>NC_090929.1:864239621-874239621 GCF_040938575.1 Ambystoma mexicanum
CTGAATGTGAAGCTCTTAATGAAGGGGGGATGCAACCATTGAGGCCCCTGCCTCTGGGTTGTTATTGAATCTGATTCTGGGAATGCCACCACTCCTGCTGCCTCTGTTCCGATCTCCTGCAATGTTTCTTCAGGGAATTCCTTTGAACTTGAATTATTAAGGATGAAATTGGCCTTTGAATTTAGAATGTTGTAAACTGAAGCTGAACCTAAGAAAGAGGAGTTGGCACAACAAGTGATACTCAAAGATAAGGATATTGAACTTAAAACAAGGACACTGAATGTCAGAAAATCCAGCTAGAGAAAGCTAAATTGGAGACTTCAGCGAAACCAGTTGAGAGTGTCAGGTCCCCAGCCACCAAGGTTATGAAAGATTTGGTTGACTTGTATGTGGAGGGTTCTGATATCGTCTAATGGATTGAAGCATTTGAGATGGCTTGTGGAATCCATGATGTTGATAAAAGAGATTGGGCTAAGTGTTTGTTAAGCAGAGTGCCTCAGACTGGATATGACTGTATTCTGAAACTGAGTGTGGAAGAAAGGGGTCGTTATGAGTGCATGAAGTCTGCTTTGATTGCCAAGTTTGGCAAGACACCTACCCACTACCTTAAAAGGTTCAGGGAATTTAAGAAAAGAGAGAATGTGCCTTGGATTGACTGGGTGAGTGCTACACATATGAACATGATGGGGTGGATTGGTGGTGACAAGGTGAAAACATTTGTTGAATTGTCCCACCTTTTATTTTTTGAGCATTTTTCTGAAGCCTGTTCACCAGAGCTGCATTAGTATGTTGCTGACCAGAACATTTTAGATCCATTTAAGCTGGCCAGGCTGGCTGACAAGTGGGTCTCCCACTGGGTGTCCCCTAAGGACTCCAGTGGAAAGGACACGGACAAAGAAAAGGGGACCTCTTGAAAGGCTGAGGAGTCCCAGAAGCAATCACAGTCAGGTAAACCAACACCTTCCTCTCCTAAGAGCCAGAAATCTAGTGGGGATAAGTGCTATGTGGGTGGGAGTAAGAGTAGTGGTCCACCTGCTGCAAAGCAGGCTCCCAGTGGCTCCAGTGCCGTACCTCGCATTCCTGGTACTTGTTGGGACTGTGGGGCTCTGGACCACAAGAAGGGTGACCTCAAGTGTAAAGGTAAGGCACTTGGAGTCCAGGCTGTAAGCCTGACCTACCCTTACCACATGCCTGAGGTGGAAGCCACTGTCCTCCCCTCCACTACAGGAATCACATTCGTGCTCTTGTAGAGATTTCCCTATTGTCCCTTGGGAATTGGAACCAGTACGCCGAAGTACTGGCTACAATCCCACAGAACACCCGTAGGTTTTTGAGAAGTGCCCTCTTGAATGGCCAGCCTTATAGTGGTTTGAGAGACACTGGGGCAAGCATGACAGTGGTGGACAGGGCCCTGCTCATGCCAGAGGACTGTGTAGGTGCTCCTCTGAGAACTACAAGGTTAGCTGGTTGGCCTCCCAAATTATCGCCTGTAGCCTTAGTCAGCATCACGATTGGAGACAAGACAGCAAAGCTTCCTGTCTTGGTTCAGGACAACGTACCTGCTAACATTTTGTTAGGCAATGATCTAGTGGAGTTGGGGTTGATCTCTGATGGTCTCCCCCTGACTGCTGCTACAGTCACTAGAATATAGGTGACGCCGGGTCTGACTGTGAATCAGGTATCCAAGCCAAAGGGGAGACCCAATGCAAGAAGAAGGAAGAGCAAGAAGGCCACCTCTGCAAAGGGGGCCCCTTCTCATCCTGCTACTTCAGCAGCACCCACTGGGATTCATGCCCCAGACGGGCTGGGTCCAGTGGTGAACCCACACTCAATTCTGAGGGAGAAGAGGCAGAAGACCCTCCTGTGGGAGAGGTGCTCAACCCAGAGGATCACCCCGACCTTCAATGCATGTTGGCTGAAGGGAGGCCCACAAGGGGCGACTTCTATAGGGAACAGAGAGAATGCCACTCTCTTGAGGGTCTGAGGAAACAGGCCCTGGCCCAGGCACAAGGAGAAGTGCCTAGGTCGTCCCGAATTTATTGGGAGGGTGAGCTCTTTTGTAGTGAGCCCACTAAGCCTGAACCTGGTGCCCTCAAGAGGTTGGTGGTACCCCAGGTTTACAGGCCCTTCCTACTGCAGTTGGCACATGAGGTGTCCTTGGCTGGTTTTCTTGGGACCAGGAAGACAAATGCAAAGGCTCTCTGCCCATTTCCACTGGCCCCGGATGGGAGTAGAAGTGGAGTACCACTGTAGGAACTTCCCAACTTGTCAGTTGTCAGGCAAGACTGGAAGCAGTGTCGTTGCCCCACTGCACCATTGCCAGTCATTGGCACACCATTTCAGAGGGTGGGCATCGACATTGTCGGTCCCTTTGATCCTCCCAATTCAGGTTTTTCATCGGTTCATCCTAGTCTTTGATAGATCATGCCACCTGGTACCCTGAGGCTATACCCCTTTTGACTGTTACTGCCAAGGTGGTTGCCAGGGATCTCCTGGGCATTTTCACCAGAGTTGGATTCCCTAAGGAGGTTGTCTCTGACAGAGGATCCAACTTCATGTTGAGTTACATGGAAACAGTGTGGAAAGAGTGTGGGGTAACCTACAAGTTCTCCACCTCTAACCATCCCCAGACCAATGGTCTGTTTGAGAGATTTAACAAAACTCTCAAAGGCATGCTGGGTGCTTTGTAAGAGCCCCTAAGGAGGAAATCGGATCTCCTCCTGCCATGCCTGCTGTTTGCTTACAGAGAGGTACCTCAAGAGGGTGATGGTTTCAGCCCCTTTGAGTTACTCTTTGGACATCCCATGAGGGGCCCCTGGCCTTGATCAGAGAAGGTTTGGAAGCCACCCCTCCAGGTCCTGCAAAGCAAGTGGGGGACTATGTGTTAGACCTCAGATGGAGCATGACACAGATGATGGGTCAGGTGACCACGAACCTTAAGGCAAGCCAGGAATTGAACAAATACTGGCATGACCTTAAAGCATGACAAGTGGATTGGACTCCAGGTCAGGAGATCCTTGTGATGGAGCCTACCAAGCATAGAGCTTTGAAAGATAAGTGGACTGGACCCTTCAGGATAATCTCCAAGATGGGTGAAGTCAATTATCTGATTTACATGGGAGTCCCTGGGGTAGCCCCTCAGGTATTCCATGTCAACAGGCTCAAGCCTTTCCATAGGCGAGCAGAAGTCTCATGTTTCTTGCTTGCTTCAGAGCAAGAAGAGGATGAGAGTGAGCCCCTTCCTGATTTGCTGCATAGCAACCCTCAGGATGGCTCAGTGGAAGGAGTGCACCTCTCTCCAGATCTGACTCCAGAGCAGCAGAGGGCCTGCAGGGCTTTGCTCCAGCAGTATGCGCCTCTGTTCTCGCTGAAACCAGGCCTCACTCCATGGTGCAGGCACGAAATTGACACTGGTGACAGCGTACCTGTCAAAAACAGATGCTACAGGATGCTAGACACTGTGAAAAACCACATCCAGTCTGAGGTCGCAAAGATGTTGGATCTGGGTGCTTTTGAACGCTCAACCAGCCCCTGGTCCAGTCCAGTGGTCCTTGTCCCCAAGGCAAGTTCCCAGGCAGGTACCAAGGATTGGCGGTTCTGTGTGGACTACAGAGGGGTCAAAGCCGTCACCAAAACTGACACGCACCCATTGTCCAGGGCTGATGAGCTCGTGGACACCACAGGTGCTGCCAAATTTGTTAGCACCTTTGACCTTACCTCAGGCTATTGGCAAATAGCTATGACGGACCATGCCAAGAAAAAGACTGCATTCTCAACACCTGAGGGGCTCTACCAGTTTACATTAATTCCTTTTGGGTTGAAAAATGCACCTGCCACCTTCCAGAGATTGGTCAATCATGCGCTCAGTGGGCTGGAGGCCATTTGTGTGGCCTACCTAGACGACATTGTTGTCTGCAGTTCCAGCTGGGAAGAGTATTTGACTCAGCTGGATTAGGTGTTGCAGGCCTTGAAAAGGGCTACCCTCACTATCAAGGCCACCAAATGCCAGACAGCTCAGGGGAAAGGGGGAAGGTACAGGATGTACATGACTGGGATACTCCCACTACTCAAACCCAGGTAAGAGGCTTTTTAGGCCTCACTGGGCATTATCGCAACTTCATGGCAGACTATGGAACCATAGCTGCCCCTCTGAGAGCTCTGACTTTGCCCAAACAACTAAGGAAGGTTAATTGGACTGAAGACTGTCAGAAGGCCTTTGTTGGCTTGAAAGTAAGTCTGTGTAGGCCACCTGTGTTGTGTGCGCTTGATTACAGCAAACCCTTTATTGTTCAGACGGATGCCTGCAACACCGGAATTGGAGCTGTTTTATCCCAGTTAGATGACAAAGGGAGGGAACATCCAATCATATTCATCAGTAGACAACTCAAGAGTAGAGAACTTATATGGCTGTTGAAAAGTAATATTTCAGTATAGTTTGGAGCCTTAGGCGTTTTAGGCCCTACCTTACAGGGTCTAACTTCAAGGTCCAAACAAACCATAAGCCCTAAAAGTGGTTTATGCAGATGAAGGGTGGGAGATTAGACCACCCTAACCTCAGTCTGGGGGGGCGACTGTGATGCTGGAAATGCATTGGAGGGACAGGGCCTCACAGTCCTTGTTCTGTAGTCCTTTTTCATGTATGTGCTGTATTGTTTACTGCCCAGGAGTCCATGTGGGACTCCTGGCAGTGCACCTCTTCCCCTTTTTTGGTTTGGTGTACATACCCTTGGGATACCCTTGTGGCACCCATGGGTGGGGGTACAACCCTGTACCCCTAGTGTATGTTTTTGGTGACAGCTACATGCTGAATTTGATAAGTGCTCTGAGTATCCTCCATTTTGGGATACCCAGGCCCTGCCATTGGAATCAGTTGATTCCTGATAGGAGAAAAGATGGCCTCTGTGGCCTCTTGTTTTCTATTGCCTGTTACCTTGTTTTCCCAAAGTCCTGGGAAGCCCTGACTCTGTCCCGTCCCCCTAACTGGCTGTTGAGGGGAAGTTCCATATATGGTATTGTGGGGAAGTCCAAGCAAGACTGGCTGGAGGCTTCCCAGTGACTGTATGTTGTGGGTACACCCTTGGAGTGGGACCTGGGTGAATGGAGTGTGTGACCAATATGCACTTCTTGTTATGGATGTCTTGTTTCTGGCATGTGACAGAAAGACTGAGACAGCCCTGCCCGAAACTGGTATGAATGCAGTGTAGAGAGCTGAATGGCTGGGTACTTGTCCCAATACACATTCCTTGTTGTGAGTGTCTGGAGGCAGGAGAATGGCCTGAATGCACTGTGAACCTGATTGACTGCCTGCCTGCCTGAATGCCCTTCTGAGTGATTGGTTGCCTGAGTGTGACCCAGCAGAGTGAATGAGAGACCAAACAGTATATCTGGGGACCTCTCACTGATGTAAAGTGTTTAGAAGCTGGAGTTGATGCTTAACCTTGAAGCCCACTGGAAGAAGAAGAATTGCTGCTGCTGTCCTTTGCCAATCTGAAAGCTGCTGTGCCTTCAAGGAACTGATCCAAGAGAGGAGCTGGCTAGGAGGCCTCTCCCCGTGCTATGAGGGACCATCATTCACCAGCTAACCTTCGCCAAAGCGCCCTGGAAGTCAGTCCTCGCAAGGCTGCCGACTGGAGATGGGGAACTGTGCGTAATCACGAAACAAAGCGCACAGACATTGAAGTACATCACCGTCGACGACGATAATCGTCGACCGGAGCCGGAATGCTCCATTGCCTAAGAACACTTTGCAGGACGGACTCCCTCCCTCATCACCGACGACTGCTATGTCCCACCAGAGACAGTCAATGCCGCCAACGCGCTGAGGAGAATCCGCCGGTGGGTTTCCCGCCACCCGAAGACCACCACAATGCTGACAACCCAACGGCATTGCTGGGTCAAAGTTCTTCAGTAACTCTTTGCGGCAATGAACTATCGTCATCGAGGTGCACCCCACGCCTCGTCGTCACAGGACGTCCACGACGATCATCGACGAAAAACAGCCAGGACCGAAGCTGCTGCCCCGATGCCGTTGTTCACCTTTGCTTTGCGGGATCTCGATGATCCATGACTCCTACCTTAAAGGGGGTCACTCAAATAAGATCTATCGATGACCCAACGTCGAACTCTGCTAAACCAGGTACTTTGGGCTGTTAGAACTTTTATATAAGGAGATAAGACTATATTAGATAATATATGGACTGGGCTTGTGTTATATCTTTATTTACAGGTTCCCCAGGAGGGGGGATCCTCACGCCGAACTGTGTCTAGATAAACGGGACACAGCATTCTGCCAATTGTCTAAACCCTTGCTTTTCTCCAATGCCTATGGTTGATGCCGTTTGCTATATTGATTTGTATGCTATTTGAACTGTCTACAGTCAATGCATTTTAATGGAATCAGAGCAATAGTGGTACCACATAGAAACTGTATATATTTTCCATTTTAGAATTGTCGGAGCACAAAGTGTGTTATTGTGATTGTGACAATAACGTGAATCTTATTTATATAAATACTGTTTTCGCTAACATAGTGTGTGGACATTGCTTTGTGGGGGATTGGGGACTACACTGTAGTTAAGAACCAGCCCGCATCCCCTCCTGAGAGGTTAAGCCTTGATTGCTACCCTATAGAGAATCTTGGCTGCAGTGCTCTGTGCTTCTACTCTTCCATATAGAGAGCAGGAGTACAGATACCCCCCTCCAGTCTTTACAGATAACAGGGAACCTGAGAGACATCACAGATATAAGTCATAAAAGACATTCCAAATCGCAAGATATTTGTCTATGTTTTTCACCCGCTGATAGCTGGTTTTCTCTCTGTTTGATAGAATAGCCAGATCTTTAACCAGCCATCAATCGCTGGACGAGTGTCACTTTTCCAATACTTCAAAACCTGTTTTTTCACTATCAAAATTGCTATCTAAGCCCAGTAAGATTGATCAGCAGAGAGTTGGAGACTCAGTGGAACCAATCCTAACACACACATATGTGGGGAGTGAGGAAGCGACCAACCCAATACCAGCTCCATTCGCTTTAAGACCTCTTTCCAAAAGCTCATCACTTTTGCACAGAACCAAAACATATGTAGGTAATTGCCAACCTCTTTCTTACAATTCCAGCATGTATCTATCTGCATCAGCTTACACTGCTTCATTCTTGGAGGTGCCCAATAGATATCATTGGGAACCGCAGATTCAGGTCTACCTTATACCTGGAGGACCCCGCGCAGATTTGACTCCAATCTCTATCCAATATTTCAGAGCCCATTTCCATGACCACAAAGCCCTACCATGCTCCGAAGGAGTACTACTATGTGTTTGTGTTAGCAGCTTATATATAGAGGAGGGCGAAAGTGGGGAGGGCCTGGAAAGGTGAAGTAATAGAGGAATATCTTGCAACAAGTCATTCAAAGGCGTTAAAGCATTCACAACCACTTCACAAAGAATTTGATAGCGACCAGCATCAGAGGCACTCAGTTTATATTTAAATTTAAGAAAATCAAATGAGAGCATATATGCAGCTTCATATATTTGCCCCAGACGCCAAATGCCAACAGATCGATTGTAGACCATGAAAGTGGGCGATTATTCAAGCAGATCTCTGACTTCCACCAAATTGAGGATGCAGAATTCAGTAAACAATTAACACCAGAACCAACGCAACAATATTTCCAATCTTTCAAGACCTGTCTAATGAACAGAGTGTATTTGGCTAGTGGCATTCTCTTTTCCATGCTGAGTAGACATTCTAAATGGGTTGGACGAACGACATTCTTCTCTATGCATTTCTTAATAGTTGTATATATGAAATAAGGATATGTTTTTATAATTCTTCTATTTTATATTGCATTGTACAACATTTTATTTGTTTGTATATATGCTTCAAGGAATGAATGTATAAAAATGAATATAATGTTTTTTACTTGATGTATTATATTGTATTGAAAACTGTAATTGTGATTGTGCAAAAGCTTTTTCTGATAACCATGTTGCACCTACATAAAAAAATAATTAAAAGTGTACCAAGTGAAATGTGTAGAAGAGGCTGTCAAGCTTGTTTGGTTTTTGTGTGGGGATGGATTTCGTTTTTTGTGAGGGCTAGATGTTTTTTTTGTAAGTGGGTGTCTGAGTACAATGCAGATTCCTTTGAAGGTATTTCTCTTTGGTATGGGGAGCAAGTAGAGCTGGGAAAGAACTGGTGTGATGTGTGAGTATTTGAGTAGGTGTAGAATGAATCTTGCTGCTGCATTTTGTATTGCTTGAAGGGGGGCAAAAGTGATGTTGGGAAGTTCAGTGAGTAGAGGACTCCGATAGTCCAGCTTTGACAGAACCAGTGCTTGCACTGAAGCTATGTCATAACCCATGAGTGAGGTAAAGGGGGAACAGAGATAAAGTTTGTTCTGTCAGTGATTAAAGGAGTTGAACCAGTCAAGGGTGGGGCCTGAAAGTTTTGTCTTGTGGGATATGATGTTTATGAGAATGGTGTAGTTGATGGTGTCGAAGGCATCAGAGAGGTTGAGAAGTATGGGTAGCATGGTGTGTCCTTTCCAGTGATGTTGTCGAGGCAATCAAGAATGTAAAGTGTAGCGGTCTCGGTCCTGTGGCCAGGTCAAAATCCAGATTGGAAGGGGTTGAGGAGTTTTTTTTTATTGATGTTAATGTTAATGTTAAAGGATATTTGTACCACGCACTATCACCACCGGAGTGGTCTGCTGGCGCTCTGGCGGCTCTGGATAAAAAGGGGGAGGGGAGCAAGTTAGTGGGAGTAAGCTGGAAAAGTGCAAGGGAGCAGTGATGTGCTGTTGGCAGTCTCAGCCCGGTGGGTCCGTTGTCTGGGCTTGGGGTGTTTTACGGTCGGTAGTCGTCGTGTGCTGCTGTGCGAGTCTATGTGTAGTTTGTTTTGTTGTTGCAGTGTAGTGAATTTTGTGCGGATTGTTGTGCTTATAGGTTTGTGGTTGCGTTTGGTTAGAGTTTGAGAGGTGTGTGCAGTGGGGTGAAATTGTTAGTGGATTGGTTAATTGGCATTGCTGTCCTTGCAATTATGTCTTGGTGTGATGCTTGCTTTCATTCACTATTCCATCTGAGTGTGGCACTTGCTAATCTTCAATATTCTATCTAGATGTGAGGCAGGCTAGTTATCACAATTCCCTCTAAGTGTGGCACTTGGTGACGTTCATGGTTTCATTTAAGTGTGGCAGATGTTAACATTCATAATCCTCTCTAGATGCGACGCAGGCTGAGGATCAGAATTCCGTCTACGTGTGGTACATGCTAACATTCACATTTCTATCTAGATGTAACACAGGCTTACATTCAGAATTCCATCTAAGTGTGGCAGCTGTTAACATTCACAATCCTATCTAGATGCGACGGAGGCTGAGGTTCTTGGAGTTCCATAGTGACAAAGCATTGCATGATTCTGGCGAGGTATGGTAGAATGGTGATGGGGTTGTAATGTTCAGGGAGGTTTGGGGAAGGTTTTTGGGGAGGGGGAGAGTTGTTGAGTTTTGAGTGAGGAGGGAAATATAAGTCAATTTGTGAGACAGGAGTTGATGAAGTTGAGCTAGTGCGTATTCATGGTGGAGAGGCAGTTGGATGCAATTTGAGATGGGCATGCATCATCCAGGAAGTCTTCAGGTTTTGATTTGACTGTGAGGGTGATTAGGGTGTCTCTATCAATGGGGTAGATGGGGTAGAAGGTGTCACATGTGTTTGAATTCTTGGGTGTGGGGGTGGGAGTGGTAAAGCAGAAGGGAGGTATTGCCTGCTGTTATGCATTTTAGAGTTGAAGTAGACCAAGAGGGATTTGCATCCTGCATTGGATGAGGGTGTGGAAGGTGTGGATGGTGACTTTAGGATTGCATATGACCATTTAGTATTTTGTGCAGCAGTCTTTAAGGTTTGGTCAGGCATGGGTTGTTTTGCTAGACTCTTTAACAGCCTCCTACTTGATGGAAAGAAGGTAATTGTTGAAGGATGGTTAATGGTGGTGGTTGTATATTTTGTGATTTAAATGGGGCTTTTTTGTTGCATGCTTGAGTGATGATGGTGTTGTAAATGTTGAGGAGAATGTAGGGATGTGTGTGAGGGGAGTGGCATAACTTGTGCTAAGGGCGTATCTGTGATGTGTTTTATTTGTTTGGCTGGGGGCCGGGGATGCACAGCAGGTGGGGTGATGTTGTGTGGCAGAGTCAGTGAAAAGGGGATTGTAAAGTGGTCAGACAACACCCACATTCGATTTTCCACAGATACGTGAATTCTGCTTCAAACCCTTAGATCAGGGGGGTTGCCAGCTATGTGAGTGGAATAGGTAATGAGTTGGGTGAGGTCAAAAGGGGTGTGTGGAAAGAAGATTGTTGTTGTTTGGATACAAACTACCATGGTTCACATCTCCAAGTTAGATATTGGTGCAGTACAGCGGGAGCTGTGGTTGGTAGTTGTAAAGTCAGTCCATTTAGTTTGGAAGTTGGGATTGTGTGTTGGTGGCATAACCACTGTATATACATGCTGGGTGTTGGTGTCATGGAGGGGGGGAAGTGAGAGAGAGAGAATTCAAAGGAGGTATATGGAGGTGTGTGGCATTGCCGAACCTGAGTGTGTCTGAGTAAATGGTGGCAATTCCGCCATGTTTGTGTGGACGATTCCTGTAGCAGATGAGATGGTGTGGGGGAACATTTCAGGGATAATACTTATGTCCTTGGGTTTGCACCATGTCTCTGGTAGGGAAATGTATGTGTGGAGAGTATGTGTGATTGATTTCATGTGTGTGCAGGTGCAGAGCGTCAGTTAAGGAGAATGTAGGTGTATGTAATTGGTTGTTTTAGTGAAGTGTTGTATTGGAGTTTGATTTGAATGTTGTTTGTGTGATTTGCATGAGGCATGTTTGGTGGGACCCAGTGGCAAATTAGAATTAAAAGGGATCCAAGACGGAAACAGAGAATGTTATTGGCATCAACTTTCAGCTCTTTCTGTACTTTGCTCTGAACACCCAGGCAAATGGACAACCTAATGAAGTGCTGTCTTGCTAGGGAGAATGTTCATTTCTGTGCCAATTACCTTTAACCTTAAAGACCCCCAGCTCTTTTGCTGGACTCAGGGCTTTTTAATTTTTACTCCTGAGTGAGTGGGACTTTTTTCTCACTCACTGGTGTTTTTCTGACTATGATTTTCTATATTCCTTACTGTTTTATGGAGTCTGGTAAACTCTGCAGGCATCTCATTTTGCATTGTGACACACAGCATCTTTTGTGCAGTGCCACTGAGAAGTCTCTTTGACTTCTCTTAATGTTTAACTAAATTTTCTTCAGTGAACTACTGTTCGCAAGAATAGTAAGATGACCCCTGTCTTACTTACCTTTACTATATGGTGAGTAAGTAATGTGGGGCTGCAGCTAACATAGCCAGCCGGCCATAAAAAACTAAAGGGCATCCCCATACAGTGTTGCTGCTACTGGGTTTCTGGGCTGCTTCTTGTATACGCAGCCCAGCTTACAAGGTTTTGGGTCCTTCCACACACTGCTGCTGCTCTATCTGCCTACTAGCTTACCCTCTTAAAGCAGAAAACCGAAGAACTGTAGTAGAAATAAAAGTTGTGTATATAGTTACAGTGCACTGCATGGAAATATTTTTAAAGATCTTTTTAGAGAATAAGAACTGTGAGTAGTGTGCCCCTCTGACTGGGGGAAGAGAAGGAACAGAGAGAAACGGAAAACAACAGGATCCCTTGGTACGTGAAGCCATGTGGCCGACCCTTAATAACAGGAAAAAATGGGACGCTGCTCGTCCTGTGAGCGAAGCACCGTTGGCCATTGAATCCAAGACTTCACATTGGAGCGGGTAGTAGAGGTGCTCCGCTCAGCACCGGGCTGACAAACGATTACCTGGTGATCCCCCCTGTAGTCTCTACTACTCGCCTGGGCTTCCATTGTTACTCAGTGCCACATTATCCGAGGGGCGCCCCTCTGTTCTTCACTGCTGCAAACTGGCTCATTGGGGCTCTCCGAACTAGGAGTGACTAACGTTCACTGTCCAGGCTGCTCCTTCAGTACGCTGTACTTCCTGCCCAGGAAGGTGAGCGCTGTGTACACAGATGAGGCCTGAGTCACCAGCGCTCCCCGAGCAGGGAGCGCCCATTGTTCACCGTCACCCTGGCTGGGTGCCTCCTTCAAAATGCAGCACTGCCTGCCCCGCAAGGGGGAGCTGTGAGACACCTAGGACCACTGGTGGCAGGCACAGCCAAGGTTGAGGAATGGATTCGGACTCACCCATTCTCCAATTGATGTTGCGCTGCATCTGACATACCAAGCCTGGCTATATAGAACTAAAAGGACTCTGCCTACAGTGTTGCTTCTGCTGGGTTTCTGTCTTGCTTCTTCTATTCGCAGCCCAGCTTACAAGGATTTTGGGACCTTCCACACACAAACTGCTGCTGCCCTGCCTGCCTGCGTGCCAGCTGACCGTCTAAAAGCAGATAACTGCAGAAGAAGTAAGCTTTTTGTATATAGTTACAGTGCACTGTATGATGACTCTTGTATATATTTTTAAATACTATGGACCTCATTACAAATTTGGCGGTCCGGAAATAAAGGTGCCGGTAGCAACATACCAGCAACCTTTCTATACCGCCAAACTGCAAGTAACTCAGTATATGTGTAGTGTATATTGGGCCACATTCCAAGTTTGGAGGTGTGGAAAAAAGTGGTATAATTCTGTGGATTTTGGGAGAATAAGTGGTGGATTACCCTCTGGCTTGTTGCTGAAGATAAATCCTTCACTTTACCTCCAGAAATCGGTGGACTTTCCGCATGCCAGTTCTACCGGCGGTAAATTCACTAAAAATCCCAATTGAGTCCCATGGAATCCAAAAATTGGAATTAAACCGCCCTACTACCACCTGTAATCCTGTGGTAAACCCACAGAACCAAGTGGTGACAACTGTCACCAATTTGGTGGTAGTTTGATGGATTTACCACCAAATTACCCCCAAACTTGGAATGAGGCCCATAGTGTTTTATGATTCCCCCTTTTATAATAAAATTTAGAAACTGCTGGTGTACTGGGAGAAAGGAAATATCTACATACCAACTAAACAGACCCATTCACCAGCATTTTGTTGTCCTCCTGCCAGGGTGGCCCCACAGACTCCCAGGGCAGTTGCTGGCAGTCATGGCCTGGGTTGAGGAAATGATTGGGGCCCCAACGCTAAAATTAACGACAAGCTGCACCTGAAAAACACAGCCCGGTCATAACAAACCAAAGGTACTCCCCCTATGGTGTTGCTGCTGCTGAGTTGCTGGGATGCTTATTATATTATTATAACAACATTGTTCTTCCTGTGGAGACTCCCTACCTTTGCCTTTTCATCCCACATTCATTTCCCACAGAGGTGCACCAAGGTGATCTTGAACTCAGGTAAGCGAGGCTTGTTGAAAACAGATACGGCACGGACAAAGTATTTAGAGGTAAGATAAAAGACCCACTTGCAAGTCTGGTGGTGTGGGAAAAAAGTGGCAGTAATTCCGTTAGTGCCACGTTTTTGGTGGAAATGGAATAACCACTGGCAGAATTACTGTGAAGTAAATCTGATGATGTTTGGAGGCAAAGGGCCAGATTGCCGGAGGTAAATCCTCCACTTTGAGTCCAACAATCAACATATGTATTGCATGGTACTTCTGCCACTGGTAAATCTGGCAAAAATCCCCCTGGAGACCAACGGACTCCAAAGTAATGGATAATTACACTTCCCCCGCCACCACTTATAATACAGTTATAACTCCACGGGACCAAGTGGCTGTAACGGTAATCGAATTTGGCTGTAATTCAACAGATTTACAACCGAATCACCACCAAACTTGTAGTGAGGCCCAAAGTGTATACAAAGGATATTGCTGTGCCTGCCTAGACTTGTCTCCCATACAGTGCATTAGGGCCATTTGTATTTGTATGTATTTCTTATTTATATAGCACCTTATGCCAAGACTCTGGTACATAAAGAAGATGGACAAGGAGGTAAGGACAACATAACTTACAGTTGATCTTCACCGCTCCAAGTCCAGGTAGTCTTGCTCTGATTACTTACCAGCAATCTTCATTACTCCTACTCTTCCTCGTCACAGTACTTACCTCATGAGGCCCTGCCTCAGACACAGGACCTTCTTTTATTTCTTTTTATCCCTATAACTCCTACCCCATATCCATGTCACTCAGTTTCATATTAGCAAGCCTGAGCATGGGACATTCCCCTCAGGGAGGGTGAGAAGGGGTGTCAGTACTATGACGAGGAAGAGTGGAACTAGGAGTAATGAAGATTACTGGTAAGTAACCAGAGCACTCTTCCACATCCCAGTACTTACCTCATGAGGTATACCAAAACAGCAATGGGGAAAAAGGTCCCAATGAGACACAGAGTCAAAAACAGTGCAGAAAAACACACACCTTTAAGAACTCCAAGTTCACATCCCCACAGACGAAACTCCAACCCCGAAGGAACCAAGCCCTGAGTGGGAGAAATTCAATCTATAGTGGTTGATGAAAATGTTTTGATCAGCCCAGGTGGCAGCCCTACAAATCGCCTGCAGAGAAAAACCCCTGTGTATCGGCCCAGGAGGCTGCCAAACCCCTGGTGGACCGCCCCTGAATGTGCGCAGGCACAGGCAGACCAGAAGCCACATAGGCCATGGAGACCACAATACGGACCATTGGCTAACGGACACCAGCAATGCCTCTCGCCCTGCACCAGCCGGGCCAAAAGTAATCAGAAGACCATTGGAGTGGCGGAAAGGGGCAGTACTAGCCATATACTCCAACATTCCCACCGAACATCAATGTTATGCCAAGCCACCACCTCTGGCGTTTGCGGATCTTGAAAAAAGGCAGGAAGAACCAGATCCTGAGAGGTGTGAAACCGAGAAACAACGATAGGGAGAAACTTCGGATCTCACCTCAGCACCACCGAGTCCGTGAGCACCCTCAGGAAAGGGGGGTGGGGTGTCACAACCCTCACCCAAAACCCCCTCTGGCAAACCCATTCGCCAGGTGGAGTCAGGACTCGGGCCTCTAGAGCCAGGCATCCTTTTTCAAAACCCTCTTGGGGCCACTCCTGGTGCCTACGGCGCCAGGCTCATACACCATGAGAAACATGTGCTTGGGAACTACTTATTGTGTTGCCAGCCAACATGGAGGCATCCACATAGCTTGGTTCCCAAGAACCAAGCTATGCGGTCTAGTGTTTTGGGTGTGGTAGCCTAGGGACTACTTTTCCTGGACTATTTTGTTGGGGCTATTTAAACCACACCTGAGCAAGACAACACGCTTCGCGTTACTTTGCAGCTTGCAGCATGACGCTCACAGTGTCCAGCTATTCCCTCGAACCTCGGAGAAGCAGAACCTGTAAGGAGACAAAAGGAACATCATTAGCAGCAGCATCTTACTTGCAGTCTTCATCTTTAACCACTCGCAGCTTCTGAGAACAGCTTCCTTGAATCAGCACGCCTCCCGGACAGTACGACCTGAAAGAGGAAGATAGAGGCAACATTAAAGAAAGCAGTAGAGACATTGGTAAATTACGAACTGCTCAAAAGGCTTACCTGGCTGGTCGCCTCACTTCTGGTACCATTCCGAACATTCTACTTGCGCTGAAGAACACTGCGACCTACAAGGAAGGAAAACACAGGTTAGCAAAGGCAAGACTTCGCAGCACTGTGCATAGCGCTTACTTACCGCATTATAGCGCTCTTAAGGCGCCATCATTTACCAGCGAGGCTCAACCAAGCCAGTTTGCCGCCCTGAAGCTCCGTATTCCTAAGGGAGGAAAAAGAGACATTCTAAACAAAGAAAGGCATGCAGGATAGCAACAAAACTAAAGAACAGCAATAAGACCTACCTGAACAATATCAAATGGTCCGGCGTCAGTGAAGTAACTGGACCGCACATGCCCATGAAAGACGACGCGCCCCTGCAAAGAAGGCAGGACAGAGAGCACGCCTAATTCTACCACCAGGTGAGGAGAGGGCCCAGAGGGGCTGAAATCATACGGGGGTGGAGGGAGGATACTTCGGTCATTCTTGAACACAGTCCTCCTGTATTTTCAGGCAGAACCTTCACCGCAGACCACATCTGGGAAAAGCTGATGTGGTCTGCGAGTAACCCGGCTGGGTGGCGTCCTGTGGATACCAGGTGACCGTAACAGGAGGGTGACATAACAGAGCCCCAATCTCCCCAAGTCAACGGGCTGAAGTGATGGCAATAAGAAAGACAGTCGCTAGTGTCCGATGTTTTATATCAATCTCGGAAAAGGGCTCAAAGGGAGGCCCATGTATGAACTGTAAGACAAGAGGGAGAACCCAAGGGGGAAGCCCTTTATAAGTACAAGGACGGGAAGAAGAAATAACCCCGGAGCAACTTCCCCACCAACACCTCCCCATCCAAGTGACCATCAGAGTCCCCCAAAAGGAATTTAATGGAAGCCCAATGAGATCGAAGTGTGGAAACCGCCAGGCCCTTGTCAAACCCCTCCTGGAAGAATTGAAGGATAGTGGGGAGGCCAGAACGTAGGGGAGGGATCCCAGACCGCCCATACCAGTCCCGGAAAAGGCTCCAATGCCTGCCGTACACCTACAGAGTGGAGGGCCTAGGATCATTCATTAAGGACTCAACTACAGGACCAGAGAACCCCTGAGATATCAGCCTAGCCTCTGCAATAGCCATACTGCCCATTGCATCCGGCGTATCCTTACCCACAGATCCCCTTAAAGGGGACAAGGCCACTTCGGGACCAGCCAAGGCTCCTGGGACCAAAGCACCAATTGAGAGGGGATCCAAATCTGGGGGGCCCAGAATGGAGCCAACAACAATGCAGTCACCCTGGACACTCTGATGCGCTGAACCACCCGGGCAGAAGTGGAATAGGTGGAAAAGCGTAAAGGAGCCACTGAGGCCACAGCAAGAAGATATTCTGATTCCCCCAGGCGCATATTTGAGCAGACAAGCCATTTAAGGAGCGGCTGGAACACCCTTGGCGGTTGACATATGCCAAGGCCGTCGTATCATCCGTCCGGACCAAAACCCCCAGCCTACCAGCAACCTCTTGAAGTACACCAGAGCTCGGAGAATGGCACACAACTCTCGCCAATGAGATGATCAACGGCTCTCCTCCGGATCCCACAACCCCTGAGTAGAGAGGACCCCTGAAGTAGCACCCCCAACCCCTTCTGCAGGATTTAGTAGTAAGAGTGGTCACAGGAGGAAGGACCAGGGACATCCAGCCCCTGCAATTTCAGCAATAGGCGAGCTGTGACATACTGGCTCCTGAAAACCCTGCCCAGAACAGCCAGCAAGCAACGGACCCTCTCTAGGGACAGGAACACCCTGCCCATCCTGGTGCAAACCTGTGTCCCAATGTAAACTAGATCCTGAGAAGGCTCCAGGTGAGACTTCTGCCAGTACACCAGGAAACTCCAGTCCTTCAATGCCTGGCACACCAATCGGAGCTGAGCCATGACAGCCTGCCGGCAGGACGCTTTGAACTACCAATCGTCAAGGTAAGGAAAAAATCGGAATGCCCTGCAGATGTAAATGCGCCACCAGGGAAGCCACCAGCTTGGTGAACAACCTGGGAGCCGATCGCAGTCCGAACGGAAGCACTCTGAACTGAAAATGTTGGGATACCACCTCAAAGAGGAAGCACATGTGCCAGGGACAGAGAGCCATGTGGCAATAAGCATCCTGGAGATCCAATCCCCCTTGAATAACATTGGAAGAATGTTCTGTAAAGTTTCCATTTTTAAGTGTTCCTTCTGGACGAAGCAGTTCAGGGCTTTGCGGTCCAAAATGAGGTGATACTTCCCCAAAGTTTTGGGGACCAGGAACACCCAACAGTAGAAAACCCTGGCGCTGAATATGGAGAGGAACGGGCATGATGGCTGCCTTCAACACCAACTCGGAGAGAGCGGCGTCCATGGCCAACCTCTTGATCCGTGACCTGGGAACCACAGTCCTAACCATGCAATGCTGGACAGGAAGAGATAGGAAATGTATTTGACAACCCCTCCAAACTGTGTCCAGAACCCAGGAGTCGGAACACCACCTTACCCACACTGGAAAAAAAACTGCTGGAGCCGCCCGCCAACTGGCATGTCCAAACCGTCAGGATTTAGGAGCCGTCCCAGGACGCTAAGAGCATGGAGGACCCCAACCCTCCCTTGCTCTCCAAAAAGAATGTGATGAGTAGCCAGGGAAAGACCTACTGGACACTGCACCAGCAACAAAGGAAGACCTCTTGGATGTTGAAGGAGGCTTGTGTCGAAGTATGTCAGCATGTTCGTCCGCCCTAAAAACTTTGAGCACCTTATCCTCAAATGAATCCCCAAAACGCCTGGACCCATTGAAAGGAAGTTTCAGGGTAGCACCCTCTGAGACCCATCAGTTTTCCAGTCCCTTAGGTGCACATGCCTCCAGGCAGACACACCAGCCCCCATGGCCATGGCTGAACCACTCTCCCCATCATAAGCCAGAACGGACAAAAGTTCAACCTGTCTCTGCATGTCCGATAGCAAAGGGGCACAATCAGAACCTTCATTGACAGCCTTCTTCAATTTCCTGAAAACCACTTCGCATCGTTTCAGCCATGTAGGAACCGTAGTTTCGCCCTAAGGGCCAGGTTCACCCCTGCATGAACTTTATGGCTGGAATTAACCAAGCAGTCCACTGGATCCCGGAAGGCCGCCTACTCGGCTGACATAGAGGAGCGGCCCACCAGGCTGGCGAGGATATCGTCGACTTCAACAGGATCAGACAGTAAACTCTCCCCCTTAAATGGGTAAAGTATGGACATGTAGCGGGGCATCGCAATTTTCTCCAGGTCATGGATTTTTATCCCGGACATCAGAAACCAATGGCAACCCCAACCTACGGGTAAGTCTATACTGGCAAATAGAAGGGTCGGCCCCCTCCATCCATACCAAGGGCTCCGAAAACCCCATGCAATCCCCAACATGAGCCAGCACCTCCTCCACTCCCTCTCTGTCCATGTACTTCCCTTCTGCATCAGCCGAAGAGGAACAAGAAGAGGAACAAGAAGAGGCTGAAGATTCAGTGCCAGAAGATGAAGAGGAAGACAGGCGCCAGCCCTCGTGTCCATGTACATGTGCGCGCCTCATCCCATGATGTTTAAGCAGCCTCTTCAACTCCTGCCTGGATAGGGAAAAATGCTTAGCCTTCTTCTTTCTCTGTCTGCAGAGCACAGGAGAAGAGGAAGATGACGAGGAAGAAGACAGGACCAGATGTCTGCTCTTTGTGGAATGGTTACCCATCGTGTATTCACAGAAACAGGTGACCAATGGATGCCCAGGCCTCTCAAATAATGATGCAAAACTAAACGCCAACTAGCCATTAGAGATGCCTGCCCCCTAAATAGAGGCCACCCAACCAATAGGAACACATCACTCCCAATGGCAACCCCACTCACAGCACCAGAGACGGAGCCCACTCGCCTCCTGAGCAATGCGGAGAGAGAGACCAACACGAGCTGTAAAGCCGCTTGTAACGTTTAGGAGGAAAACATCACCAACAGAGAGCCCCCTCCCCAAAACTCCTTACCTGCACCCGGGCCCGCTTCTCCAGGACCCGGGCCGGAAAACCCTGCTCGGGCCATAGCCCTGCTGAAGCCAGGTGAGGCGTCCAACTTCACCAGGTCACAAGCCCCGCAGGGAACCCGGGAGTATCGCTGCACCTGAGGAAGCCGAAGCCCTGCCACACAGCCCCACCAGGGGCCAGCAATCGTCGCTCCCCGGTGCCCCACGCCAGGAAAAAAAAGCTCAACTGCCGGAGGCAGGAAAAATTAAAACTGAGTTATAGGGATAAAATGAAATAAAAGAAGGTCCTGTGTCAGAGGCAGGGGCCTCATGAGGTAAGTACTGGGACAAGGAAGAGTGGACGTGGAGGTAATCCTCATCACAGTCCTTGACATCCAACCCTCCGGAGATCAATTGTGGTTTTAAACAGCTTGCTAATCAAACAGGAATTCTTGGGTCCGAGATGCTTTTTGACCTATCTTAGGGGAGGAGTTAAAACAGTTACGAGCAAAAAAATGTTTTATATCAATCTTGTGAAGGACCTGTCTCCTGGGTGAGGACTCACCTCATAGATTAAGGACTGCTATGAGGAAGTCTTGGACTTGAAGTAATGAACATTGCTCGAATGTAATAGGCATATTACCCTCTCCAATGCCACCAAAGTACTATCAACCTTACCAAAATGCATGGGTGAAAAGGAGTCATGCAGTACAATACGAATTATATGTTTTTAGTCAGCTTTCAATTAGCACGAGTTCCATATCCCTCTGCCAGAAACCAACTCTTCTATAAACAGTAAACTGACGTGGAATTTCCCAAAAAATAAGATTGCCACAAAGGATTAAAAAAGTATTTGGGAAGAATGCACCTACGATTTAAACCTCTTTTCGGAATGATTTCCTCTGGTTCTCTGGCAGCCAGGAAGTGGAAGGGGGCAGGGGATATTGTGATTGTGGATGCCAGTAAGCTCAACACCACACGCTGCGCCGGTCATAAAGACATGCTCTGTGGGCCTTGATTGACTTCAATGGAACCCTGTGAGATTTGTAGTGCTGACCAATCATATGCGGTATTGATTTTTATGGAACCAGAAATCCGAGCTGAGTAGTTTTGTTTTTCAAATATGCACTTTTATTATTGCGGTAAAGCAGCCGTCTAACGAACTTCAACAATCTTCCTTCTGGCAAGTCATATTACGAGTCAGCTGGAAATACTGGCAAGAGACAGTCATTTTGTTACTTAGCTGATGGCTAGAGCGCTACATACTAATGCTCAGTTGAGGCTATTCTGGCAGCACCTCCACATGCTGTTATTGATTTTCTTGGGTAATTTCCAGCACCGTTATAAAATATGCAGTCAACTCCTGCCTTCTGGTATGCTGCAGACAGCATTATTTTTCAAAGCTAATAACGATGTCGGTTGTATGACAGGCAAGAGCAGAAGTTTATTTCTAACCCCACAGAGGGAGGGAGGCCAGCATTCCAACAGCTCTGTGGGCTCTGTGGGCGCCATGATGCCGCCATTACTGAGAATGAATAAGCACATCCTTGCTGGATAGCTACCTAAAAGTGTGAACTCCCACGACGAGGAGTGATCCGCCAGTACATCTGGGCCAAAATATAGTCCGTTAAAGAAGGAGACTGATCTACAGATAAGCCAAGTGACTCAATGTTTTGATTACAACCAGTTTTCAGGAAATTCGAAAATCCCATTGAAAAACTCTATCTAAATCAAGCCCATAATGTAATTAAGGGGCACAGGCACACAGCACAAAGGCATTCCTTGCTTTGTGCTTTGATACAAAGGGTTCTTAAAGCCTAACTGAACGATGCTCATTTCATCAACCTTACAAGGGTGATATAGGCTCTGAAGTCAATTTTCCCTAATTTATAGTGGAAGTAAATTAACATTCTTTTTGACCTTCTGATGATATTGCATGTACTGAAATCACATGATCTTTTCTCCTAGTGTAGAGGTTGTGCTTCTTTAAATAATCATCAAATACTGAAAACTATTTTGTGCCTTGTTTATTTATTTATGGAATAGTTACAGACATGCAGAGCCACACGGAAGATCTTTCTGTGTGCGCTCTCTCCTGGCGCCTCCCTCAGTCTCCATGCAGGCTCCTCCCTCTGCCAGGGGTGTTGCTAGGTCTGGAGCTACGCTAATGCCAGGACTGTCGGGACCCAGGACTAGCTAGCCTTTTGGGTGTTGTCCCTGAGCTTTTATCCAGGACTAGAACCAAAAGACCTGGGGCTGCAGTCCATCCCTCCCCTAGCAACGCCTCTTTCTTCTGCACCTCCTTCCTATTCCTTTCCCTGTGTACATCACAGGACAATGTGATGTATGTGCTGTGCTCACCTACTGACATGAAAAGTGACAGCAGCACAGTGAATGAATAAGAGATTGCAATTACTGGCAACCTCCAAATGACACACATTCCCTTTGCTCTGTTCCAATATTTACCAGTTGGCAGGGGGGTGAGAAATCGAGGGGGGCTGCAACGAGGGGATGTGGCTTAAATGATGCAGCAGGAACAATAACATAGCAAAGTTGTTGGGTTCCTTCTTTTTAAATTATCTGTGCTAGGGCATCGAACTTGACCCCTGCTGGTGCTAAATGAAATAGCACAGTGCAATGCACAGTGGTTTGTCACGGGTAGGCCTCGGGTTCCAATCCCCAGCACGGGACGATACAAAAAGAATTGCTTTTTTTATTTTCCCGCATTGTGTATTCAAACCTGAGCGCCCAGCTGCTGATAAACCAGTGTTACATCCCACTGTGCTATTTCATAGTTGCACAAACTCTTTTGTTTTATTCAATACACTGCATTACACATAAATACTATTAGGGCTGGTTTTCTTTTGTTTCATTCAATAGTGACACATAGGGCCTCATTACAGTTTTGCTGGTGCAGTAAAAGTGCTGGTAAAACTGATGGTGTTCTGGCACCAGAACTTGTATCGCACCGGAAAAACACAAGTTTGCCGTTGGGGGCACTGATTTATCTCCATCCAAGAGCTGGAGGTAAATATTGCCCCCACCAGCAAAGAAATGCGAGTATTACCGGTGCCTGTACCTCTGCCTGTAAATTTGTTTGGTGGTACAGCTGTCTCCCCTATCTCCATACACTTGCCTGTAAGGTTATATGTAACACACCACATCGCTAATTCTTCGGGGTCCTGTATATTATTTCCTGTAACTGTCTCATTGTAAGTAACAGCGCCCAGATACCCTTGGGTGGGGTGCGCTATACAAGTAAATAAACTAAACTAAACTAAACTTTGCCTGTCCATGGGTCTCCATGGAATGGGGTTTTACTGACGTTTCCGTCACTTGGAATATGGTGGTAATTCCAGCATTCCAAGTGGTGGAAGCAGTATTACCGTTTTGGTGGCATCCCACCAGGTTTACCACCGGGATACCACCAAAAATGTGATAAGGCCATAGTCTATAGAATGTTTTTAGAGAATTTTGGCAGAATTGGATGATTGAGGTTAGGCGCCCTGACAGGAAAGGATAGACTACGATAGGGGCTGCAATTGGGAGCAAGTTTGTAGACACCCTGCCAGGTGGCTACGTTAATGGGATTTTTAAGAACTAGTTTGCTTCCATAAATTGCGCACACATCAGAAATTGTTAGAGCTCATTGAGCAATATTTAATCAAAAACAACACAGCCATTTGGCTTGTTCTTAAACACAGTCTATACAATGAAACAAACAAAATCCATCATCTACGGAATAGCACAGTGCAAATGTGACACTGGTTAGTCACCCGTAGTGTGCCGGTTTGATTCCCACCATGGAGAGAGAAAAACAAAGTTATTCAAACGGCTGTCGGGTGAACGCAGGTTTTGGGAGACTGCCAGGGTTTGGCCCACTCAAAAGCTCTGCCTGTGTGGTCTTGAGTATCAGAAGACAGATCCATTCAAGAGCAGAGGGAAACCATAACTTTCTCCAACCCACTGGCAATACTTACATGACATTCGTGGAAAAGGAGGGGAGTGGACTTGTCATCGTTCAAATCTGTAATTTAACCAGTGCACCCAAAACCTGCTGCACTATTTCTTTTGCTGATTAATTGACATGGAACGCTAGCAAATTTTCACCTCACATTTTGATTGCTTTAGTGATCATAACATCTAAATCACCCTTTTTATTTTTCAATGTCTATGATCCACTAGGCAGACTAAACACGTCTGATATAATGTCTGCAATTGAGGAAGTTATTATTCTGTGTCACTACAGGTCTAACAATGTTCTAACTTTAGTTGGCGCGGACGTCAAAGTGCACTCTGCGGCATCAAATGACAGTTGCTTTTTAATTCATATTGCTTCTACTTTTATACCCAAGGTGAATCTGTCTCCTCCCTGTGGCAACGCTCAAATGACTAAATGGCTGGAATTCATGTTTGATAACCAGATGGCAATGCTTAATGGTAGAATTAAGGAAAATAAACCTAGCAAAGTCACTTGGAAAATGATGGAAAAAGGTGATACTTGACTATTTCTTCATAGGAAGTGAGGATTTTATGAAAGTTAATAATCTCGATGTCAAGGCTAGTGAGCTGAGTAATCATGCCATGGTGGTCCTTTCAGTGAATAATAATACCCACATATTATCAAACTAAAGGTTTGGTGCTACCCATGTTAATCCTCAGGGAAATAGAATTAGGTAGATGCAAGCTAATATATGTGTGATTAACGGGCACTTAATTCATAAGTCTGACTCTAACTTTAGATATAAAGATCTTGATTCCCCTGAGAGACTATGGGCTTTGAATTATAGCCTTACTGACACATTTGGGCCATGGAAGATACACAGTGAGGCATTTAACGGATGGAGGCATGGAATATGACACAGTGCTTTCTAAGTACAACTGTTATTTGAGATGCTCAGTGTGTGCTAAGGCTTCTGAGGTTTCTTCAGCAATGCCTTTCGGATGAGAACATAAATATGCCTGACAGCTTGTACCAGGGATTGACAGAACAAGCCTTTTCCCAATCTATCTTTCAGGGACATACCTGAGGTGGTTTAAACAACAAATGTTATCTTGCTTACACTAGCTTGACTCCTAGGCCTGGCACTGGTCTGTGATATCCACTCTTGAGTGTTAGCCGCTGGCACAAATCTGTGAGCTTGATTAACATCATTAGCTGGTTCACATCGATCCAATACAGTTTAAATAAAAAAGACATGTTTCAAATGTTAATAAAGATCTGTTCATAAAACCTGGTTGTGTTTTTATGTTCAGCGGTTATGGGGGTGAACATGTCCAGCATGAAGCTGTTGAAAATATATTACAATGAATGGGGTGTTGATAGTTACGGGGTGGGGCTGACAGCCTGTGTCATAAACTGGAACCAATGGCAAGAAAGTGTCAAGGGGCGCTCTCAAGTTGTGGCTCTTGGAGCAAGATTCTTGTGCTGGTCCATAAACATTTTAAAAGGCGAATGACCGTGGTATCTGATATCTATCAACAATTGAAGGGAGATATTATGGGCTTCAGCCAGTTCCACAGAGACAATGATTGTTTCTGCTATATTCTAGCAGTCATCGACATTCTATCAAAATATGCCTATGTTGAGGCTTCAAAGAATAAGACTGGTCACAGCGTGGTGGTGGCTTTTAAACACATATTTAATGAAGGCCAACTCCCTGCTAAACTACAAACGGAGGCCAGTAAGGAGTTTTTAAATAATCTGCTACAGAGTCTTCTAAAACAACACAGAGTGCCATTTCGTAACACACTCAGAAGTTAAAGCCTCTATTGTAGAACCTTTTATACACACTTTTAGACATGGCTCTGGTGATTTTTCATGACTAAAAACACCAGCAGATATGTGGGAGTGTTACCCGCATTTATAAATGTCTATAGCAACATGCATCATAGATCTATTAAAACCACCCCCGCTGGAGGTCTCGACAAAACTGTACAGCGAAAGACTTTTTAAAAAGGGGGATCATGTGTGGATCTTGAAATGCAAGGCTGTTATTACTAAGGGATATGAGCAGAATTAAAGTGATACAATCTTTATCATAGAGGGAGTGTCACAGCAGGAGGACCTATATATATATATATATATATATATTATATATATATATATATATATATAATATATATATATATATATATATATATATATATATCGAGGTGGAGAGTTGTAGCACTACAGAAAACTCCCCAACAACGTGTCAGACACAGTACCTTGCTCACATGACCATACCAGTATCTAGTCAAAAAGTAGTCTTTATTTAGTTTAAAAAGACATGTAACCAACACAAAAAGCAAGTAAGCATTATCAGGGTGGACACAAAGTTATTGGTCTCTCCCCATGGCATACAGGTCTAAAAAACACTCACCCCCCCTAGGGTGGAAATTCGCAACGCATTCCGCTTATTCACCAGGCTTCCTCAGGCAGATTAACATCCACATTCGTGAAAAACCCCATTTTAAATGAAAACGGGAACAAACGCGGCTCGAGCGTTAGGCTTCTCCCCTTCCTCTCGTTATTCTAAGTCATGTGATAACCTCAGGTCATATTATCAACAGTGTGAATAATACCGCCATGTTGGACTGGCTAGTTTGCCTAATAGACGAATAGTACTGTGCATGAAATAATTTCATCTAGCAGTCAAATATGTAATTGACTCTAAAATAAGGCGAGGAAATGAGCCCAAAGTTCAAGTTGCCGCGCTTCCAATTCCCTATTAAAAAACGTATTTGTAAGAAGTACATTTTATAGATGTATTCAGCGCTAATGCGCTATCTTATAACATGGTTATTGTTAATCTAACTTAATAAACATCTAACCATTACGCCCCAAGCTTTGGAGTGTTATTAAGGCCATGGATCATAGAGCAGCGCGGACAACTCTGCCAATTTGAAATGACATACATTTGTATGCACCTTTGTATTTTCATAAATTGACTCAGTGCCACTTGGTATAAATACCACATTTTTCCAAAGTGCAAATGCAATAGTCTTTATAAAGTGAAAGTGCATAGACTGATTAAAGAAAGGCTAGTAAAGTGCAATATAATGAAAAGACATGTTAGTAAGCAGAAACATATAAATAGAATTCAAGGCAGCATGATCTTTCTAAAGCGCACATGCTTTGACTTGTTGATGAAAAACACAGTCATATCAATCAAATTACGATTTGGAGCAGCATAATCCATATCCAAAGTGCCAGTGCAGTAGTGGAGCATTCTTTATAGACGAACAATAGATAAAGTGCTAGTGCATCATTATCCCTAGTTCTAAGAACAGACAACTACCAGTCACAAATTTAAATTAGAAACATAATGTCAAAATATCAAATATAAAATGTAAAAATATCAGATTTAAAAGTATCAGATTTGGAACTACTGGGTCTCAATCACCAAGATCATCTCTATTTCTATAGACATATTTAGGCACCAAGGGCCACCTTGATTGAATAAATGGGCCACATAGTAGCCACTTAATTGATTCATGGATTCACCTCTAAAATTTCATTAAAAAAAAGAAAAAAAAGGGGGGGGGGGGAAATACTGCAAAAATACAAATAGTTTTGGGTCAATGTTGAGCCCATTTGGCCTCAGAGTGTCAAATTTGCAAATCAGAGACGCCTCCAATTGTCTCAACTTGAGTTCTCTATTCCCCAGTCTCTTGTGCATTGGAACATGAGCAAGACCCACAAATGTAATTTCATTTACATTTCCTCCATGTTTCTCCAAAAAATGTCCTGTCAATGGATTGGTACCATCCCCATTTTTAATCCCTCTATAATGCTGCAGGATACATAGCTTTAAAGAACCTATAGTCGAGCCAATATAATGGAGACCACAAGTGCATGTAATGGCATACACCACAAATTTGGTGATGCATGTCGCTTTGTGTTTATACTTCCATCCCATCCCATTGGGACCAATGAAAGGTTGTTTCGATACAAAATCCCACATTTTGCAATTCGCACATTTGTGAAAACCTGCCACATTAGATTCAAAAATGGGCTAGAGGATTTTGTTTTAGTAATGACCATACTTGGAGAAAGTATGCTTTTGAGGGTAGGGGCCTTGCTGTATGTAAATTTGGGGTTGGTTCCCAGCACTTTTTCAAATTGGGATCAGTTAAAAGGACATTCCAATGCTTTTTCATAATGCATTTGATGTTTTTAGCTTGATGGTTATATCCTGTAATGAATCTCATCTTTTCCTCCTTTTGGGTTTTGCAGTTCTTGAATAGTTCTGATCCATTGATACCTTCAGCTTTATCAAAACAGTCTGATACCACCTTCTTGTTGTAACCTCGTTCTACAAATCTATGACCTATATGTTTTGCTTCTATTTGGTAATACGTTTCTTTACTGCAAGCTCTTTTGGCTCTCAGGAACTCTCCATAAGGGATCGAATTTTTCAATGAGGTGGGGTGGTGGCTTTGGGCTTGCAGCGTGGAATTGGAACTGGTTTGTTTCCTAAATAGCTTGGATGTTAGTATATTATTGGCTACAGTAAACGGGACATCCAGAAAGAGCAATTCTTTGCTGCTCAAAACTGATGTCAATTCTAGATTTAAATCATTGATATTCAGAGTTTCAACATAATCGTCTAGCTGTGTCTTGGTACCGTCCCATATTATAAATAGGTCATCTATAAACCGGTACCACACAATTATGTGCTTAGTAAACTCCTCCATTTCCTCAGCCCATGCCACTTGTGTTTCCCACCACCCCATATAGAGGTTGGCATAAGTTAGGGCCATACAAGACCCCATCGCTCTCCCTTGCGTTTGCTTGTAAATGGAGGACTCATGTAGAAAATAATTATGTTCCAAGCAGAATAGGAGCATTTCTAACAGCATTTCATTGTGCTGTCGATGGCTGATAGATCTGGATTCTAAGAAGAATCTACATGCTTTAACCCCTGCTTTGTGCTTAATCGAGGTATATAACGAGACAACATCAAGTGAAACTAGAATGTATTCAGGTTCCCAATTGATGTTGTCAAGTTTGGTCAGCAAATCCGAGGTGTCCCGTATATAAGAACTAAGGCTGGCAACAAATGGTTGAAAGAAATGGTCTAGAAATGTTGAAGTATTCTCAAGAAGACTCCCCATAGAGGAGAGTATGGGACGCCCAGGAGGATCAACAAGACTTTTATGGATTTTGGGGTTAAAGTAGATTAGAGGCGTGACAGGGAAGGGGTTCTTAAGGAACCAATATTTTTCATCATTAATCAGTTCTAGTTCACACCAATTTCGTAACATTGAATAATAAAGAACATTGGTTTCAGTTAACATATTTGTATCCACCTTTATGTAATTGTCCTTCATGCTGAATTGTCTACTTGCTTCCAAGTCATATTTTTCACTGTTCATGATGACTATCCCACCTCCTTTGTCTGAGGGTCCTATGACTACAGTGTGATCCATCTTTAAACCCTCTAATGCGTTGAATTGCAAGAAATGTAAGTTTCTGCAAGATGGTAATATTTTAACAGGTAGTTTCTTGAGATCTTGTAGGACCAAACTTTCAAAAGTGTCAATAGGACTGCATGCAATGTTTGGACAAAAATAGATTTTGGTTTAAAATTACTAGGGCATGCAACATCAGTATATATACCAAATTTCTCTTCTAGTGTAACATTGTCCACAGTAGTAGCCCTCTCCCATTCTGCTTCTGTTTCCTGCGTCATATTTGCGAGACACATGAGACTAACCATGTCTTCATCTGTAAGGGGAGAGATTGGTCTAGATGATTTCTCTTTTTCCCTGGGTCCTTCATTGACTTTAGTCGCATGAAATTTAGTTAATTTTTACTTTCTCAGGAACTTGAAGAGGTCAATCCTTATTGTAGTATAGTCATATAGATAGGTAGGGCTAAAAGATAGACCTAACGATAGTACTGATGTTTCTTCTCTTGTTAAAACCCGGGTAGAGATGTTGAAGATCTTTAATTGTAGGGCTTCCTGCCTCTCGGCCTGCCCCTGGGGTTGTTTCCAGATCAAGTGGTCGCGTTGGGCAGACTGCCTGTTTTGACACCCCCGCCTCGTTTTGTTTTTCCTGCCTTTACTATTGCACCTCTTCCTTGTCCTGCATGCTGACCTCTTCCCCTTTTGTCCATTCTGCTGTCCAAGTGCAGTAACTTGAAATCTTCTAAAATGTTTTAGCCTTTTTGACGTTGGGCCATCTGTGTCTGATAAAACATTTTCAGAGCTGCTCGGCTCTTCTGATATCATCGCCGGAGGTGAATGTTAGGGGTGATTTGTTCCAGTCTCTGTTTGATGGGTGCGTCAAAGCGCTTAGCAAACATGTATATTCTGCCCTGTTCGTAATCCAAAAGATCCCATTTAAATTTTAGTTGTTTGCGAATTCTGATTTCACCCTCATGTCTTTCTAGGTTTTCTTCCACTCTTGGCATTCTTTTTTTACACTCATCTCCATCTTCTGAGGAAAATAGTTGTTCTTCCATTTCCTCAATGTCTTTTATCAACTTGAGCCTGTCTGTTTTAGCATATTTAATAAGACTTTCTATCATTTTAAAGGAACATATGTTAGTGTGTTGAGTCCATTCCTCTATTAGTTTAGGATCAATGTCTTCAAAAGTGGGAATAGTCAGGATTCTCAGTCCTCTCGGGATTCGTTGAAGTTCTATATACGTTTGTAGGGTCATTGCTTCCCACCATTTGGAGATTTCTTTTTTCTTTATTTTCTCAAGTTTGTTTAATTTTTGTTGCACCGTAAGGCTTGCTGGCAGACTGCTCTCTGCTGTAGTTGCCACAGCCACTAGGTCATTGCCAAAGAGAATCCGCGCCGCTGCTCATCTCTTGGCCTCTACCTGTTCTGCCATATTTTCAAACCAAAGATAGAATGAGCGAGGTTTGAAAGATCTTCTTTCTGTTGATTACACTAGAAAGTGGTGAAAACACCAAGAGCTGGCAGGAACTATTTTAATCAAGCTCCCCCTATAGCACTCTCACTCCGCTCAAAAGCAGCTAAGGTGCGCTCCGGCTGGTCTCCCCAATTCCAGTAAAGAAATATATAAGAAAACCTCCTAATATTTCTGGAATATCATTAACAGACTTGGGGGCTACACCGTGACTTGTTGTAATCCTTTACAATTCCTTGTCAATTTAAAAAAAGAAGAAATTAGTTTCTTCAGTCACGGGAGGCGGCATCTAGTGGCTAGTTGAGAAACAATGTTGCCAAAGTTAGTGCACTGTCTATCGGGTAGCTGGTGCTAGGGAAAGGGAATTATGGCAGAATTCCCAAATATTTGTAAAAAAAGCACACAAGGGTGGAGAGTTGTAGCACTACAAAAAAATCCCCTACAACGTGTCAGACACAGTCCCTTGCACATATGACCATACCAGTATATAGTGAAAAAGTAGTCTTTATTTAGTTTAAAAAGACACGTAACCAACAAAAAATGCAAGTTAGCATTATCAGGGTGGGCACAAAGTTATTGGTCTCTCCCCATGGCATACAGGTCTAAAAAACACTCACCCCCTTAGGGTGGAAGTTCGCCACGCATTCCGCTTGTTCACCAAGCTTCCTCAGGCTGATCAACATCCACATTCGTGAAAAACCCCATTTTAAATGAAAACGGGAACAAACGCGGCTCGAGCGTTAGGCTTCTCCCCTTCCTCTCGTTATTCTAAATCATGTGATAACCTCAGGTCATATTATCAACAGTGTGAATAATACCGCCATGTTGGACTGGCTAGTTCGCCTAATAGACGAATAGTACTGTGCATGAAATAATTTCATCTAGCAGTCAAATATGTAATTGACTCTAAAATGAGGCGAGGAAATGAGCCCAAAGTTCAAGTTGCCGCGCTTCCAATTCCCTATTAAAAAAACGTATTTGTAACAAGTACATTTTATAGATGTATTCAGCGCTAATGCGCTATCGTATAACATGGTTATTGTTAATCTAACTTAATAAACATCTAACCATTACGCCCCAAGCTTTGGAGTGTTATTAAGGCCATGGATCATAGAGCAGCGCGGACAACTCTGCCAATTTGAAATGACATACATTTGTATGCACCTTTGTATTTTCATAAATTGACTCAGTGCCACTTGGTATAAATACCACATTTTTCCAAAGTGCAAATGCAATAGTCTTTATAAAGTGAAAGTGCATAGACTGATTAAAGAAAGGCTAGTAAAGTGCAATATAATGAAAAGACATGTTAGTAAGCAGAAACATATAAATAGAATTCAAGGCAGCATGATCTTTCTAAAGCGCACATGCTTTGACTTGTTGATGAAAAACACAGTCATATCAATCAAATTACGATTTGGAGCAGCATAATCCAAATCCAAAGTGCCAGTGCAGTAGTGGAGCATTCTTTATAGACGAACAATAGATAAAGTGCTAGTGCATCATTATCCCTAGTTCTAAGAACAGACAACTACCAGTCACAAATTTAAATTAGAAACATAATGTCAAAATATCAAATATAAAATGTAAAAATATCAGATTTAAAAGTATCAGATTTGGAACTACTGGGTCTCAATCACCAAGATCATCTCTATTGTTATAGACATATTTAGGCACCAAGGGCCACCTTGATTGAATAAATGGGCCACATAGTAGCCACTTAATTGATTCATGGATTCACCTCTAAAATTTCATTAAAAAAAAGGGGGGGGGAATTTACTGCAAAAATACAAATAGTTTTGGGTCAATGTTGAGCCCATTTGGCCTCAGAGTGTCAAATTTGCAAATCAGAGACGCCTCCAATTGTCTCAACTTGAGTTCTCTATTCCCCAGTCTCTTGTGCATTGGAACATGAGCAAGACCCACAAATGTAATTTCATTTACATTTCCTCCATGTTTCTCCAAAAAATGTCCTGTCAATGGATTGGTACTATCCCCATTTTTAATCGCTCTATAATGCTGCAGGATACATAGCTTTAAAGAACCTATAGTCGAGCCAATATAATGGAGACCACAAGTGCATGTAATGGCATACACCACAAATTTGGTGATGCATGTCGCTTTGTGTTTATACTTCCATCCCATCCCATTGGGACCAATGAAAGGTTGTTTCGATACAAAATCACACATTTTGCAATTCGCACATTGGTGAAAACCTGCCACATTAGATTCAAAAATGGGCTAGAGGATTTTGTTTTAGTAATGACCATACTTGGAGAAAGTATGCTTTTGAGGGTAGGGGCCTTGCTGTATGTAAATTTGGGGGTGTTACCCAGCACTTTTTTCAAATTGGGATCAGTTAAAAGGACATTCCAATGCTTTTTCATAATGCATTTGATGTTTTTAGCTTGGTGGTTATATCCTGTAATGAATCTCATCTTTTCCTCCTTTTGGGTTTTGCAGTTCTTGAATAGTTCTGATCCATTGATACCTTCAGCTTTATCAAAACAGTCTGATACCACCTTCTTGTTGTAACCTCGTTCTACAAATCTATGACCTATATGTTTTGCTTCTATTTGGTAATACGTTTCTTTACTGCAAGCTCTTTTGGCTCTCAGGAACTCTCCATAAGGGATCGAATTTTTCAATGAGGTGGGGTGGTGGCTTTGGGCTTGCAGCGTGGAATTGGAACTGGTTTGTTTCCTAAATAGCTTGGATGTTAGTATATTATTGGCTACAGTAAACGGGACATCCAGAAAGAGCAATTCTTTGCTGCTCAAAACTGATGTCAATTCTAGATTTAAATCATTGATATTCAGAGTTTCAACATAATCGTCTAGCTGTGTCTTGGTACCGTCCCATATTATAAATAGGTCATCTATAAACCGGTACCACACAATTATGTGCTTAGTAAACTCCTCCATTTCCTCAGCCCATGCCACTTGTGTTTCCCACCACCCCATATAGAGGTTGGCATAAGTTAGGGCCATACAAGACCCCATCGCTCTCCCTTGCGTTTGCTTGTAAATGGAGGACTCATGTAGAAAATAATTATGTTCCAAGCAGAATAGGAGCATTTCTAACAGCATTTCATTGTGCTGTCGATGGCTGATAGATCTGGATTCTAAGAAGAATCTACATGCTTTAACCCCTGCTTTGTGCTTAATCGAGGTATATAACGAGACAACATCAAGTGAAACTAGAATGTATTCAGGTTCCCAATTGATGTTGTCAAGTTTGGTCAGCAAATCCGAGGTGTCCCGTATATAAGAACTAAGGCTGGCAACAAATGGTTGAAAGAAATGGTCTAGAAATGTTGAAGTATTCTCAAGAAGACTCCCCATAGAGGAGAGTATGGGACGCCCAGGAGGATCAACAAGACTTTTATGGATTTTGGGGTTAAAGTAGATTAGAGGCGTGACAGGGAAGGGGTTCTTAAGGAACCAATATTTTTCATCATTAATCAGTTCTAGTTCACACCAATTTCGTAACATTGAATAATAAAGAACATTGGTTTCAGTTAACATATTTGTATCCACCTTTATGTAATTGTCCTTCATGCTGAATTGTCTACTTGCTTCCAAGTCATATTTTTCACTGTTCATGATGACTATCCCACCTCCTTTGTCTGAGGGTCCTATGACTACAGTGTGATCATTCTTTAAGCCCTCTAATGCGTTGAATTGCAAGAAATGTAAGTTTCTGCAAGATGGTAATATTTTAACAGGTAGTTTCTTGAGATCTTGTAGGACCAAACTTTCAAAAGTGTCAATAGGACTGCATGCAATGTTTGGACAAAAATAGATTTTGGTTTAAAATTACTAGGGCATGCAACATCAGTATATATACCAAATTTCTCTTCTAGTGTAACATTGTCCACAGTAGTAGCCCTCTCCCATTCTGCTTCTGTTTCCTGTGTCATATTTGCGAGACACATGAGACTAACCATGTCTTCATCTGTAAGGGGAGAGATTGGTCTAGATGGTTTCTCTTTTTCCCTGGGTCCTTCATTGACTTTAGTCGCATGAAATTTAGTTAATTTTTACTTTCTCAGGAACTTGAAGAGGTCAATCCTTATTGTAGTATAGTCATATAGATAGGTAGGGCTAAAAGATAGACCTAACGATAGTACTGATGTTTCTTCTCTTGTTAAAACCCGGGTAGAGATGTTGAAGATCTTTAATTGTAGGTCTTCCTGCCTCTCGGCCTGCCCCTCGGGTTGTTTCCAGATCAAGTGGTTGTGTTGGGCAGACTGCCTGTGTTGACACCCCCGCCTCGTTTTGTTTTTCCTGCCTTTACTATTGCACCTCTTCCTTGTCCTGCATGCTGACCTCTTCCCCTTTTGTCCATTCTGCTGTCCAAGTGCAGTAACTTGAAATCTTCTAAAATGTTTTAGCCTTTTTGACGTTGGGCCATCTGTGTCTGATAAATCATTTTCAGAGCTGTTCGGCTCTTCTGATATCATCGCCGGAGGTGAATGTTAGTGGTGATTTGTTCCAGTCTCTGTTTGATGGGTGCGTCAAAGCGCTTAGCAAACATGTATATTCTGCCCTGTTCGTAATCCAAAAGATCCCATTTAAATTTTAGTTGTTTGTGAATTCTGATTTCACCCTCATGTCTTTCTAGGTTTTCTTCCACTCTTGGCATTCTTTTTTTACACTCATCTCCATCTTCTGAGGAAAATAGTTGTTCTTCCATTTCCTCAATGTCTTTTATCAACTTGATCCTGTCTGTTTTAGCATATTTAATAAGACTTTCTATCATTTTAAAGGAACATATGTTAGTGTGTTGAGTCTATTCCTCTATTAGTTTAGGATCAATGTCTTCAAAAGTGGGAATAGTCAGGATTCTCAGTCCTCTCGGGATTCGTTGAAGTTCTATATACGTTTGTAGGGTCATTGCTTCCCACCATTTGGAGATTTCTTTTTTCTTTATTTTCTCAAGTTTGTTTAATTTTTGTTGCACCGTAAGGCTTGCTGGCAGACTGCTCTCTGCTGTAGTTGCCACAGCCACTAGGTCATTGCCAAAGAGAATCCGCGCGGCTGCTCATCTCTTGGCCTCTACCTGTTCTGCCATATTTTCAAACCAAAGATAGAATGAGCAAGGTTTGAAAGATCTTCTTTCTGTTGATTACACTAGAAAGTGGTGAAAACACCAAGAGCTGGCAGGAACTATTTTAATCAAGCTCCCCCTATAGCACTCTCACTCCGCTCAAAAGCAGCTAAGGTGCGCTCCGGCTGGTCTCCCCAATTCCAGTAAAGAAATATACAAGAAAACCTCCTAATATTTCTGGAATATCATTAACAGACTTGCGGGCTACACCGTGACTTGTTGTAATCCTTTACAATTCCTTGTCAATTTTAAAAAAGAAGAAATTAGTTTCTTCAGTCACGGGAGGCGGCATCTAGTGGCTAGTTGAGAAACAATGTTGCCAAAGTTAGTGCACTGTCTATCGGGTAGCTGGTGCTAGGGAAAGGGAATTATGGCAGAATTCCCAAATATTTGTAAAAAAAAACACACAAGGGTGGAGAGTTGTAGCACTACAAAAAAATCCCCTACAACGTGTCAGACACAGTCCCTTGCACATATGACCATACCAGTATCTAGTGAAAAAGTAGTCTTTATTTAGTTTAAAAAGACACGTAACCAACAAAAAATGCAAGTTAGCATTATCAGGGTGGGCACAAAGTTATTGGTCTCTCCCCATGGCATACAGGTCTAAAAAACACTCACCCCCTTAGGGTGGAAGTTCGCCACGCATTCCGCTTGTTCACCAAGCTTCCTCAGGCTGATCAACTTCCACATTCGTGAAAAACACCATTTTAAATGAAAACGGGAACAAACGCGGCTCGAGCATTAGGCTCTTCCCCTTCCTCTCGTTATTCTAGGTCATGTGATAACCTCAGGTCATATTATCAACAGTGTGAATAATACCGCCATGTTGGACTGGCTAGTTCGCCTAATAGGCGAGTAGTACTGTGCATGAAATAATTTCATCTAGCAGTCAAATATGTAATTGACTCTAAAATGAGGCGAGGAAATTAGCCCAAAGTTCAAGATGCCGCGCTTCCAATTGCCTATTAAAAAAACGTATTTGTAACAAGTACATTTTATAGATGGTATTCAGCGCTAATGCGCTATCTTATAACATGGTTACTGTTTATCTAACTTAATAAACATCTAACCATTACGCCCCATGCTTTGGAGTGTTATTAAGGCCATGGATCATAGAGCAGCGCGGACAACTCGGCCAATTTGAAATGACATACATTTGTATGCACCTTTGTATTTTCATAAATTATATATATATATATATATATATATATATATATATATATATATATATATATATATATATATATATTATATGGCATGCGTGGTGGCCATGTAGTTATGGTTAAGTTGCTAAACCCTTAGGAAGAGCACTTTTTGGGCGGCTTATAACTTCGCCCCCGCTTGACGAATCCTCACCAAACTTTGTAAAAAATATATATGGTCCACTCTGAATTTATTTGTCAAGTTTCGTGAGGTTTGGTCCAGGGAGGAAAAGTTAGAGGGGGGTCCCAAAATTTCTTTTTTTCCCATAGACTGAATTGAGAAAAAAATTTGCTCACGCCTACAGCCCAAACCACTCGACGGATTTTCACCAGATTTGCGGCAGGAGCAGCGGCTTGGTCCCAAAACCGTGTTTTTGTAAATTTAGTGAAAATTGGTGAAAATCCATCCGGTACTTTTTTTTAAAAAACGACCAAAAAGTGGGTCTAAAAACATTTGTGATGTCATCTTTGATGTTGCGGGTGTCAGTCTTAGCAGTGCACGGTAGTGGTGTGAGTTATGGTTGCTTAGCTTACCATAACTGGTGAATTTCAGGGGTTTTTCAGTTTTACTTGGAACCATAACGTCCCTTTAACAAAGTTTTTTCACTGAATTTCATAGGTTTTTAGTAGCACAACTTAACCATAACGTCCCTTTAACAATGTTTTTTTATTGAATATATATATGTACACAGATTAATTGATTATTCAGTGGAGGTTGTTTATTTATTTATTTATTTATTTATTTATTTATTGTTACATTTGTATTGTGTGCCTAACCCTCAGGCATCTGGGCGCATAACTTACGAATATGGTCACAAGTTCAGCAAGCTTAAGAAATTGGTTACAGGTTGGTCAGGTTTAAGAAGTTGGTTACAGGTTGATTAAGGCTTTAGAATTTGGTTACAGGTTAAGCAGACCACAGATAATGCATACTTAGAAATGTAGTTACAGGTTATGCAGATCGCTGATGATGCGTACTTACTAATGTGGTTATAGGTTATGCAGATCACAGATAAAACCTACTTAAAAAACTTGGTTACAGGTTATGCAGATCACAAATAATGCATACATGTGGCTTAGGTTACAGGTTGTGCAGTAAGTTAGGTTACTTACAGGTAAGTAGGGGCCAATTTAGTGTCCTGTGTAAAGAGCCATGTTTTTCATTTTTTGTGGAATGAAAGTATGACAGGATAAAACATTTGGGTCAACGGCAGGGCGTTCCAATAGTTGGCTGCCATGACAGGGAAACTAGAACCGCCTGCTCTTTGTCTATTGTATCTAGGCTTAGTCAAATGCTTAAGATAAGCAGAGCGGGTGGGTCTAGCTGACTTGTTTTTAGTTATCAAACTGGAGAGATAGCGTGGGCGGTGTTGGATAGACATTTGTGTGTGAGCGTAAGTACTTTGAATTTAATACGGTCGCTTACTGGTTACCAGTGAATGTTTCTTCTAGCGGTAGAAATGTGATCTGCTTTAGGTATATTCAGGGCAGCACCTATGGCATTGTTCTGCACAATTTGGAGTTTCTTAATGTTTTTGGCTGATGAATCTGCAAAGATAGCGTTGCATTAATCGATCCTAGAAAGGATTAGAGCTCTAGCTAAGGTGATACGGTTCTCTTCTGTAAGATAAGGTCTGCAAGCTGTGATGAGTTTGGCTGTGTAGGTGGATGCCGATGTGATAGCGTTAACATTTTGTGAGAGTGTGAGTGAGGAGTCGAGTTAGACTCCCAAGGTCTTGACTTCTTTGGTTGTGGTCATGAGGTTTCCATCTATGTTGTAAGATTGGCACAGCGTGGAGATATTTTTATTTTTAGCTTGGCTGCCCAGGATTAGGATCTCCATCTTATCATCATTAAGACATAACTCAATCTGAGCCATCCAAGCTTGGATTGTGGGATAGATTGCATTTAAGGTGTTTGTGTCAGTGTTGTCAGTGTTGTAGTCCGCTGTGATATGAATTAATATTTGGGTGTCGCCAGCATAGTTTGTGTAGGTGACACCCAAATTATCCAGTTTATCAAAGAGGGGTTTAGTAAATGCATTGTACATGGTGGGGGATCCACATGATCCCTGGGGCACTCCGCATGTAACTGGGGTGGGGCTGGCTGGAGCAGAGGAGGAGAAGACTCTCATTGTTCGGTTCGACAAGAATGATTTGATCCATGCTATAGCATTATTAGAGAAGTGGGCATCTCTGGCTAGGTGATGGCATAGGTTATTGTGATTTACAAGATCAAATGCCGCTGAGAGGTCCAAGAGGAGGAGGACTGCTAGTTCACCTCTGTCTCTGATCTAGTCCATTTGAGCTGTAAGGTCTACCAAGGCTGTTTCCGTGCCATGGCCAGGGCAGAAGCCAGATTGGTGGAGGCCCAATAGATGGTGTGTTTCTAAGTATTTTTGAATTTGAACATAGGCTACCCTATCAAGATTTGTTTACAAAAATGGTACTGTAGTGATAGGTCGGTAGTTAGTTGGTACATTCGGGTCTAGGGTCGGTTTCTTCAATAGGGGCAGTACCCAGACTTCCTTGAGATTATCTGGTACTTTATTAGAGGCCAATGAGTTGTTTATGAGTGAGGTGATGAAGGGGGCCAGGTTGTCTGCAAAGTCTTTGATTAGAGTCGCAAGGCAAATGTCACTTTTGGCATCAAGAAGGTTTAAGGCCTTTTATGATTTTGGTTGTCTCCTCTATTGTGATAGTGGAGAACTCAAACTTAGGGAATGGTTTAGGTAGATTAGGTTTGATGGTATGGTGCTGGGATGTATTGAGTTTCAACTTTTTGTATTGATTTTGATCTGGAGTGTCTTAATTTTGTCCATGAGGGCTTTTTGTATATTTTTGCACTAGTCTTGGTCTTTGATGCATAGGTCTGGGGTCTGAGAAGGGGCTTGTAATTCTCTTAGAACTGAGAAGAGCTCATTGGAGCTAGAATTGGCATTTTCTATGCTCAAGTTATGTGCGTTGCTTTTGGCTTTATGGGTGTTTTTTCTATAGTAAGATGCTAAGGAGGTAAATTGTTGTTTATTGATGATTGAAGGATTTTTTCTCCAATTATTTTCAGCATTTCTTTTTTTGCTACGTAATTCTTTGAGTTCAGGGGTGAACCACTAGCTGTGATGTGCTTTGGGTTAAGCTTTGCAGTTAACCATGGGGGCCACTACATCAAGAGCTGATTCCATAACTTGATTATAGGTGGATACCAGGGAGTTAGGTTCAGCTGGATTTACAGCATGTGAAGTGAGCCGAGAGATTAGAGGGAGAATGTTGTCAGGCGTGATGTTGCGCATGTTGCGTGCTTGGGTGGCAGGTGCTATTTGCATCAGTGTACTAGTGGGTGTGTTGGTGTCGATTGTAAATAGCCTAATGTTGTGGTCTGACCACAGGCAAGGGCCATTTTTGGAAATGTGGGTGGTGCAGTTATGGTCGGTGATCCAGTCGAGCGTGCAACCCTTTGGCGTGAGTTGGGCTAGTGAATCGTAGGGTCAAACATTGGGTTTCAATGGTATTGGCTAAGGTGGAGGCTTGGGTGTCAGTGCTGCCATGGAGGCCTAGGTTGAAATCACCAAGGATGGGGATTTTAGAGGTGGGTTTTGTATCTGTGGTTAGTAAGGCGGCAATGTCCTTGTCGAAGGAGGAGATGGGGCCTGGTGGCCTATAGTGATTTTTGTGGACAAGAGGTCTGCTGATGTGAAAGGAATATTAGGCATTTCTCTAATATTGAGATTAGATTTAGAGATAAAGGCGATGCCTCCTCCCTTTGTGCTGGTTCTATCCTTTCTAATAATTGCGTAGCCGTCCGGCAGGGCATGGGCTAAGGATGGGACCGCTGCAGGGTGCAACCAGGTTTCCGTTATGGCAATAAAGGCAAGGTTATTAGTGGTTATAAGGTCAGATATGTCCAGTGCGTGTGCTGGGATGGATCTGGCATTGATTAAGGCATCTTTAATTAGTGCGGGCATATTGCTGTTTTTGTCATTAGTAGGTTTGGCTTTAGTTGTGCTAAGAGCATGTTTGGGTCTGTGTCTAACCATATCGTTTCTTTTAGTCTGGAAGCTGTGGGTGTTTGTAGTTGCACCAATTAGGTTGGTGGCAGTGATGCTAGTCAGGTTTAAGTTGTTTACAAAGTGAGATGCTAGCCTATGGTTTTGTTGCAGTGGGAGATTTTTTGTCCTAACACTGAGTCTATCATTCCTCTGGTCAAGTGTGCGGGCCGACATTACTATGTTGTTGTTGGGTGGGTGTAGCTTACACATAGTCAATGGCGGTATTTGAAAAGGAGCTAAAGTATGCTCTGTGGTTTTGGAAGTGGCGAGAGATATAGCCATAGCTAGGGTGACACTAAGGAGCACAGTTAATGCTAGTTTTAGGTTAGGTCTTGGCATGACCCTGCTAAGCCGTTCGCTAATGTTAGTAGATGGTATGGTAGCAAAAGGCCTGGCCGTCTAAGCAAGGTATGGTAGTCAGACGTCCGTTCTAGATCATGGGTCAGACCAACATGAACCTTTAGTAATATGGGACCGTCGGTGGTGTGAAGTTAACTTTCTAGTAGGGCTAGTAGTTGTAAGCTATGTGGACAGTTTGCTGTGTGGTAGTAGGAGTATCATGTGTTTGGTTTATGTTGTAGGCTGTTCAAGGTGTTTTCTATAGGGAGGAGATCCAAAAGGCCAGTAAAGACCAACAGCGAGTTTATAGAATAGAAAAAGTAATAAAGGGTAAAGGTCATTGAGCTAGGAAACAATATCTAGTCAAATGGTTGGGGTGGCCTGACAAATTCAGCAGTTGGGTGGACTCTGCATCTCTAGAAGCCACAAGTGTATAACGAGGAGGCATGGAGTCTACACCTTTTTACATTAAGCTCCCCAGCAACACTTCGGCTGAGACATTCCTTTGGAAAAGAATGGTAATGAGGCCCCTGGCCTAGTAGGATCGCTGTCTCTGTCTTCACTCTGTTCCCCCTCCCTTGCCACGTTGCGCCTTGAAACACTTGTGTATAGGCGCGTTATAAATGCCATATCATATCATATTGGTTCCATGTGTTAATATCGCCGCAAAAATATTGGGTGTCAAGTGCTGGTGGGTGACTGTAGGGATACAGAAAACAGTCCCCAAGTTTGGGGTTTGCCAAGGAAGAAGTGCAGGTGTGTAACTTGCGGGGGAGGGGACCTGGGCCTGAGATCAGAGGGTGGCCAGGTTACCAGAACAGTTTCAGCCAGGAATTCGGCTGGGGAGAGGAGGAGAGAAAGCAGAAGCAAAGAGGAAGGTTTTGAGGTGCTTCCGGAACCAGAGATGGTTCTCCTCAAGTTTCAGGGAGGCTTTTCCAGTGGGAGACCCGAGCTGAAGAAAGAGAACTACCACCAACTAGTTGGTTGGAGAAGCGACTGACCCTGAGGGAGTTGGAGGAGGATAAGCGAAGAGCTCGGGAAGGGAGATATTTAGGAAGAGAGAGTTGAAGGTATTGAAGCTTCAGGCCCCAGAAGGCCTAGTGGAAAATGCAGAGGGGTTTGTACTTAATCCTCACAGCCACTGGGTGCCAGTGCAGAGATTTCAATCCTGGAGAGATACGATCCCTGGGCTTGAGGCCAATGACAAATTTTGCAGTCCTGTTCTGGATGAGTTGCAGTGGGCGGAGAGTAGAAGCAGGCAGTTTTAGAAAGAGGCTGTTGCAATAGTCCAGCCTAGAGAGAACCAGAGCTCTGGAGACAATGAGCTTCGGGGGGAAGGGGAGGAAAGGAAGAATATCTTTGAGGCGGTGCAGCTGGTAGTGTGACTTCTTAGAGACGTCAAAGATGTGAGCAGAGAAGGAAAGTGTGAAGTCAAAGATGACCCCAAGGTTTTTAGCCTCGCAGGTGGGAGCAGGAAGAGGGCCAAGAGAGACCGGCCAGAGAGTGACAGGAAAGGAGGGAGCTGGTGTGCTGATGAGGAGAATCTCAGTCTTACTGGCATTAAGGCAGAGATCAATGGCGGCACACCATTCCTGGATAGCAGACAGACAGTCAGAGATGTGGGATGGAGAAGAGGTGGCCGAAGGAAGCCTGAAAATGAGTGGAGTGTCATCCGCTTAACACTGAAAGTTGGGGCAGAGAGCGGCAATGCGGTGGGCAAGAAGTGCCAGGTATAGGTTGAACAGCAATAGAGAGAGGTTAGACCCCTGGCGGACACCACAGGTAGAGACAGGTAGAGATAGAGAGAGGAGAGGAAGGACCTAAATTGGACCTGCGAGGGTTGATCTGAAGTCAGCCATGCCAGGGCCTGACCGGTGATACTTAGGTTATCACATTGAGCTGGATGGCATGGTTGACCGTGTCAAAGGCAGAAGAGAGATCAAGTAAGATGAGGACACAGGGGTTGTTGGAATCAAGGTTTGAGAGCATGTCTTCACGGATGTTCAGGAGAGCCGTGTCTGTGCTTCTGGCAGCTCTGAAGCCAGACTGATGGTCATGAAAACAACCAACAGATTCAGTGTGAAGATTAAGCCCGGAGATGGCCAGCTTTTCCAGGTGTTTTCCTTGGAAGAGAGTGATGGAGATTGGGCGATAGTTAGCCGGGCAGGACGGGTCAGCAGAGGGTTTCTTAAGAAGATGGTGCACAAGGGAGTGCTTCAGGGAAGATGGGAGGACTCCAGTGGCGAAGTAGTGGTTGCAGAAGTCGGCCAGGGCAGGAGCCATGGAGTCAACATGGTCCTTGATGGTTTTGGAGGAACAGGGATAAACCTGTTTTGATGAGACTTTCATAGATCTGACTTGTCTAGAAACCTCATTTGGGGAGAACAGGGGAAAGGCAGAGAAGAAGGGAGGAGAGGTGGTCGAAGAAGGGCCAGAGGAAGAGCAGGGAGTAAAGGGGGGAAGAGGAGAGGAAGAGAGAGGACAGGATGCCCTGAGTTTTAGATATAAAATGAGAAGCCAGGGCCGTGCATAGGGCCTGGGAAAGGACCGGAGAGGTAGAGACTGCAGCAGGATTGTCCAGTTCCTTGTAAATTTTAAAGAGTTTGACTGAGTTGTTAGATGCCACAGAGAACTGGGCTTGGATGTGAGCTCTCTTCTTGGTGCAGACAAGGCGTCGGTATTGCCTTTGGAGCAGGAGGCAGGGCAGTTTGTCAGAGGATGTACTAGAGGCATGCCATTTCCGCTCAGCCACCCTGCACTTGCGTTTGAGTGTGACGAGGTCTGAGTCATACCAGGAATTACACTTGGCTTTGGGCTTCAAGCAGATCCTCATGACAGGGCTAAGAACATCGAGAGTATCAGATATAGCAGAGTGGAGCATGGAAAGGGCAGTGTCAAGGTGCGAGTCAGCCAAAGGGGGAATGGTGGGATGAAAAAGTGGGAGCAGAAGCCTCCTCTGACACACGCTTCATGGGTCAGATAAGTGAGAAGGTGGGTTGCAGTGCTGGAGTTAGCCTAGTCTGGGGGAAGAGAGGGTGAGATGGAGGGAAAGGCCAAAGTTATCACTCCAGGAGATAGGAGTGGTGAGAGGGATGGAAAGGGGAAGGTCTGAGGAGATCAGAACATCCAGAGTGTGCCTTGCAGAGTGAGTCGGGCCAGAGGAGAGAATAGAGAGTGAAAGAGGGTCGCAGAGGTCACAAAGGAGTGCAGAGGAAGACAGGAAGCATCCAGGTGGATGTTAAAGTCTCCAAGAAGGAGGAGTTGAGTGGTCGAGACCAGGAGCGAAGAGGAATGGTCCGCCCATTCAGAGAGGAAGGAGGAGATCTGACCAGGTGGCCGATAGATAGTAGCCACAGTAAGGGAATGACTAGGAGAGAGAGAGAGAGCCTGCAGATGAGGCATTCGAAAGAGGAGGAGGCCTGCGTAGGAATGACAGAGGCAGGAATCCACTCGGGGAAGATCAGGGCTACACCCCCTCTGCAGCAATTGGACCTGGGCTCGGAGAGGATCTTGTATCCATCAGGGAGGAGAGTGTCAAAGCTCATGGCAGAGCTGGCCGTGAATCATGTCTCGGTGACCGAGTACATCAATGTCAAGTTCCTCCAGGAGGCGGCAGATGTCAGAGGAATGTTTGACAGCTGAGCAAGAGTTAAGAGTGACAATATGGAGAAGGTTGGGGTCCTTGAAAGACTTCTGGGGGGGGGGTACAAATCAGAAGTACTTCCTGGAGAGGTGTAGAAGAGGAAGGAGGAGAGGGCAAGGTAGCCAAGGAGGAGACAGTAGGGGAAGGCAAGGAAGCCGTGGAGGAAAGACATGCTGACCTTTTCTTCCAGGATAATCTATTGATCAACAGCATGGAACTTAAAGTGAAACTATCCGGAAATGCAGATGCTTTTTGCCTCATGAGTAGCAACGTCAAACAATATAAACTAGTCTTCATATTGGCTAGTTTATTCGTTAAACGTGTGAGCATCTCGCTGTCCATTAGACTGGCGCATGCACAGGCGTCGCAAATATCTAACGTGAAGTACCCGGTGGAAAGGGTCACCTTTAAAGTCTTCAGCATTCCGACAGGTAGTCATGTTACTAGTCTAGACAAACTTGGGCAGCTCCCAAAAATATTCATCATGGGAGTTGTTGAAATAGTAGTGATCACTGGTGCATACAATCGAAACCCCTTCGAGTTCCAACACTGCAACATGAACTATACCGTGCTGCATAACGACGGTGTCCTGATCCCTGCCAAAGCATACTCTCCTATGTTTGGAGTTCCACACATAATCAGGGAATACGTGGGCCTGGTGGCCGTCCCGCGGGAGCACATGCGTGATACGACGGTTTCAATCACATGCAACAAGTATGCCCTTGGTTACACCCTGTGGGCCTTCGGTCTGCGACCCACAAATGCATCAGCAGGCCAATTCAACCTCCTGAGTAGCGGGAACCTATCCGTGCCTATAAAGTTTGAAAGAAACATAACCACTATGCACTCATAGTTGGTGTGGAGCATTTTTTTATAGCGTTCTTGAGATCAGCACTCAGAGAAACATACTCTTTGACGTTTGATAGATACTCTACAGATAAAACTCTTACTGTGTAAGCAAAGACACGCTTGGAAAATATTTCATGGTGTGCATGCCAACGATACATGTCCCAAGCGCATACCCAGGAATCAACTAGTGAGCATGGTGGTGAACACCGATCCACATGCCCTTGGGGGAACACACTGGATAGCCTTGTAGTTGAAGGCAGACGTACTAACAGTGTTTGATAGTTTGGCACGTTTCCCACAACACCCCATATATGCCAGAGTTTTAATAGAGTCTGTGCAAAGCATCATAAAGTATTTACTTTATACTACTGTGCCGGTCCAGGACTCTAAAGCCATTAAATGTGGACAACAGTGTATATTCTTTATCAGTCAAATGCCAAAATGGAGATTGCTGTCAGCTGCTTTGAAAATGTATTCGAACAATTACAAGCAAAACAATCCAATGGTGATGATTTGTTCACAAGACATTACCTACGCTGTATAGATCTCTTAAAATGTTTACAGTGTGTCAACAATGTAAATGTGGTGCATCTATCTAGTGATACATGCATCAATAAAATAACTTTAAAAAAATCAACAAGAGTTATGAAAGGGACTATGTAACAAAATAACCAGTCCACTTTATGATTTGAAAACAAAACGTATTTATAAAAAATAAAAAGACATATTTAATGCAGAAAGGAAAAAGGTTATACCATAAATATTTCAATAAAGAAAGGAAATAAACGTATATGTTCAGACAATGGATGGCTAGCATTAATCAAGTATCCAAATAGGCTGGGCCGTCTTGACGCTTCAGAGGTTTGGGCAATGTAGATTTGTGAGGGGGTGGGTAAAGACTCTTTAAACCATTGGGTGTTCCTCCCCTCTTCGGGGTTGGTGGAACAGGGACTGCTCATAGGGCTATCTAGAGTTCTGTGTTGTTGGTGTGGGGTAGTGGGAGGACCAGATTTTTATCTGCACCAGTTGACAGCATTGGCCAACATTATCCACAACTGATGCATTTAAATCAGAGACAACTTGCATGAACTTGTTCCCTCCGATTGGGGCCGTTATTATAGAAGTGGGCTGTGAACTCATAGCACTAGATCATGCAGGTTCGACCCTCTTACAATCCTGCCTCTGTAAATAAATTCCCCCCTATTGGTGCACGTGGCCACATCCTTTCCAAGTTCCATTTTATGTAGCAATAGTTCAGCGTTAGATTTATTTCGCTGGCGAAGGGTATTGATCCTGTCCGTCACAACTGGCTCTGTACCCACCGGAGCCTGCACACCGCTAGATTCTTCGGGCGGCATGTATAAAGTTAGTATGATTCTCTCTGCATCGCTGCGCCATGCATGGTTTAAGTATTTTGGCAGAATATTTGTACGTAAGGCCGCTTTATCATGCACCTGTAAATCAGGTCTGTTTAAAACATTCTTTATTTCCGAGTCGAGCCGCATCTGTATATCCCAATCCGCAGGTGGTGTGGTGGTTGTCAGTGTGATGCTGGAAATGCATTGGAGAAACAGGGCATCCTTGTCCTGTACTCCCTTATCATGTGTGTTCTGTGTTGTTTTCTGCATAGGAATCCATGTGGAACTCCTGGCAGTGCAGCACTTTCTCTTTTTGGTGGTGCTGAACAGAGACCCTTGGGATACCCTTATGGCGCCCATTGGTGGAGGTACAAACCTGTACCCCTAGTGAATGTTTTTGGGCACCTGTGTGTGGCCCACCAAGCAGGGTATGGGTTGGTGGCAACTCCATGCTATTTTTGACAGGTGCTCTGAGTATCCTCCATTTTGGGATACCCAGGCCCTGCCATAGGAATCAGTGGATTCCTGATCGGAGACAAGGTTGCCCCTGTGGCCGCTTGATTTCTATTACCTGTTACCTTGTTTTCCCCAAAGTCCTGGGAAGCCCTGGCTCTGTCACTTCCCCTGACTGGATGTTGGGTGGAAGAACCATATATGGTATTGTGGGGAAGTCCAGGCCAGACTGACCGGAGCCTTCCCAGTGACTGTATGTTGTGGGTACACCCTTGCGGTCGGACCTGGGTGAATGGAGTGTGTGACAAATATGCACTTCATGTTATGGGTGTCTGGTACCTATGTGTGTGACACAAAGAATGAGACATCCCTGCCCGAAACTGACATGAATGCACTGTGGTGTGCTGAAAGGCTGGGTGCTTGCCCCAATCCACATTCTTGTTATGGGTGTCTAGACGGAATAGAATGGCATGAATGCACTGTGAGCCTGATTTGCTGCCTGCCTGCACGAATGCGCTTCTGAATGATTGGCTGCCTGAGCTTGGCCCAGCAGTGTGACTGAGAGACAGAACAGTATATCTGGGGACCTCTCACTTACCAGAATTCTTCAGAAGCTGAAATCGAAACTTGATGCTTAACGTTGAAGCCCAAGTGGAAGAAAAGGTCTTGCTACTGCTTGCCAACATCGAATTCCGAAAGCTATCATTTCTGTCAGCGACTGATCCAAGAGAGGACCTGGGTAGGAGACCTCTCCCTGAGCAACATGGGAACATGTTGCAGAAAGGTAATCTTCACCGAGGCACTCTGGAAGCCAGTCCCGAAAGAATTCGACCTTAGACAGGGACCACCGCGGAATCCTGAAATTAAGCACTCGGACATCGAAGTCCATTGTTGATGACCACGGTTCTGAGGTTTGCCGTAACTGCTGGAAGTCCATCGAGTCATGTTGCCCAGAGGCGCGGACAGCTTTACGCTGTGCTGCTTGATGTTCGGAGCCACGCAGCTCCACCTTTTGCCTAAGACATTTGAAATTGAACGACTCCCTTGCCATCACATTTGAACGCTTTGTCCCACCAGAGAAAGTTGAGGTCGTCGACGAGCCGAGGAGAATCTGCGGTGGGTTTACCGCCACCCGAAGTCCCCAAAGACACAGACCAACAGAGATCCGAAAGCCAGCCGTGGTTGAGTCCTGACTGTCGACACCAATGACAACACCCGACGCTTGCTGTGGTGCCTACGTTCTTCATCTATCTACTTTGCGGCCACAAACTCTTGTCATTGAGGTGTACCGCATGCCTCATCTTCACAGGAGGTCCATGACCGATTGTCGACAAGCACCAAGGAGTCAAAAGTGAACTGTGGTACCACATAGACCTTGTACATATTTACCATTTGAGATTTGCCAAAGTACAAAGTGTGTTATTGATTGTGTATATATATTGAACTTTATTTATATAAAGAACTGTGTTATCACATACCATAGTGTGTGGAAATTCCTTTGTGGGGGCTTGTTTACTTTAGAACCAGGCCGCATCACCTCCTAAGAGCTTAAGCCTGGGTTGCTCATCCATCGCTACCACAATAGCGAACTTTGGCTTGGGTGCTCTGTGCTTCTACTTTGCCATATATAGGACAGGAGTACAGGCAACTCCCCTCCAGTCTTTACAGCCAGAGTAACTGCTACTTGTCCACCAAATACATTTTATGGGCATGCTCCATCACTGCCCCCTGAGCAAGCTGGTGATTAGCGGTAGGGCTATGCCTATCAAAGATCCTATGACTATGCTGGCTTGAGAGACCAGATGTCTTTTATTTTTTTTTATGATATAGTTTCTTTTACAAACTTTTCACAAAAACAAGATAAAAAGGAAGAAAAAACAGGAAAACCATAAAATTGTCATAAAACAGCCCAAGCAAGTAATTCCCATCAATGAGTTTTCCTCCAAAATGAAATCATTAATATAATGCAATCTTCAAAACAATGAAAAAAAGATACAACTTTCCACCAAAGGAGGGTAAAATATATAATGCAGCCTTCATGATTCCCACTCATGAAAAAATCCCATACATTATCTGAGGGCAAAGTTATCATCAAGCCCGCAGCTTGTAATGCAACTAGCATTAAGTTGTGTAATGACTTACCTTTGCACAAAACGTGTTTTACAGACTCTATAAATCCCTCTACACACAAACGACATTCCCTACTTTCCCTTGGAATGTGGTACAATGCCCCCTCGATTTCTCTAGTCCTGACAATATTGCATTTCAGATGTTAGGCAAACACTTTCTGTCTTGAATGTAGTTAACAAACTCAGCATCGTGATTTTTTGTGGCAAGATTAACTAAAGACTGTTCCTGGGCATACTGCCAAAATATTTGTCATTGTCATTTTAAAGATGCTGAGTGTAGTGGCCAGTAAATTCCCTTGGGAGAACTTTAGCCAATCTTTGGCAATAAGGCTGAGTTCATCTATATGACTAGGCAGCATCAGTGAACCTCTATTCTCAATCACGTCATACATAAGGCCATTTAATGTATTTTTAGGAGCGTTGTCAAGTTTACACTGAAGGCTCAAACAACGGATCTGTATTTGTTGCCGTATAGTCGTAACATTAATTTCCAAATAGATAATTTCTATGGAGGTTCTCGAGGGCAAACAAAGCAGACTCTTAAGTATCGAGCATTCAAGTTTACACATTTCCTTGAGGTTTGCCAGGGCCCAGGTTTCGGCTCCATAAAGTACGACAGATGCCAATTTGGCTTGGTAGAGCTGGATCAAAGATCTGACCGAATACCCCCCACCCTTTTGAGAAAAGGTTTGAATGCGGCCCGTTATCATATGTGTCTTCAATCTGATTTGGTCTAGGTGGGCAGCACCACTTAATTGACAATCCAGCAGGATTCTCAGATATTTATATGTAGGAACGGTTTCAAGCACTGCCCCACCGGACTCCCATCTCAGTTGTTTAGATTATTTACACCCAGGGTTAAAGACCACCATTTTGGTCTTTGAAATGTTTACAAGAGAATTAAGATCTGGATACTCTTTCAATGTAATTAGAGTGGATTGCAAACCCACAGTGGTGAGATCTAGGATGGCAAGATCGTCTGCATAGCCTAGCCACTGTATTGGAGTAGTGCTTAATTTAGGTGGGTAGCAGGGTTATTGTGGAGGCCCTTGAGGGTTGGAATCCATGACTTAGTCGCACTGTGATGATTCACTCTAACCCTTAGCCTTGTGTTATCATGCAGGGATATAATCATTTTTAACAGTCCTGGGGGATGTTCCAGTTGAGTAGCTTTCTCCACAGCCTGTTACAATCTACAGTGTCAAAAGCGGTACTGAAATCGATATAGGCCACATCAATTTATGTTTTCCTAATCATCCAGGCCAGCAATAAGAGCAAGGATGTTAGAAGGGGTGTTATAACCCTTACAAAATCCTACTTGGTTGTATGGTAAAATAGTACATGTTTTGGCACAATCCTCAAGTTCACTTAGGAACACATGAGCACCGATCTTTCCCGGAGCTTCCAACATAGCAAGGAGATGATAATTACATGGATTATCAAGATTGCCCTTTTTCAAAACTGGGTCTACTATGCTGTCTCTCCAAGAAGATGGAATCATTTGGAAGGTCCCAATGATACGGAACAGCCAATGTAACACATTGCACCATAACACCAAGTCTGATTTAATAAGAGAGCTACAGATCCCATCATGGACGAGAGGCCTGGAAGATTTACTAGTTCCAATAAACCTACAGATGTCATCAGAGCTATGCGTGAAGTGCCAGTTGGTAATCATCCCTTCATGCAAAGCGGAGTCAACATAGGATCCCCCAAACACCTGGTAGATGTGCTGAGTCCAGGCTATTTCTGAGATTCCATTAATAGCTCTAAGAGGAATGTCCTTATCATTTATAATTAACCAGAACTCCTTAGTATCATAGGTGAGAGATGCCTGAAACAGGTTTTGCCAGCGAGAACATTCGATTAAAAACTTGTGTCGCTTCAGACATCTGGTATAATTCTTTTTGGCAACCTTCACCTTTAGGCTATGTACATCTGGCAGTTGTTCAGATGTAGCTAAGGCACGTAGTTCACATCACAGCTCTCTTTATCTGTCTCTGATTTCCCTGTTAAATGTATACCAATGGTTTTTATTGGGGGAGCAGTGGCCGCCTTGCCTTTCGCAGATTGATCGTGCCATGGAGCATAACTTAATGGTTGACATAGAATTTACAAATTGTTTTAAGGTCAGAGACGCTCTCTCAGCAGAGATTACATCAGTGCCGAAGGTGTTGATGCCAATAAAGGCTTGCAGAATACCTTGCGCCACAGGCATGGCTTTATCCATGTTTCGGTCACTCCAGGTGATTCGATTGGCATTAGCATTAATACTTAAGTGACCAGAAGTTATAGAGCCTAAACTGGGACCCTGCAGATTTAAACAGGTGATAAGAGGGCAATGATCACTCTCCGAATGATGACACACACACATCATTGATTAAGGTAGTTGAGTTTGCAAAGAATATGTAGTCCAATATGATGCTCCCACCGTGTCCCACACGTGTGTAGTTTGCAGGAGTATCAGAAGGTGAGACACTCTTAATCATGTGGTAACCATCGGTGGACAGCAAGCAAGCCCAATAATTCCCCATCGACAAGCCCTAAGGGATCCACAAGACTGTATAGATGGCCCGATAACAGTTAATTCACCATCCCCTGAGATAGTAGTCCCCAGAAAGCAGGACGGGTCCTTCATAGTTCAGACCTATTAGAGTTTCCTCCATTTCCCTAAATGTGTCAGAATGGCTCCCCTCGTAAGGGGGAGCATATAAATTGATAACAAGAATCTCCTGGGGTAAGGTTGAACAACCATCTTGAGAAAAACCTATTTTGGCCATTAAGATATTTAGGGAGGTTTATAGTGATAATTTCGACAACAAAAATGTCGAAAGTCAAAATATCGAAAAAAAATGTCGAAAAAAAAAATGTCGACTTTTTTTTTCAATGCATTTTTTTTTTAAATGGGGGGGTTCCCCCCCCAAACCCGCTTTTTTTTTTTATTTTTCCCTTTTTTTTAACTCCCGAACCCCTAAAATAAATATATAATTAAAAAAAACGAAAGTCGACATTTTTTTTTCGACATTTTTTTGTCGACATTTTTGTCTGTCGACATTTTTTTTTCGAAATTATGACCACCCACCATTTAGGGAAGTGGAGGGAACTTCAGTTATTTTCAGTGGTCTCTTGGTTCCTATTAAAGGAACCCCCTTTGGGCAACCTCTAGGTACCTGAACAGCCAGACGATTGATTATATTCCATCCGTCAATCACAAGAGGAGTTGTTAGCCTGGTCTCCTGAAGCTGGATTATACAGAGCCTGTCAATGTGGTCCAAAAGGCCATTATGTTCAAAAAAATGTAGGTGCCCACGTGTATTCCAACTCAGTAGCAGAAAGGGTGGAAGATGACCATCGTTAGGTGCGGGAAAGCCTATGCCATGCCACCATATTAGCTAGCCACTCTGTGTGTATTTCATCCCCCTGCATCCCTTTCACTAATTCAGGACTTCCAGATCTAAGTGGCATCCCTTGATTAAGGATAGCAGTGGGGCCAACGTTGCCTTGAAGTTGTGCCAGCTTATCAGGGCCCCTATTCAGTCTAGTGTCTCTGTTGTCCCCACTATTGGACCTGAGGTACTTCCACCCTTTACTTCCATTATGTTCAATAACTTAGCATTCATAGCCCATTTTATAAAATAGGGCATTGTGGTCCAAAATATACAAAAACATTTACAACAGTAGTAGCCTGGCCAACGTTCTCGCGTATATCCACAATTCCTATGTCGCTGCTTCTAATGAAGCGTAGTGGAATGATGGTATGAAGAAGTTGCAGAAGGCGAGATCGATTGAGAAAGAATCTGCTGCCATTGCAGAAAATACTCAGAATTTTTAAAACCTTAGTTGTGTCCAAAGGAGCTGAAGCCGTAGCAACAGAGGAAACAGTCATTCCAGTACCAGCCAAGTCTGCATGTAACGTAACACAGTTATGGTGTCAAACTGGAATATTAAATTATGCCTCCTATTGTAACGATTGTACGTATATTAGCCTACGCCAAGTTGCTTAAAATTGTACGCGAATAACTCTCTACGGCAACGTCTTGAACTTAGAAATTGATGTAAGCCGCCATCTTGAATCAAGCCTCCATTTTAGGTTAGAACCGCCATTTTAGGGTTTTGTACAAAGTCACCCTGTAATCTAAAATGGCCGTCTCGTGTGCTCTTGTTCTTGCCTTAACCTTTTCAACCTCTGTAGCAGAGTTAATGTCCAACCTGCCTTCAGGCTACATGTTAGGGTCATGTAGACCTTGTCCTTTGTTGACCTCGGGAGCAGGGGATTACTTGAATCAGCAATGTTAAACTACAAGTATACAAGAATAGTAAAGCTATCCGAATACGATATGTGAAACATTTGTTTGATCCGTATTAAAACGATATGTAAAGAGTGTAACGTTAAATTAAAGAATAATGGAGTGTGTTAGTAAATGTATTCAAAAGTAAACTGCATGCACAAGATATGTAAATTAGGAAAGTGAACCTGGCGCGACCCTAGCCCAATGTATTATTAACTTGTAAGAGGCTGGACATCATTTTTACAAATTGTATAAATACATCGATGTCCAGCTAGGAAATTCTGTTCACTGCTCACATTGAACCCTGCTGGTGGTCTCTGTGATGTATTGATGGCCAAATAGCTATTTGTGTACTTTGTTGAATACTGTTCAGTTTTGTAATAAAGATTCTGGGAATCTTTACAAGCCTGTGTCGGTGTATTTTCCTTTGCTTGGTGTAACAGCCGTAATATTGTATTTTTTCTGATTCCACAATGGGACGGCTAACCGTCCCTGATTCGGCGGCAGCCTGGTTGAAGAACAGGTACTGAAGATTCAATGTATTTTCTTCCATTGTTTCTGGGAGCCCCCAGTTTTTTTAGGGCAGCTACAGTACCCCCTCCAAGTTCATGCTGCGACTTACAACCGAAACTAGTTTTTTGGTGTGGTATGAAAGGCTGTTGGCCATCCTTAACACAAATAGATCTTATTTCTCTGCTTTGTGAAGACGTTACCTTGGAATCCATAGCATTAACACTCTCGACCTCCAGTGGTACTAACATTGCACAGTTCGTAAAACGCACAGCCTTGGGGTCGCTTGGTTGCTTACCATTTAGCGTATTCATGCTTAGCTGTGCAAGTGACAGTCTTAGTTGGTGCCCAGCACTTCAACTTGGTTGCAGCAATGGAGGGGCAAACAGAAGATTAAATAAAACATTCTGCAAAGGAACTCTGTAGAAAACTCTGCTTGTTTGTTCAAATAGTTCTCGGATGGTCTTCCAGCAAGTATGATTTGCCAAAACTAATCGCTTGTGTTCAAAAGAGTCTGAAATCACGTACCGAGGAAAACCTACAGTATGAACAAGCAGTGCTGATGGAAGTGGGTTCTTAGTGATAGAAATAGGCCTCCGCCACCAGGCCCTAGATAGCTGACTCTGAGGGCGGGCAGAAAGAGCTCACAGCAACCACACACCTGCACGCCCAAGTGCTCAAAACACTCTGCACACAAGTATTCTGGTACTTACAAATGCTCAACAGAGTTGGGAAAGTGTGCCTTGCGGCTCTCCCGCAGCTCACCTGTGGCTTCTACAGCTTCAGCCTCTGCCTCTGCGTCTCACTTTCAGCATGGGAGTTACAGCGTTTCTATGTGAATTGACCTTTTTTTAAAGGTATCAAGAGAAAAAGACCGATTTACTAAGACCGATTTTCTTTCAATCGGGAAAACCATCATTGTAAAGGTCTTTTTCTCTTGAGACCTTTAAAATGCGTTTTCCACCTTTTTTAAAATATTCGTGGGATTTCACCCGGCGAGCCCCTCATTGTTCTCCGCTGTACCTGTACATCTGTATTCGACATTTAAGTGCTACGTGGAATCCTACTATTAAAATGAATGGCCTTCTCTATCTAACCTAGAAGCGGCGAATAAAAACATGTTACAGTGTTGCAATTTTTCTTCAACAATATACCTCTTAAAGACTGTATAAAAAAACCATCCATTGTGTAGGACACACAGCATACCTTTAGATGTTGTAATGAATCATCCAACATATGGCGGTCCCACCCCTGCCCCCTGCAAGACAATACTTCACACTTAAAAAATGGTAGCAACTACCATCATCTCCTGTTATTTGTGTCAATGGCATGACCGATTTATAGTAACATTTTCGAATTACATAATGTCGAATGCAAAAAAGTTTTTAAACAAATGGCTGAAAAAAAAAATGTTGAATGTCTTTTTCTTTTTATTTTCTGTTCGAAATGGTTCCATCCCCAACCCCCATTTAAAAAAAAAAAATGTAACCCTTTTTTTTAACGCACGAAAGCAAAAAAAACATGTCAATTAAAAAAGGACATATTCGGGGGAAAAAAATGTTGGCCAATTTTTTTCGACATTTTTGTCATTCGACATTATGGATTCGACATATTAACTGGATACCGTCATGACCTACAGCACTCCATGATTGTGGCCTTGATAGCAATGGGGCCCCAGATGCATGACCCCTTGTGATAACAAAATAATGGGCATCATTGCGGGTCATTGGACCCCTTGCTAGGTACCCATTTGTTGAGACATTCTCCAGATACCTGTTGCCGGGGCCCATTAAAGAACCAGAAAAGTCACTCTCTGGTTCGTAGGGGCCCCCATGAACCCATCAACTCTTGCTGGGGGCCCTAATCCAGCCACGCCATAATGCTGCATCTGAAGAACAACACCATTCCAGTGGAAACCCCATCATCCTTGGGTCTTGTCGGCACACAAAAACAGTTGGGCATTGTTGGCACCCCAAAACAGTTGGTGCTTGTTTGTCCCTAAAGCAGATGGGGTGTGTTGAAACAGATGTACAAATCTCCATACATCCCATGGGTGAAGGTTGTCGGGGTCCGCAGTCCATTTCCTCAGGGTCTGCCTGCTGAGTCATCCAGCTGTTGTAATACATAGTGGGCCTCATTACGACCCTGGCGGAATTGGTTAACGGGTGCCACAAATGGAGGCGGACCCGTTAAACCCATTCTGCCTCATTACCAGGTTTCCTCGCGGGACCCGGTAAGGACGCCTGGTAAACCAGGCGTTCTTACCGGGTCCCGCGAGGGGACCAGGGAGCTAACAATGGCCCGGTCGTAATCGGCCAGTTGTTAGCTCCCTGCACCGATTCCCATTGAGCGCTATGGGGGCTCAAATGGGAATGGGGAAGGTCCGGGCCCAGGTTCGCTGAAGGAGGAATTACCGGGCCCTCCAAACTTGGAATGGCCCGGTAATTGCCCATTCAGGGAACCTGGACCCGGACCCGGTTTTGGTGGCAGCCATGCCCTTATTAAGTGCATGAGTACCGTCTAAGCTGTAATGAGGTCCAGTGTGTCTAAACAAAAAACATGTAGAATCAGAATAGGACATCTTTTACACATCGCCAATCACCTCTTTGAAATATTCACATTTTACATAACACATCTTACATAACACCTTAAGACCGGTTTAACACCCTGACATTTGCCCCATTATATACACCCACCTAAATTAATACCCCAACTCAACCCCCCCGACTATATTTTCAGTGAAATTGGTTAAACATGTTCGATTCAATCGGATTTGCAGTAATTGTCTACATATACCGTCTGTTTGAGAGGACCATTGAGGGTGTTCATAGTCATCTGAATGATAGCCAGACAAAGTTCTTGCAGTGCCATCTGAGCCCAATCTTTATGAGGTTTGTAGTATGCTGTTACACCTGTTTCCTTCCCTTATTTCCTGAGTTGGTTTCAAGGTGGGGTTATCTCATTGCTCTATAGCTCCTTGGTAGTGATGTCCACTGTTCCCTAGAATTCAGCCTATAATTTACATTTCATTCTGGTTGAGTCTTTATTAGGCCACTTGTTTTTAAAACGAAAAACACATTTTCCCTTGGATGGATTTGCAGAGGCCAGTGGGACCGTTGCTATTATGTATGGATCCTTGTATATTGGTGGCACACCAGTATGTTGTCCACTGCAGAGCTCTTTGAGTTAAGTAAAGTGATCTGGTGTATTTCTCCTGTGTCATAGGTGTCTTTAGAGCCCTGTTACAGCTAATGTTTATCCTGGAGGAATATGCAAGGCGCCTGCTAGTCTCATGAATAATAGTAGCAGTTGGCGACATTTATTCATGAAAATATGCCGACAATTGCACTATAATTTATGTTAGTTTCTCTTCTATGTTCATGAGATTTTTCTAATGCTCCCTTGTGTAGCCTGTCATTGCACAGGCAGGCCTTGTTTTACTGCCCCAATTCAAAAGGTAACATGATCTTTGGAACAACAGTAATTTTGTTTTAATAAAAAGGGTTTGCACATGGCCTGGCATACCCTTTATTCCCATATATAAGCGTGTCTGAGAAGCAATGCCATCACTTATTGCACAATTTTCTTTTTAAAAATGTCAGGAAAATCTTGGTTCTGCATCCCTTACAGCCTTGGGTGAATGATTTGAACATCCTCCTAATCTAGCAGGGAGCGGGGGGCGAGTATGTCATGTCTCCACCATTGTTACGTGCTTGCCTCCTGGATAAAATGTCGGCATGCATGCAGTAAATGCTAAATTATTGCTATTGCAAGGTGGAAAAAACTCAAAGCCAAGCACTTATAATGTTGTGTTTGACGGAATACCATGGGCATCATTATAACCCTAGCGCTCCCTTAATGAAGGGGGCCGGTACGGGATCGGCCCCCTTCATTACGGGAGTGCCGATTACGAGGTTCCCTTTGTGGGACCCGGATCAGACATCTGGTAAAATCAGACATCGTGTCCGGTTCCCGCGAGTGGAAGAGGGAGGTAATAATGGTCCGCTTGTAATGTGCCCGTTATTACCTCCCTCCCCATCCCCATGGAGCCCTATGGGGGCTCAAATGGGAATGGGGAATGGTTCCTGCAAGGAGGAATTACCGGGTCCTACTATGTCGGAATGATCCGGTAAGTCCACTAGCCATGGTGCTAATAGCACCATGGCTACCTCCAAACTCGTAATGAGGCCCCATGTACTGGGAAGACCGGTTTAAAAAACACCCTGAATCAGGCTATTTGCTGCGCTTAACTCTATTTTGTATTTATATTTGTATTTCATTTGTAGCCGTATAATGTTCTTATTCAGGCACGTTTCGGTCAAGGCACCTGGTAGAATCATTCCAAGCCATCAAGAACAATGGAGAGGTATGACATAAAAACATGCCGGGGACAGCAATTCATAGGGGGCCTTAGCTGGACCCGTTAAGGGACCATGGAGCTAATAACGGGCCCGCAATTTGCAGGCCCGTTATTAGCTCCTTCCCCATTCCCATTGAGCCGTATGGGGGCTCAAATGGGAATGGGGAATGGTTTTCAAAATGGGGACTTACCGGGTCCGCATAGGTTGGAATGTCCCGGTAAGTCCCCATTCTGACACCATGGACCCAGACCCGAGTTTGGAGGCAGACATGGTGCTAACAGCACCATGGCTGCCTCCAAGCTCGGAATGACCCCCATAGTGCCGCATGACCAAGTAGTCCGCTTAGTTACCATGGCATCAGAGATCTAACATGACATGTGGATTTAAGGATGTGGGTAATGCCTTTGCTAAGGTGCCATTGATTTACAGAAATCTGGTGACCTACATTACAACAAACATTAAACAAATTTTGGGCTTCATTACGAGTTTGGAGGTAGCCATGCTGCTGTTAGCACCATGGCTGCCTCCAAACCGGGCTCCATTTCCGGGTTCCTGCAATGGGGACTTACTGGGTCATTCCGCCATAGGAGGATCTGGTAAGTCCTCCTTGCAGGAACCATTCCCCATTCTCATTTGAGCCGCCACAGGGCTCAATGGGAATGGGGAGGGAGGTAACAACGGGCACATTACAAGTGTCCCGTTGTTACCTCCCTCTTCCCCTTGCGGAACCTGGAAAAGACGTCTGGTTTTACCAGACGCCTGATCCGGGTCCCGCAAAGGGAACCTCGTAATCAGCCCTGATGGAATGAAGGGGGCCGGTCCCGTACCGGCCCCCTCATTCCGTCAGCGCCAGGGACGTAATGAGGCCCATAGACTTAGATACAGGTCAGGTAACACTTTACAGGGCCACTCTAGGCTGATTCAATGTTATCAATGAATGGCTAAGTGTGGCCATAAGGAGGAAGTGCGAGGGTAAGGTGTAAGTGATAAATAGGAGTCAAGAGGGACATACGTGATTTTTTGGTTTTGTATGTGAATATTTCTGAAGTTGATCTGTTGTAAACATTTTGAATCCTTCAGACATTGGGGTTTTTGGATTGTAAATATGTAAATATATGACTTTCTGACATTTTGCAGAGTTGGCAGTGCTTCTCTCTAAGATACAGGGACGGCACATTAACAGCCTGTAATACTTTATTAATATGATACAGCTACCTTATAGCACACCGGGCTGGGCATCAAAGGTAGCTTCATAGATTGTTGCCAAGCTATTTGACAATAACGAAGTCAAAACAAAGGTAGTCACTTTTCAGAAATAACAACATGAGAGGTCAAATCCACAGCTAATGTATTAAGCATCAGCGGTGCACACGTACCGGACACTATTCTTCCGCAAAAATCTATGGCCTGACTTCTCCAAGCCATATGAAAACATTAGCAGCCTATGTGGATGGGTGGAAGGGGAGCCTCCATCCAGTGGGTTGAAGTATCTGAAGTACTTGCTCCACGACAACATTGTGGGCCCGATTCATAGAATGTGGTGCAGAAAAGGCACAATCGCTGCACGTCGAGAAGGGGCGTGCTCCAGCCGTGGCACAGAGAAATGATTGCGCGGCATGCGTATTCATGGATTTTCCAAGGCATCAGTAGCCGTGGTGCAAAGAACAGCAAGCTGTGCCAGTAACGCCCCCAGCACACCCTACGTGCAGTAAAAAGCAAGTTAAATGCCTAACAAGGCGCAAGGCTCTGCGCCATCCCTGGGCTAGCATACAACCCCCCTGGCAAAACTGCGTGAAAACTCTGTGCGATCCGCAAACGCACCCCAACCAAATCACGTGAAAACATTGCACGAATCCCGGACGCACCCCAGCATAATCACGTGAAAAAATCTCGCAACCCTCGGCCGCACCCTAGTCAAATCGCGTGAAAACTCTGCACGATTCGTGACCGCCCTCAGCCAAATTGCGTGAAACCCTGCATGATCCTCGGCCACAACCCAGCCAAATCGTGTGAAAACCCCATGCGATCTGCGGCCACACCTCAGCCAAATCATGAAAACTCTGCGCATTCCCCGGCCACACCCCAGCCAAATTGCATGAAAACTCTGTGCGTTCCTCGGACGCCACCACATGGGACACCCTAGCCCCCATCACCCATCACCACACCCTGCAGGCAGCCCCCCCAACATGGGACACCCCAACCCCCACCACCCATCACCCCACCCTGCAGGCAGCCCCCTCCACATGGGATACCCCAGCCCCGTTCACCAGTCACCCCACCCTGCAGGTACCCCCCTCCACATGGGACACACCAGCCCCCATCACCCATCACCCCACCCTGCAGGCAGCCGCCTCCACATGGGACACTCCCACGTCAGCCTCCATCACCCGTCACCCCACCCTGCAGACATCCCTCTCCACTTGGGACACCCCAGCCCTATCAACCATCACCCCACCCTGCAAGCAGCCCCTCCACATGGGACACCCCAGCCCCCATCACCCATCACCCCAGCCCCCATCACCCGTCACCACACCCTGCAGGCAACCCCCTCCACATGGGACACCCGCACTCCACCACGCAACACCTGTCACCCTACCCTGTAGGCAGCCCCCTCCACAGGGGACACCCCGACCCCAGCCCCATCACCCGTCACTCTACCCTGTAGGCAGCCCCCTCCACATGGGACACTCCAGCCCCCATCACCCGTCACCCCACCCTGCAGGCAGCCCCCTCAACATGGGATACTCAAGCTCCCATCACCATCGCCATGGAGCATAACTTAATGGTTGACATAGAATTTACAAATTGTTTTAAGGCCAGAGACGTTCTCTCAGCAGAGATTACATCAGTGCCGAAGGTGTTGATGCCAATAAAGGCTTGCAAAATACCTTGCGCCACAGGCATGGCTTTATCCAAATTTCGGTCACTCCAGATGATTCGATTGGCATTAGCATTAATACTTAAGTGACCAGAAGTTATAGAGCCTAAACTGGGACCCTGCAGTTTTAAACAGGTGATAAGAGGGGAATGATCACTCTCCGAATTATGACACACACACATCATTGATTAAGGTAGTTGAGTTTGCAAAGAATATGTAGTCCAATATGATGCTCCCACCGTTTCCCACACACGTGTATTTTGCAGGAGTATCAGAAGGTGAGACACTCTTAATCATGTGGTAACCATCGGTGGACAGCAAGCAAGCCCAATAATTCCCCATCGACAAGCCCTAAGGGATCCACAAGACTGTATAGATGGCCCGATAACAGTTAATTCACCATCCCCTGAGATAGTAGTCCCCCGAAAGCAGGACGGGTCCTTCATAGTTCAGACCTATTAGAGTTTCTTCCATTTCCCTAAATGTGTCAGAATGGCTCCCCTCGTAAGGGGGAGCATATAAATTGATAACAAGAATCTCCTGGGGTAAGGTTGAACAACCATCTTGAGAAAAACCTATTTTGCCCATTAAGATATTTAGGGAAGTGGAGGGAACTTCAGTTATTTTCAGTGGTCTCTTGGTTCCTATTAAAGGAACCCCCTTTGGGCAACCTCTAGGTACCTGAACAGCCAGACGATTGATTATATTCCATCCATCAATCACAAGAGGAATTGTTAGCCTGGTCTCCTGAAGCTGGATTATACAGAGCCTGTCAATGTGGTCCAAAAGGCCATTATGTTCAAATAAATGTAGGTGCCCACGTGTATTCCAACTCAGTAGCAGAAAGGGTGGAAGATGACCATCGTTAGGTGCGGGAAAGCCTATGCCATGCCACCATATTAGCTAGCCACTCTGTGTGTATTTCATCCCCCTGCATCCCTTTCACTAATTCAGGACTTCCAGATCTAAGTGGCATCCCTTGATTAAGGATAGCAGTGGGGCCAACGTTGCTTTGAAGTTGTGCCAGCTTATCAGGGCCCCTATTCAGTCTAGCGTCTCTGTTGTCCCCACTATTGGACCTGAGGTACTTCCACCCTTTAGTTCCATTATGTTCAATAACTTAGCATTCATAGCCCAGTTTATAAAATAGGGCATTGTGGTCCAAAATATACAAAAACATTTACAACAGTAGTAGCCTGGCCAACGTTCTCGCGTATATCCACAATTCCTATGTCGCTGCTTCTAATGAAGCGTAGTGGAATGATGGTATGAAGAAGTTGCAGAAGGTGAGAGCGATTGAGAAAGAATCTGCTGCCATTGCAGAAAATACTCAGAATTTTTAAAACCTTAGTTGTGTCCAAAGGAGCTGAAGCCGTAGCAACAGAGGAAACAGTCATTCCAGTACCAGCCAAGTCTGCATGTAACGTAACACAGTTATGGTGTCAAACTGGAATATTAAATTATGCCTCCTATTGTAACGATTGTACGTATATTAGCCTACGCCAAGTTGCTTAAAATTGTACGCGAATAACTCTCTACGGCAACGTCTTGAACTTAGAAATTGATGTAAGCCGCCATCTTGAATCAAGTCTCCATTTTAGGTTAGAACCGCCATTTTGGGGTTTTGTACAAAGTCACCCTGTAATCTAAAATGGCCGTCTCGTGTGCTCTTGTTCTTGCCTTAACCTTTTCAACCTCTGTAGCAGAGTTAATGTCCAACCTGCCTTCAGGCTACATGTTAGGGTCATGTAGACCTTGTCCTTTGTTGACCTCGGGAGCAGGGGATTACTTGAATCAGCAATGTTAAACTACAAGTATACAAGAATAGTAAAGCTATCCGAAAACGATATGTGAAACATTTGTTTGATCCGTATTAAAACGATATGTAAAGAGTGTAACGTTAAATTAAAGAATAATGGAGTGTGTTAGTAAATGTATTCAAAAGTAAACTGCATGCACGAGATATGTAAATTAGGAAAGTGAACCTGGCGCGACCCTAGCCCAATGTATTATTAACTTGTAAGAGGCTGGACATCATTTTTACAAATTGTATAAATACATCGATGTCCAGCTAGGAAATTCTGTTCACTGCTCACATTGAACCCTGCTGGTGGTCTCTGTGATGTATTGACGGCCAAATAGCTATTTGTGTACTTTGTTGAATACTGTTCAGTTTTGTAATAAAGATTCTGGGAATCTTTACAAGCCTGTGTCGGTGTATTTTCCTTTGCTTGGTGTAACAGCCGTAATATTGTATTTTTTCTGATTCCACAATGGGACGGCTAACCGTCCCTGATTCGGCGGCAGCCTGGTTGAAGAACAGGTACTGAAGATTCAATGTATTTTCTTCCATTGTTTCTGGGAGCTCCCAGTTTTTTTAGGGCAGCTACAGTACCCCCTCCAAGTTCATGCTGCGACTTACAACCGAAACTAGTTTTTTGGTGTGGTATGAAAGGCTGTTGGCCATCCTTAACACAAATAGATCTTATTTCTCTGCTTTGTGAAGACGTTACCTTGGAATCCATAGCATTAACACTCTCGACCTCCAGTGGTACTAACATTGCACAATTCGTAAAATGCACAGCCTTGGGGTCGCTTGGTTGCTTACCATTTAGCGTATTCATGCTTAGCTGTGCAAATGACAGTCATAGTTGGTGCCCAGCACTTCAACTTGGTTGCAGCAATGGAGGGGAAAACAGAAGATTAAATAAAACATTCTGCAAAGGAACTCTGTAGAAAACTCTGCTTGTTTGTTCAAATAGTTCTCGGATGGTCTTCCAGCAAGTATGATTTGCCAAAACTAATCGCTTGTGTTCAAAAGAGTCTGAAATCACGCACCGAGGAAAACCTACAGTATGAACAAGCAGTGCTGATGGAAGTGGGTTCTTAGTGATAGAAATAGTCCTCCGCCACCAGGCCCTAGATAGCTGACTCTGAGGGCGGGCAGAAAGAGCTCACAGCAACCACACACCTGCACGCCCAAGTGCTCAAAACACTCTGCACACAAGTATTCTGGTACTTACAAATGCTCAACAGAGTTGGGAAAGTGTGCCTTGCGGCTCTCCCGCAGCTCACCTGTGGCTTCTACAGCTTCAGCCTCTGCCTCTGCGACTCACTTTCAGCATGGGAGTTACAGCGTTTCTATGTGAATTGACCTTTTTTTAAAGGTATCAAGAGAAAAAGACCGATTTACTAAGACCGATTTTTTTTCAATCGGGAAAACCGTCATTGTAAAGGTCTTTTTCTCCTGAGACCTTTAAAATGCGTTTTCCACCTTTTTTAAAATATTCGTGGGGTTTCACCCGGCGAGCCCCTCATTTTTCTCCGCTGTACCTGTACATCTGTATTCGACATTTAAGTGCTACGTGGAATCCTACTATTAAAATGAATGGCCTTCTCTATGTAACCTAGAAGCGGCGAATAAAAACATGTTACAGTGTTGCAATTTTTCTTCAACAATATACCTCTTAAAGACTGTATAAAAAAACCATCCATTGTGCAGGACACACAGCATACCTTTAAATGTTGTAATGAATCATCCAACATATGGCGGTCCCACCCCTGCCCCCTGCAAGACAATATTTCACACTTAAAAAATGGTAGCAACTACCATCATCTCCTGTTATTTGTGTCAATGGCATGACCGATTTATAGTAACATTTTCGAATTATATAATGTCGAATGCAAAAAAGTTTTTAAAAAAATGGCTGAAAAAAAACATTTTGAATGTCTTTTTCTTTTTATTTTCTGTTCGAAATGGTTCCATCCCCAACCCCATTTAAAAAAAAAAAAAATGTAACCTTTTTTTTAACGCACGAAAGCAAAAAAAACATGTCAATTAAAAAAGGACATATTCGGGGGAAAAAAATGTTGGCCAATTTTTTTCGACATTTTTGTCATTCGACATTATGGATTCGACATATTAACTGGATACCGTCATGACCTACAGCACTCCATGATTGTGGCCTTGATAGCAATGGGGCCCCAGATGCATGACCCCTTGTGATAACAAAATAATGGGCATCATTGCGGGTCATTGGACCCCTTGCTAGGTACCCATTTGTTGAGACATTCTCCAGATACCTGTTGCCGGGGCCCATTAAAGAACAAGAAAAGTCACTCTCTGGTTCGTAGGGGCCCCCATGAACCCATCAACCCTTGCTGGGGGCCCTAATCCAGCCACGCCATAATGCTGCATCTGAAGAACAACACCATTCCAGTGGAAACCCCATCATCCTTGGGTCTTGTCGGCACACAAAAACAGTTGGGCATTGTTGGCACCCCAAAACAGTTGGTGCTTGTTTGTCCCTAAAGCAGATGGGGTGTGTTGAAACAGATGTACAAATCTCCATACATCCCATGGGTGACGGTTGTCAGGGTCCGCAGTCCATTTCCTCAGGGTCTGCCTGCTAAGCCATCCAGCTGTTGTAATACATAGTGGGCCTCATTACGACCCTGGCGGAATGGGTTAACGGGTGCCACAAATGGAGGCGGACCCGTTAAACCCATTCTGCCTCATTACGAGGTTCCCTCGCGGGACCCGGTAAGGACGCCTGGTAAACCAGGCGTTCTTACCGGGTCCCGCGAGGGGACCAGGGAGCTAACAATGGCCCGGTCGTAATCGGCCCGTTGTTAGCTCCCTGCACCGATTCCCATTGAGTGCTATGGGGGCTCAAATGGGAATGGGGAAGGTCCGGGCCCAGGTTCGCTGAAGGAGGAATTACCGGGCCCTCCAAACTTGGAATGGCCCGTTAATTGCCCATTCAGGGAACCTGGACCCGGACCCGGTTTTGGTGGCAGCCATGCCCTTATTAAGTGCATGAGTACCGCCTAAGCTGTAGTGAGGCCCAGTGTGTCTAAACAAAAAACATGTAGAATCAGAATAGGACATCTTTTACACATCGCCAATCACCTCTTTGAAATATTCACATTTTACATAACACATCTTACATAACACCTTAAGACCGGTTTAACACCCTGACATTTGCCCCATTATATACCCCCACCTAAATTAATACCCCAACTCAACCCCCCCGACTATATTTTCAGTGAAATTGGTTAAACATGTTCGTTTCAATCGGATTTGCAGTAATTGTCTACATATACCGTCTGTTTGAGAGGACCTTTGAGGGTGTTCATAGTCATCTGAATGATAGCCAGACAAAGTTCTTGCAGTGCCATCTGAGCCCAATCTTTATGAGGTTTGTAGTATGCTGTTACACCTGTTTCCTTCCCTTATTTCCTGAGTTGGTTTCAAGGTGGGGTTATCTCATTGCTCTATAGCTCCTTGGTAGTGGTGTCCACTGTTCCCTAGAATTCAGCCTATAATTTACATTTCATCCTGGTTGAGTCTTTATTAGGCCACTTGTTTTTAAAACGAAAAACACATTTTCCCTTGGATGGATTTGCAGAGGCCAGTGGGACCGTTGCTATTATGGATCCTTGTATATTGGTGGCACACCAGTATGTTGTCCACTGCAGAGCTCTTTGAGTTAAGTAAAGTGATCTGGTGTATTTCTCCTGTGTCATAGGTGTCTTTAGAGCCCTGTTACAGCTAATGTTTATCCTGGAGGAATATGCAAGGCGCCTGCTAGTCTCATGAATAATAGTAGCAGTTGGCGACATTTATTCATGAAAATATGCCGACAATTGCACTATAATTTATGTTAGTTTCTCTTCTATGTTCATGAGATTTTTCTAATGGCTCCCTTGTGTAGCCTGTCATTGCACAGGCAGGCCTTGTTTTACTGCCCCAATCCAAAAGGTAACATGATCTTTGGAACAACAGTCATTTTGTTTTCATAAAAAGGGTTTGCACATGGCCTGGCATACCCTTTATTCCCATATATAAGCGTGTCTGAGAAGCAATGCCATCACTTACTGCACAATTTTCTTTTTAAAAATGTCAGGAAAATCTTGGTTCTGCATCCCTTACAGCCTTGGGTGAATGATTTGAACATCCTCCTAATCTAGCAGGGAGCGGGGGGCGAGTATGTCATGTCTCCACCATTGTTACGTGCTTGCCTCCTGGATAAAATGTCGGCATGCAGGCAGTAAATGCTAAATTATTGCTATTGCAAGGTGGAAAAAACTCAAAGCCAAGCACTTATAATGTTGTGTTTGACGGAATACCATGGGCATCATTATAACCCTAGCGCTCCCTTAATGAAGGGGGCCGGTACGGGATCGGCCCCCTTCATTACGGGAGTGCCGATTACGAGGTTCCCTTTGTGGGACCCGGATCAGACATCTGGTAAAATCAGACGTCTTGTCCGGGTCCCGCGAGTGGAAGAGGGAGGTAATAATGGCCCGCTTGTAATGTGCCCGTTATTACCTCCCTCCCCATCCCCATGGAGCCCTATGGGGGCTCAAATGGGAATGGGGAATGGTTCCTGCAAGGAGGAATTACCGGGTCCTACTATGTCGGAATGATCCGGTAAGTCCCCTAGCCATGGTGCTAATAGCACCATGGCTACCTCCAAACTCGTAATGAGGCCCCATTTACTGGGAAGACCGGTTTAAAAAACACCCTGAAGCAGGCTATTTGCTGCGCTTAACTCTATTTTGTATTTATATTTGTATTTCATTTGGATCCGTATAATGTTCTTATTCAGGCACGTTTAGGTCAAGGCACCTGGTAGAATCATTCCAAGCCATCAAGAACAATGGAGAGGTGTGACATAAAAACATGCCGGGGACAGCAATTCATAGGGGGCCATTCCGACCCTGGTGGTAGGGGGTTAATGGCACCGGTAAGAATGCCGGTGCCGATAACCCCCTACCGCCCTATTACGAGGTCCCTTAGCGGATCCCACCGGGAACAGCACCATGGCTGCCTCCAAGCTCGGAATGACCCCCATAGTGCCGCATGACCAAGTAGTCCGCTTAGTTACCATGGCATCAGAGATCTAACATGACATGTGGATTTAAGGATGTGGGTAATGCCTTTGCTAAGGTGCCATTGATTTACAGAAATCTGGTGACCTACATTACAACAAACATTAAACAAATTTTGGGCTTCATTACGAGTTTGGAGGTAGCCATGCTGCTGTTAGCACCATGGCTGCCTCCAAACCGGGCTCCATTTCCGGGTTCCTGCAATGGGGACTTACTGGGTCATTCCGCCATAGGAGGACCTGGTAAGTCCTCCTTGCAGGAACCATTCCCCATTCTCATTTGAGCCCCCATAGGGCTCAATGGGAATGGGGAGGAAGGTAACAACGGGCACATTACAAGTGTCCCGTTGTTACCTCCCTCTTCCCCTCGCGGAACCCGGAAAAGACGTCTGGTTTTACCAGACGCCTGATCCGGGTCCCGCAAAGGGAACCTCGTAATCAGCCCTGATGGAATGAAGGGGGCCGGTCCCGTACCGGCCCCCTCATTCCGTCAGCACCAGGGACGTAATGAGGCCCATAGACTTAGGTACAGGTCAGGTAACACTTTACAGGGCCACTCTAGGCTGATTCAATGTTATCAATGAATGGCTAAGTGTGGCCATAAGGAGGAAGTGCTAGGGTAAGGTGTAAGTGATAAATAGGAGTCACGAGGGACATACGTGATTTTTTGGTTTTGTATGTGAATATTTCTGAAGTTGATCTGTTGTAAACATTTTGAATCCTTCAGACATTGGGGTTTTTGGATTGTAAATATGTAAATATATGACTTTCTGACATTTTGCAGAGTTGGCAGTGCTTCTCTCTAAGATACAGGGACGGCACATTAACAGCCTGTAATACTTTATCAATATGATACAGCTACCTTATAACACACCGGGCTGGGCATCAAAGGTAGCTTCATAGATTGTTGCCAAGCTATTTGACAATAACGAAGTCAAAACAAAGGTAGTCACTTTTCAGAAATAACAACATGAGAGGTCAAATCCACAGCTAATGTATTAAGCACTATTCTTCCGCAAAAATCTATGGCCTGACTTCTCCAAGCCATATGAAAACATTAGCAGCCTATGTGGATGGGTGGAAGGGGAGCCTCCATCCAGTGGGTTGAAGTATCTGAAGTACTTGCTCCACGACAACATTGTGGGCCCGATTCATAGAATGTGGTGCATAAAAGGCACAAGCGCTGCACGTCGAGAAGGGGCGTGCTCCAGCCGTGGCACAGAGAAATGATTGCGCGGCATGCGTATTCATGGATTTGCCAAGGCATCAGTAGCCGTGGTGCAAAGAACAGCAAGCTGTGCCAGTAACACCCCCAGCACGCCCTACGTGCAGTAAAAAGCAAGTTAAATGCCTAACAAGGCGCAGGGCTCTGCGCCATCCCTGGGCTAGCATACAACCCCCCTGGCAAAACTGCGTGAAAACTCTGTGCGATCCGCAAACGCACCCCAACCAAATCACGTGAAAACATTGCACGAATCCCGGATGCACCCCAGCATAATCACGTGAAAAAATCTCGCAATCCTCGGCCGCACCCTAGTTAAATCGCGTGAAAACTCTGCGCGATTCGTGACCGCCCTCAGCCAAATTGCGTGAAAACCCTGCATGATCCTCGGCCACAACCCAGCCAAATCGTGTGAAAACCCCATGCGATCTGCGGCCACACCCCAGCCAAATCATGAAAACTCTGCGCATTCCCCGGCTACACCCCAGCCAAATTGCATGAAAACTCTGTGCGTTCCTCGGCCGCCTCCACATGGGACACCCTAGCCCCCATCACCCCACCCTGCAGGCAGCCCCCCCAACATGGGACACCCCAACCCCCACCACCCGTCACCCCACCCTGCAGGCATCCCCCTCCACATGGGATACCCCAGCCCCGTTCACCAGTCACCCCACCCTGCAGGTACCCCCCTCCACATGGGACACACCAGCCCCCATCACCCATCACCCCACCCTGCAGGTAGCCGCCTCCACATGGGACACTCCCACGTCAGCCTCCATCACCCGTCACCCCACCCTGCAGACATCCCTCTCCACTTGGGACACCCCAGCCCCATCAGCCATCACCCCACCCTGCAAGCAGCCCCTCCACATGGGACACCCCAGCCCCCATCACCCATCACCCCAGCCCTTATCACCCGTCACCACACGCTGCAGGCAACCCCCTCCACATTGGACACCCGCACTCCACCACGCATCACCTGTCACCCTACCCTGTAGGCAGCCCCCTCCACAGGGGACACCCCGACCCCAGCCCCATCACCGTCACTCTACCCTGTAGGCAGCCCCCTCCACATGGGACACTCCAGCCCCCATCACCCGTCACCCCACCCTGCAGGCAGCCCCCTCAACATGGGATACTCAAGCTCCCATCACCCGTCAACCCATCCTGCAGGCAGCCCACTCCACGTGGGACACCCCCACCCATCCCCCATCACACATCACCCTGCCCTGCAGGCAGCCCCCTCCACATGGGACACCCCCGCCCCAGCCTCCATCACCCGTCACCCCACCCTGCAGGCAGTCCCATCCACCCTCAATGAGCTGCTATTACCAGAACATATTTCAAAATAAACACGTCACTGTACCTCCCATGTGTGAAGGATATGAAATGAAATAAAATATAAAGATATGGCATTCATAATGCGCATATACACAACTGTTCGAAGGCGCTGTAACGCCCACCTGGTTCCCACGGGGGCGCTGATCTAGTCTGGATTACTGCAGCCTCTTCTAGCGTGATGCGCAGGACACGGAACACTGATTGGACAGGACCTCCAAATCGTGCTTCGTTGGCCCGTAGGAATATCCTTCTGCAGATGAGAAAGGGGATTAACAGTCTGCAGAATGGTGTGCTAGCTCCCCCCTTCCCCCCTCCGTTCCTCTCTATTCCTCCAAACCCGGTTTAAGCTCACCTATGGTTTGGAAGGTTGAACTCTCCATCCTGCTTCTGGTGCAGGGGCGCGCGTTCGTCCAGTTACTTCACTGGTTTTCAGAATGGCGCTGGCAAAATCCACTTGACTTTCCTGAGCGATGCGCCGTAAGTATGAAAGTTCAAAGTTCAAGTGAGGCCCCCTTTATGCTGTCTTTCTCACCTGTGATCTGTCCTTTATTTCAGGTGCAGAATGAAGGCGATGCGTCGAGGGGTTAACCTGCCGAGGTGAGTAGTAATGAGGGCGATCCCTCTAGATGTCCTTATCATTCCTCTGAAATGTCTCTAGTCCTTTCCCCATAGGGGCCGGGGTACGGTACCTGCCAACCCGGTAAGTATTATGGCTGTTAATCAGGCTTTCCTTCTGTGTGTCCTTCTGCTCACCTTTTGTTTCTTCCTCTCTCCCCTAGGTGCAGAGATGTGGCGTCCGATGCTGACAGCCGCGATGGAGCCGGGAGATGTTTCGAGGACAGGACAGGTGAGTGAAGCGTGGCGCTGCAGCGAGCAACGCGCCGCTTTTAAATTGAAGTCTTCCTTCAGGGATGCTGGCGAGAAGATTCCGGATGCAGGTAAGAAGCTTGAAATAATCCTTGGTTTTCACCTTTCTCTTCTCTTCCTTCCTTGCAGGTCTTCCAGGTTCAAGACGGGCGTGGCTGTAGTCCAGGAGCAGGAGCAGACACGGTGAGCGTTAAGCTGCAGGAAGCAGAACAACACGAAGCATGAGCTGCTGTCTGGGCGTGGCTTAAATAGCCTCCAAAGAAGTCCCAGGTATGTCTCCTTCCCCAACTAGGTATGTATCCTTCCCTGGCCACGCCCGAGTGAAAAAATAGTCCCTATGAAAAAATAGTCCCTTTCAGGTCTCCGGGAGGCCTGAAGCGTGCAGCATTGTCTGCATCAGGTAAGTGCACAAAACACCTCCCTTTATGAGCCTGGCGCCTATGGCGCCAGGACTGATGTCCAACATGAGCCTGGCGCCAAAGGTGCCAGGACTGAGTCCAAAGAGTCCCTATAAGGGGCCGCTGGGCTTTTACCCGAGGGCATGATGCCTGCTTCCGGGGGTGCTGGGCCTGGCCTGATGCTCCGGGGGTAGGCATCATGACAGGCGCAACGAGTCAGAGAGGAAGAACAGAGTGAAGATAGAAACAACGATCTTGCTAGGCCAGGTGAAATGAGATGGTTCAAGTGCATGGGAAGTGGGGAAGGTGAAAATTGTGTGGGGAAGGTGGATGGGGCAGTGCAGTACATGGGAGGGACATCATAAGAAATACAATGACAAGCATCAAAGTGCGGCCAGCTCGTGGCAAGTGCAAGGCTAAGTGCAGACATCAGGTGTCAAGTGCAGTTAGGGGGCTGTAGGAAATCAATAAAACAGTACAAGTGCGGGGGATGCCAGGGAGGCAGTGCAAGTGTGCAAGTGGCGGGCAAGGGGACGTTGGCCCGAGGTCAGAGGGTAGCCAGGTGACCAATGCAGATTCAGACAGGAATTCAGCAGGGTAGAAGAGGACCCAAAGCACAAGCAAAGAGGAATGACTTGAGTCCTGTTTGAGTACATGGCAATCATACAATGTGCGATGCACCAAGACTGCTGCATTGGTCTGGCAATGTGTAAATCCAAAGTAATGCCAATATTTCATGGCAGTGCAAGAGGCAGACCAACCCCAGAGACAGTGATTACTGCACAAACACATGCTGGTAAAGGAGAAAGAACGACATGGGTGTTACACAGCATCAAGCAAATCATGTGCCAATATCCTGGGCATGTAACACTCCCACAGTCACTCCACCAACCTCCCTCACAAACACAGTGAGGGCCAATACACAGTGATGCTGCACATGTGAAAGCAAATGGCATTTTACGGTGCACACCAAAACTCACCCTTCACACTCCTCGGCCGGTCAGCCACATGTGTGTATTCATCACGCAAATGGATATCAAACATGACACATGCATGCAAGTAACCACACACATGAACAATGATGGTCAGAACCAGGGACACTAAACGGACTAAGAAACTGGCACACTGCAAAACAAAGATAGTCTCTTTTCAGAAATAACAACATGAGAGGTCAAATCCAAGCTAATGTTTTAAGCATCAGGGGTGCACACGTACCAGGCACGATTCTTCTGCAAATATCTATGGCCTGATTTCTCCAAGCCATATGAAAACATTAGCAGTCTATGTGGACGGGTGGAAGGAGAGCCTCCATTCAGTGGGTTGAAATATGTGAAGTACTTGCTCCACGACAACATTATGTGCCCGATTCATAGAATGTGGCGCAGAAAAGGCACAAGTGTGGCACGTCGAGAAGGGGCGTGCGCCAGCTGTGGCAAAGAGAAATGATTGCGCGGCATGCGTATTCATGGATTTCACAAGGCATCAGTAGCCATGGCACAAGGAACAGCAAGCTGCGCCAGTAACGCCCCCAACTCGCCCCACACACAGTAAAAAGCAAGTTAAATGCCTCACAAGGCGCAAGGCTCTGCGCCATCCCTGGGCCAGCATACAGCCCCCCTAGCGAAACTGCGTAAAAACTCTGCTCAATCCCCATCCGCACAAAAGCCAAATCACGTGAAAACATTGCGCAAACCCCGGATGCACCCCAGCATGATCATGCAAAAATACCTTGAAATCCTCGGCCGCACCCTAGCCAAATCGCGTGAAAACTCTGCACGATCCCTGGCCACAGCCCAGCCAAATTGTGTGAAAACTCTGCACGTTCCTCGGCTGCCTCCACATGGGACACTCCAACCTGCATCACCCGTCACCCCACCCTGCAGGCAGCCTCCTCCACATGGGCTACCCCAGGCCCCTTCACCAGTCACCCCACCCTGCAGGCAGCCCCTTCCACATGGGATGCTCCCACCCCAGCCCCCATCACCCGTCACCCCACCCTGCAGACATCCCATTCGACATGGGACACCCCAGCCCCCATCACCCATCACCCCACCCTGCAAGCAGCCCCCTCCACATGGAACACCCCAGCCCCGATCACCCGTCACTCTAGCCCCCATCACCCATCACCACACCCTGCAGACAGCCCCCTCCACATGGGACACCCCCACCCCAGCCCTCATCACCCGTCAACCTACCCTGTAGGCAGCCCTCTGCACATGGGACACCCCCACCCCAGCACCCATCACTCCACCCTTTAGGCAGCCCCCTCCACATGGGACACCCCAGTCCCCATCACCCATCACCCTGCCCTGCAGGCAGCCCCCTCAACATGGGACACTCAAGCCCCCATCACCTGTCACCCCACCCTGCAGGCAGCCCCCTCCACATGGGAAACCCCCACACCATCTCCCATCCCCCATCACCCCGCCCTGCAGGCACCCCCCTCCACATGGGACACTGCACCCCAGCCCCCATCACCCCACCCTGCAGGCAGCCCCCTCCACCCTCAATGAGCTGCTATTACCAGAACAGATTTCACAATAAACACATCACTGTACCTCCCATGTGTGAAGGATATGAAATGAAATAATATATAATGATATGGCATTTATAATGTGCCTAAACACAAGTGTTTGAAGGTGCAATGAGTCGTGGAGGTAGAACAGAGTGAAGACAGAAACAACGATCTTGCTAAGCCAGGTGAAATGAGATGGTTCAAGTGCATGGTAAGTGGGGAAGGTGAGAATTGTGGGAGGAAGGTGGATGGGGCAGTGCATTACATGGGAAGGACATCATTAGAAATACAATAACAACAAAAAGCATCAAAGTGCGCCCAGCTGGTGTCAAGTGCAGTTAGGAGGCTGTAGGAAATCAGAAAAACAGTACAAGTGCGGGGATGCCAGGGAGGCAGTGCAGGTGTGCAAGTGTCGTGCAAGGGGACCTTGGCCCGAGGTCAGAGGGTAGCCAGGTGACTAGTGCAGATTCAGACAGGAGTTCAACAGGGTGGAGGAGGAAACAAAGCACAAGCAAAGAGGAATGGCTTGAGTCCTGATTGAGTACATGGCAATCATGCAATGTGCAACGCACCAAGACTGCTGCATTGGTCTGCCAATGTGTAAATCCAAAGTAATGCAAATATTGCATGGCAGTGCAAGAGGCAGACAAACACCAGAGACAATGATAACTGCACAAACACATGCTGGTGAACGGGAAAGCACGCCATGTGTGTTACACAGTATCCAGCAAATCTTGTGACAATATCCTGGACATGTAACACTCCCACAGTCACCCCACCCACCTCCCTAACAAACACAGTGAGGGCCAATACACACCGATGCTGTACATGTGAAAGCAAATGGTGTTGTACGGTGCACACCAAAACTCACACTTCACACTCCTCAACCGGTCAGCCACATGTGTATATTCATCACGCAAATGGATAGCAAACATGACACATGCATGCAAGTAATGACACACATGAACAATGATGGTCAGAACCAGGGACACTAAACGGACTAACAAACCGGCACACTGCAAAACAAAGGTAGTCTCTTTTCAGAAATAACAATATGAGACGTCAAATCCATGCTAATTTATTAAGCATCAGGGGTGCACACGTACCAGGCACTATTCTTCCGCAAAAATCTATGGCCTGATTTCTCCAAGCCATATGAAAACATTAGCAGTCTATGTGGACGGGTGGAAGGGGAGCCTCTCCATCCAGTGGGTTGAAGTATGTGAAGTACTTGCTCCACGACAACATTATGGGCCCGATTCATAGAATGTGGCCCAGAAAAGGCACTACCGCCGCACGTCAAGAAGGAGCGTGTGCCAGCTGTGGCACAGAGAAATTATTGCGCGGCATGTGTATTCATGGATTTCCCAAGGCATCAGTAGCCGTGGCGCAAGGAACAGCAGGCTGCGCCAGTAACGCCCCCAACACGCCCCACGCGCAGTAAAAATCAAGTTAAAAGCCTACCAAACAGGCAGCCCCCTCCACATGGCTTACCCCAGCCCCTACACCAGTCACCCCACCCTGCAGGCAGCCCCCGCCGCATGGGACACCCCAGCCCCCATCACCCATCACCCCACGCTGTAGGCAGCCCCCTCAACATGGGACACTCAAGCCCCCATCACCCGTCACCCCACCCTGCAAGAAGCCCCCTCCACATGGGACACCCCAGCCCCCATCACCCGTCACCCCAGCCCTGATCACCCGTTACCACACCCTGCAGGCAGGCCCCTCCACATGGGACATGGGACCCCAGCCCCCATCACTCATCAACCCACCCTGTAGGCAGCCCCCTGCACATGGCACCCCCCACCCCAGCCCCCATCACCCACCCTGCAGGCAGCCCCCTCCACATGAGACACCCCAACCCCCATCACCCATCACCCCACCCTGCAGGCAGCCCCCTCCACATGGGTTACCACAGCCCCCTTCACCAGTCACCCCACCCTGCAGGCAACCCTCTCCACATGGAACACCCCAGCCCCCATCACCCCACACTGCAGGCAGCCTCCTCCAGATGGGACACTCGCACCCTAGCCCCCATCACCCCACCCTGCAGACATCCCTCTCCACATGGGACACCCTAGCCCCCATCACCCATCACCCCACCCTGCAAGCAACCCCCTCCACATGGGACACCCCAGCCCCATCACTCATCACCACACCCTGCAGGCAGCCCCCTCCACATGGGACACCTCCACACCAGCCCCCATTACCTGTCACCCACCCTGTAGGCAGCCCCCTCCACATGGGACACCCCAGCCCCAATCACCCAACACCCCACCCTGCAGGCAGCCCCCTCAACATGGGACACTCAAGCCCCATCACCCGTCACCCCACCCTGCAAGAAGCCCCCTCCACATTGGACACCCCAGCCCCCATCACCCATCACCCCAGCTCCCATCACCAAAACACCACACCCTGCAGGCAGCCCCCTCCACATGGGACACCCCCACCCCAGCCCCCATCACCTGTCAAGCCACCCTGGAGGCACCTCCCTGCACATGGGACACACCCACCCCAGCCCCCATCACCCATAACTCCAACCTGTAGGCAGCCCCCTCCACATGGGACACCCCAGCCCCCATCACCCGTCATCCCACCCTACAGGCAGCCCCCTCAACATGGGACCCTCAAGCCCCCATCACTCGACACCCCACCCTGCAGGCAGCCCCCTCCACGTGGGACACCCCCACCCTATCACCCATCACCCCAACCTGCAGGCAGCCCCCTCCACATGGGACACCCCCACCCCAGCTCCCATCACCCGTCACCCCACCCTTTTGGCAGCCCCCTCAACCTTCAATGAGCTGCTATTACCAGAACAGATTTCACAATAAACACATCACTGTACCTCCCATGTGTGAAGGATATGACATTAAATAAAATATAATGATATGGCATTCATAATATGCCTATACACAAGTGTTCAAAGGCGCAACGAGTCAGGGAGGTAGAACAGAGTGAAGACAGAAACAGCGATCTTGCTAGGCCAGGTGAAATTAGATGGTTCAAGTACATAGTAGTGGGGAAGGAGAGAATTGTGGGAGGAAGGTGGATGGGGCAGTGCAGTACATGGGAAGGACATCATAAGAAATACAATAACAATGAAAAGCATCAAAGTGCCGCCAGCTGGTGGCAAGTGCAAGGCTAAGTGCAGACATCAGGTGTCAAGTGCAGTTAGGGGGCTGTAGGAACTCAGAAAAACAGTACAAGTGCGGGGATGTCAGGGAGGCAGTGCAGGTATGCAAGTGGCGGGCAATGGGACCTTGGCCCGAGGTCAGAGGGTAGCCATGTGACCAGTACAGATTCAGACAGGAGTTCAGCAGGGTAGAGGAGGACACAAAGCACAAGCAAAGAGGAATGACTTGAGTCCTGATTGAGTACATGGCAATCATACAATGCGCAACAAAACAAAATGTCCGAAACAATGACTGTGAGTTAAGAAACAAAATTGGCCCTCACTATAAATCTGGCGGTAGCCGTGCCCTTATTAAGGGCACGGACAGGGTTGGATTGGCCCCTCGGCCTTTCGGCCCGTGGCCGGGCCGAAATCGTCCCTGTGGAGTGGGGGCCGGTTTGGAAAAAAGAAAATTTGAAGAAAAAATAATAATAATTTTTCCCACATTTTTTTTTCTTCAAAAAGCCTTTCATCCTTCTTAGGTCGATAAATGAGTACCAACACAGGTTGGGTGATATTGTATGCATATTTTTTCTATAAAAAGGAGTTTAGCATAAGTGCTGTACAATAACATATTATCATTTGGCCTTGGACGTCAGCTTGGATTCACAGTAATTTCGTATACTTAGGAAAAATGCTATTTGATGCCACTTCCTGTTTTGTCAAGGGGTGAAAGGTCGTGTTTCATCGCTTCCCAGAATGTCACTTTGGGGTGGGGGTCAAATGGCATCACTTCCGGTGATGTCATCAGAGGTCAAGGGTCGTGAGGCAAGGGGTGGGCCACTTTTTTTTGGGTGACCGGGACTTTTTCTTTTCTCAGTCCGACCCTGGGCACGGCTGCTGCCGGAGTTGTTTTTTTTTCCGGCACCCGCGAATGGGCAGTAACCGGGTCATGCTGAGTTTGGCAGACCCGGTAATTGCCTATTCGCGGGTGCCATTATGGCCGGCCTTCCGATCCCCATTCTGCACCATAGGGCAGAATGGGGGTCAGGAGCATGGTTGCACCAGCACCGTTTATAACAGTGCTGGTGCAATCATGAGTTCTGCTCACGGGTGCCGGTATGCACGCCTGGTCAGACCAGCCGTCCAGTCCGGCACCGGCGAGCAGAACTTGTAGTGTGGTGGAGAAGTAACAACGGCGCCGGTAGCACTACCGGCGCCGTTGTTGCCTTTCCACCACACTCAGAATGAGGCCCATTATATTGAACAGTTGTATTGTGCATTTACACACTGGAAATAAAAGTTCAAAATATGTGCATGAAAAAAGTTAAGAATGCAAAAATGTCCATGTCCATGAGAAATATCGACAATACCATCAAAAATAAAACAAAAACCATTACTGCATGGTGAACACCAAAAAAAAAAAACGATTTAAAACTATTTACACAATTAGCATGGAGTAATGTCCACAGTCCACTCCAAATCATAAAATGAATAAAAGGAAAACCACACATGAAGAACTATGTACAAAAAACAGAGTAATGTCCCAAAGCTCCAAATAATAAAAATAAATCAATGGAAACTTAAATGCAAAAAACTATTTACAAAGGCAGCGGGCTAGTCCTCCCTCAATGTGTCAGCCAGGGCATCATCGTACACTGCATCCTATTCCCCTAGGCGGGCCACTGCTCTCACCTCAAGGGTTTGCAGGGACTTCAGCATGGTCCTCTCCATTCCCTCCCACTCACAGCAAGTATCCTCGAGGACCTCAGCCCGCCTCTCTGCCTGACGCAGTGCTGTCTCCAGCCTGGCTATGGTGAGTCTCACCTCCTGAGTCCGCTGCCTCTCTGCCCCGATTTGCTGCCAATACCGCACGAACATGGAAGACATCCTTGTGCGAAGGTCCAAATCTGCGCCCTGCCTGATGCCGGATACTTGCCCCCTTTCGATGGTATGCCCTGAGTCCCGAAGCCTCCTACTCAGAGCCTGCTTCTGCCTTTTTGCCCGGTGCCTGCGTTGCCTGGCCAGCCTCCGGGCTGATGAAATTGCCTGGGGGAATCTGGCATGTGCCTTGCTCCTGGGTGCCTGCTCTCCCTCCATTGCCACAGCTCCTGTGTTAGCCTGGATTGGCGTGGTGACCACCTCGGCTGATCCAAAGTTGGCTCCCAACTCAGGCAAACATGTTATCTCCACCAGACGGGCCGACGTGGTTGGGACAGGTACAGAGAAGTCTCTGGTGGTATCTGGGCCGGAAGGTGTCAGGGAGGACGACTGGCTCACAGAGGAGGAAGACGAGGAGGGGGTTGCATAACTGGCTAGCCCACGCACCCAATTCAAGACCAGGAACTTAGCTAGCCAATTCATGAGGCGCCAGACCTCATTGGGATGATGTGCAAGCCCACAAGTGTAAGCCTGCACATCGTCACGAATGACGGCTGTATGCCTCGCGATACCAGCAAGCACTGGTTCTACTGTGTCTCAAATGGCCACATCCGCAGGCATTGGGGTGTCGGTTTGTGTGGAAACATCCAACACCTGCAGATGGGTCCGGCCTGGGGCATGCCGGTAGGTGCATACTGGTGCAGGCACTGGCCCAGGGGCAGGATTGGCACAGGCACCTCGATGGCGACCTGCAATGCCTCCTGCGCCTGAGTCTGGACTGCACCAGTCACACCCACCTCATCACCCCTGCCGGGCCCCATGGACTAGGCTGATACAGCCTCCTCCTTCTCCTCCTCCCCCGTCAACCTGGATGCCTTCCCAGCATCTTCTGCAGTGGATTGCCCCAGTGTGAGTTCACCTGCCCCCCCGCTGCCGAGGAGTCCACGTCCACCTTTGCCCTCTTGGACCTCCCCTCACCAGCTGTGGCCGATGTTTGAGGGGTGGCACCAGTCTCCTCGCTCCCCGATGTTGTTTATGCCATGGGGCGTGACTGGGCCTTGCATCTCTGCCCAGTGGAGGCATCCCTGCTGCCTTGCTCCACAGCACTTTCTCTGCCCTATTCTTACAACACTTCTGTGGATAAGGAGACATAGAACACACACATCAGGGTACTGTACCTATGTGTGTTTGGCACAAAACATATGCAAATGAAGTACACTGCCAAAGGTCACAACCATCATCACCCTCCACCAAACATGCTTGTATATACATGCACTTACATGGCTGTCCTTCACAACAGTCAATCACATCCTTGGACTTGGCACTGTCACCACCTACAAATTGTGCATGCTATACACACATGCATCATGGGACATACACATGTCATGCACACACATCACCTGACAGTCCTGAATCAGTGCACTGAGCTATCACATCAGAGTCCCCTCAACATCAGTCAGGCAGCAAGAGTAGGGCGCACATTGAAATGTACCAGTTACATCCATCCAGGATGATGGCCAGTCACACATTCACATCTCAGACACATACACATGTACACCATGCCTGTTCATGATGTTGATGACAACACCCATGTGTCACACCTCTCACACGGGCATGTCTCTGACACATGTAAGAAACCATGTGCACATCGTAATATGCTGCAGTACAACACCCATTGCAAAAGTAACACTGTTGGAATCACGCATGCTTCATTGAACACATGTGCAGCACTGTCTAGTACATGCACACAGACATCCGTACAGAGGCATACTTGCCATAAGGCCAAGGTGCACACTCCCACCATACATAAACATGAACATGCACAGTGGAGGACAGCAACACATGGACACTCACTTGACAACTCCAGACAGTTCTGCAAATCTCTGACCTGGGTGGTATCAGGTAATAATATTGCCACATATATGGTCACCGTAAATAATATCACCGGGAAAATGTCGTGGCGATATTATTTGGGTGACCATATATGTGGCGACAGGGGCAAAAACAAATTTTTATAAAAAACATTAAAAAAAATTGGGGGTTGCGGGGGTGTCCCCCACATGTTCCATGCAATAATGTCGCCACAAAAAACGACCATTTTTCAGCAATATTTTTGTAAGGCGGTATTTTTGTGGTGACATTATTAGATGGAACCACCTGGGTGTGCAGCGCTGGGTAATACCTCTCCAGGACCTGCATGTCTGTGGTGTTCAACCGGTTGTGGGTCCTGGACTTCAGGTCCTCCCAGCGCTTGTTCACATGGTGGTAGTCACCGGGTGCCACCCCCTCCGCATTGATGGCACCCACAATCTGGTCCCAGATCAGCTTGCTTCCTTCCTTGCCGCATTGTATCTGGGGATTGTAGAAGGCATCATAATGCCCCAGAACGTGTTCCACCAGGATGTCAACTTCCCAGGCTGTGAAGTTAACAGCCCTCTGCCTCGCTGCCATGGGGTTGCCACTGACCTCTGAAGATGTTGGTTGATACATGGCAACCCCCGAGGCAGGTGTGGGTGGGCAAGGTGGTACTGGGGCTGGGCTGTGGAGCAGTGGTGATCTTCTGGCACATTGGGAGTCTTCTGAATCAGATGAGGTGGTCACAGGGCCGAGGACAGGAGCACTGGCAATGGCTTGACAGCAGGCACTCAAAATGCAGAGCAGGTGGGCAGCAGGCATACACAGTGGGCAGGCAGCAGCAGATGGCTCGTAGGAAGCAGCTTAAGGCAGTAGCAGGCAGGTAAAATGGCTCGTAGGCAGGAGCACGTGGGTCTTCCGTGTAACTTGCGTGGGCAGCTGGAAACAGAGTGACGGTTATTTTGCATGAGCAAAATTAGCACGTACACGTGAAATCAGGGGAAAGGGCCCAATCGTATAAGTTACGTGACATGCGCCGGCCGTTTGGCGCTGATACACACCGGCCATTGGGCGTTCCGATTCGGGATAAAGGAGTGCATAGGAGAACACCACATGGCTTGTGCGAGTTGGAGCAGACAAACGTGTGGACTTTGGATATGTTTGGGGTGCCACACTTGTTGTTCACTACTGTGACAGTGCAAACTTCTAACTTCTAATCAGTGCATGTATTTGTCTTTTTTTGAGGCTAACGGTGAGTCATGTACACATTATTCATCCTCTGGCTGCCCTTCTGTATCTCGTACCCCCATTGTTAACATCACAGTAGCTTCCGTGGGCTTCGTATATGCATTTTCTGTGCTGCTGGGTACCACAGCGTACCGTGTAAAGCTTTTTCTTTTCATGTGAGCTACAGAGGGGTCGCGTACATGCTTTTTTGATATTTGGGTTGCCTGTGCGTTACGCGTTCTGTTTATTTTTTCACCAGGAGTAATATTGAGCCTTGCTGGACCATACTAGTACGTTTCACATCACATACCCTGCCCCCTCCGTCCCATTGCAAAGCACAATTGCTTGTTGGGCCTCCCATTGTACAAATCCATCTGTACCATGTTTGGGAAGGCCCCAAGAGGGACAGGTGGCAGAGGTGGCCAAGGTGGCCAGGGTCTGGGAGGTGCAGGGAGAGCTGTGCACCACCCCCAACAGGGTCAGGGAGCTGCAGGTGATGCTGCTGTCCCCAGCACCCTGGGCAAGGGAGCTGCAGGGCCATCTGCTCTCCCCTGCTACCAGGTTGAGGCATCTGCAGGGGCAGCTCCTGTCCCCAGCAACCAGGATCAGGGAGCAACAGCAGTATCTGTTGCCCCCCCCAGCAACATGGACACGCAGGGGAAGCTGATGCCAGTGTGTCCAAGTGGAACGGGTGGCAATGCAAGACACCTGGACCCAGCTCCCAGGTTGAGGGAGCTGCAGGGCCATCTGCTCTCCCCTGCTCCCTGCTCCCAGATTGGGGCACCTGCAGGGGCAGCTCCTGTCCCCACCAAGCAGGGTCAGGGAGCAACCGCAGTATCTGTTGTCTCCCCCCCAGGGACACGGACATGCAGGGGCAGCTGATACCCGTGTGTCCACAGGGAAGGGACGGCAACTCAAAACACCTGGACCTAGGGCCCAGGTTGAGGGACCTGCAGGGCCAGTAAATGACCCAATATCAGTGGGTGATGCCATGGCCCAGGCCACTAGTGGTCCAGCCCCTAATGCCCTGGGTGGTCCCAGCCACACAGGGTTGGCACCACATTCCAAGAGGCAGAAGTGTGCAGAACAGGGAAAGGCTCAATCCCAAAGCACGGCAAAGGAAACCGCCACGGTGAGGAAGAGGAGCTTCAATGATGATTTACTCAAGATCCTCGTGGAATATGTGTGCGACCACCACCATGACATGTGCAAGGGTCCAGGGAGCACCCATACGCCTGCTCAGCATATGGTTCACTGGCAGCAAGTCACGTATGGCATCAACTCCTTGGAGAATGAGAGGTGCACCGCTCATGAGGTCATGAAGCAGTGGAATGACCTCCACCGCCAAACCAAAGGGAAGCTGGGTGCCAACATTGCTTCTGCAATGGTGACTGGAGGTGGATCACCGCAGGAGGAGGAGCTCACTCCACAAGAAGAGGCCATGAGCGAGTTGATTCACGTGGGAGGCCTGCTAGAATACGAGGAAACGTTCAGTGAGTGAAGAAGTGTGTTCATCCAGAATATGTGCATGTAGATGAATGAATTGGTATGATTGATGGTGTGGCACTTCTGCCTGCATTTGTATGACTGCCATGGGTGAACCATGTCATGGTCTACTGACTCGAGCTTAGTGTACTGCATAGTGCATACAACACATGTGCTGCACATCGGTTGAACATGGCTTTGTGACAGTAGTCATCCACAACCGTCAGATACTAATGCACATTTTCAGCATGCCAACAGAACATGGCATCTGGCTATGTACATCAGTGATGTTAGTCACTCAGCTATGTCAGTCAAGTGCTTGTGTCTGAAGCACGTGATATTCATCATGCACTGCATGTAGTAGAAGTTCCAACCACACATGTCCATAGGTAGCTTCATGCTGCACATACCTTCCATGCACACTGTCAGTGTGCGGGACATTGTGCCATGAGTTCCGAGCATTTTGCTACATTGTGGAAATCCCTGCCGCAGCTATGGCACTGAGCACCTTGTAAGAAATCAGTCTGGAGTCAGCCATGTTGACCTGCCACACCGGACAACCCCCCGCACCCTATGGGTTCATGGCCCCTGTCCCTCTTTTGTGTCACTGTACCCTCTTCCTATCTCCAAGCACATGTCGTCACTCTCTCCACATCACACACCTGGGACACCACACATGTATGTTGGGAATGTTTGCAGTGCTTACATGGTCAGGGACATGGGATCTGGTGGCAAGGGCGCAGACGCTATGATTCCAGGGATTTTTGTACATAGTGTATGAATGTAAATTATGGCATGTTAACATGCATATAAATGTGTTGCAGGACAGCATTGTGATGACAATGCATGTAGTAGATGCAATTAACATTATTCTTCAAGTCTTTATGTGTCCATGTCCAGGTGATGAGCCACCAGATTCAGGGGAGGAGGTAGAGGAGGAACGGGAGGCTGAGCCCCAACAGTGCACCAGTGGAGGAAGTGTTGTGGCAGCCCATGAGAATCCACTGGTGCTACAGTCCATCCGGGGCACGACTGTCACACATGCCCCAAAAGTAAGGTTCACACACTGCTCTGCCAAACATGCCCCATCATGTTTAGGTAGTGCCCCAAGTGCCCCAATAGTACGTAAAACAAGGTTGACACACAGTTCTGCCAAACATGCCCCATCACGCCTAGGTAGTGCCCCAAGAGTACTTAAAACATGGTCCTCACTCAGGAGTAAACACCATGTTACCTCACAGGTACGGCATTTGCTGTACCCCAAGTGGTGTCTGCCATGGCGTTTGGGTAGCTATGGGTACCCTCCTAGGAAGTTAGTGCTGTGTTTACCGCTGGACAACACGGCCTCCCAGTCCTTTGCCCCAACTTGTCCACAGTCACATGACACAGGGTCTTATTCCGTAACCCATCACTCGTCTGGCTCGATAGCCATTCTTACTTCCGGGTCCCATGACACTAGACTCGGGATGTGGGACGGATCCTGCGCCCAACCAGGCATTGCGCTTTCTGACACGTGATGCACATATACAGTGTCAACATACGCGGGACCCGTAGCGGGATGCTTAAATCAGCTGGGCTTCTGATGCTCTGTGCTTCTCAGCTGCTTTACTCAGCATCAAGCATCCTGATTACTCTGGCTCTTGTTGTTTCTCTTGACCTCGGATTTTGTATCACAGACTGCCTCCTGCCTCATCCTACTCGGCTCATGTTCTGACCTCGGATTCTGTATCACGGACTGCCTCCTGTCTCATCCTACTCGGCTCAAGCTCTGACCTCAGATTTTGTATCACGGACTGCCTCTTGCCTCATCCTGCTCAGCTCAAATTCTGATCCCGTTACTCCTCCTGCTGACTATGGATCTTTTCTCACGGACTGTGTTTGGTTCTTCCCTTTGGCATTGTCGCTTGGTTTTGATCACACTCTGCAACAACCTCTGGATTCAAGTCGTCTGGTTGTTTTTCCTCTTTGTTCAAGGTGCTTCCAGTAGGTTCCTTAAACCGGCCTGTTGTTTACTATCCTGCCGGTTGTCTCCTGAACCTGCTGAGGGAACGGGCTCTACTCCTGACACATCACCTCAATACAGTGCTGCTCTCACCTTACATGAATTGCATAATACCATTCTGGTAGGTGTTTCCCTCTATGTTGTTTCTGGTTCATTTGTCTGTATTGTCTGGATTATTTCTGCATTCAACTAACCTGCACCTTGCCTTTACAGCAGCCATTCAGAGGACCTGGTGTTCCTGCCACCTGTGGCCCTAATCCTCGAACAGCAAGTATCTTCCTATCTTGCTGTTGGTTGCTTAGGGATGGAGGTATTCATACTCTTCGAAAGCCTCAAGTCTCAAGTCTCGGCAAACCTTGACAACAACTCAGTATGAGTCTACCTCCAATGATACAAGTGGCTATGGTGGTGAGCCGGGCATCCATTCCCCTATGCTGTTGGAGGTGAGTGCATCAAATGATGGATCTGATGAAGCCTGTGTGTCTGCAAGGGTAACGTCCCCTCACAGGACCAGTCAGTGTTGCCACGTCCATCTGTGGTGGTTATGGCTGCAAGGCCATGCAACACTCTATTGACTTCCGGTCCTGGGATGGATGACCAAAGGAGGGATGCAGTCCTGCAGCCACAGACAGCGGCTCCACATCAAAGGACCACACTCCCTTGGGTCCAGCAGCCATGGGGCATGCACACGTGGCAGACGTGCAGTGGCTGGGGATAATGTGTGGGAACAATCAATATTGCGTCTTGCACACAACAGGCCACTTCCTATGCGGTGTTGGCTCAGTGCATATATAGGGTGGCCAATTCCACATTCTCATGAGAAATACAGGTAGCACGCCAGCAGCAGGCATAGCGGTCCACAAATGCCGCTCACACAGGATGCACATGGTGGCCTGCAACAAGTGCCGACGGGCCAACCTGAGGTCTCTGCAGGCATCCCTGGTTGCAGAGGGTAGGGCCCACAGGGCAGCCCTGAGGCGAGAGTTACTGGCCCTCAGAGATTCAATGGAAGTGCAAGAGGCAGACAGCAGTACACAGTGCCAACTGCCGATGAAACAGTTGAGTCATACCATCTCGGAGGAACTCTGTGCATCCTGTGAGGTGTTGCATGCATGAAAGATTAAAGAATATCAAGGCTTAATACCACATAATAAGAATATGCCAGTCACGAGTCCAAAGGTACTATGTACATTTATTAACAGGAAGCTGTCTGGTCTGTCAACATCCCGCAATGTGTGCAAGCAGACACAGTGAGATGAGAGAGTGCTGGACATTTCAAATGCACATACATTTATACAGATTTTCCACAATCCCGACACATGGTGCAGGCCCTCTTCGTGCATACATTTACCTAGGGTTCATGGCCTATCCACATAACTAAGTCATGCTTAAACATCTTTGATATAATTGTTCAGGTTTTACAATTTTTATTTTACATAAACAATCATGAACATGAATAATCCAATAAACACACAGCCAATCAATACAATGTAAATAAGCAACATATCACAACCAATTCAAAAATAACCATCAATGTACTAAAAATAGAACCGATTAAAAAAGAGAGAAAAAGAAAAAAAAAAAAAAAAAAGGGAAGGAAAGAGAGAGGAAAAAAGAGAGAGCAAATGCAAGTAAGAAGGATTAAGAAAACTAAGTACAGGAACCATACAACAAATTCAATTATAAAACAACCAATGCACATCCTATAGATTACATACACACAGTAGTGTACAAGGATATGTATATATTGTCCCAGATCAAAGTTCTGTTTTACCCATAGGTGTCAAGAAAGCAGCCCCAGATGTCCCAAAACTTGTCAATGTCATCAGAGAGTTTGTAAATAGCTCTTTCATATGTTGAAATTGTAAGAAGCTCCTCCACCCAATCATCAATGTTGAAAGAATTACTCGATTTCCAGGACCTCAAAATGAATTTTTTAGCAACCATACATGCACGTAGCAGCCAAACCTTCTTACCAAAGTCAATTTCCTCCAGAAGAGAATCATCGCCTAAAATCAATAATGAGGCATTCATGGGGATTGCAATGTTCAAGACCAAACTTAATCTTTCACATACCTTTTCCCAGAACTGCATCGTTTTAGGACAGGACCAAATCAAATGACTCAGAGATCCTCTAGAACACTTACATTTCCAGCAAAGATTATTGTCCAAAAGTTGTCTCCTGAATAATTTCTCCGGCGTCCAATAGGCCCTAAACAACAACTTCGTTTGAGAAGCTCTGAGGGACCAATCCAAACTCACCAAACGAGTGTTCTCACAGCACCTTCGCCAACACCTGAAGTTCACATCTTCCCCAAGTTCCTCCGCCCACAGAGCAGGTAATCTCGGATCACCTTTCCGAGTAGCTTTTATGATACTATACATAGTAGAAGCAGGGTGAGATGCACCGAGGCATACAGTTATAGCTGCCCAGGCTGGACTCTGAACAGTCAATTGTGGCACCTCAATACAAGCCGAAATAATAATCTTCAACTTTCGATATTCGGCAAATGAGCATTCTGTCATATCATACCTCTGGCCAAGCTGAGCGAACGTTAACCAGTTTTCCCCATCAAGCAAATCTCCAATGTATTTGATGCCAGCCACAAACCATTCCATCCAAAACAGAGTTTTGCCCTGATACTTCAAGGCTGGATTATTCCATAAGGAAGCATCTGGATGTAAATATGGATCTGCACTCAAACGGATTGAGAGTTCACACCAGCAGTCTTGTAAGAATGAAGTAAGGGCGCTGAATTTTCTTGATTTATACCTTCGAGTGGTTAGCAGAGCTCTCGGGTCTAATTGGGATACAGCACTGCATTCCCAAGATAAGAGGTCAAAATGCTCAGACTGTACATCTCCAGAGTCAATAACTTTGCATAAATGTCGAGTGGAAAAGGATAAATGGTAATCTGAGAAATTAGGCAAATTCATTCCCCCCAATTTCAATGGGAGTTGAAGTTTCCAGATTGCAAGTCTCGGAGGCTTCCCATTCCAAATAAACTTCTGCATAATCCCATTGATCTCCTTAAAGAAGTTTCCTGGTATCTTAATGGGGAGCATGCTCAGGAAGTAATTTATCCGAGGAGCCAGGTTCATCTTCAAACAGTTGATTCTGCCCCATGTCGACAACTTCAAAAGACTCCACCTCATCAAATCTGATTTCAGAGTCGGAAGAATCTGAGCAAAGTTAATTAATGGCAGGCAACTTCACTACATCTGCTCCAATCCATATGCCAAGATATTTCAACTTTTCAGCACACCACTTGAATTGAAATTGAACACATGTATGTCGTTGACACAACCCATTGATTGGAAGGATCTCAGATTTACTCCAGTTAATCTTATATCCCGATATCACGGAAAATGAATAAATGTCTTGCATCAAATAAGAAATACCAACAGCCGGGTCTTGAAGGGCAATCAACAAATCATCAGCATATAACCAAACCAAATTATTCCGACCATTTCCAATTACCGGCTGAAGGCGTACATCCGCCCTTAAGCTCACTGCTAGAGGTTCCATAGATATAATAAAAAGGAGAGGTGAAAGAGGGCAACCCTGCCTTGTACCGCGATGAAGCTCAAACGGATCGGAAATAAGGCCATTCGTCAGCACACTTGCAGAAGGGTTGGTATATAACAACGTAACCCATCGCTGGAAATCTTGCCCAAATTTCATTTTCCCCAAGCATGCAAATAAAAAGTTCCATTCAACACGATCAAATGCCTTTTCAGCATCCAGGGAAATGATCGCACTGGCAAATGGTTGATTATGCCCTTTCTCAATGGTCAATAGTAGGCGCCTCATATTGTCCGCCACTGCCCTGCCAGAGACAAAACCCACTTGGTTCTCATGTACCAGAGAAGAAACCACCCTATTTAACCGAACAGCCAGGATCTTGGCCAGTATTTTGCAGTCACAGTTAATCAGACTGATCGGTCGATAATTCTCACATCTGGTAGCAGATCTGTCTTTCTTCCTCATCACTGTAATCAATGCATGTCTCATTGAGTCCGGCAGTGAACCAGATTCAAAAGCAGCATTAAAAACATCACACAAAAGCTGTAGTGCGGAATCAGGGAGGGCCTTATAAAATTCATTAGGTAATCCATCAATGCCAGGTGATTTACCTATTGTTAGTTTTGAAATTGCGTGCTGAACATCCTCTATTTCCACCTTCCCTTCTAAACTCATCGCATCATCTGTTGTCAGGCTAGGGATAACATGAGAGTCAAGAAAGTTTTCAATTTCATCAATTCCACAGGACAGGTCTGAAGCATAGAGTTTTTCATAGAAGTCACGGAATGAATTGTTAATCTGTTTTTGCTGCGTCTCCAATGTGTTAGCAAGACTCCTTACAGCAGGAACGAAACGAGCACTTTCAGCCATCTTCAGTCGATGTGCCAGCAATCTCCCAGCCTTTTCACCATTTTCAAAATAATTAATTTTTTGTCTAAACAGTGCATAGTCAACTTGGCTAGAGACGAGTTTGTTAAGTTCATACTTAGTTTTTCGTAATTAATTCTTTGCATTTTCATCTCTACTTGCTGCAAACAGAACATCCAGGCGCTTAGCTTCAGAAGAGAGTCTCTGAATTTCTTTCATTCTCAATTTCCTTTCTTTGCCAGTTTTTGAAATCAGTATCCCCCTAATAAAGCATTTCAGAGCTTCCCAAACTGTAGAAAGTTGAACATCGGCAGTCCTATTAAGTAGGACGAAGTTATCAATTTCCTCTGTCACCTCCTGTCTGATCCGATCATTCTTCAATATATAAGAGTTCATTCTCCATCTCGGAGATTTAACCAAAGAGTATTGCAAGCACAATCGTAATGAAATAGGTGCATGGTCAGATAGGGCAATAAGGCCAATAGCCGAATCATAGCAACTGGGAGTCACTCGGCCAGAAGTAAAAAAAAAGTCAATTCTAGAATAAGTGTCATGACACTGTGAATGAAAACTATAATCCCTGTCCGACGGGTGCTCCAGCCTCCAGATGTCAGCCAGTCTGAACTCCTCAATCAAATTCTCCAGGGATCGTTTGCATCTATTTGGTGTCCTCGTATAATTTCCATTCGATCGATCCAAAGCAGAGTCCATGACCTGATTGAAATCACCACCCACCACAATGGAGTCCATATTAAAACTTTGAAGCAATTGAGCCACTTCATGAAAAAAGATCGGGTCATCCAGATTCGGTGCATACAGATTGCATAGTAGAATGTCCACACTTTGAATTCTCACCAAGACGCAAATAATTCTTCCTCCTTTGTCTCCCTTGCTCCTGATGACTGATATAGGCAGATTCTTTTTAATAAGTATCGAAACACCTCTTTTACTAGAGGAATGATTAGAAAAATAAGTATCACCAACCCAACCTCTTTTCAATTTTTCAGCCTCTGGGTCTTCTAAATGCGTTTCCTGGAGGAATGCTATGTCACAAGAGCAGGAACGCAGATGAGATAAAATCTTAGTCCTTTTCACCACATTGTTGATTCCATTAACATTCCATGAGACAATATTCAGATGATCCACAACTTTAGTACTCATGGTACAAGTATAATTCCGGAATATATTATGACATATGCAATTACAATCAATGAATAGGATAGAAAACGAGAATAGAAAAAAGAAAAGAAAAGTAAAAGGAACGCACATACCCACAAGGGGGCGGCAAACTACTAGAATATGCTACAAAAATGGTAACAAGTAGATGGCACACTGTACAGATACAGCAGCCAGGCAACTGAAGTATAATGTCTACTGACAATAAACTCACAGTAAACTCCAAACCCAAGTCTCCCATCCCCACCCTAAATCAGCACACTAACCAAAGATTTAATACTACAATGCCCACAAATAACAAGAACAACCCATTCACAATAGATAAGCTCAGAGCAACCCGTCACTAGTATCAGCCTTGCCCCCACACAAACTAATAGACCCCTTACAGGCAGCATCAGAATATAAAGACAAATCTGGTTACAGCTCAGTTATATGTGAAGTACTAAACTCACATATATTTGGGCCAAGCAAATACAACGAAGCACATTACAGTGAGGCGCCAAGTCGCACCACTTCAATGGAGCAAAGAGGAACAACTACAATATTCCAACAGTTGATGTCATGGACATAGGAATATAACAAACCCAAGGATCAAAGCACATATATGTTGATTGGATATGATCATAGGTGTTAGGCAGTACCAACAGGAAAGGTCCCTGATGTGGGGAACATCAGCTCACACGTAAAAATACACATAAAACCTCAGCCATGAAGCATAAACATAACAAAGAGGAGCAAATATAAAGAAAGCATTTAGTGTGTAGAAAAAATGCATAAATACATACACATTTAAGTTACCTAGATCAAAGCATCTAATCCATGCATACACACCACCAACTTATATCTATCCAGCCCACAGCTACTCCCCTCACAGCCATTACAACTCCCATACAATGCTGCAAACAGTGTCCCTAACCCTCAACCCCCAAGCAGAAAAGGCACACATTTTCGAATAACCATTCAAACATCAGCATAGAACCCCTCAATGCGGCACTCAAAAATAATGCAATACATAGCAAACAATAATACCCATTTGATGTGCACCTACAAAGATCAAGGGGATCCATGACCATGGCCGTATTACAAACATCAACACCCCTTCAATAAAAATAGGTATCCCCCTAACTGACTGAACAAGGCAGCAGTGTTGATGGTATGTAAACGACAGATCAGCACGAGGAATATTGGTCTGGGATCAAAGATGGCACTCCATATAAGTCACTGGTATTGCATTGCCCCACAATTATAATAGAACTGCCATAATAGCACCACCATAAAGTGTACATCTCAGCACCACTTACTTTCATCAATTGATTTCTCTGCCTGTAATGATTTCGTTTCTCTACACATACGTGCGGCTTGTTTCAATTTGGAGTACGGGGCAATCAACCTCAGACATTGCCCAATCCGTCAAAACATGAGCAACACAAAACTCACTATGCTGCCCAATGAGCGTATCACCAATATACCATAATATCCCTTCACCATCACCTAACCTGCCACATTGTCAGCACGTATGCCGATCAGGTGTATCGTGTCTACAACCATCTGGAAAATGGCTATCCATCACCTAATATAACTTCAACATAAAACGAGCACTTTCAGCGGCATAACGTACTCACATATAAGCCCAAACGCATCCTCGGACAAGAGTAAACGACCAGAAAACGTATCCGAGAACGGGAGCAAGTGACGCCGAATGAATCCGGAAGCAAGTAGGCCGTCGTCATTCAGCACGCAACGTCGCGTGACACAACAATAAAGGTCCCTTACTCGAGTAGCCCCGTACTATGCCCATGACTGCCGGCAACAGAGAAAAACACGCGCATTATACGTTTAAACTGCCGTATTTCGAATTTCAGCAAAATTTGGACAACAACAATACAATTAAAGTAAGCCATTGACAACAATATCAAACAAATGAATAACTATGAAATTAATATAAGAGCAACAACAAAAACAATCACGGGAACAATAAATAAACAGCAGTTAAATTAAATACAATGCGGACAGTAAAAATACTAAGAAAACGTTAAGGATTAGGTTGAGCCATTATGCAAGGATAACCCTTAAGCCAGGCACAGGCTTGTTCAGGAACCTCTGTGAGTTTTACTCCATCTGGTAGAAACAGTTTCAAGATTGCAGGTTTCAAAAGGGAGGCTTTCAATCCTCTTTCTTTGGCCAAGCGTTTTGCCTCCCAAAATGCTTTCCTTTTAAGGACTACTTCTTTAGGATAATCAGGGTAAACATTAAAAGAAACTCCTTCCCAGAACAGAGAGGACTGTTTCCTTGCAATAGTCAGAATATCTTCCTTCATGCTGGCTCTCAAAAACTTCACAATTATTTGTCTTGGTTTCCCGGTTTCCATTTTTCCAGCCCTAAACACCACATCCAAGTCTCTGGACTGCACATTGCTTCCTGGCAAACTTTTTTGAAAAATATTAGTGACTAAGGTGAACAAGTCGAGTTCAGGTTGTTCTTTGATGCCAATCAGGCGTAAGTTGTTATTTCTGGCCTGGATTTCCAAGTTCATATTTGACAGTTGGAGCCTAGACACACCGTCTTGTAATTCCTGATAGGCCCTATAACTGCCTGCAGTCTCTCTTTCCAAACCTGAAGTTCTGCCTTCAACCTCTTTCATGCGTGTTTCCAGACCATTGACAGCTCCAGATAAATCACCAAAAGCTGTTTTCACTTCAACCATATCACTGGCCACTTGCTTAAGCAGTTTAAAAATTTCAGCATTGCTTGGAGCTTCTTCATTTTCAAGATCTTCCATCCCTTGCTTAGGCTTCTTAGGTAGAGGGTTGTCCACAAGCTCATTCTTCTTTTTTCCCGACATTACAGCCAATATTAACTAGGTTTCCAATGGTTGCTAGGGTGGGAGCAGGAGCTGCTGCCTTAAGCTGCTACTCCCTCAGAGGCCATTCTAGAACCCTGCTTAAACATCTTTGAATAGTTTGTTGTTTTCCTTTAAATACTTTGTATGTTTTCCAAATATAGGATACAAAGGTAACAGTCCTTATTTTACTCGCTTATATTTGTCTACCATTTGTTCTTGCGTTTAAAGTCAGCTTAGTTTCAAGAAGCGAAAATAAAGATTTTTGCAAGAAGAGCACTTTCAACTATTCATCATTCTACTTTGCTGTTTGAACGGAGAAGGCACTATTGGAACAGATGCTATCTAAATTACTGATTAGTACGGCTTTTGTTCAACTCCACGGTTTCTCAGTGTAGGACAAACAATCCACTTTAGCAGCTTCAGCATTCTTATCTACGTTGACATCATGGAAACAATACAAAGTTCATTTTGCTCTGCTGTAGCCGCAAACACAATTCTAAATATGGGACAGAAAGCAAGAGGTAATTAAAATGGAGGCGTAGTCAGCCTGTTTCAGGTTAATTCAATGCAATTTATAGTGCAATGCAAATTTGTGTCATGACTCGCCATTTACGCCCCGGCTTCCTAGAAAACGGGCACGCCCCCGCGGCGCTGTGCATCTCAACGCTTCTTTTCGAGTTTGCAGCTAGTGTGTTCATCGTTTCCTTCCTTTTCCTTGTACCATTGTCCGATACCTTCCATTTTTCCTCTTTCATTCCTGGAGTATTAGTAGCGGCCTGTCGCCTTCTCCGAGGCCGTCCGTGCATTCCTTCCTGGGCCCACTTCCATGCTTCCGCGCTCGCAACTTCATCCCAGTACTTTGCGAGTAATGCTTACCTTCCCTGTTTCCGTGCTTAATCCCGGACTGCTCTTACCTCCCTGGAATCCTGAACTCTTGACTTCCTTCGAGTTTGTTCTCGTTCCACGCTGGATACGAAGGACTACCGGCCTTACCGGTACAAGTCCCAAACATCCAAGTAGACAGAGAAAACTTCAAAGAAGAAGACGACAAAGGACAAACAGGTAAGACCGATGGTAGAGTGTGACAGTTTGAGATGCAAGGACTTGATACTGAGCTCAACATGGAGGCTGCAGTCCAGGACTTAATGAGAGGAATGCAAGAATTAACAACAGAGGTTCAAAACCTCAAAGCCGAAATTGTAGCGTTAAAACAACTTGTGCTTTTGCGGGATTTCGGCGTTACAGGAAAGTGCTCTGGTAGGGGGCATAGTGGACAAGTATGATGGTTCCTCCAAAACACTGCGATCCTTCCTTGATTCCGGTTTGGTGCATTTCACATTCAAACCCTACTATTTTTCCACACCCCGAGCCAAGGTGGGGTTTATAATTGCTCATCTCTCGGGCAATGCCTTAGCCTGGGCAACTCCTTTGGTCAATGCTGCAGATCCACTCCTGGACAATTATGATGGATTTGTGGAAGCCTTCAAAACCATGTTGGATTGTCCTGAACAGGTTTACAGTGCTTAGAAAAGGCTCCTGGAATTCCAACAAGGGAGTCAAGACACGCTTTCTTATGTAACCTGCTTTAAAAAGTTGGTTAAAGAGGCCGATTGGTCCCAGGAGGCAAGTTTTACCCTGTTTCGCAGAGGCTTAAATGACAAAATTAAGGACGAACTTGCCAGAGTAGCCCATCCAAGTTGTTCCAGGCTTTGATAGACTTGGCCCTCCAAATAGACTTTCGAATCCAGGAAAGAAAGGAGGAAAAGAGAAACACCAAAACAGTTTCTCCAAAGGTTTCCAAGGATTTTCCTAGTCTTAAGGAAACAACCACATCACACTCTCCTGATTCCGAGCCTATGCAATTGGGCTCTGTTCGGGGTCCAATATCTGCACAAGAAAGGATGTGTAGGATCAACACTGGGCTCTGTATGTATTGTGCCTCTGATAAACATCTAGTACAGACTTGTCCTATAGCTCCACCCAGGCATTCAGGAAACACCAACTCCCGATCTTGAGCGGAGCCCAGCTTCGGGAGAAAGATACTTGCTCTGCTTCTGCTCCTTCCTTAAATTGCCCCCAATTGAATACTTTGGTGGTCCTGCAGACATCCTTATCTACCGCCAATAAGGAGACTCATTCCATCCTGGCCCTAGTGGACTGTGGTGCCATGGGATTCTTTTTGGACCATGAATGGGCCTTGAAACGCAACATTCCCCGAGAAACTAAGGGAACAATCCAAGCTGTCGAAAGAATTGATGGGAAACCACTGCCTTCGGGACCCATAACCCAGCAAACCACGGAACTGTTGCTCTCATTCAACAATCATCAGGAGATGCTTTGTTTTGACATCATCAAGGCAGCACATTACCTCATGGTTCTGGGAATGCCCTGGTTACAAAAACACAACCCATACATCAATTATGCTGCCGGATCCATATTTTTAGGCTCCGAATTCTGCTTGTCCCATTGTTTATCCCAAAACATGGTACAGAACGTATCTATGGAACCCCAGATCCTCGAACGACCATCCATCTGTGTCTCCAATATTTCCCAAGTGCCTGAGGATTACCAACAATACTTGGATGTGTTTTCAACAGCTATTGTTCAAACACTACCACCCCATCGACCAGAAGATTGCGCAATCGACACAGAGGATTCTGCAGTGATACCATTTGGAAGAATGCTTATTCTTTCCGAACCTGACAAAAGGGCATTGCGGGAGTACCTGGACACCAACCTTGCCAATGGAACCATTCGACCTTCCAAATCTCCAGCTGGTGCCTCTTTGTTTATCGTGCCCAAGAAGGACACTAAGGAACTTCAACCCTGCCTGGACTATCGGGGACTAAACCAATGCACCCTTAAGTATCGTTACCCTCTACTGCTCATTTCTGACATATTGGAAGCTGTTCGGGGAGCTGTAATCTTTACTAAACTCAACCAAGAGGCGCCTACCATCTCATCCGGATAAGGGAACGCGATGAGTGGAAGACCACCTTCAGGACCCCCTTTGGACATTTTAAATACCTGGTAATGCCATTTTGTCTTGCAAACGCCCCTGCGGTGTTTCAGCGATTCATGGACAGATAGTGTACTTGGATGACATATTGATCTATTCCAATGATTTCCAGTTACATCAGGAACATGTGGCATCGGTCTTACAACACCTACGAGAGAACAAACTCCTGGTTAAACTAGAAAAATGCATATTTCATGTCCAAACAGTTCATTACCTCGGGTTCATTCTGAGTGCAAAGGGAATTGAAATGGACCCCTCCACGATTGAGTCTATCCTTTCTTGGCCAGCTCCTACAACAGTAAAGCAGATTCAATCCTTCCTGGGACTTGCCAACTTTTACTGGAAATTCATTCCCACCTTCTCTGACATTGTACAGCCGATAGTCGCATTGTTGAAGAAGGACATTCCCTTCATTTGGTCCGAAGCTCAAGAGGCGGCCTTTCAGGAGCTAAAACAGAGATTTACTCAAGTCCCATCCTGGCTCAACCGGATATCAATAAACCCTTCCTGGCAGAATCAGATTCCTCAGATCATGCAATAGGTGCTGTCCTAAAACAAGAATCCGAGGACAAAGCGGAACATCCCATCGCTTATCTATCCCGAACTTTAACTCACAGTGAGACCCACTATTCAGTTCTGGAGAAAGAATTGCTTGCCATCTGGCAAGCCTTTACTGAGAGGCACCATTTACTCCTAGATGCCAAATTTCCTGTTCAAGTGCGAACTGATCATAGAAACCTACAGATCCTACAATCCCTAGAATGCAGAAACAGTCGCCAAGCCCGTTGGGTCTATTTTTTGCCCAGTATCAGTTTTGCATACATCATGTCCCAGGAACTAACAACATAATCACCGATGCATTATACAGGCGTCCTGATTACAAGCCAGTGGAGCTCCGCGCCTTTCCGAAGATGTTCCCTGACACAGTGTTCGTGGCTCAAGCCAACTCCTTGTGGGAACAGGTCCGTGCTGAAACACCACCTTCTGATCTCTGGAAGGATTACATCAGGAAAAACCAATGGTCCTTAGTCACGAAAGATAGTTACCTCTTCAAAGATAAGAGACTGGCAGTACCCACGAACAAGTTGAGAACCAAGATCATAAACCTCTGTCATGATAGCTTCTATTACGGGCATTGAGGCGTTACTGCTACTCTTCGCCACATTCAGAGACAATTCTGGTGGCCTAACATGATTGGCGGAGTAAGGGCGTATGTCCAAGCCTGCCCAGTCTGCAGCCAAAATAAGTCAGATAATAGGAAACCTGCATTGCCAGAACATCCTTGGGAAGTAATCGCCACTGATTTCATTGTGGAACTGCCCCCTTCTAAAGGGTTTACTACCATTATGGTTACCATTGATCTATTCAGCCACATGGCTCACTTCACCCCATTGTGCAAGTTGCCTTCAGCACAAGAAATGGCAGGAATATTTCTGAAGCACATCTTTAGACTACATGGCCTCCCTTCCAAGATCATTTCAGACCGTGGTCCTCAATACATTTCACAATTCTGGAAACACCTATGCCACATGCTGGGCATCCAATGTGCCCTGTCTTCTGGATACCACCCCCAGACCAATGGGAGAACAGAGCGAGTAAATCAGACCCTAGAACAATACTTGCAGTGTTTTTCTGCCAAGGTCCAGGATGATTGGTCGATCTTAATTCCAGTAGCTGAATTCGCCTATAACAATTCTGATCATTCTGCTATCAAGACAAGCCCCTTCTTCTGTAGTCAAGGAGTCAAGGTTTCCATCCATCTGTCCTGCCAACAATCCTACCTCATTCCACCCCGGTTCCATCGGTCGATGCCTGGATTGAAAGACTGGTCACGACACATAGGGATGCTAAAGAACATTTAGAAAAGGCCAGAATGGATGTCAAAAGATATGCTGATGCTAAACAGAGACCTACTCCTGTCTATGGAATTGGTGACAAGGTCTGGTTGTCTTCTCAACTCTTGCCTCAACATCTGCATCCTAATAAACTGGCCCCCAAATTCTATGGGCCTTTTCCTATCAAAGAGGTCATCAACCAAGTGGCATATCGACTCCAGTTACCAGACTCCTGGAAGAGGATTCATCCTGTTTTTCACACTTCCTTGCTCAAACCTTATATTGCATCCACCAGATCAGCTCACTGACCTAACCCAGTGCTTGTAAACTATCAGATTGAATTTGAGGTTTCCAGGATTTGCGAGCCTAGATATAGAAGAGGTCGGCTACAGTACTTAGTGGAATGGAAAGGATATCCTCCCAGCGAACGAGCATGGGAACCACTCTCTAACATGAATGCCCCTCGCTTTGTGCGGAAATTCCATCTAGCTCATCTGGGCAAACCCGGTGGATCGAGTCTTAGGAAGGGGCATGCTGTCATGACTCGCCATTTACGCCCCTTCTGGACTTCCTGGTCCATAGTGCACCGTACAGCTGGAGCCGTTCTCCTCTCAACATGGCCGGCGCATCAGCCACGCTGCGGTCTAGCATTTACGCCGGAGCCCCGGCTTCCTAGAAAATGGGCACGCCCCTGCAGTGCTCAACACTCCTTTTCAAGTTTGCAACTAGTGTGTTCATTGTTTCCTTCCTTTTCCTCATACCAATTGTCAGATGCCTTCCATATTCCCTTTTTCATTCCTGGAGTATTAGTAGCGGCCTGTTGCCTTCTCCGAGACCGTCCGTGCATTCCTTCCTGGGCCCACTTCCATGCTTCCGTGCTCGCAACTACATACCAGTACTTTGCGAGTAGTGCTTCCCTTCCCTGGTTCCGCGCTTAATCCCAGACATTGACTGCTCTTACCTTCCTGGAATCCTGAACTCTTGTCTTCCTTTGAGTTTGCTCTCGTTCCACGCTGGATACGGAGGACCACCGGCCTTACCTGTACAAGTCCCGGACATCCCGGAAGACAGAGAAACCTTCAAAGAAGAAGATGACAAAGGACAAACAGGTAAAACCGGGGGTAGAGTGTGACAATTTGCTTAGGCCAATCATTTACTATCACGCGGTATTCATGCCAAATATACTTTTACATGCAGACCTCCAAGGCTTCATGTTCCAGATACAGAACGCCTGGCCGCTGCCATGGGGGACCAAGCCAGGGCCTTAAGTGGTCAACCTCCCTTACCACCACCACCACCTTTGCATTCTACACAGGAAGTTGGCAACAGCAGCGACAGCCCTTCCAATCCATAATAGCTGTGCGGTCCATGTACCCATGGACGGAATAGTTTTTTCAACTTTCACACATGTGGGTATTGACGTGCACCCTGCCCTTCCCCCTCCTGGGTGGACCCTCTCCCCAGTCCAAGATGGATTTTATTTTCTTTATTCCACCCCCCGACCAGATGTTGGCATGTCATATTTTGTTTTGCACTTTCCTGGTGGTGGTCTTTGTTATTTTTTGCATTCATTGCCCTTGAAGTGTGCCATTAACTCCTCAGGGACTATACATGTGCACTGGTGTACGTGCAGGCATGCCTGGTAAACTAATCTAGCATGTTTGCATGGTGGTTCACTGGGGGGCATGTGTAGGTAATCATAGCCTTGGTTTTTCAGTGGCACGTGTGTGCTGTGACAATTGTACTGCACATTGTCTGTTCTGATATGTTTGCCCATGTTGTTCCAGTAATACATGATGTGGCGGTGACTGCTGTCCCGGGTGAGACACCAGTCAAAGTCCACACTCCTCATGCCCTTCACCAGACAATGTTGGTCGTTTATCAAATTAAGAAACACACTTACTGGTGAAGGTCATGTAGGATTTACACATTCGGACACCGTTATTTGGTAAGCATTTGCACTGTCTTGCATGTTGTGCATGCTTCATTGTTGGTCATCTTTGATGCATGTGTTGGTTCTCTTATGTATCCTTTTCATGCTCACATGGCGTTGTGGTCATTTTATTAGAGCTCATGTCACTGTGTTACCTACTTATGTGAATACCTGAATGGGCACACTGACAGTGCTATGCAGCATGTCATTGTACATTGTTGAACCAGGCCATTGACTCCTTGATCTGTCATTTCCTTGTTCATTCTCTGTGCCACTCTCTGTCTCTCCCTCCCTCTCTCTCTGGTGTAGTACACTGTACTCCTGCACATATCAATGTCAATGGACATTCACCCTGTGTTGCTCCTGCACTCTGTGTTGTATGCATATTTTCTTTCTGGTGTCAACTGTGATAATGTATGTGCATGTATTTTGTGCTGTTACTCTGCATTTCATTCCATGGAGGTGGAGCGTCTCACGATGGTGTGCATCGTATGCAAGGCAGGTGAGTTCTACGGACAGGTCAGTGCATGGCATTTGCTGACACTTTGGTGGTGTTTGCATGGGAATGGGACACTGTGTATATGCCCCCCACACCCCGTGGTCACCTGTGATATTGTGTTTGCCCCCCATGGTTGCCTGTGATGTTGCATATGCTCTTCCCTGGTCACCTGTGATGTTGTGTATGCCCCTCCCTGGTCACCTGTGATGTTGTGTATCCCCCCGGTCACCTATGATGTTGTATATGCCCCCCATGGTCACATGTGATGTGTATGACCCCCACACCCCCACCACCATGGTCGCCTGTGATGTTGTGTATGCCCCCCTGGTCGCCTGTGATGTTGTGTATGCCCCCCACCCCTGGTTGCCTGTGATGTTATGTATGCCACCACCCACCCACCCCCATGGTCGCCTGTGATGTTGTGTATGACCCACCATGGTCACCTGTGATGTTGTGTATTCCCACCCCCCATGGTCACCAGTGATGTTGTGTATGTCACCCAACCCCCATGGTCACCTGTGATGTTGTGTATGCCCCCTGGTCGCCTGCAATGTTGTGTATGCCCCCCATGGTCACCTGTGATGTTGTGTATGCCCCCCCACCCCTGGTCGCCTGTGATGTTGTGTATGCCCCCCCACCCCTGATCGCCTGTGATGTTGTGTATGCCCCCCACACCCCCATGGTCACCTGTGATGTTTTGTATGCCCCCCACCCCCTCATGGTCACCTGTGATGTTGTGCATGCCCGTCTGGTCACCTGTGATGTTGCGTATGGCCTCCCATGGTCGCCTGTGATGTTGTGTATGCCCCCCACCCCCATGGTCGCCTGTGATGTTGTGTATGCCACACCCCCGGTCGCCTGTGATGTTGTGTATGCCCTCCAGTCACCTGTGATGTTGTGTATGCCCCCCCATGGTCGCCTGTAATGTTGTGTATGCCCCCCAGCCCCCACCCCCATGGTCGCCTTTGATGCTGTGTATGCCCCCCCGGTCACCTGTGATGTTGTGTATGCCCTCCATGGTCACCTGTGATGTTGTGTATGCCCCCCACCCCCCCGGTTGCCTGTGATGTTGTGTATGCCCCCCACCCCTGGTCGCTTGTGATGTTGTGTATGCCCCCCTGACCCCTGATTGATTGTGATGTTGTGTATATCCCCCACCACCATGGTTGCCTGTGATGTTGTGTATGCCCCCATGGTCGCCTGTGATATTGTGTATGACCCCCCACCGCTGGTTTCCTGTGATGTTGTGTATGCCCCCCACGCCCCTGACCCCCATTGTCGCCTGTGATGTTGTATATGCCCCCCACCCCTGGTCACCTGTGATGTTGTGTATGGCCCCCCTCTCATTGTCCTCCCCCTTCCCGCTTCCCTCTCCTCCTAGCCACGGCCACCTAAATTGATTTTCTGCTTTTGGATGATGCTGCCACCCTGCAACATGGGGCTAGGCAACATGTATGTTTTGACAAAGCACTTATGTAACTGAGTAAGCCTTCTGTGACAGCGCTGTCATGGCCAAGGTCTGTTGTGCACTTTATATATGCAAATGATATTGAAAATAAATATGGGACGGTTTATGTGACACACAGGACATTGGATGTCTAGTTTGGCATGGTGCTAGTGGCATAGTCCCTCATCTATGTGTTTCTTTTGGAAAGCCAAAATAATAATTCATTTTAGTTCTAAGGGATTCACACAATGTAACACTTCCAAGGACACATTCTCAGAGTGGTTTGGTGGGCCCAGATGATTGGCCCTTTGTCATCATTGAATGGCACCTAGAATGTGCCACGGCTGTGTGCACTCCACAGGGGTTGGATTTTAGGTGAAAAATTGTGCGTCAAGCTGGGTACGGGCAGCCTCACAACGTGCCCTTTGCCCTACCATGCACAAGCGACGTGCATGTGGTTGGGGTAGTGGGGGTACCACCATGTCCACCAGTACACTGCGCTGTGTTGCAACATTATGCAGGACACATTCTCCCACAATGATCCTGCACACTAATGGTGGTGCATATAGCACCTCAACACCAGAGTGGTCAAGGGAGCGGAAAAGTGATTTGAGCACTCCGAATGTGCCCTCCAATATCCCCCGAGTTGCAATATGGGCTGTGTTGCATCTTACCTGGGGTGGTGTGGTAGGGTTCCGTATTGGCGGCATCATGTAGGTGCTCAGAGGGTAGGCGCTGTCCCCTGTAGAAGTTAAAATGTTTGTCATTGCTGTGTATTTGTCTGTGTGTGACATGTATGCATGTGCACAGGCATTTATACTCACAATGAGCCATGTGTTGCCATGCCTCCCGGCTTCCAGGGTCCGGTGTAGGGGTGACATTCTGAATATGAAGCTATCATGGGTGGACCCTGGATAGTTTGCATATGTAAAGAGACCTTTGGCATCACATACAACCTGCACGTTGATGGAATGCTAGTGCTTGCGATTGCGATAGATGTTCTCTGTGGCCCTAAGTGGACATAGAGCCACATGGGTGCAATCAATCGCACCAAGCACTTTAGGGAAGTGTGCCACCCCATAAAATTCTTGGACCACGGCCTGCATTTCTGCAGGTGTTCTGGGCATGTAGATGTGCCTGCGGACTGAGGGGCGTGTAGTCATGATTGCCAACACCTGGTGTAGGCAGCGTGACTGTATGGGCTGTGAAATGCCCCCAACTATGGCAGTTGTCCGCTGAAATGACCCAGTGGCCAAAAAATGCAGAACATGGAGCACCTTTTGCAATGGGCTCAGTGCTTGGGAGCACAGGGTGGGTGATGTAAGGTGATCCTCCCATTCCGTGACCAGGTCTAATATGATATGAGGTGGAAACCTATACCTGCCATAGACCTGGTCATCAGGCATCCAAAAATGCTGGTCCTAGGTAGACAAATCTGTGCCCTGGCCATCCTCCTCTTCCTGCGGTGTCCCACGATCACTGGTGCGACAAATGGTTTGTTTGTTTGTTTGTTTGTTTATTTTATTTCTATAGCGCTCCGGACCCAGGAGTATAGGGGCGCTTAGTACAAGGTTACAAGGCACAGAACAAGGTAATAAACAGTGATGCTAGAACAATTTAAAATAGCAGTTATATACAGGCAGTGACATAGGTGAGCACAGTACATGGTATTAAATAGTGATGCTAGAACGATTTAGATAGCAATTATATACAGGCAATGGTGGTGATAGCACCCAATATTGACCTAGGTGAGGCATGGACAGATAGTGCAGTATATAGCTATGTCTGGCTTCAAAGTTGACTATTTGTCAGAAGCCACCCAATGACAAGTTTCCTGAATGACTGAAAGAAATTGGATGATTTGATGCTCAGTGGCAGGGTGTTCCAGAGTTGGGGGGCGAGGACAGTAAAGCTCGAACCTCCGGCTCTTTTGGAATTAAATCTGGGTACTGTTAGGCATAAGGTGTTGGAGGATCTCGTGGTTCTAACGGAGGGTTTCATTCATCGTAGTTGTATATGCACATTTGTTGTTCACGCGCCCTTTTTATGCATTTGTTTTAGTGCGGGGTACCGCTTACGGCAGCTTTTGCGTGACGTACGTGTTTCCGGATTTGCACGTCTTTTTCAGCGCAACTGAGAGCCTTGTTCAATTCCATGAGTATGGGTTTTTAGCGCGCATATGGGCATTGCGAGGATTTTACTTTTGCAAATCCCTTGTTAGGCCCATATGTTCGCTTGCTATTCCCCACTCCACGTGTTTTATCAGCCCACAGCCACTGTGCTCTGCCACTAACCCTCCCCAACTGCAAAACCTGCTCCTTAAATAGTCCCACCCTTATCCCTTATACTGCTCACTCCCAAGTCCTTCCCTATCATTGCATGCCCAGTGTGCCTGTCCTACCTGTCCTCCTAAAAGCAGAATACCCGCCTTTTATGCACTCCCTAAAATCCATAAGAATCAACATCAACCTCCGGGAAGGCCCATTGTACCTGGCTGCGGATCAATACTCGAACCTATTTGCAAGTTCGTGGATTATTTTTTGAAACCCCTGAGTCAGGAGACACCCACCTATCTGCGGGACACGATGGCAACCATCTCTATCTTTGAAAATCAGCCGTTGATTCCCACAGAAGAAATACTAGTTACAATGGACATTACCAGCTTATATACTAGCATTCCACAAGACTCCGCTATCGAATGCATTAGACATCATCTCACACACAACATGAGACAGACCCGTGTACCAACGAACTTCATAGTAGAACTACTTGAACTGGCCCTCCGCAATAACTTCTTTACATTTGATGAGATCTTCTACCTCCAGGTGAGCGGTATTGCAATGGGCGCGGCATTTGCGCCCAGCCTGGCAGTGATTTATATGTCAGAGTACGAACAACAGTTCATTTTTCACGCCAACAATCCATTCCGGGACAAAATCTCACGGTGGTTCCGATACATTGATGATATTATTTTCATCTGGCGGGAGAGTGAGACATCTTTGGATAACTTTTTGAAATGGGTGAATGAACAAACAAGTGAAATTCAGTTCACTTTGGAGAAAAGCAATCAAAGCATCAATTTCTTGGATGTAACCAACTCGGTAAAAGAGAACAAACTAATTTGCTCCCTGTTCAGAAAGGAAACTGATCGTAACACTCTCTTGCATTATAGGAGCTTTCATCCTAATAACCTCAGAAACAACCTACCATTTGGCCAATTTTTAAGATTGAGGCGCAATTGCACAGAGCTAGAACAGTACAAGGCGAATGCATCCATACTTCAGACCAAACTACGGAACCGAGGGTACCCCAAAAAACTGGTTAACAATACAAGGAAAAGAGTCCAGTATATACCGCGAGAAACCCTCCTCTCTCCCAGAGTACAGAATCCGGACACGTCACAACAGATGACCTGTGTGACCACCTTTGGCCCGGATACAACCCATGTTAAGGCCATTATTAAAAAATGTTGGCCTCTTATACAAATCAGCCTACCTGATGAACCACTACCACGGATGGCACTGAAACGTGGAAAAAATTTGAAAGACATACTCATTCACTCCAGACTTAACAAAAAATCACAAAGATCAGAAATGTGGAGTATGCGAGAGATTGTAGGACACCATCCTTGTGGCACTTGTAACGTATGCAAACTAACCAAAAAAACTACATTCTTCAAGATTGGGGATCAAGATTGGCAGATAAAACACTTTTCCAATTGCAAAACTTCAAATGTTATTTATGTGATTGAATGTCCATGCGAAAAGAGATATGTTGGTCAGACCAAACGACAAGTGAACAAACGGATAGGGGAACATAGGTCACGTATCCGGTGCAGGGTACACACAGCGCCCCTGGTTTCACATTACATTGAGTATCAACATGGAGTAGATGACATGAAGTGGTGGGTTGTTGACACTATCTTTAATAACACCAACACCACCAATGCACTTAACCACAAAGAAGCATGGTGGATTTTTAAATTAAAAGCCACCACTAGAGGTCTTAATGAGGCGGTACCCACAAACTACAGCTAAAGTATACTTTCTCCGAGACTATATTGGAAATATACACCAAAGGGGCACATGTTGCCTTTCTAGGCAGGCCTAACCTGCTACACTGCCCAGAATGCCACTGCGACTCTTGCCTTGCTCTGATCCATCTTTCTGAACTCCGAAAAAAGGTGACATAATGGGATGCCTCATTTGATAGGTCTCGATCTGTTTAGATGCCTCTTGTCCCCTGCCCTCTGCCTTTGAGTGCAGTGATGCGTATGTCTTTGTGCATCTCCATGTGATGCTTTGTTGTATTGATTCAAATTTATCTACATATAGGATGCACTTTACAGTATATGTACATAAGACAACGTGTTGATTCAAATTTATCTGCATATAGGATGCACTTTACAGCATATGTACATAAGACAACGTAATGTGATGCTCGATATGTCGGACCCCGATCTATATGAGTATCTTGGGCCTTTGTGACATTGCTGTAAGGACAGTCATATGTACTTTGCAGTGCATCTTCCTGAGGTCTCTTGATGTATGGATCCTACTATTTCTATATACAATGTGCATTTTACAAAAATTGTTAGAGGCACATGAATGGTTAAAACGTTGGATTTTGGTATACACCTTACACATCTTTTTATGCCTCAGTTCATTGCAAATTGATATGCATTTTACAAAAATTGTTAGAGGCACACGAATGGTTAAAACATTGGATTTTGGTATACACCTTACACATCTTTTTATGCCTCAGTTCATTGTAAATTGATATGAGACGCTCCCTAAGAACGGGGCACGCCTTCACTGACCTATAGCCACTTCCGATGGCAAATTCGATGCGCCCACAATCCGCTACAAACACACTGTCCAGGTCTCCATAGACAGAAGCCACGGACGCAAGAGAATAAGCATTCCTTGTCTCCTCTTTGACATCCACTTTGCTGTCATCTCTGCCCATGCGCGATATCAGGGACACTCCACACTCGCACATGCGCAGGAGCCCGGTTCTATGCTGTGCGCATGCTCAGTAGCTATCGACACACAGCTCCATTTTCTAAATGCTAGCTACAGCGTAGCATTCCATCGCTGACACAGCGCGCTCCAGGTGACTCATCCTGCCGCCGCACAACAATCCTACCTTCTGCTAAGACCCTGTTTGTATCAGGTAATGCTGCGGCCCAAACCCCCCCCCCCACCCCAGTTAATGGGGCCGTCGCTGCCTTCGGGCAGGGACGCAACGGTGACAGGGCTCACTACACGTCATTTAGGACGGCCAGCCACCTAACCGTGTCTTCGTTTCTTCCCCTCTTTTTCTATACAGTGGGTGACTCAGCATCCACAACGTGGTACGTGCAGCCTCCTTATTTTTCCGTTGCAAGCGGGTGACGAAAATAGCCTCCTGTCCCTGCAAGCGTCCTGGCTCTGGCCCACAGCACTTCTGCACGCCCCGAGGTCGCCTAAAAATTACCATCTTACAGATATAGGTAACTTTAAGCTTGCTACCTGTGATGCTGATTTCTTTAACAGTTGATCCGCACACACAGTTTTGTTTTTTGGCCACCAGTGGCATATTTGAGCAACAGCACTGACGCTTACTACATGTATGTTCCTTTTTCTCTCTTTCTCTATCTTTCAGGCACAGAACAGTGTTTGCCTTAAAACTCTGTCCCAGGCCACTTTTCTCAAATCCACGCCAATGGAAGTTGAATCCCATTCCCATTTCTAACACATTCAGGTCAGTTACTGGATAGCACAAGCCACAAGTCGAGTATTTATTTTAAACCTGCTGGGGGGCATTTTAATCTCAATTAAATCTATTTGTTTTTGTTTGTATGCCATGCTAATATCCTGTTGTGTTTTTACAACAACACAATAATGCCCGATTTACATTAAATCCTTTCCCATCTGATTCCCCCATGCAGGGAGACTGGGTTTTTCCCTTGAAGAAGGCGCTTCCCGCCGAAACGTCACGGGACCACACCCCCTCTGGCTCAGACATGCCGGTCCCCTCACACCACTTGATCAACATCTAGACGTAGGCCAAAGACCTGGTTACCTCCCTCAAAATAATCCAATGCAGCTTGGAAACAACTACCAGGATGATCTATGTTAAAACCTAACTCCAGTTCATGACTCACACCTATGTATTGTCTTGATCATAATTGCTGAAATAACTGTCTTGCTCTTATGCTCATGCACTAACAATGTTACGACTATGTACAATAAGTTTGTGAATTATGTTTAGAATTTGCTTTCTGTTTCACTCCATTTCGAACATGTTTGCCAACCTAGAGGCAAGTGTTGTTTTGTAAAAAGCACTAAATATTAAGGGAAACTGAACCCTTGCTCTACCTTTTTGTTTTGACCTTAGTCAAATAAATAAGCTAAAAGTCAAACTTGGGGTTTCTTTTTGTACTTATATCTCTTATAATCACGAGTATACAGTGTCTCTGATATTCAGCATGACAAATGAGATAATATTTGCAGGAAATTATAATGCAAACTGACGTAAATGTATGTGGCAGGATGCCACCATTTTGTTTCAAATGCTTGTAGCTCTGAAGTCCTACCACTTGCTTTGAGCAGTCCCTCCTGTTACCCACTGTCCTACCTCACTCAACATCCCCCACTCTCTTACCATGCCCACTTTCCTCTGCCCTCCACCTTTCTGGTCCCACTGCTTTTCTCTCCCTAGCTCCCTCCACTGCCTGCCCACGTCCCTTCGAAACCCCTTCATTACCCAAACCATCGTTTCTACCCACACACACTCTTTCCTTTTCCCAATCTCCTCTTCAACCACATCCTTGCCTCCCAGCCCTTTCCTCCCTACACCGAATTTCGTTACCAACTATCTTGTACCAACCATACCAACTATCTTGTACCCACCATTTCCTCTTACTTTCTCCACACTTCTCCTCATCCTCTTCTACTCCCAACCCCAACTTGCCACCCTACCGCCCAGCTTTTCCTCCAAGCCCTTTCCTTCCTGACCTCGTTTAATTCCCTATTCCCCTCTTCCAAATCGATTCTCCTCCCTCAGCTCTATCCTCTCTATTCTCTCTCGCTCTCCTTCACTCACCCACCCTTCTATTTCCCATCCCATCACCTCCCCATTTGGGATCTCCCATGCCTATTGTCCATATTACCCCCCAAATCGCTTACTGAAACTCACATTTCTCTCACAATACACAACATCCCTTCCCCACCTCCCTATCCCTGCCACTCCATCTGTTCTCCCCACCTGTCCCTATCCAGCCCCACCTCTGACCCTTTCCTCTGTGTCCATCCTCTTCCCTCAGCAGATTTTCCACAGCCACTCCATATGCTCTTCCACACCCTCTCCCCTACATCCACCTCTCATTGTCCACTCTACTCACAGCAATCTCTTCCACCCATCTCCCCTTTCCTCACTCTTCCAATCCTGTGTTTCTCTCGTTCACACATCTTTACTCCCGAGCTACCTATACTCTCCCCTAGCCCTACCATCTCTCCTCCAACTGTTCCTTGTATACTTTACCCACCCCTCTAATCCTTCACAGCCCACCCCTCCTTCCTACCCCTCCATACCCACTCCAACTCTCCCAATGACCCTTTCAACCATCTGTTTTCCTATTGCCCTCTCCTCCTCCACCCCCCCAACTTCACTATCTAATTCGAAACTGCTCCTTTCCACCTTGTCCTCCTTTATCCTATATAACCGTCATCCAACACAATGTTTTCTCTCCCATGCTTTGCTTTCCCTTAAACCCCTTCTTCCTAGACCTCCTTTTCTTCCCCACTGTCTCTTCAGCCCCTTTCACTCCTTTCTGTTCCACACACCCTTCTTCCCCTACAGCCCCGAAAGTAGACAAATCCTGTGAAGAAATCATTCAGTCCCTGAGTAGGTTCCGCTGTTCTCTTCCAGCTGCAAATGCCACTCCCTAAAAGTTTGAATTGAAAAGATGATCTTGTGTGTCTGTTACTCGATGCAAGCTATTGTCAAGCCAGATGTTTAAAGATAACATGCTCAATTCTCAGTGCACCATAGCATAGGGTAAAAATCTTAGACCAAACATCTCGTAACTTGTCTTCTTTACACCTACTTCACTTACACAACCGACATAACTTCCCTGTACATTTCCATTCCTAGGTCAGATGTACATGCATAGCCAGAAAAAAATGTCCTCAAATCAAGTAATAGCAATATCCAAATCCAAATCTAAATTGTACGCCACTTTCTGTGGTCATCTGCTATCGTGCCCCAAAACGCCCTACCAAAAGAATTTGCAGAAGAAAAATGATAAGATATATCTACTACTCCATGCACGCTTCTCAACGACTTACAAGCCAGTTGATTAATAGCTAAAATGTATAAGTATTCTTGGCGCATCAACTCATAGGTTAAAAACTTTTGAACATCCAACTTGTAACTTGTCTGGTGTGTACCCACTTGACATAGTCTACCAGCATTCAAAACATTGCTCAACTTCACGGTTGGTTTTCAACTGCAGGTCAGGTGTAAATATCACATGAGGTACAAGATGCTGTGGAACCCAAGAGTGGCCAAAAACTAATCAGAAAAATCTGAAGAATCTGTAAAAAACAACAGGCTGGAGAAAACATCCATCCTGCTGATCTTTCCATCTTTATATCCTGACATAAACCTTCACTGCTCAGTAGATTTTGCATCTACTGCTCCATGAAAGGTCTGCAAATCTTGTTCATCCAGAAGTTCAAAAGGTAAAGTTCATAACACTTTGTGCACCATCACATAGGGAAAAAACCTTTAAACAAATACAAATCTAATTGCTGCTTTCATCCCACTTGACTTCCAGTGAGAAATGTCCTATAAAACAGTGGAAACTTACATGTTGCTTCTCATAACAGATCAGGTGTAACGCCATTTTTACACAAAGACTTACAAAAAAAACATCAAATCCTGTGGGACAGAGCATTGTCCTCTGCTACCTTCAAAAATCAATCGCTAAAAGTTTAAAGAGAAAATTAGCAACTTTGTTTCCCCCTCTATGTGAGCTCAGCAACTCCCATCAAGCCACAAGGCAAGGTTCAAAGTTATAGTTCATATCACTTTGGTGCACCATAACATAGGGTAAACATCTTTGATTAAACAACTTGTAGCTTGTCTGCATTGTATCCACTTACTTTACAGAAGGGGGAACTACTTACACCACATTGTCGAACTCACATGTTGGTTTTCATTTTCAGGTTCGGTATAATTTTCATGAACCAAAGAGAAAGCTAGAAAACTCACAGAAAAAAACATGAGAATCTATGAAAAACCTTTGATCTGTTGTACTTTTGTTGGTCTTCTGCTTTCTACAAGATCCACTGCATACATGTTTGAGGAAGAACTGATTAACAGTTATCTTCTACCCCTTGCTAGCTCCACAACTTTAGTCAAGACACACGTTGAAAAGGTAAAATTAATTTTTTAAAATTTGTTTATGGTTAAACTAAACCTTTACAAAAAACTAAAACATTTTCCATATATACAATTTTGAGTACATGCATATTAAAACATTAACATTTTAGTTGACCATTTTGTGTGAAATACAAAGTATTAAACAGTTTGTTATCAGTGAATGGAACACTTAATGTCCCAATCCGTCAATGCATACCTATTCAATCATTAGGTAGCAATAAACATGAAGCAACGCTTAATCTAAGAACTCATTTTCGTTAATTACAAACATGACCTTCGTGTCATAATCATCACATACCTATTGTAGGGGAGGATAGGTCATTAGGACCCCTCCCTCACATACATCTCCGATCCAGGTGGAGACTCATGACTCGTCGGCAGCCCCCTCGGCCTAAGGGCTCAGGAGGCGGGGGGGCTGCGGATCGACACGTGAGGCTGCACAACTACAGTATAAGACATAGCATAGACCCCATTTTGTATTAAGACAACTCCATTTTCTGTAAAAAGGCGCTAAAATCCAGTCCATGCAAAGTTGCTCACACACTCGCAACACAGAAAGATGCAGCCTGACCCCTGCTTGACTGCGCTCACAGGAGTATTCACTCCCCCCCAGCCTCCACCTCATTTTAGATCCGCTGAAGGCCTGTTCTCACGAGCAACCAGACATGAACAAACAACAAAATGAACACTGTATCACTTGGCCTTCTGCAGTACATCACTTGCCCCAGCCGTGACAGGGCTTGTTAGAAGGTAACTGAAACCAGCCCAATCCTGCATGCCCTGATGCTGTACCAAGCCCTCTAAGTTGGACTGTGTGGCGCCCCTCACCCCCACTAATCCGCGAGGCACCTTGCATAACAAAATAAGTACTTGTGTAATATATGTCGTGTTGACTAACGTGTGCTGCTATTCTGGAGATGTGTGATTTAAGAATAATATGCGATCACTCCTTTACATGATGTAACAAAGCGCATTTGTAATGCACGATGATCAGCCGAGACAGTGGAGCCAGATTGTACTGTGATGTAATATGCAGTGCTCTCTCTTACACACAACCCAACCTAATGCTACCTCACGTTCGTATGTCAACTACTGATGTGAAATACTGTTTTACATGGCAAAACCCTCTCCAGCCTCTGTTCCCATATTAATGTAAACATATGTGTATAATACCAGAAGCACCAAGTGTTGCCACCCACCGTTGCCAATAGTACGGGGAGCTGCCCTGTGCAGGGAAACAGGCCCAGAGCTGCAAGGTCGTCTCCCCGCTCCTCCCTCCCAGGCCCGCCAGGGATAGCTGGTGTTCGAACAGCACAGCCTCACCTCCCGTCCCAATCTTGCTGGACCCGCTTCAAGCATCCACCTCCCCCATGTCAAGAGGCCGCCACAGCTTGACTCTATGAATTACGAGCTACCTGGTCCTAAATCCCACCATCTCCCGGGCACCGGTTACATGCACCCCACGGCCCATTGGTATCCCCGTTCACCCCAAGTTAATGGCCCTCGAAGGGGGGCGCCCACCCTTGTACTAACAGATCGTAATACCGTCCCTCATTATAGCCACCAGGACCGGGACGATCGAATAACCCCCCCTCTGTACCCCTGGCCCTGCACATGGACTCTTGGGACTACCATACTTGAACCCAAATGTCACTACAACAGATGGATAGGGCTACCCCCTATCACATATCCATGCCCCTGTCTCCTCCTTGAGCTAAGGTCAATGTGTCACAGGATTTACCAGACACCTGACATTGTAGAATGTGACGAATGATTGGGAATGTGTGGCCACAAGGGCAAGTGTTAGAGCAGCCACCAATCATCAATACAAGTTATGTCCGGCTGGCAGCTCCACCCCGAAGAGCCCACCTGACCCGTCAACCCGCGTGGCACCTCACGGACGTCCGCCAATCCTGGTACAGCAACTGTATACAATGTATACCACCTAACCCTGACCACCCAATCCCTAAGACTATGTGCCCCCTATAGCTTGTGTCATGCGTGACGGTAGTTTTGTAATAAGTAGGACTGTCTTTGCTATTGTCAGACAGAGCGCTCTCAGAGTTTGCAGAGTCCTTTGCATGCCCTATATTGACTTAGATATAACCCTTTTGATCTCACCCGCACTTGGTCCTTGTCTCATTCCCCTCCTGGGGTGTGTCCATTATTGCCTCTCACTAAGGGGGGTACGTTTTTGGGGGACGCTCACATTCAGTGGTGACCCCATAGACGTGATTTATTTTAATAATTGTCCCCTTTGCACGAGACGGCCCCAGTCGCAGTGGAGACGCACGGCGTGCCCGCTCAACAGAGCCGCCCACCTACGGCAACTGGTACGCAGAGAGGTGCGCACGCAGTTAGGGTGAGAGTGTACGGGTCCCGTTTGAAAAAATCCTTAGTACTGCTCGCCGGAGCCTGGTGGGGACATTGAGTGCGAGGCCGCACCGCTTGGACGGACCAAGTCCGGAGAGTCTTGGATCAAGATGGGCACGTGAGTATTAAGTGTGAGCGGTACTAAAAGGGGAAACCAGGGGAAATAAGTTGGGGACATAGAGGGGACTTTCAATTTCTAATACTTTCTCTTTCTTTGCATATGGCCATTAGGAGATAAAAGTGAAAAAGGGAAAAGAGGACGGAACCTAACTCTGCAAGGGGGTAGAAGGCGGCACCCCATAGTGCTATCTCGACCAGTGTTGGGAATAAGTAAAACAATGGAAAAATAAATTGAGGGTGTCTGAATGAAGAGACACGGCAAATACGTTAGAACTAGCCTTTCTTTCTCTTATTCCTCTTATTTGGGGTAAAACAAGGTCCTGATAAGGGAATTAGAAATATATATACATATATATATATATATATATATATATATATATATATATATATATATATATAAACAAAAGAAGCTGTGTGAGGGTTAGGGGGTGTCGCTGTAGAGAAAGGCGAAGGGCCAGGCAGGGAGGGTAAATGCTATGCGTGTATGCCGAGGTATGATGAATGTCTGTCGTGTGTTGTCCACATTGTGTGTTTAATGGTTTTTTGCAATCAATTGTCTCTATATATCAATACTGATTAAGTGATTTCCAGGCGCTATGGTCAATGTAAGTGTGACCTGGTAAGATTTGACAAAGAAATGTCTTTGGTTGAGTAAAAGTATAAGTTGATTGTTAGAAACTGACAGTGAGTAGAGCCCCACATACACAGCTGCACACGTATAGTGACAGAGGAGATTGACTGAAGAGAATAGAGTAACACAGGTCTAAAAATGGGGGCAGAGACACCCTTAGCACACATTGTGTGCTAAGGACATGCGGAAAGAATAACTAAGTACCATGACCAGTGGGTCACGGAACTGAAGGGGCAGGGTCTCCCCCAGGTTTGGCCACAAGGAGGGTCCTTTGATAAGAGCGTTCTGGATATGGTAGCCACCTGCATATTCCTAAAATACAATGGACAACATTTTCATAACAGGAGAGAAATACTAGATCTGTGGCGGCTATTCGAGGAAATACCCCCACCGAAGAAAATAGACACCACACTCGATCAACCTGCCCTCACTGCCACCCCATCAGCAAGAGCAGAAGGTGGTAAGGAGGACTGGGGGAAAGAGGGTTCAGTAGAGGTAACCCGATTGTACCCACTCTTGAATAAGCCTCCACCTGCTGAAGGGTATAGTGATCCCACATACGTGCCCACCAGCACCCATGCCCCACCGCACGACCAACAGCACCAGCACCAAATGATTTCCCCCAAACAAGTGGGCAGGCGAGTACGCCACCAGTGAATATAAGTAAACTAACAGAAGACTTAGATACACGACTCTCAATAGCTAGAGAAGAGCTATCAAGGATACAAAGCATATGTGAACAAAGTGAGCCAGGCACGACAAGATCAGAGCGATTGTCCCGATCACACGCCCTAGATAAATCGAATGAGGAGGGGTGGAAAGAGGGGGAGATACTAGTCAGGATACAGGAGGAACCCACAAGGATAGCAGAACTGGGAGCACACAACCTTGGAGGGAGCGCAGAGAGGGAAGAAGTGGCGGACGAAGGGAGAGAAGAGCTATGGTGTGATATAGAAGAGGACGAGCTAGAAGCTGGGAGATTAGGGATGGCCACAAGAGGTGATTTAGTGGAGTTTGGGGAGACACCAATAGGAAGAACAATGGACCAAGAATGGACAGGGAGATTAAGTAACAGGATGGGAAGGATGACCCTGGTGAGAAAGAAAGGGGCAAAGGTGAGTATTGGGAGAGGAAGCAAGGGACGCCTACAACTCCCACTGATACACCGGGGTGCGGGAAGACCAAATTACATACCCTGGGCACAAATAGATAAGACTAATTTATTAAAATCATTGCCCCCGCTATCTGGCCATAGGAGATGTCAAGAGTTTACTTGTGTCAGCAGTAGGTGACCAATCAGACCGGGTATGGGCAAAAGCAGGTTTCCCGGGAATAACATTGGACAGTGACAGACATGACGGCGCTGCTTTCAATACAGTGCGAGCGCGAGTTTGGGACGCGTTGAGGGAAACCTTCCCGGACACGCCAGATTTACAGTCAGTGATGCAATGCACTATGAATGATGGGGAAGAGGCTATGGATTACATTTTCAGAGTGCAGGAGATGTGCAGAGCTGAAACGGGTACGCCGTATGAGCAATCAACATCCTTATTTTACTTCATAAAAAAGAGGGGACTCCCGAAATAAGTCCAAAAAGCGCTTGATAAAATAGCAGGGATTGAGGCGAAGGGATGGCCAGAAATACAGAGCATAAAAGTTCACCATTGCAAAAGAATCAAAGAAACAGAAAAGGCGGTGGTACAAAAAAGGCTGGCAGATTAAGTTAAACTAATACAAACAAAACTAGTGAAGGTCGCTGCAGCTGTAGCTGCACTCCCCCACGACAGAGATGCAGAGGAGGAGGAGGGATTGGTAGTGATACAGGGGAGGATGGCTGCTAACTGGGCAGACAACGGGCAAAGACAGTGGAATGGACAGGATGAATACGGAGGGCAGCAGTGGCAAGTGTGGCACCCCAGCAACAGGAGAGGTGGGTACAGGGGGCGCCGGGGAGGTGGACAGGGATACGGAGGTAATGGCAGAAATGGGGGACCAGGTCGCAGAGGAGGCCAAGGAAACTGTTGGAATTGTGGGAGGTGGGGACATTTCTCACGCGAGTGTAGAAGCAGACCAAACACAGCTTACCAAGATGAAAAGTATTGCGGGCACCCCCATCCAGGGAGCCCCTACGGATTGCCCGGGACGGGGGAAGAGAAAAGCCAGAATACAGAGGGCAAGAGCAAAATAGGGAACAACCACATAATTTTCAACAACGCCTACAAAGTAGCGAACACCTCCCCTACACAAAAAATAACCCCTTGACCACGACACAGAATGGCACACCTGGCCCATATGGAGGCGTAGCGGTAGTGTCAGGTAATGTTTTCAGTGAAGGGGGAACGACGAGACAGCCCACAGGGAGCACTTGCTTGTCCAATCCTATCGACAACCTTCAATGCAAATGAGGAACCATGATAGGGGCAGAGATAGGGAATAAGCAGTTCATCTTTATGGTAGATTCCAGAGCCGAGAAGTCATGTATACCTGAAGGCCGGTTTCCGCTATCTAATCGTAAATTAGAGACGCAAGGGTTCTCTGGGGCAGTGGTCAAAGTTCCTTACACAGAAGATTTGGATGTAACAGTAGGGGGAAAAACAGTAAGGGCACCTCTATTGTATTATGAGCAATCCCCTGTCAACCTAATGGGGAGGGATCTCCTCAGCAAGCTTAACATGACTATTTTGTTTACCAGAAGAGGAGGGATTGTTTGCTCAACCCCAGGGATGTGCTCTATGCGTGTAATGCTAGTAATATATTCGCGAGCAAAATGCCCAGAGGTGCGCGGCATACCGGTGGACCCAGAAATGTTCATCCATGGATTAAAAACATTGGCCCGGGTGGTCCCAGAGTTAAAAAAGCTAGAGTGGAGGGTGCCAGCAGAATTTGTTTTTCGTCCAATAGCCCGCCCAGAAATAGTGCCAGGGGCAGTCATGTCACTGGACATACATGCAGTACAAGTCTCAGCCAAAAGAATAGCTGTAATTGCAATGGAAATACACGGGTGCGAGTGGCGTACAGTGTTATGCATAAACGCCGACATTGCACTCCAAGATCTGTCAAATGAGGAGCTTTTTTCAGATTCAGAGAATGAAGGAGAAATCATAATGGAGATAGCGATCCCTTGTGAAATAATGATACAGCAAAGGCAGGTGCCAGTACAGCTCATGGCGGTAGTGGGGGCCCCACGGTCGTTTTTTAATGACGACATGCAATCAGTGCCCTGCCAGTTATGGACATCAGGACCCCATGACATAGGGCCACTACACCGGGTCACTCCAGTGAAAATTAACCTTAAGCCTGGAGCCATACTGCCCCGGGTAAAACAATACCCTCTGTCCTGGGAAGCAGAAGAAGGGATAAAAGAAACCATCAAAGCACTATTGACACAGGGGATAATAGTACCTTCAAACTCCCACTGTAACACATGCATTTACCCCATCAAAAAAGCAAAAGGAGAGGCATAGAGGATGATCCAAGATCTACGCCCACGTAATGACGTCATTCAGAAAGAGTTCCCTTTGGTCCCAAATCCTGCATCTATTCTATGCAGTATCCCAAAAGATGCATCTCACTTCACCGTGGTGGATTTGAAGAATGCTTTCTTTTCCATACCACTCGCAGAAGAGTGTAGATACCTGACAGCATTCACCCTAGGGGGAGGAGGTACGAACACTGCAGATTGTCCCAGGGTTACTGTGAGAGCCCCAGCATATTCAACAGAATATTGCATGAAGACCTTGGAAACATGACAGATACAGTGGGACTCAGAATTATGTGATGCATTCACCTCACTCAAAGAACTCATTTCAAGCGCACCAGTGCTCGCGAACCCAGACTATAAACGCGAGTTCTACCTGTTCTCGCAGTGCAAGGGAACAGTCATGACAGCAGTCCTAACACAAAAGACATCAGTAGGTCACAAGCCTCTGGCATACTACAGTGGGACACTAGATGCAGTAATGCAGGGACACTTCGCGTGTGAACAGGCCCTCACAGCCGCAGCGTTCGCCATTGAAAAAAGCGCCACCATAGTAATGGGATGTTCAGTGACGCTATACGTGGAACATTCCTTGTTCGCCATACTAGAACGATCAAAAAGCACACTGACCACACAGAGAGCCACTGCATATGCGCCAACATACATGTAGTAAGGTGTAAGGTAGTAAACCCACAAGATTCATTTCAGAACCATGCACTTTGGAGGATGTACAAGCACATGACTGTGCAACATATCAAGGAGAGGAACAGGGAGCAACAATAGTGAGTGAAAACGCACTGGCTGAAGGTGAAATATTTTTTATAGACTGGTTAGCCTCCATAAATTCAGAAACAGGAGAAAAACATGTAGGGGTGGCTGTCATGTGTATGGAAGAAGATGAGTACGAAGTTCTAATACAGCAGCGCCTGCCCGCCCATTTCTCAGCACAAGCAGCAGAGCTCATAGCATTGATTGAAGTGCTGCGTGCTGCAAGGGGGTGTGCAGTCACAATCTACACGGACTCAGCATACATGACCACAACAGTACATGGCGGACTTGCAAGGTGGGGGAGAAGGGGATTTAACAGGGCTAATGGGTCCCCAGCGCAACATGCAGAACTCTTGAAAGAGCTCATAGAAGCCTTGAAAGACCCCACTGCAGTAGCAATAGTCAAATGCCAGGCCCATACTACCAACACCGATTTCGTCTCTTTGGGAAACGCGGCAGCGGACGCTGCCGCAAAATAAGCATTCTATTTTGTAAAAGAAAGGACAGGCGAGTACTTAGTGAGGAAGGAAGCAGTGGAGGGCCTCCCAGACGGTTACAACACTATGCCCATGCCACAAATATTAGAGCTACAAGAAGGAGCAAGAGAAGAAGAAAAAGAACTGTGGGAGAAGAGGGGATGCAGCCAGTCAGCAACTGATTTATTGTGGCGACAAAACAACACAGGGAAGGTGGTTATGCCCACTAAATTATTAGAAGTGGCCTTCTAGCAATTGCATTTTCCCTTACACAATGCAAAACAACACATTGCTGCAGAAATACAAGAACACTAATTCATTCCTGCGTTGCAAGAACAACTTTCAAAATTATGGAATGTAAAATGTGCCAGATATACAATTCAGGCATGACTCTAAGAACATTAAGAGGGACAATACCCAAGCCAATAGGCCCATTGAGAGAGCTGCATATTGACTATGCAGACATGGGGGAAAGGTGCAATGGAGTTAGGTACATGATAGTGGTAGTATGCCCATTCTCAAGGTGGATCGAGGTGGGACCATGTGCACGTCCTGATGCGAAGTGCACTGGAAAATTTCTGGTGAGAGAGTTATTCCCCCGCTGGGGAATTTGCGATGTAATTTGCTCAGACAACGGCACTCACTTTGTTAATGACCTCTTTAAGGAAGTAACATCGATGCTGGGCATTAAGCACAAACTGTGCTCGATCTATCACCCGCAAAGCAACGGTGTGGTAGAAAAAATAAACGGCCTTCTTAAAGGAAGTCTCTCAAAGCTTTGCTTCACTCTTAAAAGAAATTGGGTGCACTGTCTCCCCTTGGCCCTATTCGAGCTGAGAAATCTGCCCAGCAAGGACCACCATCTGTCACCCCATGAGATTGTGACAGGAAGACAAATGCACACAGCAAACTCACCCCTTTGCAGACATTCTGACGCCCACAGGAGCACCACCATGCTGGGAGAGGAATTTAATGAGTATCTGACAAAACTCACTAAAGCAGCCCGCATGACAGCAAGGCAGCTTGCACCGCCATTCACCGGCGAGGGAGAAGCAGACGCATCAAATACAGGAAAAGAAACACCAACAGGGCAGCTAGAGCCAGGGGAAATGGTGTATGTCAGAAGCTTTGTACGTAGGTCGAATGCCCCAAGATTTCATGGCCCATATGGGGTAATTTATTGCACGCCCACGGCGGTAAAAGTGAAGGGCCTGAGATATTGGATACATTTAACAGACGTAAGGAAAGCTTATGACAGTGTGCTTAGGACAGTACTGAAACAGATCAGGTTCAGGACACACAAGAGTAGGAGGACAAAGGCATAGCTGCACTAAAGTTCACATAACTGTGCACATGAAAATGAATGCTGATATACGATGAGGAAAGTACAAGTAAAAACAAAAAAATAGTTGAAAAGAAAATCATAAATAAATGTAATGTATAAATATTCTATGTGTGCCAATCATTAAGAAGAAAGTATAAATAAGTGAAATATCTCTCTCTCTCTCTGCCTATCGTTCACTTCCTACTCACACTGTTGAAAATGTGAGGTTTTGTTTATGACAAAATGCTTAATACCCCTTTATGTTTCAATATGTAGGAGAATCCATGGCAACAAACAGGCAGCCTGCAATGACTAGGGATACGGAACATAAGAATGGACATGTAACATTCAATCTGCATACTTATTCATACCAGTGTGGCATGACTGTTTGTGCAATTATATTCTGCACACTAATGTTCAGGCTTGTCATTTACTGGGCCGTTGCATTTATCTCCATTGAGATAAATGAGGGGGGAGGTAATGGAACCACTATGGAGAATGCAACAAAACCGTTTAAGGAGGGTAATTATTTGATATGGGATGGTTTCCAGCTGGTATGGAGGTACGGCCCACACCCCAACCAGGCGAAGCAGCATAATGTTACCAGTAACAGCCCATCTAAGCTCCCAAAGCCCCAACTCAATGTAAACATTTTTAGTGTATATGATTTAAATGATCGCAATCCCTCTGCTATATCATGGTTATATGACACCCCTGCTACTCTGCCCAACCCAGCAACCAGTCAACCAACAGGAAATGTTTACATCACAGATAGAATGAAAGAAAAGGAAATGCAGAAATGACTAATAACTTCATGACCCTGTGCGACGAGTGGAAAAAGTGGGGGGAGGAGGAAAGGGATACACTACTACGAGCAGCCAGGAATGCGATAAAATTCCTTAAAAGCACTAGAAGGAGGAGAGAAGCGGGGAGGAAAAGGTATGATGAATACTCTGGCCTAGGGCTAGATACAATAGAGGACCCCAGACACCCAGACCAGTCTAATAAATGGTATGCAGACATGAGCTCCACAGCAAAGCAAACAACAAATGAGAGTTGCTATGTGTGCTCATTGATCCCCCATGCCTCAGGTACACATAAGGTCTTGCTGCCACAAGAATTGCCTCTCACAGATGCCCAATGTCTCCTTCATCTTACCCTGTGCAGAATTAAGAACACCTTCCAGGCACACACGGTATCTTTTGAAATGATGCAAAATGAAAAAACATGCTAATCCAGAGCAAAAGGAGTGGTGTGCATGAAAGAACCTTTTTTCGTTATAAACGGAACATTGTTTTCTGAAAACAAATGGAAGGATGACGTGATAACATGCAAAGCAGAAGCACTGCAAGGATTGCCAATAGAAAAATTACAGTGGATCGAGAAAACATTCACCCCGGTCTGGACCAAACATATCTCTAAGCTAACATGGGTGAGCGCAATCGAAAAACCATTCAAACTGCAAAAAGAATTGGACTATGAATTGTGCTTCCAAGGGGAAGGAAAAATGGACATGGGAAGAAACAAAAACTGCAGTAAAACGCTCACGATTCCTGATATGGGGAAGGGAACGGCAGCACTCATGGACACTTACTGGGTGTGCGGCAAACTAACATACCCGCACCTCCCGCTATCTTGGAGGGACACATGCTCTCTTGCGATGCTGCACTCTGCTCTAATGGTAATACCAGAAAGCCACATCGGAGAAGGGCGAACACCAGCAGCTCGAGACACGGAGAGTGTATAACCAACTGAAGAGCCACCACTGTATGCCCTGTCGAAGGACAACATCCAAGGGGTCGTATCCAGGAAACGAAGGTCGTCTAACTACATATCCAAGGCCTCATCTGAGCTACTGGCACAAATCCCAGACTGGTACAGACTGTTCAGCTCTGCCAAAACTTTCTTTGCAACCCTTGTCCCAAGCATCCAGGCACGAACGAATGCAAAGTGGCTCCAAATCACACATTGGCAGCTGATCCAACAGGCCAACGACACTGAAGAAGGGTTCAACGTGATTAAAGTGGAATTAAGGGCTCTGAGGCTAATGATGATGCAGAACAGGTATGTCCTAGACCTGTTGACGGCGATGGATGGAGGTGTTTGCCAAAAAATCAGTAGCACGTGTTGCACCTTCGTGCCTTCTGAAGACCAGATAATGGGACACTATCACACGTTATCACCGCAGTGCACAACTTGGGGGAACGCATGAAGAAAGAAGGCAGCACGAAGGCAAGCACATGGTTCGACAACATCTTTTCATGGGAGCCTTCCTGGATGGGACTCGCCGTCAAACTGCTGATGCCCCTCATCATGTTTTTTCTCTTGTTTTTTGTGTGTGCCAGCTGGGTCTTCGCTGCTGTGCAGGCGCAGTCCCCAATGGAGCAATGATGATGGTGACAATGGGCAATGCTAGAGGGGCATAAACGCAACAGGAGGCACACATGCAGACTGGTGAAAACTCTGAGCCAAAGTTTAGAATGGTCCCGATGTACTATGATGGAGATATAGTGGATAGGTTATATCACACTACGATAAAGGAGCCTTTGGAACTAGAATGGTACACGGAGGTATGGGTAGACCTGGAGGGAACGGGGACTGTATATGTATGGCCTGCATGCCAGATTAATACGCTAGAAGGGGGGAAAGCCTCCGGGGAGTCTGCAGAGCCTGGATGCCTATAAAAGGAACACCAGCATGGGAGGAGGCAGTGTTAGATGAGAAGGAACGTGAACGGTTGGGGGAGCTGCGTTATTTGTTACTTAAGTAATGAAAGGGGGGAGATGTAGAGGAGGATAGGTCATTAGGACCCCCCCTCACATACATCTCCGACCCAGTTGGAGACTCATGACTCATCGGCGGCCCCCTCGCCCTAAGGGCCCAGGAGGCAGGGGGGCCGTGGATCGACAAGGGAGGCTGCACAACTACAGTATAAGACATAGCATAGACCCCATTTTGTATTAAGACAACTCAATTTTCTGTAAAAAGGCGCTAAAATCCAGTCCATGGAAAGTTGCTCGCACACTCGCACACACAGAAAGATGCAGCCTGACCCCTGCTTGACTGCGCTCACAGGAGTATACACTCCCCCCCAGCCTCCACCTCATGGTAGATCTGCTGAAGGCCTGTTCTCACGAGCAACCAGACACAATCAAACAACAAAATGAACACTGTATCACTTGGCCTTTCGCAGTACATCATTTGCCCCAGCCGTGACCGGGCTTGTTAGAAGGTAACTGAAACCAGCCCAATCCTGCATGCCCTGACCCTGTACCAAGCCCTCTAAGTTGGACTGTGTGGCACCCCTCACCCCCACTAGCCCCCGAGGCACCTTGCATAACGAAATAAGCACTTGTGTAATACATGTCGTGTTGACTAACGTTTGCTGCTATTCTGGAGACGTGTGATTTAAGAGTAATATGTGATCGCTCCTGTACATGATGTAACAAAGCGCATTTGTAATGCACGATGATCAGCCGAGACAGTCGAGCCAGATTGTACTGTGATGTAATATGCAGTGCTCTCTCTTACACACAACCCAACCTAATGCTACCTCACGTTCGTATGTCTACTACTGATGTGAAATACTGTGTTACATGGCAAAACCCTCTCCAGTCTGTGTTCCCATATTAATGTAAACATATGTGTATAATACCAGAAGCTCCAAGTGTTGCCACCCATCCTTGCCAATAGTACGGGGAGCTGCCCTGTGCAGGGAAACAGGCCCAGGGCTGCAAGGTCATCTCCCCCCTCCTCCCTCCCTGGCCCGCCATGGATAGCTGGTGTTCGAACAGCACAGCCTCACCTCCCCTCCCAATCTTGCTGGACCCGCTTCAAGCATCCACCTCCCCCATGTCAAGAGGCCGCCACAGCCTGACTCTATGAAATACGAGCTACCTGGTCCTAAAGCCCACCATTTCCCGGGCACCGGTTACATGCCCCCCACGGCCCATGGGCATCCCCGTTCACCCCAAGTTAATGGCCCTCGAAGGGGGGCGCCCACCCTTGTACTAACAGATTGTAATACCGGCCTTCATTATAGCCACCAGGACAGGGCGATCGAATAACCCCCCTCTGCACCCCTGGCTCTGCACATGGGCTCTTGGGACTACCATACTTGAACCCAAATGTCACTACAACAGATGGATAGGGATACCCCCTATCACATATCCATGTCCCTGTCTCCTCCTTGAGCTAAGGTTAATATGTCACAGGATTTACCAGACACCTGACATTGTAGAATGTGACGAATGATTGTGAATGTGTGGCCACAAGGCCAAGTGGTAGAGCAGCCACCAATCATCAATACAAGTTATGTCCGGCTGGCAGCTCCACCCCGAAGAGCCCAGCTGACCCGTCTACCCCGTGTGGCACCGCACGGACGTCCGCCAATCCTGGAACAGCAACTGTATACAATGTATACCGCCTAGCCTTCACCACCCAATCCCTAAGACTATGTGCCCCCTATAGCTTGTGTCATGCGTGATGTTAGTTTTGTAATAAGTAGGACTGTCTTTGCTATTGTCAGACAGAGCACTCTCTGAGTTTGCAGAGTCCTTTGCATGCCCTATATTGACTTAGATAAAAAACCCTTTTGATCTCACCCGCACTTGGTCCTGGTCTCATTCCCCTCCTGGAGTGTGTCCTTTATTGCCTCTCACTAAGGGGGGTGTGTTTTTGGGGGACGCTCACATTCACTATCCATTACTTACATGTCAATAAAACATCATCTGATGTCACTCTACATATTACCATGGGCATAGACGGCTGCTACCTGCCTTAATGCCGGTAGGAACAGTATTTTACATAAGAACAATATCACAGCATAGACCTTGCACACTCATAGATGCTTGAGAACGTGCACCTCATGAACCCCCATGAGGGCTCATTTTCATTGATTAGATGCATTACCTTCATATAGTAGTTATTACATACTTGTCCATTTCATACATGCCAATAAAACATCATTTGATGTGATTCTAAGTGTTACCTTGGGTTTAGAAGGTTACTATCTGCCTTAATTCCAGTAGGAACAGTATATCACCTAAAAGCAGTATCACAGCATAAACCTTTCTCGCACATAGTAGATGCTTGAGTACTTGCGACTCATGAACACGATATAACAAATCTACCCCTTTGCAAGCATTTACAAGCTCAACACTAGTTCGGCTTCAATAATTTTTAATAGCTGTACGAGAGCAAAAGTAAGAGGATTATAATTGCGCACCATCATCCTTGCCCATAGGAGTTCGAGAGAGTCTTCAAAAAAATGTTGACAAATTTCATCGAAAAATTGGTTGTAGAAACCATAAATTGTGGACATTCGAGCACTAATTGCTTGCGTGTTTCTGTTGATTCTTCGCATCTCTGGAATCGACAGTTCTCCTGTTGATCTTTACTTTTACCACTTCCCCAATACCTGCACCGTTCCCAGGTGTGGAATTGGTTAAGTTTGAAGCGCATATAATACGCATGAATACACATACAGGGAAAAATACTGATGTATGTGCAACATGGCACTCTTTTCCAGGTATGCTTTGCATACTCTCTGTACGTACTATAATCCTTGAGCGGATCAAGAGTACGACTCCAGTCACTCTCGAATAATTTTGTTTTCACATATGCTGGTCTAATGCATAAGTCAGTGTTTGTCACTGCAAGTTCTTCGAGAATACTCTGCATTCTCCTCTGATATTGAGTAATTGAGGTATCACCCTTTGCTTGTAAGGCTTGTTGCAAATCCTGATACAGAGAGTTTTTAGGAGGATCCAAGAATTTAGAGTAATTAGCCAAGGCTTGCCATTCTGCTCTAAAAGACAGTGAAATTAGCCAGAACTCGTGTCGAATTACACAGTTTGGTATTGAGAGGGTGAGATGTAGTGAGTTTTTCATTAAGCACCCCCTGTATATTATCGAGTTTTTTATTGAGATCAAAGAAGCACAACAAAGGTAAAATTCATGAACACAGCTTTGTACACCAAACTTTTCTCACACATATAGCCTGATTCATGGAATTATTTGTGTGAAAAACGCAGATTTGTGTTCCTTTCTGCCCGAAAAGCCCCATACTTCAAACAGGGATTTTCGGGCAGAAAGGCGTGCAAATCTGCATTTTTCATGCAAATAATTCCATGAATCAGGCTGATAGTCTCCTTTCTCTCTCTACCATCATCCTCTTCTCCCTCTCATTTGTTTACTCTCTCCATGTCCAACTTATTCCTGCCTCCCTTTCCAGTCCCCTTTTGTCACTCATCTGTTTTCTACCTGCACCCTTCTGATCTCCTCCTGCCATGACTCTGCTCTCTTTGCTGCTGTAGGAAAAGAGGCGCTGAATTTTAACTAAGGGTCTGAATTTCAACAAAAATGAAAACTGACCCCGCTTGTCAACAAGAGTGTGAGACAAGAGTGTGAGACTCGGGCTGAATGTGGTCTGAGTCAGTATTGTGAGTGCTTTGAAACACACAAGGTAAAAGGGGGTTTGAATTTGGCACTGCAGAACAGCTGATGTTATCACGACACACCAGACCACAGTAATATGGACTGAGTGCAATGAAGAATAAAAATGAACACTTACTAATTCTACTAACGACCCCAAAACTCTAATTTATCCCATTACTAATATTCAAGGCAGATCAGTCCATAGCCATATGGTGCAAAATATTGGTGCAAAATATTGATGACAAGCTGGTTCATTTTAAAAGTGAATAAATGTGCAGAATGGAAGCTGCATTATTTCTAAGGAAGATTTCAGCTAAGTGAGGTGGACATTTGTACTGTTGTAGCTCCATTATTAATTTCAAATACCAGTGCAGAGATGTAACTTGTTGCTTCTGTTTTCCTTCTTGCTAATTCACAGTCAAAAGTGCAGGCTGATCACCTGCTTTTTGAAACGTTCTGAACAATTCGAGGTGGTTTGACTAGCACATGACATCACTGTGAGAGGCATGTATTATTCCTATACTTTATGTACATTTGTGGGAAGTCAGACAGGGGATTTAAAAAGGACTGTCAGTCAGAGGGCGTGGACTCTCTTTTGCTTCTCCCTCAGCTCATGGGGAGTGCTGCATTAGCTGGCAGGAAATCAGGCTGACTCGGAAGGCTTTGAAGGGTTCATTCATGCAGAGAGGGAAGAAAACCAGATTAAGAAATACTCCAGTTCGCGCAGTGTCCAAACAGATGGAAAAAAATAAGGTTCAGTCCAGGTTGAGGGGTTTCTGGCTTCGCTGTGTGGAGGCACACAGAACCAAGTGTGTTTTTGGTGCGTTCCAGTAAAAATTGAGGTGCATGGATTGAATTAATGTTTTTACAAAAATATTTCACAGGCACTTGTAGGCTGGCAAATCTTGTCATACATTCACAAACATGGGTAGTTTATTTCAGGTGCTGTGCAGTGCAAGTTTTTATATTTCAAAGGGTTTTTTGATAAGTATATTTTACAAACATTTGCAGCCTAGAAAAGAGCATTCACGTTCATAAATGTAGACAGATATCTTTCATGTGTTTTTGACCACCCATGTGACCATCTTTAGATGTAATAGAAGGTTTATGAGTCACCAAGATTAGTAACACATTTGAAGGTCAGTTTTAGCAGAACTCTTGCCATTTATTGCAAAGAAGCATGTTTGAAGTCTGTCTTGCAGAAAAAGCTATTTACCGTGTAGAAATTTACTCATGAGATGCATATGTGTTGATGTTTATTCTTACTTTTGAATCAGAGGAAATATCATGTGAAAACACTGTGCATTGCATGTTTTGTTTTTGTATTTTGCATAAATCTAATCTCTTATAAAGCACAAAAAAGAGAAAGGTGAATCAATCTCAGACTGCTTATTATGTGTCCTGCTTTCTTGTGATAACATACAGATATCTTTGTGTTACCGCAAGCGGTATCTCCATTTTAATGCGAGTGGTAAAAACTCAAAACCAGACTGGTCACTGTGAACTGGGTAAATCAAAGGGGCTGGTTATATGGATAACTTTTTTCAGGTTCTATGGTAAGTATATTCTGGGTTACCACCAAAGTGGTATTGGAAATAAAATACCATATGATAGTGAAATTTTGATTTAGGGCGCACCAGGTCCTGTTTTGGCTTACCATTTATGATCCCAATATAAGAATAATATTAAGCAGTCCTGTATATGTTGGGCTCACCAAAATACCACTAAATACCCCAACAGGCTCACAAAAATATACAGCACAATACCCCTAGCACTCCCATAATCCATCCTCTCTCTTCTCAAATACTCCTTCCCTTTCTCCTTCCTTCATTCCAACAGGCTCCAACACCACCTCATGTATTCTTCAGCATACTTACTATTCTACTCACCTTTTGTCCCATCCCTCCCCATCCGTGATGCCCTCTTTCACCACCACTTAATTTCCATATCCTCTCCCCAACCCATATCCCCAAACTCTTTATTCAGCTATTCTGTCTATTACTACACCGAATCCAACTCCCTCTGTCCTGTTACTCATCTACTGTATGCCTCCCCTCTCCGTTCCTTAAACTATGCTCACTACTGCCTGCTACTTCCTCTTTCACTCTTTCCCAACTACCCTTTTCTCTCCCCATGCCTATTTCCTTTGCTGCCTTTCCTCTTCCTGCACCCATTTCCACATACCACTGATTTCATCCATCTCCTTCCAACACCACCTCTGTACCACTACCAGTTGTTCCCCTCTTCTTTCCCCCTGCTGACCCTACACTAAACATCTTCTTCCCACATCCCTCACCTTCCCCAACCTCCTTATCTTTATAAACACAACTCCTCCCCTCTGCATCCACTCCTTGCTTCTCCCAAACCATCCATTCTTTCTCCTTCTTTCATATATCTCTCTCTCTCTTCATTCTGCTTCCTAGCCATTCTCAACCCTATGATGCTTTCCCCTCTCGTCCCCAACTCCTACATGACCCCTCTGCTTTCTCCACACCAGCACCCTCTTATTACATTACATCACATTATATCTTTATTTATGGTTGTTGGTGATTTGTTCAGCATCAGACATTCACCACACAACCCATGCACACCTCACTCTCCTCCCCAAAATCCTGAACTATGCACACCCTAACAACTCTCTTGCCAACAACCCTCTTCCCCACTAATGTCCCCTCCTCCAAAGCTCTTTCCCGCACATGCATTTGTGCCCATATTATCATGCGCACCTTCTGTCCCATCTTTTCACATTCCCGCCTTCTGACATCACTTCTCATTTCACCCCCTATCCTGCTTGCAGCACCCTTTTTTCCTTAGCCATTTAACTACTTCATCCAATTTTGCTCCACTTTTCGGCTGTTTTTCAATTGCAGGTCAGCTGTAAATTAAATATCAGGCACAGGATGGTGTGGCACGCAGGGGATAGCCAGAAAACTCCTAAAATACTTGAAGAATTAGCAAGAAAATGTTCATCCTGCTGAACTTTCCATCTTTATCTCCTAACATAAGCTCCACATTCTCCATTATTCCCCTAAGCATTTGCTCTCAACCCTCCTCAAACTCTCTTCTCTACCCACACCCATTAGCAGCCCCAGCCTCCATTTCCTCCCATACCACACTTTCCTTTCTTCGGTTCTCGCCAACTTCTCCCTTCTACACTACCATGTATTCCCACCTATCCCCATTCCCCACTATTCATGTCCTCCCCAATACCAACTCCTTCTCCCTACGTGGATGTCTTTTTTTTTAAACTCTTTTTATTACTGAAGGTCAACACAGATTAAACTCATTGCACCTGCATATGTCAGTACATACAATTCAATTGTTGTTAAAGGCATAGCTCAGAAATCATAAAACAATTTACACAGGCATTTCCTCATCAGAGGCCATTTCACATAAGTACATTCTAAACGGGGCCCATATGTCCTTGGGGCGACATCTCATTGTCACAGTCATGGTATATTGTTCCTCACATTCGTTTATGTAGGCCAGATCACGAATACAATGTTCAGTTTTTGGCGGCGATGTACTTGTCCAACATCTCAGTATACACCGTTTATATACACAGCACATGCTACATTGAACAGCCGTCTGATCTTTTCACCTTGTTAGCCTATATCTCTGAACAAATATTTTGGTGGATGCATGTCCACAGGGATTTATGTAATGTCTTCAAGTATCTCCGCCACTTCTCTCCAGAATGCAGCAACAGGGGGCATTCCCAATACATGTGATATGCTCCCGCTTGGCTAGCCTTGCATTTAGGGCAGTCCCCCGAGTGTGTCGTTGAGAACTTGGCCATCTTTGCAGGAGTGTAATGCAGTCTATTTAAGATCTTGAACTGAATAAGTCTGAGCCCTGCGTTCATGGATACAGCTTTGGTAAGCATACAATGTTTCGCCCATTTTTCTTCCGGGATATTCAAGTTCAGGTCTTCCTCCCATTTGGCTTTTACCTGGTTTGTGGTGGGGGTATGTAGTTGTACCAGTGCATAAGGTTTAGAGACTCCCAACCCCGTACCAGATGTGGTGGCTTGTATGCAGGGATGGGATGGTGGCTCGTCCAGGAAGAGTGGCCAGCGTGCACTGAATGAAGATTTCATCCTATGGTATTCAAGTGTTTTGGTTGGTCCCCCCCCCTAATGCCTCCCTGAGTTCCACGAGCGTTACAAATCTGCCATTCGGGAACATGTCTCGCATTTGGATTTCCCTGTCTGGGTCCCAGTGTCTTTGTATCGTCTTTTCCAATGTGGGTGGTATGCCGGAGTATTTCCAAAGGGGTACATCTGGGTCATATGGGGTATCTATCTTCAGTTTTTTATATAATGCCTTCCATGCGCGTACCGTGGTCCCGACTGGGTCGAAGGGACAAGGATCTTTGTATTGAGAATAAAATATTATAGAACGGAGGTCTATGGGATGTGCCGCAAACTTCTCAAGCCATATATGGGGCGATCTATCCTCGGGGTCATACCAGTGCTTCGCGAACTGCGCCTGTGCTGTAAGATAGTATAGCTCGAAATCCTGCGTGGTTAGCCCCCCTGTACAGTAAGGTTCAGTGAGTTTTTCCCATTTCATTCTAGGGGTTTTCCCATCCCACACAAAGGAGACCACCATTGATCTTATTTTCTCAAAAAAGGTTTTGCCTGGACAGATTGGTATATTAGTAAATAAATATAGTAACTTAGGGAGTACGACCATTTTAAGGATCGCAACCCTGCCATTCAGGGATATGGGTAGCTTGGCCCACGTTTGCAGTTTTGCCTTCAAAGTCTGCATTATTGCTTCATAGTTGTCTGCAAAGAGTGTTTCTTTGTCTCGAGACACCAGCACGTCTAAATATCGGATGTGTCCGGTTGCCCACTTAAGGTTTCCAGTGGATCCCGGGCATGTGGTTTGAGGTGTCAGCGGTAGTATTTCAGATTTTTCGTTATTTATTTTATATCCCGCTTATTTAGCAAATTCATTTATATCTTGCATTACAGGCCTCAGGTTAGTCTCAGGGTTCCTAAGGTACAGTAAAGTATCATCCGCATATAAAGAGATCGATTGGGGTGGGCCGGACATTCTGATTCCTTTATCCCTGTGTTTTAGCCTAATCATTATGGCCATTGGTTCAATAGTCAGTGCAAACAATATTGGTGAGAATGGACAACCCTGCCTGGTACCTTTGCCCAGTGCAAAGAACTCAGAGACCACAGTGTTTGTAAGGACCCTCACCCCGGTTTTTCTGTACAGTAATTTAACATAGCTAATGAAATTGGGGCCCATTCCAAATCTTCCTAATACTTCAAATAGGTACACCCAGGACACCGAAACAAATGCTTTCTCGGCATCCAGTGACACCGCCACAGCTTGAGCCTCTGGGTCGTTCTGCGCCATTATTGCAAACAGTCTGTGCAAATTGAACGCAGTGGATCTTGTAGGGATGAATCCGTTCTGATCCGGATGAATCAGAGACGGCATGCTTGGTAATAGTCTATTTGCCAGGACTTTGGCGAAAATGTTAGCGTCGACGTTAATGAGTGATAATGGCCTGTACGATGACATATCCTGTGGGGGACGGCGGGGCTTCGGTAATACTGTTATTACAGCTTCTCGTATGGATCCGGGGAGCTCCCCAAGTTCCAGCGCTTCCTCCCATACTTTTAACAAGATTGGGGCAAGTTCCTTTTCAAATTCTTTGTATAGTTCCACCCCCAACCCATCAGATCCCGGGGCCTTTCCCGAATGCAATGCTTTTATGGCTTCTATGATTTCTTCCTCCGTGATTGGGCTATCAAGGGCCAGTTTTGTGTCTGGTGGGAGGGTTCGGAATTCCAGGTCATTCAAGTATGCCTGTATTTCCGGTACAGTTTTCTCATCTGCATTTGAGTACAGTTTCTTTTAAAATTTCAGGAATTCACCATCCCATTCTCCATGCTTTCAATGCATGTTATCGGAGTGTGTTGGCGATCCGCCCTGATGATGTTGGCCAGAGCTCTTCCCGCCTTGTTCCCCTCCCCGTATCTACGTGCCCTGGCTGGGGCTGCTATGTATTGCAGTTCTCTTGTGGCCAGCTTATTAAATTCCTTTAGGAGGTGATTTATTTCAGCTAACGTATCCTTATTTCGGGTCTCGCTATAAGAGTTCTCTAATTGCCGAAGTCGCGTTTCTGTTTCAGTTAGTTCCTGTCTCACTGCTTTAAGCAGCCCCGAGGATTTGGAGATCAGAGTTCCCCTTATCCAGACCTTGAAAGCCTCCCATACTGTTGAATATTTATCCACTGTTCCCATATTGTTGTTAAAGAATTCTTCCATTTCTATATTTAATGCCTCCGCAACATTGGGGTCTTTGAGTATATGTGTGGGCATTCTCCATCTCTTCTGCGGTTTCGGGACATCCCCAAACATTAAGTCCAGGGATACTGGGGAATGGTCAGATGATGTTTGTGGGTATATTTCATAGCTTTCTAGCCCTTCCAGCATGTCTTCCGACACCCACCAATAATCTATACGAGATTCCGAGTCATGTATGCTCGAGTAGTACGTGTACTCCTTTGCATCCGGATGCAGTGCCCTCCAGGCATCACGCAGCATCAGCTGTGGCATAACCTGATCTAGGACTATAGATGCTTTAGACCCCACCCGCTTGGCTCTGGAGGATCTGTCTAGATTTGGGTCAAGTATTAAATTGAAATCTCTCCCCCCCAGACAATACTAGTAGTATCAAGTGTAATCAGTAATTCCAATATATTGAGATAAAAGTCCGGGTCATCTATATTGGGGCCATAAGTGTTATCCAATGCAATCGATTTCCCCACAACCTCTCCCCAGATCAGTACATATCTCCCCAGGGGGTCCTCTTTATGTCCTTTGGTCTGGAATCCCAGTGATGGATGTAGTATGGTTATGACTCCTCGTGCCTGAGTGGAATATTCTGTGTGGTATCTTTGCTTGCCCCATGCGGCCAGTATATTTGTGTTGCTGGGCCCCTGTGTATGTGTTTCCTGTAACATGACTATATGGGGTGAGTGTCTATTAATGTAAGTTCCTATTTTCTTAGTTTTGGAGGGTTTGTTCAGCCCCCTGACTTTCCACGACAGCAGTCTGATTTTCATCCCTTTGCCATTGTCAGTGCCACCAGCCATTGTATCTGCTCACCATAACAGTGTTATCCAAATACTGTGCAACATGCATGGCGCAATTATCTCTTCGACCTTCAACAAAACAACTTTTCAACTTTTCAACAAAAGGTCCATTTTCTCCCCTTCCCCACCACCCCCCACCCCCTTCATTCGCCCAAACTGGATGATTTAACCTTACAAACTGCTGGAGATCTCCTGGGGTTGCCATGTTGTCGCTGTATGGCCGCCCGCTCAAGCTCTCAGTCCGACTTCCACATTTTCCTGTGGTGCACCACCGCTTATTCTGTCTCATTCCTGTTCCGTTTTTGTGGCAGGTATGTGCTTTGGTTCCTCCTGCATCAGGGTATCATCGGTCGCCTCGGGGCGGGGTCCGCCATTTTGATCCGGGCCCCGGCCTACTGGGGGAAGAGGTATATGTGACTCGATATAGGCTATTTCAGCCGCCGGATTCTCAAAAAAGTGTGCTCTTCCTCCGTGCTGAATACGCATTTTGGCAGGGAATATTAATGCATACTGGACCTGACATGCTCGTAACAGTCTTTTCACTGGTTCGTAGGATTGTTGGTTGGCCTGAACGCCTGCCGAAAAATCCGGGTATTTGTGGATACAGTTCTCCTCATAGTGTAGTGTGCCTTGCTCACAGGCTTTTTTAAGAATCGCATCTCTGTCCCTATAATTTAGAAGGCGCGCTATGATTGTGCGGGGCGGCGCCCCTGGTTTTGGTGTCGGAGCCAGTGTGCGATGTGCCCTTTCTATCAGAAAGTGTTCTGAAAAAGTTTCAGGTCCGGAGAGGGTCTGTAGGAGAGCTTCTACTTGTTGTTCCATAGCTCCCTTGCCGAATTTTTCAGATACCCCAACAATTCTTATGGTATTTCTTCTTGAGCGAGATTCAAGATCCTCGCATTTAGACTATATTCGGAGAAAGTCGTTTTTTAATTACATTATGTCTCGAGCATGGCTTGCAATAGTGTCCTCGTTGTTACTAATTCTGCCTTCAGCCTCTGTTATTCTGGAGCTTTTTTTATCCACTCTTGCCTTCAATGACCCAATAGTTGAGACAATGTCATCCAGTTTCACGTTTATCGCAAGGAAGCCATTTTGTACAATCGTGGTTAACTTGTCGACCTCACTTACAACTTCAGTTCCGATGTTAGGGGCAGCGGATGTTTCTGCCATCGAATCCGTCCCTTGGCTGTTGGTGAACGAGTCCATTGGGCCCCTTTTCCTAGTCCTGCTCCTTTCGTCGGTTTATCAGGCATTAGTGCTGTCCTCGTGGCCAGGGCCAGCAGTCTCTACAACACCGTCTCCTCCTCGAAGCACTCACAATACGTAGCTTAATGGCGGATTTGGTACGTGTCGCTTGGGTTACTGTGCCGTCTACACTCCTCACCTGTTCCTGCCACACCTTCACTGTTCTTCTTCCCACCACAGACACGTTGGCCGCCTCAGCGTGTATGAAGCACCCTTTGGTTCATTCGCTTGTTGGTGTCGGATCGCCGGACCTCTATTGTCTGCTGGCTAGGGCGTCTGCGGTTGCTTCCAATATCCGTGTGGATCTGAGAGGCGGCCCGCGTCCCCCACTCTCACCGCCAACAGTTGCATGCGCTCTATTTCCGTCCTACAACAGCGTTTTTTTTCCGAGATTTCTGCCGTTGAATGCAGGATTGTTCCACTGCAGCCACCACTCTTCAAAATCATCCGCGGGGTGCTCCAAGTTAGGATCGTTTTATTAAGGATATTTGTCGGAACGGAGCTCGCTCTCGAGGCGGCCATCTTGTATCGTGCTCAACAGCGCCCCCACGTGGATGTCTTTCCTAACCCCCTTTCCTTCCCACATACCATTTCCTTGCCCACCCTGTTTCAACTCCTTTCCTCTTCCTGCCCCATTTGAACAGAAATAGACATTTTCATTGCATCCAAGCTCACCTAATCTCATTTTACTACGGTTATGTATGCCTTTTTAGCATGGTCGGTTGGGGCTACTGATATAGAAAGGTGGATGAGTGGTGAAGGAGGTGAGATGCGGAGTAAGAATGTGGTGTTTACTTAACCCACAGCACTCTACTATTCCTCCACTCTTGTCCTTGCACCCTACCACCTCTCCCTTCCCATCTTCCCTGCTCATCTTTCCTCACAAACACCCTTTTTCTGCCACACCTTATTGTCCCTAAGTCCTCTCTATTTGTTCACCCCACTTTACCTCTCTCCTTTTCCCAGTCCCCCTTCTCACTCACCAACAATGTCCTCCCTTTCTACTCAACCACCCCTTTCTTATATCTACCCCATTCCGTTCACACCACACTTGCCTCTAACACTCTCCCACCTCCTACCTATCTTGCTACTCACTCATTCCCTTCCCCTGCACCGCTTTACCCATGCAATGCCCTTGTTGCTTCTCACACCCTCTCCACCACATCTTTCTCTTCACTCCCATTCTCCTTCCCAACTGCACTCCCTATTTCCTCTCCACTTGACTCATCTTCTCCGTTCTCTCCTCATCATCCCCTATTGCCTAAGCACCCTATCTGTCTGCACCCCTTCCGCGTCTCCCTTCATCCACTATACCATCCTCTACTGCCTCACTTGACCCCATTCCAATACCTCTATCTTCTTCATATATCTTCTCCTCCCTACACACTCTGCTCAACTATTCTGCTGTTATCCACCACCCCTGTCCATGCATCCCTGTCTTCTCCCCACCAAACACCCACACAGGTTTTCCTCTCCACAAAACCCTCTCCTCCCCTTACTCTATATGTTCTTTCGTTTCTCCATCCTCAATCCTCCTTTTCCCCTGTATCTCATCACTCATCCTTCCTCTCCGTAGCTACCGTCTTTTCCTCCCCATCTTCTCTCCTCTGTAAACTCCTCTCGTCTCTCCCCAAGACGCTATCGCTTCCACAATTTATAACATGTCTGCTTTGAACACATTTTCCTTGAAGGGGGATCATACACTCAAAATGTTATATGTTCATGTTACTTGCATTTTGAGGGAACGCTGGATTTGAACCCAATGAAAGAGTGAAAACTCTCAAAACAAAGTCAGCAGAAAAATCTGAGAAATGTAATGTTTCCTTAACATACAGTTCCTCAGACATTTCTGTTGTTCTCATCTACCTTCAAACACCACTCCCTAAAATTTCAAATAGAAAAGATGATCTAAGGTCTGTTACTCCATGCAAGCTCTGCAGCACTTGTGCAGCCAGAGGTTTTAAGGATAACTTTTGCAGCAGTTCCTCTTAAACCATCATAGAGGGTGAACATTTTAGCGCAAACATACTGCAACTTGTCTTGTTTGAACCACACTTTATGTGGACAGGATACCTAACATTTGCTGATCTTCCCCGGGAGGTCACATTCCTAGGTCAGGTGTACATAACAGTAAGAAAAAGATTTAATTGAGCCCAGGCATTTGCAGGAAAACTCGTTGGAGATCAACACACATTTTGGTGACATACACTGTGAAAAAAATCCAAATCATATGGCACTTATAGAAAGCATATGCTACATATGCTATTGTACCCCAACACTCCCCAACAAAAGAATTTTCAGAAGAAAAACATTGTATGTACTACTCTATGTAAGTTCTACAACACTTGCCAAGCCAGACAATTCTTAATACCACAGCATATAGGTGAACAGTCTTTCAACGTATAATTTTTAACTTGTCTCGTTTGCATTCACTTGGCATCGACTAGCAGCATTGATGCCAATGCTGAACTTCCTTTCAATTGCAGGTCAGGTGCAAACGTACAAGGTACAAAATGCTGTTGGGTGGCAGGGATAGCAAGAAAAAGCGAATCTGCATAAAATAACACTGAAGAAAACATTCATCCTACTGAAACGTCCATCGTTATCTGGCCTCATAAGCCTTCACTTCCCAAAGGATTGCATACAAAATGAACACGAACTTCTACTCCATACAATATCTGCAAATCTTTTTAAGCAAGAAGTAAGGTAAGCACATAGGGAAATAACTTTAAACAAACAAATGTAGCTTGTTTTCTTTCAATCCACTTGACTTCCAGGAGAAATTTCATACAAAACAGTGGAAACTTACATGTTGCTTCTCATTATCAGATAAGGCGTACATTGAACATAAAGGAAAGCTGGAAAACTCACCGTAAAAACCCAATTTATGCAAACAACACTGAGAAGAAAACAGCCATCCAATCTTGTTGCACATTCTGTTGTCCTCTGCTACCTGCCTGATACCCTCCTTGTAAATTCAAAGAAAACAAAATGATTAAATATTTTCTACTCCCTAAAGCTCAACAAATCCAGTCAAACCTGAACTTTCAAAGTTAGATTGAAAAATGCTCTCCTACTCCATGCAAGCTTGATGACTCCAGTCAAGCCACAAATTCAAAAGGTAAAATACATAACACTTGCTGGCACACTGTCATATGTCATTTTAATATGCTGTTCAACGCTATATACTGAATATATGCCCACAATATTATCGTCCGGGAGGCCAGTCAGTCTCGAGAGACCAAAAGGGTGAGAGCTCTCGAGCCACCCACATCAGGCCAAAGTTTCTATAGACAAAAAACACAAAACTACAATATATTCCAGACATGAAGTAAATGCAAATCCCTATTCTCCTACCGGCTCTTGCCATTTACAAACCTAAAGATTGTCATACATTATCCTACTCTATTGGTTAGTACATCACACGTGACATTCCAAATCCATCCCCCTGCAGATGACCTAATAGGGCAATTAGTAAAAGTGAAATCAGCACCTCATTGCAACAATATTAGCTACATTAACATCCGTTCCCATTCCACCAGACATCTTGGCACCCTACACAGTTCTCAGAACTTGCAGCTGCCTCACTGTGAAACATATGTATGCAACTACCCCACTGATGCATGTTGCTTTACCCATTAGGCCAAGGACAGAAACTGTTAGTTTGCAGGATGTTCATTTTGCCTGGGAGAGAGAGATGCTAATAGAAAAAACATAACAGAAGTCACACTTTGGAGAAGTAATTCTATTATTTGTGCTAACAAGCCACTCTGCCACACACTCTGCAGTCCTAGGACTTTACTAGAGGGCAGTAGATCCCAAACCTGATTCAGTATTTTGGCAGTGCCTAAACCCAAGGCCCAGTTTACACCAGAGCATGTCTTTTGCAACCATTATATTTCTATAGGACGAGTGCTAAATATATAAATCATTATTATTCTGTGTGCTCAAATTCTCTGGGAAAAGTTTCAGGAGAAAGGATAACAGGAACATCATCTATGAAACAATAGCTAACATGATGAATATTTGCACTGCTTTGCTATCCAGTGGTGTATTTGGCAACTTGAATAGTTCTCTATGATGCAGCAGAAAATACAAACTAAGAAAGCCCATAAAACACAAGTCTGAAACCTCACCAAAGTCCAGAGGTCGGGATGTCATGCATGATACTCTGACACTCCTGCCATCCCCCTCCAATGTAAGATAAATAGTTGCCAATGAAGGCACCCACTCATATACGTGTCCCAATAATCATGCAAAATAAGATAACACACCCCATCAGGGAATGAGACCAAGAGATACATTGCAAGGGTAATAAAAGTTTATATCAAATAAAGAATGGCAGCAAAGAACTTTGCTGCCCGAGAGCGCTCTACCAAAAATTACATGGGCAGCACATTATAAAAGACATTTGCGTCAGTGATGCTGATTTTCAACTATAGTAGATGTGAGGTTGCTGGTTGGTGGTGCACCTATGGAGAATGGAATATAATATATTGGAATGCTGACCTCCACATTCAGGGCTTCTCTGATATTGTGTTTCCTGCTCCCAGGTAAATCAGGTATGTTTATAAAATCCTTTATTTCCGACCCAATCCGCAGGTGGTGTGGGGGTTGCCAGACTGTCTAACTGCCGCTTGTCCCCCAAATACATTTTATGGCATGCTCCATCACTGCCACCTGAGCAAGCTGGTGATTAGCGGTAGGGCTATGCCTATCAAAGATCCTATGAATACACCAGCTTGAGAGAGCAGATTTCTTTTTTTTTTAAATTCTAATATAGTTTATTACAAACCTTTCACAAAAACAACAACATAAAAAGGAAGAAAAAACAGGAAACCCATAAAATCGCCATAAAACAGCACAAGCAAGTAATTCCCATCAATACGTTTTCCTCCAAAATTAAATAAAATATATAATGCAATCTTCAAAACAATTAAAAAATAGATACAACTTTCCTCCAAAGGAGGGTAAAATCTATAATGCAGCCTTCATGATTCCCACTCATGAACAAATCGCATACTTCATCAGAGGGCAAAGTTATCATCAAGCCTGCAGCTTGTAACGAAGCTAGCCTTAAGTTGTGTAATGACTCACTTTTACACAAAACATGTTTTACAGACTCTATAAATCTCTCTGCACACATGCCCCCGCGATTTCCCTAGTCTTGACGATATTACATTTCAGCTGTTAGGCTGAAGGAATAACTGGGGGCTGTGAGTTACAAGAGCTCATCTTTGACTCCTCTCTCTCCTTCTCTCTTCACATCAGGGACCTTGTGAAGAAGGTCCCTGGTCCACTTTCGGCTGCACCGCCTCAGCCCATCCAGCCCCATCCTCGCACTTAGCATATGGACTCTCATTCCCCTTCAATCTCTGCATTCCCCTGGCACTTGTCCACCTGGCCTTCCCTTATCACTCGCCTAGCCCAGGGGCCACCCTTGCCCCCTTTTTCCTCCCCCCTGCACTTGTGCGCAGTCCACTCTGACCTGCACTTCCTTTCCCTGCTTAGCATCATTGCATTCCGCTCGGACTGGCACTTCCCCGCTCAGTTTTTCATATGTCATCCCTGCCCCCCAGGGCCCTTCTTGTCTTGTTGTGCCGTGAAACACTGGTTGCTGTTTAGGCACATTATAAATACCCAATAAATAAATTACAAAGGGGAAATATCATATGCAAACCAGTCTTGGTTCCACCTCAAAAGGGGGCCAGTCCAGCCCAAAATGCTTTGTCACATCCCTTCTGCTCAGGACCATAAGAATCCCCAGACATATTTCAGCCACATTGGGCCACATCAGTGAGGAGTAGATTGGATCTCTAGGCCCAGCACGAATGGGACCCAAGTCTGTGCATACCCGTCCCCCTTAGGGTGACTACAGAAAAACAAAAGAGGTGATGGCTGGAAAGATTTGAATACATCTTAACCTCTGGCATTGCTCTGGGCTACCCTCCAGACCATCATTCTTTGTCTACCAAGCCATTACAAAAGGAGAAATACCATATGCAAATCAGGTTTGGTCCCACCCAAAAGGGGTAGTCCAGCCCGAACTGCTAGACCACATCCCTTCTGCACAAGACCACAAGCATCCCCAAACATGTTTTGGCCTTGTTGGGGTTCATCACTGAGGAGTAGCTTGGTTCTCTAGGATCAGGAGGCACAGGGCATCACATCTGGACATACCTGTCCCACTTGGGGTGACTACAGCAAAACAAAAGAGGTAATGGCTGCAAGGTTAAGAATTAATCTCAACCTCTGGCATTGCTCTGGGCAAACCTCCAGACCATTGTTCTTCACCTGCCAAGCCATTACAAAAGGGGAAAGACCATATGCAAATCAGGCTTGGTCCCACCCCAAAAGGGTCAGTCCAGCCTGAACTGCGAGGTCACATACCTTCTGCATAAGACCACAAGCATCCCCAAACATGTTTCGTCCTTGTTGAATCTCATCAATGAGGAGTAGTTTGGGTCTCTAGGACCAGACACACGGCACCCACGTCGGGGCATACCCATCCCACTCAGAATGACTAAAGCAGAACAAAACAGGTGATGGCAACCTCTGGCATTGCTCTGGGCAATCCTCCAGACCATTGTTCTTTGCCTGACAAGCCATTACAAAACAGGAAAGACTGTATGTAAATCAGGCTTGCTCCCGCCTCAAAAGGAGCAGTTCAGCTCAAACTGCTAGGTCACATCCCTAAACATGTGTTGGCCTTCTTGTACCTTAACAGTGTAGAGTAGCTTGGGTCACTAGGCCCAGCAGGCACGGGACCCACATCTGGGCATACCCGTCCCACTCGGGGTGAGTAAAGCAAAAAAAAAGAGGGGATGGCTGGAAGGTTTAAAATTAATCTTAACCTCTGTCATTGCTCTGGGCAACCCTCCAGACCATGGCTCTTTGCCTGCCAAGCCATTACAAAGGGGGAAAGACCATATGCAAATCAGGCTTGGTTCTACCCCAAAAGGGGAAGTCCCGTCCGAACTGCTAGGAGACCCAAGCTACTCCTCACTGATGAGGTTGAAACATGTTTGGGGATACTTGTGATATTGTGCAGAAGAGATGTGATCAAGCAGTTTGGGCTGGAGTATTAAAGAAGTATACCATATACCATACCTCATTTTATTCTTGAAATTGATGAACATTGTGCGAGACCTGGCAGGAAAGTATACAAGGTCACCAGCAAGTCTGATTTTTCTTGGTGACTTTAATCTGTGGGCAAATAAAAGCTCTGATTCTGATGCCACCTCCCTTGTAAATACTCTTGAACATATTGGCTTTTTCCAACATGTCTAAATGGCCTCTCATGTAAAGGCCAACACCCTTGATTGGGTGCTGACCCAGAATGTCACAATATCCCTTATTTCTCTGGCAGAATGCCCATGATAAGACCACTTCTTAATTTCTTTTAACCTCTCCCTTCTTACATCCCTCTTATCTTCATACACATTATTCAGAAAATCTAAACAGGTTAGGGATTCTAAAAAAGCGACTCCTGATGATTCTGTTGCTCTGGTTTTGCCTCAGCTTGCCAACTTACCCGCTACCATCTCTTCTGAAGTTCTTATAAGCCAATTTGAACAAATTACCAATACAGCTTTTGATGATTTAGCTCCCTCACGCACTATAATTCCTAAAGAGGACATGAAGAGGAGTACCTGGTTTAATGACAAAGTCATTTCATCCAGGAAACAGAAGTGTGATCAGGAACATATGTGGTAGAAAAACCCATCTGCTGCTACTTTATCCTCACATAGAAGTGCAGTAAAAGAATATAAGAAGGTCATTCTTGATGCCAAACGTGCAAATTATACTGAAAGAAATACTGCAGCAAAATCTAATTCCAGAAAACTTTTCTCTATCTTGCGCAAACCTGAAGGAAAATCTCACTGGTGGCAATATGTTGGAGTTGATAATATCTGGTGTCAATCCATACAGGATGAGTTTGGAAAGAAAACTCATTGTGATCAGGAATCCATCAATAATTGCCTGGTTCTCTTAGAGAAATTTCCCTTAGCAATATATTAGTCAATATTAGATCAAGAGACACCTGTCGTTGATCAGCTTTTGTTCTCCTTCAGGCAAGTAACTGAGAGTGACGTTCATAACATCGTGAAAAATATGAAACCCCCCACTTGACAGGCAGATGTATGGCCGTCTCACCTCCTCAAATACTCTCTGAATACAGTATTATTAATACCTCCTTTGCAGATGCTTGAGTTCCCATATGTCTCAAAGAGGCCTGTATTACCCACCTTCTTAGGAAAGACAACCTGGCCATTCTTGCAAATTTATTTTGCTATTCCGTCTAGAAAATCTGGTTAGGGTCGCCTAGTGCCAATTGTATGAGTTAATTGAAGCCCATTATGTACTAGGAATTTGACAATCCAGTTTGCATATTAAACAAAGCAGTGAAACTGCTTTATTGGATTTAAAATCAAACATCAGCAATATTATTGATAAAGATTGTGTTGCTTCATGGATGCTCTTAGACCTATCCGTGGCGTTCCACCTGGTGGACCATGCCTAATTGGTGGAAAGCCTGTCTAAAATTGAAGATGCTCCACGGAGGCTGCTTCATGGAGTAAATCCTACCTGGGACCATGACTTGCAAGGGTGGCCAAGGAACACTATCAAGCCACACCCATTTCCTTTACATGTGGGGTCTGAAAGGGCTCCTGCCTGTCTGCGCTCCTATTTAATGTTTACACAAAATCTCTGTGTAATCTTCTGGATGGGATGGGAGTGTCATACACAAATTACGCAGATGACACGCAATGATAAAAAAAACAGAGCTGCTTATGATAGGATCTGCACCCAGACTGGAGAAGCTGGATCCTCTGTATAGTTAATTCTCCATTGGCGGCTGCCCTATCCCAGTTGTTCATCATGTTAAGACCCATGGGGCCTTATTCACAGAAGCATTTTACAATTGTGCAATCGGTTCTGTGAATTAGGCCCTTGGAATCTATTTGGATTCACAACTTTCTTTTAACAAACGTGTGGCTAATCTTCGATCCTCCTGCTCTTATACGACTAAACTTCTCTGCCAGATATGCCACTATCTATTGGAAAAGAACAGGGCATTAATAGCTTCTGCTATCATCAATGCGAAGCCAGATTACTGTAATAGTATTTTAATTGGCACATCTCTAGCCACTTCCAAGAAAATTCAAGTTATTTTGAATGGGGCTGTATGTGTAGTCTGTGGCCTAGGGAATCAAGAACATGTCACCAAAGCCCATTGAAAATTACACTGGCTTCCAGTGCAACACAGGATTCTGCATAATGCCCTTACCCTTGTATATAAATGTATCACTGGAGATGCTCCATGTTATCTCTCTGATTGCTTTAACTTTGCCTCGCATAGGAGAATTCTTCATTCGAACAAGGACAACTTGCTTGAACAACCATATTGTGCTCTGAAAATGTATGGAGGGTCGTTTGTTGATGAATGGGCTACATCACCATGGAATGCACTCCCAGCTCCTCTGAAGGATACCCCTGTTAGATGCAATTTAAGAAGGCCTTTAAGACTTATTTCTTCAACAGAGGAGTTGACTAACTGCCCTCCCTTTTGTTCTTTCTGCCCCTTTTCTTTCTTTTTGTCGGTAATCCTTTGTTTGTCTCTTTGTGCGCTGTGAGGCCTATGGGTTTGTAACATCTGATAAATAATAAAATAAAATAAACTGTGGCCCTCATTCCGAGTTTGGAGGTAAGTTCTGTCCGTTACTGGCATGGCGCAAATAGCGTGTCCGAGCTGGCAACAGCCGCTAAAAGCGGGCTATTACGACTTCGCGGGCACGAGCTTTGCGCCATGCCGGTAATGTACCTAGTGCCATGCCGCAAAAGGGCCCCAAAAAGACCGTACCGGCATGAAGTGCACCGTAGATAACACTACCGCCATAGTCCAATGCAGCATTAGCGGTGACCGTAAATAGCGGTGACCGCTAATCACGGTCACCACTATTTACGGTCACCGTTAAATAGCGGAACTGGAAATAGCGTCATCGCACAGGAATGGGAAGGAGCACGGCGGCCATCTTTAAAAACACAATCCATTGCCATCTTCACCACACAGGACCCCTGGGACACTGGTGATCGTCTGGAAAGTTAATCTGACCATCCAGGAATGCCTAAAGCACCCAAAAAGGGATCTGCCTGCCTCCGAAAGGAGCGTTTCAGCCAAGATGAACTCCAGATGCTCGTAGACACCCTACACGAGCATGCAGCAACATGAGGAGGGAGACTGTGTTGCGAAAAAAAGAAATTTGGGCACTAGTATGCCAGAATGTCAGCGCAGTGGGCAACACCCTATGCACGGTCAAGGATCACCGCAAAAGGTGGGATGACCTGCAGATGAGGGTGCATAAAATTATTTCTGCAAACCGTGCCCAGGCCTTGGAGACCGGAGGAGGACCAAATTCTCCAATTAAGCTCACAATGTGGGAGGAAACATGTGCGAGCATGATTGGGCCAGAATCCATAGAAGGGGTCGGAGAGATGGAGTGTGGCGCCACGTCATCAGCTGATGGAGGTGAGTGTCCAAAGCAAAAGTTCCTAATCCAAAAGTGATGACAGTCAAGGCCAATGTCTGTCTAAAGAGTGACGCCATGGTCAGCCACACACACACTCCCTGTGAAGTATGCTAAAGCAAGTGAGACAAAAGCCAGTGCCTGGTGAAAGGCCGTAACATACATGACACATACCACACAAAGTAGCAAATTCCATGAGGCACACAGCGTCCATGATCTAAATAGTGTGCATCTCAGACGGCACAGTACCTAGCCAACATGAGTGACACCGACATATACCTGCATGTACCACCCATGTATGGAATGATGTGCCGTTCCCTACACAAATGCCTATTACCCAACAATTGTGTGGATGTGCAATCGTACAAATGTATGAATGCTGGCTATCCAAACATCAATCATGCCGTCCCTCTCTTTCACCCCCACAGGCAGTGAGCATGACAGTGAGGAGCAGGACAGCAAACGTCCCTCCACATCCAGGGGCCAAGCCAGGGGCGCCGTGTCCCAGCAAGGAGGCCACCACTGGGACATATACCACCAGCAACAGCGAGGGCACACCACCCCCACCCCCACCCCTCACTGCACTGCCTACAGACACCTGTCCAATGCCACATTCTGAGGAGTACAGTGTGGCTGGGGAGGTGGCAGCCACGGCCCCCTCGCTGTTGAGGACAGCCCAATGACATCTGGGGAACCATTGAGGATGACTCAGTGGAAGTAGTCCACACCCCAGCACATTTGTCAACCCCTCAGGTATCCATGAGTGACACTGGTGATACCAACACACCGGAGCAGTCTGGGCAAGAACAGACATAGGGAAACATCAGTCCCGTATACAGTCCCGGGGAAGATGAGCCAGCTGGACATGGCAGCCCGATCCCCAGCAGGGCCACTGGTGCAACCGCAGGAGCACAGCGGGCTGACCAGCTCTCTGCCCTAATATTGGAATTTGTGCAGGACAACCGGCAGGCCAGGCAGGAGTGGCAGGTGGATTTGAGGGCACTGGGCCAGTCCATCACAGAAAACACAAACCGCCTCTGCTCGGCCGCATGGTCGATGCTTTGGAAGCAGCTCTTCCCGGCCAACAGCCTCAGCATGAGGACACACGGTCCACAAGCAACTCCACACAGACCAGCCCGCTCTGCCGGTCGCTCCGTGCACTGCGCCGACGAGACATGCCACCCCCTGGCTCCGGGAGCGCAGAGTGACTGTACTTGCAGCCTCATGTGGGCTCCGTGGACCCTATGGGACTTGGGCTCCGTGGACCCTATGGGCTCCGTGGACCCTGGTTGGCTGTGTGGGTAGTTGGGGGAGGAGAGGGAAGGGGGTGAGAGTGTGTGGGGGAGTTGTGGGGGGAGGGGAAGGAGGCTGAGGGTGTGTAGGGGGAGGAGGAGGAGGGTGATGGTGTGTGGGGGAGTTGTGGGGCGAGGGAGATGAGGGTGGTGGAGGGTTTGTTATTCACGTTCATATTATTACTTTCAATACACTGGTTGTGTTACAAGAAAAAAAACAGAGTGGACATTCATCATTGCTCATGTGTCATTTAATCTTGCACAGTGCATAGTGTACATGTATCCCCACACCCAGTGCCCTATGTCATAACATTATGTCACCCTCTGCTGACTTGTGTGTCAGAAATATTGTGCGATCACTGACTGCCGCACAGCACGTCCCTCCTGTGCATCGGCACCGTGATGATGTCCTGCCACTTCTTCCTCCTCCCCTTCATCATCATCAGGTGGTAGCAGTTCCATGTCAGGGGGCAGGGGCACATTCCGGCAGATGCACATATTGTGCAGCATTACACATGCCATGGTGATCTTGGCCACCTTCTCATGGCTGTAGAGAAGTACCCCACCCGACCGGCTGAGGCAGTGAAATCGTGCCTTCAACAGGCCAAAGGTCTGCTAAATTACGACACGTGTACGGGTATGGGAACGATTGTAGTCCTCCTCATGCCTATTCTGTGGGTTCGGACAGGGGTCAGGAGCCACAGCTTCAAGGGATAGCCACCATCACCTGCATGAGAGGGGAATGAAGGTTAATGTTCGCACATTCATGTTGGACAACTGTACTAGTCTCACACGGCTGCAGGTAATTTGTGCCCACATGCACATGTCCCTGGATGCATTGACCCCATTTCAGGTCCCGCTATGTGTCCTGTGCAATGTACTAATGGTGTGGGTTGCATCTTCAAGATGATTCATGGTGTGCACTGACATCTTGTTGCACATGCATCGTATATGCATACAGCAGTGTTAGTATAAAATTAGTGATGTGTTGTGCTCTGTGAGATTTAGTAGTAGGGAGCGTTGCCTGTAGTGTGTACAATATTGGGCATTCTGCGCTGATCATTTCCATGATGACATGCAGCACTCCTATGGGTGTGCCAGACCAGTGACACACTGTGGAATCCCTGGTTGGCTCAGTTCAATGCACTCCCAGGGATGATTGTCCTGTGTGGTGATATGCTGGAGACAGCAACATAGTGCATATGCACTGCATGGTGCAGGATGGCCTCACAGTGTGTGAGGCCGCTGATGAGTGGTGCATGTGTTGTGGGATGTGGTGCATGTGCTGTTAGTCATGTAGTGATAGGTGTCGGCCTTACTTCATCACTATGGGATTTGGGTGTCATGTATCGTTTCTGATGCTTTGGGGCACAGTGTTCGGTGATGTGCACATCGTGCACTGACATCAACATTCCCACCCAGGTGGAGTATGCATTCGCCCCTTCCCACACAGGTGGAATATGCATCCCCCCTTCCCACCCAGGTGGAGTATGCATCCCCCCCTTCTCACCCAGGTGGAGTATGCATCCACCCAGCTCACAACCCTGATGCACTGCCATGGCCCAGTCAGGCAACTCACCAAGCAGCCAGGCACGTCGCCCAGCATGTTGCTCCATGAAGCGTGGTAGCGTGGAGTTCCGCAGGACCAAAGAGTCATGAGTTGATCTGGGATATCGGGCACAGCAATGTGTGATGATCTTGCTGGAGTCGCATACCATCTGCACATTAATAGAGTGGTATTGCTTGCGGTTGCGATACACCACCTCCATGGCATGCAGGACCACCAACTCCACGTGGGGACCGTCGAGGGCACCTACACAATTCGGAATGCCTGTCAGTGCATGGAAGGCAACTTTTGTATCAAATATCTCCTGGGGTGTCCGTGGTAGGGATATGTAGTCCCTTGTGTGCTTGAGGAGGGCATCCAGCCCTTGGTTCAGAATCCGGGAAAATAAGGGTTGTAATATGCCATGCATGTACCCCACTGTGTGCTGGTAGGTGCCTGTGGCAAGGAAGTGGAGCACAGACACTACCTTCAGTAGAGGGGGGATGGCGGTGTGTATTTCTATGAGGCTCACTATGTCAATGTGTATCAGGTCCACTATGGTGGTGATGGTGTCCCGGTCAAGCCGGTACAGAGTGTGGATCTGTTCAGGGGTTAGATTGAATGGACTAGCTCTGATGCAAGGGATTGTGGGCTGCTGGGGTGGTAACGGTGGCTGCACTGGTGGGGCATGCTGGGCCTGTCTCACCATCCTTCTCCTCCTGTGTTTCCTCTGTGGTGGCGGCTGTTGTTGTTGATGTTGAGGCATTGCAAGAAGGGCCTCCAGCTCCAGAAATGCTACTACTATTGGTATCATCTTGGTGTGGGAGGGGGTGTGGTGTGTGGGTGTGCTCCTTTTGTACTGGCCCTGACTCCATTGCCTCCACCTGTGCTGATTGTGTGCACCTGTGTCAGTTGGTAGCACTGCTCCGGGCTCTTTACGCCTGATGCCAGTATTTACGCCATGCCGGTATGCACTTTTTCTGCCTTCATGAGGCCGTTATTTGCATGTCTGCCTCACTTGTGATCCTCTCCGGTTTATGGCATGCCGCTAATGCCGGCATGGTGTGTCGCACGCGCGCGCCCAGACCGCTATTTACGGCATCGTACTTTACGATATCGTTAATAGCGGTCTGGTTGGTCAGAATAGCCCGTAGCGGTAAGCGATGCCGGTAATCCTTTACCGGCATAGTTTTTCCCTTACCTCCAAACTCGGAATGAGGGCCTATGTGTTGCTCGATGACCACCTGTTCTAGAACCTTCCAGAAATAACAAGAGTGGGATCTGTCTTTAGGACACTATGCATAGGTATGCAGGCCTAAGAGATTTTACTTGCTTCTTCTTTAGGGTGTGTGTTTGACTTGCAACCACCCCCTTGGTTATTTTATGTTGGGTGCCTAGCTGAGATAGTGCCCTACCGCCCCTTGTAAAAGCATTGGGCATGAAAAGAGTCCCTTAAGATATGTATTGGGTTTCTAATATACTGTGTGTTTTTAGTACTTTGTGCAATGTTATAAGTACTTATTTAGCCTGATAGAGAGCTATATGTATAAAAAAATATTAAATTGAGCTTTTATATTGTGGTTAATGCCGGAGATCAGCCTCCAAGCGCAGGACTGGGATTCAAACTCGTGATGCTCTGCAGTGTCTTGATTACAAGACTACTACTTGTCCCCTCAGCTATCATCCCAGTAACATAGAAAATGTATACCTTTCAGTACAGTTTCAGTGGTGCCTTTCTAGAGATAAGCATGTGGATGAGTTGCAACTGTGAGAAACCAGACGGCGTCTCACCAACTAGTCCTCAGGGATCTGTCATCCCGGTGGTCAGCACACAGCCATCGCTTTTGGATCCAGTTCCTGGGGCTGGATCAGTGCGGGAGGATTACCTGGGTGAGGGGTCTTCTGGGAGTGGGAGTGGGTCACTGGATGGTAAGACGTGATATCTCCTTCCCTGTAACACCTTTACCCCATCCTATCAGGTGGGATATTTAGAAACTCAACCCCCCATCCTTTTACAACACAAACCCATTCTCACGGACAGCCCGCTATGAGAAAAACAGACCAACACCTGAGCCGTATACCTGACGTGTCCCATTATAAGGGTCATTCAACATCAGGCAATTACTGACTATCACACACCCCTGACTTCCATTACACTTACACTTCCCCACATGGATAAAAGGTGGAGCACAAGAGCACACTCTGAGCGAGGCAAAGCACACGAGAAAACAGCAGTTACAAGAGGAGAAAGGTGGCGAAATAGAAGGGGATTGCAAGGAGGGAAGTTCCCTTGACCTTTTTCGACAAGGAACCATTACTTTCATGAAACCTTTAGAATAGAAAACGTAAGACCAAGAAACCCAGGTGAAGAATTCTGCATTGTGTGCCTGAGGTACCCGGCACCTCCTGCATCGATAACCCAGACAGGGAGAATCACCAACTGCCATGGTATTGTCCTTGGCTCCAACGACAAAGCAGCATCAGTGAAATCAACACAACCAGTGAGTGGGAGAGACCGATACAGGACCGGTCTCTGGTGAAGCCAAGGTTGCAAGCAGCAACATTGTATGGCGAGGGCTGAAACGAACATTGTTTGAAATGCGTGTCATAACCAGTGCAAGGAAAGTGGAATGGCAGATGAGTGATTGAACTTTGAAACCAAGATACAATACTTTTGACAGAGTGGTCCGGCACCGTGAGTGTGCATAGTCGAAGGTCTCTGTAAGGTATCTAGCTGAGAGTTAACAAAAGTGAAAGAGTGGTAAAGGATTGTGAATCAAAGTGGTCCTGCGAAAGGGTCAAGCAGAATCCTCTGCACAGCCAAAAGTCTTCAATGTTGATAAAGAAAGTTTATAGCAAAGTAGATACAGTTGGTCAGACCCCAGCAGAGGGAGATCAATTGAAAGTTTTGGGTTAAAGCAAGTGTGCGTTATTGGTCCGAGCCTGGCAGAGGTAGACTGATTGAAGATTTGATGTTGAAGTGGATCTGAGCCTGACGGAGGGGGATCTGGGGTGAATAGTGTATCACCCGAGAAATTGGATATGTGAAAATCCTAAGAAAAGTGTTTAAAGTGGATCTGAGCCCGGCAGAGGGGGATCCGAGGCGGATAGTAAAACACCTAAGAAAATTGTGTATATGTGAAATACAAAAGGAAAGGAACTTTGTTTGTTGTATCCGGCCCTCTGAAAGAAGAGACTTTGAATGGCAGAGACTTTGCCACAGAAGGCCATGATGTTGAAGTTTTGAACTGCACCCTCGGCTAGAGAAGCCATGGACTGTGCTAAACTCAAGCGGTTCACCTTGCCCCATGCTAAAAACATGGGGAAGGGAAGCCTAAAGCTTGAATATCCTGACATATGATTTCTTGAAAACGTTTTTGTTTTGCATAACATTGTTTCCTACACTATTTGTATTTAGAGGTAAGGATTGGCAATATGTTTATTAGTATAGACCCTTTTTATTTTTACAAGTAACCACTAGATTAGTGAGTGGATGGCCTATAATCAGCTCCAATTGAGTGCTGAAAAACAGAGTGTATTCTGTTTTGACCTGAACATCTCCTTACTGCCATGAAAAAACAGCCAATTCCTAATCTACTGGGAGTAGAACCTACATTTGCTGTTAAAGTAAAAAACCTTGGCTACATCTGGCAGGACAACTTGTGCTGTGAAAGCCAGGTTGGAGCCAAGCTGAAAGCAATCTTCTACTCCCGAGACTCCTTCGGCAGATTCTTCTGTATATCCCGGAAGAGGATCATGCCCCGTTTTTAGGAGCACTTACAAATGCCCATTTGGACTACTGCAATAGTCTATTGATGGGTATTCTAAAAAAACAACTATATAGGCTCCAAAAGGCCGAGAATGCCACAGTTAGGCTGGTCTGTGGACTGAGCAAAACCTCCCATGTTTTTCCCTCACGCCGATTACTTCATTGGTTAGCAGTTGAGGACTGCATTAAGTTTAAGGTGGCATGTCTGGTATTTAAGTGTTTGAACAATCTAGCACCAGACTACTTGAAGGACACTCATTTGTGCCCACATGTAATTATGACTATATTGAAATGCAAATTGACCTATTTAAGTTTGTACGTAAGCTAAACAGGGACGTAATTTAACCAAAATGCCAGGGGTTGCGGAAGTGACATCACATGGCCTTTGACCTCTGATGACTTCACAGGAAGTGATGTAATTTGACCCCATCCCGAAGTGACATCACGAGAAGCGGTGGAAAACAACCTTTCACCCCTTGACAATACAGAACGTGGCATCACATAGCATTGTTCCGAAATACACTATGGAAAATATGGTTACGATATCACTATAATGTGATATACATTTCATACAGGAATGGATAACCACATGTATTGTTAATATCAGTGTGTATAGGCCCATGTTACCAAATTACTATGAATGCAAGCAGATGTCCAAGGACAAACGATAATGATGTGTTATTATATAGCACTTATGCTTAAGCGCTTTATATAGAACAAATATACATACATTTTCACCCAACCTGTGTTGCTACTAATTTACCGACCTCAGAAGAATGAAAGGCTGAGTTGAGGTGTTTAAGAACAGATTCAATCAGTGACTCACCCACTGAAGGGTGCCTGAAACAAACCTTGAATGAGTCTAGCAATTATTGTATAGAAGTCCAGAAAGACATATTATTTGTTATTCCTATTCTTTCTTATTTAGCGTCACTGCTAGAAGTGTTACACTTTTGTAACCCCATGTTTTTTTAATATGCCTGAGCAAGAAAGCCAGCCACTTCAAAAATAAAGAGGCACATGGCGCTGGCCACAGCCCAGGAGCGTACAGTTTAAAAAAATATATATATATATAATTTATTTCTTTTTTTTTAGAGGTAGCAAGGGAGACCACAGGGGTTTCAAGGGAGATCTCAGGGGACACAGTTGCGACCCCTGGCAACCCCTAAATGATGTCTCTGAAGCTAAAGCTAAAAAAGTTCTTTGCTACACAAGTAAAGAAACCTTGTACAGTACCGGAACATCATAAGAAAAGTTCACTAGTGATACAGTAATATACACACTTTAAGATCATTGGAATCAGAGTTAATAGAGATGCATGAAATCTTACAGGATCTACGAATAACACCGGCAAGCATCATGGAAAAGGAAATTAAACTAAAATCAAAATTCACGCCTCAATTGGCGCCGGATAACTTGATTGACGCCTTCTTCAAATCAGTCTTGAATGACATCAATAGAATAGCTGAACAGGAAAGGCAAACTGGGAAGAGATGAAAGTACAAGAGCAATTTAACGGCGAGTGAACAGCAAGCACTTAAATAACTAAAATGGCGATTCAGAAATTGTCATTAAAGAAGCCGACAAAGGCGGAAATATTATTATTATAGACAGAAAAGATTACATACAAATGGCACTGAACCATCTAGAAACACCACTATGCTATGAAAAATTACATTCCAACCCTACCAATGAAATAAAGAAGCAATTAAATGATTTAATAAACAATTGGGCAAGAAAGGGATTAATTTCAGATGATGAAAAGGCCTACTTACTGGTGAGACACCCAATTGTACCAACCATATATTTTCTACCAAAAGTGCACAAGAGGTTTGAGCACATACCGGAGGGAAGGCCTATCCTCAGCGGTATTGGATGGGCAACAGAAAATGTATTTTATTGACAATGCTCTGCGACCAAGGGTGCCGGAGTTAAAGGCATTTATCAAGGACTTCACTGAGGCAATCATAATCATTGAACAGATATATTGGCAATCCACCTACCAATTAGCTACCTGGGACGTTTGAGCACTCTACACATCCAATAGGTATGATTCAACCATACAAACCATTGATTATGCATTCAACGATTAGTCTGCTTCTCATTACCATTACAGTGAAATGTTGAAGGAAATGCTGATTGCTACATTGGAATACAATATATTCTTGTTCAATGACCAATATTATCAACAAAAAAGGGGGGCAGCTACGGGCACGAAGTATGCCCCGGCTCTTGGGAACCTCTTTATGGGTATGTTTGAGGACCAACTAGTGTACAAAGACAAAATATTCACAGAAAAGGTTGTACGATGGACCCACTATATTGACGATGTGTTTTTAATTTGGAAGGGGGATGAAATAGAACTTGATGATTTCAGACAACGAATGAATCACAATGATTTAGGAATACACGTTACTGGACACGTCAGCAACACAAGCATCAATATTCTTGATCTAACTATATATGTGGAACAGGACCACCTTCAAACAAAAACCTACAGAAAAGAAACAGAGATAAATTCAACACTTCATGCAACTGGTTGCCACTACCAGTCAGTAAAACAAAACATACCCACAGGTGAGTTCATCAAAGGCCGAAGAAATTGCAAAGACCAGAGTATGTTCTCCAAAGAATGTGAACTGCTAAAGACAAGATTCAGACAGAGAGGATATACCAACACGTGTACCCAAGAGGCACACAAGAAGGCCACAAATTTGATGAGGCAGCAAACCCTTATACCTGGAAAAAGGAAACAAGCAATTGACACAGATAAAGTAACATTTATAACTACATATTGCGATAATAACCACGTAAACAGAAGAATTCTTAAAAAGAACTGGTACCTTTTGAAACTTGACCAACATTTGGAAAAACATATTGATGACCACCCTAAGATAACCTACAAAAAGGCTAGAACACTCAAAAGAAACTTGAGCTCTTTACTACTCCCAGAGCCACCTACTAAAATCACCGAAACCTGGTTACCAACTACAATACTAGGTTTCAGGAAGTGCAGCAAATGCAGGATATGTAAATATGAACACAAACGCACTAAGACTTTCCAGGATGCAAGAGGAACACGAATGACAATCAAAAACAATATTAATTGCAGATCAAAATTTGTAATTTATTGCTTAATTTGCGTATGTAAACGTACAATAAGGGAGTTGAGGATAAGGATTTGTGAGCACATCTCATCAATTGGCAGCCAAGATGAATCACTCCCACTTGCGCATCACTGGCAACAAAAACACTAGATGGAAGACAAAAGGAATTTAAGATTAGTAAGATTACAGAAAGTAGAACTCGGAAGAAGAGGGGGAGATAGAGAAACCATGATGAGACAAGCTGAAGCATGTCTATTATGTACATTTCGTTCAATTGAATTTGGAATCAATATGGACAATAAAATGGTGCATTTCCTATAATAATATGTACAATACTTGCAAATAGAAAGACGATGACATGCGTTAGTTAGGAATATGTTAAGGTAATGGTTAATTATTCACAGCTGTGAGGACATCGAATGGATGGGACTGAATACATGTGAGTGGTGTGACACTGACAAAGTTGGGACATGGAATAATACGCTAATTGTAGAAGGAGTAGATGCACCCATGATCAGCCTATGTGGTATAGGGATAGACATATGCTGGGGTAGATATAATGATTAAGCTGGTATGTGAAGTAACATGTCAATTTTAAAAGGAGTGATTGCACCCATGAGCTGTCTTTTTGTGTATGCACAGGAGGTGAAAAGAGCTTCCATCGCCTATTGAAAAGGGGTAAGAAAATTAGCTCTTTATTCAGGTATGAGAAGCGGGCCTCTGTGCGTGTATCGATATAGATTCACATGAAATACGAATTTACAAATAATCTTACATACATTAAAATAATTAACAGCTCTGTAAATTACATTAGACACACAAATTAGTGTTTATTTTGAAAAAGCTAGAGCATTTACATCAAAGTATGTGATCAAACACATAGAAACAATGCAGAAAGCCGTTAACTGTAGCCCAAAATATGGCGTCCAAGGTTGTAGGGAAACAAACACAGAAGAGGGACTGTTTGGAACCATGACAACAGCCAGAAGCTGAGTACCTTGCAGCACCACGCCGCCATTCATATTAGGAAGGCAACGTGAGGAGACTGGACCTCCAATTTGTAGGTAAGCCCTAACCCCAAAGTGAAAAGTACCACGCGATAACGATTATTTAACAAGTGCATGATGAAGGGAGGCAGTAATGAAGAGGGTGCGACTACGTAACACCAGACACATCAGGAACAATGTGCTTAAATAACACGATGACAACAATAAACTGAGGCTTTGAATTTAGCGGGACTGGTAAATACTAACATGGCCATTTACAATTAGGATTAAAGAAGTATTAAAGCGATTTCTGTTGTATGCATATTACTACGTAATAGTGGCATTAATTACAATGATACGGAATTAGACGGATAGTGCGACAACGTAACACCAGGCACAACAGGAACAGTATGTACAAAAAACATAATGTTAACAATAAAACAAGGTTTTGAATTTAAAATTACAGCAGAAATGGCAGATCCTAACAGGGTTACATACAATTAAGATCATATAAGTATCACAGCGACCTTTATCGTACACGTACTACTACGTAATAGTCACATTATTTATCTGAAGTCAGGAAGCTCCACGTATGAATGTGAGTGTGACATATGACTGGGACGTGCAGAATAGATGATAACAGCAGATAAAATCTATTTCAGATGGGATTTGAACCAGAGAAACGTGTGGACCATTCAGAGATTTCTAACGAGGATGAACCCTAAGTAATTAAAAAAGAAACCATGGGTAAGATCAACTGTACAAGGATTGGGGGAACTAGCTACACTGTTGTCAGAATGGGTTCTTGAATTATGGAGTCTTAAGTAATTGAACACAATATGGGCAAATTGTAACTAAACAGATTGACTAAGAGAACTCAATGGAGAATGAACTAATGTAAGGGCTGCACATTAATAACTATGCAGGCTATGATTAATTACAGCAATACTGAGATTGTATGTATTAATGGACCATTCTAATATTCGGTTTTTATTTTTGTCTTTTTATTATTTTTTGTCTCAAACCCTACTTATCCGACCCACCCATCCTCATTGTCTGTCTTCAAGACTATTTTTAACATTGATTATTTGTATATATATATTTTTTCTGATTGTATGTCTACATGAAGTGATTTTGTTTGAATGGGACATTTGCCCTGGTTTGAGAAAGGCACATGAAGTGCAGAAACACATGTAATCAAAAGGGCTCTCTTTCTCCTTTAGGAGACACGATTATTTGGTTTACAAAACAAACCATAAAAACTTTGAAACTAATTAACAAGTGTGGCGCACTATCTACTTCTACTTCTACTTCTATTTCTACTTGAAGGACAAGATCAGTCAATACCAGCCTTCCAGATGTCTACGTTCAAAGGACCAAGATTTTCTGGTTATTCCCCCCGTCTACATTTGTATCAAGAGGGGGACAGAAGATTTGCAGTGTTTGGCCCCAGACTCTGTAACAGTATACCAAGGGAAATTAGGACCCTTGATTCACTCTCCAAGTTTCGTAAGGCCTTAACAACTTTCTTGTTTAAATAAGAATCAGCCATTTTTTGTTCCTGTTAGGAACCTTTCTGGCTCTAAGGATGGGATTGAGTGTATTTATATAATTATGGCAAATGTTTTTCTCTGGTGTCATCAGCACCATTATGCCATTGTCCGGGGGGGAGGAAATAACTGACGGGCCCATAGGTCAGCGCTCACCCACTAGAACTTGTAAGACAAGATAGCTGCACCATGTGATGAAAGGGGGTGCAGGATTCACTTACTCAAACACGACTCAATAATGAGGACTCAGTAAGTTGGCAAAGGGAAGTCTGTTTAATGACAAGTACATCAAACAGAGAAACAGAAATCAGCAGCATTGCGATCACCTGTCTCGCTCCAACTTCCTCGAACTTCAGTCGAACAGTCATTGTTATAGGGTAAGATCGTCATCACTGACGTCTAATTCTATAAAAAATCATCATGCAATATAATTGGTTCGAAAGGTAACTTAAGTATAGGTGTTATATCTGTATATGATAATAGGGCATGCAGATTGGATAACTCTTATCGGGTGGGCGTCTACGCCCATACCTCTACATCACGCGTGATAGACGTCACTACAACTACAACATCCTATTGGTTACAGTATCTATAGGACTCCAGATAACATGGTCCATTGAGATTGGGCAGGTTACACCCCTGGACATAAATTTCCACTTTTAATTAGCAGCATACAGAATGGACACCCCTGTGCCTGGTGTCCCAAGTTTCACCCTGCCTTCCTTCCATCAATCAGTGTTTTAGGGCGATGTGTCAATTAGTTGGCTAAGGATGGCCTTGAAACTGTTGTCTCTTATCGGGAAAAGTTACGGCATCCTCGGGTCCTGGATGACATCAGGCGATGGTACTTCTTCGCGCCTGGCTGGTCACGTGTTAGTTCACCATGAATCTGCTTCAGTTTCCAGCCTTTAGTGCATTTAATTCTGTTTCAGCCTCACCACCCGCATGGGCCCCCCTTATCTTAACCTTCATGAGGCAGGCTGGTATGCTCTGAAGTTTGAGTCTTGTTAGCTGACACTCTCCTCCCCTTCTCTGGTTGACCTCGATTTCCTATGCATGAGCTGCTCTTTGTTGAGTTTCGATTCCGCTCCTTCTCTTGCCTTTGGCTGGGTTACGAAACTTGGCCTGTCAGGCCTCTGGCTGCCTGGGTACATTTCTGCCTTCCGCCTGGCAACATCCTGATTTCACTACCAACAATAGAATTGTTTTCTGGGGAAGGTATATCGATGATATTATTGTAATATGGAATGGCACAGAACAACAACTACAAGAATATCACTCTTTTCTGAACAACAATGACTACAATTTGAAATTCACCATCTCCTACAGCGAGCGGTCTATAAACTTTCTGGACCTCCATCTCTACATACAGGACCAAACCATCCATAGTACTCTATACACGAAAGAGACGGCTGTCAACAGTGTTTTACACCCACCAGCAATCACCCCCATCATATCATCCAGAATATACCATTTGGTGAACTGCTGCGAATAAAAAGGAACTGCACATCAGCAGAGGAATTCAAAAAACATCAAGATATGGCAATCAAGAAATTGAAGAATCGTGGATACAGTCCAAAACATCTACTACAGGACAAACTACAGGACAAACCTATGAAACCATCAGAACCAGATAAACACAGGTTCATCGCAACCTACAGTTCAAATAACCATGCCATTAAAAAGATTCTACAAAGAAATTGGAACATTCTGACTACAGATTCGGAACTAATTACCTTTTTAGAAAAAAAGCCCAATATGGTCTTTCAGAACGGTATTCATTTGAAGAAAATGATAAACCCATCTTACTTTGATAACAACAAATATGAACAGTACCAACAAAATCAAACTAATATCACATCATCATGCCTAGTACCACCCTCAAAAGGGAATTTCAAATGTAGCAACTGCCAGATCGGTCCATATATGTGCAATGGGAAGAAAGAATTTGTGCAACCAAATGACAAAAAAATTACAATCAAACAACTTATCAACTGCAACAGCCAATTTGTGACATATGCCATATTATGTCCATGCGATAAAATATATATTGGCAGCACAATCAGGAAATTTAAAATTAGAATGGGAGAACATCTGCGAGAAATCAAAAATAAGGACATGAAATCACCATTAGCCTTTCACTTTTATCAACACCATGAGGAGTCTGATATAACCAAAATCAAATGTTATGGAATAGAAAAAACTGTCCACACCAAGAAGAGGAGGGAACATAGAGAGACTCCTTCGTAAAAGGGAAGCCTTTTGGATATGGTCCATGGATTCAATTCACATGGGTCTAAACGTGGTCAGGAACTTCACCATTTTCTGTGACAAACATAGTGTTATATGATGAAAAAAAAAATGTTTTCTCCTGCGGTGTCATTTTCTTTACTTTCTCTATTCGATTTAAAAGGAACATGCAATTCGAAACATGCATACCAGCATGATCACATATCTAATTTTGGTTCAACAGAAAGAATGTTTTGGAATGTATATATTATATATATTTTTTTGTTTTATTGACATGGTTATATATGGTTTATGGCAGTGTGTCACTATATACTATACGTTTCAAGTTCTATCATGCGTCAGTACCAAGGACGAACCATGTAACTGATTAGCATGTCACGGCACATCGAGTAGATTTATTATTATCGCCTCCTTGGAGAGTTCTTTATTTGCACCATATCAAGCTTAATTGTTTCTTAGCCTGTCAAACACTGCATTTTACAACAATGAGATCTTCACGACAGTTTTCAGTTTAAAAATAGTTATAGTTAACTTACAATTTTTCGAACCTACCAGAATCAGACTGTTTTTTCCTGTGTATTTTTACAAAAATGACACAATATAATTCGAAATACAATACAATACAATTGAATCCGCAACAATTTTCGACCATAACATGATTTTCACCCCAATCCAACATGGCGCTCTGCGAATGGCACCACGTCACAAGATCACGTGACACACGCGTTCGAAATCAATTGCTCGCATTGCTGGTTCAAACGCGATCGTGCGAATTACTGAGCTCTCGGCAATCGAACTGCTTGCAGAAACGATCTCTGCTCACAGCACGGCAATTTCCAAATCCAGGTAAGACGACCACATTAAAACTCTATAGAATGTACACCGCCGTTAGATAAATACAAACATCCATATGGCAAACTTATACAAACCTACTTTTTGTTTACATAGTGCCCTTACGAACTCCATCCAGGAGACACCTTTGCATACTCCAACTGGAGACTCCATGTATTACGAACAGACTTACAGATTATACATGTAAGTTGAAACCTTTTTTCTTCCCCTTTTTTCCATTGCCCTTTGACTTTTGTTTTGCTTTTTAACACTAATCACCTGTGAATATTCAAAAACTAGTCCTGAAGATCTCATCTTATTCATGTCAATAATTCCAAGTTCCTTATCTATTTTTTACATTTTATGTCTCAACAGATATTCTTTTGTGACAATTATTAGCCATTAAACCCCTGAAGAACCGCCAGAAATTAGGCGGGGAAACACGTGTCGGGAACGGCCTGGACATTAAAATTATAATTTTGTTAAGAAATAATTGACCTTCATTTCATCAAGGACATCATGTTTGAGTTTAAATGACTCTACAATTCAAATTGAAGACATTATTTCTAACAACAAAGTCAATAAATTTAGGCTAAGAAAATCAGACCAATTGCCTTATTTAATAGTGATTTTGCGCAATTTGTTTGCACACAAAACAAGGTATTTTTCAAACTTTTCCCTTTGTTCAAGCACGGACTACAACAAGGTCTAGTCCTAATACGATTTAACATTTCTGCTTTTACAAAATGGAGTCGCACTTGTATAATGTACCTTATTGAGGTAGATATATGGTTGGCGCTTGCCGCTCTATCTTCTACTAAGCATTGCAAGCAGTATCAATTTCTTAGCATCTTGCGTTTCAAGCCTATTTACACACGTTTAACAGGTAGGTTGCTTCCATCTTGTCTCGTAGCACCGTTTCCTTACGTTTTAACATTGTCTCTTCTCTGTGTCCATTACATTTATTTTCGTAGTTACTCGCACTGGCGTGCTTGTCTTCGATAGCCGCTTTTGTTCATTCACGAGTCCGTTCAGGCCCTGGTGTCATTTCCACTGCCCTTCCTTTAAGGCTTTTGGGGTCTCTTCGTGGACTGTGTGTAGGTACTCCTCATTTCGTATCAGCGGCTGGTATGGCTGTGTGATAGGGTACTGTGCTGCCCAGGGTTGTCTGGTTATGGGTGCTTCAACCGGTATGGATCTTCTGATGTATACTGGGCAGAGTCCCAGTGCAGCTCTTTGTAGGTTCATTTGCTATTCATACGTCACATACCTTGGCGAGTACGCTCCTGGTACCTCGAAATGAGGGGAAGGGGTGCAGGCCATGTCTGGGACCTCCTCTACACTCCCCCCTCTAGTCGGTTCATTGACCACTTCTACAACCTCCTTTGCATTAATTTCTTTTGATTCTTCGTTGTCATGCTCATCGTCTTCAGCGTTTGTACATGATCGTGTGAATGTGTGAGCCTTTGGAGTCCATATTTTTATCTCTCCCTTCAAACTCTCTGCTGTTTTCACATGTTTGTCTTTGTTCCATGTCATTAGCTGACATTGTCCATTTGGGCTGCAGTAGATCAATTTTCCTTCATACCTTCTTCGTTTCTTAGGGTATGTGAACCTTGTTCCCTCTGGCGCAAATTTGCTGGCTTCACAAAGTCTCTTATTTCTTCATCAGTCAGGTCTCTGGGCTTCCACCCTGGCTCAACATCAACCATTATTTTCATTCCTATGGCTTTCTGCGCAGTTTTCTGGCACTGTGTAATGATTATCTTGATAACACAAAATCCTAGCAATACCATTGCTAGTAGAGCTCCCAGAAACTTGAATATATCTGCCATCCATTGTGGGACCCAAGAGAATAGGTCTCCAAACCAGCTGTCATCGTCCACTTCATCACTTTCATCGATCATCTGGTTTTTCAGGATTGTCAACATGCTTATGGCCTCTGTTAGGGTTCCGTTTTCTTCATCGTGTGATGGTACAAATGTGCAACATGATTCTCCGATTTTTGCACAAACACCTCCATCCATTGCAGTGATCATGTCAAGCACATATCTGTTTTGGAGGGTCATCAGTCTGATTGCTCTCAGCTCTTCTTTGATCGCGTTGAATCCTTTTATAGTGGTATTGATGGTCTGCAATAACTCCCATCTGGTTATCTGCAACTATTTAGCATTCACTCCAACTTGGATGTGGGGCAAGAGTAGTGTTGTGAATACTGTTGAGGTGATTTGGGAGAAAAGTAATTTTCCCTCTTCATCCTGAATACCAGTTCCACAGATCTCCTTCTTCTTAGATGAGCATCTGCTTTCAGGAAACTGTCCAACTTCAGGTCATTCTTAGGGATCACTAGCGCAGGAACATGAACGTTCACTAGTCTGCATATGCCTCCCCAGTTTTTCGGCAGCCTTATGTATGCCTTGGATCCACACGCCCAGTAATGGTCCATAATAACTGCGGTTCCTTGTGTCATTCCTGGAGCTTCAAAGATTCATCCACAGTTTTGATTCTCTCCCATTTTCCTTGTGCCATTGTTTCTGAAACATAGTTTCGGGCTCTCCAGTGGCACTATCTGCAGGGGTCCCCCTCTATCTTCGACCCATGTTAGTAGCTTTACTAGCTTTGGCCACAGAGGTTTGCATAACCTCTGCAAATTCTCTATTGCTTCCTTGCAGGCTCCAAGGACCATCCACGCTCGGCAGATACTACTCCATCCTCCCATCCATCTGAGGAGACCACTGTCCCCCAGATCTGCATTTGGCCTCTGTTCTTCCAGATTTGAGCCTCTTCTGCAGTCTTCCCTTGAATGTTAAGCCTCGAGTTAACTTCCCATCTTATCCCTGATCCTTTGATGCCAGGGTTCTCGTACCTGATCACATGATTTCTGGTGTGTGCTCGGTTTCTTGTTTTAATGTCCTGGACGTAGCCATCTTCATCCGGGTAATCCTGTTCATTGGCCAATATCAACGAGGCGTCTTTTCCCATAAATTGTCCTCTGGTGTTACACATTGCTACATGTGACATACAGTGTGCTGTAGGGACATCAATTTCTACAGCCACGAAGATCTTGGATTTTCCCATGCTGTATGGTAGGAGAGCACAGACGAAGCATTCTCCTTCCGATTGTCTTCGTCCTACTTCCTTCATGTGCTGGTACCATATGTTGTTTCCGAGATGGGCTGTGCTGTCCAGGTAATCATTAAGTTCATTGTTATCTTTGTGTGGGCTTCTCTTGATTTTCAGTGTTCTTCTGTAGTTTGCTATGACTATGGGCCTGATCACGACTTTGGCGGTAACCCTTAAATCTGGCGGTAGCGCTATTACCGCCGGATTTAAGGGTCCGCCAAATCAGGACTTCGGCAGATTTCTCCCCAGCTCTGAGCTGGGGGAAATCCGCCGAAAATTCGCGCTATTACTGCCGGCGGGAAATCCACTGGCGGTAAGAGGGCACATTTTCCCCATTGAGCCCAATGGGGAATGGAGCATTCCCGAATGCGCTCAATGAGGAATGGGGAATTACATTACCGCCGAACTCGTGATCTGGCGCTATTAGCGCCAGGGAGTTCAGCGGTAGGGCTAATACCGCCGGCGGTAATACCGCCGGCATTACCGCCAAAGTCGTGATCAGGCCCTATGTCTCTAAATGCGTCTGTGCTGCTTTTCCTCTCTCGGTGTCTTAGTGGAGCAGGCTGCCTCGACTGCATCGCTGTGGTAGGAGAAGGTTTTGTGTTTCTCTTCCTCTCCTCTTGTTGTTTTTCATTGTGGTTCTCTGGCCGCCATTGGCTCACCATCTTCTCAACGTGAGGCTGAGTCATAGATCTGGTGCTTGTTTGCAGTGCTCGAGCTGGCGTGTTTGTCGTTATAGTCTCTGCAGTTCTATGTTCCAGCTCCTCATGCAGTTTCTTTGCTCTGACTATGAAAGGGAACAAATAGTCTATCAGCATTTGTGTTTTCTCTGTGAATTCCTTCGTGGCTACTTCTGTTCTTTTGAGGGATTTTGCTATGCCCTCTCTCTCTCTAGTGTTTCACTTGGCTCCTCTTGGGTACTTCCACTGTTTTCTGGAACTGATTGTTCAGCAGGCAGTCTCCTCTTCTCTGCTGCCTTCGTTGGAGGCCCTGTAGCCATTGACACTTGCCCTTGTCTGTGTGCATCCAGTGTGTGGGTGCGTGCAGTGGTCAGTGCAGCGTTTTCATTCATTCCGTGCTGACCCTGTCTCCAGCTTTTCTCTTCATTTGTTACCTCAAATGTGTCTAAATCATTGCTCATTACATTTAAATTTAGTTCGCTACTTTTAACATCAGGTTTTCTTGGGACTGGGATGACTATATAGGGTCTGGGTGCTTTCGTAGAACCCAGATGTTCATTATCTGGTGGGTGCACTGAGATTGGGACACTTTGTGCACCAATAAAGAAAGCAGTTCTGATTGTTAACCACAGAAAAACAATAATAATAACTGTACATATACACATAATCGTTCAGAACGACAATTTGCAGCATTTTCTTCCAGGAAAGTGGGGGCGCCCTTCTTCTGGGGGTAAAACCAAGTTACTGTTCTGGGCCCCCATTTCGAATTAGTTCATAGTCAGTTATTTATTCCTTCTCTTGCTCTGGTCTCGTAGTTCGAGAGTTCTTTACTATTAAATGACGAGTGCTTCTCCAACTGTCCCCCTCATGTGAGTGACGACGGTAGTCTATGGGTACTCAGTACAGCTCCTGTGCTAAACTATGGAAAAGGGTTAGGCTAGCAATTTTGGTACATCACATTCATTATGCATATCGATAGTAGGTGAGGTCCCAATGCACACCTCCAATTTTCCTTGGTCCTGAAGAAATGCTGGAACTTGCTCAATGCGAAAGAATGAAAAGATGGAACTGCTAAAAATCACACAAAAATAAAATGTAAAAATAAAAACTAAATAAAAAATAAAAGTGAACATATGCAAAAATAGGAAAAAATTAGAAAAATGAAGAAAAATTTAAATAAGATGGTGAAGTTCTTGTGTCTGCTCCTTTCACTCGGTCTCTCAGCAACAAGTTGAAGAACAGTATCTCTCTCCTCGATCTGCTCCACGGCGGAAAGTTTATTGGGATCTCCTCTTCACAAGGCTCTCCTCAGCAGTTGATGAACATAATTACTTCTCAGTTGCGCAATGATGGCTCTCAGGAGCTTGTTTAATTGTGCGTTCTTTACTGGGTCTCTGAGGAATGCGGGTACGTCAACATTGTTTGGTCTACCCACTAGTTCTGGAAAGTTCTCAATTAGGTGAAAGAAGACATGGTATGCATATCTGCTGTCTTCTGTTGACAATGACATTCGCTCTGATTTTCTGGTCTCTAGATCACAGGCCTTTCTTGTGACGTGAACAGTCTTTACACTTTCCTACAGCGTGGATTGCGATCATGTAATTCAGTTTGTACCACACTCGGTTTAGGAATTCGTTGTTTCTGGGATCTCTGATAAAGGATAAGGTATCTGTGGTTCTACCGACGAGTCCTGGGCATTCCTCTATGATGCGAAAGAAAAGCGTGTATGTCAGTTCATCAATGATCACTTGTGGTGGAAGCATCTGTACCCTTATCACTGTACTCGGGCAGTACAATGAAGGCTTCCGTGATGACAGTCAGTAGTTGCCAGATTATTTTCTTGTTGGCCGGATCTTGAATAAAGTCTATGACACTGGCTCCTCTCCCTATGATTGTTGGGTATGATAGCACCACGAGTTGGAAATAGGTTAGCAAATCCCACTCGAGACTTCTGCTGGAATGTACCATAAATTCTGCAAACAGAGTCTCACTACTGATTGCTTCAGGATACTGTGTTACACTCTCAGGCAATGTCTTATTCGCAGTCTATCAGAGTCTTGATTCTTTGTATCACTTGGGCATATCATGCTTTCAAAAGTTCACTTTATCAATGTTGTTGTGGCTTTGGATGTGCTTCTCTTTACCCTGCAACTGGGATGTACAGAGTGTTCGTTATGTCCTTATTCCCCTTAGCTTGTGGAACCTGTCCAGTTTTATGCCACAACTTGCATCCAGGTTCTTTGTCTTGGTTTTCTGCTCATGCGTCCATCTTCCTCGCCATGGTTCTTGTCTGCACGTGCTGAGGTTCTTACCCGTTGTCTGTGGTTTCTTTGCAGTTGTAGGCAGCAGGAGGGCTCTTTCCTATATAGGGTTTAATGTCATTTAGGAAGATCCATGCCCTTCTTCCCTGGAGCTTGACGTAGGAGGGGGTGCAGTCCTCTACGATGAAAGGGCCATTAACTCTTGGCTCGTCCCACCTTTTCCTGGTAAAGTTCTTCACAAGCACGCTGTCCCCAGGGAAGACGAGGGGCGCATGTACACCTTGCTCGGTGTCTGCTTCAGCACTTCCTGCTGTGTTTCGTGCTGCGCCGTCCCCTTTTCGCCGTCGCTGCAGCTGGCCTGTAATGACAGAGGCGCTGGATGTCATACAGTTAAGGTACTTTTGCATCTCTGTTCCCAGAACCTCTCTAGTCGGCTGGGCATCACAACTAGCTCTATCTCTGGGGGTAAGATGGGTTCTCATCCTTCTGCCTGTAACTATCTCGTGCAGCGTGAGATGATGGTCGGAGCCTGGTTGGTTCCGAAGTGCATGCAATGCCAATGGTAGACAGTGCAGCCATCCCTTCTTTAATGTGAGCTTCAACTTGGCTATCCTCTCCTTAAGCAAGCCCTTGATTCGTTCACATATCCCATTCCCCTCAGGATGATATTCCGACAAAAACTTGTGCTTTATGCCAAGCAACAAGCTAATCTGTTCGAAAACTGAATTTACAAAGTGAGCCCTGTTATCTGATCTCATTATTCCGCACACTCCCCATCTAGGGAACACCTCCCTCACTAGGAACTTGGCAGCACAGGTAGAGTCTGGGTGTGTACAGGGACCTGCTTCTATCCATCTAGAGAATGGACACACCACCACAATTAAATACCTGTACCCGTTGCACACTTGAATCACGTCGACGTAGTCGATATGTAAGTGCTGGAATGGTCCATTTGGTCTGGGAATGATTCCTCTCAATACTTTTAATGTGTGCCCAGCGGTGAATTGCTGGCAGATTATGCAGTTCACCATAAAAAATGCAACATGCTCTGCTAAATTCGGTGTGAACCAGTCTTCTGCGAGCGTTGCAGCAAGATTTTCTTTTGTCATATGGACGGGGTAGTGTAGTTGTTCTAATGCTACCTTTCGAAGGGCGACAGGCCTTACTGGTTTACCAGTGCTGTCTTGCCTCCACAACCCGTCAGAGGGGTTTAAAGAACACCCTTGACGCTTCCACACATTTTTCTCCTCCTGAGGTGCCTCCCCCTGGAGCTCCATTAGCTGAGTCTGCCCCGTATTGCTATAGGCTTCTGGTGTGGCTCGCGCTACCATCATCCGCTCATGGGTACGTGCCACCTCCACGTCCATGATTGTTTAATTCTTGGATGCCATGCGCTTGGTTTCTGTGTCTGCTTCATGATTTCCACGTGACACGAAATCCGTCCCCTTGGTATGAGCGGCGCATTTCACGACCGCTATGCCCACTGGGAGCTGTAGTGCTTTTATCAGCCTGTCCAATAAGGCTGCATGTTGCACTGGCGTGCCGTCTGCTCGGAGGTAGCCCCTCCTTTTCCAGTGCGCTAGACATGCATGTACTGTGGACGTCACATAGGCTGAGTCACTGTACACAGTTACTTCCTGGTCTGCATGATTATCAATGGCGAGTATCAGTGCCAGCAGTTCTGCAGCTTGCGCAGAATAGTGAGAGGGTATTCGCGCACTGATGAGTACTCAAAACTCTCCATTTGCTAGGTGTTTTAGCACGGCCACCTCTATATACCTTTGTCCGTCTTCTTGGTCGATTCTCGAAGAACCATCCATAAAAACGATCTCTCCACTTGCCAGGGTGTTTTCCTTTCCCCTGGGGATCTCATCATAGAATTCCTCATAGTTTGCACAGTCGTGTATAGGTTCACCCTCTGTGACTGGCTCAGCTATGAACGTAGCAGGATTTACAGTTTTACATCGCACTATTTTGATCGATGGGTTAGAGATAATCACCTCATAGGTGGATGCTCTCTGAGATGTCAGTGTGCCCTTTGGCTTCTCTAGTATGGCGAACAGCGAATGTTCAACATACAATGTCATGGAGCACCCCATCACAATGGATGACACCTTTTCGATAGCGAATGCAGCAGCAGCTAGATTATGTTCGCATGGGAAGTGGCCCTTCATGACCGGGTCCAGACTCCTGCTGTAATATGCTAGGGGCTTGTACCCCAGCGAGGTTCGCTGCGCGAGCTCTGCTGTCATAAAATTACCATAAGAGTGTGAGAACAGGTAGAACTCCTCTGCATAATTAGACATCCTGAGAACTGGGGCCTTACAAATTGCCCCCTTAAGTTCTGCAAACCCTTTCTCCATTACCTCAGTCCATTCAATTTTTCATTTTGTTGCCTGGGCTTTCTTCAAAGCCTGAAGCAAGTGCTTGGTATACGAGCTGTAGTCAAAGACCCATGCTCTGACATAATTGCACAGGCCTAAGAAGCTCTGCATTTGTTTTATCGTGCGTGGCTTGGCCATGTTCATGATGGCTTCAGCCCTTTCTGGGGTTACCTTTTTCCCCTCATGAGAGATTAGTTGCCCCATGTACAACACCGCCTGTTGACAGTACTGCAACTTTTCCTTATCAACCCTGTATCCCTTTTCAGCCAGAATAGTCAATAGCTGGACAGAGTCACGCCTGCATTGCTCTTCAGTGGTGCTGCAGATCAGAATGTCATCTACGTACTGCAAAACAACACTGTCCACCACAATATTGCTTAGGTCCATTTGCAGGACTCTGTTGAAAATAGACGGGGACTCGCAATACCCCTGTGGCAACCTCGTACTTTGTCTGAAAGTGAATGACGTCAGGTCTTGAGAGTCATGGTGCAACGGGATTGAGAAAAACATATTTTTCAAATCGATCACCGTGAAATATTTTGCCTCAGTGGGTATGTTACACAGTATTGTGGATGAATTAGGGACTAGAGGGAACTCGGCTTCAATTATATCGTTTAATGCTTGTAAATCTTGGATTAAATGCCAAGACCCTCCCTTTCATTTTTTGACAGGGTAAATCACTGTGTTGCAAGGTGATTCTGATGTCACTAAGATGCCCTGCTCCATCATGGTGGAAATTGTCTTCATGATCCCTTCATCCGCTTCTCTGGACATGGGATATTGTCACGCTCGTGGTAAAATTGCTCCTGGTTTCAGTTTAATTTTCACTTCACCTGCCCCCTTTAGGAGACCTACGTCATAGGGCCCTGTAGTCCATACTGCGGCAGGCACTTGGGCCATGTCGTCATCAAAGTATTCTGGATGTACCGGCGCCAACATCATTCTCTGTGGCACCTCCCGTCTAATCATTTTGACCCAAAATGTGAGACTTACTTCCACTCTTGTCTCCTCTAGGTCAGGGTGCTCTTCGAACAGATCGTCATCGGTGACGTCAGTCACTCGATACCCTTCTTCGATGGCGATGATCGCACACCATTGTCTGCCTTCGTCATCATATCCTTCAACCAACACCACTTTCCCTCGCACTGCGGCAGATTGTATCATTAAGGGAAATACTTGTCCCTCCTCTTCGTTCATGGGTATTCTTGGTCTGAACAGAAACTCATCAGGGGTTCTCATTGTTTTGTCTGCAAGGCCTGCAGTCCCGCCATAAGCACCCGCACACCATATGCAAAGACTTCTGGCTCTAACGGTACAGCCCTCATGGCTATACGTCCTGAGTATGCTCTGATCATTTTGCACATGGTTGAATAATGCATTCCTGGAGTGGAGCACACTATACCATTCTCGGTAAACGAGATGGTCATGTTTAATTTAGTCTTCAGGTCCCGGCCCAGAATGTTTACTGGGGTCTGACGTGAATATAATAGGGGTACATTCATTTTGCGTTCTCCCACTGAGACTGGGAGTGCGTCTGTAAAGGGAACTCTAATATGAGCTCCAGTGAAACTCTGAGTATCTATAGCCTAGCCGGACCAGGAAAATGTGCCCTCTCATATGCACAAGCGCGTTGCACCCGTGTCAACTAAGAAGGAATATTCTTTACCCCCTATGGTTACATTCACCCTTGGTTCCCTGCTAGGGTCTGGTGTCACTGATAGGATAGAGCACATCAGAGTCCCCCGAGCTGTCCTATTTCATATATAAGTTCGGCCCACTGTATACTTGTTGATTTCCTTCAGCCCCAGGGTTGACTCCCCCACCGGAGCTAGCGCCCTCTTACATTTGCGGTGGTGCCTGCTGGGATTGTCCCTGTGGCAAGTTCCCCATGTTCGGTGGTTGAACCACTTGCTGTGCACCTTGCTGCATGCCTGACGCCTGCGGGCACTGTGTAATTTTGTGCACCGCCCTGTTGCTGGACGGCAGGCTGATTTACCATGCCTGCCCCATCCCTTGGCTGTTTTGCCACATGCTTTGGCTTCTGCACATGCGTGCCATGTGTCCTGTCATTCCACACAACCAACACGCTGGCGGTGGTCGGCCATCTGTCCATCTGGCATAGCTGGACCGCCCATCTGCGCATTCTGAAAGCCATTTTGATTATTCTGAAATCCTCCTTGGTTACCTCGAAACCCTCCTTGATCACTCTGCCATCCTCTTCCTCCAAAATCCCTTCCTCTTGGGTAAAATCCTGCGTCACCCTCTTTATTCTGCGACGGGTTGGTCGCTTGTTGTGCGCTTGGTTCGGCTGGGCTGGTGAGCATGGCTCCCTCAAGACCATACTTCGAGAGCTTCTTTTGCACCAGCTTCGCCTCCTCGCCCTTACGAGTTGCCTACTTTTTCCGATTCTTTTCTTGCAACAATCTACAGGAATGTGCAATTGTCAACTGTATTTCGGCCCATGGTTTTGCTTCTACTCCTACCAATTGTTTTAGCTGCTTCTGCACCGGTTCAGGTAACCCTTGGCATAATATGTGGTAGAATACAGGGATAGATTTTGTCCAAGACTCATTCGTTTCGAGCACCCACGCGTCTTGAAAATTCTGGTTATAAATTAACGGATCCTCTGACTCTTTCATTTTTTGAGTCATTATAGCCCCCATATCAGAAGTGTCTGGATATAGCGTTCACAGCGCTTTCCACACTGCTGCCATACAGTTATTAAATGGCGCTCGGTCATGGGAGGTGTTAGTTAGGGTTACCCTAGGATAGCCTGCCCGTTTCCATACATCATCTGCTCTTTCACCAAGTATGGCAATTAGGAGGCCCATAATGTTCCCTATAGCTAAGGTGACACCCCCCGTCATTTTCTCTAACTCATGTATCCACTTTCCGGCTTCCGATGTCAGTATTGGAAGCTTATTTTTAAGGTTCTCTCAGTCCATGTGTGGCCATGGAATATATTGTGGTCTTGCTCCCCCCTTTTTTAGCAACGGGAATTGGAATGCACAGTCCTCCTTCTCTTTCCCCATAGCTCTCCAGTCTATCGCCGGGGTGGCATTCCCACCTTGCCGTCTACCTGGCAATGCCCTTAGTCTGTCTGTATAGGCTGGTGCTGATGCTCCCCTCTGACCGTGGGGTGTTCCTTCATGTTGGCCGGACTGCGCGGCAGACTTTGGTGTCCTCGTTACGGACTCGCTAGCGTCTGACCATCGTACCCCTCGGTCCCCTGGGAGCCGTTTTTCAGACCGTCTCCCTTCTTCATGCACCACATCATCCATTTCCCCCACCGAGTCAGATCCTGAATACTCCCAGTTTACACAACTCCTAGCATCTTCTTTGTTCTGCCCAATCTCCAGCCTGTCTAGGGACAGTCCCTTGCTCCCACTACTTCGAGTGACATCCTCAGTGTCATATAGCTGAGTGCTCTCCAAGCGCTCATCTTCCCTTTCCCCATCGGATATCTGCTCTAGCCCCATCTTGTATATTTTATAGATCGTTTCCCCGATGCTTCTGGTGTCAAAGTCATCTTCAATATTTGTCCCGCTTGTACCAGGTACCGCATCGCTTGCAGGAAATAATTCTTCTATGTCTTCCCATTCTACTGCAGGATTGGGTTTAATCAATTCCCGCTCCAAATATTCAAGATCCCGTGCCCTCTGTCTGAGCTTTCGTTCTACTTCCTCGTCTATTTCCTTTAGCTTTTTGTGCTTCTTCTCCAGCCTTATCTACTTCCCTCATCCATTCATTTCTACGTTCCTTTGCCCTTCTACTTTCCTCGTCTTCCCGCTTTTTTACTTTCCTTTCGTGCACTCTCCTTTCTTCCTCTAACCTTAATATGTTCTGCTGTACTTTTCATAGGCTGCGTATTGCGTGCGACTGAGCGGTATTCCTTGCTCTTCGCGATATAGTTGTTCTCGCCTTACCCTATCTTTCTTTCTTGTCCTTTCATCCCTTACTTCCATCCCTTTCTCTCTCTCTCTCCTTTGCGTCTCATCAGACCTCTCCCTTGGCCTCACATCATCACTTCCTTTTCCATCCAACTTCAGTAATATTTGACCTCCCATCCATTCGTCTTTCGCGAATGCTATCTCATCACCTCTACCTTCATTTCCATTACATTTATTTCTCCTTATCTGGAGGTGCACAACTCCGTGCCCAATCTTTCCCTTCATCTTCGCATCTCTCTTTGTCCCTTAAGACCGCAGAGGCGATATTGTTTTCCTGTTCTTTTCCTTTATTATCGTCACTACTGCACGAAGGCGACTCATATGCGGGGTTGCTATACCCCGTGGCTGCCTTACGTTCTCTTAGTGAGTAAAGACCCTCTGACTTACTTCCTTCAATGACTGGCTCAGGCGGGGCTGGTGGCGCGGTAGGCGTCTCACCCCCCTCCGTACATACATTTAGTATCCAGTCTGTGGGTGGTTCTTCCATCTTCGTTTCTTCAAACATCTTCCACAATTCTAGAACAGCAAGACGTTTCTTTAACTTCTTGCCCGTATATGTGGCGTGTAGGAAGGTAGTCATATGCTGTAAAACAGTCTTAGAGAGTGACCCATTCTGGGGCCATGGCATAAACATCTTATTGGCGGTACCCTTAATCCAATCTCTGCTGTATTTCTTTAGTTTTGGTGCATGCTTGGGTAGCTGCTTGCACAAATGAGCAAGCAGGGTAACTTCCTCCATTTTTAATTTCGTCACTAACAGTATTTATACAGTTCTTTAACCTTCCAATAGTATGAGCGAGAACCACATACGCAAGCTCCAATCCAATCTTTTCCCGCCAAAATGTATACCAACAATTTACTCAAAACCCATCAATTCAATGGTGATTCCCTCTTAGTTACAGAATCGCGTAAAGCCAAAATGCATTTCAACCAATCATTAATACAATTATTTTACATTTGACATACAACAAGACACATATGACAGACACTCGACAGACTAGACGAACACCAGCTGGACACACATATACCTGCCTTCTAATCAATACCCCGACATGGGGTGTAAACAAACCCGTTTGATGCCGTCTTTAATCGTCACCGTATCCTAATCGTCCCCCCACTGTGGGCTATGAGTTCACATTTCTTCTGACCACTCTTTAAAGAGCAGGAATAAGGCGAATCCTTACGTTTTTATCTTAGGTGCCCCCCTGGTAATCCTTATGTTTTATCTCAGGTGCCCCCCTTGTAATCCTTATGTTTTATTTCTGAAGTGCCCCCCTGGTAATCCTTATGTTTTATCTCTCAGGTGCCCCCCTGGTAATCCTTACGTTTTATCTCTCAGGTTCCCCCCTGGTAATCCTTACATTTTATCTTGGGCGTCCCCCTGGTATCCACTCTTTATTTCTTATGCTCGAGTCATTAACCCCCTATATATATATATATACAGTCTTCTCTACTTGTAACTACTTTATTTTTTCTCCGCTGCCCTCCGTTACCTTTCCCCTACTTGCTTTAATGACTACAAGACATTTGCCAAAGTAACGAGTTTATTGTTTCACTCACCAATCGCATCTTTTCCTCTCTGGAACTTCGGGATCACTGGCCCTTCCTCTTCCAGCTTTTAAGGTTTTCGTCCGATCCGCTGCCCGTGGGAATGAGAAGGGTTATGCTTGGAAAGGCAGGTTCCTTCAGACCCACTGCAGATGTTTGAAATTTGACTCTATCGTTGTCCACAGGGAGCTTCTCAGTCTACTCAGCCGGAATGGCGAAAGGACTCATGATCTTGCCGAAGGCCCGGAGTTACTTCGTGCCGTCGGTCTATGGTGTCTTATTATTATATAATCAATACTTAATGGTCGAAACCGTCCTCACGCTACCAAGTGTTCCACGGGGGAGGAAATCACTGACGGGCCCATAGGTCAGCGCTCACCCTCTAGAACTTGTAAGACAAGATAGCTGCACCATGTGAGGAAAGGGGGGGCAGGATTCACTTACTCCAACACGACTCAATAATGAGGACTCAGTAAGTTGGCAAAGGGAAGTCTGTTTAATGACAAGTACATCAAACAGAGAAACAAATGGAAATCAGCAGCATTGTTATCACCTGTCTCGCTCCGACTTCCTCGAACTTCAGTCGAACAGTCATTGTTATAGGCTAAGCTCGTCATCACTGACGTCTAATTCTATAAAAAACCATCATGCAATATAATTGGTTAGGAAAGGTAACTTAAGTATAGGTGTTATATCTGTATATGGTAATAGGGCATGCGGATTGGATTACTCTTATCGGGTGGTTGTCTACACCCATCCCTCTACATCACGCGTGATAGACGTCACTACAACTACGATGTCCTATTGGTTACAGTATCTATAGGACTCCAGATAACTTGGTCCATTGTGATTGGGCAGGTTACACCCCTGGACATACATTTCCACTTTTAATTAGCAGCATGCAGAATGGACATCCCTGTGCCTGGTGTTCCAAGTTTCATCCTGACTCCCTTCCATCAATCAGTGTTTTAGGGCGATGTGTCAATTAATTGGCTAAGGATGGCCTCGAAACTGTAGTCTCTTATCGGGAAAAAATATGGCATCCTCGGGTCCTGGATGACATCAGGCAATGGTACTTCTTTGCGCCTGGCTGGTCACGTGTTAGTTCAACATGAATCTGCTTCCGTTTCCAGCCTTTAGTGCATTTAATTCTGTTTCAGCCTCGCCACCTGCATGGGCCCCCCTTATCTTGACCTTCATGAGGCAGGCGGGTATGCTCTGAAGTTTGAGTCTTGTTAGCTGACGCTCTCCTCCCCTTCTCTGGTTGACCTCGATTTCCTAGGCATGAGCCGTTCTTTGTTGAGTTTCGATTCCGCTCCTTCTCTTGCCTTTGGCTGGGTTACGAAACTTGCCTGTCAGGCCTCTGGCTGCCTGGGTACATTTCTGCTTTGACAAAATGGAGTCGCACTTGTATAATGTACCTTATTGAGGTAGATATATGGTTGGCGCGTGCCGCTCTATCTTCTACTAAGCATTGCAAGCAGTATCGATTTCTTAGCATCTTGTGTTTCAAGCCTATTTACACACGTTTAACAGGTCGGTTGCCTCCATCTTGTCACGTAGCACCGTTTCCTTACGTTTTAACATTGTCTCTTCTCTGTGTCCATTACATTTATTTTCGTAGTTACTCGCACTGGCGTGCTTGTCTTCGATAGCCGCTTTTGTTCATTCACGAGTCTGTTCAGGCCCTGGTGTCATTTCCACTGGCCTTCCATTAAGGCTTTTGGGGTCTCTTCGTGGACTGTGTGTAGGTACCCCTCATTTCGTGTCAGCGGCTGGTATGGCTGTCTGATAGGGTACCGTGCTGCCCAGGGTTGTCTGGTTATGGGTGCTGCAACCGGTATGGATCTTCTGATGTATACTGGGCAGAGTCCCAGTGCAGCTCTTTGTAGGTTCATTTTCTCTTCATATGTCACATACCTTGGCGAGTACGCTCCTGGTACCTCAAAATGAGGGGAAGGGGTGCAGGCCATGTCTGGGACCTCCTCTACACCATTATACGGTTTAGTCAGTTTCGAGCGTGTTACACATTTTTCAAAATCAAAATCAAACTAGGACTGCGTTATTATTATTTGATGGTCATAGCTTGCTCCCATCTTTAGATTTAGGATTAGATAGGCGTTTTTTCAAACCCAATTGAAGTTCAATGAACCCCCTCGAACTGTGGTCACTTGTGTCTCTCTTACTGTTGATACCAGGCCTTCCTTACATACCCTTGTGTCAGCCTGCTACCCTTACCTGAGAGTTAAGACCCATTGCTCTATCCACCGGCCCTTCTCTTAAGAGAGGTCTGGCTTCCTTTTCTTGAAAAGTGTGTGAGCCCCCCATTAATGTCAGTGGGTATAGGTCACTTAAAGGATGGTTATACAAAAACTGCCCTAACAACACCCATACACAACATTCACACTGCAGGCTCTCATTCAACATGGACACTCTCATTCACATATGCTCTTACACAGACAGACACAACCCCTTGCGTGTATGGATATCTAAATACACACACACACACACACACACACACAAACACACACACCTTGCATGCACGCATGCACACATAATAAAATGATGTTTTCCTACTTTCTCTACTTCATCGCTGAACTTAGCAGTACCTCCTCAGCTGCTCTAGACCCTATGGCTCACTTGCACCATGCAGCCAGGAACCAGGGAATACCCTTCCTGATTCTTTGAATGTGCACCAAGGAAATAAGCCTGTATGTATCTGGAGATATTGTTTCTGAAAATGCCACTGTACTTACTTACCTCATGGGCCTGCAGCTTTATGATTATTTTTTTTATTTTTTATTTACTTGTTTGTAATCAAAACAAAATTAGATTTTTACAAGAAAATCACATCTCGCATCTCACATAGTAGAAAAGAAACAATGTTACACGGAAAACATAGAATGCGAGAAGGACACGATAAGAACATAAGGCAGAAGCTCGACGAAATGGTGAAATGGTGAAGCTTTGTTAAGTGATACTGAGTGAACTATCAGTCTCTATCACTAGTTTAAGTGCAGCCTCCAGCATCTTTACTGCCGCTGTAGACCATTTAGTCTTTTCACCTGCGACCAGGCGACACCACCATATGTCCTCCTCTCGAAGTGTCACATCGTACATCAAAGGTAGCAGAAACGCTTCTCGCAGATATGCTGTTTTGGCACAGTTGAGAAGTAAATGTCTTACGGATTCCACCTCTTGTGTCTCTGGGCATAATCTGCATGTTTTGGATAATGATTTTGTCTGAATGGCTTTGATTTCTTGACTTGGCATTAAGTTAAATCTCATTTTCATGAATGTTTTCTGTAGTCTTTTGTCAGGGAATTTTATACAATAGTTCAGAGGTAAAATGAGCTTGTTTGTTGTCGGCGGTAGGTGAGCAAGTAACTTGTTTGCCATAGTTGCCTCACATGTTTGGATCCAATCCTCTTGAGCTATTTTTCTCTTTATCTTGTTAGGATTTTGCATTAAGTCCTCCGGCGTGCAGGCTAAGTCTGCCCGATTTTTTGTAGTTTTTGCTCCCATTTGTTCAAGGCGATGCAATGTCCTTGAATAAGTTCCTTCTGAATTGCCTCGAACAGTGGTAGAGCGTCTGGTGAGATGATTTTCCGCAGTATTCTTATCTGACTTTGTTTGACAGACACTTTCAGCGATAGTAAGCCCAATTCGCGTCTAATAGCTGAAATTGATGTTGATTTTGGGAGGCCCAAAACTGCTTTCCACAGAAAACCTTCCAATTTTGGCCATAACATGTCTTGAATGTTCAAGGCCGCGTCCAGTGTCTACATTATCGATGGAACCACCTTTTGCTTGTAGAATTGTATTGCTGGTAGTAGGGAACATTTTCCGTATTTCCGGTCTACAAGTTTAGTCTGGGTGGTTAGTGTTTTTATTTTCGTCCACAGGGCCAAGTGGATAGCTTTTTCTGTGCGTGTGGCATCGAACATTATTCCCAAATATTTTATGCTGGTAACAGTTTCGATCTTCTTGTCATTCAAAAACCAGCGTCCGTTGTTGTTTATGGCCGATTGATTTTTCACCAATATCAACATTTTGGATTTGGTGGTGTTTATTTCCAGATCATTATCATCAATATACTTGGCCAGGTTGTTGAGTTGGCGCTGAAGCCCTATTTGGGTCTGATCCATAAGGATCAGGTCGCCCGCGTAGAGTAGTCTGGATATTGAAGTATTTCCCACTTTTGGTGGGAAAGCTCTTACCGCCAGTTGGGTACATTGAAAATCGCCCAGAAATGCAATAAAGAGGGCTGGGGCGAACGGACATACCTGCTTCACGCCGCGTTTAGATGAAAATTGATCTGACATCATGCCTTGTCTATTAAGATGAATTCTCAGCTGCGTGTCCATGTGGAGAGCAATCACCGGTTCTAGGATTTCTCCCGGGCAGTTCCATTTTGATAGTATTGACCATAGCTTCTGTCGACTGATTTTATCAAACGCTTGCGTCAAGTCTATGAACGCTATGAATACTTTTGGTGCACCATTCTTCACATTTTCTTTTATGATGTTTAGTATCATGATATTGATACTTGTGCTTGCATTTTTGACAAAGCCCGTTTGCAGTTGGTCCAAACATGGAGCTGTTCTTGCCCATCTGTGAAATCTGGTGAGTTATGATATGATATGATATGGCATTTATAACACGCCTATACACAAGTGTTTCAAGGCGCGACGAGGCAGGGGGGGGAACAAGGGGAGACACACAACGATCCTACTAGGCCAGGTGTCATTCAGATCGCGCAAGTGCAGGGTGGAGGGGAATGGAAAAGTGCAAGGGGGAAAGGGAGAGGAGAAGTGCAGTACAGGTTTAGTAGAACAAGATAAATAATAAGGGCCAGCTGGTGGCAAGTGCAAGATAAGTGCAGACAAGTGCTGGGAGGAGGGGCTGTAGGGATACAGAGACAGTCCCACAGTGCAGGGGTTGCCAGGGAGGCAGTGCAGGGGAGAGTGGCAGGGCCACGGACTGGGATAGGTGAGTGGCCCCGTAGCAGATTCAGTGCAGTTTCAGTAATATTAACAGGGGAGAGAGGGAGAGAAAGCGGAGGCAAAGAGGAAGGTTTTGAGGTGTTTCCGGAACCGGAGATGGTTCTCCTCAAGTTTCAGGGAGGCAGGAAGGCTGTTCCAGAGGGAGGCCCCTGCTGCGGAGAGAGGCCCCTCCTGGGGAGGGAGTTGCAAAAATCTTGCCCATGATATCTAAAAGGGCTATAGGACGGTAGTTTGCTGGATTGTCTCTATTTCCCTTTTTAAAGATGGGCACTATTAGTGCTTCCGTCCATGTTTTGGGAATTTGTTTCTTTGCCTGGCATTGGTTGAAGATTTTAGTTATTAAAACTGACCATTCCCGGGGATGTTGTTTTAGGTCCATATTGGTTAGGCCGTCCGTTCCTGGTGCCCTAGATGTTTTCAATTTCAATATTGTGGCCAAAATCTCTTCTTGGTCTGCAAGGTCAGCCCATGTTTTCACTGTGGGAGATGTATAGTTTCACATAGTTTCAGGCAAGGATGCAAATTGAGCTGCGAAAAAGGTTATCCAAGTCGATTTCGATATTACAATCGATAATTGATTGGTTGTCTCATTGCTTTTGTTTTTAATTAGCGCCCAAAAATCTCTAGAGTTTTTTGACGTTAAGGTTTTCAGCATTTGTTCTGCATCGTTCTGATACATAGCACCTTTATGATGTTTCCGCCATGCTCTGTATGATTTTGCGGCAGCTATGGCAATTTCTTTTTGCTCAATCTTGTTCGAGACTCTGGCCAAACGCCTCAATTTGCAGACGTCTCTTCTTTTCAAAACCAGTTGAGCCTCATATTCGTGGGTCCTATTTTCATTTGATGGAATTTGGTTTCTTTGCTTTTTCCTATACATCACGAAGAATGGGAGATAGTTTGGTCTAGTTTGCGAGGACGTGGTGATTTCGTCTTCCTCGTCAAATTTCTGGGTGATCTCCTTGATATTTATTGTTGTAAGTTGGATTCGCAAAGACTTGCGTGAAACCTCCACGTCAAATGGATAGGTTTCTTTTGGAATGCTCACTGACTTGAAAGTCGGAGTCAGCAAGTTATGATCGCTGGCTTTAATTCTGAAGACTTCGTAAAAATCTACAGACGATAGAAGAGAATGTGAAATGAATATGTAGTCCAGCGTTGCTGAGGTGTCGAGTCGTTCCCAGGTTGGGATCATTGGAAGGTGGCCTCGAAGTGTTGCCACATTATGAACATTTCTGGAGTCCATGAAGTCTGAGAATAGTGCACCGCGTTCTAGAGATGGCGATGGATGGATACTTGTCAGGGGTTGCTCACACCAAGCATTCAAATATCCACAGATGACAATGTGATCGGTGGCCAATTTGGTGGTAAGTTTGTCAAGGGTGTCCGCAACAGCACTACAAAAGTCAGTATTATTTGTTCTTTGCGGATTCCAATAGACATTTACGATAGCTAGATTGGATTTTGTTCTCCCTCGTGATGCCTATTCTGGGTGAAGCCACTCTGTTTGTATAGCCAAAATACCATAGGTTTCTGTCACTTTCTTTTTAATAGAGATGCCTGAGCCAAGTTTGACAGCAGTTAAGAGGCCTGATGATGGTCTGCCGAACATGCCTTTGCTCGCTGGGGAAATACAAGTTTCGTATCCGTCGATCGATGGTTGTTCCATCAACCAGGTCTCCTGGAGGCAGATAATGTCGAATTGTGCCAGATCAAATGCGTCTGGTTTAGTCAAATGTTCGTGGCCTCTCGTGTTCCACGAACAAATGGATGTTTTCTTGGGTTGGAGGTCTTTGAGAGGTTCAAGAATTGTGTGACAGGTCGACGTCGCTGAGTCATTTCGTTGTTACTGTTGGGGATTTGTGTTTAACACCTTTTTCAACCATTTCCATGGACCTGACGGTTCACGTTTTTTGTTGTGAAACCACTCAGAACTTTGGTCACTTGTAGAGTCATGTCTCCAGTTTTTCTCCGGTCTGTAGTTCTTTTCTATATATTTTGCTTTCTTATAATTGACGTTTTCATTTGTTGCATAGTATTTTGATTGGAATCTCCCTCGCCGGCTCTCCCCGTCCTCCTTGTACGTCTCACTTCTTTTCTTTGGGATCTGGGCTTCTGCGTTCATTCGATGGTCAGGATGCTGTTCCGTCACTCTACTCGTGGGATGAGTGGTTTTGTCCGCTAACACTGGTGTTGTAATTTCCGCAAGGGCAAAAACCATTTCGTTCAAAACGAGGATCACGTCTTGTTTCAGATCAGTGCTTGCATCCTTCGTGACATGGAGGTACGCTTTAGCCTTCTTGTGTCTGTGATATGGTTCAATCAGCACCAAATCTGCCATGTCTAGGGATTTCAGCTTTGGTATTTTAGCTAAAATTTTGAGGATTGTCTTTCTGTTTAATATTAGAAAGTTTTTCCCGGCCGTCAATTGCTCCATCTTAAAGATCCGTGTTTGGGAAAGTCTCATAATCGTTGTTTGTCCTGTCCGCGGTTTTGCCATATTTGGCTCCTTAATGATCTTCTGCCTTTGCCGGGAGGTTTCAGTTTTTTCTGGAGTTTGGTTCTCATTTTGTTGTGTTTTCTTTAGTGGATCTAATGGAGCTTTTTCCACTTTTTCACGAACAATGTCTTTGGGGTTCAGAGTTCCCAGGGAGGTCGTAATTGTAGATGGTTTTTTGTATTTCTCTCGAGCGGCTGTGTTTTCTGCTGTGTTTGTCATCCGCTCTTGGTTTTGGTGAATGTCATCTGGAGAGTCATAGACTCCTTCATGGTCCAAGTGAACTGTTAAGTCTGAAAGTGATAGATTTCCTGACGAGTCTACTGCAGATGCGCTGGAGTTATCTACTTCATTTATCGCTTGTTCCTTCGTTGAATTGTGGGAAACTGGACCTCGGGACGTTGTAGAAGTTTTAGATAATGGTACGGCTTTGACAGGAATTGATGGAGTCGACTTTGCAATGTTGAAAATTGTGGCAGCTTTGGACTGATCTTTGTTTTTTTTCCCGTTGAACGATTTTGGGACAGGGAGTTGAGTCGCCCTACTAGGTGCATCATTTGCACCGTCGGTTTCTGGCTCCTTTATGCCCAACGTCGAGATTTGTTCAATTTGGGAGTTCAGCTGTGCTTCTCGTAAGCGATTTGCATTAAATTTGGTTTCAATTAAATTTTCAAGTTGTGCAAGTTTTTCGTCTTGTTGCCTTTCTTTCTCGATGCTTTGCTGGGTTAACGCTGTAATAAAACCCTCAAAGAAGGTTACTTTGGTGTTTATCAAGGCTGATAGTGATAATGAGTCTTTCATTGAGTCATTTAATGACTTGTATAACTTTACAAAAGGGGCCAGTCCCACCGTAATTGCTGACATGATCGTAACAAGATCTGTTTTTTTCGTTGGTGTCTCTTTGGGGAGGTTTCCAAAAGTGTTGCTGGGTCTTCCATTTCTAAATGGAGTTGAGATGTTGTTTGGCTGATCGCTTTGGATTGAAGATCTCCTGGACGGGGAGCCAAAGTTGTTCCTTATTTGTCCCAGCTGGGCCAACACTGGTTGAGCCAGCAGAGGTTGAAGTGTGCTTCTTTGATCCCGTCCACTGATTACAGTGGAGTTGACTGACGGTAGTAGTAAATCATTTCCTAGTCCAGACCTCTCAGCACGATGAGGTGGGACGTCATCATCAAGCAAGATGATTTGAGCCATGACTACGCCTCTAGGCAGTAGGTTGTGAACTTTGTTCCTTTTGTTTAGATCGGCAGAGCTTTCTGGGCCTGGGACAATGGCCTGCCCATCAAAAGCCTCTTCTGAGATGATTTGGGTGGAGCTGCTGTGGTTTTACTTTGTTTAGAGGCTGGGAGAGCTGAGGGAGCTTCTGAGACTGCATCTAATATTTCGGCGTCAGAGAGTTCTACCTCAGATTCTGATTTCATTTTTGTTTGCTTGAAAAAGAAGTCTTTTAGGGAGTGAGACGTCAGAGGATTTTGCAAAAATAACTTTCCTGATTCTCCCTTTTGGGCTGGTGCTCTAGGACCTTTTCTTTGCTGTTTGCGATCTTGGTGCAAAAGATCCACCTGCTCCTTGAGGATCTTTTTTGTTAAAGCTCTTTTTTTTAGCAATGCCATTGCTATGTCCCTTTTGTGGCTAATGAAGTCATTTGCTGAAGCGTTTGATAGACTGTGCATTGATTCGCGATCTAAGTCCGAATCCATAGGCTCGGTCCCCTCTTGATTGTTAGGGGTATTTTGAAAGTTTTCTTTCTTTTTGTTTAGATGGGTGAGCCGAAGGGAGGCAGTCGAGACAGCAGAGGGCATCTCTTCGTCTTCGCTGTGTGCCTTTGTTGTTTTGCCAATCTGGCTGGCGTGAGATTCCGCCAATGTACTGAGGCGTGAAGCCTCTCCTTCGGCCACTTTCGCCGGGTCAATATCCGCCACTATGGCTGAGGACACACCGTCCCCCGCCGTTTGCCGCGCGAGATCAAGCGAGGCGTCTCCCCGCTTGGGTCAACGCGGTCCGCGAGCTGAGGTCGGCCTCGCGGTGTCCTTTGACACCGTTTGGCTCCACCCCACTCGCCGCAGCGGCGGCCCACGGAATGCAAGCAGACGACAGCGGGGGAGATCGAGCTTCCGGGAGCGCATCCAGTGGCTGCAGGGGCGGCAGAGGCGGTGGTGGAGGCGGTGGAGGCGGTGTGATCTCTCCAGGACGGACCTCCGCATCCATGTTCACAGGTAAGAGATGAGCCGGCGGCAGTGAAAGAGGAGTCAAGGAAGGAGTGCTAGGAGGGAGTAGAGTTGTTGGAGTGGCGGGTGCATCGTCCCCACTACTTTCCTCAGTGCTCTCCTCTGATTCTCTGATCAATGCTCCCTCCTCCACATCCTCAAAGTTGGTGGTCGCATCCTCCATGAGGCAGGAGGTCATTTTGCTAGGAATTGGAGATATTTGCGTGAGTGTAGTAGATTCTTTTTTCTGTACTCTCATGGTAGAGTTGGTAGAGTTGGGATTAATACCACCATTCTTCCCCACACTCAAACTTTTACAGATTTCTTTCTGATTTTGTACTCAGGCGTATTTACTCCTCAGCACCCTGCCTGAAGGACTTTTTTGCTGAGGCTGAGGCTGGGGCTGGGGAGTGGGAGTCAAATTGTCCGTGCTGAGTGGCTTAACACTGTGTAAGTCCATCGCTCTGGGGAGCAAAGGCAAAGTTTTAGGGTCAACTTGTAGGACCATATCTCCTCACCTCCTAGATTCTGTAGACTGCTGTTGACTGCTCGCATCTCAGCGAGCCAACTCTGCGTGCCGCTCCGCGTGGTTGCTGGGGGTTTTAACCTCTGATGCAGGCACTGCAGGCACTGTAGTAAGACTCCACACAGGAAAGCAAGGAGGGTAGGGACTGCTGTTGACTGCTCGCACCTCAGCGAGCCAACTCCGCGTGCTGCTCCGCGTGGTTGCTGGGGGTTTTAACCTCTGATTATTCAAGATGCTCACCCTAAAAGGTACCTCTGGTCCAGAGAAGAGAATCGTTCAAGGCGAGTCTGAACCATGTTTTGCATTGACTTATATTTATGTTCTACATTGATGGAACTTCTTGTGGGGCTTCTAGTTCTGCAACCGACCAATGCATCTCTACATTGCGTTGATCTTTGGCCCTCCCTGGAGTTCTTTTTCATGGAATTTGCAGCTGTGAGGTGAAACAGAATTTCCTCCATGCAAGTGATGTCCGTTGACTTTGTCCCATTAACTACTATGGAACATTTTGCCTGCATGGGAACTCTCTCAAAGTGGCTTTGTGGGTAGTTACCCGTCCCTGGCCATATTTCCTATATCCACAAGGGTGTTAGGGAGTGCTTGTATATATTTTTCAGTGCATTGTGGTTGTGCATGTTCTAGAGATACACATGTAGACGAGTTGTACCTTTGTGTCATCCATCTACCCTTACCTGAGAGTTAAGCCTTGTCTCTCTGTCCATGATATCCTTTTTTAAGCAAGATTTATCTTCTCTTTCTTGTCAGGTCTTTTAGCCCCCCTTTAAGAGGTTGCAGATCCCTCAACAGACGGTTGTAGAAACTAACTTAACAAAACACGTATATACCATTCACACTGTACATACTGATTCAGAGGTGCCCTTAAAATTGCATGTTAAAGAGGAACCATGTTTCGCTGCTTTTCGGTTTTTGTTGGCCTGGCGTAACTTCTCCATAATGTATGGCAGACTGGCACTTCATTGCACATGATGGACAGGCCACTACTGAACACACCAAATGCAGCACAAGGCACACATTTATTTTGTAGACAGGGGAGGATGCCAAAACAGGGAGACCCACATATGTGTTGACTTGGCAGAGGCAAACAACAATGCGGGCAGAACTATGTGTGTTTTGCCTGCAGGGAGAACACCAATATAGTCGTAAGTACACATGCACAGTTTGTAAACGGGGGATAATGCAAAGGCTGGGAGAACCACATATGCATTTCTAAGGTAGAGCAGAATCCCAAAGATTTGATAATCACACATGTATTTTACAAGCAGGGGAGAATGCCAAAGAAGGGAGAACCACATGTGCCTTAGTAGGTGAAGGAGAATGTCAAGGCGGTGTAAGGTACACTTGCATTTTGTATGCAACATTGAATGACAAGGCAGGGAGAACCGAATGTCAAAGATCTGATAATCACACATCAATCATGTATTTTACAAGTAGGGGCAAATGCCAAAGAATGAAGAACCACATGTGCCTTAGTAGGTGGAGGAGAATTCCAAGGCAGCATTAGGTACACTTGTATTTTGTATGCAGCATTGAATGCCAAAGTAGGGAGAACCACACATTAATTTAATAGGTGGAGGAGAACCCCAAGACAGGGAAACCATATATGCATTTTATAGTGGGAAGAGAATACCATTGCAATTCTAAGCAGACAGTGTTAAGCAGGCAGGGGTGAATACTAAGTTAAGGAGAACCAAACATGTATTTTGTAGGTGGAAGAGAATGACCAAGCAGTGTTAGGCACACATGCATTTTAAAGGTGGTGTGCATGCCAAATCAGGAGGAACAATGCATGCATTTTATATGGAGCTAAGCATGGCAAGCAGCGAGAATCACACATGCAGTTTGTCAGTGGAGGTGCATGCCATGGTAGTGTTAGGTGCATGTACATTGAGAACCACCCGTCTGTTTTGTAGGCAGAGTAGATGTCAAGGCAGTCTTAGGTACACATGCTTTATATAGATAGGGGAGATTGTCTCAGTCGGGGAACCACATGTGCCTTCTGTAGACAGAGAAGAATTCCAAAGCAGTAAGAAACCACATGCATTTTGTAGCCAGAGAAGGCTAAACCAGTAATAGGCACACTTGCATTTTGTAGGTGGGAAGCACGCCAATGAAGGGGCAACCCCACATTCATTTTGCTAGGTGGAGCAGAACACCAAATAAGGTACACCCTCAGTGCATTTTGCGGATGGAGGGGAACATGAATGCAGTTTAAGGCATACATGCATTTTGTAGGCAGAATGCCAAGGAAGTTTTTGTTATGCACAAGTGCACTCAGGGGTGTGGGGGGATGCTGAAGCAGGAAGATGCACAGATGTGTTTCGTAGTCAGAGAAGAACAGACTGGCAGTGAGAACCCTATGTGCATTTTGTAGGCTGAGGAAAAAGCTAAGGATGTATTATGTACAGGTTCCTTTGTAGACGGCAGATGCCAAGCAATGTGAGAATCACATGTGCCTTTTGTATGTAGAGGAATAGGTCATCGCAGTGTTAGGCTCATGTGACTATTATAGGTGGGTAGAAATCAAAGCAGAGAGAACCACATGCACATATTGTATTCAGAGGACACCAAGGCAGGGAGAACCACGTGTTTCTTGGGAGAAAACCAAGGCAGTTTAAGGCACACATGCACTTTGTATTTGGGGGGAATGCCAAAGCATGGCTTAGAAATGTTTGTTTGTTGTGTGAACACTATTTTTAGCTAGTCCAAAAACTTCACAGTGATTCACCCTTGTTTAGTGTGTAATTTCCTATTTGGCCATATTCTCTCTTCTGGTGCACAGCTCTGGGATAGCAGTAATCAATCCATTCCTGACTTATTCCAGGGCATCAGCAGTACCTGGATCAGTTGCAGGTTAGTTGGCATGCAGGTTAGTTGGCAGACCACCGCAGGCACACCCTCATTCATATCAGCCCAGTCAAGATTATAGCATTGAATTACAGGAGGGATGTATTCAATGAAGCACTGAGACTCTTTGCATATGTTTGGAACCTCTTTTGCCAAATTAAACAATTCCTTAAGAGTCCAAGGAACCTAAGCCTTGAGTAGCTTCAGCTGCCTGCCCCTGAAAAAATAACAAGGAATCCTAAAGGCTTCAATAATTCTTTTGCCAAATGTCAGTTGAAATGTCGGTGTAAACCACATAATTTCAGTACAGAATAAGTGATTTTCATTTTGTTTTTCTTTACCAAATAAGCTATTTCTTGGGCAACCGTTTAAATTGTATCTCAGAACCTTTTATTGAAACATGGGAAACATTGGGCCCATGTTGCACAGGACAGTCTCTAGCAGCAAGTGGGAAATCACACTGGGGAGGTAATTACTAAAGACTCTTAAAGTAGGCAGATGGGGTAGATCACAAAAGAGTAGCCCAGAGAATAGTTTCATTCCAGAAAAGGGTACAAACATTGTAGAATCTCCCAGGCTTCACATACGTCCTGTGGCCTGTCCCCAATTCCTGCAGACAAAACACTCTGGTACTGACCACCAGGAAAAGACACTTATCACAGCATTCAGTATTGGGCCTTTGATACTGACTGCTTTTTGATCATCTTGAGCCATGGAAGAACCGCATCACATTGCCAGACCTCGTCAAACTGATGCAACCGCTTTGAGTTTTTAACTCACCCTTACCTTACTTGTTCTTCACCTGATTCCAATTCAGCAATGCTGCTGGACTGCACCGCATAATTGTACTCTGTCGAGCTCACTTAACCACATTTGATTGACTTTATCTATTGGGAACAACTGCCTCGACTGTCTTGGCACTGACTCAAACCATTGTACAGTGCCTAGAAGCTGGTCCCGATGATGCCAAGCCTCAAGAATAAGCCTACAAGGTGTTTGTAGTGATTCTGTCTGGTGTCCAGTTATTTTAACGAAAAGAAACATTTCAAGGAATTTTTTAACAAAACAAATAAATTGAAAAAACAGTTTTAAAAAATATATATGTGGGGGGTAATGTGTGAAAACGTGTGGGGGTGGTTCGGGTTGTGTTATAAACATAGCGAAATTGGGGTTTGTGAAGGGGGAACCACCCCCAAATAAAAAAAAAACTGCGAGTCAGCAAATTTGTCGATAACTATTTTTCAGTAAAGAATCCTTCGGTAAAATCACAAAGAACCATTCTGTTCACCCGGCTTGCCTTAAAAGCCCATTGTAACTTGAAAGACACAACTGCTTACCCTTTTAAAGACCTCTTCACTGAACTTTAACATTGCTGCTGAACATACTAACGGTGTCTCCCTACTTTAAGACACAAAGTACCCCTTCACATCTTAAAGTCTGCGTATTCCAAGCCTTCTCCTAAGGAGCTGCCTTATTCATGTTTTTATTAGCAGTGTGTATTTTTATTTTTATTAAAGACCCCTCATATTTTTTAACCCTGCTTGGCCATTCTGTTATTTTGGTACCACAGGACTAATGTTGGTTGGATGCTTCCTTCCTAGCTTGCACCCCTCCTCTAGTGTGTGGCCTGCCTCCGTGGCCATTAATACAAGAGACCAAGGAGGTATATCTGTTGGGCTGTGCCTGTTTCACCTGTTTAATTGGAATCACTGATGGTTAAGTAGTAGTGTGTATGAGTGTTATCCATTACATATCCTTGTACTATTGCAGAGCAGAAGTCATTTCAACACATGATCTATTTCTATTGTAGCACTTATCGATTCTGGAGTAGCAGACACTTTTACTTCTAAAGCATTTGCAAAAGCATATAATGTGCACTTGTGTTTTTAAGAAAACACCAGTACAAATATTCTCAATACATGGTGCAGTATTGACCTCGAGAATATGTAATATGAAGTCAGAGGTCTATTTTTAGCATCTGAAATTGGATTGTGGCTATAATGTAGTTCGATGATACTGGATCATCTGGCTTCCCAATTATTCTTGTTATAGCATAGTTACATAATTATAACCCAAGAAAAGAATGGGTAAAAATATATCAAATGTTCCTCCTGTTGGTGTAGACACAATTGTCAGACCTAGTGTTTCGCACATCTAGTCATTAATATGTACTGTTTGTAAGGTGCAACAAAATGAGAATAGCATCCAAGTACAGTATGAAAGCATTCCAGTAGAAAAGGAGGCAGAAGGGTTACTACCACATAGCCCATATGCTTGTCCTACCGAGTTAATATCAGAAGCCAAAATTCCTCCTGGAAGAATAATGTATTCCCTTGGCATAAAGAAATATGAGAAACTGAGAAAATTCTCCTTAACTGAAAACCTAAGAAAGGCGTATATTTGCCATTCAACAACTTCAGTAGGGGCTCCGATAAATGTTATGCCTAGACCAGTGGGGGACATGAGGCACTGTGTGGACTACAGAGAGTTGACTGCCATTACAAGAAGAAATAGGCACCTTTCACCATTAATTGGGTGCCAATAAACAATCTGAGGACCGAATAAATAAGTTTCAAAATCTGAAAGTGGCCTATTATCTGATTACAGTTATGTGGGGTGATGAGGAGAAAACGGTGTTCAATCCTTGATATGAACATTTTGAATATTAGGAAATGCTCTATAGGTTATGTGTGCACCAACTACATTTCAGTATTTAAGTAAAAATGTTTTTTGAGACATATTGAACATTTATGTCATCGTATATCTAGTGACCATGCCTCAGTTACCCTGACCCTGAGTGGGGGAGGGGGAAGGGAATATGGGAATGTATGCAGTAACGTGGTTATTAACAACCCAGGTAATCGGCTACAGTGGACCCAGTTCAATATTGAAAGAATGAGGACCTTGAACTTCCCTGAGGGATGTTGTGTGAAGAGTATATTAAGGGGGAAATCCCCGTAGGAGATAGAGGTATGGATAGAATCCCTCACTCAGTCCCTCTTCAAGTGTCTTCAAGTATCAAAAACTAAATGTAAAGCAGTTGAAAGGGGCAAGTTTGACATTAAGATCCGGGACCTTAAACGGTTACTGCGGTGAGAAATACGAGCCTGTAGACAAACTAATAATATGAGCCAGCAGGAGAGGTTGACTGAGATTAAGCACATCAAACGGCAGTATCACTCATGGCTTTACCATCATAGTAAGTCGCAACAACGTGAAAAATGGGAACATTTTATACAGACCCTTATGAGTAGAAATACTTGAAGAATCTGGCAGGCACTAGGAGAGGCAGGAGGGGACCCGAGATCTAAAATAGTGAATCCCATTGGTGAAAAGCAGTGGGTAGAACACATTAAGAACAAGTTCTTTGATGTAAATATACCCGATCCCTCCACCGTATTAAGAACAAATAAATGGCCTCTACCTCAAAGTCATAATATGATAAAGCGGGTTATTGTAGCACTTAAACGCTCTAATGCTCCAGGCCCTAACGGGTTAGCAAATACCGTATTGAAAAGGGATACAGACAACTGGGCACACGTACTTTTGACACTCTTTTCGTGTGTTTGCAGGTCTGCTGTGATCCCGTCCTCATGGAGAAGGTCGGTATTCATACCAGTGCATAAAAAGGGAGATCGATGTAATGCTGGTAATTACCGACTTCTCTCCATGCTTGACGTAACCAGCAAAATATTCATGACTCTTGTCCTCAGGGAACTTGAAAATTGGGCTGTAACAAATACAGTCTTGAACTATGCCCAGACGGGGTTAAGACCTGGCATTGGGACAGCACATAACATCAGGGTCCTGGACCTACTGATTAACAACACATTGAGCAATAAAAACGCCACTCTTTACATAATCTTTATTGATTTTTGTAGTGCCTTCCATCAAGTTAAAAGGGAGACCCTGTGGGATAAGCTAAGTGACCTAAAGTGCCCTGGCTGGATACTACATGTATTGTTGAGTTTACATAGTAATAACAGTGCCAGGGTCAGAGTTAACAATGAGGGAGAGGCCACTGATGCTATTCCTATCATTATGGGAGTTAAACAGGGCTGTATGGGGGCACCTATGTGCTATAATCTATATAGCTGACTTGCTACCTCGGATGGCTACTAAAGCAAATTGCCCTCCAAAGTTGGGGGATACGCCCATTGTAGGCATGCTCTATGCCGACGACTTAATATTATTTGATCGCACATTGTCAGGAGCTAAGAGCATGCTTGAGGAGTTGTCCCTTTACTCGGCGCAACTGGGTCTTACCATTAACTTGAGGAAAACAAAGATTTTGGCAATTGTGAAAAGTGGCCCCTTGTCACTCAGGGGTTGAGACAAGTCTGGGTAGAATAAGTATTGATCAATCTTACCCATATTTGGGGTTAGATTTTGACACCCAGCCTAACTATAATTTGATTATTACTCAAAAAAAGAGGTGGGCAAAACTTTTCACTTTGCAGACTTGTAAATTCGCCAAAGGAACAGCAGGGTGTAGTATTGCGGGTATTATTAAACTTTACCAACAGTGCTTTGTCCCGGACATCTTGTATGGCTTGGAGGCATTAGCCATACAGGTTTTGAATTGGCTCAATACATTAGAGGGACAGTACTGGCGCGCAGTACTGGGCATGGGCCCAGATTGTTCTGTCCAGTATCTAAGGTTGGAACTGGGTTTAACTTCACTGAAAGGCATGGCTTTGCGAGCACGAGGGGTGTTCTATTTGAAAGCTATTTCCACTTTATCATGTAAATTGCTTAGTCTGGCTGGTACTAACTTTGACAATGAAAAGTCACCTCAGGGTAACAATTATAAACAGTTAAATGAGTCCCTTTTTGCCGATATAGACTGGTTTTATGACAAGAAGCGAACAATGCCATTCATACACTTAAAAAAATCGTTCATACAAAAAATGAACAGATGGGATTGGACCCAGAATTATATCCATCTGTCCACCCTGAAGGGGTATGAAGCCGTAACCCATGTAATCCATAGATACAGAAAGCCCCAACAATACCTGATACTATGCCCAGACCCGGAGGTACGTCAATTTATGTTAAGGCTGCGGACGAATCAGCTTCAGGTACTAGCGGTCATTGGACCTCGGCTGGGCCTTTTACAAAAGGATAGGTGCTGTCGTATCTGTGAGACGGGAGAACATCCGGAAACTACAAGGCACGTTTTAACATTGTGCCCCCGAATGGGTCCTCTGTATATGTGTATGCTGAGAAAGTTGGTAAGCAATTATGACACCATCAAGGGAGAGTCCTTTTGGGACTATTGTCTAAATTCAGAGTCAATTGGGACTCAGTTGGCACTATACAGGGTTTGGGCTTGAGTTAAAAGCTCATTACCAAACCAGCCGACTGCAGTGCAACTTAGAACGGCTTCTTAGGAACTGGACCTTGTCCTTGCTGCTTAGGGTCTAGTGTTTAGGGCCTGGCGCTAAGTGCTACGTGTCAGTGTCTAGGGCCTAGTGCTACGTGTCAGGTACTTAGTACTTAGTATTTAGTGTACATGGGTGGTATATGATGTATATGACGCATGACACCCATTATTTATTTATGTATCACATTTGGATTTACATGTTTAAATTTTTTATATTATTGTATATTTAATGTGTAGATTGTATTTATGTTTGTAATAAGTTATTGGATGTATTGGTATTTTGTATTGTTTGTGTAAAGTTCAAATTTGAACAAATTCACAATAAATGTATTATTATATTATTGTTTTTTCCCGATCTAAAGAGCAACACAGGGAAGTTCTCACAACATTATGCATAGCTATCAACCATTTGTGTTGCAAAGGAGCGTGCAGTCACTCGATTGTGTTTTTGGCGTGTGAGACGCCCATTGGAATGAATGGGCGTGCAGGAGGCTTGGCCGGTGAGTCAGCCCTTTACAAGGCGGGTGACACCAGCCAAAAGCGTGTGAGTTGAGAGCTATGATTATGGCCGAATCGCCTCCTTGTGAAATAAAAAAAATTCGAATTTTAAAACACAGCAGTAGACTTCTTGGGATTTCATATTTCAGCAGAGGGTATCATTATGGAAAACAAAAAGGTAGAATCTGTACTCGAATGGCCAACACCAAGCAATGTGAAAGGTATTTTAAAGCTCTAAAAGTATTTGCACATTTTTATCAGTGGTTTATTAAGCATTTTTTGTACATAGTGAAGCCTATTTATATGATAACCAAGAAGAATGTGGAGTACAGATGTAGTAATCCGCAAGTAAATGCGTTCCAAATTAGCACCCATTTTAAGACATCCAGATTTACATCTACAGTTTAGAATAGCGACAGATGCTTCAGCAAGGCAATTCATGATATCAAAAAGAGATGTCGTTTCAGAGGAAGTGCCTACAACTGCATTTTCTCCCCAGGACATTGCCTGGCTCTGAGACCCATTACCCAATATATGGAATAGATCTGCTTGCTATTAAGCAAGCAGTTGTACAATGTAGACACAACCTCGAAAGTAAGGAGGCCCCAGTAGTAGTTTGGACAGATCATAAAACATATGGGGGCTAATTACAAGTATGGCTGTAAGTGGTAAAATTGGCAGTAATAACGTTGCCGCTAACTTTACCACTACTCCAAATCACGACCTACAGAAAAATGGACGGAAATTCCCCTAGTGGAAATTACCTCTGACAGAATTACCTGTGGTAGTAATTCTAAGAAGAATTGGCGGAATTAGCACCAGGGGGAATTCGTCAGCAGAATTACTGCCAAAAAACCAAAACCCATTCCACCATATTACAAGTCTAAAATCAGCAGAATAACTGCAACAAATCAGCAGTAATACCAGCAAAAACACATCACATTACCTCAACTAATAAAGTGGAGGTAAATGCATACAGGTGCCAGAAATCAAGGCACAGCTGCACCAGAACCACTCATGAGGAGCATAAAAGGCCCAAACCTTCCACAAACACATTACCCAACATCATGCTGCCACTAGCTGCTGCATACTAGGACATGCAGCTGCCCCTGCCTACCACTGAGTTGCACAGGCTTAAGCATCAGTGCAGGGTACAGGACACATAGAGGAGGAAGAGGTGGAGAAGTAGCAGGAGGAGATGCCATGCAATGCGAGCCCCCATCTTCGGGTCATGCCCCACCTTGTACCTCAACTGATAAGCAGCTGAACAGCCTGCACTGTCCGCAAACATGCAGAGCCAGAGTGCAACAGACTTGGGTAATGGATGAGTACAAGTGCCATCACACCAACTGATTCTGCAGCACCAGCTGAATGCAATGTGAAGGGGGGAGAACACAACAACCGAACAATGCATGCCCAGTCAAGGCCCTGTACATGCTGGACCTGACCTCCCAACCTGCACATTTTAGCCACCAACACACTGGACCACTGCATGCCAGACAATGCAGTAGTATGTCTGTGAAACCTGTTGCACCAACGGGCAAGCAATACAAACACACTGGACTGTAAGTGCCACAATGCAATAGAACACACCGCTACACAAAGAATGTCACATTTCAACGCAGCACGACGACAAAGCAACACTGACAGTGAATCATGCCATGTATTCCATCAACCATGATTGTGAAGCCATAATGGAAGTAACACATACCCCAATAAGAAGCACAGATACAACAAATCACCCATCAGGACACATGCATGATATCAATGCAAAGGCCCAACACAGCCAACATGCATACCACCATGCCATTCACACACCAAAACAATGCAGTGTGCTGCCTGTGAGCCATTTGCCTGTGAGCCATTGGGATGGTGTGGCATGACAAAGAACATTCCCCCGTAGCAAATGACTACACAGACAAGTACTGTGAATAATATCATGTTGTGCCGACAATCCTGAAAAATCCACCCACACAGTGCCCATCCACATGCCGTTGTAATAGCCAAAACATACACAATGCACTGTGCAAGACATCTATGACCCTTGCCTTTGCACTTGACACTATGTCAATTCCCAGACAAAGACTGTTGGGAGATATGTAATGTATACCTCAGGTCACATCTGGTAAAAAGCAGTCATGGGTGAGGCGTGAGAACTCTGCAAGCTGGGTTTCAAAATTAATCTTGTGGAAGAGGAACCTAAATATTGTGAGGAATCGTAAGTCACTAAAAGGGAATTTAATTATGATAGAAACTTAAAGGTTGTCTATCACTCAGACGGATGCAATACGTGGCAAGGGAGGCAACACTTGAGAGGAAACAATAAAGATGTCCAAGATTGGGCCCCAACCACCTCTGCCTTGTGGAAATGACCCACCTACCCTAATTCATCCAAGTGCTATAGATCTAGGAAATAAAGATGTTACCCTGAAGCTCCTGTCTTAGAACACTAGGGGGCACCTACACTTACTTGCAAACCCTGCCACCATCGATATGCTGAAAGAAAACAGCGTCATTTTTCTAAAAGAGACGTGGCACTCAGCCAACCTCTCTTTGGATGGCTATGAGGTTTACTCTCAACTAGAGAAACAGAATAAGAGAGGTAGACTGTTGGCAGGTCTTATGACAGTGATTAAGGGTACCCTTGGTCTACTGGGTAAAGTAGTCCCAAACCTTCCTTTGGGTATTCTTCCAGTTAAGGCCTATTCTTTGGATGTTTCAGTGGAAGTCCCCCAAATCAATGTGTACTGCACAACGGAATGGCTGATTTGAAGATTTTTCTTGCATTAAAAGATTAGTGCAAGACTGGTAATGCACCTCCATTAAGGGTAGAAGGTTCCTGGCAGGAGATCTTAACTCGGACTGGATATGGAAATATCTTGTAGGAGTAGAAGAGGAGATCAAATAAAGTGGGGTAAAATGTGGAATCTAACGTCGGAGTCTATAGCTTTTAGATGCCTAACTGGAGAACTCGACGCAGTAAAATCTTCTAAACCTACTTGGCAACAAGGTGCAAGTTCGTCGACAATAGATTACATTTTTGTGGATGCCTGGCCGTTTAAGTCTAACACTGGGGTTAGGAAAGTCACCAATTCGTGGAGTGACCATAGTACACTTAGGGTAAAATTTCTTCTGTCCCTTAATACGTCTACGAAAGGAAATCTGACCAACCTGAGAACCATTGGAAAAGGAAAAGGGATAAGATGGACCACAAGAAATATAGAGTCACTTAATGAGGACATTTCTAAAATAATAAATGAAACCACTATGGATTGGAAACTACATGTTTTAACCCTGATGGAATTTAACAACTTCTTGGGTGATCTATTTAATAGAGTCTTGCCTTATCTGAGGATCAGCGTATCAACAACTAAACAGGCATATCTTTGATAAAAGTTTGGCTAAAGAGAAAACTAATTTAAACCAGATGTGAAGATGACTGCGTTACTCGGGATATGACCAATCAGAGAAAAATGTCAAAACCAAAAAGGCTAAACAGAGATTTAAGAATTATTGTCAATCCAGAAAGGCGAGTATGATGCAAATGGACGCAGAACTGATGCAGTGATGCAGCGTATCCTTGTGAAAAGAGATTTTAGGGCCTTCTGGGAATTAATTAATCATCAGGAGCTCCCAGCTATAGTCGACCAGTTGAATGCGATTTCGGGAGCCCAATGTTTTTTTTTTCAGATCTGTGCGGGGCTCGACACCAACAGAATTAGAGAAACATGAAGAATTGAATGTTAAAGATAAGGTACGCTGGGATCTGAGTGTTAATTACGAGGATGTATTGAAGCTAGTTAAAAATGAAAAGAAATTGAGGGTGGTTTGACCTAACGGGTTGACCAATAACACCTTTAAAGGTAACCCGGCTGCCTGGGTGAAGGTCCTTACAGAGTATAGCTAAAGATGGCGCCATACCGGGTAGCTGTCAGACAGCTTACGCAGTACCCATTTTTAAATGAGGGGAAAGAGACTAAGCCAGACACCATCGTCCAATATCTTTAATAGATGCGGACTGTAAGATGTTTGCATCTATTTTGATAGCGCATGTTAATGAATGGATGTCTAGCTCTCATTGTCTCGACAAACTAAAGACAGGATTTAAGTGGGATACTCGACAAATCAGAATGGGCTAGTAATGAGGGCTAAGCTGGAATCCGCATGGGATAGCACGGGAGATGAGTTATATGTTGCGTCCATTGATTTGTCAGCAGCATTTCACTTCGGGTGATCCGAGGCCGCCTTTGGGCTAAACTGACTAAATGGGGCATGCCAGGGGGCCTGCTGAATCTTATCATGTCCCTCTATGAAAATGCAGGAATCTGCGTCAGGCTCAACCTAGAATACGACCTAGCCAGGTGGATTAGGACTTACATAGGTTAAAGACAGGGGTGTTCTTTAGCACACTGTCTTTTCAATCTTTATGTATCAGAAATCAGAGAGTTTCTGCAGGAGGTAGGCTTGGTCATGCCTAAATTGGGAAGTCTACACATTTCTTGGTTGGCTTATGCTGACGATTTCTTGCTCTTAGATCACAAAAGGGTAGGGCGGCAGAGATTGATTGACAAATTCGCGGAATATCCTGCTATGAATGGACTTATTGTAAACCCTAGAAAGACATGTGTTCTGGTATTCTCCAGAGGTAAGAGAAAGAAAAAAACTGGGATGGAATATGGGTGGAACATCTATAGAAATTGCCTCAAAGATACTGTGTTTGGGTTTTTCATTAATAGCGCAACCATCCAAGGGTGGACTACATGTTTTCCTTAAATAAAAAGCAGATCCGTTAGCTAATCAGCTGATGAAACTTGATAAAAAATGTGGTCGCTTTTCTATTAAATCTGCAATGACCTTCTATAAGTGGAAGATAGTACCCAAAACGATATACTGAATGGAGCTCCATTATAATGAACTGTTACATTTCTGGGAAACCCTGGAGGGCAGGCTGTGGAGGAAGACCCTTAGGGTCCCCTCTAATATTCCAATGGGGGCTATCAGGTTTGAACTTGGTCTGTCCTCGCTGCAGGTTCGGGTTGAATGGTGAATGATGACTTTGTTTAAAAATATGATTAGGCCTTTAAAAACACACACTTCATGCAGATCTGGATGGGCTTATTCCCATCAGTACAATGGGGAATCCCCCCTGCAAATATCTGACTATATTCCAGGACATTTGCGATAAGTGGCTGTCAGACCTGGGTATGGAAAGGCCCACCCTGATTGCCAACCCTGACAAAGTTAAACTACCGCTTTATGAAAGGGACTGGATTATAACAACTGAGAAATGTCACACCTATCAGTCACTAAGCCATTTGCAGTGGGACCATAAACAGCGTGGATCTGCCTCATTTCTACTGATCCAATTTCCGAATCAGTATTAGTGCAATCTACTGCTTAAATTACATTGGAATATACTGCCAATGAGAGTGAGAAAACAGGAGAAACAGAAACAATGGAGCATTTGCCCAGCAATTCAAACAAGGAGACAGACTTATCTGGAGAGGTTTGTAAAGTGAGGGACAAGCGGGGATGTCAATTATATTTGGTCCAGATGTATTACTATTCAGAATATCTCAGAAGGTCTGGCCGCAGCATCCTTTATTAAATCTTGAAATCTTTCTATGGTCCTGGATCAGGAACAATAGACAGGTCTTGCTTCTTTGCTTTAAAAATTAATAAGACCGTATAAAGAGAACTATTGCTTGGGCTGGTAAAATATGCTGCCACTGAGGTGTTAATAGATGTAATGTACATACCTCTTGACAGGGATCTGTTTTATACCGTGATTAGGTATGTCTTCTGGTAGTTGAGTAGTATTCCTATAGATGGGATTATGAATAGCAAACTTACTACTGGTCATGGGGAAGGTATTGTATTTTGAGAACATCAAATATACACCATGAACATTTGTTAGTAGGTGCCCTGCTTTATCAAAATTGATGTACTGTATGACATTGCTGCTATGATTTTAGTATGACCATAGGCTTTTTAGATGGTAGATTGTAGGGTTCTGCTTAGGTTTAACCATTGGATGCAATGTGTGATATTGAGGCTTTTAATCTTGGTGCTGAAATGTATTATGCTAACTTTATTATGCTAATTTTATCACATGAATCTGTGTGTCTTATATGTATATGTTTAAATTGATGCTTTGTGTTGTAAAGGTTTCTTTGTAAACCATAAACAATAAAAAGAAAATTGGATACCCCCAGCTACCATGGCTAACGACACCTACAGCACATGAGGAAGCCTACATTGATGTACACGTTAGGACCAGGCTGTGCACAGAGCAGATATATTGGCTGATGAAGTGACGTCCTGGGTGACCACACCAGACCAGAGGGGCCTTGATGCCTAGGCCAGAGAAGGACGGTTAAATATTGTATGTGTGTATCATGCTGCAAAACATCTTGCTCTAGTGAAATGGCCCCCTACACTCTGATGAGGACAGGCCACCCCCAATGTCTCCAGGTGCAGTGCTGCCAAACAGTGATTGGGAGTAGGGAAGGGATGGACGTCTGGTGAGACAAAATCTGTAATCCAATGATTGATGTTCACATCGATTTACACATGCTGCTCACCTTTGTGCATTGGCACGTATAGTGGGAATCACATTCACATAAGAAGGGATGTCCCAGCATAGTTTTAAGTCAACTACCATTTACTGCTCAAGTGTAAAACATCCCCAACATGATACCCTCCCTCACCCTCATCCCCAACATATTACCCTCCCCCACCGTCATCCCCAACATGATACCCTTGCAGTATGTGTGAGACATGTGTCCATTACCGCCTCCCGTTGGCACCCTTTGTTGCAGGAGTACCATCACGTGAGGTGCAGCGCTGAGTCTGCCTTGGTGGCATGCTCACCACAGATATCTCTGTAGGGGTGTTGGATATGGAACTGCCAGGTTCACTGCCCCAGACATGCTGCAGAGTGAGGGTGATGGCCCTGGAGATGTTCTAATTGGTGGCCGGCATTTGTGCACACAACTCCCATCCCATTCGGCTCATGAGGGTGGTGCTTGCAGTTTCTGCAGCAGCGTGACGACACAGTCGGTTCAGGGCAATGGACACCCTCCTGAAGCCATTGAGCACCATGTCATGCTTTGCCCTTGTGTTAGACTGTTGCCACAAAACCATTTGCTCAATTGCATTCTGATGACACTCCATCTGCCTGAGCCCCTCCCAGATGTCATCCATGGTGTGTTGTTGCACTGGCCTTGGTGATGTATGGTGGTGTCTTCATGGGTGGCCAGACACCTACTCACCAGGCATGTCATTGTCATCTGCCTTTGGATCTGTGTCTTCAGTGTTGGGCCAATGGAGGGCATGGCGAGAAGACAAGGGGTAGGGAGAGGACTGCATGGGTGAGTGACCGGACGGGGGGGATGATCTCTGGAACACCTCTCTCAAAGGGGCAGCTGGGGAGGCAGAGCCAGGGGTGCAAGTGTCAGGTGCTGCTGTGACAGCAGATGTGGTGCAGGTGTCCACAGTGGATTGCTGTTCCACTGCCATGACTTTGGCTGGTGCGCCTTTGTCCCCAGAGGTAAGAGCAGCATGGCCATAGGACTGGGGCGTCCTGGAGGTCTCTTTCTGGGGAATGTCCTCCATGAGTGTGGCATGGCTTGCTAAATTCTATTTACTTGGTTATCCATGTGTGCCAGTACCACTGTTGTCCTCTGTGGGATCGAGGGTGTCTTGCATGCCTGTTGGGAGACAGTAAACAGTTCATCAATTTAACTTGTTAGTTGTTTGTAGGGTGTGCTCACAGGCAGTATATGCAATGTGCAGTGGGGTCACAGTGACACACCACCCGAGGGTAGCCTGATTCATGTGACAGGCAGTTTGATGGAATCAGTGACATCATGTTTCTGTGTGTTCCTCACGTGTTGGGCATGTGCGCCTTGCCTGGGCCATGTTGGCATGTACCTGGTGTTTGTGCAAGGGAATGTGTGCCAATGTAGGGCTGGTACGTTGTTTTGTGCTTATCCTCTTTTCCTGTCACGTGAGGGATGCCCTGATAGTCAGTGGTGTTTGTGTGACTTTCATTGGGAGCTACTATTAACTGAGGCTGTTCCACTAGTGCTTTGCAGTGTTTCGTGGGTGTTTGAACAAGACATCTGCAGCTGTTCCATGTATTCCATTTGTGCAGTGTGTGTTGGCTCTTTGGCGGATGTAATATTACAAGGGTGTTGGACAGGTTTCCAAAAGATGGCGGCTAAATGGGTGAATGTCCATGATGCCTACAGCACCTTGGATTTTGTGTATGCCTTGGCCGCATTAGTGAACACGAGGAGCTGACGCACGCTGCCTTTCCGACAACTTCCAAACTATTGGCTGGTGGACGTTGCTAGATTGATTCATAGGCTCCAGCCATCTAAGTCTATGCTATCCATGCCAGAGGGAAATAAGGACCTATAATGACACCATTTTGAAGAAAAAGAGTGGCTGGGATTTCCATACACCAGCTCCTCTCTCAATGATGGATAATACAACCATCTGTACACTCAAGCTCCAACTTCCTTTGGGGTACTGATGAAGGCAGCAGAATTCGACATCTGCCGAAACGTCATGTTCCTACACACGGGCAATTGAATATGGCATGTGAACTTCGTGGGGAGCTACACTGAAGATGTATACCTGGGATGTGTGTTCAGATCGTACTGGGCATTCATAGGGCATTCATAGGACATAGGACATGGGCAAACATGTCACCTGCTATATATGGTTAGAAAGGGACAGAATAGGATAGGTATATGTCATGTATGGAATCAATCCAACTGAATCTTTTGGGATTTTATGTCCTTTTGTTATGCCCAGATGTTTATCTATGTCCTTGTTTAACATAACTGAATACATGGAGAGGTTGATGCAGAATTATTGATGAACAGCTTCGGACCAAAGGAATAATAAAGATTGTTTTATATAATGTTTATGTGTGCCGGTTGTCAAGATTTAATCAGCAATTGAAGTCATGGTTGAGCCAAAATAGGGGCCGACCACTATAAATAAATTGCATTTAAAAATGCTTCTGAATGGTTTGCTCTGAGAAACCCCCATTGTGTGCATATAGTTTGACTCATTTGTCCCCAGGAAGCCCTGTGAGTATTATTTGCCCTTGTGTTAAATATGTTGTGTATGTCCTACATGTGGGACACTTCCTTGCTAATGATGTGTTTTAGATGGGGTTCACACCTAACATGCCCATTATTGTACTGTACCAAGGTGTTTCATTGGTTGTTCTTGCATTGGAGGGGTGATATCAAGTGTGTCTGTTGCCAATCCATTGTAGTTGTGCATGTGGGACATGATCAACTTACTCATGTACTCACCAGGATCTTCCTGGCAGCTGGCTTTACGATCCGCTGTATCCACAACCTCATGACCCTGCTTTTAACCCTCTCCTCCCGTGGTGTGAGTTGTAGCGGGGCCACATTGCCTCCAACTGTGGCTGCTGTATCCCTGCAGTGGGTGTTGATGAGCATCCGTACCCTGCTTCTCAGGTTGTTCCACCGCTTCCTTATTTCATCCATGTCCCGTGGGTGGTTTCCCCATGCCCAGCCACCTTGTCCCTTATTCCGGACCATAGAGCAGTCTTGTGCTGGGGGGACATCGTTTGGTGGCATGGCCCATATAGCTCGTCTGTATCAGCCACCACCTTCTTGGCCAGCACAGAGAGCACCCACCCACTGAATTATGGCTTTCTTTGCCTAATTTATGTCACCTTCCCTTTGCCTGAGGACATGTTTGGGGTGTGTTGTAGGCTTGGATGACAATCCCTTTATGGTAATTTTCAGTGGATTGCTTTTTTCAAGATGGCCACCGCCATACTTCCTTTTACCACAATGATGGATTTCCGCTGGCTGTAATTTCGCCGGCAGAATTTCTGCTACATGACTTGCCGGAAATGGTAATTCTGCTCAGTTTTGACAGATTTCCCAATTTTTGGTGTTACCGTTACTGTCAGTGGGGTGTACGCACACCCACCAAGTTGGAATACTGCAGTTATTCCTCTGTTCGACACAGTGGCAACACTAATTCTGCTGCAGCGAAGTTACCACCGGTTTTGGCCCAGATTCGTAATGAGGCCCATGATTTATTCAGACAATCAAGTGTGCCAACCCTAGGCATGCAAGGTGGATGATTTATTTGCCAGGTTCAACTTTAATGTAAATTATAGACCCAGCAATAGACATGGTAAGGTAGACACATTATTAAGGATGACTGTAAATCCACAACTAGACAAGATGGGAGAAACATTGATATGGCCAACTGAAAAGATAGCTTCACTTTTACTTTTTGAGACAACAAATGATGTTGGTGAGAAGTGTAGGTACAGACAGACGAAGTAGCGGCAGAGGAGAAGGAATGAACAAGGAAGATGCGGAAGAGGTAAGGGAATAAGAGGAGCAGAGGAAAATGAGTGGAGGAGAAGGGGAGAAAGAGGTATTGCAGAGCAAAAAGGAGGAGGACAGAAGAACATCAAATTCAAAGGAGAGAAAGCAGGAGATGAAGCAGGTACAGAGGGCAGAAAGGAAATGAAGAGCACACATCAAAGGAGGAGAGAAGAAAGGAGGAGTAGGAAGAACAAAGCAGAAGGAAGTTGGAACCAACTAGAGGAAAAAGATGAGGAAAAAGAGAGAGGCGTAGTAGAAACAGACTACAGAATGACAAAATGCTAAGGGGAGGAAGAAAGAAAAACAGGAGCAGTGGAAAGCAGAAGGCATGCGATTCAGTAGCCTGAGAGTGCTGTTTGGGATGTAAATTCCTGAAAAGAGTGCTTGCTTGGTTTAGAAATACAATTCAAAGAAGTCTCCAACAGCCTACCGAGAGCGTAATCTTGATAACGTCATAGTCCAAGATTAGTCCAAGACTATCATCGAAAATGTCTCAAAGTTTCTTATCTCTGGCACACCTTTAGAAGATCAAAGGCACTTGGATCGTGCTGACAGTTTCAGTTGAGAAAAAGTGCAACATCCTAATAACATAGACAAAAACCAAACAAATAAGTTCACAGCCAACAAAAGATGTTCAGAGACACATACAATCCCAAAGACTGTGAGTGACGTTTTGTGTTTCATGCTTGGAATGCAGATCCTAATTGAGCGAGGAAAGAGCAAAGGCCCATGGTCCCATAAAAAATCTTGATTTCTGTACATTCGGTTGATTTTCTGTTTGCAAAAGAAAATAGGTCCGTGAACAAAATAGATTTGAGTGGTCTGTTGATCCATCACCTTGTAATACCTTCCAAACTACTGTGACCCACGATTCATTCTAATTGCATGTTGATTTTTTCCGAGCCTTTTTCGTTCCCTGAATACATTTACAAGGCACTTAGCATTTTGAAAGCAGGGAGAAGCACTACTTCTTTTCTGTGTGTATTCACGTGACACCAGAATAGGCTTGTGCTGAACACTGAAGGCTAAAGGGAAATGTACATTTTGCAACCAACAGGACCCTTTCGAGAAGGGATGGGGACCCCTCTCAGCCGCAGGTGGAAGGCCTACCGGGGTGGAAATCATAGTCATTCCTACCCCAGAGGGGGAAGGTGGCAGTTGGGAGGGCCCCAGTCGCTGTTCCTTCCCTTTCTGCATGTTTGCTCACTAATGGTAACATTCTTGATCACCCCACGCCTCTGCATGAAAATACTGGCCAGTCTCTTTCTTGTGCTTACAGAAAACAAACATTCCTGGTGGAAAACCCACAACAAGGCGGCCCACCAAAGTCTCAAGCTAGATACCTCCTACCACTGTTCTAGAACAGACACCGGCGAGAGAGTGAATTGCTAGGCACGGTGGCATCAACAAGAGTACCGAGTTACAGCAGGGATCACTATGTGCCAACAGCAGACACAGGTTTGCTTACTGGCATAGAAGCAGGGGGCAGCTCTGTGCAGAACTCTGTCATCATGACACCAACTTAGACACTGCCCAGCGGAGGCCCTTTGCCTGTACGTCATCCAAGGAGCAGCTGCATAACACCAACTTGGATATTATTTTGGACGGATTGCTTTCCTGTGGATTAGCCGTGCAGAGGGTCCATGACATGAACTTGGATATTGTTCAGCACAGGCTGCCATTAACAACAACCAGTGGAAGGGCAAAGAGAAAATGGGTTGGGCTGTCGCGTATTTCCTTGAAATTACCTGGCTATCTAGGAAATGCTGAGCTTTACGGAGGAGAGAGGACCCCCACCTGTGGCCTAGCCTACAGGAAAGCCCTAGCATCCTACTAATGCGACAAGGTAGCACAGGGTTGTTACTTATAACCTTGGTAGACATTTCCACCTTTGTCTGAGTGCACACTCCTACTGTGCCTGCCACCATGGGAAATATGTTTGAGAATGTGAATGTGGGTTCAGTATTACCTCATGGTACTCAATTGTAAGCCCACCGCTTCACCTACCATGTAAGCACATTGATTCAAGCCTGTGACCTTATTCTAGATAAAGTGTAACCTCATAAGCACATGTGTATGCTAAAGAAAGATAGGGTAGAGCAAAACAGGAGTCAAACAGGAAGAAAGGCATACACTATATCAATATAAAATGTTCACAAAAATGTATAGAGTCAAAAGAATGCAATGACTATTGATATGTAAATGAATACATTTTATCATAAAATACTTTCTCTCCACTCACTCTTTTAATAAAGAAAAAAACCTAGACCATTCTCTTTACAGTATACAATTCACATTTCTTAATAGGCCACACTCATAACCAGGGTTTGCAGATACCACTTTTCAAATCACCAATAAGTCATGATTGCTCTATTCATGATGCCCCAAGGATAATGCACAATTTCTCTTTCAAATGCCAAAAAAACATGAATACCAATGTTAGTCACCAGGAAACCTACACATGCCGTTTGGTAGCTGTCCAATTGTGAACTAAGCAAAAGCGTGTATCATGCTCCTGCAATGCTGGAGTGAAATTCAATTATGCAATGCAAATAGCATGTTAATGTAATAGCAACTGAACCATTCTATGTTGCCGAATTCAAAAGCAAGAGCAATAGTAACAGTTGATAGAGGCTACTTATTTCAGAAATGTATCAATCAAAAGGCTAACTGCGAGATGCAAAGTCAAATAGCAAAATGCAAGGGCACTAATTCAAGACAATCTACAAAGAGAAAATAAGACGTATTTTTTATGATTTCGTTTATATATAAACTGTTCTATTATTCTGATTACATACTTCTTAATAAAATAATTTTAACACTTTAAAAAAAAAAACTAAAAACTAAGAACCACAGACAAAATTCACAGTTCTTTTCTTTGGCGCTTTCAGATTTGCTTTGTCGATCTTCTATCTTTCATTCCTTTTATATTAACTTTCCTTTTATCTCTCCCTTTTCACTCTTTTTCTTTGCTTTTCTCTCTTCCCCTTTCTTTTTTTTTTATAGTGCAGGAGTGTCTATTTTCGACTTGATGATCTGAAGTTTGATTATTGAATGCTTGCTTTCTAAATGAAGCAAAGCATTCCCTGTAGAATGTGGCTGTCAATTGTCTGACACAATCTTCAGACAGCATCCTCTGCTACACCCCATCTGAATAGTCAGCTTTGCCATCGCCCTCCCTAAGGCTTGCATGGCATGTTCATATTTCTTATTAGAAAAGAAAACGAATCACTTTACTTACATGTCACTAGATGGACATCCCTCTGGGTCTATTGTCCGTTGAAACAAACCTTTGAAGCAGGGACTTTGAAAATCCTGCCCCTAAATTATGATGTGTGTCCATAATTCACTAGCCACGTCCCCCACAACCTCATGTTGGTTGCTAACTTCAGGTTTGTTAAACAATTCTCAGTGCTAAACGTCATATCTGTCTGCACCTCATTTTGCCTCGCATATCTTAAGGCGACGCACTTATCTTGTGCGCAGCAAGATGTTGGTGATTAGTGCTGTCATTCGGCGATCATCCGACAACTTCCTGCTTCCCTGTACAGAGTACAAGGACTTTCCACATAGCATCACATTAGGGCTGCTTGCTCAAATCCCTTTTAAAAGGAATGAAATGGTTTTCTATTCTTTGATTTTCTGGTTGCTGGTCACTATACACGTTATATCATTCTATGTAGAATTATATTCTAAATGAGAATATATCCTAAAGCACAAACATTCAATAAGAGGTTGATTTTGCAAGGAAAAAGCAACCTCGTTCCCGTTACTTCCAACATCTAGCACTTTTCAGCAAGCACTTTATTGCATATGCACTGTAACCTTGGAACACTTTCAGCACTGTTTTTCAATCAACCTGTGCTACTACCTATGAAATATTTGTCATAACTTGTATTACTGCTTCTGAAATACCTGTTCTAACATGTATTAAGTGAATACTCTGTAACAGCGCCACGATGCCCCCGGGCCGCTTGGGTGCTTTATAAATCCAAATAAATAGCATTAAGCACATAGCACTTTGCTTAGCTTCAAGGCACCATTTTCTATCATCAGTATATGGTCAGTCCTAGGCTAGTTTTGCTTTTATCAGGGGGATTCTCGCAGGACATGGTGTCTTCTATGTTGCTCACCTGGATATGGGTGAAGACACATGTCAGCGTTTAGCACCCTTTGTATGCATTTAGCACTTTGTGCACCCTCCCAGGTGAAGAATATAGGGATCAATTGGCCCAGGGAACCAGTAGAGAAAGCCCAATGTGAGGAGAAGGTTGAGGATAAAGCCAGGGACATGAATCAGGAAGGTGTGTTTCATTCAGATGATGTTTTAGGAGGTGGATCTAGCGGACCCAGATGCCAGATGGAGGAATGATGGTGTGGAGGAGTGTTGAGAAGCATGATAGAAAGGGTGAGTTATTGGTTGGTGACAGAAAGTGGCATTCTATGGTGTATATGCTTGCTATTACTTTGAGTATGAGTGGGAATAGGAAGGTAGGGAGTGGATGAAAGGGTGTTTGAGGGAGAGAAAGAAGAGTGACTGAGTAGTGTTGGAGAGTGGAGTTGAGAGAGAGGAGTGGCGGTGGAGTTGTGAGGGGAGATTAGCAGTGGAGTGGAAAGGGAAGAGTAGTAGTGGAGTGAATAGGGGAGAGTACTAGTGGTGTGATGAGGTTGGAATAATAGTGGAGTGGGTAGAGTGGTATTGTTGAGAGGAAGAAGAGGGAAAATAGGAGAAGGTAAGATCAGAGGGTGGAGGTAGACTGTAGAGAGAGAACATAAGAAGGAAAGAAGAGACAGAATCGAATTGGGCCATTGGATAGAGCAGAGTGGACGAGAGTAGGAGGAGGAAACAGGGGTAAAGAGATAGATTGAAGGAGAGGAAAGGAATATTGAAGTAGGAACAGGGAGAGTGAAACCTACCATGCCTAGATGGCATACCCCTTGACCATCCCCTGGGGAAATCCTGGATATGAAACATAGATAGTTCCATCTCTGGGGGTTTGGGTGAAGCCTGGGATAGTGTGGGATCACCCATCCATAGGTTAGAAAGAGAAAGAATGCCTTTAGGCCCTTTGAGTCCGAATTAATAAAAAACCCCTGTGACAGTGGTCTCAATAATTTTCCAGCAAAAAGTCTCTATCTGGAAACCCACGGGGAGCCGGGGGAGGGGAGGGGGGTGAAGGGTGCGGGTGCTTGCACCTGCTGGGGGAAAGGGTGCGGGTGTTTGCACCTGCTGGGTGTTCGCGTCCTGTTGAGTAATGGGACACCCAAAGTTCCAGAGGCCATCTGGGTGGCCCGCTGACAGGCATAGTTCCTCTATGTGAATTATTCACCGGCACTTGATACTGGATGGAAATCCCGGTGCTAGGAGTGGAGACTGTTAATTGGAAACCCAGGTGAGAGTTATCGAGACTCAACATTGCAACCCTGCTTAAGAGTGACTACTGATTATCGATTTTTGATTTCAGCAGAGATAAAAAGCGAACGGGCTCGTACAGTGTATAGTGTATTGGTGTGTCCAGTGGATTTATGGCTACGTTAACCTCAGGAGACCACGTTATTTGTGACATGATAATGAACTCTGCAGTAGCGCCTGCCGTTATATTACAATGGATACAATTGCAAACAAAAAGGAAAATCCCATTGGCAGGTGCATTGTCCTTATCATGCGCATTGGGGCTGAACCCAGCGACCTCTTTAAAGCCGTCTGGAGAATGCCTCTCTCTAATTAGTGAAATTAACATTTTTTAGGATCATCTGGAGTCCCAGTTAGTTTGGACCCCTGGGGGTGGAAGCTGTTGCCCCTGACACTGCTGTCCTTAATAAACCTGGGGGAAATAACATGTCTACGCTCATCAAACGAAGCCCATCTGCCGACAGAGGCACCCCAAAGGTCCACCGACGGACAAATAAACTGCTGAGACTAGAAATAGGGGGTTTGTGGAAAAGGGGACACAGGGTGCATCGCCAGGGGCATCCAACAAACTATTGTTAGTCACATGTTTTTTTTTGCCCCCTCACCACAAAGTAACAAATCAGCAAACTGTGTCCCTAACTGTCTTGAAGGTGGAGGTTAGGATCCTAAAACCTGCAAATGTAGCCCTGTCCGGGCTGAAATTTCGATACTTAAAAATCTTGTTTTACCTTTGATTGACTTGCGTAATAAGGGGCCATTGATTGAACAGGGGGCAAACCGAGGGATCTGTTACATTAAGTGAAAACTGGTTTACCAATACCTAATATTAGTACCATCAATACTAACACTGTCCAGGGTGATAGAGTCTCAAACATTGGGGTTAAGGCAAGTAATTATCCTACTCCCATATTATTGGTTGATGAGGCACCACCTAAAATAGATAAAGATTATTGTGTCCATAGTAGGAATGTCTACGGATCTGTCCCCTCTTGGCGGCACAGTCTCTTGGCCTCAAGGCAGCTGATAGCATTTGTCTAGAAAATGGCCCTCAAGTGACATCCCTTGGCCTGGAACCCTAGGGTTCATGGTCCATTAACAGCATCACGTTATCACTGTGCCCTATTTCTTTAGCCATCTCTTTCATGAATTCAGATAGCAATGGGTTTTAGTTCTAGATTCATCTTAGATTATCTGTAATTGTAATGTCATGTTTAATCTGATTGTACCTGTTTAGAAAATGTACTTGCAATGCTTTTTACTGTGTAATTCGTTGCTCTATGATTGATGTACACACTTTTATGATTTCACACCTACATAAAGTTACTCAATATATATATGTGTGGTCTATCTGGAAATATACCATGACCGTGCATTCCATGCTTCACTAGCAGCTGTAAACATGTGTAGATTAGAAGAAGTGCAACTAAAGAACAAATCCAGAATCTTGGAACAAAACCACATCAGCCCCAAGCTAAACTGAGGAACCAAAGCAAGATAAGTGAGAGGAAAAAAGGAAGGAAAGGAAGAAGGAGTTTAGAAGGAATGAGGTGCTGTTCCACCCTGTTCCTCAATTGAACAGGCATCTCTATCAGAGAAGAGCTAATCCAAGCTTTTTACAACCTGAAGCATCTATTGTCGGATAGCTCAGCCATAGCTCATTTGTACAAGTAGTTAGACGTCTGAGGAGTGCGGGACCTAGCATATGACCCTATGACAAGGAGGCAGAAGCCTGAAGGGAACTTTCTTCCTGAAATACACATGGTCGCAGTGTGTCATAAAATTGTCTGTCTTAAAAAGACCCTCAATGAAGGGTCAGAAATACAATTTGAACTTAATGTTGTTGACTCAAGGTCTGAGTCATGTTGTGAAACTTGGAAACAACCAAAGTCTGAAAGAGACTGTCACCTGTATGAAATTTGATCAAATACCATGTGTGAAAAATATTGGCTATGAAAGCTGATGACTGTCAAGGTCAGGGAGCTACCAGGTGTAAAACTGGTGAAACGAAAGGGAGATACATGAAATACTGAAGGAATGTTGTGAGAGGTTTAACATAGATTTGAGTGATTCAAAGGTGAAGTAAAAAAAGCCTCAGAGAAGGCACCTGATGCAAGGACCAAGATCTCTGAGTGTTCTTCAGCGAGGAGGTGAAAGCAGGACAAGTGGATGAGTCAAGACTGTGAGTAGACCTTGGATGTTTGTTTGTATTGATTGGATTAAGGAAAGGGATGCAACGGTGGCCATTACTGCCTATCTCCTCATGCTCCTGCTCACAGCATTGTACACAGTGGAAACATGGTTAATATTCATAGCATGGCTTTGTTGATAGGCCCTTCTTGTGAAGTCACTGCTCATTTCTCAACTGTGGAGTGACGTGGGGAAAACATTACTGACTTCGCTTGTTTTGAGATTTGTCTGGCTTTCTTACATAATTATTTGGGTTCTATTAAAATGAGGATGATAAAGTGAAGGAAGGTTGTCTGTTACTTTTCCCCTATCAGGATGCAAATTTCACAATGCTTTCTTTGCAAAAAGTGTTGTTTATCCTCCTCACATATGGAGCCTACACCATGCATGCTCCCTTATGATATGATATGATTTGGCATTTATAACGCGCCTATAGACAAGTGTTTCAAGCGCAAAGAGGCATGGGAGGGGGAACAGAGGGAAGACAGACAACGATCCTACTGGGCCAGGTGTCATTCAGATCGCGCAAGTGCATGGGAAGGGGGAAAGTGCGAGAGAGAGGGGGAGGGGGGAAGTGCAGTACATGGGATAAAGAATAATAATAATAAGTAAAGTACGGCCAGCTGCTGGCAAGTGCAGACATCAGGTGTCAAGTGCTGGTAGTGGGACTGTAGGGATTCAGAGACAATCCCGAGTGCAGGGAGTTGCCAGGAGGGCAGTGCAAGAGTCCGACTGGCGGTGGAGGGGACCTGGGGACCTGGGCCTGAGAATAGAGGGTGGCCAGGTAACCAGTGCAGGTTCAGCAAGGGATTCATCAAGGGAGAAGAGGAGAGAAAGCAGAAGCAAAGAGAAAGGTTTTGAGGTGCTTCCGGAACCAGAGGTGGTTTTCCTCAAGTTTCAGTGAGGCAGGGAGGCTGTTCCATATTCAGGCCCCAGCCGAAGCGAGAGATCTGCCACCCACTAGTTGCTTGGAGTAGCGACTGACCCTGAGGGAGTTGGAGGCGGATGAGTGAAGAGCTCGAGAAGCAAGATACTTAGGAAGAGAGAGTTGAAGGTATTGAGGCCCCAGAAGGCCTTGCGGACAATGCAGAGGGTTTTGAGCTTAATCATCGCCGCCACTGGGAGCCAGTGCAGAAATTTCAGTCCAGGAGAAATACGGTCCATGGGCTTGAGGCCAGGGACAAGTCTTGCAGTCCTGTTCTGGATAAGTTGCAGAGGGTGGAGAGTAGAGGCAGGCAGATTTAGAAAGAGGCTGTTGCAATTGTCTAGCCTAGAGAGAACCAGAGCTCTGGAGACAGTGAGCTTCTGGGGGAAGGAGAGGAAAGGAAGAATACCTCTGAGTAGGTGCAGCTGGTAGTGTGACTTCTTAGAGACGTCAGAGATGTGAGGAGAGAATGAGAGTGTGGAGTCAAAGATGACCCCGAGGATTTTAGCCTAACAGGTGGGAGCAGGAAGAGGGCCAAGAGAGGCTGGCCAGAGAGTGACAAGAAAGGAGGGAGTGGGGGTACCGATGAGGAGAATCTCAGTCTTACTGGCATTAAGGCAGAGATCACTGGCAGCACACCACTCCTGGATGGTGGAAAGACAGTCAGAGTTGAGAGAGGGAGAAGAGGTGGCTGAAGTCTTCCTTCCCGACCTCTCCTCTTTTTGCCAACATGGTGACTGGCTCCTCCATGCTTGAATGCCCCTCCAATGTCCTCAGCCCTCTAGAACCCCACACCTCTGTAATCATCCCTACCCCTTTCCACCCTGTCTATATAATCTAATTCCACTGCCCCCTTCCACAGTGCCATTTCATGCCATGCCTTCTGCTCAGTTCCCTATCATGCTTACAAGATTCTGAGCAGAAACATTAATTTGACAGATAATGCACATCAGTTGTGAATACCTTGTGGCGACAGAATCCCTGTCACCAAGCACCTCTATCAGCATTGCAATCTCAGTTAAGATGGTCCCTAAAGATGCCACCTCTCTTACAATAATTATCATTCTAGACAGAATGTCACTGGACGCCCCTCCTCTCTGACATTTCTGTTCTGATAGGGTTAACATCCATTTCCCTTCTGTGATATTTTTCCTTTTTCTCTTAATTCAGTTCATTTAATGAAGCCTCTCGTAGAAGGGGAACATCTTTAATAGCTATTTTCAAACTTACCATGTTGTGCTTTTTCTTATAAATAATGAACCACGTAGAGATTGCAGTTCTGTTTTTTTTCTTTCAGAGGCAATTCTTCTGAGATTTGGCACTTAATTGTTGTTAGCTTTAGTTGTTCTCCACCATCTACATTAACAGTACCTTGGGGGTGGCTTGCAGATTCGAGGGAATGTGCAGGAACACACAATTTTCTGTCCACTTCATCTTCTTAATCAGTCTCGGCCACAGCAGGGACATGCGATTTAGTGTGGTGTGTGTCGTCTGGACGCAGAGCCTGCACGACCCATCTAGGACTTTAATGGGTGAGCAAATGGCATCGCTTTAGGAGACAACAACACAAATACAACGTTTCAACATATTCTCAAATATAACCTTTACTACGGCATGAACAAATGGGAATAGACAAAGTTTATATAAGCCAACGATTAAATGCTTGATAGAATGCCTGTCTTGTATGACAGAAAAGCTCAGAGCAACATACCTGTCTTGGAAGCAAGACATCCACCAGCATCATGGTTTTCAGCATGGAACTTCAGCATGAAACGCGACATAAAAGCACAATTTGTATGTATTTATGTATTTGTTATTAGCAGCTCCAGGCGCTGTGTGTACAACAGCGTCTTCCTTTGCCTTTTGGCCTTTTTAACCCCTTTGAATGCAGTAAAATGTAAGCAGTAGCCAAGAGGGGAGTAGTACAATTTCATCAGTGACAACAAATATATACTTCTGATATGTTTTGAGTGTACATAGAAATGTTCATGAAAAGTGTCAGGAGAAAAAGGAAATATGTATCAGGTGAGTTAGTGGGAAATGTTTAACATACTATACACAAGATCTCAAAACAACTGGACACAGCATTCCACAGCGAGTACAGTAGTGTTGATTCACCAAATGGCAGGGGTAGTGAACATGATATCACATGCTTGTTGACATCTCATTACGTGACATCACATGGCATTTGACGCTATGACAACACAGGAATTGATATAACGTGGTGTTTGACCCTCATGAGATTACAGAAGCTGATGCTGAGTTTAAGAGTAATAAAATAGCAAAAATATAATAAAGCAGACAAATTGTATTTTTAGTAATTAGCCACGTTGTAACTAGGGTGTTGCCTTGATATGACATGAGGTGTGTGGCACTGTGTGTTTCATGCTGCAGAGTCTGCTCGTCTTCCTGCACTTTCGAGGTCTTTCTGAGTCTTTCGTTGCTTTCCATTGGAAGGAGGAGCATTTTAATATAAACACTACACCAGCGCAGAGCACGGCGCGGTGTGTGGCACTGTTTCGTGTTTGGTAGTTGGTGACAGTGACCGGAGAAAGCTAATGGTTCCCTCTCTTTCGGTTGGACTTCAAGCCATGTTGATTGTATCCCCCTTGAATTTTAATCGTAAACTTGGACTAATTTTACTCTGAGACACAGAACCAGATCTTTAACTCTAGTGGCAACTCCAATCCACCTGAAGTAGACTGTGAAACAGCGTGGTCTGTGAACTTGTCTTTGAACACTAAACAGGGCCACACTGAGTACTGAATAAACCCACACTTTTCAGGTTAGTTCCTGCTTGAGAGTGACTGTGGGATTTATCCCTTGAGCTCTCAGTAGGCATAATTCTGAATGAAAATTACTTGGCCTTAGCACGCCTCCTTGAGAGTGACTGCAGAATGTATCCATTGAGCTCTCTGGAGACTAAACCTTGAATGAAAGTAACCTGGCCTGAATGTGTCTCTTCATTGTGAACTGCAGAAAAGAGTTGAAGTGATTAAAGAATTTGCTTGCTATAACTTAGCACTGTTGCAATCTATCCAATTATACACTTACATACGGTGTCTCCTGGATGAAAAAGGTGTTGAAATTCAACCAATAGTTCAATCCCTCTGCTACTTGAGATAGTAATCTGAACCCAGCTTTTCTGATCTTGGCTGGATATTAGTACGGACTGTAAAGTGTTTTTTAGTATCCTATTAAGAAACACAATAGAGCGTGACAACAAATTAGTGAGGCCAGATAGCGGGCATACATTCGGATAGTGCCGCTAAGAGAGTGACTGTGGGATTCATTCCTTTGAGCTCTCTTTTGGCACAATTCGATGGTTAAGCAATTTTGCCAGAGCACGATCGTCATGCACATTAAGTAAGAGTTATAGCAGGTAACTTTACGACTTTTCTTATTCAGCGCTGCATGTTTTTCTTTTTATAAGATCACAATAGGTACGGTTTGGCATACCACAGAGTTAAATCATAATTCATTGACAAGTGCACATTTCTTTTTGTCACTTAGGATTGTAACCTACGTATGCCAGCATGCTCAAAACTGTATGAATTACATAGTGGGGCAAATTCAACATGCTTAGTTAATAAACAGCAATCTACTTTTTCCAAACAATCTAACAAAAGAAACCTCATCAGGCATAAAAACAAGGTGGGGTTTGTGGATTTGCTTGGCACTCTTTGTCCTCAGCATCTAATTCAATGCAAGGAATAATTACTATATTATTGAAACCTTTGAATAACTGTAATATTGAACCAAGTGATCAGGATAAGATTGTCACTGAATCGTCAATCCATGAAAGTACTCCATCAGTGAACACATCTGGTCTTTCTCCAATTGATAATAATTCCCTGCTCAACTTCATTATATATTCATAGAGTGAGGCAAATGTGGTGAATGAAATCCAAGAAGGTATGCAAGCTAACAAAGGAGAAATAATGCAAATTGGCTCCTTACCAATAACTTCTACTAGTTTATCCAAATCCCCAGACTTGGCGCGTATAGTGGTCAAATCACATGACCAGCCTCTTATGAATCATAATGATTCCTATTCTTCCACCTACAGCTCGAAAGAGGAGGGGCAGAGAGATCTAGGTCTAGAGCAGCTAATTAGTTTAAAAGCCCCTTATACGATCTGCTCCAAACTAATAAAAAAAACAGCCGACAATAAAAGAAGGCCTACTCAAATTGGTTGATATAGTGCTTTTCCTTCCCCCCGGGTGGAATCCCAAGAAATTATGAACTCTATTTGGCAGACCCGAGATTATCATCTTCTGTAATCAGTATCAAGGACATCGCTCCAGCAGACGAAATAGTGGGTACCTCTCGAGTTCTTCCTCAAGGAGTCGTGAATAAATAACAAACCCTGGTGGACCAGACCACCATAAAAAAGAGTGTGGCCAATTAAAAAACTAGGAACCAAAAGTATGAAAAAGAGGGTTAAAAAGAAACATGGTAAGATGTAAATTCAGACAAACACATCACAATCTTTGGCGATGACAGCTAGTGATAACATCGCCTGTAATGAGACTGAGAATGGGTATGAACTCATCACAACAAGACAGCCCAGAGTTGTTTGGAAAGATAGAGGAGACAATCTTTCCCAGGCCCTCTAGATAATTGGATAATGAATCAAGGTAGAACATCCAAACCTGAAGAAATAGCTAAATCCTTCAAAACAAATGCAACTGGTGGTGGAAATAATAACTATCCGAACAATAATGGTGGTTTAGACCCCCCAAATCCCCCTTTCTTTGCTCCATACTTATAAGGCTAATACTGTGCACAATGACAGAGTAAAATCTAGCACAGTGGATTTCTTGTAACAGATACAAATTAGTGAAAATGAAGTAGGACAGATAAAAATTATGGACACATATGCTACTTGTAACAACCCATTTTTTAACTGCTTTAATGCATTGAAAATCATCCATCGCCTTCCTCAACTCAAAGCAATTATTACCAGTGATCTATCACTGGTGGACATACCTAAAGCCATCACAGAAGCAAATGGGCATTAATCCACATTCCTTCTCCGATTATATTGGAAATAATTATGTTACATGCACCATGTTTCTTGGAGCTTAGGTATGAGTTGATTAAAGATGAGGAAACTATTGAACCTAATAAAACAAAACAGAAGGATAGCAGAAAAAGAAATTAATTCAAATTGACTGACTTAGATATCGAAAAGATTGCTAAGAAAGTGGCAGGAGCAATCGGTTTCAGTGCACCAAACACCCATCCAAAATGATAACCCATCGGAGGAAAACCAAGATGGCATTGATTGACATTCCCTCCCCCCTTTAAACATCAACATATTGTCATGGAACTCTAGGGGCTTCAACTCATTCATCTTAAACACCTATTAAAAGCAAATATAATTGCCTTACTGGAGACATGGCTTATGAGAGAAATAAACACCATTGGGTACCATGTTATCCACAGACCTGCTAGAAGCAACTTAACTGGGAGAACCTTTGGCAGGTTATTAACAGGTGCAAGAAATTAATTAATGTTAAAAGAATATATCTTCAGTCACAGTCTCTATATATTAGCTGGGGTGGTTGAGATATAAATGAACCTTGAGACCTCCCAGATGTTACTTTTTAACATCTATAATCCCCCAAGTCAAGGGGGTCTTATTGATCTTATAGAAACCATTGATATCCTAATTAATGATTGGCTGACCCAGAATAAAGAAGGGGTATACATTATAATGGGTGACCTAAATGATCAAAGACCCTCCTCCACAGACACAGATAATATATTTGGCATGAGAGCTATCCATTCAAATGACATTTCTACTGCTTTTAATGCTGATCCCTGGAGGGATTTTATGGAAGTTCAAGGTCTCAATTGACCATGACCCGTATAGAACCCGGAGTACCCACATACACTTAGTCTAATGTCCGACTGAATACTTGGATAGATTATCTTTTGTTAACCAGGGAAGAGTTCACAAAACATGGTGAGTTCAGGTTGATCCTGAATCAACTCAATAATCATATTATTTGCATTGTCTACTGTTGGAGATATGTTGTGGTTATATCTAGTATTTCGTTTTATTTTGTGGTATTTTTCTATGGTGGTATTTTTATAGTGTTGAGACTAATTTCAGAATACTGCCTAATACATTTTTCACCAGGGTCACTAACAATAAACAAATACTGAACATAATACACTAAATACATGGTTCATGCTTTCCTGTGAGGCTTTATTTACAAAATCACACTTATGCCCTTTTGGCTGTGTTTCAAAAAATGTAAAGCATACAAATGAAATACAAAACATTCAGTCAGCCTCTCTAAGTAAAACACTTTACTGCAGCTAACTTTGCTTTGATGTGTGTGTTACCACACGTTTCTCTCTCTATGCATGTCAAATCAATGAGACTGAATGCAGAAGAAATACACTGAAACTAAATGACCCTTTCAAACTTGTTATTTATCATAGAGTAGAATTATGCAAGTTACACAGAATGACATGTGTGCCCATGTTGTGATTCACAACATGAACAAGGTTTTATCTGTGATAAAGTGAAACAAAACTGGCAGGAAAAATACACTCTGAATAACAGCAAAACTTTGAGAAATATAAACACAGTTTTACATGCACATTTAAGTTTGTATCACTAATGCAGCACCTAAAATGAACTGAACTTTTTAAGCTATGCTACATAGTCTCAAACAGCAACTTCACACCCCTCAATTAACAGCATTATTACCTAGATTAAGCTGGTGACATTCCCCGACTCAGTTTGGCAGTGACCCAGGGTCATTCACAGATAAGGTCGCTCGATACTTCGCAGCTCTTCTAAGGATTGCCAACCCTGGAAAGAGACAGCCCAGCAGCCTTTTGCTCCCTCTGTCATTGAGTGCAAGAATAAGAATGTCCAACAACTCTGCCTGAAACCCTTTTCATAAAACCCCTGTCGCTCAAGAGCACCCCCTTTGACAAGATCATCCCACTAAACCATCACATGATTTCCTCTGGACCTTTTAGCTGAAACACACACTGCATTGCTGAATAGAACTTGCTACATTTCTTCTTGCCCCACAAGAATTCCATGATTTTAGTATAACAGATCTTCACATTCCTCAGCTTACAACACAGATCCAGCCTGCACGTTTAAATCATTTTTCTTTTCCATTTTCAGAGGATCATGCATTTAGCTCAATCTGCATCCAGTTTATTTCATGGACTAATTTGCACTAAATGTCATTACGGGAATCAGTTACATGTTAAATGGGGTTAGCTTAATTAGTAGTATATTACTTTCATACAAGTATTATTTTTTAGTGTAACACATCATGTAGCAAAGTGATCATTTTCTAGCATGTATTCTGAACATTGGCATCTATTTAAATTCAGCCTGAGACTCATACTCTTGAGTCCATCAGTGAGTCTCACACCCTTGGCCCTAGTTAAAGTGCAAACACTTGCTTTAATGCAAATGATGAAATGCAGAGTCTAGATGTTGAAATGCAGAGCCTAGATTCCTACACTACCCACAATACCCACAAAAGATATCTAATAGAATAAAGGGAACATTTTAAGTAAATAGGGCGGGTAATAAGATTTGTTGGAATGACACAAACATAGGAATTTTCAACCAACAATTGATTTATGGTTTGACAAAGTTTGATAGGCTAAGATTCTGTGATGAAAGATTTGTTGACATCGCTGTGAAGGATGCCTATGAATATACATTGACCTGTGGAAAAAAGATCTGTTCCAATAGGAAAAGGGGTTTGAACCAGCCTTTTAATGCAGCTATAAGGGCAAAAAAGGTATTTATGCAATAAAGAGAGTAAACAGATTAAGTTTCTGAAGTTGGAAGGCGCAATGGAGAGGGAAATGCTTACTAAATTGAACGTTAAATGTAAAAATGCAGTGAGAGAGCATACGTGTTCTAAAACTACTATACAATGGCACAATGTTTTTAAAGCTTTACAAGAGCTTGATTCCTGTAGATTCTGGTCCCTATATAATTCTTGGACAAAAAATCACGGATAGCTAGAAAGAACTCAATCATATTGATGTAACAACTTAGATTGCACATATAGTCACTCTCTACAACATACCTATTGGAAGTATAGCCTTTAGTGGCATTAGCCAAGTGGAAGCCTCAGGTAGAGATTCGATTTCCTACACGGACCACATCAAAAGTCTAATATGGAAATTAAAGCCTTCTAAAGTCCCTGGTCCCTATGGTATCCCTAATATTATTTTAAAAGCAGCCCCTGACTTGTGGTCAGTTGTGTTGCATACTCTTTTTGGCAATATATTTTTCACTGGAGCTGTTCTCAAAGCTGGAAAGAATCTATTGTTATCCCTGTCTACAAGAAGGGACACAGGTCAGATCTTACAATTATTGACTATTAGCTATGGTCAACTTCACCTCTTAACTATTTGTGCAAGTGATAATGGAACATATCAACCAGTGAATTAAAACTCACTACATTTTCAAAAATCAACAAGTGGGCTTTAGGAAAGGCTTTAGTACACTATTCAACTTATGGGCGCTTTCATATTTGATAAACCAGGCTAAACTTGACAAAGAGTGAGTTTTATATGGCTGCTTCATAGACTATAAAGCAACCTTTGACACAGTAATTAGTTCTTATCTCTGGAACAAACTGAAAGATTGTGGTTTCAATCCCGTTTAACTCCATCTTGTGATGGAGATGTATTCAAACACTTCAATGAGAGTCCAAATTAGTCAAGAAGGATTTCTTAGCGACATTATCCCAACTAATCATGGACTTAAACAGGTTTGTGCACTGGCCCCCCCCTTGTTTTTAATCTTATGTCGCAGATTTACAGGACAGCCTAACGAAATGCCACAATTTCCCCCACCCATAGGCCTCCAACCAGTATCCTGGCTCTTGTATGAATACAATACTTTAATATTAGACCAAATCCTTGTGGGATTACAACACACACTTATAGCCCTGCAGAGTTACATCCTAGAAAATGATCTAGAAATAAATGATAAGAAAACAAAAATAATGATATTCCACAAAAAGCATAGGAAAAGAAAAGCTTATAATTGGAAAATTGGGAAGAACCCTATTGTAGAGTGTATTGTATACTTACCTGGGCATCTTTCTTCGGATAATGAAGATAAATTGGGAAACTCCATCATTATTAAAACATTCAGAAAGTTTAATGCCATAAACAATTATATAAAATATATAGGGGCTCACTCTCTTGAGGGCCTGCTGAAAGTGTACAAGGTTACAATTGTAGCAAGCATTTTATATGGTTTGGAGATATCTTCTGATAAGGAGGCTTCATGGCTGGATTTGTTGGAAGGGTTATTGTGGCGATGCACTTTGGGCTTACCTAACTGCACACCTGTAGAAGTCATTCATAGTGAATTGGGTATAATTGTGCTTAGCACTTTAAAGAAAATAAATAGCGCAGTGTTGTTTATAAAACTGTGGGCAGAGGAAAATAACCTAAACACAATGTACTGCCATTTTAAACATCTTATGCATGTGTCCTACCCTACAATTGCTTTAAAATGCGGGCTAAAGAAGGTTTTTATGTTTGAAGATCAGTTTGGTTGTGATGTAAGATCTTTTAATGATATTGGCATAGCTATTAAAGAAATTAAAGAAAAAGCTGGCGTATGGGGTAGAGACAACAATTTTAGACAACTATCGGCTAGAACCCTTTACAAGAGATATGCATTCGAGACATTTCCTATAAACACTCCTTTTAAATACCTACAGACAGTCAGAGATTAAAAAAACAGAGGTTTTAAATTGTTACTACACTTGGGACTGCTACCTACCTTAGCAAGAGTAGGAGCATGGAGGAATATACCACTTGTTGATGATGTCTATAGACTGTGCAAATTGGAACTGGAGACAGATAGACACCTACTAACGCAACACACAGCAATCACCCATATAAAAGATATGGAACATTGTCTTATACGATTCCCTTTAGACATCTTGTACACCAACCAAACATTGGCTTTCATTTTCTATCGTACCAGTTTGGTATTGAATTACACTGTGTACTATATATGGTTGGGAATAAAGATTTTCCATAATGTCTTACTAGAAAGTCTTAATTCTATTAAAGACACGGAGGCGAGCATTATGCTTCTCTTTCTTTTATTTAATTATTTAAGAAAGGCTCAGCAGCAAAAATATTTTCTTTAGTGCATAGAAAATATGTAACTGAAAAACATAAACAGGTAATAATGTCAAATGTCTTTAACAGTCCTGAAACACATAAAACTCAATTTCCCAGGAAGCCTGAGGAAAGTCCAACGTGATGTCACCAACATGTGACTAAATCCTCGAATGAGTAAGCATATCCCTCCATAAACAGTCCAGGATATGATGACACTTCCTTTTTCGAAGCTGTGAAACTGTCCAGTAGAAAGTGTGGAACTGAAGCCATCTCATAGAAGCGAAAATATGCCAAGTATTAGGCAGACTTGTCTGTTGACGCTGTCAAGAGAGAAAAAAAAAATCGCAATCAGTTCATGTATATTACAACCCTAGTTCTCATATAGGGGTGGGAGAGAAATACGTTGTTACTTTAATGAACAATACTGTATTCAAAATCAAGCAATCATTTTGCAATATATGTATAACCATTCAGAATGATGTGTTAAAATTTCTCGCCGGGTGGGATAATGCTCGCCTCCGTGTCTTTAATAGAATTAAGACTTTCTAGTAAGACATTATGGAAAATCTTTATTCTATGTCAAGACCGGAGGCTCCCATTATGCTAGTTTAAAGCTTACTTACCACAACGGATGCCGGCTGTTCTACCGGTTTCAGGTAGAATTGCTTAAATACAGATTCACTTGCCCAGTCTGCCATTTTCATGATGTCGTCTAGTCGGATCACGAGTTGGAAGGCCTTGGAAGCCATGGCTCCTCTCACGGAGTGGGCTCCGAAGTGCAAGGTATCTATTCCTGCTTGGGTCAAGGTCCACTGCACCCAGCGTGCTAGAGTTGGGGCAGAAACTGCTTTGTGAGGTTTGCGTAAGGCTATCAAAAGTTGCCCCTCTGGCGCAGTCCTGGGATGCGCCGTAACCTCTTCGTAAGTCTTCAGGCATCTGACTAAGCAGAGCTTGGGCTGATCCTTAAAGGCAGGATAAGAGATCACTCTTGAGTTGCACTTAGTCCTTCTATGTATGTGGAATATAATGCCATCGGGGGAAAAGGTTCTGCCTGCTAGGTCTAAGGCTTTGACATCAGAAACTCTCCTGCAGGAGACGAGGCAGAGCAGTGTAGTGGGTTTGCCGGATAGGGCAGTGCGGGATAGTTCCTTATTATCTGGCCAGGACAGAAAAAGGTTGAGCACTTTATTAACGTCCCAAAGCTTGCTGTAACAGGACGGAGGCGGGACTGTAAGTCTGATGCCCTTGAGTAGCCTGCAAATTAGATGGTGCTCTCCTGCTGGAATCCCTTCTATAGGATTGTGGCCTGCTGAAATGGCAGAACGGTACGCGTTGACTGTCCTGTAGGCTAGACCTCTTTCTGCTAAGGATGCTAGGAAATTCAGAATTTCCTCTATAGGTGCTGAAACTGGATGTAGTCCTTTTTCTTGACACCAGTTTCTCCAGGCATTCCAAGAGTTAGAGTATCTTTTGAGAGTGGCAGGAGCCCAACTTTCTTCGATGAGGCTGACTGCCATGTGGGACATGCCTGGAACTCTCCACCTTGACCTGAAATCCTCCAGGCTGCCAGGGTCAGAGATCCGTGGAGGAGTAGAGGGTGACGATGTCCCACTGGATCTAACAGGAGATCTGGAAATTGGGGTAGAAGGATTGGAAAATCCGAAGAAAGTTCCAGAAGAACTGGATACCAGGTCTGAGAGGTCCAGACTGGTGCTATAAGAACCAATTCTGTTTGTTCCTGATGGACCTTCGCCAGGGTCCTCACAATCATGTTGAAGGGGGGAAAGGCATAGTGCACCCCTTCTGTCCAATGTTGGAGGAAAGCATCCGTCGCCGTCGCTGCTGGATCCGGATTCCAGCTGAAAAACACTGGAAGCTGGAAGCTGAGTGTTCAGGCGAGAGGCAAACAGGTCCTTGGATATGGGACCGCTGTAATCGGTCGTGTTCCGGGAGTACCAGTCTGCCACTACGTTCGTAAGGCCTGGCAGATACTCCGCTGTGACCGAAATCCGGTGTTGTAGACAGAAATGCCAAAGATCTTTGGCTAATTCCGCTAGAGGTCGAGATCTGGTTCCACCCAGATGATTGATGTATCTTACTGCAGAGACATTGTCCATTTTCAGTAAGATACAACAACTCACTTTGTCTTTGGCGAAGGAGCGTACTGCGAAGGAACCCGCCAAGAGCTCTAGGCAGTTTATATGCATCTCGAGTTCCAGAGGAGACCAAGTTCCTCCTGTGGCTACTGAACCGCATCTCGCTCCCCAGCCGGAACGGCTGGCATCTGACTCTATCACTATGTCTGGTGCAGACCCGAAGATAGCTCGGCCGTTCCAGGCCTCCATGTGCCTAAGCCACCAGTTGAGTTCTGTTCTTGCTTCCGGAGACAGAGTCATCCATTGTGAATAAGAGAGACTGCGTCTTAGGTGTTGTCCTTCCAGTCTCTGTAACTCTCGATAATGCAGAGGTCCGGGAAAGATAGCTTGGATAGAGGAGGAGAGAAGTCCTATTACCCTCGCTAAATCCCAAAGAGAAATCTCTTCTCTCTGTAGGAGTCTGCGGATCTCCCGTTTGGTAGAATGAATCTTGGCAGTGGGAAGACGAAGTTGAGCTAACTCGGTGTCTACCACAAACCCTAGAAACTCTAGTCTTCTGGACGGAAAAAGGATTGATTTTAGGTCTATGGCTAACCTGGTCTGTTGCTCTACCAGTGCTTGAGACTGAGCCATAAAGATCATATCGTCCAGGTATATGATCAGTCGAACGCCTTGTTCTCTTAAATGTGCTACTACCGGTCTCAGGATTTTGGAGAAAGCCCAAGGAGCTGAAGAAAGACCGTAAATTCCCAGTTTTGAAGATTCCAAGAGAATCTCAGATAGCTTGCGTGGTCCTGATGCATGGGTACCGCGAGGTACGCATCTTTCAGATACAAACGCATAAGCAAGTCTTTGGGTCTCAGAAGGTCTCTGAGCATGTAAATACCCTCCATTTTGAAATGGCGGTAGACGATGAAATCATTGAGAGCCTTCAGGTTTATCACTGGACGCACTTTCTCTTTTCTGCGTACCAGAAATATTGGACTGAAGAAACCGCCTTGGCTTGTACAGGGGCGAATTGCTTGTTTCATCGCTAAACTGCGAATCTCTTTGTCTAATGCAACCTCGTCCTCTTTGGACATTGGAATGGGAATGGGACGAGCTGTTTGAAAGGGCTGTGCGAAGAATTTTAGGCGCATGCTATGATCTCTGACCCATGCGTCCCCTGACAAGGAATCCCAAGCATGCGCAAAAGGAGCAGGCCTCCCTCCTATAGGCATTTGCGGCGCTGGCGCTGCAATGGGTAGACTGACCTGTGGCTTGTTGTTGAGCTGGATATCGGCCGGCTCTCCTCCAACCGCGACCTCTTCCTCGCCCTCTCGATGGGAAGAAGGTATCTGTGCGATCTTGCCAGGCTTGTTGATCCCTAGATTGTTGAGGTCTTCTATCGAAAGAGTATCGGCCGGAAGATCGACCTCTGCCTCGTCCGGCCCTGGTGAATATTTTTGTAGAAAAAACTCTTCTGATGGATGATTGCGCTTTGTCCAGCGCAGTGAAGGTGCCCACAAATTTTGACATCTCCTTCATGAAGGAGTCTCCGAAAAGGAGACCTTCGGCTGCCGCTCCAGATTCAGAATCTGCTAATTCACTTAGCTTAGCGTCGATTTTATAGAAAATACCTTTGCGGCGCTCAGCTGATATGGCACAGCTGGCGCTTCCAAGCAAACATGTGGCTCTTTGAGCCCAACCTGATAGTATCAGAGTATCAATGGGTTCCTCTGTATTTATGGCTGCTTCAGCCAGGTCCATTATCTTTGCCAGTGGACCGGTGACGTCCAGCACTCGGTCTTGGCATGACCTCCAGGCACGATCTATGCCTTTACATGGATCTTTAGTATTCTTTCCAAGGAAAGTAATCATTTTGGAGTCTAACTCCGGTGTCAGGGCCACCTTATCTGGGATCTCTGGGCGTGGACATTCTGTCCTGAGTCTTGCTCGGACTTCTTTGTCCAATGGCTTACGTAGCCTGTCTTTAATGTAGTCTGTCGTCCTAGAAGATGGTTCCCAGTGTGAAGACCTGGGGTGCACTAAGTCCTCTGGAGTAAACATCCCTTTTGAGGAAAGGGAATCTTTGGCTGTCTTATTAGGGATGGGGACTGCCGCAATCCCTGAGGTTGAGGGTTGTGACCCTATTGTCTGCGCATCTTTGTCCGAAGAAACTGGAGATTGACTGTGACGGTCATATTCCTCTGGGTCAGAGCCCAGATGATATCCTTCTGGGTTAAAGGGTCCGATGTCCCTGTTTTCTTCCTCGTGGTAAGAGGGTTCGTCACCGAAAGGGAGTTCCTTCATATTCAAAAAGGCCTTTTTCAGCCTGGTGAAGGCGTCTGATAGGGCAGCAGTGGCTGGTACTGGCTGGCTCGGGGGGGTCGTAGAGTCTTTACTCAGGCGAGTCGGTGTACATCCCCCATTTGAAAGGTGCTTTCTTTTTTGTGTCTTTTTTCTTGGTAGGGATTTTTCCTGTAAATGCTCCTCCATGTTATCTAGGCGTTGCTGTATAGGCAGGAACATTTCTGACACAGCTCTCTTGATGCTGGTCTCCACCGTGGAACCCAGCACTTTTTCCAGGCTGGAAGCCATAGCCACTTCATCAATATCAAAAGTATCTTCCTCGTATCCAGACCAATCCTGGCCCTCCTGAGGGAAGTACTGAGCTGCCATGTTGTTAGCACCTTTCTATTTACCCTACTTCTTTTTTTTGTTTTTCTTTAAATATAATTATCTGAATATATTTTCATATATTCTTGTTTTTTTTATTTTTTTTTTATATGTGTGGGCAGACCACCTTCTCTCGATGCCCACAGTATGGAATGGGGAGTCTTGTATCAGCCCAGATCCAGAAGGGCATGAATCAGCTGTTCGCTGTCTCCCTTTATTTTCTTTCACTTCAAAGTGACAAAACTACGTTCTAAATGAAGCTGCAGCTTCTGGCACTCGCAATCGCTAAATTCGTTGTGAAATGCAAAGGAAAAGCGATTGCGGGCGCCAGAAAGCTGAGGAATGGACCTGCAGCAGCAGGTGCTCCCTCTGGTGACCGCGAGTGGAATCGCGGTCACACAGAGACTTAACTGCTGCTTCCCGAGGCCCGGCAACGCAAGCCGCCTCGGGAAGTAAAGCGGAATACGTTTGCGAGGGTCTGTGAAGACGGGCCCTCGCAAAACAAGGAAAAACACGGCTTATAAACGCCTAATGGGGTATAAACACCTTGCGCAGTACTCTCCGACGCCAGCAGGAAGCAGCTGGCATCAGAGATAATTCCAGTCACGCTCGACTGATGCGAGTGCGTCGGACTGGAAAGGAATTAACCCTTTATATAACGTGCGATGAACGCAGCGCGCGTAATCATAAAATATATACTAAATATTCAGTAAAATCAAAGTAAATTCAATACATATAATGGAAACAACATAATCTAGAATATGAGGCACTTATCTCTTGCTGTGAGCAGCAAAGAAAGAGGAAGTGTCATCATATCCTGGACTGTTTATGGAGGGATATGCTTACTCATTGGAGGATTTAGTCACATGTTGGTGACATCACGTTGGACTTTCCTCAGGCTTCCTGGGAAATGGAGTTTTATGTGTTTCAGGACTGTTAAAGACATTTGACATTATTACCTGTTTATGTTTTTCAGTTACATATTTTCTATGCACTAAAGAAAATATTTTTGCTGCTGAGCCTTTCTTAAATAATTAAAGAAAAGAAAGAGAAGCTTAATGGGAGCCTCCTGTCTTGACATAGAATTGAGAAACGTTTGAAAAATTGTAAATAAGGATATGTATTTTTTTTAACCAGTTTTTACATAGCCTTCATTTTAAATTGATTATTATTGCACTGAAATCTGAATATGAACTGGTTTTAGTATTGTATTTTATACAGGTGTCATATGTATTTTACATGGGTATAATATGTTTTGTGATTTAGATGATTGTTGTAAATTATTTTTTCAATAGTGTTAAATATAAATATACATTTAAAAAAAAGATATGTCAGGAGTGGGGCAATTGCAATATGTGATAGGGTGCACACAGCAAAACCAACATATACTGGAGGCACTGCCTTAAAAAGCAAGAGAAGCTCCATATCGCCAGTTACTGCAATCTTATGCCAGTTAAAACATATAATGGTATTACAAAACTGTTATAGCCTCACAAACCATATCCCAAATGTAGCCATATTAAAGTACTATTTTTGGATGCCTGTTGTAGCCTCGCATGTCAGGTGTAATCATAACATTTAAAGTACAACCTAAAATGTCAATGTCCGGCCACTGTCAGGCACTGCCTAAAATGCCCCAGTGCTGCAACATATCCATCATTCACCTGGTATAATTACTATGTGTAGGTATTGGTGTTATATAACAATTGCTGGCTCCGATTCCTCAGTGCAGCGTCACATGAGTAGATAGATGCTACATCATATACCAAGTGCAGATTCATATGCCTCAAAATGTCATGTAATAACAGTAAATCTCTCATATGCACACTATAGTCCCAAACTCAAAGTGTAGGATTGCATGTCAGTTTTCCACCTACATGTGCTAATTACAGGTTGAAATGCCCCTGGACTTCCTTTTAATGCCTCATATACGTTGTATATTCACCATACGTAATGTGCTTTTTTTTGACGGCCTGAAGCACTATCCAAAGACAGTTCATCCTCATATTCATGGTGTAGTGACGATATTCAATGGGTGTGGTCACCATATGTAATGTGCGCCTTCACATGTCAAGTTGCTGCCATAATATGTAATGCTCCACAAATACAAGTTAACGCCTCCCAGTCATGGTACAGTCAATGGCCCTCATTACAACACTGGCGCTAAACCATGGCGCTATTAGCACCATGGTTGGTGCCAGTGTTGTAACGAGTCCGCCATGGTGAAATGGGGAAATACCGCCCCATTCCAAGGTTGGCGGGGCGGTATTTCCCCATTTCCCCATGGCCCTTCCCCATTCCCATTTTTGCCCCATAGGGCTCAATGGGAATGGGGAAGGCGTCAATTACGGTACCGCAAATTGCGGTACGTAATTGCCTGCGAGGTCCCTTTGCGGGTCCCTACTTTTGTGGCGCCGTTAACCACTTAGCGCCTGGGTCGTAATGAGGCCCAATACATGTATATGTGCAACCTCACAAGTACAGATGCTGCCATCAAACAGTACTTGTACTGACAAGTTTCATTATTGGATGCCATGCAATGCATCCTTTTGCCCTACTATGAGACACCTTGCCTGAGCGAACTGCCTCTGGCCAATTTATTTTTCTTTTTTCTATCGCTGATAGGGCTGATGCAAAAGGAACAGCACATCTCTGCTCCCTCTATAGTGTGTGCCGCTGGACGCTGGTGAAGTAGCATGCAGTGCTCTAACTTATGTATGTTTTTATGATTTTCAGGAGCACTGCATTGCTAGTGACGCAGTACTATATGCCTGCTTGACCCCAGAAGGTGTAATGCTCTGGCTTGGCCTAAGCACTGGTGGTAATTAATTGAGTTGAACAGAGTTGTCATTTACAATGCCTTCAGAGGTAGTCCGAATTTATTAACGCTTTAGTAAAACATTGACGGGGAGACGAAGCAGGGAAAGCAATGTATTGCAAAGTTTCATAACGGGAACCTTAAGTTGGAATCCATTGTTACGGGCAAAACACTTCCCGAATGTACTCCTATAGGCTGCATATTCGATCTCAAGCCAAATCGGACCATGTAATAAGGTTGCTAAGTGTAGTGGGGAAGATAATCGATTCTTGTCTATTAACGGTTCAAGGGCTTTAGGAGAAGACCTACTGTTGCGCTTATTCTTGTAGAATGTACTTAGGAAGAACTCTATTGATCTGTTTTATCATTACTGCTCTATGTGTTATAAATTGAAAATCTAATAAAAATACTTGTATAAAAAAAAATCTCACCTCCTCCGATGACATGTTTTTAATTGGGTTTGTTTTCAATTTAACTTGCTTTTTTTTCTTCTCATCCTCAAACAGTACAAAGACATAGATCAATAATGTGGCATCCAACCTTTTGTAATAAAATATATCAAGGTGCAACTCAATTCTTTGAAACAGTTATTATATATTAATCAATTTCTGGTGCTGGGAAAAACCAGCTACTCAGAATATACAAACTATAAAATCATATTGAACTCCCTTCCGGAGTTGATTCTCCCACACTCTTTATTTATTTTATTTTATTTATTGAGCATTTACTTATTCAACAAAATGGTGTTTCCAAGAGCCACAAGGCAGGTGGGGTGGGAACAAGAAGAGTAAATACAAAGAAAAGGAACAATAAATATAAAACCTGGTCCTACTAGGCCTTGTGACATTTGCACGTGCAAGTGCAGTGAAGAGAAGTGCAGGAAATCATAAAAGGGAAGGGGGGAGCAAGGTAGGAGCAACTGCTGGTGAGCCCGGGAGGGAAGTGCTAAGGAGTGCCAAGGGAGGAGGCCACTGGCTAAGTGCTGGGTGGAGGGGTCCCAAGTGTGGGATGCGCAGCCGCCAGGCAGGGGGCCCACAAGGGCAGTGCTGAGGGTTGGAGGGGACTGGCGTCGACTGGGCCGAGGGCCTGGTAACCTGTGAGATTCATAGACCAGCCTGCCACTGTCAGTGGCAGTGGGGCGGTTAGCGGGGAAGGGAAAGAGGGAAAGAGGTAGAGGAAAGCAGAGTTTTGAGAAGTTTCTAGAACTTAAGGATGTCCGGCTCAGAGTATGAGAGAGGCAGAGAGGCTGTTCCAGACAGCGACAACAGAGAGAGAGACTTGCCCCCCACTCTCTGTTTGGAGAAGCGTTTGATAATTAGAGAGTTGGAGTTAGAGGAGCGGAGGGCTCTAGCAGGGAAGTATTTAAGGGAGAGAAAGTTGGAAGTAACGAGGACCCAGGCCTTAGAAAGCATTGTGGATGATGCAGAGGGTCTTGTCGGTAAATAGGTTTTTGAGCTGGAGAGATACAGTCCCTGGGCTTGAGGCCAATGATAAGTCTTGCAGCCCTATTCTGGATTACCTGAAGGGGTTGTAGGGAGGAAAATTGTAGGGGGGATCGGGGAAAAGGCTGTTGCAGTAGTCCAGCCTAGAGCTCCAGAGCTTCTGGGGGAAGGTGAGGAAAGGGAGAATGCCTCTAAGGAAGTGAAGCTGGTAGTGGGCCTTCTTGGCAACGTCCAAGATGTGAGGGGTGAAGGAGAGAGAGGAGTCAAAGATGACCCCAAGGATTTTGGCCTCACAGGATGGTGAGGATAGAGGGCCCAAGGAGGGCAGATAGAGGGTAGGCGGGAAACATGGCACAGGTGCTCCCATAAGAAAGTTCTCCATCTTAATGGCATTAAGACAGTGATCGTTAGACGTACACCAGGCCTGGATAGCAGTCAGGCAATCAGGGATCAGAGAGGAGGAAGAGGAGGTAGAAGAGGGAAGTTTGAAAGAGAACTGTGTGTCATCAGCATAACACTTGAAATGAGGAGGGAAGGAGGAGATTAGGTGAGCAAGAGGGGTAAGATAGATGTTGAAGAGCCACAATGATAGGGTAGAGTCTTGGGGAATGCCGCAGGTAAGGAGTACAGTGGCGGAGTAGAAAGGGCCCAGTTGTAGCTGGTAAGGGCAGTTAGTGAGGAAAGAAATAAGCCAGACTGGTGCTCAGTCGGTGGTGCCATGGGTATCACAGAGCCGTTTTAAGAGGATAGAATGGTTGACCAGAGATCACAGAGAATGAGAACAGCAGGAGAGTTAGAGTCAAAATCTGCAAGCATGTTTTCACGGGTGTTCAGGAGAGCAGTTTACATGTCTCTGGATGCCCGGAATCCAGATTGATGCTCATGGAGGCAACCAACAAGTTCAGTATGAAGGGTCAGTTGGGAGAGGACCAACTTCTCCAGAAGTTTACCAAGGAAGGAGGTGGTAGAGATAGGGCAATAATTAGCCAGGCAGGAGGGGTCAGCAGATGTCTTTTTTTAGGAGAGGGTGCACAAGGGAGTGCTTGAAGGATAGCGGGAAAGAGCCAGTGGCGAAGGAGTGGTTACAGAAATCAACAAGAGCCAGGGCGAGAGATGATATGTTGTCCTTAATGGTTCTGGAAGAGCAAGGGAGCACCTGTTTGGAGGAGACCTTCATAGAGTTGACAATTTTAGAGACTTCATCAGGTGCGATGGGCAGGAGGGAAGAGAATGTGGGGGTGGGGGAGGGGAGACGAGGAAGGCAGGGGAAAAGAGGCAGGAGTGGAGATGGGGGTGGTGGAGAGTGAAGACGGGATGTCCTGAGTTTTAGAAGTGAAATGGGAGGCCAAAGCGGTGCAGGGAGCCAGGGAAGAGAGGTGGAGACTACAACTGGATTGGTGAGTTCCTTGCAGATTTTGAAAAGTTCAGCCATCTTATTAGTGGCTCCAGAAATGCAGGCTTGAATCTGGGCCCTTTTCTTGGAGTGGATAGAGAAACGATAGTGCCTTTGGAGCAGGCGAAAGGCCAGTGTGTCGCAGGGTGAACCCAAGGTCTGACACTTCCGTTCAGGAACTCTGCACTTACATTTCAGAGAACCTAGATGAGAGTCATACCAACCATTGCACTTGGAGGCAGGCTTTAGGCACAACCTCATGACAGGTTAAGGATGTCAAGGGTGTCAGAGGTGGAGAGGTTAAGGTTAGCAAGGACAGAATCAGAGGAAGAATCAGAGGCAGGGGTGGGAAAGCAGTGACTGACACTTGCTTCATCTGTCGAACAACGGTGAAGGAGGCTGGCAGTGCGGGAGGCGGCCTAGGTAGAGGGCTGAGGGATCCAAAGTGGGAGGAGAGGAAAGAGTGGTCAGACCAGGAGAGGGGGTCATGACCGGGTTAGCGATAGCGATGTCTCCAAAGGCATCCAAAATGTGTCTGGCTCAGTGGGTCGGACCACAAGGCAGCATAGTAAGAGTGAAGGAGTCACAGAGGTCACGGAACATTGAAGTGGCTGATTCAGGAGAGTCAAGGTGAATGTTGAAATCACAGAGGAGGAGGAGTTTGGAAGTAGAGGTCAATAAGGAGGATGCAAGATGGGCCCATTCAGAGAGAAAGAGAGAGATAGGGCTGGGGTCCTTTAGATGGTAGCGATGGTGAGTGAGAGAGTGGGAGGAGAGACTCCAAGCCTACAGACAAGGCATTAAAAAGACAAGTAGGATTGAGTAGGTATGATAGAAGCAGGGACCCACTCAGGGAAAATCAGGGCTACTCCACTTCCGGACCAGATGGGCCTGGGTTTGGTGAGGAGTTTGTAGTATACTGGAAGGAGAGTGTCAAGAGACGTGACAGAGCTGGCATTGAACCACATCTCGGTAAGGGCGAGGACGTCGAGGTCAAGGCCTTCAAGAAGGAGAGAGATTTCAGAGCAGTATTTGACAGCGATATAGGCATTCAGAGTAGTGAAGCTGATTACCACCTTTCAAGGTTTTCTGAGGAGGGGTGCAGGAGCGTGGTACTCCCGTCGGTAGTGGTCGAGAAGTTAGAGGATGGGAGTTGAGAGGTTTAGCAGGACAAGGGAGGACATTAATGAAAGCAGGCAGGCGCAGTCAAGAAAAAGCACAGTAGGTTGAGAGCCTGGGGCCATGATGGTGTGATTATGGTAGACATTAATGATTCATCCAGAGGATGAGAAGTATACCAAGACTACTTCCCATCGAGTATCACCATTAATGGGTTAAGAGGATGAAGGGTGTAGAGTAGAGACCAAGTGGGGAGGGGCCAGAAAAAAGGATGTTGCTATTAATCTGCCTGGAAGTAGCAGTGATGTAGCTGTCAGCAATAGGTAGGCCTGGATTAGATGTGAGGAGGACCTTTTTAATCTTTTTTCTTCCAGTCTTCGTGATGGAGATAGGGTAGGCCATAGAGTAACAGTTGGAGTGGATAGGGGGGATAGTGAGCGCCATGTTAAGTGGTGGGGTAGACAGACAAGGGAGCTGCACAGTGCATGAATAACTCACCAGGCGGCCTAGCAGCCAAGCAGGCACAGAAGAGAAGGTGCTATAAACATCAGCAATAATAGCAGGGGCACAGTTACAGGGAGCAAGGCTTGACCACACAAGGGGGACACTGGAGTGCAGCAAAATGCAGTTTAAAGTACATGCAATCAGTGTGTCAGACATAAGTATGCAAAGGCGGGAGAAGAGAAAACAGGTTGATAATTGCATTCAGGACATGAGGCTAGTTGCAGCAGTTAACTCACAAAAACAGACACTGCAGCACAGCCAGATTTGAATCTAACAGCCAATTTACAGCAACATTGATGAGGTCAGATGTGTGAGGAACCAGAACGGGTTTTGCAACAAGGGCAGTATAGTAGTTAAATGGAGACACGGATGTACGCATGATTGTCATTGCAACTTATACATGAGGGGCCCATCAAACATTGTGTGGGCAACTTGTGAAGGTGTCAAAGGAGCCACTCCAAGTGAGTTAAACAACACACCTAGGTTTGGAAATCAAACACACATGGCAAATGGCAGCATTTTAAAATGGCAAAGGTATTGAATACCCAATCTGGTGTTTCCAATAGGAGTACAGGGAAATGCAACAAATCACATGGGTAACAGATGAGTTAGAAAACACACCTAGATAAATCAAACACATATGAAAAATGGCAGCACTTTAACAGGGCAAAGGATAAGAGTAGAAAATATGGTGTATCCAGAAAGAGCGGGGAATACAACGACTTTAGTACAGACAACAGGAAGGAGCTATTTGGAACAGCCTGCCAAATGTGTGAGAAGCGTTGACTTTCCTGACACGGATTGCAAGCAAAACAATTAGCACACAGACCGCAGTTGGCAAATAGAAAGATGTCCTCAACATGCATGTGGAGGAACAGAGTGATGCTTTCTGGAGAGGCAATCAGTACAACAGAGAACAGAAAGTAGTAGGAACAGTATGGCACAGTTAGACGAGTGTTGGCTTCCCCATGAAAGTTCAGATGAGGTTGGATAGATTTCTGCAGAGAGCCAATAAGAACCACAAACAAAAGTCAATAGCAACCATGCTGGGCTATAGTGAGCAGGTGGGCGTGGGTGAGGTGGGTCACGGTTCGCTATGGGAAACCATAATATGGGAAGGAGAACGATCTTGAGGTGCCTGCAAGACCACACAGGGGGTGGGTGACGATGCGTCAAGGAAGGCGGTTGAGGGTTTACTCATGCCTGCGAGACGATGGTCACAATGGCAGTGGTAGGCGGGATCCTACATCGTAGCAGGGGGCCCTCACTGCCCTCTTAGGCCCAGGTAGGGCTAGACAGGGAGACCCTGGAGCCTTAGGAGAGGGCTGTGAGGAGGGGCAGTTTCAGTCTGCAAGTTCCCAGGATAGGGAAGAAGACGATGCTGCAGCCAATCAGGCGGGTCACTGGGCTTCTGTTGCTGCAATGAATACAAGATGAATACCTCTGTTTGAAATGCTGGAGGCCTCGGGAACAGCATGCGGGTATAAAGTAAAGTACTGCAGTGCTTCCCAGCATTGTAGATATTATAGAAAAGGGCAGACAGATAGACAGAGAGACCCTGGAGCCTTAAGAGAAGGCCTTGAGGAGGGCACTGGCTCAGTCTGCCGGCTTCCAAGATAGGGCAGAAGAAGGATGCTGCGGCCAATTAGGTGAGGATAGGCAGGTCACTGGGCTTCTGCTGCTCTAATGAATACTGTAGAAGTGGAGTCGGCCATTTTGGAATGGCCATGAGGAGGCCAAGATGCATCACAGCCCCACTGTGCTGTTTTGAACTAAAATCTTTTTGTTCCACAAAGAGGCACAACAGAGGAATCGAATGCAGAGGAACCCAAGTGAGTTCTACCAGCAATTGTGCAAAGAATATTTTTCGGTAATTGCACCAATGGCACTAGTGTGCATATAAAAGATTAGTACCTCAGTTTGAAATACCGGTGGCCTCCGGGAAAGCAATCAGGTATAAAGTAGAGTGCTGCAGTGCTTCACAGCATCATATATATGATCCAATAGGCCAGAGAGGGGGACCCTGAAGCCTTAAGAGAGGGCCTGGAGGAGGGGGCCAGCTCAGCCTGCCGGCTTCCAGGATAGGGTAGAAGAAGGATGTAGTGGCCAATAAGGCGAGGATACGTAGGTCACTGGGCTTCTGTTGCTGCAATGAATACTGTAGAAGTGGCGTGGGCCAATTTGGAATGTCCACGAGGAGGCGAGATGCCTCACAGCCCCAATGGGCTTTTTTGAAATAAAATCTTTTTGGGCTTTAACGAGGCACAATGGCGGAATCGAATGCAGGAGGAACCCATGTGAGTTCTGCTCACAATTATGCAAAGAATATGTTTGACTTTTTCGGCAATTGCAGCAACGGCAAAAGTGTGCCTATAAAAGATGAATACCTCTGTTTGAAATGCCAGAGGCCTCGGGAACAGCAGGCGGGTATAAAGTAGAGTACTGCAGTGCTTTTCACAATTGTAGATATGATAGAAAAGGCCAGACAGAGAGACCCTGGAACCTTAAGAGAGGGCCTTGAGGAGAGGACCGGCTCAGCCTGCTGGTTTCCAGGATAGGGCAGAAGAAGAATGCTGCGGCCAATCAGGTGAGGATAGGCAAGTCACTGGGCTACTGCTGCTGCAATTAATACTGTAGAAGTGGCGTCGACCATTTTGGAATGGCCATGAGGATGCCGAGATGCATCACATCACCACTGGGCTTTATTTAAATAAAATCTTTTGGTTCCACAAAGAGGCACAATGGAGGAAACCGAATAAAGGAGGAATCTAAGTGAGTTCTGCCCACAATCGTGCAAAGAATATTTTGACTTTTTCGGTAATTGCAACAGCGGCACCAGTGTGCCTATAAAAGATGAATGCCTCATTTTTAAATGCTGGAGGCCTCCAGAACAGCAGGCAGGTATAAAGTAGAGTGCTGTAGTGCTTCCCAACATCATAGATATGATAGAAAAGGCCAGACAGGGGGACCCTGGAGCCTTAAGAGAGGGCCTGGTGGAGGGACGCGGCTCAGTCTACAGGCTCCCAGGAGGGCAGAAGAAGGATGCTGTGGCCAATCCGGCAAGGATAGGCGGGTCACTGGGCTTCTGCTGCTGTAATGAATACTGTAGAAGCAGCGTCAGGCATTTTGGAATGGCCACAAAGAGGCCAAGATGAAGCACAGCTCCATTGGGCTTTTTTTAAATAAAATATTTTTGTTCCAGAAAGAGGCACAACAGAGGAATCAAATGCAGGAGGAACCCAAGTGAGTTCTGCCCGCAATTGTGCAAAGAATATTTTGACTTTTTCGATAATTGCAGCAATGGCACCAGTGTGCCTATAAAAGATCAATACCTCAGTTTGAAATGCTGTAGGCCTCCGGAACAGCACGCAGGAATACATTAGAGTGCTGCAGTGCTTCCCAGCATCACAGATATGATAGAAAAGGCCAGACAGGGAGATCCTAGACTCAGGGGTGGACTGGGAACTTAAAGGGGCCCTGGAAATAATTTTCCAAGTGGCCCAATATTACATATTTTCAGCAGGTTCAAACCTTTTCCTATGAAAATAAAAAATGAAATAAAATAGTTTGCCACACCAAAGAGGCCCAGGGTGCAGAGGCCTACTGGGAAATCTCCAGACTTCCCTATAGGCCAGTCCACCCCTGCCTGGAGCCTTCATAGAGGGCTTTGAAGAGGGGGCCGGCTCGGTCTGCTGATCATGATGATAGTTGAAGATCGACTTGAAAACAACTCATGTCGAAACACGTGTCGGCTGTCATTTTGTATCAATAAAGAACATTGATGATGTACTTCTAGACACCAGCAATACATGATTTTGTACTTAGAGATTTAGAGAATCTGACTTTTGTGGGCAGGAGCGCGAGGGGAGTGTCATACTTCAAATCGCTCATTATAAGTATGGTGGTCCGGAAATAAGAGTGCAGGTAGCAACATACCAGCACCCTTTCAAGACTGCCATACAACAAAAATGCTGGTAGAGGCCACAGATCCCCTGGAAGGCCTGACCTGCTGGGTTTTCAGTCCCCTACCCTCATGGTTGTCACTGAAGAACTGGCACCATTAGCAATGGTGCGGTTGCTTCATTGAACTCATTTTGATGGAGTCCTATGGGACTCTGTGGAAATGGAGATTAAACATTACCACTGCCGCCGCTTGTGATATCCCTGTGGCACTGGGATATCAGGCAGTGGTAAGGGTGTTATAGGGTTGCCAGTTGCCGGTAACCAGCCACCTACCGGCAGCTTTTACCGGCAACCCCATAATGAACACCTTGCTGTAGTGTTTACTTTTGTTTTTATGTTGACGTTGGCAATATTTGGGGTGCATCTTTTATCCAAAAAAGCGTGTTATTGTGGTGCTCCTCTGGATTGATATTCTTTCCTCTGCAATAAATGTTCTACTTCTCATAGCAGATGGGTGGTTTAATTGCAGATTAAGTGCAGCATGGCAATAATGCGATAGTGAACGCATCTTGAAACATTGACAGGATCAAGAGAACAGAGTTCCCCTGGACTTTTTATGTCTAATCCCTCTTTATTTTGGTTTGCAGTGCGAAGGGATCATGTAAGTCATCCCAAGCATATTCTGCACAACTTAAAGTAACTAACCATGTGGGCAGGCCTAGGTTCCGTAGCATGCAACGTACATCAGTGTGACATCAGAACCAGTTGTCTTTTGTACCTCACATCTTTGCCGAGAGATTTGTGAAACTTGACTGCAAAAGTTCATCTTTGTCTTTTATCTTTTGAAGGAGTTGGGTAGCTGACATGTTTAAGTAATAAGATCCTGTCTTTAGTATGTGTGCAACTTCGTAACGTAGAGTTGCTAGTTTGCTTTCAAACAAGAGGTGGAAAATGTATTCTACATTTTGGCTGAATCTTACGTCTTCAGAATACATTCATAAAGGACAATATTCTGATGGACTAATTTATGTGGACCTTTCATCATATCTTCCTCCTTTTCCTGTAGGAAAGATTAGAGGAAAACAACGTGCTTCTACACTTGTTTCCCATATGCTCATTGGAGATCCTTTGGCTTGATGATGCATTTGATATGTTTCTAATGCATCTTCTATGGTGTCTTTGGAATGTAGTCCGTGAATTGTATACTGCACTAGAATGTTGGTTGCAGTAAAACTATCCACATGTTGAAATCGGTCAGTTTGTGGTGGATCTTCAATTATTTGGGTGGTTTCTTTTAATTTTTCATCTATGTTTATATCTCTGTAGTATTCATTATTTTATTTAAGATATTCTACGGCTTGTCGAACTTTGTTTAGGTAAACTAGTTGTTGCAAAATGTTTTTGTCTTTTGTTCTATTGGTCTTCCTACTCCTACAGTTTCTATATTTTCATTAAGAATCAAAACAATATACTGCTTTGTCAGAAAGGCCTTTGAGTAACTTGGATGGATGCAAATTGGCAGTTTTGGGTTGAAGACATATTATACATTGAAATGTGTGTACTGTTTGAATTATGATGCTCTCATACAAGTTAAGTTGTTGGAGAGTTTTGGGAAGTGGGAAGATTTCTTAGTAATTAGTGCTAGCCCGTGATGGCATTTGGTTATTGTAAAGCATTGTATATATGTGCAAAGTATTGAGGGGTCAGTTATTTTGTATTTATTTTCTGCTGTTAGATATAAAGCTAATTGTAACCATTGGTATTCCTCATTGTCTTATGTTCTGTAGGCCATGTCTACTATTTTTGTACTCTTTTTATGTAAAGTTCTGCGACAAGAGACACATACTTTGGTATTTTGGTAGATGTGTTCTAAAACCTTTCTTCTTCTTTTTTTGTGTGTGTTTGTAACGAGGTTGCTGGTTGTGAGGTGTTCGCTAACATTTTCTAAAGTAACTGAATTTTCAAAGTCAAGTTGAGTTCCAAAATATTTAGTTTGGATGTCTTCTGTTCTAGTTCTCAAAATAGTTCTTTGGCTGTTCCATTTAGGAGATTGGCATTTTATTTTAGGAGTTCTAGGGCAGGACATTTTGCATAGTACAATCTATGGACAATGTATCACATAGTAGAATGTTGTGGTGCTAACATTTTGATGTGATGGAAGGTGCTTTTACAAGCAGTTCCTGAAATGAAGGCTAATGAATGTCTTTGCATGCAGTCCACTGCGGATGCGTTCGGGGCAGGAGTCCATGGTTTGTAAAGTTTAAATTCTACCTTTGTCTTCTAGTTTGAAATAGTGATGGAGAAATTGTGATAAACCTTTGAAAGACTGTTTGCGCACGTTACATATTGAGCTGCATGTTCATTTGTACACTGGACGAATAGTTTGAACAAAAAGAACATTTGGTAGAAAATGAGTTGGGGAATATTTTTCTATTAGGGTTTCTTTTGCCATATTATTATCTGTAGCAATTTGGTTTCTGTGTTCTTGTTTATAAGTTTCTTCATTGAGGTATGGTTCTGTGCTGCTGGTGTGAAAACATTCACATGCACAGACATTTGAAAAGATGTCTAGATTGAAATTGCGCATGTTTACACATAGTCTGTGTAGTTTATTGATTCTTTTTGTTAGTGGTTTAATTCTGTTTAAAATCAATAAAGAAAACATTCTCTTTAGTTTAAATGCACTCTCAATCAGAGCTTAAAGGATGAGTTTTTTGCTGTAGATTTTAAGTGCAGAATGTGGCTTCACAGATTTTTATATTAGATTGCTGAGAACTAATTTTGTAAAATGTACCTTTAGACTGTTTTACTGTGGCTATATTGCTAGATGTAATGTGAGATCCATTTTCATGTCAAGTTTCCTTACTTCATATTTTTTAGTTTTACTTTCTCACAGGAGGGGGCTTACTTATTTTAGTGCTGACTGCTTTAGTTTGCTTCAGCAAGTTTACTAGCTCTTCTTTTTAATGTTTTGTATACATTGGGCCTCATTACGATGCCGCAGTAACCCTGCCAGTGCTACCAGCATTGAGACAATTTACCAGCACCTAGCTTGCCGGAGCCACTGGGACAAGTCCCGTCAGACTGGCAAGCTAGGTGCTGGTAAATGTTGTTCCCCATTCCCTTGGAGTCCCGTAGGACTCCATGAGAATGTGTTCACAGACGCAGCAGCACCGTGATAACGGTGGCGCTGCTTCCGTGATCAGTATGCCTACCATGACCGCTGCGCCCGGCAGGGTCACACTTGTCAGGCACAGCAACCCCGCCAGGCAGACTTCTAATTTGCTGGTCCAGAAACAAGCTTACCAGCACCCTTGTTTCCGGAACGGAAATGCCGTAATGTGGCCCATTGTTTTAGTGGTGGGTGACTATATGGCTTGTATTTCTTTGTATGTGCCCTATCTTTTCTTTGTTTTCTATGGAGTTGCTTTTAGTAGGCCTTGTGTTGTGTGGAATACGTATGTGTATGAGATGGGAAATGGGTGATAAAGTGTTTGTACTACTAGGTGTTGCACAATAGTGGTGTTACTGAATAAGGGAGTGGTGGTGTCATTGAATAAGGAGAAATATTGTGCTCTGATGAGAAAGATTTTGGTAGGCTATAATGGTGTGATTTACTGTACAAGTATGAGGTTTGTGTGTTTGTAATTGTAAAGGGGTGAGGAAGTGTGTTTATGTGTGGTAATTAGTGTTAGTGGTTTTGAATGTTATGGACGTGAACATTGTTGGATCTGATTTCAGCAATGGATGAGGATAGAGCTATGCAAGAATAAAGGAATGAATTTGTGCTACAGAAGGTTTATGAGAAAACATTGTGTTGTTATATAAGAAGGGACTGCTGGTCTATTGAGCAAGGAGGAATGTTGAGATGGGATTGGAAATACTGTAACTGGTGCAATGGAATACGTAAGAGTGTACTACAATACTGTTAAGTGGAACACAATGCTTTAGGCTAATACATAGTGAGATTACGGATTTTCAATGACAGAGACATACATGCTACATTAATATATTTACATTGTGCGATGTGAAGAGTTTTCTTTGTTAGCTGTTTTTGACAATCTTTTTTTCTGTAATTGTAAAAGAAAGGTAGTTTGTACATGTGATAATGTTGAAGTAGTTTCTGTAGCATAGATTTCTCTTTATTATGGTAAGAGCAGTTATTAGCAAAAGTATTGAGTAGAGTTCTGTTATGTGTAGGGCACTGAAGTATGTTAGCTATGTTTTTACTATATTGGATCTTATAGCTGTTTGGAAAAGACTAGTCCATTATAGGTAAGGACAAGTGTTGCCTTTAGAATTGCTCTTTTTAGTAGAAATGTATTGAAAGGCAACAAATGGATAGGTGCTTTAGGATTTCAACCATCTCTGTGTTTTTTGGAAGTAAGGAATATGCATGTGCAAAATATTTTAGGAACTGTTTTAAGTGACAATTGTTGTAATATGGTGTAATATTGTGCTTCTATATGGAATGTAGTAGCACTGGCTTTAAAACAGTGTACCTTTATAAGTACGGAAAGTTGATGGGTTTTGGTAATGCCTATTTGTGCCTGTATTTTAGTAAAAAAACATTCAGTGTATAGGTGTGTGAGCAGTACCACATTTTTTTACATTTTTTTTTAACAGAAAGGTAATTTACTTGCTAAACACTTGTATGCTAGTACTAGGTGGCAGTTGATGTGAGGAGGTGGAGAATGGTGGCACTATAAGGTATCTGATACCAATGCTTGGGAAACATTAGACATTTATATGGAAGGCAAAATGCAGTTCTTTCAAAAATGTATGTTTTTAGAAGCTTTTTATTAAAAGTCTAAACATGCATAGGTGCATTAGGAGGGCCCCATCATTTGTACCTTTTTGTACAAATAAGGAAAATACATTTGCAAAAGATTTGTAAAATATTGCTAAGTGGCACTTGCTGTGAGCAGGAGCAATATGTTGGCACTATATGTAATCTGGTAGCAGTGCATGTAAAATAGGCTAGCATTATATATAGGCAAACTTGCTGCATTTTAGGGATGGCTATTTTTAATACCATTTCAGTAAAACACTGACAATGCATAAGTGTATAAGTAGCACTTGTACACCCAAGGGGGGAGAATTTGCTCACAGAAACCCTAATGTAGGTAAAGCCCGAGCTATATTTATTAACACGAGAACACTTTAGAAGTAAATCAAGGAAGCAGGCAAGAAACATCCCATGAGAGAACACACTGCAACAGGATAAGCGCATAACAGCAGTAATGAGTTACTCATCCAAATTCAACAGGATTAAAAAGGAGATTTTGAAGCTTTGGCCTACCCTTAATGTGGGCACTACCCATTTACCCGCCCAGTGGGTCATGCACTGTGTGGTCTTTGCTCCGTGTGTTCACAAATTTCGAGGCCAACCACATTTGAACTTGGACTGACAACACCATGAAGACAATTGAGCTTTACTAATTGCAACACTAGTGACGTGGTATACCTCATTACTTGTCCATGCAACCTGCGGTATATTGGTATGACCAGTAGACCAATTAAAAAAAGAATACAAGAGCATGAATCATGTATATGAACCAAACAAACTAATGCCCCTCTGGTAGATCATTTCCTGAAAAAAGGTTATACTGAGTCAGATCTGAACTGGATGGTAATAGAAAAGGTGATACGCGCACAAAGAAGCAGTGACAGACAGACACTGCTACTCAAGAGAGAACAAAGACGGATATTCTGTTTCAAAACAGATCAAAAAGTTCTCAACGAAAATATAATGTGGCAGACATTAGCCACTCTTTGAAAGTATGGCCATACTATGTGTTGTATGAGGACATAGAGTGACATTACAATGGGCAAAACAATAGGTGATCATGAATTATGGTCAAATAATTGGTGTGTATACCTGCAAGGGAACACCACAATGATGAACCTTCATACAAATAGAGAAAATAACATGGTCTAGTGGTCTGTGTTTCAATAGTCCTCGACAATCTATCCAAGGAACCCCTCTACAAATTATGGGAGGCCTCTGGTTAGTCCTTATGAACCACAATAGACACATTGTGAGTTTATTGGGAGTATCTCTATGTGGCTAGATTGATACAATGTGGTACACAGCAGCACCATACAGGAATGTTAGCAAAACCACTTTGTAGCTCCGATTCCAAGATGCCACCCATTTTGTACAACGCCCTTGAGGAACTGTTCCACATATCACGTGACCCACGAGCGCGAGCTGGTATCAGAATAGAGAACTGTTGTTGTCTGCAAGACCTGTGAGAGACTCTCCAGGTCCTGTTCTAAATCCGAGCCACAACCACATGGCGCTCGGGTGAGTAGGAAACAGCATCTTTCATGAGTATGAAATCAGTGCGTGATATGCCCCGATCCCCCGTTTGTATGGTTACCTCAAAGTCACACCGTATACAGCGTAGGGTAGAGGGGCTACAGTGCACCATGTGAGACATGAGGCAAACTAAGGCAGCTGAGTCCCTCACCTAACAGAGGTTCCGTTTGGCAGAAACATCACAAGATGATTATTGAAATATTTAAATATATTGAAATGGAACTTGTGTGTGACATACCAATGGAGTAAATCAAGACTCCATTTAATTTCTTTAGGAACTTAGGCCCCAATGCGAAACACAAGTGTATGACCTGACAATGTCACCACTAACACTGTTGAACTCATGATGAGCCACACAAAATGTAAGTCTATGTTAATGATGAGAGATTTTTTGTAGTAAAGAAAAAATGTACACAGAATTTGGATACTGTGTTAGATTTTTTAGGAAGAGAAAACTGACAGATGGATTGTATGTTTGCATTTTTGCATTTTTAGGGTTCCCCATGATGCAACATAACTCACCATAGAAGCTTAAGGTGAGATTATTCCAATTTCTCTTCTACTGGTGACTGGCCCTGGCAGAGGTAAGTGGTTGTTATGTTGACTACACTGACAAAAAGCCTTTGATTTTAATTACAATTCTTTGAAGACCGTCCTGAAGAAGGTTGTAGTAAGCACTTAACCACTGAAACCTGTAGTGGACACAAAGTTAGTGGTGGTTCACCATTAACTGCCATACACTAAACAACACCAATCCGTTTTGTCTGGGTAACACGCCACTCAACTGATTGGTGTAGTCTTCTAACACAGGAATTTATGTCATTTCTTTTTTTATAAAAGTGTTCTTTTAAATCCTGATCTGGTCCAAAAAGAAACCTGTGATCCTGGCTATTGAATTAAAATGTTGCTTTTAGTATACACATAGGGGTGAGGACTATGGGCCCAGTGTTTTTATTGGAATAAATACTGTGAGAGAAGAGAAAGAATAGACAGCAGTGAAGAGACCGCAGGTCTCGAATAACAAAAAACGTCACTGTATTTCCGGTATCCTATCCACTGATCTACAGACGGCCCAGCAGCACATCCGAGGGTGAAGCCTTTGCACAAGTTGGGCAAGTAAGAAAACTTTCTCTGTCCCCTTCTTTTTCTGTCTTCTGCTATAAAAAGTCCTCCAATGGGAACATGTTGGATTGCAAATCTAATAGGGCACTTTCTGTGCTATGTTGTTGTTTAAAACCTGATTGTTTACTGTGAAGATTGTTATTATCTTTCAGAAAATGTTGTAGTTGTCTTGTAGTGACTTTGTTTAAATCTTTTACTAAAAAACAGCAAATTTTTTATTGGACACAGTTTGGCACTGTCCTGAGGACTTTCCAAAAAAATTTAACTAGAGGTTTTACTGTTCATTTTTTAATTATTTTTGTAATGTTATTATGCCTAAAAGAGGCATTTACAAGTCGAAAAGGAATGGGACAAAACGCTTTTGCAATTAAGAATAACTTTAGAAGCAAGACTATCTCCTAAGCATGATGTTGGATGCATGTTATTCATGTATTCCAACAATTCTGAGATATTTATTCTTTTGAAAGAGTAGGTTTGTGCTTCCTTCTGTAAGATATTCTGTGCACTAAATGTATGTTGTTCAGGTGTAGCAACAGAAAGGGATGTTTTGATCTTATTACGTGTATTTAACATTTTCTCCGCAAACGCCTCTAGAACTCTGATACAGTCAGATGTTGGCCTGGGTTTTCAGTTTTCTTTAATATGCTAAATACATGTTTGGATCCATTTTTCACATTTGATATTTGCTTTTCAAAAACATTTCTTTTGTTTTCCGAATGCTATGTGTGTAGGCTTTATGTTTTTTCTAGGCTATTTTATGTTCACCGTTGTTTGTTTAGGCCACAGGCATTCAGCTTGTCCTTTAGCTTTCTTTAGTTCCTTAGTTCCTTTGGTTTTGTGGCATACCAATCATTAAAATTGCACTTTTCTCAATCGACAGATGTTTTCAGTGAGGCTATTTTATCTGTCATTTGATATATACATGTCTGATACATTTCTATTAGAACTTCAGGGTCATCTTCATCCAATGTATTTTCCATTACTTGAGTCCTGCACATACTCAGATCTGATTAAGAGATTTTGTTAACGTTTCTGATCTAAATTTCTTGACAAGGTGCCAGTTTCTTTGTTAATTTCTGCATGTGATATATTTGGTATTGTATAGTATGGTGAACTGACCATATACAAGAACTAGTCTTGCTGATTTCTATTTGAACATTTCTACATAAGACCCATTCCAGGATCTTACCTTTGATATGTGTGGGCTCGGTGTTAAGAATGGTAAGATTTGTATTTTTAAAATGACAGTCCAATATAATATCATCTGGGTCTGCTTTATCTTTAAACCAACGATTAAAATTTCCAAGAAGTAAGGTAAGACTTTCAGGTTCATTAAATGGATGTAGCAGTTGCATTAGTTAATCATTGAACTCTGGCATCTTCTTAGGGGGACGATAGAATGAGATAGATAAGACTAATTAAGTTTGTTGCATCAGATTTTAATTTCAGATGTATGATTTAACAGCCTGAACACATCTTTTGGACCTCATAAAATGGAAGTTCTTCTTTCATTAAAATTGCTACGCCCCTACCTTTCATGTTTGGACGATTTTTCAAGAAAAACATATATTTTTCTGGGACCGCTAATTCCAATATAGGTGCACAAGGTTCTTGGAGCCAGGTTTCTGTTAAGCAAACTATATCCATATTATGCTCTAAAATATAATCATGTGTATCTAAAGCGTTTATGGACCTGGTGTTTAAAAGGGCACCCTTAATAAATATACTGTATGTTAGATTTCTCTATATTTGATGCAGATTTCGTTTTATTAACAGTGTTTGTTTCAGAGAAATTATTTTAAAATGGATTTGTAACTGCTTGCTTCACCTGTTAATTGAAAAATAAAAATGGTTACAAAGAGCCGGATGGTCGTATTATTATTACAGGAAATGTAAGCTGAAAAACTTAAGTGAAATTCAAATAGATGCACTATAATAAGATGAGAAAGATACCTGAGTAGAACTCCAAGTTAAGAATAAAATGTTAAGATGTAGCTACGGCGTCACAAACTGGCATTTACCGGCTGGGCTTAAACACACCAGGTGCTAATGTGCCTGTTAACTAAATAAGTATGTGCAGGAACTACAAGGTTTTTGGATAATGTAGTTCCTAAGCACACAAACACAAGTGAAGAGCAGTACAATTACGAATAGGCACGCTTTTGGAACTAAAATGTTTAAAAGAAAGCAAAAGCTAAAACAAAATCAAGTTGTCAAGGAACCTATTTAAAATAGAAATGATACGGTCAACACAATGTTACTACAATATTTAAAATAGTTAAAAACAATGTCACAGTATAGCAACAGAAAAGTGCCTAATGCAGTGACTATGGAGAGGAAGACAAAATTACTTCCTTATATACCGCCGCTAACTGGCTGGGAATAAATGCGCCAGACGCTAATGTGCCTGTTAAGTATGCACATGAACTGCAAGGCTGTTGGGTAATATAGTTCCCAAGCACAAAAACACTTTTGCAACTACAATGTTTAAAAGAAAGCAGAAGCTTAAACAAAATCAAGTTGTCATGGAATCTATTTAAAATAGAAATTATACATCAACCCAATGTTACTACAGTATTAAAAATAGTTAAAACAATGTTACAGTATGGCGGCAGAAATGTGTCTAGTGCAGTGAATGTAATCTAGTACTTAGATGGAACACTTGTACATATTAAAATATAAACTGTTTTACACAATAAAACAGAAGTAGAAGATTGCTGAATGCTGTTTTATCTTCTAATGTATGCAATCTTCAGAATGGTATCTTTAGATTTATTTCATACTAATTTTAAAATACATCCTAGTGACAATCTATCTTATACTTTATATAAAACACATTAGCCTATTCTTCAATTTTAAAGTTTTATTTTGCATGTTTATATTCACAAAGAATGCACAAAATATATTTTAAAACTTTGGTTCTAACAACATCAATTAAGCATTCTTTAAACCCTTGGCAATCTAGCTTGGCGTTTGACTATAAAGTCATTACAGGCAAACCAATCTACTTCTGAATGTACCCATGTTGTGAAATGTCTGCAGTGAATGGATGCCCCCTCATGAAAAATAATTGCACACATCTTAAAAGGTTTCTTAGTAATCAAAACTTCACTATTTACAAAGTTCATTACTGACATGTTAAATGTCCTACCATCTACACTGTATCGTTGAAACATAATCAATACACTCTTATTGCAAATTCGATTATGCAGTTTGGATTGTAAATTATAACCCCAGTCACTGCATTGCATGTCATGGGATGCTTTAGTTCAAAGATCAGAACAATTTACACTTTTGTGGTTAGGGATATAAACATATACAAATCTTTCCGAACTTCACATAGTAGTGTAATCTTTCTTACATTGTGGACACATATGATTCAACTTGTAACTAATTCCTACATATCTATTTACACTAAGTTTCCTGAAGTAATATTGAAGACAGTCATTACAAATACAATTCTTGACTATCTTCCTTAGTATTTAAAGAAAATGGTTGATTTCCACTTGCTACAGCTACTAAATTTCGGATTGACACTGTGGAATGTATACTGTGTGGTTTTCTTGTTGCCTGTGGAAGCTATCTGTTGCATCAATGGTATCATTTGAAACAACATACACAAAGCTGCCTTAGAATAGCATTCAACTTCTGTTTTATTACTAAATCTACAATGGGAGTATGTCATACTGTGATTTCTAGTCTTAAGAGGAATGGTTCGATTTGCATGTAGTTTCACTGATTCCTTATGTTTCCTGGCTAAGTGGTTAGCAGGTACATGTATTGGGTTCAAGTGAGGAGCATACAGTGCATGTAACCTAATATATTCTTAAATGCAAGAAACGTCAGCTGTCACTTTTCTTTCATCAAAGTTTATTAAAAATAAACCTTCACTATTCTTCACATATGACAGACCTACATATGACACTCGTTCTTTAAACACTGTATGACCATTGTCAATAATTGCTGCTTCTAAAGTCAAGCCTTGCGATTTAGGAATAGTAATTGCATATGCAGAGCAGAATGGAAAATGGTCTCTTTTCACAAATCCTTAAGATGCATTAAACGTGCAGAAGTCTGAGAAATCAAACAAGTTTCTTCTACACGATCAAACTTAACTTCAACATGTTCAATATTTGTTTCCTGAATGTTAGGTGTCACATCAATGGGATCCTCCAAATCTGAATATTCCCTCACCTCCTTCTCCTCACCTTAGTCCTCCGTAGACCACCCACGCCTCCTGTCTTTCTTTTGTCGGAAAGTCTTCTTTTTCTTATGGAGAAATGGCCTCCCTCGGATGGAAGCCACTTCGTCGCTGTGTAAAAAACGGTGAACACATGACCTTCCGCGAGAGCCTGAACAAGAGGAAAAGAGCTGGTGGCTTGGAAAAAACCTCTTGAAAGAATTCAATCGATGTAACAGCAGGTGCTCTAGTGTAATAACAGACCTTCCTGGTGAAAATGCGGAAAACAGGCCAGCAGTAAGGAAGGCAAAGCAAGCCTGGGCTCAAGGTGTCCGGACCCGGAAAACCGGAAGACAATGAAATCCACAAAACTAAGCAGGTAAGTAACTGGTCCAAAGAGGAAGAGGGAGGTAGTACTATAGTGCCGGAACAAGGGGAAAAGATAGAAGGACCGCAAGAAGACGGAAAGTAAGGAGGGAAGAAATGGAAATAGAAAAAACAGAGGCGCGGAAAGAACCGCAGAGACACAAAGAGGGACAAGCAGCAGGAGACAAGGAAAAAAGTCAGGCCGCAGTAAAAACAGCGGTGGATGGCACACAGACGCAGCACAGAAAAAACAGGGGCAGGAGAAGCAAGAAAGCAGAAAGCAGCAGCGACTGCAAGAGGAAATAACAAGGGAGCATATAACCCAAAGTAAAAGCAAAGCTCTAAAGTTGGTTGTAACTCGAAGCAAAAACCAGAGGCGGGGCTAAAGTAGGAAACAGGAAGATACGGCCAGAAAGACTAGGTCATCACAGGGAAGAATGTTAAGAACATAAAGGGCAATTCAATGGCGGTGTAAACGCCAGGCATGCCACAAGCGCCAGGATGCCAGGCTGGTGACAATTTGTACTGTGAGGCAAAATCTGAAATGCAATCACTCTTCCCATCACTCCATTGACTAGACCAATTTCTACATTCAATTTGCTCTTTAAAATTACCAGTGCATTGATGCACAGTTTTAAAACAAGCTTTTAGACCTGTTGTTTTAGAAATTGAATTCTGTAGTTGAACTAATCTAGCTTTTTCTCTTTAATCCAACTCTAATGGCATACCATGACCATCTACAATGTCACATGATTACATCTCCACAATATTTTGCTTCTCTGACAACAGCATTGTAGAGTTGAACTTGTTACACTCTGCAAGTGTACACATCAAAGCAACATAAGAAATGTTTGTTTCCTGAAGAGTCAAGATGACATCGGAAGCAGTGCAATCTGCATGAAACATGTTAGAAATCTGTCTTCCTTTTAAGACTGCTTTCACATGTTCCTCAAGAACACGTATACAAATCTTATTAAGCATTTCTGCATACTCTTCTACACAATCAAACTTAACTTCAACATGTTCAATATTTGTACTGTGAGGAAAGATCTGCAATGCAATCACTCTTCCCATCACTCCATTGACTAGACCATTTTCTACAAGATCATTTTCTACATTCAAGTTGCTCTTTCACATTACCAGTGCATTGATGCACAGTTTTAAACCTGCTTTTAGAACTGTCTGTGGATTGCCTCATATTAATGATAAGTTCCTGGAATTCAAAACAATTCCAAAGGTTGAAATTAACAATACTCTCTATAGTTTTTTGACTATCCTTAGATTGCAGCATATTGAAAACTGGTTGACCTTTCACAGGAGTTAATTGCAACAAGTCTCCAAAAAAAAGTACATGTTTACCTTCAAATAAAATGTCATAGTCAGTCTTCAAAACCTCTTGCATTCACAAGTGAATGGAAGCTAGCATCAAGTTAGACACCATGCATACTTCATCTACAATCAAATTATTACATTTTCTTAGAACCTTTCCTACTTCTTGTGCTGCACTTGATACAAGTTGTTGATACTCTAGTTTGCTGTCATGCTCCACTGGTAGCATCAACAGTCAATGTAAAGTAACACCTCCTACAATTGTATTGTTGTATTGATGTTGTAATGTATTGTGTATTCATTAATATGGCGCTCCAAACCCTGAGGTATCTGGGCGCAGTAAAACTTACATAGGTTGCAGGCATTTAGGCATCAGGTCATTTTGCATCATTTATATAGGGGTTACAGGCATTTAGACAATTAATTTTAAATCATTTATACATCATATACAGTTTCTTAGTATACATTATTTACAATTTCTAAGTAAACAGATACAGGCAAGAATAGGACAGTTACTGTGTACAGGTGTAGTGTACAGTGTATAGGCAGAATACATTATGGTTATCCAAGAAAGAGACTAGCATCAAGGTATCAGTACAATATAGCATGGATGATATATGTGTGGTGGATGCTGTACGCATGGGTAGAGCAATCTTGCGACAGTGGGCCTCATTACGAGTCGGTCGTACCGGAATCCGGTGATTCCGTGACGACGGTTATCCCACTTCTGCGACCGCAAGGTTGCAGAAAGAAGGGCGGCGGCACTTGGGTCGCGCGCAACACACAGAGGCAGAAACGGAGTCACCACCGTCATGTAAACACCCACGCACATGGACTTTACGCCACAGAAAATGGTGCTAAACCCGTGTCCGCCCCCGCCCACACGGAAACACCGGAAGCAGAAACACCAACACCGGAAGCGGAAACAGCATGACCGCGGGAAAAAAACGGAAACAGAGAGGCGGCCATTATATAAAGCACAATCCACTGCCATCCTCAGACACCACAGGTCAGATTACCTCCCTGAGACTGACAACTCATCGAATGGCATCCAGGATACCAGCACGCATACAGCAAAAGCCGCGCTTTAGTGAGGCTGAGCTCACAGTTCTGGTGGACCACATTGTTGAGCATGTGGAAATGCTCTTTAGTGCAGACCAGCGGCACGCTACTCAGCAACGGCACAAGGAGGTGTGGGCGGAGGCAGCACGCAAGTGCACAGCGGTGGCTGTGACCACACGCTCTGTGAAGGACTGCCATAAGAGGTGGGATGACCTCAGGCTCCAGGTGCGCAACCTCATGACTGCACACCGCCAACACAGCACTGGCACTGGTGGAGGCCCTGCATCCCCTCTCAAGTTGCAACCGTGGGAGGAGCGCTGCAGCAGTGTCATGCATCTCGAAGGCATCCACGGCATAGGAGAGGCAGGAGTGAGCCCACCTGCACATGCTGGTAAGTGCACATAGTACAAAGCCATAAGTGTGAATGGGAGTGACCCAATGGACCCACTCACAATGCCCCCCAACAGGACAGGAGTGACCCAATGGACCCACTGACTGGCCAGATGACAAGTAACACATCCCCAAAGCATGAACCCTGGAAATGCACACAGTGCGTGCCTGACTGGAAGCAGACACACACACACCTGAGTGCATCAATAGTTACAAGTGTGTAAATGCGAGTGGTCATGGATTATCATGTTGGATGCATGTGATGGACACAGCTAGTAACATCACACAACTAACAGCATGCCCTCTGTATCCGCACAGTCGAGACAAGTGACAGCGACGGCCAAGAGGCAACGCAGCGGCCACCTGCACGCGCCCACCTCAGCACTTCTGCCCAGGAGGATGATGCTAGCTGCTCTAGCACACAAGCACCGGCTGCATCAGGCACACTGGCTACATCAGGCACACCGGCTACATCAGGCACACCGGCTACATCAGGCACACCAGCATACGCCACCATCCCCATGCAGACACCCACCCTAGCCCCGGATGATGATTCGCAGCCCATCTGCACAGCTGAGGAGGATGCATCAAGTGATGGAACTGCCCTGGCCATGCAGGCCGAAGCAGTACAACAGGGTGAGGGGGACAACATGGATGAGGTGTCACAGTTCAGCCCCCAAGAACTGCACAGCCTCATGCACTCCCCAACTCCCTCCATGGCTGAGCTCAGTACACGCTTGCAGCACTTTGAGCAACAACAGGCCACCCTGACGCAGCTGGTGGAAAGTCAGCTGGAGGAGGCCAGGCTGCAGCAATGCTATGTCGGTGCGGCGGCTCTCCAGGTCGATTGGATGATTTGCGGCCACCATTGTCACCCTGGCACCCATGTCAGGGAAGGAAACAGTGTGCAATCCAGCATTGCTCAGTCAATGTTGGTAGCCCAGCAGGCGTTTCAAGCGCGCTTGCCCACAGTCACACCGACAGTCACCTTAGCCAGCACCACCCCATCCAGCTCTGCCACTCCCAGGACACGGAGGCGTTCTAGTCTGGTGACTGGAGCCGCCAGCAAGGACAAGGCACCGCATAAGCGCCCCCACAAATAGTGGCATGTGGGGATGCCAGTCAACATGACATTTGGGGACACCATGGGTGTAAGGGGGTGGGGTTAGTTGTTTGGGGCCTGGTTGGGGCTGTGTACGTTTGGGTGGTGGGTGGGTACGGGTGTACAGTTTACCTACCCAATGCACTTTCTTACCTGGTTTATCGAAAATACAACATCTTTGAAAAGTACCATAATGAGTGGACATCTGTCATTTCATATGCAGTACAACTAAATGGTATTTCCGGTCCTAAATTTTTATTGTCCCTACGGGTCGGCCATGTGTTTTTAAACATTAATCGGTCAATCGTAGTAAAATTTGCTATGGACCTTACCTGACCTTTCGTCCACTAAACAAACGATAAATCTCACTTTTACATTGATAGACAATTATCTCCATATTTATGGTTCTCTAGGGCTGCAAAAGCACGCGGACAATATACAAAGATGAAGGGTAAAATTCAAGTTCTGAGGGATGGCTTTACACAGAATGTTGCAAAGTAAGAATGTATGCACGTTCACAGTGAAGGTCAGCTGCTTCGATTTATGCTTGCGGGCCTGAGTGGCCCACGGCTCGCAGTATAAGGTTCTATTGTTTTTTTACCTTGACAGACAGGCACCGTGCCTAAAGACTTCTTTTGAAGGAGGGGTGCAATAACGTGAGAGATGATAAGGATGAAATTTCAGAAACGAGACCGATTTTCATGTTTGTTCACTATAAGAAAGATCGTTGGCACAGACGGAGTGGTATTTAGGGACTGCATTATGCCTAGACAATGGAACATGCAAATCTAATGTAAGTAACCCTTTAGATGATTTTATACCGAAATATATTAACAATAGCGTAGCGTTAAAGGCCGGTTAAGTTGTACTTGTTCGTTCAATGTGGCATTTTGTACCGCGCACTATCAACGCCGAAGTGGTCCCCTGGCGCTCAGGCGGCTCTGAAAAAAGTGGAGGAGAGGGGGTGGGTTAGTGGGAATAACGTAACATACTCCGTTGCACTATCCTCGCTAGCAAATAGTTTCAGGCCCAATAAATAAAATGAATCATTTTAATGAAGTTCGGCTGGAGAGACTAATTTATGTTTTTAATACAGGTACATCCTCCATACTGCCAATGCCATCATTTCCAGACCCCGGCCGACGGGTTCATCAGCTGCCAGGTGCAGCTCCATGTCAACAACTTCACCACCCTGACCATTTTATGGGACGATCGGGAAGGACCAATATGCCCTTACGCGGTTTTAGTAGCTAGAAGCAACATACCAACCGTTACGGCGGTGTAGTGCCTCGTTGTTGGAACAGCCTTGCGATTATCAGTGCGACCATAGTGCTTCTTTTATCTTAAACCAACACCCTGTGTACCGCAAAGGAACAGCGCGTGACTCAAGATGAACTTTTGCGGATCGAGAGCAAAGACAAATGCGAATCGCTGAATATTCTCTAAACATTTGATATCAAATAAATGTACTTTACCAATTGTACAATCTTGCTGTTTGCTTTTAAACCACAGTTTCATATTCCAAATTGTGGTGCGCTGTGTTGTGAGATGATCTGTGTTGTTTTACGGGTTCTGTGTGAAGTCGCATAGAAGTCGACTGGGCGCGTTTGGCTACGCAGCCCAGTAACGTCACGGAGAGAGGCGGGGAATATGAATGCTTTGTTGATGTCAGGCTCAGGGGCGGGGGATATGATTTAGTGCTGCAAAAGCAGGTCAGCCAGGGCGATTGGGAAAGTGATAGGATTATCACCTAATGTCGGCGCACAGCAGCCTGATTTATCATTTGCTTAGTGGACGAAAAGTCGGGTAAGGTCCATAGGAAAGATTTCTACGATCGACAGATCCATGCCTGAAAACACATGGCTGACCCATAGGGACAATTACAATTTGGTCATGAAAATACCCTTTATTCATTTAGTGGCATCACCATATCCCTGAAATGCTGTGGATGTGCTGTCTCTCAAAAGTAAATGCGAATCAGTGCATCCCATGCTCATTGTCCATCTAGTGGATCCCCAGGAGGTGGTTGTGCCATCCCATCCCCATCCCCATCCCCATCTCCGTCTCCGTCACCATCCCCATCTTCATCATCTCCGTCTGGGGGCATTGGAATGTTCCTGCGCAGGCACAGATTGTGCAGCATGGTACAAACGAGCGTAATTTTACCCGTCTTCACTGGGCTGTACAGCAGTGATCCGCCAGATCTGCTTAAACAGCGGAAGTAGTCCAAATATCCTCTCAATCATGCCACGTGTGCGGACATGTGCCCTGTTGTACGCATCCTCATTCCTGTTCCTTGGCCTCCGTACAGGCGTCATCAGCCATGGCGTGAGTGCATATCCGGAATCTCCTACATGGGATGTAGATGTGGGAGACATGTCAGTGTTGGTAGTATCATGTCTTCATCAGATGCAGTGCAATCTTGTGTCATTGTTCATTCATGCGTATGTGTCATGCAGTGCTTTCACTGATGGGTGTTAATCTTCTATGGCCATCATAGTGGGGGTTGACAGCTGGGCATTGACCAATGCATTGGTGTGCATGTGGCTTGTGAGTATGGCATTGTGCAGTGATGTGCATACATGGCAGGGTCACTCCACAGTGATGATATAGTAGATGCAGGACGTCTCACGTACAGCCATCATGTGCATTGTGAGTGCTGTGTTGCATATTATGGGGGGGGTTTGCTGTGGCTCCAGGTGTGTGTGCCAGCGGGAGTTCAGGCTGTGTGTGTCAGGTGGCAGGGTGTGTACGGCCACACTGTGGCTACCTGTCATGTGTTGCTTTGTGAAGTTTGGGTTCTGCTGTCTATTCAGTGGATGGGCGGGGGGTGATGCATGTGCAGTCGCAGCAGCCCACTCACGTAGCTCATTGCCTTGCTCACACACACACCACTTACACAGGTCCGGAGCATTGGAAGCTGTACTCACCAAATAGCCATGTGTTTTGTCCAGCATAGCGTTCCATGTACCGTGGCAATGTTGAATTCCGCAGTACCATTGAGTCATGGGTTGAGCCCGGGAAACATGCGCAGCAATGTGTAATCACTTGCGTCGCATCACATACCATCTGTACATTCAGTGAGTGGTACTGTTTCCTATTGCGGAACACCATTTCAATTGCACATGGTACTGTCAACTCAATGTGGGTGCAGTCGACTGCACCTATGCAATTTGGCATGCCTGCTATGGCATGGAAGGCCAACTTGGTGGCAATCACCTGGGGGAGGGTACGGGGTAGGGCAATCTGTTCAGACACATGGCGCAACAGGGCATCCAGTACCTGAACCAGGATTATTGAGAAACAGGGTTGTGATAGGCCGTGCAGCTCACCGACTGTGTGTTGGTAGGTACCGGTGCCAAGAAAGTGCAGTACAGACACGACCTTAAGGAGGGGGGGGGATGGCGGTGGGGGTGTCTATGTGGCTGCTGATTGCGTCCTCTATCAGGCCAGTGATGTACAGGATTGTTGGACTGTCTAGCCGGTATAATGTGTGGCTCTGTCCTGGGGTGAGGTTCCAGGGTGAGGCCCTGATGCGTGGTATTGCAGGCTGCCTGCGGGGTGCTGCCGGCTGGACAATGGGGTTTGACATGGGTACAGGGTTAGCTGGTTGCGCCTGCGCCTCCTATGCCTCCGCCTTCTCCTCCTCCTCTGCAACATTACTGCCATCAAGTGCAGTGCTGCCTGTTGGTTGAGTAGGCCCAGTCCCAATGCTACTAGAGCTGCTGCATGCATGGTTCTGTTTTGAGTTGGGCTGGGTGTGGCCCTTTTGTACGCACCCAGTGGCATGCTGGGTCCAGCTGGGCTGATTTGGTGCACCTGTGGCCTGATGCAGGACACCAGGCACAGTTTAACGTCATGTTCGCTGTGGCGACGGTACCGCCACCCTGATCACGGTTTTACCGCCATTTTGTTGTCGGTGTTTCCATGTCCGTGCTAGTTGTGATGCTTGCGGTGTTTTGTATTGCCGGCAACGGAGGAGTTTCCGTGCAGGCAGAGTTTATGGGAGCTTTAACTCCGCGGTGGCGGTTGGAGGTGGTGCTATTTCCGGGTTCGCAGGTCATGATTAGGGGGACGCGGAAACGATGCCGGTATGGTTATACCGACTGCGTTAATTCCGGACCGGAGCACTTGTAATGAGGCCCAGTTTCTTGAATCAGTGGTCAAGGGAGTGCAGCCATATTTTAGTACTATTCTTGAAGGTATGAAAGGATGGTATGGCTCAAGAAGTCTGGGATAGAGTTCTATAATTGGGCAGCCATGACTGGAAAACTAGTTCCTCCTGCTTTTTTTAGTTTAAATTTAGGGATTCATTAGACTATTGGTTTGCACCTTCCTAATGGGGCGTTCTAAGGTATGTCTAGTGAATTTGCCCACAAGGTATTGCAGAGCCTTGTTGGCGAGGCATTTGAAAATGAGGTTTAGTGATTTAAACTTTATTCAGTCTTTTACGGTGACCCAGTTGGTGGAGTGTCTGGCGTGGGAGATATGATGATTTTTCGGGATGTTTAAGGCAGTTCTCAAGGTGGTATTTTGGAGTATTTGCAATTTACTGATGTTATGTTTACTGGTGCTCAGATAGAGGACGTTGCAATAGTCCAGCTTTTACAGGATGAGGATACATGCAATCGTATCCAGCGTTCCGTGGAAAGGAAAGGTTTGCATGCATGAATCAATTTGCATGTGTAGCTTGTGGCAGAGGCTGTGACGTTGACTTGTTTATTGAGGTTTAATGCCGAATCCAGGTAAAAACCTAAGGTTTTTACTTCCATGGAGACTTTGAAGTTTATTCATTCAGTGATGAAGGAATCATATTGGGGAGAGAGTTTGTTCAATCTGTTAGTTGACCCAATGAGTAAGAGCTCCGTCTTATCATCATTGAGGCACAGGCCATGGGTGGCCATCCAGGTTTGTATGATTAGGTAGATTTTGTTTATCAATGCTACATCTGTAGTCCCCTTGGATAGGGATGAGAATCTGGGTGTCGTCAGCATAGTTGGTATATGAGACAGCCAGACTATCAAGTATATCGAAGAGAGGTTTAGTGAATATATTATACATGGTTGGAGAGACACAAGACCCCTGTGGTACTCCACATGTAATTGGTACTGGGTCCGCTGCAGAGGTGGGTGAGAACACTCTCATGGATCTGTTATCTAGGAATGAGTTGATCCACGTGTTGGCTTCCTTTGAAAAATGGGCGGCTGATTTAAGATGGTTGCACAGAACTTTATGGTCAACCAAATAGAACACAGCGGAAAGGTCCAGAAGGAGGAGAATAGAGGCTTCTCCTTTGTCCTTTCCTTCTTCCATTTGGTTCTTTGGGTCGATCAGGGCGGTCTCTGTCCGGTGTCTTGGTCTAAATCCAGATTGACGGGTACCTAGTAAGTTGTTAGTCTCCAGATAAGATTGAATCTGGAGGTAGGCAGCTTTATCAAGGATTTTTAGTAGAAACGGTACCTTTGTAATTGGCCTATAGTTGGTGGGAACGCTTGGGTCTAGAATTTTTTTTTAAAAAGGGGTAGTACCCAGGTATCTTTCAAATTGGTGGGAACTGAACAGGTTTTAAAGGAAGAGGTTATGAATGTGGTAATGAAAGGAGCTAGGTCCCTAGCTGCTTCTTTAATAATAGGTGCTGGGCAGGTGTCCCCAATGCATCTGGAGGGTTTAAGTAAGGTGATGATATTTTCCACCTCTGGTATTGTGATTGGTTTCAATTTAAACTGATTGCTTGGTTTAGTTTGTTTGGCGGCGACTTCATGTAGTATGGTTTCTTGTGTCACAAATACATTGTTATGTAGCATAGTTTTTTTGGCTGCGATTTTATCTTGGAGCATGGATATTATGTTACAAAGGGAATTTTCGATGTCCGTACACCAGGATTTATATTCTATGGTTTAGATTCTTTCTCTTAGGATAGAGAAAACTTCCTTTGGGCTCGATTATGCTTTATTAGTTCTTTCATTAAATGTGTCTTTTTCTGCTTGAATGATTTCCTTTTTATACCTGTCTGCAAGAGAGGTGAGATTTATCTTATTCTGTTCAGATGGGTTGTTTTTCCATCTAGCTTCAGCATGTCTTTTCTCATTGCGTAAGTCTTTCAGGGTAGGAGTAAACCAGGAGTTCAAGTGAGCTCTAGGTTTCTCTTTGCTGAGTGTAAGCGGGTCAATTGAGTCGATAGCTAGGTTGAGAGTATTGTTGTACAAGTCAACAAGTGCCGTAGGGTCTGTAGTGAGGTAAGCTGGGTTGGTGATGTGTTGGATGAGGGGCAAGAGGTTATTGACTGTTATATTCCGTTTATTTCTTGTAAATGCTGGTGGGGCCATAGCCTTGGCTGAATTGGTTTGTGTGATGTCTTGTATGGTGAACAAAATCAAGTAGTGATCCGTCGAAGCGCAAGGTTCTGTTGTGGTTATGGAGGTTTTACAGTTGATATCTGCAATCCAATCCAAAGTGCTGCCTTTTGTGTCCGTATGTGCATTTCTCCTGAGGGTAAGGCCGGCTTCTGTGATAGTGTTTGCTAGATTAGTTGCATTGGCATCATTCGGATCGTTCAAACCTAAGTTGAAGTCCCCAAGTATTATAGGTTGAGACCCAGGTTTAGTATTAGTATTGAGAAGGGTTGTTATGTCTTCTTCAAATGTCCCGAAACGCCAGGGGGTCTATAAACACGGTGCATGGTAATGGTGCTTGAGGGTGATAGGGGTAATTTAACTGACAGGGGTTCAGCGGAGGGTATTGGCATGTGCTGTGCTCGGTAGCTCTCAAGCCCAAGTTAGATTTAGAGATGAAAGTGATGCCCCCCCCCCCCGTGGAAGTTCCTCTATCTGCCCTGAGGATGGTGAAGTTCTCTGGGGCAGCCAGAGGCAGGGCCGGACTAGCTGCTCTGTGGAGCCAAGTCTCTGTGACGGCTAGGAAATCTAGCTGGTGGGCCATGATAATGTCAGCGAAATCGGTGGCGTGGGCTACTAAGGATCTGGCACTTATAAGTGCTCCTTTAATTTTATGTGTTTTCTTAACCATATTTTTGTCTGAGCAGTTGAGGTAAGGTGATGAGGTGCCAGGCTCAGCATTAGGTTTAGGTTTAAGGTTCATTATGTGCGGTTTCAGGGAAGTCTGAGTGTTCCGTATGGTGGAGGAGGAAGAGAGATTGGTGAGTCTAGAGCCTAATCTGAGAATTCTCCAGCTTGTGAAACAAGGTTGGTTGGGTTTTGGTCTACTTGCGAAACATTGAATCCATTGGGCAGGTGTTAATAGGTCAGGTGAAGGTTTGGTAGTTTCAGAGACCCGATGTGTTTGATCCCGTGTGGGAAAGAGAGGTGGCAGAAAGTAAGTAGGCCTAATTTGGTTGGAGTGCGGTAGGAGTTTTCTAATCAGGGAAGGCCTGAAGGTAATGTTACCCATAGATTTAATTCGAGCCTGGAATAGAGAAGGTATGGCAGAGATTTGCACCCTAGGAGTTGGGTAAGGTATAGTAGCTATAAGTCAGAGTAGGTTAAGTTGGTGATGGTCTTTGCAAAAACATGATTCATGACTGGAGATCGCAAGTGAAGGGTGAGCCAGGTAGGTATCGGTGTAAATTCCTGAGTATGGGGTGCTAGCATGTGTTAAATTAGCAAACTAACCTATTGTAAACTATGGACAACTAGGTGCTAATAAGACAGTGTTAAAATAGGTACAATGCATAACATAGTTGGCAGTGCTGGTGGCAGACACCAGGGATAGGCCAGATAGGCAATACTGATGAGTAGAGAACACAGGCTAGGTGATGTAAGCAGTTCTAATAGTCAATACAATGGCTAATCAGAGTGGGTCAAGCTCAGAGGTGGTATGTAGGCTAGATATGAAGGACTATTCTAATGGGAGAATTACTGGTAAAACACAAGCTGTGCTAGTAAGCAGAGCAATAAATAAGAACACAAGCTGAGCTAAAAGGCAGTACAGTAGATACGGCACAGGTTGTTCTAGTAGTTTGGATACCGTTCAGAGTGAACAACATGCACTTCCCCCAATCCTGAATTTGGGGATCCACCTGTCCAGCCCGGTCCTTCAGGCAGTGCTCCTCCCCAGAATCCTGTTTATGTACCCACTCCATTTCCCCTGGCAGCCCCTGAGAAATTCCATGGTGATCCGGAAGTTCCGGACCTTTCTGAATCAATGTAAATTACATTTCCTTTGTCGGCCCCAAGCATTTCCCAATTCCACTACGAAGGCGGTCTTTACTCTCTCACATATGAGTGGCAGAGCTGCCATAAGGGCCAATCCACTACTGGAAAGCAACAACCCAGTGCTTTATGACTTTGATGAATTAGTGTCCGATACATGTTATAATGCTCAAACCCGAGATTTGGAGATATTAGACTTGGTCTAGGGTAAGGCTAGTCTTATTGAGTACATATCCCGATTCAATCAATTATCAGTAGAAACAGCCTGGCCTGAAAAAAAGAAGGCGGTGGTCTTTTACAGAGGTCTTAGTGATACCAGGAAGGATGCTTTGGCTGTTGTTCCCACATTACCAGTCCAGTACCCGGAACTGGTCGATTTCGCCTGCCAGGTAGATGCCCGTAGAGCGGAACGCAAGACGGAGTCCGGCAGAAGTCCTTGCTTGCCTTTTGCTGGCAGTCCTTCGTCTGGTGATTCCGCAGGGGAACCCATGCAGATTAGGGGGATATGTGGCCCTATAGCCACAATGCCACACTGCCAATCCCTGTCTCTATTGTGGTCTGAATGGCCATTTCGTAAATGAATGCCCAAAGCACCCAAAGAGACCCTCAGGATTTCAGAAGGCTCATCCCTAGACATGAGGGCACGATGAGCCCGATAACGACCCCATCGGCTCAAACCCACACTACTAGCCCTGTGGCACCGATGGTGATCCAAGCCCTGCTGATACCCTCAACTGAAACTAGACACAAAGTACAATTGGTGATAGATTCCGGTGCCACAGGCAATTACATCGACATCACGTTAGCCACTTCCCTGAACCTGCCTTTACAAAACAAGAGTCGGCCAGAGCCCATACAGACTGTGGACGGCTCCCTTCTGATTTCAGGGCCAATTAAAACTGCAGACCTTGCCCCTTACACTTATTGTTCATGGTACCCATAAAGAAGTAGTAGCTTTCAATCTAATCACCACTCCCCAGTTCGGCATTATTCTAGGTATACCATAACTCAGGGCTCACAACCCCTTGATTGATTGGTCTCAGGGCCAAGTCTTTTTTGAATCACCTTACTGCCAGGAACACTGTTTGATTTCCAGTGACACCCCTAATTCACCATGCCAGGCACTAGTTGCCATCGCTCATATAACACCAGACGATCCTCTAATTGCGACACAAAAACCACCAACCCACTTTGTGGGTGCAGTCACACCTGCCATCCCCACAGAATATCATAATTTGGCTGATGTGTTTGACAAACGGCTGTCCTATAGACCTTATTCATGAGGCAGTAATATCATGTGGTCGTATCTACTCCTTGTCACCCTCTTAGGACCATGCCCTGAAAGAATACATACAGACCTCTCCCCGGGTTGGTCACATCAGGCCTTCCCAATCACCTGCTGCCAGTCCCATCTTCTTTGTTCCTAAGCGGGATGGTGATCTTCGTCCTTGCGTGGACTACACACGGCTCAATCAGATAACAGTAAAAAATCATTACCCCATACCATTGATCACTGCCTTGCCCGACCAACTAACTCATGCCACAGTGTTCACCAAGCTAGACTTCAGAGGGGGTATACAACTTAGTCTGCATCAGAAGGGGTGATGGGCCTCATTACAAGTATGGCGGTAAGGCAACAATGGTGCTGGTAGCGCTACCGGCATTGTTGCTACTGTACTGCCATACTACAAGTTCTGCTCGTGGGTGACTTTGCAGCCACCAGGTCTGTGGTACCGGTGTTGCCACCTTCCCCATTCTCATTCAGCCCTATGGGGCCGTATAGGGATGGGGTGTACCTTATTGCCGGCACCCGTGAATGGGCAATTACCAGGTCCACCGACCTCGACATGACCTGGTCATTGCCCATTCACGGGTGCCGGTAAAATCTCTGGTCCTGTGGCAGCCGTGCCTTTGTTACAAGCACGGCTACTGCCAGACCCGTAATGAGGCCCGATGAGTGGAAAACAGCCTTCTGCACCCGGCAAGGTCTGTCTGAATATACAGTCATGCCATTTGTTTTATGCAACGCCCCCGCAACTTTTCAAAGGTTTATGAATGATCTATTCCGTGATATCATTGACAACTATGTCATTGTCTACTTAGACGACATTCTGATTTTCTCCCCGTCATTTCACATACATGTACAACATGTTTGGGAGGTTCTCACTCGCCTCAAGGCCAACTCCATATATGCAAAACCAGAGAAATGTCTCTTTCATTCCTCAGAAGTTGGGTTTTTATGCTTCCACATCATGCCCTGGGGTCTTTCCATGAATACATCCAAAGTCCGTACGGTCCTTGAGTGGCCCATCCCCACCACCATTAAGTCTCTACAATCATTTATAGGTTTTGCAAACTTTTATAGAAGGTTAATCTCTGGGTTTTCTGCCATTGTTTCCCCATGAACCAGACTCACTAGCCCAAAGAACCCTTTTGCCTGGACCCCGATTCACTAGGAGGCCTTTGATACTCTTAAATCAGCATTCACTACTGCTCTCATATTGCAACACCCTAATGCTGAGTTAATGTTTGTGATAGAGGCAGATGCTTCTTCGTATGCCTTAGGAGCGGTTCTTTCCCACTGCCGCAAGTTCACCCCAACAGAGACACACTATAATGTCACAGAAAAAGAACTCCTGGATGTAAAAGAAGCCTTCCAAGTGTCAGGAAACTACGGTGGTCCAGGTATTCTGGTCGAAAAAACTATTACCAGCAGGAAGTTCCCATTCTACATTTGTCTCCCGTTTTCCCAATAAAGCATCCGACCGGCGTATCCTTAAATTACTCAAGTCTACAACAACACACTGTGTTTTTTTCGGCGGCGATGGTGGTTGCCGTGAAAACGCGGTCATTTCACATTCCATTGGTCACTTGTTTTCTCACGTTAGACCTGTTTCCACAAGGTCACGTGTGTTCAGTGCCCTCCCTACTTATGCCCCGCCCGCTTTGAATTTGCTGCCTCTGAAGTTGTTTTTTGTAGCCTTGTGAACCTTGTGAATTTTCGCTCTATTGATTTATGACCCGGCTACATCTCATGGTAATCCGATTGTCTTGCTCCTTCTCTGTCTGGCAATAAGAAAGTCCCGTTACAACTCCTGGAATGTGTATTGACGTGGTTTGTCTACCGATATTGTACTCTGTTTCTGCCTGCACTGGTACCGACCCGGAATCCTCCTGACTATGTATTCTGGTACTCATGGTCTCAGACGAGCAACTTGTTTTTCTTTAACTCAGTGCTACACCCCCTCATTTCCCTTGGAATCATCACTCACATCGCTACCTGCTGACTCCTCTCCATCCATCTCAATTGGAACTTACCACTTGGACTGCCTTGTGGGACAGTGTTAGGTGTCCTCGTGCCGGCGGGTGTTAGGTGAATCCTTGGAACTTACCTCTTGAACTGGGACTGCCTTGTGGGACACTGTTAGGCATCCTTGTGCTGGCGGGTGTTAGGAAGAGCATTTTCCTTTCATCATTAACTTACCTCTGGACATACACATTTATTATGGAACTTCTACACTGTGTTCATTGGTAAGTTTGTCTTTTGATTATTACGGCACTCTTCATGCTAAAAGTATAGTCACTGATTGGACAACCCACATCCCTTAATCATTATATAGGATACGCCAGTTAGCATTCCACCAGGATTCCAAATCACTTACAGGAAATCTCCTGCTGGGCGCAAGTACAAACCTTACTGTGTTTGCATATTGTTTTCTCGCTTTACATTGTGGTGTTAACCTTGACTTTCCTTTGCAGGCCAGCGGGATCCTGTGGTGTCCATCCATCCATCTTTGGGTCAATAGACTTCTCAGGTGGTTCTTACATGTCCCTGAGAGGTACATTGGCAGAAGGAACTTGTCGGCTACACGATGGGTTCAACTGACAGAACAGAATTCCACCTAGGGATTACCAGAGAGTTCTAACACCAAGTTTGGAGACACCATTTACTCGGGGCCAAACACCCCATAACAGTTTACCCCGACCACCGTAACATACAAGATCTAACCGCAATGAAATGCCTCAAAGGTCGTCAAATACGTTGGCATTTGTTTTTCTCCACCTATAATTTCACTAACCGTCACTGCCCTGGTGCGGTGCATGGCAAGGCCGACGCCCTATCACATCTGGCTGGTGGAGATGCCCTTCCGGTGTTCCCAGGCAACTTGTTAGATAAATCACATTTTGTTTGTTTGTGTACCCCTCCAGCTTTTTACTAACCAGTATCCGTCAGTGGGTTTCCCACCATCCTGACCTGGTACAGGACTGGAACCCAGTCTTCCATGAAGGCCTACACTTTGTTCAGATAAGATTATTCCTGCCCACCCAAGATACCCGCAAACAAGCCCTAGAATGTTCTCATGAGGCAGCTATCAATGGACATCCTGGCCAAAAGCGCACGTTGGCCCTCCTCCAGCACTGGTGTTGGTGGCCCTCCATGCGCAAAGATGTCATTGAGGGCGTAAACAGTTGCTCCATTTGTGCACAGTGCAAGCACTGTAAGGGACGACACCTGGGCTTGCTTCAATCAATGCCACTCCCACAAGGACCCTGGCATACAGTAACCATGGATTTTATCATGGAGATGCCAAGGGTAAAGAGCTATGAACCCATCAGGGTTGTGGTAGAGGCTTTTACGAAAATGGCACCATTTGTACCCGGTACCGGCATTCCTTAAGACCCTACCTTGGCCAGACTGTTCTTTCGTTCTGTGTTTTGGCTATTTGGTCTTCCTTCCGTTTTAATCACAGACCGGGGCTCCCAATTCACTTCAAGATTTTGGAGGTCTCTTACTGCACTGCTGGGTATTGATGCACAATTCTCTTCCTTATACCATCCCGACACAGAGCGTGTTAATCAAAGACTCGAACAGTACATATGTTGTTTTTCCCTACAATACCAGAACTCATGCTAACACGTTATCCACATTGCTGAATTTGCGTACAATAATGCACCACCCTCTTCTACCGGTTTCTCTCCATTCTATTCTTCGTACGGTCTACACCCCTGTGTTTTACCTATTCCTGATCTATCTGTGTCTCCCACACCGGCTGCTGATGCCTGTCTTAGGGATCTCACTGTTGTACACAACCAGACCCTTGCCCATCTTCAGGAGGCTCAAGCTACTATGTGCTATTCGGCAGACAGGAAACACACTCATGTGCTGTCGATGACAGGGTATGGTTGTCTACAAAACACCTTTGTATTCCCGGGTGCGGGAAGTTGCTGCCCCATATTGTGGGTCCTTACAGAGTCACAAAGGTCATCAATGCTGTCGCTTACCGCCTTTCCCTCCATACGTCCTGGCAGATACATCCTGCTTTCCACACCTCCCTCCTGAAACCCTGTCCTCCTTCCACCCGGGTTGTTTTCCCTCCCACTCCTGTATTGAAGGGTTCCTCTGTTGAATATGAGGTACATGAGATACTTGATTCACGTATTAGGAGGGGGCACCTCTATTATCTGGTGGATTGGGTTGGTTTTGGCCATGAGGAGGGGTCCTGGGAACCTGCTGTTAATGTTCACGCCCCGGTCCTGGTGGCCCGGTTTCATAGGGAACATCCTTCATGCCCACAGGGTCATGGGCCTTTGGGGGGGTGAGGAGTTCTGTCACATTTTCAGTTCACAAAGATCCAATTCCTACTAGGCACGCTCACCGTTCACGATGGCATTCTGCCAGCCAGAGGCGCGGCAGACATTCTGCAAGCCGCTTCACATGCCATCAAGGAAGACACCCTGGCCTCTCACGTAGGTCGTTTCGTTGGCCGCTCCAGCTACGCTCCCGACGGCAATTGCCATGGAAACTAGGGGACTCTTGGGTAACGCAGTCATCCAATCGTGTGGCACGTATGCAATCACGTGATTGGTAACTGCAGCAACAACATAAAAGGGCGCCTGACGCGTGACTCTGCGCTTCTCAGCTGTGTTTCTTACCAGCTCCAAGTGTTACCTCTTGCATCTCATTTGAAGTATTCCTGACTTCCTGGATTCTGTCCTCAGAAAAAGCTTTATTGGATTGCTCTCCGGATACTGTTTTGTTACTGCATTTTCCCCTCGTGTAATTGGATTACTACTCACTGCTCTGGACTCTGGATTTCGCTTTTTGGATTGTTTCCTGGATTTCCCTTGTACCACAACTGATATAACAGGTTTCCTGCTGCCCATGCCTTGGTCATCCATGCTGCTACCTTGTGGCAGTATCATGGTCTCCTCTCCAGCCCTGAAATCTCTACACTGGCTCCTGATGGCTGCAAGGATCAAGTTCAAGACCCTCTGCATTGTCCACAATGCTTTCTGTGGCTGGGGCCCACAGTACATCCAACTCTCTCTTCCTAAACACCTTCGTTCTCAAGCCCTTCACTCAACCACCCTCAATTCTCTGAGGGTCAGATGCTTCTCCAAGCAGAAAGTGGGGGTAGATCTCTCTCCTCTGCAGGTGCCTCCATCTGGAATGGCCTCCCTGCCCCTCTCAAACTTGAGCTTGGCCACCTAAAGTTCCAGAAGCAGCTTGTTACTTTCCTTTTTTCCTGGCTACCCTCAGAGTCTCACTGGGTACCAGCCTCCTCCATGACCAGTAGCCCCTGCACTGCCTCCTGTTCTACCACGCACTTAGGGGCTGTATCTGGAACCCTATAGTCCCCTACCTCCTTGCACTTACCCAGAGCTGTCCTGCCTTGGCAATGCTGCACTGATTGCACTTCCTCCTTTCTTCCCCCTTGCCCTTCACTCCCTTCCCCCCTGCGCTTTGTGTATCAACCTTGCACAATCTGAATGGCACAAGGCCTAGTAAGATAATTTGTCCTCCCTCTGTCTTCCTTCCCTTTTTCTTGTCGCGCCTAGAAATACTTGTGTACAGGCGCGTTATAAATGACTTATCATATCATATCACATCTCCACCTAGAGGAATCATTGGGTCACTGGGAAATAAAATCCAAGGTGGACAAAAAAAAGCATAGTGGCAGTACATCATTACATTCCACTTCTGCCCCCACTTCCTCCCAACCTCATACCTTCTCCCAAGCATCTCTTTCCTGTTTTCTGTCATTGCTTTTTATCTCTGGGTCGGTGAACTTCATTGTAAGCCTTCAGGAACTTTTAAAAAGCAGTACTTTTATTTATCCATTTCTGTTGTACCTTTCTTCTTACTATACCTTTGTTCTTTGTCTTGTGTTTTTGTAATTTGTTATTTGTTGTTATTTGTCACTTCCTCTCAACCTCATCCCATCTTGTCTAAACCCGATCTACAAGACTGCCAAGGAATATCACAAACATGACAAAAAATAACCATTTGGTTATTGAAAAAACCAAGTACATGAAAACATGGTGTCTTCTGCTTTACCTCCACTCAAAAAACAATCCAGAAAGTTTGGGAACCTCAACATTGATTCCACAACTTGTCCGAGTACATTGAAATGAAGTGGACAAATCATACAGGAAAGCTTATGTGAAACATAAAGTCAAAGCGCATAGATCAAAATCAGCAAACCAGTATTTATCATCAGTGCCACAGTGTTACAATATGATCACTACTTATTTTCCACCAACTAACACCCAACCTTAGCCCATTCTGTCTGCACCCAATCTTTCACACTGTTTGGCAATGTTCCGGTCCAATGGAATGATGTGCAGATACTCTATAGGAAGATTATTGTTCAACACAAAGTGTCACCACATAGTCCACCATCGCTGCACTAGTACAAAAAATGTAACTTTTACCCTAAAAAATCTGCATGCAAAAAAAGAAATAGATGATTAAAAATACTATTGAATTTAAACAGTATATTGGTAAAAGTAAAAAAAAAAACATTAACTGTTATTAATTCTGAGTATATGAAAAATTGTACCAAAGTATGCCATCTGACAATAGTGATAAATATAACTGACACACATTTTATTGAGCAGCATTAAAATAAAAGGTAAGGAAATACATGACAAATAAACTGCCACTTAATGTAACTATGCCCACAATAGTGGCAATATATACCATCTGACAGTAGTGGTAATTTAGCAGGCAAATAACACCCCAAACAAACTTTGAAATATTTTATTCTATAAAGGTACTTACTTCCACATTAGCCACACACTCAGCATACTGTACTGTGGGAGTTCTGCAATCAAAATGAGAATATTGCACACAATGCAATATATATACTACCAATATTTATACTACCCAAAAGCAATAATACAAAAAGGAGACTATGGCCCTCATTACGACCCTGGCGGAAATCGAAAAACGATGGCGGAAATGCAATACCGCCATCGAATAGCGCTCGGTGCGATTATGACCCGTCACCGTAAAGTACGATGCCATTAGCGACACCGTAGTGAACGCCAACGCTAACTGCACCAAGTACGCGCACGCGCGCCATGCGAAACCGTAATTACCACCATGGCGCAACGGTACGCGAATTCTGACCCTAGCGGACATTTACCTAACGCCATCAAGCATGGCGGAAAGTACCATTCCGCCATGGTGAGAAGAACGGCAACGCGAACCAACCGTAAATGGCCCTACTGAGTGCCTGTACACCACTCCCTGGCCACATTGCACAACTCCTCGTAGGTGCAATGAAGTCACACAATGCAACCAGTGAAATGTACACGTCACCCATGCATGCCAACGAACAAATGAATGTAGGGGCTCCAAGTGCCTTGTGAGTGGCCATCCATATTTGCCATGTCACCATTGCCGTACTGATGCAGCACAGGCACGTGAAGGGTCAAGTACAGCAATATGAACTGAAATATGAGACAAAACAACAACAGGCCCCCATCGCTTGACACCAGTGTAAGGCAACATTCAAAGCAGTAACCTGAGGGAGACTGCACCAGCCCTGTACTCTTGCCAGTAAACAAACCAACCATCAGCATAAGCATGTACCACACAAGTTGGCAGAGTGACTGAGCAGCCAGGCCCATCTCAAGAGGGGCCAATGGGAGCTGCAGGGCACAGATGGCACGAATACAGAAGCTATTCCAATGGACATGACCTCAGTCTCCCTCCAAGAAACGCACGCAAACACAGGCACCTGTGACCAGCCATATTCTGATAATCACATCATTCCACCAATCCACCTGGCTGACCGGCATCTGTTACACAAAAGCTAATCCCCCGCCCCTGAGCATGACATCATTAAAACAGTCATAATGGCAGCCCCTATCCCTGACCTCACTGGGCTTCGTAGGCAAACGCGCCCAGTACAGTACCACGCAACTATAACCAGAAGCCGGAACCCAATGCAGATCTACTCACAATACATCGCTCCACAAATAGGAATATGCTACATTACTTGCAAAGAATAACGCTACACGGTTAATATCATAATAGAAATTTAATGCACTACAAAATCACCAAGCCCATACAGCCATTAGGTCATGAACTCCAAAATACATTTCAGTATTGTGGGCTGCATCCGCAATAAATGACCAGCTTCTGCTTGTGTGACGCCCTGTTCCTTCATGGTACACAGGGGCTACATACACGTTCAAAAAGGCAACATGGAAGCGCCTAGAACCGCAGGGCCGTCCCATTAGGTAGGCACTAGTCCAGCTGAAAGGTCGATATGTTGCTCCTAGCCACTAGTACTGCGTAAGGGCATGTGGCCCATTGGCGATCGTCCCATAAGATCGTAATGGTGCTCCACTGATTAACACGAAGCAGCAGGTGTCGGGAGTAAAAGCCATCTGCAGGAGTGGCATACAGATGGCAGCGCCAAAAGGGGAGGAGATACCTGTCACCCAAATGAAATGAAAAAGAATGGTATGGGCATCAGAACTTAATTTGAATTACTCACTTCAATGATCACACTAAATCTACAGCCATATGCATGTTAGCCCACTCAAAAGGATCATTCACACCCAAAAATCACTTGCGAATCATAACTATATAAATCGAGGTGAATACACTATTACAAACGAGTGTTTGTGTGTATGCGTCTGTTAAAACAGAATCCATTAGATGGGATTAGTAACGTGCATAGACACAAGTGTTTGAAGGCGCGTCGAGACAGGGAGGGTTCAACAAGGGCAGATAGACGATGGTCCCACTATGGCAGCTCTGCATCACATAGCGCAGGGGAAGTGGATAGATTCCAAAAAGCCATGTACATGGTAAACTCTCAATTAAATCATCTGTCCATGCATCCATACATCATACCCTCATCCCGGTATGAAAACGCCTGATTATTTACTCACATAACATGTGAAATTTCCATTGAGTCTGTGCGTAATGCAGTCTGCAAAATCCACTGTGCTCCAGCCCGGAATTCTAGTGTTGTGAAGTAACATGTATTTGGGAACGTCCTGCCTTATCGTCCACTACGCTATTGCGCATCCCATACTATTCATATCAATCATTGCATTCTCGCCATGGCCCCTGTCCCAAGGACATTAAACAATAGAACTTAATATCTGCAGTCAGACCTGTGGGCGTCTCCTCGCCGCTAGCTGAAAACCGAAAGCGCTGTCCTTCGAATTCCACATTTGCAACATCACGTCGAAAAGGCATCTGTGACCGCTTGAAATCACAAATTCATCCATGTAGTGCGGCAGTGTGTGCAAATGGCAACTGCCTTCACTCACAAATGGGACGCCCCGCCCGTCGGTAAACCTTGGTACAGTGCTGCATGAGGGTCCAGCGTTAATCGAGTACTACATTCCACTGACCCTTCACAAGTTTGTTCGCGACTGTAAAGATAGTATGTGAAACAATGGGACCATTGCAGAATGAACATATGAACCAATATTCCACTGCCATCGGGATTTAATACATGATTGTAATAGCAAGATGCCATGCGTCGAATTGCAGCGTTGTGTGCGGGACGTGCTCGCCCAAAGGGGATTGCAGCTTGCACAGGTGGAATGAATCACCACAGGTGGAGGCTATACAGCCTGAAAACACATAAATTGCACACCCAACCCCCTCCCACAACCACACCCACTCCAAAATGCTACCGGCAGGACTAGCGATGTTGGCCCTGGGGGACCTGATAGCACTGCAAGTACTCCAACTTCAAGAAGAAGACGAACACCAACTACTACAACAACCGGCCGCACAAAGGAGACGGAGGAGGAGGAGGGCAAGGCAGGGCCAGCAAGGCCCACCAGCACAGCCACTACCACCACGCAGGCAGCCCGCAATCCCACGCCTCCGAGCTCATCCGTTCAACCTCACTGATGAGCAGATCCACACCCTCTACCGTTTGGACCGGGACACCATAACCGCCATTGTGGACATGACACACGCTGACCTTGCCAGCATGATAGATAGCCCAACCGCCATCCCACCCCTACTGAAGGTGGTGTCTGTACTACACTTCCTGGCCACAGGCACCTACCAGCACACAGTCGGACAGTTGCATGGCATTTCACAGCCACTGTTGTCACGGACACTATCGCAAGTGCTCGATGCCCTCCTGAAGCACGCAGACGACTACATCTCTCTACCACGCTCGGAGCAGGAAATTACGAACACGAAAGTGGGATTCCATGCACTTGCCGGCATACCGGGTTGCATTGGTGCCATCGACTGCACCCATGTGGAATTGGTTGTGCCACATGCCATGGAGGCCCAGTACCGCAACCGAAAACAATATCATTCTCTTAATGTACAAATGGTGTGTGACTCCAACAGGATCATTACACATTGTTGTGCCCGATTTCCTGGATCAACCCATGATTCTATGGTCTTGAGGAACTCTACAATACCACGCTACATGGAGCGACACGCAGGGAACAGATCCTGGCTACTCAGTGAGTCTCATTTCATGCATGATAATGTGGGGTATGTGATGCGGCAATGACCTGGCAGGAAGGGGGCGGGGGGATGCGTACGTAGCTATGTCATTCTACAAACATCCTTTATTGTCCACATACAGGTGATGCCGGGTATCCACTGAAGAGATGGCTCCTTACACCACTCCGGAACCCACAGAACCAGCATGAGGAGGACTACAACCATGCCCACTCACGTACCCGTGTAGTCATAGAACAGGCATTCGGCCTACTGAAGACTCGTTTCCGCTGCCTCAGCAGGTCTGGCGGGGCACTCCTGTACCGCCATGAGAAGGTTGCAAAGATGGTCATGGCATGTGTCATGCTACACAACATGTGCGTACGTAGAAATGTGCCCATGCCCCCTGACGCAGGACTGCAAGCACCTGAAGATGGTCATGATGAGGGTGGGGATGTGGCAGCACCTCAAGGGGTCCGTGAGGCACAGGAGGGCCGTGAAATTCGTCAGATTCTCATAGATTCATGCTTCTAGCACTCACGCCTGGTGGCTGATACATGGACACGGGACTTGTGGCACTGTGTGTGTCTGGAACATGCACAATATGGACTGTACGCCTATAAAGGCCTCGTACACAAAGATCAATGTCCACACATCTCATTGGATGATTGTGAAATGTTTATAGCATATGTGAAATTATGTTACACACCCCATCGACCCGCCACCCAAGAAAGCCCAACACAACCCCTCCACCCTCCTACCTCCCCCCGAACACCCGTGTCCAAAGATGCTCATTGTCAGTGGGCAGACGCTATTGCAAGCCCCCTCTCCGGGTATCAGGGGCACCCCTGCCTGTGGAGCACAGGTTCCTCCTAGATCTACGTTGGGGGCTGCCCTGGACGGAACTTGCAACGGATGATGTCTCTGCCTGCTCACGTCCATGCATGTCCCTAAGGGTTTGTGAGAGCTCAGTGAGCACACGGCGCACAGCGGCAAGTTCAGCACATAAGTCTTTGGACGTTGCATGCAGTTCCCCCCTCAGGCTCTCGGTGCTTCTCTCCATTTGTACCCTCAGGCTCTCGGTGCTTCTCTCCATTTGTGCCCTTAGTGTCTCTGTGCTTCTCTCCATTTCTGACCTAAGTGTCTCAGTTGATGTTTCTATGGCTGCCTTAGTACCCCCACATTCATCAGCATGCTCCTTGAGGAGCGTGGCCAGTTGCTGCTGTTGCACGATCACCTGGTCGAGGGACTGTTGCCTCTGCTGGGCCATGGCCATTTGCGGTGGTGTCACAGAGGGGCTGATCACCTCATGTTGCCTTGCCACAGGGCTTGTGGGGGATGGCCAGTCGTCGTCTTGTGGGTGCCCCTGCGTGGTATCCTCATGGTGTACGGGATGAAACAAACAGGGGGATTGAGACAGGTCATGGATGGATCCTACATCGACAGCACCGTTTTCTGTGTCGGAGCATGCTGCCATTAATGCAGTGTCACCTATGGTGCTGCTGCCACCAGAAGCAGTGCCTTCTGTGGCATCCATTGGGGGGACCTGTGGTGCTGCTGTTGTGGGCATGCTGGCTGCTGGGGTGCCTGTTGAAGTCCCCTCCTGTGTGCTGCAACTTGATTTGTGCTGCTGCCGTGTCTTGATCCGTGCAGCTGAGGTGGAGGGTCTTTGGCCGTTGGTCTTGGCCCTCTTTGCAGGTGTGCTGGTAGGGGTGTCCTGGAGCTCTTCGTTTGAATCGGACCCTGTGGTGGAGTAAAGGAGGGCGAGCGTTATTTATGGGTCTGTGGAAATTGGAATGGCAATGTATCACATGCATTGGGGTGGTACCTGAGGGTGATTTGGGTCAGAGCCTTGGAGGTGGTTTCATTTTTGTGTGGATTGAGGATGCAGTTTTTTTGCAGCCTGCAGTTAGGGTGTGCATGCTGCACGTGTAGAAGGTGTTTTTAGGATTTTTAATTATTTATGTATTTAATGTGAGTTTTAAAGTGCGCTATCAGGCCAATGTATGTGGACGTTCTCCTGGACATGTGTTTCTGTTGCACTATGTGGACACATGGTACTTCACATGATTGGACATTGTGGATTTAGCATTGTTTTATTTGGCCCACCTACCTGATTCTTCGGATGTCTGCACTCCTTTCTCCATCCCTCCGACTCCCTCTATACTCTCCATTCCAATGGTGGAGGCACAGATTTCTTCCCAAGGGGTCAACTTGATGGGTGATTCCGATCCTCCCCCGGTAGCTGTGGCAATGTTACGGTTGGCAGATAGTATGCTCCGTACGCATATCCGCAAGTCGTCCCATCGCTTTCTGCATTGCTGTGGGTTGCGGGGTGCGGTCCCCACCGCACTTACCCGCTGTGCCACCAGGGCCCATATGGCCTTCTTGTTCACAAGTGCCGTCCTGGTCATTTGCGTCGAGAAGACGACGGCAGCATTCTCCTGGAGGGTCTCTGTGAGCACGGTGAGTTCCTCATGGGAGAAGTGGACCTGCAGCTTGCGGTCGCACGCTTTTTTCGCAACTTTTCCCATTTTTATTGTTTTCACTAGGGTGGCTAACGGGTTGGGATGTGTCTCAGGGTAGGATTTTTGATGGTTGTGTTGGGATTCTGATTTTATAGGTGTACGGCGTGCTGTTTCCCGTTCCGGGACCATGTTTTTACTTCCGTTTCCGTATATTTACGGTCACCGTATTTTGCGATTACCGCTCATTACGGTGACCGCTATGATGGGTGGCGGAATTGCACCTAGGGCGCCGTACGACGGCGGTGAGGGGCGTTTTGGGGACATTTCCGCCATCGCGGACTTTGCACTTCCGCCATGGCGTAGTGCTCGTGCCCGATGGGTCAGAATTAGCCGCACTTTACTCCGTCGTGCAATGGCGGAAACGCTATTTACGCTATGGCGGTCCGGTCAGTTACTTTCCGCCAGGGTCGTAATGAGGGCCTATATATTAAGCAAACTACTAAAATGGCCGACACATTTTCACCACAGCCTATGACAGACAGCTGCACACATTGAACAGTAAAAACAACCAATAACAAAGTCACAGAAATCTATTTTATCCCTGCCCAGCATCTCACGCAACTGTGGCTATTTGATGTGGCTATCAATCTTCCCTTTTAGCCTTGCCTACACATACATTTATATATATTATAAGTCGGCGATAGCTGCCCTATATTTCAGGTGAGTTAGACTCCCATAGTAACTCCTTAAAATTCTATTGTTAATAATATTTGATTTGATTTTGACAGTAATTTCTTAAGTGATTAGGTACTCTGGGGCCCACCAGACTGCAAAGATTCATAAATATATTTAAAAAAATGAGAAAAGTATTAAGAAGACAAAAAAATGTTTTGCCAAAGTTGCGGCCTACTTCCCATTCATTTTCCCATGGACAAACAAGGTACATTTTTGCTAACGTGCACATTCCAAACCACTGGATGGATTTGGACCAGGTCCAAAACAACTTGGGCACGAAGCGTTGACTCGCGATCCATGTGTAGTTTGGGGTTATTCCGTATAGTGTTTGTTTAAATATTTGACGGAGAAGCGGGTGCCACCTTCTCAAAAATTGATACTTATATCTCCCATGGTGCATTGCAGGATCAGGGTTTTCAGAAATGAAAAAACACGCCATCTTGTTTTTCTCTCAATGTGAGAGATAACCGCAGTTATAGCTGAGGATATGGGAAAATGAAACGCAGGACATAAGCTATTGGCAGGTCAAAAAACATGCAAAGGTCATCAGGCTAGACGTGGGGGGTGGCTAGAGGACACCAAGTGAAATTCGGGAGTTGGAGGGATTCTAACAATTGAGTTTGAAACACAAAGCTTTCTGTACCCTTGGATATAACTGCTAATAGCCGACATCTCAAAGCAAACTGAGTCACAGAAACAGCGTGTGTTGTGGGGAGAAAGGAAGAGGGGAGGTGAATAGGACATCTGGAGTGTGGGGGAGCTGGCACAGATGAGGGGGCACTTGGTGAGGGCCTGGGGGGCCAGGAAAGCATATTTTCTTTCTGGCCGTATTTTCGATATTCAAGGCTATAAAGGACTACGGATAGCCGAGGGTATGTGTAGTACAGTACCCGCAGTTATAGTTTTCTTTTTTATTTTAAGATATTTTTACAACTACAGTAATGTCGGGGGTGAAAAATAACTGCCAGTGGCATGATTGCCGTACAGGTCTTCCATCCGTGCAGTAACCAGGACAGACCCTACTTAGCTTCAAAGTGAAAAAAGGTCAAGCCTTCTCAGGCCATGTTGTCCGATGAAGTCAGTCAAAATTCCAAGACCACTTAGAGAAATGGGCCAGTCCCACATACTGCATGGATGGGTGACTGAATGAGCATCCAAATGAATTCCTTTTTTAAACCGTGCTACTGTCAGTCCTTGAACATTTTGTTCTCTGAAACCATTTTTTCCCTTTTGCTTTCCAGTATTTGTAGTCTCCCAGACAATAATAAAAATAAAATAGATGTTTTTACAGCAACATTGGGGGTCATTCCGAGGTTGGAGGTAAGTATTGGTTTGTACCAGCATGGCGGAAAGAGCGAGTCCGATCTGGTACCACGCTGCTATTTACAGGCTATTCCGACCTCGCGGGCACGAGCTTTCCGCCATGCCGGTAAATCCCCTAGCGGCATACCGCTAAAGGGCCCGTTAAACCCCTTACCGGCATGAAGCGAGATGTTCTTAACAACACCGCTATCGAAGCTTCGCCGTCCGTAATTAGCGTTGACCGTAATTTACGGATACCGTAAATTACGGTCACCGCTAATTAACGGATATGGAAATTACGTCATCGCACAGGAACGGGAAGGAACGCGGCGGCCATCTTTAAAAACACAATCCATTGCCATCCTCTCCAGGTAGCACCCTTGGGACGAACCTGAACCTCGGAAAAGGCCTACACAACTGCCAGCTATGCCCAAAGCCCCGAAAAAGTCAGCGGACCTCCTCCGCAAGCAGCGCTTCAGCCCTGAGGAGCTGCAGGCCATGGTGGGCCACCTGGAGGAGCACTCAGACGTAGTGTTCAGCAGCGACATGCGCAGAGAGGCAGTGGTCTGGAAAAAAAACATATGGGCAGAACTTGCTCAAAGGGTGAGCGCAGTAGGCACCACCCCCCGCACCCCTAGGGATTGCCGCAAGCGGTGGGACGACTTGCGGTTGAGGGTGCGGAGCATCCTCGCAGCCAACCGCAGCCAGGCACTGCAGACTGGAGGTGGGCCAAGTTCACCAATGAAACTAGCGCCATGGGAGGAGACATGCGCTGCATTGATTGGCACAGAATCAATCGAGGGCGTCGGTGAAATGGAGTGTGGGGCTTCGTCGTCTGCTGATGGAGGTGAGTGTCCAAAGTCAACACCGCCAATGGCAAATACATGCTGAATACACTTCCCAGCCCCGTCCAATGCACCTTGTCATACTGCCCTCCACCCATTCTGATAATGGCAAGACAACTGCCACCAAGGGACAAGTGCTACCACATAATGCCCACCAACCACAGTGCAGTAATTAGCACATCCCAATAAGCACACTGTGCAGCAGGCTTGGCAGTGTGCGAGTCAGACTGCACATGACCAGGCCAGGATTAGTGACTCCCACACCTACGTACATATCCGACACATCCGTAGAAACCAGTGATGCAGTAACGGCCAAAATTCCACCAATCCAAAATGACTGAAATGTGAATGCTGCCATTAATGACATTAGCGTCTCACACAACCACTCATGTTGTACCTTTGTTCTACGCCCACAGGCAGTGAGCATGAGGGCGATGAGCCTGAGAGAAGCCGTCCCACCACATCCAGTGCCAAAGGCAGGGACCACCGCGTACCGGCCAGGAAGGACAAAACCACCACAGCTCCTCCAAGGCCCATTGAGGTTGCACCACCCCCATCCCTCACTGCATCAGAGCCTGCAACAATCACCACACCAAGGTCAGAGGAGTCCAGCATCTCTGGGGAGGTGGCAGCCACGGCCCCTCTGCAAATCGTGTACAGCCCCTTGTCCATCTGTGGGACGTCAGAGGAGGACTCCTACCCCACTGTAACACCCCCGAGCCCTGCAATGTCCCCCAGGTGTCGTGCAGGGACTCTGGGGAGGGTGACACACCAGTCCGAAGTGCACGTGGTGATTCACCGGGAGACGCAGATCCCGTGCCCAGTACCCCATTTGAGGCCCTGTCAGGGCATGTCGACCCAATCCCCTGCAGGGATGATACGCCATCCCAGGAAGCACTACGTGCAGGACAGCTCACTGCCCTCATCACTGACTTCAATGAGGAAAACCGCCAGGGCAGGTTGGAGTTACTCGAGGAGCTCAGGCAAATGCGTCAGGTGTTCACGGAAAGCACCAACCGTGTGTGTGAGGCACTTGGACGCATTGCAGACGCCCTTGTGGCAGCATGTCCCATTCATGCGACTCAGCAGGAGGACACCCCCTCAACCAGTCCCCCCAACCCGGCAAGCCCAGCGCGCCGCTTGCTGCGTTCTCAGCGGTGCAGGAACATGCCCCCCCGGGCACCGGGAGCATGGATCAATAGACAATGCTGCCACATGTGGCCTCAATGTGCCACACGGGACTACTGTTGCGGAGTTGGGGTGGAGGGGGGTGAGGGTGTGTATGGGAGTTGGGGGGAGGGGGGTGAGGGTGTGTATGGGAGTTGGGGGGAGGGGGGTGAGGGTTTTTATGGGAGTTGGGGGGAGTGGGGTGAGGGTGGAGGTTTTGTTGTTCACGAGTGAACCTACTAATCCAATAAACCGGTTGTGCATAAAAAATATCAGAGTGGACATTGATCAATGTGCATGTGTCTTTTAATGACTCACAGTGCATGGTGTACATGTATCCCCACAACCAGTGCCCGATGCCCTGTCATCCTGACACCCTCAGCTGACTTGAGTGTCAGAAATATTGTCCAATCAATGATTGCCAACGGCACATTCCTCCTGTGCATCTGCACTGTGATGCTGTCCTGCCAATTCTTCATCCACCCCCTCATCATCCTCTGGTGGTAGCAGTCCCAGGTCAGGGGGCAGTGGCACGTTCCGACGGATGCACATATTGTGCAGCTTTACACATGCCATGGTCATCCTGGCCACCTTCTCGTGGCTGTTGATGAGTGCTTCACCCGAACGGCTGTGGCAACAAAATGGTGCCTTCAACAGGCCAAATGTCTGCTCTATGGCCACCCGTGTCCGGGTATGGGCTTGATTGTAGTCCTCCTCATGCCTGTTCTGTGGGTTGCGGATAGGGGCCATGAGCCACGGCTTCGAAGGGTAGCCACCATCACCTGCATGGAAGGGGAATGAAGGTAAGTGTTTGTACATTGATGGTGGCGAACTGTAGCAGTCTTGCATGGCAGCTGGTGATTCCTGGCCATACACACATGTCCCTGGCTGCATCAACCCCATTACTGGCCCGGCTATGTGTCCTGTGCCATGGAATGATGGAGGGGTAGCTTCTTCAAGATGGCTTATGGTGTGCACTCACATCTTGTTGCACGTGCACCGTATATGCGTGCAGCAGTGTTGGCCTGAATTCATTGATGTGTTGGGTTCTGTGAGATTTGGTGGCAGGGGGTGTTGACTGTAGTCAGTAGCATACTTGTCTTACTGCACTGATCAGTACCATGTTGACTTGCACCACTACTATGGGTGTGCGGAACCAGTGACACGCTGCTGTATCCCTGTTGGGCTCACTTCTATGCACTCCCAGAGACGTCTGTCTTGTGTGGTGGGATGCAGGAGGCTGCAAGATAGTGCATATGCAGTGCATGGTGCAGGATGCCCTTACGGTGTGTGAGGTCCGCCGATGAGTGGTGCTTGTGTTGTGGTATTGGGCCAGGTTACCTGTCAGACGTGTAGTTTTGTATTTTCTACATTCTAGCATCGCTGTGAGGTTAGGCAGTCATGTGCCATATCGATTGCCTTGGGGCACTGTGTTCTGTGGGGTGCACAACGTGCACCGACGTCAACATTCCCACACAGGTGTAGTATGCACCCCCCCTTTCCCACCAAGTTGGGGTATGCATCCACCCAACTCATTGTCCCAATGCGCTGCCATGGCCCAATCAGGTGACTCACCAAGCAGCCAGGCACGTTGTCCAGCATGTTGCTCCATATAGCGTGGTAGCGTGGAGTTCCGCAGGACCAGGGGGTCATGTGTTGATCGGGGGTATCGGGCACAGCAATGTGTGATGCTTTACTGGCATTTCATACCATCTGGACGTCAATGGAGTGGTATTGCTTGTGGTTGCGATACGCCACCTCCATTGCATGTGGAAAGACCAATTCCACGTAGGTGCAGTCGAGGGCACCTATGCAATTTGGCATGCCTGCCAGTGCATGGTAGGCAACTTATGTATCCAATATCTCCTGGGGTGTCCGGGGTAGGGATATGTAGTCCCTTGTGTGTTTGATGAGGGCATCCAGCACTTGGTTGAGTATCTGTGAAAATATGGCCTGTGGTATGCCATGCATGTGCCCCACTGTATGCTGCTACGTGCCTGTGGCAAGGAAGTGGAGAACAGACACTACTCTGAGTAGAGGGGGGATTGCAGTGTGGATTTCTATGAGGCTCACTATGTCATCATGTGTCAGGTCCACTATGGTGGTGATGGTGTTCAGGTCAAGGCGGTACAGGGTGTGGATCTGCTCTGGTGTGAGGTTGAAGGGGGAGGCTCTGATGCGAGTGTTTGGGGGCTGCCGGCGTGGTAATGGCGGCTGCACCGGTAGGGCATGCTGGGCCTGTCTCACCCTCCTTCTCCTCCTGTGTATCCTCTGTGGTGGGGGCTGTGGTTGTTGTTGTTGCTGTTGTTGTTGTTGCTGCCTTGCAAGCAGGGCCTCCAGCTCCAGTAATCCTGCTACAATTGGTATCATCTTGGTGTGGGAGGGGGTGTGGTGAGTGGGTGTGCTCCTTTTGTGCTGTGCCAGACTCCATTGCCTCTACCTGTGCTGATTGAGTGCACCTGTGCCTCTTGGAAACACTGCTCAGGGTTCTTAACACCTTCTCGGCGATGCCGGTATTTACTCCATGCCGGTAAGGTACTTTGCGGCCTTGTAGAGGCCGTTTTTTGCATGTCCGCATGACTTGGGATCAGCTCCGGTTTACGCCATGCCGCTAATTTCGGCATGGGGTGTCGTGCGCGTGCCACAAGACCGCTATTTACGGCCTCGTACTTTACGGCGCCGTAAATAACTGTCTAGAGGGTCAGAATGGCCCGTAGAGGTAAACGATGCTGGTAATCCTTTACCGGCATCGTTTTTCCCTTAACACCCAACTCGGAATGACCCCCATTGAGTTTTGCATCTCTGCAGTAACTGGGGTGAACCCAGAATAGCTTCAAATCGAGGAAAAGGCCAACTGCCTCAGGCCATGGTGCCTAATAATTGAGGTGAAGTTACACGACCGGCCCCTTCTTCACTTTGCAACTAAGTAGGGTTGGTTTTGGTTACTGCATGGATGGGAGACAGTCCACAATCTGGTCTGTGTGTTTTCTTTGTTTTAAATATCTCATAATACACTAATAAAACACATGGCATCTGTTTTTTTTTAAAACTGTGCTACTGTCAGTTCTTGAAAGGTTTTCAATCAGAGACAATGTTTTTACCTTTTGCTGAATTGCATTCTGGTATTTCAAGTCTACCAGTTAAGAGGGGGGGGGAATAATGGCACAATTATACACTTTTTGCCTAACATAGTTCAATAAAGATTTACATATATGAGTTCCACTATGAATGTGTAGTTTTCAAGTTATCTTTATAAAGCAGAGTATTTTTGAAAGCCAGATATGGAGGTGAGGAGGGTAAATGATGAGAGGGCAAGTAAGTCATGAGTATTTGCTTACAACGTGGCAAGAGAGTTTGTAAACCTGGACACTGGTACAGTTATTCTCCACTGATTGTTGCTGCTTTTCACAGCTCAAGTAAGGGACACATGTGGGTGAAGAGTGTAACTTTTTTTCAGAGGGCGGATGCAACACGTGTTTTTTTGAGGTTGGCAAGCTTGCTGAAGTATTTGGCTACCCAGATTTTGCTCAGGTTGTTAAGTTCCCAGTGCAGACACATACCCACCAGACCACAAGCACTTGTTTCGTATTGGGATTTTGTTTACCAGGGAATATTTCACGACAGATTGCAGGGTTTAAAAAGTGGGCACCTTTTATACTTTGCCAGCATATTTATTGGAACATTTCCTCTCTCAGGTTATTTTTCTGGTGTGCATTACTTTTGTAAAGTGAACTCAAAGCTTCTCAAGGTTACCTATGCAGTTTATTAACAGTACTTAAGTTACAGTTACATTAAGATACATGGACAGGACATAACACTGGCTCCCATCACCCAGGCAAAGAGGCTCTAACTGCCTCAGTGTGGAATCCTCAACCTAAACCTTCTCACATTCACACAGCAACATTCAACCGGATATCACCAGCTCACATCATCACAGACAGGCACTATATAGCACATCTCCTTCCCTTACTAATACACAAAACACACACTGGCACATCACATTACACTATTTAGCACATCTTCCTCCTTTCCAACAACACCACAAAACATGTGCACTCCACATAAAGCGTACCTCCATCACCCACACTACACACATACAGCCCTGCTAATGTCAGCCACACGCTAAGTGCATCAACAAATTATGAAAAGAAGATGGGACAGTTCTAACCTCCATGCAAGACAACAAAGGCAAGTGGTAGCCATATGTCTTCATCCTCGTACACAGCACGGTCGTACCTTCCACCAACTAGCACTCCTCCCTGGAGAACTACAGCATGTATAGCCAAACATCAAGATATACAAACAAACACAACTCACACCTTCATGACAATATTGTACCCTTTATTTTAAGAGGGTGTGCTACTCTATGAAACACTTTCAACTCCAACATGCAGAATGCACATACTGGGGCACCAACACCCAGGCATCCATGTGGCACAACACAACACTCCTCTAACTTACCCAATGGCTACACAGGTTGCGCTACCACCCAGGAGCCATACAATATACTAAACCACACTAACACTGGCATACACAATTTTCACAAAGGAGGCGCTACCTCTCTGACCTGTGTGGCACACACTACCACACTCATACAAAATCCTGGAGGCGCTACCTCCGACACCTTTGTGGCACTCACTACCACACTCACACTACATACCGGAGGCGCAACCTCACATCCTACCACTCACACTGATCATCTCTGAGTTTACATACTTTTACAAAAACATCAACAGTATGAGAACTTTAAAACATTTTCCAGACTTCTTCAACTATCCTAAATCTACAAACTGTCACACTTTTGCTGTCATTAGCATATCTTGGTTCACTCTATACTTATTTTTCCTAACAGTCCATTTCAAATTAATGACTGTGCAGCCTGCACCCAACCTAAAAGTCCAGCTGAAAATCCTCAAAAGGTTAAGTCTATGACACACACATGCTCATAACATTCACCATACACTATTCGCACCTTTGATATATTTGACATTGCTGCTAAAATCCATTGGTGCCTTGCACCCCTAACCTGTAAAACCTCAAGAAAATTACACTCTTTATTGCAGCAAAGGTTTTCCTCCATACTGATTCAACTCCAACCTGCTACTCTAGCACTCATACCTTATATGCATGCTGGCTCAATGGCTTTCCATAACAACGTATGCAAATACATATATTTCTTAACTCCACAACTTTTAAAGGATACATGTCTTCCTCACGGAAATCAGCGACACAAGCCAAATCCTCCTTCCTCACTTCTGTGATGTATATTGTCAATAACAATACAGTTAAATTCTATCTTCCTCCTGTTCTTCGCTGCCCTAAATCCCTTACAAACGTCCTGCAAAGACGCTCGCCATGTCCAAGGATCTTCCTTACCGCCGTAGACTTGTATGCAGAATGACATCTTTTCTTTTGTGCATCTGCAGTACATAATGAGGGTAATTCATAGAATTCCGTGCACAAGTGGAGCACGCGGCTGGCGCACAGTGTGCGCGTGCGACTTTCTGCGCCAGCCGCGTGTGCTAAAATCCATTTCCGCGCACAGCGTAATCATGGATTTTAGCTACCAAAACCAGCCGTGGCTCACAGTGGCGCAGCAACCCTGCAGCAGCGCCAGTTACGCCCCCAAGAACGCCCCTCGCGCAAGGAAAAGCCATCAAAATCCCCAATCCAACGCAAAGGGCTGTGCTAACCCTGTACCAGTATACAGGGCCGCCACACAGCACACGGCAAGCGGGGAACGTGTATTACTGGGGTTCGCGGGAAGTTTCACACGCGATCGGAGTGTGGTACGTGTATTTCGGGTGTGGGCGGGAAGTTTCACACGTGATTGGAGCGGGGTACGTGTAATTCGGGGGTGCGCAGGAACTTTCTCAGACGATAGGCCCTGTGCGAGTGGGGTGCATGTATTCCTGGGGTGCGCGGGAGGTTTCACACGCGAGCGGAGCGGGGTACGTGTAAATCGGGGGTGCATGGGAAGTGTCACATGTGATTGGCCCTGTGCGAGTGGGGTACGTGTATTCCTGGGGTGCGCGGGAGGTTTCACACGCGATCGCAGCGGGGTACGTGTAAATCGGGGTTGCCCAGGAAGTTTCACACGCGATTGGCCCTGTGCGAGTGGGGTACGTGTATTCCTGGGGTGCGTGGGAAGTTTCACACGCGATTGGCCCTGTGCGAGTGGGGTACGTGGATTACTGGGGTTCACGGGAAGTTACACACGCGATTGGCCCTGTGCGAGTGGGGTATGTATATTCCTGGGGTGTGCGGGAGGTTTTACACACGATCGGAGCGGGGTACGTAAATCGGGGGTGGGCGGGAAGTTTCACACGCGATTGGCCCTGTGCGAGTGGGGTACGTGTATTCCTGGGGTGCGCGGGAAGTTTAACATGCGATTGGCCCTGTGCGAGTGGGGTACGTGGATTACTGGGGTTCGCGGGAAGTTACACACGCGATTGGCCCTGTGCGAGTGGGGTACGTGTATAACTGGGGTGCGCGGGAAGTTTCACACACGATAGGCCCTGTGCGAGTGGGGTACGTGTATAACTGGGGTGCGCGGGAAGTTTCACATGCGATTTGTTAGGGGAACGTGTATTTTGGGGGTTCACGGGAAGTTACACACGCGATTGGCCCTGTGTGAGTGGGGTATGTGTATAACTGGGGTGCGTGGGAAGTTTCACACGCGATAGGCCCTGTGCGAGTGGGGTACATGTATAACTGGGGTGCGCGGGAAGTTTCACACGCGATTGGAGAGGGGAACGTGTATTTCAGGGGTTTGCAGGAAGTTTCACATGCAATAGGCCCTGTGCGAGTGGGGTAGGTGTATTCCTGGGGTGCGCGGGAAGTTTCACACGTGACTTTGCTGTCAGAGCGGGGTACGTGATTTTCGGAGGTGCGCGGGGAATCCTACACGTGAATTGGCAGTGTGGGTCCTCCCAGGTGTTCCCTCTACACCCTCCACGGCCCCTGCAGCCAGCCCACACCACAGGGGACTACCCTGCACCCCTGGTCATGTCCCGCAGGCAGCCCATCCACCATGGGCATGCCCCCCAGCCAAGCCACATGTCAACTTGCACTACTGATCACCAACTCATGTCCCCCAGCACCCCCACCCCCCAGCATTCAGGGGCACCTGCCAGCAGGCCCCCACTCATGTCCCCCAGCACCCACACCCCCCAGCAGTCAGGGGTACCTGCCAGCAGGCCCTCACTCATGTCCCACACATGTCCCCCAGCACCCCCCCCAGCAGTCAGGGGCACATGCCAGCAGGCCCCCACTCATGTCCCCCAGCACCCCCACCCCCCAGCAGTCAGGGGCACCTGCCAGTAGGCCCCCACTCATGTCCCACTCATGTCCCCCAGCACCCCCACCCCCCAGCAGTCAGGGGCACCTGCCAGCAGGCCCCCACTCATGTCCCACACATGTCCCCCAGCACCCCCACCCCCCAGCATTCAGGGGCACCTGCCAGCAGGCCCCCACTCATGTCCCCCAGCACCCACACCCCCCAGCAGTCAGGGGTACCTGCCAGCAGGCCCTCACTCATGTCCCACACATGTCCCCCAGCACCCCCCCCCAGCAGTCAGGGGCACATGCCAGCAGGCCCCCACTCATGTCCCCCAGCACCCCCACCCCCCAGCAGTCAGGGGCACCTGCCAGTAGGCCCCCACTCATGTCCCACTCATGTCCCCCAGCACCCCCACCCCCCAGCAGTCAGGGGCACCTGCCAGCAGGCCCCCACTCATGTCCCACACATGTCCCCCAGCACCCCCACCCCCCAGCAGTCAGGGGCACCTGCCAGCAGGCCCCCACTCATGTCCCCCAGCACCCCCACCTCCCAGCAGTCAGGGGCACCTGCCAGCAGGCCCCCACTCATGTCCCACACATGTCCCCCAGCACCCCACCCCCCAGCAGTCAGGGGCACCTGCCAGCAGGCCCCCACTCATGTCCCACACATGTCCCCTGCCCCCACGTCATGACAATCCTCAATTATGGGCCTAATGGACAGCCACATCACACCCCACCGCAGCCCAAAGACCCAACCAAGTATTGCATCCACCCACATAGAAATGCCCATTACATGATACAACCCGAATGGCAAGTATGTAAATGAACACATGTCCGTCACACACACACAATGGGTGCAAGTGAATGTGAAAACCCACATCATGACATGCATGAAATCAATGAGAGAATACCACACATCGAAGTATGAAACAAAAATGTATTGAACCCAAAATGAATGTAATGAAAAGAAAACACACAATAATGTGAAGAAGAAATAAAACGCAGCATGTCCAGAAAATAATCAAAAATATGAAATCAGAATTCAAAGAAATCCAAATGAAAATGTGTGCAAAGTCTCAGTCCAACAAAGAAAATCCAAGGGAAAAAAATAAGTGAAATCCATTGCTACATGGTGAAATGAAAAAAAAAATGATAAATCCACTGTTCAACTATATACAAATCACCAATCCAGGGTCCATGAGCCCAACAAATGAAATGAAACCTACAAAAAAGACTACCTAATAAAGAACTATGTACAAAAACGTGGTGCATTGTCCAATCGCCCCAAAATAAACAAAAACAGAAAGGAAACCTAACACTATCTAACTATATACAATGGTGGCGGGCAAGTCCTGCGGCTCACTCTGTGCTGTCCCTTGCCAGGGCATCAACGAACTCCATGTCGATGTCCGGGAGGCGGGCCTATCCCCTGGCCCTGAGGTCTCGCAGGGAGGCACTCATGGCCTGTTCCAACTCCCTGCAGGTTGCCTCGAGGCACTCTGCCCGCCTCAATGCCCGACGCATGGAGAACTCCGCCGTGACCATGGTGAGCCGCGCCTCTTCCGCCCGCCGCCACTTCGCATCTATCCGCTGGCCCAACCGCTGCCACACAGAAGACACTCCCATTCCTGGGTCCTCCTGCCCTCTGGCCGATGCCTGCCCCTCCGATGTTGATGGCCCTGTGCCATCATTGCTCCCACCTACAGCCTGCTCCTGCTGCTGCTGCTGTCCATGTGCCCTGTCCGATGGTGCCTGCACATCCTCCATCAGCTGGTCTCCAGTTGTGGTGTCCACCCCTGCTGGACCGGCAGGGATATGAGCTCCACCAAGCTGGCTGTGTTGGTCGGGCCAGGTCCACAGGGGGCCCTGGTGGAATCTGGGCCGGAAGACGGCAGGGAGAACGACTGGCGCAGAGTCTCCACAGAGGAGGAGAGGTCCACCAGAGTGCGCGACACATGTAGGAACCCACCGACCAGGGCCCCTCCCAACTGTGCCACGTCGCGACGCTGCTGTTCGTGATGGCGTGCGTTCTACGCCCAGGACATACGCACGTCATCACGAATGTCACGCGTGTGCAATGTTACACCAATCAGGACGGAGCCCATACGTTCATGGGACCCCTCGTCCGCAGGTAGAGAGGCAGATGACATGGCACTCTCCCCTACCTGCGGACGGGCCTGGGACGGGGTATCCCTGCTGGCGCATGGTGGTGCAGTCACAGGGTCAAGGACAGGGACATGCACAGGCCCCTCCGCGATGACCTGTGCTGCCTCCTGACCCTGGCCCTGGACTGCACCACTTGCACCAGTGGTACTACCCCCACCAGGCCCCATGTGCGGCTCAGTAGCGGGCTCCTCCTCCTCTGTGGAGACCACCAACCTGGATGTCTCTGACCGTCTTCCGCCATTGCAAGCCGCTGTGGGGGCTCACCCGGCCCTTCCACCACAGCCGTACAGGCAGACGCGGGCCCAACACCCTTGCTCCCGGATGATGGCAAGTCCTGGGAGGGTGGCTGGGCCTTGCGTCGCCGCCCGGTGGAGGCATCCCCGCCACTTGGCTCCACAGCGCCGTCTCCACCCTCTTCTTCACTTGACGCTGCGTAGAGAGAGACATAGAACACAAGCATCAGGGTACAGTATAACATTCCCCTAGACAGGATGCAATAACACATGATTTGCAGTGTCTAAAGTCACTTCCATCCTGTCCCTCCACAACACATGGATGAATGCACGCAACACACATGCATGAACAGGCACGGCGCCTGCAATCAACACCAGCATCCATGTACAAGGGCCTCTATTAACCAAATTCTTGCCTTCAAACTCACATGCATCATGGCTCACACTGATCCCATGCACACACATCACGGGAGGGTCATGCATCATGCCTTGCACACCACAGACACAGTGGATAGACACAGTGCATACAACTGTGACTGAACTGCATGAGTGAATGTACACATCATCACATACATGTGTCATGAATACATGGCGTACCTAAGTCACACACACACTTCTTAGACACACACAGATGTGCACCATACATGTACATGACAGCAGCACCCATCCCTCACACCCCCACCATGTGCAAGAACAGACACTGGCATGCTTTCATGTGTGCATTTGCCATACAGCTACCCATGTTGCATTGTAACTCATGTACCAACCATGTGGTTCACACATTACTGGTCTCACATGCATGACCATGATGTCCCTGCACACACACATCCACACATGGCCTATGTCACACATACAGGCAAGTATCAGACTACCAGCACACTGCAACATGCCCTGTCTCACACACCAATGCTTGGCCACTTACCGCTCAACTCCAGACGGGTCTTCCTCTGCAGGATCTGGGCGTGGAGCGCTAGGCCTATGTGTTCCAGGACCCTCATCTGGATGTCAATCATGCTGACCCGGCCTCCCTGCGCTTCTTGACGTGCTTGATGTCGCAGGTTGCCACCCCCCGCATTGATGGCAACCACTACGTCGTCCCAGATCCTCTCCTGTCCTTCCTTGTTGGCGCGTGATGTTCCGAAGAGGGCATCAAAATGCCCCAAGACATGCTCCACCAGGACACCAACTTCCTTCACACTGAAGCTGCTGGCCCTCCTCCTCTCTGGCCGGGGGTCGCCAGTGGTCTCAGATGGTGTTTGCCCAGACATGGCGACCCACAAGGCAGGCGTGGGTGGGCAACTGAGTCCTGGGGCTGGGCTGTGGAGCGATGGTATCCCAGTCGGGAGTCTTCTGTTCCAGCAGGGGTGGAGACAGCAACTGGAACCCTGGCTGACGTGCAGGCACCAAATAGCAGGGCACGTGGGCAGCAGGCAGGCAGGCAGCAGCAGATGGCAGGTTGGAGCGTGCTCAGGGCTCTGGTGGCAGTAATTCATCCTTCTGGGTAGGAACGTGGTCTTCCGTGTGTTATTGCGTGGCCAGCTTGATATGGAGTGATTTGGCACGTGAAAATCTTGCACGTCAGCATGTAATTGGAGGAAAGGCACTACGCGCGTAAGCGCATCAGCACACGTACGCGGTTTCAGTGGACCAAAGGCCCTTAGCGCATAAGAGCTTCTGTGATGTGACTCGCACGGGCGTTTCCCTCGTGACGTGGGCATAGTGGTTCAGCGGGCGTGAAAAAACTGCACGTCCGCGTGTGGATGCGTGTAATCCGAGGAAAGGGCCTATGCGCATAAGTAACGTGACGCGCGCGGGCGCTTCCATCAACACGGGTGCATGTTCATCGTACATGTCCAAAAACTGCATGTCCTAGTGTCAGCTCGTGTAATTGGAGGAAAGGGCCTTAGCGCGTACACGCGTAAGTGACGCTGTAGGTGTGGGCCGCTTTAAAAGGTACGTGTAGGACCCCATTCCCTTGTATGTGCTTTTCGTGCAGAGCGAGTGGGTGAATTCTGTACTTCTTGTCAGTTCACACGCGATTACTTCATAGCGTTTCAAGTTCGTACTCCCTGTAACCTCTGACAGCGTTCTTTATTCTTTTTGGGCCTGTTTCCTCAAACAGCGTTCACTTCTTCTTTTGTCCTGTCTCCTCAGACAGCGTACAATTCTTCTTTTGGCAGGGGTGTTGCGCGTCTTTTTCACGTTCTTTTTCCAGGCAGACAGTGAGTCGCGCACGTATTTACCAACTGTGCTTGCCCTGTGTGTTGCGTACCCCTTCAGAGGTCATTGTAGGCTGTGTGTATTATGCATACGCTTATTTTTGGTTTCTGGGTGCCACAGCGTAGTGCAGGTTCATTTTTTCACGCATGTGGTCTACTAAGGGTTGCGTGCACGTTATTTTTTGATTTTGGACTGCCTGTGCGTTGTGAGTCCCGTCATCTTCCCCCAGGGGTCACAGACAGCCTTGTTAGAGCACTAGGGTACGAATTCCTTCTAGTACCCTACCCCTTTCACCCCCAATTGCCCAGGACAATAGTTTACTGCTACTCCCATACGCACAACAACATCAGTGCCATGGTTGGGAGGCGACCAAGTGGTAAGGGAGGCAAAGGTGGCTGACCTTCAAAAGGGGGGTGTGGTGGGCATGGTAGGGGACGTGGTCAGGATTTGCAGGGTGCCCCTACACCCCCATATGTGGTGGACCAATCAGGGACACCCACCCCCCCACCCCCATGGTTGAGGGAAACGTGGCTGATACCATCCCAGCTCAGCCCTTGTTGCACCAGCCCATTGTGGCACCTGACCTGGCACAGGATGACTCCCAGGCTGACTTCCAGGTCAGCAAGTCTAGGCCACGTGTGGCGGTGCAAGTTGGTGTCACCAAGCCATGTGGATCTGGGGCAGCTATGTCATCTGCTCCTCCAAGTAGGCAGGGTGGGGAGGGTGCAGGGGCAGCTGCAGCTTCATCCACCCCTGCTCTGAGTCTCCCAGCCAGGAGAGTGTCGGTCCAGGTCCATCAAACTGACTTTCCCCCTGCCAACATCACACTTCTGCCAATGCCTTTACCAAGGCCTACGGTCATTGTGCATTCGCACACTACTACCCAGTCCACCGGTGCTTCTGCCCCTACTGACCAGAGCGGCGTAAGCCACTCAGGCTCCGCTCCACCTTTGAAAAAGAGGAAGAAGGGTGCTCTGGCACAACAGGCTGAGACCCCAGACACGGCTACACACTCCGGCACGTCAAGGAAGCCTAGCTTTAATGACCAAGAACTTGATGCACTTGTGACCTATGTGTCGGCACATAGCCACGAAATGTTGGTAACTGCAGGGTGCAAGACCACACCTAGTCAACGTAGGGCACACTGGCAGATCATCGCGGACCACATAAGGGCCCTTGGATTTGTGAGGCGCACAGCTGATGATTGCTACAAGCGGTGGAAGGACCTGAAAAGCAGAGCAAAGAACAAGCTGGCCTCAAATCATGTCGATACTCTGGTGACTGGCGGTGGGTCTCCACCAGAGGACAACAAACTCACTGAACATGAGTCTGTTGCTGGGACCTTCGTCACAGCGGAACAAATCCAAGGTGTGGGAGAACTACCTTATTACGAGGCATTGTCCGGTGAGTGCCCACGCGTGTGTGTGTAATCCATGTGTATGTTGTTTGGGTGACGGGTTCTGATTGAGTGCCAGGTGAGGGTGTGTACTCCTGAGTGTTATGGGTCACCCATTTGCTTCCTCCCATACATTCACGTTCCTTGGATTTGGGTATGACTGTGTCCCTTCTGCCCACAGTTGCCAATTAAGCCCAGATTAGTGCACTTTACCTTGAACTGTCATCTTGCAACTACATTGGTCAGATTTTGTAAGTGTCCATTCAGGCTGATTGTTTCCACTCTCCCATTTTTAGTACACATTATTCTGCCCTATTGCAACATATGTGATATGCTTCGGTCATTGTTTACAGCCCACAATAGGCCACTACTTTTACCTGGTTATGTTAATGATTACACCATTCATGCCGATGGAGTATTGGGCTGCAGACATTTTTTATTACGGCTTGTTTGCATGTGGAAGATGACAGGTGTTTCCTGTAATGTTAAAGTGACCAACCATTGATCAGCCCACAATGACTGTGTTATTGGACACTGGATGTGTTTCAGTGTGTGGCACATGCATATTTTGCAACACTATTCAGCATCAATCTTCGCATCATGTCGATGTGACATGGATGTGTGACAATACTTATTCACTGACATATTGCTGTAGTTTTGTAATTTACCGTGGCTATACTACATGACATCTGTGTGGTGGCATGTGTCATGTATGTGTATTGGACATGCCACTCACAGCCTGATGTATGATGCCAGTGCTACCCAACATGCTGCAAATGTGTTGCGTATCCATCTTGCTCTCCCCAGTGTCTGCCTTTTTGACTCCACTTCCAACTCTTTGACAGTGCATGCATGGCAGGGTTATAGTCATGTGGGACATGTGTAATTCATGTACTGGATCTCTGGCTTGTCACGGCCTATGTGTGTGCTATGGTGCTCATGCCTGTTTCCATTTGTTGTCTTTCATGTTTTTGCAGGTGATGACGCACTTGGTGCTGTTGAGGTTGAGGAGATGGTGCAGACCCAGGAGGAATCTCAGGCACGACCGGGCACCAGTGGGGGACGTGGTGTGGTGGTGGGTGAAAACCCAATGTTACTGCAGACCATACTGTCCAGGGGTGCCTCTGGGTGCACCTCCCCAGACCTCTAATCAGGTGCTGAGTCGGATGATGAGACTTATGTGCAGTCGCAGGTAAGTGTTTCTGGTAGGGATTCTGTTCTGTCCAACCCACCTGGACCAGGGGTAGAACCCTCTATGGGGATGTCAGTGTTGGTAGGTCTGCCTTTGGCGGTTACGCATGGAGGCTCACACTCCACAGCATCTGATCCTGTTCCTGGGCCAGCAATTCAGAGGGGGAATGCAGCCCTGCAGCCTCAGGCAGTGCCAGCACAGCAAGGTGCAGATCGCCTTGCCCCAAACAGGTGTGGTGCCCGTTGACGCGGTGGCCGTGCGCCAACAGGCAATACTGTATGGGAAAACTCCATGTACGGAATGGAAACCCAACAGGCAGCATCAGTAGAAATTATGGCTCAGGCAATGGAGAGGGTGGCCACTTCCATTATCCCCCCTGAATGGCAGATGGAGCAACAACAGCAGGCAACAGACTCCATTTGCCAATCACACAGGGAAGGCATGTTGGCGTCCAACAGGGACCGACGGGCGGCACTGGAGACTCTGCGCAAATCCATATCAATAGAGTCCCAGGGCCACAGGGAAGCCCTGAGGGTAGAACTCCATAACCTCAGGCAGAGTCTGCTTGAACTTGAGTCTTCCTGAAATGTTAGGGCAGAACAGCAGCTGGAGCAGCTCACACGTTCGCTCTCAGCTGAGCTGCATACAACACGTGAGGAGATCCCGGCATCACGCAAGGCCATGCGTGCAGAAATGCAGGCAACCCATGATGTGCTGCATGGGGATCTCCGCACTTTAATCCTCGAGAATCAGATCTTCCAGACCCGCATGCTTGCTGCCATGGAGGACTATACCAGGGCTTTGAGTGGGCTGCCTCCCATAGTGCCACCGCCTCCTGATGCAGCAGCAGAGGATGAGCAGAGCGACAGTAGTTCTCTCACAATGGCATAGCCGTGCAGGCCATGAGCCCACGGAGGTATTTTTTTTCGCAAAATCCACGCAGGTCAGTGTTGGTGTGCTCCCTGTCCTCGAACCTCCTGGGAGGCCTCCCCCACACCCCCTGGCCCCCACATGGCCATTTTTGATTTTTGATTTTTTTTTACAGTGTGTTGCCTTGTGTGGCTCCCGTGGGCATCCACTGTATTCCGGCTGGGCACATGCAGGCTTGTCCTGAGTTTGGGTTAGATGCTTGGGTTCCTGAAACACCCCCCCCTCCTGCTTCCCGTTTCCATGGGTTTGCAAAGGGTGTGACCAAGTGACAGTGAATTACACAGTGACGTTGGGCTCCCATGAGCTGTGTGGGCAGTCTGTAGTCAATACTGTGTAGACATCCCTAGTGGATATTGTTGTTGTATTGTACACTGCATGGTGTATTAATATGTGCTTGTGCATCCATGTCTTCCTCCGAATCTGCAGGTTCCTTCCTCATGTCTTCACAAGGCCGTCTACTTTGCAGATACAGTTCATGTTGGATGCAGTACACTGAGACATTTGCATGGCAGCAACACTCTACAGTTGTAAGGGTTCGATGTGCTGGCGTATTCAGGTTGTAAGACTACCACTACTTGAACTTAGTAATGTCATGTTTTTGCATTTTTCCATGGTGTGTTGCAGCATTGTGTTGGTGGTAAGTATTTTGTAATGTGTGCTGTTAGTTATACATTACTGGGAGCATATTGTGTGTGGGCAGTTTCCATTAGGGGCAGTGTACTTTGTGACACTTGTGTCAGGTCTTGTGCATTGCTTTGTTTGCTTTCACATCGCATGACATGCCATGGTGTGTTTGGAGGTGGAGCTGGGGAGGGGTTGGGTGACATGGTGCTGTTCTCATGTTGTATTTAGCAAGGGGGTAATTAATTTAGCAGTATAGATGTATGTCTTTTGATGACACAGCATTGGTGGTGTTTAGGTAGGTAGGGATGTGCACAATGTAACACTTTCAAGTGACCAATCTCAGGATGGTATGGTTGTGAGAGTTGAGTGTCCCTTATGTCATCATCATTGATTGTCTGCTGGTATGTGCCCGGGCTGTGTGCACTCCACAGGGGTGTGATTTTAGGTGAAGTAATTAGCCACCATCTGCGTACGGGCTGCCTCACCACGTTCCCCTCCCATGCGCAGCGGGCGTGCATGTGGTTGGGGATGTGGGGGCACCACCATGTCTACCGGCAGGCCCGGCGTGTTGCAACGTTGTGCAGGACACATGCTGCCACTATGATCCTGCACACTACTGGGGGAGCGTATAACAGCTGCACACCAGAGCGGTCAAGGGAGCGAAAGCGTGACTTGAGCACACCAAATGTGTGCTCCACTATGCCCCGGGTTGCAATATGGGCTGTGTTGTATCTTACCTCGGGTGGCGTGGTGGGGTTCCGAATTGGCGTCATCATGTGGGTGCTCAGAGGGTAGGCACTGTTCCCTGGGGAGGTAGTGATGGGTATCATTAGTGGGGTTGTGACATTACTCAGTATCTGACATGCATGCATGTGTAGTGGCATTTATACTCACCAAGCAGCCATGTATCGCCATGCTGCCCAGCTTCTAGGTCCCGGTTTAGGGTTGACAATCTGTAAATTAAACTGTCGTGGGTGGACCCTGGGTAGTTGGCATATACTGAGGTGATGATTCCCTTGGCATCACATACTACCTGCACGTTGATGGAATGCCAGTGCTTGCGGTTTCTATAGATGTGCTCTGATGCCCTGGGGGGACGTAGAGCCACATGGGTGCAGTCAATGGCACCTAGCACTTTGGGGAATTGTGCCACCCCATAGAAATCCTGGATGGCAGCCTGCCTTTCTGCAGGTGTTCTGGGCAGGTATATGTGCCTGGGACTGATGGGCGTGCAGTCATGATGGCCAACACCTGGTGTAGGCAGCGTGACTGCGTGGCCTGCGACACCCCCCCAGTATAGCACTTGTCCGCTGAAATGATCCAGTGGCCAAGAAGTGCAGTACATTGAGGACCTTCTCCAGGGGGCTGTGCGCTTGGGAGCACAGGGTGGGTGATGTGAGGCCATCCTCCCACTCACTCACCAGGTCGAGTATTATGTGAGGTGGAAACCTGTACCTCCCATACACCTGGTCATCAGGCATCCCAAAAAGGCTGGTTCTGGGTGTAGAAATTCTGGGCCTGACTATCCTCCTCCTCCTCCTGCGGTATCCCATGACCACTGCTGCTAGGAAAGGTATATTCATCTTGGCGTCTGTGCTTGTTTGTTGTTTGCGCGCACTTTTATGCTGCGCGGGTCCACGTACGCCTGCTTCCTGCTGGCGTACGTGTTTCCGGATTAGCGCGTCTTTTTTGGCGCACGCATTAGCCCCATTCAATTCCATGAATACGTGTTGTAGACGCGCATGTGGGCGTTCCGCGCATTTGCCTCCTGTACTTCCCCCGTGACACCCACATTTTCACGCGTTGTTCCCCATTCCGCGTGTTACGCCCCCTGTTCCACCTACTTTTGTTGTGTGCGCTGCGCTATGTGCGCTTTCGCTGTGCGCTTAGCGCACGCTGTTTGGAGACGTGTGCGCCAGCATGCGCCACGCAGAATTTTAGCGCACATCCAGGGATTTACACGCACACAGACTTCCATGAATCGCTGTGCGTGGGTTTCGCTGCGCTTTTCGCACTTGCACTGCGATTCGCACCGTTCGCACGCTTGCGCCGAAAATTTCAGCACACATTAATTCCATGAATCGCCCTGAAAATCTTTCCATGTTCCTAAATGTCTGTGGCGATCGATGCGCTTGCTACAGGTTGATCACAGACTTCTAAAGTGACAAAGGCGAAGACTTCCTGATCACGTCGCCATGTTTCTTTGGGTCCTTTACTCAGGCCCAAGCCGCTCCTTCTCATTATGATAATATGCACCACAGCTACGATTAACACCATGCCCTTTGTGATGACTCCTCCATTCCTACAAACACTGGACGTGTTCCATAGAGTCGCTAACCCATTCACCATTCCGATTACGTCACCATAACTATACAGGACTCTGCACAGTGAAGAGCTCTCCGTGGCCAACCGGCATACGCTTGGTGGAAGCGATCTCCACTGAGCACACCCACACACGGGTACGTGTCCATGTTCCTCACACATTTAGCAAGGCATAAATGCAGTCCAAAAACTGTTTGTCACTCCTGCTCTCGGGCACACCTGGCCCCCTAATGCCTCATTCTGGCGACTAGGAAACACAGATTATGGGGCTTCTTCCTCTCCCTCCTCTTATGGGAACAGCTAGCACCTCTTCCCCAGGGCACAACTTCTCTGTGTTCCCTTCTTGACACACAGAGACAGCTTCCACCTCCAAGTTACGGATTTTCTGCATCAGTATAATGGGCACTGCTCCCCTCTTCAGCTAATGGGCTCATGGGACACAGCTTCTCCTTACACTTTATGGGCCAGCTTCTTTCTTCAGCCCATGGACCAAGCTCACCCTCCAACATGTGTTAGCTGGTCCCTTCTTCTATGGGGCTCCCTTCCTTCCTCCCCCTTACTGCCCTGGGTTATGTGTCTTACTTGAGGGCAGTGTTGTCCTTCTTCTTGTCCTTCTTTTTCCTGCACCCCCTGCAGCAGGCTTCTTCAGCTTTCTTCAGTTTCTTGCACACAGGTCCTTCTTCTTAAAACCAACTTGACACCATTGTTGTAAAGTGAACTCCAAGCTTGTCAAAGTTACTTATGTAGTTTATTAACAGTACTTAAGTTACAGTTACAGATGCCTCTGGGCTTGGTTGCGCTCTACAAATAAATAAACTAAACAGTTACATTAAGATAAATGGACAGGACATAACACTGGCTCCCATCACCCAGGCACAGAGGCTCTAACTGCCTCAGTGTGGAATCCTCAACCTAAACATTCTCACATTCACACACCAACATTCCACCTGACATCACCAGCTCACATCATCACAGACAGGCACTATATAACAATTACTTATTTCCAATGCTATTTTGTCTTGCGCACTTTCTTCTAAGGGGAAGGTCAAATGAACTACATTTGTATATTTCACTTTAAGATGTATGTTCACTTACTCTGCCACTTTATGGGTGCCAGCTGTTGATTATCGCTGTGGGTGCAGAAAGTACTTGTGCATATGTTTGTTCCTGTTTCCTTGCTGGTTAAATGTGGTTAGTTGGGGTTATGCGATGTATCACAACAGTCACCAAGAGACCGGCCATACAACAAGGGGTTTGGAGAATGCTGCTTTGCCAAAGTGTGTGGTCCATGGCAAATAATGTACAATGCGCATTGCCTAAAAACATTCTGAGTTCTCAAAGCCTGCAATCTTTTATACATAACAATACCTCTGTCAAAACAGGACAAAATAATTTTGTGATTGATGAATGACTTTGAGCAATGAGTTGCAAGTGTTTTAAAATATAGAGTGTCCTTGCTCACTGGCAATAGCCGAAGACCATGGCTAGTGGTTTATTAGTGTTCGGCCGTGCCCACCAGTGATGGTCAAAGGCCATGGATAGTGGTCTGGTAGCATTCTAAAATGGACAATGGGCACGGCCAAACGCCATGCTAAAAATCCATAGAATAACAAAACCTTTGCAATTCCAGGCCATTAAGGTGAGCAATACATTTTAACAAAACCTTTGAAATTCATGGAAAAAACATTAGTTGCACAGATGTTAAGGTGAGAACTCAAGGCAACAAAACCCCAGAAATTCAGTAAAAACCACCTTAACTTCACACCCCATGTTGCGCAGCCTATGACCACTATGATGACATCACAGATCACTTTACTGACGACATCACTAAAAAATTACATGTTGTATGAGAACACTGATGACATAACAAATCACATCACTGGTGCCATCACTAATGACAACACTAATTACATTGTATATAACTGATTACATCAATAATGGAATTAGACATAACACCATTTATAAGTTAGCTCATGAAAACTGTGATTACCTTAATAACAATTTAGGCCATGGATTTGGCCATGACAAATGCTTTTGTCACTGGCTAGCACCAAAGGCCTTAGCTAGTGGTCGGCTAGTGTTCAGAAATACCAATGTGCATGGTTAAAAGTCATGCCTAGTAGCCGATCACTGTTTAAAATATACAGTGGGCAACGTTGAAAGCTGTAGTCGGTGGCAATGGCTAAAGGCTATAGCTAGTGCCCATTAATATGTTCTAATATACAGTTAGCACAGCCAAAGGACCTGGACACTGGCTAGTATTGTGTTGAAGGCCATGTCTAGTGGCTGGTTAGTGTATACAATATACAGTGGGCACGGTCAAAGGCCATAGCTAGTGGCTGGTTGGTGTTGTGTAAAACACAGTGGGCACAGCCAAAGGTCATCGTTTATTGCATTTTATTATTTTAAAATATACAGAAGACATGGCCAAAAGATGTACAAACTGCTCAAGGTCAAAGGCCATTGCTAGTTGCCCATGTATATGTTAGAATATACAGTGGGCACAGCCATATACTGTGGTCACTGGCCAGTATTGTGCTAACATCCATGGCTAGTGCCTGATCAGCTGTATTCACTGGTAAAGCCCAAAATCTATGGTGGGTAGCCTGTTGCACATGGGTGAAGGTTGTCACCACTGTACATAACTGAATGCCATGACTAGTACCCATTAATGTGTTAAAATATATTTGTCCATGCACACTGACCATGGCTGAAGGCCATGCTTAATGCCAGTTGCTGTTGTAATGTAATTAGTGATATCATCAATGATGTGATCTGTGATGTCATCATTATGGTCATAGGCTGCGCAACAGGGGCGCGAAGATAATTTTGGATTTAGCTGAATTTCAGGGATGTTGTTGCATTAAGTTCTCACCTTAACTTCCCTGCAACTAAGGTTTTTTCCTTGAATATATATAAATATATTACACGGCCTGTGGTAGGAGCCGTGTTGTTATAGTTAAGTTGCTCAACCCATAGGAAGAACACTTTTTGGGTGGCTTATAACTTTGCCCCTACTGGACAAATCCTTGCCACACTTTGCAGAAAAAGTATATGCCCCCGTTGGATTGATTCTCCTAAGTTTGGTGAGGTTTAGTCAAGGGGGGGGCAAAGTTATGGGCGGTGCCAAAATATGTGGTTTTCCTCATAGACGCAATGGAAAAATTATGTTATTCAGGCCTACAGCCCAAACCGCTGGATGGATTTTCACCAAATGTGCAACATGTGTGGCAGCTTGGTCCCAAAAGCGTGCTTTCTGTAAATTGGGTGTGAATCATCTAGTCATTTTTTATTTAAATGCCTGAAAAAGTAGGTCCAAAAAATGTGTGATATCTGGGTTCGGTCCGCGGACTCATTTCCTGATTCAGTTCAAGGACAGCCCTATGGACCAAGCAGGGTCCAGCATGAATTCCGCAGACATCGGATTTTTGGAAACGGCCACCATGCTGGATCCGCGGACAACCGCCGGCGTCCGCGGATAGTGCAGTGGGGAAAAAGTCTGAAAACCCATTTATGGTTATTTGGTGGCTGAAGGAGGGGCTGGAAAGGATGGGGAGGGGAATAAACATGATATGGAGCTGTTTTCATATGTGAACAAAGGGCGTACAGGTGCCTCAACAGTCCACAGACACCAAGGTCATCCGCATACAGTGCTGTGAGCGGACAGTTTCGAAAACTCCTTTGGGTTATTTGATTGTTGAAAGAGGGCATGGAAAGGGTAGAGGAGTGAAATAATGATGATGTGCATAATCTTTATAGGTGAAAAAAGGGTCTGCGGATGCCCTAGAGTCTGTGGTCAATGCTGGAGTCCGCGTGCATCATTGCAATGGCAGAGGGGTCAGGGCGAGTTTTGGTATTTGAAGCTGTATTGTATGTACTTGTTACATGGTTTCATTATATTGTGCTGGTTGTGGCCATGCCCCAAGAATCTGGCCACTGGCAACACATACTATTGTAATATGAGTTTAGTAATTATAGGTAATCTAGAGGAAGTAGAAAGTATGTGGTATTTGTGATTATAGTACAATCGAAGATAGTGTTTATGGAATATGTATTTTCTTACACTTTTACGCAATTTGTTATGCAGGATAGTTGAAAAGCTTTAAGTGCGTACAATTTTACATTTACATTTACATTTTTTGACCCTCATAAACAGTACATTGTATCCCGGGAGGATAGCACAGCGGCAGCGTGCGCGTCTTGGAAGCAAGACGACACAAAGCAACAACAGGTTCGATCCCCGGGTCCGCGCTTAGAAACCTCCGAGTGTTTAAGCGCGTTATAAATACGTAACTAAGACAAAGAAAAATCACAACTAAGAAAAACTAACAATTCCTGTAACAGCGCCTCGATGCCTGCGGGCTGTGTGAGCGCTTTATAAATGTAAAAAATAAAAAATAAAAATAAAATAAATAAATAAATAAAAAATACTATGTTTGGTACAACATTAGTATGTGATACACTGTTGTTGTATTTGACATTAAACATTAAATAATCATTTTGGTTAATTGTTATTAAGGGAACGTTTAAGGTAGTTAGATACTTGTTTGCGTATTCTATATACATTAGACTTTAGAAGAGGTTTTGTAATAAAAAGAATTGTGATGGCGTATTTCAAGTGTATTGCAATGAAGGGTATTTTTCAAGTAGTTAGATACCTGTTGGCGTATTGTAACTATCTTGACTTTTAAAAGTACTATTGTAATATTGAGGGTGTAGTTAAATACCTGTTCACGTATTAGCCCCCTTGCTAATACTGTGGTAGTCTGCGGACAGCAGGCGTGCCATCTAGGTCCTTTGACAATGCCTGGCATGGAAAGGAGACTGTGGCGATTAGTCAATGAGGTGTTCTGGTTGTGGTTTGCAGAAGGAGAGGGGAAAATGGCTGTGGCTATTGCTAGGAAGAACATGAATGCGCACATGGTGGGAGATTGTGGCATGAATTCATTAAAAAGGTTATACTTAATCTTGTGGAATTTCTGCTACTATTGGATTGCAGGCAGGGGAGGTTAGGTGGTATACAGTTTCTGGCCAGATATTAATATTGTGCATTGTGGAGGAAGCAGTTTGGGACATGTGACTGCTACATTGTTGCAATTCGCCATTAACGATTTCTTTAAAAGCCTAATGGAACTGTTTCCAAATGTGTAGATCATTTTTTGTGCAATTAATCCAAGGCACATATGGAGACGTCCATATATATTTAGTCCAGATATGGAAAAATCGAGAAAGCTTGTGAATAAACTTGTATGTGCTTTTTTATATGCTTCAGCGATGGCCTCTTTTTAGAATGAAAATATATTGGATGCTGTAAATAGTTTTCGGAGCGATGAAGTGAATTTAAATGATGCTGGGAATGACATTTTTCTTTTCAATGTTAGAAATGCTTTGTAAAAGTTCATATGAACAACTGCAATGGGAAAATGAGGAGTGTATAGTAAAGCATATGCTAGTAGGTGTCGGATGTAATAATGAGAAAAAAATGTAAAAAACAAAAAAGTCACTTTTAAGAGCCACAATTGTAGATTAAATTGTTTAAATTGAGTGTAAACCTCCCCACCCCTTCAATTGGATGTTCTGCCCACGGACACTATGGTAGTCCGCAAATGGCACGTGCCAAATCCGGGTCTTTTGCCTGGCATAGAAAGTGGACTGCAGAGACCACAGACAGTCGTGGATGTCCACGGACATCAGGGGTCAGCCACCCAGGTTTCCTGGGTATGGTGTACCAGAAGAGAAGGTTGTGTAAGGAAGGCATGGTATCAAAGTAAGACAGAGACAAGTGATCACAGTTCAAGGGTGTTTATTAAACTGTAAAACAGGGGTGAGATAAATGCCTAATTTAAACCTAAATCTAAAATGGGAGCAAGCTATAACCATCAAATAATAATAATACAGTCCTAGTGGAGTCTAGTCAAATAAAACATGCCTATACTAAGAAAAACCTATTGTCAGTTCTTACCTCTAAATACAAAATAGTGTGGGATAATGTTCATGAAGAAAGAAAGAAGTGTTCTCAAACGGATACGTCAGGATGTTATAGCCGGAGTCTCCCTTCTTCACATTTGAAGCACAGGATAAGGTGGGACTCTTGAGCACAGCACACTTCTGGCCTTCTCCAGCCTGAGTTTACAGTTCCTTTTCCAATAGCAGGGCCTTCGGTGCCCAAGTCTCTTTTATGTAAAGTCTCCTGCTTCAGCAGGCCTGATGTATCACAAACAACAAAAAAAGTTCCTTATATTTCTTCACGTCAGGTGATTACTCCTCACCCAACTATCCCCCTCATCCAGGCTCCGATCCCTTTCACAACATCAGCCTCCATGAATTAGGCTCAGACCAACAACTCACTTTGGACATCCCTCAGTCAGGTTGACGTTTGTCATCACAATGCAGTTCATTTAGTTTGACATGCACACCCTCACAGCGCACATTCCCCCTTACACTGCACATATATTCAAAAAGAGGACACTGTCTCTGGGCAACATTATAAAACAGAAATAATGAAATTAAGAAAATCACATTTATGCTGGACGCTGCTGTCAGAGAACCCTGGCCATAAGGGATTCGGATGCAGCACTTAACCATTATGCTACAATAATGTTATTGTTTGAATTTTCACAAGTTTCATACCTAGCCTTTTATCATTGAATATATTAAATGATAGGCTAAGTATGAAATGTATGCCCTGTGAAGCACCAAGCCATTGTGGCCTAGTGGTTAAATGCTGCACCTCGAAATCTGACAGACCAGGGTTCAAGGCTGTTTTTTTTTATTGAATGAATTTAATTAAAAGACAAGCAACTCAATTGGGAGGTGGCGAGGTTTGTTGCAGTACAGTCCTGTGATCTTATTTAGCATGAGGGCATTGAGATGTGGTGCAATGTCAGCCACGTCCAAACATCCCTTGCACCTAAATAATGGCGCCGGAATGGCATTCGCACCAAAAAGGGCATGCCAAAATGGCCATTGCAGCAGAATGGGTGTGCCAAATCGGCCTGTGCCAAAATGTTGGCACCGAAAAGGGGTATACCGCTTAGAGAACGCTGCTTAACCAAAGTATGTGCTCCATGGCAAATTATTTAATCTCACTGTGTACTGCCTAAAAACATGGTGAGTTCTCAAAGCCTGCAATCTGAAGGCCATGGCTAGTAGTCTGGTAGCATTTTTAAAATGGACAGTGGACACGGCCAAAGGCCAGGCCCACTGACCAGGGGCGAAGACCATACTAGTGGTCTCGAAGCGTTCTAAAATCTATGGAATAACAAACCCTTGAAATTCAAGGAAAAAACTTCAGTTGCACGGACGCTTATGTGAGCAATACTTTGTAACAAAACCTTTGAAATTCAAGGAAAAATCTTTAGTTGCAGGGACGTTAAGGTGAGCAGTACATTGCAACAGAACCTTTGAAATTCAAGGAATAACATTTAGTTGCAGGGACAGTAAGGTGAGAACTTAGATGGTTCGCCCAAAAGTTTTTATTTCAAAAATAGATAGGCAATATGAAAAAAAATAGATTGGCAATTTTTTTTTCTCCAAGTCCCTATGTAAAGTTTTGAGCAAATCAATCTCAAAGAAAGCACATGGGGGCATCCATTTTGTGAAATTGATGCCCGCCGCTGTGCTCGCTTTGGATTTTGCGGCACTAATGAAGGAAAAGCCAGCCAGCTGTAGTAAACAAAAGCTACCACTGGGTGGCTTTTCCTTCATTGGTGCTGTACACGGAGGACGGGGACCGGAGACTACAGGCAGAAAAGCTGCAGCTGCATCTCGGTAAGTGCTATTTTTTAAATAAAAATAAACACTAGCTGTGTTTTTTTTTCTAAGTTTTCCGGGCTGGAGAAGCCCGGAAAACTTAGAAATAAAACTGCAGCTTTAAAAACGTTGTATTTATGTTTGCGGTAGCTTTTGAAGCGACTGCAAACATAAATACAACGTTATTGTGTTTGAAAACGCTGCGTTTTTTCTTTCTAAGTTTCTCAGGCTCCTCCGAGCCGGAGGAGCCTGAGAAACTCAGAAAGAAAAACCGCAGCGTTTTCAAACACAACCGCGTTGTCTTTTCTGCGTGCCGTGACTATCACTTTGGGTCTCCAGTACTCCCCCAGGAGAGCACCGGAGACCCAAAGTGAAAGCCAAGGCAGGCAGAAACACAACACGGTTGTGTTTTAATGCCGCGGTGTTTCTGCCTACAGCTGATTTCCCATTTGGGGCTCTCGGAGTCCCCACGGGGGCCCCGAGAGCCCCAAATTGGAAATGCTAAATGCTGCAGTGTTTCTGCCTAGTTCTGCTTTCGCATTTGGGGCTCTAGGGCTCCCCACAGGGAGGCTCCCCACAGGGAGCCCTAGAGCCCCAAATGGGAAAGCAGATTTAGGCAGAAACACTACACGGTTGTTTTCTGCAATGCTAAATGCTGCAGTGTTTCTGCCTAAATCTGCTTTCCCATTTGGGGCTCTAGGGCTCCGCGTGGGGAGCCCTAAAGCCCCAAATGGGAAAGCAGATTAAGGCAGAAACACAACGCAGGTGTGTTTGAAAACGCTGCGGTTTTTCTTTCTAAGTTTCTCAGGCTCGGAGGAGCCTGAGAAACTTAGAAAGAAAAACTGCAGCGTTTTCAAACACAATAATGTTGTATTTAACATAAATACAACGTTTTTAAAGCTGAGGTTTTATTTCTAGGTTTTCCGGGCTCCTCCTGGAGGAGCCCGGAAAACTTAGAAAAAAAAACGCAGCTAGTGCTTATTTTTAAAAATAAATAAATAGCACTTACTGAGATGCAGCAACAGCTTTTCTGCCTGTAGTCTCCGGTCCCCGTCCTCCGAGTCCCGGCACCAATGAAGGAAAAGCCACCCAGTGGTAGCTTTTGTTTACTACAGCTGGCTGGCTTTTCCTTCATTAGTGCCGCAAAAGCAAAAGCCAGCACAGGCGGGCATCCATTTCACAAAATGGATGCGCCCATGTGCTTGCTTTTGCAAATTATGAGCTTGAATTGCTCAAAATTTGACATAGGGACTTGGAAAAAAAAATGGCAATCGTTTTTTTTAATGTTGCCTATCTATTTTTGAAATAAAAAATGTTGGGCAAACCATGCCTTTAATGCAACACAAACCCTAAAATTCCGCTGAAATCACCTTAACTTGGTGCGCCCAATTGCGCAGCCTATGACCACAATGATGACATCACAGGTCACATTACTGAGGAAATCACTAATTACATGTTGTATGAGAACACTGATGACATTACAAGTCACATCACTGATGCCATCACTGGTGACAACACTAATTATATTACAACAATAACTGTCCTGAAGCATGGCCTTCAGCTATGGCCAGTGTGCATGGCCAAATATATTTTAACACATGAATGGGTAATAGTCATGGCCTTCAGTTATGGACAGTGGTGACAACCTTCACCCATGTGCACTTAATATTTTAAAACACTAACAGTCTACCAACCATAGATTTTGGCCTTTACCAGTAGTACAGCTTTCAATCGTGTCCACTGTATATTATATACAATGGTCAGGTACTAGCCATGGACATTAGCACAATACAGGCCAGTGGCCACTATCTTTGGCTGTGCCCAGTATATATGCCAACATATAAATGGGCCATATAAATTACCTTGATCGGTTTGTACATCTTTTGGCCATGCCTACTCTATATGTTACAATAATAAAATGCAATAAGAGATGGCCTTCAACACAATATTTGCCAGTGTCCACGGTTTTGAGCTATGCCGATGGTATATTCTAACATATTATTGGGCACTAGCGATGGCCTTTAGCCATGGCCACTGACTACAGCTTTGAATGTTGCCCACTGTATATTTGAAAACAGTAATGGGCTACTAGGCATGGCTTTAAACCATGCACCTTGGTATTTTCTAACAGTAGCTATGGTGTTTGCTACTGGCCAGTGACCCCAGCTTTTGTTATGGTCATGTTCACGGTCTAAATTGTTATTAAGGTAATCCAACTTTTCATGAGCTAACTTATTAATTATGTTATGTCTAATTCCATTTTTGATGTAATTAGTTATGTTCAATGGAATTAGTCTTGTCACCAGTAATGGCATCAGTGATGCGATTTGTTATGTCATAAGTGTTCTCATACAACATGTAATAAGTGATGTCATCAGTGATGTGATCTGTGATGTCATCATTGTGGTCAAAGGCTGCGAAACAGGGGGCGGGAAGTTAAGGTGAATTTCAGGGGTTTTGTTGCATTAAGTTCTCATCTTAATGTCGCTGCAACTAAAGTTTTTTCTTTGAATTTCAAAGGTTTTGTTACAACGTATTGCTCACCTTAACATCCCAACAGATAGATGAGTTACTTGAAAATATAAATACAAACATATAAGCAGTTAGAATACGCCAACAGGTATCTAACTGTCCCAAAAAATCTGCAACAGGCAAACAGATAGAACATTAGTCAGAAACAACAAATAAACACTGAAAACAAAGAAAGAAATATATTGTACCATAACAAAAAAATTTTTTTTTTAATCCAGCATGGATTTTTTTTTCTCACAGACCCAATGATTTAAAAAACAAACACAGAAACTGAGCAAATTGCACAGTACACTACTTTGTAAACTACTAAATATGAGGGTCGAAATAATGCAGAAATGTCTATTATGCAATGCAATAACTCATTATGAACTACCTACACTAACATGATCTTTTCTTTTATCACAGAAATTGAAAAAGAATATCTGCTTCAGTTACCCAAGTCATGAAAAAAATATATCCAATCACAAAAAAGCAAACAGTAAGTATATAATAATTCAACTTACAAATACTGCTCCATAACACAACTATTGAAGCAAACATCCAACCATACGTCACAATCCAAAATGTTTACTTCCATGGATATGTTATACTGCAGTGCTTGTTACCAAACTCTACAATCTTAATTGCATGACTTAGCCAAAAGTTCACATACAAACTCTACAAATCAAACAATATACAAACGTTTGATTTGTGGATATTTGATGGATGTTTGTTTCTATGGGTGTGTTATGCTGTGGTGGTTGTGACCAGGGCCTAGAGTCTTGGGTGCATGGCCTACGGCCTTCGGCCATGCACCCAAGACTCCAGGCCCTTGCCACAACCACTGCAGCATAACACACCGACAGAATCAAACATTTTAACTGTGCTATATTGGCTACTTATACAGAATATTAAATACAATCAACACTGTACTAACAACCCAAAACTAATATCATAGTAAAGTAAAATAGCCAGAAGTGCATTTTTTATGTCCGTGGACAGCCGCGGTGACTGCAGACATGACAAACACATCACAGGCACCTGCCACCTAAACAAATACAGCATTAGACCCATCTCTTACTCCCCATCCTCCCCAAGCACTCTTACACACCAAAACTCTCCCGAAAGTTGTATTTTTCCCCTGTTTGTCGCCACGCTGTCCACGGATCCAAGATGGCGGGCGCATCAAAACCATACAACGTACCTTACGCTTCAACCCAGCCAATCAGCGAACATGTTGTATGTCCAAGGACATGGCGCAAGCCGATTAGCCAATCGGTGTCCTGTCCGCGGAGCGAACAGGGAAATGTGTCCGCAGAGCGGACATAGATATCACTAATTTTTTTAGACCTACTTTTTGGTCATTTTAAAAAAAACTACAGGAGGGATTTACACCAAATTTTCAAATGCACGCTTTCAGGACCAAGCCGCTGCTCCTGCCGCAAATTTGGTGCAAATCTGTCCAGCGGTTTGAGCTGTAGGCGTGAGCAAAGTTTTTTCCCCTTTCACTCTTTGGGAAAAAAGACATTTTGGGACCACGCTTATAACTTTGCCCCCCCTACACCAAACCTCACTGAACTTTGCAAAAATATTCAGAGTGGGCCATATACTTTTTTTTGCAAAGTTTGGTGAGAATTTGTCCAAGGAGAGCGAAGTTATAAGCCACCCAAAAAGTGCTCTTCCTATGGGATTAGCAACTTAACCATAAATACATGGCCACTACCGTCTTAAACCATAACACTAAAAAATTAGTGATATCTATGTCCGGTCTGTGAACTCACTCCCCTGTTCGGTCTGCGGACTGGCTTCTGATTGGATGCACTGTTTGCGGACTGGCCTCTGATTGGTCACAAAAATTCGCAGACTTTTGAGTGGTTCGCGAGCGTCAAGATACAGTCGCTGATTGGATGGTGAGAAAACGTGAAATGCGTTGGTTCTCCTGAAAAGCCTGCCATCTTGGATTCGCAGAGTTTTTCGCATTTCACTTGTCAAACTCAACAAACAATCTTGGGGGAAGTGGAGGGGGATGAGGATTGGATTGGATATGGCCATAAGAAGCCAAAAAACGGGTTGTTTCACCCCCGAAAGTCTGCGAACACTCCAGATGTCCTGGGACAGTCCTGTGGGGTTTGCAGACACTTTAGATGCCCTAGGACATCTGTTGAGACATATGTACCTATTTCTGCATAAACAGGGTTGGGGAAAAGCAGTTCTTGGATGGCTTATAACTTTTGCGCCACTCAATGAAACTGCATGTAATTCTGAATGGTTTTGCAAAGTTTTGTGCGATTCTATCAAGAGGGGGCAAAATTAGAGGGGGGGTCCCAAAATATTGTTAAGATATATAAATGTGGTGTCATTTGACGAATCTGCACAACATTCTGCAAAACAATTTTGGATCTAGATATGAATGGTTTTGTAAAGTTTGGTGGGATTTTCTCAAGAGGGGTGAAATTAGAGGGGGGGTCTCATCATTTTTAGATGGCTTATAACTTTGTTGCTATTTGACAAATGTGGACAAAAGTTTTGAGAAAGATTGGAGACCCAACCTTCAATGTTTGTGTAAAGACTGAATGGATTTTGTCAAGTGGGGGCTAAGTTATATGACTATTGTAAGTACATACATTTTGACACTTTTTCAAAAATAAAACATAGGTGGATTTCGAGCAAACTCGTGAGGAGCATTGGCAAGGACATTAAAGCACGGTTTTGCACATGTGCCCGTGTTTTATTTTTTGACAAGTGTAATAATATAGGTACACAAAATAGTCATATACCTTTGGTGACTGAGGTATAGCCTGTGGCCGTTGGCAGTAGCCAGATTGTCTGGGTCATGGCATAAGGTCATTACCGCTAGGGACAAAAAATGGTGTTAAAGTGGCTATGTCTACATGGGACCGGCTATGTGGTAAAGTTATTCGAAGGTAGGATGGGTTTGAAAGGGAAAAAAAGTGCTTATGGTAATATGTTCATAGGGGTTTGCAGGCTGCCATGGCAAGAGAAGAGGACTGTGTACAGAGCCCCACCTTCTCTTTCCATGTTGGCTGTCTTGGAATAGGATAATCCTTCCTTCTTACAGCCGGACACTGCAGGCGTCCCGCTATAGGAAGAAACATCTATGTTTTAGCACCCTGGGTTCCCGCTTTGGGAACCAGGGGTGCTAATGGCTTTGATCCCCCATTTCAGGGGCTGCAATGGACGATAATGGTCCGTAGCCCTCCTTATTTATTTATTTATTTATTTATTTATTTATAACGCACCAATGCCCGCAGACATCAGGCTGTGTGGTTACAGTATTTGTTGAGGAAGATGAGGTGCAGGAAGAGAGCATTGTGGTCCTTGGATTTTGTGTGGCGGCGCATGGAGGTTGTCCCGCAGGAGTACTGTCCAGGTAGTCTGCGACTGAGTACAAAATCGCACTCGGTGCATTTCACTTTGGTAGCTTTAGCCTTTGGTACACTCCCAACAGTAGCAAAGAACTGGCACACCCATGATTCGATCTTGGTGCTAGAAGTACGCACTTCCTCTACCTCATCTTCTTGGTCCTCTTCATTGTCTTTGAAAGTACTGCACTTTTTTTCTGTACAGGTTTCAGTACAGGTTCTTAAGTCCCCCTCCTTTTTAGGCACGAAGAATAGGCACGAAGAAGCAGAGGACTTGGATGGACGGATGAAACCGTTTGCCAGATTCTGATCCAGGTAAGTTCTAAGATGTTGGTTTTTCTGCTCCATTAGAGCGTAAATCCAGCTGCAGGGAATTTGTGCTCTGGGTACGAGATCTTTTTGGCAATCGTAGGGTCAGTGCGGGGGCAAAACGTTGACTTGCTCTTTTTGGAAGACATCCTGGTAATCCTGGTATTCAAGTGGAAAAGAGCCAGTGAGACCCAGCACGATTCCTTTCTTTGGTTTCAGTTTGACAACGTCTTTGTTGTAACAGGTGTCAGCGCAGTCTTGAGGAAAGATCAGAACTTGTTTCCCCAGTCAATCCTAGGATTATGGGTCTCCAGCCAAGGCATTCCCAATATCATCTGGAACTGAGGAGCACCAATGATATCGAAGGTAATGTCCTCTAGATGCCCGTCCTGCAACAGTAGCTTGACTTTCTCGGTGTATTGTGTCACTGGGCCGGATGATAGCTGAGAACCATCCACTGCAGTGACGTTTTCCGATTTCTGCTTTTGCTGGAAAGGGAGGACTATTCGTATAGCCAGATCTTGGTCAATATAGTTTCCTACAGCTCCACTGTCAATGTACGCCTCGAAGGAATGTTTCTTTGACGGTTGCTTGTGATTCAACAAAAGTACCAGAAGGACTAGATGTGAGGTCTGCACAGATTCCTTTTTCTCGCTTGACAAGTGGACCCCTACCCTTGCCGGGCATTGGAGTTTCCCGGGTCCTGTACTTCTTCTTTGTCGTTTTTGTCCGTTGCTCCAACTATTTTCTTGGGTGGTTTTACCTGGCATTCACGGAGGAAGTGACCTGCTTTACCACAATATAAGCAGAGCTGTTGCTGTCTTCTTTTCTCTCTTTCCGCCTTGGTAAGAGGACTCCGTAATCCACCGATTTGCATTGGTTCCGACTGTTCATGTGGTTTGGTCTGGTTCTCGTGGGGTCGCACATAAACTGACTGTCCTGTGGTTCTGGCTCGATCCATTTTCCTATTCTGAAACCTATGATCGAGTTGTACTGTCAGGTCTATGTAGTCCACACACCCCTCAGGTGGGTTCACAACTTGAGCCAAAACATCCTTAAGTTCTCCATGTGACCCTCAATAAAAGAGTGTAGTTCTCTTTTTTTGTGGCCAGTTGGTCTGGGATATGAGACGATTGAAGGTTGCAATGTAGGTTAATGGATCTAGATTCCCCTGTCTGAGTGACAACAATTTGTTGTCCAGAGCTTGTACTTGAGTATGTCGGGCAACAATTTCTCCATCTCATGCTGAAAATCCCCAAAGTTCCGAAGAAAAGGATCATCTTGAGTTAACAATGGTATTGACCAGTCTGCCACGTTGCCTCCTAGATATGAGAGTACAAATGCAACTTTGGCTTGATCGTTAGGAAATGCTCCTGGTCTGCATAAGAAATGAAGGTGACATTGGTTCATGAATATGGCGAACTTGTTTGGATCGTCGATTAAGCGTTCGGGTGGGGCTAGAGGCATTGCCCCTGGAAGAACCGCCTGAACTGGTGTTGATTGCTGTGGCGTGGAAGAATGGGCTATCCCAGGCAAGGGAACCTGTCCTGCTTGTGCCTGTAGCATCTGTCTTGCCAAGTCGTCAGTTCTTTCTCGAGTTACAATAAGATCCCTCCTTAATGCACTGGTTTCCTGCCTTGAAGCATGTACTTCAGCCCATAATTCCCCCAGTAATTGGGCCAATTGGTCTGTCTCTGAAGTTTCCATATCGCCCAGGCAGAGAGTCGTAGTGTCTTCACGTTCTGTTCACTCACCTGGTATCTGCAGAGGCGTTGGGGCACGGTTGCAGCCCTCCCAGGAGTTAGATCACCCCCGTCAGGTCTCTCTCTCTGCGGATAAGTTGTGAGCGGCGGCAATTGGTGACACTGCTCCTGTGTGGATATGAGAAAACGTGAGTATGCTGATCTGTGTCTATTTTACCTCTCAAACCCTTCTACCCAAGGTGTGATTTCTGTGGGCATGTACCGGCTCATAAGGCTCACCTGTTAATTATTGATGATAAGCTCTCTGTGCTGCTATTTCTGGCAGGGGTGCTTGTCGATGGGACCTAGTTCCTTCACTGAACCCTGGTAGGTAATAGCCAGTCCAGCTGCGACTATGCTTCACCTGGTTGGTAGTAAGTGTCTCTCAATGTCTCTTGTCTCTTCCCCTTTCTATTTTCTCATTGCCTCTTCTCGTTTCATGTCTTTGTATTATTGCTCTCAATATTGTTGTTAATCCTGAATAATGTTTCTCTTCTGTTTTCTTCCCAATAGGTGGAAATGTGACCCTAAAGCATCTGTGTGGGCGCAGAGCGTGGCCGGGTGGAAGATGTAGGAAACCGCAATGTCCGACAGCAGGTAAGTGATGGTTTAAGGAAAAGCGCGAGGTTCGGTGGTAGCGAGACCTTAATTTAAATGGGCCTCATTACGATTCCGGTAGTAACCATGCCATATAAAACAGGCGGGCTACCGCCGTACCCGTATTACCATTTTGCCTCTGTGATTTCCGGAATCACCGGGGCATTACGACCCCAGTGACCCGGGAATTCCGTCTATGATGGAGCCAGTGTGTCCATTTGCGCCTGCAGGCGGATGGCGTTACTCCCGCCAGGTCACACCTGGCGGGAGTGACACCTCCCACCTGCAGTACTCTGAATCAGCCAGTCCGGAAAGAACGGTGGCAGCATTTTTACCGCCACCGTTCTTTCCGGACCAGCAGGGTCGTAATGAGGCCCAATGACTTTTAAGTGTCTAACCTTGCTTTTTGTTTTTACTTGCAGGTGCTGCTGTCGCAGATGGAGCACGTCATGCTGCAGTGCCAAGATGAAGATTTCAGTGTTCCAGAAGATTTGAAGATGAGTTGTGGTGCCAAGATGAAGATGTCAGTGTTCCGGAAGATTGAAGATGAGCTGCGGTGCCAAGATGAAGATGTCAGCGTTCCGGAAGATTTGAAGAAGAATGCCAGGATCAACAAAGACACACACAGGTGAGAGCAGATTCCCCAGGTGGTAAGTATGATGGCAGGAAGCAGGATTACCAAAGGTAAATCTAATCCCAGATGGCAGTGAGCGTTACGCTGCATGGAAGTGCAGAATAATGCGAAGTGTCTGCCTCGGGGATCGGATCAGCTTATATAGCTGCGATCCACTAGGCCTGGCTTGCTTGCCACACCATGCCACTCCAGAGAGTCAGCACGTGCAAGGCAACCTGATAGCAGCAGCCACACCAAATAGTACACGTGGGGCTGCTTTAGTGAATGGAAGTTCCCATATTAAATGTACTTTGCACCCAAAATGAGGTGCAATGTCCATAATATAAGCATCCCAAATACATGTTCTTGCGTACTGTTATTCATGAGCCTGGCGCCAAAGGCGCCAGGACTGTGTCCATCCGGGCCCCTTGTGTATGTGGCCATTTAATGTTTGCATTCTTTGCCCGATGACCATGACAATTCTTCAGCCGTATGTCACAAATGCATGTCACATGCTTGGTAGGCTGGGGTGCAAGAGTGCCTCTTGAAAACATTTCTAGAATAAATTGGGTGTATTTGACTTTCCGCAATGGTGGAATGTCTAAAAGTGGTGTCCTACAGTGCGTATGCAACTACCACCAACTATTTCACGCTGGCTGAATACGCACAGTTGTGGAGAATATTATGAACGTCCCTTCATGTCACCCACACCCGCATCAGGAACAGTCCCCATTGTCCCAATGTCATAGGTAGCTTGCAGAAAAAGGGAATGTACGCATGTGCGTTTACCCATGGATGGTGATGGCCTTCGCAAGATGAAGCTGAAAAATGACTTCTTCCCTTTGCAGTGTCTTCTTTTCAGCACAGCGACATTGCATACTCTATTCATCTCCCCTTTACACAATTCCAATATGATTATTGACTTGGATTTACATAATGGTTATTGACTCAGTTGTACTCGGTTTTGACATGTTCTTTGCAAATTCGATGTGCTTTTCTCAGTTCACCGGTTTCTTGTACATCATTGTGTTCCTATTTAAAAGTAATAAAAAAATGTTAAACTCGAAAAATGTGCACACTCTTCCGCGAATAACATTCAAGAGCTCTCCATGTCACAGTGTTACTTGTTTACAACAGCCCTCTGTTCACACACCGCAACCACAAACATAGTTTCGCATTCCCTGTGCCTGTACAGTCCCATTTACATAGCCGCCATCCACAAAGTCGCCGGATGTGCCTTTCCACCTGCGTAACAACACCATTGCCAACTTGACCAAGCAACCTCACCAGCGGTGCACTTGCTCACACGGTTTGGGTACAAGAGCCAGACTCTCTGACAGCGGCAAAGCATATGGCTGAACAATGTGCGCATTATTTTTTGGAAAGGGCAGGCTTACAAACACATTGCTATGTTCCATTGCACTTGCATGCATGTTTCCGAACAATATACGGCTGCTTTCCGCGTGGAAAATCTCCACAACAATCCGCCCAAAAGGCACATACTGTAGAAGTGCTGTGCAATGTGTTTGCGCCTTTTCTGAGCAGCGGAGTGTGGCTCATTGGTGTGCCCTGCAAGTAATGAGGCACCACATCTGCTCACCTACAGTGCGTCTGCAACTAGTACCAGCCATGTGACTGTACCTAGGTACGCACAGTAGTTGCGAAAATTATGCACGGGCCTTGGTGACACCCACACCCGCAGCAGCGATAGTCCTCAATGGTGCAATGTCATTGGTAAGTTCCAGAAAAAGGGAGCATACACATGTGCGTGCACCCAGGTCTGTCGACAGCCTTCCCAAAGGAAGCACACACATTTCTTCTAGCATTTCCAGTTTCTTCTTTGCAGCACGCCATCATTGCGTACTGTTGAAAAGTTTCACACGTTTAAACCAATGACAATGAAGATGTCTGCATGTAACAGTAACAGTTATGTACAATAGTCCTCTGAATACACAGGCCGCCTAGATATGTTATTCCGCAATGCCTATGGCTCCATAGTCCCATTTCCATTGCGCCTTCCTGAAAATGTCCGGATGTGGTGTTCGGTAGGGGAAGTTTGTTGTAAGGGGTGGCTCTTAAAAGAGCTTTTGTAGTTTTTATACTGTAAAGAGGAAGACCATCTTTTCTTTTTTTAACATTTTTTTCTGTTTTCTTGTGCAGACATTGGTGAAGCAAACTAGACGGACACACAAAACACCATTACCAATGGGCAACAAAGAAATGCCATCTGGTTGAACAAAATCTGCATTTCCAACACTAATGAGGTTATTGTTGCAGAAGAACATCCCAGCAGCGGACAAAAAAGTATTCATACTTCTGTTGATGAGGCACCTTCCTGCGTCTGGCTTGGAACAACACCCATGATCAGTAGCCCACACTCTTTGTGGTACTAGCGATGAAAACATTACCTTGGCAGTGAGGAACAGCCTCTTCACTAGCTTTAGCAACCACTTTAGTCGTTGGAACAAGCCTAAACAAGTCATGGAACCCATGTGCATGCCGCCATAGTGGATGATGATCACATCGCCTCTGCCTAAATTTACCAGGTGTTTGCAAAGTGCATCCATGTCGGCGAAACTGCGCTCGTACACGCCGTTCCACAATGCGACCAATCCTTCCAATCCGAAATTCTCAGCAGAGTTTCTTTCCAGGGCATACTCATGCATATGTAGTAGAAAGGCATCACCTATACTCAACACAATAGGTTTCGCTATGTCAACTAGCCTCACTACGCAGAGAATAATGTACAGTGGTGTGAACACCCCTTCCAGCGAACCACACCCACAGTACCTGATTGGATAATGCTGAAACTCCCATGTTCATTGGACAACAACGTGAAAAGCGCAGATTCTCGTACGTGCGGTTCCCAATGTACAGCGAGGGCCGCACCCCAGGAAACAAGGACCAGTCCTTCTTCCTTTTCCACTGCCTTTTGTCCAGCACCACCTGAATGGATACGGTTAAATGGCCACAGATGATTCCACCAATGCCTGTCAAAGACATGGGTCAATTCGACCCAGGCGTTAACCATGGCGCTATTAGCGCCATGGTTGACGCCGGTATTTTACCGATTGCGCCATGGTGGATGGCGGGATTACCGCCCCATTCCAAGGTTGGCGGGGCAGTAATTCCCCATTCACCATTGGCCCTTCCCCATTCCCATTTTTTCCCCCATAGGGCTGAATTGGAATGGGGAAGGCAGTAATTACAGTACTGCAAATTGCAGTACCGTAATTACCTCAAAAGTCCCTTTGCGGGTTCCTTCCTTAACGACTGGTAAAACCAGCCGTTAAGGTGGGGACCCGCAAAGGGACCTCGTAATTAGGCAGTAAGGGGTTAACGGCGCTGCCACCTTTTACGGCGCCATTAACCCCTTACCGCCTGGGTCGTAATGAGGCCCATTACCATCTAACACTGGCTCTGCTGCACAACACTTCATAGGTACTGTTAGAAAATCAGCCTGCTACTGTACTGTCACTTGCCAGCACATTCACTGCAAATGCCGGTAATACACTCCAAAATGTGTGCTTCCACATTTATCCAACTGCACACCCACTACCACAAATGTAAGGTACCAAAAATGTTTGTGCACTATGCGTATTACTGTGTTATAAGTACCTCTGCGGTCGCTATCTGCCACTGAGCCGCCATTACGGTCTTTAGAGGCATACTAGTTTTTTCCCATCCCATACCATTAAGTAGAACATTAGTGAAATGTGCTTCCAAAGTTCTCATTTATCCATATCATACATTGTATTGTCCACACAGGAATTCCTTTTTTCCTTCCCACATTGGTACAAAATGTTTTCCCCAGTAACCCACCTCCTACATGAAGTGTACAAAAATTGCATCAATAGCAGCATTGAGTGTTTCACACCCAGATTTGATGGGCTCTGATTGAATTGTCTTTTTTTTCCCTATCAGTTCCACGAATCAGCAAACAGCTTTGTTTGGCCCAATTATCATTTTGTCATGGATTGAATTCTAAGGCCTACGGGTAACACCATTGGGGTGCTCGAGTGCAGCCAGGCGGTCAATAACTGGCATTTTCCTCCTTCGGGCCTCTGGCAGTATCCAGTAACATTTGTATCACCTTGTTGCAGGTTCACTCTAGATTCATCTACATTAGCACATTTATGTTAAAAAAAACAATACCTTTTCAGTGAACATTTAGTATTTCAACTTTTCGTTGGCTGCCTGTTCTGTTATACTCTGCAGTTATTGACCTTTTGAACCAGTGCACATAATTTTCTGTAGAACGGTGGATACATGCAGCCAAGGGCCTACTGACTTACCGCACACAGCACACCATAGTACACGCTATGTTTACATCGTCATGTGTCGTGCAATGCACTCCCCTTCAGCAAATGTGTCTGCCACTGGATACTGCTGTGACACCACCGTCTTCTTGTATATATGGATAGATATCCCATCAAATCTTTTGCAAAGAAGCAGCCCCACTGATCAATTATTCAAGTATGCAATACGATGTGTTTTAATGTTTCAAGAAAATCAAACCTCGCTCCAGACACATTTAGTTTTGCTCATGTTGATTTAGCTGCTAATTGATGACATACATTGTGAAATAGGAGGCAGCCAAAGACTGCAAGAGTTTCCACCCAGGTAGTTCGGACCAGGTTCTGCACAATGAAGCGCTGCATTAAGAATTAATGCTGAATTCCTCCCACCCTATATTTATTACACACATTAAAAAGCAACACAGGCAAACTGAGCAAAAAAGCGGAGGCACCGGTATTACAGATGCCCTGCACGTTTTTTATGTCATTATTTAGATAGGGTGAACTGATTTTCTAAATAAAAAAACAGGCCCGGCACAAACATAAAGGTAGGACTATTAGAACAACCCCTGCTCCTACATCCCGAGTAATTAATTTCCATTTCCATCACTGCTCCTAGATTTACACACTGTGTAATTTGGCTGTGCCTGTAAACCTGTTAACAACAAAGCTGCGTTTTCACTGATTCCTATGATGGGCCTTGCTAATATTTTCTTTTCCACAAGCAGTCTTTGTGGCACAAGCAAATGATGCATGTAGCTGCTAACTGAAAGGGTGGGGGTCTGAGGCCACAGTGTGATGGGGCTTAAATGGTTGTGCAAAATTGTTTCAAGAGGTTTATAAAATTTAGCATGAACTGTTGCTGATTAAGTGGTCATCATCTGCCACGTCCCCAAAATTGGGATCTTGTGATGGAAGATAGAGTCTGAGCAAAACTAGGGGTGCACCAGCTGGCACCTACACCGCATCAGTTTCTCTCTCTTACACAAACACATGATACTTTATGAAACTCCTTTTCCGCCAACTTCGACTCTTTGCACTCTGTGCACTCCAGTGTAGGGCTTGGGCTGGACAAGGTAATGACAGCTGACGCCGTCAGAGAAGTGCTCCTCTGCTTCTCCCATTGGATGGTGAGAGGAGGGCTTTTGGTTACCAAGCAACCAATTGAACGTATGCCACTGCAAAGGAAGAGAAAAAAAAGGTGTGAGCTCCTTGTTGAAAAGGTAAATGAAAAAGGCACTTGCAGGGGCTGCGCATAGCACTTGTGCCTTTTTTAATTTTTTGCTTTTTTTAAGGCAACACGGATTTCACAACTCCACTGCGATAGTGACAGCAGCCTAGAGGTAGTATTCAGCCTTGCGGAAGCACATTCAACAGCCAGATTATATTCACTATGTAGCAGCCTCCAGGAGCACAAGAAAAAGGTGGTCTACCTGCTTGTGGCTGGAGGGGCAGAGCACACCCCACACTGCCAATTGAGTGCAGTGGCTGAAGCTTTTTCTAGGACCAAGGAGGGGCTGACACTACCATCGAGCTTGTGGCAATGGAAGCATTGCTAGTGATTCCTGTCAGCTTGCTCCACCAAACATTACAACGAGCAGAGGTTTCCTCTGCTCATTCAGATAAAGTGATATGGAGAGTTAGATAGGCAGATGTGAGGGAAGGGGAGAAACTGTCAGCAGAGTTGATGGTAGTTCTGCCAATGAATTCAGCACATGACAGTACATTGGCAGAAGGTGCCAGTAGCCTTCTTTCGACCGTTGTTAAATTGACGCCTCACTCGATTAGACATCAGAAAAATTCGAGCCATTAATTAATCACCTGAACCCAGAAGAGGGACGAGCTGCATCCCCATCACCTGGTGAAACTATGCTGGAGCTCTTGGAAAACTACAGGCCAAGCATGTAATTAGCGATCACCCAAAAGGTGGCTAGATTCTTGGAGGCTTATCACTCCCACTGCCGAGCAGATTCTCTGAGAGAGGTTTATCAGGGGATAGATGAAACAACTGGCAGTGCAATTGCCCAGTTTACCTCACAAATGCAGTCAAATCACATTTTGAACTTGATTTATCTACATAGTTATGTGGTCTTGAAAGTGAAAGTTGAGGCTGTGATGCAGCCAGAGAAACATCACAAACATCTTGATGAGTTGAACGGGAAGGAGGCGTGGAAACAGTGAGTAAAATTACATCAAGATGAGGAGTGTGAGTCATTGTATGAGAATGCAGCACCAACTTCACTATGTTATTTAGAGCAATGTTCCCTGGGGGGGAACTTCAAAACCTGGTCAATGATTAACTGTCGTCAGCAATCAGTGGGGAGAACTGGCACTCGTGAAACAACCTTGATACATGCAAAGGGCACACTGCCCCACCCCTAGTGCACACAGTTAGAACTATATTGGTCCGAAAACTGTTGAGTCAGGATCTTTGTGTTGTGAAAGATGTTTAATACGCCTTTTTCCCTTCAGCACCTGTTTGACGTGTACTTGTGCTAATGCCAACATTGGTGCACGTGCCAATGTTCTGCCTAATTCTAGGCTTTTTCTAGGCTATATACTTGATTTCTATCCTACAGTTGTCACACCTTATATATACATTTCAAGACAATCAACACATGGCTTTGGTAGTCCAACTGTGAGAGAGCATCAAAAAATGAGAAATAAAAACATAAAATTGAGAGGTGGTCCAGTATAAGCTGACCATCGCATTGCGAAGGTATTGTGGGTTAAAGTCGTGTGTGCTCCGAAAATGAGTACCGTAACATTGGTCCCTACACCCTATGCACTGCACCCTAGCAGTGTCCCTAGGTGGTTATTCTGGCATATATCCCCTTGTGCCTGATGTTTAATTAACACCCAGTGGTGAAAAACCATCCTTATGCATTCCAATAATTTCTATCCTTTTGACAATTTAGTAATTGTATTGGAATTACCTCTTCGTAGCTCCAGTGCTACTTGCTACTTGTCAATCACAGCCCATTGCTGCTATGAGCTTCTGGTAAGACTTCCCCGTCTTGGGCTTATCTCCATATGAGGTTATGGCCCCCCTGATTCCCTGGGTGATAAATATCCAGATGTAGTCAGCTGATGTTGTAATTCTTACATATGAAAAATATTCGGCAATAGGGATGATTAACATCCTACATTTACCTTTGGTATTTAATCTGGTCCAAGATGTGTTTATTAGACATGTTACAGGTCTTTCTTAAGTGTCCTTTTGAAGTCTTTTAGCATCTCCTCTTTATGTTGGTATGATGTTGTTGATGCTGCAAAAAAACATACATATAGAATATGGAGGGCTATGTTAGAATATGGAGGGCTATGGTATGCCTGTAATCCCTAATTTTACATTAATTGCCCAGAGTTCTGGTTAGCATTGTGTCGCCTTAATGTGTTGCCCCGTTGTGTTTGAAAAGGTGGCAGCATTCTGAACCCTTAATTTTTATTCTGGACGTCACCAACACGTGTGCGTAATGACATCACACAGTGGTGACGATATTCGCCTTGTTAATTGGATCACCTCCTAGTAGAATGCATGACTGAGTGAGCCACAATAGTGGGGATGTGGCACACTTCCATTCTTGTTCCTGATCCCTACCTATAACCAAATCTTATTTAGTTAATGTTGTTTATTATGGGCGTGTCGGATTGGAATAATGATTCCTCTGCACTGTAGCTTTCACACCCCAGATGTGGGGGTGGATCTGGGCGTGAAAGCTATTTGCAACCCGGAATTTCCCGGGGCGCGAATGGTTTTATTTTTTTTTTCCTTCCGACAGGAGATGTGTTCAGCATGAGCACATCTCCCATCGGAATGACATTCGTTTTTTTAAAGACCACCTCCATTAAAATAGAAAAGGGACTACATTCCCTTTTGCATGACGGCAGCCATGGAAAACAGGTTTCAAAATGGCCATCGTCATCCTAAAAGGGGCCTAGTAGCCTTTCTAGGTTTATGGCAGCTGGCATTTATAAGGGCTATTTTTATTTTGACACCACAGGAGGTGAAGTCACAATCGTGCACTGGAAAGGTAGATTGTGATTGGTCAATCTGCCTTTTCCGGGTGCAAATTAAAGTTATAACTTGGTCTCTATCTTCCTATGCATGGTGCACTTTTATGTGCACACTGTGAGAAGAATATCCGTTGTTATCTAACATTACTGGTGAGATTGCTGATTAAATAATACAGCATCTCTCTCATCATCACGCTGTGCATTCACATGTATATGCCCGGGGAGTGAGCCATTGCTACTAGCGTTACTGTATCAACTGTTCAATTGTTTGTCTCTCCTTTATCTCCACCCAATTGTTCTAATGCTTTCATACGAGTATCTCCTGACGGTTTGTATGTCCCCCTTCTCTCCTTTAAAAGCTTTATATTTAATGTGTTTTTGCAAAATAATTATTATGCGCTCGCTGTCTCAGTCAGGAAACCCCTTGTGTAGTTGCTAGGCCTTTAAGGGACACTTGGATATTAGGTAGTAAAAGCGGCCTTTAGAGCAAAGGAATTGGGTAAATAATTCCAGAAAAATCTCATTCTTGGTGGTTTGCAAAATCTACAGCTCTTTGACAGACGTTTCGGTGATTGCCAGATCTGTACGAAATAATAAGAATGCCCTCTTAACCCTCAGAATTTAAGGTATGATCAGAAGAAGCTTCTTAGCTCTTCAAGCCCACACATACCTGATGGAAGATGAAGGTTCTGGGCAGAGATCATTATTTTTAAATTGCTTTTAATCTTAAGTTAGCGAAAACAAGTGCAAAGAAAAAACAGTATGTGGGACTGAATGCATGTTGATGGTTTCTCATACAAACAGTCCTTATCATGCTGTTTTTTTTAGTTACTTTTTCCAAACAAATTCTCTAGATGTTCATACTGCTCCAGATTAAGTAATTTTGTTTTGTCTGTAAGAAGTAGCAAACATGTATTTATCGATATTCAGTATGCATTTCATTTCTGACCATCATCCATCAAGTGTTGCTATTTCACTTGGTTGTGACATAAAAAGGAAGAGCAGTCTAGTTTAAAGACTAGGGCCAATACCATGTATGAAAAAGTCAAGTGACTTATTCTTTGACTAGTCAGGTGACCAGGGGGATGTTGGTCCACAAGCATATGGCGAGGATCCCCTAGTCATCCTCACTTAGCCTCTCACACAGGTCAGTGCACCCTCTCACCACCCAGGCTCAGCTAAATATAGGACATTCCCCATAGTTAAGGTTGCAACTCTGAAGCACTTGCCACAAGCCCCTCGGATCCTGATGCAGACGCAGTTTGAATGAGGCACTGATACAACAGTGGATGCATGGATAGGGAATCCAAGATGGCAAACTGGCTTTTTAAAGCTGCGGTAAAGTGCTGCAAAGATTACATGCTGGGACATATGCCACACATGATGGGTAGATGCAATTCTACAGTAACCAATATCACATTTGCCATAATAAGGCTACACCCATGCAGGTCCTTACATGTAGGTAAGGTCAGCCCTAGTGGATATGTTAGTAAAATATAAAACGGACATGTGGCGGGTTGGATGAAGGAATCAGACACGTTAACGACGTTTTGACTGATGTTTAATAAAATGATAAGAATAAGGTCTATCTTTCCCTATTGCTATGGGTATCCCTACCTATCTAATAAACTAAAGGTGCTTGTTGGTCATCAGGAAGTCCCAAATGAATATGTTAATGGTCCAAACTAACTCTAACTGACCCTACCACTATGTTAACTACCTTGAATGAGACCAAGCAAATGTCTCTCTTCTCCTGGCTGCCTCATATAGTCTCTACTTAATTCCAAGGTTTATTTAGCAACGTCTCTTTGAATAGTCCCTTGACGCTTTCTTGATAAGTTCTATTTATTCGTTCAGAAGCTACTTAGGTGTTGGCCCCTCTTTAGGGATAGGTTTTTCTCCTTGGTACACTTTCGTATAATCTGGTCTAAATTTGTATGCCTTTCCGGGTCTTGTAACACAGGCTATCTTAGTGGGGTATGATTTGTTCACATGTGACCTTTCCCACTCTGATTGTCTCTCCTCTTATTTGGTTCATAGGATATTTTGATTTCCCATTTGTAATTACTTGACTTTATCTTTGGCCTTCTCCACTGTTCACTTCATTCACTCTGGGGCACTTTCCCCTCTTCCCTTGGTATCTAATTACTTTATTTCAGGTTTATTAGTTATTCTCCTTATCATATTTACACACTTCCAGTTAAACAGTTTTATATTCAATATCTCATTTGTTTCACTGCAACAAGTTCTTCTTGCATCATAAGGGTGGCCCGTCAGACTCTGGCTTCTCTCTTTCTCTCAGTTGTCTCTTCCTGTGCAGGGGAACATGGCAGGGCTCAGCACTCGATTGGGCCCTCTCCTTATGCTTTGGCTCTCGTGCTTCTCACTGTCGCCGGCTTCCTGTTTTCTGCCTTTTCTCTCATTGCTACTGTGTATGGGTTCATGCACCAGGGAGCTTTTCACACTCCCCACTGTGATAGTTTTGGTGTGGTTCGATTGGCATACTGCCCAACACATTTCATTGTGGCCACTCCACCACCGGACATAGGATTCTCTTCTCTGTGCTCACAACGCTGTCTCCGTGCTCGGAAAAGCCAGGCCCCTAGCGTTTCGGACTGGCGTCCTATGCTTCCTTGAAAGTCGTGGGCTCCACAGCTCTCTTTGGCTCTGCTGCTTACAACACTCTCTCTATGCTTCTGCTTCACCTCTCCAAGGAGTGGTTCTGTCGGGGGGGTTCCCCTGCTTGTGATCCTCTCTCTCTCTCACTTCACTCTACCTGTCCCAGTTAAATATACATCTCTCCTTAAAGGGACAGACAGGTTCCTTTACTTTTTAAAAATAGTTTGTTTCAGTATTATCTTCACACAAACATCCAGATGTCAGAGTATTCTTCATAGCAGGTAGTCCCATATAGGCTGCTATGGTGGAGGATCTAAGAAGTTCCTCACAGGAATGGGACTCATTGTCCCCTATGGGGGAGTCTCTCCCAGTGAGGTCCCATGCGCCTAGACCCTTAGTGAGGTTATTGCAAGTGGGCTCCCCTCCCTAGCCTCAAGGAGAAGGCTCCACCTTGGGGATAAGGGTTGAATACCCTTGATTAATCACGACGTTACAGGAAGGGGAGGTTTGAGCTTTCAGGGAAGGAGGTGGCATGGATTCGGAGAGAGGTGATGATTCAGGAAGGCGGTAAACAAAGGTATTTGGAAAGACACAGGAAGGAGAGGTGGAAGTGGGAGAAAAGATTGGCAAAAGAGACATTCAGAGGAAAATGAGGGAAGACTTCCAACAGTAGAAGGAGGAAGACATCAAGAAGTGGAAGGAAGAAGACAGTAGGAGGTAGAGTGAGGTATACATCATGGTATAAAAGAAGAAGGGAAACATCAAGCTGTGATAGGAAAAAGACATCAGGAGTTGGAAAAAAAGAAGACATTGGGAGGTGGTAGGAGGAGGATGACAGAAGGTAGTAGTTGCAGGAAGAAATCAGGAGGTGGAAGGATGTCTACAGGACCTTTCAGGAGATTGGAGGTTGATGTTTCTCACCATCAAAATGACAACTCACAGAGGTGCTCTTGGAAGGGCAATCAAGTCCTGTACTGTATTAGATTTTAATAGGGTAAGAGGGAGGAACCAATCTGATCATTCCAAGGAGGGCATACACATTTTATTGAGATTGTTTATCCTTTTTAAAGAAGCTGTTTGTAGACCCTTTGTGAACAGTAGGGTCGGATAACCTAAGATGACCTTAGATGAGGTGATTTTAGAAAGGATTTCCACAAAACTCAGTGGAATATTTGGTTTTCTGCCAAAAGATCACTAAGAATAAACATAATATTCCTCAAACCCATAACCAGACATGATCATGTCTATTAATCCATGTTCAAGATAGGAAAATATGCATTACCATATACATCCAATGGTGGATAGCTTACGAGTAATGCACTTGTCTCTGACAAAAGGCAGCATGAACCTCACAAGTTTGAATCTTCTGGCACGGCCAACGTGGTCTTTCATCCTTGCGCCACAGCTTGGTGGTGGACCATTATCCAAAGCGATAATGACCCCTTCCCGAGGTCTATTACGGCTATTAGGATATAGTGGTTAGAGCAATACATGTTTTGGAGTTTTGGTGGTGAAGTAAAACATGTACTTTAATACTGGGTAAAGTAAATAGGCAACTGAGAACATTTAATGTGGTTTTATTTTGCAATATTAAAATAACAGAGTTCTCAAAAATTAAGTATTTTAATTGCAAACGTGGTTCAAATCAAACAGGTGTACATTTTGTGTCATTTAAAAGTAAATGGTTCCTCAATTTGGGCCGGGAGGATAGCTCAGGGGCAACGTGCTCAAGACGCAGAGCAATACAGATTCGATCCCCGGGTCCACGCTTAGAAACCTCTGGGTAGTAAGTGCGTTATAAATTACCAATTAAAATAAGAATGTGAAAGCATTTTCCCATATTTTAGCTTTCTCTTTCATTGCTTAAATTGGATATTGAAGCTAAATAAAGGTCCTCTCAGCAAGGAACTGTCTGCTTTTGAAAATGGAATGTTTTGAGCATTGTCAATACCAGTAGTTATTGACTGCGATCTAAACAGTCTGATTGGATAAGAGGAGGTCAATAATGACATCCATGTGCTAATACCAATTATTACAGCACTTAGAAGCGTAGGAAGCTGGCATGAAGCAATCTGTAACCACTCACATTATAATCCCCTATCATCTATATGTACTCTTTATGTATTTACTGTTTGCTTGTTAGGCGCTTATACAGGAAGTAAATACTGTTTCAAAGCGCCCACAAGGCAACAGGGAGGGGACAAAGGATAAGAAACAAGTGGCAAGTGGCCTCCCAAGTGGCCTGTTGTGCCTGTCACGCTGTTTGTGTCCCTGGAGTCGTGAAAGCCTGTGTGTGCTAAGAAGATCGTGAATTGAAGCCTCTGGACCTTTAAACTCTGGTGACTGCTTGATTGACCCATATACCATTGTTGAAGATTAATATCACAGACTTTAAACCCATGAAAAGGAAGTAAAATGGTCTTATATTTACTTATCTACAGGCCACGCCCATTTTGGAGGAGGACCGCATTTAATATCGTGGCCATGCACCGTCAGCACCAGCACCATCAGCACCTCAGCAAGTGACCTCTCAAGTGGCCTGGTGTGCTTGTTAGGCCTGTGGGGCTCTGGCGAGGGTGAACCTTTATTTCGGCATTTACTTCTGTTGGTGTAGTATTTTCTCCACAATAAGTGTCTAACACGGTTTGTCCGATGCATGAGGTTATGTTGCTGGTGCGATTGTAATATAGGTTGAATAGTGGCCAACAAGTTACAGTGTTGGAAGACAATCCGAGGCTAAAAATCTATTTGACAGATTTAGTGGTGTTTGCTGTGTTACGTTTGGTTTGCTAACAATGGCGCTGAATAACGGGAAATTGAAACGAAACCTATCACTGCACCAATAGTTTTGACTAGACGCACGCGCATGGCGTTGGCTGCCGCGACGCCACTGCCCGGGTCCTCTGATACAGACGAGGACTTACTGGAGTGTGCTCAGATATGTTCCATGGAAGGGGTGGGGACTCAATTCCGTGCAACGATGCCCTATCAGAGTCTTCACAATCCCTATTTGGAGAAGGGGTGAAACAAGTAAATAATAACAATGAAAACGTATTTACAGCCCGTGATCTGAACTCAAGTTATATGTATGCAAACACCCCACTAATCTTTAGTACGGGCGAAATCACCATGCTAAGTCTCTCGCAACATCTTGACACCATTACTGAATACTCTAGTACACACCAAGATAATGGTGTTGGCGACAAGATGATTGTAACCGAGGAAGCCAGACACTCTGACACAAATTATATGTTGTTAGTGGAACTAAAAAAACACTCTAGACTCCTAAATGAAATAGTTATGGCCCTCACAGCCTTGCCTGATCTATGTCGTACCTTTATTGAATGCAAGTATTGTGTATAAACAACTCTGCCAAGAGAAGCCTCTCATGGAGATAGTTGCAAAATCACCAGCTTTGGTATCAGAACCCATTCTGGTGATTGATGCAAATTTTCAGAAACAACAGAGTGATATGGCTCATATATCTAATGTCACAGTGAGCCCAGTGCCAACCAGGATGATGAAAATACCTTGAATAAAGTCTCTGAATTTGTTAATGTGAAAATATCGAAGAAAAAATAAAAAAAATAAAATGGAAAAAAATATGTCCGCCTGTAGGGGCCTCAATGTGTCATCATGGAAATTCATGCGGGGCATGTACTTGCGTGATGACTTGGCGTACTACCAAAAAGAAAAGGAAGAATCCCTTGGGGAAAAAATATGAGGTGAAAACAGTGCAGCTGTAGCCCAACTTGGGTCCAATATTGTGCAATCTTACGTAGCAGATATTATAATAATTCATTGTGTTTTAGTCCAAAAATTAGAACTTTACACAAAACTTATTACCAATACGAAATTAAGAACACATCAACAACTTTCACAATTATACAGAAGACCATAAACTTCAAAATCAATCAAACAAAATAAAATTGCATAAAATAACATGTCTCTATTTAAATAGGTGCATACATAGACACATGCAAAACTCAGAAAAATGCCAGTACGTACCAATAGCTCAATACCAGCAGTAGGAGCAGGGTTCTATAACAGCATGGACGGAGCAGCAACAGTAAGTTCAATTGATAGCAATAGATTTCTGACCTGTGATAACACTCTAAACAGGGCAAGTTGAGATGATACTGTATATGAATTGAGACAGTAGTCCCATAAAGAGTCTCTGATAATAATCTCATATCTATGTACCAGGCTTCCCAGCAAGTTCATGTATAATGGGCCCAGCTTGGGGCAAGAGGTAAGAACATGTCTAGCAGTTTCCAGGGCATCTGATCTCTTACAAATGGGACGGGACCTGTCACTTAGAGCCAAACCCTGATGTGCACCCGTAATGCAAGGACCTTCAATTGGTTAGTTTGGAACCTTAGCAGGAAGTCCCTCACCGCCGGGTCGGGGCAGAGTGATAGGTAAGGCTGTGTTCTCCCGTATCTATAAATTACATTGGCCACAGCCTCGTACCCTTTCAACTTTTCAAGGTGAGAGTAATATTCACACCAGTCGCAGTGATTTAATTTGCACACAAATGATTTTTTCAGATGGATGAAAAGGCGCGTTTTCTTTGCACCATGAATCCATCCAATCTCAGAGAAGAGCGATTCATTGAGATTTTTTGAAATTACCTCCTTGCATAACCTTCTCAGTATCGTAACTGTTTCCCACTATCGCAAGCAGCTTACATTTCGGTGCAATACAGGATTTTAAATAAAAGACATCACGGGCTCGCAGGGCCATACCCCTCAGGGAGGTTAAGCCTTGCTCAAGCCTTAGATATTGCATAGAACAGGAGGGCAGCAGACCTAATACTGCCCGCCAGTATTGGCCCTCTAGGATATTGAGCCAGTTTAGGTCCTCTTGAGAATTTACAGGCCTATAGTGTCAATAATTTAGTTCTTCTTTTTTGTGTGCAATTATCCTGTTATAATTAGGAGATACATCAAACTCCAGGCCCAAGTAAGAATAGGAGTCGGCAAACTCAATCAAGCCCAGACTGGATTCAATTCCCAACCGGGTGGGACCTTTTTTGCTGATCAACATTATCTTTGTCTTCCTAAGGTTGATAGCAAGACCCAGCTCGGAAGAGTACAGTGCGAGTTGCTCCAGCATACTCTTGATGCCCGATAATGTTCTATCGAACAGTATCAGGTCATCTGCGTACAGCATACCTATTATTGGGGTAGTCCCCAACTTGGGAGGGCAATTTGACTTTAATCCCATACGTTGGAGTAAGTCAGAGATGTAGAGATTATATAGCGTGGGTGCCGCCACACATCCCTGCTTTACTCCCATGTTAACACTAATGGGTTCGGTCACTGTACCTTCGTTATTAAGTCTGACCTTAGCACTGTTCTCACTGTGAAATGCTTTTAAAATCTGAATCAACCAGCTGCGGCAGTTGAGACTGATCAACTTAGACCAAAGTTTCTCTCTAACTACCTGGTCAAAGGCACTAGTGTAGTCTACAAAGACCATGGCCCTCATTACGACTCTGGCGGTAACCAATGGCGCTATTAGCACCATGGTTGCTGCAGGTATTGTAACGAGTCCGCCAATGTTAAATGGGGAAATACCGCCCCATTCCAAGGTTGGCGGGGCGCTAATTCCGCATTTAACATTGGCCCTTCCCCATTCCCATTTTTGCCCCATAGGGCTCAATGGGACTGGTTAAGGTGGTAATTATGGTACCGCAAATTGAGGTACCGTAATTACCTCGTAAGTGCCTTTGCGGGTCCCTACTTTAACGGCTGGTCCAGACCAGCCGTTAAGGTCAGGACCCGCAAAGGGACCTCGTAATTAGGTGCTAAGGGGTTAACGGCGCCACAGCCTTTTACGGCACCGTTAACCCCTTAGCGCCAGGGTCGTAATGACCTCCCATGTATAGAGTGGATTCTTATTTACTCAATGTGGAATTTATCAATGAATCCAGCACTCTGTTGTTGTGAGTAGTGCTGGATCCTCGTCTAAATCCCATCTGGGCGAGGTTAGGACTTGATTTGCCACTACCCATGTCTCCAACTGTCTAAGTACTAGTGTCGCAAAAATCTTGCCCGTAGTGTCCAACATGGACAAAAGACGGTAGTTGGTAGCCTCCTTCCGGTCTCCTTTATTATGGACCGGTATTAAAACCATCATTACCATGTCAGAGGCACAGAGCAAGATCGGCAGACCCGAGAAAAGAGGGTCAGAAGAACCTGCGCCCATTTATCTGGGTCTTTTTTCATGACAGAGTTTGCCAGACCATTCGGGCCAGGAGCATTGGACCTCTTAGAATTTGTGATTGCTTGTTTTACACTATTAAAGTTCATGGGGAGCGGCCAGGGTTCTACATATTCCATGTTACAGCAAGAGAGGGCCTTAGGATTATAAAACTTGTTCTTAACCTGATGTGTCCATTGATCAGCCATAATTGGATTTGTTATTTTCTGAGACAAATCACCTCCTGTCCCAGAGAGAGTTTGCCAGATTTTACATGTGTCTCCACTGCTAAGGGTCTGGATACATTTTTCAAATCGCCCTCTTTGTTGTGTTTTTCGATAGTGATAAAGCCAAGTGTGGTACTGTCATTTGGAGAGCTTTATACGGGCATCTATCCCATAAGAGGTATCGCCTTCCCCTCTACAGGCTCTAATTTCACGTCTCATTTGTTGTTTATGGTCCTGGATGTTTATATCAAATGCTGGACTTCCCTTGCTCCCCCATTTGATCGTTGGAGTTATTTTACCTTTGGCAAGCCTCAGAGACAGTCCCCCGATCCAGTCTTCGGGTTTTTGCCCCAGAGAGTTTGCTTTATACTACAGCTCGTGGGGAAAGCAAGTAAGTTCACCCTCTCAATATTCTTCTCAGACCAACGAATCCTGTTCCCCACCTGGTTAACAACCACATCACTGCATGGGCACAATTCCCCCTGGCCAGCCGTACCAGGCATAACTAATATGACCAAAGCATGATCGCTATAGGTATTCGGTACCACTTGTAATCGTAGGACGTGTTCCAATAGGGAATCCGAGGTGGCCATATAGTCTAAAATGGCCTTTTTTGGAGCCAGAGACCGAAGTCGTCTGTCCAGGGTGATCGCCCTCTGTTCATCCATTTAGAATCGTACAACACTACTCCTTAAGCAAGTCTAACCACAACGTCCGCTTTCTGTTGGATTTTTGTGTGGAATGCTACAGTAGTCTAAGACATGTTGGTATCCCCCACATCCACTTTCGTCAACCACACTTGCATTCCAATCACCACCGACAATGGCTGCTTGATCATGAAAAGAGCCCTGATAGTTGGTGTATAAAAGATCAAGTTGGTCAATGATTAACTCTGTATAAGCTTCCCCTGGAGGATCATAGACACAAACTATTAAAATGTCCTGACAGTTACCAAATGCCCCAGATGGTGTCACTTGTACAGCCAATATATTACCCCCAGGGGCTGCTTGATGTACTAATCTTGGGTTTAACGAGGATCTAGCGCCAATCAGTAAACTACCATTCAGGTGCCCTCATTCCTCCCTATTGGCTGCAACCTAAAAAGTGGTAAATCCATTGAACTCAACATCAAAAGTGCACCACGTCTCTTGGAGCATGAACACATCCTGGATAGACAGCAATTCCTGAAAAGTGTCGCCATTTAACCAGTGGTTAAAACCTCTGGTGTTCCAACTGGATAGCATCCAATTTCACTTCAAAACAGTTTTCAGTGCAATCGTTGCCTTCAGCCACTCCCACCCCTGGTCATCACTACAGATTGGGGGTCATTACGACCCAGGCGCAAAGGGATACCGCTCACCGGTAATGACACCGGTGCCGGTAATCCCTTTGCGCCCTATTCCGAGGTCCCTTTGCGGGTCCTTCCCTTAACGCCTGCTTTTAGCAGGCGTTAAGGACAGGACCCTCAAAGGGGTACCGGGGTAAATAATGGTACCGCAATTTGCGGTACCGTTATTGCCGCCTTCCCCCTTCCCATTGAGCCCTATGGGGGCTCAAATGGGAATGGGGAATGGCTTTTAAAATAGGGATTTACGGGTCCCGCTAAGGGCGGAATGGACCTGTAAGTCCCCATACCACTACGTCAGTAGCGGTACCGGTATTGGTGCTAGTCATGGGGCTAATAGCACCATGACTAGCACCAACCTCGGAATGAGGGCCATTGTCTTGGTTTTTGGAGGCGACTGATTTGAGAGAGCGACTTCTTTTTGTGCCGCCCTGTCGCAATTACATTTGGAACAGCCACTTTTAGTCACTTCCTCTACAGTTGGTATGTCCAACACATAGCCCAGATGTTCTATTGAGTCTTTGTGTAGTCTAATGAGGGATATAGTTTCAGGTAAACTGCAGAGCAACTTAGTAGCAGATGTCCCATCATCACGTAAGGGTTCAACAAAGACAAAATCATTGGAGTTCAGGATTCTGAGGGAAGGTATTTTGTTAAGCAAGGCCAGCAAGGAAGGTCAATTTAACCGACAAGTGCCTTTAGATCCCTTCCCTGGTGAAATAGGCAAGGATTTTGGGTCCAGGTTTACAGCAGCTCGATTCTCGGGCTTGTCTATGGTTGCACAAGGTGCAACATTTACGGAGTGATGAGAAATTCTGCTAATTAACTGTGCCCCCGGCCTCACCTCTGAGCCCGAGATAGATCTATTTATATCCGGTGCAGGGGGAGTGGGAATCTGAGGTTGCTCCTCAATCAGCCAGCTGGTGAGAGTGCCTAATGACTGAGCTGATCACCTTTTTCTCCGTGCTGCACGTTTTCTCTGTTTTTTTGACATATTAGAGCTGCAGGGCCACAGTGTGGAATTCAGAGGTTGGTCCGGGCTGGATGGTTTGTCTCCCTCAGTAGGTAGGTCAGAAGGTATATACACTGCCTTCCTCTTTTTTTCCTGACATCTGCAGAGTATTCCCCGTCCCTTCCCTATATTTGCCCTTGCATACAAGCAGTCATCACTGCTTTAGGTACTTCCGAAGAATCAGGGATCAAATGTACAGAAACTTCATGGCTAGGCAATGATGGTTTAATTAAATTATCTTGCTGAGGGTCCGTTTTTGCCTTCATCATTGATTTTTCAAAAGAAGTCAGATGGCTATGTAATGGTACAATAGCTGATCCTTGCCGTTTCAAATCTTCATGAATGGTGCTGCATAGCTTTAACAGAATCTTTACAGCAAAGTTCAATATTCCATTATTTTGGGAGGTATTTGTTGTATCGTGGGTGCTGAAATCTGCCTGGTACGATTCACTAATGGGAACTGCGGTAACCGGATAGAGGTTTAGGCTGGCTGAGAGTCTAGTATCCCACACTAAGGCAACCTCAGGCGTGTCCCCTATATCCATTTTTGATGCATCCAGGACCAGTAACTGCAATGTTTTAATTAAAGGCACCTGCACAATAGGATGGGTAGTGGTTGATGACCCAGTAGTTGAATTTGGCTCCTGTTCCCTAGGGATTGGCAAAATAGGATGATCTTTACTGGGCAGTTTCTTTTCCCCCACTACTTGCAAGTGCTGCCGAATGATCCTGTAAGGCACAGCACAGCTGTAGAAGGAAGTCGTTATCAAGATCCAGAGGACGATAACTAGTGTTTGCCTCCAAGTTGTGCCCTGTCTAGACCATAAGTTGTGAGCCCATGTCCTGACACACTGGTTTGGCCCTAAAAAAAGCATCAAGTGGTCCAGTGGAAAGGGTCTGCACCGCTGTGGAGCTCGTCCCCTTTCTTACACCAGCGTCCTTATTTGGAGGTGGCTCCACAGCTGTTGTGCCTAATTTGGCGGACTGAAGCCTTTATGGCTTCTTTCCAAGGATCATCACCTCTCCACGGTTAGCTGCTTTCCCCGGCATCAAAATTGAATAAGCAGAGAGCCCAGAGATACCAGGAGTACTGGTAAACACTCACAGAGTTTTCACACAATGATTCAGTTTCAAACCGGTTGGAGAGTTCAAAGGCCTTATGCCCGCAGCCACTCTCAACACCAGTGAAAATTTGCAGACAAAGTGGGTACAATTTCAAACTATACTTCAATCCACAAACTGGCAGCAAAGGTTGTACGCTCAGAGCGTCTTACCCAGAATAGACAGTGTCCGTGGGATGCCGCCGTGGTGTAAGAAGTCACGGCGGGACGTGACATCCACAAGCCACCCGCCCACCACCAAACACCAAACCCTCTGCGCACTCTGCGTCGCTCTGCTTGTCAGCTGGTCCTTTGAAGCTGCGGGCAGAGTAGAGCGTGAAGAAAGACTTCTGCCCAGGCAATCTCTCCACGTTAGCCAGTTAGTCCTGCAATCAGAAAGACGCCGACGTATCAGATATTGGGACCAACAATCAAAGTGAGTACTCAGATGGTCCATCTAGGCTGTCAGAGGCACTAAAGCATAAAGAGACATCAGCTTGTATTGACAGGAATTTAAAAATTATGGAACGAGGTGTGTTAGTCATCTTTGACATATTTAAGAACCCTGATGCCCCATCATGACCTAATACTCCCATCTCGGCTGGCCCAGTAATAACAGGGATGCCCATAAACATAAACGAACAATCTATAATCTGCTTGTATGATCAGAAATCCCTCACGGTAACCAGTAAAGCGAACGGTACTGGGGAACCTGGTGTTCCAATTGGTCATCCTGAGTGTGCGGGCCATTATAACACTAGAGAAAAAGCCTCTGCCGATGTGAAACAAGTGCAGATGGGGGCTGGTGATTCAATGATTGGGCTAACTGTAAATACACTAAGTGCAATCATTGAAAATATCCTGTATAAAAAAATGAGAGACGGATATAACGATATGTTGGCCAAAGAATCCGGAAACCCTGGACTGGTGAAAGACGCTGTTAATCCCCCCCAGTTTTATAAAGGAGTCGACCCTACTGACCATACCATCCAGGTGGCTAATTATTCGATTGGTGGGGAAAAGGTGGGACACGATCAAACTATGCATGTGGTAAATGATAATCATCTTAATCCCAGTTGTCCCAGCCTCAATGATATTTCAGCAGGATCTCTTAGAGCTCCATCCTTTCCCAATGAGCCTAGTTTAGTTCTCTACTATGTTTTTGAAGAAGGTGGCCCCATAGCACTTAATAGATTGTATATACTAAATATGCTCAGTGACTTCAAAGGACTCAGCCTGATAACCTCCACAGATATACAACTTGTGGACTTCATTCATAATCACTGTTATGATTATGTAAGACTAATAATCAAATCTCCTTTGGTTACAGCTCTTCTTCTAAAAGAGGCTGGTTCCTCACAAAAAAGGGGTTTGACATAGTCCCATACACTGACATGACAATCAAAAAATCCAAAATTCTCGGACCCATGCCCAGAGAAGATAGGAATGGCAAACAAGTTGTAGCAATCCCCCTGAAAGATGAGGGGTCTCAGGTTGTAGATGAAGCTAGAGCCCACCTAAAGGATATGCAGGAATGGTGATGGTGGCGCGCTCCCTGAGAGATTCAATAGAACAACTCAAATTGGTACATGAACCCCTTTAGCGAAGAGTTCTATTTCCGTTTGTTATCCTGGAACACCAGGGGGCACAAAACTCAAGACACAAAAGAATGTATGACATTTGAAATGTTTGATTTTATTTTGTTGCAAGAGACATGGGCCATTGGTAATTTGTTTCTTGATGGTTATATCATTATTTGCTTACCAGCCAAAAAACGATGTAGGGGCAGGCCCATGGGTGGTCTTGCTTTGGCAAAAAGAAATGATAATACAGTTGTGCTTGAGTCTAATTCACTGATAATGGATTGTACTATTTCTGACAGCTTCAAACTGGTATCTAAAGATTGTAGTGTACATGTTTTAATGTTCAATATCTACTGGAACACAAGCGTAGTGAATGTTGGCCAACTGGACAATCTTTTTGAGCGCTTAGATGATTGGATCGGTAATTGGCTTGATACTTACCCACATGGTATCATACTATTTGCAGGTGACTTAAACACTGATTGTAATCTCTCAAAGAAGAATGCAGCTGGCTCTGGCTAATCATAAATCTGGCCCAACATTGGATCCAAACAAAAATAATAAAGGGTGTCTGTGGCTAGATATTGGAAAGAGCTGGGGTTTGAAACCCATGTTTAACATTACACCTACCTGGCAAGCTAGAAGAGTCAGTTCCATCATAGACTACATTTTTGTAAGTGACCATGTCTTGTCACAGTGCAATAATCTTAAAGTAACGTCTTCTTCGATTAGTGATCATGCCATGCTCTGTCTTGATCTTCCCTGGGTAAAGGACCCCAAAGAGGGAGTGTTCTTCCCTGAGCGAAGCCAGTAGTAACTGTAAGCGAGTGAGTGGTCCAGTAGCAGATTCGGTGCAGGTTCAGTGGTTTTAGCAGGGGAGAGAGGGAGAGAAAGAGGAGGCAAAGAGGAATGTTTTGAGGTGCTTCCGGAACCGGAGATGGTTCTCCTCAACTTTCAGGGAGGCAGGAAGGCTGTTCCAGAGGGAGGCCCCTGCTGCGGAGAGAGATCTACCCCCAGCTCGTTGCTTGGAGAAGCGGCTGACCCAGAGGTAGTTCGAGATGGATGAGCGAAGAGCTCGAGAAGGAAGATATTTAGCAATAGAGAGTTGAAGGTATTTTGGCCCAAGGCCCCAGAAGGGGAGACAACTGTACTTTGTTCCTGTTTGTCATTCCTAACATGTTTTGTTTCACCCCTTCTTTTTAATCAGACATGTTATGTTTTATGGTAATGCAGTACCTTATGGTGACTATTAATTTCTTCTAAACTTGTACACTGTGGTTTGACTTCAATACTGTTTGCCATCTTTTTCTGAAGTATTCTGGGATGGCGCACTTTGATTTGACAATCTTTGATTGTCGTGCTTCCATGATCGCAATTTTCAATGGCCTATCACCTGTGTCACTCTTATTACCTAGTATTGCACATGCTGGATGCTGCTTTCACACCCACTGTGTGAAAATGACATCTTCGAGGGCAGGAAGCCTATGTTTTTTACTTTTTAATAAAATGATGCACGTAAATCTGTTTCTTGAAGTGAAATCTCGAAATCATACCCCACATTTATAATGCTCCATTCTAAGATGTATAATTCACACATATACCCTGCTACAATGGTCTCAGGACATCTGAAGCAGCTGCCATACAGCCATGCAGGGCAGTTTCAAAGTTCTGGACACAGCTGCTGTGGTCTTGCTTCTGTATATGCCTCTGGTTCAAATTATCACAATTGTGTACACCAGCAGCCTGGTTGCATTGTTAATATCCATATATAAGCCATGTCTAGTTTTGACATGGCAGTTACTGAGCTTACACAATTATAGAGCCACAATAATTTGATATCATTTATTGTCAGCTGGGTGAACAGTGACTCATTAATGAAAGGGCCTGGTGTATTAAGTCGTCTGGCCTGGGTGTACCCACAATAAGTGTTGCCCAGGAAGCCCTCTCTTTGATTGCTCTGAGAAGAGTTGTCACCTTCCTCCAGGGAACCTGAACACTCCATGCGAGGTACCCTTGGAAACAGTGCTTCAAAGATGGTCCTTGTATTACAGTTGGCACCTCACACCAGGTGGCGGTTCCTGGAGATGTTTTGATATAGTCAGAGGTAGGGGTGAAATTAGGCTAGCCTAGGTTAGAGCCTCAGTCTAAGATGTTGAGACCACTCTGTGAACTGAAGATCTCATTTGGGCTAGCCCAAATCCTACCTTCCTCTGCCTGCCTACATCAAAACATATCCAGCAATCATGCTGTCATGTGAGGTGGCAGTTGTAATAACGGTACTATCTGTGCAGCACCAGTTCCCAGGAGACCTCCCAGGGAATTTTCCTGTTTCATTGAGGAAGGCAACAACCCTTCTCAGGGGGATCAAGAAGAGGGCTTCCTGGGCTGGACTTGTTGTGGGTACAGCCGAGGAACTGCAGCAAACCAGAAATGTTTCAATAAGAAGCTACAATAATGTAAAAATGTTTTAATGAAAGAGGATACAATAACAAACCTGTGTCAAAAACAGCTAAAAGTCTGAAAAACTACAAAGAACAGTGACATTAGTGTAAAGAAAATGACTCAGTAGAGTTGAAAAAAAAAAAATTGCTTTCATAATAAATTCACAACCAGTATTACAGATTTTGTAAAATGCTATGTAAAAACCTCAAACTAGGCCATGAATTGGAGATATACCAAAATTGTAAACACTAGAGCAAGCACGCGTATGAATTTGCTAAACCCGTAAAACCATGTTTTCTTTTTCAAATTTGGTAATTGTAGTATGTGGCCACAAGCTCCGAATGAAAATAAAGACTGTAAGAAAGTGCAATTGAAGCATCTCAAAACCAACTCTTTCATAAACATAACACTACCCTTGTGATTAACATAATAATTTGCATTTGCAATAAACGTTAAGCATAAAAAGGAAGTTTAGAGAGCTGATCTATGAACACATCAGCAAGATACAAATCTGTGATGCCAAACATTCAAAAGATTAGATCTATCAGTATTGATCAAAGTGAGTGTACAACGTAGAAGAGAAAGAAATCGTTGCGTTTAGAGCAAAGGGAAGGGAAGCACACTCGATATATTTATTATATGGAACATCTGAACGCCCGAATAAAAGATCCTGCCTTCTTTGGCTATTATGTTGTTTTATATATGTAAATTAGTAATCCGTAATATATAACATTTACTATATCAATGTAATTCCCATTTGCACATTAGTGAGTCAAAAACCTTGCCATACCCACCATACCACTACCTGAAGCATCAGAATGAGAACACCATAAAACAATCTACTAACTCAATTACTGATTGTGGTTGTCTCACCATAAGATCCGGGCAAGATGAAAACATTTGTGTAACTATAATTATTAATTCCAGAGCATGCACCATGTCCAATTAATTCATAGGGAATATATATATTTTTTAATTCTAATACAGTCTATGTATCATAAAATCATAATATAATAAAATCATGAGAATTAACATCAGATAATTTCTCCAAATGAACTAATGTTCCTACCATATCTTTATTCATCATAAACACCAGATATTTTAAGATCTTTAAAACTGAATCTGATTTACGGGACATTATTAAATCACTCTAAGCTCCATGGAATTCAAACAAGCAAAGGTTCCTACTTTACTAACGGTATAAAAACGTGACCACTATTATTTGTGTGTTTTCCCACATTTGCTCACTTCCAGTGCTATTCACTAGGGTGTTCATAAACCTGTGAATGAAAAAATGTTACCCACCTATGAAAGAGTCACCTCTTCAAAGTTTATTCTCAGGACATATGTGGGGAACAATGCTGTCAGCATCACTACGATCTGCAGCCATAGCTCCTGGACATTTTGCCCAAGGCGGGACCTTCCTGCATGCCCCATGCCCTAGCATTCACTGAAGTGGCCACTGGTCATAGCCTGTTGGTCCTTTGCCTTTTGGCCATGCTCAGAGTCCCCCAAAGGTACCCAAAATGGCCTCTTCTCATTGGCCACTTCCCCACAAAATGGCCACCAGTGTCACTCTGGCCAGGATCAGGGCCTTTGGCAATGGCTCTAGAAGGTGACATGCAGGGTCCACTGTACATGACCTGCAGCCATGACCAGTGACCCATTTTCCACTGAAGTAGCCACTGGCCATGGCTAGTGCCTAAATGTTAAGGCCTGGCCCATGGCCAGAACCAGTGGTCACTATGACCCTATTTTAGGTACACAGGCCACTGTCCAGAGGCCTGATGTTTTGATCGAGAACCAGATGTTTACCATGGACTAGTGTGATGGCCTGTAGATCCCAGGGCTGAAACAACTGTTGTTCCCATTTGTGCATGCTTATTGTATCCCTTTCTGGCATCTTTGCACTGCGAGGTGGGGCAGCACCAAGATGACTGCAATATCTAAATTATTAGGATTTTTGTAGCGCTGTGGCTGGCCAGAACCCGCTTAAAGTCCATAGGTCTCAATGGGAGCCATGCAACATTTTTTGCATCGTAGCAACCAACCAAAATAGCTGTCATTGACTAGCTAATCTGGTTGCGTGTGTTGCCTCTGCATCCCCAGTCCGGATTTGTTGACATATACAGTTCAATCACAAACCTAGGACGTAGTTATTGGGTCTGCAGATTGCCTGAGCCAATTCAGATCTCATTAACTGGTTTTTGGCTGCTTTCAGGCAATTCAAGAGAATCCACTGGATGAATGTGTACCAAACTTGCAAATAGCATGCTTTTGGGGCCAGCTACCAAATCTTCATTCATGTTTGGCATGGATCTGTTCATCAGTGACATTACCAGATGTCAAGGGCAAGAGATCAAGAGACAACTCGAGACTCAGGCAGTTTGTTTCAAAAAGGTTGATTTACAACTAAAGTATCACAGTGGTTAGGGTGGACTGGATGTTAGAGCAGGACATTCTCAAAGAAATTAAAGGTGAGCAGTTCCAGTTTCTTTAAGGACCATAGTCAATCAGTATGTCCTTTTATCCCTTCATGCTCTGTCTCCTGGACAAATGAAAATCTCTGGCAGTATATGGGGTTTATGTGTCCCCTGCACGTCTTTCTTTGCTTGGCGGAGCCATCACTCTGTTGTTGCCTGGTCAAAATGTGGGTGTACCAAGTGGTCTCTTCCACCTTCAGGGGCTCGAGGGGCCCTGGATTGCTGATCACAGTGCCATACATAGGTAGGTGGTGCTAGACCTCAGTAGGCCTGCGTATTATGCAGCAGAGGCCCTGAGGTGCTAATGGCGGACTCTGCCTCATTCTCTGTCACACTTTTCTTCCCACATTCATAGGGATTTATGGGGTTCCAGATTTTCCCATCTCCTGCCCAGGGCTTTAAAGGATTGAAAGTCCAACTGCAACTTTATACATAAGCAGCAAAATGCACAGGTTCATGGGACATTTGTTCCAGATAAGCCTCCATGTCCTCATACTGCGATGAGCAGAAGAGTACCTACTCAGTGTTCCTACCTGATTGAGTTAACAGAAGAGTAACTTCGCTCTCAATATATCATCCCTTGATATTTTAGCAGAAATCACTGAAACAGAGGCCAAGTACCATTTATCCAACCACAATTTAATATATTTGAACCAAGGAAATTCCTGCTATGTATGAACCATCAAGATGTTGTTTGTAAACCGTATTTCCCCCTATTGCCCAAACTCTTGACCACAGTAGAATTTTCCCTGGCATGATTTGCTTCTCCATTGATTTGATGTTTGGATGATCTTGTACATTTAGCACATGCGTTCACTTCAACACACTTAAATAGTTTCCTGAAGTGAACTGGGCCCCCATTTTTGTGTGGTGCCACAGTCTGCTTCTGTAAAAGGATGCTGTCAACACCATTCCCTGGTAGGCAACCACAGAGGCAGCAAAGCAGATGTTAAAACATACAACCACACCTGCAGCTTGCACTCTACACTGAGTATGCTGTCGTGACCACCCGTGGGCAGCATGCTACCATGGCTGCAAGAATTCCGAAGGTAGTCTGTATGACTAAATGCATTTCTGTGCCCCATGGTCATTTTTGTTTCCTGCCTTTGGATCTTCAGCCAGTTACACCTATAATAACAATCAAAAGCCAACCTTAGTAATCCATAAAGATGGTGGAGCAGGAAATAGGGTCTTCATAGGGTCTTCTTTAAGTCATCTAAAAGTAAATTGAATGGGTGTTGGGCCAGGACAGATTTATGATGCATCCCCTTTCCTCTTTCAACGGCTCCCATCTTTTTTTTATTTTTCTTATTTTTTATTTATTTGTTTTGATTTATAAAAGAAAACCTTTACAAAAATAAGAACAATCTCAACGGATGAATACATGGAGAAAAATTAAAATACAGAATTTGAAACAAAAAAGAAAAAAGAGAAAAACAAAAGAAAAAAGAAAATGCAAATAAAAAGCAAATATAAAGCAAACCAAGGAGTCCCTCAAGGAACAGGGGTCGAAACAGCAAACAGTTCAAAGTACCAAAAAATGTTCTTTTAAATTATGATGGCACTTTTTTTTCAATACTTGAACTATTGTTGCTGTTAGCATAATCTCTTGACCAGCAATCATTCTGTCCCAAAAAAACTCTGAAATGAGACTTTCCTCCTTGGCCACAAATCTTCTGAAGAGTAACAATCTGATTTCCCAAGTGCCTTCACACTCCATTAATAAGTGTCTTATTTTTTGTTTGCCAGGAGGTGCACAATGTTCACAGAGCTTTCTTGCCTGACCCCCTTGGTTTCTTCTTGCTAATATTTCCCCAGTACACAACACATTAAGTCTGAGTCTCAGAAAGTTATTTCTTACTGATCTATCTGGGAACTTTTTTAGATAGTGAGGGAGAGAGCCCATCTTTTTTTTCACCTTAAGAAATGGATTTGGAGGATTACTGGATCTTACACTGGCGATTGTGTCAATCCAGTACCAGGATTCTAATGTTTTTTCACTTTGCAAGGGTTTGAAACAACCGTTTCCAGGTTCAGCTCCAGTCTGTTCAATGTTGCTTTAATTTTCTTCTCCAAACCAGAAAGGACATGGGATCTAGAGCTTTTAAGGTGCACATTTACCTCATAAAAGAGGGAATCTTTCTTGCCAGTGAGGATTTCACGAAATAATGAAATTAGTTTCCAGTCTGCAAGGCACCCCAATGAGACCAAACCCAGTTCAAAACGTAAACTCTCAATTGATGTGCATAAAGGGAGAGCCAATGTTTTTTTCCAGATTAAGCCCTCTATTCTGTTCCAGTTTATGTGCCATAATAGTGGTTTTGCCTCTAAGCCGTATAATAGTACTGGGACTTCTTTAGCCATGTAAAACCTGATTAACGGTGAAATTGAAAATTTGCAATATTTTGCGTTAAGTTTTTTCATTTGTGGAATTATTTGGGCAACTTTCTCCATCATTACTGAGTTTACTTTGTTTTTTGCGGGGCATGAAAATATCTTATAACCCAGGTATATCAGTTCTTTGGGGGATAGCCTTCCAATCCAAGTACCAGTAGCCAATGTCATGATGCCTACCCCCTGGCATCCGGACCAAGCCAATCAGCCCCGGGAGCAGGCATCCAGGTGCTTACTAAAAGCCCAGCAGCCCCGGCTAGGGGCTGTCTGGGTACAGTCCTGGCGCCAGGCTCATAGAGGAAATCATAGAGGAAATCAGTCCTGGCGCCTTAGGCGCCAGGCTCATGTACATTACTTACCTCAAGCAGATCATGCTGCAATGGAGTCAAGCCAACGTGAGGCCTGAATGGGACTACTTTACTTCAGGGACTATTTTTTTACTCGGGTGTGGTTCTGGGGGAACTTCTTACCTGGGACTACTTTGAAGGCTATTTAAACCACGCCCGAATAGCAGCACATGCTTCGCGTTATTCTGCATCCAGCAGCATAACGCTCACCGTGCCTGCAGTCAGCATCCAGTCTTCTGCCACGCCCGCCTCGAATCCAGAGCTCCTAGAAAAAGACGAAAGAAGAAGGAAAGGTTAGAACACGGGCATTATTTTAATTCCTTACCTGATTCCGGATCCATCACGTCTTCGAACTTGGAAAGGACATTATTTCTGCACGCGTCGCATCGCCAGCTGCAGCGCCACCCCATACTCACCAGTCCTCACAGCATTTTTCGATTCAGCGCTGCCTCCATCATTTTCTTCGCCGAACTCCAGCATCTAGGGGACAAAAGAAATATAAGGTGAGCTGAGAGAGCCAACAAATACAATCTCTTTTTACCACCATAGACTTACCTGATTTACCACCGGAGGCATTATTCTTTAACATCCCGCAACTTCTTACGCCACACCTGTAAGGAGAGAGAAAACAACAAGTTAAATACACGCATCTTTTACCGGACAGTGTTGGGTAATACAGACTCTTACCTGAACGCCATCAGCTGCCACAAGACAACCTTCTCTTGGACCCAGCTGCAACACAAGAAGGGAATGGGACAAGAGTTAACATCGGACATATTGAACTCGTTGGACTTTATACTTACGGGTTCTCGCCAGGAACCTCGGAGTCAATATTCATCCGGAACTCTTCCAACGCCTTCGAACCAGTGAAGTAACTGGTATCTACGCGCCCCTGCATTCCACGCAGGATGGAGAGCTCACCATTCAAAAACATATGGTGAGATTACCGAAAGGGAATATCGGAGGTGATTAGTGGGGAGAACAGTGGGGTGCCATTACTAGAATCCACGGGTGGCTAAATCCCTTTCTCCACTTGCAGGAGAATACTTCTACGAGTCAGGCAGACGAGATTAGGCAGGCCAGTCCAGTCTGTCATCTCTGCACTACGCTTCACGTTGGAGGAGACCGCAGCTGTCCAGGCCCGATCGACACCCCTGTGGGAGCCAGGTGAGCGTAACAGCCAACTTTCTTCTTTGGATGTTTAAAGATTAGTATTTTAGATTTCGAGGGGTTGATTGTGAGCGCATTAATACTGGCATACTCCCCAAGCCCACTGCAGACCTATCCAATAATACAATGTCATCTGCGTAGGCCAGCGAGTGCAGCCTCCTTCCATTCATCACCGGACTGGCCAACGCTGATGAAAACAATAAATGTCCTAAATCTGAAAGAAAAAGGTTGAAAAACAGTGGTGCCCCCATACTGCCTTGTCTAACCCCTCTAAGGACCTGTATCAGATCATTGAGATGGCCTTCTTTGTCTAGCCACGCTCTTAAAGTTGTGTTTCTATGTAGTTCAATTAACATTGCCAATAGGGAATATGGTATCCCCCAGCTGTGAAGTTTTCTCCAAAGCAAAGATCTGTCCGCATGATCAAATGCCTTGGATAAGTCTACACAAGCCCCATAAAGAGGTAGGTCCGATTTCCCCTTTTTCTTTTCACTAACCAGGTTTAGGATTAATTGTTATTTTGAACAAAACGTGATGCGACCAGATAATTATTATTTTTGTGTATTATTTAAACTAATTTTATCGAACTGTTGTGGCAGGAAGTAAACTTAATTTTGCCAATGCTTTGTATTATAGCAGATCGACCAAAAAACAGAAACAAAGACCTCTTGCAGAGGATGAGAAACCAGGTAAAAACGTGACATCAAAAACAGATGTTATTTTTTGAGAAGGTAACTGGAAGTCAAATTTATATAAACTGTGGCTCATGAGTGAAACCTTATTTCTTGCCTCTATGTTTGATGTAAATGCCAAGTGCATCCTGGCAATTTAAGTTCTAAGTGACAACCTTAACGCTAATGCTCTAGCCAAGACAGCATATGTATTTTTAGCAAGTGAGCTGTTCTGCCTGCACGTCATAATCTTGTACCGATCCATGTTGTGAAGATCAGCACCAGGTCATGGTTCAGTCTGGTGTGCAGGCTATACAAATGATCACACCCTTACTAACACCACTTTGGCTTATAAATTATATCTCCCTGATCCAATTAGTATACAGGTGTTCTGCAGCCCAAATAGCAAAACTAGGTCAATGCAAATGTCCTGTTGAAGAAAATTGGCACAACCCAGCTGTTTTGATGGGGAGTTGTGCACATATTCACAAATTCTCATACTTGTTGCACCGGTTTTGAAGTCTGTAGGGTTAAATGCAAAATCAAGTGTATTGACCAGAACATGACTACATTTCAGGAATATGAGATCTTGAAGCACGTCATTGACTTCGAAATGCCAGCAGGGCAATAACAGCATTATTCATATTAATTTGTATTATTTAGAGATAGACTAATGCTTCTACCACTGCAAGCAGGGCATTCCCTTTTCTAGGTGCTTACAATGACTGAATGAATGAGGGTATAAAATAAAGATGCTGGTGGAGGGAGAAATAGAGAGCATAAAAAGACGGGCAAGACAGGCATACATTGCTCTGTATTATTGAACTTTTCAAGTATGGACAAGTGGCAATGGGGTACATTACCCTTGTCAGACAAGCCACTTGTCAGACTGCGCACTGTTAATTGGTGTAATGTTTTCTGTATACATCAGGGAATATGGGCAGCCATCACACTCTATTTTGGTTTGAGAGGGCTATTTTTTCATCCGCAATTGCTGAGCAGTAACTATTACTTTTCTTCCATGTGAACTATGGGTAAGGAAGCAATGACGACCAACCCAAGTTTCATCAGGGTTGTTACTATTCAGAAATCTACAGTATGTTGTTGCAAGCGCTCCCCCTGTAGACACTGAGAACTGTAAATGCCCCCTTATCAGATTTAGACCATGATCAACCCATCAAATGAATGGAAGAGGTCTAGAATTCACAGATCCAGAAGGTTTCCAGATAAACAAATGTACACGCAACCCTATGATAAGAAAGAGCCCTAGCTGCTTGGAACTTATCACTTTATTAAACGTCCTCATATTTTAACAGGATGCCAACTTTCCTATGTCCAGAAAGATACTGGAAAGATTATTTTCAATAAGCTTTTGTGTCCTTCCAAACGTCCATTTGTTTCAATCAGTATTTTTTTCATTTTTCTAATAGCACTTACATCCCTGTTGGATATGTCCTTTACGAACGAAAAATAACACAATCCTTGATATATCCATTGTGTGAATTTGAACCCATTGATAAATATCAATCCTCATTGTTGTTGATATGTCATCACAACCTCCACGTCAATATATAGTATGACAGGAAGTCCTAAGCGAAGCACTTCATGCCGTTTGTGTTCATAGTATACAAATAGTGTAGAATTGCAAACCGTTATTGAGAAACTATTGAAAAAGGAAACCGGTTAAACAAGTGTTGGCGTTATTAGATGTTAAGATGCCTTTTCTATTGCTTTTCAGAGCGCAATGGCACAGCCTAAGTTCTGCGAATAAAACCCACTTCCAGTGAAAAAGAACCAGCAGAAGCAGTCCATTAACAGAGTCAGTTTACGAACCCACAGCCATGAGTTATTGTAACCGTCTTTTCTAGCTCTTATTCACTCTTGCACACAGAATTCTGCTCAACACACCTGGCAATATTCCGAAATAAGAGGCGATCATTACTGTATTGACTCTCCCAAAGCTGGATTTCATATTAACTACTTCTTACATGTAAACATGAACTGCTCTACCTGTACTGATGATGATATAATAAAAAGCATTGTTTAACTTCATTTTCTCGATGTATGTTTAGTCGAAATATGTTTAGGTCAGTCTGCAGTCTGTAATCTTCAATCGAGTCTTCAACCCTTTTAAATGTTCTCTTCTCCTGCTATCGTCAGCTTATTCACACCACTTCTCATTTTCGTAGTTCCATTTTATATTTTGTGCCAAGAATAAAAATGCAATGCACGCATTAGGAACTTAGAAATCCTCCCTTTTTCTACCAATGGGCTATGTGTTCCTTTTCAAGCCAAAGAGAAAATGGTACAGCGGCAAACATTCAATGATAACCACCATGAATATTGCCCAGGCCCCCTATAAAAAAAAAAAAACACTTCTGAGTTATTGTAGTGGGGTTGCTTTGGTGAACGGGGCGAACCTTGCGGGCCGATGTGAACACCATGGTATAGATGACTTGACTTCCCAACAGTAACCCATGTGATGATTAGTGCCTTCAAGAGGGTTAGAATGGAGGTCATCTCCATCCTCAAGATTACTTAAGGGAATGAATATGTGAACATTAGGAAAGGTGGCCTTCGAAGTGTGATGAGGTGGAAGTTGTGAGGCGATTGCTCTTCTGCTGAGGAAATCAGGTAAACAGCATAAAGTGCACAGGTACGTTTCTTGCATAGAACGTATGGTTTCTTTGAAGTTGATTTCAGGAATACCAGCATTAAACCATAAACACATTACATAAAAGCGATAAAGGAAACATTCAAGCAGATTTCAATAGAAATGTCCTCACAGATTAGGCATTCTTTAAAAATAACAATGAAGCCCAGCCCACAACTGAATCTGGCAATAGCAGGTAAGACACAGCAGGCTCATAATAACCAAATCCCTGGCCCCGCAAGACAGGTTTCAATGTGCGCTCTGTAAGAGTATTTAGCATTTTTTTTCATGCAGCACCACTGCATGGGTTTGGTGCATTGCTATAATGCGGTACAGCAAGGCATGTGTTGCCAGTGTGACATGGACATGTAAATGAAAACAGGCTATTCAGTCAAAAACGATTTCCACATCTAAAATGCAAATAATTTATTTTTCACAGTTAAAAGCATATATTTTTTTCTCACCTGAAATTCCTCTGTTGCAGGAGACACATTTGAGGATTAATGAACTAACCTCATTAACAATACTCACGATTCTAACTCATTAATAATATAATGTGTTCTCCAGTGCAAAATGAGATGGAAAATGACAGGCTCTGAAAGTCATTTTAAACGCGCATCCAGATTTTTTTTTCTTTGCTTCTATCTGCGCTCTGTCCACAGTATTTGCAGGTAGCAAAGACTCAAATAAGCAGGAAATCAGTTTGGTTACAGTTGCAACTGTATAAGCCAAGCCATTGTTAAAGAAAAGGAGGGTAGGACATGATAAAATTTCATTGGTTGAACTCGTTTGGCAGGCTGTAACAGAGCTTTGCTAATGATTCTCGGGAAGAAGAGAGGAGAAGACATTTTACACAGCTGGGAGAAAGACCTGGCTGGTGGCTGGGGATTTTCCTGATTGAAAAAGCAGATCCCAGTGCACTGCTGCAGAGACTGGGAATTCCAGTCAATAAGCCCCGGTGTGAGTGACGGCAGATGCTTGTCCTAGCTGGGGTGATTTAAGAAGAATTCATTGAACCACTTCCAGAAGGCGACCAGCCGATGAATTTCACATGCTGAACAGGCCTGGTAATTATATTACAGAGTGTGGGGGCAGTGTGTATGTGTGCGAAACTATTCAGTCAGCGTGGAAGAGGGAACTGCAGTGTTTTATCAACATGTTTAATGTTGCGAATTGAATATGTTCTCGCCGCTCTCTTCTCATTTTGCTACAGATAAGGTTATTACTGTGCAATTTCCATTTATTTCTGTAAAAAGAGTAAGATCGTGTTGAAATGCAATTTTTATAATACACAAAAAATATCTGAAAGCAGACGGATAGTGTGTTTTAATTTTCTCTTTTATTTGTGCATCTACCATTACAGTACTGATAATATGGGGAGAGGTTTAGACAGTGCAATTGTCATTTTTAAGAAAGCTAAAAATAAGACTTACCGGTAGCTGTGTGCATGATTCCATTCAGTATATAATGTATGTTTTCTGAACGGAACATAATAATAATATAATGAAATAGACTGCTGCTGGAGGTACATGAGTCAGCAGAAAGAGAGGCCCTGGACATAGTTCACCGATGTAGATAAATTGGTGATAAATACCGCATGTTAGCTCGCTGTCGTAGATAAGTCAGTGAGGACAGCCCATGGTGGCACTCCAATTGAAAATGTGGTGTTCCTGAAATGTAAGCCTGAGGCCTCTCTAGTGATCACACAAACAAACTAAGCAAAAATAAGGGGTTCTGGATATTGGGACACATATAAAACAAAGGAATTATGCTCACCAGAAATACCACCAATAACGCATACCAACATAATGTATACCACTAAATGTATCTGTGTGCTGAAATAATGTATGTATACTATATTACTATATACCAAATCTAATCTGAATGCAAAGAGTGATTATTACTGAATTATTTTCATTTTGGTGGTAAGAAAATACCGCTAGGCCCCAAATCTATACAAAATACCCTACATATTTATGGTGCATTGCAGGCCGGGAAAGTGATCATAGAGCACCTACTGGGCGTGGCAAGTGTGTCTCACACTGCCATCTGTACATTAAAGGGAACCCATTTCATAATAACAGTGTGTCACAAAAACGAATTACAGAATGTCACAAAGGGAAACCACATTCTCAGCCCTAGTGCAATATTTAGAGGCAAAGTTGTTTGTACATGGGACGTGGTCATCAAACAGTACCTCAGAATGGCATGACCGCATTCAGGGTGAGGTGCAGAAAGAAAAACTAGACAATATTTTTGCAGAAGGCAGCATAATTCAGGTCTGCCTTACAAGGTTATTGAATGCAGCCAATAAAAGTGCAGAGAAAGACTGTTTAATACGGCTATGCGCCAAAATATGGTTTATTTTTAATAGGTCCCTGCGAATGCAAGAAAATGATACCCAGCTAATAAACAGGTTAAAGACTGACTTAGATGGGGCAAGTAAAAAAGAGGAGATGTTAAGAGCAGAATTAGAAGGATGTCAGAAAGACATGAATTAAAATGCAGAGATTTTGATATTCAGTTGTCCAAAAGCAAGAAACAGTTTGAAGACAGTGAGCAAGAATTGGTACACTTAAAAGCCTTAGTGGATCACATTAGACAGGATAAAGATGAGATTGTTTCAGAAATGCAGATTTTACAAAAAGAACATTTTGAAAAAGAAAGTGATCTCCAAGGTGCAGAGCAAGAAATGGTTAACATGATTCAAGAAAGAGACAAGAGAAACAAAGAATTCAATGAATGCCAAATGCAAATGTGCGACATGCAGGAGGTAATAAATAAAATGAGTGATGAAAACAACTATCTGCAAAATGAAGCACGCGGGCACCTTAAAAAGAGCAAAGACTTAGAACAACAAATGTGCATTCCCAGGTCCCAGGAGTGGCGGCAGGGTACTACATTCAATGGAGTGGAGGTGAATTCTAGTTATGCCCAAAGAGCTAGTGCTGCAGTGACTGGGCTGGTGACTGAACTTGGTTGCAACGCCCTTGGGGGATTTGATACTCCCATTGGGAGCAGCCACCAATCCCATATACCTGGAACCAGGATTGAGTCACCAAGTAGCGCAATTCCATGCATTGCAACAAGTAGCCCCAGAAAAATAATGAAATATATTAAAGCTCTGATCAAACCATTTAAAAAAGGAGGGGAATGATGCATTGAGGATCACTTAGAAGCAGTTCATGACATTTTTAAAGCACTCCAGATACCTAAGGAACAGTACAGACAATATTTTCATTTAACTTTAGATGCTCCGACGGCCAGCATCATAAGGGGATTAAATGAACAGCAGAATATGACATGGGTGGAGTTTGAAAAAGAAATTAGGCATCATTTTTCTCCTTTCCAGTCATTACAGGAGGCAAAGAAAGTTGCTTATACACTTACTGCTGGGCCTAATACATCCCCTCGCCAGTTTTTACAAGACTTAAAAAGAGCCTTTTCTCGCTTTGATGTATCTTTTGACCCCAATTCTAATGAATTTAAAACCGCCTACTTCTATGGGCTACAGAAAGACATCTTATCACAATTGGTTCGGGAATTTGATCGTGACAAGTCCCTTGAGTGGATTGTGCATCAAAGCACAAAACTATATGAGGTACTCTATTGTCAGGGTAGAGAAAGTGATAAAATGAAAGATACTAGACCTAAATCTAAAGAACCATCAGCAACAGTGATGGAAATCAGGTCAGCCAAGATGTCCCTTGAGTCTGCTCAAAGTCCAGGTAAAAATAATTCGGCACCTGAACAAAGGGTTAATCAACAAAGGTCATCACACTCTGCACCAATGTTTCAATCACATGATCCTAGTAATAGGGAGAGCTACATCAGTCCTAGGTATTTAGGAGATATGCCCCGGGCAGGCTATCGGCCTGATATGTCAGGTATGAACTATAATCAGAGACAAAATCAAGATCAAAGAAATGATGGTCCCTACCAGACATTGGGGACACAGAGCAAATTTGATCCCAACACCATGATATATGGTAATCAAGATAGACCCCGATATGTGGATCGATTTGCTGATAATGGGAATCAACATAGGGGCCAGTACCCACAACATGAGAGACAGGACATGAGACAGAACATGAATTATACTCCACGTCAGAACAATGATTTGGTTGTAGTCCCACCAGGGGACTACAACCAAAGGATGGGTGCACCCCGCTCCCCTCCACAAATGAATCAAGAGTTCAGAAACTATCCCAATAGAAATCACTCACCTGAGAGATATCAGAATATATCCAATCAGGGAGAAAGCAACCAATATCGATCTAGGCCACAGAGGGAGGATTCTAGAGAGATGGAAAGGTTCCAGTGCCTTGAGGCCCAAGTGAAAATGTTATCTGAACAAATAGGGAAGCTTTGTACAGCACAAAAACAGTCATCAAAGGAGGGGGCTGATGGCCATAGCAATGACCGTGGGGGCTTCTTCTGAAAAGTGACTAAGTACTCATGATACCTACAGCACCGAAAAGATAGATTGCTCTGATGTAATTTTGCATAATGACTCTGAGATGTCTAATGATTTAAAAGTGAAAATGCCAGTAAATGAACATGTAACATAAAGTGCAAATACTTCTAAAAGAGAGGTACGGTTTAACCTAGAGCTAAATCAAACATTGGAGATTTGTACAAATGAAATAAGAAAACTTGAAACTCCAAGAGAACAAAGAGACAGATTTAAGAAAAATGACTCATGCATGGGGAATACCAGTAAACAGGGAGTAAGTGGGGATGCTATGATTTCCTCTCTGGGCAGTCAAAACAATGACCAAACACAGGCAGAAAAAGGAAATACTCCAAAGGAGGGTACATGCCAATCACCTGAAGAATTCTTTGAGCCACATATTTGAGGCTGAAAGGGCTGGTACCACACTAAATGATCACAAATGCACAGAATTAAACAATGACAGATTGCTGAATGATGTTGTTTCACATGTTCAGTTGGAGGGTTGTAATGTGGCCTCTGATGATACCTGGATGGATAGGCGAACAGTGGCCACACTCCAAAAAACCTCTGAACATGGAGAAATTAATAAAGTCTCTCGCGCAGAAATGGGTAAAAAGGAGGGAAAAATGTCTTTCCATTTACCAATGTGCTTAGCCAAAAGTGAAAAAGGCCTGAGAAAGGTGAGTCCTGAAATCAGTAAGAATTCACACTTCTTATGTGTATTAGAGGAAGTTGAGGACAGGTATTATGCTCCCATCACTGTAGAAGAAAAATGCCAAACATTTGCATTGATTGACACTGGCACACAGGCCACAATTATGTCCAAGGAGCTGGTAAAGAGTATCAATGAAGGGAGATCCCCACAGAATCAGATCACAGTGAAGGAAAATCAAGGTCCAGTGCATAACTTAAATGGGGAGGAGGTGCCCATCATAGGTGTAACTGAGGTTGACATAAAAATAGGAAAGCACAGAATGAAACAAGAGGTATTGATCACATCTATTTGTGAAAATCAATTTCTGATGGGGACAGATTGCCTGAAAAGATTGTCTCCTCTCATAGATGGGGTGAATGGAGTGCTGTGGTCCTTAACCAAAAAACCATTGAGACCTAAGAAACTAAAATCACAAAACAGCAACATAAATGAATGTCACACCGTTGCCAAAACAAATGATGCTGTGGAGGTATATCTCCAGAATAGTTGCATACCTAGTGTCACTGTTATATTAATGTGTCAAGACAAAATGCAGAGCGACAATGAAAAACTACCTGTACAAATATACTTGGACCCAAGGAAAAATTGGCAGACCGCAATAGATGAGCACACATTACGTTTTTATTTAAAAGAAAAGATATGCAAACAAAATATTACTCTTAAAGCAGATTCAGAAAAACACATTACCACTCTTGCTGAAATACACATGGAAGATGAGCAAGCATGGGTTCATGTTGGTATAAATGACTGTTTTAAAACAATAAAAGCCACTTTAGCGCTTGAACAGGAGAGGAGCTTCTTTAATGAGAAATTGTTGCAAAAAATAATGGCGAGGGAGGAAATCCCGAAATTTAGGGTTAAAAACCAATATGTTTCTGGGTTGGACAGTCCAGACTTTGAAAACCGATTTGAAGGCAGATGCATGCTTAAAATTAGCATTGGGCAGAAAACTATTTACCATAATGTATGGATAGTGAGTGGAGCACAAAATGATTTTTACATGGGCAATGACATCATGCACAGAATGTGTATGGGGTTAGATTTCCTTAATCAAAAAATATGGTCACGCCTAGGTGGGCCGGCACCTGAATTTGAAGACAAAAGAAGGGCTTATCATTGTGCACAACTGGTTCCTTATGCAATAGAACTACAAATGAGGAAAGATACCATTATTCCTGCATTTACAAAACAGTTTGCAATAAAACTGAAATGCAAAAATGGACAGCAGATGAAAGACTCTGATGCATTTGTGTGCCTGAATGAATCCATAAAACGGCAAGGCCTGGATTATGAATACATTCCATTGGTAGATATTGGTGAAGGGCCTGTAAGAATTATGGTAAATAATAAGGGTTTGAAGTGGGAGAATGGAAGAACAGACTCCCGCCCTTCCCCTCTCGCGCTTGGCCTAGAGGATCACGGCCTAGACACCCGCCACGAGAGGAGTTTGCCTATCTACCAGACGACCAAATACCCTGGTACAGGAACATACGGATGTGCCCACCTACCTGCCCAGCAGCCCGCCCTGCCCATGCCGACACCTGCGGCATGGATCAACTCGACTAAACCTACACGTCGTTAGAGATGCCATGACGACCTAGCCAACGGTCAGCACACCTGTGCACACATGCACACCGGACACTCCCACACCAATCCACACGAAGAACATACTCAGTGCTATGACATAGGCGACAGACATACCCACGGACGTGCATCTTTATTATTTTCCTCATAGGCTCTCAAAATGCAGAAACGCAAGACGCATAATGAACTTATCTAAAAAGGCTTGCTCACGCCTCTTCTAAGAACCATGTACCATAATGAAGAATATAACGGAGACACGATACTGAGGATAGAGCAATATGATACCGTAACCTAAAGAGCTCTGCATCAAACGGTTCCACCTATGCACCAGGCCCAAGTAGGCCGTAAGCAAAAGTTTCCATGAACATTGAATGAGCGAGAGCTCGGTTGCTGACCCTGCAGAATGAGCCCGGCAAAAGCACACCGCCAAGGGCACGATGTTGCAATCTCGCACGCTGCAAGCCGACGCCAAGGTCGCACCTGCAAGATAAACCAGGCACACAGTGGAAAAAACAATATTAATTGTGCTGAATTCTGCCTCAAACACGGTCCCACCTCACGTGACAAAGCCAAACCTGACAGGATGCCAAGCCCAGGAGGAATGAGACGCCTGAATCCCACGTTTCAAGACACAGGCAGATACAATTAAAAGACTCATTGGACATCTGCAGCAGTGGGAGTAGTCGACCTCCCAACATATGAATAAATCCTCACATTGTTTACACCTACCCATAGTAAAAACATTGTTGCAAATGACAGGTGCACCGCAAGCTGGGAACAGCGATAGTCCCAGACTGGGAGGCTCGCGAGAGGACCAATCAGAACATGGGGCTCTTATCACTGACGCCATTAACATTGACCAATCCTCAGAGGTCTTCATGTAACAATTTTCATGTATCAAATTGAAGGGACAGCCCAAGTATATCACCTGACTAACCCTCAACCACTAATACCGTTCTCTATATGTATGCTATACTAACCCTACCACTCGAGTAACCAATCCAGAGTGGAAATAGGTTTTTTGCTAAACTTTGTAAGATGACGCAAGTAGCGCGTCATACTAAGGTAAAAAGGGCCTGCGAGCCCCACGATTGTGTGTGTGTCAGGACGGACGCGTACGATCCTTGACCCATCCCTGCCGTTTTGTCTAATAAACAGCAGAGTCACCTTGCTTCTTGCGTGTGTCTCATACTCTATCTCTTTTGGGATATACGGGAGGAGTTGGGGCCTCCCTGCCCGGAGGTCTACGGACGGCCCGGCCGACCCCGGCAGAATTTCCCCCCGACAAGTTGGAGGCACTGCTGAGATCTGTTTAAGATCTGCTTTTTTATTTTTATTTTTCCAGGTACTCCCGTTGTGAGGAGGCCCGGCGGCGCGGCCCCCTCTGCCGTTGCCCCCTTCTGAGGACTACAGGACCATCGCGGAACTGCGAGAAGACCGGACAGCGCAATCCGGATATTGGCCTTCGGGAGCCGGTTGAGAAGTATCCCGCCCGCGGTTGGCGAGTGTCCAGACGTGGTCCAGACGAGGGGAGGTGGCGAGCCGCTTGGAGGGGTGCACGCAGTCGAGCGGCCCCGCATCAAGAGAACTTGGTGAGCATGCCACGCACAACAAGCAATGTGAAATTGTGAGGGAGGGGGGAGGAATTAAAAACGGGAGGTGGGAGGTGTTACACAGGTGCGCGGCGAAGGTTTGACAATTTAGTGTTGGCAATGAAATGAATGGTAGCCGAACGAGTGCGAGAGCAGTCGGCTACGTTGCGCGAGAGAGGGGGGTGGAGCACGAAAACATCACGTGCGGCCGCTCGTAGACACTGATTGGCCTAGGTCGCGACTACGTGTAAGGGTGTGTGTGTGGTTTCCTACGATTTGGCATTTATTGATCAATGAGTAGATGAGGATCCCTATTGTTCGAGCAAGAAACTCGATAGGTAGATGACGTTTCCCTGTAGGCGGTAGCTAGTTAGTTGCCCAATACGGAAGATAATTGGCTGGTTAAGCCCTCCTGTCGAGGGGCGTATCACACGCGAGGCGACGCAGTGTGCGCAGTCCGATTATATTATTGATTACCTTGTTCCAGGAGTGACACGAAGACAGCTGTGAGGTTAACGGGGGTAGATTACAAGTGTATTTTGGACTTAAAGAATATATGAAGAACTTACCAGTAGCTCGAAAAGATCGGTGACGTCACCAGTAGGGCTTTCATAGGATATCCCGAGCACAAGGCATCTTTCTTTCTGAGATTGGTGGGGAAGAGAACTGTGGTAAGGGAGTGGAAACGGAGATAAAAGGTAATGAGTTGATCGGGGAAAGGCGAAAAGGGGGACGTGGCTGCGCACGGAGAACGCCGGCCACGGCGAGTGTAGAAGAAGGAGGAGGAGCAAATGAAAATAGGGCGACTGTATAAGAACGTCACAAGGGGTACGCAGCCGCAGGGGGCTACGTGCGCCTCGGCCGCAGGGGGCCATAAGGGTGTTGTGTAAAGGAAGAAAGAAAGAAGAAAATATACAAATGTAAATACTATATTTTAATAATTTTCCTTAGCGGACTATCGCAAGTCCCCAAATTTACAGGGCCAGGTAAAGGTATAAGGCTGTGTATTGTAAGTGTTAGCAAGATAATAGCTACCAAATAGGGGAAGGATAACAAGTGGAGCGCTACTATGTCACACGGGACAGGATCGGGAGGGTGGGGGAACACCCTCACTACCCCACTACAACACATATGTACCACACTGTCACCCCATAGGGAGAAACTGATCAAGTATAGCATAGAATGGACACAGGGGACGGACAACAAAATGATAACACCATGGCCGCCTAATGGTAGCTTCGATCCATATACCCAACATTCACTATTAAACCATCTGCATAATACATACAAACGGAAGAAGTTGACAAACCACGTGGAGGTGTTTAACTTATGGAGGATGTTCCAAGGGACCCGACCAGGACCAAATGGAATGTTCACTGTGGGGGAAATACCGGAAGAAAGAGAAATTAAGGAGGAAGGAGAGAATGGGAAAAAGGGGAGTGAAGACCCAAGGAATACGGGGAACGGACGAGAGGGAGGAGAAAAGAATAATAACTCAAAAGAAAATGAAATAAAAAAGGAACAGAGCAACGATATACCCCTAGCAAAGGTAGTGAAAACAGAGGGAGGGGGATTGTACCCTTTAAGAGAATTAGGAGAAATAGAAAGAGGACAGTTAAGAGCGGCTGAGGGGTACTCGAACCCGGCATACAGCCCACCACCATATGTGGCTCATAGGAAGATGCCAGCAGGGGAGGGGAGGACTGGAGAAGAGCAAACTGTGGAAATAGGACATGATGAGTGGGTAGCTGCGCAGATACTATTAAAATTACGAGGTTCATTAACAGGAGAAGAGAAGGAGGTAGTAAGGAAAATAGAGGAGGATAATACCAGGGAGAGTGGAATGAGAGGGGAAGAGCTGTTACGACAAAAGGAAGAAATTTTGGAGGAACGACTAGCAGAGTTAAGGGATGAGCAGAATGAACTGATCAAACAGCTCGAGAGGGAGGAAAGAGAGAGAGCGAGGGGAAGGAAAGAAGGTAAGAATGAATTGGAAAAAATAAGGGAACGAACTGAGGAGCAAAGGAGAGAAGCTGAAAGGGTAAAAGCAGCAGCAGAAAGGGTATCAAGAGCAGTGCTACGAGAGAGAAAAGGGAAGAAGAAGAGAAAGAAAAGGAAATGGCAATGTGGAAGAAGAGATTACTATCAGAAACGACTAAGAAATACGAAGAAGGGAGGGTGATAGAGAGCATATTAGAAAGGGAGAGGGTGAGATGGGAAAGGAAGAAAGAGGATGAAAGGATATTGGAAGAGGTGAGTAGTGAAGTAATGGAGGAATTAAAAAGGAAAAGGGAGGAAATTGGTAGAGAGATGGAGGAGAGAAATGAAGGGGAAAGAGACGATAGGAGAAGGGAGAGTGAAGTAAGGGGGTAGGTGTATAGAGACGCAGAAGTAGCAACAACATCAGCGCAAAGGGGAGCGGTTGGTAAAGGAGAAAAGGGAGAACCTGACCTAATAGACTTAAAAACAGTAACAATAAAGGGGAAAAAGACAGAGTGGGGGCTGCCGTTTGTGAATGACTTTTGTAGTGAGGAAGAAGAAGAAATGGAGAAGGAAGGAAGAAACAGTGAAAGGGAAAGTCTAGATAAACTATATACCACCCGGACCAATACAGACTCACCATGGATCTGTAGGAGAAAGGATGAACTGGAGAGAAGTGAGGAGGAAGAGCAAGGGATAGCGGAAAGACAGACACATGAAGACACATCGTCACCATCACACCCTCTCCCATCCCACCTTACATGCTCAACCACCTCACGCTCATCACGTACAATCAAACTTGCGCCCTTTACAAACGAATTGACACCCTATGCAGGTCGGCTTAGAGACCTCCCTAGACGCAGGCAGGAAGGACGAATACACACGCCCACATTAAATACAGGAAATGATGGAAGAAGGGGAAAAGATGGAGAAGAAAGAGTTACGAGCAGGGGAAATACGGACGAAATTGACGATGTAGGAGAGAGGGAAGAAGAGGAGGGGTGTGAGGACTCGATTTTATGGAACCCAAGGGATAAATCGAGACACAACTTAATGCCACTTCTGGAGAGGGGAGGGGTTAGACCACAGTACGTCCCTTGGAAGCATACAGACAAAGAAAATATAAAATGCAGGCTCCCATCATTAAGTGGAGGTGCGGGTAAATGGATATATGAAATGGAAAAACACACCGCAGGACAGAAACTGGCAGTGGGAGATGTAAAGGGCCTTCTAATATCGATATTAGGGGATGCAGCGGATGACATTTGGAAGAGAGCGGGATTCCCTGGGGTAACAATAGCAAACACATCGCACGATGGGGCACCATTCGCAAACTGCAGACATGCACTATGGCAGGCACTGAGGGTACAGTACCCAGACACATCAGACATAGGAGCAATTACCTCATGCAAGATACTAAGATCCTGTTGATTATATCCAGGAAATCCAAGAGAAGTGGCGCATGGAAACTAGAGAACAATGGGACAAAACACCAGCAATATTTTATCATATACTAGTACAAGGGCTCCCAGAAGGAGTTCAGAAACAACTGAAGAAAGTAGTGGGAATGGAAGCAAAAGCATGGCCAGAAATACAACTGACAATAGTGCATCATTGCAGGACATGGCAAGGAAAAATGAAACAAAAGGAAGAGGACAGGAAAACGGAAGAGTTTAAACTAGTACAGAAAAAACTTACTAAATACACAATGGAAGGGGCACTAATAACTACACCTACAACAATGACCCAAAGCCCCACACAAGTAGTGGCTGCACAAGATCCCTCCCAAATACCACCCTCACAGACTATACCACAACAGGTGCCGCCACTCCAACCATACACGACCAACATGGGAGGAGGATACTCAATGCCAGGAGCTGGGTATTATAATTACAACAGGGGAAGAGGAGGAATTATGAGAGGGAGAGGATACGGATATAACACACAACAGCAGATGGGAGGACTTAGAAATTCTTACCCCACCGGACAACCAGTATACCAGGACAACACAGGAAGCTTTCCATGGCAGAGTAGGGAACCACCGGTGTGTTGGAGTTGTGGATTAGTAGGGCACATGTCACGCACGTGTAGAGTAAGACCAGGAACACCATCATGGAGCGAACAGGGACAACCAAGGCCCACACAGGAACAGCAGGGCATACAGCAACAGCAGACGTTGCAACAGAGAAATGAACAGCAACAACTAATAACACAACAACAGCCACAGACATATTCACTGCCACAACAACAGGTAGCGATAACACAACAACCCCAAGCACAATAAACACAACTGGGTAGGGTGACGGTCCTGGGACACAACCCTTACACAGGAAATGGTCAATCGTTGTACCCTCAATAGGACAGCCCACAGACGGCCTTGGTGTGTCCCATCCTGTCAGTAACACCTAATAGTGCGGAGGAACCACGCATAGAGGTAACGATAGGTGACAAAAAATTATCATTCCTTGTTGACACCGGGGCGACCCGGTCTTGCATAAGGGAAGGTAAATTTAAGATGTTGGGCGAAGCCATGAACACCCAAGGATTCTCTGGGGCTAGAGGGTTGGTTCCCTTTACTGATAACATTCCCTTATCTATAGGAGATTATGACATGTCAGTCCCACTTTTATATTATAGTGCCTCACCAGTAAATATACTGGGGAGAGACATCATGAACAGGTTGAATATGACGATCTCCTTTACGGAGGACGGCATAATTTGCTCTACTCCAGGAATTAACATGCTCACAGCATGACAGATTATGCAAGCATACTGCGGACAGACAGCGATTACGGCTGAGCCAGTAGATGGTGAACTATTCCAGTACGGGACAGACATGGCATTTGCATGGATGCCAGGGATAGAGGGAAAGATCTGGAGGAGGCCAGCCGCCTATTTGTTCAGACCAGAAACACCAGTCAATGAACCAGAAGGAAAGGTGGTTCCAGTGGACATTGAGAGCATTATAGCAACAGCGGATTACATTGCGGTACATGCCCAAGACAGAGAAGGAAGAGCATGGAGGGCAGTGATAGCACTAGCAGAAGGATGTAGACTCACCCAGGTGTCAGATGAGGAGCTGTTCTCAGAAGAAAAGGAGGAAGGTGAAATGGTGTTTATGATGAGTGTGGAAATATGGCTAAAAGTGGCATACAAACAAGTGGCACAGAAAATTGCAATGGCACTTGAGGCACCCATATCCACCCCAGTTCCCTTCTTTGAGGAGGATATGACAAAAGTACCCACATCATTATGGACTACCGGCCCCTTTGACGTGGGGTGCATAAAAAGTATAGGGGGAGTAAGGATAAAATTGAAGAAAGGTGCAATACTCCCCAGAGTGAAACAGTACCCACTATCAAAAGAGGCAGATGAGGGCATATATGAAACCATAACGGCCCTTATAAATAATGGCATATTGGTCCCCTCAGAATCACCATGTAACACGGCTGTATACCCAGTGTGCAAGGCTAGAGGGGGGTCTTGGCGCTTCATACAGGATCTCAGGCCCTTGAACAACATAGTAGAAGCAGAATACCCTATAGCCGCAAACCCGGCCACAATATTGTGTGGCATTCCAGCACGAGCATCACGATTTACAGTGATCGACCTTAAAAATGCTTTTTTCTCAATACCATTGCACCCAGACTCACAAGATATGACAAGCTTTACTTACAGAAACACAAAGTGGAAACACACCAGATTGCCACAAGGGTACTGCGAATCACCCTCAATATTCAACAGAGTAATACAGATGGATTTGGGTAATATTGAAGTGGAAAGCACAGTGTTGCAGTATGTCGACGACATAATAATTTGCAGTACAAACGAAAGAACATGCAGAGAGGACTCATTAAAGATGCTGACAATACTGGCTGAAAAAGGTTACAAGGTAGACATGGAAAAGTTACAGTACTGTCAAGAACAGGTACTTTACATTGGTCAGCTCATATCCCAACATGGAAGAAAGATTGCACCACAAAGAGCACAGGCCATTTCAAAAACGCCAGTACCACAAACAGTGAGGGAACTGCAGCAGTTCCTGGGTCTGTGCAACTACTGTAGAGCATGGGTATTTGATTATAGCTCATACATAGGACCCCTGCTTGAGGCGTTAAAGGAAGCTAATAAAGGGGAGAAAAAGTTGTGGTGGACAATGGAAATGAAAGAGGCTTTGGTTGAACTGAAAGATGCGATATCAACTGCTCCGGTACTGGCGACCCCAGACTATGAGCGACAATTCTTTATATTTTCACATTGCGACTCAGCAGTAATGAAAGCAGTGTTGGCTCAAAAAACAAGCATGGGCTACAAACCAGTAGCATTTTACAGCGGCCACTTAGACCCTGTGATGTTAGGTCATTTCCCTTGCGAACAAGGTCTCCCCGCAGCTGCTTTTGCGGTAGAGAAAGCATCAGCAATCACCATGGGGTGCCCGACTACACTGTTTGTGGAACATGCACTATTTGCAATATTGAATAAACCTAAGTCCACCCTAACCACGCAAAGGGCATCAGGTTATGAGATCATCTTATCCAGAGCTGAACTATCAATTGTTAGATGTAGCACGGTCAACCCTGCAAGGTTCCTAGCAGAAGTACTTGAGGAAGGAGATTATGCACACGATTGTACGCAAATCACTGAAATGTACTCATGTACTAGAAAGATTGAAGAGAACGCACTAGAGGGAGGTGAGCTCCTGTTCATTGATGGGTCATCCACTATCGATCAAAGGGATGGTATAAGGAGGACTGGGGCAGCAGTGGTAAAAATGATGGAGGTACCGGTGTGTGTGGCAATGAAATGTGTACAACTACCACAGCATTATTCCGCTCAAGCAGCAGAACTAATTGCACTGATCTTGGCGTTGAAGGAAAGCTTTGACAAACGAGTGACCATATATTCCGACAGCGCATATGTTACGTCCACTGTCCACTCAGGGCTGTCGAAATGGAGAAGAAGAGGGTTTAGGAGAGCTGATGGCACTCCAGTGCAACATGCCCTCCTATTGGCTGAACTAATTGAAGCAATAAATGACCCCCAAGAATTAGCTTTGGTCAAATGCACCGCACACACCAATGGTGAAGACTACATTTCAAAAGGGAATGCAGCAGCAAACGCACATGCGAAGTATGCTGCATATTTTGGTGAGATATGGAACCCCCCAGAGTCAGAGAGAGGGAGAGGGAGGGGAATGGCTAAGGAGATGTTGATAAGAGAAGGGTACACCCATCTCCCAGCCACACAGATAATGGAGCTACAAGCGGCTGCACCAATGGCAGAAAAAGAATTATGGGTAAAAAGAGGATGCACAATGTCACCAACTGACGCACTATGGCGCCAGGGTGACACTGGAAAGATTGTAATACCACTGGCACTATTGAACACCGCCCTGAGCCAACTACACCACCCAGCCCACACAGGCAAGGAAGTAATTGCAGCACGAATTAGGGAAGACTGGTTCTGCCCTGAGTTAAATTCTCATGTGTCAAATTTTATCAGCAATTGTCTCACATGTCAACAGTTTACGGCCGGTCACACTCTGAAGGTGATAAGAGGTACTATACCCCGGCCAGAGGGACCCTTCCGACATCTCCATATTGACTATGTTGATATGATCAACGTATGTCAAGGAAATAGGTATATGATTGTAGTAGTATGCCCATTCTCGAGGTGGATTGAAGCAGGGCCCTGTTCACACCCAGATGCATTCAGAGCAGCTAAATTCCTAGTGAGGGAGGTCTTCCCCAGGTGGGGAGTGTGTGAGGTACTGCGGTCAGATAATGGCCCACATTTCGCAAACGAAATGTTCCAGCACATCACATCCTTACTGAACATCAAGCATAAATTTGCATGTGCATACCACCCACAGGCCAACGGTATATGTGAACGCCTGAATGGCCTATTAAAGGAGGCAATTGCAAAAATACAGCAAACAACAAAGAAGAGTTGGTTGTATTGCCTTCCACTAGCCCTATTTGAGCTAAGGAATAGACCAGGTTCCGACCACCACCTCACCCCTCATGAGGTGGTTACCGGACGTCAAATGCGCCTTCCCCTAACGCCAACATCAAGAGCATTTACCGATCACAAGAGTACTGCAAATGTCCTTGGTGACGAAATGTATCAATATGTGTCTTCTTTGATTACTAGTGTAGTGTTTGTGTCTCAACAGCTCAAGCGCACACGGGGCGGGTCTAACAGCGATCAACAAAAAGATGCGGATAAAGAATTGGAAAAGGAAAGACTGTGCAAAGTTGCTAAAGGTGACCACGTACTACTTCGCAATTTCAACAGAAAGTGGAACAGCCCACGCTTCACTGGCCCCCATCTGGTAGAGGAGGTATCAACGAGAGCAGTAAAGCTACAGGACAAACGTGCTTGGAACCACCTACACGACGTAAAGATCTACAAACTCCAGACCCGCCCCAGCGCCACCGACAGGGCCACTGGAAGAACAACAACAGCGTCACCAACGGAGGAAGAGACTTCTACTACAACTAACGGCCTAAGTGTCCCTATACCCTGCCACCCCTCAGATTCCCCAGAGACAACTACTAGAAAAGAAAGGGGTGATCCCCAAATCGCCCACCCCATGGTTACACGATTAAAGAGTAAAGAGACTTCCGCCAGTTGAGCCCCAAACCGTCTTCCCATTGACCCCCTACCCATTGTAGTAATAACTGAACTGAGGGACATTGTCTTGCACATATACACATGTAAACACCTGAATGTTCTCTTTCTTTTCTCTCGCACATGCAGGTACAGCGTATTATTGTACTATTAAGAAAGTAGATAACTAACCAATTCACTGCCCAGGAGTAGATGGTACCCTCAGACGATAATTACCTGGAAGAATTGTCACACCAATTTGTATATGAAATAAAAAGGCCAACGTACCTGAAAAGAAGGAGGGTACGTGTCTACTACACAGCATTCCTCTTGGCCATAGAACATTCAATGCCCCACCTCCAACCATACTTGCCTGCCCTAAAAGATAGATCGCTTAGATTGGCGTGGGAACAGCTCTTCGCCTGGGCACTGAATGACTACTTGATAGGGAGAGCTTAAAAACAACAACTAACATTAATAACGAGCATATTAAGAATTTTCAAGCGGGCAACTGTACCGTCGCAAGAATAAGCTGCCGGACTGCAGCAAGGTAAGAGCAAAATGCCGGGGAAATTAGCGTTTGTAATAAAATTGATGGGGATTTTAATGACCACCGGATTCTTGGCTGCCTCTGTATGGCAGTACAGCTATGCTATCCATATTATTGCTGTACCCAAACCTAATACACCCCCACCCCCAGCTGCAACAGGTGTTACGTCAGGTGGTACTAGTAAAATCCCACACAAGTAAAATAGAGTTAAACGCAGCACATACTCAGATAATAAAGGTATTGATGATTACATACAAGATTCAGCACACATCTCAAACAACATATGGTACCAACACATGACCCACATAGGTAAGCAGACAACAGAAGACAGCTGCTACGTTTGCTCATTAATCCCATACGCCATGAGCGCTTCTCGAACATTTGTTGCCACGGAGATAGATGAAAAAATAGCACGATGTATAATATACCTGGCACTGTTCCAGACGAAAGGAAGATTTCAAGGGACAGTGGTGCAACTGGTGTGGAAAACACGAGATACATATCCATATGAAAACAACTTCCTCAAGACTTATTTGAGTTACCACAAGAGCAGTTTACATGCTGAAGGATTCAGATACATAACAAGTGGTCCTGAAAAAGGAGAAACAAAGAAAGTAACACTACAGTACCTACCATGTGATTGTTACGCCACTGAAGTCCCTGGTAAGAACGGATGTTGGGAAAGACCACTGGTGATAATAACAGGGAAGGTGTACATGAACAACAAATGGGACATAGGAGTGGTTGGTAGCAACATGGTAACAAGAGAAAATATTTCAACTATTGATTGACACAACCATAGATGTTGGATGACTTGGGTCAAGTACATACCCATGCTCACGTGGATGGAGAAGGATGAAGACCCAATAACAATACTGCCGCTAACTGCGCCTAAGGTATGCTACCAACATAAGGGGGAGGTGGACGTAGGATACAACACCAACTGTGAAAGCGTGATGGAGTTACCTGAGGGGGGAGCAGGAACAGCAGTAGTAATGGACCATTACTGGGCCTGTGGAGAAAAAGCATACCACACACTGCCCCCTCTGTGGAATGGTATATGCACAATAGTGCACGTTAATGTACCATCACTAGTGGTACCCCAGAAACATGTCAATATGGCGAACTTCCCCAAAATGGATGAAGGGAACAAAAGGATGAAGAGATCTGTACAACCTCAGAAGGAGCCAGAGAGCAAAACCGACGGCAATAATACTGTCCTGAATAGGAAGAAAAGACAAGGAGAACCTCTGACAGGAAATTACCTATGGGGAAGGCCGGAAACAGCACTCACTTCAATTCCACCAGAGCACAGACTATTCAGCAGAGCAGCAATGTTCTTCTCTTCAATAATACATCCAGGACTACAGGCTTACGCAAACGCAAAATGGCTCCAGATAACTCGATGGGAACTAATGATGACTATTAATTCTACGGTAAATGGATTCAACGCAATAAAAGAGGAACTGCGAGCTGTGAGGATGGTAACACTACAGAACAGATATGTACTGGACCTCCTCACAGCAATGGAAGGAGGAGTTTGCGCTAAGATAGGACAATCATGCTGCACATTCATCCCTGCCAACGATGCTGACAATGGTACACTGACAGAAGCAGTTTTACAATTGGCCCAGATGCACTCAAAAATGATGGATGAAAGTAAAGGTGTGAAAAAGGATGAGAGCTGGTTTTCAATGTTATGGTCATGGATGCCATCTTGGCTGTCAGATGGACTGAAAATTATAGTTGGATGTACTATTTTGGCTGGAGCTACACTGATCATAATAAGATTTTGGAAGGCCCGGAATGGCACGCACCACAGACGAGATGATGGAAATGGTTGGTATGCACCTCTTGATGCCAACAGACGACGGCCAACAAACAGGCACAATCATTAAAGAGACAGAGAAGTTGCGCAACCAGATCATCACCAACCACCTGGACCCACCATCTGTGAAGCTCGAAAACCCAAGAAACCCAAGGAGCTACATAGGGAAATGGGTATACTGCACTCCTGGAGGAACCTGTGCATATATGTATTGGTCATTTGAAGACCATGTTAACCACTATGGACATTTGGGAGGAATAACTAAAATATGGAGAGTGAGAGGAGATAAAGAAAAGGATATGTTTGTGGTCGACAAGTCGACCAGAGGGGGGACTGAAGTGGGAGAATAGAAGAACAGACTCCCGCCCTTCCCCTCTCGCGCTTGGCCTAGAGGATCACGGCCTAGACACCCTCCACGAGAGGAGTTTGCCTATCTACCAGACGACCAAATACCCTGGTACAGGAACATACGGATGTGCCCACCTACCTGCCCAGCAGCCCGCCCTGCCCATGCCGACACCTGCGGCATGGATCAACTCGACTAAACCTACACGTCGTTAGAGATGCCATGACGACCTAGCCAACGGTCAGCACACCTGTGCACACATGCACACCGGACACTCCCACACCAATCCACACGAAGAACATACTCAGTGCTATGACATAGGCGACAGACACACCCACGGACGTGCATCTTTATTATTTTCCACATAGGCTCTCAAAATGCAGAAACGCAAGACGCATAATGAACTTATCTAAAAAGGCTTGCTCACGCCTCTTCTAAGAACCATGTACCATAATGAAGAATATAACGGAGACACGATACTGAGGATAGAGCAATATGATACCGTAACCTAAAGAGCTCTGCATCAAACGGTTCCACCTATGCACCAGGCCCAAGTAGGCCGCAAGCAAAAGTTTCCATGAACATTGAATGAGCGAGAGCTCGGTTGCTGACCCTGCAGAATGAGCCCGGCGAAAGCACACTGCCAAGGGCACGATGTTGCAATCTCGCACGCTGCAAGCCGACACCAAGGTCGCACCTGCAAGATAAACCAGGCACACAGTGGAAAAAACAATATTAATTGTACTGAATTCTGCCTCAAACACGGTCCCACCTCACGTGACAAAGCCAAACCTGACAGGATGCCAAGCCCAGGAGGAAGGAGACGCCTGAATCCCACGTTTCAAGACACAGGCAGATACAATTAAAAGACTCATTGGACATCTGCAGCAGTGGGAGTAGTCGACCTCCCAACATATGAATAAATCCTCACATTGTTTACACCTACCCATAGTAAAAACATTGTTGCAAATGACAGGTGCACCGCGAGCTGGGAACAGTGATAGTCCCAGACTGGGAGGCTCGCGAGCGGACCAATCAGAACATGGGGCTCTTATCACTGACGCCATTAACAATGACCAATCCTCAGAGGTCTTCATGTAACAATTTTCATGTATCAAATTGAAGGGACAGCCCAAGTATATCACCTGACTAACCCTCAACCACTAATACCGTTCTCTATATGTATGCTATACTAACCCTACCACTCGAGTAACCAATCCAGAGTGGAAATAGGTTTTTTGCTAAACTTTGTAAGATGACGCAAGTAGCGCGTCATACTAAGGTAAAAAGGGCCTGCGAGCCCCACGATTGTGTGTGTGTCAGGACGGACGCGTACGATCCTTGACCCATCCCTGCCGTTTTGTCTAATAAACAGCGGAGTCACCTTGCTTCTTGCGTGTGTCTCATACTCTATCTCTTTTGGGATATACGGGAGGAGTTGGGGCCTCCCTGCCCGGAGGTCTACGGACGGCCCGGCCGACCCCGGCAGAATTTCCCCCCGACAGGTTGTCAAGATATTCACTTAGAGGAAAACTCCCCATTAGGAATGGCCATACAAAAATCACATTATACTGCAGATCTAAATAACATGGTGATTGGAAATATCCCTGAAAAGTATGTAGATGCCAAGGGTGAGTTGCCAGAATACCTGGACTCCCAGCCCAAAGGAATATTTAAAATTCATTCTGTGTACCCTTATGATTCAAGTGAGACAGTGTGCTGTTATCAAGAGAGTTGTATATCATTTGATTTAAGTGAAAATGAAATGGAAAATTAGCCCATTGAAATGGAAGCTGACATGACAAAACATTTAAAAGTGGCAGCTTTACAAAGAGACACAGCCACACAGCTAGAGGAAAGCGCCGAGATTCCACTACCAGAACATTTTCCGGAATTTTCCAAAATGGTAGAAGAGCAGATCTCCTTAGCGGATGCGTGTGACAACGATGAGGATAGAAACGAATTGAGGAAGATATTTATGGAATTTAAAGATGTATTTGCAAAAGATGACTATGATCGCGGGTTAACTAATTTACATGTGGCCACACTTCCGGAAGGGTGTAGCAGAAGTCCAGTATTTGTACGCCAGTATAGACTACCGCTGGCATGTTTAGAATCATTGGCAGCGATTATTAAAAATTTAGAATCGCGAGGAATCATCAGGCCTATCCATAGCACATCCAAAAATCCATTTTAGGTGTGTTAAAGCCAAATGGTCAATGGCGGCTTTGTGCAGATTTGAGGGAGTTAAATAAAAGAGTACCAGTGTGCAGATGGCCACTGCCATTCATTGATCAGGGCCTAGCTCAGGTACATGGTTCAAAAGTGTTTACCACATTAGATCTCACCTCTGGATATTGGTGCGTGCCATTGGCAGAGGAGATACAGAATTTATTTTCCTTTACATTTGACAGGACTCAATACGCATGGGTTAGAACTCCGTTCGGGTTACCTTAATAGTGGGAGTGAATTTGGAATATTTTTGAGGAAGGCCATGCCTGATGCAGCGGAAAGAGGAACCATAGTTTATGTGGATGATTTCCTGATAAAAAATGAAAGCTTAAAAAACCATTTTGATGAAATAAGGCATGTGCTTGGCCAATTGCAGAAAGCAGGCGCCAAAGTGTCTTTACAAAAAGCACAATGGTGCAAGAAAAAAGTGAATTTTCTAGGCCATGAAGTAACTGAACATGACTAAATCCACAAAAGAAGAAAATAGAGGCCATACAAAAACTAAAAGACCCTAAAAATGTGAAAGGGGTGAACATTTTATTATGAATGACAGGCTATAACAGAAAGTTCATTGAAAAGATGCTGAAATCACTCAACCATTGACTAAACTGCTAAAACTAAATACGCCCTGGAAATGGGAGACAGAGCAGTCTGAGGCAGTAGCCAAATTGAAGGAATGTCTTGTAAAGGCACCATGTTTAGCATACCCCATAAAGGATAGGGATTTCTTTATAGAAATGGGTTTCTCTGAACATTGTATGTCAGCAGTGTTATCACAAAAACATGATGTGAATTACAAAACCATTGCCTATGCAAGTAAAGCATTTTCCCAAGTTGAAATGAAATTCAATTAATGTGAAAAGGCCCTATTAACCACTGTGTGGGCGCTACAACATTTCCGCCCCATTGTTCAGGGAGAAAAGGTGATTATTGAAACAAATCATCAACCTTTGCAATTCTTAGAGAGTAAAAGAATTAGGTCAGGTAATCTAGCACAGTCCAGAATCACTTCATGGACGCTAGCATTACAAGGTTTTCCTGTAGAAGTGAGATATGGCCAAAATAAAAAGAGCCCAATTGCTCAAAGTTTAGCCGATTTACACGACTGTGCAGCTGAACAAGCATCAAACGAAATGGAAATAGAACCTAATTTACAGGAGTTTGAACAATCACCACACAAAGCTTTTGATGAAAAAACATGAAAGGACTTGCCAACTGTATATGTCGATGGTTGTGCTTTTCACATTGAAAATGACAGTAATAAACAATTAGTGTCAGGAATAGGAAATGTCTGGTTGAAATGTGAAGGTATCCCCAGCATAGGGATGAGAATTGGAGCTAGGAGCAGTCAAGTAGCGGAATTGGCAGCCATTTTTAAAGCAATTGCTACTGCAATTGATAATAAATTCAGTGAAATTGTCCTGGTGACTGATTCTGACTATGCACAAAACAGCTTTGTGCAATATCTACCTGGCTGGAAAGCGAGAGGCAGGATTACATACAACAAAAAGCCACTTAAACATGGAAAAATGATACAAGCCATAGACAAATTAGTGTCAGAAAATAATTTGACAATATACTGGAGAAAAATGTGTGGGCATTTAAAAACTCCAGGAGAGGATAAAAAGGGTAATGATAAGGCAGACCACCTGGCTAAACTTGGGGCTGTGATGGGAGAATTGCTACCTATTGAACATTTACTGGGTGAAATACAGATTGATGCAATAACACGTTCTAAAGCACCAAAGGAGACAGAACAATCAGTGGTACAATGGAGTTACAACACTCCAGACCAGGATTTGATTGAGGCACAAAAGAATGATTGAATTTTGGGAATCTATTATAACCATTTGATAGATCCTGGACAAAACCCTTTCAACAGAAGATGATTGTGTGGGAACAGAGGAATTGAGGGTGCTATTAAAGAATAAAAAATGAATTAGACTACAGGATGGACTCATGGTTAGAGAGTCCATAATAGGACACATACAATGGGTGGTTCCCCTTTCATTTAGAGGGCTAATGCTACTCCATGCACATGATGCCATAACTGCAGGCCACAGAGGTTCACAAAAACATTGGAAATACTAAAAGATTATGCTTATTGGCCACATATGTCCCAAGATGTGGAATTGTATACTAGAAGATGTCTAGTATGTGCCCAATTTAAACCTGCTTCACCAATGCACAGAGCTCCACTAATGAAAAGAGGCCTAACCCTTCCATGGTCAGATTTGCAAATAGACTATGTAGGGCCTTTAAAAAGGTCGGGCAGAGGAAACCGTTATATTTTGAGTGTGGTATGTTTGATGTCGAAGTGGATTGAATGTATTCCTGCACCAGATTGTAGTGTGCAAACAGCAGCCACATTGCTAGTGAATCATGTGTTCTCAAGGTTTGGGTTGCCACAAAGAATTGAGTCAGACAGAGGAAGTCATTTCACAAGTGCTCTAATGAGCAAGGTATGGCAAATACTGGGTGTGAAAAGGAAACTACATATCGCATATCGGGCGGCTTCTTCAGGTGGAGTTGAACGGGGTAATAGGTCTGTTGTGGACATTTTAAAGAAATTTGTAGCTGAAGCAGGTTCCAGCTGGGATTTACGTTTACCGTTGGTTTTGATGGCAATCAGATCAACTGCTGCCAAAGCAACAGGTATTAGCCCACATGAGGTCTTGACAGGTAGGAAAATGGTGTTGCCGCAAAACCTGCTATACAGAACACATGAGCAAACACTTGTAAGCGCATCTACAGTTCATGAATACATTGACGAGCTGAGGAAGCATTTACAACATGCATTTGCTTTTGTACAGAGAAATCTGGAAAGGGCTGCTGACGGTGCTAAAACATATTATGATAAAAAGTCAACAGTAAAGGAATTTTGTGTAGGGGATCAGGTGTATAAATTTCATTTTGGAAAAAGTAAACAGAACAATTCCAAATTCCTAGCAGCCTGGCAGGGGCCATTCCGAATTATAGATAAATACTCTCCTGTAGTTTACAAAATTTTAAAGACTGAAGGTGAAACAGCAACAGAACAATTTGTGCCTGTAAACCAAATCAAGTCATGTCATCCAAGACATGAGATAAAAAATCTGGAGCGTGTAGAAACAGATAAAGTCCCTTGAACACAAAAAGGTAAAATAAATGGGTACAGTCAGGAGGCAGTGACAGAGAAGTTAAATAAAGATGGTTGATTATAATGGCACATAAACAATGTAATATATGTGAATATATATATAATATAAAAAAGAAGCTGAAGTTTATGGAGTCGGTGTGCAGAATGAAAATGCATTAAATGTTGAATGTTGTTTTATGCATGCTTGTTCTCTATAACCTGTGCTTAATTTCAGAAGGCGAAAGAAAAAGGGCGAAATGTTTTACAAAGCATGTTTTATTTTTTGCAAAAGGGTGAAGTTAGTTGCTATATACTTAATCTGTTTCTTTTCTATTTGATTTAGAATATTAACATATTTGTACCGGAGGTCACAGGAGACAATGGAGTCCTGGAGTCCCCTGGATGAAGATCGAATGATGCCTGCCTCTGGGTGGAGGTAAAGACAAAATAACCGGAATGCCAAAGAAAAGATGACTTCTATAGAAAAGGATCCAAGAGTACCAAGATGGAAGAACACCCGAATGAGCTAAATGATGTGACATCGCTGGTCGGGACATATCAGAGGCAGACAAGTGACCTGGCATATGGAGTTCCACGTATTTATTATTTTAATTAATTATTTTAATCTGTTATGTTAATTCTTTGTTTTAGTTATTTGTTTTATCTTATTGTTTTTGATTGACTTCAAGTATAAAATTGAAGCACTGAACTATGGACACTTCTATTGGGAAGGAACATATGGACCTAAAGATGAATTTTGATATTATGTTGATTGGACAGTGGTTTTTCAACTTTTTCGTTTTTGCATGTGAATATTCATTTTGTTGAATTGCTACATTTTAAAAGAAGGAAGGGAGCAAGTTGATTTTCCTCTAATTATGGCTTGGACTGCCAAATTCTCAGAAAAAAGGAGGGAATACGTAAGAGTATTTAGCATTTTTTTCATGCAGCACCACTGCATGGGTTTGGTGCATTGCTATAATGCGGTACAGCAAGGCATGTGTTGCCAGTGTGACATGGACATGTAAATGAAAACAGGCTATTCGGTCAAAAACGATTTCTACATCTAAAATGCAAATAATTTTTTTTTCACAGTTAAAAGCATATATTTTTTTCTCACCTGAAATTCCTCTGTTGCGGAGACACATTTGAGGATTAATGAACAAACCTCATTAACAATACTAACGATTCTAACTCATTAATAATATAATGTGTTCTCCAGTGCAAAATGAGATGGAAAATGATAGGCTCTGAAAGTCATTTTAAACGCGCATCCAGATTTTTTTTTCTTTGCTTCTATCTGCGCTCTGTCCACAGTATTTGCAGGAAGCAAAGACTCGAATAAGCAGGAAATCAGTTTGGTTACAGTTGCAACTGTATAAGCCAAGCCATTGTTAAAGAAAAGGAGGGTAGGACATGATAGAATTTCATTGGTTGAACTCGTTTGGCAGGCTGTAACAGAGCTTTGCTAATGAATCTCGGGGAAGAAGAGAGGAGAAGACATTTTACACAGCTGGGAGAAAGACCTGGCTGGTGGCTGGGGATTTTCCTGATTGAAAAAGCAGATCCCACTGCACTGCTGCAGAGACTGGGAATTCCAGTCAATAAGCCCCGGTTTGAGTGACGGCAGATGCTCGTCCTTGCTGGGGTGATTTAAGAAGAATTCATTGAACCACTTCCAGAAGGCGACCAGCCGACGAATTTCACATGCTGAACAGGCCTGGTAATTATATTACAGAGTGTGGGGGCAGTGTGTATGTGTGCAAAACTATTCAGTCAGCGTGGAAGAGGGAACTCCAGTGTTTTATCAACATGTTTGATGTTGCGAATTGAATATGTTCTCGCCGCTTTCTTCTCATTTTATTACAGATAAGGTTGTTACTGTGCAATTTCCATTTATTTCTGTAAAAAGAGTAAGATCGTGTTGAAATGCAATTTGTATAATACACAAAAAATATCTGAAAGCAGACGGATAGTGTGTTTTTTTTTTCTCTTTTATTTGTGCATCTACCATTACAGTACTGATAATACGGGGAGAGGTTTAGACAATGCAATTGTCATTTTTAAGCTGGCTAAAAATAAGACTTAGCGGTAGCTGTGTGCATGATTCCATTTAGTATATAAGTGTATGTTTTCTGAACGGAACATAATAATAATATAATGAAATAGACTTCTGCTGGAGGTACATGAGTCAGCAGAAAGAGAGGCCCTGGACATAGTTCACCGATGTAGATAAATTGGTGATATATACCGCATGTTAGCTCGCTGTCGTAGATATGTCAGTGAGGACAGCCCATGGTGGCACTCCAATTGAAAATGTGGTGTTCCTGAAATGTAAGCCTGAGGCCTCTCTAGTGATCACACGAACAAACTAAGCAAAAATACGGGGTTCTGGATATTGGGGCCACATATAAAACAAAGGAATTATGCTCACCAGAAATACCACCAATAACGCATACCAACATAATGTATACCACTAAATGTATCTGTGTGCTGAAATAATGTATGTATACTGTAGTACTATATACCAAATCTAATCTGAATGCAAAGAGTGATTATTACTGAATTATTTTCATTTTGGCGGTAAGAAAATACCGCTAGGCCCCAAATCTATACAAAATACCCTACAGCTCTCTAATGGGGGTAAAAGCTGGACGAAACAGTAAAAAGTGTGCCAAGTCTTCTTTGGGAGCATCACAAAATATACGCAATTGGTTCTCTTTCCATTACACTAGGACGCCACCACAGCTCTCAAGTGAATACAGTTAAAACGTGCCCTGCTAATATTAATATGCTGTGACCGATTCTGGGCCCACCGCAGATACTTCTGGAGACCTGGGCCCGCAATAATCATGTGCTTCATATTAGCAGGCCTCATTATTTTATTTTATTTATATTTAATTTATTGGGTATTTATAATGCGCCTATACACAAGATGTTTCAAGAAGCAACAAGACAAGGGGGTGGGGGGGGCAGGGATGAAAAAAACCAAGAACGATCCTAATAGGCCTTCTGACATTCGGATTGTGCAAGTGCAGTAACAAGAAATGTGGAGGTAGAGGGAAGGGGGGAGTGCTGGTCAGGACAGAAGGGCCCATGGGTTAACAAGTGCCAGGGAGGCCAGATGGACAGTGCCAGGGGAATGCAGAGAGCTCAGGGTGAGAAGGTCCACATTCTAAGTGCGAGGGGCGGGGTGGGAGAGCTCAAGGGTTGCAGGCTCAGCCAGGCAAGTGCAGGTGGGGGTTGGGGGTCAGGGGAGACCAAGTACAGGGGTAGACTGGTTGATGAGGGCCAGGCAGCCAGTCCAAGAGGCAGCGGAGGACATTAGCAGGGGAGGAGGAGAGGGGAGGAAGAAGAGAAAGAGAGGGTCTTGAGAAGCTTCCAGAACTTAAGGAGATCCAGCTCAGGTCTGATAGAGTCAGGGAGGCCATTCCAGAGGGAAGCACCTGCGGAGGAGAGAGATCTATCCCCCAATCTCTGCTAGGAAAAGGGTCTGATTTGCAGAGAGTTGGAGCTAGAAGACCGAAGAGCGCTATCAGGGGGGTATTTAGGGAGAGAGAGTTGTTGTAGTCCAGTCTCAGGCCCCAGAAAGCCTTGTGGATGATGCAGAGGGCCCTGGACTAGCCAGTGGAGAGATTTTAGAGATGGAGAGATGTGGTCCCTGGGCTTCAGACCAAGGGTAACTCTTGTAGTCCTATTCTGGATTAGTTGAAGGGGGCAAAGGTAGGAGTTAGGCAGATTGAGGAAGAGGCTGTCGCAGTTGGCCAGTGTTTATGTTTCTTGCATAGAACTTATTGACACCTTCATGAAGTTTCAAAGCGCTGTTTGGTTATAGGAGAGAAGTGAGGGTGTGGAAGAGAGAAAAAAATGGCAGGAAGGGGAAGAGAAGGTGATGAGGTAGAAAGGGAAATCAGGAGATTATATTGAACACGAACAGGGTCTGACAGTGAGTAAGAAGCTGTTGCAGCTCTCTCTCAAATACCATCCAGCACAAAGATAAATATCTTACAGCGCAGCATTATTTTCAGCATGTAGTGTCATGTGCTTTTGATGAGGAAACTGTATGAGTAGAGAATACAATTGATCCAGTAACTTAACACCTGTGCATACAGTGTCTGCACATCCCTAAACCATGAACACCTTTCCTTTTTAGCCCTGGTGGCCACTGAAGGACTTGGTGGGATTTCTTGGTGTAAGATGATTTAGTCGAAATGTACTCTTCCTACAGGGTGACGATAACTCCTCAACAGCAGTCTCATCAAAATAGAGAGCAGCTTGTTGTCTGCCGCTCCAACATGTTCACTGTGACAGCTGTGGAGATTCAGCGATGGCCAGTCAAGTTTAGCTTAACTGATGGTGGTGAGATCATGCGTAAGCAGAGCCTGACAACAAATGTTATATTGCCAGCCTCATCAAAACAGTCAAGAAAATAGCAAACAAATTAAAGCCAACTTTTAAAGAACCTTATTTCTTTGTCAGTTCCTTCTTCTTTATTACTATTCGACTGCTTGTGGCTTTGATCATTACTTTTCAGTGTCAAATATATCCCTGTTATCAATGTATGCAATGGCCATCACCTGTAGTCCCTTAACAAGCATGGATGGGGTAGGCTTCTGCCCTCTCGCTTGTTGCTTCACTATCACTTTTGTGAGGTGCATCAGAGCTGTTTTTATTCAACTACCCCCACAGAAAAGCCAAGGAATCTATAAAAGTATCTTCTCTTGACTCACAGGGAATTTATATTATCTTGCACAGAGGTCCCTTTAATCAGTCTCCATATTCATTCCTAAATTCCCATGTCGCTGACAGTAGAGTTAAAACTTTGGCCTTGGCTTAGGTATCTGTGATAGGCTTTCGATTAGCAAGTCAGGCTGACAAGTCACTAAATTGGGAAAACATGACACCAACATCAGCCAGTGGCATAACACAAAACGTGGTGACACTTTGCAAGCCCTAGTGATGGGGCCCACTCCAAACTTCTCAAAGAAGCACATGTTGCGCCACAGACTCCTGTGTCAGGCCTGATCACAAGGCATGCACAAAGCAGAGATGACCATGCTCTTGACAGGAGGTACTGAATACAGCACTGGATGAAAGTCATAGGTTTATTAATCAAACTCGTCATCTTTTCCCTTGCGCAGAAACAAAGGGGCGGTAGCAACTGTCACCTGGCGTGCAAAAGTACCAGTCGCCACTGTGTGTGTATCAGTAACATTATAATACACATCCTCATGGTAGAGGCAGTTTTTTGTGCCAGGAGGTGGGGCAAGTAGAGGCAGTTTTTTTGTGCCAGGAGGTGGGGCAGGTCTTGAGAGGGCACTGCTATTGTAAACTATTTAAGGGCAGGTGTAGCAGGCGAAATTTTTTGTTTAACTGTTTATTTTTGAAACAGAGCGGAGTGAATACAGATCCAATAACATCATTGCATAGCATACAGCTTACTATATCTCCCTTTCGCCCTCACCCCACCCTGCTACCCGGCGCTCCCATCTTCTCTAGGGGCTCAGGAGCCCGAGATCCCCACTCCTGCATTGACCTCTTTTTCAGCCCGGGAGGCTCCCGTTCCCTCCAGGAACCTCTTGGTGTTACAGGGTTTGTAGGTTAAGGCCAGGAACTTTCTATCATAGTCCAGAAATGGCGCCCAGATGTCTCGAAAGCGATCCAAAAGTTCAGTGCTGGCCACGGTTATCTTTTCTGCAATCAGAATGTCCCACATTTTTCCCCACCACAGCGTCATAAGAGGCCCTTCAGTGGATTTCCATGCGCGGGCAACCACAATTCGCGCTGCCAGTAGTCAATGGGCCAGCAGTTTTGCTTTTCTTCCTGATCTGGGGTCCTCCCGGGACTAGAGAGCCCAGGAGAATGGGTTCGGGTTCGAGTGGGATCACCACCTGAGTGATATCTTCAATCGTGGCTAAGCAGTGTGTCCAAAAGAGTTGCGTCTTCGGGCATGATCACCACATATGAAAGGAGGAGCCCGGTTGACCACAGAGTCTCCAGCAAGCGGGGCTCAGGGCCAGGTTCATATGGTTGAGCCGCAGGGGAGGGTAGTATCAGTGCAACAAAAGTTTATACGCGCATTCCCTATTTGTAATGCAGGTGTTTATATAGGGCTGAGATCCTCCCCCGGCCCGGAAGTTCTTGCAGGGTCAGTTCTGGGGCGGAAGGGGTGCGCGTTGTAGCCTGAAGGGTTTGAGGATTAACGCACCAATGGCAGAGCTGAATATAAGAGAATCCGTCCGATTCCTCAAGTTGAAAGGTTTCCTTGCATTGTTCAAATGTTCGGGGGTGACCTTCCACGAAAAGTTGGCCCAATGATTCCAGGCCTCCTGCGATCCAATTCCTAAAGTTGTGGAGGTTAGTTCCAGGGGGAGAAAGCTGGGTTCATGAAAACCGGTGAGAAGGGGCCTAGGCCCCTCAGGATCCCTTTGCGTTGCAGCGCCCAGTCCCAAGCGTTCAGAGTGTGTTTGGTGGACAGTAGCAGGTAGTTCCAGCTCTGCCGTAGCGGGGGTGGGATATGCGGGAGAAAACGCAGGGGAAGGGGTAGCTGAGATTGTTCTATCTCCACCCATCTAGGGTGCCCAGAGATCGTTAGCCAGGCATGGGTACGGGCTAGCTGGGCCGCTATTTGGTAGCTCTGAAGGTCCGGGACTCCCAGCCCGCCAAGCCGTGCATTACCCAGCATCGTTTTCAGGGGGATTATAGCTTTCTTCCCTCTCCGGATAAATTGGAGCAGCTTCTTCTGGAGCCCCAGAAGGGTAGTCATTGGAATTATTACAGATAGGGCATAACAGGCGTACAGGAATCTAGGAAGGAGGTTAATTTTACTAGCTGTGATACGCCCCATCAAGGAGATCTCTTGCGATGCCCACCTCTTCAAGTCTTTCTCCAGCTCGCAGAATAGTGGGCGGAAATTTGCCTGGTAGACTGTCTTAGGGTCTGCAGGAATTTGGACTCCTAGATAGGAAATCATCTTCTCCTTCAATTGGATGGGGCATATCAAAACCAGGGCGTCACGGTCCTCTGGGGATATGTCATCTCAAAAGGCCACAGATTTATTGAAATTAATAGAGAAGCCTGTAACCTTCCCATAGTCAGCTATTTCTGTAAGGGCATGCCGAAGGGAGGAGGTGGCTTCCGAAAGAGTGAGCAAGACATCGTCTGCATAGAGGACTATTTTATGTTGGATGAGACCGATCTGGGGGCCTTTGATATTTACGTTGGCTCTAATTCTCTGTGCAAAGGGTTCCATAGCCAAAGCAAAGCGCAGAGGGGACAGTGGGCACCCCTGCCTGGTCCCACAGGTTAGTGAGATCGGATTGGAGAGAGCACCATCGACCCTAAGAAGGGTTTTCGGGAATTGATAGTTGGCCAGATCCATCTTCTGGAATGCGGGCCCAAAGTAGAAAGCTTCAAGGGTTTGACGCATGAAGGCCCAGTCCACCCTATCAAACGCTTTAGTAGCAGCTAGGGCCATCAGCACCAGTTGTTGGGATTTGTGAGTGGTGAGGTCGACCAGGTTTAGAGCTCTGCGAACGTTGTCCCCGGTGGACCTGTTTCTGATAAAGCCTGACTGGTCCGGGTGGATTATGTCAGGTAGGATAGGTGACAGACGGTTGGCTAGGATTTTAGAGTAGCTGTTAGCGCCTATATTTAGCAAGTTGATGGCTCTGTAAGAGGCCGGGTCTTTGGGGTCTTTCCCTGGTTTGGGTAGCAGGATCGGGATGGATTCTGACATAGAGGGGGTGACAGTAGCCGATTCCCTGAAAGAGTTAAAGAGAGCTACCATGGGAGCAAGTAACTGTGGCTGGAGGATTTTATAGAACCTGGTGGAAAACCCATCGGGACCAGGAGCTCGAGATTTGAGGGACTTGATAGCGGCGTCTATTTCATCCCCCGTGATTGGAGCGTCCAGGTTTTCTCGAGCTCAGTCTTTTAGGTGGGGTAGTGCAGCCTTCTGCAGGTATTTTTTTTGTTCACTTTGGTTTCTGGGGGGAGCGGTCATCACCTGAGCAAAGTGAGCCGCAGCCAGTTGCAGTTTCTCCTGTTCTGCATAGTGTACAGTGCCTTGGTGGTCCCGCAGACCGATAATTGTGTTGTTCCGCCTCTCTTTAGCTAGTTTGCTCACTAGTAGTTTATTTGCTTTATTATTTTTGCCATAATAGAATTGTTTAGTTTTGGCCAGGAGAAGGGCCGTCTGTTCAGCGTAGTGAGCCTCCATTTTATTGCGGGCGACACGTATGGCCGCTGTGTTTTCGTGGACCAGCCTTTCAATGTATGTATTCTTTCAGCTTCCCAGATTTCTTCTTCAAGAGCCAGGTGTGTTTTTCGACTAGACTTGTGGTATGCGCTCCATGGGCAATCAATTCCCCCCGTACCACCGCCTTCATGGCATCCCAGGTGTTCGCCGGGGAGGTGTCCTTATTCGGGTTTTCTTTGAAGAAGTTTCGAATCGTGGTGGCGATTGAATCTCTCAGGGGCATGTCATTAAGAATCGGGTCATATAGGGCCCAACGGCATGGTATGGGTGGGGTGGCTGGGTGTACTCGGAGCTCCAGAGCCATTGAAGCATGGTCAGATACGTTTCTTGTTCCAATAGAAACTTCCTTGACATAAGTTAGTAGTTTTGGCAATGACAGGAGGAGGTCGATTTTTGAGAAGGTCCTATGAACATAGGAGTAGAACGAAAAATCCCTCTCTGTGGGGTGGAGCACCCTCCACGAGTCCACTACGGCCAGAGTTCTGAAAAGGCGTAAGAGGCTCAGCGCCGTATTGAAATCTTTGAAAGAGGGAGGATGCGATTTGACGTTTGTTGGTTCCGGGACCCCGTTAAAGTCACCTCCGATCTCCATTTGACCTTCTGAGAAGGATGAGCGGATCACGCCCACGGAGTCATTGAAGGCAGACTGTCCCACATTGGGGGCATATGTGGAGAAAAGAGTGTATAGTTGGCCCAGTAAAAGGCATTTGATAGCGACATAGCAGCCTTCAGGGCACAGTTTCGTGTCTAAGATTTGCGGGTTCAGGCCCTTCCCAAAAAGAATCACCGCCCCCCCTTTCTTAGTGCTGTCGGAAGCTAAGAACTACAATGGGAAGCATCCGGACCAAAGACGCGCAAAGTCCACCGGAAGCAAGTGGGTCTCCTGCAGCAAAGCCCCTCCGGTGTCTTTATCCAGGGGTCGTTGAATGATCGATTTGCATTTGCCAGGGGAGTTCAGACCCTTAAAATTAAGGGAAACAAATCGTAAAGTTTGGCAATCAGGGGCAAAATCTGCGTCCACCTGGGTGTGCGGGCCGGCAGGGCGGGACAGGCCAGGATCAATTGTCACTGTGGGGAGCTGTAGCGGGAAATCACTCTGCGTCTGAACTTTTAGTCTGAGCCTCCAATGGGAGAACAGAAGGTTGTTCCAACGGGGGGACTGGGTTTTGATGGTCAGTCCTCCCCATGCCCAACTGGGCCAGAGCCATGCACCTCACCAACATGGCAGGGGCTGGCAACCGGAAAACAAAATTATTCCAAGGACTCACAGATGATCTGTACATCGGAAACGGGCATGAACCGTGGGGGGCCCGCCGGGAAGTCTGTAGCTAGAGAGTGTATGGTCGCCATTTTCCATAGAGAAAGTCGGAGAGTTGGAGGGGTCGGGGGGTTGGCAGAAGTCTGATAGTATGTGGTTGATTATTTTCTCCTCCCATACCTCGGCACTTTAGACCAGGGAGTTCCCCTGGTTTTCGATGGAGAAGAGGGGGCTCTGCCTTCATTGTCGGCTACCTGGAGGGTCAGGGTGCTTTCTGGGGAATCTGAGTGTCTTCCAGGTGGCTGATTCTTCTGAGGGAACCCTTGTAAGTGAACTGGAGTGCTATTGGAAACAGCCATCTGTAGCGAATCTGATGGCTTTGGAGGTAAAGAGTCAAAGGGCAGAGGGATTTCCTTTTCTGTAAGGTGAGAAGTGAGAGGTCTTGATAAATTTGGAGGGTAGAGCACTGGAAGGAGAGCTCACCCCGGGAGCAACTTATTGTCGAAATGGCTTCCTGCGTCGTGTAAAAATGCACTCTCGTTATGCCATCAGGGGGTGAGTCTGATTCCACTCCTCGCCGTGGGCACAGCCTGTGAGTTCAGACCAACAGCAGCTGAGGTTTGTCCAGGTGGGGGAGAAGAGCCTGAAAGAAGTTCCCCACATATTCTGAGAAGTCCTTGTCTGGGACAGAGGTTGGGATGCCCCGAATCCAGAGGTTGTTGCATATTCCCGAGGTCTTCCTGTTTCAACTCGAGGATCTATCACCTGTCTTGTAGGGCTTGAATCGAATGTTGGATCTCCCCCTAAGTTTTCTTGGGAACGGTCTTCAACTTTCCCCCGGCGTTGTTCCACTTCTGTGACCCTTTGATTAGTGTGTTCAAGCTTCATAGTGAGTTTGGTCATGCATGACCTGAATTCTGACTTAATGTCTGCCATGAAAGCTTGGATGTCCTCTTTGGTTGCAAGGGATCCCTTGTTGTCTGGAGTTAATTTGGAGGTGGGGTGTCCTGTTTCTTGCTTTTGTCAGTCGCAAGTAACATTGTGGTGTGGTGATATCTAAGATTTTGTTGGCTTTTGATTGCTTAGCCATGATGGCATGAGGTGGGGTTTGTTGTTCCCATGGAGCAGGGTAGGTTGGGGGGGCACCCTTAGGATTGCTTTCAGCAGCTCCCAATCTTGGTGGGGGCTGGGCAATCTCACCCAGAGCTGTCCTGAAACGTGTAGGAAGTTAGGATGCAGCCAGATGGGGAGGAGGCCTCAGTCAACCCCCAAACAGTAGGTGCACACCAGGTTATAGTAGCAGCAGCGGGCGAGGGGCGAAGGGTCGTAGAGTGGGCCGGGGAGCCCCACGTAGTAGGAGAGAGGACCCCCTCTCTGCGGAGTTGCCCCCTGGAGGGCAGGAGGGGTCCTGATTCGGGCCGCTGAAGAATTTATAAGAAGCTGTGCTGCCCTCCCAGCTCCACCATTGAGAAAAAGGGGGAGGACTCCTGATAGGAGCAGTGGCAGTAGCTGTAGTTGTGAGCCTCTTTTGGGGAGTGTGGGAGGAAAGCTGTCAGGTGGGCAGTGTGCCCCAGGAGTAGACGAAAGTTCCAGATGGCTGCGGGAGTGAGAAGACAGCTAGCACATGGAGACCCCACTTGGGCAGAGCCTTGGGAGCGCCACCATCATGCCTCCTCTCAACGTCACCGCTGCCAACCCCAATTCAGAGAGGATGACTGAGGATGCCCCCCCCCACGAGATGGAGCAGCTGCAATGCTTGTGAACCTCAGCCCTTCCATCCCCTGAAGCTGGAAGGATCTCAAGCCCAGAGGGGGGGTACAGGGATGTCGGGGGCCGAGGGAGCACTCACTGTCTCGGCAGAGTCCTGGCGGTGTCTTGGGAACTCAAGGGCAGCGACCTTCAGTGCGGCGTCAGTCTCCTCCATGGCGGGTCCACAGTGTCTGTCCCGGGGTGAGCAGGCGGGAAGCAGAGGACCAGCAGCCTGTGTCGGGTGGCTCTCTTGGTTCTCTTGGGCCCCCCCCCAGAGTTGAGGAAACCTCAGAGGAAGGCACTGGAGTTTGGGGCTCAAGCCGGCCACAAGACCCTGCGGGCAGGAGCCTCACAGAGGGGCTATTTCACCAACAGCAGATGTGAGTATTTTACTACATTTTCTTGATGGCTGTGTCCACAACACACACTAGCATTGCCACTGTAGGTCACATATATGAAGCTGCAGCCACAATCTAGCAATGCCGGTAATGGTCACTGTAAATAACTTTCATAAAGCTGGAAAAAAAGTCTATGCCAGTATTGGTCACTGTAACAAAACCTAATGAAGCAGTGGACACAATCTGTGCCAGTATGGGGACTGCCAAATCACTTTCATGAACAGGTGGACACAATAAATGCCAGTATGGTGACTCTAAGTCTCTCATGAAGCTCCAACCACAATCTATGCTAGTAACAGACAATAAAAATCACCTATTATTTTCCACCTTCATCAAAAAAACATAGTTATCTCTCCTGTATGCAGGATGGCTTCAGGGCCTTTCAGCCTTTGCAGGTGAAACGGGCCCCAAGTCTCAGGTGGGGCCCCAAGCAGCTGCCCCATGCTAGCAGGATTATGACAAAGCAACATACACCTTTAATTCAGGACATTAAATGTGCCATTTACAGGACACACATTACAGCCTGCCTTTGCTGGCACCCTCTGGCATTTTCCTCCCTCATTTCCTCAGTCAGTCTAAGGGAAAAAAATAATTTTTGGGACCCCCCTATAACTGCACCACCACACGCAACTTCGCGAGGGAATTCAGAGCAGGCCAACTACTTTTTTGCAAAGTTTGGTGAGGATTCGTCCACGGGGAGCGAAGTTATAAGCCGCCGAAAACATGCTCTTCCTATGAGTTTAGCAGCTTAACTATAACTACACGCCGGCCACCACGGGCAATGTAATAGAGAGAGAGAGATTTATTGGCTGACACACCATTCAAGGAATTAGATCAACATAATAAATGCATTTAATCAATTAAGCACCAATTTTCCAGTCTTAGATCACCGTCCGTTTAATAATGTAGCATGTAACAATCCCACCCTCACACTTTTTACAAGCAGGTTTGCAATAACAATTATGTGTCTTAAATAAACTGCATCAAAATAATGTAACAGGTGATTCCCAACTTGAACTACAATGGCACTGCTGCCACACTTCAAACTAAACCAAATCTAGCTATTCCCTTTCTCTATAAATAAGCACACAAAATGACATCAAACGTTTCACAAAAAAAGCAGGAAAAGCAGTTTGCAGGAAAAAGTTTAAAACAAAACAAAACTGCAGTTATTGTTCAAATATGATTCTCAAACAGTCAATCTGATTTAAATCTACAATTGTGAACTGTCTATGACAAACTGTGGATTCCTTCTTGGGCATTGACACTGATTTACTGCCCCTTATATTATGTTGGATGTATTGCAAATCTGTGTAACAGCTTGGATTGCTCATTAATGCTATTTCTTTTGGAATGCTATGATAGTTGGACTTAACTCACTATTTTCAAGGAGTCAGGTTCCCACGTGCAAAAATTGTTAAATGTGTCTATTAAGAAATTGTGTTGAGCTTCTTTATTGTCTATGACAGACATCAATCATACGTCTTTTTATTCCATGTTTTAATTGAAATGTCTAAAGCTTTCAGAGATCCAACATTTCAGGAGAAATTCTAATACTATGATGCTCCTTAGAGTTTAAGTTATAATTATACATTGTGAAGCACATACACTTTGCATTATATTCACTTTTGATATACCTTTTAAACAGAGCCCCCAAAATCCTTTAAAATTCTATTTGGGGTTAATTATTTTCTCTGGGATAATGTACAAATCATCTTGGGGCCTAGGTACTCACTAGTTGTCTGTCTTTCAAAGGCCAAGAACAGATAGAAGAGCGACAGGCCTCATGCAATTATATCAGTTGAGCTTTCCCTACAGTCTGTGCACCTGGCCTAAAATGCCTCTCAGGTAATCTGGTCCTGCTTTTGGGAAAGGCCTCTGTATTAAGTCCGGTCTGGATTAGACCCCTAGTTACTAGACCCCTAGTAACTTAGTCTGGATCACCCTAATTTACTAGGGGAATCCAGACGTTGACCCCTTGCTCACTATTCTTAGAGATGCACAGATCCACCCTACTGATGAGGTCCAACCAGACCGAAACACGTGTCTGGGGTTTCTGTTGGTACTCTTGTTCAGAGGAGAATTGCCTAGCATTTTGGTGCTGGACTGCCCCAGGGCAGGACAAACACTGATATGTTTGGGACATTTCTTCTCTGTGAAAGATAGTGAGCTAAAGACTCTGGGTAAGTCTCTCGTAACCAGGACTAATGTCTGGCAGAGGGACTCCCAGGACCCCCCTTGTTAATCTGCATATTTAAGTAACTTTGGGTCTCACCCTAAGTTACCAGGGGAATCCAGACGTGGACCCCTTGCTCACTATTCTTAGAGAGGCACAGATCCACCCTACTGATGAGGTCCAACCAGACCGAAAAAAAGTGTCTGGGGTTTCTGTTGGTACTCTTGTTCAGAGGAGAATTGCCTAGCATTTCGGTGCTGGACTGCCCCAGGGCAGGACAAAGACTGATATGTTTGGGACATTTCTTCTCTATGAAAGATAGTGAGCTAAAGACTCTGGTAAGTCTCTCGTAACCAGGACTAATGTCTGGCAGAGGGACTCCCAGGACCCCCCTTGTTAATCTGCGGTCTGGATTAGATCCATTAAATAGATTTCTCCATCATTTATACTCATTTGGAATTCAAATATGTTTCCTTCCTGGCTAGTATCTCTATTGTTTCTCTGTTTTCTCTTCTTTCTGCGTGCTTCAACTTAAATACCAAGCACATCAACTCCACCCATAAGGAGAAGGTCAGTACATCTAATTCCTATTGGTCAATGCATTTCATTGGTCTCCCGGACCATTGCAAAATGACACATGCCATGCAATTTTCTTTAATATTGTCTCTTTCACATAGAAAGCCTACATAGAGGAGTGTCTCTCTTACATTTTGGTTTAATTTCTCCATAAGCCACGCCTTTAGTAGACTTACAGACTTGAGACAGCATAATTCCACAATTTACAAATATAGGCTCTATATATGTCATATGCTATAAAATCCTATGTTCACGAGTCACTCACTGTGTAATTTCTGTACCAATAATCCAATCTTTCTGGAATATACAGTTGAAAAAGATTTTTATATTTTAGTTGAAAAACGTCTCTTAATGTGAGTAATTTTATGTGCATGATGCGGCATTAAGTCACAAAAATGCAGATATGTTTGATTTTGAAACAGGATATTGTGAGACTGATATATGACATTTTATGTTGCTTTTCATTTTTAAGCAGAATTACAATTCTCTTTAAACCATATTGTCATAACAATAAGCTGAGATTCAGTTTCAATTCTTATTAAACAATTCCCTATTTCCCGCCTCTCGTGTGACACAGGATAACAAGATAGATGTCCAACTACTGCTCTCTTTAAAAAGCAGTTTGCACCTGTGGAATGCTTTTAGACTTTGGGGTCTACCATACGACACCTGCTGCATAGAACCTGCTGCTGGGCCTCCTCCCACTTCCTCATCAAAGCTGGTTCAACCAAGACATCACGGCTCCAAATACTGTCCGCCTAGCTCCTTGCCTCCGCCTGCCACATAGCCTCCTCCCGCTCCCACACCAGCGAGGACTCAGTTAGGATCTACTAACTGCTCCTGATTCCACCAGGCCCGGCCTTGCCTTCTTCCTGCCGTCTGGTCTGACTGCACCTGTGCACACCAATTCTTCACTCCAGGCTCTTCTAGGTCCTTGTAGCCTGCTCCTGTTGACATCCCAGCCGGCCTCCTTGCTTACCACCTGCCGCCTAGTTAATCAGTGACTAGGCCCCTCCCCCTACCTTAACACAGCGGTCTCAGCCAGGGCTGTACCAGGTCCAGGTTTGTCTTGACTCTAAAGCCACTACCAACTACTGACCACTTCCACCCATCTTACTCCCCATCATCTCCTGGACTGTGATGTCTACGTTGGTCCCTGCTCTCACCATCCTAAGGCTCAACAGCGGTGGATCATCTCAGCTCCTCGTCTCATCTGATCCCATCACCTGTCCTCCAAGGCCTTCCACCCCCAACTTCAGTCCCTGACCTGCCTCTTGTGGCGCTTACCCTTTCAGCCCAGAGACCTCCTCTTGCCTACATAGTCCCTTAATCTTGCCATCCTATAAAACCAACTACCTAACTTCTCCTCTTCCTCTGCTACTCCTTCCTGCATTACTCCTAGTTTTTCCTCCCCCTCCATTTTTACTTCTCACCATTACACCTTCTCTCTCTCCTCCTTCCTTCTTCCTCTTCACCCACCTCCCATTCTTTGCCACTTTATTCCTTCACCATACCACTCTCATCCCCTCTGTTATGCGTTCTGCCAAAACTCTTTATCATTGTCCTCACTTCCCTTCCCTTCCTTCCCTCACTCCACCTTCCCCTTTCTCTCCTACTCTCCTTTTCCCTCCTCCTCATGCCCATTCCCCTCTTCAATCCCCTCCCCACTCCCCCACTCTTCCTGTCCTACACCTACCCTCTCTCACCGTCCTAATCTTCTTTACCCCTCCACTGGTCATCCCTCCAGCCTCATGAACATTGCTCTCTGGAACGCCAGATCCATCTGCAATAAGACCGCAGCCGTTTTAGACATGTTCTTTCGTCTCAACCTTCATTTTCTATGTCTAACTGAAACCTGGATCCCTCCTCACAACACTACTATCCCTGCTTCTCTAACCACTTCCTCATCCTCCTTCTCTCATATCTCTCCCGCTACTGGCCGTGGCGGAGGTATTGGCCTCCTCTTCCACCCTAAATACCTTTCCTCTACCTCCTCACCATCTCTTCCTTCATTCTATTCCTTCGAATTCCTTTACAAATCTTTCTCCTCTCCTCACCACACCTCCTTTCTAATCATCTATCGACCCACTGGCCCTCTTTCTTCCTTCTATGATGACCTCGATCACCTCCTTTTGCTCATCCCCCCACTTCTCCTCTAACTGTACTCACGATTTTAATCTTCACCTCCCTTCTCCCCCTCATTCCTCACCCCTTTTCTCCATCCTTGACTCCTACCTCCTTTCCCCTCTTCTTTCTCCTCCTACTCATTCCTCTGGCTCCCCTCTAGACCTCATCTTCAACTCTTCCTACCCCTCTTCCCCTGTCTCTTCCTATCTATCTCTCCGATCATGCTTTACTCTCCTTCTCCCTTACTCCCCTTCCTCATCCTTCCTCTACTATGCCCTCTCCTTCCATCTTTTCACGGCGTGACCTTCGCAACTTTGATCCCTCCCTCTTTCTTGACACTTGCTCTTCTTCTCTCCCCTCTCTCCAAGATTTCTCTTCATTGTCGGCCAATGATGCACTATCCACTCTCTCCTCTTCTATCTCTTCCTCTCTTGATCTACTTTACCCCCTTTCCTTCTTCTGTCCAACCCAAAAACCCTCTCAACCATCACTCTCTCCTCAACTTCTCTCTATGCGGCATCTCCTCCGACGTCTTGAGAGACTCTGGCTCATATCCCCTTCGCTTTCTAACCAAACCTCATATTTCTCGTACCACTCTCTGTACGACTCTTGTCTTGCCTCGGCTAAACGCTCCTACTACTCTAACCTTCTCCACTCCCAAGCCTCCCACTATCGCCACATTTTCCAACTTCTCTCTCGACTTCTCTCTCCTCCTACCCCTGATCCCTCTACCTCTTCTACCCTTTCTCCCTCTGACTTTGCTAACTTCTTCTCCTCCAAGATTCTTGCCCTTCTGCAAAAAATCAACTGCTCCTCTTATTCCACCCCTTCTCCTTCTCCCCCTCATCCTTCATGTACAACTTGTCGCCTGTCTCCCCTTCTGACGTCTCCACCCTCCTCTCCAAAGCCCACCCCACGTCGGCTCCAACTAACCCTCTCCCCCCCTTCTTATCCCTAAGATCTACCCTCTTCTTATTCCCTACTTAACTTCCTTCTTCAACACCTGCCTTTCCTCAGCTATCTTCGCCTCTGCTTTCAAGCACGCCACTATCATCCCGATTTTGTAGAAACCTTCTGCTGACCCCCTTCTCACCTCTAACTTCCGTCCTATCTCTCTTCTCCCATTTCTCTCTAAGCTTCTCGAGCGCCTCACCTACTCTCATCCTTTGTCACCAATCTCTCTCTCTCTCCTACCCCCTCTCAATCTGGCTTCCGTCCTAAACACTCTCCTGAAACTGCCCTCACCTACATCCTTAACTCCCTCCTCTCCGCTCGACACTCTAAGCAATCCTCTGTCCTTATTCTTCTTGACCTCTCTGCTGCCTTCGACACTGTCGATCACCCCCTTCTTCTCAACACTCTTTCTTCCTTTGGATTCAAAGGCTTTGTTCTTAACTGGCTATCCTCAAACCTCTCCTCCCGCTCTTTTACTGTTTCCTGGGAGGCTGGTCCTCTCCAACCCAACCTCTGGAGTATGGCGTACCCCACGGTTCCGTGATTGGCCCTTTCCTTTTCTCACTCTACACCTCCCTCCTTGCCCCTGTTATCTTCTCGTTCGGCATTTCCAACCATTTCTATGCTGACGATACTCAGCTCTTCCTTTCCTTCTCTTCCTTATCTACCTACCTCCACCTGAAACTCTCTTCCTGTCCTACTGCCATAAAGAACTGGATGTCTTCCCGCTTTCTCTCCCTCAACACTGACAAGACTGAAGTCGTATTCTTCCCCTCCAACTTTCTTCCCCCTCCCTCTCCTGCACCTTTCATTCACTTTCCTCCTACTAATCTTCCTATTTCTATCCACGCTTGCAACCTAGGCTTTCACTTTGACTTCTCTCTCTCTTTTTCCCACCATATCTCCCTCACCTCTCGTGCCTGTCGCTACCACCTCTTCAATATTTGCAAAATCCGCCCCTCTCTCACTTTCCATGCTACTAAACTTTTAATCTCCTCCCTTATCTTCTCTCGCCTCTTCTACTGCTCCTCCTTACTCTTTGGACTACCTACTTCTCATCTCGCCCCCCCTCAAATCAACTACCATTCTGCCGTCCATACCCTCTGTCTCCTTACCTCCCGTGACTCCATCTCTGCTTCCCTTTCCTCCCTGGGCTGGCTTCCTTTTCACTCCCATACTTAAATTTCATTTTCTCTGCTTAGTCTTTAAATCTTTTCATGGTCTTGCTCCCCCTAATCTCTCTTCCCTCCTCTCTTTCTACACTCCCTCCCACTCCCTTCGTTCTGCTGACCACTTCCTCCATCCCCTTGTGCCCCCTCCCTTTTCCGCTCCTTCCAGCTTCTAGCCCCCCTGCACTGGAACTCCTTACCTCTCTCAATCCGCTCTATTCCTACCTTATCCTCATTCCGCAGTTCCCTTAAATCTCTCCTTCTCCATTCCCTGCCTTGAAACCCATTCCCCCTTCTTGCTTCCCCTCCTTCCTCTATCTTTTTCCCTTTGATCATCTCCTTCTCCTCCCCCACCACCCCACTCTCACCCTTTCCCCTTCCGTTCCCTCCTCCTTCTCCTCCTCACCCCTCCCTCACCCTCTCAATCCTACTGCACTACTCTCCCTATTCCCTTAGTTTAATTGCTCTTCTTACTGATTTGTTGGGCTGATTGATAATTGTAATTTGCTTCTACTGTTATGATGTTATATGTATCAAGTTGTTAAAATGTTCAGCGCTTTGGAGTGAAGCGCTATATAAAAAAAAAAATACAAATACATACTACCATACACAGTGACCTGGAGTGAACTACTAAACACTGTTTGTGCCAGGTATATATAGTCAGTTATCAATTATTCAGTTAACTAAGAAAGAAAATCATAATCAAAACAAAATTCTGCGGTTTTAAGCTAAATCATGCATTTTTAAACATGAAACCAAGGTTCGGGATATTTATTATGGCAGCTATTTTTGCTGAGACTATGATATGCCCCAATCCATATTCAACTGTATGTCATGAAGATGTACCATTAGCAAATGGGATTTAGCAGATACATTTACTTCGAAAATAACATTTTCATCACGCAGATTTCTGAATATATAGGACCTGCTTTGAGAAAAATGGTCATTTCGAAAATGCAGCTTTTTCAATGAAGTGCACTCTAGGTTCTTGCCTGTACATGTTAGAAACCCTGTGGTTTAAGACTATATTGTGTAATGTCCGCACGGATACACCTATGTACACACATTACACATACGGAATAACTAATAAAGTAAACCTCTGCTTTCATGTATAGAATTTGAATATTGGAATAATTATCTCACATCAGGCCTAGCTTATCGTCAGCTGCGATGACATCACACATCGGCCCTCATTACGACCTTGGCGGAGGACCATGGTGCTATTAGCACCATGGTCCATGCCGCTAAGGTTGCAATTCCGCCATGGTGGTAGGCGGACTTACCGCCCCATTCCGAGGTCGGCGGGGCGGTAAGTCCCCATTTCCCATTTTACCCTTCCCCATTCCCATTTTTGCCCCATAGGGCATAATGGGAGTGGGGAAGGCGTTAATTACGCCACCGTAAATTACGGTGGCGTAATTAACTCCATGGTCCCTTAGCGCCATGGATTTTAACACCTGCTAAAAGCAGGTGTTAAAACCTCTATGGCGCTAAGGGACCTCGTACTCAGGCGGTAAGGGTCGGCGCTGTTTACGCTGCCGTAAACCCCTTACCGCCTGGGTCGTAATGAGGGCCATCATATTTTAGAGAAAGCTTATTGGTGAATTTCAGTAGTTTTACTTTGTTTCGACTGTTTAACATGAATTACCTGCTATTTCGGTGTAAAGTATCATTTTGACTTCATCATGTAGTAGAAAGCATTACTTGCAATTGAATGTTGTATTGCAAGCTTTTGGGGATTTTATTTTGCTGTGTATTCTCTATTTCAACATACCCTTTTCTTAACAACCAATGTTAATGGTTTTGATGTACAATGTACTGTGCAGACTATTTCCTCCTTTATTTTTCACCTCTCTATTGTCAGTCTATATGCATGGCACATTGACAGACTCTATCTTTCATTCCTTCCTTGTTATTATGACTAGAGGACATTTCTCATTAACTGAGTCCTGCTTCAGTATTTTGCATCTCTAGTTTCCCAACATGATATGATAGGTTATTTATATAGCGCCTATACAAAATGTGTTTCAAAGCGCTTCAAGGCAAGGGAGGGAACAAGGGAAAATACAATGACATTCTAACAGGCCATGAACAGTAAGGATGTGAAATTAAGTATCATACTCAGCCTGACGACATTTCAGATATTACAAGAGCTAAGACATAGATAAGGAAGAGCGGGCGAAAGTAGGAATGAAATGGAAACAGACAGGCGACTACCGTACTAGGCCTGACGAAATTTCTGGTCGAGCCGGAGAAAAACAAAAGGTGAGGGAGAGGGGTGCAGAAAGGGAGTGGAGGAACAAAACAAGCGACTATCGTACTAGGCCTGATGACATTTCAGATAGTGCTGGGGGGAGGGAACAAGTAAGGGGTTGGGGGAAGAGATAGACAAGGTTGCTATCATACTAGGTCCGGGGACAATTCTGATAGAGTAAGTGCATAAAAGAAAGTAAGGGGAGGAGATAGGAAAAAGAAGACAGGGAGAGGAGGAGAAAACAGAGAGTAAGCAGTCAAAACGAGTGGAGAAACAAGAGTGGAGAGCCAATGCAATTGCAGAAGTCAGTAGTAACACATAGGCCCTTATTCCAACCCAGGCGTTAAGGGTTTAACGGCGCCGTCGGTGCCGTTAACCCTTAACGCCTGATTTCCACCTTAACGCCTGCTTTTAGCAGGCGTTAAGTACCAAGGCGCTAAGCGTCCTTGGTGCTAATTACGGCACCGTAATTTACGGTGCCGTAATTAGCGCCTTCCCCACTCCCATTATGCCCTATGGGGCAAAAATGGGGATGGGGAAGGGTAAATGGGGATTGGGGATTTACCGCCCCACTCACCTTGGAATGGGGCGGTAAATCCACCACCCACCATGGTGTAAACAGAGTTTACACCATGGTGGTAAAGTAGGGAACTCACTACCTGGTTGGAATGAGGGGCATAATGTTGTAAGCCCGGATACAGGACTAAGATGGGAACAGCATAATTCAGTGCCACCATGAGTACAAGTTGCAAAGGAAGTCCAGCATGAGGGTTGCGAAAGGGTGACACACTGTGAATCAATGAAGTCCATAATAGTCAAATCCAGCATTGGCCACAAGACAGTGATGGTGAAACCAGAATGTATCAGGACAGACTCCTGCAGAAGTAGGCTGTAGGAGTCGAGGCGGATCAGGGTAGAAGAATCAAGCAAAACAGGCAACACCTGTGTGCGAGAAGGGAGGGAGCACAAGGGAACATTACAGAGGGACCAGAGGGGTTGGTGAGGCCTGTGGCGACAGAGGGAGTAAACACATGTTGGTGCATGCTTACCTGCTGTCTGAGCAGGGGTCGGGCCCTGGGTCCTCCTGGTCCAACAAATCCAGACAGGAAATGGCCTTTTCTTCGTCAGCCTTTAGCTTCAGACACCCAGGCAAGAGAAGCCCTTGATCTATGAGTTAAGAGCAGTAAGGAAGAGGCAGGGCTAAGAAGGTGGGTGGTGCTTAGGCCAGGTGACCTAGATCCACTTACACCTGCTCCCCATCTGCAAAGGAAAAGAGGCTGGAGGGCTTCTTAAGTAGGGAAAAAGAGCGGCAACCAGGAAGGCATCAGATGGGCAGGGCTTTCTAAGTGGGGAAAAAGAGTGGCCACCTGGAAGGCACCAGGTGGGCAGGGCTTAGGCCGGGTGACCTATATCCACTTGCATCTGCTCCCCATCTGCAAAGGAAAAGAGACTGGAGGGCTCCATAAGTAGGGAAAAAGAGCGGCAACCAGGAATGCACCAGGTGGGCGGGGCTTGCTAAGTGGGGAAAAAGAGCGGCAACCTGGAAGATGCCAGGTGGGGGGGGGGCTTAGGCCAGGTGACCTAGATCCACTTCCACCTGCTCCCCATCTGCAAAGGAAAAGAGGCTGGAGGGCTCCTTTAGTAGGGAAAAAGAGCTTTAACCAGGAAGGCGCCATGAGGGCGGGGCTTGCTAAGTGGGGAAAAAGAGCGGCAACCTGGAAGGCTTTAAATACATGCTTTTAAATATATATGTCATGTTCTGATTACTGGTAGGTATTTAGTGGCAACTTTCTCCCGTGGTGAGCTAATTGCTTTCCTCTTTGGCATGACATAGACAGGGATCAGAGAAGAAACCTTCATCAGACTATTATTAAGCCCTAAAGCAGTTCATATGAAAAGGGTAATACTCTCGCAAAATAGACTCTTTTGTAATAAACTCCTTGAATGATATTCCGGTGCTGGTACCAGAATTTTGAATAAAAGGGACAGCACAACACTCTGTCCTAATAATCTGCCATAACATTTTTTTAACTTCCAAAATTACAAATGAAACCATCCAACAATAAGATTGCCCTTATTGTTCCTTTCCTTATTGTCCCTGTCCAAGTTTACAGGCTCAGGAGGTATATGCCCTGTGCATGGCTCAGGAGTCAACAAACACACAGTGGATGTGGGCATTTGGAGGTAGCTTGCCACTTGTATTATCAAGTATACTTTATTGGTATTGCAACAAAACTTTGACTTCTGCTCGAGATTAAGATGTTCATTCTGGGGTACCAAATGGTACTAGGTGTTGCCATGAACTATCTTCCAGGTCACTTCCAGAAATTCCCCTTAGCTGCTGGGTTGTAAAACCGCTGCAAGGCTACCCTTAGCACTAGTCTTTCCTATCACATGAAGGTAATGTGTAGACATCACCAAACATGACAGTTTCTTGGAAAGGTGAGAATGAATAATGCAGGCTGTCTTCTGGTGTTACAAAGTAAGCATGAACAAAACAGTCCCTTTATTTCTTTTAGATTTTCTTAGAATTAAAACATTGATTAAACTTTGGAAAACAAGTAAGGATACAAAATATATAATAGATCTTTCCCAGACTACTGATTTTTTGCTAAGGTCTCTTTAACACCCTCCTACATCTGGGATAATGCAGGATGGCTTAGTGCACTGGGGTTTGAAGATGAAAAGGACGCAACAGGACCACCAGAGGTCACATATAGAATGTCTGCATTCCTTAATGTTTCTCCCATTCTTGGTGCAAGCATTGGCTTCTTTGGTGGTGATTAGGTAATGACTTGTTGCCATTGCTGGGCCTGCTGTAAACCAACAGCTATCTGAATGTCTGTTTGTAGTGAGGCTCATATAACATCTTGAAGGGACACTATTAGACGTTTGTAAGGGAATTCATGAACTGCTCCATGCTAAAACGATCTTTGACTTCTTCCAGTGTGCGATTAACCAGCCACTTGTTCAAAGTAATATGTATTGTGTATGCCATGTGCCATGGGTCTTGTAGGGGGACGGTCAGGTCTCACTTAACTGTTGGGCATGATTCTCTTTATCAAAATCCATGAGCTCCAAAATACTATTTCTTCGTGTCTCGTTCTGGGTTTGCCAATTAGCATTAAGGATTTTAGCTACAGCCTGTAGTTAACCTCTAAGTAGTGGAGTTTAATACTGAATCCAGAAGGACTTGTCTCACATGGATCCCTCTATGAACCCTTTAAAGAGCCAGAAAAAGGCTTTGAGTATTCTCTTATGATGACTTAATGTCTCGTGGCCAGCCTATCCAACATATTTGCAAAGGTCATAGACATTTGTCTGTCAGGGCGTGGAGCTGCAGCTTGTTTCACAATGAAGTTGCTTACAGCTTCCGCTTACCGCTGTCTCTGGTCTTTGAGGGCCTCAAACTGTCCTTAGCAATAGATTGAAATGAAAGTGGGATGGAAAGGCAATTTGTTTTTTGTTTCTTGGCAGTGTGACTGGGTTCCCGGGCTCTGGATGAGATGTCTTTATGGACTATTACTTTGGTTATCCTGGATTCTTTTATTCTTGAGTCCACTTATAGACATTGCATCATCTAAGTGTTTCTTTTAGCAGTCACCATAGCTTTTCCTTGGATCTTTGAATGTGAGGACTATGGTAATCCTGACCTTGGTCTCCGCAGAGGATTCAGCTGTCTCGGTGCTGGAATTTCTTGTGGATAGCAGTTCCATTTTGGAGATTGATCTTTTTGTTGATGGGATGGCAGGCCATGAAGTAACCTTACGAGCAAGAAGGCCCCTTAGTAACGGATTGGGTTGAGTACTGTTTGAGTTCTCCCTATTATTCCCAAACTGAAAAGCAGGTCCCCTAATCTTGATCCCACTTTTGATAGAATCTGTTATGGAATGACAATGGATCAAAGAAAGATGAGACACAAAATGATCTCTAAGCAACCTCATTCCTAGAGCCCTCATTTCTATTTAGATTTATTAAACTTCCGCCCTCCTTTTCCTGAGATAGTGTTAGGTAGTCTTGTCCACAACGGTTTGGGTTTTTGAACATCACAAGGACAAAAAAAGTCAAAGCAAAAGTCTTTAAGTTTGTTCCGAACTCCCAGTTCTACTTCCTCTCTAGGGTTAGTACTCTGTGCTGAATATCTCACACGCACACGCACATGCACACACACACACACACACACACAGACACACGCGGGTTCACTAACAACAACAACATCATAAATAATTCAAAGGACAAAGTCTCTCACAGTTCTTAGGTACCATTCATGACACTCACATTCCTTGATAAAGAAAAGAGAAGAACACGTTTATCTTGTCTTTCTGGTCTGTGCCTAGTCTAGCTGCCATACAGTGGGAAGTAGTTGTCCAGACCTCCCTGATCTAGAGAGTTCATTGCTCATTCGATTGGTGTTAAAGAGGCAAGGTATGGGCTAGCCTCTCATTATTCCTTATACATAGGCAATCATGTGGCCACCTCTGAACTATCATTGGTTTCTTCCTAGGCCTCTCACTCCTCCCTTTTACAGGATTGGTTTGCCCTATTCAGAATGCCCATCCTCCTCTATCCCCTCTGTCGGGGAGAAGCTGGATCCCCCCCCACCCCCAGGGCAGTGGGGGGCCAGCAGCCATATCCTCACCAGCTATGGGAGGCCCCAACACCTCCCATATGGCCCCCAGAAATGCAACAGAGTTCCAAGCAGGCAGCAACATGTTTCAAACTGCTTTATTTCTAAGCACAGAGAAGAGAAAAAAGCCAAAGAAAAGCATCGTGAGTTCAGGCGCCGTCTTCCCCGGGGCTGTCTTGCAAGTAAGTTTTATAATCACACTGCAGGCTGACCTCACAAAATTGGATCAGCTCCCAGAAACCTATCTCCTCCTGTTATTGGCTGCAGAGTGGTGGGTTACATATGTAGCACTTATAGAGAGCCTGATAATTGGATATTTACCTCCTGCGTCAGTGGGTTGATTTAGCTGTGCCAGCCCCCATTACCTAATCCTAATCATGTTGCAATGTGACTTTGTTCCCATAACTTTTTAGCTGGACAAGCAGTTCGCACCTGGTTCTGGCTTGTTACAAATTATGTTTCAATGTTGTGCGTGTCCTTGAGAAAATGTCTTTCTTTCCCAGAAAGAAAAAAAAGCACACTGGGTTGCCGTGATTTACTCGCATTTGTGGATAATTAAAAAATGTCTGTCTGCAGAAAGTAGTTTTATCTTGAACTTGCGGCTTTGGCAGGTCGGACTTCTTTTGCTAGGAATGTTGATAAGGCTCCCGCAGCCAGTGTTCAGTGTTCAGTGAGTGAAATGAACTTAGCTGTAATTTTCCTGAAACATAGCTTTACACTGTGCATTTAGTCCATGTTAGTTCATATAGGCATTTGCAAGGCTTTAAACAGGGATTTTTGTGTTTGTAGATTCTGATATTGCAGCATTGATTCTAATGTAGCATAGAAGTTGCACTGTTGGTGAAGTGGGTGTGTTTCAGCATATTTGTCACCCATGGGTGCGCTGGGGCGCTTGGGGTGCGGGGGCATGGATTTGGTCTCCATTTTCCCTCTTCAGTCCCCCCTCTGGTCGACTTTTGTCGACCACACCACCAAGCAACATTCACCTCCTTCCGGTCTGCATATCTTTGCCAATTCCTTGAAGTGTCCATAATTTTCTGCATTGTTGTTGATCAACAGTACATATAGGAGTGTTCCCCTTCTGTGTTCCACCACACTCGCTCCCCTTCGTACTTCCTCTGATCACAGGGAGTGGCCACCTTTATTACTGCTGGAACCATGTTGCGCACCGCTATCTTAGTCCAGCTCTTCCTTTCACCATGTCTCTTATTTGCATTCCGATGTCTTCTTCTGTTGTTCTCTTGCAATGTATCTCTATCTTGCACAATGGTGCTGTGCTCGGTACTCGTCCTTCCGTTATCACCTTCAAGCAACCAGGCAGTCATGATGTCATCCATCACCATGCAAGCACTAGCTAGTTCTTTGCTTTCTTTTTTCAGATACATTTTTTGCTGATCATTCTTTGGTATGCTGGTACTGCACCCACTCATCCTTCTGTCTCGCTCGAGAAGTAATTCCCCCCTCTTTTTACTTCTCTGTCTGTTTCTCTTCTTCCGTTGTTTTCCATCTAGGTGAATGTGTCACTCTCCACATCTTCCTTGGTCATCACCAACAAGGGCATGCTGGTGCGCTCCAATGAACACTCTCCTCCCCAATTCAGTGGTAGTTTCTCTTGACCTTTGGATGCATGTGCTCAATAGTAGTCCATAAGCAGTGATGTTCCTGCTCTCATCTCGCAACTTCTCTCAACCTTCTTGCATCCAGCATGATTGTCCACTTCTTGTCACTGTTGTGCTGGTAACATAACGTTGCATCCAGCATGATTGTCCACTTCTTGTCACTGTTGTGCTGGTAACATAACGTTGGTACCTTAACAGTATACGTCCTTCTTCAGTGACCATCTTTGCTCTTTTCTCTCACTCTGTTAGGCACTTATCATATTTTTGTCTCTTATTATTTTATTTTTCTTCTCTCCTTTTGTTTTCTTTCTTCTTTTATTATTTATTTATTTATTATTTTTTTTTTTAATCTTAATGTTGCTGTCTTCCCTTGCAATCTTCTTCGCACCTTGTCATACATGGGCGTCGTGCTCTGCTGTAGTAATTTCTGTTGTAATCAATTCTCTTCCGGCATATGTTAAAGAACAGTCAGGACAGCTCTCTCCAGTGGTGTCCCTACCAATTTTGTACATGTGTGCATGTTGTTGGTCACTTCTGATATGTGTGTTATGTGTATGTTTTACTCCCCTTGTGTTTGCCCTTAACTCTCTTTACTTTAGCAGCAGCTTTTCCTTACCCACTGACGCCGTAACTCTTCCTGCTTAGGTTAGGGAATGTTAGCAGGGGATACAGCGGTAATGCTCATTATTACAAATAATTTTCAAAGTACCACCCCCATAATTTCGTTCATCATTAATAGTCCCATCGTGAAGGTAAAAGTCCTTATTTGCTTGCCCATAACCACTTACGCTGCTGGGTCCTTGCAGCTGATGAGATGATAAAGTTGCCCGCCTGAAAATCGCAAGAAAAGCGTTAATACGTTAGTACATGTTAGTAACATCAAGCTCCGCGAACTAAACAATCACTAAGGGCAAAATCAAACCTCCCCCTGGACATTTCGTGTTTTCAAAATTTCTCAATATGGGTAGGGAAAATCTTGGGCTGTTCATTCAATGGAAGCAAGGAAATATACTTCAGGGAAACATGCTCTAAGGGGTCTGAGGTTCTTGATAGGGTGGGCAATTGAGTGGGGAATGCTTCACAATGTTTTACTCAGTGGACCTCACAGTTTCTAATGGAAGATAACATTAAGGAAATTTCCTACACATTTCTAACAGCATACATACGCAACAACCTGCATGTGCGGGGAAAAGAGAAGAAACAAAACAGTGTTACAGCTGTAGGTGCACAAAATGTAATATGAAACTCAATTAAACTTTGGAAATGCGTGTGTCAGTCCCTATTCTAGTTGCTAGTGTGCGTTGGACCATGGGATGGCCATGTTTCCCTAACTCGGGAGAGTTCGTGCTATTTTGCAGTTCATGAAAATCTTTTGCGTTGGCCCTGTCGATCGTTGCTCCCTCGTTGCCAGGGTGGCCACCGCTTTGTAGGGCTTGACGCCTTACACTTCTGACAAAGTCTGTCAGGAGGGGAAAATGTCCCACTGTAGTCCATAGCCATTGGGTGTTGGTTGTCCGTTGTCTTCAGGCCTGCCCTGGGTCCTTTGTATCTGGCGAGAAATGAAATGGAAGCGCTTGAGACCTGAGAATTTACATATTCTTCATTTTCTTGACCTAACCTCTCTGCACTACTCTCACATTATTCAGTGTCCTAGTGGGAGGAGCCAATGGTACACCTATGCACCATCCTGTCACCACCTGGTGGCGTTCAATGGCGGTCTGACTGTAAATTATTACACAATTCGCAATGTACCCAGAAAATGGGTAGGCACTTAATTTATGTGAAGATACTCATTACACACTTGGATCATATATATGCAATTTGGGTGCTAGTGTACAAATGGGCCTTTGGGTCTTTGTATTTACTGTGCTTTTGTTGTAAGCTGTTTATAGTGCGTGCCTTTGTCCCGTGGGGCATCGGGCACTGACAAGCTAAATAGGCAAACATCAGGGTGGTAAATTTGTCATATAGGGTGGCTGTGTTTCTAAATTAAGTGCACCATGTTACTTAGTTAAGATAATCGCAGGGTTTTAAAATCTTTTTTTTTATTTATTTATTTATTTTTTTCTATGGCTCCTCTCACACTTCTCAGGGCGTGCCTCGCAGTGAACTGCAGGCACTTTAAGCTGGTACTAACTGCAGGCACTTTAAGCTGGTACTAATGAAATCCGCTACCAATTTGCTCCCATTCTCTCTATCCCACCCCATGTCCACTTTTTAAAGCTTACCTACTCTGTTAATTACTCATTTACTCTACTATTTTATTACTCCACTACTGTAATTACTGTTACATTTAAACAATATATATTTCTAATTACGGTTACATTTAAACAATATATATTTCTCCCCCCAATATCTGCTCTCAAATTTTAATACAACCATTATGCTCCAGTTCGTGCAGCAATGACCTCTTTCCCTATGTGTGTTGGCTAATGCATTTGTGCCAGTGTTATTTTCAAAAGCGCTAGTGGCAGTACCACTTGCACTGTTATTTTGTTGCCAAATTAATTCTGTTGGGAACATGGATCATCCACCCTTTACCCCTATTTCTCTCCTCCTGTGGTGAACTGTCAATGAAATGTAGTCCTCCCCCCTCAAGTGCACCTTCTTCCACCTTGTGTGTCTCATTTAATTGTTCTGTGTTAATCGTGTATTCATGAGCCCAGTCTCCTCACTGAAAGATGTGTGCTCAAAATGTAGCTAAATGTACTCTCTTGTGATGCGCTATCATTATGCACCCCCCTCTGTACCGTGCACCCCCATTATTCTTAAACAATCTTCCTTACTTTCAACATGTGTATGCCTGGTGTTTAACAAGTTATGTATTTCTCTGTTAATAAGGTGGTCATATCCACATTGCTCATGATGTCACAAATGTCTCTTCCCTAATGCATTGCCTAGTCGCCCCACTGTCACCCAGAAAAGAAAATATTTTGATACCTATCACCACCCCTATGCAATTGTCCTCTGCATTATTGAGTGTGCGTGAGTGTGTGTGTCGGCGCGCGTCTCGCCCGCTCTGTCGGTGAAGCAGAGCATGAGTGTGTGTGGCAGAGTTAGTCAAATCAAGTTTGTCTTGGGCTGTCCTATTAGCGGTATAATGTCAATCTATGTCCTTTGAAATATTTGTTCCCCATCAGGAAGACCCCACCCAGTCATGTAACCGGTACCATTGCTATTGTGTCAGTGTTCTGTATGGGTGCTGGCTGCTGTGCAGTGCCCCTGTGTTGTCATTCTAGTCAGTCCTGGGGTAGTGGTGCTGTCATTTGTTGTGTCTGTACATGTAGTGGTAACAGTACCTGCATTGGTGCTTGTGGTGTCTGCTGAAATGATCCCATCCTGCCCCATGTATCCTCCCCACATGGGCGGTTCATATTGTGGTGATTGTTGACACTGCTATTGTGATTCTTGTGCGTGTGTGTTGAAGCTGTTTTTAACTGCCCCTCCCATCGCATGCTTTAATGATTTATTTTGTGCCTACTTGTCCTCATCTGCCTTTCTCTGCCCCTGTGTCATCAAATATTACACTCGCGGAGGTTCAGAAGGGTGAGTCCCCTCTTCCCTCTGCTCGTGTTTGTTCAACATCAGCTGACCCCTCGCATTTTCCTTTTCCTTCGTGCACACAGTTCAACTGTAGCCATGTGCTTTTAAAGCTATTCCCGTGTAAGTGCTGTGTATGTGTGTCCTTAGCGATTGCTGCACGCTTCTGGAGAAGCCGCCTATGAGCAGCCATGGTCTTTTTAATTTACCTTCAGTACTTTTGAATCTTTGCACACTATGTTTTACTGACTTATTTCAGCATGGAAGCCGTGTGCTACACAACAAGTGAAGGGGAGTCATTTCTGTATTGTGTGATACATTTTACCTCTATTCAATTCGAAAATTTCGGTAGTCCGCTGTTCAGGGAGCAAAAGTTAGAAAATAATTGAACATTTTTTCAACTTCTGTGAGCCTTCTTTGCTCCGCACCTTAGCCAGTGCACTCCACGTGCAATCCATCTTCACCAAACCATTGCCTTCTCCGGCACACCCCACAATCTTGCGCATGTGTCTTCCACACACCGCCTCTGGGTCACCTATTCTCCAAATCCAAAACCACACCACTATCTCCTCACCATCAAAACTTTGTGTCCTTAATCATCAATCTGAAGGTGACGTCACCAAACTAAAAACACAATGCAAATGAAAAGACAAATGTGCATACACAGAACAATAACCCATTTCTCCCAACCCCACAAAAATCCCAAAATAAAACCCCACAATCCCCACAGCTGTCTTCCTGTCTCAACTGGAACAAGGTAAACCACAATAAACTCTTATAATTGAACTGCACACACCGCGTCGCCTAGTGCATGATACGCTCCTCACCAGGGGACCTTAACCAGCCAACTATCTTCCGCACTTCGGGAACAATCTAGCTACCTCCTGCGGGAAAACATCATCCACTCACTGAACTAAAACGCTCAATTAGCAGGGAACCTCATCTACTCATTGATCTATAACGTCAATTCATAGGAAATCCAGACCCCGTACATGAAATCACCATCCAGACCAATCAGCGCGGCAATCCTGTTCTAGACCAATCAGCGCGGCACTCCTGTTCTAGACCAATCAGCGCGGCACTCCTGTTCTATGTGTAGGGAGTCACTACCCCACCCAATATGCTCAAAAACACAAGAAGGGACCACTGCCACCACCCCAGTCCCAACTACAATTCACGTGCCGATCAATACCAATGCGCTGAATTTTGTGACAATGTACAATCACCCACCACCCAATTTACAATCCCTCCCTAAAAACAAAAAAAAAAAAAAAAAAAAATTAAAAAAAACACTTTAACATTTCTACTTTAAACATTTCCCCCCCTCAGAGCCCATGTTGCTGGTTTACTTACATTTTCCTATGCTGCACTGGCAATTGCACCACTGCTGGACACTCCCTCAATGCGCTTCACCGGACCCCTTCTCCTGCAGGGCTCTCACCTGCCCTCAAGCGGGGTATTTCCAAGTGGCCCCCGAAGCCTTTAGCCGGTTACGCGTTTTTCCGGTGGTCTTCAGGTGCAGGCGAGGGTCTCACAGCTTCCTTGAGTCGGCGGCAGGGAGCTCAGTCCATCACAGGGCTTGCGCAGGCAGAGCTCAATTACCCATGTTACAATGAGCAATGAGCCTCACAGAGGGCACCAACTTGTCGGGGAGAAGCTGGATCCCCCCCCACCCCCAGGGCAGTGGGGGGCCAGCAGCCATATCCTCACCAGCTATGGGAGGCCCCAACACCTCCCATATGGCCCCCAGAAATGCAACAGAGTTCCAAGCAGGCAGCAACATGTTTCAAACTGCTTTATTTCTAAGCACAGAGAAGAGAAAAAAGCCAAAGAAAAGCATCGTGAGTTCAGGCGCCGTCTTCCCCGGGGCTGTCTTGCAAGTAAGTTTTATAATCACACTGCAGGCTGACCTCACAAAATTGGATCAGCTCCCAGAAACCTATCTCCTCCTGTTATTGGCTGCAGAGTGGTGGGTTACATATGTAGCACTTATAGAGAGCCTGATAATTGGATATTTACCTCCTGCGTCAGTGGGTTGATTTAGCTGTGCCAGCCCCCATTACCTAATCCTAATCATGTTGCAATGTGACTTTGTTCCCATAACTTTTTAGCTGGACAAGCAGTTCGCACCTGGTTCTGGCTTGTTACAAATTATGTTTCAATGTTGTGCGTGTCCTTGAGAAAATGTCTTTCTTTCCCAGAAAGAAAAAAAAGCACACTGGGTTGCCGTGATTTACTCGCATTTGTGGATAATTAAAAAATGTCTGTCTGCAGAAAGTAGTTTTATCTTGAACTTGCGGCTTTGGCAGGTCGGACTTCTTTTGCTAGGAATGTTGATAAGGCTCCCGCAGCCAGTGTTCAGTGTTCAGTGAGTGAAATGAACTTAGCTGTAATTTTCCTGAAACATAGCTTTACACTGTGCATTTAGTCCATGTTAGTTCATATAGGCATTTGCAAGGCTTTAAACAGGGATTTTTGTGTTTGTAGATTCTGATATTGCAGCATTGATTCTAATGTAGCATAGAAGTTGCACTGTTGGTGAAGTGGGTGTGTTTCAGCATATTTGTCACCCATGGGTGCGCTGGGGCGCTTGGGGTGCGGGGGCATGGATTTGGTCTCCATTTTCCCTCTTCACCTCTTTCTCTTCTTGATGCCCTTCTCCACTTCCTTCCTACAAGTCACACCCTCATTCTTGCTATATATGTTCTCCTAAACCTATGCCTTCCTGATAACTCTCACAATTTTCACTGCTTATGATGCCGTGCTGCACATCTTTGCAATACGTCTCACCCTACTCCCCTCTAGTATTGGTGTTCTCTACCACCTCCTCCTGATAACTCTCACTGTCCTCCATCACTCTCTTTCTGGTCTTCCCCACCTACTGCTGATAGCTCTCTTCCTGCTCCTCACCATATCTGATTGTGAGAAATTGGCATTGGCATCTGGTAAGTGTAGAAACCATATTTAAAAAAAAGGAAAACTTTAAGTAATAAAATGATGCCGGTAATTCTGCTGATCAGATTCCCCTTTCATAAGATCCATGCCAAAAGCACAGTGTATACTTGTGCCGTGCTGCATCAGTATCCTGATTTGAAGCGCCTTCTCTATCAGTAGCAGAGAGCAGGTTTAGAGGTCACCGCTGCTCTCTTGACACCTGCAGTGACAGCTAAGTCTCTTCAAATACAGGGGTTGCATTTAAGATATGGACCCCTGTTCCACAAACTGCATAACTCAGAGGATTCTGTCCTTGTGTCACTTTAAACTGTAAATGTAAGCATTTCTAAAGGCCTTTGATTCTGTTGAGAAGGGAAGGGGGTGGACTTAGTGTAGCCAGGGAGACATCTGTACAAGTGGGGGTTGTGGAGGAGATTCTGCCATCTTTTTTCTATCAACCTCTTTGGGTTCGATGTTAGAAGGGCAAAGTCCACCCATTCAAGGAACAGGGATTGGATGCATAAAGCAGGCTAGCTTTAGTCCAATCACCTGTTAAATTTTACCTTTAAAAGAAAGCATCTAACATCACTTCTTTGAATCATATCTGGAATACGATTTTGATGGATCCTGCTGAGAGAGCAGTCCTTTCTAAAGCCCTTCGGTTTTGAATTAAAAGCAGGTGTTCCAACGCAGAGGAGAACTCTGTCACCTAACCATCCCCAGGGATCATTAGGGGGGAACTCTCCAGCTGGACCAAGACCTGAATCTCTGCCAGACGCCCTCTTGCCTAGGAGCTCCCTGTGTTGCAGGGTCTCTGAAGGTGTGTTTGGTAGCCCAAGAAAAGGTCTAAGCTTGTTCCCTAAGACACTGGGTGGGACTCACAGCTCCTGAAAACCCAAACAGCGAAGATCCCTGTGTTTTGATGCTGCCCGCTGCAAGCAGTGATTTGAGTATTTTTGGTGCAGAGCGAACCTCAAGGACCCTTGAAAGCTTCCTTTGTTGTTCATCCTTCTCCAAACTGCTATTTGCTGTTAGACTCCATTCATCCCCACACAACGCCTGCTAAAGCACGTCACTGCCTCAGCTCAAACCTTTATTTTGGACTAATGCACTCTTCTGTTTCGGTTGCTACTGAACCACAGTCACATCCCTCTTAAGAGTATAGCCTTCCCTCGGCCCATGTTACCACAAAAGGTGAAAAAGGTGTAGTGACTAGAAGTGTATGAGTCTGAGTGTTTGCAGTGAGAGGCTTGTGAGAATGCTGTGAGGTGCGTGGTACCCGGGACACCTGTAAGTTCCGGGAATGTCAGTTAGGGACTTGGAGTTAAGACAGGGACCAGAGTGGATGTATGTTTCCTATTCTCCCGCCTCTATGCTGATAACCTGTAACTAAGAAGAATAAAGCATCCTGTTCTGTTTCTACTTACCTGGGTCAGTCAGGTTCCTGCTTCTTGTCTTACTACATGGCCCAGGATACACCATTTGGCAACAAAGTGTCCAAAAAAGAATCACAAAGAGAGAGGGAGAGTGAAGAATGAAGCAGTTGAAGGGGCTCATTAGAAGAAGCCTAATACAGAAGACAGTCCATAAGAGGAGAGCAGAATCCATGGAGACAGAGCTGTGATCAAAGGATGAGAAACCTTGAGGTGTCCGTGATGTGTGAAGTCCAGGAGAGGACCAGGACACAGTAGTTAGTGATTTAAATCTACAATTCTGAACTGTCTATGACAAACTATGGATTCCTTCGTGGGCATTGACACTGATTTACTGCCCCTTCTATTATGTTGGATGTGTTGCAAATAATTGTAACAACTTGGGTTGCTCATTGATGCTATTTGTTTTGGAATTCTATGATAGTGGGGCCTAACTCACTGTTTTCAAGGAGTCAGGTTCACACTTGTGACAATTGTTAAATGTGTCTATTAAGAAATTGTGTTGAGATTCTTTATTGTCTATGACAGACATCAATCATACATATTTTTATTCCCAGTTCTAATTGAAATGTCTAAAGCTTCCAGAGATCCAACACTTCAGGAGAAAGTTCTAATACGATGATGCTCCTTAGAGTTTCAGTTCTAATTATACGTTGTGAAGTACATACACTTTGCATTCTATTCACTTTTATTATACCTTTTAAGCCGAGCCCCCAAAATCCTTTAAAATTCTCTTTGGGGTTAATTATTTTCTCTGGAATAATGTACAAAATCATCTTGGGACCTAGGTACTCACTTGTTGTCTGTATTTCAAAGGCCAGGAACGGATAGAACAGCGACAGGCCTCATGCAATTCCATCAGTTGAGCTTTCCCTTCAGTCTGTGCACCTGCTCTAAAATCCCACTCAAGTAATCTGGTGCACCTGCTCTAAAATCCCTCTGAGGTAATCTGGTCCTGCTTTTGGGAAAGGCCTCTGCATTCAGTCCAGTCTGGATTTACCCATTTAAAGAGATTTCTCCATCAGTTACACGCATTTGGAATTCAAATATGTTTCCTTCCTGTCTAGTATCTCTCTTGCTTCTCTGTTTTACCAAACACTCTCTCTTCTTTCTGTGTGCTTGAGCTTAAATACCAAGCAAATCCACTCGACCCATTAGGAGAAGGTAAGTACAGCAAATTCATATTGGTCAATGCATTTCATTGATCTCCAGGCCCATTGCAAAATAACACATGCCATGCAATTTTCTTTAATATTGGCTCTTTCACGTAGGAAGGCTACATGCAGGAGAGCCTCTCTTATATTTTAGTTTAATTTCTCTATAAGCCATGCCTTTAGTAGACTTAGAGACTCGAGCCAGCATAATTCCACAATTGTATAAATATTGGCTCTGTATATCTCATATCTTGTAAAATCCTATTTTCACGAGTTATTCACTGTGTCATTTCTGTACCAATTTTTCCAATCTTTCTGCAATATACAGTCAAAAAATATTTAATATTTTAATTGAAAAACGTCACTTAATGTGAGTAATTTTATGTGCATGGATGCAGCATAAAGTCACAAAAATGCATATATGTTTGATTTTGAAACAGGACATTGTGAGACTGATATATGACATTTTATGTTGTTTTTCATTTTAAGCCGAATTACAATTCTCTTTAAACCATACTGTCATAACAATAAGCTGAGATTCAGTTTCAATGCTTATTAAAGCATTCCCTATTTCCTGCCTCTCATGTGACATAGAATAACAAGATAGATGTCCAACTACTGCTCTCTTTAAAAAGAAGTTTGCACCTGTGGAATGCTTTTAGACTTTGGTGCCTACAATACACAGTGACCTGGAGTGAACTACTAAATACTGTTTGTGCCAGGTATATATAGTCAGTTATCAATTATTCAGTGAACTAAGAAACTTAAAGATAATGAAAAGAAATTCTGTGGTTTTGAGCTTAATCATGCATTTTTTAAAATGAAACCAAGGGTCAGGATATTTATGATGGCAGCTATTTTTGCTGAGACTATGATATGCCCCAATTCATATTCAACTGTATGTCATGAAGATGTACCATTAGCAAATGGGATTTAGCAGATACATTTACTTCGAAAATAACATTTTCATCACAAAGATTTCTGAATATATAGGACCTGCTTTGAGAAAAATGGTCGTTTCGAAAATGCATCTTTTTCAATGAAGTGCACTCTAGGTTCTTGCCTGTACATGTTAGAAACCCTGTGGGTTAAGACTATATTGTGTACTGTCCGCACGGATACACCTATGTACACACATTACACATACGGAATAACTAATAAAGTAAACCTCTGCTTTCATGTATAGAATTTGAATATTGAAATAGTTATCTCACAGCAGGCGTAACTTATCGTCAGTTGCAATGACATCACACATCATCTTTTAGAGAAAGCTTATTGGTGAATTTCAGTTGTTTTACTTTGTTTCTGCTGTTTAACATGAATTACCTGCTATTTCGGTGTAAAGTATCATTTTGACCTCATCATGTAGTAGAAAGCATTACGTGCAATTGAATGTTGTATTGCAAGCGTTTGGGGATTTTATTTAGCTGTTTATTCTCTATTTCACCATACCTTTTTCTTAACAACCAATGTTAATGGTTTTGATGTACAATGTACTGTGCAGACTATTTCCTCCTTTATTTTTCACCTCTCTATTGTCAGTATATATGCTTGGCCATTTTGTCAGACTCTATCTTTCATTCCGTCCTTGTGACTCTTCAGTATTTTGCATCTCTAGTTTCCTAACATATGATATGATAGTTTATTTATATAGCTCCTATACACAATGGGCCTCATTATAAGGGTGGCGGTGACGGCATGAATGGTGCTGGTAAGGCACCGGCACTATTCATACCGTCCCGCCGCATTACAAGTTTTGCTCACGGGTTCCAGACAGCCCGCCAGGTCTTACCTGGCAGGCTGTGCAGCACCCGCGAGCATGCGCCGGCACCGTTGATGGGGCAGAATGGTCATTGGGAGCACAGCAATACCGCTACACGTGAATGGGCAATTACCGGCCCATTCATCTTGTAATTGCCGGCTCTTGCCCAATCACCGGTGGTGGCCCGGTAGCGAGCATGGCGGTAGCCGTGACTGCCATACAGGCACGGCTACCTGCATGCTCGTAATGAGGCCCAATGTGTTTGAAAGCGCTTCAAGGCAAGGCAGGGAACAAGGGAAAATACAATGACATTCGTACAGGCCATGAACAGTAAAAATGTGAAATTAACTATAAGGAAGGGAGGGCTTGCAGGAGTGGCCCTCAATTTATGTCCCAAAAAGAAAGTCTAAGGCAACCTGAAGTATGCATCTGCAACCCTGTGGAAAAAGCACCAAGGTTTAAACTCTACATGCAGAGGTCTTCAAACTGTAGGGCCCACCCCCCAACTCCTCCCAGTGGGGCATGGCCACAATCCTTTGGGGGCGCGAGATGCCAGACTGAAATGTAAATAAAACAAACACTTTTTTAAATGAGGAAATGGGTAGGGGCGGCTCACAGGGTTGAACTGGAGCATAAAACTTTCTTGGGGACCAATGAAAAAGTGGCCCACAGTTGCAAATAGCAATTCAATCTTTTAGTGACAGACTGTTTAAATACTACCCATGGAGTTTTTTTTGTTGTTAAAATGTAAGCAAATTGTGATATTTAAAGAATATTTATTCAGCAACAATGTTCAAAACTACTAGCTGCATGGTGAAGTAACTCATCAAACTGGCCCACATTGGCCAAAAGAGTGGCCAATTTTCACCCAAAAAACTGGCCCACACTAGCATTTTTCATTTGGGAATTGCCCTATTGCCCTATAGGCCAGTCCGAGCCTGGTGGTTCACCCATAGTGAGCGAGGGGACATCGACCCAATGGTCACCTCACCCATTGTGGAGGAGCTGAGGAGCCAGCCCTGTGAAACACTGCTTTTTGAAGATGAGAGAGTGCTCCTTGGCTGGCTGAACTGTCAAACGGAAACACTTTGACAGTTCAGTTCCTAAGCCACACATGCTCAATGAGCCATGCAAGCCTGTGGGCGTTTTGCTTTGCAAGCCTTGCATAGCTCATTGAAAATGATGTCTGGGGAACTGCATGTCTATACGTGTGAGGGGGAGCTCCTTCGCCTACTCACACATATGGACAGAGCAACCTGGAGTGGGGCGTTTCAGCACCCACATGTACAACCCTGCACACATGTGCATAACCAGGAAGATCTTGCTTCCCGATTCCTGTTCATGATGCAGGATCTGGACCCTGGGGAGGAAACTTCAGGACCGGGGCAGATGTTAAGTTTATGATAATTTATGTGTATGGATGCGTGTATGATTGATTTATGAGTGAGTATGGTGATGGGTGCTCGTGCAAATGATAAAGTGCTTGCTAAGTGAATGCTGTGTTAGTGTATGTGTGTTTGTGTTGGTCTGCAGAGCTGATTTTGGCGAGTGGGTGGAGGAGGGTTGTACAACAAAGGCATTTTAAAAATGCCTGTGTTGCACAAGCCCCCTACCAACCTGCCAATATCAGCTCTCCTTCTGAGGTGCTGTGGAGCCTGGGGGACAGGGATGGTATTTGTTTACTGGACATCTATCATAGAGGAACAGTCAAAATTACCATGTTTACCCCCGGGGCTCCCCAGCGCCTCCATACACACATCATCATGTTGATTGTGTTAGGCACTGTGGGGCTCAAGGGACAGGGATTGCATCTTTTTACTGGACATCTATCATAGATGTCCAGTAAAAAATATCATGCCTGTCCCAAGGGCCCCCAGCGCCAATTGCAATTTGTTTGACTTTTTACCCATTTTGTTTCAAAAGTATGCTCTATATTGCATCATTTTAACCCATTTTTAATTTGGGTTCCCTCGCTATGCTCAGTCGCAATGGCACATCTGGGGGAAATATTTATGCCCCTCCACTTTAAATATTCACCAGCTGCCACCCGTCCCGGGACTGTGCTGGGAACAGGGTGGGGATGCCATTGGGACTGTAGTGAGAGCAGGATGGGTGGGAGCCATGGGATAGTGGTAAGAGCCGGGTGGGGGGAGCCAGGGACTGGGTAGGAGTGGGATGACGGAGCCCAGAGACTGTGATGGGAGCAGGTGCCATGTACTATACTGGGATTAGAGTGTGGTGACGGCACACAATAATTCATAGCCATTTGGACTTTGTGTCCATTTGGCATTTTTGGGGGGCCCGGGCTGCTCAAATTTTGCTCGGGGGTGCCCATGCCTAAAAAGTTTGAAGACCAAGGTAGAGTCTACAGTATGTGGTGGTAGATGGAAAACAGCTCATAATTGGCTGAAAGACAAAGATCCCAGTGTCCACACCATCAATCCAAATTATTAATAAGGAGATCACATTGTAACATATATTATTACTCCCTGTGCAGGATCAAATACACAAAAATAACCAGGAGGGATTTAGACATAAGCCTTTGAATAATAGTTTGTTCCATGTAACCATTAACGTCAACTGGCTGTGGAGAAATGTATGGTCTTCATACCTCTTAAGCTAGTTGAAGAAGGAGTCAACTGTACACAGACATAGTGACTAGCAGTGAAGTGTTTCTCAGGAATTATTCGTTTTATAGAGCATACCACTCTAGCTCCCTGAGTTTCCTGAGGATGCAAGATGGTGTGGATGTGGAGAACCTGCAGAAAAAGTGTTTCCATGTTTTTTGCAATATCTGCATCATTTTGGGAACGATTCACCACAAAGAACGGGAACCGTGGTGGTACATCCACTCTTTCCATTGACCGACATCCCATGCATGGAATCCAAACTTGCCAGTGCCAGAAACTGTGTTCTGATGCAAGCAGAGATGCATAGATCCCTAAGGACTATGTCAACTTTTAACGTGTGACAAGAGCAGGTGACATCCTATGCAACTATGCGGTAAGCCATGTTTTTTCATGGTGGTGCACCACTAGAGATCTCTGATGCGCACATGAGCAGAGATCCTGTTGGATTTCCCGAATGGGGAGTAAAGAGGCATGGGGACCCAGAGTCTGCCCACATTTCCATGCCTCCTTACTCCCCTTTTAGAAAATGCTGAGGATCCAGCAGAGAGGCCCAATTATCCATTGTAAGCAGAATGAGTCCATGCACTTTATTCTTCTGCTACTATCTGCTTCACGACTCTCAATGCTGGCACATCCAATCATGGAACACACAGCTGCTTGGCTCTGCTGCCAAAAGTTTATTTATTTATTTATTTATTTATTCACATTTGTTGAGCGCACAGCAGACTGAAGGCATCGTGGCGCTTGTTACAGTGTTGCTTATACTTAGTTACATACAAATCAAGTCCATCGGTGTTACATTGGACGATATTATTCTTTTGTTACATACATACATTGAGAAGCAGGTAACTAGGAGAACAAGGTTAGTGGAAGAGGGCAGTTTTGAGTTTTTTGCGGAAGGAGAAGAGAGATGTTTCAGCTCTGAGGTCAGTGGGGAGGGAGTTCCAAAGCTTAGGTGCGAGGAAGGGGAAGCCTATATCGCCTGCCTTTGTCCTGTTGATGCGAGGTATCGTTAGTTGATTGGTGTATTGTAATCTGGTCGGTCTGGTGGATTGAGATCTACATAATGTGTCAGATAGGTATGAGGGTGCTGAGAGGTTAATGCATTTATGAGTGGTTGTGAGAATTTTGAAGGAGATACGGTCCTTGACTGGGAGCCAGTGAGCTGTATTCCTAGCTTGAGTGATGTGGTCTCTTTTCAGTATGCTGAGGGCTGCTCTAAGAGCATTGTTTTGAGTTGTTTGGAGTCTAGATAGGTTTTTTTTGGAGATGCCGGCTAGGAGCGCATTACAGTAATCTAGTTTGGCTCCTATCGTTGCTCTAGCGATGGAGAGGCAGTTATCCTTAGTTAGGAATGGTTTTATTGCATTGATAAGTTTAGTACTCAGTACGGAGGCCGAGACTATGGTGCTGACTTGTTTGTCCATAGATAGGGTAGCGTCTATGTGAACCCCCAGTGTTTTGACTCAAGATGATACTGGGATGACACAGTTATCTATGTTGAAGTTGAGGTACAGCGGGTTGAGGTTGGAGAGTGTGGATTTCTGGCCTAGAATAAGGATTTCAGACTTGTCCCCGTTCAGGCAGAGGCTGTTAGTAGCCATCCATGCTTGTATGGTGGAGTAGATTTGCTGTAGGGTAGTGGCGTCTTGATGATAATGCCCCGTCAGGGGAAGGAGAACCTGTGTGTCGTCAGCGTAATTTGTGTATGTGATCCCAAGTCCGTCCAGTTTATCAAAGAGAGGCTTGGTAAAAAGATTATAGAGCGTGGGGGCAGTACATGAGCCTTGTGGGACACCACAGTGGATGATGGAGGGTGCTGCATTAGCTGTGTTTGGGAACACTTTCATAGCTCTGCCCTCTAGGAAAGAGGTTACCCAGGATGCTGCATCCTTAGAGAAGTGTGCAGCATGCGTCAGATGACTGGTAAGTGTGATGTGATCGACCAGATCAAATGCTGCAGAAAGGTCAAGGAGAAGGAGGAGAGCAGGCTTGCCTTTGTCAAGGATGTTAGTGATTTCGTTTTTTAGGTCTAGAAGGGCGGTTTCAGTTCTGTGCCCTTTGCGGAACCCAGATTGTCTTTTTCCTAGGATCGCTTTCGATTCAAGGTATAGTTGAATCTGTTTGTGGGCGGCCTTGTCTAATATTTTCAGGAGGAATGGAACTGTTGTTATGGGTCGGTAGTTATTGGGGTTAGCTGGGTCTAGCGTTGGTTTTTTTAATAGAGGGCGCACCCATGCCTCTTTAAGGCTGTCTGGGACTATGCCCGTTTTGAATGAAGCATTGATGATTGCTGTGAGAAGAGGGGCAAGCGGTTCTGTGCAGTCCTTGATGATTTTAGGGTGGCACACATCACCCTTACATTGTGAAGGTTTGAGGTGTCTGAGGATGTCAATGACCTCGGCTTCGGAGATTTCGGTGAATGCGAATTTGGGCATGTTGCTTGTTTTTACATTTGGTTGTGTCTGTACTTGATGGCTTTGCTTAGGTAAGGTATTGTAGTGGTGAGATATCTTATATTGGAGGAGGTTTATCTTTGCAAGCATGGCTGATTATATGCCTGTGCACCATGCTTCGTCTTTGACGATCTCATCAGGGCATGTGGGTGGTACAGTTAATTCTTTAAAGATACTGAAGAGTTCTTTAGAGTGGGAGTTGGCAGCGGAGATACGGTGGTTGTAGGCTTCAGATTTAGCAATGAAGATGGGGTCTTTGTATTTTTTGGCTATGGATTTGAAGTTGCCTTTTGTGGTGTCACAAGGATTACACTGCCAGTTTTTGAGCGCCTGGCGTTTGTCTTTGCACAGAGTCTGGAGTTCCTCTGTGAACCAGGAATTGGAGTGGGAGGATTTTTTTTCTTTTTTGTTTTCCAATGGGGCAACCGTGTTGACAGCCATGGTAATGGTATCTTTGAATATTTCTGCGAGGATGTTAGGGTCAGAAGAGAAGGGGGGCGCTAGGCATGGCAGATTAAGGTGTGCACTGACGTTGTCCGCAGTGAGTTTTTTGGCACTTCTGGCTAAGGTCGCCGGGGCTGTAGTAGGCACTTTAGTGCACATTGAAACTGGGATGTCGAATTGGAGAAAGTTGTGATCTGTCCAGGGGAGGCTAATATTGGAAGTGATGGCTGTGTTACATGGTCTATGATCCAATCTAGGATGCGTCCTTTTGCGTGAGTAGGCGCAGTGATTTTTTGTGAGAAGCCTAAATCGTGGAGGTCTTTGGCTAGCGAGATAGCAGTTTTGTCCTTGGGGCCATTGAATCCTAGGTTAAGGTCTCCTATAAGTAGTGATTTAGTGGATTTCTTAATATTGTTTCCTAGGAGGTGATTAACTTGACATATGAACTTGGCGGTGGGGCCAGGTGGTAGGTATATGATATGAATATTTATTGTGCTGTTTGGTGAGAGTGCTAGTTTGACTGATAGAATGTCAACATTCCCTTCCTCTTGGTGGGGTATGGTTCTGATAGTGTTTCTTTGTGAATAAGGGCTATCCCCCCTCCTGATTTGGCAATCCTGTCTTGTCTAAGGATGGCGTACCCTTGCGGTAAGGCTAGTGTGATGGCTGGGCCGGAAGCTTCGTTAAGCCAAGTCTCTGTGATAGCGAGTATGTCTAAGTCTTGGGTGGTTATTAAGTCATTTACTTCTAGAGTGTGGGCATTGAGAGAGCGTACATTAATTAAAGCGCACTTGTATAGCGTGGGGCACAAGTTCTTTATAGGTATGGTAGGAGAGTCTGACTTGGGTGCGGTGGTACGTTGAGAGTAGGAGTTGCCGCTAGGTGTGGTATGTGTTGGCTTGGTGCTGTGGCATGTAGAGGTAATGTCACGGTGGTGGTGTCTGTTCACTTTGATGGTGCATGAACTAAGTCGGCAGTTTCTGTGTGGTATGAGTGTAGGGGTGGCATGGTATTGGATGGGGACGGTGCGGGATCTGAGTCTGACCAATCTCAGGCTGAGATTCGGCATCAGTGTGACTGTTATGTTTTGTGGAGTGTGTGAGGGCTTGAGCAGGAAGTCCATAGTGAGAGGACGACTGGAGGCGTTGTGATAGTGGTGGTTAAGCTCTAGGCTAGGGAAGTGAGGTGTGGTCATTTCAGTGAGTAGCGCGCTTAATAGACATGCGTAGAAGGGCAGGGAGTACATGCTGTAGGTGAGTTCGCTGAGCCGTTAGAATGTGGGCTTTAAAGGTACAAATGTTCCTCTTAGGCAGGGAGTATGTATCACAGAATGGGCCATATGCAATCAACACAGGATTGGACAGAATGGGCCATATGCAATCAACACAGTATTGGAAAGAGTGGGCCAAAAGCAATTAACACAGGATTGGGCAGAATGGGCCATATGCAATCAACATAGTATTGGACAGAATGGGCCAAAAGCAATTAACACAGGATTGGACAGAATGGGCCATATGCAATCAACACATATTGGGCAGAATGGGCCATGTGCAATCAACACAGTATTGTCCAGAATGGGCCAAAAGCAATCAACACAGGATTGGACAGAATGGGCCATATGCAATCAACACAGTATTGGACAGAATGGGCCAAAAGCAATTAACACAGGATTGGGCAGAATGGGCTAAATGCAATTAACACGGGGTGGGAGCATTTAGCACTGACTGTACTAGATGCAAATGTCCGATGACGCGGTGAGCGGGTCTTATGGTCAGCTTAGAGGACAAGCGGGGATGACTTACGGTTATCGTGCCTTCAGTATAGATAAGACTGTGTGGATCGTAGTCCATATGAGTCATGGGGGTCAGGTGCAAGTGTTCATTCATGAGTGCCTCCATTTGATAGTCAGAAGGACAGGCAGAGGGATCACGGGTTCCGCTGGTGGTAGTGAGGAAGACTTGCCGGGCTGGCAGGGAGAGAAGTTAACCTTCTTCAAGCAAGCGTATTTAGAAAGAGGGGTTTAATCAAAGGCTAATGCAGAGAAAGAGCATTTCCAGAAACAGGTACCTTCAAAGAGACACAGGTGCAGGGAATTTATAAACATAAGAGTACATCTTTAAATGTATAAAACTGGCCTGAACAGGGAAAAGTTGCTATGTCAAACTGTGTTAATAAGAGCATTAAATAAGGACAGTGTGGGCGTGCGTCTTAAATTGGGGTGCACACTCTTCTAGGTCTTTGGATCCACCATGGAAGAGGTGAACTCCCAGGCTTGGTCGAATCAGCTTTGGCACAGCTTTACACATCTCAGCTCTGAAGGTTATGTACATTTGACTTTTGAAGCAACACACAGGACTGCAGAAATATTGATCGGTATCCATGTGTACGTCTTAAGAAACTAATGACCAGACTGTATTTCATACACACACAACTACTGGTAACTATTGCAGATCCCCAGAAATCAGACTTGAAGTGTGAGACACACTGCAACATTTGACAACATTGTTCAAGCATAGGTGAGAATTCCGTACAAGAAATATTGGAAGGTTTGCATACAGTGCATTTCCTTAGTCAAAACACCTCTAGGTGTTGTTGGCCGATAACTGATTAAGAGCGTGCAGACTGTGCAAGGCTGTAATGCAGTGAAAATAGCAGGCCTTGACCAATTTATCAACCTTTACACGTTTGTATATGCGACAGTCCATCGGGATGCAATGTTTAATACTTGGGTAATTGGTAATAGTTGCATGCCATTAGTTATTAGACTCTTATGGGCTCATTGGTACAGTCCTTATGCACTTTATGTTCATCATATCTGTACATGTGTTTTAAGCGACGACTTTTGTTAGGCAGGTGATCAATTGCCTTCCTTGGCATTAGACATGTATGTATGTGTGATCTGCATTCTGAGCACAAATCAGACCAGGCCTGTGGATATTATCCAGCGAGCAAGGGCGGGGAAAGAAAGGGAAAGGAGGAAGTGGGAAGCCTCTTATGCCTTCCAAGTGATGAACCCCAATGTCTTATGTAGAATGGTCCAGAAAGCACACACGCCCCTGCCCATAAATACTAATGTACAAATAACTACTATACGAGTCCCTCTAGAGGTAAAAGTAGCAGTCTTTGGCATTCGTGGGATCAAGAGCTTGCGAGCCTAGAAGATTTAGTTCAGGTAAGTTCAGTTCAACTTTATTTCTGATAAACTCCACATAATGCAACATGCAAAACATTTTTTTTTAAAGTTTTATTGGTTTCAGACTAAAACAAAATTGAAAAAACATATACAATTTCTAGTACAAGTGAAACCTTTAACAGTTACTTCTTAAAAAAAAGAAACAAGGAAATCCAAAACTCCTCCTTCCATCATTCCCCACTTTCAACCATTATCATCACCTTATACATATTCCCTTTCCGACCCCAGACTCCCTCTACAACAAATTTCCCCATTATAGACTTATTGTTCTTTCCTCTTTTTCTTGGTTTAACATAGCGTTTATAAATTTCAGCATTGCCAAGGTCGGGCCTTTTTGATGGTCGGTCAGGATCTGGTACAATAATCCTCTAAGGTTACAGTTCCCCTCCTAAACTCTCCCATATATGCTGCTCTTTCAAGGTTAAGGTTTTCACAGACCATAACTATATGGTAAAGGGATTCTGTCACCTCCTTTTTATTGAAGAATTAACAGTTATTATTTACGATACACTTTTGTCGATGCTTGAATTGAATTTCTCTTGTCGGGACAATATTCATTCTACACCGGAGAAGTAAATCTCTGTAGAATGAGGATGGAAACTTGCATAGATATTCTGGGGGTTCATTTAAATCTCTCTTCTCTATCCACCATTTAAAGGTGTCAGGTAGAATAGACCTTGCTTCAATAGTTTGAATCCAATCAGCTCTTTCCAGGCGCAATTTCACCTTTAACAAGTTTTCCTTTAACAGGACCAATTCCACCTCTAAGAGCTCTAAGATCTCTCTCATATCCACATACCAATTTGCCAGCAGTTTTCCCTTAACATACCCTTCTAAGCCTAATATGGAATATGAACAGGCCGGTTCTTGCATAATAAATTTCCTGAAGAAAGAAATTTCCTTCCACAGAACAATGGATGCCATTGACGATAATCTTAATTCATGGCGGATTTTAGCTGTTGATAAGCTGGTAGGTAGCCTTAATATGGCCTTCCATTTGTGGCCACATTTTTTGTTTAGGTTCAGTAAAGTTTCCGCCCCATGGGGAAGAACTTGTATAACCTTTTGGCGGTAGAACCTTAAACGCGGTAGTATAGAAAAGGCCCCATATTGTCTGTGGATGGCAATTCCTTGGTTCGTGAGTGCGACAAGTTTTAATTTCAGCCAAGATGCATGGGTGCTTTCGTTTGTATTTCTGTTAATTTTCACACCCAAATATGTAATTGCATCCACAACTTCCATACGCAGGTTACTAAACTTCCAAGAGAACGCTGTGATCTTCCTTTTCCTGGCTGCTGACATAGCCATAATCTGAGACTTTCCTACATTCATTTCATACCATTGATGTTTAGGTAATCATTAAAGGCAACTATTCTCCTTTGCAGACCGATTTCCATTAGATCTAAGAAGACAATGTCGCCTGCATAAAGTATTCATGCTAACTCACTTCTATTCATTTTTGGTGGGAAGGCACAAATTATATTTTTAGAGATGCCTAAATCGGGTAGGTACAGACAGAATAGAATAGGGGCCAGTGCACACCCTTGTTTTACTCCACTGAAGGTCCACATTTGCCTAGACAGTCGACCATCATGGCCCAATCTAGTCCTGATGGAAGTCCCGGAGAATAAGGCTTGAATTGCCTCTATGATGTCAGTTGGGCAATCCTATGCTTTCAATTTTGCCCACAATCGATTTCGGTCTACTCCGTCAAAAGCTTGGTGGAAATCTAGAAAAGCCATAAAGATTGTGGTATTATTGGCAAGCGCTCTCCTCTTGAGAAGATTCAAAACAAAGAGATTCAACTGCGTCCCTACCCCCTTTAGGAAGCCCAGCTGTCTGGGGTTTAAGATTCCCTTTGAGAGAGCCCATCTATTTAGGTCCGAGAGTATTAGTGAGGCAAAAAGCTTTCCAAGCGAATCCAAGATAGCGAAAGGACGATAGTTCTTTGGGTCTGTCCTATCGTCCTTCTTGAATATGGGAACCACCCACCCTTCTTGCCAGGATTTAGGAATGTTACAATTTAACATTATCTGGGAGAATAGGGCAAAGGCAAAGTTAGCCCATGCTTCCCTGTTTCTCTTCATCTCACTGTTAGACACCCCATCGGGCCCTGCGGCTCTAGATGTACTGAGCTTCTTAATCATAATTAACAGATCTTCTTAGTCAAATTTAAATTGCCAGCCATTATCCTCCCTCTCTCCAATTTTAACTGATTAGTAGCCGGGGCCATAAACAGTTTAGTATAATGGTCCCCCCAGCTTTCTACAGACACTCCCCCAAATAAGTGATGTTTTTTGCTGCCACCAATATTATTAATGAACTCCCATAAATAATGGGAGTTATTACTACAGATAGTACGTAGCATTTTTTCCACATCTCTTTGCTTGAATATCCCCCTATGACTCTTCACCCAGTACTTGTACGTTTGGCTACTTTTTTTAAGTAGAACCTTTGATTGCGGGAGATTACTCCATTTTAATTTCCTAACCTCTGCTCGATAGACCTGGCTCAGTTTTACTAATTCTGTGTCATATGTATGTACTGGGGCTGTATCAGAGTTTCCTTTTGAGATTTTTTTTTTACACAGCCAGTCAGAGTCCATGCATATTCTACCAGGTTTCTATCTTAAGCAATTTCTTGTTCAAGCCATTCTGCCAAAAGCAGAGTGACGGGCAATGGAATTTTTTATCTATTCAAGCCTTCATTGATTTCAGTGGGAGGCATCAGAGTTGTCATGGTCTTAACCACGGAGGCCTGGATTGTAATAGCAAGTAGATCATGATCACTCACATTTTGATATCAATTGCCCCAAAGCAGAAGAAATTAAGCAGACATACTGCCTGTATTCCGTTTCTCCAGGTATTTCTCCCTGGCTGATCACCCACATCTCATTCATCCATCTCGTGGCTAACCCCCATAAATTTTCACGGCAAATAGGGATACCCTCCTTTGATAGGAGGCGGAAGTTAAAGTCTCCACAAATTAAGATTTCACAATTACCGCCCTCTATCAAAAAGGAGTACATTCTCTCCACAATCATTTTCAACCAGCTCTCAATCGCTAGACCTTTAATTCCTCTATATACATTGAGCACTAGCAATTTGGATAAGCCCAATTCCGAATATCTTTCTGCTTCCAATATCTGGGTGTAGGAGATAGGAGTGAAGTGAGAGATCACTTTTATATCACTGTCAACCTTTTTCAGTGTCAATAGGCCAGCGTAAGATCTCCCACAAATCCCTTTCAATGCCGAGTTCCAATAAACCTCATAGCCATCGCATTAAGGCTTTTTCATCAGCCACGTCTCTTGGAGGCATATGATATTGAATCTCCCAAGTATGAGGTCTTTATCGGTGAATAGAAATTCAAAACCCTGGGTATTCCAACAACACACATTTAACTCCTCGCCCAGTGCGGTATCCAAAGTCTATACATTTCTTTTCACTAGACTTTCCGCTATCCAAGACCAATCCTGGTGCTCAGTGGTTGATTTCCTCTTTTTATTAGAATTTGACTGATTGATTTTTGAGCAATCTTCATTACGAATTGTGAAATTGCCTAATTCTGATATTGCTTTTTTGGATATTGGAAGAATTGGTTTTGACATTTCATCTTCATTGTCTTTTTTCTTGGGTTGCACGAGTACAATTGGAGCTACTTTACGGTAATTGCCCTGGGGAGATATTGTTTTCATATAATTTTTTCCCCTTACTGGGGTTTGCACATATTCGTTTAGGACATACACCAAAGCCAATACTCGTTCCTTTTGTTTCAATAGAGCATCTTTAATATTGCTGGATTTTAAATGCAAGATTATTCTATAACCCCGATCTTCTAACACAAATTCCACCACTCTTTGTCCTCAGGTGTAATGTGCCGTATTGCTGGCACATGTCGGATTAGCTTCATCACATTACTCCTGTTCAGGAGTAGCGATTTATCATTGGATCTTCTAACCAGAGTTAACTTTAGATCCCTATTTCGATTATTCCTGGAGGTTACATTTTGGTTTCTCTCGTAAATCGAATTTTTATTTAATTTGAACTCTTTTTCTTGATTGGGATTTCATTTTTTTTTCCTTCATCCCTATTTTTATAGTCATTCAATCTGTCTCTATATGGCTTAGTTTTTCCATAAGCATGGATTATTTCCCCTTGAGGTGGTCTTTCCCTGGATTTTTGCTTCCCACTTTCCAGTTCTCGACTTCTTATTCAATCTTCCTTCTTCCTTTTATCTTCCATTGTTTGGAAGAGTTGAACTGGTTTCTCTGTTACATGTGCCTTACTTAGTTAGGTCTTCTTGCTTATCTATCTCCTGCCAATCAGAACGGCTTATATTATTCCATTTTGCATCTTCTTCTTCTTCTTATTCAACTAATTCCACCAGGTCACTTAGACCACCCTCTGTTTGTAATGATAGATTGTTACTGTTGTCATCTGTGTTTCCACTTGTAACTACATTCGTATTCGACGTACGTAGTGGATCTTGATTCAAATTCATTTCTTTTCTGGCTTTTTTTGAGGCCACTGTCGGAGGGGCCAAGGATGGAATCGGGATATTCCGTAGAAATGCTCTCGAGCCAACCACTTTTTTCCTTGGAACAGCTTTCATATTTTTTGTCTTTTTCTCCAATAAAGCCTCACTCTAACTTTTCTTTCCACTAGTGCCCTCTTTCTTTGCGGCTCCAATTAAAGGGGTATTCAAAATTGAGAAGGTGGTTTTGTTTTGGGGCATTCTGTAGATTTATCCATTAGGTCAATCGACACTTATGGCACCTCATGTGTAACTTCTTCCAAGTTACTTGGCGGGGAAACCATAGTCTCCCTGCAAAGTTGATCAGCCGCTTTCCAATGGGCTCTCATCCATTTCCCATCTTCTAAGAGAGCCGTCATTAAGAGCATTTTATCATTCGATTCACTTCTGGCTAAATCACAGAGTCTTCTTTGCCATTGGTTGGAATTTTGCGCTTCTATGTCGAGTCGATCTTCCAATTTTTTTCGTTAGAGCCTCCATATTATTCCATTTCACCTGCCACGCTTGTATTTAAGTGACTTGCTCCTGCATTGTTGAGTGGATAGACTCATATAGTTTACAGAATGGAGCTTGGGAGATCGTTAAAGCTGCCATTACTGTATTTTGCAGGCTTGCACAGTCCGCAGTTGACAGGCCCTCCATCTTGGTCTTCTTCCTTTCTGAGTGCAACTCAGATGAGTCCAAGCTTGAATCCTCCACTGAGGAGACATTTCTCGAATCAATGCTGTTATTCAGGCGGGCTTCGTTGTTGCTCAGGTTGAACACAGAGGGTGTCCCATCGGAGTATACACTATCCTTCAATCTCATTGGGTTCTCTAACATTTGGCCCAGTGATAGCATTGGGAGACCCCTTGTTAATGTGGGATCTATTGGTGGGCACTCCCCCACGGGGGTCTCCAATTCTTCCCTGGCAATAATTTTGTTATTGACCTCTGGGGAGTTGTCTAGCACCTCAAGTTTGTCTTTAATAAAGGACATTTTCCTTCTTTGGCTATTTATTTTTTCTGACAGTGCGGCCAAATCATCTGCTAATTTTGCCGCTAATTCCGAGTTAGAGAATGCAGGAAGTTCTTTTCCAATAATGGTGTCAGTGTTAGTATTACTACCCGTATTTGGGCTGACATTCATTTTTGCATTAGCGGGATGATTATCTCCACTCAGCGTTTCTGTTTGAGTAAATGATCTGAGGCTCTCTTCACAATCCGGATCCTAGGATCGATTGAGAGATTCCAGTCTTGGATTTAACAGAGAGGTTTCCAGTCCAACTCTGCCCATTTTGTATTGGAGACGCGTCCAGGCCCCAGTTTGTTTTACTGGCTTCATAGCTGATTCCACTTCCAGTACAGTGATCAAACCACCCCAAATACTTAAAGGACAGTTTCAGTTCATGCCAAAAACTGGAGTTCTTCAAACAGGTCTAGAAGGCACTGCTCGCTGATTCAATGCGGTCCCATTGACTGATCCGCACAAAATATTTATCAGTCAGAATCACATTAAACTGGGCGAGTTGTGCTGAGTGACAATACTCCCGACACCCAGTTAAGCTCGCTCCCCAGTCTGAATCGTTCAAGGCCCCAAACCAGGGATCACCCCTAAGCGGTTGCACCGCACCATTTGATTCAATTGTGACCAATTCATCAAAGAAGTTCAGTTTTTCAGTGTAGAGAGGCACAACGCTGCTTACCTTGCCGTTCGCTGATCGGGAGACTCACACACCTCCTTGCTCATGGCTTCACTAGATGATTGACGAGAGAGGTGTGTCCTGTATAATACCATCAGCGTTACTCAAAGGATAACATCACAATGTCTGGCCGTCTTCCGTCCACCCAAACAACCAAACTGTGAATGCAGCCCTTAACACTCCAGGGCTTCACGACGCAAGGGCAAAGTAGTCACAGTTTGATAGGAGCATGTCGCATAGCAGGAAGTCTTTGGTCCTTAAAGGCACAGCAGCACACGGTTTCCCAGAGCAGCCAGACAGCAGCCAAACAGTGAATCCAACCCTTAACACTCCAGGGCTTCACGCCGCAAGGACAAAGTAGTCACAGTTTTATAGGAGCATGTCACGTAGCAGGAAGTCTTTGGTCCTTAAAGGCGCAGCAGCACACAGTTTCACAGAGCAGCCAGACAGCAGCCAAACAGTGAATCCAGCCCTTAACACTCCAGGGCTTCACGCCGCATGGGCGAAGTAGTCACAGTTTCATAGGAGAACGTCGCATACCAGGAAGTCTTTGGTCCTTAAAGGCACAGCAGCACACAGTTTCCCAGAGCAGCCAGACAGCAGCCAGACAGTGAATCCAGCCCCTAACACTCCAGGGCTTGCAACATGCAAAAATGTAAAACAACACAGTTTCATTATTAACGCTTACTGCATCAAGATAAATTCAAAAGGTCTCTCGGTCTGCACAATATGTCACGCTAGATTAACATTGATAATACAAAGATAAACAGCAGCTATGGGGCCTCATTACAAGTAGACCGGTCCGGAGTTAACGCCGGCGGTAAAACCATACCTGCACCGTTTCCACGTCCGCCCAATCATGACCCGCGGCCCCGGAAATAGCACCTCCTCAAACCGCCACCACGGAGTTAAGAGTCCCGTAAAGTCCACCTGCACGGAAACCCATCCGTTACCGGCAACACGAAACACAGCGAGCATCACAACTAGCGCGGACATGGAAACACCGTCAGAAAAATGGTGTTAAAACCGTGATCACGGTGGCGGTACCGCCGCCACCACGAACATGACGTTAAACAGTGCCTGCTGAACAGAATCAGGGCACAGGTGCACCAAATCAGCCCAGCTAGACCCAGCAGAACACTGGGAGCCCACAAAGGACCACACCCAGCCCAACACAACACAGAACCATGCAGGCAGCAGCTCTAGTAGCACTTGGACTGGGCCTACTCAACCAACAGGCAGCACTGAACATGATGGCAGTAATGCTGCAGAGGAGGAGGCGGAGGCGGAGGAGGCGCAGGCGCCAACCAGCCAACCCTGCACCTAGGCAAACCCCATTGTTCAGCCGCCACTACCCCGCAGGCAGCCTGCAATACCACGCATCAGGGCCTCACCCTGGAACCTTACCCCAGGACAGATCCACACACTATACCGGCTGGACCGCCCAACAATCCTGTACATCACTGCCATAATTGAGGACGACATCAGCAGCCACATAGACACCCCCACTGCCATCCCCCCCCTCCTGAAGGTTGTGTCTGTGCTGCATTTCTTTGGCACTGGCACCTATCAACACACGGTCGGTGAGCTGCACGGCATATCTCAACCCTGTTTCTCGAAAGTCCTGGTACAGGTACTGGATGCCCTTTTGCGCCATGTGTCGGAACACATAGCCCTACCCTGTACCCTCCCCGAGGTCATTGCCACAAAGTTGGCCTTCCATGCAATAGCAGGCATGCCAAATTGCATAGATGCACTTGACTGCACCCACATTGAGCTGACAGTACCACGTGCAATTGAGATGGTGTTCCGCAATAGGAAACAGTATCACTCACTGAATGTACAGATGGTATGTGATGCCACGCTACTGATTACACACTGCTGCACACGTTTCCCAGGCTCAACCCATGACTCAATGGTACTGTGGAATTCCACTTTGCCACGGTACATGGAACGCTATGCCGGACAAAGCACATGGATATTGGGTGAGTACAGCTGACAATGTTCTGACCCTGTTGAAGCGTTATGTATGTGTCCAGGCCAATGAGCAATGTGAGTGTGCCGCTGGACCGCACATGCATCACCCCCCCTCCCATCTACCAAATAGACAGCGGATACCAAACATCACAAAGGAAGACATGACAGGTCACCACAGTGTGCCTGTACACACCCTGCCACAGCCCACCCTGTCACTGTCCCATACACCTTGTGCCACTGCAGACACCCACCCACAAATGGAACACTGCCCTCCCAATGCATGAGATGCCAGTAAATGAGACATCGTGCATTGACTACTTCAGTACAGTGGAGTCACTCTGCCATGTGTGCACATCACTGCACTATGACATACTCACAATCCAATGTCACCCGCAGGGCACAGTACACATGCACATAAATGTGTAGGCCAATATCCAGTTGGGGGCATCCACTGTGATGCCCAATGAACACTTCAAACCACTGCATGGCACATATGCATGAATGAACAATGATACAAGATAGCACAGCATCAGATTAAGACATGATACCACGAACACTGACATGTCCCCCCATCTTCATCCCATTTAGGTGATGCTGGATATGCACTCATGCCATTGATGATGACACCTGTACGGAGACCAAGGAACAAGCATGAAGAGGCATACAATAGGGCACATGTCCGCACACGTGGAATGATTGAGAGGACATTCGGACTGCTGAAGGCCCGTTTCTGCTGTCTGAGCAGATCTGGGGGATCACTGCTGTACAGCCCAGTGAAAGCGGGTAAAATCACGCTCGTATGTGCCATGCTGCACAATCTGTGCCTGCGCAGGAACATCCCAATGCCCCCAGACACAGATGAAGAAGATGGGGATGGAGATGGGGATGGGGATGGGAATGGGATGGCACCACCTCCCCCTGGGGGTGCACTTGATGGCCAAAGAGCACGGGATGAGCTGATTCACATTTACTTTTGAGACACAGCACATTCACAGCAATGCATAGAGTGATGACAATAAATGATTAGTTGTACTGCAAATGAAATGATAGATGTCCCCACATGTATGTTTTGCTTTCAAATGATGATATATTGATGAATTCACAACAGGGAAGGAGGTGAAATGGTTAGGGAAGCTGTACACCCACCACCCAAATGTACCCACCCCCACCCAGGCCCCAATGTTCAAACACCCAAAACAACCTCCCCCACCACCCAAACGTTCCCACCCCCACCCAGGCCCCAATGTTCAAACATCCAAACCAACCTCCCCCACCACCCAAATGTACCCACACCTCACACCCTTCAAGTCCACGTGTGTCCTGCAGTGCCCCACACACATATCATCACTTCCGTGTGCGCTTCTGTGCCTGTGCATCCTTGCCCGAGAGCCCCGTTAGCCGACTTGAGCGCCTCCTTGGACTGGCAGTAGTGGAGCTTGATGGGGTGGTGGTATTTGATGGCACAGAATCCGGTATGGATGGCATCCGTGCAAGATTTGCCTGTTGCCCAATCAACATGGAGGTGTTGTCGTTACCCTCCCGCACATGGCGTGCCAGGGTGACTATTGTGCTTGCAAAGCATCCAATAGACCTTGAGAGGCGACGCACTGACGTGCTATAGCACTCCCTCTGCAGCCTAGATTCTTCAAGCTGCCTCTCCACCAGCTGGGTGAGGGTTGCCTGCTGCTCCTCCATCCGCTGCATGCGGGAATTCAGCTCTGCCATGGATGGGGTGGGTGACCTCATCGGACTTCTGAGTGAAGTGGGGCTAAACTCCAGCTGATGGAAGGAACCCAGGTCATCATATGTGGGCATCTCCCCCTATGGCCCAGTATCAGAGTGCTCTACCGGGGCACTGTTGTCACTACAGGCCGCCTCCTCTGCAGTGCAACTGCCTTCTGTGTTGGTTTGGGTGGGCATGGTGGGTTCCCGTGGCACCTGTCTTGTCTCAGGCAGCGTGGACACGGTGGTGATGTCGGTGGTGGTGGCCGGCACATCTGTTGCAGTTGGTAGTGGGGGCTGAGATGCCAAACTGCTGGCAGCATCCTCTTGTGTGGGGGCGGTGGCTTGGGCACGTGCTGGTGCTGATTGCCTGGCCTGTTGTGCAGTGTCACTGTCACTGGATACGGCTGTGGGGACACAGAGGACATGCAATTAGTGTTGTGGTGGTGGCTGATGGGTGCATCACATGCATCATACAGGTTGGTCATTGTATAGTGTTCGTTACATGCATCTGATTGCTTGGGGTATGCATTGTTGTGATATTGGGTGCCATACGGATCTTGATGGGTCCTTTGGGCCAGTCATGCACTGCCTGGGGGGGTTATTAATGGGTCCTTTGGGCCAGTCATGCACTGCCTGGGGGGGGAGGGGGTTATTAATGGGTCCTTTGGGCCAGTCATGCACTGCCTGGGGGGGGTTATTAATGGGTCCTTTGGGCTAGTCATGCACTACCTGGGGGGGTTATTAATGGGTCCTTTGGGCCAGACATGCACTGCCTGGGGTTAGGGGGGTTATTAATGGGTCCTTTGGGCCAGTCATGCACTGCCTGGGGGGGGCGTTATTAATGGGTCCTTTGGCACTGTAATGCCATCAACATATTCTTTTATGGCATTCATGTTTGACCACTTACCAGCGTCTGCAGGTGGGCTCACTCCTGCCTCAGCCTCCCCGATCCCATGAATGCCCTCAAGGTGGAGGACACTGCTGCAACGCTCCTCCCATGCTTGCAGCCTCAGTGGGGAAGGGGGTCCTCCACCTGTCCCACTGCTGCGTTGGCGGTGTGTGGAGATGAGGTTACGAACCCTCAGCCTGAGGTCGTCCCACCGCTTGTGGCAGTCCTTGATGCTCCTCACTGTCACGCCCACAGCGGTGCACTTGCGTGCTGCTTCTGCCCACACTTCCTTCCTCCGCTGCTGTGTGGCACGCCGTTGATCGGCACTGAACAGCATCTCTGCATGCTCCACTATCTGCTCCACGAGCAGAGTTAGCTCCGCCTCACTGAAGCGCTGTTTGCGCTGCCTCTGCGCTGGAATCCTGGCAGACATGCTGGTGGTCCCTTTTGCCTTCTCACAGTATGGATTGTGCTTGTGCTGACTCTGGATGGCAATGGATTGTGCTTTATATGATGGCCGCCTCTCTGTTTCCGGTTTTTGGCGATCATGGTATTTCCGGTTCCGTTTCTGTGGCAACAGAGGCGGACACGGGTTTTGCGCTACTTGTGGCAGCGCTATGTCCATTTCCGTGGCTTTTTCCGTAACGGCGGTAACAATGTTTCCGCGTCCGTGTGGTGCGCGCGACCGACAGCACGTAATCGGACGGTCTTTCCTCAACCTTGCGGAAACGGAAACTTTATTGCCGCCATCACAGAATCACCGCGATCCGAAGCTGCCAGGTTGTAATGAGGCCCAAGGCCATTTGATATTCTTCAGCCTCTCTTGCCAAGCTCCTCATCAATAATTGGCTACTATAAATAGGAACATGGGATATCGTTAGTGTGATTAGATCTGAAAATTGCTAATGAGTGTGGTACATTGCTAATACCTGTATAACCTAACGTTAGTTTCAGACAAATGTTTCTAATCAAATTATACCAAGGGCAAATAAATAAAAAGTGAGATGCATATTCCCATACCGTTGGACAAAAATGACAACAATTGTCAATGTCTGGCTTCCATAAGCCTTGAACGCATCCAAAACGAAACTTGCCGTACACAATCGTAGCAAATACAAGTTCCACATATTTCTTTACAAAAGGTAAACCCACCTTTGAAACAATGGGCCAAACTTGTAATCATGGTATCACCTTCTTAGTTGGAGGGCCAATTGACACAGGGGGCCTCATTACGACCCTGGCGCTAATGGTTTAACAGCGCCGTAAAGAGCGTCGGCGCCGTTAAACCATTAGCACCTGATTACAAGGTCCCTTAGCGGATTGGAGGCTTTAACGCCTGCTTTTTGCAGGTGTTAAAATCCAACCCGCTAAGGGACCTTGGACCTAATTACGGCAACCGTAATTTACGGTGCCGTAATTAGCGCCTTCCCCATCCCCATTATGCCCTATGGGGAAAAATGGGAATGGGGAAGGCAAATGGTGAAAGGGGAATTACCGCCCCCGCCAACCTTCTGATGGGGGCGGTAATTCCGCCATCCACCATGTCGGAGACCGGCATGGACCATGGTGCTAATAGCACCATGGTCCAGCGCCTGGGTCGTAATGAGGCCCAGGGTCATCCCAGATGGAAGCCATATTTGTTACCCCACAAACTAATCTAAAGACTTGGCACCTGTGTATTGCATAACATCCCCCAAGTGCCAGATGGAACATGAATAACTCTTGTGAGCGCCTCTATTATTGCCCAGTACTTTAAGGGTCACAAGGGACTAGTTCTAAAAGCATAGGTTTAGAAGGGGTGCCATTAATAAGGCCCATAAGCCACTTGACCGTAGCATTTGCTGCTAGCGCCAACATGGTCGTCTTCCTTTCCCCCAGAACTCTGCACCATAGATGGCTGCACCGCTGGCCTGAGCTTGATACACCCACAAGGATAGGCAAAACGTGCTTCTCTCAGAAACCATTGAAAAATGAAACAACAGCACCCTCCTGTCTGGCCAAAGATATAGTGCTCTTTACATATTTCATTTTTCTTTTCATTGTTAGATGCTTTGGAACCCATATTTTGTTAAACGTATTCAAATGCATTTGAAGATCAAAAGGGATATGATCAATTAGAATGTCGCCAACTGGAAACAACAGGATGACATACTCTATAGTGGTTAAAGAATGTTCATCTACATCCAGAGGCGACAAACTATTGGAAACAAAATTGATATATAATAAAAAGACCAAGGAGGAGCCTAAGAAACATCTTTCGTGGACGCCTCTTGATATAAGGAATGTTGTAAAATGTTCACCACATGAGCCCCAGCTCAATGAATCTGTGTTACTAGCATGTACTCGCGTGATAAGAGCCAGCATTAATGGGGGCGGGCATATTTATTATAGAGCACTATAATTTGGATATATTAACTGTGTTAAATGGGCTTGGAAGGACTATAAAGACTATCTCATGGGCAACGTGCTCACCTTGGAAGCAAGTTGACACAGAGTACCACGGTTCGATCCCTGGGTCGCGCTTAGAAACCTCTGGGTATTGGGCGCGTTATAAATAACCTATCATATCATATCATATGGCATCTGAGAAAAACAATAATTTCATATTAGAAGGCATATCTTGAACACCTGGTTGGTAGCGCTGACCCCCTTCTAAAACCTGTTTGGAGTTGTGATCTAATATTGGTTTCACAAAACCACTTGATTAACCTGTTCAAGAAAAGTTTGCCAACGATTTTAGCTAAAGTCTCCAGTGAAGATAATGGTTGAAACTTTGAATGTTTAACCCTGACACCATTCTTAGAATGTAGGAACAATAATTGCATGATGCCAGGAAACAGGATATAACAATGACACACTCAGTTCTTAAAACAGGGGTGGTAATGATTGGTACCCAGATAGTCATTCATTGCTTCAATGAATTGTTAGCACATTAGGGACAGGGGACGTCGTCCCTGATTTCTGTGATTTGAGTGCAACCTTTTTCTCAGAGTAACAAACAAAGAGGGCGATAGTTCAACCAGAGCCAAAGGATGCAAAGGTCTGCCCTGCTGGCTCTTGGCATGCTCAGCGTCCAGATGACTGGTAGCATGGGATACTGGTCTTCATGCTGTGGATGTTTCAGTTGTAGGTATAAGCCAATTTTCTTAGGGTCAGAGAATAACATCTCTTCCCATTAATTTCATAGTTCGTGGCCCTCTTGTGGGCTCCAGTTACTGCAGGGAAACTGATTTGATTTCCTTTGATTCCAGTACCTGCTGCAGTGATGACAAGGGCCCTTAGGGGTTGTGGGAAACTGGAAAGCGACCGAAGAAAGTTCTTGAATGAAGAAAAGAAAAAAAAAGAAATGTGCTGCTGCTGAGGACCGTTGTGTCCGGTCCAGCCCAGATGAAGTGTTAGGTTCCACTGGTGGGACAGTGCAAGGGCAGTCCAGTGATTGCAGCATGTGAGCATAGGAATTGCGCTCAGCAATGTCCATTGTTGGAAACATGAGTTGTGTCAAATGTGCACGTTTGTAGCCCACAAGCAACTCCAGAACTGTGGAACTGTCTGTTAGCAGTGTTCTGTTATCTCAGTGGCCTTGCACCAGTGTCTCGGTTTCCATGTAAGCTACACACTGCTAGCTATCTGAGGACAGAGAGTGTGTTGGGAATGAGAAACGGACTGGGTTGGTCTCACTAAGTCCCGTAAACAAGCCACCTCCGAATGTCCCTTTACCTGTTCAGAGTTTGCAGTATCAGCAGACACCAGCAAAGCTTTGCTGTCAGAATTGGTGTTGGATGGGCTGCAAATTAGGCAGAGAGTCTACACAGTCCTTCTTCGGTTACAGAATCCTTCATCACATTGTATGATGATGGAGAAATTCCCTTTGTAGTGTGCCTTTACAATAGCCAATATGTCTGGATGAGAATATAGCAAGTGGTTGAGGAGTAGTAAAATCAGACATAGACCCCGGACAGTGATTAGGGAACAGACATGAGAACGCTATTTATTGAAGGCATAGTGCCAGAAATTAGTGTGATGCTCATTTGTACATTCCTGTATAATATTGCCAGAAAAGGTATGCTGAGGTAGACTGGGGGCAGGTGGGGAGGTGTAGTATGGAGCTAGCAGATGCCCCTAAACTAGTTGATATGTGGACCTTGAGTCCAGACTGTAACAATTCCACTGCTGGGATAGCTGTGATTGCCAGGGCGAGCATTCCATTGGAAGGGAGGAACTTTAGAAAAGAAGCGGTATCGGGAGGAGACACAGGGGGAGCAGGGAACTGAAAAGTTGTGTTGAGAATGTATTTATTTAATTCATTTATTTAGCAGTTTTGGAGGCACAAATGTAACCCAAAGGATGATCGAGCAGCAAATAGTAAGATACCATATAGATAATAATATAAAACTCTAAATATAAAAAATGTACAAATATTATTGAAAAAGAGTTCTTATGAAAAATCTATTGACCCAGTTTTAAAATCACAGAACGAGCCCTATAAAGTAGATCTTCCATTATTTTTTTCATTCATTGGAAAAAAACATGCCTTAACAACATGAATTTCCTAATGCAATATAGAAATGTTTGAAATTATTTTTTAAATGATGAAAGAGACGAAGATGGAGGGCTACTAGGAGTGAGTTCCAGAAGATAGGTGCATAATCTGAGAAGCCTTGTTTTCAGTTGTTTTCTACGAGATAACTTAGAAGACATCTAAAATCATTCAACATTAGCTTTACACTTAGCATGAATTCCTCTAGAGACCTGATGTTTATTCTGCTATATATGTCGGTTTTCCAACCTTAGTGGCCTTGTAAATTATACTGAGTATTTTTAAGTGAAAACATCATTCTAATAGGAACTAGCATCTGGGCGACATGGCCAACTTTCCTCTTACCATCTACCAGCTCAGCTGCAACACGAAGCACAGCTGACAGGTAAAAGCAAAGCCTTTGGAACCCCCATTAGTGGAACAGGATTTCTGAGGGAGAGAAGAGAGAGATGCAGTCAGCATGGTAATGGGGGAATAATCATCAGCAAATTTGAAGCCAAGGGCTAAGAAGATAAAGAGAACAATATTGGATTGCGCGCCATCCAGGGTGGTGATGCACGTAGAAGTGGGAGAGGATCTAGGGACATTGTAGAGAGTGCATGTAGTGAAGGTGATAATTATTGGGCTAGTGTAGTAGTTCATTGTGCTGAGCACGTTGGTTGAAATCATAGATTTAGGCAAGTGGTTGGTGATGTGAGTCTGATCTTCTTTATATTGAGAAGGGTAAGGCTGGTAGCAGTGCTTGTGGCAGTGGCTATGGTGTACTAATGGTATCACTACATTGTATCCTCACCAAACATATTGCTGTATATATGGTTGTCTGGAATGGCCATAGGCAATATTTTTGGTGGGGATAATTTTTGGGGTTTTAGGGAGCGGGGGTTGCGGGGGTGTCCCCTGTTCCTTTAAAAATAATGCGGGGGTTGCAGGGGTGTCCCCCACAGGTTCCATGTCTTAATATCGCCATAAAAATATGGCAATATTTTTGTATGGTGATATTTTTGCGGGGTTATTAACACATGGAACTGAACTAATGGAGTCTACGGTCACTGAGAACTCATAGCATGAAAGCCTTTGGTGATGGAGCAATGAGGATAGGGGGTATGAAGATGGAAGATGCTGTTGGGTTTAGCTTTGGAGGGAAGGACAACAATGTTTTCTGTCTTTGAGGAGTGTACTATCAGACCAGAGCCATCCAGTGGTACATATTGCTGAGTCAGGTGGTGATGTATTCAGATACAGCATGGGTGAAAGAAGGAAAAGAGAGAAAGCTCTGGTTATCATCTTCAAAGTAGGCCAACGATGTAGCAATGAGGGACGCCTAATGGGAGGAGTTTGCCAGAGGAGGTGTTAGAGTTCTATATTATGCAGATGACGATGGAGCATTCAGAGACAAACGAGGCAGCAGAGTCAATCGGGAAGTCCTTGTAGATAAGGTAGGCAAAGATTTTGAGGAGAAGGGGATGGTCAATAGTGTCAAGGAGCACTGAAAAGTCAAGTTGAAAGATGATGGCAGAGAGATGAGTGTGGTGAGCCATTGTTATAATGTTAGAGATATTGGTGAGAGGAGTTTCCATTGATTGCTTACTATGGAATCCAGTTCGGCGTGGATGACATATTGTGTGAGCCTCAAGATCGTTGAAAATCGGATTAAAGACAGATCTCTAAAATGTTTTGGAATGGTAGGCCAGGAGATATGCAGGTCTGTAAAATAAGGGATTGTTGGAATCTAAAGTGGGTTTCTTTGATATGGGCATCACTGTGTTTTCTTTGTAGCAGGCAAGGAAAATGCCTGTTGAGAGGTAGAGAGTAATGCGGGAGAAGAGCTAAGAAGCATTGATAAAGAAGTGGGATAGAGAGGAAAAGGTGGGGCTGATAGGATGTAGAGAGAATGAAGGACGTGGGAGGGTTATCAGAGTGGTCATTATGTTGTGCATTTTATTGATTTTGGAGGAGAAGTTGCAATGTCTGGAGGGTCATGGATAATTTGTGAGAGTATGAGCAAAGAGAGGTGCGACCAAATGACTACTGCTCTGCATGTGCAAAGGGATGAGAACTTTTAAAAAAAATCCTACTAAGCCTCACATTACCACTAATTCAGCAGTGATGCCAATCATAATGGTGAACCAGGTACAACATGAATGGTAAAACTCTGTCATCTCTGAAATGCAGCATGGGCCAAGGATAGGCTGTACACTTCAAGAGCAGTGTGAATAAGCAAGCAAGCACCCAAACAACAATAGTATTGTGGTACCAAAATGAAGAAAATGTCTAATGAAGGTTATATAACTAAACTAAAAATGTAAACACACTATTAAAACATTAACAAACCACCCCTGTGAAGAGATACAAAGCATCTGCAAACATTTGGATGAAAGGGGGTCTACAGGCAATTGTCTTTGTAGCAAAGTTCAAGTGCAAATGTGTGTTTTGTATAAAGATATGTAGTTGGCTCCTAATTGTCTCTAGGGCCCCTAAAGCCAAGTTCAGAGGGACATAACCATTTTGCCATACCTTTAAATACTCTTCTGAGGGCATGACAGCATCAAGCTGGGCTTCTGCATGCTTTGCATGGGGTTGAAGCAGTATTGAGGCAGAAGAGTCAGTTTAACAGAAGGCAAACTTTGTGCACTTCAACAAGTGTCAATGACTCGAAGGAGACTTGGAAACAGGCGATTGCTAGATCTTTGTGGTTTGACAGCTAGAGGGTATCTCAACGTGTTGACTCAGTTGTAGCAGTTTGACTGGGCCCAACGAAGCACAGTAGTTTGCCAGCAAGGATCGGATCAAAGGTACTGGAGAACAGTCAGGTGAGGTTGAGTTGATGGTCTGAAGTAGAGCAAAGCAGTTAAAAATGTTGAATGTCAATGGCAGCTCCTTTGGATCTTGTAGCTGTTGGAAAACAAATCAAGAGGGGTCATGTCAGGATGCAAGTGGTTTAAATCCAGAAACAGAGCCTGTGGCTGCTCCTTTAAATCCAGGAAGGTTGCCAGAGAACACTTGCAGTTGTGCTACCTCTAGTGGACAGAGTCCTGCGTACCACTGATTTAGCAGCAGGCAGTTTTTTAAGCAACAGGTCACTCCAAATATTCCCCTGAAGTGGGCAAGGGAAAAAGTCTTGCTCCATCCTTGGAAATCTATATCTTCTTCATAGAGGCAGGGAACTTTGAATAAGATTTCAGTAAAATGCTTCTCCTCCTTGAGTCCAAAGATGATTCAATTAAAGGGGATGTAAGGTCTATCCGCCGTATATAGTCATTTTTCCATAGCAGATTGGTCCATTCTAAACCTTCTGTAAGAGGCCAATCCTAGTTGATGTAAACGTTGTCATGCCTTCTGCTTCTGATGTCAGATCCCAGAATGCTTTACCTTCTGGTATGTGTAAGGATGGAAGGGAAGGATGGATAGCCTACATATTTCCAATATACAGGAGAGCTCCCCTTGGTTCAGCTAATCTCCTAGGCTTCCCTATACTTCTTCCTGTCCCACTCTACCTGAGATCAAAAAGACTCTAATTTTCTCTGCTGTGTTACTGTTCTCCCACCATACACTCTTGATCATGCCCTGTCCTCTTGGGAAGTGCGTAGCCTTTACAGTCAGAGAAAATAGGAGGCCTCCAATGCTCGTCTCAACCTCAGGTGGGTGAAGCTCTCCTCCACAGGCAGCAATACAAAAAACCTCTGACAACTGTAAGAGTCATCGGAAAACAGGGCATAATGAAATGACATTGGAAGGTTTTGGAAATGTATAACTGCATTTCCTCACAGGCCACTATTGGTTCATTAGCAACCTAAACAGCAATGAATAGCAGTCCAAAATAAAGGAATGTCCCATCAAGGTTCTATAAAATAAATACTTTAATCAAACCCACCATGTACAATAATAGCTAAGTAGAAATCACTGTAAAAAACACATCCCTGTAGAAAGCACACAGAAAATGCAAATATAGAATAGGTGCACAATTATGGGTAAAGAGACAGGGGGAGAAAAGACAATTAAGATCACTGTGTTCAAAGGATATGTTCTTGAGGTTGCAAAAGGGATTACAATAAATGACCTATCCAGTCTCTAGGGCCCAAAGATGGACCAGTGGAGCCAATACTTAAGCAATATGCCCCTTGCGGCGGGGGCATTACTGAGTCAGGTAATGCCCCGGGGTCCATAGTTATAGGCCTGAGCGATGCAAGGGCCTTAACGAAGGCCCCGGGGCATTACCTGACTCGGTAATGCCCCTGCCGCGAGGGGCATATTGCTATTAGTAGTCCGACCCGCAAGATCTGCATGACCGGGGCACTAAAAGCAGTTTTTTCTGTCCCGAAACGCTGCTGCGTTTTGGGAAAGAACAAAAAGAAAAGAAAAAACAACCAAGAAAATGGCCATGTTGGAAAGTGAAAACGGACTCCTTTTTCCCTTTCCATGATGGCCATCGGGAACAGACGCGCTGGGAACAGAAGTACTCCCAGTGTGTCCGCTCCCGAAAGACGACAGAGTAGAAGGGTAGTGGGGTTGAGGAGGGAAAAGAAAAAAAAAGAAAAAAAGAAAAAAAAAGACGTACCAGAATTGCCGGCAGGGGACGATGGTAGCCTCCAGCCGTGTGGACACATTAAGGGAACCTGCAACAGGGTGGCTGAAAGAGATGCATGTTTATGTTCCAGCAGCAGAGTTCAACCGTGATGGTCCCTGGGGATGGTTAGGGGACAGAGCTCGTCCCTGCCTTGGAACAGCTGCCTTCACCTCCCAACTGGAGGAGGACTTTATAAAGGACCAAATGAAATCTTATTCAGGATGGAAATCCCAAGGATGTTTAAAGAAATGGTAGGATACCCCTTCTTTTATAGGCACAGGACTCTAGGTGATTGGATTAAAGTTAGCCTGCTTTGGGGGTCCACTCCCTGATCTTGACATGTTAGGTCTTTGCCCTTCTAATGTCCCACCCAAAGTGTTTTGCTCCAGCGGAAATTGAGGGAATATGAAAGAGAAAGAGAGATTGAAGATGGTGGAAGTCTCCTTCCCTTACCTTGAACAGAGTTCCCCTGACTTATCTAACCCTTCCCTCTCTTTAAGAACAAAGGCCTTTAGAAATTCAGCACTCTGGTGTGAGGCGTGGCACTCTGTAATGGGTGTGCCCCTTGGTTTCTGTTCCCAGACTAGCTTCATGTGGAGTAGATAACCCTGGGGAAAGGGATTTACCTGCACGTACAAAGGCACAAAGAAAATACATCTCCCAATGCTACAGTCCTGCCAGGGGGGCAGGGGTGGGCCTTGTCTGTGAGGAATACGCATAATCCTTCTATAGCTGAACTCTGCCACGGGGCTGACACATGTGCAATATCAATTTAAAGTGGCTGGGATAACTCTGAGAAATGCTGGCCACCATGCCCTTACACAGGTATGGGGAATGTCTACAGTTTACAGTACTACCAGGACAGGATCTTCAGAGTTATGCAGTTTTTGAAACAGGGGTGCATTTCTTAAATGCAGCTCCTTCGACGATGAGACTTGGGTGTCAGTGCAGCTATCAATTGGCACCTTTGACCTCTAGACCTGCTCTGTGCCACTGGTAGAGCAGGTGCTGCGAATCAGGATACTAGGCTCTTCTAGACCACATGCAGGAGTTAACTAGCTCCCAGCTCCCCTCAATTTCGATACCTGAATGCACTTAAACAAAAGCCAGAGCCCCTACCTCCTTGCCAGATGGCAATTCCCCACATGCAGAGATTAGATGGATAGGGTGGTTAGGGTAGAGAGAGTGTCGCGGTAGAGAGCGTGGGGGGTGCATGGATGGGGTATGGAGACTAGGGGGCTGAGTGCAAGGGTAGATTGCGGGGTGCCAGGGACATCATTTCACCAAAATGCCAGGGGTAGCGGAAGTGACATCACACAACCCTTGACCTCTATGGAATCACAGGAAGTGATGTCCTTTGACCCCACCCTGAAGTGACATCACAGGAAGTGATGGAACACAACCTTTCACCTCTTGAGAAAACAGGAACTGGCAAAACATTGCATTGTTCCTAAGTAGACTGCGATTTTTATTTTTACAATTTCATACAAGAATGGATCACCATATGCATCGTTAATATCAGTGAGTATAGGCCCGTATTACCAAATGACTGTGCCGATGTCCAAGGCCAAATGATAATGATGTGTTATTATATAGCACTTACACTTAAGCTCTTTATATAGAACAAATATACATACAATATCACACACACATCACAGCAGCAGGCGCTCAATCAACCCCCTGAGCTATTTTACCGGCTACAGCTAGCTTACCGGTTATTTTAAAATTAGCAATAACATGTCTGAATGTTCTCAAAGTCAGAAAGCAAATTACACTCTGCAGTGGAGCCATTGAACTGGTAACTGAGCATCAACAGCAGGACAGTTCATCTGAAGGTTTGGTGCAAAGTTGGCTAAATGTCTAGCCTGCATGGATCTACTTTTCAGGCTTCAGATGTTGGCAAAATCAGGGTTCGAAATTGAGGGGATCTATTTGGTTTTTTTATTTTTATTTTTATTTATTAAATGATTTCTTTTCTTTTACAAAGTTTTTCATTTTGATCCTTCAAATTCCTTCAGACCTATAATACCTAACGAAAAGAAGAACTAAAAAGTAAAATTACAAAAAAAGAAAAAAGAAAAGAGAAAAAAAACACAAAAGGCCTATTATCAGGGAGGTACACTATAAAATTAATGTTCGAGAGAGAATCTCTCTTCATAATCATGCAGCCCATTCACTTTAAAGTCTGCAGGCTAGTTGTACGCATATTCTTGCCTGAGCCATGTACAGGGCTTTCCGATCACTTCTCTCCATAATTGAACAACTCTGGAAATGAGGCTTTTATGGCCTTCCATCATCATGATGGCCCAACGGTCCTTAGACGATAGAAAGATCACTTCTGGTGTTAGCATGGCACTACATTTTTTTCTTTCCTTGGGGAGCGCTTGACAATCCATGAGCAAATGGTGGAAAGATTCAGGTTGACAAGGGGTTTGCCAAAAACAACATGAATTGGAGGTCTCTGTAATCTGTTTGGTTTGTACCAGGACTCAGTTGGCCAACTGGGTCCCACGCCCCGCGACGTGTGTTTTACCAGACCTCAGGGGACGCAAGAGAGAGAAGAACATACATCAGTTACATATATACAAAACAAGCATCTTGCAATCAGTAGTGTCACATCAAATACCGCCCCTTGTACTATTCCTTTGAATTGAGCACGATGATTGACAATGGTGACGAGTATGACACCTTAAACATTCGTTTAGCAACAATTTGCAATTTTGTGAGACTGCAGACATAAGTCTTTGTTGAAGAGAACATAATGCTTCTGTTCTCGCTAGCAAGCTGTGTGCGGGGGAAAAGACACATTCCAGGCCTTCCTATCTCCTAGTTTCTATTTGGGTCTTGGGGGTCAACTCGCTCTCCAGGACTCTACAGGGCTTGGGAAAGGGGGGCCGCAAAGAAGAGCATAATTCAAGTAATTTAATGTTCGCTTCTAGCATTACTACTGTGTTTTCGAGACTCGCTGGCACCTGTGTGCTGATTAGGATGCCTCGCTGCTCTCTTTCAAGGATAGAGCGCGGGAGGAGACTGGGCATTTCTATCTGGTTGCTACGTTATGTTTCAACATGTCTCCCTTGGCCTTGCATTGTGCACTAGCAAAGCAGAATATTATTTCAGCGAAGCAGTTTAACAGAAAGCAAAAAGCAAACGTTAGAGAAAACAAAATGGCGATTTCAGTCAACTTAAAATGGCCGCACTTTAGTCAAGCTTATGGTTATATATCTCTAGTACTGAATGCATGAGACGGTTGGTCTTCAGCCAACGTGATATATAACATCGTGATTGAGGGGTGCCTACTTTTCAAGATCGACAGTTGTTTGCTCCCTCTTCCCCTCGTCCAGAATTCTGTATGGGAGTAAAAGCCATTTATACTCAAGCTTTTCCTCTCCCTAAAGAGGGGTGTTTGCAAACCTGTCTTTTAGACCAAATATTTGGTCTTGCCTGATAGGAAGTCTATTTTTCCCATTATTCAATTCCAACCTTGGAAGGCTGGCGATCAGTGCTCTTACTTGTTTTTCTTTCCATGTTAGGGTTAGTTTATGATGATCGCTATTTGTAGTGGGGATCATTTCCATGGTCAAGAGTACACAGGAGAGCCTGGGAGGTAAATATGTAATCAAGGTACGCATGAGAATGCCCTTTATTCCATGTTGGTACCAGAGGGATGTCTTTTTCAGCTGACCATTTATTAGCACAATATTTCTTTGTGTTAATTCCTTTATCAGTATTTGAGCTTTCTGTGGCAAATTTTTATGAGGGACTAACAATTCAGTGCTATTGAAAAGATGGATGTTCAAATCTCCACATAGAATCACATCTAAACATTTGAAACGACTCTGTAGATCATCGATGCTTGAGAGTAGCGCATCAATAAACATGTTATCTTTTATGGCAGCCGGGTTCCAGTATAGATTACAGATCCTGAAAGTCTTCCTATTCCTCGTCTTCTTGATTAAATCCTCATTTATTCAGGTACTGCACAAGGTTTCTTTTATAATCACCTGCATAAATGGGTTTGGATTTCGCATCTCAATAACCGACAGGTTGGGTGCAGATTTGACCAAATTGAGAAGCCCAGAAGAAGGCCGTCCCGTCCTTCTTGTAATAGCTGGATTGATGAAGGTTGTATATCCATCACATTCAGTTTGTTTACTAATCCATGTTTCCTGTAAACAGATTATATCACATTTTTGCAGATCATAATTCTCTTCTTTAAAAAGATGAGTAAACCCTTACGTGTTCCAAGCACATAGTTTCCAGGGAACGTACTTTGCTAGGCGTGGAAGTTATGGATTCTTTATTGTAGGTTTGTCTTGGACAAAAGAAAGTGTGGGGTTTCTTTTTCTTTCCGGCGTGCTCCTTGCAGACCTAAATTCTGTGGTTTGCGTTCTGTCACATAATTGAAACTTTATTTTCTGTTGCTGGAAATATGTTTTTTTTCTCTGATACATATTTTGCTTGTTCATTGATGTTTTCATGTCAGCATAGTTTTGCTTATAAAAGCTGCCTCTATTTTGCGACTCTCCATGATTGAGCTTATATTTCAGGGCAGCATCAGTTAGATCAAATCCAAGCAGCAGAAATGCAGCCTTCTGCTCTAAAATACTCATGTGTATTCTTCATTAGTCAAGGTGCAAGACTACCCAATCAGTTTAAGATTCTCTCACAAATTCAACTATTTTGATGTTGTGCGTCTTAATAAACTGTAGTTTTGGTAGGACGTGTAGCAGTGTTAGGAAATTTGATCTGTTAAGGATAAGACCGTCATCTCCCTCCAGCACTCTTTCGATTACAATAGTGTAACCTTTAGTTTTTGATCAGGGGTCTTCAAAGTTGGGTAGGAAATGTACATCTTCTTTTTGTTCTTTTTATTGTGTAGCTTCTTGTTGATGTACTTTGTTTTCATTACAGAGTTAGGTTTTTGAGCAAGTGTTTGGAAGACTGCTCCTCTTGAGGCTGCTAGTACATTGTGCTGCTCGGGAATGACTCTAATGGAGCTAGAGGCAGTGGCTGAGATTTCCAGATCATTGTCCCAGATGTCTTTGCATGATAAATCGGTTTCCTCTCTAGGAGTCATCGTTTCCCCCTCTTCGTCATCAGTTATGTACACTGAAAGATTTAAGAGGATATCTCTTTGTTCCTGTTCTTCTTTTGACCACGATCAGATGGAGGTGTTTCTTCTGTTTTTTTCTTAGCAATTTTTTATGAGTCTTCTGGCATGGGCACCTGTAGTTTTAGGTTCCTTAAGAACGCTTGCGAGCCTTTGAAGTTAGATTTGGCTCTTGGTGGTTGACTTTTAGATTTCTTTTGTTGATTCTTTTGGGACACAGCAGACTTAAAGGGCATGGTTTTTTGTGAGGTTTCAAAAATGGCAAAGGTATGTTTGTTGTCATCTTTTTGCTGAGGTCGTTTTATAGTCTTTTCCATGTTAGATCTTATTTCTTCCGAGTGTGAGGCCAAGGATGGACCAATAGCCTCTCTGGTCTGCTGTGTGTCAATATATGGCATGGGAAGATCTATTCTTTCCTGAGTGCCTTCATTCTCTTTCTGGATCATTGTAGCTTGGACTACAGGCGGAAGCTGTTTCACAAGATCAAGCGTTGTGGAGTTATTGGTGTTATTGGCAATGCCTTTTTTGTTTTGGCTATGCATAGACAACGCTTCCAAGTCGTTCATTTTAAGGGTGGCGTTCATACCTGTATTAGACTTATCAATCCTTCCATTTAGTTCTTTTGGATCTTCATTTGGTTTCATGTTGGAGTGCCACTTCAGCAGCTTATCTGGTTTCACGACAGACTGTTTTGAGCATTTCCATCATAGCTGTTATCATGGTGGTCTTGTCATTGTGGTTGCTCCTTGCTATATCGATACATGGGCTTGCCACTGCGCAGGGCATTCGGCTTCTGAGTCCAGTCTTGCTTGAATTTCTGTAACAAAAGCTTCCGTATTAATTTGTTTCATATGAATTAGTGCCAGCAATGTAGCTTGGTCCCTCATTGGTTCGCTGTAATCCTCATACAGTTTCAGAAAAGGTGCTCGGGTGATTGTGGATGCTGCCATAAGGGAATTTTGTAAGTCCATCAATTTGGAAGGAATCGATGGATATTCTTCTTCAGTCTTTGGTCGGCAATTGCACTGCGCATCAGCCTCCCTAGTATGGGCTCTATCTTCTGATAAATCCTTGGGGGAATGTTGCCCCTCAATCCTCTCTTTCTTAGGATTACTTTTGGCATTCAGCAAGATCTGTGAGGTGTCTTTGTTTATAGATGATTTACTCAATCCAGAAAAGCCAGCACGGGTCTGCTGAAAAGTCTTCCATTTTGTGGTTCCTGTCATGCTTCCCACTATTGCAGTGGTCACATGATGTAGTGGTGTGGAATTCATGTCATTTCTCTTGTTTCTTTATATTGGATGGCCCAAATACTGCGTTCATCTTCTCATGATTGTACATCAACGATTTGATTTCCATAATGTCCAGAGACAGCCGTGCAGCATGTCCATTTTCAGGAGGTGGGGCAGTATTGGAATTCATTGTCACACTATTGACAGAGGGGACATTTTTTTGCCATAAGTATTTAGCCTGTGCAGCTCTATCCCTTAAAGTTGGTGTTGATAGTTGATTTGCAAAGTCTAACATCTTTTTATCTTCATGATCTGCAGGGCTCACAACCCCAACAGTCTTCATTTCGGGACCCGCCTGACTCATCTCAAATAATTCCTGCGGGGGACACTCATGTTCATTGAACAGCAATTGCAAGTGCTGAAAGGTTGAATCAGACTTTGAAACGGAGGAACTTCCGGAGCAAGGGTCCATTTCATCGTACACATATGAGGCTAAATCGGCAGAAGCGTTCATGATGGGCCCCGGAACCTGCTCCATAGCCGGCTCTGAGGATCCTATGCTGGTAGCTTTAGGTTGGACTTTTTCCAAGTTATTGAAGAGTGGAGTTGGAACGGGAAGGTCGTGCTTCACAGAGTTCCCCAATGCATCTCATATTTCTGGGGTATTGCCCTTGCAACTCATCAACACAGTCACCTGATTGTCCAGGATGGTTTCGTTTTCTATCACAAACCGTTCATGACCACATGTTACATTGGGCAGATCGGAAGTGATTTCTGCCGATGTCAGAGCAATACACGAGGCATCTGATGAGAGTACCTTCTTGGTTTGGTGCCGTGTCCGTGGGCTGACTGTTAGGACAATCAGGATAGCCTCCACAAACCTCTGCCAAACTCCAACAAACTCCTGCGCTGAACTCTTGTGCCGGCGCTTTGCGCCAAGGAGTGGTTTAAAGTTTGCATAAGTGGGTGGGGACTTCAAGCCTTAAGGCAACAGCAGCCAAATAACGTCCAGAGCAGAATCACAGACAAAGTCAGCCATCACACAGCCATGCCAACAAACTCCTGCGCCAAACTCTTGTGCCCTATTGAACTCTTGCTTCTGGCACAGTGGAGTCTGGTTAGCTTGAAATCAACAGCCACCAGGAGCTACTATTGGCTCCCCAGGCCAACTGATACTTTCCAAACATGTAAATGTGACTTTAACTTTGAGTATTAGAGAATGTTAAAAAAGAATAATTAGAACACATCTGATACACATTTAAGCACAGTGGTTCATAGAAAATGGAAAAAAGGTTAAAGGAGCATCTTTGGTAGCTACTGGTTCATCTGCGGTAGCTCCTGCCTACAGGGTGATGCCGACACCCAGGAGCTGGTTTTAGCTCCTGCTTATTGAATCTCAGTTTTGAACCCTGCAAAATATATACCATTGGGAGGGTTCATAACTGTGTATTAAAGGATTTAGAGAAGCACAGGAAATGCAGCACACTCACATTGCATCCCATACTCTGGGCACTTCTTGTCTCCTACATGCAAACAAACATCCTGAACAGCATGTCATGGAGACAGGAAAGATAGACACATTAGAACAAAGCATTAATTGTGGCACAGTGAAATCAAGGGCCACTTTATGTGCTATGGTCAAACATTTCCAAACTGTACACAAGCTTTTAGGCACAAGGATTTTGTCAAGTGACAGAGGACACCGAGATGGAATGTCTTGTGATGATCGTAACAGAGACAATGGCAGAAAAAAAACATGCTATCACTGCAACTTGCGAAAAGCAAAATACATAGTTTGAAATGGATGCTTATTTACTCTAAATGCCTTTTGGAGGTTTATGTTTCCATTGTGAATTTGAGGTGTTTAACAACAGACTAAATCAGTGACTCAACCCCTGAAGCATGCCTGAAATAAACCTTTAATGAGTCCAGAAATTATTGTATAGAATTCCAGAAAGACAAATTATTTGTTATTCCTATTCATTCTTATTTTGGGTCACTGCTCAAAATGTTACACTAGTGGAACCCCCTGTTTTGTTTAAAGAAGCATGAACAAGAAAGCCAGCCACTGTAGAAACAAACCGCCACCGCTGTCCGGGAGCTTCAATTTGTCAATTTGTTAAAAAGAATAATAGTAATTTGTAGGGGTAGCAAAGGAGACCACAGATGTAGCAAGGGACACCTCAGGGGTCACAGGTGCGACCCCTGGTGACCCCAAACAATGTCCCTGTAGGGTACGTGGGGCTTGTGGCATGTCTTGACCCACTTTTGCTCTGCCATGCGGCATCTCTGTGTCCTGATGGTGCCAGAAATAACAAAATGGCTGCAAAACCCTTGTACACGCCAACACCTATGAAAATCGCGCTTTGCATCACAAATAGATGGCTGCCAAATCTACCATGCATGTTGTCAGTGGTAGAACAGAGATCTCACTCCTGAAACATGTCACTGGGCTTCACAATAAGTAAAAATGGAGCACAGAGGGAAAAGCAGTGCTTTGCTGAAAGAAATCAAAAATCTTCCTTTTAAATCCTTTTTCTTGGTTGCTGAAACTGCAGAATGCCGGTACAAAACACCCTCAAACATCCACTATTCTTGCTGGGTGCTACAATTCACTTGATTCAAAAAATCATCGGGAACTTAAAATATCCTGAAAAGCTGGATATGTCATAAAAACTTCCACAGAAAAAGTTGCCTGCCTGTGGAATCTGTCAAAATTTGGGCCGCCTGAATGACAGCTGTCAGAAGCCTGCATTAAAACTGTAAACTTGTACCACTGAAATCTAATGTTAGAAATCTAAGTGGCCTGTTCTTGTGAGTAATCTATGTTGTAACTGTTTAATCCCATGGTTTAGAATCTGGAATCAGTGTTCTAGCTGCTTGTTTGAAATTACAGGTTTATTATAAGAAAAGAAAAAATGCAACAGAAATAACATTTAATTTGAGACTGACCAAAGCCACCCACACCAGTATAACAGCTTCCCCCAGAGAGGCTAGGCCTCTCCCTTCTGCTTTCCTCCACCAGGAAATCACACCTAAGTGATGATTATGCAGGGGGAAGGAGACAATGGACTTCCTCCAGCTCAAAGGAGTGCCAGGTGTGAAGGGTCGTAAATGGCCTGGGTCCAGGAGGAACTGGGAGGAGAGTACTTCTGAACTGCAGAGAGACAGAAGGAGGTGGAGACAAACAACCATTTGTTGCTTAACAAGAACAAAAGACACATTTTAACAAGACTGATAACTTACTGTGTAAAATTGTTAAAAACACAAAAACAACTGCATTGTTAATGTAAATATTGGCTGCACATTTTAAAAGGCGCCAGAAATCTGTGACATGTTCTAGGAAGAAACAGCGGAAAATGTGATATTACACAAAATGTATTTTTGATAGAAGCATGAAACCTCATACACTTATGCCCATGTTCAAGGCGCACATTTGTACACATTTTCTGATAAACTGGACATTGTGTTCCTGATAAAAAGGGCAAAATTCGGTGGAATGCAGACACAAGATCCTACAGTGACAGGGTTTTGTGGAGTAGCTGCTACTCCAAATATGTGATCTATATAGGTGATTGTAATAGAGGTTGCATATGTGTAAATGTGTATTGTGTCAAAAGTAGATTTTGTGTTCAAGAGGCTATGGGTGGACTCTAGGCCTCATAAACTCACACCATTAAGGTGACACCCGGTTTCTCTCCTCCTATCAAGGTAGAGAGGAGACTCTGGCCAATCGCCTGCCCAAGGGGCGAGCTTAGGCTGAACCAGCACCCACACCCCTTTATCATAAGCATAAATAGATACAGCTCAGGACTGGAAAAGGACACACAGATTCACCCGCTAGAGAACCATCCATCTTCCTTGCTCCAGACTCCAGAAACTTGGCAAAGCAGAAAGGCCCATTCCATTAGCTGAACCATTTTCAGCTAGGCCCTAAATTCCAGAACCAGAATACCAACCTAAGGGGAACATCAAACAAACAGCCGGGCTGTGCTGTACTGCTGTCTGCTGAAATAATTATCATCGGAACCAAGAGATCCAATCCAGTCCTGTGCTGAGCTGTGACCAGAGCCATTGCAGACCCCATCCAGTCCTGTGCCGTGCTGTGAACAGACCCAGTCCAGTCGGGTGTGCCCAGCTGTCTATCCCAGACCCAGGTTCCCTTCCCTGACCAGAAGTCTTGATGGACCAGAATCCTGACGTCTCCGTTTGAAACATATCTAGTGAGTATCTATAGATAGGACTGTGTCATTAGCATATGTACTGCCCATAGTTAATCCCTATCTTAAACCCATCCTATCTTGTGTTCAGAACCAGTAGTGTTAGGAGTATTTTGAATTGTCAGAACTTTTCTTGCGCTAAGTTTCTCTCATTTGTTTTCTAAAATCATAAATCATTAGTGTTGTGAACAAATAAATTGAATCCCAGAAAGAAAGTGAGTATCCACCACGTGAAGGGTCCCTGGCCAGGACTGTGGAGATTCATGTATGGCATTCTCTTTTTCTATAGTCATAATGTAGTGTAAGAAATCACATTTATCATTTAAAAGTGCATTCCGTTTTCCATCTCTGCGCCTATCTCGAAAAAAAAACGCCCTTCACTAAAACGTCCATAACTTTCTCAATTTTTGTGCTAGAAACAAAATTTTAGCTAACATCCTCAGCACTCCATAGAACCTAAAGCCGCATCCCAAATCCATACGGTTCTCCCATAATCGCGATTACCGAGCACAGAAAAGTTTGCTGTGAATTTTCATTTTAGGGAAATTCTGACACGTGTAAAATAGCTTTTGTTTGCTTCCGACCTCAGTTTTAAGATTTCACATTGCTTCTTAGTATTAGATTATTGCTAGTGTTTATGTGCAACTATCCAAAGCGGCTCCCATAACAATTTAAACAATTTCAGAAATTTAGCCCATATTTAGTGTTTTACCCAATCCATTCTCAAGATAACTTTAAAACCATTTTGACAGCTTGCCAATCAATTCCGTTTTTCTCTTGTGTTTGCTGGGGGGAATTGGGATTGCTATTTTGTTTGAATTCTGCCATTCCTGAAAACTGTTATCTCGTCCTATCTGTTTACATTGTCTAGTTGGGGGTTGAGGGGTGTGCAGGGGGAAATAGTAACCACACTGCTATCTGTTCTGAACACACACACAAGAGTATTATTTCTGTGCTGAATTGTTTTGCTCATTATTGCTCCTTGTGCATTAAAGAGATTGCTTAGTGTTACATCACCCCATTGGTGAATATTGTATTTCATTAAACATATTGCGATCAATTTGTAACTACCTAAATAAATATTTTAACTTTACAAACCAGCCTGATTCCTGGTTCAGTGTGACGGGGGTGGGTTCCAAGAGAGGGGAGTTATATGAGTGGTACATCGTTCTGAATAAAATAACTTTTAGACACAAATAAATAAGGATTTCAGTTGTGCATTACACGCTAGGCGTTGATTTAGGTGAAGTGCTGGATTGAAATCACTTACAGGGTAGAGTAATGGAGGGTCAGCAGGGGTCGAGATAGTTGGGGGTGAGGTGTGTGAGTGGGTGGGGGCAGAGAGAGTAGCGGTGGGGTGGGTGTATGCAGTTGGAGTTTGAAAACATGGAGAACAAGTCAACATTGGGATGATCTGTCAAAAGTAGCCCAAACAAAACCGAACCAGCACATCTAATGGGGTGGGGGCCCTGGGTGGAGTAAATAGGGTGGGAGTGGGCGGGGTATGGGTAGAGAGAGTGGGTTTGGGGTAAAGTAACTGTGGGGTCAGTGGATGGGTGAAAGAGGTTTCCTCAGGAGGACTAAAAAACAAATCCAGGCCAGGCACCCTACTTGCTTCTTACAAAGCTGCTGACTGGAGCATATATTGTTAGGGAACTCCACATATGGTAGTGAGGCAGAGGAGTTTGGGAAAAGAAACTCTAGTGAGTTGGCATTTTCATGCTGTGGCATTGCCGGTTGCTATGCCAACCAGATATTCTCATTTCAGAACCGCCTTACCTCTCTCTCTCTTCTGTAACAATGGTTTTGGCAATTTGTGGGACTTGTTTGCCAAAACCAAAAAGCTGGGCTTGCACACCCGTGCATATAGCATATACTCGCAGTTATCCCTAAAAACTTTGGATATCGCTGCGCCCCTGAAGTTCCCCTGAACGGTCTATACTGGACACTTAATGCCAACAAACAAAAGTTTAAGCTTTAACAAGTGCCACTAACGCCCATATTTCTAGAGATCTTGTTTGGACGCACCCCCCATGTGCAGCGTACTTTTGACACAATTGAATTAACAACTCCGCCTTTAATCAATTGGGTGTGAAAAATAGCAACCGTTACGTCAAATGGTTTCGTCAGAGGTATAAAGATGGGTAAATGTAAAAGGTATGCATGCCTAGCAGAAAGCACAACCGCTGCAGAACAGCCGTAGGTTTGCCATTTTAAAAACAATTGTCAGCACGGCACTCTAAATATGAACGTTGCACAGACAGAAGTGGCAACTCATTATTCCAGATGGAACATTTTTTTTTTGTCTTCAGACTAGAATTGTCTGAGTTGAAGACTGGCACACAGTGTTCCCACGGATGTATTTCATTTACATTCTGCCTGCAGCTCTGTGTAGTTAAAGGTACCAACTGCTTCAATATCCTGCTTTCATTTTGCCTAAAACGGAGCCTGCGCAGACAGCAGTTTATGAATCTTGCATTCTTTCAATTACTCCTGCTCCTAGACTTCTGGATCGTCAAACAGAAACTGGATGTTTCAGGCATCATTTCAAGTACATTTTTTCTTAAATTCCAAGAGCAGTTCGATAGCTCTTTAAACGACTTTTACTGATATGTGATTGGTTATTTGATACACAGTGATACACGTTCGTGATTTGCGTCTAAAGCAAAGGATCAATCAATGAGGTTGGTGAACAGACCATTGACCGCTAGATGGCAGTGTGGTGTCAAAAACCGGAAAGGAACGGGTTTTGTCTGGCGGTAAACCTGCATTGAAAGATTAGACTGCAGGGCTGCAGTTGTGAGCTCTTGTGCGTCTTTTCCCGATTTGCAAGGAGCTTCCTTAATACCGAACCTACAGAATATTCACCTTCTTCTCGCAAAGTAAAGGACTTTCAGTACATAAACTAAAGGGCTTACACCCTAGGGCCCTTCGCCACTGTTTATTTGACAGCTCTAATAGCTGGAGAAGGTGATCTATGTCTTCATCCGATTATTGTGATACATAAAAAGGATGCTTATGAAAAATGCCTGAAAAAATGCAAAGAGATTCAAAGGACGTATATTGCAGTAGGGATACTGCAAGCCGAGCACATTCTGCCCGCAGATGTTTGCTTGCTTGAGAAGCTCACATAAACCAGGTTCTTTCGAGAATACGACCAACATAAACAATCAATAACTTATTTCTGAAACAAAGTTGGCAGAATAAGAAATGAGGTGGTGGCTGGAGCTAGGGGGAGGAATTAAGGAAGAGCCAAGTAAGTAGATTTGGGAATCATATCCCAAATCTGGGTACACCTCATTGACATATATATCTGGGCACGTTGTTGCAGCAGTTTCCATAAAGTCTAGTGTCTTTAGGGGTTCCTTGCAGCCCGTTAGATGACGGCAGTTAACTACGTACCTGGTACTCTCAGTGTCAGATTCAGATTCAAGGCCTTCCTCGTGTTCCTCAGTCCCAGGCGGGGTCCCAGACGTTCAGTTCTGAGTCCCTCTAAGTCTGACCCTGCGCAGGCGACGAGCACCGTTGAGGATTTTTCGACCCGCTGCCTTAGCTGAATTCTGTCTCCTGCGCAGTGCCGGCCCCAGGTCTGCCATCGCCCTGTGCGGGATTTGTGCGGTCAACCCCCCCGCCTGCCCACCACAAGGATTTCAGTGAGTTTAAAAGAGCATTAATAGTATTATGCTCCATTTCAACTGCTCCCTCCTTAAGAAGAGCGCAGCACTGAATACGGCGCAGAGTACGGGATAATTCGCCCAATGCCCTTAGAACCCCCAGCTACCACGCCTCCATTAAACAAATTCCAAAATTGTACGAGCTCTTGATTCCATTACCAGAATTGAGCACAGGATAACACTGGGCAGACAACACATTCAAATTTAATGGAGGGTTCAATTGCACATTCGAAAAGAATTCTAAAAACCTCCCCTGTCTTCTGGAAAGATAAACATACTATACCTAATTTATTTGTTAATACGTCCCCTGGTGTTCTGGAAGGTGTTGGGATGCATGTCCAGACCACTGGCCCTCCTAGACGATTTGGATTGCAAAAATTATATATTAGATCATGGAAATGAACACAGGACGGTGTAGGGGGGAGGGGCGTGTGCTTTCGGGAGGGGTAATTAGTGGAAATAGGAAAACCATTGAAGGGAAAAAGTTGATTAAACAATGTCACTATACAATTATGTAGGCTATAGCATGCTTCTGCACATGATAATCTTAGCACAAACAAACATCACATTTACAAGTAGGCCTGAATCCTCACAGTCCGTGTTTGTACAGACAACACAGAACAATGAGGCCTCTTCTTTCGTCTCACCGTTGCATCCCAATTTCCAGGTGTGGCAAAAGTAACTCAGACAGACCCCAACATCAGTGAATGTCTTTGAACTAATTAGGTCAGAATGTGTGTAGCTGAACAAGTGAAGGGCTGTGGCTTAAAACCAAGTTCGTATTCCTGAGAACGAAGGCAGAGGTACACCTTTAAGACGTTAGCGCCCCCAGAATGATGGTCATTCCGAGATGTGAAGGGAAATGGGACATAAATCTTTTGTCAACTGGATTGATTAGTGGGACACTAAGTTCACTCTTAGAGAGGGGGAACAGACAAGAGGGAAAAAGAGAACGACATGCTCCACGATTTGTGCCAGGGAGAGCTAACAAATGATGCCCATAAAGTGGGGAGGGCATACTGGCGGCCCCAACTTGCCTGGTACAAGAAAAGGGCTGCTTTGTCCGCAAGGACCAGGCTGATGTCGAAGAGTCCCACTGAGTTTATGTTGAGAACTATGTGCATGTCATGTGGCTAGGACATTTCAAAAAGTTTTTTTCAGAAAATATTCCACGGCAAAACACCCATCTTGAAAACGGGTGTAGATGAAAGGACTCTATACCATCTAGAGATGCTGGCCAGGATGAGCATGTACAGTATTCAACAATATCCTATTCTGATTACAACCACAGGACTTTGCTGAATCACATGCCAAAATACTGCCAATAGTTTTCCTCAGAAGCATTGGGTTCTAACCACTTACCATGGAGATGGCACAGGTTAGATTTGACATCTTGAGTTAACACAATACCTTTCATTGCTAGTGCATCTTGACAATTAAAAATACATTGGGCCTCATTCCGAGTGGGGCGTTAAGGGATACCGGGCACCGGTAAGGAGACCGGTGCCGGTAATCCCTTACCGCCTTACTACGAGTTCCCTTAGCGGGTCCCTCCTTTAACGTCTGGTTTTACCAGGCATTATGGACGGGACCCGTTAAGGGAAATCAGAGCCAATAACGGTACCACAAATTGCAGTACCGTTATTAGCTACTTCCCCCTTCCCATTGAGCCCTATGGGGGCTCAAATGGGAATGGTTCTTTCAATGGGGACTTACCGGTCCCGCAAAGGTCGGACTACACCGGTAAGTCCCCATTGAACGAGACTGGTGCGGTACCGTTATTGGTGGCAGTCATGCCGCAAATAGCGCCATGACTACCTCCAATCTCGGAATGAGGCCAATTGTCTTATATAATTATTAACTAGCCAAAAACGCACACTACAGCCCCCACAGAACGTAAAAACGGAGAGAATTTTGGTAATTTGTAAAACTCCAAAACGAGATTTTATTAATGTCTACATTCTCTGACAAAGCTTTGATCAAAAGCCTTTTATATTAATTCTTCCTCCCATGAGTGTGCCCTTTAAAGGTGTATATGATGTTTTTTTGTTGCCAGCCCTAAACAGGGTCAGCAGACACTACGTCCTCCTTTGCCTCCTGTCCAGCTCAATGTACATCCGTGATGCAATTGTCCTGTGCAGACTGTCGTCACAGGGGTTACTTGTATTCTTTCCTTGCTGGCATTTCATCCTCTGGGGACAAACAACTACTCGTTGAGAGGATATCCCTCTTTCCAGACTCAATGGCTACTTTTGCCTTAGCTTGAGCAGGTTCATTCAGGAGTGGGACATCTGGGGCCATATCCAGCTCCAGAGTACAGACTGCATGGTCTGTAGACTGTTTCCTATTGTCACCAGTCAAAACCTTAAGACGGCCTTCATTATGCCCGCTACCCGCCTTCACAGACACATCCTTGTAGTCCAGCTGTAAAGATCCTGCTACAGCATGTGGGGCCATGGCCTGACACCTCGTCTGGGATGCTTTGCCACCATTCCACGAGATGGCATCTGGAAATCCAGATTACAGCCACAGGAGTGGTTAGTACTTTTCATTAACAACTCAATTATTTCAATGCATTTATCTAGTTAAGCCAGATCCTTATCTGTGGTCAATGCTTGATCCGTAATCAGCTTGACTTTCTAGGCCGCTGGCTGGGTCTGTATAAACATTAATTGGGGGTAGTGGTGACAGATCCTCCATCTCTGGCTGCTGCCGAAGTAAATTAAACATCTGCGACCCTCCCCGCTTCCCACCACCAGACTCCCTGCAGATTTGAGTATTGGAGGCGAATGAGCACCTACTGTTGACATTGACAAAGGAGCTCCTTCCAACTCATGTACAGGCATTGCCTCACAAATAATCCCATTAATTAAGAGTCCAAGGCACCTGACACATGTCACTTGCATTGACAGGGGAGAGGTGGCCCTTCCACTTGAGGAAATACAAGAGGACTGTGTTAGGCAGAACACTACATGCAATTAAGACTACAAGTGTAAGCAGAATTTCACCTTTGGTTCAAGCCTCTACTACTGTAAGAGTATTTAGCATTTTTTTCATGCAGCACCACTGCATGGGTTTGGTGCATTGCTATAATGCGTTACAGCAAGGCATGTGTTGCCAGTGTGACATGGACATGTAAATGAAAACAGGCTATTCAGTCAAAAACGATTCCTACATCTAAAATGCAAATCATTTTTTCACAGTAAAAAGCAATTTTTTTTTCTCACCTGAAATTCCTCTGTTGCAGGAGACACATTTGAGGATTAATGAACTAACCTCATTAACATTACTAACATGATTCTAACTCATTAATAATATAATGTGTTCCCCAGTGCAAAATGAAATGGAAAATGCCAGGCTCTGAAAGTCATTTTAAACGTGCATCCAGATTTTTTTCTCTTTGCTTCTATCTGTGCTCTGCCCACTGTATTTGCAGGAAGCAAAGACTCGAATAAGCAGGAAATCAGTTTTGTTACAGTTGCAACTGTATAAGCCAAGCCATTGTTCAAGAGAAGGAGGGTAGGACATGATTGAATTTCATTGGTTGAACTCGTTTGATAGGATGTAACAGAGCTTTTCTAACGAATCTCGGGGAGGAAGAGAGGGAGAAGACATTTTTACACAGCTCAGAGAAAGACCTGGCTGGTGGCTGGGGAGTTTCCTGATTGAAAAAGCAGATCCCAGTGCACTGCTGCAGAGACTGGGAATTCCAGTCAATAAGCCCCGGTTTGAGTGACGGCAGATGCTCGTCCTTGCTGGGGTGATTTGAGAGGGAGCATTGAGCCACTTCCAGAAGGCGACCAGCCGAAGAATTTCACATGCTGGACAGGCTTGGTAATTATATTACAGAGTATGGGGGCAGTGTGTATGTGTGTGAAACTATTCAGTCAGAGTAGAAGAGGGAATTCCAGTGTTTTATCAACATGTTTAATGTTGCAAATTGAATATGTTCTCGCCGCTCTCTTCTCATTTTGTTACAGATAATGTTGTTACTGTGCAATTGTGTAAAAAGAGTAAGATTGTGTTGAAATGCAATTTTTTTTATACTATACAAAAATATCTGAAAGCAGACGGGTAGTGTGTTTTATTTTTCTCTTTTCTTTGTGCATCTACCATTACAGTACTGATAATATGGGGAGATGTTTAGACAGTGCAATTGTCATTTTTATGGTAGCTAAAAATAAGACTTGGCGGTAGCTGTGTGTACGATTCCATTCAGTATATAAGTGGTGTGTTTTGTTTTAATGGAACATAATAATAACATAATGAAATAGCCTGCTGCTGGAGGTACATGAGTCAGCAGAAAGAGAGGCCCTGGACATAGTTCACTGATGTAGATAAATTGGTGATGAATACCACATGTTAGCTCGCTGTCGTAGATAAGTCAGTGAGGACAGCCCATGGTGGCACTCCAAATGAAAATGTGGTGTTCCTGAAATGTAAGCCTGAGGCTTCTCTAGTAATCACACAAACAAACTAAACAAAAATAAGGGGTCCTGGATATTGGGGCCACATATAAAACAAAGGAATTATGCTCACCAGAAATACCACCAATAACGCCTACCAACATAAAGTATACCACTAAATGTATCTGTGTGCTGAAATAATGTATGTATACTGTAGTACTATATACCAAATCTAATCTGAATGCAAAGAGTGATTATTACTGAATTATTTTCATTTTGGTGGTAAGAAAATACCGCTAGGCCCCAAATCTATACAAAATACCCAACATATTTATGGTGCGTTGGCCGGGAAAGTGATCATAGAGCGCCTACTGGGCGTGGCAAGTGTGTCTCACACTGCCATATGTACATTAAAGGGAACCCATTTCATAATAACAGTGTGTCACCAAAAACAAATTTCAGAATGTCACAAAGGGAAACCACATTCTCAGACCTAGTGCAATATTTAGAGGCAAAGTAGTTTGCACATGGGTCGTGGTCATCAAACAGTACCTCAGAATGGCATGACCGCATTCAGGGTGAGGTGCAGAAAGAAAAACTAGACAATATTTTTGCAGAAGGCAGCATAATTCTTGTCTGTCTTACAAGGTTATTGAATGCAGCCGAGAAAAGTGCAGAGAAAGACTGTTTAATAAGGCTATGCGCCAAAATTTGGTTTATTTTGAATAGGTCCCTGCGAATGCAAGAAAATGATACCCAGCTAATTAACAGGTTAAAGACTGACTCAGATGGAGCAAGTAAAAAAGAGGAGATGTTAAGAACAGAATTAGAAGGATGCCAAAAAGACATGCAATTCAAATGCAGAGATTTTAATATTCAGTTGTACAAATGCAAGAAACAGTTTGAAGACAGTGAGCAAGAATTGGTACACTTAAAAGCCTTAGTGGATCACATTAGACAGAATAAAGATGAGATTGTTTCAGAAATGCAGATTTTACAAAAAGAACATTTTGAAAAAGAAAGTGATAACCAAGGTGCAGAGCAAGAAATGGTTAAAATGATTCAAGAAAGAGACAAGAGAAACAAAGAATTCAATGAATGCCAAATGCAAATGTGCGACATGCAGGAGGTAATAAATAAAATGAGTGATGAAAACAACTATCTGCAAAATGAAGCAGACAGGCTCCTTAAAAAGTGCAAAAAACTTAGAACAGCAAATGTGCATTTCCAGGTCCCAGGAGAGGCGGCAGGGTACTACATTCAATGGAGTGGAGGTGAATTCTATTTCTACCCAAAGAACTAGTGCTCCAGTGACTGGGCCGGTGACTGAACTTGGTTGCAGCGCCCTTGGGGGATTTGATACTCCCATTGGGGGCCGCCACCAATCCCATACACCTGGAACCAGGATTGAGTCACCAAGTAGTGCAATTCCATGCATTGCAACAAGTAGCCCCATAAAAATAATGAAATCTATTAAAGCTCTGATCAAACCATTTAAAAAAGGAGGGGAATGCTGCATTGAGGATCACTTAGAAGCAGTTCATGACATTTTTAAAGCACTCCAGATACCTAAGGAACAGTACAGACAATATTTTCATTTAACTTTAGATGCTCCGACGGCCAGCATCATAAGGGGATTAAATGAACAGCAGAATATGACATGGGTGGAGTATTAAAAAGAAATTAGGCGTCATTTTTCTCCTTTCCAGTCATTACAGGAGGCAAAGAAAGTTGCTTACACACTTACTGCTGGGCCTAATACATCCCCTCGCCAGTTTTTACAAGACTTAAAAAGAGCATTTTCTCGCTTTGATGTATCTTTTGACCCCAATTCTAATGAATTTAAAACCGCCTACTTCTATGGGCTACAGACAAACATCATATCCCAATTGGTTCGTGAATTTGATCGTGACAAGTCCCTTGAGTGGATTGTGCAGCAAAGCACAAAACTATATGAGGTACTCTATTGTCAGGGTAGAGAAAGTGATAAAATGAAAGATACTAGACCTAAATCTAAAGAACCCCCAGCAACAGTGATGGAGATCAGGTCAGCCAAGATGTCCCTTGAATCTGCTCAAAGTCCAGGTAAAAATAATTCGGCAACTGAACAAAGGGTTAATCAACAAAGGTCATCACACTCTGCACCAATGTTTCAATCACATGATCCTAGTAATAGGGAGAGCTACATCAGTCCTAGGTATTTAGGAGATAGGCCCCAGGCAGGCTATCGGCCTGATATGTCAGGTATGAACCATAATCATAGACAAAATCAAGATCAAAGAAATGATGGTCCCTACCAGACATTGGGGACAGAGAGCAAATTTGATCCCAACACCATGATATGTGGTAATCAGGATAGACCCCCATATGTGGATCGATTTGCTGATAATGGGAATCAACATAGGGGCCAGTACCCACAACATGAGAGACAGGACATGAGACAGAAGATGAATTACACTCCATGTCAGTACAATGATTCCCCACCAGGGGACTACAACCAAAGGATGGGTGCACCCCGCTCCCCTCCACAAATGAATCAAGAGTTCAGAAACTATCCCAATAGAAATCACTCACCTGAGAGGTATCAGAATAGATCCAATCAGGGAGAAAGCAACCAATATCGATCTAGGCCACAGAGGGAGGATTCTAGAGAGATGGAAAGGTTCCAGTGCCTTGAGGCCCAAGTGAAAATGTTGGCTGAACAAATAGGGAAGCTTTGTACAGCACAAAAACAGTCATCAAAGGAGGGGGCAGATGGCCATAGCAATGACCGGGGGGCTTCTTCTGAAAAGTGACTAAGTACTCAGGATACATACAGCGCCGAAAAGACAGATTGCTCTGATGTAATTTCACATAATGACTCTGAGATGTCTAATGATTTAAAAGTGAAAATGCCAGTAAATGAACATGTAACAGAAAGTGCATATACTTCTAAAAGAGAGGTACGGTTTAACCTAGAGCTAAATCAAACATTGAAGATTTGTACAAATGAAATAAGAAAACCTGAAACTCCAAGAGAACAAAGAGACAGATTTAAGAAAAATGACTCATGCATGGGGAATACCAGTAAACAGGGAGTAAGTGGGGATGCTATAATTTCTTCCATAGACACTCAGAATAATGCCCAAACACAGGCAGAAAAAGGAAATACTCAAAAGGAGGGTACAGGTCAATCACCTGAAGAATTCTTTGAGCCACATATCTCTGAAGAGGCTGAAATGGCTGGTACCAAAATAAATGATCACAAATGCACAGAATTAAACAATGACAGATTGCTGAATGATGTTGTTACACATGTTCAGTTGGAGGGTTGTAATGTGGCCCCTGATGATACGTGGATGGATAGGCGAACAGTGGCCACACTCCAAAAAACCTCTGAACATGGAGAAATGAATAAAGTCTCTCGCGCAGAAATGGGTAAAAAGGAGGGAAAAATGTCTTTCCATTTCCCAATGTGCTTAGCCAAAAGTGAAAAAGGCCTGAGAAAGGTGAGTCCTGAAATCAGTAAGAATTCACACTTTTCTATGTGTATTAGAGGAAGTTGAGGACAGGTATTATGCTATCATCACTGTAGAAGAAAAATGCCAAACATTTGCAATGATTGACACTGGCGCACAGGCCACAATTATGTCCAAGGAGCTGGTAAAGAGTATCAATGAAGGGAAATTCCCACAGAATCAGATCACAGTGAAGGAAAATCAAGGTCCAGTGCATAACTTTAATGGGGAGGAGGTGCCTATCATAGGTGTAACTGAGGTTGACATAAAAATAGGAAAACACAGAATGAAACAAGAGGTATTGATCACATCTATTTGTGAAATTCCATTTCTGATGGGGACAGATTGCCTAAAAAGATTGTCTCCTCTCATAGATGGGGTGAATGGAGTGCTGTGGTCCTGAACCAAAAAACCATTGAGATCTAAGAAACTAAAATCACAAAACAGCAACACAAATGAATGTCACACCGTTGCCAAAACAAATGATGCTGTGGAAGTATATCTCCAGAATAGTTGCATACCTAGTGTCACTGTTATATTAATGTGTCAAGACAAAATGCAGAGCGACAATGAAAAACTACCTGTACAAATATACTTGGACCCAAGGAAAAATTGGCAGACCGCCATAGATGAGCACACATTACATTTTTATTTAAAAGAAAAGATATGCAAACAAAATATCACTCCTAAAGCAGATTCAGAAAAACACATTACCACTCGTGCTGAAATACACATGGAAGATGAGCAACCATGGGTTCATGTTGGTATAAATGACTGTTTTAAAACAATAAAAGCCACTTTAGCGCTTGAACAGGAGAGGAGCTTCAATAATGAGAAATTGTTACAAAAAATAATGGCGAGGGAGGAAATCCCGAAATTTAGGATTAAAAACCAATCTGTTTCTGGGTTGGACAGTCCAGACTTTGAAAACCGAATTGCAGGCAGGTGCATGCTAAAAATTAGCATCAGGCAGAAAAAATTTACCATAATGTATGGATAGTAAGTGGAGCACAAAATGATTTTTACATGGGCAATGACATCATGCACAGAATGTGTATGGTGTTAGATTTCCTTAATCAAAAAATATGGTCACGCCTAGGTGGGCCGGCACCTGAATTTGAAGACAAAAGAAGGGCTTATCATTGTGCACAACTGGTTCCTTATGCAATCGAACTACAAATGAGGAAAGATACTATTATTCCTGCATTTACAAAACAGTTTGCAATAACACTGAAATGTAAAAATAGACAGCAGATGAAAGACTCTGATGCATTTGTGTGCCTGAATTAATCCATAAAACAGCAAGGCCTGGATTATGAATGCATTCCATCAGTAGATAATGGTGAAGGGCCTGTAAGAATTATGGTAAATAATAAGGGTTGTCAAGATATTCACTTAGAGGAAAACTCCCCATTAGGAATGACCATACAACAATCACATTATACAGCAGATCTAAATAACATTGTGATTGGAAATATCCTTGAAAAGTATGTAGATGCCAAGGGTGAGTTGCCAGAATACCTGGACTCTCAGCCCAAAGGAATATTTAAAATTCATTCTGTGTACCCTTATGATTCAAGTGAGACAGTGTGCTGTTATCAAGAGAGTTGTATAACATTTGATTTAAGTGAAAATTAAATGGAAAATCAGCCCATTGAAATGGAAGCTGACATGCCAAAACATTTAAAAGTGTCAGCTTTACAAAGAGACACAGCCACACAGCTAGAGGAAAGCACCGAGATTCCACTACCGGGACATTTTCCGGAATTTTCCAAAATGGTAGAAGAGCAGATCTTATTAGCGGATGGGTGTGACAACGATGAGGATAGAAACGAATTGAGGAAGATATTTATGGAATTTAAAGATGTATTTGCAAAAGATGCCTATGATTGCGGGTTAACTAATTTACATGTGGCCACACTTCCGGAAGGGTGTAGCAGAAGTCCAGTATTTGTACGCCAGTATAGACTACCGCTGGCATGTTTAGAATCATTGGCAGAGATTATTAAAAATTTAGAATCTTGAGGAATCATCAGGCCTATCCATAGCACATCCAACATGCCCATTTTAGGTGTTTTAAAGCCAAATGGTCAATGGCGGCTATGTGCAGATTTGGGGGGGGTACATAAAAGAGTACCAGTGTCCAGATGGCCACTGCCATTCATTGATCAGGGCCTAGCTCAGGAACATGGTTCAAAAGTGTTTACCACATTAGATCTCACCTCTGGATATTGGTGCGTGCCATTGGCAGAGGAGATACAGAATTTATTTTCCTTTACATTTGACAGGACTCAATATGCATGGGTTAGAACTCCGTTCGGGTACGTTAACAGTGGCAGTGAATTTGGAATATTTTTGAGGAAGGCCATGCCTGATGCAGCGGAAAGAGGAACCATAGTTTATGTGGATGATGTCCTGATAAAAAATGAAAGCTTAAAAAACCATTTTGATGAAATAAGACATGTTCTTGGGCAATTGCAGAAAGCAGGCGCCAAAGTATCTTTACAAAAAGCACAATGGTGCAAGAAAAAAGTGCATTTTCTAGGCCATGAAATACCTGAACATGGACTAAATCCACAAACGAAGAAAATAGAGGCCATAAAAAAACTAAAAGACCGTAAAAATGTGAAAGGGGTGAAAAGTTTATTAGGAATGACAGGTTATAACAGAAAGATCATTGGAAATTATGCTGAAATCACTCAACCATTAACTAAACTGCTAAAACTAAATACGCCCTGGAAATGGGAGAAAGAGCAGTCTGAGGCTGTGGCTAAATTAAAAGAATGTCTTGTAAAGGCACCATGTTTAGCATATCCCATAAAGGACAGGGATTTCTTTATAGAAATAGGTTTTTCTGAACATTGTATGTCAGCAGTGTTATCACAAAAACATGATGTGAATCACAAAACCATTGCCTATGCAGGTAAAGCATTTTCCCACATTGAAATGAAATTCAATGAATGTGAAAAGGCCCTATTAACCACTGTGTGGGCGCTACAACATTTTCGCCCCATTGTTCAGGGAGAAAAGGTGATTATTGAAACAAATCATCAACCTTTGCAATTCTTAGAGAGTAAAAGAATTAGGTCAGGTAATCTAGCGCAGTCCAGAATCACTTCATGGACGCTAGCATTACAAGGTTTTCCTGTAGAAGTGAGATATGGCCAAAATAAAAAGAGCCCAATTGCTTAAGGTTTAGCAGATTTACATGACTGTGCAGCTGAACAAGCATCAAACGAAATGGAAATAGAACCTAATTTACAGAGTTTGAACAATCACCACACAAAGCTTTTGATGAAAAAACATGCAAGGACTTGCCAACTGTATATGTTGATGGTTGTGCTTTTCACATTGAAAATGACAGTAATAAACAATTAGTGTCAGGAATAGGAAATGTCTGGTTGAAATATGAAGGTATCCCCAGCTTAGGGATGAGAATTGGAGCTGGGAGCAGTCAAGTAGCGGAATTGGCAGCCATTTATAAAGCAACTGCTACTGCAATTGATAATAAATTCAGTGAAATTGTCCTGGTGACTGATTCTGACTATGCAAGAAACAGCTTTGTGGAATATCTACCTGGCTGGAAAGCGAGAGGCATGATTACATACAACAAAAAGCCACTTAAGCATGGAAAAAAGATACAAGCCATAGACAAATTAGTGTCAGAAAATAATTTGACAATATACTGGAGAAAAATGTGTGGGAATTTAAAAACTCCAGGAGAGGATAAAGAGGGGAATGATAAGGCAGACCACCTGGCTAAAATTGGGGCGGTGATGGGAGAATTGCTACCTATTGAACATTTACTGGGTGAAATACAGATTGATACAGTAACACGTTCTAAAGCACCAAAGGAGACAGAACAATCAGTGGTACAATTGAGTTACAACACCCCAGACCAAGACTTGATTGAGGCACAAAAGAATGATCGAATTTTGGAAATCTATTATAACCATTTGATAGATCCTGGACAAAACCCTTTAACAGAAGATGATTGTGTGGGAAAAGAGGAACTGAGGGTGCTATTAAAGAATAAAAAACGAATTAGACTACAGGATGGACTCATGGTTAGAGAGTCCATAACAGGACAGATACAATGGATGGTACCCTTTTCATTTAGAGGGCTAATGCTACACCATGCACATGATGCAATAACTGCAAGCCACAGAGGTTCACAAAAAACATTGGAAATACTAAAAGATTATGCTTATTGGCCACATATGTCCCAAGATGTGGAATTGTATACTAGAGGATGTCTAGTATGTGCCCAATTTAAACCTGCTACACCAATGCACAGAGCTCCACTAATGAAAAGAGGCCTAACCCTTCCATGGTCAGATTTGCAAATAGACTATGTAGGGTTTTTAAAAAGGTTGAGCAGAGGAAACCGTTATATTTTGAGTGTGGTATGTTTGATGTCGAAGTGGATTGAATGTATTCCTGCACCAGATTGTAGTGCGCAAACAGCAGCCACATTGCTAGTGAATCATGTGTTCTCCAGGTTTGGGTTGCCACAAAGAATTGAGTCAGACAGAGGAAGTCATTTCACAAGTGCTCTAATGAGCAAGGTACGGCAAATATTGGGTGTGAAAAGGAAACTACATATCGCATATCGGGCCGCTTCTTCAGGTGGAGTTGAACGGGGTAATAGGTCTGTTGTGGACATTTTAAAGAAATTTATAGTTGAAGCAGGTTCCAGCTGGGATTTACGTTTACCGTTGGTTTTGATGGCAATCAGATCAACTCCTGCCAAAGCAACAGGTATTAGCCCACATGAGGTCTTGACAGGTAGGAAAATGGTGTTGCCGCAACACCTGCTATACAGAACACATGAGCAAACACGTGTAAACGCATCTACAGTTCATGAATACATTGATGAGCTGAGGAAGCATTTACAACATGCATTTGCTTTTGTACAGAGAAATCTGGAAAGGGCTGCTGACAGTGCTAAAACATATTATGATAAAAAGTCAACAGTAAAGGAATATTGTGTAGGGGATCAGGTGTATAAATTTCATTTTGGAAAAAGTAAACAGAAAAATTCCAAATTCCTAGCAGCCTGGCAGGGGCCATTCCGAATTATAGATAAAGTCTCTCCTGTAGTTTATAAAATTTTAAGGACTAAAGGTGAAACAGCAACAGAACAGTTTGTGCATGTAAACCAAATCAAGCCATGTCATCCAAGACATTAGATAAAAAATCTGGAGCGTGTAGAAACAGATAAAGTCCCTTGAACACAAAAAGGTAAAATAAATGGGTACAGTCAGGAGGCAGTGACAGAGAAGTTAAATAAAGATGGTTGATTATAATGGCACATAAACACTGTAATATATGTAAATATATATAATATAAAAAAAATAGAAGCTGAAGTTTATGGAGTTGGTGTGCAGAATGAAAATGCATGAAATGTTGAATGTTGTTTTATGTATGCTTATTCTCTATAACCTGTGCTTAATTTCAGAATGCGAAAGAAAAAGGGAGAAATGTTTTACAAAGCATGTTTTATTTTTGGAAAAAGGGTGAAGTTAGTATTGTGCTATATACTTAATCTGTTTCTTTTCTATTTGGTTGAGAATATTAACATATTTGTACCGGAGGTCACGGGAGACGATGGAATCCTGGAGTCCCCTGGATGAAGATCGAATGATGCCTGCCTCCGGGTGGAGGTGAAGACAAAAATAACCGGAATGCCAAAGAAAAGATGACTTCTATAGTAAAGGATCCAAGAGTACCAAGATGGAAGAACTCTGAATGAACCAAATGATGTGACATCGCTGGTCGGGACATATCAGAGGCAGACAAGTGTCCTGGCGTATGGAGTTCCACATATTTATTATTTTAATTAATTATTTTAATCTGTTATGTTAATTCTTTGTTTTAGTTATTTGTTTTATCTTATTGTTTTTGATTAACTTCAAGTATAAAATTGAAGCACTGGACTATGGACACTTCCATTGGGAAGGAACATATGGACCCAAAGATGAATTTTGATATTATGTTGATTGGACAGTGGTTTTTCAATTTTTCGTTTTTGCATGTGAATATTCATTTTGTTGGATTGCTACATTTTAAAAGAAGGAAGGGAGCAAGTTGATTTTCCTCTAATTATGGCTTGGACTGCCAAATTCTCAGAAAAAAGGAGGGAATATGTAAGAGTATTTAGCATTTTTTCCAGGCAGCACCACTGCATGGGTTTGGTGCATTACTATAATGCGGTACAGCAAGGCATGTGTTGCCAGTGTGACATGGACATGTAAATGAAAAGAGGCTATTCAGTCAAAAACGATTTCTACATCTAAAATGCAAATAATTTTTTCACAGTTAAAAGCACATTTTTTTTTCTCACCTGAAATTCCTCTGTTGCAGGAGACACATTTGAGGATTAATGAACTAACCTCATTAACAATACTAACATGATTCTAACTCATTAATAATATAATGTGTTCTCCAGTGCAAAATGAGATGGAAAATGACAGGCTCTGAAAGTCATTTTAAACGTGCATCCAGATTTTTTTCTCTTTGCATCTATCTGTGCTCTGTCCACAGTATTTGCAGGAAGCAAAGACTCGAATAAGCAGGAAATCAGTTTTGTTACAGTTACAACTGTATAAGCCAAGCCATTGTTCAAGAGAAGGAGGGTAGGACATGATTGAATTTCATTGGTTGAACTCGTTTGGTAGGATGTAACAGAGCTTTTCTAATGAATCTCGGGGAGGAAGAGAGGGAGAAGACATTTTTACACAGCTCGGAGAAAGACCTGGATGGTGGCTGGGGAGTTTCCTGATTGAAAAAGCAGATCCTAGTGCACTGCTGCAGAGACTGGGAATTCCAGTCAATAAGCCCCGGTTTGAGTGACGGCAGATGCTCGTCCTTGCTGGGGTGATTTGAGAGGGAGCATTGAGCCACTTCCAGAAGGCGACCAGCCGAAGAATTTCACATGCTGGACAGGCTTGGTAATTATATTACAGAGTATGGGGGCAGTGTGTATGTGTGCGAAACTATTCAGTCAGAGTAGAAGAGGGAATTCCAGTGTTTTATCAACATGTTTAATGCTGCAAATTGAATATGTTCTCGCCGCTCTCTTCTCATTTTGTTACAGATAATGTTGTTACTGTGCAATTGTGTAAAAAGAGTAAGATCGTTTTGAAATGCAATTTTTTTTTATAATATACAAAAATATCTGAAAGCAGACGGGTAGTGTGTTTTATTTTTCTCTTTTCTTTGTGCATCTCCCATTACAGTACTGATAATATGGGGAGATGTTTAGACAGTGCAATTGCCATTTTTAAGGTAGCTAAAAATAAGTCTTGGCGGTAGCTGTGTGCACGATTCCATTCAGTATATTAGTGTGTGTGTTTTTTTTAATGGAACATAATAATAACATAATGAAAAAGCCTGCTGCTGGAGGTACATGAGTCAGCAGAAAGAGAGGCCCTGGACATAGTTCACTGATGTAGATAAGTTGGTGATGAATACCACATGTTAGCTCGCTGTCGTAGATAAGTCAGTGAGGACAGCCCATGGTGGCACTCCAAATGAAAATGTGGTGTTCCTGAAATGTAAGCCTGAGGCCTCTCTAGTGATCACACGAACAAACTAAACAAAAATAAGGGGTTCTGGATATTGGGGCCACATATAAAACAAAGGAATTATGCTCACCAGAAATACCACCAATAACGCCTACCAACATAAAGTATACCAGTAAATGTATCTGTGTGCTGAAATAATGTAAGTATACTGTAGTAATATATACCAAATCTAATCTGAATGCAAAGAGTGATTATTACTGAATTATTTTCATTTTGGCGCTAAGAAAATACCGCTAGGCCCCAAATCTATACAAAATAACCAACACTACACAGTAAAGTGGTAGAGATGGCTGAGCAGCCAGACTTATCTCAAGAGTTTAAGTGAGCAGTAGAAGAAGTTACACAAAGGACCAACTAATACAGTGATTCAAACAAACACTTACTCAAGGTTTCTTGGTAAAAGAATATACATTTATTTACTCAGTCAATTTGAAAACATTACACTAGCAAGAGCAGCTCAATGTCACACACTAATAAACCACAAATACATACCCAGTAAGTAAATGAACAAGTTTAGCTCTCCTTAAGTGGGAGCAAAATGGCACTTCATATACTTTTAAAAGGGGTAAAAAGACCAGGCTATAAGAATCAACAACACAAATGCATTCATAGGCAGGGCAAATGGTTTCAGTAAACTACAACCAGCAATTCATCTCCAAGGCCTGGACCAAAATCAATGGTTCAGAGACTTTGTATTGGATAGCACAGTTCTGGTAGTAAATGGTTAAGTCTTTGCCACAGAGTTTAGAAGAATTTGGCTTGGTGAAAAGTTTGACGAATGTTTAGGTAACTACAAGCCTTTCGAAGTCGGGAAAGTTTCACAAACTTTCGTGATGGCTGAAAAAATGTCTGCACTGCGTTTGCACAGTGCCTTGCTAGTGAAGAAGAGCTGTAGCTGAGGCAGTTGTTGCAGTTGTTCCTGGCAGTTCGAGCAGGTCTTGGTGTTTCTGAGCTTCAGTCGTGGGGACAAGAAGGAAGACGTCGGGAGGTTTCTGCACTGCCTAGGGATGAGGCCAAAAGCTTAGTAAAACGTTGGTTTAAGGTGTGAGTGCCTTAAAGTCCACAAGCTGGTTTCTTTCCCTCTGGCTATCCGGTTTTCAGCAGCACTCTGATGAAAATTTGACCAGATGGGGACGGTGTCCAGGTGGCTTACGAGATGGTTGTTCCCACCAAACTCAAGGGAGGAAGTTAACCTTAAAGGGCTTCTGTGTCGATTGGATTTCAGGCAATTTGGACCTGCAGAAGGGCTTCACCGGTCATCCAGGAGTTGCAGCAATCCTCTTCCTTCAGCTGGTCTTCGGTTCGTTCGTTCCAGTGGTCGAATCTGCTTTCCAAGTCCCAGAGACCTGCTTTTAAACAGTTTTCCCTGATTCATTTCAGCCTGGCTGTCACTCACACAGCAGGGTGGCTGTCCTTGCCGGACAGCCATTCAACCAATCACACCAGAGTGCATTCAGGTCTCCTAGGAGACTAAGCACAGGGAGTTTCGGGCACCTCCCTCACATCCTTTCCACCCCAGACACTCAGGAGCCAGAGGAGGGCTTCAGCACTGAAGCCGGCCAAAGGCCAACAAACAAAGGGACCAAACCTGGATTGGCACGCAGAGACAAACACAAGAAGGACCTTTCCTAAAAGAAATGGCGAAAAAAGTCGACCAGAGTCTGTTTTTACAGATAGGTCTGGGACGCCATATTGAAAAACATGGCTGACCCGATTTTTAGCTACCATTGTTAGCGGTCGGGAAAAATCACGGTAGTTGATCTAAACCCCTGCCACCAGCCATTTAAAGTAGGAAACGGTAACATTTGACTGTTACATGAATGTTTTGACTCAGGGGAAACTAGTTAACCCCTCCAGCACTCTATAGGAAGATAGTGTGTACTTTGTCAGTAAATTTAAAAAGACTAGTAAAGCCAATTTAACCTTACATGCTCTGGGAGACAGTAGTCAGTCCCAGAGAAGGTTGTAAGGTTGTTAGACCTTGGGAAGTCTGAAAGACATCCTGGTGCCACTGCACTGAAAGTGCTGTGTGACACACAGAAAAAGATGTTGCCTATGAAGTTGATTTAAAACTCTATAACCAAAGAACGCAAAAGTAAAACACACACAAAATACATGGAAGAGGGGAAAAAAAGGCTCACACTCGCTCCTAGGTAAAAAAAAAAAAATCCTAGAAGTCCAGCAAAGAAATGAAATGGTAAGGGAAATTAGCACATTTTGAGAACTCTCCCTAACACTCGTCCCCACCAGACTAAGGAACAGGAGGATTGAATGCACTCATGGATGAATCTCCTTACTCCAGTTGGTCAAACATCGTGGAGAGACCATCAGCATTTTGGTGGTGACACCCAGACCTGTGTTGAATGGTAAAATCAAACCCTTGCAGGCTGATTGACCACCTAAGTAGTTTTGCGGTTTTCCCTTTCATTTGCATCAACCATCTCAAGGGTTGGTGGTCAGTCTGAATCACAAAAGTAGATCCATACAAAAATGGTCTAAACTTCTTCAGTGACCACACAATAGCAAAACATTCTCTTTCAATGGTCGCCCACCTTGTCTCAGGTTCATTCAGCTTCCTGCTGATGAAGCAAATGGGGTGCACGCTACCTTTCTCATCCAGTTGACTAAGGACTGCACCTATTCCTTTATTGGAGGCATCTGTCTGAACAATGAAGGTCTGGTTATAGTCAGGAGCTCTTAGGACTGGAGCTTGACAAAGGGCTTTCTGTAGGCCTTCAAATGCTTGAGTGCACTCCTCATTCCACATGACCTTTTTTGGGAATTTGGGAGAGGAGACCACATTCAAGGGAGAAGCTATGGTCTCATAGTTCTCCATGAAGTTTCGATAGTACCCAGTTAGACCTAGGAAGGCTCTCACTTGGGTTTGAGTAGTAGGGTTGGCCCAGTTTGTACAGTTTGTACTTTGCTAGGCAATGGCCTGATTGCACCTCCTCCTACCTAAGGGCCAAGGTAGACCACTTTACTCTGACCAATTTGACATTTACTAGCCTTCATGGTCAGATGGGCCTGCTAAAGAGCCTGCAAAATATATCCTAAGTTGTCAACATGTTCTTTCCAAGTAGGGCTGAACACTGCAATGTCATTCAAGTATGCCATGCAGAAGTCCTCCATCCCATTCAGAACTTGATTAACCATCCTTTGGAATGTAGCAGGTGTATTCTTTAGTCCAAGAGGCATTACCTTAAACTGGTAGAGGCCTGCTGGGGCTGAGAATGCAGTTTTCTCCTTGGCATGGTCTGTCAGTGCTATTTGCCAATAGCCTGATGTGAGATCAAATGTGCTGAGGTACCTGGCTGAACCAAGTTTGTCCACCAGTCCATCTGTTCTTGGTAAAGGGTGGGCATCAGTCTTGGTGACTGCATTAAGAGCTCTATAGCCCACATAGAATCTCAAATCCTTGGATCCTGCCTTTGGTACTAGAACAACTGGACTAGACCATGGACTGGTAGAGGGCTCTATTAGCCCGGGATCAAGCATCTTGTTGACCTCCTCCTTTATGTGGAATCTTACATGATCTGACACCCTGTAACCTCTGCTTTTAACAGTTAAACAGTCACCAGTTTGAATATCATGCTGGCCCCAAGGGGTCAAGCCTGGTGATAGTGAAAACAGGGAGGCAAACTGATTTAACAGAAACTTGCACTCCTCCTATTGTTCAGGTGTCAAATTAGAAGAGAGATGAACTCCTATTTTCTCATCTAAAGGCTGGCCTCTCAGTAGTTCAAGTAGAGGTTCACTCTCCTCCTCCTCTTGAGCTGAAGCTAGAAGCAAAGCTCCCACTTCTGGTCTTGAGACAAAAGCCTTTAGGTGGTTGGTGTGAGAGACTCTGTTAACCTCCTTAGGATTGCCTTAGTCCACCAGATAGTTGACCTCTCCAAGTTTACTCACAACCTTGAAGGATCCTATCCATTTGTCCTGCAAGGCCCTCTGCCTTGTAGGTACCATAACTAGAACTAGCTTGTCTTGAGAAAACTGAACCATGTTGGCCTTCTGGTCATGCTAATGCTTCACCAGAGCCTGACCTGCTTTCAGGTTATCTGATACTTCTGCCATCACGTGTGACATTCTCCTTCAGAGACCTATCACATAGTAAGTGATTCACACTGGCTTGGGGGAAGGAGCACTCTCCAACCCCTCCTTAATTAGGGCCAAGGGGCCTCTAACTGGATGGCCATAAAGAAGTTCAAAGGGACTAAATTCAACTCCCTCCTGAGGGACTTCTCTATAAGCAAAGAGAAGGCATGGCAGTAGAAGGTCCCACTTTCTTCTAAGGGCTCATCTAAAGCATCTATCATGCTCTTCATTGTATGGTTAAACCTCTTTACCAATCCATTTGTCTGAGGATGGTAGGCAGTTGAGAACTTGTAAATTACCCCACAGGTTTTCTACATAGCCTGCATGTGGTGGGACATACAATTGGATCCCCTGTAAGAGATAACTTCCTTAGGAAAACCTGCCCTGGTAAAAATACCAATTAGGGCCTTAGCCACAGCCTGATTTGTAACATTTCTCATAGGTATGACTTCAGGATACCTAGTAGCATGGTCTACTACAACCAGGATGAACCTCTTTCCTGAAGATGTTGGAGGGTCTAAGGGACCAACAATGCAGATCTTACCCTCTCAAAAGGGACTCCCACCACAGGGAGAGGCACCAAGGGTGCCACATTCTTGGCTCCACTCTTGCCAGAGGTTTGGCAAGGGTGACAGCTCCTACAGTACTTATCTACATCAGACCCCAACTTAGGCCAGTAGAAATAAAAAGAAAGCCTTTCCTTGGTCTTCTTAAAACTTAAGTGACCAGCCAAAGGTATCTCATGGGCTAACTGTAAGGAACTGGAGTCTGCTTTCGAGAAGCACTACACGTCTCCTGTAGTCCCCGGGATAGACTCAGTTGGTTCACTGTAGAAGAGGCTATCTTCCCATTACAACCTATGCTTCCCTGGCTCTTGCCCACCCAGCTGGGAAGCTGCCTGTTGGTGAAGACCTTCAAGAGTAGGACATTCTCTGTGACCTCTGCTGAAGTCTGCCCTACAGGGTCCACCTTCTGCCAGTAAAGACTGAAGATCAGGATGGTCTGCAGGATCCAGATCTCCAACAGGAGTAAGGTCCTATTCCAGCTCTGATTCCTCAGCAGCTGATTTAACCACACAAGGTTATTCCACACACTCAGCCTCAGCTGGTGGAGGAGTCACAGGTGTCACTTTTGACAGTCCTCTCAGGGATGTCCTTGTTGGCATCACAGGAGTACTGGCTAATTTCTTCCTAGAGGTTTTAGGTTTCCTCCTTTCCTCCTTCTTCTTAGAAATCGAATTCAGTAAGTACTGTGGACTGAGAGTTATAGTTTCCTCTATAATCTCCTCTTGAGAGCCCTTTAAGGTAGTCTTTCTGGCCCTCCTAGTCTGCTCCTTTTTCCTTTTGCTGGGAGGCCTGAGGGTGTTTGATACAACTCCAAGAGTTTTTAAGTCATTCCCCAACAGGACTCTCCCAGGAACTTCACTCTGCACTCTTACAGGTATCTTGACAGTCATGTCATTGCACTGGATGAGAGCTGGTAACTGTGGAAGCATTTGGACAGGGCCTCCAGCTAGCTTAGTTAGAATTTGGGTGCCTTAGCAACATCATCAACCTTGAAAAATTATTCATCAACTACAGTTATGCTGGCCCCAGTGTCTCTGATGGAAGGGGTCTATTGACCATTCACAAGAACACTGGGCCTCATTACGAGTTTGGAGGTAGCCATGGTGCTATTAGCGCCATGGCTGCCTCCAAACCGGTGTCCGGGTCCGGGTAGTTGGAATGGGGACTTACTGGGTCATTCCAACCTTGGAGGACCCGGTAAGTCCCCATTCTGAAAACCATTCCCCATTCCCATTCGAGCCCCCGTAGGGCTCAATGGGAATGGGGAAGGAGCTAATAAAGGGCCCGCAAATAGCAGACCCGTTATTATCTCCCTGGTCCCTTAGCGGCTCACGCTAAGGGCGGCTGGTAAAACCAGCCGGCCTTAGTGGGACCCGCTAAGGGACCTCGGATTGTGGCGGTAGGGGGTTAACGGCAACGGCATCCTTACCGGTGCTGTTAACCCCCTACTGCTGTACTCGTAATGAGGACCAGTGTCTTTGTAATACTATTTGGTATTTTCTGGCATGGAATTATAGACATCTAAGTTCTGTTGTTCCCACTGACCCAGAGATACTACAGAAACACTGGCTGAGACTTTTATGGGTTCCTCAGCCAGTAAGTGGACGTTTCCACTTGCCATTGGTACTTCATCCTATGGGGAGAAGGCTAAGGAGACAGTGTGGATCCCTGAAGTTTTACCCTTACATATGGGATCCCCTTTCCCATGGTCAGTTGACCCACAAGCATAACATTTTCCAAATGTCTTTACGAATGGGGGTTTGTTCTGACCTCCTTCTGGTTTGGCACCAGGAGGTACACTAGCCTGATTCGAGTTTCCCTTGTGACTTACCCTTGTTATATTTGAGGCCCTCTTTTGGAGTGGAAGTATTAGAATTCTCTTTGTTGTCTTTCTTGTGCTGCTTTCCCTCCTCCTTCTTCTGAGTTAACCAGAATCCTTGTGAGTAGCCCTGTTGGCAACCAACAAGTCAGCAGACCTTGCAAACTTCTTTGGATCAATTTCCTTAGAGTCAGCCAAGTGCTGTCTCAGCTCAGGAGTGCAGGCATAACGAATAGACTCCAACATAAACAGATTTCTCATACCTTCCTAAGTGTTAACTCTGTAACCCTTAACCCATCCATCTAAGGTTTTCAAACATTCAGTCACCCAGGTAGCGCAAGGGGTACCATCATGCTTTTTGAGGGTTCTAAACCTCTTAAGATACTGAGAACGGGTCTTCCCAAATCTAGCTATCAAAGCTAGCTTCATAGTTTCATACTCTTTTCGGTCTATATCCCCCAACTCCATTACTACATCAGTTGCAACAGGGGGTAGCCTAGAAAAAAGCCAAGGAATCAACTGATTCCCTGTAATGTCTTGCATGGTTATATTCAAAAGCAGCCAACCAATCCAAAATATCAAGCTTAACCTCATAGATACTTACTGCATCTTTGGGCATGCAAGGCCTCTTAGGACTGGAAGACCTAGAGGACTCTGGGAGAGAACCAGTTTCAAGAGACAACTTTGTAATTTCAATTGCATGGATCAACTCCATTTCTATGAGTTTAAATTCTTGATGTTTGCTTTCAGTTTGAGCTTGGATTCTTTTAATCTCTAACTCAAGTCTCATTATTTCTAAAGAGACACATTCAGGACTTAGTGTTGCACCTGATGGGGCCCCTGTGGTCAAAGGTTGAGGCTTATGAGCAGGAAGCGGTAACACAGGGCCTACATTCTGAGACTCTTCTTCCTCATCTAACTCATCCACAATATTAGAGCTGGGCTCTGACATATTATCATCCTCATCAACATTTTCCACATTTGCTGCAGGTGTGGGGGTGTCAGACCCACTCCTCAGACTTTGGTATTCTAACAACTTTTCTATGAATTCAACCTTTTTGCCTTTTACAGTGAGATTCCTCGCTTTACACACATCTTTCAATTGATCAACTGTTAAAGTCACTAGGGTCTCCTGTTTGTAGCTTTCCATATCAGTGATGATAAAACAATTGCTTTTCTAGTGTTGCTTAGCCTTGTGAGGGTTATTTGAACAAAGGTAACAAGTATACTTTATCCTCACTGCTGTACACCAGTGTTAGGCAGAATCACATACAGTACCCTTTGGGAACACTACATGCAATTAAGACTACAAGTGTAAGCGCAATTTCACCTTTGGTACAAGCCTGTATTACACAGTAAAGTAGTAGCAATGGCTGTGTAGCCAGACTTATCTCACTAGTTTAAGTGAGCAGTAGAACAAGTTACACAAAAGACCAACTAATACAGGGATTTAAACAAACACTTACTCAAGGTTTCTTGGTAAAACAATATACATTTATTTACTCAGTCAGTTTGAAAACATTACACTAGCAAGAGCAGCTCAATATCACACACTAATAAACCACAAATACACAACCGGTAATTAAATGAACAAGTTTAGCTCTCCTGAAGTGGGAGCAAAATTGCACTTCACATACTTTTAAAAGGGGTAACAAGACAAGGTTATAAGAATCAACAGCACAAATGCATTCATAGGCAGGGCAAAGGGTTTCAGTAAACTACAGCCAGCAATTCATCTCATAGGCCTGTGCCAAAGTCAATGGTTCAGAGTCTTTGTATTGGGTAGCACAGTTCTTGTAGTAAATGGTTAAGTCTTTGCAACAGATTTTAGTAGAATTTTGCTAGGCAAAAAGTTTGACGAATGTTTAGGGAAACACAAGCCTTCGAAGTAGGGAAAGTTTCACAAACTTTCACAATGGCCGAAAAGATTTCCAGACCGCGTTTGCACAGTACCTTGTTAGTGAAGAAGAGCTGTAGCTGAGGCAGTTGTTATAGGCAGTTCTAGCAGGTCTCGCTGTTTCTGAGCTTCAGTCGTGGGGACAAGAAGGAAGATGTTGGGAGGTTCCTATACTGCCCAGGGATGAGGCCAAAAGCTTAGCAAGACATCGGTTTAAGGTCTGAGTGCCTTAAAGTCCACAAGCTGGTTTCCTTCCCTCTGGCTATCCGGTTTTCAACAGCACTCTGATGAAAATTCGACCAGATGGGGACGGTGTCCATGTGGCTTACGAGTTGGTTGTTCCCACCAAACTCAATTGAAGAAGTTAACCTTGAAGGGCTTCTCTGTCGATTGGAGTTTCAGGCAATTCGGACCTGCAGCAGGGCTTCACCAGTTGTCCAGGAGTTGCAGCAGTACTCTTCCTTCAGCTCGTCTTCGGTTCTTTCGTTCCAGATAGGTCTGGGGCGCCATATTGAAAAACATGGCTGACCCGATTTTTAGCTACCGTTGTTAGCGGTCGGGAGAAATCACAGTAGTTGATCTAGACCACTGCCACCAGCCATTTAAAGTAGGAAAGGGTAACATTTGACTGTTACATGAATGTTTTGACTCAGGGGAAGCTAGGCAACCCCTCCAGCACTCTATAGGAAGATAGTGTGTGCTGGGTTAGTACATTTAAAAAGACTAGTAAAGCCAATTTAACTTTACATGCTCTGGGAGACATTAGTCAGTGCCAGAGAGGGTGTTTAAACCTTGGGAAGTATGAAAGACATCCCTGTGCCACTGCACTGAAGGTGCTGTGTGACACACAGAAAAAGATGATGCCTGTGGAGTTGTTTTTAAACTCCATAACCAAAGAACACAAAAGTAAAACACACACAAAATAGATGGAAGAGTGGGAAAAAAGGCTCACACTCTTCCCAGGTAAAAAAATCAAATCCTAGAAATCCAGCACAGTTGCTGGGGGTCTCAAAAGGGAAGGGACATTAGCACATTTTGAGAATTCTCCCTAACAAATTGCCAGACGCCCAGGTTATCAAATGATACATAAAGGGCAATAGATCATCTCCCCAGGGCAAGGGGAGAACCTGCACCCCTATTTCCAGCTACGACCATTAGTGCATTTCAGCTTCTTCATCTGCTTCAATCACCTGAGGACACAAGCAATTTTCAGGGTATAGTCTATCGATGGACTGTTCCAAGACCTCCAATATGGCTCTATCACAGGGGGCACCAGGAGGCGCACAACTGTCTCCAGTGTTCTTTGGTAATAATTTTAGATTCTTCACCGCAGCTGTCCCTTCAACATCAATGTCCTGCCCTCGGCGAGTGAGGAACTCAGTGAGAGTGATCCAGATGGATATCCGTTAATATATATCTGCAGGCAGAGACCCCCACCTTGTGATCTTATCAATGTGCCGGTACCTCATCCAGCGGGGTTAGGGGGTAATCTCTTCATGAGCATCGAGCAGCGAAATTGTGCTTATATTTACTAGCACCTGCTTGTTTCTTAAGGCCCATTTTATTGTCACCTGAGTAAGATTACTGGTTTTAGGGAATGGATGGGCTTTCCTCCTTTTCCCATAGAACAGCAGACTTATAGGACTCTGCTTTGTCACCGGCCTTGGCTTAGAAGATGCAGCCATCCCTTCCTGCCAACCAAAATTAAACAACCAGAAGTAGGAAGGGCCACACCTTAACAACCTTACCAACAAACAGCAGCCAGCCTAAAAGGTAGGTGCTTAAAGCAGTACCCGAAGGCGACCCTTACAACCAGCAGCAGCTGGCCCAGAGGGTAAGAGCTTAAAGGAATACCAGGAGGCGACCCTCACTTTCGCCAGTCCCTGACCTTTTCTTCTCAAAAGCACAAGGCTAGAAGGTAAAAGAAGGGAGAAGGAGAGGATAACAAGACAGTCACAAAAGGGTAGCAAGAGAGCCCTGACAACAAAATCGGGTTTCAGGCCGTGCCAGCGGTCAACCCAGTTGCTTGCAACAGCCAACTAGACAAAATACTGTGGTATCAGATGTTCACTACGTTCCCACCTTACTGTGTTACTGAGTAGCTTGTGCCTGTGAAATACATATACATATACGGTACCTATGCAAAACCCTCTGTATCACGCTGACCTATGTGCTCTAGTCAGCAGGACGCAGGGCGCGAGGACATTCTGTGATCCTCTGCCGGCCCAGAGAGGCCCAAGTCGTCTCCTGCTTCACCATGCCCATCACGTAACAGTGGAGCGTCTGGTAACCTGCACTCCTTTGGTCCTTTCAGGAAAGGACCCTACGCCATAGTCTACCATCCGGCAGCCTGTGAGCCCTTTGTCAAGCTGCACTGCGCTGTGCAAATCGATGCAGCAGGTGCTTCCAAAAGAAGAATCAAGAGTGGACGAGAAGACACCCAAGCCCATTGCATGTTTAACATGAGATACCCCAGAAAGTGCTATGAAATACCATTATCCAAAATATTTCTGTGCACCAATGAGAAGCATAGCCTACATACATTCTATAGAGTAAAGGTTTGCAATTTGTGGCTTTCCAGATGGTTTGTACTGCGACTCCCAAGGTCCCCAACAATTTACTATACTGGCTAGGCCTTGTGAGAGTTTTAGTCAACACATATTAGTAGCCAAAGATTGCTGACCCCGGATACAGGGTGTTTGTAATGGTTATTTATTCTTAGATTTCAGTTCCTATGCATATTTAGTTCTATTTTTCAAGTAATACCTAAATACATTTTCCTTCCAACTATCCCAGCAGCTGCGTGAGAACTCGGACGTTTTATTTATGTCCCCAAATGCTTAATGGTACCTTCTACTGTCTAAAAAATGTCTAGGTAAGGTGACTGGTTCAAGAGTCCACACACACAAGTCAACAACACATATCATTCATGTTGAAGGAAATGCAGCACAATACAAGACGTCATCACCACAGTAAGAAGTATGCAAAAGCCCAGTCAGATTATACAATGACATGGTGACACGCAAACCCATTGAATGTTTAAACATGAGTGACGCCAGACAGCTTCATACTACACCATTACACCCAAAAGGTTACCCTAATGTTAAACAATTTAAAACCTTACGAATGCACTACACAAGGGTTCACTGTCAACTAGCGTATTAACAAAAGAGATGTGAGCATTTGGAGTTTTATTTGACCAGTGCATGGGTTTTTTAAGCCACCAATCCCTGCCCTCCTGCATACTGACCAGTCCTATCCATGATTGATTGCTGTAGATTGGATATACAAATCCTGAGGCGAATCCTCAGCCCCTTCATTGCCATCATAACATATATGCACGTCATATTGCTCTCGAGTAGATGTGGGGGAGGCAAGCCATTCATTGGTAAAGCTAAGCCATACTTTGCTGAGTGGATCTGACATGACCTTAGCCAGCAGAACACCCATACCTGGCATCTGGTTTCCTTCCCCCCACAGCATATAACCCACATCTTACGACCCACAGTGAGATGAAAAGGATGTACCCCACATTACACAATTTGGTTAAGAGGTGAAGAGGAGATCCGAACCAAGTCTAAATGTTAAACATTTGACCAAGGTTAGAGTGGTTCATCCAGTGCCATATTTTCTCTTTGTTGTCTGCCACCATAGTTGTATTATTTTAATGCCGAGCAGAAAATACCAGAATGCAGAGAAATGAAGATGAGGGCATCCGTCTGCTCCTGTCTTGAATTCAGTGAAACCGTCATAGGTAAAGCACTTTAGCTGTGTGGTGCATGGATCACAATGAGAATGGTTCCTAGTGCCAATGGAAGTTGGGTATTCCCCTGGTGTTATCATTGAGGGTTGCAAAACCTGAACCACACATTTCGAACATCATTAATTTTCAAACATATTCACTGACCCACACAAAAGAGCTGAAGGCAGGGTGACGCATGTCTATCATAATCACCATGGGAATGCTCACTGACATCTGTGCGGCAGCACACAGAACGGCAGCCGACCAGGGAGTTGGAATCCCACCCTCCAGCCACCAAGGTTTCTGTCTCATTTTACTTGAAAAGTGGAAACGCCCTGTTGCCGGGCCTGCAGGTGAGTGAGACATAGATCAAAGTCGCAGCATTAAAAAGGACATATAGAGACCACAAAAGCACAGCTATGATAGAAGGAAGCATACACCAGAAATTAAAAGAGCTGAGTGAAAGGGGGCCCAGAGGACACAAATGAAAGAGGAAGACGAAAGAGACAGGCAGGGGGAAAGAGATTAAGAACGTGAGAGAAAGAGAGGGAGAGAAAGAGATAGGGAGAGACCCCCAAAGGGACAGCAATTAGTGAGATTGAGGTAAATGTCCTATGAAAGAGAGGCAACGTTACATTGCCTCCAGGCACATAATGGATGAATCACGAGAGTTCATTAAAGTCACTTAACCAAGGCAGTTTCTGTACACAAACTCAAGTAATGGAGAGGTCAAATATACAGTATCAAGAAAGAAAGAGGAAGTTAAGTGTGTGTGTGCTCGAGAGAAAGACATGGGGACCTCGGAAATGCAGGAATAAGAGAGAATGTAGGGACCGACAGACTAACTTTAAAAGCAAAAGGATCGGTGAGAGCGACCACACGTTCTCAAAGTAGAGACCGAGTTACAGAACTATGTTGTATGTTTCTTAGATAAGGTGACATTAAATGCACAAATAAGACACAGTTTAAAGGCACAAAGAAGGCCAAGACATGCATTAGCAGAGAGGTGAATAACAGAGAGATAGTGAAGGAGGGAGAGGAAGATTGGAGGAATGCTGGTGAGAGAGAAAAAGGCATAGAAGTGCATGTGAGGGTGTGTCTATTCGACTTCTAACCTAAAGGAGTACAAGCAAATCGCCTATTCAAGCCTCCTACTTCTACAAACCAAAAGTTAACATAATGTTAAAGGTAAAACAGGCACAGCTAAGAAGTATGGAAACAGGGACGTCATTTCACCAAAATGCCGGGGTTAGCAGAAGTGACATCACACAACCCATTACCTTTTATGACATCACAGTAAGTGATGTAATTTGCCCCATCCTGAAGTGACATCACAGGAAACGATGGAACACGACCTTCCACCATTCACAAAACAGGAAGTTGACTCACACAGCATTGTTCCTAAGTACACTACGAAAAATATGGTTACAATATCACTACAATGGGCCTCATTACAACCTGCCAGTCCGGGACCGTGCAAAATCCGTGACGGCGGTAAAAACGTTTTCGTGTCCGCAAGGCTGCAGAAAAACCGTCCGATTACACGCTGTCGGTCGCGCGCACCACACGGACTCGGAAATGTTGTTACCGCCGTCACGGAAAACCCCACGGAAATGGAAATAACGCAGCCACAAGTGGCGCAAAACCCGTTTCCGCCTCCGCCGCCACGGACACGGAACCGGAAATACCATGATCGCCAAAACAGGAAACAGAGAGGCGGCCATCATATAAAAGCACAATCCATTGCCATCCAGAGCCAGCACCATCCTAACTCTGAGAAGCCAAAAGGGACCACCAGCATGTCTGCCAGGATTCCTGCTCAGAGGCAGCGCAAACAGCGCTTCAGCGAGGCGGAGCTAACCGTCTTGGTGTCGCACATTGTGGGCAATGCGGAGATGCTGTTCAGTGCCGACCAACGGCGTGCCACACAGCAGCGGAGGAAGGAGTGTGGGCCGAAGCTGCACGCAAGTGCACCACTGTGGGCGTGGCAGTGAGGAGCGTGAAGGACTGCCACAAGCGGTGGGACGACCTGAGGCTGAGGGTACGCAACCTCATTTCCACGCACCGCCAACGCAGCAGTGGGACAGGCGGAGGACCCCCTTCCCCACTGAGGCTGCAAGCATGGGAGGAGCGTTGCAGCAGCGTCCTCCACCTACAGGGAATCCATGGGATCGGGGAGGCTGAGGCAGGAGTGAGCCCACCTGCAGATGCCGGTAAGTGCCCAAACATGAATGCCACATGTAAATATGCAGTTGTGAGTACTGGGCCAAAGGACCCATTAACAACCCCCCCTCTCAGGCAGTGCATGTGTGGGCCAAAGGACCCATTAACAACCCCCCCCTAGGCAGTGCATGTGTGGGCCAAAGGACCCATTAACAACCCCCCGCCCCAGGCAGTGCATGAGTGGGCCAAAGGACCCATTAACAACCCTCCCCCCCAGGCAGTGCATGTGTGGGCCAAAGGACCCATTAACAACCCCCCCACCCCAGGCAGTGCATGTGTGGGCCAAAGGACCCATTAACAACCCCCCCCAGGCAGTGCATGTGTGGGCCAAAGGACCCATCATGATCCGCATTGCAACCAATATCACAGAATGCATACACCAGCAATCAGATGCATGTGACTAACACTATTCAATGTCCAATCTTAATCACGCATGTGATGCACCCATCTGCCACCACAACAACACTAATTGCATGCCCTTTGTGTCCCCACAGCCGTTTCAAGTGACAGTGATACTGCACAACAGGCCAGCCAATCTGCACCGGCAAGTACACAGGCCACCGCCACCACACAAGAGGATGCTGCCGGCAGTTCTGCACCTCTGACCACATTACCAGCCACTACAGATGTGCCGGCCACCACCACCACCGACGTCCCCACCGTCTCCACACTGCCTGAGTCTAGACAGGTGCCACGGGAACCTATCATGGCCACCCAACACAACACCGAAGGCAGCAGCACTGCAGAGGGGGCGGCCTGCAGTGATAACAGGGCCCCGCAAGAGCACTCGGAAACAGGGCCACAGGGGGAGATGCCCACATTTGAAGACCTGGGCTCCTTCCAGGAGCTGGGGTTCAGCCCCACATCACTGGGGAGTCCCATGAGGTCGCCCACCCCATCCATGGCCGAACTGAATGCCCGCATGCAGCGGATGGAGGACCAGCAGGCTACCCTCACCCAGCTGTTGGAGAGGCAGCTAAAGGAATCCAGGCTGCAGAGGGAGAGCTACAGCGCCTCAGTGCGTCGCCTGTCGAGGTCCATCGGATGCTTTGCGAGCACCATAGTAACCCTTGCACGCCATGAGCGGGAGGGCAACAACCACACCTCCAGGCTTGTAGAGGCCATGTTGGTTGGTCAACAGGCAAATCTGGCACAGATGCCCTCAATCCCAGATTCTGCGCAATCAAACACAACCACCCCATCCAGCTCCACTACTGCCAGTCCAAGGAGGCGCTCGAGTAGGCTAACGGGTCCCTCGGGCAAGGTTGCACAGGCACAGAAGCGCACACGGAAGTGATGGCATGTGTGTGGGGCAGTGCAGAACACATGTGGACTACAAGGGTGTGAGAGGGGTGGGCACGTTTGGGTGGTGGGTGGCCCCGGGTGTACAGCCTCCCTAACCAATCCACCTCCTTCCCTGTTGTTATTACATCAATACATCACCATTTCGAATCAAGACATACATGTGTGGACATTGATCATTTATTTTGCAGTGCAACTATTAATTCATTGTCGTCACCATGTTTGTGCATTTCTGTGAATGTGCTGTGACTCAAAAGTAAATGCGAATCAGGGCATCCCGTGCTCTCTGGCCATCATGTGGACCCCCAGGGGGAGGTGGTGCCATCCCATCCCCATCTCCATCCCCATCTCCAGCCCCATCCCCATCCCCATCTCCATCCCCATCCCCATCTCCATCCCCATCCCCATCCCCATCCCCATCTTCCTCATCTGCGTCTGGTGGCATTGGGATGTTCCTGCGCAGGCATATATTGTGCAGCCTGGCACATACGAGCGTTATTTTACCCGTCTTCACTGGGCTGTACAGCAGTGATCCGCCAGATCTGCTCAGACAGCGGAAACGGGCCTTCAGCAGTCCAAATGTCCTCTCAATCATTCCACGTGTGCGGATATGTGCCCTATTGTATGCCTCTTCATGCCTGTTCCTTGGTCTCTGTACAGGTGTCATCATCCATGGCGTGAGTGCATATCCCGCATCACCTACATGGGATGTAGATGGGGGAACATGTCAGTGTTTGTGGCATCATGTCCTCATCTGCTGCTGTGCATTCTTGTGTCATCATTCATTCATGCATATGTACCATGCAGTGTATGGAGGTATGTTTTGGGCATCACGATGTATGTCGCTAACTGGATATGGGCCTACACATTAACTTGCATGTTTACTGTGCCCTGCGGGTGACATATGATTGTGTGCATGTCATTGTGCAGTGCTGTCCACACATGGCAGAGTGACTCCACTGTACGGAAGTAGTAAATACACGTCGTCTCATTTACACGCCTCTCGTGCCTTTTGAGGCAGCGTTTCATTTGAGGGTGGGTGTCTGCAGTGGCAAAAGGTTCATGGGACAGTGACGGGATTGGCTGTGCCAGCGTGTGCACGGGCACATGGTGGTGCCCTGTCATGTCTTCCTTTATGATGTTTGGCATCCGCTGTGTATTTGGTAGATGGAAGGGGGGTGATACATGTGCAGTCACAGCGGCACACTCACAATGCTCATTGGGCTGGACACACACACACCACTTCGACAGGGTTGTAGCATCGTCAGCTGTACTCACCCAATAGCCATGTGCTTTGTCCGGCATAGCGTTCCATGTACCGTGGCAACGTGGAATTCCGCAGTACCATTGAGTCATGTGGTGAGCTTGGGAAACGTGCGCAGCAGTGTGTGATCAGTTGCATGGCATCACAAACCATCTGGACATTCAAAGAGTGATGCTGTTTCCTATTGCGGAACACCGCCTCAATTGCACGTGGTACTGTCAGCTCAACGTGGGTGCAGTCAACTGCGCCTATGCAATTTGGCATGCCTGCTATGGAATGGAAGGCCAACTCGGTGGCAATGACCTCGGGGAGGGTGCGGGGTAGGGCTATGTGTTCAGACACATGGCGCAACAGGGCATCCAGTACCTGTACCAGGATTTTTGAGAAACAGGGTTGTGATATGCCGTGCAGCTCACCAACCGTGTGTTGATAGGTGCCAGTGCCAAGGAAATGCAGTACTGAGACAACCTTCAGGAGGGGGGGGATGGCGGTGGGGGTATCAATTTGGCTGCTGATGTTGTCCTCAATCATGGCGGTGATGTGCAGGATTGTTGCACGGTCCAGCCGGTATAGTGTGTGGATCTGTCCTGGGGTGAGGTTCCATGGTGAGGCCCTGATGCGTGGTATTGGTGGCCTGCGGTGGGGTCGGGCTGGCTGGGCAATTGGGTTTGCCATAGCAGCAGGGTTGGCTGGTTGCCGCCTGCGCCTCCTCCACCTACGCCTCCTCCTTTGCGCCATTACTGCCACCATGTGCAGTGCTGCCTGTTGGTTGAGTAGGCCCAGTCCCAGTGCTACTAGACCTGCTGCCTGCATGGTTCTGTGTTGTGTTGGGCTGGGTGTGACCCTTTTGTGGGCTCCCAGTGGCCTGCTAGGTCCAGCTGGGCTGATTTGGTGCACCTGTGCCCTGATTCAGATCAGCAGGCAGTGTATAACGCCATGTTCGCGGTGGCGGCGGTTCCGCCACCGTGATCACGGTATTTACGCCATTTTTTTGCTGCAATTTCCGTGTCCGCGCTAGTTGTGATGCTCACGGTGTTTCGTGTTGACGGTAACGGAGGTGTTTCCGTGCAGACGGACTTAACGGGACCCCTATTTCCGCGGTTGAGGGTGGTGCTATTACCGGGGCCGCGGGTCATGATTGGGCGGACATGGAAACGGTGCCTGTATGGTTTTACCGGCAGTGTTAATTCCGGACCGGAGTACTTGTAATGAGGCCCAATGTGATATACATTTCATATAAGAATGGATCAACATCTGTATCGTTAATATTAGTGTGTATAGGCCCACATTTCCAAATTACTTTGAATGCAAGCAGACGTCCAAGGCCAAATGATAATGATGTGTTATTATATAACACTTCCGCTTAATCGCTTTATATAGAACAAATATACATACAATATCACCCAACCTGTGTTGGTACTCATTTAGCAACCTCAGAAGGATGAAAGGCTGACCCCCTGAAGTGTGTCTGAAACAAACTTTAATGAGTCTAGCAATTATTGTACATAAATCCAGAAAGACACATTGTTATTCCTATTCTGTCTTATTTAGGGTCACTGCTCAAGGTGCTACACTTTTGGAACCCCGTGTTTTATAAGAGGTGTTGGGATGGGAATGAGCCTATCCCGCCCCCTAGGCACTTTCAGGTAAGGCGAACACTGTATGAGGTGATGTAGTGTATAAAGGGGAAGCCATATGCACTATTAGATAACATGTAGAGGCACTGTAGCGCTAAAAGTAGATGTGCGGTACTAGAAAACCCATAGCACATGACTCCATTTTGTATCAGGCCTAAAAAGGAATACATTTGCAGAATCACGCTGTTCACATTCTCTGCTCACTAGGCCCAATCTCATTAAGACAGAATGAGTCAGCAGAACCCCATTTCCATGGAAGTCCATTTCCCCCTCGTCCCTCCAGTGTTGTGAATATTAGGATCTTCCAAAGGAATGCACACTGCAAGAGTGTGAAACAACACCAGGCTCCTCACTACGTCCATTCATCTCCACTAAACTGCCAGTAGGCCTCTAACCCCCACCCAGACAGTCTGGAGCAAGCCCCACACCACTGACCTGACAACGCCACCTTTGCATTCCCCAATATGTGCACAACACCCTTGGTCCGATACAAATCAAGTGTCTGCTGAAGATCTACTCATGCGCAGCTGTATTTTTCCAAGCATGAAAACATATCTCTTGTAACACAAGGTACAGAGAGGGATACATTAAAGATCAAAACCCCGGGTGGAGGCTTGAGTGCCTGAACTACGGTATCAATGACTCCCTGAGCGTGTGGGTCAGTGTGACCGTATTTAATCCTCTCTTCCCCATGGTACCATTTCCCGTGCCGCCCAGGTGCATGCCACAATCATATAATAACCAGGCTTAGCATGTTTAGTTTAGAACAAAACAATAAAGTAATGTGTGCCATGACCTTTACCGCAAAGATGAGCCCAGCTGACTCATGTGTTTCCTGACTGACGGGGAAGAATCAACCCATTAAAGCCTGGATTCCCTGTGGAACAGGCCCATGTGTAGGGTGCCTCCAATCAGTGGCAACAATTAGTACTGCAGGTAATGATGATTTTTGGGTATTTAAGCCCCTGTTTGTGGCAGAACGAGTCAGAGCACTCTCGAGCAGCAGAGTCCTTTGCTGATATTTGTATTCTGTACAATTAAACCTTGTTATCCCTCCAGAGCTATCTCCTGGCCTATTTACCTAGCCGGTTCTCTTTATTCTGGAGTGTGTGTAAAAAGGAACTTGCCTTCATTTGATGACCCTTACGATGTGATTCCATCATCCCCATACTTGCGGAGATATGCAGGTGGCCTCTCTGCAAGGGCTGTGCCCACCTATGGTGACCAGCCCCAAAACGCGTACGATGAGTGGCCCTTGCGGGTGCCGTCTTTGCAGAATTCCCATGCCTGTTCTGGATTCGCCATGAATAGAGGCTTTCAGAGAACGTGAACATGTGAGTATAGCCTGCAAGGAATAACAAAGTAGGGTTGGGTGTGTAAAGCAGTGTGAAAAGGAAGAACACGCAGTGAATGAAAGTGAAAGTGGAGTGTGGTTTGTAGAGTGTGGAGGATTTTTATTTGCCTTTTATTTTCATTTATTTTTTAAAAGAGAATATTAAGAATAAGTATAAAGGAATACGGCAGCCTCCCCGAGTAAGGGGATAGGGTGGCACCACTTATGCACTGTCTTAACCATTACGGGAAGATAATATAAGGAGAAACAGAGGAGCTCCATATAATTGGAGAGCTCAGGAACAGTAGTGGTTGTTATTTTAGCTTGTTATTTTAGTTTGTTTTGTTGGTGTATTTTAACGTGTACAGAGGAGGACCAGGAGGGGCGTGTGCGACCTGTGTTAGCACATCAGGGGAACGTGTAGGGAATGAATGAAGAAGCTCTAGTGGAGAACATGGGAGAGGGAAAAGTGAATTGATGTTGTTTTTGTTATGAACTTTTTGACAGCATTGACTGGTACTAGAAACACGAACAAGGGATACATGTTTTAAGTGATATTGGATGCATCTCTGGTTTAACTGTGGCACAGCAGTCCTAGCATAACTCCGACCCAAGGCACTTTCCAGACACGACCATCTGGATGGACATTCCCTTAGACCATATATGTAAAGCCCTTGCCCCTATTCTTTCAGAAAATTAGAAAGTATCACAGCCAATGGGTGACTGAGACTAAACGGGAGAGAATGCCCTGCTCCTGGCCCGAGCAGGGATCCTTGACCATATGTCCACCTACTTGACTGCAAAATATAAGGGGAAACAGTTACAGAGTAGACAGGAAATATTGGACCCCTGGAGAATGTTCAAGAAAACAGAGGTATCGGTTGAAGGGGGGAGCGACATCTGATAAGGACAAGAAGATGAGTATAGAGGAGGCGGTGGGAAAAGGAGAGATGAAAAAAGGGTGTATACCCACTAGCTACATGGTCTGCAAAAGGGTACACTAACACGCTATATGTGTCAGGAGCAACTATAATGACTGCCCCAAGTACTGCCCCACCCCCACCATATGTTGCACCCCCTGAGGTGTCAACCCACACAGGGGTAAGTGCGAGAGACCTAGAGGTATCATTAGCCTCAACACACACAGAATTGGCAAGGCTGAGAGCAGCCTGTAAAGCAACACGGGTGGCAGAGGTTCCAATGTTGCCCGCAGTGTTGCCCCCACAGCCGCCCGGGGATGAGTGGAAGTCAGACGACTTCCTGTTCAAAATAGACGGTGCATCCATAAGAACTGTTCATGTAGAGCGGGGTAGAGAAACAGACAATCTGGGATATGATAATGTGGGCTACCGGAGAGGGGACAAGGAGTATTGGAGTGACTCCGGTGACACAGAAGGAGGGACCGAATAAGCACCCCTGACTACACCAAGAGTAGAGAGCTTATGGGATGGAAGATTAAGGCAAAGGATTGGCAGGATAGCATTGGCACGGAAGAAGGGAAGCACAAGCAAGGGCGGGAAACGAAAGGGGAAATTACAAATGCCCTTAGTACACAAGGGTGCATGGCGACCCCACTATGTCCCCAGGGCACAAATGGACAAAAATAGTCTCTTTAAGGCCCTCCCAGAACTCACAGCGGGGGGCAGGGAAATGGATCTATGCATTTGAGAAAACATGGCCAGGGTACCCCTAGCAATAGGAGACATTAATAGATTGCTAGTAGTGGCAGTGGGAGATCAGGCTGAGACAGTGTGGATTAAAGCTGGGTACCCAGAAGTAATGATGCCCATGATGGAGCTTCATTTAACAAGATTAGAGCGTGAGTATGGGATGTGCTGCGACACACATTCCCAGACACCCCAGACTTATAATCAATAATGAAATCGCCAAACGGGGATGAGGCAAATGCTGGTCACCTGTGTGTGAGAATGAGTCCCCTCCACCCTGCTGGTCGCCTGTGTGTGAGAATGAGCCCCCCCACCCGGCTTGTCGCCTGTGTGTGAGAATGAGCCCCCCCACCCTGCTGGTCACCTGTGTGAGAGAATAAGCCCCCCCACCCTGCTGGTCGCCGGTGTGTGAGAATGAGACCCCCCACCCTGCTGGTCACCTGTGTGTGCAAGTGAGCCCCCCCACCCTGCTGATCGCCTGTGTGTGCAAGTGAGCCCCCCCACCCTGCTGGTCACCTCTGTGTGAGAATGAGCCCCCCACCCTGCTGGTCACCTGTGTGTGAGAATGAGCCCCCCACCATGCTGGTCGTCTGTGTGTGACAATGAGCCCCCCCACCCCATTGGTAACCTGTGTGTGAGAATGAGCCCACCCCCACCCTGTTGGTCACCTGTGTGTGAGAATGAGCCCCCCACCCTGCTGGTCGCCTGTGTGTGAGAATGAGCCCCCTGACCCTGCTGGTCGCTTGTGTGTGAGAATGAGCCCCCCGCCCATCCTGCTGGTCGCTTGTGTGTGCAAGTGAGCCCCCCCACCCTGCCAGTCACCTGTGTGTGAGAATGAGACCCCCCACCCTGATGGTCGCCTGTGTGAGAGAATAAGCCCCCCCCACCCTGCTGGTCACCTGTGTGAGAGAATAAGCCCCCCCCACCCTGCTGGTCGCCGGTGTGTGAGAATGAGACCCCCCACCCTGCTGGTCACCTGTGTGTGCAAGTGAGCCCCCCCCACCCTGCTGATCGCCTGTGTGTGCAAGTGAGCCCCCCCACCCTGCTGGTCACCTGTGTGTGAGAATGAGCACCCCACCCTGCTGGTCACCTGTGTGTGAGAATGAGCCCCCCACCATGCTGGTCGTCTTTGTGTGACAATGAGCCCCCCCCACCCTATTGGTAACCTGTGTGTGAGAATGAGCCCACCCCCACCCTGTTGGTCACCTGTGTGTGAGAATGAGCCCCCCACCCTGCTGGTCGCCTGTGTGTGAGAATGAGCCCCCCGACCCTGCTGGTCGCTTGTGTGTGAGAATGAGCCCCCCCCATCCTGCAGGTCGCTTGTGTGTGCAAGTGAGCCCCCCACCCTGCCGGTCACCTGTGTGTGAGAATGAGACCCCCCACCCTGATGGTCGCCTGTGTGTGCAAGTGAGCCCCCCCCCACCCTGCTGGTCGCCTGTGTATGCAAGTGAGCCCCCCCACCCTGCCGGTCACCTGTGTGTGAGAATGAGCCCCCCACCCTGCTGGTCACCTGTGTGTGAGAATGAGCCCCCCACCTTGCTGGTCGTCTGTGTGTGCAAGTAAGCCCCCCCCACCATGCTGGTCCCCCCTGTGTACAAGTGAGCCCCCTCCCCTGCTGGTCGCCTGTGTGTGAGAATGAGCCCCCCACCATGCTGGTTGTCTGTGTGTGAAAATGAGTTCCCTCCACCCTATTGGTAACCTGTTTGTGAGAATGAGCCCCCCCACCCTGTTGGTCACCTGTGTGTGAGAATGAGCCCCCCCACCCTGTTGGTCACCTGTGTGTGAGAATGAGCCCCCCACCCCGCTGGTCACCTGTGTGTGAGAATGAGCCCCCCACCATGCTGGTCGTCTGTGTGTGAGAATGAGCCCCCCTACCCTATTGGTAACCTGTGTGTGAGATTGAGCCCCCCCACCCTGTTGGTCACCTGTGTGTGAGAATGAGCTCCCCCCACCCTGTTGGTCACCTGTGTGTGAGAATGAGCCCCCCCCCCACCCTATTGGTAACCTGTGTGTGAGATTGAGCCCCCCCACCCTGTTTGTCACCTGTGTGTGAGAATGAGCTCCCCCCACCCTGTTGGTCACCTGTGTGTGAGAATGAGCTCCCCCCGCCCTGTTGGTCACCTGTGTGTGAGAATGAGCCCCCCACCATGCTGGTCGTCTGTGTGTGAGAATGAGCCCCCCCACCCTATTGGTAACCTGTGTGTGAGATTGAGCCCCCCCACCCTGTTGGTCACCTCTGTGTGAGAATGAGCTCCCCCCCACCCTGCTGTTCGCCTGTGTGTGAGTATGAGCACCCCCCTGCTGGTCGCCTGTGTGTGAGAATGAGCCCCCCCACCCGGCTGGTCGCTTGTGTGTGAGAATGAGCTCCCCCCACCCTGCTGGTCGCCTGTGTGTGAGAATGAGCCCCCCCCACCCTGCTGGTCGCTTGTGTGTGCAAGTGAGCCGTCCCTCCCACCCTGCTGGTCACCTGTGTGTGCAAGTGAGCCCCCCACTCTGCTGGTCGCCTGTGTGTGAGAATGAGCCTCCCCACCCTGCTGGTCGCCAATGTGTGAGAATGAGCCCCCCCCATCCTGCTGGTCGCCTGTGTGTGAGAATGAGCTCCCACCCTGCTGGTTGCCTGTTTGTGAGAATGAGCCCCCCCCACCCTGCTGGTCGCCTGTGTGTGCAAGTGAGCCCCCCATCCTGCTGGTCGCCTGTGTGTGAGAATGAGCCCCCCAGCCTGTTGGACACCTGTGTGTGCAAGTAAGCTCCCCCCACCCTGCTGGTCGCCTGTGTGTGCAAGTGAGCCCCCTCCCCTGCTGGTCGCCTGTGTGTGAGAATGAACCACCCCCACCTTACTGGTCGCCTGTGTGTGCAAATGAGCCCCCCTCCTCCCTCATCGCCGGTGGGTGTACTAGTGCCTCTCCTGACGTGACCTCACATCTGCATGTAAGTGCCGCCTTTCAGTTCAGAACTGCACTATTTTCTAACTGTCTGTCACCATGCATTAGCGCATAGTGGTTTCATGGTCATCACGGCTGCTCCGTGTATTTGTTAATGATCCTGACCCTGCATCTGTAACATGTGATTGCTCAATGTACTTGCCCACTGCTCCTGCCACCCTTCAAGATGGGGTTTGCTTGAGCTCGATGCCACCACACACCCCATATATGACTTTATGCACTATACAGTGTTGCCACTCTGTAAGAAAGGGTTGTGTATCATGTCTGTGCCATCTAACCTAGAATGACTCTGCATTGTATAATGTTGCCACCCTCTAAGATGGGGCTGTGTATCATATCTGTGCCACCTAACCTAGAATGACTCTGCATTGTATAATGTTGCCACCCTCTAAGATAGGGCTGTGTCTCATATCTGTGCCACCTAACCTAGAATGACTCTGCATTGTATAATGTTGCCACACTTTAGGGTGGGGTTGTGTATCATGTCTCTGCCACCTAACCAAGAATGACTTTGCATTTTATAATGTTGCCACCCTTTAAGATGGGGTTGTGTATCATGTCTCTGCAACGTACCTAGAATGACTCTGCATTATATAATGTTGCCACCCTTTAAAATGGGGTTGTGTATCATGGCTGTGCCACCTACACTGTCCCTAGGCATTGTATGCTACTGCTGCCCCTCCAACTGAATCAGGCAAACTCTAGTCTTTGCCAGCACTTATTGTCACTGAGTCTGTTTTTTCACAAGCTCTTATGTAACCAAGTAAGCCTTCTTAACAGCGCCACGATGCATGAGGGCAGTCATGCGCTTTACAAATGCAAATAAATAAAAATAAAATAAACACATAAATAACGTGGCGAAGTGGAAGTGAAAGTTTGCTTAGGTTCTTGTTTAGGGGGGCTGTGAGGTTTTCCTCTCTCTCTTTCCTCCGCATCCAGGGAACGTTTTCCATTTAGGCAGACTGATAGTTGCCTGTTATTTGGTGTTAGAGGGCTGCAAGGGTTGCCTCTCCCTCGTTTTTATTGTGTCTTGCACTGAGTGTCAAACATGACTCATAGTCAAAGAGCCTAAACAACTGTGGTCGTATTTTAGCTCCCTATGACAGTTTTCTTACACAGTGTTCTTGCCCTTGCTCTTTGACCCGTTGCTCTCACAGACTCATTTTATTAGAGTGTATCTTTGAATCTGTTTGCAGAACATTGGTGCTTTTAACTTTCTTTTGCATGCAGGGTTGAATGTAGAGTTTAATGAATTTTAAAGTTGTTATGCTCTTTTATAAAGGTTTTTGACATTTTGGTATCTTGTGCTTTGCATTTTAAATTGTGTACTTTTTCAGTTTTAAACTATTTTATACTATTTCTAGACCCGTTTAATTTTCTGTCTCTGTTCTCTTTCTCTATTCCCCTCACATGGTGGTCCTTGTCTAGGTCCCTGTGTGGACAGGGCTGGTGACAGGAACACGGATCGAGAATGGTAAAAAGAAAAGAAAGAGAGGCCCCATGGCTACTAGTGCCAGAGAATCTAAACAAATAAGAACTCCCAAGGTCATCAGTAAATCCACAGCCAGGGCCCCTAAACCCAAGCAAACTGAGAGTCAGCTTTTATTGGATTCTTACCTAAAAACAATGGCAGGGAACCTGGCAGACAGGATCCAAATAACAGACAAAACAATTTGGGAAACTGCCTCCTCAATTGGGGCCACTAATCTAATGGAGGAGGGGGGACAAGGAGAGGGGTCTGTAGTTCCTAGTACCCATGTAATATAAGCACCCAGGAGACTATCATGGGGGAGGGCTGTGGGATACTTCTACCGAGCCAGGACATTGAACTAGTCGATACTGCAGGGGAAATTGTAACTACATTGGCTCCACTCAGGGAGGTGGTGGAGGCTGTGGTTGATCAAGGGCCAACATCACCACTAGCAGATGACTCAACAGCCTCATCCACAAAGGATGATGAAAAGACTTGGTTGGAAGCTTTGATAGATAGTAAACTGAAACCATTATTCAAACTTCTGTCTCCAAAAAGGGGGACCCTGACTGAGGGCCCCTCACCAGATGCACAATGGCCAAAGTAGAGGCTACACATGCCCTGCTCCAGACATTCAAAAAAGGGGTCATGAACACTCTGGCAATAATGGACGATTCAATTAGAGATATACATTTGAAATTAGATGCCATCAATCAGAATTGTGCAGGTAGGGGCTAGGGGTCCCAGCACAGTGCAAACATCTACTGGGGAAATAAGCCAGGTGGGCCAGAGGGCAAGGGAGGGCACCACCAGGTTGCCTATATCAAGTGATGCATCGGGTTAGGGATACCAACGGAAAGGCCAAACCCTTCAATGTGCCCCTTGTCTAGAGCAATGGACATTGGCTGAGTAAGTGTGGCTGGTGTTGTATTAAACCTTCCTCTGATGGTGCCCCTTTAGTTGGTGTAATAATGAGGGTTCAGGGCCTACCCGGGGAGCCTTAGAAACAACTTCATCCCTGATGAACAAGGCCACACATTGGATCAATTCCAACTTGATGGGTCCAAGTTAGACCCTACATCAGTCCTCATGGCCAGACGAGTGGGAATGGTGAGCCCCACCAGGAGGTCTGCTGATGGTGACTGTATTCTAGTATCATTTTCTAACCCCTCCTTAGCCAGCCACATGGTGACCTCGAACATAACTAGGGTTTTGAGGGCCAATGGCTCTAAACTAGATGGGCCTGGATTATTTTTACCCCAAGGGAGGCAGGGCGCAGCCTCACCAGCGGACCGTAAGGGAAAGGCATGAACTGGGGGATTCGTCCTGGGGTGAGGGTGTTGCTTCCACCTTCCCGAGCAGGTTGCGTGCACCAACATGGGTAACTGAGAGAGGAAACAACCTCAAACGACATGGGCGGGCTGAACCCAATTGCACCTTTGCGGCTCAGAATAGATTTGAGCCACTATCGTCATTGGACAACCAGGATTGACAGGAGGTAGCGCAGGCTTTTCCATCATGGAGGGCTCTGGTGAGCCCTCCGAGTAGGGGGTTAGAACGATCTGTGGTGGCCACTGAAGTTAAGATTGTATCCAGGTAGCAGGTTCTAGGGGTAAATTGTAGCTGGATGAAAACGTGGAATTTTTGAAGTGCCACAAGATCATCCTACTGTATGAAACGTGGGACCCGGAAGTGTCCCATCTGGATGGGTATGCCTCTTATGGTATCCCTGCTAAAAAGAATAGGAGAGGGCGGAGCTCTGGTGGTTTGCTGGTAATGGTTAAGGCTTCCTTACCGTGTAGGGTGGAGGTGGTCGAGACCAAGTTGGAATTTTTACAATTTTTGAAGTTTAAAACTTGTGTCACTAATGGGTTTAATGTGTTACATTTTTATAACTCCCCCAACAAGTCGGAGGGGGAGGTTTGGTTGAAATTAAAGGATTTTGTAGATAGGTATATGGCAGATCTATCAAATACCCAGAATAGACTCATTTGGGGGGGGGGGTTAATGTCAAAATAGGTTGTCAAAAGACCTTTATGAACCCATTGAGGAACAAATGCTAAAGGTTTTGGAACCTCATTTGGAGGATAACAGAGTTTGTACCAGGGGTCTCCAAATGAGTGCTTGGCTCATTGAATGGGGATTGTGATCAGTGAATGGGTGCATCAACCCAGACGTCTCAGGCAAAAGCACGTTTAATAATCATTTGGGAGCCTCAATTATTGATTATTTTTGTCTATCACTGAACCTATGGAACTTTATTGTGAGCTTTGAGGTGTTATGAGTGAGGAATAATAATCACTATCCGTTGGTCATAACTGTCAAAGGTCTGGTTGAGGGAGTGGTGCCTGTGTCTAGCTCACTGTGCAGAGTGGACAGTAATGCAGTTTAACTTAGAAGAATCAAATGAGGGATAATCCTAGGCTCTGGTTTACATCTGCAAATACTAGCACTTTATTGGGAATAATGGATAAATTGACCAGCCCTAGGGAAGTGGCAGGTCTTATTATGGTTGTCTTGGAGGCCCTCACTGGCGGCTTCTTAGTGGCTCCAAGACACCCTGCGAGTGATGGAAAGCGGGGCTCATTTGACCAAGCTTGAAGGCAGGCAAAATCAGACCTTTTAGATGCGCTAAAATGTCCAGCGACTGACAGACGTAGTATTGCCCAAGCGCTTGCTGACTATCGTAGGACGATTAAGCAAAAAGGAAACTGGCGCTGGAAGACATAGCTTGGGAAGAATTTCTAGAGGCCATTAGGGAAAATGATGCAAAGGGCTTTTGGGAATTTGTAACAAGCGGGTCCCCCAGTGAGGGAGGTCTACAGGGGACATACGTGGGGGCGACGGAATGGGTCTCTTACTTTGGGACATTATATGATGATGGTCGTGCAAGAAAGGAAAGCCTCTCTGGGGGTATATCTCTATGCTTTTCCTTGGAGGAGGTGGCCAAAGCAATAGGGGCCCAGTCACATAATCGTGCTCCCGGTCTGGATGCTATATCGGCAGACCTTTTCATGAGCCAAATTGATCTATGGGCACCTGTTTTGACTGTGGCCTTTAACGCTTGCCTTAGTTCAGGTCACTAACCACCATCCTGGAAGACGGCAAACATTTTCCCCATTTGTAAAAAGGGGGATACGACTAAACCCTGCTCGTGTCATCACATTTCTCTCTTGGACACTGCCTTGAAGACCTTTGGCCGGGTACTGTTGGGCCACATAGACGGTTGGCTCATTGAGGCTGAGATCCTAACCGATATTCAATTCAAAGCAACACGGGTAAATCTGATAGTACATGGAAGCATCATACCCTATGCTCCATCGTATCGTTACTTGGGTATCGACATTGAGCCCCTCGGTGATTACTCACTTTGTAGACAAGGGCGGAGTATAAGAGCTTTGCAAGTTACCTCGCTTATCGCCTTGTTTACTAAAAAACAGGGCGGCTTTACTCTCTGGGGAACGCGGCAGCTCTATATTCAAGTAATGGCACCCATGATTATATATGGCCTTGATTCTCTGCATACTATGGATCTTGGATGGTTACAAATACTGGAGGGCAAGTTCTGGAGGCGGATTCTGGGTTTATCCCCAGGGGTGCCGATGGCCCTGATTAGATTAGAATTGGGCCTATCGTCTCTCAAAGCCATGGTATTGAAGAAAAGAGCTGGCTTCCATCTCAAGATGACAAATGGCCCTGCTAATCCCCTACTCTTTGTAATCCATCAGGAGGTGACCAAAAAATACTCTACGTCACCCCTACATAAAGACATGTCTACATTTCTCACTGATATTGGATGGACCCAAAGAGGGGATATGGTCTCCAGGGAAATCCTTCATGCACTTGGTAAAAAAGTGGATCTATGGGATTGGCTTGAAAACTTTGCTCATTTAAGTACTCTTAGGTCCTACCAATTTATTAAATATCGCCTGTTTAGTTACATGAAGCCACAAGCCTACTTATCTCTGTCTCCCTCCAGTAGACTCAGATGTTTTATCATCCTATTTAGATTTGAGCAACTACCGACCCTGTATAAGCGAGGCGCCTGGGAAAAAATCCCGGTTGATAAACGTATATGTCGCCTCTGTAAAATCACAGAATGTTTGGAGACAGCTAGACATGTACTCACTGGATGCTTGGTACTGAGAGCCACGATTGTACGTCATCTGGGGGACTTTGTGCATGACCATGCGACCATACCTGAAATGCCCTTCTGGCTATACTGTACCAATACCAGTAATATGCACCTATTTGTTGCATTATATAACATCTGGCAACAAGTTGAATTGGAGCTAAAATGTGAACTGGAATTACCACAGGATGGATGAAGCCTAAGGGAGTGCATAGAGAATCCCTGTGGCAACAGTAATTAAGTGGGCAAATAGAACTATATAAAGGTTGCATGTAGACTGGTATGACCCCATGTAAGACTGTTAGTTTTAGCTTTCAATTATTCTTTTTTAATGTTGATGTTATATTGCAAGTATGATTCTATTAGTACATATGTGTATACGGTTCGAATTGAATATAATGTAATGTTTGTATTATATGTAATTGTAATATGTAAATTATATGTGTAAAGTTTGAATTTATTTCATACTGTATCACATTAAAGAATTTGACATTTGACATTTGATATTCAATTTGGTTTTCGCCCTGGTCTGGGCACAATGGAGCAGGTACTGAAATTGTATCTTTTGGTATCGAACTTTGTCCTCTGCAAGGGTGAGGTAGTTTACCTCACGTTCATGCACTTAAGCACAGCATTCGATAAAGTTGACCGTACTAAGTTGTGAGCCTTGCTTGAGTCCATGGACTGCCCTGCAGACATTTTGGGAGTGTTGCAGGAGATTTACTCGGACAACAAAGCTAATGTCCGGTTTGGCCCGGGGGGCAGGTGTACCGAGTGGTTAGATATTGAGTTGGGTGTTCGTCAGGGGTGTGTGTTGGCCACATACTTTTCACCTTGTAAATTAACGGGCTGTTGTGGGCTTTGTTGAATACTGCGGTGAATTTCTTGAAGGTGGGGGGTAGGTCATTCCCGGTCCTAGCAAACGCCGGTGATACGGGGGTGATGGACAGAACCCCAGGGGCCTTGCAGGCCCTGGTCGATGCATATGCCTCCTTTATGACCAATTTAGGCATCAAAATTAACTCCACTAATTAAGCGCTGATGAGCTGTAGTGGAGGCAGAAAGCTCATTAAGATGCGCCCATACTCTGCAAGGGAGAAGTCATCCCAAGGGTGGCTGAATATGTTTACTTGGAGGTCAGATTTTCTGAGAATTTAACTGGCATGGCACATGTAAAAAAACAGTCCTTGAAAATATCCTAATATTTAGGGGGTCTGTCTCGCTTTTCAGATAAATGCAAGGGTCAGCACATGGAATCGGCCCTCAAGGTATATACTATGCAAGTAAAGGCAGCCACACTATATGGAGCAGCTCTATGGGGGTATTGCAAGCCCGGTGACTTTCAGGCCAGGGAAAATCGCTACTTTAAAAAACTCCTGGGACTTCTGGCTCCTCTTCATGTGCCTGGGTGCATAGAGAATTGGAGATGGCCTTCTTGAAGGATCACTGGGCAATTGCCCCAAGTAATCTATGGCTAAGAATATGGGGAAACAAACATGCCATGTTGTATCACTTTGCAATAAAAGTGACGCTGAGTAGGGATCTGTGGCATAAAATACCCTGGCTGAGGTCTGTAAAGGAGTTAATGTGTAAGGCGAATGCGCTGGTTGTGCCACCTTCTGCTATGATGTTGCTTCCACAGGAAGTAAGATTATTTAAGGAAGTGGTAACCGTGGAAACCGTGGTTAAACGCATAAATGCAGCATTGGTGTCACAAGCGGATCATTTTCACCAGCACATAAGTGGGGCGCAATCTTTACAGCAGTACCTTGTCTGAGCCAGGAAAAAAGATCAAAGTTGGCTAATTACAAGTGCACGATTTGATTGCTTACGCTTGAGAGGCAACACAGCAAACTGGGCCAGCTACCCAGATGACCCTAGTTGTCCTGTGTGTGGTGGCCTAAATGAAAATTTGAGCCACTTTATCCTGTTTTTCCCAGGCTATGGGAGCATAAGAAAACTGATCATTTTGCATGTTCTTAAACGCACAGATTTGCAGCAATATAGTCCTTCCGTTTCTTTTTTATTAAGGGTGAAAACAAAATTGTTGGCCAGGACGTGTTGTTGCATTTGAAGGCTGCCATGTTTCACACAAGGCATGTTTTAAGAGGACAAGATTCTGTATTTTAAAACTATTTGAAATGTGTGTTTGTATTGTTATCTCATGTAATATGCACCAATGGATTATGTTTTGTTTTTGATATGTTATGTGTATGTGTTTGATGGATATTTTTATTCGAATAAACATTTACAATAAACAGGGGCAGCTCGAGTGTTTTCATTAACAGGGGCAACCAGTACATTTTCATTAGCAGGGGCAGCATTTTCATTAACAGGGGCCAACAGAACATTTTCATTGGCAAGGGCAACAAGCACATTTTTTGATACAAGGGCGTCAAATACGTTATCCATAGCAGTGGCAGCAGAGACAATTTCTTTGGCAGGGGCAGCATTTTCAGTAGCAGGAGCATCAAGTACAATTTCAACAGCAGGGGCAACAAGTGCATTTTTAGATACAAGGGCGTCAAATACGTTATCTATAGCAGTGGCAGCAGAGGCATTTTTAGTAGCGGGGGCATTAAGTGCAATTTCATTAGCGGGAGCACCAGAAATATTAACCTTGCCAAGGGGATCAGGTACGATCAATTTAGCCGGGGCATCAAGTAGCATTTCTGTGGCGGGGGCACCAGGAAATCTCTCATTAGCATGGTAGCCAGGTGCATATTCCTTTGCCGAAGCTTCAAGAATGCGTTCGGTAGCAGGGGCGCGCAGTACATTTGCTCTGGTCAGGAGAGCACGAACATTGTAAGAAGTACCTGGTGCTTGGAACGTGCCATCGCGGGAGGTGTGGCTCGTTGGTAACCGGAGTCTGAGCAGTTTATATCTCTGTGTATGCTGTGAGCACGACGAGGCTTGCGGCGTGTAGGGGAGTGTGGCTTGTGAGCAGCGCCACTCGTTCCATATTATGCTTAAAATTCGTTCTTCCATATACTCTTATGAACACCACATTTACCTACAATGTAATGTATAAAACTATGGATACATACCAATTTTAACTAAAAACACACCCTCATTTCTATTGCTAGTGGTAAAAATTATTCTGCACTTCAGATCATTTGTGTCTACTGCTTGCATAAACATAAAAAGGTGATTTAGATAGAGTACATTCAAATTATTTAATAGTACAATTATATATTTATAGCATATTTCTGTATATAATTTTCAAAAGAATAAAATGTATGAATTAGCTTCAATCAATACTTTGTCACATATACAACATCTATCAATGGTACTGAAGGCTGCAAGTGACCCTGCAATTGATTGCAATAAAACTTTTTTAATAGGAATTGTAGCTCGTCTATCACACACACACAATCTAAATAGTTAGAGTCGTAACAAAAAAGAATAAAATTGCAGGTAATCTTTCAGCAAAGACACTATTTGCATAAATGGTCATAGACCATCTTCATAGTTATCAATAAAAGCATGTTTTATTTAAAGTATGTCCTGTTTCTGGAGACCTGAAAGCTTGGCATTAAAGTTAACCAGTTTTAAAACTGATAATGATTCTTTCACATAGGATAACCATCTACATAGATGTGTTTGTTCTAATTTCAAGATATCCTTTAATTTGGCTGTGTCACATTGTCCTTGGTCTTACACCATACCCATATCCATAATATCCTAAGCATAATTTACAACTCATTCATAATTGCTGAAAGATTAGCTTTAACATAGAGTAATATTTCTTTCAACTTTGGCAGTAGCGCATACACCTATAGTGGCCCAGAAGTATGTATGTGTGTACACATCCAGAGTTGGTTTCACTGCATTTCTGCATGGTTTGTTTCCAGGATATGTTTTTAGAGAAAGTTATCCATAAATAATTACATTTCTTCAGAGATCTAATTTCACTTCTTTGTAGCAAACTTACTCAGATGAGCGGGGGGGGGGGGGCACTTCTTTTGCAATTACTAGAGTATTCAGCATCTGATATGACCTCCTGAAGAGAAGTATGACGTTGGAGGGACTGTGATATAGCTTTGAAGGAGTCAAGCACAATGGCGATTCGTCTGTTCCAGATGCTCAAATGAAACTCTTTAGGATTAGGCATTGTATTCCCATCCTTCATTGATTTGTTGCAGAAGAAACAGAAAAAAGGAGTAGTCATGCATGATTTAGAAAGGGTTTGTTAGGAATAGGGATAGATGTGCTTGTTAGCTGTACTGCAAAAACCTAGCATAAGTGTTTGTGGTTCTTCAGGTGAGGAAGCTTCGTAGATGAGAGAAAAAAGGACAGCACTTTAGACTTCATTATTTATGATATCAAAGTGTAAAGTGCAATTGTAGTTAAGTACAATATAATGCTTATTTATTTATTTATTTATGTATATACAGGTGGAACAATGCTTTTTTGATCACAAAAGAACATACAATAGATAATAAATCAGATTTGACGGGAAGCAGTGAGCTTCTTACAATGGGGTGAGTTTGAGGGACATTCTGACCAGGTTGTGGAGGGGAGTAAATGGAACAATCACCGGGGACAATACATAAGCAGACATACATAGATTACGTGCAGCCAACATTGGAAAATGTTTCAGTGCATGTAGGCAGTACGGCCAGCTGTGCTCGGGACTCAACCATGATGGGTGAAGTGCTAGAATGGAGGAAGAGGAAGTGAGCAACAGAGGCAGTTTAGAGGCAAGGATTTTTATTTTGCTAGCAGGCAGATGAGCGGTAGATTTTAGTTTGGTTTTGAACAAATCTGTGTGGATTGTTTCTTGGATGTCTGGGGGAAGAGAATTTCATGCAAGTGGAGCAAGAAGAGAGAAAGAGCGGAAGCGAGAGGAAGCAGAGGGAGGGCGAGGGGCCACAAGGGTAGACGAGGAGGCAGAGCAGAGATTACGCGAAGGCTTGAAAGTTGGACAAAGAAGGCCAGATACAGTTGTGCCTTTCCGTGGATAGATCTGTGAACCAGGAGAACACATTTAAATCTGGCCCTGTTTGTCTGGTGACAATACGAGGAAGTAGGTGTGAAGAGCGGGAGTTCAAAAAGAGTCCTGGTAGTGAAGATAATTATCTTGTCAAGAGGACAGAAAGCATAGTTCAAGAGACCAAAGAGGATGCTGGCACAGTAGTCCAGTTTAGAGAAGACAAGAGTGGATACGAGATGATTGGTGGTGTTGAAAGGAAGGAGGTGCCAGATTTTCCCAATATTTCGAGGGTGAGGCGAGCTGCTTTTCCAATTTTGGAGATGAAAGTAGACAAGATCTGAGAAGGTGTGAGAAAGATTATAGGTGATACTGAGGTTTCTAGCTGAAGGAGGGTAGGAGAGAGTGTCAGGTGGGGGCTGGATATGAAGAGGAAGACATATTAGAGAGCATTTGGCACTGAAGTAGAGTACCTCTGTTTTGGTAGAGTTTTACATCAGAGAGTGTGAAGCCATCCAATATTTAATGGCAGAGAGACAGTTGGAAATGTTGATAGAGAGATCAGAGGAGAGTTCAGGAAAAGAGAAGACGATTTGGGTGTCATCCGCAAAGAGTTGGTATGAGAACCCAAAAGGTATACATAGATGATACCTTCTCTGCATTTCTAAATTAAACTAAAGCGGCCACACCCAACCCTCTTCTTGAAATAGTGAATGCCAAACTCACAAAATGCATCTTCCTAAGCATCCTAAAAACAGGATTAATCCTTCATCACCACAAAAACCCACTTTGAAACCAAGCAATCATATGAACAGTGACTGATTTACTAGCCTCCAATTCATTTGAAAAATCATTGAGAGTGCATTTGCCAATCAACTTGATGATCAGATTAACCAATACATTCTGCATCACCATTACCAATCTGGGATCAAACCACAATGTAGCACTAAAACAGCCACCATCCAGGTCATAGATAATGTTATTCAAATAATGGACAAATGTGACTCATTTCTCCTTGTCCTCCTCAACTTCTCTGCCGTGTTTGTCTTGGTCAACCACCACACTATGACTAACCTATTCATGAACTGAATGGTCTTCAACTGGTTTGCATTTTGCCTCTTAGACAGGCTCCAAGCCATTCAGATGGGCTTCTTCAGATGACACTGCTGCCTTATTCACGGCAGAGTCCCACAAAGCTCAATACTCTTCCTGGTGATCTTTATAAATGTAGCAGTTGGGATCACTTGTCAATGACTCCTATCTCCATCCACCAATATGGGAATAATACCCATTTATTTCTACAAGTCAGCAGTATCCAGGACATCTAACGCCGCAGGATCTGCCGTGCTTCCATCCAATCCAAGATGACAAGTAAGTACCTGAATCTCAGTCCACAATGACAGACTACATCCTACTCAGTTGGGTATCAGGTAATAATATCCCTATATATATATATATATATAATGTTTCCATATATAATGTCACCGGGAAAAGGTTGCGGCAACATTATATAGGTGACCATATATATAGGGACAGGGGGAGCAGGGGTTGCGGGGGTGTCCCCCTGCTCCCTTTGAAAACTAAAAGGGTTGCAGGGGTTGCAGGGGTTTCCCCCGCATGGTCCATTTAATAATGTCCCCTAAAAAAACCTGCAATTTTTCAGCCATTTTTTGCATGGCAATATTTTTTAGGGGACATTATTACATGGAACCCTCAGTTGACCATCTAAGCAGATACCACTCAAGGCCAGCTAACTGACACGCACATTGACTGATTCCCACATCTCCTGGCACTGGCTGTCGAAAAACTTGCTCAACCAGAATGGGTTCACTATAAACAGCACACTCTGCTTCCAACAACATATCAATGAAAAGACCCAAACTCACTGAAATCAGCTGATCCTCCTCCAGAAGAAAAGCCCTTCCGTATACACAAGGATTCAGGAAAGTCCTGGCCCTTTCACTCTCCTGCCTCATTGGTGGAGACAATCCATGATGTTCAGGCAACATACCTGGCACATTCAACATGTCACGGCACGACTGATGACATGAAACAAGGAATTCAATTACATTTCTCCCTCCCTCAGGGTGCTGCACTGGCTTCCCACCCCATCAAGAACACTCTTTAAGACTGCCTGAATAAACTGCAAGGCATCCACTGGTCAGACACCTTTTTGCAAAAATCTGCAGCTCTAATGGGTCACGTTCGTACAAGAGCCAGGTCGTTGCTTGCCTTGAGATGAAACTGATACAGAAGGAATACATTAGGAAAGAGGCCTTCCCCTGCAATACGCGTGCCAAATAGAGCACTTTCATGGTAGCAATCTGGACCATGCAAATGCTTTTGGAGTTTGGGAAGTAACTTAATACCTTACTCTTCGATCACGACCGAGGCTATTTTGTCTGTGTTACTGGATCACTTTCTACCCCCCATCGGTGGAAAATCCCATGCCACATATTGCAACCCTTCTCTTTAACTCCTGTGTTACACTCAACAGAATGTACATTTCCTCGTTTGCTTCATATCTAAGTTTGCACTATGTAAAACCAACTTCAAGTACAAATTTGAATACTAATATCTTTTATTTTGTATTTTCTTACAGGTGGTGTTAGACATAGTCGTTTTTATTTCCTTTGCTACTTCTGGTGTGTTTTCTCTAGTCAAGGAGTTTGGTTCTGGCCACAGGTGGGTAGAGTAAGATGTTTGAATGGGCTGTCATATTGGCATTGTACTGTTCCTGACAGAGATTGGGGAGCCTTTTGCTTCAATGGCATCCATGAAAGAAGCTGAAAACCTTATTGCAGGCAGTACCGAAGAATTCGGGGCATGGCATGCAGTGGTGACCATGGTGCAAGCTGCCATAAAACCCACCTGGATCAAATGCAGGCCAATGTCACTCCAGAGGTTGAAGCAGATGCTTTCCCAGTGGCTCCAGCACCACCTCCTCCTGCTCTCATCCAGGGCTGTCAGGAGAGATTCAGGCTCTGTTTCCTATGGCTCCTCCAGAGCAGTTTTGTAGGGTCCTTAAGGTCTAGAAAACCTTCTTAAATCATTGTTAAATATACTTTCTTTGTTGCTCTGATGTCATTCCGTATTCAGCATCCATGGCTGCCTACCTACTGTCTTATGTAAAGGAAATAGAACGGTTATTGTTTGACTTTAACACCTTGACCTCTGATGGACACTGGCCCACTTAACACACATGCAGAGGCACAGTGTTAGGTCGAGGCAGTGAGGAATTCACAACACACCAGCAGTACCACACAGTAAGGATGTACACTGTCATGCATGAGCATGGTTGTTGACCTGTGCATTCAAATGGTGGCTTGACGTGGCATGAGTAAGCATAACATGCTGTTGTTATCCTGCTCCTTAAAAAAACATTCCCTGGATCCTCTTTTTCCTGCTAATTTCCAGCCTGTCTATTTGCTCCCTTTTCTTATGAATCTATTGGAATCTCTGGTCTGTTCACTGCTTAGCATTTGTTTTGAAGACTCCTTGGTGGACGACCTGCCACGACTGCAGGGCAAGGGCAGAGTGGGCGCTTTGGTACTCCTTGACCTCTCTGCCACTTTTGACACCATTGATCATGCGATCCTTCTTGGTCGTCTGACTGGGGCCGGCCTCTCTGGGATTGTCCGGGCCTGGTTCTCCGTCTTTCTGTCTGACCACTCCCAAACCCTTCCCCTCCAGCCTTTTTTCTCTCAGACTAAGACTATCACTTGCAGTGTCCTCCACCTCTCCTCTTACCTCTCAGGCTTTCTGTAATGCCCTTGCCGCACACTTTATCTCTAAAAACCAGGACATCTTGTCCACCCTCTCCTCCACTCCCCCTCCTCTCCCCTCTCCTTCTCTGCTTACCGACCCTCCCTCAGCTACCCCACCTCCCTCTTTCTCCTCCTTTCCTCTTTTCTCCCCTGGTGATGTTGCTAGACAAGTCCAATCTATGAAAGCCTCATCAAAACAGGTCCATCCCTGTTTCTCTAAAACCATTAAGAACCACATAGATACCCTCGCTCTGGCCCTTGCTGATTTCTGCAACCTCTCCTTTGCCTCTGGATCTTTCTCCTCCTCTCTGAAGCACACCCCTGGGCATCTTCTCCTCAAGAAACTCACAGCTGATCCTTCTTGTCTGGCTAACTATCACCCAATTTCCATTACTCCCTTTTTGGGTAAACTCCCGGAAAAGCTGGCCATCTCTCAGCTTAACCTTCATTACGATTCTGTTGGCTCTCTCCATGATCCCAAATCTGGTTTAAGAGCTGAAAGAAGCACGGAAACTGCTCTCCTGAACATCCATGAAGACCTGCTCTCCAACCTTGTCTCGAACATTTCCTCTGTCGTCATCCTCCTTGATCTCTCCTCTTCTTTTGACACAGTCCACCATACTACCCTGCTCAATCCTCTCCGGGACAACCTGGGTATCACTGATCAGGCTCTGGCCCGGCTGACCTCTTTCCTCTCTGATCAAACCTCTCAGGTACAACTTGGGTCCTTCCTATCTTCTATCTCCCTCTCTACCTGTGGTGTCTCCCAGAGGTCTAACCTCTCTCCCTTGCTTTTCAACCAATAGCTGACTACTCTCGCCTACTACATTTCCATTTTCTGCTCAAACTTCCAATGCTATGTTGATGACACCCAACTCATTTTCAGGATACCTTCAGCCACCACCTCTCCTTCCCTCATCTCTGATTGTCTAATCGCCATTCAAAATTGGTGTGCCGCCAATGATCTTTGTCTTAATGCCAACAAGACGGAGATCCTACTTATTGGTACACCTTCACCATCCTTTCCCCTCACTCTCTGGCAGGCCTGCCTTGGCCCTCCTCCTTCCCTTACCTGCGAGGCTAAGAAACTCTGGATCATATTTGACTCCACACTTTCCTTCTGCGCACACATCGCTGATGTCTCTAAAAAGTCAAACTTTTTACTGCACCTCCTTGGAGGTACTCTGCCTTTCCTCTCCTTCCCTCAGAAGCTCACTGTCTCCCAAGCTCTGGTTCTCTCTAGGTTGGTCTACTGTAACAGCCTCTTTCTAAATCTACCTGCATCCACTCTCCCCCCTTTACAACTAATCCAGAACAAGACTTGCCTTTGGCCTCAAGCCCTGGGATCGTATCTCTCCAGCTCGGAAATCTCTTCATTGGCTCCCAGTGGAAGCAAGGATTACATTTAAAACCCTCTGCATTGTGCACAATGCTTACTGGGGCCTTGATCCAAAATACCATCAACTATCCCTCCGTAAATACCTCCCCTCTTGAACCCTTCACTCCTCTACTTCAAATTCCCTCAGGGTCAGTTGTTTCTCAAAGAAACAAGCTGGGGGTAGATCTTTCTCTTCGGCTGGGGCCTCCCTTTGGAACAGCCTTCCTGCTGCCTTGAAACTGGAGGAGAACCATCTCCAGTTCCGGAAGCACATCAAGACCTTCCTCTTCGCTTCTGCCTTTGCCCCTCTTCTCCCCTGCTGATCTGTTCTCTCTCTTGCATCGTGCACCTGGTCACCCCCAAGCCTTTGGGCCCAGGTACCTGCTCACCCTGCCTCCATCCTGCACTGCCTCCGGGCCACCCCTTGCACTGGGGTCTGTATCTGTACCCGTATAGCCCCCCACCCACCTTTCTTCTGAACTTATCAGATACTCCCTATCTGACTTACCAAGCCCTTGACACTTGTTGGCTGCACTACCACCGGTTATCACCTTTATTTATTTATTTATTTATTTTACTTATTATAATTTATTCTGTTCTCTCCTCTGTTTCGGCACTTTCCACTTCTCCCCCTTCCATGCACCCCCCCTTTCCAATTCCCATGCACTGGAGCGCTCTTAGGGGCTGATTCATGGAATTTGTGCGCCGAAAAACGGGGATTTGTGCGCCATTCTGCCCGCAAATCCCTGTTTAACAAATGGGGATTTGCGGGCACAAATGGCGCACAAATCCCTTTTTTTCAGCGCACAAATTCCATGAATCAGCCCCTTAATGTCAATGGGCCTAGTAAGATTGTTCTTCTTGTTCTCCCCTGTTCCCCTCCCTTTGCCTGTTCACGCTCTGAAACACTTGTGTATGAGCGCAATATAAATAAAATATAATTTAATTTAATTTCCCTCAGGGGTCCGCCATCTCACCTGTTTTGTTTAGCGTCTACATTCAACCCCTGACCAAGCTCATCTCCTCCCATAGTTTCCTCTGTTATTCTTACGCTGATGATACACAGATTCTTGTGCATCTTGACCTTAATCTTCCTGGGTCGGCCAACAGATTCATGTTCTGCTTAGAGGCCATGGGATAATGTATGAGGAACAACTGGCTCAAGTTGAACGGGGCGACAACTGAGGTGATGGTGGTGGGAACCCTTCTGCCTTTATGGACTTTTGCCCTCTTTCCTTGGGCCCTGTCCCTGTCCCCATTTGTGTGGTGAAGGATCCAGGGGTACAAATCGATTCCACACTTTCTATGGAGCAACATCTGCCAATGCAGCTACTTCCACCTCAAACTACTTCAGAAAGTCCTCCCGTTCATCCGGATTCAGTCTAGGGCTCCTGTGGTGGTAGATTTGGTTACCTCCTCTATTGATTACAACAATTCCTTATTTTTAGCTCAGCCTTTTGATCTCTTTCGGCACCTTCAGGTACTTGAAAAGATGGCTGCTCGCCGTTGCCACTTCCACTGCGCGCTGTGCTCCGTTGTTTTACATCTTCATTGACTGCCGTTTAAACAACATATCATATTAAAGGCTGCCTGACTGGTTCCTCTGGGTGTCTTTGGTCTTAGGGCTGAGTATCTGCAGGCCAAGATTTGCCCGTATGTCCCAGTTTGTGTCCTGCATTCTGCAGAGGCCTGCCTTCTGCAAGTCCCTAGGGTCAGGCTCTGTCAGATTGGGGGCCACGCTTTCTTGTGGTGGTCGCCGTTCTGCTGAATTCTCTTCCTCGCGCCATGCATTATTTACCTAACCATCTGGCACTCCACTGTGCTCTAATAACTTACCCATTCTAATCCCTTCTTCCCCTTCTGCCCTGCTGTCGGGTAGTGCCATATTACCCCTGTGGTGAACGTGCACTTTATAAATTAAAATAACATAACATAACATAACAGGGTTGTGCATGAAAGTGTCAATCTGGTGATATATGGGTGAATGTCATTGTCAACAAAGATGGGAATTGTCCTACATCATGGATTGTGGACATTGAATACACCTCTGCAGCAGGCGAACAGTGGTCATTCGCCTGAAGGTTTCTATGCGCGCATGTTTCTGGTGAAGGAACATGTACTGGCCTTATTCTTTGGGGGCATGTCATTTGCACTCCTGTCCTGTGGGCCTTGCATGCCATATCCTGCCATGATTGGTGTTAAGTGGCCATTCCATCATGCATGAGCATGCAACACACCTGGCTCTCTTTATGCCACGTAAGGGGATGATTCTGCAACACGTGCCACAATTTGTATGTTTCACATGTTTGCATGTTCATGATGCATTAAGTATGCTGTATGTTTCTGGAGAAGTGCTGATGTAAGTGGCCTAAGGGTGTGTCTATGTTGCTATGTGCGATGTAGCTGCTGTGTCACTTTTATTGACAACTTAGTTGATATCATTGGAGGTGACAACTTACATCAGGTTGGTGTATTCGTTTATTTAGTGTGGGACAATATTGATTACTGGAAGCTCTGTTGAACATCATGATAATGAAGAAATTGACATTTCTGGATAGCAGAGGCTTACACGAGCTATGAGTTTAGGGGAGAGGTGGCTGGTGTATGCCCATCGAGGGATGCACTGCCAACCAGGGGATGTTACAGGGGGAAGCTTTTCACAGAGGTGAGTGGAATGTGTATAGAGACAGGTGTTATGGTTGACCTTTTCCATGCATGTGAGGATGAAATGCTTTTTCCACAAACTGTGACTTTTAGACTGTGGATGTACTGTGTGCTGTTGTGGGTACACGTGTTTGTGGACATAGGTTGGAAAGGCCTGTCTGCTGGCTTACACTGAGGTTCCAGCAGAGAGGTAGTCTACTAATATTGTCGTTTAAGGTATGTGATGGGCCAACTGACACCCATTACAAGTAGCTGAGCCATCTGTATGACTGTATGACTGCAGGCTGACTGCCTTGTAGGAGATGCTGCGTTAATGAATAGTCTAGACGCTTGCAATGGGTGACAGTGCAGGGTCATGAGGGTGATTTTCATGAGTCCATTGATGGTTTTTGCATCTGCATGCGGGACACATTTCAGGGGAAAGGGTGAGTTGCGTGAGGGCTTCATATTAGAGTGTTGCACACACCCAGGTCGGAGGTAGGCCTGAGTAACTTGAATGGCCAGTGGGTTGTTACAACTGGTTGTAATTTGGGTTCTGTATCAGTTATCAGTTATTCCCACTTTGGCCACTGTCCATTTACCTCATCTCATTACCAAACATCTGGGGGTGTTGCATGCAGGGTCTGGTCAGACAGTTTGATTTTCATGTCACTAGACACGCTAGGTGATGCAGAGCACAGCAATAGGAATGATATGTCAATTACAGGATCCACACATGGAGTCAGCAAACCTGTCAGGAAGGAGTACTTGCTGACTTAAGTGTTACATGCAGCTTGCTTGGTCCATTCATGGTGACTTGTTGCTAGGCATCGAATGTGAGGAATATGGCACCGGCAACCAGGACATCTTACACAGTGTATGCCAGTGAGGCTGGGATGTCCATGAGGCCGAATGGCTCTGTTACATGGATTGGTGTGCTTGGGACAGTGACTTACATAGTGCAAAATCAATTCCAAATGACTCTCTCTGTGTTTTCTTCAATTTATGTGAAGGATGTCGATGGGGGAGATATGTGTTTTTTTCTGGGTGTGGAGCAAACACCACGTGTCAACCCAAGACAGCCATTCCCAGGTTGTTGGATATGGACCAACAGTAGTTGCCATGTTTCATCATTGAACGGCATCAAGGATGTTTGTTTGGTGTGTGTCTTCCACACAGAATGTTGTTCATGTGAAGTAAGTTTGCACAAGCTCCTTACTTTTTCCTGTCCCCTTCCCCTTTGGCCTAAGGGAATGGGTAGTGACTGTTGCTGTGGATGCAACCCCTACTGCACCTGTATTGGTATGCCATGGTGTGTGGCAATATTATGCAAGATGCAACATTGCAATATTATTTTGCATACAACAGGTGGTGCATACAATACTCCACCTAAATGGTCGAGTCTGCAGAAGCGTGATTTCAACACTCCAAATGTGTCCTCCACTATGACCCTAGTGACAATGTGAGCTTCATGGCAGCGAGCTTCAGCTGGGGTAGCAGGATTTCTGATGGGCGTCATCATGAATGGTGATAGTGCGTAGGCACTGTCCCATAAAAATGACAGAAAGTGAAATATGTTTAAGGTATGTAATTTTCTAGTTGTAGGTATTGGATGTGACCAAATCAGTGTGTTTGTGTGCATGGGATGGTTGATACCCATCAACAAGCCACTTGTTGCCAAAGGTTCCAGATGCCAGTGCCTGCTGGATGGGGGGATGTAGCTGTCATGTGTACATCGTGGGTAGTTTGCATTCACATGCATAACGTTCCCCTGGGCATCACAGATGACCTGCACATTGATTGAATGCCAGTTCTTTCCATTGCGATATATATATTCAGTGTCTCGTGGGGGTTGAAGCGCAACATGGGTGTAGTCAATGGCTCCAAGTACCTGTGGGAAGAAGGCAACTGCATAGAATTCCTTAGCCACTCTTTGACTTGCCTGCATGGTGAGTGGCATATCTGTGTGGTATTAAACACGTGCTATGATGCAGCACAAGACCTGGTGGAGACTGTGTGATTTTGTCGGCTGTGAAATGCCCCCAATGGTGGCTGTGGTCCGTTGAAATGAGCCAGTGACCAAGAAGTGAAAGGTAGTGTGCATTTTCACCAGGGTTGGTGCTGGCTGTGAGCACATGGTGGGGGAAACAAGGTCATTCTCCCACTCCATGACCAAATTAAGGATGACATCTGGGGGGAAGGAGTATGTTCCATGCATTTCCTCATTTGGCATTTTCCACTTTCAATTGCATTGCGCAGTTCTACTTTGCACTTGGTCATGGGTGGAGGTAAAATGTGGATCCTTTCTAGTTAGCATGGATGCACGATGACATCTGTGAATACGAGTATGTTTGCTCTGGAATGGGTGGGTTTGCGCATTTGCAGAGTGCATCCCTAATGCCCACGTTAGCCCTCATTTCCCTGCTTTAATGAGGACGTTTGCATATACCGCCCCCTCCTTCTTCTTTGCGCTCACCCTTTCCTGAAGCCTTGCGCAAAGCGCGTGAGTATTGCACCTTGTGTGAAAGACCAACGCCAAGTACATTCCATGAATCGGCAAAATTCGTTTCACGAGTTGCAGAGTGCGCTTATTCAGCCAAAGTGCATAAGCTTAGACACAGGGTGTATAATATACCTTTGACGACAATCGGATGCTAACTTGGCAGTGACTTCACAGCTGTGGAGTATAACGTATTTATCTAAGTACAGCATTAAATATTGTCGCATACCTTGCCGAGTCATTGGAAGGAATGGATGATTGAAGTCCAAGTCGAGGTCATGTGGTCCTCCATTTTTTGGTATATACTGTTTCAACTATTTGAAATGCGTGAATTTTAGCAAAGACTTTGTCAGGAGGTAAAGAAGGAAAAGTGTGTCTGCTTTGAGTGTTTAAATGGACTACTGCAGTTTACAGAGCTGTTCAGTCACGCTCCATGTTGTGCTCACCCTAAACACCGTGCATTCCCACTAGTGGGCTAAATGTGCCCGTGGACTGGTGCACAAACAATGATTGTGCATTGGTCATCTAGTTGTTTTACCATCCCTACTTATACACTGTAAGTGATCTCCAATCGGTTTGTTTCTTGACAACTATGAGGCAATGATTGCCCATTGTAACACATTCTCGGATTATGGTGCACATCTCGCATCATGACAAATACAGGTTCTTCTCTTATAACCAGGAAGGAGTTTGTTTCTTTTTGTAAGAGTAGACACCGTCGTGGGTCTTTGAGGACCCATCCTTACTGGTTTATAAAAGAACGCAGAGTCCATATGATAGCCTTACTCGGCTGAAGCCTTAACAGGCACTTACAGAAGGGATACCCTGTTATGTTGTTGCTGGTGTTTTGTTGCAATTGCCAGGATAATGTTCTGCTAGCCTTGGTGTTTGGACTCATCCTCAAGTGGGCCTGTCACCGGACTGTGATTGATCTTTCCAAAGCTTGCTATCACCCAGGGATCACCATAGTAAACCTTTTGAAAATCTGGCAAACTTTTATAATTCATTTGTTTCAGTAGCGGTTGGAGGGAGTGGGAGCACTGGGAGTCCTTTTGGCGTGTGTAGTGTGTGTTGACGCTGCAGGATCCACTTTGCTTTCGAGCGGACCCAGAATATGAGAGCCACACTTCTGTACTGGGTACCTGAAGGCAGGGGTGTTGCTAGGTCTGGAAAATACCTGGGCCATCGCTAATGTCGGGACTGTCAGGACTCAGGGCTAGCTAGCCCTTGAGCTTCTATCCGGAGCTACAACCAAAAGACCCGGGGCTATTGCACTCCCAGCCCCCAGCAACGCCTCTGCTTAAAGGCGTATATGCCTCATGTTTAAGCCTTATGCTTTGCGCTATTATGTGAGGTATACATCAATGAAAGTTAGAGAATTATGCTGCAAAGTGAATGCTGCATAAGTGTAGGCAATTTACAGGGCGTGATATAGGGCATGTTTACCTCACCCTGTAAAATAACCCACACAGAGATGTGCCATTGATACATTATAGAGAACACAATCTAAAAAAAAGCACTGCAAAGTTTTTATTAGGTAGTCTGCAGGGTATTGGTTAATATGATGTAATACCTGTGGCATAGAGTAAACTGAAATATTTTTAAACCACAATGGAAAGAAAAAAAAACAAGTCTAAAATAATAGGTTGGCCGTTTAGTCATGAAGTAAATAGCATGAACACACTGGACTGCAGGAAGAGTAAATCGAATTATCTGCATTTTATGCCTAGCTTATCTCTCATGAATGATGAAAAGTGTACATTCAAAAGAGAGGTAGTGTAGAATTGAACTCAAAAGAACTTGGGATATTGTACAGTTAATAATGTTTGGAGGGCATAGGGAAAGTCATTGATTAAACAACCATGAGAGAAGTTTGCGAAAGAAAAAAAAAACAGTTCTGTGGGTGGCACACATGCATTGAATGTTTTCATCTTTACACATTGGCATTGCAACAACTGATTTAAAGTTAATATGCGTGTGATTATGATAATTTATTTAATGTGATACAGTTTACTAAACTTCACACATAATCTAAAATTTGAACATATACATATGGTAGTTAAAAATACCTAAATGACAAATAGCTTAAAACAACATACAAAAGACCCTAAAAGTAGATCCTAATGAAGATCCTAATGTCTCATTACAATATAACAGTATAACATTTATAGTAATGGAAAAATCGGATACCGAGAAAAAAGTAGCGTAAAAATGTGGGCAAATAAAATGAGGAATAGTGGTCATAGAAATGAGTAATCAACAAACACACCCAAATTATTCTTCCATCTTGTATAAATGGGCGTGCAAATAAATGAGCACCGAAAATGAGAATAAAAAGAGATAATCAACAATGAAGATCAACAACACATCTGGACACCAAGCATCACCAATTAATATGCTGAAGATAAATCCATGTGAGTACGGGCAGAAATATATTCAACCGCATAGCAATGGGCAGTTAAAACCATAATCTATCCCTACGTATGGCATAAGCATGAGGCTATAGAATGCTATGTCACAACTTGTTTTCCGGATACTATTAAATCTTGATACCCAAAGTCTCTTCAATCCTTAGCCAGATGTTGCAAAAGGCCGTTAGCGTCCGCAGGCTGTCGGAATTGATGCAGTGGTACCAAAAAGTTAAGTCACTGATTGTTGACAAGTCATGGGTAAACAATCCAATATGGCTTACATCTATCAAGCCACCGCATTGGGTTAGCAAATGTCTAGCTGTTCTAGTTGGTTATCAGCTTTACATACCCTACAAATCCATTCGTCCCTTGGAATATGTTATCTTCTGCCCATGACCATCAGAGTTGGGAGTTGGTCCATCCTAAGTAGCAGTATAAAACGTTGCAACCTTTTAGAGGGGCAAAGATTAAGATAAACCTGTGGTTTCATAAAGGAATAAAGCCTATACTGTACAAACTGGTAACTTTTCAGTGAGTCGAGGTGGGCAAAGTTCTCTAACCAGTCCCACATGTCAACACGCTTATTCAGTGCCTTCTGAACCAGAATTGAGTACACCCCAAGCTCAACCAATATCAGCTAGATGTTTTGACATTTTGGCAAACAGAGAACAAGGGTTCTGTTTCTTACATCTTTCCTGATATACTGTTGTTAGCAGAGGATTGTCTGTTCCACTACACATCTTCAGGAAAAACCCTAGTCTCTTTTTCATGATAGTGGCATATAGTGAGGGCACTCCCAATTCCAGACGTATAATGGCCATAAGGACACTCAGTGCTAAACCGAGGACACGTCGCCGAAATTTCCCCTCGATGACCTGTAGCCATCCAAGATCTATATCAAAAAGTGCATCTAGGCCATAGGTCATCATAGGGGTGAATACATACATATAAAATTGGCGCGTGCCCCATAATGTGAAGCCCCCCTGCTTGTTAGAAAAACTGACCATTAAAGCTGTTACTTGCACTGCGCACGTAATACGGGATTGCTTACACGCCACATATTCACCACTGGGCTCAAAATCTATTCCCAAATAGCGATATAGTGGCGCGTAAGAGATCTTAACATTACACACCATGAGATTTACCCGAGAAACTCTTTTACTGGTAAATCTCAGCACCTTGGTTTTATCAAATTAATGGTAAAACCATTGCAGGAGGCATATTCCCAGAGAGCTGTGGCAGATCTATGCAGTCCGCTGATGGTATGGTCAGAAATGACCAAATCATCTGCATATGCCAAGACAGACCAGGCTGCCTCCGCGATTTTTGGAGCACAATTGTTAGCGGCATCTGTAGCCACCGGAATGTCGTGTACATATAGGTTGTACCCCAGAGGGGCAGTTACGCAACCTTGTTTAACCCCCCTATTCTGCTGCACCTTTCTAGTCAGGTGCCCCTCTTGATCTAATTTCAACCTATCTGAGGTGTTAAAGTGGAGCAGTCTAAGGTAGTACAAAAGGCCCACAGCACAGCCCAGGGTGGCTAATTTAGACCATAATCTTGCTATAGGAACAGAGTCAAAGGCTGCTTTAAAATCAATGTAAAGGCATACAACAGCGGTTCTTCCCTTCTACGGGCCCTGGATCTCAATAAGTTCATGACCATAGGTTATGGGAAGTTGAATAGCCTCTTCTGAAGCCACATTGAAATTTAGGCTAAATGTTAGACTTGTCTACCCATGTCTGCAGCTCATTAAGTAACAGGGACGCAAATAATTTGCCTGTCATGTCTAACATAGACAGTAGTCTATAATTATTCGGGTCAAGCCGATTTCCTTTTTTAAAGACAGGGATCAACACTGCAGTCTGCCAAGAACTAGGGATCTTCCCCTGGGCCATAATTTTTCCAAACAGTATGGTGAGTAGACCGGCCTAGAACTCGGGCTGACTTTTGATTACTATGTTAGCCAGTCCGTTGGATTCCGGAGCCCTAGAAGATTTTAGTTTCTATTTTACCAATTATGGTCATATAAGAGATATCAAAAGGGATGGTTGGTGTTATAGCAGTTGGAAGATAACTCTCCTCAGTCAATGTACAGACATTTCAATTCGCCAAGAATATTTCCCAGTCTACTGCATTTATAGGATTAACCAGTTGACCCTTAACAGTCGCTCTAGCTTCACCTAGCAAAGACCAAATGCTATGAGTATTTTTAGTGCAGATGGTTTGTACTAATTTCTGATGGGCTTGTATTCTTTCCATACATCGAATGTTCTTAATATGCGCTCTTTATTTATTTTGATTTTCCTAACGGCTATTCCTAGTTCGTCTTCGGGGCCCCACTTCTTCATACAGACTTGCAGGTCCCTTCTAAGATCTCTCTTAGCGTCTCTGATTTTTTTTTATTGAAAGGGAGTATCTCGCCTTCAGGTCTAATCATCTGCCGTGTAGGGGCAGTTGCAAGCCTACTAGAGAACACAGTGATCCAATTTTCTATAGAATTAATAGACATGTTTTTAAAATCAGATAGATACGGCCATTTCACAATCACCAGTGCGTCAGCCGCTCGGTTTATATTCTTGGGAGACCACCTTATACTTGTTCCTCCTTTGTCAACACAAACTGTGCCCAGATTACTTTTATCGGGAACTCCCTGTGGGATTCTAAACACACACTGGAGTGCTGAATGGTCGCTCCAATTGTTTGGAGTGACTATCATGTCCTCCACCCCCAGTAGCATTTCTGGACACATGAATATGTAATCTAATGTACTAAAGGAAGACCCATTGGACCACGTGTGCCTACCAGGATGATCACTCAAGGTATAGCCTTTCAACATTTCTAAATCCCATTCTTCAAACAAGTGGACCATCCCAGCCCCTCCTTGTCAATTTTAGAATGAGTCAGTAAGCGCTTCTCCCTTAACTTTGGATTTTGTGGATGACTCCCTCCCTCACCAGACATGTGGCAATTAAAATCATCCACAACAACAACCGAGATATTTCCAGCACTAATTGACCAAGAGGCTAATAGCTTGTGAAGATCTTCTTGCAGCATCTCACTTAGCAACTTTTGGGGATGATTGTACAGATTCACCAGCAATCATTTTTTCCCCTTTCCCCTTGGGACCATATATGACCTCTACTGCCATCAAATTACTCTCTGAATTGCACAAGATTCGTCTGGAAGACAAAAAGCCAGCCACCCCTATCAACAGCCCTCCAAAAGGTCTCCCTTTATCACCCCATTTAGCAAGTGATTGATAGTTCACGTAGCCATCAAATAATAAAGTGTCCATTGCCCTAAATCAAATATTTTAACGGGAACTTTCAACTGAAATAAAAATATGACAAGTTTCGCAGTGAAATATAGAGGCATTGGACTCTGCGAGAAGGGGCACATTTTCCTGAATGCTTTGGCATTAAACAGTGCATATAAAAAAACATGTGAAAATGTGTGATTTTTGCACACCACCTGAATTTAATGGATTTGGATGGATAAGTAAATTACAATACAAAAGGTTTCCTCCGCCCCACCATCTCCCTGTCCTGTCTGCTGATGGTGCAGTCAAGATCACAAGAACAGCTTTGGGAGAATCTCTACAGGGCGCTGGGTTTTTCACAGCAAAAGAAGGGCACTTTCACTCAAATGAAATGTAAGTATCAAGATGAATTGAGCCACATAGTGATCTTGATTCTAAAAGTCCAGGCTCTGTTACAGAAAGCAACATTCCAAAAAGTAATTCACAGTACTCGGAAGTTCAAGGGTCCTGATCATCTTTCATCAGACTCTTGCCATTGGCTGCTGTGTTTTCTGGCCACATCAACTACTGGGGTGGTACATGGCCTCTAGCCCCGTGTCATCACGGGTCTGGAATGGCAGGCACAGATTTCTCCTTACTGCCATAGATGTCTCCTGGGCTTGGCTGTTCCACCTGGAACAGAAAACTGACATCACACTCCCTCTGCTCTTGGAGCTATCTTTGGCTACCTGTCCCTGACTAGGATAAGTCAGTTAGGCATTCAAACCCTCCAAAGTTGGTCTCGGTACAATTTTCTCCCTTCCCACATGGATACTAACCTGATGATCTTTGGGTTGTGATGTCGGCTTTCTCAGTGCCATGCTAGTCTGATCCCTACCCTGTCTTCTAGGATCACACATAAAGGTGATATATCACCCCTGACGTACTTCAAGAACCATTCAACCATTCTGTCTCTCTCTGTATTACCTACCAGTTGCTGTCCTCTGATACCCAACAGGAGCTCCGACTGGAACTGGACTCTCACCTTCAGTTCTGGCTCACTAGGGTCCTCTAGAGCTGACCCTCCGCCTGACCATACTTTGCCCCAAGGTCATTCTATGTGTCCTGGGACTGTGGACTGTGATATCCTCTTAGCCCAGGCCCACAATGCTTTCCCATGCTCTGCACTTCAGACCTGGATTATCTTTGGCACTGGCCCCACTAGTCTTGAAACCTGTGTTTGGCACTCTCTCACTTGAACTTCATCTCTGTTGATTTGACCAGTACTGGTTCTCTACTTTGGTCTTCTCTGCCCTCCCATATCCCCCCTCTTCCTGCTCTTGCTCTCCCTCCTCAAACTACAAACAACATTCCCTCCTTCTCTTTTTTCTCCTTCCTTCAAATATTCCTTTTCCACCTCAAGCCCCAACTTCCCATTTTCTCCTACTTATTTTTACCTCTTCCTCGAGAACATGCTTTCCCTCCACCACCTCTCCCCTGCTACTCTCTCTCTCTCTCTCTCTCTCTCTCTCCCTCTCTCTCTCTCTCTCTCTCTCTCTCTCTCTCGTTCTCTCTCTTCCCAGGAACACAGTCATTTGCCTCACTAATCTAGTAGAAAGAGGCTGCTTTTATAATTTAGGCAAAGGGTGTTTGTGTAACAAGGGCTCTACTCTACTTGATTCGCTAGTTCCTTCAAGGTTTTTCCTAGCCACCCCCTTCCCTAGTAGTTAGAGCCTCCTCTGTATGAGTGAAATGTGCTACTTTTACTGGTCTGTTTCCGGTAATTACTCCACCATATTAGATTCAGGCAGAAGTGCACACCTCTCACGACCAGTGTGCACCTGCCTCTCATTGCTTCATTGCTGGTTTGGCCACAGTAACTTCATAGGAAGAAACTTCTGTTGTAAAGATTGGTTGGTTAAAACTTTTTTTGGGGGGGTTACCCTCACAATTCCCCCAGTTTCTAATAAATTCAATGGTTTTTGCGGTAAAAAACTCTGCGAAAATACATCTTGCAACGAAAGGACATTGTACCGTTAAAACGTGTATTTCCTCAATTCGTCTTAGGGAACAAAGCCACAGAATAACAGAAGTCATTAATAGGACACATGGTGGCAGAAAATGAACAGGCAATACTGGGGGAGATGTTGGAACCCTTTGCATCACAGTACAGACATTTTAAAGAATACTTGTCTACAAATTAAGAATAACCTACTACAATAGTGGGAAGAATTGCAAAGTAGTAAGTCAAGAAAGCATATTACTGAAATGAATAGGGTTTTCACAAACGTTTCTCTATGTTCATCTCTTTTTAATCAAGACCCAGATAATTCCCCATCCACCAGGTTCCATTTTGATTTGATTAGTTCCCCCTGTTTATTTTAATACATGTTTCATAAATAAATTCACAAATATATCAGTATTTGTTGTGGTTATCAATGAATGTAGATGTATCTTTATTTTTGATAAGAAAATACATCTTTTCCTGTTTTTATCATTGAGCATAAGGCCATTTTCCAATTATAAATTATATGTGTTGAACTTGATAAACTTATAGGGTTGCTACTTACATATAGGTCTAATACTATGTTGCTAGACTGATCGTGGGACTGAAAACTATTGGCTACATAACCTGATAACCCTTGCCCTTGTCTCACTGTAGTTGCTTCCTGTTTGGAAACAGATTGAATATAAAAATGTATGTACTGTCCAACGGCAGTACTGGCAGTGGAGGAGCCTTGCTGAAAATGTTGGGGGGGACATGACTTCTAAAAGAAAGGAGCCCCTGGCAAATTAATGGGACAAAATGGTGTGCCACCAAAGTTGGGGGGACAAAGACCCTTGTCTCCCCTACAATTATGCCCATGGGCACTGGGGGGGTGTGTGCTCTATATTTCCAACAGAAGATCAACAGACAATGCCCCGCAAGAGCCGTTTTAAGTCAAGATTATATGTTGTAACCCTGTGGGAGACTACACCAGCCTTGTCCTCTTGGCAATAGTTAACCCAACCTTTGGTATAAGCATGTACTACACACGTTGGTAGAGTGGCTGAGTAGCCAGGCTTATCTCAAGAGGGGTCAATGTGAGCTGTTGGGTTGCAACATAGAGTTTCACAGTGATAAATATCTAAATAACACTTATACTGAAGGTTTCTCTATTAAATCATTATTTATTAATTTAAACAGTCGGTTTGAATAAGCCTTCATTAGAAGGGAGCACATATGTAACTCTTAAATATACTTCGAAAATACACGATATCAGTTTCCATAAATCAGTAGATACCCTTTGGGTATGGATCACAGGCACTTCCTGCACCCTGAGGTGACTTAAATAGTTAGGTCACTCATATATTTAGAGCAATACTAAGTTTGATGTCGAAAAGGAAAAAGGCTAGGGAAGAAAACAATGGTTAACACGTTTCTCAAACAGGTATGCACTTTTGAACCTCTGAATGCAATGTAGAGTAACCCTTTCCCAGCTATACAAGTAAAGAATGTATGACTTTTTGTAGGGACAGATCAAAACACAAAGACAGAGGTTAGAATAGTCTTCAGGGAGCCAGGACAGACAATGTCAATGGAGCAAAGTCTAGGGGAGTGAGGCACTTCTTGCAGGTTATTAAAACATCTTGCACAATGTTATAGAGAGTTTTGTAGAAAAAAGAATCACTGTTGGGCCAAAGGTTGCGAGGCTTGTGATGTGCAAAACACAAGCAACTCTGCAAAAGGCAGCCAAGACAAGACTCAACTGAGAGCAAGCAATGCTACACAACAAGAGGTAACTACCCATTAAGTTCACAGTACCTTAGATCTGAAGTAATTGGTTCCAGCTGGATTCTCTTCCTGTTGTAGTATGGCAGATCCTGTTGTTCCTGGGCCTGAGTCATGGGGACAAGAGGGAGGACGTCAGGGGAGTCCTGCACTATGATTCGAAGGTCGGCAGCAGCAATGGGAAAAGTTCAGATCAGCGGCACTTCACAGTTTCAGCTTCTCACGAATAGCACCACCACGGTTCTGGGAGACCTTGTAGGATTTCCTTGCTTTTAGGGTCCAGCACTCTGGTGAGTTGGCTCAGGCTTTGTCAGCCCTGATTCGAGGGAGTTCAGAGGATCTTCCTGGAGCTTGGGTCCGGCTTAAAAATGATGCACTCGATTCTGGTGTTCCTGTCCCCTAACACTCAGTTCCTGCAGCAGCACTGGAAGTACATCCAGCAGAGAGAGGGTTTCCAGTTGAGTTCGTCTTGGAGTCGATTGTTCCCACCAACCCAAGGGGAGAGGTCGTCCTTTGCATGGCTTCTCTAGTCAAGGTGAATTGGGAGCTTCGGCACTGCAGCAGGGCTTCACAGGGCAAGCCAACGATCCTGGAGTTGCAGCACGCTTCTCTTCCAAGTTCTTTTTCAGATTCCTTCATCCAGTGGTTGCCTCTGCCTTCCTTGCAAAAGACCTTGCCTTTTATGCATGTCTCTCCCATTCATTTGCAGCCTAGCTCTCACTCACACAGCAGTGTGGCTGTCCTCCAAGGACATCCAGCTGGCCAATCGTCTTTGGGTGCATTCCTGTAACAAAGAGACTAAGCACAGGGAGTTTCAGGCACCTCCTTCGCTTCTTGTCCTGCCAGACTCGCTGGAGCCAGAAGCGGGTTTCAGCACTTAAGCCTGCCATAGACAAAATGAACAAAGGGACCAAACCTGGTTTGGCGCACAGAGTAAATCTCATGAAGGACCTTTACAGCAATAAATGGTGAAAAAAGAAGACCGGGCCCATTTTTACAAAATGGGCACCGATGGGTGCTATACTGCAGCTGCAAACGCAGCCCGCGATAAAAACACACAATGGTAGGAAAAAGTAAACCACTGCTACCAACCATTAATTGTAGAAAGGGTAACATAAAAAAATTACATAAGAAAGTAGACAAAGGGGATACTGAGTAACTCCTCCAGCACTCTATGGAAGATAGTGTGTGTTGGGTCTACAAAGTTACAAAAGGTAAGTAAAGTCAATTTCACTGTACTGCTCTTGGAAACAGTAGTTTAACCAAGAGAAGGTATGTAAACCTTTGGGAAATCTGAAAGACTTTCCTGAGCCACTGCACTGAAGGTGCTGTGTGTCACAATGTAAAAACATGATGCCCATGGAGTTTGTCAGACTCCAAAACCAAAAGAAACACAGTGTTCAATTCAAACAAAAATGCATGAGAGAGTGGGAAAAAGTCTCACTCTCTCCAGGATACAAATAAAAATTCCTAAAATCCAGCAAAAGAGCTGAGGGTATATAAGGTAGAAGGGAATTAGCACGTTTCTGAGAATTCTCCCTAAAAGCCCTAGTTTGATATGATATGATATGGCATTTATGACACGCCTATACACAAGTGTTTCGAGGCGCGACGAGGCAAGGGATGGGAACAAAGGGAGGACGGACAACGATCCTACTAGGCCAGGTGTCATTCAGATTGCGCAAGTGCGTGGGAATTGGCTTCTTCTTTCTCCCACATGTCCACACACTGCAGAAATTAGTTTTGGTCAGGAATCTCCTTAACACAGTGGGTGCATCGCTGTGGAACAACCCCGTTGCAGTAATAATGAGGGCTGGGAATAACCACGTACTGCTTTATAAGTGGCTGAAAGTTTAACTTAAGCTTTCCTCCCCAGGTTCCTAAGCCAGGTAGACATCTATGACTGGAGCTGCCAACTGTTACCCTTCTGCATTTATACAGCCTCCCCATGAGGCTTGTGGCTTGTTTTCGTCAGCACTTACCAGTATCTAACAGTCCTCTTACCATGCCATGTTTACAACATGCCTTTGCATAGACTTTCCATTACCTAACACTCTTTTTGCAATGCTATGTTTATTTCTTGTACTGCACTGCCCTCCCTCCCCTTCCTTGGAACTTGCAGATCCCAAATGTTCTAAGGTTTTTAAGGTTCAGGTTCCCCTTCTTCCTGCCCCTTTTTACCACTTTGCACTTTCACTGCAAAGGGACTGTTTGGCTTTTGGGCCTTACAGAACAATAAATAAGTACATCTACATCATGAAAATAATGTATGCAATGTTAATATTAGGGGATAGTTGTGCACAAAACTATCTTGTGCTGATCATGTCAACACTCTTAAGACTTATTGTGAATACCGCAATCATGTAAACAATATGTGTGATGAAGTCTTTCATTGGCAAAAGCAAATCATAGTGTTAATTAAAGACTACTTATTTATATTGCTTCTTGGTAAGCACGATACAAGCAGGTGTTTACATGGGTATTGGTTCACTGCCTTTATATGTCTTCATATAAATACTTCTAGGGACAAAGACTATGTTGTCATGTTAGGGTTGGTAGTGTAGGCAGTACTTTGTGACTATTGTTTATTTTGGTTTGGAACCTCGTGTGCACTCACAGTTCTGTTGTGCAGAAGAAATCACTGATAGATTTAGTTGTTGAGATCAAAACAAATTTAATCCAGTTGATTATTTGTATTACTCTTCATACTCAAATTTTACTTGCAAAAGAAGGCTTTGTAACTGAGGAAGAGACCACAAGGATTTTGGGACTTCAAATCAAACACATTATTTACAAAAATTGGGACCTTACCAAATTTGACTTGAATTTGAAGCAACTTTTTCCAGAGCCACCAATGCTCGCTTACAAACGGGGAAGCAATTTCAGGGACAAACTGATAAAAGCTGAGAAACCCAAGCAACAGGTTCAAACTGTCCTTAGCAGACAGAAAAATGGCACATTTGCCTGTTTAAATTGTCAGCACTGCTCTAGTGTGATAAAAGGAGACCACATAAGGCACCCAAACACAGCGAAAAAGATACCTTTGAAGCATTTTGTGACCTGTGAATCAAAAAATGTGATTTATGCACTACGCTGTCCGTGCAGAAAATATTACATTGGTAAAACGATAAGAAGAGCTAAAGAATGATGGACCGAGCACAAGTTGAACATCAGGACAAAGAACATCAAGTCGCCAATCTATAGACATTTCAGAGACCATCATCACAACATCTCACAGATGAGAGTTGTGATACCTGAAATTGTACACCCACTCCCAAGAGGTGGAGATTAATCTAAAATCCTAGAGAGCTATTTTGGATCCACTGTTTGGACGCGTTGAGCCCCTAAGGCATCAATGAGGACTATTACTTAGGACCTATTCTTTGAAGCATTTAAGAGACAGCAGAAGTACAAACAAATTCATATCCCTCTCTGAACCAATACCCATATTACAATCAGGAGTATGGTTAGGCAGACTATAGGGTAGATTGGGTATTTATTCACATGTAAGCGAATTAAACAGCCTGGGATAATAGGAATAGGTTGGGGCATTGATAGGGAGAATTCTCAAAATGTGCTAATTTCCCTTACCTTTTGAGCCCCCCAGCAACTTTGCTGGATTTCTAGGATTTTAATATTTTTACCTGGGAAGAGTGTGAGCCTTTTTTCCCACTCTTCCATGTATTTTGTGTGTGTTTTACTTGTGTGTTCTTTGGTTATGGAGTTTTGAAACAATTCCATAGGCATCATCTTTTTCTGTGTGTCACACAGCACCTTTAGTGCAGTGGCACAGGGGTGTCTTTTAGACTCCCTAAGGTTTAAATACCTTCTCTGGGACTGACTACCATCTCCCAGAGCATGTAAAGTTAAATTAGCTTAACTCGTCTTTTTAAATCTACTGACCCAGCACACACTATCTTCCTATAGAGTGCTGGAGGGGTTGCCTAGCTTCCCCTGAGTCAAAACACTCGCGTAACAGTCAGATGTTACTTTTTCCTACTGTAAATGACTGGTGGCAGTGGTTTAGATCAACTACTGTGATTTTTCCCGACCGCTAACAACGGTAGCTAAAAATCGGGTCAGCCATGTTTTTCAATATGGCGCCCCAGGTCTACCTGTAAAAACAGACTCTGGCCATCTTTTTTCGCCATTTCTTTTAGGAAAAGTCATTCTTATGTTTGTCTCGTCGTGCCAAACCAGGTTTGATCCCTTTGTCGTTGGCCTTTGGTGTGCTTCAGTGCTGAAGCCCTCCTCTGGCGCCTGAGTGTCTGGGATGGACAGGATGTGAGGAAGGTGCCCAAAAATCCCTGTGCTTATTCTCCTAGGAGACCTGAATGCACTCTGGCGTAATTGGCAGGCTGACTGTCTGGCAAGGACCGCTACTCTGCTATGTGAGTGTCAGCCAGGCTGGAATGAATGGGGGAAAACTGTTTAAAAGCAGGTCTCTGGGACTTGGAAATCAGAGTCGACCACTGGAATGAAAACACCGAAGACGAGCTGAAGGAAGAGGACTGCTGCAACTCCTGGGCGACCAGTGAAACCCTGCTGCAGTTCCGAATTGCCTGAAACTCCAATTGACAGAGAAGCCCTTCAAGGTTAACTTCTTCCCTTGAGTTTGGTGGGAATAACCAACTCGTAAGCCACCTGGACACCGTCCCCATCTGGTCAAATTTTCATCAGAGTGCTGTTGAAAACCTGATAGCCAGAGGGAAGGAAACTAGCTCGTGGTCTTTAAGGCACTCACACCTTAAACCAACGTCTTGCTAAAGCTTTTGGCCTCATCCGTGGGCAGTGCAGGAACCTCCCGAACGTCCTCCTTCTTGTCCCAATGACTGAAGCTCAGTAACAGCGAGATCTGTTCGAACTGCCAGGAACAACTGCCTCAGCTACAGCTCTTTTTAATTAACAAGGTACTGTGCAAATGCGGTCCGGAACTCGTTTCGGTTATCGACAAAGTGCGTGAAACTTTCCTCAACTTCGAAGGCTTGTCCTTCCCTAAACATTCGTCAAACTTTTCACCTGCCAAATTCTTGTAAACTTTGTGGCAAAGACTTTACCGTTACTACCAGAACTGTGCTATCCAATACAAAGACTCTGAACCATTGACTTTGGCCCAGGCCTATGAGATGAATTGCTGGTTGCAGTTTGCCCTGCCTATGAATGCGTTTGTGCTGTTGATTCGCATAACCTTGTCTTTTTACCCATTTTAAAAGTATATGAAGTGCCATTTTGCTCCCTCTTCAGGCGAGCTAAACTTGTTCATTTACTTACCGGTTGGCTATTTGTGGTTTATTAGTGTGTGATATTTAGCTGCTCTTGCTAGTGTAATGTTTTCTAACTGACTGAGTAAATAAATGTATATTCTTTTACCAAGAAACCTTGCTAGTGTTGTTTGAATCACTGTATTAGTTGGTCCTTTGTGTAACATGTTCCACTGCTCACTTAAACTCTTGAAGGCTCAGCCATCGCTACCACTTTACTGGGTAGTACAGGCTTGTACAAAAGGTGAAATTGTGCTTACACTTGTAGTCCTAATTGCATGTAGTGTTCCCAAAGGGTACTGCATGTGATTCTGCCTAACACTGGTGTACAGCAGTGAGGATAAAGTATACTTGTTACATTTAGAGTGCTACTTTCACCTTTGTTCAAAAACCTTCACAAGGCTAAGCAACACTAGAAAAGCATTTTTTTTTATCATGACTGATATGGAAAGCTACAGACAGGATACCCTAGTCCCTTTAACAGTTGATCAATTGAGAGATATGTGTAATGGTAGGCATCTCACTGTAAAAGGCAAAAAGATTCAAGTGATAGAAACGTTGTTAGAATACCATAGTCTGAGGAGTGGGTCTGAAACTCCCAAACCTGCAGCAAATGTGGAAAATGTTGGTGAGGAAGATAATATGTCAATGACAAGCTCTAATACTATTGATGAGTTAGATGAGGACGATGAGTCTCAGGATGTAGGCCCTGTTTTACCTCTACCTGCTCATAGGCCTCAACCTTTGACCACTGCGACCCAACCAGGTCCAACATTAAGTCCTGAATTTGTCTCTTTAGAAAAAATGAGACTTGAGTTAGAGTTTAAAAGAATCCAAGCTCAAACTGATAGCAAACATCAAGAACTTAGACTCATAGAAATGGAATTGAATCATGCACTTGAAATGAAAAAGGTGTCTCTTGAAACCGGTTCTCTCCCAGAGTCCTCTAGGTCTTCCAGTCCTAAGAGGCCTCGCATGCCCCAAGATGCAGTAAGTATGTATGAGGTTAAGCTTGATATTTTGGATTGGTTGGTTGCTTTTGAATATAACCATGGGATTCAAGACATTACTGGGAATCAGTTGATTTCTTGGCTTTTTTCTAGTCCACCCCTGCTGCAACTGATGTTCCTGCAAATGTTGTTGATTCCACCCCGACTTAGTTTCAGTACACTGATGTTACTGTTCTGTGTCTCCTTTACCACAGTTGCTGCAACTGATGAAGAGGGCGGAAGCAGGGCTGTGGAGCATGGAAGCAGGGATCACTCCACCAGACATATGTGCCGGACCCAGTCACTCCCTCGTGACAGCTCATCTTCGGGGAGCGATGTGGCTGAGGTGGTGTCTGTACCATAGGACGTAGTTGCTGGGAGTAAGTCCAAGGAGGTGGAGGTGGCACGGGCTGCTCAGCAGTGGTGGTAACAGGTAATGCATCACAAGGGCTATCCATGGCAGAAGGCACCCTGGAGTCATCTAGGGGAGGCGGAGGAGGGGGCTGTTGAAGCTCAGCCCATGGGGTCAGGTGGAGGTGTCAAGGTGGGAGTGTGTGCTGCCATCCTGTCCCAGGGGCATGAGGCTGTGCAGGTGACCATAGAGGTTCCTGTGCAAAATCCTGTCCATGGGCCATTGGATGCAGGACTGTGCGCCTGCCGGGATGCCTCCACCCAGACCAGTAGCCCGTTGCCGGCTGATGTGCCCTCTGGGATCAGGTGCTGCCTGTGCTGGCCGGGCTTAGGAGCTGGACTGCAGTCATACATGATGATGGGCAGGCTACTCATTGTCTGCTTGCCCATCATCATGATGAGCTGTACTGGGTTGTGGCCTTGCTGGCAGCAGGTCTGTTGCCTTCTGGTGTCTGTGGGCTGTTCACTGCTGCAACCACTTCCTCTGCTTCCTCCTACCACATACGAACAGGGCCCCCTGTGCACTAGTCCTATGCACATTGCCCCATCTAGTGGAGGCTACATCCCTGCCCGAGGTGGGAGTCACATGTACAGCAGCTGAGGTGATCACTGTGCCTATCCAGGCACAGACAGGGGCATAGGCACTGGAGGGACAGCAGGCACCACAGAACAGTTCAGGTGCCGTACACCCTCGAAAATCATCATCAGGTCAGTGGCCGTACCAAGACAGCGTGCACTGGGCACAGCGGCAGCAGGTGGCAACGAGGAGGAGGTGTTATGTTTCAGGGCAGACCACTGCAGGGAGGCAGTTGTAAAGTGTAAAGCCAGAGGATCAAGTGGGATTGATGCACTCAATGTCTTCTATGTTCAGGAGCTATGAACGGCAGCTGGTGGCAGAAAGGCAGTGGGCATGGGAAGCTAGAGTGATGGTGGCCAGGGCTGAGGTTGCACTGTGTCAGGCAAGGAGGCAGGCTGCCATCCTGGAGGTCACTTGCGGTGCGGGAGGCTGAAGCACAGACGATGCCTACTCTGCAAACCCTCCAGGAAACAATGGAGGCCCACCTGATGGAGGGGGACGTGGCATGTGACTCAAACCTGGTAGACAGCTTGAGTGAGATTGGAGAGGCAGACTAGCCCGCTGCCTTGTATATAGTTTTTTAGGTGTAGGTTTCCTTTTTCATTTATCATTTGCCCCCGTTTTTCCTGTTGTATATAGTTATTTAGGTGTAGGGTTGTTTTATAATTTTATATTTACCCTCAGACTGCTTGGACCTTCATTCCCCATTTTTCTTGTACATATTTTTGTTTAATTTAATTTAATACATTTTGTTCTATTCCACACTTTATGCAGTTTATTTGTGTGTCTGCAACTTTGATCATTCACTTTTCATCTAGAGCATCTCTCCATTGCAAGTCATGTGTCTTGTGGCGTGCCTGTGTGTGTTGTTGTTGCTGTAATGGTTGTGGCTGGAAGGATGCACATTTACCTGACATGTGTTGGTGGGTCCATCAGACGACTTGGTCTGCACTGTACGGTTTAATTTGCATTTACATGTGCATTATAACTGTGTGTTTGGCATCACTGTGGGGGTGTGCCCTGGTCACGTTACTTGCACATTTGTTTGCCATTGCTGTGCCAAACCCATGTCATGCAAAAATGCCCACCAGCATGTGTAGTCACACACTGCCTGCTCTCATGTTTTGCTCCACCCTGCAACTGGAATGCATTTGCGAGTCACGTTTGCTCTTTCTGTGTGGTAGCACACATTTCTTGTCTCCCTCCCACCACCCATGGGCCTGTCATGTTGTGATCCCTGACAGGGACGTTGACACCACTTCCACCCAGATCACTCAGGCTGTGGTGCGCCTGTTCATTATTTGTGGATCTGGCCGATGTATGAATAATTGTCCTTGGCACACATTCGGCTGGTGTGCTTTGATGCCTTTGCAATGACCCATGGCCAACAGGCACATACTACTTTGCATTGCATTGACTTGTCACATGTTGATTGGGTGGCCACTGTGTTGTTAACGCAATGTAGTGCTGTCTGGCTGGGGGGCTTCAGATTCCAGTCTGCCAGGGAGTGACAGCAGATGCTACGGTCCAGGATTTGTCTTCAGTGCTTCCTGTTGATCGTGTTGGCGGTGGACATGTTGGTGGTGTGCTTCATGATGAAGGTAGACCACAGAGGTTCAGGTGAGTTGCAGTCATACATTGAACTGCACGCATGGGAGACTGTCAGGGTGCTACATGGGGTGGTGTTGGAGGTGAAGGGGGCTGATGAGTGGTGTCTGGACTTGAGGGGGCTGCCTGAAGTGGTGTTGGAGGTGAAGGGGCTGGTGGGTGGTGTCTGGACTTGAGGGGGCTGCCTAGGTTGGTGTCAGAGGTGAAGGGGGCTGGTGGGTGGTGTCTGGACTTGAGGGGCCTGCCTGTGGTAGTGTTGGAGGTAAAGAGGGCTGGTGGGTGGTGTCTGTACTTGAGGGGCTGATGTTCAGTGGGGGTAAATGGTGGCATATTGGGTGCCTAGGGTGGACTTGCAGTTTTGCAGGTTGCCTTAACATGCGAGGAAGCCAGTGCATTTTCATTGGGGGTTGCAGCCTTGACTTACGAGGAGGCATTTGTGTTTTTGCAGGGGTGGCGAGTTAGCTTACAAGGGAGCCTGCATGTTTTCATTGGGTTGTATTTGTATTTGTATTTTATTTATTTGTATAGCGCACTAGGCCCAAGGGCAACCAGGCGGGTTGTGTGGCCTCGACTTATGAGGATGCTCTCATGTTTTCGCAGGGGGGCCGCATTAGCCTATGAGGGATTAGGGAGCCTGCACACTTACGTTGGGGGGTGCAGCCTCAACTTACGAGGTAGCTCTCGCATTTTCACAAGGGTGCTGCATTAGCTTACGAGGGAGCCTGAACGTTTTCATTGGGGGGTACGGCCTCGACTTACGAGGAGGCTCTGACTTTTTCACAGGGGTGCCGCCTTAGCTTACGAGGGTGCCCACGCATTTTTGTTGGGGGGTGCAGCCTCGACTTACGAGGTTGCTCTCATGTTTTTGCAAGGGTGCCACCTTAGCTTGCAAGGGAGCCCACATGTTTTTGTTGGTGGTGCAGCCCCTCGACTTACAAGGTAGCTCTTGTGTTTTTGCATTGGTGCTGCCTTGGTTTATGAGGCAGCCCGCGTGTTTTCATTGAGGGTGCAGCCTCGACTATCGAGGTAGCTCTCATGTTTTTGCAGGGCTGCCACCTTGGCTTACGAGGGAGCCCATGTGTTTTTGCGGGGGGTGCAGCCTCGACTTACGAGGAAGCTCTCACGTTTTCACAGGGGTGCTGCATGATGGGGGTTCCATGCTTTTTCCCAGTGGTGCTGGATGGTGGATCAGCGGTGGATGCAGAAGTTTGCACTTGGGTTGGGGCATGGCTTGGGTTTTGGTTTGTGTGGGGCGTGTTGTAGGTGTTCCTCGTACAGGTCCATTCCCTTTGTGTGTCTTCTGGAATTGCACGTTTGGATCCATGAATACGCTGAGCACACAGATTTACTTAATCGCGCAGGTTTGTGCAGTGTCTTTCTCGGCAAGCGTCCCTTGCAGGATTCTGCATGAATTTCCATGAATCAGGCCCTTTGAATACGCCAACTGGTATCTAACTACATCTAAAATACAATAATAGTACTTTTAAAATTCAAGACAGTTACAATTACGCCAACATGTATCTAACTACATTAAAAATACCCTTCATTGTAAAACACTTCAAATATGCCTTCACAGTTATTCTTACTGCAAACATTCTTATAAAGCCCAATATAGTTAGAATACGCCAACAAATACGCTGACGGGTATATAACCTATTTTAAACATTCACTTAATTACAATGCACTTCAAACACACATAGGGCCTCATTACACGGACAGCGGTAACCATGGCGCTATTAGCGCCATGGTTGCCGCCGGTATTTTACCGATTCCGCCTTGGTGAATGGGGGAATTACCGCCCCATTCCAAGGTTGGCGGGGCGGTAATTCCCCATTCACCAAGGCCCTTCCCCATTCCCATTGAGCCCTGAAGGGCTCAATGGGAATGGGGAAGGAGCAAATAACGGTACCGCTTTTAGCGGCACCGTTATTTGCCCTGAAGTCCCTCAGCGGGTTCCTTCATTAACGTGTGGTCTGGCCACACGTTAAGGACGGGACCCGCTGAGGGACATCGTAGTATGGCGCTAAGGGATTACCGGCACCGGTGCCCTTGCCGCTGCCGGTAATCCCTTAGCGCCATCCGTGTAATGAGGCCCATACTATCACACTTACACTCACATATTACAGTAGGGTTTTATTAATCCACTATAGTTTTTTTTCTCAATGACCCAATGAATATTTCATGTCAATACAACAACATTGTAGCACACACTAATATTATACCAAACATAGTACATAGAATGCACTATTTAAGGGTCAAAAAAGTAAATCTACATCTAAAATTGTATGCAATAAAAGGTTTTAAACTATCTTGCTTAACAAATTATACTGTATTTTTTCATAGAAAAAGAACCATACAAAGTATTATCCTATTTGTTATCTTCACAAAGAAACAAATACATATTCCATAAGCACTATCCTCAATTGTACTACAATCATAAATCCACATCCACTTCAATTATATAATTCCACCATATTACAAATACTGTATAATGCCCCTACAGTACCTATAATTACTAAACACACATTACTATAGTATGTGTCGCCAAATAATGAAACCATATAGCAAGGACATACAATAAACCTTCAAATTGCAAGACTAACCCACAACCCTCTGCAATCCAAATGATATCTGGAGGCACTAAAATTGACCGCAGACTCAACGGCACTTGCACACCTTTTTTCACCTATTAAACAGCTCCATGTCAACTTTATTCCACTACCCCACCCTTTCCAGTCCTTCTTACGGCCACCAAATTACCCAAAATATGTTTTCCAGACTTTTTCCTCACTGCCCTGTCCACGGACAGCCAAATTGACCATGGACTCTGCGCCACCTGCACATCTTTTGGTCACCTGTAAAAACAGCCCCAGATCAAATTTATTCCACTCCCTCACCCTTTCCTGGCTCTCTTTCGGCCACCAAATAACCCTAAATGCTTTTTCCAGACTTTTTCCTCACCATGCTCTCCGCGGACTATAGCGTCTGTCCACAAACCCAACATGTCGACCGTTTCAAAAAAATCTGACGCACAACATGTTTTTCAACATCCCATCAGTGTGCATCTTTGGCATCCACTGACACTAAGCCATCCTTTAATTGGTATGGAGCTGTTCGCGGATTAGATATCACACATTTTTTGTTACATACCTTTTGGCAATTTTTTAAAAAAACAACTGGATGGATTAACACCAAATTTACAAAAGCATGCTTTCGGGACCAAACCGCCTCTCCTTGTGCAGTTTTGTGAACGTTTGTCCAATGGTTTGGGCTGTAGGCACGAGTACATTCTTTTTTCCATTGTGTCTATGAGGATTTCAAAACTTGTGGGACCCCCCCACTCATAATCTTGTCCTCCGTGGACGAAACCATACCAAACTCCGCAACATGATTTTGAGGGGGCCATATACTTGCTTTGCAAAGTTTGATGAGGATTTGTCCAGGTGGGGCAATGTTGTAAGCTGCCCAAAAAGTGTTCTTTCTATGAGTTGAGCAACTTAACCATAACTACAGAGCTGCTACTGCAGGCCCTTAGTGCTCATTGTATAAAGGAAGAAAATAAATAAATACGGTTTTGTGAAATGGTGAAAATGTTGTGTAATATACTTGTATGTTGTTGTTTTTGTAAATTCTGTATAAATCTTCCAGAAAAATATGTGTGTAACAAGTACTGAACCTCTTTTTCTTTCTATCATTTAGAAATGAACTCCATTCATTTCCAGCCTGGAGGCAAGAGGGGAGTCGGAGATGACGCTAGGGTCCCCAGACGGAAAGAATAAAGGGGGTGCCCTGCTACACCGCTCAACCCAAAGATGGAAGGGGAGGCTTGAGTGCCCACTCCATGATGAAGGAAGAAAGAGGGTGCCATGTCAACCCTACGACCCAAAGATGGAAAGGGAGGCTGGAGTGCCCACTCTCTAATGAAGGAAATTGAGCCAGATGGCTCCAACAGAAAGAGAAATATAAGAATATAAAGAGTCGTGGAAGAACAGGGGTGGGGTAATCAAAGGCCCCCAAACTAAACGGAACTGCAAAGACCATGTGTAATAGGCCTACCTGTCATTACCAAAGGAAAAGCGGCATTTAAATTCACAAAAGCAGAAGAAATTCAGAGGTCCCTTGCACATGAAATAGAGGATTTTTAAACAATGACACAAAAAAGGTTTTGCATGTGTGTTTGCAAGTTAAAGTAAGACATGAGAAAAATGTCTGCCTGCCAACATAAAGCTGTCAGCGAAAAGATGGACTCTATCAGAGCCTTGGCAGTGTCCTAGCGGTAATACGGCTGGGATACAACCAACGCAAATATTGTTACTGCTACTCGGTCCAACGCTTTTAGCGCTGGATCACGAGTAGCAGTTCAACGGCAAGTTCCCATTCCCCATGGGGCTCTATTACCACCAGCAGTAATAGCTCCAGCAGCAATAGCACCAAAAAAGTGTGGAAAGCTCGATTTTTACCTCTAGTAAAAAGCTGGAGGTACAACTCCAAACTGCCCGCCAAACTCATGTTTGGGCAGACCCTTAAATGCGGCGGTAATAGCACTACCGCTGCATTTAAGGGCATCCGCCCAACTCATGATGAGGCTCATTGTGTGTGTGTGTGTTGACAAAAAGTAAGGTAGAATATGCTTCACATGCAAAATACCGGAAAAACATTTGAAAAGCAAAGCCTGCTTGGTTGCCATGAAAAGTTCCTGAATGCCTATTTAGGTAGACTATGCAGGTGTCTTTTTGCAAGGGTAATCCAGAAAATGCTAAAACTAAAATGTAATCCGAGTGCAAAGTGGAATAGCAATTCAAATTGCTGGCTGAAAAATAAATGCAGCATTTTCACTGAAACTGCCACCCATCAAAAGGGTGTGTACTGTGACAATTCAGACCCACTTTGCAGCAGAAAAATAAACAGCTGATAATTAAAAGTGTACTTTATTAAGGACTGAAAGAAACAGTGCTGTACTTTCAGCTGTTATTTTTAAAAAGAAAAATAACGCATGTAAAAAGAAAGAAGAAATCCATCGATGCACAAGCAAAATGATCCCTGATCAGTAAAACACACAATATGTCAAAGAATAAAGGCTGATGTTAAAGAAATGCCATACGCGAGTTCCTATCAGCAAGGACACATTGTGGGGTTCTGGGCACACTTTACAAAGAACTCCCCCACTGCAAGCCTGGCTTTTACACCCCCCCCAGCTAATTATAACTGCAATGAAGTGTGGCTGCTAAGAGGTGTTGAAAACAGACTTTCCGTAAGAACCTCCGTGGCCTTCTCCCTCGATCTGTGTGTCAGCACTACAAAAGCTGATCACTATTCAGGTGAGCTGCTCACCCCAATCAAGTGCAGCAGATCTGGAGACCCATGCCGCCATTGTATGCATGGAGCGAGGGTCCCACATTCAACTACGGAAACATATTGTCCGAAGATGGCCCCCATAACCCAGTACTAAATTTGTTTATCTTAGTTGCTAGGCAATCACACACGAGCGTGCTCATAGGCCACTCCTCCCGACCATGAGGCACCAGCCGTGCCCCCTATGACGAAGGTCCCTCTTGATAAAGGCCCACACCTGTCTTAACCTGTTTGGACCGAAACGGCCACTGAACACTCTGCAGACTTTTCTCCATACAGCTCCACCTCTTAGCTCAATTCCAACGTAAGTGTCCCAAACTGTTCCATATTTAGCCTATGATTATTCCAGTGATTTGCATTGTTACATATTCAGCATTGACGATTTCAATGCTTAAACTGCTCTACCTTAGCCCATTGCACGGCAATGTACAATACTTAGAATTGCATTGCCTATAGTGATCAGTACCTATGCCACATTTAGCCCAATGCCCAATGACTCCCTCCCCCAGGTTTCTCTTCACCAAAGCAAGTTCAAAAGAATAACCCTGTTCTTTATAGCCCAAGTGGATAACCCCCTTCTCCTGGTGTTGCAATCCCCTCCCAGAGAAATGACTCCCTTCCCCAGGTCTTTTCCACATTCAATGTAATTCCTTGGGATACTTTTTTTAAAATACCACAAATGAAATTCAAAATCCTAAGGGCATGAGTATTCCGTGAGGTTCTTTTTTCAAGATACCACAATTTGGGTGCGGGTCCCAGACTCGCACAACACCTAGTATACTCCACTGTATGGATTTTTTGTACAGTTCCTTTACACAATTTCGGTGTGGGTCTCAGACTTGCAAACACCTAGTATACTCTCCTGCCAGGACTTTATATTACAATTCTTTCATTTCCATTCAGTACAAAGCGGTGCTTCCCAAATGCTTGGATTATGGAAATTAGTTTGTGATGTAAGCTGTAGGAAATGTGCCTCCCATTCCTATTAGGGAATGTCTTCTTCAGCTCCTTCATGGGGTCTCAACATTCCACTGTGTGCTCATTGGTTTAAGGGTGGCTCATTTGGCTTCTCCGACCCACTCGTGTTCTTCTCTGCTTCTGCTCTCTCATTCCACTTTGGGCGGTGCGTCTCTGTGGCTGGTGGCATCTGCACATTGGTCGGCTTCCCTTGCCGGCACTAAGCTCCTTCTTTTCCTAGCGTCCCACTCCGGCATCTCTCCTGCCTGAGGGGATGCACCACCTTCCCCTTCTTTGTGCCAGTTCTCTGTCTCACTCGCCCCTTCCTGGATTCCCAGCTCGAGCTGGCAAGTCTTCTCCATGGTTCTCCCGCATCTCCTGGCTCTTTTGCCTGTCCACCTGACAGCAGAGGCTAGCCAGTGGGATCTCTCCACGTTGCTCAGCTGTTCCATCTTTGAACTCCCGCTCCGAAGAAGGGAGTCATTCAGAGCCAATCAGATTTCACTAACTGATAGACTACTCGCTTCACTTCAGTCGAGCAATCTTCATTCTGGTTGCCCTCTTCCTCGTGTCAGTGTTTGTCATTTGGTTTGTTACAGAATATCTAAGGATAGTGTCACCAGGCTTTGCAGGGTTGTTGAAGTATTGATTTTTACGGTATGTCATTGAGGCAAGAGGAATGGAAGGGATATCTCTAAACGGGAAAGGGGGATAGCATGCCTGATCTTATGATGCTTGTCCCTCCCCCTGAGGGCCTGCTCCCCTCATTTGATCCTCCCTCGTACAGTGTAAGGCAGACAACCAGACAAATAGACTCAATCCTCTAAGGAAAAAAGGTTGGTACACCACTTGCAAGGATAACAAGGTTTATTCTGTATATAGAATGTAAAATAGATGACACAGAGTGCCTTAGAACCCAATTGCCACAGAGCGCAATTGTTAGTTCAAAGTGAACAGGTCATTTTAAAGTACATTGCCGTCACTCGTGATGCTTGTTTGTTTGTTTTATTTATTTGTGTAGCGCTCCAAACACAGAGGTATTGCAAACAATATATGATGTTCATTCCCCACCCTCATTGGCTAACCCGTATATACATATGGTCAGTCCCCTATGGTACCTTGAGTGATTGGCCGCATCTAATCTATTCCAGCCCCCTGACATGTAGTCCTGTGCCCCACCACCTCGTGTTCTGTGCACATGATTGGCAGGCATTTGAGAATGTTAGGCTCCCCATTACCCGAATCGCCTGATGTGCACCTGGTAGTTGATATGAGCTCAGTGGATGCTTTTTAGCTCAAATTGGCCCTCTGGAATAAAGAAGTGCTTCTTGTGATCCCAGGCACGCAGGCGCCCCGGCCATGCCTCCCCGGCACAGGACTAGATTTGTCGACATCACCCCTTGCACCTCATAGTATAAATCACAGGACATCCTGCTCTGCTCTCCCGACTTGCAAACTACACCTCCTAGGAGCTTCAACTGGGACTCTCCAGGACCAAACTAATCAGCCACGTTTTGAGGGATTTCAGTGTTCTGTTTGCGGGTATCTGGCAGTTGAAGTAGGATGACCATTATCCTGGGGAGCGCCAGTGCCCTAAAACTGGGATGGGATGTTTTGGCCACTCAGTAACTCTGTTCGTGCTCCCATGGGTTTGTCCTTTGGGATGCGCTCAATCCTACCCATGCTCGGCCATTCACATTCCTTTCTGGCTTTGCTGGCCTGCAACACAATACAATTATGTGTTATCTATCATGGCCTGAAGACCTCCTCGTTCATCTCCCTTGCTGAGAATGGGATGGGAAAGTGATTTGCTACATATTACCATGCGGCACTGCTGCTTCCACCGTGGCTGGTGGCAGCTAGGCCCCACTTCTTATATAGATGTACTTCAGTGTTTCCTGCACCCAGGCCCTGCGTCCGCATAGTCAGTGTTACACATCACATTACTCTACCTCCACACAATTTGCCCCATGCCCTACTCCTGGGCCTACCTATGCTTCTATAACTACCGTTAAGATGACCACCTTTATTCTTCCCACTTGCAATTTTCACCCTCCTTTTGCCGTTCATCTTCATTTTCTCGTGAACTAATAGATTTTCCATAGCCTATAGCGCTTGGTTGTGATGGAAGCTGGACATGCATCCCAACAATAGCCAACCCCAGGGTCAGGATCAGGTAGTGTCTGCCTTCCTCTGGCCACATGAGGAGAGGCTACCTCCAGGAAAAGAGCGATGACATCACCAGATTCATCACAGTGATGAATTTCAGCCCTCCACCTACCTAGAATATTAGGCCCTCCCCCTAAGGGTTTCCATCTGACCCCCAGCAGAGGCCAGCAAGTGAATTTGTGGCAGCAGAAGTTGTGCAGGCCCTCAGGAGCTACACTATCCATGAATCTGCAACAAAATCTTGTGAAATCATCTGGGGAATTTTGTAACATTTTGTCATTGGTGGCCACTTTATGAGCATAGTCTAAAAAAGTCACAATGCATGCCCTGCCTAGCTTTCCCACCCAATACAAAACACTATCCTTTTGGCTATCTCCTGACTTTCTCTTCCAAACATCTTTTCAGCTCTATGAGGAAACACAGACAGCTTCAGCACCTAAAGGAAGATAAGAACAAATGAACAGTGAGTGGCTTCCATTAAGAACCATGTTTTTCATACATGCTCATCCTTAACCTCGCACAAGGCTTCATTATGAGTATGGCGGTGTGGCGAAAAACGCTGATAATGCAGTGGTAACAACACCATCGATCTGTGGGCTTGGAGGTTAGGTGGAGGAAAAACCTCCAGCAAATTGCTGGAGGTAATTCTGCCACCTTACTGCCAATAAACAGCCATTTCGGCATAATTACTGCCGGTGGAATTACTGCTGGTGGTAATTCTATCAAAATCCCCATGGAGTCCTATGAACTCTCTAAATGGGGACTAACTCCACCATACCACCATTTGTAATCCAGTGGAAATTTATCTAGACCAAGTGGCGGTAACAGTAAATCTGTTTGTGGTATCTCAGCAGATTTATCGCTGAGATACCACCAAACTCATAATGAGGTCCAACTCTGTAACAAACCCTTATAGACTTAGCTTCTCAACTTGAGGTTTGGCTATGACGCCAATGCTCATATATTGAACCACAAGGAAGGTGACAGACTACATATCGCGGCTTCATGTGTGTTTACTACCAGCTTTAGCATTACAATCACCTAGAGAAAGGATTATGGCTTAGTCATGTTAGCCCTTGGACTGACCTGCAATTACCCTCGACCATCCAGTGCACAGCCAATCCTCGCACCGCCGAATTCTTATTTACATCACCCACAATTTGTGATGGATAAAGAACTATGAACACTTGGTACATCCAAAAGTGCCTGACTAGCTGGTCTAAGCAGCCCAGGAGCGACAACACTACTGGTGCTGTTCTAAGTGCCCTCAAGATGTGGCTGCCACTTTTACAGGCACCGGAGATTCATGGGTAGGGAAAAATGGAATAGGGGGACATACATGGGGCTGAGAGACTTACCCATATCAACTATCTAATTTAAGACCATACTATAACCTACTTGGGTCAGAGGGCTGTGTCTATGCCACCATCTTCCAAATCCCTGTTCTCCCTTTAAGTTTCAACCCTTCTGTGTCACAACCCAGCCACAACTCAGTGGGGAAAGAATGAAGTAGTTCATGGCATTCCTGCAGTGCACCTCCGGTAAGCTTTATAAAATGGGTCAGTGTGAAGAAGGCCATCACCAATGCTCAACTAACTGTGATAGTAGCTGTAGGCACTTCCAGCTTTGCTTTGCTCACACAGGCAGTCAAGTCCATGCAAAGTAGAACTTAAGCTGATTCACACTGACTTTTCAGATGGTGGCATGGGAGTTTGTCAAATCATTTCTGATGCTGGATGACTGGCTCAAATGAGATCAGATCTTGAGGGCCACAACAATCCTTTCACAGACAGAGAAGAAATCAGTAGTAAAATGTGTCATCAGAAGGCAAGGTGGAGAACACATGAATATAATGGGACATGCATTGCTCCCTCCCCCACCCCTCTTAGGGATGCAATGGCAATGGAACCATTGTCTGCTGCCACACATACCAAGAATAGCTGCTGCGGTTCAAGTCCCTCTGCTAGCACTGGCTTTCTTATATCCCAGATGCTTGGACCTGTGTGCCTCCTGCCATCAAAGCCCTGTATGCACAAAGTTACTTGTTGGTAGATGCCATATTGCTACTGTGATGAACCCTCTTGCTCACCAGCCACCACTAGAGGGGAAGGTGACCCAATAATGCAATGTAGTCAGTGCTTTGGATGCTTATTAGCATATCCATTTTGAGGTGGACATTCCTACACAAGAACCTGTTTAGTGCCTTTCTTACTACACGAACGACTGCATCATACACCACATTTATTACCATGTGATTAAAGTAATTCCAGTTGGAAATTGGCCACTGGGAATCAGCACTTGTCATCACATGCCTAAAATATTTGCTCTCAAAAAGGCACATTGCAGAATATCTGCTGAGAGCATTATTACCAGTATGATATTCATCCATCGTTCTTGTTGTTTATGTTGATATTTCTGTCTGTGCTCAAAATACTCACTGAGGCTACACAGGTGCATACCCATTGTTGCCCCGCCACTATAATACCTTCTCTTGCTTTTGGGAGTACTTTGTTATTCACTTAATGCACCTCTCATGCCTGGGTGCCGGTGTGTGGCCGTGTGTTTGCTGATGCCTGGGATGCAGTTGCTCTGTATGTTGATCCCATTTCTATGCATAATGTTGCTTCATACCGCCAAGTATCTATTAGGTGCACAAATTGGTATTACAGTGTAAATATGGCAAGATTTAACTGTGAAACCTGAGCAAAATATCCACACCAAAGATCTGTGCTGTGGTCCACAGTCACTGCATTTGGTGCTTGACTGTTGGGCAATGGCAGAATGAGATGAAACATGGTGCTCAAGAAGGAAAACATGTGTTACTTTCTGCTGTGATGGCATGGATAGTACTACCATTGCTTGATGACAATCTATCCCACTAATACTTAGGTGTCTCCAGCATGGTTTCACAAGGAGAGTGTGGACTGGATACACATGGTGGAATATCTACTCCTCCATCAGTAGCTCTGTCTCTTTGCTGGAGCTGAGGTGTAACAAAGTGTAAATTTCCCCTCCTTCTTTTCTGACAAGGTGGGCTATAGTTAACATTGTGCTAGCCATCATCTTAACCCGCATGATATTCACCACCACTAAAATGCCGCCTTGGATCCATAGGCCAAAGAAGCGTAATGGGTAGGGTAAATGCAGTGGGTTTGCCAGGCTGAGAAATATTCTGCCCCACTAGCATACTTGATTTAGCATGGCACTGCTGACCCATACCTATTGGTGAGAGGTGCAACTCCATAACCTGCGCATTAAAAGCATTTCCTTCCAAAATATCCCTTGTGTATTAATGCATTTACAACTCTGCCAAACTCAGATTTTAGAGAATATGTACTCGGTGCTGGCAGTTTTCAAGTGTCGGGCCAATAAATGCCTAAGATAACTTTGGAAGGACTAGTAGCCACCTCAACCAGTGTTTGAATGTTCTTGTAGCAGTGCTGGATGTGCCACTTCTGGCTGCAAACCATTATTGTTATAATTATAATTGCTTTTTTATAACGCGTAATACTGAAGTGGTTTCTGAGCACAGACCCTGGATTCGAACTTGTGTTGCTCTGCGTCATCTTGCTTTCAAGACGAGCGCGTTGCCACTGATCTACCGTTGCTGTACTATGTTGCCTCCCACCATTGCCACATCACCATCAACACCTGTTTCTGCTGTAAACCATGCAACATGCCTAGTTTCCCCAGGTTTGGCTGCTAGACGTGAGGACATCTTATTGAAAATTGATTTTTGTCAAGCACAACTCAGACACTGTGAGCCCTGAATGTATTTTTCAAAACATGGCAGTGCTGTGCTATCCTGTATGTATGAAGAAAGAATGATTTGGCTTTCGAAAGCTGATCAAGCCGCAACTCCTCTGTATAAGCCTAGTATGTTGGGTTTGCTGTTATTTATTGACTGATAATTATATGCTGATGGTCTGTCGCGTCTTGTAGAGAAGCGGATATAGCCAGAAACCACTACTGATTACTGCAATATGCTGATTTCGCAAGACAGCGCCAGATGAGAATTAGTACAAAAGCTCAATTAATTGTCATAATTTCTTTATTATTTTTGCATTGCCCTTAAGCGACACATGTTTCGGCTAACTCAAGCCTTTCTCGAAGCTGGACAAAATCTGAATTATCATGTGCATGAGCAAATATTGTGCAGCCAAAATATAACAATTGAACATTGTTAGGGAGAATTCTCATTTTATGGCTAATTTCCCTTACCTATAGAGTCCCCAGCAGCTTTGCTGGATTTGAAGGGTTTTTTTTTCTTCTCCTGCTAAGAGTGTGACTATTTTTCCCACTCTTAGGCGTTTTTGCTATGTGTGTTCTAGGCTACTTTTGTGTTTAATGTCTATGGAGTTTTTCTCACTCCCATAGGAACCATCTTTATCCACATTTGTTACACAGCACCCTCCGTGCAGTGACACAGGGGTGTTGTAGCGACCCCCAACCATAGACTCCATACCCTGGGACTGATTACTGTCTCCAAGGGCATGTAAAGTCCCCATTGACTTTACTAGTCAATGTTTATGAACTAAACCAGTACAACCCATCTTACTATGGAGGTACTGGGAAGGGTTAATAGTTTTTCCATGGTGTTCATTTTCGAGAGGGTACCGTACAGTCCCTCTCTCAAAAGTTTCTGGCTGGTGGCAGTGGTTACTACCGTAAATCTTCGACCGCAAATATTTCCCTATGAGATTTTCCCATTGTTCGAGGCTGACACATTTTCTGACAGCCTCTAACATACCGCTGGTGTATTTTAATATTAACTTTACGCCGGTAGGTTTTATTTGCCAGAACTTTAATATAACTTCTTTCTCGTGTCTTTCTCTAAACTCCTAACCCAGGTCGGGGATCCTTTGTTCGTCCTTTTGGCGGGCTTCTGCCAAGAAGCCCTCCTTTCGGCGCCACTGAGTCTGGGGTGGGTCCATTTTGTGGGAGGGGGAGTAGGACCCCTGGACAGGGTTGCCTCAGCAACCCATGTCACACTCTGTCCTGATAGGCTGGAGGGTCTCCTGCCAAGATGACCACTACACTGTGTGAGTGACAGCTAGGCTGTATGAATGGGGATCGTTTTGCATAAAAGCAGAGTCCTGAGGACTGGAAGAGCAAGACGTCGTCACTGGAACTAAGAAGCCGAAGAGGAGAGAAGCCAAAGACACCTGCCACGACTGAACCACCGGTGAAGCCCTGCTGCAGCGTCTCACCACTTTTCTCCACACGATGAGAGAAGATCTTCATCTGCAAGAGGCTTCTTCCCTTGAGCTGGTGGGGCCAAGCAGTTTGCCAATCACCTTCCTGGACCTGCCTTGGTCAAATCGCCAGTACCCTGTACCCTGAGACCGGATAGCCAGGCACCCGTCCACACGGACCGCGATTTAAAGGAGCGTACCTTTTATTTGTCGGGCAGCACTGCAGCTGGTTTCATCCCTGGGTAGTGCAGTAACTTGAACCTTCCTCAGTGAGGAGAGCCTCTGTTCCTCTGCTGGATCCACCGAACTGCAGGAACTACCAGGAACAACCGCCACCACAGGAGCCACTTCTTCATATTAAGGTACATTGTTCCGCCAGGCCGCCCTTTTCACGTGGTAGTGATAAAGGTGTTTTAAATCCTTTACCTACCTTTTGGGTTGGCCGCCCCTATCTTCTAAACCTTGTCTTCTGCATCCACCTTTTCGAAATCGTTAACCAAAGACTTGACTGCAACTACAAGAACATTTTGCTCCTGGGCCCCTTTGCCCTGTACCACTGACTCTGGCACAGGCCTATTGACTCTGCCTAAATTTGATAGAACTGCCTTCACTAGATTGTTTCTCAACTAGAACTGTGTTGGTGCACCTACTTCTTATAACCACCTTTTCCTTCCCACTTTTTAAGCTTGTGAAGTGCCCTTTTGCTCGGTTTTCATTTAAGTATCCTCTATGCTAAAGTACTGCCTTGCCTAAACTTGTTCACAAACTTATGGGAAGTGTTGCTAGGGTGTGTAAGAAGGTATTTCTGTATAACTTGTGCTTTCCCTCCCTTGTGAGAAATTACTAGAGTGTCATTTGTGTTTGATTTTCACTGTGCCGTTTTGCTCAGTTTTCACTCTTGCTCAAACTTGTCTACAATTTCACTAGGGCGTTGTGTATACTTTTCTTGACTGATTCCAACTTGCTTTATTAACTGTGATTAATGTGTTGAACTCGAAGTGTGTAAATTAAATATATATTATTTTTAATACAAAGCTTTGGTCAGTGTTTCCTTGTGCCATAAGTACTGTAGCCCTATTGTGTAAACCCTGAATACTGCTCATCTCCCTCTTGAGATAAGTCTGACTGCTTAGCCACAGCTACCAAGAAACTCTTTGTGGTACAGACTGATACCAAAGGAGATTTATTGCTCATACCTGTAGTCTTAAACTTCTGTAGTGCTCCCTAAGGGAACTTAGCCCGAGATAGATACTTTCCGTATGCTTAGCACGTAACTTACAGGAGCGGCATCCAAGCAGCTCCTACTTCATTGCTTATACCAACTGTGATTATGGCGTCGGACTCTCGTACACTAAGAGCTAACGAGGTTGGAGAATACACATTAAATATAATATAGTAAACTGCCTATCTTCAAGATATGTCCTCTCAACTTTAAGCAGGGCACGCCAACCACCAGTAAGGGAATTTAGCCTCAGAAGTTTATACATACATTTATTTTGCAAGATTAGCATGCCATTTGAAGGATAGATTCCAAATTAGTTGGTACATTCTCGCTCATATAAAACAGTACTAGGAGGAATATTTATGTATGCCTAGAGCCAGAAAACTAATTCTAAAGAGCACTTATCTCATAGATTATTTTCAGTTAACATCAAGCTAATAATATTGTCGCCTCATTTTGTGGTTGTATGTTTTTTTTTTTAACCTAAACCGCATTTAGCATTTCCAACTTTGTAATAATGGGCGGCTTACCATTAGTATTCACAGAAGATGTGGGATCTAACCCTATGAAACATGAGTACTACACGAACTAGGTATGCACACGCTGCACTTTTTTCTTTAATAAACCCAATAAAGGGACTTTCACGACCATTTTCTTATAGTCATTTCAGCAGAAACATTTGATCACAACTAAATAGATGATTGTTCTCTCTTTTTTATTATATTTTTTTCTTTCCTCTCTCCCTTCCTCACAATCCTCCCCTATACCAATCCCAATTCTCTGTCTGAGCATGATGGTTGATCCATAATGATTGTCGAAAAATGTATATATCAAACAATATTGTGCTTTTGTGACCATATACTTTTCTTATGTCAACAATATGCTTATTATGTTGAATGGTTATATTTTGGCTGCACAGTATTTGCTCATGCACATGATAGTGTGAAATAATTCTGACAAGAAATGCAAGTGCTCTTGCATCTCATTTGCTGGCTCAACAAAGTTATAGAAGAGTTTTATCAAGCAACACACCACAAAGAGATTTCTCATTCATGTATGTGCTAATAAATTAGACAAGAAAATCAAGTGTGCACGTGTGTCAGCTACTGCGCTCAGCCAAGTCATGCTTAAGGTCATGTTCAGACTATCAGCAGGACACATAGAGATTTCCCCTTCACTCAGAGAGTGGTAATAGATTTGAGTATTCATGTGTGCCAGGCCAGATACTACACTCAACCATGTCACATACTCTTTTTTTAAATTTATTTTTTAGGAGACTGTGTCACGCTGGGCGGGCTCACTGCTGCTATATGTCGGTGCTATCCTCCTCTCTGGCCGTCAACAGTGGGGGGACCTCCCCCGAAATCACGCCGCACTTCGGGGCGCCAGTTTACCCACACGCCGGGGCTTCTACCCGCACGCCGGGGCTCTTCTGTACCCGCACGCCGGGTGTCTGTATGGCCGCTCCATGGGATGCCCTAATGGTCCCACAGCAGCCGCGAACCCGGGATCCAGCAGTCTCAGCCTCCCGATTGCTGGACCTAGGATTACAGGCGCGCGCCACAGCACCCGCCAACCATGTCACATACTCACCATTTCAAGTCACATACCCCATAGACTATACCCCAAAGACTATTCCCCTGTGTGATAGTAAATTGACAAGAACGTCAAGTGCTTGTGTGTCTCTGATACTTTGTCCAATCAAGTCATTCATGGGAGCACATAATCAACCGGCGTGGCCCAAAAGACTTTGCCCTTCGCTCAAAGTGTGCTAACATATATGACACAAAATTGAAGTGCTCTTATTTGTCGACTATTATAATCAATCAAATTGTGCAAGAGTACTTGTGCAATCGGCCCTCATACACAAAAGACATTTACACTTCACTCATAGTGTGCTAATAAATTTGACAAGAAGTTCAAGTGTTTGGCGGTGTGTGTCAGCTGTTGCACTCTATTGGTACTAGCCCATTTGTTTGAGGCCCATTTGCTCTAGATTATTTAACATATTTCACTGCAAATGTAGATGAGGTCTAGGTTTAGGTATTTATTAGGGTGAAGGGCATGTGGGGCGGGGGGTTTGTAAGGGTCGTCCTCACTTTTTCTTGCAATTAAATTTGTAAAAACATGATTGAAAATAAAGTTGGTTAAAAAAAAAATGTTTCCCAAGGAAACATCATAGAACCAGCTAATGTATGCATGGCACTGTTTCAATTAACCAATGCATCCCACAGTTGTTTTCCCACTGTTTGCCCTTCACTCACTGTTCTAAATTTGAAAACAAATTCAAGTGGTCATGTGTGTGTAACATGGTGCTCAAAGAAGTCATACGAGAAAACACTTTCAATCAAGGCATACACTCCAAAGACATTTTCCCTTCACTCAAAGTGTGCGAGTTAAATTGACAGGACATTCATGTTTTCATGCGTGTCAGCTATTGTGCTCAAACAAGTCATATTTGAGCATGCATCCAATCTAGCTACTCCAGAACACATTCTTCCTCCCTTCAGGTAGGTGGTGTGTGGCATCACACACCCAATCACATTGCCGGAATGATCAGCAAGAACCTGCAAATATATTTCTCCAGCAAGTTGTGCATTCACCTACATTCACTCATTCAGCCAACCCGATTATGATGTGCTTCTCTCAAAGTCTACTAATGATTTTGACAAGAAATTCAAATGCTTGTGTGTGCCAACTAGACTCCTCTAGATCACCAATGCTACCTGTCACCTGTGGAGTCCTTCAGGGTTCCATTGTCTCCCCAGTGATCTTCAATCGATACGTGGAGCAGCTGGGAGCCCTCCTAGCCACTCACAACATCCTCATCCACCAATATGCCAAGGAATCAAAGCTATACCTCAAGCTAGACTCCATCAAGGACATCCATAGGGTCAAAACCTGCCTCTCACTGATCCAGTCGTAGATTTCCAGTGCATACTTGGAGCTCATCCCCTCCAATACCAAATTTCTACTCCTCACCAACAGCACCGGACACCCAGACCTACAGACCTTGGTATCAACCATGAACTCTGAGGGCTTCACACCCAAACTCACCTTCTGCGCCAAGTTCCTTGGGTTACACATCGACAAACACTTCTCCTTCAAGACACATATAGCTAAGAAAACTCAGACAGCTTGGTATCAGCTCTCCCTCCTGTGGAAAGTCAAGCCCTTTCTCCCTCTGAACAGCTTTATATCCACCATTCAAGGATTGGTCCTATCCCACCTGGATGGGGGCAATGCACTACACAAAGGCATCCTGTCATCCTCCCATTGTCCTCCCGTCGTCCTCCCTTGTGCCCCTGAGAAGTGTCCGACATGTAGCTGCATGCCTCATCAAGTGTCTACGCAGATATGACCACATCACCCCGGCACTCATCGGCCTTCACTGGCTACCACTTCACGCACAAATTACCTTCAAGTCTTGCTGCATCATCTATAAGGCAGTCACCCTCAAGTCACCCAGCTTCCTCACGGAGAAACTCCACCAGAAGCCTGGACACATGCAGACTTGAAATCAGCTGCTGCAAAAAGGGAAAGGGCCAGAAAACAAGCATTCTCTGCCTACGATCCACAACTATGGAACCTCCGCCCCATCGGCACAGACTCGCTTTCAAGCTCCCCCTTTCAGAAAAGAACTCAAGACCCACCTCTTCAAGGAGTCTCTCCTCCTCAACACCTAGTCTATCCCATCACCCCTCGAGCCAGCTGACCCGCTAGACACCAACACACCTTGCTCCCCACCACCAGGTACAGCTGTACCCCTGCTCTGTGCCCCTCTGTATCCTACCCCCCGCTGTATATCTGTTCTGTTATTACCTCTGTAAAGTGCTCTGTTACATATCTGTATTGTTTTATACCTTTGCAAAAGCACTCTGTTGCTTCTCGAAAGCTAGGTCAGCACTCAATAAATGACATAATAATAATAATAATAATAATAATAATAATAATAATAATAATAATAATAATAATAATAATAAAAATAATGAGCATGCATTTAACCAGTGCATCCAAAAGACAAGTGCCCTTCCCTCAAAGTGTATTAATAAATTTGACAAGAAATTATATATTTGTGTCAGCTATAACGTTCAGCCAGGACCTTGGGTTTTGCAATTCTGCCCTTGCCTATCACGTTTTTGTTGATGATACTGAAATACCTTTCTCATTTTCTTTCTTTACCCGGCTCTTCATGCACAACTGGTCTCTTTTCAAGTTCCTAGTCTACAAAGCTATCCATGGTCTTGCTCCTCAGTACCTGTCTGATTGCACTCAATTTACTCATCAGCTTGTTTCCTGTGATCCTCCTATACACTCAATTGCACCCTCCAATACCCTCACTCCTCGGGCCCCCTGCGTCAGTTCTTTTTCCCTACTCGCCATGCTTACTGAAAACCTCCGCCCATAGCAATCAAAGCTATTCCAACTGTGGATCTCTTCAAGGCTTGGCGTCAACTTCACTTACTGAAGAGGGAGCACCCCTTGCCCTCTCCCCCATCCTCCCTACCTGATGCCACAACAGCCTCCAGTGACACATAATAATGTAATGTTGTATATTTGTCACACACATATGCTTATAGCGGTAATTCATACTTCCTTAAAACTTGACATAATAAAAACACTGTCCAATTAAATAAAATACCAACATTTAAAAAGATACAGTTCAAACTGATTCTTTAAAACAATATACACAACTTTTAAAAATATGTGCAGTACCAACATGATTATTCCTTAAGTAAATATCCTGTTTTAAATATTTGTAACATAAGAGCCGAAGCTACCCAGTGTGAATTAGCCATAAGAACGTAATATAAGGCTGGGCGACAATGATGAAAATTCATCTCTCTTAAAATCAGCAAAATCCCTATTTTTCTTATGTGCAAATACGCAGGGCAGAAAATAATAAAATGTAACAAGTCTTCATTTGGCTCATTACATAGTGGACAACTAGTATCATTTACTTGATCAGTCCAATGTACTGTCATTGCTTTGAATTGTAGAGCATTTAGGCATGCTCTCGTTATTAACCAACTATCGTAGATTTTGTGACTCCAAGTTAAATACTCCTGCAAAATATCTGAAATAACAAAAACAACATATCTTAGATTGGCACTAATTGAACGTTGTTTGGTTTCCTGTGTCTCTTTAGCGTAGGAGCTTAGAAGTACACTGCAGTGAATTTGCACAATTTCATCCATTAAACGGGGTGTAGAAAAAAGTGTTTGTGCATTAATTTTAATAAAATTGTTTTCTATATATGGTAGCCATGGAATTCTCTAAGCACCATTCCTCTTTAACAATTCTCAGATTATATTCTGTGTTAGTGTCGCCTGTGATGACTCTGATGATGCCATCACTCTTTCCCCGAGGTGGCTTCTCCTCATGTGGCAAGGCAGTGGCAGCCACTAACTAATCTTGATCCTCGGGGAGGCTCTATAAGGGAGGACCACATTGGGGAGGCGACCCTCAGGGGGATGACATGGCATTGTCAGAGAAAGTCAAATATCCCTCTTTTCCTTTTAGGTATGTTCCCTCTCTTCCTCATGCCTTGGTGGCATATTGTAACAAACCCCCTCAACCGCTTGCTAAATCTATAGACAGTATTCATCAATACCACATGAAAAACAGCATGATAGGAACAGAAACGAGGAAGAGGCAAGGAATAGTACTGATTACTTCCAAAAAGAACCAACCCCAGACTCCTCAATACCATGGGGAAAACAGCATGACAGAAACTGGGATGAGGAAGAGGCAAGCAATAGGTATGATTACTCCTAAATAAAGCCAACACCAGTCTCCTCCATATTAGATGGAAAACAACTTGACAGAATCTAAGACGAGGATCTGCCGAGGAGTAGTAATGAATACTCTTAAAGAAAACCAATTCCAGTGGTCCAGTTGTTGGGAAAATCCATTTGGCCTGGGGCGATTCAAAACCATGCCAGGAAGGGAAACATGGAGTTCTGCAGCCAACGCAGAGCGAGGTATCAGTGGGAGTCCTGCAGAGTCCTTGGCGTCCGTGTGAGCTGCTCTTCCCCCTGGTTGTGAAGGAGTTAACTGGTGAGAGGAAATGCCGTGAGGAGCAAGGAGGTGGTGCTTACAGCACAAAAGGGCTTGGAAGCGCGCAGAGTCATGCAGAGTCCATGGCGTATGTGTGAGCTGCTCTTCCCCCTGGTTGTGAAGGGGTTAACTGGTGACAGGAAACGCTGTGAGGAGCAAGGAGGTGGTGCTTACAGCACAAAAGGGCTTGGAAGCGCACGGAGGCCTGCAGAGTCCATGGCGTCTGTGTGAGCGGCTCTTCCCCCTAGTTGTGAAGGGGTTAACTGGTGACAGGAAATGCCGTGAGGAGCAAGGAGGTGGTGCTTACAGCACAAAAAGGCTTGGAAGCGTGGAGCATGTGGAGTCCTACGGAGTCCTTGGCGTACTTCGCGCTCCGGTGCGTAGAGGCAGCAGTTACTGAGAGCTTCACTTGTGGACTTGTGTATTTGTGTACCCATTGGAATTGGAGCTCGCTCAGCGCGCTGTGAAGGTGTGGAGCCAGTGTGTTCAGCTGTGGCAGGTATTGCCAGCAGTCTTCCGGGCATGCTTCTATCCTGAGCTATTTTCTGTCATTAACAGAGGGCGAGGGGGAGAGTTGGCCTCAGGCAGCTCCCCAAGTTGCCGGGCGTTCCCCGCGTTCTTTGACATTTATTTGCCGGGTGTCCCTGGCTCCATGTGACTTTTTAACCGCTGTGCTGTTGCCCTGACATTCTGGAAGACTGGGAGACTGGTGGGGGCTCTGTTGACTCTGTTACCTACAACCCACAAATCACATTGGCCCCGCTGTTTTCACAGGGGGTTGCGAAGTAGTTCTTCTCCCTCTTTGATTCTGAGTTAGTAGCTGGGGGGCTGCGAGCATAATCTCTCCTCTCACTTCCTAACATGGTTAGGGCCTAAGTGCAGTACTGCGCATTGATTAATGTAATTCGCATTGTTTTATAAACTGCTCTGTATAGGGCCTTTTAGCTGTTTTAAGTTGCTTTTTAGACACTGCTAGTTAAGTGGCAGTTACCGCACGTTGTGGATAAGCATTATTCATAGTTCTTTTAATGCTGCATTGTTTTATTCCTTTTATTGTCATCTGTTTTAAAAGTGTGGCAAAATCACCATAATTCTTTAGCTTTTACAGGCTCGTACAGGCTTACTTACATTTACAACCTAACTAGGTCTATCAATACCAGCAACAAGGGGAAAAGAAAAGCTGGGGATGAGGGGAGATCCGGGGGATTTGGGGGGTTTCGGGAAGGGGGCAAAAAAATAAAATGCTAAAACCAGCAAAGTTGGGAAACCCCCCTGGGCCCTGGACCTCCACATCGTGAGATGACGTCTGGGGATGAGGAGGAGGCTATTGAGGGATTGGCGACAGCACAGGGGCTGGTGCAGGATACAACTATGCTGGGTATTTCTAGGGTGAGCAGCCCAATGTTCGAGGAACACGACAGTTTGGCCATGGACTCCTCGCTAGCGTGTGAGGGGGATAAGGTGTGGCTGGAATCTCTACTTGATGACAAGGTAAAACCCCTCCAGATGATTCTGAAATCCCTACGGAGACTGAAGGAGGGGGTCTTTAATACTCTAGCAATTATGGATGACTCTATTAGAGCAATCTCACTGAAGCTGTGCGACTTGGCTAAAGGTGGGCCGGAAGGGTTGACTCCTGATGGGTCTTATGTTTTGTGTAAGTCATTAAAGGGTGGACACTCTTCTAGTTGCGATATGGCTGTGGAAGTGCAAAGTAGACAACCACCTGTCGCAGTTATAGTGGAAGTGGATGAAGGGCCAGCCGCCAAAAAAGTTGGGAGGGGGCCTTTAGTCAGATTAGAAAGGGACACTGATACTGAGGAGACAGCTTTTTTGCAAGGGAAAGGGGATCAGACAATTTTAAATCTACCTCCCGAGGCGGTTCCATATGTGGAGATCATTAGGGGTCTGCCTGGGCTTGCCAAGGGTAGTTTTGAATGAACCCTCTCCCTAATAAATAACGTGTCGCACTGGATTAACTCTAACCTGATGGGCCCAAGATTGATCCTTCCATTATTCGGATGGTGAGAAGAGTGGTTTGGGCTGGGAGCAGGCCCAAACATTTGTTGGGTGACTGTGTAGTAGTGACCTTTCAGATTCAACAATGGCTAACTATCTCCTAAGTACCAACCTAGCACGAGGCCTGAAGCCAAATGGAAATAGACTTTTAAGCAAGCTTCTTCCCTGGGCTATTTTTATTTGAGGGTAGGGGCCATGAGGTATGGGGTCAGTGTCATGGCAGTGGGGTTTGGGGGGGACATCTGGGGAAAGGAAATCTTTCCTGCCGTTCGGTTTCGGTTTGTGAAATAGTGGGCAGCTGGAGTAGGATCCCCACAAAGAGAGGGCACACTACTTCCATGCCAAAGGATCCCTCTGGTACTCTTGATTTGGTCAACCAATTCGACATTCTAACCTCTTGTGAGGATCTGGATTGACACCTGGTTCACACAGGGTGTCACCAAACCCGGTGTCTAGTTTGGGAGAGCAGTCAATAGTTCTCATCTCAATCTGTAGCCTTCATGCAAGTAAGCCTGTGGAGTTTCGTCTGCTTTCATGGAATATTGCAGGCTCAACAAGGAAGATTAATATTGGACCTGTGGTTGAGCTTCTCCAAGCCAACAAGGTGGTACTCCTACAGGAAACTTGGGCAATAGATACCCCGCAATTAGATGGTTTTACCTCTTATGGTATACCGGCCAAGAAGAAATCGAGGGGGAGATGCTATGGGGGTTTATGCATTATGATCAAGTCCTCCCTAGACTGCAGGGCGAAGGTGATTGATACAGGTATGGATATTCTGTAGGCGGTTCTTCTATCTACAGTAAAAGAGGAATCAATATGCATCATCAACTTCTATAATAGTCCCCATATTTCTGAGGCTGATAGATTAGTAAAATACAAGGGGTTCACTGAGGACCTACTGTCCGCAGGGAGGAACAAAAATGAATTCTATATCTGGGGCAGAGACTTCAACATTAAGATGGGTATGGGAGTGGTAAAGGATGATTTAGACCCCCTGGAAGATTGGTCTGAGAATATCCCGGTGCCATATATGAGGGATGAGAGAGTTTGTTCTAAGGGCTTGCAATTGATTTCATGGCTGATGGAATGGGATTACGCACTGTTAAGGGTCGCCTAGCCCCGGATATTCTGGGCGAGGTGACCTTTAACAACCATTTGGGCTCCTCAACTATAGATTATTTTTGTATTTCTGTGTGCTTGTGGGAACGCACTGTAAGTTTTGAGGTGATCCCTGATGTGCACAGTGATTACCATCCCATCCGTTTGTCCTTTAAGGGTTTGTTGGGCGTGGGGGTTTCCACGGATATTGCACCCTGTCCAATGAAGGGTGTGATTACTGGTTCCAGAAGAATCAAATGGGGGACTATTCTAGAGGAGGAACTACACTATAATTCAAACACTGAGAAGGAATCTCTCTTGGCGGACATACTGGGGACAGCCTACCATCAAGGATAATTGTTGAGAAATTTGTGGAATTGGCGGCTGCTCTTACTGGTAAATTTATGAGAGCATCCAGGGCCAATGGGAGAGCACTGCAGAAGGGGTATTTTGATGAGGGCTGTAAAGGGGCGAAGAGAGCCCTGCTGCTGACACTTAAGGATCCAATATCTAGCAGAAGAGCGATAACCCAGGTCAGAACTCATTACCAGATTGGGTTAAAGAGAAGAAAACAGGAAATTGAAGCAGTGGGTTGGGAGGGCTTCTTGGACGCCGCCAAAAGAAGGAACCAGGAGGCTTTTTGGGAGTTTGTGAAGGGTGGTTCTGTTGGGTGTTGGTCTAATGTGGATAGTGGGACCCATGTGGAGGAAGGGGTTTGTTTAAAGCATTTTGGGAGTCTGTTTGGGACAGTTAACATTGAGGGCTGTGTAGATCTAGCTGCGTCCTGTCTTAAATTTGAAGTGGAGGAGGTTAAAAAGGCCATTAACCTACAAGCTCATAACCGGGCACCGGGCCCAGATATGATCCCCTCAGATCTGTTCTAGGATCCCGTGGACTTGTGGGTACCACTTTTAACAGTGGTGTTCAACGCCTGTATGCATTCTGGTAACTATCCCCCTTCGTGGAAAAAGGGTATCATTTTCCCAATTCTTAAAAAGGGTAATAAGGCCAGCCCCAGCGCTTATAGACCAATTTCACTGCTGGATTCCTCCTTCAAAATTTTTGGGAGAATCTTGTTAGCACATATTGAAACCTGGTTGGCGGAACAATCGGTTTTATCAGACATTCAGTTTGGGTTCCGCCCAGGAGTTGGTACTATGGAGCAGAGTCTCAATCTATACCTCCTAGTGGCCAACTCGGTCTTCTGTATGGGTGAGGCTGTGTATCTAGCGTTCACAGACCTGAGCACGGCCTTTGACAAGGTGGACAGGGCAAAGCTCTGGGCCGTGCTCGGGTCACTGGGCTGCCCGGGGGGACATCTTGAGGGTGTTGATAGACATACATACAGATAATGAGGCGTGCGTGCGCAGTGGTCCGGGGGACACTGCACGGCCTGCTTCAGGGTTGGATGTGGTGTGCAGCAGGGTTGTGTGCTGGCCCCTATATGTTTCTGTCTATATATTAATGACCTTTAATTGGACCTCTTAAACATCCTGGCTGACTTTTTGGTCCTGGGGGGATGGGCTTTCCCAGTCTTAGCATACGCCGATGATACAGTATTGCTTGCCAGAACACTGAGAACCCTACAGTCCCTCATTAATGCTTATACAGCCTCTATGTCTGAATAAGGGCTAAAAATCAACACCAAAAAATCAGCAGTGATGGCGTGTTTGGGTAGAAAACGGCCAGCAGCAATGAGACTGATGCTCTGTGCCGGAGAAGTCATACCCCGAGTTAAGGTTTTTGATTACCTGGGGATAAGCTTCTCGGAAGATCTAACTGGCAAGGCCCACCTGGCCAAACAATCTGTCAAAATGAGTCAGCAAATAGGGGGCCTTTTTTGTTTCATGTCAAGGTGCAAGGGTCAGCCTCTGGAAGTGAACTCTAAGATCTACGGTGCCCAAACAGTGGCAGTTACAATGTATGGCTCCCCTCTATGGGGTTTTCAGAGGGCTGAAGAAATTCAAATAAAGGATAATAAATTCATCAGGAGATTGTTGGGGCTCCCGAACTCCGTGGCATGTATACCAATCCATAAAGAATTGGGAATGGAGTTTTGGGAGGACCAATGGGCACAGTTCCCGACTCTATTTTGGGTCCGGTTGTGGGCAAATAAATATGCTTCTCTCTGCCACTTCATCATCCGGTCTGTGTGGGGCAGGGTGGGGTGGCAAAGAATCCCATGGCTGGACTACATCTCCAAAGCCCTCGGAGAAGCCAACCTTAGTACTCTTTTTTCCCCCCTGCTGTATTAGTGACCAAGGTTGAGGGGAATAGATACAGATCTGTGTTGGGTGAGGTTGTCGCGAGGAAAAGAACACTCTCAGAGTATGGAATTAAATCGGGCCAATTTCATACCATGATCAGTAGGCCCTCAGTGATTCAACCCTATCTAACCTGGAGTTCCCATGAAAAAGATTGGTGGTTAATAACTAGGGCGAGGTTTGACTGCCTCCTTTTGCAAGGGAACACAGCCAATTGGAAAGGGTTCTCTGATTCCGCTAGTTGTCCGGTGTGTGGACATCAGCGTGAAGACCTGGCTCATGTATTGCTATTTTGTATTGGATATGCAGGGATACAAAGAGCAACTCTAATACCGGCCCTAAAGAAGACAGATATCTGCCATTACAAGGTAGCGCTCACATTCCTTCTGAGTGCGGACTCTGTTTTCACTGCTTGGGCCCTGCTCTCTTTTTTGAAGAGAGCAATGTACTTTAGAAAGGGGCTGATGAGGCTCCAGGGAGAAGGAGGCCATATACGAAATGGTGGAATGCTGAAGGAACTGTTTTTATGGTTACATACATTTTTCCCTTTCATTTAAGAAATGGAATTATTGGTCTAGCGGCCTTGTAACATCTCTTAATATTATCTTATTGTGGTCTGATTTAAGAATGTATGATATAGTTTTCAGTATTTAATTTTAAGCAACTATTGATGAATTGTGATATTTCTTGGATGTATGTAATATTGTTTTATGTTTGATGGATTTTTGCAACCGAATAAACTTGTTTGACTGACTGACTGAATAATAATAATGATAAAAATAATGAGCATGCATTTAACCAGTGCATCCAAAAGACAAGTGTCCTTCCCTCAAAGTGTATTAATACATTTCACAAGAAATTATACATTTGTGTCAGCTATAACGCTCAGCCAGGACCTTGGGTTTTGCAATTCTGCCCTTGCCTATCATGTTTTTGTTGATGATACTGAAATACTTTTCTCATTTTCTTTCTTCACCCGGCTCTTCATGCACATCTGGTCTCTTTTCAAGTTCCTGGTCTACAAAGCTATCCATGGTCTTGCTCCTCAGTACCTGTCTGATTGCATTCAATTTGCTCATCAGCTTGTTTCCTGTGATCCTCCCATACACTCAATTGCACCCTCCAATACCCTCACTCCCCCGGCCCCTCGCGTCAGTTCTTTTTCCCTACTCGCCATGCTTACTGAAAACCTCCGCCCATAGCAATCAAAGCTATTCCAACTGAGGATCTCTTCAAGGCTTGGCGTCAACTTCACTTACTGAAGAGGGAGCACTGCTTGCCCTCTCCCCCATCCTCCCTACCTGATGCCATAACAGCCTCCAGTGACACATAATAATGTAATGTTGTATATTTGTCACACACATATGCTTATAGCGGAAATTCATACTTCCATAAAACTTGACATAATAAAAACACTGTCCAATTAAATAAAATACCAACATTTAAAAAGATACAGTTCAAACATGATTCTTTAAAGCAATATACACAACTTTAAAAAATATGTGCAGTACCAAAATGATTCTTCCTTAAGTAAATATCCTGTTTTAAATATTTGTAACATAAATATCCTGTTTTAAATATTTGTAACATAAGAGCCGAAGCTACCCATGGTGAATTAGCCATAAGAAGGTAATATAAGGTTGGCGACACTGATGAAAATTCATCTCTCTTAAAATCAACAAAATCGTTATTTTTCTTATGAGCAAATACGCAGGGCCGAAAATAATGAAATGTAACAAGTCTTCATTTGGCTCATTACATAGTGGACATCTAGTATCACTTACTTGATCAGTCCAATGTACTGTAATTGCTTTAAATGGTAGAGCATTAAGGCGTGCTCGTTATTAACCAACTATCGTAGATTTTGTGACTCCAAGTTAAATACTCCTGCAAAGTATCCGAAATAACAAAAACAACATATCTTAGATTGGCACTAATTGAACGTTGTTTGGTTTCCTGTGTCTCTTTAACGTAGGAGCTCAGAAGTACACTGCAGTGAGTTTGCACAATTTCATCCATCACACAGGGTGTAGAAAAAAGCGTTTGTGCATTATTATTAAAAAAATTGTTTTCTATATATGGTAGCCATGGGATTCTACGAGCACCATTCCTCTTTAACAATTCTCAGATTATATTTTGTGTTAGTGTCGCCTGTGATGACTCTGATGATGCCATCACTCTTTCCCTGAGGTGGCTTCTCCTCATGTGGCAAGGCAGTGGCAGCCACTAACTAATCTTGATCCTCGGGGAGGCTCTATGAGGGAGGACCACATTGGGGAGGCGACCCTCAGGGGGATGACATGGCATTGTCAGAGAAAGTCAAATATCCCTCTTTTCCTTTTAGGTATGTTCCCTCTCTTCCTCATGCCTTGGTGGCATATTGTAACAAACCCCCTCAACCGCTTGCTAAACCTATAGACAGTATTCATCAATACCACATGAAAAACAGCATGATAGGAACAGAAACGAGGAAGAGGCAAGGAATAGTATTGATTACTTCCAAAAAGAACCAACACCAGACTCCTCAATACCATGGGGAAAACAGCATGACAGAAAATGGGACGAGCAAGCGTCAAGGAGTAGGTATGATTACTCCTAAAGAGGGCCAGCACCAGTCTCCTCAATATCAGATGGAAAACGACATGACATAATCTAAGACGAGGATCTGCAGAGAAGCAGTAATGAATACTCTAAAAGAAAACCAATTCCAGTGTTCTGGTTGCTGGGAAAATCCATTTGGCCTGGGGCGATTCAAAACCATGCCGGGAAGGGAAACATGGAGTTCTGCAGCACAACGGAGAGTGAGGTACCAGTGGCATCGCAGGAGTTAGAACGGCAGAACTGAGTGAGAAGGAGACCCACTGTGCAACACGCTCAGGGAAGCTCCGCTGAGGCAGGACGTGAGGAAACAAGTCGTGCTTTCTGAGTGATGAAAGAGCTCGAACACCACCTGGAGTCCAAACGCCTGTCTGAGGTGCTTACTGTAGCCGTGATTGATGTGGGAGCCAGAGAAACACCCAATGTGGAATCTGGAATGTGGCAGACATGCAAGAAGTGAACCGGTGAGCCCAGGGAAAGGGTTGGGACACCAAAGCACTGTTGGGCAAAATAATTGCATGAAAGTCCTACCAGGCAATGTGAGGTATGTGACCCAAAGTCAAGTGTGTGGAGCAAGTTGTATGAAAGTCCTGGCAGGACAGTATGCCAGGCAAAGTCAAGTGTGTGAACCAAAGTAAAGTGTGTAGAACAAGCTGCATAAAAGTCGTGGCAGGAGAGTATACCTGGAAAAGTCAAGTGTATACAAAGAATTGTAAAAGAGAATCCCAAGGCCGACCCATACCTTTGGTGATTTTGAAGTGCATTTGAATGATGAAGAAAACCTGGCAGGGGATCATACCACGTATCCAGTGAGTCTGAGACCCACACCCAAATTTCAGTACAGTTAAACATGAATCCCAAGGAAGACCCATGTCCTTAGGATGTTGAGTTATCTTCAGCAAGGAGAAGGAAGCCATTTCCCCAGGAGTGGATTACAACAACAGGAGTGGTTGTGCTCTTGAACTACAAGGAACTTGGATTATTCTTTTGTTTTGAACTTTCTGGAGAGAAACGTGGGGAAGAGAGTCATTCAAATTGACCATTTGGAACGTTTGTGTTGGAGTTTGAGCTTTTGTGTTGGATTTAAACATTTGTACACTTCAAGAAGCATAGACAATTCCCTTAGCACCTTAATATTTGTTTTAGAGTGTGAGGGTGAGAATATGATTTTGGTAGCAGGACGCACATTTACTTTGGACATCATGACACTGGACAGACCCTTAGTTTTGGTTGAGGTAGGGAAATATCTCCTATATTAGGGACAGTGAGGCATTTTACAACACATTTTCATTTTAATAACAGTCTAAAACCAAACAAATGAATCCTCATGTCCGTTTCTCATTTCTGGCTCTTCACAAGGCCTAGGATTGGACCAGATCCGTAACCAGTGCATGGGTGGTTCTAGTCATCTTCATCTCTCAAATCATGTTCTATTATTTGTACATTTGTAGTACTGCAAAAGCCCCAATGCTATGCTCCATATGTAATTGTTGCTTTTACTTGTGTATAATATAATGGAGGGATCATTTTGAGGGGTTGACATTTACACAGCCATAAAATTAGAAACACCCCCAAGCTGCTGTTTCATCCTAGAAATCTGCTTCATAATATGACTGTTCCCCTTTAAATCTGAAGAAATCTGTATCCCTAGGTAATTGAATTCTGAAAACCTTGGAATAATGCATCAATTTATGGACATCTTAGGCATTTTGGTTCTTGATTTTGCTCTACAACAAACCATTACTACAGATTTTTGAGTGTTCACATTCAAATCTAATGTATTGATAAAACTTGTATTTTCATCAATCAGTTTTTGTAAGGCCCTTGGAATCGTGCAATAAGTACTGTATCATCTGCATAGGCCAGGATAAGGAAAGCCAAACATCCAAGCCTTAAAAAAATCAATATTCAAATTCACCAGGAAGGTATATAAACCACTGATATAAAGTGAAAATAACAAAGGGGCTAAAACACATCCCTGTCACACACCAGACGATATAGGAAAATACTGTGTGCAATAACCCTGTACTCCGCTCCTAACACAAGCTTGATTGCTAAAATGTATTGTCATCAGTACATTAATAAGATCGGATGGGCATTCTAAGGACCTGAGAACGTTGCACAATGTATTGCTGTTAACGTTCTCAAAGGGCATGCTCTGATCCATAATAGCCAAATATGTTGGCTCATATCTAATATACATGAACAAAGTGGCCAGTAGTCGTAAATTAAAAACCTGTTCTCCTGTTCCAAATCCCATTCTAATGCCCAATTGGATAAGTGTTTCTGGGCCTATACAATCCAAAGTTCAGACCTTCTGCAGCAAAGACCCCACAGGACAGGGCCATAGTGTTGAAAGACACAGGTTCACAGGAAACACTGTACGATGAAATGTAGCACGTTTGCTACATACACACTTTTTAGCCTATAAAATCCAAGGTTTGGACCCTCTGCAGCAAAGCCCTCGCAGGACAAGGCTGCAGTGTTGAGCAACAAAGGTGTACTCGAGAGGCTGTACGACAACACATAGCACATTTGCTACGTCCAAGCTTCCGAACCTATAAAATCTGAGGTTCGAAAACCTTGCAGGACAAGGCCGCAGTGTTGAGCGACGCAGGTGCGCAGGAGACATTGTACAATGAAATGTAGCACTATTGCTATGTCCACGCTTTGAGACTATAAAATCCGATGTTCAGACCCTCTGCGGCAAAGCCCTCACAGTATAAGGCCGTGGTGCTGAGCGACATAGGTTTTTGGCAGTGAAGGGGCCTGCGGTGTGGACAGTGATTGCAGATGACTGACCCTCCTGTCTGGGGCTGCCAGGTAAGATGTTTTGGGTAGATTTAGCTTGCTCTGCTCTTTGTAGCCCTTCTGACCTGGGGCCCTTTCTCCCTTGACGTGTGTCTCCCGTCCCCCTGAGACTTGTCCCTCTGCCCATGCCCCTTTGGCCGGGTGAGCCCCCATCCCTGCTCAGTCCATCATGCGTAACCCTTGCTCCCTACCCGCGCGGCTCCATCACACTCCTCTTCGCATTGTGCTACCTTGCCCACTACATCCTTGGCTGTCTTTGCACCTGCGTGTCCTCTGCCCACGTGGTTCCCTCGCACTCCTTGAATGCATGCTCCAACGCCCCTCCATCCTTGGCGTGGCTTTCGTCATCTCACCGCATGGTTCCCTCGCAATCCTTGATTGGTTGCGCACCTACGCCCCTTGCATCCCAGTCCACTAGCATGCCCATGCTACCTCATCCCGCTTGCACCCACGTGTCTTTTGCCCACTTGGTTCCCTCCCATTCCTCGATCATGTGTGCTCCCCGGCCCCACTCTTCCTCAGCTACACTCGAGCCTGTGTGTCCCCTGACCGTGCAGTTCCCTCGCAATCCTTGATTGCCTGGGCACCCATGCACCCCCAAATCCCAGTCCAACAGCACACCCACGCTATCTCTTCCCACGTGGTTCCCTCGCATTCTGATCGCATGCGCTCCAGGACTCTTTATGTTCCTAAGCCGCGCGCATTACTGTGTGATCCTGATCGTGCGGGCCTTATTGTGAGACTCCCACACTCCCCTTACATCCCAGGCACATTCATTCCATGCATCCCCAGATTGCCTGGCTACGGCACAATCTTAGTTGCGCATGTTTTCTCACCTAGGCAAAGTTGTGCCCTCATACATCCCTCAACCGTGTGAGCCCCCATGCATCCTTAGATCTCACAACCCTTTCCCAATCCAAGTGGCGGCATGTACCTGCTCCCCTGCAGGCCCTTACCCTTCTCCCTGAACTTTCCCCATCCCAGCCCCTTCCCCTACCATACTTTTTTCTTCTTCTAGGCCCCTTTTGTTTGACTGCTCTGTTCAGGAGGGCCAGTCTCCAGGGCACGCCTCCCCGTTAGCAGCCACAAATCTTGACTCAGGACCTGGGCCACACCCGGGACCTCTGCTGGTTCTTCCCTTGCCTGCGCACGGTGATGGGGCCCCTTGCAGTGACTCCCGTTGCCTCCAGAGGGCCCTTTGTTGCTGTGTCCTGCTTGGTTTGAGGCGTGGTTTGTCCTGGTCCCTTGGGCGTGAGCTAGCACCTGCTCACCTTCGCTTTATATTGAGGGAGTCAAGTCCTCTCTTCCCAGGGCTGCCTGAGTTTGGAGGGGCTATGCAGTTCTCCTCTCTGAGGGGGATTTGTCGGCTCCTTACACAATGACCCACCGGCCGGCCCCTTGCCCTCTTGAAGCTGATCTGGGTGGCCCTTGTGGGATGGATGGTGCCACCCCCTCCTCTGTTGGCCATGATATTTCAGGCCTGAGCGGCAGTGGCTTTCCTTACCTCTCTATTCAGCAGTCCTCCCAGAGATCATGGCTCCTCCTGGAATGCTGTGAAGTGCTAGCTTTTCGCGCGCTCCTCCCAGCTGTGGGTCGGATGTTCAGGGTCCGACCCCGGGGGACACCGGAGTCCTCCCCTGCTCTTTCCAGCACCTGTCGTGCGCGTTGGAGCCCTTAGTGAAGCCTTCTATGCTGCAGCTCTTCTCCGCTCCTCAGCTTTGCTTCACACGAGAGAATGTCCATTGGGCTCTGCCCGGCCTCTCTTCACGGCTGTCTAGCTGGACCTCAGCCGGGTCTCCCCCAGCTCCAGTGTGAACACTTCCTTCCTCTGCCCATCCGGTGCCTAATACGCAAGTGCGGTAATGTTTCAGCAGTTGAATCAGCTCATTCTCATCTCTTTAAGCCCCTTGGCTTATGGAGCTACGCTTCATGCAGCAATTGCCATCTGCGCCCCCTAGTGGTCATCAGCCATCCAATATGTAATGGCAGAGAAACAGTTGGACATTTTGATACAGAGATCAGAAGAGAGAAGACGATTCGAGTGCCATCAGTGAAGAGTTTGTACGAGAACCCAAAGGAGTAGATTAGTGCCCCAAGAGCAGAGGTGTAGAGTATGAAGAGAGGACACAGGAGTGAGTCTTGTGGAACACCAACAGTTAGAGGAGTGAGTTGAGAGGTTTATTTTGCTCCAGTAGACAGATTTGTTGAGGTTCCAGGTAGCATCCAATCCAGACAAGGACTTGATCACTAATCCCAAGTAGAAAGAGAGTATTAAGGAGATAAGAGTGATTGGCAGTGTCAAAGGCAGCTGGATGGTCAAGGAGAATTAGGATAGAGGATAGGCTGTAATGCTTAGCAGAGTCGATGACGTTGGAGACATTCATTAAAGCAGTTTCTGTGGAGTGACATGAGCAGAAATCTGCTTGTAGGAGTTATCAAAGGCTGCGGATGTCTACAAAATAGGTACGAGTGTTGAACAAAAACCTTTTAAGAACTTTACAGTACTGCAGAAGGAAAGACAGGGCAAAAGTTTGCTAGTAGGTTCTTTTCAGCCCCTTGCTTTTTTGGGCTAGGGATGACTGTTGCTGTTTTGAAATTAACGGGAAAGCAAACACAGTCAGAGTTTAGCACGGTGAGAGGCCAATAATGGCTTGACTAGCTGAGGAGAAAGAGGTTCTGATGGGGAAAAATAGCAGTTAGCCTTCATCAGTAGAGATAGGACGTCTCCAGTATTAGTGTGACTAAAGTGGGCGATAGAGATAAGGGATGATGGTAGAGTAGGTAGGGTGTTAAATGTAGGAGGAAGGAGTGTTTGGAAAGTGACATGAGCAGAAATCTGCTTGTAGGAGTTATCAAAGGCTGTGGATGTCTACAAAATAGGTAAGAGTGTTGAACAAAAACCTTTTAAGAACTTTACAGTACTGCAGAAGGAAAGACAGGGCAAAAGTTTGCTAGTAGGTTCTTTTCAGCCCCTTGCTTTTTTGGGCTAGGGATGACTGTTGCTGTTTTGAAATTAACGGGAAAGCAAACACAGTGAGAGTTTAGCACAGTGAGAGGCCAATAATGGCTTGACTAGCTGAGGAGAAAGAGGTTCTGATGGGGAAAAATAGCAGTTAGCCTTCATCAGTAGAGATAGGACGTCTCCAGTATTAGTGTGACTAAAGTGGGCGATAGAGATAAGGGATGATGGTAGAGTAGGTAGGGTGTTAAATGTAGGAGGAAGGAGTGTTTGGAAAGTCAGGAGAGAGTGTCTAATTTTGAAAATGTTTGCAGTTAACTATTTATCTAGGTCATTAGCTGTGCAAGTGGAGTTGATAATTATAGGCTTAGAAGTATTGAGGATTGAGTTGAGGGTGCCCTGTAGATGGCGAGGATGGTTGGAATGAGAGTCAATGAGGGTGAAGTAGAATTTTGTTTTCACTTTTAAATAGAGGACTTGCGAGAGAATTCAGGTCAGAGAGGTAGAGTTGCAGGTCTTCATGCGAGTGGGTATGCCTCCATTTGCGTAGAAACCAGTGCATGTCTGTGAGGAGAGAGCGTATCAATGGGGTGACTCATGGTTGAGGATGCTGAGACTTAGGGAGGAAAGTTAGCAGTGAGAAGTGCGAGGATGATGATTCATGTGGTTGGGATTAGAAGTTGGAGGAAGCAGTGTTAGTGGAAGAGGCATTGTGTGTGAAGAAGGAGAGTGAGAACTGTAAGGTCAAAGAGAAAGGGAAGATTGGCAGAAGGTTTCAATTTCCTTTTAATAATAGGTGAAGCAAGTGGTGAGGAGAGGTCAGAGGGTGGAACGCAGATGGCGGTGGAAAGGATGGAGAGATCAGATAGGGATGATGTGACAGTAGCATTAGTGACTGAGAGTTGGAGATGAATAAGAGATCCAAAGAGTTACCTCCGGTGTGGGTTGGTAGGTTATGGATTGAGTGTAGAGTGTGGCCCCTAAGAAAAGACTGAACTTCAGATTTCTGAGAGGTGGTTAAAGAGAGAAGGTTAAATTCATCTAAGAGAATGTGGTAATCTTTAGTGGAAAGAGAATCAAGGAGTTGTCAATGTTTGAGCACGATAGATGAAGATGATGTGAGTCGAGGACAATGGTAGTGATGGTGAATTCAAAAGAGTTTGGAGAGGACGTGGCATTGGAGTTCTGTGCGGCATTGATAGAGGAAGACAGTAGGTGTCCCACGCCACCACCTCTGCCAGTCATGCGAGGAGAGTGAATGAAGGGTAGTTCTGAGTCGTGTTGGGCTGCCAGAATGAAAAATTCAGGTTTCAATGATAGCAAGAAAGTCTGGAGCCGGGTGATAGCTCGCATGAAAGTAGTCAGTGATAATTATTATAATAGGTTATCATAGGAAATGTTTTGCATACAGACTGAGGATTCTAGAGTGTAATTTTCAGTTTATGTTGTAAAGAAGATTAGAGAAGTTGAGTCTCAGATGAAAATTGTTGAGGTGGATAGGTGTTAGGGGACGTATGGTTAGCTCATTGGCTTTGTTTGTTGGAAGTCGGTGAAAGAGAGATGGAGTAGTGAGAGTTTTGAGATGTGAGTTTTATAATAGAGATAGGAAAGCAGAACGCTGCAGCATGATTGGGGAATTCGTAGGGAGAGGTGAGTTGGAGGAGCAGAAGGATGAGCAGGAGGGAATGCATAATAGGTGAGTACTGCAGTGTGAAAAGACAGCACATTAATTAGCAAGCTAGGGGCACTCACACATGCAGCAGGGAATAAGTCAAAAGCAAAGGCACATAGATGAAGTGGCAAAGAGACTGGCCAATGGCTGGTCTTTGCGCTTTACTTTTGCACCCTTAACTGGGACACCCCTGCCTGGACGTCCCTAGGGAGTTCAGGAGTGATGTACCCGCTGTTGTCACCTGAACTCCTAGTCCATCAGCGATTGGTCTCTGCGATTTTTTTCCTGATGTTACTGGGATGAGGCGATTACTTCCTGATTGGTGTTCCTAGGGGACTCTCTTGAGGCCTCCTGCCGGAAAGTGGGTTGACTCAAGATGGCTGAAGGAACTGATGTCACCAATCCAAGATGGCCACAGGAAGTGATATCACCGATCCAAGCTGGCTGCGAGAAATTATTTCACCAATCCAGAATGGCCACAGGAAGTGTTGTTACAGACAAAAAGTGAAGCCACAAACAAGTTACCAATTATATTGGAATACATTGGGGGTCATTCCGAGGTTGGAGGTAAGTACAGGGCTTTACGGCATGGAGCAAACCACATGTCCGATCTGGTAACAGACCGCTAATTGCGGCCTATTACAACTTCGCGGGCACGAGCTTTGCGCCACGCCGGTAAAGTACCTAGCGCCATGCCACAAAAGGGCCCGAAAAAGCCCTTACCGGCATGAAGCACACCGTACTTAACAATACCGCCATAGAACAAAGTGGAAACAGCGATGTCCGTAAATAACGGTGGATGTAAATTACGGCCACCATTAAACAACGGAACCAGAAATATCGTCATCGCATAGGAACGAGAAGGAGCGTGCCGGCCATCTTTAAAAACACAATCCATTGCCATCCTAAACAGGCAGCACCCTTGGGAGCATTTTGAACCCTGGAAAAGGCCATCAGAATCTGCAGGAATGCCAAAAGCACCCAAGAAGACAGCAGACCGGCTCCGCAAGCAGCGATTCAGCCCGGACGAATTGCAGATCATGGTTGACACCCTTGAGGAGCACGCTGACATCGTGTTCAACGGGGACATGCGCAGAGAGCCGGTGCTCCGGAAGAAGATCTGGGCACTAGTGGCCCAGAGGGTGAGCACAGTCGGCACCACCGCCCGCACCTCCAAGGGCTGCCGCAATCGGTGGGACGACCTGCGGCTGAGTTTGCAGAGCATACTCTCTGCCAACCGCAGCCAGGCCCAGGAGACCGGAGGGGGCCCAAGTTCCCCCAGAAAAACTGATGCCATGGGAGGAGACGTGTGCCGGCCTGATCGGACAGGAATCAATAGAAGGCATCAGCAACATGGAGTGTGGGGCACCGTCGTCCGCTGATGGAGGTGAGTTTCCAAAGTCAACACTGCCAATGCCAATTCCATGATATACACTCCAAGGCCCGGCCAAGGAATCACGGCATGGTGCCCTCCCAACATTACAATCATGCCGAACCAACTGCGACCCAAGCAAGGGCATAACGCACATCACACATAGTGCACGAACTGGCACATCCCATGATGCACACTGTGCAGCTGGTGTGGCCAGTGTGCGAGTCTGACGGCACAGTACCTGGCCAGGATGAGTGACACCGACACCTGCATACATATCACACCCATAAATAGAATGTAGTGCTGTTGCATACCCAAATGTCCATAAACCCCAAATGACTGAATATGTGAATGTAGCCATGAATGTAAGTTGCGTCTCAAATCATCATTCATGCCGTCCCTCTCTTCTACCCCCACAGGCAGTGAGCATGACAGCGAGGACCCCGAGACCAGCTGTCCCACCACCTCCAGGGGCAAAGGCAGGGTCCGCCGCATCCCAGCCAGGAAGGACACACCTACGCCGGCTCCTGCAAGGCCCATGGAGGGTGCACCACCCCCACCCCTCCCTGCATTGGCGGCAGGTACATTGTCCACCCCAAGGTCCGAGGATTCCAGCATCGCTGGGGAGGTGGCAGCCACGGCCCCCCTGGAAACCGTGGACAGCCCCTTGTCCACCACTGGAGTGGCAGAGGAGGACTCATACCCAATCGTCCACACCCCAGAGGCCAGCAACTACCCACAGGTGTCATGCAGCGACTCAGGGGAGCCAGACACACCTGGCCCATGTGCCCGTGGAGAAGCACAGGAACAGGCCAATCCTGTGCCCAGTCCCCCAGCTGGAGCCCTGTCAGGGCATGGAACCCAATCCCCTGCAGGGACGACACACCATCAGCTGATGCGCAGCGTGCAGCACAGCTCACTGCCCTCATCACCGAGGTGATGCAAGACAATCGCCAGGGCAGTGAGGAGTGGCGGGAGGAACTAAGGGCAATGCGGCAGGTGGTGACGGACAGCACAAACTGCCTATGTGCAGTCCGCGGACGCATTGCTGATGCCCTTGAGGCTGCGCGTCCCTCTCAGCCGGCTCAGCATGAGAACACCCCCTCGACCAGTCACTCAACCCGCACGAGCCCACTGCGTTGTTCACTACGTTCTCAGCGCCACTGTGACATGGCTGCTCCGGGCCGCAGGAGCGTGGAGTAACTTGCATACCTGCCACATGTGGCCAGATGGACACCATGGGACTACTGTTGGGGAGTTGGGGGGAGGGGGGTGAGGGTGTGTTGGGGAGTGGGGGAGAGGGGGGTGAGGGTGTGTTAGGGAGTTGGGGGGAGGGGGTGAGGGTGTGTTGGGGAGTTGGGGGGGAGCGGGAGGGGTGGTGGAGGGTATGTTATACACTTATGCACATACAATTTCAATTCACCGTTTGTGTTGCAAAGGTAAACCTGTGTGGACATTAATCATTGAGCATGTGTATTCTGATATCTGACAGTGCATGGTATACATGTATCTCCACACCCAGTGCCCTATGTCCCCATGTCATGACACCCTCTGCTGACTTGTGTTTCGGTTTTAATGTCCAATCAATGTTTGCCACACGGCATGTCCCTCCTGTGCATCGGCACCATGATGCTGTCCCGCCCCTTCCTCCTCCTCCTACCCTTCATCATCATCTGGTGGTAGCAGTCCCATGTCAGGGGACATGGGCATGTTCCAAGGGATGCACATATTGTGCAGCATTACACATGACATGGGGGGCTTGGACACCTTCTCATTGCAGTAGATGGGTGCCCCACCCGACCGGCTGAGGCAACTTATTCGTGCCTTCAACAGGACAAGTGCCTGCTTAATCACCACACGTGCATGGGTATGGTCAATATTGTAGACCTCCTCTTGCCTGTTCTGTGGGTTTCTGACAGGGGTCCTGAGCCGCGGCGTGAAGGGACAGCCACCATCACCTGAATGTGTAGGGAATTAAGGTAAGTGTTTGGACTTTCATGGTGGACAACTGAACTAGTCTTACATGGCAGCAAGGAATTTCTGCCCATATGCACATTTCCACGGATGCATTGACCCCATTCCTGGCCCTGCTATGCGTCCTGTGCAATGGAATGATGTAGGGGGTAGCATCTTCGAGATGGTCTATGGACTATGGCACGTACATCTTGTAGAACAAGCATTGTTTATGCATGCAGCAGTCTTGGGGTAAGATCCTTGAAGTGCTGTGTACTGTGAGATTCCGTAGTTGGGTGTGTTGGATGTAGTCAGTAGCATATTCATCATACTGCACTGATCCTATGGTGACTTCCAGCACTCCTATGGGTGTGCCGAACCAGTGATTCGGTGTGGTATCCCTGCTGGCCTCAGTTCAATCCACTCCCAGGGATGACTCTCCGGTGTGGTGATATGCTGGAGGCAGCCATATAGTGCATGTGCAGTGTTTTTTCTTACATGCCCTTACGGTGTGTGAAGACCGCCGATGAGTGGTGCATGTGTTGTGGGATGTGGCCTTCTCACCTGTTGGTCATGTAGTGTTAGGTGTGGGCCTTACTTCATCAATGTGGGATTCTGTATTCATGTGCCGTTACACTGGCTCTGTGGCACAGTGTTTGGTGGGGTGCACATCGTGCACTTGCATCAACATTTCCACCCGGTTTGAGTATGCACCCACCTCATGACACCGATGCAGAGCCATGGTACAGTCAGGCAACTCACCAAGCAGCCAGGCAGGTCGTCCTGCATGTCGCTCCATGTAGCGAGGTAGCGTGGAGTTCTGTGGGACCATTGAGTCATGAGTTGATCCTGGATGTCGGCCCCACCCATGGGTGATGATCTTGCTTGCGTTGGATACCATTTGCACGTTGGTGGAGTGGTATTGCTTGCGGTTGCGATACACCACCTCCATGCCATGAGGGGCGGCCAACCCCACGTGGGTGCAGTCAAGGGCACCTATGCAATTTGGCATGTCTGCCAGTGCATGGGAGGCAACTTTTGTATCGTATATCTCCTGGGTAGTCCATGGTAGGGATTTTTAGTCCCTTGTGTGCTTGAGGAGGTGATCCAGCACTTGGTTCAGTGTCCGTGAAATGAACGGTTGGGATATGCCATGCATGTGCCCCACTGTGTGCTGGTAGGTGCCTGTGGCATGGAAGTGGAGCACAGACACCACCTTCAGTTGAGGGGGGATGGTGGTGCGTATTTCTATGATGCTCACTATGTCGTCATGTCTCAGGTCGATTATGGTGGTGATGGTGTCACAGTCAAGCTGGTACTGGATCTGCTTAGGGACCTGATGCGTGGGATTGGGGGCTGCCGGGGTGGTAACGGTGGCTGCACTGGTGGTGCATGCTGGGCCTGTCTCACCCTCCTGCTCCTCCTGTGTCTCCTCTGTGGTGGGGCCTGGTGTTGTTGGTGTTGTTATTGTAGTTGAGGCCTTGCAAGCAGGGCCTCCAGCTTCAGCAATGCTATTGGTATCATCTTGGTGTGGGAGGGGGTGTGGTGTGTGGTGTGTGGGTGTGATCCTTTTCTGTTGTGGCAGACTCCATTGCCTACACCTGTGCTGTTTGTGTGCACCTGTGGCTCTGGGAACCACTGCTCAGGGTTCTTAACACCTTTTCTGAGATGCCTGTATGTACTCCATGCCGGTAAGGTACTATACGGGCTTATGGAGGCCGTTATTTACATGTCCGCATTACTTGTGATCAGCTCCGGTTTACGCCATGCCACTAATATCGGCATATTAGTGGCATCGTACTTTACGGTACCGTAAATAGCGGTCTGGTTGGTCAGAATAGCCTGTAGCGGTAAACGATGCTGGTAATCCATTACCGGCATCGTTTTTCCCTTACCTCCAACCTCGGAATGACCCCCATTGTAAACGTTTCCCACAATTGTTACTAGTGCAAGGCATTTGCACATTTTCTGAAACATAATGTTAAAAAAAAACTTGTGAACCTGTAATCACAGAGTCTTCCATGTTTTTTACTGGGTCTGACACATTATGAGTATTGAATGGAGGGGGCATTTTTGCATGAAGGTGCAAATGGAGCCAGTTCCCTCAATGCAGTATCTACTGAAGAGAATTACCCCAAAGACAGTTCTCATTCAGATGGCTTGCTCACTGTAGTTGTCCTCCGCATCACCCGGATTTACTGCTTCTACCCAACCATCCACCTTGTGGTAAAAGTTGATATTGCGTTAAATTCATGAAACAACTAATTGTAAGAGGTGGTTTCTTATTGGTCAGTTGAGCTCACCTTATTTTCCAATGGACAATCTACCTCCTGTAAATTGCACGTTAGCTCACCTCCTTCTGCATATGCACCTGCAGTTGCTAACTCTCACCATGCCACATTATGGTGCCTTGATGCTCATGTTATTTATTTGCATTTTTAAACTTTTTTTTTTGTTGTCTTAGTTGCATATTTATAAAGCGCATAAAGACCGAGAGGTTTCTAAGCGCGGACCCGGGGATCGAACCTCTGTTGCTTCGTGTCGTCTTGCTTTTATGCAGTTGGTGCATTACAGATCGAAAACAAAATAATAAATAGGTGCCCACTTGCCGCATTCAGCAATGTTGTAGCCACTTGCCGCATTCAGCAATGTTTCATGCCCTCATCATTAAATGCATTCAGCAATGTTTCCTGCCCTCAACGTTAAATCGTTGCCTGCTAAAACACTGCTCCCAATCACTCCAAATCCCACTTCTCATAGCTTCCTGACACTCATGGACCCGCCATAATCTGCCCTCGGACAGGGACAATTCCATTGCTTCCAGAATTCCTTTGGGCGTTTATCATGCATGCCAATATTATCCATTCCATTCGGGAAACACACTCCCAGCCTGGTTTGAGCTTTGCATTGTGGGACTTGTATTCCTGGATTTCCCTATTATACACCCATGACTAGGAGTCTCAGAAAGCAAAGCTAAAACCTGGACTGGACAGTCTGTGCGGATGGATTAAATAAAGTTGCAACCATTAAACAATTAAATAACCAGAGATTACGATTCACGAATGGTCCATTTTTCGCACAGCTCTCTTTCCAAAGCAGCGCACAAACTGGAAATGCACTTTAAATGCAGACTGTAAAAGCAGACTACAATTTGTTAAAGTTGTCAACTTACTTTTGCTCTCCTGTTGCATAATTCTGTAGTCTGGAACATTTTACAGCCGAATATAGAGTGAAATCTGCAGGTACCACGTACAACTATTGTATTAAACTGGGAATAAGGGAATATGAAGAATTAGAGTGTTCCGAGGTAGACATAAAAAAAGTGCCAACTGCAGCAGTTTGGGACGCATCCTTCCTTATCATTAAGAAAAACGGCGACTGATATTTCGGTGGAACAGACTGGGGCTTACCTCAGCACTCCTGGCATTATTTGAAAATATAGATTCTATTATTGTTTCGCCACGCAGCGTGCAAAGCTTGCTCTAAGCGTGCAAGGATTTAGGCAGTTTTCAGAGCAGGAATTCCTTTAATCAGAAATACGATCCAACATTACTGAAATTGCAGTGCTGGGCGCACACAACGGTAGTTAACTGAATTTGTCATATTACAAATGGATTCAGTAGAAAACGCCTGCGCTAGCAACCATGGGATCAGTGAGTGAGAGATATGCCTGTCACCATTAAGCGGATAAAGGAGGGGCGGCTCAGCTACTTATCGAATGGCTGTAAATTAATGGCTTGCCATTTCACACCTCGGTGAGATAACCATAAATTCTTTTCAGAATTAAGATACAACTAGTTTTAGCTGCTTTCATTGATTTTAAAATCTGGATTGTACATCATTTTTTCTAGTGCAGCTTTTTAGTACAGGGTGTGAAGACATCCGGAACTATTGCATCTAAAAGTAAAGGAAACCCACACCAGAAAGTGCACCAGAGCACACAAAGGCAGGGAGTGGTGTTGGATGTGCTTCTGGGTGGACCTTGGAGGCCTCAAGAATGCACTTTAGTTCACTACCGGTCCGTTTGAGCTATCTGCGTTATAAAAAAAAAACCAAAAAAAACATGTCGTTGTGTTATATCTCAGTTGAGTGTGGCAGAGGGAATTCTGGGATAAATTGCCAAGTGTGGCAGCAATTTGTGTCTCTGGCCAACAGAGGGTGGAACATTTGAGCAGCTTAGAACTGGAAAGTCAGGGTAATTCTTCAATGAACTGTGTTATGTGTAATTCTCAAGAAGATAAAACGTCGACCACAATGTAATATGCACGTAAAATGGAAGACATGGGCGCATAATTTGCACTAAACTGGCCAAAGTACAGCAAGCTGGTAAAATGGAAGACATGGGCGCATAATTTGCACTAAACTGGCCAAAGTACAGCAAGCTGGTCAAGTGGAAGACATGGGCGCATAATTTGCACTAAACTGGCCAAAGTACAGCAAGCTGGTAAAGTGGAAGACTGGGGGCAAGCATATGACAAGTTCAGCACTACATTCCCCAAAATGACATGCTCCTAGTCTCCGGAAAGACCTGGAACTGGAATGTGCCGTTTTGAATCTTCCTCTACTACGGACACAGAAAGTAGATTAGGCTTGTCGTCTGAGTTTCTGAAGCATATAGAAAAAAGAAAAAAGCATAATGATGTTGCACAACTTGTAGTAAACAAAGAAGAGAAGGGGTTAATGTATTTTTTTTTATTTTTTATTTTTATTTTGATATAGCTGAATTATTCAACTTTTCAAAACCAATAGCATATAAAATAACAATTTCCTTTGACACAGTAACAAACACATGATAAAACAAGGGATTACAAATTAAAACAGACAGAGAGAGGTATGAAGGAGCAATTAATGAGAAAACTAAAATAAATTTCAAACAAAATCTACGGCTAAAGTGCTAAAGGTGCTTTTACAATTGACAATTCACAAAGCTGCTGCAAAGTATGTTGGAAATTGCATCTATATTAGAGACATATTTCAGCAGGTAGCACAGCTTCCAAAAAATGCACCAACGCCTTCATAATCGAGAATCTAAAACTCTTAAATAAAATGCTCCATATCTCACTTTCATCTCTTGCCATGTACAGATTCAACAGATTATTAAAATATGTCTCTCGCATAGCCTGCGTTAATGTATTAAATGTGCAAAATTTTGTTAAGAACTTAATTTTATCAAAGTATTATTACTTAAAAAAATACTATGAGGCTGAATATAATGCAGATCAAACCTAACACTCTACTGTCAAGACAGGAGCGGGATATGCACGTTCAACTATCATGATACACTCGTGCTAGGTACCTTGCCGCCAAAAACGATATTTATATTTAGTTACAATTTTTATGAAGTGTGAATTGGAGACAAGGATCAGAGCGCTGTACATCATAAATATATAATAACATACAATATAATCAATAATAAATAACTACTATTTCATATATCTCTCAATATTACTCAAACTAATCTCCAGGAAGTTACAGACATTGGGCCTCATTAGGACTCTGGCGCTAAACCATGGTGCTATTAGCACCATGGTCCATGCCGGAGTCCGCCATGGCGGACTGGGGAAATACCACCCCATTCCGAGGTTGGTGGGGCGGTAATTCCCCATGCCGCCATGGCCCTTCCCCATTCCCATTTTTGCACCATAGGGCTCAATGGGAATGGGGAAGGCGCTAATTACAGTACCGCAAATTGCGGTACTGTAATTAGCACCAAGGTCCCTTTGCGGGTCCCTACTTTAACGGCTGGTAAAACCAGCCGTTAAGGTCGGGTCCCGCAAAGGGACCTCGTAATTAGGCGCTAGGTGTTTAACGGCACCGCAGCCTTTTACGGTGCCGTTAAACACTTAGCGCCTGGGTCATAATGAGGCCCACTGAGCCTGCACTTCTAAAGTCTTCCAGAATTATAATTTCCTATGAAGCAGAGGTGTGGGCTTTGGGGTGTTTGGAGGCAGTTTCTAAACTTTAAATTGTAATCCTTAAGAGTTACCCTTGTGGGTTTCATCTGAAATGTTTTATTTGGAATTTGGTATATTCCCGATTAGAGAGTGCATCACGCTGGACTGTCTGACGGTGTATTGGAAGATAGCAAATGCAAATAAGATTGCACTTATGGGAATGCTGTTAGAGGTGTTCTCTACCAAGGCTGCATACATGCAGTCCTCTACTTTAGAAACCATCAAATGATTAGCTGATTTATGGACCAAGAGATCCCAGGGTGACCCGTTACAGTTGAATCAACACCGCTACAAAAGAGCCATGAGGGCACACCTAAAGGACGTTATCCATGATCAGTTGGTCACTAATTTGGCCACTAAATCCACAGCTGAATTGTTTATTCTGTATATCTCTGAGCGACAGCTTGTCCCCTCTTATATCCACACTTTTATTGGCAATCACTATGTCTGGGACTACATGCATTTAAAATTGTATACAGTTAAATCCTTTGAGATCACTGGGGGATGGCGTAAGATCCCAAGAAGTTATAGACTCTGCCACTTGTGTGATGAGTCAGAACTGAAATCAGTTCAGCATCTTCTATTTGAATGTAGTGCATTCGTAGATATTTGAGTAAAAGCGACTCGATTGTCAGGGTTTGACATGTCTGTCACTTCTGATCCTCTCGGAAAAATCTTTATGTCTGGAACACACAGTCTGTATCATTTTCTATACTCAACTGTTGAAATAAATCTATGACATTATATTAGTTCTAGGTGCGTAAAAGTGCCTTTACCTCCTTTCCGGTCTTTTTGTGGAAAGAGATCTTGTTTTAGATGTGTGCATGTTTTCTTTTCTGCCCTTTTGGTTTTGTTTTCTGTTTTTATGGTTTTAACAAAAGTGACTATTTGATGGTTATATTTTGATGAAATGAAATGTATTGAACGTTATTGATTTAATGGTATGATACTAACAAAAACGATTTGTAAAAAAAATGTAGGATGATGAGGATTTACTTTATTAAATCTGGGACTGGACTGAGGCACACCTCAGCAAGTGTTATTCAATTTTCACAGCCTTAAGGGCAACCTTTGGCGAGTTTACCTAATCTTTAGTTTGGGTATATTGACTGGTTGCTAGGGGCTGCGGTCTATGGTGTTGACACTGAGGCTGCCCAGTGTTACAGCTACTATATCAGAACATCAAAAACACCACTTGGTGATCCGCGCTCTTAGTTATAAAGAAAAAAATTCAGAATACCAACGATACAGACAGGCACAAACATACCCGGTCTTCAAATCACTACCACCCAAGTCAAACAACAATATCTCAACAGCTGGAAACCACAGAGCAGAGGAGCAAGGGGGAAGGGAAGCTCGAAGAGACACAGAAAGACCCAGAGTCTCCACAAGATCAAAAAACAAATAAATAAGGACAACATAGTTATGAACCTAACAGGATTAAACCTTTCCACCCACTTATTAAAGGCACTCAACAAAGGCCTCTCCTTCAGCCCATCAAGCAAATTGGACTATTTTCAAACAAATGTGGATCCCTTCAAACTTTGCAGAAAACTCAAACTAAAAAAACTTTACTCCAACAAACTCTGCAAACCTAATAAAACAACACTTCCGCCTTCAACATTCATAACTACAATGGCAGAACACACCATCACACTGCTGAGCCTACAAGATGACTCTGAAGTTAAATCTATAGAAACTCTAGCATCAGAACTGAACTTAGACCTTGGACTGGCACTTGAAACCAAACTCAAATCCAAATCAACCTTTAATCCAAATCTTCCAATGATAACCTCAATAGACATTTTTCAAAAACTTGTCACCAATGACCTCAGACACCACTACTTGAATGAGCCCCAAAAACAGAATAAAAGGATCAAATACAACCTTACAACTATGGAAATGAAAGTCATAAAGGAACTGAAAAACAACCAGGATATTATCCTAAAACCTGCGGATAAGGGAGGAAAAATAGTTTTATTTACTTCCAAGGATTTTATCACAATGGCCAACACTCACCTTCAAGACACAGAATGTTATGAGGAAATACAGGAAAACCCAATGCCAACACTTACAAAAGAATGGCAATTAATGAACAACGACTGGTATGAACAAGGACTTTTGACTGAAGATGAATGGAACTACATGACACCAAACTATCCAATCACAGCTACAGCATATTTCATACCAAAAATCCATAAGCCTTACCTGGACCTACCACCAACAAGACCAATCATCAATGGCATAGGCTCTTTAACAGAACCAATTTCAGAATTTATTGATAAACATCTTCAACACTTGGCGCCAAGTCTATCCTCCTACATACAGGAAACGAAACACATCACCCAACAATTGACATCAGTACATTGGGAAGAAAATGTCAAACTGGTTACTCTAGATGTCTCCTCACTCTACACCAGTATACTACATAATAAGGGTATCGAGACGACTGAATACTTTCTGAAAACACGTTCAATTTTCTATTATCAACAAAACACCATGATCTTAGAGATGCTTAATTTTGTATTAAACAATATCTTTCTATTTAACACCAAGATCTATAAACAGAAACCAGGCACGGCGATGGGGGCCAAATTCGCACCTCTATATGCCAACCTCTACATGGGCCATTATGAGTTACAATATGCATGGCAACATCCGGCCTTCACGCAAAATAACAACATCATATTTTGGGGTCGATATATCGATGACATCCTGTTGATTTGGAATGGAACATCAAGACAACTAACGGAATACCATCAGTACCTCAATAACAACCCTTACAACCTTAAGCTGACCATACAAGAAAGCACAGAGAGGATCCAATTTCTTGATCTGGAACTATACGTAGCAAATTACATCATACAGACCACACTTTATGTCAAACCGACGTCAGGCAACAGTACGCTCTATGCCACAAGCAATCACTCTCATCACACCATAACACATATCCCCTATGGGGAATTCCATAGAAACAAAAGGAACTGTACAACTACTGAAGAATTCGATAAACATGTAAACAGACCTTTCGTGATAGAGGATATTACAATTCAAACCTCAAAATAGCCTATCAAAAACACTACTCAGACCAAGAGCTGAGCTACTACAAAACAAACCCAGGATCAAAAAATCAAAGGACCCAGATATTAGCTACATTACAACATTTAATTCGGAAGCATCCATAGTTCGAAAAATTCTACTCAAATACTGGTCGATCCTTAAGTCAGATGAAGATCTCAGACCATACTTGCCAGACAATCCAAATATTACGTACCGCAGAGCACGAAATCTCAAAAATATATTATGCCCGTCACACTTCCAATCTAGGAAAGAGTCAAAAGGATTAACACAATTTTGGAATATGGCAAAACTAAAAGACAATTACAAATGTGGATCCTGTGCAGTCTGTAAATATTCAGCCAACTCCAAAACAACCATATTGCTACCCAATGGTAAAGAACATCATATTCAAGACTTTATAAATTGCAATTCTACTTTTGTGGTATATGGCATAGAATGCACATGCAAGAAACTACAATTGGAAGTACAATCAGAAATTGAAAACACGAATATCTGAACATTTGAGAACACTGAGGAATAAGGATACAAGATATCCTCTCTCCAACCACTTCTTTCAACATCATGCCACAGATGATATAAAGAACGTTTCACTTTTTGGAATAGAAAAAATAACAAAACCAGAGAGAGGTGGCAACCGAGAAAAGACACTACACCAATGTGAAGCAAAATGGATATGTTTAACAGACTCCTGCCATGCCGGATTAAACTCCGACAATGAACTATTTCACTTCATTTGAAACTGTGTCTATACTACAATAATTATATATGTATTGTTGATTCTAAACTGAATTTTTACACTTGTACATCAGGACACATAATAATCTATAAATTGCCCTTTCAATGTTAGAACACTCACACAGTGATTACTTCTTGTTCACTTTAGGATTCATGAAGCAGTATTCCCTGGCATAACTTTTCACCTTTTCTTTCTTTTTTAACAGAGTGTCTCAAGGTACACATATTCCGCAATAAGAAAACAAATTTCTTTCTATCCCTTTAAAATTAGACTCACATAACTCCAATCATCCATTACTTTGAATTGCAGTTGACATGAGAAGGGAGCACGATGACGTCATCGCATAGCGTTGTGTGCGTGATGATGTCATCGCGTAGTACTCCAGTGTCACAATGACATCATTGCATGTTAGCCGCAAATACGTGCTACCAAGATACATAAAAGTAGGCCCAACCAAACAGGAAAATAGGCACACCAGCCCGCATAAGGCAAGGCTAACAGGCCAGAGCAGGACTATTATCAAGCGAGGACTAACATCACTGGCAGAAAGGTAAGACCACAAAACTGTGGATCACCTCCCACCCCCATGAACCTTGGAAATCACACTTTAGTAGATAACATCTATCATGCAACCAATTACCATTTGACAGTTGCCTTATGTCATTTATTATTTATATCACCTCACCTGGAACATTAGGATTTGAACAAATAAACACCACAAAATTGCCAGCATTTGACTTAGATGAAAAGGAATGTTACAAGGGCCACTGGACGCTCTTGAATCTGCTACCCTCTGAACATAATAAAATAGTAAGTACCATTTACTGTTGCGAATACTAACAAACTCCTGAGACACCATATATAAATGTTATTGCCTCTTCTCTCCCCTTTTCCCCCACTTATATGTGCACTTTAACCACACTTAAGGTTTTTATACCATAATTTCTTTGTAGTTTCAACTACTTAACTAAAGAACCCTCCTGAGGAACCAGACCATATAATCTGGAGAAACACGTGTCGAGGGAGTTAACAAAGAAGGCACCATTTTAGAACTTTGAGGGAATTAACAAAGATGGCATCACTTCAGAACTTTAACTAAACCCAATAACAAAATATGTGAAACAAATATACAAAGAAGGCACTTTAAGCTGTCATATCCCACATGGTGCAATCAGAGGACCAACAAATCGTTTTGAAGCTTTCAAAATGTGTGATAACAACAAATTTATGTATTCTATTTTTGTTAAATTTTGTGGACTTGGTCAATAATATTGCCTTGAAGAAAAATAGCTAAACAAGACGCTCATTTCTGTTGAAATATATTGTTCGTGAAACTAAAGAGCCTTTTACTTTGCTGTGTCAAACTACTTAATTACAATATTCGAAAACAACAAAATGGCTCCATCTTGAATTTCTTTCTTTATAACTAAGGGCGCGGATCACCAAGTGGTGCTTTTGATGATCTGATACCTCAGCAAGTGTTCTCTGCTTGTGAACCATGTTTCTAATCAGAGACCGAGCCTTGCAGCAGTTTAATGATACTGTCAGCTCTCTTTTACATCATTTCACTATTGACGTTCTTCCTGACCAGTGCAAATGAGTGTGGTTTATTCTTGTTTTTTTAAAAACTTCTTGAGGCAATGTTCCTTTGCAAAGACTGTGTGGGCTGTGGTAGGCCTCTTGAATGGCATTAGAATAGTTTACAATGCTGTTCCTGCACTCTCAAGCCTGCCACGTGCATTTTCAATTTACAAGGGTAGAAGCTCCATTTTGATTTTGATTAACCAGTCCTGCTGGTGCCTTATGATCTCCTGCAATATTATTCGTAGCAAGCATTTAGTCGAGAAAAAGCAAAAAGAAATGCAAAGGTAAAATAAGAAAATCTGAAATAAGCAAACATCACCAGAGATATAAGGTAGTGAAGCTCTTTAAAATAAGTGACTAGGGACTAGGGAACTAGGGAATTTAAGGACAGCAGAGTCCTTCATTTTGTTCAGGTTAAATGTTTCTCACATGAATATTTTAACCTGCCTATATACATGTGTGTGCAATTAAATGTAAGGTCCCTCCAATAGCTTCAAATATTTATAAACCATTATATTCATTATTAATATTGTTAGGGTATTTTTTGAGCTAGCTTTGAGAAGCAACAGAGCACACTACATCAATGGGGGAAGAAATGGTGAAGGGAGCAGAAAAACAAGGGAGTGGAAAGCAGGGGAGGGTGGGACATTTTCCAGGAAGGAATCTACAAGCAACAAGCAAGGATAGGAAACAGTGTGTATCCAAATCACCTAGTCTCAGGTGGGGTGGGGAGTGGAAGGCGAGAGGGCCTAGGTGTTAGGGAGGAACCATTCCTTGAAGAGGAGGACCTTGAGCTCCTTGCTTAGGTGTAGGAGTGAGGGAGTGAGCCTAATGTAGCTGGGGAGTAGGTTCAAGAGTCTTGGGCTGTAAGTGATTCCAATCCGGCACACACCCAAGTGAAAGCCCAGCATGTAGTGCACAAAATAAATCCTTATTTATTTGTGTCTAAAAGTTCAATATTCTGAACGATATACCACTCATATCACACCCTTCTCCTGGAACCCCCCCAGGTCACACTGAACCAGGAATCAGGCTGGTTTGCAATGGTAAATATTTATTTATGTATTTAAAATTTAATCGCAATATGTTTTAATAGATAAGCAACAATCACCAATGGGGTGCCAGAACACTTAATATTATCTTTAATAGATGAGGAGTAAATAATGAGCAAAACCAATGCAGCAAAGAAAATAATACTTTTGTGTTGGTTCAGATCAGATAGCACAGTGGTTAGCAGTTCCTGATGCAACACCCCTCAACCCCCAAAAGGCAATGTAAAGAGATAGGGGGAGAGAGCAGGTATTCAGGAATAGCACAAATCAAACAGAATATCAGTCCCACTTTCCCCCAGCAAGCACAAGAGCAAAACGAAATTGACTTTCAGCTGTCAGACTGGCTTTCAAGATTGTCTTTAGAATGGACTGGGCAAAACTCCAAATATGGTCAAAATACTGAAATTGTTATAAATTCCTATGGGAGCCCCTTTGAATAGTTGCACACAAGCACAATCAATGATTTGGTCAGCAGAAAACAATTGAAATCTTAAGGTCCAAGTCGGAAACAATTTAGAGCTATTTCACACTATTGATATCTATGGAAGTTGGGTACAAGTAAGAGTTGAAATTTTGTTTCTATCACAAAAACTGAGAGAGTTATGGAGGTTTTAGTAAAGGTCGTTTTTATAAAATAGTGAGAATGACAAAACAGAATGCACTTTTTAAAATGACAATGGGTGTGCTTACACTAGAGGATAACTATGAAGAAGCAAATACCACACAGGAATATTACAGTCACTGGATCAGGGTGACCCACCTGATAAGGAAACTCAACTTCTTCAGATGAGATAAGAGCCAGCGCAAAGATAGTTCTAACAATACTGGTTCTGAAAGAAAGATAGGATGGGTTGGAGTGGGATGAGACAATGCAAAGATACTCCTAACAATACTGGCTCTGAATCAAATATAGGATGGTTCTGAGATAGGGATAAGACTATGCAAAGTACATATGCTATGGGACAGAGTTCTTCCTATTTATACTCACAGGATACGTTTTTTTAAATGGGCCAGTCAGTTCTGGTCAGGATTAGGTCTGGTCTAGGAAAGACAGCACATCAGACACGGGACTGGATCCTCTAGGCCGGTCGCCGGATTGGCAAAGGATCTGCTCTCCTAGTCTGTGGGTATTTGTTTCAGCTGGATGGTGAGCTCCTCAGGCAAGTCTAGTGGAGGTAAGCCAGACAATTTCTGGATGTTGGTTCAAAAGGCCTTCTCACACCACAAGGCACTTTACTGAGTGGAGAGAATACATTTGAGAATTGGGGCCTTGCTGGAAATCAATAGTCTCTATCGCTGGCAAGAGATTTGGCATCTGGATCTGGAAGAATATTTAAACCTGGTGTAGGAAGCTGGATCAGAGTGCTTCACCGGAATCAGGAAAGAGCCTGGATCTGTGAGTCTCTATGTGTTGTCAGCTGTCTCTATTTATGCCTAAAAATGACATCACAAAGGGGGTGTCTGGGCCGGCTTAGCTAAGCCTTCCCCTGTGAAACTTCATCTCCACCTTGCAGTTTGAGTGATTGGCTCAAGGCTGGATGATGTCACATTTTATGATTTACTTTACAATCCTCAGAGACCTCCCTTTAGCCACTGGTCTCCAAATCTGATTTTATATTAAAAGTACATTTCTACATTGGTCACCTTTATATAAATCACACACAAAGATGCCATATTTTACATAGCAGCTATTCCTCAAAACGCCACAGTGGTGGGATCTCGTCTCCCCTTTATACAGAATTTTGCCCTTTTGGCTATGAACACACTTTCCAATTTTTCTGCAATTTTCCACAAATGTGCGTGTTTAACACGGGGATATCGTGTACATTTTCACAATTCTAACAGTAATATCTTTTGCATAAAACTACATATCGTGCCATTCCTGTCCAGAACATGTCACACAATTCTGCCGCCTCTTCACATGTGCAGCCAGAAATTAAATTGACAACTCTGTCATTTTCATATTTTTCACCATTTTGAATAGCAATTTATACGGTTTTTAAAATGTGTTCTTTGTTCATGTTTAGCAACAGATGCTCATTTGGCTCTGCCTCTTTCTGTCTCCCTGCAGTCCTTGCTTGTTCCTTCCAGAGGCCATTTACAACCCCTTTCACACTTCCAATTTCCTGGGCTTCAGCTTTGTCATTGTTCCTTTGCCTTCTGTAGACAAGATTCTGTCCCAACCTGCAATTACCACCTCCCAGTGAGTTTCTGCTGAGAGGAAGGCCCTCCTTCTTCGAGAAAAACCTGCTTTTCCAGTTCTTTGCAGCTTCAGCCAATCTAATTAACTTTTAAACTTAGCAAAACCCACATCAGTTGCATCACATACAAATACATTTCTTTCTTGGCCTTAAAATCTGTGGAATCAGAAACACAACTAAAATCTGTATTCCTTTTTGGAAACAATCCTGTTTATGTTTGCTAATTCAGCAGACTTTTGAGTTTTAGGTCATTTTAAAGCTTTCTCAATCCTCCTCTGACAGCTGTCATTCAGGCAGCCCCAGGTACTGCACCCAGATTTTGGAATAGAGTCTGTTAGGTTTCAGACCTTGTATGTTTCACAATGTTTCATTTGATACATGGATTTGATTTTAGCACCAGGCAAGATTGTGAATTTTGAAAAGTGTTGTGTTATAGGCATTTTTGAGTTTTTGGCAACAAAGCAAATGTCATTTGTAGGCACATTTTTGGGTTTCATTTGCAAAGTGCTGCTTTTCTCTCTGCACTCTGTTTGCTGGACATGGGACCCACTGGCACATTTATGCAGGGTGTTCTCTATTCCCCTGCACAAGCACCATATGTGGCAGGTTGTTCATCCCTCTTTTTGTGTGTTTTTTCTAAGTTTTTGGCATGCACAAGGGTTTTGCCGCCATTGTTGCTGTTTCCCTCTAACTGGCAGGGTGATGCCGCATAGCATATCGGAGTGGGTCAATACATGTCACAAAGCCCCCCACTCCCGACTTGAGTTTGACCGCCTATCAAGTGGAAGTCGGGAGATTAGGATGTTCTTTCCTTTTGTCCATGTGGAGAAATTCAGCTGCTTCTCCCGTCAGTGCTGGAGAGACACGCTCTCCTCGCCGGTTCTGGTTGGGAGTATGGAGCGGCACTCCGGGCTCCTTGGGTCTTTCCTCCCTGTCCCAGAGTGGTCCTCCTTGTTAGTCCTTTGGATAATTCTTAGTCCATAGTCCATATGCTAGAATATAGAATAGAGCATGGTCATGGTTATTTTCCCACTAGTGTGTCCACACGTCATTTGGGGATGTCAGCAGTGGGAAAGATATTTGCATTGGTTATAATTGGCACTATTCCACATCTGGGTTTCAGGCAGTTGGTTTCTCTATTTGCCACAAAGTATGCCTGGGATGGCAACTCTTCAGCTGGTTTATGTGGACCCACTTGTCTTCCCCCTCTGCCAAATTGCCCTTGGAGATGCGGATTCTGTAGGTGAGTCCTGGGAAGGTCATCTCTCCTCCATTTCTGAAATTTCATTAATCACTAGGGTCCAAATTAATATCAAGTTGGTTGAGGACGTCCCGGCTCATATAAAAGGCTAAAGGAACACTGCGTACAACCTATCAAGTATCTATTATGCCTTTGTCATTCCTAGAAACTTTCATCATACAACTGCTAAGCAGAGGATGTTTGGAGCGGGGTGGTTCCAGATCGCTTACCCATTTCTGCACTGACTGTACGGCGGGTAGGGTCTGGTCTTTTGGGAGTTTTTTGAATAGTGATTCGCTGATGAAGCTTTCTTCGCTATTCAAGTCAACTCGGGCGAAGACAAACTCCTTCCCGTCATTTAACTGAAGCGGGAGGAAGCGCTCTTCACCCTTTTTCAGAATGCCAGCTAAGTTCTGTGCTGGTTTGATGTCAATTTTGGCTATGAACTTGGGATTTTCAGATGGTACATTAGTATAAAATTTTAATGTATCTCCCCCCAGGGTAGAATGCCACTTGAGACTGGAAGAGAGGCTGATTTTCATAAATGGAGAAGAGTTCACCTCACCGTTTGGTGGTCCCATAGCTATGACAGAGACATGGGGGGTTTCATTGTTCTGAAAGTAGAACCTAACTAGGTCCGGTTTTTGCTCAACCATGTGGCATGTGCCATTCAGACTCACATGGTTGACGCTTTGCTTTAATTTAATTGGCCTGTGGGTCTGGGTCCAGAGGACCTTGTTGACACAATCTATGAGGGGAAACAGCCTGCAGAGGATGTCATTCCCTGATAGACAGGGGGTTCCCTCTAGCACCACAACCAAGACCAGGTGCTTCATTTTGTGTCGCCAATTTCAATTTCCAGCTCTGCAAACCCTTCAACAGGAATTTCCTTCCCGTCAAACTTCTGGAGCTGTCCAGGAAGAGGGGTGAGAGGGATTTGGTATCTCTCCCCCTTCCCGAATTTAGCTGCTCAAAGACTCTCTTTGACAGCAAAGTTGCTTGGGATCCAGTGTCCACCAGTGCTGGAATTGCACATTGCCCTTGCATCTGGATGGAGGCATAGAATCTACCTTCCTTCTCCTTCAAGGGGCAAAGTTAATGGGTGTTCTGGGCAAGCTGGATGGTCAATTTGCTTATTTCTGACTCTGACACCGGGATAGTTGGGTCAAGAGACAGTGTTGGAGTTGCAGAATCTGGCACAGGATTCTGACACACCGCTGTTTGGGAAGTCACAAGCTCCCCTTGTTCTGTTTCTGGGTTGCCCACCCCTTTCTGGCGGCAGTCAACAGGAGTGGTTGGTGAGGTTCGGGGTTCCTCTTGGGCTGGTTCTGGGTTGCTCCCCCCTTCTAGGAGGCGGTCCCCAGAATGGAGTTGGATGGTTTGGGTATCTGAGCACACAGTTTCATGCTCAGTGATTTGAGGAGCCTCAGACTCCTCCCTTTCTGATCCAGGGCTGTCCTCTGGTTCTGGGTCTCCCCCCCTTTTTGGAGGCAGTCCCCAGAATAGGTTTGGGCAGGATCCTGGATGTGAGCTTGGGGATCTGTAAAGAAAACAGGATAGTTGAATATGGGGGAGTTTTGGGCTCCCCTGGTTCTGATTTTGGACTGCCCCCGCCTTTTTGGAGGCAGTCACCAGTATACTTTTGAACAAGGGGATTTTCTTGCTGGTCATTCTGGGGTTTGATGATGGGCGGTTTTAACTCTGTCTCCACATCTACCCAGTCTTGATTAAGATCTCTTGGGACCCATTTTTCTTTGGAAGGAGTTCCCACATTCTTGAAGGAGAAGATCCTTTTCCCAGAATCCTCTGAGGACCCCTCTCCTTCAAATTGGAATATTTGCACCTCCTCCACAAAATCGGCCTTTTTAGGTTATTTATTTCTCCTACCCACCCTCTGTTCCATGGGGTTGCAGACTTTCGGGGGCAGAAGATTCTGGTTCCGGTTCCTGGGTTTCCATGGGCTTTTCTGAAGTGGGGAAGGAAGCTTCCTCTAAGGCTTTACAACCCCTGTCCCTCGTGTCTCCGCCCTGGAAACTGGTGGGTTGTCGGGGTTCTTCCCCCGTCATTGTTCTGGAGCACCAGACCCTTGATTTGAGGAGTTCTGAGTCGCTATGTTCATTGGAGGGTTTTGCTTTGCCCTCAACATGTGACCCAGATCCTGTGCCATGTTCTGGACCTCGCGCTCCAGTTGGGACAGCCTTGGCTGGTACGGGGTCCTCTGGTCCATCCTTGGTTGATCACGGGAAGGGTAACTATCCCTTCTCCCATAATAACCCTGGTTAGGATAGTTTTGGTACCCCTCCACCCTCGGACTCCCCTCTCCCGGACTGGGCTGTCTGGGCTCAGGAAAGTGGGGAAAGAAAGAAGGGTTGTTTTGGGGGTTGAGGTTTGGCAGGTACCGGGGAAAGAAATTCCACCCGGCATTTGGGGGATCACTGCCCTCTTGGGGAAAGTGAGGAGGAAAGTTCCCTGGGCTGGCAGCTGCCTGGTTGGACCCCCTCCTTTGGGCTGGAGGAGTCCACAAATATCCCATGATGGGTCTGTTGCCCTTGTAACAGGGGCTGATGTAGTCAGGGGAGTTAAGGGTTTCATTTGTGGGGTTACCTCCATGTCTCCCTGTTTGGGATTGGCGCTAGGGCCTTCTGGGGCAGGGGTTGGTAGGATTCTGTGCGGGAATGTTTTTAGGCCCCCCAATCTTCAGATCTAAAATGGGGGGAAACTTCACCTCCGCCACCTTAGCAGCAGCAGGGGTGTGGGTCAGTTTTGGGCTTTTATTAGTATTTTTACTTTCTAGTGGCTTCTGTACCTCTTAGATACGAGTTGCTTGTTCAATGACCCAGTCTAATGATCTTTTCGCATGAAAGTCCCTCACTAGCTGGGTCATGATGTATTTAGGGAGGACATGAAAGATGGTATTAACAAATTCCCTACTGTCAGTGCGCACCCTCCTGGTGGTCTGCGCAAAGGCACGTTTCAGTTCTTGGACAAATTCTTGTGGGGCCTGGTCTTCCCCACATTGCAGGTTGTAGGCTGCCTTTCAGGCCTCTTGAGGGTTCCTATGAATCGAAAAATGCTTTAGGATGGCCGCCCTATAGGTGGACCATCTTGAATGGTCCTGATCCTCCAGCCACGCAAAGAAGCTGGAGTATTCAGCTGAAAATGTCCACTTGCCATACTGAATACAGCTTCATGTGGAAAGTCTCTATCATTTTCTCAAACAATTCGAGGTGCTCCCAAACTGAATATTTGGCATTTCTGTGATAGGGCGTGATGACGCTCCTAATAGCTGTGATTTGCTTCAGGGGATATTTCAGCAGAGGTTTTTTAAACTTTGTTGGCCTTTTTAGTTCTGGTCACCCTGGTCCACTCATCCTCTGACTCAGAGGCACTGCTACCTGAGGTGGCTGTCTGATCTTCTAGGCTCTCCCTGATTCTGCGAGCTTGGGAATGGCTGGCAGAATGTGGGGGCCTAGTTTCCTGTGACATGTGGTGCTCAGAAGAGTCTTCTGACTCTCCTTTGCTCCCAGGATTGGCTGAGTACCCCCCCCATGATCCTAGCTGGGAAGAGGTTTTTAAAATGCTCTTAGTGGGCCTATTTTCATGGAATTCCCCACCAAATCTGACTGACTGATCTCTAGGTAGGTGATGTTTTTGAGGATCCAGCTCTCTAATTCTCCCCTCACTGGAGTCTCCCTGACCAGAGAAGCTGGCCCTAGTATTTGAGAACCTGTACATAGATGCCTGCCCATCCATTTCTGGGAGGGGTTGATCTATAAGACCCATATTTCCCATTGGGTGGAAGTCTACCATCCCCGTGGCCCTTGGTTCATATGAGCCAGTGGACATGGGGGTGGCAGAGTCCATGGAACTGAAGGGATTAAAGTCCCTGATGCCAGAGTTCCTGAGGAAATGCTCAGGGGTTTCTCTCTCCCATCTTACCTCATCTCTTTCAGCCCCTACTCCCTGGTGACATGCCAGAATCTGACCCTTTTGTTCCTCTATTAAGGCCTTACTGGTCTATATGAGTTGTTCTTGCATGGCTATCTGTCTATGGAGCCTGTCATTCTTTTCACAGAGAGCCTCATTGTCTCTCTGTGCTTCCTGCCTGAATTGGGAGTATTGGGCCAATTTCTGCTGCAGGAGTCTCACCTCCTGAGTTTGGTCCTTACTGGTCTGATTATTCTTTGTCAGAGCTTCGTCCACCGGCCTGGTGTGCTCTAACAGATTTTCATAATCCATTTTGATTTCTCTAAGTCCCAGAAGGGGCAGGTGATTTTCTTCTAACTTTATTTTTAAATAACTGACTTCCTGGTCTAAGGCGTCCCTTTCCCGAGTAAGAGTGCCCCTATGTGCAGCCAGGTCATCCCTCTGTTTTTTTATTGCACCAGCTTTCTGGTGCTCCTCATCAAATTCTGCTTGGGATTCTAGATCTTTAATGATTAATTTATTATTTTCCCCTTTCAATTGGTCTATCTGGTCTTGTAAGACGACCATCTGCTCTGCGCAGACTCTATAAAAAAGTTAATTGTTGCGCCAGTTTTTGTTGACTCTGTTTTAAAGAGACAAGCCTTTCCTGACACTCTTTTTGCAGTTTCAGTGCCTGGGCATCTTGCTCTGCATTCTTTTGCAGTAAGAGCGTCAGTTCTTCTTGCAGTTTAGTGGCATACTGCCTAGCCTCTGTTTCAGCTTCTTGGCTACTCTGGAGCCTTTGCTCTGCAGAGTCCAGATTAGTTTGGATTTTCTGCATTGCCTCCCCTTGCCTCTTTGTGAAGTCTACATGCTCTGCATACTTTTCCTGTAGAACTCCTATGTGGAGGTACAGATAGGCTGCTATTTTGGCAATTCTGCATTGCTCCTCTTTTATTTTAGGGGTCATGTACAGCTCACTAAGTGCTTGATGTAATGGCCCCTTGTCCTGCCAGTTATTAAGGTTGGTTTCAGTGACTTCTAGTTTTATTCCCTGCAGCCATACCTGTTTGTCCTGTTCTACCCATTCACCCCTGACAAACAATTTGTGCAGTTAGTGTTCCCTTGCAATATTGAATTCCACTGTGGTCGCCATTCTGGAAATATTAATTTCCTGGTGGCTTCTCTCAAAGTTACTTTACTTTTGCAACCAGGCCCAACTCCTTTGAGTATTTCTTTTGAAAGGTGCTTATACAGTGTAGCACAGTATGGTAACCCAACAAGGTGTATGTACCCTGTCAGCTAGTACGCTGTGTTAGACTGTTATGAGTGGTATGTCTAATTCAGGATCTCGCGACGAGCCCCCAAACTGTAAGTGATTCCAATCCGGTACACACCCAAGTCAAAGCCCAGCATGTTGTGCACAACTGAAATCCTTATTTATTTTTGTCTAAAAATTCAATATTCTGAACGATATACCACTCATATCACAACCTTCTCCAGGAAACCCCCCAAACACACTGAACCAGGAATCAGGCTGGCTTGTATTTAAAATTTAATCACAATATGTTTTGATAGATAAACAACAATCATCAATGGGGTGACAGAACACTGGATATTATCTTTAATACACGAGGAGTAAGTAATGAGCAAAAGAAATGCAGCACAGAAAATAATACTTTTGTGTTGGTTAAGATCAGATAGCACTGTGGTTAGACGTCCACCCTGCAACACCCCTCAACCCCCTAATAGGCAATGTAAAGAGATAGGGGGAGAGAGCAGGTATTCAGGAATAGCACAAATCAAACAGAATGTCAGTCCCACTTTCCCTCAGCAAGCACAAGAGAAAAAACGGAATTGACTTTCAGCTGTCAGACTGGCTTTCAAGATTGTCAAGTTGGAGCTGAAATTTCGTTTCTACCACAAAAACCTAGGGAGTTATGGAGGTTTTAGTAAAGGTCGTGTTTGTAAAATAGGCACGAGAATGACAAAACAGAAATGCACTTTTTAAAATGACAATCGGTTAGCTTACACTAGAGGATGACTATGAAGAAGCGAATACCACACAGGAATATTACAGTCACTGGGTCAGGGTGACCCACTTGATAAGGAAACGTGACTTCTTCAGATGAGAAAAGGGACAGCGCAAAGATTGTTCTAACAATACTGGTTCTGAAGGAAAGGTAGGATGGGTTGGATAGGGATGAGACAATGCAAAGATACTCCTAACAATACTGGTTCTGAATGGAAGATAGGATGGTTCTGAGATAGGGATAAGACTATGCAAAGTACATATGCTATGTGACACAGTTCTCCCTATTTATACTCACAGCAAACGTTTTTTAAATGGGACTGTCAGCTCTGGTCAGGATTAGGTCTGGTCTAGGAAAGACAGCACATCAGGCACGGGACTGGATCCTCTAGGCCAGTCACTGGATTGGCACAGGATCTGCTCTCCGAGTCAGTGGGTATTTGGATCAGCTGGATGGTGAGTCCCTCAGGCAAGCCTAGTGGTGGCAAGCCAGAGAATTTCTGGATACTGGTTCAAAAGTCCTTCGCACACCACACAGCACTTTACTGCGTGGAGAGAATACATTTGAGGATTGGGCCTTGCTGGAAATCAACAGTCTTTATTGCTGGCAAGAGATTTGGCATCTGGAAGAATATTTAAAGCTGGATGTAGGAAGCTGGATCAGAGTGCTTCGCTGGAATCAGGAAAGTACCTGGATCTGTGAGTCTCTATGTGTTATCAGCTGTCTCTATTTATGCCTAAAAATTACATCACAAAGGGGGTGTCTGGGCCGGCTTAGCTAAGCCTTCCCCTGTGAGCTGGGATTGGACCAAACTTCACCTCCGCCTTGCAGTTTTTCTGATTGGCTCAAGGCTGGATGATGTCACGTTTTATGATTTGCTTTACAATCCTCAGAGACCTCCAATTAGCCACAGGTCTCCACATCTGATTTTATATTAAATGTACATTTATACATTGGTCACCTTTATACAAATTACACACAAAGATGCACTATTTTACATAGCAGCATTTCCTCAAAACCATGCAGTGGTAGGATCTTGTCTCCCCTTTCTACAGAATTTTGCCCTTTTCACTATGACCACACTTTCCAATTTTTCTGCAAATTTCAAACAAATGTGCGTGTTTAACACAGGGATATGTGTGTAAATTTTCACAATTCTAAGAGTAATACCTTGTGCATGAAACCACATAGTGTGCCATCCCTGTCCAGAACATGTCACACAGTTCTGCTGCCTCTTCATGCGTGCAGCCAGAAATGAAATTGACAACTCTGTCATTTTCATATTTTTCACCATTTTGAATCTCAAGTTATACGTCTTTTAAAATGTGTTCTTTGTTCATGTTTAGCAACAGATGCTCATTTGGCTCCGCCTCGTTCTGTCTCCCTGCAGTCCGGGCCTTCCCCCTCCTTGCGTGTTCCTTCCAGTGGCCATTTACGACCCCTTTCACACTTCCAATTTCCTGGGCTACAGCTTAGTCATTGTTCTTTTGCTTTCTGTATACAAGATTCTGTCCCAACCTGCAATTAACACCTCCCAGTGGGTTTCTGCTGAGAGGAGGGCCCTCCTTCTTGGAGAAAAACCTGCCTTTCCAGTTCTTTGCAGCTTCAGCCAATCTAATTAACTTTTAAACTTAGCAAAACCCACATCAGTTGCATCACATACAAATACATTTCTTTCTTGGCCTTAAAATCTGTGGAATCAGAAACACAACTAAAATCTGTATTCCTTTTTGGAAACAATCCTGTTTATGTTTGCTAATTCAGCAGACTTTTGAGTTTTAGGTCATTTTAAAGCTTTCTCAATCCTCCTCTGACAGCTGTCATTCAGGCAGCCCCAGGTACTGCACCCAGATTTTGGAGTCTGTCAGTTTTCAGACCTTGTATGTTTCACAATGTTTCATTTGATACATGTATTTTAGCACCAGGCAAGATTGTGAATGTTGAAAAGTGTTGTGTTATAGGCATTTTGGAGTTTTTGGCAACAAAGCAAATGTCATTTGTAGGCACATTTTTGGGTTTCATTTGCAAAGTGCTGCTTTTCTCTCTGCACTCTGTTTGCTGGTCATGGGACCCACTGGCACATTTCTGCAGGGTGTGCTCTATTGCCCTGTACATGCACCATGGGTTTCAGGTTGTGAATCTCTCTTTTTGTGTGCTGAAGCACACGGTTTTTGTAGATTTTTGGCGGGCACAATGGTTTTGCCGCTATTGTTGCTGTTTCGTTCCCCCTAACTGGCAGGGTGATGACGCATAGCATATCGGAGTGGGTCAATACATCCCACTTGGCGTAGGCAGAGAAGGCTTGTCTTATGGTTCTTTCCTTCCTGCATGTGCAAGTCTGCATGACTCATAGGCCACCAGAGATTCTGAGTTTCTCTTTATGGTAGGTTGTGGACTTCAGGGTGACAGCCTTGTAGATGATGCAGCAGAATTTGATGATAATAGTGGAGTTATGTAGCTTAGTATGTAGAATCAACATTTAATCAGGATGTGTGCTTGATTTAAGATGAGGTAGCTCACCCGTGCCAGATTTCTCCTTTGCATTCTAGGATTAGCAAAACGACATATACCAGAAAGCAAATATTACAACCAGACTTGGATAAGCCCTTCACGTCTTACATTGAGCATTTTTGGAAATGTATTCCAACAAATCACAGCAAAACAAAACAAAAACTTACTCAGAACAGGTTGTTAAAAGGACACCACACATGGGAAACTGTACAACTCAATGCTGATATTGATAGACCTGCTTTTATTTTCCCACTCACTTCATTAATTACAACATTTATCTGATTGCTCTCCCCAGCCACACATTATATTTTTTATGCAGCCTTACATTGATTTGTTGAATCCAACAATTGATCAGGAAACCGTTGAAATATTTGGATTCGCCTAGTCAAAAAACAAGACACACTCTAAATAATTTTTTTCTTCCAAGTTAAGTTTATTTTTGTTGATTAAATGCTATATTCATGCTTCTATGTTACCTGAGGATGAGTGCACATAGTTTTATTGAATTTCGAATTTAGATAAGATATTTTATAGGTGTTTATAACTCTAATGCCCCTCAAGTAACCTTTTAAAATAACACAAACATCTAAGAGACCAGTCCATTTATTGCTATTTCTAATTTTTACAAGTCATTATTTCTTTCAGGAAAGTTGAAGCAAATTAAAACAAACAAAAACAGGTGTTTGCTTGGTTTGCAATTTGCAATACATTCATGCTGTGCATTTGAATGTATCTTGAGTCTGATCAACACCTTGACCAATAGCAATAGTGATATGATTAGCGTGCACTGGTTATTAAACCTGGTATTTGTAGATTTACTTTGCTATTACCAATCCCGAACTACACACAGTGGTGGCTAGTGAATTTTTTAATTGGAGGGTAATTGGAGGGGCGTACATTTATGCAACAAATATGCAACACCAAAAGTAGCAAGATGCCCTGAACCATCATAGGGTGGTTTAGGGTATTTCTCCTTCTAAGAAATGTTTTTCAATATTGGGTTAAAACTGTGCACTATGCAGCTGAAAAATCAGGTAATTATCCAGATAGTTTGCAATCGGTTTGGCGGGTAAGTCATGGAACAATGCAATAGATGCAGATCACCAACAGTGTGCAGGAGCATTTCACAACACATTTAAATGATGCCGTTGCCCACAATATTTTCCAGGATAAAAAACATGTTCCTACTAATTGTGCCCATAGGTTTCCATGCTGGCTGTGCTGATTTATCTCAATATTCCCATACAGGAACATTTTCATATTTGCTTTGTGCATAATACCAGTAATGATGCTGTCAGAATACATGTCCAGGCTGGCTCTGCCGATAAGTGCTGGTATCCCCATGCAAGAAGATACTTCGGTTGACTTTGCCATTAAAAATGTCATGTCACAATAAGAAAGCATATCCACAATGGATGCAGCAATGTAGGCCAGTCTAGACACGTAATAACACATATAATTTTTGCTTTATCATGGATGTGCAGTAAAAAATGCCATGCCACAATAAGAAATGTCTACACTGGCTGCACCAAAATGCCAGTCTAGCCACGTAATAACACTTATCATGCTTTAATATCATAGCTGCCCAGTGAAAAATATCATGCCTCAGTAAGAAACGGCAAGTCCGGTTGAACTAAAATGGCAATGTAGTCATGTAATATAGCTGATCATATTTTCTTTATCATAAATGCTCAGTAAAAAAAATAGAAAAGGTAATACCACAGTAATAAATGGCTTGCCTGGGTGCAGCAAAATGCAAGCCTAGTCACAATTTAACACTTATCATTCTTGTTTCATCATAGATGACCAGAAAAAAATGTCATGCCACAGTAAGAAATTGATCGATTGGCATCACCAAAATGCCAGACTGGCAATGTAATATCACTTATCATGCTTGCTTTATCATAGATATTCAGTAAAAGGTACTGCAACCCTCTCCTCCAATCTCACCTCCTGCCACCAAATCAGTGCCGTGGCCCAGAAAACACAAGAGTATGCCCACACATTCACACAAAGTTCACCCACTCATTCTCATTCCCACTCATCGCACAAGCAGCCATGCACCCATACAGCCCTTCCATGCAGGCTTTCAAACCTTCACACTGAAATATGAAAAAAAGAAAATGCACTTGCTTACATTCCACATTCATACACTCACACAATAAGAAGCATTCATTCACTCTCAAAGTCACCAGTGTTCACTTGCACATTTCCCATTTGTATTCTCACACAGTCAGCACCAGTCACTCTCATATTCACCAGCAGTGATTACCTACATGTCCCGCTTCCACATCCCAGTACTTACTTGTGAGGTGGTGACCTCACGAGTAGGAGTAATACAAATTACGAGTAAGTATTCCATGCACATATTCCCCATGTATACACTCATGTAATCATCAGCATTCATGCACTCATTCGCTCACACATTCAATAATCATCTGTTCTCATTCTGTTCTCATCTGTTCTCATTCGCACTCACTCAAAAGCATTACACACTCACTCATACATATACACACTGTAAACCGATTGTCGTAATCATGGGGGATATGAGTCCCCAATTCAAAACCACGGTTAACATCACTGCCACATAACATTTTTGATAAATACCCTGTCCAGCCGCACAGTTATATTTTAGAATGGGCCAACAAGCTTGTATGGCTGGCTGAAACCTCATATCCCTTCTTCCCCAACCTACCAAAGCAGTGGGAAAGCTAGATATATCAATTACAATACATTTTAATCTATCTACCAAATTGCCTGATACCGGAAAGTTATCATAATCCGGTGTGTTTAACATTAGAAGTTAATATCATGGGGAGTAATATCACACAAACGACATATTCGGTTTGCCCCTTAAATAATAGGAAAAGGTTCAAATAGTGGGATACTGATTTAAAAAAAAAATATCTCCCACTAGGTTACCAGGAAATTCTACCTGTGCTTGTGACATTGTTTGGACCAACTTGTAATGACCTTCTCCGCCATGGCACCTTTCTATACCAAACTGGTGAAACCAGTTGCCACACAACAGGTAGCAAAAGAAGTTTGGTCGGATGGGGAGTGTAGGAATATGAAAGCACAATTAGTGAAGGCTTACAAGGTCAATAGGAATAGAGGTGATAATAGAGGAAAAGAAAAGACAAATATCACTTAAGAATTGGGAAGCTCTACTAAAGTCTACGAACGATAAAGATGGCAAAGGTTTTTTGGAAAATAGTTGTAAACGGCATGCAAGCCGATAGGAATTCTTCTCCTGTGACTATATCCGAATACGTATGTCTCACTAATTTCTCTTCCCTTTAAAAGAAGAGTAGATCTGGTTTTGTCACACCCCTTGAAGTAAGCATTAGTTCTTATGGCAGTGACTTTGATCCAACACCTTTAGAATTCACTTTTGCAGAGGTTCTTACAGCTATTAACAAGCGTTGACCTCCATATGAGTGAACCTGTGATATGGGCTCCTTACCTAATGTTATTATTTACACAGCCACCACTTTTTCACCCCCCCCCCCCTTCTCCCTTTGGCTGACTCACACCCTGACACAGCCCTTTCCATGCTCCACTCTGCTATATCTGAAGCTCTCAATGTTCTTGCCCCTGTCATGAGGATCCGCTTGAAGCCCAAAGCCAAATGCATTTCCTGGTACGACTCAGACTTCGTCACCCTCAAACGCAAGCACAGCGTGGCAGAGCCGAAATGGTACATGCTCCGACAAACTGGCCTGCCGCCTGCTCCAAAGGCAATACCGGCTCTCTGTCCGCACCAAGAAGAGAGCTCACATTCAAGCCCACGTCTCTGCGGCATATAACAACTCGGCCAAACTCTTTAAAATCTGCAAGGAACTGGCCAATCCTGCTGCAGTCTCTACCTCTCCTGTCCACTCCCAGGCCCTCTGCATGGCTCTGGCTTCTCATTTCATCTCTTAAACTCAGGACAGCCTGCCCTCCCTCTCTTCCTCTCCCCCCCCAGTCCCTGCTCTTCCTCTGCCCCTTTTTTGGCCACCTCTCCCCCGTCCTTCTCTGCCTTTCCCCTCTTCTCCCCAGATGAGGTTTCCAGACAAGTCTGTTCTATGAAAGTCTCGTCAAAACAGGTTCACCCCTGTTCCTCCAAAAACATCAAGGACCACATTGACACCCTGGCTTCTGCTCTGGCCGCCTTCTGCAACCACCCCTTCACCACTGGAGTCTTCCCTTCCCCCTAACGCACTCCCTTATGCACCCTCTTCTTAAGAAACCCTCTGCCGACCGTCCTGTCCGGCTAACTTTTGCCCAATCTCCATCACTCCCTTCCTGGGCAAACTCCTGGAAAAGCTGGCCATCTCCCAGCTTAATCTTCACACTGAATCTGTTGGTTGTCTTCATGACCATCAGTCTGGCTTCAGAGCTGCCAGAGCATGGAAACTGCTCTCCTGGACATCCGTGAAGAACTGCTCTCGAACATTGATTCCAACACCCCCTGTGTCTTCATCTTACTTGACCTCTCTTCTGCCTTTGATACAGTCAACCATGCCATCCTGCTCAACCGTCTCTGTGATGACATGGGTATCACTGGTCAGGCCCTGGTGTGGCTGACCTCTTTTCTCTCTGATTGACCCTCCCAGATCCAACTTGGGTCCTTCCTCTCCTCTATCTCTATCTCTACCTGTGGTGTCCCCCAGGGGTCTAACCTCTCTCCCTGGCTGTTCCACCAATACCTGGCACTTCTTACCCACCACATGGCCACTCTCTGTCCCAACTTTCAGTGCCATGCGGATGATACTCAGATCATTTTCAGGCTACCATCGGCCACCTCTTCTCAGTCTCTCATCTCTGACTGTCTGTCCGCTATCCAGGAGTGCTGTGCCACCAATGATCCCTGCTTTAATGCCAGTTAGACTGAGATTCTCCTCATCGGCACACCTGCTCCCTCCTTTCCTGTCACTCTCTGGCCGGCCTCTCTTGGCCTTCTTCCTGCTCCCACCGACGCGGCCAAAAACCTTGGGGTCATCTTCGACTCCACACTCTCCTTCTCTCCTCACATCTCTGATGTCTCTAAGAAGTCACACTACCAGATGCACTTCCTCATAGGTATTCTTCCTTTCCTCTACTTCCCCCAGAAGCTTACTGTCTCCAGACATCTGGTTCTCTCTAGGCTGGACTACTGCAATCTTTCTAAATCTGTCTGCTTCCACTCTCTGCCCTGTGCCCTCAAGCCCAGGGATCATATCTCTCTGGCACTGAAATCTCTGCACTGGCTCCCAGTGGAATCGAGGATCAAGTTAAAAACCTTCTGCATTGTTGACAAGGCCTTCTGGGGCCTGGTGCCTCAATACCTTCAACTCTCTTTTCCTAAATATCTTCCTTCTCAAGCTCTTCACTCATCCGCCTCCAACTCCCTCAGGGTCAGTCACTTCTTCAAGCAACACGTTGGTGGTAGATCTCTTTCTTTGTCTGGGGCCTCCTTCTGTAACAGCCTCCCTGCCTCCCTGAAACTTGAGGAGAACCATCTCCGGTTCCGGAAGCACCTCAAAACCTTTCTTTCTGCTTCTGCTTTCCCGCCTCCTCTCCCCTGCTGAACTACTGGCTGAAACTGTACTGGTCACGTGGCCACCCTCTGATCACAGGCCGAGGTCCCCTTCCCTGCCAGTTACACATGTGCACTGCCTCCTTAGCAACCCCCGCACTTGGGGACTGTTTTTCTGTATCCCTACAGTCCCCCACCTGCACTTGACACCTGTTATCTGCACTTACCCTTTGCACTTGCCACAAGCTGGCCCTACTTCTCTTATTGTTTTATTTATTCTGTTACCCCTTGTACTGCACTTTCCCCACCGCCCTCCACTCCGCACTTTTCCTCTTCCCCTTCCCCTGCACTTGCGCGATCTGAATGACACTTGGCCTAGTAGGATCACTATCTCTGTCTTCCCTCTGTTCCCCTGTCCTTGCCTCGTCGCGCCTTGAAAGACTTGTGTACAGGCGCATTATAAATGCCATATTATATCATATCATATCATATATCATATCATATCATATCATAACATGGCACAGCTCAGAAATAGTGCCAATTTTTTAAAAGGGTGCCTTGTGTACCAGGGAACTATTTCCTGATCTTGCTGCTGGATGCCATTAGTAAGATGTTTGGAAACATTTTGCGAACAAAACTGGAAAATTGGGTAATATATTCAAGCGCATTGAGCCATTTGCAGGCCGGCTTTTGTACATGGGTGAGCACTATTGATCAAGTGTACAGATTAGTACTGATGCTAAATAAATATGTTACACTCAAAGGAGGCCAAATACATATGACCTTTATAGATCTTAAGGCCACCTTCAACCGTATTCCAAGGTGCGAACTTTGGCATGCCTTGATTAAAATGGAGGTCCTCTTTCCATTGCTTAAGGCAATGGACCTTATAATAATTTTACATCTTAGGTTAGATGGAGTTTGGGTGGGGAGTGCACTAAACCCTTTCCTGCTGAAAAAAAGGTGTAAGGCAGGGCTGTATACTGGCCGCTCCCTCTTTAACTTGTTTTTTGATGGGTTAGTAACTGAACCACAGGTAAAAATACTTCTGATGCCCCATTCTTAGGGAGAAAGAATATTGGCATCCTAATCTTCGCCAATGATGTGGCCCTTATCTTCAGTACCCCATCAGGCTTACTGAAGTTGACAGAGCAGTATGTAAAATTATGTGAACAGCGTGGCCATGAAATCAATAAAGAAAAAAACAAAACAATGAGATGTGTCAGCTGCTGGGACCACGAACATGCATTAACTTTATAATAGGTGGAACAAACATTGAGGGGGTCTCACCCTGTGGATCAGGATCTCGGGGGTTGGGAACTTGTTTAGACATATAGATAAAGCCAATGGGCCGCATTATAAGTTTGCCGGTCCGGTAGTAACCTAGTGAGTCCCCCTGCTGGATTTCTGGAGTTAGATGTTTTCATCCTGCCAAGTGTGAGACTCTTTTTCTCCCACTCTTGGACATGATTTGTGGTATTTCTTTGAATGTTAATGTGTTCTATGGGCTATGGGGTCTTTTACTCCGTAGGGTCTCATATGTTTTGCTATGTGTGTTACACAGCACCCTCTGTGCCGTAACACTGGGGTGTCCTAGGTTACCCCCACCATAGACTCCATACCCTGGGACTGACTACTGTCTCCCAGGGTATGTAAAGTCACCATTGGCTTTACTAGACCTAAATTTACTAACAGAACCAGTACAAACCATCCTATTGTGGACATACTGGTAGGGGCAATTCGATTACCCCTGGGTCTGTTGTTCGAGGGGGCACTGTCCCCTCCCCCCTCGTCGAGTTTTGGCTGGTGGCAGTGATACTACTTTTTATATTGGACCGCAAATATATTCCTATGGGATTTTCCCATTGTTCGAGGCTAATACTTTTTCTATGTAGCCTCGGTCATACCGCCGGTTTATTAAATTAAAATAAATTCACCGGTTGGTATTTTCTGCCAGAACTTGGTTTTTAAATGGCGTATGTGTTCGCCTCTGTAACTCCAAACCAAAGGTTGAGCCCTTTGTTCCACTTTTGGCGGGCTTCTGCACAGAAGCCCTCCAGAGTGGTGCCATTCTGTCTGGGTACCACAGGGGGTGTCGGAGGGGGTTTAGGCACCCTGGACTGAGTTGCCTTGCCAACTCAAGTCGCACTCTGGTGTGATTGGCCCAAGTGGTGAGCCGCCCCGCTCACCACTTAGCATGTTTGATTGACAGCTAGGCTGAGTGAATGGGGGTTTTCTGCATAAAAGCAGGGCTTTGGGGACTGGGACTTCAGAAGTCGCCACAGGACCTAAGAATCCGAAGAGGGAGAAGCTGAGCCGACCTGCAACGACGACACAACCGGTGGAGCCCTGCTGAACCGACTCACCACTTCCCAACAACAGAGGAGATCTCCCTGCTGGAGAGTCTTCTTCCCTTTGACTGGTGGGAACAACCAGTCCCTTGCTTTTTCTTCGCTTCCAGGACGTCTAGTGGTCGAATTGCCCATGCTGAGCACCCCGGCAACCAGATAGCCACTAACCACTGTACCGTGGCCAAAAGGTGGTGCCTTGTGACTGAGCACTCCACGGCTGGTCTCTTCCCTGGTGGTGCAACGATCTTCAACTTTCCTCTACGACGAGATCCTCTCTTCTTCTGGCAAAGCCCCGACTTGCATCCACCACCAGGAACAACTGCCCCCGCCAGAGCTGTCTCTCCACTTTCAAGGTACTGTGTCCGCCAGGCTTCCCTTGTGACGGTTAGCGTGAGGTGTCTTAAATCCTTACCTTTCCACTGGGTCGCCTCCAGACCTTCTTAACTTTTGTTCTAAAACTGGTCCAACCTTTCTGTGACATTTTGCTACAAAGACTTGAAGTGCATTTCCACTGTGATATTTTTGGGACATACCGCCTTGCCTCTCTCTGAGTGGGCCTGGCCTCTGAACTTTGTGATCTACAGTAGACCCTGCTTTGCTTGCCTTGCATTTGCTTCGTAAAAGTGTTGGTACCGAGTTGGTTTCATACCCTGCCTTTTTCTCTCCCTTTCTAATGAATACTAGAGTGCCATCTAGGTTAAGCACTCACCTCTGTCTGCAAATAGGTGGTGTCTTTGAACCTAGACTTGTTGAAATATTGTTATGGGATTGATATATACTCATAGTAACTGTGATTGAAGTTGTTTGCCATATGAGTGCCAGTGTGTTTTTCATGTACGGGGAATGTGGCCTGGTTTCTAGAAAAACAAGTCATGTCTTACAAGGCTATGAATTCAAAACGATCAGCATCATCAATTTTTTGTCGCTAACCCAGCTAGGGTTGAAGAAAGAATGAAGAAACAGAATTGATTGTGTGGACAACCAGAACTAAGTGGGGGTGAAATGTTTCAATCAATAGTGTGGGTTACTTTATCAACATTACGAGTAGCTGCAGCCAGTATTGGTAGGCTTGATCAAGCAGTGGTAAATCCAGAATATTTTAAGAAGCGATTGTTGAAAACACCCAGCAAATTAGCACCCAATGCACCTTCTATACATTTATAAAGAGACATATTAGAACCCTTCGGGGGCAATATCTCCTGTAATGAATAGAAAGGAATCCATAAACCAGACTATATAATACAAAATCAACTCTGATTGCATCCTAGGTGCTGTTAGTAGGGTCTGAAAACCTTAAAATTGAGGTTCTTTGATTATCAAACAACATCCATTAATGTGCCTAATCCAGTGTACAACTGTTTTGATACATTAATCATGATATTCTTTTTTTCGAACTAGGGACATTAACCATAATAAAAAACACATTAGGTGGCATGAACTTGACAGACCCATGCAAGGTCGAAAGACATTATTTTATTACCAGGCATCTTGCCTGTGTCTATCTTACTTCTGTCAGCCCTTTTGGAAATTAATTCACAATGATGTGTGTTCTATACCATGGATGTAGGTGATTTGACCGAATCCATGTTTTCTAAAGAGTGAAGTGACCACATTTTTTTTATTTGGGGAGACCCCCGCACCCTCTCTACTTTTATTAATATCCCTTACCCCACCCCCACATACATTTTATAAAAAAAGTTTTTTGGGGAAAAACGGTTCATTCATTTCTTCCTCGAAAACATTGGATTTGGTCACTTGTACGGTATCGCCCTACCATACCCTTGTGGAGCTGGGAAAGGGCGAAGGAAGATGATATGCTTACGCCTGATGAAGGTACACTTTCTGGACTGAGCCTTCCTGAGTTATGGGTGTATCCCCTTCTCAAGCCATATCGGTATGACCTGTTTGATTCAATTTCATCTGGGAAGTAACGGCTAAATCAGGTTGTGTGATAGACTGGGATGTTATAAGGTGCTATAAGTTCCTGATTTCAGAACACAGTTTGATTATTAGGGAAATACAAGACTCCAGTACAGATGGCATTGATATCGATGCCTCGAACACAGAAACACAAAATGCACACCTATGTGCATTCCAGAGAATTGGAGGCATTACAGACTCTTGATCACCCACAACATTATTTCTATGATAGTATGCCCCCTTTAGAACAGCCTAAAGCATTCCATCATGGCGCATGGAGTTTCTGTGGTCAACATTTTCAGTGGCTGGTTCGTCTTCAAGAATTCACAAACTGTCGGATACAACAACATCCTCAGCTATTTTGTACGTATTTATTTATCCCAACTCAGACTGCCCAGTGACCAATCAAGGGTAAAGATAATTGCTCACCAGGGGTTTTATCACTGGTGGCTGATGGATTTATACAGGTTAACTGTAGAGCCCTTCTTGATTACACGGTCTAGGAACTCATATTGACTCATAAATAAGCCAGTGGTGTTCAATACCCGCCTATTTTCACAGTAGGGATTGCTATTAATGTTGGCATAGATTTGCTTAGGGAGGGGCTAGATGCATGTTTACTCAGACTACAGCTCATTGGGGCAGAGACCATAACAGTAAAATATATGCAGGAAAGTTATTTTGCAGGACGACCACACATGTACCTGGGTTCTTGGTTTTATTAACAAGATGATACAACTACTACTAATTTCAAACCAGGAGATCATAGCAATAACCAGAAAAACCTGGTTCGAAATGTCTAAAATTCAACTACTGTCATTATTCCTTCCACTCTGAGGTTCACATATGTGTTGCAGCTCAATATTGCTGAATATCTTGCAAAACCTTTTGCTCATCAGCAAATGTATGCAATAAAGTCCTCTGCCCCAAGCTTATTCAGGCCATCGAATAACTCGGACGTGTTCTATGCTTTGTGGATCTATTTAATATCCCCCATGCACCGTGTCATCAACCTCTCATTTGGATTCATAAGTGGGGTCTCCGGAAGAATGCAGACCCAATTATGGCTCTCCATTAATGCTGCAGAAAGTGAAAGATTAGTATTGTTTTCCATTCTTATTCTATATTTCATTTTGTTCTGTGTCGAAAATCCTTTCACACATACATCCATTGCACAACAGACAATGCATTCCTTTAAGAAGACAGTACCCCTGTTTCTTTCAAAGATAACCAATGGACCAAGGTACTGCTTAGCGATGCCGCTTTATGCATGCACCTGCACCAAATCGTTCTTGTGTGCTTTATTCTTCCTGTTCTACAGAATTATTAGTTATATGCACATGTATGATGGGGTGTTCTTTCATGTGTCATGTGTTATTGATGTCTAAAGCAAAGACATCCTGAGGGCGTTTGGGTCTTGTGGCACAGACAGCTTTGGCTGTACCAAAACAAATAAAGGTAGAAATATAAGAATATCTACTTGCATGCACCCCTCTCTTGTCACAGTGAAAGCCCCTAGCTTGACATGCTCGCCTGGCAACTATCAAAATAAGTATGGGAACCCCCTTGAGGTACCCTGACACCATACAAACAAGCTGGAATAAAATTAATGAAGAAGTGACATTTAAAAGGATTGGGGTTGAAAGACAGTGATGTAAATTTTCAAGGGAGAAAAGACTGAAGATTATTTTTTCCGAAATAACCTTTGGTCTTTTCTCCCCTGAACATTTCCGACTTTCCAAATATAGCTATTAGCACCTTGGGTTCTTTTATCTTTTTGCTTGAATGAACGGGTTATAAGCTTGCGGTGTCCCACTCATGAAAAACAATACTTACCTAAAATGGCCGCCATGGAGATGGCAGGAGAGGTTCCACATGGAGCTTCTTTCCCATTTCCATGGAGGTGCGGCAGACTTGAGGGATGTGGCGCCATGGTGCTACAGTGCTGCTACCCCTTCAGGTAAATGGAACAGGTGGGAGGGAAAATGGCAGGAGGCCGCTTGCACCGCTGAGGTTGTTTGCAATGTGGGTTTATACCATGAGGTGCAGTCTGCACTCCGAGAAACCTGATTGGCAGCAGCACCCACCCCTGGTGCTATTTATTATAATTCACATAAAAGGGAAAATAACATGAACTGCAATAGATCTCCCTCCTTGTCTAAATGAAATACTCTCAGATTTACCACCATACCAGTTTTCTACAAATACATTGAGTGGCAATTTGTTTAACCTCAATCTTGTAAATAAGGAGAACATACGTTCTTTATCCATAACAGATAAAGTTCTGGGCAAGCCACATTCTTCAACAAAATATAAGCTTGTGCAGTGGGGCTTAGCACACTCCTAGTATTCTCTTCTGTCCAATATGATTTATTGTCCACCAGTCTAAGGATGTTAAACAAATGAATGAAGCCTAACTTGCAAGATGTATCTATGAGAAAACTCAACCAATGAATGTTTGGCTGTATGTCACTGTTCAAATAATCTGTCAGAATATTTCTAGTGAGGGTACCAAAAGGATTGGCCCGGACAGAGCACCACAAAACAAGCAGATTTATTTTTAGATAGCAAAAAGGTAGGATTTGACTGGGAAAGTCTTAGACGCTTCCCGAGAAAAGTATTCTCAACAACGGACATTTGATTTTTGTTTGTAACACCCCAAAAGTTAGCCCCATATGCCAACCACTCTATTATCATTGCTTGATAAACCATTAGGAGCAATCTAATTGGATGGTTCCTAGTATACCTTGCAAAGATACCTTGTGGGTGGAACGGATGAACTGGGTGGAACGGGTGGAGTGGGTGGAACGGGTGGAGTGGATGGAATGAAAGAAGTGTGTGGACCAAACGGGTGAAGTGGATAGAACGGATGAACTGTGTGGACGAAACGGGTGAAGGGGATAGAACGGATGAAGTGTGTGGACGAAACGGGTGAAGTGGGTAGAACGGGTGAAGTTGGTGGAACAGGTGAAGTGGATGGAACTGATGAATGTGTGGATGAAACGAGTGAAGAGGGTTGAACGGATGAAGTAGGTGGTTGAACTGATGAAGTAGGTGGTTGAACAGATGAAGTAGGTGGTTGAACGGATGACGTAGCTAGATGAAGTGGGTGGAATGGAAGCTCAAGCATAAAACAATCGAAGTGCATAAAACGATTGAAGTGCATAAACGATCGAAGTGCATAAACGATCGAAGTGCATAGAATGGTTGCAGTGCATAGAATGGTTGGAGTGCATAGAACGTTTGGAGTGCATCGAACGGTTTGGAGTGCATGGAACAGTTTGGGGTGCATGAAACGGTTTGGGGAGCATGGAACGGTTTGGGGTGCATGGAACGGTTTGGGGTGCATGGACCGGTTTGAAGCGCATGGAACAGTCGGAGTGCGTGGAATGGTTGGAGTGCATGGAACTATAGGAGTGTGCTCGATCTCAAGCTCCTAAGGTAAACCACCATATCACATCTCCACGCTTACTCTCTTCTTCACACCACCACACAACTGGAAAACAGCAATACTATGACACCATTCAGTATAGCTGTTCTCATACCATCACTTGCCTCATACTATCCATCATCCTAATAAACACAGCTGGTTACACACCCTCCAGCCTAGGTGTTCTCCTCAGGCTTAACGCAGCCAGAATTGGTCTGGATAACAACCTGCCAGAACGAACACATACTCTTGATCTCCCAACCACCACACCTACCGCTATGAAGCAGCCATCACACGAATGCCACACCAGCTGCACCCATATCCGGTACTCACACGCACCTTATGACTCTCTCTCTCTCTCTACTGACCTGAACTTCGGTTCCCAAGGACGTTCAACCTACCAGCGCCTTCAGATCATACCAATGATATATAAGGCGCTATATAAATGCAAAATAACATAACATAACAAGAGCAAAAGTGAAAAACATAACTGCATACTCTTTATCGACTGTCAAGACACATGCTCATCCAATCTAAGGCAACCATCACATGTTATCTCAAAAGAAGCATATGATTAGACCAATCCCTTAATATTATTGGGTACATTTTATCTTGTTGTTTACCCAACCATATTATTTGTACTTACTTTAGAAATGTTTATTTATGAACTAGCAATGTTGGCCGGTAAGGAGTACGAGATTAAATAAGATGCAAATATCACGCACTTTGGTGAAGCTGGGATTTGAGTCTAGTCTGCAATTTTAGAAATTGATCACGTTGTATAGCTATTATTATAGTGAAACAAAGTGAAATAATGTGTACATGTTTTTTTCCCAGCACTACAATATTACCCTGTTTTGTATACCTGACTTGCAAAGAACTACAACCACATGATAAACCAAAAGGAAATTATTTATAGGAATATGCAAAAGGAGCATGATTGAAGTCTACAAGTATTCAAATCCAAATTGATGTGAGCTCCAAAAAAATCTCAACCTGGTTTTACTACTGTATTTTTAAAATGTAAATGCACGCAACAAGAGCAACATTTTGATAAGTTCGCCTGCTTAGATTCATTTTTGGAAATATTTATGAACTAGTAATGTTACAGGTTAGCGCTATTAGATAAAATGAGCTGCCTAAGATCACCCACTTTGGTGAAGCTGGGATTTGAGTCCAGCCTGTAATTTCGGAAATTGTTGTTAACAGTTTTAGTAGTTGTACATCAAGGAGGAATAATGTGTGAATATTTGACTTTCAAGAACTATAATAATACTCTCTTTTGTAGAACTGACTTGGAAAGAACTCGAGTCACATGATAAACAAACAGGACAATGTTCATAGAAATATGCAAAAGGAGCATGATTGAACTGTACATATATACGAATCCAAATTGATGCAAGCTCCAAATAAATCTCATCTTGGTTCTACTAATATATTTAAAAAATGTAGATGCAACAAATAATATAAACATATTGATAAAGCCACTTGCTTAGCTTCATTGATTGACATAGACTTTCATATTGTTATTCATAATGTTAAGAAGAACCTTTGAAATTCTAGAAATACAAATTTGTGTGTAAAATGAGCAGTTTTAAAATTAAGCTTATCAGCTCTCTGTGACATAGGGCAAGTGGTTAAAATCTGACACCAAAATGTGAAAAGGCCCTTTTTTCATCAAGAACAGAACAATGCTATGACTTGGAATTGGATTATTTGCCCGTGATCATAGTATTGTCTGCTGGCAAATCCTGGATATGAGCCTGCACATTTTGGTTCCATTGTCTGCAATTTGGCTATCTAACCTTGTCTTCTGACTTCGTTTGCGGTGGTACATGTATTGTCATGCTGGACTTTGCTGCCCAGTTTTTACAAACATCATTTGGACGGAGTGAGTTCTAGATCTGAAATGTACAGATGCAGCATTATTTTTTCATAACTTGGACTTTATGGTGTAGATCACGATCTGAACGTACCATGCCTTGAAGATCGTCTATCTACCTTCCCTGTCTCCCCCCCTTGCATGGTGGCTCCTCAATGCACTTGGAAAAACAGCAGAATCGTCGTCAGACCGATTCGCTGTTAGCTACACTGTTAATTGTATTATAAGTACTTACTCTGCTTGCACAGACTTGTAATGTTCAGAAATTCAAGCACTCCGAATGACTGTTGTTTTTCCCCTTGTTTCCTCCCTCCTTGAGCACTTTGAAACACTTGCCTTGTGTATAGGCACTTTACAAATAAACATTACCATACTATTCCATTACTTTTGTAGCAAGGTAGGTGTTAATTTCAGTAGATTTCATACACTGCAGTTTATCAACCTCAGTGAGAGGAAAGGTTGAGTATGGATTTCCCACTATTTAGCACTGTGTACTGGCACGTGAACACTCTGCAACGAGAACACATAGATTAACAAAAAGTGACACACCGAGTTCTCTTGTTATCCATTGTGTCACTCAAACCTATGAACATGCATTTCAACATCGGATATTGCACATGGTAGATCTCTAACCCAAAGAAAGGTGAAAACGCTACAAAGTTTGTAACAGTAAATACACACATTGTATGTACTGCAGTGTACACATAATGCTTTATAGGTTTAACTATTCAGATTGGAACGTAGCTGTCAAGAACATCCAGGGACCAGCCACAGAGCCACAGCTCTGCCAGACCCCTTACGATACTGCTGCATGGATGTAAACATTTACAGCCCAAGAAATGACATTTTATGTGGCAATTTTGCAGCACGTCAATTGATAGAGATGCATCCATTTAGCATTTTTAAGGAAAACACATTTTCAGTAAAGAGAATAGCACATTAAAAAAGAGTGGTTTAAACTAAGGTTGAGTCGTTTTTAAAAACCCCAACCAATGCACACACATATAGAGTACCCAATATCCTGTTTTCCCCAGTTGATCCCCTAAACAGTGACACATACCTGGCACCCTCCTCCCCAAACCCCCACAATCAAGTCAACACCTTGTTGTCTTACTTCCCATCATCCCACAAACACAACCCAAACCTGGCATCTTGCCTCTTCTCTACGCCACTCACACACACATTTCTCTCAACCAACCCTCATTTGGAGGGTGCTAGTGAAAGTGGGCTAATTTTCATGAGCCAAAGCCAAAACCAAATCCTTTGGATGCACATGAAATCTATGAAGTAATGATTGCACTTTCTGCACCAACACCGAAAATGTGCTATAACTAAATAACTTGCCATTTCTAGTGTCAACACAGAAAGCCAGTTCCCAGTGAACCTACGAAGCAAAGCAGGCACAGGAAGCATCCAGGACAATTCTCTCTGACCATAACATGGTGGGCCAGGGCAGGACACAAATTGACCATTGGAGGAGGGTTAGGCACGAGGGCCGTAGGTGAACACCTGAGTTTAGAGAAGGTCGACATTTGAGGAGGTAGGCAGAGAAGCAGGCAGGGGCCAATCAGGGATCAATAGTAAATGTGGAGTTATGAGGGGCACTATTTCCCCTTCAAGTTGCTAAAACAATTCAAAGAAGCTATATCTATTTCGTACTAAGTTAAGGTTCTATATTCCATTCAGGTTGCTGAAACAAGTGAGAGCATTGTACCCCTTACAGGCTTGAAGTAGTGCTATGTCCCCTAAAACGATAAGCGCAAGTGGGCTGCTATGTCCCAAAGTCCATGAAGGATTGGAGCAGAGAGACAAGGTTTAGGTCCAGACTAAAGTGGCTGTAGTATGCCTTCAGCTCAGACCCCTCTGTGGGTGCTAAGAGTAGGGTCACTACTAGCAACCATGTAGGGGAATGTAATCCAGAATTAACCTGCTAAGGGGCAATACATACCCATGTTGTGCCAATTGGTGTAACCAGGGAAGGGAGTGGGAATTACTGCATGCACACTGGAAAATACATCCGTTCCCTGAGGATGAGGGGGTCTAATAATTGTTAAAGGCCATCTCACCATCTTGAGAAGCAATACGGCCAAGACACAGACAACAAGGAGTAGCTAGGATTTCAGAGGACTGCATCCCTTGCAGGACAGCAGGCCAGGATACCATATCCCTGAAGCTCTGATCATCTTTGTTGAATTGGTTATAAGGGTGATTGTGACAAAATGACTAATGGTCTGCATGAGTACAGGATTTGTGGTTGCTAAACTGCCTGCTCAGTCCCACAGTACTACTGAATCTGCAGTGATCCCATTCATAAAGGTTAAAACCAACCGCAGCCCACCAGGTGTATCTCATTCACCTTGTGTGTTCACTTCTGCTGAGGCATGTTATACTCTTTAAGAGTATTATCAGGTGATAAAAGTAGAAGCCCAAACATCAATGGCACAACGACTCTAAAATAAAATAATTTCCAGTCCTACACAGACTTTTAATTAAACAATAAAACGGCAAAAAACTAAAAACACAAGCAAAAACCCATCCATGTAAAGGAACACAGAAAATGCAAGCTGTTATAGAATATCACTCTGGGTTGATGAGCTATTGTGTTCAGGCAATCAAATGGCACAATGCCAGAATTCAAAAACAATTCTTGCAAAAAAAAGGCACAGAAGGGGGTTGTAAAAGTATCTCTGGTCCCCCAAGTGGACCAGCGGACAGGGCCTATTATCGGTACCTTATTTCCTTATCTTGGATGCTTGATAGTGTTGTGCCCGGCCATTATGGCTTTCCAGTTCAGTGCCATGATGAGGTGAGTCGTGTTGATTCAGGAGTGAATTGGTGTTGAGTTGGCATTGAGTCTGTAAACCACGTGGATGAAGATGGGGCTAGAGATGGTCCAAGTCGATTGGTCCCAACAGGTTTGATTCAGCAGTCCAGTCGGATCAAGATGAGGTTCTGCTGGGTTAATGCGCTGCTTCGGATGTGGTGAGTCAGATGCTTCCACAACAGTGAGCCGGGCAGCATTGATCTTCACTAGTGAGAGACAGCTAAAAAATGCAGGATGCAGTTCGAAGTTTGTATAGTGACAAAAGCACTAGAGTAGTTCCGATGTCAGCACATAAATACTTGAGCACAGCCAAAGTGGCTCGAAGATGTCTTTAGGTTGTAAAACAAGAGTCTAGCTGCTCTTGGGCTTTCAAGTTACTGTAAGTCCCAATCCATGGGCTCTAGGACAAGGTGAGTCCTTCTGATACACTTGCAATAAAGGGAGAATGCCTGTTGGCTAAAGGGGTTCCTTCACCTAAAGTGAAATGGTCCTGCTTTCAGTGTATTCAAAATATATAATTCGGTGCACTCAAAATTTGAAATCTTCGTATGCATTATTTTTTGCAATGTTGAGTGCAGGCGAGTACTAAAAAAAAAGAGGAATCAAAATATAAGGAATTTTTACCTAAAAGTAAAGTTAAACCTGCTCTGAATGCAGCATTAAATTGGTCCCATAAAAATACCTTTAAAGATTTAAGAAATAATATGTTTCAAAAGAAATCAAGTAACTGTCTACGAAAAGCATAACAAGTTGGTATAAATTAATTGATGAATAACCAATGGGTAATCATTAAACCTGCTGATAGAGGGGGTAAACTAGTAGTAATGAACATCAGTGATTATTTGAAAGAAGAATGGAGACAATTGAATGATGATGCATACATCAAAACTGCTTATGACCCGAATGAAACATTGAAAGGTTTGATTAAAGTAACCTCAAATGAAGCTCAATATAAAGAATTGATCACTTACAAAACTAAACTATTCCTTATCAAAGAACATCTGGTTATGCCTATTTTCTACAAGCTACCTAAGATTCATAAGAGCTTAGATAAACCATCTGGACGTCCAATAATTGCGGCTACTGGTTGTCTCTTTGAACCTTTATCATAGTATGTGGATGTGGATGATATTATACAACCGCTTATTCAGTTCCACTTATAATAAAAATGAAGGAGATTGCTGAAAATTGCCGTGAACATATGTTTATTTGATTTAATGGAAATAATATAATTAAATTAAATAAGCAGTAGTATTAAATATGTTACAATAATATACTTACTTGAATAATCTTATTACTGCTTGAAGAACTTGTGTTCATTTAGAGTGCTGGAGATTAACAGATTATTTTTTTTAATAAATATTAGACCTGGTTTCAGTGTAGCCACAGTGAGGTATTGGTCCAACAAAAATTCATCCCCAATGTGCTCTGGGGATGTTTAACAAGCAGATCGTTCCTTGGCTTGTATTCCTCCAGTCTTCACCTCCCTGGCAGAGGACTTTGGAATGGACTGCACTCCCAACAGAGGCGTAACGCTGTATTCTTCTTGTTTTTCTTAGAGTCCAGGAATGAATAAAGAATTGAGGGCGTGCTCCTCGCCTTTTAAAGTCAACAAGCTATGGGGATTGGTCCAAAGCAAGCACGCTGTAAGGGGACCAATCTCAATTGTGTAACAAGTGCCCTTTGCCTCATGAGATCTCTCACAGAGTGACTTGCTTGCGGAAATGGAGGGGAGAGGAAAAATAAAGATATTCCTAACACTACTAAAATAAAGTAACATTGGAGAACACCTCTCCAGGCCTACCTTCACTCTCCGGCTACTCTATAACTGCCCCAATCCTATGCCTGCTGGCTTGAAAGGCATTCCAGCGATCATCATCCTGTTGTTGGGGTGGCTTGGTTATTTGAGGGATGCTTCTTAAGCACATTCCCAGAAGACTTCCAAGGGGGAGATTCTATTACCTGGTGGAAGGTCTATACCTTTCTATCGGAGAATCAAAGGAGGCAGCATCCTGGCTATTGTTCCACAGGGCAGCTGAAGAGACAGTTAACCGTGATACTAATAAACATCAGCCCATACATAGTTAACCCTGCTCACAGAGATATCGCTGATGTGATATTAAATTAATGATGTTTAATAATTGTGTGCCTTAGCAGTCACCATGCCACAAGCAGTCATAGATAGTAATGATTTACCTGCCACCAAACTGATTAAGTTTCAGAGATGCAGAAGTAAAATTGATGCCTTTGCCTGGAGTGACCCTGTCTTCCAGCAGCAGTCAGAGACATGGATGGAAACTTTGAACCTGCTCTGTGCCAGAGCAGATCTTGTGCCATCATGTCAGTAGACTGGTTATAGCAAGGCACCTGTGTGCACTATAATTTTGTCAGGGAGCATTTTGAAAGAGGTGTCTGATTAGCATACCTCCCTTTGAGAAGCAGAATTACCTTTTTACATTTTGTTCACATGTTCGTCAGCCGCAAAGATTCAGCTCTATCTTTCTGAAGGCCAGGCTCATCCTCAAGGCAAATATAACTGCGGTGGCCATCTGAATTGGAAGGTTAGTTTATGCTGGATGTCAATATTTAGTCCCTATGAATCTCATTGGAGCAACTTGGGAATCTATCCCTGCATCAACCACCTGAGAGGGTGTTGTCAAGTGCCTGGTTGTTCGACCCCTTCAGCTCAGCTAACACTGCACTGCACCAATCCAAATTCACAGGCATCACTCTGCATAATCAAGTGCAGCACATGATCTGGGATCTTTAGAACTGGGCCCCTGCACAAACCATCTTGTAAGTCCTTAAAAGCTGTTTCACATGCAGGATTCCAGGTGAGCGTCTATAGCAACTTTTTGGATGTCAAGTCATGAAAGAGAAGGATAGGGGTCCCATACCACTTAGGGCAAAGCTTCTAGTATCTGGGGAGGTCTACAAATACTCTCACCCGTATCTGGGTGGTGGGGATGTCCTCAACCATCACAACGTGCACCATTGCCTGAACATGCTTTTTCTTACTGCCACCTACTAGGTGTCCTAAATAAGCCACAGTTCCCTGCACTATCTGTCTAGGCATGACTTCAAGCACCTATTTCAGTTGGGATCGATGGTCTCCCCATGTATAGCTGAAGACAGCAACATCATCTAAACAGACAACACTGAAATCTTCAAAGCCAGATAGGGTCTGATTGATCATCCTCTAAAAGTTGTCAGGGGCATTTATTAACCCCAAAGGCATGTGAGTAAACTGTGGAGTTCCACTCTAGTGGGGAACATGCTGAACTCTCTTTTGCTCTCTAAAATACGCCAACTTGCCAGTATCTGGCCAAAGGTACTCATTTACTTGGCAGCACCTAATTTGTCAATCATATTGTGTTCCCAAGGTATAGGGTGATCATCTGACTTGGTGACAGAATTGACACTAGTGTTATATTAAATGGATGTGGCTTAATATTTGTGTGTCCATAGAAGTCAGCATGTCACAACAAGGCTTAGCTTATATTTAAAGATGTACTTGCCATTAGATTGATTAAGGTAGACAAGGATTATGTTGGTCAGAGGTGTAGAAGTTAAACTGCTTCCTCGGCCTTCAGAGACTCTGTGCCCCAGCAGATGTCTGAGAAGCCAAGGTGTCAGAAGACTGGTTACAGCAAGGCACCTGTGTGCAATATAATTTTGACATGCTGCATTTAGAAAGGGGGTTTTGATTAGCAGACCTCCCTTTAAGAAATAGAATTACTCACATCATTTTTTGCATGAAAAAATACTAGGGATTTCACATCCGTGCCAGATGACATTCTGTCAAAGTAATCCCTCAGGAACGCTTTTGTCTGGAATAGGGCTTGACCTTTGGGTTTAAGACAATATGATCTTTTAAAGTGTGTTGTGCATTGTTTTCACCATTTCTGACACCTTCATGATGATGGAAAATGCTGTTCTTCTGTTTTAGAGAGAACTCCATATGTCCCTTAGGAAACCCCCCACAACTGTGCTTGAGACTTGAGTCAGCATCCAGGGACAGACAACCTCCATTGGGAAGCAAACTTCATACACCCAGGGGATCTGGACCTGGAGGCTGATCACAGATCAATCATGGTAGGGAGGAGAAGCCTCTTTATTTTATGTTTGAACCACTCTTGCCCAAAGGGATTTTTTGGTGCTTCCTTCACTTGCAACTTTAAACTTGCAAAGATAAACCAGTGTTGAAAACCTAAATACTTGTCTCAGGATGTTAGGTTCCTCCTTACTTGCAGCAATATATATCTGCTGTACAGATTACTTCACACTTTACAAAGACAAATGCTCAAATGCTTTTCACTGTGGCATTTGAACCTGAGGATGGATCTTTACCAGATATGGCCAGAGACTGATCATGCCAAATCTGATCAAATATGCCAAATGTTTTACTTTCTTAAAATGAGGTTTTCCTTAGAGAACATTCATTTTGTGGATATGATTTCTTGAAATTGTCTAATTCGATTTTTGAGATTTATACACAAATGTACACCTTACTTTGAAGATGTACAGATTTAAAAAAAGAAAAAATAATATCATATAAAATCAAGATAGCAATATAGACAAGCCGTTTATGCATATTTGGACATGCAAAGTGGGGTTGTACTTGCAAATGCATACATTACAGACATACACAACTTTTTTCACACCACAAAAAATGTACTTCAAATATGCCTTTGACATTTTTTGACATTTTCAGTAGAATCCTATTTTCTGATTGACACACTACAGACATGCACCCCTTACGCATACAATGAACAATTCATCTGAAGTAGATCTGAAGTAGATGCATCGTGTCTACAGATGAGCATATACCACTATAAGAAAAAAAACTGCATACTGAAAAAGGACAATACATACAACATTACCTACAGTAATGTGTATCACATAATTAAGTCACACAACTCACAATGCAGACAATGGGCCTCAGTAAAAGTTAGCCGGTCTGGATTTAACGGTCCCGGTAAAACCGCACCGGCACTGTTTTCAGGACTGGCTAACTATGAGTTCTGTGACCCTGTGGTGTTACACCCGCCAGGTCTGAGCTGGCGGGCGTAACGGCACCGGCCTCTGATGGAGGCGGAAACACCGGCACCATTACCGCATGGTGCAGGTGTTTCTGCGGCCCCCATTCCCATGGATTCCTATGGGACTCCACGGGAATGGGGAGTAACAGAATGCCGGCACCTGAATTTCCAGACCACCGGGGCTGTAATGCCCCAGTAATTCCGGCAAGTCCGGTGCAGGTAAATCCCCACGAGTCCGGCGGCAGCCTTCCGGCTTTACAGGCACGGCTACCACCGGACTCGTAATGAGGGACAATATGTTCATGACAAAAAATTGGATTTCAGCATTGGACTAATATGCCACATGTTGGCAGTATATCTGTTGGAATTGTTGATATTATGGGGTATAAGATTTGGATAAGGCAAAAGACATTCAGACATGCAAAGATCTTGCTGAAGAATTCATCCAAATTATCAAAAGAAGTACTGGGAGTATTAATAAATTAGTACCTGGCGCGGGGGTGTTGGCTTCGCAACCAATAATGAGGCTCAAAATGGGGTCCTTAGCACCTCAGAACGGGAGGCCGCCATCTTCCCTCTCCAGAAATCAGGTAAGTGTGCTCGCCACTCCACCTGCGCACTCTTCGCTCCACCCAAATTGTCATCATATTTCAGCCCCCTCACCCACTCCCCACTTACCTTGTGCTGCATTGTCCCTCGCTGGCACCAGGAAATATAGTGTTCCCTGCGCATCTCTGCCTCGCAAATGGCCACCATGGAAAGGAGAAAGGACTACATGTAGTCCCTTTGCCCCGTTCCCCGGTAGCCATTTTTTTTGTTTACTTTTCTTTAAACACTCTTTGATGGCCTCCATGATAAGGGAGAAGGGACTAGTTGTAGTCCCTTCTGCCTGATCCTTGGCGGGCAATTGTTTTGCTTTTGATTTTCTCAAGTTGAGAAATGGTGTACACATCATTTCTCAACTCGATAAAAGTACTATTAGTACCCCAGTACAACGTGCCATGGTACTAATATCAATAGAACCCCCAGCGGGAGGCATTATTGGACGTTCACTCGTGCTTTTAATTAACACCCGGTGCATTACCAGACCGGTAATGCCCTCCCCTCCTTATGTTCTACTGCTTAAATAAACTTAGTGTTGGATACATACAAAGAAAATTCTAACAAAAGTATGAGACAGCAACACAAGCTCCAGGGAATTAGGCAAACCCACTACAAAATTAAGGACAGAGCAAACATAGCTAATGTTACCTTAAAGAAGCTACCATCACATATTAACACCAAAACTTAGTTGTCTTACCTAGCTTAACAAATGCTTCAACATGCACAAATAACCACAAATACGTCTTTGTGCATGGTTGTTGCTTTATCAGATTGTTATTTGTACTTCTTAGTGACACAGAAGAAGAGGCAGCCACAAAGATCATTCTAATTATACATTCCATCGACAACACAGATATATGAGCTACAAACCTCTACAGTTTTTCAAAAGAGGTTGTTATGCTTGCTATAAAAATGTATCCAACACTGTAGCTGAATCTTACTTTGCACTTGTTGATTTGAATTTCGCAGATATTACTCTTACTATGCTCATTAAAGGCTTCTGCATTCCCTGCATTTCATGTCTAGCCTGGATCTAACTGTGCAGGTAATTTGCAAGGCAAATATAACATTTCATACTGGAACTCATTCATTACAGTGACTGAAGGCATAATTTTGACACTTAATTAAAAAGGAACACAACAAAAGAATTCCTGAAAAGGGACTGGATAAATGAGAATCATTCATTTGCAGAGGAAAAGAGGAAAAAATAAACAATTTTGATAATGATTCTCATACTGTATGGAACTTAGCAGACACTGGGCCTCATTATAGGTTTGCCGGTCTGGGAACTATGGTACCATTAAGCTTGCTGGTATCGTAGTTCCTGGACTGGCAAACTACGAGCGTGGTCGCGGATGCCTTTCTGCCTGCCAGGTCTGACCTGGCGGGCGGAGCGGCACTAGCGAGCACAGTCTGTCGGATGCACCGGCACCATTCTAAATGGTGCCGGTGTATCCGACCACCCCATTTCCATTGAGCACTATTGGGCTCAAATGGGAATGGGGAGCATTTTTTTCCAGCGCCAGCGAATGGGCAAATTCCAGGTCCGGCAGGGCTGGAATGCCAGGTAATTGCCCATACATGGGTGCTGGAAATTTTCTGAAGTTTGACAGCAGCCTGACGGTTTTAGCAGCGAGGCTAACGCCAAACTTATAATGAGGCCCACTGACATTGAAGTTGATTTCAGCAAAGATAATGTTTGGACCCCCACTGTGGTTCTGGCTACTAATTAATGTAGGATGGGCATCAATTCACGTTAGTGACTATCTATGTAGTACTTGACGCATTTGGGCAAAAAAAAAAAAATTCATCAAAACTTGGCAGATTTACTAATGTCATTAAATGTATGGAGGCAATACTGTTAAACTACCTACCAACACATTCCCTATCAAAACATGCACAATATACTGTAAGACAATATACTGCAATATACATAGATGCCCCTAGATACACGTAAACACATGTATGTATGTTCCTGAAAATGTTCTCAATAAAGGACACCCATTTAATGCTCACACACTCTCCTGCATAGTTAATTTCTTTGTATTTGAAGAAAAAAGTAATACAAAACCATAGCGATCATTGATTACACATAACTCACTCAATATAATAAAGGTTATTAATGAAAACAGTTCCATCACGTATTAGCTTCTATCTGCACTGATAATGAATCAATCAAATAAAAAAATCGAAACTATTCTTAAAGGAAATTTGAATGCTAATTGGCTCTCACTAAAATGCCTCATGCATATTAATCACTGCTCATTTGACTTTTCTCTTTCAATACCTCTTCTAATACATATTCTGTTTCTCAAAGTGATATTAAAACGGGTAAAACCTATCTCTCATGCCACTTCTCTGTTACAGTAGAGAGCTGAGTGTTGAGATGATAGCCTGAAGCTGAAGGGAGATTTGAGTTGCACAATACCCAAAATCATGAACAATCCTCAAAATATCCAATCCAATGGACAGAAACACATACAAAACCATCATGGTCTCTAATTGCTACAAATAAATGCCTTAAAAGCGAATTGGTTTCAACTGGTTTCAACTTCAGAATTAGATAGTTCAATCGGTTTGAGCTGATGTAGTTAAGTGCTTGGTGTTTCTATACACAACTCAATGAAAAAGGATAGATCTCTCAAAAAGCAAAAAGTAGAACCTTTTGGAGCATCTGCCGTCAGAAGTCCAATTTAGTGCTGCAAAAATCCAGGACAGAGAAATGAGCAATAAGCACCCCTCACTTGTCCATAAACCAGAATGGAGACGGTATCCAGTTTGCTTCGTTCCTCAGCTCAGCATTGCTCCAACAGCACTCTATGATGATCTCAAACAGCACTCCTTCAACTCCTCCCAGAAGCTCAATTCATATAACTCCTGGATTTCAAAACATATTCCCTGATATGTTTACACATTTTTTTAAAAATTTTATTTTCTAATGTGTTCTAGCCGAATAATCGACTTTCCACAGTGCAAACAGAAAATAGAAAAAAGAATGAATCTCAGGATAAAACGCAACAATGATGATAGTATCCAAAACAATAAAAGTTACATACCAGAACTTTCATTTCATGTCATAACAATAAAATGATAACATTCAGTTTGGGGAATTTTCATTTTTTCCATCCCACACTAGGGCAATAAAGGTGATCTTGGGATATAGACCACATGGGCCCATAGGGAACTTTCTGGACAAACTAGATGCTCATCTCACTCTGATGGGGAGCAAGCACAAATAATTACTCTGTGTGAGGGATTGGAATATATGGCTGGAAACTGATATATATCCCAACTCAGGTGCGTTGAGAGAACTTCTGGACAACCACAGTTTAGAACTTATCACCAGGGAATCATCTCACAACAAGGGTCACTGTTTAGATTTGCGTACCATGAGAGGAGGAGCTGCACTATTTCTCAACTCTATCCCATTATTATGGTCAGATAACTGTGCACAATTATTTGGACTAAAGGGAAAAGAACTACAAAAAGGGAAAGGACACGAAGGTACGCAGTATGGATTCTAAAGCTGGAGGATTCGGAAAAAATTCCAGGAGATGAAGTGGAGAGTAGACTGGAAAAGTTAGATCCCGAGATCCAATGTGAGGAGTTTTTTAACAAGGGATCGGACATTTTAGAAGAAATTTGTGACAAGTATTCACCCCTAAAATTGAAGGTTACAAAAAAAAACAAATCCTGATTTGGACCGGCATTGGCCCTTATGCGTAAACAGCTACGTCAGGCCAATAAATGATGGAGGATCTCCAAACGAGATGCAGAGAAGGCAAAAAAAAGAGTTCCTCCAAAGAGAAATCAAACAGGCAGGAAACCAAGGTAGAACACTATTTGATGTAGTGACAAGGTTTAGGAACCCAAATTGTATGGCTGCACCCACTGCAGCTACCAAGAACAAGCTAATAAGTTCAACCATTTTTTTGAAGAAAAAAATGTGGATATTCAGAAAAGTATTACTGAAGTGATGATGGCTGAACAATGGCATGAATCCCCAGAAGAGATGGAGACTGAAGAACTTCAGGGAGAAAATGGGAGCTTTTGCTTTAAAACCATCAAGAAGGAAACTGCTCTATCCTGATAGTCTAACTTAAACCTACAAAGGATCTTGCATTTCTGCTGCAGGCGTGTACAGCTATTCGCCTGGCAGTAAACCTCACTCCATTTATAACTAGGTTTGTAAACAAATCTTTAGTGGTGGGGTATGTCCCTAATGCCCTGAAGGGAGCACTGGTGAAGCCCCTACTGAAGAAGCCTAATTTAGACCCCACTATTCTAAAAAACTACCGCCCAGTAGCCAATCTATGCTGGCCTACTAAAATCCTAGAGAAAGTGGTTTGCAGTCAATTTCAAGATTTTTTAGACAGCAAGAGCCTCCTGGACGAATGTCAGTCAGGGTTTCGACTCAATCATGGAACAGAGACCGTCTTACTGGCAGTCAGGATGACCTGTTGGAAGCTGCAGATGGGGGAGGATCTACAATTTTGTTGATGCTGGACCTATCTGCGGCTTTCGATACGATCAACCATAAAATTATTCTCCAACGTATTGGGAAAATCGGGAAAGCCTCAAAAGTTGTGGTAGACTGGTTTAGCTCTTTCCTGAGGGATAGGTCCCAGTGGGTAATATTGGGGGGCTTCTTTTCAGAGTTACTATGGTTAAGATGTGGAGTCCCACAAGGCTCAGCACTTTCATCATTGAGTTTTAATGTGTAAATTGCCCATTATTTGACATATTGAGAAAGCATGGATTAAGATTCCATTCCTATGCTGATGATACCCAGATCTATGTGGAAATGGAGAATGTAGCTGAGGCATTTGAGAAGACTGATCAGTGCATGCAGGAGATCAAAAGATGGATGGCATGTAACCAGTTACAGCTCAACACAACCAAAACGGAATTAATACTATTTGGACCAAGGAATAAGATTAGGGCTGAAAAACAAAATACAAGCACACAGATTCTGTGTGAAGAACTCGAGTTCTCAAAGAAAGTAAGGAATCTGGGATGTCCATGGCAGGAAAACCTGGGCAGTGAAGCACAAGTAGGTGCTAAGGTGAAGGCTGTGTACTACATCAAGATCAACCAGTAGTCGTAGGGACGTTAACTAACTCTCATCTAGACTAATGCAATAGTCTACTGGCAGGGATTCCAGCAAAACAGATGATGAGACTTCAGAGGGCTCAGAACGTGGCAGTTAGGTTAATTGCCCATCTGGAAAAAAGGGACCAAGTCTCTACCCCCGTAGATCGCTTCATTGGTTGATGGTGGAGGATCGGGTCAAGTTCAAGGTGGCATGTCTCATGCTCAAATGTTTTTATGACCTGGCACCAAAATATCTGAGTGCCAGGATCCACCGCCATCAACCAACTAGAGATCTCTGTTCGGGAGATAAATTGTTGATGAACATCCCCCGGTCTAAACAGACTTAGAAGGGTGATAAGCAGTGGTCGAAGTGAGCGGGAGCGGTCGGGAGCGGTGCTCCTCTACTTTTTTAAATTATGTTTTACAGCTCCTATACTTTTATTTTAAAAAGAAACCGTTTCCGGAATGGTTTCGTTTTAAAATAAAAGTGCAGGAAGACGTTGCAGCTTGCACTTTCAGTGCACTGCACTGAACGGTCCCTTAAACAGCAGGTGCAAGAGTTTGGGGGTTTGTATTGTGTGTGGGAGGGGGCGTGGCGATGGGGTTTGTGGGGAGTGGGTGCAGGCCAGCAGGGAACATAGTTCCACTACTTCTTTTTGTACACTTCGACCACTGGTGATAGGAGGTTCTCAGTGTTTGGCCCAAAGCTATGGAATCAGCTACCATTGACTATCCGGTCATGCCCATCGTTAGAAGGCTTCAGAAAAGCACTAAAAACCTTTCTATTCAAGTGAGCCAAAGTGATACCGACCACACCAACTTCCTCAGTTAAAGTGCAAACTATCGCAAGCATCTGCACCCGAATGCAGTTGATTCTGCCTGGTGCGCTTAAGAAATAAAGTAAATAAAAATAAAAATCAATGTCCAAGAGGGCGATCGGGCAATAATCTGATGGATCTGCCCGGTCACCCTTCTTGAAGATGGGAATAATTACAGTTAATTTTCAGGGTGCCAGAATACACCTAATCCCAAAACCTAACTGAATAGTGTTAACAGAGTTTCAGCCAACAAGTCTGCATTCCCCTTCAATATTTAGTTGGTCAAGCCATTAGGATCCACCGCCCTTGAAGAAGATGAGCCCAGGATAAGAGCTAATATAATTTCTTGCGAGAGATTTAACTTATAGAATGTATTGAGGTCCAAGTTACATTGCACTTTGGAGTGCTTTCTATACAGAACACTGAAGTGATCGCACAACATTACTTTGCAGACTGGTTTGGGTAGCTTTCCGACATTTAATACGTGACCAAATATTCAGCAGATTATTGGCACTCAATGCCTACAACATCATTTACCCATCTCTGTAATGTCAGAGATATCTATGCGATCGAGTCTATGTGATCGAGACAAATTTCTATAAATACTCTGCAAGTTGGCCCCTTTACCTTCCTAGTCTGCTACATTAGTTGACTCATATTTTATGGTCCTAACAGCTTTTCTCAATTCTCTTTACTGCCAGGTGCCTCATCAAACAATGGATTGTGGATTGGCTGCCTATGAGAGGCTGGAAGTTGTGGTGGATCCAAATCTCACAAAAATTCCATGAAGTATTTTGGATCACAGGCTTTTGCAAACTCTGAATCAAACTTACTTTTTTACTGATCTTTGAAAACTTCCATTCAAGGGATCGCCACCCCTTCTGAATTTTACAATTCTATTCTTTCCATTGTTAACCAACAAGTCGGAGCAGAGCCCTTTTCTACTCTGGAAAAACTCCCCACCAATGGCTCATAATCGCTACTGCCACCTTCAAGGACCTGAAAACGTTTGCACCTCGCAAACAAGTCTGGGTAAAGAAACAGATAATCTATTGTTGAGCCAGTGAACGCTCTCCTCCACGTTTGCGCAAGCGGAACATCCCCCTACACATTCCCATTAACCAACATCAAGTTCCATTCAGACATAGAAGATAACTATTTCTTCCCATCTACTGTTGGCCTTTTTTGTGATGTTTTACATGCGGAGGAGCATGTGGAAATGCATTGTGAATTGAAATTCTCCACTACGACTAAACCAGCTGATGCATTTAACGTTTTGGTCCTCAATAACAGTTTTGAAAGGCACTCCAAAAAGGACAAGAAAGTCAAACAGGCAGGTTTCCAAGATATGTTTATTATCACTAACAATTGTTGGGGCATATTGCCTCACAAAAATAATTTAGGCCCTTTGTATTGGAGGGATTACATTCAACTGCTGTTACTAACGAGTTATGAATTGCAATAAGAAGGCCTCCAGAAAGGCCAGCCATTTTTATGGTAAATTTCAGTTTGGTGCAAAATGGAATAGCTTTCCAACTGAAAGTCATCAATCAGTCATATTTCCTGAAAAAGAACCAAATCGTGACCACCAAATATGACCTTTTTCATTGAAGTATTCCTAAATGAATTGGAACCCTGTGTGTTCCAGATCAATAGCTGCAGCTTCCTAGTTGCTAGAAGTTATTTTCAGTATACACCAGCTTCTTAAAAATGTGGCTCAAGATGTCAGGTAGCAATGACCACACCTGCATCTGTGTGTCTCACTCAATTATTTGGATTCACCAGAACCAGTACTAAGAGTAATGGTCTTTGAAGGGTTTTTTCTGTCGGGAGCTCCATCCTGCGTAGTTACACTGTTCTTACCCCCCTGACACTCTTTACGGAAAAGATTACGGGCAAGATCTCATAACCTAAAGTACTCAGCCCAGCGCTGCCAACCAAGGCCACTTTGGTCTCTAATTTAGTTTTCAAAGCCCATTTCACCTATAGATAAACAATCATCATATGGGAACCAAACATATTCAATATCATGGGCAGAGAAGAGATGTAGATGTGGGATTTCTTTAAAAATAGCCAGTATGACACTACAATTGAGGGCATCCCAACCCATCCTTTCGTGGTGCTATTCAACCATATTCTTGGGATGCGTCTCTGAGTCCCCAAGTCCGGACCTGGCTGGGAAATTAGTACAGCATCTGCATTGGGACCAGCCTTCAATACCGGAATGTTAGGACAGGTTAGTCTAAGAGATCCTCCGTCTGATGTTGCACTTTTCAGATGACTTGATCAAATAGAGCGCTTATCAGACCGGTCACCTACTGGTACTTGAATTTCTGATGCTGTTTGGATACTTTGAGCAGCCCCAAACCCCTGTTTCTTCCCCCGGTAGAAAATTGCCTGCCATTCAATTCATTCCTGAGCCTTGTAGGTTTGCACCCCAGTTTTAGACTTGTGGGGTGTTTGTGCGCAAACGACTGCCGCAATCCTTTGCTTTTTACCCTGATAGAAAATAGGCTCTCATTTTATGGGAACGTGGGCCTTGTCAGTTTGTACCACTATATTAGATTCAGGGGCGCATACAGATTTCTCATTATTTGTATTGGGGCCTTTGCATGAAATATTATTACTTGTTGATGGACTGGGAGTACACTGGGCAGCAGAAGCTGTCAAAATCTTGGTTTGCTGTTGTGCATCCATCTATTTCCGGGCTTGTGTTTCACCCGTTCTTTGTACTTCTGTATCAGGCTTGGGTAATGTGCTGACAAAATTCGATGTCACTGTTATCTTGATTTTCCACTCTTTTTGGTTCTTCTTTTTAAATTCTGTGACAGGATGTGAGGGCTCTAAGCTCCTTACTTTGGATTTCTTCTTCCTTTTACCCTTAGTCCTCACACAGACTCTCAGTCAATTTTGTGCTTGACCAGTGAGCTCTAGGTCTTCTGCAGTCTCAATTTGTTCTAACACCTCTTTCGCCTCATCCCCATCTCCATCTAACTTTATAACCTCTGGACACTCGGGCCATGTGCCTGAAATCTTCCAGCACTGATTCCAAGGGTGGCGTGTCATCAAACCAAGAGTTGACACCTTACACTATTTGCTGAACATAGCCAGTGTCTGTCCCAGTGACACCTTTCTGGATGTTATCAATCATGGTCAAAACACCACAGATAGATTTTTCAATTTGTTGACTGGTTTCTAAAGACTGTCTGTGGAGGTCATTTGAGCCAGCTGCCTGTGTTTTTACTTCGTTTTTGAGCTCTTGTAAAGCATCCATTACTGCAGAATTTAACAGTCTTTAAACCAATCAGGGAAGAATCACAGGATCCAACCTCTTTAGTGAGTTCCATCAAAATCCCTGAGTGGACTTGAACTTCTACCTTGAGTGATTCAAACACATTCACCATTGAGTTGAGGACAAAGTTCAAAGCTGACAAAGTGACTTTGTTCATAACATTACCCCTATGGATGTTGGCTTGTGGGGATTGCGCTAGCTAGTAATCTGAGTGATGTTGAGGGGGACTTGCTTCCAATTGAGGCTGTATTGTAGGTGCTAAAATGTGCTTATTAACACAATAGGCAGCAAACACAGACCACCTGCAGCAGGGAAGAAGGACACAGAAAACATTTCCGCAGCATCTTTGAGATGCAATATTCCCAAAAAATGTTAGTGGTAGTAAACATATTTTGGAGTGTAATATGTTTACTATATTCCAAAGGAATATTTTCGATGAGCATCACTCCACAAGACTTGAGGCCTGAGGCCTCCCGGAATACTTGACCTTGCCCATGCCCAGATGCCATATTAGGAGTACATCTAATGGTTTGGAGTTCATCGGAAAATTGTTTATTATTAATGGGAACATCTGGGACTATTTGCATAAACAAAAACAACCACTGGATCCTAGCCTGGAACCTATGCTTACAGTGTTCTCTCATGTACCATACACAAATGTTAACCTGGCTCGAAGCCCAGACTGCACAGGAAAGGATTACCTAATTATCTAATTTGTGCACAATGCATACAAACAGTTCAAATCCAAAATGGCCTAATTTTACTGAAACGTTATCTACAATATATGCCTAACATCTGATAACCTATTTAAGTCCCATGTGTGTCCTATATATGTAACAGACCTAAACGGTTTGTGAAAATGCTAATTTCTCATGAATGTATTTCTTCCAGCAAACATACATGACAGTACATGCAGCCTGCTGATGTCTGTTTGTCCATAGGGGTGGTTATGATAGGGTTAGTTCTGGGTGCAATTGTTGTTGCATGGAATCAATGGCATGCTCTTAGTTGCATATTAAACTTGACATTCTTGTTCAGTCAGACTCCATCCCATATATGAATAGTGCTGATCATATCGGCTTAAACATCTCCTTTATTCCCATGGACCAGTTTAGTATTAATACACCTATTCCCCCTGCTTCTATTTTTAACAGGGCTCATGGGGATGACTTCAGCCAAAATGCCATTTCCATTATTAGGACACAATTGGATACTGATTTACACTGCTTTATAAGATCTGTTTATTCTACTAAAAATCGCTGATGTTCCTTTATGTGTAAAGACAGATCAGCTACGCACTGATTCTATCAAATGTGCAGTACTTAACACACAGTCTTTAGTTAAACACGCAATTACATTGATGATTATATTCCTGCTCATAACATTGATATGTTTGCCATTTGTAAGACATGGCTTAACAGTGCTGCTGGTCTATCTCTTGCATTGACCATCCCAACTGGATTTAAAATTATCAGAGCAAACATGATGGGTATTAAAGTGGGAGGGGGCGTTGCCCTCATTATTAGGTCTCTGCTTGATATTCATGATATTATTGTTCAGGGGTCTATGGTATATATGATATTATCCATGCCAAGCTACTTATGGATCCTAGAACAACTGTTAATTTGCTACAACTTTATAGAACTCCATTAATTATGTTAGATTTTCATGAAGACTTTCTAGCAATTCCGCTAACATTGCTTACGTCCACCTCCAAATGTATTCTAAGTGGCAATTTTAATTAATGGTTATTTAACACAGCAGATTCAATAGCCAAATCTATTGAACAATCAGTGGCGGTCATGGGTTTTATCCAACAGTCAGGAAACCTAGCCATGTAAAAGTTAATACATTCAATTGGCTAGCTTGTTTTAATATCAATATGGAGGGAGCGTCCATTGCCCCTTCCCTGTGTCTGACCATAGTTGCATTCACTTTAATATCATTCCATCTATACAGATAAGGAAGAAGAAGCCATTGAAGGTCATTATTGTCTCCCAGGAAGGCGCAAGCATTCACGGCAGAATTACAAACCCATCTTATTGCTCCTCCGCTACTTAATTTAAATGCTTTTGTCACCTCAAATGACGTGGCTACTGTATACCAGATTTCCTTGTTTACTGCTGTAAACCAATTTTCCCACTCAAATCTCGCACCATACCAGCTAAACAGCCTAATAAACCTTGATATTCAACAGAATTACACAATTTAAAATGGGTTAAGCGAAAGGCGCACAATGTCTGGGCCAAATCTAAAACCACTGAAAACATGGAAGCCTATGTCTTTGCTGCAAAAAGTTACAACAAGGCCATTTTATGGCCATTAAAATAGACAAGAAATTAAATTATGATCTGCACTTTGTTGATGCTAAATCTTGTACTAGTGAACTTTTTAAAATATTAATGGAACTAGAAAAATCCTGTCCTTCTTGAAGAGAAATTGGCCAGAGACAAATCTTGGTGTCCGTCTATCCAGGAAGCTATGGTTAAAAAGGTCCAAAACTTTAGAGATAATACTAAAGAAAGGCTTAAAGTGGTTGCAAATCAGCCTGCGAAGGTTGGCATCCTGGAAAAAGAGCTTGAACCTGACACATGTCCCACTATGTCATCGGACAGAGTGTCAGTGCCTTTTGTGTTCAAGCCAGTGTCTGAAGCAGAGGTCATTGGATATCGGCATTCATCTTGAACCTACCACCTCTAAAGGTGATGACTGTTCAGCTACCCTGGTTAAAGCCTGTGCACCGTCCCCAGTCCCCTTCATCAATAAGTTCATTAACAGCTCTTTCCCAGAAGGACTTCTGACTTATACCATTAAATAAGCCTAGATTACATCTCCACTAAAAGAGGCTACCTTAGATGCTGGTGTTGCAGCAAATTAAAGGCCCATAACCACTCTAATATTTTTACTAACATGTTTGGATCGAACAGCATATCGGCAAATTCAGGAACATCTTATTGAACAAATCATTCCTGGTAAACATCAATCAGATTTCAGGCAGGCACATGGCTCTGAACCTGCCCTGTTGGACCTGAAATCTAATATTTTGCAGGCCACGGACAAAGGCAGCATTGTTCTATTGATGCTACTGGATTTGTCATCCACATTCGATCTAGCCCATCATACTATCTTGGCCAACAGACTTTCTCACACTGCTAATTTCTCATCTCTAGTGGATAAATGGGCAACATCTTTGATCTTCTGACTGATCGGCCAGAGTGTTTAGTGGGGCAGAAGCTGCTGATGTTATCAATGTGCTTTGTGGGGTACCACATGGATCCTGTTTATCGTCAACTTCCTATAACATCTACCCAAAGCCTCTTTTTGCATGTGTGGATATGAAGGGCATCCCCTGCACCTATTATGAGGATGACATTCAGTGCCTCATTCCCATTTCAGGGGGATATAAGGACTCTAAAGTCATCAATTACGTGTATTACCTTATTCAGCATTGGGGGGCTCATAATGGGCTGACATTAAATGACTCAAAGACATAGGTAAGGCTAGCAGGTACTGCAGCCAGACTTATATAAACACTTCAATATCGCAGGTTGTTCTATCACCTGCGCAGATGAAGTTAAAATTATGGGGCTCTTTTGAAACTCAGAAATGACCATGGAAGCTCATACTAACACCATCGTTTCAACATCAGCCTATTATCTTAAACTGCTCAGCCAAATTAGACCCTTTATTTCTAAGGAAAACTGTGCAAGGATACCAAGAGAAATCATCGGAGCCAAGATCAATTACTGTGTCAAACTACAAGTGTTACAGAATAGTTCTGTACGAGTGGTGGAAAGACTGGGAAGAAGAGATCATGTTTCTAAGATCAGGCGTGCACTTGATTGGTTGCCTGTGGAGGCCTGGATACTTTTCTGGCTTCTCACTTTGACACTTAAGGGTCAGTCTTAGCTATCTGTCAGTAAGAATCAATTGGTTACCTGTACGGAGAACCCTGAGATATAATTATACCAACCTGCTGACAATAAGGATACATCTAGAATTAGGATGGCAGTGTGCCTTTGATTATTCTGCCTATAAGCTCTAACCTGCTTTGCCGCTCGAGTTGTGGCGTTGCCGTTTCCTGGAACCTTTCAAGAGAGCTATGAATACTCATCTTTTCACCTAACTAGCTGAGTCAATTAGCTCTAGTTTGGTGGGTTTTTCAGTCTAGAGTGGATAGGTGGTCTTGCGCCTGCATTTATTTATTGTTACTTTTCATTTTGTTGGCGTTGTTATTTTAGTTTGTGAGTGCCCTGGTACCTTGAAGCTTGCTTTGGTGCTATACACACAATAATAATAATAATAATAATAATAATAATAATAATAATAATAATAATAATAATAATAATAAAAATAATAAGGTTGCACGATTTTCTTTAATATATATCTGAAGAGAGTGTGTTGTGGTGATTTGTGGGTTACTGCAACATACTGTGGTAGTGTTTTCTGAATATATGTGTATTCCAGGTGTGTGGTATTGCTTTAGGTTTCATGACATGCATTCTCCTTACATAAGAATCATTTGGTAGCTTTTTTTGAGTTGTGGTGTGTTGATAATATTGTGTCATGTTCCTATTTAGGAAATGGTGGGATGGGCAGTTAGTAGGTTCACACGCTGGTCCTGTTATCCTAGATTGTAGTGGACCTGTTTGTCGTATGGTAGTGTGTGGTAGTTTAGTCTAGTTGTTCCAACTTGTATTATATTGTGAAACAATGGAGGGAGATGTTTAGTAATCTTATGTACATGGAGCCTTTGATGTCATGACTATGATGTCAGCATGGACCCCTGTCTGTGTGTGTAAGTAGTTATTCTAGGAGTGACATTTGGAGGAGTACTGGGCTGGCAGTTTGTGGGTGGCCAGTGTTTTCTAACATATTAACAGGAGTACTGTCTGACTTACCTTGGACTTACCTAATGTGTCTGAAGTGCCAGTAATAAACCTACCTCTACACTGTAGCTCCATCATACCATTAAGCCTTATCCCAAAAACAATGGTGCTCAAATCTGCAGCTCAATGGTAGTGCCACATTGGAAGAAAGGATGAACCTCTTGTTGTGAGGTGCACGTAACTTCCGAGCCTGGTGCCCCCACTGCCCTCGTAGCACTCTGTTTCCGCTCTTGAGTTTCTTTCCTGTCAGATAACTCCTACAACCTCCATGGCATGTGAGTATAAGTGCCATAGGGTGGCCTACGGCAACGGTGCATTCCTGCTATTAATTGAGATTTATAAAATACTCAAACTGAATCCCCCATTATTTGAGAGGTTGATCTGCATGTGTTATCTAACAGTTTCAAAATAATCCTGGTATTCCACCGGTGTCTGCATGCCAGAACCACACTGTCCCCTTCAAAGGCATTGTGGCTTTGCTGGACCACACCCACTTGCCTTGGAAGCAAGACAATGCAGAGCAGCACAGGTTTGAATCCCGGTGCCACACTTAGAGACTGGTATTCGGTATTGAGCGCGTTATAAAAGATCAATTAATTCATTAATTACACTCAGAGGGGCTGTTTCCCTTGTGTGCACCTGTAACCTGATTCAGCACGTGTATGCTATGGACGGCTTACAAAACTGGCATCTTTCTGCGTTTCATTGCCCTTCACCTTAGGTATACATGCTCATGATGGGAAGAGATAAGGCAACCATTGCAAAAAGGGAGACTGCTATTCTCCCATTGATTTCAAAGGATTGCACCTGGTGATTGTGGCACAATAACACAAGCCAGAATCCATAGGAATCGACACGCCAATGCCTCAGGGCATGCTGAATGACCACTTGTGTGCTGAATGACATACATCAACAAAAGATGTGAGAAATGAGAGTGGGACCATGCGCCTGACCAGACATTCACCATGTTTTGTTTAATTGGAATGTGCTGATGTAAACCTCAGCATTCATTGGAATTACCTTATTAGTAAGAGTTGGGGCCTGTTTGCTGTGTTGCATAACTTCGGTATTTCTTAAAGGCGATTTAGTCATTGCAGAGACGTTGTGCAGTAACAGACAAAATGTGCCAAAATGCCTCTTGTTAGGGAGAATTCTCAAAATGTGCTAATTTCCCTTACCTTTTGAAACCCCCAGCAACTTTGCTGGATTTCTAGGATTTGATTTTTCTACCTGGAAAGAGTGTGAGCCTTTTTTCCCACTCTTTCATGTATTTTGATGTGTGTTTTACTTTTGTGTTCTTTGGTTATGGTGTTTTAAACAAACTCCATGGCATCATCTTTTTCTGTGTGTCACACAACACCTTCAGTGCAGTGGCACAGGGGTGTCTTTCAGACTCCCCAAGGTTTAAATACTTTCTATGGGATTGACTACTGTCTCCCAGAGCATGTTAAGTTAAATTGACTTTACTAGTCTCTTTAAATTTACTGACCCAACACTATCTTCCTAGATAGTGCTGGAGGGGTTGCCTAGCTTTACCTGAGTCAAACACTAATGTAACAGTAAAATGTTATCCTTTCCTACTTTAAATGACTGGTGGCAGTGGTTTAGATCAAACTACCATGATTTTTCCCGACCGCTAACAACGTTAGCTAAAAATCGGGTCAGCAATTTTTTTCAATATGGCGCCCAAGGAATCGTCCTTCTTGTGTTTGTCTCTGTCGCCAAAACCAGGTTTGGGCCCTTTGTTCATTGACCTTTTGTGGGCTTCAGTGCTGAAGCCCTGCTCTGGCGCCTGAGTGTCTGGGGTGGACAGGATGTGAGGGAGGTGCCCAAAATTTTCTGTGCTTAGTCTCCCAGGAACCCTGAATGCACTCTGGCGTGATTGGCCGGCTGTCTGTCCGGCAAGGACATCGACCCTGCTGTGTGAGTGACAGCCAGGCTGGAATTAATGGGGGAACACTGTTTAAAAGCAAGTCTCTGGGACTTGGAAAGCAGAGTCGACCACTGGAACTTAAGAACTGAAGAGGAGAGGAAGGAAGAGAAGTGCTGCAACTCCTGGAAGACCGGTGAAGCCCTGCTGCATGTCCAAATCGCCTGAAACTCTGACGACAGAGAAGCCCTTCACGGTTAACTTCTTCCCTTGAGTTTGGTCGGAACAACCAACTCGCAAGCCACCTGGACACCGTCCCCATCTCATCGAATTTTCATCAGAGTGCTGTTGAAAACCAGCTTGTGGACTTTAAGGCACTCACACCTTAAACTGACATCTAGCTACAGCTTTTGGCCTCTTCTGTGGGCAATGCAAAACCTCCCAACGTCCTCCTTCTTGTCCCCACGACTGAAGCTCAGGAACAGTGAGACCTGCTCGAACTGGCAGGAACAACTGCCTCAGCTACAGCTTTCTTCATTGACAAGGTACTGTGCAAGCGTGGTCCGGAAATCTTTTCGGCCATCGAGAAAGTGCGAGAAAATTTCCTCAACTACGAAGGCTTGTGCTTCCCTTGACATTTGTCAAACTATTTACCTAGACAAACCCTTTAAAAATCTGTGGCAAATTATGAACCGTTATATACCAGAACTGTGCTATCCTATACAAGAGACTCTGAACCATTGATTTTGGCCCAGGCCTATTGAGAAAAATAGCTGATTGTATTTAACTGAAACCCTTTGCCCTGCCTATGAATGTATTTGGGCTGTCTATTCTTATAAACTTGTCTTCTCCTCCTTTATTAAGTATCTGAAGTGCCATTTTGCTCCCACTTTATTTTGGAGCTAAACTTGTTCATTCAATTACCGGTTGGATTTATGTGGTTTATTAGTGTGTGAAATTGAGCTGCTTGTGCTAGTGTAATGTTTTCTAACTGACTAAGTAAATACATGTTAATTCTTTTACCAAGAAACCTTGAGTACGTGTCTATTTGAATCACTGTATTAGTTGGTCCTTTGTGTAACTTGTTCTACTGCTCACTCAACTCTTGAGATAAGTCTGGCTGCATAGCCACTGCTACCACATAACTGTGTAGTACAGGCCTGTACAAAAGGTGAAATTATACTGGCACTTGTAGTCTTAATTGCCTGTAGTGTTCCCCAAGGGCACTGCAGGTGATTCTGCCTAACACTGATGTACAGTGGTGAGGATAAAGAATACTTGTTACATTTAGAGTGATACCTTTACTTTTGTTCAAATAATCCTCCCAAGGCAAAGCAACACTATTAAAGCAATTGTTTTATCGTGACTGATATGGAAAGCTACAGACAGAAGACCCTAGTGACTTTAACTGTTGATCAATTGAGAGATATGTGTAAAGCTAGGAATCTCACTGTAAAAGGCAAGAAAGTTGAATTGATAGAAACGTTTTTAGAATACCAAAGTCTTAGGAGTGGGACTGATACTCCCACACCTGCAGCAAATGTGGAAAATGTTGATGAGGATGATCATATGTCAGAGGCCAGCTCTAATATTGTGGATGAGTTAGATGAGGCAGAAGAGTCTCAGAATGTAGGCCCTGCCTTACCCCTACCTGCTCATTGGCCTCAACCTTTGATCACAGGGACCCCATCAGGTCCAAACCCATGTCCTGAATGTGTCTCACTTGAAATGATGAGACTGGAGTTAGAATTTAAAAGAATCCAAGTTCAAACTTAAACAAAGCGTCACAAGCTTAGACTCATTGAAATGGAATTGAATCATGAAAAAGTTGTCTCTTGAAACTGGTTCTCTCCCAGAGTCCTCTAAGTCTTCCAGTCCTAAGAGGCCTTGCATGCCCAAAGATGCAGTAAGTATGTATGAGATTAAGCTTGATATTTCGGATTGGTTGGCTGCTTTTGAATATAACCATGGGATACAAGACATTACAGGGAATCAGCTGATTCCTTGGCTTTTTTCTAGGCTACCCCCTGTTGCAACTGATGTGGTAATGTCGTTGGGGGATATAGACAGAAAGGAGTATGAAACTGTGAAGCTAGCTTTGATAGCTAGATTTGGGAAGACCCCTTCTCAGTATTTTAAGAGGTTTAGAACCCTCAAAAAGCATGATGGTACTCCTTGGGCTACCTAAATGGATGGGTTAAGGGTTACAGAGTGAACACTTATGATGGTATGAGCAATCTGTATATGTTGGAATCTATTTATGATGCCTGCTCTCCTGATCTGAGACAGCACTTGGCTGACTCTAAGGAAATTGATCCAAACAAGTTAGCAAGGGCTGTTGACTTGTGGGTTGCCAACAGGGCTACTGACAAGGATTCTCAGGTAACCCAGAAGAAGGATGAGGGGAAGCAGCACAAGAAAGATACCAAAGAGAATTCTTATACTTCCACTCCAAAAGAGGGCCACAAATATAACAAGGGTACGCCACAAGGGAAACCAAATCAGGCTAGTGTACCTTCTGCGGACAAACCAGAAGGAGGTCAGAACAAACCCCCATTCATAAAGACATTTGGTAAATGTTATGCTTGTAGTTAACTGACCATGTGAAAGGAGATCCCAGATGTAAAGGTAAACCTTCAGGGGTCGACGCTGTCTCCTTAGCCTTCTCCCCAGTGGATGAAGTACCAATGGCAAGTGGAACTTCATTTACTGGCTGAAGAACCCATGAACGTCTCAGCCAGTGTTTCTTTAGTGTCCCTGGGTCTGTGGGAAAGACAGAATTTAGATGTGTAAAACTCTATTCCAGACAATACTAAAGAGTATTACAAAGACAGTGGTCCCGTGAATGGTCAGGAGACCCCTGCCATCAGACACTGGGGCCAGCATAACTGTAGTTGATGAATCATTTTTCAAGGAAGAGGATGTTGCTAAGGCACTCAAATTCCTAACTAAGCTTGCTGGAGGGCCTGTCCAAATGCTTCCACAGTTACCAGCTCTCATCCAGTGTAATGATATGACTGTCAAGATACCTGTAAGTGTGCAGAGTGAAGTACCTGGGAGAATCCTGTTAGGGAATGACTTAAAAACTCTTAGAGTTGTATCAAGCACCTCTGGGACTCCCAGCAAAAGGAAACAGGAGCAGACTAGGAAGGCCAGAGAGAGTACCTTAAGGGGCTCACCAGAGGAGAATATAGAGGAAACTATACCTCCCATCCACAGGACTTACTGACTTCAATTTCAAAGAAGAAGTAGGAAAAGGGGAAACCCAAAGCCTCCAGGAAGAAAACAGCCAGAACTCCTGTGATACTCACAAGGACATCCCCTAGGGGACTGTCCAAGATCACACCTTTGATCCCTCCACCAGCTGAGGCTGAGTGTTTGGAACAGCCTTGTGTGGTTGAATCAGCTGCTGTGGAATCAGAGCTGGAAGATGACCTTGCTACTGTTGGAGATCTGGATCCTGCAGACCTTCCCAAGCTGCAGTCATTACTGGCAGAAGGTGGACCCTGTAGGGCAGACTTCATCAGAGGTCACAGAGAGTGTCCTACTCTTGAAGGTCTCGCCAACAGGCAGCTTCCCAGCTGGACGGGCAAGAGCCAGGGAAGCATAGGTTGTACTGGGAAGATGGCCTCTTCTACAGTGAACCAACTGAGTCTATCCCAGGGGACTACAGAAGACTTGTAGTGCCTCTTGAAAGCAGACTCCAGTTCCTACAGTTAGCCCATGAGATACCTTTGGCTGGTCACTTGAGTTTCAAGAAGACCAAGGAAAGGCTCTCTTTATACTTCTACTGGCCTAAGTTAGGGGCTGATGGAGATAAGTACTGTAGGAGCTGTCACACTTGCCAAACCTCTGGCAAGAGTGGAACTAAGAATGTGGCACCCGTGGTGCCTCTCCCAGTGGTGTGAGTCCCCTTTGAGAGGGTAGGAATCAACATTGTTGGTCCCTAAGACCCTCCAAGATCTTCAGGAAACATGCTTATCCTGACCGTAGTAGACCATGCTGTGATAGGTCTCTTGAGGAGAATGTCATACATGATGGCAGAAGCATCAGATAACTTGAAAGCAGGTCAGGCTCTGGTGAAGCATTGGCATGACCAGAAGGCCAACATGGTTGAGTTTTCTCAAGACCAGCTAGTTCTAGTTATGGTACCTACAAGGCAGAGGGCCTTACAGGACAAGTGGATAGGACCCTTCAAGGTTGTGGGTAAACTTGGAGAGGTCAACTATCTGGTGGACTTAGGCGATCCTAAGGAGGCTCCCAGAGTCCTTCACACCAACCGTCTCAAGGATGATGTCTCAAGACCAGAAGTGGGAGCTTTGCTTCTAGCTTCAGCTGAAGAGGAGGAGGAGAGTGAACCTCTACCTGACCTACTCAAAGGCCAGCCTTTAGATGAGAACATAGGAGTTAATCTCTCTTCTAATTTGACACCTGAACAACAGGAGGAGTGCAAGTTTCTGTTAAATTACTTTGCCTGCCTGTTTTCTCTATCACTTGGCTTGAGCCCTTGGGGCCAGCATGATATTCAAACAGGTGACTGTTTACCTGTCAAAAACAGAGGTTACAGGATGTCAGATCATGTAAGATCCCACATAAAGGAGGAGGTCAACAAGATGCTTGATCTTGGGGTAATAGAGCCCTCTACCAGCCCATGGTCTAGTCCAGTTGTTCTAGTACCAAAGGCAGGATCCAAGGAGTTGAGATTCTGTGTGGACTATAGAGCTCTTAATGCAGTCACCAAGACTGCTGCCCACCCTTTACCAAGGACAGACGAACTGGTGGATAAACGTTGTTCATCCAAGTACCTCAGTACATTTGATCTCACTTCAGGCTATTGGCAAATAGCACTGACAGACCATGCCAAGGAGAAAACTGCATTCTCCGCCCTAGCAGGCCTCTACCATTTTAAGGCATACTTGGATGACTTTGCAGTGTTCAGCCCTACTTGGAAAGGACATGTTGACTACTTAGGATATGTTTAGCAGGCTCAAATTTGTCAGAGTAAAGTGGTCTACCTTGGACATGAGGTAGGAGGAGGTGAAATCAGGCCATTGCCTAGCAAAGTACAAGCTGTACACAACTGGGCCAGCCCTACTACTCAAACCCAAGTGGGAGGCTTCCTAGGCCTCACTGGGCACTATAGGAATTTCATTGAGAACTATGGGACCATAGCTTCTCCCTTGAATGTGATCTCCTCTCCCAAATTCCCTAAAAAAGTCAGTTGGAATGAGATATGATATGATATGGCATTTGTAACGTGCCTATACACAAGTGTTTCAAGGCACGACGAGGCATGGAGGGGGGAACAAGGGGAAGACAGACAACGATCCTACTAGGCCAGGTGTCATTCAGATCGCGCAAGTGCAGGGGAAGGGGGGAAGGGAAAAAGTGCTAGGGAAGGGGAGGGGGGAAGTGCTGAACAGGGTAAGTAGAATAAAAATGAATAAATAAATAAATAAATAAATAGGGCCAGCTGGTGGCAAGTGCAAGGTAAGTGCAGACAAGTGCTGGGAGGGGGGAGCTGTAGGGATGCAGAGACAGTCCCGCAGTGCAGGGGTTGCCAGGGAGGCAGTGCAAGTGGAGAGTGGCTGGGCCAAGGACCGAGGACGGTGAGAGTGGCCCAGGTGCAGGTTCAGTGCAGTTTCAGTGAAGAATTTAGCAGGGGAGAGGGAGAGAGAAAGCAGAAGCAAAGAGGAAGGTTTTGAGGTGCTTCCGGAACCGAAGATGGTTCTCCTCAAGTTTCAGGGAGGCAGGAAGGCTGTTCCAGAGGGAGGCCCCTGCCGCAGAGAGAGATCTACCCCCAGCTCGTTGCTTCGAGAAACGGCTGACCCTGAGGGAGTTGGAGACAGATGAGCGAAGGGCTCGGGAACGAAGATATTTAGGAAGAGAGAGTTGAAGGTATTTAGGCCCCAGAATGAGGAGTGCACTCAAGCATTTGAAGGCCTAAAGAAAGTCCTTTGTCAAGCGCCAGTCCTAAGAGATCCTGACTATAACCAAACCTTCATTGTGCAGACAGATGCTTCAAATACAGGTATCGGTGCAGTCCTTAGTCAACTGGATGAGAAAGGTGGGGAGCACCCCATTTGCTTCATCAGCAGGAAGCTGAAGGAACCAGAAACAAGGTAGGCAACCATAGAGCATGAATGCTTTGCTATAGTGTGGTCACTGAAGAAGTTTAGGCCATACTTGTATGGATCTACTTTTGTGATTCAGACTGACCACCAACCCTTGAGATGGTTGATGCAAATGAAAGGGGAAAACCCAAAACTACTGAGATGGTCAATCAGCCTGCAAGGGTTTGATTTCACCATTGAACACAGGTCAGGGTGTCAACACCAAAATGCTGATGGTCTCTCCAGGATGTTTGACCGACTGGAGTAAGGAGATACATCCAGGAGTGGATTAAATCCTCCTGTCCCTTAGTCTGCGGGGGGGGGGGACAAGTGTTAGGGAGAATTCTCAAAATGTGCTAATTTCCCTTACCTTTTGAAACTCCCAGAAACGTTGCTGGATTTCTACGATTTGATTGTTCTACCTGGAAAGAGTGTGAGTCTTTATTTACCACTCTTTCATGTATTTTGATGTGTGTTTTTCTTTTGTGTTCTTTGGTTATGGTGTTTTAAACAAACTCCATGGCATCATCTTTTTCTGTGTGTCACACGGCACCTTCAGTGTAGTGGCACAGGGGTGTCTTTCAGACTCCCCAAGGTATAAATACCTTCTCTGGGACTGACTACTGTCTCCCAGAGCATGTAAAGTTAAATTGACTTTACTAGTCTCTTTAAATTTACTGAACCAGCACACACTATCTTCCTATAGAGTGCTGGAGGGGTTGCCTAGCTTCCCCTGAGTCAAAACACTCATGTAACCGTAAAATGTTACCCTTCCCTACTTTAAACGGCTGGTGGCAGTGGTTTAGATCAAGCTACCATGATGTTTCCCGACCGCTAACAACGGTAGCAAAAAATCAGGTCAGCCATGCTGTTCAATAAGTGCGCCCAAGACCTATCTGTAAAAACAGACTCCGGTCATCTTTTTTTGCCATTTCTTTTAGGAAAGGTCCTTCTTCTGTTTGTCTCTGCGCGCCAAACCAGGCTTGGCCCCTTTGTTCATTGGCCTTTGGCGGGCTTGAGTGCTGAAGCCCTCCTCTGGCGCCTGAGTGTCTGGGGTGGACAGGATATGAGGGAGGTGCCCGAAACTCCCTGTGCGTCGTCTCCTAGGAGACCTGAATGCACTCTGGCGTGAAGGACAGCAACCCTGTTGTGTGAGTGACAACCAGGCTGGAACGAATGGGGGAAAACTGTTTAAAAGCAGGTCTCTGGGACTTGGAAAGCAGAGTCGACCACTGGAACGAAAGAACCGAAGAGAAGATGAAGGAAGAGGACTATTGCAATTCCTGGACGACCGGTGAAGCCCTGCTGCAGGTCCGAATCGCTTGAAACTCAGATGACAGAAAGCCCTTCATGGTTAACTTCTTCCCTTGAGTTTGGTGGTAACAACCAACTCGCAAGCCAACTGGACACTGTCCCCATCTCGTCGAATTTTCATCAGAGTGCTGTTGAAAATGGGATAGCCAAAGGGAAGGAAACCAGCATGTGGACTTTAAGGCGCTCAAAACTTAAACCGACTTCTTGCTACAGCTTTTGGCCTCTTTCCTGGGCAGTGCAGGAACCTCCCAATGTCCTCCTTCTTGTCCCCACGACTGAAGCTCAGGAACAGCGAGATCTGCTCGAACTGCCAGGAACAACTGCTCAGCTACAGCTTTCTTCAATGACAAGGTAGTGTGCAAACGCGGTCCGGAAATCTTTTCGGCCATCGAGAAAGTGCATGAAACTTTCCTCAACTACGAAGGCTTGTCCTTCCCTTGACATTCGTCAAACTTTTCACCTAGCCAAATCCTTTAAAAATCTGTGCCAAAGACTTAACCATAATATACAAGAACTGTGCTATCCTATACAAGAGACTCTGAACCATTGACTTGGGTCCAGGCCTATTGAGAATAATTGCTGGTTGCATTTAACTGAAAGCCGTTGCCCTGACTTTGAATGTATTTGGGCTGTCTATACTTATAACCTTGTCTTTTCCCTCCTTTATTAAGTATCTGAAGTGCTATTTTGCTCCCACTTCATTTTGGAGCTAAACTTGTTCATTTACTTACAGGTTGGATTTTTGTGGTTTATTAGTGTGTGATGTTGAGCTGCTTGTGCTAGTGTAATGTTTTCTAACTGACTGAGCAAATAAATGTATATTCTTTTACCAAGAAACCTTGAGTAAGTGTCTATTTGAATCATTGTATTAGCTGGTCCTTTGTGTAACTTGTTCTACTGCTCACTCAACTTTTGAGATAGGTCTGGCTGCTTAGCCACTGCTAGCACATAACTGTGTAGTACAGGCTTATACCAAAGGTGAAATTGTACTAACACTTGTAGTCTTAATTGCCTGTAGTGTTCCCCAAGGGTACTGCAGGTGATTCTGCCTAACACCTCTTTTCAAACGCAAGTGCTCTTACAGACTATCAGCATTCATGTGGATACTGGTTGAGTATCTCACATTAGGGGGACCTTAAAGGGCTCGCCATTGTACATTTCTTCAAAAACAAAACAAACAAACATGTGTACCCTTGTTTGTAGTATAGCTGTTCCACTTACATTGAAATTCACTAAAGGGACCGGATTGATTCTGCCTTGCAATGCGCTTTCCCCTGTTCTTGTTCCAAACAGGCACAGGGCACTGCCTTTACCGCCTGCACATTTTAGGTGTATCCTGTTTGTGAATATAGGTTGTGATTTAAAAAATCACAGCAACACTCCCTGATTTGTGCAAATGCCCATTAGAGGTCAACAAAGGGCATTTGAATGTATTCGCCATGTGTTGTTTTACAGTGAGAATGGTGGTATATATTGTGAGCACAGGTGTGGCACACTGACATGGCTTTAAAGTGGAAATGCTGGCATATATCGCAGTCTACGATCATAAAATGCTTACAGATGTATTGCTAGCATATATTGTGGAACAATCATTATGAATGTATTGGGGATGTTGGCGTGTGTTATGGATGCCATCTCATGAATTATTGTTATTGTTATTTTGTGCACAGGCATTGTGAACATGTTGAAACATTTTCCTGGGTACGGTTTGTGGCATGGTGTCTTTTGAATTGTTCATCTGTTACCTGATAGTAATTGGTATGCGTTTTTTCCCAAATGTATCTCAAACATGGTAAAACACCATAAAAAGCTGCGTTTCAACCAATGTTTTCAATACATTCTATTGGAGAGTCATACTGTACACATTCAAAGCCCTTGTGAATCAGGAAGTGCCTCGAGGGCATTGACTGAATGGTGCTTTCCTTTAGGAGCCTGTCAGACTGAGCAATACCAGCAACCGATCATTTATCTAAGAGAATTATGGAGAGAGCCAATGCCGAGCTTTGATTTGAAACAATGCAGTTTTAAAATACATGATGCAGTGATACCAACATAACGGCCTGGCAAGCACTACAATGGAGCAAGTAACACATTTAAATTTGATTGCACTGAAAAGACATGAACTTTGCAAACATATATGTAAACTAAAAAAGAAGAGAGTGACAATATCAAATGCGGATTGGCAGTAATAGGTCAAGGGTGACTACAGTGTTGACATCGCATTTCGTATACTTTATATATTTCACTGTAAGAAAGAGTCATTTTATTTTAAATTAAAATATGTGGAACTAGGTAACATAAAAAATCTCACGAAGCATTGTGAAACAAAACTGTAAACTAGATGTCCACAGAGAACAAGGAAAGGATGGCTGGGTGAGCTCTTTCTACTTCATAAAATGACTTTTTACAGTGCTCACTAGTAAACCAATACACAATAATTCATTTGAACTTTTATTGTTATAGTGGAACTCCATTAATAATACAGCAGTTATTTTTGCTATAACATTACATTATTTTATTTGGTAAAATGAATGTATAGCACACGTTCATTTCGCTGAAAATAATGATCTCATGAGAGATTTAACATTTGTCGGATGCAAGCAATACCAACAAAGGGATCATTGAACAATGCCTACGCTATTGCAGCACATCACGACATTCACACGTTAAAGGTCATGTGCTGGGTCTTCTTTTATAAAGTGAAAAAAAGATATTGGAAGCTAAGACCAAGGATGTTTTATTGGTAGATCAAAAGCTAGTCAATAAAGAAGGCTGACCCCAAAGACAGAAATAGACAGGCTGTGAAACCAAGAAATAATACATAAAAACAAAAAGAAAGTTTGGATCTCTCCTTATTACAAACAAAATAATTGAAGAAAAATGTGAATGCACTGACTAGTACTTCGTGCCTGTATTGTACATAAAAGTTTGTAAAATGCTAGTGATTGAACCAGAATGATTATATTGCTGAACAATTTGACGAAGTTAGAACATAGTGACCACAGTTATTTGGAGTTACAAAATGTGTGTTGCATAACAAGAAGCTATGTGAGCTGTCTGCAAAATGAGGAGAGGATGCTTTGACATACCTGCCTCACAGATACTGTGGGCCTCATTACAAGTTTGCCGGTCCGGTAACTATGGTACCGGTAAGATTGCCGGTACCGTAGTTACCGGCTCCACAAATTCAGCTCACGGGTGCCTTTTCGCCCACCAGGTCGGACCTGGCTGGCGGACCGGCACCCACGAGCAGAGCATGTCGGATGCACCGGCACCATTCTGAATGGTGCTGGTGCATCTGGGCCTCCCCATTCCCATTGAGCCCCATGTGGATCAAATGGGAATGGGGAGCATTTTTTACCGACACCTGGGAATGGGCAAATACCGGGTCCGATGGGGCCGTAATGACCCGGTAATTGCCCATTCCCGGGCTCCAGTACAATTCGCAAGTTCGGTGGCAGCCTGCCGGTTTTACTGGCAAGTCTACTGCCGAACTTGTAATGAGGCCTGGTGTCTTGGCCTACTTTGGGGCCCTTGAATAGTGGCTGGCCCATGCCCCACAGAAGGCACACAGGAGTCCCGTATGCCCCCTATTCCATCTCTTGAAAATCCAATCAAATGTATAGAAAGTAAATACTCCCATATCCTGTATTTTCTTCCAGAAAAATAACAATAAGACAATATGTTGCTGTTTTGGGAGACTCGTAAATGCAAAAGCTAAAGAGAAGGTGATAATCTCTAAAGCTCTAAGAGGTTTCTCAAGTTTGACCAAGGCATTTGGGTAGTGGGAACATGCTATGCAAGCATCAGCTGTATTAAAATATATCATTGCTCTGCACAGCTTATGAAATATTTGTTAAATATTAAAGCCCCACCTGTATATAGTGTTCATTGGTTAACTTCTCTGTTATGGTACAGAATCCTGTATGTTCTATGAATGATCAGCCCAGATGCCTATGATGTCATTGATTGATTGATTGTTTATATATCATTTATCCAAAGGTGAAGTGCTCCAAAGTACTTCGAGGCGGGAAGGTGACAAGGCCTTGAAGATTACAAATGATCTAAACATAAAAAACTAGCATACTAGGCCTGACAACATTTCTCCTAGTGCAAGTGCAAGAAGTGGTACATATGAGACCAAGCTCAAGCAGGGGGATGGAAAACAGTGGAGGAGGGGTTACATGACAGACAAACTAAGTGGTCCTAGTACATTTAGGTCATGCATACGTGCAGACAGAGGTGCAGAGACAGGGGAATTGGGGGGTAAACAAAGAGTCCGGTCCAGCCGGGCCCTGGGTTAAGTGCAGAGAGGTTGCCCCACCCAACGAGTGCAAGCAGAAAGTGCAGTGATGTTGAACAAAGTGCAGTGGCCTGGAGGCAAGTGCAAAAGAATGGAAGGGGAGCTTGGGACCTGTAGGCTCTGGAGGTGAACCAGGCAACCAGTCGGCAAAAACTTAACAGAGTTAAGAGGGAGAACGAGGGTGGAGAGAAAATAATGGAGGTTATCAGAGGAGAGGGAGAGAGAAGGAGGAAGAGAAAAGGAAGGTCTAAAGTAGTTTCTGGAACTTAAGGTGCTCCGGCTCAAGACAGAGAGAGGCAGGTAGGCTGTTCCATAGGGAAGCACCTGCATAGGATAAAGATCTACCCCCAAATCTCTGTTTGTGAAAGCAGCTCACTCGCAGAGAGTTGGAAGAGGACGAGCAGAGGACTCTAGAGGGAGAGTATTTAGGAAGAGAGAGTTGTAGATAGTGTGGGCCTCGGCCCCAGAAAGACTTGTGGATTATGCAGAGGGTTGTGAACTTGATCCTTGCAGCAATGGGCAGTCAGTGGAGGGATTTCAGCACCAGAGAGATGCGGTCCCACGGCTTGAGGCCAAGGACACCTTTCCCGGCTTTGTTCTGGATGAGTTGTAGAGGACGGAGAGTAGAAGTAGGAAGATTGAGAAAGAGTATGCTGCAAGTCCAGCCTGGCGAGAATCAGGGGTCTGGAGATGGTGAGCCTCTGGGGGAAAGTAAGAAAAGGTAGTTGGTAGAGGGAGAGTATTTAGGAAGAGAGAGTTGTAGATAGTGTGTGCCTCGGCCCCAGAAAACCTTGAGGATTATGCAGAGGGTCTTGAACTTGATCCTTGCAGCCATGGGGAGCCAGTGGAGGAATTTTAGCACCAGAGAGATGCGGTCCCACGGCTTGAGGCCAAGGATATTTTCACCAATTTTATTCTGGATGAGTTGTAGACGACAGAGAGTAGAAATAGGAAGATTGAGAAAGAGTATGCTGCAAGTACAGCCTGGTGAGAATCAGGGGTCTTGAGACAGTGAGCCTCTGGGGGATAGTGAGAAAAGGTAGAATACTTCTGAGGAGGTGCATTTGGTAGTTGCACCTTTTGGAGATGTCTGATATGTGATAAGAGAGGAGAGAGTGGAGTTGAATATGACCCCCAGATTTTTTGCCTCATTGGTAGGTGGGGGCGGAGGGACAACGGAGGTAGGCCAGTGAGAAAGTGGGAAAGCAGGAGCAGGGGTCCCAATGAGGACAATCTCTGTTTTACTGGCATTCAGGCATAGATCGTTAGTAGCACACCAAGCCTGAATTAAGGATAGACAGTCAGGGATAAGCGAGGAACAGGAGGAGGCCAAGGGTAGCCTGAAAGAGAGCTTTGTGTCATCCGCATAACACTGAAAGTTAGAGGTAAGGGTAGCGATCCTGTGGCCAAGGGGGCCATGTAAACATTGAAGAACCAGGGGGAAAGGTTAGATCCCCTGGGGACACCACAAGTAGAGAGAGTAGTAGGGGAGAGAAAGGGCCCAAGTTCCACCTGGGAAAGCCGGTCAGAGAGAAAGAAGTTGAGCCACGTCAGGGCCTGATCTGTGATGCCCAGGGGATAAAAGAGATGGGTGATCTGGATGTTGTGGTTTACCTTGTCCAAAGCAGAAGAGAGGTTGAGAAGAATGAGGACAGAGGGAGTGTTGGAGTCAAGATTTGAGAGCAGGACTTCACAGGTGTTCCGAAGAGCAGTCTCCGTGCCTCTGTATGCTCTAAAGCCACACTAATGGTCATGGAGACAACCAACAGATTCAGTGTGGAGGGTAAGTTGAGGGATAGCCAGCTTCTCCAGGAATTTTCCAAGGAAAGGGGTGATGGCGATCGGGCGATAGTTTGCCGGAATGGATGGGTCGGTGGAGGGTTTTTTGAGCAGAGGGTGCACAAGAGAGTTCTTGAGAGGAGAGGGGAAAACTCCAATGGTGAAAGAGAGGTTGCAGAGGTCGGCCAAAGCTGGAGTGAGAGTGTCAATATTGTGCTTGATGGTTTTGGAGGGGCAGGGTCCACCTGTTTGGATGAGGCTTTCATAGACCAGACTTGTGTAGAGACCACATGTGACAGGGAAGAGGGATCTGGGGATGTCCGAGGGGGCCCGAGAGATGTTGGTGAGTGGGGGGAGCAGAAGAGAGAGAGGAGAGGATGTCCTGTGTTTTGGTGGTGAAGTGTACGGCCAGGGCCGAGCAAAGGGTCTGGGTAGGAGTAGTAGAGGATGCTGCTGCGGTAGGATGCTGCTGCGGTAGGGTTGGCCATTTCCTTTTATACTTTGAAGAGTTTGGCCGTGTTGTTAGACGCGATGGAGATGTGGGCATGAATTTAGGCTCTTTTCTTGGAGCGGATGAAGAGTCTATATTGCCTTTGAAGAAGGCGGCAGGTCAGTTTGTCCGAGGGTGTACCTGAAGAGAGCTTCAAGTGAGAAGAGAGACGAGAATGATCAGTCCATGCGAGTGAAATAGTGAGAGGAATAGAGAGTGGGATGTCTGTGGTGATGAGAGCATCCAAGGTGTGGCCAGCAGTGTTCATTCAACCAGAGGGTAGAATGGAAACATAAAGGGAGTCACAAAGGTTTAGGAAAGGTCATGAAGAGTCAGGGGAATCAAGATGGATGTTAGGATCCCCCAGAAGGAGGAGTTGGGAAGAGGAGGAGAGGAGAGGAGAGAAGAGGCCAGGTCAGCCCATTCCAAGAGGAAGGGGGTGGACGGGCCCAGCGGCTGATAGAAGGTGGCCAGAGTAAGAGAGGCGACAGGTGAGAGAGAGAGGCTGCAGATCAGGCATTCAGAGGAGGAGTGGGAATAATGGAAACAGGGATTCACTCAAGGAAAGATCAGGGCTATTCCACCTCCTGGTCTGTTGGGCCTGGGCACGGAGAGGATCTTGTAACCTTCAGAGAGGAGTGTGTCAAAACTTGTGACAGAGCTGTCTTTAAACCATGTCTCAGTAAGAGCAAGAACATCAAGGTCCAGGAGTTCCAGGAGGTTGCAGTTTTGAAGGACTTATGTGGGGGGATGCAGGGGACAGCCCCCCCCCCCTACGAGCAGCAAGAGTGCCAGAGAGATAGAGGTGGGAGGAGGCAGAAGAGGCGAGGGAGCTCCAGGTGCAGTGGCAGTGAGTGGCCAGGGCAGCAGGGTGGAGGGGGCTGACAAGGTTGTCAGTGTAGTGTGAGTAGTCAAGGAAGCCTGTACAGTTGAGGGCGACAAAGGTGGAGTGGTGAAGTTGGTAGGAGGCAAAGTAACCAGGGTGAGCATAGTTGGCAAGGGAACCTGGGCGGCCGTAGAGGCAGGTGGCAAGGAGCCTGTGAAGAAGAAAGAGCAAAGTTGATAAGGCGAGGAAGGAGCCTATCAACATGTAAGAGTTTGGGTTAAGGCCCTTGTACCAGGATCGTACGGTTTCGATAGACATTTACGATAGCCCTGAGCTGGAAAAGGAGGCAAGCAGGGCCTCCCAGCTGGTGCCACCATTTATGTATGAGTAAGAGTAAGGAGAGTGCAAAGCGACCATATGGAGAGTCCATAGGTCGGGAGAAGGAACGACAAAAAGGATGTCGGTGCAAGACTTCCTGTTCTGTCCACCTGAAGTTCTCTTTCTGGCTGTTGGTGTGTTTACAGCCAGGAGGGTGAATTTATCTTGCACTTGGTGAATAAACCCTGTTACCATTCTTACTCTGCTACACGTGTCCCCTTTGAGGAGGGTCTCTCTACAACAGAAGGACTTATACACACCCATAACGGCAATCATGAAGTGAGTAGGCACATTCAGTGAAGTTAGCATGCTTGGTAATGGGAAGTAGACAAGTAGATTTTTTATTAGGTACTGAAAAGTAAGTCAATTGGGAGCAAGTAATATCTTTCTAAAAATATTTCTACAAGCTCCTTTTATATAGGTACATAAATTAACCATGTTGTAAACTTAATGAGAGTACTTTCATAAAAACTCTGTATTTTTGTAAAAATCACATACGCGTGCAATAGAAGATCTATTAGAATGGCCCATGTTTGGTTCAGGAGATTAATTAAGCAATAAGCCCCCACTCGGGGGGGCATTATGACTTCAGGTAATGCCCTGTAACACTCACCTGGTATTCACGGAGACGTCGCTCAGCCTGTTCTGACCTCTTACGACCTCAAACCCTTCCCTGGAGGCTATTCGACTGGAGGCTGGGCCTTGTTTTCTTGGATATTGTGCTCTCTGTCCTGCTTTCAGCGCAGGGGCGCGTTGATTAATGCGGGCTCGTTGCAGCCTAGTTACTTCACTGGCAAGAGTCCAACAGGTAAGTATAATGAGTCTTTTGAACAGTTCTCTAACTTCGTTCCTTTCCTTCCTTAGATGATGACCGACATCCGGTGATGGCGGCGTGCTGTTGAGATGAGTACCGCTGAATGTGAGTGAGAGCACGATGAGCGTTGCACCTCTTTCGTATTTGCATTGAACGGAGTTCTTTTTCTGTGTCTCTTAGGTGCTGCAACATTTTCAGCGTGGATGCCGGTTATGAAGAACAAATGCAGTGGATAAGCGCGGTATGCAGCGCCTCTAGATGTTTCCACGCTAACCTGGAGTGTCTTTTCCCTCTTGCAGATGGATGAGAAGTTCCGGAGACAGAGTTCCCCCAGAGCGGCTTGGGTTCAGGTAAGCGTTTGAAGCTGATACAGTATTTAAAAATAAGCAAAGATTTGCAGAATGCTTACTAATGCCTTTTTTTCTGTTCTTTTCCCTTTTCCTTAGGAAGCGGCGTGCCGGGATGGGAATGACACCGCCGAAGATGCCCGCAGAACAGAAGGAGCGATGATTGATGGGCAGAAGCACCGCAAGGTAAGGCTGTTCCTAACGGTGTTCTTGTTCTTGCAGGAGCTGAGCGCAGAAGAAAGATGCAGGCCTACTGGAGACTGATCCGAGCACCGTGAGTGTCACGCTGCAGGTGCAGAAAACGCAAAGCATGTTTCTCAGCCGGGGTGTGGCTTAAATAGTCTCTGGGTATCCCAGGTGTCTCTGGGCTGAACCACACCCAAAAGACTAGACCGCACATGCAGTTCTGGGGACCGAAATATGTGGGGGCATCCATCATGTCCCCATCAATGCACTACAAGTCCAATCCCCAATGTTATCCTATGGGAGTGTTTGAGTCTGGTGCCACAAGCGCCAAGTCTGACTCCAAGTGGGTCTTTGGAGGGATGGAGAGGCCCTTCAGGGCCATGTAGGTGATTGTGGCCTGGCTATAGCCTGACATCTTGGAGGGCTGGGGACATGAGGGGCAGGAATCATGACAGACTCCCCCCCCCAAGGCCCCTCTCAAGGTGGCTCTTCTGTCTGGTCCTGGTTTGGTTGGATGGTTTTGATGAAATCATCTAAGCAAGTGAGGTGCATGGATGTACTCACAAGGCTCCCATGTCCTGTCTTGTGGACCATACCCCTTCCAGTCTACTAAGTAGTATAATTTGGATCTGACGTACTTTGAATCTAGGATGTCCTTGACTTCGAATTCTGGCTCCCCAGCGACTACTACTGGCTGCGGTGGCATTGCTACCCAGGTCTCAGGTTGAACAGGTTTAAGGAGAGACACGTGGAACACAGGATGAATCTGCATGTTTGACGGCAAAGCTAGTCTGACCGCCATAGGATTTATCACGGAGGTGACGGTGAATGGACCCAGGTATCTTGGACGGAAAGTTTGGGCTCCTTTAATGGACACGTGTTTAGACGCCAGCCACACTTTGTCTCCCACTTGGTAGTTGAGGGCCCTTTGCTCGGTGTCGATCAGCAAACTTCTTTTGGTGATTCTTAGCTTGAAGTAGGTGTTCAGCTGCCCTTTTAAATGTTTGAGAAATGGTCGTGTGCAAGGATTTGACTGCTGGCTTTTCCAGGGTTGTAGGAACGTCCAACTCAGAAGTACGTGGGTGCCTGCCATACATGGTATAAAAGGGTGTCTGCCCAGTGCTGGTGTGTAGGGAATTATTATAAGCATATTCAGCTATCCATAATAGGTCGAACCAGCTTCCTTGAGCTTGGTGTAACATGCAACGCAGATACTGCTTGAGCGTCAGATTTGTCCTCTCAGTTTGACCATCCGTTTGGGGATGGTGACTGGTGGATAGCCGGATGTCGATCTGGGCCATAGAGCAGCATTTTCTCCAGAAGTTAGATACGAATTGAGTACCTCGGTCTGAGACCAAAACTGAAGGAAACCCATGGAGCCATATGATGCCTTCAAGAAATAACTTTGCCAGAGTACAACAATTTGGGAGCCCCTTAAGAGGAATGAAATGTGCCATTTTTGAAAATAGGTCCACGACCACAAGAGTAATGTTAAACCCTTGACTGGGTGGTAAGTCAGTAATAAAATCGAGGGACAACGTGTGCCAGGGTGCTGGTGGGATTTCCAATGGTTGTAATAGCCCAGACGGTTTCTGCTTGGATGACTTGTTTTGAGCACACACTCCACAAGATAGGATGAATTGGATAATGTCTTTACGCCACGTGGGCCACCAATAATTTTGTTTTACCTTGGCTAGGGTTTTAGCGATTCCGGGGTGGCCCTTGATCAAGGAATCATGATAACCGGACATGACTTGTTCTCGTAGTTCTTGGTTTGGTAAGAATAAACAATTCCTGAAGTAGGGCAACTGATCTTTTATCATGTAATGTTCTCCTTGTGAACTCCACGCTTGTAATTGTTCCGGGCTCATCAGGTTTTGGATTTCTTCATGTAATTCTTTCTGAGCTTTGGTTGCTGTGATTCCTAGGAGCTTGTCACTCAGGATGATTGCCATTGGGTCAGGGGTCTGATACCTTTGCTCTTCCACCCCCATACGGGAAAGGGCATTGGCTTTCCCGTTTTTCACCCCTGGTCGAAATGTCATCACGCAGTGATATTCAGCAAAAAAAGAGCCCAACGTAGTTGTCGTGAGGATTGGGCCTTTGCCGTTTTTCGGTACTGGAGGTTCCAGTGGTCAGTTATTACGGTGATTGTGTGTCTGGTGCCCAAGAGGTAGTGCCGCCATGCCTTAAAGGCTGACTTAATGGCCAGGAGTTCTTTCTCTTTGATAGCGTAATTGAGTTCAGGGGGTGTGAATTTAAGTGACCAGAAGGTAACAGGGTGTAACTGGCCCGTTTCGGGATCCTTTTGTGAGAGGATGGCTCCCATAGCCATGCTTAAGACGTCCATTTCCACCAGGTATGGGAGATCAGGGCGAGGGTGGCGTAAGATTGGGGCAGATGTGAATCTTGCTTTGAGTTCCTGGAAATACCTCCTCGGCTTCTGTTGTCCACTGGAACTTTTTGTTGCTTTTCCTTAGTAATGACGTGATGGGATGCACGATTTGCGAAAATCCTGGGATGAACCAGCGGTAGAAGTTTGCAAAACCCAGCATACTTTGAACCCCCTTGAATGAAGTTGGGGATGGCCAGTTCAGGATAGCATCTACCTTGTGTACATCCATTCGGAATCCATTTGGGCTGAGAAGAAAGGCCAGGAATTCCACCTCGGAGACGTGGAATGAGCACTTTTCAAGCTTGGCGTAGAGCTGGTGTTGACGGATTTTCTCCAATACGGATCGGACGTGTTTAACGTGGTCCTGCTTTGATGCGGAATATGCTAGGATATCGTCGATGTACACTAGAGCACAGACATCAATCAATTCCCGTAGGACATCGTTCATGAAGTATTGAAATGCAGTAGGCGCGTTGCAAAGGCCAAAGGGCTTTACTTGATATTCGTACAAGCCTTATTTGGTGCGAAAAGCGGTTTTCCATTTGTCCCCTTGTTTTACGCGAACAAGGTGATATGCCCCCCTCAGGTCTAGTTTTGTGTAGATTTGGGCATCTTTGACTTGATCAAGCAATTCAGGGATCAGTGGCAGGGGGTAGCAATTTTTTACGGTAATCTGGTTCAGTGCGTGATAGTCGATGCACGTTCTCAAGTCCCCCTCCTTTTTCAGTACGAAGAATAGAGGACTGGCTGCTGGAGACTTCGAGGGACAGATGAACCCGTTGGCCAGGTATTGATCAAGATAGGCCTTCAGGTGCTGGTTTTCTGGTTCCGTCAGTGCGTAAATTCACCCACAAGGGATTTGTGCGCCGGGTATCAGGTCGATTTGGCAATCGTATGGTCTATGCGGTGGCAGGGTATTAGCCTGTTCTTTCTGAAAGACATCTTGAAAGTTCTGGTATTCAATTGGTAGGGTACTGATTGCCACAGTCGCAAGCGTGGAGGTCCTGGTGTCTATTGGTTGTTTCTCTTGGCGATAACATGTGTGGGCGCAAGTTTCGGGAAAGGCCAATTCTTTTGCTCGCCAATCGATTGGAGGATTGTGAGCTACCAACCATGGCATTCCCAAAATCAACCGGAACTGTGGTGTCTTAATGAGGTCGAAAACAATACATTCTTGGTGTCCATCCTGGCACAGAAGCGTTAATGCTGCAGTGCATTGGGATACTGGACCAGAAGCTATTTCGGTGCCGTCGACAGTGATAACAGTGTCGGTGGTTGATTTAGGGCATAACGGAAGCCCCATCTTTGCCCCAAGATCCTGGTCGATGTAATTCCCAACGGCTCCACTGTCTATGTACGCTCTTACTGCGTGCATCCGAGATGGTTGTTGGTGATTGATCAAGACCACAGATGCAAAATGGGAGGTCTGTAGTTCACTTTCTTCGCTCGACAAGTGGACCCCTACATTTGCCGGGCTGGAGAGTTTTCCGATTCCTTGATGGTATCTTCCTTGTCCATGGCCCCTACCGTCCTCCTCGGTGGCTTCACAGGGCACTCTTTAAGGAAATGACCTGACCTTCCACAGTACAGACATAATTGCTGCTGTCTCCTTTTATCCCTTTCTGCTTTAGTCAAGGGGGATATGACCACCCCGATTTGCATTGGTTCTCCTGAACCTTCCGTTGTTCGGGCAGTATTGTCCTTTGAATGCACATACATAGGGCAAGGGTCCGGTCTGGTTCAATCTGCTCTTCGGTCCTGCAACCTATGATCCAGTTGAACAACAAGGTCAATGAATTCTGAGCAGTCTTTATGGGGGGTTCACTACTTGTGCAAGAACATCCTTGAGCTCCCCCCCGCAACCCCTGATGAAATAACATGGTTCTCTTCTCCACTGGCCATTCTGCTTCAACTACGAGTCTATTGAACGTGGCTATGTATGTTAATAGGTCTTGATTCCCGATTGGCTTAGGGACAGAAGTTCGTTGTCTAATGCCTGCCCATGAGTACGACGGGCAAACAGCTTTTCCATCTCCTGCTGAAAGCCACAAAGTCATGCAGCAAAGGATCATCCTGGGCCACAAAGGGTACAGACCAGTCTGCGGTGCTACCACTTAGGTAGGATAGCACAAAAGCGACCTGTGATTGGTCATTCAGAAAGACCCCTGGCCTACAAAGGAAGTGGAGGCGGCACTGGTTCATGAACGTTGCAAACCTCTTGGGATCCCCCGTAAATCGTTTGGGCGGGGCCAATGGAACTGCCCCAGGAAGGGTTATCTGAACGGGATTGGCTGATGGCACTGGCATCGAGGGCACGCTTCTCGGCAATGGTGCATACCCTGCTTGTGACTGGAGAAGTTGGCAGCTTAAATCATCAGTGCATTCTTTGGCTACTATCAGCTCTGTCCTCAGGGTGTTGGTCTCCTGCCTGGCTGCATGTACTTCGGAACGTAGCTGCCCCAACATGTGGGCTAACTGGTCGGTTTCTGATGTTTCCATGATGCCCAGGTGGATTTTTATGTGAGGCTTTGCGTTCTGTAACGCTCACCTGGTATCCACGGGGACGTCACTCAGCCTGTTCTGACCTCTTACGACCTCGAACCCTTCCGTGGAGGCTATTCGAATGGAGACTGGGCCTTGTTTTCTTGGATAGTGTGCTCTCCGTCCTGCTTTCAGCGCAGGGGCGTGTTGAATGATGCAGACTCGTTGCTGCCTAGTTAACTTCACTGGTAAGAGTCCGACAGGTAAGTATAATGAGTCTTTTGAACAGTTCTCTAACTTTGTTCCTTTCCTTCCTTAGATGATGTCCGGCGTCCGGGGATGGCGGCGTGCTGCTGAGATGAGTAGCGCTGAAGGTGAGTGAGAGTGTGATGCGCGATGCACCCCTTTCGTATTTGCATTGAACTGAGTTCTTTTTCTGTGTCTTTTAGGTGCCGCAACATTTTCAGCATGGATGCCGGTTATGAAGAACAAATGCGGTGGGTAAGCGCCTCTAGATGTTTCCACGCTAACCTGGAGTGTCTTTTCCCTCTTGGAGATGGATGAGAAGTTCTGGAGACAGAGTTCCCTCAGAGCGGCTGGGATTCAGGTAAGCGTTTGAAGCTCATATAGTATTTAAAAATAAGCAAAGATTTGCAGAATGCTTACTAATGCCTTTTTTCTGTTCTTTTCCCTTTTCCTTAGGAAGCGGTGTGCCGGGATGGGAATGACACCGCCGAAGATGCCCGCAGAACAGAAGGAGCGATGAATGATGGGCAGAAGCGCTGCAAGGTAAGGCTGTTCCTAACGGTGTTCTTGTTCTTGCAGGAGCTGAGCGCAGAAGAAAGATGCAGGCCTACTGGAGACCGATCCGAATACGGTGAGTGTCACGATGCAGGTGCAGAAAACGCAAAGCATGTTTCTCAGCCTGGGTGTGGCTTAAATGGTCTCTGGGTATCCCAGGTGTCTCTGGGCTGAACCTCACCCAAAAGACTAGATCGCACATGCAGTTCTGGGAACCGAAATATGTGGGGGCATCCATCTTGTCCCCATCAATGCACTACAAGTCCAATCCCCAATGTTATCCTATGGGAGTGAGTGAGTCTGGTGCCACAAGCGCCAAGTCTGACTCCAAGTGGGTTTTTGGAGGGATGGAGAGGCCCTTGAGGGCCATGTAGGTGATTGTGGCCTGGCTCCAGCCTGACATCTTGGAGGGCTGGAGACATGAGGGGCAGGAATCATGACACCCCTGGGGCCCATAGTGACAGGCCTAAGCAAAGCAAGAGCTTTAATGCAGGCCTCAGGGCATAACTTGAAGTGGTAATGCCCTGTAAGGGGTTTCAATCAGGCACACACCCAAGTCTCGCCTAGCATGTAGTGTGCAAATAAAACCCTTATTTTATTTGTGTCTATAAGTTAAATATTCTGAATGATATGAATGAATCGGGCTAGTTTGTAAAGGTAAAGATTTATTTATTTAATATTCAATCACACATAGGTTTAATATAGATATATATGGGGCAGCAATCACCCAAAGGGAGACAATGCAGTTCAGAAATATAAGCAAATCAATTGAATTCACTTATAAGCAGGCAAAATAGAAGTCACAGTGAAAAAGAACAGTTTGTTTTGCACACAGATAGCATTTAGGTTAATGTTCCCCCTGCAAAGTTATGTCTCAATACAAAGGAGCAATCCTACACCAACGTGAGTAATCAGCAGGTTTTCAGGAATCAAATACAATGTCTAGAGTTATAGGCAATCCTCCCTCCCAAACAAGAGAGAAAACCTTATTTTGGCAAATGACACTGCAAAAGGGTGCAAAAATGCTTAAATTGATAGCAATTCTAAGAAAAGCAACACTAATCAGGTCCTAACATACATGAGCTAGAATATAAACAACACTACACACTTGAGATTAGGATGGGATGTAAAAAGCACTTTGAAATGGGGAACTGACACGGGTAAACTTGGGGATTTGCAAATTTGCGGCAAACATTTACTATGCTATATAGAAGAAAAATGGTAGTTGTGGAGATAGCCAAGGATGTTAGGTATCAGTGAGAGTTGAAATTGTGTTTCTATCTTTAAAAATGAAGGAGTTAAAGAGGTTTTAGTGAGAGACGTTTTTGCAAAATAGGCGCAAAAATGAAAACAGAAATGCACTTTTGAAAATGACAGATGGGTTTGATTACACTATATTATGACTATGAAAAAGAGAATGCCACAGATGGATCTTACAGTCACATGATCAGCGTAACCCGTCCTGTTGTGGATACTCTACTTCTTCCTGGGATTTACTTTAGTTATTCAAAATCACTAGGGAGTTATGGTTTTGGAACACAGGTGAGACAATCAGCGCAAGAAAGATTCTAACTATACTGGAGTTCTGAATTAAAATGGGATGGGTTGAGATTGGGATGATACAGTGCAGATATACTAAGGGTCACTGTTCTTCCTGTTAACACCCAGAGAAGAAGTTATTAATTTGGACCGTCAGCTCTGCTCAATAAATTGGATCTGTTCTACCGGCAGCAAGGCACCTCTTGTGGGAATGGATCAGCAAGGCGGTTCTCGTGAACTGGACTGCACCTCAGCCTGGATGGAAGGGCCTGTTCTGGTTACTGGACACGGTAGATAGCAGGATACAAGTTTTCAGTGGGCCGCCTTAGGTGTAGCAAGCCAAGCTGAATCAGAATTAAATCCCTTCAAGTTTGGGATGTTTGCAAATGGGTCAGGCTAGCAATAATTTGTCAATGCTAGGGTCTGGATTCTACAAACAAGTCTGGACATTTCAAAGGATTCTGGAGTCAGCTACAAGTTGAAAAGTTCTGGAATAAGGTGCTGCGCGGACATCTGGATGGGTTCTGGAAGCAGTGTGTTATGAAGCAGTGTGTCTTTTGTGTAGTGAAACTTCTATAGTTATACATTACAAATGCCAACCCCCAGTTCATGGTGTGGGCAGAACTTCAAAACACATCCCCATGTCTGTGAGTGGCTACAGGCATGTGCTTTGTCCTGGGTGGCAGTCTAGCAGAGCTGTCATTTTATGACAGGATTTAGGAACTCCCACCTGGATTTTTACCCAAAATATACTTTTGCACAAATGTACATTTCTACCATATGTACCTTCATAAAATTGTACACATATACTTTATACTCGATTATCTACAACCACTTCCCATCTTTGTGAGAGCTGTATTGGTCATTCTATGGATTTCTATCAATTTTACTCATAACACTTTGGATTCATAATTTCTAATTTGATACATCTCTGGGCGCTGATCAGGGGATCATGTACATACAATTTCAAGCTTACAACATTAATAGTTTTGTCACAATCAGTGTTTTAGTGTATCTTTGGTTCCTTATGTAGTAAGAACTCCTACCACATCTTCAACTGTCTAGCATGAGTTCAGATTTATAAGTTTGTATTTTTCACTTGTCCACTTATTTTGGATGTCATGTTAAATGTCATAAAGTTCTGAAGCAAAAACAAGTAATTTCCGTTTAAAATCCGGTCCGGTCCATCCTTGCAGAGGTCAATGCTCTGTCTGTCCTTTGTTCTTGGGTCAGCTATGAGACAAATGTCTGAGGCTTTCTTTGTTTTAATTATGGCGGAACCATTAACAGCCATTAGCCTTCCTGTTCTCAAGTTCTCAAGGAAGTGTCAAGCAGAGATGTCTGTTTTCCCAGGCCAGGCTATCACATCAGAATTACATAGTGGATTGGTCCAAGGCTGGGCCCTTTGACATTAAAGTTTTTTCATTTCCCATATAAAATATAAACACAGTTTATAAAGGATTTAAACATTTTAAAAAAATTAGCCCTTCACCAACAGAGGCGATTTTTGACATTTTAATCAGGAAATAGAAATACTTTTAAACTGGGTTTGACAGCTTATTTTCTGATGTAGCTGTCAGTCAGCGAGGCCTGGATTCCTCTGACTGCCTGGAGAATCCATGATTTCAGCACACTCTCCTTTCAATGGTTCACTGGGGAAAATGACTGAATTTAGTGACAAAACAGCACTTTTACGGTTGCCATTGATTAGGAAAATGTATTTAAGAGCATTTTCGGATTTAGCCCTTCTGTGGCCTTGTTTCAAGTGACAGTTGACAGATGACAGATGACAGGTGACAGCAGTGATACCTGTTTTTACACCAACTTTGCCTGTGTGTGTGGCAGGGTGTGCAGCTCTTGGTGGTTTTATGCACCATGCGCAATTTTTCAGATTTGGCGTGCTCAGGGTTATTTCCTCAATTTTTGACAGTTTTCTTTCCCCATTGGCAAAGGGGTGCCTTGTGGCGCATTTGCGTGGATAAAAATACTCCACATACCACCCCCCCGACTCCCTCGTGACATCCGGTCATGGGGGAGTTGGGCAAGTGGGATTATTTTTCTTTCAAACCATGTGAAAAATCTGGTTGCTTCTCCCATCAGCGATAGATGCGACACGCTCCCCTTGCTGGTTCTGGTTGGGAGTTTGGAGTAACACTCTGGGCTCTTGGTTCTTTTATTATTTTAAACTTTTGTTTATTGGCAGAAAGTTAGGACAGGTACAGCACATTTTACACAGAGATAAACAAAAATCACAATATTGCATTTAGGCATTAAATCATGCACTTTTACGAGCAGCCCAGCGTGGGGGGGAGGGGAGGATTGGTAGCCCGAGGGATTGCACAGTGTTCAGTACTTATAATGAGTCGGGCGGACCCCGCAGTGGGGTGGAGCTCCACTCAACCTCGTCTTTGTTGTTTAGATAGCTGCAGAATTCAGTCCACACATTTTTTGGGCGAGATGGCGTGGGCAGGGATCCAATATACTCCTCTTCACACATTTGTACCCAAGTAAGGGCTTTCAGCCACATCTCCAGGGTGGTGGGGGGGAGCGGCGCTTCAAGCATTGTAATATACATCTTTTTGGTGACAATAGGACTTACATTTAAAAATCTTCGGGGACCCATTTATCTCTAAGAGTGCTTTCGTCACTTCCTTCCAGAATTTGCCGAGCGCAGCACAGGACCAAAACATATGTATATGATCTTCTTCAGACTTGCATTTAGGACATGTGTGAGTCAGGGCATGTGTAAATTTCACAACTCTGAGCGGTATGTAATATAGTCTGTTAAGGAGTTTATATTGTATGCAACGGAATCTAGCACTAAGGGAGACTTTGCGCGTGTGCACACACATTTTGTTCCACATCCCGTCAGTGATTTCGATTTCCAGCTCTCTGGTCCATCTTTCCCGTGGTTTGGGGGATGCATCCTCTAATTTTCCCAGCTGTATTTTATACAGAGAGGATATTATGCCCCTGCATCCTGCAGAATTTGATATATATTGGAGTTCTGGTGAGTCTGGGGGCTCGTCTGGGTAGGAGGGCCACATTTCGTGGATCGCAGATCTTAGCCTCAAGTATTCTAATAGCTCAAGCGGTGAGTTGGAGTGTTCGGGCCGCCATGGTTGGGGGGTAATAAATTTACCATCGGCGTATAGGTCAGTTAGTGCTCGATATCCCAGGTTTTCCCAGTGCCGCAGGAGATGCTGGTCATGTGTGGGGGAGAGACCAGGGAATTGCCATATGGGAAGCCATCTATAGTATGGGCGGTGCTCTTGTTTCGGATTCAGAATAATATTCCACACTCTGATCGTGGTGGCCATGGGATCCGACGGGGCATCTGTCTGGATGTACAGTGTAATAATAAGGTCATGATGTTGGTCCTGTTGCCTGCCAGTTTCTCTAATTTGACATGGGGGGGGCGGATTCAAGCGTGCATACCAGTGTGTGGCGTGTTGGGCCTGAGATGCGATCCAGTAAAGCGTTAGGTCTGGGGCTGAGAAACTGCCTTTTTCATAGGGTAGGGTCATATGCTGCCACTTCTTACGAACAGCTCCAGAATGCCAGAGAAATTGGGCACACGCGGAGTGGAACCTCATGAAATATTGCTTCCCAGGCCACACTGGTGTGTTGGCAAAGATATAAAGGAGCTTGGGGACCGTGATCATTTTTATAAGGGACAGGCTGCCCGCAAGGGGCAGTGGGAGATTCCGCCATTTGAGCATTTTGGATTCAATGAGCTGTGCCGTTGTCTCGTAGTTATCCACCAGTAGAGAGGCTTTGGTTAGTGATACTTGCACTCCGAGGTATCTGATACCACCTGGGGACCAGCGTAGGGGGAATTTGCATGACGGTTGCTGGGTTGCCGCAGTGCGGGGGAATATTTCTGATTTAGAATAGTTGATGGTGAAGCCCGAGTATGTATCTATTTTGGTTATGTCTCGGATGATCGGGTCAAGGAATGTGGAAGGGTTCCTGACGTATAAGAGTACATCATCAGCATACAGTGAGATGATTTCAGGTGTATCCTGTAGGCAAATTCCTTTACGGGTGTGTCGATCCCTGACATGGTCCGCCATGGGCTCGATGGCGAGCGCAAAAAGGATGGGGGAGAACGGACATTCCTGGCGGGTACCCCTATGTAGCGTGAAGGGAGCGGAGAAAATTGAGTTTACCACCACCCTGGCCATTGGACCTGTATACAGGTGTTTTATATAGGAGATCATATTTGGTCCAACTCCCATTTTCCCCAGCACAGCCCATGAGTATTGCCATGAGACCATGTCAAATGCCTTCTAGTGTGACCGCCACTGCGTCCGCCTTTGGGTCAATTCGGGAATTGAATAGACGGCGGATATTAAGTGCAGTAGAGCGGCCGGGAACAAATCTGCTTTGGTCTGCGTGGACTAGAAGGGGCATGAATGGAAGGAATCTATTCGCTATTATTTTAGCAAAAATGTTCATATCCATGTTGATAAGTGATAGGGGCCTATAGGAACCGCATTCGTCCAGGGGTTTACCTGGTTTGGGGAGGACGGTAATCAGGGCTTCCCTCAAGGAGGGTGGCTAACCGTAGTGATTCTATCCAGGCCCCGTATAGTATGGGAGCCAATATGGCGATGTGTTCCTGGTAGAACTCAGATGTGAGCCCGTCGGGGCCCGGGGCCTTGTTTTTGAGGAGGTCTGAAATTACCCGGATCATCTCATCCAGGGTGAACGGGGCGTCGAGTTGTTCCTTGGTGCTTTTTGAAATAAGAGTCATAGGGATGCGTTCTAATAGGTTGTCCAGTTCATGGGCTGTGTGTTCTGGCTGGGTGCCATATAGACTGGTATAGAAGCTGGCAAAGGTGGCAGTGTTGGCTTGGTCAGACTAGTGTTGTGATCCTTGTTCATCTAGAATGCTGGTCTACCCGGGTTCTACCCCCCTCCTCTCGCACCAGTTTAGCCAGGGTTCTCCCAGGTCTGTCTCCCTCACGGTACCTTCGGGCAGCCACGGGGCGAGCAAAGTACCGCACCTCGCTCAGGGCATGAAACTCAAATAGTTCCAGTTCTGTTCTAATCTTTGCTAGGGTTGCCGGAGCTGGCACAGCAGCATGTTCTCATTCTAGATTTTTGAGCTTAGTTTCAGATTTGTTGAGGGCCTGCCTTATGAATTTGAGAACCCCGACCTCCCTTGAGATGCACATCCCCCTGATGTACACTTTAAATGCTTCCCAACGGGTCCCCTTGGTTGTGTCCTGCGTGTTGTTATTCTCGAAAAACGTGTTTATGTCCGATAGGATCTCAGCTTTGAAGACAATGTCATATAGAGCATCAGACTTAAAGTGCCAGGAGGGTCGGCGGTCAGTATGTTACCCAGTTGGATCTGCAGCAGCACGGGGGAGTGTTCAGAGAGCGTTTGTGCGAGGATATTGACATCGGTCACCCTGCCCACCTGGCACCCCGACACTAGGAACATGTCAATCCTTGAGGAGCTATCATGTACTGTTGAGTGGAAAGTATAATCTCTCTCTTGGGGATGGAGCGTTCTCCATACATCCTGTAAATTTGGGGCACCCAAGTGTGTATGAAGTTCCCTGGTGGCATGAGACATGACCCTGCGCGTAGTGGTTGTTCTATCTAGGACATTGTCAAGTATAAGATTCATGTCTCCCCCCCCCCATATGATGGGGACTTCTACGTATCTCATGAGGATAGCGGTCACTGTATCTATGAATTTGGGGGAATCAGTGTTGGGACTGTATGCGTTGCGAGCAAGCATTCCTCGTTAGCTAGGGTGCAGTGTAGAATCACATATCTACCTTCTGTGTCGATGTGGGCTGTGTGGAGAGTGAATTTAATCAATTTGTGGATAAGAGTGAGGACTCTGGATTGGGTGGAGTATTGGGTATAGAATCTGTTGGGGTCCGATGTGTGTGCTAGGTTAGATGATAGGAGTTTCAGAGTGTGTGTTTCCTGCAGTCGGAGTACCTTGATCCCATGTCTTTGTGCATATGCCGTGATCCTGCGAGACTTCATGAAATTTGTTAAACCCTGAATGTTCCATGTCATCATTTTAATAGCCATGCTGATCATTTATGGGACATCCCAAGTACAGGATCTATCTCTGTCTGCAACCATATCTGCTGTGGTGGCGTAAACATGTCTCTCTGTGAACCCTGTCATTACCTTCCTGCCGATTTCAATAAAACATTCCCCAACTTTACCACCCCCCACCCTCACCGCCTGGTCCAGACTAGCAGTGTAATAGTACCCACCCCCGGAGCGATCAACTGCGTGCCTTCCCCAACTTGGCGATGCTTGACCAATAGCCCAACCGGGGCATAAACATAAACTCTCCGCTAAAAAAGGCATTGCAACTGCAGTGGGGGCTGCCGCTGCCATCTGACCCACATTAATTGATGCAGATTATGGTAATAAATCTTTCGAATGGCTGATGGAACTTAGGTTACAATAAAGCAAACATATTATTAGGTAGCAAGATCAAAGCAGATACTGCCGTAGGCGGGCGTCCAACAGTAAGGCTTGGTTTTCGAGGTTCGGGCCCAATGTGCGTTGTTATAGACGGGCTGATTAGGGATGTACCCCCTTCCGCCGGAAGTATTCTTGAAGTGTTGATTCTGGGGCAATGTCAGGCCCAGGATAGGGTGGGGAAGGTGGGACAAATTGACCCGCAGGGGGGTCATCTATAGATTGGCCACGACCAGTGAGGTCTGCGGTAGGGCTATGGGGGCTCTGATCTTAGTCGTCGTCCATTGGATCCTCCGGGGGATCCACTAGTGGGATTTGAGCCTTGATGAATTTGACTGCCTCTTCCGAGACCATGAAAAAGTACAGCTTGTTTCGGTGAGTGAATTTTAAACGTGCTCGGAAGAGCATTGCATATTCGATTTTCCTGTCTCTTAGCATCTTTTTCACCCCTCCGAATTGGCGTTGCTCCATCTGCACCCCTACTGAGAAGTCAGGGAAGATCCTGATGATTTGTGAGTCCAGCCTTAGTTCCCCTTTCTCTCTGACCAGGCGAAGTATGTGATCTCTGTAACTCAGCAGTTTTCCGATTATTGGTCTGGGGACGTCTCCTGGTTTAGTCCGGGGTGCCAGTGAACGATGTGCTCTTTCAACCGTGAAGAATGGTGAGAGCTCCGGGTTATCAAGGAGATCTTTGAGAAGTGTTTCAACCGCGAGTTCCATCCGCCCTTTTAGCGCTGATTCAGGTACCCCCACTATGCAAATGTTATTTCTTTGCGACCTCGATTCAAGGTCATCGCACTTAGCTTTGACCTGCTTCATGTCGCGGACGAGCTCCGAAACTGTGTTTTGCAGGGTGTGGACATTGTCCTCATTATTACCTATTCTTTGCTCCGTCTCAGTGATCCTGGCCCCATGTTGGTTGAGTTTAGCTCTCAAGGAGGCGACATTCGCGTTAATATCATCCAATTTTTCATGAAAGGCTGCAAAGTTTTTGGCCATTGACTCCATCATTGCAGCCAGGTCCGGCTGTATGGGGTCAGGCAGGTTATCCCCATCCTCTTGTGGTGCGGAGGAGGACGCTTGGTCCACCCTGGGCGTTGCCTTGGTAAACGTATCCATGGCGCCTAATTTGCTAGCTCCTCGCGATCTGTTGGGCATAGTTACGGAGGGGAGCAGCGCTTAATTTGACGGGCCTGGTGGGGCTCGTAGATCATAAGTCCAGGAGCGTGGGTGGTAGTTGGTAAGTGGTTGCAGCCTGCAGGATGTGAGTCCGGTAATGCAGGTGTTTACGCCGACTAGTTAGGAGTGGGCCGCCCGTGGGCGGGCAGTGATAACGGAGAAGCTGTGGACCAAGGGTGGTCAGGGAAGCTGAATGGTGGGGCTTAGCAGGTGCTTCACGGCAACCACAGGAAAAGCAGGCATTGAGCGCTGAGGGGAGTCAGGAGGACTCCTGTGTAGGCAGTGTCACTCTACCTAGAGTTTAGGTTCGCCGGGGTATTGTGCAGTTGATGGGGTGGGTATGGGGGGCCCACCTGGATGAAGAGATGGTTTAGGTTTAGCTATGAATGCTCGTATAGAAGTGTGCTGCCTCCTTTGCGGCACCCTGCAAAAGGACAGTTCCTCTGATGGAGATCAGCAGCACCTGGCTATGTGGAGCCCTCCAGTGCACAGGCAAATATGTGAGATTTCATTCCTGCGCAGTGCTTGGCCGGCGCGTAGTATAATATCTCAGCTGCAACCCACTGTGAGTTATTTTTATGCTGCTCCTAAATTGCGGAGCCTGGGAGCAAGCAGACAATGTATGGGAGAGGAAGCTGGGAAAGTTAGGTTGTGCAACGTGGTGCGTAGTATCGCGCAGCGCCTGGCCTTTCAGATGAGATGGTGCAGGTTTGAGCTATGAATGCTGGTATAGCAGTGTGCTGCCTCCTTTGCGGTGCCCTGCCCAAGGCCAGGTCCTCTGATGGAGGTCAGCAGCAGCCGGACACGTGGAGCCCCCCGGTGCACAGGCAATCGTGTGAGATGGCGTTCCCACGCAATGCTTGGTCGGAGCGGAGTTTAATATTTCAGTTGCAACCCCGTTAATTTTTATATGCTCCTACCTTGCGGAGCATGGGAGCAAGCAGACAGTCTATGGGAGGGGGAGCCAGGAAAGCTAGATTGTGCAACGTGGTGAGCATTCCACTCTCCGATGCGGATCTTCGGCCCGGCCTGCTACAGACTGCCGCCACACCCAGGGAAGGCAGCAAGCGATGTTGGGGGAACAGGGGGGGCGAGCCTCGGCCCCACCACCGATGTGATGGGGGCCCACAGGGGTTCAGGTGAGGCCGCAGTGGAGATGGCAGTGCCACCGCCCCCCCTTGGAGGCACCTACTGTTGCCGCCCGCTGTCAGCAAGGGCCCGCGGCGGCAAAGCAGGAGGAGCCCCGTTCGGAGGTGCGGAATACTCAGTCCTGTCCCCAGTCCTGTCTCTCGTCCTCTCATGGCAGTGATGGAGTCAGCAGCAGGTCGGGGGGACTCTTCAGTAGTATACCGCACCGCTTCAGCTACGTGAGTGCACCCTCCAGGGCAGCCAAGGTTTCGCCGCACTCCGGTTCCCCAGGAGGCGGGCACAGCGGGCCCGAGCGGCCGGCCAGCACCACCAGCCATATCACAGGTTGCGCTGAGGCGCCGATAGCGGTTTTCCCCCCAGTATGTGCCCCGTGCACGGGAGGCGCTCAGGCATTGTTTTTTGAGGTGCAGGTGAAAGGATTCCGCCGTTGAACAAGGATTGTAATCTGTGGGTCATGGAGCTTCAGAGCCAGGCGGCCATCTTGCTGGCTGCCCAACAGCACCCCACCCCGGCTCTTGGTTCTTTTTCCTTTCCGGTCCCTGAGGAGTTCTCCTTGGTGATTAGCTGAGTTTTAGTTCCAGTGCTAGAAAACAGAACATAGCATGGTTATGGAAATTTCCCCACTACTACTCCCCGAGGGTGTAGTGGGGTAGATGCATGCATTGAATATAATTTACAATATTCCCTGCCTATATTTACTAATGGTCTTAACAGGTGGTTTCTGTAGGTGAGTCCTGGGATGGTCACCTCTCCTCCATTTCTTAAATTCCCTTTCCTACCGTAGCACTAGTGCTGACCGGAAGGGGCTTTCTTTAAGTTTGCCAGGACCCTGAGATTTACTCTCCAGTTGGGATTGGGCTTGGCAATAACTGGGGTCCAAATTAATCTCCAGTTGGTTGAGGGGGTCACTACTCATATAAAAGGCGAAAGAACACCTTGCACATCCCAACAATTATGTAGTATGTTTTTGTCATCCCTAGACATTTTGATCATGCAACTGCTAAGCAGAGGATGATTGGAGCGGGGCATTTCTAGGCCCCATACCAGGGCCGGTCTTTGTGTCAGGCAGCTCAGGCGGCTGCCTGACGTCAGTCAGCCTCTAGGGGGCACTGTGGTGCTCTGAGTCCTGATTTTGACATCCGTGGTGGATCCGGCCTGGTTATCTGTAGGAGCAGTGACAGCACTCTGCAGCCTTTGCCCTCCTCAGGTCAGCACAATAAAGCAATTAGCAACATTTGTTTGTTGCTTTTTGATGCCCCGGGCCCAAGGGGCGCTGGCGCCAGCCAGGCCCATGAGCGTACGTGCAGCGTGCCCTCAGGCTATGTGCGCGCGCGTGCACTGAGGGCTGGCTGGCTGCCTGGCGTTGTTGTCAGCTCCGGGACCCTATTCCGGCGAAAACAGGACAGGAGCGAGTGTTGGTGCATGCTGTATCACTATACTAGTATCAGGTAAGTGTGTGTGTACAGACAGTACACTGTACTGTGTTTGGGGGCTTGGGGCGACAGACTAATGCAACATTTTTTAGATGCAGGCAGGCTGCCTGCAGCACAAAAGGTGTCGGCGGCGGCGCCACCTCGCATCCCCCATCCCATCCCGATCCCGCGATTCACCCAAGGCCACAGCTTCAATTGTGAGCACTGAGGAGTGGCAGTGAGTGGCAGGCAGCACCGAGCCATGAGACATGGCCCAGGTGGCGGGTGCTGTGTGGTCCGGAACAACATGCAGCATGCCTGAGAGTCTGACTCACTCTCAGGCATGTTGTTCCATTAATGCAGCACCCGGGCCCTGTCTCGTGGCTTGGCCCGTGTGCTGCATAATGCCTGCATTAACGGAACACCAGAGTCTGACGTCCGCAATCACGCATATCACTTCAAGTGTGTACACTTGAAGTGATACTGATATGCGTGATTGCGGCCGTCAAACTTTCATTCAGACTCAGTCTCATGCCTGAGAGTTTGACGGCGGCGGGCCGCAATCACAGATATCATTTCAAGTGTGTACAGTGAGTGTACACACTTGAAGTGATATGCGTGATTGCGGCCTTCTCTCTCAGGCATGTTGTTCCATTAATGCAGCACCCGGGCCGTGTCTCGTGGCTTGGACGGGTGCTGCATTAACGTAACAACAGAGTCTGACGGCCGCAGTCACGCATATCACTTCAAGTGTGTACACTGTTCTACAGTGTACACACTTGAAGTGATATGCGTGATTGCGGCTGTCAGACTCTTGAATCTAACATTTGAACATCTTTCCATATTGTGCTGGTTAATTGGTTGTGTATTTTAGAATGTTTCAATGGTGCCAACATTGTATGTTGTGTATTTTCCTGTGATGTCATTGTTATGGGAATTATTATTTTATATACATCTTTGTTGGCACCATTGAAACATTCTAAAATACACAACCCATCAAAAAGCACAATATGGAAAGATGTTCAAATGTTAAAAATGTATAATTCTGAATGGTAATTTAACACCAAATTCAATTACCTAAGATCACAGAAGGTAATCACACAGAGCTGGTAGGCAACGTTTGCCACTGCTCTGTAGCTGGAGTCCAGGAAGTACATATTTATTGCAAGTTGAACACTGAATGGCATGGCGACTGATACCCCCCACAGTCTGATAGGCATATGCTGTGTGATGGTGTAACACTCAGCCTCTTGCCTTCACTGGTGGTTCACCTAGGGGTTGTCCCGGCAAGACTGCAGGACAGAGTCAAGTAGCTGTCAGGACAGTGGATTGGTTTGAGTCCAATCAAAGTAATCACTTACCAGTCCACTGCACAGACAGACTAATTAATGTGTTGCATGCTTTGTCAAGGAGCCTGCCTTAGAGTCACATCAATGACCTTCCACTGTAAAAAGCAGTAGGATCTGTCACTGAAATCTGTAGGCGGTAGGACTGCTTAAAAAGCAGTAACCTACTGCCTAAATGTGTAGGGTTGGCAAGTATGCATGTCTCGTGGGTCAGCCCGGGTGCTGCATAATGCATTAATGGAACAACATGAGAGTTTGACGGCCGCAATCACGGATATCACTTCAAGTATAACACTTGAAGTGATATCCGTGATTGCGGCCGTCAGACAATGAGTGTCTTGTTCACCGCTGGGATGGCATCGCTGAACGCTATTGGGCACTTACAAAACAATTAACGGCTCTGGTTTTGATATATTTGTGATGGTTCTTTATTTTTACAAGTATTTTCTGATAGTACACACTTGAAGTGATATGCGTGATTGCGGCCGTCAGACTCTCAGGCAGACTCAGTCGCATGCCTGAGAGTCTGACGGCCGCAATCACGCATATCACTTCCGGTGTACACTTGAAGTGAAATGCGTGGCATTTGGGGGGCCCAGCAACAGTATTTTAATCAAGAAGGGCTCAGCAACAATAAGTGTACTCGGGGGGCTCAGCATAAAAACCTTTGACTAGCACTGTGTTGGGTTATGAACACCTGTTTACAATGCTCCTAAACAGCACATTCTTTAGAATCTCGGTTTATGTAAAAAACTGTGATGCTGATTTAATAGAGGACAATAGAGTGACAGGGCAGAGAGGGGAGTCTGTCAAGGCGTTCGTTATTGGCCCTTAAAGGCATGGTCTAGTAAAAATGTGTATTGTCCCTACGGGTCGGCCATGTTTTTTTAAGCCTAAGTGGCTCGATTTTAGAAAACTTTCCTATGGACCTTACCCGAGTTTTCGTCCATTAAACGCACGCGAAAACAGGCACCAGGGAGCCGCCATTTTGTGATAATCCTATCAATTGCTGCATCGCCCTGGCTCACCTGCTTCTGCGGCACTAAATCAATTCCCCCGCCCCTGAGCCTGACATTATCCAAACATTCATATTCCCCGCCTCTCTCTGTGACGTTACTGTGCTGCGTAGGCAAACGCACCCAGTCGTCTTCTACGCGACTCCACACAGAACCCGGAAACCAACACAGACCATCTCACAACACAGCGTGCCACAATTCGGAATATGAAACTGTACTTTAAAATCAAACAGCAACACGGTACATTTGGTAAAGTACATTTATTTGACATTAAATGTTTAGAGAATATTCAGCAATTGCCATATGAACTCCGAAAGCCATTTATTTTCTTTTATCTGTATCCGCCATGGTACACAGGGTGTTGCTTTTTTATTAAAAGAAGCACTTTGGAAGCACGGTGAACCGCAAGGCTGTTCCATCAACTAGGCACTAGTCCATCGTAAAGGTTGACATTTTGCTTTTAGCCACTAGTACAGCGTAAGGGCATGTGGGCCCTTGGCGATCGTCCCATAAAATTGTCAGTGTGCTCCAGTTGTTCACACAAAGCTGCAGGTGTCTCACGAAGAACCCGTCTGCTGGTGTCTCAAACCGATGGCAGTAGCAGAAGGGGAGCAAATACCTGTTATGAAAACAAAAAAATTATAATTAGTCTCGCCAGCCGGTCTTCATTAATATTATTCATTTTATTTATTACAGCCGATCAGAAACTATTTGCTTGCAAGGATAGTTCAATGGAGTACGTTCGGCTCTAAAATCAATGCGAAAAGTAACGAAATAAACCGAGGCTAACACACAATGATAAACAACAGTTAGTCTACATGCGTGAGGAATGATATGATATATGATATGGCATTTGTAACGCGCCTATACTCAAGTGTTTCAAGGCGTGACGAGGCAGGTGGGGAACAAGGGCAGACAGACAACGATCCTACTAGGCTAGGTGTCTTTCTGATCGCACATGGGGAAGGGGGGAGGGGGGTGAAAGTGCTGTACATGGTTAGTTGAATACAAATTAAATAATAGGGTCAGCTGGTGGCAAGTGCAAGGTAAATGCCGGGAGAAGGGGCTGAAGGATACAGAGACAGTCCCGTAGTGCAGGTAGGCAGTGCAGGGAAAAGTGGCTGGGCCAAGGACCGAGATCGGTGAGACCAGTGGACCTACATGCCCATGTCCCCACTACGAACACGTTTTCCTTGCTTTTCCCAGCTCTTCATTCATTCATTTATTCATGCATCCATTCATTAAATCTTCATTCCGGTATAAAAGCGCGTAAAGATTTACTTACATTATATTTGAAATTTCCATTGTGTCTCTTCGTAATGCAGTCTGTAAAACGGACCGTGCTCTTGACAACGATTTTTCGTATACTGAACTAAAATGAAACTCGGTCTAGTTTCTGAATTTTCTGCCTTATCGTCTCTTACGTTATTACGCACCCCCTTCAAATGTAGTTCTTTCGGCATGGTCCCTGTCTCAAGGTGAAAAAACAATAGACCCTTATACTTCCAGTGCGACTTGTGGGCCTCATCTGGGCGCGAGTTGAAAATCAAAGCCGCTGTCCTTCGCATTCTTTATTTTCAACATCACGTAGTATAGGCATCTGTGAGAACTTGAAGTTTAGAATCCCTCTATGTAGTGCGCCTCAATGTGCAAATGCGAACTGGCTTCTCTCCCAAATGCCACGGCCAGCTTGGCGCGTTCTAAGTGCCCCAATTTTGTCCCCGTTGTCTTCGAGCTTTGCAGCCCAAATTGAGACATTTAATTTTTGGCGGAAGGTCAGGGAAAGTATAAAGTACCACAGAAGTTGAGTTAAAAGTGAGATTTATTGTTTGTTTGTTTGTTTTATTATTTGCAATACGCAAGCCTCCCCTCCGTTAACAGTGCGCAACAGTGCGCAGCATTTACATTTACCTGAGATGAGACATGAGAAAAATATATATATACACATATATGAGGGGAATATAGAGAATTCAAAGATGACACCCAGCTTGTTTGCCACCCATGATGGTGAAGGTAGGGGTTAGGGTTACAGGTACACTTTACAATAACATTTATTTACAAAAAGACAATCGTATTGCAATTATTTAAACCGGGATTTGTACTTCACAACCAGCTGTGCTTCGGGTGGGCATGGCACAGTCGCAATGTTCGGTGGCAATGGATTACTGCTCTGCACAGAAACGTCCAAAATTCCATATCTGTGCTTCTCTAACACAGCAACAATAAGGCCTTTTACAAAGTCGAACTGCATTTCATCATAGACTGGTTTGATCACCCATTGCTTACTTCGTTTTGAAAACACCTTAGTGTAGCGAGGCATCCTTACTTTACCCCTAGTCCTAGATTGTTCACGTCCGACATTGCTGTTATGGGCCAAGACCGCTAGTAGAGTGCGATGTTTCATGCCCCGAAAGCTAAAATGCAAGCGCTTTGGCCTGTACTTTAGGCACATATTGTGGAACACCTCCAAATCTTCTGTGTGACAGAATTCTGTCAGTCCTCTCAAATCTCTTGATAGAATTTTGTCGAAAACAATCTTCTCAATGGCTTTGTGTGTCGGTGAAGAGGGAATCAACCACTTCTTCTTCCGTGCCTCCTCTGAGGACAAAGGGCCATGTTCACATTGGTGGAAATGTTGATTTGCTGTCCAGCGGTGAACGTTGGTACAGTGGTGCATCAGTGACCGCCATTTTTCAAGTAGTATTTCCACTGACCCTTCACAAGTTTTTGAGCTCCACCAAAGATGGTTGGTGATAGAATGGGGCCACTGCAAAATACTTTCAAAACCTTTTTTTTTCCTGCAGCAGAGATTTTCTTACTGATTGATTTAGCAAGATGCCATACGTCAAATTGATGATTAATATGTGGGAACTGCTCTCTCATTGTCTTGGCAATTGAAACGTGTCGGTCCGTGGCTATGAGATTGATGTGCATTCCCCTTGATTGTAGATATTCCACTGATTTTATAAATCCTAGTTTCTCCATGGCCACTGACGATGTACATTGTGTCCTGCACGACCACCGAACTCACAATTTTCTTACTATCCATGTCCTGAAAGTGGTAGGTGCCGTACTTGGCAGAAAATCCAGGGCTGTCGCACTCTCCATCGCCGGCTAGCCTGAATCGTTTGCCTTCAAATGTACTTGCTAGAGACAATTGTTCAATTTTCCAAGCATCACTAATGGCCGGAAACAGATAATCACGTTGGTATATGTAGTACAGCGCTTTAGAAATGAAATGGAGTCCCACAAACTGAAAGAAAGCCTCTAACTTTCTAAAACTGGAGCCACTAAAAAGTGATGCAGCTGCACATAGTAGATTGCCTGCTGGCAGTTTCCCCAGCATTGGTTGTGCAGACCATGAGAACCTATGATTTAATCTACAGGCGGCATTTATTTTGACGTTACTGCCTTTTATTTGACGAGTCACATTAATCAATGGCTTCCCACATACTTTCCCTCTAATGGAATGCACACATTTCAGCATACTTATAATTTCCATCAAACAACTGTCGAATACAATGTATTTGCTCTCTTTCATGAGACTGTCTTCCTGCGTCAACGTTGTTTCGGCCTGTGACGTTGTGGAGATTTCAACACATTGGAAAGTAATATCGCTGATATCAAGTTCTGATGCGTCTATGGATGCTGCGGCTGGTTCATTCTCTGTCATTTCGACATCTATTACTTCAACATTGATGGGAGAACACTACAATATCGACAGGTTTCTGGGTGGCAAATTTTTGGCGGGTGTAGATTGTGTCAATTGATCTACCACTACTTCAGAGCTATCTTCAATACATTCAATAACATCTTCTTGTGGTGGTGCGGTCGCACTGTAACTATGGTCCAATGCAACTTTGCTGTAGTCTCCAAACACAGTTAATTCATGTTCTGGCCATTGGACATGAGCATCTCGAGCCTGAACACGCCTCGCCTCAATTAATAGTTCCTCCATAGTGTACATGGTCTGGCAAGTAACATCTCTCATTCGCTTCACTGTCTGCGTATGTATAGTTCTGACACCCACGGGTAACTGGAGGAGAGATTGGAAAAGGGATGTTCAGTTTAAACACAAGATAAAGTGTAATCCAATTGACTGGAAAAAAACATAAAATAGTCCCCAGCACAAATTTTTTTTTAAAGTTATGAACTGTTTGTAACTAACCTTTTTTTGTTTTTTTTTCTTTGCAACGTTTTTGACTCAACCTTCAACATCTGCACGCTGTAGCTCCGATTCGTTTCCGCATGTCCTCCCTTCCTCTTGCGCTGCAACGACTATATTTTCTGTATCTGCATAGACAGCACGGAATGAGGCTCCATCGTCTCCCTGAAACATAGTACTTTCATTACTATGTATCAAAATATTGTTAGCATAAAACACACGTGAGGACGAACACACGGGTAGGTACATCTCAATAGCCAAACACGATTTAAACATTGTGTGCAACAATCAAACGACAAGTATTCGACCAGTGATGATCTATTTCGATGGAGCTGTCAGTATCCATACCTCTGGCTCTGCATGGACTGCCATGAATGGTTGTATTGGAGAGGAGGCATCCGCATCTCCCTGAAACACAATACATGCATTAGTATGCTTTTCAATATTGGAAACATAACACACACTTGGGGTCGACGGCACAGGTACATATAAAGAGATAACCACAAATGATGCATCGTCTAAAACAATCAAGGAAAATTTAAGTATGCAGATTTCATCGACCTATTTCTCCGATTCCTTTACATCTGCATCATCTAAATGGGATGTTGTGATTGTAGTGGAAGCTCCGTCGTCTCCCTGAAACACAGTACTTGCATTAGTATGGTTTTCAATATTGGAAACATAACACACACTTGGGGTCGAACGCACAGGTACATATAAAGAGATAACCACAAATGATGCATTGTCTAAAAGAATCAAGGAAAATATAAATATGATCACATTTCATCGACTTATTTCTCCGATTTATTTACATCTGCATCATCTAAATTGGATGTTGTGATTGTAGTGGAAGCTTTGTCGTCTCCCTGAAACACAGCACTTGCCTTAATAGGGAAGAAAGTATAGCAAATGGAATCACGTTATATGATCACGCATGATGGAGCTGTCAGTATCCACACCTCGTGCTGCTGAAGAATATCTATGGATGTTGCAAATGTAGTGCACACTTCCGAAAGCTGTTGCGCTGATTCGTATACGCATGGTCCCGCTTCCACTTCCCCTGGAATTACTTGAATGTCAGGCTCTGCATCAAGTGCAGGGGTTGACGCTCCATCAACTGCCTGAAACATAGTACTTGCATTAGTGAGGATTACAATAGTGAAAACATAACACACACCTGGGGTCGACAGCACAGGTACATATCAACAGCTAACCACGAATGAAACATTGTGTAGAACAATCAAACAACAAGAATTCCAGCTCTGATGATGACGCTCGATGGAGCTGTCAGTATCCATACCTCCTGCTGGTGAAGAACATCTAGAAATGTTGTAGATGTGGCGGACGCTTCAGCATCTCCCTGAAAGACAGTACTTGCATTAGCATGGATAACACTAATTATAACTGAAAACAAACACCAGTGGACGATAACTAAGGTGTATATCAATTGGAAAGCACTAACCAAACATTCAGTAAAATAATTACACGATAGAATAAAACTATTACTTGACATGCATAAAACAAGTCTGTAGCGGATTAGCCCAGTAAGATTACCTGATATGCGCTAGAACTGGTTGATAACTGCGACCACGTCAAGGATGTAGAATGTTCTTGCTTCAGATTCAAGGGATAGTCAAGAAGTTGTAAAGGTAAATTAATGATTGATAATGAAATGCCAATATTAAAAACAGCCATGTAAGGCGACAGAATACTTGAAAAATGCTCAATACAGCACAGTTCCCTGTTCCCATATATATACATTGCGTTTGTGGGTTATGAAATCGAAAAAGAATATATTGATAAATGTCATTATTCAAAAAACTATACACTCATATCAATATCGAAATTATTACAAGGTATAGAACACCTACAATATCAATTAATCCATTCGGCTACCTACACACTACCGCAAGGCCTAAAGCTAAATCCGGACACTTGACTCACCGGTGGCGGAATGTGGACGAATAGAGTGGGAATAGCGTTTTCGAGCAATTTCCGTGTCGTTCGTAGTTTATTCTTCTTTGTTACCCAAGATGTTGTGTACATGTCCAAGGAAAAGTGCCGGCTGCAGATGCGGTATCGATCACCCCTCTTGTCCTGTAAGACTTGTTGGACTCTACTTTCCAGCTCATCCAGTGGATATCCGCAATGTCTGACCCATTCTCTTATTCGATCAACAGTTTTCGGGAATACATGCATTGTAGTGCCTTCAGATTTCGCAAGGGTCTTCTAAGGGCAACCGCTAATCGAACAGGCAGGCATTGTTGATAAATCTGAAAAGTAAATATCGACATTATTATACAATCTTCAAGAATAAAGATTTGATACAAAAGTAAATGAATCATACAATGATCAATGCAAGGTTTGTTTTGGTCGCAGGGACTATACCAGTTCATTATGTGCGGCTTAGTATTTGCATAAGTTGCAGAAATGTATAAATGATGTGACTAAAATCTGAACATGTGACTCGTCCCTTGGATGTTCTGTCTTGCACGAGAAGGAAACATGCTTACATTATAGACTGGACCCCCGAAGGATGCAATTCGATGACAAAAGACACAGATGAAAATAAATAGATCTATTGATAGCATAGAAATGGAAACTCAAGTCAATAGCAATGAGACCAATGTACATAGCACTATTGTGTACTCTACTCGCAAATAGATAGAAATTTAAAAATCTGCGAAATATGACTAGGATACATGGCCTTACCTTGACCAACAAACAGTTGGATTCAGCAAGCAGAGCAGTATGTTGCAGGAGAATAGGTGGGTGGCCACAGGTAGCACACTGATGGGTTTGCTCTAAGCGGTCACAAAAGTTCACGGATAGCATGACGACGAGCAGATTAGCGTAGATCTCAGTGGTTGCCAGGTAACACGTTCAGGAGTTGACTTGCAAAGCACAAAGATGTTCTCATGAGACATATCAAGTGGTTTATAAAGTATTAGAAACAGGGGTGTGTTTGTGAATGAATGACGTATGTATGTCGTGGTCTTAGGGGGGGCGGCCTGATTGAAGGGGAGGCCTGGCTGGAGACACGGGGTCTGAGGAGGCCATGTGAGCGATGGCCCCTGGGCGTGGGATACCTTTTGAAGTGTACATGCTTTTTAACACCTTGGCCGTTTGCGCCCGTCACAGCCCCCCATGCCAGCGCTCATCCCCGGGTGCGAACCGCCTTTGATAGAGGGGAGTGGGATGGATGGGCCTGGGGCGTGCGGATAAGGCACAGGAAGACTGCTGAATGGAGACACACTTATGTGGATTGCAGGGGGGCCGCCTGCTTCAAGGGGAGGCCTGGCTGGAGACACGGGGTCTCAGGAGGCCATGTGAGCAATAGCCACTTGGCATGGGATACCTTTTGAAGTGTACATGCAGTTTGGCACCTTGGCCTTTCGCGCCCCTGACAGCGCGCATCCCCGGGTGCGAACCGCCTTTGATAGAGGGGGTGGGATGGATGGGCCTGGGGTGTGCAGATAAGGCACAGGAAGGCTGCTGAATGGAGACACACGTATGTGGATTGCAGGGGGGTGGCCTGCTTCAAGGGGAGGCCTGGCTGGAGACACGGGGTCTGAGGAGGCCATGTGACCGATGGCCCCTTGGCGTGGGATACCTTTTGAAGTGTACATGCAGTTTGGCACCTTGGCCTTTCGCGCCCCTGACAGCCCCCCATGCCAGCGCTCATCCACTGGCGCGAACCGCCTTTGATAGTATATCGTTGCTTATCAATAACAAATGCAACATACCGGAGATTCTTGTGAGCACAGACCCACAGTTCAACCGGTGTATTATAGTGGTCAAGACCCTAAGGCCTGTATAATCCAATGGTAATTGTTAGTATAGATATATTTGTGACTTTTATAGAGACATAACCTACTGAAAGACTTTGAACAAGTGTTATTTAGTGCATGCATTATCGAGAATATGTTATGTTAGCTTAGATAGATAATGACCACCCTGCTTCACCGCGACCAGACCTTCACCCATTCAGAGCACAGATGTCTGACGTCCATCCTTGAATGGAGACACACTTGATTCATTTAAAAAATTGAAACAACCGTTGTTAAAATATATGTGGTGTTTTATTTTGTATCTTATTTTCATGACACAAAAATACAAGACTTTAAAGATTATACAGGTCAGGTTGCAGCACAGCGAGAGAAAATCCCCTGTACTGACCGCTGTCACTCGGGAACGTTTCTCTAATGGCACGAACGGCACAGGCGGGTATCACTCTTCGAACGCGGTGTCCAAGCCTCCCGTGGAGCCACCATATAAAGGAACGATAGGCCACCAGCCTGTACCACCTGTGAAAAGGAATGAAACAAACTGTTTTTAAATGACCAAGATAAGTTTAATAAACATTTGTTGTCAATGACAATTCTTGTAACTCATGGCATTCTGCACGGACAAATGCTATCTAGACAATGCACACTATTGAACGACTTACATGCGTTACAATGATATGTAGATGTAATTCTGGATATAGTAGAAGAACATGAAATAGGAGTGGCATGACAAGCAGAGTATACTTACTCGTTACTCGGATTACGAGGACGAACAGTTGCGCGAAGTTTGTGCATAAGCACCATCATTATTCTCAACACGGCCCATGTGAGTCAGGCTGCCCTGAAGTCTGGCAGCTCGGTGATGCATTGCGGTCGTGGCTCGCCTTCCGAAATGTAGGCCAGGCATCCCGAGTTTTCTCGGCAGCAGCAGTTCTCTTCCTCGGTTGGCATTAGCTCGCACCGACTGCATGTGCACCAGGTGGAGACGCCGTCCATGCGACTAGGCCCAGGCTCTTCATCTGTTGATTCGTCCTGCCATCTGCCGTCCGAATCCCCATCATTATCGCGTGCTTCCCTTTCCAGTAGTTCCTCCCCGGTATACTCGGGCTCGTACATGTAGGGCATTATTGTAGCCATTGTGTGGTAAACAAAGTAAAATAATTTACCGAGATGGTACAGGTGTTCACACGGGCTACAAGCGGCGAAGGTAGCTGACCAGAGCACAGAAACGAGTCACAAAATACTCTAAGTAACACAGAGAGAGGAATGGAATCGAAAATCTGCTGCTGTGTGTTGTGAAACGGTCTGTTTATATTTATTGAGGAAAGAGGCGTCCTGCCATTTCCATGGCGACACGTCATTAGCTGAAGCGCAGCAAATGTTGACACAAGACGTGCTTTGGCGTTGGGAAATGGGCGGTACGAGTCTGCTGATGACAGGCTCAGGGGCGGGGGATATGATTTAGTGCCGCAAAAGCAGGTCAGCCAGGGCGATGGGGGAAATGATAGGATTATCACAAAATGGCAGCTCCCTGGTGCCTGTTTTCGCGTGCGTTTAATGGACGACAACTCGGGTAAGGTCCATAGGAAAGTTTTCTAAAATCGAGCCAGTTAGGCTTAAAAAAACATGGCCGACCCATAGGGACAATAACATTTTTTACTAGACCATGCCTTTAAGCCTGCAACATGAGTGGGGCACACATATGCAGTGGGACTCAGCCAGGGTAGTCAGTATTGTCCATGAAGTCTGCCAACTAAAAGCCACTCGTAAAGCTTGTTACTGAATGAAGCGGATTGTCGAGGTGCAGAGAGCTCTGGCTGCAAAGAGCACAGCTTTTTAATGTTTTCCATCAATCAGAGAGCCCTATAAACCCAAATTAAACAGCTGTAGCAGCTGGATTCCCAGTTTGCACAGTTGTGTGTATATAATGGACATGGGCAGTCGCATAAGCAAGGGCCTACAACACATCAAGGGCAGAATTTCGCACTGCAGATCCAGAATGAGACAACACTCCAGCAGATTAACTAACTTAAAGCGCGCTTTAGAATTAAGGAAAGAAAACATTCACTGAAAACAATGGGTGGAGGGGTTACTCAGATTGGCAAGAAGAGGCATCTGAGAGACAGAATGCCTTCAACATTAGGGAACTAAACTATTTGAATGCCAAATTAAGGGGGCAAATCAGATAGGTAACAGGGGGCGATTAGGGGAACGGATGGGGCAGTCACACATTCTACTGTGTCCTCAATTAGTAAAAGATACGCAGAATGGGTATTGATATTGATATTTTATTTATATTGCTCTCGTGCACAAGTGTTTCAGAGCACGACAAGGCAAGGGAGGGGAACAGGGGAGAACAAAAACAACCATTTTACTAGGCCCAGTGACATTCAGAACGTGCAAGAGCCTGGACGACAACACTTGTAACACATTTTTTGGTTGTCATTTTTGTTGGGGTCGGGGGTGGGGGGCGCCATCGATGCTTCCCGCCTTGGGTGCAATCTGGTGTAAGACCGGCCCTGCCCCATACCCATTGCTGCACTGACTCTCCGGCAGGTAGGGTCTGGTCTTTTGGGAGTTTTTTAAAAATACTTTGCTGATGAAGCTTACTTAGCTATTCAAGTCAACTCAGTGAGGACAGACTCCTTTCCGTCATTTAACTGAATCGGGAGGAAGAGCTGTTCACCCTTTTTCAGAATGCCAGCTAAGTTTTGTGCTGGTTTGATATCAATTTTGGCTATGGACTTGGGACTTTCTAATTGTACATTAGTATAAAATTTCAATGCATCCCCTTCCAGGGTGGAATGCCACTCGAGACTGGAAGGGAGGCTGATTTACAGAAATGGAGAGGAGTTCTCATCACCAGTTGGTTGTCCCACAGCTATGACGGTTACGTCGGGAATATCATTGTTTTGAAAGTAGAACCTGATTTGGTCTGGTTTTTGTTCAATCATTTGGCATGTGCCATTTAGACTAACATGGTTGACGCTTTGTTTTAATTTAACTGGCCTGTGAGTTTGGGTCCAGAGTACCTTATTCACACAATCTATTATGGAAGACAGCCTGCGGAGGATGTCATTCCCTAATAGACAGGGGGTTCCCACTGGAACAACATCTAGGACCGGGTGCCTCGTTTTGTGTCGCCCAAATTTAATTCCCAGCTCTGGTGACCCTTCAACCAGAATTTCCTTCCCGTCAAAATTCTGGAGCTGTCCAGGAAGAGGGGTGAGAGGAATTTGGTATCTTTCCCCTCTTCCTGAATTTAGCTGCTCAAAGATCCTCTTTGACAGCAAAGTGGCTTGGGATCCAGTGTCCACCAGTGCTGGAATTGCACATTTCCCTTGCACTTGGATGGAGGCGTAGAATCTACTTTCCTTCTCCTCCAAGGGGCAAAGGTAATGGGTGTTCTTGGTAAGCTGGAGGGTCAATTGACTTAATTCTGACTCTGACACTCGGGTAGTTGGGTCAAGAGACTGTATTGGAGTTGAGGACTATGGCACAGAATGTTGACATACCACTATTTGTGGAGTTTCGGGATCCCCCTGTTCTGTTTCTGGGCTGCCCCCCCTTTTTGGAGGCAGTCACCAGAAGCGGTTGGTGATGTATGGGGTTCCTCTAGTGCTGGTTCTGGGTTGCCCCCCCTCTAGGAGGCGGGCCCCAGAATGAAGTTGGGTGGTTTGGGCACCTGAGCATGCAATTTCACACTCAGTGATTCGAGGAGTCTCGGGCTCCTCCTTTTCTGATTCGGGCTGCCCCCCACTTTTTGTAGGCAGTCATCCGAATTCGTTTGGGAAAGGTGATTTTCTGGCTTGTCATAGTGGGGTTCAATGATGGGTGGTTTTAACTTAGTCCCCACATTTACCCAGTCTTGATTAAGATCTCTTGGGACCCACTTTTCTTTGGGAGGAGTTCCCCCATCCCTGAAGGAGAAGATCCTTTTCCCAGAATCCTCTGAGGACTCCTCTCCTTCAAATTGGAAGACTCTAACCTCCTCCACAAAATGGGTCTTTTTAGGCTCTTTATTTCTCCTACCCGCCCTCTATTCCTTAGGTTGCAGACATTCGAGGGCAGGAGATTTTGGTTCTGGTTCCTGGGTTTCCAGGGGCTTTTCACAAGTGGGGAAGGAAGCTTCCTCTAAGGCTTTACACCCCCCTTCCCCTGCGCCTCCTCCCTTGGAACTGGTGGATTGTCAGGGTTCTCTCCCTGTCATTGCTCTGGAGTACCAGACCCTTGATTTGAGGGGTTCTGGGCTGCCATGTTCATCTGAGGGTTCTGCTGTGCCCTCAACATGCAACCCAGATCCTGTGACAAGTTCTGGACCTGGCGCTCCAGTTTGGACACCCGCTCTGGCTGGCACAGGGGTCTCTGGTCCATCCTAGGTGGATCACGGGAAGGGTAACTGTCCCTTCTCCCATGATACCCTGAGTTGGGACAGTTCTGGTACCCCTCCACCCTTAGCTTCCCCTCTCCCGGATTAGGCTGTCTGGGCTCAGGAAAGTGGGGAAAGAAAGAAGGGTTGTTATGTGGGGTTGATGTTTGGCGGGTACCGGGGACAGAAACTCAACCCGGCATTTGGGGGATTACTGCCCTCCTGGGGAAAGTTAGGAGGGAAGTTTCCTAGGTTGACAGCTACCTGGTTGGATCCCCCCCAATGGGCTGGGGGAGTCCCCACATAGCCCTGGATGAGTCTGTTGCCCTCGTAACAGGGGCTTATATAATCAGGGGAGTAAGGGGTCCCATTTGTGGAATTACCTCGCTGACTACGTGTTTGGGATTGGCCCGAGGGCCTTCTGGGTCTTGGGTCGGAAAGATTTTGCACGGGAATATTTTTAGGCCCCCCCATCTCCAGATCTAAAATGGGGTCAACCTTCACCTCTGCCACTTTAGCAGCAGGGATGTTAGCTGGTTTGGGGTTTTTATTGGTACTTTCATTTTCTACCAGTTTCTCCAATTCATAAATGCAAGTTGCCTGTTCAATGACCCAGTTTAGTGATCTCTTCTCATGAAAGTCCCTCACCAGCTGGGTCATGATGTATTTAGGGAGTGCATGAAAGAAGGAATTAATGAACTCCCTACTGTCTGTGCGCACCCTCCTGGTGGTCTGCGCATAGGCACATTTTAATTCTTGTACAAATTCTTGTGGGGCCTGGTGTTCCCCACATTGCAGATTGTAGGCCGCCCTGCGGGCCTCTTGAGGATTCCTATGTATGGAGAAATGCTTTAAGATAATCGCCCTATAGGTGGACCTTCTTGTGTGGTTCTGATCCTCCAGCCCCGCAAAGAAGCTGGAGTATTCAGGGGAAAATGTCCACTTGACATATTGAATGCAACTCTGGCTATCTTTCAAATGGAAAGTATCCATCATTTGCTCATATAGCTCGAGGTGCTCCCAAACTGAATATTTGGCATTTTTATGATAGGGAGTTATGACGCTCCTAATGGCCTTTATCTGTTTCAGGGGATCTTTCAGTAGGGCCCTCTTAATTTTGTTGGCCTTTTTAGTCTTAGTCACCCTTGTCCACTCATTGTCTGACTCAGAGGCACTGCTACAGGAGGTGGCTATCTGATCCTCTAGGCTCTCCCTGATTCTGCGAGCTTGGGAATGGCTTGCAGAATGTGGGGGCCTAGTCTCTTGAGACCTGTGGCACTCAGACGAGTCTTCTGACTCTCCCTTGCTCCCGGTATTGGCTGAGTACCCCCACCTACTGCCCTAGCTGGGAAGAGGTCTTTAATATACTCTTTGTGGGCCTAGTTTCATGGAATTCCCCACCAAATTTGACAGACTGATCCTTGGTAAGCAGTATTTTTAAGGATCCAATTCTCTGATTCTCCCCTCAATGGAGTCTTCCTGATCAGAGAGGCTAACCCTAACATTTGGGAATCTGTACAGGGACGCCCATCCATCCATTTCTGGGAGGCGCTGATCTGTCAGTACCATGTTTCTCATTCTACTGAAGTCTACCATCCCTGTGGTCCTTGGTTCATTTGAGCCAGTGGATATGAGGGTGGCAGAGTCCATGGAACTGAAGGGATTAAAGTCCCTGATGACAGGGGTCCTGAGGTTATTCTCAGGGTTTTCTCTGTCCCTTCTTACCTCAGTTCTTTCAGTACCTATTCCCTGGTGACATGCCAAAATCTGACCCTTTTGCTCCTCTATTAAGGCTTTACTGGTCTCAATGATTTGTTCCTGCATGGCTATCCGTTTGTGGAGCCTGTCATTTTTTTCACAGAGAGCCTCATTGTCTCTCTGTGCTTCCTGCCTGGATTGAGAATACTGGGCCAATTTTTGTTGCAGGAGACTCACCTCCTTATTGGTCTGAGTGGTCTTTGCCAGAGCATCCTCCACCCACCTGGTGTGCTCTGGTAGCTTTTCGTATTCAGTTTTAACTTCACTGAACTCCTGAATAGCCAGCTTTCTTTCTTCCAACTTAGTTTTTAATTGGCTGACTTCCGGGCCTAAGGCGTCCCTCTGCTGAGTTAGAGTGCGCCTCTGTTCAGCCAGTTCATCCCTGTTTTTTAAATGCACTAGATTTCTGGTGTTCCTCATCAAATTCCTCTTGAGAGTGGATGTCTTTAATAATTAATTTATTATTTTCCTCTTTCAAGGATTCTATGTTCTGCACATTCTCTGCTGTAATTTAACTGTTGCTCCAGCTTCTGTTGATTCTGTTTTAAAGAGTCGACCCTTTCCTAATACTCATCTTGCAGTGTCTGTAATCTGGTATCTTGTCGACATTCTTTTGTTGTAAGAGACACAGATCTTCCTTTAATTGGTAATATACTGCCTAGCCCCTGTTTCTGATTCTTGGCTTTCCAGGAGCCTTTGCTCTGCAGAATCCAGATTGGTCTGGATTTTCTGCAGTGTTTCCCCTTGCTTCTTTTCCAGATCTATGTTGTCTACATGCTTTTACTGTATTACTCCTATGTGGAGGTACAGGTAGGCCACTATTTTGGAAATTTTACACTGCTCCTCTTTTATTTTTGGGGCCATGTATAGTTTGCTAAGCACTTGATGTAATGAACCCTTGTCCTGCCATTTATTCAGGTCTATTGCAATGACTTGTTCTTTTATTTCCTGCAGCCATACCTGTTCATCCTGTTCTGGCCAATCACCCCTGAAAAACAGTTTGTGCAGGGGGTGTTCCCTAGAAATATTAATGTCCACTGAGGTCACCATCTCAGAAATATCAATTTCCTTATGGCTTATTTCAGGGTTAATTTACTTTTGCAAACAGGCCCGATTCTTTTGAGTATTTCTTTTGAGTAATGCTTGTACAGTGTAGCACAGTATGCCAATACAGCAAGGTGTCTGTACCATGCTAGTATGCTGTGTTAGACTGCCACGGGTGGTATTTCAATGCAGAATAGCGGCACGAGCCCCCAAGCTGTAAGGGATTTCAATCAGACACACACCCAAGTCTCGCCTAGCATGTAGTGTGCAAATGAAACCCTTATTTTATTTTTGTCTATAAGTTCAATATTCTGAATGATATACCACTCATATCACACCCTTCTCAAAATACCCCCAGGTCACACTGAAACAGGAATCAGGCTTGTTTGTAAAGGTAAAGATGCATTTATTTATTTAATATTCAATCACTCATAGGTTTAATATAGATATATATGGGGCAGCGATCACCCAAAGGGTGACAATACAGTCAGAAATATAAGCATTCACTTATAAGCAGGCAAAATCCAAAACACAGGGAAAAAGGACAGTTTGTTTTGCACACAGATAGCGTTTAGGATAATATTCCCCCTGCAAAGATTTGTTCAAATCCAAAGGAGCAATCCTACACCAATGTGAGTAATCAGCAGGTTTTCAGGAATGAAATACAATGTCTAGAGTTATAGGCAATCACCCCAAATGACACTTTGAAAATGACAGGTGAAAATGGCTTTGTGAAATACTGCAAAAATGCTTAAATGGATAGAAATTCTAAGAACAGCAACACTAATCAGGTCCTAACATACATGAGCTAGAATATAAACAACACTACACACTTCAGATTAGGATGGGATGAAAAAAGCACTTTGAAATGGGGAACTGACACGGGTAACTTGGGGATTTGCAAATTCACTGCAAAACTTTACTATGCGATATCGAAGAAAGACGGGTCAAACACACTGTTCCTCGATGCCGTGTTTAGTTGTGTAGCTAAGGATGTTAGGTATCAGTGAGAGTTGAAATTCCGTTTCTATCTTTAAAACAGAAGGAGTTATAGGGGTTTTGATGAGAGGCGTTTTTGCAAAATAGGCGCGAAAATGAAAACAGAAATGCGCTTTTAAAAATGACAGATGGGTTTGATTACACTATATTATTTCTATGAAAAAGAGACTGCCACAGAAGAATCTTACAGTCACGTGATCAGCATAACCCGTCCTGTTGTGGATACTCTACTTCTTCCTGGGATTTACTTTAGTTATTCAAAATCGTTAGGGAGTTATTGTTTTGGAACTCAGGTGAGACAATCAGTGCAAGAAAGATTCTAACAATATTGGAGTTCTGAATTAAAGATGGGATGGTTTGAGATAGGGATGATACAATGCAGATATACTAAGGGTCACTGTTCTTCCTGTTAATACTTACAGAAGAAGTTATTAAATTGGACCGTCAGCTCTGCTCAATAAATTGGATCTGGTCTACCGGCAGCAAGGCACCTCTAGCGGGATTAGATCAGCAAGACGGTTCTGGTCAACTGTCTGCACCTCAGACTGGATTTGGAAGAGCCCCTTCTGGTTACTGGACATGGTAGATAGCAGGATGCACGTTTTCAGCAGGCTGCCTTACATGTAGCAAGCCAAGCTGAATCAGAATTAAATCCCTTCAAGTTTGGAATGTTTGCAATTGGGTCAAGCTAGCAATAATTTTGCAATGCTAGGATCTGGATTCTGCAAAGAAGTCTGGATCTTTCAACAGATTCTGGAGTCAGCTACAAGTTGAAAAGTTCTCGAATAAGGTGCTGCGCGTACATCTGGATGGGTTCTGGAAACAGTGTGTTCTGGAGGCAGTGTGTCTTTTGTGTAATGAAACTTCTATATTTATACATTACAAATGCCAACCCCCAGATTATGGTGTGGGCTGAACTTCAAAACACCCCCCCATGTCTGTGAGTGGCTACTGGCCTGTGCTTTGTTCTGGTTGGCAGTCTAAACAGAGCTGTCATCTTATGACAGGATTTTGGAACTCCCACTTGTATTATTACCCAAAATATACTTTTGCATAAATGTACATTTCTACAATTATGCACCCTCATAAAATTGTACACATATACTTTATACTCGATTATCTACATGTAAATCCACCTCCCATCTTTATGAGAGCTGTTTGGTCATTCTATGGATTTTTTATCAATTTTACCCATAACACTTTGGATTAATCATTTCTAATTTGATACATCTCTGGATGCTGATCAGGGGATCATATACATACAATTTCAAGCTTGCAACATTAATAGTTTTGCCACAATAAGTGTTTTAGCGTATCTTTGGTTCCTTATGTACTAAGAACTCCTACCACATCTTCAACTGTCTAGCATGAGTTCAAATTTATAAGTTTTTATTTTTCACTTGTCCGCTTATTTTGGATGTCATGTTAAATGTCATAAAGTTCTGAAGCGAAAACAAGTAATTTTCATTCAAAATCCAATCCAGATTTTTTTTTCTTACTTTCAAAGTGAGCAAATGGCCAGTCCTTTGAAGTTCACTGAGAAACCTCCTCCACATCCTGCCCATCCTTGCAGAGGTCAATGCTCTGCCTGTCCTTTGTTCTTGGGTCAGCTACGAGACAAATGTCTGAGGCTATCTTTGTTTTCATAATGCGGGAACCATTAACAGCCATTAGCCTTCCTGTTCTCAAGGAACTGTCAAGCAGAGATGTCAGTTTTCCCAGGCCAGGCTATCAGATCAGAATTACATAGTGGATTGGTCCCCGACTGTGCTCTTTGACATTAACGTTTTTTGATTTCCCATATAAAATATAAGCACAGTTTATAAATGATTTAAACATTTTAAAAGAATTAGCCCTTCACCACCAGAGGCGATTTTTGCCATTTTAATCAGGAAATAGAAACACTTTTAAACTGGGTTTGACAGCTAATTTTCTGATGTAGCTGTCAGTCAGTGAGGCCTGGATTCCTCTGATTGCCTGGAGAATCCGTGATTTCAGCACACTCTCCTTTCAATGGTTCACTGGGGAAAATGATTGCATTTATCACCAAAACAGCACTTTGTAGGTTGCCATTGATTAGGAAACTGTATTTAAGAGCATTTTCGGATTTTAGCCCTTCTGTGGCCTTGTTTCAAGTGACAGATGACAGATGACAAATGACAGGTGACAGCAGTGATTCCTGTTTTTACACCAACTTTGCCTTTGTGTGTGGCAGGGTGTGCAGCTCTTTTGTAGTTGTATGCACCATGTGCAATTTTTCAAAATTTGGTGCCCACAGGGTTATTTCCTCAATTTTTGACAGTTTTCTTTCCCCATTGGCAAAGGGGTGCAATGTGGCACATTGGTGTGGATAAAAATATATCACCTCCCGCCCCTCATCGAGGTGCTTATAGCTATAAGAACCCCGGACTGTTGGGCCAGGGTACTAATAGTTATTTTTTAAGTTTCAAACTTTAAAAAAAAAGATAGCCACATGTATCGGGTGAGAAGAGACTACATAGTCCCTTCTCACTTTCCATGGCAGCGAGTCGTGCATGTTCCTGGCGCAGGAGAAGGAGAAAGAAGGTAAATGGGATGGAGGTGGGAGGGTGCACAAACTAGTAAAAAGAGGTGAGGGGGAGCCATTACCTGATAACACAGTCAGGAAGATGGTGGCGTCCCACACTGAGGAGACTCAGAATTACGAGATTACTGTAGGGTAATGCCCCTGCTCCGTGCCTCCTCATTGGCTGGGAGGCCCAAGTCACGCACCCGCCAGATACTAAAAGTGCAAATTAAAGAGCATGTAGAACTCTTTTAAATAAAGCTTGTAATTCTCTGCCCATTCTTAAATTCATGCACTGATGCCTATGCCCTTGCATATAATGAATTACATCACTATCATCATCATCATCATCATACCAGGTACTTTCCATTTAGTTATTTCCTAACTATATTTGGCATGGTGTCACAGCTATGTGCACTGCCATTGTGTAGACAAATTATTTATTTTAGGTGAAGGTGCATTCATAATATTCTTGCATGCCAGCCTTCTGCACCTCCTTACATTTGCCTCATTTTTACTTAGCACTTCTTAAACATCTATTTTCTTAAACGTGTTACTAAAGAGTTTGCAAACAGTATTTGGAATATGCCCCCACAAGGACCTAAACTATATTAAGTATGAATTTTGGCCTGTCTATGTGATCTTTATTTTGTTTGTGATGTTAGTATTGGAATTTTCTAACATTAACTTTCGTTTAGTCATGAAAAGGAGAGCACAGTGCAGTCTTTCGTATCTGTCCTGCTTCTTAAGATGGTGATAATATATTGTGCAGTGTGAGAGAATATCACTCGTGGGCCTGGACAAACTAATCAAAGACAGAACCACAGTAACAGACAAATTATTTAGGAACTAATTGTCCCTGATACAAAGTTGGGATACGTTTTCTACACGGGATGCCAAGGACCTCATGGCGTATAATTGGTTCATCTAGCCAATCACAGAACTCTTGGGTGATTTCTCAAATTAATTCAGCAATTTGATACCAAGGATCTCATAAAGGAAATTTGACCCTGTATTTAAGGCCCAATCCAGTCTCTATGTGTGTTTTGCTAGTCTTTGAGGGGAGGTGTACTCAAAGCAGGTAAACATTTGGAGGGTGTTTGGAGGGTTGTGATGCATTGGGCCGTGTTTTGAGGAGTTTGGAGTGGTTTTAGCTATTAAGGGTGCTCTTTGGGGTAATTTCTTTGTGTTCAGTGCATCTTGGTAGCCAACCTTTGTGCCCATTTGTCAACCTTGCATTTTCGTCTTGTGCCTTTCCCCTCTTGGTTGCTTATAACATTTAAAATAGACAAAAACATATCCTAAACCCAGTTGCATTGCATTACTCATAAAACTGGTAAAAAAACTAAAATAATAAATGTACTGGTTTACGCTATGTGTTTGTCATATATTGCTGTGCATCCTAAATTGTGGTAGCATTGTATTAGTATCATATTTTAGTTGACTAGTCGCTTAGTTTCAGTAGCTGTTTTAGTAGAAGTATAGTTTGACACTTGTTTGTTCACTTGAGTTTGTGCTCTTGTTCTCTCAGGATTCTCTCCGGGATACTTTTATTACTCACTTTCCTTAAGACTAGTTTTAATACACATGTTTTGGTCTCTGCGTTGTGTGAATGGGATGCCAAGGACCTCATGGCGTATAATTGGTTCATCTAGCCAATCACAGAACTCTTGGGTGATTTCTCAAATTAATTCAGCAATTTGATACCAAGGATCTCATAAAGGAAATTTGACCCTGTATTTAAGGCCCAATCCAGTCTCTATGTGTGTTTTGCTAGTCTTTGAGGGGAGGTGTACTCAAAGCAGGTAAACATTTGGAGGGTGTTTGGAGGGTTGTGATGCATTGGGCCGTGTTTTGAGGAGTTTGGAGTGGTTTTAGCTATTTAGGGTGCTCTTTGGGGTAATTTCTTTGTGTTCAGTGCATCTTGGTAGCCAACCTTTGTGCCCATTTGTCAACCTTGCATTTTCGTCTTGTGCCTTTCCCCTCTTGGTTGCTTATAACATTTAAAATAGACAAAAACATATCCTAAACCCAGTTGCATTGCATTACTCATAAAACTGGTAAAAAAACTAAAATAATAAATGTACTGGTTTACGCTATGTGTTTGTCATATATTGCTGTGCATCCTAAATTGTGGTAGCATTGTATTAGTATCATATTTTAGTTGACTAGTCGCTTAGTTTCAGTAGCTGTTTTAGTAGAAGTATAGTTTGACACTTGTTTGTTCACTTGAGTTTGTGCTCTTGTTCTCTCAGGATTCTCTCCGGGATACTTTTATTACTCACTTTCCTTAAGACTAGTTTTAATACACATGTTTTGGTCTCTGCGTTGTGTGAATGGTTCTCAAGCATTGCCATTTTTGTAGATTGTCATAGCACAGTTGTGATTAAGGGGGGGGGAAGGGAAGAAGTCTGCATGAGAGGGACCTTGTGCTCTTTGTAGACACAACTTTGAAGGCTCAAGTTACACAGTATCACTTATCATCCAAATCAGTGGGGGAGGCTTAGGCATTGGAGGAGGTCTCGAGAGTAGATGAGGAGGCAGGGCCATCAGAGGAGAACAGAGGCAGAAGTGGCAGTGCTTCATGTGCCCCCCCACACAGAGGTAGGAGAGACATTGTCCTATTTGAGCACCACCACAGAGGTAGCGAAGCCAGGAACTCCTGTGGACACCCCCAGAGAGGTACTGGCTGCAGCGACTCTTGTGGTGCCCCCACGGTTTAGGGACAGTGGAGGAGCAACAGAGCATTTCCCTTAAGTGGGGCAGGGTGGGGCTTAGTTAGCAACTTTGAGGAGGAGTTTGAGGCAATGCTTTTCTGGGTGGGGCATAGAGGAGGAACAATTGTGGTTGGCGGCACCCTCTAAAAGAGCCAAAGGTGGCTACACTCTGTCTGAGAACGGAAGGACATTGGTGGTTGACTGCACTCTGTAAAAGAGCCCGATAGTCTTGGTAGTGGCTGTTTTCTGTGTGGAGTATGCAAGAAACTTGGTGGGTGGCTGTGCCTTGTAGGATAACCTGAGTATGTTAGTGCATTGGCCCTGTGAAGGAAACAGAGAAACGTGGTCGCTGGGTGTCTGTACTCTGTGAAACAGCCTGAGAACCTTGGTGGGTGACTGGGTCCTATGAGTGAACCCGAGAACTTTGGTGAGTGGCTGCACAAGTAAAAAGCAGACAGAATCAGTACAGATTAGTCATTATACCACCCACCATGCACATACACGGTGGTCAGTTCTAACTAGCATGGTGGAAGTGGTGTGAAAAGGCACAAGCGAAAGCCATAAACACCCATATTCATGTGCCGCCTTACGCAACTACCACAAAAGAATCAATATTACCTGGAGAGGGCTACCAATGTATATTAGCAGCATTGGGCCTTTCTGGGAAATTTACATGCAACTTAAAATGGCTCTAAGATTTCTTATATAGCCCATGATAGAGGTATGAGGAAATCCTGTGCTATATTTTCAATAGTAACTGCAGAACAACGAATGATTTCTTATTATGCTTTGCACAAGAGAGGTTTTAGGGTCAAGACTATTACTTTTTTTTAATGCAAGTACATTTGTTTTCATTAATCCAGTGATTTGTGAGATCCAGCTTGGTCTGGGAGCTTTGTTAAAAACACAAAATATATATATATATATATATATATATATATATATATATATATATATATATATGCATAACGACATTTGAAAAGAACATTTTATATATTCCAATTTAGCCCTGGGGCAGAAACAATCTTACATCATAACACATGCAGATGACAAATTTCTGACTGAAATATTCAGCAGATTTCACTAAATTATGCAAATCCCTCAGAGGGATATGTTCCAAGTTAGAACTGTGTTCATTACCGTATTACTCCCTTTAGACAAAGGCAATTCCATTATAAAATCTGTAGAAACAGTGAGCCAAAGTTGTGATGCAACCTCCAACTTCCACAGTAACCCAACTGGACCTTTTCACAATGATTTACTATGAGTTCAAACTGAATAGTCAGTAAAACACCAAGTAACCCCAGTTCAGCAAAGTGGATGTTACACTAGAGGTATGGTTGCTTTAACAGTTGAACTGATCTACGGTCAAGTTTTATCTTCTCATGCCACATTCCAAACACCTTACTTCCGAATAGATTTCTCTGCTTAAAGATTGCAATCCACAAAAACAACATCCTTTCAATGCTGACTAGTTTTACAGAGGATGACAAAAGTAATCCAACTTCTCTAGTAGCAAATAAAGTTGCCTTTAACCAAGCAAAAAAAAAAGGAGTCAATCCCACAACTTGTACAAGTAATATCAAAAGGAAGGTGAACACAATATAATTTAGGTGGTAGAATGTCAAACAATTACGCAAAAGGGGGGTCTCAGGATTGCTTGTCAGTTGTTAGAACTGGGTTATGCCCAAGCACTGTGTGTTAACACGATAAAGGGGAGGCATACCACCCATAGGACTAATGGTTGGTGTAGGATGAGCATATATTCTGGTCCTCATTGATTGAGTATTCTGAAGATGTCTCTGCTGACAGAAGAGCAGACGTAGTTGGTTACAACTACAACCTGTCATTTTCTAGGAGAAGAAATTAATGGCTCTGATACTACTCTGCAGGCAGTGATGGACAAGAGAGAAAGGGGGACAGAGACAGTTCTACTTAGCCCTACTTCTCCTTACCGCTATCTATAGGCAGCGCTGGTGGGCCGCCTATCTAATATTGGATAGAGCAAGGAAAAATTGAGAAAAACAACTCAGTTTGTCATTTCTCAGTTCTCTGCATGTCATGTTTGATTGTAGCTCCAGTCACTAACTGGTTATTCGCTTGTTTGTTGTTTAGTAGTTATGTTGACAGGTGAAGCCCAAGTGAGAGCTCTGCATATTGTGTAACTAACAAACTAGATAGTGAACTAGGGTGGAGGCAAGTCTCCACCAGTACTTTGTCAATTATTGCTTCATTAGCCAGTACTGGGGGAGAGTGTGCCGTGGTTAAAAGTAAATTACTCTAGTATGGGTGGTTACAAAATAACTATTGTGAAGACTTAGCTAGTAAGGGTAGACACGTTTATTGATAGGTCTCTATATTGCTGAAAAACACGGAATGCAGCAGGAACCTTCCCGCTGTCTCCACACATGTTGCCAACCGGTTTTGGTGATCTATGTAGTTTTTGCCACCTTCCTCAGGACAGTCTTCTTACATGGTTGCAAGTGTTGTCTGCATTAATTGGGTATCCGAATTACTGGAACTCAAATACCATTTCCAACATATGACAGTATGGAACGGTCGCATCTCAGTGCTGGATAGGCAGAGGCATTTCAGTCTGACCAGGTCACATCTGTGACTTAAGTGCAGGTTTTGTATAGGAAATGATGGGGGGTGTTGTCTTCCGTGGCACCCAGGAAAGCAGGGCAAAGCGTCTGCTCTTCTTTCAGCAGAGACTTCTTCAGAATACTCAATCACAAAGGAGCATTATATATGCTCCTCCTACACAGATCATTAGTTCTATGGGTGGTATACTCCCTTCCCTTCATTGTGGTACCATGACAAAGCCTTGGTGTTTAGGTTGTTAGGCCGAGAATAATACTGATAGTAACATCATACTATGAAAAAATAGACCTGTTGAGCTTGAGAAATATTTCGATACTGTTCTTCTCAAAGAACCTGCAAATGTATCCATAAGAAAATATGACCGCTCGACAACAACAATACAGTTAATACCTCCACTCAGTAGAAGCCTTCTTCATGGTCAGAATCTCTCTTTCAATAACTGAATAGTTACCATCAAGAATCTGTGAAAGGTAGAACATCAGATGCTCAGATCGATCAATCTAACAATTTTTTAGTTCTATTTTGAGGCATCAGTCTCTACCACAAAGTGAGGAAATTGCCTGCATTCTGTGTTCATCCTAATTTGCAAAATTGGATCTTCCTATCTGAAATTCTTTTGCATAAGCGGATTCACTTTTTTGGATCAGGCTAAATGCCCAATGATACAGGAGCTGCACTGTCACAGATCAAAATGAATCACCATTCATAACAGGATACTGTTTGATCAGCGGCTGCTCCATGCGAGTTCCCATATATGCTAAAGCTCTTCATCTGTCGCATGAGATAGCTAGCATAGCGCACTCTGCCTCATTTTATATTACTAACCGATTCAGGAGTCCCTCCCTTATTTACCCCCAATAGTGTCTAGCATCTGTACAGCCTTATGTGCTAATGGCCTGTTTAGCATCTGAGCTCTGGGCTGGAACTGTGAATGGCAGTTTCACCAAGACCTTGAACAATGGCCCACCTTCCTGTGCAATTAAACACTGCTTGGACCTGGAGCTTCACCCCCTTCTCTGAAATAGTTGCATGGTTCCCTTGCCCTGTCTGGAACCTGCCTTGTGGCATCTTGTAGTGCTCCATCCAGGTACTGAACAACATACAGGTGGGATGGTGCCACCCTCCACCCTAGGTTGATAGCCACCCAATCCTAATAGGGACAACCATAGCTGGGAATGGGAAACATGGAAAGAGGTAGATTGGGTGGTATAGGGAGAATCTGTGAATACTGAGAATGCCGTGGGGGCTGTAAGTCACTAGAGGGCAAGGGTGCATGCCACAGTGCACAGAAAAGCATTGCTAACGCATAATAAAACATAAAGGGTCACATTATCAGTATGGCAGAAATGGTGAAAACTGGTAGCATCTCATAAATCACCTGCTTTACTGTCCTACATCATTCAGAGTGGCGAGGTATTTACCTCATGCAGAATTTGGTAACAGTGAATGCTGTAAATATCTCACGCTAAGTTGTCAAAATAACTGCTGAAAATTAGAGGTAGTCCCTCAAAATTGCATACATACAATTAGGTTGGAGGCCCATTTGTTTAAGCCCCTGGATAGAAAATGTGTGACCAATATTGATCCGATGCGTCCAAGCACTCCCTTAACTTTTTGGGAGAAAAGAGGTAAGTAGCCATTAATGGGATCAAGGTATGACCATCTCTTATACCCATGTTCACGTTCTATTTTCATGGAGATGTATAATGCACAGGAGCATCAGTACTCACCCTTCTGTGCATTTTCTATCTGTGGGACATCACTGGTGTGAATGCTGCTCTATTATATGCATTGCCATTTCTCACAAAGGCTGGAAAGGCCTTTAAAATAAATAATTGAGAATACTAGACATAAAACGTATTTCTGAAATATTGCATACAGCATTTCGGGAAATACACAATGTCCGTGCCAGCAGGAGAACAAACACGAGTGTGTACCTCTCTGAAGGCCAAAAACAGCATTTCAGGTAAGAATATTGCAAAAGTGCCCACAAGTGTTTGCAAGATTGCATTATGGCAGTTTTGTTATATGATCAGTGACAAATCCTTTTCCCTTGGAAGGAGGGTCCTGACAGAAGAAAGCCGCTAACCCTAGACACATGCCCTGGAAACTGGTATAGCATTTTTTAGCATTACCAATGGTGGTAATCTAACATAACAGGATAACCGCGATTTAATAACGGAAAGGGCTCCCGGTTCATGGAAATGTAGCAGTTGGTATTTCATCAAATTTGCATGCATCTTGTGAAGCAAGTACTGTCCAGGGGTCTACTCAAGGATATGAGTGTGCTTGGGTTGTGGTAAAATAATCATTCAAGAAAAGTAATTTGTTCGGAAAGCTGCAGCATCTGGTGTGCTAAGGCTTTGGCCCGTCACTAATTAAACATTAATTAAATAGTGTACCCCAGTAAGGATTGCGCTTATCCATTGAAGCAAACGTTTACTTTATTACACAAAATGGATTTCTAGTCCTTGCAGTTCAATTCTCAAACATGATACACGTTACATATACATCCCCAGACCTTTTAAAGTCAGGAGGCATGGACAACAAGTCCATGTCAGCTGTTGGGGAAATTGTATTGTGTAGGGTCTGAGAAATCTTGACAAGATCTTCGCTTTATTGAAAAAAATGGGGGGTAATGGTCGACTGGCTCACTGTTAACAACTGGAATATACAGCATGTAATCGTTTCGATGAATTCTGTGCTGGGAATACAATCTAGGGAAAACAAAAGACAGACAAACCAAACAAATTGCTACAACCCCATCGTCCAGAAAGCAAAGGGCCAACAGAAACAACTCTGGAATTTTTTTTTAAAAACTTTCCTGCCATGATGTGCTAACAATGAACAAACTCATGACATTGACCACCACCAGATCTAAGAACTGGTAGAAACAATGCAATGTTTGTGCCCACGTTTATTTCAAGGTGCACTGGATTTGTAGTTGCTAGCATGTTAGGTTGTTGCACGGCAGGTAGCCACTGCCATTCCCTGTTCTTTGTATCATGTTCTTCAGCTGCTAGATTTTGTTTCAGTATTGGAAAACAGCATCCATCGCCTCCCAGTTTGATTAAAATATATTTGTTGACTAAAGTAGATGTAGGCTTGTTAGTAGAGAGCTGTTCACGGCCCATGTCAATAAGAACGTCTGTGCAAGTGTAGTCCAATTTGCCAAACTCACTTGCACAGTACAATAACAATGTCAGTATAGAATCCTTGGTAAGGTGGATGAATGAGGTAGCATGTTCATTCTCCTCAAGTTGTACCACTATGCTGATATTCTTTGTATTCATAATTTGTAAGGCTGGGATGAGACTGAATACATGTAGCACTGGAGCTCGATTTAAGTGTCATTGGTTGTTGTAACAGAATATGTTTTTTATATGCATAGTTGTCCTATTTCATGCTTTTCTATATGGCTAGCTGTGTTATTATTATCATACTCTAAGGCTTTATTGGGCCATGGAGGTAGGTTATTGTTATCAAGCATAACCTGTTGTGACACTTTAGTATGCTTATTAATAATAACACATCTTCAATTCTCACTATTATAATTGATCGTATTAATGATCACAAAAGGAGGATTTAGGGGACTCTCTTCTTATTCTGCTTCAATAGTAAAGAGCGGCATCAGACTTTCCCAAGCTCTAGAGCTGTCTAAAGGTTAAATATTATTGAGTTTGCTGGAAGTAATTGTATGATCAATGTTCTCCTCTGAGGTCTTTTTGTTCTCTTTAGGTAGATTGGTACGTATGAACTTGTTGTTCAATCCCCTATCCTTCTGGTTGGAAGGCTTAGACTATCTGTTGCGATTGCAAGCTGCCTTTGCTGTCACTGCTGGGTCAGTGATGATTTTATTTCCCTTATTCGTTTTATTTTCGTTTTCTCCTGAGATCGTTCAGGGCTGGTGTATAAACCATCCCCAATTGTTTTTACTGAAGACTTAGCTGAGCTGGAATTCATTATCAGCTTGTTTTGTTTCCTTTCTGTTGTTTCTTTTCCCCCTTATTTTGTGAGATTCCCGTATACAAGGGGAAGAATGACCTTTTCCTTTCATTTTCAGTTAGTGCCTTTATTATATGCTTTTTGTTGAGTGGAGGAGACACAGTATGAAATACACAATTGGAAAGATTGGTCTGAGATGTAGCCTCATCTATTTGTCAATTTGTAAGCAAAGTGTTAATTGTTTCCCCATTTGAGTATAGCAATCATTCTGGGAAGTTGGTGTTAGATGGATCATTTGTGTAACCAGCATTAGTAGAAGCGGCATCAAGGCCAAGGTCTGCTTGATCCCTATTGACATCCAAAGGAGCCTCTATGTCAGGTTTAGATAATTAGTATGATAATATCTCAATACTGAAAGTAGTTGACATGTCACAGCTATCTAAATGACATGTATCTAGGTTTAATACCGACCTGATCCAGAGTTAGTCTTAGAATAGGTTAGTGTTCAAGAGTGGTTTTGTGTATTTCTTCACAAGGGTTGATTAATGATGTCAGTGAGTAATCTAAAGCCTGTAATCTTATAATGGAGATAGTAGAGGTACCAGTGTTATAAATTTCAGCATCAATCACTGTGTCATTACCCCCTAAGCAACTAGTTCTGGGCTTACTACCCTCAATGTTGGTTTCAGTGTCATGTAAATTGTTCAAATCTGATCTACCATATGAATCATGTATAGCCTCGTTGGTGATGGGATCAATTAAAGTATAGTTCATCAATGCCATCTGTGGGGTGCATAGCAGACATCTTTTTAAGAGATCAGCATTGGAAAAATTAAAATCAATTAGCTTACTTACAATGCCCAATTGCTTGTTATGAGCATTAACTTGAGCTGTAGGCACTACCGTTGTTAGTGTGCCCAAATTAGTTGAAGGTTAAGGAGACAATAGTGGAGGGGAGATCATCTTGTTGTTGCCATTTCCATTACTGCTATTATCAAGTGTTCCATTCTCAGAAATTAAGACATGTATTATATCCTCTGTTTATTCGTATCCAAGCAAACCATACAGGAGCGTAGGTGTTCCATCAATGTGAAATGAGGAGGACTCTCAAATTAATAGCGAAATAAGTAAGTTATCGTTTTTGTAACAGCATTCATTTTCTTAGTTTTAATAGCTGCTTTAATTACTGGCACAGTGCTCATTCTTAGGAGCCTTATATCATATTTAGAAGTGGTAAATGAGAAGCCGCAGTACTCAACACAGTGGCCGGTTCATCATTATGTGCATCGGGAGGGAGGTTGTTTTTCACTTCCATTATGGATACCAGCTTGATTGAGATTTCCTCCATGTGAGGTGCCAAGTTGTACACCGGACCACTGGATGACTGGGTGATGGAGATGCACTTTGCGCGGCACACACAGCACTCTCAGGCCGCTGGACCATTGCTTCAGCACAGTGCACTGTTACAGGCAAGCTCCAGGTGATTGCAATAAGTGAGGGTGGCTCAAAGGGACTTTAACCCTGCAGTCACTGCACTCCATAAACCTCCATTCAGCGGTTTCCACTCACCTCCAGGACAGAACTCACCTGGTATTAGAATATTGCATTGCTTCAGCACAGTGCATTGTTGTTATAGGCAAACGCCAGACAATTGCAGTAAATGAGTGTGGCTCAAAGAGATTTTAAACCTGCAAGCACCACACTTCAGCAAACTTTTTGCAGTGGTTTCCACAGCACCACGCTCATCAGCTAATATAATATCATGTAACTTCAGCGGGGTGCACTGCTATAGATGAACTCCAGGTGGTTGAAATCAGGGAACACAGGTCAAAGGGATTTTAATCCTGCAGTCTATACAACATAATTATAGCCAGAATTCCACTGGACGTTAACATAAGATGCTCATCACAAGATGACATTAGGAGTACGTATAGCATAGTCAGCAAACTGCATGGAGCAGAGCAGGATACCTTGGATTTGATAGCTACACGTTACCCAGATATTTTAGGCACCATTTCGTTTTTGGTAATTGTTTGAGCTGCACTGCATCGACCTTCACGTCTTCCTGGTAATGTAAACATTTCTTGTGTATTGCGTCCCGGGACAGTTAGGGCCATGTTCCTTAGATAGCATGTTATTCAAAACATTGCTTCTTCACATTCATACAGAACATCACAGTAATTCATTGCCTCAATGATCTCACAAGAGCAGCAAAGATAAATACACACAGCAAGCTTTCCTTTTCTCCTTGCAAATAAAACCATTATTTATTTTTACTCTAAAAACAGAATTAACTGTTTAACTACTTAAGTGTGCTACAAAATATAAGATGGCTATGCTTATGATCTGAACATCATAACTAGGACTCATCACTGTGTCAGTCTAGAAAAATGGATACCTCTCCTGATTGATGGAAAACGTATTTTGGTGGCCGTGGGCTAACCGTCTCATGCATGATACGATAGAAATACAGGTTTCCGAGTTTACCAATAAACGGCCATTTTGATGTAACAAGGATCGCCATTTTGTTTTCTAACAATTGCTCATTGCTTTCTGTTCTTATTGCTTCACAGCACATTTTCTGCTTACACTGCTCGACTGTTAAAATTGTTTTCTGAACGTGAAAGGACAAGGCCGCAGGGCCGCGAGGCTAATAAGATTTTTTTGAAACACAACGTAGGCAGCGCCGGGAAGGAATGCCCGGCTCCCTCCCAAATGTAGCCTTGAAGCAGAGCCGCCGGGCATTTAATCATTTCACAGCTGCCAGCCAGTCTCGTTATATGGTAGAATATGTTAGAATAAAGCAGCTAAAGGCTTGAATTATGCTCTTCTTACGGCCCCCCTTTTCTGAGCCCTGTAGAGCGTGTCGGCTCCCAGGACACGAATAGCACCTCATAGATAGCAAGGTCTGGAATGTGACTCTTCCCCCGTATGTAGCTCGCTTCCAAGAACAGAAACACTGTGTTCTGTTCAACAACTAAAAGATGCCTCCGCATTTGCAAAATTTCATATTGTTACTAGAATAGATATTTGAAGGTGTCATCATTGTCGAAAGTGTCCATCATCACACCGAGTACAAAGAACCCCAATAAAGGGGGTGTTAAACATGTCATAGCTGATTGTATGATATGCATTTTGTATATATGTAACTGATGTACGTAATTCACTCTCTTGCGTCCCTTGAGGTCTAGAGATACACGTCGTGGGGCGTGAGACCGAGTTGGCCAATTGAGACTATTTGCTTTGCAATAAACCCTAGCTTTGGGAATACAACCTTGTGTCTGGCGTATCTATCGTGTGTGGTGACTTGCCTTGTTTCCATAGACGCAAGGGACCCCTAGGGGCCCCTTTCAAGATGGCACCCGAATAGGGACCCTCCCCCACTTGTTCCATCGTATACGTTGTAATTGAGTAAAGGCGGAGAACGGCAAACACGGGACGATCGAGCCGGGATCAAGAGGTGTTCAGGGCGCCCTGTAGAAGAGATGAGAGATTCCTTTGCAGATCTGCACACATCTGATCCCTGATCGACGTACCCGGCTAGAGAAGAAGGAGGCAAGGGTCCCGAAACGAGGTGGAAGCCAAGAAACTCAGACACAACGTCATTGATTGCGTCAGTATAAAGACGACTTGTGTCCTGAAGGACAAATTTTTTTATCAGGTGAGTAATTCCCCGATTCAAAGTAATCCTGATATTGGTTGAGAGTTGACTTTGCAAAATCAAATGCCCTAGGTAAGGTTGATTAACCAGGGGAAGGTTGAAACATGCCTGGGGTATTGTCCACCCTAACAGGGTTTTTCCGCTGTGGTAGACAATCTTTGGAAGATGGCCAAATTGCACCACCTGGGGGAACGCCGGCATATGAGATGTATGTGAAGTATGGAGTGGGTGCAATAATATTCTGTGATACTTGGCATAGGCAAACCAGAAAGCAACAAGACCATCAGTGGCCTATTAATGGTAGTTTTGAGATAGCGAGAATAGATAACCTGGAAAGGGTGTTGATAAGAAAGAAAGCGCGTCGAAAGGTGAAGTAGCGGAGGAAAAAGAGGAGGAGGAGTGGACTGAGAGTCTAAGGAGGTCAGGTAGACGTGACCAGTTGAATATAGAAAAAAAATACCCACAACAAGAATTGCACATAGCAGATGAATTGATAGAAAACATATTGATCCATACAAAACAACGCCCAAGATCAGAAGCGAGGCCAAGCACGTCAGTAACTATTGCCCAAACCCCTCCCGAAGCCCAAACTCTCCCTCCCGTAGCTCAAGCCCTCCCACAGCCACAGACCGCGCACGTAACACTTCCTATTAGCCAACCAGGCCCACAGCAGACAGTCCCCGCTTCTGTTGTCCCATCCGCACCTCTCACCTTAGATACAGAATCGGTACCGTCCGTCCCTCCCGGGGGTGAAACAGAAACCACAGGAGCGAGAGGCGGGACAGAACAAAGTAGGTGCACTAGGGTAACTCGCAGTGCTATCAGCAAAGAAAGGAAGGTGGAATTACAGCAACAGGCAGAAATGTATATAGACGGGAATGATGGGACAACAACATTGGCTTCGATAGATGACTTCCGAAGAAGCAACGAAAGACAGGTAGCGTTGGAATGTATGGGTGAATATTTGGTCGAGAGATGGAAACAGTTAATTGGGAAATTACCACTGCAGCGATTGTTAGATTTGAATGCATTAGCACGCTGTAGAGGGAGCGATGAAGAAGTGAGAGAACATATATATGGACTTTTTGAACTTAAAAATGAATTAGATAATGATTATGCTGAAATGTTTACTGCACCTGGGTACAGGGGTAAGGATATCGGGAGAGATAGGAAGGGAATGCAGGGGGTCACATAATGGACGTCAGCAGTTACCATCGCCGGGGCAGAAGGCGATGGTGGACAAATTATTGTTGTTAAACAGGTGGGGGAAGACTTGAAAGCATGCATACTGAAAACACGGGTGCTACTGCAGCAAGTAGCAGGACATAATGGAGGGAGAGGGAATGCACAAGGAAAGAGTAATTTGAATATGCATGGGGGGCCATTGGGACCAAATCAGTGTGCGTACTGTAAGGAGGAAGGACACTGGCGAGCACAATGTCCACATCTGCAGAATAGAAATGGGTCTGGTCAGAGAAGACAGCACAGAGGGCATCAAGGAGCGAATGGACCAAATAGGAATAGTATGCAGCCGCACCACAATAATGGAGGTAATCAAAACCAAGCTCAAAACCAAAGTGCTCCTAACCAGAGTCAGGGTCAACAAAACCAACAGTACAATGGAAACCAGAGTGGGGGAAATAGAGGGAAGAGTGGGAACGTTTTCGATACACAGCCAAATACGTATTACAGTAATAGTAATGATTACACATCGGAGGATGTGTTATTTCCCCAAAAGGACAGCCCAGGACAGGGGTCGGAACCAGTGTCTATTCCCGTGAATCAGAGAGGACCCTACTTAGAAAAGAGAGTCGGGAATGAGGAGCACCACTTCCTTGTAGATACAGGAGCGCAAAAGTGTTCAATAGACCATCACTTGGTTCCGGATATACCACTGTCAGGGCAAAAGAATGTTTCCGTAGGGTTCGCAGGTACACCAGTCATAAACCCAGTGTCCCAAACAGTCCCAGTTACCATAGGACCATTCACTGAACATTGTCCTTTCCTTTTAACAGAAAATTGTGGGGAGAACCTGTTGGGATTAAATTTGTTGAAAAAGTTAGGTGCCGTTATACATTGTACGGCAGACAGGGTGTTCATGACGATTTGGCCACAAAATGCCCCTGTGTCAGAATTCATGTCTGAAACTTTACCAGGAGAGCTAAGTAAAGTGCCAACCTGTATATGGGCAATGCATGACAACGATGTAGGATGCTTGAAAATAGGGCCAGTAAAGATCCTTTTGAAAGAGGGTGTTACACTACCACGAATTCCCCAATACAGAATTTCGGCTGAAGGTGAGAAAGGATTGAAGAGTATTGTTACAGATGTGGTGAAATTAGGGGTGATTGAAGAAATTACAGGCAGTACATGCAACAGCCTGATTGTTCCAGTTTATAAAAAAGGAGGCAATGAAGTACCATATCGTTTCATAATTGATTTACGCATGCTAAACAAAGTTAAGTGTGCTACAAAATATAAGATGGCTATGCTTAGGATTTGAACATCATAACTAGGACTCATCACTGCACTCCAACAACCTTCTTGCAGCAGTTTCGGCTCACCTCCAGCACCAAACTCACTGGTTAAAAAGAATATTGCCTAACTATATCGAGCCACATCTGATTTGCCTCCCACGTGTGTCAACACTGTGAGCCCAGGCTAGCTGTGAAAGTATGGTGTGTATTATGGTCAGACAGCTCAGCCCTTCCACTAGCAGACCGGAGATTGAATGGCTGTACCTCTCCTTTGATCCTTTGTGAGGTTGGGTAACCTCTCCTTACAGGGAGACACGCCCTCAGCAGGGGCTTTGATTGGAAACCTGCGTTAAAGGCATATCCCATACAAAAGGACTAGCTTCACTCCAGGGTGTGGCATACCAAAAGACCATTGATGCTATGGGTCTGAGAAGGGGACAACATTACTTTGGGGATGTTGTCATAAGGCAAAGACCACTTGTCCTAAGGACAGGGATTTGACCCCTTGCTTTTGTCTGATCCCCTGCGGGCAATTCTCCCACTCCTTATCAACCCTTCTAGAAGCTCTGCTCCTTCTTTGGGCCCTGGAGACTGGTTAGGTCACCTTTAAAACTTCTCCTCGTACAAAAACCTATCATTTTACAAACATATTGGTTATTGATTGCCTTTCACCCCTGTTTCATTACGCCTAGTGCATCTTTCTGTCTCTTGCATATTCTGCGTTCTTTCTATAGGGATGGGTTTTGGTTAGTGGTGTTCTATTGTGCTATTTTTGCATTTGGTGTGTTTAATTAAAGTATATATGTTTATAGAAACTGTGCTTTCCTTTATTTTTGACTGTTCAGGTTGCTACTGTTTCACATTCATACACCTCTCTCTTAAGATTATAGCCTGCCATCGCCCATTTTACCACAAAAGGTGAAGGTTGCATATCTCTTACCGGTCTGTGTTTCACTTTTATGATTGGAATTGGTCTTGTTTTTTGGAAGTGTGAGGGCTGAGTAGATGATTTAGCCACTACTCATCCGTGTACTCTTGCGGGCGGATGTCATTTTGTCACAGTGTAGGAAAAGCCTTCCGTTTTATTTTTATTTATCTCTTGCTTTTTGTGGGGCAATATGTAGAATACATTTGAATTTGTTATTACTGAAAATCAAATTACGTTTTGGCAAACATTGATTTGTGTGACTCCCACAGCTTCTGCAAAATCAGTTCAAATCAACTGCAAAACAACTGCCCTCCCTTTAATTGCTGCTTTCTCTTTGATGAGCGTCCCGTTCTGTTCTCCTCTTTATAAACTGTTCCCATCTGACTGAATGCTGAGCAAAAGCAAGAAACAATGTTGAAAGTGAGAACAATACAGTGTCACATTTTTTGTGCATTTGATCAATGTTGTGTGTGAAGATAGACATACATAGAACATGTATTCAAATCGACACACATTTTACATATTTACAGAATGATCATTTATTTCAATATCTAGGGCCAATATTTAGTATTTGTGATTTTGCAGCACAAAATATAAGCCATGGAAACATTTTCCAAAAAGTTCTTAATGCATCATCCTCAGAAGTATTCTTCCTTTCCTCTCCTTCCCCCAGAAGCTCACTGTCTCCAGATCTCTGGTTCTCTCTAGGCTGGACTACTGCAACAGCCTCTTTCTAAATCTGCCTGCCTCTACTCTCCGCCCTCTGCAACTTATTCAAAACAGGACTGCAAGATTTTTCTTGGCCTCAAGCCCAGGGATAGTATCTCTCCAGGACGGAAATCCCTGCACTGGCTCCCAGTGGCTGCAAGGATTAAGTTCACAATCCTATGCATTGTCCACAAGGCCTTCTGGGGCCTGGGGCCTCAATACCTTCAACTCTTACTTCCTAATTATCTTCCTTCTTGAGCTCTTCCTCATCCGCCTCCAACTCCCTCAGGGTCAGTCGCTTCTCCAAGCAACGAGTTGGCGGTAGATCTCTCTCTTCGGGTGGGGCCGCCCTCTGGAACAGCCTCCGTGCCTCACTGAAACTTGAGGAGAACCATCTCCGGTTCCTCAAAACCTTTCTCTTTGCTTCCGCTTTTTCTCCTCCTCTCCCCTGCTGAGCCCCTGGCTGAAATTGCACTGGTTACCTGGCCACCCGCTGATCTCGGGCCCAGGTTCCCTCCACTGCCAGTCACACTCGGCACGGCTTCCTGGCAACCCCCTCACTCTGGACTGTCGCTGTATCCCTTCAGTCCCTCTACCTGCACTTATCCTTGCACTTGCCACCAGCTGGCCGTACTTACTATGTTATTAGTCTATTATCCCTTGTACTGCACTCTCCCCTCCCCCCTCCCTTGAACTTTCCCCCTCCCCTCCCATGCACTTGCGCAATCTGAATGACACCTGTCCTTGTAGGATCGCTGTTTGTCGTCCCACTGTTCCCCCTCCCTTGCCTCGTCGCGCCTTGAAACATTTGTGTATGGGCACGTTATAAATCTCATATCATATCATATATCCGTTTTTTAAATATTGACCCTAAATATTTAAAGATTTCTTATTATTTTTTGAGTGATGTTTATCAGTCAGTCAACATTGCTTTATTCTGCGTTGTTTTCCATTAGTATACACAATTCATACATGGTTCGCAAACAAATTTAAAACAACCTTCAAATTGATTGACATAAAATATGATAAAAGAACTCTAAGATTTAGAAAGTATAATCAGACATTAGATACAGATTCCCTATGTAGCCAGGCACAGTAAATATATTTGGTAACAAAGTAAACGTCATTGATTGCAACAGTACACAGGCATAAGGCCATGGCTTCTCGACAGCTTCAAACACTTTCTCTCTTGAACAGTGGGACTAAGTATGTTTTCCTTAAGGCACAATAACATTCACAAAGTAACAAGAAATGCATGACTGTTTCAGGGGCCTGGCCACACACTAGGCATGGTTATCCACAAAATTATAACCTGGATTGGGAATCGAGACGTCGAATCTTCCCTAACATTGTATCACACTCGAATTCGAGTCACATCCATTCTGGTATTGCTTCTCTTTGGGAATTAATCCATGGTTTTTAGATTCCTGGATTTTTTTGCCTTCAGAGTTCTGCCCAGTTTAAATTGTATTTTATGTGTTGTTTTCCAAATAAACAATTAATTCTTTATTTGCGTTTTTTGGAATTTACAACTGGTTAAAAGCGTAGAGTGTTAAACCTCAACCTTGACTTAGTCAGAAATGGCCAGTCGTCAGAGGTAACTCCTATTTCTTGGGGGGGATTTTGGAGGTCTGTGTTTTATATACAGAGGCTCCGTTCCCCTATTAGTTAGAAGATGACGAACCCTTTGAGCACATTTGGAAAAAAAACACTCTAAGTTTCTTTTGATACCCATCGGAGTGAGGGCCAGCAACCCCTTATCATCTGCGAAAAGCAATGCTGCGATAGGATCTAAGCCCGGTTTTGGGGATCCAGGTTTGCATCCTGGCAATCAGCCAACAGAGCCCTAACAATGTAATTATTATAGAGAATAAACAGAAGTGGGACAAGAACACAGCCTCAATGCGTGCCTCTGTTAACTAGGAATTGACTCGTGGTTTCTCCCGCTGGGCCCCATCTCACCACAGCAATATCAAATGTTAGCATACATTTTTGTTTCATTGTAGAGCTGACAAAGCTTCATATCTGTCTGCCCTGAAGGAGACAATGCTGGGTCATACATTCAGTCCAGTTAGTCATCGAAACTAGTAATGTTACATTTCATGAAGTGATAATATTAACAACACTGTATCCAATAGGAATGCAACTTTGCAATAGTACGTTACTTGTATGATACAATGCATTTTTTCCATGTGTAAACCGAATTAATTTCAGACTTGATATTTCTTTGAACAAAATCTCAAACAGCTCAGGTTTGCAATATGCACTTTATTTGTGGGTTATAATGTATTATCATCCTTATTTATTTTATTTATTTATTGGTCACTTGTTAGGCGTTTATACAATTAGCAAAAGTGTTTCAAAGCACCCACAGGGGAAACAGGGTGGGGATAGGGGAAGGTATAATTAATACTACATACAAACAGTAATTGGAGTAAAAAGGGTGGGGAGACAAACCTACTATGCCTTGTGAGTGTTCAGAACGTGCAAGTGCAATGTTATGCGTAAGATTACTTGCACAGGATACACATTAAAGGCCTAATTCACAGAAGTGTTTTAAAATGGCGCAGCCCCATTGGAAAACGCTCTGTGAATCAGGCCCTTAGTATCATGTCCTCAATGTTTCGCCCTGAACTTAGTACTTGTGAATGTTGATGCCCTTGAATGTCTTTTAACTAAATTAGTAGGTATTTAGATTTGCGCTATGCACTTTTATTTGTGGATCACAGTGTATCAACAGCCTTTATGCGCAAAATGAATCACACTATATGTATTTGGTACTGACTTGTTTTTAAATGTGGTTTTGAAGCTAGTATTGATATGCAGAGGCATTATGAATTGTTTCAGAAGAATCGCTGTTTTGGTATAAAAGAGACACAAGTTACCTTTGAGATATGGGCTAGTATTTTCAGAAGGTGATGCTAATTAACAAGTAGTTAAATAGAGTATAACACACTAAGAAATACCCTATTCTTCATATGTATTTAACCCTTGCTTCGGGAGTTAGTTCAGGGATTCCTTTTGTATTCTCTAGCCATACCCAGTACAGCGCTCTACTGCTCTCGAGCGAGGTCTGCACTTTCAATAACATTAAAATAAATAAATAAAATATGCAAGGCAATACAGCGGTCACATAACTGCATAAATGCCTAATGCTGCAAAATGCCTGCAATGCACTTCTGACATCTCTATAAATAACAGTTGTAACCCATACAAAACAAATGAACACTCATATTATTGACCTCAGAAAGATGAAAAGCTGAGTCAGCCCTAGCAGACTTCGACAATATGTGCATAGTTTGGACCCAGAACTTTGCATTTGACTGCAATGCGCTGGAGATGTACATTTGCATTTGAAAAAGGAGTGAATGACCCTGGTCCTTTTCTAGCTAGCTATGACTGGGCTTTTCAAGTTCCTGACCTAGAAGAGGTACCAAAGCAACATATGGCCAGAAGCATCATAGACTTGAACTGGATGGAGACCTACAATCAAATCATGTTTTGGTTGAAACTTCAATTTTTAAACATTGACCTCTTTGCAATGTAATTTGTTAATGGGTAAAGAGTGTGCTACTACAGTTGTTTAGGTCAAATACGTACGGATAATACTCATCTCTGTCTTTTCAAGATTATTCTGTATGGTGGAGCACCATGTAAAAACACCTGTATGCCTGTGCTGCTTAAACACTTGATATTCATTGACGTTCAGTGACACCTTTCTGGTTCTGAGTCCTCTAAAGTAAGGGTAGTTAACTTTCTAGTACAGATCAAACACTGTGTTGCCCTTGCCTACCTCACTACACTTTAACTAGCACCAAAAAGTGTTTTGAGGGGGAGAAAATCGCCCTTGCATAGATATAAAAACGAAGCCACTTGTGTTGTCAAGCTGTCACAACGGTATATCTCTGTGAAGCTGCAGGCCCTTTAGTATGGGGATTTAATTAGATTTGGTGGAGGGAAATCTCCAGCTGCATTGCAATAAAAGTGCATATGCTCGCGAGCTCCCATGGAACGGAAGGTCTGGCCGCCATCCTTTTTTTCCCGTAATGGCTGAGCCCACAGCTAGCTCGGAGCAGTTGTAAAGATGCAGCCTTGCGCTGTGCCTAAGGGGGTTTGACGGCAGGAATCACAGTGCGCTCGCGCAAGATGTGCAGTCGACAGGGAAGCAGTGTCATCTCTGTGGCAGCGGCTGTGCTCTGCTATTCTCACCAGTGGAGTAACTTTGTTGAAAATGTTTCATCTGATGAAAAGGTGCCCCAGCCATGTGAATGGGGACAAAATGGAGTGCCATGAAAGTTGGGGGGGACAAACGCCCCCGCCCCCCCTAAAATTACGCCCATGATTCTCACGGACATGCCTCTTGTATGGTGCATGAGCTCCTACTTTTTGAATTACAAAAATCAAAGGTTGTAGAAGCAGGTTGACTAATAATGGCACGTATGTTCCCTCGAGTAACTTTGACATTTGCTACCTATAAAGAAATGACGAAAATGCTGCTATGCCATTTACGCGATGCTAACAGTTCAAGAGCCAGGCGTATTATGAACGTCGGAGAGTACCATGATTTGATATGTAATTCGTGAACTTATAAACTGGATGTACAATGAGTTTATTAACAAAATGGTGTTTGGCATTTTATTTGTACATGTTTTGAGTGCACATCTTGAGTAGAATTCACATTTGGTCTCACGGAATCTCTGTTTTGATCATTATGTAACACGTGTGTTGGTTGCAGAGATATGCCTCTCATTTAGTAATATATTTTGGGGTGAAGACTTCTAAGTGATCCAACTGCGCGGTTAGCTTCATAGTGTTGGGTGCTGGAGCCCCCATGTACATCCATCCACCTGTTGTCCCTGCCATCCGCCCTGATCCACCTTCATGTCTGCCCACATATAGTGTGAGGATTAATGTCACTCCCTTCCCTTTTGTAAGAGCGTGATATTTTATTCACACCAGGGTATACGCTGTGACAAACGTGTAGCAAAATCAACCGAGCTTTCATACTTACATTGCAGTTAATACATGAACACTACTGCTGTAGAAGTAATGTTATTGTTTTTCTATAACACGCCTAATAACATACCTGAGTTTGGTTTCTAAGCACGGATCCAAGATTCGAAACTTTGTTGCTCTGCGTGGTTTTGATTGGAAGACCTGTACGTTGCCCCTGTGCTATCCTCGTCCACGAGTAACACCAACTCTTATTGTAAAGTTTTTAACCCATATTAAATAAAAAGATGAGATGCTCTAATTGAAACATTCGTTCTCCTCAATATTGAATGTCAGATTGTTATCATTTAATTTTATTTTTATAGCAAGACAGATCATGTCTGTGTGCATGCTGAAATTGATAAGGGCTCTGTAATCTACATGCCTGGTACCTCCACCCTCCTCCTCAGTGCACTGTGATTGCACCTCTTAAACACAGTGATCTTGACGGAGCTGCTTTGTGTATCTTGCAGCTGGCCTAAAACAACCTAATTGCCAACCCCGTACATTAGCTTAACTAGGGAGGATAGTTATAAACATGTACAGCTTTTTTTGTAAAATGCTCACTGCCTGCTCGCCTTACTAACACATTCAGATTCTACTTGCAGCCTCATCACCCCCATGCCAACCATGCCACCCACACAAAGTAATTGGCACTGCCACCAACAATGCATGCAACATAGTTCCAACAAAGGTACCGTTGCGCTATGGGCGCAAAAAGGGTCCTTCTCATTACAGATACCTTAACCACAAACCACCCAGAACCAGGGGTACCTAACAGCCTGCACACACCAACACTACTGCAAATCTGTCTTTCAGTTTTCATCTGTCCCACTAATTAAATCTAGCACACAACTTTTTCAATTTCCACAGCTCAGAAAACCATGCAAGTGACACAGGACATATGATAATCCTTAATGACAGCATAGTAAATATATACAAATAGGCAGAGCTCACTATTCAGAACATCAAGCAAACAGTTCAAATCCATCACATCTTTGCCATATTACACTTCAAACGTAGTCGGTAAGCTGGAGATAACCCACAGTTACCCTGTGTCAAGCAGTGCATGTAGTAGTAGTAGTATTAGTAGTTTGTCCAGGTATGGGAAAATTATCAGAAAAAAATGTCAGAATGTTTAGAATGTGTGTGTGCATTTGGCAAAGATAGGGAGTTAGGTGGACTGGCTGAACTCCAGTAAGCTACCCATGAAGGTTAGGCATGTGGATGGGTGCTGAGACGGTCAGGAGAGTGACCGAGTGCAAGAGACTCGCTATATGTCCAGCTAGACCACATTTTGTGTCGTCACTGTGTTCTGATGGAAGAGGTGTTGTGCTTTGTGTTTTAGTCTGGTGTTTGGAGGCGTAACATTATGTGCCCAGATACACTGCATTTTTTGTTGTAGGTTGTCGTTGCATTCTGATTCATGCGGGTGGGTAGCCGTGCCTGCAGCAGATGTCCACCGAAGTGGTGCGTGAATATTCACCTTGTGGCTCAGGTGGAGCTTTGTCTTTGATATATCTGTGTGTAAGATCATCTATATAATAGGCAGGCTACCCTCTTAAAGTATTCTAAGCGCAATAGACTGGCCATTCTAATACATCTTCTATGGGCAATAGACAGCTACACTTAGAAATCTTTGAAGTGCAATATCAGGGCTAAGTGCAATAGACAGGCTATCCTAATACATCTAAGTGCAATATCGAGGCTACCCGTATATATCTTCTATTTGCAGTTCATTGGCTATCCTTATAAATCGTCTAAGTGCAATAGACAGGCTAGCATTATGAATCTTCTGGTGTAATACCAAGGTAATGTGCTTTAAACAGGCTATCCTAATACATCTACTAAGCGCAAAAGACAGGATATCCTAGTGCATCTTCAAGCACCGTAGATAGGCTATCCTGATACATAATACATCATCTAAGCGCAATAGATAGGGCACCCTAATAAATAGTCAAGTGCTAAAGACAGTTTGTCCTCGTATACCTTCTGGGCACAATAGACAGGTTATCCCTATAAATCATCTGAGTGCTATGGACAGGCTAACATCAGAAATCTTCTAAATGCAATACCAAGGCTACCCTCATATATCTTCTAAGTGCAATACATTGGCTAACTCATAAACTCATACATCTTCTAGTATAATCGGCAGGCTATCCTAATGAGTGCAACACATTGCCCACTCCCAAAATTCGCCCGAGTGCAAATACTGCCTGCCCTCAAATGTCCTCCCCGCGTGACACACAGGCCACCACCACAACTCTTCTGAGCACAATATCCTGGCCACTTTTGCATCTGTTCTAGTGTCACATCATAGATAAACCTCACATTAGTTCCAATTGCCAAACACAGCCTACCCTCTGGATCATTCTGAGTTCAACACATTGGATAACAAGAGAGTGAACAGTGCAGGTCAACATCAGGTAGGCACAATTAATAGTATTAAGGAGCGGCAGGTTTTTACCAGAGCACAGTAATGGCTGTGTTCTCTACCTGTACCAATTTACCTGGGGTGTAGGTGTAGGGTGATTGGTCCGGCATCCATGGAGAAACCGGGGCTAACAGGGAATGGGAGTTGCCCTAGGGAGCTGCCCTTTGCCCATGTCCTGGACATTTGTACTCTGGGGCAACATGGAATGTGCCATTTGCTGCAATGTGATACCAGAATCTCAGCAAGCCACCTGCCTCAAATAATTATTTTCTCTATCTTTGATACATCCAAGAGGAAACACACTGCAGATCTCAACTTCCTTTATGAGATGCACTAGATACAATTCACATTTTTCATGTGCAATATTTATAAATGCTCAGCATTCCTTTTTAGCTTATGACCTGCATTGGAGACATCGAATGCCATTTAAAGATGCCAATTGTGTGTGTTTGTTCATGCTTCTTAACCAGAACATTGAAGGTTTTGGGGTTTGGACAATCAACTTGAAAAAAGCTGTCAATCGGGGAGCTGTGTTCAAACCTTTAACCCAGTGCATACCTTATTTATTAATAGGCTGCTTACACTATAGATACATTAGTGCTTTATAAACAACAGATATTTTAGAACAAGACTTAGGCATACTGTGCAGATGTATATTGTGGTTGGCAATAGATTACCTCTTGCAAAGTGTGCATTCATACATCTCAGATGAGTGATTTGTGGCTGCTCAGAGGAAAATACCAAGTGGCCCATACATGATGCTTTACTAAACCCGAGGCCTGATTAAAGTACTAAGCTCATAACACAAACCCACTCATATTCCACCATTGGCTTTTTAAAGGCCATCTTTAAGGAACACTGTATTGCTTTGGCATTGCAGTGCCTTTTGCTTTGCAGCTTTAGAGCTGTCCATGCATTACCAAGTTTTGCAGCTTATGCTCAATGATGAAAATGTTTGGACCAGAAATGAGGGCCATGCTGGCAAAGCTTCCTTCCATTATTATCACACCTGCTGAGACATGCACCCACAGAAGAGAATTATTAAGCATCAAGACACTATGATGAATTGATAAGACATATGACACAAAAAATAGCCTTTCGATAGTATATATTCAGTCAGGACGTGCTTGGTCAGCACCTACAGCAGGGGTACAAACACAATGCCTTTGGGGAGGATTAGACAAGGAAGGCCCTCCACAAGAGCTTGCACATGGATAATGTACACCAAAGAGTAATATGCTCCTTCAGCTGAGAGCAAAGTAAATGCTCCTCTGCAGCAGTGGCTCCAAGCTGAAAGCAAAACAGTGTTAAAGGACGGTCATTAAAACAAAGTAAACAATCCTGTGGCAAGTGGAAATGTAAAGAACCCAACAATATATAGAAATACACAGTTACTTTCCCAGTATCATTTAAAACAAATCCCTGTGGTATGTATTCCTGCAGTCACTCTGGAGGACTTAGATTTCATTCATAAAGAGAAAAGACAATTATTCTGATCTTGGCAATATAAACATATGTCCTAATAAACATAATTGTTGCATGGAACACATCATATCACTGCAAGGTTGCCATGACTGATAAATATTCAATATCTGAAACAGAAATAAATCTACAATCATGTTTATGCTACCAGCACACGCTCTTGCAGGTGTCCAGCACAGCATTGCTGGTGCAGCATCATTTTCACCCTCATTTTACACAAATTGCATGTAAAACCCAAATTATAACCTTACAGCACAAAGCTAAAGAAATGTTGCAGTTTGAGATACAGCTTTTGCAAAACACTTCATATTTTAAAATGGTGTTATTTCTAGTGAATTATATAACGCCATGCTCCACTGATGATATGGCACAAGTAAATATTTGATACTGTGCAACCAGTGTTCTTATAGGGAGCAACAGTATTTTATATGCAAATCCATGATTTGTTGCAGTGAAATGGCTCGGCATTCGGTTGATAATCTTGCATCTGAAGATCTGAAATATTTTATTTGTTCACACACAGAAATATGTTAAATCGGATGGCTTTAACCCAATTTCTCTTTATATTTCTGCCATATAATGCACGATTTCAAAGCATTATTCATATTATGACAACCTCTTCTTTTAGATATATTGTGTCCAGATAACTCAGATATCAACTTCTGGGTTGTCACTATCCTCAGCTTTCAAGTCTCCCCATCCTTAGGCTCCTTGCCCTTTAGGCCTGGCTCTCTTTAGAGTAAGTGCTTTCTCCAGCCTATTAGTTTCTATAAAAGGATCAGCTCCCTTTTCTTGCTCAACTGACAGTGCTTGGTCTGTTATGGTCAGTCTCCTATCGGTTAAGGAATTAGGCTGTTGTCTCGGCCATCGTTCCACCACCATGGCTGACTGTTTCTATCTGCTTCACAGTCATATGATTTTTATGGGACTTCTCTCTTCCAGGCCTATCTCTAAGACTTCTTTATTGAAAACTTTGATCGCTTGTTCCTCTCAAGCCTTTGGATATGCACAGAAAGTTACTTGTGACAAATAATGCATGTCCGCTGCCAATGGAGGAGTTAAAAGGCATGGCAGCCATCTTATGTCCAGGTAAGTCCCACCTTCAGCGTCGGTGTTCTCTCCTGCAATCCGCGGCTTCTCAGCAAATCCTCCGGCTCATGTTGTGGTGGGATCATCAATGCACTGTTTCTCCCTGGTACCATGGTAAATAGTCACAAACTTCCCTTCTATCATATGGGACCTTGCAAAATTGCACTGACGTCTACTTAGGTTTAAAGTAGCTTTTTGTGTGTTGTGGTTTATCCTGCAGTTTCCAGCGAGTGTTCCATCTAGCATATGGGACCACACGTTGTAGTATTATGCCTCAAAGTGTTCCTAGGAATTAATTGTTCTCATAATGAATGAATTCATAGTTGACTCATAATTGAGGGAGTCCTCAGGTTTGGATGCAAGGACTCATCTGTCATGGTGCCCTGCTGTTCACTAATGAGTTTCACTGACATCTTCCCTGAACCTGATCTGAAGGATAATATCAGCAAATCACTTGTTGGGAAGCAGCTGCATGTGTCATCCATCGCTTCGGCCCTGGTCCCAATCCAATACTGCAGAGGTGAGAAGTGCTACTCACTCAGACAACCGTACCATCCTTATCCCAGGCAGGTACAATAAGACATAGAGACAATCTAAGCTGAGGATGGCAAAAACAGTCAAGATAACATTGGAACATTAAAAGGAGCAAGCACTAGACACAAAGTAGAGTATGCACTCCACATGAAGAACATGTACACTAGGTCAAATATGCATTCATACATGAAACATATTAACATAGCAACCACAAGACATGAAGAGCACTAACATAACCAATGTATAAACTGAATGCAACACACATGACATGTGAGTATAGCTCTCAAATATAGAAAGAACAGCACAACAAGGCAGCCATCTTCTTTAAAATAGAGGCTGCAGCATGCTTTTAAATAGACAAAAGCCTCAAAACTTTCATAGAACCCAAAGGCTGATTTTGCAGTAATGCATAGCTGTGCAGAGCTCAGACAGTACCTAGCAGCTAGTGTCAAGGTCAGAAGAAGATAGGCTGGATGGCAACGGTAGATAAAAGGCACAAGATAGTGATTCCCAGAATACACGCAGGATACTCCCCAATTAATTCAAGCGGATAGGAGCACAAGCAAACTTTGTTAGCTGAATGCAATGGCAAAGAGAGCCAAAAGGACCCCATGGAGAATAAGTCAAGACTGTCCCTAAAGGCAACAGAAAACACGGCACACACGTTAATAGTAGCTAAAAGGTCAATAAATAGGAGGTAATTCCACTTCATACATGGTCGCTTAGCACTTGGCTTATAATTGGAAAACACTGGCTATTCATTAGGTGCCAGCAGAAGAAAGTACACCTTTGGTACTCCCTAAAAGCACATAGAGATTGCCCAAGCTCATGGTCTAAGCAATGGGGATGGCTATTTATTCAATGATAGAAGGCAGTCCATGGGCCTCTCTCCCCGTACTGCCTGTCTGGCACACATCTTGATATCCTGCCAAAAATCTGAAGGATGGCTAGCAGGAAGCTGACCAATCGAATCCCTTTATGTCATGCTGCCCACCATGTAGTATGCCAGCCAATTGTTTTCCTTAGAAATGATGTACTCTTGCTCTTATCAATATTGGGGTGATCTCAGTTGGAGCCATAAGATACGATTTACCCGATTTCCTGTTTAACCCCTATGTGATCTATATGTAGCCACATCCCTTACCAAGCCCCTTTCCTCACAGGTTTCATGACATTGTGATGATGTATGATGCTATAAATGATGCATCAAAGGTACTTAAAGTGTTGTTTTGTATGTATACAGAGATAGACTCAGGATTGTGAATCTTGTATGCTGTCCCTGCTTTATTTGAATGATAATAAATCTGATCTTTAGCTTGCACTTTCACTACTCCATCATTAAGTTTGGTTTGGAGAAATTCCAGTACCTTTGGCATACTTGGGACCTTTGGGCCCACTCAACAACTTTGTAAAAGGGTTAAAGGCGTCTTATCACAGCTTTTATCTTAATAGGCTTTGTCTTCAGGCTCACACAGAGGGCATGGACTTGGCAGTTTATAAAAAGCTCGGGCACTTAGGCCCACTAGGCTTACTTCTTTGAGTCAGAGAGTTCCATTCATGCTTTGGGACAGTGTCTGGTGTCTGTCTTCATCAAATCAGCTTGGTGCTGTGGGATGGTCTATGTGGGGGCTGTACCATACGTGAGAAAGCACAATATCTTATACGATTCTGAACACTAAACTTCCCTTTGATTCACACTACATTTAGGCACCTGAATGGGATTCTTGATTCACTTCTTCAGGAACATGATTGCATCTGAAATCTATGATGTTCTCATTCCATGGCTTTGAAGTCACAAATGGAGTGATGCATACTGTTAAGCAAGTTATCAGTTGGGGGTGTTTACACTGCAGCATAAGTCAGACAATACTGTGATTATGCATGTAAGAAGTCCTACTTCTAGGTACTGTATAGTAAATAATATTATTTAGGTGGTTATCCAAGTTATGGAAATAAATAAATGTAGTAAAGGAGGATTGTTGAGCTGAACAGTCTCATATGCAGGTAAATGGCACACTGTGTGTTGCCAAAGATTACAAATATTCAGGTAGAAGTGGACCCAGTGGGAGGGATGTATCATTGGGTGAGGAAGTAGAGGAAATTTACTTTTGTGGAAGTCTTATGTGGAGTGCAGTAATGACAAGTTTTAGTGCTGACTGCGATGCGAACAAGGAGCAGCAGGTGGTGCTTTGAAAACGTTGGATCAAAAGAGGCAAGAAACTCACAGATATGGTGTTAACTGACAACCCATCTATCTATCAGGTGCGAAAACATGAACAGGCTGGCTTCTCAGACGTGAAGGCTCACGCCTACTAAGCTGCAGTAAAGCATTTGGTGAAAGTTCATGTTTAAGGGATATCTCCAAACAAAGGCTAGGACCCGTAGTCATCTTTGAAGGATGTCAGGAATCACAGAGGGAGTAAGGAAGACCTTGATATAAAGTTTAGTTTTGAAAAGGATATTTATTAGATAACTATTTTAAGTGGTGCTTGGATAGGAAACAGAAGAAATAGTCAAGGGGACAACACAGTATACAATAGGAAGTTGTTTATTCTTAACTCAGTGTCTAGCTACACCCCTTAATTCCTTCATAAGATCTTCCTGACGCATTGGTCGAGAGGTTTTGACTTGTCTTTATTTTTAGGGATCAGGACACATTTCCCATCTTTTGAGCAGCATAGACGAACCTGTTTACATACATTTATTGCTTAGCACATGCCGGAACAAAAATCCATGCTTTAATGCTGATTATCTATTATTTTCTATCACACGCTGCACCTCATTATGCAGCTTTGCCAAAAACTCCATTGTTCTTCCCGTTTTTCCGACAGCCGCATTCATTTTGTTTGAAACTCGCCCTGGGTGGTGATCACATCACTACAAGGCACTATGAATACAAACTGTAGATGAACACACTATTCTAAATATCTCCTCGGCAAGCCGTAGTTAAGGCCCATGCGGTTAGCGCACCAGCAAATAATTTGTGTAAAGAAATAGCTGAATTACTGTCTCTTTTCTTCTAAAACAATGCATTAAAATGTGCATAGGAAGAAAGTTGTCAGTAAACCTGGAGCTGTCTTATTCAGAAGGCATCTTGAATCATCCACATTTAACCCGCAGCGGTTTAATCAAACAACCAAAGCCACCAATTAAATTATGACTTCTCTCAGGCATGTCCCAGTTATTAACAATAATTTTGCTGATCATTGGAAATCTTCTAAAAGGCATGTTGTTTCTTTGAAAGTTTAAACTAATCTCATTCTTCTTCAAGAGATAGTGAAGATTTGAGTCAGGGGGGATTTCTTGTTTTTGAAACATGTCAATCATTTCTACCATTCCTTCTATCATGCTGACATTGGCATAGAATAAGTATACTTCCCAAAAGAGTGTTTTGTGCATTTGTGCAGCATCACACAGAATACAGTGTGCTGTAGATATTTTGATGACACATCTGCTGATCCATCATAAAGAACCCAGGTTGAGTTCCACACCCAACTTTGGACCAGATCCAATGATAAACAGAGCCTTTCCATGCAGGGTTTGTATCTTTCCTACAACGAGCCAAATGATCACTGTGGTTATTGTTGACATGATTAGCTCTGTAATCTCTCCTTCTTTTTTAGGAAAGCCACCACCTGGAACCAGCCAGCCACCCTCTTAGCATCTTTTCCTCGTGTCTCATAGAGTTAATTTGCCTCCAAAATCCTTCATGCCATGATTCTTCATTTTCAGGGTCATGTCACCAAACATCTTAATAGAAGCAAGCAAGTTTCTTGAAAAACTGGACACCAAGCCATATGGTTGACAATCATTAATCTTTTTGTAGGAAATACATGAAAAAATCAAATAGCTGTAAGGTCAACAATACTGCAAAGTAGCATTTACTTACACGTTTATCTAATGCCATTTCCCAGGCGACTATATCCCTAGATACCTGCCACTTTAAGAAGATATTTTTATGCCGGCTGTGACAGGAATGCCATGGTAAATAAAAAAATATATATATCCTTGCTGGCTGTTCCAATACATGCCAGTGTCCCAAGGTAACACACTCATATTTGCCATGCCCATAATGGCAGTAATTCCATTATAAGGAAAATATGTCCATCATTGGATGTAACATTATGTGCCTTACTCCAATATATCTACACCAAATTGCCTTTCCTTGCTTTAACCATATAGCCACTTAGCCAGTAATAGTAGTGTAAAAAATAATGTCAAAGCTGATCGTGCCATTATGCGCCAGCATTTCCCCTCACTTCAGACCATTCATTACATTACAAAGTGCAGCTGTGGAACCACTAAAGTTTTGACAGGGCCGGCTTGGGCTTGCCATGTTGCATGTTAAGGACAAGCAGCTCCTGCTTACTTACCATTTACCACAATGATTCCTACTGATCACATCCATTCACCTCATGTCATGTTAACTGATTTCTCAATTTTCTTTGGAGGCAAATTATTTCACTATTCTCCCGATCTCATATTGAGTGTGGCAGGACTTCAATTGGTTCAACAAAAATGTCCTGCTATTAAACACCATTCTTATTTAACAATATGCATATCTTGTCCAGATTTGTAAATGGGTCACACCAAGAAGTAAAGATGTTAGAAGGTTTGCCTTACTGCTTGCAAAACTCGCCTTACTGCTTACCTTATATTATGTGACCAACACTTTCTTGTCATAGAATGTTTGGAGCTTCAGCTAACTTGTGCATGGTCCATTATGAGGGTGCAAATGCATGATGCAATGGTTTCCTTGAATTATCCATGGATTCGTGGAGTGTAGACACACTTATTAGTATATGTTAGGGAGAATTCTCAAAAATGTGCTAATTCCCTCCACAATAGATGCTGGATTTTGAGGACTTGATTTTTTTACCTGGAGAGAGTGTGACCCTATTTTCCAATTCTCTCATGTAGTTTTGTGTGAATTTTACCTCTGTGTTTCTTTTGGTTATGAAGTCTGACAAATTCCATAGGCATCATCTTTTTACAATTGTGTCACACAGCACCTTCAGTGCAGTTGCACAGGGAAGTCTTTTAGATTGCATCTACTGTAGCTGTTCGCAGCTCCGGTAACGCTAACCGTGGGAGCCATCTTTTTCAAAATGGCGCAGAGCAATATTTGACAAAATGGTCCCCGGTCTTCTTTTTTCACCATATCTTTGTGGAAAGGTCCTTCAAGAGAGTTTCTCTGTGCGCCAAACCAGGTTTGGTCTCTTTGTTCATTTCGCCTTTGGCGATCTTCAGGAGTGAAACCCGCCTCTGGTTGCAGAGTGTCTGGGGTAGGCAGGAAGTGAGACAAGTTCCCGAAACTCCCTGTGCATAGTCTCATAGGAGACCCAAATGCACTCTGTGGTGTTTGGCTGGCTGACTGTCCGGCGAGGACAGCCACCCTGCTGGGTGAGTGACAGCTAGGCTGGAATGAATGGGAGAGAATTGAATAAAAGGCAAGTCTTTTGGCTTTGAAGGCAGAGTCGACTAGTGGACGAAGGAACCAAAGAAGAGCTTGAAGAGGACACCTGCTGCAACTCCTGGACCGTTGGTTTGCCAAGTGAAGCCCTGCTGCAGTGCCAAAACGCCAAGTTCGCATCGACAGAGAAGCCCCTGCAAGGACGACTTCTCCCTTTGAGTTGATGGTACCAATCAACTCCAAAGTAAGCCACCTGGACACCCATCTTGAAGCTGGTTGAATTTCCTCAGAGTTGCTGCAGGAAACCGTATAGCAAAGGAGAGGGACACCAGTTTGTGTGTGTTACTTTTAAGCGGGCCTAAAGCTTTTGGAAGATCCTCCGGACTACCATGAAGTAGGACTGACCAGGCCTGAGCTCCCTCAGCAGAGTGCGGGACCCCAGAAGCCAGGAAAGTCCACCTTCACAACCAGGAACTGCATTGTTGCTATTTGCGGTAGCTGAAATACGAAACAGCCACTGAAAGTGAAGTTTGCCGGTTGTGGGCTTTGGCAGTCCCAGTGCATTGCAGGAGTCTCCCGATGTCCTCCCTCTTGTCCCCACGACTGAGACCCAAGAACAGTGAGATCTGCAGAGCTGCCCAGGAACAGAAGTCATCAGCTGCATCTTTTCTTCTTTACCAAGATACTGTAAAACAAGTCTAAGAGAACTTACCTCTTACTGCAGAAGTGCTTGTAACTTCCACAACTCACAAGCCTAATCAGCTTGTGGCCCTACCTTTGATTCTTCTTTTCATCAAAGACTCCTAAGAACTTGTGGAAGGACTTTTCCATTGACTTACCAGAAGTGCTTTATCCTATCCAAGACTTTTGCCCATTGACTTTGGCTTAGCCTATTGAATTGAATGACTCTTCTAGTGAACTCTAAAAGTATCTGCACTGCTTACGAATATTTGTGGTCTCTTGTGTTCTAATAAACTTTGCCTTTTACCAACTTTTAAAGAGTGCTCTGAATGCCAACAGTAAGATATTAATGTCCCCAGGACCCTTGATACTGAAGTCACCATGGGTGTAGGTTGTGTCTGTGGGCCATCCCAAAGGGGTCTTGTCTGATTCAGAAGCTCAAAGTGTACAGTATTGAAGTATATATGTGTGTTACTATTCTATTGCTCCCTTCTGAAGAAGGCTTTAAAACTGACTGATAAATACATTAATAATTGTTTATGCAAGAAACTTTGAGTGTAAGAGTTTATTTGAATACCTGTAACTGTGAATCTTTGTGTAACTCCACTACAGCTCACATTTGCCGTCTTGAGATGAGCCTGGCTGCTCAATACGCTACTAAAGCTGTGTAGTACAAGCTTATACCAAAAGTTGGGTTGCCTATACGTGAAGTCATAGTTGTTTGTAGTGTTCCCAGAGGGTACTGCATTCAAACTTTGCCTAACAGTATGTGTTCACTCATCGTGTGCATTAGGTTTTGTAGCAACACCCTCCTTCCGAAAGTGATCAGCTCATGCAGGCTGAGGTTTGTGACCTTTCACAGTGAGACATTTATGGTCATGAGTGCAAGTGGAAGCTGTAAGTCCCTGCTAGGTCCAGCCTATACCAGTATTTTAGTTAGTACCTTAAAAGTTGCCTTTTTATATCACACCACTCTATCGCTCAATCTATTGATAAATTGGGGGTTTTCTTTTTATGTCAAGCTATTGCCACACCTTGGGCATCCCAGTTGGAGTGACGTTCAAAGTCTGACTGTCCTCTCTAGGATAGACCTAACCTGAAGATATTGTAGTTAATCAACTGTGTGGCCTCTATCTCCACTTGGGTTGTTAGTGGCAAGAATGCACTGAACTACTATGATGCCAAAAAGGTCATGGTGAGTATGTACCTATTCCCTGGTGCTGATCTTTGAACTGGTGAAATAAAAATCTACTTATAGGTAAGAGCATGGTAGGGTCTAATCACGCTTGAATAGTGGTGATCTGTGTGTCAGTGAACTAGTCTGGAATTGTGTACACAACGGTTATGGTGTATAATTCAAAATGCTCTGACACGTGGCAAACATGCAATCAATTTCAGAAACCTAAACGTATTCTGGCCCAGCCTCTGACCTGTCATTATTGCATGGTGAGCAGGCTGCATCATGAGTCAGTAGAGCAGGAGTGGCACCACCGAGGAATGTGTTCCAAGATGGTGTTGTCTAATAGTGGCACTTCCTAAATTGTTTCTTAGTTTTATGTGAGACTTTCAACTCTTCCTTCCCCTTACATCCACCGCTCTGATTGGGTTCTTTCTGGGTCCAATATGGCACTGTAAAATATCTTTATTATACAGATATCTTTTAGAGCACTGTTAAGATCCTGATCCGCAGGGTCAACACACCACTGAACAAATTAAAGATCACTTTCCTTTTCAGTCTGAGATTGAATCATCTTTTCCACCTTAATTTCACCTGTTGAATGTTCTTTCCGGAAATATTTTCCCATCATTGCTCCTATACTGGCCAATGTATCTCCTTTATCATTCCCTTCCTTTTCATCACCTGCTACTTGGAATGCCATCTGGTATTTTTTCAATAAATGGTCATTTCATTTTCAGCAACCAGATTGTCAAAAGATTAAGACAGCATTTCATGTTTTATGTATTTTTTAATGCATGTTACCATCCTTTTTATTTTCCATTCCAGAAGATAATCTATAACACTATTCCTGGAATGATCACCAACTCTTTGATCTGATTCTACACAACAGCGCAGATAACCTTCAAGATAGTAACCAATTCATCCACAATGCTATGTCTAGGGCCTATGCCGGAACCTACTGACAGGATTGTATCACTCTTGAACAACATATGTCCTATCCGCGCAACTAACTATTCCTGAGGATCATTGTTCACATGGAAGGCACAACCATCAACATAGTTGGTACAATTTGCACTTTTCATTCTCGAAAGCGTTGTGCAGTACATTACAATAATCAGGAAATGATCGTCAATCTCTAGAGTTTCAACAGTTTCCATTAAGGTGCAATTGCGCAGTTCTGATAAACGTCAGGCTATCAGATTTGTTTTACTCTTTCCATATCTCACTTCCACAGCATGATTCTAGACTTAGACAGGTTACCTCTTTCAACACATTTTCTCTGCAGCTCCAAACAGTGGTTTCCTGTGTGTCTTTAAACATGCTTTTTTGTGTGAAAATGCTGTAAGGAATAGAACAGTGGTTAATAAAGCCTTTCATCTTTTCATGTGGTTCAATGCTAATGTCTCTGTGTTTAGTGACTGTAGCTGCAATTTGAGTGCCTGCCTGCATAATTGCCACTGATTGGATGCCCTGCAGTTTAGGCCTACCCACTGCCATACATGTCCGCTTACCTGAGTGAAATGTGTCAGGGGTCGCCTCGGAAAACACAACAACATATTACAAAAGTAGTCAAAAAGCAATGTATGCTGGTGCAAGAAGAAACACAATTTTATTCACGGACCCAGATGCAGCTGGGACAGCAAATTCAAACATATTGCAGAATAGAACTGCATGAAAAGGCGCTGTCAAAGAAACACCCCTAAATTGCTAACTTTTACACAATGCAAGTAATTAGTATTCATGATTATATGACTTCAAAAGAATCTCCCCACACAACGCTGATGCATTCTGAACCCTTATAGAAAAGCATACATTGAGTTCAACAATTGGGCCCACAATCCTTCCCACACCCCCCTCAATTACAACTTCTCAGGTCACAATGCACTCCCAATTCCCACAGCTCAAAGTGAATTCAAAGAAACATTTGAGATGACCAGCGGAACATTAACCAACTGCCCTGGTCGCCTCATCCTGATTCTCACGAGAAGGACCTTCCACCATGTCACCACCAGAGCCTTGAACCATGGACCTACTGTTACACAAATGTTGCATATCGGGGACTCTATAACCCTTTTTACAGGGAACATGTTCTACTGGGCAATTTGAAACCGCCATGGTTCTTCTTGGAAATCGTATTTCATAAATGATTTTGAATCATAAAATGGTCACGTATTCATTATTTGTTGGCAGAACTTGTGAGCTCTAATCTGTGACCTTGAAAAATAACAATTACTGTGTACATGCTCCAGCACTGACCGGGGATCACAGACTCTGAACTAAGTCACCAGCGGTTACATGTGATTACAATGTATCAAAAAATAGTGAATGAAATAATACCGGAAAAAAATATCAAATGTATTTTTTATATTGGGGGCCAGCCTGCCTAAGCCCCCATTTCGCCATGCTTTTAACCTCACCCTGAGCCACCCTCACACTTTATAACCCCTTACCGCCACCCCCATATATTTATTTTTCGTTGTTTTTTGGTATTATTTCATTCAGTCTTTTTCCCGATATAATCACTGCACATTGTCAGCAGCCACAGGAGCTTTTGCTGCACACTAAATATTAACACACGTTTTCTGCAAAATCAAGCTTTTAAGACCTATTTACTGCATTTCGTTCTACCACTAAGTTTGATTATACTTTCCTGTGTCTCTGCATTTATGAATTCGTTTTATTAAGCATTTTATTTCACAGATATTAGAAATAGCCCTCTCCCCTCTTACAGTGCTACTCTTGCAGCTGATAAGTGCGTTCCTTTATACCGCGCTGGACTTGCATCTTTATTACTGTTCCATGGGGTTACCTGAATTTGCAGCCTTACCTGTTTTTCCTGATTGGTATGGAACATTCTCATCAGTCTTTAAAGAAGTATGTTTGCTGTTTCTATTTTACTTTAGGCTTCTATTAACTCTGCTACCTGTATGCATCTCATCATCAAACATCTGACACAGGAACATCTCCGCAGCACACTCACTGGCTGACTGGGTTTTCCTTGGCATGGCTCCTCCCCAACACATGGCCATGATTTCTGCTCTTTTTGTAATGTTTGGCACACACACTAATGGGTGTGGAAGGCCATTCTGAAAGTAATGGGTGAGTGCTTGCAAATCAAGTGACCATAGAATCCCCAGTGCCTCATCAAACATCAGTGCATCAAATTACCAGCTGAATAGATGGCTTCACCCTGCCTTGGGTCTTTATTTCAGGTGGGTGTTTAATCATATGTGTTATGGGACTCACAACCTATATAAACCCTTCACTGTGTATCTATTCTTGTTGTTTCTCAGGTTCCTGAATTACAAGTGGGAAATGTTGACACACTTTTCCTACAGTATAAATGCATTCACCTCTCAGAACAGAGTTTATTATTTGATTAAGCACTATGTTAAATCACACTTCCTTTTTCTCTACGTTGTTTTTTTTATAGAAACAAGCCTTGTGTGTGTGAATTCTTTTGTGGCTTGATACAGAAATTACCAAGGGATTTATATCTAACGTTCCCTCCCCTCCCAACCTGCTTCTATGGTTCAGGGGTGCTAGCGAATAGTCACTTGCTTGCTACTTGTCTGACTTCTCTCTTAGCACCATCACTTTGCGGTCAGGGTTGGCAGCTGTTTCTCTGAATGTGCCACAACCTGGCCACCTGTGAGTATCCACGTTTTGATCAAAAAACATTTATTATGAATCTAAGTCTGTACTGGTTTGAGTCAAAGTAATCATCTCTACTGTAATTGGAACAGTTATATTCAGGTTACCATATATGGTTTGAGCTGCCCCAAATTCATTCCTGCAATAGTGACCTGGGTGACTGTGGTATTTCCTCAAGTTCACAACTGCCTTGAGCACTTATAATTACATATCTCTCTGGGTTGTATGGTTAGGAACTAAATTGATAGTTATCCCTTAACTGTCATTTAGTTCCTGAGGCCTGCTTACATGTCTGACACCTTGATAATTGTCAAGCCAAACAGAAGTAGGGAGGGGTTCTGGGATATTTCTAGCAGCTACTTTTCTGAAGCATTTAAGTGGTATTTGTTTCATGGGGCTCCTTTGCTCAACTGGATTGAAACAGGACCAAGATTCTGGCCAAATACTATGATAACTAAGACAAATATATGAGTTATTTCAATGCTCTGTAATGCCATCATTAATGTTTTGTAAGGATGTGTGTTGCCTACCTCCAATGTTAAGCTGTTTCTATTCTGAATTTAGCTGCATAGCTGCATATGCTTGAGTCTGGCTCTCTATTTAAACAGTTTTAGTTTTGGAGCAGCCACAAACATTTTGCCAACACCATTGATACACAGAGGTGAGAGAGTGAGGGGATGCCAGAAAACTGACTGCGTGGTTGGCATGGCAACTGGAAATGCTGTGGCATAATTGATCAGCACATTAAATGCTATTTCTCGATCCATTACGCTGATGTAGTCCAGTAGTGGCTTGTTTAACAATTCAAATGTACTCCCAATCAGGCGTTTTGTACTATGTCAAGTGACTGTGTCACATTCAAAGCTGGAATCGCATTTTGATAGTTCTTTTCAAAGCCAGAGGGAGTTGGACTATATTTGCCTACTTTCCTGGCCTTGTTAGGCTGTATGTTTCCCTTTCTGGATACTGTTATCATACAAGTGAATATCTTTGGGAGAGGTGCAGTACAACTGATAACATATAGATATCTTCATAAGAAATCTCATACTTCTTATGAGGGCATCTGTATGTTGTTAGTGGTATCAGTACCACAGACAACATATAGATACATGTATTGATTAATCAACAGATTATTAGCCTGGGAATAATGTGCCGGGGCCAATACACTGTGCTGTAAACCAATAGCAGTCCTGTCCATAATAATGGTATCATCTGCATTGGAGAGACAAATTAAAGGGACAGTCCCCACACAGGGCAGAACATTATAAAATACATTTTTAACTAAAGTCACACATATCGGCCACATACAGATTATAGAGTAATGGGGCAAGCTCACAGCCCTGTTTCAGACCATGGCTTGTCTCAATCGGAGAGAGACAAAAGAACTGTATAATTAAGCCTAAAGGCAGCAGCATTACTCTGGTAAAGTTGCTTGATAAGAGTCAGGGCTACGCCCCCACCTCTCCAAATGTTCCCATAAATGTTGGCAAGAGAACAGATCAAATGCTCCTGCATTGTATATAAAACAAATGTACAATCACTGGTTCTTAATCTGAAGCATAGCCCGGATAAGATAGACAAGCGCCTATATGTTGTGCAAAGTACTAAAACCCTTTTTAAAAAGGGTCTGCTGAAATTTCAAAAGATTTATTTCCAGCAACCCGCCACTCAATTTATTTTAGTAGACATGTTGCAAAGATTTTGTAGATAGAATCAGATAAGGCTAACACATGATCATTACAAGGGTTAGTTCGGTGTCCCTTCTTATAAATAGGAATAAGTAGAGATTTCCTCCAACTAGTTGGAATAACATCAGTTTTTATTATGTCTAAAAAAATAACATATATAGGTTAGCGCAAACAGTAGGACAACCTTTAATTACCACGTTCGCTAAACCATGAGGGCCAGGAGGCCTGGAGGATTTAAGTTTCACTATGATATCATCAATGTCCTAGACAAGGAAGGTAAACCAGGAAGGCATTACGTTTCCAACCAGTGCATGATAAGACCCAAGGTTAACCTCTGGTACCAACGGACAGTTCCTTTTATAATACATTGAAGATACATGATTGATCCACATCTCCAATCAGGTTAATTTCTCTATCATCACAAGCTATCACATGCTTTCGCCAGTGGTGCCAGAATTCATGGTTATCCCTATCTCGAAGAGCAGAAAAGACAATCGGCCATTGCACTCTAGTTGAAAGTCTATGTGATTTCAAGCAATTTTAAACTTAGTTTTGAAATTAGCAATCTTAGATCTTTTATCTATATAATCAATATCAATTTTTTTAATTTTTCTAATATTATCAAGTAGATTCTTTTTTCAGTTGCAATCACAACATCACATGTCTTATATGACTTCTTATGTGGAGCATGTAACTAAGTTAGCAAAATTAATAACCTCCATAATATCCCCAATATTCAGGAGGATAGATCATAACTACACCAATCTTCCTCAAATCTATAAAGCAAATTGTGACACAAATTCATATTAAATGTACCAATATTAACCACATTCCGATAAAGCCTATTCCCCTGGCACAGAACATTGTTCATTGCATATTCTCATTCTGCATATCATAACAAACTCATCAACCAAAGTTTCAAGCTGGAAAATTACAAAACAGTAATCAATACTTGACTGAGCAACCCCATTATACCAGGTATAAGAGTCAACAGTTTCAGTCTTAGCCACAGATTCCAGATAAGTCATCCAATGGCACTCAAATAGTGAGGTCCACAAGGAGCCCATTCATAATCTTTGGGCAATCATAGTACCTAAGAGAGTAGTTACAAATATCATTTAGGTCGCCCATTACAATGAACTGCATTCCTGGAATATCAAATATCCATTTGGACAGTACAACGTAAACATATTCCATTATAGATGAAGTCTGTGAGCCATCTGGAATGACATAGATGTTGACTACTAAAACCTTGACAACAGGAGACGCATTACCAATCTTCAAAATTGCAGTCAAGACATAAGGATGAAAATAGCCCATAACATTTTCCACATGATAAAATATAGATTTCACTCCTATCACTAGTCCTCTGGATGGTCTACCCAAGAGATATTTAGAAGCGTACCTTTGCAATACAGTTTAACAACAGTCACCACCCTATCCATCAGCCATGTCTCTTGAAATGCAAACAGGTCAAAGTCCAGGATGAGCTTAAATCAATTCTTATTACTTCAAAAGGCATGGTAAGCCCCAGTATTCCACAAGGAGATAATAAAAGGTGAGGATTTATATTCAATACACTGTACAATATCAACCACAATTCAATGATTTTCTACATCTATTCATGAAGGGCCCAAAACAGTAGGAGTGCCGTGCTGTCTGCTTAATTTGGTCAAAGATAGACTTCATCAAAGCTGCAAACCGATCTTCCAAATCCTTGGAAACACCAATTCTACTTACCTTCCAAGTCAGCATTCGCATTTATATAAAATGCATCATATATCTCAAATTCATAGCCCATCCTCAAGAAATCATGTACAAAAGCTAAAACAAATTCAATTATAACTTGCAAGATAAAGTCCACCAAATACCAGTTGGAAGTGTTCGAAGACATATGTATTTCTACCAAAATCAATGACTGTTGATGTAATCATCCATAGTTGTGGAAAGCAGTTCAAAACATATCTATTCAAGAAGGGACTAGTTTTTGTTGCAAACAAGTCTGTGATTAAAAGTGTACTCCCTCCAGACTTTTTGATCCCATATCAGGGTAAGTAGTTTATAATGTAACATTATCAGAACAGATCACAGCCGTAACCAAAGAGCCACTCTCCTCATGGGCAGTTTCTTAAATGTATTCCTCTGAGATGAACTAGGAATAGCAGGAGCAAACCTCACCCCATTGATCCCAGCCATCAGCAACTGAAGTTCAGCTTCACTATCAAACTGACTATATTCCAATGAGGAAGAGTGTCATGCCACAGTCCCGAAAGTGTTGGCATCAGTGGAAGAACTTTCACTGGAACTAGAACTTGCTGTTGGAAGTAGCAGTCGCGGTCTAGTCCTCGAAATAACATGGCCACCACCCTACATAAACGTACCGTGCCGTCAGCACAGTGCACTGTCTCCGTTCTCTTGGAGCCTTGCTGCTGTTTCCTCAGCCCTCTCTCCTGTGTATGTAGATTTTCCTTCTACGGCTCTCAGCCGCTGTCCTTCCTTGCTCTCCCTTATCGCTAATCTTTACTTGTACTCTATTCTGCTTTGATTATTCTTACATAACCCGGGTCTTATCCCCGGCTTGCTCCCGCTCTCTCTCCTGAGCGGCTATGCTACCTGAAATTCCTTGGTGCTTGTGCCTCTGACTTTCGTGGCAGTTATTTATCTTTGACCGCCCGCTTTCTGACTATCCTATTCTGTATGCGCCCTCCCGCACTGTTTTCACTCTGTGCATCTATCGCATCAGCTACTTTACTTACCTGTTTCTATTTGAACCTTCTATTATCCTTTCTTACTGTGCTTTCGTGGCATCCGCCACTAACTGTGTTAAGAGGAAGTTGCCTCTATTTACCTTCTATCTGGCACAAGCCTCACTCAGTTCAGGGCTCCCAATCCTTCTATACCGTCTTGTTATTGCCCATAAGAGTGGGTCCAGATTATGTTGTGGATTGAGGGACCTTTTACAACAAGAGGGTACAGGTCAGACTCATATCCTCTGGTCCGTATTTTGGAGCATTGTTAGAACAATTCCTTCAAGACTGTTCAACCCATGCGAGACAGCAACCAACCTTCATCGCCTTACCTACCAGGGTTTTTTGGTGCCTGGAGGCTTTTTCCCTGGTTTAGGGTGGGCTCTGGGAAATTCACTTTGGCGTGGGTACTGGTCCCAGTCAAGGTGGACTCTGGGGAGCTCAACTCTACTTGCACGACAAGAAACAGAAGAAGATTCAGAAGAAGTCTAAGGAAGGGCGAAAGATCAAGCACAAGACTTCCGAGGACTCACGAGACAGTTCATCATAAGATTGAGGTGAGGAGGGGTCTCAGGAGGTTACACCGGTTCAGGACAAAGTGTCAGAAGATGAACTAGTGTCCTCCGCCACAGTTTTTCTGAAATGTTTTGACTTTTGAAGCAAATCAAGAGGGCCACATGTAGAAGGAGCTTTTTGTGTCTTAGATTTCAAAATCATAGTTGAAGGCATCAATGATGCATAGCTATTAGATGTAGAAATGCATGCAATATTAGTAGAAGTGATATTAGCAAGTGCAGTGCTGTTTTTCCTTTTAGGTTTATCCAAATTAGGCAAACCAACTGAATGCCCAATTGTAAGCCTTCGTCTCTCATTTTCTGCTTTTATTTCTCTTCCGTGCTCTATGTGAGTGTAACTCAGGGCTCATCGAAGAATTAATAGAGCTGGACATCTCTCCTAGATGAACAACACGAAGAGAGATATATGTACCAACTGTACTAAATGTAGCCCTCAGTCAGAACAGGGCTACATGGCAAAGCTTCACAAGTCATACAATCCGGTGGAAAAGTAGGCAAAGATTCCTCACTCTTCTGGCCAAGATTAGCACTGCTGTGTTCAAGAATCACATCCACTATTTTTTCTATGATATCCCAAAGATCATTCTGCTTCTTGGACATATTCATATAAAGAGCACAGAGAGCCTTTACAATCGTGAGAACCTCTCTTTATTCAGGACATAATGACTCAGACTCAGTGCTAAATGAAGAGTTGGGGACCTCCTGCTGATCATATAGGTCATATCCAGCAATTTTGCCAAATCAAATGCAATAATATTGCTTACAATTCCAGGCATATAAATAAGAGAGCTAAGTACAGGAAATCCAAAAGACTCACACTGTAGACTATAGCACATGTTGAGGAGGGAATTATTATTGGCTAGTGTACAGGGCCAAAGTGCAGGTTTACAGAAACAGAGTAGGACCACTATATATCCTAGGGCAACACCTCCCTCTAGTGGTGAAAACAGGCAAGGCTATGCAAATTGACATTGTCTCTTTATATCCTAAGGCAACAGCTCCCTTTATCGGTGACAACAGACAAAACTACTGCATCGGACAAATATACAGGAAAAACTGACCTTTTATTATTTTGTTAGATAGGAGACAACAAGGAATTATCCACATGTGAGAAATCTGAGTGAGCAGAGGTCTCTGGTACTGATAAAGTAATGATTTCCTACATGGGAAAGCCAGACAACATAACATAAGCAAATGTTACAAGTGTTGATTGATTGAAAATAGTCTGTGATTTTCTCTTAATCCATCCCATTCAATTTTGAAGGCTTGTTCATCTCATTAACCACTGTGGAGCAGCCAACTTCCATCTTAATGGGCATTTATTTCTTACAGTTATCTATTTTTGCAGGTGTTTTACCCACCTCTTTAGAGTGCCCGTTACTGCACAGCGGGTACCCTTTACAATTGCCAGGTATCTCAGCAAAGAATTAGGGTTTACTGACAATACCATGCCTCAGCTACTGCACGCTGCTCGTCTGATAGTGTGCACTTTGTGATGAATGCTGCAGAGTCCAGGGAAAGGCAGCTGCTACCTGATCCCGAACTTGGAGGTGCTATTAACCAGGAGGATGACCTGGGAGGATAAGGTCCCCAAGGGAACCGGAGGACTCAATTGGGAGGGATGCAGTATTCTTCTTCTGCAGAGGAGGAAGAGTCTGTAAAAGCTGAATATGTAATGGCTTGCTGTCAGAGGCAGATATTCTTTCCCAAAGCTATTTACCATGATGATGGTAAAATCTGTTCTCATCCATCCTGTTTTGGGAGTAAGAATCATCTTCCCAAAGTTAAGCACACATGGATAGGTGAAAGCTACCATGTTAAGCAGAGGAATATTAAAGTTGAATCTTTAAAGGTTAACGTATTAGATTCTGAGAGTCGTATTGCCCCTAGAGAACAAAACCATTCAGTAGAATCATGCAAGAGTCCTTTCAAAAAGATAATCAATAAAAACAAAGGTGTGAACAATTATCCCCTTAAAAGGAGCAACTTGAATATTGTGGACTTCAAGTTCCATAATGCTACAAGTACTGGGACAAAGAAGAGGGATGTAGAGGCGTTAGACTGCAAGTTGCAGGTTAATGGGTTAAATGACCCACATCTGAAGGAAACTGGGAGGCATAAAAGGCTGACTCAGGTGCAGGACATATAGAAATATAGAAGAGTAGCAGTGGAAGGTGGAGTGGTTGTAGTAGTTCAACATTGCAGCTGAAGGAGAGTAGAGACACCAACATTGCTGTGGTTTGCAATACAGATGCCAGTTTTGATAGGGTCTCTTCCTTCAGAGACCTGAGGTGCAGAGATTGTGCAGTGGGAAGGGGTAGTTTTACAAGCTGCTCTCTTGAAGATTGTGGTTGCAGAGTTTGCACAACAAGAAGCAGTCTGTACACACTTTCCCCATGAAGGTCGTGGTTGCAGAGGTAGCGTGGCATGAAGCATGAAGATAAGAAGCCTTCCGCCCAACAAAGCAGATTCTGTTGGCAGGCAGGCACCAGAGAGGCTTTGGAGCACAGAATGCTCCTGTTTTGCTGAGCATGGGCCAAGGAAAACCAAGTGAAGCTGTTTTCCATGCCGCCCATGGCAGAAGAAGCCAAGGCAGCGCATATGAAACCCTTGAGTTCACTTCTGTATTGTGACCCTAGAGCACGACGTAACCGCCAGCTGGCCCAAAATGGGTCTTTTGAATATCAAGCTAATGGAAAAAGAGCAGAGTGGCAGAAATATAAATATGAAGTATGTCAAACTGATGTAAAGCAGAAAGATAATTATTTGGCATACCAAGCGAACACAAAGTGGAGAACATGGCAGTATAAGAACTTGGCAAGTAGACTGGCAGAATCCCATTGTGAATTTAAAGGTCAGAACAATTACCAACTTAACAAAGGGGCAATATTGATCGAAACAAACAACCATTGCCAAAGCAAAGAGGGACCAATTAAGACACACGTTGTTTGTAAACCCTATTGTAAGAGGAAGACCGAAGTGATAGGGGGAACCGACCTAAGGAAGTATTGCCTCAACCAAAGAGGACCGAAGCAAGACAAAGCCAATGTCAGCATTTGGTTAATACGAGAGGGGGAAAACAAGAGTGGCAGGAAAGATGCCCTTCTGACAAAAATTGTTCAGGAGAAAAGGAGTATAACCTGCTTTGCATGTGGCAATCAAAAGTGTGTAACAAACAGCACCAATGTGTCTCATGTTTTCCCCAAAGAAGCAGTCCAAATTGTTGTTGATCAAATTATAAGATGTTGTGAGTTTTATGAAGACAAAACTAAACCACAGGGATATTTGTAGAAGTAGTATTCGTTTGCCAGTCCTGGCCGGGCAGTACCGCAGGACAAGGGACCTAGTAGTATGGGCCTGGCAGGTGAGTGGATGAGGTAGAAGTCATTGAAGTTCTGTGGTGTGATTAAAAGTGTTAAAGAAGAAGTGGCAAGTCCACAAAAGCACATTGTGAATCATTGTGGAAACATCCTGACAAATCAACATTGCTGATGCAAGTATTTTGTGAACTATTACCGAATTATACAGACAGAACCTTTTTGTTGAGCTTGATGAAATATGGAAACATCCTTATTCTCTGCAGATAAAGTGTGTAGAACTCTATGCTTCCAGGGGAGAGACCAAATAATTGTTGAATATCATGAACTGCTGTTAGATGCATTTGAGAGAAACCTATTGGAACTATATTGCAACTTAGTTGCAAGACAGGATTTCCTTATTCTATTGAACTGTTGGTTGACATCCTGATTGAATCTGAGGAAGGGAGATTTACCCAGGTTACAAGGAGAAATAGTTACCTGATCTTGAATATTACTGTTTATGTTGCTGTATCTGAAATGCCATATGTTACCTTATTCAGTTTGTTGTATGTACAAGTGTGAGGGACAGAATCCTTTTGATAGATTGTTTCTTTAGTTTATTTTAGGCAGGGAAATCATCATCAGGGTAGGGGTAGTGAGGCATTTATCAAACCTTTTTTGAGTTTAATAAAATAGCATCTTTTGAAAAAACCTTCAGAGAGTTGTCCGCCTCACATTTCTGAACCCCTCACAACTTGCTGTGCGCTTTGCTCAATGTGCAAAAGGTAGTCAAGGTACTTGGTAGAAGCCTTCAATGAGAACCAGAGCTGTGAGCAATTGAAGCAAAGCTACAATGCAGAGAACCACTAGCAGTACCGTCTGCTAGTTTGCACTTGCTGTGCACTTTGCTCCATTTTCTTTTTTTCCTGATTGATCTAGGTTGTCGATTTAGTTTGAATTGTTATTTATTTAAATGCATGGTGAGGAGTCCTCTTATCTTCTCTTTGTAAAGAGGATGGAACCTGCAACTGTTGCAATTTTGTTACTCTAAGTGACTTCTTGACTCAAGTACTCTATTAAATGTGTTCCAAACGGGACATAGGGGTGAGCTTTGATGTTATTCAAATTGAGACCTACTACTAAATAGCCATTAAATTATTATTTTTTCTAGCCTCTGATGCTTCTGAAGATGGTCTGAGGACTGAAACCCGTTAAGCTGTACATTCTTCTTATGAGGATTTGTTGAATTTGCAATTGGACATTTGTAGCTGAATTTGCATACCTAACTAACACAAACATGTTTGTAATTTGATGTACATTTGTAGTTGCTTATTATTAATTTCAGAATTTTATTTTTAATATTATGTTTTGTGTCTGTTATTAAAAAGTGCTGAGTTGAGCGATAGAGGGCCTTGATAGACAGTTTTTCATCATCATCATGTTTATTTTGGAAATGTACAAAACGTTCCATAAAAACAGTACAAGAAAAACAAGATAAAATACATAATAATACAGATGCCAAAAAAAAGACACTTTTTTTAAAGATATATCAGTAATATCATATAATCCATAACAACTATACAAAAAACACATTTCATAGCATATCATTGATGAGACGCTTTCTAATCTAAAGTGCTGTGTTTAAGTAAGATAGAAGAGTCCATCCACCCCGTGGAGAGTGAACCCATAAAAACAAAAAGTCACAGCAGGCCAATATTGCACAAAACCTAGCTCACGCAGCAAGGGGCTTAACAAAGAACATCTCACTCTCTCATAGGCTGGACAAAAATCTATCAAATGGGTGAGATCCTCATATGCGGCATGGCACAAAGGACAGGACCGATTACCAATCTCCCCAGACCACGATGCCACCAATGCCCGTAATAAAACACAATCAAACCTTGCCTAGTTTTAATGATTCTCTTTGCCGGTGACTTTGCCCACAATAGGTACTTCTGAATGCCCTCTGTTCATCCAGGCTCTTGCTCAATGTATCTACATGATAATGAAAACAGGTAGTCAGCAATCTTATCTGCCCCCGAGATATAGCATTAAGAGGTGGATACAATTGTGTAAGGTTGAGTTTCATTATTTGTTTCTTAATATGCCAAACAGATGGGGGTCTGGGAAACTCTCTACCAGCACGCACACAGCCCATTGACTTGTTCTTGGGTGGATGGCTCCTGGGAGAGTCTCAACCAAGTCTTTAGCTCACTTTTCTTTTCACATCCAGTCCAGCACCGAAATTCTAGTCAATTCTCCTCTCAACAAGAGTACTACATCAACCCCATACACGTGTTTCAGCCTAGTTGGGCATCATCAGTGAGGTGAAGCTGTGCCTCTCTAGGAGCAGTGAGCAAGGGGTCCACGTCTGGATCAAGAGAAAACAGCTCAGTGGCACTTCCACTGAGCTTTGGAGACTCTTTATGTAGTAAACACTACTTCACTTATATTATAGTTTTAGATTCGATTTTAGGTATATAATACTTCTTTGGTGGTCAATCATCCATGTGAGGACCCCCATTGTATGCTTGCTATTAAATCACTTATGCATTGTTGTTTTGCAATTTTTCTTTATTGTATTTATTGTGGCAGAAGCCCTTGCCGGTGCATTTTGGACAAAGTCCTTCCTCAGGGCGAGTTTCTAAAAAAAGAGACATTAACAATTTGGGGGTAACCTCACCCCAGATACAGTCAATTTAAACAAAACAATCAAATCTATATAATATCAACGTTCATGATAGTAATGCAAAATGACATGCCAAAAAAACAACACATACCTGCCCAATTGCTATGTATTTTTCTCTGTAGTCTATATCAGAAATTCACACGCTGCGGTAGCCGTAAGCTATTCTTAAAAGGAGCTTCTGTGTCGTGTCACGTATATATCAGCCAAACTATGTTAAACTGAGGAGCAGTTTGAGTGGTTGCTCATTGTTGTGGAAGCATTCTTAGAGATTCTGGAATGAAATAAGCAATGATGCGCTTGACCAATGCCTAAAGAGGCTACTCTCATTGGCATGAAAACATAAATGCATTTACATACTAACATGTGTGAAAAGATCTGAGGATGCACTAGTGTTCTTACCTCCTCTGGCTGCCGGTGAGGTATACCGTTGATTTGATCCCTTGAACAAGTCTCAGGGCTGTATATTCCGTCCGACTTGTTCTATCTAGACGAACAACACACGATTTAGTTAGTAATGTGTTCGTTTCCACTGAGACCACGTATGTCTACACGGGTATGATTCACAAGTTTACCTGTTTCTTCTTCTTTACGCGGTTGTAAAGACCGGTGGGGGGTGTCTGTACTTCCACTCTCAATATGTTAGAGGAGAGGCACAGAGGACCCCAGCCAAGATTCTCTATTGTGGTAGCAATGGACGAGCAATCAAGGTCTAGCTTCTCAGGAGGTGATGCGGGCTGGTTCTTAAGTACAGTGTAGTCCCCGAACCCCCACAAAGGAATGTCCACACACTGTATTACTGAAAACACAGTCTTTATATAATTAATATTCAAAGGTATGTACACGATCACAATAACGCACTTTGTACTTGGAAGTCAATAATGATAAATACATACACGTCTAGAGTGGTACCACTAATGTTATCAAATCTCATTAAAGTGCATCAACTGTACGGTTAAAATGTCACACAGATTAGATTAATAACGAGTAAACCAGCAATAGAGATAGGCAGGAACGTAAGATGGTTAAAACAATAGGCAGAATGCTGGCCCCGTTACCTAGACACAGTTCTGTGTGGAGATCCCCCCACCTGGGCAACTTATAAATAAAGATATATAGCACAAGCCCAGTCCATACAATGTTCAATAGTCTTACTTCTTCTTGTTAAGGTTTTACCCCCCCAATGTACCTGGTGGAGTAGAGTTCTCCGATGATGCACCGACCGATCCTTCTTGAGTGCCTCCCTTTCAGGCGGGAGCCACGGATCGTCGAGAGGTGTCGGGGAACTTGGCGTTCGGTGTCGGGGAATCGACGGCCCTTCTTGAGTGTCCTCCCTTTAAGGTGGGAGTCACGGGTCGTCGAATGTCCGACGGTGAACAGGGTGAACTACGGCAAGGAAGTGGCAGCTTCGTTCCCAGCGGTGCTCGTCGACGACAGAGCGTTGGCGTCCTGCAAGGAAGAGGCGTGTGGGGCACCTCGGTGACGAGAGTTCTGGACCGCAAAGAGATGATGAAGAACTGTGGCCCAGCAAGGGCGTCGAGTCGTCGGCGTCTCTGCGGTCTTTAGGTGGCGGGAAACCCACCGGTGGATACTCCTCGGTGCGTCGACGGTCAGGCCTTCTCCAGCGGGAGACAAGCGGATGCCGATGCAGACAAGAGCGTCCGATGATCAATGGAAGTTCTTAGGCAAACGGGAGCACGGCGGCTCCGGTCGGCGACGGCGGTCGTCGACAGTGGCGGACAACAGTCCGGGTGCTTCTCCTTGGAGTTCCGCAGCAGTCCCCGTATCGGGTCGCAGCCTGTCGAAGGTCTGTCTACCAGGGAGGGTTGGCAAAGATCAGCTGTGCACGATGGTCCCTCATAGCTCGGGAAGAGGGCGCCTTACCAGGTCCTCTCTGCGTCAGTCCTTGGAGGCACAGCAGCTTTCAGATTGTGAAGGAGAGCAACAGCAATTCTTCTCGTCCAGCAGGGCTTCAAGGTCAAGCGTCCGTTAATCCAGTTACTCGTCGTAGTGGACTTCAGCTTCTGAACACAATTCCTAGCAGTGAGAGGTCCCCAGATATACTGTTGATCTCCCATTCATTCCGCTGGGTCACACTCAAGCATCCAATCACGACTACGGGCATTCATACAGGCAGGCAGCCAATCAGGCACACGAGGTATTCAGTCCATTCACTTCTCTCCAGACACTCACAACAAGTTATGTGTATTGGGACAAGTACCGAGCCATTCAACACTCCAAGCTGCATTCATACCGGTTTCGGGCAGGGTTGTCTCAGTCATTGTGTCAACCACCAGATACTAGACACCCACAACACAGAATGCATATTCGTCACACACTCTATTCACCCAGGTCCCACCCACAGGAGGTACCCACAACATACATCACCGGGAAGGCTCCAGCTAGTCTGACTGGTCCTTCACAACAACACCATATATGGCACTTCCATCCAACAGCCAGTCAGGGGGAAGGGACAGAGTCAGTGCTTCCCAGGACTTTGGGAAAACAAGGTAATGGGTAATAGAAAGCAAGAGGCCACCGGGGCCATCTTGTTTTCCATCAGGAATCAACTGATCCCAATGGCAGGGCCGGGGTATCCCAAAATGGAGGATACTCCGCGCACCTGTCAAATTCAGCATGGAGCTGCCACCAGTCCATACCCTGCTCTGTGGGCCACCCACAGGTGCTCAAAAACATATACTAGGGGCACAGGGTTGTACCCCCACCCATGGGTGCCATAAGGGTATCCCACGGGTCCGTTCACCAAACCAAAAGGAAGAGAGCTGCACCGCCAGGAGTCCCACATGAACTCCTGCGCGGAAAAAACGACAGAACACACAATGAAAAGCAGTAAAGGACAAGGATACAGAGGCCCTGTCCCTCCGATGCATTTCCAGCATCACAGCGGTCACGCGCAGCGTTGTGATGTCTGGGGCAACAGATGTTTCCCCTGGCAACAGAGCGCTGCGCGTCATAATGCATGTTTAAGAGTACCGCGTCACCACGTAGGATACGTGATGACGCGGAATTGTAGTTCAAACGACATTGGGAAATGTTGTTCTTTCTGATCAGTGTTCGTGGACTCGTGAAGTCGTGTCCACAGTCCGGATGGCTAAATTAAGCCAATTGGTTCATGGTGGTAATGTAATGTTTATACAGGCATCTATAACCTAATACACTGAAAAAATTGTTAACAGTGTGGCGATAAGTCAAACCGTATTATATTTAGTGCAAGAAAGTAAATTCCAATCGCTTGGTCTATTGGACTGTCTAAGCATGACCCATACATATATGTATACATATTTTGCACTCTCTACCTGAATACTGATAATTGTTGGAGATAAAAGGGTCGAATTACTTCAATGCTTATTTCCGAAAATGAGACGCATCAACATTACTTATCTATTTCATTCACTAATTTGACAGATTGCATCTGTACGTATTGTACTTGCCTAAACTGGCAGAATGGTATAATTATGTGTTAACAGTAGTTGTGATGTAAAAGGACTCATCTCGGTCCCTATGCTTCTACCCCAAATACTCCTTGTGACTTGCACACATAGTTAAACCGTCCTGACTTAGTTGCTCTTTGGCTCATATTACCGTGTATCATACATATAATTCACTTTGTACATTTCTAAGCATGCAAATGTTATGGCACGGTATGGTTATTCATTGCATATGTTGTAGCTTATATCACATGATCACTCAAACTTTTTTTACCCGTACAATTTAGGAACTGCTTGCAGAGAAAATCATACTGCTTTTTGCCAGCATTTCCAGTCTTTTATCCAAAGATAACATGCTTTGCGTTCCTCTCTGTTAATATGGCATTTGTACAAATGTACCAAGATCACAAAAAACAGAATAAGTCTAGTTCTTCATTCAAACCTGTGGGAGCAACAGTCCCAAGCCTTTCGATCCAAAATGCTTCCCGTTGTTAGAGTCTCTTGTTAATGTTCATATGGAGGTCTTTCGTCCTGATAACCTCCAAAATTTGAAATCTCATCTGTGTTAACTGATGTTGATGCGCTTGGAAATGCCTTGCCAAAGGAGAGTGACGATTATTTGTTCTTATGTTGGATTTATGTTCATTCCAGCGTATACGCGCTTTACGACTGGTTTGTCCAACGTATGTGAGACCACATTGGCATTTGATTGCATATATCACATTTGATGTTTCACAGGTAGCATAGTCTTTTAAGAAAAAATGTTCTCCGGTGCTTGAATGGGTAATGATGTTACCTTTAGTCACATTGTTGCAGTTGTTACAAGACAGGCACGGGTACGTTCCTGATTGTTTGCTGCGCTGCTTCTTAATTCGGTTGGGATTGGTGTCAATTAAAAGGTCTTTTAAGTTGTGACTCCTTTGGAATGCAAACATTGGTTGATTGCTGAAGTTACCTTGTAATTTCATATCACATTCAAGTATTGGCCAATTCTTTAATATTGTTTTTTTGATCCTGTTAAATTGAATGCTGTATTTGCTTACAAAAACAAGTTGAGGGTCAGTTTTGCTTACATGAGCTTTTGGTGTTAGCAACTGTACTCTGTCTTTTTGGTCCACTTTCTGTTTTGCTTCTTGTAATTCTGATTCTCTATATCCTCTTGATCTGAATTTATTAAGCATCTTTGCTGATTCACATTCCCAATTTGTATCAGAATTTACAATTCTTTTAACTCTTAATAGTTGACTGCAGGGTAGACTTTTGATGGTTGTGGGTGGATGAAATCTTAACCTATGAAGAAGATTATTCCTATCTGTTGGTTTATGGAAAATATTTGTTTTAAAGTCGGGTTCTGTTGGTATGATCTGTACATCAAGAAAGTGTAAACCAGGGTTTCCAATTTCTGAGGTGAACTGTATTCTTGGGTCAATCATATTCAGACATTGCAGAAATAGATTAAGATTCTCCATTGTTCCTTTCCAAATCAAAAAAATGTCATCTATATAACGACACCAATGTTTGATATTTTTTTGCCAAACTGGATGATGTAAAACGTGGTCCTCCTCAAATTTAATCATGAAAACATTGGCATAGGCTGGCGCCATGGTAGCATGGTAGCCCCCATGGCGGTTCCACTTATTTGTTGAAAAAAGGTTTTGTGATGTCTGAAATATGCATTTCGTGCTATCATCTCGAGCAAGATTACCACAAATTCCTTTGATGCTCCTATGTCATTTTCTTTTAACAGGATCCACTCCACTGCTTGTAATCCTAGATCATGTGGTACCGATGTGTACAAGCTGCACACATCAATAGTGACTAAGATATCTGTTGGTTCAATTACTATGGAATGTAGTCTATTGAGAAAATCCGTGGTGTCCTTAATGTACGATGGAAATTTCTGGATGATGGGTTGTAGGATTTTGTCAATGTAGATCCCTAGAGGTTGTAGTAGTCCTTCAGTTGCTGCGACTATGGGTCTTCCCGGCGGTTTGTCAAGAGTCTTGTGTATTTTAGGTAATAAATAAAAGTGGGGAATCTTCGGGTATTGTGTTATTAGAAATGATTTGGTTGTTGACGAGATCCATCTATTTTCTTCAGCATCGTTCAACATTTCTTGAATTTTGGACTTGATGTCTTGTGTAGGGTCATTCAGTAAGACCTTCTAGGTATTGATATCTTGGAGTTGTCTTTCACATTCCTCTTCATAATCCGTTGTGTTCAATATTACTAAGGTACCTCCCTTGTCAGCCGAGCGAATCGTGATATCTGGTCTTCATATAGCTTTCTTATTATTGCCACATCCTTTTTTTTTGCTAAGATTCCTATATTTAGGTGGCCTAAAGGAAACTTTTTGCAAATCTTTTAACACTGCTTCTTGAAACACGTCCATTGTTCTATGAGTAACCGGAGGCATGTAAGTACTTTTCGAGCGTAGCTCCAAAAATTCAGAGTCTTTACTACTTGCATCAGCTGTTGAGATTTAAGTTTCAACTTGCGTATAAATTTAAACAATTCAACTTTCGTTTCAAACAAAGTGGACGTGTGCATGGGAACAAAGTTAAGACCTTTCTCCAATATTGTTAATTCAATTGCCGTTAGGTTTCTCCGTGAAAGATTAGTCACTAAAGTCTTCTGTTCGGATATCGGCTCTGTGTGCCTGATGTCCCTGCTTTTTCTTTTGCCCCTTCTTTTTCTTTTCTGCGGTCTTGTCCTTTCCCTAAAAAATCTTGTTGACGAGGTGGTGTTGTGGTTTGGTCAATTGAAGGTCTTTCTGCTTCCCTCGATTGTTGATCTGTATGACTCTCAGGGGTTTTGCCAGATTCTGCTTCAGATCCCAAGCTTAAATTGTCCGTAGAAGTTTTATGTTGGGGACGATGTTGGTTGTTATACTTATTCATCCACGTATATACTTCATCGTTGCAATAGTCATAGGTGTCTCGTTTAAACTTCGGTATTTTTTTGTTTTCTAGCTCGGCTCTATAGGATTCTAGTTTTTGATTGATCTCATCTAATGTATTCTTGAGATCTTCATCGCTGATGGTTGTGCTTAGTTCAATTTTTATATCTTCAATTTCTGTATTAATTATCGCCAACTCTTTTGATAATTCTTGGATCATCAACAATATCAAATCTAATGAACACTTGTTTAAGATACTTTCCCATTTTTTGACAAAATCTTTATTTTCTTTACATAATGTGGGACGTAAGGGCATATGTAACCCTCTTGGGATTCTCTGAGCTCTGTGATACTTGGTCAATGTGATGGCATGTAGTTTCCTGTTGATTTCCTTACGGATAAGATATTCCAATTGTTTAACCTTTAACGTCTGGATCACCCTGGTAACTTAGGGTTAGACCCAAAGTGAATTTATGAAAACAAAGGGGGGTCTGGGAATCTCTCTACCAACACGAACACAGCCCAATGACCTGTTTTTGTGTGATAAACCCCTGGGAGAGACTCTACCAAGTCTTTAGCTTACTGTCCCTTTCACAGAGAAGAGACTTCCCCACATATCAGTCTTGTTCCTGCTCAGCGGCAGTCCAGCACCGATATGCTAGGCAATTCTCCTCTGAAAAAGAGTACCACAGCAACCCCATAAACGTATTTCAGCCTAGTTGGGCATCATCAGTGAGGTGAAGCTGCTCACTGTTCTTAGAGAGGCACAGATAAGCCTCTGAAGAGCCATCGGGTACGCACCATTAAAATGGTGTCATCCGCGTACAGCAACTCAGTAGGTGATCATACAAACCATTAATATACACACAGAAGAGCAGGGGGACAGGACACAGTCCTGGCGCACCCCTGACTCCACTTAAAAGAACCTGTGCATCTCCCACTGGCACCACTCCTAAAACAGGTCTATGTTGAATCATGCAGTTGTGCCAAAAGACTCACCAACGCTGGCTCGGATCCATGAATGCCAAATAAATAGGCTCTTCCCTTATATATATGGAATGAGAGATCACCATATAAAGATTAAGAGACTACTCAGTCGTACCGAGCCCTTGCCGAAATCCCAAATGCAGCAACGAGAGGACCCCACTGTCCACAACCCACTCCTCAAGCCTTGCCAGGAGTGCATGGCAAACGATTTTAAAAATGGAGTCTAACAGTGAACTTGGCCTTTATGAGGCAGAGACATCCCACTGACCCTTTTTGTATATTGGGTGGATAGTTGCACAGGACCAAGAAGGGGGCACAACCCCCACACAAATAGCATTGAACCGCTGGGTCAAAACCAGGACCCACAGTTCTGGGGCCACAACAAACAAATCAGCAGGAACATTGTCAGGTCCTAGTGCCCAATTACAACGCTGGTAACCAATGGCTTTAATTATTTCCGCCACTGAGAAAACAATCCCTGCAGCAATGCCCTCCTCCTCCAAATTCCCTATACTGTCCAAGGTTGCAGGGTACAATTTACTTACCCTCACTGTACAGTGAATAAAGATGAAAAATGGTCCACCCAAGCCAGATCAGAAACATAAAGAGACTGAAGCCTTCTGATTATATTTGTAAAATGGACCATGATTTGCAATTGCCCAAAAAAATGTGTGCATCATTATCCTGGGATGCTCTGATCCATGTGTCCCATGGTTCATCTTCCATGGACCTTTTTCTTCTGGCCAGAGCCTTCTTAAAAAGAGACCTTGCACAAATAATAGTTTTTGGAGGCCTGAGTGTTTTTCAGTACTAAAAGTAAATAAGACTTTGCTATAGTGCATTCACAGTCAAACCAACCCGTCCTTGGTGCTACCCCTCTTTTACCCACTACCTGGGTAAACACCAATGACAGATTACGCAGTAATGACCAAAACTCCTTTAAAATAGAATTCTGCTCTCAGTCCCCGACAATATGGCCTCCAGTTTGTGTGGACTCGATTGAACCGACATCCTTAATAGGTCCTCCCTCCTTTCATTATTTCATCTTAACCTATTTCCCGGTGCAGACCGCAATACCTCAGACAATTAAACCTGACCTGGTGAGACTTCTCTGTGGCCAGGCCAATGTCAAGCCTAATGGGAACACTATGTCAGAGTGTACTCCACCAATAACTCCTCATATTACATTTTGACTCTTGCTTGAATGTATTGGATACTTAGGATTTCTAAATTTAGTTGTGCAGTCCTCCCAAACGTCTTCAGTTTTGCATATTTTCCCCTTTTGCTTACACATTTGTGTTCTGCATTTTCTGACTTCTATTACAGGAGTGGGTTTTTAAGGTGTTTTTAATAGCTGTATGATTGATTTGCTTAATTCAAGTAAGTATATATACTTTTATAGAACGTTGATTGGATATTATTTTACTTTGGAACTGATGAACTATTGCTGTTTGGGTTTCTACTGTCTCACTGTCTCAAATTCACACCCCTTCTAAGAATATTGACGTCCATTGACCTATGTTACTACAAAAGGGAAGGCAGTATATCTCTCCCCCGTGCCTGTCGAGGGCTGACTAGGTGGGTTAGCCACTACTCATCCATGTACTCCTGCAGAGCAGAAGCCACTGGAATCTGTGCTCTCCTGGCTAAAGACCATCACTACACTCTCCTTCTCTCTTCGGAGACACTTGCATCATCAACTTCTTGGAGGCTTTTCAACATTTCAGGTTTGCTATCCTTCCTACCATGGGAGCATCCTCTTTCTTCTCATAGATTGCGAAGTGCGCAAACTTTCAAGCCATTGAAATAATTGTGTTCAGTTCCAATAAACAAAGACATTACCTGGAAGTGTTCCTTACATTGCATTCCAAGTTCTTGTATTGTGGCTGCCTAAACTGTAGACTCAGTACGAGCTGATTCCCAATGCTTGCCTCCAGGGTGATGAAATGAATACTGCTCTCCACACTACAGGGATAAATAGTGTTTTCTAAACACCTATGCAGCCTGATGCTACTTCCAAACCAGCAGTGATCACAATCATAACAGTGAAGCAGACAATGCATGCATTTTACACTCATTATTTAAGGTAGCAGAACTCTAGGTAAGGCTATAATCTTCAAGAGGGTTGTGTGTGGGAGTGCAAGGAAGCACCTAATAACATCAATACTACTGTGCTACCAAAATAAATGAAATGTCTAGTCAGGGTTCTATAAGAAATAGGAGTCATTACCTAAAATAAGAAAATTCAAACACGCTATTAAAAATACTAACAACCCACCCCTGTGAAGGCATATACAACATTATTTTGTATTATTATTATTATTATTATTATTATTAATAATATATGCAGGTGTTTGGTTCAAAGGGGCACTCTCTTTATCAAAGGCGGCTGGTGCATTATTTTACTGGATGGTTGTAAATATTTCCCCAAATATGCCCTAGCGATTGAGCATAGTGAGGGAGCTCCATCTAATGAAAGAGGGTTCATGTGGGGTTTCACACCTGAAACATTTTTAAAATCATGGGTTAACATGGTTAATTTTATAGCACAATTCCTTAAAAAATGAGGTTAAAAGCAAACTGTTTCCAATTGGTTTTGTTGGGCAACTCATGAAAAAATACCATAGATGCAATCCACCAACAGTGCACAGAAGCATTTCTCCAACACATTGTCATGATGCTTTTTCCCACAATATATGCCAGTGTAAAACATTTTCACCCTAGCCTTGCCCATACATTTCCATGGTGGCTGCACCAATACATGCACATATTCTGATATAAGAACATACTCATGTTTGCTTTGCGCACAATGCCAGTAATGATACTTTAAAAATTACCCCATGCTTGTTCTGCCAAATATGGCAGCATCCCCATGCAAGAACATACTCCAGTTGCTTTACCATTAAAAAATGGCATGCCAAAGTACGAAAACATGTCCAAACCAGCTGCACCAAAATGCCAGTCTAGCCACGTAATAACACTTATCATGCTTGCTTTATCGTAGATGCCTAGTGAAAAGTGCCATGGCTGCCCCCTAGCCACTTATAATTTCAAAAACACACATGTTAATGTCTGGCATATATTTATTTATGTAGTTACAAATTAATCACACTATGGGCCTCATTACACGGATGGCGGTAAGGATTTACCGGTACCGGTATTTTACCGGTACCGGTAAATCCTTACCGCCTTACTACGAGGTCCCTTTGCGGGTTGGGGGATTTAACCCCTGCTTTTTGCAGGCGTTAAAAACCAACCCGCAAAGGGACCCAGGGAGCTAATTACGGTACCGCATTTTGCGGTACCTTAATTAGCGCCTTCCCCATTCCCATTGAGCCCTATGGGCCAAAAATGGGAATGGGGAAGGGCAATGGTGGAAGGGGGAATTACCGCCCCGCCAACTTTGGAATGGGGCGGTAATTCCCCTTTCCGCCAAGGCGGTGCCAGTATTTTACCGGCATGAACCATGGCGCTAATAGCGCCATGGTTCTCCGCCATCCGTGTAATGAGGCCCTATGTTTTAATGGGTACACAATGAACACCAATGGGGTGATGTAACACTAAGCAATCTCTTTAATGCACAAGGAGCAATAGTGAGCAAAACATTTCAGCACAGAAATAATACTTTTGTGTGTGTGTTCAAATAGCAGTGTGGTTACTATTTCCCCCTGCAAACCCCTCAACCCCCCAACATGCAATGTAAAGAGATGAGAGGTGATGAGGTGAGAGAGCAGGTATTCAGGAATGGCAGAATTCAACACAAAATATCAATCCCAATTTCCCCCCAGAAACACGAGAGAAAAATAGAATTGATTGGCAAGCTGTCAAAATGGTTTTAAAGTTATCTTGAGAATATATTGGGTAAGACACTAAATATGGGCTAAATCGCTGAAATTGTTTAAATTCTTATGGAAGCCGCTTTGGATAGTTACTCACCAACACTAGCAATGATTTAATACTAAGCAGCAATGTGAAATCTTAAAACTGTAAGCAATTAAAAGTTGTTTTACACGTGTCAGAAATTCCCTAAAAGAAAATTTGCAGCAAACTTTTCCTTGCGCGATAATCGCGATTACAGGCGAGCTATATGGATTTGGAATGCGGTTTTAGATGCGAATTAAAGCTGTGGATGTTAGCTACAAGCAGAAGAAGTTGTGGACGAAAAAGTTATGGACGTTTTAGTGGAGGTCGTTTTTTCGAGATAGGCGCAAAATGGGAAACAGGAAAGACAAATGGGATTTCTTACACTAGATTATGACTATAGAAAAAGAGAATGCCACACATGAATCTCCATCAGTTCCTGGCCAGGGAACCCTTCATGGTGTGGATACTCAATTTCTTTCTGGGATTCACTTTAGTTACTCACAACACTAATGACTTATGATTTTAGAAAACAAATGAGAGAAACTCAGGGCAAGAAAAGTTCTGACAATACTATCATTCTAAATTTGCAGATAGGATTGATTGATTGATTTATTGATTTATAAAGCGCTTTACACCAAGACACTGTACAGTGGAACAATATAATACATAACAACATCAACAATATAAGAGTGGAAGCCAAATTACATTATGAATCATTCCACAAAGCAGTGAAAAAAGCAATTAACTGAAGGGAAGAGGGGGAGTAGGGTGGTGGAACTGGGTGGGGGGGTGGTGATGAGTTGGAGGAGGGAAATGGAAGGGAGAGAGAGGGGAGGTGGGAGAGGGTAGAGAGAAAGTCAGAGGAAAGAATAAGGAGGGAGCGGAAGGAGATAGGTGGGGGAGATTTCAAGGAGGAGAATGAAGGAGGAGGGATTTAAGGGAAGTGCGGAATGAGGAGAAAGTTGTGATGGAGCAGATTGCGAGAGGGAGTGAGTTCCGGAGCAGAAACGAGAGGAGGCACAGGGGGATGGAGGCACAGTGAGAAGGAAATGGTCACTGGATCGAAGGGAACAGGAGGGTAAGTAGAAAGAGAGAAGGGAGGAGAAATAAGGATGAGCAAGACCATGGAGGGATTTGAAGACAAGGCAGAGAAAGTAACATTTTAGCTGAGAGTGAAATGGTAGCCAGCCAAGGTAAGAGAGCGAAGTACAGATGGAGTCACAGGAGTTAAGGAGACATAGGGTATGAACAGCAGAGTGATAGATGGATTTGAGGGGGGCAAGATGACATGTAGGTAGTCCAAAGAGTAGAGAAGAGCAATAGAAGAGGCGGGAGAAGATGAGAGAGGAGATTAGGAGTTTGGTAGTGTGGAAAGTGAGGGAAGAACGGATTTTGCGAATATTGTAGAGGTGGTATAGACAAGTGCGAGAGGTGAGGGAAATTGAGATTGGGATGAGACTATGCAAAGTACATATGCTATGTGACACAGTTCTTTCTATCGATACTCAATAGATAGGTTTTTAAACAGAACCGTCAGGATTCTGGTCAAGGATTCTGGTCAGGGATTCTGGTCAGGGATTCTGGTCAAGACAGACAGCTGGGCACATCGGATTGGACTGGGTCTGTTCACAGCAGGGCACTGCACTGAATCGGGTCTGCAATGCCTCTGGTCACAGCACAGGACTGGATTGAATCTCTTGGTTCTGATGAAAAATCTTTTAGCAGGCAGCAGTACAGCACAGCCTGGCTGTATATATTTTGATGCTCCCCTTTGGTGGTGGGATTCTGGTTCTGGAATTTAAAGCCTAGCTGGAAATGTTTCAGCTATTTAATGAGCACTTCTGCTTTGCCAGGGCTCTGGAGTCTGGAGCAAGGAAGATGGATGCTTCTGCTCCACATTGCTCTGCCAGCAATCGGTTAGTGGGTGTATCTGTGTGTCCTTTGAGTGCTCAGCTGTCTCTATTTATGCTTATGATAAAGGGATGTGTGTGCTGGTTTATCCTAAATGCGCCCCTTTGTCAGGGATTGGTTAGGGTCTCCTCTCTTCCTTGATAGGAGGAGAAAAGCAGTGTGTGACCATGATGATGTGGGTTTACGAGGCATAGAGTCCACCCCTTGCCTCTTGAACACAAAATCTACTTTTGGTACAATACATATTTCCATGTGTGCAACCTCTAGAACAATCATATATACAGATTACATATTTTGTGTAGCAGATAATTCTCCAAACCCGTTGCTGTAAGATCTTGTGTCTGCTTTTTACAGAATTTTGCCCTTTTTGTCCAGAACACAATGTCCAATTTCAGTGCAAATGTCTACAAATGTGCACATTGAACATGGGCATAAGTGTATGAAGTTTCATGCTTCTATCAAAAATACATTTTGTGTAATATCACATTTTCCACCATCTCTTCCTAGAACATGTCACAGAGTTCTGGCGCCTTTTAAAATGTGCAGTCAATATTTACATTAACAATGCTGTTATTTTTGTGTTTTTTAACAATTTTACACAGTAAGTTATCAGTCTTTTTAAATTGTGTCTTTGGTCCTTGTTAAGCAACAAATGGTTGTTTGCCTCTGCCTCCTTCTAACTCCCTGCCGTTCAGAAGCAGTCTCCTCCCAGTTCCTCCTGGGCCCAGGCCATTTTATGACCCTTCACACTTGGCAGTTCCTGTAGCTTGAGGATGGCCATTGTCTCCTTCCCACTGCAGCCCAAATTGTCCTCCTACCCTTAATCATCACTTAGGTGTGATTTCCTGGTGGAGTGAAGCAGAAGGGAGAGGCCTGGCCTCTGTGGGGGAAGCTGTTATACTGGTTTGGTTGCTGTTACTGAGGCTTAAATTCAAATGTTATGTTGTTGCATTTTTTTCTTTGCTTAAAATAAACTTGTAATTTCAAACAAGCAGCTAGAACACTGATTCCAGATTCTAAACCATGGGATTAAACAGTTATAACATAGATTACTCTCAAGAACAGGCCACTTAGATTTCAAACATTAGATTTCAGTTGTACAAGTTTACAGTTTTAATGCAGGCTTCTGAGAGGTGTCATTCAGGTGGCCGAGCGTACTGTGCCCAGTTTTTGACAGATTCCACAGGCAGGTAACTTTTGCAGTGGATGTTTTTATGACAAATTCAGCTTTGCAGAAAATTGTAAGTCCCAATGATTTCTTGAACTAAGTGAATTGTAGCACCCAGCAAGAATATTGGATGTTTGAGGGTGTTTTGTACCGGCATTCTGCAGTTTCAGCAACCAAGAAAAAAGCATTTAAAGCAATATTTTGCATTTCTTTCAGCAAAGCACTGCTTTTCCCTCTGTGCTCCATTTTCACTTGTTGTGAAGCCCAGTGACCTGTTTCAGGAGTGAGATCTCTTTCCACCACTGACAACATGCATGGTAGATTTGGCAGCCATCTTTTTGTGTTGCAAAGCGCGATTTTCATATGTTTTGGCGCACACAAGGTTTTGAGGCCATTTTGATGTTTCTGGCACCATCAGAACACAGGGATGCCGCATGGCAGAGCAAAAGTGGATCAAGACATCCCACAGTATCCTTTTAAACTAATTTTATTTGTCAAGTCACAGTCATTCCTGGTAAAGAAAACAGATTTTAGGGTGGCATGTTTATTTGCTGTATTCCTAGTATCCAGTACAGGAGAGCAAACACCTGTCTGCATGTTACCCCTCTTTCTAACCCACTAACCCACGATTCTGCTTAGTAAATGCATTTTAACTAACTTGCTTAAGATGTGTTTCTGTGACACGTTATAAACTGTGTTTTTTCAGACATATTATAGACGTATTGCATTAGTGCAAGCAAAAGATCACGTATTGCGCAGACGATGATGAGACCACATTTGATAAAGAATACAGTACCACTCCTGTACATTATAAAGATATTGAGATACCTCTCGGAGTGCCGTGGACTCAGGCTTCAGCCTTTATTTAGTCACGGAAATCCTTGACCACTTACACTAATATCATTATAACATACTATAGGGAACTATTTATCCCGTTAATATAACTTCTGTGCAAGAAAAGCAGAGCTTGTATAGCGGTAGTGTATATGTGATAAGGTCTGTTGCACTTCCTCCTCCTCTCCCACCTGTTTTTATAAGTCTAGTCCATGCCCAGTGCTGCCTTTATCCAGTATTGCCTGTTTGCCAGCATAATGATATGATATGATTGGTTATTTATAACACTCTTAATACCCTGAGGTTTCTAAGCACGGACCCGTGGATCGAACCTGTGTTGCTCCATTGTGAGCACATTGCCCCTTAGCTATCCTCCCGATAATGCTTAGTGCATCCGTGTTTGCCTGCGTGTGTTGATTGTGCACTCCACTGTTATGAACTTCAATAACATTTTCTTTCAGGTGATGCTAATTTCAGTCAAGATTTTCTTCTTAATACTAGCATCAGTTACACTTGAATGGTTTTATTTACCTACACACATGCATAGGAACAGTGCAAGATCAAGAGCAGTTCGAAGTCATAATGGAAAGCACAACTGTTAGTGCAATTGTTTAAATTATTTGAAACAGTTCCAAAATCTTAAATCTACATTTTTAGGACCCAAACATGAATGCAGAATTTTCTAGTATGTGTACATTAACTGATTTATTCTTTGTACCACAAGACATATACATTTGTGTAAGTGGGATACTGAGTTTTTTCAAAATTATAGTTCAAATACATTTGTTTTGCTGTTTGCTGCTTTTCCAGCGTGTTTGACAGTGATGATAATATAGTTGTATCATCATCATCACGATTACATTATCGTTAGCATTTGTAGGGATAAATATATAACATCAGCCAGTCCAATAGCACAGCGAGTAGAGCGCTCGCTTTGACAACTGTGCAGGGCCTGTTGATACAGGTTTGAATCCTGGCAGGGCCAAACTCTGTCTGTCATCCTTCCAAGGTCGATAAATGAGCACCACACACTGTGGAGATACCTGAGGGTTTGTAGCGCTATATAAATGCTAAGTTGTTATTATTATTATCAGCATCACTATTACACATTTTACCTTTTTATCCATATTTGTAATTTTAGGACTTTATTTCTGAATTGTTCTTAATTTTACCATAATTTGTTGATGATTTTAAACTGCACGGTTATATGGCCATTTTATGATATAAGTATGATGGTGATGACGAAGAATGTAAGTTGTGGGTATCTGTAGAGTGTGCCTAGATAACAGCCTGTCATTATCCAAGGTAGGCATGGCTTTATTCTCTCAGACCAGTGCTTAGGGTAGTCAAATGGGTTACCTTCAAATCCCTATCATACTACTTAACTATTGAAGCCAACTCCAGGGGAAAAAGGGAAAGATGATGTTGTTCTCAAGAATAGGAAGGAGAGACAATCTCATGCTATTTTCCAAAGTGGCTACACAATACGTCAGGTTCTCTTGCCAGAAAGCAGGATAAAACGTTTCAGGGGAGAAATGCATCCCTCACGAGATTTGCCCATCGTTCCCTGATCATAGCAATAAGATGGGAGACCATTTAAGGCAACTTTCATTGGAACCTTTGGTTTACCAGATGTTTTGGACCACATCTCATATCCTTCCCAGTCAGCATAGTCAATGAAGTATGATCATTGGATGCACAGTCCAAATCATCTGTAGAGCACACATCTGCCTTAGGGAGTCAATAAATCACACCTTACATGTCTTAGATATTCTCTTTTTTATTGGCACAATGTGAACCACTTCCATTAATTCCCATTTGAGGTCTACAAGATCCTTCCTTTCATGTTAAGGGATTTTTATTTTATTTGTGAAGTGTCTTTGTCCATTGATTGAAGAGGGGATCCTTAAACAAAACTGTGTGTTCCTTTATTGATCACCAGTATCAGCTGGATACTCCTGCCTCATTGCTGCTATTATCAGATTATTTTGCCTAAGGAAGCCTAATGAAGTAATGTCTAATGAACTATGCGACCACAGATCCTCAAGACAAAAGGACTTGTGTCATATAAACTTGTGAGATCGCTCTAGGTGAACAGTATAAGTAGGTGCTTCAAAATCCCATAAGTCTTTGTCCCTGGGTGTTCTTCCCAAATCACTGAGGGAACAACATAGTGGCACCAATGCCATTGTTACCAGGACAAGTATTTTGCTGGCAGCATAGCTGCTGAGCCAATTTGAAAGCCATGAACCATCTTCTAATCTGGTCCATGAATAGTCCATTAATAACCCTGGCTGAAAAGACAACTTCACAGTGTGTTTCCCTATGGCATCACATTATGTTTATTACAAATTGTTGAGCTTTCTTCAAACATATTTGTTACACAATGGCTTCTCAAATTAACTTTGCTATGAAAAGCCATCATTGGTATGAATTGATAGTGAAGAATCACTGATTGCATTCACAATACTCACATCATACTTGGACTTCTGATAAAAGGTTCCCACAGCCTGGTGCTTTTTCATAATTCAAATACTTCATGATGTGACCTTCTATTGAATTTAGATCATTCAAGCTGCTGTAGACATTGCCTTGGACCTAATCAAGCCTGTGGCGAAGGAAGTCCAGAACATATTCTCGGTGTGACAGTCAACTCCTTCAACCTCCACCAATGGGTGGACTGGTCCACCTGTGGCCAGATCTGACATGTATTCTGATCCTGCTTAGAAGACTCAATTATACACTAAGAAAGTCATTTTTGTCTTCTGCCATCCAGTTTCATGAGAGCTTAGTAACAGGTTATCCTATTATATGCCCAAACATATACCACTGCAATAAAGCTTGCTTAATTTTTTCCCACTTAATCCTATGTTCACCTCTTTAGCTTGCGCCGCACATTCTACGTGAGCTTACTGTTTTTCATTGTGGTTGCTGCTCTCTGCGCCTCGATCATCTCTTCCAGGGTTAAGCATATGACTTTGCTACAGTAAGATAGAAAGTTACCTTAGACATCCATTAGCTTATCTGCGTATGCTAACTAGATGTGGGTACTCTGGAACCTCAGGCAGAGCTTAGTAAACCTCAGTTGTACTTTCACACATTCCCTAACAACGTGTCAACTTTATTTGCAATGTATTTATTTGTAATAATGTAATCGGTTGAACTGACATTTTTACACAACATTGCCTCTGCTTACATGTACATACTATCAGGCCAGAATATGTCCTACCTCTGAATACTCCTGATTTTACAGTGCATGGGCCTCATTACGACCCAGGCGCTAAGTGTTTAACTGCGCCGTAAAAGGCTGCAGCGCCGTTAAACACTTAGCGCCTAATTACGAGGTCCGTTTGCGGGTTCCCGACCTTTATGGCTGGTTATACCAGCCGTTAAAGTAGGGTGCCGTAAAGGGACCTTGGTGCTAAGTACGGTGCAGCAATTTGCGGCACCGTACCAAGCGCCTTCCCCATTCCCATTGAGCCCTATGGGGCAAAAATGGGAATGGGGAAGGGCCCATGGTGAATGGGGAATTACCGCGCCGCCAAGCTTGGAATGGGGCGGTAATTCCGCCATTCACTGACGGCGGACCCTGGCATGAACCATGGTGCTAATAGCACCATGGTTTAGCGCCGGGGTCGTAATGAGGCCCCATGTATTGATTCTGCATATTCGCAGATGAAAATCAAAAACAAAACAAGGGGATAGTAATTATAGCACATTTGACTATGTATCACAAATAACAGGAAAGAAGCAGAAACCGTGCATTTCGATTTGTTACAGATTGTTATGTAATTAATACTTACAGAACAATAGATTCCCATGATATCCGGGCATCTGGGTGGTGAAAAAGGCAACTAAAGCAGATGAAGTTATCATATAAATGTAAATCATTTGAAACAGAGGGGGGATCTTTAACTCCTCACCAGCTGCTGGAAGTGGTGTAATGTGATACGCTGCAGCCAGGGCTGCTGCAACCACTAGTAACACTAATTGGCTGGTTAGTGTAGTGAAAATATGGGTTGGCATTTTCACAAATAAAGTAAACTGATTTGTGTTAAGAACCGCAGATATCCCCAACACATAACAGTATCTGTCAAGAGGAAACTGCATGGCTATATTGACTGGAGCAATAGAATAATCAGCATGTCCAGACTGGTCCTAGATCCCAACTGTATAATGGATGGCCCTTAGTATGTATCTATGCTTATAGACTCGCCCTCATTACGACCCTGGCGGAGATCGTGGTGCAATATGCACCATGGAGCACGGCGGAAAGCTGCCAATACCGCCATGGGGGTTGGCGGATTCACCGCCCCATTCCGACCTTGGCGGGGCGGTAAATCCCCAATCCCCATTTTACCCTTCCCCATTCCCATTTTTGCCCCATAGGGTATAATGGGAGTGGGGAAGGCGTTAATTACGCCACCGTAAAGTACGGTGGCGTAATTAACAACAAGGTCCCGTAGCGCCATGGATTTCTCCGCCCGGAAAAACCAGGCGGAAAAAGGCTCCATGGCGCTACGGGAACTCGTAGTAGGGCGGAAGGGTCCGCCACGAATACCGCTGGCATAAACCCACTCCGCCAGGGTCGTAATGAGGGCCTCTGTCTTTCTTCCTGCCTGTTCATTGCTACTGCTGCCTCTCTACCCTCGGTCACTTCACTGCAGAGTGCACTAGGGCCTGTGCCTGTGATCTGGACACTGCTAGATGTGGAACATTCCAGACCTCAGCAGTTCTTCCCCACTCTGGACGTGCAGGGAAAGGTTGCCTCACGGTGGCCTATATCTTCAACAGGTTTATGATGAATACCAGGGACTCCTTTTGTGGCCCTTCTGTGGTCACATCTGAGCAGCTGAACCTCTGCTCGAGCCTTTGAATGCATATGGGTGTAGAAGGAATTATTAGTTTCATGAAATGAAATATATTTGTAACATTTTCCACAATACCTTGTTCTTTCCATTTCGTTAAATAATTATTTCAAAGTAAATTCTTTACGTTTTTCATTAAGATTCTGCAAAGGGAGTTGGATTTATCATATGCTGAAAATTGTGTGTGCCTTCCCGTTGCTCTTTACATACAAAATTTAAAAACTGGCAATATGTTTAGCAAATGAGCATTATGTAGCTTTGTTATGTAGCTCACTGCCATAATCAATTCTCTCAAGTGATCCCATGGCAATTGTGAGAAGCTCATCCTTTGCATTCTGGGACTTGTAGTTTTGCATTTGTCCCTGTAAGGCAGAACTGCAATTCCTAAAATGCACGGTAAAATCCAGAACTGAAAGAGTTCTCCACACATGACAGCAGGCATTCTCCTTCTTACTAGATGAATTTATTACGCATTTACCGACATGACGGATGATTATAAATTGGTAATTGCACCCCTATCCATGACTTCAGCCACTGTAATATGCAGAGAATTAAAGTGCATTGTTTTGTGCCTTTGTTTTTTTTATTTAAATAACATTTCACAATTCATATAACAATATTCGTACAGTACATCATATTCACCAACTTGATTAAAAAAAATCATGAATAAACGAGTAATCCACAAGCACGATCATAAAATCCATAAAATATGTCTAAACTCTGTTCTACAGCAACTATTTGGATACAATGGGCCTCATTAGGACCCAGGCGGATTTCGCGGTGCTAAATGCACCGCGAAGCATGGCGGAAAGCCGCCGATAGCGCCATGGGGGTTGGCGGATTTACCGCCCCATTCCGACCTCGGCGGAGCGGTAAATCCCCAATCCCCATTCTGCCCTTCCCCATTCCCATTCTTGCCCCATAGGGTATAATGGGAGTGGGGAAGGAGTTAATTACGCCACCGTAAAATACGGTGGCGTAATTAACAACGAGGTCCCGTAGCGCCATGGTTTTCTCCGGCTGGTAAAACCAGGCGGAGAAAACCTCCATGGCGCTACGGGAACTCGTAGTATGGCGGAGAGGTACGCCATGCACTACGCTGGCGTAATACCCTCTCCGCCAGGGTCCTAATGAGGCCCAATCTAAGTTACAAATCTCACCACTGCTAATGCAAGGAATGTAGTTGTATACTTTCTAGGTCAATTCATTTAAACTCAATCATAGATCAAATAGAGATTTCAATGAGCATAGAAATTCAATTGCACAGGTGCAATTTATGATATTGATACTAGAAGGGGCGACAGAAATACCCTTCTTACACAGAGACATATGGTCTGGATTCATTTACTGGACAAAATATATCCCAAGGGGATGAATGAAGATTTCAACTGTTTTATTTGATCTATGATTGAGTTTAAACTTACTGACCTAGAAAGTATACACTGTGGATACTTGACCCCTGGGATTTAGCACATGCATCTTACAGAGATGTGAATGACATTGAGAGGATACGTTGTAATACAGGTGAAGGCCTTCTCCTAAAGATATGAATATGAATGTGTTTATGTTGTACTTCGATGTATCAAAGATTCACAACACATTTACATATATGCTGGATAAATGGTCCACTATGCATTAATTTGAGGATTAGGTGATACAAATGGTCAGACATGATGGATAAGTTTGAACAGCACGTATATACTACATGTCAAATATCTTGAGGTAGGTTCATTATATCACTGACATATACAGGCCGATTCATGGAATAAATGTGCGCCGAAAATCCCGGCGCAGAGGGGCCAATACGTGCGCTGCGCCGAAAATCAGCGCAAAGCGCAGGGAAACCAGCGCACGTCGATTCATGGAAGTCCCTGCGCAAGAAAAGCAGAGGACGTGCGCGGAAAAAACGCGCGGCGCAGGCCGGCGCACAGGTCAACCAACGTCGTGCGCCACGGCCACTGCGCCATCACTCCGAGCGCAGCGCACAGCTCTAAAGTAGGCGGGACACAGGGCGGGACACTCGGAATGGGGAATAAAATGGGGCACAACACTCGGAATGGGGAAGAATGTGGGCGGCACGGGGAAAGTTTAGGAGGCAAGTGCGCGGAACGCCCACACGCTCGCATACAACAGGTATTCATGGAATAGAATAGGGCAAAAAAGCGCACGCTCAAAGCAGCGCACAGGCACAAACAGGCACAAACACGACCGCCACAAGAAAGCAGGCGGTAGCGTCTCTGCGCCTGCAAGAAATGTGCGCTAAAAGGTGCGCCAACAAATAGCACCTATATACAGACATGATCAATGTCCAATACTGTGGCCCTCCAGGACAAAAGACGTACAAAGGGGTACCCACAAACACAGACACGCGCAGAGAGAAAAAATAAACGTGTGCGTGCATACCGGGGTGCGCGGTAAGTTGCACACGCGATATGGCCGGGTACGTGGATTTCAGGGGTGCGCGGGAAGTTCCACACGCGATATGGCAGGGTACGTGGATTACAGGGGTGCGCGGGAAGTTCCACACGCGAAATGGCCGGCTACGTGGATTGCAGGGGTGCGCGGGAAGTTCCACACGCGATATGGCAGGGTACGTTGATTTCAGGGGTGCGCGGGAAGTTGCACACGCGAAAGGGCCGGCTACGTGGATTTCAGGGGTGCGCGGGAAGTTGCACACGCGATATGGCCGGCTACGTGGATTCCAGGGGTGCGCGGGAAGTTCCACACGCGATATGGCAGGGTACGTGGATTTCAGGGGTGCGCGGGAAGTTGCACACGCGAAAAGGCCGGCTACGTGGATTTCAGGGGTGCGCGGGAAGTTCCACACGCGAAATGGCCGGCTACGTGGATTCCAGGGGTGCGCGGGAAGTTGCACACGCGATATGGCCGGCTACGTGGATTCCAGGGGTGCGCGGGAAGTTCCACACGCGATATGGCCGGCTACGTGGATTCCAGGGGTGCGCGGGAAGTTCCACACGCGATATGGCAGGGTACGTGGATTTCAGGGGTGCGCGGGAAGTTGCACACGCGAAAAGGCCGGCTACGTGGATTTCAGGGGTGCGCGGGAAGTTCCACACGCGAAATGGCCGGCTACGTGGATTTCAGGGGTGCTCGGGAAGTTCCACACGCGATATGGCCGGCTACGTGGATTGCAGGGGTGCGCGTGAAGTTCCACACGCGATATGGCAGGGTACGTGGATTGCAGGGGTGCGCGGGAAGTTCCACACGCGATATGGCCAGCTACGTGGATTCCAGGGGTGCGCGGGAAGTTGCACACGCGATATGGCCGGCTACGTGGATTCCAGGGGTGCGCGGGAAGTTCCACACGCGATATGGCCGGCTACGTGGATTCCAGGGGTGCGCGGGAAGTTCCACACGCGATATGGCCGGGTACGTGGATTGCAGGGGTGCGCGGGAAGTTCCACACGCGATATGGCCGGGTACGTGGATTGCAGGGGTGCGCGGGAAGTTGCACACGCGAAATGGCCGGGTACGTGGATTTCAGGGGTGCGCGGGAAGTTGCACACGCGATATGGCCGGCTACGTGGATTCCAGGGGTGCGCGGGAAGTTCCACACGCGATATGGCCGGGTACGTGGATTGCAGGAGTGCGCGGGAAGTTCCACACGCGAATTGGCTGTGTGCTCCCAGGCATTACCTGTACACCCTCCACGGCCCCTGCAGGCAGCACACACCACAGGGAACTACCCTGCACACCTGCTCATGTCTCCCACCACCCCCACCCCCCATCCACCAGGGACACCCTCCACCAGGCCCCCACCCATGTCTCCCACCACCCCCACCCCCAGCACTGTGGGGAACCTGCCAGCAGGCCCCCACCCATGTCCAACCCATGTCTCCCACCACCCCCAACCCCCCATCCACCAGGGGCACCCTCCACCAGGCCCCCACCCATGTCTCCCACCACCCCCACCCCCAGCACTGTGGGGAACCTGCCAGCAGGCCCCCACCCATGTCCAAACCATGTCTCCCACCACCCCCAACCCCCATCCACCAGGGACACCCTCCACCAGGCCCCCACCCATGTCTCCCACCACCCCCCACCCCCCATCCACCAGGGACACCCTCCACCAGGCCCCCACCCATGTCCAACCCATGTCTCCCACCACCCCCAACCCCCATCCACCAGGGACACCCTCCACCAGGCCCCCACCCATGTCTCCCACCACCCCCACCCCCAGCACTGTGGGGAACCTGCCAGCAGGCCCCCACCCATGTCCAACCCATGTCTCCCACCACCCCCAACCCCCCATCCACCAGGGGCACCCTCCACCAGGCCCCCACCCATGTCTCCAACCACCCCACCCCCAGCACTGTGGGGAACCTGCCAGCAGGCCCCCACCCATGTCCAACCCATGTCTCCCACCACCCCCCATCCACCAGGGACACCCTCCACCAGGCCCCCACCCATGTCTCCCACCACCCCCACCCCCAGCACTGTGGGGAACCTGCCAGCAGGCCCCCACCCATGTCCAACCCATGTCTCCCACCACCCCCACCCCCCATCCACCAGGGACACCCTCCACCAGGCCCCCACCCATGTCTCCCACCAGCCCCACCCCCAGCACTGTGGGGAACCTGCCAGCAGGCCCCCACCCATGTCCAACCCATGTCTCCCACCACCCCCACCCCCCATCCACCAGGGACACCCTCCACCAGGCCCCCACCCATGTCTCCCACCACCCCCAACCCCCCATCCACCAGGGACACCCTCCACCAGGCCCCCACCCATGTCTCCCACCACCCCCACCCCCAGCACTGTGGGGAACCTGCCAGCACGCCCCCACCCATGTCCAACCCATGTCTCCCACCACCCCCAACCCCCATCCACCAGGGACACCCTCCACCAGGACCCCACCCATGTCTCCCACCACCCCCCACCCCCCATCCACCAGGGACACCCTCCACCAGGCCCCCACCCATGTCTCCCACCACCCCCCACCCCCCATCCACCAGGGACACCCTCCACCAGGCCCCCACCCATGTCTCCCACCACCCCCAACCCCCCATCCACCAGGGACACCCTCCACCAGGCCCCCACCCATGTCTCCCACCACCCCCACCCCCAGCACTGTGGGGAACCTGCCAGCAGGCCCCCACCCATGTCCAACCCATGTCTCCCACCACCCCCAACCCCCATCCACCAGGGACACCCTCCACCAGGCCCCCACCCATGTCTCCCACCAACCCCCACCCCCCATCCACCAGGGACACCCTCCACCAGGCCCCCACCCATGTCTCCCACCACCCCCACCCCCCATCCACCAGGGACACCCTCCACCAGGCCCCCACCCATGTCTCCCACCACCCCCAACCCCCCATCCACCAGGGACACCCTCCACCAGGCCCCCACCCATGTCCAACCCATGTCTCCCACCACCCCCAACCCCCATCCACCAGGGACACCCTCCACCAGGCCCCCACCCATGTCTCCCACCACCCCCCACCCCCCATCCACCAGGGACACCCTCCACCAGGCCCCCACCCATGTCTCCCACCACCCCCAACCCCCCATCCACCAGGGACACCCTCCACCAGGCCCCCACCCATGTCTCCCACCACCCTCAACCCCCCATCCACCAGGGACACCCTCCACCAGGCCCCCACCCATGTCTCCCACCACCCCCCACCCCCCATCCACCAGGGACACCCTCCACCAGGCCCCCACCCATGTCTCCCACCACCCCCAACCCCCCATCCACCAGGGACACCCTCCACCAGGCCCCCACCCATGTCTCCCACCACCCCCAACCCCCCATCCACCAGGGACACCCTCCACCAGGCCCCCAATCATGTCTCCCACCACCCCCCACCCCCCATCCACCAGGGACACCCTCCACCAGGCCCCCACCCATGTCTCCCACCACCCCCAACCCCCCATCCACCAGGGACACCCTCCACCAGGCCCCCACCCATGTCTCCCACCACCCCCCACCCCCCATCCACCAGGGACACCCTCCACCAGGCCCCCACCCATGTCTCCCACCACCCCCACCCCCAGCACTGTGGGGAACCTGCCAGCAGGCCCCCACCCATGTCTCCCACCACCCCCCACCTCCCATCCACCAGGGACACCCTCCACCAGGCCCCCACCCATGTCTCCCACCACCCCCAACCCCCCATCCACCAGGGACACCCTCCACCAGGCCCCCACCCATGTCCAACCCATGTCTCCCACCACCCCCAACCCCCCATCCACCAGGGGCACCCTCCACCAGGCCCCCACCCATGTCCCCCTGGCCCCTGGTCCTGACGATACACAATAATGGCAGTAATGGCCAGCATACCCAGCACAAACACCCAGGCAAGGATTGCATGCACCCACATAGTGAATGCAATCACATGACACAACCCCAAAGGCAAGTATGCAAAAGAACACATGTCCGCCACACACACATACACAATGGGTGCAAGTGAATGTCAAAACCCATATCATGACATGTAAGAAACCAAAGAAAAAATGACACAAGTGTAAGATAATATAAAAATGTATTTAAAAAAAAATCAAGTAAACTAATACAACTATCTGGCAAAGCAAATAAAAGGTCCATGTCCGGGAACAAAAATGAGAAACCAAAAAACAAAGGATAGAAAAATCAATAGATTTTGTCCAAAGTAAACACATGTAGTATGAAATGAAAGAAAAACCATTACGACATGGTGTAAACAATATGAAAGTAAAAAAATGTACCTCCCAAAAAATAACAATATATACAGGATTGTTCAAGGGTCCATGAGCCCAACACCACTAATGAAACCTAATACTAACTAATTAAAAAAATATGTACAAAGAAGTGGCCATTGTCCAAGCGGTCCAAAATAATAAAAAGAAATAAAGGAAACCTAGCACTAACTAACTAAAAAACTATATACAAAGGCAGCGGGCTAGTCCTGCGGCTCACTTGGTGATGCTGGCCAGGGCATCCTCGAACTCCATGTCAATGTCCTGGAGGCGGGACTCAGTCCTGGCCCCGAGGTCTCGCAGGGACAACCCCATGTGCTCACCAAATTCCCTGCGAGCCTCCTCGAGGCACTCAGCCCGCCTCAATGCCTGATGCATGGAGATCTCCGCCCTGGCCATGGCGAGCCGCTCCTCTTCCGCCCGCTGCCGCTCCGCACCTATCCGCTGGCCAAACTCCTCCCACACGGAACACACTGCCATGCCAGGGTTGCCCTGCCCTCCGGCCGATGCCTGCCCCTCCGATCTTGATGGCCCTGAGCCATGATGCCTCCCACGTCGAGCCCGCTGCTGCCTCCGACGCCACTGCCTCTGCCAGCACGACGGCATCCAGGCTGATGGTAACCACCGACGCCGTCGTGCACGTGCCCTGCCCGATGATGCCGGCACATCTTCCATCTGCTGGGGTCCACTTGCTGTGTCGTCCACCCCTGCTGGACCTCCGACTCCCAACTGCGGCAGGGATGGGATCCCCACCGAGCTCGCTGCATTGGTTGGGGCAGGTCCACAGGGGGCCATGGTGGCATCTGGGCCGGAAGACGGCAAGGAGAACGACCGGTGGATAGCCTGCACAGAGGAGGAGAGGGCCGTCAGATTGGCCAACACATGCAGGAACCCCCCGAACATGGCCGATCCCAATTGGGCCACGTCGGCACGGTGCACTTCGTGATGACGTGCGTGCTCCTCCCGGGAAGCACGCACGGCATCACGAATCACAGCCGTGCGCATCGCGACCCCAATCAGGACCTGCTCCACGCGGCCAGGGGTTCCCACGGCCACAGGTGGAGGGGAGTCAGTTGACATGGACATCCCCTCTACCTGCGGACGGGCCTGGGACGGGGCATCCCTGCTGGTGCATGGTGGTGCACTCACAGGGTCAGGGACAGCGACATGCACAGGCACCTCCACGGTGACCTGTGCTGCCTCCTGCCCCTGGCCCTGGACTGTACCACTTGCACCAGCAGGGATGCTCCCACCAGGCCCCATGTGTGCACCAGTGTCGGCCTCCTCCTCCTCTGTGCAAACCACCAACCTGGATGGCTCCTCACCGTCTCCCGCCGTAGCAGGCCCCTGTGGGGGCTCACCCACCCCTTCCGCTGCAGCCGTGGGGGCATCCCCGCCGCCTTGCTCCACAGCGCCGTCTCCGCCCTCTTCTTCACTAGCCGCTGCGTAGAGGGAGACAAAGGACACAAGCATCAGGCTACTGTACAATGGTCCCCTAGACAGGAAGCAATAGCAGATGAGCACCCCTGTCAAAGTACACTTCCATCATGTCCCTCCACAACACATGGGTCAGTCCAGGCAAAACACACACAGTAACAGGCATGGTGCATGCCATGCACATTTCAATGCATGTCCAATTGACTCTTGAAACATTCAATGATATGTAACTCACATGCATCATGGCTCATGCATATCACATGCACACACTTCACCTCAGTCACATCCATCTGGCCCCAATCACACCGAACACAGGCAAAACAAGGGTAAGTTGGGTGCGTCACTGAATCTGTGCATTGTCACACACATGAGTCATGCATCCATGGCATGCACAAGTCACAGACATGCAGGTCAGGCACACAGACATGGCTACCATATATGTACCTGGCATCAGCACCCATCCTTCACCCCCATCCATGTCCAGGTACAGAGACTGGCATGCTCTCATGTCCCAAATCTGCATAGTGCTCCCCATGCCGCATTTCAACACATGCAACAACCATGTGGGTCACACATCACTGGTCGCACATGCATTACCATGATGTCCCAGCACACATACATGCATACATGGCCCATGGCACACATACAGGCAAGTATCATAGAACCAGCACACCGCAACATGCCCTGTCTCACACAGTGATGCTTGGACACTTACCGCTCAACTCCAGACGGGTCTCCCTCTCAAGGATCTGGGCGTGGAGCGCTGGGCGTACGCGTTCCAGGACCCTCTTCTGGATGGAACTCATGTGGCCCCGGCCCCCCTCCACGAGGCGCCGGGCCTTCACAAGGGTCCTGGACCTCAAGTCCTCCCAGCGCTTCTTGATCTTCAAGACGTTGCGGGTTGCCACCCCCTCCGCGTTGATGGCAACCACACAGTCGGCCCAGATCCTCTCCCGTCCTTCCTTGCTGGCGCGGGACGATCCAAAGAGGGCATCATACTGCCCCAGGACATGCTCCACCAGGACACCAACTTCGGTGGCAGTGAAGCTGGTGCCCCTCTGCCCCTCTGGCCTGGGGTTGCCACTGGTGCCAGATGTAGAAGTGCCCGACATGGCAACCCCAGAGGCAGGTGTGGGTGGGCAACTGGGTCCTGGGGCTGGGCTGTGGAGCGATGTAATCCCAGTTGGGAGTCTTCAGTTCCAGCAGGGGTGGACACAGCAAGTGGACCCCTGCAGATGGCTGATGTGCAGGCACCAAATGGCAGGGCACGGTGGCAGCAGGCAGGCAGGCAGGCAGGCAGCAGCAGATAGCACGTGGGAGGCTGCTCAGGGCACTGGGGGGGCAGTAACTCGGCCTTCGGGGCAGGAGCGTGGTGTTCCGTGTGTTTTCGGGTGGCCAGCTTGATACGGAGTGATTTGGCACGTGAAATTCCTGCACGTCAGCGTGAAATCCGAGGAAAGGCCCTTAGCGCGTAAGTGCGTCAGCACGCATACGCGATTCTATTGGACCAGAGTCCCTCATCGCGTAAGCGCGTCTGACGTGATCCGCACGGGCGTTCCCCACTCAGCACGTGAAGACGGAGCACACGTGGAAATACTGCACGTCAGAGTGTCATCGCGTGTAATTGGCCAAAAGTGCGCGTACACGCCATTGGCCTATGTACGTGTATTTCATCGCGTGTAATTGGCCAAAAGTGCTCGTACACGCCATTGGCCTATGTACGTGTATTTCATCGCGTGTAATTGGCCAAAAGTGCGCGTACGCGCCATTGGCCTAAGTACGTGTATTTCAGGGGCGCGCGGCCACTTACACAAGCAAGTACGTCAGCGCACCTGTATGCCTGCTGCGTCGGAATTTCCACACGCGATTGGAGTGGGAACTCGATTCCAGGGGTGCGAGGCTCACACGCTCGCCTACAACACGCGCAAGGCATTAATTTGCGCACTTTTCAATAAACAAGCCAGATGCCAGGATGAACATACCGTTCCTAGCAGCAGTGGCAGTGGGCTACCAAAGGAGGAGGAGGAGGAGAGTCAGGGCCAGAATATTCACACCCAGAACCAGCCTATTCGGGATGCCTGATGACCAGGTGTATGGGAGGTACAGGTTTCCAGCACACATCATACTGGACCTGGTCAGTGAGTGGGAGGATGACCTCACATCACCCACCCTGTGCTCCCAAGCACTCAGCCCCCTGCAGAAGGTCCTGAATGTACTGCACTTCTTGGCCACTGGATCCTTTCAGCGGACAAGTGCCATAGTGGGTGGTGTGTCACAGGCCACGCAGTCACGCTGCCTACACCAGGTCTTGAACATCATCACTGCACGGCCATCAGTCCGCAGGCACATATATCTCCCCAGGACTCATGCAGAAAGGCGGACGTGCATCCAGGAATTCTATGGTGTGGCTCAATTCCCCAAAGTGCTTGGTGCAATTGACTGCACACATGTGGCTCTACGTCCACCCAGGGCAACAGAGCACATCTATAGAAACCGCAAGCACTGGCATTCCATCAACGTGCAAGTTGTATGCAATGCCAAGGGAATAATCACATCAGTATATGCCAACTATCCAGGGTCCACCCACGACAGCTTCATCTACAGAATGTCTACCCTATGCCGGGACCTAGAGGCTGGCCAGCATGGAGATACATGGCTGCTTGGTGAGCATGAATGCCACTGCACATGCATGCATGTCAGATACTGGGTCATGACACAACACCACTAATGATACCCATCACCACCTCCGCAGGAGACAGTGCCTACCCTATCAGCCCCCACATGATGACCCCAATCCGGAACCCCACCACGCCACCCCAGGTAAGGTACAACACAGCCCACATTGCAACACGGGGCATAGTGGAGCGCACATTCGGAGTGCTCAAGTCACGCTTTCGCTCCCTTGACCGTTCTGGCGGGCAGCTGTTATATGCTCCCCGAATAGTGTGCAGGATCATAGTGGCAGCATGTGTCCTGCACAACGTTGCAACATGCCGGGGCCTGCCCGTGGACATGGTGGTGCCCCCACATCCACAACCACATGCACGCCCGCTGCGCATGGGAGGGGAAAGGGCACGGGGGGAGGCAGCCCGTACGCAACTGGTGGCCAACTTCTTCACCTAGGAATCACAGTGCTGGCTAGTGCACACTGCTCTGGCACATACCATCTGACAATCAATGATGACACTACCTGACAATGTCTGAAAATTACTTGACAATAAACAGTCAGATACACATCAGCCTGAGATTGTTAACATGGAAGTGTCAATATGTGTGCACCCCTAGCTACACATACACCAGCAATGCATCACAACGCAAAGACACAACTCCATCAATCTAATATGCATTGCCACAGGCGATTCACTACATGACAACATTGCCATGTCACCCATTCCCTTCACAGTCCCGCCACTGAGGACACCATGTCATGGTATGTGACAGCAAACAAACTGGCCATCACAACATGACACCAGTGTCACAAATAGCAGTGCCCCAAATGGAACATAGCCGCACTTGAGCAGCTAACCGCCCTGGAGCCACTACTACACACCTGTGTAAGAGTATTTTCAATCAAATTACACACCAACCCACCCTGAAGCCCACCCAAATAAGACACATTGCATGTAATCAATGGTAGTGTCATTACCTGATTCTGCTGGTATGTCCTCACCGTCCAGATGTACAGTGATGGCGCCATGCAAAAGTGTCAGTGCACATCTACCGACATGTAGTCTGACTCCAGAGAGTATGCCCTTGTGAAGATCTGTGTGAAATACCTGCAAAACATGAGCAACATATGTAAGTAGAGGCACATATCAAACCATCATGCATAGTTAGGTGCAACTACAATGAACACTATGAATGTCTACACAGTATTGACTATGGACTGGCCAACAGCTCATGGGAGTCCAATGTCACCGTGTAATTTGCTGTCACTTGGGCACACCCTTTGCAAGCCCATGGAAACGGAAGCAGGAGGGGTGTGGATGTCTGCTACCCAAGCATCGAAACCAAACTCAGGACAAGCCTGCATGTGCCCAGCCACAATACAGTGTATGCCCAGGTACCCACACAAGGCAACACTCTTGCAAAATAAAAATAAAAATGAGAAAAAATGGCCATGAAAGGGCCGGCGGGGGGGGAGGGGCCACCTATGAGGTCCGAGGACAGGATGCACGCCACAATCCACCTGTGTGGATCATGGGAAAGGAAAACACCCCATAGGCTCGTGGCCCACACGGCTACTCTGTTGTGGGAGATGAGTCGCTATGGCTCTGGCCAGACCCTGCAGCTGACTCTGGAGGTGGGGGAGCTGCCTCAGAAGATGGTGTGACAATGGGAGGCAGCCCACGCAAAGCACGAGTTTGCTCCTCCATGGCTGCAAGCAGGCGGGTCTGGTAGTTCTGGTTCTGGGTTATAATCATGCGGAGGTCCCCATGCAGTAACTCCCGGGATGACCTGACCTCCGCACGAGTTGCCTGCATCTCGGCCGAGAGCGTCCGTGTCAGACGCTCCAGCTGCTCCTCTGTCCTTCTATGGGATGAAGCCTCAAGCTCTAACAGGGTCGACCTGAGGTGACGGAGTTCTTCCCTCAGGCCTTCCCTGTGGCGCTGGGACTCCATGGAAAGTGATTCCCGCAGAGTCGCCAGTGCCGCCCGCCTGTCCATGTTGGACGCCAACATATCCTCCCTGTGTGCCTGGCAGATGGACTCTGTAGCCTGCTCCAGTCGCTCCATCAGCCTTTCTGGGGGGACAATGGAAGTGGCCACCCTATCCATGGCCTGTGCAATCATCTCGGATGATGCTGCCTGTTGGGTGGCCATACCGTAGATGGATTGCTCCCAAACGGTATTGCCAGGTGGCATACGGCCACCACGTTGACGGGCACCACACCTGCCTGGGGCAAGGCGGACTGCGCCTTGCTGTGCCGGCAAGGCCTCAGGCTGCAGGACTGCATTCCCTCTCTGATCTGCAGCCCCAGGAACAGGATCAGAGATTGGGTGGTGTGGCCCTGCATCCGTAACCACCGGAGGCTGATCTGCCGACACTGACATCCCCATTGAGGGCAATGGCCCGGCTGCAGGTGGGTCGGACAGAGGAGATTCTCTCCCAAGAACACTCACCTGCGACTGCACATAGGTGTCATCCTCCGAGTCTACACCTGAATACTGCTCGGGGGAGGAACCCCCAGAGACACCCCTCGACAGCACGGCCTGCAGCACTTGTGGGTTTTCACCCACAAACACACCACGTCCCTCACTTGTGGTAGGTCGGCCCAGGTTGCCCTCCTGGGACGGCTCCACCACCACATCCCCAGCATCAACAAGTGCTTCGTCCCCTGCAAAGACATGAAAGAGAAAAATGGAAACAGGCATCAGCACCATGGCATGCAACAAGGGCTGATGAACAACAGAGGCAGTAGTTCTACGACACATGTCCAACATGACTGGGAGACCTCCTATGCATTCACCATCACTGGGTCTGTAGGGGAGGCTCAGGGCATACAATGTACAGATTGGAGAGCAACGCCTGCTCACCTTGCTGCCTAGCACTGCCATCACACATTGGCCGTTGATTGCCATGTCTAAGGCACATGCCATCACACACATGGCATGTGACATAGCCACCAAGTGAAGAGGGAGAGGAGGGCTACTTTTTTGGATTTCAACCACTCTGGTCCTGACATTGCATCGTCACATCAATAAGTATACATGTTGTACATGGATCTGCTAGTCCAAATTGGCAACGATGCACAGTGCCTTGTCTACATCAACAAAATGCAGTAAACAATGTGATTCCACCTCCCCATCACCTGTAAAGGATTCATATTGCATTCGTGAAGCACCGGTCAAGTAATGTATGAAGGTACAGCGGAGCACTGAGGGGTGGTGGGGCAGAAGGGGATGCCAGTCAACAATCCTACTGGTGCTGGTGTCATTCATGTCACGCAAGTGCAGGGGTGGGTGGCACAATGAAGTGCAAGGGGAAGTGGCGGCTGGAAGTGCTGTACAAGGTAAGTAGGACTTGACGTCAAGGGCAGATGGTGTTAGGCGCAGACAAGTGCTGGGGGGGTGGCCTATAGGGGTACAGAGACAATCATGCAGTGCTGTGGGCTCGGAGGGGACAGGGGAGGTACACACTGCTTCTGGCTCGGCAAGGTCCTTTCAGATTTCTATGTGTCCTGCAGAGTTGTCACATGTCGCAGATATGTGCCCTTGGATTGGGGATCTCATCTTGGTGAAAAGGGTGAGGCGCTATTGCCTTTGGAGCATGTGGCAGGCCAGTTTGCCAGAGGATGGCCATGATGCAGGACATTCCCTCTCTGCCACCCGGCACCTGTGGTTTGGGTTCACAAGATCCGAGTCATGCCAGGACTCTGCATTGGCATGGGGCTTCAGACAGGTGGTCATGACCGTGGCAAAGACATCCAGTGTACCTGACATGGAGTGGAGCATGGAGTGGGCCCTGTCAGGATGGGAGTGAGCCTAAGGGGGAGCTGGATGGGGGGGAGATTTTGGCAGCATGAGCCTCGACTGACACACACTTCATGGGTCGGAATACCAAGAAGGTGTGTGACAGTGGTGAGGGTGGCTTTGCCTGTGGGGTGGTGAGGGTGAGCTGGGAGGAGAGGAGAATGTGATCACTCCAGGAGAGAGGAGTGCAGAGATGGACGGAGAGGGGAAAGTCAGATGAGATCAGAGCATCAAGAGTGTGCCCTGCAGAATGAGTAGGGACAGACGGGAGTCTAGAGGGTGAGAGGGAGTTGCTGAGGTCACAGAAAGGTCACGTGGGGGCGTCAACAAGCATGCAGGTGGATGCGTACAGCACCAAGGATGAGGATTTCTGTGTCTGGGGACATGAGTGAGGAGGAGCGGTGAGGACACTCAGAAAGGAAGTAGTACATTTGACCAGTTTTCCCTGACACAGTACGCACTGTTTGAGAATGTCAAGGTGTGGTGGAGAGAGACCTCACACAAGCCATTCCAGAGTGGAGTAGGTCTAAGTAGGAGTGACAGTGGCAGGAATACCCTCAGGGAAGCCAAGGGCACACCCCCCCTGCACAGTAGTGGCGGGCCAAGGAGAGGGTCAAGGATGCAGACAGAGCTGGCCGTCAGACATGTTTCCATGAGACCAAGGATGTCAAGGTGCATAACCTCATGTAAGTGACAGATATCGGAGGAATGCCTGATGCAGCCGCAGTGAAAGGAGTGTAATTGTGGAGGAGGTTGACAGCCTTCTAGGACTTACGGGGAGTGCTAGAGATCAGAGGTGCAGCATGTGTAGGAGTTGGAGTGGGAGGCGGAGAAGGTTCATGGGAGGGTGCAGCGAGGCAGTGCAGGATTGATGAGGAGAGAGGAGGGGGGACAGCAGGAGAGGTAAGGAAGTTGATGAGATGTGGGTAGCATTTCTCAAGGAGATTGAGGTTGGCCTAAGGGCCTTGGACTGAGACGCTCCCATTACCATGCACATCAATAGTGGCCTCTGAGGATTGGAAGGAGGCCAGGAGTACACCCCAACGGGTCCCACCAATGATGGTGGAAGAGGAGCAAGGAGAGAGGACAGGGACCATGTGAAGGGTCTATGGGACAGGCAAAGGCATGTATGAGCAGATGTCAGTGAGAGTTAGCTTAGAGTAGGCTCAGATGCACTGGTCAGCAATAGGGTGGGTCGCATTGGAGGGCAGGGTGCCCTCATTTGACTTTTGGCAAGCAGGTGTCATGAGTAGGGCACGATGGTCTGAACTGTAGAAGTCATGGAAGATAGACCATGAAGAGCAGCATGGAGTGTGAGGGAATGGGGCTCGAAACCAGACGGTACCAAAGCCCACAGGTAGGAGGTGGATGTCAAGGCAACATCCACAGTATGACAGCATGTTGGTTGGCATTTATATACAGAGGACGCATTAGCATGTGGTATCATTGCATGTCAGGCATGTGAAGATGAAACTTGAATGGCTGGGGGAAAGGATAGGAATGGTATGTAAGACATCAGATGAATAGACAGGGGAGTATGAGCAACAATGTAGTGACAAAATGACAATTCAAGGGCAACTTCCATGGTGTCGGCCCATATGTGCACTGTTGCCAGTAGGGATAGTGCTGTGGCCAGATGGTGTTGCACTGAACATACTGGATGAGGCACATGGGTGCCACTATCAACTCTGCCACACACCCCCTTGACAGGCACCCAACATGAATGCTTCACACACACACCATGCACATGGATAATACACACATGCATGTGCACTCACCGGATGATGCCTCGTAATCAGGGAGGTCTCCCACACCTTGGAGTTGTCCCTCGGTGACGTAGGATCCAGCTACGGACTCGTGTGGTGTGAGTTCTATTTCCTGTGCTGGGGACCCACCTCCAGTCACCAAGGTTGCGGCATGACTTGAGGCCAGCTTATCCTTTGCCCTGCGCTTAAGGTCATTCCAGCGCTTCTGGCAATCACTAGCTGTGCGCCTCACTACTCCAAGGGCACTTATTCTGTCAGCAATGGTCTGCCAGTGTGCCTGGCGTCTGGCATGTGTGGTCTTGGACCCTGCAACGATGACCATTTCCCTATCATGATCTGACACATACTGAACAAGTGCATTCAGTTCGGCGTCTGTGAAGCTTGGCTTCCTTGATGGGCCGGACTGTGCAGCCGTGCCTGGGGCATCAGCCTGTGCCGGACGTGCACTCTTCCTCTTGCGCTTGGAAGGGGGTGGGGATCCAGAGTGTCCTACGCCGCTGTGGACACTAGGGGCAGGAGTCGTGGTGGACTCAGTACTGGGTGTGTGGGATTGCCCACTCAGCATGGGAGTAGGTGCAGGCATTGGGGGTAGTGGGATGGGGTCAGGCCTGATCTGAGGTGCATGAACTAGGACCGACACAGTCTTGGCAGGGTGTATGAGAGGTGGGGTGGATGGAGCCACACCCTGGCTACGGGGGCCAGCAGATGACCTATCTGGCATAGATGCACGTGCCCTGATGACACCAATGTGCACCGGTGCACGTGCAGTGGACCTGCTGACCTGGATGTCAGCGATGGGATCACCCTCGGACAGGTCTGGTGCCACAATGGCCTGGTCCGACAAGGGCTGATCAGGGTTGGTATCAGCCACATGACTCTCAACTGGGGGGGGGGGCATGGGTGTCCCTGACTGTTCCTCCAGACTGGGGGGGACAGGGGCACCCTGCAAGTCACAACCACGTCCCCTAGTGGATCCTCCACGGCCACCACGTGTGGCTCGGCCACCTTTGCCACCCTTACGGCTTGCACGCCTCCCAACCATGGCACTGATGGTATTGTGCGTATGGGAGTCGGTGTGCACAATTGTCCTGGGCAATTGGGTGTCAAAGGGGTTGGGTACCAGATGGTATTCGTACCCTAGTGCAGTGGCAAGGCTATATGACACCCCTGGGGAAAGATGACGGGTCACGCAACGCACAGGCACCCCAAAAAAGTTAAGGAACATGCACAATACCCCTCCTAGACCACGTGTGCTGATGGAAAACCCTGCACTACGCTGTGGCATCCAGTAACACAATGAACGTATGCGTGTCACACGCAGCCTAGATTGACCTCTGAAGGGGTAGGCTACACACGGGGCAAGCACAGATGTTAGATACGTGCGTGACTCACCGTCTGCCAGGTAAAAGAGCGTGAAAAATGAGCGCTTTTGGTTGGCAACACCCCCGCCAAAAGAAGATGTGTACGCTGTCTGAGGAGACAGGACAACAGTAGAAGGGGACACTGTTTGAGGGAACAGGCCCAGGTAAACCAGTACAAGAGGAAAAAGAGAAAAAGCTGTCAGAGGTAACAGGGAGTACGAACTGGAAACGCCGTGAAGTAAATCGCGTGTGAAACGACAAGAAGTACAGAATTCACCCACTCGCTCTCCACGAAAAGCACGTACAAGGAAATGGTGTTCAACACTACCTTTTATACAGGCCCACACGTACAGCGTCACTTACGGCGTGTACGTGCTTGGCCCATGTTCACCAATCACACGCTTTGTCACTCCTGCGTGTGGATCCTTTTTCACCAATCACACGCTTTGACACTCCTGCGTGTAGCTCACTTTTCACCAATCACACGCTTTGTCACTCCTGCGTGTAGATCCATTTTCACCAATCACACGCTTTGACACTGCACGTGCAGGTAACTATTGACGCACATATGCTGGTGACGGGTTTTCGCGCGATTCGCTGAGTGTGGGGTTTTCACGTGCAAAATCACTCCCTATCAGGCTGTCCACGCGTTCAAACACGAAAGACCACGCTCCTGGCCAGGAGGCCAAATTTAAGTCCCCCAGAGCCCTGAGCACGCTCCCACCTGCCATCGGCTGCTGCCTGACTGCCTGCTGGCCACGTGCCCCACAGTGCTGGTGGGTGGGGGTGGTGGGAGACATGGGTGGGGGCCTGGTGGAGGGTGCCCCTGGTGGATGGGGGGTGGGGGTGGTGGGAGACATGGATGGGGGCCTGATGGCAGGTGCCCCTGCACTGCTGGGGGTTGGGGGTGGTGGGAGACATGGGTGGGGGCCTGGTGGAGGGTGCCCCTGGTGGATGGGGGTGCAGGGGGACATGATCAGGTGTGCAGGGTAGTCCACTGTTTTGTGGGCTGCCTGCAGGGGCCGTGGAGGGTGTACAGGGTACACCTGTGAGGGCCCACCCAGCCTATTCGCATGTGATAATTCCCACGCACCCCTGTGATACACGTACCCTGGCCAATCGCGTGTTGAACTTCCCGCTACCCCTGTAATACACGCACCCTGGCTGTTCGCGTGTGATAATTCCCGCGTACCCCTGTGATACACGTTCCCTGGCCTATCGCGTGTTCTACTTCACGCGTCCCCCTGTAATACACGTTCCCTGGCCAATCGCGTGTTGAACTTCCCGCTACCCCTGTAATACACGCACCCTGGCTGTTCGCGTGTGATAATTCCCGCGTACCCCTGTAATACACGTTCCCTGGCCTATCGCGTGTTCTACTTCACGCGTCCCCCTGTAATACACGTTCCCTGGCCAATCGCGTGTTGAACTTCCCGCTACCCCTGTAATACATGCACCCTGGCTGTTCGCGTGTGATAATTCCCGCGTACCCCTGTAATACACGTTCCCTGGCCTATCGCGTGTTCTACTTCACGCGTCCCCCTGTAATACACGTTCCCTGGCCAATCGCGTGTTGAACTTCCCGCTACCCCTGTAATACACGCACCCTGGCTGTTCGCGTGTGATAATTCCCGCGTACCCCTGTAATACACGTTCCCTGGCCTATCGCGTGTTCTACTTCACGCGTACCCCTGTAATACACGTTCCCTGGCCTATCGCGTGTTCTACTTCACGCGTACCCCTGTAATACACGTACCCTGGCCAATCGCGTGTTGAACTTCCCGCTACCCCTGTAATACACGCACCCTGGCTGTTCGCGTGTGATGATTCCCGCGTACCCCTGTAATTCACGTTCCCTGCCTAGTCGCGTGTAGTACTTCCCGCGTACTCCTGATTTGAAGATTGCCCGCTTTTCTTTCCTTGTTTGCCTGCCCTGTGAAGTGGTCCAGGGTTAGCGCAGCCCTTAGCGATGATTTAGCGATTTTGATGGCTTTTCCTTGCGCGAGGGCGTTCTTGGGGGCGTTACTGGCGCTGCTGCAGGCTCGCTGCGATTCTCTGCGCCACGGCTGGTTTGGGAGCTTGAAATCCATGAATACGCTGTGCGCGGAAATCTGTTTTAGCGCACGTGCCTGGCGCAGACTATCGCAGGCGCACGCTGTGCGCCAGCCGCGTGCGCTACTTGTGCGCTGGATTCTATGAATTAGCCTGATACTGTTTAAACTGAGTATGCATAGATGTGTAGAATGTAGAATGTAAATGTTGAAACACAGCCTATGAGTCAATGCTGTATCATACCAAGCCAAGATGGCTGATTAAAGAAAACGGGAGAGACTGTATTAATCAACTGGCTTGGCTTATATAAGAATTATTTTAGCATATATTAACTTTATACATCTATATGGCAGTTTTCAATCACATGGAAGGGACTGGGTGAATACATTGGAACACACGCAATATGTAGGTACACACGTGACCAATTTGAGAATAGTCACATGATCGAGTGAGAGGACCTCAAGTGACTACTCCAGGAAGTTGCTTTAGGGTAGCACGAATCCTCCTTACACATATTAATATTTGGGTCACTAACGGCAGACACGTATAGAAGATTCTAGCAGTTAAGGCAAAGTCACTTTGCATCACTCAATGTATATCGCTTAGAATTTTGACCAGTAATTGGCAAATTTCATTTGTATTTGTATTTGTTTTATTTATAAAGCGCAGCCAGGCCCGGGGGCATAAGGGCGCGTAAGGTAGAGCTGGTTACAGGGGAGCAGTTAAGCAGAGTTACGTTACAGTTACAGGAAGGTTACAGTTACATAAATGTGCAATCAAAACAATACAGTCAGCCAAGTTCCATAATAGTTACAGGTAGGAACTGGCATCATAAACAACTGCATACGCAGAGATATTAATTCCAATTTATTGGCCAATGTCCGTTAGGTTAAGGTTAGGCTGTCAGGAGTCCGTGTTATGGAGCTAACACTTCGTGCTATGTTTGAACCGGTTGAATGAAGGTTCTGCACGTAGATGTGGGGGGATGGTGTTCCATAGTTTGGATGCTTGTACTGGGAAGCTAGCTACGCCCGAGTTGTAGAGTTTAAATCTCAGTTTGGTCAAGGTGTTAGTTTGGGCTACTCTAAGAGGTCTCATGGCGGAGTGTGGTGTGAAATGGTTAGTAAGGTATGCTGGAGCAAGGTTAGCCCTAACTTTGTGTGTGAGGGCAAGCGTTTTCAGGGATATTCTATGCTTGACAGGGAGCCAGCAGTAGGTTACATCTGGTCTCAGATATGTGTGCTTTTTTGGGGATGTTAAGGGCAGCTCTGATTGCATTGTTTTGGACTACTTGTAATTTATTAATATTTTTGTGGCTAGTGCCCAAGTAGAGGGCGTTGCAGTAGTCTATTTTGGAGAGGACTAGTGCTCTCGCGAGAGTGATACAGTTGGGTGCGGAGATGAATGGTCTGCATGCAGTGATAAGCTTGCAAGTGTAAGCAGCTGATGACGCTACTGCGTTAGTTTGTTTAGAGAGGGATAAGGTAGCATCGATGTAGATACCAAGAGTTTTAGTGTTATTAGAGACTGAGATGAGATTGCCATCTATGGTAAAGGCTTTGAATGACGGATTGAGATTTTTAAGTTTGGCATGAGTGCCCAAGATGAACAGCTCGGTTTTATCGTCATTGAGACACAAGCCATGGTGTGCCATCCATGCTTGTATAACGGAGTAGATTTCATTGAGGGTCATGCTGTCTATTTCGTAGTCACCCGTGATAGGAAAGAGTATCTGGGTGTCTTCCGCATAGTTGGTATACGTAACACCCAGATAGTCTAATATATCGAATAGGGGTTTCGTGAATATATTATGAAGTGTCGGGGACACGCATGAGCCTTGCGGGACACCACAAGGTACTGGGGCCGGCTCGGCGGAATCTGTGGGAGAGAAGACCCTCATAGTTCTGTTCACCAGGAAGGAGCTGATCCATGCCGTGGCTGCATCTGAAAAGTGGGCTGCAGATTTCAAGTGTTGACAGAGTGTTTGATGGTTAACCAAATCAAACGCTGCTGACAGGTCAAGCAACAAAAGGAGTGCAAGTTTGCCATGGTCTTTCAAGGTTTGGATCTGAGTGGTAAGGTCAATTAGTGCAGTTTCCGCACCGTGTCTCGGTCGGAAGCCTGATTGCCTGAGCCCTAGGAGATTATTAGCTTCTAGATAAGCCTGTATTTGTAGGTAGGCTGCTCTGTCCAGTATTTTAATAGGAACGGTACAGTCGTTAGTGGTATGTAATTAGACGGGTTGGCTGGGTCAAGCGTAGGTTTTTTGAGGAGTGGAATGACCCAAGCGTCTTTAAGGTTGTCAGGAACTATTCCAGATTTGAAAGAGGCATTGATGAGATTGGTGATGAAAGACGCCAGATCGTGTGCAGCTGCTTTAACAATCGGGGCAGGGCAGGCATCACCTTGGCAGTTTGAAGGTTTTAGTTTCCTGATGATGTTTTCTACTTCCCACGTTGAAAGGGGTGAGAAGCTGAAAGGTTTACAAGTCGTCTGGAAGGTTGGAGGTATGTTAGGAGGTTGTTTGTGGTTAGGGTCCGCAGATAGCATGGATTTTTTTGCGTTAATTTTGGATTGTAGACGAGCTATTTTATCTAATAAGGGTTTCTGGATGTTGCTACGCCATAGTGCGTCAGTAATACATTTGTCAGTCGGGGCAATAGGGGATTCTAATTCTTTGAGTATTTTGAAAAGTTCTTTAGTATTGGATTCCGCTTGTGTAATCCTTTTGTTATAGGAGTCTTTTTTGGCAAGGAGTATGGCTTCTTTGTAGCTAAAGGATACTAGGGTTAGTTCAGATTTGTTGGGAGCTGTCGGGTGTTTTTTCCAAAGTGCCTCAGCGGTTCTTTTGGCTTTACGTAGTTCTCTTAACTGTGGCGTGAACCATGTGTTAAGGTGACGCTGTGGTTTCGGTTTCCGCAGTTTTAGCGGGGCAATGGAATCCAGAGCTTTAAGTATAGCCTGGTTGTAAGTGTCCACTAGAGCTGTAGGGTCTGCATCTAAATCAATATTATTCAATATGGGGAGTAGTATGGGTAGGGGTTTGTCGGGAGTAATGTCTTTCTTGTTTCTCGTGCGGATGGCAGGGGCGATGATGGGCGCCGAATGAGTAGTGTTAGCTTTGATAGCAAAGGTTAATTTGTGATGGTCTGACCAGATGCATGGGTCATTAGATAGGAGGTCAATAGAGCAATTGATGTGTGAGAGCCAGTCTAGAGTTCTACCTTTGATATGGGTGGATTCGTGGATGATGTGCGTGTGACCCAAATCAGATAATGAGTTGGCTAAGTCAAGGGCGTTAGTGTCTTTAGGATCGTTGAAACCGAGGTTAAAGTCCCCAAGTAGGATGGTTTGCGAGTTAGGTTTGGTGTTTATGGATATAAGTGATGCAATGTCCTCTGTGAAAGAGGAGATAGGTCCTGGTGGTCGATAAATGAGGTGCACGGTGGCCGTGTGGTTAGGTGAGAGGGGTAGCTTAATTGACAAGGATTCGGCAGACGGGATTTGCGCATCTTGGATGATTTTGATGTCGAAGGTATTTCTGTATATGAAGGCAAGTCCGCCTCCCTTTGTTTGAGTGGTGTTTCTGTCAGATCTTATATTGGCTTAATCATTCTGTAGAGATGGGCCGGATTCGGCATTGAGCCAGGTTTTCAGTGACTGCGAGGACATCAAGGTTTTCATAGGTTATAAAGTCAGCAATGTCGAGAGCATGGGCAGGAAGAGACCTGGCATTCACTAGTGCTGCTTTGATGAATTTATCTTTTTTGAGGTTTTTTTCAAATGTTGACGGTGGATTATGGGCTAGATTATTGACGTCAGAGGGGGGAGCAGCGTGATTATGGGCAAAATGCGAGTGTTTCATGGTGCGGGCCCTTAGTCTGGAGTTCCTGCTTAAGATACTAGGGTGGTGAGAGTATGGGGAGGTAGGAGGACTGGTTCGGATTTTCAGACTAGTATTTCTCTTCAGTGTGCTGGGGTGGAAAGAGCCTAGGTGGGTGGGTGTTCTATTTCTAGAGCTCAGTCTAGAATTTCTGATGGTGATAGCACAGGGTTGGTTGGGTATTGGTTTGGAGGCAAAGTGGCGTATCCAGAGTGCTGGATCATCCAAGTATAGATTTGCAGGTGTCATGGTGCTAGGCCTCAGGGAGGAGGTGGTGGGTGTCATACCTAATCTAGTGGAAGTGTATCGTTTAGAGTGTAGGTTGGGCTGACTAGACCAATAACTACTGTAAGTATACAGTAGGTGGATGAGCGTTGATAGGTACCAATACATGATGTTTAAGGTGATACTAGTACACAGGGTGATGGGGGTGGTCTATTAGTGAACAGTGGCACCACATAAATTGATTGAGTTTGATCGAGGAGTAGCTATGCAGGGCATCATAACAAACAACGTGGTCTGTAGGCGACCAAGTGACCAAGGCACAGCAACTGTAAATGTGGTCTGATAGGCGACCAAGAGGCACAACACAATGGTAAATGTGGTCTGATAGGCGACCAAGGGGCACAGCAACTGTAAATGTGGTCTGATAGGCGACCAAGAGGCACAACACAATGGTAAATGTGGTCTGGTAGGCGACCAAAAGGCACAACACAATTGTAAATGTGGTCTGATAGGCGACCAAGAGGCACAACACAATGGTAAATGTGGTCTGATAGGCGACCAAGAGGCACAACACAATGGTAAATGTGGCCTGATAGGCGACCAAGAGGCACAACACAATGGTAAATGTGGTCTGGTAGGCGACCAAGAGGCACAACACAACTGTAGATGTGGTCTGATAGGTGACCAAGAGGCAGAACACGATAGTCAAAGTGGTCTGTAAGCGACAAGAAGGTACAACATAGACCTTAAATGCGTGGATTAGTGGTATGTGGATTGTCAATGTTATAAGACATCAGACCATCATGGTCCAAGGGCAGCATCAGTGAGTGTTTGCTAAGAGCAGATGCGTGGGCAGCAACGGTGTTGAGCACGTTGCGCGAGGTGGGTGCACATCATGTGAATAGACACGAGCTAGGAACACCCTAGGAACAGGTTTGCGTCTGGCTAAGATCCAACATGTGATAGGAGGATGTGCCATACGGGTGTAATATACAGTAAACAGAGACACAAGTGGGGCTTCGTATGAGTGCAGGAATAAGGGCACAAATCTTACCAGAGTGTTCACGTAGCTCTAGCCAGTCAAAGCCTGCTTGGCGATGGGCGGTACGTGTGCATTGTCCTGAAAGCAGCAAAGGTTCCTCCAAGGTCGCACTATGAAGAGCGAAGCAGTGTCCCGCGCCGTGCCGCTAGGTGCGGACAGGGTGCAGACAGGAAGGGCCTTGTGCTGCGTAGGCCTTAGGCGTGGTGGGCCGGCTTCCGCCTCCGGCTCACCTCCTGGCCTATGAGTTCGACGGAGGGAGGATGCTAAGCAACCATGGTAAACAAAATGAGGAGGTTGCGGGCGGCGGCCATCTTACGATCGCGTGGGGCAGATCAGCTGCTCCTCGTGGCAAATGGTGGATGGGGCCTCACCCAAAGCTTGTGGAGGGGGTGTTGAGGCTCAGTGGCATGCCCCAGTGCTTTGTGGGTGGGTCGGGTCGTTCCGGCTCTGCCAAGGGCGACGTGTGCACACAGGGCACAGGATGCTGCTGGCCCTGCAGAAGGACGGCTTTGACGGCGGTTGAAGCGGCTCGGCACAGCTGCTTCAGGGTCTTGCGGGGCTCCTGCCCTGGGGAGAGTGGGCTGAGGGTGCAGACAGGAAGGGCCTTGTGCTGCGTGGGCCTTAGGCGTGGTGGGCCGGCTTCCGCCTCCGGCTCACCTCCTGGCCTATGAGTTCGATGGAGGGAGGTTGCTAAGCAACCATGGTAAACAAAATGAGGAGGTTGCGGGCGGCGGCCATCTTACGATCGCGTGGAGCAGATCATCTGCTCCTCGTGGCAAATGGTGGATGGGGCCTCACCCAAAGCTTGTGGAGGGGGTGTTGAGGCTCAGTGGCATGCCCCAGTGCTTTGTGGGTGGGTCGGGTCGTTCCGGCTCTGCCAAGGGCGACGTGTGCACACCGGGCACAGGATGCTGCTGGCCCTGCAGAAGGACGGCTTCGACGGCGGTTGAAGCGGCTCGGCACAGCTGCTTCAGGGTCTTGCTGGGCTCCTGCCCTGGGGAGAGTGGGCTGAGGGTGCAGACAGGAAGGGCCTTGTGCTGCGTGGGCCTTAGGCGTGGTGGGCCGGCTTCCGCCTCCGGCTCACCTCCTGGCCTATGAGTTCGACGGAGGGAGGTTGCTAAGCAACCATGGTAAACAAAATGAGGAGGTTGCGGGCGGAGGCCATCTTACGATCGCGTGGAGCAGATCAGCTGCTCCTCGTGGCAAATGGTGGATGGGGCCTCACCCAAAGCTTGTGGAGGGGGTGTTGAGGCTCAGTGGCATGCCCTAGTGCTTTGTGGGTGGGTCGGGTCGTTCCGGCTCTGCCAAGGGCGACGTGTGCACACCGGGCACAGGATGCTGCTGGCCCTGCAGAAGGACGGCTTCGACGGCGGTTGAAGCGGCTCGGCACAGCTGCTTCAGGGTCTTGCGGGGCTCCTGCCCTGGGGAGAGTGGGCTGATGGTGCAGACAGGAAGGGCCTTGTGCTGCGTGGGCCTTAGGCGTGGTGGGCCGACTTCCACCTCCGGCTCACCTCCTGGCCTATGAGTTCGACGGAGGGAGGTTGCTAAGCAACCATGGTAAACAAAATGAGGAGGTTGCGGGCGGCGGCCATCTTACGATTGCGTGGAGCAGATCAGCTGCTCCTCGTGGCAAATGGTGGATGGGGCCTCACCCAAAGCTTGTGGAGGGGGTGTTGAGGCTCAGTGGCATGCCCCAGTGCTTTGTGGGTGGGTCGGGTCGTTCCGGCTCTGCCAAGGGCGACGTGTGCACACCGGGCACAGGATGCTGCTGGCCCTGCAGAAGGACCGCTTCGACGGCGGTTGAAGCGGCTCGGCACAGCTGCTTCAGGGTCTTGCGGGGCTCCTGCCCTGGGGAGAGTGGGCTGAGGGTGCAAGATCAGCAGCCATAGTCCCTGTGGATATTTACAGAGCATTTTTTTCTATTTTATGATTGCAGAATTGGTATTTCTATCATCATACTTGGAGTTAAGCAAATTGAGATAATTAAAAGTCTGGGGAAATCCGTGCCGTACCCCAACGACTTGAGTCTTAGGGTAAACAATTTAGAAAGCATAGGCGAGTAAATGCTATTGAATATGTCAAACTCAACATGTGATAAAAGGATTTTGAAGTAGACGGAAGAGTCCTAAACTTAAATAACTTGCTTTATTTACAGTTTAGTTTCCTGAGATAGGAAGCTTTAAGCTGTAATCATTTGATTTAGCCAGTTAGGCTTCTAGAAATGTATTGAGTGATACCACTGCTTTATGTGATCACTAAAGGTTAGATCAACGACACTTGTAGAATTCATTTGGATGACTAATGGCCATGTCTGGTCTTTGGACTATACTAAGGGTGTCCTAGTTCATCACCTATTCTAGGGATACTAACGATCCACCACATAATCTAACATCTTAAATTTACGGCATGGGGACCAGGTGAATCTGCATAACACATAGCTTAGCCTGTAAACAGCATGGCATGTTGATCAGGTGGATTGGTGGTAGATTGTATATATTGTATATTCAGTAAAAGAACTTTGTTAAAGGGACGTTATGGTTAAGTTGTGCTACAAAAAACCTATGAAATTCAGTGAAAAAAACTTAGTTACAGGGATGTTATGGTTCCAAGAAAAAATCAAAAATCCCTGAAATTCGCCAGTTAGGGTAAGCTAAGCTACCATAAATCGCGCCACCACCGTGCACTGCTAAGACTAACACCCAGGACATCAAAGATGACATCACAAATCTATAAAATATAAAATATACAGGCTGCACATAGGCAAAGGAAACTGCATGCACACACTATGTTCAGTTATCAAAAAACATTACTACTATAAAAACATAAAAATCAACGTCTAAATTAACAACAGTGCTATGAACACACATATTCACTAACTTCTTTCTTTTACAATTGCAGTGAAGACCACTCTCCTGAAAAGCAGCAGCATCTGAAGTACAAACAACAACTCAGAAGAAACCTGCTTGTCCGTACAAAAAGTAGATACAATACTACCATGTTGTTCTAATTGTTACTCAAACACACTGTGGGGCTGATTCATGGAATTTGTGTGCTGAAAAACAGGGATTTGTGTGCCATTCTGCCCACAAATCCCCATTTGTTAAACAGGGATTTGTGGGCAGAATGGCACACAAATCCCCGTTTTTCAGCACACACCTTCCATGAATCAGCCCCTAGAATGTTAGTATTGCAGAACAAAGAACTGTTTTAATACTATACCATTCGATTTAGTATTAGTGCTTCTCCTCACCACTAGCTTACTTTGTATTGTCATCTGAACCTCAGTATAGTAACACACAAATAGCCTTCCCAACTTGTTGTAACTAGCCATTGCACAATCACACACCTCCACATACATCCTTACCATCATACTCAGACACCGAAACTCATGCACACAGCACACATACATTGCACAACAGCCCAACCCATACCTTCTTTTTTTCCAACAGACCCCAAAGAATGCCTACCAAAAAGCAATTCCGTAGAAAGCAACGCAGAAGTAGAGCAAATCAAAATAAAAGTGTCCAAAATAAGCATCCATCTCTAGCAGAATGTGTACAAAAAGTTCAAACAAAACAGCTAATACAGTCAATAAGCGAAACAAAACTAGCTTCCACTACAGACACGTTGCCTCCTTTTTCAAAATGTCAAACAAAACAGAAAGTGATTAACAAGAATTCAGCTACCACTACTACTAACACTGCTCCTATAAATCTTGATGTAGGGGCAAGTAACCATACCAAAAAAAAGTATTTTACAAAAAATGTTCCACCACGGAGTCCTTCAGAATCTTATAAAAACAGGAGAGAAATCAAGCACAACCCTCAAAACCTAACGTAGAAAATTAATCTTAAGCTCTCATAGACAGTGCAATACTTCTCAAAAGGAAGTTATTAATTTTAGTTTTAAACAGAATGAAACCAATAACAAAACGAACTACTAAACTACACAAAAGACTTCTCAATAAACGGAATGTCAATAAAAATAACTTCTTACATATCTGTGGAGGTGAATGGAGTCCCACCACGTGCACAGAACCATATTTTAATGAAGAAGCATACAAACAAAAGCAAACAAGCACAATTGCCATACATAGCAGTGGACGTGGGCATGAAAAACGTATTAATACCATAATGGAACAAGAAATGCTGCTTACAAAAATATCCCCAGAAAACTCAGCATCAATGTGTAACATTGGCAAAAAATCTTTCAAATCTTTGTGCCAGTTCCACAATCAGTATGTGAAAGGCAAAGACAAATTCAAAATGAAACTACTACAAAATATGGATACCTGTCCAGTGCGCAAATACACAGGACTACAAGGACATTCATTAGCCTGCATTTCAGGACCTATTATCAAAAGTACCTTCCATCGTATCAAAATGATATCAGCACATCATTCAACTATAAGAAATCTAGTCCATAAAGGGTACTATGCTAAAAGGCCTGCTTTCGCACTAGCCAATTTAAATAACAATCGTCTACATGGTACAGCCAAAGACCTACTCACAGAAATAGAGCATATCCAGAGAAAATATTTTGGAAGTCAAAGCCACTTACAAAATGCAATAGCTTTAAAACAGACTAGCAAAAAATGTACAGATGGCAACTTTCTACTGCACACATACAAAACATAAATACTAAAATTTAAAAGTACATCTGCTGAAGTACCAAACCATGTGTGTGTGTGTGTGTGTGTGTTGCCGCAGAACTTTTTTAAATTAAAAGTAGCACAAAAACTGTAGACATAACATACAAAATAGAAGACAGTGAAGATTCCAAATGGTTTGAATTAGCTCTCTACCTTACAGCAGAAAACAAATATGAAATAACTGACCCCTTAATACTTTGCAGGTACTGCACTGCAAAACTTGACAACAACCAAACTCCTTCATGTGCTTTCAAAAATAACTTGGAATTATTCCCACTACCAAAACCCCTGCAACAACTCAATTTTTATGAGAGCATCATAATTCAAACAGTGCACCCATTTCAAGCGATAATACGCCTTCAAACAAAAACAGCAAAATTTCCTCCCTCTGAATTAGTGAAAGGCATTAGTGGCAATGTTTTTTATTTACCATTAGATCTGAAAGAAAATGTAAACACACTCTGGGAGTGCAACGTCCAATAGATCAATCTTTAAGTGTCTTAGTAAATGGTAAACCTACAAAAGACAAAAAAATGTGGCAACAACTTGTGGACTTACATAAAGTTAGACAAGCCTTGCAATATCTAAAAGACAATAATGAATACTACAAAGAAATTATTATTGAAGAAAACCTGAGGGAAACCACTGAAATATTTCAAGAGTCACCAGAAACTGGTCAATTTCAACTTCTAGATCCTGCTATAGCATCCAATATTTTTTACCATTATACAATTTATCCATTACACTCTAAAGACTCCATAGATGATGGCACTGTTGAAGGAACTTGCTGATGATTTTGATTAAGAATGTTTTTCCTGAACCAGCCAAACCAAAGGATCACCAATCAGCATATGGGAAAAAAGTATAGAAGCACGTGCTTTTCCTCTACTCTTTCCTACTGGGAAAGGAGGAAGGTACGATGATAGACCCACTCAGATAACAGCTTCAGAATACCGCTCTTTACGAATGTATTCTGAAGATCCAGGATTTAGACAAAATGTGGAATACATATTCCACCTACTCTTTGAAAGTGAACTAGCAACTCTATGCTACTGAGTTGCACACACATTGAAATCAGGTACCCATTTTCAAATTATGTCAGCTACCCAATAACTACAAAAAGTACAAGAAAAATATGAGGTTCTGCAATCAAGCATTACAAATCTGTTAGCAAACATGCGTGGTACAAAAGAATACTGGTTCCGACATCACAGAGATGTACGTTGTATGAGAAGAAACCTTGGTCCACCCACTTGGTTTGTTACATTAACAGGCCGATTCATGGAATAAATGTGCGCCGAAAATTCCGGCGCAGAGGGGCCTATACGTGCGCTGCGCCGAAAAATAGCGAAAAGCGCAGGGAAACCAGCGCACGTCGATTCATGGAAGTCCGTGCGTAAGAAAAGCATAGGACGTGCGCTGAAAAAGTGCGCGGCGCACGCCGGCGCACAGGTCAACCAACGGCGTGCGCCACGGCCACTGCGCTATCACTCCGAGCGCAGCGCACAGCTCTAAAGTAGGCGGAACACAGGGCAGGACACTCGGAATGGGGAATAAAATGGGGCACAACACTCGGAATGGGGAAGAATGTGGGCGGCACGGGGAAGTACAGGAGGCAAGTGCGCGGAACGCCCACACGCTCTCCGGCAACACGTATTCATGGATTCGAACAGGGCAAAACAGCGCTCGATCAAACCAGCGCACAGGCCCAAAAACGTACGCCACAAGTAAGCAGGCGGTAGCGTCCCGACGCACTTAACGAAAGTGCGCCAAAACCTGCGCCAACAAATACCACCCACATACAGCAATGGGCCATACCGTGACCCCAAAGGACAAATGAGGTGCAAAGGTGTACGCCATTACCACGGACACCCACTGTTCAACAATTCGCGCGTGTGTGTACAACGGGTTGCGCGAGAAGTCACTCGCGCGATTGCCCTGGGTACGTGTATCCCGGGGTGCGGGGAAGTCCCACATGCGATTGCCCTGGCCACGTCGATATCAGGGGTGCGTGTGAAGTTCCACACGCGAAAAGCCAGGGTACGTCAATTACAGGAGTGCGCGGGAAGTTTCACACGCGAAAAGCTAGGCTACAGGAATTCCAGGGGTGCGCGTGAAATCCTACACGCGAAAAACTAGGGTACGTCATTTACAGGGGTGCGCGGGAAGTTTCACACGCGAATAGGCTGGGCGCGTGTATTACAGGGGTGCGCGGGAAGTCCCACACGCGATTACAGCAGGGTACGTGTATTTCAGGGGTGCGCGGGAATTTCCACACGCGAATAGGCTGGGCGCGTGTATTTCAGGGGTGCGCGGCAGTCCCACACGTGAAAAGCCAGGGTACGTCCATTACAGGGGTGCGCGAGAAGTTTCACACGCGAAAAGCTAGGCTACGGGAATTCCAGGGGTGCGCGTGAAATCCTACACGCGAAAAACTAGGGTACGTCATTTACAGGGGTGCGCGGGAAGTTTCACACGCGAATAGGCTGGGCGCGTGTATTACAGGGGTGCGCGGGAAGTCCCACACGCGATTACAGCAGGGTACGTGTATTTCAGGGGTGCGCGGGAATTTCCACACGCGAATAGTCTGGGCGCGTGTATTTCAGGGGTGCGCGGGAAGTCCCACACGCGAAAAGCCAGGGTACGTCCATTACAGGGGTGCGCGGGAAGTTTCACACGCGAAAAGCTAGGCTACGGGAATTGCAGGGGTGCGCGGGAAGTCCCACACGCGAAAAGCCAGGGTACGTCCATTGCAGGGGTGCGCGGGAATTTCCACATGCGAATAGCCTGGGCGCGTGTATTTCAGGGGTGCGCGGGAATTATCACACGCGATTTGGCTTGGTACGTGTATTACAGGGGTGCGTGCGAAGTTACACACGCGATTAGGCTGGGTGGGTCCTGTCACCCTCGACGGCCCCTGCAGGCAGCCCACAAAACAGGGGACTACCCTGCACACCTGCTCATGTCTCCCACCACCCCCACCCCCCACCATCCAGGGGCAGCCTCCACCAGGCCCCCACTCATGTCCCCTATCACCCCCACCCCCCCGCCACCAGGGGCACCCTCCACCAGGCCCCCACTCATGTCTCCCACCACCCCCACCCCCCCGCCACCAGGGGCAGCCTCCACCAGGCCCCCACCCATGTCCCCTATCACCCCCACCCCCCAGCAGTGCAGGGGCAGCCTCCACCAGGCCCCCACCCATGTCCCCTATCACCCCCACCCCCCAGCAGTGCAGGGGAACCCTCCACCAGGCCCCAACTCATGTCTCCCACCACCCCCACCCCCCCAGTCACCAGGGGCACCCTCCACCAGGCCCCCACCCATGTCCCCTATCACCCCCACCCCCCAGCAGTGCAGGGGCAGCCTCCACCAGGCCCCCACCCATGTCTCCCACCACCCCCACCCCCCAGCAGTGCAGGGGCACCCTCCACCAGGCCCCCACTCATGTCTCCCACCACCCCCACCCCCCAGCAGTGCAGGGGCAGCCTCCACCAGGCCCCCACCCATGTCCCCTATCACCCCCACCCCCCAGCAGTGCAGGGGCACCCTCCACCAGGCCCCCACTCATGTCTCCCACCACCCCCACCCCCCCAGTCACCAGGGGCACCCTCCACCAGGCCCCCACCCATGTCCCCTATCACCCCCACCCCCCAGCAGTGCAGGGGCAGCCTCCACCAGGCCCCCACCCATGTCCCCTATCACCCACACACCCCAGCAGTGCAGGGGCAGCCTCCACCAGGCCCCCACTCATGTCCCCTATCACCCCCACCCCCCCGCCACCAGGGGCACCCTCCACCAGGCCCCCACTCATGTCTCCCACCACCCCCACCCACCTGCACCAGGGTCAGAACCCTCAATGGGGATGTCAGTGTTGGCAGCTAGGCCTTTGGTGGTTACGGATGCAGGGTCACACTCCGCGACATCTGATCCTGTTCCTGGGCCAGCAGATCAGAGGGGGAATGCAGTCCTGCAGCCTCAGGCAGTGCCGGCACAGCAAGGCGCAGTCCGCCTTGCCCCAGACAGGTGTGGTGCCCGCCGACATGGTGGCCGTACGCCACCTGGCAATACCGTATGGGAGCAATCCATTTACGGTATGGCTACCCAACAGGCAGCATCATCCGAGATGATGGCTCAGGCCATGGATAGGGTGGCCACTTCCATTGTCCCCCCTGAAAGGCTGATGGAGCGACTAGAGCAGGCAACCGACTCCATCTGCCAGTCACACAGGGAGGACATGTTGGCGTCCAACAGGGACAGGCGGGCGGCACTGGCGACTCTGCAGGAGGTCTTCTCCATAGAGTCCCAGGGCCACAGGGAAGCCCTGAGGCAGGAGCTACATCAACTCAGGACGACTCTTGTTGAGCTAGAGGCTTCAACACACCAAAGGACAGAACAGCAGCTGGAGCGTCTCACCCGTACGCTCTCAGCTGAGATGCAAGCAACGAGGGCGGAGGTCCGGGCATCCCGTGAGTTGTTGCATGGGGACCTCCGCACACTCATCCTCCAGAACGAGACCTACCACACCCGCATGCTTGCAGCCATGGAGGAACAGAGTAGGGCCTTGCGTGGGCTGCCTCCCATAGTGCAACCACCTCCGGATGCAGCTGCACAGGGTGATAATAGCGACAGCAGTGATACTCCCACAATAGGGTAGCCGTGTGGGCCATGAGCCCATGGAGGTGTTTTTTTTCCCCAGGATCCACACAGGTGGTTTCTGGTGTGCACCCTGACCTCGGACCTCCTGGGTGGCCTCCCCAACCCCCCCGGGCCCTTTAATGGCCATTTTTGATTTTCTTTTTATTTTTAAATTTTTTTAATTTTAATTTTTATTTTTATTTTAATATTTTTCGCAATTTTTTGGGGACACATTGTTGGCTTCCGTGGTTCCTGTGGGCATACGCTGCATTGTGGCTGGGCACATGCAGGCTTGTCATGTATTAGGTTCAGATGCCTGGGTTTGAGTCACACACACCCCTCCAGCTTCCCGTTTCCATGGGCTTGCAAAGGGTGTGCCCAAGTGACATTGAAGTACATGGTGACATTGGACTCCCACTACATGTGTGGGTAGTCTAGTCAGTACTGTGTATACATTCCTAGTGCATATTGCTGTTGTGTTGTACACTGCATGTTGCATTGATGTGTAACTCATCATCTGCGTCTGCCTCCCGATTTGCAGGTCCCTTCCTCATGTCTACACAAGGCCCTCTAGTCTGGAGATGGGGTCCTTGTTGGCAGCAGTGCACCTACAACTCTACATGGCACCAACACTGTTCAGTTGGAAGTGGTGGGAGTGCAGGCATATCCAGGTGGTGAGACAACTGATTTATTACATTACTGAAGTCATGTTTATGGTAGTACGTGCTCAAGTATGTTGTTTGTCCTGCATTACAGTGAGCATTTCAGGTGTAGGAAGTATCAATTGGGGACACTGTACATCGCAACACATGTCACGTTGTGGGGATAACTTTGTTTACCTGCACATAGCATGACATGGCACGGTGTGTTGTGTGGCGGTGCTGGGGATGGGTTGGGTGACATGGCACTGTCCTCTTGTTGCATTTAGCAAGTGGGTATTAATTTTGGCTGCTTGCATGTGTTCCTTCACAAAACTGCATTGGTGTTGTGTGTGGGTAGGGATGCACACATTGTAACACTTCCAGGTGAACAATCTCAGGCTGATATGCTTTTCACGGTTGAATCTCCAGACATTCAGGATCAGTGTCAGGTTGAGTCATCATTGATTGTCAGATGGAATGTGCCAGGCCAGTGTGCACTCCACAGGGGAGTGAATACTATGTGAAGTAATTAGCCACTAGCTGTGAACGGGCTGCCTCCCCTCGTGCCCTTTCCCCTCCCATGCGCAGCGGCTGTGCATGTGGTTGGGGATGTGGGGCCACCACCATGTCCACGGGCAGGCCCCGGCGTGTTGCAACGTTGTGCAGGACACATGCTGCCACTATGATCCTGCACACTACTGGGGGAGCGTATAACAGCTGCCCGCCAGAACGGTCAAGGGAGCGAAAGCGTGACTTTAGCACTCCGAATGTGCGCTCCACTATGCCCCGGGTTGTAATGTGGGCTGTGTCATATCTTACCTCGGGTGGCGTGGTGGGGTTCCGAATTGGCGTCATCATGTGGGGGCTGAGAGGGTAGGCACTGTCCCCTGTGGAGGTGGTGATTGGTATCATTGGTGGGGTTGTGACCTTGCTCAGTATCCAACATGCATGCATGTGCAGTGGCATACATACTCACCGAGAAGCCATGTATCGCCATGCCGCCCAGCATCTATGTCCCGGCATAGGGTGGACATTCGGTAAATGAAGCTGTCGTGGGTGGATCGGGATAGTTGGCATATACTGAGGTGATGATTCCCTTGGCATTACATACTACCTGCACGTTGATGGAATGCCAGTGCTTGCGGTTCCTATAGATGTGCTCTGATGCCCTGGGAGGACGTAGAGCCACATGGGTGCAGTTGATGGCACCTAGCACTTTGGGGAATTGTGCCACTCCGTAAAAATCCAGGGCGGCAGCATGCCTTTCAGCAGGTGTTCTGGGCAGGTATATGTGCCTGCGGACTGATGGGCGTGCAGTGATGATGTCCAAGACCTGGTGTAGGCAGCGTGACTGGGTGGCCTGTGACACCCCACCCACTATGGCACTTGTCCGCTGAAATGATCCAGTGGCTAAGAAGTGCAGTACATTGAGGACCTTCTCCAGGGGGCTGAGTGCTTGAGAGCACAGGGTGCGTGATGTGAGGTCATCCTCCCACTCACTCACCAGGTCCAGTATTATGTGTGGTGGAAACCTGTACCTTCCATACACCTGGTCATCAGGCATCCCGAGAAGGCTGGTTCTGGGTGTGAATATTCTGGCCCTGACTCTCCTCCTCCTCCTCCTTTGGTAGCCCACTGCCACTGCTGCTAGGAACGGTATGTTCATCCTGGCATCTGGCTTGTTATTTGAAAAGTGCGCAAATTAATGCTTTGCGCGTGTTCTAGGCGAGCGTGTGACCCGCGCACCCCTGGAATCTAGTTCCCACTCCAATAGCGTGTGGAAATTCCCACGCAGCAGCCATACAGGTGCGCTGACATACTTGCGTGTGTAAGTGCCCGCGCACCCCTGAAATACACGTACATAGGCCAATCGCGTGTACGCGCACTTTTGTCCAATTACACGCAATGAAATACACGTACATAGGCCAATCACGCGATGACACTCTGACATGCAGTATTTCCACGTGTGTTCCGTCATCACGTGCTGAGTGGGGAACGCCCGTGCGGGTCACGTCAGACGCGCTTACGCGCTGAGGGACTCTGGTCCAATAGAATCGCGTATGCGTGCTGACGCGCTTACGCGCTAAGGGCCTTTCCTCGGATTTCACGCTGACGTGCAGGATTTTCACGTGCCAAATCACTCCGTATCAAGCTGGCCACCCGAAAACACACGGAACACCACGCTCCTGCCCAGAAGGCCGAGTTACTGCCCCCCAGTGCCCCGAGCAGCCTCCCACGTGCTATCTGCTGCTGCCTGCCTGCCTGCCTGCCTGCTGCCACCGTGCCCTGCCATTTGGTGCCTGCACATCAGCCATCTGCAGGGGTCCAGTTGCTGTGTCCACCCCTGCTGGAACTGAAGACTCCCAACTGGGATTACATCGCTCCACAGCCCAGCCCCAGGACCCAGTTGCCCACCCACACCTGCCTCTGGGGTTGCCATGTCGGGCACTTCCACATCTGGCACCAGTGGCAACCCCAGGCCAGAGGGGCAGAGGGGCACCAGCTTCACTGCCACCGAAGTTGGTGTCCTGGTGGAGCATGTCCTGGGGCAGTATGATGCCCTCTTTGGATCGTCCCGCGCCAGCAAGGAAGGACGGGAGAGGATCTGGGCCGACTGTGTGGTTGCCATCAACGCGGAGGTATGCCATGTCTGTGTGCCTGACCTGCGTGTCTGTGACTTGTGCATGCCATGGATGCATGACACATGTGTGTGACAATGCACAGATTCAGTGACGCACCCAACTTACCCTTGTTTCGCCTGTGTTCGGTGTGTTTGGGGCCAGATGGATGTGACTGAGGTGAAGTGTGTGCATGTGATATGCATGAGCCATGATGCATGTGAGTTACATATCATTGAATGTTTCTAGAGTCCATTGGACATGCATGGAAATGTCCATGGCATGCACCATGCCTGTTACTGTGTGTGTTTTGCCTGGACTGACCCATGTGTTGTGGAGGGACATGATGGAAGTGTACTTTGACAGTGGTGCTCATCTGCTATTGCTTCCTGTCTAGGGGACCATTGTACAGTAACCTGATGCTTGTGTCCTTTGTCTCCCTCTACGCAGCGGCTAGTGAAGAAGAGGGCGGAGACGGCGCTGTGGAGCAAGGCGGCGGGGATGCCCCCACGGCTGCAGCGGAAGGGGTGGGTGAGCCCCCACAGGGGCCTGCTACGGCGGGAGACGGTGAGGAGCCATCCAGGTTGGTGGTTTGCACAGAGGAGGAGGAGGCCGACACTGGTGCACACATGGGGCCTGGTGGGAGCATCCCTGCTGGTGCAAGTGGTGCAGTCCAGGGCCAGGGGCAGGAGGCAGCACAGGTCACCGTGGAGGGGCCTGTGCATGTCACTGTCCCTGATCCTGTGAGTGCACCACCATGCACCAGCAGGGATGCCCCGTCCCAGGCCCGTCCGCAGGTAGAGGGGATGTCCATGTCACCTGACTCCCCTCCACCTGCGGACGTGGTAACCCCTGGCCGCGTGGAGAAGGTCCTGATTGGGGTCGCGATGCGCACGGCTGTGATTCGTGATGCCGTGCGTGCTTCCCGGGAGGAGCATGCACGTCATCATGAAGTGCACCGTGCCGACGTGGCCCAATTGGGATCGGCCATGTTCGGGGGTTTCCTGCATGTGTTGGCCAATCTGACGGCCCTCTCCTCCTCTGTGCAGGCTATCCACCGGTCGTTCTCCTTGCCGTCTTCCGGCCCAGATGCCACCAGGGCCCCCTGTGGACCTGCCCCGACCAATGCAGCCAGCTCGGTGGGGATCCCATCCCTGCCACAGTTGGGAGTCGGAGGTCCAGCAGGGGTGGACAACACAGCAAGTGGACCCCAGCAGATGGAAGATGTGACGGCATCATCGGGCAGGGCACGTGCACGACGGCGTCGGTGGTTTCCATCAGCCTGGATGCCATCGTGCTGGCAGAGGCAGTGGCGTCGGAGGCAGCAGCGGGCTCGACGTGGGAGGCATCATGGCTCGGGGCCATCAAGATCAGAGGGGCAGGCATCGGCCGGAGGGCAGGGCAACCCTGGGATGGTGGTGTGTTCCGTGTGGGAGGAGTTTGGCCAGCGGATAGGTGCGGAGCGGCAGCGGGCGGAAGAGGAGCGGCTCGCCATGGTCAGGGCGGAGTTCTCCATGCGTCGGGCATTGAGGCGGGCTGAGTGCCTCGAGGAAGCTCGCAGGGAGTTTGAGGTGGACATGGGGTTGTCCCTGCGAGACCTCGGGGCCAGGACAGAGTCCCGCCTCCAGGACATCGACATGGAGTTCGATGATGCCCTGGCCAGCAACATCACCAAGCGAGCCGCAGGACTTGCCCGCTGCCTTTGTATATAGTTATTTAGTTAGTTAGTGCTAGGTTTCCTTTATTTATTTTTATTTTTTTGGACCGCTCGGACAATGGCCACTTTTTTGTACATATATTTTTCATTAGTTAGTGGTAGGTTTCATTTTTGGTGTTGGGCTCATGGACCCTGGAACATTCCTGTATATAGTTTGTTTTTTTGGGAGATACATTTTTTTAATTTCTTATTGTTTTCACCATGACGTAATGGTTTTTCATTAATTTCCTATGACATGATATTGCTTTGGACAAAATCATTTTAATTTTTTATTCCTTTGTTTTTTTGTTTATCACTTTTGTTCTCGGACATGGGCCATTTATTTACTTAGCCACATCGTTGTATGTTTGAAAAGTTCACTTATTTTTGGTATTTAATACATTTTTTATATTTTCTTACACTTGTGGTATTTTCTCATTGGTTTGTTACATGTCATGATATGGGTTTTGACATTCACTTGCACCCATTGTGTATGTGTGTGTGACAGACATGTGTTCTTTTGCATACTTGGCATTGGGGTTGTGTCATGTGATTGCATTCACTATGTGGGTGGATGCAATCCTTGCCTGGGTGTTTGTGCTGGGTATGCTGGCCATTACTGCCATGATTGTGTATCGTCAGGACCTGGGGCCAGGGGGACATGTGTGGGGGCCTGCTGGCAGGTTCCCCACAGTGCTGGGGGGTGGGGGTGGTGGGAGACATGAGTGGGGGCCTGGTGGAGGGTGCCCCTGGTGACTGGGGGGGTGGGGGTTGTGGGTGACATGAGTGGGGGCCTGGTGGAGGGTGCCCCTGGTGACTGGGGGGGTGGTGGGTGACATGAGTGGGGGCCTGGTGGAGGGTGCCCCTGGTGGCGGGGGGGTGGGGGTGGTGGGAGACATGAGTGGGGGCCTGGTGGAGGGTGCCCCTGGTGACTGGGGGGGTGGGGGTGGTGGGTGACATGAGTGGGGGCCTGGTGGAGGGTGCCCCTGGTGACTGGGGGGGTGGGGGTGGTGGGTCACATGAGTGGGGGCCTGGTGGAGGGTGCCCCTGGTGGCGGGGGGGTGGGGGTGGTGGGAGACATGAGTGGGGGCCTGGTGGAGGGTGCCCCTGGTGACTGGGGGGGTGGGGGTGGTGGGAGACATGAGTGGGGGTCTGGTGGAGGGTGCCCCTGGTGACTGGGGGGGTGGGGTGGTGGGAGACATGAGTGGGGGCCTGGTGGAGGGTGCCCCTGGTGACTGGGGGGGTGGGGGTGGTGGGTGACATGAGTGGGGGCCTGGTGGAGGGTGCCCCTGGTAACTGGGGGGGTGGGGGTGGTGGGTGACATGAGTGGGGGCCTGGTGGAGGGTGCCCCTGGTGACTGGGGGGGTGGGGGTGGTGGGAGACATGGTTGGGGGCCTGGTGGAGGGTGCCCCTGGTGACTGGGGGGGTGGGGGTGGTGGGTGACATGAGTGGGGGCCTGGTGGAGGGTGCCCCTGGTGACTGGGGGGTGGGGGTGGTGGGTGACATGAGTGGGGGCCTGGTGGAGGGTGCCCCTGGTGACTGGGGGGGTGGGGGTGGTGGGAGACATGAGTGGGGGCCTGGTGGAGGGTGCCCCTGGTGACTGGGGGGGTGGGGGTGGTGGGTGACATGAGTGGGGGCCTGGTGGAGGGTGCCCCTGGTGACTGGGGGGGTGGGGGTGGTGGGTGACATGAGTGGGGGCCTGGTGGAGGGTGCCCCTGGTGACTGGGGGGGTGGGGGTGGTGGGAGACATGAGCAGGTGTGCAGGGTAGTCCCCTGTTTTGTGGGCTGCCTGCAGGGGCTGTCGAGGGTGACAGGACCCACCCAGCCTAATCGCGTGTGTAACTTCGCACGCACCCCTGTAATACAAGTACCAAGCCAAATCGCGTGTGGAAATTCCCGCGCACCCCTGAAATACACGTACCCTGCTGTAATCGCGTGTGGGACTTCCCGCGCACCCCTGTAATACACGCGCCCAGCCTATTCGCGTGTGGAAATTCCCGCGCACCCCTGAAATACACGCGCCCAGGCTATTCGCGTGTGGAAATTCCCGTGCACCCCTGAAATACACACGCCCAGGCTATTCGCGTGTGGAAATTCCCGCGCACCCCTGAAATACACGCGCCCAGGCTATTCGCGTGTGATAATTCCCGCGCACCCCTGAAATACACGCGCCCAGGCTATTCGCGTGTGGAAATTCCCGCGCACCCCTGTAATACAAGTACCAAGCCAAATCGCGTGTGGAAATTCCCGCGCACCCCTGAAATACACGTACCCTGCTGTAATCGCGTGTGGGACTTCCCGCGCACCCCTGTAATACACGCGCCCAGCCTATTCGCGTGTGGAAATTCCCGCGCACCCCTGAAATACACGCGCCCAGGCTATTCGCGTGTGGAAATTCCCGCGCACCCCTGAAATACACACGCCCAGGCTATTCGCGTGTGGAAATTCCCGCGCACCCCTGAAATACACGCGCCCAGGCTATTCGCGTGTGATAATTCCCGCGCACCCCTGAAATACACGCGCCCAGGCTATTCGCGTGTGGAAATTCCCGCGCACCCCTGAAATACACGCGCCCAGGCTATTCGCGTGTGGAAATTCCCGCGCACCCCTGAAATACACGTACCCTGCTGTAATCGCGTGTGGGACTTCCCGCGCACCCCTGTAATACACGCGCCCAGCCTATTCGCGTGTGGAAATTCCCGCGCACCCCTGAAATACACGCGCCCAGGCTATTCGCGTGTGGAAATTCCCGCGCACCCCTGAAATACACGCGCCCAGGCTATTCGCGTGTGGGACTTCCCACGCACCCCTGAAATACACGCGGCCAGGCTATTCGCGTGTGGAACTTCCCGCGCACCCCTGAAATACACGTACCCTGCTGTAATCGCGTGTGGGACTTCCCGCGCACCCCTGAAATACACGCGGCCAGGCTATTCGCGTGTGGAAATTCCCGCGCACCCCTGAAATACACGTACCCTGGCTTTTCGCGTGTGGGACTTCCCGCGCATCCCTGGTATTCCCGTAGCCTAGCTTTTCGCGTGTGAAACTTCCCGCGCACCCCTGAAATGGACGTAGCCTGGGATTTGACGTGTGAAACTTTCCGCGCACCCTTGAAAATCGCATGGGCCGCTTGCCGTGATGGTCCAGGGTTAGCGCAGCCCCTTGCGCTGGTTTGTGATTTTTATGAGATTTCCCAGCGCAAGGGGCGTTCCTGGGGGCGTAACTGGCGCTGCAGCGAGTCGCTGCGCCACTGTGCGCCACGGCTGCCTGGGGAAGCTAAAATCCATGAATACGCTGTGCGCCGGATTCGGTTTTGGCGCACGCGGCTGGCGCAGACTATCGCACGCGCACGCTGTGCGCCAGCCGCGTGCGCTACTTGTGCGCTGAATTCTATGAATTACCCTGTAAGTTGTGAAGAATATGCATGGGAATATTAACATGATTTCCTATGCATAGCAAACAAAAATAAAACAAACATAGATATACTAACCCCTGGAGAACTGTGCTCTCTAGATCCTGTTAATGTTTCAAGATATTTCCATCATCGCTTCATTGCTATGCTACACTTAATTTGTAATAAAACTGTTCCTCCCCACGGAGAAGTGGAACACTTCTTTTGGAGAAAAGAATACCAAGCCAGAGGAGCACCACATATCCACATGCTTTCATGGATTAAAGATGCTCCTAAATTTGGTCAAGACAGTGATGCCACTGTTTTACAGTTTATCGAAAAATATGTCACTTGTGAAATTCCTTCACAAACAACAAATAGTGACCTTCATGCACACATTTTACAATTTCAAAGACACAAATGTGGGAAATATTGTGATCGCAAAAAATAAAAACAAAGGGAAATACTACACCAAATGCTGCTTTGGTTTCCCTAGACCAGTTAAAGCAACAGGTCAAGTAAACAACTTCATGTCTTCAGTTAGACATAGTGTCAAAGGTAAATCACCTACGAACACATATTACATAAAAAGAACAGAAGAAGCAAAATATATCAATGATTACAATGCAATCATTGCCCTCTTATGGAATGCAAATATAGATGTGCAGTACATTGAAGACAATTCCACTGCAATTGCATGATATGTCACAGCCTACTTAACCAAAGCAGAAAAAACAGAGCTTCAAGAACCCTGGGATGACCTATCATCTGACAAAACATGTAACAGAAATTGTACAGTTTAGGCATAAAAATGCTCTCTCATAGAGAATGTGGCTGCTATGAAGCTGCAGACCGTTTAACCGTGCTTTGTATGGATAATCTGAAAATATAGAATGGCTAAGTCTTGGTCCTGCTAAAACTAGAAAAAGAGTTCTCAAATCATATGAAGACATAGAAACAATAGCCAAGAATAATCCCAACAGCCAAGACATTTTGAAAAACAATTTACTGGACATACACTACCCAAACAGGAGTACCACTTTGGAAACCATGTGTCTATACCACATAGCCCAAAACTTCACATACAAAAATAATATAAAACCAGATGAAAACAAAGGTAGATACAGAGTGACAAATTGTGAAGGCAGCTTAGTGAAACTTACCAAACTAAGCTTAATTAATCGTATCAAATTGTCATTAAAAACTCCTCAACATAAAGAACTATATTAAATGTCCCTGCTACAACTTTTTAAACCATGGAGAAAAGAAGAAGTGTTACTATATATCTATGGCTCCTATGAAGATGCTTTCAAAGAAAATGAAAGCACTATAACAGATGTGAATTTTAGACAGTACAAAACAATGTTGCACAAGGAACAGCAACACAAAGAAGAACTCCAGTCCCAACTAGATGAGGACAATCCCGACAGTAGTCAACCTTCTGTAACAGGAAGCCAAGAACCACTGGGACAACCATTAATATCAAATGAGGCAGAATTAGCTATGACAGAAGTAGAAAACACCATGTGTCACTATGAAGAAAATACAGAACACTTCACTCTACTAAAATCAAAACTAAACAATTAGCAGTGTAGCATTTTCCAAGAAGTAACAAAACAAATTGAACATGGTGTACAACATGAAAATAAAAACTGTACCTGCCACAACTACAAACCTATACTGCTATATGTCAGTGGTCAAGCTGGTTCAGGAAAAACATTCTTAATCAAAATCATCAGCAAGTTCCTTCAACAATTGACAAACAACAAACTGTCAGCTGTTGTAACTGCCCCCAAAGGTTTAACTGCCTACAACATAGGCGGTGTCACTTTACACCGATTACTACTCCTTCCAGTAGAACACGAAAACAAATTAGATTATTACAAACTTTCTACAGAAGCTGCAATGGAACTATGCAGAGTTTTGAAACAAATGAAAATGCTATTAATAGATGAGGTGTGCATGGTCTCCAACCTAATGTTGGCTTTTATTCACCTCAGATTATAAGACTACGAAGAGCTCTTTGGAGGAAAACATATTATTGTTTTCAGAGATCTTCTTCAATTGACACCAGTCAAAGGTGAACCTATTTTAAAACCTCAGGGCACAAACTCTGCCGTAAAACTGTTGGCAGCATAGGAAATGTCAAACTTTGGCAACATTTCCAATACAGAGAATTAACAGAAAACATGCCCCAGTCTGCAGACATCACATACGCCAAAATTTTGAAAAGTATTACAGTTGGTGTACTATCTCAAGAAGGACAATCAATGTTAAAAACCCGGCACATCCATGCACTCAGCCATAACTCATGTGGTACTGATGTCATGGAAAAATTATCAAACAAAAATGTCAATTGTATGTCCTTGATGCCAACACTTGCATGCTGTTCAAAATTCAATGAAACAATGTTGAAAAAAGAAATGCAACCAATAATTGAAATTCGCTCCACAGACAAACTGGACGTAGATGGTATGAAACTACCCATGTGTCAACAAGCCACAACAAGACTAATTACCTTAGAAAACTCTATCTCCAACACAGCTGGTTTGTAAAAAATTTTAACATTATCTTTAAACTGTAGAGTAATGTTTAAATGTAACCTTGACGTGGAGCAAGGACTAGTTAATGGAGCACTTGGTACAGTTGTTGGCTTTCAAACATACCCACGTGACAAAAACATTCAGTTTGTCAATATTCTCTTTGACGAACTATCAGAAGTTAAAAGGATAGGACGCTCAACAGCCCGATTCCTTCTTTTCAAAGACATGTATGTACGCAGAGAACAATTTTCTCTAACTCTAGCATATGCAGTCACCATTCAGAAATCACAAGATCTAACTCTAGATAAAGCATTGATAGTTATTGGGAACACTGTCTTTAAAGAAGGCATGAGCCATGTAGCACTATCACGTTTATGTACACTTGATAGACTATGTCTAATCAAATTTGATGCAAGTAAAGTAAATGCTGATATTCCTTGCATTCTAGAATACAATAGACTGCGTTCACTCTACACCTCCCATCTAAAAACCTATCATGTTCCACAAAAAGCAAAACGTTGTAAAAGAAAACTACTTCAAACAGAAACGAAACAAGATCTCACTGCAAATCCTCCAAAGAGAGTAAAAGAATAAGACTTCATCAATTACTACAACCAAAGAAGAATCGACTGCTCAAAGTAACTCAAGTACTTCTTCAAAGAAGCAACACACACTCCGAAAAAATGACTTGGACACAGAACTATCAGGTCCATTCAAATGTTTAAATATAACTGGTGTAAATTGCTATGCAAATGTAGCAATAAATATTCTATTCCAATTGCCACCAATTATTGACATTACCGACCAATTGTGTTTGCAAATGGTAGTCCTTCATAGAAATGCAACTAACAATCCTGACAACACCTACAGTGTTCATGGAATAAGACAAGAATTGGACTACTGTGCTTCTATGGTAAAATTCACTATAAACTCACAAGAAGATCCACAATAATTTCTAATGTACTTACTACAAGTACTGGAAAACAAAAACATACCCATAAATAAAATCTTTCAAATGTCATACATGTGGAAACATACATGCACTCTCTGCAACCATGTGGCACAGGAACAAATCCCTAATGAATGCTTCGTGTATGTATCAATACCTAACTGTGAATCCATTCCATTTCAGCAACTTTTACAAAATGCAAACCATTGCAGATTATGTACTACCTGCAATTCAGATAATTGCTCCACCTTACAAATACAGACACATAGTATATATGTAATACTAATGCTTTTACGTTACAATGCAGATGGTACCAAAAACAACTGCAAGCTGACTGGATTCACACATGGGCCCTCATTACAACACCAGCGCTAAACCATAGCGCTATTAGCACCATGGTTGGTGCCGGTGTTGTAACGAGTCCAAGGTTGGCGGGGCGGTATTTCCCCATTTCACCATGGCCCTTCCCCATTCCCATTTTTACCCCATAGGGCTCAATGGGAATGGGGAAGGCCCGCAAAGGGACCTCGTAGTAAGGCGCTAAGTGGTTATTTTTAAAATCCAGCATGGATTTTTGTTCCCACAGACCCAATGATTTAGTAAACAAAAGCAGAAACTGAGCAAATTGCACAGTACACTGTTTTGAAATATAGTACTTCTAAAGTACTAAATATGAGGGTCGAAATAATGCAGAAATGTCTATTATGTGATGCAATAACTCATTATGAACTACCTACACTAACATGTGATCTTTTCTTTTATCACAGAAATTGAAAAAGAGTATCTGTTCCAGTTACCCAAGTCATAAAAAAAAATATCCAATCACAAAAAGTCAAACAGTAAGTATATGATAATTCAACTCACAAATACTGCTGCATAACACAACAAGTCAAGCAAACATCTAACCATACACCATAATCCAAAATGTTTACATCCATGGATATGTTCTACTGCAGTGCTTGTTACCAAACTCTACAATCTTAATTGCATGATTTAGCCAAAACTTCACATACAAACTCTACAAATCAAACAGTACACAAACCTTCGATTTGTGGATATTTGATGGATGTTTGATTCTATGGGTGTGTTATGTTGTGGTGGTTGTGGCTAGGGCCTAGAGTCTTGGGTGCATGGCCCGAAGGCTACATGCACCCAAGACTCTAGGCCTTGGCCACAACCACCGCAGCATAACACACCCATAGAATAAAAAATGTAAACTGTGGTATATGGGTTACTTATACGGGATATTAATTACAATCAACGCTCTACTAACAACCCAAAACCAATATCATACTAAAGTAAAATAGCCAGTAGTGCATTTTTATGTCCGCGGACAGCCGTGAAGACTGCGGACAAGACAAACACATCAGGGGCACCTGCCACCTAAACAAATACTGCATTTCTCCCATCTCTTACTTCCCCACCCTCCCCAAGCACTCTTACACACCAACACATTCCCCGAAATTGTATTTTTTCCCCGTTCGTCGCCACGGTGTCCACAGATGTCCGCAGATTCAAGATGGCGAGCGCATCAAAACAATGTGACGCACCTCATGCTTCATCCCAGCCAATCAGCGAACACGTCGCATGTCCGCGGACATGACACAAGCCGATTAAACAAGCGTTGTCCTGTCCACGGAGCGAACAGGGAAATGTGTCCACAGAGCGAACATAGATATTCACATTTTTTTAAACCTACTTTTTGGTTGTTTTAAGAAAAACGACTGGACCCATTTCCACCAAATTTACAAAAGCACGCTTTCGGGACCAAGCCACTGCTCCTTCTGCAAATTTGGTGCAAATCCGTCCAGCGGTTTGAGCTGTAGGCGTGAGCAAAGTTATTTCCTCATTCACTCTATGGGAAAACACATTATTTTGGGATCCCCCTTATAACTTGCCCCCCCTGCATCAAACCTCATTAAACTTTGCAAAAGAAATCAGAGTAGACATAAAGGGCCTGATTCATGGATTATTTGCACCAAAAAAACAGGATTTGTGTGCCATTCTGTCCGCAAATCCCCATTAGTTAAACAGAGATTTGCTGACAGAATTGCACACAAATCCTGTTTTATTTTTGGCGCAACTAATCCATGAATCAGGGGTATACTTTTTTCCAATGTTTGGTGAGGATTCCTCAAGTGGGAGCGAAGTTATAAGCCGCCCAAAAAGTGCTCTTCCGATGGGATTAGCAATTTAACCATAACTACACAGCCACTAATGGGCCGTGTAATAAGTAAAAACTGTATAATTTGGAAATTGGGCTATTTGTGTGTTTTTTGTCTGCAGATGTTCACTCCTGAAGAAGGGGAATATATTCCGGAAACGTGTAGAGTATCACTGGCTGATAATCGAATATGTTAAAGAATATTGTTTGTTTGTTTGTTTATTTATTTGTATTGCGCGCCAGACCCGAGGGTATCAGGGCGCAGAAGTTACAAGGAAGTTCACAGCTTAGTTACAGAAATAAATTATACATAGAAAGAGTGCACAAAGTCAGGCAAAAGGTAGCAATTACATATCATTACAAAACAGTGAGGGTGGTAACAGTTGTAAGTAATTTCAAGATTAAGGGTATGGAATAAGAATATTGCAAGACTCCAATGGAATTCGTATTATGAGATTGTGTCTCAAACTTATTTTGAACTAATTTCAATGTTTAATTTTGAACTTCATGCATGATCTATCAGCATTTAGGTGTGCAGGGGACGTGAATGTCCATGGTGTGGACACTTTCATTTCACATTGTTTTACAGCTTTGTGTCAGGGCTGGCATTCCTCCCCTGCACTAATATATTAATTTATTTTGTCTACTCACAGTTAAGATTTGTAAAATAGATTTGGTGTGCACCTATTGATGTAAATTTGTATGAGGTACTATATGTGCAGGTTCATGTATGATTGGTTCTATCTTGTGCCAAGCACAGCCTCAAATGATCCATAATCACCACATAGCTCCTTAAGGGCCCATCCCTGCAAAAAGCTCAGAAAAAATCGCTTTTCCATCCTCAGTTAGGGGATGGAAATGCAAGTGTGACTGCCTGGTTTAAACCGCAGCTACTTAAAGAAAACATTGTGTCTGGGTCAGAAATTACCTTGTCATGATTTGCATCTGCCCCCATTTCTGCATATTTAAAAACTCATCCCATTTGTGAATTCCAGGTGCGCTTTTAAATGTGCAGATGGGCCCCATGGCTTGTGCAGATGTGCCAAAGGTTGAAAAATTGCATCAGAATGTGTGCATCTCAAATGCACTCATTGAGGTCTCCTTTGTGGATTAGGCTGCTCATTCGTTTGGCCCAAATGATGAGATGTTTTTTGCACCTCTCATCACTTACATTAAAAGAGGTTTTGAGACTCTGCCCCGATTACAGTATTCTGAGCCTGTGCTTGGATATATTGATACTTACACTTAGGCATGTATAATAACCCAATACTTATATAGCATTTTCGCCACAGCACTTTACATAGAACATTCTTATATGCAATTATTTTAACCAGCAGCCAAAACGAATGTTCATTTGTCAAACTCAGAAAGGTAACAGGATAAGTAGACCTTGTTAGGATTCAAACATGTGACTTGCAGAACACACAGATCCAGCAGTGTGCACCTAACACAATGAGCTATCGTACTTTCCTAGCTTTCGTATTTCTCCTGAAATGTTCATACCACAGCATTTGTTAAGGCATTGGCTCTGGGGGTTACATTTCTAATTAGCATAACACTTATTATTTCAATGCTTAGAAACAGGAGGGATATGGAATGGTGCACTAGTAAACCTGATAATAGTTGTGTTATATTTTGTTTTAATAACATCTGGAGGGAAAGAGGGGAGGGTGGTAGGTAGATACCCAAAGAAATGTGTCTTTCTTACTGAACAGTTGATTACACAGCATACCATGCCACAATTAGATAGCTCAGCGAGTTAATGCTCAACTTTGGCAGTTGCCAGCCTGCAAGTTCCGAGTTTATATTTCAGTAGGGCTGATTCAAAACTTTATCTTTCTGAGGTTGATAAATTAAGTACTACTGCATTTAATAGTAATAATAACTTTTTTTACAGTGCTTAGCAATAGGAGGAGTTAGGAGTAAGACACACAGCTCTATACATACAAATATGATATAATACCAAATATTTTACCTTGATAAAGAAAAATCTATGCCACTGTAACATGAAAATGTCGGATGTATTTGAACAAAATGATGGACCTCAGAAACCTAAAACATGAAAGTTGACTAAATAGGAAGTGTAGGGTATTTTGTGGAGATTTGGGGCCTGACGGTATTTTATTACCGCCGAAAAATAACTTAGCAATAATCACTCTTTGTATTCAGATTTGGCCATGTGCAACAATAATACAATGGACATGCATTATTTCAGCACCCAGACCTGCATATTTGGTATACGTGGTTGGTGGTATTTTGGTGAGCATAATTCCCTTGTTTTATTTGTGGCCCCAATGTCCAGAATCCCTTATCTTTGCTTAGATTTTTCGTGTGATCACTAGAGAGACCTCAGACCTGCATTCTAGGAATACCACATTTTCCAGTGATAGTGTTGGTGTGCCACCATGGGCGAACTCACTGACTTATTTACGACAGAGAGCTATATGTGGTAGTCTTGTGGTAATTTCCACTACCTTATATACGGTAGGGAGCTATGTTCAGAGAGTCTCTCTTCCCGTTGGCTCATGTACCTCCAACAAGCTATGCTACAGTCACTCACAATTATTCATACTGATTTTGACATGCACACATCTGTCTTAAAATGACCATTGCACTGTTTAAAAATCTCCCCACATCATCAGCATTGTAATGGTAAACAATAAACATCACCCGTCTGTTTTCAAATATTTTTCTGTATTATAAAAGTTGTATTTAAAAACCATCTCATTCTTTACAGAAATAAAATGGTACAGTCAAAGCATTGTCTGTGACACTCTGCAAAGAGAGTGGCGGAGAACAGAACTCAAATTGCAACATTAGCACTTGATTAAGACACGCACAGGAATCCTACACTGACTGCATATTACTGTACACACTCAGCTCCCACACTTCTCATTACCTTATCTTTTTAGTTGTTCTCTTTGTGAATGTGGCTCTCTTGGATTAACTCCAGCAAAAAGGAACGCTTGCCTTCTCAAACCGGAGTCATTGCCTGGAATTCTCAGCTTTTGCAGATAGGAATGCCTCAGCCAGTGGAAAGGTCCTTCTTTCAGCTCTCCCCAATCTCGACTGCAGCAGGACACAGGAATCTGCATTCAGTCAGGAGCCCCACAGCCAGGTCTTCTCCCCAATAGTGCAGAAAGATGTCTGCCTGTCTTTTTCCCTGATACTGCCCACTAAAACTTTCCTCTCAGCCCTCTGTATGACGTGTCCCAATGAAATCCATCATCTCTCATCCTCCTACTCTTCAACAATAGCTTCGCTTATACATTTGCAATTGTTGCAAATCTGACTTCCTTCTTCCTGCAGTTACTGTGCACAAAAACACGGAGAATCAGGCAGAGAAGAGAAGAAAAAATCTCTGCACACGCATTTAAATGGTTTTCAGAGTATGCCTAATTCTGCAGTGGAGAACACATTTTATTAGTGGGTTATGTTAAATAAGGTTTTATTAGTCAGGTTAATTGTTAATAGGTTAGCTGTTAATTTTCAAATGTGTCTCTAGCAATATAGGCATTTCAGGTGAAAAATAGTGTGCATTTTTAAATGAGCACGTGTGCTTTTAACTGTAAAAATAGATTTGCATCTTATATGTTAAAATCGTTTTTGACTGAATAGCCTGTCTTTCCTTGTTAATCTGGTAACCCATATAGCAATGCACCGCACCCTTGTGGTGGTGCTGCAAAAAAAATGTGCTACTTGTGAAGTAGTGCTGTACTCTGTACTGTAACACGCCAAATATCCTTACATATACCCTCCTTTTGTTTTTAGAACTTGGCTATAATCCAAGCCAATTTCTTAAAACAACTTGTTCTATTTTTTTTACAATATAGCAATCCAACAAATGAATATTCATGTGCATCAATGAAAATTTGCAATCAACATTTCATCTGAGTCCATCAGTTCATAAAATGTTCCACATTTGCCTTCTCAGTGGAAGTGGCATTACTTTAAGTTTAAATTTTCCAAGTCAATTAAAAACAATGAAATAAAACAACTAACTAAAACAAATAAGTAATATAACAAATTAAAATAAATAATTAAAATAATAAATACGTGGAACTTCATATGCCGGAACTTTTGTCCGCTTCTGATATGTCCCGACCAGCGATGTTATTCGGTTCATTCGAGTACTCTTTCATCTTGGCAATCTTGAATCCACAGTAGTCATCTCTTTTGGCATTCCGGTTATTTTGTCTTCACCTCCACCTGGAGGCAGGCATCTTTTGGTCTTCATCCAGGGGACTCCATCGTCTCCCGTGGCCTCTGATCCCGGAACCTCCGACCAAATAATGTTAATTGTCTAAATCAAAATAGAAAATAAACAGATTAAGTACATAGCACAATACTAACTTCATCCTTTTGCCAAAAATAAAACATGCTTGGTAAAAATATTTCGTTTTTTTTTTTTTTCTTCTGAAATTAAACACAAGTTAAAAGAAAACAAACACATATAAAACAGCATTCAATATTTAATACACTTTCTCTCTGCACACCAACCATGAGCTTCCATTATATGTGCATTTATTTATTTATTTATTTATTTATTTATTTTATATTATATATTTTTACATATACTACAGTGTTTATGTACCATCATAACAATCAACTTTTTAACTTCTTTGTCACTGCCTCCTGATTGTACTCCTTTATTTTCTCTTTTTGTGTTCAAGTGATTTTATCTGTTTCGACATGCTCAAGCCGCCTGATCTCATGCCTGGGATGGCATGGTTTGATTTGATTTACATGGACAAACTGCTCTATTGCTGTTTCACCTTCATTTTTCAAAATTTTATACACCACAGGAGAAACCTTATCTATAATTCGAAATGGCCCCTGCCAGGCTGCTAGAAATTTAGAATTTTTCTGTTTACTTTTTCCAAAATGAAACTTGTACACCTGATCCCCTACACTGTATTCCTTTACTGATGTCTTTTTATCATAATATGACTTTGCACTGTCAGCAGCTCTTTCCAGATTTCTCTGCACAAAAGCAAATGCATGTTGCAAATGCCTCCTCAGTTCATCAATATATTCATGAACTGTGGATGCACTCACTAGAGTTTGCTCATGTGTTCTGTATAGTAGGTGTTGTGGTAACACCATTTTCCTACCTGTCAAGACCTCATGGGGGCTAACACCTGTTGCTTTGGCAGGAGTCGACCTGATTGCCATCAGAACCAACGGTAAACGTAAATCCCAGCTGGAACCTGCTTCTGCCACAAATTTCTTTAAAATATCCACAACAGACCTATTGCTTCTTTCAACTGTACCTGAAGACGCCTCCCGATATGCGATATGTAGTTTCCTTTTTACACCTAGTATTTGCCATACCTTACTCATTAGAGTACTTGTGAAATGACTTCCTCTGTCTGACTCAATTCTTTGTGGCAACCCAAACCTTGAGAACACATGGTTCACCAGTAATGTGGCTGCTGTTTGCGCACTACAATCTGGTGCAGGAATGCATTCAATCCATTTTGACATCAAACATACCACACTCAAAATATAACGGTGTCCCCTGCTCGACCTTTTTAAAGGACCTACATAGTCTATTTGCAAATCTGACCATGGGAGAGTTAGGCCTCTTTTCATCAATGGTGCTCTATGCATTGGTGAAGCAGGTTTAAATTGGGCGCATACTAGACATCCTCTAGTATATAATTCCACATCTTGGGACATATGTGGCCAGTAAGCATAATCTTTTAGTATTTCTAATGTCTTTTGTGAACCTCTATGGCCTGCAGTTATGGCATCATGTGCATGGTGTAGCATTAGTCCTCTGAATGAAAGGGGTACTACCCACTGTATTTGCCCTGTTATGGTCTCTCTAATCATGAGCCCATCCTGTAATCTAATTCGTGTTTTGTTCTTTAATAACACCCTCAACTCTTCTTTTTCCATACAATCTTTTTCTGTTACAGGATTTTGTTCAGGATCTATCAAATGATTATAATAGATTCCCAAAATTTGATCATTCTTTTGTGCCTCAATCAAATCTTGGTCTGGCGTGTCATGACTCCACTGCACCACCGGTTGATCTACCTCCTTTGGTGCTTTAGAACGTGTGACTGCATCAATTTGTATTTCACCCATTAAATAATCAATAGGTAGCAATTCTCCCATCACAGCCCCAATCTTAGCCAGATGGTCTGCCTTATCATTTCCCTCCTTATCCTCTCCTGGTGTTTTTAAATGCCCACGAATTTTTCTCCAGTATATTGTTAAATTATTTTCTGACACCAATTTGTCTATGGCTTGTATCATTTTTCCATGTTTAAGTGGTTTTTTGTTGTATGTAACCATGCCTCTTGCTTTCCAACCAGGCAAATACTCCACAAAGCTATTCCGTGCATAGTCAGAATCAGTCACCAGGACAATTTCACTGAACTTTTTATCAACTGCAGTAGCAATTGCTTTATAGATGGCTGCCAATTCCGCCACCTGACTGCTCCTATCTCCAATCCTCATCCCTATACTAGGAACGCCTTCACATTTCAACCAGACATTTCCTATTCCTGCCACTAATTGTTTATTACTGTCATTTTCAATGTGAAAAGCACAACCATCCACATATACAGTTGGCAAATCCTTGCATGTTTTTTCATCAAAAGCTTTGTGTGGTGATTGTTCAAATTCCTGTAAACTAGCTTCCACTTCCATTTCATTTGGTATTTGTTCAGCTGCACAGTCATGTAAGTCAGCTAACCCTTGAGCAATTGGGCTCTTTTTATTTTGTCCATATCTTACTTCTACGGGAAAACCTTGTAATGCCAGCGTCCATGAAGTGATTCTGGATTGCGCTAGATTGCCTGATCTAATTCTTTTACTCTCTAAAAATTGCAAAGGTTGATGATTTGTTTCAATAATCACCTTTTCTCCCTGAACAATGGGGCGAAAATGTTGTAGCGCCCACACAGTGGTTAATAGGGCCTTCTCACATTCATTAAATTTCATTTCAACTTGGGAAAATGCCTTACTTGCATATGCAATGGTTTTGTGATTCAAATCGTGTTTTTGTGATAACACTGCTGACATACAATGTTCAGAAAAGCCTATTTCTATAAAGAAATCCCTGTCCTTTATGGGGTATGCTAAACATGATGCCTTTACAAGACATTCCTTCAATCTAGCCACTGCATCAGACTGCTCTCTTTCCCATCTCCAGGGAGTATTTAGTTTAAGCAGTTTAGTCAATGGTTGAGTGATTTCTGCATAATTCTCAATGAACTTTCTGTTATAGCCTGTCATCCCTAATAAACTTTTTACTCCTTTCACATTTTTAGGATCTTTTAATCTTTGTATGGCCTCTATTTTCTTCCTTTGTGGATTTAGCCCATGTTCAGTCACTTCATGCCCTAGAAAGTTCACTTTTTTCTTGCACCATTGTGCTTTTTGCAAAGATACTTTGGCGCCTGCTTTCTGCAATTGGCCAAGTACATGTCTTATTTCATCAAAATGGCTTTTTAGGCTTTCATTTTTTATCAGGACATCATCCACATAAACTATTGTTCCTCTTTCCGCTGCATCCGGCATGGCCTTTCTCAAAAATATGCCAAATTCACACCCACTATTGATGTACCCGAACGGAGCTCTAAGCCAGGCATATTGAGTCCTGTCAAATGTAAAGGAAAATAAGTGTTGTATCTCCTCTGCCAATGGCACACACCAATATCCAGATGTGAGATCTAACGTGGTAAATACATTTGAACCATGTATCTGAGCTAGGCCCTGATCAATGAATGGTAGTGGCCATCTAGATACTGGTACTCTTTTATTTAACTCTCTTAAGTCTGCACACAGCCGCCATTGACCATTTGGCTTTAACACACCTAAAATAGGCGTATTGGATGTGCTATGAATGGGCCTGATTATTCCCCGTGATTCCAAATTTTTAATAATCTCTGCCAATGATTCTAAACATGCCAGCGGTAGTCTATACTGGCGTACAAACACTGGATTTCTGCTACAACCTTCTGGTAGTGTGGCCACATGTAAATCAGTTAAACCACAATCATAAGCATCTTTTGCAAATACATCCTTAAACTCCATAAATATTTCCCTCAGGTCGTTTCGATCCCCATCGCTGTCACATGCATCCGCTAAGGAGATCTGCTCTTCTACCATTCTGGAAAATTCTGGAAACTCTTCTGGTAAAGGAATCTCAGCGCTTTCCTCTAACTGTGTGGCTGTGTCTTTTTGTAGAGCTGCCACTTTTAAATATTTTGGCATATCAGCTTCCACTTCAATGGGCTGATTTCCTGTTTCATTTTCATTTAAATTAAATATTATGCAATCCTCTTGATGGCAGCACACTGTCTCATTTGAATCATAAGGATACACAGAATGAATTTTAAATATTCCTTTGGGCTGAGAGTCCAGGTGTTCTGGCAACTCGCCCTTGGCATCTACATATTTTTCAGGAATATTCCCAATCACCATGTTATTTAAATCTGCCGTATAATGTGATTTTTGTATGGCCATTCCTAATGGGGAGTTTTCCTCTAAATGAATATCCTGACAACCTTTATTATTTACCATGATTTTTACAGATCCCTCACCAATGTCTACCAATGGAATGTATTCATAATCCAGGCCTTGCTGTTTTATGGATTCATTCAGGCATACAAATGCATCAGAGCCTTTCATCTGCTGCCCATTTTTGCGTTTCAGTGTTATTGCAAACTGTTTTGTAAATGCAGGAATAATAGTATCTTTCCTTATTTGTAATTCGATGGCATAAGGAACCAGTTGTGCACAATGATAAGCCCTTCTTTTGTCTTCAAATTCAGGTGCCGGCCCACCTAGGCGTGACCATATTTTTTGATTAAGGAAATCTAACACCATACACATTCTGTGCATGATGTCATTGCCCATGTAAAATTCATTTTGTGCTCCATTCACTATCCATACATTATGGTAAATTGTTTTCTGCCCAATGCTAATTTTAAGCATGCATCTGCCTGCAATTCGGTTTTCAAAGTCTGGACTGTCCAACCCAGAAACATATTGGTTTTTAATCCTAAATTTCGGGATTTCTTCCCTCTCCATAATTTTTTGCAACAATTTCTCATTAATGAAACTCCTTTCATGTCCAAGCGCTAAAGTGGCTTTTATTGTTTTAAGATAATCATTTATACCAACATGAACCCATTGTTGCTCATCTTCCATGTGTATTTCTGCCAGATTGGTAATGTGTTTTTCTGAATCTGTTTTAGGAACAATATTCTGTTTGCATGTATTCTCTTTTAAATAGGAACGTAATGTGTGCTCATCTATAGCAGTCTGCCAATCTTTCCTTGGGTCCAAGTAGATTTGTACAGGTAGTTTTTCATTGTCGCTCTGGTCTTTGTCTTGACACATTAATATAACAGTGACACTAGGTATGCAGCTATTCTGGAGATATACCTGTACAGCATCATTTGTTTTGGCAACGGTGTGACATTCATTTATATTGCTGTTTTGTGATTTTAGTTTCTTAGGCCTCAATGGTTTTTTGGTTAAGGACCACAGCACTCCATTCACCCCATCTATGAGAGGAGACAATCTTTTCAGGCAATCTGTCCCCATCAGAAATGGAATTTCACAAATAGATGTGATCAATACCTCTTGTTTCATTCTGTGCTTTCCTATTTTTATGTCAACCTCAGTTACACCTATGATGGGCACCTCCTCCCCATTAAAGTTATGCACTGGGCCTTGATTTGCCTTCACTGTGATCTGACTCTGTGGAGGCCTCCCTTCATTGATACTCTTTACCAGCTCCTTGGACATAATTGTGGCCTGTGCGCCAGTGTCAATCATAGCGAAGGTGTGGCATTTTTCTTCTACAGTGATGGGTGCATAATATCTGTCCTCAACTTCCTCTAATACACATAAGAAATGTGAATTCTTACTGATTTCAGGGCTCACCTTTCTCAGGTCTTTTTCACTTTTGGCTAAGCACATTGGTAAATGAAAAGACATTTTTCCCTCCTTTTTACCCATTTCTGTGCGAGATATTTTATTCATTTCTCCATGATCAGAAGTTTTTTGGAGTGTGGCCACTGTTCGCCCATCCATCTGGGTAACATCAGAGACCACATTACAACCTTCCAACTGAACATGTGTAACAACATCATTCAGCAATTTGTCATTTTTTAATTCTGTGCATTTGTGATCATTTAGTGTAATACCAGCCCTTTCAGCCTCTTCAAAAATATGTGGCTCAAAGAATTTTTCAGGTGATTGACTTGTACCCTCCTTGTGAGTATTTCCTTTTTCTGTCCGTGTTTGGTCATTGTTTTGCTTGCCCAGGGAAGGAGCTATGGCATCCCCACTTACTCCCTGTTCACTGGTATTCCCCATGCATGAGTCATTTTTCTTAAATCTGTTCCTTTGTTCTTTCGGAATTCCTAATGTTTCTTTTTCATTTGTGCAAATCTTTACTGTTTTATTTAGCTCCAAGCTAAACCGTACCTCTTTTTTAGAAATATTTGCACTTTCTGTCACAATTTCATTTACTGGTACTTTCATTTTTAATCCATTAGGCATCTCAGAGTTGTTATGCAAAATTATATCAGAGCAATCTGTCATTTTGGCACTGCGATTATCATGAGTACTTAGTCACTTTTCGGAAGCCCCCCGGTCATTGCTATGGCCATCAGCCCCCTCTTTGGAAGGTTGTTTTTGCGCTGTATAGAGCTTTCCTATTTGCTCAGCTAACATTTTCACTTGGGCCTCAAGGTACTGGAACCTTTCCATCTCTCTAGGATCCTCTTTCTGTGGCCTAGGTCGATATTGGTTGTTTTCCCCCTGATTGGATCTATTCTGATACCTCTCAGGTGATTGATACCGGTTGGGATGGTTTCTGAACTCTTGATTCATTTGTGGAGGGGAGCGGGTTGCACCCATCCTTTGATTATAGTCCCCTGGTGGGGAATCATTGTACTGGCGTGGACTGTAGTTCACGTTTTGCCTCATGTCCTGTCTCTCAGATTGTGGGTACTGGCCCCTATGTTGATTTCCATTATCAGTAAATCGATCCACATATCGGGGCCTATCCTGATTACCATATATCATGGTGTTGGGATCAAATCTGCTCTGTGTCCCCAATGACTGGTAGGGACCATCATTTCTTTGATCTTGATTTTGTCTCTGGTTATTGTTCATACCTGCCATATCAGACCGGTATCTTACCCGGGGTCTATCCCCTAAATATCTAGGGCTGATGTAGCTCTCTCTATTACTAGGATCATGTGATTGGAACATTGGTACAGGAAATGGCGATCTTTGTTGATTACCCCTTTGTTCAGGTGTCACATTTTTACCTTGACTTTGAGCAGACTCAAGGGACATTTTGGCTGACCTGATTTCCATTACTGTGGCTGAGGGTTCTTTAGATTTATGTCTGGTATCTTTCATTTTATCACTTTCTCTACCCTGACAATAGAGTACCTCATATAGCTTTGTGCTTTGATGTACAATCCATTCAAGGGACTTGTCACGGTCAAATTCACGGACCAATTGGGATATGATGTCTTTCTGTAGCCCATAGAAGTATGCAGTTTTAAACTCATTGGAATTTGAGTCAAAAGATACATCAAAGCGAGAGAATGCTCTTTTTAAGTCTTGTAAAAATTGGCGAGGGGATGTATTAGGTCCAGCAGTAATTGTGTACGCGACTTTCTTTGCCTCCTGCAATGACTGAAAAGGAGAAAAATGACGCCTAATTTCTTTTTCAAACTCCAGCCATGTCATATTCTGCTGTTCATTTAATCCCCTTATGATGCTGGCCGTCGGGGCATCTAAAGTTAAATGAAAATATTGTCTGTACTGTTCCTTAGGTATCTGGAGTGCTTTAAAAATGTCATGCACCGCTTCTAAGTGATCCTCAATGCAGCATTCACCTCCCTTTTTAAATGGTTTGATCAGGGCTTTAATGGATTTCATTATTTTTATGGGGCTACTTGTTGCAATACATGGAATTGCACTATTTTGTGAGTCAATCCTGTTTTCAGGTGTATGAGATTGGTGACTGCCCCCAATGGGAGTATCAAATCCCCCAAGGGCGCTGCAACCAAGTTCAGTCACCGGCCCAGTCACTGGGGCACTAGCTCTTTGGGCAGAGCTAGAATTCACCTCCACTCCATTGAATGTGGTACCCTGCCGCCTCTCCTGGGACCTGGGAATGCACATTTGCTGTTCTAAGTCCTTACACTTTTTAAGGAGTCTAGTTGCTTCATTCTGCAAATAATTATTTTCATCGCTCATTTTATTAATCGCCTCCTGCATGTCGCACATTTGCATTTGGCATTCATTGAACTCTTTATTTCTTTTGTCTCTTTCTTGAATCATTTTAATCATTTCTTGTTCTGCACTCTGGAGATCACCTTCTTTTTCACAATGTTCTTTTTGTAAAATCTGCATTTCTGAAACAACCTCATCTTTATCCTGCCTAATGTGATCCACTAAGGCTTTTAAGTGTGTCAATTCTTGCTCACTATCTTCAAATTGTTTCTTGCTTTTGGATAACTGAGTATCAAAGTCTCTGCATTTTAATTGCATGTCTTTTTGGCATACATCCAATTCTGCTCTCAACATTTCCTGATTTTTACTTGCCCCCTCTAATTCAGTCTTTAACCTGTTAATTAGCTGAGTATCATTCTCTTGCATTCGCAGGGACTTGTTTAAAATAAACCATATTTTGCCGCATAGCCGTATTAAACAGTCTTTCTCTGCATTTTTATCGGCTGCATTCAATAATCTTGTAAGGCAGACCTGAATTATGCTGCCTTCTGCAAAAATATTGTCTAGTTTTTCTTTCTGCACCTCACCCTGGATGCGGTTACTCCATTCTAACGTGCTCTTCGAAGACCAATTCCCATGTGCAAATAACTTTGCCTCTAAATATTGCACTAGATCTGAGAATGTGGTTTCCCTTTGTGACATTCTGAAATTCGTTTTTAGTGGCACTCTGCTATTATAAAATGGGTTCCCTTTAATGTGCAAATGGCAGTGTGAGACACGCTTGCCACGCCCAGTAGGTACTCTATGATCACTTTCCCGGCCTGCAACGCACCATAAATATGTAGGGTATTTTGTGGAGATTTGGGGCCTGACGGTATTTTATTACCGCCGAAAAATAACTTAGCAATAATCACTCTTTGTATTCAGATTTGGCCATGTGCAACAATAATACAATGGACATGCATTATTTCAGCACCCAGACCTGCATATTTGGTATACGTGGTTGGTGGTATTTTGGTGAGCATAATTCCCTTGTTTTATTTGTGGCCCCAATGTCCAGAATCCCTTATCTTTGCTTAGATTTTTCGTGTGATCACTAGAGAGACCTCAGACCTGCATTCTAGGAATACCACATTTTCCAGTGATAGTGTTGGTGTGCCACCATGGGCGAACTCACTGACTTATTTACGACAGAGAGCTATATGTGGTAGTCTTGTGGTAATTTCCACTACCTTATATACGGTAGGGAGCTATGTTCAGAGAGTCTCTCTTCCCGTTGGCTCATGTACCTCCAACAAGCTATGCTACAGTCACTCACAATTATTCATACTGATTTTGACATGCACACATCTGTCTTAAAATGACCATTGCACTGTTTAAAAATCTCCCCACATCATCAGCATTGTAATGGTAAACAATAAACATCACCCGTCTGTTTTCAAATATTTTTCTGTATTATAAAAGTTGTATTTAAAAACGATCTCATTCTTTACAGAAATAAAATGGTACAGTCAAAGCATTGTCTGTGACACTCTGCAAAGAGAGTGGCGGAGAACAGAACTCAAATTGCAACATTAGCACTTGATTAAGACACGCACAGGAATCCTACACTGACTGCATATTACCGTACACACTCAGCTCCCACACTTCTCATTACCTTATCTTTTTAGTTGTTCTCTTTGTGAATGTGGCTCTCTTGGATTAACTCCAGCAAAAAGGAACGCTTGCCTTCTCAAACCGGAGTCATTGCCTGGAATTCTCAGCTTTTGCAGATAGGAATGCCTCAGCCAGTGGAAAGGTCCTTCTTTCAGCTCTCCCCAATCTCGACTGCAGCAGGACACAGGAATCTGCATTCAGTCAGGAGCCCCACAGCCAGGTCTTCTCCCCAATAGTGCAGAAAGATGTCTGCCTGTCTTTTTCCCTGATACTGCCCACTAAAACTTTCCTCTCAGCCCTCTGTATGACGTGTCCCAATGAAATCCATCATCTCTCATCCTCCTACTCTTCAACAATAGCTTCGCTTATACATTTGCAATTGTTGCAAATCTGACTTCCTTCTTCCTGCAGTTACTGTGCACAAAAACACGGAGAATCAGGCAGAGAAGAGAAGAAAAAATCTCTGCACACGCATTTAAATGGTTTTCAGAGTATGCCTAATTCTGCAGTGGAGAACACATTTTATTAGTGGGTTATGTTAAATAAGGTTTTATTAGTCAGGTTAATTGTTAATAGGTTAGCTGTTAATTTTCAAATGTGTCTCTAGCAATATAGGCATTTCAGGTGAAAAATAGTGTGCATTTTTAAATGAGCACGTGTGCTTTTAACTGTAAAAATAGATTTGCATCTTATATGTTAAAATCGTTTTTGACTGAATAGCCTGTCTTTCCTTGTTAATCTGGTAACCCATATAGCAATGCACCGCACCCTTGTGGTGGTGCTGCAAAAAAAATGTGCTACTTGTGAAGTAGTGCTGTACTCTGTACTGTAACACGCCAAATATCCTTACAGAAGCTCTGGGTCTGGGACATCAAGTCTGCCTGGCCTGAATAGTCTACGTTGCATATTAGAGAAACCCAGACTTCATATGGTGATGTCTGAAATTAAGAATTAAGGAGGACTCACATATGTTTCTGGTGCTGAAGTCCTGTTAAAACCAAGAACTGGCAAAGACAAAAGTTTGTGTTTGTTTCTAGGTGGTACAATTATGGCAAGGCCTGGAAAATGCCTGTGACGTGTTCCCAAATCCAAAACTGTTGGCTTTTTCAATGCTTGTTTTAGGTTATCATAAACAGGAGCCATCATGCATTTTTGTTATAAACAAACATGTGTTTCACTTACCCAGTTGTGAAGTCTGTTACTTGTGTACACCGGTGATATCCAGCTCAAACCCTGTCTGGTGTAGAGCACCAGACCATCCCAGAGACAGCTCCCAGACAGAAATGGTTTTGTGTTCCTCTCTGAGTTCTCACCGTAAAGCACTGCTTCGGCTAGTGACGTTTTCATAATTTTGCATGTCTCTGTTTTCATTGCTATAAAGCACCGTGATTCTAAGCTCTTGTTCCGTTTTAAAATAATTATAAATAGCTTCTTCTGGGGGATGGTGTATGCTTGGTATAGGGAGAAAAAAATCGAAAAAAAAAAACGAACGGTCGAAAATGCAGAATTCGGCACTGTAAAAAATAATATAAATAAAATGTTGATTAAGGGGAGCAGGGGTTGCAGGGGTGTCCTCCCCTCCCCTTGATCGACTTTACTGGAATTCAGGGGTGGCAGAGGTTTCACCAGCTTCCATAAAATGGAAAGTGGGGGCCAAATCGAGGTTTTTTTTTCAAATGCACCATGCATCAGAAGTTCCGCTTCTCAATGGGGAGGCGGAGCTCGCATTGCAGGGAAAGAGTCGTGCAGAGTAGCAGCAGGTAAATTAGACGCAGAGGTACGTTTTGATGGTAGGGGGTGGGTTGATAGCGGGGATAGAGGGGGTGATAGAAGGCCAGGGGGGGATGTACGTGATTATTTTGATAGAGCAATTCAAATTCGACATTTTCAAATTCGATATTTTTGTATACGAAATAATCACATACATCCATGTGCTGTGGTGTCTTCCAGTCTCTTCCAATAAGCACTTCCTCTGGCACCAGCTACCATGCGTGCTCATGCCAGGGCTGAACAAGTAGAGGGTGGGCGGTAGCAGCAGTTGGGTTTTAGAGGGGACACCACGGTACCCTTTTGTGTACAAGCTGAGGTAAGGGATTGTTTCTACTTCAATGTGAGCAGGTACAGCCAAGCCTCCCAGCAGGGTCTCACGCTGGGACTGCATTTTCTTCTTTTGCAAGCCTTTCACTTTACTTAAGCTGAGCATTTTCAACTACACCTTTTATTTGGAGTTTGGAACAGGAACAACAGTGAGTGACAAGTCTCTCCCAAACAGCTTTACAGGGTAATTCATAGAATTTCGCTGAAAAGTGTCGCAAGCGGCTGGCGCAGAGTGTCCGCGTGCGATTGACTGCGCCAGGCACGTGCGCTAAAACCGATTTCCGCGCACAGCGTATTCATGGATTTCATGCTCCCAAACCAGCCGTGGCGCAGAGTATCGCAGCGACCCTGCAGCAGCGCCAGTAACGCCTCCAAGAACGCCCTCGCGCAAGGAAAAGCCATCAAAATCGCTAAATCATCGCAAAGGGCTGCGCTAACCCTGGACCAGTTTACAGGGCTGCCAAACAAGGAACGCAAAGCGGGTAACGTGCATATCAGGGGTACACGTGAAGTCATACACGCGATTAGCCAGGGTACGTGTATTACAGGGGTACGCGGGAAGTTTAACACGCGATTGGCCAGGGTACGTGTATTACAGGGGTACGCGGGAAGTTTAACACGCGATTAGCCAGGGTAAGTGTATTACAGGGGTACGCGGGAAGTTTAACACGCGATTAGCCAGGGTAAGTGTATTACAGGGGTACGCGGGAAGTTTAACACGCGATTAGCCAGGGTAAGTGTATTACAGGGGTACGCGGGAAGTTTAACACGCGATTAGCCAGGGTACGTGTATTACAGGGGTACGCGGGAAGTTTAACACGCGATTGGCCAGGGTACGTGTATTACAGGGGTGCGTGGGAATCATCACACGCGATTAGGCTGGGTGGGTCCTCACAGGTGTTCCCTGTACACCCTCCACGGCCCCTGCAGGCGCCCTACAAAACAGGGGACTACCCTGCACACCTGCTCATGTCCCCCTGCACCCCCACCCCCCAGCAGTGCAGGGGCAGCCTCCACCAGGCCCCCACTCATGTCTCCCACCACCCCCACCCTCCCGCCACCAGGGGCAGCCTCCACCAGGCCCCCACCCATGTCTCCCACCACCCCCACCCCCCCGCCACCAGGGGCACTCTCCACCAAGCCCCCACCCATGTCTCCCACCACCCCCACCAGTGCAGGGGCACCCTCCACCAGGCCCCCACCCATGTCTCCCAACACCCCCACCCACCAGCACTGTGGGGCACGTGGCCAGCAGGCAGTCAGGCAGCAGCAGATGGCAGGTGGGAGCGTGCTCAGGGCTCTGGGGGGCAGTAATTTGGCCTCCTGGCCAGGAGCGTGGTCTCTCGTGTGTGAACGCGTGGACAGCCTGATAGGTAGTGAAATCCCACACGTCAGCAAAGGCCCTTAGCGCGTAAACCCGTCAACAGCATATGCGCGCCTATAGTCACCTGCACGTGCAGGAAATTGTTGCGTGACACGTCCCAGTGTCAAAGCGTGTGATTGGTGAAAATGGATGTACACGTAGAAGTGACAAAGCGTGTGATTGGTGAAAATGGATCTACACGCAGAAGTGACAAAGCGTGTGAATGGTGAAAATGGATCTACACGCAGAAGTGACAAAGCGTGTGATTGGTGAAAATGGATCTACACGCAGGAGTGACAAAGCGTGTGATTGGTGAACGTACACGCCGCGTAAGTGACGCTGTACGTGTGGGCCTGTATATAAGGTACATGTAGAACACCATTTCCTTGTACGTGCTTTTCGTGGAGAGCGAGTGGGTGAATTCTGTACTTCTTGTCGTTTCACACGCGATTTACTTCACGGCGTTTCCAGTTCGTATTCCCTGTTACCTCTGACAGCTTTTTCTCTTTTTTCTCTTTTACTGGTTTACCTGGGCCTGTTCCCTCAAACAGTGTCCCCTTCTACTGTTGTCCTGTCTTCTCAGACAGCGTACACATCTTCTTTTGGCGGGGGTTTAGCCAGCCAAACGCGCTCATTCTTCACGCTCTTTTACCTGGCAGACGGTGAGTCACGCACGTATCCAACTTCTGTGCTTGCCCCGTGTGTAGCCTACCCCTTCAGAGGTCATTCTAGGCTGCGTGTGACACGCATACGTTCATTCTTGTGTTACTGGGTGCCACAGCGTAGTGCAGGTTTTTCTTTCTGCACACGTGGTCTAGGAGGGGCTGCGTGCACGTCATCTCCCTTTTTTGGGCCTCCTGTGCGTTGCGTGACCCGTCATCTTTCCCCAGGGGTTACAATCAGCCGTGCTAGAGCACTAGGGTACAATTACCATCTGGTACCCAACCCCTTTGACCCCCAATTGCCCAGGACAATTGTCTACAGCCACTCCCATACGCACATTAATATCAGTGCCATGGCTGGGAGGCGAGGATTCCGTAAGGGTGGCAAAGGTGGAAGAGCCACAAGTGGTGGCCGTGGTGGATCCGGTAGGGGACGTGGTCGTAACTTGCAGGGTGAGCCTGTCCCCCCATGTGTGGAGGACCAGTCAAGGGCAGCCATCATCCCCCCCCCCCCCCCCTACCGTTGAGGCTGAAGTGGCTGACACCATCCATGCTCAGCCCTTGTTGGACCAGCCCATTGTGGCACCAGACCTGGCTGACTCCATGGCTGACTTCCAGGTCAGCAGGGCTACGACACGTGCGCTGGTGCACGTTGATGCCATCATGCCACGTGGATCTGGGGCAGCAAGGTCATCTGCTGCACCAAGGAGGCAGGGCGGAGTGGCTGCAGGGGCAGCTGCGGCTCCATCCACCCCAGCCCTCACACACCCAGCCAGGACAGTGTCGGTCCTAGTCCATGCTGCTGACATTCCCCCTGACACCATCACACTAGAGCCAATGCCTGCACCAACTCCCATGCTGAGTGTGCAATCCCACACTCCTGATACAGAGTCCACCAGGGCTCCTGCCCCTAGTGTCCAGAGCGGCGCAGGACACTCAGGATCACCACCACCTTCCAAGCGGAAGAGGAAGAGTGCTCGTCCGGCACAGGCTGATGCCCCAGACACGGCTACACAGTCCGGCCCGTCCAGGAAGCCCAGCTTCACGGATGACGAACTGAATGCACTTGTCGAGTATGTGTCCGGACATGACAACGAGATGGTCATTGTTGCAGGATCCAAGACCACACCTGCACAACGCCAGGCACACTGGCAGACCGTTGCGGACATCGTAAGTGCCCTTGGAATCGTGAGGCGCACAGCCAATGATTGCTATAAGCGCTGGAATGACCTAAAGCGCAGGGCAAAGAGTAAGCTGGCCTCAAGTCATGCCGCAACTCTAGTGACTGGAGGTGGGTCTCCAGTAGTAGACATGGAACTCACTCCACATGAGTCAGTCGCTGGGACCTACGTCACGGAGGAACAGATCCAAGGCGTGGGAGATCTGGCTGATTACGAGGCATTGTCCGGTGAGTGCACATGCATGTGTGTGTCATACATGTGCATGGTGTGTGTGTGAGGGCTTCTGTTTGGGTGCCAGGTGAGAGTGTGTGCGCCTCAGTCGTATGGGTCAGCCATGTGCTTCATGCAATACTTCCTGCGCAGCTGCATTTGGCCATAGCAGTATCCCTTCTGCCAACAGTAGACATCTAGCACAACTGCACGCCAGTTGCCCTTGAAGTGTCACCTTGACACAACATATTTGCTTATTTTTCACTGTTCATTCAGTCAGTTTGTTTGCATTCCACCACTTTCACTAGGCATGTCGCTGTCCACTAGTCACATGTCTGACATGGGTATGGTAAAGTGGAGTGACTTTGTTACCTGGATATCATTTGTACACACATGTCCCTGTGCTATTTGACCATTTCAGACTGGCAGCTCCAGGTGAAAAATCTGACCTGTTAGAATCAGAAAAGCTATTACATGCGGGAACTGGACTGAATGAATAGGTGCTGCCCTCCTCTCCATCTTCACTCAATAGCAATGGTACATGCCATCTGTGTGATGGCATGTGTGTTTCACCTGCCAATCACAGGCCAATGTGTGATGCCACTGCCAGGCAGCATGCAGAAAATGTGTTCATCTTCCATCTTGGTGTCATCAGTGTGTGCCATTTGCCTGCACTTCATACGCAGTGAGGGTGCATGCATGGGAGGGTTTTAGTCATGTGGGACATGTGTCAATCAAGTACTGGTTCTCTTGCTTCTCAGCCCTCAATGTGTGCCATGGTGCTAATGCCTGTTTCCATTACTTTGTTTTCATGTCTTTGCAGGGGAAGACGCACCTGATACTGCTGGGGTTGTGGAGATGGTGCAGACCCAGGAGGTGTCCCAGGGCCGACCAACCACCAGTGAGGGACGTGGTGTGGTGGTGGGGGAGAACCCACAAGTGCTGCAGGTCGTGCTCTCAAGGGGTGTCTCTGGCTGCACCTCCCCCGAGCTGTACTCAGGTGTTGATTCGGATGAGACCTACGTGCCGTCGCTGGTGAGTGTTCCAGGGAGGGATTCTGTTCTGTCTCACCCACCTGCACCAGGGTCAGTACCCTCCATGGGGATGTCAGTGTTGGCAGCTACGCCTTCGGTGGTTACGGATGCAGGGTCACACTCCGCGACATCTGATCCTGTTCCTGGGTCAGCAGATCAGAGGGGGAATGCAGTCCTGCAGCCTCAGGCAGAGCCGGCACAGCAAGGCGCAGTTCGCCTTGCCCCAGACAGGTGTGGTGCCCGCTGACGTGGTGGCCGTACGCCACCCGGCAATACCACATGGGAGCAATCCATTTACGGTATGGCTACCCAACAGGCTGCATCATCCGAGATGATGGCTCAGGCCATGGATAGGGTGGCCACTTCCATTGTCCCCCCAGAAAGGCTGATGGAGCGACTAGAGCAGGCAACCGACTCCATCTGCCAGTCACACAGGGAGGACATGTTGGGGTCCAACAGGGACAGGCGGGCGGCACTGGCGACTCTGCAGGAGGCCATCTCCATTGAGTCCCAGGGCCACAGGGAAGCCCTGAGGCAGGAGCTCCTACACCTCAGGACGACTCTTGTTGAGCTTGAGGCTTCAACACACCAGAGGACAGAACAGCAGCTGGAGCGTCTCACCCGTACGCTCTCAGCTGAGATGCAGGCAACGAGGGCGGAGGTCCGGGCATCCCGTGAGTTGTTGCATGGGGACCTCCGCACACTCATCCTCCAGAACCAGACCTACCACACCCGCATGCTTGCAGCCATGGAGGAGCAGACTAGGGCCTTGCGTGGGCTGCCTCCCATAGTGCAACCACCTCCGGATGCAGCTGCACAGGGTGATAATAGCGACAGCAGTGACACTCCCACAATAGGGTAGCCGTGTGGGCCATGAGCCCATGGAGGTGTTTTATCTTCCCAGGATCCACGCAGGTGGGTTCTGGTGTGCATCCTGTCCTCGGACCTCCTGGGTGGCCTCCCCAACCCCCCCGGGCCCATCAATGGCCATTTTTGATTGTTTCTTATTTTTATTTTTATTTTGATTTCTTTTATTCCCAATTTTTTTGGGACGATCTGTTGGCTCCGATCTGTTGGCTCCGATCTGTTGGCTCCGATCTGTTGGCTCCGATCTGTTGGCTTCCGTGGTTCCTGTGGGCATACGCTGCATTGTGGCTGGGCACATGCAGGCTTGTAATGTATTTGGTTCAGATGCTTGGGTTTGAGTCACACACACCCCTCCTGCTTCCCGTTTCCATGGGCTTGCAAAGGGTGTGCCCAAGTGACAGTGAATTACACAGTGATGTTGGACTCCCATGAGCTGTGTGGCCAGTCTGTAGTCAATACTGTGTATACATTCATAGTGCATATTGCTGTTGTGTTGTACACTGCATGTTGCATTGATGTGTAACTCTTCTTCTGTGTCTACCTCCCAATTTGCAGGTCCCTTCCTCAAGTCCACACAAGGACCTCTAGTCTGGCGATGGGGACCATGTTGGCAGCAGTGCACCTACAACTCTACATGGCGCCAACACTGCACAGTTGGTAGTGGTGGGAGTGCAGGCATTTCCAGGTGGTGAGACTACTAATATGTAACATTTTTGATGTCATGTTAATGGTACTACGTGCTCAAGTATGTTGTTGGTCCGGCATTGCTGTGAGCATTTCAGGTGTTGCAGGTTTCTAATAGTGCCACTGTACATAGTGAGAGTGATGTCATGTTGTGGGGATTACTTTGTTTACCTGCAATTAGCATGACATGGCACGGTGTGTCGTGTGGCAGTGCTGGGGTTGGGTTGGCTGACATGGCACTGTCCTCTTGTTGCATTTTGCAAGTGGGTATTCATTTTAGCTGCTTCAATGTGTAACTTCACAAAACTGCATTGGTGGTGTCTGTGTGGGTAGGGATGCACACATTGTGACACTTCCAGGTGAACAATCTCAGGCTGACATGGAATTCCCGGTTCATTCTCCACACATTCAGGATCAGTGTCAGGTTGAGTCATCATTGATTGTCAGATGGAATGTGCCAGGGCAGTGTGCACTCCACAGGGGTGTGATTTCTATGTGAAGTAATTAGCCACTAGCTGTGTACGGGCTGCCTCCCCCCGTGCCCTTTCCCCTCCCATGCGCAGCGGCTGTGCATGTGGTTGGGGGTGTGGGGCCACCACCATGTCCACGGCCAGGCCCCGGCGTGTTGCAACGTTGTGCAGGACACATGCTGCCACTATGATCCTGCACACTACTGGGGGAGCGTATAACAGCTGCCCGCCAGAACGGTCAAGGGAGCGAAAGCGTGACTTCAGCACTCCGAATGTGCGCTCCACTATGCCCCTGGTTGTAATGTGGGCTGTGTTAAATCTTACCTGGGGTGGCGTGGTGGGGTTCCGAATTGGCGTCATCATGTGGGGGCTGAGAGGGTAGGCACTGTCCCCTGTGGAGGTGGGGATTGGTATCATTGGTGAGGTTGTGACCTTGCTCAGTATCCAACATGCATGCATGTGCAGTGGCATACATACTCACCAAGCAGCCATGTATCGCCATGCCGCCCAGCTTCTAGGTCCCGGCTTAGGGTGGACATTCGGTAAATGAAGCTGTCGTGGGTGGAGCCGGGATAGTTGGCATATACTGAGGTGATGATTCCCTTGGCATTACATGCTACCTGCACGTTGATGGAATGCCAGTGCTTGCGGTTCCTATAGATGTGCTCAGATGCCCTGGGGGGACGTAGAGCCACATGGGTGCAGTCGATGGCACCTAGCACTTTGGGGAATCGTGCCACTGCGTAAAAATCCAGGGCGGCAGCATGCCTTTCTGCAGGTGTTCTGGGCAGGTATATGTGCCTGCGGACTGATGGGCGTGCAGTCATGATGTTCAAGACCTGGTGTAGGCAGCGTGACTGGGTGGCCTGTGACACCCCACCCACTATGGCACTTGTCCGCTGAAATGATCCAGTGGCTAAGAAGTGCAGTACATTGAGGACCTTCTCCAGGGGGCTGAGTGCTTGGGAGCACAGGGTGGGTGATGTGAGGTCATCCTCCCACTCACTCACCAGGTCCAGTATGATGTGTGGTGGAAACCTGTACCTCCCATACACCTGGTCATCAGGCATCCCGAAAAGGCTGGTTCTGGGTGTGAATATTCTGGCCCTGACTATCCTCCTCCTCCTCCTTTGGTAGCCCACTGCCACTGCTGCTAGGAACGGTATGTTCATCCTGGCGTCTGAGCTTGTTATTGTTAAAGTCCGCAATTTATGCTTAGCGCGTGTTCTAGGCGAGCGTGTGACCCGCGCACCCCTGGAATCCTGTTCCCAGTCCAATAGCGTGTGGAAATTCACACGCACCACGGGATACAGCGTGTGACCCGCGCAGCCCTGGAATCCAGTTCCCAGTCCAATAGCGTGTGGAAATTCACACGCACCACGGGATACAGCGTGTGACCCGCGCAGCCCTGGAATCCAGTTCCCAGTCCAATAGCCTGTGGAAATTCACACGCACCACGGGATACAGCGTGTGACCCGCGCACCCCTGGAATCCAGTTCCCAGTCCAATAGCGTGCGGAAATTCACACGCACCACGTGATACAGGTTCGCTGATGTACTTGCGTGTGTAAGTGGCCGCGCACCCATTAAATACACGTACATAGGCCAATCGCGTGTACGCGCACTTTTGTCCAATTACACGCGATGACACTCTGACGTGCAGTATCTCCACGTGTGCCCCGTCATCACGTGCTGAGTGGGGAACACCCGTGCGGGTCACGTCACAGACGCGCTTACGCGCTGAGGGACTCTGGTCCAATAGAATCGCGTATGCGTGCTGACGCGCTTACGCGCTAAGGGCCTTTCCTCGGATTTCACGCTGACGTGCAGGATTTTCACGTGCCAAATCACTCCGTATCAAGCTGGCCACGCGAAAACACACGGAAGCCCACGCTCCTGCCCAGAAGGCCGAGTTACTGCCCCCCAGTGCCCCGAGCAGCCTCCCACGTGCCATCTGCTGCTGCCTGCCTGCCTGCCTGCCTGCTGCCACCGTGCCCTGCCATTTGGTGCCTGCACATCAGCCATCTGCAGGGGTCCAGTTGCTGTGTCCACCCCTGCTGGAACTGAAGACTCCCGACTGGTATTACATCGCTCCACAGCCCAGCCCCAGGACCCAGTTGCCCACCCACACCTGCCTCTGGGGTTGTCATGTCGGGCACTTCCACATCTGGCACCAGTGGCAACCCCAGGCCAGAGGGGCAGAGGGGCACCAGCTTCACTGTCACCGAAGTTGGTGTCCTGGTGGAGCATGTCCTGGGGCAGTATGATGCCCTCTTTGGATCGTCCCGCGCCAGCAAGGAAGGACGGCAGAGGATCTGGGCCGACTGTGTGGTTGCCATCAACGCGGAGGGGGTGGCAACCCGCGACGTCCTGAAGATCAAGAAGCGCTGGGAGGACTTGAGGTCCAGGACCCTTGTGAAGGCCCGGCGCCTCGTGGAGGGGGGCCGGGGCCGCCCTGAGTACCATCCAGATGAGGGTCCTGGAACGCGTACGCCCAGCGCTCCACGCCCAGATCCTTGAGAGGGAGGCCCGTCTGGAGTTGAGCGGTAAGTGTCCATGCATTACTGTGTGAGACAGGGCATGTTGCGGTGTGCTGGTTCTATGATACTTGCCTGTATGTGTGCCATAGGCCATGTATGCATGTATGTGTGCAGGGACATCATGGTAATGCATGTGCGACCAGTGATGTGTGATGCACATGGTTGTTGCATGTGTTGAAATGCCGCATGGGGAGCCCTAATCAGATTATGAACATGAGAGCATGCCAGTCTCTGTACCTGAACATGGGTGGGGGTGAGGGATGGGTGCTGATGCCAGGTACATATATGGTAGCCATGTCTGTGTGCCTGACCTGCGTGTCTGTGACTTGTGCATGCCATGGATGCATGACACATGTGTGTGACAATGCAGAGATTCAGTAAAGCAGCAAAATTACCCTTGTATCCGCTGTGTTTGGTGTGTTTGGGGCCAGATGGATGTGACTGAGGTGAAGTGTGTGCATGTGATGGGCATGAGGCATGATGCATGTGAGTTACATATCATTGAATGTTTCAAGAGTCCATTGGACATGCATGGAAATGTCCATGGCATGCACCATGCCTGTTACTGTGTGTGTTTTGCCTGGACTGACCCATGTGTTGTGGAGGGACATGATGGAAGTGTACTTTGACAGTGGTGCTCATCTGCTATTGCTTCCTGTCTAGGGGACCATTGTACAGTGCCCTGATGCTTGTGTTCTTTGTCTCCCTCTACGCAGCGGCTAGTGAAGAAGAGGGCGGAGACGGCGCTGTGGAGCAAGGCGGCGGGGATGCCCCCACGGCTGCAGCGGAAGGGGTGGGTGAGCCCCCACAGGGGCCTGCTACGGTGGGAGACGGTGAGGAGCCATCCAGGTTGGTGGTTTGCACAGAGGAGGAGGAGGCCGCCACTGGGGCACACATGGGGCCTGGTGGGGGCATCCCTGCTGGTGCAAGTGGTGCAGTCCAGGGCCAGGGGCAGGAGGCAGCACAGGTCACCGTGGAGGGGCCTGTGCATGTCGCTGTCCCTGACCCTGTGAGTGCACCACCATGCACCAGCAGGGATGCCCCGTCCCAGGCCTGTCCGCAGGTAGAGGGGATGTCCATGTCACCTGACTCCCCTCCACCTGCGGACGTGGGAACCCCTGGCCGTGCGGAGAAGGTCCTGATTGGGGTCGCGTTGCGCACGGCTGTGATTCGTGATGCCGTGCGTGCTTCCCGGGAGGAGCACGCACGTCATCACGAAGTGCACCGTGCCGACGTGGCCCAATTGGGATCGGCCATGTTCGGGGGTTTCCTGCATGTGTTGGCCAATGTGGCGGCCCTCTCCTCCTCTGTGCAGGCTATCCACCAGTCGTTCTCCTTGCCGTCTTCCAGCCCAGATGCCACCAGGGCCCCCTGTGGACCTGCCCCGACCAATGCAGCCAGCTCGGTGGGGATCCCATCCCTGCCACAGTCGGGAGTCAGAGATCCAGCAGGGGTGGACACCAGAGCAACTGGACCCCAGCAGATGGAGGATGTGACGGCATCATCGGGCAGGGCACGTGCACGACGGCGTCGGTGGTTTCCATCAGCCTGGATGCCGTCGTGCTGGCACAGGCAGTTGCGTCGGAGGCAGCAGGAGGCTCAACGTGGGAGGCATCATGGCTCGGGGCCATCAACATCAGGGGTGCAGGCATCGGCCGGAGGGCAGGAGAACCCTGGAATGGGAGTGGCTTCCGTGTGGGAGAGGTTGTGCCAGCGGATAGGTGCGGAGCGGCAGCGGGCAGAGGAGGAACGGCTCACGATGGTCAGGGCGGAGGACTCCATGCGGAGGGCGCTGAGGCGGGCTGAGTGCCTCGAGGGTCTTCGCAGGGAGTTTGAGCTTGACACTGCGGTATCCCTGCGGGACCTCGGGGCCAGGGAACATGCCCGCCTCCAAGCCATTGACCAGGAGTTCGATGATGCCCTGGCCCATGACAACAACCAGTGAGCCGTCCGAATAGCCCGCTGCCTTTGTATATAGTTGTATAGTTAGGGTTAGGTTTCCTTTGTTTTTTTGATTTTTTTTTGGTTGCGATTGGACAATGCACCACTTTTTTGTATATAGTTCCCTTTTTAGTTAGTAGTCAGTTAGGTTTAATTTGGTAGGGCTCATGGACCCAGGATGATATTCTTAATTGGCTTATTTTATTTTTTCATAATTTTTTCTTGGACATTCATCTTGTTTTGTTTGATTTGCTTTGTGTTTTTTCTTATTTGCTGTTCAATACATATTATTTTTTTAATCTTCAATGTGTCGTATCATCTCATTGCTTTCAGGCATGTCATGTTGGGTGTTTTGTCATTCACTTGCAGCCATTGTGTGTGACAGACATGTGTTAAAATGCATTATTTACATTGGGGGTGTAACATGTAATTGCCTTTGATATGTGGGTGGGTGTGATAGTTGGTTGGGCCTTTTGGCAGGGGAGGATGGGCATTACGGACATGATTGGGGAATGTTGGGACCCAGGTGCAGGGGGGCATGGATTGGACATGGGTGGGGGCCTGCTGGCAGGTGCCCCACAGTGCTGGGGGGTGGGGGTGGTGGGAGACATGAGTTGGACATGGGTGGGGGCCTGCTGGCAGGTGCCCCACAGTGCTGGGGGGTGGGGGTGGTGGGAGACATGAGTGGGGCCCTGGTGGAGGGTGACCCTGCACTGCTGGGGTGTGGGGGTGGTGGGTGACATGAGTGGGGGCCTGGTGGAGGGTGACCCTGGTGGCTGGGGGGTGGGGGTGGTGGTAGACATGAGTGGGGGCCTGGTGGAGGGTGACCCTGCACTGCTGGGGTGTGGGGGTGGTGGGAGACATGAGTGGGGCCCTGGTGGAGGGTGACCCTGCACTGCTGGGGTGTGGGGGTGGTGGGTGACATGAGTGGGGGCCTGGTGGAGGGTGCCCCTGGTGGCTGGGGTTTGGGGGTGGTGGGAGACATGAGTTGGACATGGGTGGGGGCCTGCTGGCAGGTGCCCCACAGTGCTGGGGGGTGGGGGTGGTGGGAGACATGAGTTGGACATGGGTGGGGGCCTGCTGGCAGGTGCCCCACAGTGCTGGGGGGTGGGGGTGGTGGGAGACATGAGTGGGGCCCTGGTGGAGGGTGACCCTGGTGGCTGGGGGTGGTGGGAGACATGAGTTGGACATGGGTGGGGGCCTGCTGGCAGGTGCCCCACAGTGCTGGGGGGTGGGGGTGGTGGGAGACATGAGTGGGGCCCTGGTGGAGGGTGACCCTGGTGGCTGGGGGGTGGGGGTGGTGGGAGACATGAGTTGGACATGGGTGGGGGCCTGCTGGCAGGTGCCCCACAGTGCTGGGGGGTGGGGGTGGTGGGAGACATGAGTGGGGCCCTGGTGGAGGGTGACCCTGGTGGCTGGGGGGTGGGGGTGGTGGGAGACATGAGTTGGACATGGGTGGGGGCCTGCTGGCAGGTGCCCCACAGTGCTGGGGGTGGGGGTGGTGGGGGACATGAGTTGGACATGGGTGGGGGACTGCTGGCAGGTGCCCCACAGTGCTGGGGGGTGGGGGTGGTGGGAGACATGAGTTGGACATGGGTGGGGGCCTGCTGGCAGGTGCCCCACAGTGCTGGGGGGTGGGGGTGGTGGGAGACATGAGTGGGGCCCTGGTGGAGGGTGACCCTGGTGGCTGGGGGGTGGGGGTGGTGGGAGACATGAGTTGGACATGGGTGGGGGCCTACTGGCAGGTGCCCCACAGTGCTGGGGGGTGGGGGTGGTGGGGGACATGAGTTGGACATGGGTGGGGGACTGCTGGCATGTGCCCCACAGTGCTGGGGGGTGGGGGTGCAAGGGGACATGTGTTGGTGTTCATTAGTTCAAGGAGACATGTGCCTTTGCTGGGGGGCATGCCCATGTTGGGTGGGCTGCCTGCGGGACATGACCAGGGATGCAGGGTAGTCCCCTGTGGTGTGGGCTGCCTGCAGGGGCCGTGGAGGGTGTACAGGGTACACCTGGGAGGACCCACACTGTCAAATCACATGTGGGACTCCCCGGCACCCCTGAAATACACGTACCGTGCAGAAATCGCGTGTAAAACTTCCCGCGCACCCCTGAAATACACGCGCCCAGGCTATTCGCGTGTGGAACTTCCCGCGCACCCCTGAAATACACGCGCCCAGGCTATTCGCGTGTGGAACTCCCCGCGCACCCCTGAAATACACGCGCCCAGGCTATTCGCGTGTGGAACTCCCCGCGCACCCCTGAAATACACGCGCCCAGGCTATTCGCGTGTGGAACTTCCCGCGCACCCCTGAAATACACGCGCCCAGGCTATTCGCGTGTGGAACTTCCCGCGCACCCCTGAAATACACGCGCCCAGGCTATTCGCGTGTGGAACTTCCCGCGAACCCCTGAAATACACGCGCCCAGGCTATTCGCGTGTGGAACTTCCCGCGCACCCCAGAAATACACGCGCCCAGGCTATTCGCGTGTGGAACTTCCCGCGCACCCCTGAAATACACACGCCCAGGCTATTCGCGTGTGGAACTTCCCGCGCACCCCTGAAATACACGCGCCCAGGCTATTCGCGTGTGGAACTTCCCGCGAACCCCTGAAATACACGCGCCCAGCCTATTCGCGTGTGGAACTTCCCGCGCACCCCTGAAATTCACGCGCCCAGGCTATTCGCGTGTGGAACTTCCCGCGAACCCCTGAAATACACGCGCCCAGGCTATTCGCGTGTGGAACTTCCCGCGCACCCCTGAAATACACGCGCCCAGGCTATTCGCGTGTGGAACTTCCCGCGCACCCCTCAAATTCACGCGCCCAGGCTATTCGCGTGTGGAACTTCCCGCGAACCCCTGTAATACACGTAGCCCGCTCCCCCAGGCCCGATCGCGTGAGGAACTTCCTGCGCACCCCTCAAATTCACGCGCCCAGGCTATTCGCGTGTGAAACTTCACGCGAACCCCTGAAATACACGCGCCCAGGCTATTCGCGTGTGGAACTTCCCGCGAACCCCTGAAATACACGCGCCCAGGCTATTCGCGTGTGGAACTTCCCGCGCACCCCAGAAATACACGCGCCCAGGCTATTCGCGTGTGGAACTTCCCGCGCACCCCTGAAATACACGCGCCCAGGCTATTCGCGTGTGGAACTTCCCGCGCACCCCTGAAATACACGCGCCCAGGCTATTCGCGTGTGGAACTTCCCGCGAACCCCTGAAATACACGCGCCCAAGCTATTCGCGTGTGGAACTTCCCGCGCACCCCTGAAATACACGCGCCCAGGCTATTCGCGTGTGGAACTTCCCGCGCACCCCAGAAATACACGCGCCCAGGCTATTCGCGTGTGGAACTTCCCGCGCACCCCTGAAATACACACGCCCAGGCTATTCGCGTGTGGAACTTCCCGCGCACCCCTGAAATACACGCGCCCAGGCTATTCGCGTGTGGAACTTCCCGCGAACCCCTGAAATACACGCGCCCAGCCTATTCGCGTGTGGAACTTCCCGCGCACCCCTGAAATTCACGCGCCCAGGCTATTCGCGTGTGGAACTTCCCGCGAACCCCTGAAATACACGCGCCCAGGCTATTCGCGTGTGGAACTTCCCGCGCACCCCTGAAATACACGCGCCCAGGCTATTCGCGTGTGGAACTTCCCGCGCACCCCTCAAATTCACGCGCCCAGGCTATTCGCGTGTGGAACTTCCCGCGAACCCCTGTAATACACGTAGCCCGCTCCCCCAGGCCCGATCGCGTGAGGAACTTCCTGCGCACCCCTCAAATTCACGCGCCCAGGCTATTCGCGTGTGAAACTTCACGCGAACCCCTGAAATACACGCGCCCAGGCTATTCGCGTGTGGAACTTCCCGCGAACCCCTGAAATACACGCGCCCAGGCTATTCGCGTGTGGAACTTCCCGCGCACCCCAGAAATACACGCGCCCAGGCTATTCGCGTGTGGAACTTCCCGCGCACCCCTGAAATACACGCGCCCAGGCTATTCGCGTGTGGAACTTCCCGCGCACCCCTGAAATACACGCGCCCAGGCTATTCGCGTGTGGAACTTCCCGCGAACCCCTGAAATACACGCGCCCAGCCTATTCGCGTGTGGAACTTCCCGCGCACCCCTCAAATTCACGCGCCCAGGCTATTCGCGTGTGGAACTTCCCGCGCACCCCTCAAATTCACGCGCCCAGGCTATTCGCGTGTGGAACTTCCCGCGAACCCCTGTAATACACGTAGCCCGCTCCCCCAGGCCCGATCGCGTGAGGAACTTCCCGCGCACCCCTCAAATTCACGCGCCCAGGCTATTCGCGTGTGAAACTTCACGCGAACCCCTGAAATACACGTAGCACGCTCCCCCAGGCCCGATCGCGTGAGGAACTTCACGCGAACCCCTGTAATACACGTAGCCCGCTCCCCCAGGCCCGATCGCGTGTGGAACTTCACGCGAACCCCTGAAATACACGTAGCCCGCTCCCCCAGGCCCGATCGCGTGAGGAACTTCACGCGAACCCCTGTAATACACGTAGCCCGCTCCCCCAGGCCCGATCGCGTGAGGAACTTCACGCGAACCCCTGTAATACACGTAGCCCGCTCCCCCAGGCCCGATCGCGTGAGGAACTTCACGCGAACCCCTGTAATACACGTAGCCCGCTCCCCCAGGCCCGATCGCGTGAATAACTTCACGCGAACCCCTGTGATGCACGTACCCTGCTAATCGCGTGTGACACTTCCCGCGCACCCCGGTATACATGCACACGTATTTTTTGTCAGCGGGTGTCCGTGTTTGTGGGTACCCCTTTGCACGTCATTTTTCCTGGAGGGCCACAGTATGGGACATTCATCATGGCAGTATATAGGTGCTATTTGTTGGCGCACCTTTTGGCGCACATTTCTTACAGCCGCAGAGACGCTACCGCCTCCTTTCTTGTGGCGGTCGTGTTTGTGCCTGTGCGCTGGTTTGAGCGTGCGCTTTTTTCCCCTATTCTATTCCATGAATACGTGTTGTAGGCGAGCGTGTGGGCGTTCCGCGCACTTGTGCCCTGTACTTCCCCCGTGACGCCCACGTTTTGGCAAGTTGTTCCCCATTCCGAGTGTTACGCCCGTGTTCCGCCTACTTTTATTGCGTGCGCCGCGCTATGTGCGAATTTCGCTGTGGCCTGTGCGATTTTCGCTGTGACCTGGCGCACGCTGTTAGATGGCCTGTGCGCCAACGTGCGCCAACGTGCGCCGCGCACTTTTTTATCGCACATCCGCTGGTTTTCTCGCGCACGGCCTTCCATGAATCGACGTGCGCTACTTTTCGTGCGATTTTCGCACTTGCACTGCGATTTTCGCTATTCCACTGCGATTCGCACGTTTTTGCCCACTTGCGCCGCGCTAATTATTCCATGAATCGGCCTCTTAGTGTTTGAGCCATTACAACCAGCACAGACACCTTAGCCACTCAAAGCCAACAACCTCATCTCCAATGAAACATACTTTGTTTAATCGTTGCATGCGTTCTCATTCATTTCCATGATACATGATAACTAGTTTAGTTGGATTGCTATTTTTTTTTCAAATCATGGAGCTCAACAATCTACACTCCTGGCTCAAACAGTGATTAAAAGCACGTACAGCCATTTATGACGCACTCTTTTGAGTGCATTTTTTAAAACTGCCTCTGCAATCCTTGACCAGGGGTCGCAGAGGCAGTGCCAGAGGATGCAAAGGGGTCAACAGGGGTCACATTTGCGACCCCTAGCGGTCCCTAAATTGCATCCATGTCTTAATGTGAGGTAATCTTGCACTGATTCACCCATGCATTTGAGAAATCCTCGCTACGACCCTGCCCCACAATTTCTGTTTTGCATATGAGTAGATTTGCTCGTCCACGTCTTGTTATACTTTTTCTGTAAGAGAGGTTTGCTGTGCCTCTGCTGTGCCTTTTATTTAACTTAAGGATGCTTGCAATCCCCCTGCCTCGCCTAGCCTGCTCTCTGCTCGAGGACAGCTTGAGAAACCACACGCAGTTGTGTCTGTGAGAGAAGGTTGCGGTGCCCTACCCCTATTTCCCCTCTTCCCTGAACAAACAAAGCGTGCAGTGCGGCTGCCCATGCTTAATACATTGGAGTGGAGATTATAACGCTCTGAACAATGCTGTAGGTTCCTTGTGTAAGGGATGCTTGCACAATCTTGCACTTTACTTACATATGCTATACTGATCTGCGCTTTGTGTCATGGACACTTGAAGCCACTAGCACGGGCATTACCCATGCTGTACCTGACCAGTGTATGAGCAACGACTGAAGTAGTACTGTGATGGACATGCACATCATGTGGTCTATTGTATCTTGCTGGATAAGATTGGAATGCAAGAGTTAAGAGACAGTGATTGGATATAAGGTGCGTGGCCAGTCAGAGCAGGATTTTCCCTTCTGTGTTATGCTACCCAATCCTAGAGGAACAGCAGATGTTATGGTTTCATGATGGATTTTCCAGCGAAAGGATGATATGAAAACACTGTGTGAAACTCATAAATTCACACGGATGGTAGGTGCTTTATGTTTCTGGGATGATGACATCATGTTATCGGGCACACCAAGTTATGAATAGGTGCATCTCTGCCAACACCCTGATGACAAGCCGAGATATGAATGCGGCCAGACCCAATGATGCAAGGGCCCCTCACTAATGCAGCAGGGCTATGCTATGGATCCCCCAGTGCAATATGAGATGAGAACATGTAAGGCATTTTGGCATTTTATATGTTAGTACCATAAACTATGTGTGAATTCTGAATTAATTGCATCCATGCACATATGAAGGCCCTTTCTGTGGTGTGATTATTGAGCATGAACTTCACTGAGTGAATGTAAAACAAGTGACCCTTTGGGCTTCTACATGTATATACCCAATACTGTGCAGTGCAATCACTGCTCCAGATTCCCGGGAAAACTAATCCCAGGACAGATGGTGGGTCCTGCTTTTGGTGAATAATGAAAGGGTGACTGGGGGCTTACCTTCAAGTCTCCTCTTCCAGATGACAGAGGTAGATGGTCTGGCTGCTGAATCCACTGGAGAGAAAACAATGCAGTGCATCCTCTGCAGGTGTTGTGCCATTCCAGTGGTAATTACGTGGGACACTCTGCCCCGGCCTACCATGTTTCCACAGATAGTGCACTTCATATTTAAAGTATTTATTTTCCAGACTTCTTCCCTGTTGCAACTAGAAAATATTACCATATGTCAGAATCCTTCTTTTTTCATACATCCCTGGGTTCCTCTCCCCCACTGTAGCCGCCTCTGCCTCTTCGTTCAAAGGGGCTGCTCAGCTTGCTGTTGCAGTTGAACTAAGTGTGTCCATGACTATGAGTGCAGCAACGCCTGGCAGACACGTGGCGCAGTGGCGTTGCTAGTGGGGTGGGCTGAGGGGGCTATAGCCCCAGGTCTTTTGGTTGTAGCCCCGGATAGAATCTCAGGGGCTACAACCAAAAGGCTAGATATCCCTGGCTCCCGACAGTGCAGACATTAGCCTAGCCCTGGATCTTTTACAGACCTAGCAACCCAGAGCCCTCCGAGACAGCTAAAGTGGTCGGAGATGGGCTGCTCCGAATATAACCACATCCAATTGGCTTCCATAAAGGTATTATACCATACACACGCTGGTTAGACCTGGCCAGATATATTATGGTAACATAAGCGAACCATGCACAGCTAACCTGATCCTCCTTTTATAAATTCATTTCAGTATCCACTTTGGCAATCTGGGTGTCTCGCTAGTGCGACTTACCCCATCAAGTGATCATTTACCACATTATGCTGTCTAAGGTAAAATACTTAGCAGCACCAATTAATACCATAGAAGAGTTCAGTTATGTAATCGCATTCTGTAGATCCTGATACTGAGAGTCTATACATACAATTTGTTTTAGGTATTCCTCCAAATTTACATGGAATACGACAGGCAGCAGAACCCTGTTGTATGACCTCTTCCATCTCACTAACCACTTTAATAGGTAAGAGCCCACCTTGTTGACCATGAGCAATATAGACAAATACATAACTAGGCATCGTACCTCATTTTGACGCATATACATACAGAATGGTGATGTATACTATTATGTTTCAGGGATTTTCAAGACACAGTGGGAGAGACCAAGGTCCAGAGCAACCGTAACTTCTACGCTTGATTTGTATAGGTCTGAACTAAAGCCTGATCACGTCTTCTGTATTTCAAAGACGTCTATGATAGTAGGATGTGTAACATGGCATTTTCAAGCTTTTTACACTGAGAACATGAGTCAGACATGGGTGCTTAAAGGTCACATATTCTAAAATGTTGTTATGTTGTATATTTCTAGAACCTGCCCTGGAGAGGAAAGTTCTGTCTGAAATGCATCGGCAAGGGCCTCTGCACACAAGAAAATTGAACATTAAAGAGAAGATTACCACCTAAAGGACAATGAAAATTCTGTATTTTTTCATTCCCATTCAGTGTTACATAATTGAATATATGTATTAACATTCAGTAATTTTTACTACATTCTGGGCGTCTTCAGGTCTAGTGACTGTTTAACTAGACATTTCTCTTCATGTAGTGAACGTCAAGTTAACTGGACGTCGCCTTAAAACGTATTATCCAACTTGAATTTAACTCTTGATAACTACCATAAATCTAATGGTGCCCACCCCTCCCTCTTACTTTAATTTTGACTGCTGCTTTAGCCCCATCTTCAGCTTCAGCCTTTGCTTGTCTGTATTTTAGCTGGGAGTGAATTGAGCAGCTGCTGCAGCACAGCCTGAAATGATCTCCCCCGTGTTCTGCTGGGTTTGGGACCAAGAAAGCGTTATCTTCCTAATGGTTAATTTTCTTACACCATTCCTAGTTCCCCTCTAACCACCTACCCTCTCTCTTTTTAAATTAAAAAATCAAAGTCTCTTTCATAATCTCTCCGTTTTACCAGCAACTAACAAGCTGTCTGTCATTTTCTCACATCCACTTCCTGCATTTAGAAATTATACAGGAAACAGAAGTATGCCATCCAGTTAATTCAACAGCTTTAATCCATTCAAGTCTGCCCGAGCCAATTGCTTCCTATGGGATTGGACTGCATCTACTTGAGCTAGAAATCACTGGGTGAAGTACTTCCACCAATGTGTCTGTATTGCAGATGATTTGACACTGACCGTGTTCAATCGGCAAGCGAAAGCATTCTTATTAAACTTTCGAGCTGATGTACTTATAAGGACAAGTTGATTTCATATGGTTCAAGACGTTTGATGCCTGTTGGCTGGGTTTCTGTCAAGGCACTTTGAAAGTAACGTAAACCTATCAAAACAGAATCATTCAAATGTGTTTGAGCTCGTGGCAAAGTTTCAGGGGGACATACTAAGTAGCTTAAGACAATTCATTGATTGAGTTGAGCTATTTCTTGCTGATGGATCTGAATCACCTCAAATCTGTTTGAACTAGTGACAACGGTTCAAATAATTTCAGATCCTAAATGGCATCACTGAAACTGGTGCACAATTAATGCTTTGCTCTGGGTCTAGTTTCCTGTGATAGCCTATGTGATGTCATCAGTTTTGGCATGTGAGATGTCATAAGAACCTCCCATTGGACAAACCCTATGCCTCATCAAAGCTAATGGCCGAGTGACCACTGTACCCCATTACCGTTTTCAGAGCTATATCTCATCTGTTTGCATGCACTACACATATACATATAGTTTATCATATGTAATGATATGTAATGAAATAGACAAAGAGAATAATTTACTCTGACCTGTAGTGTCCCATGATTTAATATGTCATGTCACCATGAAAGGGGCCCCTAGGGGTCCCTCATGCTATGGAAACAAGGCAATAACCATACATTAAAAGATGCGCCAGACACGAGGTTCAAATTCCCAATGCTAGGGTTTATTGCAAGCAAAAATAGTATCAATTGGCCAATTCTGATCTCACGCCCCCCGACGTGAGTTTCCTAGACCTCGAGGGATGCAAGAGAGCGAATTACGTACATCAGTTACATATATACAAAATGCATATCATACAATCAGCAATGTCATGTTTAACACCCCTCTTTATTAAATTCCTTTGAACTCGGGATGACGATGGACATATCCGACGAGTATGACGATTATGACACTTTAGATGTCTATTCTAGTATCAATGTGCAATTAGAAAGTGCAGAGGCATCTTTTAGTTGTTGAACAGAACACGGTGGTTCTGTTCTTGGAAGCAAGCTGTACACGGGGGAAGAGCCACATTCCAAGCTTTGCTATCTATGAGGTACTATTTGTGTCCTGGGAGCCGACACGTTCTAAAGGGTTTTGCGAAGGGGGGCCGTAGGAAGAACATAATTCAAGCCTTCAGCTGTTTTATTCTAACATATTCTACCATCGTACGAGACTGGCTGGCAGCTGTAAGTGATTAAATGCCCTGCAGCTCTCTCCCAAGGCTACAGAGAGGGAGCGTGGGCATTTCTCTCTGGGCTACTCATGAGGAGTTTCAACGAACTCTTCAGTCCCGCGACCTTATCCTTTCATATTCAGACAACAATGTTAACAGTTGAGCAGAGTAAGCAGAATTCACAAGAATTGCAAGCTGCAAAGCAGTTTTAGACAGAAAGCAACGAGCAATGGTTAACAAGCAAAATGGCGATTCTTGCTACGTTTAAAATGGCCACTTGTTGGTCAAGCATAGCAGTTTATATTTCTATAATTCGGTGCATAAGACGGTTGGCCCACGGCCATCAAGTTACGTCTGTCATTCAAATGAAGGGTATTCATTTTTCCAGATTGACAACCAGTGATGGTATCTGTAGGTCATCAGTGTGCTCATGGGCTGCATAATGAGTGGCTAAGAGTTAAGAGCAAGCAGCTTCCAACATCTGCTGAATTTAAGAGTTTTATTGTGTTAAACCATCACCTTAATGTGACTTCATTTTCTCATTTTTCACTAAATCTTGAGGGTTCTGTTATGCTATATGTCATACCATCTATATGAACAAAGTTTTTTTTCTTTTTATACAATGATGGATATCATTTGATATAACCAGCATGCTGCTAAACTACGCACCATGGACATAGCATAGATTTGTGTGTCCTACCCTTATCTCGCAAGATTTTTTCATATGATTTTCTCATGAGACCCACCTTTGGAAACGTTCCATTTTTTAAAAAAAAAAGTATTGCGAGGTTACCACCTCAAGAGAAATCGTCATTGTAAATAGTGTATTGCAGAGTCTCATGAGCACCTCATTGTTAATCGCAGGAAGACGAAAACACGACAAAAAATAGATATATTTTCCAAGTCCCCACAAACTTTAAATGTGCTCAGTGCTAGTACCCTTTAACTCTTACCACATCCGCCCTGAAGGTAAGCTGCTCCAATCCCCCTTCTATTATCGTACTAACCACATTCTTATTTCCACTACAAAATTTAAATACTAAATCAAATTCTCATAAGAATGTCATTTTCTCACAAACATTATGTGACAATGTAACGTTTCTCATGAAACGATGAAAACTAATGGCAAGAAATAATATTAACTAGCGTGCCCCAATGGCCGAAACTTCCAATTACTGCTGTTTCACACTACCCCCACCTGTAAGACAACATCAACCATGTCCCTGCCTCATATCATTGTGTGTGCAGTGTGATTTTTGTTTCTCATGAGAATACTCAGAAGTATGCCAAATAACAGGGAAAAAACATCGGTAGCTTTTCATTTCTTAGAAGCCTCATTTATTTTAACGCACCATGAAAGATATATAAAGTATTTCTATATCAGGACACCTGCTCTCTGCCCAAATAAAAAACAAAAAAATGACTAAATAGATTTCCACCAAACTATCAAAACACATATCTGCACCACTTTGTGCCACTATTGGGACACATTTGAAGCAAATCTGTCCAGCGGTTTGGGCTGTGCGCTTGTTCAAAAGATGCTAATTTTCACTATTGGAAATTTAATGCAAAAGGTAAAAAAAAAACCTTTTTCATACTTTATAACTTTTACAACATTGGACAAATGCACACTGAACATTCTGATTTTGGGGGGCCGAGGCCAGGAAATACCTTTGGAAAATGTCATGCAACTATTTCCAGTACATGTGACAGAGCCTGGGAACTGACCCTGTCAAGGGAGCATGGGGCCTACCAAGGGGGTTTCATAGAGTCAATTCTGTCACACACGTGGCGTGACAGAGTTGGGAGGGCCCGAGCATGCCTAGCTGCAACTCTCAGGTAGCAATTGTTATCACCCCATACCTGCTATGCCCTTATCTGGTGAGTGTTCTATATCCTCTCTTCGTGGACTTCAAAGTCCAGAAGTCCTTGTGGTAGTAAATAGAAGGGACACAGAGTGGTACGAGCAGCAGGCTGGTAAACAGGAACCTCGAGATGATGCTTAGAAGACCTTTGAGATTGACTGTGTGTGTGTCACTTGCCACCATTGCAAAATTTCAGTAGGCATATGTATGAGAAGGGTGTGGGGTAAAAGGTGCACAAAAGGGGTCACAGGAAAAATATGGCAATGAGGGTTGCTCAGGTGAGATCAAGGGAGGAGGAAGAGGATCAAAAAACCTGCAGTGGAAGGACAGTGCAGCGGAGGGTGTAGAAAGATTAGAGTGTGCTCTTTGGAAGGCATTGGTTGGTGATCGAAAGTGTTAATTGATTGTGAGAGTGCTTAAGTGAGAGTAGAGTAGAGTAGTGGAGAGTAGTAGAGTGGCAAGGAGAAAGTAGTAGAGTGGAGAGTCAGTTAAGGTAAATCAGTTCAAAGTAACAGAAACTTTGAAATTCAGTGAAAATACTTAACTTGAAGTGATGATATGGTGCTGATTGAATGCAAGAAAACTACTGAAATTCATCAGATGTTGGAAGCTGCACCTCTTAACTCCGACACCCCTCTATTCCGCAGCACATATGCTCACTGAAGACATCCAGTGAGACATCACATGTGGCATTACATATGGCATCATAAAGGGCACCATTTGCATCAGCAGAACAGTGCTAACATCACAGGTGGCATCAATTCTGCCATCACATCTGACATCCCTTAAAGACATCACTGCAAACTTACAAACTCTAGACTTTCACAAATGCTACTTTTTTATCCTGCCCACATTCTATTTTATGTTTGGTGTGACTATACTTTGGTGGGTATTTTAATTATTATAATATTTATGATTTTTTTTATTTTTTTTTTATTGTTATATGATTAGTTTACATAAAACCTTATACAACATAAAGTGCATTACAGGCAAATAGAAAAATACATTTCATTTTATGAACAGATATACAAATATACAAATACAAATATCTACATATAAAAAAATTTCAACACATTTATCAGCCTTTAAAATCATTCCCAGCCATAAAATCAAATTCCATACGTATTATATACAGTTTACATTTCATATATCGTAGATCATTTCATATACCATAGGTCCACTCTAGTCTCTACTCATTGAATTCCTTATTTTTTGCTTCCAGTTCCTCCTGAATATTAAGTAGCAGTGAATTCATTGCGAGGATTAGGGAGATATTTGCACCCCACATGCAGCGACTCCAGAACAGATTCTTCGACATTTCCCAATCCCCATCAAATCTATCTGTAAAGTAGAGAGATCTTTTATTCCCAAAATGGGTGCATGTCAGGAGAAGGTGCCTAAGTGTTTCTGTCATGTCAGTCGCTCCACAAAATCGACATGAGAGACTTTTAGAATTATCCTTCGACCCTTTTTCTTTATGGGTCCAATGGTAAATTCTTTCTAGGGTGGGCATCTGGTTTAGTCTGAAACGCATAAATGTGGTTCTCGCCCTCTGGCAAGGAAATCTTTGAATATATAGAGGAATCGATTCCCTTGCATGCAAAATTTTAGCATACTCCTTGTAGGTAACATGGGACTCAATATCATTTACTGTGTCTACCCAGTCTGACCTAAATAAAGATTTTTTGACTAATCCCGGTCGTTGAATCAGATCGTCTAAACAAAGTCCCAGCGATTCCAACAGAGAGAACATTCTATCGCTAAAACTCTTGATAGATAGTACCGCCCCCGTTTTGACTACCTTATTCAACAACTCATATAAGGTGTTTATCGGAGGATCATGTATTTTTCTAAAAGAGGAGAGTTGCCTCCACAAGTATCTGGCTTTAAGTGATATGAGACATAACTCGTGCCGAATAATGGAATTGGGGACTGCCCTAGAAAGGCCCATTGCTTCCTTCCACAGTTTCCCCTGGATCACATTTAGGTAGGAACTCAAGTCCTTTGTACAAATGTCCAAACCATACAAAAGAACCGGTTCACATTTCGCAAGATAGAAGCGTCTAATAGGCAGAAGCGAAAATTTACAGACCTTTGCCCTCAGAAATTTCATCTGATTCTTTAGTTTAGCTGTTTTATCCCCAAGATTCAATTTCCACATCTTTAGGCTTGATTGGTTGGAAAAATTATAACCTAGATAGGTTATGGCCTGATCCTGTTCCACCGAGTTATCTCCCATCTTCCAGATACATGGTTTGACAACTCTCTTCCTAGAAATTACAATCGTTCGGGATTTCGAAGCGTTGGGGGAAAGATTATTCGCCAGTGCATATTGGTAAAAAATATCCATCCTTCTGCGAAGGCCTCTCGGGGTACGATCAAAAAGGATAAAGTCGTCTGCAAAGGCCATCCACTCGATAGCCAAGCTACCCAACCTGACCGGAGCAATGGAAGGGCCCTGCCACATGTCCTCCACATCACTAACGTACAGGTTAAAGAGCGTGGGTGCAAGGGAGCAGTCCTGCTTGACCCCAACCTCAGTATCAACAGCATCGGATAGGGAACCTTCTTGTGATAAACGTTCCCTGACGGAGGTATTCCTATGTAAAAGAGCCAAGATTTGGACAATCTTGCGTGGAACATTCATAGCTAACAATTTTGTCCACAATCTTGCTCTAATAACCCCATCAAAGGCATTAGAGAGGTCCAGGGAAGCCATGTATACATCTCCCATTTTAGTTTGATGAACTGTATCTCTTAGATGAGCCAAGATCATCCCATTCAGGTCGGTTCCCAAGCCCTCTCTGAAACCAACCTGGAATTTACTATAGCAAGCCTTCCCTCTAATAACCTTGTTAAGGTCCATAAAAAGCAAAATACCAAAGACTTTACTCGCTGCATCTAACAGTGCTATAGGCCTGTAGTTCTGTGGATTTAGGACGTCCCCTTTTTTGTAGATAGGAATTATGATGCTCTGCGACCAGGTTTTAGGGATGGAATGATATTTAAATACATCATCAAATATGGGTTTGAGTAACTTAGCCCACATTTCCGGGGCCGACTTTATAACAAAAGGGGGAATACCATCAGGGCCTGGTGCTCTAGAAGGTTTAAGCTTATTGATGGCCCATTTAATATCCTCTATATCCCACAAACACTCACCTACAACCGGAGGGCCTAAGTTCACATCCTGTTCCCTAGAGGGTAGAGCGAACTTTTCCTTATAGAAGAGAGTCCACACATCCGCTTGAATGGGGCAGTCTAATTTATCTTTAGCAGGCGTGAGTATGGCGTTGATGGTAGACCAAAATTTGACCTCTCTGCCCTTGCATAGATTATACATCATCAGTTGATGTGTTTCGTGATAATGATCCATTCTGAGAGACTTGATAAAGTTTTTGTAGTTCTGAATTATTTTTTTCTTTCTCAGCCTAAATTCCGAGAAAGGAATAGACGCTTTATTCAAGGCTTTGATTTCCCTATATTTAGTACGCTTGGCGTTTTGAATTCTGGGATCAGCTGCCCGCACCCTCGGTTTCGGCACCCACAGATCTCTGGCCATACTAATTTTATAGACACATGACAAAATAATATTATAGTAGGAACCTCCCAACTCAATGTCATCCCCCCTGATCATTTGAAGCTGCACCTTGGACAAATTTTCCAACACCAAGGTATTAAATTTCTTAATTATTTTCTTATTCCAAGTAACCCTTCTCCCATTGTTTCCCACCTCTAAACCCTGCAACATGGGATTGATATAAATACCCATGTCGGGGATGGAGAGAGAAAAACATAAGGGAACATGATCACTAAACTCGACCTCCATAAGTGACAGTTTTCCACAAGCTTGCTTCCAGCCATTAGATACATAAAAGAAATCAATTCTAGAGCTATTACTTCCTCTTTTCCAAGTATGTTTAGGAAGATTCCAATCTAAGGCATGGTCTAAAAGACCCAAATCCCAATTATCTAAATAATTATCCCACCTTTTACCTCTTTTTGTAGTCGTACTAAGAAGTCTAGGTAATACCCCTCTTTCGTTGAGCACCGCACCATCGGCACAAGCTGAATTAAAATCCCCTCCCAAAATAATGCGATTTCCAAACCCTTTCTCAAACCAACTTCCCAAGATCATATCTAGAGAGTCCTCCATTTCCTCAATGTCTACTTTTAGCGGATTCCAATAGAGGTTCAAGAGGAGTATCGGCTCTAAATTATTCTCCCTAGAAAGCATAATAGCCAGAAGCCAGTTACTCCTAAATATCACCTCACCTACGAACCCCAAGTTACGATCGATGGCAATAATCAGGCCTCCGCTGGGTCTGCCCAGCTGACCCCTAGTAGCTACTGAAGAAAAAGTATAGAAACCTTCTATGTGCATATCTGACAGCATCATAGTTTCCTGTAAGAAATAGATACGGGGGCGTACATAATTTTCTCTTTTATTCAGAAACGTGTTGAGATTGATTCCCCCACAAGAATTCCAAGAGATCACCTCAATCTCTATATAGTTAGGAACACCCCTTATCTTGTCTAAATGTTTCCAAGGTTTTGAGTGCCGGTTGTAGCCATGACCAATCCTTATTATTATTCAGGAGGCTTGAAATCAGTGCCAACCCTGGAGCCAAATTTTCTAATTTATTATTATCAAGTTGAGTAGTTTGTTTGTTTTGAATATTATTTGGTTCCTGATATTCAAGAAAGTTATTGGCCTCTTTATTATCTGCTAATGAGAGTAGATCGTAGCCCAAAGAATTAAGGTTTTTTTCTTGGGCACGCACCATATCTGCTACCATTACCAAATGAAAGCAACTTACCATTCTGTGATTATTGCAGTTAGGAAGAGATATGGCATCTATATCATCTGTTGTTATAGCTCGTAGCACAGGGATCTTTTTAAACAGATTTAAAAGATGAGTTCTGTTCAAGTTAACCTGTGAGTCTGTTATATTATTGTTAATCCAACCCACTATTTTCCCTGTACAGAGCATAGTAGGGGCCTGAATCACAGTAGATTGCTTCTTTGTGTGATCTACTCCAGAAGTGATCATAGCATCACCTTCCGGATCTTGTAGTTTTGGGGGTTGTATATTTTGGGGTTTCTTCCCATAATATTAATGGTAGAACCACTATCCCTCCCAAACAATTCGGTCAACCCCTTAACGGGATGGGTAGTATTACTTATAGCTGGCAGTGTTTCTTGGGAAACCGTAGGGAATTTGACTTGTTGTGTGCCTACGGATGTTCTGGCGTGTTTGGTGATAATTATTGTGCCAAAAGCTGTCATCTTTGTTTGTTTGGTTTGAATGAGCTCAAAGCCACGTTTCAGCAAGTTATTCTTTTCCTTATTAGCGTCTATAGTAGTTTCCCCACTAGCCACCGGGCCTTTATTATTCTCGCCCTGAACTGGACTCTCTTCCTTATGAGCATCCTTGGGACCCCCCCTAACTTCCGTCTCTTCCTGGAGCGGGATGTTTCTAATTCCTTTAAGGTTGGCATTTCTACCTTTAATTTTTGTATTGGGCATGTTTTTGCTTTTTTTAAGTGTCCTACCCTGCTTTTAGATTTTTTACGCCTACCCACTGGGGATTGGGGCACCTCATTTATATTATAGTCGGAAATATTCACAGGCACTCTTCCATCATTGTTACTCTTTGCCTCCAATTCCAGCTCTTGATTTGATGATTTTTTCTCTCTATGTTTGGTCTTATGTTTGCTTTTTAGCCCTTTTATTGGTGTGGTGTATTGAGGAGATCTTGTATCTTCACTACTGATGTTCAAGGGTTCTATGTCATTAAGAGATACTCTCACATGCATCTGTGCACTGAGGTTATCCAACTCCTGATCTTCGGAGCACCCTTCAGTTGCCATCATTATGACATCTACGAGGGTAGAAGGACTATCGGGAGAGACTATTTTCTTTCCGTAATTATTATTGTTGTCCTCGTTATCTCTTTGGCCTTCGGAATCACGTTCCCCTAGCTCTCTCTTAGATGAAGTAAGGCGGTCTCCTGTAAGCATAACTTCCAACAGAGTGGTAATTTTTGCATCCATGGTAGTTAATCTTATATCCTGATCCTTTCTAAATTTGTCACATCGACTCTGTTCTTTAATAATATGTTCATTCATGGTCTTACCCTCTACTATTCCCTCCAAAAATGCCAGACGAGACACCAGCTGATTGAAAGCCGCTTGTTGCCCTATCATAGAGCCCGCCATAGTCTCTTGAGACTCCCCCAGCGTTTTCAAGGCCAAATTTAGACTAATGTGTAGGTTCGATAGGAGTGGTAACAAATAATCACCTCTCCTTCCTACTTAAACCAGATGTTTCTTGTTTATCTTCCTCTACTACATGGTTTTCTCGTAGAAATTGCTGAGGATCCGTTGCTTTGTCTTCCATTTGCACTATATAATCCTCCCATTTGTCAGTTTGAGTAGAGGCTATTTTATTGTGTGTAGACGAATTGCCTGTTTCTGTGGTCGATTTAACCAGAGATTGTTGCGTACCCACTAGTTGATTCCCAGTTATGTAGTTGTTTTCATCACATGGGTGTGAGTTAGAAGGCGCACCCTCTGATAGACTCCTTGCCCCCTTTCCATTATGCACAGATCTACCTGCTGGTATCTCTAAATCCACAATTTCTTTAAGCAAAACACCCGTAGCATCTGCCATAGTAAAAAAAGAGTCATCTAAATCGCTTTCCCCAATAGGTTGATTGGGGTTATACTTAGGGCGACTAGAAGTCCCTTTAGAATGAACCCCCCCATCATTTAGTTTAAGGGTTTCTAACCTTGGAGAATTTAGGGAAGACTGCACATTATCCTTATTCTCCTTTCCAAAAATGAATGTAGCTGGCGAAATATGCGAAAATTGCATGAATCCGGATGGGTTTATACCCTTCCAAGTTAACGATTCTAAACCTTCTCCAGCTTGTATTTTACTATTCAAAATCCTCCTCTGAAGGGGGGTAGAAGCGTGATAGCGAACTACCCTTTTAGTACCAATAAAACTTTGTTGGAGGCATTCTTCATCTGTAAGGTCCTGTCTAAATTCTGGTATGTCCCTATGAACCCCATTAAATTCGGAATCTGCTAACTCCATATCCCCATTGTTAGGAGCTACGACATCGGACACTACGAGGTCGGTAGAAGAGGAGCCCCTCTGACCCCCTTCAGCACTAAAAATAGAATTTTCTTTAGTCTTACCCACAGCTAAAATAGGGTTAGGCATATTTCCAGTAGAATTTATGTACGCAGGTGCCTCACTCAGCCTCCCGGAGCCAGGTTGAACCTCTACTATTATAGGTGCTTGGTTCTCAACAGTTTCAAACCCACTTCTAAGTGCGGGCATGTTAGAAGTAAAAGCACAGATACTATGTTACTTACAGAGGGGAGAACAGCTCGCAGCCTCTAGGTATTAATGATAATATCTCTGAAATGGCTATGAGTAAAATCAGTGAAAACAATAGCTATGCGGTTAAAAGAGTATATAATGCTTGTCAATTACTTTTAAAATCAGTGTCACATATACTCTTTTTTTTTTTTTTTTTTTATACGAATGGATTTATATGTGATATAAAAGCATCACCTTGGGAACGCCCGATGGCTTGAGGAGCAGCCAGAGTCCGTCTCTCCTCCCCAGTGTCCAGCTAAGAGCAACAGTTGACCCCTGTTGATTCTTCTTAGTAAGTTGGACCCAGCCGGACTTCCTACGCCACCCCGAGCCAAACAGCAGCAAAACAGTGCAGCTAAAGATAGACTGCACCGCCCTTTACTCCGCGGACGGGCTAAACGCCGCAAGGGTGGTTTGGGCTGGTCTATGAGGCTGCACAAAGTCACGTGATTGCCCACGTGATCGCCGGTTGGCTCCGCCTCCTCCCGGAAGCGAGCGTGCCTCGGCAAGAGCCCTCCGTGGCTCGCAGTGCCAAGGATAATGTTTCCCCAGATGAACGTTCTTTCTGGAATAGCAGCTCTTTCCTCCAACAACAGAATACCATACTTATGATTGTATTTGCTATTGCTCCTTCTCCAAAGAATCATTGTTAGTTGGGCCATAAGTAGTTAAAATCTGTTTCAATATTCAATGTATTTTTCTCAGAGAGGCTCTAAAATGTTAAGACTTTTTCAGATTTGTATTCTTTTTTATGGAGCACATGGTACTGTCATGTTGCGATTTTGTAGCTGTGCGTATAATAGGTGTGATTGGGGTCAATCTGCCATCACAAAAGGAAAGCGTTTTGCGGTGGTTTGACCTCGGAGCCTGTGTTTGGAGAATTACGATTAGAGTAGCTCTCTACTACTTCGGACTACACATCGTAGCTCTGGTGCTACGTGTATCCCTGCCGAAGAGGAGACATTTCTAAACATAAAAAAGCTGTGCACACGCAGCAGCGTGCAGGGCAGGAGTGCGGCGAGAGTGTGCCGTTGGTGCCTTCAGGAGTCCTTTGGCGTTACTGAACTTTGGAGCGGTTTGACTTGGGGCCTATGTTCTGGAGAATCACGATTGGAGCAGCTCTCTACTACTTCTGCCTACAGATTGTAGCTCTGGTGCTACGTGTATACCTGCTGAAGAGGAGGAGTTTCTAAACATAAAACAGCTGTGCATGCGTGGCAGCGCGCACGGCAGGAGTGTGGTGAGAGTGTGCCTTTGGTGCCTTCGGTGCACAGGTGAACTGAATTGCTACGAACATCATTACTCTGAATAAACTGTGAAGTGCAAGAACTCTGGTAAGCAAATATGAGCGATCCTTTTGGAAACTTCTGCTTCTCCCTTTGAACAAAGTGTTTTTCTGGAACTATCTATACTGTGTTGTCTATACAACAGACTTTACATAAAACTGTTCATAAAACGACCTGATACCTTGTACTTTCACATTTTTGTGAGTCAGGGTGTGTGACCCGCTTTACATTCTGCTAATGATGCCGTGAAAATCCCTGAATACCTGAGTACCTATAACCTCAGAAACAATTAACCCTATGTGAAAGCCCAAGGATATATAAGGGCAGGAAATACTGATGGCCAAAATGATTGGTGACCAGAGACCCTATCTAAACAATCTACGTAGACACAGAAGTTATAGCAACGACCTCTGTAGCCACTGAACAATTAACCAAGTATTTCAAACCTAGTACTGCAGGGAAAATTCCCAAAATAACTTCGGCAAATGCATTAAAGGAAAATGAAATCCCATTGGAGCCTGAGACTATGTTACCATACAAGCAGAAGTGAATACAAATATTCCTGAAGAAGACTTCACTGATATTGATAACAATGCGTTACTTGAATTATGTTACTCCATGTGTAAGTTAATTCAGGAATACCTTTTGCACAAAATGTCTATGCTATAAGAGAGACACATGATTTTTTGAGCCAGAAGCCTAGTGATGGAAATTTAAACTCAAGGCTATCTGCCTCACGGAAATGTTTTCAGCCACCAATACAACAGGTGAAAACACAATTCTTGATGTCTCGGCAAAACAGGTTGCTGGCCCAGCTGAACATTCAACTGCTAAATCTCATTCCAGGTATGAACACATAAGATACGACCCTGGGTTGGGAGTCCTAAATTTCACAATAAAAATCCTACTGAAGCTCTGCGGTTGGATACATAAAGATGTGCAGAGACAAGGGACATTAACTGCATAGTTGGTGAAACCAAATAAAATAACTCAGGCTGCGACAAATGACATCTTCTGTCCCTTATTGCAGAAATAGATGCCACCTCCATCATGGCATGGATAATCAATCTCAAGAGGTGATAGAGGTGGTATCTCAACAGGAATCAATGTGAATCACCTCTTAAATATGCAACTCCTAAAGATACATGGCGAAATAAGAAATTGAAGAAAAAAACGCAGTGCCTCTCAATTAATAAAGGATGCTTTACCGCCCATAGAAGACCAATGAAATCTATGCTAGTGGTGGAGGTGAGTCAAAAGCAACAAATAAGGATGATTAAAAAAAAGCAACAAGACGATGGAAACAGCGCCAACAAAACCCAGGAACTTGGTTGGCTTCTACAAGAAAATTAAGCCAATATAATAAGAACAAATGAAACTAATTTGAATTCTGATACATCAGCCGGTGGCTGTATTGATTTACTTACTGCTCCATCCATTTCCACCGCTGCCACTGTTAATCAACAAGAACTAAAAAATGAAACTAGTCATAAACCCCTAATGTTGTTGCCTTCAGAGTATGAGTCCCCCAAAGCAGAATTGAATGCTCAAGTGTTAACTATTAAGAACTGATCTGTGGTGGGAGTAAAAACACATATAAATAGGCCTACATTACTTAAAATGTGTACCCAAGTACCCTCCTTACATATATTACATGATTTTGATTTTGTTGCACTTGAGAGAGGGGGAGTGGAAGGGATGGCCTCAGTCCATTGTGTACTTCCAATGACCGCTACATTACTGAGGAGTCAAGCTGAATCCTTTGAATTCTTGGGTTACAAACTAGATTGACCCTGTGATCCACAAGTTGTCACATCTTACTGTGATCATTGTAAAAAAAAAAAACACAAAAGGAGACACAAATATTGAGTCTGACTCAAGCAAAAAACAAACAGAGGAATTTGATAACAAACATAGGTGGCAATGGCTGAAGAGGTTAATACCTGGTCTAGAAGTGCCCCAAAAGTGATATTTTGATATTATATCATGGAATATTCGTGGTCACTCACACTTCATCCAAAGGGGCCCTTTGTTTGATAAATTAGTTGCATATTCTGTAATAATCCAACAAGAAACCTGGCTTATGCAGAATCTAGGTATTGATGGATTCGTAGTTCATTAAACATGTGCAAAGAGAGGTGAGAAAGGGCGACTGCTAGGAAAGATGTCATATGTGTATGTAATTTTCCCTCCATGTGTCAACCCCCAAACAATTTGCTGCTGTTTAGACACCACTGACTGACTTTGCCGGAGAAGCAGAGCCTTCAGATGTGCTCCTTTGGGCTTTCGCTCACTTTTATGTGGAAACTGACATGCCCTTAGGACAGTCAGTACTGGGAGACTTTGTTTCCCTTAGTCCTTTTCTCATGTTGCAAATTTTGTGCAACGTGTAACAAGTGGGCAATGTATTTTACCATACCACACACTTGGGTCTATAGTCATTTCTAAGGCCCTAGATACTCTCACTGGACTTTTTATGAACTGTGCAGATGTGTCATGGACAGGACTGGTGGCAGCTATCATTTCACGTTATTTTTAACCTTTTCCTGCCATGTTAACTGCGTTAACCGCATTTGGCACAAATAGATGTCCTGGCTCCAAAATGGCCATGCCACAAGGTTCTTTGTCCTGTCCTTTGGCCATCTTGCCCCTTCACCTTCCCCAGGTTGAGTCGATCGGGCCAGTCCTTATTTGGTCATGCATTTCCCCACAAATCCCAATGCGGGCTTCTGCATGCCTTGTGTGTGTGCCTCCAGGATGTGGGCTGGGGCGTCTGGTCCAATACACATCCTGGGTGCCAGAGAGTCTGGAGTGTCCTGAATGCCTGACACCACCATGGTCTGTGATTGGTCCACGTATGGAGTGAGTGTTTGTAAGCAGATCTCCTATTGGGTCCTTCCTGTTTTGAAACAAAGGGAACTTTGTATAAGAGGAGGCTGGAAACACCACTACCATGTTAATCTCCTGAGTTCACACCGAACAAAGGAAAGGAGCCAAGTATCCTGCAACTACAAAGCCGAGTCGAGGAACCGCTGGCGACCCACTGGAAGGTTTGGCACCCTGAGCCCACTGTCGTCCTGTGTGACCCCTCTGCATCTGATCGCCCAAGAAGGTCTGCGAAGATGCTTTGGCCCATTGGAATAGTAGGACCAACTATTCTTGGCACCTTCACCAAAACCTGCAAGTAAGCCATCTCAGAAGTGTCCCTGGGCCAACCAGTGGGCTGACCAGCTTACGCAGGACCTTTGCTCTGTCTCTGCAATCGTTTTGAGGAGGCCCTCGAAACTTGCTATTCTGCTAGCTCTCTGTCCACGGCACCCTCAGACCGAATTTCATACACTTGGCTTTCCCAGGTCTTAAGTGAGAGGAGTGCGCCCGGACCGGAGTAAATGTGGTTACCGTGTTGCCCTACTGCGGCAACGTCCTTTGCAAGTCTGCTGCATTTGTGACCCTCTTGCCCCTGAAGCCTGCTGCAGTGAAACTGGGTCGATTCATCCACCCAGAGTGGAGAAATCACCACTGCCCTGTTTGGGAATCCTCGCTGTAAATCAGGAACTAAAAGATGCAGAGACGTCCTTTTTGCCACCATCAAACCTGCAACCGAATTGGACTAACCTGCCGAAGTTTGGGTCTCCTTGCTTCAGGGATCGGTGAGTAATCTTTATCCCAACCGGTGGCCCCTAGCGCCAGAACCCAACTTTACACACGAGGTGCCCCTGGGGGCCCCTCTCCTGTCCACTGCTATTGCGGAATAGCAACTCCGTCCCGAACTCTTGAATTGCCTCTGTCTTCAAGCGGAGGTCCTTCTTGAATAGTGGGAACTTATTCTTCATCGCCTTATCCACCTTCCCGCTCTGCTACAGGCCCCTGAAGAGACCCTGTTTTTCCCATTGGAACAACTGCGTGCATCGGCACACATGTACTATTGAGCACAAGGCTCCACTCTTCGTAAGGCTTGGACTGCCTCTTAGTTAGGTGAATCACTGATGTTGAATTGGGCCTAAAGATTAACTGCACTGCCTGTTTTCGTCCCCTCTAGTTTGTCAACATATCTTGTGCAGTCATCCCTTTTGACCCCCCTGGTCTTGTATATATATTGTATTGAGTCTGATGTATTGGTTAACTGTGATTCTTTGCTATGGTCTATGTTACAAAGGCCTTGTAATAAATGTATCTATATTTTTAATATAACACCTGTCTGGAGTAATTTGTAAGTGTCCTTGCTCTGTGTGCTGATTGAGGTCCTTCAGTCACCCTCACCCCTCCTGAGATTTAGGGCCTCATTACACGGTAGGCGGTAGGGGATTACCGGCACCGGTAAGGGCACCGGTGCCGGTAATACCCTACCGCCCTACTACGAGGTCCCTCAGCAGGTCCCTTCCTTAACGTGTGGTCAGATCACACATTAAGGAAGGGACCCGCTGAGGGACTTCACAGCAAATAATGGTACTGCTAATAGCGGTACCGTTATTAGCTCTTTCCCCATTCACATTGAGCCCTATGGGGGCTCGAATGGGAATGGGGAATAGTAATTGGCATGGGGATTTACCGGGTCCTCCAGGGTCGGAATGACCCGGTAAATCCCCATACCGCCTACCCAGACCCAGAAGGCGGTAAGGGGTAGCCATGGTGCTAATAGCACCATGGTTACCTCCTACCGTGTAATGAGGCCCTTAGTCTTGAGCGCCGGCCATAGCTACCCTGATTGGTCTGGCTTGTCCAGAGGTTACCCTGTTCCAAGAAACTTGGTTGGCCTTCTGAACCTCTGCTCCTCGTGGACAGAGTTCAGAAATCCTTCTTAACAGCGACCCTTTGGAGGGCTCATCATCAGGATACGACAAGAAATTCCATCAATCTTGATTGAGATCCCTGATGATAGTGACCAAGTATTGGCTGTAGAATTGACTCTTGAGTCAGGAACAGGACAATGATGCATACTTATTATTGATGTGTACGATTCTCCCGGCCCTTACCGACAGATGGAGTGTTTGATGTAATTGATTCTATCATTGTAAATTGGCTCAAGAATGAGGAGACATATTTAACATTCCTGGGAGGAGACCTTAATGCAAAATGTGGTGAACATCTGATAAAGGAGTCATATTCAACCATTGTAGAGAAAAGTGAGTTGATACAAAAGTCGGAAGATGTAAAGGGTAAAAATTGCTTTGTTTCTTAAGACAATGCGGTATGGTTATCTTGAATGGGTATACGGCAGGAAATATCCCTGGTCACACGACTTTGAATCATGGGGCTATAACTACTAACATAGATTATTTAAGTGGTAATTCTGCATTGATTAACACAGTTAAAAATGTATCTGTGGAAAATAAGTTATTCAGTGATCATGCTACCCTTAGTTTATCTAGAGTTAAATCAATTAAAGACATAACAGTATGAAAATGGTTGAGTGACACCTAACCAGAGTGGCACTCTGATGGCTTAGTCAGAAAGAAATGTCCAAAAGGTCTGCAGAAATACGATAAATACATTTAACATAAAACATTGTATATTCGATATGCACACAGGTGATGAAATGGAAGATAAGATAAAGGAACTTGCTTTTGTGTGTGGTAGACTAAAGAGACACTTGTCACCCCTTTCTGAAAAAAAGAATGTATGTAATTTCGATATTGAAATTCAAAGAGAAAAACGAAACTTGCGTATGCAGATTTGCAAGCTAAAAAGGGATAAAGCAACAAAACAAGAAGTTCACATCAAATCGCAGAGGTTGAAAAACGTATATCATAACTGGCTAAGACATAGGAAATTATTGGGTATTTATGTAAAGTGGCAAAAGATGGTCAAGACATTGAGTGAAAATAATTCTAAACAGGTACGGCACATCTTAAATCTTTGTAGACCTTCTACTAAACGACTAATTATGAATCCCATTTCAGAGAAAACATGGACAGCCTTCATTGGAGATGAAATGAAAGTACATGATGTATAGATGTAACACCCAATCCCAAATGTTTAAATTAGTTGATGACCTTTGACTTGTCTGAGATGATAAACTGCTTAAAAAAGATAAAACATTCCAGAGCACCTGGACCAAATGGTCTCTCATGCGCAGTACTCAACGGTGATTATGAATTATGGGCCATCATGTTTTGTAACATGTTCATGAAGGTGTGCCTTGATAGAAGCATTTCTATGTCGTGGAAGAAAGCCATTTATCTTGCTGTGCTTAAAAATGGAAACCGCCTAGGCCCCCAAAATTATCGTTTACTCTCAATGCCTGACCATACCGGCAAAGTTTTTGCCGATTTGTTCTGATACACTTGCAAACATGGTTAACTGAGAATAACATTTTGGATACATTCCAGACAGATTTCCATCAGGGTTCATCAACAACCCATAACATTAGATGTTTGAATTATGTTACAGAAAGGGCAAGAACCACAAATAATCCTTCTGTTTATATTACCTACATTGATTTTCGGGCACTGTTCGACCAAGTAAACTGTGTGTTGCTTTGGAGGAATCTACGGGCACTTGGTTGCGATGAGTGGATACTGCACATTTTAGCTGCAATGCATACAGATACCACTGCACAGATTCGACTCAGTGATTCTGATCTACTGTCGGGTGACATACAAATAGGAAGAGGGGTGAAACAAGGTTGCATATTGGTAGCCTTACTTTTTAACCTATACATAGCAGATCTGCCGGCTTTGATGGCTCACAGTGCAAAGTGTCCCCACCGCTGTTGCTATGCTTTACGCAGACGACTTTGTCATCTGCGATCATGTATTTGCAGGCATGAAATCTATGTTAAATGCTTTGGCGAGATATGCCGAAGCTCATGGGTTGTTGATTAATTTATCAAAAACTAAAACTATGGGCCTCATTACGACCCAGGCGGTAAGGGGTTTACGGCAGCGTTAACAGCGCCGACCCTTACCGCCTGAGTACGAGGTCCCTTAGCGCCATGGCGCTTTTAACACCTGCTTTTAGCAGGTGTTAAAATCCATGGCGCTAAGGGACCATGGAGTTAATTACGCCACCGTAATTTACGGTGGCGTAATTAACGCCTTCCCCACTCCCATTATGCCCTATGGGGCAAAAATGGGAATGGGGAAGGGTAAATGGGGATTGGGGACTTACCGCCCCGCCAAGGTCGGAATGGGGCGGTAAGTCCGCCAACCACCATGGCGTAAACATAGTTTACGCCATGGTGGTAAAGTCACGGCCCAGGCGGTAACTTACCGCCTGGGTCGTAATGAGGCCCTATGTAAGTTACGATTCGCCATGTAAAGAAGCCTCCACTGATTATGGACTTTGGGCATATAGTGTAGGTCGAAACCTAAATATGTTTAGGAGTTGAAATGTCCCAAAAAGCGGTATCAAGAAAATATATCATGCAAAACATGTAAAGCAAAACGCATTACACACATGGTCATTTGATTTGTGTACCATCCCGGTGGGTTTGCACTGGGAGGTATTTTAAAACTTTAAACGCAGTGGTTTTGTCCTGTAGTACTGTATGGACTTGAAGCATTGGAAATGAAAAACTTGGAGTGGCTGCAAGTATTTACAGACTCCTCATAATTATAAACAAGTAGCACAAATCTCTCATGCATGAAGCCTCAGAAGTATCTGTTGGTCTGGCCAGATCCGGAGGGACAACATTTTAGGCTAGTGATGCGTAAAAACCAGTTTCCTGTGAGATCAATTCGGGGCGGACAATGGAAAATTCCAAAAGATGGCAGAATATGTAGTGTTTGTAATTCCCCTGAAAGTTTAGAAACAGTAAGACATTTGTTAACTGAGAGTTCAAAACTGGGGCATGTGTACATGACCGTATTAGGCCATATAACACATGACTATGAATTCATAAAATCATTGTACGTTTGGACTTATTGTCTGAACACAGAATGTGGGGCAACCCACATAGCTCTATATAGAGTATGGTGTCAAGTCAAATTACACTTTGAACAGAGATTGATTAAATTGTGAAAGCACCAAAGATAATGTGGTAGTGAGTGTAGATTTCTCGTTAAAACCTTTTTAAACACATTTAAAGAAGACAAAGTCAATCAAACATGAATGAATACATGGGTGTATATTTTTTCTATATGTTTTGTCATGTTATGTTACTTTGTATTTGTATTGCGCCTTATGTACCATTGGTATAGAGTCGAGGCGCTGGTAAGTTGAACACCCTCAGGAACCGAAGTTCAGGTCAGTAGAGAGAATAGAGAGAGACAAAGGTGCGTGTGAGCACCGGATATGTGTGCAGCTGTTGAGGCCTTTGTGTGATAGCTGCTTCTTAGCGGTAGGTGTGGATGTAGAGAGATCAAGAGTATGTGTTCACTCTGGCAGGTTGTTATCCAGACCGATTACGGCTGCGTTAGGCCTGAGGAGAACACTTAGGCTGGAAGGTGTGTAACCAGCAGTTTTTACATAGGGTGATGGGGAGTATGAGGCAATGATGGTATGAGAACAGCTATACCGAATGGTGTCATAGTATTGCTGTGTTCTATTTGAGTGGTGGTGTAAAGAAGAGAGTAAGCGTGGGGATGTGAATATGGTGGTTTATTTTAGGTGCTTGAGATTGAGCCCACTCCAATATTTCCATGTACTCCATACATTCCATGTACTCCGACTGTTCCATGCATTACGACCGTTTCAAGTACTCAAAACAGTTCCTTTAAATGCTCTTTAAAATGTTCCATGCCCCCCACATCATTCCATGTAAGTCGGTCACGCCATTCCATGCACTCCAATCCGTTCCATGCACTCCAATCCCTTTTATGCACTCCAAGCATTTTCTGCACTGCTTCTTTCATTTGTTCTACATTATCCTTTCTCCATGAGTCATCCATCCACATAAGTCATCTTCACACGTTCCATCCACTTAACTGGTTCCACCCATTTCACACGTTCCATCCACTTCATCTGTTCCACCCATTTCATTGGTTCAACTACTTCACCGGTTCCAAACACATCACCTGTTTGTCCACCTACTTCATCAGTTCTACCATTTCACCCGTTCCACCCATTCCACTTATTCTACATCAGTTCAACCGTTCCATCCACATACTTCACCCGTTCCATCCACATACTTCACCTGTTCCATCCCCCGTTCCATCCACATACTCAACCCGTTCCATCCACATAGTTTACCCGTTCCATCCATATAAAGTGCTTAAGCGTAAGTGCTATATAAAAACACATCATTAACATTTGGTCATGGACGTCTGCTTGCATTCACAGTAATTTGGTAATATGGGCCTATAGAAACTGATTTTAACGATACATATGGTGATCCATTCTTGTATGAAATGTACATCACATTATAGTGATATCGTAACCATATTTTTCGTAGTGTACAATGTTATGTGATGCCACTTCCTGTTTTGTCAACGGGTGAAAGGTTGTGTTTCATTGCTTCACTTCAGGGTGGGATCAAATTACATCACTTCCTGTGATGTCATCAGGGGGTCAAGGGTCGTGTGATGTCACTTCCGCTATCCCTGGCATTTTGGTGAAATGATGTCCCTGTGCAGGTCACAGGCGGATAAAAACATAGCAAGAAGGGACTAATTCGCTCAGCTAACTCACTAAAATGGAGAGGTTACAGTGTGTCTCCTTCTCCGGAAAACAGAGAGACTGTTTAATTTTTTTGCTGAATTCAAAGGAGCCATAAAAGCATTTGTCATTGAACGGCAGATCGTTACTTCCCAGTGCAACTTGAAGAAGGGAGAAACCGTTCTGTTTACTTGACAACATGTATTTTTCACTGCAGCAGGACAAGAGCTCTGTAGTTTTTTGCTGTCAAGTTTGTTTCCCTTATGGTGTGCAAGTGGCAGCAACATGTATGGTCACTAGAACAGCGAGGCAGCTGCGTAGATGTCCTCTTTAATTACGGTCAGGTGCAAAGTCAGGCTGAGGGATGCACGTTATGTCTGTAGGAGGAAGGAAGAGATGTCACTATGCATCTGCTATACGTTAAAACAAGCCTTTAGTGATGTGATTTTCTTGTTGCACATGAGTATTGACGTAAGCACTCCTCTATAATAAGACTTATATATATATATGATTCAGTAAAAAAACGTTGTTAAAGGGACGTTATGGTTAAGTTGCGCTAATAAAAACCTATGAAATTCAGTGAAAAAACGTTGTTAAAGGGACGTTATGGTTCAAAGTAATCCCGAAAAACCCCTGAAATTCGGCAGTTAAGGTAAGATAAGCAACCATAACTTGCGCCGCCACCGTGCACTGCTAACACTGCTAACACTGCTAACACTAACACCCAGGACATCAAAGATGAAATGGTACTCAGTCGCGGGAAACATGGTTCGTATAGCTTTGGGACCACTACCATGAAGCAACACCTGCGCTCATTCCACACTGGGGCCATTCGCAAGGTTGTGCCTTGCGAGAAGCGTAGTAGGTTGATTGCCTCTACTTCATCCTCCGTCACCACAAGGAACACCTCTGTGGGACACCGTCTTCCTCAAGCTGCCTCACAGGCCATACAGAATTCTGATGACCCTTACCTTTCGAGGGTCACAGTTGTATGTGTGTACTGTGACACAGTACTCTGCAGGGGGGAGCAACTTCGGAGTGCTTTTGAGACAATCGTCTCAGAGCACCAGAAGACCTGCTCACTACCCAAATAAAACCCACTCCACATCTTCCTCTCTCAGCTCGCCCTTTCTTATGCCTTTGGTTGGGGTCCCCCTCCCTTTACCCTCTTTTCCCTCCTCTCCTAGTGTGTCGTGTATAAAAAAGAACAAAAAAAATGCAAAATAACAAAAATCAAAAAAAAAAATTAGGCTCTTTTCAGAGCCTCCTTTCACAGTTAAAAAATAGAAGTGAAGATACATAAAGCATAGCCATTTCCATTTCGTGAAAGTCCGCGGACAGTCCACGAACAGAAAAAACAATTGCATTGCTACCCTATTGAAACCAATGCATTTTTCTCTAACAGGAAGTGGTGGCCCTGAAAAGAGCCTTTGGGAGGTGTTTGAATGTAAAACATTTTAACTACGTAAGACGTACTTCAAAACGAATGCTGTATTTCTAAAAAAGGTCGCAATACATTTTGTACATTTCTCAGAAAAATCTGATTGCCAGCATAAGTAAGATGGACTCCATCTTTGCGAAAAATGTATGTACTACGAAACAAAATATTTTCATTGTTAAAAGAGGACATGCCAAAATCTCTTAGGAAGGCACAAACAGCCTTATTAACATTACGCCTTGCTTTCTCCATTTGTGGATCACATGAGAAAGAACGAGGCCACACTTGTCTCTGCGCAATCCGTGAAAAAATTATTTTAGAGTTTTGAAACATGTCCATTATCTTCTGAAGTCCTTCTTTCATTGCAAATTGCAAAGAAATTCCAGACACATGTCCTAAACTGTTCCCTCCACAATGAATTACAATTATGTCTGGATGTTCCTCTATCTTCAAAGTTGCACAGAGAGGTAGCAAGTCCAACCACTTCATTCCACGCACTCCATGCCAGTGCACTTCCACGTGTGGGAATCCAAGATCTATAGATACTCCACAGTTTTCTGCATGCACCTTCAACTTATGAATTCACGAGTCTCCCAAAATCCAAACAATCTGTGTTGTGAAGCACTCAGCCATAGCTATCTGTTCTTCTCTCTGCAGAAACAATATCTGAGAAAACCTCTCCTAGCACAACACACTCACTAAACTTTACTGACCAATCCCTTGCTTCATCCAATCTCATTTCCATACCTCCCCTCCCCAAATTCCCTGGATGTAATACGCAGTGTCCTAGAACTACCGCCATGTCCGCGAACGTATCGTAACATGTACAGCCCTTCTACCATTTCAATTTCACTCTCTGTGCCATTCCCTCATTGGATGTAGCTAAGCAATCACATGACCATCCACCAATCAAATCCAATAACTACATATAACTGCATCATCATAGAGCAGCACTACAAATGTACGGTGTATCTCTCAGAGTACAAGTCTCATACCATTGACAACCACGATCTACGAGAAATACTATACAAATCTCCAATATTTCTACTTGCAGCTTGGTCCATATCCATATACATGAACAGAAAGTACAGGAATGCATATTTTCTACACCGACTTTTACCTTCTATAATCTGAAAAATGAATGGACGATCATTGTTTCATTGTCCTAAAATGACCTGTCACTTACAAACCTTTATATCGTTTAATTTCTTCATGCACACACACACACATGCAAATACTATTAAAATAACATTTTTGAAATAAAATATATACACGAAATATAATCACACAAAATAACATACACACTCTATGATCAAATCTCAAACAATAATATTTGTACAAACACATAATTGGTTTTAATTTGTTTCGTTTATATAAGTACTAACATACATTTATATAGGACAAGCAGACTATGACATTCACTTACTGTTACGTGCAAAAGCAGGCTATGACACATAGCTTTCAACTCACACGCTTTTGGCGGGTGTCACCCGCCTTGTAAAGGACTGACTCACCCGCCAAGCCTCCTGCACGCCCATTCATTCCAATGGGCGTCTCACCCACCAAAAACAAAATCATGTGATTTCACCCGCCTTTGCGACACACATGGTTGAAAGCTATGATGACAATGACTCACTATTACGTGGAAAGGCTTAGTTACAAGAATAGTGGTATACGTTGGTAGATTATGAATTCCACAAACCATAGTAAAGATATTTTCTTTCCTACTCTTAGTCATAATATAGTTTTAATGGTTTTCAGGAAGGCGCTGAGCATTTCAATTTAAAAAAATCTATGTCTAAAATGAAAACAGTGCTATATAGCAACCAAATTACTAATTTCTTTCTTTTACAATTGCAGTGAAGCCCATTCTCCTGAATAGAAGCAGCCGATTTTGATTTACAAAGAACAACTAAGAAGCAAACTACTCATTTTTGAAAGAAAAGTAAGTAGATTGTAACCATAATATTTGATTTATAACTCACACGCATTGTACGGTGCATTCATGGTATTTCTGTGCCTAAAAATAGAGATTCTGCACCATTCTGACCAAAAATCCCCCCCCCGTCTTAAACAGTGATCTCCTGTCAGAATGGCCCTCAAATTCCTATTTTTCGGCACACAAATTACCCAACTCAGCCGCTAGAATGTAGATATTGTAGAACAAACAACTGTTTTAATTGTATAGCTTTACCTATACTATTTATTCTTCTCCACACCACTGGCTTACTTTTTTCTGTCATCTGAACCCCAGTTTAGTACACATTAATTGAAGAATACCCATCCCTAGTAGTTCAACTTCCCAATTCACAATCACACACCATTACATACATCTTTATCATCTTACTCAAACAATCATGCACACAACACACATGCATTGCAGAAAACCCCAACCCATACCTCCTGTATTTTTTTCAACAGACGCTAAAGAATGCCCACCAAAAAGCAACTCCGCAGAAAGGGACGCAGAAGTAGAGCAAATGAAAAGAAAAGTCTCCAACATAAACACCCATCTATAGCAGAATTTGTAAAAAAAACATTGAAACACAGCAGCTAATACAGTCATGTTGTGAAACAGAAGAAGTTTCTAGTGCACAAATCTTGCCTCCTCTATCACAAAGTAAAACGACCCAAAAAACTATTAACAGAAAATCAACTATCACTACAAACAAAACGTCTTCTATAAATCTTGATATAGTACAAAGTAAGCATACCAAGAAAAGTATATTAGCCAAAATGTTCCGTCACAAAGTCCTTCAAAATCTGATAAAAACAGGAGAGAAAACAGGTTCAACACTTCAAACCTATCGTAGGAAAGTAATCTTAGAAGCGTTGATAGACAGTGCAATTCTTTTCAAAAGAAACGTATTTATTGTTGTGTTAAACAGAATTAAACCACTAACAAAACTAATAACTAAATTTCAAAAAAGACTTCTCAATAAACGAAATGTGAACAGAAATAACTTCTTAAATATCTGTGGAGGTGAATGGAGTCACACTACAAGCACAGAACCATACTTTAATGAAGAAGCGTACAAACAAAAGCAAACAAATACAATTGCCATACTTAGCAGTGGTCGAGGTTATGAAAAAGTTAATAATACCATAATGGAAGAAGAAGTACTCCTTACAAAAATATGCCCTGAAAACATAGATTTACCCCTCCATTCGACTGAATCAGAACATCTAATTTACACATGGCCATGCACGTCAATGTGTAACATTGCCAAAAAAATGTTCACATCTTTACGCCTATTCCTCAATCAATATGTGAAAAGCAAAATACTGCAAGGTATGGATGCTTGTCCAGTACGCAAGCACACAGGACTGCAAGGTCATTCGTTGGCCTGCATATCAGGAGCTACTTGCAAAACAACCTTCCATGATATCAAAAGGATATCAACACATCATGCAAGTATAAGAAATCTAGTTTATAAACTGTATTATGCAAAAAGTCCTGCTTTAGCACTAGCCAATTTAAATAACATTCTTCTACATGGTACACCAAAAGACCTACTAGAAGAAATCGAGTATATACAGAAAAAATATTTTGGAAATGAAACCCACTTACAAGATGAATTAGCTGTCAACCAACTTCGTAAAAAATCTGCACATGGCAACTTTTCACTACACACATACAAAAAATAAATACTAAAATTTCAAAGCACTTCAGCTGAAGTACCAAACCACGTGTGTGTATGTTGCCGCAGAACGTGTTATAAAAGTAACACAAAAACTATAGACCTTTCATACAAAATAGAAGACAATGAAGATTCTAAATGGTTTGAATTAGCTCTCTACCTTATAGCAGAAAACACATACAAAATAACTGACCCCATAATACTTTGCAGTTACTGCACTACCAAACTTGACAACAACCAAACTCCTTCACGTGCTACCTCAAATAACTTGGAATTACATCCACTACCAAAACTCCTTCAACAACTTAATTTATATGAGAGCATCAAAATTCAAACAGTTCATCCATTTCAAGCAATAATACGCCTTCAACCAAAAACTGCAAAATTACCTCCCTCTGAATTAGTGAAAGGTATTCGTGGAAAAGTAGTGTATTTACCATTAGATCTAAAAGAAAATGTGCACACTCTAGGAGTGCAACGTCCAATGCAACAATCTTTAATTATCTTGGTAAATGGAGTACCCACAAAAGACAAAAAAATTTGGCAACAACTGGTAGATTTACATAAAGTTAGAGAAGCCCTGCAATATCTCAAAGAGAATAATGATTATTACAAAGAAATTAATATCGAAGAAAACTTGAAAGATACAACTGAAATAATTCAAGAGACACAAGAAACTAGTCAATTTGAGCTCCTAGATCCTGCTACAATAGCAAACACTTGAGACCATTATACAATTCACCCATTGCACTCTAATGACACCATAGAAGATGCACTGGAAACGTACCAAATGCGTCAAAAAAAAGGATCACCAATCAGCATATGGGAAAAAAGTATAGAAGCACGTGCTTTTCCTCTACTCTTTCCGACTGGCAAAGGAGGAAGATATGATGATAGACCTGTTCAAATATCAGCATCAGAATATCGCTCATTACGAATGTATTCTGAAGATCCCAGATTTTGACAAAATGTGGAATACATATTCCACCTACTCTTTGAAAGTGAACTAGCAACTTTATGTTACGGAGTTGCACACATATTAAAATCAGGATCACACTTTCAAAATATGACAGCCACACAATTATTACAAAAAGTTCAACAAAAAGATGAGGTTTTACAGGCAATTCTTACAAATCTATAAGCAAATATGCGAGGAACTAAGGAGTACTGGTTTCGACGCCATGGAGATGTACGTTGTATGATCAGAAACCTTGGCCCACCCACTTGGTTTGTTACATTAAGTTGCGCAGAATATGCATGGGAAGATTTACATGCTTTCCTAGGCATATCAAACGAAAACAAAACAAACATAGATATACTAACACCTGGAGAACTTTGTTCTCAGGATCCTGTTAATGTTTCTAGATATTTTCACCATCGCTTCATTGCTATGCTACATTTTATTTGTAATAAAACTGTTCCTCCCCTTGGAGAAGTGCAACACTTCTTTTGGAGAAAAGAATACCAAGCCAGAAGAGCGCCACATTTATGGATTAAAGATGCTCCTAAATTTGGTCAAGACAGTGATGCCACTGTTTTAAAGTTTATTGAAAAATATGTCACTTGTGAAATTCCGTCAGAATCCACAAATAGTGATCTTCATGCAAATATCTTACAATTCCAAAGACACAAATGTGGCAAATATTGTCGTCACAAATACAAAAACAAAGGGAAATATTACACCAAATGCCGATTTGGTTTCCCTAGACCAGTTACAAATAAAGGTCAAGTGAACAACCTCATGTCTTCAGTTAGACATAGTGTTAAAGGGAAGTCACCTAAAAATACATATTACATAAAAAGAAAAGAAGAAGGAAAATATATCAATGATTACAATGCAATCATTGCCCACTTGTGGAATGCAAACATAGATGTGCAGTACATTGCAGACAATTCTACTGCAGTTGCACGATATGTCACAGCATACTTAACCAAATCAGAAAAGACAGAGCTCCAAGACCTCTGGAATAACCTGTCATCAGATAAAACAGTGTCTCAGAAATTATACAGTTTGGGCATAAAAATGTTGTCCCATAGAGAATGTGGATCCTATGAAGCATCTGATCGATTAACTGGTACTGCATTGTATGGTAAATCTGCAAATATAGTATGGCTAAGTCTTGGTCCAGCTAAATCTAGAAAAAGAGTTCTAAAATCATACGAAGATATAGAAACAATAGCCAAACATGATCCCAACAGCCAAGACATTTTAAAAAACAATTAATTGGACACATACTACCCAAACAGGAGTACCACTTTGGAAACCATGTGTCTATACCACATAGCCCAAAACTATACATACAAAAATAATATAAAACCTGATGAGCAAAACCGTAAATACAAAGTGACAAACTGTGATGGCAGCTTAGTAAAACTCACCAAACCAAATTTAATGAATCATATCAAATTGTCATTAAAGACTCCTCAACATAAAGAAATATATTACATGTCCCTGCTACAACTCTTCAAACCATGGAGAAAAGAAGAAGAAATACTAGATACCTATGACTCATATGAAGACGCTTTCAAAGCCAATGAAAGCAGTATAACTGATGTAAACTTTGCACAGTACAAAACAATGTTGCACAATGAACAGCAACACGAAGAGGAACTCCAGGCCCAACTAGATAATGACACTCCTGACAGTAGTCAACCTTCTGTCACAGGAAGCCAAGAACCACCTAGAGAACCACTAATAACAATTGAGGCAGAATTAGCTATGATAGAAGTAGAAAACACCATGTGTCACTATGAAGATAAAGAAGACTTAACTACACTACAATCAAAACTAAACAAAGAGCAATGTAGCATTTTTCAAGAAATAACAAAAGAAATTGAAACATGAAAACAAAGAATGCACCTGCCAAAATTACAAACCTATACTATTGTATGTCAGTGGTGAAGCTGGTTCTGGCAAAACATTCCTAATCAAAATCATCAGTAAGTTCCTTCACCAATTGACGAACAACAAACTGTCAGCTGTTGTCACTGCCCCCACAGGTTTAGCTGCCTACAACATAGGTGGTGTCACTTTACACCGATTACTACTCCTGCCAGTAGAACACCAAAACAAGTTAGATTATTACAAACTTTCTGCAGAAACTGCAATGGAGGTACGCAGAGTATTGAAACAAATGAAAATGCTAATAATAGATGAAGTGAGCATGGTGCCCAACCTAATGTTGGCTTTGATTCACCTCAGATTATAAGAAGTACTCAAAACAAACTATGAAGAGCTCTTTGCAGGAAAACACATCATTATTTTCGGAGATCTTCTTCAATTGACACCTGTAAAAGGTGAGCCTATTTTTAAAACATTAGGACACAAACTCTGCCGTAAAACTGTTGGCAGCATTGGAAATGTCAACCTTTGGCAATATTTCAAATACAGAGAATTAACAGAAAACATGCGCCAATCTGCAGATCTCACTTATGCCAACATCTTAAAAAGTTTCAGAGTTAGGATACTTTCTAGAGAAGCATAAGCAATATTGAAAACCCGGCACATTCATGTACTTTATGGTGATAATGCATGTGCTACAGATGTTATGGAACAATTAGCCCACATGTCAATTGTATGGCCTTAATGCCAACTCTTGCAAGCTGTTTCAAATTCAATGAAATAATGTTAAGCAAAGAAATGCAACCAATTATGGAAATTAGCGCCACAGACAAACTAGATGTACATGGAATGACACTACCCATGTGTGACCAAGTAATGCTTAAACGTAACCTTGACGTGGACCAAGGACTAGTTAATGGAGCACTGGGCACAGTTGTTGGCTTTCAATCATACCCATGTGACAACAAAATTCAGTTTGTCAATATCCTCTTTGACAAACTTTCAGAAGTAAAAAGAATAGGACGCTCAACAGCTCGAATCCTTCTCTTCAAAGACATGTATGTACGCAGAGAACAATTTTCTCTAACTCTTGCATACGCAGTCACCATTCATAAAGCACAAGGTCTTACTCTAGCTCTAGACAAAGCAATGATAGACATTGGTAACACAGTCTTTAAAGAAGGCATGAGCTACGTAGCACTGTCACGCCTACGTACAATTGACGGTCTATATCTAATAAACTTTGATGCAAGTAAACTAAACGCTGATATTCCTTGCATTTTAGAATACAATAGACTTCGTTCACTATACACCCCCCATCTACAAACATATCCTGTTCCACAAAAAGGAACATTTTCTAAAAGAAAACTAAATCAAACAGAAATGCAACAGGATGTCACTGCAAATCCTCCAACGAGACTAAAAGAAACTAAAACTTCATCAAGTACCACAAGCAAAAAAGAAACAATTAGAGAAAGTAATCCAAGTACTTCGTCAAAGAAGGAAGACAAACTAAAAAAAAATCACTCAGATACAGAACTACCTGGTCCATTTAAACTTATAAATGTAATAGGTGTAAGTTGCTACGCAAATGTAGCAATCAATATTCTATTTCAAATACCAGCAATTGTTGACAGCATTTACTTACACTTTAGAGACCCATTGTGTATGCAAATGTTAGTACTTCATAGAAACGCAAAAAACAATGCTGACACCCCGTATACTGTTCATGGAATAAGACAAGAATTGGACTACTGTGCTGGAATGGTGAAATTCACTATAAACTCACAGGAAGATCCACAAGAATTTCTAATGTACTTACTATTAGTACTGGAAAACAAAAACATACCTATAAATGAAATCTTCCAGATTTCATACATGTGGAAACATACATGCACCCTCTGCAACAATGTGACACAAGAACAAATCCCCAATGCGCGCTTTGTCTATATATCAATACCTAATTGTGAATCAGTTCCATTTCAGCAACTTGTACAAAATGCAAACCACAGTAGATTATGTTCTACCTGCAATTTGGATAATCGCTCCACATTACTAATACAAACACATAGTAAATACGTAATACTAATGCTTCTACGTTACAATGCAGATGGTACGAAAAACAACTGCAAGCTGACTGGATTCACACATGGTCAAATATCACTTAGTAGGAAAACCTTCACAACAATAGGTATAATCTACCACGCAGGAGCCACAACCAACTCAGGGCAATACACTGCATATATATAAAAAAAAATGTGGATGGTTTGAATGTAATGATAGTACCATTACTCTAAAGCAGAGATTACCAGCTAATCTTACAAACGCGTATTTAATGCTCTTAAAACCAAAATTTGATAACTGAACTGTACTTAAACCTTAAGTACACTTGTAGTAAAAAAATATAAACTGTCACAATATTTCAAAACCTATCTAACTGCCCAAAGATTCTACAACAACTAATCAGATAAATTAATACCACTCAAATAGAGCAAAAAAAAAAATAGACAGTTAGAATACGCCAATTGGTATCTAACTGTCCCAAAATTAACAAATATGCAAACAGATAAATCAATACCACGAAATTATATCAAAACATAAACAGTTAGAATACGCCTACTGGTATCTAACTGGGCCAAAATTTTACAATATCCAAACAAATACCTAATATCTTACTGCTCACAAAAACTGAAACAATCCAATGCATAAAGCATTAGGCAGAAAGAACAAGTAAACGTGGAAAACAAACAAATAAATAAACTGTAGCATAACAGAAAAAGGGTTTTTTTTTAATCCAACATGGATTTTTTTTCTCCCACAGACCCAATGATTTTAGCAACAAACACAGAAACTTTGCAAATTGCACAGTACTCTGGTTTGTAATCTAATAAAGATGAGGGTCAATAAAAAGAAGAAAATGTTGATTGTACAATGTAATAAGTCATTATAAAATACTAATACTAACATGCTATTTTCTTTTATTTAGAAATGAACAAGAAAAACATGGACTCCCGTTACTAAACCAAATAGTACGTATAACAAGATAAATACAACCATCGCACCATATCACACCCATACAAGCTTATAACATTGTTCCTTATAAATTAGTTTTTGACCCAAAGTTAAAAGCCACTATGGGTGTGATATGCTGCGGTGTTTGTGGCCAGGGCATACACTCTTGGGTGAATGGCCAAATGGCCATGCACCCAACATTCTATACCCTGGCCACAACCACTGCAGCATATCACACCCATAGATGCAAGCATTGCAAACATTTTTATGTCCGCGGACAGGGGGAAGGTCCTAGGACACATTCAACTTGCCAGAGGACAATACAAACAGCGTCCTCAGGACACCCCCATTTTCTTTATGTACGAACATTTCAGGACACCACGATTGTTCTTAAAACATTTTCACCTTGCCAACGAACAATACAGACAACTTCTCCAGGACACCCCCTGCAAACATTCCAAGACCCCACGAGTGTTCTTAGAACACTTTCAAGTTGACACCGAATCCATTCTGTTTATTTACGAACATTCCAGAACAGCCGTGTTGTCCGCAGACAAATTGAACACAACAAAAGCGTCTAGCACATAAATAAAAGACAACTTTGAACCTATCTCATACTCCCCCATCCTCCCCAAAGACTTCTACACACCAACACACTCTACTAAATACACATTTTGAACAAACTTTCACTGCGCTGTCTGCGGACGTCCGCAAATGCAAGATGGCAGGCGCGACAGAAAATCTGACGCGCATCACGCACCACGACGCCCAATCAGCGAACACGTCGCATGTCCGCGGACATGATGCAAGCCGCTGGGCCAATCGGGGTGCTGTCCGCGGAGCAAACAGGGAAGTCTGTCCGCGAAGCGAACACAGAAATCACTAATTTTTTTGCCTTACATTTTGGTCATTTTAAAAAAAACTACTGGACGGATTTATACCAAATCGGGACCAGGACGCCGCTCCTGCCGCAAATTTGGTGTAAATCTGTCCAGCGGTTCGGGCTGTAGCCGTGCGCAAAGTTTTTTCCCATTCAGTCTATGGGAAAAAAAAAGTTTTGGGACCCCCCCTATAACTTTTCCCCCCCTGGACGAATCCTCACCAAACTTTGAAAAAAAATTCAGAGTGGGTCGTATACTTTCTTTGCAAAGTTTGGTGAGGATTCGTCCAGGGGGAGCGAAGTTATAAGCCACCCAAAAAGTGCTCTTCCTATGGAAACACCAATTTAACCATAACTACATGGCCACTACCGTGGCCATGCAATATAATGTATCCCCTACCATAGATTATAATGATATTAGAAGTCCTCAAGATGTTTTGTCACCACACAGAGGAACACGGCCAAAGGCTGAATTTCTTTATAAGGTCACAGAACCACTACCCCTAAGATGACTTGCAATATCCTTTTTATTTACAGTACATGGTATTTTATTCATCAAAATACATGCCTCACACTGTCATTCTCTTTAATACATCATCTCTTGCTTAAACAATAATACGACATCTTCCAGTTGCTGATCCATATAATTAATATAGAATTTGTTTGGATTTAAAAAAAAATAAAAAAAGGCAGGTCCTAATGTGCTGCAGAAAAATAGTTCAAACTGTTAAATAAAAAGTTAATTGTGTGCTTTAAAATAGGTAATAACATCCAGATTCTTACTCACATGAGTAAAACTCCAGCAGTGCGCGAAATAGGCATTTTATCATAAACAGTTCCGTGTAATAAACAGTTCCTTGTAAATTATCGACTGCAATGTAACACAGAAAACTACTCTGCAAACAAGGAATTTGAAAAGCTTTTCATGGCTTTAAATGCATGTCGTAATGGCAGCTACAATTCTGTCTGCTGACCGAAACAGGAGGCATTGTGATGTCACAACTCAAGCAGTATAAATGATTGCAGAGCAGTTGAGATGCCATTTTCTTACTACAGGTCAGATGTGATGCCGCAAGACTGTAGTACAATTATTTCCGGGCTTTTATATAGATATTGCAGACTGGCATGATTATAGTCATTGCAATGTTTCACGTATTAGATACAAATGCATCAAATCATATTTACACATAGATATCCATTGCACTCTTTAGGTTTTCTGCTCTGTGTGTCCGTTTCAATAAGTTGCCTTGCATGAATCCTTTCCGTCATTTGTGGAGGGAACATTGGCTTCTGCTCCATAAGGTATCAGTGTAAAATGATCAAAAGGAAAGATAGAGGGGCGTCTAGGGCTGAAACCTATTCAGTGCTACTTGGCAGGCCATCCAGGAAAGGATGTACAAATCATGAAGGCAATAGGCGGCTTGTGAAATTAGATCCACTGCAAATAAGCTGTCAGTGGGTAGCCAGTTTCATCTTTGTTCCGTGAAGGACTCCTCTGGGATCCCAGGCTCTCTTCCCTCCAGCACACAAGGACACCACAAGTGCAGCGGGATAGTGAATTTCAGTACTTTCTTGCTGAATTTTAGAACACGGATGTGTGTGTGTGATCTGAACAGCGGGGGAAGGCAGCCAGTATTTGTAGCCTGAATCCATTTGCCCTGCAGGAAAAAGATAAACATTAAAAAATACATCAAGAGAAAAAACATAGTGAAGTGGCATCACATAAAAAAATAAAAGTCGGATGCATTGATTTCATTGTTGCTAATAAAACTGAATATCTGCTTTGCCTTAAAATGCAGTCCATTTCACAACGCTTGCAAATCATGCTCCTTTCTACTGGTGGTGTGCTGTGCCTTCAGAGGCCCAGCAAATGGTCGGTTGGGGATTTGTCTCTAAATCACAGCAGAGGGAAATAACTTTTCCTTTGCTAAGATATATGCTTTTCTTTTATTTGAATTTTAGCAAAGCCCATTAGATCTGTGACACCTTCTTCAGAGTAATGGGCACTGTACCTGAGATTCCAGGACATGTCCTTATCCATTCTGTTATTCCAATGAATGTGACATGTCCACCTGTGAGTTGTGTCTTCTTGATACCTGCTATACACCACCCGGCTGTGCATCTGTCTGCATCTGGCATCAGTGGCCGTATGCCCTTTCTACACAGTGCAGAACAAAAGGTTGAAGAGTCTGCATGTTAGTACTGATGATACAGATCAGACACAGGAGATGCAGAATGAGTGGATTTTGAGTAATTTTGCAAGTTTTTCGTACAACTTACATAGATACACAATGTGATCAATGCATATAATGTACATGATTGTTTTGAAACACTGTTTTAATTCTGTATTTTAAAACATAACAATTCCCTGAGTTCTGCCCTCCACATTCATAGGGAGTTATCCCAAACAGTTGTTTTATTGCAAATGTTTTAAGTTCAGCTACAGGCAGAGATGTAAATTGCAGTGAATGTACATACAGTATTAAAAGTGACCCGCTCGTTTCTGGCAGGCTGTTGGTAGAGGAGACGAACTGACTTATGCCTACTGTCATTTTCTGTGTTATGCGCTCTGAAGAGTGTGTTACGAGATGCAGAATAAATGCAATCAGGTTTCACGTGCCAGTATTTCTGGTCTGCACAATCAGAGTGTATGCTTCTTTTTTGGTCAATGTCTACTTGAATTGCATTCATAGTCACACAGAACTGTAAAAATGGATACTGGGCACCGTTTCTCCGAATTGGGGACACATGTTAACTTTACCCAAGGTAGGCTGCACTTCTAGGTAAAGCCCCCTTCCCACTAGTTTCTCCGAATTGGGGACACATGTTAACCTTACTCAAGGTCGGCTGCCCTTAGGTAAAGCCCCCTCCCCACTTCTAGACAGGTATCAGCAACAACGTCTTTGCAATCACTGCTAACCTTGAGCTCTTCTGTACCCCTTGGGCAGACTGTTGATAGTTACAGTATTTAAAGTTCTTGCTCATTGTAAGGATGTTGATTGTCTGTCCTCCCAGACACTTTATGTAGAATACAGCAAACAGAGCTTTGGCAGAAATGGCAGAAATGTTCCCAGAACATATTTAAGCAAATTTTATTCAGCATGCATTAGGAGATTCATCACCTATCTTCGCATGAACACCTCACCTACCCTTGAACATATGGGTAGATGGAAAACATTGCCCAGGAAGTAAAGAATCTGCTGTCTCTGTAATCAAACTGTGGAGTCTGCACAACGCATTCTCATGTAATGCCCAGCCACGGCGCTTTTTATGGAAAAGGATATATTTGTTTTATTTCCTATAAGCAAAATAGAGAAGGTGATCAATTCTGGAGAACACTGTTTGGAGCAGAGTCAGTCTTGATTGCAGCTGCAGAATAGTATGTATGGAACTGCACCTTTGCACTTATTAATGGTCAATGATTTTAATTTCTCAATTTGAGATCGTTGTGTCCGATATTGTAACGATGAATGTATCTCATTTAGTTGTATATTCTTTCATTATTTATGATATTGTTTTTATATTGCATTATTTTACATTGGTGTATTAATTGTGTATAAGGTTTGTCCTAACCAAAATGAACGCTATAGAGAAAAAGTTACAGTAAATGGGCTTCGCAACAAGGGTAATTTGTGTTGAGTAGCCCCTCCCACAACAGGGCAGTATGTTAAAGAGAAAACTAGTTATCACCTTGTAAAACATCAGATGCTCTTTAAAACTGAAGGAGACATTTCAAGTGCCACAAGCAATGCTGCTGCAAGTATGTACATAATATTTGCCGAGATCTGTCAATGGCAGTGATCTCTGAATGGATAACAAACACATAAAAAAGGAGAATCCCCCTTTCCCCAAAGGCCAAGGGAAAGAACATGATCTTCTTTGTGGAAGGTGTGCTACTTTGCTGAATAGTGCGTTTCTTTCTCTTTAAAGCACAGTATCAGCTAGAATATTCTCTGTATTCAATATGGTCCCTGGAATGATTTGATTTGGAGATACAGGACCTTGTGGTGTAGTATTCCCTTTTGCATGGACGCCATTAATGTTCTATTGTCAGTTAAAGAGTGTATTATGTTTGCTTTGGTGTGTTCTTCCCATTTGTGTGGGTTGACACCTCAAAGAACCACGCTGACTCTAATAGTAAGCACAAGGGTCTTTATTAAAATCCTTTACTGATTGGAAAGCCATATCTCTTCTGGCAAAGTATCTGGGCCTAGCAGGGCGTGGGATATTTGGTGCTAGGGCGGTCCCTCTCTCTATCTGGTCTACCCAAGGCCTGTTCCTGCCTTCCTAACCCAGATGACACTATCAGGGATTTTATTAATACTGGAACCGGTAACATCTATCTGTCTTTCACTTCCTGGGCTTTTTGTGTTTTCCCTAAATCATTGGCTACCTGACTCCCTAAGGATCTTTTTTTTCCCCTCTTCTATCCCCGCTTAGTATTCTCAGGGAGTAATGAATAGCGCCTTCTTTTTCCCAGTGTCATGCTCTCTCGTTTCACACCCTCTCATACCTGATCCTTCACTATAGTGGTTTTGTAAGCTGTTATCCTCCCACCACGCCACTGTCCCTCCATTCTCTCACTCTGCTTTTCCACCTCCACTCTTCAATCTTCTTTCCTTTCCTACTCCTGTTCTTGCTAATGCTCGTACCTCCAACTACCCCTCTACACATGTCGTCTTCACCTCACTCCTTCCTCACACTCTACTTCCTCACTTCTTACTATTCGTCTACATATAATCTTGGTGTCACTTTCTGCCACTCGCTCACTCTTATTGTTCCTACTTCGTTGCTCACACTGTCTCCTTACTACCTTTGCCTCCCACTAACACTACTGTAAGTTTACTTCTCTCTACTCACTAATGCGCACTATCTCCGTCTACTACCAACTATCACTCACTACCTGTTTCTCTTGTTCGCTGCTCCTGCTGCCTACTGTCATAACTCCCAACTACCACTGTTACTTCACAAACCTCAGGGATATGATGCCCTGCTCACCCCCTTCACTATCATGGAATTCAGGGATATGGCACCCTGCTACCCTTTTCCCTTCCTGGCACTCCTACCACTACCCGTCCACTACTTCTACTCTTACTCTACCACTACTACTCACACTCTCTATTCTCAAACACTCCACAGATCCCCTCCTTAATAATAGTCTCTGCACTTCCATCACTCTTGTCTCCTCTGGTCTTTCAGATGTCCTCCACTGCCTCCTGTCCTCACCCAACTACCCCACACTTGCACACTCATACACACCTTTGTAAATACCCTCCCCCATCCCCTTAGTGGATAGTCACCCTGTCCAATCACTTACCTGGCTCCGGGAGCAGAGAGGTTCGGGGGGGTGGTGACAGGGGAAGGCCATGGGAGAACTTAAAATTGCTAGTAAGCCCTGCCCCTTTCCAATATGGGCCCTGCTGGTATCCAAGGACCTGCTATTGCTCAAGACATGCAGGGGCCTTTTAAAATAATGGTTACATCCCTGGTGGTGTAGTTGTTAAGGCCTTGGTATAGGCTTTTATTAAAAAAACTATTTCCCTGGATGTTTAGTGGTGGCTGGTCACACTGTCGACTGGAGCCTTGCTTCTTTGACGGACAGTTTTGTGGGTGTTCCAGCATTCCTCGGTTCTCTGAAACCCTTCCCTGCATACTCTGGCTTCAGGCGGCCAGTTTTGTGCCGCTTCTAGTACCCTTGGGTGTTTGTACAGATGGCTGTTCCTGATGGTGTGCCGTCCCTCGGCTGTTGGATTCTTCTCCTGCTGCAGCGGCATCTGTGCAAGTATGAAGGGGTGGGGATGGCCCTGCCTGCATTCAGGTGCCTGTGTTAGGTTGGTGTGCCCCCCGCCGCACACCTTGACAGAGCCACAATGTTGGCCCTGTCACAGGACACATGATATTAACAAGCTGTATGTTTGTTTTCTTTAGTGCCAATGTCTGGGCTGCAAGAACCAATTGGTGCCCCCAAAAAATAAGCAACGTGGGCTGTTCCATAAGAGAAATCAGCATTTATGCTTCCAAAGAAACAATGTGAACCTTTTACTTGAGACTTTCATAAGTGTGGGCTGCACATCTCAAACAAGAACTGGGGGGTGAAGAATCCATTCCTTTAACCCTGCCTTCTACAGTTTCAGGGCAAGCACCCTCAACTATCAATGCCAGTGCTAGTTTAGACACTGCGCTCCCTTGCACACCTCTAGCCATCAACCCTGTTCCCACCCGCCTCCACTCGACACTCTGCCTGTGACTTTACCTCTAAAGGCCCTGCCTTCCATGCTTTCATTGTCAGGACCCTCTCATTTCAATGAAGCACTCCTTACACAGTTCTCACCTGCACACCTTTATATGTCATTTCAGTGCACCCCCTTGATCAATGTCTACTCCTTTATTGATGATCATAATTATGTGTGACAAATGTCATGTGTCAGCGTAGTTAAATAAAAACATAAAACATATGTTTGAACCATGCATATATCCCTATCTGTGCTGGGGGCATCAGATTTTTCTCATTTGTTATTTATATTTATGATGTGTTGGTTAATATTATTCTTATTATTTATATTATTATTTATTAATAATAAAACTAATAATAATAATAATAATGCATTTTATTTCTCCATATATTTTTTCACACAGTCATATTTTGGGGTGTACTCAAATCCTTCAAACTGTAAAGCATTATCGCCCCTGTTTCACCCCTTTTTACACCAGGACAGTTGTAGAAAACCTTTCATGTCCAAAAGCCGCAAAATGACATAAGGTATTCTCATATATGATCACATATTTGTCACTGCCCTTTTGGTTCAACAACCTCTGGCAGGAGATGAAGTGATTTACTCTCTCGCTGTATGCCCAGACATTTAATTTAATCAGTGTTGCAAATGTGAATAAGAAAAAAACTAAACTGATTAATTGAATATGTATCAAAACATTTAGGTATCCCTAAGCCAAAATCGCTGTTTCTGCATCCAAAGTAAGAATGACATATTCTGATACGGTATCACTTATTCATACTTACCTATTCTCAACAATGACTATTAGAATATTTTTAACATGGGAAATTGTCCTGTAGACTATGGGCATCACTACGACTTTTGGAGGCAGCCATTAATCGTGTCCGGGTCCGGTGTGGTGGAGAGAGGACTTACCGGGACATTCCGTGGACCCGGTAAGTCCCCATTCCAAATGCCATTCCACATTCCTATTTGAGCCCCCATCGAGCTCAATGGGAAGGGGGAAGGTGCTAATAACGGGCCCACAAATTGTGGGGTCCCTTAATGGGTCCCGTAAAGAACGGCTGGTCAGACCAGCCGTTCCAGGTGGGACCCGCTAAGGGACCTCAGAATAGGGCAGTAAGGGATTACTGGCACCGGTCTCCTTACCAGTGCCCGGTATCCCTTACCGCCCAACTCATAATGACCCCCTATGTCTCATGAAAGTACCTGAAACCAAACATGTATCTTGTGTGATGAATCAGAGATGATTCCTCCAAGAAACCTTGTCTGGGACCCTCCTCAAAGGGCCAGGGAAAGGCAGGCACTTCATGAGACCGACCCTGGGGGTGGTGTAGTGGCGTACTGCAGGAGGATCACATGAATGTTGGGGTACAGACCAGGAAGACTGTAGCAACTCCCTCTTTAACTTTTCCCTGCAATCCCACACTTTTTGATGACTGTGTGCCAAACAGCAGAAGTTGAGAAAATAACTTTGTTGAATGAATATACAAGTTCCAGAATCCTAGAAGGACTGAGACAGTAAGAGGGCTGAGGAGGAATTCAGTTTTAATGTCAGACAATTAAGCCTAACAACCATTCCAGTAGTCAGGCAATTGGGCCTAACAGCCCACACCTGAAAGTACCTGGGAAGCACAAAAAGCCCTCTCAAGTAAGGAAATGAAGGAGGAGTTGCATTAGCTGGAGTGCAGACTGTAGCAGTGGAAGCAGAAGGAAGGCACAAGGCTGGAAAACCAAGCAGAAGTGGAAGAACAAGAGGGATACCGAACAGGGAAACCGCAGATTTCACCTGCATGTTCTGAGAGAGCCTTGTCCTCCCAAACTCTGAAGTGCAAAGGCTGAGCAGTAGAAGACATGTAGGAGAACTGGTTTTCCCCATGTGAGCCTGATTGCCATGGTCGCTGAGCTGCTGGCATGTCGGAGACTGAGGAAAGAAGCAATTGTCAAGTCAAGGGTCTCAGAAGTAGAGGAGATTCCCAAAAGGTGTGGCTGGAGATGGAGACACCTGTTCAGGTAAAGTGCGTGAGTCCTCAGTGAGCTACAAGTAGGAAAAACAGTGCAACCTGAAAAGCAAGTGTTTCAGAAGCTGGTGACGGAAGCAAGGCATTCTAAAACATTGCACAAGCCTTGCCGGTAACAGAAACCAGCTCCTTTGGAACTTGCATAAGATCTGAAGTGAGTAGAAGTTGATCGTTGTATTGAAAAGCTTTCAAGGAATGGAATTGTAACACACGTGTATATGGCAAAGTGCTTCTTACTCGCGTAAGAAGCTAAATGCTACTAACAGCCATTGTTCCATTATAAAAAGACTCCTGTTCAATGAGTGGTCGGGTGTTCCTATTAAGGAGAAGTAACGCTGATACAACCATTTCCAAATACTTAATTCTAACTCTACTAAAGTTACAATTATTATTGTGGGAAAACTACATTAAAGAATAGTTGCATGTGCTGTATTGTGATTCCCCAAGGAGGCCTGAACTCTTCTTTTCTTTTTCAGGAGTACAATTACTTACCAACATTTAAAGCTTAAAAACAACATCAAAGAGTGGTCGCGTGTGGTTAATTATATTTCCACAGAAAGGCTGAACCTTATACTTTCTATACAAGTAACATACCTTGCATTAAAGGAATGAAGAAGAACAAGCATTGCCTAAGCCAAGAGGTATTCCATACTAATTGTGAAGCTGACCTTTTCTCAGAGTTTAAAAGCAATCCAGCAATACAGTGAAGTTGTTAACAGTTCATTGGCCTAGACCAACAGTATGCAATTATTACCTGAGGCTAAGCGAGTTGCACCAAGGTTTATGGGTAATCGTTTAGCTGAAAGCTGGCAGAAGAGGTGCAGGTAAAGTCGGGGAAGGGGAATTGGATGCTTGCAAAGATTCATTTTGAAGCAGATTCAACCTGTAATGCCCAGCACTCTGGAGACCAGAAAGAAGTGAGTTTTGAAGGCAAACACATGTTGTCATTGAGACAGTTAAGACAAGAGAGGCTAAGAGGCTGCCCCTTTGAAGTATGAATTTTAAAGGAAGAGTGCCTAGCCTACCTGAGGAAGTTCAAGTAGTGTAAACTCTATCTTGTCAAAGGTTGTCTAAATGTTATTGAAGTTGTAGCAGTAGTCTAAAGTACTGGAAATCAAGAGGTATATCTGGTTGTCAGTAGATGCTACCTTGCAGTTGTCGAAAACAAGGCAAAATACTGTGGGACAAAGGTGACTGTTCTCATCGTGAAGCAAGTAGACATATAGTTGTTGAAGCAGAAACAGCCGTAGTAAGACGCCATCCTGACAAGTATACCATTTTGAATGTTGAAACTATAATTCCAGGAATCCTAACTGTTAACCAAGAACTGCATAACATTGGCAGTGTGGATATTACATTTTCATTTGAACCGTGGCAAATCTTCCTGTGGGATTACCAAAGAATTGTGCCCAGAATTACCATTGGGGATATTGTGTTTGAAGTGAAAAGTGGTAAAACTTCACCCTAAAGAGGATATGGGTTGCCTTTGGAACTTTTGTTAAAGGAGGAGATTTATTGCCAGTAGAACTTTGTTGATGAAGTTTTACTTTGACTTTATCACTTTAAGAACTGAAGACATTTTCTTTCCAGGGTTCAACATTTTGGTGAAGTGATTTTGAATCCTGGGGAATGGAAATTACCCAGGACATTCAAAGGTAATTTAGCAAATGTGGATATTGTTTATGTTATGTTGAAGGGCCTTACCTTCTATTCATGTGTTTGTTTTTTAGTGTGAGCTGCAGTTATCTTTTGTTAGAGTGTAGTTACTTAGCATTTAGATCTGGCACGCAATTCCACAGCAGAGTAAGGACAGTGATGGCATATTTTGAAAGATCTTCAAACAGTTGACTGCCTCACATTACTGACCCCTCACATATGCCATTGATTATGAGCTCAGTCATGTTCATGTGTTTATTATCCTGCTTCATATTTTACTTGAGGAATGCCCATGCCACTTATATGAGATTTATGTCCCGAGATTCAAGAAGAGTCCTGGCCCAATGAAGGCCTTGGTGCCCCATTATTCCAGCTGCCAGGAATTGTTTAGGTCTATCTTGTATTTGTCTGAGTTTTCTGATATCTTGAGTGTAACACCTTTACACATATGTGACCAACTCTCCTACAGAAATTATGTCCTTTGTCCATTAATCCATTGAGACAACGATCCTGCAAAAAGTAGAACTAAACACTTTGTAAGGAGGTTAACACATGATTCCATATCAGCCTCGTGCCACCATATTTATTACAAAAGATTAAGTTAAATGAGGGGAAATCTGAAGAAAACTCATTACTTTTGTTTGTTTGTTTGTTTGTTTGTTTGTTTATTTATTTGGTAATGCACACAAAATCCTTAGGTAGCTGGGTGCAACAGGACAAATAGACTTAAAAGCTTAGTTACAGAATAAATTGGGTACATACATACAGGAAATATACATTTACTGCCACTTCAGTTTACAATGAAACGTACTGTTAATATTACATATTACATGTTACAGTCGAGTAGTGTAGTGGGTAACAAATACATTGAGAATGGTAAGGCATAACAGATATCAGGTAGCAGGTGCAGTCTTAGTACAAGTACAGGACGGGAGCGAAGTTAGGAATCATTTGTTCATAGCCAGGTAAGAACGTTCCATCTAAATTTGGAGTAAGGTTGTTCCATTCTGAGATGCAAAAGGAGTCCTTTCCAGGATTGCGCTGCTTTGACCGGGAAACTGGAGCCACCTGCAGTGTACGTTTAAATCTAGGGATATCTGGAGTGTGGGCATTGGCGGATTTCATAGGGCATGTAGTGAGTATCTTATTTATTCTTTCTGAGAGATATGGTGGTGCTAGGTTTTTCAGACATTTAGACTTGAGTGAGAGTGTTTTAAGGAGGATCCTGTCTTATTTTTAACTAGTGGACATCTCTTCTAAATTTGGAAATGTGCTCTCTGTTGGGAATATTAAGGGCTGCTCTTAGGGCATTATTTTGCTGTCTTTGCATTTTGTCAATGATGTATTTATTAGCTCCAGAGTACATGGAATTGCAATAATCCAATCTGGATATTATAAGTGCATTGGCCAAGGTAATGCAGCTAGTTTCGGAGAGAAATGGTCTGCAGGCTCGGATAAGTTTGCAGGTGTAGGCTGTTGTGGATGCAAGTGAGTTAACTTGTTTCTTAAAGGCATGGTCTAGTAAAAATGTTTATTGTCCCTACGGGTCGGCCATGTTTTTTTAAGCCTAAGTGGCTTGATTTTAGAAAACTTTCCTATGGACCTTACCCGAGTTTTCGTCCATTAAACGCACGCGAAAACAGGCACCAGGGAGCTGCCATTTTGTGATAATCCTATCATTTCCCCCATCGCCCTGGCTGACCTGCTTTTGCGGCACTAAATCATGACCCCCGCCCCTGAGCCTGTCATCAGCAGACTCGTACCGCCCATTTCCCAACGCCAAAGCACGTCTTGTGTCAACATTCGCTGCGCTTCAGCTAATGACGTGTCGCCATGGAAATGGCAGGACGCCTCTTTCCTCAATAAGTATAAACAGACCGTTTCACAACACACAGCAGCAGATTTTCGATTCCATTCCTCTCTCTGTGTTACTTAGAGTATTTTGTGACTCGTTTCTGTGCTCTGGTCAGCTACCTTCGCTGCTTGTAGCCCGTGTGAACACCTGTACCATCTCGGTAAATTATTTTTCTTTGTTTACCACACAATGGCTACAATAATGCCCTACATGTACGAGCCCGAGTATACCGAGGAGGAACTACTGGAAAGGGAAGCACACGAAAACGATGGGGATTCGGACGGCAGTTGGCAGGACGAATCAACAGATGAAGAGCCTGGGCCTAGTCGCATGGACGGCGTCTCCACCTGGTGCACATGCAATCGGTGTGAGCTAATGCCAACCGAGGAGGAGAACTGCTGCTGCCGAGAAAACTCGGGATGCCTGGCCTACATTTTGGAAGGCGAGCCACGACCGCAATGCATCACCGAGCTGCCAGGCTTCAGAGCAGCCTGCCTCACACGGGCCGTGTTGAGAATAATGATGGTGCTTATGCACGAACTTCGTGCAACTGTTCGTCCTCGTAATCCGAGTAAGTATACTCTGCTTGTCATGCCACTCCTATTTCATGTTCTTCTACTATATCCAAAAATACATCTACATATCATTGTAACGCATGTAAGTCGTTCAATAGTGTGCATTGTCTAGATAGCATTTGTCCGTGCAGAATGCCATTAGTTACAAGAATTGTCATTGACAACAAACGTTTATTAAACTTATCTTGGTCATTTAAAAACAGTTTGTTTCATTCCTTTTCACAGGTGGTACAGGCTGGTGGCCTATTGTTCCTTTACATGGTGGCTCCACGGGAGGCTTGGGCACCGCGTTCGAAGAGTGATACCCGCCTGTGCCGTTCGTGCCATTAGAGAAACGTTCCCGAGTGACAGCGGTCAGTACAGGGGATTTTCTCTCGCTGTGCTGCAACCTGACCTGTATAATCTTTAAAGTCTTGTATTTTTGTGTCATGAAAAATAAAACACCACATATATTTTAACAACGGTTGTTTCGATTTTTTAAATTAATCAAGTGTGTCTCCATTCAAGGATGGACGTCAGACATCTGTGCTCCGAATGGGTGAAGGTCTGGTTGCTGTGAAGCAGGGTGGTCACTATCTATCTAAGCTAACATAACATTTTCTCGATAATGCATGCACTAAATAACACTTGTTCAAAGTCTTTCAGTAGGTTATGTCTCTATAAAAGTCACACATATATCTATACTAACAATTACTATTGGATTATACAGGCCTTAGGGTCTTGACCACTATAATACACCGGTTGAAGTGTGGGTCTGTGCTCACAAGAATCACTGGTATGTGGCATTTGTTATTGATAAGCAACGATATACTATCACGGGCGGTTCGCGCCAGTGGATGAGCGCTGGCATGGGGGGCTGTCAGGGGCGCGAAAGGCCAAGGTGCCAAACTGCATGTACACTTCAAAAGGTATCCCATGCCAAGGGGCCATTGCTCACATGGCCTCCTCAGACCCCGTGTCTCCAGCCAGGCCTCCCCTTGAAGCAGGCCGCCCCCCCTGCAATCCACATAAGTGTGTCTCCATTCAGCAGTCTTCCTGTGCATTATCTGCACGCCCCAGGCCCATCCATCCCACCCCCTCTATCAAAGGTGGTTCGCACCCGGGGATGAGCGCTAGCATGGGGGGCTGTCATGGGCGCGAAAGGCAAAGGTGCCAAACTGCATGTACACTTCAAAAGGTATCCCACGCCAAGGGGCCATCGGTCACATGGCCTCCTCAGACCCCGTGTTTCCAGCCAGGCCTCCCCTTGAAGCAGGCCGCCCCCCTGCAATCCACATAAGTGTGTCTCCATTCAGCAGTCTTCCTGTGCCTTATCTGCATGCCCCAGGCCCGTCCATCCGACCCCTCTATCAAAGGTGGTTCGCACCCGGGGATGAGCGCTAGCATGGGGGGCTGTCATGGGCGCGAAAGGCAAAGGTGCCAAACTGCATGTACACTTCAAAAGGTATCCCACGCCAAGGGGCCATCGGTCACATGGCCTCCTCAGACCCCGTGTCTCCAGCCAGGCCTCCCCTTGAAGCAGGCCGCCCCCCTGCAATCCACATAAGTGTGTCTCCATTCAGCAGTCTTCCTGTGCGTTATCTGCACGCCCCAGGCCCATCCATCCCGCCCCCTCTGTCAAAGGCGGTTCGCACCCGGGGATGAGCGCTGGCATGGGGGGCTGTCACGGGCGCGAAAGGCCAAGGTGCCAAACTGCATGTACACTTCAAAATGTATCCCACGCCAAGGGGCCATCGGTCACATGGCCTCCTCAGACCCCGTGTCTCCAGCCAGGCTTCCCCTTGAAGCAGGCCACCCCCCTGCAATCCACAGAAGTGTGTCTCCATTCAGCAGTCTTCCTGTGCCTTATCTGCACGCCCCAGGCCCATCCATCCCACCCCCTCTATCAAAGGTGGTTCGCACCCGGGGATGAGCGCTGGCATGGGGGGCTGTCACTGGCGCGAACGGCCAAGGTGCCAAACTGCATGTACACTTCAAAAGGTATCCCACGCCAAGGGGCCATCGGTCACATGGCCTCCTCAGACCCTGTGTCTCCAGCCAGGCCTCCCCTTCAAGCAGGCCGCCCCCCTGCAATCCACATAAGTGTGTCTCCATTCAGCAGTCTTCCTGTGCCTTATCTGCACGCCCCAGGCCCATCCATCCCACCCCCTCTATCAAAGGCGGTTCACACCTGGGGATGAACGCTGGCATGGGGGGCTGTCACAGGCACGAAAGGCCAAGGTGCCAAACTGCATGTACACTTCAAAAGGTATCCCACGCCAAGGGGCCATCGGTCACATGGCCTCCTCAGACACGTGTCTCCAGCCAGGCCTCCCCTTCAAGCAGGCCGCCCCCCTAAAACCACGACATACATACGTCATTCATTCACAAACACACCCCTGTTTCTAATACTTTATAAACCACTTGATATGTCTCATGAGAACATCTTTGTGCTTTGCAAGTCAACTCCTGAACTTGCTACCTGGCAACCACTGAGATCTACGCTAATCTGCTCGTCGTTGTGCTATCCGTGAACTTCTGTGACCGCTTAGAGCAGACCCACCAGTGTGCTACCTGTGGCCACCCACCTATTCTCCTGCAACATACTGCTCTGCTTGCTGAATCCAACTGTTTGTTGGTCAAGGTAAGGCCATGTATCCTAGTCATATTTCGCAGATTTTTAAATGTCTATCTATTTGCGAGTAGAGTACACAATAGTGCTATGTTCATTGGTCTCATTGCTATTGACTTGAGTTTCCATTGCTATGCTATCAATAGATCTATTTATTTTCATCTGTGTCTATTGTCATCGAATTGCATCCTCGGGGCTCCAGTCTATAATGTAAGCATGTTTCCTTCTCGTGCAAGACAGAACATCCAAGGGACGAGTCACATGTTCAGATTTTAGTCACATCATTTATACATTTCTGCAAATTATGCAAATACTAAGCCGCACATAATGAATTGGTATAGTTCCTGCGACCAAAACAAACCTTGCATTGATCATTGTATGATTCATTTACTTTTGTATCAAATCTTTATTCTTGAAGATTGTATAATAATGTTGATATTTACTTTTCAGATTTATCAACAATGCCTGCCTGTTCGATTAGCGGTTGCCCTTCGAAGACCCATGCGAAATCTGAAGGCACTACAATGCATGTATTCCCGAAAACTGTTGATCGAATAAGAGAATGGGTCAGACATTGCGGATATCCACTGGATGAGCTGGAAAGTAGAGTCCAACAAGTCTTACAGGACAAGAGGGGTGATCGATACTGCATCTGCAGCCGAAACTTTTCCTTGGACATGTACACAACATCTTGGGTAACAAAGAAGGATAAACGGCGAACGACACGGAAATTGCTCGAAAACGCTATTCCCACTCTATTCGTCCACATTCCGCCACCGGTGAGTCAAGTGTCCGGATTTAGCTTTAGGCCTTGCGGTAGTGTATAGGTAGCCGAATGGATTAATTGATATTGTAGGTGTTCTATCCGTTGTAATAATTTCGATATTGATATGAGTGTATAGTTTTTTGAATAATTACATTTATCTATATATTCTTTTTCGATTTCATAACCCACAAACGCAATGTATATATATGGGAACAGGGAACTGTGCTGTATTGAGCATTTTTCAAGTATTCTGTCGCCTTACATGGCTATTTTTAATATTGGCATTTCATTATCAATCATTAATTTACCTTTACAACTTCTTGACTATCCCTTGAATCTGAAGCAAGAACATTCTACATCCTTGACGTGGTCGCAGTTATCAACCACTTCTAGCGCGTATCAGGTAATCTTATAGGCTAATCCGCTACAGACTTGTTTTATGCATGTCAAGTAATAGTTTTATTCTATCGTGTAATTATTTTACCGAATGTTTGGTTAGTGCTTTCCAATTGATATACACCTTAGTTATCGTCCACTAGTGTTTGTTTTTAGTTATAATTAGTGTTATCCATACTAATGCAAGTATTGTCTTTCAGGGAGATGCTGAAGCGTCCGCCACATCTACAACATTTCTAGATGTTCTTCACCAGCAGGAGGTATGGATACTGACAGCTCCATCGAGCTTCATCATCAGAGCTGGAATTCTTGTTGTTTGATTGTTCTACACAATGTTTCATTCGTGGTTAGCCGTTGATATGTACCTGTGCTGTCGACCCCAGGTGTGTGTTATGTTTTCACTATTGTAATCCTCACTAATGCAAGTACTATGTTTCAGGCAGTTGATGGAGCGTCAACCCCTGCACTTGATGCAGAGCCTGACATTCAAGTAATTCCAGGGGAAGTGGAAGCGGGACCATGCGTATACGAATCGGCGCAACAGCTTTCGGAAGTGCGAACTACATTTGCAACATCCATAGATATTCTTCAGCAGCACGAGGTATGGATACTGACAGCTCCATCATGCGTGATCATATAACGTGATTCCATTTGCTATACTTTCTTCCCTATTAACGCAAGTGCTGTGTTTCAGGGAGACGGCGAAGCTTCCACTACAATCACAACACCCCATTTAGATGATGCAGATGTAAAGGAATCGGAGAAATAAGTCGATGAAATCTGCATACTTATATTTTCCTTGATTGTTTTAGACAATGCATCATTTGTGGTTATCTCTTTATATGTACCTGTGCCGTCGACCCCAAGTGTGTGTTATGTTTCCAATATTGAAAACCATACTAATGCAAGTACTGTGTTTCAGGGAGATGCGGATGCCTCCTCTCCAATACAACCATTCATAGCAGTCCATGCAGAGCCAGAGGTATGGATACTGACAGCTCCATCGAAATAGATCATCACTGGTCGAATACTTGTCGTTTGATTGTTGCACACAATGTTTAAATCGTGTTTGGCTATTGAGATGTACCCGTGTGTTCGTCCTCACGTGTGTTTTATGCCAACAATATTTTGATACATAGTAATGAAAGTACTATGTTTCAGGGAGACGATGGAGCCTCATTCCGTGCTGTCTATGAGGATACAGAAAATATAGTCGTTGCAGCGCAAGAGGAAGGGAGGACATGCGGAAACGAATCGGAGCTACAGCGTGCAGATGTTGAAGTTCGAGTCAAAAAAGTTGCAAAGAAAAAAAAAAAAGGTTAGTTACAAACAGTTCATAATTTTAAAAAAAATGTTGTGCTGGGGACTATTTCATGTTTTTTTCCAGTCAATTGGACTACACTTTAACTTGTGTTTAAACTGAACATCCCTTTTCCAATCTCTCCTCCAGTTACCCGTGGGTATCAGAACTATACATACACAGACAGTGAAGCGAATGAGAGATGTTGCTTGCCAGACCATGTATACTATGGAGGAACTATTAATTGAGGCGAGGCGTGTTCATGCTCGCGATGCTCATGTCCAATGGCCAGAACATGAATTAACTGTGTTTGGAGACTACAGCAAAGTTGCATTGGACCATAGCTACAGTGCGACTGCACCATCACAAGAAGATGTTATTGAATGTATTGAAGATAGCTCTGAAGTAGTTGCAGATCAATTCACACTATCTACACCCGCCAAAAATTTGCCACCCAAAAACCTGTCGACATTGTTGTGTTCTCCCATCAATGTTGAAGTAATAGATGTCGAAATTACAGAGAATGAACCAGCCGCAGCATCCAGAGACGCATCAGAACTTGATATCAGCGATATTACTTTCCAATGTGTTGAAATCTCCACAACGTCACAGGCCGAAACAACGTTGACGCAGGAAGACAGTCTAATGAAAGAGAGCAAATACATTGTATTCGACAGTTGTTTGATGGAAATTATAAGTATGCTGAAATGTGTGCATTCCATTAGAGCGGAAGTATGTGGGAAGCCATTGATTAATGTGACTCGTCAAATAAAAGGCAGTAACGTCAAAATAAATGCCGCCTGTAGATTAAATCATAGGTTCTCATGGTCTGCACAACCGATGCTGGGGAAACTGCCAGCAGACAATCTACTGTGTGCAGCTGCATCACTTTTTAGTGGCTCCAGTTTTAGAAAGTTAGAGGCTTTCTTTCAGTTTGTGGGACTCCATTTCATTTCTAAAGCGCTGTACTACATATACCAACGTGATGATCTGTTTCGGGCCATTAGTGATGCTTGGAAAATTGAACAATTGTCTCTAGCAAGTACATTCGAAGGCAAACGATTCAGGCTAGCCGGCGATGGAGAGTGCGACAGCCCTGGATTTTCTGCCAAGTACTGCACCTACCACTTTCAGGACATGGATAGTAAGAAAATTGTGAGTTCGGTGGTCGTGCAGGTAACACAATGTACATCGTCAGTGGCCATGGAGAAACTAGGATTTATAAAATCAGTGGAATATCTACGATCAAGGGGAATGCACATCGACCTCATAGCCATGGACCGACACGTTTCAATTGCCAAGACAATGAGAGAGCAGTTCCCACATATTAATCATCAATATGACGTATGGCATCTTGCTAAATCAATCAGTAAGAATATCTCGGCTGCAGGAAAAAAAAAAGGTTTTGAAAGTATTTTGCAGTGGTCCCATTCTATCACCAACCATCTTTGGTGGAGCTCAAAAACTTGTGAAGGGTCAGTGGAAATACTACTTGCAAAATGGCGGTCACTGATGCACCACAGTACCAACGTTCACCGCTGGACAGCAAATGAACATTTCCACCAATGTGAACATGGCTCTTTGTCCCCAGAGGAGGCACGGAAGAAGAAGTGGTTGATTCCATCTTCACCGACACACAAAGCCATTGAGAAGATTGTTTTCGACAAAACTCTATCAAGAGATTTGAGAGGACTGACAGAATTCTGTCACACAGGAGATTTGGAGGTGTTCCACAATATGTGCCTAAAGTACAGGCCAAAGCGCTTGCATTTTAGCTTTCGGGCATGAAACATTGCACTCTACTAGCGGTCTTGGCCCATAACAGCAATGTCGGACGTGAACAATCTAGGACTAGGGGTAAAGTAAGGATGCCTCGCTACACTAAGGTGTTTTCAAAACAAAGTAAGCAATGGGTGATCAAACCAGTCTATGATGAAATGCAGTTCGACTTTGTGAAAGGCCTTATTGTTGCTGTGTTAGAGAAGCACAGATATGGAATTTTGGACGTTTCTGTGCGGAGCAGTGATCCATTGCCACCGAACATTGCGACTGTGCCATGCCCACCCGAAGCACAGCTGGTTGTGAAGTACAAATCCCGGTTTAAATAATTGCAATACGATTGTCTTTTTGTAAATAAATGTTATTGTACAGTGTACCTGTAACCCTAACCCCTACCTTCACCATCATGGGTGGCGAACAAGCTGGGTGTCATCTTTGAATTCTCTCTATTCACCTCATATATGTGTATGTATATATTTTTCTCATGTCTCATCTCATGTCTCATCTCATGTAAATGTAAATGCTGCGCACTGTTGCGCACTGTTAATGGAGGGGAGGCTTGCGTATTGCAAATAATAAAACAAACAAACAAACAATAAATCTCACTTTTAACTAAACTCCTGTGGTACTTTATAGTTTCCCTAACCTTCCGCCAAAAATTAAATGTCTCAATTTGGGCTGCAAAGCTCGCAGACAACATGGACAAAATTGGGGCACTTAGAACGTGCCAAGCGGGCCGTGGCATTTGGGAGAGAAGCCAGTTCGCATTTGCACATTGAGGCGCACTACATAGAGGGATTCTAAACTTCAAGTTCTCACAGATGCCTATACTACGTGATGTTGCAAATAAAGAATGCAAAGGACAGCGGCTTTGATTTTCAGCTCGCGCCCAGATGAGGCCCACAAGTCGCACTGGAAGTATAAGGGTCTATTGTTTTTTGACCTTGAGACAGGGACCATGCCGAAAGAACTACATTTGAAGGGGGTGCGCAATAACGTAAGAGACGATAAGGCAGAAAATTCAGAAACTAGACCGAGTTTCATTTTAGTTCAGTATACGAAAAATCATTGTCAAGAGCACGGTCCGTTTTACAGACTGCATTACGAAGAGACACAATGGAAATTTCAAATATAATGTAAGTAAATCTTTACACGCTTTTATACCGGAATGAAGATTTAATGAATGGATGCATGAATAAATGAATGAATGAAGAGCTAGGAAAAGCAAGGAAAACGTGTTCGTAGTGGGCACATGGGCATGCAGGTCCACTGGTCTCACCGATCTCGGTCCTTGGCCCAGCCACTTTTCCCTGCACTGCCTACCTGCACTACGGGACTGTCTCTGTATCCTTCAGCCCCTTCTCCCGGCATTTACCTTGCACTTGCCACCAGCTGGCCCTATTATTTAATTTGTATTCAACTAACCATGTACAGCACTTTTACCCCCCCGCCCCCCTTCCCCATGCGCGATCAGAAAGACACCTGGCCTAGTAGGATCGTTGTCTGTCTGCCCTTGTTCCCCACCTGCCTCGTCGCGCCTTGAAACACTTGAGTATAGGCGCGTTACAAATGCCATATCATATATCATATCATTCCTCACGCATGTAGACTAACTGTCGTTTATCATTGTATGTTGGCCTCCATTTATTTTGTTACTTTTCGCATTGATTTTAGAGCCGAACATACTCCATTGAACTATCCTTGTAAGCAAATAGTTTCTGATCGGCTGTAATAAATACAATGAGTAATATTAATGAAGATCGGCTGCCGAGACTAATTATAATTTTTTTGTTTACTTAACAGGTATTTGCTCCCCTTCTGCTACTGCCATCGGTTTGAGACACCAGCAGATGGCTTTTACAGTAGACACCTGCAGCTTCGTGTGAACAACTGGAGCACACTGACAATTTTATGGGACGATCGCCAAGGGCCCACATGCCCTTACGCTGTACTAGTGGCTAGAAGCAACATATCAACCTTTACGAAGGACTAGTGCCTACTTGATGGAACAGCCTTGCGGTTCACCGTGCTTCCAAAGTGCTTCTTTTAACGAAAAGCAACACCCTGTGTACCATTGCGGATACAGATAAAAGAAAATAAATGGCTTTCAGAGTTCATATGGCAATTGCTGAATATTCTCTAAACATTTAATGTCAAATAAATGTACTTTACCAAATGTACCGTGTTGCTGTTTGATTTTAAAGTACAGTTTCATATTCCGAATTGTGGCGCGCTGTGTTGTGAGATGGTCTGTGTTGGTTTCAGGGTTCTGTGTGGAGTCGCGTAGAAGACGACTGGGTGCGTTTGCCTACGCAGCACAGTAACGTCACGGAGAGATGCGGGGAATATGAATGTTTGGATAATGTCAGGCTCAGGGATAGGGGAATTGATTTAGTGCCGCAGAAGCAGGTCAGCCAGGGCGATGCGGCAAGTGATAGGATTATCACAAAATGGCGGCTCTCTGGTGCCTGTTTTCGCGTGCGTTTAATGGACAAAAACTCGGGTAAGGTCCATAGGAAAGTTTTCTAAAATCGAGCCACTTAGGCTTAAAAAAACATGGCCGACCCGGAGGGACAATAAAAACTTTTACTAGACCATGGGCCTCATTCCGAGTATGGCGGTAAGGGATAGCGGCCACCGCTAACGAGAGCGGTGGCGGTAATCCCTTACCGCCATACTCCGAGTTCCCTTAGCGCCATGGTGCTTTTAACACCTGCTTTTAGCAGGCGTTAAATACCATGGCGCTAAGGGACCTTGATGTTAATTACGCCACCGTAATTTACGGTGGCGTAATTGACGCCTTCCCCACTCCCATTATGCCCTATGGGGCAAGAATGGGAATGGGGAAGGGTAAATGGGGATTGGGGAATTACCGCCCCGCCAACCTTGGAATGGGGCGGTAATTCCGCCAACCACCAAGGCGCTGCCGGTCCGGGTACGGCGTCAACCAAGGCGTTAATAGCGCCATTGGTTAGCGCCGTACTCGGAATGAGGCCCCATGCCTTTAAGGGTAAGTGTGGAGTCAAGGTAGAAGCCTAAAGTTTTAACTATGGGCATCACCTTGATAACGTTATTGTCAATGTTGAAGGAGGCATAGCTAGGGTTACATTTTTTGAGGTTCTTCTCTGAGCCTAGGATCAGTATCTCCATTTTGTCGTCATTCAGGCAGAGGCCGTGGGATGCCATCCATGCCTGAATGAGGAGGTACATCTTATTTACTAAGGCCGTGTCCTTGAGAAAGTTGTCAGAAAGGGGAATGAGGATCTCGGTGTCATCTGTGTAATTAGTGTAGGTGACACCCAATCTATCCAACTTGTCAAAAAAGGCCTTGGTAAAAATGTTGTACATGGGGGGTGAGACACATGATCCCTGAGGTATGCCGCAGGTGGTTTGTATGGGATCAGCAGAAGCTGAGGGGGAGAAGACTCTCATTGTACGGTTAGCTAGAAAGGAAAGGACCCAGGTTATGGCATCACTTGAGAAATGGGCAGCCAACCTGAGGTGGTTGCATATGACTGCATGATCCAGCAGGTCGAAGGTTGCAGATAGGTCAAGGAGGAGTAGCATAGCTGTTTTCCCATTGCACTTCAACTCGTCAATTTGGGTCTTAAGGTCTATTAAGGCTGTTTCCGTGCCATGAAGGGGGCGGAAGCCAGATTGCTGTGATCCTAATAGGTGATTTACTTCGAGGTAGCCCTGAATTTGAAGGTAAGCTACTCTATCAATAATTTTAAGTAAGCAGGGGACTTTGATGATGGATCTATAGTTGGTTGGGATGGAGGGATCTAATGATTGTTTTTTAAGCAGTGGGAGGGCCCAAGATTCTTTGAGGTGATTGGGCACTGAGTTAGTCCTGAAAGAGGCATTGATAAGCTTTGAGATAAAAGGGGCTAAGTCTCTAGCTGTGTCCTTTATAATCTGGGCAGGGCAGTTGTCTCCCTTGCAGTTTGAGGGTTTTAGAAAGAGTATGATTTTCTCCGTCTCGGGGATAGAAATTTTCTTAAAGATGAAGGGTATGGTAGTACTGTCCAGTGTGACTTGGGGGGTTGCTGCTCAGACGGGAGCAGTGAGGCCTTCTTATTAGCTATTTTAAGTTGAAGGGATGCAATTTTGTTCAACAGAGCATTTTGTATGTCAGTACACCAAGGCTTATCTTTAGCGATGTTGTCAGCCGGAGGCATCGGTGATTCCATTTCCCAAAGGATAGTGAATAGTTCCTTGGTGTCAGAATTCGCCTTTGAAATTCTATCATTTAATGTATTCTTTTTTGTGCTAATTATTTCTTTTTTGTAGAGTTTGGAATGATTAGTTAGCTTGACTTCATTCTCATCAGTGGGAGAGTGACACCAAGTGGATTGGAGCTTTCTTTTTTGGAGTCATAATTCTTTGAGTTAGGGCGTGAACCAGGCAGTAAGATGAGATTTATGTCTACCTTTACGAAGTTTGACAGGTGCAATAATGTCCAGTGCCTTAATCATGGCACTGTTGAAGCCCTCCACTAACAGGTTAGGGTCTGTGTTGCTGGCAAGGTTGTTAAGGGCAGGAAGGAGATGTGGGAGTAGTTTTTCCGCTGGGATATCCTTTTTACTTCTAGTAGGGAGTGGAGGTGGCATAACAATAGTTTTGGGACTAAGGAGGTCTAGTGTGGCAGAGAAGGTAATTAGATGGTTGTCAGTCCAGGATTGTGGGGCAATGTTAGTAATGGCAATATTACAGTTCAGGTTGGCCACCCAATTGAGGGTCCTTCCTTTGATATGGGTGGGGATAAGGGCTTTTCATATGAGCCCTTGATCCTTTAGTAGAGCTGCTACTGATGGGGCATATTTATTATCAGTGTCATCAAAGCCAAGATTGAAGTCCCCCAACAACAGGATGTGTGCGTGGTCTTTAGTGTTGTTGGCTAGGAGGTTAGTTACGTCTTCCTTGAAGGTTCCCAGTTGTCCCGGAGGTCTGTATACCAGATGGATAATTAATATGCGATTAATAGATAGAGGACGTTTAGCTGTAAGTATCTGACATGATTGGCAAGATGGTGAGGTGGTACGGCTACCATAAGGGCAGGTCCTGCTCTGCCTCATGAAGCCAGGTCTCAGTTATGGCAAGCAGGTCCAAGTTCTCATTAGTTAGGGTGTCAGCAATTTCAATGGCGTGAGCCACCAGTGATTGGGCATTAATAAGCGATCCAGATAGAGATAGGGTGCTTTTAGGTTTGGTGGTGAGGGGATGTTTAGTTGTGGGTATCTTAATCCTTGTGAAGGTTTTCAGAGTAGTGGAGACATGTGCAGAAGTCAGATTATTATGCCTGTTCTGCTGTGCTCGCCTAGACAAGAGTTCAAGGCCTTTGGTGGCATTATGTATGGGAAGGCTATTTTTACTGTAGGTTCGTAAAGACGGGGCATTCTTGATCTAAGTCTCATACTTCTGTCCTTAGATGGGCATGTTGCGAACAAAGCAAAGGCCATTATAGTGAGGAGGCCAAGTAGGAGTTGGATTAGCTGGTTCCTCTGGGTTTTACTCATATTCATGGAGTTGGCTAGGTCACGTTTTCACAAGGTGGCCTACTTGGATTGTCACAGAGAGGGCTAATTCCAGTTATCGCAAAATAAGCTCATTTCACTTTCCACAGAATAGGCTAATTTCATTTTCACAGGAATTAGCTGATTTCACTTTCACAGAATAGGCTAATTTCACTTTCACAGAATAGGCTAATTTTACTTTTCACAGAATAGGCTAATTTCACTTTTAGCAGAATAGGCTAGTTTCACTTTTCTCAGAACAGGCTAGTTTCAAGTTGTCATAAGGTGGACCTATTTCAGATTCACAGGGTGAGCTGCCGCCGATTAGATAGAAGATAGATTAGGCAAGTTTCAATTATCAGTTTTTGTAGCTATTTGAAAGAAGACAAACTGGGCAGGCCATAGTTAGAGGTGTCCAGTGGTTATACAAACAGTAGGCTAGTGTACATCTGATCAGGGGTATGAAAGCGCTAATTCAATGGTGCAGAGGATCAACATAGATATGGACCGATGGTCTAGAATTACAGTGATAGAGAACATACATATCCAAGATTAAAGATTCTTTTCCCTGTGCCTTGTTGAGCATTCAACCCTCAGTACAATGGATGCCTTAAACATGCAGTGATATGTGCAGAGGTCACTAATGTTCTTTCACACAAAGATTTCATTCTTTTCATCTCATTCAAATTCATTATGGCATAAGTTGTCCTGAAATAAAAAAAAAACTGTAAAGGAAGATTTATTTGATCCTTTCATGGACCACACAACGCTCAAAAACGCACAGTCAGATCAATGCTGTACAAAGCTGTAGGGTTTATTACTTCCAAAAAACAAATAAAGCACGCAGTTCCATACGTTTTTAGCATTTTGTTTAAATTGTAGGCCATTTGCCACTAGGGGATCTGAACCTGAGCCCTTTCATCCTTGAGGGACTACCTCAAGTTATCCAGCATGTTTCTAAAAGTTGTAAAAGATCCCCTTGGCTACCAAGCTGTGAGGCCTATTGCTGCTCTTTAACTAATTGTCAGGCAAAACACAAGATGTCACCATGAGTTAGGTGCCTTTTTTAGGATGGCATTTAGTGCCTGCTCTACATCACAGTGAATAATGTTGCATGTTAGTTGAGACCAAACTATTGAACATAAAAGTATGTTTTTTGTCTTGCAATATACCGTGGAGAAAGTGGAGTGTTGCAGTTAGTTTCCCTCTAAGCCTATTGGCAACGATGAACAATTAAACCAATGCTTTAAAAGCCAGCACGCCAAGACACTGGGTCTGATATTGTGGCAAAATATTGATCTTATGCATCCATGTTACAAATGTTGATGACAAGTACTGTAGGGTAGTCTAACTCCTTACTCAAATGTAGGGTTAGTAGCAGCCAGTGTGTTTAATGATCTGTGCATGCATATGTATTGTTTCCATGCAGGAGAATAGAGGTTTAGATGCCCTTCACTTACCAGTTTGAGCTGTGACATCATCACATTGCATTGGTCAGCCTCTCTGTACTGCATGGAGTGACCAACACTGCATAGGGCAGTGTGGTTCTAGGGAATTTTGTAACAGGGGAGGACACATTAATTGATTAGTGGAGTATTGAACACATGGCAGAATAGCCACCGACAGGTTTTCACAGTTACAAGGGAGAGAGATTTCTGTCATAGGAGGTTGTTTACTTGAGCCTTATGCTAACATTGATTCTGCAAAGGTGTGATGAATTAGGCCTCATACTAAGGGATGTGCCTTTGTAAAACACCTTGGGTTACACCAAATTTCTGAATTACATGGCTTCTAGTTGCGTCTATCTACCTTTCAAGAGGAAGACGGCTTGGAAGTAGTCTATTTTATAGGGCTTGGTGAATTACTGACGCCAGGCAACTTGTGGCTGATTGATCAGACTGAATAAAACACGTTGCAGGGTATTGATTGGTTTCAAATTTCAAATTTAGGCAGGGGTCTTGAGGTGCAATTACCAAAAAAAGGTTTCTTAGTTCTTGGTGCACCCATCTGGCCACAAGGGGAGATATTCGGGTTTTAAGACTAGCTTGGACTCGAAGGTATCAAACAAAAGGTTTTTAGATGTTTTCTGAAATGCATGACATTAGACATTTCCCTGATGTCTAATAGAAGGGTGTCCCAGAGCTTGGCCCCAATGACTGTGCAAGATTTGCCATAAGCCCTTTATCTGAAAAGACTTCTGCTCATATGGTGGCATAGAGAGTTTTATGGATCAGAGTTAAACGATATGATATGATCCTGGCATGGATGGGCAGTGTAGTTATATATATATCGCTTTATAAGAATATATAGCGCTTCACTAAATGTGATGGCATTTTTTTGTTTTGTTGGCAGCAATAATATGGCACACACATATAGTTAATTTATGTTGCCGGTATAACATGTGAATATGTTGCTGGTGGCATGTAAGGTACAGAATTCATAATGCAGCAAAAGCTCAATGTGAAACTGCAGAGAATAAAGTGCACCATTTTTTTGAATACCTCATAGATAGAAGACTACATTATTTATATAACTGACTGACTTAATTAACAGTTACTAATCACTAACTCTAACTTCCTTAACATTACAATGTAGTCTCATGTGCAAAATGAGGTGAAAATACATATTTTGGAATTTGTTTTTAAATTTGCACTGGCATTTTTCTTTTCTTTTTTCTTCTTCTCTCCTTCTGTGTTCAGTTTGCAGAAAGCAGAAAGCATGCGTAGCAGGAAATACTAATTGATACAGTTGCTTGGTCGGTGAGCAAGGATGCCATTGTTAGAAAAGTAAAGGGTGCTGTTGAAAAAATCCTTTTTAATATGATTGGAGGAAAGTGTCGGCAGATGAAACTATATAAAAGGGGGCTGGAGGAGAGCTCTCTTGATGACAAGGGAGGAAAAAGAAAGTTAGTTGGTGTTGACTGGGCTCTGAAGACAGAAGTTCATGGTGTCACTGAGCGCAGGCTTGAGAATTTCTCATCGTGCATTCCAGACACCTAAGATTACAGGAACAGTTTGTACTGACTGGGCCTGTCTTTCTGAGACAAGCGAAGCAAGGTCGTGTGGGGGATTTCAAACAAACTCTTTTGGTAAGGAGATAAGTTAAGTGAGGTCACTGTGTGCAGTCGCATGGATGGCTGAACTATAATACAGGATAGGAAATCCCCTGCATTTTACTTGGTCATGTTTAAAATGTTAAATTAACTTATGTTTTAAAAGGCTTGCTTGCTCTGTTTCTTTTGTATTACAGATGATGGTGCAATATTTGTGGTAAGAACTGATGATTGTAAATTGTATTTGTACATAATATAATGAGAATATAAAAACAAATGATTAGTGTCATATTTTTTGCATCTGTGAATTTATTCACATACTCATATACCTATAAAGTATATAGTACAGGGGAGGTCCATTTCTATTCAGTAGTGCATTTGTCAATTTGCACCTGCAGGTAAATAACAACCCAGAATAAGCTGAAAATATTCAGTGATAAAGCAGATTTGTGTGTGTGTGTGTGTGTGTGTGTCTTCCTTGCATGTTGTTTGGAAGGAACCTAATATGATAGATAGATTGCTGGAGGTCCATGAGCCAGTAATGCCTAAGGGCGCATAGATCGCTGGTGTAGATAAGCCAGTGATATACCGGCCACAAACTGTAGCTGGCACTCTATATAAAATTGTTGGGTTTCCATCATATGTATAGGTCCAAGGCTCTCTATAGATCACTGGGAGGTACTCTAATAGAAAGGATGGTTTTGTTTTATGATGGGGTCATAATATAGGGAAGAAAACTATGCTCACCACTAAATACCGCAAACCATATATCACCACTAAATACCGCAAATAATATATATTACTAGATTCCCCAATATAATATAACAAGGTATGGTCACTAGAATGATATGAGGCCAAGCCCAATCTAAATGCAAGGATAATTTACCACCAAATTACCGCTCATATTTTGACAGTAGGAAAATACCGCCAAACCCCACATTTACACAAAGTATCCTACATATAAAAAAAGTCTGCTCATATGGTGGCATGGAGAGTTTTATGGATCAGAGTTAAACGATATGATATGATCCTGGCATGGATGGGCAGCCAATGATTCTGCCTTAAAAAGGGGGAGCATATGTTCACTCTTGTTGCTGTTCATAACAATACAAACAGACATATTCTGCAATATATGTAGGTGGTGAATAATATCATAATTAGTTGCTCCTGAATCGTGGCAGTTGAAATAAGCTAACGTTCCTCCTATTATGGCCCTTGCAAGAGTAGCACAAGCAGACTCTGAAGGAAATTAGCAAAGCTTTTAAAGCTTCAGAAGATTATAATGAGTTGCACTAAGCAGCCTGCTGACATGTGGAACCATAGGCAGGGATGAGTCAAAAACTATCCTAAGAGATGTTACTCTCTCAATGACTTGAATTGAACAGCGTTTAAGCACAAGCTCTACAGAAACCAGGAGATTTTTTCAAATCATAAGTGATGATGGAATCAAAGCTAATTCTGTCTTGGCTTGATTGAGCCCTAACCAATTTGACACCACCCAAAGTAAGATATTTTGAAAGATGCACATAATAAAATCTGCATTCTTGTTCAATTTCCCCTTCAGCAGACCAATAATCTGGGTGTCTTTGGGATAGTTGTGAAATTTGACCCCTACATTAATTAACATACAGAGGTGTTGCTAGGGGGTCGGCTGTGGGGGTTATAGCCCCAGGTCTTTTGGTTGTAGCCCCGGACAGAAGCTCATGGGCTACACCAAAAGGCTAGCTAGCCCTGAGTGCCAACAGTTCTGACATTAGCATAGCCCCGGATCTTTTCCAGACCTAGCTTCAACCCTATTAACATATTATGTAAAGGTTCAAATAAATGTTAAAAAATAAATGGGAAATACATGATTCTTTTGGTACGCCACATGTCATCAACTTAACGACTGACATGCTGGACTTGACCTTAACTCTGGAGCATCTTTTGGATAGAAACGACTCAAACCAGGTAGCCTCCTCCTCTGACACTGCTGATGTGACCCTCAATCTTTCTAATAATAACTTGTAGTCAAGGGTGTGAAAGGCTGCCGTCAGATCCAGGAGCATCAACATTCTTGTAGTTACACTATCTGTGATTTCCAAAACTGTGTTCTTAACATCCAGAAAGCTTATTTCGGTACTTCGAAAACAACTAAAAGCTGACTACCTATTCCCCAGGAGTTGTTTGATTTCCAAATGTTCCCAGAGCTGCATATTTGCATCTAGTACATTGTAAAAATCCCTAAAGTTAGCAAAATCTAAAGTAGATTTCTTCAGCAGTTGAGTTACCAATAGCTATTTCAGGCTCGCTGGCAGAGGCAACAAAGAGTTGGTAGAACCTTTAATTACCTGGAAATGTCATAGGTCACCAGGACAGTTTGTTGTGTTAAGTGCTAACATAAGCTGCTTTGTATCTTCAGCAGAGAGATCCTTAAAAAAGAGAGTATATTCACACATGGTTGTATGAATAACCAGTCATTTCTGCAGAGAAAACATCTCCTCAAGCCAATGTCCAGTGGCCATCTGATATTTCATTGTCTAACGTAGTGTCTTTTTTTATTTTGAAATATCATTGTTGTTGCTCTTAATTGTGTATTAAAATGTAGCTGAATTTGATTACACCATGAATCAGTGATCATATTGGGGTTAGATTTCAGAGAATGGGTTTTGTGTTCTTTTAAAAATGTAAACAATATTTTAGAGAAATGTGCTGCTTGCCTAATCTCCTAGTTTATAAAAAACATCTTGATTTTCAGAAAAAGGCTTTTTTATATTTGCATATTGGCATTTAAAACCCAGGCAGATAGCATGACTTGCATTTCTCCTCCACGTATGTTCAAAACATAATACATCCAGCTTTAGATAAGCAAGTACATCTGTAAACCAGATTTGACCAACATGTATGGCTTTGACAATTTTCTTTATGGTTCTTAATCATAGGTCTCTTGTAAGATTAAACCATCCTCACTTTGTCTTAGAGTTTTAGTACATCATAAGTTGCCCTGAGCTTGCACAGTTCAAATTTAATATACATGCATTCAGTTTTCATTTGTCTCTGCAATGAATTACTAGCTCTTCATCCAATTGGGATGAGATACAAAAACATGAAAGAGTATCGAAAGAAAGGATAGTATGGCCTGTGAAGTCTAGATAGGTGAGTGTGGCTTCTTCAAGGCTGATATTTTGTGCAACTACCAATCTAGAGAACAACCATTGATGTGTGTACGTGAAAACTGCAGGTGTGAAAAACCTAGATGTAACATGTCTGCTTTAATTGTGTTGCAAAGAGATCTCTAGGGTTTTGATAATGCAAGTTCAAATCCCCTACCAATAACAATGTGGTTGGAAGCCATAGGGTCCATAGGCTGGTGTAAAATAAGTAGTCATATGTAGTGTGACGATACAAAATAAGTAGGTTGAATAAAAAACTAAAAAAGATAAAAAAAATACAAAATCAAAAAACACACAAACACAGTTCCTTCAGGAGCCACCTTTTACAGTTAAAAGATCGAACTGAATAAAACCTCACAGGCCCCTTTGCAGCCTACATAGTCTGTGGACAGTGCAGTACTCCGCGGGCACCAGGAAAATGACAAATGTGGTGTGGGGGAATGAAAATCATTTAAATTGTTATTTGTGCAAAAATTGTGACACCTAAAAGAACCTTTTTTTTTTACTTTTATAGATTTGTTTGATTATGTTGTGTTATGTACTAAACTAACAAAGATTCTACAAAATGTAATTATTTTTTTCCCAGAAATTGCTTCACATTTTTTTTCCAAAAAAGGTAGATGGTGCCCCTTTTTAAAAAGAACATGGCATGATAACCTGTTACATGGTATTTTCCCACTTGAGAGTCTGCAGCCATCGCTTTTTGCTCACTGTACTTTTCACGAACATGGAATACAGTTGCATATCAGTCTAGCACCGAAATGCCAGGCAAAACTACTTTGAACAAGAGTACCAACAGCAGCCTAAGACATGTTTTTCAGCCTTGTGGGCCTCATCAGTGAGGTGGAGCTGTGCCTCTCTGAGCACAGCGAGGAAGGGATCCATGTCTGGGTTCCCCCAGGTAACCTAGGGTGACCAACCCCAAGTTCCTTGCAACAATTCATGAAAGGTAGCAGGTGCCCCTCTCTAGAAAGAACATGGAATGATAACCTTCTCTGTGGTATTTCCCCACTTTCAGAGTCCACATCCATCCCTTTTTGCTCACTGTACTTTTCACAAAGGAGGACTATCCATTTGCATATCAGTCTTTGTCCCACCCACAAGGGCAGTCCAGCATCAAAATGGCAGGCAAACCTCCTTTGAACAACAGTACCAACAGTAAACCGAGACACGTGTTTCAGCCTTGTTGGGCCTCATTAGTGAGGCGGAGCTGTGCCTCTCTGAGCACAGTGAGCAAGGAATCCATGCCTGGGGTCCCCCAGGTAACGTAGGGTGACCAACCCCAAGTTTCTTGCAAAGACACAAAAAGGTAGTAGGCACCCCTCTCTAGAAAGAACATGGCATGATAATCTGTTCTGTGTTTTTTTCCACTTTGAGAGTCCGCAACCATCGCTTTTTGCTCACGGTACTTTTCACAAAGGAGAAATAACCATTTGCATATGAGTCTTTGTCCCACCCACAAGGGCAGTCCAGCACCGAAATGCCAGACAAACCTCCTTTGAACCAGAGTACCAACAGCAACCCTAAACATGTGATTCAGCCTTGTTGGATCTCATCAGTGAGGTGGAGCTGTGTCCCTCTGAGCACAGTGAGCAAGAGGCCCACGTCTGCGTTCCCCCCGGTAACTTAGGGTGACCAACCACAAGTTCCCTGTAAAAATACAAAAAAGATAGCAGGCACCCCTCTCTACAAAGAACATGGCATGGTAACCTGTTCTGTGTTGTTTCCCACTTTGAGAGTCCGAAGCCACTGTTTTTTGCTCACTGTGCTTTTAAGAAAGGAGTATCCATTTGCATATCAGTCTTTGTCCCGCCCACAAGGCAAGCCTCCTTTGAAAAAGAGTACCAACAGTAAACCTAGACATGTGTTTCAGCCTTAATGGGCCTCATCAGTGAGGTGGAGCTGTGCCTCTCTGAGGCCCAACAAGGGGTAAAGTGAGATACACTGAGGCCCAACAATGCTGAAACACATGTCTGGGGTTGCTGTTGGTACTCTAGTTCTAAGGAGGTTTGCCTCACATTTTGGTGCTGGACTGCCCTTGTGGGCGGGACAAAGATGATATGCAAATAGATATTCCTCCTTTGTGAAAAGTATAGTGAGCGGTTGTTTGTTATGTCTTGTAGTAGAAATTTTCTGATTATTTTAATTACAACTTTTTTGCCAGATCCAGCTTTACCACTTATATACAGGAGCAGAGATTTATAATGTTTAAAACCATGTTCAATTTCTTTAGTGATGTCTAGGTAACTGTGAGTTGTTCCTCATTTAGCTGTGATTTGAGCATGGACAAGTCTTTTTCAGATTGTCTAGATTGATACATGGTATTTATATGGTATTTCCTACCTCGGTCATTGCTATGGCTGCTTCATCTAGAAAGAGCGGTTATCCAAGTAGTTCTTGGCTTCCCATAAGAGATGGTTGACTGCTTTCAGGAGTGTCTTTATCTAGTAGAGCTTCAATGTCTTCCTTTTGCTGGTGTTCATTGTCCAACATTTGTTTGTATTGTTTAAAATGTACATTTGTTATACAGTTTTCATTTGCATTGAATGCAGCTTCAAATGAGTCATGGCCACCTAATAATTCTTCGTCTTTTCACCAAGGTTTGAAATGTTGTAGTAGGGCCACGTAGTGAAGATCTCTATGTTGTGGAGATTTAAATGATAACTTTATATCATTAATTAGGCCCTGTTTAGTAAGTGTTACTAGGATTCCTTCACAAGTTGAGACTAAATATTTGTCAGTTGTCTCATGACATCATTTGTGTAGGAGCACATTTGGGCTATATTGTACAGGTACATGTTTTCCAAAGCAGTCCTTCTATTTGGGTGTTATGTGCCAATGAAATAGTTTTTTTTAAATGTCCTGTCTGTTGGGATCATTTGTGGCTATTGTTTCTATCTCTAGGTAGGATATGATTACCCTTTTATGGGGTGAAGCTAGACCAAGGTTTAGCCAGCCGATGTTTTCATTTTTCTAATATAAGACTGTACCTGTTAAACAGTCTGCAGCTATGTAACACCCATATTCTCTATGGAGAGCATTTTTATACCGAAGCTGTAAACATTTTTTGACAGTGTTTTGTCAGATGATATGTCATCCCAGATGTCTTTTAGCTCTGTTTTCTCAGCTTTGGTAAGATAGGCTGTGTCATTTCATGCAACTGCTGTGGAATTGTCTGCAATGCATTGCATTGTAATAATTCATGTACTTGGATGCTTTGTCCCTTTTAATGTTGTATGTGTTTTTAGGGGATTTCCCTTTTACACTGTGTCTAGCAGAAGACATTAACCTTTTGTGCAAACTGGTCTAATAAAGCCAAAAAACATTTGGTATAGTATTTACCTTTGTTTTTTATATCATTTGCAGGGTCAAGAGGACAGTGGTCTCCTGGTATTTCTATATCCATTCCCTCATTGTTTTGGTTTGTAGTGCATAAGAAGTCTTTCAAGTAATCCTATTGCCTATTCTACACAAATTATAGTATCAAACCATGTGGGTGGGCCTAGGTTCCTTAGCATACCACATACTTTAGCGTGACATCAGAACCAATATTCTTTTGTAACACCCATGTTTATCAAGAGATTTGTGTTACTTGACTGCGAAAAATGTTCTTTGTCTTTTATGTTTTGAAGCAGTTGGGTAGCGGACATGTTTAAAAAAATTAGTAAAGAGAGCTATTCTGATGCACTAATTTGTGTGGATCCCTCGTCATATCTCGAATAGAGGAAAAGAACGTGCATCTACACTTTTCTCCTATATGTTGATTCGGGAGCCTTTGGCTTGACACATTTTATATGTTTCTAATGCATCTTCAATGGTGTCTTTGGAGTGTAATGGGTGAATTGTGTAAGGATCTAAAATGTTGGCTGCAGTAACATGATCTACATGTTCAAATTGGCCAGTTTGTGGTGAATCCTGAATTATTTGGGTGGTTTCTTTTAAGTTTTTCTCTATGTTTATATCTTTGTAGTATTCATTGTTTTGTTTTAGATATTGTACGCATGTCTAACTGTGTTGAATTCAATGACTTGCTGCCTAATTGTTTTGTCTTTTGTTGGTAAACCATTAACTAGTACAATCAATGATTGAACTGTTGACACTTGTATTCCTAGAGTTTTTACATGTTCTTTAAGATCTAATGGCAAATATACTAGTTTGCCACAAATGCTTTAAAGTAACTCAGATGGAGTCAATTTGGTCATATTCTGGTGAAGGTGTATTATAGCTTGAAATGGGTGTACTGTTTGGATTATAATGCTCTCATACAAGTTAAGTTGGTTGATAGCTTTTGGAAGTGGGAAGATTACTAAGGTACTAGTGATAGCACATGATGGCATTTGGTTATTGTCAAGCTTTGTATTGCAGTTTATGCAAACTACTGAGGGGTCAAATATTTTGTATTTATTTGCTGCTGTTAGATATAAAGCTAATTGGAACCGTTGGGATTCCTCATTGTCCACTATTTTGTAGGCCATATCTACCATTTTTGTGGTCTTTTTATAAAATGTTCTGCAACAACAGACACAAACTTTGTCTGGTATTTCAGCAGATGTGTTTTGAAACTTAGCTATTTCTTTTTTGTATGTGTTTGTAAGGTGGGTGTTGTTTGTGTTGTTTTCGTTGATGTTTTCTAAAGTTACTGAATTTTCCAAAATATTTACTTTGGGTGTGCTCTATTTCTTGAAGAAATGTGGCTGTTCCATGTAGGAAAATGTTGTAATTGTAATGCAGGACTTTTTGCATAGTACAGTCTATGCACATGATTTTATATAGTGGAATGGTGTGTTCCTAACATATTGATGTGGTGGAAGGTGCCTTTGCAAGCAGTTCCTGAAATGCAGGCTAATGAATACCCTTGCAGTCCAGTGTATATGCGTATTGGGAAGGAGTCCATGGTTTGTAACGTATTTATTCTACTTTTGTCTTTTAGTTTCAAATAGTGATTACGGTATTGTCATAAAGATATGAAGGATTGTTGGTGTACATTACATATTGAGCTGTACATCCATTTTTACACTGGACGGTTTGTTTTGGCAAAAGTAACATTTGGTTGAAAGTTTGTTGGGGACGTTTTTTCTGTAAGGGTTTCTTTTGCCATAATGGTGTCTCCTACCATTTCATACCCTCAGGCAGTATTGTCTGTGGCAATTGTTCTTTTGTTCTTTTTTATAAGCGTCTTCATTGAAGTATGGTTCTGTGTTGCATGCGTGAATCCATTCACTTTCACAGGAGTTTGAAAAGGTATATATTTTGACTTTGAGCATGTTTAGAAGAACTTTTTGTAATTTATTGATTAATTTAGTTATTGGTTTCATTCTATTTAAAATTAATATAAACAACTTTATGTTTAGTAGAAATGTGCTGTCAATTGGAACTTTGAGGATTAGTTTTCTGCTGTAGTTTTTTAGGGGTAGATTGTGACTTTGTAGCTGTCTTTATAAGATTGTTAAGAAATCTATGGTAGAAAACAAATGTAATTCTTTTTTTGTAATGCTTAACTGTGGCTACGTTAATATAGGAAGATGTAGTGTTAGGTTCATTAGTAGGGCTCCTTTTGTTCTAACATCTTTTTTTTTCCGGAACAGGTGCCTTTCTTTTTTTAGCGGTGGCTGGTTTAGTTTTGTTGAGTGAGGTTCCAAGCTGTTTTGTTTTAATGTGTTCTATACATTGTTTTAGAGGTGGGTGACTATATGGCTTGTTTCTATTTTATCTGCTCTATTTTTTCTTTGTTTTCTACAGAGTTGGATTTTAGTAGGCATTCTGTTATGTCTGTTGGGGGAAAAAAGGAAGTTTGTGTTTCAAAGTTGTCAAATGTTTATGCATGCATTATGCATGGGCGTGTGGGTGTGATTATACAGATGAATAGAATGTGGTGTGATTGTGCAGTGGCATGATAGGTGTGGTTGAGAAGTTTGTAAGAGTAGGAAGCTATACAGGTGTGATGGGCTTGGGTTAGTGAGGAAGGGAGTGGTGGTGTGATTGAATAACTAGGGACATGATGATGTTTTGAGGAAACCAGTTATAATGGTGTGTTTTAATGCATAGGTATGAGTGTTTTGTGGGTGTAAAGGAAAAGGTATGAGAATGTGTGTGTATGTTTGCTATTGTGTGTTTGTTTTTGGAATTAAATGAGTTTGAAAGTTGTTGGGTTGGACTTGGGACCTCCTGTGGATAGAGATATAGAATAGTAAGGAAGTGAAATTGGGGTATAGATGTTGATGAGAGATGGATGTGTTGTTAGGCAGTAAGTAATGGGTGGTGTATTGAATAAAGAGCAATGTTTAGATGGGGCTAGACAGAATGTGAATGTTTCAATATAATGAGTAAGAGTGAAATACAATGTTGTTGAGTAGAAATGAATACTATAGGCTACTATATAGTGAAAGTACACTGTTACAGTTAGAGAGAAGTAGATGTTATACTAATGTACTTTGTAGGATGTGAAGATTGTTCTTTCATTGGTAGCTGTCTTTGTCAATCTTCTTATTTCATGTAATTGTAAAAGAAAGTTAACGGGTATATGTGGTAATAGTGAAGTACTCTTACTAAGAGAGGTTATTTGTTAAGGTAGGAGGAGTTGTTCGTAAAAAGTATTAATAAAGTTGTGTTATGGGTGGTGTAGTAAAGTATGTTAACTGTTTGTTAGAATAATTGGACTATGACTAGTGCTGTTTGGTACATTATGAGGAACAGGGCCAAAATGGGTGTGTAAAAAAGATGCATATATAGGTTATTTTTGTCGTGGTGACTTTAATAAGAGAAGTGCAATGTTTGTGGTGCAATGTATTTGTAACGTGTTGGAGTGTTTTTAAAGACTAGGGAAATTATGGCCTAGTGGCAATGCAATTACATTTTGTAGTTGGAGCAGTGTATGTTGTCTTATAGTAGTGGTTGGAAAAGAACAGTACTTTATATGTAAGGTGAAGTGATGTATATACATACATTGGCAGTATACACATATTTGTGAGCAGGTGGAAAATGGTGGCACTATATGGGATCTAATGAGAACGGTTAGAAAGTATGACATTTATATGGAAGGAAAAATTGAAAATGTTGAAATGCCAGAGCTCTATTAGATTTGGTCCAGTTTGTATATCGCTGCTTTTCACTAATCATCAGCTTATGCTTATTTTCTTCAGAGCCCTTTATAATATCTCTGATCTTCCTGCAAATTGAAGCAGTGAGTATGTTGCGGACTGTCTTTGCGCTTAAGGATTGTTTTCTGCTGAAAGGGGCTTAAAAGCCATTCATAATTTAGTTTGTCAGTCCCTTCCCGTGTCGTCATTAGGAAGGTTTCAAGCACACGTTCTGTTTGGTTTTTAGTCATTCGCAGTCTGGTTAGTCTTCCATCAGGTTCTACTTAAGGAAGTATCAGTTTTGATCTCACTGGATTCGCCGAAGACCAAACACTATTTAACATCCAATGGTCACTCTTGCTGGAATAAATAGTGTCAGTTTTAACAAGTTTCTCCTTAATCCCTTGAGAGATGTAGATAAAATCAATGATCGCCATGGACGTACCCCGCGACCAGGTAGGCTGAATTTCCCCTTTTCCATTTAGGGGGTTGGTCGTGAGGAGAAGGTTACGCTCGCCCATTTCTTTGGTCCATCGTCGAGCTTTGTTTCATCAAATCTTACTCCTAGTTGGTCAAAGAGATGAAGATTCAGGTCGCCACATATGATGAATTCAGTATGTTGGAATCAGACAGTGGCATTGTCGATGGCTGTTAAGACCTCGTCATTTATTGCCATTGGGTTCACAATTATCAGCGTCTTTTTTCCAGTGGGCGAATTCCTGTCATCTTCTATCTTGGAGATCAGTAATTGGTGTCTTAAGATGATTATTTGGATCCATGGATTCACATTAGTAGCGTCAATAATTTCAACAAAATTTGCATCCACTTTTATCAGAGTCCTGTTAAGGAACGTCCTTTCAGACCTTGTTTTGCCAAGTTTGCAAAGGTGAGGGAGCCTTCACAGACTGGTTGTTGAACCAGCCATGTCTCCTGAAGACACACAATCTGGCAATTGTTGAGGTTCTGATTATTCTGGTGAAGAAGATGCGTGTTGCCTCGGAATTCCAAGAGCATAGAGACTTCTCTCGTGTTTGCTCGGTGGGTGGTGGCTAATATTGAGAAGTATTCATCTGGGATCTCACGTCTTCTAGGTACTATGTGTCTCTCCCTATGAAATACTTCAAGCAATTCAATCTTAATCTATGGTCGCTCTGTTGATTACCATACCATCTCCAGCCTAAATTTCTCTCTTCATCATCTCTAGCTGATTCTGCAGCCTTTATTCCATCAATTCTTGTTATTTGCTTTGCATTGCCTTCACGTTCTTGTTTCACTCTTCTAGTGAACTCAATTTCTTCTGTCTGGTGTTCCTTAAACTTACTTCAAAGGAAACCCAATTGATACAGTAGATTTTTATATGTCAGAATATTTTCCATTACTGATTTGCCATGCAGATCGACCTCTACAATACTCAAAGAGTGTTCCTCTATGAACTGAATTAATTTTTTTATCTCTCGAGCCTATAAATTGAAGCTGGGGAATAGCATGTAACAAACACAATATTTTGTATCAGTTGATTGTTGTATGATTTCTTCTCCTGTCTTTGTTGCCTTAGGGGGATAAAAGATGTATTCCCCATTAATGCACTCTCATTGTCAGTGGGTACATCAATAACTTCATAGTGGTCTCTGAATGAGTCTTCTAAGTTGCCATTTGGCACATCTTCACAGGAAAGGTCATCATCTGTTATATCTTCACAAGAAAGGTTCCTCCCCACTGAAGCTTCCGACCCATCGTCATCATATTGATCAATGATTATCAGCGAAATCACATTTAAATTGTTTCCACACATTGCTTCTTGCGACTCCTCTATAGGTCTTAGCATATTACTAATTGGTTCCTGTTGAGGTTGAGCTTCATGCATAGTTGCGTCTGCTTTTTGCAATGTGGGGTCTACTTCTGCGTTCCCTGTTGACCTCACTATTATATTTGGTCTTGAATTCGGCAAAGGAATCTTTTTGTTTTGTTGATTCTTTGGGGTCTTCTGAGGTAGTGAAAGGTGATGCAAGAAGGCCCTTGAACCTTTCTGATTTTTTTTCTTTTCTTTTTTTATCTGGTTGGTGTTATATTGATTGATCTTGGGCACAAAGATATCGTAATTCTCTTTCTGCTTCTCCCCTTGTTCTAATGCCTGTGTAATCTCCAGGCACTTTTGGGGAACTTCGGCTGTTGTGCCCGGATTCATCTGGCATTCCTCTTCATTTGGTACAGATGTAGCATTCATGGGGATAGCTTCTTTTTTGTCCATGATTCCCATTTATAATTATTTCTTCATTTGTAGAAGGGTTCATTATGTGTTTTATATTGGGAAATGGTGACAGATCTGTTACTCCATTCTTTAAATGCTGATTTAGTTGGCTGTTGTTTCTCTTCAGCGAGGATAGTTCTTCAGCTATGTTATTTGGATTCATCATGACCAGGAGGTTATTATTCATCTCTGATTTGTCTGTTCAGTCATTTCTTGCAAGCTCAAATAGTCTATTCTGCCACCGTACACTTGCTTCAGCTTCGATGTTTATTCGCTCTTGTATTCTTGTCATGAATGCTTCTGCATAAATCTGTTTTGAATGGATTGATGCCAGTAAGGTAGCTTGGTCCTTCATCGTCTCAATGTTGGTTTCAAAAAGCTTTAAGAATGGAATCAAAGTTTGAGATGTGGTTACTACCAACATATTCTGGAGGTCCATCAATGTGGTCGGATTTGGATCCTTCAGGCATCCTCTTGTTGGACTACATTGGCATTTATCATGTGGCTTCTCCAGGGGTGGCAAGTGTTCAATGAGTTGCCTCTTCGGACTTTCCTTCTTCGTTGTTTTTGCTGGTAATTGGCTTTCATTCTGGTGATCTGATGTTTCTGACTCCCGGTTTCGCGGTTGACAGTGAGGGCTAACAACCGTCGGTGTTCAAGTAGGTCTTTCACATCTTGCTTCTCTGTTGCTAGTTTTGAAGAACACCTCTTTCCTTTTTTAATGGTTGCTCATGAGTAGCTCCATTTCTGTGATGTCGAGAGATAATCGAGCTGCACGCAAGTTTGGAGTCTGTAGGGATGAGACCATTAAATCTTCAGATTTTATTCTTTGCTCCTGAGTTTTTTGCCATTGTTGCTTCGCCAATAATGCTTTCTTTTTTGAGTCATCTCCCACTTGACAGGTGGGAGTGAATAACTCATGTCTGGCTCATAATTTGATCTTGTGAAACGGCGATGCCTCGCCCGCAGAGCCCATAGACCACAAGACTCAGCACTCGACTATGCGGCTGCTCCGTGGCAGAGGTCAGGTTATTTTGGACTTCCAGCAAAGTTCAGCAGGATAGAATGAGGACTCCAGAAACTCCTTGCAGGCAACAGGCACAAGACTCAGCACCTGAATCTGCAGCCGCTCAACGGCAGAGGTCGGGTTATTTTCGACATCCAGCAAAGTTCAGCAGGATAGAAAGAGGACTCCAGAAACTCCTTGTAGGCAACAGGCACACGACTCAGCACTCAATTCTTTTTTAATCTACTTCTCTGTTCTTTGGGTTCTTCTTGTTCATTTTCCCCTTTTTGCTCTTCATCTTCACACAGCTGAATGGTCTGGTTCAACTCCAAGTTAAACCACACTCTCTTTTTATGTGTGTTATAATTCCCTGTCTCACTTTCATTTGTTTGTTTTCTTGTTTCTTAATCAGCAAGCAATTCAGTATTCTTATTCAGAGGTGATTCTTGGGCATCTGTGTTTTCATCATGGCAGAGGTGATTAGCTAGTCACTTGTTGTCGCTACATCCAAGATCACTCCTATGACTTTCTGTACCTTCACTTGGTTGCTGCTTTGAACTGCACATAATGTTTCTATTTTCTCAGACAAGATTTTAACTTGGGACTCTAAGCATTGAAATCTGTCCATTTCTCTCAATTCTTCTTTTTGTGGTCTGGGTCGGTAATGATTAAACTCACCCTGATTAGGCCTATTATGGTATCTTTTCAGGAGATTGATTTATGTTTGTGTTACCCATGAATTCCCGTGACACAGGAGGTGGGGAATGTGGAGTGACCATCCTTTGACCACTGAATCTATCCACATATCTTGGTCTTTCTTGGTGGCTATATATCATTGTGTGTGGGTCAAACCTACTCTGGGCCCTTAATGTGTAGTATGGGCTGTTGTACATTTGATTTTGATTGTTATCTGTCACCTCCCGGCCTCCGGCGCATTTCAGCTGTTGACTGGGTCTGAATTGGAACTTTATCAGCCTCAGATTGAGGTTAGTACCCATTATCTCTCTACTTATTTCGGTTTAAAATTATATCAGTTAACCTCACTGATTAGCTTAAATGGTAATGTTTATTCTTTTGAATTTCCCGCAGGAAAGGCTTTTAGAACGCATTTAACAATCACTACTCTACTACATACAGGAACAGTGAAGTCCCCACCCTGAAGATGGATCATTAGATCCGAAACGCGTTGGTTACCTATGTCACCTATTAAAAGGGGCTTCCCTGAATGGTGTTACTTCACAATACAAAAACCCTAAGAGTGAACTTATTGCTGTTTGTTAAATTTATATCGCTGGTTTACAATTGGTTAATGAAATGTATACATGTCCCTTTGAACATTTACAGGATGTGAATAATAAGGCTAAGCTTTGAGCTACTTGCTTTCTGCTTTTGTTACATTTATGTACCTTTACAAACCAGGTTATACTCTGTTTGTTAATTGGAATGAGAATTCCTGGATGCTTCACCATTGTCTGAATAATTCTTTTGTACATTGTTTATTTGTTTGAAAAAACAGACCTTGAGAGTTCTATTAAAAAGTATCAAAAAGTATTGGTCAGTACCAGATCTGTATAATTGGTTACATAAGTGATCTTACATGCCTGATTTATCCTTTATTGATGTTATTTATTTTCTATTTTGTAATATGTTAAAGTCAAGACTCAATTAACACTCTCTCCACATGAGAGTATTAATTGATCAATTAAGAGTCAACATTTAACTCCCGAACGAAGATTCGGTAGGAGTGCATTTGGGCTTACTGCCTAGCAATAGGTAGTTTAGGTTGTTTCGGTAATGATTAAACTCACCCTGATTAGGCCTATTATGGTATCTTTCAGGAGATTGATTTATGTTTGTGTTACCCATGAATTCCCGTGACACAGGAGGTGGGGAATGTGGAGTGACCATCCTTTGACCATGGTCAACCTGTGGTGAGGCCTGATTATATTGGCGCGGTACATAATTCATATTTTGTCTTCATTTGGTGGGAACTGTTCCCTATGCTGATTTCCATTTTCACTGAATCTATCCACATATCTTGGTCTTTCTTGGTGGCTATATATCATTGTGTGTGGGTCAAACCTACTCTGGGCCCTTAATGTGTAGTATGGGCTGTTGTACATTTGATTTTGATTGTTATTTAGGCATGGCATATCATGGTGAAACACCACTCCGGGGGAACTGCCAAGGTAACACAGACGATTGTAAGAATTTCTGTTGCTGGGATCAATGGATTGGGACATAGGAGTCTGGGGTGATGTTCTATGTGGGGCCATGCCCCTTTTATTAGGTGTCATGTCATTCTTTGCCTGAGCTTGGGCTGATTCTAGCGGCATCTTTACAGACTTTAACTCCAAAATCACTGGTGTGGATTCCTTAGACTTTGATTTTGTCTCTTTATTGTTAGGCCCCTTCTCTTTCTGATTAAATATCACCTCATACAGTTTGGTTGCCTGTCCAATTATCCATTCTAATGATTTTTCCCTGTCAAATACATTGAATAATTGGGCTTCAATTTCTTTTTGGAACCCATAAAAATACGCAGTTTCAAATTCTACTGAGTTAGGGTTAAAGGTCATATCAAAACGTGAGAATGCTCTTTTAAGTTTGGAAAGAATTGCCAATGGGGATTCATTTTGTTGTGCAGCCATGCTATAAGAAGCTTTCTTGACTTGCAGTATAGACTGATAAGGTGAGCATTTGTTTCTAATTTATTTCTCAAAGTCTGCCCATGACAAATGTTCCTGTTCATTGAGATCATGGATGATACTAGCTGAAGCCGCATGATATGATATGATATTTTATTCATCTCACACTCATACACAAGTGTTTCAAGGTGTTTCAAGGCGCGGCGAGGGAAGGGAGGGGGTACAAGAGTGGACAAAACAACAATCTTACTAGGCCCAGTGACATTGAGAATGCGCAAGTGCAGGGGAGAGGGAAGGGGGAAGTGCGAGACGCAAGGGAGAAGTGGAGAGTGCACAACACAGGATCAAAACAACAATAGGTAGTGCGACCATCAGGTGGTAAGTGCATGACTTAAGTGGAGACAACGGGTGTCAAATAAATGTAGGATAGGGGACTGTAGGGTTGCAGCTACAAACCCAAGTGCAGGGTTTGCCGGAGTTAGTGTGGGTACATCGCAGGGTGGGCAAGGGATCTGCGCTCGAAATCAGATAGTAGCCAGATGCCCAATGCTGAAATAGACAGAGATCAGCAGTGCAGAGGAAGACAGAAGGCAGAATCAAAAACAAACGTCTTGAGGTGGTTCCGGAACCGGAGATAGTTCTCAAATTTCCGAGAGTCAGGGAGGCTTTTCCAGAGGGAGGCCCCAGCCGAAGGATGAGATCTACCACCAACTTGCTGCTTGGAGAAGCGACTGATCCTGAGGGAGTTGGAGGTGGAGGAGCAAAGAGCTCCAGTAGGAAGGTATTTACGAAGAGAGAATTGGAGGTCTTGAGCACCCAGGCCTCAGAAGACCTTGTGGACAATGCAGAGGGCCTTGAACTTAATCCTTGCAGCCACTGGGAGCCAATGCAGAGATTTCAGTGCTGGAGAGAAACAATCTCAGGGCTTGAGGCCAAGGACAAGCCTCGCAGTCCTGTTCAGGATGAGTTGCAGGGGGGGGAGAGTAGAAGCAGGCAGATTTAGAAAGAGGCTGTTGCAGTAGTCTAGCCTAGGAAGAAGCCGAGCTCCGGAGACAGTGAGCTTCTGGGGAAGGAGAGGAAAGGAACAGTAACTCTGAGGAGGTTCAGTTGGTAGTTTGAAATCTTAGAGACGTCAAAGATGTGAGGAGAAAATGAGAGTGTGGAGTTAAAGATGACCGCAAGGTTCTTAGCCTCACAGGTGGGAGCAGGAATAGGGCCAAGGGAGGCCGGCCAGAGAGTGACAGGAAAGGAGGGTGCAGGTGTGCCGATGAGGAGAATCTTGGTCTTGCTGACATTAAGGCAGAGATCATTGGTGGCACACCACTCCTGGATAGCAGACAGACAGTCAGAGATGGGAGAAGGAGAAGAGGTGGCAGAGGGGAGCCTGAGAACAAGCTGAGTGTCATCCAAATAGCACTAGAACTTGAAGCAGAGAGCAGCAATGCGATGGGCAAGAGGTGCCAGGTATTGGTTGAACAGACAGAGAGAGAGGTTATACTCCAGGGGAACACCACAGGTAGAGAGTGAAATAGAAGAAAGGAAGTACCCAAGTTGGACCTAGGTTGGTTGATCAGAGACAAAAGAGATCAGCCAGGCCAGGGCCTTATTGGTAATACCCAGGTTATTACGGACACGATTGAGCAGGATGGCATGGTTGACCGTGTCAAAGGCAGAAGAGAGATTGAGTAAGATGAGGACAGAGGAAAGATTAGAATCTAGGTTAGAGAGCAGGTCTTCACAGATGTTCAGGAGAGCAGTTTCCATTCTTCTGGCTGCTCTGAAGCCAGACTTATGGTCATGGAGACAACCAACAGATTCAGTGTGATGATTAACTTTGGATTTGGCCAACTCTTCCAGGACTTGGCCCAGGAAATGAGTGATGGAGATCGGGGGATAGTTAGCCGGGCAGGAGGGATCGGCAGAGGGTTTCTTGAGAAGATGGTGCACAAGAGAATGCAGACTGAAGCAGTATACATTTGCCAGAAAACTTGGAACAAGCGATACATTAATTGTGTTACCTATTCTGGCCCATCGAACCAAGAATCTTCTTAGAACATCTACAGTTTTGCAAAGATTGGTCGTATATAGCGAACAAGTGCACTCTCGATTTGCTTGTCCCAATAATAAACACGGCCGAAACATTCTCAGAGAACCTAATGCGAAAACTAGATGAAAAATTGACAGCAATAAAAGATTGAATAGATCTGGATCTATACAAAACAAAACTTGCGTCCTTTGATGCGACCATAAAAGAGTTTAAAGATCTGAATATGACCAAAAAAATCCACAAACTAAAAAAAGACGTATCTGCCTTTGAGCACAGTAAAATATACCCCTATACCACAGATAAAAACTTCACTCCAGAAGCCAGGCAAGCCAGACGAGATGCATATCAGCTAAGGACAAAAACCATTTGGTAGTGCTCGGTCTGGCTCCTCAAACAATTCTAGTGGAGGGTCTGATGATGGTACAAAAGCAGGAACGGGACAAACAGGACCCCCGTTGCGCCCTAGACAACAAGCACGTTTCAAAACTCAGGTGCAATACATGGGCAATTCGGGTCCCAATCAACAACAACAACATTTTTTAGGCTGAGGTGGGCCAAATCGAGGGCCCAAGATGGCAAACGTTTTCCCCAAGAGTCACACCGAGCAGAGGTCAAACCCCTCTACCTCAACTGAACTTTCATTGATTATGATTTTTTCCAAACACCAACTGACTAATGCTGAGACACAGGTTCTCCAAAAGGGACGTTCATTTGTACCCACTGATAGGTATGATGCCTTTCAAACATGCATTGAGCTAACACAACTCATGAGGAAAATCAGGTTAAACAATTATATGCAGACAAACCAAGTGAAACACCTGACATTGGGACTGGGTTACGACCCCCATCTCGTTTCCTGCTACCTTTGCATAGCCACACTGTGGAATCTACCACTTTTTCACAGGCAATCCTAAAAAAAATTTGAAGAAATAGAAACCAGGTTACCCTTTATCCATGACAATTGTACAAAAAAACAACTTGAAGCGCTTGCAGCACCAGCTAAGCATGACACAATTGTCATAAAACCGGCTGATAAAGGCAGAGCAATCGTAATCTTAGACACCATAGACTACGATAAAATGCTGAATGGATTACTTACAGATGTAAAAGCTTACAGACCTTTACCGGCAGATCCTACCACATCTATTCGATCTTTGATAGCTCCAGTGGTCAATGAAGCCAAGCAGAGGGCTTCATTTCAGCACATGAAGCTAGTTTTCTTATGCCTGATCATCCTAGACTACCAGCGTTTTACGCCTTGCCAAAAGTACACAAGGGACGGATTCCTATCCCAGGAATACCCACAGTGTCCGGCATACAATCAATCCTAGAACCACTGTCAGAATATGTTGATTTTTTCTTGAGGGATGATATCCCTAAAATGGAATCTGTCACGCTCACCTGAAAACTCCACAGGAGCGATGGATTCCCTCGACCTCTGCTCTGCTCTTCCCTTGCCTGAATCCTACCTTATCTCCCTCTCCTGGGGTTCTTCCTGTAAGGTAAGGTAAAGGGCGGGTTAAGAATGGTGCCAGGCCCTGGTAAAACCCCCTTCCCAACTCCCTAAGTTTAAGCACTGTGTTTAGGGGCTCACCTCTTAGTTTGGTAAGGTGTGCTCTCTGTCCTGGCTCTGCAGGGGAGCTATGGTGCGGGGCAGAATGGCTGCTGTGCAGTAGTGATGCTGTTCTCACTAGTCATGGTTATGCTGCGGGAAAGAAGACAACGCCACCTCCTTAGTTTGAAAAGTTCAGGCGATCCCAAAAATGTCCAGGGGCAGTTACTTCACTGGACCCTTATGCGGTGGATCTGAGAGTTCAAATGTTCAAGTGTCCTTGGTTACCCAGTTACTTCACTAGGCGCTGGTAAGAGAAGGCGTGGAGTTGTCTTTTTGGAGTTTGCACCCAGAATTGTCTTTAGTGTCTAATCCCCCTTTCCCTTGTTCTTTCTCCTAGCTGGTTTGTCAAGAAAATACCTCTTCGGGGAGGAATCCAACGAGCGGGGGTGACCTGAAGGTCCGCAAGATGAAGATGAAGCTGAAGAGACGATCGGAACCGCCGAAAAACAGGTGATTTGAAAGACGAAGTTCGCTAATGCTTTCTGTTGTTCTCTTTTGCAGATGCAGAGCTCGTAGAAGCGAGGATGCTGTCCTGCCGGGAATCGGGTCTGCAGAAAGCCGTGGGAGAAGCTCCAGAGACTGGAACCAGGTAAGCGCGTGCTCACTGCTACAGAATCACATGAAGCAAGTCTTGTTCTTTGGGCGTGGTTTTTATAGAGGGCCTCGCCCAAAGAATAGAGCATTGCATAAATTCCGGATTGGCACAAAAGGGATCCATTTTAATGGAACAGGAAGTCTCATATTATCCCATGGGCGTAGGAGGTTCCTAAGGGAGACATGGATATGGATATTAAACCTGACCTAGCCCTCCATGTTCTTACCCACAATGCTCCTGACCGATTTCTCTTCCAGTTATCATGAACTGGGTATGAAATCGACTGTATAGTGCCACCTAACCTAGTACCCATGACAGTCCTCCCCCTCAAGACCCCTCCCAAGGATGTGTTTCCCGGACCAGGCTTAGTGGGATTGTTCTTATGGAACTTGAGTAATAATCGAGGGGCATGAATGTTCTCTCTTGGCTCCCATGACCCTTCCCTATCCCTTCCAGTCCACCAAATAATACAGGGTCTTTCTCACAATCTTCGAATCTAGTATTTGACCTTATATTCTGGTTCCTCCCCTTGTAATACTAGGGGGTTTGGAGGTACTAATATTCTAGTCGCAGGCTGCGCAGGTTTCAACAAGGAAACATGAAACATGGGATGTATGCGCATTTGTGGAGGTAGAGTTAATCTCATGGCGACAGGAGTTACTACACTCTCTATTATGAACGGGCCTAAGAATTTGGGTTGAAATTTCCTGGCCCCCTTCAATGCTATATACTTTGTTGCTAGCCATACTGAATCCCCGGCTTGGTAGTTAGGGGCCTCTTGTCAGTGGTGCTCACCATACCTTTTCTGTGTGATCTTAGCTGCCTCAAGGTTTTCTATTGCATCTTTATTTGCCTGTGAAATCCTCTCATTTAAGGTCTCGAGGGCTGGCATTTCGATGGCTTCTGGTGGGTCATATGCTTGGTTCTAGGGTTGCGGCCATACAGAGTGTAAAACGGTGTCATGCATGTGGAGGCATTTATCGAATTATTATATGCGTATTCGCCCATCCAGAGGATCTCTTCCCAGGAGCGTTCTGTCTGGTGTAGTAGACAACGGAGATACTGTTCTAAGGTCTGGTTTGTACGCTCTATTTGGCCGTCTTTTTGTGGGTGGTGACTGGTAGACAACCGGATTTCAGTTCCGGCCAGAGTACAGCAATGCTTCCAGAACCGTGACACAAATTGGCTTCCTCTGTCAGAGATTAATATGGATGGAAACCCATGCAACTTCACAATGTTATAGAGAAATTCCCTAGCCAAGACCTGAGCTGATGGAATCCCTTTTAGGGCGATAAAGTGGGACATCTTGGTGAATAAATCTACTACCACAAGGATGGTGTTGAATTAGGAACGGGGAGGCAAGTCTGTGATAAAGTCCATTGAGACTGTATGCCAAGGGTGTCTAGTCAAAGGATAGAATGTCGACAGGTCAAAGGATCGACACCAAAGGGTAGACAGGTCAAAGGATCACATTTTTTGATTTCACATTTTTTGTTGGTTTTTTTGGGGGGAAAAGTGTTTTTTAGCCAAAAAAGGGGGGTTGGGCGGGGAACCCCCCCCCAAAAAAATAAAAAAATATGAAAAAAGAAATTCGATCCTTTGACCTGTCGACCCTTTGGTGTCGATCCTTTGACCTGTCGACCCTTTTACTGTCGATCCTTTGACCTAGAACCTATGCCAAGGTGTAGGTGGCGTAGCCAGTGGTTGCAGTAAGCCGGCGGGTCTTTGCCTTGAGGCCTTGCTTTGGACACATGTTCCACATGAGTTGACAAAGTCGTGGATATCTTGGTGCCAATTTGGCCACCAGTAGGATCTCTCAATTTTCTCAGTGGTCTTACTCACTCCAGGGTGGCTTTCCATTGGTGAATCGTGATAATTTACAAGTATTTCTTCCTGCAGGGTACGTGTTGGGAGGTACAGATGGTCTTGATAGTACGGTAGACAATTCTTGACGGAAAAGTTGACCCCCTTTTCTTCCCATGTTTGTAATTCCTTTATGGGCAGGCTTTTTTTTACCTTCTGCTTGACTTCTTCCCATGAAGAATCATTTCCACACAGACCAAGGATCTTGTCTCTTTGGATGATGTCCACCGGATCAGGAATTCTGTAAGCTTGTTCTCCTTTACCTATGCACGATAAAGCGTCTGCCTTCCCATTTTTCTTTACCTATGCACAATAAAGCATCTGCCTTCCCATTTTTAACTCCAGGCCGGTAGGTAATCACAAAATCATACTCTGATAGGAACAGAGCCCAACAAAGCTGTCTAGATGATTGTGCTTTAGCTGAACGTAGGTACTGGAGATTTCGATGATCAGTTATTATGGTAATGGTATGTTTGGTTCCGAGTAAGTAATGCCTCCATTCCTTGAGGGCCTCTTTTATCGCAAGCAGTTCTTTATCCGTAACTGCATAATTTAGTTCTGCTGGTGAGAATTTTTTCAACCAGAATGTCACGGGATGAAGCTGACCAGTGTCTGGATTCCGTTGGGACAAGACAGCTCCCAGGGCCACGCTTGAAGCATCAGTCTCAAAGATGTAAGGGAGATCTGGTTGCGGGTGTTGTAATATTGGGGCGGATGTGAATCTGCTCTTCAGAACACAAAAGGCTTCCATAGCTGCGGGGGTCCATTCAAATTTCCGATGCTTGCGTAAAAGGGTGGTAATAGGATGCACCAAATGTGAAAAACCAGGTATAAAGCGTCTGTAGAAATTTGCAAAACCCAGGAAGCTCTGCACTCCCTTTAGAGACGAAGGTGATGGCCAAGTGAGTATCCCCTCTACTTTCCTGTTGTCCATACGGATGCCTTGTGGCGACAAGACGAATCCTAAAAACTCAACTTCGGGGACATGGAAGGAGCACTTTTCAAGCTTGGCATAGAGGTGGTTGTTGCGCAGCTTGTGAAGAACTGCCCGTACATGAGATACATGCTCTTGTACAGTAGCCGAATAGATGAGGATATCGTCTATGTACACTACGGCACATACGTCTAGCAGTTCTCGTAGGACATCATTCATGAAGTGTTGGAAAGACGCTGGCGCGTTGCATAACCTGAACAGCATTACTTGGTACTCGTAGAGGCCGTACCTGGTGCGGAACGCGGTCTTCCATTCGTCACCCTCTTTAACACGCACCATGTGATAGGCTCCTCGAATAGATCCAATTTCGTGAACACCTGCACGTGACGCACTTGGTCGAGTAACACGGGTATCAGAGGTAACGGGTACCGATTTTTCACCGTGACCTGGTTTAACGCGCGATAGTCAATGCACGTACTTAGATCCCCCTCCTTCTTAGGGACGAAGAAGAGGGGAGACGCCGCAGGGGATTTTGAAGGGCGGATAAAACCATTTGCGAGGTATTGGTCCAAGTATGCCTTTAGATGAGAGTTTTCCCCTTCTGTCAAAGCGTATATGCTGCTACACGGAACCTTTGCCCCTGGTACCAGGTCTATCTGACAGTCATAAGGACAGTGCAGAGGCAGAAAATTGGCTTGTTCCTTGGCGAATACATCTCGAAATTCCTGGTATTCAGGAGGTAAAACTCCCAACATCCCCAACCCTGGGAGAGTTTTATGAGATGCTGTTATTGGTCGTTCCAGCGTCCAACCTGACTTGTAACAGTGTCTGCAATCCCTGGGGAGGTTAATGATCTACTATGCCAATCTACGAGTGGGTTATGTTTCTCGAGCCAAGGTATGGCAAGGATCATCTGGAACTGTGAAGCCAAAATCAGATCGAATGAAATTTCCTCCTTGTGCCCGTCTTGACAGAGCATAATGACCTTGGCGGTACAACGGGTAACTGGTCCTGATAGTAGCTGAGTTCCGTTGACAGCGGTTACATTGTCCACGGTCGCCTTTGAACAAATTGGTAAACCGATTTTGTCGGCCATTTCTAAGTCCAGATAATTCCCTATGGCTCCACTATCCACAAAGGCTTCAAGTGCGTGTAATCTTGAGTGTTGACGCTGGTCCACGATGGTAACTGGGATGGTAAAATGAGAGCTCAGGGGAGTCTTTTTTGCTCTCGACAAACCGACCTCTAAGTTTTCCGGGCGTTGGAGTTTTCCACCTAGGTTGTCTCCTTTACCCCATCCATGGTGCCTACAGTCTTTCGGGGTGGTTTGGCCGGGCAGTTGCGAAGGAAATGGCCAGATTGACCACAGAATAAACTATCACGTTCCGCCTTAGAGAGGGGACCTCGGACTCCCCCTAGTTGCATGGGGTCAGGATGTGTTTCCATGGACTGGCGAACTGATGTCTCCTTGGGCCGCATGTAAAAAGTCCTGCTCTCCATGCGTGAGCGGTCGGCCATCCGGGTCTGCAAACAGTGATCAAGTTGAAGTGCTAGGTCTATGTATTTGGCGCACCCATCGGGTGGATTAACTACTTGTGCCAGGATGTCTTTAAGCTCTCCCCTTATACCTCAGTAAAAAAAAAGGGTTTTCCGTTTTTCCTCGGGCAAATTTGTTTCGGCTACCAGGCGATTAAAGGTTGATACGTAAGGCAAAAGATCCTGATTCCCTTGTCACAAAAATAACAACTCGTCATCCAAGGCCTGTTCTTGTGTACTACGGGTGAAAAGCTTTTCCAATTCGCGTTGAAAGCCCGCAAAATTTCAAAGCAAGGGGTCATCCCTGTTGACTAACGGTACAGACCAATCCGCAGCATGTCCCCCCAAGAATGACAACACAAAGGCTACTTTAGACTGGTCTGAGGGAAACAACCCTGGTTTGCACAGAAAATGTAGATGGCACTGGATCATAAAAGTGCAGAATTTTTTGGGCTCCCCTGAGAATCTCTCCGGGGCGCCAGAGGTATGTTGCCAGGAAGGACTACCTGTACTGGAGCTGCTATGGGTTGGGGTGGTACAGTTGTTGGGGTTGTGGCTCCCCCTGGTAATGGGGCCATACCTGCTTGAGTCTGAAGTAATTGGCGAGCTATCTCATCTGTCTTATCCATGTTCACTGCCAATTCACGCCTTAAGGCGTTTGTCTCCGAACGAGCTGCAAGTACCTTAGCCCTCAGCTCCCCCAATAACTGTGACAGTTGGCCTACATCCGAGGTCTCCATCGCTCAGGCGGAGGTGTTTTAAGGTTGGCTTTGTGTTCTGTCACGCTCACCTGAAAACTCTGCAGGAGCGATGGATTCCCTCGACCTCTGCTCTGCTATTCCCTTGCCTGAATCGTACTTTATCTCCCTCTCCTGGGGTTCTTCCTTTAAGGTAAAGTAAAGGGTGGGTTAAGAATGGTGCCAGACCCTGGTAAAAACCCCTTCCCACTCCCTAAGTTTAAGCACTGTGTTTAGGGGCTCACCTCTTAGTTTGGTAAGGTAATGGCCGACACAATACCGTGTCTACAAGTGACTCTTTTCCAAAATGGCCGACACGGACCATATTCAACAGTAGTCCTTTCTCTATGCCCAGTTGTGAAGTAACGCATAAAGAAGGGGGGCAAAATACACCACCCCTCTTGGCAGACTCATGCACGAGATTCCACACGGAGCCTCACTGCCTTGAGTCCTCTGCAGATGCGCCTTTAGGTGAGTGTTGAATTCCGCCTTTCTCTCTATGTCACTAACAGATAATATATATATGCTGGAGCAATTACGACCTCAGGTAGCCAACGGAACAGGAGGTGATAGCATATACACTGCTTTACAACCTTACTGAGACAGACAAAAAAGATCACACGGTCCCTGCAAACAGGTACACAATACTTTATAGCCCGTATGCAACACCTGGTTCCCTCCCGGCTTGGCATTTAAGAATAAGCTTGTCCTAGATTAGTGTTTGGATCCACCAAATAACATCAGAATAGTGGGAATAGTGGGAGGAATAAATGCAGCAGTCCACACCACCGCATCTCTGCTTCAATGCAGACTGGATTCTCTAATAAATAAATGTAATCCAGATGCTCAAACAATTTTCAAATATCGCACCCCACTTATATGGGGTACAGTTGAAAACAGGCAGTGACCAGCAACGTTGTTTTGCAACCTACCTATGCAAGTACTATGACATTCTTTGGATACCAATAATGGCACTGTATAAGACTGCAGATGTTGGAATGCAGCACCCGGTGCATAGCAGAGAGATCTAGAACGTTTTTACACAAAAAGCAGCATAAAGACGTCTTTTTCTGTTTTTTCTGTTTTGCCTCATTGTTTTGCAGCTCACTGTGGAAAACACTGAGCCCATGTGACCAGCAAAGGGGCATCACCTATGTCTACCACACAGTAATGAGAATGAACAAATACTGAGGTAAAACAACTCTTCCCTGTTCATCTATATGCATGCATTTATGTATGCACAATCACAATTGCAATGTATTCACCTGCACCCCCTCCCCTCACCCTTGATCTCCACCTCGATGTTGTGTGTTGGGGGGAATGGGCAGTTTTTGCACAGCACATTCATGTATTGATGAACAGCATGTACACAAGGAGGGGGACATCACGTCCTGGGTACAATGCACAGCTTACCGGGCAGGTGTAAGCACACCGTTCTTAAAATGTCTATGCACAAAAAATCTTTTTACAATAAGCATATATGCTTAATAAGTAGACATAGATTGTCCTCCAAAAACCCGGCTGCTAAATAGGTCCTTCTTTCTCCCTAGATGGGACGTGGGGCTCTGCCACTAAATGCGGATGGAAAATTAAATCTAACAATATAAGAAATTGGTCCTGAAGAAGATGAGTCAAACAAGATATATCATCGAAACCATCGACCAGATAATTGATGGATGTCTTCAGTAAAATAGACACTTCCTGAGAATTACTCCTTCTATACTTCCCTGTGTCTATATGATACCAAAGTGTTTTTTTTTAAAGATTTAACAACTTCTAAACCAACTTTGTAGTAGTTGTTACTTTTTAGATAGATTTTTGCAATTGCAAGTAAATTATGCTCGATGCATGATTACAGATGGGTTGAGAAAGCACACACTACGGAGGGTGAATAAAGTTTTGGAAATCCCCCGCCGTGTGTCCTCTCCCCCACATTATCCTCTTTTTAAACACTACCGGTGTGTTTGATGTTTTGGGATAGCCCATTTTTGATCTGGGCAAAACTGACCGACTACTCATTGTAAAGCAAGGGCCAGCTTCCCTCTTATCTATCCTCTTTTAGATAGGTGGTCCACCACACACACACTAGGGATAGGAGCTCTGCAGGGTCAGGGTGTCCTTCCAGCCAGGGCCAGAATAGGTAACACAATTAAAGTACCGCTTGTTCCAGGTTTTTCAGGCAAATGTATACTGTTTCAGTCTTTATTCTGTCTTGTGTGATACTGTGACTGTAAGTGACAGAAAGGCTCTCATATCCCTTGAGGATTAGCCACAAAACCTGATTTTTCTTTACCTGTAAGTGTTTTGCTGCACAAGAGAATGCTTCAGGGGGGGAAGTGAAGGCTACAATGGTGAAGGACTGGTTGCAGAAGCCAGCCAGGGCAGGAGCAAAGGTGTCAATATGGTCCTTGATGGTTTTGGAAGAACAGGGAAGGACCTGTTTTGATGAGACTTTCATAGATTGGACTTGTCTAGAGAGCTCATCAGGGGAGAACAAAGGAAAAACTGAGAAAGATGGAGGAGAGGTGGCCACAGGGTGGTCACTGGTAGAGTAGAGAGTAGAGGGAGGAGGAGGCGAGGACGAGAGGGTGAACAGGATGGCCTGAGTTTTAGAGATGAAAGGAGAAGCCAGGGCTGTGCAGAGGGCCTGGTAGAGGACAGGAGAGGTAGAGACAGAAGCAGGATTGGCCAGCTCCTTGCAGATCTTAAAGAGTTCAGATGAGTTGTTAGATGCTGCAGAGACATTGGCTTGGACGTGGGCTCTCTTCTTGGTGCAGAGAGCCGCTATTGCTTTTGGAGCAGGCCAGTTTGTCAGAGGATGCACAAGAAGTTAGCCATTTCCTCTCAGCCACCCTGCACTTGTGTTTAAGGGTGACAAAATCAGAGTCATACCAGGAGTTGCATTTGGCTTTGGGCTTCAAGCGAATCCTCATAACAGGGGCAAGCACATCAAGAGCATCAGAGATAGAAGAGTAGAACATGGAAAGGGCTGTGTCAGGATGTGAGTGAGCCAAAGGAAGAGGAGGGGGAGAAAGAGTGGTGGCGAAAGCCTCAACTGACACACACTTCATGGGTCGGATGACTGAGAAGGTAGGTGGCAGTGCTGGAGTTGGCTTGGCCTGAGGGGTAGAGAGGGAGAGTTGGGAGGAAAGGAGAGAGTGATCACTCCAAGAGAGAAGAGTCGTGAGAGGAATAGAGAGGGGGAGGTCTGAAGAAATCAGAACATCCGAAGTGTGACCTGCAGAGTGAGTCGGGCCAGAGGAAAGAATAGAGAGAGAGAGGGAGTCGCAGAGGTCGCAAAATAGTCCAGAGGAATGATAGGAAAAATCCAGGTGGATTTTGAGGTCACCAAGGAGGAGGAGTTGAGTGGTTGAGGCCAGGAGAGAGGAGGGGAAGTCTCCCTTCTACGAGAGGATAGAGGTAGTCTGACCAGGTGGTCGATAGAATGTAGCAATGGTGAGAGAGTGACCAGGAGTGGGGGAAAGCCTACAGGCAAAGTATTCAAAGGAGGAGTAGGCCTGCACAGGAATCACAGAGGTAGGAATCCACTCATGGAAGATCAGGCTATGCCCCACCCGGCAGTTGGGTCTGGGCACGGAGAGGATCTTGTAGCCATCAGGGAGGAGAGTGTCTAAGTTTGTGACAGAGCTGGCCATAAACCATGTTTTGGTGAGACCGAGAACATCGAGGTCGGGTTCTTCCAGGAGGCAGGAGATGTCAGACGAGTGTTTGACAGCCGAATGAGAGTTGAGAGTGGCAATATTGAGGCAGTTGCCTCCCTTGAAAGACTTCCAGGGAGGAGTACAAATCAGAGGTGGCCCTGCAGAGGTATAGAAGGAGCCCGAGGGGGTGGGGGGCAGAGGAAGGAGGAGAGGGGTAGGCAGCCAAGGAGGAGGCAGAGGTGCGGGCAAGGAAGCCAGAGAGGAGAGAGAGGGCACAGCAGGAGCAGGAAGGAAGTTGATGAGGCGCAGGAAGCGTCTATCAAAGAGGAAAAGGTTGGCCTGAGGGAATCGGACCAGGTGTTGCCATTTCGGTAGACATTAATGATTACCCCTTAGAAGAGTGGAATGGTCCAGGCGGGCCTCCCACCGGGTGCCACCATTAATGGGTGAAGAAGAGAAGGGAGAGAGCACAGAGATCATATAAGGAGTCCAAAGATCCAGCGAAGGAATGACAAAGAGGATGTTGATGAGGGTTTGTCTGGAGGAAGCACGGGTGTAGGTGTCAGCGATAGGGAGACCAGTTAGAGACTGAGATATCCTTTTTGAACTCTTCCTACCAGACTTAGTGAGAAGGGTAGGATAGTCAATGAAGAAGCAGTTAGAGAAAATAGGAGAAACTGAGAGCGCAATAAGTGATGTGGAGGAGGGGGACGGAGAGAGAGAGGAGCAGAGAGGTGGGGGAGGCAGACAGGGGAAGACAGAAACAGCAGCACAGGGTAGCACAATGTAGTCACTGGGCACCGGCAAAGTCAAAACACAGTACAGGCACAGGGCACAGCTGCATTAAATTATTAGCAGATGGTGAAACACAGCTAGATTCGAATTATTCGCAGATGGTGAAACACAGCTACATTCACATTATTAGCAGATGGTGAAACACAGATAGATTCAAATTATTAGCAGATGGTTAAACACAGCTAGATTCAAATTATTAGCAGAGGGTGAAACACAGCTAGATTCGAATTATTAGCAGATGATGAAACACAGCTAGATTCAAATGATTAGCAAATGGTGAAACACAATACAGTTACAGGAAATAAGAGTGGGAGTCTAGGTAAGTTGGAAATGAGGGTGGGAAAGTCGGAGGGGTAGGAGGATGTCTAGATAGAAGCAACTAACCCATGGTCATTGAATTGAGAGTGTCACAAGAGTTTATGCTTCCCTCAATTAACCGTCATCAGATAGGGAGCAGACAGGAGCCTTAGGAAGTGGGCCTTTGGTGAGGGGACCGGCTAAAGCCTGCTGGTCCCCTATAGGATACTTTGTAGGTTGAAAAGACCAAAAGGTGAGCACTCAGGCAGGGTTCACATTGGGCTAAAAGGTGGTGGCCATCTTGGAATTTCCATGAAACGGTAATGGAGAAACCCACGCACACTGTAGGTCTATTAGCTCCAGGGCTCCTAAGAGATATTTGGGCACAGGAGGCACTGCGGGCAGCGCGGCAAGCACACAAGAAATAAAAAGGTGCTTGGGAGTCAAATTATGAAATTATTTTTCTTTTGTTTTCTGACAATGAGAAAAGGATGATGCGGTAGATTTTCAGGTTTAACTCCTACCTCTGTGCATCTAGAGTGAGGTGAAAATACCATCCATATTGTTCCCTAGGAATCTGAAGGGTCTTGCATATATCATGGACCACCTCAAAATGATCTTCTATGCAACAATCTCCTCCTTTTTTGACCGATCTAGTTAAGGCCTTGATAGATTTCATGTTTTTTAAAGGACTACATGGTGCATTCTGGTATGTGCCATTTTGTCACTCATTCCTGTTCTCTTGTGGGTAAGAATGTGTGTGAGTATTTGCAGGTGATTGTCATACGCAGCCGGGCCGATTGGCGGGTACTTCCGCATTGGAGGCTCTGGCGCAGACCGTAGTTCCAGCACGTTGCTTTCACTTACGTGCAGCCGCGGTCTAGTTCTCCGGCAACATGGCGGTCGCCGGGAGGTACTTCAGTCTCTCACTCCCGGCGATCGCTGCGTTGCAACCCCCATAGTGTTTTGTTTCCTGCTTTGGGTGAGAACGCTAGTATTTCCCTTATCGCGGCTTGGTCCGTGCCTTTCCCTTCGCCTCTCCTAGTTCCGAGCGAGGCTTCTTCCTCTCTCTCTCTCTCTCTCTCTTCTCTCCTTTGCTTCACTTTCTTTCAGCTTTCGCGGCTCTCTCTCTCGCCGCCGGCTCGAGTCTCTCTCACTACTCATTCTTACGAGGTGTTTTCTGCCTTGTTTCTGCCATCATCAGCTGTCGTCTACCTCCTCCAATCCGCAGTAGCCGGATACCTACTCTCCTGCAACCACAGACGACGTTTCATTCTATCTCCTTGGAAGACTCCGGTTTGGCTTCGTTCCTTTCAAGGGTTTTTTCTGCCATCAAGGCTTTTTCCCTTGTCGCCTGCTACGGGAGAGGAGTCCCAGGACTGCTTGTTTCAAGCATTCACTGTGGCTTCCTCTCGTGGTAGACAAGTATCTTCAACCACGAAGAGAGATTTCTGCTCACGTCGGCATCTCAAAACGGAAGAATTGGAGGATTACCGATCTGGTGAGGAGAGTGGGGAGGAGAGGGAGACAAAACTGGACAGTTTGCAACGCCAGGAGAACACAATGTCAGCCGAAGAACAGATCCAGGAACTCTGGAAGGCGGTTCAGGGCCTGTCACAAGAATTACAGACGGTTAAAGCTGAAAACGTGGTTCTACGCCAACTTGCCACGACTCGGGAGGTTTCGCCTGCTGAACTACCGATAATGTCGCTTCCTTCGGGGAAGTTTGATGGTTCACCAAAGAAGATAAAAGAATTCATGGAGGCTTGTGTAGTGTACTTTACATTTCGGCCTCGTTCCTTTGCCACCAATCAATCCAAGGTAGGCTTTTTGATCTCAAATATGACTGGTAACGCCCTTTCTTGGGCCACGCCATTGGTGATCAGTGCTAACCCCATATTACATGACTTTGCCGGGTTTCAAGCCTTGCTGCAACAGACATTTGAGAGACCGGAACTAACCTTCACTGCATGTGAGGATTTGTTGGATGTGCGGCAAGGGTCCTCAGATGTTCTAACCTATATAACCCGATTCAAGACTCTGGCGGCAGGAGCAGGTTGGCCGGAACAAGCCCAGTACACCATCTTCAGAAGGGGCCTAAGAGAAGAGATTAAGGAGGAGCTTGCCCGGTCCTCTCGCCCACCGACTTTCGCTGATCTGCTATCCTCCACATTGCAGATTGAATATCGTCTTCAAGAACGCCGAGCAGAACGCCGCAAACATTGTGTATCAACAAGCCCTCATACATCCAATACTTCTACGTCCTCTTCTCACGCCTCCTCCCACTCCCTCGAAGAGCCAATGCAGATCGGAGCTACCAGGGGTCCGCTTTCATTTGCTGAGCGAAGAAGGAGAAAGGAAAAGGGACTGTGTGCCTATTGTGGGTCTGAGCAGCACCAGCTCAAAGATTGTCAGGTGGTTCCAACCAGGTCACAGGGAAACGAACTTCCTTGGCGCCAGTAGGGACTTGGTTCCGAGGATCAACTTGCAACCCATTTAGTCCCTATGTTTCTCTCTCCATTTCAGCTCCCAATACTTTGGAGGATTCCAGGTTGATGGTTATTCCTGTACGAATTGAATCCCGGGGAAGGTCTATAGATGCCCTAGCCCTCCTGGATTGTGGGGCGGCTGGAAACTTTGTGGACACTCTTTGGGCAGAGAAGGTGGGCCTTCACAGAGTAGCCCGCAAAGAGGATCAAAAGGTAGAGGGTGTGGACGGATCACCCCTCTCGTCGGGTCTGATAACCCATACCACGGAAGAACTAGGAGTTACCATCTTCCAACATAGAGAAGTGCTCAAATTCGACATCATTCGAGCAGCGCACTTTCCTATAATTATAGGAGTTACCTGGCTTCGCAAACACAACCCTCAGGCAAACTGGACTAGCAACCAGTTGAGTTTTTCATCTCTGTACTGCAGACAACATTGCCTCTCAGGACCATTCCATGGGGAGTCCCTGACTTCGACGGTGTTAACAAGTGATCATGTGGGAGTTCACGTATTACCGCATTATTGTTTACCCTATCAGGAGGTCTTCAAGGAGACTATACCTGCGGATCTACCCCCACACAGGCCTGAAGATTGCTCTTTAGAGCTGGAACCTAATGCTTTAGTTCCTTTCGGCAGGATGTTTTCCTTAACCCAAACCGAGAGACAGGTATTAAGGAACTACTTGGATACCAATTTGCAAAACGGCCTTATTCAACCTTCCAAGTCTCCGGCAGGAGCTTCATTGTTTTTCATAAGAAAGAGGGACTCCACCGATTTGCGTCCTTGCATTGATTACAGAGGACTAAATAAGGTTACAATCAGAGACCGCTATCCCATGCCGCTCATATCTGAGATCATAGAGGCCGTACAGGGGGCCCGTATTTTTACTAAACTGGACCTTCGGAACGCATACCATTTGCTCCGCATTGCCAAGGGAGATGAATGGAAGACGGCCTTTCGCACCCCGTTCGGATTATACGAATACAAAGTAATGCCGTTCGGATTAGTGAATGCCCCGGCCATTTTTCAGCGATTCATGGATCGTTTATTTTCCGATCTGTTACTGGTTACTGTCATCATCTACTTGGACGATATTTTGATTTACTCATCCGATTTGGAATCCCATATCATTCATGTGACTCAAGTGCTGGAGCGTCTACAACGTTATAAACTTCTGGTCAAACCCGAGAAGTGCGTTTTTGCAGTCCCCTCTGTTCACTACCTCGGATATGTTCTCTCGGAAGAAGGAATTTCCATGGATTCAGGCAAGGTCGCTGCTTTACTCGATTGGTCCTCCCCGGACAGTGTAAAGGAGGTACAAAGATTTTTGGGTCTCGCAAATTTCTACAGGAGGTTCATTCCAAACTTCTCAGAGATAGTACTTCCCATTACCCGACTCTTAAGGAAAGATTCAGGGCCTTTCCTATGGTCACCCGAAGCTGAACATGGTTTTAGGGACTTAAAAAGATTGTTCTGTTCCGCTCCGATTCTTCAACATCCGGATCAAAACCGACAGTTCATCGTGGAGACTGATGCCTCTGCCTTGGCTATAGGGGCAGTTCTTTTACAAACCTACGATGGTATGGAACATCCAGTAGCCTATCTCTCAAAGACTTTGTCTCCCAGCCAACTTAACTATTCGGTTTTAGAGAAGGAACTACTCGCCATGAAGCTGGCCTGTGAGGATTGGCGACATTTACTGATGGGTGCGCGTCATCCTTTTCTCATTAGGACAGACCATAAGAATCTCAAGGCATTACAAAACATGGAGTGTGTTAATTCAAGGCAAGCCCGATGGGCTTATTTTTTCGCCCAATACGACTTTCATATTACCTATCTACCAGGTTCCTCGAATAAAGTCGCAGATGCCTTATCAAGGAAGGAGGTTCCTGGAGACTATACCCCTCATTCTCGAGAAACTATGTTCAGAAGAAACAAGATCCTGGAACTGGTCAACGTTTTCTTTCAAGAAGTGAAGACCGCGTTGGCTTCCGAAAGGATGAAACTTTCTAAGCTACGAGGAGGAAAATATACCGAGAAGGAAGGTTTAGTGTTTTACGAGAACCGACTGTACATTCCAGAAGGCCCTTGGCGTAAGAAGATCATTCATTTGGGCCATGATCCACTTACCTCGGGTCATAGAGGAGTGCAGAACACTACTGAACTTATCGCAAGAAGGTTCTTCTGGCCTGAATTGAAAGGAGAGGTTAAGGATTACATCAAGGCCTGTCCAATATGTGCCGGAGCTAAATATCCATCGGGCAAGCCCTTAGGTTTGCTGACCCAACCCGAGATGCCTACACGCCCTTGGGGTCTCATCTCTACCAATTTCATTGTGGATCTACCAAAGTCCGAATCCTGCACTTGCATTATGGTGACGATAGATACTTTCACAAAATTGGCACATTTTTCCCCGCTACCTGGCTTACCTACCGCCACTCAGATGGCGGAGACCTTCACACGAGATGTTTTTCGACTACATGGCTTGCCTGACAAGATCATTTCCGATCGAGGTAGTCAGTTCATTTCAAACTTCTGGAAGGCTTTGTGTACTAGAGTGGGCATGGAGAGAGCACTATCATCTGGTTTCCACCCTCAGTCGAATGGCCAGACAGAACGACTGAATGCCACCTTGGAGCAATATCTGAGATGTTATACCAACCGACACCAAGACAACTGGGTGTCATTGTTACCCACCGCGGAATTTACGTATAACAATTCTACACATTCCGCGATAGGTCTTACTCCTTTTTTTTGCACGTATGGAGTGCATCCTCGAACCATTTTTCCCGTGATTTCAGCTCCTACGAACTCTCCCACTGCGGAAGCAGTGCTTCAGTCCATTGCGGAGGCGCATAGGATTGCAGAGTTCAGTCTCGAAAGGAGCAGAAGCCGGAACAAGGAACAGGCGCATAAACGTAGGCAGGACTGGCCCGATTGGAAGGAGGGAGACAAGGAGTGGCTCTCTACTAAATTTCTGCCTCGATGGGTTCACCCTTCCAAACTTTCTCCTCGCTTTTTGGGACCTTTTTCTATCCTATCTAAGATCAACCCTGTCGCTTTCAGATTGAAATTGCCTCCCGCTCTCAGTCGCATTCATCCTGTTTTTCACTCCTCCCTTCTCAAACCTTTTGTTCCGGATCCTCACCTAAGATCTCTTCCCCGTTTGCAAGTCCAAGGTTCTGGAAGTACGAAGGAATACGAAGTTTCGGCCATTCGTGACTCCAGATACTACAGGGGACGATTGGAATACTTGGTCTCGTGGAAGGGTTACCCGGAGTCGGAGGACTCTTGGGAACCAGTCTCCCACATTCATGCCCCCCAGTTGTTGACTGGGTTTCATCGGTGTTTTCCGGGAAAGCCTGGGGGGGTTCGCTTTGTGAGGGGGCATACTGTCATACGCAGCCGGGCCGATTGGCTGGTACTTCCGCATTGGAGGCTCCGGCGCAGACCGTAGTTCCAGCACGTTGCTTTCACTTACGTGCAGCCGTGGTCTAGTTCTCAACATGGCGGTCGCCGGGAGGTACTTCAATCTCTCACTCCCGGCGATCGCTGCGTTGCAACCCCCATAGTGTTTTGTTTCCTGCTTTGGGTGAGAACGCTAGTATTTCCCTTATCGCGGCTTGGTCCGTGCCTTTCCCTTCGCCTCTCCTAGTTCTGAGCGAGGCTTCTTCCTCTCTCTCTCTCTCTCTCTCTCTCTTCTCTCCTTTGCTTCACTTTCTTTCAGCTTTCGCGGCTCTCTCTCTCGCCGCCGGCTCGAGTCTCTCTCACTACTCATTCTTACGAGGCGTTTTCTGCCTTGTTTCTGCCATCATCAGCTGTCGTCTACCTCCACCAATCCGCAGTAGCCGGATACCTACTCTCCTGCAACCACAGACGACGTTCCATTCTATCTCCTTGGAAGACTCCGGTTTGGCTTCGTTCCTTTCAAGGGTTTTTTCTGCCATCAAGGCTTTTTCCCTTGTCGCCTGCTACGGGAGAGGAGTCCCAGGACTGCTTGTTTCAAGCATTCACTGTGGCTTCCTCTCGTGGTAGACAAGTATCTTCAACCACGAAGAGAGATTTCTGCTCACGTCGGCATCTCAATACGGAAGAATTGGAGGATTACCGATCTGGTGAGGAGAGTGGGGAGGAGAGGGAGACAAAACTGGGCATTGATTCAGACCCTAACATTGGATCTGCCTAACCAGGTCTGTACATGTGGACAGCTGTTGGTAAATTTCCCTGGCTAGGACTGTGATTAAGTTCAGCTCCAGTGAATGTGGTTGACTGTCGCTTTTCCTGAGACTTGAAATTAAATATTTGCTGTTGCAAGTTTTGGCACTGTCGATGAAGCTGCTTCATGACAGAGGGCAGAATTGACATCCCTTGCCTTATTGACTATTGCTTGCAGTTCTTTGATCTGTGTCTGACAATGATCAATTGCATTACCTTTTATTTCATTTTCATCCAATAATGTAATTATCTCCTGTTCCATGGCATGGAATTTCTTTTCTTTCTCACTATTATAATTTTTAAGGGTTTGGATCACTGAAATCGCAACATCTTTATCTTGCCTTTCATCTTCTAACAATGTTTTTAAATTAATCAACTCCTCCTCACTTTTATCAAATGTTTTCTCTCTCTGAGCCAATTGAGCAGCAAGGTCACTACATTTGGCTTGAAGTTTTGTGTCTGGCTCTCTGTGTTTTAATTATGATTTCAATTGTTTCATCTAATCACATTCATTGTCCTAATTGCACTGTAATTTGCTGATGACCTCAGCATCTTTTCCTCATCATTTTATGAATTTATGTAGTGAAAACCATAATTTCACAGATAATCTAATGATGCAATCTATCTCTTTATATTATGATGTTCGAACCATCCTAAGAAGACATGTTCGATAAAGCTCCTTTTACCAAAGATGTCTTCCGGGGTCTCTCTTTCTTCTTCAGTATAAATCCTGTCTTTCCATGTTGTCAGATTTTCAGATGACCAGTTTGCAAAAGCGCAAAAGTGTGCCTCCACATAGTCTGATAACTCAGGAAATTCAGCCTGAATTTCAGACTTGGCGGTGCTATTGCCAATAACGCTATAACAAAAGTCAACTGTGCACACAGCACTGCACTACCTCAAAGCTTTAACTCAGAGAATGGGTGCATAATATGGTTATGCTCTATGATGCAAGGCCACACCCAGTAATTACTCTAGGAGTTCCTGGCCAATGCACCAAGATGTAAAAGGTATTTTGGGTAGTATTTTTGGTTGGTTGTGTTTTTGGTTTGTGGTATTTTTGGTATTTCATGGTATCGTGGTGAGTAACTTTAGAGTACCGCCTGATAATTGTTCTTATAGAGGGTTCACTAACGGTAAGCAAATACTGGAATTAATCCACTATAAACAATGAACGTATCCCCTTTGCTGTGTTGTATTTACATTACCATATTATGCCCTTCTGGTTTGAATCTCAAAATACATTTATCATGTAAATGAAACATAGCCTCTCAGAAGAACACAATTTACAAGTGACTAACTTTGCTTTGCATTTTACCACACATTCTGCATTTATCTGTATTCCAGCCCAAGAAAGCTGAGCACAGAATAAGTACACTGAGGCTAATCCACCTTTTTTCTTTGTATTCTTTATCAGATGTTAAAAAAGCAAAATACAAAGTGATATGTGCAAAACACTATATCTAGCTTACATTTCAAACTGAAACACAACTCATTTGCAGATATTTTCCCTGCGATGAATGATAGGCTTCAAAACACACTGCTGCATCAAATTAAGCTTTTCCTGCAATGGTTTTCAAAACATTCTATATGTAATAATGCCCAGAGTTCTGCCAACATTGGCCTTGAACATTGCAACAAAACTTGGCAGAGCACGGGCTTCTGTCACATCTGAGTTTTATCACATGAATGGAGAAACATGAACACAGTTATACATGTTTAAAATTTTACTGTGCAGCACCTAAAAATAAACCATCCACATTTGCCAAGTTTATAATGATATTCGCCACTCTACACTATTTAATATTAAGCATTCCCTCATTAGCACGCTCCTCAATTTAAATAAACTGACTAAGGATAATCTTTAAGTGTGTGTGTGTCCCAAACTGCTCATGACCACAGTCTAGTTGTCGGAGAGAAGAACTCTTTATCTGGTCCACACCAGTTGCGCCTGGAACGAGCCCACAGATTCCTCTACCAGCCTTTCTGCCACACGCTTCTCCCATATTCAGCCAAAGGATAAGAGCGTATGAGACAGTTGCCAGCTCCCGTGCTAGTGAGTGAGAGTAAACAGCCCCAGCCTTTTCCTAACCAGCCTTTGGAAGCCTTTTTCTGAGACCTACCCAGAATATAGGTCCTACCTACACAAACTAGAAATACCTGCCCCTTTCTGTGACCTCATGTGTCATTCAAAACCACCTCTCTTTTTGTCAATCAGCCAGCCCTCTCAAAAGCCCTGACTGTGTTCATCCTAATTGCTTATAATGGTAGCAACGGAAGCAAATAGCTACAACTCAGCACTTTTTTCCTACTCTGAAAGTCTTTTAAACAATACAGTGTCTTAAGCAGAATGGATCTCACATTCCACCCTTCTGACTTGTCACGTCTTCATTCAAACACAGCGCAGCTTTTATTCTGCATGTATTATTTATTGCATTTCCAAGCTAGCCTTTTTATCAGCTCCTACAAAGTACTGTTATCGCCCGGTCGATCTTCTTTGATTCTGTAGTCTTGCATTCTGCTGAGGGGACTTACATGAGTAGGATTGTGCTTCTGGAAGTCTAACTGGATCTCACCAAAGTTCGGGATGTATTCGGCCTCGCCAAGACCTTGCACTGCAAATAGGTCAGAGGTCTTCTGCTATTCATGGTATGCAGCCCTGAAAGGTCACAGCATCTCGGGAGATGGCTCAATTTGTAGTTCGTCTTGGGGCTGGTTGGTCCCAGCAGCCAAAGGGAAGGAGTCATCCCCTCCTGAGCTCCTCTGTCGATAGGAAAACAGTGTCAGGGCAGCAGTGGTCACTTCACAGTTACTGGAACAGTCTGCAGGCATCTGTGGTCATCTTCAGCTTCAGATCTTCTGTTTCAGTGGTTGACTTGCCTTCTACCTCCAGATCCTCACTGTATATTCGATTTTTCCCACTCACTACTCTGCAAAATCTCTCAGCATCTTACAGAACGGGGCGGGTGGCTGTCCAATCAGGGAAACTATCACCCCAGTGGCAACTGGTTCCATTCAGAAACTCTGGAAGAGAAAGGGCAGGGGAGTGTTACACTCCTCCTCAACTTCCTGCCTTCCCAGACACATTGGAGCCTAGGCAGAGACACCCAAGGTCAAAACACACACCCACAGATCTCTCCCTCCCAGAATGGTAGAAGAAGGGCTGACAAAAGACAACCACACAGGAAATGTCAAAAAATCAAGGTGCCACCATGTTAGAACATAGGTGACCCTATTGTGCATAACCAAGATTGTGAACTATAGTTGGTAGAACATGTCTACTTCCACCAGCCAGAACTGTAGGGTTGTCACTGTCACTAGAAAGGCACAGGAGCAGAGAGAAGGAGAACCAAGGCATCCCCTTAGAACTCCACATAAGGTGGCCTGTGCTAATCTCCCAAAAGTACAAGTTTTAGGAAAGATGCAAACTATCCCTCTTTATGTAAGAACAGAAGTTCTAAGGAAATAAGAAAGACATAAAAAAGAGAACAAAAAGGGTTCCCAGCAACACTGCACAAAGGGTGCTGTGTGCGGCAAAAGTGTAACACAGATGCCTTTAAGAGATATCGAGGAAAGCAGACTTCATAGAATAAGGTGAAACAAAAAGAACAGAGTTCCCAAATGTTAGAGCAAATAAGAATGAATGAGGAGAAATAGGCTCCCCTCATTCACGATAGAAGGGAAATAGGCCCAGAAGTCCAGCAAAACGTGCTGTGGGCCTCGCTAGGAGAAGGGATTACGCATTTTTATTTTATTTATTTTATTGTGCATTTGTAATTCACTTATACAACAAGTAAATTGTGTTTCACAGGGCAACAGGGAGGGAACATGGGATAGAAAACAATGAATACACTGGTGGAACTGATAAAACTGATAAATCTCCCTAACACATATGCTCTCACACCAGTAGAACCACAAGTTGCCAAATAAACATGTGTAAATGCAGTGGTCGAAGTGGGAGGGAGCGGTTGGGAGCGGTGCTCCTCTACTTTTTTAAATTAAGTTTTACTGTTCCTATACTTTTATTTTAAAAAAAAGAACCTGCTTTGGAATGGTTTCGTTTTAAAATAAATTCATAGGAAGCTGTTGAAACTTGCCCGTCAGTGCAATGCACCGAGCGTTCTCTTAAACAGTAGGCACATTTGTTTAGGGGTTTGTATGGCAAGTGGCAGGCGGCGTGGCGATGCTTTTTTTTTTTTTTGGGAGCATGGACAGGCCTGCAGGGAACATAGTTGCACTACTTTTTTTCATACACTTCGACCACTGTATAATAAAGAACATCTCAGAGAGCAGTTTCGATAGTTTCGAGCATGTATCAGAGACAATTTGGTTTCACAGTAGTGTCAAAATGTGTCAAAATGTGTCTGTAAATACTCACTAAAAATATCAATATGTACTAATAAGATTTTGAGTAGGATACAACAGGAGAGTACACTGCATACACGAAACATGCATGTTAAAGGCTAGAAAAGACGTGGTTAGAAATACAAAATACATGCTTTAAATGACCAAATTCTGAAAACAGTGCATTTAATACAAGGTAACCCATATTCAAAAAGACAAAGGTATTATTAATAAGATATTCCAAAAATATACATATGTTTTCAAATCGAGACCTTATTACTGCTAGGTTTGAAATCTTCCTTCTGGTGTATGTATCCTATAACCCCACTACTTGCGGTTACTTGTCTGCGCTTCGTGTCACGCAATTTGATTGCGTGGGAAGGTCTTGAGTCAAGTTCTTTTACGTTCAAAAACTTCATGCGGTGAGCAGAATTCAATACATGGTGCTTGCATTTCTCTTTATTTAATCAGCTCCACATTGTTATGAATCTGTGTGCCTTCAAGTACTGTTGCCTGTAAATTCTGTTTTTCACTCACTTTGTTCCAGTCGTTTCCAGGTAGGCAGCCTCTGCATGCTTCTTGGAAATCATTTTCATTCCATTGTCTGCTGCACGCATTTTTGCCAGACGTCTAGATAAAGCACACCTGGCGACTGCAGATGCGACTGTTCCGGTAACCACTGACATTCAAAACAGCTATTTATCAAAACGACACATCTTGGTCCGGTTCCCAATAGCCTCTATCGTATGAAATGTCTGACTCACTTTGGTTTTTATTGGGTGAAATGGTGAAAGTGTGACATGTTGCTGTTGCCTGTAATATGAGTGCCTTTCATGTTATGTCACTTTTGAATGCCGTTTAGTATATGAAACAGAGTATCATCCAATTGCACACACAATGAAATGAATACGCATCTGTTGGCTAAAAATATAGGTATGCATGAATCGTAACATGCAAGAACGACACTGATTTAGAACAAGGATAAAATGGGTTGGGGTAGGAAATAAAAATATGGAATTGGAAGAGTTCTTTTATTCACTGCATATTATCAAATGACTTATGCTTAACACATCTAATAAATGCTGAGGGAGCATTTGCAGGAAAGCTGTTAGAAATCGCATGTCTTGCAGCAGCATTGTCCTATGGGCAGCCAGCATCCCCTAGGAGTCTGCACTTTTATTGAGATGGGAATAATCAGAGATCTCCACAACACCAACTGAAGTTAATCAATAACCAGTAACTCACTTGCTTGGTTAGAGCAGACTGTCTCTCAAGATAATGCCTTACACGATGTGAATTGCAATGACAATCTGAAACATGTTAGCAGAAGAATGGACATCTGGTAGGTTGATGGAAACCACAATTACAGATATTCGGTCAAGTGGCACAGCGAGTAGAGCGCTCGCTTTGACATCAGTGCAGAGCCTGCGAACGTCCTTCCGAGGTCGATAAAGGAGCACCACACACCGTGGGTAATAATAAGCAGCGCTCAGATACCTAAGGGTTCGTAGCGCTATATAAATGCCAAATTATTATTATTATTAATAACAACCATTGGCAAAGCCAACAGTTTTTGGCTGCATGTTCATAACGCTACTACCAAGCCATAATATAGTAATAGCTGGGAAGTGGTGTGATTACCTGTGCTAATGACAAACGTGTCTCGCCATTTCCTATCTAATATGTATACACAAGCCCAAACTATCGGCTTTGTCAATGATTGTTTTAAACAGGACTCCAGTGCAAGGAAGAGATGCAAATCAGGTGTCAGAAGGCACGCTTCCTTACGGCATTTGTATTACACCAGTAGAACATGTAAAACTACTACTAAGACATGCACTCTCAGCCGACAAATTAGAAATAACTAATGTACAGCTTGATAGAACTAGGTCACACGGGTGGGAATGGCAATAGGGATTAGCATGGGCATTGGCAGTCAATGGGTGGGTACATTTCCAGACAACACCCACAAGATGGATTTCCCTATTCACTTCATCTCCCTCCCAGCAGTTTTGGTATTCTATTGTATCGTATTACTTTGTTTCGCCAAATCCATAAAAGTATGTCCATAATTCAGAGTTCACAATGCGTGTCACATTGGGCAATAAAAGGTGATTCAATTATAGCAGCAGTACTATACAAAACAGCAATAAAAAAACGCATCACGTGCATGCTAATCATAAATAAACTATTTATCAGTGCATGTTAAAATGTTAACCCCCTCTTTAAAACCTTATCTAATGCAAAAACTGCACACATTCATTATTTGTTCTTACGACCCATGTCCCATATATGTATGATGACACAGCAAAATCGTCACCATATCGGCTGCATATTTGCAGAAGACCGAGGTATCGCTGAAGGTTTGAACTGTAGATGCGCTCAGCAGGGGCTTAAGAAATCGAGACCTAACATGATTATAAAAGGGGCACAGAAATGAAAGTGTGCTAAATGTTCCCCGTGCGAGAAGCAGAGGGAACACAGATCTGTGGTGCTCCACTGACACACCAACCTCCGATGACAGGGCTCCGAGTCCACATTTTATATAAAGTGTGCGAAGATACCGAGGTGTTGTAAAATCCAAAGTCTTTGTAGTAAACGTCCGACTTAAGGGACCAGTACTCAATGTCAGGGTGGACCTGAAGCAGTCTGACATTGATGTATCCCCCTCTGCCTGGTGAAACCTACGAGCCAATAGGTTCTTGGGACTTGCGACTATCCGCTCAGGGTTTCGCCTTAGCCCAGTGGCTCAGAAAGATCAAGGTCATGGGAACACCATTTCAAATTGGGCGGCCACCATGAGACAATATATCCACCATCCCATCTCCAAATTTACCGTGAAGACCATAACCGTAACCAAAACCCAACTTGGGCAATAGAAATTGCGCCTGAGATAGAAAACTGTTTAAGTTCCAGGCGCAAAGACACATTTGGGAGTTGACACTGGAAGGCAAAGCCCATTTTTCAGAAAACAATTCTCAACCGACAACATCTTAGTTGTGGGTGAATGACCACATAATTCAGTGCCAAAACTGTCAGCAGTTCTAGCTTGTTGATTATAAAGCTTCAGGACAGGATAATACACTCCATAACTATGCTTTTGGCAGAATTATTTTTTTTTAAAATGGTGTCACTCTGTCTCTCCAGGGACAACATAGCCCTGTCTACCTGGTTTGTCCATCTTCAGTTACCAGAGAACCTAATGCCCAGGTGCACAAAGAAGTCACCTGCTCGATGACATGACCATCGATCCTAAGACTCAATTTGGTGGATCCCCTCTGCCCAGGTTTTTGAAAGACCATTGACTTAGTCTTATTGTAGTTGATTATTAGCCCACAGTCATTGCAGGCCTCATGAGATGTGTCAGCAAGCTCATGACCCTCCACAGCTTCTGCCTTGGAACAACATCAAAAGCACATTTCAAATCTACAACTCTATAAATAAAGCATATGAGCTAATTTTCTTTTTTCAATGTACTTTTAGACCAAAAAATAAAGCCTGGCCTATGGTGCTCAGGCCAGATTGAAATTCAGCCTGTAGATAACTAATAATATTCTGGCCATTAGCCCATTCCTCCAGGTGGACCAATAATGCCCTGGCAAAAATGTTGCTAGAGGCATCCAGAGTGAAATTGGCCTATAATTCCCAGGACAGTCCCGCCCCCGTTATATCTCTGGTCCAAGATACCAGTAACTTCCCAGCTTTTTTAATCAGATCCACAGGGAGGATATCGGGGAATAATGGGGCCTTTCACGAATTCTGTTACTCTATCGCTTTCCCTATCTCCGACAGTGCAAAACAGAGAGATGTTGAATCACCTTGACCCTACGAGCATGACGTTCCCATGTCGGGTATCTCAGTACCTTCATAGGGGGCATACGAGTTAGAGAAATGGCGAACCCATTCCTTCTCAGAAATGCAGTAAACCAACTGTGTATTCTTGTCCTCCCTGGCCTTGGAAACCTTCCTCCAGAATTCAGCACTATCTTTGCAACGAACCACCTCTAGCACCCCTGCCAGGCATCACTGTCAAAGTCCTTCTTTTTGTAGCTAACCAAGTTTGCATATGTTATGTTAAAGCTTTTTATACCACGCACTGCCACCACCCTTACCCTTGATGCTCTGGTGGATCTGTAAAGCAAGAGGGAAAGGGGGGGTGCAAGTTAGTGGGACAGAGCAGGATAAAGGAGCAAGAGAGCAGTGATGTGCTGTTGTCAGCTTCAGTTCGGTGTACACCGTTCGTTGAAGGTAGATGTGATTTTTCGATCAGTAGGAATCATATGCTGTTGTGTGAGGCTATCTGTGGTTTGTTTTGTTGATAATTACTACTTAATTGCAGAACATGGGTATCATGTGGTGCTCCGTTCTTATCACTCTTAGCTTTATGGCACTCCTTGTCATACCCAAAATGTGTGTGAATAACTGGGGCCCTGGCGAGTTCGCAGGGTTGACTGACCACCGGACCTATGTTTGTATTCATACCCTCAAATAACTAAGTCATGCATTCTGCAGGAATATTTCAAAAAAGGTAACAGGCGCTCCTCTCCGTAAAGAACATGGCATGATAACCTGTTCTGAGATGAGAGTTTGCAGCACACGCTTTTTGCTCACTGTACCTTTCACAGATGGGAAATATCCATTTGCATATCAGTCTTTGTCCCGCCCACATGGGCAGTCCAGCACCGAAATGCTATGGCAATTCCTCTCTGAACAATAGTACCAAAAGCAACCCCATACGCGTGTTTCAGCTTTGTTGGGCCTCATCAGTGTGTACCTTTTTTTGAAATTCTGCAGGAATATTTGAACTAAACAAAAGTTCCATCTCTGGCAACACTTTCTCAAAGATAACAGGTTCAAGGTTTTCCTTTTTCCTGGCGTGCCAGGACACAACAATATTATGAATAGGAAGACCACTAACCAAGGAGCAAGCAAGCTTGTTCGTTAGGGCAAAGCTCACACAAATAGGTCTATAATCGCTGTCAGAACTGAAGTCGACCCGAATATCCACTAGCATTGGCCAATCTCTCATACCCACAAATACATAATCAGTTTGGGAAGATTTATGTCCACTAGAGAATGTACTCCTGGCCGGCTGGTCACTTGGCAATCTACCATTAGCTGCCCTGATCTCCAGGTTGTTGAGCACACGGCTGGTGCTAAATGCAAGCTTATGCATGTGCTGTGGATAATCTGCTATCATAGTGGTAATATCCCACAAAGCATCTTCATCCTCCAATACATGCTTGAGGGAACGCAATTGCTCTAGCTGCATGTTAAAGTCCCCTACTAAAATAATATAAGGTTCATACCGTAATTTCGCCCTGGCCACCTCTAATCTATGTTTTAAAAGGTTGTAGGTGCAGCTATCAAGTTTACTACATGGGCGATTAGAGATGTTACATACAATAAGGGTCTGAGCCACTTGCATTGTTGTCACTAAAATGTAGTTCCTGGAGATCATCTGAACCAGTGACCAAGTTTGAGACTGTGAGGGACGGGAGGGGGGTCTGTACTTCCGCTGTCTATTTGGTAGAGGGGAGGCACAGAGGACCCCAGCCAATATTGTCAATAAGGTAGCAATGGACGAGCAATCAAGGCCTAGCTTCTCGGGAGTGTAGTCCCCAAGCACCCACAAAGGAATGTCCGCACACTGTATCGGTTAAAACACAGTCTTTATATAATTAATATTCAAGGTTATATACAATATCACGATGACGCACTTTGTACTCGGTTATCTGTAATGACAAATGTACAGTTCTACGTGGTACCACAATTACTAATAGATCTCTTTAAAGTGCATCAACTGTACGGTTAAAGGGCACACAAATCAAGTCGTAAAGGAAACCAACCGTAGAGAAAAGAGGAAAGCAGTTAATAAGAACAATTGGCAGAAATACTGGTCACTACCCTTAAACACACCTCTGTGTGGAGATCCCCTACCTGGGCAACCTGTAGAATAAAGATACAAGCCCAGTCCATATATTGTTCACAATAGACTTCCCAATAGTTCTGCAACCTAAAGTACCTGGTGTTGTAGAGTTCCTCATCGGTGAATCGACGGCCCTTCTTGAGTGTCCTCCCTTTAAGGCAGGAGTCACGGGTCGTCGAACGTCCAATGGAGAACAGGGTGAGCTACGACGGTGAAGTGGCAGCTTCGTTCCTAATGGTGCTCGTTGATGGGGAAGCGTAAACGTCCTGCAAGGAAGAGGCGTGTGAGGCACCTCTGTGTCGATAGTTCTGGACCGCAAAGAGTTCGAAGAATTGTGGCCCAGCAAGGGCGTTGAGTCGTCAGCGTCTCTGTGGTCTTTGGGTGGCGGGAAATGAACCGACGGATGCTCCTCGGTGCGTCGACAGTCAGGCCATCTCCAGCAGGATGCAGCAGTGACGATGCAGGCGGAGCGTCCTTGGATTTGAAAGTTCTCAGGCAAACGGGAGCACGGTGGGTCCAGTCGGCGATGGTGGAAGGTGACATTGGTGGACAACAGTCCGGGCGCTTCTCTTTGGGATTCCTAAGCAGTCCCCATCTCGGGTCAGCAGCCTGTCAAAGGTCTGTCTACCAGGGAGCTTTGGCAAAGATCAGCTGGTGCACGATGGTCCCTCGTAGCTCAGGAAGGGGGAGCCTTACCAGGTCCTCTCTGGGTCAGTCCTTGGAGGCACAGCAGCTTTCAGATTGTGAAGGAGAGCAACAGCAATTCTTCTCATCCAGCAGGGCTTCAAGGTCAAGCTTCAGTTACTCCAGTTACTCGTCGTAGTGGACTTCAGCTTCTGAACATGATTCCTATCAGTGAGAGGTCCCCAGATATACTGTTCATCTCCCATTCATTCTGGTGGGTCATACTGAAGCATCCAATCACAGCAAAGGGCATTCATGCAGGCAGGCAGCCAATCAGGCACAGAGTGCATTCAGGCCATTCACTACAAGTTATGTGTATTGGGACAAGTACCCAACCATTCAACACTCCACACTGCATTCATACCGGTTTCGGGCAGGGCTGTCTCAGTCATTGTGTCAAACACCAGATACTAGACACCCACAACACAGCATGCGTATTCGTCACACACACCATTCACCCAGGTCCCACCCACAGGCGTACCCACAACATACGGTCGTTGGGAAGGCTCCAGCCAGTCTGGTCAGCACTTCCCCACACTACCATATATGGAACTTCCACCCAACAGGCAGTCAGGGGGAAGGGACAGAGTCAGGGCCTCCCGGGACTTCAGGAAGAACAAGGTAACAGGCGATGGAAGGCAAGAGGCCACGGGGGCCATCTTGTCTCCATCAGGAATCTACCGATTCCAATGACAGGGCTTGGGCATCTCAAAATGAAGGACGCTCCGGGCACCAGTCAATTCAGCACGGAGCTGCCACCAGCCCGTACCCTGTGCTGTGGGCCATCCACAGGTGCCTAAAAACATACACTAGGGGCAGAGGGTTGTACCCCTACCCATGCGTGCCATAAGGGTATCCCATGGGTCTGTTCACTAGAACCAAAAGAGAGAGCTGCACCTCCAGGAGTCCCACATGAACTCCTGTGCGGAAAACACGACCAAACACATGATAAAAAGCAGTAAAGGACAAGGATACGTAGGCCCTGTCCCTCCGATGCATTTCCAGCATCACAGAGACAATACAATTAAATTTGATATCCACCAAAGTAATGAGTTCCCCCCAGGGTCTGCTTCTCGCTTCCTGCTTACCCGCAATATAGAAAGTTTTGTACCCCTGTAAATGGTGATCCGTGAGAGCCCATACATCCTGTAAACAATACTAAATGTCCTTGTAAAAGTCACACATTCACTGTTTTTCAGGTTCTTCGGCAGCCCTGCTATATCCCAAGACAGCATTTTGTCTCCCCCAGACCGCAGTGAGGCCAACTCTGCCAAAATTGATTAGGTGGGTGATGCAGAAACAGGGCCTAGTCACTTAACAGATTCCATAGACTCACTCTCAATCATAGATACAGCAGAGTCGGCAGTTATAACCAACCACTCTACCCAGGGACGTCTCTATGGGGGTGCAACTGGAGAGGGCTCCCACAGATCCTGCAAGGGGCAGCGGGCCAGTCCAGGGCTGGAGAAAGTCAGAGCGTGTGATGAGAATAACACGTGCTGTGTGAGATGAGAATAACACGTGCCTCAGCCTGCAGGTTGCCTGCAGCAGGTGGCACGGGCGCACAGCTCCCCCTCCTCGAAGTGACTTTAATTTAAAGTTCACTCAACTCAAGTCTGAAGGCCGAGAAGCAACAACATAATTGAGCTCTCTGAGTGCCCCACCCCCACTGGGCCCGGCTTAAAGATTTCGACAAGTGAAGTCACGTGAGTGCCAGTGTGTCTGGCATCAAAACCAACAGAACACTTGACTCTCTTGACACGAAAAAAAAACAATTTTGATGGATTGGGGCTCCTCGCCCTGGCTCTGTGACTGCACAGCCCACCCACACAACACATCAACCAATGAAAGTATGTTGCCATGCATCATCATGCAGGCAGACAGTGCTAGCCAATGGTTGGCTTGAATGAGTGGGTGGCGTGTCATGTCAGGCTCTGAACAATGAATCAAGCTCTGCATGAGCAGCACTGGACCGGAGCACGAAGCCCCATGTGCTGCTCTTCTCGTCAAGGGTCCGTCCACCAGGGAACTGGAAGGCCATTGAAAAGGCAGCGCGTGGGCCTAGTATTCGCACCACGGTGGCGCGCATGTGCCCAGTCAACACAGCAGTGTGCAGCCCTAAGGTGAGTTCTCTCTTATCTAGCTGGGCCGGAGCCTGAAGCTGCGCCTGGCTGGGGCCCTGGTGCTCAGCGCTGATGGACGCTGAAATGGGCGAAGGCGGGCATGAGCCATTTTCGGGCTCAATGACGCTGTTGCCGTTCATGTTTGTTGTGGCGCCGCGCAGCACAGCACCTTTCCGGGTAGAAAAGCATTGTGAGCTAGCAGTGCAGGTGAGGATCGTTATTGTACTGCACAGTCAGTGCGTGGCACGTCAGGATCGAGCTGCTTTGTGAGAGTTCGGTGCATGGCCCATGGTGCAGGCCAGGATGTCGGTGCATTGCAAATGTTTGTTGACCTTTCACTACTGGCACAGTGGGATTTGCATGTACAGTGTCTGCACAAAAGCACTCCCGGCTCGCCTCTAGCTGCAAAAGGCTGACCTAATGGAGTACAAAACATTGTTTATATTTTTGACATGCAATTCTCGAAAAATACTTGTAGGCCAGAAATGCATTGTGAGCTAGCAGTGCAGGCGAGGATCGTTATTGTACTGCGCTACTGAGCAGTCAGTGCACACGTCAGGAGAGTGCTGCTTTGTGAGAGTTTGATTTGTGGCCCGGGGTGCAGGCCGGGATGTCAGTGCATTGCAATGGTTCATTGACCTTTCACTACTGACACAGTGGGATTTGTATGTACAATATCTGCACAGAAGGACTGCTAGCTCGCATCTAGCTGCAAAAGGCTGAACTAATGGAGTACAAAACTTTGTTTATATTTTAGACATGAGATGAGTGAGAAGCATTGGAAGCAGGAGGCGTCTAAATATACCACGACAAAACAAGTCACATAATGGGTCAGAAAAGGGTGGCCCGACGAGAAGGCGATCCCAGAAGGCCTGCGTCTGTACTGGAAGGATTTGGATTAGATTTTTTAACATGAGGGTATGCTAATGAGAGACAATCAAGCCATACAACCAGTGAGGAGAACCATAATGTGTAGGGCTCACGCATGACACCTGGGGAACAAGATGATGAGGAGGTGAGTGAGAGAATCATACTGGTTGCCTGGTATGGACCTGGACATAAGAACAATGATGGAAAGGTGTCATGAATGCCTCAACAACGATAAAAGACTCCAAGTCAGACAATCTCCATTACACACAATAGAGGTGATGGAAGGGGTATGGCAAAAACTGGGGCTGGATTTTATAGGCCCAATAGATTTAGTGGATCCAGAACGCAAGCATGGGATCGTGTTAGTAGACTACCTGTCGAAGCGGGTGGAGGTGGTGTTTGTCCCGGATATCAATACACACACACCATGATCCGTTTTCACAAAAAAGAATCTTCCAAAGAGAGGGGATACCAAAGGAATTGGTCAAAGACAACAGGGTCCAGCTTGTCTCAAGAGAAATGGAAAAGCTTCTGAAGGAATATAATATCCACCAGATAAAGGCAGCCACATGCAAATGGCTTGGTGGAGTGCACAAACAGGTTTTTCAAAGGGGCTATGCAACTAGCCACAGCAGCAGGACTGTCCCCCACAGCACAGTTAAGGAAGCTGTGGTGGTCCATCATCATACCCCCAATGGGATCACAAACATATCACTGGTCCTCCTCCTTCGAGGCTGCAGAGCAGTGTCCACGTTAGTCCCGCCATGGCTATCAAAAATAAGCGAAGGTGACACAGTGGACATGGAGGAATTAGTCTGGCGATTGAGGAAAAGTAAAGAGAGCATGAAAACATGGAACAGGAGGAGAGCTCCACAGTGAAGTACCATCCAAGAGGGGTATCTTATCAAAGTTAAGCTGCCACATAGAGACCCTGTGACAGGATCCAAGTTTAGTTGACCAGTGAGAGTTCATCAGCAAGGGACCAATCATGTGCACACCCAAGATGGGAGGAGATGGAACCTAGAACGTGTAGCTCTATATGAAAAGAGAACAGCAGAAGGGCACAATCCAACAATACAGGAACAAGACAATGATGAGAGAGGTTCTGAAGGTGACAGGTTGTTAGCTGAAGATTAGCCTGAACAGGAGGGAGCAGTATGAAGAAATTCAAGCTCAAGAAATGGACAGCCCAAGCAGATGTGAAGTGCATCAGGACAGAACAACAGAGATGGAAACTTCTCCACAGAAGGGAGAGGCAGGAGGAACTCATCCACAAAGAGAAAAGAGAAGACATGAACGTTATGCAGTCTACATGATGGAGTGACTCTTTCTTGCTCAACAAAAGGAGATATGTAGAATAGCGCACACCACGGGAAGTTACGCCCCACCTCTCGCGAGATGACGCAACACAGCGAGAGGCGGTGGCTTCCTGAGAAGTGGCATTCTGAGATTGGGGAGCACCAAGGACGCCACGGCAGCCCTGGCGCTCCTCCTGACATTGGCCCAGCACCAGCTTGCAGCCACTACATCTACTCTGCAAGTCCTATCCCACTATGATGTCTATCTACCTCTATAAAGGGTTTTGTATCCAAACGTTTTGTATCCTCTGTAACCAGCAAGTTTTCTCTGTAACAGTGCCACAATGCCTAAGGGCTGCTGTGCGCTTTATAAATGCTAATAAATAAATAAATAAATAAATAAATAAATAAATAAATAAATATACAAATAAAGGATGATAAGAATCAATTTCTATTCATGTGGAAGTTGCCATTAAAGGCCCTATTATAAGCTACCTGTCCATGCATCTTTATTGGATATGCCACAACACATACTCCATGGAATTATCCTGGACGAGAAGGGGAACATGGTCAGGATGGCTTGGTAATGACCTAGTATGGGAACCTTTCAGCTGAGTGAAACAGGAGGAGAGGTGTTAACACAATTACTGTGAGTTGTCTCGTCTAAAGCAGAAAGTAACTCAAATGACATAATGCTGTCTAAAGGTTTCACACCTACCCCCTTCCGGCACCTAGTGGATGTGCCGTTGTTTTTTGCCTTTGGCAGGCCCCTTGGGTGTCCCCGCCTAGGCTCCAGATTGTGTGGGCAGGTAGGAAGTGGGTAAAGAGTGTTCCACCCCCTGTCCTTTGTCTGCCATGGTGCCTGATTAGGACCAGCACCCACAAGGGGTCTTGCTGTTCTGATTGGATTGCCAAATTCCCCTTTCCTTAAAATGCTGAGAGAGATTGCAGAGGAGTGTGTGCTGAGACTTTATAAAAGGTGAGGCTTCTGGAGTTAAAAACAAGTCGACCAGCTGAAGTAACCAAAGAAGAAGACCGCCAGAGGTTCCTGCAGCCCTTTTGCGATATTGTGAAGCGACCACTCCTGTCCTGACCCCAATTCCTGTGCAATGGAGGAGCTCCGAAGAGGTAGACTCATTGCCTTTGGCTGGTGCTAGCAACCAGGCCTAAGACAAGCTTTTAATTAAGCCATCTCCCGAGGTCCTAGGAATTTCCAGAGCTGCAGAACCTCAATAACAGGAGAGCTGCTGCTCATTTGGAGTGCATTATCATTGAAAGGCCAAATTTGTCCAAATGTATTCTGAGCCCTCAAGGACACACCAGAGATCTGATCCAACTCACCCAGAACCGCTTATCAGAGCACTGGACTACAGGAAGCGAAGAAGATTGACCGGGCGATGTGCGTCCTTTGTTGGTGCTGCAGAAAAGGCACCAAAACTGCAGAGAGAACCAAGAAGACTACTGCTGAGAGATCCCGTCTATTGTTCTGCCTTCATCAGACCAAGGAATCCGGAAGCCAGGCTCAGAGCTGCAACATTGCAGAGCATCCAGCACAAATATTTTCTTCTAACCTAAGGTACAGTGGGGAAAAAGGTATTGCTTACCTGATTCCAGAAAGTTGCTCTAGAGCATTGGAGTGCACATAGAGATATCCAGGGCAACCCGCTCTTACCTCTGTCCTAAGCTGCTGCTTGTGTCCCTTCATCAAGTCCTATTTAGGGTCTCCATCGTTAGTTATTAACTTGCTGCTGCCAAAAGACTATATACTTGAAGAAATCCACAGGACCTCTTCGTAGTCTTCTGCTTGTCAAGACTTTGAGCCCTCTCCGAACTGCCTTTAGCTAGGGTTGTGTTTTTGGACTTAAAAGACTCACTGTGTGAAGAAACTGTCTCTAGAACCTTGAGCCAGACAAGTGTTACTCTAAATAACCCTTTTCCTTCCTTTAATTTACTTTCTTATATGTGTATTACAGAGTAAATGTCTTACCAAAAAATCTCTTAAGAAACACATGTGCGGGTAATTACCGATAATACGATAGCATTGCCTTTCCCTTTCTAATATTGCAACAAATGTAACCACGAACAAACACAAAAGTGAAAGTGTCCTTTGAAGTGCATTCTTACGTATTCCGAAGTGTTGTAGTGTAAATGTATGTTAGGACACCTACACCTGGGAGGCAGGGGGGTCCATTGCGGCGAGTCCAGGCCTGGCGGATGTACCCACAGTTTTGTGTCTGGGGGAAATGCTCTGTTTTGCACTCCCCGTCTTGCAGGATGACATTCCGTTCGGTACAGGGTTGTCGGCATGCGCTGGCCTCGCGGGTCGTTGGGAGAAAGGCTAGTGTTCCAAGCCTCGTTCTCGCGACCGCCTTGCTGACGCGCATGCTCAGTCGCGGATTGCGTGCCAGGCCTTGGTTTCATGTCGAGTTCCTTATCTAGCAGTCGGATCCAGAATCAATTTTGTCTCAACGCGGTTTGGTTCCTGACCCTCCGCTTTGCTCCTGAAACTCTGCTTCCCTGATTTCTGTTTTCCTCGCCCCATTGCCTCTGATCCTTGCCTTCATTGAGGCCCTGTTGTCCGGTCCCTGTTTCTTTCCCCTACTGGTCTCCTTCCTCCCTACTCCTTGGGCCCCGATCCACTCCCCCTTCTAGGTACCTTGTTCCCGGGTTTCCTATCACTTTGCCAGTACTTTAGTTCTCTGGTCTGGCTGCCTGCATTACCTTGGAGTTCCTCTTCTCTCCGTTCTGCCTTGCCTGCTTCCTGCCTTGCTTGGGTATCACCGCTCTGTGGACATTTCCACCTCTTACACAGCGGACTGGACTGCTCTTCATATCCTGCCCAGCATACCAACAGCTGTCGACCTTCCCTGCTAGTGCTTGCACTGTTCTGGCGTCACGTTAAACAACAGGGAAGAATCCTTCCGTGGCGTCAGGAGCTGGTCCCTTTCAACCCTGTGTCTTCAGGGCGGAATCGGGGCTGGTTCTTTGCATTGCCTTCCATCATCCTGCCAACGGACCAAACAGTCTGGCTACTCCAATGCGCACGTCTTTTAGGAGCTCAGGTACGCAGCGTCCACGGGACGCACACCTTAACAATGTATAAGGTATTTAAAGTGATTTTTGTGTAAATATAATATATATATAATATTAAATACATTATATGTGTAAGTGCGTCTTTGATGTGCATGTCTAACCGGGTTCAGTGTACTTACCTAAAGCTCACATTTCCCTCTTAAGATAAGCCTGGCTGCTCTGCCACTCTACCAAGGTCATAAATTAGTATTGATATTGATATTCATATTTTATTTCTATCGCGCTTGTACACAAGTGTTTCAGAGCGCGAAAAGGCAAGGGAGGGGAGAACAAAACATCGATCTTACTAGGCCCAGTGACATTGAGAATGTGCAAGTGCATGGGAGAGGGGTAGGGGGAAAAGTGCATGGAAGGGGGAGAAGTGGAAAGTGTGAAGCAGAGGAGAAACAGATAAATAACAATAAATAAATAATAAAGGCAACATACAGTGGTAGTGCAGCCAGCAATTTGCAAGTGCTAGGTTTAAGGCAGCAGACAGGGTAGGTCTGATAAGTGCAGGAAGAAAAGAGGGGGCTGTATGGGTACAGATACAGACCCCAGTGCAAGGGGTGGCCCAGAGGCAGTGCGGGAGGGTGGCAGGGTGAGCAGGTACCTGGGCCCGGAGGACAGAGTGTGGCCAGGTGCACGGTGCCAAGAGAGAACAGATTAGCAGGGGAGAGGAGGAGCGAAGGCAGAAGAAAAGAGGAAGGTCTTGAAGTACTTCTGGAACCAGAGATGGTTCTACTCAAGTTTTAGAGTGGCAGGGAGGCTGTTCCAGAGGGAGGTCCCAGCCGAAGACAGAGATCTACCCCCAGCTCGTTTCTTTGAACAACAACTGACCCTGAGGGAGTTGGAGGTAGAGGAGCGAAGAGCTCGAGAGGGGAGGTATTTGCGGATGGATAGTTAAAGGTATTTTGGACCCAGGCCCCAGAAAGCATTGTGGACAATGCAGAGGGTTTTGAATTGAATCCTTGCATCCACTGGGAGCCAAAAGAGAGATTTCAGGGCTGGAGTGATACGGTCCCAGGGCCTGAGGCCAAGGACAAGTCTCGCAGTCCTGTTCTGGATTAGTTGCAGAGGGCGGAGAGTAGAAGCAGGTAGATTTAGAAAGAGGCTGTTACAATAGTCCAAACTAGAGAGAACCAGAGCTTGGGATACCATGAGCTTCTGGGGGAAGGAGAGGAAAGGCAGAGTACCTCTGAGAATACCTCTGAGAATACCTCTGAGAAGAATAGAATGATACTAAGAGTTGGGGATCTATAAACCACTGGGATAGCTTACTAAAGTCTTAATACCAGTAGCACTTTAGGAAAACTCCCCTAACAGTAAGGAAAGTGGAGGGGGTGGTGGGGTAGGGAGGGTGTAATGAGGAAGAGTGGAGGGAGTGGGTGGGGACAGAGAGAGAGGAGGTGGGGGGGGGGTAGAGAAGGGGTGGGTTGGGGTGTAGAGCCAGTGGAGGGTGGTGGGTGGAGGTAGATAGTGGATGGGGCAGAGAGAGTAGGGAGGATGTGTGAGGTTAGAGAGGGTGGATGTGGGTAGAGAGTGGAGGGGATGGGTGGGGGTTGAGAGAGTGGAATCGGGTGGGAGGGGCTAGAGAGTGGAGGGCATGGGTTGGTGGGGTGGATAGTTTGGAGGGTTGGGGTAGGAATAGGGCAGGGTGAGTAGGGGTAGAGAGAATGGGTTGGGGCAGAGGGAGTGGAGGGGTTGGGTGGGGGTAGAGAGAGTGGAGGGGGGTGAGTGGGGGTAGAGAGTATGGAGAGTGGGGGAAGATAGTAAAGGGGGTAAGTGTGGCTGGAGAGTGGAGGGGCATTGAGGGGGATGGGTGGGAGTGTACAGAGAGTGGAGAGGGTGAGTGTGGCATAGAGAGAGTGGAAGGGGTTGGCTGGGAGGGGGTAGAGAAAGTGGAGGGAGATGGGTGGGAGGAGGTCAACAGAGTGGCGGGGTAGGTGAAGGGGGTGGGGATAGAGAGAGTGGAGGCGATGGGTATGTGGCAGTAGGGAGAATTAAAAGAAAGTGTTCTGGATTAATAAGCATTTGCCTAGAGAACAGATGTAGCTACCATTAGTGGATAATTATAAACAGAACATTCTGGAGCATTCTGGAGTCCGCCATTTATAGGTGAGGTTTGTCAAAGGTAAGGATTTGTCATTGCTGGACAGCTCAGCGATGTGAAATTCTAACCTTTTTATAGCAAGTGCTTTTCTAAAAAAAACAAAGTGAAATATGGAAATTTCATGAAATGTATCCTTCTCTAATAAACAAAGCATGCAAGACAACAAGTTTGACAACAGAACAGATGGTCCTGTAACATTATTGGCTAACTATAAAAAGGTGCACACCTACACCTAAGAAACCATAACACAAAGCATCTTAATTTTGAGAATGTCAATTTCAGACAATTCAGTGCTGCAGAATACAAGGTTTCTGTGATCTCGTGGCTAAGTGTTTGCTTTTCCACCCAAGCGATCTCAGCTCAAAACCAGTCAGTGGCAACAGGGTGCTGGACATTTTCTTTCTTGAAAACACAGAGGAAAAATGTGGTCATTTATGAGCTGCTTCTTTAAATCAATGCTGTGGTCTGCTAGCTAAGAGGGACCATTTCTTCCTTCTCAAAAAGTGGCCAGATGTAGTCCACCGCTTGTTCCATCTGCTTGTGTCCAGGGTAGGGAATATGGAGACATTGGAGAGACTGACTGCTGCAGGCAGACTTGGTGCCGCTATGGATAACTAAGCAAGCAGATGATTTGTAAATTATTACCCTGTCATAATGCAGCACAGAGTGTATTTTACTATAGCAGGGTAATGATTAATAATTTAATCGATCTGCTTATTTATCCAATGTTGATGAGTCGACTTGAGTCAGCTGCTGCAGTGTTAATCTGCATTTTTCTATGATAATTTAGCGTGGGCTAATCCATTCATTCATGCATTCATTTAGTATAAGCTATGTTTAGCATTATAGTTGGTTTTGAGCTATTATAGATCGACATTTACTAATATCCACAGAGAAAGATATGTTTAGCTTGTTATTTCGAATAGCGCATTTTAGTGATTTTAAAGCGCTATTGTGTTTTGTCTATCATGAATCCGGCTCATACTGAGCACAGAGAGGGAAATGTATTCAAAGCCGAACACAGTGGAACCAATGTTTCCATAATAAAGGGCCTCATTATAAGGCTGGCGCTCCTGTAATGAAGGGGGCTGGTACGGGACCGGCCCCTTTCATTCTGGGAGCGCCGATTACGAGCTTCCCATCGTGGGACCCAGATCACATGCCTGGTAAAACCAGGCGTGCTTTCTGGGTCCTGCGAGGGGAAGAGGGAGGCAATAACGGGCCAGGTGTAATCTGCCCGTTATTACCTCCCTCCCCATTCCCATTGAGCACTATGAGGGCTCAAATGGGAATGGGGATGGGTTCCTGCAAGGAGGAATTACCGGGTCCTCCTATGTCGGAGTAACCCGGTAAGTCCCCATTGCAGGAACCCGGTAATGGAGCCCGGGACGGAGGCAGCCATGGAGCTAATAGCACAGAGAAACAACCCTGGCTGGATGCGTAGAGATAGCATGAGACTGTCTCAATGCGAAGAGACAGTAATGTTGCACAATATGCTTGCTGTTATTAGAATAGACTATTATACGAGAAAATGTCACTGTGTTCTAGTACAGTACACGATTATGCTATATTGAAACATGCATTGACGCAGCCTTAGAATGCTGGTTGCCATGGAATGCTTTCTACGCATGCAATTGAAGAATGCATCTTCGTTCTGTATAACAGTAGATTGCTGTTCTGTTCTGCAGAGAGATAGGGATAGAGGGTGGGAGGCAGTCTCAAAGTCTCAGAGCTGGGGGCTGGCTGAGAGGCTTAAAGCTAGAGAGCTGGCTGGGGGGATTGAGCTAATTCTGGGAGGGTTGGGTCTTTGTGACTATTGACATGCATGAATAAAGATGCATTCTGTTTGAAAAATCTGATTCCTGTGTCTTTGTAATCTTCTATTTTTTTTCCATAGGATAGTATATATTTTGTTTCACATCAGAGCCACCAGTGAGTGACATAGGACCTTCCCTCAGCCTCCAGCCAGGTCCCCCTCCCCAGTTTTATAGTAGCGAGGAGGAGAAACCTGCATAAGGGAGAGAAGTCACATACCTACAACACTAGATAATTAAGCAAATTAATTGCAAATCATTCCCCTGTCATAATGCTGCACACTCAGTCGAGGGAGACTGAGAAGTTCCAGCGAGGCATGCAGCTCTGAAGAGGGCCACCCGGCCATTCCAACTCCAGATAGAAGAACATGAGCAGCAGCCACAGTGAGCCGGCACTCGGTGCAGAGGTTGTGACTGGCCCAGTTTTATGTGCTTCTGGCTGCCGTGAAATGTGAAGGAGAGGGCCAACATGGCCTCAGGAGCTGCGCACTGCACCAAGCCTTTCTCCATTCGGCTTGGCTGGCTACAGATCATGCCACCAGGGGCAGTCCACAGGACTTTCTGCGCTGTGTGCTTCAGCATCTACAGTACAGCAGAAACGGCTGACGGAACCGCAACCAAGGGTAAGACTCATGTGACATGATGACAAGCTGACAGACCTTTTTTCAAAAGATCACTGCACAGCCCCAAATGTTGCACAGTCATGCTACAGGACTCCGGATTGGGAGAAAATTAGTTAAACAAGCAGGTATTAGTTAAACAAGCATGTATTGGATTGCATCCGTGTAGTACAACAGAAAGGAACACTTAATGCATCGGTCATTGTATGCCACAGCATTTGAAGTCGTCATGACAACCGCAAAGACTGCTTCTTAGAACCCCTTTCTTCATAGCAATATTTTGGTGAAATATGGTGGCTTATGCCACCAAAAAGTGCGAAAACCAAAAATCACACGTTTTCAACATCATGATTAACAACGAGCTGGAGGTTTGTTACAAAGAATCTCCATATCGTTTCTGAGATCATTACACAACATCTTTTATTGTAGGTTTTAAATCGGTGAAAGTACAGTGTGGTTATCTATCCTTTTCAGGTTGGCATTATCTTGCATTCTGGGATTTAAAATTTACCATTCAGGAGGTGAAAATTAAAGCCACAATGATTTTCTTTTGGCTTAATATGTCGCGATAAGGCTGCACATGTTGTCATGGTGCTTTTCTATGCAATTTATGTTTTTGTACACAACATTATTACTGTAGGTCTTTAAAGCCAAACTATTTGTACCCAGTAAAGCTTGGAAGGTATGTGGTCAAATTTGCAGTGTGGATTAAAATCCCTGCTTGCTTCACTGTTCAGCCAAAGCTTGTGATGCTGGTTCCTCAAAACACCCCCCATCCCCATCTGTCTGGCCATCCCACTCCTTTCTTTTTGGATGCGCCAGAGTACCACTAGTTCCTTTTTTCCACTTCCACCACAGCCTATTCCTAATCTCTTAATCGTAACAATAATACATGGTAAAATTACAAGAAGAAATGTAATGTTGGGTCTCAGGTATCCGTATTTGCCAAGACACCAATAGAACCCATTTTAAACTTAGCTCTAGGTTCTAAAGGAGATGAATATCAGAGCCGTCTGGTTGTTTTTTTTCCAGGAATAAGGAAGTCCATGAAACAACCGCAAACAGTCCATCACAACACAATACACACTAGTGAGAGGTAACCCTGAAGGTAACTTGTCAAAATCGGAAAAATGCTGAAGGTAAATTCCAATATCATTCAAGACTGTGTATGCCATCAACCATACTAACATATGTTCTGTGGTGAAATATTCTCCCTCTCACCTTATATCCTGGATGTCCACTATCCCTATAACTATCTATCTGTCCCTGTCCCCCCAGAATATATTTTCGCTCTCTCGTCATGCAGAAATAGCAGGGAAGATGCACATAAAAAGAGGATTTGGGTTTATACACTTCCCGTGGTAACATGGGCCATGATACACTGATAATAATGCAGCATATTATGATCCATTTGTGCATAACATGTATGTCACACTACAGTGATGTTGTAACCATATTTTTGCTAGTGTACTGATGGACGATGCTATGTAATGTAATGCATCATTTGTATAGCACCTTTTACCATTGGTTTGGCCACAATGCGCTGTAGTTTGAATGCCCTCTTGGGGGACCGAAGTCCAAGGTAGGGGAAATTTGGGGAGGTGGTAATACGCGTGTGTGCAGTATAGCCAATATGAGGATATGAAGCAGTGTTAAAGTCCCTGCTTGCCACCCATGTCTAGTTGGCATGTGGATGGGTGGAGAGAGGTAGTCTAGAGAGGTAGTCTAGAGGGGGTATGCAAGATGATAGTCATTATGTGTGTAGCTACAATTTGACATTTTTCATGAAAGGTAGCTGCGTTCTTATGGCAGAAGTGTTGTGCAAAGTGTCATTGGAGTTATGTATTAAAGAGCAAGGGTGATGCTCACTCTGGCAGCAATGACAATCATAGCCCAGAGTTGGAAGAGTTTGATCATACCAATGTTTCAAGACTGGCTGCGTAAAGTCTGGGAGATAGTAGCGATGGAATGGGCCTCCTACGCAATGAACACTACAATACAAAAATTTGCGGGCGAGTTGGGCGAGGTCTAAGACTTCTGGACCTGGAATAACCCTGACTAGACACTTTGTGGTGACAGGGAGCTACAGAGACTTTGGAACAGCACCTGGGGAGGGGGAAAGGGACGGAGGGGGGAGTTATGGGGATTGTTAATGTTGTTGAAAAATTAAATAAAGAGAATTAAAAAAAAAAGCAGATGATGCCACTTCCTTTGATGTCAAGTGATGAAAGGTCGTTTGCCAACACTTCCTTTGATGTCACTTGTCAGTGGGGTCAAATGGCACCACTTCCTGTGATGTCCTTGGGGAGGGAAAGGGCTGTGTGATGTCACTTCTACTACCCCTGGCCTTTCGGTGAAATAACCTGCCAGGTCACCAGGCTTAAGAGACAGAGGTGGCTAATTGGCAACAATACACAAGTCTGTATTGATAATACAGTTATGAACTTTACTGCATGGCTTAACAGCAGGGTAGCCCTAGCGTGTTAGGACTACGGGCATCAATACTGTTATAACAAAATAGTATCCTGACACGTTTGCTTGCTATTTTGTTTGGTTTCTGTGAGGTGCTGAATGCCTATTTAGCTTCAGAAGCACCATGCTAAACACTTATAAACAAACAAGAAGAGTTTCTTGTGTTTTGTAACTTTTTGTGGCGTTTCTCATTGCCCTTTTTTATTTCTTCATAGCATTCTGAAATACCATCATTTGTTGGCATGCTGTATTCTGTATTTCACTTATAAACAAAACGGGTCAGAACATTAAGTTCTGATGTTGACCATATGAATAGAAGACAATAGTATCAAATCATAGCTGTATCTGATATTTGTGTGATATATACTTTCGGCTCTCCAGAGGTATCTAGTACAAAAAGGATTTATTTTTTGCGTTTGCTGTGCTAATCCTGAGACCTATCCTTGGTGAATGAACCCCCAGGCTCATCAGAAGGGGACTATATTTCAAGTAAACACACTTTCTCATGGCAAAAGTAAACACACTTTCGAGTGGCATTCCTTTGAAACAGCAGGAGGAAATGATCTGCCCAGATCCCTAGCTTAGATGGGGAGGAGCCAGAGCAATGGGGGACGGACAGGCCCTGAGAAGGGACGCCTGCCTGGCAGGCTCAATCTACATCTGGAATCCAGATCACTCCACAGCTCAAAAATCACAGACACATGACATGTGACTGCACTCCTGATTGGGAAAAAATATGTTAAACAAGCCACTATTGGATTGCATCCAGGTATTACAACATAAATGTACACTTAGTGTATTGGCGATTGTATGCTACAGCAGTTCCAGTTGTCATGCCGACCTGCATCTTGCAACCGCTTTTTTCTTTCTAGTAACAATTGTTTTGACGAAATTTGGTTGCTTAAGCCGCCAAAAAGCGCCAAAACCAATAAAGGATAAACAACAATAGTGAGTGATAGCGACTCGCCACAAGAAGCAATGCTAAGGTGGAGCACTAACAATATAACGCACAGAATACAAGCATCAGTTTAATTCTCATGCAGCCACACTTCGGCACCACATGTTCCCTTCATCTCCATCTCTGTCTTCACTCCTGATAGCATAGCAAGGCAGGCTCAGAGCTACAGTGCTCTAGTATGAATATCACATGGTGCAAACAAATGGCAGCCCTTAGGCATGGGCTGGTTTCCAGGCTCCTTTCAGAGGCAGGTCTGGTAGCTGCAGGGTCCTAGCATCCTCCTCTCTCCCCTAAGCACGCCAATGATTGGGGACATTTAGGGTCTGAACCCCGTTCTTAGCTGTCCACCAATGCAATAGTTCTGGCATATAGGTGATGCTTAAGTGCCACCTTCTAGTCAAAACTAGAAAGCACTTAGCAAAGGGGTGTGTCGGGATCTGAGAACTTGTAGCCTTTCCGAGAAGGGTGAGGAAAGCAAGTTTGGAAGACAAAACAAGCATAATAACATCAATGTTTTTTTAAAAAGGCCAAATTGTGGTGTGTGAAGTCGATATTCCAGAACTGCACTGCCAGAACGAGCCATGTCGGTCCTGTTTGCCAAGCCAGACTTTTCCATGATGAATTAATTAGGGATGCAATTCATGCATATTCCCATGACCCTTGGACTCACACGTATATGTTAGACCTATGTGTTTGAAATAATGGTAGCAAAACAACATGTAACATTCTCGTAGGTTACAGGTTGTCATCGGGGGCGGGGTGGGGAGGGTGGAGGATCTGCTCTATGGCTATGTCAATCAAACATAGAGCCACTCAGAAGACAAGATGTTGAAACCTGGCTTTGAGAACAGTGATTTGCATGACCGATGGATAGGATGTGGTGAATTGGCAGTCCATTATTAAGCTTTATGTTCAATTTAATGATAAGAAAAAAGCGTGACAGAATGAATACTGCCCTGCAGGAGTTCAACGGTGAGTAGTGGCTAAACCGCATAGTCAGCCTTTACATTACTACAAACCAACAGTGATACCAATCATTAAGGTGAAAAAGGCACAGTCAAGAGATATACCTCCTTCACCTTTTGTTATAAAGTGGGTAGCGTGATGGCTTTACTCTGAAGAGGTGTGTGAATGTGATAACAGTAGCAATCCAAACAGCAACAGTACAACAGTACAAAATAAAGGAATGTCTAAACAGGGTTCTGTACAAAACATATACACTTTATTGAAACACAGCTATATGCAATATGCAATATAATTGTACTAGAAAACACTAATGAAAACCCACCCCTATGGAAAGAACACAGAGTAGGCAGAATGAAGTTGATGCAAGAGCTTTGGGCAATGAAGCAGGGTTGAAGGACACGCAATTGCAACAATGTACTCAGAAAAAGGTGCACATTGGTGACATATCTTCCTTTAGGGTGCCAAAAGTGGACCAGGGTGCTGGACCTATCAAAAGTACCCAAATCTGTTTTTAGGCAGTTCTCCATTGTCGAACCAGGCTCCTGGATGCTGTCTTTACAGGTCAAACTACGTTGGGATATGTTGAGTTGTGATGGTCCATGCAGCGTGCTGGCATCAAATTGGTTCGGGTGAAGGAGTGAAGCAATGCTTTCCGTGCTTTGAGTCGAGATCTGGGGTGTTTTGAAGCAGTGATCCTGATTGTCGGATGTCTGATGCAATGTTTGAAGAGGCAGCGATTAAAAGTCATCTGCAGTGGTGGGTGTTTACCTGCGCCAAACATGTGCTATCCTGGTACGAGCAGCATTGAGCCGGTTTGATGAATGTAAAACAGCCGTTTGTAGAAGTTCGGAGAAAATCCTAAAAGCAGCTCAACAGGACATGATGATCAAAGGTGTTCCTAGGCCTTCGACTCGTATGTGAGGACAGTTTGATGGCTTCTTCTGGTGATCTGAATCCCAATTCAGGGGCTTCACAAAATAATGTGTCATTTTCTTCTTTGCTTCCACACAGGTGAGGTCAGCTGTCATCTGCAGGAGTTCTTAACCTCCAGTGAGTAGCCTCAATACAGGTGCATCTGGCAGCGAGTGCAGGTATTGGTCTAACAGCAGATCAACCCCCAATGTTCCAAGGGAATGGTTGAGGAGCAGAGCTTGCTCTGCCTTGGAACAGCTGCCTTGACCTCACAATTGTAGGACTTTGGAAAAGACTGCCCTCACAACATGGTCCAAAAAAATTCTTCTTGTCTTGTAGTTCCAAAAGGTATCAACAAAGGAACAGGGTACCCTTTTCTTATAAAGGAAAAGCTCCATAAGGGATTGAATGAAAGCAAGTCTGCTTTAAGGGGTCCAATCCCTTTTAAGGCAATAGATGACCTGTACATTCTTGCATCATATCCAAATTGCTTTGCTCTACAGGATGTGTAGGAAACAGGTAGGAACGATAAGCCCACAGAAACATAAGTAGAGAAGCCCTTCCTCTAGCCCTTCTGATCTGACTGACTACCACAACTCTGCCTCTTCCTAAGCCTGCAGCTTCAAAGGCCCTTTGGCATGCAACATCCTGGTCTGAGGCTAGATCTTTCATTGTGGGTGCAACCCTTTGAAGCGTGTAACTTGAAGAAAGAAACATTATTGATTAAAGGCATGGTCTAGTAAAAATTGTTATTGTCCCTACGGGTCGGCCATGTTTTTTTTAAGCCTAATTGGCTCGATTTTAGAAATCGTTCCTATGGACCTTACCCGAGTTTTCGTCTATTAAACACACGCGAAAACAGGCACCAGGGAGCCGCCATTTTGTGATAATCCTATCACTTGCCGCTTCGCCCTGGCTGACCTGCTTCTGCGGCACTAAATCAATTCCCCCGCCCCTGAGCCTGACATTATCAAAACATTCATATTCCCCGCCTCTCTCCGTGACGTTACTGTGCTGCGTAGGCAAACGCGCCCAGTCGTCTTCTACGCGACTCCACACAGAACCAGGAACCAAACACAGACCATCTCACAACACAGCGCACCACAATTCGGAATATGAAACTGTACTTTAAAATGAAACAGCAACACGGTACATTTGATAAAGTACATTTATTTGACATTAAATGTTTAGAGAATATTCGGCAATTGCCATATGAACTCCGAAAGCCATTTATTTTCTTTTATCTGTATCCGCAATGGTACACAGGGTGTTGCTTTTCGTTAAAAGAAGCACTTTGGAAGCACGGTGAACCGCAAGGCTGTTCCATCAACTAGGCACTAGTCCATCGTAAAGGTTGATATGTTGCTTCTAGCCACTAGTACAGCGTAAGGGCATGTGGGCCCTTGGCGATCGTCCCATAAAATTGTCAGTGTGCTCCAGTTGTTCACACGAAGCTGCAGGTGTCTCACGAAGAATCCGTCTGCCAGTCTCTCAAACCGATGACAGTAGCAGAAGGGGAGCAAATACCTGTTATGAAAACAAAAAAAATATAATTAGTCTCGCCAGCCGATCTTCATTAATATTACTCATTTTACATATTACGGCCGATCAGAAACTTTTTGCTTGCAAGGAAAGTTCAATGGAGTATGTTCGGCTCTAAAATCAATGCGAAAAGTAACGAAATAAATCGAGGCCAACACACAATGATAAACGACAGTTAGTCCACATGCGTGTGGAATGATATGATATATGATATGGCATTTGTAACGCACCTTTACACAAGTGTTTCAAGGCGCGACGAGGCAGGAGGGGAACAAGGGCAGACAGACAACGATCCTACTAGGCCAGGTGTCGTTCAGATCGCGCATGGGGAAGGGGGGAGAGGGCTAAAAGTGCTGCACATGGTTAGTCGAATACAAGATAAAAAATAGGGACAGCTGGTGGCAAGTGCAAGGTAAATGCCGAGAGAAGGGGCTGAAGGATACAGAGACAGTCCCGTAGTGCAGGTAGGCAGTGCAGGGAAAAGTGGCTGTGCCAAGGACCGAGATCGGTGAGACCAGTGGACCTGCATGCCCATGTGCCCACTACGAACACGTTTCCTTTCTTTTCCTAGCTCTTCATTCATTCATTTATTCATGCATCCATTCATTAATTCTTCATTCCGGTATAAAAGCGTCTAAAGATTCTCGGTCTAGTTTCTGAATTTTCTGCCTTATCGTCTCTTACGTTATTGCGCACCCCCTTCAAATGTAGTTCTTTCGGCATGGTCCCTGTCTCAAGTTTAAAAAACAATAGACCCTTATACTTCTAGTGCGACTTGTGGGCCTCTTCTGGGTGCGAGCTGAAAATCAAAGCCGCTGTCCTTCACATTCTTTATTTGCAACATCACGTAGTAAAAGCATCTGTGAGAACTTGAAGTTTAGAATCCCTCTATGTAGTGCGCCTCAATGTGCAAATGCGAACTGGCTTCTCTCCCAAATGCCACGGCCCGCTTGGCGCATTCTAAGGCCCCCAATTTTGTCCCCGTTGTCTGGGAGCTTTGCAGCCCCAAAAAATCATAACTATGGAGACATTTAATTTTTGGCGGAAGGTCAGGGAAAGTATAAAGTACCACAAGAGTTGAGTTAAAAGTGAGATTTATTGTTTGTTTGTTTGTTTTATTATTTGCAATACGCAAGCCTCCCCTCCGTTAACAGTGCGCAGCATTTACATTTACATGAGATGAGACATGAGAAAAATATATACATACACATATATGAGGTGAATAGAGAGAATTCAAAGATGACACCCAGCTTCTTCGCCACCCATGATGGTGAAGGGAGGGGTTAGGGTTACAGGTACACTGTACAATAACATTTATTTACAAAAAGACAATAGTATTGCAATTATTTAAACCGGGATTTGTACTTCACAACCAGCTGTACTTCGGGTGGACATGGCACAGTCGCAATGTTCAGTGGCAATGGATCACTGCTCTGCACAGAAACGTCCAAAATTCCATATCTGTGCTTCTCTAACACAGCAACAATAAGGCCTTTCACAAAGTCGAACTGCATTTCATCATAGACTGGTTTGATCACCCATTGCTTACTTCATTTTGAAAACACCTTAGTGTAGCGAGGCATCCTTACTTTACCCCTAGTCCTAGATTGTTCACGTCCGACATTGCTGTTATGTGCCAAGACCGCTAGTAGAGCGCAATGTTTCATGCCCCGAAAGCTAAAATGCAAGCGCTTTGGCCTATACTTAGGCACATATTGTGGTACACCTCCAAATCTCCTGTGTGACAGAATTCTGTCAGTCCTCTCAAATCTCTTGATAGAGTTTTGTCGAAAACAATCTTCTCAATGGCTTTGTGTGTAGGTGAAGATGGAATCAACCACTTCTTCTTCCGTGCCTCCTCTGGGGACAAAGGGCCATGTTCACATTGGTGGAAATGTTGATTTTCTGTCCAGCGGTGAACATTGGTACAGTGGTGCATCAGTGACCGCCCTTTTTCAAGTAGTATTTCCACTGACCCTTCACAAGCTTTTGAGCTCCACCAAAGATGGTTGGTGATAGAATGGGACCACTGCAACATACTTTCAAAACCTTTTTTTTTTCCTGCAGCCGAGATTTTCTTACTGATTGATTTAGCAAGATGCCATACGTCAAATTGATGATTAATATGCGGGACCTGCTCTCTCATTGTCTTGGCAATTGAAACGTGTCTGTCCGTGGCTATGAGGTCGATGTGTATTCCCCTTGATTGTAGATATTCCACTGATTTTATAAATCCTAGTTTCTCCATGGCCACTGAGGATGTACATTGTGTTACCTGCACGACCACCGAACTCACAATTTTCTTACTATCCATGTCCTGAAAGTGGTAGGTGCAGTACTTGGCAGAAAATATAGGGCTGTCACACTGTCCATCGCCGGCTAGCCTGAAACGTTTCCCTTCGAATGTACTTACTAGAGACAATTGTTCAATTTTCCAAGCATCACTAATGGCCGGAAACAGATAATCACGTTGGTATATGTAGTACAGCGATTTAAAAATGAAATGGAGTCCCACAAACTGAAAGAAAGCCTCTAACTTTCTAAAACTGGAGCCACTAAAAAGTGATGAAGCTGCACACAGTAGATTGCCTGCTGGCATTTTCCCCAGCATCGTTTGTGCAGACCATGAGAACCTATGATTTAATCTACAGGCGGCATTTATTTTGACGTTACTGCCTTTTATTTGACGAGTCACATTAATCAATGGCTTCCCACATACTTTCCCTCTAACGGAATGCACACATTATAATTTCCATCAAACAACTGTCGAATACAATGTATTTGCTCTCTTTCATTAGACTGTCGTCCTGCGTCAACGTTCTTTCGGCCTGTGACGTTGCGGAGATTTCAACACATTGGAAAGTAATATCGCTGATATCAAGTTCTGATGCGTCTATGGATGCTGCAGCTGGTTCATTCTCTGTCATTTCGACATCTATTACTTCAACATTGATGGGAGAACACAACAATGTCGACATGTTTTTGGGTGGCAAATTTTTGGCAGGTGTAGATTGTGTGAATTGATCTGCAACTACTTCAGAGCTATCTTCAATACATTCAATATCATCTTCTTTTGGTGGTGCGGTCGCACTGTAGCAATGGTCCAATGCAACTTTGCTGTATTCTCCAAACACAGTTAATTCATGTTCTGGCCATTGGACATGAGCATCTCAAGCCTGAACACGCCTCGCCTCAATTAATAGTTCCTCAATAGTGTACATGGTCTGGCAAGCAACATCTCTCATTCGCTTCACTGTCTGTGTATGTATAGTTCTGAAACCCACGGGTAACTAGAGGAGAGATTGGAAAAGGGATGTTCAGTTTAAACACAAGATAAAGTGTAGTCCAATTGACTTGAAAAAAACATAAAATTGTCCCCAGCACAAACATTTTTTTAAAGTTATGAACCAGTTGTAACTAACCTTTTTTTGGTTTTTTTTCTTTGCAACTTTTTTGACTCGATCTTCAACATCTGCACGCTGTAGCTCCGATTGGTTTCCGCATGTCCTCCCTTCCTCTTGCGCTGCAATGACTATATTTTCTGTATCTGCGTAGACAGCACGGAATGAGGCTCCATCGTCTCCCTGAAACATAGTACTTTCATTACTATGTATCAAAATATTGTTAGCATAAAACACACGTGAGGACGAACACACAGGTACATCTCAATAGCCAAACACGATTTAAACATTGTGTGCAACTATCAAACGACAAGTATTCGACCAGTGATGATCTATTTCGATGGAGCTGTCAGTATCCATACCTCTGGCTCTGCATGGACTCCCACGAATGATTGTATTGAAGAGGAGGCATCAGCATCTCCCTGAAACACAGTACTTGCATTAGTATGGTTTTCAATATTGGAAACATAAAACACACTTGGGGTCGACGGCACATGTACATATAAAGAGATAACCACAAATGATGCATTGTCTAAAACAATCAAGGAAAATATAAATATGCAGATTTCATCGACTTATTTCTCCGATTCCTTTACATCTGCATCATCAAAATAGGATGTTGTAATTGTAGTGGAAACTCTGTCGTCTCCCTGAAACACAGTACTTGCATTAGTATGATTTTCAATATTGGGAACATAACACACACTTGGGGTGGAACGCACAGGTACATATAAAGAGATAACTACAAATGATGCATTGTCTAAAACAATCACGGAAAATATAAATATGCTGATTTCATCGACTTATTTCTCCGATTTATTTACATCTGCATCATCTAAATGGGATGTTGTGATTGTAGTGGAAGCTCCGTCGTCTCCATGAAACACAGCACTTGCATTAATAGGGAAGAAAGTATAGCAAATGGAATTACGTTATATGATCACGCATGATGGACCTGTCAGTATCCATACCTCGTGCTGCTGAAGAATATCTATGGATGTTGCAAATGTAGTGCAAACTTCCGAAAGCTGTTGCGCCGATTTGTATATGCATGGTCCCGCTTCCACTTCCACTGGAATTACTTGAATGTCAGGCTCTGCATCAAGTGCAGGGATTGACGCTCCATCAACTGCCTGAAACATAGTACTTGCATTAGTGAGGATTACAATAGTGAAAACATAACACACACCTGGGGTCGACAGCACAGGTACATATCAACGGCTAACCACGAATGAAACATTGTGTAGAACAATCAAACAACAAGAATTCCAGCTCTGATGATGACGCTCGATGGAGCTGTCAGTATCCATACCTCCTGCTGGTGAAGAACATCTAGAAATGTTGTAGATGTGGCGGACACTTCAGCATCTCCCTGAAAGACAGCACTTGCATTAGTATGGATAACACTAATTATAACTGAAAACAAACACCAGTGGACGATAACTAAGGTGTATATCAATTGGAAAGCACTAACCAAACATTCGGTAAAATAATTGCACAATAGAATAAAACTATTACTTGACATGCATAAAACAAGTCTGTAGCGGATTAGCCTAGAATGTTCTTGCTTCAGATTCAAGGGATAGTCAAGAAGTTGTAAAGGTAAATTAATGATTGATAATGAAATGCCAATATTAAAAATAGCCATGTAAGGCGACAGAATACTTGAAAAATGCTCAATACAGCACAGTTCCCTGTTCCCATATATATACATTTCGTTTGTGGGTTATGAAATCGAAAAAGAATATATTGATAAATGTCATTATTCAAAAAGCTATACACTCATATCAATATCGAAATTATTACAAGGGATAGAACACCTACAATATCAATTAATCCATTCGGCTACCTACACACTACCGCAAGGCCTAAAGCTAAATCCGGACACTTGACTCACCGGTGGCAGAATGTGGACGATTAGAGTGGGAATAGCGTTTTCGATCAATTTCTGTGTCGTTCGCTGTTTATTCTTCTTTGTTACCCAAGATGTTGTGTACATGTCCAAGGAAAAGTGCCGGCTGCAGATGCGGTATGGATCACCCCTCCTGTCTTGTAAGACTTGTTGGACTCTACTTTCCAGCTCATCCAGTGGATATCTGCAATGTCTGACCCATTCTCTTATTTGATGAACAGTTTTCGGGAATACATGCATTGTAGTGCCTTCAGATTTCGCATGGGTCTTCGAAGGGCAACCGCTAATCGAACAGGCAGGCATTGTTGATAAATCTGCAAAGTAAATATCGACATTATTATACAATCTTCAAGAATAAAGATTTGATACAAAAGTAAATGAATCATACAATGATCAATGCAAGGTTTGTTTTGGTTGCAGGAACTTTACCAGTTCATTATGTGAAGCTAAGTATTTGCATAAGTTGCAGAAATGTATAAATGATGTGACTAAAATCTGAACATGTGACTCGTCCCTTGGATGTTCTGTCGTGCACGAGAAGGAAACATGCTTACATTATAGACTGGACCCCCGAGGATGCAATTCGATGACAATAGACAAAAATGAAAATAAATAGATCTATTGATAGCATAGCAATGGAAACTCAGGTCAATAGCAATGAGACCAATGAACATAGCACTATTGTGTACTCTACTCGCAAATAGATAGAAATTTAAAAACATGCGAAATATGACTAGGATACATGGCCTTACCTTGACCACCAAACAGTTGGATTCAGCAAGCAGAGCAGTATGTTGCAGTAGAATAGGTGGGTGGCCACAGGTAGCACACTGATGGGTTTGCTCTAAGCGGTCACAGAAGTTCACGGATAGCACGAAAACGAGCAGATTAGCGTAGATCTCAGTGGTTGCCAGGTAGCACGTTCAGGAGTTGACTTGCAAAGCACAAAGATGCTCTCATGAGACATATCAAGTGGTTTATAAAGTATTAGAAACAGGGGTGTGTTTGTGAATGAATGACATATGTATGTCGTGATATTAGGGGGCAGTCTGCTTCAAGGGGAGGCCTGGCTGGAGACACGGGGTCTGAGGAGACCATGTGACCGATGGCCCCTTGGCGTGGGATACCTTTTGAAGTGTACATGCAGTTTGGCACCTTGGCCTTTCGCGCCCCTGACAGCATGCATCCCCGGGTGCGAACCGCCTTTGAAAGAGGGGGTGGGATGGATGGGCCTGGGGAGTGCAGATAAGGCACAGGAAGACTGCTGAATGGAGACACACTTATGTGGATTGCAGGGGGGCGCCTGCTTCAAGGAGAGGCCTGGCTGGAGACATGGGGTCTGAGGAGACCATGTGACCGATGGCCCCTTGGCGTGGGATACCTTTTGAAGTGTACATGCAGTTTGGCACTGTGGCCTTTCGTGCCCCGGACAGTCCCCCATGTCAGCGCTCATCCACTGGCTCGAACCGCCTTTGATAGTATATCGTTGCTTATCAATAACAAATGCCACATACAGGAGATTCTTGTGAGCACAGAGCCACACTTCAACCGGTGTATTATTGTGGTCAAGACCTTAAGGCCTGTATAATCCAATGGTAATTATTAGTATAGATATATGTGTGACTATTATAGAGACATAACCTACTAAAAGACTTTGAACAAGTGTTATTTAGTGCATGCATTATCGAGAATATGTTATGTTAGCTTAGATAGATAGTGACCACCCTGCTTCACAGCGACCAGACCTTCACCCATTCGGAGCACATATGTCTGACGTCCATCCTTGAATGGAGACACACTTGATTCATTTAAAAAATCGAAACAACCGTTGTTAAAATATATGTGGTGTTTTATTTTGTATCTTATTTTCATGACACAAAAATACAAGACTTTAAAGATTATACAGGTCAGGTTGCAGCACAGCGAGAGAAAATCCCCTGTACTGACCGCTGTCACTCGGGAACATTTCTCTAATGGCACGATCGGCACAGGCGGGTATCACTCTTCGAACGCGGTGTCCAAGCCTCCCGTGGAGCCACCATGTAAAGGAACGATAGGCCACCAGCCTGTACCACCTGTGAAAAGGAATGAAACAAACTGTTTTTAAATGACCAAGATAAGTTTAATAAACGTTTGTTGTCAATGACAATTCTTGTAACTAATGGCATTCTGCACGCACAAATGCTGTCTAGACAATGCACACTATTGAACGACTTTCATGCGTTACTATGATATGAATATATCATTTTGTATATAGTAGAAGAACATGAAATAGGAGTGGCATGACAAGCAGAGTATACTTACTCGTTACTCGGATTACGAGGACGAACAGTTGCGCAAAGTTCGTGCATAAGCACCATCATTATTCTCAACACGGACCGTGTGAGGCAGGCTACCCTGAAGTCTGGCAGCTCGGTGATGCATTGCGGTCGTGGTTCGCCTTCCGAAATGTAGGCCAGACAACCCGAGTTTTCTCGGCAGCAGCAGTTCTCCTCCTCGGTTGGCATTAGCTCATACCGATTGCATGTGCACCAGGTGGAGACGCTGTCCATGCGACTAGGCCCAGACTCTTCATCTGTTGATTCGTCCTGCCAACTGCCGTCCGAATCCCCATCGTTTTCGCGTGCTTTCCTTTCCAGTAGTTCCTCCTTGGTATACCCGGGCTCGTACATGTAGGGCATTATTGTAGCCATTGTGTGGTAAACAGAGTAAAATAATTTACCGAGATGGTACAGGTGTTCACACGGGCTACAAGCGGTGAAGGTAGCTGACCAGAGCACAGAAACGAGTCACAAAATACTCTAAGTAACACAGAGAGAGGAATGGAATCAAAAATCTGCTGCTGTGTGTTGTGAAACGGTCTGTTTATACTTATTGAGGAAAGAGGCGTCCTGCCATTTCCATGGCGACACGTCATTAGCTGAAGCGCAGCGAATGTTGACACAAGACGTGCTTTGGCGTTGGGAAATGGGCGGTACGAGTCTGCTGATGACAGGCTCAGGGGCGGGGGAATTGATTTAGTGCCGCAGAAGCAGGTCAGCCAGGGCGATGTGGCAAGTGATAGGATTATCACAAAATGGCGGCTCCCTGGTGCCTGTTTTCGCGTGCGTTTAATGGATGAAAGCTCGGGTAAGGTCCATAGGAAAGTTTTCTAAAATCGAGCCACTTAGGCTTAAAAAAACATGGCCGACCCGTAGGGACAATAAACATTTTTACTAGACCATGCCTTTAAGTTTGCATGCATTGAATATTTGTTAATCCTTGACATTTCTTAGATACATTCTAAAATCAACATACAATTGGTAATCCATGAACCAACTTTGGTTATCATCCTCCATATAAGAGCAAATATGTGTTTAAAATACATTTTCCAGGACTAAGGCACTATAGCATACGCACCAATACTTTGCAGCAAAGCAACTTTTAAAATATTTATCCTGGTTCTTGTAAAGAAATGTTTGATGCTTTAATTCAGTTTTAAAGTCACACATGTTTCAGGTTTTGATACGTCTATTGGACTAAATGAAGGTACAATGCAGAGATGGAACACCACAGTAGGCTTCAAAGTCCCACAGACCTCTTCATCAGCTGGTGCATAGTGAAATGAGTAAAGGGAAAGCCACAGAACTGTACATTTTCAAAACAGAGAAAGAAATAAGCATTTTAACCGTCGTTGCTGAACGGACAGTATGTTAAGAATGATGGCAAGTGCGTGCCTTGTAATCATTTTTTACACTGAAGGGACAGTATGCATGTAATGTGCTATCCAATCCTGTTTCACTTCCAAAGATCTCTGCCTCAATGCCAGCAAGACTGAGATCCTTCCTTTTGGGACCCCTACTCCCTCTTTCTTCCCCTCACTCTGGTCATCCTCTATGGGCCTCCGCCTTCTCCTTAATCTGAAGCCAACATCCTTGGAGTCATCTTCGCCTCCTCTCTCTCCTTCCTCCCTCACATACCTCCAAGGCATTGCCAAGAAGTCCAACTTTCAACTCTTCCTTGTCAAAGGAATTCTCCCTTTTCTGACTTTCCCTCAGACCTCAATGCTACCAGAGCTTTGGTTCTCTCTAGGCCTGACTACTGCAGCAGCCTACTCTTGAATCAACCCTCTTGCTCTCTAAAACCCTTCTAGAAAATCCAGAATACGTCAGCAAGACTAGTCCTTGGTCTCAGGCCCAGGGACGGCGTCTCTCCTGCCCTAAAAACTACTCACTGAATCCCAATTGCTCCACAGATTAAATTCAAATCGTCTGGGGCCAGGGACCATGCAATCTGCAACTTGCTATCACTAAATATTCTCCCTATAGACCTTTATGTTCCTCTGGTGCCAGCTCTCTGTGTGTGACAGAGGGCCAGAGGTGGATCTCTTGTTTCAGCAGGTTTCCTTTTGTGGAACAGCCTCCCCTTCCTCTCCATCTTGAGCCAGACTTCTTCAAATTCCAGAAGCTCCTCAAGACTTTCCTTTTTACTTCCCTTCTTCCCTCCTCTGCTAACCTCACAGTTGATTACATTGGTAACCAGGGCCCATATATGTCCTTGGGCCCTGGCCTCCCACACCCAATCACCTCAGCAGCTGCCTACACACAGCACTTGCCTCGGCACCCACCAGCCTACTCCACTGTAGGCCTGCGCTTATCCACTTATGCTCAATGCTTCCTAGCACTTACTATAATTGGCACCTACATCTGCTGCTCACCCATGAGCTTACTCCCTCTCCCTCCTTCCCTCTTCTCTCTCTGCACCTGCACGTTGTGAATACTCACAAGGCAAAATAGGTTTGTCTTTATCCTCCAATGTACATATTTTTTGAATCCCATGTTCCCTACTTGTTGCCATGTGGGCACTTTGAAACACAATTCACTTGTTGTATAAGCGGCTAACATATGCACATACATGTGGGTCTGGAATTGTTGTCTTATCTGAAACACCATAAAATCTCCTGAACACAGGGATCGCATAACAGTTTGAGAAAAGCACACATTTCTACCTGGGAATTGTATTAAAAAATCAATAGACTTTTTACATGTAACTGTTAATTTAGGACCAGGAAGTCAGTAATTTAATAAATTGACAGTTGTTATTTAAAAAGGTGTAGTGAAGGGAAGGTTTTAAAAGAACTTAATTGGACCATTTGCCCTGACAGTTAATTCTTATAGAGAACCTTATTGGTTAATACCACAGAGAACCATTCTGGGCTCAATACTATTTTACAGTTGTGTACCTCAGTTCTTGGATTTGCACAGGTAAAATAGTGAGAGCATTGGGGAAGTAACACAGCATAATTGTAATACTTCTTTGAGTTATTTCTGTTACACAAACGTGTACAATTATATGAATTCCATGGTTGCATCAGGGTATTGGCTATTATGACCTTTTGGTCACTGCGAGTTCAACAGATCAGAACATCTTGCTAAATTGGAAAACCATTCATAGGTGAAGTCAAGGCAGATGGTGGTTTGCATTATCTGAATACCTGTTGTTGCAGAAGCTATTCTATCGGTCTGCGCACCTGCCTTGCTTTTGTTCTCGTTAGTCTGATTTTAGGACAGAGAACTGAGGCCTGAATTACATACTAATAAATGTTATTACTTTTAATTAAACTGGTCATTGTCATTAGATTCAAGGTCACACAGCTGCTTGAACAGTGACTTTTTGATTTACCTTCATTTAATTTTAATTTGGTCTTTCATTTTTCCTAAAGTAGGACTCATGTTTACTTGAGCCTAGTTTCCACCACTTTATTTTGCGTCTAAGAAGGTCCTTAACTTTGAGGAGTACCAAATCCAAACTGACTTTAGCCTTGGGTTTCAAATCAAAATGTCTTTTCACAGCCCGTCAGACCCTTTCATATAGTAAAAAAAGGCATATAGATGTAACACTAGATAAATACACTCTACATGGCCGCTGTTTGAAGAACACTTACCCTGAAACTTTGAGTGCTAGAACGTTCAACATTATTCATTAATTCATTCATTCAGTTTGCCATTTGTGTAGCGCTTTTCACCATAATTATGGTATTAAGGCGCTGTTAGTTGAATGCCCTCGGAATGACCGAAGACCAGATATGGTACAATTGGGAGGTGCTATAATGCATGTGTGCATTTCGGCCATTAAAGTTGAAGAGAGTGGCCAAGAACCAGCCAGTCACCCATGTCTGAATGGCAAGTGAATGTGTGGAAAAGAGGAATAGTATGAACTAAGCCAGGCAGATGGGGGTGGGTTGTGTTTAACTGGATAGTAATTATGTGAGTAGATACAGTGAAAAGTAGCTTCATACTTATGGCAGAGGTGTTGTGCAATAGTGTTTGTGTTATATGAGTGTGCAGTGGTGTGTGGGAGTGTGGCCGTACCTTCGACAAAGTTACCAAGTTGTGGGTGCGAGAGGAAAAATGGGTTAGCTGCACAAACAACCATGTCCACCCTCTGGTTTTGATCCGCATGCCTAGAGCAGTGCTTGGTCTTACATAAGATCTAAGTGCTGTGAACGAGTAAACAAATAAACAAATGAATTAATAAAAAGATGGAAACTCACTCTTTGAGTGGATCTTAGCATGTTAACTTACCTTCCCCAGGTCCTTCAAGTGCAAACACTTCCCACCTTGCATGTCTAGTTGTGGGGGTAATGGCCACTGTCATATGCTTAAGAGTTGCCTACAGTGCTCACTACGATTGTAGATTTAGCTGTAATCGATTATCCTCTTTCAAATTGATTCAATTGCTGGACCCAATGTTCATTTAAGTGCAATGCAGTGCCCATTTGAGAACAATAGCCAGCCCACTCTCAGGATTGTTATCAAGTGCATGTTTACTGGGTGCACTGCACTAGTTTACATGTTTACCTTTTCCAAAATTAAACTTATATACCTGGTCACCTGCTTCATATTCTCTCACAGATGATTTCCTATCATAAAATGACTTTGCACTGGCAGTGGCTTTTCCCAAATGTCGCTGTGCAAATGCAAAAGCATATTGCAAGTGCTTTCTCAGGTATTCCACATATTCATGGATTGTGGATGCATTTACAAGGACCTTTTCATTTGTTCTGTAAAGTAGGTATTGTGGCAAAACCATTTTCCTACCTGCCAATATTTTGTGTGGGCTGACATTTGTAGATCTAGATGGTGTCGACCTGTGAACCATTAATACCAACGGAAGTCTCAGATCCCCTAGATCCTGCTTTAGATACAAACTATTTTTAACATGTCAACTATTGATCTATTACACTGTTCTACTCCCCCTGAAGACGAGGGCCGGTATGAAATGTGCAACTTCCCTTTCACACCCAAGATTTGCCAAATTGTTTTCATTACTGCACTAGTGAAATGACTTCCATGGCCAGATTCTATTCTCTGATGCAAACCAAATCTTGAAAATATATGATTGACTTACAAAGTGGCCCTGGTTTGCGCACTGCAGTATGGGGGTGGAATACATTTCACCCATTTGGACATTATACAAATGACCATGAACTTATACCTGTTTCCCCTTGCCAAACTGTGCACAGGCCCTACACAATCGACTTGTACATCGGACCACTTTTCATTAATGGTGCTCTGTGAGTTGGGGAAGCAGGCTTAAACTGCGCACCCACTAAACATCCTCTGGTGTGGTGTTCTCTATCCTGTGACCTGGGTAGCCAATAGGCATAATCTTTTAAAATGTCCAAGGTTTTCTGGGAACCTTTGTGGCCTGCAGTTATGGCATTGTGGGTATGATATAACATCAATCACCGAAATGAAAAAGGCACTACCCATTGGATTTGGCCTGTCACAGATTATCTAATCATCAGACCATCTTGTAAACTAATTCTCTCTTCCTTTTAATAACACCCCAATTCAGCCTCTTGCAGTCCTCTCCAGTCAGAGGATGTTGTTCTGCATCTAGCAAGTGGTTTTGAAATGGCCCTAAAATAGGTTCCTCCTTTTGTGCCTTAATCAAGTCTTGATCAGGAGTATCAAAACTACACTCTGCCATGGGCTGATCAATTGCTTTCAGAGGTATGGAGCGTATTATCTCATCCACCAGGATTTCAATTTTTTCTAATTTTGGCTAATTGATCTGCCTTGTCATTTCCTCCTTTGTCTTCCCCATGTGTTTTCAAATTACCACATATTTTCCTCAAATGGATGATCATGTCATTTTCTGAACCAGGCTTGTCTATAGCTTAAATCATTTTGCCATGTTTCATGGTTTCTTGTTATATGCGAGCATTCTCCTCACTTTCCAGCCAGGTAAACATTCCACAAAACTATTCTGTGCATAATCAGAATCAGTCCTCAAAACTATTTCTTTAACTTCATTTTCCACCACTGTAGGTATTGCCTTATGAATGACGGCCAATTCTGCATCTTGACTACTTTTGGGGCCTAGCCTCATGCTTACTCTTGTGATGCTATTACATTTAATATTGCCAGTTTCCTATTCCTGCCACTAGTTCTTTTTCAGAATCACCTTCATGTGATATGCACATCCATCCACATACACGGTTGGGAGATCCTTACATGTTTATTCATTGAAAGCCGTGTGTGGGATTGCTCAAATTCACCTAAATGCATTTCTATTTCAGTGTTTCCAGACGCACAAACAGCTGCACAGTCATGTAATTCTGCTAGCCCTTGATGAACTGGGTTATTTTTGTTCTGTCCATATCTCACCTCCACTGGAAATCCTTGATGTGCTCATGACCGTGAAGTGATTATTGACTGGGCCAAGTTCCCAGATCTGATCCTTTTACTTTGCAAGAACTGGAGCGGCTGGTGAGTTGTTTCAACAACCACTCACTCTCCTTGAATTACGGGACATAAATGTTGCAATGCCCAGTCATGGTCAGAAGTGCTTTTTTACATTCACTAACGTTGGTCTCTACCTGTGACAATTCCTTGCTGGCATATGCAATGGTTTTGTTATTTGCATCGTGTTTTTTATATGACACTGCTGACATACATTGATCTGTGAATCCTATTTCTACAAAGAAATCCTGTTTTTTTTTTTTACTTGTATATGCCAAACATAGCACCTTCATAAAACAGCCTTTTAACATGGCCACTGCCTCACTGCGTTCCTTCTCCCATTTCCAGGGTACACCCTGCTTCAGTAATCTCATCAAAGGTTGTGCAATCTCTGCACCATTTTCAATAAACCTGTCATTCCTAACGAGCTTTTTAAACTTTTAGTATTAGTGGGATCTTTCAGTTTCTTAATTGCCTCCACCTTTTTCTTTTGTGGGTGTAACCCATGTTCTGTCACTTCATGGCCTAGGAAATTAACTTTGTTCTTAACCACTTTGATTTCTGTAGAGATACTTCTGCCTCAGCCTTCTGTAGCTGGCTGAGTACCTGTCTAAATTCATTGAAATGGCTTTTCAACTCTTCAATTTTGATTAGCACTTCATCCACGTAAACTATTGTTCCTCTTTCAGCTGCATCTCGGCGGCCTTGCTCAGGAATATCCGAAACTCACTCCCACTATTGACATACCAAAAAGGGTCTAGGACCATGCATGCAGTGATTTGTCAAATGAAAATGCAAATACATGTTGTATGTCTTCAGCTAGTGGAACACACCTTTATCCAGCTGTAAGATCCAAGTTCAGAAATACCTTTGACCATTGAGCCTGTGCAAGGCCCTGATAAATAAATGGAAGTAGCCATCGTGAAACAGGTACCCTCTTGTTCAATTCTCTTAGGTCTGCACATAAATGCCATTGGGTTTTAGCACACCTAATATGGGAGTATTTGATGTAATACAAATAGACCTAATGATGCCTGTAGATTCAAAATGTTTGATTATTTCAGCCAGTGACTCCAGACATGCCAGGGGCAACCTATCCTGTTGCACAAATACCGTCTTCCTAACAGATCCTTCTGGTTTTGTGTAAACAACACAATTGAGCAAGATCATAGAGATCTAACTGCTGAAAAATAGAAATAATAAATCCTGAGTTTTTCAAACAAGGACTTGGTGGGCACAGGTTTTTTGAAAAAGTATATATACTACAGTTCTTATTTAATTTGTGTGCAGTAAGTGTAAAGATACACTAGAATCTATGAGGCATCGGATATTCAAAATTAAAACATACAATGTGTAGTACCTGAATTGTGCAAATCAAATCACAAATATTTGAAATAACACATTGTATTGCAATTACATTCTCTAAAGGTCCTCTTGGGAGGAAACTTGAGAAATCAGCATGGTAATAGTCAGGTCATCAACACATTGTGTGAAAACAATCAAAAGTTAAACAACAACATAAACAACAAGTCAACACAACAGTGTTTCGGCCATTAAGAGCTAAACTTGGGAAGCAGTAGTGTGGCAGGCCTTCATCAGTATGGAATATTCTTGTGAGTGAAGTATCCTATGTAGTCTGTTGGAGTAAACAGACAGAGAATATATCAGGAATCAGTAAAATCTAGGTGGTCTAGCAGTAGAATGTAAACTATATATATAAAGAACAGTGGATTGCGGTGCTTACCGAATCCGGGAAAGCACAATGGCTTAAGTCATCTTGTCTATGTACATTGAGGTGTGCAAGAGCAGTCTACTTCTACTGGATGGTCAATCCTGTGGGTAAAGACCGTAGACTGGTCAGTGGTACTGTATTCATGCCTTTCATTACTGTATAGGTAGTACAAGAGGTATCTCTTACCTATTAGGAGCCTGTCAGTGCGGTAGAGTTCTAACAGCAGGCAGCGCAATTAATGCAGTTTGGAATCCGGGAGAAGCAAATGTGAATTTCTCACTGCGGGTATGATAAAAACAGAGTAGCTCAGCAGGGACCCATAAGGTAATCCCAACGGTGCTATAAAAAGTAATTAGTATGCTAATCTAAACCCGTGTTGGAATTCAGGAGTGAATAGGAACATTAATAGTGCTGAATTGTTATGTGAATGCCAAAGTTGATTTAAAAATGAGGGCAGGTTGCGTAGTCAGCAAGCTGTGGTGAGCTAATGGTGCTAAAACCAAACTGCCGCCGGGATCACGTATTTGTCCCCATCATGCATGTGCCCGCATGGTGAGCTGATGGTATGTATCAGAGGTGTGCAGTTAGTGATCGCATTGCCTCCCTAATAGTTGAGGAGGTGGTGACCGCAAGGTGAGCAGTGGGGTGCCAAGGTTATTAGATTATCGGTGCACGTGATCTGCGAATGTAGAGCGTGACCGCGTGTAGATAGGCGTAGAGGGACAGTGCTGCAAGGGGGTGCAATGCCCAGATGGCAGTGGAGCCTGTCAGGTCTTACTTCTGTAGACACATATTCATTTCAGGACCGCTGCTCCGAGTGTGCTGCGGTCGGTATCTCGTCTCCTGCGCGGCTCAGTGTGTGCTGTTGCCATGGAGATGGGATGTTTATAGTAGCGGCCGCCATTTTGGAAGGGCTCTGATTTTAGTAGGCAGCTGTAAATGCCGGCTCTGCATACTGTCAATTACAGGATTGGACTTACTGTTAGTGACATATGAGTGAAATGAGGCCAAATGGAATACAGATGTGAAAATCTGAGACGCCATAATTGCCTGAATCAGTTTGCCCTAAAAAGGCGGGAGACCAAGGATAAGGACCCTAAATGTGTGGCGTGGCGGGCACAAGTGGACAGATTTTGTGCATGGTGTTTGCCCTAGATGTAGGAAGTGTATGGTGTCTGTAGCCATATAATACTGTTGAATACATCATGGCACTTTCTTCTGGCATTGTGGCACCATGCAAATCGGTTAACAGTCAAAGGCATCTTTGGCAAAAACTTGTTTGAACTCCATACATATTTTCCCCAACTGGTCTTTTTCTTCTTCATTCGGACAAGCATCTGAAGCCTGAATCTGGCTCTCTACTGTTTTAGAAAACTCTGGGAAATCCTCCAAAGGAGGGACCTCTGTGCTTTACTCTAACCGTGTGACAGTGTCTCTTTGGATAGCCGCTACCCTCAAATATTTTGAAATATTGACCTCCACTCAATATGCTGCAATTCTCTTTTAGTTTCACCTAATTCAAATAGAACTGAATCATCCTAATTACAGCATATCATTTCACGTGGCTCATAAGAGTACACAGACTGAACTTTAAAGATGCCCTTTGGCTTAGAATCCAATGATTCTGGTAATTCACCCTGTGCAGTCACATAGTTTTCAGGGATATTCCCAATCACTAGGTTACTGAAATCAGCAGTGTAGTAAGATTTCTGTACTGCCATTCCTAACACTGAATTTTCTTCAGAATGAATGTCTTGACACCTTTTATTGTCCACCAGGATTTTAATGGGTCCATCCCCAATATCTACCAATGGTGTATATTCACAATCTAATCTTTGCTGCTTTATGGATTCATTCAGGCACACAAATCCATCAGAATTTTTCATCTTTTATCCGTTCCTGTATTTTAATGCTACTGTAAATTGTCTGGTAAATGCAGGAATGGAAACATTCCTTTTCACTTGAAGTTCAATTGCATATAGTATCATTTGGGCACAATGGTAAACTTGTCTCTTGTCTTCAAATGCTTCTTTTGTTTTCTTTATTTAAGTGCATGCAATTGAAAAACAACTTTGTACACTACCAATGTTAAGAAAAGATAAGTTATTACAATACAATTTAAAAGGAAAAATCCAAAAGAGAAAATACACAATTAATAAGGAAACAAGTGTGCAATGTAATCAATAGCATATAAAAACTAGATAAACATTATAAAAATAAACTTACTGGTCACCCATTCATATTTCATCAACACAGACAGAGTTATTGTATTCTCAAACAAGTCCCTTTTTATTCAACAGGCAAGAGACAGCAGACAACTTTTTGCCTCTAATATGGGGTTTACCCTAAGCCAAATATGATAAGCTGCTGAGACTACCATGTATGACTCAGCTGCAAAAAGTAGACTCCATAATTGATTGTTCTCATAGAGTCTAAAATGTGCCTACAATTTGCTGTAATAGGTGCTCAGACTAGAGCAGGAAGTTAATACGTGTCTTGCAATTTCTACATGACCGTCACACATCCGGCAGAGGTGTTTTTCAAATGGGTTGCCCTGCCAGGCACCCAGACTCCAGGAACTGGAAGAACTATCCAGGCGTATCAGTAAGGCAAATTGTATTAATGCCGGAAAGCGCCACCTTTATTAGATACTGCCTTGGACTTAAGGAGAAACCCCCCTGGTGGATAAACTGTGTATATTTATACCTTCCTTCCTTGTGAGCAATAGTCAGTACTTTGTCATAATTCCTACTCCCAGCATCAATTATTCCCAAGAAGACAGGGACATCTTGTTCACAAGAGCATGTCAGGGCTATAGCTTGGCAGTGTGCAAGGACCATACTCCAGTTCTTTAAACCAAACACTACGCAAGTGTCGTTCAGCATGAGGCGGTACATTTTCCCCTGCCAGATTTTATAAATACCCACAATTTACATGCAGCAAATGTGCAGCGAGATATAAGCGACTGTAAGCCGAGTTCCAGTCTTATCGCCTTGACTGGTGTCGATCCAAGTAGGCCCAACAGCAATCTCAAGAGTTTACCCTCCAGTTTTGGCAACCAATTGATTGCCCTCTTAGGGAAGATCTCCCGGGAACAATTGCAGTTTTGCAGACAATCAATTTTGCCTCCAGGGATCGTCCACCCCACTTATCAATCACTTTTTTCAGAACCAGCCACCTAGACCATACTTTAGGCTTTACAGAGTCATACAGGTGGGTGAAGGAGGAGGTGGCTTTTACCTCAACCCCCAGGTACCTATATGTATTTGGTTGATCCAATGTGTTTGCCCCCAGATGAATTTATTTCTCGCCTTTGCCCTTTTACCAACCACCATTTCGCATGTTTATCCTTAGGCCATTCTCCCCAATATAGGTCCATATTACATCTAGGGAGCATTGTAATCCTATTGGTGTTCTATCCAGGATAACAATATCATCAGCGTATGTGAGGGTGTTTACTATTTCATGACCGTATTGGGGTAGATGGTTGTGAGCAGCCAGCAGTGCCCTGTCTCGATCGGACATGTACAAATTGTACAGTAATGTTGCCAAAAACACAGCCTTGCTTCAGGCCCACATTTGTCTCAATGGGCTGTCTTAGGGCCCCATACTGGGATAAACAAACCTGCACCATTGTTTTATTGTGTAGTTGTCTGATGAAATAGAGACCCGTCCAGCTTATCCCACAGTTTTGATCGAAAACATGTGTCAAAAGCTGTGCTGAAATCTACAAAGCAGAAATATAATGGGGTTTCAGGGTACCTATAAACATCAGAAATAAGATTCATCAGAACCCAGAGAGTGTGCTTTGTTCCAAAGCACTGTACTTGCTGAAGCCAAAGTGATGCTTAGCAAGGAGGTGGTTTTCATTCAACTACTGGGTAAGCATGTCCAGTAGGATGCTTGCAAACATTTTTGAGCTGCATTCCAGAATGGCCAGTAGCCTATTCCAGCCTGGATCTGTCCTGTATCCCTGTTTATATACCAGGATCAGGATTGAATCATGCCATGAGCTCAGGACAATTCCCATTTGGCAAATACGGGAGAATAGTGTTTTCAGAAGCTCAGCTCAAATAATGGGGTCTTGCTTTAGTACGATGTTAGAGAGCCCATGTGGGCCCATAGTCCTAGAAGTCCTGACTTTCGTAATTAGCTCCCGGAGATCTGCAGCATGCACTTGGTACCAAACAGATGTGCCCACCGTCGGGCAATCCTTAAGGCTAGGCATTCTGGCTTCCCATGACCAGTAGACTATCTTTACATGAGCGGCCCAATACTCTGCGCAGATGGAACTGACCTCTAGGGCAATTTGGTCACTTCTGATTCTGTGAATCATGAACCAAAATCTCTTTGAATCATGTGTTCGGATGATCCTGTTGATATACTTTATTGCCGTGGTATCTCCACAGCAATATTCACCAAGCCACTGCCTATATCCTTGCTTTATTGTGGACAATCTGCTCTTCATGTCCACTGAGGACATTGTTTGGCATCTCTTCACTTTTCGGCAAGTGCTTTTCTTCGTAATAACACCATCAAAGAGAACCCACGTTTTATGGGCCTTCAGTTTACTTGTCCAGTTCCTCTTCTCATGTGCCCGGTCGTGGTTACCATGAGTTTTAGGTCCCATGCATACTTCGTGAGTAGTGCATTCCTGTTATTTCCACAGTTTTTTAATTCCTCATTCAAGTTGTTTATGTTCAGGTGAGACCAACAGAGACAATTTCCCTGTAACTTCACAGTAGGGTTGGATTTCAGTTCCTTCCTGAGCTTGCCTTGATGTATTAGAAGGATCATTCTGAGTGTGACATGGTCATTCATCGGCACCACTTTGGTCTGCAGTGCGCAGCCCATATCACTAATAACTCCATTCACAAATATGAATTCAATCAGGGAAGAGGAGATGTCATTTGTCCATGTATATTTTGTCCCTGTCGCCACCGATCAGCGCCTTTACTAATGGAGTTCAGGTCTGGAGCTACGCCCTTTGCCCCCTGCAGAATCTGGGACTGGGTGACATGTTTTTATGCTTAGGCCTGGCAGGTTCATTTGGTGCATTTAGTAGGGCTTGCTCCATGGCGATAATCTCAAGCACCCTAGAATTGACCGTAACACTTACGGTTTCACACAGATAAAAATGAGTAGCCAGATCTACAACCTCAGCTTCATCCTGATGGAAAGTTGGCACCTTATCCCTACAAGTTATCCCATCACTCATGTGTATGGGGTTCTTTGCTTCAGGTCTGTGTTTTCATGCCACCTCATGATTGGCAATGCTCAAGCAATTAGTGTTTGATGCTATCGCAATGTCCACCACTAGATGCAGCATTCGGTGTGTTTCTCGCTCCGCCTCTGCCAAATTGGTACATAATAAGAATAGGGCGTCAGGTTTGTCAGCCAGAGTACTCAAAACCTGGGGTCAGTGCAAAGTGCTAGCTGGTCAACTTTGTGCAAGGTTATTTGCCAGGTAGCATGTCACCTGGTCGTTGTCATACACAGAAAAATCAGTATCACTGTCCTCCGTATCTGAGGAGCCTTCCATATTTGTAGCCAGTTTCTCTAGGTCAGGGCTCACAGACAGATCCTCTTCAGAGTTTGTGTCTTGCTGGTCTCTGCCCGCTGGTAGCGAGTTTCATTTTAGGCCCTTGCATACATTTAGCAAAACCCGTTGTTATCAATCGAGCAAGAGCCATCAGGGTCCACCACCATTGCAGCAGATTTTGAGGTATTGTTTGGATTTATGGTCGGCCGAGGTGGTATAGGTTCATTTCCGTGTCTCCCTGGACCCGGATCAGTGTCATCTCTGGGAAATATAATATGGCCCTTGTTGGCTACAGCCAGGGACACAGCTTTGTTTTTAAAGAAAGCGTAAATATCTCTCTGGGGCACCAGCTTGTTCATCTTTGAGTCTTTTTTACCCTTTTTTTGCAAGGGGGCAGAGAAGTGCCATTTATTTTTCTGTTGCTGTACTCCAGGAACATTATTTACCAGCGCTGCATAGACCAAGTATGGTAGATTTGCTTCTCGTCATTTTGCTCACCTGGCATGTTGCAGAAGTGTTTGGGTCCAGTTTAAAGTAAAGTTTATGCAGATAAAGGGGCACCCGGGCTTGTATAAATTTGGTCACAGTAACCCACTACCTGGCTCCCAATGTTTGTGTCACAAGACATTCTTGACACACACTATGATGTGCTTCTACTGAAGGCTAAGTCTGGAGATATTATCTCCTCCCCATCTGATGTAACAGCGGAGGGCCTGTCATGAGAGCCGAGGGTGTTACTACACAGACGGCAGGGTAAATCATAAAATGTGTGGCGAATAACAATTCCTTAGGGCTAGCAGGCACCATCCCCGACATGGACCAAAGCAAACCACCTCTGCACCACCTCCATTCAGCGTTCGGCTGGCTTGTAGAGCTTAGGAGACCTTTGCACATGAGTCAGTTGGAGGCCACCCCACCAAAATGGTAAACACTGAAGAAACACTCTGGGATTCTCCTCAGCAAAGCATCCCAGTAGACCACCTCTGCACCATCTCGACTCCGCGTTCTGTTGGTTTGTAGAGCTTAAGAGTCCTTAGCACAATGGTCAGTGGGAGGCCCCTCCTCCAAAGTGGTAAACACTGAAGAAACACTCCAGGATTCTCCTCAGCGCAGCATCACAGCAGACCACCTGTGCACCACCTTCCCCACCTCTGTCTTAAAATTCAGGTACAGCTTCACCCAATCTGGACCAGACCTTTTGATTTAGAAAGTCTAACACCATGCATATTCTGTGCATGATGTCATTTTCCGAATAGAATTTGTTTTGTGGTCCGCTCACAACCCACAAATTGTGATGAATTCTTTTGGAGCCAATTGTAATCTGTAGCATGCATCTTCTACTATTTTTTGTCCCAATTCAGGGTCATCCAGGCCAAAGATGTGTTGAGTTTTTATTTAGAACTGTGGGATCTCCTCTATGTCAAGTATTTGCCTGAGCACCTAGCCATTAATGAAACTCCTTCAATCATTTCAGAATGCCCATTCACATGGATAGGTGCCCATGGCTGCCATTCTCCCATGTGTATTTCTGCAATTGTTGAAATGGATTTTTCCTGATTTGACTCTGGAGTAATATATTTTTTTTTCTTCAATTAGATAAAAACGCAATGTGTTTTCATCTATTTCTGTAGGCCAGTTTTTCTTAGAGTCCAAATAAATCTCCAAAGATGACTTTTCTTTTTCGCATCGCATTTCAACATGACACATGAGAATGACAGTGACGCTAGACACAACCGTTCGGAAGATACACTTTCACTGCACATTTTGATTTAGCAACGATGTGACATTCTTTTACACTGTTGCTTTGGGTCATTATTTTCTTAGGTTTCAATGTTATTTTTGCTAAAACCACAATACCCCATTTGCCCCATCAATGAGGGGCTACAGTGTCCTCAGGCAATTTGTCCCCATGAGGAAAGGACATTTCATTAATGTGTATGGCCAACACTTCCTGCCTCATCCTATGCTTCCCTATCTTTATGTCAACCGCAGTGACACCTTTGATATGTATTTCTTTCCCATTGAAATTGTGCACTGGGCCTTCACTTTGCCTCACCTTTAAGTGGTTTTGTGGGATTCCACTTAATTGATACTTTGCATCAGTTTTCTTGACATTATTGTTGCTTGTGCACTTGTGTCAATCATAGGAAACATGTTACATTTCTCTTCATCAGTGATGGGAACATAATATCTATCCTCAACCTCTTCCAGTATGCATAGAAAGTGTGAGTTGTTATGGATCGCAGGACTTACTTTTCTCAGATCAGCCTGGCTTTTTGCTAGGCAAAGGGGCCTATGAAATGATATTTTACCTTCCTTTTTGCCCATTTCTTTTTGAATTTCTTGGACTGTTTTCCTGGGCTCTGTCTTCCCCATTATCTGGATCCTCCCTGTTTACCTCCACTCTGGAACCTATTGGCTGTGTATTTTCACAAGTGTCATGTGAAAGCATGTCAGTTTCTGGTGTGTGACACGTATCTGCATTTTGTACAGGGCCTTTCATTTGTTTCTCTTAGAATATCTGTGGTTCAAAATACTCGTCAGGTGACTGACCTGCACCTGTCTTTTGGGGAATAGTTTTTTTTCTGTGTGGGGGTATCAATAGTATGTTTATTATCAAGTAAGGATAAACTGTCTGTTGATCCTGACTCTTCATTGTGTGTTTCATTTTCACATTGCCCATTATTTTTTAAATCTACCTCTCTGTTCTTTGGGTTTTTCTTGTTCTTTTTCTCCTTTTTGCTTTTAATGTTTACATACTTTAATGGCCTGGTTCAACTTCAAGTTAAACCACATTCCCTTTTTGTGTGTTATAATTCCCTGTCTCACTTTCATTCCTTTGTTTTCTTGTTTTTAAGTCGGCAAGCAATTTGGTAAACGTGTTTCATGGGAATCTGTGTTTTCATCATGGCAGCGGTGACTAGCTAGTCACTTGTTGTCAATATGTGCTAGATCACTCCTATGACCTTCTGAACCTTCACTTGGTTGTTGCTTTTGAACTGCACATAATGTTCCTATTTGCTCAGACAACATTTTAACTTGGGCTTCTAAACACTGAAACCTGTCCATATCTCTGAATTCCTCTCTTTGTGGTATGAGCCGGTAATGGTTAAATTCACCCTGATTAGACCTGTTCTGGTACCTCTCAGAAGATTGATTTCTGTTTGTGTTACTCCTGAAATCTCCTGAGCCCCTAATGTCTGGTATGGACTGTTGTACAACTCATTTTGATTGTTATTTAGGCCTGGCATATCGTGGTGAAACACCACTGTGGGAGAACTACCAAGGCAACGAGGACTAATGTAGGAACTTCTGTCACTGGGATCAATGGATTGGAACATAGGAGTCTGGGGTGGTGTTCTCTGTGGGGCCATGCCCCTTTGATTAGGTGTCATGTCATTCTGTGCCTGAGTTTGGGCTGATTCTAGTGGAATCTTTACAAACTTTACCTCCAAAATTGCTGGTGTGGATTCCTCAGACTTTGATTTTGTCTCTTTATTCCTAGGTCCCTCCTCTATCTGATTAATTATCACCTCATACTGTTTGGTTGCCTGTTGAATTATTCATTCCAATGGTATTTCCCTGTGAAATTCCTGGATTAATTGGGAGACAATTTCTTTTTGTAGCCCATAGAAATATGCAGTTTTAAATTTGACTGAGTTAGCGTTAAAGGTCACATCAAAATGTGAGAAAGCCCTTTTTAAGTTTTGAAAGAATTGGCAAAGGGATTCATTTTGTTGTGCACCCATGATATAAGCAGCTTTCTTGGCTTGCTGTATAGACTGATAGGGTGAGAATTTGTGTAAAATATCTTTCTCAAGGTATGCCGACGACAGGATTTCTTGTTCATTGAGACCGTGGATTATACTAGCAGAAGCCTCATCTAGAGTGAGGTGAAAATACCATCCATGTTGTTCCGTAGGAATCTGAAGGGTCTTTAATATATCATTGACTGCCTCCAAAGGAATTCTATGTAACAATCTCCTCCTTTTTTGAACGGTCTAATCAAGGCCTTGACAGATTTCATAATGTTTAAAGGACTACATGGTGCATTTTCGTATGTGCCGTTTTGTCACTCACTCCTGTTCTCTTGTGGGTGAGAATCTGTTTGAGTAGTCGCAGGCGATTCAGACCCCAACTTTAAATCATACCCAGGCCTGGCCATGTGGGTAGCTGCTGGTAAATTTCCTTAGCTATGGCTCTGACCAAATTCTGCTTCCGTGGACCTGGTGCATTGCTGTTTTTCTTGAGATTTATGAACAAAGATTTGCTGTTTCGATTCTCCTCAATGCACATGAGGTGCTGTGCTTCATGGCAAAAATAATTCTTATCTCTGGCTTTAGTAACTATCCCCTGCAATTCTTTAATCTGTGGCTGATTTCTTGTTGCAATGGCACAACATTTCTTATCTTTCTCACTATTATCTTTTCTAAGGGTTTGAATTTCTGAAATTGCAACCTCTTTGTCCTGTCTTACATAATCCAATACTGTTTTTAAATGGATTAATTATTGCTCACTTTCAGCAAATTGTTTATCTCTCTCAGCCAGTGGGGTAGTAAACTAGTTACATTTGGTCTCCAATTACGTTTATAATTTCCTATTTTCTTCCATTTGGAGCAACTGTTTTTGTTCTACATCGAAATCCTATTGCAACTTGCTAATGACCTCACAATCTTTCCTTTGCAACTTTATGGATCTGTGTAGAAGACACCAAAGTTTTGTGTACAGCCTAATGATGCAATCCTTCTCTTACTTGTGCTCTGACGCTCAGAACAATTCTGTCCTAATCCTTTTTTCTATGTTATCAGATTTTCAGATTACCAGATTGCATAAGCATAGAGTTTTGCCTGAAGATAATCTGATAACTCTGAAAATTCAGCCTGAATCTGAGGCATGGCGGTACTATTGCCAATAACTCTATAACAAGAGTCAAATATGCACACAGTACTGTACTACCTCACAGCTTTAACTCAGAGAATGAGTGCACAATATGGTTATGCTTTATGATGCAAAGCCATGCCCTGTAATCACTTCAACACATCCCAGCCTACGCACCAAGATGTTAGAGGTATTTTGGCAGTCATTTTGGTTGGTGGCATTTTTGTTTGGTGGCATTTTTGGTTAGTGGTATTTCGTGGTATAGTGGTGAGCCTAACCTCAGAGTACTGCCTAATAATTGTTCTTATACCGGGGTCACTAACAGTGAGCAAAGACTGGACTTAGTGCACTCTAAATGATTAATGTATGCCTGTGCAGTATTGTACTTACAATACCACATTATGCCCTTTTGGCTTGCATCTCAGAATACATTTACCATGTACATGAAATACTATCATTCACTGAGAGCCCCAAAGAAGTACTCACTTTACAGTGATTAGTTTGTTTTATTTGTTTACCACATGTGATAAATGAATTACTGCCTGCGGTACAATGAATTTACCACCTACTCTGCATCAACCTGACTACGATTGTAGATTTGGTTGTAATTGATTATCCTTCTTAAAATTGATCTAATTGCTTGACCTAATGTTCATTTAAATGCGATGCAGTGTCCATTCTTTGAGCCCATTGGAGATCAATACCCAGTCCACTCTCAGGATTCTTATCAAGTGCAGGTTTACTGGAAGCCTTCTTGAGTTTCCCATACAAAAAATCCCCCCTTACATGTCTAGTTGTGGTGACAATGCCCACCCCCATTTGATTTAAGGTTACATTCATTGCTGACTACAGTTGCAGATTCAGCTGTAATTGAATACCATCCTTCAAAGTCCAGGAAGCGGGAGGGAATAGCCATATTTTCAGGGCTTTCCTTAAACCAGGTGATCCTCAATGAAGCAACGAGCGAGGGGGGGGAGGTTCTAGAAGGTGGATATCAGGACAGAGAAACAGGCTCCTCATAGTCTCTAGAACCAAAACGGGGGAACTACCAGGAGGTGAGCAGAGCCTGATCTGAGAATTCGGAAGGGGTGGTATTGTGTGAATTATTTGGGAAGTAAAACAAGGCCTTCCTTGTGGATGGCACAGTGAGTAATGCACATAGCTTTGAAGGAGGCTTGTCGGCTGATGGGCAGTCAGTGAAGTGCCCTGAGTGCGGGGGAGATGTGTTCTCTGTGTGAGAATGCAAAGAGGAGCCTTGCTGTGGCATTTTGAATCCTTTGGAGCTTTCTGAGTTGAGATGCAGTTGTGCCAAGATAATGGGAGTTAGAATAGTCTAGGCGCAAGAGGATGATGGCCATGATTGCAGAGACTCTATGGAGGTAAGAGAGGTATAGAAAGATCTGCTTGAGAATGCAGAGGTGGAAGGTGCATGATCTGGAGACTGCATGGATGTGGGGGGGGGTGTAATGTCCAAGCTAAATGTGCCTCTTAGGTTTTTGACTGAGGGGATGCGATTGGAGCAGGTCCTAAGGCAGGCGGGCAAGGGGTAGGCTGGGGTAAGAGCTGTTTTGCCACAGATTAGGATTTTGGTTTTCCAAGGATTGAAGAGGAGGTGATCACTCGTCATCCAGCGGTCAACATCTGAGAGTCAAGCTGCCAGATCTGGAATGGGAGAACGCTGGGATTTGGGAATCTTGAGGATCATCTGAGTGTCATCGGCATAGGTGTATCGGGTGAGACTGTGGGAGTGATGAGCCTGGGGAGGGCGAGAGGTCAAAATTGAAGAGGAGATGGGAGAGGGAAACTTCCTATGGTATTCTGTCGGACACTTGGCAGGAGCAGAGGAGAAAGAATGAAGAATGGTTATTTGTGAGGAATCAGAGAGGAAAGAGAAAATCAATCTAAGGGTGGAGTCTCTGATGTCTAAGTCTGTTTGTGAGGATGGAGTGGTTGATTGTGTCGACGACTGTTGAGAGATCAAGGAGGATGAGTGTGGGGCAGCCCTCAAAGTCTGCAGTTCTTTTCAGATCATCCCAGATTGAGACAAGGGAGGATTCAGTTATGTGGATGGGTCTGAAGCCAGACTGGGCAGGGACAATAAGGATGCAGGATTCTACGGAGATGCTGAGCTGGAAATAGACTGTGCAATCTATTTGTTTGGCTATGAAGTGGTTATTGGAAATGGGGCTGTACTTGAAGGGGCTGAGGGGGTCAAGAGGGGAATTTTACAGTAGCAGTTTGACATGAGAGATTTTGTATGCTTCAGGGAAGATCACAGTTGTTAGTGAGTGGTTGATAATGGATCTGGCAAGGGGGCCTGTGCAGGTGGAGGAGATAATTTTTTTAGGAGGGCTGGCAGGCAAGGGTCTCCTGGGGCTCCTGAGGGCTAGCTATTAGAGAGAAGTGTTAAAAAAGCAGGTTAGGAGTTTGCTGAGAAAGAGCCGAAGAGAAGGGGCAGGGGAAGGCGGGTGGATGGTCACGGAGGGAAAGGGGCGAAAGTTTGGCGATGATGTCAAGTTTCCTTTCAATGGCTATGTTGAAGTAATGATCAGACAGGGGGTTCCACAGTGCTTGGGATATGGAGAAGGGAGAGGATGAGCAGCAGGGGTCTTGAACTCAGAGATAATCTTGTGGAGTTCTTTGAAGGTTTTAGTTGTACTGTTGATACGAGAACCATAGAAGACATGGTTGACGGTTCTGATTTCTAATCTCTAGGCTCTTGTCTGTCTAGCAAGGGTGGCTTTGTTTAGGGAGGAAGGGTTGGTACAGCAGAGGCATTCTAGGCAATGGTTGAGGGTTTTGAGGGATCTAAGGGATGGGCTGAACCACCTGGATGAAAGTCTTGTGTGGTGGGTGGGTCTTGAGTGGGTTGGGGGTAAGAGCCTTAGAGAACCATTGGATGAAGAGGTCTAGGGAAAGGATACCTCCATGGAGGGTGAGTATGGGAAGGGAATGAGAATGGAGGAGGCTAAATCCTGGGAGATAGTTACCTTGTTCCAGAGCGGGATCCTCAGGGAGTCAGCTGGGGGGCGGCCGGTGGGGAAGGGGAGCAGAGGCAGGAGTCAGAGCTGAGAAAAAGATAGCTGAGAGGTCGGTCCAGATGAGAGGGCGGATGATAGTGGGTGAGATCAGGTTGGAAAAGCTGAACACTACATCTAGGCTGTGGCCAGCAATGCTTGTGGGTCCTGATATGAGTTGAGTTATATTGAGGGCTTCCAGTTTGTCAATGATTGATTGGTCATGGGTTTGGAGGGGGAGTGGAACCAGATGTAAGCGTGGGCTGTGAGTTCATGATTACTGCTACAGAGTCACTTAGGAAGTCTGCTAAATATCTGTTATAGCCTGTGGGTCTGTAGAGAAGGAGAAAGCTGTGGGTGAAAGTGGGTGACTGTTGGAATTTGACTAACAGGGATTTGCAGTCGTCACTGCCAGGTTATTTCTCAAAGTGTAAGGGTATGAGGTGCCGTTTGTGGAGGATGGCTTTTCCACCCACTCTGCTGGTTGTTTTGTGTGTGATCAGGAATTAGCCCGGGGGGATGCGCAATGAAGGGAGGGGAGACGAGCAGTAAGGAGATAGAGAGAGTGTTGAGGGGGAGGATGCAAAACATGCTGGATGGAAGAGTGTAGATGCATGCAGCTTTGGGGCAGTTCAGGGGGTTTACCTGGTGACAGGAAGAAAGGATGAACCGGGTTGGACAGAGTGGTTGAGGGCTGTGGATAGTGGGTCTTCTGTGCCTGGGTTTATGGGGAGGTGACAGCGGTGTGGGGGTGAGTGTGGGAGGGTCTGCTGTTTGGGCAGTTTTGCCCAACGATGTGCAGGCTGCAAGGGATGTGCTTAGGGAACTTAAAGTTGAGTGTCATGCATATGGGGTTCAGGCAGGTAGATAGGGGTGGGGGGCAAGAGTGGGTGGGGGCGCATTGTGGCGGGTGGGGGAGGCTAGTGGCATTACCAGGGGAGAGGAAGGGGGAAAGACAGGGTTGGGATAGTGTGGAAGGATGGAGTAGTGAGAAGAGGCTTCAGGGAAGAGGCAGGCGAGATGAGGGGCTAGTTGACAGGGAGAAGGGGTGGGCGGTGCGGAGGAGGATAACTGTGGAACGCTATTGTGTGGAGGACGGAGAGGAGGAAAGGGTGGTGCTGCTACTCCAGAAGGCCCCTCTGGCCTTGGATTTGTTAGGCATGGTGGAGGAGTAGGTTCAGAGTTTAGGGGAGGTAGAAGGGGGTTGGGAGGTTGACCAATGAGATATAGGATTTAGTGGTGCCCAATCCAGGGAAAGCAATATTAGGCTAACTAGCACAATCAGGCAAAATACAATACTGGGCTAACTTACTCCATCAGGTGAAATTCAGTATTAGGCTAACTAGCAAAGCAGGTGTAATGCAATACTGGGCTGATTTACTCAATCAGGTGAAATGCGGTATTAGTCTTAGTAGCACAATCAGGCTAAATGCAGTATTGGACTAACTAGCACAATCAGGTGAAATGCAATACTGGGCTAACTTACGCAACCAGATGAAATGCGGTATGTGGCTAACTAGCACAATCAGGCAAAACACAATACTGGGATAACCTATTCAATCAGGTGAGATGCAGCATTAGACTAACTAACACAATCAGGCAAAACGCAATACGGGGCTAACTTACTCAATCAGGTGAAATGCAGTATTAGGCTAAGTAGCCCAATCAGGCTAAATGCAGTATGAGGCTAACTAGCACAATCAGGCAAAACGCAATACGGGGCTAACTTATTCAATCAGGTGAGATGCAGTATTGTGCTAACATGCACAATCAAGCTAAATTCAGTATTAGGCTAATTAGCACAATCTTCCTAAATGCAGTACTAGGCTAACTAGCACAATCAGGCGAAATGCAGTATTAGGATAACTAGCGCAATCAGGCGAAATGCGGAATTAGGATAACTTACTCAATCAGGCAAAATGCAATACTGGCATAACTAGCACAATCAGACAAATGCAGTATTATGCTAACTAGCACAATCTGGAAACATGCAGTATTAGGTTAACAAGCACAATCAGGCAAAATACAATACTGGGCTAACTTTATCAGGTGAAATGCAATACTGGGCTAACTAGTAAAATCAGGATACATGCAGTATTAGGCTTACAAGCACAATCAGGTGAAATGCGGCATTATGCTAATTAGTACAATCAGGCGAAATGTAGTATTGGGCAACGATGGATTACACATGCGAGATCAAGTAACTAGAGGTGGGTTTTACGGGGAAAGTGTAATGACTGCATTAACCACCCACACCACAATGACCTTGTCTGTCAGTGTAGGATATCCTTTTCGGGTATCCTAGGGGGAACAGGGGCAAACAGGGTCCAAGGGCTGGCCAAACAAGGAGCTGCCTTTAGCTGTGGCCCTTTGCTGGAGGCCGATAAATCGGCTTGCTGGTCATGTGTGACTACACTATGAACCAATGGAAGGCTGCGAAGCTGCGTCGGGAGGCACAGGTACATGGGAAAATGCAGAGAAAGAAGTTAAACGAGCGCCAGAAGGTTCAACTCCAAGGATGGCAGCAGATTAAATGCTGGATGCTCACAAGGCTTACTGGAGGCTGTTGGGCTGCAGGGGCATATCTCTAATGGAGCGGAGGCTCTGAAGTAGGTGCTAAACCTCTGGTGCTTCCTGGTCAAATGTGACTGCACCACGAACCAATGGAAGGCTTCGAGGGAGGGGCTTGAAGGCACAGGCACATGGGGGAAAATGCAGACAAAAAAGTTGAACGCGCATCAGAATGCTCAACCCCAAGGATGGCAGGGGAACAAAGGCTGGATGCTCACAAGGCTTGCCGGCGGCTGTTGGGGTGCAGGGGCAGATCTCTAATGGAGCAGAGGCTACGAAGTAAGGTGCTGAACACTCCAAAATTGTGAACAATAAGGCCACACAAAAAGGCACCTCTACTCTTGTGTGTGCCAGGGCAAATGTTAAACAGATTCAACAATTTAAGGATATCGGCGCTGCTTTCCTGCCAGGTCTGCGCTACTTAATGTGAGACTTGTTCTTTTCATATCAGAAGTGTGGCATTGCTCATCATCCTCTGAAATTGGAAAAAGGAAACACGGTCAATACAATTTACTCAGAGAAATTATACTGCGACAAAAGCTTAGGTTTAAATGCTGGATAGTAGCACAAAATCAAGAACATGGCAAAGACACCAAGCAGGGAGATTTTCACAACAGTTCTCTTAATTGTTCACCTGTTTTTATTATTGAACCAAAAAAGTGGCCAAACCCCATAACTCATTGACACCCCTGGTGTGAGCCAGACCAAATAACAAGAAATATGGTGTCACTTGAGAGCATTATAAAACCATAAATCATCTACAACTCACTACTCAGGCCATCAATGGGACTGGCACCAGCAAAAACCCAGAACAAAGTGAAAAAACAACATTACACGATTAATTTAAATGTAATGATGATATGGATGTATGGTAAAACGTACAACAAAATAACATCAGTATTGGTGGTTAAACACTCATTCTTAACAACTGTAAATCCATATCAAAATGTAAAGAACAGAATCAAGTGCAACCCAGTGGTGCATGAAAAGAAGATTTTGTGACTTCAAACAGATGATACTTCAGAAAGGAATAGATCCACAAGTCCCAAGCACATGTCGTGAAACACTTCATATGCTCTGCTAAACACAATACAATGAAAACACAATCCTAGATTTAGTTAGACAATCAAGGTTCTCTAGTCATGACAATTTACGAAAAAGGGAAAAATTCTAATGTGTGGTCAATTAGCCAGCTGTGGTCATAAATGTACACTTATTACATTTTGTGACTCTCCTGTTATTTTCGAATCAAGAAGGTCATGTTGTACAGAAATACAAAATCACTGGACCGTCCTCATTGATAGTTTTGACTAAAAAAATGAACATATCACCAAAATCACCAAAATAATCAAGTCTTCATCATGACCCAAACACATCTTTTTTCCTCTTTAACGTTTTTCCTTTTCTAAAAGAAGAAAAAAATACAAACACAAAAACAGCACTATGAATTAAAGCATAAATCAAAAAGACAAATCAAAACATTCCAGGAAGGAGAAAAGCACAATGTCAAATGATGAGCATCATACCTTTCATTATTTCAAGAGGACTGTTTTGGTTGTAGCGCTTAGTCGCCACCCCATCAACCTGTGCTGTGATGAATCTCCAACAGAACAAATATACAAGGGAATGGTTTCCACTGCGTGGCCCTGTTCATCCTAAACCAATCAATGAACAGGTTCACAGGTACTCTGCTCCTTTGACATCCCAGTCCAACACACACACACATAACCCTTTACTCCTCCATTCTACCCAACAGATCTGGAATCCACGGGACACCAGGTCCCCTGTCCAAGGGATAGAAAACACCTCTTTCGCTTCAGTGTCAAGTAGTGATCAACTTTAAGTTGTAGTCAAACTATATAAACAAACAGCATGGAATACCAACAAGTCATACACATTGACTTGAGAATAAGTATTCACACAACAGTGTAAAGTCAATGGTATGCATTAGACTCACCTTGTATATTCCAAACTCAATGAATTTCTTCCATTTCAGCCTGTACGCCATGCAAGAGAGAAAATTGTAAGCTGTATAATGTGTACTGTTTACCATGTTCATGCAGGCTTCCTATGTGTTAGCCACCATCAACAGCTCTTCTAGCAAAGTGGCAACAAGCTCATCCCGTATAGGACCAGAGTATGTTGGATGCAAGTCACTTAGTCACAGAGTCATGTGACTACACCGGCCCATGGATCCTAATCAGACGTGGTGAGCATGGCTACCAGTCAACACAAGCGGCAAAATGTCCCATGCTCATATTCGCAAAAGAGCACTCCTGCGGGGGAAATAAACCAAACTTACACACCACATCGAGTCAACTTAGTGCAAAAGTGCTAACCACGGAGTGTGTGCTCAAAGATAATATGCATACTGCACCATAAATTATGTGATGAAGGAAAATCATCATCACAGAGGACCCTCGCTTCAGTCACACATGTTGGTGTATATGAAAATAATGCACATACTTATAACCCAGCAAATGTACTTGCTTTAATCACATATATTATTAGTGTATATGAATTAAGGGCACGTACTTGCAACCTGCATGAGTTCTCTACTTTGGATATGGAATGTTCCAACAACAGAATCTGTACATCCCCACTTGATGTATGCTGCCAAAAATAACAAATGGCTGGACCGTTGGAAAAAGGCCAAGGAGCTAATCACCATACAGCTGACGTCAAAGTTGGCAGTGCGGAAGAAAAGTGTGACTAAATTGCTAGCTCACCCCACTCCGCCTGCGATCCACATAACTGCCTGTGTGATACAGCCAGAATGGTTCTCGGTTGCTCAATCTCGCTTCTGTGGCTTTGGCATTACTGCCTGTAACCTTGTCCAAAGCCCACAACTTTAAATCATCTGACCCATGGCCTTCAGATATATAATGCTCAACCAAAGGAGCTGTCGTCTGTTTGGTTTTAATTCTGGATCGATGCTCCATGATTCTCTTGTTTACCTGCCCAGACGCTTTTTCTATAATGATGTTCTGGTACATACACATAATACAGTAGAAGACATTACAGCTCCTGTCATTAGTTTGTGTTCTCAGTGTCCATGTGCAGTCCTTGACAGTAAACTCCTTAATGGAGTACCTGCATTTGCACACTTTACATCCTTCACAAGTGACATATCCCAACACAGGGGCCAAGCCCCATGCATTGGTAATAGTTGCTGGTCGAGTTGTTTGTCTCCTGTCCGCTCTTGTTAACATTTGTTTTAAATGTAATCCCTTTTTGAAGGCGAAAAGTGAAGGTGGTATCTTAGGCTCATTAGCTCATAAAGTTGTATTAGATGCCAATTATGTAGGATCTGCTTACGAATGTCACTGCTGTATGTGCTGAAAGTAGCTGCACATACAATCTGGTCTGTACATTCATTGGGTTGATGTTGCAGCAGGCGTTCCCTGTACGGGTAACACGTCCTCTTTGCTGCCTGTCTAACTAATCTCCTGGTGTAGCCCATGTAGATGAATCTTTCAGTCATAACCACACTTGATCCTGGTAGTGTAGGGAGAGGAGACTCTGAGTTTTAACAAGGCTATGCATTTTAGCTAAGACTCCACATTTCAACAATGATACAATATTGATCCCAGCAGTGAGCAAGAGTGTGAGAGTCATATTGAGACTCAGGCAGAATCTAGCATATGTCAGTATTGTGAATGCACAGAACACATGCCAGAAAAGGTTTTGAATTTGGCATTGCATAACATGATGTTATCACTTTGCACTACTACACCACAGTCGTGGGCTGAGTTGCACTGAAAAACATAAGACTAACATACACTACGTTATACTAATATCCCCTACTAATATTCAGAGCAAGTCAGTTCATGAGTTTTATATAAACGTGCAGTTTGATACACTGAATAGTCAAGGCATTTCAGCTGTGCAAGGTTAGCTTGGACATGCAATAAATAAAACATGCCGAATTAAGGCTGTGCTGTGTTTTGAATGAAGACGTGACAAGTCAGAATTGTGGAATGTGAAATCTGTTTTGCTCAAAACTAGCGTATTGTTTAAAAGGCTTTCAGAGCAGGAAACAGCACATAGATGTAGCTATTCGCATCCATTGCTACAGCCTGGATTACAATCGATGGCAGGCAGAACATGTGTTTCTTTAAAGCGAGGTGTTTTTTGAGGAGCACATGATGTCAGTATCTGAGGCAGGCTTTTATTGGATTTTCTTTAAGGGAACATACATCAGGAGGTAGATCTCCATGGTTGGTTTAAAAGGATTGTGCAATGATATCAAAGGGGCAGTTCTTCCTGGGTTCTCGTCTGGCACGTGTATCACTTGCTGGAGGTGTGTAGGCATTCTCTCGGAAGAGTGTGGGCTCAGCTGTCCTAAGTACCTAGCAGAGAAGGCAGAGAAAGGAAGATCCAGTGTGAGTGCTGTCTAGAGGGCTGACGTGGGGGTGTTTCGCAACAGCCAATCTGAGGGGAAATTCCAACATTGCTCTGTCTGAGCACACGCTGTACTAGACATCCTCTAGGTGATCATAAAGGTATAATTGTGGTGTGTGTAGTTTTAGAACCACAAATGTAGATATATCAATTTTGCATGGGTTTCTACATATCAGACAATCCCAAATCTGTTCCTTCCCCATTCTACTGAAGTGAAGCGCATTTCCCAATGCAAAATCTCTTACCAAAAAATGATAATGGCAAAGGATAAACGTTACCGCTCTCAATGTTAAGTGTCTTAAAGGTTGTTGCATAGTGTTCTCTGCCAAGTTAGAGGTGGGAGAGAGAGCTACAGTAATTCTCTGAACTTCTGGAAGGATCAACCCCTGGGGTGAGAGAGAGCAAAATGTGTGCTAAATATTGCTGGTGGAATTATAAATGCAATATATCATTTTAACAGATTGTGAAATCAGCATGGGCAAGTGACAAAGGCACATAGCTCTTCAGTGCATTACATGTTTGTTTTATTTTATTCATGAAGCACAATTACTTATAAAGTGCTTGCAAAAGAAAAAAGTCAGCTCTGGTACTTATTTATGTGCCCTGGTTCCTTGTGTTATCATACAGAGGTGAAGCAAGTGGTAATTGTATTTTACTGCAGACAGTATTTAACTGTATCACATATGGTAAAATGCAAGCAAAGAAGGTCACTGTAAATTGTGTTCTTCTATGAGGCTTTGAATAAATGTTCATATTAGGTTTACATGGCAAATGTATTCTGGGTTACCACCAAATGGGCATGATGTGGTAATGCTAATAAAATACTGAAAGGGGATGAAGTTATGTTCTAGAGCAGGGGTCGCCAAATGGACGATCGTGAGTGACCAGTAGCTCGCCTTAGCCTTTGAAGTCCCTCGTGCTCTAAATTCAGAAAAGAAAGATGCAAGGAAGTGCTCTGACCAATCCAGGGCTGCAAATACCAAAAGCATATAGAATCTCCTGTGATTGACCAGAGCAAGCTTCTTGCTGAAATCTGCGCCCCCATTGGCCGTGGTGGTTTCCCTTTATGCTCTGAGGTAGCCCCGGCTTTTTCATTTAAAACCACCATGGTGCACAGTAAGATACTCTCTACTGCCAGGTTATCTTTTTTGATCCACTTAAAGCTGCGCTGGGGCTTGGAATATGCGGACAGAGGCTCAATTGAAGCTGTTACTTGTGGTGAGGTGAGGTCGGGTTGGGGGGGTGGATATGATATGATAAGATATTTATAACACACTTAATACCCAGAGGTTTCTAAGCACAGAACCGGGGATTGAACCTACATTTCTCTGTGTCATCTTGTTTCCAAGGCGAGCACGTTGCCCCTGACCTATCCTTCTGAGATTGTGATTATTATTTTTTCTTATGCCGAGCTACTGCGGACCCTCCTCCTTTTATGTACGCACTGCTGTTTGCACTGTGGGAGGAGGGGTGGGCAACTCAGCAGTAACTCTGTTCATGTTGTGAAAGGAGCCCAGGGTGAAAAAGAGGCATGCAGCTATCATGCTTAATGTCTCTGCTTCATCCTTGGCTCTTATTCAATTTTTAGACGACAGGGCAGGGCTCTGGTGGGCAAGCCCTCTCAGGACTTGCTCACCACAGCCCTGCCGTTTCTAAGAGTAGCTTATATGATTGAAAATTAACCCCGGACGAAGCAGATACATTAAGCATGATAGCTACATCCATCTGTTTCGCCCTGGACTCACTATCTGTCACAGGAGCTACATTTGGAAAAGGCAGCAGGGCACTGGGGAGCAAGCTGTGCTCCTTTCCCAAATGTTGCAGGCTACAATGGTGTCTGTGTGAAAGACAGTCATATGGACACTGTTTCTGCCTGCCATACTTAGGAAACGAGCATGGCTTGCGCCTAGTTCCAGCCTTTCCTAATGTTGCTCCTGTAACTGAAAATGAGCCTAGGACGGGCAGAGACATTAAGCATGATAGCTAAAATACCTCAGTTACAACCTGGGCTCGATATCTGTCAGAGGAGCTATATTTGGAACAGCAGAACTCTGGGGAGCAAGCCCTGCTCCTTTCCGAAGCTTAGCAGACAAAAACAGAGTCTGTGTGAAAAGTCATACAGACTCCGTTTCAGCCTGCCACACTTAGGAAATGAGCAGGGCTTGCTCCCAGAACCCCACCATTGTGAAGGTGGCTCATGATCCTCGGGGTCGGACCGGCCCACTTAATTGTCTCTGGCACCAATTAAAAAGTGGCCCACAGTTGCAAATGGCTATTCATTCCATTTGGGACACTGTTTTTATAGTATCCAAGGCAGAGTTTTTTAAATAAAATGTGATGCATATTGTGCATTTTAAAGAGTACAGTTTCAGAAACACTGGTCAAAACCTGTCCAAAATACTAGCCACATAGTAAAGTAACTCCAAAAACTGGCCCACTTTCACCCCAGAAACGGTTACACTTTCACCACAAAAATAGGCCCACGCCATTTCTTTGCATTTTTTGGTTCAGCCATGGGCCTATTGCTCTATAGGCTAGTCCGAGCCTGCTACTCCTGTAACTGAAAAATGAGCCAAGGACCAAGCAGAGACATTAAGTAGGATAGCTAAATGTCTCTACTTCATCCTGGGGTCATTTACATTGTTGGGATTGCCAATGCTTGTTTTTCTTTAAATTCCAGGGCTTGTTTTTTAATTAACTACATCAAACCTACATGTCCCAGAATTCAAAGGTTACAGTCTACATACGATAAATCTCCATTGCAAGTCTTTACATATTCAATGACTGAGTCTTATATACAAATCACACAAAATGCATAGCATTGATCGTAACCAGACATAAAATCATAATCTACTTATATCAGGTGCAGAGGAAGAAAAAACAAAGTCAGCGGCAACAGCTGCCAACACAATAGCAGATCAACAGGACCTGCCCGCTAGCGGAATCCGCACAATTAGGCCAATAATTTAGGCCTGTGTCATATGAAAACCTTTCACAATGCTTAACGCAGTAATAACAATGCACTGTACAGGAACACTGCGAGCTAAGGCACTGTTGGCAGCCGTCACACAGTGAAGACTGCATTCTTGTTTTCCACACATGCTTCCAATCCAAATAAAGCCAACTGTGATTAACCTAACAGATTTCCTCCAAACCCTTTCCAATTTTGCATGGAAACTTTGGGACTACGTTTGTGTGACACGTTTATGATCACCCCAGCACTGAATGGAAAATGCTTCTGTGAAGCAGTACACAATCACCTATTGAATATATCCTTAGGGACAATTAAGTGAACCTCTGCATTTAAAAAAATAAAAATAAATCAGCCCAGCTTGTGTTTATTTTAAATTCTGGGGATTGTTTTTTAATTAAATAAATCACAAATGCAACAACCCAGTCTATGAAACTCATTTCAAGTCGTTTTCCATGCCTGCTTAAAACACTTTGAGCAGTTGACAAACACTTTTCGTGCAGGCAACCCCACGATGCCTATTGGCAGTTTGTTGCATATTCTCTGTATAGTCTGGCAAATGTGTGTGGAGCAGGCAATCTAGACAAAGGAAACACAGGTAGAGGTATGCAAAGGCACCACCACCCTTAGCACACGGTTGGCTTCCATCCACAGCTGCATTCTCTACTTAGGCATTAGAGTGCAAAACCCACATGTGGTTTAGAGTATCTCCAAATACATCCTGGCACCCCTAAATAAAACATGCTGTGTCAGGAAGAGGATAAGGAACCTTCAGACTTCCCAATGAGATCTACAGTTGTAACCCTCACATGCATAAGAGCATCTCTGGATACATACTGGAACCCCATGCTCAAAATGGCTTGGGGCCAGACACAGCAATCTGAGTGTATGATAAAAGGACACAGCTGGAGATGAACATATTCTAAATTGTAACATTTTTTACCCTTACAAAGAAAAATGCCTGTGAAGCGAGGAGAGCATCCTGCGAGGCTGATTTTGCTGTGGCCTGCACCCAGATGCAATCCTGTCTGTGAATAAAACAGGAAAACTATATCGGGTGGAATTTGTGGGGTGTGTACAAATTATGAGAGAGATGTCCGTCCAGAAATACGTTTTTTGGGACTATCCCATCATAGTACACATGAATGTCGGGGGAGTCAGTGTCAAGCCTGTTAAATCACGAGAACACAGCCTATACCACGTGAGCCACAAATGCATGGCATGTTTTTGATAACACACAGTAAGATAGCACATAACGACCTGGACATTTATGTTGGGGGTTACTGGTGCCCCCCCAGCGCTGTCCACAAGCCCCGGTACCCACAAGGACTCAGCCACACACGTCCTTGTGGTTCGGGCTTCGTTTATTTATACTGCATGCGGCGGCGAGCAACGCCACGCCGCCGTGTGCGTGCCCCGTCATCGGGCAGCACCACACTCCTCCTTTTTTGGGAGGACAAACAACAAACATTGAAAAACTATACACTGCAAACCAAAACCCTATATGCCTATAACACTTCACATGTCCCGTTCTGAAAACCCCTTTATTAACATCCACCCGGGTCCCCTTACTTAACCGTTCCCATTGTCAGGATGATCAGTTACCTGTCCCAGAACGTAATCGCTGAGGTGAGCAGGTTTCCCCCACCCAGTCCTCTGGGGGTACCTCCTACTCACCTCCGGCACGGGTAATCAGTCCACAGGCATTCCCCGGGCCGGGGACTCGGGAAGTCATGGTGATTCTCCTTCGTCCTCAGGGACGACCTCCAGGTCCGGATCAGGGGGTGGATCAGTCCTGGGATCCCACAGCTTCTTAAAGAAACTCACGTTGCGAGTTACCTCAGACCGGCCATCCGATGCAGTCACCATGGATCCCTTGACCGCAACAACATCCAACGGCTCCGGCTAGTACGGTAGAGAGAGATAACCATGGGGATGTCTATTTCGAATGAGGACCTCATCGCCCGGCTCCAGCCGCTGTGGGCGAAGTCCCCTCCGAAGGTACTCTTGCTCAATCCTTATTTGCTGGTCAGCCTCGACCTGTTGATTGTCAATCACCCCTGGTTCTTTCTCTCCCACCTCAGGTAATAGCCCCCGAGGGCACCGCTTGAACAACGCCTCTGCTGGGGCCACTCCTGTGGATGCATGCGGTGTGGTACGGTACACCCTCAAGAGGGCTCTTTGGAGGGACTGTCCTTGGCCCTGGGCAATCCGAAATGTCTTATTCAAGGTTCTCATCATCCGTTCTGCCTCACCATTTGCCCTTGGCCAGAGATCTTCCTATGCACCACCCCGTAGCTTTCCATCAGTTCCGCGAACCGTTCACTCTGGAACGGCGCCCTGTTGTCCGAGCACACCGTATGTGGGAATCCATGGGCCGCGAACACCTTTTCCACGGCCACCACGACGTGCTCAAACGCCACTGACTCTACGAACTCCACCTCGGGGTACCTCGAGTATTCGTCAACCAGCACGAGGAAGTGGGTGCCCATTGTGGTGGAGCCCAAGTCTGCATGAACGACCTCCCACGGGTGCGTCCCTCGAGGCATCGCCTCTATGACAGGTTCCCGCTGCAGGGGTGACACCGCCTGACACCAGACGCAGGCTGCCACGAAATCGTCCACCTTCCGCTCCAATTCCGGGAACCACACTTTCAGCCTTAAGTGTGCTTTGGTCTTGGCCGCCCTGGTGACCACGGTGTGCAAGGGCAAAATACCTCCCCCACCTTTGACTGGGGCACCACAATTCGATCTCTCTGGAGTAGGAGGCCGGATGTTGAGAATGACAGCTCCTCCCGGACCTTCCATAACTGCTCCAGTCCAGTTCTGGCCTCCTGGGTGTTCCCCGCTAGGGCCTCCAGCACCGACTTCCAGGTTCCATGCTGCATGGATTGTCTCAGTATCCTGAAACACTCGTCATCTGCTGCAGCTGTCTCGAGTTCCTTAAAGGGCATGGCATTCGGGGTGGCCGCCTCTACCACCACCTGTACATGCTCTTCGGCCTCCTCCGCATAGGTGTCATAGTCCTCTGCTCCAGGCGTCCCCGGGTGTCTAGAGAGATAGTCTGCCGCATTGTTCGCCCCCGGCCGATACACCAGGGTGACTCCATATTCCAAGAGGGCGAGCATCCATCTCTCAATTCGTGCTGGCGGCTTGGAGGATGAACCCGCCAGGATGGGAATCAACGGTTTATGATCTGTCACCACCGTCACCGGGCGTCCAAGAACGTAGAGCCGGAAGTGCCTGCGGCCCCAGAGTACGGCCAGCGCCTCGCGCTCAATCTGTGAGTATCGCTGCTCCGCCTCCGAAAGCGCCTTGCTGGCATATGCCACCGGGCAGACCTCCCCATCATGGTCGATCTGTGTCAGCACGGCACCCAAACCAAATGGACTGGCGTCGACAATGATCTCCGATGGCAACAGAGGATCAAAGAAGGCCATGGTGTCCTCTGCTGCCAGGGCGCCCCTGATGTCGTCAAAGGCCGCTTGTTCAAGTGGGCCCCAGTTCCAGATGGTGTCTTTTCTTGTCAGCGCCTGAGCGGTTCTGACCTGGAGGCAAGGTTCTGGATGAATCGTCACAGTAGGTAACCATGCCCAGGAAACTCTGCACATCCGACACGGATTCTGGAGGCTGCGCCTTTCTGATGTCCTGGACCTTCTTAGGATCAGGTGACACCCCCCTCCTTAAACACGAAGCCAAAGAATTCTATTGATGGTCGCAGAAATTCACATTTCTCCTTGTGGAGGGTGAGGCCCAGGGACTGCAGTCTCTCAAACGTCTTTGCCAGGTGTCTCAGATGGTCTACCTCCATTCTGGCAAACACCAAGATGTCATTGCTAATATTCAGGATGCCCTCCAGGACTGCTAGGGCGCCCCTGATGATGTTTTGAAACACCTCTGCTGCCGTGGACACTGTCATGATGCCTACCTCCAAGGAGCCAGGTCCAACCCAGCAACCCCAGAGGCAGGTATCATTCCCCCCAGGGAAGTGCCAGCGGGCCCAAGCTGAGGCCCTTTGGAAACAGTCCTGGCGCCTTAGGCGCCAGGCTCATGTTGGACCCCTGTCCTGGCGCCTTAGGCGCCAGGCTCATAAAGCTAGACATGTGTTCAAGAGTTTTAATGTGCACTTACCTGGGGCAGACCATGCTGCTACATCCAGGCCCTCTTGAGGCCTGAATGGAACTACTTTACCTGTGGGACTACTTTCCACCTGGGTGTGGTCGGGGAAGGATACATACCTGATCGGTGGAAGGATACATACCTGGAACTTCTTCCAAAGCTATTTAAACCACGCCCGATCAGCAACTCACGCTTCGCGTTGTTCTGCTCCTCGCAGCTGGACGCTCACCGTGTCAGCTCCTGCATCTGGACTCCAGCCACGCCTGTCAGCATCCTGGGTCGCCTGCAAAGGGAGATAAGAGAGAATTGGAGATAAAGAAGACCTTACCTGCTAAAGCTGCATCACGGAGACATCACACCGACGATCCTGAAAGGGAAGACATCATTTTAAAAGCATTTCGCTTCGATCGCTGCAGCGCTGCATTTCACTCACCTTTCCTGGGCGCCACCATCTTCAGCAGCGATCATCCGGATCCGCACCCACTTCCCAGAGCCTAGAGAGAAAAAGACAAGAAAACAAGGTGAGAGAAGGAAGGGAATAGGAAAGGCTCAGTTTCCTTCTAAGACTTACCTGTTGGGTCATTCCCATTTCCTTTCGGGTCCTGCCGCTTCCTGGCATTCCGGACCCCGGCCCCTATGGGGAAAAAAGACAAAGACATTGAATGAGCGAATGCAAAGACATTACCTGAACGCTCATCCAGAACTTACCTGTCATTTACTGGAACTGCACGTTTCACTTCGGGTCGGCGCCATATCTCCGGCATTCCGAACCCCGGCCCCTAAGGGGAAAAAGACATAAGCATTAGCGCTTGCTGCAATAAGACAATGAACATTATTATTAAGCTTGAACTTTTGAACTTGCAACAGAACTCTTACAGCGCCTCACCTGAATAGTCAAGCTTATTTTGAACTCCCATCAAACCTCAATCCAGTGAAGTAACTGGGTTTCAACGCGCCCCTGCATCAGAAGCAGGATGGAGAACTCATCCTTCCAGACCCTAAGGTGAGACTTCACGGGGAATCGTGGAAGGGTATCGTGGAAGGTTGGAAGGGAGTGGGAGGCTTGAGCATCATTCCGTTAGTAGGTAATACTCCTTTTTCACGCACAGGGGAATATTCCTGCGAGCCAGAAAAGCCAGAGTAGAGGGGCCCTTCCTGTCCATCTTCAGAGTCCTGCGCTTCACCATTGAAGAAGCATCAGCACTCGAAGCCAGACCTGCGCCTCCGTGGGAATCAGGTGAGCGTGACAGAACGCGAAGCCTACCCACAATTTCCCACCCGGGCGCTATGGAGACTTCCGAGAGAGATCAGCTGGCCCAGCTTTTGGGGGAATTACGGGCAGAAGTGCACTCAGCCCGCCAGGAGACTAACGCTCTCAAAAGAGTACTGATCCTATCAAAGGAAAGAACAGATGACCTGGCCAAAAGGTTATTGCAGGCCCAGGCAGGGCACACTCCTTTTCCTAATTCCGGAGGTACTTCCACATCAATGGGTTTGAATAACCCGGTACAAATCAATCTACCTGGACACATGCCTTTGGCCCCGCCTGAACGTTTTGCGGGGGATCCCAAGAAATATGCTGTCTTTATGAACCAATGTCGTTTACACTTTCTATGCAGACCCGGGGCCTTCCCTAACGACCAGACCAAGGTAGCCTTTATACTATCTTACCTCAGTGGCAGTGCTGCCGATTGGTCAATTCCATTGGTAAATCAGGATGATCCCATTCTCCAGGATTTTCAGGGCTTCCAGGCCAGCATGGAAAGATTGTTTGCTCGACACTCTCAAGGACAGGCCCTTGATAACGAACTGCTATCCTTACGACAAGGTAATCAGGATCTCCTGTCCTACGTTGCCACCTTTAATAGACTGGTTGTGGAAACTGGATGGCCAGAAAACAAAAAGATCACATTGTTTCATCGAGGCCTGCGCGGAGAGCTTAAGGATGTTCTAGCTCAGATTGTAAATCTACCCCAGGTCTGCGCAGACTACATAGACTTGGTGGTTCAACTTGATCACAGACTTCAAAATAGAAAAGCAGATCGGTTCAAGTACGAAACCCGAGTACCGATCAAAACCCACACTAACTCCAAGAGTACCGATGTATCCGAACCTATGCAAATCGGCGGTGTTAAAGGACCATTAACGCAGAAGGAACGAGAGAGAAGGCGGCAAATGCAACTTTGTCTGTATTGCGGGACTTCCGGTCACTTTCTTCGAAATTGTCCAGTCAAACAACCTAAGAAGGTGGTTGGAGCCACTGATAACGATTTATTGACACCTGATTCGGGAAACGACCTAGCCCGACAAGCGTAGGGGTCCGCTTGCCGAGCTTGAAAACAAACTCTTTGACCTCGCATTTTGTCATGCCAATGGTGCTCGTGGACCCAAAACAGCCTCAGCAGTTGCATGCTATAAAAGCGTACATTGACAGCAGAGCTATTGGAAATTACATAGACCGTGAATTGGCTTCCAGGATTAAGCTCCCTCTCCGCCCGAAAGTAACCCAAGATGTCATTACTACAGTAGATGGAACCGAAATAGCCTCAGGGCCTGTAACGCATTCCACTGTTGAAGTGACACTGGTGGGTCAGGATGGACATCGGGAAGCAATCGTGTTTGATGTGATCAAGGCCCCACAATTTCAAGTAATTCTTGGAATTCCTTGGTTAGAAACACATAATCCCAGAATTGACTGGCGAGCAAAGAAGATAGGTTTTCCTGATTGTGAATCAACTTGTTATCCAAGAAATCCAGCTATGGGTCTAGCCTCAGCAACTTCCACCCCTGTACAGCTACCGTCAGAATACCAAGAATTCCAAGACGTTTTTCAGAAGGAACAGGCTAACACGTTACCTCCCCATCGGTCTTATGATTGCCAAATCGATCTGGTACCCAATGCTCAACTACCTTGTAGTAGGATTTATGCTGTAACGGAACCTGAGAACCTGCATTTGCGTCAGTATTTAGATCAGTACCTAGCCAATGGTTTTATTTGCCCGTCGAAGTCTCCTGTCTCCTCAGCTCTGTTCTTCGTGCCGAAAAAAGAGGGCGACCTTAGAACATGTATAGACTATCGCGCCCTAAATCAAATAACGATTAAGAATCGTTATCCTCTGCCCCTGATCCCTGAGCTTATCGACCAGGTGAAAGACGCTTGTGTGTACACCAAGTTAGATCTCCGAGGAGCTTATCACCTGGTGCGTATAAAAGAAGGCGACGAATGGAAGACTGCATTTCGCACCAAATTTGGGCTCTTCGAATATCAGGTGATGCCCTTCGGGTTGTGCAATGCACCTGCCACCTTTCAGTACTTTATGAATGATGTTCTTCGGGAACTTATCGATGTCTGTGTCATTGTTTATATTGACGACATCCTGGTGTACTCTTCTTCAGAATCCGATCACAGAAAACATGTTAGGGCAGTTCTTGAGAAATTGCGCCAGCACAGACTATTTGCAAAGCTCGAAAAATGTGTTTTTCATACCACAGAAGTTGAGTTTCTCGGATTCATCCTGACACCTCAAGGAGTCCGAATGGACTCGCGAAAGGTGGATGCCATCCTCAAATGGCCATCTCCTAGCTCGGTGAAGGGAGTTCAGAGCATGCTCGGCTTCGCCAATTTTTTTCGAAGATTCATCCCGGAATTTTCCCGAACAGTCCAACCCATCACAGCTCTCCTAAAGAAAAACAAATGCTTTGAATGGACTCTTGAGGCCGAACAAGCCTTTCAGGACCTGAAAACCAAATTCACCTCTGCACCTGTATTGAAGCACCCACACCCAGATCTCCCTTACATTGTGGAAACCGACGCATCCAGTTCGGCCATGGGAGCTGTCCTGTCGCAAAGAGACCCAGAAACTAACCAACTACACCCTGTGGCCTTTTGGTCCAGGAAAGTTTCTCCTCCTGAAATCAACTACGCAATTACCGACAAAGAGTTACTGGCTATTAAATCTGCTTTCAAGGCTTGGCGTCACTACCTTCTCGGGGCAAGACACACCATCACCGTAATTACGGACCACAGAAATTTACAGTATTTAAAGACGGCTAAAGCTCAATCTTCACGACAACTCCGATGGGCTCTATTCTTTGCGGAATTTGATTTTGTAATTACCTATCGTCCTGGCTGCAAGAATGGTAAAGCGGACGCCTTATCCGGATTGGCATGGAAGAACCCAATTCGAGTTTAGAACCTGTGCCAATCATACCTGAACAAAGAATCTTAGGCCTAACTTCATTTCAAACTATTGAGGACATCCAAACGCAAGTAAAACAACTTCTAGACTCTTCAGCCTTACTGGAATGGAGTCAAAAGGGTCCTTATTACACCGTTAAGGATGATTTACCCTACTTCCAGGAGCGGTTGTTTCTGCCAAGTAAAGAATTGCAAGAACTTGTTATTGCCCATCATCATGAATCATTAATGGAAGGACACCCTGGTATCGCTAAAACGGAGGAAAAAATCAAACGCCACTTCTGGTGGCCTTCTTGGAGAAAAGACATAAAGTCTTTTGTTTTGTCTTGCGGAATTTGCGCCCAAAACAAGGGTCAAAAGAAAAGGCCAGCGGGCCTACTTCAACCCCTGGATATTCCACCGGCATCATGGCACACCTTGTCAATGGACTTTATAACTGATCTGCCTCCTTGTGCTGGTTACAACACTATCCTTGGAATTGTGGATCTATTCTCCAAAATGGCCCACTTTATCCCTTTAAAAGGTTTGCCTTCAGCTTCCACCTTGGCCAAGGAATTTCTGGAGAATATAGTTCGCATACATGGTTTCCCTTCCATATTAGTCTCGGATCGTGGAAGTCAATTTATCTCCCATTTTTGGAAGAAGTGTTGCCAACTAGCACAAATAGATGTGCGGTTATCCACCAGCCACCACCCCCAGACCGACGGACAAACCGAGAGAACCAATCAGACTCTCGAGCAATATCTTCGGTGCATGTTACACCAATCCGAGTTAAATTGGAAAAACATCCTTTGGATCGCGAATATGCATACAACAATTCAGTGCATTCTGGAACCGGACAAACTCCTTTTTATACTTTGTATGGTCACCATCCTCGGACCTCTGACCTAGATCCACCTCTGACCCTGGAAATGCCCGCAGTAAATCATCTGCATTCCACAATAACCCGAGCCTTCAAAGAAGCTGCAACTCATTTACAGCAAGCCAAGAAAAAGTATAAAGAAAACGCTGATTTGCACCGAAGTAAAACTCCTCCTTACCAAGTAGGAGACCAGGTATGGCTAGCAACGAAACATTTACCCCTCAAGGGCCCGCAAACCTTCAATCCCAGATTCATAGGACCTTATCCCATCAAGGCTATAATCAATCCTGTGGCCTTTAAACTGGATTTACTGACCAACATGCATATTCATCCAGTTTTTCATGCATCACTTTTGAAGCCAGTACAACCAGGGACCCGACTGTCCAAGCCTCCAGACCCAGTTCAAATTGAAGGGGAATTGGAATTCGAAGTTAAAGACATTTTAGACTCCAAGGTGTTAAGGTCGAAACTCTTCTATCTTGTTGACTGGAAGGGATATGGACCTCAGGAGAGATCGTGGGAGCCTAGTAACCATGTTCACGCACCTCGATTAATACAAAGGTTCCACCAGAGATTTCCGAACAAGCCAAAACCCCCGGAGGGAACAACCTTGGGAGGGGCCTTGAGGGGGGGTACTGTCATGATGTCAAGGAGCCAGGTCCAACCCAGCAACCCCAGAGGCAGGTATCATTCCCCCCAGGGAAGTGCCAGCGGGCCCAAGCTGGGGCCCTTTGGACACAGTCCTGGCGCCTTAGGCACCAGGCTCATGTTGGACCCCTGTCCTGGCGCCTTAGGCGCCAGGCTCATAAAGCTAGACATGTGTTCAAGTGTTTTAATGTGCACTTACCTGGGGCAGACCATGCTGCTACATCAAGGCCCTCTTGAGGCCTGAATGGAACTACTTTACCTGTGGGACTACTTTCCACCTGGGTGTGGTCGGGGAAGGATACATACCTGATCGGTGGAAGGATACATACCTGGAACTTCTTCCAAAGCTATTTAAACCACGCCCGATCAGCAACTCACGCTTCGCGTTGTTCTGCTCCTCGCAGCTGGACGCTCACCGTGTCAGCTCCTGCATCTGGACTTCAGCCACGCCTGTCAGCATCCTGGGTCGCCTGCAAAGGGAGATAAGAGAGAATTGTGATAAAGAAGACCTTACCTGCTAAAGCTGCATCACGGAGACATCACACCGACGATCCTGAAAGGGAAGACATCATTTTAAAAGCATTTCGCTTCGATCGCTGCAGCGCTGCATTTCACTCACCTTTCCTGTGCGCCACCATCTTCAGCAGCGATCATCCGGATCCGCACCCACTTCCCAGAGCCTAGAGAGAAAAAGACAAGAAAACAAGGTGAGAGAAGGAAGGGAATAGGAAAGGCTCAGTTTCCTTCTAAGACTTACCTGTTGGGTCATTCCCATTTCCTTTCGGGTCCTGCCGCTTCCTGGCATTCCGGACCCCGGCCCCTATGGGGAAAAAAGACAAAGACATTGAATGAGCGAATGCAAAGACATTACCTGAACGCTCATCCAGAACTTACCTGTCATTTACTGGAACTGCACGTTTCACTTCGGGTCGGCGCCATATCTCCGGCATTCCGAACCCCGGCCCCTAAGGGGAAAAAGACATAAGCATTAGCGCTTGCTGCAATAAGACAATGAACATTATTATTAAGCTTGAACTTTTGAACTTGCAACAGAACTCTTACAGCGCCTCACCTGAATAGTCAAGCTTATTTTGAACTCCCATCAAACCTCAATCCAGTGAAGTAACTGGGTTTCAACGCGCCCCTGCATCAGAAGCAGGATGGAGAACTCATCCTTCCAGACCCTAAGGTGAGACTTCACGGGGAATCGTGGAAGGGTATCGTGGAAGGTTGGAAGGGAGTGGGAGGCTTGAGCATCATTCCGTTAGTAGGTAATACTCCTTTTTCACGCACAGGGGAATATTCCTGCGAGCCAGAAAAGCCAGAGTAGAGGGGCCCTTCCTGTCCATCTTCAGAGTCCTGCGCTTCACCATTGAAGAAGCATCAGCACTCGAAGGCAGACCTGCGCCTCCGTGGGAATCAGGTGAGCGTGACAGAACGCGAAGCCTACCCACAATTTCCCACCCGGGCGCTATGGAGACTTCCGAGAGAGATCAGCTGGCCCAGCTTTTGGGGGAATTACGGGCAGAAGTGCACTCAGCCCGCCAGGAGACTAACGCTCTCAAAAGAGTACTGATCCTATCAAAGGAAAGAACAGATGACCTGGCCAAAAGGTTATTGCAGGCCCAGGCAGGGCACACTCCTTTTCCTAATTCCGGAGGTACTTCCACATCAATGGGTTTGAATAACCCGGTACAAATCAATCTACCTGGACACATGCCTTTGGCCCCGCCTGAACGTTTTGCGGGGGATCCCAAGAAATATGCTGTCTTTATGAACCAATGTCGTTTACACTTTCTATGCAGACCCGGGGCCTTCCCTAACGACCAGACCAAGGTAGCCTTTATACTATCTTACCTCAGTGGCAGTGCTGCCGATTGGTCAATTCCATTGGTAAATCAGGATGATCCCATTCTCCAGGATTTTCAGGGCTTCCAGGCCAGCATGGAAAGATTGTTTGCTCGACACTCTCAAGGACAGGCCCTTGATAACGAACTGCTATCCTTACGACAAGGTAATCAGGATCTCCTGTCCTACGTTGCCACCTTTAATAGACTGGTTGTGGAAACTGGATGGCCAGAAAACAAAAAGATCACATTGTTTCATCGAGGCCTGCGCGGAGAGCTTAAGGATGTTCTAGCTCAGATTGTAAATCTACCCCAGGTCTGCGCAGACTACATAGACTTGGTGGTTCAACTTGATCACAGACTTCAAAATAGAAAAGCAGATCGGTTCAAGTACGAAACCCGAGTACCGATCAAAACCCACACTAACTCCAAGAGTACCGATGTATCCGAACCTATGCAAATCGGCGGTGTTAAAGGACCATTAACGCAGAAGGAACGAGAGAGAAGGCGGCAAATGCAACTTTGTCTGTATTGCGGGACTTCCGGTCACTTTCTTCGAAATTGTCCAGTCAAACAACCTAAGAAGGTGGTTGGAGCCACTGATAACGATTTATTGACACCTGATTCGGGAAACGACCTAGCCCGACAAGCGTAGGGGTCCGCTTGCCGAGCTTGAAAACAAACTCTTTGACCTCGCATTTTGTCATGCCAATGGTGCTCGTGGACCCAAAACAGCCTCAGCAGTTGCATGCTATAAAAGCGTACATTGACAGCAGAGCTATTGGAAATTACATAGACCGTGAATTGGCTTCCAGGATTAAGCTCCCTCTCCGCCCGAAAGTAACCCAAGATGTCATTACTACAGTAGATGGAACCGAAATAGCCTCAGGGCCTGTAACGCATTCCACTGTTGAAGTGACACTGGTGGGTCAGGATGGACATCGGGAAGCAATCGTGTTTGATGTGATCAAGGCCCCACAATTTCAAGTAATTCTTGGAATTCCTTGGTTAGAAACACATAATCCCAGAATTGACTGGCGAGCAAAGAAGATAGGTTTTCCTGATTGTGAATCAACTTGTTATCCAAGAAATCCAGCTATGGGTCTAGCCTCAGCAACTTCCACCCCTGTACAGCTACCGTCAGAATACCAAGAATTCCAAGACGTTTTTCAGAAGGAACAGGCTAACACGTTACCTCCCCATCGGTCTTATGATTGCCAAATCGATCTGGTACCCAATGCTCAACTACCTTGTAGTAGGATTTATGCTGTAACGGAACCTGAGAACCTGCATTTGCGTCAGTATTTAGATCAGTACCTAGCCAATGGTTTTATTTGCCCGTCGAAGTCTCCTGTCTCCTCAGCTCTGTTCTTCGTGCCGAAAAAAGAGGGCGACCTTAGAACATGTATAGACTATCGCGCCCTAAATCAAATAACGATTAAGAATCGTTATCCTCTGCCCCTGATCCCTGAGCTTATCGACCAGGTGAAAGACGCTTGTGTGTACACCAAGTTAGATCTCCGAGGAGCTTATCACCTGGTGCGTATAAAAGAAGGCGACGAATGGAAGACTGCATTTCGCACCAAATTTGGGCTCTTCGAATATCAGGTGATGCCCTTCGGGTTGTGCAATGCACCTGCCACCTTTCAGTACTTTATGAATGATGTTCTTCGGGAACTTATCGATGTCTGTGTCATTGTTTATATTGACGACATCCTGGTGTACTCTTCTTCAGAATCCGATCACAGAAAACATGTTAGGGCAGTTCTTGAGAAATTGCGCCAGCACAGACTATTTGCAAAGCTCGAAAAATGTGTTTTTCATACCACAGAAGTTGAGTTTCTCGGATTCATCCTGACACCTCAAGGAGTCCGAATGGACTCGCGAAAGGTGGATGCCATCCTCAAATGGCCATCTCCTAGCTCGGTGAAGGGAGTTCAGAGCATGCTCGGCTTCGCCAATTTTTTTCGAAGATTCATCCCGGAATTTTCCCGAACAGTCCAACCCATCACAGCTCTCCTAAAGAAAAACAAATGCTTTGAATGGACTCTTGAGGCCGAACAAGCCTTTCAGGACCTGAAAACCAAATTCACCTCTGCACCTGTATTGAAGCACCCACACCCAGATCTCCCTTACATTGTGGAAACCGACGCATCCAGTTCGGCCATGGGAGCTGTCCTGTCGCAAAGAGACCCAGAAACTAACCAACTACACCCTGTGGCCTTTTGGTCCAGGAAAGTTTCTCCTCCTGAAATCAACTACGCAATTACCGACAAAGAGTTACTGGCTATTAAATCTGCTTTCAAGGCTTGGCGTCACTACCTTCTCGGGGCAAGACACACCATCACCGTAATTACGGACCACAGAAATTTACAGTATTTAAAGACGGCTAAAGCTCAATCTTCACGACAACTCCGATGGGCTCTATTCTTTGCGGAATTTGATTTTGTAATTACCTATCGTCCTGGCTGCAAGAATGGTAAAGCGGACGCCTTATCCGGATTGGCATGGAAGAACCCAATTCGAGTTTAGAACCTGTGCCAATCATACCTGAACAAAGAATCTTAGGCCTAACTTCATTTCAAACTATTGAGGACATCCAAACGCAAGTAAAACAACTTCTAGACTCTTCAGCCTTACTGGAATGGAGTCAAAAGGGTCCTTATTACACCGTTAAGGATGATTTACCCTACTTCCAGGAGCGGTTGTTTCTGCCAAGTAAAGAATTGCAAGAACTTGTTATTGCCCATCATCATGAATCATTAATGGAAGGACACCCTGGTATCGCTAAAACGGAGGAAAAAATCAAACGCCACTTCTGGTGGCCTTCTTGGAGAAAAGACATAAAGTCTTTTGTTTTGTCTTGCGGAATTTGCGCCCAAAACAAGGGTCAAAAGAAAAGGCCAGCGGGCCTACTTCAACCCCTGGATATTCCACCGGCATCATGGCACACCTTGTCAATGGACTTTATAACTGATCTGCCTCCTTGTGCTGGTTACAACACTATCCTTGGAATTGTGGATCTATTCTCCAAAATGGCCCACTTTATCCCTTTAAAAGGTTTGCCTTCAGCTTCCACCTTGGCCAAGGAATTTCTGGAGAATATAGTTCGCATACATGGTTTCCCTTCCATATTAGTCTCGGATCGTGGAAGTCAATTTATCTCCCATTTTTGGAAGAAGTGTTGCCAACTAGCACAAATAGATGTGCGGTTATCCACCAGCCACCACCCCCAGACCGACGGACAAACCGAGAGAACCAATCAGACTCTCGAGCAATATCTTCGGTGCATGTTACACCAATCCGAGTTAAATTGGAAAAACATCCTTTGGATCGCGAATATGCATACAACAATTCAGTGCATTCTGGAACCGGACAAACTCCTTTTTATACTTTGTATGGTCACCATCCTCGGACCTCTGACCTAGATCCACCTCTGACCCTGGAAATGCCCGCAGTAAATCATCTGCATTCCACAATAACCCGAGCCTTCAAAGAAGCTGCAACTCATTTACAGCAAGCCAAGAAAAAGTATAAAGAAAACGCTGATTTGCACCGAAGTAAAACTCCTCCTTACCAAGTAGGAGACCAGGTATGGCTAGCAACGAAACATTTACCCCTCAAGGGCCCGCAAACCTTCAATCCCAGATTCATAGGACCTTATCCCATCAAGGCTATAATCAATCCTGTGGCCTTTAAACTGGATTTACTGACCAACATGCATATTCATCCAGTTTTTCATGCATCACTTTTGAAGCCAGTACAACCAGGGACCCGACTGTCCAAGCCTCCAGACCCAGTTCAAATTGAAGGGGAATTGGAATTCGAAGTTAAAGACATTTTAGACTCCAAGGTGTTAAGGTCGAAACTCTTCTATCTTGTTGACTGGAAGGGATATGGACCTCAGGAGAGATCGTGGGAGCCTAGTAACCATGTTCACGCACCTCGATTAATACAAAGGTTCCACCAGAGATTTCCGAACAAGCCAAAACCCCCGGAGGGAACAACCTTGGGAGGGGCCTTGAGGGGGGGTACTGTCATGATGTCAAGGAGCCAGGTCCAACCCAGCAACCCCAGAGGCAGGTATCATTCCCCCCAGGGAAGTGCCAGCGGGCCCAAGCTGGGGCCCTTTGGACACAGTCCTGGCGCCTTAGGCACCAGGCTCATGTTGGACCCCTGTCCTGGCGCCTTAGGCGCCAGGCTCATAAAGCTAGACATGTGTTCAAGTGTTTTAATGTGCACTTACCTGGGGCAGACCATGCTGCTACATCAAGGCCCTCTTGAGGCCTGAATGGAACTACTTTACCTGTGGGACTACTTTCCACCTGGGTGTGGTCGGGGAAGGATACATACCTGATCGGTGGAAGGATACATACCTGGAACTTCTTCCAAAGCTATTTAAACCACGCCCGATCAGCAACTCACGCTTCGCGTTGTTCTGCTCCTCGCAGCTGGACGCTCACCGTGTCAGCTCCTGCATCTGGACTTCAGCCACGCCTGTCAGCATCCTGGGTCGCCTGCAAAGGGAGATAAGAGAGAATTGTGATAAAGAAGACCTTACCTGCTAAAGCTGCATCACGGAGACATCACACCGACGATCCTGAAAGGGAAGACATCATTTTAAAAGCATTTCGCTTCGATCGCTGCAGCGCTGCATTTCACTCACCTTTCCTGTGCGCCACCATCTTCAGCAGCGATCATCCGGATCCGCACCCACTTCCCAGAGCCTAGAGAGAAAAAGACAAGAAAACAAGGTGAGAGAAGGAAGGGAATAGGAAAGGCTCAGTTTCCTTCTAAGACTTACCTGTTGGGTCATTCCCATTTCCTTTCGGGTCCTGCCGCTTCCTGGCATTCCGGACCCCGGCCCCTATGGGGAAAAAAGACAAAGACATTGAATGAGCGAATGCAAAGACATTACCTGAACGCTCATCCAGAACTTACCTGTCATTTACTGGAACTGCACGTTTCACTTCGGGTCGGCGCCATATCTCCGGCATTCCGAACCCCGGCCCCTAAGGGGAAAAAGACATAAGCATTAGCGCTTGCTGCAATAAGACAATGAACATTATTATTAAGCTTGAACTTTTGAACTTGCAACAGAACTCTTACAGCGCCTCACCTGAATAGTCAAGCTTATTTTGAACTCCCATCAAACCTCAATCCAGTGAAGTAACTGGGTTTCAACGCGCCCCTGCATCAGAAGCAGGATGGAGAACTCATCCTTCCAGACCCTAAGGTGAGACTTCACGGGGAATCGTGGAAGGGTATCGTGGAAGGTTGGAAGGGAGTGGGAGGCTTGAGCATCATTCCGTTAGTAGGTAATACTCCTTTTTCACGCACAGGGGAATATTCCTGCGAGCCAGAAAAGCCAGAGTAGAGGGGCCCTTCCTGTCCATCTTCAGAGTCCTGCGCTTCACCATTGAAGAAGCATCAGCACTCGAAGCCAGACCTGCACCTCCGTGGGAATCAGGTGAGCGTGACAGACACCCCGAAGCTCAGTCTTTTGTAACGGTACAGACCTCGGTGGGTGGTAAAGGCAGTAATGTACCTCGACTCAGGGTGTAGGACGACCTGGTGATAGCCCGCTCGGAGGTCCAACTTCAAGAAGAAGCGAGTGCCTTGTACCATGGCAATGATGTAATCTATCGTCGGGGTGAGGTGTCTTTCTCTTTTGATTGCTTTGTTCGGCAACCTCATGTCCACACAGATCCGGATGGCATCAGGTTGTTTGGGTTTTCGTGCCACCACGATTGGGGATATCTAGGGAGTTGGACCCTCCACCTTCTCTATGATGTCGAGATTGACCAAGTTGTCCAGCTCCTTATCGACATTTTCACGAAGGTGAAACAGTACCCTGCGATGTTTCAGGGCGATGGGCTGCACGGATTCGTCAATGTGCAGCCTCACTGGATCGCCAGCCATCTGTCCAATCCCTTTGAATAGTGCGGCATATTTCTCCAGCAAGTCATTGATGTCCTCTAGATAGACGGAGTACGCAAAGCTGACAATGCCAAGGGCCTCCGCCGCTGCACAACTCAGCAAGGTGTTGTTGCTCACTGGTGTCACATAGAACCGTGCAGTGATTTGGGATCCATCGTGCTCCACCTTCGCCACGAAGACGCCGTCTAATAGGATAGGGTCAACGCCACCAAACGCGTAGATGCGGGCCTTGGGTTGACCAATTTGGGAGGCTGGTTCATGGCGTCATAGTGTCCACGGGCCATCACATTGACAGACACCCCCGTGTCTACCAGGACCACGACTGGAGAATGGTTTACCTCCACCACACATCGTGGCTGTCTCCTGTTCTTTCCTTTCAGGACCTCCACACTTAAGACAAAAAAGATGTTCTCTTCCTCATCTTTGTCAGCCTCCTCTGCCTGAACATCCTCTTTGCCCTGGTCTACTTGAGTGACATTGGGCGGTCGACCCTGGCGACTGAAGCTGGGCCCGGCGGGGCCTCGCGGCACCAGCACAGGCATCGCCGCCTTGCACACTCTTGAGAAATGGTCTGATAGCCCACACCGTCCACAAGTCTTTCCGGCCGCAGGGCATTCCGTTGGGTGGGGCAGGTCGTAGCCACACTTCTGGCAAGAATCACCTGCCCTCCCAGCTCTGTCTTGGGGGCCACCGCCAGGTCTTCTGGTGCCCCTGCCACTGCACCACATCGCACACACCTCCTCGGTTTTGATGGAGCGCGACCCAGCCTCCATTCTCGCTGCCCTCGCCTCAGACACCTCATGGCACCTACCCAGTTCAAGGATGCGTGGGAGTGTGATTCCAGGCTCCCTTAGCACTTGTCGCCTGAGCTTTGCTGAAGAACACACCTGTATGAGCATGGTACTGATCATTTCTTCAGCATCACCCCACGCGTAAGCCAACGACAGGTTCCTCAGGCGTCCATAAAAAGTGTCCAGAGTCTCGTCCTCCTTCTGTTTGGCGGATAGCATCACAAATCGCTCATAGTCTGCATTGGCTAGAGGTAGAAAATGCGCTTGAAGGGCGGCCTTTGCTTGACCATAGGACCCATCCCCCGGCGGAAGAGACTCAAACATTTCCTGAACTGAGGGCCCTGCTGAATATAACATGGTCGCAGTCTGGAGTCATCATCAGCCACTTGAGCGGCTCGAAAGTACATGTCCAGGCTGTCGACCCACCTCTTCCATCTGGGCCCCTAGCTGGAAGGTGGGCCCGACACATCAAATTCCGGAATGGGCTGCAAGGCCACCTGCGCACGAGGCTGGGCCATAGCTGGAGGAATTTGCTGGAGAATGGGTACCACCGCCGGCTGCACAGGAGGTAGCGGACCTGGAGGACCTGCCTGCCCACCCAGAGGCTGCTGCACCTGCAGTCCTGCTGCTGCTGGTGCACCGTCTTGATCCTCAGTGTCACTCATGAGCTCGAGCGCACAGGCACCCCCAGTGGGGGAGATGGGGGCCCCAACTCGGCCTCAAATCACCACCAGGGAGGAAAACAGTCACTGCCACACACCTCTGTGATGATGAAGAGGATGAAGATGGTTCCAGCCTGATGAAAAACATTAAAGTCACTGCAACACACCTCTGTGATGATGAAGAGGATGAAGATGGTTCCAGCCTGATGAAGAAGCATTAAAGTCACTGCAGCACACCTCTGTGATGATGAAGAGGATGAAGGCGGCTCCAGCCCTCGACTGTTCCAAAAATTGAGGCAAGAAGAACAATGGGCCATGCAGGCCCAGCCATGTTAGCTCTCTTCCTTGCTTGCACTCGACGTAGGAGCCCAAGAAAATGAGAAAATCACCAATTGGGCACATGTGTGTGTAGGTATAGCTGCCTGCTACCAGAGGTTCCAAAAATTAGGTCTGGATTCACTTCAGAGCTCAAACCGGAGCCTCGTGAAGTTCCACGACCTGAAAGACAAAATGGAACCCAGCCACATGGGTGACGCACTAACCGCGGCATGAAACGAAGTTGTGATCCGACCTCGTTTCAGTGAAAAAAAATTTCAGGAATGATCACTGCCGGGCTTGGGCATCGTCTCCCCCACATGTCGCCACTGTTGGCAGTTACTGGCCCCCCCCTCCAGCGCTGTCCGCAAGCCCCGGTAACCCCAAGGACTCAGCCGCACACGTCCTTATGGTTCGGGCTTCCCGGTCGCTCTGCGCAGCCGGGAAACGCCCCGTTTATTTATACGTGCAACGTCACACCGCCGCGTGCGCGCCCCGTCATCGGGCAGCGCCACAATTAATATAAGCTCACACGTACATTGGAAGAGGAGGTTCAAGAGTTCATCATATTACATGGTGATAAATATTTTGTCTCGTTTATATGAGGCGGTCTGATGTAACAACTCTTGCTTAAAAGCAAGAATTGCAGCTCAGGAAACCACTCCTGCTCGGGTCAGCAAAGGAATGAAAATCGCTTTTCCTGCTTTGCTTTTCCATATAGACAACCGGCTTGGGTGTGTGTATCAGATCACAGGAGCTGCTGGCACCCACCCACATTCTCAAAAGTACTTACCATGGTCCTGATGGTTCATGGACACGGTGAGGCCTGTGAGCGTGATTCAGAGCCGGAAGGAAAAACGGAAGCCTTGCATCCAACCATGAAGGGGATATTGCTTTTAAACCCACTCAATTGGCGGATATGAAGTTCGTTTCCGGCTTTGCTTTAAAGCAGGCGCGGAAGTGCTTTTACTCAAAGGAAGATTTTTTTCATTAGAGGTAAGCTAATTCATCTCCTCTGTCCCGGTCTCCCATACAAAATGTTACCCTTTTTATTCAACTTGCCTTAACAGATTTCTTTTTTAAAGCGAGAGAAAAAAAAGTGGAATGCAAATATGTAAATAATTGCAGCGCAGATTTGCACAGGTCCTGTGTTTCGGTTTAACTCTGAGGGCAAGGCTTGACATTTTACTGTCTCGACAACAGCAGGGACTTTTTGGCTTAATGTCCCTTTAAAGCTGCTGCTGAGAGGCATGGTCGACGTGAGAGTAATTTTATTTATGGTATCATTCTCACAGTGCGATTGAGTCACGACTTGACACCTGTTTCCACATCCAGAGCTTTTTCGACAGCATTGGAAAATGGGCACCCTGGTATAGCACCCCCTGCAATAAAACACGTGGAAAGTATAAATGGGAGGGAAACATTTACATCACAGTTAACATTTAAGTCATAATTTCCAAAGCCATCCATGCAACTGAATAAATGTATACCAATGCCATTTAAATTGCAAGCTAATGTTGTGCCTTTCTTTCTTTATGCAGATCCAACTTTGGAAATTATAAACTTTCAATCTTAACTATATGTTCGTTGTGTGTCGTTTTTTAATCCATAGCTCTTTGATCGAATATGCACATCTGTCTCATGAAGATTGCTTCGAGCCACATCTTTTTTTTTACGTTGATTTTTATTATTTTCATCATGTCAAAAGTAAACACGTACTGGAAAAGCCAACAGTTTGGACTTTTGTGTAGGCATGGCATAGGCGTTTGCCAGGCCCTGCAATAACACTATTGACTTTGTTGGTGATTGTTTTTTTAGGACTTCAGCACTAGGAAAAGATATAAATCCAGAATGAGTTTTTATTTCTCTCACTTGGTGGTCTTCATGGCAGGGTGCTGTACAGGTGCAGAAAGAGACAGTTCCTCTGAAGAGCCCGGTGTATTCTAGTCTGAAACATTTCTGAGCTCCTCTGTCAGTTATATGAAGGGAGATATTGTGAGAAAAACATCATTCAACCTATAAAAAAAAGTAACTAAAACAATATCACAAAATTGCCCAAGGAAGTGTTAACACAGTGATTATCAAGCTCTCCACCCCATCAATACATAAGTAAAGGCCATTCCCAAAACACCACAGCCATATTATTATGGTCAACCACCTTTCCAACATCTGCTCATAACCTGACTTCACCATACCCACATGAATTCAGAAAACAATGTTTCTACGGCCAAACAAGTGACTATTTTGAGTTTTACTATATGGAACAATAATGCCAGCAGTACAAAATAGTAATGGTGGTAGGTGAATGTTTTAATGGGAGAGGCATAAATGTTTCCCACAAATAAGTGGGAGTTGCCAAGCATAGACACAGAGCCCAAGCAAAACACTTTCTGTGAAGAATTGGGTGAACAGGTACACAGTTTCACATTGTTTTTTTAATAACACATGAACAAATCCAATAGTAGAAAATTACCAACAGTGCACAGAAGCATTTTCCAAGACACTTGCCTTTGCCCACAATATATGCCACTATACAAACATTTCATGCAGGTGGATCACATATAGGTTAGTGCAGAACGTACCAATATATGCCAGTATCACCATATGAGACCATACCCCTGTTGGCTTTGCCAGTACAAAATGGCATGGCACAGTAAGAAAACATGTACAAAATGACTGCACCAATGAAGACCAGTATGGCCATTTAAGAACACTCATTACATTTGGTTTAGCCTTGATTCCAATAAATACTACAATGTGACAGTAAGAAAATGTTGGGGGAAATGTCGAGGGACAAAATGTGTCAATGCACATTTAGGATTGTGGGTTGCGATCAGCTCAGAAGCATTATTGTGCATAATGACCCTGTAGTCACTATTGCAAAGTAAATTAGCTGTGTGCAGGGACAACAGATTATTCTGCACATTGTCCCAGGCACAAAGCACAGCATTTCACCTGTTAAATTCTGGGTATTGTCTGGTGGATAAATGAGCCACAATTACAATGAAATTAAGAAAGAAATGAGCAAGAATGGATTCATATTATAACACAGGAAATACATTTAGTCACCTGTTGGAAGGATGTATCCCAGGCACTGTGAGGGCTGGCACAGGGGACTTTGAGATATCTCACCAAGAGATTTAAGTGCTTGCACAAGTAATGAGAGTGCTGATGGAGGTGTCTGAGTGTTGGCAAGGAGGTGGTGCAATGCAATTCTTTTCTCTATTGGATAAATACTTGTTCATGTAAAAGCCGCTATTTGCCATTAGAGACAATGGCCTAACAAGCTGGGGATGACAATGTTCTTTTCTCTAACAAATACATACTGCACAGTTTTTGTCATTTTTAAGTAATAATTATGGAAGATGACAACAGTCCTCAAAGTAAAAACTCTTCAAATTGACGTGGACCGTATAGGATAAAATTGGTAAGCGCATTGTGTCTTATATAATGAAAAAGCAGAATTAACATGGGGAACTGTAGTAAGCACTCCAACATGCAATTCATGCACCATATGTCATTTTAAATTTCAGAACACAGAACATCTTCCATCCTCTTGTAACAATGACTTGGTTACTAGAAAAATGAACATCACACCACCTCACTGCCTATAACAAACTGTTTTCACAGATGATGCAGTTTACATCATTGATCAAAGTCTGGAAAAAGTAAATGTTCAGAAATACAGAGATAATTTTTTTTTTTTTTTTTTTTTTTTTTTTTTTTGATTTAATTGTTTTACAATTTTTACAAAGAAAAAGGAATCCTCCCAATGATAGGTTTTTAAATTGTTCCTTCTTAATTCCAAATATGGTCTTTAGACCGGCTAGCTTCACAAGTTCAGTTTTTCCAGAAATGAAGAGATACCGATGGTGCATCTTCTGTTGTTACCGCTGGCTAATAGGGCCCAGATGTTTTCTAAATCAAGAGTGCAATAGTTCTTCAAAGGGTCGGCCAAAAATCGGTATCTGTTCCCCGTTAGGCCCGGGCATTCAAGGATCAGGTGTTTGGTAGTTTCCACGGTGTTCAAAGTTTCACAGAACCGACAGTTGTTTGAACTAGATTGATTTCGAGTCGCTAGGACTTCGTTTGTTTTCAATTGGTTTAATCTGAACCTCAGAAAAGTTCTGCTTAGCCGTTTGTCTGGGAACTTACATAAGTATCCACGTACCCCGTTGAGTTTCATCGGCATATTCGGTAGGTTAGCTGTCATCGAATAGGTGTTTGCTACTTCCAGAGTGTTTATCCAGTCCGCTTCCAGGAGTTTTTTTGATACCTGGTTGGGATTTTGTGTTAATGTTTCCAGATTGAGATTTAGTTCTTGTAGAATGGAGAGGTTGTATTGGGCCCATTTTGTCAGCATTATGTTGTTACCATCGAGGGTTTCTCTCCTAATGAGGTCCAAAACTTTGTTTTTTGGGGAGTCAAAGACTTTGCGATAAAGCATGATGGTCGATCTCATCTTTAATGCCCGGAGGGAGGATAGACCCAATTCTCTTCTTATCAATGTTATCGGTGTCGAAGTAGCCAGATTCAGGACACCCCGCCAGAAGAAGCCTTCGAGTTTAGGCCAAATTGAGTCAGAGATCAGGGGCATTGCATCCATGCCATAGATCAGGACAGGAACGACTTTAGCTTTGTAAAATCTAATAACGGGAATGATGGAGAATCTTCCGTGCTTCCTGTCCACTGCTTTGGCCTGTGCCGTGAGCTTCTTCAGTTTTGTCCATAGGGCCTCCTGCATGGTTTGTTCTTCCTTGTCGTTGCTGATCATAATGCCCAAGTATTTAAAGGCTTCAACGGTTTCCAGCTTCTTCCCCTCTCCATACCACGTAAAATGTTTCCTTCTAGTGGCTGCTGTTCCCAGTATTAGTATTTTTGTTTTTTCCTTGTTCAATCTTAGGCTGTTTTCTGCCATATAGCGTACTAAATTGTCTAATTGGCGCTGTAGGCCTATGGGAGTTAGGTCCATGAGGATAATGTCGTCTGCATAGAGTAATCTCTCGATTTTTGAGCCTCCTAAGGATGGAGGGAAAGTTCTGATCAGTTCCGACGCTTTCTTATAATCCGCTATATATGCGTTGTACAAGGCTGGTGCTAGCGGACATCCCTGCTTTACGCCCTTTGATGTAGGAATTTCTCTTGACAGTCTGCCTGCGGCGCTTAGGCGCACCCGTATTGACGTTCCATGATGTAAGGCTTTTATGGGCTCCAAGATGTCAGTTGGACAATCTAAGCTTTCCAGTTTGTTCCATAATCGTTGTCTGTTGACTTGGTCAAAGGCTTGAACCAGGTCAATGAAAGCCATGTAAATAGGAGGTCCTCCCTGCAGTACTCTCGCTTTCAGGGAACTTACTAAGAAGATGTTAGTTGATGTTCCAGAGTTTTTTACGAAGCCATTCTGAAAGGGGTCTGCTTGGTCTGAATCCAAAGTCCATTTTTGAAAAGCGTCCAGGGCCAGGGACGCAAACACCTTACCCATGACGTCCAAAAGGGCGATCGGTCTATAGTTGCCCGGGTCATCTAAGGGGCCCCTCTTGAAAATTGGTACAATAATGCCTCTTTTCCAAGACGGAGGGATGTCCTGAAGGAGGTTGCAGTTTTTAAATATCTTGCTCATTAACGTAGCCCATAGTTCTGGGTGGGATTTAAGCTCGGCGTTGCAGAGGCCGTCCGGACCAGGGGCCCTCGAGTTGTTCAGTTTGGTTATTTTTAACAGGATCGAGGCTTCGTCAGCAGGGACATTCCAGAGTTTGATGTCGTGGTCTATTGTTCTGGTACCAGAGCCCAACGAGGTGTTGGTGTCAGCTGTCGGTGCGAACAAGTTTGCGAAGTGGGTTATCCACTTAGCCTCTCCTACGTTGTTCTGGATATCGCCAGATGTTTTGTTAAGAGTTCCCTTAATCAAGTTCCAAAATTCTTTGGGTTTGTTTCCACATATGGCTGACAGCATTTGTTCTGCGTCATGCTGGTAGAGTTTATATCGATAATGTCTAAGCCAGCTCTTATACTCGCGGACAGCCAGCCTCCACGAGTTAAAATTTTCTGCGGAGGGTTTGTTGGAGTAGGCTTTCTTCAAGCGTCTGTGGATCCGTCTTTTTTCCACCAGATCGATGTTGTATTGGTGGTTGGGGATAGTTGCCAGATTGCGGGATTTTGATGTTGGTATCAGGAAGTTGGTCAACAAGGGGGTGTAATCCAGGGCGTCTCTGGCCGTTGTTCCCCTAGTCTCATCGTTGTCTTGAAGATTAGAGTATTGGAAGTTAATTTTTCGGAGGCCTTTTTCCGATATCTTAACCCGATTTCCCGTGGTCGACTTTTCCAGGGGGATTGGGTATGAGAGGGCGTGTGGTCTGCTGCTCTTCCCCTCCGTGATGAGGAGGTTGTGATCGCTGAACATTGTCCGCTTAACCTCGAAAGAATGGATCATCTCGAGTAAGTCCTTGGAGACAAACACGTGATCGATCGAGGCATATTGGTTTTCTCTTTCCCACGTCGGAATCTCCATATTTGCGTTGGTGCGCATCAGATGAAGGTTATGCAGATCCCTTGCTTTCATCAGATGCTCTAGCAGGTTCCCTCTTTTTCTTACCGAGGAGTTTTGATGTTTGCCATTTCCCCCTATCCCTTTGCATTCTGCATTGAAATCCCCATTTACTATGATATTATGGTACTGAATTTTTTTATCGGCTTCATCGAACAGATTTGAGAGGGTGGATTCAAATTCCTCGGTAGAAGTTATATCTGGGTTCCAGTATATATTGAATAAGAGGGTTTTCCCTTCGTTCGAAGTCGGGGAAAGTACCTGGTTGAATGTTTGATTTAAGATCATGGCCTGGATCCATTTGGGTGAGTCCAAAACTTCGAGTACTTCAATTCCCGATCCTGATCTGAGAGCCGTGATTAGCCCTGCGGATGGACGACCCAAAGTTCCCTTTGAAGCAGCAGAGAATGTTATTTCATACCCATCCAGTTGTGGTTTTGTAGTCAGCCATGTCTCCTGCAGACAAAGGATGTCAAAGATGCCTAGATTGACATCCGTAATTTTAGTTAGGTGCTCAAATCCTCGTGTGTTCCATGTTCCCAGTTTTAGGGGGTTCTTTGTATCTGTTTTAGGTCGATTTTCCCTTTTTCTTACAACTGGTAGACTCGTTCCGTCTTCAGATGATAATTGCTAATTTTTCTGGTTGCGTTGTGCACCTTCATTCAACCATGTCCAGGGCCTTTTAGTTCTTTCCGCTGTTTGTTCCAGTTGATTCACTGGTACTAATTTCTCAAGCTGATGTGAACTTCCCTGCGATCTTGTTTGGGGTCGCTCGAGCGCTGGCTGTCTCCTGTGATGGTTGGTTGAAGATTTAGGGTCCACGACTGAAACTATACATCTTCTTGAGTTCTCACTTAATTGGTTGTTATCAGATGCTCGTAAATGATCCATCCTCCCAACAAAATGGTTACAAGAGGGACCCGGCTTTGTTGGTGAGGTTGTTGCTTCTCTCACGCCCGTCAATGATCGTGCTGATGGTTTGGTTTGATTATTTGACCGCTTAATTTCTTTAAGTTCGTAACCGAGGATCATCAGTGATTCTGTTTCCTTCATCAGTTGACGCTTAATGATTTCTGAATTTAGATGAATATAAGAGTAGTCCTTTCTCCCTAATGTGCTTGGTTCTACCATCCACAGATCGTAGTTTCTAATCTGTCTTAGGTTTGGGATTTGGGCCATTATTTTCAAAATGTTGGTTCTGTTCAGTGTAATTTCTTCCCCTTTTGGGTTGATCTTTTTCAATCTGATGATGGAATCGCTTATGATTTGCTTCGTAAGAACCTTTGAGTTACTTTCGCTCTTCTGCCTTATTGAATTTTTAATGGTTGTTGCTGCATAGTGGTTCTGGGAGAATAGTTGAGATCTGTTTTTAGATTCGTGTTGCGTTTCGTGTGTGCGGGTACTGTGGTCGATTGATCTCACAGGATTACCGGAACGTGGGCTCCTTGACCAAGATCTAGTTCCTCGATTGAAGGGATTGGATGTTCTTGCTGCGTGGTTATCGTTTTTTTTATTTGCTGTATGGATCTTTTGAGATTCTAGACAGTCATTTTGTTTTTTTGGGTGTTTTTCAACTACACACAGTTCTGTTGATGGGCAATCATGGAGACGAACTTTAATTGGTGGTTCTCGTTTGCCTGATAGGGTTCCCGCTTCTGTAGCTTTCCGTTTTGTAGATTTTTTCATCCTTGATTCTGAGCCGGTTTCATCAGTCGTTTTCGGGTACCAGTCAGATTGATCTTCAATAATCGTTATTGAGTCCGATTGTTCCTCTGGTTCTGTTAAGTTTATGGTGATCGATTGATGGTTCAGCAGGATAGGATTATCAGATTGGGACTTGGCCATTGGCTCTTTGGTTCGTTCCACCCGCTTGGTTTCGTTCTTTGTTGATTGGGAACGTTGTAACGTCACAATTTTTTTTGGATTTTTCTTTGCACCAAAATGGAACGCAGTTTGTTGCTGGCTGAAAATCCCGTAGGAAAAGACCTTCGGGATTCGGTCTGGGCCTTTGTTAGTGGCCATACGATGACCCAATGGTTTTATGTAGGAAAAGGGATTTTGCGTTGAAGGCTTGAGTCCAGTGAAGGATTTGGTTCGGTTATCTTTATGGGCGGGTTTATTGTTTTCATCTATTATCGCAATTAGTGTATCAAGAGGATCTGATAGATTGTCTGTGTTACAGATGTTATCGCATGTTTCAGAGACTTCGGCCTCATGATGGTCCTGGGCCTCAAATAAGGGTAAGACCGGTGATGTTTGGGTGGATGTTGACACTCTGTTTGCTTGGACCCCCAGTGTATCGTGTGGGGGCAATAGAGTATTGGAGAGAGCCGTTTTGAGTGATTGGTCTATTCTTGAGGCCAGATTGCCGTTGTTACCAGTGATAAAACCTTCAAGATAGTTTAGCTTTGACTGCATTGATGCTATTAAGGATGTCTGGTCTTGTAGGGTGTCGTTGATACTCTCATACAGCTTACTAAATGGAGCAAGCGCAATCGTCACCGTTGACATAATAGACATCAGATCTGGCTTTTTGTGATGGGGCGTTGATTGAGGTGACGAGTGGCCTCCATTAATCGATCTTTTTAGTTGAGTCGGCGTGCAAGGCATGTTAAACGAACTGGTAGGTCCTCTAGTTTTTGTTGGAACAGGACTCTTTCCTCTAGGATGAGGAGACTTGATGGTTGCTGATGTTAAAACAGGAGGATTTAGGGTGTCAAGCATGTTCCTTTGGTCAGGGCCCTGACAGACCAGATTTGTTAATGACTCTACGTGTGGAGCAGTTGGACGTTCTTTCAAGGGTGTGGTGGGTGGCTTCTCGTCTTCTCTGATAGGTAGAGTTACAACAGTATCAGCAGTAGATTCCTTACTTAGTTTAGTTATTTCCATTGCTGAAATGAGTTTAGGAGTACAGTGCCATCTTACCATGGAGGTGTCTTTTGGCGCTGGTGGCGGTGTACTGACTTGAACGTCTTGAGATTTTTTAAGGTAACTCCCAGACGCTGAGGTTGAGGGAGAGGCAGGATGCTCTTGGTAGTTTAAACTATCCAAAATTTCGTTGTCTGAGATTTCATCCTGGGGAGTCCACTGGCTATCCGTTTTCCTTTTGAAAAAGTTATTCATAGTTGCCTCGGTGACCGATAGTGCGGGATGTTTCATTGGTCCCATTTTTTTATGTTGCGAGGCCGCTGGTTTCGTGTTCTGCTTTTTTCTACACTTACTACTTATGGTACGATGTCGTTTAGTGTAGATTTTAATAATTGGATGCGGGTCTTCCTCAGCTGACGGGATTTTGTCTTGTTTTTTAGGTTGCAGGTGAGAGATTTGTTGGGCGGATATCACCCGAATTACTTGGTGTTTTTGCATCAAGGGTGTGTTAGGTAGACAGTTTCCCGATCTTCCCGGCTCTGATGGTAAAGCCTCACCCTTATTGGGAGTATCTGCATCAAGTAGATGAAAGTCTGGGTTGAGAAGAGATAGTGTGTTGGTCGTGCATTCGACCATGTCTGTAGCTGGGTCTGAGTCGTAAGAGGTCTCTTTTGGGCTTGACAGAACATTCCAGTTGGGAGTTTGGTGAACCTCGACATTTAGTGATGATCCTTTTGAGGTGATGGAATATGTTTCCGTTGCCATTTCGTTTCCTTCTGGGGCAATTGCGGTGGTCACTGTGGCGAGATTTGAGACGCCTTTATGCCAAGGAATCAGGTCCGTCTGCCTACCAGATGTACTAATAGCAACGTTCCCCGGCGGGGAGGGGAGTGTCTGCCTCCCCGATTTCACCAAGGCTGAGGTGTCGCCCATATCCATGGGACAGTCCATTGGCTCGCACTCAGTGCGAACCGCTCGATCGTTCGGGCCAGGGGAGGCGGGATAGGCAGAGATTGCCGCCTCTCTATGCTCCGCACAAACGGCCTGCCCCGTTGCCAGCTCGACTACCGGATCCACAAGCTGCCAGGTCCTAGCGATCGGGCCCATTGGGGCCACGGGCCGCGCTACCCGGCTGGGAAGCGCCAGCCCCTCGCATCGCTTCCTCGTGGGCATTCTTCGCGCGACGTGCACGATAGGTTCTTTTCTTGCACGAAGTGCCCGACGGGCGGGCCCGTCTCCCTCCTCTTCGGATCCCATGGAGCCATGGTCGGCCGAGGCCGCTCGGGTGAGGACAGATGGTAGGGAAGGCGTACGGGAGACGGGTGCTGGGAAGGGGATGGAAGGAAGGGAAGGGGTGGAGTGGCACGGGGAGGGGGGTAAGACAAGGGTTCGGGAGGGGGCAGGGGTGAGAGGTGAACTTGCGATGGCAACCGGGTGTGGAGGACAAGGGGGTTCTATGCCAGGGATTCGGGTTTTTAACAAAAGTACCTCGAGTCCTGTGTCTGGGCTTGGCTCACGGGTGTTGATATCGGGCGGAGGGTCCTCCATCTTGAAACGAGGCCGATAGACCGGTAATCCGGTGGAATGAGGTTAAGATGAGATGGAGATGAGGGGAATTGATCAAAGGCGGAGCAGGTGTGTTGAAGAGGAAGACACCGCCCCGAAGTCCCGCGAAGTTCAGCCAAGGTCTGCCAAAGTCTGCGAGCTCACTCTGCGCTCACTCCGCGTCCGCTCCGCGGGTGTAATGGCTTTTTCAAGCCACACAGGAAGTATCCACTGAAGAAAGACTCTGTGGAATCTGGAGTCTGCCAAAGTCTGCGAGCTCACTCTGCGCTCACTCCGCGTCCGCTCCGCGGGTGTAATGGCTTTTTCAAGCCACACAGGAAGTATCCACTGAAGAAAGACTCTGTGGAATCTGGAGTCTGCCAAAGTCTGCGAGCTCACTCTGCGCTCACTCCGCGTCCGCTCCGCGGGTGTAATGGCTTTTTCAAGCCACACAGGAAGTATCCACTGAAGAAAGACTCTGTGGAATCTGGAGTCTGCCAAAGTCTGCGAGCTCACTCTGCGCTCACTCCGCCAGAGATAATATAATGCCTTTTCAAAGTCACAACATAGGAAGTACGTCCAATTTTCAGGGACATAGCTGTGAAAATGAAGAGATTTTGGAAAAAAAACCCATTGAAAATGGAGATTGTTTTATGGAAGCCGTTACAGATCGTGTAAATCTTCCTCCAAGTACTAACTATAATCGAGTTGTTAATGATATTTATGACATCAAGATAGATGACATGTGGGGGGAAGTCCAGGCAACAATGCACAAAGAAAATGTAGTGCTGGTGTTTGAGGATTCTTTTGTTTGTCCGTTTGAAAAAGTTATGGCCCTCGATCCATCGTTAAAAACTGATCCCCAACCAGAATCTGAAACAAATTAATCAATGCACCAAATGAAATAATTGTTGTTTAATGGCTCTCAGAAAACACCTGGGTGTGCCCTCTTGCTATTAATCAGTTTGCAAATGTGATTTTCTTTACCTGCGATCATGCTCATTATACACTTGCTTCTTTCTGAAGGAAACAAAATGATAACTCCATTGTATCACATATGGGCATTTCTTGCAATGTCAATCAGAAAGTCACATTTCCAATACTACTGTTGGTTCTGCTACCTCCACATACCTCAACATATCAAAATGTGCCCACGCAAATTATGTTCATGGGATTTATCGTCAAGTGATGCTGTGGCATACTTTGTTAAACTGTCAGTTTTTGAACAACTTCAATCTATGTTCAAAAGACCTATGTTCACTCAATCTATCTGTACTCATAGATTTGATGATTAACAAAATAATGGCAGTGGTATAAGTAATGTGTATGATGGTAAAACTATAGGCTACTATTTGACAGTGGATTCCTGAAAAATCCTAATTCAGTTTCATTTTTATTTAACACTGGTGGTGTGCCAATATTCAAAAGTTCGAAAATCACTATGTGGCCTGTTTGTTTATTGATTAACGAACTATACCACAGGTGAAACGAAAGGCAAAGGAAAATATTATGTTGTATGGAAAAGGGTACCTTTAAGGAAACCAATGGCGTGGTCTTTTCTAAAATCATTATTTGATGAATTGCAACAGCTGGAAGGCGGTGTGGACATGGTGGATCATGAAGGGCATCCATGTGTATGTCATGGTACATTGTTGAACTGTACATGTGTTTTTCCAGCAAGATGTATGGTAACCAACAGCATGAAGTAAAATGGAGAATATTCTTGTTTGTTTTGTCTCCAAAAAGGGCATTCCAATAAGTTGCTATCTGGTGGTGTTGTTCATGTGTTTCCCTATCAGGACAATGACCAAAAGGGGGCAATTAGAACTAATTTAGATGTGCACAGGGATGTGAACGAAGATTTTTCCAAAGTTCAGAATGGACAATGGCAATATAAAGCACATGGGATAAAAGGACTGTGATGCTGGAAATGCATCGGAGGGACAGGGCCTTCGTATCCTTGTCCTTTACTGCCTTTTATCGTGTGTTTCGTCGTGTTTTCTGTGCAGGAGTTCATGTGGGACTCCTGGCGGTGCAGCTCTCTGTTTTGATTTGGTGTCCAGACCCTTGGGATACCCTTATGGCACCCATGGGTGGGGGTACAACCCTGTAACTCTAGTGTATGTTTTTGGGCAACTGTGTGTGGCCACAGAGCAGGGTTTGGGCTGGTGACAGCTCCATGCTGAATTTGACAGGTGCTCGGAGTATCCTTCATTTTGGGATACCCATGCCCTTCCATTGGAATCAGTTGATTCCTGATAGAAAACAAGATGGCCCCTGTGGCCTCTTGCTGTCTATTGCCTGTTACCTTGTTTTACCAAAGTCCTGGGAAGCCCTGACTTTGTCCCTTCCCCCGACTGACCATATATGGTGTTGTTGTGGAGTCCAGGCCAGACTGTCTGGAGCCTTCCCAGTGACTGTATGTTGTGGGTACACCCTGTGGGTGGGACCTGGGTTAATGGAGTGTGTGACGAATACGCATTCTTTGTTGTGGATGTCTAGTATCTGGTGTTTGATACAATGACTGATACAGCCCTGACCAGAACTGGTATGAATGCAGTGTGGAGTGTTGAATGGCTGGGTACTTGTCCCAATACACATACATTGTTGTGAGTGTCTGGAGAGAAGTGAAAGGCATGAATGCACTATGCACCTGATTGGATGCCTGCCTGTATGAATGCCGCTTTGACCGATTGGTTGCCTGAGTGTGACCCAGCAGAATGAATGGGAGATCAGCTAGTGTATCTGGGGGCCTCTCACTGCTAGAATTTGTGTTCAGAAGCTGAAGACCACTACGAAGAGCAACTGTAGTAAAACTAAAGCTTAACGTTGAAGCCCTGCTGGAAGAGAAGAATTGTTGTTGCCCTTCTTCATCAATCTGAAAGCTGCTGTGTCTCCAAGGACTGACTCAGAGAGGACCTGGTAAGGCGCCCTCTTCCCGAGCTACGAGGGGCCATCATGCACCAGCTGATCTTTGCCAAAGCTCCCTGGTAGACAGACCTACGACAGGCTGCCGACCGGAGACGGGGACTGCTGCGGAATCCCAAAGAGAAGCGTTCGGACTGTTGTCCACCACCGTCGATGACTGCCATCGCCGACCAGAGCCGCCGTGCTCCCGTTGCCTAAGAACATTTGATGCACAGACGCGCTTTTCCGTACCACGTCCCGCCTTATCCCACCGGAGAAGGCCAGGCCGTTGACGCACCGAGAAGCATCCGCTGGTGGGTTTCCTGCCACCCAAAGACCACAGAGACGCCAACGACTCAACACCCTTTGCTGGGCCACAGTTCTTCAATCTATTTACGGTCCAGAACTATCGACATCGAGGTCCCCCGCACGCCTCTTCCTTGCAGGACGTTCACGCTTCCCCGTCGATGAGCACTGCTAGGAACGAAGCTGCCACTTCACCGCCGTAGTTTAGCATGCTCATCGCTGGACTTTCGACGACCCGTGGCTCCTGCCATGAAGGGAGTGCACTCAAGAAGGACTGTCGATTTCCTGACGAGGAACTCTACAACACCAGGTACTTTGGGGTTGCTGAACTTCTTGGAAAGATTCTAGTGAACAATATATGGACTGGGCTTGGGATATATCTTTATTCTACAGGTTGCCCAGGTGGGGGGATCTCCATACGAACTGTGTCTAATGGTAAAGGCCAGTATTCTGCCTATTGTTCTCATCATCTTGGTTTCCGCCTATATCTATTGTTTGTTTCCTTTACAAACTGATTGGTGTGACATTTAACCATATAGTTGATGCACTTTAATGAGATCTAAGATTAATAGTGGTACCACGTAGAACTGTATATTTGCCATTGTAGATAACCGAGCACAAAGTGAGTTATCGTAATATTGTACATAACTTTGAACATTAATTATATAAAGACTGTGTTTTAACTAATACAGTGTGTGGGCATTCCTTTGTGGTTGCTCGGGGACTACACTGTACTTAAGAACCAGCCTGCATCACCTCCTGAGAAGCTAGGCCTTGATTGCTCATTCTTTGCTACCACAATAGAGAATCTTGGCTGGGGTCCTCTGTGCCCCTCCTCTACCATATAGAGAGCAGAAGCACAGACACCCCCCTCCAGTCTTTACAAGGACCATCCTAGTTTTCCTACCTCAAACATTTCCCAGTTATGCAAGATTATGTCATTGTTTACATGCATGGTGTGTATTTAGGTGTTACCAAACCTTTACTTAACCTGTGGTTTGGGGTAGAAAACCATGGAAAGTTATTTCCATGTAACAGATCAAAAGACAAAGTAGGAGAACAACTAAGACACATAAAGCCTACAGTAATTATTTCCAGACCACCGAGAACACTTAATGACCTTCCATTTTGGAAGTCTTCAGAACTAAAGAACTGTCTTCTATACTGGAGTATTCAATTAATGAAGGGTGTCCTATCAAAAAAAACACTGTTTTCACTTTGCTCTGCTAGTTCAAGCAACCTATTTTCTCAGCCAAGAAGGTATTAGTTGTGATGATCTCAACAGAGCTGACAAATGCCTGTTAAACTTTGTAAGGTTGTTTTATCTACTCTATGAAGAATGGTTTTTGACATTAAATTTACACCAGCTACTTCATCTAACTGAATCTGTGATTCACAACGGGCCTTTATTTGTAAACATCTGTTTCATTTATGAGGACCTTAATGGGTTTTTGGTCAAATGTTTAGTAGGAACACTTGCAGTTGAAACGCAACCCATGCACCTGGTTGGTGTTATCCAAGCTTTGCCCAAACTGAGCATAAAGTATATAAAGGAAAATTCCAGTGAAACTAAAGTATACCAAAGTTTATTGAATCAGGAAATATGTACAAATGAGTTTGAGATTGAGACAGGTGTTACCCTTAAGGGCTACATGTTGCCAAGAGTATTGTCATAAAAAGAGTTTTGGGGAATTTCACAGTACTCCCTTCTTTCGACAAATGCCAATTGTTTTCTCAGACTGAACATGCATGAAAAATAAAGGATTTTATGCATTTGGAACTGAATACACCCATCTGCAAAAGAAGAAGCAGAGTGTTATTAAATACAAGTCTAGTGTGGGTCATTCTTATGGTATGGTTACTTGTTTCATTAACTTTCACGATGTGTCCCAGGGGACACATAACCTGTGTATGATTAAAATGCTTGCTAGCACATCAACAGAATGTTCAAGTCACATAAGAGTTGTCAAAATGACCGATAGTTTAACAGTTGTACCGCTTTCAAACATACTCAACATATGTCAGTTAATTGAAACAGATTCTCTAACTTATGTGTATGAAGTTCCTAATAGATATAATGGGAATAAAATGATTTTCTAGATCTTTAACCATATTATGTCATACAGCAGTGGATCAAAAATCTATAATTCTACTTTTGTTAATTCCATATTAGTAAATTATGCCAGGGTTTATACATCTCAAAGTCAGGGAAACTTTTATATTTAAGTCTTACACTTACATTCAAAGTAAAATGTGTCCCAACTGGATTTACAACCTTACAGGGCCCATACATTCCACCGCTGTTTTAGTGTAGTATTTTTGTTTTCTTGCAAATGCAAATATGTGAAGTGGTGTTGTCTCAGGGACCATTGGTAGTTTATGCCTTGATTCTGCAGTATTTGTGCGGTGTGTTGGGAATATAGGTCTGGCTATTTAAAACTGTAAGAACATTTGCAGCCAATGTCAATCTACTATTTCTTTTACGCTTCATTAATCAGACCCTGAAATCCCCACACAATAGCCCTGTGCGGTAATGTCAATATCCACTTACCGCACGGTCTTCCATTCTTCTAAGTTAGGGCTCCTTTCAAAAAAAGTACCATTTTATGATGTTATGTTCATTAACTCAATTCCATTTGTAAAATATTTTTCTAAAACCTTGCAACATGTTCTGAGGTGGGTTTTTTTTATGAGGTTCAAACACATTCATTTGCTTTGAGCAAATATTTCCCAAATGGAAAGCTGGTTCATACGGATAAAGGACATTGTAAAATAAATGTCTTAAAATATGTCTGTTATTTTATTATAAAAAAAATGTGGCAACGTTTTTTGTAATTCATTTAAGTATATCTGTAACAATAACTAGTGTGTTTGCACAACATGCAATGCATAGTTCAGCAACGTTTGTGAACATGCTTAATATTCCCCTCTGCTTTGCTAATCTGGGAACTCATATCACTGCACCAGAATTTTACTCCATTATTCCGGACCTGCCTTAATATCGCATCCCTGCACGAGAACTCTGCACAATATTGTGTTTCAAAAATAAGATCCTAGATTAGAGCATACCTTTCCTGAATTAAGGGGCTCTGAGCCAAGGTAGAAGGGATATACAGCTATGGTGCCCGTGAGGCTTTCAGGTAATTCTGTTTCATGTTACAGGACCACAAGGTAGTCAGAATCAGTCCATTGAGCCCCAGTAACATCACTATTTCACTTGAAATTGACAAACTTATTATTTCACCCATAGCTGTTAATTCCATGTATCAGGCTTAACATTTTATCATCACATATTCAATTAAGGCTTTAATTTAAGATTCAGATTTATTTTTTTACACATCGCTTTTTTATTAGCAGGTTTCAAATATAGAATAGCACAAACCTATGTCCAGAGTATGGTTGAACTGAGCCCACAGAAAAGCTGCATAGAGATGCACCTCACAGCCGATACCTTTATAAGAAATTAACTTGAAAACAAGCTGTGACAATCCTTCAAGTGACAGCTTTTGGTAAGGGAAAGGCTTCAGATCAAAGGCTGTAAAAGGGAATGTGTTTTACAGCCTAACAATACCATGTTCAGCCTGTGCGCCTCATTGCAGAAGTCTTCCTACTAGCTCTGCCGTCGTCATGGGTGTTAAACAAGTCTCCAGTTCAGTGGTTTGAAAGTTCATAAGGCAGGGACGTCAGTTGAGGGTCGCTGGGGGTAGCAGCTGCTACTCTTGGCCCTGCCTTTCCAACCCCTGCCTTTGCGACCACTGCCCAAGGCCCGCGAAGGCAGTGCGAAACGAGAAGTAAAGGGGGCTCTAAGTAGCAGAAATTAAGCCATTAACTCTTTTAAGATCGACTTGAAACAATGCTAGGCCTTTGCAGCAGAACGTTTGATGTTACTGCTTGAAAATATCTTTGTTATGTTCAGTTAATGATATATAAGAGAAAATTAAGTTCACACGTATAGCTTTCTGCATTAGATTTGTAACTGAGGTATCATCCTGTTAACAATAAATGGGATGGCAACATCAAAATGTTAGGCATCTAGACTGGCTTTACCCTGGATCTGTGTTTGCCCTCCCAAATAGTTTTAAAAAAATGCCCAGGTACTCAATCTCTTAATCGTCTTACCCTTAGTGCTGGAAATCTTCTTCCATGGCCTCGACTTGCCTTGCTTTACCCTATCCTATGTTTGTTTTGTTTGCAGGCTAGCTCCTCTAAGCCTCTGCAAGTTGCATGTTGGCAAGTTAGCTCAGTGGGTTAGTGCATTTGCTGTAAGTGTGTAGGAGTATAGGCATGTGCGTGTTGTTATCTTTCAAGGTCATATAAAATTATACTGATTAAAAAATGTTGGGCTTGCTAAATAACATTTATCAATACTTTAATTCAGTAGGTTGGTATTTTTTACCATGGCTTTTCATGTTTTACCTTTAGATTTCGATGTTCTTATTTGATAAGGGGAATACGTGCATGAGGATACCTTTTTAGCAAACACAGATTTGTCCACAGTTCTATCTGCCACAGGCCTACAACTCTATAGCATTATTGTGAAGAATTAATGGTACTCATTTTTATCTGTTTTGGGAATATAAACGCTTAGTAATTTTGCAGTTTTCAAAAGTAGCTCTGCTGCAGATGCATAAATACATTAAACCAATGTGGGAGCGACAGGTTGCACACAGGTCTCTGCAGCAGGTGCATTAACTCCATGGGGTGTTGACCCTGCTTAAAAGATTGAAAGAGTTAATGTCTTCCCGTAAATGTGTCACTTATTTGACCATCCTCAAATGAATCCCTTCCCATTGTTTATTCGTGAAGTTTACTTAGCTAAGGTAACACATGTTTTTGAGATATATGTTTTTGGAAGCATTTTCTTTCTTTTTGCGTGCATTTTTATCCATGACATAGCCTGTCTGCCACTGTGCCAGCCCAGAGGTCACACTCTTGTAATGTCTCCTGTCTGCAGTTTCTGGGTGCTCTAAAAGATGTGCAGTTGTGGATTGGTGCAGTACAAACGCCTTGTAATGTAATGTGTGTTTAACCATTCCTGCCCCTTTGACCTCTCTCCCCGCCGGTCTTTGCTGCACTTCCCTCACAGACCAAGGTCTGGCTACTCATAGAGACATTACATCACGCCACTCCCAGCCCAGGACAACTCTATGCACTGTTAAACCACTACGGTGGCGACTTGTGCAGTATAAAATAAATAAATACATATATTAGAAATCACCTCAATATAAAACAATTTGCAAATCGCCTCTAACAAGAACGTTTTCTGTTCTCCTATTCGACACCCCCTTCAGTTTACTCCAGTGCTCTGAGAAGGCCTGCACGCCTTTAAGTACATTCAAGTAAGCAACATACCACTATGTGCCTCCTTTGCCTGTTTCTGTGAATGCCTTCCTAGCGCCTATATTCAGCATATTGAACCGGCCAGCATCAGGGATATTTGCCAGTTGGACATCTGACCTTCTCAGTGCAAACTGACTTCTCAATTGCTCCATTTAAGGAGAGGATTTAGCACATTGAAATGAGAAGGTTAGCTCGGTTACCGATTCAGAAGCAAATGTTTCATGTGGGTGTGTGTGGTCCAAAGGGTGCATAGGGGGTGTTTAAACATCTGTTTGCTTTCTCTCTCCATTAGATACACAGAAGGCTGCCTGTGGAAACTACTCGAAGGAAACAGGTATTCTGGCGGTAAGTACATTTGCTCATGAATGTGGGCTTCAGGCAGTTTTTTTGTAAGCCTGCTTGTATTTTGAAAGCGTTTTTGAAGGATACACCTGTCTAAGTTCTGCCCATTTCACCATTTATCCTACTGTTGGCTAAGTACCCACATCCGGGAGTCTAATTTGGAGGAAACGTATTTATTCTTCAACAGGTTTCAATGCAATTCCCCTGGCTTGCAGTCATACATTTGAAAGAGACTAAGTACCCACATTTTTGACCCTACTGTTTTCAATCTACACATTCTCTCTGCCTTTATGGGGGTGACATCCATCATACAAACATGCCTGTTGGACTTTCACTCCTTTCCATCCTTGTATCTTATTCTAATTCTTCCTTCAACATTTCGATTTTGTTACTGAAGGACATTTTTGTTTTTAAAGGCATTTCACTCCTTTTTCATTTTCGTTTCGTTTCATCACACCTTTTTTCAACCGAACATCTTTTGGTCAACATCCTAAAATACAAAACATCACTGATAATAAATAGTCACAGTTAGGATAAACTACACAGCATGAATAAGTCACATAGATAAATATAACAACACAATTCAAACAATGCTAACACACTATTATAAAACGCCTGGGTCCAAATCCGTGTTGTGTGTCAATAGCCACACCATAATTGGTTTCTGCCATGTAATTTGCCTTTTTACAAAAGATCAGGGCCTCAAGTGTACTCTGTATTTCAAAATAAATTAATTTGGGTCTCAAATATAATCTCCTGTAGCCAACGTACAAAGGGCAAATCAGCGCAAGATGTATCTCAGTTACTCTTGTATTTTTACAATAAGGCCAATGACAAGAATGTCATTTGGGGGTGGCCAGGGGTCGCAGCCCCACCTTCTTTGTTCTCCTTTGCTACCCCTGTAAAAAAAACAAAGAAATTAGGATGAAGGCTGAGTTGGGGCTTGCAGCACTACAAGGAAGTGCTCAGTAGGGGTTGTAGCTGAAGAATAGTCATGTATCAAAGCCTAGGACATTAAGGTGTTATGTTCAGCTCTGGGTTGTGTGGGACAACATGTGGTTGCTTGTCACATAACTTAAAGTTAAATGCACACAGAGACATAAGGCCTCAGCTTATACCCGCACAATAAGTTTCTTCTATGATAGTGGTAGCTCTGACTCATAGATATATTTATAAGCAGGAAATTTTGTTGATACTAAATACTGGTCAATGATTTAATTTTTGGGCCTTGCTCGTGCAGTATTTTGCTCCAGGTCGAACAGACAGCGCACTCCTCCCCAGCTTGTTTGGCGTGTTTAACACATCAATGCCACAGATAACTAGTACTTCTGTATCCATTGATCAACAGATGTTTCATACACTAACTGTAGCCTGCGTTGGAGCTTTTGGTTACCCTGTTACAAGAAATACATTATGCATGATTTACATATAGGCTTCACGTCGAATCTGGAACATTTAATTCCCCAAATGTGTGATCATGAACAAATCTTGCCTCCCCCTATGCCTCAGTTCTTATATCTTACTGAAATGAGAGCACCTGGAAATACGGGTGTTTGGACGCATCTGAAGGTCGTGTGCCATCACTTCTTGTAATGTCACTTGGGGACGAGGTATCGGCGGTCAAGGGTCATGCGATGTCATTTCCGCTACCTCTGGCATTTTGGTGAAATGACATCCCTGGACAATGACCAATTATGTTTCATATCAGCAGTTCGTTTGACTTCCCAATGGTAAAGCGCCAAACCTAAAATTAATAAAAAAGAGAATGCACTAGTTTTTGTCTCATATAATCAAGGTATCACTCATAGCCAAGTGCCATTTTGCAATCAAAATAATTTATAAGTAATAGATTATAAGCATTCAATGAGAATTTGTTCAGTTCCCTTCAAGCGAAATTCTGATTGATTAACATTTTGGTATTTGCAATAATGATAGCTGGCATTGTCCAGAACCCAGAACTCAGAACTCAGTGTGGCGTAAGTAAGATATACATTCTTTAATATGAGTTTTACATCGATTAGTTACTAGTCCCTTATTGTTACAAAAATCACCAAAAAGGCTGAGCTGTTTTTTAAACCCACTAGTGTAAATTATATTGACACAGTATTATCTGCAAATAAGAGCAATGGGTATTCATCAAGACCTAGCATGTGGGCAGACAACACAATATCTATGACTCTATTCATATGTCAACAGAAGAGTGTAGGTACTAAAACACAGCTTTGCTGGCCCCCTTCTTAACCTCAAATGGTGTCTTTACCTCCCCAACCAGGCTCCATTTCATGGCTGCCTCATTACCAGTGTAAAGAGCCAACAATGCATTGTACAAAATAAGTGAAAAAACAATCTTCCTTATTCTTCCCCACAGTTTCATTAGTGGTACCCCATAAACTGCTGTTTGTACATTAATAAAATAGGACATATGAATTAATTTTCTGTAAAAATACATTTTTCTGTATTAGTAAATACATCTTAAAACTGCGATTGGTAGCACTTATTCCTGTTTGAAACACCATCTCTTTTTATCTATGTGTATATTTATTTATAAATCGCCCTTCAAATTTTGGATTTTAGGGCAGTTTTGTTATACAAGAACATTGTGATATGTCATATTCTGTCATGCTATATTATGTCATGCCTTGTTATGTATTATTTGAAAAATGAGGTTGCTTTATACAAGTCTTACAAGGGCTGTGAAGCAGCAGGAATGTGGCATGTACCACTCCACACAACCCCAAAAAATAAAATAATACACATTAGTAGCATTCAGTTCAGGAAAAGGACCACATCCCCCTCATTCCACAGCCCTTCAAACCTAGGATTACCTGTAGCCCTATATTAACAGGTTGCAGGAACTGCAGCCCAAATTGAGAAAGATTGGCAAGGCTGGATTATACAGATTACTCCAAAAAGAGCAGAGCCTCAGGCCAGGAGCAATCACCCCTGGCACACCACCATTACCCCCCACATAAAGCATCTAGAACTTCCAGGCAGCATGGTCCAGGTCTTTTCTCCCAGTATCGCCAGAGACCAAAACCTACCTTAATTTTGGAGTGCCCAAATTTCCTCCCAGCTTTCTTGTCTATGGAACCTGGCCATTCATGGCCTAGATAGTAAATGGAGGAGTGTGCTTGATCCTGCTCCTTCGGGCATCACTTGAATACCCCTCGAGAGTTCAGGAAGTCCTTAAAACCTGTGCCAGGTTGCCTCTCTATTCAGTCATTATAGTGGACCTTTGCCCTCTTTGAGTAATGTCCTAAATGTGAATTTTTAATTGGTGTTAACTAGCATTCTATGCAATACTTGCCTATGCTGTATTTCTCTTACTGTATTCCAGTGGCTTATTTCCAGATAAACTATATACAAAGGAAACACTAATTATTTCCTCCACATCTGAAGTCAATCTGTTATGGCACAGGTTGGGGAGACCTTTTCATCAAACTATACTTTGTGTCCTCCCAGCACGTATTCTGCACAAAGCCAATTCCTGGCTATCAGCAGAAGGTAATCCAATATGATTATCTGGTTAGTAGAACACACAGCCTCTAGGCACTCCTGGGCAGACTTAAAGGCTGCCACTCATCTAAAGCATGACTTCACATAATACCACCACTACTACGTTGATCATGGGCATCACGAAAGTTCTGCCAACCAATAAGAGAAGCTTTCTTCCCTTCTTTTGATAACATTCTCTTCAGTTTCAAAACAATGCGCCTCTATCCCATCAATCACTACCATTCACTCTTACGTTTTCATTTCCTGACATGTTGTAAGTTGTCTATATGTGTTTTCTCTCCCTGACTTTTCCACTCTTCCACTTTCCTGCTCTCCTTTGCTCCATTTTATTTTCACTGCAAAGACCATGGGCAGGGCCACTATTTGCCTCTACTCTGATAAGTATCAGCATTTGAAAAATAAATATAGTGGTCATTTGTGCAATGTAATGACAATTATCATAGCATAACCAAATAACATAGGCAGGGGAATTCATACCACACCTCATCTTTGGCTGTGGGCTATCTCTTGTACTCAGCAGTGCCTGCACAACTTTCTAAAATATGTAAATTTTGCAAACAAAACAATGATTTCCGCTCCGAGGTATTAGACCACCTATGGCTGATGTCCTTGATAATCAATGTGCATGTTTGTGATCAGCTTCACCACCTGTGCCCCCAACCTTGTAAAGGTTCTGAAGCTCTCCTACCCGAAAAACTGTGCCCAACTTTTACTTTCAGAACTTATCTTATCTCCATGAGATCCTCCCCTAGCAGATGCTCCTCCAAGGTGTCCTCAAGAGGTCATCATTCAGACAGAAATAAGCTTTGGTCCAATTTCAGATCTGCAGTACTGCAGCCAGTAAGGTTGCTGCACACCCATGGCCCCAGTGCCATCAGGTCCATGGGGAGAACAAACATGTACATTAAGCTTTAGGTCTGAGCTTGAAGAATTTACCTGCATTGGGAATCTTATGTGTGTCTCAAACTGGTGCTCGCACCCAGGAAGTCATCCCTGATTTACCTTAGGACTCGCCCAGCAGGAAAGAGTCCAATGGGAGCTTATAATGTAGCTGTCTGCTTTTATCATTCAACATAGAGACTGTTGCTAGTTGCCAGTCTAGGTGCAATCATGTATGGTTCTTAGTTATCATTTTCACATGGACACTGCACAAAAATGGCATTTAGCAGCAGCCATTAGAACTAATTAATGTGGAACTAAAATACAGGAGCTAATAAAGGATGCGGTTTTACAGCGGCATTGGACCAAATTATTCAAACACGAGGTAAATTAAAATAATTCAGAGAGGGTGTCCTTCTTGTATATGCTTCCTTTGTTTGCGTGTGCATGCCAGCCAAATGGAAGGAAGCCTACATAGGCAATTGTAAATCCTGCTTCTCTATTCGGGGACATGTTCTGCATGTGCATTTCTTTTGTCCAGTGTATGTCATGGTGAGGAAAAAGGTTTCTTCTCACGGTTTTAAGACCACTGAACATAGGAACAGTGGCTCGGGCTGTAGATTGTTGCTGCTCCACTGAATCAGACGCTGCTCTTTGGGGAATACGCCATCTAGTGATTTAGAAGGGTCTGTAAGTTGAACATTGAATATAAAATATCTTAAAGATTGTTTTAGCACCTTTTGGTTTATCATTATTTATTGCCTGCTCACTAGAAGGTGATAATTAAATGTTTGTATCCATGTATTTTTGGGTGCTCACAAAGAGTAGTATGGATTATTCGGCTTTTGCAGGATTTTTAATTGATTATTTATTGTAATTTCTATATGTGTGATTTTAAGGTGTATTATTCACCAAAATCAATCATCATAATGATGATAACCCATCTTATTGTCCCAGACCCGTAAAAGCACTGTTATTCTGAAACTATCAAAATCGATGAAGTTATGTCTATCCATGTTTTACAGACAGACATGCAAGTGGAGCTGCAGTGATTCATACTGAAACTGTACCACATGTAAAGAGGTGCAGAAGAGCAGGAAATGACATAGGCAGACATGCCACACCCCTGAAGCTGTTATAAACAAGCACAAGGGATTGTGTTTGGTAGCTGTGCATTTTACAGCACATCGTTTTTGTGATTTTGGGATGCACTTTTAAATGCACAAAATCATCCCTTGAATTGCACTATAGTGCAACGGGGCTGACAAATGCCATCTGAATGTGTGCATCTGTCACCCTATGCAAAACGTGTTTGGCAGAAGTGAATAGGATGTGTTAGAACATCCCATCCCTCTCCCCAGAAAAGGTGTAAAGAATCAGACGCATTGGTACAGATTCTCAAAGACATGCACAGCTCAATGATGCGTGCAATGGCACCAAGGTGTGAAGCATGACCTCTCTAGGAAAACACAGAGCACATTGCTGTGAAGAAGATGTGCAAATTTACTAGTGCCTTTCGGGCAATGCAAATGCTTCTTTTGAATGCATCAGATACATAGATTTAAGGGATCTATATGATTATTGCGAAATAAAAATGCGAAATCCGAAAATGTCGATTTATTTTTATTTTCTCCCAATTATATGCGAGCGGAGCACCCCTTCAGCACCCCATACTCCCCCCTACATTATATATTACCCTAACCCACACCCCACATATAATTGCGCTGAAATCTGCAAAACAGTAAACATTTTCAGATTCAGCAATTTGGGCAACACAGTAATGGGGTGATACAGGTTTGTGTGCAAATCCCAATTATACGCATTCCCTCAACAGCAGCCGCAGCATCCCCTTTAAGTTAGGGAGTGGTGCATCCAGCTTTGTTGCAAACTTTGAGGAATCAACACTCCTCATTTATCTTGGCAACTCATCGCATCAAGCTTCTGTGAAGGGTTCCGCCATCATTGTAAATCTGAATTTATGGAGTCCCCTCAATCCCAGGTGCGTGGGTAGTTATGGGTATTTATGGTTAGCCTGTGGCTTTGTGCCCAATGGAAAAGGGGTTGTGGTCTTTGGAGCTGCAGTGCACAGGTGGAGCAAGGAGATGAGGCGAGTTGGCAGCGGTTGCTTAGGAGAAGTATAAGGTGGTGGCTTTGGAGGGGAAATTCAATTAGTGTAGATGATTTTGGCGCTAGAGCAGAATGTGATTCAGAAGCAAGGCGTGCAGGCTGCCATGGAGGCATCATTGTTTGAGTTGAATGCAGCATACCAGTTGGGGGAGATGCAGGACGTGGTGCCTTTTTTTCGCAGAGTGGGAAAGAAAGGCACAGCAATTGTATAGTAGAGAGGCATGTTTTTGACCACTTTGTAACCCTCTTTTATTTTTTCTTGGTTATTCCTTGACTACTTTTCCCCACTGAGTTCCATTCACATACCACTAGAGACATGGTTTTTTAACATGTCACCCTTTGGGGACCCTTATGACTCCCAATGTTGGGGCTACTGCAAAGTTGCCCGCTAATCTCACTGGGAAAGTACCCTCGTCTAGAGGACCATTCTGGTTGTGATTGGTGGCAGTGTATCTTAAAATGGCAGCTGCACGTGTTGTGGCCTTTTTGACCCAAAAGAGCCTTTTCTACTTCCAAGAGGCTCTAAAGAATCGCCTATAGTTGAGAAATAAAATAACCCTGAAGCAGGACTTTGTTAAGATTCTGTGATTGGTTGGTGAGGTACCGTCCCAAATTCACTGCAGCTGTTTCCCTACATGTTGCTCAATGCAATTTTACCACATTTTCCACTGCATTTTTATGAGTAGTGCAGAGTTAGGGAATATGTTTTAATATTTAAGCCTACAGGAAAGGGTGGTGGTGTAGAAGGTGGTATGCCAGGAAATTGAGTTGCCCCCACTCTGAGCTTTACCAGATCTGGCTAGTGATGCGTAATCAACATACACCATCATTTCTGACATAGGTTCCAGCCAAGAACTCATAAAGGAGTGTCAGTGAATGTAGCTGAGTGTGAAGATGCATGTGATTCTATGTGAATCTGCATGTCCTGAGATTGACCTGGAAGATACCCACAGAAATGTGTGTCTGGCATCCACCACTGATTGGCTGCTAAAACATTGAATGGTACTTGAGTGTATGAATGGAGGGTTGGGTCAGACCATACTCTTGCTTTATGCATACACGCTGTCATTCTGCATGAGAAAGTTTTGGACTACTGGTACATGACCCAGAAGCATCAGGAAGCAGGATTTTCGTGTGGTCAACAGCAAAGGCTCAGCACAAGAATCTCTTGGATTATTAGATACTTGACAAACGAAGCTAGACCTCTCCTGTGGCACATAGGATCCGTGTACAGTGCTACCTACCTTGGGTCTAGAGGGACTATATTGAGCCATTCCTACAGAAACATGTCCGTGTTCCTCTGTCTTCCAGGACTTGGCTGTGCTGATGTCCAAACACCAATGCATTCTTCTAGTGGCCCTCTGTGTCTGCCACTGCTCCGGGCCCTTTATTTGATGCTTTGAAAGTCACTCGGGATCCTGGTACTATCCTCCCTTTGTGGAGACCACAAATGGTTTGTCCAGTGACACTTTGTCCACATTATGTCCTGCAAGGCCTGTTAGGGTGGCTATTGTTCATTCTTCATCATGAAGCTACTGCAACAGGAGTTCTTCTCGCCTGCATCTGTGGGGTTCTCCAACTTCACCTGTTGTCTTGCTGTGGTTCTTTCCAGTCTTGTGTCTTCTTTTGCTAACCTTACCCATCCGGAGACAAACACAACCCCTGTGCCTGGTCACCCATCGCAAGGCCATTACAAAGTGAGACACTGACAAGCTTTATACAGCATCTTTAATGTGGCTTGTGGGCTTTGCGTGAAATCTTTGTTCTGCTCTCCTGGCTAAAGAGTTCATTGTTGTACACGTTCCCCAATCTAGAAAGAGCTGCACCCTCTCCGGCTGTTCACCCAGGCACACTTCACTGCAGTCTCTGGGTCTGTGTTTTCTAGGCATCTTGCTTTCTCTCTCTACTTTGGCACCCCTTTAATCGGGGTGGGGTATTTGTTCCACTCTTTTTGGCCCAGGGTCTCCAGTTGCAGACCTTACTCATCCAGGCAGAACATGTGACCAATATTGATGCTGTTTTCACAGCTTCTATGTGCATCTTCAATTCAGAATCATCTTCAGCAACATGATCTCCTCTAAGGGGTCCCCTTAACCGTATCATGGTCTTCTTTGCACTCTTTTATTCCAAGAACCCTATGCACAGACCATATACTTCCTTTAATTCACTTGCATTGGGGCATTGACTGCTATTTACCCTTAGATTAACAACTGGTTCTTGAAGCTATAGGAGCTGCGAGCCTCACTAAATGTCCAGTTGTACACCGAGGGCTATTTGAACATGTATGTGTTTCCCTCTGTGGTCACTTTCTCTCTCGTTCTTCGATATTCTGAAAATGTATCATTTCTTGCCTGTAATCTTTGAGCAGCTTTATTATACGTTATATATATATATATATTTACAGATGTATTATGCCGATATTCCTTTTGTGTATTAATCAAAAAAGGCTCGCTTAACCTTTAAACCTACATTCACGTTCTGAAGAATTGCCTTGACTGCTTTGCCATAGTAGAGGTATGCTGTCACTGGTTTGGCTGACATTTCTTTTCCCAGCCATTCCAACTTGTGTCTGTTGTAATCAGTATTTGAAGGCTCAAAGACGGTTATCAGCCGCACTCTAGGTAGAGGAACACTATATATATATTTGCAATCGTCCTCAATGAAAGTCATGGGACTTGACATTGTCTGGAGGGGGGTTGGTACATCCTGGACCAGTACAGAAGACCAGTAGGACCAGTACTACCTAGTTTCCTGATAGCCTGCACAACATGTTTTACACTGTTGTACCGATTTCAGTCGACTACCAATCCTCTGTAATTTCAGCAAACCTAACCCTTTTGTGTATTCTACTGGTGTTCCTGATACTCAGATTGCATATGGTTTACCTGTGCCAGACTCGCTGCAGGTGGATATTGGACTGGTTGCAGTACAGTTTCTGAGGTGGGAGAATTTGATATGCCAGTCGTTGTCAATGTACACGCCTATACCACCACACGCTGTGTGTCATTAATGTATGTTTCCTCATTACGGCTGGTAGCTGACATGGCATTTTAAGCGTTGGTTGTTGGCAGCACAGGTCCAAATCAATGGACGTGTCTCCACAGATTGCAGACTGCCTATGTCTATGGTTAGCCTTCGGCCATTTACCCACATCCACTAACACTGAAATGTTGGGAGCAAGGGGATATGAGGTAGGCTGAATAGCTCAGGAGTTTCCATGCCTAGCTCCGACATGATGCCAACCTTCGCTTGACAAGTTAGAACCCCACAGCAGAGTAGACTCACCGCTACATCTTTCCGAGGGCTATAAACAGAAGTATTTTAAGTTGGCTCATTATAAAATGTACAAGCTGAAGGATCATGGCACGACCCTCTTAATGATAACACAATTGTTATTGTTAATGTATTTTCTGTCTACCTGTTGGGACATTTTTCTTCTTAGTGCGTCTTTCATACATCGCCTCCAGCCTATTTGACAAAGTGGCTTTCTCTCCAGTTCCCTCTGTCAGAGTTACCATAGAGATCCAATGTTGCAAGATGCTGCACAAAGAGCACTGAAGAATGTGTAGTCCAGAAAGATAAATAGCACCTTTGCCACGTTTCTACCCATTTCAAGAAAGGGTAAGCCTGTGTAATGCAGTAAATGGGCCCCATTTCTGGTTCAGGAAACTGCACAATTACAGATGCCTCCTATTCAAATGAAATTGCATGGTTGCGATTGGAGAAGTAAGGATGAAACTGCTCTTGCAGTATGAATACTGCTCCTACTCCTGCTTCCTGTTCCAGCTCTGCCTAGGAATCCAACAGGAAGGAGGCACTGCTGGCGTAGAGGATACAGAAAGAGAGAGATCGAGAGAGAGGGAGAGAAAGAGAGACCTCAGCTCCTGCTCCTAATGGATGACTGCCCCTGTACCCCAGGCCATTCCTATCCTGCAACTCAGTATGAGCTACAATGATGGAAGATGGAACCATGGATATTTTCAGTCACAGGTGTACCTGCAAACACACCTGTTTCCCTGCTTCAGAAATGCATGAGCGTACTGGAATCATTGTCACTCCTTCCTTCTGATACTCTACAGTGAGTGGGTTGAGGGGTGACCCGATGGGAAAATGGAACATTGCTGAAAGCATGGGGGGAGTTGGCGTCTAGTGATGGAGCTGTCGTATGTGCCAGTGTGTTTTTTGTGTTGAGGGTTTCACTGACCCAGTCCAGGGGGAGCTCTTGCCATACTTCCCCTGCTCTTTGCTAAGCCTCCCCCACCACTTCTTACCTGTGTTGACCAATGTTACACCATAGTCCCACCTTAGAATTCCCTGACCATTGGACTTCATGATCCGTTGCGGGTCCTTGTTTCCATCAGCCTGTAGTAAGTCCTTTGTATTTTTGGTATGAGATTGACTTAATTCACCTGTTTCTTAATGCCCCCTCTTCTTGTGCCATGCTCAGTTGCATTTGTTCTGGGACCGGTTCTGCAGTAGCTCAAGGACCTTGGATTTTTCACGAGGCACTTAATAGACATGCTCAGTGTTCTGGACACACTGAAAGTCTCTACATCCCATAAGCAGGGGTGGGTGGAATTCCTTTGAACTCTTCCGCAGAGGTTTTCCATTGTATGGTCACTTTCTCTGTTTTCCATGGGGATACCATCCGCATGCCGATACATTGTAATTCTTTGCAGAAAAGTGGAATTTTGCGTTTGTTAAATCCCATCTGAGGGCTGCGATGACACCAATGACGTGGTTGATTTCGTCTCACTTGATGTATTTGTCGAATCCTAGCACACTGGAGCTGCGATTGGCTGCGGGAAACATGACTTTGAGAATTCAGTGATGCCAAACAAAGAGTTTATGTGCATTGGCCACAGAGATGTTCATAAGTCCGCGGTAACACATTCGTGAAGGGAATTTGGCCAAGAGCCGGGGAAAAGACATCCACAGCGAAAAATGCACAGAACTTGGATTTCACTGTGCAAGAGGAAGACATGTTGCAGATTACTCATTTTCGTTTTGCCAGAGGACATTTTGCACTGCTGTACTCAAAAGTCAAACAATTTCCATATCACGCCTCTGAGCCTCTGAGCTGCCCACATCTTAGCTTATAGTTACTATTAACTCTTTGTCCTGCGGATAGCTCTCAAGTACCTTTTCTAGACCTGTGGGCTGTAATCATTTTTGCAACCTGAGTTTTGTCCCCGTCCAAGCCTTTGTGCCACCCTTTCCATCTGAGCAGCAATTAATTTCATTTGAATACATGAATACATTCTTAATTACACCAAAAGCCATCAAAGTACACTACAATTACTCAGTACAATAGACATCGCATTTTCTTAATCTAAACAACATAATTCAGTAAAATGATGGAGTGATTAGTTCTAGCACAATAAAAAAAGAATATCAGCAGTTAAAATATTTACGATGATTAGTAAGAGTTTCCTGACATATAAAGATGCTTGGAGACATTTTTGAGCTGACTTTACAACTGCTTAATCCAGTAGTCATTGTTTAAAAATCAGTGCTAGCCAACATGTTCTGAATCCCTTTGATTGTAAAATAGATATATGGATGGTTTTGCCTATCTTAATATATTTTGATCAAAACAAAATTAATTGCATCAAATTTTCCGGTATGTTTGTGCATAAAGGGCTACATTGAAGCTATGTTGTTTGGTTATTCCAGAAAGCTACATGTTGACCCAATGGAAGTTAATTTAGTCTAAATGCGTTACTGCTATTCTGTCTTCAGTTCTAGGAATCAAATCTAGATCACCTTCCCTTCTCGATGAAATAATATGACATATTCTTTTACACTTTTTATGTAACTCCTTATCTTCAGTCAAATGAGCCGAACTATGTTAAGTTACATTAAATAGTGTTAGTGTATCTTTGGTTCTGGATAACAATAGGATTATTGTTTCTTGATTCCCAATGATTCGCATACAATTTGTCTTGATATAATGAATCCAAGGACTCTGGGTTCGATAATCCTTTCCCAGTGCATCAAAATAAAATGTGCCGGGTCAATTTTGCATTTTAATTAGTCCAAATTGAGGGCCACGTTGCAAGGAATCTTTTAAGTATTAAAGCCACCTGTTATGTAGTTTTTATTGAGCTGTTATGTGCTAAAAAGCATGGCGTCGGCATGAGGTGTCGTAGAAAATATTTGATTAAAAATTCTTAAATTGCTTGAAATGTCTGAACCATAAAGTTAAATAGCTCTCGCTTTTGCCCAATACTACCTCCATACCTCAATTAATGTTATAGTTGATTGATATACAAGATCATTTCTTGAGGTCATTATGACACAGGCTGATTGGGCCATCCCTTCTAATATGGCCTTAATGACGAGGAAACCGGGCCATACATGGTGGTAAAGGCCCGGGTCCGAGTTAATAGGCCGGCTCTCCCTACGTGGGTGCTAATGAATTTAAAACATTTGTATAAAGGAAGTTACCTTGCATTTCAGCGCTGCACTGTAGTTTTCAAGTTTATTTTCTATGTTGACGATGCAGCACTGCTCCGTACTGCAAGATAAGTTACTTAAACAAAAAAATCACTTTGCCTTTAGCACATGCGTGCAGTTTACAGGTGCTAAAGGCAAGATGGAAATAAAAAAAAGCTAAAGGCAATGTCAAAATAAAAAAGAAAGAAAAGCGTACCTTTATTCAGTCCTACAATGCCTTGCGTGCATCAGGCAGACACGGCTCAAAGCACTGAAGAAAGGTATGCTTTAAAAAAAGAAATCACTTCGCCTGTAGCACCTGCGTGACGCGGCTGCAATGGGCAAAGTGAAAATTATTTTAAAAAAGAAAACACTGTTATTCAGTCCTGCGATGCCGCGTCTGCACTAGTGAAAAGACGCGGCTCAGAGGCTAGAAGAAAGGAATGTTTTTTTTATTTTTAATTTCACTTCGCTTTTAGCACCTACAAAGTACTTACTCGCGGGTGCTAAAGTCAGTATGGGGATTAAGGTGGCAAAGTGACAGGAAGCAGGAGAGGCAATGGGCCAGGGACATCATTCAACCAAAACGCCAATGGTAGCAGAAGTGTGATAACACAACCGGTGACCACTGATGACATCACAGGAAGTCTTCTGACACTTCCTACTGCTAACTTTCATCCCTACGTCTCAGCATCCTCAACCACAGGTTACCACATTAATACACTCTCTACAAACAGATATGCATTGCCTTCTGCGCAAATGGAAGTGTACCTACTCTCATGAGGACCAGCAACTCTACCTCTCTGCCCTGAGCTCTCTCAGGTCCTCTCTTGCTAGAACGAAAAGGGAATTCTACCTCATCCACATTGACTCTCACCACAACCATCCTTGTCAGCTGCAGGTCACCCTAAACCCACTCCTCGTTCTGCCTAAACCTATTATTATTAACTCCACTCTCACAGCTAATGACCTAGCTGACTACTTCCCTGCAAACATTTCCAAAAGACAAGACTCTCTCCTGACTTCCTCACATTTCCTCCTCCTACATTCTACACTCTGCCTACTCTACCATCATCCTCACCCTCTATCTCCAACTTTAGTCAAACTAATAAGTCCTATCTTTATTGATGAAGGCTAACCCCTCTTGTGCCTCATCGCACCTCTTGCTCCTCAGCTATTCAAGCCTATTGCCCCTTTAGTGGTCTTCCACCTCGGTGAACTCTTCAACCTGTCCTTGGACTCTGCTTGCTTTCCCTCTATTTTCAAAACAGTAACAGTCTCCCCTCTCCAAAAAAAATCAAGGGGCTGACCCGAACCTACCGCTACATTTGCCCTGTTTCTCTTCTATTGCACTATTCTAAAGTGCTTGAAATGGTTGTGTTCCACTGTCTTACCAATTTCTTGGACATGTGCAACCTTTAAGACCTCCTACAAGCAGGATTCCGCTTCTTTGACTCCACAGAAACTTCTCTCATGAATGTGTCCAACTTCATCACCTCTGCTAAGCACTCCAAACTATCCTGTATCCTAATGCTCCTTGACCTGTCCACTGACAATGTTGACAACTCTGATCCCCTTAATACTCTCTTCCATCTTGGGATACGCGATAAAGCCCTAGCGTGGATTGAATCCTACCTCGCACCTCACTCATTCTCTGTCATCTGGAGCAAAAACACCTCTCAACTTCTTCCTCTAACTGTTGGTATTCGACAAGGGCCTGTCTTGTGTCACCTCCTCTTTGCACTCTACATCTCTGCTCTTGGGGCACTAATCCCCTCCTTTGGGTTCTCATGCCAACTCTTCATGGACGACACCCACATCTTCTTCTCTTTTTCTGAACTCCGCTCTGATCTCTCTATCAAAATGTCCAACTGTCTCTCTGCCATTAAATATTGGATGGCTATGCACTCTCTGATGTTAAACTTTACCAAAACAGAGGTGATCTTCTTCCATACCAAATGCTCTCTCTCATGTCTTCTTCTGCCTCTCCTGTTCCCGCCTGACACTCCCCCTTACTCTTCTTCAATTTGAAACCTCAGTGTCCTCTATCAACCTTCTCACGCCTTCTCTACTTGCATCTCCAAAACTTCAACAGCAGCTCACCTCAACCTCCTGAATATTAGGAAAATCAGGCACCTCCTTCCTTTCAAAACCACCCAGCATCTCTTAACTACTCTTGTCTTCTCTAAACTGGACTACTGTCCCAGCATTCTCTTTGGGCTCCCTAACTATGCTTTCTTCCCTCTTGAGAAGATCCAGAACTTCACTACCAAAACTCTCTTTGAACTCCTTTACTTCACACCTACTTCCTTGTACCATCACCAGGCTGGATGGCAGGCAATGCAAAACAGGGCCAGATTTGAATGTCTTCTCCTGGTTCACAAATGTATCCACAGTAAGCCACCAGTTTATCTATCTTCCTCTAGCTAACTCTAAAAGCCTTGGTGTAATCTCTGATCTGCCTCATTGACTACCCTTGTAGCTCCTTGCCCTCCATGTGTTTCTTCTCTTTATCTCTTCTTGATTCAATTGCATAGAACTCTCTTCCCCCAGACATCCGAGAAACAGTCCACATGGATGTGTTCAAAATAAAACTAAAAGCCTTCCTCCTTGCCTCTGAGTTACCCTCTTTACCTTTCTCTCATCTACCTTCCAGCTCACATTTTGTCCTTGCCTCTATTCTGCCTCTGTTCCTCACTTTCTCCTCCACCACTCTAGTACTCAATCCATCATGGTCACATCCCGAGCACAGCTGGCTGTGCCACCTACCTATATTTAGAAATGTCTAATGTTCGTTGTCCTTAATCTATGAACGTCCACTTATGTATTGTTCCTGGTGACTGTTCCATGCACGCCCCTCCACAAACTAGTCAGAATGTCTCTCAAACTCACCCCATTGTATGAAGCTCACTGCTTTCCGTCAAATCTGATTTCTTATCTCCCTCTATATAAATATATAAATAAATAGAATACTACTCAGTTTGATCCGTAAATTTATAAAATGTGTTTCATGAATGTGTGTCACACTGCTTCCTTAACTTGCAGGTACAGTACTGGCACCAATGTTGCAGAAGTTATTCACACACAGAAAATGCAAGACAGCACATGCAGCAGTAGTTGAAACTTCCTTGATATGTAGGAAAGGTGAAATATTGGTATCATATTAAGTAACCCTCACACAAAGAAAAGGAACCCCATAGGGAGCAGAATCAAATGTTTCCAGCACACACCGGACAGATACAGCAAGGTCAGCAACAATAAGTTACTATCACACATCAAACAGGTAGAGGATGGGAAGCAGCAGCTCCAAATTCCCACACAGGCGCCCACACGTCACAGTCTAAGCAGCACTGCTGTAATATTTCCAAAAGTACAATATGTCCTCACAAATACAACACATGCAGTTACTATATCCATAGGATCAGCACAGGATTCACTCCCAAACGGAACAGGTACTAGCACCACATGTGCAGGACGAGCACCAGCTTTCCTTAAACAGGTACAACATAGAGGAGGCTATTGCAATTAAAACCAATCATGATATGCATGTGCAGGGCCATTGAACACTTTCCACTAACAGGTACACCTTAGGATGGTTCACTGCAAGCTTCCCTTACAACATGTACAGGTCGAGTGCAACATTCCATCTCGAACATACACTGTTTTTTTTTACCCAAGCAAATCCTCTAACAGACGTTCAGCATGGTCAAATGGAAGTTTCCTCACAAATAAGCCAATGCAAGCACCTCTCACAAAAACGTACAGGTAGAGAGTGAACAGGCCAGTCCATGTTGCCCTCACAAGTGGTTTCAAGTACCGCATTAACAAGTATATGACATGTTTCCCTAACAAATGGGAGCATGTACAGCATGGACAGACAAGCTTCCCTCACAAACACAGTATCTGCAGGGTCACTGTATGCATCCCTGACAAACAGGTACAACATGGGCAGGGCCAGTGCAAGTGATGTGCAAACAGTCACTCGCTGCACAGGATGCCAAGGCCAGTGTAAGTTTCCCCTCACAAATATGCACAAGTACAGTATTGGTTGCAGAACGCATGGCACACATCACTTAAATTGCTAAATTTCTGGCACAAATAGGATCAGTGTAAACTTCCTTCTCACACTGATATGGGTACATCATGTGTAAGGCCAGTGAAGGTTTCCCTCCTCAACTAGTACAGGTGCAGCATGGTCAGAGCCAGTGCAAACTGCCAAAACAGATACGTTTCACAGCATTGGCAGTGACAGTGCACGTTTTGCTTGCAAAGAACATGCACAGAATGAGCTCTAGATCCATGCAGCCTATCCCCCATGTATTTGGAGAGCTTCTCTTTTATATGGCATCTAACTCAATTAGCAGCTCTTACCAGTGACCCTCTGCTTGTTGGGGAGTGGGGTAGGTACAAGGGCACACTGTGCAAACGTGCTTCCTTTCTTCAACCTATCTTGTCAAATAGCTCATTACCAGACTTACTTAGTTGTGGGTGTTATGGTGACGTGAAGAAGATGGGGGGACGAGGGCAGCTGTTGCTGGTCTGCACAACACACACGCAACCATTGTTCATTGCAAAAACTCTCCACTTCAAAGTCTACCCAGTATGCCCACTAGCCAATGTCAGGTTGTCTAAAGAGGTGAGAGGGGACAACCAGGGAGCACGTTCTAAGACTTCTGGCCAGTGCAGCTTGGCTGGAGCATTGGCGGCTTTTAGGAGAGCAAGTGCACTGCAGGCAAAATGCCATCAGCATCCTCTGTGTTCAATAGCACCCCCAGTGAATTATTAACGTATCTAGCCCTTCTTTAAAGTGCCATCAATTTCGAGGGCCAGACCTTTTTTCATAATCTAATTGCTAGTATGACATTACAAATTATTCAATTCATTTAATGCTTCGCAAAGTAAGTGCAATGTTTGACCAACATGTTAACATCAGAAGGCCCGCATACAACTATGACTGGTTGAGTGCTAGCATTTTCCATTAACAAACACATATTCTCAGCCAGCATGTTTATCTTGGATTTATAACCTCCACTGGATATAAATATACTTCCAAAGACAGCACAGAAAATTGCTAATTAATTGGGCATCTTTGTTCATTGCTATTGGGCGACCCCTGCTGTAGCACCATAGGCAGCTGCCTAGTTTGCCAAGTGCATCCACCGGCCCTGAGTCAATGTATAATAATATTTATCGACTTTGAAGGGCTGAAGAACTGCCCCTCATTTCTGATCTCCACTGTGCATGCGTAGATACGCAGTATTTATTGTATTTATTTGTTTGTATTTGTTTACAGGCATCAGGGCGCCACACATAAACAAGACAAACAAACATAAAAAAAAAGTCAACAGATCAAAGGGACAGCAGAGGAGGTCAAATTAACACAATTTCAGATTCTTATATTGCTAACAGTAGATGTCCATGTGGATTATTTGCATGGGCCAGTTACAAGTACGGAAACCCGCAGTTCGTTAGAGGATCAGTGGTGCCCAAAATTAGGGTCAAAATGTTTGATTTCCCAGAATTTTAAGTTATGCAATTTTTTTTCATTACACATACTCTTGGTTTGCACACATTTACAAGAGTGTCCGTGTGATGTTATTGCAATAGTTTATCCTTATCAAATCAGAGTAATTTTTTTGTGTACACACTGTGCCTGCGCCATATACTTAGAGAGGGCCTACTGAGAATGCTTTGATGTCTGTCCAGAACGAAGGCACATCCCTTGCCCACTCGGTGGATTTACCCTGGAAGATGGGAGACAGAAGTATCTGCCTTAGTTCGTAAAGTTATGAGCTCCTTCAACCATTTGCTCATAATCCCTGTGGAGGGTATTGTACGCTTATGGCTAGGGCCTAAGCCAAGTTAAAGGGATTGGCAGGAACAAAAGGGATCAGCTTGTTCCAGGTAGACACACATTGACTTACCACCATCCAAGGGATGAAAGGAGGAATCACCGGCCATGAGCGATAGAACAACAAGTTCCTGTGTGCAACGAAAAGCTATGGGAAACCTTGACCAGAAGTGGGACAGTGACTTAAGAGTGAGACACTCACCTTGAAAATTGTAGGCATACATGTGAGAAAATACGAGAGCTAAGCTGCTCCATCCTTCTAGCAAAAAGGTCAGTTGAAAAACGTCATTAAGAATCAAGAGTTAGAGATCTGCATCCACAGGGAGCTCAAAGAGGCTGCCCTGAAGAACTGTAAAGGTATTAGGGGGGACATATTTCCAGTCAACCGAAGTGGTTCTCAGTTGTGCATTGCCAAGCACACTAAGTCAAAGGCATAATAATACGCTGATGCCACCAAATCCGTTGCTGTCAGTAGCACATCACAGTTATACCTGTTATCCAACACGATGGTAGCCACAATTAAGTCCTTCGAGTGATTTATCATTTCCACTTTATTCATGAAAATCAGCAATCACAAATGTTTGTAAATTCAGATACTTATTGATGCTTTTGCGTAATTCCATGCTCACGCTCTTCAAAAACATATGCTACAAATATGGAACTGCAGTCTAATTTACAATTTAAAATTGTACACGCTATCTTATCTTAATAGCGACGGCACATGCAATACTTAAATGCAGACTGCCTGGAATAGAGGCACACTAAGGACTGTTTTCAGAATAGAAAAAAAAACAATTCTTTTAGACTGATAATGTACTCACAAAGCTTCTCTAGAAATGGTTAAAGAAAAAAGCAGCATCTGATCACAGGCTCTCTTACAATGTGTATCCGCGTATTAAAGTTCCTGGGCTCCTTCGCAGGCGCAGCCACCCACTAACGTTCTGAAGCTATCTCGCAGGGTGCAGCCACGCTTGAACGTTCTGGGGCGCTGGCACATGGCATGGCCACCCAATACATTTCACAGGCTCTCTCACAGGTGACACTTTCCCTTAAAGCTCACAGGCTCCCTCAAAGGGTGCAGCCATCTCTTAAATTGGGAACATGGATTCTGTACCTTTAAAAACGATCTTATAGAGACATCAATCCCTTGATTTAACTCGAATTCAGAGGAGAATAGAATGTTTGACACCAAACAGTCCTTTACAGCCATTTCATCAGTCGTCTCTGCATCTGTCGATCTGGCATTAAAACACAGCAATGATTAGATGGATATATTGTTTTGGGGATCACCACGTCACTACATCACATTTCTCAAATCAAGTAGTGTAAAAAATGTGCATTTTATTGCCATCTACTACTGATCCAATAGCTCATGGCCTCTCATTATCAATAACCGAGCACATAGTTACTGAAGTGAAAACTGCCAAATGTCTGTGTCCATGCTATAAACATCCAAACTAGATCACAATTATTAAAACCAGTCTCCCAAATAGTGCAAGCAGTTTCTGAAATGAATATGGTTTATGATGCTGATTTGTGGAATACTAATGAACAATGTATTAATTTGAGAAATTTAATTATTTAATCTCATGTTCTTATGTGATCTCTCAAGCATTTTATAATCTCATGTGACCGTGTCTACAACACTGTTGGAACTATTGTTAAGTTAGGCCTTCTATAATTCTGTGTCTCATTTAATCAACTCAGCTGATGAGGCAGACGTTAGCTCTTGCATTTGACATGCTAATATAGCAATTAATAGGCTCTCAGAAAATGTGTGTGCACTTCTGACACAATACCTCTTATTGTTGAGCACTTCCAAAGTGATAAGTGGCCAGTCAAGCCTTGCTTCAAACTTTTTTTTATCTCCATTGTCCAAATTTCCTGATCTACTGTACCCCTAACCAAAAACATTAAACTCTCATTTTGCCAACTATTTCCTGAAAGCTCCCACTTGTGGCAATTCTCCAATATTTGCGATTTTTTGTATTCATGTTTCTGGTGAAAACACCATATCACTGCAATAAACACACATTCAATCAATACAACGCACACTCAGACTTTCCAAGAGTAGCACGCAGCCAGGATTATCAAAATATCATAGTTTTTGATAAACCAAACAGGCCAGGTTGCTATTAACACAGACTATGTATTTAAAGCCCAGAATGAGCTTCATTATCAGCATAACACATTCCGAATACCTATAACATGCTGCCCATTTGAGCACAAATCAGAACAGTTTTCCAAAAGGTACAATTTCATGGCTGAAGGCCACAGAAGAGTAGAGAAACTCAAGAATCCTCATGCTCCTCTGAAACGGAACACTAGAAAGCACAATGTCAAGGTCTTTACTATTTATGGTTAGATGCAATTGAATTAGATGAGCTTCTGCAAGAACACATTCAACCCACTTGTTAACATGCTGACATGAGACAATGGGCCTCATTACGACCCAGGCGGTAAGGGTTTTACGGCGGCGTAAACAGCGCCGACCCTTACCGCCTGAGTACGAGGTCCCTTAGCGCCATGGAGGTTTTAACACCTGCTTTTAGCAGGTGTTAAAATCCATGACGCTAAGGGACCATGGAGTTAATTACGCCACCGTAATTTACGGTGGCGTAATTAACGCCTTCCCCACTCCCATTATGCCCTATGGGGCAAAAATGGGAATGGGGAAGGGTAAATGGGGATTGGGGACTTACCGCCCCGCCAAGGTCGGAATGGGGCGGTAAGTCCGCCAACCACCATGGCGTAAACATAGTTTACGCCATGGTGGTAAAGTCACGGCCCAGGCGGTAACTTACCACCTGGGTTGTAATGAGGCCCAATAACTGGAAAAGGACAACAACAGTGAACACAATGGCCATAACATTTCGCCCTCTCATTGGTAGTGTAATTAATGGCAACTTGTTTTCTAAAGAGAGATAGAAATGTTTGTGAAGTGCGAGAGACATGTGGGTTGTTTTCCGCATAAGGAAATATAACCAGAGATGAATGCCATTCCCAATAAGTCTACGTTTTGTCTATGCTAAAAACGCATTGAAAGGTGGTGACGTTGTTGAGGAAATATTGTACAGTAAAGGCAGAGGTGATATTTGCAGAACAGGATTATGATTTTACTTGCTTTGTAGTACAGATACAGAAAGTGCCATTTACCCACCCTTGACCAAAATGTACTTCTGTCCCTTGTAATGACCTGTAAAGTGGGAAAAGAAAATGTAGTCTAGCTCTAATAAAATAACAATTTAGTTGGTAGGTACTATAATTTAACACTTTAATTGCAGAAAATTCAAATTTTTCCCTAGCAAATTAGTGCATTTAAATACATCCTAAGAAAAGCGAATACAAAAGATCAGGTGGAGTGAATTTTACTTAGGTCATTGTATCTAAAATGAGAAGACTTTATTTGGGCAATTTTGGAGTTCTTTATGTAATCCTTAATCCATTTTGATTCCTGATGGATCTGATCTAACCATCTTCAAGCATTCTACTGCTTACCCAATTCTCCAATGTACCTAGAAAAGCAAATACACTTGAAACATTTATGAAGAAAATGATTTGCAACTGGATCCATCTAAAATTGGGGGTCTGAATGGTTTTTCCAAAACTGCTTTATGTGTTACAAATGTTTGGGTACAGATTTCCAATCCCGTATTCTAGCCTGTTGGCCAATCTCAGAAGATTCCAGATAACTTGAGGGTCTGTATATTGGGCCTCAACCATGTGAAAACAAAGTTGTTTTGGCCCAGACAACTGCAATCTAATAGCTATATGATATGTAACCTCTATAAATGTATGAACAGAAAGGCCCTATAACCGCTTACGTAAACAGTATAGAAGAACTATCATTGCTGCATTCTGTGCTTTTATTGATAGTGTTGCCACCAGATCATTTCTGCAGGTTTGAGGGACTGGGCAGTGTTATTTTGTCGATTTCAGGACAACCTTTGACTATTATTTGTGGTGTAAGCTTTCATTTGCAGTAGATCAATCATTGTTTATTGAAGCAATTTGTGAAACAATCAAAAAGATACAATTTAATACAACATTATCTCATTAATACAGTTAATTTAAAAAGAAGGCATTAAAAAAGAGATGTTGAATACAGTAAGACATTAAGCTTAGAAAACATTAGTAGAGCAGCATGCTTTCCTCTTGGGGCCAGGCTTTGCATCGTATCTGTGATTCTGCTAGACCAGCATAGCATTATTGATTTATTTTGCAAACCTCATTGCTTTTCCAGGCTGTTTGAAAAAGGATTTTTCAACCAGCGAAGCTTCAGACTTAGCAGTGTGGTCAAAACAGCATGAAAAGGGTTATAATGTCTAGCTACTCTTGGTCACCGGTGCATAAGCATTCCTTTTCCTGCCATTCCTCCCAGTTCCCCAGAATACGCCTACCAGCAACTTCTGCTGATATGGTCGCATGGCCCCAGGCCTTCTGGGGCCTGAGACCTCAATACCGTCTACTCTCTCTTCCTAAATATCTTCCTTCTCGAGCTCTTCGCTCATCCGCCTCCAACTCCCTCAGGGTCAGTCACTTATCCAAGCAACGAGTTGGTGGTGGATCTCTTTCCTCAGCTGGGGCTTCCCTCTGGAACAGCCTCCTTGCCTCCCTGAAACTTGAAGAGAACTATCTCCGGTTCCGGAAGCATCTCAAAACCTTCCTCTTTGCATCTGCTTTCTCTCCTCCTCTCCCCTGCTGAATTTCTGGCTAAACTGTACTGGTTACCTGGCCAACCTCTGATGTTGGGCCCAGGTCCCCTCCCCTGCCAGTTACACACCTGCACTGCCTTCCCGGCAACCCCCGCGCTTGGGGACTATTTTTTGTATCCCTACAGTCCCCCACCAGCACTTGACACCTCCTGATGCCTGCACTTACCCCTGCACTTGCCACCAGCTGCCCTACTTCTTATTTTTATTTATTCTATTACCTCATGTACTGCACTGTCCCCTTCCCACCTCCCACATTCACTTTTCCTCTTCTCCTTCCACTGCACTTGTGCGATCTGAATGTGACTCGGCCTAGTAGGATCGCTGTCTCTGTCTTCCCTCTGTCCCCTCTCCCTTGTAGCATGGCGCCTTGAAACACTTGTGTATAGGCGTGTTATAAATGCCATATTATATCATGTACAATATACCTTAGTACTTAACCCCTGTCAGCATAAAGCAATGCTCAAGTGTTTGGGATTCCTTCATATAAAAATCTATTACAGACATCAGACTGAGTGCACCAACTGCAAGTCGGTTATCTAGCTTGCTATCTCATACTGGGTTCTTAGTTTGCTAATGGTGCTTTCATTTATTTGTGAGGGAATCGCCCACATTCCTTCATAACCTAGTTTACAAAATCTTTTGCATATGTAGTCTAACCATGGGATTGTTTTGGCTATCATATTTACATCCTTATTAGCATTCCCTTTGCAGCCTGCACAAGTCTCCTGGCAAAATTGATTTCATCCCTAGTAATTGTACATGGATTCTCTGCTCCCTATATGTCAGCTGAAAATAGTTTTTAGGCTATAGCTTTGCAGTGGTACACTTCTAAGGCTTCTTGTGATATTGTCCCACCAAACAAGGCATCTAAACATAGGACACCTTTGAAATGTCGGTCCATTGCAGATGTAGCTTTTGTTTCTTGGGCAGATCAGAATCGAGGAGCAGAAAACCTTGGAAGAAAGGAGCCACATTTTCAGACCTTCCCCAGTTTGGCCCCATGAGTGTGATATGTCCATCTTATTTTTCCCAGGTTCAATAATACTAAACTAACCTTTGGCTGGTTAATACCGAGTTTTCTTTCTGCACACATTTACCTGAACCCAGGAAGATACAAGTAGCCCCTGCATCCATATCCTTGCATGCCAGTAGAACAGCATCATCTGAGTAGAGAGGATTTGGAGTCCTGGTACCACCAATGGCAGTTTGTTCTGCCTAAAACCCTGCAGGCAAGCCACAGTCCCAAGTACATTGAGCTTTGAAGAGCTGGGGTGCATGTATGACTGCCTGTCTCAGAGCTTTATAGAAGTGTAACCAGACTATTAAACTTGCAGTATGGGGAGTTCCACGTGCGCTTCTGGATTTTTGGTGTTCAGCATTTTGTCTTGCTCAATTGTATTTGTGAGCATTTTAAAGTAGTTTTGGAATTTTGCAGATTTTATGGTATATTTTTGTTTGAATTCTTCTTAGTAATGTGTCTGTTCTCAATAACTCGTGTTCTTTATGCATTGGAAATAATAGGTTTAACAGACAGTTTTAATACAGTCATTTCTCAAGCAAGTTGATGTTGGTGATGATTAATGAGTCTTGGTTAAACAATTCAGAGAAGACAATAATTAGTGCTTTCATTTTTGGACTTGCCATGCTCTATATTTTTAACTGAACATGTCCCCATATGTAACATGTTGTATTTAGATACATACTCCTGCTCATCAGATTGACATATATAGTGCTAATTAATTATCATATTTTTTAATGTCCACAGTGTTTGGGTCACTTTACACAAACACTTCAATTTAATCAATTATTTCCTATTTTCGGGGTATACTTAGCTTATCGTTTTGTTTCATTACAGTTCCCATAAAAGACAGTGGCCCTCATTACGACCCTGGCGGAAAGGGGTGTACGCCGGCGTAAAGCATGGCGTACCTTTCCGCCTGACTACGAGTTCCCGTAGCGCCATGGTGATTTTTACACCTGCTTTTTGCAGGCGGAAAAATCCATGGCGCTACGGGACTTGTTGTTAATTACGCCACCGTAATTTACGGTGGCGTAATTAACGCCTTCCCCACTCCCATTATACCCTATGGGGCAAAAATGGGAATGGGGAAGGGTAAATGGGGATTGGGGACTTACCGCCCCGCCAAGGTCGGAATGGGGCGGTAAGTCCGCCAACCACCATGGCGGAGTTGGCAGCTTAGCGCCATGGACCATGGTGCAAATTGCACAATGGATCTCCGCCAGGGTCGTAATGAGGGCCAGTGCCATTATTCTATCAACAACCTCAACAGTGTCATATTGCTAATGGATTTGTGTTCTTACGCCCAAATTAATCAATCTGATCTGACCGAATGGTAATTATTTCCCAGAGATGATGCAATTGATATTTTTAACATCTGGTAAGGTTTTGCATTGAATCACTGCTATAAAATTATCAGCTACACATTGATCATCTATCTTTATGTTCCAAAAACATAACATGATTGGTGAACAATCATTAATCTACAATAGGTTAAACTACATTTTCATTCAAATGTTTATTTGCATGCTTTTCTTATGCCACAGTGCCTGACTGCTGACTGTGAAAAGTGATCTGTCTAAGTCACCTTATGTACCATCTTCAGAGACAGAAAGAAGCATTAGAGAGGTTCAGATGAATCCAAGTTCTCGGAGAACCCACAAATGAGGAGTTGTGTCTAGAGGAGCAGGATTCATGCCACTTTATGGGGAACATAGAAATCCCTAATTTCAGGACTTCTTTATGAGCCAAGTATTCACCATTGTAGGTTCAGGGGCATAGCTTATCCCATCTGAATATTTGAATGCTGAACCTATAGAATACTGGTACACTACAAATAACCGGTTCCACCAGACTGATCTGTCTGGATAGTTTTAGAAATAGTCTCTGTTTCGTAACCTTTTTTTACCTCTGTTGAACCACAGTATACCAACTGATCTATACTGTATGGACACAATTCTCTGTGGCTGAATAAAGGGATACAGCATTAAGCCAGTGGGAAATGCTTCCTCCTTGAAATGTTCACACAACAATAGATCTGGTTCAACATTTTGTGTTTTTGTGCTTTTGTTTTTAACTTTGTTTGGAATACGATACATTGTAGAGGCAGGGATAGACCCTCTCTGCTCTTTCCTATTAGATAGGCGGTGCACCAGCTCTGACCTAGGGACAGCACTACCTTACTGGGATAGTGTGTGATTCCTTCTACGGAAAGTGCTAGCATACACATTGAGTGTTTACTGTGGCCTAGGTAATGCCCCTGGGATCCATAGTTACAGGCATTACTGTGGCCGGTTTTGGCATGCCGCTGTTGAGGGGTTTATTGCCATTAGTATCCCGGCTGTTAGACTGGGGTACTAATAGCACTTTTTTTCTGTTCAGCGTTTTGGAACAGAAAAAAAAGAACAAATAAAATGGTCACCGGGAAACGTAGTCCATTTTCCCTTTGCATGGCGGCCATCAGGAGCAGACGCGCTGGGAAAAGAAGTATTCCCAGAGCGTTTGCTCCAGAGAAAAAGAAGAAAAAAGAAGGTAAGTGGGGTTGGGAGGGCGAGGAGGGTATAGTTTTCAGTGGAGGGGGGGCAAAGGGAAAAAAATACATACAGGCGTGGGACGAAGGCAGCCTTCAGGCTTGGAGAGGTTCTGAGTGGGGATTGGCCCATTTCGAGCCTCCTCATTGGCTAAGGGGCTGCCACGCACGTGGGTGTGAGGGATTCCCAATCGGGTAATGTCCCAGGGAGGGCCAATCAGAATGCTTGTTACATTTTGATTGAACTTTACCGAGGACTAATGTTAAATGGCTCATGATATAAAGAAGAAAGATACCCTATTGTTATTTAGCTTATCCCATAGGTCCTCTGGGACATTATGCCACCCTACCCTCACCATTCACCTCACAGAGAGGAAATACAAAGTCCAGAAGAATGTCAAGCTCTCGCAAGAAAGTCTTGAGGCAGAGGAAAGCCTTACACTTCTGAGACTTAAATGTATTCTGCAGATTCCATATTGGTGAAATGCTTTTTCTTTCTTGGAAGCCAACACATAGTTATTTATATACTCTTTGGTTGTTGTTATCTGTTGTTTTTACAATCAGAGGTATGTCTGTGTGTTTGTAAGATAATACCTTTGAACTTTAATTTGTGATCTGGGATGTGTACTTCAATTATCATATGTTTAAAGGAGCTGTTTAACATTTTGGATATTATCTTCACCAAATGCAGGTGCCCACTTAACACACAGGACAATGTAGATATGTTGTACCCCTCTCAATATATATAAGTTTTATCAATAGCAGTGTCTGACATGACCTAACAATGGGCATTTAGAATTTAGTGTAACATTGCCAAGAACATACCACTAATGTACACTTTTTTAAGGCACAAAAGGATTCCGAACTTATTATCAAGTTTTGGGTAAAGTTAATGAGAAATGTCCATATTCTCATCTCCTTCCAATGTCACCACGACAGCAGCTTACCTCTTTATTGAGAGACATTTTATAGTTTTTACCTATGGACATGGATGTAAGAAATGACTGGTTTTCATGAGGAAAACCATCCTTTAAAAAAGGGTTTTGTTTTTAATACGGACAGGGATGTATATTCACCTGACCCTATAATTGTGAAAAATGCAAAATAGGCAATATGACCTTCTTAGTCTACATTGTCAATCTGCTAAATATATGATTGTTGTGGTTTATAGTGACATTTTCGAATTTAATAATTTCGAATGCATTAATTTCGAATCAAAGATGTCGAAAAAAAATGTCGATTTTTTTTTTTTGGAGGGGTTACCCTCAAGCCTCCTTTTTTTAATAACACTTTTTTTTACTAGCCAAACCCCAAAAAAACATATAAAATAAAAAATAAATATTCAAAAAAATGTTTTTTTTCTCAAAATTAATGCATTCGAAATTATTCATTCAATGCATTCGAAATTATTCATTCGACATTTTAACTGGACACCGATTGTTGTGCAGTAGTGAGAAGCTAATACTTGCATTGGTCTGTCATCCAATCTGCCACATGACCTGTATAGAATAATTGTGTGATACATATGTTACCAAACACTTAGAAACATGTATACAGCCTGTACCATTTGACAATGTTCCAGGGGCTCATGGCCTGCCTCATGAGAATGACGTGGATGAATAGACATGGTTTGGTCTTTTGTCATTAAATATAAATTCATGCAGTACTTGCCATCACCATTTGTATTGTCAGTCAACATGCAAATCGCCCTTTGATCCAATTTGACACATTTTGTTTTGGAAAGCAGCACATGGCTTAATAGTAAAAATAAAAATAACGAATGGCATATCCACGCGTTTTACAGTGCTGAGCTCGATGCAAGCCGCACTTTTCATGCTCAAGGAGTTGGCCTGTTAATGTGAGTTGACCTGGTAATGTAACATGATTTGCTTATGCATTTGTATGCTTGCACAGGCCTCATGAGCACCACACTGGTAGTGAAGTGGTACTGTATATGCTCTCACATCTGAAAAAGGAAAGCTAGTTTTGAATCTGACCTCCTGCAAAATATTTTATTTTTAACTGACATTCGGTTTTATTGTTTTGCTATGTTGCTGTTGTTTTCCAATTTACACACAGTATATAAACACGGATAGGCAATATTAGGTTTAAGGCTATGCATTCCTGGGCAGCAATTAGCCTGATGGCTTGGTAGCTGAGGTTATCTGCCACCACCTATGCAACTATATTTGATGGGTGGATGTTTTTTATCCAGAGAGCAGAGCACCAATTGTCAGAACCTGCTGGTGACCATTGCTACTTTATTTTGAAAAAAAGATATACTAAAAATTAACAGCCATGTCTGTTTAACTGTATTTTTTGCAGCAATTCTGCTCATGGCACTGTATTTTTACATTTCGTCATTTTGACTCGTTTAGGACTGCATGTCTCAGAATGCATTTATCTTAGCAAACTATGGAAGGCTAAATCCCAGGGCCATCAAGAGTAGATACAATTAAACAATAATGTATAACAGCCTCCTAATAACCGCCAAACCTACGCTTAATATGTTCTGCCCACTGTAAGGATATTTGGCGTGTTACAGCACAGAGTACAGCACTACTGCACAGGTAGCAATTTTTTTGATGCAGCACCACCACATGGGTGTGGTGCATTGCTATATGTGTTGCCAGATTAACATGGACATATAAGTAAAGACAGGCTATTCAGTCAAAAACGATTTTAACATATAAGATACAAATCTATTTTTACAGTTAAAAGCACACGTGCACATTCAAAAATGCACACTATTTTTCACCTGAAATGCCTATGGTGCAAGAGACACATTTGAAAATTAATAACTAACATTATTAATAAATAACCTGACTAATAAAACTGCATTTAACATAACCCACTAATAAAAATGTGTCTCCACTGCAGAATTAGGCCTACTCTGAAAGTGAACTTTTAAACGCACATTCATTTTTTTCTTTTTCTCTGCTGCTCTGTCCACATAACTACAGGAAGTAAAAGGGCTCGAAGGAACAGGAAATCAGTTGGTTACAAATAATTACTGTAGAAATTAGCCATTGTGTAGTGAGGGAGGAGATGGCATGATTGATTTCTGATTGGAGCAGCGTCATAGCAAGTATCATGCTAGAGGCAGTGATGAGAGTTTTGCTGGGGGAGCTTGAAGAGAGGGGGAGAACAGTCGGGATTTGGCAGAGCTGGGAGAAGGACCTGTTTCCTGGCTGAAGCATTCCTGCTGCAAAAGCTGAGAATTCCAGGCAATAACCCCGGTTTGAGAACGAAAGACGCTTGTTTTCACTGGGGTTAATCTTCAAGGGAGCCAAATTCAGAAAGAGAACAGCTGAAGAAAACTCATGCTGAACAGATAAGGTAATTACAGAAGTGTGGGGGCTGAGTGTGTACGAGAATATTCAGTCAGTGTAGGAAAGGAGATTCCTGTGCTTTAATCACATGTTTAATGTTGCAAATTGAGTTCTTGTCTCCGCCACTCTCTTTTCAGTGTATCACAGACAATGCTGTTACTGTGCTATTTTATTTATTTCTGTAAAGAGTGAGATCATGTTTAAATGCAACTTTTATAATACACAAAAATATTTGAAAGCAGACGGGTGGGTGTTTTATATTTACCAATACAGTGCTGATGATGTGGGGAGATGTTTAGACAGTGCAATTGTCATTTTCAAGGTAGCTAAACGTCAAATTTGCTGCAGCCGGGTGCACAATGTAATTCAGTATGAGCAATTATAACTAACTGTGTGTGTTGTAGTTTGTCGGAGGTCTATGAGTCGGCAAAAAGGGAGGCCCGGGACATAGTTCACTACCGTATATAAGATAGTGAAAATACCACATGATAGCTCGCTGCCGTAGATAAGACAGAGAGAAATTGCCTATGGTGGCACACTAAAAATGAAAATGTGGTGTTCCTGAAATGCAAGCCTGAGGTCTCTCTAGTGATTACCCGAAAAATCTAAACAAAAATAAGGGGTTCTGGATATTGGGGCCACAAATAAAACAAGGGAATTATGCTCACCAAAATACCATCAACCACGCATGTCTGTGTGCTGAAATAATGCATGTCCACTCTATTATTGTTGTACATGGCCCAATCTGAATACAAGGAGTGATTGTTGCTAAGTTATTTTTTCGGCGGTAAGAAAATACCGTCAGGCCCCAAATCTCCACAAAATACCCTACATATTTATGGTGCGTGTGCCGGGAAAGTGATCATAGAGTACCTACTGGGCGTGGCAAGTGTGTCTCACACTGCCATTTGCACATTAAAGGGAACCCATTTTATAATAGCAGTGTGCCACTAAAAACGAATTTCAGAATGTCACAAAGGGAAACCACATTCTCAGACCTAGTGCAATATTTAGAGGCAAAGTTGTTTGCACATGGGACTTGGTCGTCGAATAGCACGTTAGAATGGCGTGAACGCATTCAGGGTGAGGTGCAGAAAGAAAAACTAGACAATATTTTTGCAGAAGGCAGCATAATTCAGGTCTGCCTTACAAGATTATTGAATGCAGCCGATAAAAGTGCAGAGAAAGACTGTTTAATAAGGCTATGCGGCAACATATGGTTTATTTTGAATAAGTCCCTGCAAATGCAGGAGAATGATACTCAGCTAATTAACAGGTTAAAGACTGAATTAGATGGGGCAAGTAAAAATCAGGAAATGTTGAGAGCAGAATTGGATGTATGCCAAAAAGACATGCAATTAAAATGCAGAGACTTTGATACTCAGTTATCCAAAAGCAAGAAACAATTTGAGGATAGTGAGCAAGAATTTGTACACTTAAAAGCCTTAGTGGACCACATTAGACAGGATAAAGATGAGGTTGTTTCAGAAATGCAGATTTTACAAAAAGAACATTGTGAAAAAGAATGTGATCTCCAGAGTGCAGAACAAGAAATGATTAAAATGATTCAAGAAAGAGACAAGAGAAATAAAGAGTTCAATGAATGCCAAATGCAAATGTGCGACATGCAGGAGGTGATTAATAAGATGAGTGATGAAAACAACTATTTGCAAAATGAAGCAAACAGACTCCTTAAAAAGTGTAAGGACTTAGAACAGCAAATGTGCATTCCCAGGTCCCAGGAGAGGCGGCAGGGTACCACATTCAATGGAGTGGAGGTGAATTCTAGCTCTGCCCAAAGAGCTAGTGCTCCAGTGACTGGGCCGGTGACTGAACTTGGTTGCAGTGCCCTTGGGGGATTTGATACTCCCATTGGGGGCAGCCACCAATCTCATACATCTGAAAACAGGATTGAATCACAAAATAGTGCAATTCCATGCATTGCAACAAGAAACCCCATAAAAATAATGAAATCCATTAAAGCCCTGATCAAACCATTTAAAAAGGGAGGTGAATGCTGCATTGAGGATCACTTAGAAGCGGTGCATGACATTTTTAAAGCACTCCAGATACCTAAGGAACAGTACAGACAATATTTTCATTTAACTTTAGATGCCCCGACGGCCAGCATCATAAGGGGATTAAATGAACAGCAGAATATGACCTGGTTGGAGTTTGAAAAAGAAATTAGGCGTCATTTTTCTCCTTTTCAGTCATTGCAGGAGGCAAAGAAAGTCGCTTACACAATTACTGCTGGACCTAATACATCCCCTCGCCAATTTTTACAAGACTTAAAAAGAGCATTTTCTCGCTTTGATGTATCTTTTGACTCAAATTCCAATGAGTTTAAAACTGCATACTTCTATGGGCTACAGAAAGACATCATATCCCAATTGGTCCATGAATTTCACCGTGACAAGTCCCTTGAATGGATTGTACATCAAAGCACAAAACTATATGAGGTACTCTATTGTCAGGGTAGAGAAAGTGATAAAATGAAAGATACTAGACCTAAATCTAAAGAACCCTCAGCCACAGTAATGGAAATCAGGTCAGCCAAAATGTCCCTTGAGTCTGCTCAAAGCCAAGTTAAAAATAATGTGACACCTGAACAAAGGGGTAATCAACAAAGATCGCCATTTCCTGTACCAATGTTCCAATCACATGATCCTAGTAATAGAGAGAGCTACATCAGCCTTAGGTATTTAGGGGACAGACCCCGGGTAGGATATCGGCCTGATATGGCAGGTATGAACAATAACCAGAGACAAAATCAAGATCAAAGAAATGATGGTCCCTACCAGTCATTGAGGACACAGAGCAGATTTGATCCCAACACCATGATATATGGTAATCAGGATAGGCCCCGATATGTGGATCGATTTACTGATAATGGAAATCAACCTAGGGGCCAGTACCCACAATCTGAGAGACAGGACATGAGGCAAAACGTGAACTACAATCCACGTCAGTACAATGATTCCCCACCAGGGGACTATAATCAAAGGATGGGTGCAACCCGCTCCCCTCCACAAATGAATCAAGAGTTCAGAAACCATCCCAACCGACATCAATCACCTGAGAGGTATCAGAATAGATCCAATCAGGGGGAAAACAACCAATATCGACCTAGACCACAGAAAGAGGATCCTAGAGAGATGGAAAGGTTCCAGTGCCTTGAGGCCCAAGTGAAAATGTTAGCTGAGCAAATAGGAAAGCTCTGCACAGCGCACAAACAACCTTCCAAAGAGGGGGCTGATGGCCATAGCAATGACCGGGGGGCTTCCGAAAAGTGACTAAGTAGTTATGATAACTGCAGTGCCAAAATGACAGATTGCTCTGATATAATTTTGCATAACGACTCTGAGATGCCAATAAATGAACTTGTGACAGAAAGTGCAAATACTTCTAAAAAAGAGGTACGGTTTAACCTAGAGCTAAATAAAACAGTAAAGATTTGTACAAATGAAAAAGAAACATTAGGAATTCCAAAAGAACAAAGGGACAGATTTAAGAAAAATGACTCATGCATGGGGAATACCAGTGGACAGGGAGTAAGTGGGGATGCTATAGCTCCTTCCCTGGGCAAGCAAAACAATGACCAAACACAGACAGAAAAAGGAAATACTCACAAGGAGGGTACAAGTCAATCACCTGAAGAATTATTTGAGCCACATATTTTTGAAGAGGCTGAAAGGGCTGGTATCACACTAAATGATCACAAATGCACAGAATTAAAAAATGATAAATTGCTGAATGATGTTGTTACACATGTTCAGTTGGAAGGTTGTAATGTGGTCTCTGATGTTACCCAGATGGATGGGCGAACAGTGGCCACACTCCAAAAAACCTCTGATCATGGAGAAATGAATAAAGTCTCTCGTGCAGAAATGGGTAAAAAGGAGGGAAAAATGTCTTTCCATTTACCAATGTGTTTAGCCAAAAGTGAAAAAGACCTGAGAAAGGTGAGCCCTGAAATCAGTAAGAATTCACATTTCTTATGTGTATTAGAGGAAGTTGAGGACAGATATTATGCACCCATCACTGTAGAAGAAAAATGCCACACCTTTGCTATGATTGACACTGGTGCACAGGCCCCAATTATGTCCAAGGAGCTGGTAAAGAGTATCAATGAAGGGAGACCCCCACAGAGTCAGATCACAGTGAAGGAAAATCAAGGCCCAGTGCATAACTTTAATGGGGAGGAGGTGCCCATCATAGGTGTAAATGAGGTTGACATAAAAATAGGAAAGCACAGAATGAAACAAGAGGTATTGATCACATCTATTTGTGAAATTCCATTTCTGATGGGGACAGATTGTCTGAAAAGATTGTCTCCTCTAATAGATTGGGTGAATGGAGTGGTGTGGTCCTTAACCAAAAAACCATTGAGGCCTAAGAAACTAAAATCACAAAACAGCAATATAAATGAATGTCACACCGTTGCCAAAACAAATGATGCTGTGGAGGTATATCTCCAGAATAGCTGCATACCTAGTGTCACTGTTATATTAATGTGTCAAGACAAAATGCAGAGCGACAATGAAAAACTACCTGTACAAATATACTTGGACCCAAGGAAAAATTGGCAGACAGCCATAGATGAGCACACATTACGTTTTTATTTAAAAGAGAAAACATGCAAACAGAATATTGCTCCTAAAACAGATTCAGAAAAACACATTACCACTCTGGCAGAAATACACATGGAAGATGCGCAACCATGGGTTCATGTTGGTATAAATGACTATTTTAAAACAATAAAAGCCACTTTAGCGCTTGGACATGAAAGGAGTTTAATTAATGAGAAATTGTTGCAAAAATAATGGAGAGGGAAGAAATCCCGAGATTTAGGATTAAAAACCAATATGTTTCTGGGTTGGACAGTCCAGACTTTAAAAAACCGAATTGCAGGCAGATGCATGCTTAAAATTAGCATTGGGCAGAAAACAATTTACCATAATGTATGGATAGTGAGTGGAGCACAAAATGAATTTTACATGGGCAATGACATCATGCACAGAATGTGTATGGTGTTAGATTTCCTTAATCAAAAAATATGGTCACGCCTAGGTGGTCCGGCACCCGAATTTGAAGACAAAAGAAGGGCTTATCATTGTGCACAACTGGTTCCTTATGCAATCGAATTACAAATGAGGAAAGATACTATTATTCCTGCATTTACAAAACAGTTTGCAATAACACTGAAATGCAAAAATGGACAGCAGATGAAAGGCTCTGATGCATTTGTATGCCTGAATGAATCCATAAAACAGCAAGGCCTGGATTATGAATACATTCCATTGGTAGATATTGGTGAAGGATCTGTAAAAATTATGGTAAATAATAAAGGTTGTCAGGATATTCATTTAGAGGAAAACTCCCCATTAGGAATGGCCATACAAAAATCACATTATACGGCAGATTTAAATAACATGGTGATTGGAAATATTCCTGAAAAGTATGTAGATGCCAAGAGTGAGTTGCCAGAACACCTGGACTCTCATCCCAAAGGAATATTTAAAATTCATTCTGTGTATCCTTATGATTCAAATGAGACAGTGTGCTGCCATCAAGAGGATTGCATAATATTTAATTTAAATGAAAATGAAACAGAAAATCAGCCCATTGAAGTGGAAGCTGATATGCCAAAATATTTAAAAGTGGCAGCTTTACAAAAAGACACAGCCACACAGTTAGAGGAAAGCGCCGAGATTCCCTTACCAGAAGATTTTCCAGAATTTTCCAAAATGGTAGAAGAGCAGATCTCCTTAGCGGATGCGTGTGAAAGCAATGAGGATAGGGACAATCTGAGGGAGATATTTATGGAGTTTAAGGATGTATTTGCAAAAGATGCTCATGATTGTGGTTTAACTGATTTACATTTGGACACACTACCAAAAGGGTGTAGCAGAAATCCAGTGTTTGTACGCCAGCATAGACTACCGCTGGCATGTTTAGAATCATTGGCAGAGATTATTAAAAATTTGGAATCGCGGGGAATCATCAGGCCCATTCATAGCACATCCAATACACCTATTTTAGGTGTGTTAAAGCCAAATGGTCAATGGCGGCTATGTGCAGACTTGAGAGAGTTAAATAAAAGAGTACCAGTATCTAGATGGCCACTGCCATTCACTGATCAGGGCCTAGCTCAGGTACATGGTTCAAATGTATTTACCACATTAGATCTCACCTCTGGATATTGGTGCGTGCCATTGGCAGAGGAGATACAACATTTATTTTCCTTTACATTTGACAGGACTCAATATGTCTGGCTTAGAGCTCCGTTCGGGTACATCAATAGTGGAAGTGAATTTGGCATATTTTTGAGAAAGGCCATGCCGGATGCAGCGGAAAGAGGAACAATAGTTTATGTGGACGATGTCCTGATAAAAAATGAAAGCCTGAAAAGCCATTTTGATGAAATAAGACATGTACTTGGCCAATTGCAGAAAGCAGGCGCCAAAGTATCTTTGCAAAAAGCACAATGGTGCAAGAAAAAATTGAACTTTCTAGGGCATGAAGTGACTGAACATGGGCTAAATCCACAAAAGAAGAAAATAGAGGCCATACAAAGATTAAAAAATCCTAAAAATGTGAAAGGAGTAAAAAGTTTATTAGGGATGACAGGCTATAACAGAAAGTTCATTGAAAATTATGCAGAAATCACTCAACCATTGACTAAACTGCTTAAACTGAATACTCCCTGGAAATGGGAAAAAGAGCAGTCTGATGCAGTGGCTAAATTAAAGGAATGTCTTGTAAAGGCACCATGTTTAGCATACCCCATAAAGGACAGGGATTTCTTTATAGAAATAGGTTTTTCTGAACATTGTATGTCAGCAGTGTTATCACAAAAACACGATTTGAATCACAAAACCATTGCATATGCAAGTAAGGCATTTTCCCAAGTTGAAATGAAATTTAATGAATGTGGAAAGGCCCTATTAACCACTGTGTGGGCGCTACAACATTTCCGCCCCATTGTTCAGGGAGAAAAGGTGATTATTGAAACAAATCATCAACCTTTGCAAATTGTAGAGAGTAAAAGAATTAGATCAGGTAATCTAGCGCAATCCAGAATCACTTCATGGACGCTGGCATTACAAGGTTTTCCCGTAGAAGTGAGATATGGACAAAATAAAAAGAACCCAATTGCTCAAGGGTTAGCTGACCTACATGACTGTGCAGCTGAACAAATACCAAATGAAATGGAAGTGGAAACTAGTTTGCAGGAATTTGAACAATCACCACACAAAGCTTTTGATGAAAAAACATGCAAGGATTTGCCAACTGTATATGTGGATGGTTGTGCTTTTCACATTGAAAATGACAGTAATAAACAGTTAGTGGCAGGAATAGGAAATGTCTGGTTGAAATGTGAAGGCGTCCCCAGCATAGGGATGAGGATTGGAGATAGGAGCAGTCAGGTGGTGGAATTGGCAGCCATTTATAAAGCAATTGCTACTGCAGTTGATAAAAAGTTCAGTGACATTGTCCTGGTGACTGATTCTGACTATGCACGGAATAGCTTTGTGGAGTATTTACCTGGTTGGAAAGCAAGAGGCATGGTTACATACAACAAAAAGCCACTTAAACATGGAAAAATGATACAAGCCATAGACAAATTGGTGTCAGAGAATAATTTAACAATATACTGGAGAAAAATTTGTGGGCATTTAAAAACACCAGGATAGGATAAGGAGGGAAATGATAAGGCAGACCACCTGGCTAAGAATGGGGCTGTGAGGGGAGAATTGCTAACTATTGATTATTTAATGGGTGAAATACAAATTGATGCAGTGACACGTTCTAAAGCACCAAAGGAGGTAGATCAACCGGTGGTGCAGTGGAGTCATGACACGCCAGACCAAGATTTGATTGAGGCACAAAAGAATGATCGAATTTTGGGAATCTATTATAATCATTTGATAGATCCCGGACAAAATTCTTTAACAGAAAATGATTGTATGGGAAAAGAAGAGTTGAGGGTGCTATTAAAGAACAAAACACAAATTAGATTACGGGATGGACTCATGATTAGAGAGTCCATAACAGGACAAATACAGTGGGTAGTACCCCTTTCATTCAGAGGGCTAATGCTACACCATGCACATGATGCCATAACTGCAGGCCATAGAGGTTCACAAAAAACATTAGAAATACTAAAAGATTATGCTTACTGGCCACATATGTCCCAAGATGTGGAATTATATACTAGAGGATGTCTAGTATGCGCCCAATTTAAACCTGCTTCACCAATGCATAGAGCACCATTGATGAAAAGAGGCCTAACTCTCCCATGGTCAGATTTGCAAATAGACTATGTAGGTCCTTTAAAAAGGTCGAGTAGGGGAAGCCGTTATATTTTGAGTGTGGTATGTTTGATGTCGAAGTTGATTGAATGCATTCCTGCACCAGATTGTAGTGCGCAAACAGCAGCCACATTGCTGGTGAACCATGTGTTCTCAAGGTTTGGGTTGCCACAAAGAATTGAGTCAGACAGAGGAAGTCATTTCACAAGTACTCTAATGAGTAAGGTATGGCAAATACTAGGTGTGAAAAGGAAACTACATATCGCATATCGGGCAGCGTCTTCAGGTACAGTTGAAAGAAGCAATAGGTCTGTTGTGGATATTTTAAAGAAATTTGTGGCAGAAGCAGGTTCCAGCTGGGATTTACGTTTACCGTTGGTTTTGATGGCAATCAGATCAACTCCTGCCAAAGCAACAGGTGTTAGCCCCCATGAGGTCTTGACAGGTAGGAAAATGGTGTTACCACAACACCTACTATACAGAACACATGAGCAGACACTTGTGAGTGCATCCACAGTTCTTGAATATATTGATGAACTGAGGAGGCATTTGCAACGTGCATTTGCTTTTGTGCAGAGAAATCTGGAAAGAGCTGCTGACAGTGCAAAGTCTTATTATGACAAAAACACATCAGTAAAGGAATATGTGTGTAGGGGATCAGGTGTACAAGTTTCATTTTGGAAAAAGTAAACAGAAAAATTCTAAATTTCTAGCAGCCTGGCAGGGGCCATTTCGAATTATAGATAAGGTCTCTCCTGTAGTTTATAAAATTTTGAAAAATGAAGGTGAAACGGCAATAGAGCAGTTTGTCCATGTAAATCAAATCAAACCATGCCATCCCAGACATGAGATCAGGCAGCTTGAGCATGTAGAAACAGATAAAGTCGCTTGAACACAAAAAGAGAAAATAAATGGGTACAATCAGGAGGCAGTGACAAAGAAGTTAAAAAGTTGATTGTTATAATGGCACATAAACACTGTAATATATGTAAAAATATATAATAAATAAATAAATAAATATATATAATGGAAGCTCATGGTTGGTGTGCAGAGAGAAAATGTATTAAATATTGAATGCTGTTTTTTTATATGTGCTTGTTTTCTTTTTAACTTGTGTTTAATTTCAGAGAAAAAAAAAAACGAAATATTTTTACCAAGCATGTTTTATTTTTGGCAAAAGGGTGAAGTTAGTATTGTGCTATGTACTTAATTTGTTTATTTTCTATTTGATTTAGAAAATTAACATTATTTGGTCGGAGGTTCCGGGATCAGAGCCCACGGGAGACGATGGAGTCCTGGAGCCCACGTGGACGGATTCCGGGAAAGCCCCAAAGAGGGGTGAAGACCAAGGCTGCAAAGCGATCAGCATTGAAGATGATACCGATGATATGGTTAATGATGATGATATTTGGAGGGATTTTCAAGAATTCAGAAGCACAGGTTGTCATTGAACCTGGACCAGCATCTGGTATCGCGGTGGAAGAGGCACCAGGATTCATCATGAGTGATAGAAGGATGATTTTCCAAAATATATACATACCATTGAATCCTGAGATTTTGATTGAAAAACACTTGAACAATACCGGAATTAAGATTGAACAGACTAAAGAGTGGCTGGAAATAAGAAAAGAGGACACTAAGCAGTCAATAAGAGATATATTAATGCAATTGGAAAAAACATTCGTGAATTCAGCAGACATTAAGAAGAAGAGAGGAAAGAGAGGTGCGGTGATGCTCGCGATATCATTGGTAATGTCTATAGTTGGAGCCATAATAGGTACCACAATATCAACAGCCAATTCTATTTCGGTAGGAACACTGAGTACTAAAGCGCAACAACTGAGTATTGACCTAGAAATAATACAAAAAACATTAGATGGAATTAGAGGGAGACTGGATGAACAAGTAAGATTCATAAATGAAACTGCAACATTCTAAATGAACAAGCGGATGTAGTGCAACGGGCGACTAAAATAATACTTAAGCATGACAGAACTTTAAATGAAATATTGAACATAATGAGTCCTGTTGATAGACTATTAACGAATTATATGAGAGAAGTTCAAACTGCAGTTTCACAATTGATTCAAGGACATATCCCCTTGTATTTTGTTTCGCAGGATATTATTCGTCAAATGATAGAAAGATTGACCAGGAGGGAAATTGATATAATACAGGTAAAAATTGCATTCGAAATGGGTAATGCAATGCCGTTATATGTGGACTTGGAAAGACTAGAGATCGGATTTTTGCTATGCATCCCATATATAGCCCCTGAACTTATTTACCAAACGAAGTGGGTACACAACGTGGAATTTTGGCAAGAGGACAAATTTATTAAGATTAAGACTCCAGAAGTGGTGGCATTTCAGTCATGGGAACCTGAAGTTTATTTAATACCAAACCTGGAAACATGTGTAAAATTTAAAGAACAAAATTATATGTGTCCAGGTAAACCGTTTGTTCCTGATGCCACAGATGCTATTTGTGGTTTGAAATCTGACCCAAGAATATCAGAAGGATGTGAAGTGATTATTAGCAATATGGGGAGTGAAGAAATGGCACAGGCTAAGATGGACAGAGGTAAATGGTTGGTCAGCACCTGTTTAAAGAACATGACGGTAGTACATTTAAACCATGGAACATACGTGGTTAAACAGGTGAAATATAATGTTTTTTATTTACAGGTTGCAAAGGATACAATTGTGTCAATTGGGGGGTTAACATTGTTTCATGTAACAAATGATGTTTGGGAAAGCCAAGTGGAAAATATCGATTTTTTTCAAAGGGATACTTTTCCAATAGATCCAGATGTGGAATATTTATTGAATCACAAAGAAAGACATGTTATAAAAATGAATTTGAGAAAAAACAATATTACAATTAGTAATCTGGGGATAATAGAAGTGGAAAGATTTAATTGGGGAACCTGGGGGGAACGCTCAATAGTGGGTTTGGCTGTCCTGGTGATAATCATGGGTGGATGGTTGATTGTGCTATCAGTAAAAATGAAAATGTTACTGATTTTACTAGCTACGTCAGGAAGAGAAAGATATCCCAATACACATGCATTTTAAAAGAAAAAAAAGAACAAGTTGTTTTTAGGAATTGGCTTGGATTGTAGCCAAGTTCTAAAAACAAAAGGAGGGTATATGTAAGGCGTGTTACAGCACAGAGTACAGCACTACTGCACAGGTAGCAATTTTTTTGATGCAGCACCACCACATGGGTGTGGTGCATTGCTATATGTGTTGCCAGATTAACATGGACATATAAGTAAAGACAGGCTATTCAGTCAAAAACGATTGTAACATATAAGATGCAAATCTATTTTTACAGTTAAAAGCACACGTGCACATTCAAAAATGCACACTATTTTTCACCTGAAATGCCTATGGTGCAAGAGACACATTTGAAAATAAATAACTATCATTATTAATAAATAACCTGACTAATAAAACTGCATTTAACATAACCCACTAATAAAAATGTGTCTCCACTGCAGAATTAGGCCTACTCTGAAAGTGAACTTTTAAACACACATTCATTTTTTTCTTTTTCTCTGCTGCTCTGTCCACATAACTACAGGAAGTAAAAGGGCTCGAAGGAACAGGAAATCAGTTGGGTACAAATAATTACTGTAGAAATGAGCCATTGTGTAGTGAGGGAGGAGATGGCATGATTGATTTCTGATTGGAGCAGCGTCATAGCAAGTATCATGCTAGAGGCAGTGATGAGAGTTTTGCTGGGGGAGCTTGAAGAGAGGGGGAGAACAGTTGGGATTTGGCAGAGCTGGGAGAAGGACCTGTTTCCTGGCTGAAGCATTCCTGCTGCAAAAGCTGAGAATTCCAGGCAATAACCCCAGTTTGAGAACGAAAGACGCTTGTTTTCACTGGGGTTAATCTTCAAGGGAGCCAAATTCAGAAAGAGAACAGCTGAAGAAAACTCATGCTGAACAGATAAGGTAATTACAGAGTGTGGGGGCTGAGTGTGTACGAGAATATTCAGTCAGTGCAGGAAAGGAGATTCCTGTGCTTTAATCACATGTTTAATGTTGCAAATTGAGTTCTTGTCTCTGCCACTCTCTTTACAGTGTATCACAGACAATGCTGTTACTGTGCTATTTTATTTATTTCTGTAAAGAGTGACATCATGTTTAAATGCAACTTTTATAATACACAAAAATATTTGAAAGCAGACGGGTGGGTGTTTTATATTTACCAATACAGTGCTGATGATGTGGGGAGATGTTTAGACAGTGCAATTGTCATTTTCAAGGTAGCTAAACGTCAAATTTGCTGCAGCCGGGTGCACAATGTAATTCAGTATGAGCAATTATAACTAACTGTGTGTGTTGTAGTTTGTCAGAGGTCTATGAGTCAGCAAAAAGGGAGGCCCGGGACATAGTTCACTACCGTATATAAGATAGTGAAAATACCACATGATAGCTCGCTGCCGTAGATAAGACAGAGAGAAATTGCCCATGGTGGCACACTAAAAATGAAAATGTGGTGTTCCTGAAATGCAAGCCTGAGGGTCTCTCTAGTGATTACACGAAAAATCTAAACAAAAATAAGGGGTTCTGGATATTGGGGCCACAAATAAAACAAGGGAATTATGCTCACCAAAATACCACCAACCACGCATACCAACCACGCATACCAAATACGCATGTCTGTGTGCTGAAATAATGCATGTCCACTGTATTATTGTTGTACATGGCCCAATCTGAATACAATGAGTGATTGTTGCTAAGTTATTTTTCGGCGGTAAGAAAATACTGTCAGGCCCCAAATCTCCACAAAATACCCTACACCACCCCCTGCGAGGCACGATGCCTTGTATGAGGGGTCATTGTGTGTGTTTTCTCAGGGTTTAAGGTCTTTCTTACATTCATTGGTGTAGTGATACTGACTTGGGTTGCACAGCTGATTAGGGGTGATGTGCTAACCACCACATTTTTCGCTACATGAGGTCTGGAGCCCTCTAGCATTTTGTCTCTTGGAAATGTATGGTTTTGCACCTTTTCAATGGCCAAATTCTCTCTACCCAATAAGAAAGGAGAGTGGAGGATTATTATTGTGGCACAAATCGAATGGTTGTTTATGCATATTACTTTGTGAGCACACACATTTATTGTGTGGAGATCACTCTCCCACATTCTGCATGATAACTGCATCCATGAAGTGGTACCCTCGGCGCAATGTCATTATACAGCAGTACTATTGTGTCTGTTACCTTATTGAATAGTATTATTATAAAACTACACAATTACTTTCATGCTTGCTTGTATCCCTACAGTACAGCCATCTGGCATGCATCATTGTGTCCCTGCCTCTGTTACTGGGCACGTGCTTGAGTATAAGTTATGATAACAGTATACATCTGTATTACGTACAGTAAGATGTAAACTTAGCTTATCATGGGAGTAAGGTGACTTTTGATTTGTTGTAGTTCTTGGAAGATTGCATGTCTCGTCCTGCCATCCAGCGAACCAATATAATGTGCAACCTTTTAGTTACAGTGCATTGCAGCAGAGTATAACACACAATCATATTGTACACAACACTAGGGCAGAATGTACCCCTTTTTACAGTAGATATGCCTTGCCCTACTGTTTCTGTTGATGAATTATAATACTTGGAAGTGCAATCTATCATCCATCATATGGTATTACTTTTACCCTAACACAAAACTCATTCTGATAAGTGATGCCCTTATTCTTCAACTGAGACCATACAGTTATGTTCAAGTTGCTCAACCCATAGGAGAAGCACCTTTGGGCAGCTTGTAACTTTGCCCCCTATGGATGAATCCTCAGCAAACTTTGTAAAGCATGAATGTAGTCGCCTAGGAATGATTCTGCAAAGTTTGGTGCGGTTTCGTAAAGGGAGGGCAAAGTTATAGGAAGGGTCCCAAATGTGTGGAAACCCTAACAGAAGTAATGGCAAAAGAATCTTTGCTCATGCCTACAGCCCAAACCGCTGGATGGATTTTCACAAAATTTGTGCCAGGCACGGCGGCTTGCTCCTGAATGCATGCTTTTGTAAATTGGGTGTAAATCCGTCCAGTCGTTTTTTTGAAAAAGGGCCAAATATTAGGTTAAAAAAATACTGATATCTTGGTCCGGTCCACAGACTCACTTGCCTATTCAGTCCGTGCACACCAACCTAGACCAATCAGGTTCTGGCGCAATATCCGCTGACATCGGACACACCAGCTGATTGGATGGTAAAAAGCATGAGGTGCATCATATTTTTGGGAACGGTCACCATGTTGGATCCACGGACAGCAGCCAGTGTCCACAGATAGCGTGGTGAGGGAAAATTCTGTAAAACACATTTGGGGTTATTTGGTGGCAGAAAAAGGGGCTGGAAAGGCTGGTGGTGGAATAAAGATGATATGGGCTGTTTTCGTAGGTGAAAAAAGGGCATGGGGACACCGCTGTGAATCAACACTTTGGAAAACACATTTGAGGTTATTTGATGGCTGAAAGAGGGCATGGAAAGGGTCGGGGAGTGGAATAAAGATAATATGGAGCAGTTTTTATAGATGAAAAAGGGGTTTACAGATGCTGACGAGTTTGCAGTCAATTGTAGTGTCAGCGGACATAATTTCAATTGCAGGGGGTTCAGGGCCAGTTTTGTTATTTGAAGGTGTATTGTACATACTTGTTAAATTGTTTAATTATATTGTGGTGCTTGTGGCTAGTGGCCAGATTCTTGGGGGTATGGCCATAGGCCATGACCCCAAGAATCCGGCCACTGACCAAATCCACTATGGTAACATGTGCATAGTAATTATAAGTACTGTAGGGGGAGCATACAATGTGTGTAATTTGGTAGAATGATAAAATTGATGTGTATATGGTATTTATGTTTGTAGTACAATTGAGGATAGTGCTTATGGAATATGTATTTGTTTATATTTGGTATGGTTAATTAGTTGTATACAGTAATAAAGCTGGAATCTCTGGTTCTTTTTCTGTGAAAAAAACAGTATAATTTGTTAAGGAGGATAGTTTAAAATCTTTAATTGCACACAATTTTATATATACATTGACTTTTCTGACCCTCATAAACAGTGCATTCTTTTTACTATGTTTGGTACAGCATTAGTGTGTGCTACACTGTTGTTCTACTGACAATAAATAATCATTGGGCCATTGGGAACAAAAATCCATACAGGATTAATAAAAAAACCCTATTATAATTATGTAAGTGTAAGTGTGATAGTATGTTTGTATGAAGTGTGTTGTAATTAAGGGAATGTTTCAAGTAGTTAGATACCTGTTGATGTATTCTAACTATATTGGATGTTAGAAGACGTTTTGTAGTAACAAGAACTGTTATGGCGTATTTGAAGTGTATTGCAATGAAGTGTATTTTTGAGGTAGTTAGATACTTGGTGGCGTGTTCTAACTATTTTGACTTTTAAAAGTACCAGTAGTATTGTAGTATTATGGTTGTAGTTAGATACCTGTTGGCGTATTCTGTTTATTGTGCTCCAGTTTAGTGAGTAATTTAGGGTTAAAGGAATATTAAGTAGGCTTTTGTTAGATATGCAGGTAACCTATGTTTTAGAATAACAGAGATGGTGTTACATTCAAACCAACCACTTCTTTTTTTGACATATGCAGTATAATGACCTCAAGTGATTGTGGCACCAGTGTGGTATATTATGCCTACTGTTCTGAAGGTTTTCTTGCCAAGAGATACCTGGCTGTGTGTAAAGCTAGCAAGCTTACAGTTGTTTGTGGCACATATCTGCATCGTACCTTAGCAGCATTAGTATGACATATTGGCTATATGAGATTTATTCGTATGCTGGAACAATTGTCCGAATTGCAAACAGGGCATATATGCCATGGTTTGCATTCTGCAGAAGCTGGTGAAACGGAATGGATTCACAATTTGTTATGGATACATATACAAATTGTTCATTAGGGATGTGCTCTGGAAGATTTAATTAGGGATGTTTTTGCTTTCCAGTACTTGTAGTAAGTACATTAGGATCTCTTGTGGATCGTCCTGTGTGTTTATGTTACCAATCCTGCACAGTAGTTCAATTCTTGTCTTATATCTGAGACAGAAAGGCCCTGACTCATTGAATTGGGTGCAGAAATGGTGCAAGGGCTGCGTGTTGAGAAGTACACTTTGCGAGCTGTGGCGCAGTTAAAAACGTGTACGGCACGTGTCTTTACGGATTTCAAGAGGCATTACTATCCATCATGCAAGTAATAACAAGCTGCACGAGGAACGCCCACAACATGCCTCCATGTACACCAAAAACCAAGTGAAAGGACTAGCACAGCGCAAGGCTCCACGCCATCTCTTGCCCAGCATCCAGCACCCCAGCGAAATTGCACAACAACACCTCGCATTCCCAGGTCGCACCCCAGATAAAATACGTGCCCTCCCACGCAAGACCCAGGCTGTACCACAGCGAAATTGTGTGACAACACCTTGCAATACACGGCCGCATGCCAGATAAAACATGTGCCCTCCTACGCAAGACCCAGGCTGTACCACAGCAAAATTGTGCAACAACACCTTGCAATACCCAGCCGCACCCCAGATAAAAACGCATGCCCTCCTACGCAAGCCCAGGCCGTACCCCAGCGAAATCATGTGATAACATCTCACAATCCCTGGCCACACCCCAGAGATAACGCATGCTCCCCCACACAGACCCAGGCCTTACCACAGTGAAATTGCGTGACAACACCTTGCAATACCTGGCTGCACCCCAGATAAAATGCGTGGCCTCCTACGCAATCCCAGGACATACCCCAGTGAAATCATGTGACAACAGCTCACAATCCCTGGCCGCCCCCCAGAGAAAACACATGCCCCTCCACGCAAGCCCAGGACGTACACCAGCAAAATAGCGCCCCCTTTGTAAGTGTAGGCCACACCTGTAACAAAAATATGAGCTCCCCCTATGCCCTCGGCACCCACCCGATCCACATACCACCTTACTGTACATGAACCACTGTAGTACATACACCACAGGCCCCCTTAGCTGTGATACTCCCTGCAGGCAGCCCCCTCCAGATGGGACACCACTCATAGGCAGCCCCCTCCAGAAGGGACACCACCTCCCAGCACCTGCACCTGTGACACCCCCTGCAGGCAGCCCAATCCAGAAGGGACACCACCCACAGGCAGCCCCCTCTAGACTGGACACCACCCTCCAGCACCCCTCACCCCGGCACCATCTGCAGGCAGCCACCTCCAGAAGGGACACCACCCACAGGCAGCCCCCTTCAGATGGGACACCACCCCCAGTACCCCTCACCCATGACACCCCCTGCAGGCATCCCCCTCCATAAGGGAGACCACCCACAGGTAGCCACCTCCAGAAGGGACACCACCCACAGGCAGCTCCCTCCAGAAGGGACACCACCTCCCAGCACCCCACACCTGTGACATCCCCTGCAGGCAGCTCACTCCAGAAAGGACACCAACCAGAGGCAGCCCCCTCCAGACTGGACACCACTCCCCAGCATCCCTCACCTGTAACACCCCCTGCAGACAGCCCCCTCCAGAAGTGACACCACCCACAGGCATCCCCTCCAGAAGGGACACCACCCCCCCAGCACCCCGCACCTGTGACACCTCCTGCAGGCAGCCCCCTCCAGAAGGGACACCACCCACAGGCAGCCCCCTCCAGATGGGACACCAACCCCCAGCACCCCGCACCTGTGACATCCCCTGCAGGTAGCCCACCCCAGAAGGGGCACCACCCAGAGGCAGCCCCCTCCAGATAGGACACCACCACTCAGCACCCCTCACCCGTGACACCCCCTGCAGGCATCCCCCTTCCAGAAGGGACACCACCCACAAGCAGCCCCCTCCAGAAGGGACACCACCCCCCAGCACCCCTCACCTGTGACACCCCCTGTAGACAGCCCCATCCAGAAGGGACACCACCCACAGGCAGCCCCCTCCAGACTGGACACCACCTCCAGCATACCTCACCTTTGACAATCCCAGAAGGCAGCCCCTTCTAGAAGAGATACCCCCCCACAGGCAGCCCCCTCCAGAAGGGGCACCAGCCACAGGCACCCCCCTCCAGAAAGGACACCACCCACAGCACACCTCACCTGTGATACTGAACTGGGGTGTCTGACCCAGTCCTTCAAGAGAAGGTAGCAATACGTTGAGATGGATGGAGATGCAGAATATACTCAAACATCAATAATCAAACTTACTCAGAAAGTTGGCAAAGTGGCAATTTTTATACTAAAAACTCGTCATCATTGACATCAACCTACATTGCAAAATACAAAAAGCTACGTAGGAAAGTGATAGGCTTAACAAGAACATCTAGGTATATTTTCCATACTTGTTGGGAAGGTGATTGGGTCTCTAACATCAGGTGGGGCAACTAAGCCCTCCCTTAGTGCAGATCACTATGAACGTTATCAAATACACAACATCCCATTGGTTATACAAACTATAGGGATCTCTATTATGTGGCACTCTATAATTGCTTGGCACCCGTATACCCCCTCTGTAATATTCCACCTACGCAAGCAGCATGCAGGCTAACATCCAGGTGTTGGTGGGCTGGTCATAAACATAGCAAGTCAATTAAGCTTTGAACTTAGCCTTGAAAATGTTCTTTTGAGTTCGAGAATATGAGGGAGTATAGGCATACTCTGTCTTCTCAGTTTCGATACAGCTCGTCCCAATGTCTATTTTCATCCAACCACGTGACTTTGAGTCTTTCTGCATTTAAAATACTATTAAATGATGAACCTCTGACGTCTTCAATGTTCTCACTCCTCACCTAAAACAGGAGTTCTCTTCTTTCACACATTCGGTAACCACTGTGTGAACATTCAGGCCCAGGGTAGCATTGACTTCTTGGTGTTGAGCCAGAAAATCCCTTCCTTGGTTCACCTCCATGGTTAAGTTTTTAATTTCTAACTGCGACACACTGATACCCTTTCTTTTCACTGGATCTAGCTCTACAAAAGTGCGTTGTGGAATCATCCATAGTCCATAAATTTCCTATGCACATACGTTGGCACATCACTGCAATCTATTCACTACATAGCTGGCATTTAAGAATACTTTTCTATTGGTTGTATTGCTTCTGTGCAATTGTAAAATGACTTGATATCTTCTTCATTATTTCTGTTAGCATGAACATCGTCATCTCGAGCCTGAAATGTTGTTCATCTTTGGCACCTCTTTCTTAGAGTGCCTATAGAAGGTTTATGTTCTTTCGTCTCTGCATTTCTTCTGGGTGCGTCAGCTCTGTTCTTCATGACATCACCAATCTTCTCTTTTGCTCAGTCCTCATGCTTCTTCTGGGATTTCATTCAAATGGCCATCATATTGCTGTGTATGCATGTATGGCTTTCTCAATGGGAATCTTACTTCCAATATTCTCTTCGGTATTGGCACTCTCACTGGCATTGCACATGTCTCACACTCTGCCTCCCAACATATAGGCAATGTAGGGGAGGAGCTTTGTGTGGGGGTACTTGGCTCTACCTCTACACTGCCTCCTATGGGCGATTCATCGACCACTCTCTCATCAGTCTTCACATCTAAACATCCGTGTCTGAAGAAATGCTTCTTTCAGCCCCATATCTTTATGACTCCTTTCAGGCATCCCGCTGATTTCACATGCTCTTCAGTTCTCCAAGAGATAAGCATGCATTGTCCAATTGGACTGCAATAGATCAATTTTCCCACATACTTCTTATTGTTCTTTGGATACTGGAACTTCGTTCCTTCAGGTGCATGAATGCTGGCCTTCACGTAGTCTCTGATTTCTTCATCTGTCAGCTCCTTAGTTTTCCATCCTGATTCAACATCAATCATGATCTTCATTCCTACAGCTTTCTGTGTGTCTTCTTTAATTGTGAGATTATTAGCCTAATCACACAAAATCCAAGCAATATCATCACTATCAAGGCTCCAAGGAACTTGAACATATCTGCTATCCATTGTGAGACCCACGGGAAGATTGATCCAAACCAACTGTAATCAGCAATGTCTTTCACTTCATCTATCATCTGGACGTGTAACTTCGTCAGCATCGATATATGCCCACTGTCAAGGTGCCATTCTCATCATCATGAGAAGGTATGACTGTGCAACATCATTTTCTAATTTTGGCACAAACACCTCCATCCATAGCTGTAATCATGTCCAGGACATATCTATTCTGAGTGTCATTAGTCGTATGGCTCTCAGCTCTTCCTCAATAGCATTGAATCCCTTTATGCTAGTGTTGGTCATCTGCAACAATTCCCATCTGGTTATCTGTAAACACTTAGTATTTGCATCTGTCTGGATCCTGGGCATGAAGATTATCGTAAATATCGATGAAGTCTTACTAAACAATCTGTGTTCATATGGGATGGAATCAAAGGCTTCTATTGACTTATCTGAGAAATAGTTATCTCTCTTCATTCGGCTCAGGAGTTCGGCAGATCTCTTTTTCCTCAGATGAGCATCTGCTTTAGGAAACTCCCCAATGTCCAGGTCACCTTTTGGAATCACCAATGCCGGAACATGAACATTTAATATAGAACATAATCCTCCCCAATCCTTGGGCCACTTCATGTAAGCTCAGGATACACAAGCCTAGTAGTGGTCCATTATCACTGCTGTTCCAATGCTCATTCCTGGTACATCAAAGATTCTGCCACAATTCTTATTTTCTCCAAGTTGTCTTGTGCCATTATTTCTGAAACATAGCTTTGCACTATCCAGAGGCACGATCGGCAAGGGCCCTCCTTTGTCTTTCACCCATGTCATTAGTTTAGCAAGTCTCAGCCATAGAGGTTTGTATCCATTCTCTACAAGGTCAATGGTTGGTTTGTAGTGGCCCATTACTACCCACACTCTGCAGATGACCACTCATTCTTCCCATCTATCTGGAGAAAGCACAGATCCCCACATTTGCATTTGGCCTCTGTTCTTCTATCTTCAAATGTCTTCTGCTGATTTTCCTGGACTCTCAAGTCTTCTGTTCACTTCCCATCTGGTTCCAGCCCCTTTCACTGTTTGTTTCTGATCACATGATGTTTAGTGTGGGCTCTTGCTCTCGTCTTCATGTCTTGTACGTAATCATCTTCATCTGGATCTGTCCATTCAGTTGCCCATGCTAAATAGGCCGTTCAACCTATAAACTGACCTCTCGTTCAGCAGAGTGCAATGTGAGATAAACAGTGTGCTGTCTGAACATCTATTTCAATAGCTATGAATATTTTAGACTTCCCCATACTACAGGGCAGGAGTGCGCATGCATAGCATTCCTCCTCTAAGGTTTTCCTTCCTACCTCTTTCATGTGCTGATACCATATGTTGTTTTTCAAATGGTCTGTGCTGTCTAGATAATCATTTAGGTCATAATCATCTTCCCTTGTACTTCTCCTAGGTCTCCTTCTTGCCTCATGAGCTTTTGTAATCATGTCATGAAGTATGTCTGCACAATTCCTTTTCACTGGGGGAATCATAGAAACATGTGTACGTGTAATTGGTGTCTTTACATGTGCAGACAAAATATATATAAGGGGCGCCTGCTTTTGAGTCTGTGGTCTATCAGGCAAAACGATAAGGCTAATGAAAATTAGACCATCCAGACCAGAGATGACAACTGATTACTCTTTCAATTTGTAATCGTTAACTATTTATTTTGCAACAACCCATATGTCAAATTACACATTAACAAATATATTCATATAAAATATGGCTCTTTGAACTTAGAAACAAACACATCCCTCCAAACAAACTTCATTCACAACTTCTTCATGCATTCATCACATTCACAAACAATAGAAAAAATGATATTTTGTTCATATCACAATAACAATGGCAATTAAAGCATTTCTTGGTTTCACACTCGGTTAATTTACAATGTGTCCATCTGTCAACATTCAGAGGATAGAAAAACTGTTTGTCGACATGTTTCGGTTGAGTTCTTAAAGTGGTCAATAACTTCCCTTTGTGTATTATGTTCAACCTTCTTCAGGACAAGAGACGATCGCCAAATCCGCCCGGTCTCATAGACGAGTGGGGGTGTGTGTAAGGCAAAGAGGCCTAGGTCTATAAAATAAGAAAATAAGAAAAAATGTAAGGTGTCATCTCTGTTTCATAAAAACCCATTTCTTGAGTAACAGCTAACTACTAAAGCTGTGTGTGAACCGGCTCACCTCCTCTGATTTTTTCAGTGGCTGGCGTGTCGGTTCGGTGGAGTAAATCCCGGCATGAGAGATCTCTAGTAATGAGTTTCACGTTGTGCGTCCTACAGAATAAAGGACATATAAACTCGTAAGTTTATAGGAGGGGTATAGCATACTATCAAAAGGAACATTAATGAATCGGTACTCACTCGGTTGACGTAATGGGGCTCGCAAAATTGTCCGAGCTGTAGGTTCGGTCAGACTGCAGGGGAGGAGACAAAGTGTAAGTGCTTCCGAATAGTACACCCTTGTGTCGCATAACTATTACCACAATATAAAGCTTGCTTTAAGAATTCTATTAGATGTCAGCTCTATAGAATAAAAACATTGTGTAATGGGCCCACAATAGGGAGCCATGAGCCTGCATATCTAAACATAAGAATGTCTACGTCCCTGCAGTGAACTCTAAACCACTCGTGGAAAATGGAAAACATGGAGCTTACTTCTTAGGTTCTCTGGAATGAATCCCTTGGAAGAGAGTACCCGTTGCTGGTCAATCGCAGATCAAAGAGTCACGAAACTGTAACAACAGTGCATGGTTTCAGATATGGAGCCGGAAGAGCACGAACTGGCATAGACTATGTCTACTGCTGTCTACTTACTGGGTGTTGCCTCAGCTCTGTCCGTCAGTGTATGAATCTGTTGGCGCTCCTTCGCTACTGATCGCGGCGATCCGGCGTATGTTCCAAATAGCACCAAATGGACGCACAGTCGCTTTGAATTCTGGATGGTATGCGGCTGCTCGGCATTCTGGACATAGTAGTTCCCGCACACCGGATGAAACGAAAACTGTCTCCACACGAATATGCGTCTAGTTACCGAACAAAGGTGAATGTGCCGCTGTGTGCGCTTACTGAGTGTGAAAGGGCTAAGCACTATGGGATATGTCAAAGGGCCGCATTTGTTGTTATTTAACTTAAATCATGAAACCTCTCTTCCCATGTCGCAGGGCTATGAAGAAAGGTTACATATGAATGTGGAAGTCTGGTGCTCATCTTAGGCCACCATAGTATTATGTACTATTCAGGGCATTCCATTCCACCGAAATATTTAACCCATGGCGGACCGTATCTAGAGAATAGATCCACTTCTGTTCCAGGCGGTGTAGGGCACTGGCCATATCCCCACCTCTTAATTTAGGGCATATGGTTTGTAGTACAAACCACTTGATGTCTGTATCTTTATGGTGAAGTCTGTCAAAATGATCCACCAGAGGTTTGTCAGCTGTATGGTTTCTAATACACGAGCGGTGTTCCCCAATACGTATTTTAACCTCTCTTGTGGTTTTTCCAACGTATAGTAGATTGCACGGACATGAGATGACATAGATTGCATTTTTTGTATGGCAGTTGGTGTGATTCTTCATCGTCCATGTATTAGTCCCGTATTGAAAAGTATGTTTGGTCTCGGTAAAGGGACATACGCTGCAGTTCCCGCATTTGTAGTGTCCAATAATGGGTGGAAGTCCCCATTGGTTCAACATTGAGTTCTCTTTGGGTTTTTCATAATACGTGTGCACCAACTTGTGTCGCAAGTTGCAATTTCGTTTGAATGCAAACATGGGTTTCTTAGATAATGTACCCGGGTTCTTGATTAAATCCCAATTCTTGTTAATGATCTTCTTGATGGCATTACTAATAGGGTTATACGTTGTGACACAGACCAATCTCTCGTGGATCTTTTTTTCTTGACTCTGTAAAATGAGAGCCCTGTTAGTATTGGCTGCTCTCTTCATGTTCCTTTTTACCAGTTGTTTTGGGTAACCCCGTGTGTCCAGTCTTTCTTTGAGTTGTGTAGCGTGTGTTTTGTAATCAACTCTATCTGTGCAATTGCGTCGAATCCTTAGAAATTGTCCATATGGCAGATTAAATTTCAGACTCTCCGGGTGAAAACTTGAATAATGTAATAGGGTATTCTTGTCTGTGGGTTTCCTATAAAGTGAAGTGACCAACGCATTCCCTTGTTTTCTAATCAGTAGATCTAAGAAACTGACTTGCTCATTGTTCCATTCAATGGTAAATTTTATATTGGAATCGCACGTATTGAGCCACTTGTGGAAGGTGAGTAGAGATGTATTGTCACCCCGCCATATGAGGAACACGTCGTCTATATAGCGATGCCACATCTTCAGCTGTCCATGTGGTTGTGTTCGTAGTATGTCATCGATGTTTCTTGATTCGAAGTTGGCCATGTATAAATTGGCTACATGAGGGGCAAAGGTGGCACCCATACTTACCCCTTTTTGTTGTTTGAAAAGCTGTTTTTTAAAGAGAAAGAAGTTCTCTGTCATTGCTAGTCTCGAACACTCTAGTATGAACCCTGTTGGGGGTTTATGTGGTTGACTACGTGTGTCGAGTACTTCGGCTAATACTTCTAGACATGCCATTTGAGGAATAGACGTGTATAATGCTTCCACGTCCATTGTAACCAGCAGATCTCCTGTTTCAATTGAGACATCTTGAAGAATTCGAATCATGTCCGTGGTGTCCTTAATGTATGAAGGCATTGCCAGGACAAAAGGTTTCAGGAAGAATTCGCTGTAGATGGACAGTGGTTCCAGTAAAGAATCTATCGCTGACACGATTGGCCTCCCTGGTGGATTCTCGAGGCTCTTGTGCACCTTGGGGAGTATGTAAAACGCTGCTTTTTTGGGGAATTTTTTGTTCAGAAATTTAGCCTCGTCTGAGCAGATCCATTCTTCTGTCAGGGCGTGTGTTGTAAGGCTTTTAATCTCTTCCTGTAGTCGAGCCGTAGGATCTTGGTCCAATTTTTATATGATCTCGTATCATTGAGCAGTCTCAGGCATTCTTTATCATAGTTGAGGCTGTCCATGAGGACTATCCCTCCACCTTTATCGGCCGATTTGATGGTTATATTTTCTTGGCTGCTTAGATTTCTGAGATTCACTCTTTCGTCTTTTGTCAGATTATCTGTACGATAGTTTTTCTTCTTCAGACTCGAGAGCACTTGTTGCGTCACTCGGTTCTCGAACGTGATAATTTCCGGCGGACAGGTATGTGCCGGTGGATTAAAATTTGACTTCGTCTTCAGCCCAGTGATGTTAATATCTGCTGGGTCTTGGTCTTTATCCCCCATATTGATTTGATTTTGACTGGGTAAATATATTTCGAAAAAGTGTTTGAGTCTAATATTACGGAAAAATCTCTGTAATTCTAATTCAATGCTGAAAGGATCAGCTTTGGTCACAGGGACATAAGATAATCCTCTCGCCAGAAGGCATTTTTCTGCAGGACTCAAAATGTATGAAGAGAGATTGAAGATCGGCAAGGTATCAGGATTCACTGGTTCGAATACCATTGCCGGGTGCGTACCCCCTGTTGTTGGGGTCATTGTCGTGGTCTTCCTCTTGGGCCCCCTCTGGAAAAACCCCCTTGTTGTTGTGGGAAGAAACCCTGTCCTCTTTGGGGTGCCCCGGATGGACCTGTCGAAGACGGATCCGATCCGCTAGACGAACCAGACGAATTGGAGAAAGTCACCTTCCTAGTACGTCTCAGATTCTGATTCGGGTTCTGAGGTGGATTAGTAAAGAATCCTTCTTTGAGATACGGATAGGTTTTATCTTCCTTGTAGCCAGCAATATCTTTTTGCAATTTAAATACTTTACGATCTAGATTCAGTTGTTTGAATGTCTTGATCTCAGTTTCTAGATTTTCCAGTATCTTTTTCGCGTCTTGTATATTTTTGTTATCCAAGAATTCTTTTTCCAGGATTGCTAACTCGTCTCCCTGTTTTTTTGTTTCCTCCTCTGCAGTCTCGATTATTAATATAATCCAGTCCCGAGAGCAGCGATTACCGACACCACTAAAATTCTTTTGAAATTTATGGTTATCAGTGAAAATACATGGTATGTTTCTTACTTGGAGACCTTCCGGAATAATTTCAGCCCTGAGGTATTCAAGCATCAGTTTGCCGTGTAATTCGGTACGGGTGATCTTTTTCTTTTTTTGTAAAATTATTTCACTTTTGTTTTGTTCACCACCTGTTGTTGTTTCGGCTATCTTTTCTTTTGTTAGCCATGCGGGTGTCTCTAAAAGTTTTTTATAGTGATCATCTGTAAATGAAAAAAGGTGCACATTATCCATTTCTTTGTGAAACCTTCCGAAGACTAATTAGCCCTTTCAGCCGTGGGCTGTACTTGAACAGACAAAATATATATAAGGGGCGCCTGCTTTTGAGTCTGTGGTCTATCAGGCAAAACGATAAGGCTAATGAAAATTAGACCATCCAGACCAGAGATGACAACTGATTACTCTTTCAATTTGTAATCGTTAACTATTTATTTTGCAACAACCCATATGTCAAATTACACATTAACAAATATATTCATATAAAATATGGCTCTTTGAACTTAGAAACAAACACATCCCTCTATAGAGCTGACATCTAATAGAATTCTTAAAGCAAGCTTTATATTGTGGTAATAGTTATGCGACACAAGGGTGTACTATTCGGAAGCACTTACACTTTGTCTCCTCCCCTGCAGTCTGACCGAACCTACAGCTCGGACAATTTTGCGAGCCCCATTACGTCAACCGAGTGAGTACCGATTCATTAATGTTGCTGAACTCCCCCCAAAGGGAAGCTTAGAACTCTCTGTTGCAGGATTAGGCACTTTCATATGCACCTGTGGAGTAGGAACAATCACATAAGGCCTCGGTGGCCTTCTAATTGCCACATCTGTACCCTCCTGCTGCATAGGAAGATACACAGGAACTACTGCTTTGTTTGAATCTACATAATAGACAGTGCGTACTGTGAGTGAAAGTAGAATGACAATGAACATGATGCATGTATAGATTATGTACCAGTATGTCAACCATATGCAACGATATCCTCTTGCACGTCATGGTAGTCTCTCGTCCTCTGCCACATTGTTATTGCTATCATTGTTGCCCATTGTGCTTATTATTACTTTTAAGGAAGGAAAAAACAAACTTTAATTGGGCAATCTCATAAAATGTTCTGGCAATGGCTGGATCTGCTTCACAAGCTCCACAAACTGCTGGCTGATTGCAGGATGGTTGATAGGATTCTGGATAAACCCAAAAGAGTTGTCTTTAAGCCAGACCAAATGAGGATGTGCTTCCAGCAAATAGTAAAAGACCAAGGGCAATAGATTGTGAATGTCATCACTCGATAAGCCCATTCATGCGTTCAAAGTCTGTCAGGCAATAAACAGATCTGCCTACAAATTTCATATATCAGCCAATTTATCGTAGGTCTATTTCTGGGACCCTTCACAAAAACTCCAGTGTTTGTTTTTTTGTCCAACAAGATAAAGACGCTCTTCAATCAAGAAATAAAAGACCATTCCAAGCAGTTTATCAGCGTCTTCGTCAGACAGAACCATTTATGCTTGCTGTACTGTACTCAGGCAGCTGAGGATTTGCTCAATTATGGCTGTTAGCAGTCTCCTCACGATTGGACAATTTTTAGGATCTTTCAAAAATACATGAACGTCAACAGTTCTCCCACCCAATGATAGATACGCACGAAGAATGAAGAGAAAAACAGCAAGAATGATCTGGTGAACGTTGCCATTAGGCACCACCATAGGCACCTCCAAAGAGAAACTCAGTGAGAAAGGAATCAGGGAACTGTTCCCTCTTCCAATCATCAAAGAGGAACTCTAGGTCTGGCATTACTTTTCCTTTCAAGACTTCAATATGTGTCAGTCCAATGTTCAACAAACTCCTGTGGCTCAAGAACAATAACTTTTTCATCAGTCCTTGCTTAGCAGCTACAAGGAGTGTCTTGAATGAACCACAGTCCAATGAACTCTTTATCTGTCTTTACTAGACAGTCTCTGCGTCGTTCTTCCTCGTCATCGATCTAGTCTGTACATGTTGAACTTCTTCTCTGTGGCTTGATTCTAAATGGGGTGGGGGTGGAGCGGTCTCACAAGCATAGACTTTCACATTGCTGAGGACTATCCAAGCACGTCTTCCTAGCACCTTCACTGCTGATGGCGTGACGTCCTCAACAATGAAAGGACCGTTAAACCTGAGCTCATGCCATTTACGAACAAGGTTTCTGGTCAGAATCTGGTCCCCGGGAATATCTTTGATAATAAAATTTCACTTGATCTGGGATGTGAGGTGATAGTCAGAGCCTGATTGATTCCTCAATGCATATAATGCAAGAAGCAGGCAATGCAGCCATCCTTTTTTCAATGTTTACTTAAGCTTGGCTATTCTCTCTTTGAGAAGAACATTGAGTCTCTCACATAATCCGTTAGCTTGCGGGTGATAAGCTGAGGAAAACATATGCTTTATACTAAGCAATAAGCTGTTTTGTTCAAATACTTCCTTCACAAAATGTGGGCCATTATCTGATCTTAATACCACACATATTCCCCATCTAGGAAATATTTCTCTGACTAAAAATTTTGCAGCACAAGTGAAGTCTGAGTGTGTGCATGGACCAGCCTCGATCCACATAGAAAAGGGGCCAGAAAAACACCACCACTATCATATATCTATATCCATTACAGACCTGCAGCATATCAACATAGTCAATATGTAAATGCTGAAAACGACCATTCGGTCGAGGTATAACTCCTCTGACTGTTTGCGGTGTGTGCCCAGCAGTAAACTTTTGACATACGATGCAATTTACTACATAAGAAGCAACGTGTTCTAATAAATTTGGTACAAATGAATCCTCTGCAATAGTTGCTGCAGCGCTTTCCCTAGTGACAACGCCACCCTTAATAAGGCTACAGGCATCACCAGTTTACCAGTGCTTTCCTTTCACCACAATGCCTCGGAAGGGGATAAAGAAGACCCCCTCTGTGTCCACAGATCTTTCTCATCCTGTGGTGCTCCACCTTGAACTTCCATTAATTGTGTCTTCGATAAATTATTAAAACGTTCATTTAGAACCATCATCACCACCATGTTTTCATTCACATCAGGTGTACCAAAGCTCATAATATCTGCTGAATATGCAACTCTTTTTGTTTCCTCGTCTGCTGCTTGCTTTCTGCATGAAATAAAGCCTGCTCTCTAAGTGTGTGCTGCACATTTAACTATTGTGATGGCTAGTGGGAGTTGTAGTGCCTTAATAAGTCTGTCCAATATAGCAGCGTGTTGCAATGGAGTGCCATCCGCTCGGAGGTAGCCCCGCCTGTTCTAACGTGCTAACCCTGCGTGTACTGTTGACGTCAAATAGACAGAGTCACTCTACATGGTCATTTCCTGGTCTGCGCTGTTCTCAAACGTGACAATCAGCGTCACTAATTCTGCAGTGAAAAGTGAGATGTAGTCGTGCACTTGTCATTACTTCAAATTCCCCATTAGCCGAGTGCTTAATCATAGCAGCACCTGAATATCTTTGCCCATCAGTTTGATCAATTTTCCAAGAACCATCAATAAAGGGAATCTCCCCAGCGGCTAAAGCATTTTCTTTCACTCTTGGGATCTCATCATAGAACTCCTCATAATTCGAGCAATCATGTGCCTATGGTTTAGCCAATGGTTTAGCTACAATGGTTTAGCTACAAACGTGGCAGGGTTCACTGTCTTACATCTGACTATTCAGTCAGTCTGTCAAAAAGTTTATTTCATATTCAAAATCCATAAAACACATAAAAACATTACACTCCATTGATTACACTCACTTGGTAAAATCAATCCCCTCCCTTGAGATTCATAAAGGGGAAAAATAAAACAAAAGAAAACCACATTATACAATGCCAAAATAATGCAATGATAAAATGCAGCATAAAATATAAATCAATATTGCTTTGATGACCACAAGGATGGAATGCACGATCTTAAGCATACAAAAATCCCATTCCCATTACAACAGTCATGATGCATGATTACATAATTCGCCCTTTAACCTCAGTAGCCCCTTCCTAAAATGCATTGCTCTTTTTAAGAAAGATATTAGGGCCCATGCAACCAGAACAGAGACAGCACTAAAAAAAAACGGGATGGCAGTTCTGTAGTGGCAGAGGTTAAACGCCTTACGGGCTGGCAATAACGTTGCTCTGCGGATCCCGGTGTAACCCAGGCAGAACAGTAACAGATGGGCCAAGTCTTCGTTAATATGGCCACACACTGGGAACCCAGCCGAGTCTGCATAGCCCTTCCAGTTGACTCTATTACCTTGCAAGCAAAGACAGTCGAACCTCGCCCACGTGATTAGCCAGCGATCCTTTTTTGAGGATCCCCAAATTAAATAGGGTTGAATCTCATTAGAGCGACTGATCACTGTATGTGTTCTGTCAGAGGGTCTCTCATTTTCTGACAAGATTCTTTTTGAGGCAAACACATCCCATAGTACTTAATTGTAATTACTGAGCTCTGTTTTGCTCAAAAGAGCCACTGGAGGGAAAAGAGTACTTATATTGGCCTCTCCTAGGCCTTTGTCTATGTAACCGAGCCACGGGATTCTCCTCCAACACACCTTGGCCACAACACCCCTAATAATAAAATGGCAGAGGGAGGCATGTCCGTTGACCCATATCCAAACCCAAAAAGTTATTGGGTCCAACGCTCACTGATCTTCCCAAAACTCCAAGCCTAATTCTCTGTGGATGGATAAACAAGGGGGGAACTCAGGAGACCTAGTAATCTCCTGAAAAACTGGTTCTCATTCACCTGTAACTCGTCAGCCCTCGTGCAGCCCCACAATGAGGCACCATACATCGTAACGGCCTTCGTTTGGCCACATATTTATTCTATTTAATGTGTCATGCAGTACAAATTGTACTTTTATTACAAAAACAACATTGACAATTGAGCACAATACAACATTTCATGAACAACAAATCAATTAGACAAAAAGTAAAAACACATCCTACACATTATACTCATCATTCTAAAACCAGTCCATTAAGAGACCACTGACCAAGCATTTAAAAACTCCAATATACGTATAGATAAAGACAATTCATTACAATGCATGATCCTCCACCATAGATCTTGCTCTGTGGGAATAAAGTTCAGAGAAAGAATTTGAGTCTGCAGAATCCACACACTGGGGCACTGTACACAGAAGTGCTTTAAAGACTCTATTTGCTTGTTACAATCGCGACAAAGTCTCTGTTACCGAGGGACATTAGTTAAGCGACCCAGGATTTCTTGTGTTAGCACCAAATTTAGTCTAAATCTTAGGGTTTGCACCCTAACATGTCTTGATGGATATTTTTTCAAATAAGATGAAACAGTATTAAAACTTTTGATTGTATACACAAAATGGTCACCAAAACATTGGTATTGCAACAAAGATTCACCTAAATTAGCCCACACATGTCTAAAAAGTGTTATCTTTGTAGTTTTAGGTGTGATACCCATTTCTTCCTTGGATGCTCCAATTAGTTGTAATGTATTTAAACAATCTGCAGACCAATCTAGTAATACCTGGCATGACCCTTTGCTCCACATAGCGTTTAAACATTCATAAATTGAGGCAGGTGGAGGAGCCAAGATACCTGCAAAGATCAGCAACTTAGACTAGTCAATCATAGTCTCAATGGGCAACTGCCCTGATTCAAACAGTATCCCCACTAATGGGACCAACTGGGGTAAACGCAATAGCCCTCTCCAAAGTACACCTTCGAGTTGGACCATTCAACTAGTAGCTTCTGTGTTTGTGCCCCATATATACGTTTCGGGACCATTTCTTGTTTATAGAGCTTCAAAGCTGGCAGAATCGAAAATCTTCCAAATTTTGCATCAAAGAGACGCAATTTAACAAGTGCTCCCAAAATGTCTTCCTTCAGGTCCACCAACAGGTCAGAGCTACACAAGCTGTCATAGACAGGCGTCCCTAAGTATGTAAATGTATTAACCACTTCAAGACTACCAGTTTTTAGTTTCCAGGGTATCGTTTTAAAAAAAATTTACCGCCTTTTAGTACCAAAATCTTTGATTTCACTATATTTAACGACAATTCCAAACTATCCAAAAAACCTTCAACTGCAGCCAAAGCTCTTTGGAAACCAATGGCAGTTAAATGACAAATCACAATATCATCTGCATACAATAGATGTTGAATGACCAGCTCTCCCAGCCTTGGCGGATGTGTTCTTACTTTCCCCAGGTGGATCAATATACCCCATATATAAAAACAAAATAGAAATGGGGCCAGCACACATCCTTGACGTAAACCCCTATTGCTCTCAATCCATTGTGCATACCCTTCATACACATCAAGTCTCACCCTAATTCTAGTGCCTGTATGCATTGCCTCTAAAATACCCAACAACGGAAATGACCAGCCCTGGTCATGCATCTTTCTCCAGAGCAAGGCCCCATTTACATGGTCAAAGGCCTTGCTGATGACCAAAAAAGACAGAAACACGGGTCTGGCTTGGGCTTGCGCTTGATGGGCAAGCAAATCTAGCACAACACTATTTAGGGCTGTCCTCATACCTTGTCGGAAACCTGTCTGGTAAATATCCAAGGAATTAGACTCATACGCCCATTTTTGGAGATCTTTCAGCAACATTTTTGCATAAATTGTATTTGAAGCATCCAAAAGTGATATCGGCCTATAGAACCGCGGGCATGACCTATTTCCTCTTTTAATGATCAATATTATGGTAGCAGAAGACCAAGTTTCTGGAAATACTTTTTTATCAAGAATACTTGAGAACAAATCTGACAACAACTTAGACCAATAATTTGGATTTTCTTTAAATATTAATTTTGAAAGGCCATCAGGGCCTGGACCATTATATTGCTTGCTCCTTTTAATCAACAGATTAATGTCCTCAAGATCCCACTTAAGTATCCCCTTGCACCCGGCCTGCGAACATACAGGAGAACTACTTTCCCCCATCTTCATGTATAGTTCCGTAAAATGTTTAACCCAAGTTTCCTCCAGGATCGAATGGGACTGCAAGAAAGGCTTAATTAATTGCCAAAATCTGCCTGAATTGTTACCTAACATACAGGCCTTATCTTTTCCGCAACATTAATGTAGAGCACATATTTCCTCCCCTTTAAACAGTTTCTATAGGCTCGTCTTATCCTGCAAACCTCATCCTTATACCCAACTACGAAGGACTTTTTTAGTCCCTTAATCTCTTTATGCGTTTGTTTCTTACAGGACTGAATCTCTACATAAGAAACATCGGTCCCACCTATTTTGTGTACCCCCTTCTTCAAAAGTCCATTCATAGTTAGGCTACCCAAAACATCCTGTTTTGATGGGGAAAAGCCTTCAGGGGAGCATAAGTACTCCAACATCTCTAATGACATGTTGGTAATCAACTCTTCAAAAGCCTTTGCCAGTTTTGGAGCCCATCTCACCTCACAGTTTCTTGGGTTTATTTCTGCTACCATGTGCACATCATTCTCTTCCTTTTGTAAAGGAAGAGTAGTCCTATACACCATTAGCGCTTGATCAAACAAATCCTGTGGATTTATTACCAGTGAGCCACCCCTTAGTGCCAATTCAACTGAGACAAAGACATAATCTAGAGTTGTTTTCCAATGTCCTGTCATCCATGAAAAATTGGGAGGTATGTCACCTTGCAAGTTCCCATTCACAATTGGCAAGTCCCAGGCTTTCAGTGCTTGGATTTTGCCCCTAAGGCAAGACCCCTTGGCTGTGCTACTTCTATTCTTTGCCAAGTACCAATTATCATCCAGGCATTCTGCCTTAATATCACCTAGGACTATAAGGGACACACCATCTTCAGTGGCGTAAACGAGAGTGCCATCAGGGCCTCCTCTAGTTGTTCTTTATCTGGACTAAAATAAACATTCACCAAAATGCACCTAGTATGTAGGCCGTTTGGCCACATAAATCTTAACTACAGCATCCAGGGACTGACTCTCACAGCGAGACATAAAACAGAAGATACCCCCTATTTGCTGAGTCAATTTGACTGATTGTTTCTTTAGGTGTACCTTCCCAGTGAGTGCTCTTGAAACGATGATCCCCAGATAATCAAAAACTTTAACCCTGGGGATGACTTCTCCAGCACAAAACATAGGCCACATATTTGCTGAACGATTTCTTCCCACATAAGCCATTACAGCCGACTTCTTATTATTGATTTTAAGTCCCAGATTGCTCATAAAAGATTCATATGCATCAATGAGGATCTGAAGTGCTCTGGGGGTCCTGGCGAGCAACACAGTATCATCCGCATATGCTAGAACAGGAAAGGCCCGACCCGCCCAGAACCAGAAAGTCAGCCCTTTTGTTAATCAGATCTTTCGGGAGCCCATTAATACATGAACAGAAGCAAATTGTGGACAGGACACATCTCTGCTGGACACCACACCCAACTTTGAAAGATGCCGTGCAGTGCCCCCACCCACGGGCCACTACGCACACAGGCCTCATTGTCTCTGTGGATTTACACCAGAACCCTCAAGATATCCCCTGGACAGCCCATGGACCCGACCACAGCCCAAAATGTTGTCCTGTCTACCTTATCAATGGCTGTGCTAAGGTCCATAAATGCCAAATACACCACCGCCCTCCTGCAGAACACTGAATTGGCCACCAGAAGATATAGATTAAGGCTCTGCTCCAAGGTCCCTACCCCGGTGCAAAAACCAAACTGTATGTCAGATAAGATTGCCTCCTCTGAAAGCCAGGTTTCAATATGTCCCAATAAGACCCTCCCAAAAATCTTAAAGGATGTGTCCAAGAGCAAGATTGGTCGGTAGGCAGTTGGGCTCACATGATCCCCCTCCTTGAATATAGGGAAAATAATAGCCTTTTTCCAGGACAAAAGGTAGCTGCCTGATTACATACATGCATTAAACACCAGTGTTAAGAGTGGAGCCCAAAGATCCAGGGGGTCCTGAAACAAGTCTGAAGGGATTGCATCCAGGCCCGGAGCACGGTTATGGGCCTTATGGCTTCAAAACCCTAGGCACATCCTCCAGCGTGAACTTTAAACTGGAGGCAGTTGGATCCGTGCATTTCCCTATGATCCCTCCCCTGAACAGGCTTCCAAAATGCTCCAACCAAGCTGCTTCCTGCACATGTGTACCACTGGCCCTTTCTGCCAAGCAACCAGAAGGTCACCCTTTCACAAACTCCCAAAAGACCTTCTGTTCATTATGGTTTGCTGCATCCAGAAAGCCCTCCAAGATTCCCCTTCAATTTCCCGCTTCCTTCTCTTAAGCTCTGCCTGGTATTGGGGTCTAGCATGGGCGATCTCTTTCCTACCAGATAGAGGTTGGAGCCTTCAAAAACCTCAGCAATGATCTTTTGACACATCTGCAAGCCTCGTCAAACAAACCTCTGCAGGGTGCCCTCCCATTTGCCTTGCTCATAATTGTGAACCTTTTGGAGAAAGCCCCCACCAATTTAACAAATTGATCCACAATCCGCCTCAAAGGTGTACGGTCATCCAGAATACCATGGAGTAAGGCTACGTTATCAGCAATCGTGTCTCAGTGCATGTTGTCCTCCCTGATTTTTTCCCATTTAATTCTCCTTGAGCCAGGGGCCACCACCTTGACTGTACAAGCTACGATGTCAGATGAGCCCCCGTCCCCACACACACTCTTCAGGGTCAGGCGGATAGGATGATGGTCGTTATTTACATCCGGAATCACCTGAAAACTCAAGGCCTGTTCCCATAGACCCACAGAAATACCAAAGTAATCAATAGTCAAAGAGCCTAAATGGTTATTGAAGGTCAGAAGACCTGGAATGTCTGGAGCCAGGTGGCCAATGACAGTCCGCAACCCCGATTGTATCAACCAAGAGCACATTTGAAATCCCTTGGCACAACCCCTGGTATCCATCATATCAGGAACTGGAATCCTTAAAGACACGTCCTCTTGGGGATCCAATAAATCATTGAGCAAACCCATGCCCATTTTGAGGTTGAAATCATTGACCCATATATAGGATTCATATCTGCTCCTACTGGACACCAACAGATCCTCAATAAACACTTTAACCCTGGCAAGCCTATTTAACTCTGCATTGGCGGGGCTATTATAGAAGTTGATGCTGCACAACGACTCTCCCGCTGCAGGGGAAAGGCGGATCACCTGAAGGAAATCCATATTTTCTTTTTATTGATATAGCTGAAAAATATCAACTTTACAAAATTAAACAGAAGAGAAAAAAAGAAAAACATCAAAAAGTTACAAAGACACAAGAAATCACAGAAGAAATTGCAAAAGAAAACATAGCATATAGTTGTGCGCCTATGTGAATATTAAACGGAACATAAAAGCATAAAAGAAACCAGTCATTTTTGCACACAGAGCTTTCTAGTCTGGCTGCTAACTTTTAAACCTCTCCAGCAAGTACCCCAGTATTCTCTCGAAGTTTGAGAGCATACAACAGCGCTAAAGATCGTATTCTCACTTTAACAGAGTAGCCAGAGTAGATAATTTGCCATAGTGTGATAGAACTTTTGACTTCATATTGATCTACAATTGCTTTGAAGTGAAGTTGCTGCTGCGGTAGAAGTACCTTGCATTCAGTCAATAGGTGCTGTACATCTTCTCTTTTAGTATCATCTAGGCAAAAATGTCAAATGTTCAAAGATTCCTTTATAAGCTTCCTACGCATCAAGACCTGTCTTGTCGGCCATAGATTCAGTCTTAGCTGTAAAAAGTCATGTATATGCGCCACAGATGGTGATTCAACCAAATATGCCTCAAGCATGCTATGTTTTTTTTAATCCCTATCCTTCTGGATTACAGTCACAATATTTTGCACACTGCTCACAATTATTGACCCAGTCCACGGCATACAATCTAGTTTGTCACTTTTGTAGAGTTTTGAAGCAAAACTGTTAGAGATACATCTATTCCAGCCATGTCCTGAACCACATGAGATTTCCATTTGCTTATGAATGGATCAGTGGACAAAAACACATAATCTGCTAAAAACCCCAAAACATATTTGTTATCAATAGCCAATATACACTTTCTGAATAACGCAATCCCATACCAGGTGTATCTGCTGTACAATTAAATGAGACCAAATTCATAACGTAAAAGAGGAAGTGGTGTACAATTAGGCAGGTGTAGGACTCCTCGCCAAAATTTCCCCTCTAACAAAGACCAAAACTCATTGGTCATAATGTGTCTGTTTTACTGCAGCATATTTCAGAATTGGAGTGGCTTTCTGTTGGTAACAGGTCAACGCAGGAACGGCAGAAACTTTGCTGTATCTCCTCTGGATAATGATCACTTGGTGTTTAGCTGAGTTGACCTTATCAATCAGAAGCTGTTTGCATATATCTGTTGCCCCTTGGCTAGCTATTTGAACACCCAAATAGGTGTACAGGCGAACCACCTGCAAGTTTTGCTGTTTAAGGGTCAACGTTTTTCTCTTGAACCTGCCTTTGCCTAATACATTAAATTCCATGATCTTGGATTTATCAAGATTAATGATCAGGAAATTGTCTTGGGTGTATACAGCAAGCGCATCTAATGCGGTTTGGAGTCCTCTCAGTGTTTTGGATATAATGACCAATTCATCCGCATACATTAGAACGTTTTTTTTTTTGTTGGACCAATTTCGGAGGATCGGAGAGTATGTTTTGAAATACCTTGCTAACAGAAATGATATAATTAAAAATAGCGGATGCCAAAGTGCATCCTTGTCTTACTCCACGATGAACCGTGATTGGAGCTGAGAGTTTACCATCAGCAAACAGCCTTACCTGAATCGTGTTATTATCATGCAGATCTTTAATGAGGGAAATTATGTAACACGGACAACTTTGTTGCATTAGTTTGTGTATCAGCAATTCCCTGGAGATTGAATGGAATGCTGCTTTCAAATCTATAAATGCCACGTACAGAGCTTGCTTTCTTATATGATGACTGTAAATTATTGATGATAGAGTCAAAAGATTAACACAGGTACCCATCCCAGAGATAAATCATGTTTGAAAAGGATCTCTAATACCTTCAATGCAGTTCCAATTGTTGAAATCTCTTAATATAAATTTGGCAAACAGCTTTATGGGCGCATCCAAAAGAGAGATGGCCTGTAGTTATTCACCTCAGAACAATCTCCCCTTTTAAAAATAGAAACAATTATTGCAGAAAGCCAGGAGGAGGGAATCTTGTCGTTAACCAAGATATGATTGAAAATGTCATACAGAATTTTTGCCCACAGTTAGTCGGTTTGCTTAAACACATAATTGCTAAGCCCATTCACGCCAGTGGTATGAGAATTGTTGAGTTTTTTTATTTCACTAAGAATGTCCTCCTCGTCAATACTAAGGCCATCGTAAGTTGAGATCCCCATAGAAGGATAGGACTCCTGCCCAATCGGGCTTTGATACAAAGTAGAAAAATGTGCTATCCAATCTGTCTCACTGACGCCATTTATCTGAACTGATTTTTGAGTTAAGTTGTTCGCAATGTTTATCAAAGCCCAAGTTTGAGCAGCATTTTTACAACAAATACTTCGCAACATGCTTTCAACATCAACTTGCATCAACTGTATTTGGTGGCTTTGCATCCAGTTTCGATAATGACAGTACACGTAACCACTCATGTTTGTTCGCACAGTTGGAGGAAGCTACAAGCTTTTTGTTTTCAAAAAAGCGCCTTTTTAGATTGTAGTAAGGTATGAAATTTGTGCGGCAGTTGGAATTGCACGAGATGTGCCCCTCTCACGGTAACTATGCAAGTAAGTGGTATAGTCATTGTTTGTCACTGAGACATCATAATAGCAATTCACCAACTGGTTGTAAAAAGCCAATAACGATTGGGGTTCCAACTCAGTCGCATTCGTGCGTTAACTGTCATCATCTGAGGGAATTTACAGTGATCGTTATTGGGAGCCCCCGAGTTAACTGACCACACCAGAATTAATATATTGTGGTCACTGAAACTTGGGGTGTGACCCTGAAACTCATAGCCTCCTCGAACGTGCTTAAGTCAACAAAGGCATAATCAAGAATTGATGTATGTTTTCCTCTCTGCCATGTAGTCTGCGAAATCATATCTCCAGGTAGAGCACGATTGCACATATGGAGGCCCTCCAATCACACAAAAAATTGTCTTCGGACATTCCCAATGGATTGCGATATATATTCAAGATTGCCACTGTCGGGGTGATTATCCCGGAGTCGGCAGAGCCGTTCGTGGACCTCCAGGCTGGGAGGCCCCAACTCCTCCTGTGTCCCCAAAAATGAGTATGAGACACACACAAGAAGCAAGGCTAAGACTGCGGTTTATTGCAACGACAGGGACGGGTTTCTCGTATGCATTCGAGAAAGCGCAAATGTCACTCTCAGAAGGGCTCGTAGACCCTTTTTACTACAGTATGATGCGCTACCTGTGTCACCTGAGAAAAACCTATCGCCACTCAGGATTGGCTCTCTGAGTGGTAGGGTTACTATGGTTATCATATAGAGAAAGTTGTTATTGGAAGGGACCAGATAAGGTGGTGTACTTGGGCTGTCCCTAACATTTGTTACTTCAGAATTGCAACAAGGGGACCCTTGGTGATTGGCTATAAGAAACGGCATCAGTAGTGACTCCCCCTGTGTTCTGATTGGTTCACCCGCGAGCCCCCAAGCCTGGGACCATCGTCGTTCCCAGCTTGCGGTGTACCTGTCATTAGCAACAATGTGCAACTATGTGTTTTGTGCAAACAACAGGCAGGTCTGCTCATAGGCTCATAGGCAAGTCGTTCCCGTCGCTGTAGGTGTCCAGCTTGCCGCTTCATTGTTGAAACCTGTGAGACCCTGGCTGCTTCTCTGTCTCGTAGACTTGGCACCTTGTCAGTTGGCTTGGAAGATTGGAAGCAGAATTCTGAGCATTTGATTTTAGTATTCTGTGTTTGGAGGCTTAGCATTTGCATTTGCAAGTATAACCTTGGTGCTGGGCTTTCGGCATGTGAGTTGCAACATCCTGGCCTTGGCTGTGGGCCCTCGTTAGGGGCTTGTTCTGCCTGATCAGCACTTGTATTCCGTTCTGAAGGGGTTTCCGTTTGCAAGGCTCCAACCTGGGGACTCTTGTTTGCGGCCTACTCGGGCTCAGTTCATGGGTCCCGGTTGGTCGTGGAGTGACAAATCATCATATGCAGCGCTAAGTATACGTGATAGCGTCTTGTAGAGATAGGTGGCAAGGAAGCATCAGCAAGCATATACACAATCTCTTCAGGCGTCTTGCGTTTCTGCAGTGCTGTAGAAGGCCTATGTGAAAAAAATAAAAAAGATGCGCGTCCGTGAGTGTGACGGTCCGCTACATCATAACACTGAGTATGTCCTTTGTGTATGTTGGTGTGTGAATGACCAGTGTGCATGGTGGCACGTGTGCTTTTATCTGTTGGCTATGTCGTCATGGCATCTCTAATGATGTGGATACTTGTAGTCATTGCTCTAGTCGAGTTCATCCATGCCGCAGGTATTATCTTGAGTCATGGAGCCTGGTGTTGATCTTACAGGTGGGCATACTCCTCTTATGTGTAAGTTCTTGAACCAAGGTATTTTGTCGTCTGGCATATAGGCAAACTCATCTTGTGGAGGGTGTCTGGGCCATGATCCCCTAGACCATGGTCTGGATGAGATTGAGGGGAGGGTGTTATCCCATCCTCCCACTTCAGTCCCCCCTCTGGTCGACTTGTCGACCACAAACTCATCCTTCTCCTTATCTCCTTTTACTCTCCATACGTTAGTTATTCCTGCCAAGTGTCCATAATGGTTCACATGATCTTCAAAAGACCAGTACATAAATACGCAGGTGCCGCCAGGTTTGCAGTATACACATCTCCCTACATAGCTCCTCGGGTTTCTTGGGTTCTCAACTTTCAGGGATGATGGATCCTTGTGGTTGTCGATAATTTGTTTGCGCAACCTCTCTCTTTCCTTTATTATCGTATCTGTGTGTAGTGCGTCATCTACTGGTAGTAAGGCGTGCATGCCAGTCATCTCCAACATTTCATCCACTGTGCGAGCTCTTCGTGCTCTCCGAAACTTTATCATAAACAATAGTTTATGATCGTCCCCACAGGTAGTTTCCTGTAAGTGCTTCCCCTTGTCTCTTTGCTCTTGAAAATACATTATTGTTGTTGTTCTCATTACCTACTGTAACCTTCAATGACCTCTTCCTTCTCTTGTTCCCTTTGTCCATCTTGGGGAAGTTGGCCAAGTTGACGTGTTTTTGAGGCACAACTAGTGATGGCACGTTGATGTGTACCATAGTACATACTCCATTCCAAGAGGTGGGCAGTGTATGATATGCCTTGTCACCGCAGGCCCAATAGTGATCCATTTTTACCGCTGTGCCAGCACCCCCCTCAGGCAACTCCACTATGTCTTTACAGTTGGTGTTGTACCCTACATCCACATCTCCTCTGTGTTGGTAGCATACTGTGGGTGCAGATAGTGGTAGTATTCTTACTGGGTCTTCATCCTTCTCCATCCACATTAACATTGGTACATACATACCCCATGTCGTCCAACATCTGTCATTGTGTTCCTGTATGGTGGTAGTGTTTTCTCTCATTATCATGTTGCTCCCAACTACTCCTATCTGCAAGCTGCCACTCAACATTCATATATACTTTTCCAGTTATCACTATAATGGGCGTTTCCCAGCACCCTTGTTCTCCAGGTGTTTCAGCCGCATACCAAACGCATGGTAGGTAGTCCGGCGTAACCATCTTCGTTTCTCCTTTGTCTGGGCCGTCAGTGATGTACCTAAAGGCTTCAGTATGTAGGCTTCTCTTGTGGTAGACCGAGTATTTTTTGAGGCCATTATTTTCGTATGGATACGTGTCCCTAGTCTTCCATTCTATTCTCACCACCGTCCCTTGGAATCGTCCTCTTGTCTGGAATAGTGCTAAATATATCAAGCATGACATCGTTTTTGCTGGTACTTCTGTAGCAACAAATGTTCCTGGCATATGGGATCAATGAGCAAACGTAGCAGTTGTCTTCCGTTGTTTGCTTACCAATTTTGGTCATGTGCTTATACCACATGTTGTTTGAGACATGTGCTGAATCTGTAAGATATGTGTTAATTTCCTTCTTTTCTATGTATGTGCTGCGTTTAACTCTACTACCCTTACCTCTAGTGCTACTTGTACCACCTGATACTGTACCTGTTGCAGCCATGTGAGGGGGTATGTTAATCTTAGGTGCAGCCATAATATTCAAAGCATAGGTGTTCTGCCAAACAGAGGCAGCCAATAAACCAGTGATTACCAACACACCTAACAGTTTTATTACAGTCACTAATCTCACCGTCATTTTGCTGTTACCTTTGCTGCGGTCCTGAAGCTTATTCTTGCGACGGTAAAGTTGCCCACCTGAAAATTCTGAAGGTATGCGTTATTATGGTTAGTATTGTTAATTAAGCACTCCCTATCAAGTAATCATTCATTGCCAAAGCGAAAAGCTGTTCCCACATTAATCTCAGAGACCTATCCCTCAGAGCTGGTAGGTGCTCATGAAGATGGGGAAATGATTGCTCTATAGCCAAAACAAATGCTGTGTAATACACACATACATCCTTCTTTTCAGATATTTTGGTCTCCTTATGTGGTATACAAATTGGTTTGATAGGGCTTCAGGGTTATTATCGTTGGCGGGCAGCATTTACTCCTGAGCAGAACACGACGTTAGTTATTTAACTTTCTAGACAATACAGTAATATGCGGTACCTGCATGTGCGAGAGAAAAAGAAAAAGAGAACATACAATTGTTTATAGTGGTGTATGCAACATTCTGCTTCATCATTTAATGTCCTTTACTCAATAGTGTGATGGGCAGAGTGGGGCTGAGCAAGTTTTTCTTTTGTTTGGGACCTTGTAACCATGGGATGGGCTAGGGGTGATTTTTCAAAGTCCGTTAAGATGTCCGTGGCTGGGGGTAGATTGGGGGTACAGTCACAATTGTCCTCTTTGGCTGTTGCTGAGTGGTTGTCCAAGATGGTGCTGCTGATGATGTCGTCTGCACGGTGGCCCTATTGTCAACGTGAGGGCGGGTCTTATAGTTGTAGGGCTTAACGTCGTGAAGATGAGTCCAAGTGTTTTTACTTGGCAACTTTACTGCTCGAGGAGCTACTGCCTCTACCAAGTGTGGCCCCATGAAATGGGGTTCATTCCACTTACGATTAAAGTTCCGGAGGAGAAGACTGTCGCCCTCTGTAATTTTACACAGTCCTCGCTGTTCTTGTTCTTCGGCTGATTCTTCGCGTTGGGTGTTCTTTGACCCGCGCCGCGTGCACTCGAGCTGTTGAGGGATAAAGGCGACACTAGTAATCAAGGAAGACACATATTGATGCATTTCATCACCAAAAACACTTGCAGAACTTTTGTTGTCAGTTAGTGCCCTTGATGCGGGCGTTAAAGGGAGACGCATTTGACGACCAGTGACCACTTCTTGGGGGCAGAGGTGGTGGTCAGAACCTGGTCTATTTCTCAACTCAAATAGTGCCAAGAGGAGGCAGTACAACCAGCTCTTCTTGGTTGTCTGCTGAATCTTCGCTATCTCTTCCTTTAGGAGGCCATTGGGTGTTGGCACAAGCCATTTGCTTGCGGGTGATATGCACATGCAAATTTGTGCTTTATTCCCAGAAGGGTGTGATGTGCTGGAATAGGTCGTTTGCGAAGTGCGAGCCGTTGTCTGACCGGAGCACTTCACATACGCCCCACCTAGGGAAGACCTCTCTCACTAAAAACTTGGCAGCTCTGAAAGCGTCTGCGTGTGTGCAGGGCCCAGCTTCGACCCACCTTGAGAAGGGGCATACTACTACTATCATGTACCTGTGTCCATGACATACATTGACCATGTCAACATAGTCAATGTGAAGGTGTAGAAAGGGTCCTTCTGGCCGGGGTATAGTACCTTTTATCACTTGCAGCATGTGACCGGCCGTGAACTGTTGGCATGTTAGACATTTGCTGATGAAATTGGCAAGGTGGGAGTTTAAATCGGAACAAAACCAGTTTTCCTTAATTTGCGCTGCAATCATCTCCTTTCCTGTATGTGTTGCATAATGTAGCTGAGTAAGTCCAGTTTTTAACAGTGCTAGTGGGATAACTACTTTTCCAGTGTTATTCTGTCGCCATAAGGCGTCCGTAGGGGACATCGTGCACCCTCTTTTTACCCACAGTTCCTTTTCTGCCATTGGCGCAGATGCCTGCAACTCCATAATCTGTGTTGCAGGAAGATGTGTGTACCCATCCTTCATCAACATTTGTCTCGACTTCAACCTCCCCCTCCCTGATTCGTGGGGAGTCCACAGTTCACCAGAATACACAGCATGTTTTGCGTGTGCATCTGCTACTTCATTACCCTTTGAGATATAGTCATCACCATTGGTGTGTGCCTGGCACTTAACCAATGCCACTTCTTGGGGATCGTTTATTACTTCTATGAGTTCGGCTAGTAGGAGGGCATGCTGTACAGGGGTACCATCTGCTCTCCTAAAACTCCTTCTCTGCCATTTAATTAATCCCGAGTACACTGTTGATGTTACATATGCACTATCGGAATATATGGTGACCTTTTTATCAAAACTTTCTTTCAGCGCCAGAATCAGTGCCACTAATTCTGCTGCTTGGGCCGAATAATGCTGTGGCAGTTGGACGCATTTGACTGCGACATACAGCAAATCTTCTGTCATTTTGACCACAGCTGCTCCCGTCCTCCTTACTGCATCAGTCTGGTCAATGGTTGAGGATGCGTCAATATACATTATCTCACCCTCTTTTAGTGCCTCCTCCTCAACCTTCCTTATACAGGAGTATATTTCAGTGGTTTGTGTGCAATCATGGGCATAATCACCTTCTTAAATTACTTCTGCTAGGAATCTGGCTGGATTTACAGTGCTGCACCTAACAATGGTCAATTCTGGTCTAGATAAAATTATTTCATAACCTGAGGCCCTTTGTGTGGTCAACGTAGATTTGGGTTTGTTCAAAATTGTGAACAGTGTGTGCTCCACAAATAGTGTAGTTGGGCACCCCATTGTAATTGATGATGATTTTTCCAAAGCGAATGTGGCTGCTGCGAGACCTTGTTCGCAAGGGAAGTGACCTAACATTACAGGGTCCAAGTGACCACTGTAAAATGCTATTGGTTTGTGTCCCATGTTTGTTTTCTGAGTCAGTACTGCCTTCATTACTGCTGAGTCGCAATGTGAAAAAATGAAAAATTGGTGCTCATAGTTTGGGGTGGGCAGCACGGGTGCTCAGGATATGGCATTCTTCAGCTCATCAAACCCCTCTATCATTTCTCTTGTCCATTTCAACTTCCTGTCCCCCTGCTGTGCTTCCCTCAGTGCTTCAAGTAGGGGTCCTATGTATGAACTGTAATCAAAAACCCATGCTCTGCAATAATTACATAAGCCCAGGAACTGTTGCAGTTCTCGCACCGTTTGTGGCTGTGGTGTGTTCTTTATCGCGTGCGCTCTCTGTGGTGCTATGTGTCTTCCATGCTGGGAAATTAGTTGGCCAATATAAAGTACTTGTTCCTGGCAGTACTGTAACTTTTCTTTGTCCACTTTGTACCCCTTTTCAGCCAACACTGTGAGCATTTTTATTGAATCTTCCCTGCATCTCTCCTCAGTGGTGCTGCAAATCATTATGTCATCGACATACTGCAGCACTGTACTTTCCATTTCAATGTTTCCTAAGTCCATCTGTATTACCCTGTTGAAAATTGAGGGCGACTCACAGTACCCTTGAGGCAACCTGGTATGCTTCCACTTTGTGTTCCTATATGTGAAACTCGTGAGATCCTGTGAGTCTGGGTGCAGGGGTATGGAGAAAATTGCATTTTTGAGGTCAATTACGGTGAACCGTGATGCCTCAGCTTGTATTCCACATAGTATTGTATACGGGTTTGCTGCTATAGGGTACTCTACCTCTACTATGTGGTTCAAGGGTCTAAGGTCCTGGATGAAACGCCACGACCCTCCCTTTGCTTTGCACACTGGGTAGACAGCTGTGTTGCATGTTGATTCTGATGGTACCAATATGCCATTATTTATCAGAGCTGATATCGTCTCATATATGCCCTCATGTGCCTCCTTTGATAATGGGTACTGTTTGACTCTAGGTAGGATTGCTCCCTTCTTCAATTTTATTCTTACTCCCCCAATGCTCTTTATGCAGCCCACGTCATATGGACTGGGGGTCCACAAGGATGCTGGAACCTTTGCCATGTCTTCCTCATTAAATTTTACTGGGGTAAATGTGGGCGCTTCAAGTGCCATGGCCATTTTTAGCGCCACTTGCTTGTATGTCACCTTCAGCCAAATGTCAACACTCATCATGAACACCATCACCCCTTCTCCCTTGTCGTCTGAGAAAAGCTCTTCGTCAGACACCTGCGTAACTCTGCACCCCTCAGCCAATGCTATTACTGTTCTCCATGCGCTGCCCTCCCTGTCTTGGGCATGAACTGTGATGTAATCTGGAGTTGCTATGATGCTTTCGATGCTTACGGAAATCACCTTCCCCTCTTGTTCATCTGCTGGTGTCTCTGGCCTGAATAAGTATGCTGCTGGTCTCCTCCAAACCTTGCCCTCAATCCCTGGCATCCATGCGAATGCCATATCTGTCCCGTACTGGAACATTTCTCCGTCAACTGGCTCAGCTCGAGCTACTGTTTTACCACAGTAAGCTTGCAATATTTGCTGTGCTGTGAGCATGTTTATTCCTGGTGTGGAGCAAATTATTCCATTCTTCGTGAAGGATATAGTCATATTCAATCTGCTCATAATGTCCCTCCCAAGTATGTTTACTGGCGACTCCCTTGAGTATAGGAGCGGGACAGACATTTCATTCTCTCCTATAGATAAGGAGATGTTATCAGTAAAGGGAACCAATCCTCGAGCCCCAGAGAATCCTTGAGTGTGCATGGCTTCACCTGACATCTTAAATTTACCATCCCTTATGCATGACCTGGTTGCCCCGGTGTCAACAAGGAAGGAAGACTTTTTGTCACCTATCGTTACCTGTATGCTTGGTTCCTCCACACAATTGGGTGTTACCGACAGGATGGGACACATCAAGGACATCTGTGGGCTAGCCTATTGTGGGTATAATGACATACCACCCCCGGTGTAGGGGTTGTGTCCTAATATCGTCACTCTACTCAACTGTGTTTGTGGTAGTGTTGTGTCAGTTGTTGATACCTTACTGTCCTGTATTGGGGTTGGTTGTGGTGCTGGTTGCATCTGATGTTGTTGTGTCACTACCATCTGTTGCGGTGAGGATTCCTGACCCTGTATCTGTGGTTGTGGTGCAACATACTGCACTTGTTGTTGTGTGCCATTCTGTTGCGTCCCTTGTTGTTGGTACAACTGTTGCTCCCCCACATGCCCTTGTTGTCCTTGCTCTTCCCATACTATGGGCCTTATTCTACATGTGCGTGACATATGTCCTACCATTCCACAGACCCAACATACTGGCGGTTCCCTGGCCTGCCATGGGAAATTGCCTGTGTTATCTTGGTACACTGGCTGCCCATTGGGGTAGTGACCTCGGAGCCCTCCCACCTGCTGCTGCGTGGGCTGGGTATTTCCCCTCCCTCTCATCATACCACCCCTTCCCCGGAAGGTGTTGTAATATCCTTTTCCTGGTTGCACGTATCCCCCCAGCAGTGGCCATGTATAATGTGGGCTGCAAAACCTGCTATGGTATTATTTGCCTTGGTTGTGGTAATTGGGGGATTTGTTGTTGTCTTGTGTCCGGTGCTATCACTACTGGCGCGGGTGTCTGTGCTACCGCTGCTGGTGTTGTAATTAAGGCACCTTCCATTGAGTATTTCTACAGTGGTGTATTATCGTTAGTTGTATCTCCGGCCATGGTTTTGCTTCTATTCCCACTACCTTCTTCAATTGTCTTTGTACTGCCTCCGGGAGCCCCTGTGCTAGTATGTGATAGAAGATGGCTGGTGTTTTATCCCACTGCTCCCGAGTTTCCAAGCGCCACTTCTCCTGAATCTCCTGGATGTAACCAACAGGATCTTCATTCTCAAACATTTTGCGTGAGGTGATAGCTCCTATGTCTGATGTGTCTGGGTACTGGACCCTCAGGGCCTGCCATAGTGCATGCCTACAGTTGGCGAATGGTGCCCCATCATGTGGCGTATCTGTAGTAGTAACTCTGGAAAAGCCCGCCCTTTTCCAGATGTCATCGGCTGCATCCCCCAGTATTGATATTAATAGCCCCTTCACATCATCCACCACTAACCTTTGCCCCGCAGTGTGTTTCTCCATTTCATATATCCACTTCCCTGCTCACCTGCTTAATGATGGGAGTCTACATTTTATGTTTTCCTTATCGGCATGCTTCCAGGGAACATTTTGCGGTTTTACCACTCCCCTTTCCAAAAGTGGCATTCAATTGTAACCCTTCTGTTCCCCCCGTAACGGGGAGGTAGTGTCAGTGTACTTGTCTTCGTTCTCTGTGTCGGGAGGCTCTGTTATCATATCTATTTTACCAGTACTCATCATATTCTCTTCCTCAGTCTTCCTCCCTTTCCTATTGCTGTCTTGTTTCACCGCAGGTGTGTGTGGTCGTTCTTCCTGCCTGCATCGAGGGAGATCCCTAAGCCTGCCGATGTATGGCGAGTGTTCAGGCGTAGGCGTGGGTGGGCATGGTGGACGTGTTAGCGCAGATGTTGCTGCTGGTGTCGTTCTTCCTGCTACCTCTCTTACCTGTTCCTTACCTGTCCTTTCCTCTTCCCTTTTCCTGCATGTCCATGGGATTTGCCGTTTGCGCGTGTGAGGTACAATTTATCTAAACTTTCCCTATTGCCGCTGCTTCCTCTTTTTCCAATACCCTCATCTTCTTCACTGCAAAACCCGTCCAACAGTGACAACCCCCATTCTGTTCTTTTCCCTCCCACTGTCACTGTTTTTAAATCTATTAAATCCATCCCTCTCTCTTCGCCCGGCGTCGAGGTTGTGGGCACCTCCACGTCCTGGCGGGTGTATGTTCTCACTCCACGGCCCATCTTTTTACCTTCACTCTCCTCCTCCTTCTTCCATTCCTTTATCGCTGCCCCAATTTCCTCTCTCTCTCTTCTTTTTTAGTTCCTCCATTACCTCACTACTTACCCTTGCTAATATCCTTTCTTCCTCTTCCTTTCTTTCTCTTTTTCCCGTTCCTGTTGTAATATGCTTTCTATTACTTTACCCTCTTCATATTTCCTGTTGCTTTCAGATAATATTTTCTTCTTCCACATCTCCATTTCCTTTTCCCTCTCTTCTTTTCACGTCATGCTGCTCTGCACAGGACGTCCTTTATGCTACTGCTTTCATCCTCCCCACCTCTCTCTTCTTCTTCTCCGCACGCTCTTTCATCCTCTCCCGCTTGTCCCTAACTTCCTTCTTTTCTTTCTTTCTTCCCCGTGTCTCTTGCTCGAACTGCCTAATCAGTGCACTCCGCACCTCCCTCAGTTGTTCCAACCTGTCCTCCAACATTTCCTGCTCCTCCTGTGACAATTCTCTTTCCTTCGCCTTACTCACCTCGTCCACTACCTGTGCACCGTCCTCATCATCCTTGTACGCCCTTCTTACCGCATTCTCCTCTTCACTAGTTAGTGACCCCCGCAACTTTAAGAGCACCTGCACAGCTACCCATTCGTCAGGTCCTATGTTTGCGATGTACTCCTCACTTCTCTTTCCCCCTTTTCTGCCTATCTCAGTGGAACTTGAACCCACCGTGCTTGTTATCTCCCCCCTCTGGTAACTACCTGTAGTGGTATATGGTGGAGGGATATAGGCTGGGTTTGAGTACCTCTCAGCTGCCGTCAACTGCTGCCTCGCTGCTTATCGTAACTCTGTCACTGGATATAACCCACCGTCCTCCTTCTTTACCATCTTCGCTAAAGGCGTTTCTTCTAACCTTTCCTTCTTCACCTCCACGTCACGTGTGGTGCCAAGCCTTTCGCCCTCCCCTTTGTTCTTCTCATTGTTCTGTGTGTGGCTAACCGGCGCACCCGCGCTCCCTTCTTCCTCCTTAAATCCTTTGCCCTCCCTTGTTTCCTTACTCCCCTTCTCTTCTGTGGTCCCTTCCACAGTAAACATACCTGTTGGTCCTGGCCTGGACCCCTGGAACATCCTCCACAAGTTAAACATCTCCACATGATGAGCTAACTTCTTCCCCTTGTACGTGTTGTTTATGTGTGTCAGTAGCATGTGCTGAACATATGGGTCAAAACTGCCGTTAGGAGGCCATGTTGTCGTCATTTTGTTGTCTGTTCCTTTTGTCCATGGAATGCTGTATTTGATAAGTTTATCCGTATGAGGTGATAACGTCTTACAGATATGTTGGAGGGGGGTAGTTAGAGTGTCCCCCCACCCTCTGGATCCTAACTCGTAAAACATGGTTGTACTTTATGTTAACACTTTGCAATTGCAACCTTCTTTACCTGGCTCCGTAATTTTGGGACTTCCGATCGTCCGCTGAAAAGCAATTAAGTTCACAAATATACAGTTCTCTCTCTCTCTTCCTTTGATATCACTTGTACGGCCCCCTTTGGCCGTGGTACATGAAGTCCACTGCGGCTGCGTGCCCTGTGTGACGTGCTTGTACAGCCGTCCCACCTTCACTCTCCACCTTTTGACCACCGCGCTCAACGTGACCCGCGTTCTCCGTGCGCGGCCACTTCTCCCCCTCTCGCTCCTTCCTTATTGAGGGGTGCCGGCGTTCCCTGCGCGCGGCCTCCCCACCTCTCCTATTCCGCCCCTCTCCCTTTGTTTAACTCTTGGTCACCTCCTGGGCAATCCGAGCAAAACAGCCGCGGTGTCCTATGGTATCCTTCAGGTGATGTCACCAACCTCGTTAGCCTATTACCGGTAAGAACTTTTACACTATTAAAACACGCAATGTACTTTAACTCTTTGACCCTGTCAACCCCACAGCTGTCTTCTTGTTACGCCCAGAACAAGGGAATCAAGAATACAACTCTTATAATCGGACTGCGCACGCGGCGTCGCCTCGCGCGTGATACGCCCCTCACCTGGGGAGCTTAACCAGCCAATTATCTTCCACACTCGGCAACACTCTAGCTACCTCCTACGGGGAAACATCATCTACCTAACGAGCTTCAACACTCAATTAGTAGGTATCCACATCTATTCATTGACCTAAAACGCCAATTCATAGGAAATCCACACCCCTTCCATACATGTGCGCTCGATCTGAACAAATCAGTGCCTTTCTATTGACCACGTGTGGCGCCTTTTGGCTCCACCCACCTTCCTCCGCGACGCAGTGGGAGACGGCCCTTGTGCCTGCCTTCACCACTGCTCGCCCACTTGTCGTCACTTAGTATTCAAATCCTTAGCACACACTGTAAATACCCCCGCCAGCCGTTTTCGCAAATCCTTCCCCCTCCCTTACAACATTACATTGCTTGTTAGGTGTGCCATACTCACCAAGTTCCCTTGATGCGGGGCCGCTCGACCGCGTGCACCCCTTCAAGCGGCTCACCACCTCCCCTCATCTGGACTCGTCCGGACACTCGCCAACCGCGGGCGGGATATTTCTCAATCGGCTCCCGAGGGCCAATATCCGGATTGTGCCGTCCGGTCTTCTCGCAGTTCCGCAATGGTCCTGCAGTCCTCAAAAGGGGACAGCGGAAGAGGGGGCCGCGCTGCCGGGCCGCCTCGCAACGAGAGGCCTTGGAATAAAAACGCATGGGGATAGATCTCAACAGATCTCAGCAGTGCCTCCAACTTGTCGGGGTGATTATCCCGGAGTTGGCAAAGTCGTCCGCGGACCTCTGGGCTGGGAGGCCCCAACTCCTCCCGTGTCCCCAAAAATTAGTATGAGACACACACAAGAAGCAAGGCTAAGACTGTGGTTTATTGAAACGGCAGGGATGAGTTTCTCGTATGCATTCGAGAAAGCGCAAAAGTCACTCTCAGAGGGGCTCGCAGGCCCTTTTTATTACAGTATGACGCGCTACCTGCGTCACCTGAGAAAGTTAGCGCAAAAACCTATCCCCACTCAGGATTGGATCTCCGAGTGGTAGGGTTAGTATGGTTATCATATAGAGAAAGTTGTTATTGGAAGGGACCAGATCAGGCGGTATACTTGGGCTGTCCCTAACATTTGTTACTTCAGAATTGCAACAAGGGGACCCTTGGTGATTGGCTATAAGAAACGGTGTCAGTAGTGAGTCCCCCTGTGTTCTGATTGGTTCTCCCGCGAGCCCCCAAGCCTGGGACCATCGTCGTTCCCAGCTCGCGGTGTACCTGTCATTAGCAACAATGTGCAACTATGTGTTTTGTGCAAACAACAGGCAGGTCTGCTCATAGGCTCATAGGCAAGTCGTTCCCGTCGCTGTAGGAGTCCATCTTGCCGCTTCGTTGTTGCAACCTGTGAGACCCTGGCTGCATCTCTGTCTCATAGACTTGGCACCTTGTCAGTTCGGCTTGGTCACGTGTGGAGAGACCGTGGCTGGAGCAGAATTATGAGCATTTGATTTTAGTATTCTGTGTCTGGAGGCTTAGCATTTGCAGGTATAACCTTGGCGCTGGGCTTTCGGCATGCGAGTTGCAACATCATGGCCTTGGCTGTGGGCCCTCGTTAGGGGCTTGTTCTGCCTGATCAGCACTTGTATTCCGTTCTGAAGGGGTTTTTGTTTGCAAGGCTCCAACCTGGGGACTCTTGCTCGCGGCCTACTCGGGCTCAGTTCATGGGTCCCGGGTGGTTGTGGAGTGACAAATCATCATATGCAGTGCTAAGTATACGTGATAGCGTCTTGTAGAGATAGGTGGCAAGGAAGCATCAGCAAGCATATACACAATCTCTTCAGGCGTCTTGCGTTTCTGCGGTGCTGTAGAAGGCCTATGTGAAACAAAATAAAAAAGATGCGTGTCCGTGAGTGTGACGGTCCGCTACGTCATAGCACTGAGTATGTTCTTCGTGTAGGTTGGTGTGTGAGTGACCAGTGTGCATGGTGGCACGTGTGCTTTTGTCTGTTGGCTATGTCGTCATGGCATCTCTAACGATGTGGATACTTGTAGTCATTGCTCTAGTCGAGTTCATCCATGCCGCAGGTATCATCTTGAGCCATGGGGCCTGGTGTTGATCTTACAGGTGGGCATACTCCTCTTATGTGTCATGGTCTGGATGAGATTGGGGGGAGGGTGTTATCCCTTTCTCCCACTTCATCAGTCTTCCTCCCAGGAGACTAAGTTTAGTGAGTAGTAAATAGGTGAGATGCTAATTCCTGTGGTTTTTAATTGCTAATAACATACCAGACGAGGGACGCCCTTGGACAGAGGCTTATTCGGATGGAACACTATGGAGTGGTCTTCCCATACTGGCTTTTCTTTTAGCCACGTCTCCTGTAAAAGAATTATCTCATACTTAGACAGTTTGACCGCACTTTGACCAAAAAGATGTGAATTACCACATGTGTTCCAACTAATTGTTAAAATTTCATGTTTGCTTATTTCAATTCTTGGTTATGATTTTCGATTATGATTAGCGTTGTCTGAGTTGAGGCACTGAAGTGCTTTCTCTTTGGTCAACTGACGCACTCCATAGATGTAATTTTGGGTTTTAACTCTCTTGAAACTTTTGGCATTGCTCGCCAGGATTAAGTTACTCTCTGTGTCCAGTGTAAACGGATTAACCGCTAGGACAAAACCCAGAGCGAATATATCAATCCGAGTCTGTCACAGGGCCTTCCTTATGAAATGAGATTGAAGCCATATTCTAGCAATCGAATTGTCATTGCTCTGAACAAAGTCGACTTGATCAATGTCCACCGATGTTATGTATCTCAGCGCACCAATCTCATCGAAAATGGCCTCATCGAAAATGGCCAGAATACTCATTCTGTTCATAGTGTAAGCAGTGAAAGGAGCAGGGCGACACTTGAGAATGAGCCGATAGAAATTAGCACGCCTCTTATTAGCTATGTTGATTTTTGCCTGTTTCGTACTCGTTTTCGGTGTCTCATTTTCTCTTAGAATGGTGAAACCGGGGTTAGCGGCTTGGCCCAGTTTAGTATATTGTTTCTTAGACAATGTTGGGTCCTGATTCGCAGAATCGTAGTGTGACTGGTTTTGGTCAAAGTAATTTTGCACCGCTTTAGCAATTTGGTTGTCATTTTGATATCCCATGTGAGCCTGCACCTCCTGAACTTTAGGATGGATTTCCAAATTACTGTGCTGAGAGGCATTGTCTTGCAAACAGAGGGCTTCATAATTTAAAGGAGACTCTCTTAAACCTGCCATGTGCATGGTAGGTTGACATATCCCTGCTTATGACAATCGGAGATCCACCAGAGGTCTATTTACTTCTCTTGTAGCCAATGCATGAGCCACTGCGTACATTGGAATCAATTTGTCTACTTCCTGATTATAGTGCACCGCTGATGAGTGCATCATATCAGTCATGGTAGGTGTTATACCAGGAACACCCAGAGCATCAACATTAATTATTTGGGCAGGCTGTACTAGTATGCCAGGAACCTGTGTCACCACTGTTATTTGGGGCTGTTGCAATTTAGTATTCACACATGTAAGTTGGAATTCAATGTATTGCTGAATGGAACGGTCAATTTGCTCTTGAATATCTGTCAAGACAAAATTGCTACTAGCCTCCTGAGATGGGGCTAACACTCCTTTTTGTATCATTAGATGTTGCACTACCATCCACAATCTCAATAGCACTCACTTTTACAATGTTGAACTCCTCAAAAGAGCTCACTATCTGAGTGTCTGGAGACTCTACAGTGCTTGTTGACACAGCCTCTGGAGTCTCTACAGTGCTAGCTTTAGCGGCATCTGGAGTGCCAATAGAGCTGGATTTCACACTCGGTTAGACATTATGAGCTCATTTAGTGGCTGATAGTCTTCAATGAAAGTAACAGTGTGTGCAACCTGTGTTGTGTTAGTAAGTGTGCTGGGCAATTTTTTTAACAAATATTTGTTTTCATTTTTGACCCAGTATTCACTTGTGGAATCAAACGTTTTAGCAATTGTTTGAGATTGCCTCTTGATCAAGAAGGAGGTGCCGTTTGATTCTTCGGTTTCTTTATCACACCTAAGTTCCTGCTCCTTCGCATCAAGCCTGTTTTATTTTGAAATAGCTTCTAAGGGGCCTTTGTACCTTGCTCAGGTTGCCCTTCATTTTCTACAGACAGCTCTAAGTTTTGTTCTGTTATAAGCTCATCAACCTTGTGACAAATCACTGATTTGTCAGCTGCCACTATGTCAACACAAGAACTACTCACAACCTGGGTTACAAGGTCAATGAATGACTTGTTTGACTCATATTAGTTGCATCAACCAACAGAACCATCTTATTTTCCATACCAACAACAGGTGACTTTTCAAACACTGCAAGCTTTTCCAGCTCAATACCATAATCAACAACAATTGGTGTTTGCATAAGAGCATCATGAGCTGCTATAAGCTCATTTGTGCATTTCTCTGCTGTTTTTTCAGTCAGTTGGTTCGCATTTCATAACACATTATCACTCATCCAACTCACTATTAAATCAATTTGTTTGGCTTGCTGAGATTTTAAAGTCTAATGTTTCAAACAATTTTACTAAAGTAGTGATTGTTGTATTCATAGCTTGTATAGTAATTTCGTACAGATTAGAAGATAGACAGCTCGATGGATTTTGAGTAGGAGTCAATGTTACACTTAATCCCCTTGGTACTTGACCCTCCAAGGCTAATGGTGCAAGTGACAAGTGATCAGTGTTGCTGGAATTGTCAAATAAGCTTGAAGACTGATATAAGCTATTATCATGGGCACTTATCAAGGAAGATGATGCAATTATTGATATGTCACCAATACAAACACTGCAATGCTCTGAACATTTAGCTGGAAAGGAGGAAGATACAGGTGAAGAAACATTTACACTGATGTTGTGCACCGATATTTCCAAACCACGGCCAAGCTTTAGCACAGGAATGACGGCAGGGGAGCTGACACCATCTGCCTCATTTACCGATCGCAGCTCCTTAGAGGACACCGCTTCTAGGTGACTTGGCAACAAAGGAACTGGCAGTGCTTCTATCTCCAGTAATTGTGTGTCAGTAATCAAGCTACTTTTGGAGACTAATGCGGGAGATCCATCAGAGAAAGCTATGCAGTTCACATCCGCTTCATTCACAGCAAAGGAAGTCAAACACATGGGTTTGAAAAAGTCACATATATCCCCCAGTGGTGTAGGAGACACATAAAATCTGAGGAGGTCAGGGGACATCTTGGGGACTTTGCTTTATTTATTTATTTATTTATTGTTCTCTAGTCAAAGAACTCGACTTTTCACAAAATTAGAATTAAAATAGCAGTATGTATTAAATTACAAATATCACTGTATAAAACAAGAGAAAAGAAGAAAAGAAAACAGAAGAAAATTAAAGGATGCAGCAGCAAAGAACATGGCTTTGTATGTTGCATTTCTGGATTTATCATCTGACTATGAGCTCATGGTAAGCGAGAAGGAAATAATTACTTCCAGTGGGCCAGAGCTAGGACGCCAGCTCGTTAAGAGACAGATCATATGTAAGTGGACTCCTGCCAAATAAAGGAGTTGCAGCCTTACCTACCAACTGCAAGTTGCTACTTTTTTGTGTGGGGCAAGGAGACGTGTGTGTCTCTTGGAATGGAAGTATGGGGTTTCAAAGAAAAGGGAAATCTTGTTTGTACCTCTGAGTAAGCTCTGTTATGGGAGTAGAGGGACCAGGTGTGTGATGTTGCTGCTTTGACTCTCCTCCGGCGGGGGGGTAAAGCAAACAAGGAGGATGAGCAATCCCTTATAAGCACTCCCGAGGTCCACAGTTGGATGTGTCAGACCCGGGGGATGCCTAGTAGGTGGGGTGTATGTGCACCCAGGGGGGTGGCCAGAGGGACAGCGCGTTATGTGGGCTGCCCCTCTTGCGCCCCTGCGAGGGCCAGTCCAGCCTCTCATGATGAGTCTGGTCCCTCTTATTCCATCCCATGCTGGCTTCAGAGCCTAGCCTTTCTTTTCCTTGTTATTCTGAATGCAGAACTGGACTCTGTTCCTTTATCGTTTAACATTTGCTGCAAAGCCTGATCTATTTGATTCTCTTATATGTTACTAGGACAGCAGAGCATGTGTCCTCTGCCCTGCTACATTATTCAAAGAGCTCCTCTGGCCTTTCTTTGCCTCTCCCTTGTCTCACTGATTGCTTGCTTAATGCATACTTCCTAGCTTGAACACTCAACATATTCTCCCTAACACAGCAATGGCAGCTGTTTGTTGTGTATCTTGAATTGGCCTCTTATTTCCGCTTTTCTGTCTGCAGCGCAAAGGCATTTGCCAGTCACTGCCATGATGGTTCTACCTGGCCATAAGAGAGCAACAGCTAGCCAATATTGGAAGAACATGGGCATATTATGCCAGAGGCTGGCAACTGCCTTCCTAATGCCTACACAAGAGACAACACTTGTCTTTGTTTCTAACAGTAATTCAGCGGATGAAGAAATGCGAGAACACACATATTGCTTATAAATGAAGGGGGTGATGTCACACTTGGTTAAGGCATTTTGATCATGCCAGGAGCTACTATCCAGCTGCAATTAAGCGATTACCTTTTAGACTTCTGGCTTTAAATAACGTTAGTATCACCTGGAAAGCACAGAGGCTGCTCAACAGGGTTCCTGGAGGATGAGGGGTACCCTACTCGTGGGCATGGATGAATGGAGGGCATTCTTGCCCTAGTTTGGAGCCTGGCCCCTACAGCCATGATGGGTCGAGGAGCCTATTACTTTTGGTTGTACGTACCCTTTGAGGGTGGGCAGACATTGCCTCCTGCTTTAGCCCACTAACAGCTCTGCTTTACAACTTTATTACACATACCTGTCAGGTGGCATGTAACTCAATGCTAGTAATGTTATCAGACTCAGAAGTCTGGAATCCTTTGCCACATCAACTAAGGTACAGGCTTGCCACGTGAGACTTTCCCATATCTGAGTCGGCATCTGTCGCCCTGTGGGGAAGACACACGCAGAAAGAGCAGGGCACAGTGCCCTTGTGGGTTTTTCACACTTCTTCCTCGGGGTGGGCACAATTCACTACGCAGAGAAAGTGGCACATGCTGGGCAACATTCTCCCACTTTGACAATTTCACCCAAAGAGCAAAATTGGCTATTTGAAATACCTCTTTTGACTTATTCTTGCACAATCCACACTGATGGGTTTAAGCACCTGTTTAACGCGAGATGGCAATTAAGGGCATTTGCAAACGCACTCAAGAAGCACAGGACACCCTCTTACCAGCGACATGCCATGCTCACTCATTCGAATCACGAATTGCCATTTATCTGGGGTCATGTTAAATATATTTATTTAATTATTACATGTGTAGCATCACGCAAAACCCCCAAGCATCAAGGCGCAAAGTAAACTGCATGGAGTGGACCACTTCCATTGGCGCACGTTTTTAATTTTCCACCACAAAATAGAAGATTTTAGCATAAAAGGCAGGTGAAATCACATTGCTTTTCTACTTTGGAAGAGTGTAAATACCTTGCGCAATTAGCAATTGCTGCCATAATTGACAATGGCTTCCTCTGGACTCTGCCCACTTTTACCAGGTTTCATTTCCAAGCAGATCCCAGAGGAATCCCTTTCCTTATTTCAGCATGAGAATCCATGCTGTCAGTAAGGCTGGATTTGTCTGGTGGAGCGGGAAATACAGGGGGTCCAGGTATGTCCACTCTGCTCCCGAACTCCACCCAGAAAGTGCACAGAAATCTGGCCATTTAGAAAAAGCGACAGTAATAGTGTTTTCCACCAATTTTCCTGAACCAATTGACCTGGAAAATGCTGTGTTGCATCGGAAGCTGAATGCATTCACTCTGCCTATTATCCCACCGGAAGATTAAGCCAGGAAGTGAACACAGGTGTTACATATTCCTGTGCACAATCTGCATTTGGAGCACTAACTAACTGAGCTACCTTACAAATGATATATCCTCTGGGGCTTTACCGTCTTAACCCCTTAACTGCCATGGGTATTTCCCCCCTTTTTTGGTGATCTCACTATGTCGCCATTCAATCCCTTGTAACTTCTTTGTTACATGAGATATCTCGGCCAAAGTTGGCCCCTTTTTTCCCACATGTAGGCAGTCGTAACGCCACCCAGGAATGCTAGTTTGCTGTAGGGTGTGAGAGAAAAGAAACAAAAAGGAGAACATTTGTTTTTTTTTCAGAAAATGCCAATAAAATGTTGTACAAAGAAGCCTTTGGTGTTTTCCTCGTAAGAGCTAGGAACAAATGGTTTGCTGTGCTGGATTTGCCATTTTGCAGGCTTTCAAGAACAGATTGAGTGAGTGGAAACCAAAATAACATATTTTGATATGCTAATCAGCTGTTTTGTGAGAGGTAGACGATTTTGGTGTTTTTTTGTTTAATAGGACAAGCGTGGACGGAATGGAAGAAAAGGGTAGGAAAGCTGAATGGGAAGCCATAAAGGCATACATTTCTGAAAAGTAGACAATATTCCAAGTTTAGGAAGGGGTGATTTGCACAGGTCAGGCAACAAATATGTAGGGAAACATTCCATAGTTTGGGGGAAAATCGGGAAAATGACAGAAAAAAACCCTCAATTTCCGCACATTCACTCACCCACCGTACACGCAGCCAACAACACATGGCCTACCTTCCCGCATTCCCACAGGTGTCCCAACAAAAACGGTATCTCACATGTGTGGGTGCACCTACCTGGGTGCAAAGGGAAAAGCCTAAAACACTGGTAACCCCAAGTCTTTTCGCACAGCAGATTTTCAGGAATTTTGCTCATGTGGACAACCTACAGATTTGGGCCTAGTGTGTCGAAGCCACACAAGGAAAACAGGGAACCCCATGCATTTCTGAAAAGAAGACACCTGCGGAAATCCACAGAGGTCTGACTTGTGCGAATTGCCCCATAATTTATAACCCACAATCCCTGACAAAGTCTGAAATTTGGTGGAAAAACCACAATTTTCACTTTGTCTGCGATTGTGGGTATTAAATTTTGGAAATGCATAGAGTACCCTGTTTTCCTTTGTGGCTTCGACACCCTAGGGCCAAATCTGTAGGTTGTATCCCCAAAGCTTTTGGCGGTTACCGGTGGTTTAGCCTTTTCCCTTTGCGCCCAGGTAGGTGCATCCACACATGTGAGGTACCGTTTACGTCGGGACACCTGTGGGAATGCGGGAAGGTAGGACATGTGGAGTTGGCTGCGTGTTTCGGTGGGTGGCAAGAGGGAAATGTCTGAAAATTGTACTTTTTTCACTAAATTTCAGATTTTGCCAGGGATTGTGGGTAATACATTCTCGGGCGATTCGCGCAAGTCAGACCTCTGTGGATTCCCACGGGTGTCCTCTTTTTGGAAATGCATGGGGTTCCCTGTTTTCCTTGGTTTTCCCTCTGCCTACCACCGAAACACGCCGCCAACAACAGATGTCCTACCTTCCCACGTTTCCCCAGGTGTCCCGACGAAAACGGTACCTCACATGTGTGGATGCACCTACCTCGGCGCAAAGGGAAAAGGCTAACCCACTGATAACCCCAAGCCTTTCGGCAAAGCAGATTTTGCTCATGTGGACAACCTACAGATTTGGGCCTAGGGTGTCGAAGCCACCAAGGAAAACAGAGAATCCCATGCATTTCTGAAAAGAAGACACCTGTGCGCACCCCCCCTTTCCACTAAAAACATCCGTGGGGGTTTAGTGTCCCCCCCACCCACTCAAAACAAGTTATCATTTTTTTTATTTTTGTTTTTGTTTTGCCTCTTTCCTAGGGGCAGATTGTGCTAGCAATCTGCCCCCAGGGAGGGCTACATGAGATGCCCCCATCCATTTGGGGTGGGGGAGAGGACCACCCCCCTTTCCACTAAAAACATCTATGGTGGTTCAGTGGCCCCCCACACCCTCCCAAAACAAGTTATAATTTGTTTGCCCCTTTCCTAGGGGCAGATGGCCACATGTGTGTGGCCATCTGACCCCAGGGGGGGGGGCAAATGGAACTGCCCTAGGCTTGGGGGGGTGGCTCTGCCAATATTTGCAGTGTACTCCCTCCCACCCCAAATGAATGGGGGCATTTCATGTACCCCTTCCCAGGGGCAGAAATCTTCCCCCAGGGAGGGCTACATGAGGTGCCCCATCCACTTAGGGTGGGGGAGAGGCCCCCCTTTCAAACACAAAAAATCCTGGTGTTCTAGTGGGCCCAACACCCCCACCCAAAACAAGTTATAATATATATATATATATATACATATTTGTTTTGCCCTTTCCTAGGGGCAGATGGGCACATGTGTGTGACCATCTGCCCACAGGGGGTGGCAAAATGTACTGCCCCAGGCTTGGAGTGGGGTGGCTCTGCCAATAGTTGCAGTGGCCTCTCCCCTCACACCAAATGGATGGGGGATTCTCATGTACCCCTTCCTAGGGGCAGAAATCTGCCGCCAGGGAGGGCTACATAAGGTGCCCCACTATCCACTTATCTACCCCCCCGTTCAAACACAAAAAATCCTGGTGGTCTAGTGGCCCCCCTGACGCCACCCAAAACAAGTTATAATATATATATTTTTGTTTTGCCCTTCCGGGGCAGATGGGCACATGTGTTTGGCCATCTGCCCCTGGGGGGGTCAAAACGTACTGCCCCAGGCTTGAGAGGGGTGGCTCTGCCAATATTTGCAGTAGCCTCTCCCCCCACCCCAAATGGATGGAGGGCATCTCATGTACCCCTTCCTAGGGGCAGAAATTTGCCCCCAGGGAGGGCTACATAAGGTGCCCCCATCCATGTAGGGTGGGGGGGAGAGGGTAACTTTCCTTGCAAAAATCCCCGGTGACTAGTGGTCCCACCCAGACCCACCCCACCCAAAACTATGTTTAAAAAAAAATCTTTTTTGTTTTGTTTGCCCCCCTTCCCTGGGGGCAGATGATCACCCATCTGCCGCCAGGGTATTTCCCCATGCTTTGGGGGCCAGGAGGGAGAGGGCAGCTTACATAGTAAGCAGCCCCTCCCCCACTTCAAAAACAGATCCCTGCACGACACACCAAACACATATTCTGGGGGGGATAAATGAAATTACACCCCCCACTCAAAATTGTGGGGGGGATTTGTCCCCCCTGCCCCCCATGATATCCCCATCACAAGATTTCTTTTCTCCAAAGTCAAGAGTAGAATCCACCATTTTGCATTTGAGGGCACTCGTCGACGAGTGACGTACTGGGGTGGACTTTAGGGTAAGTGAAGTGGTTGTTGTTTTCAATGTCGGAGGCATGTTAGATTTTAATGTGTATGTTTTGTAAACCATTTACACTTTCCAGGCTCCTTATAACAGGCAATAGTTCAATGAGTGTAGGCCCACATGTGAACTGGTTTTTAATGGTGCATTGTAACAATTGTGCTAGACTGCTCAAAGGGCCTTGCCCCACAGTCACAGTCAAGCACCAGGAAAAGCTTATGAGCAACAGTAGCAGCAGTCTTGTCTCTGAATGCAAAAGCCTTGCCCTTCAAAGCATGTAGTGGCTCACCTTGTTGTGCTTGGGCTCGTCCAATGAGATCTTCAATGGAGTAGGAGCTTGGACCTCACCTCGCCTCTTGCCCTGAGCCACGGACACCAGACACACACTCCTCACACACTGCACCGCGCTCCACGCATGCGCAGTGTGTACGTATTCTGGGAGCTGCGGTTAACAGAAGTAGAAAGAGGGCAAAAGCCTTGCAGTTTCACTGGCGAAATATTCACGAAGTCCTGAGGAAATGAAGCAGCGTCCTGTGCCACCAGACACACACTGCTCACACACCGCCATATTGGTCTCAACCACCTTGACCCTACAGTCAAGAGAGGTCTTTATTAGGGTAGTCAAAAACCCCCATAACATCTACCTCTCATCTTTTTCTTGGCTGGGATCCCAAAGCTATATAAACCTAATAAACATAAACATAAACATAAAAGAGAACAAAAAAAACATCCAATTTAGGGGTCTCAAATGCCCAGGTATCCTCCAAGAGAATCACTTAATTTGCTTGCAGGAGCTCAACAATATCTGCCCTTTCCAACTTTCCTCCAGCCCCCACTATATTCTATGAGAGCAAGCAAAACTCTGAGGGTGTCCTGATGAATGGCTTACCCTCCAAGGTTGGCGCTACCCCTTGCAGTACCGCCCTTGCTTCTTGAGCATCCGAGCACTATAAGCCCCCACGGCAGTCACTCTAGGTCCTCAAAGATGTGAGAACCTTGTATCTATTGGCTAGCTCAGGGGCACAGCAGGTGTCCTTTCTCTTATGGCATTTGACCCTCTCTTTTTGGGAATTGACCTCCACCCTTTCTCCTTACTAAGATCAAATAGAGGGTGCCAGGGGCCTTGCCGCCTCCCTTCACACCACCCAATGCCCTGTCCTTCCGTTCTGGCCTCGGACGACCCCGGGATGACCTGAGTCTCTGTCCCAACATAGAAGTAGTCCAGGGGAAGTAGGCAGCCAAAAACTCTACCAGCATTTGTTAAAAGCCTCGGGCAAGGTTAGAGCCAAGAAGATAGCCAGCCACTCGTGCATCAGAAATAGTCACCACTATGCAATCACCATCCACCCTCTGACTATTTCAATTGCTGGATTCGATATAACCAGCTCATAGGCAGAAGCTCTTTGAGACGTCAATGTACCTTTAGGTTTTTCCAAAACAGAAAATAGTGCATGCTCAACCAACAACGTCATGTAACACCCCATTACAATGCTGGCAGACTTCTCAATGGTGAACGCGGTGGCAGTCAAAGATTGTTTGCTTGGGAAGTGACCACTAATTCCTGGGTCTAAAATCCTACTGTAATATGCTAAGGACTTGTACCCCAACATAGTTCTCTGTGTGAGTACTGCTGTCATGACTGTTCCATTTTGTGTGCATAAATAAGAATAAGAATTCCTCAGAATAATTCCAAATCCCTAGAACTGGAGCTGTACAAGTAGCCTTTTTTGACTCATCAAACCCTTTCTCCATTTCCTCAGTCCATACAATCTTTTCCTGATTCGCTTGATCCTTTTTCAGGACCCGCAACAATGGCCTTGTATAGGAACTATAATCAAATACCCATGCTATCACATAATTACATATTCTCAGAAATTGCTGCATGTGCTTTATCGTGTGTGGTTTTGCTGTTTTCAAAATGGCCTCAGCCCTTTCACGTGTGGCTTTCTTACCTTCATGTAATATTAACTGGCCTATGTATAAAGTCTCTTCTTGACAATGCTGTGATTTCTCTTTGTCCACCTTATATCCTTTCTCGGCTAGAACAATCATTAGCTGAACTGAGTCTTGTATGCATTCTTCCTCTGACCAAAATATCATCTTGTATTGCAACACAACACTTGGCAAATCAATATTGCTTAAGTCCATCTGCAGGACTCTATTGAAAATCGATGGAGACTCACAATACCCCTCTGGTAATCTTGTGCTTCTTAACTCAGTCTGTCTGAACGTAAATGACATCAGACCTTGAGAATCTTAATGTAACGGGATTGAGAAGTCAATCACAGTGAAATATCGCGTCTGCAGACCATGTTTTCGAGTCTTTCTGTATTTAAAATACTATTAAATGATGAACCTCTGACATCTTCCATACGTTCTGTAGCCACTGTGAAAACATTCAGGCCCAAAGGGGCCTTGACTTCTTGGTGTTGAGCCAGCCAAACCATTCCTTGGTTCACCGCCATGGTTAAGTTTTTGATTTCTAACTGCAACACACTGAAACCCATTCTTTTTACTGGATCTAGCTCTGCTAAAGTGCGTTGTGGAATCATCCATAGTCCATAATTTTCCTATACATATACGTTGGCGCATCGCCGAAATCTATTCACTACATAGCTAGCCTTTAAGAATACTTTGGGCCTCATTACACGGTAGGCGGTAACCATGGCGCTATTAGCGCCATGGTTGCCGCCGGTACCGTACCGAGTCCGCCTTGGTGGATGGCAGAATTAACGCCCTACTCCAAGGTGAGCGGGGGCGGTAATTCCCCATTCACCAAGGCCCTTACCCATTCCCATTTTTGCCCCATAGGGCACAATGGGAATGGGGAAGGTGCTAATTACGGTACCGCAAGTTGCGGTACCGTAATTAGCTCCAATGTCCCTTTGCGGGTCCCGTCCTTAACGCCTGGAAAAACCAGGCGTTAAGGGAGGACCCGCAAAGGGACCTCGTAGTAAGGCGGTAAGGGTTTACCGGTACTGGTGCCCTTACCGGTACCGGTAAACCCTTACCGCCTACCGTGTAATGAGGCCCTTTGTCTACTTGTGTTACTGCTTCTGTACAATTGTAAAATGACTTGATATCTTCTTCATTATTTCTGTTAGCATGAACCTCGTCTTCTAGAGCCCGAAATGTTGTTCATCTTTGGCACCTCCTCCTTAGAGTGCCTATAGAATGTTTATGTTCTCTTGTATCTGCCTCTCTTCTGGGTGTATCAGCTCTGTTCTTCATGACATCACCAATCTTCTCCTTTGTTCAGTTGTCGCACTTCTTCCGGGATTTCATTCAAATGGCCATCATATTGCTGTGTATGCATGTATGGCTTGCTCAATGGTAATCTTACTTCCAGGATTATCTTCCATATTGGCACTCTCACTGGTATTGCACACGTCTCACATTCTGGCACCCAACATATAGACAACATGGGGAGGAGCTTTGGATGGGGTTACTTGGTTCCACCTCTTCAATACCCCCTGCAGGCAGCCCCCTCCAGAAGGAACACCACCCACAGGCAGCCCCCTCCAGAAGGGGAAACCCCTGCAGGCAACCCCCTCCAGTGGGGACACCACCCACAGGCAGCTCCCTCAGAAGGGATACCACCCCCAGCACACCTCATATGTGACACACCCTGCACCCTGTGACTCATTACCACTGCAATGATCAACTGTTGCTCACCTGAACCCCCGTGGTGTGAACACAGTATGATTATCATCAACATGTGTCCTGCAAATAAAAAAAAACTGCATTCACCAGAATAACATCCATGAGTGAAGCATCTGCTCACACACCCTTCCTGGCCTTAATAATCACCCAACATACACATGTGACAAGTGATTGCTAAAACTAGTTCCTGCTGGCCTTGCCACAATGCCATGGCCTCAAAGCACAGTGACCGAATGTGTGCCCACGACAGAAGCAAATATACCAACAATGTGTGCTACAGCCACAAACAATGGGCATGTGTGTCACAGACTGGGCACGAGTGAGCTCGGTGGCAAAAAACCTGTTAGCTATCACATTACCGGTCCATGCAACAATTTTACTAAAGTAGTGATTGTTGTATTCATAGCTTGTATAGTAATTTCGTACAGATTAGAAGATAGACAGCTCGATGGATTTTGAGTAGGAGTCAATGTTACACTTAATCCCCTTGGTACTTGACCCTCCAACGCTAATGGTGCAAGTGACAAGTGATCAGTGTTGCTGGAATTGTCAAATAAGCTTGAAGACTGATATAAGCTATTATCATGGGCACTTATCAAGGAAGATGATGCAATTATTGATATGTCACCAATACAAACACTGCAATGCTCTGAACATTTAGCTGGAAAGGAGGAAGATACAGGTGAAGAAACATTTACACTAATGTTGTGCACCGATATTTCCAAACCACGGCCAAGCTTTAGCACAGGAATGACGGCAGGGGAGCTGACACCATCTGCCTCATTTACCGATCGCAGCTCCTTAGAGGACACCGCTTCTAGGTGACTTGGCAACAAAGGAACTGGCAGTGCTTCTATCTGCAGTAATTGTGTGTCAGTAATCAAGCTACTTTTGGAGACTAATGCGGGAGATCCATCAGAGAAAGCTATGCAGTTCACATCCGCTTCATTCACAGCAAAGGAAGTCAAACACATGGGTTTGAAAAAGTCACATATATCCCCCAGTGGTGTAGGAGACACATAAAATCTGAGGAGGTCAGGGGACATCTTGGGGACTTTGCTTTATTTATTTATTTATTTATTGTTCTCTAGTCAAAGAACTCGACTTTTCACAAAATTAGAATTAAAATAGCAGTATGTATTAAATTACAAATATCACTGTATAAAACAAGAGAAAAGAAGAAAAGAAAACAGAAGAAAATTAAAGGATGCAGCAGCAAAGAACATGGCTTTGTATGTTGCATTTCTGGATTTATCATCTGACTATGAGCTCATGGTAAGCGAGAAGGAAATAATTACTTCCAGTGGGCCAGAGCTAGGACGCCAGCTCGTTAAGAGACAGATCATATGTAAGTGGACTCCTGCCAAATAAAGGAGTTGCAGCCTTACCTACCAACTGCAAGTTGCTACTTTTTTGTGTGGGGCAAGGAGACGTGTGTGTCTCTTGGAATGGAAGTATGGGGTTTCAAAGAAAAGGGAAATCTTGTTTGTACCTCTGAGTAAGCTCTGTTATGGGAGTAGAGGGACCAGGTGTGTGATGTTGCTGCTTTGACTCTCCTCCGGCGGGGGGGTAAAGCAAACAAGGAGGATGAGCAATCCCTTATAAGCACTCCCGAGGTCCACAGCTGGATGTGTCAGACCCGGGGGATGCCTAGTAGGTGGGGTGTATGTGCACCCAGGGGGGTGGCCAGAGGGACAGCGCGTTATGTGGGCTGCCCCTCTTGCGCCCCTGCGAGGGCCAGTCCAGCCTCTCATGATGAGTCTGGTCCCTCTTATTCCATCCCATGCTGGCTTCAGAGCCTAGCCTTTCTTTTCCTTGTTATTCTGAATGCAGAACTGGACTCTGTTCCTTTATCGTTTAACATTTGCTGCAAAGCCTGATCTATTTGATTCTCTCATATGTTACTAGGACAGCAGAGCATGTGTCCTCTGCCCTGCTACATTATTCAAAGAGCTCCTCTGGCCTTTCTTTGCCTCTCCCTTGTCTCACTGATTGCTTGCTTAATGCATACTTCCTAGCTTGAACACTCAACATATTCTCCCTAACACAGCAATGGCAGCTGTTTGTTGTGTATCTTGAATTGGCCTCTTATTTCCGCTTTTCTGTCTGCAGCGCAAAGGCATTTGCCAGTCACTGCCATGATGGTTCTACCTGGCCATAAGAGAGCAACAGCTAGCCAATATTGGAAGAACATGGGCATATTATGCCAGAGGCTGGCAACTGCCTTCCTAATGCCTACACAAGAGACAACACTTGTCTTTGTTTCTAACAGTAATTCAGCGGATGAAGAAATGCGAGAACACACATATTGCTTATAAATGAAGGGGGTGATGTCACACTTGGTTAAGGCATTTTGATCATGCCAGGAGCTACTATCCAGCTGCAATTAAGCGATTACCTTTTAGACTTCTGGCTTTAAATAACGTTAGTATCACCTGGAAAGCACAGAGGCTGCTCAACAGGGTTCCTGGAGGATGAGGGGTACCCTACTCGTGGGCATGGATGAATGGAGGGCATTCTTGCCCTAGTTTGGAGCCTGGCCCCTACAGCCATGATGGGTCGAGGAGCCTATTACTTTTGGTTGTACGTACCCTTTGAGGGTGGGCAGACATTGCCTCCTGCTTTAGCCCACTAACAGCTCTGCTTTACAACTTTATTACACATACCTGTCAGGTGGCATGTAACTCAATGCTAGTAATGTTATCAGACTCAGAAGTCTGGAATCCTTTGCCACATCAACTAAGGTACAGGCTTGCCACGTGAGACTTTCCCATATCTGAGTCGGCATCTGTCGCCCTGTGGGGAAGACACACGCAGAAAGAGCACGGCACAGTGCCCTTGTGGGTTTTTCACACTTCTTCCTCGGGGTGGGCACAATTCACTACGCAGAGAAAGTGGCACATGCTGGGCAACATTCTCCCACTTTGACAATTTCACCCAAAGAGCAAAATTGGCTATTTGAAATACCTCTTTTGACTTATTCTTGCACAATCCACACTGATGGGTTTAAGCACCTGTTTAACGCGAGATGGCAATTAAGGGCATTTGCAAACGCACTCAAGAAGCACAGGACACCCTCTTACCAGCGACATGCCATGCTCACTCATTCGAATCACGAATTGCCATTTATCTGGGGTCATGTTAAATATATTTATTTAATTATTACATGTGTAGCATCACGCAAAACCCCCAAGCATCAAGGCGCAAAGTAAACTGCATGGAGTGGACCACTTCCATTGGCGCACGTTTTTAATTTTCCACCACAAAATAGAAGATTTTAGCATAAAAGGCAGGTGAAATCACATTGCTTTTCTACTTTGGAAGAGTGTAAATACCTTGCGCAATTAGCAATTGCTGCCATAATTGACAATGGCTTCCTCTGGACTCTGCCCGCTTTTACCAGGTTTCATTTCCAAGCAGATCCCAGAGGAATCCCTTTCCTTATTTCAGCATGAGAATCCATGCTGTCAGTAAGGCTGGATTTGTCTGGTGGAGCGGGAAATACAGGGGGTCCAGGTATGTCCACTCTGCTCCCGAACTCCACCCAGAAAGTGCACAGAAATCTGGCCATTTAGAAAAAGCGACAGTAATAGTGTTTTCCACCAATTTTCCTGAACCAATTGACCTGGAAAATGCTGTGTTGCATCGGAAGCTGAATGCATTCACTCTGCCTATTATCCCACCGGAAGATTAAGCCAGGAAGTGAACACAGGTGTTACATATTCCTGTGCACAATCTGCATTTGGAGCACTAACTAACTGAGCTACCTTACAAATGATATATCCTCTGGGGCTTTACCGTCTTAACCCCTTAACTGCCATGGGTATTTCCCCCCTTTTTTGGTGATCTCACTATGTCGCCATTCAATCCCTTGTAACTTCTTTGTTACATGAGATATCTCGGCCAAAGTTGGCCCCTTTTTTCCCACATGTAGGCAGTCGTAACGCCACCCAGGAATGCTAGTTTGCTGTAGGGTGTGAGAGAAAAGAAACAAAAAGGAGAACATTTGTTTTTTTTTCAGAAAATGCCAATAAAATGTTGTACAAAGAAGCCTGTGGTGTTTTCCTCGTAAGAGCTAGGAACAAATGGTTTGCTGTGCTGGATTTGCCATTTTGCAGGCTTTCAAGAACAGATTGAGTGAGTGGAAACCAAAATAACATATTTTGATATGCTAATCAGCTGTTTTGTGAGAGGTAGACGATTTTGGTGTTTTTTTGTTTAATAGGACAAGCGTGGACAGAATGGAAGAAAAGGGTAGGAAAGCTGAATGGGAAGCCATAAAGGCATACATTTCTGAAAAGTAGACAATATTCCAAGTTTAGGAAGGGGTGATTTGCACAGGTCAGGCAACAAATATGTAGGGAAACATTCCATAGTTTGGGGGAAAATCGGGAAAATGACAGAAAAAAACCCTCAATTTCCGCACATTCACTCACCCACCGTACACGCAGCCAACAACACATGGCCTACCTTCCCGCATTCCCACAGGTGTCCCAACAAAAACGGTATCTCACATGTGTGGGTGCACCTACCTGGGTGCAAAGGGAAAAGCCTAAAACACTGGTAACCCCAAGTCTTTTCGCACAGCAGATTTTCAGGAATTTTGCTCATGTGGACAACCTACAGATTTGGGCCTAGTGTGTCGAAGCCACACAAGGAAAACAGGGAACCCCATGCATTTCTGAAAAGAAGACACCTGCGGAAATCCACAGAGGTCTGACTTGTGCGAATTGCCCCATAATTTATAACCCACAATCCCTGACAAAGTCTGAAATTTGGTGGAAAAACCACAATTTTCACTTTGTCTGCGATTGTGGGTATTAAATTTTGGAAATGCAGAGTACCCTGTTTTCCTTTGTGGCTTCGACACCCTAGGGCCAAATCTGTAGGTTGTATCCCCAAAGCTTTTGGCGGTTACCGGTGGTTTAGCCTTTTCCCTTTGCGCCCAGGTAGGTGCATCCACACATGTGAGGTACCGTTTACGTCGGGACACCTGTGGGAATGCGGGAAGGTAGGACATGTGGAGTTGGCTGCGTGTTTCGGTGGGTGGCAAGAGGGAAATGTCTGAAAATTGTACTTTTTTCACTAAATTTCAGATTTTGCCAGGGATTGTGGGTAATACATTCTCGGGCGATTCGCGCAAGTCAGACCTCTGTGGATTCCCACGGGTGTCCTCTTTTTGGAAATGCATGGGGTTCCCTGTTTTCCTTGGTTTTCCCTCTGCCTACCACCGAAACACGCCGCCAACAACAGATGTCCTACCTTCCCACATTTCCCCAGGTGTCCCGACGAAAACGGTACCTCACATGTGTGGATGCACCTACCTCGGCGCAAAGGGAAAAGGCTAACCCACTGATAACCCCAAGCCTTTCGGCAAAGCAGATTTTGCTCATGTGGACAACCTACAGATTTGGGCCTAGGGTGTCGAAGCCACCAAGGAAAACAGAGAATCCCATGCATTTCTGAAAAGAAGACACCTGTGCGCACCCCCCCTTTCCACTAAAAACATCCGTGGGGGTTTAGTGTCCCCCCCACCCACTCAAAACAAGTTATCATTTTTTTTATTTTTGTTTTTGTTTTGCCTCTTTCCTAGGGGCAGATTGTGCTAGCAATCTGCCCCCAGGGAGGGCTACATGAGATGCCCCCATCCATTTTGGGGTGGGGGAGAGGACCACCCCCCTTTCCACTAAAAACATCTATGGTGGTTCAGTGGCCCCCCACACCCTCCCAAAACAAGTTATAATTTGTTTGCCCCTTTCCTAGGGGCAGATGGGCACATGTGTGTGGCCATCTGACCCCAGGGGGGGGGCAAATGGAACTGCCCTAGGCTTGGGGGGGTGGCTCTGCCAATATTTGCAGTGTACTCCCTCCCACCCCAAATGAATGGGGGCATTTCATGTACCCCTTCCCAGGGGCAGAAATCTTCCCCCAGGGAGGGCTACATGAGGTGCCCCATCCACTTAGGGTGGGGGAGAGGCCCCCCTTTCAAACACAAAAAATCCTGGTGTTCTAGTGGGCCCAACACCCCCACCCAAAACAAGTTATAATATATATATATATATATATATATATATATATATATATATATATATATATATATATATATATATATATTTGTTTTGCCCTTTCCTAGGGGCAGATGGGCACATGTGTGTGACCATCTGCCCACAGGGGGTGGCAAAATGTACTGCCCCAGGCTTGGAGTGGGGTGGCTTTGCCAATAGTTGCAGTGGCCTCTCCCCTCACACCAAATGGATGGGGGATTCTCATGTACCCCTTCCGAGGGGCAGAAATCTGCCGCCAGGGAGGGCTACATAAGGTGCCCCACTATCCACTTTTCTACCCCCCGTTCAAACACAAAAAATCCTGGTGGTCTAGTGGCCCCCCTGACGCCACCCAAAACAAGTTATAATATATATATTTTTGTTTTGCCCTTCCGGGGCAGATGGGCACATGTGTTTGGCCATCTGCCCCTGGGGGGGTCAAAACGTACTGCCCCAGGCTTGAGAGGGGTGGCTCTGCCAATATTTGCAGTAGCCTCTCCCCCCACCCCAAATGGATGGAGGGCATCTCATGTACCCCTTCCTAGGGGCAGAAATTTGCCCCCAGAGAGGGCTACATAAGGTGCCCCCATCCATGTAGGGTGGGGGGGGAGAGGGTAACTTTCCTTGCAAAAATCCCCGGTGACTAGTGGTCCCACCCAGACCCACCCCACCCAAAACTATGTTTAAAAAAAAATCTTTTTTGTTTTGTTTGCCCCCCTTCCCTGGGGGCAGATGATCACCCATCTGCCGCCAGGGTATTTCCCCATGCTTTGGGGGCCAGGAGGGAGAGGGCAGCTTACATAGTAAGCAGCCCCTCCCCCACTTCAAAAACAGATCCCTGCACGACACACCAAACACATATTCTGGGGGGGATAAATGAAATTACACCCCCCACTCAAAATTGTGGGGGGGATTTGTCCCCCCTGCCCCCCATGATATCCCCATCACAAGATTTCTTTTCTCCAAAGTCAAGAGTAGAATCCACCATTTTGCATTTGAGGGCACTCGTCGACGAGTGACGTACTGGGGTGGACTTTAGGGTAAGTGAAGTGGTTGTTGTTTTCAATGTCGGAGGCATGTTAGATTTTAATGTGTATGTTTTGTAAACCATTTACACTTTCCAGGCTCCTTATAACAGGCAATAGTTCAATGAGTGTAGGCCCACATGTGAACTGGTTTTTAATGGTGCATTGTAACAATTGTGCTAGACTGCTCAAAGGGCCTTGCCCCACAGTCACAGTCAAGCACCAGGAAAAGCTTATGAGCAACAGTAGCAGCAGTCTTGTCTCTGAATGCAAAAGCCTTGCCCTTCAAAGCATGTAGTGGCTCACCTTGTTGTGCTTGGGCTCGTCCAATGAGATCTTCAATGGAGTAGGAGCTTGGACCTCACCTCGCCTCTTGCCCTGAGCCACGGACACCAGACACACACTCCTCACACACTGCACCGCGCTCCACGCATGCACAGTGTGTACGTATTCTGGGAGCTGCGGTTAACAGAAGTAGAAAGAGGGCAAAAGCCTTGCAGTTTCACTGGCGAAATATTCACGAAGTCCTGAGGAAATGAAGCAGCGTCCTGTGCCACCAGACACACACTGCTCACACACCGCCATATTGGTCTCAACCACCTTGACCCTACAGTCAAGAGAGGTCTTTATTAGGGTAGTCAAAAACCCCCATAACATCTAACTCTCATCTTTTTCTTGGCTGGGATCCCAAAGCTATATAAACCTAATAAACATAAACATAAAAGAGAACAAAAAAAACATCCAATTTAGGGGTCTCAAATGCCCAGGTATCCTCCAAGAGATTCACTTAATTTGCTTGCAGGAGCTCAACAATATCTGCCCTTTCCAACTTTCCTCCAGCCCCCACTATATTCTATGAGAGCAAGCAAAACTCTGAGGGTGTCCTGATGAATGGCTTACCCTCCAAGGTTGGTGCTACCCCTTGCAGTACCGCCCTTGCTTCTTGAGCATCCGAGCACTATAAGCCCCCACGGCAGTCACTCTAGGTCCTCAAAGATGTGAGAACCTTGTATCTATTGGCTAGCTCAGGGGCACAGCAGGTGTCCTTTCTCTTATGGCATTTGACCCTCTCTTTTTGGGAATTGACCTCCACCCTTTCTCCTTACTAAGATCAAATAGAGGGTGCCAGGGGCCTTGCCGCCTCCCTTCACACCACCCAATGCCCTGTCCTTCCGTTCTGGCCTCGGACGACCCCGGGATGACCTGAGTCTCTGTCCCAACATAGAAGTAGTCCAGGGGAAGTAGGCAGCCAAAAACTCTACCAGCATTTGTTAAAAGCCTCGGGCAAGGTTAGAGCCAAGAAGATAGCCAGCCACTCGTGCATCAGAAATAGTCACCACTATGCAATCACCATCCACCCTCTGACTATTTCAATTGCTGGATTCGATATAACCAGCTCATAGGCAGAAGCTCTTTGAGACGTCAATGTACCTTTAGGTTTTTCCAAAACAGAAAATAGTGCATGCTCAACCCATGTAACACCCCATTACAATGCTGGCAGACTTCTCAATGGTGAACGCGGTGGCAGTCAAAGATTGTTTGCTTGGGAAGTGACCACTAATTCCTGGGTCTAAAATCCTACTGTAATATGCTAAGGACTTGTACCCCAACATAGTTCTCTGTGTGAGTACTGCTGTCATGACTGTTCCATTTTGTGTGCATAAATAAGAATAAGAATTCCTCAGAATAATTCCAAATCCCTAGAACTGGAGCTGTACAAGTAGCCTTTTTTGACTCATCAAACCCTTTCTCCATTTCCTCAGTCCATACAATCTTTTCCTGATTCGCTTGATCCTTTTTCAGGACCCGCAACAATGGCCTTGTATAGGAACTATAATCAAATACCCATGCTATCACATAATTACATATTCTCAGAAATTGCTGCATGTGCTTTATCGTGTGTGGTTTTGCTGTTTTCAAAATGGCCTCAGCCCTTTCACGTGTGGCTTTCTTACCTTCATGTAATATTAACTGGCCTATGTATAAAGTCTCTTCTTGACAATGCTGTGATTTCTCTTTGTCCACCTTATATCCTTTCTCGGCTAGAACAATCATTAGCTGAACTGAGTCTTGTATGCATTCTTCCTCTGACCAAAATATCATCTTGTATTGCAACACAACACTTGGCAAATCAATATTGCTTAAGTCCATCTGCAGGACTCTATTGAAAATCGATGGAGACTCACAATACCCCTCTGGTAATCTTGTGCTTCTTAACTCAGTCTGTCTGAACGTAAATGACATCAGACCTTGAGAATCTTAATGTAACGGGATTGAGAAGTCAATCACAGTGAAATATCGCGTCTGCAGACCATGTTTTCGAGTCTTTCTGTATTTAAAATACTATTAAATGATGAACCTCTGACATCTTCCATACGTTCTGTAGCCACTGTGAAAACATTCAGGCCCAAAGGGGCCTTGACTTCTTGGTGTTGAGCCAGCCAAACCATTCCTTGGTTCACCGCCATGGTTAAGTTTTTGATTTCTAACTGCAACACACTGAAACCCATTCTTTTTACTGGATCTAGCTCTGCTAAAGTGCGTTGTGGAATCATCCATAGTCCATAATTTTCCTATACATATACGTTGGCGCATCGCCGAAATCTATTCACTACATAGCTAGCCTTTAAGAATACTTTGGGCCTCATTACACGGTAGGCGGTAACCATGGCGCTATTAGCGCCATGGTTGCCGCCGGTACCGTACCGAGTCCGCCTTGGTGGATGGCAGAATTAACGCCCTACTCCAAGGTGAGCGGGGGCGGTAATTCCCCATTCACCAAGGCCCTTACCCATTCCCATTTTTGCCCCATAGGGCATAATGGGAATGGGGAAGGTGCTAATTACGGTATCGCAAATTGCGGTACCGTAATTAGCTCCGATGTCCCTTTGCGGGTCCCGTCCTTAACGCCTGGAAAAACCAGGCGTTAAGGGAGGACCCGCAAAGGGACCTCGTAGTAAGGCGGTAAGGGTTTACCGGTACTGGTGCCCTTACCGGTACCGGTAAACCCTTACCGCCTACCGTGTAATGAGGCCCTTTGTCTACTTGTGTTACTGCTTCTGTACAATTGTAAAATGACTTGATATCTTCTTCATTATTTCTGTTAGCATGAACCTCGTCTTCTAGAGCCCGAAATGTTGTTCATCTTTGGCACCTCCTCCTTAGAGTGCCTATAGAATGTTTATGTTCTCTTGTATCTGCCTCTCTTCTGGGTGTATCAGCTCTGTTCTTCATGACATCACCAATCTTCTCCTTTGTTCAGTTGTCGCACTTCTTCCGGGATTTCATTCAAATGGCCATCATATTGCTGTGTATGCATGTATGGCTTGCTCAATGGTAATCTTACTTCCAGGATTATCTTCCATATTGGCACTCTCACTGGTATTGCACACGTCTCACATTCTGGCACCCAACATATAGACAACATGGGGAGGAGCTTTGGATGGGGTTACTTGGTTCCACCTCTTCAATACCCCCTGCAGGCAGCCCCCTCCAGAAGGAACACCACCCAGAGGCAGCCCCCTCCAGAAGGGGAAACCCCTGCAGGCAACCCCCTCCAGTGGGGACACCACCCACAGGCAGCTCCCTCAGAAGGGATACCACCCCCAGCACACCTCATATGTGACACACCCTGCACCCTGTGACTCATTACCACTGCAATGATCAACTGTTGCTCACCTGAACCCCCGTGGTGTGAACACAGTATGATTATCATCAACATGTGTCCTGCAAATAAAAAAAAACTGCATTCACCAGAATAACATCCATGAGTGAAGCATCTGCTCACACACCCTTCCTGGCCTTAATAATCACCCAACATACACATGTGACAAGTGATTGCTAAAACTAGTTCCTGCTGGCCTTGCCACAATGCCATGGCCTCAAAGCACAGTGACCGAATGTGTGCCCACGACAGAAGCAAATATACCAACAATGTGTGCTACAGCCACAAACAATGGGCATGTGTGTCACAGACTGGGCACGAGTGAGCTCGGTGGCAAAAAACCTGTTAGCTATCACATTACCGGTCCATGCATGGCTGATGGATAGGGCAGTCAGAGAGTGCATGACTCACAGAGACTGGTGAATTGTGCAGCCACTGTGGAATATCATAAATATGACACTACTACATTCCAGTGGTAGAGGTTGACCAACACCTGAGAGAAGGCATTGTGTGACACCACATGCTACTGAAGGTGTATGCAGAACATGTGTGTTACACATCAATAACAAAGTCATGTGCCATGACGATGACCATGGAACACTCCCACAGTCAGCCCACCTCCCTTCACCATAACCACAGTGAAGCCAAACACAGAGTCATGAAGCACACATCAAAGGAAATACAATTAGACAGTGCCCTCCCATCCATCTAGTTGACACACCACCAACTGTATGCAAACAGACACATGACTTCCAATGGAGAGAAGCGCAGACTCAAAATAGAACTAGCAAACAAGTAATTGAACAAACAAAAAGATATATTGCCAATAAATATGTACATCATAAATTTACCAATAAAAAATATAGGTGTCCATGTAAAAATCCTAGCAAAACATAATCCTTATGCCTATATAACAATATACAATACAAAAGGGGAAGGAATCTCTGAAAAGTCTGGTGAAAATCAAAAAAATAAAAGGAAAGCTACATCTAAATAACTATGTACACAGGAAGCGGGCTAGTCCGTCTCATCATCACCAATGTTGCTCAGTCTCTCCACCCGGCATCGTCCAGCGCTACATCCACTACCCCCAGACAGACATCCATTGTTTCCTGGAGGGCTTGCAGGGCTTCCAGCATATGTCTCTTGATCCCCTACTCCTCCCTGAAAGTAGCCTCCAGGATGGCAGTCCACCTCCTTGCACGATGCAGCGCGATCTCAGCCCTGGCCCCCATAACCCTTTCCTCCCGAGCCTGCTACCTCTCTGGCCCTATTTGCTGCCCATAGCACGTGAGCACGGAAGACATCCTCTGTCTGAGCTCCATGTTTGCCTCGTGCCTCACACCTCACACTCGTTGTGATAGCACCTGGTTCCAGCTTCGAGTGTACGCCCTCTGGGCTAATGACGATACCCGGGGGCGTATGGCCCATGCACTGCTACTGGGTGCCTACTGTCCCTCCATTGCCAGTGACCCTCTCTGTGCCTGGCTAGGCATGGTGAACACCTCAGCTGATTGGCATTCAACTCCCAACTCGGACAGGGACGTTGGCTCCACCAGACTGGGCAAACTGGGTATTACTTGTGCACATGGGGCCCTGGTGTTATCTGGGCCGGCAGGCGCTCTGGAGGACGACTGGCACACAGAGGAGGAAGACGAGGAGGGGGTTGCATTACTAAACAGCCCGCACTGCACAAACTGGACCAGGATTGTTGCAAGCCAGCTGAGGAGATGGCATACCTCATTGTGATGACGTCCAAGCTGTGGAACCAGTGGTGGGAAACACGCAGGGGGAGCAGCGCTAGATATAAGACAAAGGGTCACCAAATATTGGACCCAGCGGAATCAGACCAACCAGAGGTGAATTTGGTTGTGAATCTATCCAATAAAGAACTAACACATGCAGCCATAACTGTATTAAATAAAAGGATGTCATTTTCACCTACGATAAGTAGCAACTGGATGTTACGCTCGCCTGGCTCCCACAGAGGCGTCGACCTGAACTGGACAGCTGCGGTCTCCACCAATGTGACGCATAGGGCCGAGATGACGGACTGGACTGGCCCACCTAGCTTCGTTTGCTTGGCCCGTAGGAATATTCTTCTGCAAATGGAGAAAGGGAATTAACCACCCGTGGAGTTGAGTGTAAATCCCCCCACCCCCGCTGTTCTCCTCACGGATCACCTTTGATGTTCCCTCTTATAGACTCACCTGATGGTTTGAAAAGATTAGCTCTCCATCCTGCATTGAGCGCAGGGGCGTGTTGATAACCAGTTGCTTCACTGGCTCGAAGGAATTGGTGAGTTCCAGAACAATATTGACTCCGAAATGTGAAAAGAATTGACTGCCCCGGTCAGCGACCAACACAAACGGAAATCCATGTATGCGAACAATGTTTTCGAGGAACTCCTTCGCCAGGATTGAAGCTGAAGGTAATCCCTTTAAAGGAATAAAGTGGGCCATCTTGGAAAAAAGATCCACAATAACTAGAATGGTGTTAAATCCATTGCATGGGGGTAGATCAGTAATAAAGTCTAACGATAAGGTGTGCCATGGTATAGGTGGAATGTCTAAAGGTTGCAAGAGTCCAGCTGGTTTTTTCTTTTGACATTTGCGTTTTGGGCGCAAATGCCACAAGACATCACAAATGATTTAATATCCTTTCGCCAGGTGGGGCACCATAATTGTCTTTTAATTTTAGCTTCAGTTTTTTCAATACCTGGGTTCCCTCCATTAGGGTATCATGATAACGGGAAATGACTAGCTCTTGTAGTTCCTTGTGTGGCAGAAATAGCCACCCTTGGTAATAAGGCAGATCGTTGGTGACAGAGTAGTCCGGGCCTTTCTTTACCCAGTCCTGCAGTGCTGTAGGATCAAAGAGTTGCTGGATCTTTACCTGAATTTCCTCTAGTGTCTGTAGAGTAGTCATGCCAAGAATCCTTTGTTCGGAAATGATAGGTACTGGTTCTGGGTTCACTTCTGCCTCTCCCATCCCTATTCGGGATAAGGCGTCTGCTTTACTATTCTTACAACCTGGTCGATAGGTTATCACGAAATCGAACTCAGCCAAGAACAATGCTCATCGGAGTTGATGTGACGATTGGGCCTTGGCTGTTTTTAAATACTGTAAGTTCCAATGATCGGTGATCACAGTAATGGTATGCCTGGCACCGAGAAGATAGTGCCGCCAAGCCTTGAAGGCGGATTTAATGGCTAATAACTCCTTGTCGGTAACCGCATAGTTTAACTCGGGTGCCGAGAACTTTCTGGACCAAAATGCTACTGGGTGAAGCTGGCCAGTTTCAGGGTCCTTTTGAGACAGGACAGCTCCCATGGCTAGACTGGATGCATCAATTTCCACTATGTATGGAAGGTCAGGGCGCGGGTGCTTTAATACAGGTGCAGACGTGAATTTCACTTTGAGCTCTTGGAAGGCATTTTCAGCTTCTTCAGTCCACATAAAGCGTTTATTTTTTCGCAAGAGTGCTGTGATGGGATGTACGATATGTGAAAAATCCGGGATGAATCTGCGGTAGAAATTGGCAAAGCCGAGCATGCTTTGTACTCCTTTAACTGAACTTGGTGATGGCCACTTAAGGATTGCGTACACCTTTCGTGAGTCCATTCGGACTCCCTTTGGGGTCAGAATAAACTCAAGGAATTCAACTTCTGTGGCATGAAATATGCATTTTTCTAGTTTTGTATATAGTTTGTGCTGGCGCAATTTCTAAAGGACTGCTAGGACGTGCTTCACATGGTCAGATTCTGAAGAGAAGTATACCAGAATATCATCGATATATACAACAACACAAACATCAATGAGTTCACGAAGGACATCGTTCATGAAGTATTGGAAGGATGCTGGTACATTGCACAACCCGAAAGGCATCACCTGGTATTCGAATAACCCATACTTAGTGCGAAATGCAGTCTTCCATTCGTCGCCCTCTTTTACACATACCAGAGATCTAATTTAGTATATATACAAGCGTCCTTCACTTGGTCTAGTAGTTCAGGGATCAGAGGCAATGGATATCGGTTCTTAACAGTTATCTGGTTCAATGCGCGGTAGTCTTGCACGTTCTGAGGTCACCTTCCTTTTTGGGCACAAAGCTGAAGATGCAGGGGACTTGGATGGGCAAATAAAGCCATAGGCAAGGGACTGGTCTAAGTATTGTCATAGGTGAAGGTTCTCAGGTTCTGTAAGGGCATAGATCCTGCTACAAGGGGGTTGTGCACCGGGTTTGAGATCGATTTGACAATCGTACGATCTGTGAGGAGGTAAGGTGTTTGCCTGTTCTTTTTGGAAGACATCCTGGAATTCTTGGTATTCTGGAGGGAGTTGCATGACTGCTGTGGTTACTGTGGCCAGGCCTGCGTTCTGATTTTTCTTTGGGTAACAGGTTTGTGCACAATCCGGGAAGGTTATTCTCTTCTCTCGCCAATCAATACAAGGATTGGTGTTTCCAACCAAGGTAGCCCCAGTATTATTTGGAACTGTGGGGCTTTGATTAGATCAAACACAATAGTCTCTCGATGCCCATCCTGACCCAATAATGTCATCTCTGTGGTGGAATGAGTTACATGCCCAGAGGCAATTTCAGTTCCATTGACTGTGGTGATGACATCTGAGGTGGTTTTTCGGCAGAGAGGTAGATTGATCCTGGAAGCCAATTCATAGTCCACATAGTTTCCTATGGCCCCGCTCTCAATGTATGCCCTTACTGCGTGCATGAGGACCATTGGTATGATGAAATTCAAGGTCTGAGTATCCTTCTTCAAGCTCGGCAAGCGGACCTCTACGCTTGTCGGGGCGTTGTCGTTTCCCGAGTCTGACTCCATATGGCTTTTATCAGCAGCTCCTACCACCTTCTTGGGTGGTTTTACAGGGCAATCCCGTAGAAAATGCCCAGAAGTTCCACAATATAGACACAATTGCATTTGCCGACTCCTTTCTCTTTCCTTCTGGGTTAAGGGTCCTTTAACCCCTCCGATTTGCATGGGTTCTGAAGCATCTGCTCCTTTGGGGTTAGCGTGGGTTTTGACCAACACCCGATTCTCAAACTTGGCTCGATCAGCCTTTCTGTTCTGAAGTCTGTGATCTAACTGGACCACTAAGTCTATATATTCAGCGCAGTCTTGATGTGGGTTCACGACTTGAGCCAAGACATCCTTGAGTTCTCCTCGAAGCCCTCGATGAAATAACGTGATTTGTTTTACCTCAGGCCATCCAGTATCCACTATCAACCTATTGAAGGTCGCGATGTAGGATAGAAGGTCCTTGTTACCCTGTCGTAGGGACAAAAGTTCGTTATCTAGGGCCTGTCCTTGGGAGTGCCGGGCAAATAGTCTTTCCATGCTCGTTTGAAAGCCCTGAAAATCCCGAAGAATTGGGTCATCCTGAGTAATTAGTGGAATTGACCAATCAGCTGCACTGCCGCTGAGATATGATAATACAAAGGCTACCTTGGCTTGATCGTTTGGGAAGGCTCCAGGTCTGCATAAAAAGTGCAAGCGGCATTGGTTCATAAAAACGGCAAACCTTTTGGGATCTCCGGCAAAGCGTTCGGGTGGAGCTAATGGAATATTTCCTGGTAGGTTTATTTGCACAGGGTTACTCGATAACACAGGAGCTGGATTTCCCCCGGAACCAGGTTGGGGTGCTTGTCCAGCCTGGCTTTGCAATAGTTGCCTAGCAAGGTCATCAGTTCGCTCCTTTGACAAAATCAGTTCTCTCCTAAGAGCATTGGTTTCTTGATGGGCGGAATGCACTTCAGCCCTCAGTTCCCCTAATAATTGGGCCAATTGGTCAGTCTCTGAGGTATCCATAACGCCCGGGTGGGAATTTGTTGGTAGGCTTCGCGTTCTGTTACGCTCACCTGGCTCCCACAGAGGCGTCGACCTGAACTGGACAGCTGCGGTCTCCACCAATGTGACGCGTAGGGCCGAGATGACGGACTGGACTGGCCCACCTAGCTTCGTTTGCTTGGCCCGTAGGAATATTCTTCTGCAAATGGAGAAAGGGAATTAACCACCCGTGGAGTTGAGTGTAAATCCCCCCACCCCTGCTGTTCTCCCCACAGATCACCTTTGATGTTCCCTCTTATAGTCTCACCTGATGGTTTGAAAAGATGAGCTCTCCATCCTACATTGAGCGCAGGGGCGCGTTCATAACCAGTTGCTTCACTGGCTCGAAGGAATTGGTGAGTTCCAGAACAATATTGACTCCGAAAAGTATGTAGTTCGTAAAAGTTCAAATGCCTGACTTTCACTCTTGTCCGATTCCTAGCAGGTTGCAGCTTGACCCTAGTGAAGAGTTCCTCGTGGCAACCGGTAATATTCTGGTAAGGATTTGCATTTCCAACACAGTTTGCTAAAATAATGTCAATATGTAACCTGTTGCTTTCTCCCTTATTCAGGCGCTGAGAGAAAGTATGAAGTCTCGGGGAATAATACCTCCGGCGGTAAAATCAGGTAAGTCTATTGTGGTGAGGAGGGTTCCCCTTGATAGTCCCTTTGTTTCACCTTGCTGTCCTTTTGTTTCCCCTTAGGGGCTGGGGTTCGGCGAAAAATGCAGTGGGAGCTGCGCCGACCCGTGAAGAGGAATAGTACCCCCGGTGGTAAAATCAGGTAAGTCTATGGGGGATAACTAATATTCCTCTGTGTATTCCCTTGGCTCACCTTGCTGTCCTTGTCTTCTCCTTAGGTGCCGGAACATGCAGAAGTATGTGGTGGAATGTGAAGATACTGCGAAGGCCGGTAAATTCAGCGCGGCGCTGCAGCAGGCGAGGCGACGCGCATAAAATAACTTCTTTCTTCCAGCTTGAAGGCGCGATGGATCAGGAATTCAGGTAAGGATAAAAGGTATTGCTTTTGTTCTAACCTTTTCTCCTTCTTTCTCCTTTTTTCTAGGAGCTCCAAACTCGAGGCAGGTGTGGCAGACGACTGGATGCAGACTTGCAGGCACAGTGAGCGTTACGCTGCTGGATGCAGAATAACGCTATGCATGTGCTGCTCTTCGGGCGTGGTTTAAATAGCCTCCAAAGTAGTCCCAGGTAAGTATTCCTCCCCAGCCCCACCCGAGTAAAAAATAGTCCCTAGGTAAAATAGTCCCTTCCAAGCCTCATTTGGCTTGGAGCTCTTGCAGCATGGTCTGCATCAGGTAAGCTTGCAGCATGGTCTGCATTAGGTAAGTTCTACTCTATGAGCCTGGCGCCTATGGCGCCAGGACTGACTCTCCATATGAGCCTTGCACCATAGGCACCAGGACCGCACCCAAACAGCCCCTAGCAGGGGTTTTTGGGCTTGCTCAAAATAACGTGATGCCTGCTTCCGGGGTTGCTGGACCTGGTCTGGGTCCCCAGGGGTAGGCATCATGACACTGGATCAATATGCAGGTGGATTTATTTAAATGTATGAGAAAATTCAAATTAAAAATATTCGTTCACAACCCATCAAGAACCTTTGTTTAGATGAAAAGAAAGGGAACAGATATTGACCTAATGGTCACAGATATAAAAAACTCACAAGTAGTAATGTCTCTGCAGGAACATAGTGAGAAAATGGATAGCGTTGGTATCCTTCAGGAAATGGACATTGAATCCAAATATTTAACCATCTAAGGTTGAAGGAAAAATAAAATTTTACGCCATGTTTTTCAATGGAGCATGCTATAGATCTGATTCAATAGGCGGTTATCAGAGATATTCACAAAATCATTGACCATAAAAAGCACAAAAGAACAGGCTGACAGAATTTAAGTCGAGTAGAAAGGCAATTATTAGAGCAGGCAGATAAAGGGGGGAACATTGTAATAATGAACAAGGAGGACTATCTAACAATGGCAAGCACACATTTGGATCTACCAGGGTGCTATGAGAAACTTGGCACCCTGTCCATCAAAGCTACAGCTAAAGAAGCAGAAGACTTCTGTACTAAATGGTTGAAAATGGGTTTATTAACAAATGAGGACAAAAGTTATTTATTGATTAGGACTCCTAAAATCCCAACAATAGACTTTCTATCCAAAGTACACAAGGTCTTTGAAACTATACCAGAAGGACGACCCATAGTAAGTGGTATTGGGTGGATTACGAAAACATTTTCAAAATATACTGATGCAATTATAATTAAAAGCCCAATGGATCTGGGGTGCAAATGCTACAGAGTTCTTTTGTGAATTCATCAACGGGCTTGATTGGCCATGGAATTTTTGCAATGGCCACTGGAGTGTCTGGTGGGTGCTAATGAGTGGTAAGAAAGTCTCCAAGGGGAAGCCTTGCTCTCTTGGAATCAACAAATCTTAAATGTTTTAAACAACCCAAGGATGGGGATCCAATGTTTTTGTTGCATTAGCAAAGGCTGATGGAGTTTTCTGGGGGTCCCAATGCTAAGGAGTTGTTTTGTAATTCCATCAGTTGGCATGCCTGGATTACAGCTTGCACTCATTGAAATTGTTTTTTGATTTATCAACAGGTCATGATTGGATTACAGCTTTTTCCCATTGGAGTTGCTTTTTGATTCTTTAAAGAACCTTCACAACAGTTGTCTTGAAAATCTGTGGCCTATGACTGCAAGCCCGAGAAACAGGCTGAGAAACAACAACGAATCAGGCAGTTTTTTGATTTTTTTACAATGGATATATATACATGAATAACACTGCTAAAAACACATTAATTATTTTATTACGCGTATGTCACCCCTAAACGCTCCAAATTGTGAGCCATAAATATTCAAATGTACTCCAACTTTATATAAAAGCTGTTATACAATGATGGTGATGTCACCTAATCTGCCTAGCTTTACATTCCATCTCTATTAAATTTATATAAAATCATGACATCAGACATTCTACATAGCTATATATTGCATCTATATAAAACTGTTATCAATGATGCCAACTTTATATGAAAATGATATAAAGTGTATATACACATTATTCAAAAGTCGTATGAAATGTTCAGCAGCTTTATATGAAAATAATGTAAAAGGTATATTACATGTATATAAAATAATTAAAGTTCTTATCAAATGTACACCAACTTTATGTGCAGGTTGTTATAAAATTATAACTTTACCCAATCTGCCTAGCTTTATATTCCATCTCTATTAAATCTATATAAAATCATGACGTCAGGCACTCTGCCGAGCTTTATATTACACCTATATAAAAACTGTTATCAATGACGCCAACTTTATATAAAAATAATATAAAGTACGTATAAACATTTTTCAAAAGTCTTATCAAATGTCCACCAGCTTTATATGAAAATAATATTAAATAATTAAAGTTCTTATCAAATTTCCACCAACTTTATAAAAAAATAATGTAAAATATGTATTCCACTTACATAAAATAATTAAAGTTCTTATCAAATGTACTCTAACTTTATATAAAAGCTGTTATAAAAATGTGATGTCACACAATCTGCCTAGCTTTATATTCTATTTCTATTACATCTATATAAAATCATGATGTCTGCACTTTATTTACAAAACACAACCCACTTGCAGTCTATCTCCTCACAACTCACTTAGCTCTCGATCAGGCAACAGTGCACACACGGTGTCCCAGGCACATTTTATATAAACTTTATATGAAATCATTTTAATATGAAGTTTATATTCATTTCATATCAAATCACCTCAATCAAGTGTATATGAATTTGATATAAAATAGATTACTTTGATATCAATTTTATATTAAATTCATATCAAACCTATATCAAAACCATATCAAAAGGGTGGGATTAATACCGGAAGCAGGGGGCGTTCTCACCTGTCAAAATGTAATCACTTTAAAAAGGGGGGCCCATGTACTACTAGTATAGTATAAATTGATAGTTTGGGATAACACACAGTATAGTTATGTTATTATAATTGTTGCAACATATTTGACACATTAATATACGTACTTTGTAGAAATGGAGTTTTCTTTCTTCTATAAATTTAAATGAAGGGCAGTTGTCAAGTTTGAAAATAGTAGGCACAAAACATAATTGCAGTGGGACAATGATTCTGCATACTCATGGTTAGCTTGAATAGGAAGAATTAGAATATTTCATATGGTCTCCAGAAAACTGTCCATAAAGCCTATTGTGTTTCTGGTAATATCTCCAGAGAATTGTGCACAATTTCTTCCCGTTTTGTGTATATATTTTCTTTTCTTGGTTTGGGAGAATTCCCATCATGTGCATATATTTTGTCGATGAAGGGGAGAAGCCCCCTTTTCCCCGCAGCCTCCCAAGCTGCCATGTTTTCTGACTCCCACTTCTCTCCTAATATTTACTCCATACTACATAAAACATGTATCTTCCACCTGTGATTTTGCTGCACTACATTCATCATGGCAGCATCATTTTAATGAACCATATGTATGTACAGCGAGTATTGAAAATAAAAATGGCAATACTGTGGCTCAAGGCGATATTGCAACACCATATACCCAAAGATTTCATTTTAGAAAATATTTTTCTCCTAAATAAAAAGCACATGCCTTGTGCTGGGCCTATTGCTATACAGCAACAATGAATTCAGTTATATTTGGCAGGACTGCCATCATTCATCTAGTCGGCCATCTTGATGTTCTTCTAAAAAAAACGGCCTAGTCCCTTAGTGGTCTGTTGTTTTTATGAACTAATTCCATTTCGAGCTTCCTTCTCGCAGTAGCATAGGGGTTACTGTTATCCACTTAGCTACGTACACGTCGGAGTTCCATTTCTTTCAAGGGAGCCATGGGTTCTATTACCCAGTGCCTGTCATCTCAGAGTTACAAAAACACAGTGTTCTGACATCCGGCTGTCTTCGCACTACTCAGTGCCCTTCCCCACGGACTCTGCTAATCACACCAAAGCCCGCCATTTTCTGAAGGAGAGCCTCTCGAACCAAAGCTATAAATTGGTTTCAAATACAAAAACAAGAGGTGGGTGAATTTGGATGCTGGATGCAGCAGGGACTTTGATGAGAACGTGTGATGAAAAAAAGACGGCATCTGTTCTGAGCGTGCTCTGCAGTGCTGCGTAGTGCCACGGCTCCCCTGAGGGGCCAGCTTATCCTCCAACTAATACAATGAAGACGACAGGAAGATGTGATTGGGACTTTTTTCTCTGCTGCAGCTGTGATGTTTCTGAATGTTTGTGTGATTTCGGTGCCAGTTCCGGCACAAGGAGTATGAAAATGAATCCAACTGCGCTGAAAAGACTTAGGAAACAATAGAGGCTTCATTTCGTGCATGTCTGGGACTGCCAGCTTTATTTCAAAGAAGCCCGCATTACGGGTGGCTTCTTTGAAAGATCCGAGTCGCTCTTGCTGTGCTGCAAGTAATTACACATCAACTTGCTGATGGCTACTGACTGAGGAATTCTGTATTTACGTTTGGGTGTCACAGAGCTGAATATATATCAAGGGAAAACTATGTACTCATTTTTAATAATCGCATTTTTATTTATTTAGCCCATTTGCATCTCATTATCAAACTCGATGACCAGTTGTAAAACGCATATAAACATAAAAGCAAATTCACCAGCAATGTGACTCCCCGGAGGAACTGATTGAGAAAGTAAGAAATACAATAGTTAAATATTACCGACTGCATCATATAACAGTCTCTCTAGCAACCAGTGTTCCTATTATTTTGTGTTTGCTCATTTATATAACCAGAGACGCGAAAATGTAGCTAAAGCTATGTGAATGGGCTTGAATCTGTGTATCTATGCAGCAACGCATTTGCATAATTATGCACACTATCAGGTCACAATAATATATGACCTCTACAATACAGCCTATAGCTCCAATTCTTCCTTTATGGCAACTATTTCTTATCTCTGCAGTGCAGCCTCCAAATCCCGACGCATTTGTCCATTGCCCAGGATCCCATATCCTTCTCACTCACTGCTCTCCCACATCTACTGAACAATCCTTTGTTGCCTAGTGATGGTTTGCGCCCATGCAAACACAACATGGAACCTCAAGTTCAGCAGGCTGTTCGAAAAGTCCCCCTCACAATGGCGCACTGCATCAAGTCCCCAAACTCACGGATCCTGCCACTCTTACAGAGCAGTGGTGATCTGGTGACTATCCCAGCTCGTGAACGCTGCTTTTTTAATTTCTTTCACTGTCCTGGTTATATGGGGATTTGATTTATCTCACTACACCAATATATTTGGTGACTTGTGCATTTGGACTTCCTGTGTGGGACCTGTAAGGAGTAAAGGTCACAGCTGGTTCCTTACTGTGCTGTCCGTGTCATTTTCATTCATTTTTATCCTGTCCTAGTCACAACTTTTCCCTTGTAATTTGTGCCCTCAGACTTCAACGTGGATGACAACTCTTTTGTGACCCTATAAATCACCTGTGGTTTTCTAGGGTAGGGGCTACACCATGAACCAATATGGTTTCCTAGGCAAGTATCTTGATTAGCCCTGCTGCTCTGTTACTGCTAGGTTGGTCAATTTAATGTCTGAATACCCTCTCCTTGTTTGCACCTAAAGAAAAGCGGGTAATGAATTACAATTGCATATGACATATATAGTAAATACAACCAAAGGAGCGACACCACCTACTCTCAAATCACCTTTACTAAAGGATCCAAGTCTGATAGCTTGCACTTTCCAAATACTTTGAAGAAGCATGGCAACTAATGGAATCTGAATTGTTTTACTTTTACTTAGTTCTTTTTCACAGATGAATATTCCATTATTATTTCTCCCTCAAAGAGTCTCTAGCCTTGCCCTTCATCAAATTAGTCAATTTTCGATTTACATGCTTAGTAATGAAACAACTTTACAGCCATCTTTTTTTCTGACGATTACACTTTTCATCCGTGTTTGAAGTGACATCACAGCACCTGCAATGCACACTTTGATTAATATCATTCAATCATACAATCATTTTAATAATGTCTTGATGCATTGTATATCTGTCTGGGTCTGGGTCATGAAAATGTCATTTGATTGTATATAATAACTCCATCATTGAAACCATATGGTTTCTACAGTGTTTGTCTAATTGACATCCATTGTAAGGAATTTTATAGCAAAAAGGAGGCCTGCAATAATAATGGTGTGCAAGGCCTTCCTGGCAGTCCTTTTATAACAAGAGAGTCCCTACTGCTGTAAATACAATTTTCATGAATTCTAATCATAAATTCTTTCTAAAGGTGTACCGGAATCGGTATCACACATTTTTTTGAAAAAGGTTCCCTGAAAACAATGAGGGCAAGTTTGTAAAAAAATATATGTGTGTTTATTTCACAAAGAGAAATTTAAATAGAATAAGTGTAAAGGGTTTATCAACAATGAAAAACATAAAACGAAAAACAACAAATAGCTGCAAATGCAAATGGTTTCATAGTTTAGACATGTTAGTCAAGCAAAAAGACAAAAAATCACAAAAGTTCAATTTTCAATTCGTTTTAGTATTAGAGAGAGAGCAAACATAAAGTTCAGTTATCAATTTAGTTGCAAAAGAGGGAATGCTCGTGGAAACTAGATACATGGACTGCAAATAGTGAAAAAATGGCCTAATTATAAGCCAACAAAATTAGGTAGTTGGAATTTTCTTTACTAAAAATAGTGAAGTCCAAATTAGCTCTGTTTCCCGTATTCCAATGACAGGTCTGCCTACGTGTGTTGGACTAAAGAAAGTTCAAGTAGACATCACCAAACAACGTTTCGGCAAAAGTGCCACCTGTCTTCCTGGCAGGGCAAGGGAAACAATATGCGTATGACTATGTCACGGGAGGATAGCTCAGGGGTAACGTGCTCACCTTGGAAGCAAGATAACACAGAGCAACACAGGTCCGCGCTTACAAACCTCTGGGTATTAAGCACGTTATAAATACCCTATCAAATCATATCATTTATTTGAGATTGTTGTCACGATTAAAAGGACACCTGTCAAACTTCATATTTTGCTTGTTGCCATATTTAGATAGAAAACCATCACAAAGTACTGAAAAATCAGCACACACCCACATTTTATTTGGTGAACGTGACTTTTGGACTGCCTTTATTCTTGAAGTTTTATTTCAATTTCACATGAATACTACTATCTAGATTCATATTTTCTTACAGCCCTCGTGACAATCACCAAGATTGAACCATGTTACATTTGAAAGATTGGTCCAGAACTGAAGCATATATTTCCCAGTTTGTATGCCTTTTGAGCACAAAACAAAATGGTACAAATATGTACGCTCTATTGGCGCATTTTGAGAAACCCTATCGTTTAATCTCACGGAGTAGAAATGTTGAGATTTCATGGGAACCAAAAGGAGCTGAAATATAAGTAAACTGAAACCTCATTTAAATGTTACATTTCTCATCTGTTTTGCATGCCTACTCTGCTTAGGAATTTAACATGATAACAAATGGAAAATACCACAAACTGCTGATCTATTGTATAGAAGGCTGGTTTTTCAAAGAGATAAGCCCTATACACTTACCCCGGAACACACTAATGTAAAAAGACTTTCAGCCTCAAAGAGAAGCTGTTACATAATTAAATGCACATAGGCTCATACAATTGCATTAGCTCAAAAGGTCGAGGAGGAAGGTGACTGAACGCTAAGTGCACTGCAAGCATACATTCTGCTCCAAAGACTTAAAAGAAACATTTATAGAATCTTTGTCTGTAGACTAAAACACCTAATATTGATACATGGATGACATACAAAAGGGAACATCTAGGCAATGTATTGTTACTGCCATCTGCTGGAGAATAGCTGAAATTGCACAATAGAAAATCTAGTTTACTTACACGAGGAATCCTCACATTAAAAAGTGTAATAAAAAATAATTGGTGCATCATAACAGAGACTCTGATTGACTTGACATGTTGATATGTTGTAGATAGAGGTAGTATATATCAAAATGTGGGTCACCATGTTTCGAATTGTCTGAAAATTATAACAATTAGTAAAATTGTCAAATGTCCTCACATAATGTTCATTTCATTCTCTAAATGTTTACCTCGACATGCAGAATCTGAAAATATTAATATAATTAAATTGGCATTTCCACAACCAAATCTATATACAAAATAAAATTTCCATGTTTTTAGAAAGGAGTCGTTTTGCCTCCACATTTGTGGCTGGGAACCCACACCTCTTTGGAAAGACTGGGGTGGTGTAGGGAGCTAAAAGAAAGGCATCACACTGGGAGAAAATATAGACTTATTGAATAATGGGATATGAAGATTAAGGAACCAACTGTATCTAGGGAACTGTCACCATAGGGGAGGATTGACCTATAATGTGAGTAGAACAGCCCATATAAGGAAGACCAGTCTGTGCTTGGTGACTGATTTCCAAATAAGCCACCTGAACTCAGGGTTTCCTGAAGGAGTGATGTCCGGCTGACTGGGTTCCGTGTTGGTTCTTCTCAAACCAGAAATCACATCTGGAAAAGTAAATTAACCCCAACTATACCCTAATACTCGAAACTAATAAGGGTATATTCTGTGAAGTCAAAGATAAGGGAACTGCAGGGAAGTGGCATTTTAAAACAGAAACACATGTGTTGATAAGTGAAAGCCCTGTGTTCCCCTACCTATATTGAATATCAAGTGAGATATTGTTCTTTAAAGCCTGATCTATTTTTTATTGAAAAAAGAAATATAAAACTGAATATATTTTGATGCTGTTTTAATGTGGAATCACATTTGAAAAGTTAAGTACCATTTCAAATATAGTTAGTGGTTGAAGTCAGTGATGAATCATCTAGATCATAGTGAAAGTAAGAGATATCAAGCATTTAAAGCCGCTAGTGCAGACCATAGTTATAGACGATAAAAAAGGAATGTGATACATTAAGTGTCCTAGGTACATTTTCACAGGAAAGACAAGGAAAGGGTTTTAACATATATTAGACCTCAAACCAGATACATGTGATTTTTTAACATATAAAAACATTCTAAATTTTATTGAAAAATTGTACATACAATATTTCCATAAAACCCTAAAAACTAATGGATGAAACCATAGTCTAATACAAAAATAGTAAATGATAGCAGCATTTTTCCTGCACAGCTAAATCGTAATTTTGGGAGGATGTAATGCTGGCAGAAAAACCGCACAGGAAATCCACTGATTGTCAGAGGAAGAGTGGCAGATTCATCTCCAGCTTGTAGCTGGAGGTAAACCCTCCACTTTACCTTCAAAATTGGCAAATTTACTGTGCAGTAATTCTGCCACCAGGATATCCGACAAAAATCACCATAGAGTCCTATGGACTCAAAAATAGGCAATTACCACCATTTGCAATCCCTTGGTTACTCAATGGGACCAAGTGACAATAACAGAAATTGAGTTTGGCAGTATTTTGCCAGACTTACTGCGAGAATACCACCAAACTCAAAATGAAGCCCAAATTATGTCACATGAGGTCATCTCTATATGATGCTAATGTTTGGGTTTAAATTATTGAACATTATGCACATGAAAATCATGGTGTGAACGCAAATCCAAACATAAATTCAAAATTCACTAAACGATATGTTGACTTGCTTATAATGCCATAAATTCCTCCTTATACTGAGCTAGAACATATTCCAGAATGTAAAGATGTCTATAGCAATACCACTATGTTCATGCAACATAAAGTCATAATCATGAAAAACATGTAAACAAAACACTTCCAAAACACAATCTGGATAGATTCTCCTCAATGCTATTCATCAAAGGCCATTATGATGATTTATCTTATATGTTTAAACTCCGAATAATCTATTGCAGAAAGCATCTTTCATACAATTGATAACTTCATCAAATGTCCAATATTTAATGTCTTGAACAGATTTATGATACTATTCATTATCTTCCAGTAACTATATCATGTCTCATACAGATTCTGACCTACATATGCCTTTGTAATGAAATCTATAATGTATCTTGTTTTGGTTCTTCTTAAGGACAGCTTTTGCTCTCCATCTCCTGAAAGTGCGTTCACATGTTTTAAATAAAAGAAGAAAAATACATTCAGTCTTTTTCATTAAGAAGGATGAAATGCTTGGGCATGGGTTATGCCTGATCTTCATTTTCAGCACCTTAATGTATTGAAAAATCCATCTCTGCAGCATGCACATTGTGCTGTCAATTTACCAGTTGTCACATGAGCACACTGCTGCTTGAACATCATAGATAATGTTACATGTCTCTTCTTTCTCAATCTCAATACATTTTCTTGTCACTGGATGTATTTGCACACAGATCATTGTTCCTTGCATACTGAGAAACCTTGCATTTCATACATTTATTAAACCTGTTTCCTTTCTGATAATCATGCCATTTGCGTTTCTGTCTCAATTATTAGAAAGATATTTGGGATCAACATCTCTCTTAAGGAACATGGTTTACAGAACTTTATGTCTATTTTCTAATCAAGTTATATCTACAGAGGTAGTCTCCCTCAATTTTTGTTATCGGGGGGCCAGTATCTCAGACCTAACTGATGTTTTTCTTTTGTTGTGTGCTATGTCTCCTCAGGTTTCCGAGCAAGATACATTGATTGATAGACGTGTGTTTTGACCTTTGACGGCTGTTTTCTAGCTGTGGAGGCACAGAGATTTTTGTCCCTGCACTTGTTCGCATAAACCCCAGCGAATCTACACTAGGAATGCATCTACCTAGTAGAAAAAAGTGAGTGGGGAATGTTGTTCTCAGTGTGTGAGTTATGGTGAGAAACAATCTTTTGAAAATATTTTTCCAAATAACATTCTTAAAGATTTGGGAAATAAAAAGAAAACAATGTAAATAAGATCAAAAATACCTGATATAAGTATTGAACAAAATCAACTAATATAGGACAGTAATTAGTTGAGAGTGTAATATATATAACACCTTTTGTTAAAACACTACTGTGTCTGTTGAGTAAGAACAGATAAAAATGAGCAGATTATAATCAGGCTAATGGTGTGCTAATCTGTGAAACTATGAATTAAAAGAAAGATGAACTAAATGAAAAATTGGGCTTCTCTACAGGGCCCCCAGACAGCCTGACATTCTCAAAAAGGTTTGGAGGTGATCCGTGAACGCCTGGAAATAGCGTTTCAGCCCTACTGCAGTTAGGTTTAAACTAGAAAAAAGCTCAAGATCTACCAGGATGTAAGGAGAGGCCAGTGTGATCTACAGATTTAAATTGACTGTGGTAAATTGTGAAGTAAGAGTAAGAGATTATATATAAAAAACTGATGCATTGAAATAACTAAGACAAAGAACTATAGATGTTTGTTAAGAATGGAACCATATTTTTACAATGTGACAAATGTATGTATTTTTGATTTTAGATTGTGCTTATCCTGCAACGGGGGATTGGAAAAGAGGCTTACCATCTGAAAAGAAATTTGTCTGTCCTGAAGAAGGCCAAAAAATATATTGTTTGTGGAGACACTAGGGATAGTGTTTCATATGTATAAATGGCTGAAACATGTCAACACATGACAATAGACTAGCTAAAGTACATAGTCTTGTATCTGCAAACTGCTTTAATAGATAGAGTGTTTTCTACCAAGATGACGAACCCCATATGAAATATATTGTGTTTTTTAATAAGTAAGCGAGAAGAAGTTGGTGATGCACCATATTTATGCTTGCATTGTTGTTGTTCTCTCGGTTCTTCTTTTTTAACAAATTTCAAAATTGGTCTTTATACTGAATAAATTAATATAGAAGATGTCATGTTGTGATTGTTTCTTAGTTTTTGAATGAGATGGTTCTGTTCTCTTCTGCTCTTTGCCTTGTGCATGGATGTGGCTCACTAATGGGTAAGTGAAAGCTCTGTTCACCACAACTCTGTAGTTCACCTCTCCTGACCTGGTGGTACAGAGAGAGGGGTAGCCGGTTCTCAATTTTGTATTTTTTTCAATTTTCTTTTCTAATCAAGTACTTTTTTTCTTAACTCTTCATAACCTCATAATATGTGACACTATGTATTTATAATTACTCTAACTTGTGACGATTTTACATTGAAGTTGCTGATCATCCTGATCTGTTTGAACTCATCCGTTCTCCCAGACTATGTTCTTCTTTATCTTTTTTTTTTGTGACCAAGATCTAATCTCTACTCAGATTACTTGCTATAACAATTGCTGCTCCTATAGACATTTTTGGAAATCCACTTTGCTGGATTTTTTAGTAGTATTTAGGACTGTTTCAGAAATTATTTTTTCTGCAAACACTTCTGCTTCGTTCAAAGACATTCAATATAAGGGATGCTATATTGCAGGTTGTGTGGGTGACTGTTCTAGGCATGCATTAATGACTTAAAACATATGGGTTTCATAAAAAGATCTGAATGTAAATGTCCCTTTGCTACTCGTATTATTGTAAGTGATTTCAATCCAGCACACACCCAAGTCAACTGAAATCCTTATTTATTTTTGTCTAAAAGATCATTATTCTGAATGATATACCAGTCATATCACACCCTTCTCCTGGAACCCCTCCCACACCCCCCCGTTCACACTGAACCAGGAATCAGGCTGGTTTGCAAAGGTAAATATTTATTGATGTATTTAAAATGTAATCACAATATGTTTTAATAGATATACAACAATAACTAATGGGGTGACAGAACATTGAATAATATCTTTAGTACACTAGGAACAGGTAATAAGCAAAACAAATGCAGCACATAAAATAATACTTTGTGTTGGATCATATAGCACTATGGTTAGAGGTTCCCCCTGCACACCCCTTAACCCCCAATAGGCAATGTAAAGAGATAGGATGAGAGAGTGGGTATTCAGGAATGGCAGAAATCAAACAGAATATCAATCCCACTTTCCCCCAGCAAACACAAGAAAAAAACGGAATTGACTGTCCAGCTGTCAGAATGGCTTTTAAAATCTTTAGAATGGACTGGGCAAAACACCAAATGTGCTCAAAACACTTGACTTTCTCTAAATTCCTATGGGAGCCGCTTTGCACAGTTGCACACAAACACAAGCAATGATTTAATCCAAAGGAAAAAATGTTTTTCTATCACAAAAACTGAGGGAGTTATGGAGCTTTTAGCTGGGCTTGCCTGTGTGAAGGTGATTGGGTCAGAATCTACTCTCTGCCTTGATAGGAGGAGAGAAACAGCATGTCATCTTTATGGTACAATTTTATGATGCTGAGAATCCACCCCTAGCCACTGGAACACAAAGTCTAATTTTAGCAAAATACATATTTACACACGTGCAAGCTCTATAAAATGACATAAACAGATTGCATATTTTCTGGAGCATCTGCTCATCAAAATCTCACAGCTGTAGGATCTACAGAATGTTGCCCTTTTCGCTATGTACACAATGTCCAAAGTGTATGCAACTTTCCACAAATGTGTGTGTTTAACATGAAAATGAATGTATAAAGTTTCACAATTCTAGCGGAAATACAGACCCCATAACCAACATTTACTGCCATTCCTGTTCAGAACATGTCGCACAGTTCTGGTGCCTCTTTACCCGTGCGGCCAGAAATTAAATTAACAATTCTGTCATGTTTATATTTTTCACCATTTTGCATAGCAAGTTATACAATTTTTAAAAATGTGTTCTTTGTTCCAACCTAGCAATTAGCACCCCCCGTGAGTTTCTGTTGAGGGGAAGGCCCTCCATCTGGGAAATAAACCTGCTTTTCAAGTTCTTACAGCTCAGCCAGGTTTAATTTAATTGTTAAATTCTTTTGGCTTTTCCTTAGCACAAAACAAACTTGTTGTATCAAATAACAGATAGAATTCTCATTGAAAACATTTGACTTTCAGTTTATAACATGTTAAAGTTTAATCAGGAAGGCCCCTGACAGCTGTCATCAAAGGTAGCCCTCTGCTGCACAGAGATTTCTTTACAGATCCACCGGCAGGCCACTTTTGCTGTGGAGATCTCTTTATGCTTTTAGCCTTTCAGGACCTTGTAAGTTCACAGTGATTTCTTGAACTAAATGAATTGTAGCACCCAGCGAGAATTTTGAATATTTGAAGGGTGTTCTGTATTGGCATTCTGACGTTTCAGCAGCAAAGAAAAGGTGATTTAAAGCAATATTGGAGTTTCATTTAGCAAAGCACTTATTTTTCCTTCTGCCCTCCACTTTCAATTGTTGTGGAGCCCAGTGACACATTTCAGTAGTGAGAGCTCTGTTCCTCCACTGACAACATGCGCAGCAGATTGGGCAGCCATCTTTTTGTGCATTGAAAAGGTTGATTTTCAGGGGTTTTGGCTCACACAAGGGTTTTGCAGCCATTTTGCTGTTTCTGGCACCACCATAACAGAGTGATGCAGCATAGCAGAGCAAAAGTGGGTCAATACATCCCACAGAGCCCCCCCTCCCGACTTAAGTTTGACCGCCTGTCAAGGAGAAATCGGGAGATTGCTCCAGAGTCTCACAGGCATCAGCTGGGTTGACTCTCTCTTCAACCATCTGCCTGAAGCCCGGAAAGACTTTTGGTTTGACTGTCTCAGCGGCTTCCTCCAGCTGGGTCGAGAGGTCCCTGGTCAAAGTACTGATTTGGACTGATGGCTTCAGGTGGGGAAACTGTCGTTGTGGACTTGAAAGATCACCTCATCCCACCTGAAGTCTCAGGTCACATCTTCCTTAACATAAGAGCAGGAAGAGTACACCAGGAAATTCCCCCTATGCCGGGTGAAGATCCTGTCTGGTGTTGTGTCATTGTTGCTGTCACTGCAAAACAGTCCTTGGGGATTGGTCCTAACAGTTCATTACCTAAATCTATGGAAAAACGTCGATCATCAACCACGATTCCAATAATGGTGCCTGCGCCCAGAGTGATACTCTTTAGGTCGCTGTTATCCACCTCTATTGGAATGGTGTTGTATTCTATATTGACTAGTGGTGTTGGGTTTACCCCAACTCTTGCTGTTGGAAATGAGCATTGAGATGAACAGTTGAACATAGGCATCAGGATTATTCAGTTTCTGTCCTCTTTTAATTTTTACTTCCAGTGAGAATTGTCGGGTCCGTTCCGGGATGGTGACTTCTTCTCCAATCTGAATTTCAACTGCATATGGCATCAGTTGAGCTGACCAAAATGCTTTCTCTGGGTCATCAAAGTCCATGGGATTACCTGCTAATCGGGACTAGGCTTTGAAGTTTATTAGGTCCAAACTAAAGGCAAAGCGATTGAGAATGCCAGAAACGAGCTCCGTGGCCCACCGATATGCAGTTCTGCCGATATTAAAGAGTGAAAATAAGAAAGTTAAGATTGCCTAACCTCAGCTAGCCAACATGATGTGGGAGTTTGTATTTTCACACTTGGTCTAACCAAAATCCATCAGGATACAGTGGTCTAAGAGGTATGGCATAGACATAGAAGGTCAAGGGTTGGTTTGCAGATATGTCTTACATTATTCAGAGATATTCAAGTAATATAGGACCACACAGATATATCAAATATACTATGTAGTAGGCCAAAAGACATGCAGGTAATAGTTAAGGATATTGTAAACTACACACACTGACATCTACACATAGATACACAGCACATAGCCCCACAGACCACTTTTACATGCAGCATCAAAGCAAAGCAATTGCACAACTGTTTTAAGTAAAGCGGGGAGAAGAAAAGTTTTAAAACAAATTATGAAACATTATGCTTAAGAATTATAAGGTAGTTAGTTACCTTAAATTAGGCAGTCCTTCCCTAGCCAGAACAGTGTAAACAGACACATCCAGCGACTTAAAGGTGTGCTCAAGTATAAGATAAGATGTCACATGCCTTGTGTGTATATTGTATTTTTTTTTAACCACTTTATTTCTATTTTGAATAAACATACAAAAAACAGAAAAAAAATTCAAGTTCAACACCAGTACTTCGTATAGATCATAAAATGCAGAACAGTAACAATAGTCATAAAACATTCAATATAATACATGAAACAGATACGTGTGTGATATTGTATTTAGAGTAAATGCCGCTTTGCTACACTTCAGGGAGCTTGTACTTCAGGGAGTGCTGCACAGAAAAACACATGTGCAGCAAACAACTTTTTATTACATTGAATTCCTTTTTATTACACCTATATTATTAGATGAAGTTAAATAGGTTAAATTTAGTTGGAATGTGCAGATTGAGTTATAGTAAGTATATGTGTTAGCAATTGTATTGAGCAAGAGGCCTGCCAGGTTGAAGCACACCATTGTTAGAGGTTGCATACCTGCCATTCTAGGATGCTGGGCCTCATTGTAGAGCTTTGGTCATTTAATTGAAATTTCATTTTGCTATTGGGCTGGAGGCTGAAAGCAGCCAAGGTCAGAATGAGAAGGGCTTCCAAACAGTGTTCAGTTAATTGTTGTGAGGAGGAAATGTCTCAGGAACATGAAATGGGACTTGTGACAGCCGTTACCTTTCCAGATAATAGCCGAATGAATACATAATGGTTGTGAAGGACACAGTTCGACACACAAGAAGGCCCACACAGTAGCGTTGCCAAACTGAAAAATTAGGAGGGGAGCACAGCGCCCCCACTAAGAGCAGGGTATTTAGTCTGGAGGTAAAATTGCCATGTTAAAACAGATAAGCACAAGAAATCCATTTCCGGCAGCATGGCCTCACAGACGTTTTTTCATATAGCTATTCATGGTGAACAGATAACTAGACGGTCGCATCTTAAGTTGGCAGAATGTCTCGAGACAGGAGTTGTGGTGCAAGGGAAGAAAGGGCAAAGGACCAATCATGGGATGTAATAAAGTTTTGACCTCACCGATTTCCACTCACAATATCGTTGATCCATCTCTGTGGGATGCCACAGCCTGAGCTGTCTCAGGTATCACTGTCCAATTACAGCGGAGCTTTTTTTTTTAATCAATTGTGACATTTTTAGCTATTAAATAATGCCATTTTGGGGGGTGGAATTTTAATTGACACGTGAAAAGGAAAACCCCCCAATCAGATCGTTAATGTATAATGTTCTTTAGGGGGTCAAAAACAATTAGCCAATGAAAAATGTTTGGATTGTAATTAATGTTGCATTTGTAGAATATGGAAATTCCGCGGTTTTCTGCCTAAAATATTGTAGCTCAGAATGGTCGTTTAGAGTTTATGGCAGTTCAGTTCCTTAGAGCTGTCTGGCATTCTTCTGGACGTATCTTGTAACGAGAAGGCACTTTTTGATTTATTTTGTGTTGTTTTCATGGATTATTTTGGGAGGACTGCATCTTTTCAGTCCCAAGGTAAGCACCTCAGTAGAGGTTTTTGCAGTCACAAAGTCCCCCTTCAACAAGACTTGGCCCAAGCCACCAGGTATGTTCTTTAAAAGAAAAGCACACATTTATACATAATCACTCTCTCCAAAAGGAAGGGGGTCTCTCCAAATTATTACACACTGATGGGTCCCCAGGGAGGAATTCTATACCAAAACTCCACTGCTCATGGTCAGGTAAGGGCAGTGCTAGGAATTGGACATTTTGCCCATTGAATCCCACTCTAATTCGAAAACTACAAGCCCCAGTAAAATTTGCTTGGGACAACTAATCACCCTGTTAGTCCTATTGTAGGTAGTTCATGGGTTGCAAAGTGGCTGAAGTCACTGTCAGATTTGGATCTGGCTAACCTTGATGTTGATCTCCCGAAAAAGATGTAGTTCCAGAGCATCACAGCTGCACAGTCAAACATTTGTGGATGAAGAGTTTTGTACATCCCACGATAAAGGAAGACTCCCCGTGCAGTACTCTGCAGGCATCCAGGGCAAAGAAACCGTGTTCATAATTCAGACAGGTAGCTCTTCATTGTAGTAAGCATCCGCTGCAGGTGATAAGGTAACTGAGCCACAAGTCAAGGATATGTCAAGTTCCAGGCTTTAAGATGAGATAGGGTCTGGTGCAGTGGCGAGGAACACTTCAATGACTAACCAATGCCCAGGTTGCTCCAGAAACACTTCAGAAGCCTGCTGATCGCAGGGCAGGAGTGTAGAACACACAAAAGAATAGGACCATGAATCTAGGGGGTGGGGGTGGCATCGATGAAGGTCATTTCTGGGTGCTGAAGATGATACAGAGGACCCACAATGGCTGGCGTTTGAATGCCTTTCCCCTCAGCAGCAGAACTTTAGCTCTTCTCTGTGGTGTCAGTTCTCTTTGTGATACGGGTTCCAGTGGACGACCTCCAGAGTGGCTCCAGACCCTCTCTTCTTATCCAAAATACATGCTTGGGGCTGACCCATCCACACATGGCTAGGAGTTGCACCATGTTTTTATTTTTTTAACATGTTTTTATTGGCATTTGTATAAATTCAGACATACATTTCCCAATTATTCTGTAGTTTGATATAAGAACGAAAAAACCAAGGACCCAACGTCAGTCCTTAACTCTTCCCCCTCCGTCCCCCTCCCCGATGGAATTCAGATAATGTCTCTGTTGCGGTTTCAAGTCTCTAGAGTTCAAGTTTAGTGAAACATGTCCAAGATGCAGATTTTATGGGGGCACCATTGTAACATATAATCACTCTGAAGATGTTCTAGTGTGGGTCCCCAGACTATGCTACATTCTTGGGCTTCTCCCTGGATGTTGTATGTGATTCTTTCCATGGCTATATGGGACCAAATTCGTCTGAGCCAGTCCAGGTTGGTCGGTGGCGGTTGTTGTTTCCATTTTTGTGCAATTTCTAGCCAGGCCGCTGTTAAGAGACCCATGAAGTTCTTTTTCTGGGGAATCGTCATAGCCCTGTCCTTAGGGTTCCACAGTCAACACATCCATACTTCTTCCTGCAGGTTTTCGGCCCCGTCGAACATGACCTGCATATGGGTTTTTATATCTGTCCAGAATTGCGATAGTTTGGGGCAATCCCACCATATGTCTCCATGTCCCTGCTGAGGGACAGCCCCTCCAGCATTTATTTTGTGTGGACGGGTATATTTTATGTAATTTTTCCGGGGTGTAATGCCACTGAACCATAATTTTATACCACACTTCTCGCACCTGGATGGCTCTAGACCACTTTGGAATGATGCTCCATAAGTGGTCCCAATGGTCTTTTGGAATTGCTTTCCCCAACGTGATCTCCCATATTCTCATGTATATCCATTTGACGTTTTCTGTCGGTGTGTTGAGAAATCTGTATATAGTTGATACGAATGTATTGGATCCAGAGTTTGTCAAGATGTATTTTTCAAATGGAGTCAAGTCTCTGCTCACTGCTGTTTTTATCCGAGGGGAGGAGAGCCAGTGGCATAGCTGGTCGTATTTGAATTTATCCTTTGACGACAGCCCTAATAAAATTCTGCAGTCTGAGAATGACCTCAATTGTTGCCCGACGAACATGTCCCCGACTTTTGTGCAGTTTGCGTCCTCCCATTTATGGTAGGCCCCCTTCTCCATGCCTGGTTGGAATTCCGGGTTATCTAGTATCGGCATAAAGGGGGTTGGGTCGCTCATCAGGATTTCGTTTCGGGTAAATTTGTTCCATATATCCAGTGGAGTGCTCATTACCTCACTGATGCGTACATTCTGGTGTCTATGTTCCGGCCTCATCCACAATAGTTTGCGAAGTCAGATTCTTGCCACCGCTCTGTCTTGTGCCTCCCATATCTTTTGAGAGGTGTCCGGAAACCAATGTTTGAGGAGCCACAATTGGGCCGCGTCATAGCAACCTCTGAAATGTGGCAGCGCCATCCCCCCCCCTTCCCTTGGCGGTGTTAATGTCTGACTCGATAGTCTGGGGGTTTTCCCCTGCCATATGTATCTCGAAGTCGCGTTTATGAGGGCTTTGAAGAATGAGGGGGGAACTCTGATCGGGAGCGCCTGGAAAGTGTATAATAGTCTTGGTAAAACTGTCATCTTGATTGCCGTGATTCTTCCCCACCACGAAGTTGAGAGTGGGTTCCACCTTGCCAGGTCTCCTTTGATCTTTTCTAGGAGGCGCTGGAAGTTCACTGCATAGAGATCAGTTATTTTTCTTGTGAGGGTTACTCCCAGGTATTTGATCCCTTTCTCTGAAGTCTTTAGTTGTAGCTCTGCCGCCAGATTTTGGATTTCCTCATTGCTCCCCGCCAAGGTTAGGATTTTTGACTTGTGTCTGTTAATTTTCAGTCCAGATATAGCGCCATAGTGCTCTATTTCCCTCATCAGGTTCGGGAGGGATTCTTTTGGGTTTGCCAGGGCTAGGAGCATGTCATCCGCATATGCCATTGCTTTGTGTGTTATTCCGCCCCTGTCTATTCCCTGTATATCTGGGGCTTCTCTGATCCTCTGTAAGAGTGGCTCCAGAAAAATGGCGTAGAGGAGCGTGGAGAGCGGGCACCCCTGTTTTGTGCCTCTTCGAATTTTGAACGACTCAGTGAGTTCCCCATTCACCGCTATCCGGGCCGATGGATTGTTGTAGTTTGCTCGTATCATTTTTATGAATTCCTCTCCCACTCCCTTTTTCTCTAGGATGTGAAATAACATTGACCATTCTACTCTGTCGAACGCTTTTTCTGCGTCGAGCGCTAAAAGGATGGCCGCTGTTTTAGTGTGTCCAATCTTTTCTATCAGATGGGTAATCCGTCTGATGTTATCGTGGGTCATCCTGTTGGGGATAAAGCCGGCCTGGTCTTGGTGGGCTAATTTGGGGAGTACTTCCATTAGTCGTTTGACAAAATTTTGGTATATAGTTTTGCATCCAAATTGATTAATGCTATGGGGCGGTAAGAGCTTGGGGTTTCTGGGTTTTTCCCTTGCTTGGTGATAGGTTCATCCAGTCTCAGCTTTTCCTCTTGCGTCACTGTCTGCAGAGTCACTTTTCCCAGGTATGCGATCTGGTCCAGTTCCCTTGGGTTTTCTGTGGCATATAGCTTCTGGAAATAGTGATGAAATATCTTCCCCAGCTCAGTAGTTATCGTGCATCTTTGGCCATGCTCGTCTGACAGAGCTTTTATCGATTGATATTGTTGTTTGCCCCGTAATTGCCTCTGATGTAATAGGTATCTTTCAGCTTGTTTGGTGTGTAGAGTCTCCAATTGGCCCTGCACGTGTCTATATGCTCTTTTTACTTTTCAGGAGTTATGTGCCATTTCTGTTCTTAATTCCGTGCTCTTTGCTTCCAGTTCTGCCTCCCACTTGTAAATCAGCTTATTCCTTTGAGCCATGAGCGCTATAATATGGCCGCATATCCCTGCTTTGTATGCCTCCCACAGAGTCAATTTGGACATGTCCTGTGAATTGTTCTCTATGAAGTATTCATTAGTTTGTTCTCTGACAGCATCTCTCAGGACTGGGTCTTGTGTTATTTCCCCCGGGAGAGTCCATCTCCATAGGCGTGTTTGTTTGCGAGTGGTGGGAAGGCTGATCCACAAGGGGAGATGATCCGACAGGGAGATGTCTGTCACCTCTGTCTCCCGAATTTTCCCAAGTAGGGTCGAGGACGTCCATATGTAATCGACCCTGGCACTAGTGCTGTGTACATGGGAGAAGTGGGTATATCCTGGTGTTGAGCCTCTAAGTCTCCTCCACGTATCCTCAAGAGCCAGTCTTGCCATTGCTCTCCGGAGGGCCTTAGACGGTGTGACCTGTCCTGTGTGTCTCGAGACCGATCTATCTGTAGTTGGGTCCCATGCCAAATTAAAGTCTCCTGTGAGGACGATCTCTGCTTTCGCAAAGGATTCTAGTTTGTCTATGCAATCCCTTATGAAGCCGTCTTGACCAGCATTGGGGGCATAGATTGTTGCGATTGTCAATGGGGGGTCTTCAATTCGTAGATTCGCAAACAGGTACCTGCCATTTATGTCCGATAGTGTTTCCTGAATTTGTACGTTTTAGGGTGTTGGCAAATGCTATTAGTACCCCTATCTTCTTTTCCGAAGCGTTTGCTCGGAGGATGTGTGTGTATCTCTTGATTCGGATTTTCTTTTTGTCTTGTTTCCGAATGTGTGTCTCCTGCAGAGTCAGAATGTCAAACCTCTCTTTGTGTAGATAATGTTCCACCTTCTTCCGTTTAACCGGGGAATTTAGCACCCGTATGTTATATGTAAGGATTTTTAAACCCATTTCCGTGCAATTCTCTAGGCTTGAATATGCCGCCGGGCTCTTTAGGCTTGTCCCTTCCGCATTCTGATTTTCCTCCCCATTTCCTAACCCAACTCCCCTTTCAAAGGATCCCTTAACTTGCCCCCTCCCCCCAAAACATCCCTGAGGAGGGCTCTGGGACCTATGATCGCTGAGGCGAAGTGCCTCTCGCACCATACCCTCTATACTCAGGTACACTAGTCATGGGGAGTCCTAAACCCCACTTACGGTGGTCATCCTGATTCTGTGTCTCCCGTGTTTGGCCGACCTCAGTGGTCGCCGCGGTCCCGCATGTCCTGTCTTCTTCTTGTGATTGACTTGGTGTCCCTAGATGATAGTTCCTTGAGACGACTGGGAGGATGCATCCTGGCGTTTCCGATTTTTATTGGGTCGCTGTCCTTTGGGTGCAATTGTTTGCCAGCCTTTCAGGAGTTTGCGTCCTCTCGTGGGGTCTCTAGACCGCGCGGTCCCCTCCGTGTCATCTTGCAAGTTCATTATTCTTCGGCCTTCTTCGCACGTTGTAATTCGTTGTTGTGTGCCTTCCCAATTAAACAGGAGGCCAAATGGGAAGCTCCATTTGTAGTATATCTGCCTCGTGGTGAGTTCTTTAGTGATTGGGGCCATTTCCCTGCGTCGTTGGAGAGTTGACTGGGCCAAATCCTGATATAATTTGACATTGACTCCATTCATTTTTATCTGGTCCATTGTCCTAGCTTTCCTTAGGATTTGCTCCTTCTGTGAATATGAGGCCATTGCCACTATCACATCTCTTGGGTGGGTCCCCGGCTCCCCCTCCCTTCGAGGACCCACTCTATGGACTCTATCTACGAGGATCACTGACTCCTCCTCTTCGCTGATAATGTCTCTGAACACTTGCTGCACTGCTAATTTTAGGTCTTTATCCCCCACTGATTCCACCATGTTCTTAATACGGATATTTGATCTCCGCGCCCTTTTTTCTAAGTCTTCGCATTGTATCTCCAGATTGTGGGAGAGTCTGGCCAGGTGTTCCTGTGTTTCTGCGTATAGTTGAGTTTCTTCATCCAGGTTCTGGAGTGTTCTCTCAAGTATGTCTGTTCTCTCTTCCAGTTTGCCCAGGTCTACTCTCAGCACCTGCACTGTTTGTTTCAGCTCGTCTTTCATGGACTCAAATTGGGAGTACATTGAGGTCATAAATTGGTCCTGAAATTCTTTGAACCAGTCTCTCATATCTTCCTTGGTTGCCATGTCCGCTCCTGCTTTTTCTACACTTGAGGGCCTTATATCATCTCTTTTGGCGGGCGCTTTCCCTTTACTTAGTGTGTCGGCCCCCCAGAGCAGAGTCAGATTCTGGTCCTGTTTCCCTGCAGGCATTGTGGCGTGGTATTTTCTGTTCCTGGACCTTGACATATGTACACACAGTGGCTTCCAGCTGTTGGCCCGCCGCTTCCTGCGTGTTCTCAATTGGCGGGTTGTCGTCCCTCAGTACTTTGGCCTTTTCCTCCTGCCCCCCTGAGTGTCGAGCTGTTTGTCGGTCCAATGGGGGCTGCCACCTGTGTGTGTTGGCTATGGGGGTTGGGGCGTGGTCTCTGTCCCCTCCCGTGCCGAATTCTTGCTGTGTCTTAAACTGCAACGTATTTGGCCTGGGCAGGCCCTCTGTCTCTGTTCCCAAACGAGCGGGGCGGAGCAATGTGTGGCTATTTCCCTTGCAGCGTATGTTGGGCCCCTTCCTCCCTGGGATTACCCCATTGATGCCTCCTCACCTCCCATCGTGTGTGGACACGGTGTGCCGTGTGTCCGCCGCTATCTCCACACTGCAGTCGTCTTGCGTTGGAAAGACGTATTGATTTGGTGCGCTCTCTCCTTACGGGCTTCCGAGGGTCGCGAGTGGTGCCGCTCTCGGAATCGGCTCCTCTGTGGTCTCCTCCGTTCTCCGAGGCGCTGCGAGCCTCACCCCGCTTAAGTGCGGAAGGGGGCGAAGGGGGCCGCACTGGCTCTATTTTCCCCCCGCCGCATCTGCTTTCGGCGGATGCTTCTCCCCTTTCCGGCTCCCAGGGAGCCCGCCGCCCGCCGGGGCCGTCCGATGTCATCCCCGCAAGTTCCGCTGTTTCGTGGGGCCGACCGGCATCTCCCAAGCCGCGTTAGCCACTGAGGGTGCTGGACGCTCTAGTTGTATGGCAGAGTCTCCTCCTTGAGTCGCCTGCCAGGCCGCTTTGTTTGTTGGTGATGGGCGCTCCGATTCACCTCCAGCCCCGCCCCGATCCCGTCTGTGCTCGATGGCCTGGAATGGCGGACCCGTGTCTCCCGTGCGGAGTCGCTTTACCGCTACTGTGTAAGGGGGCGGGATGCTCATTTACCTTCCCCTTCGTGCGGATAGATCCATCTATTGGCGACACGGTTCATTCGGGGGACCGCGGCTGTGTTAATTGTCTATCTTTGTTGCATCGGCCCGAGCCAGGAGACGGAGCGCCACTCTCGCGCATCTTCTCTGCTTGGCGGCCATCTTAGTAGTCGAGTTGCACCATTTTAAAAGATTGTGGCTGTCCAAGCACAGACAGCCACATGCTTCCCATTAGCCCAAAAGCAGACATCCCCTTGCTGACATGAAGATTGGGACCAGACAATCCCAACGACAGTTTCAACCATTTCCAGCCTCACAAAGAACTAATCGGGAATCCGAGTCTGGATCCACAAAAAGTGCATGTCCATATTTGAGCGTTTCTGGTATCGGAGGGCAGGGAGATGGCCAAAAAGCAAGATGTTAAAAGAACAGATTGTTAAACATGAGAAGCCATGTTGAGTATATGGTCTGTAAAATTGCATTATTAAGGTAAAAAAGAGGGTGCACTTTGTTTTCAAACACAGTTCACCGCTATCAACCTGTCTAAAGCACATCAAACAGTCATAAGAAATGTTGCCAGGCAAAAAAGGGGCACAACATATCTCAGTATAACTCCTCTGAAGGTACATTTTGTTACAATGTAAAAACGCAAAAAAAGTAAACAGGTGACACAATCCTCCTGTACTGGTACCCTTAAGGACTTAACAGCTTTAATAAAAAAAAATTGTTTAGCAGGTAATGAGAGCATAAATACCTCACTCCCCCGAAAAGCAGTGAGGATTTCAAAGCATAGACAGATATGACAAATGAAAGGAAAGTTGCAAGCAAAACCATTTTCTTAGCATAGGGGTTTCTGCATCCACTGCAATCCTCCAAATCACCACGCTACACGTCTGAGACCTACTGCCACATTCTCACAGAATCTGCAAGTGCACTTTACCATGCGTTTGTGCATAAGAAATATCCAAGATGGTCGTCTGGCTGGTCAAAGGCTTGGTCTACAGTCCAGGAGGCATAGAGAGGAACCCATTGAATGTTCCCTGATTCAACCACACACGACCAAATTCCAATCACCAGGCTCTTAACAAATACACCCTGAGCCCAGAACCCTTAGCATGACCCAATGAAGGATTCTGGAGACGTGAAATGCCTGGGAAAGGTGAAAGGTCGTGTATGTTTTTTGGAGTAGTAGAGCAGAAAAGTGGAGAGAGCAAAAGGTGTAGGAGATGGTGAAGATGCAGAGGGAACTGAAGGGCAGGTGGTAATTCCAGTCCTAAAGCCAGTGAACATATGGTATGCTGCTGTGCCACCCCTGAGCAATTTGATCTACTTTGTCTCAGAAATGCCTAGTTAGATTGCTGTGATGATACATTTGTTCACTTCCTGCATATGAGGAGGATGTTGAATATAAGTTGCCAGTAACCTTGATAGGCATTTAACTACAGTGTCGTTTTTGCCAGACATATTTATCATTCTGGCAATGTAAATCATAACCTCCAACGCCGAGCAACAAAGTCTTAGGCAAAGCATTGGAGAGCAAACAAAACATATGGATCAATGGTTTATAATCTCTCCTGATGACCATTGGAAGCACCTACATCAGTTTATTAAAATGTGTAAGTCATCAGAATATCCCCATTGCTTCTCTTTGGAGAAATTCACTTCTGGTCTTCTTGGCACAGAGGATGCAAATGTGATGGTTGGTTCCTTGTCATCCTGCATTTGATTCAATGTCCCCCTAAGCACGTATCCACAGTTAAGAGGACCTGAAATGCAGCAGTGAACAGTTTGAGAGTGGGGGCTTGATTGATGTCTCTTTTGAATGCTACATATTCCTGTTGGCAATAGTTTGAGCATGCCAATATGCTGTAATCTTGAGCCAATACATTGGTTATTGGTGGCAAAGTCAACAACTAATTTTGATTGGTACTCTGTCATGCACAAACAATATTTTAGCTGCTCCCTGTCTGTGGGATGGTGTCTACTAAATGTTTCTTAGGTTTGATGCATTCTGGGCTTATAAGGTGATGCATCATTCTTCTAGTTTTACTGTAAGTGCCTTTGACTTGATGATGTTCAGTACTCCTCACAATAAGGCATCATGTGTTTCTGTATTCTTCCTGTCACCAAAAATGTAATCTTGGAAAAAAATAGAGACCCTCCATGACCCCAAACAGTTCTCACATAAGTCTTTGGAAGATGGAAGCAGTATCTACCAAGAGAAGAGATTAACAAAGTGAGTGGTCCTGAGTTTTTATACAGTTTTATTTCATGATAGGCTGACCACAGACCAAGGGTCGAGAACATGTTGACTCATGTCCATGGAGGAGAGCAGCTCGATGTCTTCACCTATCATGATTGAGTTGCAGAATCTTCTCACAATCACAAAGGGGGCAATTTACTATAATGGGTTATATTATTTTGCCCTTCCACAATCAATCTCTTCAGACCATTTCTCAAACTGATGGTAGATGACCTCACTCTGTAAGAAACTTCGTCACATCTAATCTTGAAAAGTATCTGTACTGTTTGATGCCAGTATGTAGTCCCAATGTAAAGGTGAAAGCTTTGAGGTATTTGCTTTGGAGAGTCCTGCAATCAAATCTTCCCTTCTTAGATACCATGAGTATCGAACACTGCTCACCTGGACAGAGCCTTACTTTCTGGGCCGCTTGTTCATTTCAATCTGATCACTAGATTTGCTGTGAAAGAAGAGGTGAAATACTATAGAAACAATACTAAGTTTATTACAGAAGTTCCTGTCAGCATTCACTGAGCAATCCTGCTAGCTGCTAACGTTCCCCAGTTAGAATAACCACATTCCGAGTAATGGATGTCACACATTCCCTGATGCCATTCATTCGATAGGCTGGTGATTATGCCAACAGACACGCTATGGTAACATGCAGCCCCAGAGTAGTAAATACATAAATAATCTAAATCTAAATTCACTGAAGACCGGGAGTGGGAGCGGGGTCATTTCCTTTCCAGGATTATCCTTTGGGAAGAGTATTTAACAACTGTTTCAGTATATATGATTATATCCCTGATTTGGTGTTTTATAATTTTTCTCTCTTGTAGCTGACTTTTCCAGCACTCTTCGCCTATTTACCAAGAACAATGGTTATTTGATTATGAGCTGAACTACTCATGTGCCTCAGAAACTTCTGACTATGAGCTTGTTTAATGAATGAGCGAACTAAGTCAAAGCTGCTGTACCAAGGCCAGTGGATCATGCCGATTTAGGCCGGATAGGACAATGAGCTGTTCACAGGGTCTGGAAGTCATCATGTGGGCAGAGGCCCTACGCCCCTCGCCTGAGGGGATGATGCAAGAAGTGTACTTACTAGTTTATGAAAAAACAAAAGTACTCTGCCAAGTGTCATTTCTAACAATGAAGACAGACTGTGTTGTCTGCATTAATAGACCCTTTGTTTAGATGGAGATGGGAATAGCGTCCCGGAAGCCTAATCTTGTTGTTCTTGATATTTTGATGGTTATGTGGTTAATGCCCTTTAAAGTGGATGGTATAGAGGGTGGGTCAGGTCAGTTAATAGGGAACAGAATAATGGACGGTTACTTTTTTTTTGGACTTGTAAGCAGAGTAATAAATTGCCTTTTTTTCGACCATCAACAAAAATAGGATTGAGAGGCTGATTACTCTAACAGATGGCACAGCAACTTGGAACTGTCACACTATACTTGCGGAGGACCTCCTCTCGAACATCCCACATGCACAACTGAAAGAGGCAAGAGTCATGGTTAAAAACTTCAAGGGGTAATGAGGTGAAGGAAGCCCATACGTGGTATGCTTGTGTAAGCTGTACACGAGTGCTGAGGGTTTTATCAAGATGATTAAACAACAGGAGGATTGGTTTGGGGGTTGTGCGAACATGGGGTTGAAATTCTGGGTTGGGTAATTCACTAAAGTACTTCTTTTTGCCTGCTCCATCGCTGTGGTATTGACATTCATATGTTTCTTCTACCCCAGGATACATCTGGCAAAATATTGGCAGTGGTTTGCTGGTGTGGTAACAACATTGGGCTAGCTAGTGTACTCTGGTTCTTGGTATGGTTAAGGGCTCTCTCAAAGGGCCCATTTCCGTATTTCAGTTGTAGTTAGGGAGTACACGGGAAAGCAAACCGGGAGGGGCTGGAAAGAGAATGGGAAAATAAACTACCTGAAAACAAAATCGGGAAAATTGAATGAATATCAAGCAAGTGCCCTAGGGCCTCTTTTAGGACCACTCCACTAAGTCTCAGGTCGGCAAAGAAGTGGAGTCAAAGAGTGTGTGGTCAGAGGCAATTGTCTATTGAGCAACTGGTGATAAAATGAGGGACATACATGGGCAAACAATCGTCAAAGCAGGTGGGGACCACCTAAGGGCACCCCTTCTCACTTTGTGTACAGTATCTTTAACAATGCTACCTGCGGGTTTCTCAAACCATGTCACTTGCTGACACAAGGTAATAGACACACTCAGTTTTTGGTAGAAGGTATTAAGATGACCTCTAGAGCAGCAAAAGGGAAACATAAGATCTGGACAATGGGGAGAACACATTGCATAGCTGGAAGAGGTGGCAACTGGACAGAATGTGTTCAAATAAAGGGGGCTGAAGGGCACAAGTAACAAATTGGGAGGAAATATAAAGTTTCTTAGAAGCAAGGGATCTGCTGGGGGTTATCTGCCCCCAGATAATAGATGGATAGACAGAGGCTGCCCACCTGCGCTACTGTGCTCACAGATAACAGATGGAAAGACAGAGGTTGCACAGGATGAAGAAGATGGTCTTACTGCAGAAAATATAATGGACTTCTTTACTATCATAAGCATGTTTGTGCTGGTGACAGTCATCAGGACAGGGTGAATGAGTGCTGGGGACTGCACAGCCACCTGTTGTAGAGCACCAGGTACTGAGACCACCTGCACCGGTGCAGCCCAGGCCAAGAACCTTGGGTATTTCAGGGAACCACACATGCCCAAAGTCCCTCTCCCCAACCTGAAGCTGAACAAGGTATTACCCGTGCCATTGAATCACTCTTCAAACAAGGCATAATTGCCCCTACCATTAGATCCCTTAATGCTTCAATATTACCTGTAAAGAAGTCATGAAAGGGAACATACCCTTTTGTTCCAACACCTGATGGCCATTAATGCAGTAGTGGTTCCCTCGTTTTTAGTCATGCCAAACCATTCTACCATTTGGTCTTGTATTCCCCAGCTGCTACAGTCTTCACAGTAGAAGATCTATGCTGAGCCTTTTTCTCAGTTCCCGTACATGATGAGTTCCATTATTTTTTCACATTTTCACATAGGGGAATTCAGTACAACAGGGCTCTGCCGCAAGGGTACACAAAATCATCTACCCTATTCTCCCAACAGCTGAGGAAGGATGCAGATGACATTAAACCCATATGACAATTGCCAATAGTTTAATACGTTGATGAATTACTGATAGACTCACCTTCCTACAAAGCATGTAAATAGGCTACCTAGGTACTGTTAACAGCATTAGCTGAGAAGGGTCATAAGGCATCCAAACATAAGCTATGAATATGTGGACAAAGGGTACGTTATGTTATGTCATGTCATGTTGTTGTGATTAATACTGCATACCGCTGCCATTTCCATTGTCTCCAGGCATACTGGTGGATCTGAAAAGGAAGGAGGGCTTAGTTAATTGGATAGAGAGAGAAAGCACTAGAGAGCTTTCATCTGCTGGTGGTAGCTTTTGTTCAGAAAAAACAGGTCACTGTGTGATGGGTTTGTTTTTAGTTTGTACGGGTAAGGTGGTATTTTCTATCAGAGTGTATGAGATCATTTGTGTGTAATTGGTTGAGCTTCCTGTAGTGTGTTGTGTTTAGTTGAGTGTGTGAATTTTGCGGTTTGTTTTAGGTATCTGCTGCAGTAGATGTATGTGTGTGTATTTTGTTTGGTGTTTGAGGGTGACTATGCAGGATATCAGAAAGTTTTTGGTAGGGTTGGTTAGTGACATTAGTAGTCTGTGCTCTTCTATGCAATGGTTATATTGGTCTGGCAGGGTGCATATTCTTCTATGGTGGTTTGTGTTAAAATGTTTTGTTCTGTTGGGATATCCAGGTTTTGGCTCATTAGGACTAGGCTGTTTTGGGTGATTCCCTTGTGTTGTGTTGGCTGTTTCCCTTCAACAGTCTTTCATGTTTAGCTCTCTGAGTTAAGAACACATGATATTAGTAATTTTTGGAATTGTGGGTGGTCTTATGTTGTTCATATTTCCTTTGGAAGTGAGTCCCAAAGTTTTTCCGGGATGCAGGAGAATGCTGATCCACCAAATGTTCACTCATTGTTTTGTTTTAGAACATGACATCACAATGGGGTACTGGGTCAGTGCATCTACCCAAAAGGAAGTAGTGCATGAAATCCTTCAGCCCCAGGCTGTTACCCTGATGAGAAAATGTTTAGGCATTGTGGGGTACTGCCGATTGTGGACCTTAGGTTATGCTGAGATGGTTAAACCTTTACAAAACTACACGAAAGCCAACACTCTAGAATCACTACAATGGACACCAGAATGTAAGGAGGAAAAAAAGCCTAATTGAGGCTCCAGCCCTATGTTTGGCTGATTATGAGAAAAAGTTCACCTTATACTGCCAGGAAATAAACAGGTTTGCCTTATCCATCGTGAACCCAAAGCATGGATTTCATCAGAAACGCATTTGCTTGTTTTAGTAAAGAGCTAGATTTGGTTGCTATGGGAATGCTGAATCACTAGCTGTCAGTTGCTACTACCACATTACCAGTAGAGCAATGTAAGAATATTGTTATGGATTGCTGTTCCACTTATTGTTGCTCCCTTAGACTCCCCATATACCTGTATTATGAGCTATATAAGGGAGGCATGGCATCACAAGTATGACACTGACACAAAAGGTACAATTTGTAAAACCATTATTAAACTTTTCAATGGGGTGAGAAAAACTCATACTTTGCCCTATAGCTAGGATGGGAGTAATCTCTACTCTACCATAAAAGGATAAATAAAACAGTCCTAGTTGAGTCTGTCAAATCAAAATGGCCTAGACTAACAAAACCTAATGCCTGCCCTATCTCTTGTACAAACAGTGTATAAAGGAGAATATATATGCAAAGGAAAATCAGTGTTAGAATATAAAGAATAAATGAGTCAGCTCTTCACCCCACGTTGGACGGCATGGACTAAGGTGGTCCCCGTAGACAGGATGACAAACTCTGGTTCAGGTTCTCAAAACAAAGGCAGTTCGAAAACGTGTATCGAGGCCTGCATGGCCTTCCATGTTAAAGTGTCTTTTTTCCAGTTTTCAAAACACAGTTCAACAAAAAGTTCACGCTGGTTTCCCTCAGTCGGGTTCGGGACCTTCCAAAGCACAATGTTCACAAAGGTCTCCCTCAGTCGGGTTTGGGCATTTCAAAGCACAAAATTCACGGAAGTCTTCTACGGTTGGGATCGGACCTTTTCCTGATGTCGAAGGCTTTCGAATGTGCATGGCTTTTACTATAGGCCTGCGCAGGGCCACTTCGACTTTCCCTTTCTCCCATTATCTGTTGGTCTGGTTAGTTTGATGTCATAAGCACAAAAGTTCAACATTCACCTTTGACTCCCCCTTTTTCCGGGGTTAATTTTGATCACTTTGCTTTTTATAGTTATAATATGACATGATAGTTTATTTATATCGCGCCCATACACAAGTGTTTCAGGGCACGGTGAGGCAAGGGAGGGGTACAAGGGAGGAAAAAAAAAACAATGATCTTACTAGGCCCAGCGACATTGGGAATGCGCAAGTGCAGGGGAGAGGAAAAGGGTGAAGTGCAAGGGGCAGGGGAGGAGTGGAAAGTGCTGAACATGTGATAAAATGACAACAGGGAGTGTGGCCAGCAGGTGGCAAATGTAAAATTAAGTGCAGACAACGGGTGTCTGATAAGTGCAACTAAGGGAACTGTAGGGTTGCAGATACAGACCCAAGTGCAAGGTTTGCCAGAACGCAGTGTGGGTAAGCAGGTGGGTGGACAGGGATCTGGGCCTGAATACAGAGGGTAGCCAGGAGCCCAGTGAAGAAACAGACAGAGGTCACCAGGGGAGAGGAAGAGAGAAGGCAGACGCAAAGAGGCAGGTCTTGAGGCACTTCCGGAATCAAAAGGGTTCTCCTCAAGTTTTAGAGACGCAGGGAGGTCCCAGATGAAGAAAGAGATCTACCACCAACTCGTTGCTTGGAGACGCGACTGACCCTGAGGGGGTTGGAGGCATAGGAGCGAAGAGCTCGAGTAGGAAGGTATTTCCAGAGGGAGAGTTGAAGGTATTGCATACCCAGACCCCAGAAGTCCTTGTGGAGGGTCTTGAACTTAATCTTTGCAGCCACTCAGAGCCAATGAAGAGATTTCAGGGCTGGAGAGATATGATCCCTGGGCTTGAGGCCAAGGATAAGTGTCAAAGTCCTGTTCTGGATTAGTTGCAGAGGGCGGAGAGTAGTGGCAGGCAGATTTAGGCTGTTGCAGTACTCCAGCCTAGAGAGAACCACAGCGCTAGAGATAGTGAGCTTCTGGGGGATGGAGAGGAAAGGAAGAATACCCCTGAGGAGATGCAATTGGTAGTTTGACTTATAAAGACATCAGAGATGTGTGGAGAAAAGGAGAGCATGGAGTCGAAGATGACCCGGAGGTTCTAGCCTCACAGGTGGGAGCAGGAAAAGGGCCAAGGGAAGCCGGCCAGAGAGTAACAGGAAAGGAAGTTGCAGGAGTGCCGTTGAGAATGATCTCTGTCTTACTGACATTGAGGCAGAGGTTGTTGGTGGCACACCACTCCCGGATTGCAGTTAGTCAGCCAGAGATGTGAGAGGGAAAGGAGGTGGCAGAGGGGAGCCTGAAAAAGAGTTGAGTGTCATCAGCATAGCACTGAATTAGTACATTCACTTTATCAAACAAAAAGCTTTCACCTTTCATAGAGACTTTCGAGTGGGCTACTTCCTTTTGCAAGACCACTCCACTATTCAGTATTGCTGGTTTCACAGCTGTCGATAATTCAAAGTTCATTACAGGTCTGCCTTTCTTCACCTCTCATTCACACACTTACTGCCTTCAATGGTGTGATATATTGTTGCCACTTCAATCTTTCCTTAACACACACCTTTCATTAATGTTGCTTTCCAACTCACCGGCTGTTTGTGTTTCTTTCTTGTCTTTGCAGTTGTTCATGAGTCAAGGTGAATACCACAGGCTTGGCTTTGCCTCCCCAAATCTATTGTTCACCCGGGAGGGTTGCTTGTGTCCTTGAAACACAATGCAGTCTTCTTCTCTGGGATTTGGCCTTCTCCACGTGTCTTTCACAGCCTTTTGGAGGCAATTACCTCCTGCAGGGAACTCCTGGGCCTCTCTACCCTTTTCTCTCGTCGCTCTATCCATCACTCTTCTCCAGTAGGTTCTCCTTCGCAATGGAATTTCTGCTCTTACACATGTTCCACCTTGCTCTGAGTGTGTCTCTACATTCTGCCTTTTATCCTTGTGAGCACGGTTTATTGGTATCAGATTAACGGGACATGTCCAATGCAATATGTAAGGGTTAGCCTCTTTACTCTCAGTCTCCCTCTTCCTCAGCCCAGTGTTTGTGTAGAAAGACAGGGGACTGTTGGACTTTAGGACTTTTTATCCTAGAGAGAGTGAGACCTTTTTACCACTCTCTCATGTATTTTTATTTGATTTGAACTCTGTTTCTTTTGGTTTCGGGGTCTGACAAACTCCATAGGCATCATCTATTTACATTGTGACACTCAGCACCTTCAGTGCAGTGGCACAGGGAAGTCTTCCAGATTTCCCAAAGGTTTAAATACCTTCTCTTCGTTAAACTACTGTTTCCAAGAGAATTGAAATGAAGTGAAATTGACTTTACTTACATTTGTAACTTTCTTGACCCAGCACACACTATCTTATCATAGGGTGCTGAAGGGTTTACTTAGTATCCCCTTTGTCTAGTTTCTTATGTAACATTTTTATGTTACCCTTTCTACAATTAATAGCTGGTAGCAGTGGTTTACTTTTTACTACCATTGAGTGTTTCTAGTGCGGGCTGTATTTGCAGCTGCAGTAATGCACCCATGGGTTCCCATTTTGTCAAAATGGCCCTGTTCTTCCTTTTTCACCATATCTTGTTGGAAAGGTCCTTTGTGAGATTTACTCTTCTTGCCAAACCAGGTTTGGTCCCTTTGTTCATTTTGTGTTTGGCAGGATTCACTGGTGTGTCTGGCAGGCCAAGAAGTGAGGGAGGTGCCCGAAACTCCCTCTGCTTAATCCCCCTGGTTTCAGGAATGCACCCTAAGGTGACTGGCTGGCTGTCCTTGGTGGACAGCCACCCTGCTGTGTGAGTGACAGCTGTGCTGCAAATGAATGGGAGAAATCTGCATGAAAGGCAAGATCTTTTAGACAGAAGGCAGAGTTAACCACTGGACGAAGGAATCCGAAGAAGAACTTGGAATAGACACTTGCTACAACTCCTGGACTGTTGGTTTGCCTGGAAGCTCTGAATTCACCTCAGCTAGAGAAGCCCTACAAAGGACGACTTCTCCCCTTGAGTTGGTGGGACCAATCTACCCCAATCTACCCCAAGACGAACTCATCTGGAAATCCTCTGGGAGCTGGCTGTACTTCCATTGCTGCTGCAGGAATCGATTACCAGGGAGAGGAGCACCAGAATTGAGTGCATCATCTTTAAGTCAGACCCGAGCTCCAGGAAGATCCTCCGGACTCCCATGAAGCAGGACTGACCAAGCCTGAGCCACCTCAACAGAGTGCTGGACCCCAGATACAAGGAAAGACCTTAAAGTATCTGAAAACCGCAGTGGTGCTATTCACGAGAAGCTGAAACCACAACGTGCTGCTGATCTGAGGTTTGCCCATTGCTGCCTCCGACCTTCGAACTGTAGTCTAGGAGTTCCCAGAGTTCGTCCTTCTTGTCCCCACAACTGAGGCCCAGGAATAACAGCATCTGCAGGACCTAAAACAGGAACAGAAGCCAGCTGGAACCGATTTCTTCAGAACTAAGGGGTACTTACCTCTTGTTATATAGCCTTGCTAGCTCTCAGTTGAGACTTGCCTTGGTTGCCTTTTGCAGAGTTGCTTGCAGCTTTGCCCTTCACAAGCCTCCCAGCTTGTGGCCCAAAAGTGATTTCATTTTCTACAAAGATTTCTAAAACATTGTGCAAGACATTTTACTTACCTTCAAGAAGTGCTTCAGCTCCCCTAGACTTTGCTCAAGTGACACTGGCTGTCCTGGCTCCCTGAAAGACTCTTCTAACCTCTGACTTTGTGCTTTAACTGTCCCTCCAAAAAGTCAAACATTCTATAAGGTGTATTCACACATTCTATAACCTATGTAGCTGTGAAAGGGTTAATCTACATTGCATTGGGGTTCCAAAGTACTTGCCTGCTTAAGAATATTTGTTAACCATTGTTTTATTCCCTAACCTTTTCCTTTTGACACCAAACTCAGAATTGCTCTAAATGTACCACTGTAGATCAATGTCCACAGTGTCCGAGTTATTTAAGTCACCTCAGGGTGTAGGAAGTGTATGTGTGCCATCCCAAAAGGGTATCTACTGATTTATTGAAACGGAGAGTGTGTATTTTTGAAGTATATTTTAAGTGCTACATATTTGCTCCCTTCTGAAGAAGGCTTATTCAACTGACTGTTAAATTAAGCATTTATTTTCATACTTGTCACTGTGAAACTATATTTCAACTGTACTGTACAGCTCACATTGACCCCTCGTGAGATAAGCATGGCTGCTCAGGCACTCTACCAACATGTGAAGTACTTGCTTATACCAAAGGCTGGGTTTACTATTGCCAAGAGGACAGTGCTGGACAGTCTCGTCTCCCACAGGGTACTGCATACAATCTTACCTAACAGTCATCTCACCCCCACTCCTGGAAGACCCATCACCCAGGTGATCATCCCACACTGGTCAACCCCCAGGAACTGGATCCAAAAGCGATGGCCGTGTCCTGGCCACCAGGATGACAAGTCCCTGAGGAGTAGCGGTTGAGGCACCCTTTTGTTTCTCTCAGCTAGCAAATATGAGATACTGATCTTGAATTCTTCCAACATTACATTGAACAGGTACCCAGAGTTGAATTCAGCATCACTTCTTCCCAGACGTAAACAACATACTACAGATCCCCATGACTGTGTTGATATCACTAATTTCTTAATAACCCCTGTTAGGGAGAATTCTATGTTTAGCCTGAATTTCCTAACCAAGTGAGTCCCCCAGCAGCTTTGCTGGATTTCTGGGGTTTTATTTTTTTTCTCCTGCCAAAAGTGAGACTCTTTTACCCTCACTCTTGGGCATGATTTGAGTGTGTTTCTTTGAATCTAGATGTGTTTAATGGGCTATGGGGTCTTTTACTCCATAGTGGTCAAAGCTAATGTTTCCTAATGTCCTCTTTTAGGCACTCAACTGTATTTTCCCCTTGACAAACGCCTCCCCAATTTGCCCCCAATTGCATCCTGTAAATGTAAAAACAGGACACTAGGATGAACAGGTGCTCCGACCGAGTCCAAATGTCTAGTTTCTACAAACCGCTTAGGCATTCACATCTATTGGATACAGGTATAGCTGCATGCCTTGCCATTACATAGGTTTGTAGAATATTTTGTGTTGTCGAGTGGTAGGTTGGAAGGGGAGTGACTACTATAAGTCGTGTCCTTGTTCATCCGATTCTGACCTGGTCTATGGAAAGAACCTAGGGGGAGAAAACCGATCTCTGACTGACATAATTAAGCTGTGATAGGTTTGCCTGCATGGCAGGTCAGAGGCCTTAGACGGATTATTGAAAGTGATAGTAATACAGTCTCCATGGATTTACTTGCTACAGGAACATGTGTTTTTGTGATGAGTGTTACACAGCACCCTCAGTGCAGTGACACAGGGGTGTCATAGTGACTCCCCATTATAGACTCCATACCCTGGGACTGACTACTGTCTCCCAGGGCATGTAAAGTCACCATTGACTTTACTAGTCTTAAATTCTGAACAGAACCAGTACAAAACATCATATTGTGGACGTACTGGCTGGGGCAATTCGATTGCCCCAGGGTCTGTTAGTCGGGGGGGCACGTCTCCGTCCCCCCTGATCGCATCGAGTTTTGGCTGGTGGCAGTGGATACTACTTTTTATATTCAACCGCGAATATTTTGCTATGGGATTTCCCATTGTTTTAGGCTACTATCTTTATGTAATTATTACGGTAGCCTCGAACATACCACCAGTTTATTTAATTAATATTAATTCTCCGGTTGGTATTTTTTGCCAAAACTTGATTCTAAAATGGCGTTTGTGTTCTCTTCTGTGACTCCAACCCAAGTCGAGCCCTTTGTTCCACTTTTTGGCGGGCTTCTCCACAGAAGCCCTCCAAAGTGGTGCCACTCTGTCTGGGGTACTTAGGAGGGGCGGAGGGGGATTTAGGCACCCTGGACTGAGTTGCCTAGGCAACTCAAGTCGCACTCTGTCCTGATTGGCCCAAGTGGTGAGCCGGCCCGCTTTGGGGACTGGAACTTCAGAAGTCGCCACAGGACCTAAGAATCCGACGAGGGAGAAGCTGAGCAGACCTGCCACGACACCACCACCGGTGGACCCCTGCTGGACCGTCTCACCATTTTTCCCAACGACAGAGGAGATCTCCCGCCGGAGAGTCTTCTTCCTTTGACTGGTGGGGATAACCAGTTTCACTGTCTTTTCGCCTTCCCGACGTAGCTCGTGGCCGCCTTGCCTGTGCCAAGCACCCCGGCAACTGGGATACCACGTTTTACCATGACCGCGAAACAAAGGTACCACCTTTAACTGGAAAACTCCACGGCTGGTTTCTTCCCTGGTAGTGCATCGACCTTCATCTTTCCTCCAAGTCGAGATCTTCTCTTCCCCTGGACGACGACGCAACTTGCACCCACTACCAGGAACAACTGCCACCGCTGGAGGATCCTTCCCACTTAAGGTACCGTATCCCGTCTGGCTTCCCTTGCTACCGACTCTACGGGGTAGATTTAGTCCCCGGCTTTTGAACCTGGGTTAGCCTGGGACACCCTGGCTAAACTTTCCTAAGCCTCTCTAAACTCTTTTTGAACCCTCTGCAAGACTTTCAAAGCCTAGTGTAACTGTGTGATCTTGGGCGCATTTGTGCTGTGCTCTCTCTAAGAGTGGGCCCAGCCTTTGGACTTTGGCTCACCAGTGACTTTTTGCTCTTCTGCCTTGCTAACAGTGTTCCTGAATCTTAGAGTGGTGTACTTTTCCATATTCTGTCTTTCTCCCCCCCTTTCTCACAAACTTATTGGAGTGCCATCTAGTTAAGCGCTCACCTCTGTATGAAAATAAGTGGTGTTTTACTGTGAGTTATCTGATAAGGGAAAAGGGGTGTATATATTACAATAGTAACTGTGTTTAGCATATTTTACAACAAGAGTGCTGGAGTGTTTCAAACCGTGTGTTTTTAAATAAATGATTATATACTTTGATACCAAAGCTCTGGTCAGTGTTTGCTTGTATTATTGTATCTGGGTGCCTATTGTGTATACTTTGCATACTGTCTAACTCTTCTTGAGGGAAGTCTGACTGCTCAGCCACAGCTACCAGGTAAAACTGGGTGGTACAGACTGCTACCAAGTGGGTTTACTGCCAACACCTGTAGTCTTAAATCTTTTGCAGTGTTCCCTAAGGGAACTGCACAGGTTTCTGCGTAACAACCCCTTGTAATGATTTAAGGAATACCCCTTTATCCAAGGCTGATCTTGCTAATTTTATTGATGGGTCATTACACTGGGAACAAAATGGGAAATTGGTGTCAGAATATGCAGTATATGTGCATGAGGTCTGATAGTGGAGAGTGGAAGGCTACCACATGTTACCTATGCATAGATTGTACAACTAGTGGCACTCACTCTGGCATGTGAACTAGCAGCTCAATAGTCTGTTAATATTTTTACTGACTTCAAGTATGCCTTTTGGGTAGCCCATGACTCTGCTTTGGAGAAAAAGGTGGCTTTTATCCTCTACAAGTTCCCCTATTAAACCCATCTACTATGTGAAAGCACTCCTGGATGCAATGCTGCTCCCTGGAAAAATTGTCATAGTTAAGTGTGCAACTCATCAGCCTCTTGATAATGAAATTAGCTGTCCCCAGGAATTTGCAGACTCCACAGAGATGTTGGCTGCTGTTACTGAATCAGTAGATGAATACATCTCCTAATAAACGTTAGTACTCCGCCAACTCCTGTAGACAAACTTTCCCAGATTGAGGAAAAAGCCCCTCAAGTGAAAAGGATAATTGGCTACAGAAGGGGTGCCAATTTCATTTAGATTCCCTATGGAAATATGATCAGAATGGTTGGGTGCCCCAAAGATATTACTCTCACAACTCATGTGGAAAACGGGGGAATGGTAATGACTCTGAATAAATATTGGTATGTCCTGGATTTTCCTGGAATTGCACAGGGTTATTGTACATGGGGGTCAGTCCGAGGTTGGAGGTAAGGGATTACCGGCGCCTGTAAGGGCACCGATGGTGGTAATCCCTTACCTCCGTATTCCGAGTTCCCTTTGCGGGTCCCTCTTTACCTCCTGCTTTTAGCAGGAGTAAATTACGGGACCCGCAAAGTGACCTTGGAGTAAATTACGGCACCGTAATTTACGGTGCCGTAATTACCTCCTTCCCCATTCCCATTGAGCCCTATGGGGGCAGAAATGGGGATGGGGAAGGGCTATGGTGAATGGGGAATTACCGGTCCATTCAACCTTGGAATGGACCGGAAATTACTCCATTCACCATGCCGGTATTCCATGGAGTATATAGCTCCATGGTTGCCAACCATGGAGCTATTTACTCCATGGTGTAGTCCTAACTCGGAATGAGGGCCACTGTCTTTACCACCTATAGAGAATATCAACCTACGTATGGCCTGTCTGTAAACCTCCACATTGATTGCCTTCAGCTTCTTCGCTGCAATAATTGGCAATATCTTCTTGTGGTACGGGATGTGTTCTCTGGATTGATAGAGGCTTACCCCTCTAGGAAAGCAGTCACCATCACTGTTGTCAAGATTTTGGTCAGCGATTCTGTACAAAGATTCAAAGTGCTGGTTAGCACCAGCAGTGATCAGAACACACATTTTGTGACTAATGTGAGGAAAGAACTTCTGACAGCCCTTAATTTACAGCACAATCTTCACTGAATGAATTGCTTTATTTTGGATTTCTAAACAGAATCCATAAACCAACATCAGAAATCATCAACATTCATAGATACCAAGTCATATGCAGCTAGGTTAAAAACATACAATACATATCATAAAATCAGAGAAAGTAATTAACAGGTACCAGGTTGTGTACAGCGCGATTACAAATATACATTACATATCATAAAATCACAGTAAGTAATTATCATCACAAGGAAGATAGTGAGGTCCTTCTCTTCCATGCATATTGTAAGTAACATGCACATTTAAAAGCACTTGTATCACAACTTGGGTTCAGTAGCAACAAAAAAGCATGTTTCCATTCATACAGGCCATAGCCCCTGAATATAGCTCAGAGATATGTTTTCCGCAGGTCATTACAAAGGTGACAGAAGAGAACAATGTGTGCCAAAGATTCTACATTTCCACACGACCAACAAGTACCATTTGCATACTGTGTGCGCCAGAACAGTTGCAGCTAACTATCTTTCAGTCTAGCTCTAGAGAAAAGTGAACTGTGATACTAATTGGTTACCAGATTGAGATACTTGGCCATCCCTATTGTTTAACGAAAGAGGGGGTTACTATCTTACAGGGGATTTCAGAAGATTTGTGTCCACCCACCTACATCCCCAGGGGGCCAGCAACCTAGTTTTAAGCTATTTCACAGACATTGCAGCAAGACTAGATGGGTTTACAAAATCACCTTCCAAACCCATGGCACCAAGATGTTTTTTAATATAGAATAATCAAGAGATGTTGTGGTGAAACCCACAGACCATAAGTGTTTTATCAAAACTTTGATTAAATGATCTTCTCTGCCTATCCACAAAGAGAAACAAAATGGAATTGGTTTGGGCTTCTGGGTATCCAAGATATGGTCAAGTCCTGTTTCAAGGTGTGATGTATGAGGCAGTAGTCAAAGGCACTTCCAAAAGCGGGAGAGAAAATAATTCTCCTGAGCTTGGATTCTATCCAGCTTGCCCACACCCCATAGTTCACTTACATAAGCTCCCATTTCCACACTCTTACCCCCATATAAAGTTAGCATATGACTTGCAGATAATTGTTGCATGATTTTTGCAAATCTGAATATGCTACATGAGACTTTTTGATTTTCCACCTTCTATTGGTCAGATTATCCTTTCAGTTTAGCCGACTACCAAAGACTATACAAAGGTACTGAAAACATTGGCAAACCTTTCATGTTTGGCCATCGAGGAAGATTGACAGATCACGTAATTGTTTAGTCAAGAAACACATTACATAGCATTTGTTTTACATTTACCTTCAGCCGTCTTTACAAGATTGTGAATGTACTTGTGGCTCCTGGCTAGCAGGACTACATCATCCGCACAACTTAAAACAGGTAGCCTCCTGCCTTCACAATGTGTTGCCTCAGCATCAAGACTTTCTAAAAAGGATGGTAGGTTAATAATATAAAGATTAAAAAGGAGATGTGGAAGGATGCACTCCTGTAAGACCCCCTCTTCCACTTCGATAATGCTCCTCTCTTCACCTTTGTTACTACACTGAACTGAACACATTGGATTCAGGGTGCCAAGACTCAATTAATCAAATAAGTGGTCTTGGGACTCCCAAATGGTCAAGAGCAGTGCACAAGAGGCCCATGTACATGTGGTCAAAGGCCGAACTAAGGTCCATAAATGCCATGTAGACAGGGGTCCCATTTAGAAAATCATACTTGAACAGTAGTAGGTGCAGATTTATACATTGACTAATAGGGCCTATTCCAGGTCTGAATGCTACCTGTTTATCAGAGAATTTTTTTTCTCCAGAACTCAGTCCTCAAGTCTTTTCATTAAGACGCCAGAAAATAACTTAGATGTTCCATCCAAATGTTTGCTTGGGCGGTAACAGCATGGTCATGATTTGGATCTCTTTTTTAAAATGGATACAATAGTGCCAGTTTTCCAGCTTGCAGGGATGATATTGGTGAATACAAAGGAATTAAATACCTGCATGAGAAAAGGGGCCCACAACTCCATGCATGATCGGGAGAGATAATTCTGGACCCCACCTGACCGGGCTGCTTCATTCGATTTCTGCCGTCCTATGATGGATTCAAGCTCCCTCACTGAGAACTGGTCTAATTGCATCCCGTCAGAGTAAGAAATTACCTTATTGACTGCCAAACCGGCCTTGTCGTCCACACTATAAAGGTTGCTAAAATGTTAAACCTAGTCTTGCTCTGAGACAAACATTTTGGGGATTTGAGGACTTCAAAGATATGAACCAGAACAGTTCTTGCCAATTATCCTCCAGAAGTTTGTACTATTGTGAGAAGTAGTGGATATGTACAGTACATCCCAATGACCTTGAGCAATCTCCCGTTTTCTAGTTGCTAGATCCCTTTTGTATTCTCTGCTTCACTGTTTGATAATAACAATATCCAGTAATTAGCCTTCACAGCATTCAAAAGTGCATTCTTTTTTTTCCTTGTAGCTAGCTGAAAGCCAGGACTTGGTTTGACCTTGTCCTTGAATTGGACATACTTTGTAGTGCTAAAGAGGTGCCCACACCTTGCGATAAAAGAAGTAAAAGCTTTGATAAGTCAGTAGATCATCTTCGTTCAATTTCACCACTTTACCCCATAAATCGGGTTACCTGTCTGCCCTCCAGCTCAAAGCCGTTCTTTTACTTCCTATTTCCACTGGTAAAGGGTAAATAGGGCCGTGGCTGCCATCCTTCCTCCAGCCCAGAACCCAAGCTACGGATAATGGCCAGTGGTCAATAGCTTGTGAATCAAGGATTTCAAAACCATTTATACAATCCAAATATTTCATCTGGACCAAAACATAATCAATAATGCTGCAGAACCGGATGTTATAAAAAGTAAAATTGCCAGCAGATGACAACTTGTGCCTGCCCTTAATGGTTCTATAGCCAGGTTTCCAGCATACTATCCCAGAGAATAAGGCCACCATTAGAGGTCTTGGAAGGGCTTGGAAGTGTAAAAACCTGCTCCTCATCTTTATCGATAAGGTGGTTCTCAACTGAACCCAGTCTGAGATTAAAATCCCCCCCAATGATCAATGTCAATACAGGATGATTGGCCATACAATCATTATACATGAGTCTGTTTAGAATTTTTAGAAGAGCGAAGGACCTCTCACCATTTCTATTGAAAATATGAATGAAACTGAGCGGTCTGTACGTAATGATGTTAGTGGTTAGAAATTGTAGATTATCATTCAAACTAGTACATTCCTTAAGTACCCAGCCTGAAATAGTAGTTAGATAAACAGATCGCCACCCAGAAGGCCTTCCCTTGTTCCTCAGTCTGAAAGCAGGCCTATGGAACAGGAAGAAGCCTTGAAGGTAAATCAGTTCAATTCCAGGTTTTTTGTAGCTTTATGATCTAATACATTTGGGCAATGTCACTCAGTGAGCCATCTTGGACTTTATTGGATAAACCAGCTATTTTCCAGACAAGAATATTTATTACGATCTTGTTTGTCTACGTGGTCAAAGCTAATGTTTCCCTAATGTCCTCTTTTAGGCACTCCACTGTATTTTCCCCTTGACAAACGCCTCCCCAATTTGCCCCCAATTGCATCCTGTAAATGTAAAAACAGGACACTAGGATGAACAGGTGCTCCGACCGAGTCCAAATGTCTACTTTCTATAAAAACGGCTTAGGCATTCACATCTATTGGATACAGGTATAGCTGCATGCCTTGCCATTACATAGGTTTGTAGAATATTTTGTGTTGTCGAGTGGTAGGTTGGAAGGGGAGTGACTACTATAAGTCGTGTCCTTGTTCATCCGATTCTGACCTGGTCTATGGAAAGAACCTAGGGGGAGAAAACCGATCTCTGACTGACATAATTAAGCTGTGATAGGTTTGCCTGCATGGCAGGTCAGAGGCCTTAGACGGATTATTGAAAGTGATAGTAATACAGTCTCCATGGATTTACTTGCTACAGGAACACATCATCATCAGGAGATCATGGCCATTTGTTAGGGATATTGCACACATTTTCTTTACAAAGTGGGAGATTTTGTTTCTGAGAGAGATTGTATTCTCCTCAGCCATATAATTTAGCCTATGGATATTAATGAAAACACACAAGGTGCTGTCTGGGGAGGGAGATTTAGGACAAATTGACTGTCTGAATGATCAAGGGGTTTAAGTGGTTTTAACCCTTTCCAGGTCTCCTGATACTCCAAACCCCTGTACTTCATATGGACTTGCTCTCTCATGATTCCCAAAGGAATTTTCAGATCTATAATTTCCCTCCCATGATTAGGCCCATTTGAAGCCGGGTGAATAGCTGGGTTTCTCCCTTTCTGCTTAAAGGAGTCTACTGCTATAGACCTGCACCATTTACTACCACACACCTGCCCCCACCGACCTCAGTTGAGGTGGCACTGGTGGAAGCACTGTTAACATTTCACCAGTTTTAGATTGACCAGTGTTTTGTAACCCTTACTTTGAACTTGCTTTAGATGAAGATACACGTTAAATCTAAGGTTCCTCTATGACCTGTGGTGATTTGATACTATTCTCAAGAGAGTCAATTGGGTTTATTTTCCCTGTAATATTATCCAATTTAGTTTCTATTCTCATAAGGACCTCATACATTTTGAGGACATGGGTTTCCATAATAGCCAGCCATATACCAAAGACATATTGATGATACGTCTGTTAGGGAGAATTCTCTGTTTAGGCTGAATTTCCCTACCTAGTGAGTCCCCCAGCAGCTTTGCTGGATTTCTGGGGTTTCTTTTTTTCTCCTGCCAAGAGTGAGACTCTTTTACCCTCACTCTTGGACATGTTGAAGTGTGTTTTCTTGGTTAAACCTTGTGTTGAATGGGCTATGGGGTCTTTTACTCCATAGGGCCTCATGTATTTTTGTGATATGGGTTACACAGCACCCTCTGTGCCGTGACCCAGGGGTGTCCTAGGGACTCCCCAACATAGACTCCATACCCTGGGACTGACTACTGTCTCCCAGGGCATGTAAAGTCACCAAAGACTTTGCTAGTCTTGAATCCTGAACAGAACCAGTACAAACCATCATATTGTGGACGTACTGGCTGGGGCAATTCGATTGCCCCAGGGTCTGTTAGTCGAGGGGGCACGTCTCCGTCCCCCCTGATCGAGTTTTGGCTGGTGGCAGTGGAAACTACTTTTTATATTCGACCGTGAATATTTCCCTATGGGATTTCCCATTGTTTTAGGCTAACACATTTAATTATTTATTTACGGTAGCCTTAAACATACCGCCGGTTTATATATTTATTATTATAACTCCGGTTGGTACTTTTTGCCAAAACTTGATTCTAAAATGGCGTTGGCGTTCGCCTCTGTAACTCTGACCCAAAGTGGAGCCCTTTGTTCCACTTTTGGCGGGCTTCTCCACAGAAGCCCTCCAAAGTGGTGCCACTCTGTCTGGGGTACTTAGGAGGGGTGGAGGGGGATTTAGGCACCCTGGACTGAGTTACCTTGGTAACTCAAGTCGCACTCCGTCCTGATTGGCCCAAGTGGTGAGCCGGCCGGCTCACCACTTAGCATGTTTGAGTGACAGCTAGGCTGGGTGAATGGGTGTTTGCTGCATAAAAGCAGGGCTTTGGGGACTGGAACTTCAGAAGTCGCCACAGGACCAAGAATCCGACGAGGGAAGAGCTGAGCCGACCTGCTTCGACGACACCACCCGGTGGAGCCCTGCTGAACCGTCTCACCACTTTTCCCGACGACCGAGGAGAACTCTTAACGGAGTGGCTCCTTCCCTTGACTGGTGGGGACAACCAGTTTTCACCTTCTTTTCGCTTCTCGAGGTATCTCGTGGCCGCCTTGCCCGTGCCAAGCACCCCGGCAACCGGAATACCACACTTTTACCCCAACCGCGAAAGTCGGTACAACCCTTTAACCGGAGGACTCCGCGGCTGGTTTCTTCCCGGGCAGTGCAACAACCTTCTTCTTCTGCTCTTCAGCGAGATCTTCTTCTCCCCTGACCGACGTCGAGCCTTGCTGCCACTGCCTGGAACAACTGCCACCGCTGGAGGATCCTTTCCGCTTAAGGTACCGTGTTCCGCCTGGCTTCCCTTGCCACCGACTGTACGGGGTAGATTTAGCCCCCGGCTTTCGACCCTGGGAGTGCCTGGGACACCCTGGCTAAACTTTCTAAGCCACTCTAAACTCTTTCTAACTCTTTGCAAGACTTTGAATCCCTAATAACAGTGTGATCTTGGGCACATTTTCGCTCCGGCTACTCTAAGAGTGGGCCCTGCCTAGTGACTTTTGCTCACCTGTGACTTTGTGCTTCTTTGAGCCTATTGCAAGTGTTCTGGACCCTAGAGTGGTGGGGTTAACCCATTTCTGTTTCTTTTTATCCCTTTCTTGAACCTACTAGAGTGTCATCTAACGTTAAGCGCTCACCTCTGTTTTAATTATGTGGTGTTAACTTAGAGTTGTCTAGATAGGAGTAAGGGTTGGAACTGCTTTCATTATAACTGTGTTTGAAGTGTTTTTACTATATTTTGCTAGAGTGATTTCAACTTATGTGTGTTTAATAAATAGATAACTATATACTTTTGAAACCAAGCTCTGGTCAGTGTTTGCTTGTGCTATTGTAGTTGAGTACCTATTGTGTATACTTTACATACTGCCTAACTCTTCTTGAGGGAGGTCTGACTGCTCAGCCACAGCTACCAGGTAAATCTGGGTGGTGCAGACTGCTACCAAGTGGGTTTACTGCTATACCTGTAGTCTTAAATCTTTTGCAGTGTTCCCCAAGGGAACTGCACAGGTTTCTGCCTAACACTGGTGTACAGCGGTGGGATTTGTATTGAGTATACATTTTATTGTGCTTTAAGTACCTTAGTGCAACTAACCACAAAGCTTAGCACTGTAAAAGTAAACCTCTAACATGTCAGTTATAGAAAGCTATAGTCAAGAGTCCCTTGCAGCCAAAACTGCTGATTGTTTAAGAGTGCTCTGTAAACATAAGGATCTCCTGACTAAGGGCAAGAAAATGGAGCTGATTGAAAGATTGTTAGCTAACCAAAGTCTGGGTGATGGTTCAGAGGAACCTATCACTCCAGCAACTGTAGATGACAGTATTAAAGTTAACATGGAGCAAAATGTTGATGATTCTGAGGAAGAGTCAGAAGAGGAGGGTGAGGCTGTTGTGACTGTCCCCCCTAGGCCTCTGCCTGCTCTACCTGCTGTACCTACTGGACCTTTACCAGGTCCCACATTTAGTCCTCAGTACTTTGAACTGGAGAAAATGAAACTAGAATTGGAGTATAAGAAACTTAATGCTCAAACTGACAAAGAACTAAGGCTAAGGGAAATGGAGCTCAAGTATGACTTAGAAATGAAGAAATTATCTGTTGAGAATGTTTCTCTCTCTGGCTCCTCTAGAAGTTCCAGTCCTAAAAGACCCCGGATGCCTAAAGAATTGATTGGTATGTATGAGCCTAAGTTGGATGTGTTGGATTGGTTGTCTCTGTTTGAATATAATCATGGGCTCCAGAACATCACAGGAAATGACTTACTCACCTGGTTGTTCTCTAGGCTTCCCCCTGTTGCAACTGATGTGGTAATGGAGATGGGGGAGGAGGATAGGAAGGACTATGAATGTGTGAAACTAGCTTTGATAGCTAGGTTTGGGAAGACCCCTTCCCAGTATCTTAAGAGGTTTAGGAGCCTCAAAAAGCATGATGGTACCCCTTGGGCTACCTGGGTGAGTGAATGTTTGAAAAACTTAGAGGGATGGATTAAGGGTTACAAGGTGAACACTTATGAAGGTATGAAGAATTTGCTTATGTTGGAGACTATTTATGATGCCTGCTCTCCTGAGCTCAGACAACACTTGGCTGATTCCAGGGAATTAGATTCCCGGAAGCTAGCTAAGGCTGCTGACTTGTGGGTTGCCAACAGGGCCACTCACAAGGATTCTGGGGTCACTCAGAAGAAGGATGGGGAGAAACAGCCCAAAAAGGACTCCAAAGAGAATTCTAATACTACAAATTCCAAAGAGGGCCCCAAACAAAACTATAAGGGTAAGCCACAAGGGAAACCAAATCAGGCTAGTGTACCTCCTGGTCCCAGACCAGAAGGAGGTCAGAACAAGCCTCCATTTCAGCGAGCCTTTGGCTCATGCTTTGTTTGTAAGGCTACTGACCATGTGAAAGGAGATCCCAGATGTAAGGGTAAACCTTCAGGGGTCCAGCTTGCCTCCTTAGCCTTCGCTCCAGAAGAGGAAGTACATATGGCAAGTGGAAACTTTCTATTACTAGCTGATGAACCCACTGGAGTCTCAGCTAGTGTTTCTTTAGTCTCTCTGGGGTTGTGGGAACAACAGAATTTAGATGTCTATAACTCTATCCCAGATAATACTAAAGAGTATTATAAGGACAGTGTCCAGGTGAATGGTCAGGAGACTCCTGCCATTAGGGACACTGGAGCCAGCATAACTGTGGTGGATGAATCATTTTTCAAGGCAGAGGATGTTGCTAATGCACCCAAATGCCTCACCAAGTTAGCTGGTGGGCCTGTGCAGATGTGTCCCCAGTTACCAGTTCTCATCCAATGTAATGATATGGCTGTAAAAATACCTGTCAGTGTACAATGTGAAGTGCCAGGTAGGGTTCTGTTGGGTAATGACCTCAAAGCTCTTGGAGTTGTGTCACATACCCCCAGACCCCCTAGCAAAAGGTTACAGGAGCTCACAAAACCTGCAAGAGAGAAAACCCTGAGAGGGTTATCTCAGGAGATGATGACAGAAATCACTCCTCTCCCACTGGAGCAACTTACTGCAGTATCAACCAGATCAGGAGCAAAGGGGCAACCCAAGACTCCTAGGAAAAAGCCAGCAGCAAGCACCCCAGTGCTTCCAACAAGGACTTCCCCTAGGTTGTCCAAAGTTACACCTGTAACTCCACCTCCAGCTGAGGCTGAGAGGGAGGTACAACCCTGTGTGGTTGAGCTAGACTCTGAGGAAGAGCTAGAAGGAGGCCCCAACCTTATTGGAGATTTGGACCCTGAGGACCATCCTGAGCTGCAGTCTTTACTGGCAGAAGGTGGGCCTAGCAGGGCAGCTTTTCGTAAGGGGCAAAGAGAATGTCCAACTCTGGAAGGTCTCCGCCACCAGGCAGCTTCTCAAGCTGATGGGCAAGAGCCTGGGAAGTATAGGTTACACTGGGAAGATGGCCTCTTCTACAGTGAACCGACTGAGTCTGAACCTGGAGACTACAAACGCCTTGTAGTCCCACAAGAGAACAGACAACAGTTCTTACAACTAGCCCATGAGATACCTTTGGCTGGTCACTTGAGTTTCAAGAAGACCAAGGAAAGGCTCTCACTCTACTTTTATTGGCCAAAGATGGGGGCTGAAGTAGATAGATATTGTAAGAGCTGCCATACCTGCCAGACTTCTGGTAAGGTTGGTTCCAAGAATGTGGCACCTTTAGTGCCTCTCCCAGTTGTGGGAGTCCCATTTGAGAGGGTAGGGATTGACATTGTTGGTCCCCTTGATCCTCCAACCTCCTCAGGCAACAGGTTTATACTTGTTGTAGTAGACCATGCTACTAGGTACCCTGAGGCAATTCCTATGAGGACTGTTACAGCTCCGGCTGTGGCTAAGGCCCTCCTTGGTATTTTCACCAGGGTTGGGTTTCCTAAGGAAGTAATCTCTGACAGGGGATCAAACTTTATGTCCCACTACATGAAAGCCATGTGGAAAACCTGTGGAGTTACTTACAAGTTCTCAACAGCATACCACCCTCAGACAAACGGGTTGGTTGAAAGGTTTAACAGAACCATGAAGAGCATGATAGGTGCTTTAGAGGAACCCCTTAAGAAAAAGTGGGACCTTCTACTGCCATGCCTTCTCTTTGCTTATAGAGAAGTCCCTCAGGAGGGAGTAGGCTATTCTCCCTTTGAGCTTCTCTATGGCCATCCAGTCAGAGGTCCATTGGCCCTGATTAAGGAGGGATTGGAAGGTGCTCCTCCCCCCAAGCCAGTCAGAGTGACTGACTATGTGATAGGTCTCCGGAGGAGAATGTCGCACATGATGGCAGAAGCAAGTGACAACTTGAAAGCTGGTCAAGCTCTGGTCAAACATTGGCATGACCAGAAGGCTAACATGGTTGAGTTTACTCAAGACCAGCTAGTTCTAGTTATGCTTCCAACAAGGCAGAGGGCCTTGCAAGACAAATGGATGGGACCCTTCAAGATTGTGGGAAAACTTGGAGAGGTCAACTATCTGGTGGATCTGGGCAGACCCAGGGAAGCTCCTAGAGTCTTCCACACCAACCGACTAAAACCATACATCTCCAGGCCTGATGTAGGAGCCTTGCTTCTAGCTTCAGCTGCAGAGGAAGAAGAGAGTGAATCTCTCCCTGATCTCCTCAGAGGTGTGCCTTTAGATGAAAAAGTTGAAGGAGTCAATCTCTCTTCAGACCTGACACCTGAGCAACAAGAGGAGTGCAAATCTATGTTAAATCAGTTTGCCTCCCTGTTCTCACTGTCACCAGGCTTGACCCCTTGGGGCCAGCATGAGATACTCACTGGTGACTGTCTGCCAGTCAAAAGCAGAGGGTACAGAATGTCAGAACATATCAGAACCCACATCAAAGGAGAGGTCAAGAAGATGCTTGATCTCGGGGTAATAGAGCCCTCTACCAGTCCATGGTCTAGCCCAGTTGTGTTAGTACCAAAGGCAGGATCCAAAGACTTGAGATTCTGTGTGGACTATAGAGCTCTAAATGCAGTCACCAAGACTGATGCCCACCCTTTGCCCAGGACAGATGAGTTGGTGGATAAACTTGGTGCAGCCAAGTACCTCAGCACATTTGACCTAACGTCAGGCTATTGGCAAATAGCCCTGACAGACCATGCAAGGAGAAAACTGCATTTTCAACCCCAGTTGGCTTGTACCAGTTTAAGGTCATGCCTTTTGGACTAAAAAATGCACCTGCCACATTCCAAAGGATGGTGAACCAAGTTCTGGCTGGGATGGAAGATTTCTGCATGGCATACTTGGATGACATTGCAGTCTTCAGCCACTCCTGGGAAGAACATGTGAACCACCTAGGACATGTGTTGCAGGCTCTGGAACAGGCCCATTTGACAATCAAAGCCAGTAAGTGCCAGATTGGTCAAAGTAAAGTGGTCTACCTTGGACATGAGGTAGGAGGTGGAGAAATAAGGCCTTTGCCCAGCAAGATTGAAGCTGTGCAAAATTGGACAACACCAACTACTCAAACCCAAGTGAGAGCTTTTCTAGGCCTCACTGGATATTACAGGAATTTCATTGAGAACTATGGGACCATAGCTTCTCCACTGAATGTAATCTCCTCTCCCAAATTCCCTAAAAAGGTAAAATGGAATGAGGAGTGCAATCAGGCCTTTGAAAAACTGAAGAGAGCTCTTTGCCAAGCTCCAGTATTGAGAGCTCCTGACTACCACCAACCTTTCATTGTACAAACTGATGCTTCCAATGTAGGTATAGGTGCAGTTCTAAGCCAACTGGATGAGAAGGGTAGGGAGCACCCCATTTGCTTCATCAGTAGGAAACTGAAGGATCCTGAGACAAGGTGGGCAACTATCGAAAGAGAATGCTTTGCTATTGTGTGGGCACTGAAGAAGTTTAGGCCATACTTATATGGTTCTACTTTTGTTATTCAGACTGACCACCAACCCTTGAGATGGTTAATGCAAATGAAAGGGGAAAATCCAAAACTATTGAGATGGTCAATCTGCCTGCAAGGGTTTGATTTCACCATTGAGCACAGGTCAGGGTGTCACCATCAAAATGCTGATGGACTCTCTAGGATGTATATCATCGACTAGAGGTATGAGGTTCATCCAGGAGTGGATTAAATCCTCCTGTCCCTTAGTCTGGGGGGGGGCGAGTGTTAGGGAGAATTCTCTGTTTAGGCTGAATTTCCCTACCTAGTGAGTCCCCCAGCAGCTTTGCTGGATTTCTGGGGTTTCTTTTTTTCTCCTGCCAAGAGTGAGACTCTTTTACCCTCACTCTTGGACATGTTGAAGTGTGTTTTCTTGGTTAAACCTTGTGTTGAATGGGCTATGGGGTCTTTTACTCCATAGGGCCTCATGTATTTTTGTGATATGGGTTACACAGCACCCTCTGTGCCGTGACCCAGGGGTGTCCTAGGGACTCCCCAACATAGACTCCATACCCTGGGACTGACTACTGTCTCCCAGGGCATGTAAAGTCACCAAAGACTTTGCTAGTCTTGAATCCTGAACAGAACCAGTACAAACCATCATATTGTGGACGTACTGGCTGGGGCAATTCGATTGCCCCAGGGTCTGTTAGTCGAGGGGGCACGTCTCCGTCCCCCCTGATCGAGTTTTGGCTGGTGGCAGTGGAAACTACTTTTTATATTCGACCGCGAATATTTCCCTATGGGATTTCCCATTGTTTTAGGCTAACACATTTAATTATTTATTTACGGTAGCCTTAAACATACCGCCGGTTTATATATTTATTATTATAACTCCGGTTGGTACTTTTTGCCAAAACTTGATTCTAAAATGGCGTAGGCGTTCGCCTCTGTTACTCTGACCCAAAGTGGAGCCCTTTGTTCCACTTTTGGCGGGCTTCTCCACAGAAGCCCTCCAAAGTGGTGCCACTCTGTCTGGGGTACTTAGGAGGGGTGGAGGGGGATTTAGGCACCCTGGACTGAGTTACCTTGGTAACTCAAGTCGCACTCCGTCCTGATTGGCCCAAGTGGTGAGCCGGCCGGCTCACCACTTAGCATGTTTGAGTGACAGCTAGGCTGGGTGAATGGGGGTTTGCTGCATAAAAGCAGGGCTTTGGGGACTGGAACTTCAGAAGTCGCCACAGGACCAAGAATCCGACGAGGGAAGAGCTGAGCCGACCTGCTTCGACGACACCACCCGGTGGAGCCCTGCTGAACCGTCTCACCACTTTTCCCGACGACCGAGGAGAACTCTTAACGGAGTGGCTCCTTCCCTTGACTGGTGGGGACAACCAGTTTTCACCTTCTTTTCGCTTCTCGAGGTATCTCGTGGCCGCCTTGCCCTTGCCAAGCACCCCGGCAACCGGAATACCACACTTTTACCCCAACCGCGAAAGTCGGTACAACCCTTTAACCGGAGGACTCCGCGGCTGGTTTCTTCCCGGGCAGTGCAACGACCTTCTTCTTCTGCTCTTCAGCGAGATCTTCTTCTCCCCTGACCGACGTCGAGCCTTGCTGCCACTGCCTGGAACAACTGCCACCGCTGGAGGATCCTTTCCGCTTAAGGTACCGTGTTCCGCCTGGCTTCCCTTGCCACCGACTGTACGGGGTAGATTTAGCCCCCGGCTTTCGACCCTGGGAGTGCCTGGGACACCCTGGCTAAACTTTCTAAGCCACTCTAAACTCTTTCTAACTCTTTGCAAGACTTTGAATCCCTAATAACAGTGTGATCTTGGGCACATTTTCGCTCCGGCTACTCTAAGAATGGGCCCTGCCTAGTGACTTTTGCTCACCTGTGACTTTGTGCTTCTTTGAGCCTATTGCAAGTGTTCTGGACCCTAGAGTGGTGGGGTTAACCCATTTCTGTTTCTTTTTATCCCTTTCTTGAACCTACTAGAGTGTCATCTAACGTTAAGCGCTCACCTCTGTTTTAATTATGTGGTGTTAACTTAGAGTTGTCTAGATAGGAGTAAGGGTTGGAACTGCTTTCATTATAACTGTGTTTGAAGTGTTTTTACTATATTTTGCTAGAGTGATTTCAACTTATGTGTGTTTAATAAATAGATAACTATATACTTTTGAAACCAAGCTCTGGTCAGTGTTTGCTTGTGCTATTGTAGTTGAGTACCTATTGTGTATACTTTACATACTGCCTAACTCTTCTTGAGGGAGGTCTGACTGCTCAGCCACAGCTACCAGGTAAATCTGGGTGGTGCAGACTGCTACCAAGTGGGTTTACTGCTATACCTGTAGTCTTAAATCTTTTGCAGTGTTCCCCAAGGGAACTGCACAGGTTTCTGCCTAACAACGTCGCCTTTAATAAGACTATCAGTATTTAAAATGCTCACTCACCTGCAGCATACTCGCTCTTGGTACATAGGTGATGATTCTTTGGCTCAATTGTGCCATTATTGGTGCGGTCCTCCCCACCAGGGTTAGGTTCACCTGTTGCCCTAAGCTTATCAACCTGGCAAAGAAGAACCTCAAGATCATCTGGGATAAGGTTAGATCCCTCCTTATAGCCAATGGATTTTCCAGGAAACATAATTATCTCTTCCAGTGCTCCCAAAGCTTTGTTCATATACATTTCAAGAGTTCTGGTACCGGTTTACACAGGGCAAACTTATCTTCTTAACATTTATGCACATTGTGGTTCTACATATTTTGATATCATCATCACTATTTTAAATAATTTGGATTTTCTTTTTGGCGGATAGTCGAGATGCAACACCTGTTGGATCAAACGCTGTACGTTTAGCTATCCTTAAGTAGGATGGAGCAAAGGTGAGATGCAGATTTTATTAAATGTCTTAGTCCAACTACAGATAACTGCAGGGGTCTGATTCCAAATTGATGTGTGGATGGATTTTGAAAGAGGAAAAGTGTGATAGTGTAAATGTGAAAAGCGCAAGTGCAAATTGCTTGCAGCTGTAAGGATATTTGGCGTGTTACAGCACAGAGTACAGCACTACTACACAGGTAGCAAACAGCACAGAGTACAGCACTACTACACAGGTAGCAAACAGCACAGAGTACAGCACTACTGCACAAGTAGCACTTTTCTTTTTGCAGCACCACCACAAGGGTGCGGTGCATTGCTATATGGGTTACCAGATTAACAAGGAAAGACAGGCTATTCAGTCAAAAACGATTTTAACATATAAGATGCAAATCTATTTTTACAGTTAAAAGCACACGTGCTCATTTAAAAATGCACACTATTTTTCACCTGAAATGCCTATGGTGCGAGAGACACATTTGAAAATTAACAGCTAACCTATTAACCATTAACCTGACTAATAAAACCTTATTTAACATAACCCACTAATAAAATGTGTTCTCCACTGCATAATTAGGCATACTCTGAAAACCATTTAAATGTGTGTGCAGATTTTTTTTTCTTCTCTTCTCTGCCTGATTCTCCGTGTTTTTGTGCACAGTAACTGCAGGAAGAAGGAAGTCAGATTTGCAACAATTGCAAATGTATAAGCGAAGCTATTGTTGAAGAGTAGGAGGATGAGAGATGATGGATTTCATTGGGACACGTCATACAGAGGGCTGAGAGGAAAGTTTTAGTGGGCAGTAACGGGGAAAAAGACAGGAGACATTTTTCTGCACTACTGGGGAGAAGACCTGGCTGTGGGGCTCCTGACTGAATGCAGATTCCTGTGTCCTGCTGCAGTCGAGATTGGGGAGAGCTGAAAGAAGGACCTTTCCACTGGCTGAGGCATTCCTATCTGCAAAAGCTGAGAATTTCAGGCAATGAACCCGGTTTGAGAAGGCAAGCGTTCCTTTTTGCTGGAGTTAATCCAAGGGAGCCACATTCACAAAGAGAACAGCCAAAGAGAACAACTAAAAAGATAAGGTAATGAGAAGTGTGGGAGCTGAGTGTGTACGGTAATATGCAGTCAGTGTAGGATTCCTGTGCGTGTCTTAATCAAATACCAATGTTGCAATTTGAGTTCTGTTCTCCGCCACTCTCTTTGCAGTGTGTCATAGACAATGCTTTTACTGTACCATTTTATTTATTTCTGTAAAGAATGAGATCGTGTTTAAATGCAACTTTTAAAATACAGAAAAATATTTGAAAACAGACGGGTGATGTTTATTGTTTACCATTACAATGCTGATGATGTGGGGAGATTTTTAAACAGTGCAATGGTCATTTTAAGACAGATGTGTGCATGTCAGAATCAGTATGAATAATTGTGAGTGACTGTAGCATAGCTCGTTGGAGGTACATGAGCCAACAGGAAGAGAGACTCTCTGAACATAGCTCCCTACCGTATATAAGGTAGTGGAAATTACCACAAGACTACCATATATAGCTCTCTGTCGTAAATAAGTCAGTGAGTTTGCCCATGGTGGCACACCAACACTATCACTGGAAAATGTGGTATTCCTAGAATGCAGGTCTGAGGTCTCTCTAGTGATCACACGAAAAATCTAAGCAAAGATAAGGGATTCTGGACATTGGGGCCACAAATAAAACAAGGGAATTATGCTCACCAAAATACCACCAACCACGTATACCAAATATGCAGGTCTGGGTGCTGAAATAATGCATGTCCATTGTATTATTGTTGCACATGGCCAAATCTGAATACAAAGAGTGATTATTGCTAAGTTATTTTTCGGCGGTAATAAAATACCGTCAGGCCCCAAATCTCCACAAAATACCCTACATATTTATGGTGCGTTGCAGGCCGGGAAAGTGATCATAGAGTACCTACTGGGCGTGGCAAGCGTGTCTCACACTGCCATTTGCACATTAAAGGGAACCCATTTTATAATAGCAGTGTGCCACTAAAAACGAATTTCAGAATGTCACAAAGGGAAACCACATTCTCAGATCTAGTGCAATATTTAGAGGCAAAGTTATTTGCACATGGGAATTGGTCTTCGAATAGCACGTTAGAATGGAGTAACCGCATTCAGGGTGAGGTGCAGAAAGAAAAACTAGACAGTATTTTTGCAGAAGGCAGCATAATTCAGGTCTGCCTTACAAGATTATTGAATGCAGCCGATAAAAGTGCAGAGAAAGACTGTTTAATACGGCTATGCGGCAAAATATGGTTTATTTTAAACAAGTCCCTGCGAATGCAAGAGAATGATACTCAGCTAATTAACAGGTTAAAGACTGAATTAGAGGGGGCAAGTAAAAATCAGGAAATGTTGAGAGCAGAATTGGATGTATGCCAAAAAGACATGCAATTAAAATGCAGAGACTTTGATACTCAGTTATCCAAAAGCAAGAAACAATTTGAAGATAGTGAGCAAGAATTGGCACACTTAAAAGCCTTAGTGGATCACATTAGGCAGGATAAAGATGAGGTTGTTTCAGAAATGCAGATTTTACAAAAAGAACATTGTGAAAAAGAAGGTGATCTCCAGAGTGCAGAACAAGAAATGATTAAAATGATTCAAGAAAGAGACAAGAGAAATAAAGAGTTCAATGAATGCCAAATGCAAATGTGCGATATGCAGGAGGTGATTAATAAAATGAGTGATGAAAATAATTATTTGCATGATGAAGCCAATAGACTCCTTAAAAAGTGTAAGGACTTAGAACAGCAAATGTGCATTCCCAGGTCCCAGGAGAGGCGGCAGGGTACCACATTCAATGGAGTGGAGGTGAAGTCTAGCTCTGCCCAAAGAGCTAGTGCCCCAGTGACTGGGCCGGTGACTGAACTTGGTTGCAGCGCCCTTGGGGGATTTGATACTCCCATTGGGGGCAGTCACCAATCTCATACACCTGAAAACAGGATTGACTCACAAAATAGTGCAATTCCATGTATTGCAACAAGTAGCCCCATAAAAATAATGAAATCCATTAAAGCCCTGATCAAACCATTTAAAAAGGGAGGTGAATGCTGCATTGAGGATCACTTAGAAGCGGTGCATGACATTTTTAAAGCACTCCAGATACCTAGGGAACAGTACAGACAATATTTTCATTTAACTTTAGATGCCCCGACGGCCAGCATCATAAGGGGATTAAATGAACAGCAGAATATGACATGGCTGGAGTTTGAAAAAGAAATTAGGTGTCATTTTTCTCCTTTTCAGTCATTGCAGGAGGCAAAGAAAGTCGCGTACACAATTACTGCTGGACCTAATACATCCCCTCGCCAATTTTTACAAGACTTAAAAAGAGCATTCTCTCGCTTTGATGTATCTTTTGACTCAAATTCCAATGAGTTTAAAACTGCATACTTCTATGGGCTACAGAAAGACATCATATCCCAATTGGTCCGTGAATTTGACCGTGACAAGTCCCTTGAATGGATTGTACATCAAAGCACAAAGCTATATGAGGTACTCTATTGTCAGGGTAGAGAAAGTGATAAAATGAAAGATACTAGGCCTAAATCTAAAGAACCCTCAGCCACAGTAATGGAAATCAGGTCAGCCAAAATGTCCCTTGAGTCTGCTCAAAGCCAAGGTAAAAATAATGTGACATCTGAAAAAAGGGGTAATCAACAAAGATCGCCATTTCCTGTACCAATGTTCCAAACACATGATCCTAGTAATAGAGAGAGCTACATCAGCCCTAGGTATCAAGGGGACAGACCCCGGGTAGGATATCGGCCTGATATGGCAGGTATGAACAATAACCAGAGACAAAATCAAGATCAAAGAAATGATGGTCCCTACCAGTCATTGGGGACACAGAGTAGGTTTGATCCCAACACCATGATATATGGTAATCAGGATAGGCCCCGATATGTGGATCGATTTACTGATAATGGAAATCAACACAGGGGCCAGTACCCACAATCTGAGCGACAGGACATGAGGCAAAACGTGAACTACAGTCCACGCCAGTACAATGATTCCCCACCAGGGGACTATAATCAAAGGATGGGTGCAACCCGCTCCCCTCCACAAATGAATCAAGAGTTCAGAAACCATCCCAACCGACATCAATCACCTGAGAGGTATCAGAATAGATCCAATCAGGGGGAAAACAACCAATATCGACCTAGGCCACAGAAAGAGGATCCTAGAGAGATGGAAAGGTTCCAGTGCCTTGAGGCCCAAGTGAAAATGTTAGCTGAGCAAATAGGAAAGCTCTATACAGCGCAAAAACAACCTTCCAAAGAGGGGGCTGATGGCCATAGCAATGACCGGGGGGCTTCCGAAAAGTGACTAAGTACTCATGATAACTGGAGTGCCAAAATGACAGATTGCTCTGATATAATTTTGCATAACGACTCTGAGATGCCTAATGGATTAAAAATGAAAGTACCAGTAAATGAAATTGTGACAGAAAGTGCAAATACTTCTAAAAAAGAGGTACGGTTTAGCTTAGAGCTAAATAAAACAGTAAAGATTTGCACAAATGAAAAAGAAACATTAGGAATTCCAAAAGAACAAAGGAACAGATTTAAGAAAAATGACTCATGCATGGGGAATACCAGTGAACAGAGAGTAAGTGGGGATGCCATAGCTCCTTCCCTGGGCAAGCAAAACAATGACCAAACACAGACAGAAAAGGGAAATACTCACAAGGAGGGTACAAGTCAATCACCTGAAGAATTCTTTGAGCCACATAGTTTTGAAGAGGCTGAAAGGGCTGGTATTACACTAAATGATCACAAATGCACAGAATTAAAAAATGACAAATTGCTGAATGATGTTGTTACACATGTTCAGTTGGAAGGTTGTAATGTGGTCTCTGATGTTACCCAGATGGATGGGCGAACAGTGGCCACACTCCAAAAAACCTCTGAACATGGAGAAATGAATAAAATATCTCGCACAGAAATGGGTAAAAAGGAGGGAAAAATGTCTTTTCATTTACCAATGTGCTTAGCCAAAAGTGAAAAAGATCTGAGAAAGGTGAGCCCTGAAATCAGTAAGAATTCCCATTTCTTATGTGTATTAGAGGAAGTTGAGGACAGATATTATGTACCCATCACTGTAGAAGAAAAATGCCACACCTTCGCTATGATTGACACTGGCGCACAGGCCACAATTATGTCCAAGGAGCTGGTAAAGAGTATCAATGAAGGGAGGCCTCCACAGAGTCAGATCACAGTGAAGGCAAATCAAGGCCCAGTGCATAACTTTAATGGGGAGGAGGTGCCCATCATAGGTGTAACTGAGGTTGACATAAAAATAGGAAAGCACAGAATGAAACAAGAGGTATTGATCACATCTATTTGTGAAATTCCATTTCTGATGGGGACAGATTGCCTGAAAAGATTGTCTCCTCTCATAGATGGGGTGAATGGAGTGCTGTGGTCCTTAACCAAAAAACCATTGAGGCCTAAGAAACTAAAATCACAAAACAGCAATATAAATGAATGTCACACCGTTGCCAAAACAAATGATGCTGTGGAGGTATATCTCCAGAATAGCTGCATACCTAGTGTCACTGTTATATTAATGTGTCAAGACAAAGATCAGAGCGACAATGAAAAACTACCTGTACAAATATACTTGGACCCAAGGAAAGATTGGCAGACTGCCATAGATGAGCACACATTACGTTTCTATTTAAAAGAGAAAACATGCAAACAGAATATTGTTCCTAAAACAGATTCAGAAAAACACATTACCACTCTGGCAGAAATACACATGGAAGATGAGCAACCATGGGTTCATGTTGGTATAAATGATTATCTTAAAACAATAAAAGCCACTTTAGCACTTGAACATGAAAGGAGTTTCATTAATGAGAAATTGTTGCAAAAAATTATGGAGAGGGAAGAAATCCCGAAATTTAGGATTAAAAACCAATATGTTTCTGGGTTGGACAGTCCAGACTTTGAAAACCGAATTGCAGGCAGATGCATGCTTAAAATTAGCATTGGTCAGAAAACAATTTACCATAATATATGGATAGTGAGTGGAGCAAAAAATGAATTTTACATGGGCAATGACATCATGCACAGAATGTGTATGGTGTTAGATTTCCTTAATCAAAAAATATGGTCACGCCTAGGTGGGCCGGCACCTGAATTTGAAGACAAAAGAAGGGCTTATCATTGTGCACAACTGGTTCCTTATGCAGTCGAATTACAAATGAGGAAAAATACTATTATTCCTGCATTTACAAAACAGTTTGCAATAACACTGAAATGCAAAAATGGACAGCAGATGAAAGGCTCTGATGCATTTGTATGCCTGAATGAATCCATAAAACAGCAAGGCCTGGATTATGAATACATTCCATTGGTAGACATTGGTGAGGGATCTGTAAAAATCATGGTAAATAATAAAGGTTGTCAGGACATTCATTTAGAGGAAAACTCCCCATTAGGAATGGCCATACAAAAATCACATTATACGGCAGATTTAAATAACATGGTGATTGGGAATATTCCTGAAAAATATGTAGATGCCAAGGGCGAGTTGCCAGAACACCTGGACTCTCAGCCCAAAGGAATATTTAAAATTCATTCTGTGTATCCTTATGATTCAAATGAGACAGTGTGCTGCCATCAAGAGGATTGCATAATATTTAATTTAAATGAAAATGAAACAGGAAATCAGCCCATTGAAGTGGAAGCTGATATGCCAAAATATTTAAAAGTGGCAGCTCTACAAAAAGACACAGCCACACAGTTAGAGGAAAGCGCTGAGATTCCTTTACCAGAAGAGTTTCCAGAATTTTCCAGAATGGTAGAAGAGCAGATCTCCTTAGCGGATGCATGTGACAGCGATGGGGATCGAAACAATCTGAGGGAAATATTTATGGAGTTTAAGGATGTATTTGCAAAAGATGCTTATCATTGTGGTTTAACTGATTTACATGTGGCCACACTACCAGAAGGTTGTAGCAGAAATCCAGTGTTTGTACGCCAGTATAGACTACCGCTGGCATGTTTAGAATCATTGGCAGAGATTATTAAAAATTTGGAATCACAGGGAATAATCAGGCCCATTCATAGCACATCCAATACGCCTATTTTAGGTGTGTTAAAGCCAAATGGTCAATGGCGGCTGTGTGCAGACTTAAGAGAATTAAATAAAAGAGTACCAGTATCTAGATGGCCACTACCATTCATTGATCAGGGCCTAGCTCAGATACATGGTTCAAATGTATTTACCACGTTAGATCTCACATCTGGATATTGGTGTGTGCCATTGGCAGAGGAGATACAACACTTATTTTCCTTTACGTTTGACAGGACTCAATATGCCTGGCTTAGAGCTCCGTTCGGGTACATCAATAGTGGGAGTGAATTTGGCATATTTTTGAGAAAGGCCATGCCGGATGCAGCGGAAAGAGGAACAATAGTTTATGTGGATGATGTCCTGATAAAAAATGAAAGCCTAAAAAGCCATTTTGATGAAATAAGACATGTACTTGGCCAATTGTAGAAAGCAGGCGCCAAAGTATCTTTGCAAAAAGCACAATGGTGCAAGAAAAAAGTGAACTTTCTAGGGCATGAAGTGACTGAACATGGGCTAAACTCACAAAGGAAGAAAATAGAGGCCATACAAAGATTAAAAGATCCTAAAAATGTGAAAGGAGTAAAAGGTTTATTAGGGATGACAGGCTATAACAGAAAGTTCATTGAGAATTATGCAGAAATCACTCAACCATTGACTAAACTGCTTAAAGTAAATACTCCCTGGAGATGGGAAAGAGAGCAGTCTGATGCAGTGGGTAGATTGAAGGAATATCTTGTAAAGGCACCATGTTTAGCATACCCCATACAGGACAGGGATTTCTTTATAGAAATAGGTTTTTCTGAACATTGTATGTCAGCAGTGTTATCACAAAAACACGATTTGAATCACAAAACCCTTGCATATGCAAGTAAGGCATTTTCCCAAGTTGAAATGAAATTTAATGAATGTGAAAAGGCCCTATTAACCACTGTGTGGGCGCTACAACATTTCCGCCCCATTGTTCAGGGAGAAAAGGTGATTATTGAAACAAATCATCAACCTTTGCAATTTTTAGAGAGTAAAAGAATTAGATCAGGCAATCTAGCGCAATCCAGAATCACTTCATGGACGCTGGCATTACAAGGTTTTCCCGTAGAAGTGAGATATGGACAAAATAAAAAGAGCCCAATTGCTCAAGGGTTAGCTGACTTACATGACTGTGCAGCTGAACAAATACCAAATGAAATGGAAGTGGAAACTAGTTTGCAGGAATTTGAACAATCATCACACAAAGCTTTTGATGAAAAAACATGCAAGGATTTGCCAACTGTATATGTGGATGGTTGTGCTTTTCACATTGAAAATGACAGTAATAAACAATTAGTGGCAGGAATAGGAAATGTCTGGTTGAAATGTGAAGGCGTTCCTAGTATAGGGATGAGGATTGGAGATAGGAGCAGTCAGGTGGCGGAATTGGCAGCCATCTATAAAGCAATTGCTACTGCAGTTGATAAAAAGTTCAGTGAAATTGTCCTGGTGACTGATTCTGACTATGCACGGAATAGCTTTGTGGAGTATTTGCCTGGTTGGAAAGCAAGAGGCATGGTTACATACAACAAAAAGCCACTTAAACATGGAAAAATGATACAAGCCATAGACAAATTGGTGTCAGAAAATAATTTAACAATATACTGGAGAAAAATTCGTGGGCATTTAAAAACACCAGGAGAGGATAAGGAGGGAAATGATAAGGCAGACCATCTGGCTAAGATTGGGGCTGTGATGGGAGAATTGCTACATATTGATTATTTAATGGGTGAAATACAAATTGATGCAGTGACACGTTCTAAAGCACCAAAGGAGGTAGATCAACCGGTGGTGCAGTGGAGTCATGACACGCCAGACCAAGATTTGATTGAGGCACAAAAGAATGATCAAATTTTGGGAATCTATTATAATCATTTGATAGATCCTGAACAAAATCCTGTAACAGAAAAAGATTGTATGGGAAAAGAAGAGTTGAGGGTGTTATTAAAGAACAAAACACGAATTAGATTACAGGATGGGCTCATGATTAGAGAGTCCATAACAGGGCAAATACAGTGGGTAGTACCCCTTTCATTCAGAGGACTGATGCTACACCATGCACATGATGCCATAACTGCAGGCCATAGAGGTTCACAAAAAACATTAGAAATATTAAAAGATTATGCTTACTGGCCACATATGTCCCAAGATGTGGAATTATATACTAGAGGATGTCTAATATGCGCCCAATTTAAACCTGCTTCACCAATGCATAGAGCACCATTGATGAAAAGAGGCCTAACTCTCCCATGGTCAGATTTGCAAATAGACTATGTAGGTCCTTTAAAAAGGTCGAGCAGGGGACACCGTTATATTTTGAGTGTGGTATGTTTGATGTCAAAGTGGATTGAATGCATTCCTGCACCAGATTGTAGTGCGCAAACAGCAGCCACATTGCTGGTGAACCATGTGTTCTCAAGGTTTGGGTTGCCACAAAGAATTGAGTCAGACAGAGGAAGTCATTTCACAAGTACTCTAATGAGTAAGGTATGGCAAATACTAGGTGTAAAAAGGAAACTACATATCGCATATCGGGCGGCGTCTTCAGGTACAGTTGAAAGAAGCAATAGGTCTGTTGTGGATATTTTAAAGAAATTTGTGGCAGAAGCAGGTTCCAGCTGGGATTTGCGTTTACCATTGGTTTTGATGGCAATCAGGTCGACTCCTGCCAAAGCAACAGGTGTTAGCCCCCATGAGGTCTTAACAGGTAGGAAAATGGTGTTACCACAACACCTACTATACAGAACACATGAGCAAACCCTTGTGAGTGCATCCACAGTTCATGAATATATTGATGAACTGAGGAGACATTTGCAACATGCATTTGCTTTTGTGCAGAGAAATCTGGAAAGAGCTGCTGACAGTGCAAAGTCATATTATGATAAAAAGACATCAGCAAAGGAATACAGTGTAGGGGATCAGGTGTACAAGTTTCATTTTGGAAAAAGTAAACAGAAAAATTCTAAATTTCTAGCGGCCTGGCAGGGGCCATTTCGAATTATAGATAAGGTCTCTCCTGTAGTGTATAAAATTTTGAAAAATGAAGGTGAACCAGCAATAGAGCAGTTTGTCCATGTAAATCAAATTAAACCATGCCATCCCAGACATGAGATCAGGCAGCTTGAGCATGTAGAAACAGATAGAGTCCCTTGAGAAAATAAATGGGTGTAATCAGGAGGCAGTGACAAAGAAGTTAAAAAAAGTTGATTGTTATGATGGCACATAAACACTGTAATATATGTAAAAATATATAATATAAATAAATAAATAAATAAATAAATAAATGCACATATAACGGAAGCTCGTGGTTGGTGTGCAGAGAGAAAGTGTGTTAAATATTGAATATCTGCTTGTTTTCTTTTAACTTGTGTTTAATTTAAAAAAAAAAAAATGAAATATTTTTACCAAGCATGTTTTATTTTTGGCAAAAGGATGAAGTTAGTATTGTGCTATGTACTTAATCTGTTTATTTTCTATTTTGATTTAGACAATTAACATTATTTGGTCGGAGGTTCCGGGATCAGAGGCCACGGGAGACGATGGAGTCCTGGAGTCCCCTGGATGAAGACCAAAAGATGCTTGCCTCCAGGTGGAGGTGAAGACAAAATAACCGGAATGCCAAAAGAGATGACTGCTGTGGATTCAAGATTGCCAAGATGAAAGAATACTCGAATGAACCGAATAACATCGCTGGTCGGGACATACCAAAAGAGACAAAACAGAAGTTCCGGCATATGAAGTTCCACGTATTTATTATTTTAATTATTTATTTTAATTTGTTATATTAATTATTTGTTTTAGTTAGTTGTTTTATTTCTTTGTTTTTAATTGACTTGGAAAATTTAAACTTAAAGTAATGCCACTTCCACTGAGAAGGCAAATGTGGAACATTTTATGAACTGATGGACTCAGATGAAATGTTGATTGCAAATTTTCATTGATGCACATGAATATTCATTTTGTTGGATTGCTATATTGTAAAAAAAAAAAAAAAGAACAAGTTGTTTTTAGGAATTGGCTTGGATTATAGCCAAGTTCTAAAAACAAAAGGAGGGTATATGTAAGGATATTTGGCGTGTTACAGCACAGAGTACAGCACTACTACACAGGTAGCAAACAGCACAGAGTACAGCACTACTACACAGGTAGCAAACAGCACAGAGTACAGCACTACTGCACAAGTAGCACATTTTTTTTTGCAGCACCACCACAAGGGTGCGGTGCATTGCTATATGGGTTACCAGATTAACAAGGAAAGACAGGCTATTCAGTCAAAAACGATTTTAACATATAAGATGCAAATCTATTTTTACAGTTAAAAGCACACGTGCTCATTTAAAAATGCACACTATTTTTCACCTGAAATGCCTATGGTGCGAGAGACACATTTGAAAATTAACAGCTAACCTATTAACCATTAACCTGACTAATAAAACCTTATTTAACATAACCCACTAATAAAATGTGTTCTCCACTGCAGAATTAGGCATACTCTGAAAACCATTTAAATGTGTGTGCAGATTTTTTTTTCTTCTCTTCTCTGCCTGATTCTCCGTGTTTTTGTGCACAGTAACTGCAGGAAGAAGGAAGTCAGATTTGCAACAATTGCAAATGTATAAGCGAAGCTATTGTTGAAGAGTAGGAGGATGAGAGATGATGGATTTCATTGGGACACGTCATACAGAGGGCTGAGAGGAAAGTTTTAGTGGGCAGTAACGGGGAAAAAGACAGGAGACATTTTTCTGCACTACTGGGGAGAAGACCTGGCTGTGGGGCTCCTGACTGAATGCAGATTCCTGTGTCCTGCTGCAGTCGAGATTGGGGAGAGCTGAAAGAAGGACCTTTCCACTGGCTGAGGCATTCCTATCTGCAAAAGCTGAGAATTCCAGGCAATGAACCCGGTTTGAGAAGGCAAGCGTTCCTTTTTGCTGGAGTTAATCCAAGGGAGCCACATTCACAAAGAGAACAGCCAAAGAGAACAACTAAAAAGATAAGGTAATGAGAAGTGTGGGAGCTGAGTGTGTACGGTAATATGCAGTCAGTGTAGAATTCCTGTGCGTGTCTTAATCAAATACCAATGTTGCAATTTGAGTTCTGTTCTCCGCCACTCTCTTTGCAGTGTGTCATAGACAATGCTTTTACTGTACCATTTTATTTATTTCTGTAAAGAATGAGATCGTGTTTAAATGCAACTTTTAAAATACAGAAAAATATTTGAAAACAGACGGGTGATGTTTATTGTTTACCATTACAATGCTGATGATGTGGGGAGATTTTTAAACAGTGCAATGGTCATTTTAAGACAGATGTGTGCATGTCAGAATCAGTATGAATAATTGTGAGTGACTGTAGCATAGCTCGTTGGAGGTACATGAGCCAACGGGAAGAGAGACTCTCTGAACATAGCTCCCTACCGTATATAAGGTAGTGGAAATTACCACAAGACTACCATATATAGCTCTCTGTCGTAAATAAGTCAGTGAGTTCGCCCATGGTGGCACACCAACACTATCACTGGAAAATGTGGTATTCCTAGAATGCAGGTCTGAGGTCTCTCTAGTGATCACACGAAAAATCTAAGCAAAGATAAGGGATTCTGGACATTGGGGCCACAAATAAAACAAGGGAATTATGCTCACCAAAATACCACCAACCACGTATACCAAATATGCAGGTCTGGGTGCTGAAATAATGCATGTCCATTGTATTATTGTTGCACATGGCCAAATCTGAATACAAAGAGTGATTATTGCTAAGTTATTTTTCGGCGGTAATAAAATACCGTCAGGCCCCAAATCTCCACAAAATACCCTACAAGCACAATAACTAAATGGTGCTAGACAAATACTATATGCAAAAACAGTGGAGGAGGTTAATACAAGTTAAAAGTACTGACCAGCTAAGACAAACACATTACTGAATAATAGTATAAACAATGAAGATTAATATTAAAATGGTAAAAGACCCAGGATTAAGAGATTAACCCCCAACTAAATCACAAAAATACCAATACAAGCAAAGAAGGGGAGCACCCGACTGGGTAAGGGGGCTTGTCACTAGTCCGTCGCCCCCTAATTTCCCCTTCTGCTTTAACTTATACAATAATATGAGATCAGACGCAGGAGGCTCCAACTTGCTTAGATTTAGTACAGAGCCATCTCTGCCATCAATTCTGCTAAATTGTATACCCAGACTTGGGTGCTGGCGCAGGGTGCCTGCTAAGCGTCTTTCAAGAGGATCTAGGGTGCGGGGCTTATCACAGGGCACCAGCTTCCTTCTTCTTCCTCACAATCTTCACTGTTCCCATCACTCCTGGGTCAGCAAGGGTGGTAGAAAGAAAAAATGGGGTGATTAAAAACAAGCTTGCTATAATATTTCAGGAGACAGGGTTGATATGGCCAGATGACCTTCCACATGAATACCTTTGCTAAGTATTTAAAGTACCCCAAGCAGGACAATAGAGCTTAGCCTAAACAAGGTATTGTAGGGGAACCGTATTAGGCCTGTTTTCCCCCTGTAAAGTCTGTGGATACTAATATGCATTTGACGGATGCATGATATGTGAGATCATTAATAATTTCTGTCAGTTTCACCTACAACCAGGTCAGCCTGCAGGAAGGTTCCATTTCAATTGTTAATGGTAACAAATGTGCCTGTCAACTTGTGCAAGGACCCTACTTAGGTCCATGCGATCCACTGTAAATGATTTGTGGCTCTCATCCATTGAACAGGTATGTCTATTCTGTGGCAAATGTTTGTGTTGCTGTGTTGATTGTTTCTTAATCTACCATGTTCCTCTTCGACCAGTAAATGCATACCGTCTCAGGAATGACATTTAATCTTTGGCGTATGGTAACAACTTCAGAAATTGAGAACTGATCCTTTTATAGACGAGAATGTGGTGTGCACTGGAAAGGGAGAACATGTGGGTTCATGGAAAGTTTGAAGTTTGGTGTTAATCTGTTATTGGAATTTCTCCTGAAACCAGAAGCTTGTCCCTAGGTATGATCCCTTACCCATGTGAAGCTCTCCTCAGTTGTATTCCCAATGAGAGCTATGCTTGTGCTCTGTAAGCAGAGCAACACGTTCTGAACACTAGCCCTAGTCCAGAGGTGTTAATGGAAAATATAACAACCTGTACTCATTTTGACCTTGTTACTGAAACTATCCAGAACCCTCCTGCATTATTGGTATGCTGTCCTACATCCCAGACTAGGAGAGAAAGAGATACTGAACACTGTTCCATGGTTTCGTGACAGATCATATACAACTTCTGTGGTAAGAGTGAAGCTTCAGAACTCAAAAGAAAGTAGTGAACATGTTGTTGTGGTAAACCTACCATCAGGCTTTCATAGGGTGGCCGTAAACGGCAAATGTAGCATAGAGTATCAGAGCATTGCATAAAGAAATTATTGTGAAACCTCAATGCAGTTGCATTGTTTTCTAATAACAACTTTGACATCCAGAAACAACTGTGAGGGGTCACAAATGAGAGACAGACACAAAGTTTTAAGGTTTTCAACATTAGACATAATGAGAGTTTCCCTGCCTATGAAATCAAAACTAGGGACCAGTCTGTATCTGCTCATCCAACTTAGGCAAACTGTCCTTCTGTCCAAAGTGTATATGACCCTCGCTATAAAAATGAACAACAAAATGTGCAAGCCAAATATCTGTACTTTAAACTCAGAAAAATAAGTGCGAAAACTAAGTATATAAATCTGCCAAAACAATCCTTGTTTCAAGGGGATGATTCCCTTCCCTTGAACTGTTTCCGGTAGAATATTGGACATTTTCAGTTCAAACAATAGTTCGAGAAGAGTGGTAGAAATGTCTCTTTCACACAACACTCACTTGAAGGTGATGAAAAATTATCTTTTCCAAATAATGGTGGTTTGTATAAGGGAGGCAAAAGTGTCTTTTCTACTCAGAAACTTATCAACAATTATCTCCTGGTATACTCTACTGCCAGGAACCCTTTCACAATGTCTTTTCTTTTTACACACTCTAGATGAATTACCTGGTGTACTTCCCTACCAGGAATCTCCCTTTGGGCTCAGTAAATTCCCTGGTATCTCCTGCCAGGTATCTTTCCCACCAAAGGCTCACTGCCCCAATCTAACGCTTTCACCAGGTATCCAGGGCTTCTTACAATATTTTAGTCTTCTTTCCCGTTGATTATTTCATGACCACACTCTATTTGCTTCAGGTATTACTTGTTTCAACTTCCCCCTAATGGCATCTCATATAGGGATATTTGTTCAAGTTTTGCTTCATTAGTAGTGTTCATTGTCCTTCGACAATGCTTGTTCCAGTCTCCCTCAAATTGACTTCTCATATATGAAGCGATGTACATATCTTGTCTTTTAATTGCTTCTTTAAAGTTAACTTGCTTATGACAACAAGTACCCCCGCTTTCCCCATATCGACATTTCATATATGGAGAAATGTGTAAATTCAGTCTTACTATACCACTTGACTGATATTCAAAACAGTTTGGCAATTGTTTGTACACCTGCCGGTACATCCTGGGGCTCCCAATGCTCCTGGGCAGACTCACGGTGCTTGCTGATGTTCCTGACCCTTGGCGTATGGTTGCTGTGAGGTCTGTGCTGCAGGAAAGTGTTCTCAACACTTTTCGGTTTTTTCCACCGGCTTCTCCTTTACTCACCAATGAAATGGTTGCTCTTCAGCGTGACGGCATTCCCGGCAGCCTTTTCCTTGATGATTGATTTTCAGCGGTCCCTCTTCTATACCTGCTGTGCAGTTCCTGGTCTCTCTCTTCTACGGTAGGAAGTGTCTGCCTCTTTCAGTGTAGCTTGCTTTTGTGTGTCTGTCTTCTGTTCTTCCTGCTGTGCCCGTTCAGCATCTCTCTTCTCTTTCTGCTTTTTTCTCCATTTTCAAAGGCACAACATTTTTAAATGTCCCACATAGCTGATTGGTATTATAACAACTAGTATGCACATTGAGCTTAGTGTTTCTCCTGCTCCACATTAACTCCTCTCGCTACTTCCTCATCCCAGTATTGTAGTAAGTTTTGTAGCTGGAGTCCATAAAAGTTGTAATCTTTTTAAGACTGCATTGTTTTGAATATTTATTTGAATCAGAAAAAGGAGGTGTTAAAATGAGAATTATGTGCATATGAAGTGTGAATGGTATCCTGCATGGGGTGTCTAGCAAGAAGAGGTCTTCGAGTTTTACTTTTGGAAGGATTGATATACTGACAACATGCCACCAGGAATCTAGGCATTATAGGATCTTCTTCGCATTGGAAGAGAAGAATACTGCGTCTCTTCAGATATGGTCACCACATCTCCCTGACAGCCATTTCCTCCCATGTGATCCTCCCTCATAATACCACCCCCACGGCCAGGATTAGGTAGCAGCTGCCGTCCCCTGGCCACATGGGAGGAGATTTTAGGCTGGGGATCAGTGATGTCTCCACAGGATTCGTCACACAACACTGAAGTCGTAGGGTGTGTTCCAATGTGACACATGCTTTTTGGTAATATAATATGCAGCTAGAAAATAGAACTTGTATTGTGCTACAGTACCTATTTTCACTAGTGTTTGAAATCACTTAGGACCTCAACAACACCCAGATACTTGGTCATTTTTCTTGGTATAATAATAGTTAGGTTGGTATTTTGGTATATTATCATCAGAAGCTTCCCTTGTCACAATGTTTTGTCAATCGTTTTATCTGTATTTCTGGTCACACACAGTTTCCTAATTACACAGAAGGTTTGGCCTACAATTACAGCAGCAATATGAGTAGTTACACAGATTAAGAAGGCTAAGGGAAGTAGCAGACCAAGTTTTGGATGGTGACAATACTGCCTTTGTAGCTTGGGGTATGTAAAAGGGTCAAGAATTAGATGGCTGTTTGGGCCTGTTAAAATGAACAACAGGGCTTATCTCATTGGAACTCTCAGTATTCTGTCACCTGTGAAGAGGTGTAAGATTATCTGAACTCTGAACTTCTCAGAATCCATGAAGACATGCAGCACACCATTTGGCCAAATCTCCTGGGAAATAATTCAGAAATACCAAAAGAAGGCCATGCAGAGACTTCTGGCAGTACTGCGGGTACACTTGTGGAAACCGAGAGTGTACATTTACGGAAAAGGGACCAGTGCAAGAAATGTGGGAGCCTACCAGCAACATCATTGCCAGCCCATGGGCCGGAGACACCTGGGACTGGGTAAAATATCTATACATGCAGGAAGTGTGACCTGCCAAGAGCTCAGCCCATTATTTAACATCTGCCGCCAGGGTATCCTGTGACGTATAGTTAGGAATTGGTTTCACTTGAAAATTATGGCCTCTACAACCCCCTCCATTCCAGCTGAAATGTCTTAGTATGTTAGATACAGGGCAGCTGTTACTTGTGGGAAATAGAATGTGCTGGAACGGAAAAGCAACCTGAATTACACTGAATGGTAGGTTGCCGCTTCAGAAGCAAGATAAGCAAAGCTTGTTGACTTATTGTCTACAGCTACTGTTGACATCCATTTCAGGTTACAGAGAGGAACCTGACATGTGTATGTGTCCTGGCCAGCAGTAGAGTGCAAATCAGTACTTTGACATATAGATTTCTTTCAGAAATTAGAGAGCTTCATTACAGAGCTAAAGTAGCTAACCATTATTAAGAAAGGTTTACAACTATTAGAGGTAGTTTTCAATTAACAAAACATGAACTTGAACTTGCCAACTGAAAATGAACAGAACTTGCCCACCATACAGCCACTCTGTGAACTTCCTATATTTGGATATGCTCTATTGATAATGAGAATAAGACCTTCCAATCAATTACATTGTGAAGAATGCCAATCAATCGAAACAATGCATTTTGTACTGCCCCAGCAATTATGTCATGTTTGATTGGTGGTATTTTGATGGCAACTAGAAAGGTCACTGCCAATTCTATTACTTAATGTATTGTGTTCTTTCGGGTTGTAGTGACGAGTAGCCAATGGAAATGTTAGCATTACAATTATTGTTGCATTTGTAGGACATGCTCATTTTGTAGTTTTCAGCTTTAAACATTGCAGCCAAGTGTGGGCGTGTTAAGATGTTTTCTTTCAGTTCAGTCCCACTGAACTTTTTCACTCTCCTGGAAATATCTGCAATTAAAAAGCAGATTATTTTTCCTGTAGTTTATGCACTCTAATTTTGACTATTTTTGCCTTATTTTCTGGAATACTTTAGGATACCTTACCGTTACATTTGGATGACCCAGCAAGATCTCCAGTGCCCCCAAGGATCTGGGGTGCTCCCTGCCACATGTCATGAGCCGCAGCCCCAGCCTAAAGAGAACAGTTCTTGTGTGCACAAACCGAGGATATGAGCAGACACTGAATTACCTGAAGGTCTGCCTGATCGATTGGGTGGGCTGCTGTTCTGGGTGGTGCAGGCAGTTGAGAGGGGAGACTCAACCAAGAGGCAACGCAGAGGACATATAACATGACTGCACTCTTGCATCAAAGCACAATATTGATTAAGTGAAGGAATCTGCTTGAAGGCAGGGAAAGGTGACGTTGCAGTTTTCTTTTAGATGAATCTCCCCCTCTGTGGGGAAAGATGACATCATAAGCAGAATAGAGTTCTGAATTGATGTGGGATCTCCCCTAATGAGGGGGGAGGACAGCACTGTGAAGAGTGAGAAAGGGATCCCTCTGGACCTGTGAGTGGTGGGTGAGAGGAAGAAATTGTTGTAAATATTATTGGTTGAATTTGTTAGAGTGGTGTATGTAAAGGTTTTTGATTTGAGATGTGGATGGTTTCTTTGGTATGAGAAATGTCTGAGTAGGAGATTAGAGGTTGATGTGTGAGTGCAGGCAATGATTGACAATTCGACTTTTTGCAAAATTGGTTTATTAACGTGATGTAGAGTTTTTTGGAGTATAGGACACCGCTGGAACAGTGTCGGTAGATATTGTGCAGGGAAGGGTGGGATTTATTGGCATTATGGATACTCCATTGGAACACATGTGCAAGGCACTTCTGTAGTATAGGGATACAATATTAAAGCACCACACACAGTGGCTACAGGGGACCGCAGGAAAAATGTTTATTCCATGGCCCGCAGATGGCATACATGCAAAACATATTTTAGAGCACTGGTACACACACGTATTGGTGACACACAAAGGGGAACATTTCAATAGACAAATCATATTGGAATTGTGGAAAATGTTTGAGGAAGAAGAGAGCAACCCTCATAATGACATACACAGAATAGAGCAGAAGGTTACGGTGGCATTCTCCCCACCCGTTTATGTGTAATTTCCTTTACAGCCCACTGCATGCTATGTCAATCCCCTTTATGCACCTGTCGGTCATGATAAAAAAGAGCAAACAAAGAAACCATTAAATGCCACTAGGAATGCAGCAACAGACACTGTTACAAGCCCATTACTTTGAGAAATAAAGAAAAACACACAAATGCACCAAGAAGACTCATTGAAAGAACAGAAGCACAGTTAGCAAAGGTGACATGGGAAAAGGAGGAGGGGTGGTGTGCATCAAGACCCACTGACCAGTGGTTTGTGGGACAGATCTTGTTTAAAATTGATAGTAAAACTGTTTACGTCCAAGACCTTCCCTCGCTAGAATCGATAGATAGTGACTCAGTAGGTAGCAACGTGTAAGTGTAAGATGACGATGAAGGGTGTGGGACTGAAGACTCAGAGCACAGGGTTTTGTGGGTCAACCGGCTTCAGAAACGGCCCAACAGAATAGAAGTAGCAAACAGTAAGAAGCAGGGGAAGACCTCACAGTCTCAAGAATGGGGAGTGCAGTTCCCTCATCTGCAAAAGGGTTGAGGGGGGTTGCAGTACATGCTTGGCCCAATATGTATGAGGAAGATGTAATGAACAGTCTGCTGTCTTTCATAGCATTGGCAGGCAAGTGGATTTATGTTCTCGCGAAAATAACCGCAGGTACTGCCCTAGCTGTTGGAGATATAAACTGCTTGTTCGCCTCTTTATTGGGTGAAAAGGCAAACAAACTTTGGAAAAAGGCAGGATATAGAGGGCAACACTGAGCTGCAACGCCTATGACAGCGTACCATTCAATAACTGTCGAGCACATTTATGGAAGGCACTGAGGCAAATGTACCCAGACAAGTCAGACATGCAGTCCATTATAGCTCATACTATGAGACCAGAGGAGGACACTGCACAGTAAATTCAACAGATAGAGAAGATATTGTGGTTAGAGATGAGACAATCATGGGATAGGAATATCCCTGTTTTTCATCACATACTATCTAGGGGTCTCCCTACAGACCTACAAATGGAATTGGTGAGGACAGTAGGTATTAAGACAAAGGGATGGGCCGAGATACAAGCCCACATAGTACAGCATCGCAGAGTGAAGCAGGACAAGGAGAGAAGGAAAGCAAGCTCAGAAGACAGAGGCTATATTGGTACAATAGATATGAGCTAAATTCAGTATGGAAGGAGCAGTAATTACAGACACCCCAGACAGACCACACAAGTAAACCCCCTCGCAGGTAGAGGGGAGGGGCATGGGGTATTTTTCACCATGAGGGTACTTACCGAAAGGAGGGTATTTACCACAAGCGAGTGGTAGCTTTAAAAATTGTATAGGGGCCGGATTTGGACTTGGAGGGATAAGACCAAGGTTTGGAGGACAGTGTTCGGTTTTCAGGAGAATGGGACACTTTGCGTGAGAATGCAAAAGCAGGAACAAAGTACTTTATGTCAATGGGGGCATCTCAGAATATCATACTATCACCTTTCCCCCACAGATGCAACCCCCAAAGATACAACCCACACAAATGCAATCCCCATTTCCCCCAAATGTACAAGGCACCCCACAGCAGCAGCGCCCACTTGTCCAAAATATACCGCGCATGGCACAGCCACTGTTATCTCCATACCCACCACTGAATCCTCTTCAGACACAAGTGAAAGCCCTGATCAACAATGGAAAAACAAAGGGGTGATGGCTGGAAGTCTTAGACTGAATCTTAACCACTGGCATTGCTCGGGGCAACCCTCCAGACCATCGTTCTTCGCCTGCCAAGCCATTACAGAAGGGGAAAGACCATATGCAAATCAGGCCTGGCCCCACCCCAAAAGGGGCAGTCCAGCATGAACTGCTAGGTCACATCCCTTTTGCACGAGACCACAAGCATCCCCAAACATGTTTTGCCCTTGTTGGGGCTCATCAGTGAGGAGTAGCTTGGGTTTCTAGGCCCAGCAGGCACGGGACCCACGTCTGGGCATGCCCGTCCCACTCGGGGTGACAAAGCAAAAACAAAGGGGTGATGGCTGGAAGGCTTAGACTGAATCTTAACCACTGGCATTGCTCGGGGCAACCCTCCAGACCATCGTTCTTCGCCTGCTAAGCCATTACAGAAGGGGAAAGACCATATGCAAATCAGGCATGGCCCCACCCCAAAAGGGGCAGACCATCCCAAACTGCTAGGTCACATCCCTTTTGCACGAGACCACAAGCATCCCCAAACATGTTTTGCCCTTGTCGGGGCTCATCAGTGAGGAGTAGCTTGGGTCTCTAGGCCCAGCAGGCACGGGACCCACATCTGGGCATACCCGTCCCACTCGGGGTGACAAAGCAAAAACAAAGGGGTGATGGCTGGAAGGCTTAGACTGAATCTTAACCACTGGCATTGCTCGGGGCAACCCTCCAGACCATCGTTCTTCGCCTGCTAAGCCATTACAGAAGGGGAAAGACTATATGCAAATCAGGCCTGGCCCCACCCCAAAAGGGGCAGTCCAGCCTGAACTGCTAGGTCACATCCCTTTTGCACGAGACCACAAGCATCCCCAAACATGTTTCGCCCTTGTTGGAGCTCATCAGTGAGGAGTAGCTTGGGTCTCTAGGCCCAGCAGGCACGGGACCCACGTCTGGGCATACCCGTCCCACTCGGGGTGACAAAGCAAAAACAAAGGGGTGATGGCTGGAAGGCTTAGACTGAATCTTAACCACTGGCATTGCTCGGGGCAACCCTCCAGACCATCGTTCTTCGCCTGCTAAGCCATTACAGAAGGGGAAAGACCATATGCAAAACAGGCATGGCCCCACCCCAAAAGGGCAGTCCAGCCCGAACTGCTAGGTTAAATCCCTTTTGCATGAGACCACAAGCATCCCTAAACATGTTTCGCCCTTGTTGGGGCTCATCAGTGAGGAGTAGCTTGGGTCTCTAGGCCCAGCAGGCACGGGAGCCACGTCTGGGCATACCTGTCCCACTCGGGGTGACAAAGCAAAAACAAAGGGGTGATGGCTCGAAGGCTTAGACTGAATCTTAACCACTGGCATTGCTCGGGGCAACCCTCCAGACCATCGTTGGGACAAGAAATAAGTTTCCTCAGGGCACAGTACCAAACTACACAGGCGTGACAGTGGTGGGAGGTAACCCATTCCCATTTTCAGGCACAGCCCCAACCTGCCATTATGATAGCCCACAGGGGGCTCTGACTTGCCCAGTTCCATCAGTAACTGCAGACCCAGAAGAGGAATGGCAGGTTATAGTCAAGATAGGTGACAGAACATTCTCGTTTTTGGCCGGCAAAGGAGCTACCATGTCTTGCATTACGGAAGGGAGGTTTTCTTTGTCAGGCACAATAATGAACATGCAAGCATTTTCTGGGGCTGTTGTAATGGTTCCTTTCAGTGAAGATGTACCACTAACCATAGGCAAACAAGAAGTTGTAGCACCGTTGTTGTATTCAAAACAAACACCAATGAACATATTGGGCAGAAATAGTGAGAGCAAACTAAACATACCAAATTCATTTACCATCAATGTTATTGTGTGTTCCACTCCAGGTGTGTATTGCACAAGGGCTATTGCAATTATACAAGCATTCTGTGCTCACAACTCTCAATGAGGTGCATCAGTTGCACCTGAGCTATTCCTTCTTGAGGTACACATGCTTTTGGGAAGGGAATACGCCCAATATGTGTTGAACTGAGACATTGCTCTCCTAACTTTATAGAGCCCTTGTTATACCAAATTCAAGTATTTGGCAAGCAGATTCAGTTGCCTGTGGGTTGTAACACCACAAAACAACCTACAATCAGTAGCAAAAGAAATAAGTTATAGATGCACTTGGTTCATGGTTATGTGAGTAATTATCTTGGATTTATTTAAATCTCAATACTACTGCCTGTGATGCCACAACATTAATGTTATTACCATCTTTAAAGTCTAGTACATAGAAGAATTATTCTTGTCACATAGCAACAATTTTCACATGTGTATTCAGACCCACTTAAAGAACTCAAGGTCACATACCTCCTGTGATATAAACCAAAACTCAAAATCAAAATCAAAAACCAACAAACACTCGTCACAGTCCACTTATAGCTTAATTTTTTATATAACCATTCATGGCCTCTTTGATCATAAAATCATCAAGAGTTATAGAAAAAATGTATATAGTACAATTACACATAATATCCTTTCTTTATCCACAGTCCTTCTGTGGATGCAAGATCTAAAGGGAGAGGGAGAAATATTAAACAGTTGAGAAACAGAAGAAAGGGAGGAAAAAGCAAAATCTTAACTCCAAATCATATATCTTGTTCAAATCAAGTTGCCAGTCCTTGGGGACTGTGATTACTGATGTTCAATCTTTAAATGCCAAAGTGACAGCTCAGTCCCAAACAACTCCCCCTGGAACACCCTTTGTTCATCAAGTTTGTTTTTTAACAGATTATGTCAAAGGCCCTTTGTGTAATCAGGAGTAATGCCTGTTTGCCATCAATGCACCAAAAATTATACGTTTAAGTCAACATATTTATCTCATTCTTACCTATCTATCCAATAGTTTTAATTCTCAGGATATTTCGGCTTGAGTCCATTCCACTCAATAAATGAACAAATGCAAAAATACACCTGGGTGTCAGGTTCACTACCCCCATCAGTATAATGTTACTACACTTGAGTTGCTCCATCTGAAAAATACAATATCCATTACTATTGGTGAATTAACCTAAGGTAAATACCTTGAATCAGTAGAAATTATTAGATGACATTTGTATGCATTGACAATAATATGTTGGCTTCCAATCAGTATACTGTTAAAAGAGTATCAGTAACCTGCCACATTTTGTGGATGCAATAATGTATAGTATAGTACCCGAGAATAAATTTAAAAAAATGATTGATTGTCAAGTATCTTGAATCAGTTCTCTTATCATCCATTCTTGTGAGTAATGTTCAATATCAGTTTCTACCTTGTCTTACTATATGTCCCAGGTGGTTTATAGTGATAATCTCGAAAACCAAAATCTCGAAAACCAAAATCTCGAATACAAAAGGCCGAAAAATAAAATATCGAATTTTTTTTTCAATGTGTTTTTTTTTTAAATGGGGGGGTTCCCCCCCCAACCCCCCTTTTTTTTCATTTTTTTTTTATTTTACCCCTTTTTTTTACTTACCTGACCCCAAAAACATATATAAATAAATAAATAAAAAATTCGATATTTTTTTTTTCGATATTTTTTTTTTCGGTCTTTTTGTATTCGATATTTTGGTTTCGAGATTTTGACTGACTACCGTCCCAGGTGTTAGGTCTAACAGTAAATAATCATTGTTTTAGTACCCTTCTCCTAACGGTTTCATATATTGAGCACAATCTATGTTATGCCATCCTGAGGTATTCAACTTACTTACTTAAGGTGATTCGTATTTCACAAAATGCAGTGCCGTTTTGCAGGTAGGGTCTCTGCAGCCAATTTGTGAATAATGTGTATCGTGTCACGTTGTGATGTTGTATAACGTGGTGATGTCATCCGTTTCATGTGATACTCGTGTTATTCATCATTGCAGTCATTTTAAAGATTTCATTCTTTGCCGAGTAACTCTTGATTGTTGATTTCACTTGAGTATAATTTGATGCATCATAGATAGGGAGTCACGAAAATTATCCCACACGTGTCATCACCAGGTTCCTGACTGGAAATGAACTTGTAAGGGTAATAATGATTTTAATTTTGTTTTTGATTGTTGGTAAGTTTTTCAACTCACCACAGCAAAATTCAAAGGGCTTAATACGAGACCTTGTGCCCAGCTTGAATATTCATGAATAAGTTTGGTATTCCCTTTCATATTAATGTAGCCATACCTGAATTCCAAATGAACAAGTAGGGATGAGCAAATAAATCAGAATATGAAACATCTATTATACTAGAAACCTGGATGTTTTCTTTTTACCTAATAAGTAGAAAAATGCTATCATATGTGTCAGGTCTGGTTATAACATTGCTGGTGATCACTGGGCGATACAGCTAGGAACATATATGTATGGGCCATCCAAAGCATAACTTTCATTGCCAGTCTTGTTTATGCAAACAATCTCCATATATCCATTACATTATATTTCAAATTAATTAGTCCTCCTCTCCTCTTTCTAATTAGAGGCTGCTGTTGAGCTGGTCCTACAACCATCATGCACATGTTTGCAAAGTTATCTCTCAAGCAATATAGAACAATAACATTAGTTATTTTGTACCAGTACATTACACATATAGAGAAAGTGCTAAATGTAACCCCCATTATATAACAAAGATGCTAATATTTCAGAGTGTCCATCATCTTTCCATCGTCTATCTTTAGAAAGACCTGTAATTTGCTGTCTGTTTTGAGGCCATGCGTAGTACTCCTTAATCTGCATATATGTTTTACCTCCTGTCTTCGAATCAATTCACGGTCTCCCCATCTGTCACTCATCGTTAGGTGCTTGACACCAATGAACTTGATTTGATCCTTGTTGTCCATCTGGTGCTCCAATGCCTAATGTTTTTGTAAGGGTAATCTTTTGTCAGGAATTGATAACATATTGCGATGTTCTCTGATACGAAACCTAAGTTCTCGGATGTTTGTCCGCACATACAATTTGTTGCAAACACAAATTACATTGTAGACCACATGATCACCTGCATTTTTACAACCAGACCTGACACATATAATAGCATTTATTTACCAATTAGCAAAATGAAAACATCTGGGTTTCTAAATTGGATGCGTTGAGAATAATAGATTGTTCATATTCGAATGTATTTGCTCACACCTGCCTGTTCATTTGGAATTCAGATATGGCTACAGGAATATGAAACGGAATACCAAACTTGTTAATGAATATTTTTATTTTTATTGATTTGGTTAAAAAGGAATATTCAACATTACAATACAGAGTTATGCAATGGTGGGATTAGAAAGATAGTGCAAAACAATACAGAGTTATGCTTTATATAGAATTAAATAGTACAAAAGGGAGATAAAATCAACTACGAAAGGCCAAATTTACAGTACCAGAAATTCCAGAGTTGCCAGTATACTATTGTACGCCGTCTTCGGACTGCAGTTAGTATTAATATATAGAAGCGGATTGAATCTAAACTGACATGCAAAAATTCAAGCAATTGATACTAGAACAATTCTCTCACTCAGCTGGATCAGAATTATGAAAAACCTAAAAGAGGTAGTTCTAAAAATGTCACAATTGCCAGTATAACTGTAATATGACACCCACAAAAAAGGAGACCCATAGTGTTTCAGGCATTAAAATATTAAAATCATTAAACAGATGTTAGAAGTGCAGTTTCTGCAATTCTACAAGTGTAGGGCAGTTAGTTAAAATGTGCTTCAACATTTCTGGTTCATAGATGGCTGAGCAATGCCGACAGGCTCTAACTACCGGGTCCGCCTTAGACCTAGCTCCTATATGATATCTTGTGTGCCACAGATCCAGCCTAACCCGAAGAAAAAATGTCCTATATTTGGGAGCAGGGAATTTTGAAAAATATAATTCTGGTTTGTTTGAGGGTTTTAAAACGAAGGGCCCATTCTTGAAGCTCTTGATACATTTGAAACAATTGCCATGTCATTTGCCAATCGTGCCACCACAGTTTGTTTTTTGCTTTGGTTGGACTGTTGCTCAATAAATTAGGTGAAATATCTGCAAGTTTCATGGAGTTGATGGTTAAACGTAGCCAAGGAGAGAGGGAGCTGTCGGAATTGGGTATCGTTAATTTTGCTATGATTGATAGTAGGGACTCTGATGATGGAGCAAGCAAAAATCTTGAATATAATGGTATGACTTTCCATATAACTATACTACTAAGTGATATTAGACCCAATTCATATATTAGAATTCCCATTGGTTGGCAAGATGGTAAACCCAAGACCTTTTTCCAGAATGTGCCTTTAAGTATGGTCCACTATTTTGTCCCATTATAGAGTTGAGATTCCGCTCCATACGTGATAGTAGGTACCACTTTTTGTTTATAGTAAATCAGAACAAGTTTGTCGGAAAATGTCCCATATTTTATGTTTAGTTATCTTGCTTGGGATACTGCTATTCATAACTTAGATTTTAATTCGAGGTGGTATGGGAGATCTGCCAGATCGTATATCATATTCATATACTCCACCACTCCCTTCCCTTCTGTCTAATTGCTCTACATACTGTTTTGTTGGTCTGATTCAAAATTGTATTTGCTTCTACTGTTACTGTTATTTTTGTTATTGTTAAATGTATCCTTTTGTTAATAATGTGCAGCGCTTTGGAGTAAAGCGCTATATAAACCTAATAACTACAATACAATATACAATACATCCCCAAGTAGCGATACTCATTAACTACTTCAACAACAGATTGAGAAATCATCCATCTAAAGTTATGATTTTTTTGGGACTTGCTGCTTGCACTATTTAATATTTTAGTTGTCTCCATATTAACAGCTGGGTGGTTAGTGTTGGCATAGATATGAAGTGCTGAGAGCAGGTTTTGGTGCCCTTTTGTGATTTTTGACAGCAAGACTAAATCATCCGTGTAGCGAACTTGAGCCCAATTTAAGATAGTCTGAGCATCTCGCCTTAAAAAAGTGGGCAACCAACATTAGCTATAAAAATATATATATATTAGCAGCAAGGATGCAACGTTGTTCAGACCCTTCGAGGTCAAGATTGGGCGAGATAGTAAAATTGAATAATTCCAGCACGTATATATGCTGGGCACTTAGCTTTTTCAAGTTTATCAAACAATAGTTCCCTTGAGATTGAGTCAAAGGTGGTTTTAAGATTGATAAAAGCCATATAAATGGTTTGTCCCATATATTGCCCTCGAAATTTGATTAGAGAAATGGCTAATAAATTAATAGAGTTCCCTTAGCAAGGAACAAAGCCTGTTTGGAAGTTGTCCATGAGATGTTTGTCTAAGAAGACCCAACTTGTAAAATCTCTCAGCAATAGGCAGGCAACATTTTTCCCTGTAACATCTAATAAGGCTATGGGCTGATAGTTTTTTGGAAGTTGACAATCACCTTTTTTAAAGATGGGTATGATGACAGATTTTTTCTAGGTGGGTGATATTTGTCTGTAGCGTAATACCTGAGAGAATATATTGTATAAAATATCGGCCCAAGAGTCAGGGTGTGCCTTGAGTATTAGATTTGAAAGGCCATCGGGGCCAGGGACTCTAGGGCAACTTAATTTGGCTATTTCTAGAAGGATATACTACAAACGAGCAAAAGGGGTTTTCTTTTTTATAGGGGGCTGTGTGGATAAGGACCAATATGCATAATAAGTGTATGGGTTCAACAACAGCTACCCTACTTTCACATACAAGGATCATGGGTATCCATAGAATCAGAGTATAGAGGAATGTCTTATGTAATTTAGACAGTGATGCGGGGTTCAGTAGAAAAATACATATTTTATTCAATATACACATAATGTATCAAAACACATAGTAAAAAACATAAAACAGGTGTTGTGTCCGACTACCACATGCTATGTCAGACTAACATATCTACCTCTATCAAGTATCTATTTCTAATTAAGTAGACAGGAGGTGAGGTTACTACTGAAGGTGAGAGGCATATTTTCAAGCAAGTATGGACATGTTAACCCTCCCTATTTTTAAACTAAAAATGCCAAGCCCTCTACACCCACTTCTCTCTGGACATGCCTTGGACACTCCTTGGACACTCGACGCCCTCTTCTCTTTGGACACTACCTAATTAATTTCCTCCTGCCTAGCTGACAGATCCTCCTGAGTCTTTGCTGGGGAGGCTGCCACCCCCCACTCCCACCTCCTAAAGTGTACCACAAGGATCCTGCGTATCACCTACACTCTACAATGTGTACACAAAACCTCTTTTCGACCACCTGGATGCTCTCGGCATCTCCTACACCAACTATGCCGATGATACGCAAATCCTCATCCCTCTCACTGGTGATCATCCCAAAGACACCCTTAGAATAAATGCCATGTACGAAACCATCCAGTCCTGGAGAGCTGCACACAGCCTCTGCATCAATGATGAGAAAACCAAGCTCCTCATCATTGGCTCTCTGACCCGCCTGGCTAGACTCCATGAGGCATACAAAACCTTCACCATTGATGGCCATAAGATACCTGTGGCATCCACTGTCAAGACCGTAGGCGTGTACTGGGATTCCTCACTATGCCACATCAAGCACATCACTTCTTCCTCAAAGTACATCACCAAACTCAACGCTAGCAAACCCTTCCTCACTATGCAGAACCGCCTCAAAATTGCCTGTGCCCTAATCGGATCCAAACTGTATTATTGAAACTCGCTACTCTGCCACACATCCGAAAAGAACCTGTACAAACTACAAACAATTCAAAAATATGCACTCTGAGCTGCACTAGACAGTGGCAAGCATGCCCATGTCTCAGAGGCTAAGTTCAAGATCCTATACATCACCAAGGATGCCCCCCAATACTCGGCCGAGACAATCAAATTCACTCCTCGACCAGACTGGTAAGATCAGCCTACAAACACAGACCTGTCACGCTGAGATACAACAGGAAAAGAGCGGGAGGGGCAAGCTTCCTAGTCTGTGCACTGGCTCTCTGGAATGAACTTCCTCCCCATCTGTGAAATAAACCTTCCTACAATACCTTCAGGAAACATTTTAAAGCCTATCTCTTGCTTATGTGCCTTCTGCCTGCTTCTACCGTATTTTCTTCCTCTGTAACCATGGCCTAGATGCCCACAGGATTTGTGCGCTCCTTATAAACGTACAAAATAGCAGCAACACTGATGGACCATTACTGGTTGTATGGCACCCTGGCATACAGACAATTGCTGCCATATTGAACTGGAGTTTGTTCCCATGTGACCCTGCTTTCGCCAGCACTGGTTATACCGAACTCTGATCCCGTGTCATTTGCTGAACATCCTACTCTTTGAGCTAAGTGCCACACTTGAGTAAATTGTTTCTTGAACTTGCACGTACACAGACACAATAACAATTACCTTTCCAAGGAATCTTCTAAAAGACTGGCATAAATACCACTGCAGTTCCGGCTTTTCAGTAAAACTGCAACTTCTTTCACATTGCTTCATGCACCAGGTATACAAGCATCCACAAATGCCTAATGGCTCTGAATATCATGGTGGGAACTGTTGCAGTGGGTCAATGGTACAGAGCAGGGTCTCAGTGCTATTAGGGAGGAACTCAGGGCAGTTAGGTTGAACATGCTATAGAATAGGTATGTCCTGGACTTTTAACAGCTATGTAAGGAGGCATGTGTACGAAGATCAGAAATTCCTGCTGAAGCTAAGTGCCCTCAAATGATGCAAATGGCAGTTTGACTGAAGCTACAAATGCTTGCACACACGGCACACTACAATGGAGAAAGAAACAGGGGTTTTCAAAGAGGATTGGTACACTAAAAATGTTTCTTGGGTGCCAAACTTTTGAGCAAGATTATGAAAGTGCTAGTTCCTGTCCTTGTAGTGATGCTCATTGGTCTTTGTGTCCTTCAGTTAATTTTGGCTTGTTGCAGGAGGTTGGAGGCTAAGGAAATAACTATGATGTCACTGACGATGAAGTCCCTTCATGACACTCCTTTCTCCAGACATATATTTAAACAATACACATACATTGAGTGGTGAGGTTGAGCGTCAAACGGTTAGAATAGGGAACACATTTGGTCCCCTGGGAACACTTTTCATTCCTCTCCCAGACCCTGAGAATTACACTGAACACTGGATAGATTATGAGGGAGACACAGATTGTTGTTTCATGAAATGCACACCGGAGGAGTATGTAGAGTGGGGAAGAAGGTTGTGTGGGTTATGCAAGACATGGGACCTAAAAGATTATTGGAATAGGAGGAAGGAGGAGGAGTATTGGTTAATAAGTTAACCAAAGGGGGAGTGTACAGATGCACATTCACTTTCCCCAACCTGTGCAGAAATATACACTGAAAAGGGGCGATATAACTTTCACGTGGTTTTGGTAGGGTGACATTATTTTTTGGAATAGAAGTAGTTTTCTCACACCACAGGGATGTTTTGGCTTTTTGATTCACACTTATATGGTCAGATAATGTTATATAGTTGAAGGTTATTCCTATGATATAGATTGTGTTTTATTAGTGTAGGAGTTATTGGCCATAACAAGCAAGAGACCTGCCATGTTAGAACAAAACCTCTCCAAGCAGTTATGAATTCTATTAGTCTAGTGAGCTAGGCTACATTATTTTGCAATAGTTTTTTGATTCATTTGTTGGATTTTGCTCTTGTTATTGTACAGAAAGCTTCAAGTGGCCAAGGTCAGCGATAAAAGGGGCCCTGAATAGTTTCCAGTTCATTGTGGCAAGGGAGCCAGTTCTCAGGGGCCTGAAACGAGACTCAATACAGCAGGTACCTTCCCAGGTGATAAACAAATGAATGCATAATGGTTGTGAAGGACACAGTGAGATATACTAGAAGGCCCAGGCAGCAGCATTGTCAAACCTCAGAACTAGGATGTGAGCACAATGCCCCCACTTAAAGTTAAGGCACTTGGTCCAGTGGTACAGTCCCTTCTAAAATTAATAAATAGGAAATATTAATTTCCAGGAACAGGGCTTCAGTCATGTTTTTGTAATGCAGCTATTCATAGTGAGAAGATAACTAGGAGGCTGTGTTCCAGTACTTGCAAAATGAATCAAGGTGGGATTCACAGAATGAGCAGGTGTGAGGGACTGAGGCTAAAAGGCCTAATTGGGGAAAGAGACTGTGGCATTCTGTGGGTTGTAAGAATGTTTTGATATCATTGATTTCAGCTCACTGCATGATTGGTTTGTCTCTGTGGGGTGCTACTGTCATGATGCCTACCTCCAAGGAGTCAGGTCCGACCAAGCAACCCCAGAGGCAGGCATCATTCCCCCCAGGGAAGTTCCAGCGGGCCCAAGCTGGGGCCCTTTGGACGCAGTCCTGGCGCCTTAGGCGCCAGGCTCATGTTGGACCCCAGTCCTGGTGCCTTAGGCGCCAGGCTCATAAAGCTGGACATGTGTTCAAGTGTTTTACACTGCTCTTGAGGCCTGAATGGGACTACTTTACCTGTGGGGACTACTTTCCACCCGGGTGTGCTCGGGGAAGGATACATACCTGATCGGTAGAAGGATACATACCTGGAACTTCTTCCAAAGCTATTTAAACCCCACCTGAACAGCCACACGTGCTTCGTGTTGTTCTGCACCTAGCAGCTGGACGCTCACCGTGTCTGCTCCTGCTTCTGGACTTCAGCCACGCCTGTCAGCATCCTGGGACACCTGCAAAGGGTGATAAGAAGAGAATTGGAGAGGAAGAAGGCCTTACCTGCTAAACCTGCATCATGGAGACATCTCACCGACGATCCTGAAAAGGAAGACATCATTTTTAAAAGCATTTCGCTCCGATCGCTGCAGCGCTGCATTTCACTCACCTTTCTTGGGCGCCTCCATCTTCAGCAGCGATCATCCGGATCCGCAGCCACTTCCCAGAGCCTAGAGAGAAAAAGACAAGAACACAAGGTGAGAGAAAGAAGGGAATAGGAAAAGCTCAGTTTCCTTCTAAGACTTACCTGTTGGGTCATTCCCATTTCATTTCGGGTCTTGCTGCTTCCAGGCATTTTCCGGACCCCGGCCCCTATGGGGAAAAAAGACAAAGATATTAGATGAGCGAATGCAAAAACATTACCTGAGCGCTCATCTAGGACTTACCTGATCTTTACTGGAACTGCACGTTTCACTTCGGGTCATCGCCATAGCTCCGGCATTCCGAACCCCGGCCCCTATGGGGAAAAGACATCAACATTAGCGCTTTGTTGCAAGAAGTCTCCAAAGGAATCTTCATTCATCACCTGAAAAAGACAATGAACATTATTATTTAAAGCTTGAACTTTTGAACTTGCAACAGAACTTTTACAGCGCCTTACCAGTATAATCAAGCTTACCTGAACTCCCATCCAACCTCAATCCAGTGAAGTAACTGGGTTCAACGCGCCCCTGCGTCAGAAGCAGGATGGAGAGCTCGTCCTTTCAGACCCTAAGGTGAGACTTCACGGGGAATCGTGGAAGGGTATCGAGGAGGGTTGGAAGGAAGTGGGGGGCTCGAGCATTATTCCGCCAGATTGTAATACTCCCTTTTCACGTACAGGAGGATATTCCTGCGAGCCAGATTAGCCAGAGTTGAGGGGCCCGTCCTATCCATCTTCAGAGCCATGCGCTCCACCATTGAAGAGGCATCAGCACTCGAAACCAGGCCAGCGCCACCGTGGGAATCAGGTGAGCGTGACAGCTACAGTCTGGGTGCCTGTAAAGTTTTGGCCAATTAGAATAATGCCTTCTTATCTATTAGAATTTGAAGGATGTACCAACTAATTGAAATAATGTATAGTGTGCTGTCCAAGCAATTATGTCATGTTTGTGGGGTGGTATTTTGATGGTCGTGAGAAAGGAAACAGCCAATTATATTGCCTAGTCTTCTTTAGGGGCTTGGTGACAAGTAGCCAATGGAAATGTTATAATTACGTGGTCTCCTGAGAGAGAGAGCCAGATTGGCAGAGGTCTGGAGCCCCAACAAGAAGGAAGGCCAATTCCAGACTGGGGGACGATGCCCACGGGGACAAACTCCATGGCTCCCGGTGTGTAAATGAGAAGTTACCCCGTGGTGTAGATGGGCCGCAGGGGAGCAGGAGCAGCCAGCCACTACATTGAATGCTCTCCCCCACCTCCCAGTAGAGCACAGAAGGGCTGTTGTGTGAGGGGCATACCCCATAATGAATCTTCAGCAGAGCCTACTATTTTGATAGACCCACTGACAAAGGCATCGATCTGCAGTGACATCACAGAGAGTGGCACCATCTGAGGGCGAGCCCCAGTTTCGCAGGGGGGGCATTACAACATAATCAAGAGAGATGGCAACAAATCCCAAGGCAATGAAACAGGCAGACATCTCTACTCTACTAATGGCAAACTGGAGAAAGTAAAAAAGGGAGAGCGAGTGGAGGCTATGATCCATGTGGAGGACACTGAGCGGAGCACTCCTCTGCTCGCACAAACGGTGACCAAAACTGATTTTCAGGAACTTCTGGCAGCTATGACCAGGGAATATCAGAAAGGCACTGATGAGCTCATGAAGAGAAAGAAAAAGACCTTGGCTGTGAAGCCAGCGGTGCGGGCTGCACTCCCGTGTACCACTCACTGGTGGTTACATTTTGAGTACCAAAAATTCTTCAAAGACTTATAATAATTAAACTCATGTGTATTTATGTGTTCTTATGTTGCTTATTATTGTCATAAGCTTAAATTCCTCGAGGGGAATTGAAAATTTGAGGCAGAAATGTCACACAATGCCTATGCATTTCTGGTTGGAAACCCTTCCTCAGGGCCTATTAACTTATATATTTATAAATGCCTACTGATTAAATCTCTTAACAAAGATAATGGTAATAGTCAAATTAGAACACCCATAATATTCACAATTAGACAATAGGAAACCATATGGTAGTTTGAAATGGTCGCCAAATGGAAGCATCATTCAACAATCAAGTGTAAGTAAAAGATACACATACATTACCAATATCAGCATATGGTTAATGTTTGGATAGTTCATCATCAAAAGAGTTTCATCAATTAAATTAGGTCATAGGGAAGTTGCAAAAGAAAACAAAAAAGACATATGAACATACTGTCAAAAAATACTAATAAAAGCCTAAATTTTAGCTGCTGTTATTCTAGTATGAAGGATTTGTCACTGACCTGCTAATCGTATGTAAAAAAAACTCCACTAGAAAGTATCCCAGAGCAAAAGCTATCATCTGTGTCTAGTCTGAAAGTTAAAAAAACGTGTCATGTGTAACTGTATAAAGGTAATATGCAAGGAAAAAGTTACTTAAAAGGGGAAGAAAGAAAACTGGCGAGGTTCATTTACCTGAATGAGTTAAATCGTGTTAGTTGCTGGCCGAAGTTACGGTTGGTGAGCAGGTAAAAACTCATGCTCTATCTCTGAAAGGCTGCATAGTGTGGAGTTGCCAAGGTAGCAGTAACGCCTTCAGTGAGGTCACTGATCTAAAGAGGTGTGTAACGAAGCCGTTGTAAAATAATGCTGCTCGTACATGAAATTCAAAAACAAACGCGGTAAAAAAAGTGTCAATTACCCGAAATATTAGGAATGATGCGAGCGGCAGGCTGCCATTGTAGTGAATGAGCACAGAAGCAGAGCAGGACACGCGTCTGATGTCTGCCTGGCTAAGCTTGTAAACGCTGCATTGAAAACAGTAATGACTCAGATACCTACATGATAGAGCATGCGTGGTAGTGTGTGTGTGTGTAAAACAAAACGGACATGTTTGAATGTGGTTGAAGAACTGGATTGTGAATGAGAGAGTGATGTAAGAATATAGGTATATTATATGCGGCTGAAATGGGATGTATCAAAGAAAGAAAATATGAAAAAGGATGCTTTATAGAATAAGGAGTCATAAAAAGCAAAAAAATAAATCAGAAAAAAGATGGCAATATATGGTGAGCAGTACAGTAACAAAGAAAATAATAAATAATGGTGACATATATTCAATCTAAAAACTATGCTAATGATGGATGCTAGAGAATATAAATAAAAATGTTAAAAAATACATGCAATGAAAAAATGAAAAAAGTTCACAAGAAGCAACTTAAATCTAATTCTTCGTTCATCCCTTCAGGTGTCAAGGACCCACATTTTTCAATCCATGTCGCTTCTCTCTGAGCTCTCAACTTCTTCATGTCCATACTCTGGTCTTTGGTGGAAATAACCTCAAGTACTGTAAATCTTAATTGTGCCACCGTGTGGCCACTTTGATTGAAATGTCTTGCCACAGCTGACGTTTGATTGTTCACTCTAATGCAAGATTTGTGTTCATTGATACGTAAACGTATTTTACGTGTGGTCTCCCCAGCGTAATATATAGCACATGGACATTTAATTGCGTAAATTACATTTTCTGACAGACATGTGGCATGTTGTTTTAATTTGATCTTTTCTCCTGTTCTTGGATGTGATATGTATGGACCTTTGATGATATTGTTGCAGTTGCCGCAACTCATGCACGGGTATGTGCCTGGAAATTTATCCACTATTTTGTGTTTGGATTTTCTATTTCGTGTATCAACCAGTAAGTCTTGTAGATTGTTACTCTTTTGATATGCGAACACGGGTGGTTGCGCACACAGTTCTCTAGTCCTTTGGTCGTTCTGTAGGATAGTCCATCTTTTTAGAACACTGTCTCTGATTTTGCGACTCTGAATTGAATACTTGGTGACAAAAACTAATCCAGGTTGCGGTCGTTCTTGTTTTTGCGTTAGTAATTGGGCACGATCTTTTGCATCAGTTTTGATCCTGGCTGTAACAAGGTCATAATCAGGATATCCTCTTTCTTTCAGTTTCATCTGTAGTGTATCTAATTCTAGATTACATTCTGTTTGATCACTCACAATTCTTTTTATGCACAGCATCTGTCCAAATGGTAAGTTGCGTAAAATGTTGGGTCGATGGAAACTCAACCTATGGAGAAGATTGTTTCTATCAGTGGGTTTTGAGTAAAGTTTTGTCAGTATTCTCGAACCTTCAATTGCTGTTTGCACATCCAAATAGTGAATGTTGGGGTTCCCTATCTCCATTATGAATTGCAACCTGTTGTCGATGTTATTCAAATATAAAAGGAAATTGTTCACTTGGTCTCGGCTGCCTGACAATATTCCGAATATATCATCAATATATCTATACCATTCTCATGAAGAGAATCACTGACAACGACAAGCAAATGGACGAGGTCAAAAGCAGAATGGTCGAAGTGGAAACGGCCTTGTCTGAGCTGAACCATGATATAAGCGAGGGAGCGGACAGAATCGCTGCACTGGAAGACAAATGTGAAGCCCTGGAATCGAAGCAGGAGGACACAGAAAACCACTCCCACCATAACAATATTCACCTGCGTGGGATTCCAAATACAATCCCTGACACAAAGCTAGAAGAATTAATCTGGGACATCTTTCACTTTCTTCTGGCCCTCGCCAACAGTGCCCCAATGGAACTGGACAGAATGCACCACACCCGGCAAAGGCAAATGCAAACAACTCCACCCGACATCCTAGCCAGGATACACTTCTACAAGGTAAAAGAAGAGATCATGAAAGAGGCCAGAAACTCTGCACACATCCAATTTCGGGACACCTCTGTCTCACTGTATCAAGACCTGGCTGCGACTACACTGTTAAAAAGTAAGAACCTAAAACCACTGGCAGATTGGCTGTAGGAGAGGAAGATCATTTATTGCTGGGTGTTCCCCACTGTCCTGCTGTTTAAGTCGGAGGCGAAGCAATGGCAGAGACGCATTCCTCAGTCCGTCCGGCTTGGATGAAGGGGATGAAGGCACCACTGAATCAAGTGGAGCCCCCCTACGGGAAACTTCAGAGCACTCGTCCCGGGTAAGCAGGAGGCTCAGGGGCCCGACCCACAAAGGCAAGAAAGGTGCAAAGTACTGAGGAGAGGTGAATCATCGGAGAATGGAAGAGTTTTTGTTACATGTGGTGGGAAGTTTGGGCCCTGTATGGAGATCCTGAAAGGCCTCTCCGCTCAGGGGCTGCAAATCTCAGAGGGGACCTGACTCTGCAGAGGATCTGCTGGACATTTGTACTTGGGACATAAGCTGGCGCTGGTTTATTCCTGAAGGGTGCCTGAAACCGACAATCAGCGGGAATGATAGGTGTTCTAAAGCAACTGTTGTGGTCACAAGAGACATCATGTGAGGTTGAGTTTGTCACTCTTAAGGTTAGCTGTTTGGGGCGGAGCCGGTTGCCCCGGAGGACGTGGGCTAGACTCATGTATTACTTGTTTCTTGGTTTGGGGGGAGGAGGGGTAAATGGGAGGGACTAGTTGGGGGAGAACATTGCAGGTAGCGCACTGCAGCACATCACCATTCAGGCAACATTGCCTTATTTCACAGAGAGTGTGTAACGCTCACCTGATTCCCGTAGAGGCGCCGGTCTTGACTGGGCATATACCGTATCTGCAAAGGTGATGTGTAACACACGGCTGGCTCTTTGGGCTGGACCTCTGTGCACTGTATGTCTGACTTGAAGGGTAAGATGTCTGCAGATAGAAAATATGGGATTAAGGAACTGGGTTATTGAATGTCTCTCTCTTCTTCCCTTTCTCTTCTCCTGTAGAACCCCAAAGGTTAACGCTCTCACCTTAGGTAAGTGAACGCCGTGCTCTCCATCTGCCTCGGGGCAGGGTGCTGTAACCAGTTTCTTCACTGGAAAAGGGGAGCAGGCCTCTTGACTTCAGAGGACTGCTGTCCGTCGTTTACTGCACGAACGGTAAGTTTCGAGTAATTTTAATGTCTTTAAAGTCTTTAGTAATGATGTTTCTTGTTTTGCAGGGTTCCGGCGATGGCGGATGACGGGCTGAAGTGAGTTGAAGATGGAGCCCGTGTGATGAATAGAAGCGCCTGGAAGCACGTAAGTAAGCGCTTGTTGCCTGCTTCACGATGCGCTCTAACTGTCTTTTTATTTTGCAGGTACAAGTTCGGAGCGGCTGCAGGGTGCCGGAATACCCACTGGGTTAGATGTGGAAAGGAGTAATGGCACGTGAGTATTAAAGTTCCCCAATGTCTTTAAACGCACCTTGTTTTGTCTTTCAGATGCGGGATGCAGCGCCGAAGGCCTCCGGAGCGTGCGAAGAGTTGGTAAGCTTTTGTCTTTCAGATGCCGGAATGCAGTGTGAAGACCTCCGGAGCGCACGAAGAGTAGGTAAGCCTTTGTCTTTCAGATGCCGGAATGCAGCGCGAGGCGTTGGTGACAGCCGATGGACCAGGTAAGTGAAGAGCTGTCACTGAAGACAGTAATGCTAACCTGTTCTTTCTTGTCTTTATAGGTGTTGCTGAAGACTGGATTCAGGATGGTAAGCCTTTTTCCTTAGGCCCAGGATCAGATGCAGAAGACACGATGAGCGTTCTGCTGCAGAGGATGCAGAATAACGCAAAGCAAGATTCATCCATCGGGTGTGGTTTAAATAGCCTCCTGTAGTGCTTAGGTGTCTCCTTCCACAGCCACGCCTAGGTAAGAAAAGAGTTCCTGCTTTCCAGAAGAGTTCCAGTGTTCTGAATCTAGGGAGTGGCTCCTGCCCCACCCAACAGGAAAAGTAGTTCCAAACAGAAGAGGATCAGAGGCTCAACTGGCAGGCAAGTAAGCAGCATGGTCTGCTGCAGGTAAGTCCACCCAAGCATTATGAGCCCGGCGCTTCCAGCGCTGGGACTGGGCATATTTATGAGCCTGGTGCCACTGGCGCCAGGACTGGGTCCAAAAGGTCCCAATTGGGACTGGTTGGCACTCGGAACCTGGGTTATGGATCTGCTTCCAAGGGAGTTGGGAAAACCCTGACCTTTTGGAAGTAGAGATCATGACAGTACCCCCCCTCAATGCCCCTCCCAAACCGGGCTTCTCCGGGGGTTTTGGCTTGTCAGGAAATGTTCGGTGAAATCTTTTGATTAGACGAGGAGCGTGGACATATTCAGCAGGTTCCCAGGATCTCTCTTGGGGGCCGTAGCCTTTCCAGTCAATTAGGTAAAATAGTTTAGATTTGGAGATCTTGGAGTCCAGAATGCTTTTGACTTCAAACTCGAGTTCTCCATCAACTAGGATAGGTTTTGGAGATTTAGTTAGTCGGGTTTGAGGTTGCACGGGTTTTAATAGAGAGACGTGGAAGACCGGATGTATCTTCATGTGCGGGGGCAAGTCCAACTTGACCGCTACTGGGTTTACTATGGTAGTGATGGAATAGGGACCAAGGTATCTTGGGTTGAATGTGCGTGGCCCTTTTAGAGGTAGATATTTGGTGGATAACCAGACTTGATCCCCTACTTGATATTGAGGGGCTTCCTTCCGATGTTGATCTGCTCCTTTCTTGTATTGTTCTTTAGCCCTTTGAAGGTGAGAAACAGCTTCCTTAAAGGCTTGGGTGATTGTAGAATGCAGGTAGTCTACTGCTGGTGTTTCAAGATCTTGGAGGGGATCCAACTCCGAGGTTCGAGGGTGACTGCCATACAAAAGAAAAAACGGGGTTTTCCCAGTTCCCGAATGGACAGAGTTATTGTAGGCATATTCGGCTATCCAAAGGATGTCTCTCCAAGTTTTTTCAGTTTGTTGCAGCATGCAGCGTAAATACTGTTCCAGAGTTTGATTGGTCCTCTCGGTTTGTCCGTCGGTCTGAGGGTGGTGACTGGTCGATAGTCTCACATCAATTTGAGCCGACCGACAGCAACTTCGCCAAAAATGGGAAATAAATTGACTACCTCGATCCGAAATTAGAACCGAAGGAAAACCGTGCAGTCGGACGATGTTTTCGAGAAATTCTCGGGCCAGAGTTGCTGCTGTTGGCAAGCCTTTGAGCGGAATGAAATGTGCCATCTTGGAGAATAAGTCCACGATTACTAGAATCGTATTGTATCCGGAGCATGGAGGTAGATCGGTGATGAAGTCCATAGAAAGCGTATGCCAAGGGCGAGGTGGGATGTCAATAGGGCGTAAGAGGCCTGCTGGTCTTTCCTTTTGACTCTTGTTTTGGGCGCATACTCCACAGGACATTACAAAGTCTCTGATATCTTTTTTCCAAGACGGCCACCAGAAGTAGCGCTTGATCTTTTCTGAGGTCTTGGCCATACCGGGATGTCCTTCCATTAAAGAATCGTGATAACAAGAGATTACTTTTTTCTGTAAATCTGTGCTGGGTAGGTATAATCGTTCTTGGAAATACAATAAGTTGTCCTTTACTGCAAAGTCCTTTCCCTGCAGATGCCAATTCTGTATGTCTGCTGGAGTTACAAGTTGCCTGGCCTTATCCTTAACTTCCTCTATGGATTCTGTGGCGATTACACCCAGAATTCTTTGTTCGGGAATGATTGGTACAGGTTTAGGGTTCATCAAGTGTTCTTCCACTCCCATCCGAGAAAGGGCATCAGCTTTACCGTTCTTTGTACCAGGTCGATAGGTAATTATGAAGTCAAACTCGGCAAAGAATAATGCCCAACGGAGTTGTCTAGAGGATTGGGCTTTTGCGGTTTTCAAATATTGCAGGTTTCGGTGATCCGTAATCACAGTAACGGTGTGTCGGGCCCCCAGCAGATAATGCCGCCAAGCCTTAAAGGCAGACTTGATAGCCAGAAGTTCCTTGTCAGTAATCGTGTAATTGATTTCAGGAGGCGAGAATTTGCGGGACCAAAATGCCACGGGATGCAACTGATTGGTTACCGGGTCCTTTTGTGATAGAACTGCCCCCATGGCAAGGCTTGAAGCATCAGTTTCCACGATGTAGGGGAGTTCGGGGCGAGGGTGTTTTAAGATTGGTGCAGAGATAAATTTAGTCTTCAAATCCTGGAAAGCTTGTTCCGCCTCGGTAGACCATTCAAAACGTTTGTTTTTCTTTAACAAGGCAGTGATGGGCTGGACTATTCGAGAGAATTCGGGGATAAACCTGCGGTAAAAGTTAGCGAAGCCTAACATGCTTTGCACACCTTTTACGGAGGATGGTGATGGCCATTTGAGAACTGCATCGACCTTCTTTGAATCCATACGCACTCCACCAGGTGATAATATGAATCCCAAGAATTCAACTTCAGTCACGTTGAAAACACATTTTTCCAACTTAGCGAAAAGTTTGTGTTGACGCAATCTTTCGAGGACCATTTTCACGTGTTTCCGATGTTCAGATTCCGATGAAGAATAAACAAGGATGTCGTCAATGTAAACAACAACACACACATCTATGAGCTCTCTGAGGACATCGTTCATAAAATATTGAAAGGCGGCCGGGGCATTGCAAAGTCCGAAGGGCATGACCTGATATTCAAATAGTCCATACTTGGTGCGGAAGGCCGTCTTCCATTCATCGCCCTCTTTTACTCGTACCAAGTGGTAAGCTCCTCTAAGATCCAGCTTTGTATATATGCATGCTTTTCTGACTTGGTCCAGGAGTTCAGGGATCAAAGGTAACGGATATCTATTCTTAACAGTGATCTGGTTCAGGGAGCGATAATCTATACAAGTTCTAAGGTCTCCTTCCTTTTTTGGAACGAAGAACAAAGCTGAAGAAGCAGGGGACTTGGAAGGACGAATAAACCCATTTGCCAGGTATTGATCCAGGTATTGTCGAAGGTGAAGGTTCTCAGGCTCGGTGAGGGCATAAATTCTACTACAAGGAGGAGTAGATCCAGGTATCAGGTCTATCTGGCAGTCATAAGACCTATGAGGAGGTAGAGAGTTAGCCTGATCCTTCCGGAAAACATCTTGGTATTCTAGGTATTCGGGAGGTAACTGGGGAGTCTCTGAAGAAATTGCTGCCAGTGCAACACCAGGTGGAGGGTGACAAGTAGAGACACATTCTGGAAACTGGACCGTTCTTGCTCGCCAATCGATCAGAGGATTGTGTTTCTCTAACCAAGGTATTCCTAGAATAATCTGAAACTGAGGGGCCTTGATCACATCGAACACGATCTTCTCATGGTGTCCATCTTGACTTACTAGCGTCACCTCTTGAGTGGTATGCGTTACTGGCCCGGAGGCTATCTCCGTACCATCCACCGTAGTAATGACGTCCTTTACAGCCTTGGGACAAAGAGTTAGATTCATCCTCAAAACCATTTCATGATCCACATAATTGCCGATGGCACCGCTGTCTACGTAAGCTTCAATTGCATGTAATCGATCCGGATTATCAGGGCTAATGAGGACCATAGGTATCACGAAATGCGAGGTCACGGAACTGGTTTTCACGCTCGGCAAGAGGACCTCTATTCTTGTCGGGCGAGGTCGTTTCCCTGCTCAGAGTTTGTAACTTTGGTAACTGCAGCTCCTACTGCCTTCTTGGCAGGTTTCACCGGACAGTCTCGAAGAAAGTGCCCTGAGTTTCCGCAATAGAGGCATAATTGCAACTGTTTTCTCCTTTCCCGCTCCTTTTGTGTTAGAGGACCTTTCAGACCCCCTATTTGCATGGGTTCCCCGGGGTCTACTCCTTTGGAAGGAGTTGGCGGTTTGGAAAATACTCCAGCATCAAACTTGGAACGATCGGCCTTCCTGTTCTGCAGTCTGTGATCTATTTGAACGACTAAGTCTATATAGTCCGAACAATCTTGTGGGGGATTCACTACTTGGGCTAACACATCTTTGAGCTCTCCACGTAGACCTCTATAAAACAGCGTAATCCTTTTGTCCTCAGGCCATTGAGTTTCCACTATCAGTCTGTTGAAAGACGCAATATAAGCCAAAAGGTCTTGATTACCTTGTCGCAACGAAAGAAGCTCATTGTCCAAGGCCTGCCCCTGTGAATGTCTTGCGAACAGTTTTTCCATACTGAGCTGAAAAGCTTGAAAATCATGGAGGACCGGATCATCTTGATTTACTAGAGGGATCGACCAGTCTGCCGCATTGCCACTAAGGTACGAAAGCACGAAAGCTACTTTAGCTTGATCAGTTGGAAAGGCTGCTGGCCGGCATAAGAAATGCAACCGGCACTGATTGATAAATACTGCAAACCTCTTTGGGTCACCAGAAAATTGTTCGGGCGGAGCCAGAGGTACATTCCCAGGTAGGTTGATCTGCACTGGATTCATAGAGGATGTAGAAGGAAGATTTCCCCCAGATGCGGGTAACGGGGTCTGTCCGGCTTGTGACTGTAGCAATTGTCTAGCGAGATCATCTGTTCGCTCCTTGGAAATAATCAGTTCCCTTCTTAGAGCGTTCGTTTCCTGACGGGCTGCATGCACTTCTGCCCTTAGTTCCCCAAGTAACTGGGCTAGCTGGTCGGTATCCGAGGTTTCCATAGCGCCTGGACGGGAGTTTTGTGGTAGGCTTTGCGTTCTGTAACGCTCACCTGATTCCCGTAGAGGCGCCGGTCTTGACTGGGCGTATACCGTATCTGCAAAGGTGATGTGTAACACACGGCTGGCTCTTTGGGCTGGACCTCTGTGCACTGTATGTCTGACTTGAAGGGTAAGATGTCTGCAGATAGAAAATATGGGATTAAGGAACTGGGTTATTGAATGTCTCTCTCTTCTTCCCTTTCTCTTCTCCTGTAGAACCCCAAAGGTTAACGCTCTCACCTTAGGTAAGTGAACGCCGTGCTCTCCATCTGCCTCGGGGCAGGGTGCTGTAACCAGTTTCTTCACTGGAAAAGGGGAGCAGGCCTCTTGACTTCAGAGGACTGCTGTCCGTCGTTTACTGCACGAACGGTAAGTTTCGAGTAATTCTAATGTCTTTAAAGTCTTTAGTAATGATGTTTCTTGTTTTGCAGGGTTCCGGCGATGGCGGATGACGGGCTGAAGTGAGTTGAAGATGGAGCCCGTGTGATGAATAGAAGCGCCTGGAAGCACGTAAGTAAGCGCTTGTTGCCTGCTTCACGATGCGCTCTAACTGTCTTTTTATTTTGCAGGTACAAGTTCGGAGCGGCTGCAGGGTGCCGGAATACCCACTGGGTTAGATGTGGAAAGGAGTAATGGCACGTGAGTATTAAAGTTCCCCAATGTCTTTAAACGCACCTTGTTTTGTCTTTCAGATGCGGGATGCAGCGCCAAAGGCCTCCGGAGCATGCGAAGAGTTGGTAAGCTTTTGTCTTTCAGATGCCGGAATGCAGTGTGAAGACCTCCGGAGCGCACGAAGAGTAGGTAAGCCTTTGTCTTTCAGATGCCGGAATGCAGCGCGAGGCGTTGGTGACAGCCGATGGACCAGGTAAGTGAAGAGCTGTCACTGAAGACCGTAATGCTAACCTGTTCTTTCTTGTCTTTATAGGTGTTGCTGAAGACTGGATTCAGGATGGTAAGCCTTTTTCCTTAGGCCCAGGATCAGATGCAGAAGACACGATGAGCGTTCTGCTGCAGAGGATGCAGAATAACGCAAAGCAAGATTCATCCATCGGGTGTGGTTTAAATAGCCTCCTGTAGTGCTTAGGTCTCTCCTTCCACAGCCATGCCTAGGTAAGAAAAGAGTTCCTGCTTTCCAGAAGAGTTCCAGTGTTCTGAATCTAGGGAGTGGCTCCTGCCCCACCCAACAGGAAAAGTAGTTCCAAACAGAAGAGGATCAGAGGCTCAACTGGCAGGCAAGTAAGCAGCATGGTCTGCTGCAGGTAAGTCCACCCAAGCATTATGAGCCCGGCGCTTCCAGCGCTGGGACTGGGCATATTTATGAGCCTGGTGCCACTGGCGCCAGGACTGGGTCCAAAAGGTCCCAATTGGGACTGGTTGGCACTCGGAACCTGGGTTATGGATCTGCTTCCAAGGGAGTTGGGAAAACCCTGACCTTTTGGAAGCAGAGATCATGACAGAGGGGCTCAAACCTTTTTGAATACACGGGGCAGGAGACCTATATTCTGGGGTTGAAAGCAATACATTTTCAGATTACCATGGCAGACAGCTCTGCTAGAGAACTTTGTATGGTGTCCTGTAATATAAAGGGTCTTAACTTTCCGGGGAAAGGAAAAGTCAATAGCTCGTAAACTGGCTGAGCTCTTTGTGGATGTGGTTTGCGTACAGGATATGCATCTCCTCGCTGTTGATGAGAGGAGCATACAATTTGGTTGTTTCACTAAGAGTTACTTCTCCACCTCAGGGGCAAAAAAGAGAGGAATTGCATTACTCTTTAGCAGGGAGATACCACTAACTGAGGTCACAGTGAAGCAGGACCGAATGGGAAGGTACATTCTAGTAAAGGGTCACCTATATGAACAGACCCTCACATTTTTGTCAATCTACTGCCGGAACAGCACGCATGACCGGTTCTTGGGTACTATCACTCCAGACTTTGTTTCATTTGCAGAGGGCCAGTTCCTTGAAGGGGGAGACTTCAATCTAGTCCCTGACCCAGATAACAATAAGACCCTACTGCCCTCTAGGACAGATTACACGAGAGCGATCGAGTTTGCCAAATTTCTCAGAGAAGTGGGGCTAATGGAACTTTGGCGACTCTTCAATGTAGGTATGCATGACTACACATTTTATTTCATTGTCCATAAAGAGCTCTCAAGAATCAATTTAATCCTATGTCGAGTAAGCTATTCCCATGCCTAGAGGGCATTAATATTCTGTCAAGGGTTATATCGGACCGTGCCCAGGTGACAGCACGCATTCGGGCAATTGGCTTCCCAGTTCGTCTCCAAAAGCCCTGTAAGTTGCAGAACTCTTTATTACAAGATTCAGCAATTAAGGATAAAATCTCTAACACCCTAGAATGCAATTTTAGGGAAAATTCCTCTGTGGGTTGTTTTCCAACAACGGTTTGGGATGCCACGAAGGCGATGATACGGGGGGGGGTGTTGAGTACAAGCGCTGAGGCACATAGGAAAACTGGGCAGTTGCAACAAGCCAGGCTGGAGGAGAGGGCAGTAGAGTGAGATAAGGCACATACATCTAGCCAATCCACAAAAACAGAGAGGGAACTCCAAAAAGCAAAGTCCACCCTGCAAATGCACCTAGCCGACAAATCTGCCCATGCCTTTGCGTATACTAAACAATTTGACTATATAAACAGTAATAAAGCGAACCGGCTCCTGGTGGACAAATTAAAAGAAATAAACGCGCGGAATAGCACCCGAACACTAAGCTGCCCAGATGGCTCCCCACTGATCTCAGAGCAGGATAAAACAGACACGGTCATGGATCATCACAGGTATGTAATGTCGGGGGCTCCAATTGACAGTGTGCTGCAAACCAGATATTTGTCCATAATCTCCCCAGGGGGATGTTTTCCAGATCAGTTGGATGTTTTTGAGTTCCCCATCACTTTGGAAAAGGTATTAAAGGCAATTACTGCCCTGAAAAATGTAGTACCAGGCACTGACAGGTTCACTGCACGACTTTGCAAGATCTATGCCCTCATCCTAGCCCTTCATTAAGTGCAACTGTTTAACTTCCAAGCCACAGGCTGTATTGCGCCATCTATGGAGGAATCCCTAACAGTACTCATATGAAAACCCAGAAAATACCCATAAGATTGCAGCTCATATCGGCCCATAACGCTAATGATCAATGATGCATACATCTTTTCTAAGATTTTGGCAGTCAGACTCGCTAAGGTCCTGAGTGACCTAGTACACCCGGATCAAATAGAGTTCATACCGGGCCGCATCACCCAGACAACATCAGGCACTTTCTGGACTTAATTGAGAGTGCCACAAGGGAGCGAGTGGAGCTGGCGGTACTATCTCTTGACTCTCAAAAAGCATTTGACCTACTCGATTGGGGGTATATAGGCAAAAAACTGGCCCATTTCGGGTTTGGCCCAAAGTTCATCAAATGGGATCTGGCCAACTATCAATATCCCACTACATTCCTGAGAATTAATGGAGTGCAGTCCCCAAAATTGACTTTCTCTGGGGGTTACTTATCAGGGCTGACCCCTATCACCTCTAATAATATTTGCCCTTTTGATAGAGCTGTTTGATACCAGAATCCACGCCAATCCGCAGATTCAGGGTCTGCGGCTGGGAGACCGCAGCAACAAAGTCTCCCTATATGCTGATGATGTCCTCCTCTCCCTGAATCAGCTGGATGACTGCTTGGAGGCACTTTGGCAAGACATCTTGGCGTTCAGTGAGGCACCAGGCTTTAAGGTCAATTATTTGAAATCAAGCGCCTTGGGGGTAAATATTCCATGCAGACGCAGGGATGCAGTGGTGAGCACAGGGTCAATCGCGTGGGTCAAAGCCCGCATCACTTATCTTAGCATCCAAATCCTGAATAAAGTCAAGAAAATGTATCAGGCCGATTTCCCTCAGTTATTCAGACCTACGGACGATCAAGAGGTGGAATAAGCAGGAAGTGTCATGGCTCGGAAAGATTTCCGCCCTCAAAATTAATCTGGTCCTGAGGTTCCTTTATCATTGCCTCTCTCTGCCTGTAACAATCCCTGAAAGAGAGCTTCGGAAACTACACAGAGGGATGATGAAATACATGTGGGGCAGAAAAAAGCTGAATGTAGTTAGGAAAGTCATGCTCCAGAGCACCACTACTGGCGGCCTTGGAGTTCCAGAAATATCCAGATACTGCCTAGCGGCACAACTATGCCACTCCTTTGCGCTACACAACACAGACCATCCACCCCATTGTAAGCAAATAGAAGAGTCATGGAGCACAACCCCGCTCTCGACCCTACCCCAACTAGGGCTGATACTCTGTGCCCCGGGGCTCGACCCGATGACTTCCACAAACAATGCGGTTCAATTCTGGAGGAAGGCGCCGAGTCGAGGGAGTGCCAGGGGCTCCCTGAAGCTTCTGACATCAGTTTGGGATAACCCAGAATTCACACCAGGTATCGGATGGGCAGGGTTCCGTAGATGGCGGGAGGGAGGTTTGCTGCAGTTAAAGAATTTATTTGACAATGGGGTCCTGTTACCCTTACTGGAAAGTAAAGTTCCAACTCCCGGAAGCAGAAAGGTTTCGGTACACCCAGCTCCGGCATTGAATGTTACAACACAGAGGAGGTAGAGAGCTCAACGCATTAGAACACACTTTAACAACAGCAGCCCCGAAGGGAAAAGTCTCGGTCCTCTACAGGCTCCTATAAAAAGGGGACCCTTGAAGAAGGACAATTACATGCTTAAGTGGGAATGGGACATGGGGGCAGAGGAATAGGGTCGTATTTGGACCCGTACACATAGAAGTTCCAAGTTTGTCACAAATAAGGAAGGGGCGGAGAAGATGTGCTACAGATGGTATGTTACCCATGAAATCTTGAATAAGAGCAATCCGACGCTATCATCGCAGCTCTGGAGGGGATGTGAGGCCATGGGATTGCTCTTCCATCTTTTATGGTCCTGTCAAAAAACAGCCCAATTCTGGAAAGAGATTCTAGCTAAGGTTAAGCTCATCACAGGGTTAACGATTCCCTGGAATTCGTGGATAGTACTACTGGAAGGTGCATGTGATGTGGCGTTCCCATTGACAGGACGCATGGCAGACCTAATCATGCACCTCCTCACAGCAGTTAAGATCACCATCGCCCGACTCTGGAAACGCACTGAGGGTCTGGTGGTCGCCATGTGGTGGGCGAAATGTTGGACACAGCAGTGGCTGAGGAAATTACAGCTGCACGCCTAGGGAAAATGGGGAGATTTCATTGTATCTGTTCCCCCTTGTTTTATTACGCTGAACAGTTTCCAGGTGTGGTGCATGAAACACTGACCCCTTGAAAGAGGACTTAGACCCCAGGCGATAACAGACGCCAGTCCCACTAACAGAGTGGGCTAAGTGCCAATCTCCAGCCTGTCTCAGCCGACACACAATCCTCAGGATTGATCCTCGTAATGTGGGTAGGGGATACCTTCACGCTACTAGTTTCGGCAATGTGATGTCTTTATGTTATAATCTGCTGGCTCCCCGATTTATCGTTTTGTTGTCATTTGGTTGTTCCATTTGTTACTGTTTTCTCTTGTTAATTTGAAAATGCAAATAAAAGACGATATTGAAAAGAAATAAGAAGTCTAGCATTATAAATGAACAACACAGAGAAGTATATTACATGATGCCTTTTAATCTCTTTGTAAATTTTACATTGTAGAATCATACAATGACAGTTCACTAAGTGTAAAGCGGATTTTGTCAAGAATGCTTTAATTGTATTCTGTATCCTCTAAATTCAGCGTGGCAGAAAGCCTGTGTGATACTGACCACTTAACTGTATTTATTGAAGCAGGCGCTGTTAGAAAGTGTAGAAATACAACAGGGCATTGGAGACCATGAGGAACAAATCAAGACTTCAATTAATTACTTTACAAAAATAGGCAACCTATGCATCACGTGGTTTGCTGATACATTGTGCTGAATTCAGATAAGCAACAAGCATTGGCAATAGCAACAGTTATGACTTATTTATAGACATGGGGAAGGCATTTTCCAGGCATTGTCATATTGGTACTAAATGGCCATTAATGGTAGCATCTGGAAAATGGTGCATGTACCTCGGCATATGATACCAGTGCCTGGAAAATGCCTAACTAATACATATACAAAATTCGAAACTGTTGGCTTTGCCAATGTTTGTTTTTGACATGAATTCAGTGAAGAACATGGGTATTGATGATAAATCAAGTGGCTGAAGGCAGACATGGTTAAGACATTTATATTACACCAGTAGCACATGTAAAGCACCAATGAAACCATAAGCACTCAAAAAACTGCTTCAGTAAAAACCCTGCCAGGGATTTCGAGTGCAACATTTGATTTTAAGACTTGAGAAAGGAAGCTCAAAGATATCTCAGAAGGGTGTGTTTTTGGTGGGGAGGTGCAGGAAGTGGGTGGGAATGGCATTAGGGATTAGCATTGAAATGGACAGTCAATGGGTCAGTAAATACCTAACAACTCCTACAAGCATTGTGTCCCTCCTCATGTGCTATATCTCCCTAGCTGTACCCCAAAGCATTTGTTTTGGCATATTGCTGGCAATAAAGTACCACTTATAGACAACATTGAAAAGACTGGATGTGCAATCTATTTACATCACATGTCCTCTGGTCCAGATCTGCAGATGACAACACAGAAAAGAGACCCAATGGCTGGCACTTTTATCTATCATATGTTTTTGCTATTGTAAGTGTATTGCTATTTATTTTCCCAGCCGTAGTTTTGGTGTCCAACTTAATCACGGCAATTGTTCATCAATGCTTGTGAACACAGGTAGGAACACAAGAAGTGATTTCAGACCATGTATTGAAATGACAGAAAGCAGACAAATGTGATAGAGCAATGAAAGATCCATTACAAAGGGAAATGGAAAGTAGTATTTTTGAAAGAAGTACAAAATAAATAGCTTCAGTCCCTACAGGTGGTGATTGTCAGGCTAGCTGGGTCGAGCTTTGTGGTAACCACTGGCTCGGATCAGCGAGTGACCGTCCAGAGATTCGGTTTGGTTTCCTGCATTTAGCAGACGCTTGGGGCCTGGTACCTGATGGGCTCTGCTAGGACAAGATTCAGCGTTGAGCTGATCGAGATATAGTGCGATCGTTCAGCTGGTTGGAGGAACACAAATACCAGCACCAACACCTTCACTCCCATTCAGGAAGGGGGAAATATGGTGTGACAGGTTGGTGTGAGTGAGCGGGAAGCTTCAGCAGGTCTGGCCCTCCTGGCTGCTCTGAGGTCGTTGAAAAGTGCTCAAGGACAGGATAATCCACTTTAGGGTCTGTTCTCATGGCACAGAAGATCTCTTCCAGATTGGTTGGTCTTGTTCCACAGCACTGGTCACTCCTGATAATCCCTAGTAGTGTTTATGGGGCAGATCTTCCTTCTGTCTTGGATGAGTCCATTGTTAGCAGTCAGTGCAACTATCCCAAAAGAAATCCAGGTGAGTGTCCCCAGAATGTTTCTTCAGACTTAAAGGATCGTTGAGGAACTGAAGGTATGCTGTTGAAGGGGTGCAAGACTACTTCTTTTAAGGGCATAAATCCTCAGGTGATTCATGGGTCTAAAACCAGCCTGCCTTAGGGGACTAATCCCTGCTCCTGGTGGGAATGGACTTCACCCTTTTGCTCTTGCACCTGAAAGTGTTTTGCTACAGGGGAAGTGGAGGAGACAGGAAAGAGAATGAGAGACAGCCCACCATCCCCTATTAGCTCCCTGCTCCTTTTTTCACTGCTTCCCTCACTGTGTTCTTCCCCCTATGATGGTAAAGTGCTACAATCCTTACCGAAGCTAGGTCCGCACTCAATAAATACCATAATAATAATAATAATAATAATAATAATAATAATAATAATAATAATAATAAAAGTGAGAAACATGATGGAGGAAGGCTTCTTCCATTGTCCAGAGAACTCCTGCCTATCCTATTACCGCCCGTTCCCTTCTACTGACAACAAAAGATCTTTAAGCATGCAGAGTTCTGGAGTGAGGCTACTCCTTAATGGGTGTGCTCCTTTGATACCTTGGACCACGGCCACTGGCTGCTGTGTGGCGTCTCTGCGGAAGGGGGCAACTGGCCCTCAGAAAGAGAATCAAAGCGAGGATGGGTTCTCTGGGTTTCTGTCCTGTCGGGTGGCAGTATCGGCCCATCTGACCCTAAATCACATTCCATCCCACAGCAGAGCTGACTCACAGGAGCTCACACATGTGCAACATCAATTGGTTTGTGGCGGCCACGATCATAAGTATCGCCATGCACTATGCCCTAAATGTAGGTGTAGCTTATTCCTAGAGATTACCCTGCAGCCAGCATGCAGTAGACATGTTTGTCGTGATTTGGGTAAAGGGGGCAAATCTTAAATGTTGCCCCTGTGCTGCAGTGATGTTGCTGTCCCTGCGATGGTTGAATGGGCATCTTGTGACCTTTGAAACTGCTCTGGATCACGAGCAGAGCTGATGCTGCGGATCAGGCTACTGATGCAGAAGGGCACATGTTCACTGCTTTTGGCATGGAGTCGCGACTAAGGGGAATCTGGTTAGTAGATTACCCCTTTAGAGAAGGAATCCCTCGCATCATTTTAGGTACTAAAATGTAGTCTGTAAATAGGAGATTCCCATGTGACCGGCTGGGGAATTCTAACTTTTGAAATAATTCACATCAACAATTGATCATTTTTTGCTTCCAGTGCAGGAGGGATATTGTATCTCTGACCTTGAGATAGAACCTCGGCAGGAATGCGACCATGACCCCTTTATTCTGACCTTTTGGTGTTAGGCCAGTTGGTACCGCCTATATCAAAAGGCCAGGATGTACACGACAGGGTCCTGTAGAAAGCTTGATAGAACGGGATACTACTACAGTGGAGGAACTGTCTGACAGGCTGATCCCTTGTATCTTATTTTTAATTAAAGGCTGTCTCAAGTGTAACAAGTCTTGTGAAGATGCCTTAACTTTATTAAAAAATATAATGCCAATGGCGACAACTGTCTTAATGAGGCAATATCACTGTAGCTTTCAGTGGATGCAGGGGCCGAAATAGTCTACAAAAGAATGTAGGATGCTGAAGGGCATCCTCTTTAGCGAAGTAAAAACATGCCCGAAGACGCCTCTGCAATTAGAACTGCTAGATTAAATTGCAAGCAGGGATTGGATGATACATTATCTTGCTGGAAGCCTAACATATGAAGTGAACTGCAGAACGCTGCCTGCAGCAAGAACTCTACTATGTTTTGGAAGATAGTAGATTGTGGGCTTGATACTAAACAAAACAAGAATGACAGGCGTATTAAGGCGAGCATGTGGGTGAATCATTTTTTTATACTATATAACTTTCCTTTGTCAGTAGTGCCTATGTTGCCCACAAACTGTTTAATAGCTCTTTCTAGGTGGGCCCATACAGATGACAATCAAATGGAGTTTTCTTTGCTAGAAGTGTGATAATCCCTCCCCACTTTGTCAAATGGGAAAGCACCCGGGAGTGATATGGTGCAGTTGGATATTTTGGGTCCATGTATTTACAATGCTGCTCCATATATTTAGCAGACATTACACCTTCCCAATGAGCTGGAAAGAGGCTATTATTGTGCCATTATTTAAGAAGGGAGAAAGGGCAAGCACTAGTTGCTATTGCCATGTCTCTTTCCTCTCTTCTGCTCAACGGTATGAGAGACTCATTATAACACGTGAAATGTGTGTGTTAAGTCTTCTGGATCATGGGCTGAGGAGCAGTATGGCTTCCGAAAGGGAGTTGGGACCATAGAGCAGGCACTGAATCTTTGTTTGATTAAGACAAATATGCAACAGGTTGCGGTTCACCGTAATATCTGTGTTTTATGGATCTGAGTTCAGCTTTTGATAATGTTAATCGGGAGAAGCTTTGGGAATTCTCATGGAGTATAGGCCTTCCCAAATCCCTTCTTGCCATTTTGATGTCCCTGCACAAAAATCTGACTACACAGATTTGTATGTCTTGCAGTGGCGAGATGTCGCAGATCTTTAAATTCACATGAGGTGTCAGGCAAGGCTGTGTTCTGAGCCGTGTGTTATTTAATCTTTATTTTCATTTTGTATACAGTGAGTTGCGTGCCATAACATCAGACATGCCAAGATGTGCGGGAAGATTCATCCCTGCCTTAGGTTATGCAGACTATGTCGTATTACTTACTCAAACACCTAAAGCATTGCACTTATTGGTTTCTGGTTTTGTTGATTTTATGACAGCCCATGACCTAAGCCTAAATACTGCTAACTCAAAGATAATGTGTGTGGGCCATCACAGGGGCAAATTGTCTGGGATGCTTACACCCACTGTGACTCTGGAATGGCTGTGCAAATAATTGTTTGGGGACAAACATCATGAACAGGGGTCCTCAAGTGGCCAGTTGTGCCACAAAATTTGTGAATAGGTCAGGTTTGGGAATTAGTAGGAACATGGGTGGGTGGTCTCTGGAAACTATTCGCCCCATGTACAATGCCAAAGTGTTACCAACTGCTAGCTATGAGGCAGAAGGTTGGGACCATTTTTGTCTAACTCCTTGTCTAACTCCCATTCAGCAAAAAAAAGAATCACTTTCTGTGCTGTCTATTTGGACTATTTAATGGTGCTCCTACATATTTTTTGCACCTGGAAGTTGGTTGGGGCTATATCTCTGAAACCGTAAGCCTAAAGCCAACCACAGTGTGGGCAAGACTGTGGCGTATTAGGGTTAGTGAGCATCATCTCTCACACTTGCTTACAAAGGACTTAGTGTCTTCAGAGATGGGTAGCCGCAGCTTCTGGCTTAATTGGATGCTGTCCTCATTAGAATATAGCAATGCATTAATTAGGCCCTTTGAGGAAGGGGATATTGCTATTTCAAAACATAAAGTTGCTATCTTAGAGGAAAAAGAACAAACTCAGTGAAACATATAGATGGAAAAGCCAACAGTGCTTTATTTTCTAGAGCGCCAACCACAGCAGAGTCTGGAGAATTATACAAGCTGGTTTGTTAACCCATAACCTCTTGCTGATATAGTTTGACAAATGGTGCAGTAGTAAGATCCAGACCGCAAATCCTTCTTGTGCCTGCTATGGCACCACAGTGGAAGACTTAACTTAATTTATTTTATTGCCCTATTCTAAAGATACTTAGAAGGAAGTTTCTCCTACCTATTTTTTCACTGTAGACATTGGTGTTCTCCGTTCCCTGTAAGAAAGTGGCTGATTCTGTTTATGGTTTTATTGAACATGCTTTATATTTACAGACACATAACATATTTTAAAAATTGTATTTAACGTTTGTAAAGTAAAAACAAAGTACTGAAAATCAAAAAAGCCAGGGTTTTCCCAACCATGCTAGATGGCAATTCCTCACAGTGAGGCAGCCCTTAAACCTATGGATGTCTTCAATGGAGGATGGAGGATGTCTTTATAGAGCTGTGCCAGAGGGTTCCACGCAGTGCCATCTAAAGATTGAAGATCACAGGGGAGTGGATGGATCCTTGCGGAACCCCAATGGTGATGGGTAGATTTGATGACCTGGAGGAAACCATTTGTACAAACTAATGGTAATTAGCAAGGTAGGATTTGAACCGGCCGGGGATAATCTTGTTGATCCCCATGCAGTGATCTTCCATAGTAACAATGATGGGTCTTTCCATGCAAATATTATATGTTTAACAGTGAGATGGAACATGAACTGAACGAAAGAAAGTTAGTAACATTACCAAATGTTTAGATATCACCACGTCAATGATATCTGCGCATTATGGTTTGGCTCCCCTAAGGAATTGGATGCCTTTTTTGGTTAATTGAATCAAATTAATAAAACGATTCATTTCACTCACACCAATTCTATACCTCATCATATTTTTTAATGTAGAAAACACACTTTTGAACATTAGTTTTAAAACACCAGTCTATGCAATGCCTGGTGATCATAATAGTTTTCTTTACTGCACACATTTGAATCTTGCTAAAACAATTTCCAGCTTACTGTATGGTCACTTTTTAGTGTGAAATGAAGAACTAACAACTTTGAGGATGACCACTTTCACTCTCATACGTGTCAAACCTTTCAAGATCGTGTTTACCCACTGTATGAACTTGGAGAAACAAAACTTACAGTTGATGCATTCTAACAAAATAATTAAATAATCCCAAATTAACTCAGTCTCTAATTTACTTTTGGAAAACTTTCCGAACACGGTAGTCAAATTCACCTAAGTATTAGAAAGTTGAACATTATATTGCATGATCCAAAACTCAAAGAATTATACTCCGATTCCCCTTTTCCGATTGGCATTTCAACGTAACCTGAATTTGTGATATTTATTGGTGTACACCCAGATCACTTAAAACTACAGAACATTAGAACCCGGCACGCGCGGCTGAACAGGAATACTGTGTGGTGATTGGCTCATTTGCGAGCCATACCACACAGTATTCCTGTCCACGCCGTGCGTGCCGGCTACTCTGTTCGCTGCGAGGGGCGTGGCGGCCCCTCAGCCAATGAGGAGGCTCGAAACGGGGCAATCCCCGCTCCGAGCCTCCCCATGGCTGGGGGCTTCCTTCGTCCCCCGCTGGGGACGCAGGTAAGATTTTTTTTTTCCCCAGCCTTTCCGCCCTCCTCCCTTCCCCCTCCCCACCCCACTTACCTTCTATCCCGTGGTCTCCGACGGGGGACGATGGAAACCTCCAGCCGTGTGGAGACTCGGAGCGGGGCCATCCCCGCTCCAAGCCTCCACACGGCTGGAGGCTTCCATCGTCCCCTGCCGGAGACCGCAGTATGTTTTTTTTTTCTTCCTCCCCATCCCCTCCCTTCCGCCCTCCCGACCCCACTTACCTTCTTTTTTCTTCTGGTCTTGGAAGCGAACGCGCTGGGAACACTTCTGTTCCCAGCGCGTCCGCTCCCGATGGCCGCCATGGAAAGGGAAAATGGACTACGTTTTCCCTTTCCATGGCGGCAGCCATTTTTTGTGTTTCAGAACAGAAAAAAAAGCAATTAGTACCCCGGTCCAACGGGCTGGGGTACTTATGGCAATAAGCCACTCGGTGGAGGGCCAATAACCACTTCGCTCGGGCCTATAACTCGCCCCGGGGCATTACCTGGGGCGGTATTGGCCCACCACCTCGTGGTTTATTGCCACAGTATAGGTTGTACTTGTGGACTGTATTACGTAGATGAATCCAGGAGGAAAGCATACATTTGTTCAAGTCGAATATGTAAACTCTGAACATTAAATCTTCAGGTGCTTGACAAGGACAAGTGGCACAGCGAGTAGAGCGCTTGCTTTGACATCAGTGCAGAGCCTGCCAACACAGGTTTGAAACCCAGCAGGGCCAAACTCTGCTCTTCATCCTTCCGAGGTCGATAAATGAGCACCACAAACTGTGGGTAATAATAAGCAGCGCTCAAATACCTGAGGGTTCGTAGCACTATATACATGCCAAATTATTATTATATTAACACATTTTAAAAATGCGTTACCAGATTTCAGTGTTCAAGAAGCTAGCATGCATTCATGTATTCTATGCGCCCAAATGCCCACGGGCCTGGATGCGTGTTACAAATAAACAAAATACAAATACAAAGAGTTCTGGATGCGACCAAAAGTGTATTTCAGCGTGAAGCATGTTAAGTGGGAACCATTGACTACCTAACACGGCAATCATGAATGAAGAACTACTTTTGGATTGTTTTATATTTTATTTGAATTATGCCCTGTATTCTAGTAGCATCAGACTGTACTCTAGATGTTATTACGAAATTCCCTTCTTTGATGAATGATAAATGAGTGTGATGTTTTTGTTTTGACATTTCTTTAGTCTTTATTCAGCAGTTATTATGTAGCCACAAAATGTGTCATTGTTTAACCTAAAGGGAGGTTTTGCTCTGGTAGGAGAAGGCCGCAAATGTTGTGTTAAAAGGGCACATAAAATTAAACAAATTAGTGGGTCTTACGGGGACGTGTCACTTTGAAGCCACATAGCTGTTTTCCGACGCCATTGCGAGGAAGTTAGACAAGATGTGGGTAAGCATACAATGCCATATATTGTGTCTTGTTTTGAACATGTTTACATTTAAATTAACTGTTATTGTACATCAGAAAAAATTTAGCTACACATTGTTTTGGTTACAATTATTTTGCTCTGTAAAATGGGGATGTTTCCCCAAAATACCCATAGTTAATTGTACCTGCCTTTGTAAGATAGGTATGGATATACAATAATGGATTAAAGACATGTGTTACAACATAAATACTGGAAATGCAAGTAAGTGTGGAGTTTTCCCTCATGAGTGCCAATCAAGCTCAACTGGAATTCAGTTCTGCATTCCTTTGTGACATATTTTTCATTCATAACCTCAGTGTACACTTTTGGTTGAAGCACCAGTAATCACCAATACTTTCTTTACTCTTTACAAATTGCTGTTCACGTTATCCTTTCTGTCAAATTGTTAGGAATCATCTTGGCATAGGATCAAACAAACCTGCATTCGGCACACATGAAGATTAGACATAGTGGGAGTCCATTTGTGTCTAGATGCTCCAAGGGTGTCGAGCTGGTTCAAATTCCATTCAAACCTATGAGAACAATGGAGGTTGGAATGAGCTTGAATGATTCTAATCTGTTTGAGATAGTGACAAATTAATAACAGGACATAGAGCAGGAGGTTAAGCACATTTGACATGGTTTGAGCCAATTTGTGCCTTGTGGAGTCCTAACTCTTTGTGGCCATTCCTTAAAGTGCTTAATGAACAGGGCAGGAACGTGTTAACTGATTAGGCGAGAGGACAATTCAAAGGTGCCTGGAATTCAAAGGTTGTTTGCTCAACTTGTGTTCACTTTAATGGTATTTCATGCTCTACATTTTGAACTCTCATTGATTGCATAGTTTTCATGGCACAATTTACTAAGTGGGAGTTGATGATCAAGTGTATTTTTTAACCCCACAAATGCCTTCTTCTGCACCCTATTCAGAGCTACCAATCACACTTAACTAAAACAGTGGAAAGCATTATGCCTTCTTTTGATTCAAGATTTGGTGAGGGCTTTGCAGGTATTTGAGGGCTCTGCTGGTGTGGCGATGGACACCTTGGGTTTTCATTCAGAACAAGAGTAGTTAATCCATTTTCCTCTGTGTAAGGATTTCCAGAACCTACTTTAAACTCCTCACTATGTTCACCTTTACTATGAATGTGTAGGATTATCAAGCAGTACCTATGCTGAAGCAGTAGAGACTTTTCCCACAGTTTCATTATCCCATTGAGGTAGATGAATAAAACTACTTGGCACTTCCTTGTCAGCGAGGGAATTATTAAACCCTTACTCAGACTGAGGTATCATGTCTCGATGTAGTGTGCCCACCCTGTAGATAATGGCCCGCCAGCCAAGGTGACGACCCTAGCGCAGGCAGGGTCCCTTAGTGAGAGTGCTGGTGCCATTACCGAAAGGGTCGTCCTGCCGCCGAGTTGCATATCACCATTACCACCCGTGTTGGTTCCTACACGGGTGCTAATGGAGACTTTTTTTGGGTGGAGGTACAAAAAATAAACATACCTATCTTTCGCAGCCTGAGGCTGGCATTGCTACTATCTGGAAGTCCGTTTTTCATGTTCATGATTTTGATGTCATGAACATGAAAACGTACTTCCTGAGAGCAGCCCTCCCGTTGCATCGGGCCGGGCAAGAAATGTACGCTTATCATTTTCCTTTTTACAAAAAAGGCACCTGTGTAGAAAACTACACAGGTGCTAGGGGTGAGGGGGGAGCGGGGAAGTGAAGGTAAGGTGGCACTGGCTACCCAGGCAGCTTGGAACGCTAGCTTGTACCATAGAACTCATGTAGCAAGCTACACAGGTGCTAACTGGTGAGGGGCAGAGGAGAAACGAAAGGAAGGCAGCGCTGGTTGCCCATGCTCTTGGAATGCACAATCGTACCATACAGTACAGACTGTGTTCCGAGCACCGCCACCCATGGTAGTAAGGAAGAATATTTTGAGTCCAGATCTGTGACATCCTTCTTTGTTCCAGGTCACAGCAATTCTCCTTCAACATCATCTCAATTATTTTTTTACTCCAAGCAAAGTGTGATAAATCCAGTGGAGTCATCACTGATCTCCTGGCTGTGACCTCCTCCCATGTGGCATGGGGATTGCAGCCGCTACCTTATCCTGACCTTAGGGGTGGCTATATGAGGGATGATCACATGAGAGGAGACAGCCTCTCCACATCTGAAACCTGTATTGCCTATTGCCATGCATCTGCTCATTGTCCCATGAACAACATGGAAAACCTTCATATAAAATCTATAAACCAACTTTGCGAAACCTGATGGAATCACATTTGACAACTCCACTTATCCAACAAGACCCTTTTTTTTAAAATCCAGCTCATGCATAAAAAAGCAAGTGATTCGGTTATGTAGGTATGATAAATCTTGAATGGATGTAAATCAAAATGCTTTTAGCCTCAGTTTTGAAATGTGTCCATGCTTTTTCAGTGTAATTGGCCACTATTGCTCAATTCAACCTTAGTGTATCTGTATCTGAGCATTGGGATATTGGGAGATGGAAGGACTGATTGACCGAGTCTGTTTTGCAGGATGAAAGCAATGTTTGCCCCTAAAGAATCATTTAAGATTATGTATTATATTTCATGCCAGAAGCCCCCTGTGTGATTGAAGCGTTGTACAGGGCAACGCTACGAGCTTTGGACAAAGGCAGCTCATAATCTTGTACATTTGACATATAATCTGCACTTACTGTTTATAGTGACCTATGCAGCCAGGAAACAGGCACTTTAATATGGGAAGCTCTCACAGAGCACTTTTCTGGATCATTGCTTAAAATGCATATAATTATAATTGTGAAGGAATTGGTCTTGTGCAATATTTAGCTGTTTTCCCATTTCCCATAATATGTGTATTTTTCAGAAGCATACATAGCAATAAAAATGCAAACCAAACTTAAAAAAGAAAACAGATGGACTTGCATATCTTGAGGGAATGGTTTTGCGGCTGACAGACTTTTGAGCACCATGTGTGTTTACCTACAGAGTAGGGTGCTTACCTAAAGTTCCATGTGCATAACTCACCAGAAATGTCCCCCATCTCACATTACTGGTGTCTCCCAGGGATCTATACTCTCCCCCTGGCTCTTTAACATCTACCTTGCTCTCCTTGCATCGCTCATCATCCTCCTTCACCTCCAACTTCCAGTATTACGGAGATGACACCCAGCTCTTTTTCAAACTCCCTGTTGACCCTCTTGCACCTTCCATCCTCCCTGACTGCCTATCTGCCATTCAGTCCTGGTGCGCCTCCAACGATCTCTGCCTCAATGCCTGTAAAATGGAGATCCTTCCCATCAGGACTCCTGCTCCCTCCTTCTTCCCCTCAATCTGGCCTTCCTCCTTGGGCTCTCCCCCTGTGCCTTCAACTGAAGCCAGAAACCTTGGGTCATGTTCAACTCCTCTCTCTCTCTCCTTCCTCCCTCACACTGAGGACGTTGCCAAGAAGTCCCACTTTCAGCTCTTCCTTCTTAAAGGAATGTTACCTATTCTCACTTTCCCTCAGAAGCTCAATGTGACCCAAGCCCTGGATCTCTCTAGGTCTGACTAGTGCAATAGCCTCCTCCTGAACCTTCCATCTTCCACTCTGCGACCCCTCCAGCTAATTCAGAATAGGGAAGCAAGACTTACCCTTGGCCTTAAGTCTTGGGACCGCATCTCTCCTGCACTAGAAAGTCTTCACTGGCTCCAGGTTGCTGCACAGATTAAATTCCAATCCCTCTTCATCATCCACAAGGCTGTCTGGGCCCAGGGACCAAACTATCTTCAACTTTATCTCACTAAAAACTCTCCCTCTAGACTACTGTGTTCCTCTGGCACCAACTCTTTGTTAAACAGATAGTAGGTGGTCGTTCACTTTCCTCTGCAGCCTCCCTCCTATGGAATAGCCTCCCCGTCCTGCAGGCGCCGTGAGCAGGATCTTCTCAAATTATGGAAGCTTCTTAAGACTTTCCTCTTTTCCTCCTCCTTCCCTTCTTCTCTCCTCTGCTAATCCCACAGATTCTGTGATCAGTGTCCTGGGCCCTTATGAATCCTCAGGCCCCTGACCTTCCACACAAATTCTGCCCAGCTCCTGTCTATGGACAGCACTTGCAGCTGCACACCCTCCACCCTGGAGGTTTGCACTTACACTTCCCACAGCCTCAGTCCGTGTAGCACTCAACATTCCTAGCACTTCATATGTGGCTCAGCCAAGAGCTCGGACTCCCCAGCACTTACCCCCCTTCCCTCTTCCTTGCTGCACTTGCACGTTTTGAATACTCACAAGGCATAGTAGGTTTGTAATCTCTACCTGTCACCTCCCCCCCTCTGCTCCTAAATATTGTGTTTTTAATGTATTTCTCACCCTTGCTCCCTCACTGCCCTGTGGACGCATTTAAACACTATTTTCTTATTGTATAAGTGCTTAACAAGCAAACATTAAATAAAATAAATAAATAAAGTGCTGGTTGTTGACAGTTAAAATCCTGTGGCAGGGCTCACTTAGCCATTCATCCTTTCGAGGTTGATAAACTGAGTACCTTTACAACGGGGTAATAAGAACATCTGTGATTACAGCATTTTCAAGCTGAAAGAATCTGGCATGAAGGGCCACATGAGAACACCAATTGTTATTACTAGATATCAAAACTTTGACTTGCATGTTGTTTAGAAATCTCTGAGTCAAATAACATACACCTACTGAACTCTCACAGCAGAGTGGAAACGGCCTGCCTGGAAGGACACTTGAGGCATGGGCCATTTATATATCAGAAAGTTAATTGCACCTTGGATCTTGAATATTAGGTGTTATTACAATGGAATGCAATATTATTGATTTTCAAAAGGCTACACGGTTGGGTCAGCCCAATTGGCATTGAAGCCAGTAGGTCAAAGAACAACCTATGCAGAGGACACCTTAACCCACTGGTCTTTTAAGCTAAGCACCACCTATGGAGTACAGATAGGAGGGAGATGGGAAGTAAGGAGAGCCACACAGCTTGAGGGTGTTGTTTGCCTATTTATCCACCCATTGACTGCCCATGGCCATGATAATCCCTGCAGAAATTCCCACCCACTACTCTCCCCTTCCCCTCCAAAACACATTTTCCCAGAATCTATTTGAGCTATATCTACCAAGCAGTAGCATCAAACTTTGGGCTGCAGTGCATACAAGTGTTATTATTATTATTTGTAATGGTATTTTGGTTGAAAGAATTCAACCTTAACAAGATATTACCATTACAATATTTGTACATAACATTACTTGCAAGCAAATACACGAAAAATAAAGAGTGAAAGCAGAGAATAGGAAAAAAAAGAAAAACATAAAAGAACAATATCAATAAATAACATCGTACACATTTTCTCGTTAACAGTACATATAAACAAACACATTGCCGCATATGACAAATGCAAGTATAACATTTCATACATTTAACTGACTATTTTTTCAATCTCCCAAGTTTAAAATTCTCAGAAAGCGGATCACCAAGGATACAGAAATAGATTTCCCTGCTAGGCATTGCTGCCACCATTATTCACTTTCTACAAATGACTGGGAATACACACATTTGTTAAATATCAGTGCCCATGTGGACAATAGAGATTGTCAGTAGATTATGAGGTACTTCAAAGTTTCTGGCTCCTCCAAATTATTACAAAACCTGCAATGCCCTCTCCCCATCAATTGAGGATTGGGTTGCCTAATGATTTCACCCATGAAGTATAAGTTCCATCTGAATCTATAAAATTCCACCACTAGAATGGCTGGCAGCGGAGTAGGAGCTTAACTCAGCTGCTCTGGACCTCTCCCTCAAGATATTTATAAAGAAATTGTAATGAGTTCCAAGAAAAAGATGGGTGAAGCTGAAAACCCTGCCTCAAAGAAACCCAAGCAGATTCCTGAGATGGAGGATACCCCAAGCCTTTCAGATGTCTACAAGACTATTCTTCAGGTGGCCCAAGATGTTAGTGATATCAAGTTGACTATGGCTGAGCTTAATTTGAAAACTGGACAGCTGGATGGCAGGGTCACTGATTTGGAAAAGTCCTCTCTGACTATGAGCTCTGGGATTGCAGGCAGCTTCCAGGCTTACAATAACCTGAGGTCTGACTTGAAGAAAGAAAAGGAACAGCGCTTGGATTTGGAGTTGAGGATCAGGGCAAAAAACATCAGATTGGTTGGTGTGGAGGACTCTGCTGGTGATGATGAAGACTTGTCTTCCTTGGTTTTTCAAGTTTTTAGGGACAGTTTTCATTGCACTACAATCAAGTTGGATGACATTGATAACATCTTTAGGATTGGTAAACACCTGGGAGACAAAGCAAGGCATATCTTGGCTTCTTTTTTGAATCTCAGGTCTACGGAACGCTTGATGAAAGCAGCCAGACTGGTTGGGAATGCTACATTCAAAGGTAAAGCTGTTTTTGTTTATCCTGACTTTCCTAAGAAAATCTTGCTCCTGCGGAGATCATTTCGGGTGGCTAAATAATTGGCCAGGCTGCTTACACTGAGAGCTTTTCTCAGTAAGAATAATGTCTTTACCATTGCCTTTCCTGATGGTGAGAAAAGCACATCAGATTCTGTGCTAGCACTTGATTGGCTGGAAACATATAAGAGGGGCCTTCCTGTGCCTTCTCTTACCATGGAGTGAACTGGGACCTGCTTGCACCCCTCCCCATCCCCCCCGTGTTTGTTCATTGTTTACTGGCAATACTGGCAATACTGGCAATAGCTGCATGCGAGGCCCTCGCCTACGGTCGCCTCAAAGACGAGTTGGCGGCTATGTCAATTAAGGAAACTGTAGAATGCCTTGGCTGTTGCTGATGGCTTTTTGGACAAGGGAAAAGGATACTGGTTTTGGGATTTGGTTCCCAAGTTCGGCCTTCACTGGAGGTTTACATATATCGGAGCCATATGAAATGATGACTATGGATTTGGAACTGGCTCTAAATTCTTCTGCACGCCTTTTTGTTCCTCATGAATGGGGTTCTACACTGCTTTTACTTTATTCTGTTGCATAAACTGGGCTCACCTTATACTTTTTTGGGGTATTTGGTGCTGTGTTGGTTATGTAACAGTACATTTATGTCATACAACTGCTTTGTGGATTCAATTCAGTTTGGCGCCTGATTATTTGTCAAAATGTTCTTATGGTTTTATTGGGGGCTGGGGGCTTTTGGGGTTTTTGAAAGTTGTCTTCTTGGATTTTGCTTCTGCACCTTTTCTGTTTTTTTTTTTTTAATGGATAACTCTTGATGTATTTTTGATTGTTTCTAGGGTGCCTTGGGAGGGGTCCTGGGGATGGTTCTGAATGTTGTTTCAATTGTTTTTTGGGCTGAATAGACTTTGCAGTTTATCTGTTCTTTTTGTTTTTTATTCTTTGTTTTTTGTTTATATTTAAGTGTGTGTCATTTCTATGGTTTTTTTTGTTCAGTTTTTGCTTTTGATGTTTTAGACCTCCATATTGTACTAATGGCTTCACGCACAGGTGGGGTTGTCAATGATCTTTGTGTTGTCTCATGGAATGTGAATAGGGTTAAAAATTTGCTGAAGAAAAAGAAAGTGTTTCACATGTTACAGGACATGCATGCTGACATCTGTTTCTTACAGGAGACGCACATTTTGGCGGATGAAATTTCTAGGTTGGAGAAGGAGCGGGTTGGTTCGGCTTATGGCTCTTCCTTTTCTTCAAGGTCGAGAGGCATTGCCATTTTATTTCGGAAGAAGCTACCCATTAAAATTTTAAGGGAGTGTGCAGATAAGGATGGTAGGATGGTCGCCTTGTTGGTTGAGACTCAGGGGGAATTGTTAACTCTCTGCAATGTGTATGCTCCTACAGTGGAAGATGGCTCCTTTTTTAGAATGGTTGCACAGACCCTTTTAGACTTGAATAATTCTAATATTCTACTGGGAGGAGAATTTAATACTGTGGTTGATCCATTGCTTGATAGAAGTCAAGTCAAGCGGACGGCACGGTGTGATCATCATCAGCAGGCGCTTGGTTCGCTCTTGGAGGAACACAATTTGAAAGATACTTGGCGTCTGGAACACCTGGACAAACAACAATACAGTTTCTTTTCTAGTGCTCATGGTGTGTTTTCTAGACTAGATATGATTTTTACTGGTGGGAATGTTTCGGAAAGTATTGTCTCAAGTGATATTGGTAATATTTTCTTGAGTGATCATGCCCCTGTTGTGATGCATTAGAGACTTAAATTTCGGTGTGAGAGGGCTTTCTCTTGGAAACTGAACACCTCTATCTTACTGGATGATGATATATTGGAGCGGATTGTTTCGGAAGCGAACTATTTTGTTATGGAAAATCGCTCAGATGAAGTCAGTGTGGTGAACACGTGGGAAGCCTTTAAATGCTGTATGTGTGGTGTTTGTTTAGGGCAGTCTAGTGGTAAACAGAAGAGAGAGGAGAGGAAAAGGCTAGATCTTGATCTACGTATTGGTGAGATTTCTCGGGATCTGATGCTTGATCCAACTGACTCAGTGAAATTGGCAAATTTGAAACAACTTAAAAAAGAAATGGAAGACTTTTTGTCGCTGAGTGCAGAGCGTGGCTTGTTCTATTCTAAGTGTGCTTATTTCGATAATGGTGAACGTTGTGACAGATGGCTGGCATACCGGTTAAAGAAAAGGATGTCTGAGTCAGCAATTGCTTCTATGGTTGACCGGGAGGGTAGAATTACATTTAATCCCAAGAAAATTAACACCATTTTTCGTGACTTCTATGAGAATCTGTATAGCAATGAGGCTGGTGTCACTGGTAGGGGTGGGGACTTCTTTGGCAATTTGAGCCTGCCTAAGATTCAGGATGCTGAGCGTGATCTTCTTGGTGGTATGATAACGGTTGATGAGATTAAAAGTGCAATTTCAGGGCTGAATGTGGGTAAATCCCCAGGCCCAGATAGCCTCCCTTGTGAGTTTTATAGGGTCCTCCCGAACTCGGCATTAGAGCTCTTGAGAGACATGTTTGTTTCTATGAAACTAGATGGGGTATTGCCTAAGAGTACTAACCATGCTTCTATCTCAGTTTTTTTTAAAAAAGGAAAGGACTGTAATCTTCCTGCAAGTTATCGTCTGATCAGTCTTATCAATACCGATAATAAGATTCTTGCCAAGGTCCTTGCTTTGCGTCTGGTGCAGTTCTTACCTGCTTTGATTGATGAAGAACAATCCGGATTCATGAAAAATCGACGTACATCTAGTAATATCAGGAGAGTATTACTGACCATGGAAATTGCGGATCGAAAGGGCTGTGATGCCGCTGCCCTTTCCCTTGATGCGGAGAAAGCTTTCGACAGGGTTAGTTGGGATTACTTGTACTCGGTACTGAGGAGGATGAATCTGGGTGAGGATTTCATTTCTTGGGTTGCTCTTCTATATGCCAGACCAACGGCTGATGTTAAGACTAATGGGGTGGTATCGGAACCTTTTTGTTTGGAGCGGGGCACGCATCAAGGTTGTCCTTTTTCTCCTCTGTTAATTATTTTAGCGATTGAGCCTCTTGCAATTTGCATCGAAAATGAACCGAATTTACAAGGTGTTGATTGTTGGGGTGTTGTACAAAAGGCTTGGCTTTATGCAGATGATCTCTTGTTGGTGTTGCAGAATTTGGAAGTGTCCTTGCCCTGTCTGATGAGGATTTTGTCTGATTATCACGATTGTTCGGGCTACAAAATTAACCGCTTGAAGTCAGAAGTGTTGCCTCTGTCGAATAGGTGTGATAAAATTCTGGTTACGGGGCTGGGGTTTACTTGGTGTGATGTGTGCTTGCGTTATTTGGGGGTATGGTTGACATATCCTTTCTCCCTTATGGTTGATGAAAACATGAGTGTGGTTATTCGAGATTGTAAAATGGATTTGGAAAGTGGTTGTTGCTTAATCTTTCCCTGTGGGGTAAAGTCAATGCCCTGAAAATGAATATGACACCCAGGATTAACTTTGTATCTAGCATGCTTCCATTGAAAATCAAGAGTTGTTATTGGAGTGATTTGGGCCATCGTGTTCAGGAATTTTTATGGGACAAAAAACCACCAAGACTTAGTCTATGGAAGTTGCAGCTTCCAGTCCATTTAGGTGGTTTAGGGGTTCAGAATTTTAGGGTCTACCCTTTGGCCTTTTCTGCTCATTCTTTTGTTCTGTTTTTGAAAGGTCAATTTGACAGCTGGGCGGTGGCGGAGTCAAGTGCCTATGGACCGCTGGGCCCGGAAACCTTGTTGACCACTAATACAAAGATTCCTGGTGGTAGTACGTTGGCAAAGTCATTTTTGCGCAACTTTTGGCCTGAATGGTTTTTAATGGATATTAAACAGGTCTCTGATTTGGCGAATGATGATCGGTGGTTGACTGCTGCTGAGCTGAGAGAGAGATGGAATTTTGATGGATTATCAGACTCTGCTTATAGACACCTGAAGAGGGCTGTAGGTGAGGTGGACTGGCCTGATTCTTTGGATGTGAATGTTTTTCTGACTGATTCCAATGGGAAGGGAGGTGGTCTGGCCAGTAGGCTGTACAAGCTAATCGTGTCACATTATCGGAATAATGACAATTTACGGAGAGTGTGTAGTGAGAGAATTGGGTCTGAGATTGATATCAATGCCTGGCAGAATATGTGTGGTAATGTCTACTTGTGTTCGCTGAATCTGAGTGAAAGGTCTCGACAAATTAAGATTCTGAATTGCGTGTATTGGTGTCCTGAAACACTTCATAATAGAGGCATGACTGACAGTGAAGATTGTTGGGGTTGCGTTCAGGAAGTTGGATCGCTGGAACACATGCTGTGGAGCTGTGTGCGGGTTAGAGATTTTTGGAGTAAGGTCTGTGATATGTGTGACGAGATTTCAGGTGGAGGGTCTGTCCTGGATTTTAGGATGGTAGTCCTTGGTGACGATTCTGGGTTGGCTGATGATAGCTCCGCCCTTACAAGGTGGATTTTTAGGGCATTCATTGTGGCCAAGCGGCTGATTCTCCGAGGGTGGAAAGGCCACGCCCCTCCTTCCTTCGAGGAATGGATTCAGGAAATGCATTGCCTGTCAAGGACGGAAAAGCTGATTTACAAATTGAAATGTAAATTGTCTTCATATGAGAAGATCTGGAATGTGTTTAATGATTTCTTTTAGTTTTTGTTTTCATGCATTCTCTTTAGTAGTTTTGCTTGTTGATATGTTATCTTTTCTGTATATATTGTAAATAAATAAATAAAATAAAATAAAAAATAAAAAAAATGAGGACTCCCTACTAAGATTCAAAAAAGCACTGAAAACCTGGTTATTTAACAAATATTAACTTAACAGAATGTGCTTGGTTTACTACCTTCTTTGAATCTAAACAGTCACGTAGCCCCGTGTCCCTCATGCTCTCCTAGGGGTCGCCTCTTGATCGTCATCTACTGTTCAAACAATATGCGACCTGCTTCTGTGACCAAATGGAACTTAGTATAAGAAATGCGATTACATGATTTATTTGCTTTAGTTAAATATGTTTGTGTGATGGTAACTGTAACACTGTATAAAATGCTACAATTTATTGAATCTTTCGCCGTGATAACCACGGATCTGGGCGAATAATAAATGTAATAAATAATCTATAAAATTCCACCCTTGCTAAGGAAATGGAAAACGATTGAGAAGGAACGCCAAGGTTCCCAGTCATTTGTGGTCAAACTGTAAATGTCTCATAGACTTAAAGCCATGGCTTCTGTTGTTTTTATCCAGTGCCGTTGTTGCAAGGCACTTTTTACCCCACCTGGATTGGACTGCAGATCTTCTATTGATCGTCCTATTTTCATTAAGACGGTTCGACAAAAACCCCACACATGCGATCAATGCTGAATCCTGCCCTATGCATTTTCCCTCTGCAAGGTTGATATATAAAGAATCCTGAAAGGGGGTTTTGAAATTCTGTGCAGAATCTGTAAATACTTCCATTTGGCTCTTAAAGCCAATTAATTCCCAACTTAAAAATAACAGCAGAGGTAGGTACCACATTCAGCACTTTTAACACAATGCACCAGATGCCACTTTCTATTTCATGCATAGAATCCACTGCACAGGGTTGTATCACTTCAAAACCGAGAATGAGTTTAGGCACCAATTTGCCTTCATAAAATGTCAGGAAGGGGATAAATGAGTATCTGTAATGCTTCCATTTTATTTTCATGAGTGTGGCCTTGTGCATTAATCAAAGTTTTGTCTCTTGCATTGTTTGCTTAAGTTGGGAAACTACAAGTATACAATACTCTCTACTGCCTCCAAAACCTCTGAATTAAAAAACCAGGAACAAGACTTCCCGCTACTTAATTTTGCTATCGTCAGTTTCTTAGTATTGGAGACGTTCATTTTTAAGTAGTTTGCAATTGCATATACGGCAAACGCTGTTATTAGTCTCTTCAGACCTATGGTAGTCAAATCAAAGAGCAAAAAGTAATCTGCATACAAGAGGTCGGATATATATGTGGTGGTTATCCATGGAGAAGCCAATGATTTACCTGTCAGGTGATCTCCGACGTCAGACACAAACAGGTTAAAGAGGCAGGGGGCAGCAATGAACCCCAGCCTCAGTCCTGTATGGGTTTCAATGGCCCCTTATTTGTACAAGCTAACGTGGCTCTCAGCCTGCGCTTCTAACTCTACTATACATCCAAGCAAGTTTGAAGGAATACCCCAACCACTCATTTATTCCACAGTTTATTCCTGATCACCAGGTTGAAAGTGATACTTAGGTCTATTGATGCCACATAGACCTTGTTGTTACAGACTTTGTCCTGAAAAGACATTTGGGCCGGTGACGTGCATTCTCCTGAATCCAGCTTGTTCTTTCCAGATTCTTGCTGTAGTTGTGGCCCATTCCTCCAAATGTAGGAGCAATATATTCTCAAATACTCTTACAATATCTCTTGTAACGGCATCGATCTGATATTAGGCCTATATTTTTGTAAATAGGCAGTATATGTGATGTGTGCCATAAGGGTGAATAGGTAGCCTGTTCAATGATATCTTTAAAGAGTGAAGTGAATACAGAGGCCATCGAGCCGGGCCACCCTTAAAAGGAAGACTCAATAAGTTATTCGGACCCACAGCCCTTGAACTGCTTGATTTAACTATGACTTCCTCTACCAACTGAAGGTCGATTTTTATTGAACTATCCGAGCCGTCACCCAATCGGTCTCGAATAGATGGAAGCTCGATAATTTTGATCAAGAGTAGAGATTCGTAGTGTCTGGCCCAAACAGCTTCTTCAACAGCAGTTGACTGCACCACCTCTTGGCAACCTTCCAGTTAGTTCATAACCCTCCAAAAATGTACTTACATCATTATGTCTAAGCAATTTCTGCATCGTTTTGTTTCAGCCTGGAATTCTATTGTTTGCACCGGCTCTTGTGCTGTTGTTTGATACACCTAATTTCCTTATCCTGGCCTTCACCATAATATTCCTTTTTAATATGTTTTATTTTTGCCTCATAACGTCTGTTTGCTACCTTAACGTCATATGCGTGAGTATATTTGACTGACCTAATCATCTGGTATTTTTTGCCACTCGAGATACATTTCTGACGTTCGACCAGGAGTCTCTCAATGTTGACTAATGGGCCCGCATGCGGAGATTTTCCATTTGAACTTTGTTATATTGAATGTTTTAACTAGAGAGTCATTGCATTTCAAAATGGTTCCCGTTTTCCATTTTATGGGAATCCCCACCGCGTAAATCAAAAAGTTTGTTGACCCATGTGGGATTTCAACTAACAGACCAAATTTCATGGGAATGGGAACACTGAAGCAGTGGCAGTGTTAGTAACAGTGAAGGTGCTTCAGTGAAAAACTTGCCAGTAGTGGCCCAAACAACCGTTAGGCGAGCCCTGCCAATTTTTCAGTGCCCCTACCTGCAGAGTTGGTGTAATCTGGTCAGGAAATAAAGGTGCTGGTGTTGTCACCGGCACCTTTATTTCCGGATCTGGTCACTCGTAATGAGGCCCACATCTGCAAAGTTATCTGATTGCGTGTAGATGAATGATTACGATCATGTCAGTTAGCCATATAATGCATGCACAAAAGCCAGCTTATGTTCAGTGTCATTTGCAGCACCAATTACAATAACTACGGTTGGCATTACACACATGCAGCAACACTGATAATGATGTCTTATTTATATAGCACTAATGCATACGCGCTTTACATACAATACCACCCAGACAAAATTGGCACTCATTTATTGACCTCGGAATGATAAAAGGCTGAGTTGGCATTGCCGGGATTCGAACCTGCGACATGCAGTTCACACACAGGTTGCAACAGCAAGTGCTTAACCCAGTGAGCTGTCTTACCAGCAGCTGCATAAATTCATCATCGCTATTGCATGTCCCTCCGAATAGAGCCTGGTTTCTTCAAATAAAATTACTTTGAAAATGGCAAAGATTTCCTTATTCTTTTTCCTGACTTGCTGTATTTCCATATTGCTTGAAGCGGATGCTAAGCATTTACAAATCTTTTCTCTGTTACACCCGGAAGCCGCGACTCCAGGAACCATCTGGGCACCATAAGATGCCAATTTGTTCTACTTATGTATGGCACATCTATGGCATTGCAACAATTATACTCTTCAAACGTCTGTGCACAAAAAAATATTCATGCATGAGGCTCCGAATCCACTTTTAACAGCTGCTCCTCTACTCTGTTAGCCCATTATAGTACGGCGTGTTGCTTTCTTGTCTCATTTGTTCAGCAGAGGTAGTTACCGCAGAAGAAACGGATTACAGGCGTCGCTATTTTAGTTAATCCTATGAATGCCTTTCAGAAGAGCAAGCAGTTGGATTACTGACTGCAGCAAACTCCAATTGTTATACACAATTATGAGGTTGGAATTTGTATAAGCAGCATATGCTTCAAATTTCATTTCACACTTTTCGTCGAGCCCCGTCTCATCCCTGCTATGCAACGCGGCACTCCTTGACAGCAGCAAAGCTTGAAGAGGAAATAATGTATAGGTAATGCCATGCATTAGAATCACAGATGAAGGGCCTTGAAGTGTTGGAGTGCTGGGTACATCTTTTTGCAGCTTGCATCTGGAGATGTTCAGCTTGGCACTGATTTATCCTTTCCCAGGTGCAAAACTTCCTAAAATGAAACCCTGGCTCCCTGAGAAAAGTGATCCTTCCACACAGCAAGGCTTAACGCATATGTCAGCCATTTTTCGAACTCACACTGAGAAACGTTATCCATAATGTAGTTCACATAGCAAACAAACGCTGCTCGAAGTCTGGTCTGCTGGAAGTTTCAGCGTATATTTCAATTTAATGAAAAACCTTTGTTAAAGGGAGGTTATGGTTACAAGAAAAAATCAAAAAACCCAGGAAATGTCATCAGTTGTGGTAAGCTAAGCAGCCATAACTCACACCATCAACGTGCACTGCTAAAACAAACATCCAGTACATGAAAGATGACATCACAAATGTCATTGACAACATCACTATGACATCACATATCTGGGCGACTTGTTTTTGTTCACGTACATGTGAAGGCTAGTTTTTCTTTTTACTGATAATGAGAATTAAAAAAATTGAGAAGGTGCTATATATAGTTTGATTTGACCTCATACTGCACATACATGGGGGAATAGGCAGGCCTCAAATACACGCAGTCCTCAAACACACAATTCATTTCTGTGCATGATAATCAACTCTAATGTTATTGTCATTTTTTGCTGCTGTTGTTTCTTTCTTCCTTACTTTAGTTCCCCTGTATGTGGCTCTAATATGTATGCTTTCTGGGTTTGTATATCTATTTCCTGTACTAACACAAGTGTTTCATAAATTTGAAATTGTTAGCTATTTATTCAATGTTTAACATTACGTGAAACTTTGAAAAGGTAGCATTTATTGTTTTACTGTTGGAAATGACCAGATAAAAAATAATGTACTTCTTTGATAAATGCTGCAACCATTGCCTATGTTTATGTATGATTAGGTTCCTGTATTAGCAACAACACTTGAATATAATGTTTTTGGTAGATGAGTACATTCTTTGTTGTATTGTTTATTTATTTATAGAGAGCACCGGGCCGTTAAGCAACTGGGCGCTTGCAGAAAGTATAATCTTAGGTTACAGGTACATAGGTATTATACATTGCTAGTATTATAGTTTCACATATACAAGATTACTTATATTACATTGTCATATAGCTTACAAATAGGATATAATGCAGTTTCAAGTATTTTACATTAAATATACAGAATACTCAGTACCGTTAAGGCTTTAACAGTCTTTGGTGTGAAGCCAGAGTTTGACATTATCTTTGAACACATGGAAGGAAGGAGTAGCTCTGAGTGAATCTGGGATGGAGTTCCAAAGAAGAGCTGCTAGTACTGGGTAGCTGGACACTCCATTTCTTTTCAATTTGAAGTTGGGGACCTTGATACTATTTAATTGAGCCTTTCTAATAGGTCGTTCAGAGGTGTACTTTGTGAATTTCTCTGTGAGGTATGACAGGAGCTTTATTATTTATACAGTTGTGTGTAATATTCAGAGTTTTAAGTTTTATGCGGTCATTGATGGCCAACCAGTTGACAGCTCTTCTTTGGTCCGATATGTGTTGTCTTTTAGGAATGCCTAATGCTGTCCTCAGGGCATTGTTTTGCAGGGTTTGGAGTTTGTTAGTGTTGTGTTTACTGGTGCCTAGGTACAGTGCATTGCAGTAGTCTAATTTGGAGAGGATGAGGGCTTGTGCTATGGTGGTACAGCTGTCTGTGGACAGGTAAGGTTTGCGTGAATGAGTTTGCAGGTGTAGCTAGTGCTGAGGCTGTAGCATTTACTTGCTTGTCGAGGGTGAGAGCTGAATCTAGGTAGAATCCTAAGGTTTTGACTTCCTTGGCTACCTTGATTTTGATGCCATCAATAGTGATGGAATTGTAGAAATGGGATAATTTTTTAAGTTTACTAGTGGAACCAATGATTAAGAGCTCGGTCTTGTCGTTGTTGAGACATAGACCGTGCGTGGCCATCCAGGTTTGGATAATTTGGTAGATTTTATTTATAAGGTTGGTGTCGTTGTCATAGTCTCCTTGGATTGGGATAAGGATCTGGGTGTCGTCAGCGTAGTTGGTATATGAGACCCCTAATTTGTCCAAGATATCGAACAGAGGCTTTGTAAAAATATTGTACGAAGTGGGGGAAACACATGACCCTTGGGGGACTCCATAGGTGATGGGGATTGGATCAGCTGCTAATGTAGGTGAGAAGACTCTTCTGGTTCTTTTATCCAAGAATGAGTTTATCCACGCAGTGGCTTTTGTGGAGAAGTTGTCAGCCGATTTGAGGTGATTACAGAGAACCTTGTGATCTACCAGATCGAATGCGGCTGATAGGTCTAGAAGTAGAAGAATAGATATGTCTCCTCTATCTTTACGTTCATCTAGTTGATTTTTGAGATCAATGAGAGCCGTTTCGGTTCCATGTCTCGGTCTAAATCCTGATTGTCTTGGTTGTTGTTGTTGATCTCCTGGTAGGATTGGATCTGCAGATATGCAACTTTATCTAGGATTTTTAGGAGGAACGGTACAGTTGTCATGGGCCTATAGTTCGTTGGGACATTAGGGTCCAGATTTGCTTTTTTTAGGAGAGGTAGTATCCAGGCATCTTTAAGGTTGGTTGGCACAGAGCATGATCATTTAAATGATGCGTTAATAAATGTTGTGATGAAGGGTCTAGTTCATGTGCAGCCTCCTTGATAATAGAGGCTGGACAGGTGTCACCAAGGCATCGCGATGGTTTAAGTGACATAATGATATTCTTAGTTTCCACAATAGAAATGGCTCTAAAGCTGAATTGGTTAAGAGGTTTGGTTTGGTTGGCGGTAAATTCCTGAAGGATGGTTTCTTGCGTGGAAAGGGCAATGTTGTGGAGGGAGTTTTTTTTGGCTGCTATTTTGTCTTGTAACTGTGATTTTGTTGCATAAGGCATTTTGAATGTTTGTGCACCAGGCTTTCTCTTTGGTGCAGGAGTATTTGGGTGCAATAGGGGAGTCTAATTCTCTCAGGATGGAGAAGATTTCCCTGGTATTAGAATTCACTTTTTTTATTCTGTCGTTGAAGGTCTCTTTTTTGCCTGAATAATTTGTTTCTTGTAGCTATTGGAGAGGTCTGTAAGGAGGTGTTTGTTGTGGGGAGAAGGGTTTTTTCCCCAGAATGCTTCTGCATGTCGTTTCTCTTTGCGTAGGGCATTTAGCGTGGGCATGAACAAGGCATTGAGGTGGGCAGGAGTTTTAGATTTGGTGAGCCTCAGTGGCGCAATGGCGTCAATCGCTGAGTTGATGGTGTTATTGTACAGGTCAGCTAGATCCTTAGGGTTGGTGGTCAAGCTAGTGTGGTTAGTGATAGGTTGGATCAGCGGGAGGAGGCTTGATAGTGTTATATTCTTTTTGCAGCGGGTGTAGGCAGGAGGAGCAAGTGGTTTAGTAATTTTAGGTTGGGGAAGATCTGAAATGGTCAATGAGATCAGATAGTGATAGGTCCATAAGCAAGGTTCAATTGCCGTTATGAGGGAAACGCAATTGATGTCTGCTACCCAGTCCAATGTGCGGCCTTTAGAGTGCGTGGGGCTGTTGTTGCGTATGGTGAGGTCTGCTTCCAGGATGGTATTGACTATGGTGGAGGCATTAGAGTCTTTTAGTTCATTGTAGCCTAAGTTGAAGTCGCCTGATAGAATGATTTGTGTTCCTGGTTTAGCATTAGTGTTTAAGAGAGTGGTTAGGTCTTCTTCAAAAGTGCCTAGTGGGCCAGGGGGTCTGTAGATAAGGTGCACCGTGATGGTGTACGTGGCGTGAAGCGGAGATTTCTAGTTTTAGGGAGAGTAGTTCCGCTGACAGCATGGTAATGCTGTATATTTCTTTGATGGTAAGGCTGGCTCTGCAGATAAAAGCTATGCAACCTCCTTTGGAAATGTCTCTGTCTTTTCTGAAGATGGTAAAGTTTGGGGGTATGGCAAGCATTAGGGCAGGGCCAGCAGCTTTGTGCAGCCAGGTTTCAGTAATTGCTAGGAAGTCTAGTTGGTTGCAGGTGATGATGTCAGCAATTTCAGAGGCGTGGCCCATTAATGATCTGACGTTGATGAGACCACCCTTGAGGTTGTGTGTTACTTTTGGATTGTCGAGACTGTGGGCTATGTTAGGCATGGTTTCAGGCCTGGCCTTAATCAGGGTACCTGGGCAAGCTTTGGGTAGGTTGTTTGGTGTTGGTGCATGTGAGGTGATGCTGCTGCGGTGAGATTGTGGAGATGGAAGGCTCTGAAGGGGGTGAGAGGGCCTCTTGGGAGACCGGGTGTGGCACGGAAGTCTTGAGCCAGGTCTTGCATTCCTGATGGTTGCTGAGCAAGGTTGGTTGGGCATAGGCTTAGTGGCGAAGTGTTCTAGCCACAGTTCAGGTGAGTTCAGGTAGGGATTGTGTGGGGGCAAGGGATGAGTTGACGTGTTGCCAGGGTGTGTTGGGCGGTGGGGCTGCGTACGTTGGTGATGGCTTTGGTGATGAGCAGGGGAAGGAGCCAGGTGGAGTTATAAGTTATGGAGGGCAGGCACATAATGACTGGCGGCTAGGTTTTGGTTGTATTTCTAGGTAGTTACAGTGTGCACATGTCTCGGCAGCACAGAGGCCGTAATGCACTAACAGGCTAAATGCAGCTATCAGATGGCATCTTAACTATCAGTGCACTAACAGGCTAAATACAGTTATCAGATGGCAATGCCCTACCAGGCTAAATGCAGCTATCAGATGGCAATGCCCTGCCAGGTTAAATGCAGCTATCAGATGGCAATACACAAACAGTCTAAATGCAGCTATCAGATGGCAGTATAATGCAAGTGCAACTACAAAGGTAATACAATATGTAAAATTGACAGAAGGTGATGCAGCAGGTTGCTAGATATTGATAACATGTTGCAATACATGTACTTAGATGCAAATATCAATTGGTACTTCAGAAAGGTGGCAAGTGGTAGTACATTTACAGGCAGGAGGTGCTTACATTAAGGGTTACCTCAGTGATGTAACTAGTCCAGCGTCTGCTAAATCCTCCTCGGGGCTCCAAGGAAGGCTGTTGAATAGCAAGGGGGAAGAGTCCAGTGCTCAGGACCTGGGTGTTCTAGATAGGCTCAGGGCCTGGATAGGCAGGGACTGGCTTTTTAGGCAAGTATAGCAATAGATAGTGTGGGTGGTGACAGTGCATTAGGCCCTGCAGCCTGCAGCTCGGTCAGCTCAGTCAGGATCTGAGCCTTTTCTGAGAGCCTTCTCTCGCAGGCTGGCTCTCACCTCCCGGAGACCCGATTGGCTTCTTGGTGGGATGGTGAGCCAATCAGGGTGCTCCGGTGTAGCTACAGAAGGGTGAGGAGATAGTGCCCTTAGCGTCAGCCGTCTTGGAGAGGTACGAAGCCTCATGGATTCCAATGGTGGCAGATGGTGTCTGGAGGTTGCAAAGGGGCTCAGCTTCTTTGTTTATCAAAATGACTGAGTGAATCCTTGTTGGCTTCCCAGTCGCGGTGAAAAATAAATATTAAAGCCGATTTCGGTGATTTTTCACTGTGCTCACGGGGGATTGCGGCCGAGTGGAGCAGTAAGCCCTCTCTTCACAGAGCATCCCGGAATGGTGAAGAGGTGGAGGGTTGCTCCTAGGGCGGAGGGGCCAGGCCAAGACCTCCTGCTCTGGTGGCGACGTCTTCCGGATACAAATACATTAAGTAGTTTATGATAGATCTCCCGATCATCCCTGACATCTTGTTACCAACATTATAAACACTACCCCTTGTAGGGAGTGTTCATCAAAATAATGTTAATATGTGATGTCATCAGTGATGTCATCAATGACATTTGTGAAGTAATCTTGCATGTACTGGGTGTTTGTCTTGGCAGTGCATGGAAGGGGTGCGAGTTATGGTTGCTTAGCTTGCCATAACTGGCGAATTTCTGGGGGGTTTCGGTTTTACATTTAACCATAATGTCCCTTCAACAAAGTTTTTTCACTTAATTTCATGTGTTTTTATAAGTGCAACTTAACCATAAGCTCCCTTTAACAAAGATGTTTCAGTGAATTTTATGGGTTTTTACCAGTGCACCCAATTCGCTAATATTTCTGTTCAATTTAGAAAGTTGCACCTTAAAACTCTGCCATCCTCTACCTTCTAGCATCATTTGTAACCCTTCCGTACACTTTTTACTATTTTTTCCACCGCTTTTGTGTTTGCCGATGTTTGCGAACGTCTGACATCATCACACTTCACATACGGGTCTGAGCTTCGCGAACAGTCCAAAACTGCTTCAGCTTATCTAAAACCTTTAAAGCTCAAAATGTACCCTTGCACAGCTCTTACATCTATTCTTACTCATTATCCATTAGCAATCTAGCACACAGCACATACTTGGAAGAATATTAGGAAAACTGCTATTTATTCTAAAGAATTGCATCAGCTATTGCCATCCCTCCTCCCCAAGAGCCACCACCACCATCATCTGGAGCACCTACACAACGAAAGAAGCTCACTACTTCAAAAGACAATCAAGAAGACGAGGAAGATGAGGTAGAAGCAGTGCCTACCTGTATTTCCCAGAGAGAATCATGGGTCTGGCAGTTCTTTACTACTGTTGGAAATGTACCAAAGGCTAAAGCTACCAAAGTGAAATGCACTCATTGTACTCAATTTTGGAAAACCTGGGCAATACCCCTCATGACCACCTCCATGCACCATCACACTAAATCTGACCACTGCAATGCTCTTAGATAGGCTGTTCCTTTCTTAGGAAGTAGTAGACGGTCTTCCTCTACCTCATCTTCCTCGACCAATGCTTTAACCACACAGCCTACTTCAGTGGGACACAAAATCACACCAGCTACCTTGCACGCGCTAAAAGAGGCTGTTGATCCATATGTTTTGAAAACAACGGTACTTTGTATATGCTGCAACATACCACTCTGCAGGGAGAGCAATTTCGAAGTGCTTTTTAATCTGTAATCAAGTCGCATGAGAAACATTGCCCTCTACCTTAGAGTTAACACACACGCAAAATCTTCCTCTGTCCACCTGCCCCTCCACATCTGTGGTTGGTGCTCCTTCCCTCATTTCCCTCCCTACCTTACTTGCAGGGCCTCTTATGCAAAAAATAATTACAATAAAAAACAAAAAAAAGGTTCCTTTAGGAACCACCATCCACTGTTAAAAAATAGAACCAAAATAATAAGTTTATAAACTCCATCTACTTTACATATTTTTGTGAAGTAGTTCGATTCAATAAGATTCTCCAATGTTCTCATTAGCATTTTCTACTATGCTAATAGAAATAATGGACAATTGTATACTAGAGAAAAAGAAAAAAGCACAGAAACAAATAAAGTAGAAAATAAACACCATCATTCATTGCTGTTTATTAACTATCCTCAGTCTCCGCATTCCCCTTTCAAGCCCATGCCTTATTAGAAAACCCAGATTGCACATGCACACCATCACACAAAACAGACCTTCTACACTTTTTACTGTTTGTAACACACCCTCATTGCCTGCTTTAAACCATTCACACATGTATCCAACAATCACTGTAAAATAACTCTACATATATCCTATCAACATATTAAACGTCCACCCACCAACTGCCACAATGTTCTACAAATACTTTGCATCTACATTTCCCATACTTATACCAAAACATTGTACATATCGCTCCTATTAATGCACATATGCATTGTGCAATGGAAGAAGTGCATACATAAAAGAGGCAGTACGGATGGACAAGTGCTCATGGGAGCCCAGGGGGGAAGTGCCAAGGGATGGCCATAACGTCCCTTTAACGGTTTTTTCTGTCAACTGAATACATTTTCATAAGCGAAAATGTTTCATAATGTTACATCACTGTAAAGAAGTTATTAATAATTCCTCTTTTAACATATATGAAATAACTATAAACCTCCTTTAACAAACATATTTTTTGCAACCCATACTTATGTGAGTCGTTATCAGCAGCGCATTCCCCAATAGGCAAATCAGAGTAGATATTTGTCCTCGCCGAAGGCCAGGCCCTCTTCCCACAGCAGAACATTGATATCACTATTTTTTTTGCTTACGCTTTGACAATTTCAAAAAAGTAAAACATAGGACAGAGTTCCAAAAGCATCCTTTCAGGTCCTTGATGATGCTTCTTGTGCAACTTTTCTGCAATCCCATCCAGCACTCTAGGCTGCAGCTGCAAGCCTATTTTCTTTCTCCATTTAAACCTAAAGCTTTGACCATGCCACATGCCCCAATAAGTAAATCAGAGTGGGCATTCGTCTTTACCAAGGGCAAGGCCCATTATTGTAGCCACAGACAGAAATGAAGCCAGAGGCAGATTTAGTTTTTCCCATTCAAACCTTTCTGGATTTTGAAAAACTTCACCACATACACAGTCCCTGGTGGCCATGCCACTTTAACCCCATTGCCAGTCCCTCGTGGTCATGGCCAGTAGCCAGATCATCCGAGCCATGACTGGTCACTGCCCATGGCCACCGGCTATACCTCAGTCACCAAAAGTATATCACTATTTTTTGTACGTGCATTATGACACTTTTCAAAAAATAGAACACAGACACATTTGCAACAACATGCTTTCAAGACCTTGCCAATACTTCTTGCATAACTTTCCTGCAAATCCATCCTTATGTCAAAATGTACGCACATAAAGTCATATAACTTCGCTCCAAGTTGACAAAAACCATTCAGACTTTGCAAAAAAATTCAAGGTTCAGTCTATAATCTTTCTTTAGTGGTTGTAAAGTGACAGCAGTTGGCAGTGGACCGCTTTGCTTCCTTGAGGAAATCTGTGCTTTTTGTGAACTTGTGTGAGAGTTTCATCTACGGCGTGGAAAAAGATCAAGGTCCTTACACCTTTAAAGCCGCAGGGAACACCGTGTGAGAAGACGTGCTCCACCCTCCATCATCAGTTAATACCACATTCACACTGCGAAGCGGAGGCAAAGTGGACGTAAAGTGAAGGCAGTTGGCAGTGGACCGCTTTGCTTCCTTGTGGAAATCTGTGCTATTTGTTTTGTGAACTTGTGCACACATTTCATTTACGGCATGGAAAAAGATCAAGGTGCTTACACCTTTAAAGCCGCAGGGGACGCTGTGTGAGCGGATGTACTCCACCGTCCTATTATCATTTAAAACCACATTTGCACCGCAACGCGGCCGCAAAGTGAAGGCAGTTGGCAGTTTGCAGTGAGCGGTATAATAACTGCAAGAAAATAACTCTTTTGTAATCGTATGACACAACGCGCAGTAGGAAACAATATTAGGAACTCCAAAATTGTAAGTTCAACGCCATGAGGGAGAATGAAACACTGCTATTCCAATAGCTGGACGGAATCTTTATACAAATTGCTGAGCTGTGGGCTGCCCGCAGTTCGGAAAGTTGCAAACGATAAAAAGAGAATTACCAAATTACTGTAGATAATTTGCGACACCTAAAGCAGAGAGACCAGCGTAAAGATGACACGACAGCTGGAAGCAAGAAAGAAAATTGGGCATGGTTGGCTGGAGCTTTAGCCATGGAGAATTCTTCACCATAGTGCTCAAAACCGAGGGTAGAGGTGCACTTGGAAGGCCTAACCCAAGACGTCTCCATGATTTCATGGTATAGGGGAGGTTTCCTTCACCTTTTTATGCCTGCAGGAGACTTGGTTGCTGGATCTACCAATATTGGAGGGATTCTCAGTTTATGTAAATCCCGTGACCAAGGGCTCATGTGGCCATCCGGCAGCAGGTCTTTTACTTATACAAAAGAAACTTCTATGTTATTGGTGAAAACTGTCCATCGCCACTGATCCAAAGCGCTGTTAGTCTGTACAGGTCCCGCCGAACAAAAAGAACTGAGGACTCTGCTCATACTAAATTTATATTGGAACGTTGCCTCAGCAACTGCTGCAGGATTTGTTAGAGCAGTTCATGCTCTAATAGAGGAAGCCATGGACACAAGGGATAACCTGGACATTCTTATATGTGTAGACCTAAATCTCCATTGTTTTGAGGAAAGAGCAACATTGATAACAGAACCCTTGAACAACAAAGCCGCACAAGTCATCCATGGGCTTGCTTGGAGGGCTGAATTGGAAGGTAAAAACGTTCACATTGTTAATGGGCATGATGAAGGGAATATCCAAGCTCACTCCACCTGGAGGAGAGGAAAGGAGAAAAAGACCCTTGGCTATATATTTGCCTCAGAAACCATCCATGCCAACTTGTGTAATCTGCAGGTACGGATGACAAACTCCAGTGACCACGACATCCTGAGTGTAACAATCAAAAGATGGGTGTGGGTGAAGCAAATAAGGGGGAAAGATGAACTCCAAATTGAAACAGGTCGTAACAGACTTAAAATTTGTAGGGAATTACTGGGAGAGATGAAAAAGGGTGTACATTTCACAGTATATTAGGACATTGGGGTAAGGAGCAGTCACCCAGGCTTTGTAAAACACAATTCCTTCAATCAGGAGGTAGCTTTAAAAAAGTAAGAGCTGAAAAGTCAAATAAGAGCAATCCTCTAAAAAGATTCTAAAGAGCTTCTGTCTGTTAAAAAATTAAAAGAACAATATGAAAATTGTCTGAAAGGATTCAAGTGGAACATGCATCAACGAGATATGGAAATTATGTTACAAATTGTCTCTACAAAAATACTTACACAATGTGGAGGGTGTTCAACAATCGAAATGTCCTGCAGGCATCTTTGATTTCCGAAGTAGTGTCGCCAGAGGTCTGGTGTAAACACTGCAGTGACCTGTTGTCTACCGAAAGTGTTGTGAAGGAGGAAGAAGGAATGACAGATAGTGTATAGTCTTTCTCTACAGAGAAGAGCGACATTGAAAAACTAATTAAAGCTGCAAGTAAACCAAGGGCGACTGGACCAGATGTTATCACAAACTGTATGTTGAAGAAACATCTGGAAGAATTGTCCACTTCCATGTATGACCTCTTTCTCAGGGATAAAGAGATTAAGGATGATCACTGATTCCTGGTGTTCCTCCATTATTATCCCTATATTCAAGAAGGGCGATAGGTCAAACCCATGCAATTATAGGCCTATCTCCCTTCTGGACATAGTGGGCATGATTTTTGGAGCATTAATATAGAAGGCCCTTACAGGTTGGAGTCAGAAGAAGGGAAGGTATGGCAAATGGCAGTCGGGATTTGTAAAAGGCATTAGGACAACCCTTAAACTCTTCCTAATTAATTTGATTAAATTAAGAGTGAAACAAAAGGACAAGGGTAAAATATATCTACCCTTGATTGATCTCGCACAAGCGTTTGACACCATCGAGAAACCAAAGCTCTGCAAGAAGTTAAGGGAATGGGACTGCCCCCGGGACATCAGAGAAGCCCTGACCTCTCTGTATTTGAAAACTAGCTTAGAGGTCAGGCTGGATAAAAGTGGCCATTTTGTCAGAGCCCATATTAACAGCTGAAACAGGGGTGCACTTCAGCTCTCGCTGTGTTCAATCAATTTATCTCTGACATTTCCACTGCATTTGATGACATTAGATGCCTTCTTCCAAGAATTTCAGGGGAGCTGGTGGGTCGCTTGCTCTACACGGACAACCTAATCCTCCTGGACCAGACACAAGTGGGGCTGCAAAGGTAGCTGATATTCGAAAACTAGCTTAGAAGTCAGGCTGGATAAAAGTGGCCATTTTGTCAGAGCCCATATTAACAGCTGAAACAGGGGTGCACTTCAGCTCTCGCTGTGTTCAATCAATTTATCTCTGACATTTCCACTGCATTTGATGACATAGATGCCTTCTTCCAAGAATTTCAGGGGAGCTGGTGGGTTGCTTGCTCTGCGCGGACATCCTAATCCTCCTGGACCAGACACAAGTGGGGCTGCAAAGGTAGTTGAACGCCCTGGCCGTATATATGTTGATGCAAACGGACTAGCAGTAAATGTTGCTAAATCAAGAATTTTGACCCTGGGGTGGCAGAATTGTTCAAAAGATCTCCGCATAAACATTGTTGTTCCTAAATGGAGAAAATAATCACAGAAGTTCCTACTATCACCTATCTAGGGATGTGTGTAAACAATAGTGCAGTGGAAGCGCAAAGAGAAGTCATCTTAAGAAGTAAAATCAAATATTTGGCCTCACAAGCATATTGAATTCAATCCAAACACTGTAAGTTCTCACTAATGCCTGTGATTGATTTCTATAGAATGAAAGTGGCACCGATCCTGACCTACGGTGCGGAGGCTTCGTTTATACTCTCAGATTCAGTATGGCCCAACATGGAGGGCATTTTTTGGAGAAACTGTACTCTCACTGCCATCATATTTACTTATCCAGTTAATAAGAGAAGAGGCGGTCCTGTCCTCATTATACTCTCTTACTTTATGTCTGGGATCCCCAGAAGGTAACTTCAAAGTGTTGAATAACGCGTTACAGAACAATATCGAAGTGGTCCTCATGGTATGGAAAAATTCTTGCTTTGTGATTCTGCAGGACCTGAGCACATCAGAAGACATTTTGATGAGGAACCAGGAAAGGTGAAACGCAAATTACTTGACCAAGACTGGATTGATAATCGGGAAAAGGCGAGAAAAATAAAAATTAATAGCCATCATGGGCTGGAACACAGACTAAGAGGAGAACCATTAAGATATTTGGAAACATTCCCTAATAGATCCCTTAGAAGTCCATTTATGTGATTCTGTTTAAATCTGCTGTCCACCAGAGAAATCACGGAAGCGAGAAATGAGAAAAATGCCAGAAACTATGAATGTAGATTAAGGTCAGAGGGAAATATTGTTCCATTTGACTTTAAAGTGCCCAACACTGAAACTGCAAAGAACCAGGTGGTTGGGCAAATTCTTTTTGCAATCTACTACGCTGACCACTGATGTATTGTGGTGCATTCTACTTCAAAGAGAGCGAGTGTCAGTAACATTGGCTTTACTTACTAGCATTTCTGAGGGGAGCATTCTTATGAGTTTCCTTCCACAAAAAGTGTTAATGGTGGGGGTCACGACCCCCTGAGAAGCTGTTTAGGAAAACATCTATTTAATTGTTCATATTTTAAAGTCCTGCTTTTACATTTGTTATGACAAATTTTAAACCAACTGCTAATAAAAAAATAAAAGAATAAAATAATCTTTCTAAAATCTTTTGTTCACATTTGTCAAATTGCAACAAAGCTATAACCCATCTAAAAAATGTTCACAAAATCCCACCAAACTTTGCAACTTTGTAAAAACATTCACATTTGGGTCTTGCATCTTTTTACAAACTTGTGTGCAGATTTGTAAAACAGCACCAAATGTATAAGCCTTTCAAATATATTGGGACCCCCGCTCTAATTTTGTTCTCTGTTGGCAAAACAGCACACAACTTTTTAGAACCATTCAAGGTCATGTCTAGAATGATATCACAATACAGTTTCATTGAGTGGTGCCAAAGTTATACGCCATTGAAAACTGCTTTTCACCAACCCTGTAATATAAAGATATGTATGGATGTCCCCGAACATCTGAGATATTGGGGAACATCACAGGGCTGTCCTCGAACTGTTCGCAGACATCATAGATGAAAAACCACCAGATTTGGGGCTTTTTATGGCCATGAACCTTCACATCCTCATCACCTCTCACCTCCCCAGAGATTGTTTCATTAGTTTGACAAGTGCAATGTTGTGTTTTTTAATATGTTTGTACCACGATGTTCTTGGACAATGGGCGCTGTCCGTGAATCCAACATTCAAAAATAGGATGCACCTCACACTTTTCACCATCCAAGCATGGGGGGCACGTCCGATATCTACACACATCACGCCAGGCCCTGATTGGCCCAGGAGGGTGTCTGTGAACCAAATAGGGAAGTGAGTACGCGGACCAAACCCAGATATCACACATTTGTTTTACCTACTTTTTGGCAAAAAAAAAACTACTGGCGCTTCTGGGGCACATTTGGTGAAAATCTGTGTAGCGGTATGGGCTGTAGCCACGAGCAAAATATTGTTTACATTGCGTGTATGGGAAAAAACACACATTTTGGGACCCCTGATAACTTTGACCCTCCACTGCATGAAACCTCACTAAACTTAGCGGAATCAATCTGACAGGACATACACCTTTTTGGCAAAGTTTTGTGAGGATTCATCCAGGGTGGGCGATGTTATATGCTGCCCAAACAGTGCTCTTCCTATGGGTTGAGCAACTTAACCATAACAACACGGCCGCTACTGCATGCCGTATAATGTCCACTTATACATATGTGTTACTAGAGCAACACCCTTTGAATACATAGGACATATGCATTTATATAAATGAAGCAACACGGGTACATATGGCATGAGGTTCTCTGGACAAGGCACAATTTGAAGGGGGGTGTCAAAATAGCCACAGAGACAGGTTTTTTGGGAAGCTAGGTGAAATAACTGCTTCTTCCTTTGCAGTGCCACCTGTTACCATCATTCTCAGTAAGAAGCAGGTTGGGCAGCAGAATTCAATGGCAGCGTTAGCAGCTGGAGTAGACGAGTGGCATGCACGGGATGAGAAGTCAAATCCAAGAGTATAACCAGGGTACAAGTAGGAACACAGTGGCAAAAGGTAGCAAACTAGGGCACCGGGGCAGAGGTCTGCAACCTGGGCCTCTCATGGTGTTTTGGACTAAAACTCCCATGATCTTGCACCATTGACTATGCTGGTTGGGGCTGACGTGAGTTGTTGTCCAAAACATCTGGAGGGCCAAATGTTGCAAAGGCCGGCACTAGTGCACCAAATGGAGCAAATGAATTCAGCACCAGTTTTTAAGCTTTTATAACAGAGATGGAGCAAACAGGTGGTGCTCCAAACCAATATGTAGTCTATTATTTTACAATGTTTATGGTCCAACGTAAAAACAGTTATTTTTACGCTATGCAGCACACTTAGTACACACACTGTCTGATTAATGTTTGCCATAAAGGAAGTAGATACGTAAAAATATGAAATGAGAAAATCTGATACTTTCATTACATGATACCTAAGTAGATTCACTGGTGCTAAATGCGTTTGCTACATTGTTTGCACAGGTGCAAATGTCAGATAATGTGGCCGAGTTTGGTGACACAGGAACATAAAGGCATTCTGACCAGAAATGTGTTAAAGAATTCAAAATTAAAAAGAATTGTGTGCAGTCTGAAGAAGTCAGTCCATGTTCATGTAGAGCTGTGTATTGAGGAGTCCTCAGCATCATAACACATTCACGAGTAATGGCCTGCCTACTGCTTATTATCACTTCTGTCTGTGGTCTATGTTGTGCAGTCGCAAGATGTTCATCTACACGTACATGCAGCAAAGCCACCAATAACCCTGACTGGCTTTGCTCGGGCCTTTAACTTGGCCCAGGGCCCCCCGCCTGGGTTTATTGCTATTAGCAGACGGTGATGTTTTACCAGGATGCTAATTGTTTTTTTTTCCAAGTTGAAAAATTGCATGTTTGCCGTTTCTCAAGTTGTAAAAAAATACAAACCAAGGTGTCTGCAGTCAACAATGGAAAATGAAACTACATGTAGTCCCTTCTTCCTTTCCATGGTGGCCATTTACGTGAGAGCGTTGCGCAGGGAACATCAAGTGTTCCCGGTTCCAGCGAGGGACAAGGGAGAGCCCAGTAAGTGGGGAGAGGGTGGGTTAAAGATGTAAAAAATTGGGGTTGGCGTTTAGTATGTTCCAAAATATAAAAATGGCATCGACTGTACAGTCCATTTTTTCTAATATTGGTCTTCTCCGCCAGCCACTACCATATATACCATACACGCATCGTTCCTTGGTGGTCAGAGCTCTGGTCAATTCCAAATTAGATTATTGTAATGGACTTTTGGCGGGAGCACAACATGCTGGTGTCCGTTTGGTGTTTGGGGTATTTAAAAGCCCTCCAACCTCAAGCCTGCGTCACTCTCTACACTGGCTAGTGGTGGAGGAATGCATTAAATTTAAGATTGGATGTTTAGTATTTAAATGCCTAAATGGATTGGCATCAATTCATTTGGTAAATAAACTAAAGAGGTACCACCCTACTCGGGCTTTAAGATCAGAAGATCAGTACCTGCTCACTGTTCCAAGATCAAACTGCGTTACAAGAGGTGATCACAGTTTCTCTGTCCCTGGTCCCAGACTATTGAACAGCCTGCGTTTGAAATTAAGAAGGGCAAATTAATTAATGATCTTTAGAGCAGGCCTAAAGACCTACCTATTTAAATAGGTCTTATGCCCCTCCTGTCTCCTTATTGACAATTTCGGCGGATGGTTATAGGTTAACCGACTGATTCTCTACTTGTGCTAGTTTAAATATTCCATCTGCACCAGGATTCGATTTATTTTGTTGTGTGCGCAATATAAATCCTTCAAAATTCAAATTCAAAATTCAAAATCTTCACCAATAGGGGGAACTTCAAGGCCATCAAGGGGCCATTCTCGGCCAGTGTTTTACTTTATTGTGTTTCCTTTCTCTACTGTTCCGTTTCCTCTTGGGAAAAAGTAGGGCTAACCTGGGAATTGAGGACGACATGAAAGAAAGGTGAGCAGATGCCTTGACTAGCAAAAATATAGTCAGACTGCCAGAACAACTTACATTTTTTGGCAACTATGCCACTTCCTCCTCAGTACTAAAGTGGGTACAAAGAGAGGGTGATAAGTGAAGGAATGCATGGAGAGGCATAGGATATAACATGGGTGGAGGAAAACGAGATAACTAGGAGGAGCACAGAAGAGTAATAAAGGAAATCAGTGAACCTGGGGAAATTGGTAGAATAAATGTAACAGAGCAACGTTTAGCGAGGTTTAAACATACCCATCATGTGTCACATATATATTTAATACCGGTCAAAAGTACTTCAAATAGAAAATGAAAGATGCAATGAGCATTGCTCTGATTCAGAATCAGTGGAAGAGGTAAATCGGATGAGCGCCTTCAGTTGCATGTTACAGGATCATGGAAACACACAAGACCATAGGTGGTTGGATTACATGAGAGACAGATGAACGTGAGGACCAGAGGTGATGTCACACCTGGTGGAATGGTACTAGTGCTGCCACACTCGACTATTTGTTTTTGTAGCCCGGAAATGGCAGCACTTATAACCACTATGGAGGTGTGTCCCAATAGTTTCTGTGGCCATGCTATGCTAAGGATGGCCTTAACAGCTGGATTAAATGTGAATAAAAAGTATAAGGTACGGGATGTGGAAGTAAATAAGGGGGGGCAATACATTGTATTGGACTGCTAGCAATTTAAAGAAAATGAATTAAATATGGCTACCTCATGATACCTCGTGCTTGGCAGTGCAGAAGGATATTACAGAAAATGATATAGTGAATCTGTTTAAATCCCTTACCTTGACCAATGTATTACATAGTTGCACTCACTTTTTAAAAGATGGGGAAACAAAAAGGAGGCAATATGATAAGGAAATACGTTATGCCAAGTGGGTGCTACGGCGCAGGGTTTGATATTATGCGGTCTAGTAATGATGCATCAGCAAAGGCGGGGGAAAAAGAAAGTTGAAAATACCTACGCAAGATGGATTAAAAACTGGACGAACTCAAAGAAAAATGACCAATGGCAATCATTTTCGAAATTTTAAGCTGTGGGGACATGGCTAGTATGTGGCGTTATTTTATATATTTTTTAAAACAGAGGTGGAGTGTGTGATTAATCGCAATTGGGGGAATGCCTGGTGCAAACTCAAACAGAGACCATGTTCACGGGCACACAGACTAAGGTCCCGATTCATGGAATATGGCGCAGAAATGGTGCAAGGGTCATGCGACGAGAAGGACCCTTCGCTAGCTGTGGCACAGAAATAATATTGCACGCCACGCGTATTCATGTATTTCAAGACGTATTACTAGCTGTCGCGAAAATCACAACAAGCTGCACGAGGAACGCCCACATGACGGCCCCACACAGACCAAAAAAGCAAGCCAAAGGACCAACACAGTGCAAGCTCCCACATCACCCCTGGCCCAGCATCCAGTACCCAAGCAAAATTCTGTGCCTCACCTCGCAATCCCAGGCCGCACCCAATAGAAAACGTGTGCCCTCGATCTCAAGCCCAGGCCGTACCCCAGCAAAATCACACGCTTCACCTTGCAATCGCAGGCTGCACCTCAGAGAAAACGCATGCCCTCCCTCACAAACCCAGGCCGCACCCCAGCGAAATCGGGCACCTCACCTCGCAATCCCAGGCTGCACCCCAGAGAAGACACATGCCCACCCTCGCAAGCCCAGGCCACACCCCAGCGAAATCGCGTGCCTCATCTCACAATCCCAGGCCGCACCCCAGAGAAAATGTGGTGCCCTCCCTCACAAGACCAGGCCGCACCCCAAGTGAAATGGCATGCCTCACCTTACAATTCCAGGTTGTACCCCAGATAAAACACGTGCCCTCACTCGTAAACCCAGGCTGCACCCCAGCGAAATCACATGCCTCACCTAGCAATCCCAAGCTGCACCCCAGAATAATGCTCCCTCCACACCCAAGGCAGCCCCTCTAGACTGGACACCACCTCCAGGCCCCCTCATCTGTGACACCTGTAAAGACTGGAGGGGGGTTTCTGTACTCCTGCCCTCTATATGTCAGAGTAGAAGCACAGAGCACCCCAGTCACTATTCTCTATATAGTAACGAAGGTCGAGCAATCAAGGCTTAAGCTCTCTGGGGGTGATGCAGGCTGGTTCTTAAGTACAGTGTAGTCCCCAAGCCCCCGCCAAGGAATGTCCACACACTATGTTAGTGATAACACAGTTCTTTATATAAATAAGGTTCAGAATATATACACAATTAATAATACATTGTGTGCTTCGGCAATACTAATATGATAAATATGTACAATACTTATGTGATACCACAATTTACTCATGACTCATTTAAAATGCACCAACTGCTGACAGTCTCAATGGCATACAAATCAAATAGCAAAGTGAATCAACAATAGACATGGGAAGGAAGACAAGTTGGGTTAAACAAATGGCAGAATACTTAGTCCCTACCCAATACACTGTTCTGTGTGAGCATCCCCCCACCTGAGCAACCTGTAAATAAAGTGCATCAACAAGCCCAGTCCATATATTGTTTAAGATAGTCTTGGTTCTTCTAAAAATATTCTACTACCCCAATGTACCTGGTTTAGCAGAGTACTTTGATGAGTGGACAGATCCTTCTTGAGTGAGCTCCCTTTAAGGCAGTAGCCATGGATCGTCGAGATTCCTGGAAGAAAATGTGAACAATGTAATCGAGGCAGCAGCTTTGGTCCTTGCAGTGCTTGTCGATGATCGGTCGTGGACATCCTGCGAAGATGAGACCTGTGGTACACCTCGATGACGAGAGTTGGTTGCCGCAAAGCAGATTGGTGAAGAACATAGGCCCAGCAAGGGCACCAGTCGTCGGCATTTGGCGTTGGTGATCAGGACTCCACCACGACTGGTTTAAGGATCTTTGTTGGTGTCTTTGTGGACTGCGGGTGGCGGGAAACCAACCAGCCGATTCTCCTCAGTTCGTTGGCATCCTTGACTTTCTCCAGCTGGAAAAAGCGGTCGATTTCAAAGTGTCTTAGGCAATGGAGCATTGCGGCTCTGGTCGACGAGGTTACAGCAGTTCTCCGAACCTCAGTCGACGGTGATGCTCGCAGATGGTTTCGACGTCCTGGCATTTTACCTCAGATTCCTCAACGGTCCCCATCTCTGGTTGGCAGTCTTTTCGGGACTGTTAGGGAGAATTCTCATTTATGGCTAATTTCCCTCACCCAGTGAGTCCCTCAGCAGCTTTGCTGGATTTCTGGGGTTTATTCTTTCCACCTGGTAAGAGTGTGAGCCTTTTTCCCACTCTTACATGTGTTTTGCCATGTGTATTTCTACTGTTTGTGTGATCTTGGACTCTGGAGCACACCACTCCATGAGCCCCACTTTTTGTGTATGTTACACAGCACCTTCAGTGCATTGCCACAGGGTGGTCTTTTAGACTTCCTACTGACTCCATTTTTCTGGGGCTGACTACTGTCCCCCAGAAACATGTAAAGTTGCCATTAACTTTATATAGTCACTTTAAAACTATAGGCCCAGTACACGCCATTTTACATGGAGTATTGGAAAGGGTTAATTCCTACCCCTTTTTGTCTGTGCCTCTCTGAGCTTTGTTTTGCTCTTTTAACATTTAGACTTGGCTGGTGGCAGTGGTATCTACCCTAACTTTTCTACCGTGATTATACTATATAAACGTGGTACTGTTCCAGGCTATTGTGGTAGCCTCGAACATAAACCTGCTTGCCCAAATACTTTTTATTTCGGCTCTGGTCAGGTTTAGTCACCATTTCTTTTTTTTAAAGTCCTTCTTGTGTCTTACTTTGCGCGGCAAACCAGGTTTGCCTTCTTTGTTCACCGTCTTTTGTCGGGCTTCTACGAGGAAGCCCTCCTTTTGGCACCTGGGTGTCTAGGTGGGCTGAATGTGAGGGAGAGGTGTAGTCACCCCCTGCACAGGGTCTCCTTGAAGACCCAAGTCGCACTTTGTATTGATTGGCTGAGGTGGTTGTCCGGGCCGGACAACTCCCCTTCTGAGTGATTGACAGCCAGGCTGTGTGAAGGGGGGATTTTCGTATAAAAGGCAAGGACTCTTGGGCTGGAAGTCACAGTCGCCACTGGAACTGCAAGGAACCTAAGAGAAGCGGGGAAGAAGACGGCTGCTGCACCTCCGAGTCCCGGTGAAGCCCTGCTGCAGTCCTGAGCTATCTGCCCTTCAACGTGCAAAGAGAAATATGGACGGCAGAAGCACACCCTTTTGTCAGAGATTTCATATAATCTAATGCGTATTAAGTAGATAGGTTACTAATTGTAACGTCTTTTTGAGGTGTAGAGGAGAGAGGTGCAACCTTGACACCTAGGTTGCCTGAATACAGAAAAGACAAACAAGATCCCAAGTCGGGAACTCACATCCCCTGCACACTATCGTATGTCTGGATAGCAGGCCAGAAATTCAACATTTAAATTCACACTATTTAAGGTAAGTGGTTATATCACATATTTTGAGGATAAATAATTTAGATGAGAAACAGTTAAAGAAACAATGAGCTTTCAGACAATTTAGGTCACAAGAACCATCTTCATTTTATTCATGATGATGTAGTCGAAGGCGGCCCAACACATTTCGAGTGAATCACACTCTTCATCAGGGGCAATTCAATTTCTACAAAGGGATTATGCAAATAAATAAATAAATGCAATCTTAACAGAAAACGCAATAGACTTGACTTTAATAACCTTATTCAAAGTAATTACATATAATGAAGCAACATTATCCTGATAAACGACTTGTTCCAAGGTAAAAAGTGTCAAGTACTACTGGTGACAGTGTTCCAGTATATTGTTTCTGCCCACTGTTTAGTTTAGTGGAATACATTTTAATCACACACAATCTTATAATGGTACAAAAGGCTAAAGTAAATGGTACATCAGTCAAAGAATATGAAGTGGATTGACAAAACACGCCAGATAAGAGGTAACAAATACCGGTAGAAATAATAAATCTAACCTTGTGTTTTTATCTTTAAAAAATGTTCAGGGTGCATCTGTGTGCAGACAGCTGAATAGGACTCTGGGTGGAGGGACACGTTCATGCAGTAGAGAAAGTGCATTATAGTGCAGAAGGGTCCCTATGGGCATAAGAGGGTAACCATCAGTGTCAAGATGGACTGAGAGATATAAAAGTATGTTACGAAAAATGAGAAATGTCCATAACTTACAGTTGTTCCAAGGACGTATAGAGCTAAAAAAGCTCAGTTCAAGATGCCGGGTAGGAGTAGATTGGTAACTGGTCCCGGGATTTTCGTCAAGAACCGTATCTAAAAAGAGAGCGGTAGGTAAGTAAATCTAAATGACAGCTCAAGAACGAGTATCTTAGCCTCTGGTAAAGACGAGTGGGCAGGGCCCCCCGAAATAAAGGAATCTTACCTGAAGATTGCGGCGCTGTCAAATGGAATCAGGATCCACAGGGGGATGAACGACTCAATTGGCAGCGTCGCATCCTTTAATATACTGTCAAAGCCAGTGACGTCATCCCACGGGACCATGTGTGCCGTCTGTGAGCAGGTGGATACGCTGTTGTATATGGATAACTTCTCTTCAAAGGAGAAAAATAAAAAGACACTTAAGTCAAAGTGGGTGTTGCTCATATATTGCTCCAGCCCTGGAACTTTTTCTTAAAAAGGAAAGGGAAAGGAAGACTTGGGTGTATGTCAGGTGATGTTTACATAGTGACCTCACTACGCTAGTATGCGAGCGACGTAACATGTAAACAATTGGTCTCCCAGCAAGATGGATCAGGTAAAAATGGCTGGCTTAAACCAAGTTAATAGCGAAAGAGACAATTGACAACAGCACGACCAGAGAAGATCCAGTCCAGAGTCTTCTTCCCTTGAGCCTGGTGGGATCAACCAGCTCATCTTCCACAGCCAGAAGATAATCTTCGTGGTCGAAATCGCTGCACACTGCTGTAGTGGTCCGGATAGCCATCTGAAGAGCCTCTCCTGTTTTAAAGGAGTGCACCATTTATTCACCGTCGCTGCTGCTGGCCTCATCCCTTAGTAGTGCAGATCACTCCAGACGTCCTCCTTCTTGTCTCCACAACTGAAGCTCCAGGAACCGTGAGTCTGCAGAAAACTACCAGGAACAACTGCCATGGGACCAGCGTTCTTCAACGAATAAGGTACTGTGTCTGACTTAGAAGAATTGAGTTGAACCCTTCGTCCTCACCAAAGGCTTGTCCTTTTCTTCCTTCCCTTTTATAACTTTTGCCTCCTCTTCTTACAATATCTAAGTACTCCTGGCAATCTCGAATTGTGAACTGTTCTAACTGTGTGATCCTCGGCAACAGGAAGCCTGTTCCACTTGACAATGGCGCAGGCCTATTGACTTTTATCTTCTTGTTAGAAAGTGCCCTCTGATTCTCTCTGCCTTGACAAAAGTATTGCCTATGATTTTTATCCCCAACTCTCTTGTGTTAATTCATGTGCTAAGTGTGTTTGACTACTGTTACATTTCTTCCCACGGGTACGCTTATCTTTAGTAAGACCGAAATTGTCATTACTGTCAAAAAGTGATTGCATATGTACTCCCGGTAACATCTTTGTTTCATAACAGCAGTCTGTCAAATCCTAAGGTGCTTACCTTGAATTGTTCTGCACAAGGGGAATTGGTTATGTTTAGTGTATTTGAAGTGTAGTTTTATTTTACTAGAAGTGAAGTGTTTTGTGAACAGATGGTTTAAAAATAAATGTGCTTATATTTTTTATCCAGAAATCTTGAGTCAGTGTTTGCTTGAGTCACAGTAATTGTTGTCCTTTGTGTAATCTCTACTACTGCTCATTTGCTCTTGAGATAAGCCTGGCTGCTCAGTCACTGCTACCACTCTTTCTGTGTAGTACAGGCTTGTACCAAAGGTGAACTTGTATTACCACTTGTAGTCTTAACTACGGGCAGTGGTCCCTAAGGGCACTGCATAGGATTCTGCCTAACAGGGACTGACTTCCAGGGAGCCTTGGTGAAGTTTAGCTGGTGCACAATGTTCCCTCGTAGCTCCGGAAGAGGTTTCCTAGCCAGGTCCTCTCTTGGATCAGTCCTCGAAGGCACGACAGCTTTCAGATTGCGTCAAAGGAAAGCAGCAGCATTTCTTCTTCTTCCGGCTTGGCTTCAAGAATAAGCATCAAGTTTCGACTTCAGCTTCTGAACAATTCAAGTAAGTGAGAGGTCCCCAAATATATTGTTCTGTCTCTCATTCACACTGCTGAGCCAGGCTCAGGCAGGCAACCATTCAGAAGGGCATTCAGCAGGGAGGCAGCCAATCAGACTCATAGTGCATTCAGGCCATTCTTTTCCATCCAGACAGTCACAACAAGGAATGGGGATTTCATCACACCACACTGCATTCATACCAGTTTCGGGCAGGGCTGTCTCATTCATTGTCTCACACACCAGAATCCAGACACCCATAACATGAAATCTATATTGATCACAAGCTCCATTCACTCCGGTCCCACCCAAGGGTGTAACACAACCTACAGTCACTGGCAAGTCTCCAGCCCTTCTGTCCTGGACTTCCCCACACAGCCATGTATGGAACTTCCACCCACCAACCATCCAGTCAGGGGAAGGGACAGAGTCAGGGCTTCCCAGGACTTTGGTAAAACAAGGTAATAGGCAATAGAAAACAAGAAGCTACATGGGCCTACTTGTCTCCTTTCTAGAATCAACTTATTCCAATGGCAGGGCCTGGGTATCCAAAAATGAAGGATACTCAGAGAGCCTGCCAAATTCAGCATGACGTTTCCACCAGCTCATAACCTGTTCTGTAGGCCACCCACTCATGGGTGCCATAAGGCTATCCCAAGGGTCTGTTCACCACCACCGAAAAGAGGACGAACTGAATTGCCAGGAGTCCCACATGAACTCCTGTGCAGACAACAACACAGAACACACATGATAAGGGAGTACAGGGCTAGGACATGGAGGCCCTGTCCCTCTAATGCATGTCCAGCATCACAACAGCCCCCACAGGCAGCCCCCTCCAGACTGGACACCACCCACAGACAGCCCCACCACTCTGGACACCACTCCCCAGCCCCCCTCACCTGTGACACCCCCCACAGGCATTCCCCGCCAGAATGGAAACCACCCCCAAGCCACCATCACCTGTGACACCACCCACATGCAGCCCCCCCAGACTGGATACCACCCCCCCAGTCCCTCTCAGCTGTGACACCCCCACAGGCAGACTGGACACCACCCTTCAGCCCCTCTTACCTGTGACACCACCCACTGGCAACCACCTCCAGACTGACACCACCCACAGGCAGCCCCCTCCAGACTGGACACCCCTCACAGGCAGCCCCCTCCAGACTGGACACAACCCTCCAGCCCCCCTACCTGTGACATGCCCCACACGCAGCCCGCTCCAGACTGGACACCCCCCACAGGCAGCCCCCTCCAGACTGGACACCACCACCCAGTCTCCCTCACCTCTGCACCTTGACAGTCTGACATATTACCAGTGCAATGCATATCTGCTGCTCAACTTAACTTCTGTGGTCTGACAGCACCATGAATTGCAACACCAACATGTAGTTTGCAAATCTGACCAACTGGAATCACTGAAGGTCCATCCATGAGTGGAAAATCTGCTCACACACCCTTCCATACCTTCATCATCCCCCACCATGAACATGTGACAAGTGAATGCAAAAGCATGTGCATGGCACATGGTATCAAAGACCAAGACATCAAAGCACAGCGACAGAATGTTTACCCACAACAGAAGCAAACATACCAAAAGTTGTTGCAAGATCCACAAACAATGGGGAGGCATGTCATAACCTCAGCATGAGTGAGCTGGGTGGAAAAAATATCTGTCAGTGAACGATCACATGACAGGGCCATGCATGGGTGATGGTAGGGCAGTCAGAGAGAGCATGACTCACAGAAACTGGTTAATTGTGCAGCCACTTTGGAAGAGCAAATATGGCCCACTACCGCATTCCAGTGTTAGAAGTTGAGCAACACATGGGAGAATGCATTGTGTGACTGCACAAGCTGGTGAAGGTGAGTGCACAGCATGTGTTTTACACTGCAATGAGAAACTAATGTGCTATGAACGTCACCATGGAACACTCCCACAGTGAGCCCACCTCCCTCCACCTCAACCACACTTTCTTAAAACACATAGTGAAGCAGCACAAGTAAATGCTATTTGAAAAATACAGTGCAGACCCAGTCATCTGATGGACCCACCACCACATGTCAGGCACATCTGCATCCTGCCATCCGCAAACATCCCAGCAACAACAATACACAAGCATGCACGCCACAAGACACATGAATTGCAAAGGAGAGATGCACTGCCTGAATATAAATCTAGCAAAGAGGCTGACACACACTTGAAATGCATGCAGCGTGGAATGTAACAAACAGAACAATGTATATTAAAGAAATATGTACAAAAATCAAACTTACAATGAAGCTAAAAGTAATCCATGCCAAATACATGCAAAAATCATTTCCTTATGCCTAACAACTATATACAATAAAAACAGGGAAGGAATGTCTAGAAAGTCTGGGGGGAAATAATAATGAAAGAAAGAAACCCTACACCTAAAGAACTATGTACACAGGCAGTGGGCTAGTCCAACTCCTCCTCACCAATCTCTCTTAGGCTTTCCACCAGGGCTGAGTCCAGCGCCACATCATCAGTCTTCATTCTGGCCTCCGTTCTTGCCTGGAGGGCTTACAGGATCTCCAGCATCTGTGTCTCTATGACCTCGGCCTCCCTGCAAGTGGCCTCCAGCAGGCAGCCCGCCTCTTCACCCGATGCAGCACAATCCAAGCCCTGGCCAACACAATCCTTGATTCCCGAAGCCCGCTGCATCTCTGCTCCAATCTGTTGCCCATATCTCCGGAACATGGAAGACATCATGTCCCTCAGGTCTACTTGTGCCTCCCGCCTCACACCACGCACCTACCCCCTTTGGATGTTCTGCCCTGTGAAATGAAGCATCCTCCTTGTTGCCACCTGGTGCCACAGTGCCCGGTGCCTGCTATGTGTGTACGCCCTCCGAGCTGATGATGCTACCCCAGGGCGTACGGCCCATGCACCGCTTCTGGGTGCCTGCTGTCCCTCTGTTGCTGGTGACCCTGTCGGTGCCTGGGTAGGCATGGGTACCACCTCATCTGATTGACCTTGGACTCCCAACTCATGCAGGGATGTTGGCTCCACCAGACTGGGCAATGTGGTTGGGACTGGTGCACAGGGGGCCCTGCTGGTATCTGGGCCAGAAGGCACCCTGGAGGGTGACTGGCACAAAGAGGAGGAAGACGAGGAGGTGGTTGCATCAGTGAACAGTCCATGGAGCACAACACAGAACAGGCATGTTGCAAGCAAGTTAATGAGGTGGCATACCTCACTGTGATGTGTGCAATCAGACTATGTGTAGCCTGCACATCATGACGAATGACGGCTGTACACCTCACCACCTCGGGCTGCAGTGGTAGCACATAGTACTGGATGGCAACACCAGATGGTAAGGGGGTGTCATTCTAGGTGGACACATCAGCCAACACAGGGTGGTGGGTTTGGGTGGAGGCATCCCTGCGGCGCATACAGCTGCATCCGATGGCTCAGGGACTAGATTTTGCACAGGCACCTCCAGGGTGTCCTGCACAGCCTCATGGCCCTGAGACAGGACTGCAGTAGGCACGCCCACCTCAACATCCCCACCTGATCTCATGGGCTGAGCTGCAATGGCCACCACCTCTCCTGCCCCTCCGCCAAGCTCGATGACTCTGGGGTGTCTTCCACCATGGATGGCCCCTGTGTGGTATCACCTGTCCCCATCGCTGCTGAGGAGTCCACTCCTACCTTCACCTTCTTGAACTTACCCCCAGCAGCCATGCCCGATGTCACCAGCACTGCCACAGCCACATCGCTCACTGAAGAAGTGCTTTCGTGGGGGCCCTGCGCCTCTGCCTGGTGGAGGCATCCCTCCTGCCATGCTCCACAGCACTGGCTCCACCCACTTCATCAGATGCAACCGTGGAAAAGGAGACACAGAACAGAAACATCAGCGTACTGCACCAATCTGTGCATGGCAATACCAACATTCACATGAACATGAGTAGTGAAGGGAACAACCATCAACCTCCACATCCACACACATTGACATGTAATCCACATCCATGCAGATACATGCCTGGCCATCCCTCCAGGCCTTTACATCAGGCTACTTGCCACTGTCACAACCAATCAATTGTGTATGTTCCATACACATGCATCATTTCCATATGCCAGCATGCCACAGCAACAAGCACATACACATGTCATGCACACACATCAACTGAGCGGCCCCAGGCAGTGTGATGACCAATCACATCAGAGTCCCATGAACTGTAATCCCTCTACATGCAAAAGCACGTGTTGCATCCAGGCATGAGTGATGGCCAGTTACAAATTCCTATCTTTGGCACACACACATGAACATCATGCATGCACATGACGCGGGCAACACTACCTCAAGTGTCACACTTTTCACACTGGCACGTCTCAGACATAAGTAACAAAGCATGTGAATGATCTGAAAGGCACCACTAAAACACACAATGCAAGTGATATCTCATTTAAAATACATATCGTCTGCATGTGCGCATGGAGAGCAATGTCTGGGGCATGCACGCAGACATCTTTCTCAGAAGCATACTTGTTGCAAGCCTAAGGGGCTCACGTCCAACATGCAGCAACATGCACATGCACCGTATAGCATTGCACTACATGGTTACTCACCAGTCGACTCCAGATGTTCACGTAACTCGCAGACCTGGATGACCAGTGCTGGGTAAGACTTCTCCAGAACCTGTATGTTGGTATTTGACATCCTGCGTGCATGGTGCACCTCCAGAGTGGCACCAGTCTGGATGTAGCGCAGGGCCTTGCTGTGGGTCCTGGATTTCAGGTCCTCCCTGTGCTTGTGCCCGGTCTTCAAGGTGCAGGATGCCATTCCCTCCGTGTTGATGGCATCGGCTATCCCATCCCAAATCTGCTGCCGTCCTTCCTTGCCACGTTGCATCGCTAGGTTGAAGAGGGAATCATAATGCTCCAGGACCTTCTCCACCAGGATGGCAACTTCCCTGGCGGTGAAGTTGGCAGCCCTCTGCCTCGCTGCCATGGAGTTGCCACTCTGGTCTGAAGATGACCATGCAGACATGGCAATCCCTGAGGCAAGTGTGGGTGGGCAAGGTGGTCCTGGAGCTGGGCTGTGGAGTGGTGGTAGTGGTATGACACAGTGGGAGTCTGATGAAGCAGCTAAGGTGGTCAAAGGGCCAAGGACAGGAGCTCTGGCAATGGCTGGACTGCAGGCACTCCAAACGCAGTGCAGGTGGGCAGCAGGCACACACAATGGACATGCAGCAGCAGCTGGATAATTAGTAGGCGGCATGGGGCAGAAGGAGGCCAGTAAAAAGGCACAGAGACAGGAGCATGGATTTTCCGTGTATTATTCGAATGGCAGCTGGAATCAGAGTGACTGGACTTTGCGGTAAAAAAAATGAGCGTGGACACGTGAAATCCAAGGAAAGGCCCTGAGCATGTAATTTACGTGACATGCACTGCACACTGGCGTTCAGCACGCCAGAATCGGGGATACATAAGTATGTGTAGAAGCAACTTCGACCGTGGGTGTGAAGCGGAGGAGACGGACTAGTGGAGTACTTTTGGGGTGGCACGCAATCCGTTAACTTCAGGGACCATACAAACTTCTTATTTTGCTGGGGGATCTGCCCCTGCACATCTACTTTTGTATTTTTCGAGGCTAAAATGGCTTATGCATTTTTCCTACTATGGGTGCCCCTGTGTATTGTGTACCTCTATTCTTACCTTTAGTGTAGCCTTCTGGGGTTCATGTATGCATTTTATGTGTTGGTGGGTGCCACTGCATATCACGTAATGCTTTCTCTTTTTATGGAATCTACCCTGGACTCGTGTATACATTTCTTCATTTTCTGGAGTGCATATGCATCATGCATCACATATTTTTGTCCACTGGGGTACTTTTGAACCTTACTGGAGCACAGAAGTACATCTTCCATCACGTACACTGCACCCTCACTCTAATTGCCCAGGACAATTGCTCGGTGTGCCTTCCATTGTCCACTTACACCTGGCACTTGAGTAGAAAGGCCCCAAGAGGGAAAGTGGGCAGAGGTGGCCAGGGTCAGGGCCCTCCTATAAAAGCAGCTGTCCCAGGCCCAAGGGTCCAGGGAACTCCTGCGGAAGCAGCTCTCCCAGGCCCAAGGGTACAGGGACCTCCTGCGAAATCAGCTGTCCCAGCACCGAAAGGTAAGCGACGTGCAGCTAAAGCGCTGTCCCAGCCCCGATGGGTAAGGGACGTGCAGCTAAAGCATCTGTCCCAGCCCCAGGGCGTAATGCCATGCCCCAGGAATTAGTGGTTCAGCATCTGGAGCCCAGAGTGGTGCCAGCCGCACAGGGTCCACACCAACACCACTTGCCAAGAAGGCAAAGCCTGTACAGCAGGAACAGGCACAACCTCATGGCATGGCACAGGACACTGGCACGTTGAGGAAGAGGAACTTCATGATGATGAACTCCAGATCCACATGGACTACGTGACCATGCACCACCATGACATGTGCCGGCAACCAGGGAGTACACATCCACCTACTCATCCTATGATGCATTGGCAGCATTGCACGAATGAGATCAATGCCTTAGGGTTTGAGAAGCACACTGCTGCTCAGGTAGTGAAGCGCTCGAATGACCTAACCCGTAGAACCAAGTCCAAGTTGGCTGCCAACCTCGCCTCTGCTATGGCAAATGGAGGGGGTCATCAGAGGAGGAGGAGCTCACCCAGCATGAAGAAGATATGAGCCAATTCATTCTAATGGAGCAGTTGCAAGGCATGGGAGGCCTGCCAAATTACTAGGGCACATCCGGTGAGTGACCAAGATTGTGCATCCTGAGTATGTGTAGTGAAGCATCACCAATATGTATGATTGTGGTTCACATCTGGCTGCATTTGAAAGACTGCCCAGGGTGAACCATGTTGTGGTGTACTGACTCCTGTTCAGTGTACTCAAGAGTGGATACAGCCCATGTGTTTTACATCAGTTGAACATGGCCTTGTGACAGTTCTCATCCCCCACTAGCATACCCACCCAACATCTGCAAGATGATACCACAACCCGCAGTCTTGTTAATTGTATCCTTGATGTCAATGACTCTGTATCACGCGCCAGATTCCTTGGCACTTGTGGTTTGCTTGGCGACTCATCTGCCATTAAGTTGTTCCACTATGCTCCCGTTCTTCCAGGAGCGTAGGTCTAGTCTTTCTGTTCTGTCTTTTGCTTTCCCTTTATAGCTCCACCCATCTTTCACCGCGGTGCATTGCAACCCCTTTCTTGCACACTGCTCCTGGGTTTAGACGCTGTTATACTGTTCGCTTTCTGCAAGTTATAACACTGTTGTGCTCTCTCTCTCTCTCTCTCTCTCTCTCTTTCTCTCCATCTCTCTCTTACCTTCTCTCTCTCGAATTCTCCTTTCCGCCGGAACGTATCTCGGTTCGTTTCATCTCCGTTTTACTCCTCCTTCTTTGCTGGGTCTCTCTCTGGTATCATTAGACCTGTATTCCTACGTCTTACCTTCCTTCCAGAATCCTTCCTCCTTATCGGCATTCCCCCTTAGGTGCCCGGTTTCTGCTGTTCTTCTTCTGAACTGGCTTGCAGTATTCTTCTGTTTAGTCTCCTTGTTTACCATCCTTTTTTTCTGTCGGTGCCCTTCAAGTACAGTTACCGATTCCTTTACCTACAAACTTCCCTTGTTACACATACTCCTTCCTCTGGACAGTCTTGGCTTCCTGCTACTCCATCCTGTTGCAGAGATACCTCCTGTATCTATGGGACTTGTTGGATTTCCATCTTGACTGACAATCCCTGAATCTGGTACCTACCTTCAGCCATACCGGAAAACAAACGAGTTTTTTTCTGCCTATGGCTTTTTCCTCTCTTGGGCGCTCTCGGGAGGGGGCCCTTTGCCTGCCTTCAATGTAAACGCAGCAGAGTGGCTACAATTTGAGGGAGGCCTTATCTCTAGGAAAAGAAGCATAAAGACCGAAAGAAAAAAGGAAAAAGGCCAGAGACTTCTAACAGAGGTACAGATGAGGAGGAGGGGGAATCTGCACTGAGTGACGACCCTGAGACAAGTGGCTTTACCAACAATTCTGACACTCTGCTCTGCTAGACATGTACATGTGTCTGAAAAATGAGTTACACTTCATGCACTGCAGGTTATAGGTTCTCTATTCATACATGTACGTAGGTGATTCCATGCTACATAGAACATCCAAGATGACAACCAACATGCCTTATGGCATGTTCTGGGCAAGTGTGCATATGTCTAGACTGTGCACATCCCTGCTGCCGCTATAGCAATGATTCCTGAGTCAAATCGCTGTGAGGCCTAATCCCTTTTTCTCTCCCACACTCAGCACACACTTCATGGGTCCATGGCCCAATCCCTCTTGTGGGTCACTGTACTTTGTGCCTATCTCCAACTCTATTTATTTACTCTCTCCACTTCACAGACCTTGGCTAGGTGTTAGTCTTACAGCCATATATCAACTGTGACTGTTTCCTTTTTTCCACACTAACGGCATGTTCTCATTGTGTACAGTCCCTGTTCCAGGTCAACACCAGTGTGGCATGTGATGGATGCAGACTTGGTTGTGAATATGTCTGTCTGACTGTTGACATGTCATGTAATTGCACATCACTGAGCCACATGACCATGGCCATTTGATTGGTATTAGTCAATATTTCTCTGTGCCATAGTGTGCTTGCTAATGACTCTGTTTGTTGGCAATGTGACCACTGGCAGCATGACCCTGAGTACGGAATGATGTTGTCAGTCTGCATATGCCATGATCAGTTAGCTTCTTGTACACAGTGTGTGAATGCTGTTTCTCTCATGGTGACATGCCCTACATTTTGTTGCATGACAGCAATGTGATATGCATGTTTACTGTAGACACATTGAGAAGGCACCAGATGCAGAGGAGGAGTAGGAGGAGAAGAAACAAGAGCCTGTGGCGGTTCAGACCACCAGTGGAGGATGTGGCGTGGCAGGCCATGAGATTTCACTGGTGCTACAGACCATCCTGGGCCTTGCTGCATACAATTCTAACTCTTTGGACTCCATTAGCTCTGATGCTGTGCCAGATGTGCAGTCCTCAGTGATGGCAGAGGAAAGTGCTCCAATTGTCGGAACAGTTGGGGCCTGTGAGTCTGTATGGGGTCAAGTAACTTCACAAGGCCAGTCAGTGGTGTCAGGGCCATCTGTGGTGGTTACAGATGCAGCACCATGGTCCCACGTATTGGTTTCTGATCCTGTGGCAGATGTTCAAGGGAGGTTTGCAGTCCTGCAGCCAGAGACAGTGGCATCACAGCAAGGGCCATGCTCACTTGTGTCATGAAGGTGTGGGCCCCGCACACGTGGGAGACGTGTGCAGCCTGGGCAGACAGAGTGGGAGAAGCAGATGTTGCTTTCCACACACTGACAGGGTGCTGCCTTTGAGAGTTTGGCTGAGGGCATGGATAGGGTGGCCAGTTCCATGATCCCACCAGCAACACAGATGGAACAACAGCTGCAGGTCATGCGGTCCACATGCCGCTCCCTCAGGCTGTACATGGAGGCCAACATCAGGAGCCGACGGGCAGATCTGAGGTCTCCCAGGCATCCACGCTTGCAGAGGGTTGGCACACAGGGAGGCCCTGAGGTAAGAGCTGCTGGCCCACAGAGCTGCAATCCATGAGGATGAAGCAGCCACCAGGAGACTGTTCCAACAGGAGATGCTATCATTGAAGCAGACTATCTCTGAAGAACTCTGTGCATACCATGAGGTTGTGCATGGTGACTTCCAAGCCCTCAGTGTGATGGTGCATTCATCAGTGTTACAATTGGCCACTGCCGCTGATGACCAGGCCAGGGCAGTGCACGGTCAGCCTCAATCACCACTACCACCTTGTGATTCAACCCAGGGTGGTGGTGCCAGCACAGACATGCTTCCTGGTCCACTATAGACATCCGGTCCGTGAGCCAATGGAGGTTTATTTTTACATCCAGCCATGTGAAAGTTGAAATGCACCCTGCCCCTCCCCACTCCCGGGTGGGTACACCCCTGCCCGCCCGGTCAATGATGGACATTTTTTATTTTTTCTTGTTGATACATTTGTTCACCCCAGGGCCGGATGTTGGCAATTTATTTTTGAGTTGCCCTTTCCAGGTTCAATTTTTATTATTTTACTTATTTTTTCCTTGAGGTGTGCTGTTAACAACTCAATGCCATGACGTTTGTAGTGGTGGACATGCAGGCATGCATAGTGTGGTCAACTTGCATGTTTGCATGGTGGTGCACGGGATAGAATGTGCAGGTAACTATGGGTTCTGTATTCCCTTGCACATGTGTGCTGTGTGAATGGTACTCCACTATTCCTGTTTTAATGTCTTCTCCAATGTTGTTTCAGTAATCCGTGATCTGGCAGTGACTGCTGTCCAGGCGGAGACACCGTGCACCCTTTGATGTCCATGCTCCTCATGCCCTCCACCAGGCACTATCCCTCCTGTACCTAATTTGGAGACATAGTTCGGGGTGAAGGTGATGCAGGATTCACACCATGTCGACACATTAAACAGGCAAGCATGAGTACTGTCTTGCATGTTGAGCATGCATGATTGGTCACCATTTTTGCAGCATGTCTAATTTAACTTATATGTGCTTTGCTTTCTACCATGCCGACATGGTTATTTAAGTGGTACTCATGTCACTGTGTTACCTACCTTGGTCACTTTATCTATGGTCGTACCTACTGTGGTGTAGTGTATGTCATTGGCCATCTCCAATCGCAGCAGTGTACTCCTTGAGGTGGCATTTCCTTGGTCTTCCCTCTCATTGTCACTCTCTCTCCCTCTCTCTGTTGTGGTAAGCTTCACTCCAGGGCAGATCACAATCTATGTCATGTCACCCTCTTGCACCCTGTGGTGCTTCTGCAGTGGTTGCTCTATGCATATTTTCTGTATCAAAGCATGTGTTGTCATGGATGTGAATGTTGTTTTTGTTGTTACTATGCATGTGATTGCATTTAGGGGAAGCGTCTCCCGATGGTGTGCATCATATGCAAGGCAGGTGGGTACCATGTACAGGTAAGTGAAGGGCATTAGCAGATGCTTGTGTAGTGTTTGCACTACATGTGATCACGTGGCAGTACCTTGTCTTGTGGGGCACCAGTACTTCTTCATGGGTGCATGTTTCACAGGGTGTGCATCTGATGATGGGTCTGGGCATGGTGTTGCTTCGATGGATTCATGGGGCAACTGGTCTCATATTCTAAATTGTGCTAGTCCAAATGGTGTGAGCCTTTCATGGGTTTTTGGGAGTGGGTTGCATGGCCAGCTGTTTGTGGCCTGTGACAGGTGTTTATGGTTGTGCTAGTTTGTGTCTCATAGCACTTTCAGCATGTGTAATGAGTGACACTTCACAACCCTTGCAATGCTTGTGGGGTTATTGATCGATGTTACATTTGGACTCCCTTGATTATGGATCAACACTTATGGTGTGCAGCACCAGTTAAAAGCCACAAACATGTGAAGAGGAGTGCACTTTTTTGGGATATTATGTTGTATACCAGCACATTAGGTTTAGTGGTGTTTGTGCTTTCACATGCATGTACCATGCATGCTGCACTATGGTGTTTGCAGCTTCAAGTTGGCCGCAGCTGGGTGCATGGTACTGCTGCATTCAATTGAATGCAGTTTTTGACCAATTACATGCTGTGACAATAAAGTCTGCATTGACCATGCACTTGTTGCATTCTACATGTAGCATGCTTTATCCTTGCTTTCTGTATCACATTGCTTTGTGTTGTCGGCTTATGTCTTCCATGGCAGTTGCCTCAGTGGTCAGCCTTCCATTATGATATCGGCCTCTGTGAATTGATACATAAAGCATGAACCTGCAGGGAGTGCAAGAGGTGAGTATTTGTGCTTGCATTCTTGTGGTTTGCATCATGGTTGCATTCTACAAAATGTGCATGCAACTTGCCAACCCATCTGCAGTATCTTCTGCTCCTAGTCCTTCATCGTCCCTTTGTGATGCATTCGCCTCTCACTTGTTTTCAAAAGGCCTGGACATACTGGACATCCTTGTGACATGCTCTTCCAACAGAACCCTCCGCCTTCTTGCCCCCCTACCACTCACCTTCCTCCTTCAACCTCCTTTGCTCCTGTCTCCCCTGAAGAAGTCACCAGAGTTGTAAAACTCCATGAAGGTCTCTTCCAAAACAGGTGGGCCCGTTATCATCCAGTACCATCAAGGGCAACATCTCCTCTCCCACCCCTGCTCTTGCTTATCTTTGCAAGTACTCCTTTGTTGCTGGTTCTTTTCCATCCAACCTCATGCACCTCCTTGTGCACCCCATCCTTACAGTACTATCTGCAGACCTTTCCTGCCCAGCCTCCCCCAAATCAACACCATAACATAGTTGCTGGCAGTCTACAGGTACACCACTGTGCATTCAAAGCTTCCTGAAATATGGACACTGCTCTCCTGAACACCAAAATGCTCCATGATACATGTGTTATCTCGGAACGAGCTTAGCTCATTCCTAATCAACCATTCCTCCAAGAACATTTTGGGCCCTTTCTCCTCCACTACTTCTTCCTCCACCTGTAGCATCCCCCAGGGCTCCATTTGTTTGCCCTGCATCTTTAACATATACATTTCCTTGCTGCAATGCTGCATTGCCTCACTCTCACGCAAATGCCAGTACTATGCCAACGACACACAACTCTTCAGCAAAGTTCCTACTGACAAACTTGCACCATCCTTCATCCCTTACTGCCTCTCCACCATCCTGGCCTGGTGCACTGCAAATGACCTCAACTTGTAGGCCAGCAACACTGAGAGACTCTCTATTGGATCCCCTGCTGCCTATTTCTCCCCTTCAATCTGACCTTCCTCCATGGGCTCACCACCTCACCCCCTGCCCACTCCTCGAAAGCCTGGAATCTTGGAGTCATCTTCAGACATCATCAAGAAGTCCCACTTTCAGCTCATCCTTCTCAAAGTAACTGTGCCCTTCCACACCTTCTCCTAGAAACTCAATGTCACCCGCGCTCTGGTTCTCTGCGGGCTACCCTATTGCAACAGCCTCCTCCTTAATCTTCCTTTGTCCACAATGTGACCCCTCCAGCTTACCCAGAATAGAGCAGTAAGACTTATCCTTGGCCTCAGGCTCAGGGACCACATCTTTCCTGTCCTACAAAGCTTTAACTGGCTCACGGTCTGAGCACATATTAAATTGTAATCCCTTTGTATCATCCACAGGATTATCCGGGGCCGGGGACCACTCTATCTTCAAAGCTTCCGGATCAAATACTCCCCTTTTAGATTCATGTGTTCCTCTAGCAACAACTCCCTGTGTGGAAAGCGGTTTGCTATACAAAGAGAAGGTGGTCGATCAGTTTCCTCTGCGGGCTGCCTTCTGTGTAATAGTCTCGCTAGCCCTCTGCGTCTTGAGCAGGACCTCCTTAAGTTCACAATAAGCCACAAGTTCTTTCTCTCCTGCTCTTCCTTCTCCTCCTCTCTTCCCTGCTAGTAATACAGTAGTGTGAATGATGTGCAGGGCCCTTAAGTATCCTCGGGGCACTGACCCCCGCACATCTCTCATCCAAGCCACTGTGTATATAATGCACTTGCTCAGGCTGAGCCTCACCACTCGAGGTTGCATTTACGTTGATCTTTTATTTTCTAACCACTTCACCCCAAGCACTTCTCCATGAACACCTCACAACGTTTTCCCTTAACCCCCGCCCCTGTACACATTTGGAACACTCGCAAGGCATAGTAGGTTTGTCTCCCCTCCAAGTTATTGTCATGATTTGTTTGTAATATTGATTCTATTATTTGTCTCTGTTGTAATTCATTGTCTACCTTCCCCTGTCCTCACCCTATTGCCCAGTGTGAACTTTGAACCTGTTTGGGTAATTGTATAAGTGCCTAACAAGTGACCAATACATATGTTTATGAACAAATCCGCTCCCATTAGTGTGTTCAGTGCAATGTGCCAATGCTACACAGATGATGGCATGCCTTGTCATGTCATTGGTAGTCTTCCAGAGGTGTCCCTGCTTTTTTGTGGGATCAATTATCTGCATATGTGATGTCTTCTCATTTTCATGCAGCATGTTGACTGATGTGTGCATTGTGTATGTGCCATCGTCTAGTGAATGGGGATATATGACGTGCACTTTTGCTGCATGTCATTGAGGGGGACAGGCAGGGTGGGGGATGTTGGTTGTCAGTGTGTGTGTTTTGCGTGTTTGATCTGCATGCAGGGTGCAGGCATTTCTACATGTGTGCTGGGACACATGTTGATGGTTGTCTTGTGAGTTGTTGTTTACATGTATTGTATGTCACTGAGGGGTGCCCGTGGGTCTTGAATTTTTTGGGGCATGGATGTGTTAACTGCACTATGTTACATTTTGTTCACTGTCTTGAGATCCTTCCATCAGGTATTGATGGTTATTTCATGGGATGAAATTTGACTGTCAACTGCATGCCAAGGGTACAGGTAAGATGTGCATTTATCTTGATCGTTATGGAAGGGCTGCTTTAGTTGCTGCATGTCTGGATGTGGTAATTCTTGTGAATTGCACTGTTTGTCACAATTGTCTAAGACCTATTGTGAATAGTTTTATTGTTGATGGGGTTTATTGTGGTCATGTTGCCATGTTCTGGGACTTTTGGGTCAATATTGCACTGCTTTTCTACACCCCACAATAGGGACATGTTTGTTCACATCATTCACAATCTAGGATATGTGTGCAGATATTTTCAATTGTGCTTGTTGAATTTTGTGTCCATGTAAATTGTTGAGGCCATGTATGTCTTGCAGCTCAGACATGATATTTCAGGATTTGTTGATGCTTACATAATTGACCGGTTTGTTAGTTACTCAGATCCACCAGAGCAGAAGGGGACATCTACAGCGGGGGTAGTGCAAAGTATAAATATCCTTTTACATTACATATGGGATGGTTTTGGTAACACAGAGGTGATTTAATTAAATGGTTGTCATGGTGGTAATGGTGTACTGCCTCTTCAATGTGTTTCTTTTGTAAACACAAGATGATATGTCTTTTAGTTCTAAGAGATGCACACAATTTAGCACTTCCAATGGCACTTTCACAGTGCGGTTTTGTGGGCACAGTGGATTGGCTGGATTAGCCCATTGTCATCATTGAATGACACCTGGGATGTAGCAGGATCGTGTGCACTCCACAGGGGAGGGATTTTAGGTGAAATACGATTGTACAAGCTGTGTACATGCAGCCTCTCCACGTGCCCTGTGCCCAGCCATACACAAGCAGTGATCCTGTGGGTGTGGATGGGGTGCTACCACAATGTCCACCAGGATGCCACGCCATGTTGCAACATTGTGCATGACATATGCTGCCACATCGATCCTACAGACTACTGGTGGTGCATATAGCAACACACCACCCGAGTGGTCAAGGGAGCTGAAACATGACTTGAGTATTTTGAATGTGCGCTCCACTGTGCACCGAGTTGCAATATGCAGAGTGTTGTATCTTACCTCAGCATGTATGTTGGGGTTGCGCATTGGTTTCTTCATGTATGTGCTCAGAGGGTAGGCACTGTCTCCTGCAGAGATGAGAATGGGTGTCTATGTCATTGGTTGACAGTGTCTGTTGGTCTCTGTGCAACATGCATGCATGTGCATGGCCATTCATACTCACCAATGAGCCATGTGTTGCCATGCTTCCCAGCTTACAGGGCCTGGTGTAGAGGTGACATCATGAAGATGTAACTACCATGCGTGCTGCCAGGATAGTTGGCACACACTTCAGTAATGATGCCCGTGACCTCACACGCAACCTGTACATTGATGGAGTGCCAGTGTTTCCAGTTGGAGAAGATGTGCTCTGTTGCTTGAGGTGGACCTAGAGAAACATGTGTGCAATCAATGGCCCCTAGCACTTTTGCGAATTGCGCCACACAATAGAAATCCTGGGCCACTGCTTGCCTTTCTGCAGTTGTTCTGGGCATATAGATATGCTGACGGACAGAAGGAAGTTTAGTTATTATTGCCAACACCTGGTGTAGGCAGTGTGACTGTGTGGCCTGGGAAATGCCACAGCCTATGGCGGTGGTCCGCTGGAATGAGCCAGTGGCCAAAAAATGCAGGGGCTCAGTGCTTGGGAGCACATGGTGGGTGATGTGAGGTCATCTTCCTACTCCGGGACAAGATCTAGGATGATTTGGGGGAAACCCATACCTGCCATAGACCTGATCATCAGGCATCCCAAAAATGCTGGTCCTTGGGTGGAAGATCCAGGCCCTGACAATTCTCCTCCTCCTGCTGAGTCCCAGGATGACTGCTGCAACAAATGGTGCATTCACCTTGGCTGTATATGTGCGATTGTTGATCACGCATGCTTTTTGTGCATTTGTTTGTGTGCACGTTGACATTTATGCCTGCTATCGTGAGGCGTAGGTGTTTCGGGATTTGAATGTCGTTTTTCCCGTGCTGACATTCCTTGTTCAATTCCATGAATATGTTTTTTTTGCGTGTGTATGGGCGGTGCGATTGTTTGATGGTGGAACATCCCTTGTACGCCCACATTTTCACTTTTCTTCCTCATTTCACATGTTCCACCCCCTTTTTAGGTAACCGGTCTGGCACAGCCGGCCCTTCCCTTGGAGTCTTGCACAAGGCGTTCGTCAGCTCGCAGTGATGTGTTGGACCACCGCAGATTCCTCGCAAGTACCGGGTAAGCCCTGTGCATTGTGTTCCATAAATCGACCAACGGGGACTTGCGCGCGATTTCACATGCAAGTCCAATTTTGGCAGCACTGATTATTCCATGAAACAGGCCCAAAGTTCTCTCATCGTTCTCTGAAAAACAATAAATGTGTGAACTGCCAGAATGATGTCATCACCGTATGACTGCCAGATGACATGCCGATTTCCAATTTTTGGAGCGCAATTCCTCACCTTCAGTAGTTTATCTGGAAGGTAGGCCAGATATACATTGAATAGCCGAGGCACCTCCACTAAACCCTGCTTAAGACCCTTGCTTGTAGGTATGTTTGCTGTCCAAGTGCCCCTGCTACTCAGCCTAAGACACACTTTTGTGCCCTCATGGGGCTGAATCACTACATTTAAAAGGTCCAATGGGACATTCCAGGTTACCAACTTTGACCATGATTGCTTTCTATTTACAGGTTCAAATGCTGCCTTAAGTTTAACATAGACCACATACAACAGAGGATTGTTCCTTTCAAGGGCAGCACTAATCAGCATATCCAGTGCTAGAATGTAGTGTGAAGTTGGTTGCTTACCCGCTTCTGAATCCTGTCTGAAATGCACTCATAATATTTGCCTCTGTAGCTCAACTTTAAAGCTCTTTCAGTATTAGCCCCGCAAATATGTTACTTGGGTCATCTAGCATCGACAATAATCTATAATTGCTGGGCACCAGCGTAGAATACTTTTTGTGGACAGGGATCAAGACTGACTGTTTCCAGGACAAAATCAAGTTGAAAACTGCCTTTGCATGCCAGCAACTGCTGCAAGGTCCTTTGTAACGTCGCCTCTTGAAGGAAGAAATGCCTAAAACACACTATATACATACCAGACCGAATTATTGAATGTGTAGCCATTTATTGCTACTTTGGGATACCAATCCGTGCTAAGATTTGGCAGCGCTTAAAGGGAAGGCGGCTTTGTTGCTCACTAAGATGATCAGGAGGATTATAGTAGGAATGGGATGGCTAGATTGTACAAGTAATGCTTCTGCCCAGCTATATTGTATGGGATGGAAGCCATAATGATGGGTTCTGCCCTCCTCATCTGGCTGAATGTTTTGGAGGTTAGGTTTTGGAAGGCACAATCGGGATTCCATCCAGTGTACCAATGGTCGCACTTAAACTTGAATTAGGACTGGTCTCATTAGTTGTGCAGGTCAACTGCAGGCATGGTATGCTGTATGTAAACAAGTAAAATGTTCCTTTGTGCCCACTACTTAGGCTACTAGGGCATGCATTAAATACTGGTGTGTGGACTTCACTGAGAAAATTCAAACCTACAAACGAAACAGTGTTTGAAAGTATAGATTGGGTCCCTGATTGGTCGGAGGACTTCTACAAAATGAAGAGGAACGTTTTTTAAACAATAAGTTCTAGCGATTTGTGCATGAACCATAGTCTTTATACAACCTTAAAAACATACAGTGAGTTTGCAAGGTTAGGTCATGCCCTAGCAGTAGCACAACGCTATTTGGAATTGTGCCCTTTGTCTGATTTGGGGGGGTTTGTGTTGCTCTTGAGGTTAGGTCAGCTTCCCAATTAAGCAACACGAGGTTCCCAAATGGAACTGGCAGAAGATAAAAGAACTTGCAGGCTGTGTAACCGAGACAACGTCTTGGAGACAAATAGACATGTCCTTACTGCATGTATCACCCTGGGAAGTACATATATTTGTCACCTGGGTCGGTTTGTACATGACTATGAGAGCATCACATCGAGTGAGTTCTGGTTTTACTGTCTAACTACCAGTAGCACGGCCATACAAATTGCATTGCATAGAATATGGACATTTATTATCAATAGGCTTGAAGAGTAATGCATTGGTGATGTAAAGTGCACATCAGAGAAAGAGATTCTATTGGTAGTATTTAATGCCAGGCAACGCAAGTCTGTCCGTATTTTGTATTTGTAGTTGAAGTAGTTTAAACAATGTGAAAAGTAAATAATCATGAGATGAATTGATCGATTATTGCATTTTTATTTTTTTAATCAGATAGACAGCATGACATTGACATATGGAAATACAGAAAAGCAACGGCATGAAATGAGTGGGGCCAGCATAATATACAATATCAACAGCAAGTCACACATTATTCTGTTCTATATTATGAAACCCAGATATAGCGCCCATCCCACGAGCACCCCATTAATTAGTGGCTTGGCTCTTGCCACGAGCCAGGTACGTGCAGAAGGGAGAACAAATATCTTTAGACCGGCAGGCCGGGGCGACCATGGCAATAAAGTCTTCCTCCCTCTCGCTAGTTTAGATCGAATCCTTAAGGCAATCATCACAGGTTGGATCCGCCACCGATTTCCAATGCCGAAGGATATATTTTTTAGCAACAATACAGGCAAGGTTAAAAAAGTGCCTTACAACTATTGACACCTTACCGATATCACCTATCAAACATTTTAGTGGGGCCATAGCAGCAGGAACCCCAACAATGTCACTCAGCAATTCAGCAACATTTTGTCAAAATAGCTTAACAGGCGAACAGTCCCAAAACATATGGAGTGAGGTAGCAGGTGTCAATCCACATTTCACACACGCACCATCTATATCTGGAGAAAACGTAGCAATTTTGGCAGTGGTGTAGTACAGCTGATTGAGAATTTTAAACTGTATTAGCCGGTGCCTGGCATTCATAGATACTTCTTTAGTTAATAGACAACACCTCCTCCACTGTGTATCTGTAAATTCAATGCTCAAGTACCGTTCCCGCTTCTGCAATGCCCTGTTCCGATACCCCTGCCTGGCTTACAGCTAATTGTAAAGTTTAGGAATCATACGTCTATTGTATCCCCCCTCAATGATTGCTGTAATACCTTCATGTGTTTCAGGTTCATGTAGGAAGGATGGCCACAAGCGCCAGGTGGCCACCTTGATCCGGTAATGTTGCATCACTTTTAAAAAGATGTCACCCAATTTGCCCTGCAAGTCATCCAACGACACAAACATGCCATCAGGAAACAAGTCCCCAACAGTCAATTGTTCTCCCACACCCCATACGCTGGCTATGCCTGTATCATATGTAGGATTAAGACCAGGTTATGTCTATAGAGGAACCTGCTTGCTGTAGGGAGTGGCAAGCACAGCCTGCAGAACAATCGAGTCCAAGCATTCACTGTAGTGTGCACAGGGCCAATCGAACAGGAATCTACATATAGATATCTGACAATTACTGATTGGATATTTATAGGTGCTGCCCCATGCTTCTCCAGGGATACATGGACCAACCTAAATCTCGAGAACAAATACCCCACAAAATGCTCCTGTGCCACAAGATAGTAGAGTTCAAAATCTGGCGCAGCTAGGCCCCCATGGTTGTACGGCTCAACAAGCTTTTCCCTGCTGATTATAGCTGCCTGCCTGCCTCCCCAAACAAACCCTAATGCAAGCAACCTCAAGTGCGTGAAGAACTCTCTCCCCGGCCATATTGGGACATTACGAAAATAATATACGACTTTGGGAAGCACAATCATCTTGAGCAATGAGAGTCTACCAAGACTATCATACAGTGAAAGAGGGAGTCTGGACCATATCTTCAATTTAGCCAAAAGTAACAGCAAATACCCTGCATGGTTATCAGAGTATAAAGATTTCTGTGACCTGGGGACCACTATACCCAGATACTTAGACCATAAGGGGGCCCACTTGAAATCTATTAACATAGTCTGAGCCGTTGTGGCATCAGTAAGTGGGATTAGCTCTGACTTGGCTCTTGACTCTATACCCAGAGGATCTAGAACGTTTGTGGACAGTGTCCATCATAGACCCAGGTAGACCCTCAGGTAACTGACATAAAGGAGAGTATCATCTGCATATAACAAGATGATATGCAGATGCCCTGATGCCCATGAAGGGCTCTAATAAGAATTGTCAGGGGTTCTATAGTGAGTACAAAAAACAAGGGGGAGAACAAACATCCTTGCTGTTTACCCCTCCTCAACTGCAGCAACTGCAATATATTATTATTAGTGTGACCCCTGGCCACAGGCCCTGAATAAAGCAACCGTACAAACTTAATAAAATAGTGTCCAAATTTGTTTCACCGCAAAACCCTGAACAAATACATCCACACCACTGAATCAAAGGATTTCTCTCAAGAGAAGCTGCTATTGCCCTGGCACGTTGATTAATTTGAGACACAATGCTGAACAGCCGCCTAAGATTCTGCGCCATGGGCCTACCTCAGATAAACTCGGACTGATCCGGGTGGACCAGCTGTGACACGTATGGGAGCAGACGGGTGGTAAGTATTTTAGCGAAAACCTTCATGTTCACATTAATCAAAGACGGTTTATAGTCAAAATATAGAAAACAAAAATGTCGAAAGTCAAAATATCGAGAAAAAAAAAGTCAAAAAAAAAAGTCGAATTGCTTTTTCAATACGTTTTTTTTTTAAATGGGGGGTTCCCCCCCAACCCGCCTTTTTTCTATTTTTTTTTATTTTACCCCTTTTTTTACTTGCGGATCCCCAAAAATACATATAAATAAAAAAATAATACATTCGACTTATTTTTTTTCGATATATTTTTTTCGATATTTTTGTCATTCGACTTTTTTTCCCAACTTTTTGATTGACCACCATCAAAGACAGGGGCCTATATGAGGCAACTACAGCGGGAGGCTTATCAGGTTTTAACAAAATGGTAATAATGACTACCCTACGGGAGGCTGATAATTTCCCCACCTCCAACGACTCCTCCCACACTTGAAGAAGTCTAGGTGCTAAGGTTGATTTGAATCCCTATATAACTCCACCCGAAGCCTGTGCGACCCAGGCACTTTACCAGGTGCCAGGACTAATTTAACCTCACACACTTCCTCAACAGTCACCGAGGCATCCAGGGCCAGCATGCCCTCCTGGGATGGAATTGCATTTTTTTTAAAAGTATAATTGAATTCAATGTTAATTGATATTATGTGTAAAGTTCAATGTACTGTAACAAATTACATAATTAAAAATAGAAGATACAGAAGAATCCTAGATGAGACTAGACATGACCAGGTTAGAAAACATTGGCCACGGTGGGATAATTGTGCTCATCTCAAAATATTATGTGAGAAAGCTGATAGGTCTGAGGCAACCAAGTAAAGAGAGGACAAGAGGACACCTTAAAAATGGCACCAAAAACCCACTGGGGTGCTTCAACCTAACCGTTCAGCAGGATACACTATTAGCACATTTTACTGCAGGTCCAATCATTACAATAAATGCATTCAGCAAAGTGCATGTAATGCTCTGTTAAACAATAGAAACAAGCAACAGAAATGCCATCAGTTTGGGCTTTTGCATCGGCATGGGAAAGGTACTTGCCAGCTGCTGCTGTATTGGTATTAACTTGCCCTGTATGGTAGCAGGTGCATTATGGTGCGAGTACCTGGGCATCTAATAGCAGTGCCTGGAAAATACCTACTACTTATACACAAGCCAAAACTGTTAGGTTTGCCAATGCTTTTTTTTAACATGACTTCAGTGAAGGGCATTCAGAGTTGTTATAAATCGAGTGGCTGAAGGTAGACCTGGTTAAGACATTTTTATTAAACCCGTAGCAGGTTTAAAGCTGCAATTCAGTCATTAACTCTCAGAAGACTGCTTTGAAAAAACACTGTCAGGCACTTTGAATGCACATTTTGATGTCAAAGCTTGATGATAGCGAGCTCAAAGAGTTTCCATGAGGAGGTGTTTTGGGCAGGGAGGGGCAGGAACTGGGTGTGAATGGCCATAGGGCTTAGCATGACCACGAGCAAGCAATGGGTGGGCAAATAGACCAAACAACACCTGCAAGCTGTGTATCCCTCCTCATATGTCATTTCTCCCTGTCTGTACGCTAAGGCAATTATTTCACCTATAGGTGGTGCAATAGACACCTAACAGCCCAAACTAAAAACAAAGCAGCTTCTGACACTCCCTCCTTCTCCGAAAATCTGGAAAGTGAGATAAAGGGTCAGAGGACACAGTTTGCTCTTTTACACCAAAAAGGGAAAGTTCATTCCCAAGCAAGTGGACAGAAGATTAATCTATCCAATTAACCATGATTGAACGCCTACTGAATCCCTCCAATTGAAGCAGTACAGTGACGGAGAAAACATGCCCTAAGTATATAGAATGGCTGACATTGTATGACATGGTGCTCAAAGATCAGGCCCAACTGGTAGAAAAGGGTCATTCTGAGAGCTCTCAATTTAGCAATCTCCTTTCTTGCTTCTCCATTATAAGGTCAATACAACATTTCAAAAATGCAGGGCCATAGGGAAATAGAAAGATGGGAAGCACAAAAGAGAAATAAGAATGGCATGGGATAGTCATGACTCAAACAGGAAGCAAAAGACTGACAGGACAAAACCACCTTGACCAAGAAGGTCACTTAAGTACCAAACCAACGGCACAAATGAGAAATTGTGTTTACTTAATTATGTGCCCATCGAATCTACATTGTGCAGTAAAAACATCCAGAAAACCTACAAAATGGATACATGAGCATCATTTTTATATTTGGACGAAGGAAATTGAAGCACCATTGGTACAGCATTTTTAGGTCAAGGCCATGCTGAATCTAAAATACAATGGGCCTCATTACGACCCTGGCGTTAAGGGTTTAACGGCGCCGTAAAAGGTGTCGGCGCCGTTAAACCCTTAACGCCTGATTACGAGGTCCCTTTGCGGGACCCAACTTAACGGCTGGTTTTACCTGCCGTTAAAGTAGGGTGCCGCAAAGGGACCTTGGCGCTAAGTACGGTGCCGCAATTTGCTACTCATCCTGTGAACTGTTATCTCATGCCTGTGTTCTGTTAATCCATTAGTCCCTTCCTAGTTTCTTACCCTGGCTCTAAGCGTGAGCTACTGCTTGGGCTCTGCATGAGTTTCTAGAATACATGTGTTTTTGTAAATTCAGCATCTTGGGTTCTGAGTCTTTCCTAATTCTGAGACCTGATGAGGCCTCTGCGTTTAGGAAAACGGCTGTGCATGTTAATGGTTTTAGGGGCTACATATATACGTTTGTATGTTCTTCATGCCTATGTGCAAATATTCTTCATGTCTGCTTGCATATGTCCTTCATGTCTATGTGTGAATATTCTTTGTGTCTATGTGCTCTAGTTATTCTCTATCTATACATATACATACACAATAACTACTACCTGTCACTCTATTGGTCACATCATCTATTATATTTTTAACTACAACTTCATGGTCTTAGTTAGTTTCATCTTTCACCCCTAAACTCCTGGGGCGGTAGGACTGTCTCAGCTGGTATCGTTTTTCACCTAGACTATAGTGATGAGGGGTAGGGATAGGAAGCGTTACTTGCATACTCATCTGATTAGGGGCAGTGGGTTTTATTTAGCTGCCCCATTACACTACTTAACAATGACATCATAGCAAATATTGGACTATGTTTGCTATATGCTGCAGACATTTGAGGAGGTTACTTAGTGTGTTATCCTGTATGCCATATCACTTGGGTTAGTCTGTATGCCATATTACTTAGTGAGTCACTGCAGCTGGTGCAGCTGATGGAATTAGAACTATGCAATCAAATCATTTCACATGGTCTGTATGACAATACAAAAGCAGGCCAATTGGCTATGAATCAGTGCTGAAACATTTGATTGGATCCATGCATTGGTGGTATGAAGGAGAATATGGAGTAAATGCTGGGAATTTTCTTGACCCGTGTTTTAAAGTCAAGTTGGCAACTTTTAAACAACTTGTGTGTAAAAATGAGGACAATTCTGCAAGTTGGCATTCTCAAGAGAATGTTCTATCCATTCATAAGGATGCACTATAGAGTTTATTAAAATTCCAGCTGGAGTAAGAGAGTGAGTCAAAGGTTGAACGTTAACTACTTAGTGCAGGACTCCACTAATGCTAGGAATTTCATCTGACAGTAGACTTTCTTAACTTTTTATTTTTCTATTTAATATAATGTGACATTAGTTCTGCAGAACTTTCCACATAAATAAAATAAAATTGATATTCAAAATAAAAACAAATTGTTGACCGATACATACGTAAATGATTCCTTAACACATAAACATTCAAATGTGTAATAATACAGTGTCTTCTGGAACCAGACGACACAATAAAAAGATTTTAATAATAATAAGTTTGAGAAATTGGATTAGCACATATCCTCTGTTAATTTGGCTTCCACTTCATTCCAGATACTCAACAAGGCTATCAGCATTGTTATGGTGCTTGAGTTGAGGGAATAAAGCCAAAACACGTTGCCACAGATTGATTCATAGTTTGCACAAACAGGCCTATAATTGATTATTTACAACATGCTTAGTACCAAGGGGTTTCTAAACACGGACCGGGGGATCAAACCTGTCTTGCTCTGGGTTATCTTGCTTCCAAGACGAGTGTGTTGCCCCTGGGCTATCCTCCTGAGACTGTTCACGTACAACTGGGAAGGTAGCTTTCAAGATGTCAAAACATGCTGAGCAGTTTCCGGTACTTTAGGTATTTTGCATATATGACATGTTCGACAATCCTGTGGAATACGCAATTGAGGACCATTTGTGTATAATGTATTAAATAAAATACATTATATAGGGTATTAAATAAAAGCTATCCATTTTAACTGGCGATAACAATCTAATACACCTATTCAATATCTATAATAGTCCTCCTTTAAATCTGGTATGGAGACTTTGTCCTGTCTAAGGGATGGTCTAAAATCTATCCAAAGGAGGAAAATCCTGGCAGCTATATCCCTTGTAGCAGGAGGTTGTAACCTCCAGATTGAACCTGTGGGAATATTAAATATTGAATGGTCTATGGGAAGATCAAGATCTTGCTTGGGACATCCCCGACGTGATAGCATCACGGCCATTGAGATTACATCATGCAACAGTAGAATCAACTTGTCTGCTGTATAATTTAAATCTAAGAGTGTGTAATGGGCACTTCCCCAAAGATCAGTCTGCTAAAACCACATTTAAGGGCCACAATGGTTCATCTATTATAGATTATATTCATATATCAGAGGTCACTTGGGCTCACGTCGAGGACTTTGAGATCCAAGTAAGAACACAGAACGATCACTATCTCCTGTGCGCACAAATTAGAGTGTTGGCCAAAAAGAAGCTGCATTTATGGAAGCTAGACATGCTCATTCATTGACTGTGGAAAATCATGCTCGTAAATCAGTGAGGTGGGTAAAGGTGATGGACCAGAATGGTAAATTGGCCATCTATAACTCAAATATCCCTAATTTAGAAACTATCTGTGACCGAGAGATCAATGACATGCTCATATTGAAGGCATTTAAAAGCCTGAAGGAACCCCCGTATCTCTAAGCCCAGGAGAACTAACAGAAAGAAAACAGTGTGTAAAAATTAGTGGTATGATGAGGATTGCTGAGAGGCGAAAAAGGAAATCCTGGGATGCATGGACAAAAAGGAGACAGTAGATAAAAACAATCTGCGTTGGGCTCGCACAGAGTATACAAAGATAGTAGCTTACAAAACAATTATTTTGTACAGGAACAGTGGAGAAATATGTTGGAGGCACTACAACATAAAAATAATGTGCTCTTTCGGCAGCTCGTAACTGATAAGGACTTGAAAGTCGAGCAGACACTCAATTGCTGCATAGGAGCAGATGAGAGGCGATCTTACTTGGAGAGCCTGTATGGAGGTGTGGTGGGTGTTAGTACCTCAGATGTAATGTACATTGAAGGAGATTTATTGAGAGATGGGGCAGTGTGCATAACTGTAGAGGATGTAAAGCATGCAATCGCTACTCAAAAAGGGGGTAAAGCAGCCAGCCCAGATCTCATCCCAGCAGATTTATTCAAAGACGAGGTGGACATCGTGGCTCTGGTCCTGTGTAGAGTTTTCAATGCAATTATCAGTGAGGGTGCAATCCCAGAATCATGGTTCAAGGCCACTATACTTCCCCTGTACAAGAAAGTTGGGAAAGAAAATCCAGCCAATTACCACCCAATATCGCTATTGAATAGCGCAGGCAAACTATTTGGGAAGATTATCTTAAACAAACTACAAGACTGGATAGATAATAACAATGCCATACGTGAATTGCAGGCAGGTTTCCGAAAGAACAGAGGAACCATTGAGCACTGTTTTCTGCTTTGTATGCGGATCCAAAAATATACGGTGCAGAATCATATGAAACTGTACGCTGCATCCCTCGATTTGAGGACATCTTTTGACTCAGTATCAAGGGAAAAGCTCTGGAAATGATTATCTCTCTGCAAAGTCCTGGCCGATTTGATCTTGCTAATTAGGCTTCTTTATTCTGAAAATAAAGCTGTAGTTCGGTATGGGCTCGGAGGTGAAACTACTGCGGCCTTTGATGTAACAAAGGGGTGTGACAGGGTTGCCCTATGGCACCCAATTTATTTAAAGTGTATATAGAGGAAATTATTGATACATTGTTAATGGAATGTCAGGACTGCCCCAAAAAGTATATGGACAAGTACCCTGCTTTGTTTTATGCCAATGATGCAGTAACACTGGCAACAACCCCCCAAGTTTTGGAAAAATAATTGGCATTATTCATGCTCAAGTGCAATGAGCTGGAATTACACCTGAACACTGGTGTTCAAGCCCAGGTTGGCAACATCTAAACCATTAGTGCTACGGGTGCATGGAAACGAAATAGAACAAGTAAAAAAGTTCTATTACCTCAGTGTCCGTTTCCAAGAGTCAGAGGGGTGGGTTGCTTAGGTGAAGCAGTCTGCTACCAGCCTAGACAAATTCCGAGTGCTCTATTGCAGCTTTTCATGGAAGCCATGGTAATGGAGCAATTTCACCAGCACTTTATGGGAAGCAGGCTATTCCGGCTGTTCTATACGGGGCAGAATTGTGGGGGCATGGAAATCTGGGAAAATTATCTACAAGCAAGTTGAAATACTTGAACAAATTAGTTTTACTCCCCAGGAGCATTGCCTCTGCACTGGTATTTTTAGAGATAGATGTAATTCCAGTGCCTTCCCTAGTGTCCATTAGCCCAGCCCTTTTTTGGTTAAGATTATGGAACCCAGGAAGGCTCATGACATATAGAGACGCCCTGTGCTATCTGATGTCCATGGATTGAGGGAAGTCTTTAGACTGAGTTTGCCACGTAAAAATGTCTCTCTATGAAATAGGGGGGAGAAACCTATGGGAAAACCCCCAAAATCAATTGCCTGGTATAAGGAAAGAGCAAAGGTTACGCTCGGCCCAAAGAGCAAGGGACGAGTTGGTGGACAGTGCCAGGGAGTTAAAATTGGGCCCTGCTTACCTTAAGCTTATGACCCCTGGCAGGCAATCTTATCAAGATATCATTTCACTCCATAAGAGAAATCGCTTTATATACAAGTGAGACTGGGGACCCTCCCGGTGGCTAACTTCACGATCAACTGGAAAGAGTCAAACTCAGACAAAGGTGTGTTGCATGGGGAGGTGATAGAAACAATGACACATTTTATGTTGCTGTGTGAGAAAACAAAACATTTGCGACACATGTATCTGAAGCCTGTTCTGTGGGTAGCTGAAATGAGAGATACCAGATCAGCAATGCTCTTTTTAAGAGAGAGCATTTTACCATGTCATTTTTTGCCGTCGCTAGATTCACCCAGATCCTGATGGCTAAAAAAGAAGCTAATTAATCTGCATACGTAATGTAAATGAGGATACAAAAATTAGTCAGAGGATGCGAACAGGGCCCTCCTCTATTTAATGTCCCCAAAGGCTGTTTTATGACACTATAATGAATTTGTATTTCAAGATTGCTAATTTTGCACATCCAAAGCTAGATTTAGGAGATTGTGATGATTTTTACTCGTTGTGTTTTATTAACTTTTATGGATTTTATGTGTTTTATGTACTGACTTGAAGATTTTATGTCAACTAAAAGTGTGTTGACTGACTGAAATAAAACCTGCTTCCAAGCGTAGATGGACATTTAAGCAAATATTGCTTAGGTCTCAGGTATAAATTATTCAAACTACTATGACCGGGATAACGTTTAAGTGATTTTAAAGGATTGAAATTTGAATCCCAATCGTACATATCCAATTTACTCTCAAATTCCGTTTTTGATTGAAAGAAATCATTAGTACAGTCTGGCAACCAGATTATCTGGTTAAACAGTTCACACACTGCATTTCCCCCAGACATACTGGGCCTCATTCCGAGTATGGCGTTAAGGGATAGCGGCCACCGCTAACGAGAGCGGTGGCGGTAATCCCTTACCGCCATACTCCGAGTTCCCTTAGCGCCATGGTGCTTTTAACACCTGCTTTTAGCAGGCGTTAAATACCATGGCGCTAAGGGACCTTGATGTTAATTACGCCACCGTAATTTACGGTGGCGTAATTGACGCCTTCCCCACTCCCATTATGCCCTATGGGGCGAGAATGGGAATGGGGAAGGGTAAATGGGGATTGGGGAATTACCGCCCCGCCAACCTTGGAATGGGGCGGTAATTCCGCCAACCACCAAGGCGCTGCCGGTCCGGGTACGGCGTCAACCAAGGCGTTAATAGCGCCATTGGTTAGCGCCGTACTCGGAATGAGGCCCACTGTTTACTATTGTGGCCATTATTCAGCAGATCTGTGCTGAGGTGATTTAATAATGGCCATTTAGGATCCTTGATGGCCTTTATATAAAGGCCCCTTTCTTTCTGAGCAACAAACAGGCAACAGATCCCCAGCCAAATTCAAGGTCGCAGTAGCTCTATCAGGACTGATTGTGGCAAATATAATATTTCCTCCAAAACTTGCCTTCTAACACTTTTAGCCAATGATAATCTATCAACTGCAGGGCTTCCAGTCCATAGGTTATAGAAGGACAACAAGTCTGCTTATAAAGCAGAGCTATCCCCTGATAGCTTTAACCTGTATGCCGCCTGCACATTGTTTAATCAGGGTGGTCTGTTAAATTGCTTTGCACCCTATCACAGCAATTAGCTCTGTATACTTTCCATGGCCAAACTCTAACACAAGATATTCGTATGCCTCTACAAACTCAATATTCCCTTCAGTCAACTGTAGTGGAGATTTCGTGCAATATTTGCTGCCATAACACATACACTTTGTCTTTGCCATATTTAACCCAGGTCATTGTTGTGGGTATACCTACAAAGATCAATGGGTGTCGTAAACTAGCCAACATATGTGTGATCCAATACGGCAATGTCGTCCACATAGGACACAAACAAAAAGGAATCAGAACTTAATCTGGCCTTAGGTGTGCTCTCCCCCGCTCTCCAAACGGAGCTGCTCAAGTTCTATATCAATATGGTTATATTAATTTCAAAAATCATCACTCAGTACTCATTAATAAAATCATGAAGAGTCTTGTCTTCTGTTTTATTATTGAGGTTTAGGTGTCCTTTTACCATATAGCGCCTATTAGTGTATTATGCCAATGCATTTCGGACTTCGTCCGTAATCAGGGCTCTAGGCGCTATCGCCATGACTTTACATTATTATACACAAATAATCAAAAATCACCAAAATTAGTCAGCAAACATTTGTCATGTGCACACATTTTTCATGTCCAAAAATCAATAATAGTTGCAATCCATAGTTATATTCAAAGAAAACTTGTCCAGAGATATTCACATCATACCATTGTAATTCACATAGGGCAGCCATTCCTCATGAACAGCACCCAATTCAAGGGGGCAATTTGTTACTGTTCTCTAACGGTCATGCAAATCGGCTATGCACAAGTTGAAGAGTTGAGGGGCCAGCACGCATCCCGGTTTGACCCCTCTATTAGTGCGGATGTGGCCCGTGTCAGCCCCCCACTATGTAACGGTTTCTAAACCAATGTAGATTTCTGCAACTGCATGAAAGCCTCCAATATCCAAAATACCATAATTCCTTAATTTCTGCCAAGCTTAGGGCATTTGACAGTTTCAAATGTGGCTTTGAGGTCAACGCATAATATATAAAGAGCAGGGTGCCCTTTCTTAGTGCTTAGCCAATTAAAGTGTCAAGCAACAGCATGTTATATGCTGTAGCAGAGCCACTCGAAAACCGGTTTGAAAGGTTCAATTAGGAGGGATATATCAGCCCACGTTTGAAGCTCCTTGAGTAGGAAAGTTGCAAAATTCTTGCTAGTCACATCCAACATGGACAATAATCGGTATTTGGTTGGCACAGTTCGACTGCTTTTTTGAAAACTGAAATCAATATAGATTTTCTCCACGACATATGCAGCCTTCTTGACAAACCTTGTTAAATTATATAGTTAGTATTATGGCCCATTGATCAGGGTTCTGTTTTAATACCACAATGGCAAGGCCATTAGGCACTGGGACTAGAAATCGCTTGAGCCCTTTATGGTAGACTCAATATCCTCTTAATCAATACAGAAATCAAAAGAGCAATTCGGAGTACGCGTACTATTAATCAACAGTTCCTTTTTATCCAAGAATGTGACAGTTATGTGTGATCTCCACATGCTTTCCGAGATGGGGTTAATGGTTTGATCAGTAGGGTTCTCGCTGTGTGACCCTAGGATTTGTCATGTGATATGATTGGTTATTTATAACGTGCTTAATACCAAGAGGTTTCTAAATGTGGACCCGGGGATCAAACCTGTGTTGCTCCATATTGTCTTGCTTCCAAGGCGAGCACGCTGCCCCTAATCAATCCTCCCGAGCAAGCCCCTGAATCATCTTTTGCCATTGAGTGTTATTTATAGAATGCTTGCATCACTTTAACCAATTCAACTACCTATTTATTACTCTTTTATCGATTACAACATATTCAGGGGTGTCACCATAGGCTTTACGGGCAACCCTAATTGCATATTTTAACTTTCATTTGGCAAATTGAATTTCTTTTTCAAATTGTTTTTTTTCCACTCCTGTCCTACTCTAAGGACAACGGAAGCACTCACGGAGGCAACATTTCAAGACAGCCCAAATATCCAGTCCTCAATTTTGTCTGTGGTCATATATTTGCCTGTTATGAACTCCTCAATTCAATCTAAGTTTCGGGCTAACCAACCAATTCTTTTGCCGCTTGGTTGGCCATGCACCCTGCATGTGTGACCACCTCAAGACTTCTCAATTCTGCCAAAGTTAGTTTTACCAGGGATCATGGTTATTCCATTCATTACAAACTATTGTATTCCCTTCCTCACACTCTAGTTCATCTCCTGTCTGTCCGCATACTCACGTTCCCACTCTACCTTAACCTCTGACACAAAGGTTGATGAGCAGTCCAGCTCCTCCACTTATCCCATTAACTTTCACTCCAATTAAAGGATATTTTGCCTAAGGTTTCATTGTGCAATTAACATGTGCCTAACCCACCTAAGCTGTCTGTCAATGTGCAAAACACAAAGCAAGTGTGCAATGTGTTATGTGCAAAACACAATACAAATAATAAGACTCAAACAATGGGAAATGGTTCACAAAATCACACAACAGTAGGGAAGGTGACTGAGCACAGTGCTGGAAGACTTCTCTGATACACACACATGTGTTTCTACAAATACAGGCAATGACAGGTGTTGGAAACCTTTTTTGTTGTTTAAAAGTGTTGCAGTCACAAAGGGAAATGTTGAAATTACAAGAGGGACCCTTTTCTTTTTTACACATTTTTATATATTTTTCAAAAGGGAGTAAGGGTAAAAAGAGAAGAAAACACACAAACAGACATACGGTTTTAAACGAGGGATCAATAAACACAAAAAACAAAACAAACACTTAACAAACACTTAACAAACTCTTCCAAAACATCCCCAAATCCTCCTTATTTCACCAAAAGCACACCAAATCTCCTCCAACCCCTAAATTTGTGAGCAAAGGAAGCAGGAAGCAACTGGGTCTCTTTTAGGCCCTCAAGCACACTTTAGAAGGACTCAGTGCCTCTCATTGCCTAGACCAACTCCCCTTTCACATTTCTGGCCTTGCAATTGAACAGCAAACCTCAGCTCTGCCGTGAGACTATTGGCAGGTTTCGACCTTCAGAAAATCACACTGGAAAATACAATTTGGGCAGCCCTAGTCCTTGGCTGGGGCAAAGGTGCAATACTTTGAGAGTACAGTCTGTCAGCATGTAATGTGAATGTTCATTCCCCGGAGTGATTGACAACCAATAGCTGATTGACGTTGAGATGTCCCAAAAAGTATTCACTGTTGGTCCTTTGATGTGTGGTTTACTGTTTCAGGGGGTGCAGTGATCTCTGCCATATTCATTCTTGTTAGGTCATGGAGGTTTGTGATCTCTTAATAAATATTTCACTGCCTTTTGATAATTGTTATGAATAGATTATCAGGTTGTGGTGCTGGGACATTTATTTCTTCTTGCAACCTTGTTGTGAGAATGTTTATCTGCTTCTTAGTCTAGTCTGGTTCTCTTGCAGTAGAGTTGGTATATGATATGATTCCTAATTTTGACTGATGCTATCCTGCATGTCTACTTAACATTTACCATGTCATGGTTAGCCGTCAGTGGATTTGAGATTCTGAGTCAATTTGGTATGGTACCATCTGGCGACTAGAAACACTTGTGAAAAGGCACGTTATAAATACCAAATCATTTCTTATAATATCATTACATTTAATTTTTTCCTTGCAGCAAGTGCCACTGTCCAGCTCAGCCTAATGTCTCCTTATTTGACAGTTGGACGACTGTTTTTCGACACAGTTCGGTATCCACTGTGCAGTGTAAAGGGTTGATGGCATGCTAGGGCCATTTTGAAATCACACAAAAAGTAAAATGTGATATCTTTTATTGGAAACAGAGGTGTCAGCTTTCAAAGGGCATTAGACCTCTTCATAAGATGCTGCAGAGTTAAAACAGTAGCAAAGAAACAGACCTTGGAAAGTTCTTTGTCATTGAGAAATAAATAGCCCATTTTTATTTTAAACTTTGGTGAAGAGATAGTAAGATGGTATGCATGGAATACAGAATAGGATGGCCATTTTATCTAAAGGTTGTTACACCTGGTAGCAGGGAAAACACATAGAAGCACTCACTGAAAACAATTGACATTTCTAGTCATGCTGAGAAATGAATATTTAGAAAAGAAAACACTTCATGCACACATTACTGATGCATGGTGTATGCTCTGAAATTATGGCACATTCTGTCTTAAAGTGGATGTAAGTAAGAAAACGGAAGGACTCATGGAAGCAACATTTTGATGTTCTTTTAGATACCTATTTAAATAAAAGATTTAAAAACACACACCTGTAAAAAAGTGTTTGCATCCTCTGTGTAGTGTCTGGACTGTGTGCTGATTTCCAAGCAGCTCCTTAGGTGTAATGGCTAGTCTTCAAGGGGGTAATTCATGGATAATTTGCGCCGGAAAAAACGGGATTTGTGCGCCATTCTGCCCGCAAATCCCCATTTGTTAAACAGGGATTTGCGGGCAGAATGGCGCACAACTCCCGTTTTTTTCGGCACAAATAATCCATGAATTACCCCCTCAATGTGACCAATACAAAAACTTTCCACAGGGTTTCAATGGCACAATGTTTTATATTACCTCAGTAGGCCTCAGACTTGATAATGCCTTCCTGGCGTGCAAACAATTTGGAACATACTAAATAATGTACCAATTTTGAGTATCTAAGCTCAAATGGTCAGCACCCATTCTAGAGCATGAGGCACACTGAGACAACAGCAGATATTGCAACATTAAAAACAAGCATTGGCAATAGTTTTGGCCTTTACTGAGGTTATTTGCATTTTACATTTATAGGTACCAGGTTGCAAAGTTTTAAAGGAGGATGCAATAAGGGGTGCAGATGTGCAATAGAAGAAGAAAGAAGCAGAATTTTGTCCCAGATAGAAGTGCTTATTTGGTACAACATGCAGTAAGGGGAAAGGTGCTCATGGTTGTAAAGATAGTCCTTCTGCATCCCATCAAGCTCTGTAGCATCTTTGGACTGGAGACAGGAACAAAGGAACGGATGCCCGGGTGAAGGTTCATAGTCGTCTTTAACACAAGTTCAAAAGACACACTGGAAGCACACATAGCAGCATCCTGCCTTCCTCCTTTTATAGGCCATTTCAATGATGCAATACTTTCTTTAAATTTCAGGATACACATCTGATTGATCCTCTTAGCCAGAATAAATCCCTCCTTATCTTTGATTGGGTGGCTTATCTGTCACTCACAAAGCCCACATTAGCTCACTATTGACAAGCCCTGGCTGACTGACACATAGACTGATAAGCCTATTTTAGTCCCAGCCGGACACAATTGCACATCCTTTAACTCCTGCCGAAAGACAGTTCTTACCTGCTTCTCGAGGTCCTGCCAAATTTCATTGGCAGCTCATACCGTGGAAAATCCCATGAGCTCATTTGTTTGCTGCCAACTAACACAGCTGATATGTACTTATTGGTAACTTCCTTGACTTTTTCTGATTTACCATGTATGCTTTTCCCAGCCAGGTTTCTAGATATATCATCCCAGAAGTGCTTATCTTACAGTGAACTGCTGCCAAAGAATATTTGCTATCAGCGTGAGTCAGGACTCGAACACCTGGTCTCACAACTCCATTTTGTATTTGGCATCCATTTTAAAACATCTCTCAGCCTGTTCAGCCTCGTTACCAAACGGTGAGTCAATATTTACTTTTGAGCATATCTCATTTTCTATCCAGCTTCCAGAATATATGTGTACATATTCATGATGTGCGTGTAATACCTCAAGCACCCTTCACTTCCTGAGTTATTCTGCCCCAAAAATTGTGTCACCTCACATGCACTTTTTACCTTCAAAAAGCACTATAATTTGGCTTTTTGCATTACTGGAGCCATTCATCAGCCTATCATGTTATATGGACTCTGTTTGCGGGGGCGAGTGTGTCTGTTACCCTTATGCACTCCCCCCTCTGGTCAGTATTAGACAACTGTTCAATACAAGATCACTACACCCAGTGTCCACCCTCCCCCATATACAGTGTACATATACATCCCTATCTCAGTCACCTCCCTCAATGTGATGCTTCATCTCAACATGGGAGGTTTCATAAAAGACATTTCTAAGGAATCAACAGTGTCTTCAACCATATGGTATTCTCCTAGTCTAAACATAACATACACAACAAACTAATTCTGGCCACCACGAGAATTGAGAGAAATCATTCCTTGAGGGAACCCACTAGCCATTTTCTCCTGTTACGTCCATGTGCAACATTTAGTTTATTTCCTCTTTTTCCTTCCTTCCACCCCACGACACTTCCTTGTTTCCTGCTCTCTCACCATGCACATTTTTTATATTTGTCTGCTTTTTATTTGTCTTTCATCGACACTTCTTCCATCCGATTCATCTTGTTTAGCTTATTCCGCATCCACAGACCTTCTTTATGATTAGTCAATTTGTTTTATTTGTTCTTTGAGCTGCCCCTTTTCATAGTCCAGTCCATTGTTCTTTGTAACCATAGAGTACTCGAACACTCAGTCTTCTGATTCAAATAAGATAGTCAGTGGGGGGACATATAATTTTTTCTGGGGAAGACAAGGATGGGGGAGTCTCATAGGGACACATTTTCCAAAAAGTGTTTGCAACTGGGCATCTGGCTGGATCCCACAAAACCCTTTTCACACTGGGCATTTCTTCCTGCTTGCAGGATCGGTTTCCATCAATCACCCGGCGTGTAGTTATCTCTCATCCATCTGTAATGTAAAACTGAATGAGTTTCTTGAAAAATAAGTGTATCTTTATTGTTTATTTAAAACCAAACGTTAGAATAATTATGTCCCTCCTTTAAGCATTTCTACCTTCCTACCACGTAAAACAATTTCTACTGTATTTTCACTTTTTCAAATTTATAGGATGGCTGTTCCTTCTCTCTTTTTGAATTATCTTAGTGTCACTTTATACTTAATACATACTGGCTGGTAACTGAATGTAGCTATGACATAAAGCATATGCATCTTTGCCTTTTTCCTGGCATTGCCCTATTATTCATGGGCCTTCTTTCCAACAATGTTAAATAGCAAAGGAAACATTTTCTCTATGGTTGTCACTCTTCTCCCCACAGATGTATACAGCCTCCTTCTTTATGATAAAATAATAAACAAATCAGACAACATAACAAATTCAAACATTTTGTTGAAAAAAGTATGTGTTTTCTTAAATCACCCCCCTTCTTTCTTCTTGTTGCATTTGTAGCTGAAGAAGAAGACAGCTGGTATTGGTTCCTGCACCCTGTAGAAAACCGAAATAGAGGCAAAGTCATTTATTTTTACATTGGCAATGCGATCAGTTATTTAATCAAGGTGGACCTTTGCTCTTTCCTTTTGATAAAAAAGGTTTACTGAGGTCATCTCTTGACACTCTCAGCCCACTGAAATGTAGGCCTACTTTTCGGTCCCCAAAAACTAATTGGTGCACATTCAATCAACCTGTCATTAGTGTAGCAATTAGACTGTTTTTCTTTAGTCTCTTTTGCTATGCTGAAAATGTTCTATGTACTTTTGAAGTCCTCTTCCCGATGGCATGGGACTGTGGTCTCTTCTTTCTTTGCTGTGCTTATTCTGTTGAGACTTAATTAATATTTTTCGTCACCCTACCTACACTAATCTTGCCTACCCATGTTATTGGGAACCAAGCACTGTTCCTATTAAATGCATGGAAGTGTAACATATAGGCATACATTGCTTTGCCTATTCTCAAAACCTAATGCATTTGCCAAATGCACCTTTTTGGCATTTCTCTGTCACCAGAATTACTTAAAGGTTACTCCACCTTCTATCCAAAGGTCTTCTTCATTCTCGTCATTATATATGGCCATACTTGTATATCTATGCTATACTATGCTCACACCTGGTTGCACCTTTCTTGGGAAAATGTTCTGTAAAAGACTGTATCCCTTACTGCCTTGTTTCTGTACTCACCTTGGTTCTGTTACTCCTAATAATAATCAATAAGGTTTGTTCACACACTTACTGTGTCAGCTGATACTTACCTTTTCATAATATAATGTTTCTTCTCATTATATTGCTATACTCTACTAAGGCCATATAGATATTCCTCCCGTGCTCAAAAATGACAATAATATTCATTTGTAAAACATAAATCAACATCATCATATACATAGAAACATTGTTTTTGTTACTTACTCTCATATGTTCTTTGGTGTAGTTCTATTAAAAATTCTCTCATATTATAAGATCAATCTTGGCCATCCATTTCCCTTTGGCCTTTCATTAATCATATTTTATTTTCATCAAAATACATTACACTACTCAATTGCAACCAGCTCCATCCATTGTGCTCATTGTTTGAAAATCTGGATATCTTATTCACACTCATCACCCTTGTCTCACAACGTTACTCTTTGTTCCTTTACTTGCACCTTTTATCAACTTGTGCTTTTTGCTGCTTTAATATCCATCCATTCATTCATTCATTGTTTATCTATTTATTTATCTCATCCCCTAAATCATTGCCAATTTATTTTGTTTTGCATGTCTTACTTCTGCACTTTTATCCTTATCTTTTTATGATTACCTTACATTAATTAGTCTTATTGAAACACAAACCTCTCATTTTTTTCATATTTATAATCCCTAGCATGTGTGTACTTTTATTTTGTTCACCTATTCCTTTTAATAGACCCATATCATAAGGGTCTGTGGTTCACAGGAAACTTGGCACTCTCTCCAAGTATTCCTGAAAATATGCTAGGTGCTGCTGCATTTTCATCATTCTCTGTGGGATTTCCCCTTCTCTCTCTTTTGTATCCAGTATGTGATGCTCATAAAAAAACACCACTTCATCATCTGTTGAGTCCTCTCTAAATATGTCATCATCAGTGATACCAGTCAGCCTAGATCCTTCTTTGTGAACTATCACTGTCCTCCATGGCCTACCCTCATCATGCATTACTTCGAGCATTGCCATTTCCCCTCGTACTATGGCTGCATCTAATTCTAGTCTAGAATGGTCTGTCCCCCCTCTTTGTCCATAGGAATCTGTGATTTTGAACACAAATTCATCAGGTATTCTCACCATCTTCTCCACTAGGCCAGATAGCCATGTTAATAGACTATTCACCCCATAAATAGAAAAAATCTCTGACTCAACTGGAACACCTCACAGAGCCAATTTGTATATATTCACTGCATTTAAATAGTGCATTCAAAGAGTGGAACACACTATTCCTTGGTCAATAAATAAAATCATCATGTTAAGTTTTGTCATCAAATCTCTTCCCAAAATACTGGCTGGTGCCTATCGCAAATATAACAAAGGATCAATCATGTCACACTCTCCTATAGAGACTGGTAATTCATTAATAAAAAAGAAACTCAATGTGTGTCTCCAAAAAACTCTTAAACATGTATGGCAATTACCACCATTGAATACTTTTCCTCCCATATACATGGACATGCAGTCCCAGTGTCTACTAATAAAGCAAAGGTTTTGCCTCCTTCCATTATATTAACCCTCTTGAAAATTCTAAACACATCAAGTCGTCCTGTGAGCTGACCCATTGTGGGTGCATGCATACCACTGTTCCTATGAAAAGATTTCCTCCTACCACAGTGACACCTCCTTATTCTGGGTGTCAATATCTGTCCTGTGTTTGCATATCGCTAAATTTGCATGGTGGCTTGTTGCAACTCCCTCTGTAGTGAATTCACTTATTCTTGCATTACCTGCTGTACTTGGTGCACTCTCAGTGCTTGCATTTTATACAATCTCTGATCCTGGGTGAACCCTTCCCGAGCTTGTGAGCTATATGCTGTAGGCTTAGCTGTCCCCACTCTTGAAAACTGACCATGTTGTACATATCTCTGCCTCCTGCATGTGCATGCAATTTGCCCTGTCATCCCACATGTCCAATACCCAGGAGGACCCTGTCTAACTAGTCCCCCTTGGTTAAAACCTCCCTGCATATTCTGATTCTCATTCTGCATATTCTGAAAACCGCTTTGATCATTCTGAAAACCACCTCTTCCTCTATTTCCCATGTGTCTGCCTTGTGGCACAAATTCCTTCCCTCCTTGGCCCATATGGTGCTGATTATTCACCTGTGATGTATCCAGTGCTTGCTGTATTCCCAGTCCTTCTCCACTTGTCAATACTGCCCCTTCTATTACAAATTTTGACAATTCTTTCTGAACTAACTTGGCTTCCTCAACTTTCCTAGCATCGTTTTTCTTCTTATTGTTCTCCTGTAACAGCCAACAATGATGCATTTTAGTCAACTATATCTCAGGTTACAGTTTCACTTCCATTCCCACTTGCTTCTTAAGTGTCTCTGTACCTACCCAGACAATCCCTGACATAAAAATGTGATAAAATACTGGCACTGTTTTTCCCCTTGTCTCGCGCATTTCAAGTGTTCACTGCTCCTTAATGTAAGCAAGCGGATCCTCATCCTCTTTTATCTATAGTCTTATCTAACTTCTTTTATATCATATTTTAGCAAAACATAATATCCCTAACTGGTGTTCCTAATATAAAGCAAAAGCATCCTGTATGTATGTGTGTGTGTTCTTACTGTAGTATTGAATTCCTTCTTCTGACTACCTGGGTGTGTTTTGTGTGCATTGAGCCTGCAATCCATTGATTGCCCGAACTTCCACAAGATCATGTGTGCATGTGTGTGTGTGCCTGCGCATGTACATGTGTGCATGCATGTATGTGTGTGTGCGTGTGTGCATGTGTGTGTGTGCATGCACGTTTGTGTGCATGTGTGTGCATACATGTGTGTGTGTGCATGTGTGCATGTGTGTGCATACATGTGTGTGTACATGTGTGCATGTGTGTGCATGTGTGTATGGATGTGCATGTGTGTGCATGTTTGCTTGGGAATGTGTGTGAGCATGCCTTTGTGTGTGTGGACCTATGTCACTCCCCCTCTCCTTATAATCATATCATGACAGAGATTCTAAACTTTAAAATCTCTATTTCTTTCCCCAATAAATCAATTCATCATTTATAATAATAATCCATGTTGTGCTTCAATATGTATGCCTCCCTCATTCTTCTTTGTCAGTGCTCAGCCTGCTTGTACTTATTCATAAATACATTTCATTTAAAAAAAAAACCTGCAAAACCCCTCAATAGTGCACTCCTTATTCTTAGAAGGCAGGCCAGTCATGGTGTGTGCTTCTATAAAAAATACTCCTATATGCGCTCAGACCTTTTAAAAATACTAGTGTATTTTCTTGTGTGTTCTTCATATCTTGATCCCTAAACTAGTGCATATTATCTCCTAGTTATTTACTGAGGTCTGTCCTCAATACAATTGTTTAAATATATTGTCCATGTTGTGTGTTTTATCTTAGTACTGGTGCACTTTGTAAGCACTTCCCCTCATTACCCACTGCTTCCTCGTTCTAAATACAAACGTGTGCATCAATACATGCTTTTCCAATATTTTTCCCAAAAAGGTGTTTTTGTTTCATTTATTCTTGCTATCCCCCTTAAATATTCACTGTGCTTAGTTTAATGACATTCATTATTGCATTAATGTACTTTTCACTGTAATTTGCACTCAGAATTAAATTTCTATTCTCAGCAACACCCTTTCACAATTGTGTGATTCTAGACAGAATCATCATTTTATTCTTTTGTCTCAAATGCCTCTATATTATAGAGGTGTACTTATATAAGTATAATAGCTACTTTATTTACACACAGAATGGAGTTGGTATAGATGTGTTCAATGACGCATCAACATCATGCATTGAGGAAAAGGTTTGCACAATGACAGGTTTTTCTTCATTTCAATAGCTTATAAAAACAAGCCAACAGTTTGGAATTTTGTTGTCTGGTAAAGGCCTAACATTTGCACACAAGCAAAAACGTTTCACTTTAGCAATGTTCGTTTTTAACAGGACACCAGAGAAGAGCACACAGAGCGCTCATAAATCGAATGGCTGATGCAGACCTGCTTTAGACGTTTTTATTACAACAGCAACAGGATTATAGCTGTTAATTAAGCCATTAACTCTCAGATGATTGCTTTGAAAAAACACTGGCTGGCACTTTGAGCACAAAGTTGGATATTAAGGCTAGATTAAAGCGAGCTCAAAGATGTCCCTCAATGAGGTGTTTTGGGTGGAGGGGGGCAGGAACTCGGTAGGAATGGCCATAGGAATTAGCTTTGACAGTCAATAGGTGGGAAATAAAAAAATACAAACTGTGTGTGTCCCAGGTAGGGTTAATTAATTAACAAGGCAGTGACAAAGGCCACGCCAGTGGCACAGGTCGCTCTTCTCCCCTCGGGCAGGAGCTGAGTCTTCAATGAATCAACGGCGGAGGCCTTGACACCTTCCCTCTCCCCCAGGTGGGAGTAAGTTATCTTACAAGGCAGCAGCAGAGGCTGCATCACACTTCCCTATGCAGCGGGCCGGGCTGCACCAATCGTCATTGCCCCCCAGTTTGGGGTAAGTCCACGGCAACGGTCCGGGCTTTGCCAATATCAGGCTCCCCAGACGGGACCTACCGGACTTGCTGTTGCATCTCACTCATCCTCACTTAGGCAGGACCTCAACCAGCTCCCTGTAGAAGCATGAGCCATGCCACATTATTTTTCCCCTCCAGCGGTGACGGCATCAGACGAGCACTCGACCAGGACGCAGCAGAGGCATCCGTGTGCCCAGCTTTAGGTCACAGCAATGAAGCTCCTCACTGCAGGTGCCACCTATATGTGCACGCCAGGATGGCCGCCAGCGGTGCAGGGTCCCCCACCCTCGTCGCTTGTTGTTACGGGCTCTGTTATAGCCGGAGCCCTGAGTCATGCACCCAGAATAACACAACACACAATGATGGAACGCCACACCAGTGAATGGATAATCAACTGCCAAGGGGCAACCTGCTCGGCTGTTTTATTGCAACTTTCCATGTGACACAGAACCCACCACTGGGTGACATTCTGTGAGCATGAGTACCTGCACACGTGCTTGCCTGGGCATCTACGGTGTCCGGGTGTAGTTACAACACTGGGTAAGCAGCATTACAAGTAATCAGGAATTACCTTACCTGGAAAGACAAAGTGAAAACTCAGCAGCATCTGACGCAATGAAATGAAAGCAATGACTGAAATCAATCACAGTGGTACAGTGCTGAGTCGCATGAAGTGTGGCTGCAGGTACCTAGGGCACCTTTGCCACGTGCTGTATTAAGAACATGCAATGGTGTGCTGTTACAACACCCGACTTTGCATGTCAATGTGCTGTAAATTGTGTTTTTCTATACACAAGTGAAGGGAATTGCCTTCTCGGTTTTATCAACCTGCGTGTAGTATATAAAACATCAAGCTTTGCAGATCATAGTTTCTCTTTTTTTTTTACTGTATACATCATAGAAACATTTTCGCTCGGTATTTTGGGTCAATTTCTGCAACGGTATACATTTTTCTAATAAGATTTCATGTATCTATTATTTTTTTTATTATTATACTTTATATAGCGCCTTTGTCCAAAGCACTTTACATAGAGAGAAACAACGTACATAAAAAAATCAGTAGTGCAAATCGACATTCAGATACTACCGGTAACAGTCAATCAAGGACAATGAAGCAGGTGAGTTTTTAGGGAACAGCGGAACAGAGAGTAAGGAGTAATGGAACGGAGAGACCGGGGAAGCATGTTCCAATGAAGAGGATCAAGGAGCTGTAAAGAACGAAAGTGGGATTGAGCACAGGGGGTCGGGGAACATTCAGCCTGAAAAGACCGGAAAAAAGGAGAGAGCAAGAGGGAATGTAGAAATAAAGAAGAGAAGCAAGATAGTCAGGGGCAAACCGTAGAGAGATTTAAAAACTAAACAAAGAAAGTGATATATATATATATTTTTTTTAACTTTATTTTTGGTTGAAATTCACATTACACACGCATTAACCACCCAATGATATGGGATGTACATGGTCTAAACTTTGTTTTCTCCCATACATTTACATATATAAAACAACATTTCGTTTTCTGATATTAGACGTGTATTGCTGGAGTTAAGGCCCACAGTTCAGTCGGAATCAGAATCTCCAGAGCTTGGGGAGGTGGTGAGAAGGTAAGTTCGGAATGCTGACCATATGTCTTTAGGTTTACACGGAAAGGGGACCAGTCCTATGTATGTTTCTTCACATTCGTGCACATATGTCAGTGCTGTTAAGAATTGTTCTACGCAAGGAGCGTGGGGACTTTTCCATTTCTGCAAAATACATTTTTTAGCCACCACACATGCAATGCTGAACATCCTTCTGTTTTTTTCTGGGAGTTTTCCTATGTCGCCGAACAGATATTTTTGGGAGTTGAGTTGTGCAGGGACTTGAGTAATGTTTGAGAATGGAAGGACAACCAACCAAGTTAGGCAAGAGAAGAAGAGATTGAGTCCGGATAGCAAAGGAGATAAAGTGAGCAAATAGAAGAGTGGTAGAGTGATTTAAGAGGAGCGACATGTGAACAGGGAAGCCCAAAGAATGTGACAGAAAAATAAAATAGTTGAGAAATGATTAGTGATGAGATGAGAAGTTTTGTAGCATGCAAGGTGAGAAAAGGGCAGAATCTGTGAATATCATAGAGGTGAAAGCGACAGGAGAAAGATGTGAGAGAAATATGGTAGGTAAAGGAAAGATTAGAATCGAAGTGAAGACCAAGGTTACGCGCAGTGGGAGATATAGATAGAATAGAGGGAGAAAAAGAAATAGCGGGAAGAGGGGAATGTGGAGGGAGAGTGTTAGTCGGAAAGAATAAGACCTGTCTTTCTGGCATTTAAAGCAAGAAAATGGGAGGCCATCCAAGATTTTATGGCAGAAAGACATGTTGAAAGAGTGTGATGAATATCGGGAGTAAAAGACGAGAAGGATAGAAAGAGCTGAGTATCATTAGCATAAAAGTGATGTGAAAGTCCAAAAGAAGAAATTATAGGAGCAAGAAGTGAGGTGTATAGGGAAAATAGAAAAGGACCCAGGACTGACTATTGAGGGACACTGTGATCAAGGGGAAAAGATGCAGAAGTGTTACCAACTCAGGAGACAGAAAAAGGTTTGATTGGATAAATAAGAAGAAAATCATGATAGAACAGATCCCCGAAGACCAAAGGAAGAAAGGGAATCCTCAAAAGCAAAGAGTGATCCACAGTGTCAAAAGCAGCAGATAAGTCAAGAAGAATGAGAACAAAAGAGTGTCTGGAATAGTGGGTTGTGAGAAGAGAGTTAAGCACACAGGTCAGAGCTGTTTCAGTGGAGTAACGGGGGAAAAGCCAGACTGAGTGGGGGGAAGAAGAGATAGACCAGCCACAAACGTTGAAATTTGTGAACGAACAAGACGCTCCAGGAGCTTAGATAGAAAAGGTAGAAGAGGTATGGGACGAAAGTTTGAAACAAAAAGGGGATTATCTGTGTTTTTTTTTTAAATAGGAATAATAATTGTGTGTTTGAAAGCAGAAGGAAAAGTAGAAATAGAGAGACAGATTATAAAGAAGGAAGCAAGAAATGATACAAGGAGCTGATAGATTTTAGGAATGAGCAGAGAAGGAATGGAATCAGTGGGGGTGGCGGTGGGGTAGACATTGGCCAACAAGAGAGCCACATCAGAGACGAAAACTGGAACAAAGTTAGAAGTAATATTAGTTGCCTTTGGAGAAAGCAATTGTTTGTAGTGTTTGCTTAATGAGTTATAGATGTACGATGGTGCCAATCATGGCCTCCGTTACAACCAGCCTTTGGCCATAAAATGTTTAATAATGCATGGAGATTTAGCATGTAAAGTTCTTTAGAATCCTATTGAGTGGCCTTACACTGGGATGCTTTGCCTAGCTTGAACTTTCTAAAACCACAGGGCCCGTATGACTCCTATATAGTTAGTTCCGGAAATGGAAAAAAATATACTGTGACCGGTGCAGCGGCTTTTGGGTGTGGGTGGGGCGATGGGTGCAGGCCTAAAGGGTGAAGTATTGTTTTTTCTTAGAGGTGTCTTCATGCACAGGTCCCATAATAATGTATCCCAACAATATGTAAAACATTAAAGTAACATGTTGAGCAAAGCGAGTATACTAGTAGCTTTAATGTCTACACCCTGAAAGGGAGCCTGCAGTTATTAGCATGTAAAGGTCTATTTCACCCCTAAACAAATGTTACTTGGGTTTGAATGTACTATTAATGCTTTAAGAGACCCCCGGAAAAAATATATCACACGAGGATGAATTAAGTTGTTCTTTCACACAGCGTGTAGCTTTAGGCACTCTCCTATTCTTGATCACCCACCGTCCATCCCTCTTAAGGCACAATTGCCCAATCACGTCTGCGTCTATCTCAGGTTAATCACACTTTCAAGTGCTTAATATTGTTAAAAAAGGAAAACTGTGACAGTGCGTTTTAACAGCTGGTGACTGGAGTAAAGTGTGTGGTGGCTGGGCTGTTATTTCCACAGCTTTGCATTGTGCCAAGACAATGTTTGCCGGTTTCCAAATCCAGCACCCCCAACAATGAAATAGTGAAATGGAGCATGCCCTCGAGCTGTGTACCCTAATTAAAGGCCAACAATTGAAGTTTATTGGCACCTTTTTGGAAACGTCGGCGGTGCAGCCAATCAGGATGGCTGAACTATGTCTAATAATCTCTGACTGTGGCCTGAAATGTCCGCCCAAAGCCTGGCTACCCCCAACCCCCAACGTTATCCACGTCCATTTGCCTCCAACACTTACCTTTCTGCCCGCATCTGCCTGAGCCTCTCGCTCCCCCACTCTGCTACGCACACACCGTCCCCATGCCATGTTCTCTGTGACACCAGCTGGAATTTCCTCTACCTCGCTTGGCAAACGCCTGCACTCCATCCTCTCTGATTGTATTATAGTGATAGAGAGAAATAGTGTTTGAGGCTTTGGGATGCCATCTCCAAACATGGCTTCCTAGCGTGAAACTGTTTGCACATCGGTGCTAGGCAGAAATCTCGGCAAAACCCAAATCAGATTCAAATATTCTCTTTGTAGAACACTACTTCCCAGAAATGAATGTGATTAAATCTTGGGACAGAAGAAGTTAATCTGCGCACTCAACCATCTTCCTAGTGGCAAAACGAGTAGTCATGGATACGTTTTCCAGGAACGTCCTTAATGGCACCTACTATATAATTGCTTGACCTTATTGCTGCTGGCATTTGATCTGAGGCTTTCAGAATTGAAATACGGTGCTTACAACTGCAACTAAAGAAAAGCTAAACTCGGATAAATTACTCCTAAAGACTGCTGTGAATGGAATCAAAAACATACGCAATTCAAGACGTCGCTCTTAAGAAAAAAGGCTTAACTTTGCTCTATATCAAATTTAAGGTTTATTTAATGAAACATTTCAGAGAAACGCATGTTCACTTCAATAAAATCCAAATCTGCCACGCAGAATTCTGGTGCTCAGATATCAATAAAAATTCATGTAAACATGTTTAATCCACAGCGTCCGAGATGGCCAGTCCCCTTTCTCTTTCAAAAAGAAGGTCGATGCAGACTGTGATGTGGGAGCCAAGAACAGGAGGATGTGCCACACTGAGACTCTCTCTATATTGTAAACACAGCAGTCTGCAGCATAACAATGTTATACAATCGCTGCATGAACTTCCAGTAAAACATGGCCGTCACCGCAGGAGCTGAAAGAGTTCTGATGCAGGACGCATTTGAGTGGGGAAAGGCAGGAAAGGGTGGAATATCCCATAGGATTTCCCTTATCTATTGGCAGGGAATGGGAGAGGTCATACCCAAACAACAGTGTATCCTCCCTCAAACGTCATTTCATCTGTGCCCCTCTCATTTGCCATTCTTAACTATGTGTATTTTAATCTGTACATGAATGCAATAGGTAGGGCTTTATAAGTGTTGCAAGCAACACCTAATAGCCCAAACTAAAAATTAGTGCAAATGTGTAGGATACTCACGAGACTCAGCAGTCCTGAGTTCTCGCGTGATTTGGTGTGGTAAGCGCGGATGCCGCAGGAAGCGGCATCCTGCGGGCTCCAGAGCTACGGGGCAGTAGCGGCTCCCAGTGCTCCTCCTGCATGTTGAGCCAGATTCTACCCAGGCACACAGTGAATGCCAAGACGCCCAGAAGAAGTTTTTTCTCAACCTTTCGGAGGTCACCACACCATTAAGAGATCTGCTCAAGAAAGGAGCTGAGTTCAAATGGTCCCAGGTGCAAAACAAAGTGGTCGATGCCATAAAGGAAAGGATTGTTAAAACCCCATGATTACAGCCATCTAATCTCGAGTGGGAGACGTTCATCACCACTGACGCCGGTGCGTTCAGGTTGGGAGCAGTGCTGACCCAGAAGAGGGGAGATACAGAACCCATTGTGGCTATTGCATCCAAGGCATTATCAAAGGCTGAAAGAAACTACTTGACAGTGGAAAAATAGATGTTATCCTGCGCGTGGGAGGTAGAATACTTCAGAACCTACATCTGTGGGACCAAATTCAACTTAGTCACAGACCATAAACCCTTGATCCACATGCCAAGCACAGGAGGGACTAAAACTTCCACCTCTCACCTAGCATCATTGCTACGAAGTTTCACGAGTACACATTTGACATAGCGCTCATAGCACGGTGGAAGAACGCTCAAGCTGACTGCTTGTCCAGGCTAACAGGAAACAGAGAGATGGCCACCACATTCTTAGAGGAAGAATGCATAGTAGCGTCCATTCAGGATATGAAGAGTGCCAAATTCCAGGAAATGACTGAGGACCATTGGAACGAGGAAGCCTGCAAAGACCCCACAATGGCGAGGCAAAGGGAATGGGTCAGGAGAGGGTGACTGGAGGAAAGAGCCATCTGTGATAACCTGGGTATCACTGATCAAGATCTGGCCTGACTGACCTCTTTCCTCTCTGATCAACCCTCCCAGGTCCAACTTGGGTCCTCCAACTTGGGTCCTTCCTATCATCTATCGTCCTCTCTACGTGTGGTGTTCCCCAGGGCTCTAACCTCTCATCCTGGCTTTTCAACCAATACCTGGAAAGTCTTGCCCACTGCATTGCCATTTTCTGCTCAAAATTGCAGTGCTACACTGATGACACTCGACTCATTTTCAGACTGCCCTCTGCCACCTCCTCTCCCTCTCTCATCGCTGATTGCCTAACTGCCATTCAAGATTGGTGTGCAGCCAATGATCTTTGTCTGAATGCCAGCAAGACGTAGATCCTCCTCATCGGCACACCTTCACCATCCTTTCCCCTCACTCTCTGGCTGGCCTCCCTTGCCCTCCGCCTACCCCCACCTGCGAGGCTAAGAACCTCAGGGTCATCTTTGACTCCACACTTTCCTTCTCAGTCCACATCTCTGATATCTTTAAAAAGTCAAACTTCCTACTGCACCTCCTCGGAGGTACTCTGCCTTTCCTCTTCTTCCCTCAGAAGCATACTGTCTTCCGTGCTCTGGTTTTCTCTATGTTGAACTATTTTAACAGCCTCTTTCCAAATCTACCCAAATCTACCTACTCTCCGCCCTATGCATCTAATACAGAACAGGACTGCAAGACTTGTCCTTGGCCTCAAGTCCTTGGATCGTATCTCTCCAGCTCTGGAATCTCTCCATTGGCTCCCAGTGGATGCAAGTATTAAATTCAAAACCCTGTTCATTGTCCACAAGGCTTTCTGGGGCCTCGGTCCAAAACACCTTCAGCTATCGCTGCGCAAATACCTCCCCTCTCGAGCTCTTCTCTCCTCTAGCTCTAACTTCCTCAGAGTCAGTCGTTTTTCAAAGAAACGAGCGGGGGGTATATCTCTGTCTTCAGCTGGGGCCTCCCTCTCGAACAGCCTCCCTGCCACTCTAAAACTTGACGAGAACCATCTCCGGTTCCGGAAGCACCTCAAGACCTTCCTCTTTGCTTCCACCCTTTGCTCCCCCTTCCCCTTCTGATCTGTTCTCTCTTGGCACCATGCACAGGGCCACTCTCTGTCCTCCGGGCCCAGGTACCTGCTCACCCTGCCACACTCCCGCACTGCCTCCGGGCCACCCCTTGCACTGGGGTTTGTACCTGTACCCATACAGTTCCACCCTTTTTTTTCCTGCACTTATCAGACCTACCCGGTCTGCTGCCTTAAACCCAGCATTTTTGACTTGCTGGCTGCACTACCACTGTTTGTTGCCTTTATTATTTATTTATTTATTATTATTTATCTGTTTCTCCTTTGCTCCGCACTTTCCACTACTCCCCTCTTCCATGCACTTTTCTCGTCTCCCTCTCCCATGCACTTACGTGTTCTCAATGTCACTGGCCTAGTAAGATCATTGTTTTGTACTCCCTTGTTCCCCTCCCTTGCCTTGTCGCGCTCTGAAACACTTGTGTATGAGCGTGATAGAAATAAAATATCAATATTAATATCAATATACCAGAAGGCATGAGGCCGTATTGGAGGGTAGAGGAAGAAATATTTGAGGTGGAAGGACTAATCATCAAGGGTGATCATGTGATTCCTCCAGTGTGAATGAGAAAGGTCATCCTCTGTAGGGCCTACTCAGGGCATTTAGGGAGCACCATGATGTGACGTTTTGTGAGAGAGGCCTACTGGTGGCCAGCCATGGATCAGGACGGTATCCAGTTATAATATCGAGAAAAAAAAGTCGAATGCAAAAATGTTGAAAAAAATAATGGTGAAAAAAAACATATATATTTTTTTTAATTTGTATGTTGTTTTTGGGTTTAGCTAGTAAAAATAAACAGGGAGTTAGAGTGGGAACCCCCCCATTAAAAAAATGTTCTACATTCTTTTTTTAAACATTTTTGCAGTCGACATTTTCACTATAATCCGGTCAGGACATCCGCACAATGATCGGATCGACAGATGTCATGAGTGCTTGAACAGGGGCAAGAGGTTAAAGACTAGACAGGAGCCACTCATACCCACTCAAGTTCCCGAATGAGTGTTGCACAAGGTAGGTCTTGATTTCATCGGCCCCCTGGAAGTGAAGTCCCCTGAACATCGATATGGAGTAGTCATGGTTGACTATCTATCAAAGTGGGTGGAAGCCGAATTCGTACCAAATATCACCATGTCAACCGCCATAGATCTACTGACATTCATATTCCAGAGGGAACAACTACATAAGGACATTTTTATCGCCAATGGAGTCCAATTAGTCTCACAAGGAATTGAGACTTTCATGAAAAAGCACAACATAAGACAGATAAAAGCAGCACTGTACCACCCCCAGGCTAATAGGCTGGTGGAAAGAGCGAACCGGTTCACCAAGGGAGCAATACAGTTAGCAGCAGCATTCCAAATGGATCCCCCGAAAACCATCAAAGAAGCCGTAGCAGCTCACTGCTTGACCCCCAATGTTGTCACCCAAATGTCAACTTTCCACATGCTGAGGGCGAGGAGAGCGGCATCCACGCTGGTACATCCATTGTGACCAGTGTAAGGGAAGACAAAGAAGTGAACATGGAAGATGTGGTAGGGAGGATAAAGAACAGCAAGCAATGTAGCGATTGGCAGAGAGCAACTCAAAATCAAGAAGGCAGATAGGTGGACTGGATCAAAATTCACCTACCGCTCAAAGATCAAGTGACGGGATCAAAGTTCAGTAGGCCAATCAAAGTAGTACACAGAGGCTCCAACCATGTCTGCACCCAAGATGGCTGCACTTGGAATATGGAACGTGTGCCAATGTTTGAGAGGGATCAGCCAACTGAGAGAATATGAGAGGAGTCAAGCATTTGAGAACATCAAGACCAGGAGGCAGCAGGGGAACAGGACTCAGAGGCACAGAAGGCACCCCACAGAGAAAGTGAGAGTGAGAACGAGCTACTGGAGATGACATACGAGATATTGGAGATGAAGCAATATACATGCCGGTTGGTGAGTACGAGAAGGAGGATCGGCAGAGTAGAGAGCACAAACGACCAGTGAAGTATAATGACTATATCACAGAATAAGACTTGTGTTTGCATTATCAAGGGGAGGTATGTAGGATTCTATCGAGACTCATCAACTCCAAGTTCTCGCGAGATTTGCTCCAGGGAGCCTGGAAGCCACAGGAAGCTGCAGTAGCATCCCGAGGGCTCCAGAGCTACGGAGCAGTAGCAGCTCCCGGTACTCCTCCTGTATGTGTAGCAAGAGACTACACAGGCACACAGTGACTGCTAAGAAGCCCCAGACCCTTGGACCATATGAGGGAGTAAAGCTAAATTGGTCTTTTTAATCTACTAGCTGGGGTACCCGGCGTTGGCCGTGTCTTTTCCAAAAAATGATCAAGTAATGGAAGAACAGCAATGTTTCACCTACTGCCTTACAGATTAAAAGAAAATACTTGCCAAAAATAGCATGATAGATTATTGTAAAAATTGTAATTTCTCATTTCACAAATAAAAACATTTCAAATTCTGAAAAACATCACAGAAACTTGAATTGAAATTTGTCCCAAAAGTGATTTTCGATAGACAATGTTTTTGGTTCTTGCATCTGGAAAAAAGATTTAAAGATTATTTGGTGTTCCAACTCTGGAGCAAGCAACATACAGTTGTCCATGAGCATTGCATGGGGCCTCCAAGTTGATCCCAGCAACCTTCAGTGATTGTCCCTCAGCTTTGTTGATTGATATTGCGAAGGCAAGTTGAACTGGGAGTCTCAGACATTTGAAGTCAAATGGTAAATCAGTTTGGATTAGAGGTATTCTTGCTATGAATATGTCTTCTCCCTTCGAAAATTCTGTCAGAATGGTGGCTTCAAGGTTGTAAGGAAAGAGGTTTTTGATGCAGAGCTGATGGACATTGCACAGCTTTGGTGGGTCCAAGTGTCTGAGCAGGTTGTGGGATGGGATACCTGGTGACTCCAATGAATTCAAAACTCTGTTGGGAAAAAGACAGCTTGAGCAGCTTCAGTGACTGTGTCAAAGGACCTGTAGCATTTTGTATTTGAGCATTGATGTCATTAACACTGACATTTTTGAGAGAAAGGATTGCTTGCTCACACAGCCATTTGCGGTTTTGAAAGTGCAGCTGGATGTTTGGGAAACATGTGATTTCAGTTCTTCAATGGACTTTAGGATGTAGAAAAAGTTGTTTGGGAAAGTGATGAGTCCTGTTTCAGGATCAGATTGAGATTTGCATTCGCCCTAAAGAAGCTGCTGTTGAGAAAATTGCCCACTTGTAACATCTCCCAACAGGTGAACTCGCATGTTATTGGTTTGGGACATTTTCCTGACAAATCTCCAGAGACAGGATGCTTTCAAGCAGGTATTGAGTACATCACTGGTGTTGACCTTGGAATAACAGACAGAGTTTGGCAAAAGTCACCTGCTAAAACAACAACTGCTCCTCCCATCAATATCTGGTTTTCTCGTAAGTCTTTCAGTGTCCTTTCCAGAGCTTCAAAAGCCCACTTGTGCGACATGGTTTACTCATCTCAAACAATGACAGAACACTGTTGAAGTACTTTCACTTGTCCTGATCCTTTGGTTATGTTACAACCTGGTTGCTCTGTGAGCTAAGTTTAGAGGCAAATTGAAGGTTGAATGGGCTGTTTGGTCACCTACCAGCAGTGTGGCAGCGATACCAGAGGAAGCTACAGCCAGAGCAATCCCTTTTTGCTGGCAAATCTTTGCCAGTAGCAAGTTTAAGACAAAGGTCTTTCTAGTTCCTCCAGGGGCATCAAGAAAGAAAATGCCACCTTTCTTGGCGTGTATGGCATTGAGGATTTCAAGATAGGCTGTTCTTTGGTGTGGTACCAAGTGCAGTTAGTTTGTTGAAAACTATGCTTTCAAGGTGTCAGTGTTGTAATTTGTCTTGCACAGAATTTTTGTGGAAAGGAAACTGTTGACACTTCTCAGTGGAGTTGTTAGTCCAAGTTGGCTAAGACCTTTTCCGGACAATGAGTGGCTACTGTCTTCCACAAGAATGAGTGCCTTGTTGAAGATGACTTCAGAGAAATAGATTTGCAGTGGTGGGTTTTGTCTTCTGAGCTGCAAAAGGATGTCCTCACTGAGATCCTCTTGGTATTTTTTCCACAGAGAGTGTGGATTTGAAGTGGCACATGTGATCAGCAGAAAGCAAAAGACATGTATCACATGGTCTGGCGAGAGTGTGCCATATCCCATTGTCCCAATGTTGGTCATTTTCGAGCAGTGCCCTTCTCTGGCAAGGCTCTCTGAAGGTTTCACACACCTGACCATTGGTTGTTTTCAAATCAGTAAATGATGCGGGTCCTCTGACAACATTAAGTAGCATTCTCAAAAAGAAGCACTCAGCATTTGTTGGATATACTGTGTAGACACGACCGAGAACTTCTGTAGATTTGACTCCAGGGTAGCCTTCAACATTTTCTCCTTGTTTGCAACGTTAAAATGCTTTTTGAGATGGATTCCATGTGTAGTACGGAGGAATGTCGCTATACAGAATGGTAGATGCGAAAGGATCATTCTGTAAAAATTCAAAGAAAGCAGTTAACGTTGTCTTTGGTGGGTTCTCAAGTTGTTGTCGCAAGTTGTCTTGGTTGTTGTAAATTCTTTGTCCGTTCTCTAGGTGGACACTAAGATGAACAGTGGTAGCCATCATGATTGGGAAAGCTTCGAATCCTCTAAACTGCATCATTGCTGCTTATGTCCTTCCTATTTGAAATGTGCTAACCTCATCCAGATTTGCTCCACTTTTTTTAAGCTCAAAACTGCTTGGTCACTGCCCTTGTTAGCATACTTGCAGATGTACTTGATTGATTTGACTGATTGGCAAGATTCAACATTGATGATTTATATTTTGATTTATGTGCCTTTCTTTTGCACAGCATTTTTTGTATTCTATCACACACATTTTTCACTATATGATCACATCTTTCACTTATTTTTCTCATGAGGTGACTTCGTTTTTGGGCACGCTCTTTACACTTTAAGGGCGCCTTTCTAGTAACCTTCAAGTTTTCTGTCTGGGGGTACTGCCAACTTGTTTCTGAGGCACTGAGGCCTGATGCCTTCACCATATATTGGTATATTCTCTAGTTCTCTTCCCATTTAAAGTTAAACCTTTCGAGTTCACAAAATGTCCCCTGTTACTACCTTTTCAGGAGGACCCCCTACATTAAGGCTGTCTGTATTAAGGCTGAATGTGAAGATCCCAGTACCTGAGGAAGGTGGTTGCTACCCATCAATATACCACCGAAACGCCAACTAGTCCTATGTAATGGTCGCAGGAACTACATTCTCCTGCGGTTTGGCATCATGGACATACACGCTTTATAGCGGTAGGCGTAGTACACCCCCTTTCAGCCTGTGACAACACAGCAGATAAATGACTGTTTGGGTGACATTGTATATGTCGAAATTTTTTTTCTGCCAAAATCTGGCTTAACACACAGCACTGTGCGACATTGTTTACATGGTTAGCCAAAATTAGGCTTAGCAAACAATATTCTGTATGATATATATATATTTGTTTTTGTTGTAGCCATAATCAGGCTCTGGTTGGCGCATGTACTGTGCCATTTTCATGAAATTGTTTAATCTGAGCCTTTAGACAAGTAAGGGTCAGCTCGGGATAGTTTAAGTTTTATTAGCTATCTCGGAAAACTCTTATGATTTAAAATGTATTCACTGTTTTGCTGTACACCCCCTTTCAGCCTGTGACAACACAGCAGATAAATGACTGTTTGGGTGACATTGTATATGTCGAATTTTTTTTTCTGCCAAAATCTGGCTTAACACACAGCACTGTGCAACATTGTTTACATGGTTAGCCAAAATTAGGCTTAGCAAACAATATTCTGTGTGATATATATATTTTTTTTGTTGTAGCCATAATCAGGCTCTGGTTGGCGCATGTACTGTGCCATTTTCACGAAATTGTTTAATCTGAGCCTTTAGACAAGTAAGGGTCAGCTAGGGATAGTTTAAGTTTTATTAGCTATCTCGGAAAACTCTTATGATTTAAAATGTATTCACTATTTTGCTAACACCAAATCATTTTTTGTCAGTTCCCATATATTGGGTTCCCATGTGTATTTCCTAGTGGGGTTGTACCCCTACTTCTGTGAACCTTTTCATAAATTCTGCTCGCATTGATTGTATGGACTAAATAGTCCTGTTTTTTTCTCTTTGTAAATTGCATTGTTTTTGTATGGTTTTCATGTTGTATGTACTTATTAAATTGACACATTGTCTAGTTACAAACTAACAATTAAAGCAAGTTTATAATTTTTTTATGCCAATGTACTTTTTTCCCCTTTTTTTCTCATAAAGGTTACTTTGACTGGTGAGAGACCAGTAAATTAAAAGATTGAATTTGATTTAATCTATTGTTTAGGCTACCAGGAGAATAATACTGTTAGCTCCACAAATGATATTTTTTGACTTTGTATGTTCAGGCACATGTTTATAGATGTCTGTTTGCTCCATTTGAGTGCCTGCACGTTTTGGAGTCCCTCTTTTGTTTATACTAAAGCAGCCTGGGACATGCGATTATTGAGAAAGGAATCCAACCAATCCACGGCCTCTCTGGAACAAGCACTGACAGTTTGTAATGTGGACATGAGCTGCTCATGATCAACAACATCAAATGCGACTGACAGGTCCAAGAGCATAAGAAGTCCAGATCCACTATTGTTGATTATCCTAAGCATCTGTGTCTGTAAATCAAACAAGACACGTTACATACAAAAGTTGGAGTGAAAACCAGATTGACACATGTGTAGAATATCAGAGTATTGTGGAAATGCTCAGAAGCAGCCATATCCACAATCTTTAGCAGAAAAGGAACATTTAGTAATAGGCCATGGGTTATTTGCTATGGTTGCATCTAGGTCTGGTTTTTGTAACAAAGGTGTCCTCACTACTTTTTTGACTGAGTCTGGAACAGTTGTATGCATAAAGGAAGAATTCATAAACTAAGTCAAAAAAGGTGCAAACAGTTTAGAATTTTTTTAAACAAATTTAGAAGGGATGGTATTGTTCAAACAGGAAGTGGGTCGCATGCCCAAGAGAATGTGTTCCTTCTTCGTAACTAAAAATTGGTTTAACATTAAAGAATGTAACAGTCCCAATGGGAGAACCACTTGTGATGCCAGAATCTTGTAGTACATTACCAAGATAGGCCCCCTCGACAATTTCTGTATAGATAATTTGAATTGCATCTGTAAATGCCTGTTGAATTTTCATACAATCGTAATTTGTATGAATAGATAATTTGGTTTGTAGATGAGACTTTTCAAAATGTTTAAGGGCAGCAAACAATTTCTTAGTGCTATTAATTGATAGCAATCTCAATTTCATTTTTAAAGAAGTTTTGTTGCATTAAATATATTCAATGTGTGTGAATTTTCCAGTTGTTTACAGACTTGCCAGTTTACATCTGTTTTATGCCTCTTCCGTTGTTTCAATTCAACTAAGAAGGGAGTGTACCACTGGGTATGGATAGGATTATCTCTAATAAACCTAGTCTTCAAAGGAGCTATATGATACAGAAAGTCACCTATTTGATTATTAAATAAGTTCAGATCTGGGAGTTCAGAATCAGATGTACTTGATATCAAGTCACAAAAGCATTTTTTAAGTTGGTCGAGGGTCAATGATCATCCTGTGACCAGCTTAGGAATTATTTGTATAGGTAAACATTGCCAGGCAAAATAAACCTTAAAATGAATTTTAAAAAATGAGAGACCACACACATGGACTAACATCCCATGAATTAATGGGTAGATTTTTGGATGCAGCCCAATCAATGGTGTTCCCCATCACATGTGTGGGAGCTGTAGGAAGAATATAGACTCTGCATTTCAACATCTAGACTCCCCATTTCATCATTCATATTTAGCGAGTGTTTGAACTTCAACTAGGGCCAAGGATGTGAGACTCATTGCTGGACTGTAGAGTATGAGTCTCAGGCTGAATTTAAATAGATGCCAATGCACATAGCACATAACAGAACATTATGACTTTGTACCATGATGCTATTTTAATGAGCTGAGTTGCACTAAAATATAATACTAACATGAATCTAATATACTAATTAACTCAACCTCATTTAACATATAACAGATTCCCATAATAACATTTAGCGCAAGTTACTCCATTAAATAAGCTGGATGCAGATTTAGCAAAATGCATGATGCTCTGAAAATGGGAATTTAAACATGCACACTGGGTCTGTGGTGTAAGGTGAACATTTTTAAGATCCGTTACACTAAACTGATGGCATTGTATTAGTGCAGGAAGTGCAAGAAGTTCTATTCAGCAATGAGGTTAGCACAATAAGAAAGGCACAGAGGAGATAGTGTGATGTTTTAGTGAGAGGATCTGGTCAAGAGGAGGTGTTCTTGACTGACAAGAGGTTTGAGGAAAAGGGTTGGAGGCAGAGTTAGAGAGGCATTCCTTATTCTTGCACTGACTGACGAAGGAGGAGGAGGGCCGGTGCTGGGCTGACTGTCTGCTGGGCTAAGGCTGAAGTTGTTCCTCTCCTGGGTTGGCAATCTTTAGAAGGGCTGCAACATCTTGAGTGACCTTAACTGTGAATGACCCTGGAACACAGCCAAACTGAGTCGGGGAATATCGCCAGCTTAACCAAGGTAATTATCTTTTAATTGAGGTGCTGGTGAAGTGAATGATACTATGTAGCACAAATTAGATAATTCAGTTCATTTTAGGCACTGCATCAGAGATACAAATTTAAATGTGAATTTAAAACTGTGTTTCTATTTCTCAGAGTCTTGCTTTCATTCAAAGTGTATATCTTTTGCCACGTTTTTTGTGAGAATCCAAGGTTGATTTGGCAGAGCTTGGCACATTATCACAGATAGAGTGTTGAATGCCATTGCAAGAAAAACTTCGCTCACATTGTGAATTATAACATGGGTGTATTTGTCATTCTGTGTAACTTGCATAATTCTAGTTCATGATAAAGAACAAGTTCAATAAGGTAATTTAGTTTCAGTATATTTCTTCTGCATTCAGTCTCATTGATTTGACATGCATAGGGAGATAATTGTGCAGTAAGCAATATCTCAAAGCAAAGTTAGCCACAGTAAATTATTTTGCTTAGAGAGGCTGAATGAATGTTTTGTATGTCATTTGCATGCTTTACATTTGTTGAAACACAGCCAAAAGGGCATATGCGTAATGTTGTAAATAAAACATCACAGGAGCCATGAGCCATTTTTTCCGAGTGTATTAAGTCCAGTATTTGTTTATTGTTAGTGACCCTGGTCAAATAATTATTAGGCAGGCAGTATTCTGAAATCAGTGTCACCTCTATAAAAATACCACTATAAAAATACCACCATAGCACAAAATACCACAAAATACCAACTATTACCCCAAAATATCTCCTACAGAGCATTGTTATGAATAGTAAAATCATTATTTATGAAAAGTTCTTCAAGGACAGAGCCATTGTGATCCACAGGATTACTCCACCATATGTTAAAATTGTCCAACATAAGGGTAGAACAATTGGATTTATTCAGGGGTATCATAATAGATGTAAAATGCTCGATACAATTCGGCATGTCTTAAGGGGACGATAAAGTAAAATAAAATCAACACAATAATTCTCAGAAAGTGCAATTTTTAAATGTGCAATCTGACACTCTTTGCATTCAATTGAGGATGTGAACACCTTCAACTCATCTCTCGCTACAAAAGCAACACCACCACCATTACCGTGAGCACGATTTTGGCCAACAAATGTATATCCACTGGGAATCATACGATTAATATCTGGGTCACAGGACCTTTCAGCCAGGTTTATGTCAGGCACATAAGATCAATATTATTATCTAAATTATCATCATGTATATCAATGGCATGACTTTGTAAAGAACGTGTATTTAGTGTGGAAACAGTCTGTGTTTGGTTCAAAGGGAGAGAAGCAAGTGGTCAAGAATGTTCAACAGAGGTTGTAGAGTCCATAATAGTAGGACTGGGGGGTGTTGGCCAAGTATTACATATCATATCTGGAACCACCTCTGACAACAAGGAGATTGAAGACTCAGAATAAGGGTTTTTCTTGGAGAAGCCGGAAGCAGGTGAAAGTAGATTATTAGTATTATTACAACTCACAATGGGGCATATGTACGGTGTACTTACTTTGATGTCCAATTTCCAATTAAAATATTTTCTCACAATGTCTTCGTGAGCAAGCTTTTGAGCTTTAAGAAGAGTTTGAATATCCAAACACAAAGGCGTACTGCTGAGAACAGAGAATGAAAGCACAGCGACTTCTGACTCAAATGTCACAAACTGGCACTAAGCGGCTGGGCTCGAACACACCAGGCACTAACACACCTGTTAAGTAAATAAATATGGGCACAAACTACTAGGAATTGTCGTTCTTAAGGTGCAGATACACGTGCAGAGAACAGCACGTTTAAAAGTGATTATAGCCAGAGCTAGGGTTTATAAAAGCCAAAGGGTCAACAGGGCATACAGCAGATTGCTAACTGTAAGTTCCTACATGATTTAAAATGCAAACAAATAACACGACATTTAACAATATTTTAAATACATTTGTTAAAATAAAATGTAGTGCAAGTTGATGCTAAAAGTGTCTAGTGCAGCAGAAACGGGAGAAAGAAGCAACAGTACTCTCTTATAAACAGGCACTAACCGGCTGGGCTTGAACGTGCCAGACACTAATGCGCCTGTTAAGAAGATAAATATGCACACAAACTACAGTACCACTAGGAATTATAATTCTTAAGGCACAATAACACACACAGAGAACAGCACATTTAAAAGTAATTATAGCCGGAGCTAGGGTTTTTAAAAGTCAAATGGTAAGCAAAGCATACAGCAGATTCTTAAAAGTAAGTGCCTATTTGATTTAAAATGCAAATGAGCAACACGATATTGAACAATATTTATTTAAAATACATTAGTTAAAATAAAATGTAGTTCAAGTGGATGCTTAAAGTGTCTGGTGTAATAGACTGTCACTGGAACCAGCCTTTCCCCATCTGGTAGAGTGTCCTGAAGAGGCCAGCATCGTTACCTGCTTCCTTTCTTCATTGAAAAGGTTTGCACTCAGCTCCTGGGCATCTTCAACTGGATCCAATAGCAGAAAGAACCTACCTCCAGTGAATCCCAGTCGACGTGCCTAGTCACTTGGTAAAATTGGTGTCAGGGGGTGAGTACTTGCACTACATTCAGCTGCCCCTGTTTCCCCTGTAATACACCTTAGAATAAACACTGGTTTTCTCCATTCCGTCGTCTTTTGAAGATTTGTTCTAAAAGCTTTTCTAAAGGATGGGCTTGTGCTAAGTCACGTGCAGTGAAACAATGGAAACGTGTCACCATGTTAATAAAAAGTGTGCATGGCACATGGCAGGGTCTTGGATTGGATGGGCCTCATTACACGGTAGGCGGTAAGGGTTTACCGGTACCGGTATTTTACCGGTACCGGTAAATCCTTACCGCCTTACTACGAGGTCCCTTTGCGGGTTGGGGAATATAATGCCTGCTTTTTGCAGGCGTTTAAAACCAACCCGCAAAGGGACCAGTGGAGCTAATTACGGTAGAAGGAGGCAGAATGCTCCTAATGTGGTTGACATTGCAAAAAATGTATCTTTGGTGGCTCAGAATAAGCAACATCTCTCTAAACGGCCAGAAGAGCAAAAAGGGCGGCTCTTAAAACTATCATATTAACAACTTGGCTGCTTGGTTCATCGTTACAGATAGCAAAAGCCAAAATACCTGCTAAAGTGCCTAAAGCTACTGAGGATGACTCAAGCACAAGTTCTACTGATTGCACTAATACTACTTTTGAAAGTAATATAATCTCCATTAAAACCCCTGTGCAAAAAGTTATAAGGAGAGGATGGAAGACTGGGGTAAGTCTTGCTATGACAAACATTTCCTGTGTACCTTAGGAAAGGGGTACTTCTTTAAGTAATAAAAATTGCTATCTCCCGAACAGATTGTTTACCATCACCATTGCTATCACCAATAAGATCAAAATATAAATAATAGAAGTAGGCTTCTGGAGACTCTTAATTCTCAATTAGCATTGAGGATAATTCAAAGTGGCGACTTTACATTTGTTGAACAATGCACAAACTCTGTACATTGTTTCTCTGAAGCAGCGGTTGCTCTTATTAGGGACTCAACTTCTGAGTTGAATAAGAATGGCTATGAGTTGGACAGTAAATGTGGTATGAATATACGTAGGAGACTGAACAGCAAAAGGACAGAGGAGGCTGTACAACAGGTTAAATCCCAAAGTCCCTCTTTAAATAATGCTACTGTGAAGGCACATTGGGAGTGGCTTTGTTTGTTCTTACCACCAATGACCACCCATAAATGAGGTAATGTAAAAATTATCTCTTAGAATACACGTGGCCTCTCTGGGCCGATGGGCTCATATAGTCTCCTGGACAAAGCAGAAATAATATTTCTCCAGGAGACCTGGCTACTACATTCAGTTCATTTTGATGGGTATACTTTCTATTTCAATCATGCAAAAAAAGGTGAAAAGTGTAGGCCATATGAAGGACTGGCCATTCTGGTTATGAATGACATACCCTGTACCGAATGGATACCATGTAAGAGTAACCCTAATGTACTCATGGTTGAAATTCAGCTGAAGGGGGATATAAAAATCCTGTTGGTCAATGTATATGACCTTCCAGAGGATGACCTCACTGTGGCCATTCATTTTAATTTATTTGAATGTATTATTGACAACTATGCAGTATGTGGTAATGTTAACCTTATTGTAGGGGGGGTCTGAATGTCAATATTATTGGAGATATTTAACTGACCAGTAGCAACACTGGTGTCCTCACTTGTAGCCAGCTAAAAGAGGTGGACAACTTTTATTGCCAATATGGATCTGAAGGTGGTGAACAATGTTGATAATAATAAGTTACAGACTGGTACTACATGGTGCAATGGTTTGTATCCTCTACTCTGGACTGCCTGTGTCTCAGTGTTAAGATCTTGTCCCTATTAGCCAACTTCCGAATTCTTGGTAATTCCTTTAGTGATCATGCCATGTTGGTATGTATCCTTTTGCTAGAGAAGAAAGAGCCCTCAGGCTTATGATAGGATTTGCGAAGTAGTTGTGGCAACTAATGGTAATAGATTAGGCTGGTCAGATAAAAACCTGGCCAAGGCCAGTGCATGGTGTAATGGTTTACATGCAGAATACATGTCTATGTCAACTGCAGAGGAGATATTCTGCTGGATAACATCCTGTATGCATGGTATGATGTCTATTAGTAAAAAAACTTCTACTGTATAACAGGTCACATATAATCGGACTCCCTTTGACAAGGTAATATGTAAGAAAAAGAAAACAATGCACAATGAATTAAGAGTGGTTGATCGTAATAATTTACCTTGCGATCTACTTATCTCTGAGAAGCAAAAAAAAAAAAAATGTTTATAGGAATTGGATCCGCAGATATCGTGCTCCTGAACAGAATGTCAATTGGCTACATATGGTTCGAATATTACTTGATGGGAATATCAAAAAATGTTGTGTTAACTACAAAGATATTACCAATATTGGAAAGCATTAACTTATTTGCAGGATTGATGGGGTATTTTGGGAAAAATATCTCTCAGACAAGTTTTGTGGGGAGGTGACCTACCTAAAAAAAAACGATTTCCAACTTAATTATAGACTGTGATGACATCATTGCCATCATTAAGCAACTGAAATGCTCCAGTGCTCCATGCCCTGGCGGCCTTTGCTATTTTATTATTAAGGACAATGCGGAATGCTGGTCAGATATTCTTGTAACATTGTTTGCTAAGATTGTAGACATTGGTATTATTCCTAGCTCGTGGAGCTTATCCCACATTATACTGGTGTTTAAAAATGGCCCACGTGATCAGCCTGAGAATTATAGCCTATTGGCCTTAACTGACGTCCCAAGTAAAATATTCTGCACCCTGATCTTGAAAGAGATCAATGCCTGGATAGCCAGAGATAACATTCTTGATAGAGCTCGGACAGGGTTCAGAAAGGGATGATCTACCAACGATAACATCTTTATAGTAAATACCTTGATTGAACAAGCCAACTGCTGTGATGATCTTCGTTTCTACCTACTATTCGTGGACTTTTCATCACCGTTTCACATGCTTGAAAGATCCAAACTATGGGTAAAAATTGGAAAGGATGGGCATGCAGGAACACCTCCTCCATGCGTGTAAAATGGTGTACGAGGATAATGTGGCAAGAGTCAGGCTGAATAACCAAGGTCTGATGTCTGGTCTGATTTCAGAAAAGGAGTCAGGCAGCGGTGTGCCTTAGCACCTATATTGTTAAATCTGTTTCTGGCTGACTTTGGTAGCATCTTCATTGCAAAATTGAATGCATTCCCAAAATTGGTAATGACAAAGTAGGGTGGATTGGCTATGCCGATGATTTGATCATATTAGACAACACCTACATGGGCATTTGCAATAGTGCTAAAGTTGTATTTCCGTATGCTGAGCCGAATGGCCTGTAAATAAATCTTGCTAAAACTCAATTTATGGCTGTTAGACGGAAGTGTTGTAAAAAGACCAAGACCACAATACCCTTTCCCTTGGGTGATGTCAAAAGGGTTACTTGGTACAAATACCTGGGCCATGTGTTGATCGCAGGAAAAATGCATGAGATAGAACAGCAAAATAAGAGAGTAAAAGTACTGTCAACTATGGCTGCAGTCATCTCCTTCTCACAGCGGACTGATGGGTATAGTTTACTTGGCATCATATATGTATATAAACAGAAACTATCTGCAATTTCCTATATGCTTTAGAACCATCTTACTCAGATTGGTCCTTTTGCTCTGATCTTATGGAAGGACTTATCTGGAGAAGCATATTGGGAATAACCCACTATTGAAGCAGTAAGGCTTGAGATGGGGCTGATCTCTCTGTCTGCTATTATTGAGTATAACAGAGGTAAGCTGTACATAAAGATAACGTATGCTGGAATAAGTTCTAAAGACATTTAAATAAACAAATGAGCAATTCTTTAATAAAATTGGCTGGGCACCCAACTGGGAGTATGGAGAAGGTGTCATGCTCAAATCTCTTAAAAACTGTGTGAAGAAATGGGATTGGGTGAAGAGCCATGAAAAAGTCACCAGCATGAGGTCTTTGAAATCTTTTTCTAGGATGTTCTTTATGTATAAAAAGCCGCAAGTCTATCTAAAACTATTGCCATCCTTGGCCACACATGGAATATTCTTGAATACAAAGTTGAATCGCTTGAATATTCTAGAGATAAAAATGGCGTAGATAGGCAAACCGTTATGAGAAAGGACTTGTAGAATATGCCTTGATACACACATAATTGAATCCGCTAGACATGTTCTGACTAGCTGTCAGACGACGAGACCGGTATATGAATGTTACTAGATTAACTATGTTGAAAACTTGGAAGGAATCGTTAGTGAATTATTTTGGCTGAGGTGTCTGTGGAGCTACAGTCGTGGCCTAACAATTGCCATTAAACAGGTTTGGAAAGTGCTAATAAGTACCTGAGGAAATTTGAAGAGGAAGTAAAACTGCTAATGGATCTTTAATATCCCATCTTTCTGGTAGGACTGGTATGGCTACTTACGTATTTACTTTGTGCTGTCAACTTGCTATGCATATTTGAAAAAATTGGGGAAATGTAAAATCAGTGTTTAATTTCGTTTCATACCTTGTTACTCTGAAATTAGATGCAGTGAACATTTTTTAAAAATATTTTATAAGGTACACATGTTTAATTAGTGACTTTGCTCAATACAAACAAGACTAGCTGCTGCACTAACGTGTAATCTGGAGGCAACGAGGCTACAGGCCTAGCCACTGCAAAGCGTGGAGTTCTTTTTCGTTCCCTGGAGGGGGCGGAGACCACTCGCGACCACGTGACCTATCACGTGAGTGAAATCTTCGTGAAAACGCACCCGCGTTCAGGCGAGCGCTGTGTTCGCTCAATACAAACAAGACTAGCTGCTGCACTAACGTGTAATCTGGAGGCAACGAGGCTACAGGCCTAGCCACTGCAAAGCGTGGAGTTCTTTTTCGTTCCCTGGAGGGGGCGGAGACCACTCGGGACCACGTGACCTATCACGTGAGTGAAATCTTCGTGAAAACGCACCCGCGCTCACCCTCGCGGCGTTGAGCCCGGTAGGAGTAGAGGGCAACGGCTGTTGTGCAGCTGTTAGGCACTGGTGGCGCACCGAGGGAGACTGTGGAGGTAATTCCCTCTTTGATCCCTCCAGGATTCCTAATCAAGCCAAACATCAAGTGCGGACTCAAACATCACGGTGCACGTACAGGTAATCAGTCTACACTATTACTATGTGATCATTGAAAAATAGTTTATTTATTCTTTATTTCTATAATTTTATTATAAAACGTGAGAGTGAGGAAGGCGAAGGTGACTGACTAGAACTAGATATTGCCTTAGTGCCAAAAGGCCAAGGTATCTCCCTAACCTTCTTATTGCCTACACTACCACTGTAATCTGCTGGTTATACTAGGCAAACCCTTCGGGAGTGTGGCAATAAGTTGTCTTAGCCCAAGGTAGCGGTGCTGCTCAAAAAGGCGGCTCCTTACCTATTCCCTTCCTTGGACTTGAACTGAGCTAAGAAAGGAGCTATAACTAGATCTATCTTGGCTAAGAGAATGCCGGGTAAGGCAACAAACCGAAATAAAATGGCAAGGGGGAGGAAACCTTATGGCCTACGATCTAATAAAGGACCTATAGCGGACTTGAGTAAAACCCCTTTGGCGGAAAATGGTGATATAAACGACGCAGGAGGCAAAGAGGTGGTCCCCCTAAAGGGCCCCCTGGATGCATATTTTCCCAGTAAACCACAGGAGGGAAGGCATGCGATTGACCCAAAAAAAGGGAATACGACCCAAATAGAGGGAGAAGGTAGTTACCTACCATTGGATCTTGATAATGACTCTCTGTTACAGTTGTGCTATGCCCTTCTGGAGCGAGTGGGTACACAAGAGGGGAAACAAATGGAGGAAAAAGCCGGAGGGTCCCCTGTCCTTAGTGATTTTATACCAGACACCCCGGCGCCAAGAGGAACCACTTTGCCGATCTTGGAGAAATTGGCTAAAACACCACTGTTGGGGGATGAGGAACACCCCATTCTTGTTTCCTCTGCCTCGCAAACAGACCCTCTCCTGTCTTCTCCCTCACCAACTATTATCCCTATACCTACATCAAGGGATCCACGCTTATCAGCTAGTCCAAACATGGCCTTCGATTCTGGAAACTCTGTACATGATCTTGCACCACCAGACTATAGTACGCATGAAACATCACAAACTGGGAATTCAACACTTAACTTTGCCATCAAAATATTGCTAAAACTCTGTGGCAGGATCCACGAAGATCAAAAAGCCCAGGGGAGAGTGGTCTTGGCTCTCTACAAACTGCTGAGTGCCTCTAACAAATCACCAATCATCTCTTGCATTGATTTACGGGAACTATCACCCACTGCTATACCTCCAAAGGGTTGGGGAAAGATAAGCCTAAGACCAACATTAGACAAAGAAACTACGACGGAGGAGGAACATGGATCTCCTCTTGTGGGGGAGGGGGTGGTGGAAAATAGAACACAGCCCTCCAGAAAACAGAGAAGACAGGCAAAGAAAGCTGAGGAAAGAACTAACAAATCCCCCCCGCCCCGAAACTCTACCCCGCGGCCACCGGTTAAAAATGTATCTAAAAAACAACGTAAACGGGTGGCCAGAAGGAAACGAAGATCGGCCCAAACAGTGGGCACATTAACCAGCTGGCTAATGGAGGAAAAACTGGGACAACCTAATCAGCACTCGGAAGCCCAGATGTCAAACTGCTCAGAATTAGGAGCAGGGCTACAAAACTCTGTATCTATACCCAAGCAGGCAACTGAGGCTGCTGTACTGACCCCTTCTCCCCCCCAACACATTCCTACCAAAACCCCTTGTGTGGAGAGCAGGGGGCCCTTGAGCCTGGAAAAACTGGACATTAAATTGGACATTAAAAACGTTACCATAGCGCCCATTGAGGGCGAAAAAAAAGGGCATTCAATTAAATAGATCTGCACTCTTCGCTCTTCTCTCAAAAATTCCATCACTGAGGATACTAAATAATAGCGATGTCAGCTTTGTTGAACCCTCGCTCCAAAAAGGAGTAAAATTAACCACAATTCATTGCTGCTTACCAGAGACAGCTGCCATGATAAGGGCAAACTGGTCGTCCCTAGAATATCTGGGATACAAATTAGACGTACCCATACCTACTGCTGCGATGGAGGAAAAATGTCTGAAATGCTCTTGCGCTTGTACCTCTGGTGCAGCTGGATCAACAACATCAAAGGCTGTTCAAAGACTCAGTGATGAACAAGGTTGGGAATGGCTGCAAGGAATGTTAGACCAGAAGAAAAGGGAATTAACTTTTACCATCACTAGTTGGAATACGAGGGGACATAGCCATTGGATAAATGAGGGAGCCTCTTGTAATATCCTATTAGCTGCGGACATATTCTTACTACAAGAAACCTGGGTAACTTTTGATTTGGTGTTCGATGGCTATACCATATTTCAATGTATGGCAGTAAGGGGAGATAGGGGTAGACCGAAAGGGGGTCTCCTAATTGGTGTAAAGTCCTCATACAACCTGAAACTGATTTACCAGGACAGCCCAGGAGGTAAAGCCCTGGCGATTGAAATAAACCCTCCGGGTGGTTGGGCAGGTTGTAATGAGGTCCTGATCATCAATATCTACGACCCGCCGGGTGAGCAGAACACAGAAACCATTGGAGATAAATTGGACACCATATTGTCTGCTTGGTACACTGGGGATAAAAAGCCAGCAGTGATACTTTGTGGAGATCTAAATGCAAAATGTGTTGATTTGGAAGGGTGTGGGAACTACCGTTATGTCCAGAATATATGTGATATGCCCCTATCGAAGAGTAATTAACAAAGGAAGCCTCTGGTTGGACATTATTAGAGAATGGAACTTGACCATCCTAAATGGTCGTACTAGGGGAGATATACCTGGGAAAGACTCCTGGGCTGTTGGGGAAAAGAGCTCTGTTCTGGACTATGTGGCCGTATCGGAGTGTATCCTCTCATATGTCATGCATTTAGACATCATGTTGAACGACTTTAGTGATCATGGATCCATCAAACTGGTAGTAGAGGGTGGAGGGGACAGTATAAAGGTGGATGCCTGTAAAGACTTGGCTTCTAACCTAGCGGGTAACAAGATTAGATGGACACATAGATATATTGAAAAAATGACCTCTATCTCCTTCCCTAGTGATAAGACCATTAAGCAACTAATGTGGGGTAAGAGTCCTGAGGAAATTGAAACTTGGATTACCTATTTAACACACTCACTCTTTAAAGCTAACCCTACCCCGATGATAAGTTGGAAGAGTGGGGGCACTCGAACATTTGATGCTAATATCAGAGACCAGAAACGCCTTATGCGAAGAGCTTTAAGATCCCTAAGAGCACACAAAACTTCTACTTCCGAGGTGGACACATTTACTTTGGAGACCTTAAAGATAAAACGTAATTATCACAATTGGCTAAAAAGGTACCGCCAGACTCAAAAAAGAAGTAAATGGCAAAAATTCACTGAAGCTCTTTGCAGTAAAAATAGCCGCAAGATCTGGCAAATATTGGCAAAGGCGGGGGGAGAACAGAAGTTGAAGGTCCTAAACCCCATCCAGGGAGAAAAATGGGTAGATTATATTTCAAACAAATTCTTCAGAGAGAATATGACCAATACACAAAGCACTATAGGGTTGCAAACTTGGCCCCTCCCCCTGAGCTATAGGTGTATAAAACAGGCTATAATGAATTTAAAATCATCCAATGCCCCAGGCCCTAATGGACTAGCTAATGTGGTATTGAAGCAGGACCCACATAATTGGGCACAGATACTACTCACATTATATTCAAGGATTTGTAGATCTAGCCAAATTCCTTCTTCTTGGAAGAAGTCTGTATTAATACCTATATATAAAAAGGGGGAGCGTACTCTACCGGACAATTATCGCTTACTCTCAATGCTGGATGTGAGCAGCAAAATCTTTAACACGCTGGTCCTTAAAGAGATTGAAAATTGGGTTTCTGAAAGACAGATTTTGCATTATGGCCAAACTGGCTTTAGACCCGAAGCAGGCACTACCCATAACATCATGGTCCTAGACATGCTAATAAATAACACCATGAGCTGTAAGGATGCCACACTCTTCATTCTGTTTGTAGACTTCACAAGTGCTTTCGATCTGGTGGATCGGGATACCCTGTGGTGTAAGCTAAAAGATATGGAATGCCCACACTGGATCGTAGATATTCTGATAGCCCTGCATAGTAATACCGTAACAAGGGTCCGCCTTAATGACCGAGAGGAGGTAACCAAATAGATTTGTACCAACATAGGAGTAAAGCAGGGATGCGTAACGGCTCCTATGCTATATAATTTATATATAGCAGACCTGCTGGCACGTATGGCATCAAAATCAAACTGCCCTCCTAAATTGAAGGATACCCCACTTACGGGAAGGCTATATGCAGATGACTTAATTCTATTCGACCGGACACTATCCGGTATCAAGACTCTACTTAATGAACTACAGGAATATTCTGCTAAACTGGGTCTTGTTATTAACTTGGAAAAAACAAAAATAATGGCTATTGCAAGAAAAGGGCCAAGACGTTCTGGCATTGATACTAACTTGGGAACCATTGCACTGGTGAAGCAATACCCATATCTGGGGCTGGATTTTATGGCCTTATCAGACTATGAAGCCATTATTAGAAACAAAAAAGGACGAGCTAAATTGCTTACCCTTCAGGCATGTAGATTTGCTAAGGGGACTGCTGGCTTTAGTATGGCTGGTATTATGAAGTTGTACATGCAGTGCTTTGTCCCTGCTGTACTATATGGCCTGGAGGCCTTAGCAATGCAAGACTTGACGTGGCTAAACATTCTAGAGGGACACTACTGGCGCTCTGTCTTTGGCCTGGGACCTTCTTGTTCAGTACAGTATCTAAGATTGGAACTGGGTCTTGTCTCCCTGAGTGGGATGGCACTGCGCGCGAGAGGCTCCTTCTACTTGAAAGCCTTAGCCAACCCACGTTGTAAATTGCTCAAACTGACAGGGCAAAGCTTTGATCTGGAAAAACATCCTAGGGGTGGGTCTTATAAACAGTTGAATGAATCACTGTTTATGGAGATTGACTGGCCCTATGAAAAGCTAAAACACTTACCGTTTATTCACCAGAAAAGAGCATTCCAAGATAAGCTGAACAAGTGGGACTGGTGTTTGAATGTGGAGCATTTAGCTACCCTAAAAGGGTATGAGGCAGTACTTCATGTCACCCATAGATATCTTAGACCCCAGGTGTATCTCTTGCTCACCCCGGCACCTGATGTTAGACGCTTTTTGCTACAATTAAGAACTAACCAGCTCCCGGTGCTTACCATAATTGGTCCAAGGCTAAAAATCCCTGGTGAATCAAGAACATGTAGAATATGTAAGAAAATAGGAATCGGCACGGCATGTTTTAACACTTTGCCCAAAATTGGGACCGCTATATATGAATTCATATGAAAAATGGGTCCACAACCTTGAGGCAATAAAAGATGAGTTCTTTTGGTATGGATGTCTGAATCCAGTCACTTTAGGCCTTCAGTTAGCTCTCTTTAGGGTATGGAACCATGTGAAGCCCTTACTTCAGTGAAAACCTTATCACTTTAGTAACAAAGTGATACTTAATGGTTTCTTCTACACACTGTTGTATTGGGATGGGGAATTCCCAATAACTATAGGTGCTCACCTGTTAGTGTAACTCACCCACCTTAAACCACAACTTATCAAACTCCTCTACGTGGCTGTTATGTGATGTATCTGTACTTTTAATTTATATTTTATATTTTATTTTTATATCTTATATTTTTATATGATTGAGTTGATCTTTTTTGTTTATGCTCTGTTTATGTTTATGTTTTGTTTGTACTTTGAGATGTATATATGTTCTTGGGATGTATATACCTATGAGTTGTGTAAAACCCAATTTTTGGATTGTATCACAATAAAGTATATATATATTAGTGACTTGAATTTGTATTTATTTTTATTCTTTCCTATGTATGTGCAATAGGACTTTCTACTATGTACATGAATGGACTGTTTATTTTTATTTGTATTTGTATTACTGTATTCCTGTATATGTGTAAAGTATGTGTTATATATTTGTGTTAAAAGTTTTATGTCCGATGTTCCATAACCTACTTTTTCTCTATTTCAGTTCTAGTTCTAGTTCTAGTTCCATTCACCCATTTATTAATACCACAATTTGCATGCTAATATACTAGCACAAGGTGCATTATATTCCAGAGGCATTCTCTCTATTCATGGATATCCTCTTTCTTTTCCACAGGGGTGGGTTTTTGTACAGTCTTTCTATTTAGTTTTCTTGCAAATGGTGTTTTTAATTAAATTATATATATTTGTATAGAACCTTGATTGGACATCCCCTTTATATAGAGATTAATTACTTTGCTGTTTTAGTCACTACTGAATCACATTCACAGCCCTCTCAAAAGTGCATCCTTCCCTCTGCCCATGTTAGCCGAAAAGGTGAAGGAGATATATCTCAGCAGGGTGTCTGTGGATTGAGGATGCCAAAAGCGTTGGTTGTAATCTCAAGGCCTTTCAATTCAGCATAGCTAACCTTCAGCCACACATCCCTCTGATGGATGTGTGGTATAAAGTAATACATGCTCAGGCGCTGCAATAGGAGGAGGAAGGAGAGCTTCAGCCCACTGCCTCTGAGGCAGATAAGGAGGGGAACTGTATGTTGTGCCATCAATGCCATAGGAGAAACCACACACACACATTGTAGGGGAGCAGGATATGCAAATTTGAAAAGGTGAGCGGCATGATAGATTTCACGTGGGTTTAATTGAATGAATATACTGTAAAAGTGCCTTCAGCTACCATGACCAAGGGGCTGGTAGGGACTCACAATGGAAATATTAATATAGTAGTGTATACATATTTATGACTGCAACCGCAGAGATGAACCAACTACAAATATCTGTGTTTCTTACTTGATTATGTAATTAGCAGTGTAACGTCCCTTCTCTATGTTTATTATGTTTATGAGGGACAGTCACCCTATCCCCTTTCTGTTGCTTATGTTGTGTCGTGTGTTGCATCTCACGTAGCGGAAAAAGTCGGGGCCACCGCCTTTTCAGTCAGTTTGTGTTTGATTATAAAGAAGACAGTCATACCACTTGATGTCTCTGTGCCTTAATTTAGTGCCCCATCATTGCTGCATTATTCTTGATCAATCGGCAAGAGCGGATTCAACATTGGCGATGAGGTTCTATTCCGAAGAGTGCCCACGCTAGTAGAATATCGCAGTGCCATTCACAGTTGGCTCACCGGTCTCTTATGTTTCACAGAGATGGTGAACGATGCAGCCCCTTCATAACAGACGTGACCGGCAGCTGTCCAGCCCACATCACACTATGCTGCATCAAACCTGATGGGCCCTGAGCTTGTGCACCCTCACCGCCACGGAGGAAAGGATCAAAAGTTTCTGTTCCAATGCCACGCAGATATTTTGTCCGCTCCACAACATTTTCATGCAACACAGACACCAGATCACTTGACAAGAACACATGCACAACAATCCACAGTGCCTCCCTGGCTCGCATGAACAGCCCAGTCTCCAGCCTGCACATGCACCACACTGAATAAAGTTGAGCCCTGTTCTTAGTCCTCACTCGCCTGATTCACCATGTCAGACATCAAAGTGGGCAGTAGCTCTCACAGCCCACAGACAAGTTCAATCCCTCGTAAACCTGTGCCCAGAGAGGAGGGAGGACATGAATCCCTAAACCTTCAAGCTGTACAACCATTTGACATTTCTGACACAAGCAGCCTGGCACCAAGATGGAACATATGGCTCAAAGAATTGCACATATACATTGATGATACAGGCGTCAGGGAAGAACACTGCCTCAGATGCATATTACTACACTTGCTAGGCCCAGTAGTGAGAGAAATTGTATTTGAAATGTCAGAGAACATGACTGATACTTTACAGGGCATAATTGATTCGCTGAATAATTATTTTGCACCATTGAAAAACAAATATTATGAGCACCATATTTTCCATAAATTTAACCAGGACAAAACGGGGAGAACATGGACAAAGAGCAAAATGCTGCGATTTTTACCAATATTCCATGGAGGAGGATTTAAAATCACAGGCCATCGTATGCTGTGAATCTCCCAAGTTCAGGAAAAACTATTCCAGAAAAGCAGAACCCTCTATGAAATACTTCAACTCGCCAAGGCAGACTCTGCACTGTCTCTGCAGATGGCATTCATTGAGCAACATCAAAATTACACAAACGGTGGCGTCCAATCCCTGTGCCTCATGCAGAAGTCAGACTGCAGCCAAGAAAAAAAGGAATGTTACAAATGCGGCTGCAATTTCCCACATGTCGGCCCATGCCCAGCTATAGACCACCATTGCGACAAGTGTTGAGGAGAAAACCACTTCCAATCAGTCTGTAAAAATGTCAAATTCTTCCAGCCAACAGAGACCACCGGAGATACCAGAAGGCAGGAAAGCCATTGGCCAAGGGGGGAAAGTCCTTGCAACACACACATGGCGGTCCCCAACAACCAGCAAGCACAGCTCGCACAGCAGAAATTATCATTCGTCTCACAGAGATAGGTGAAACAACGACAGATGAGATGAAGCCGAACGGCACAAAGACGGATGCCATGACGGAAAATAAGATACCTAGATGCTTCACTGAGAAGACGCCATGAGTCAAACTCTTCATCATCGAGTGGGGACAGGAAAATGGGATATGTGCACTACATAGGGAACAACATAGCAATGGAATACAGCCCAACCCTGCTGTTACAAATAACCTTACAAAGTCGCAAATTCCTCATAGATACCAGAGCAAAAGTGAACGTCATCAATGAAGAAACATAGAAATCCCTAAACCACAAGAAACATCTGAAGAAAGTAGACACTGAAATATATCCATATGACACAAACAAGCCACTTGACTGCAAAGGAATGTTCACGGCCACGTGCACATACAAAAACAAGAGTCTAAAAGTCAAGATATACATGATCAAAAGAGAGGTTCCAGGGGGAAGCATTCTCAGTTTTAGGTCGGCCATCCAGATGGGTCTAGTACATGTAATGTACCAGATCATGTCAGCCTGCACGACAAGTCCAAAGGAGATGAGGATGAAAATGTTCCCGATACTGTTCAAAGGTCTAGGGAAACTGAAAGGGAAACAAATGAAGCTGCACATAAACACGCATATTCGACAAATGGCTCAACACTATAGGGGAATACCCCACAACATTCAAAAACATGTAGAGAATGAGATACAGTCACTTTTGGATCAGAATATCATTGAGCCAGCATCATGACCCACACCCTGGGTATCCCCCATCGTGCCTGTACCAAGAAAATAAAACAACACAAGCATTCGCATTTGTTTGGACATGAGAGCCCTCAACAAGGCAATAGAAAGGGAAAGACACCTGGCACCCGAATGACTGACATGATGCACTTGCTGCATGGGGCAAAAGTATTTTCCAAACTTAAATAAAGGCTACCATTAGTTCGAGCTGCAGCCAGACTCAAGACATATAACTACATTTTATATGCACCTAGGGCTCTTCAGGTACAAAATACTTAGATTTGGGGTATCATCAGCTGTAGGGATTTTCCAAAACGAGATACATCAAGTTATCAAGCACATCCCCCAGTGCTTAAACTACAGTAATGGAATGTTAATCTTTGGAGCCACACAAGACATGCTCAGAAGAGTGTGCATGGGATTGGAGGAGGCAAATCTCACCGGGAAAGGTCAGGAGTTCTCCTGGTTGACAGAGTGTGAAGAGGCTTTTCAATAGATTAAAAAACAAATAGCCTCTGCTTCATGTATGGCATACTACAACCCTGAACTTGAGACTAAAGTCACAGTAGACGCCAGCCCAGTTGGCTTGGGGACCAATCTAGCACAAACCAAACCAGGTGCTTCTCCTAATTCGGCAAGACACATCGTGGCATAGCCGAGTCGCAGCCTATCCAACACTGAATGCGCATACTCACAGCCTGAGAAGGAGAGTCTCGCCATTGTGTAGACATGTGACCATTAGCACCTGTTCTTATATGGGCATCATTTCAACATCATTATGGACCATCAAGCCATCAAAACCATATATGGCAAGCCTACGGCCAAGATGCCACCTTGCATCACAAGATGGGGTCTCTGGTTACAGGATTACTCAGATAACATCGTACACTGCCCAGGAAAGGACAGTAATCCTGCAGACTTCCAATCCAGGTATCCGTTACCAGCCAAATATAAAGGCAACCCACAAAGGCCAACCAATACCTTGTAAATTATACACTACCGAAATCTGTCATCATAGTCGGATTGCTCGAAGGCATGAGAAATGATAGGCTGCTCACGAGAATACAAAGGAACGTAACATCAGGTCAGTGGCAACAAAAACAATGGTGACCAACCCTTATCAGCAGCAGAAGAGAAACATTTCCAGAATTCTGACTCATTTGGCTTAAACTGTTGATGTCATCAGAAGGACTACTGCTAAAAGAAAATAGAAATGTCATCCCTGCAAGTCTACAAGATCAAATACTTGCTCTAGCTCACTCAGGACACAGGGGCATTGTGTCCACAAAGAGACAGCTCAGGACCAAAGTGTGGTTCACGCAGATGGACGACAAATGGAACGGGTACTAGGAAACTGCATAGCATGTAAGGCAGTAGCCCTGCACACTTTTCCCGAACCCCTCAAGATGACAACAATGCTGCTTCAAGTGTGGGATGAGGTGGCCATTGACATGTTTGGCCCGTTAGCAAATGGCAAATATGTACTGGTAATCATTGACAAGATGTCCAGGTTCCCCGAAGTCCATTTGATCCTCTCCACCAGTGCGGAAGCAGTGATCCCAGTGCTAGACAAGACATTTGCAGACTATGGAATTCCCTCCGTCGTGAAGTCGGACAATGGACCCCACTTCAGTGGCCACGATTTTGCCATGTTCGCAGAACACCTCGGTTTCCAGCACTGCTAAATCACATCCCTTTGGCCACAAGCCAATGGAACAGAGAAGAGATTCACAGGCAACCTAAAACACGCCTTACAAATCTGTTCAATCACCAAGGGATCCTACATGAAGGCCGTTTGCACACTGCTCCGGGACTATAGAAATACCCCACACAGCTCGACAGGGATTTACCCTTCAGCCCTCATGTTTGGGCGTGTAGTAAGAACCAACCTTCCTCTCAATTCCAATAGTGCGCCGTCCAGCAACTGTGTAGCCAAAGCCAGGACAAGAGATCGGGAGAGAAAATGCAACATGAATGAGTATGCGGATGCGGACATTCAATGAAAAGCAAAGCCCTATAATTTCCAGATAGGAGATCAAGTACTTGTACGTCAAGCACAAGCAGGATCCCCTTTCAAGTCAGTACCAATGACAGTGACACACATACAAGGGACCATGGTAACGGCTGCCCGTCCCACTAGCACTGTCACCCAAAACTCCTCATTCTTTTGGTCTTTTGAAGGAAGAATCTCGCTTGAGAAACAGGACTCAGCAGTTTGTGATGACTCGTCTGATGTGGACTCAGAGTTCATGGAAGGATGATAGTGACCGTGATCACACAGAGGGAAGCGCTCCCCTCAGGTGAAGCCCTTCTAGAAGGGTAGTCTGCAAGCCATCCAGATGGATTGAAGAAATGGGTTGAGAGACCCAAGTTATTTACTGAGCAAGGGGGAGAAATAATGTTCCTTCACTATGTTTAGTATGTTTATGAGGGACAGTCACCCTGTCCACTTTCTGTTGTTTAAGTTGTGTCAGGAGTTGCATCTCACGTAGTGGAAAAAGGCGGGGCCACCGCCTTTCCAGTCAGTTTGTGTTTGATAATGAAGAAGACAGTCATGCCACTTGATGTCTCCATGCCTTAATTTAGTGCACCATCATTGCTGTCTTATTCTTGATCAATCCGCAAGAGTGGATTCAACAAGCAGGATATGAAATTCATAACATTGTTTGAAACTTCATAAAATTAATATGACCTTCAATGTATTACAGGCATTGGGGGTCATTACAAGGTGGGCAGTAAGGGATACCGGGCACCGGTAAGGAGACCGGTGCCGGTAATCCCTTACCGCCCTATTACAAGGTCCATTGGCGGGGACTGTAAGGAACGTGTGGTCAGACCACATGTCCCTTACGGGTCCCGCTAAGGGACCAGGGTGCTAATAACGGGCTTGCAAATCGCGAGCCCGTTATTAGCGCCCTCCCCATTCCCATTGAGCTCTATGGGGGCTCATATGGGAATGGGGAATGGCATGTTCAATGAGGACTTACCGGTCGCGCCAGGGTCCGACTTCACCGGTAAATCCCCATTGAACTAGACCGGTGCCAGACCCATTATTGGTGGCAGTCATGGCACACATATCACCATGACTACCACCAATCTCGGAATGAGCCCATTGACATAAAATGCACGCACATTGCCCTACTGCCCGGGTGGATTTTTTCATGGTGGGAACTGCAGCATTTAATCTTAAGTGATGGACCATTATTTATGCTTTACCTTGCAAACTCTTACTCATACGTATGTAGGCTTTATTAATTATACTCTTCACCTACTGCTTGCTTATCGCCCTCCTACATTCCTCTCTCAAGATTTTCTAAGCAGGTTTTTGCAGATGATAGAAATTCTTACTCTATTGCACACTAACCTGGGGGATTTGAATGCACACGTAAATGATACTGACGACACTCAGGCTTCTAAGTTTACATCCGGCCTGAGTGATTTCAATTTGCATGCGCTCAGCTATCTGTCAACACATAAGAGAGGCAAAAGAAAGGACCTCACTTTCTCTACAGAGGGGACATTGGACACTTTTAAACCTGCACCTGTTATTTGGACAGATCACTTCCTCCTTCCCTTTCTTATCCTTGCCCCCACCTTTTTTTAAATTAAAATGACAGACCGTACTCATCAGTGTGTTTGGGCTAAGATTATCCCAGATGAAATTGCTGGCCGCTTTAAGGATAACATACTGAAATCAACTAGTTCCAAAGAGGGCTCTCTCGATCCTTGCACAGCCCTTATTTGAGCAATGGTTATCACGGCTGACACATAATCCCCAGTGAAGCTGGACACCTGTCGTGCCAAGGCATCTGATCCTTGGTCCTCCCTGGGTCTAAGGCTTCTGAAGCAAGTGTCTCAGGGGGCCGAATGAAAATGGCATTTTACGTCTTATTTAGGATCCAAAGTTAATTACAAGCAAGCTCTCCACATCCATCAGAAAGGTTTAAAGTTGGCTAAATCCCAGCATTATGCTGATCACAATGTTTCTGATATTTGCTCCTCACGTGAACTTTTTAAAGTAGCTAAAGAACAATTCACATAACCCCTCCTCTGATAGATCCCTCACGCTCCCAAGCAGTAGGTGATCAGATAAGTTGTTTCTTTCAGGATAACACTGCCAAGATTAGGAACTCGACTGTAGCAGCTAGATCCTGTGTATCGATCTCTGCACCCTCACCACTAGCACACCCTGGGGATGTCCTCTCTATCTTTCTTTTTGACCTTGTCACAAATGTGAATGTTGTGGATGCCATTAGCAAATTAAAATCAGCGTTACCTTCGGATTCTATCCCTTTACATTTGATTCAATCGGCCTCCTTGGAGGGTTCATCCTTCTTCGCCACAGCTTTCAGTTATTCTTTCACCAATGGTGTCACCCCAATCCCACTTAAACATGTCATAATTTCTCCCCTTTTTAAAAGCCCCAACTTAACCCTCCATTACCTGGTAGCTATCGTCCTATCTCACTGCTGCCCACGCTCATGAAACTCATGGCAACCATAGTCATCCCACAGTTTTCAAGATTTTTAGATACGGAACATCACTTACACTGTTCGCAAGCAGGCTTCAGACCACTTATGGGAATGGAGTCTGTTATGATCCCAGTACCTGATAACCTGGCATTAATGCAAGATCGCAAAGGGGTCAGAGTTTTGATTCTCCTTGATCTCTGTGTGGAATTTGACATGATCAACCACACTATTCTTTTCTGGCGGTTGAAAGAGACTGGGTTGTCAGGTGTGCCGCTAGCCTGTTTTGCCTCTTTTCTATCAGAACGCCAGAAGAATGTTTCTCTGTTTCCATTCTCCTTGCCTCTTCCTCTGCCTCGTGCAGGGTTCCCTAGGGATCATCCTTCTCCCCTCTTCTCTTTAATCTTTACCTGCGCCCTCTTGCTGACCTCATCTCCTCCCACGGCATCCATTTCTATACATATGCGGATGATACTCAGCTGGTTTTCCACGTCAGGTCCCCGGCCTTAGATCCTCCCTCTAAACCTAGGGGGTGCCTTCCCAAGGTTGGATGCTGAATGGCAGAGAACTGGCTGAAGCTAAACAGGGAGAAGACTGAGGTCCTCCTGGTTGGATCCACAAATCCCCTGTCCTTTTGGAAATCTATGTTTTGGCCTGACTCCCTTGGCCCAGGCCTGGTCCCTAGTGCTTGTGTGAAAAGCCTAGGGATAAAGTTTCTTTCTTCTGGTTCACGTGAGGCCCAGATTTCTGCGGTTTGCAATAGTTGCTTCCTCAGGCTGAAACTGCTGAGAAAATGTTTGCCATTTTTGCTTCCTGTACCAACCTACGGTAGTCACTGCCTCTTTTATGGGCTCTCTGGACTATTGCAATGTCATGTACTTGGGGCAGCATGAATCCCTGGTCCAGATTGCCCAGATTTTTCAAAACTCAGCAGCTCATCTGTCACTGGGCACGCCCAAGCTCTCTCATTCAGCCCTACTGCTCGCCAAGCTTCACTGGCTCCTGGTCAGAAGCCGGATTACATTCAAAATACTGTGTATTGAACACCGCACTGTCCACTCTGTAACTTATGTTTTTTCTGGCAAAACTAACTCGCTATGTCCCGGGCTGCAGGCTTCGATTTGCTTGTGAAAACCTGTCAGAGGTTACATGTTTTTGTAGGTCCAGGTCAGGCGGACATTACTTTTCCGTCCCTGCTCCAACATTGTGGAACATTCTCCTGCAGAGCCACTAGATATTCCTGATCATTTGTACTTTGGAAAAGCTCTAAAGACTTTTGTATTCTAGGGTTTCTGCTCTTCATGCCTTCTGGTATACTGCTCGCTCCCAGATGCCTTTGGGCCATTTTATTTGCATTTTATAAATATAAATACACACAAACATACCCCTAAGACTGCAGCACTTTGCTGAACAAATGTGAAAGCTACCCAGGAGTGAATTAAAGAAGGGCAACTTCTTTCTTTCACTATCTCCATGTGCTCCAAATGGCAAGAATTAGCACCTGATCATGTCACCTACAGCTTCTGTGTAAAAATCCTGAAAAATCACCCTTAGGGTGCTCAGCAATTCATCAATGCTGTGGTAAAACTGGACACCAGTTAATTTGTTCATAATGAACTGATGATGGTGAACTTGTAGGGTATTGTTTGTCCAACATTAAAATGAGTGAGAGGGCAGATGGATTCTCAAAAATGTCAGATTTCCTTAAAACCTCAATACATAAATACAGGGGGATGCATATCTGGGGCGCACTCAACCAGAATAACATAACATGAGACTGGGCTGCGGACTCTGCAGCATTTCCGGCGATAGCAAATGTGAGGAATGATCAGGGGTGTTGCTGATCCTTAATAATTGAGAGACACACAAAATAGATCACTTTACCACCGGATACTGTAGGGCTTCAGACCCACACTCAGTAGCTGAGAGTACCCAATGTGTTGTTATATCATCTATGCTAGTCAGTCTGTCCAGTCATCATCCTCAGCTCTCTTGCACCAAATGCTTGCAAAGGTTTCTCTCTGTGCTAATCCACAGACAGGCTTCACCTTGAGTGGCATCCTTCAGAGGCCTGGCTCAATTGAATCAATCACAAGATATGTTGTAGGTTCGGACACTCCCACTGCACCGTTGGGGAGGGAGATCCAAGATCTTCTAAAAGAGAGATGCCCCTAGTCTTGGGAAATATTCTCTTCTCCCACTACACCAACTCTGGCAACTCTAGTCAGGACTCTTCTCGGGATCCAGTAACCTCCCACCTCACTCTCACATGGACTTGGCTTTCAGGCCCTATTCTCAAAGCCTGTCATTTTCCATCCTGTAAGTGTGCCTATCTCTCAAAAGCTCCAGGAAATAAGGCAAAAGTGTATAAATCTGTAAAATACAGTGTTGTTAACATGAAAATCCTGGTCACATTTTGAAACTACTCAGAACTCTGTGCTATGTTCAGGGACATGACTACCGAAATTGTGATTTTGTAGCAATTGTAATGATGCTAGAAATATGAAATTTCACAGGATTATGCCCAGATGTCATGCGCATATATGTAGAAAAAAGTGGACAAATCTGACATTCGGTACCCGACCAAAAGCGCGTAAAACTGTCAAATCTGAACTAAAGCTCTCACCGAGATGGAACTCGGACGGATACTTGCTCCACTAAATCTGTGATGTAAATATGTTATTGCTAGCAAGTTGGTAATATTGTAAATATGCTTTATATGAAAAATAGATTTACTGTACAGAAAAAAAGGGGAGGTTCTCCCTGGATTGTAAAATACAGCATCATCATGACACCATGTGTTCTTCTCAAATCAGGGGAGAGGACAGACCCTAACCAATAGGATTCCTAGAGGGTGTGCCTAGTATAATTCAGCCTACGCACCCCTGTGGGAAATACATAAATAGAGACAGCTTAGGACCTAGAAAGAAAAACACCTTCACTCATCAACTGATTGCTGGCGGAGCACTTTGCAAGAGGAGAAATCCATATCCAAGACTCCAGAACTTTGAAAGCAGAGAGGCCCAATTCCAAAGCGGACCCCTTCTCAGCTGGGCCTTTAAAATCCTGAAACCAGATTTTACCCCAAACCTCCAAGGAGAACACCAAAAAGAACAACCTGGCTGTGCTGTTTTTGCTTTCTTGCTAGAATCCAGAGATCCAAACCAGTAGAGCAGAGCTGAAACCAGAGAGCTGCAACCCAGAACCAACCCGTCAGATCCATTCCAGAGTGCCGTGCAGTGTCCAGAGTGCCGTACTGAGTGCAGAACCCGAGCGCCCTTAATCCTGTCCGGTGGGCTAGCAGAATTCCAGTCCAGAAATCTTTGACTAGATCCTTGATGTGCCCATTCCAAACAGGAGTAGTGAGTATCTATAGCATAGAATTGTCCCTAGCAAGTATCTTATCCATAAGTATCCCTATCCAAATCCATTCTATCATATCCAGAACTGCATTGTAGAACCTCTTTTTTCTTTCCTGAATCCTTCTCTCATCCCTATTGTCCTTTGTTAATAGTAGTGTTAAAATCATCTTTGCGCTAATATATTTGCTGCAGAAAGACAAGCGTCTCGGCAGGTAGAAACCATCCGGAGACGTCGCTGGATTGGTGGCTGTGCTGTCATGTAGCTTGTGGCTTTATAGACTCCCTAATGTAAAGAAAATCTTGTTTGTAAATTCAAAAGTGTATCTTTCATTTGCAAATTTTGACTCTTTCTGAGAAAAACCGACCTCTACTAAAACCTCCGTAACTTCCGTACCGTGTATGCTAGAAACTAAACGTAAGTGTCAAATTGAAGCTAACATCCTCAGATTTCCAACGAATCCAAACCACATTCCAACTCCTTCTAGTTGTTTTGCAATCACGCTTCTCGCGCACGGAAAAGTTTGCAGCAAATTTTTCATTTGGCGCAATTTCACCACTTGTAAAACAGCTGTTCTTTGCATCTGACCTCAGCATTGAGTGTTCAATCTGCTAGTGACTCAATAATCCTTGCTAGTGTTTATCTGAACCTATACAAGGTGGCTCCCACTAGTTTTGAATCCAATTTAGTGAATTAAATCCATTTTTCTGTGTTTTTAACCATTCATTCAAAGCCACATTCAAAAGCATTTGACCCGTTTGCAATCATTCCTGTTTCTCTCTGAGTTTGCTGGGGGAAGTGGGATTGAAACTGTATTTGTTGAATTTGTATTCCTGAAACCTGTTTTCTCTCCTTCCATCTCTTTATCTTGCATATTGGGGGGATTGAATAGTGTGCAGGAGGAAAGAGTGACATTGCATTTGACTGAACCCACACAAAGTATTATTCTATGCTGCATTATTTTTCCTGCCCATGGTCCTTCTGATTAAAGAGATTGTTGATCGTAACATCACCCCATTGGTGATCCTTGTATAAATATTAAATAGTGTGATATATATATATATTGTGAAATCCATAAAATAAATCTTTTAACTTTGCAAAACAGCCTGCTTCCTGGTTCAGTGAGACCGGGGGGATTCAAAGAGAGGGGCGTGATATAAGGGTACATCATTCAGAAATAAAAGAACTTATAGACAAAAATATATAATTAAGGGTTTCAATTGTGCATCCCACGCTAGGCAATGACTTAGGTGAAGTTCTGGGTTGAAATCACTTACATATTCCTTACTGGCAGTATTCTGCATGACAGAGGTGAACACTGCAAATATATAGGCGCGAGTGAATGGTATTTGTTAGACTACTCTTTTCAGGAGGTATTTTAACAATACTTGAATGATGAGCTGTCATGGTCCAACATTCGGATACAGTGAAATGTTGCCCTCTAAAGTGATTCAATATTAACTAATTCTTCTAATCTGCACAGTGATACAACCTCTATTGCCTAGTATAGTTGGTTTTGATTTCATAAAACAATAGACCGTGAAAGAGGATTTTGCAGTGGATTCAGATTGTGACTCTCCTGCCCCATTCGAGTGACTCTCTCACAGCAGAGAGCGAGCACCCTAATATGTGGAAATGCATCGACACAATAGGAGAGTCACAGTCCATTATGCCTGCCTTTTTCGTATCCTCTTGCCCAATCATCTACAAGCGAGTAGGATGGTACTATAGCATGTGACTCTCTACTGTGTCTTTCAATGCCATGGGGTCAAACCCCCAATGGATTGGCCTCTGGTAATACAGCAGTACATCCTGCATGTCACATCAACCAACTCCTCCTTGGATGCACAAATTTTGCCGCACCCAGAATGCTATCGTCACTACAAAAAACAAGCTTCTGCGCTGGGGCCTGCTGGTGTATGATGGCACTGTCACTATATGCACATAGAGCAAAGGTGATTGGACAAGCTTTGTGGGTTGTGTAGGGATAAAGGCTTCATGCACGTGTTGGGAGTTTGGGCCTTATTCCGAGGTTCACGTTAAATCACTGACTTTACCGGCATGGCGGAAATACCGTATCCGCGTTGGTAGCAGGGCGTAAATAGCACCATATTCCGACCTCGCGGGCACAAGCTTTCCGCCATGCCGGTAAACCCCCTAGCGCCATACCGGTAAAGGGCGCATCAAACCCCTTACAGACAACAACCGAGACGTAACTAACACCATCGCCCTCCACCTAGTGCGTAAATAGCGGTGCCCGTAATTAACGATGACCGTAAATTACGGGCACCGGTAAAAACCGCAAACGGAAATTACGTCATCGAACAGGAACGGGAAGCATCATGGCGGCCATCTTTAAAATCACAATCCATTGCAATCCTCCCCATACAGGACTCGTGGGCATATTGTGATAGGCAAAATAGACTCCAGAGACCAGCATCATGCCAAAAGCATTAAAAAAGGGTGCTGCGCGCATCAGAAAGGAGAAATTCTCCCAGGATGAGCTCCAGGTACTTGTCGATACTCTGCATGAACATGCAGAGATTGTTTTCAGCAGCGACATGCGCAGGTCCACCATCCTCAGGAAGAAGGAGATATGGGAGCTGGTCTCGCAGAGGGTGAGCGCTGTCGGAAACACCCCCCGCAGCACGACGCATTGCCGCAAACGCTGGGATGACCTCCGTCTGAGGGTGCGGGCCATCCTCTCAGCAAACCGCAATCTGGCCCTAGAAACAGGAGGAGGCCCAGGCTCACCCATAAAAATGATGCCCTGGGAGGAAATATGTGCAAAGATGATGGGCACATAAGCCATCGAAGGCGTTGGCGATATGGATTGCGGTGATCCTTCATCAGCTGACGCAGGTGAGTGCCATGAGTGTAAACAATACATGCATCCCTAATGCAAGTCATCGCCAAGGGCAGGTCAAGCAGTCACATCATGTTTGGGTAACCCCCCCACCCAATGATGCCGTAACAACTGGGACCCAGGATGATGTCAGGTGCATGGCTGACACCCATATTGGGCATGCCACACAAAAAGCTGGTCAATGTCAGTCACCACAGTACTCCACCAACATGAGTGACCCTGCCGACAGTATGCTTTTCCCATCCAAGCAAAGCTCACAGTCCCACTCAGCACCCAAATGTCACCAAAACGCTGCTATCCCATCGTAATACCATTGTCTGGAAGTAATTCTGACCCCCAGATCATTGCTCATGCTGTCTCTCTCTTGCCCCCCACAGGCACCGGTCATGAAAGTGAGGACCAGGAAGGCCCCCGGACAAGTACCTCCCGGGGCACAGGCAGGGGACAGCACACACCTGCAAGCAGGAAGAAGGCACATGCCACACCACCTGCCCCAGCAACCCCCATGGAGGGTACACAACCCACATCCGCGGCCCTGGACATGCCTGCAGTTCTGCGGGACACATACCCCAAGTTGCACCATGAGGAATCGAGTGCGTCAGGGGAGAATGCTGCCATGTGCATCCTCGTTGTGCCAGGCAGCACATCACCAAACACCATCGACAACGTGGAGGAGCCCAATGTCTATGTACAGAGCCCAGACACTCCCTCGTACAGCCAGGTTGCCCATAGCGACCCTGGGTCGAGTGACGGCCCAGGGCTCACAGGCAAAGCTACACCTGTCTGTCATGTGCCCACTTCCCCTGCAGGAAGTCCTGTAAGTCCTGCAGGCACGACAACATGGAGCCTGCCAACCACATTGCCCACATCGGCTGCAGAAACAGTGCGCTGCCAGCACCTCACGGGCATGATAGAGGAGTTCCTCCGGGACAACCGGGAATCAGGGTTGGTGCTATATAATGACCTTCAGGCCCTGGGCGAGGTCATCAGTACCAGCACAAACCGCATCTGTGAAATGCTTGGCAGGATTGCTGATGCCCTGAGGCAGCACCCCCCAGACCACAGCCCCAGCAGGAGGAACCACCCTCCCAGAGCTCCTCCACGCAGACCAGCCCGGTCCGTAGGTCACTGCGCACGATGCGCCGGAATGGAAGGGATGCCCCAGGCTCTGGCAGTGCCCATTGACCGTGCAGCCACACACATGTGGCCAATGCTGCACTGATGGGAACATTGTGGGGTTGTTGTGGGGGGAGGGTGGGGGGTTGTGGGTGTGTGTGGGAGTTGGGTGGGAGGATGAGGGGGTTGAGGGTGTGTGTGGGAGTTGGGGGGAGGGGGAGGGGGTTGAGGGTGTGTGTGGGAGTTGAGGGGGAGGGGGAGGGGGTTGAGGGTGTGTGTGGGAGTTGGGGGGGAGGGGTTTGAGGGTGTGTGTGGGAGTTGGGGGGGAGGGGGAGGGTGGTGAGGGTGAAGGATCTGTTGTACACGTTTGGACATCATCATGCAATACACAGTTTGGTCTATCCTACAATACAGAGTGGACATTCATTATTGTGCATGTGTCTTTTAATGTCTCACAGTGCATGTAGTACATGTATCCCCACACCCAGTGCCCAATGCCCTGTCATCCTCACCCCCTTAGCTGACTTGTGATTCAGAAATATTGCTCGATCAATGCTTGTCGCACGGTACGTCCCTCCCGTGCATCGGCACCATGTTGCTGTTCTGCCATTCCTTCCTCCACCTCCTCCTCTTCCTCCTCATCTGGTGGTAGCAGTCCCACGTCAGGGGGCAGTGGCACGTTCAGACGGATGCACATGTTGTGCAGCATTACACATGCCATGGTGATCTTGGACACCTTCTTGTGGCTGTAGATGAGGGCCCCACCTGACCGGCTGAGGCAACGGAATCGTGCCTTCAGAAGGCCGAAGGCCTGCTCTATGACCACCCGTGTATGGGTATGAGATCTATTATAGTCCTCCTCGTGCCTGTTTTGGGGGTTGCGGACCGGGGTCATGAGCCACGGTTTCAAAGGGTAGCCAGCATCACCTGCATGAGAGTGGAATGAAGGTAAGTGTTGGTACATTCATGGTGGAGAACTGTGCTAGTCTTACATTGCAGGGGGTGATGACTGGCCATGCACACATGTCCCTGGATACAATCAACCCATTACTGGTCCGGCCATGTGTGCTGGCCAATGGAATGATGGAGGGGGTAGCTTCTCCCTGATGGGTCATGGTGCGCACTCATGTCTTGTTGCATGTGCATCGTTTATGCATGCAGCAGTGTTGGACTGCATTAATTGATGACTTGCATGAGACCTGCTGTAAGGGTGTGTTGGTAGTAGTTGGTAGCATAGCCTTCATTCAGCACTGATCCCTATCATGGTGATTGGCAGCTATCCTATGGAGGTGCCGAACCAGTCACACGCAGTAGGATCCCTGTCAGACTAACCTCTATGCACTCCCATGGATGACTGTCCTTTGTGTTGAGATGCAGGAGTCAGCGACATGGTGCTATTGCACTGCATGGTGCACGTTGGCCTTACGGTGTGTAAGGTCCACCGATGTGTGGTGCATGTGTCGTGGTCTTAGGCAAGGGTAACTGTTTGACAGGTACCATTAGGTGTTGGCTCGTATTCACTACTGTGTGGTTAGGTGGTAATGTGGCGTGCCACTTGTCATGGGGCACAGTGTTCTGTGAGGTGCACAACGTACAATAGCGTTGTCATTCCCTCCCGGGTGGAGTATGCATCCCCCTCCCCTTTCCCTCCCGGGTGGAGTATGCATCCCCCCCCTTTCCCTCCCGGGTGGAGTATGCATCCCCCCTTTCCCTCCCGGGTGGAGTATGCATCCCCCCCCTTTCCCTCCCGGGTGGAGTATGCATCCCCCCCTTCCCTCCCGGGTGGAGTATGCATCTCCCCCACCCCCTTTCGCAATGGGGTATGCTGACAACCTACTCAGAGACCCAATGCACTGCCATGGCCCATTATGGTTACTCACCAAGCAGCCAGGTACGTTGTCCGGCATGTCGGCCCATGTAGCGTGGTAGTGTTAAGTTCCGCAGGACCAAGGAGTCATGAGTTGATCCGGGGTACCGAGCATTGCATTGTGTGATGGCTTTACTGGCATTGCACACCATCTGGACGTTGATGGAGTGGTATTGCTTGCGGTTGTGATACGGCACCTCCATGGCATGGGAACCACCAATTCTACGTGGGTGCAGTCGAGGGCACCTATGCAATTTGGCATGCCTGCAAGTGCATGTAAGGCAGCTTTGGTATCATATATCTCCTGTGGAGTCTGGGGGAGGCATATGTAGTCCCTTCTGTGCTTGAGGAGGGCATCCAGCACTTGGTTGAGTATCCGGGAAAATATTGGCTGTGAAATGCCATGCATGTGCCCCACTGTATGCTGGTAGGTGCCTGTGGCAAGGAAGTGGAGCACGGACACTACCTTTAGTAGAAGGGGGATGGCAGTGCTGATTTCTATGAGGCTCACTATGTTGGTATGTATCAGGGCCACTATGGTGGTTATGGTGTCCCAGTCAAGCCAGTACAGGGTGTAGATCTGCTCTGGTGTGAGGTTGAAGGGGGTGGCTCTGATGTGGGGTATTGGGGGCTGCCGGCGTGGTAATGGTGGCTGCACTGGTAGGGCATGCTGGCCCTGTCTCACCCTCCTTCTCCTCCTGTGTATCCTCTGTGGTGGTTGCTGTGGTTGCTGTTGTTGCTGTTGTCGTAGTTGCTGCCTTGCAAGCAGGGCCTCCAGCTCCAGGAATGCTGCTACAATTGGTATCATCTTGCTGTGGGTGGGGGTGTGGTGTGTGGTTGTGCTCCTTTTGTGCTGTGCCAGACTCTATTGCCTCCACCTGTGCTGATTGGGTGCACCTGTTCCTCTTCCAAACACTGATCAGGGTTGTTAACACCTTCCCTGCGATGCCGGTATTAACGCCATGGCGGTAAGGTACTTTGCGCCCATGTGGAGGTCGTTATTTCCGTGTTCGCTTTGCTTAGAATCGGAGATGGTTTACGCCTTCCCGTTATTTACGCGATGGTGTGTCGGGCGCGCGACACTGGTCTGCTATTTACGCAATCATAGTTTACGGTGGCGTAAATAACGGTGTGGCGGGTCAGAATGGACCGTAACGGTAAAGGAAGTCGTTATTCCTTTACCGGCCTCGTTTTTCCCTTAACGCCGGACTCAGAATGACCCCCTTTGTCTTGAAGAGAGACTCCATCATTGTGTCAAGCTGATTGGCCCGAGAGGACCGCGTACCTGTAGTCTTGGTGGTTGGTCTCGCAGAGGTCGCCAGTCTGGAGTCCAGGAACTGATGAGATAGCGGCACGAGGAATCAGCCTCTCCACCACCCAAATGAGGAACTGGGTGAAGGATGGACCAACCCCCAATGTCACAAAGGCACTCTCCCAGGTAAGCGTGACAAGAGGATGTAGGCTCAGATGGAGGGAACCATAGTCCAGGTAGAGCTTGTTGTCCAGACCATGAATCTTCCAAGAACCTCAGTGCAGCGACAGTTGATAGATAGACCAGTGTAGCAGAAAGGTATTCGTAGTAGGCAAAGGAGCTTGGCTGGTGCAGATAGTTCCAATGGTACACAGGATGAGATTCGGAGTCAGGCAAGACAGGAAAGAGTGAGGACAGTTGGAACTAGTTGTCTGGCCAATTAGAGAACTGTAGGAACGTGCCCAAGATGGAACAGGGGGAATGCAGGCTAGTGTGGGATAAGTCCCCTCTACACAATGATGACTCAGGACAGAACTCCGGAATGGGCTGAGGGAAGACTGACCCAGGGCAAAACCTAGGTAGTAGCTGGAGGCTGGCTGGCCCAGGGCCGAACCCAGGTGAGGATTGAAGGCAGGCAGGCCCAGGACAGGACCCGGATAAGAACTGGAGTCAGGCTGGCCCAGGGCAGGCCACAGGTAAGGACTGGAGGCAGGCAGGCCCAGGACAGGCCACCGGTAAGGCCGGAGGCAGGTAGGCCCAGGACAGGCCACAGGTAAGGCTGGAGGCAGGTAGGCCCAGGACAGGCCACAGGTAAGGCTGGAGGCAGGTAGGCCCAGGACAGGCCACAGGTAAGGCTGGAGGCAGGTAGGCCCAGGACAGGCCACAGGTAAGGCTGGAGGCAGGTAGGCCCAGGACAGGCCACAGGTAAGGCTGGAGGCAGGTAGGCCCAGGACAGGCCACAGGTAAGGCTGGAGGCAGGTAGGCCCAGGACAGGCCACAGGTAAGGCTGGGCAGGAACAACGAGGAAAGCGAAGCAAACCGCGTTGAGACGCGGGCAGCTTTGACTAGCGGCCTCTTTTATGGGCCGCCGGCGCCCGAGAGGCCTGGAACGCAAACCGTTCCGTTTCCGGGCGCCGGCGAACCCAGAACGAGGCTTGGAAGGCAAGCCCCCACGGCGCATGCGCGGAACCGAGAGAGAGGACCTCCGCGCATGCGCCGAAGGCCGCCGGCCCTGTAATCCGTTGCTCCCCTCCCGGCGAGTCCCCAGACGCGAACGCGCGGGTAGACTCGCCAGGAGGAAATGGGAGCGGCAGACCCCAGTCTCCCGCGTGACATGACACTATGCCCCCTCCCAGGAAGACCCGGGGCCCCAGGCTTCCAGGGAAACCGTACGTAGAACTCACGTATCAGCCGGGGAGCATGCACGTGCTGGCGCGGTTCCCAGGTACGATCACAGGCCGGGTACCCCTTCCAGTCAACCAAATAGTGGAGCACCCCTCTACGGTACCGGGCATCACAGATCTCGTGTACCTCAAACTCAGGGCCCCCCTGTACCAAAACAGAGGCCGGACGAGGAGAGGTGCGGCCATAATCATCGACCACATAGGGTTTTAACAGGGACACGTGAAAAACGGGATGTACACGCCAGGAAGAGGGTAGGTGAAGACGGAAGGCTACAGAGGACAACCGTTTGGTGATAACAAAGGGTCCCAAATATCGAGGGGCCAGTTTGACGGGCAGATTGCGGAGAGGCAGGTTCTTTGAGGACAACCACACCTTGTCGCCCTCCTGGAAATTAGGTTCTGCACTCCTCTTCCTGTCTGCCTGTCTCTTCATCCGATCCTTGGCTTCACTTAAGATCTTGTGTGCAAGTTCTTGCTGTTCCCGGATGTGTAAGACCAGACCATCAGCAGAGGGAACAGTACTAGACGGAACTGGTTGAAAAGGCATTAACCGAGGATGTAGACCAGTGGAACAGAAGAATGGGCTGACTCCAATGGAGGCATGAACAGTGTTGTTGTAGGATACTTCGGCCAGATCTAGCCCACCTTTCCAATTAGACTGTGTGGCATTGGCAAAACAGCGGAGGTACCCCTCCAAAGTCTGATTGGTCCTTTCGGTTAGCCCATTTGTCTGTGGGTGATAGCCTGAGCTTAGAGCTCTATGTATTCCCAGATGACCACACACCTGTCTCCAAAATGATGAAAGGAACTGGGTACCTCTATCCGATATGATTTTCTCCGGTAGGCCGTGCAACCGGTAGATGTCGTGCAGAAACGCTGAAGCCATTTGAGTAGCTGTAGGGATTTTCCGGAATGGGATGAAATGGGCCAGTTTGGTGAAGCTGTCCACAACCACCATTATACAGGTGTACCCTTCAGATGGAGGCAAATCCACAATGAAATCGGTGGCGATGGTATGCCATGGATAGGGAGCCACTTCGGTGGGCATTAACAAACCCAATGGTCGTCTTCTGGGAACCTTGCACTGGGCACATATTGGACAGCTGTCAATGTACTTCTGGACCTCGGTCGCCCAACCAGGCCACCAGAACTGTCGGGATATCAACTCTCGAGTGGCTCTGACCCCGCGATGTCCTCCTATGGGTGAATCATGGAATCCGTGTAGAATGCCCCTTCTAATGGCTCCTCTGGGTATGTAGAGTCTTCTTTGAAAAAACAACAGTCCGTCTCGTTCTGATACTAGTTGCCGACTAAGAAGGGACGTTCTTTCTGGATCCGACCGAGTGGCTTCCGCGATGGACTTAAGGTGAGAGGACAAGGCCAGCAGAAAATGGCGAGGAGAAATCAGTGGCTGTTCTGGACAGGGCGTCCCATCTACGTTTTCCAGGGACCTGGAAAGCGCATCCGCTTTCGTATTGGAGGTTCCCGGGATATAAGTAACATGGAACTCAAACGGAGAGAAGAAGAAGGCCCACCGGGCTTGACGAGGAGTCCGACATTGCAGAGAGCGAAGATATTGCAGATTGCGATGGTCTGTCCGCACCTCCACAGAAAAGCGTGCTCCGAGGAGAAAATGTCTCCATTCCTCGAATGCGGTCTTGATGGCTAACAGTTCCCTTTCAATCACCGCGTAGTTTCGTTCGCTGGGACTCAACTTGCGAGAATAATAGGCTACTGGATGTTCTACCAACGTGATAGGATCTTTCTGAAGAAGGACTGCCCCTACAGCAAAGCTGGAAGCATCGGCCTCCACTATGTAAGGCAACTCTTCCTGGGGATGGCGCAGGATCGGGGCAGCCATAAAGGCCGACTTCAATACGTCGAAAGCCCGGGAAGCCACGAGATCCCATTCGAACGTGATCTTGCTGCTGGTTAGCCTGGTGAGGGGCGCCGAGATCTGTGAGAACTGTGGGATAAAGCGCCTGTAAAAGTTTGCGAATCCCAGGAAGCGTTGGAGAGCCTTGATATCGTGTGGATGTCTCCATTCTTGTATGGCTCGCACCTTCTTGGGATCCATCCCAATGCCTTCTTGATTGATAACAAATCCCAAGAATTCAATGCTGGGTTGGTGAAAGCTACATTTCTCCGCTTTGGCGAACAGGTTATTGACGGACAGCCGATGAAGGACCTCACGAACATGTTCCACATGCTCGTCTAAGGATTTAGAGAATATCAATATGTCGTCCAGATAAACCCAAACGGATAACCCTAACAGGTCACCAAAGATGTAGTCCATGAATCGTTGAAAAACAGCGGGAGCATTACATAGGCCGAAAGGCATAACCCTGTATTCAAAATGCCCAAAAGATGTCTTGAAAGCTGTCTTCCACTCGTCCCCACTCCTGATGCGCACCAAATGATAAGCTCCGCGGAGGTCCAATTTGGAGAAGATTCGCGCAGTATGCAGGGTTTCAAGGATGCTGCGAATTAAGGGTAAAGGATACCGGTCCTTGGCTGTTATGTCATTCAACTGCCGGTAGTCGACACAGGGTCTCAATGTACCTTCTTTTTTCTTTACAAAAAACAGGGGGAATCCTGCAGGCGATTTCGATGGCACAATGTACCCCTTTTCTAGACTCTCCGACAAATACTCCTGAAGAACTAGCTTCTCGTCACGTGTCAAAGCATATAGTTTCCCATGGGGAATAACGTGGTCCGGTAGCAGGTCAATGGAGCAATCAAAAGAACGGTGTGGAGGAAGGGGTATGTTGCCAGGTTCAGAAAACACATGTTTGAATTCGGAATATTCCTGTGGGACCAGAGACGTGGAACATAGATGAACCCCATTGCTGTCCGTTATTAGAGAAGTCGAGACGGTCCTGGTGGGAACGGGTAGCTTGCATTCTTGAGCACACCGTTCGGATGAAAAGGTCAAGGTCTGGGTTCTCCAGTCTATCAAAGGATTGTGGTGTTGCAACCAAGGTAATCCCAAAACCATCTTGTAGTTCGGTGACTTGATAACATCAAAGGCTAGTTCCTCGTAATGATCAGCAATCAGAAGGGCCAGTCCAACTGTGAACTGACTAACGGGTCCAGAAGACAAGGGAGTACCATCAATAAGCTCCACCGACAGAGGCGTGTGTCTGGAAACGAGTGGTATCTTATGTCTGGTGACGAACGTTTCGTCGATGTAATTGCCGGAAGCCCCACAGTCCAGTAGACCGGATACTTCCAGGTTCTTGTCTGGTAGTTTAATTCGGACCTTCAGGGTCTGTAGTACCGCTGGTTGCATGGGCAGACGTATAGAACAAATAACAGAAGGGTCTGAGGAAGGAATGGGACCTGTCGTTGCCCTTCCTGTATACGACAGGTCTCCTAGTTTCCCGACTTCTTCTTCTGCGGACGCAAAGGACACGTACCCAAATAATGTCCAGCTGCTCCACAGTAAAGACACAAACGCAAAGACCTCCTTCGTTTCTTCTCTTCTTCCGTCAAAGGTCCCCTCATGGCTCCTACTTGCATGGGCTCAGGTCCGGACTCGGTCGACCCAAACGAACCAGCAGGTGTGTTGGTTGTCCGGGGACCGCTTCTGTCAAGCCGACGTCTCTCAGCCTTTCGTTCGGCTAGCCTTTGGTCAATACGGAGTACTTGATCGATCAAGAGTTGAAGGCTCTCTGGTTCAGGGATGTGAAGTAACTCATCCTTGTACTCCTCTCTCAGGCCTCGACGAAACAGTGTCTTCTGTGTAATTTCGGGCCACTGGGAGTCAGTAGCCAAAAGTCGGAAACGGCTGATGTAGGTGATGACGTCATTGCTTCCCTGTTTGTAGTCCATCAATTGATTCTGTGCAACGGAGGCCAGGTTCGGCGTCTGAAATACCTCAAGAAAGGCCTTTTCAAAGGCAGCAAAGTCATTCAAAATAGGACTGTTCGTAACCACAAACGGAGTTGCCCAAGCTAATGCGTTCCCAGTTAGGTTCCCCAAGATGTAACCAATCTTGGCCCTATCAGTGTTGAAGTAGGTAGACCTGAAGAGAAAGTGTATTCTGCAGTGGTTACAAAACTCCGCCACCCGTCTAGGGTCTCCGTCGAATTTGATGGGTGTTGTATGAGCCAATGATCCCTCTCCTTGAGAGGTACTAGGTGCTCCTTGCGTTATCATTTGTCGTAATGTTTGATTCTCCTGACGCAGGGCGGTCATCTCGGCCCTGAGCGCTAGCAACTCGTTCCTCATGTCCTGCGATTCATCCATCTCTGAATCAGGAGGAAGGCGTCTCAATCTGTCAAGCTGATTGGCCCGAGAGGACCGCGTACCTGTAGTCTTGGTGGTTGGTCTCGCAGAGGTCGCCAGTCTGGAGTCCAGGAACTGATGAGATAGCGGCACGAGGAATCAGCCTCTCCACCACCCAAATGAGGAACTGGGTGAAGGATGGACCAACCCCCAATGTCACAAAGGCACTCTCCCAGGTAAGCGTGACAAGAGGATGTAGGCTCAGATGGAGGGAACCATAGTCCAGGTAGAGCTTGTTGTCCAGACCATGAATCTTCCAAGAACCTCAGTGCAGCGACAGTTGATAGATAGACCAGTGTAGCAGAAAGGTATTCGTAGTAGGCAAAGGAGCTTGGCTGGTGCAGATAGTTCCAATGGTACACAGGATGAGATTCGGAGTCAGGCAAGACAGGAAAGAGTGAGGACAGTTGGAACTAGTTGTCTGGCCAATTAGAGAACTGTAGGAACGTGCCCAAGATGGAACAGGGGGAATGCAGGCTAGTGTGGGATAAGTCCCCTCTACACAATGATGACTCAGGACAGAACTCCGGAATGGGCTGAGGGAAGACTGACCCAGGGCAAAACCTAGGTAGTAGCTGGAGGCTGGCTGGCCCAGGGCCGAACCCAGGTGAGGATTGAAGGCAGGCAGGCCCAGGACAGGACCCGGATAAGAACTGGAGTCAGGCTGGCCCAGGGCAGGCCACAGGTAAGGACTGGAGGCAGGCAGGCCCAGGACAGGCCACCGGTAAGGCCGGAGGCAGGTAGGCCCAGGACAGGCCACAGGTAAGGCTGGAGGCAGGTAGGCCCAGGACAGGCCACAGGTAAGGCTGGAGGCAGGTAGGCCCAGGACAGGCCACAGGTAAGGCTGGAGGCAGGTAGGCCCAGGACAGGCCACAGGTAAGGCTGGAGGCAGGTAGGCCCAGGACAGGCCACAGGTAAGGCTGGAGGCAGGTAGGCCCAGGACAGGCCACAGGTAAGGCTGGAGGCAGGTAGGCCCAGGACAGGCCACAGGTAAGGCTGGGCAGGAACAACGAGGAAAGCGAAGCAAACCGCGTTGAGACGCGGGCAGCTTTGACTAGCGGCCTCTTTTATGGGCCGCCGGCGCCCGAGAGGCCTGGAACGCAAACCGTTCCGTTTCCGGGCGCCGGCGAACCCAGAACGAGGCTTGGAAGGCAAGCCCCCACGGCGCATGCGCGGAACCGAGAGAGAGGACCTCCGCGCATGCGCCGAAGGCCGCCGGCCCTGTAATCCGTTGCTCCCCTCCCGGCGAGTCCCCAGACGCGAACGCGCGGGTAGACTCGCCAGGAGGAAATGGGAGCGGCAGACCCCAGTCTCCCGCGTGACATGACACATTGCCATTCCAGAAGGTGGACATTGATGTGTTTGCTCCGTAATCAGGACAAAGCCACAGTAGAACGGGGGTCATTACTTTCTGTGTTTCCCAATGTTCAACGCTTCATTTGTAAATCACGTTTACCTAGCTTATTGCATCTCATGCCATTGAGAGTCTTCCTATTTAAAGTACTCTCAGAACATTGATGAGATGGGCATTGTCATGGGTGGGGATGTAATCTGTCACACCTGAAATATGCGTGCCTCACTTCCAAAAACAGCCATAGCTGCAGAGTCCTTGAACTCTTCCTCCTCTTGATCCATTTGCAGGGGGGAAACTTTTTCTCCCCCAATTTGTGCTCTTGGGTCTCCTGCAGCACAACCTCCCTGCCCTCAGTTCATCCTTCTGCAGGGCGCCACAGTCTTACCACTACTCTGACAAATCCTCAACCCACAGGCCTAACACCACCTCCTCACCAAGAAAAATATGTTCTGTGGTGTTCCTCCATGCCTACCGTGATCTCCTGCATTGACATTATATTACATTTGGCCTCCCATTCCCCACCTCACCTGCTCCTTCTACAGCCCTTGGCACCAGGAGTTCCTGCACTGGCACGGACCTCTCAGGCAAGTCTTCGTCCACTACCTTCTCCATCTCAGTTCCTTTGCCATCCCTGCTTCCTTGCTTCTCCCTGTTTCACCCCCATGATTTTCCCACCACAATCAAACCCCAAAGGCTAGGAGGCACACTTTCCTCCTCTAAGACCTGGATAATGTGCTCGTCCTCCGACTAATGAACCACCTCGTCCTGCATCATGTGCATCAAGCGTATATGCTGCTGCTTTCACCATCATCTCATCATCCCATACAACACCCATTTTTAGATGTGTCTTTGCCTGGGGCATGGATATATGTAGCATTCTGTCTGGAGAAATGGATACCCAGTTTTCGGGCAAAATGTGCACATCATGGCTTTTTCTGATCTCCCTCGAAATCATCCTATATTACTAAATAAGATGCATTTAATGTTTTCTATTGTCATTTACTTGTTTTTTAAAGGGCATTCTCACAGAGGGAATACTTGAAACATTGCATCAGTAAGAGTGTGACATATGTGCATTTGATAATATCCAGAATCCAAAATAGCCTGCCAAGTATGTTTTGCCCGGATGCAGTTCAATTTCAATCATTTCCCCTAGAAGGATGGTGTCAGTGCTTATTTAGATTAGTTAAGCAGTTTACAAAATCAAAAGACCTTTAAGTATCACAAAGAAACACCTAGCTCGAAGCGTCAAGCCTGCAGTGATTTCTATCCTCCAAGTGTAGTTCAGCCGTGAACAGCCGCAATGCAAACAAAACAGTCAAGATGTTGCTATGCCGCCAGTTGGCATGCGTGCTCTCACATTTACAAATAGCATTTCCTTTATAGAACTGCCTGAAAAAGTTGGAATCCCATTTCAAGTTCCCATGCACAAAAACAGCTCTAAGCCACTCAGAACTGCAGTGGCATGATGAGTAACAAATACTGCGCTCTCACGGTGAACTGCTTCAAAATCGAGAACACATGAATATATAATCGGAGCACATTATGGGTGAAGATGACACAGTAGTGCATTTTTAGATGAAAACAGCAGTTGTGTTAATGGGAATTTATTTAAAATGGCATTTATTTTTCATCATTCAATATAAGAATGAATATACATAATTACGAGAATTAACAAAAGGTTTGAATAAACAATCCTGTTATATGAATACAATTAATGAGCTATTGAAGCAATTTAGTATGTAAAGATGGAAAATAAAAATGCAGAGGGGCTTATTGTAATATACAGTAGTCATTGAACACAAAACAAGAGAGAATTCGGGTTAGTAATAGATTGATTAAGTGGAAAACTGAGTGTGCATGGGGGTCCCCCAGAATACAAGTAAAGCAAAGGTTTATATTAGAAGATGCAATGCGAGTATACAAGAAATCTCAAAACCGAATTTTGGAACAAAAGTCATTGGTACGAAGCAGAATCCCACTATCTTAGATCCTATGGGTTCCAGCCTCCCTGGCTGTTCAACCAATATCTGGCACTTCTTGCCCACAGCATTGTTGATCTCTGCCCCAACCTTCAGTGCTATGCGGATGACACTCAGCTCATTTTCAGGCTATCTTTGGCCTCCTCTTCTCCATCTCTCATCACTGACTGTCTGTCTGCTATCCAGGAGTGGTGTCCCACCAACGATATGTGCATTAATGCCAGTAAGACTGAGATTCTCCTCATCAGCACACCCACTCCCTCCTTTCCTGTCGCTCTCTGGCCGGCCTCTCTTGGCCCTCTTCCTGCTCCCACTTGCAAGGGTAAAAACCTCAGGGTCATCTTCAACTCCAGACTCTCCTTGTCTCCTCACATCTCGGACATCTGTAAGAAGTCACACTACCAGCTGCACCTCCTCAGAGCTATTATTCCTTTCCTCTCCTTCTCCCATAAACTCACTGTTTCCAGAGCTCTGGTTCTCTCTAGGCTGGACTATTGCAACAGCCTCTTTCTAAATCTGCCTGCCTCTACTCTCCACCCTCTGCAACTCATCCAGAACAGAACTGCGAGACTTGCCCTTGGCCTCAAACCCAGGGATCGTATCTCTGCAGGACTGAAATCTCTGCACTGGCTCCCAGTGGCTGTGAGGATTAAGTTCAAAACCCTCTGCATTGTTCACAAGGCCTTCTGGGGCCTGGGGCTTCAATACATCCAACTCTTCCTTCCTAAATATCTTCCTTCTCGAGCTCTTAGCTCATCCGCCTCCAACTCCCTCAGGGTCAGTCGCTTCTCCAAGCAACGAGTTGGTGTTAGATCTCTTTCTTCAGCTGGGGCCCCCCTTTGGAACAGCCTCCCTGCCTCCCTGAAACTTGAGGAGAACCATCTCTGGTTCCTGAAGCACCTCAAAACCTTCCTCTTTGCTTCTGTTTTCTCTCTTCCTCTCCCCTGCTGAACTCATGGATGAAACTGTACTGGTTACCTGGCCACCCTCTGATCTCAGGCCCAGGTTACCTGCCAGTTACACACCTGCACTGCCTCCCTGGCAACCCCCGCACTTGGGGACTGTTCTCTGTATCTCTGCATTAAAGATAAGCTCCATCTGCGCTTAAGGTATGTATAAACGCACCACTTTGGTGGTCATCTTCCGCAGGCATGGCTATCCATCCACATTCAAAGGTTACATGTCTTTTCCCCAAATTATTTACACTGAAAGTATGTTTCAATGTAATTCTTTCACCTAAAACGTATTCACCAAATGTAGTTTCACATAAATAGTGTTTATGTACCGAAAATGTCATACTGAAAACCTGTATACCGAATTCATTTTTTAAATTTATTTTATTTATTTGGGGGGTCCACCTCCTAAACCCCCGTAAGCCTGTATACCGAATTCAGTTTTTTCCACCATTAAAAACACCCCAAACATTCCCAAACAAATGTAACCCTCTACCCCACCTAAAATACATTAACCATTTTTAATGTTACATTATTATATTTCATGTTGAAAACAGTACATTATCGATATATAAACATTCAACACCCCAAACATTCCCAAACAAATGTAACTCTTTACCCCACCCAAAAATACATTATACCTTCAACATTTTAAATGTTACATTATTATATTTCATGTTCAAAACAGTACATTTTCAATATATAAAAATGTATTAGATGAAAAAGTGATTCAATAAAACATTTTCGGTGAAAAAGCTCTCAATGAAAATTAATACAAATGGAAAAATAAGGTGTTATATAAATGACTGCTACTACTATTACTACTACTACTACTACTACTACCACTATAAATTTACAAAGAAGTGACACACAGTACCTCTGACTTAGAATTGACATACACCTGGATAGGGCTATCTTGCTCTTAAAAAATTATTCAGGCATAAGTCAGAGTTACTCTATGTAGCTTCTTTGTGAATTGGGCCCATAGATCTGTTGACACCTCCTTCTGCAATCTTGGTCACAGGCTATGCACAGTTTCATTGCAGGGTAAGTTGTGTATTTGTGATTTGCCTGAAGGCAGTTTCTTTATTTTCCCGGTTGTGCATCTCCTTGCATCCCGATTATATGATGAAGTGGCTTCATGGATTTTAATTTTCCACCACAGTGTGGCACCAAAGTAACATTGCATATGAACTCATTTTCATAGGCTCTCATTACAAGTCAGGCATACAATTGAAATGCTGGTGTTTCCGTAACAAAACATTGCGGTAACAATGAGTCATGCAAGTAAACTACACAAACACCAGAAATGGGGTGTCTGATGATGGTAACACCAGCAACGGAAACACTGGGACTAGAAACATCATCATTGCAGGAACTGGAGGCTCACCTGCACCCATTTTGCAAAACCTAATCCATATGTTATTGCCCACTTCCTGTAGCCATCCACTCACTAAAACACCAGCATCATGCCAGAGTCAGCCAAGGCACATATCCCTGAGGTCTGTCAGCGGAAGCCATGCTTCTTAGAGCCAGAGCTAACTGTGTTGACAGATACAATTGTGGACAATGCAGATTAACGTTTTGCCACTGACCACCGGTGAACCATATGGGAGGAGGTGGCCCAGAAGGTCTAAGCTATGGGCCCTGTCCCTTGCTCCCCTAAAAATTGCAATAAGAGGTAGGACTACCTCCCCCTCAGAGTGAGAAAGATTCTCCTTGATCTTTCTTCTGCTTTCGACACGGTCAACCATGCCATCCTGCTCAAGCGTCTTCATGATGATCAGGCCCGGGTCTGGCTGACTCCCTTTCTAACTAACCGACCCTCTCATGTCCAATTGGGGTCCTTCCTCACTTCTCTCTCTCTCTCTCTCTCTCTCTCTCTCTCTCTCATTCTCTCTCTCTCTCTCTCTCTCTCTCTCTCTCTCTCTCTCTCTCTCTCTCTACCTGTGGTGTTCCCCATGGGTCTAATCTCTCTACCTGTCTGTTCAACCAATACCTGGCTCCTCTCCCCCACCTCATCGTTGCTCTCTGCTCCAACTTTCAGTGTTATGTGGAAGACACCTAGGCCTCTTTCAGGCTCCCTTCGGCTGCATCTACTCCTTCTCTCATTCCTGACTGTCTGTCTGCAATTCAGGAGTGGTGTGCCGCTAATGATCACTGCCTTAATTCCAGTAAAATGAAGATCCTCCTCATCGGAAAACACCAGCTCCCTCCTTTCCTCGCTCTCTCTGGCCACCCATTCTGTGTCCTCTTCCTGCTCCTACCTGTGAGGCGAAGAACCTTGGATTCATCTTCAACTCCACCCTCTCCTTCTCTCCTCACATTTCTGATGTCTCTAAGAAGTCAAACTATCAACTGCATCTCCTCAGAGGTATTCTTCCATTCCTCACTTTCCCCCAGAAACTTACTGTCTCCAGAGCTCTGGTCCTCTCAAGGCTAGACTGCAACAACCTCTTTCTAAGTCTTCCTGCCGCTTCTCTCTGTCCCCTACTACCTATCCAGAACAGGACTTTGAGACTTGTCCTTGGCATCGAGCCCAGTGATTGTATCTCTCCAGCTCTGAAATCTCTTCATTGGCTCCCAGTGGTGGCAAGGATCAAGTTCAAGACCCTCTGCATTGCCCACAAGGCTTTCTGGGGCCGTGGTCCACACTACCTCCAACTCTCTTTTCCTAAGTATCTCCCTTCTCGAGCTTTCCGCTCATCCACCTCCAACACTCTGAGTTTCATTCGCTTTTCTAAGAAGAGAGTTGGGGCAGGGCTCTTTCTTCGGCTGGGGCCTCCCTGTGGAACAGCCTACCTGCCTCTCTCAAACTTGAGCAGAACCACCTTCGGTTCCAGAAGCAACTCAAGACCTTCCTCTTTGCTTCTGCTTTCTCTCTTCCTTTTCCCTGCTGATGACCCCTTTGTTCCACTGACTTGTCACCTGGCCACCCTCTGAACTTGGGACCAGGTTCCTGCCTGTCCAGTTGCACCTCGCATTGCATCTTGGCTCCCCCAGCACTTGTGGTCTCTATCAGTAACCCTACAGTCTGCTCTCTCTGCACTTATGATCCACCTGCTGGCTGCACTTTGTTACCAGCAATTCTCCACCCCCACCCCTTTTTAAACTTCTCCACCACTCCCTTTTTTGCACTTCTCCCTTCCCTCTGCCCTGCGCTTACACAATGTGAATGACACAGGGCCTAGTAAGAATGTTGTTTTGTCCTCCCTCTGTTTCCCCCTCCTTGTCGCACCTAGAAACACTTGGGTAGAGGGGCGCAATAAATGCCATATCATATCATAGTATATCAGAAACCTGCTCTCTGCCCACTCCAGGGAATGCCTTGCAACCGGATGCAGGACTTCATCCTCACTTAAAAACTCATGCCCTGGAAGGAGACATGCAGAACAGTGCTGCACATGGAAGGGATCAAGGGAGTAGGAGCAGCTGAGGCGGGGGGCTGGGACACAAGCAGAGTGCAGTGAGTACAACAAGCCACATCAAAACACAAAACCTGAGTTTACTGTGAAATGCACACACACATCATGGAGTCAGGTCCAAGTGCATGGCACTGAAACACAACTACTACATGAAATGGGCCATGACCATACAGCGGTCAGGGCCATAGTCCAGAGGAACAAAAGCATTGCACCAAAATGCAGGTGCACACACACATATGGGAACATGAGTACTGGACATGTGCACAAAGAGACAACATGAGAAGTAGCACATACATGAAGCACACACCAGAACAAAGTAGCGTGGCAGCACTGTGACCAATGTGCATCCATACCACACACACATGCATGCATGCATCATAGCAGTCTTGACAACCAGACATTATGTACAGGCGGAATTAATTACAATGAGGTATCAGTGTATTGCAAGTCTGTTAAGGTGACAGAGAGGTGAATAATTGCATGTCCATCTCATTCTGACAGGCACATCCTCTGACAGTGACCCTGCTGAACCCTCAACATCCAGCCACCTACACAAATGAAGAGGACCACACCCTGCTGCACCACAGCACAGCTGATGCCAGGGTATCAGGTAATATTATCCCCATATATATAGTCGCTGTAAATAATATCACCGGGAAAAGGTTGCAGCAATATTATATGGGTGACCATATATATGGGGACAGGGGCAAAAAAAAAATTACAAAAAAATAAATAAATAAAAAAAGTTTGGGGGTTGCGGGGGTGTCCCCCGCATGTTCCATGCAATAATGTCGCCACAAAAAATGGCCATTTTTCGCCGATATTTTTACATGGTGAGATTTTTGTGGCGACATTATTACATGGAACCGATGCCAGACACAGCAGTGCAGCTGTCCGGCCCTGTGGCCCAACCACCTCCACCAGCAGTGAGGACAAGTGTCATTGTGGCCCAACCACCTGCACTGGCAGTGCAGCCAACTGATACTGTGGCCCAACCGCCTGCCCCTATAGTGCAGCCAACTGTCACTGTGGGCCAGCCACCTGCCCCTGTAGTGAAGCCCTCTGGCCCACCAACACAGCCAGTGCCCACCGAACAACAGCCACCATCACATTCTGGAACATTGACAGATGAAGATGCTGTGTATGAAGCTGGGGACAACACAGACGGTTCCCCAGACCACACGTCATACCATAGGCCAACCTTCAGCTCCTCTGACCAACATAGCCCACTTCCACCACCAATGCCAAACATACTTGAGATGGTTGAATGCATCCGACCAATAGAACAGAGTCATGAAGAGATGGCCGACCTGGTCAGGCAGAAGCTACAGTAGTCCTGTAAGATGCGGGAATGCATGCAGGCTTGCAGCTGCTACTGTGACACTGTGCTCATGCCCTGGGCCATACTACATCCACCCTAATTGTGCTAGTACAGAAGGTCCGGGAGGGGAACATGGGCTTTTCAGCTCTTGCAGAGTCCCTCACCCACACCCTGCAGGCAGCACAGGACTTCAGGGATTTCCAGGGATCAGACCCCCCTCCACCAACACCACACCCACAAGCTCATAGCAGGGCAGCCCAAGGTGCTGCTCGCAGCAGCTGTCAGGATCACCCGCACAAGGCAAGGCCTGTGACATCAACAACTCATAGAAATTGATTCTGACCCTCAGCATTACAGACACTATCTGAATCACAGGGGTGTTTGAGGAGGGAGTGTTTAGGAGGGGCAGGGGGCACATGATGTTGAATGCATACATCTTGTTAGGCACAAACATCAATGACTGGACACCCCTTATTGGTGTGGTCTGCTTTATTGGTGCTGCTTGTCACATGCAGTGAGGGGCATGGGTCGTGTGCAGTGGATGGGTGGTCCAAAGAAGTTGTCAATTATTTCCTGACAATCTACTCGCCCATCCCTGACATTCATGTCTACGTGTCATTGCATGGATGGAGCTACCTCCCCATCTCCATCATCTTCAGCTTCTGCTGGTGGCATGTCCAAATCCGGGGGCAAGTTTATGTTGCATTTAACGCATATATTGCACAACATTGCACAGGCTAGGACTATCTTCCCGACCTTCTCTGGCATGTACACAAGTGCCCCCTGACAGGTGTAGACATTGAAACTGTGCCTTCAATAGTTTAAAGGTCTGCTCAATAGTTGTCTGGTTTTGCACGTGTGCACGATTGTAGGCTACTTCCTTCTGAGTCTGGGGGTCTCTCACAGGGTTCATCAACCATGGCAGTAGCGGATAACTAGAATCATCTGCAAGGGATGGGACACAAGGTGGCCATTACATGCATGTTGCTGGACAGTGCTCTGCTCAATCAATGTCTGTGTGTTTGACACATGCATCTGGTACTGTGAACTAGCGGGCCCTCATGTGCCCTGCTGTACCCTGTGACAGTCATTGATGGATATGCTGTGTGTGCAGTCTTTGGGTACCTGGGATGGGGTACTGGCGGTAGGAGCAGACTGGCCACTGAGTGGCCCTGCTGTGAGTCACCCATATCCCTATACGTGTGCATCAACTATGTCCTGGTTGGATGTTGACCTGCCCCAGCCATGGCTGCAACCATACACAGTGCATAGAACACGCAATGCAGGTTTCACTGTGATTGCCTTGCATGTACATTGCGGGTAGGCACACATGCACCGAATGCCTGGAAGGCCAATACCCACTTTGGACCCACTCTGGACATTTATGCAATGGCATGGATGGGTTGCCCCTCTCTCTTCAGTTCCCACTGGGATCCCATCCCTGTGCTACCCATATTGCAGTGTAACTACAGCAGACTGTGTTTGCGCCAGTGAACACTGTCCAGTACATGGAGTGCATTGGCATTCAGTTTGACATTGATATTTGGTGTGTGTGGGTGATGTTGCATGACACTGGTCTTGAATGTGACTGTAGATCATATGCAGTGGTGGTGTGCCCATGCATGCACCTTGTCTCATCAGAGCATGTGTTACATGGAACTGTGTACAGGTATTCTGGGGTTTGTGAAATGGATGTGTTGCATTCTGGTAGCTATAGTGCATTTGTATTTTGTATTTATTTTGTATTTATTGTGCATTTGTAAGGCACTTATACATCAATAAAATGTGTTTCAAAGCGACCATAGGTAAAACGGGAGGGAACAAGGCAGATATAATAGCAATGATGAACAAAGACAGAGGCAGTCCTACTATGCATTGTGAACATTTGGAACTTGTAAGTGCAGAGAGAGAGAAGGGGCAAGGGAATGCAGGTAAGTGCTAGAGGTTCCACAGAGGGTGAAGTGCCAGACAGTCAGTTGCAGGGCAACAGGTAAATGCCTGGCAGAGACCACTTGGTAAAGAGGGGTCACCTGCCAATACAACAAGTGTAGGCATTTGGGACAGCACAGGCCAGTGGGAGCCCAAAGGCTAGTGCAAGGGGAGGATGGAGGCTGAAGGTGATTGGACGAAAGGCCAGGACCCAGAAGGACACATAATCTCAGCGACTGTGGAGTTTAGCATGGGAAGGAGAGGGGGAAGGAGGAGGAGAAGAGTAAAATCTTGAGGAGCCTGCATAATTTGAGGAGATTTGGCTCAAGACAGAGAAGGGGTAGGCTGTTCCAGAGGAGGAATCCACATTGCAGGTGCTTGTCCATATATACTCAGAATTAGATGGTCTGTCCCACTGATGTCTCATGTAGGTAATGTGAGTCATGGCAACTCAATTATGCATGCCATTTATCGTCTGCATTGGAATGGTGGCTTTGGGACATGCATTGGTGCCAGGAAACACCCCCCTTGGTCTGTGACCCATGCAGCAATGTGTGTGTGGTTCTACTTTTACTCACCCAATAGCCAGGTCCGCTGTCTCCCATAATGCACCATGTACGCAGGCAGGGTGCTGTTCCAAAGGACCATGGGGTCATGCATGGGTTGATCCTGGGAAATGGACACAGCAGTGAGTGGTGGTGAGGTTTACATCACAGGTCATCTGGACGTTGAGTGAGTGCTACAGATTACAGTTCCTTTACACCTCCTCTGTGATATAGGGGGTCACCAGCACAACATGTTTTCAGTCCAGCGCTGCCAACACATTGGGCAAGCCCACAGGTGCATGGAAGCAGGCATTGGTGGTGTTGACCTGTGCCTGGGTGGTTGGGAGGGCAATGTGCTTGCCACATGGTGCAGGATGGCATCCAGGACCTGCACCAACACTCTGGAAAATGCAGGTTGTGAGTACTGACATGTGCCTGTGGCAAGAAGGTGCAGGACTGACACCTGCTTCAGCACGGGTGATATGGCCTTTCGGATGCCTATGCTATTCCCAATGTCATCCTGAATGAGCTCTGCCAGTTCCAGGATAGTTTCCCTGTTTAGACGGTACAGCATATGGATCTCGGTGTCTGTCAGGGCCAAGGGTTCTGCCTTTGTGTGGGGTATTGCTGCATTCCTCTGCATCAGCACTTGCATGACATTGTCCCTCATCATCAACATCATCATCATCATCCTTCTCCTCGTCGTCCTCCTTCTCCTCCTCCTCCGCCTCCTCCTACTTTTCCTCCACTGACTGTCCTCCTGTTGGCACTGATGCAGATCCTGCTCATACAGCTGCACTCCATCATGCAGCACCTCCATGTCCATTGCTACAACTATGAGTGGCAGCATGGTTGTGTTGGTCTGTGATTGTGCTGTGGTTGTGGTCCATTTCAGCAGTTTCTGCCTGCTCTGCGGCGCCAGTGTTTAAGGCACAAATTTGCCGGTAGTACTGGCATTTCTTTGCCAGTGTTTCCGGCATAGCCATTCTCATAATGCTGCCTTATTTCCGCCCTTGAGAGTGTTTTGCCAGCACATGTTACGATGGGTCATGATATGCACATTGTCTGTGCCACTGGCAACGGGGGCACATTGTGTGGTTTTCCAGCATCAGTGTTACCGGCATTACGTCTCATAGTAGAACGGTCCTTAAAAAGTGCTGATAAATGGAATTACCAGCACTTTATTTCCAGACCGTAACACTTGAAACTACCCCCATAGTCTGAAAATGGGATGCGCTTTAACTTGAGGAACCGATTTGTCAAATTAAAGATGATGCTCAGCCACTGGCATAACGATTCACCTACAGTAGACATTCAAACTTTTGATTCAGGGAAGGGTTGCTGTGCATTCAGTTCTTTTTTTGTTTTTGTTTACATGTTCTTATTTAAAAAAAACTTTTTTTCATGTTTGTCTGACTGACACTCACTGGCACAACAGCATTTAAATGATGCGCATTTGTTGCCCTGTTGTGTTGACCCTGTTATCTAAAATCAATGTTTTCATCCCATTTAGCCATACTATGTTTACGGCAGGTGCCCCAGCCTCTTTATTTGATGTACCCCCAACATATTCCCTGAGTCTGAGTATCTTCATTACAGTGGCCAGTAAAGCGCAAGAAATTACTAATTGACAGCCTCAAACAGGCACCCTCTCCATTTTGCCCACCACCACATCGACTCTATGGGCCTCATTAGGACCCTGGCAGAATGGGTTTAACGGCGCCGGTAAAGGTGCCGGCGCCGTTACACCGATTCCGGCCTATTACGAGATTCCCTTGCGGGACCCGCTCTGGACGTCTGGTCAGACCAGACGTCCTTTGTGGCTCCTGCGAGGGGACCAGCATGCTAACAACAAGCCTGTCATTAACAGGCCCGTTGTTAGCATCATCCCCATTCCCATTGAGCCCTATAGGGCTTGTTAAGGAGAATTCTCATACATGGATGATTTACCTTACCCAAAGAGTCCCCCAGCAGCTTTGTTGGATTTCTAGGATTTATTTATTTCACCTGGTAAGAGTGTGAGCCTTTTTTTCCCACTCTTACATGTGTTTTGCTGTGTGTATTTTCACTTTTTGTGTGATCTTGGGCACTGGTGCCTCACCTACTCCATGTGCATCACTTTTTTTGTGTTACACAGCACCTTCAGTGCAGTGACACAGGGTTGTCTTTGAGACTTCCCCCTGGCTCCATTTTTCTGTGGCGGACTCCTGACCCCAGAAACAGGTGAAGTTGCCATTAACTTTATATAGTCACTTTAAATGACAGACCCAGTACACCCCATCTTACATGGAGTATTGGAAAGGGTTAATTCTTATCCCTTTTTGTCTGTGCCTCTTGGAGCCTTGTTTCGCTCCATTAACATTAAGACTTGGCTGGTGGCAGTGGTAACTACCCTAACTTTCCTACCGCGATTATCTCATATAAACGTGGTATTGTTCCAGGCTATTATAGTAGCCTTGAACATAAACCTACTTGACCAAATACATTTTATTTTGGTTCCAGCTGGGTTTTTTCACCATTTCTTTTTGTTAAAGTCTTTCTCGTGTTTTTCTCTGTGCGCCAAACTGGGGATGATTCCTTTGTTCACTTTCTTTTCGCTGGCTTCTGCACAGAAGCCCTCCTTAAGGCGCCTGATAGTCTAGAGGGGCAGGATGTGAGGGAGGGATCTATTGACCCCAGCCATGGTTTGCCTTAGGAACCCAAGTCACAATTTTTGTCTGATTGGCTAAGGGGACTCGCCTTGCCAGGCCAGCCACCCTGCTGTGTGATTGACAGCCAGGCTGTATGAATGGGGGAAAACTGCATGTAAAGCAGGTCTCTGGGACTGGAAGAGCAGAGTCGCCACTGGAACGAAAGGACCAACGAGAAAATGGAAGAAGAGGACACCTACCACGACTGAGCCGCCCGGTGAAGCCCTGCTGCAAGTTTAAATCTCCAAATCCGACAACAGAGAAGATGCTCCAGGAAACTTCTTCCCTTGAGCTGATGGGACCAACCAGTTTGCCCAAACTGCAAGCCAGCACCCCTCCTCTGGTCGAATTCGCTGTACCGATCTACAGTGGGCCGGATAGCCAGGAAAGTCGAACCCTGCTTGGGTTTTAAGGCGCGCACCGTTTATTCATTGATTTGCTCTGCTGTTGGTTTCTTCCCTGGGTGGCGCAGGACCCTCAAGTCTTACTACTTTGTGTCAGACCGACAGTCACTTCAGGAATCGTGAGCCTGCAGGAACCACCAGGAACGTCCGCCTCGGCTACAGCTCCCTCTCCGTTTCAAGGTACTGTGCAAATCCGGTTGTCCGTTTCGGTCAGCCACGGTGAAAGTGTTTGAAATCTTTCTCCAATCCGAGGGCTTGTCCTTCTCTTCTCTTTGAACTAACTTTTCTACCAACCAACCTCGTCTGGAATCTGTGCAAAGAACTTTATGGTGAACTACCCTGAACTGTGTGACCTTGAGCAAAAGACTTTTGTCCTATTGACTTTGGCCCTGAGCCTTTTCTATCTGATCTCCCCACTGTAGTCTCTCTTGTTCTATTGCCCTGATTACTTACCTGTTGGGTTTGCCTAATTTCTTATAACTTTGTCTTTCCCTCCCTTTTAATTTGCTGCAGTGCCATTTTGCTCCCACTTCATTTGAGAGCTTAACCTGTCTGGAATTTAAAGGAAGAGGTGTGGTGTATTTCTGATTGTGATTTTTGACTTGCTTAGAAAGGTGAACTGTTATACAACTGAGAAGTAAATAAATATAGCTTCTTTGACTTAGAAACCTTGAATCAGTGTTTGCCTGAACCTTAGTAATTGCTGCCCTTTGTGTAACTCTTGTACTGCTCACTTACTCTTGAGATAAGTCTGGCTGCTCTGCTACTGCTACCACTATAACTGTGTAGTACAGGCTTGTACCAAAGGTGAAATTGTACTGTCACTTGTAGTCTTAATTGTGTGTAGTGCTCCCAAAGGGTACTGCATATAATTCTGCCTAACAGGGCTCAAATGGGAATGGGGATTAATTTTGACCAGATCCATGGAATGGGCATTTACCAGGTCCGCCAAGATCGGCATGACCCGGTAATTGCCCATTCCATGGACCTGGTAAAATGTCATTACCGGTGGCAGCCATGCCCTTAATAAGGGCACGGCTACCGCCGGGGTCCTAATGAAGCCCAATGTGTCTCTGTGCCCTTATTTCCTAAGTTACTATGGGGGTCATTACGACCCTGGAGGTAGCCATGCCGCTATTTGCAGCATGGCTACCCCCATTCTGGGTATCGGCTCTGGGTTCCTGGAATGGAGAAATACCTGGCCATTCTGACCTTGGAGGGCCTGGTATTTCCCCATTCCAGGAACCAAGACCCCGTCTACCCCATTCCCATTTGAGCCCCTAGAGGGCTCAATGGGAATGGGGAGGATGCAAACAATGGCCCGTTAATGATGGGCCTGTTGTTTTCATTCTGGTCTGCTCACGAGACCTGCTAAGGACGCCTGGTCAAACCAGGCGTCCTTAGCGAGTCCCGCGAGGAGACCTCGTAATGAGGCGGTAGGGGTGTTAACCAAGCCGGCAACTCTACCGGCCCCATTAACCCCCTACCGGCAGGGTCATAATGACCCCCTATGTCTGTGCCTTCATACTAGTAATGATACTGGGCTGCTGCTTTTTTGGCTTACATGTGGTCTTATCTCTTCACTGTAGCTGTCAGCAGTGGTTGTGCAGAATTAACCTCCACCCATTATAGATTATGCCAGCAACAGCCAGCGCCTTGAAACACCTGCAGCACTGGAGCACCCTCTTCGAAGAGTCATTAGAAATGCTAGTGAGGTCCAGAGAGGAGGCTTCATTTCTGGTGGCATTGTCTTTTTAAAGTTGTAATTTTTGTTATTTTGCATTTCCCTTAGCAGTTGGGCAGTTCAACATGTCTAACCATGAGAATAGCAGCCGCAAATATGCTTTTTTACAGTAGATACCTGTGTGTAGATTATAGAGCATGGGTGTTTACAGTTTGATGTAAATTAGCCTTTGTATATTGTTGTAATGGAACTGGATGAGGTGCTCAATCAAATTAGAGGTTGCAAAAGTTTGGGATGGTTTATTGGAAGCTTCCATCTACAATAGCTTATAATAGGAAACACACTGAACATTTTTAATGTCCTTCTTACTGAAATGGTACCTGACACAGAAATACTGTCAGCTGTCAGTGAATGTTTTCTGGGTACACTGATTCATCCATGGAGTTAAGGCGAATATTTATTATACCCATGCACATCTTTATAACTTTCTTTTATTGTTTTTTCCTCTCTGTGCTGAGCGGGTTTCCTGTAAGGTTTGAACAAGTGACTCGCAAATTCCCCAAGATAGTGCCAATGGCCAATGGAGGAATTCCTGGTGTTTATTGTATGTATATGTTGAAACAGGTCAGCAGGATATCTAGTTGAAGATGTTTAAGATAGTGATTTATTTAAAAATAAAACAAAACAGAACAAGTAATACATGTTTATGTTTGACCAAACTGGTGTTTCTTAAGTAGGTGACGGACAAAGTCTGAAATAAAGAATAAAAATGAAAACAATATTTAGGGATTTATTGTCAAACAATTTGCACTTGACTGCAGCTGCCTATGATTTTGGTAGTGTGAGAAACCTGAAAGTGTCTCATCCGCTAGTCTCCAGGGATCTGTCATCCAGGTGGCCGGGACACAGCCATTGCCATTGGATCCAGTTCCTGGGGGTGGGCCAGTATGGGTGGATCACCTGGATGGGGGTCTTTGGGGAGTGGACGTGGGACCACCAAAGGTGAGATCCCTTATCCCCTTCCCTATAACACCTTTTCCCCATCTTACCAGGTATGATACCTAGGAACTCAACCTCCCCCCTTTTTCCGACACATACACTTTTTTACGGACAGTTTATCGTGAGCGATAACGGACTAATACCAGAGCTGTATACCTGAGATGTAATTACACACACCTGACTTCCATCCCACTTCCCCACACGGATAAAAGGCAGAGCACAAAAGCTCACTCTGAGCAAGACAAAACACATGAGGAAGCAGAAATTCAGGAATTACAGTTAAATGGAGGAGAAAGGCGGCGAGATCAGAAAGGATGACATGGAGGGAATTGCCCTTGCCCTTTCCAACGCATAACCGCGACTTTCAAGAAGCCTCATGGAAAAGAAATTTAAGACCAGGGTTTGCAGCTGACAAATTGTGTAGCGTGTGTCAAAGGTAAACAGGGCTCTTCAGCATTGATTGCCACCGTGGTACTGTCTTTGAATCTGACAGCAAAGCAACCCCAACGAGTTAAGCACAGCTCGTGGGTTCTGATAGCCGACTGGAGTGTGTTATGCTCAAGTTTGCAAGCAGCAACATTGTATGAAAAAAGACAACTTGTATACAATTTTACTTTGTGAAAACAAGATAGGTACCATATACAGAGTGGTCCAGAGCCACGTTGGTGCTCACTCGACGGTCTCTGTTTCATGCTCCTCCTGAACGGGGAAGAATTATTGAACTGTAAAATCGAAGTGGTCCTGCAGCGGGTTACGTTAAATCCTGTGCACATTTGAAAGTCTTCGATTGCCTGTAAATTGAAATTGGTCTGGGCCTGGCCGGGCAGGACTAATTGTTGAAAAGGGGTCTGAGCCCTGAAGAGGGGGATCCTGGGTGAACAGTAACAAACCCAAGAAGATTGTTGTGGAAAATGTGAACCCGACTGAGGGATGTCTAAAGAGGGAGGCTAAAGTTGAAAGAAGGATCGGAGACTGTCTGAGAGGGATCCAGGGTAAAGAGTAAATTGCTCGAAGTGAATAGTGAGAAAGGAACTTTCTTTGTTGTTTATGGTGCATCAGGTTCTCTGAGACAAGAGACTTTACACAAAAGAGACTTGTGTACAGAAGGCCCTGATGTTGGTGAAAGAAACTGTGACCTTGCGCCTGAGAAGCCCAGGAGTGTTCTGTGCTGGAGTGACTCACCTTGTCCTGTGCTAAAAATGTGGGGAAGGGATGCCTACGGCCTAACATCCTGACTTATTATTTTGTGAACACCTCTTTCTTTAGTGAACATTATCCCACACTTTTTTGTTGCATTGTGGTAAGAATTGACAATAGTTTTTATTTTTAGTATAGTCCCCTATTTATTTGAATAGAGTCCACAAGGACTGTATTATTATTATTATTTGATTGTCGTAGCTTACTCCCATCATATATTTAGGTTTTTCACACCCCTGATAAAGTTCAATAAGCACTGTTGAACTGTGATCACTTGTGTCAGTCTTACTTTGATAGCATGCCTTCCTTGCAGTAGCTTGCTGGAAATAGGATCAATGTATACTATGATGTCCTTTTTCCTTTCTGTTGTGATTATACTGTTGGTATTATGCAGTAGGTATATGGCTTTTGGGGCCCATTTTGTCAGAACCGTAAGGTCTATGCTCCTTCCTTTTCTCATTTACTTTATCAGCCAGGCGGAGTAGCTTTGAAATAGATCCTAACACATCCAGTCATTTACCTTGGTATATTTCCAAGATGCATCAAGCTGTTTCTTGATGTGTTTAGTATACTTGTCCATGCATGTGAGAATTATTTTGTCTTTTTTATGTTTCTCAGCAATTCCTTTTGGCAGATGTGGTCTGGGACACTGATTACGTAGTTAGTTTCTGGCTTATCTGGACAGTATTGTCCTCAACCTACTCATCATAAAAGCTGCAATTTCTGTTTGTGGCTGTTAGGGAGAATTCTCTGTTTAGGCTGAATTTCCCTACCTAGTGAGTCCCCCAGCAGCTTTGCTGGATTTCTGGGGTTTAATTTTTTTCTCCTGCCAAGAGTGAGACTCTTTTACCCTCACTCTTGGACATGTTGAAGTGTGTTTTCTTGGTTAAACCTCGTGTTGAATGGGCTATGGGGTCTCTTACTCCATAGGGCCTCATGTATTTTTGTGATGTGGGTCACACAGCACCCTCTGTGCCGTGACCCAGGGGTGTCCTAGGGACTCCCCAACATAGACTCCATACCCTGGGACTGACTACTGTCTCCCAGGGCATGTAAAGTCACCAAAGACTTTGCTAGTCTTGAATCCTGAACAGAACCAGTACAAACCATCATATTGTGGACGTACTGGCTGGGGCAATTCGATTGCCCCAGGGTCTGTTAGTCGAGGGGGCACGTCTCCGTCCCCCCTGATCGAGTTTTGGCTGGTGGCAGTGGAAACTACTTTTTATATTCAACCGCGAATATTTCCCTATGGGATTTCCCATTGTTTTAGGCTAACACATTTAATTAATTATTTACGGTAGCCTTAAACATACCGCCGGTTTATATATTTATTTTTATAACTCCGGTTGGGACTTTTTGCCAAAACTTGATTCTAAAATGGCGTTGGTGTTCGCCTCTGTAACTCTGACCCAAAGTGGAGCCCTTTGTTCCACTTTTGGCGGGCTTCTCCACAGAAGCCCTCCAAAGTGGTGCCACTCTGTCTGGGGTACTTAGGAGGGGTGGAGGGGGATTTAGGCACCCTGGACTGAGTTACCTTGGTAACTCAAGTCGCACTCCGTCCTGATTGGCCCAAGTGGTGGGCCGCCCGGCTCACCACTTAGCATGTTTGAGTGACAGCTAGGCTGGGTGAATGGGGGTTTGCTGCATAAAAGCAGGGCTTTGGGGACTGGGACTTCAGAAGTCGCCACAGGACCAAGAATCCGACGAGGGAAGAGCTGAGCCGACCTGCTTCGACGACACCACCCGGTGGAGCCCTGCTGAACCGTCTCACCACTTTTTCCCGACGACCGAGGAGAACTCTTAACGGAGTGGCTCCTTCCCTTGACTGGTGGGGACAACCAGTTTTCGCCTTCTTTCCGTTCTTTGAGGTATCTCGTGGCCGCCTTGCCTGTGCCAAGCACCCCGGCAACCGGAATACCACACTTTACCCCCATACCGCGAAAGTCGGTACCAACCCTTTAACCGGAGGACTCCGCGGCTGGTTTCTTCCCGGGCAGTGCAACGACCCTCTTCTTCTGCTCTTCAGCGAGAACTTCTTCTCCCCTGACCGACGTCGAGCCCTGCTGCCACTGCCTGGAACAACTGCCACCGCTGGAGGATCCTTTCCGCTTAAGGTACTGTGTTCTGCCTGGCTTCCCTTGCTACCGACTGTACGGGGTAGATTTAGTCCCCGGCTTGCGAACCTGGGAGTGCCTGGGACACTTTGGCTAAACTTTCTGAGCCACTCTAACCTCTTTTTGACTCTTTGCAAGACTTTGAATCTCTAACTAACAGTGTGATCTTGGGCACATTTTCGCTCCGGCTACTCTAAGAGTGGGCCCTGCCTAGTGACTTTTGCTCACCTGTGACTTTATTCTTCTTTAAGCCTATTGCAAGTGCTCTGGACCTTAGAGTGGTGTGTCTAACCCATTTCTGCTTTTTCTCTCCCTTTCTTGGAAACTACTAGAGTGTCATCTAACGTTAAGCACTCACCTCTGTTTTAATTAAGTGGTGTTTACTTAGAGTTGTCTAGATAGGAGAAAGGATTGAATCTACTTTCATTATAACTGTGTTGAAGTGCTTTTACTATATTTTTGCTAGAGTGTTTTTAACTTATGTGTATTTTAAATAAATAACTATATACTTTTGAAACCAAGCTCTGGTCAGTGTTTGCTTGTGCTATTGTGTTTTGGTACATATTGTGTATACTTTACATACTGCCTAACTCTTCTTGAGAGAAGTCTGACTGCTCAGCCACAGCTACCAGGTAAATCTGGGTGGTACAGACTGCTACCAAAGGGGTTTACTGCTCTACCTGTAGTCTTAAATCTTTTGCAGTGTTCCCCAAGGGAACTGCACAGGTTTCTGCCTAACACTGGTGTACAGCGGTGGGATTTGTATTGAGTATACATTTTATTGTGCTTTAGATACCTTAGTGCAACTAACCACAAAGCTTAGCACTGAAAAAGTAAAACCTCTAACATGTCAGTTATAGAAAGCTATAGTCAAGAGTCCCTTGCAGCCAAAACTGCTGATTGTTTAAGAGTGCTCTGTAAACATAAGGATCTCCTGACTAAGGGCAAGAAAATGGAGCTGATTGAAAGATTGTTAGCTAACCAAAGTCTGGGTGATGGTTCAGAGGAACCTACCACTCCAGCAACTGTAGATGACAGTGTTGAAGTTAACATGGAACAAAATGTTGATGTTTCTGAGGAAGAGTCAGAAGAGGAGGGTGAGGCTGTTGTAACTGTCCCCCCTAGGCCTCTGCCTGCTCTACCTGCTGTGCCTACTGGACCTTTACCAGGTCCCACATTTAGTCCTCAGTACTTTGAACTAGAGAAAATGAAGCTAGAATTGGAGTATAAGAAACTGAATGCTCAAACTGACAAAGAACTAAGGCTAAGGGAAATGGAGCTCAAGTATGACTTAGAAATGAAGAAATTATCTGTTGAGAATGTTTCTCTCTCTGGCTCCTCTAGAAGTTCCAGTCCTAAAAGACCCCGGATGCCTAAAGAATTGGTTGGTATGTATGAGCCTAAGTTGGATGTGTTGGATTGGTTGTCTCTGTTTGAATATAATCATGGGCTCCAGAACATCACAGGAAATGACTTACTCACCTGGTTGTTCTCTAGGCTTCCCCCTGTTGCAACTGATGTGGTAATGGAGATGGGGGAGGAGGATAGAAAGGACTATGAATGTGTGAAACTAGCTTTGATAGCTAGGTTTGGGAAGACCCCTTCCCAGTATCTTAAGAGGTTTAGGAGCCTCAAAAAGCATGATGGTACCCCTTGGGCTACCTGGGTGAGTGAATGTTTGAAAAACTTAGAGGGATGGATTAAGGGTTACAAGGTGAACACTTATGAAGGTATGAAGAATTTGTTTATGTTGGAGACTATTTATGATGCCTGCTCTCCTGAGCTCAGACAACACTTGGCTGATTCCAAGGAATTAGATTCCCGGAAACTAGCTAAGGCTGCTGACTTGTGGGTTGCCAACAGGGCCACTCACAAGGATTCTGGGGTCACTCAGAAGAAGGATGGGGAGAAACAGCCAAAAAAAGACTCCAAGGAGAATTCTAATAATTCCTATCCCAAAGAGGGCCCCAAACCACAAAATAACCAGGGTAAGCCACATGGGAAACCTAGTCAGGCTACTGTACCTTCTGGCCACAAGCCAGAAGGAGGTCAGAACAAGCCACCCTTCCAGAGAGCATTTGGACAATGCTATGTCTGTCAGGGTACTGACCATATCAAAGGAGATCCCAAGTGCAAGGGTAAACCTGCAGGGATCAGCACAGTCTCCTTAGCCTTCACTCCTGAGGATGAAGTACAGATGGCTAGTGCCCACTTTGAACTCTTTGCTGAAGAACCCTTGGGTCTTCAAGCAACTGTAAACTTAGAGCCTATGGGTCTGGTTAGTCCCCAGAATAGGGTTGTGTATAACTCCCTACCTGTTAACTCTAAGGTGTATTATGTGGACAGTGTTCTTGTCAATGGCCAGGATACTCCTGCCAGGAGAGACACTGGGGCCAGCAGAACAGTAGTGGATGAAAGCTTCTTTCAACCTGAGGATGTGGCCAAAGCACCCAAAGGTCCCACTAAAATGTCTGGAGGCCCTGCCCAAATGGTTCCTATTCTACCAGCCCTCATTCAGTGTAACAACATGACAGTGAGGATCCCTGTCAGTGTTCAGACTGAGGTACCTGGGAAGGTCCTGTTGGGGAATGACCTAAGAACTCTAGGAGTAGTGTCACATACCCCCAGGCCTCCCAGTATGGAGAAGCAGAACTTAACCAAATTGGCTAGACAGGCTACCTTGAAGGACCCTTCTAAGCCTGTGGGACCCTCTACTGAGAACCCCACTACAAGCCCTGGTGTTAGTAAGTTGACCTCTAACCCAGGCACAGTTCAGGATAGTATGCTAGGAACATGGGAGCCCCAACCAAGCTCCACCCTTGTTCCCCTAGTTTCAGAGTCTCTGACTCACCCTACTTCTGAGGAAGAGGTGGATAGACCAACTAGGCCCCTATCTGGACCTGAGAGAACTGGTAATTCTCAGCGCTGGTGGAAAACCCGAAAAGAAAAGTCTAAGGCCAAAAACCTTCAGACTGTTGGACCTTCTACTGAAGACCCCAACTCAAATCCTAATATTAGGGGGGAAACTCCTAAAATAGGTAAGGGTAGATCTAAGAGGAAGGGGAAGCAGGTACATTGCCTAACCCCAACCCCTCCAACCAAGAGGCCTAAGACCCAACCTGCTCCCACAAGAGAGGTGGTGAGGAACCTTGGAGGCCCCTCTAGATCTAAGGGAATCCTTTATAAGGGCCCCTTCAAAAAGCCTAACATAGGTTCAGAAGTTGTACCAACTTCTGAGGGACTGGTCAACCAGATCCCCTATAACAAAAAGACTGATGTTCCTCAAAGGGTTTGTAGGTCCTTTAGCTTGCAAAAGAAAACCTTTGAGTTCTCCCTTAAGCAAAGGTCAAGGTGTCACCATCAAAATGCTGATGGACTCTCTAGGATGTATATCATCGACTAGAGGTATGAGGTTCATCCAGGAGTGGATTAAATCCTCCTGTCCCTTAGTCTGGGGGGGGCGAGTGTTAGGGAGAATTCTCTGTTTAGGCTGAATTTCCCTACCTAGTGAGTCCCCCAGCAGCTTTGCTGGATTTCTGGGGTTTAATTTTTTTCTCCTGCCAAGAGTGAGACTCTTTTACCCTCACTCTTGGACATGTTGAAGTGTGTTTTCTTGGTTAAACCTCGTGTTGAATGGGCTATGGGGTCTCTTACTCCATAGGGCCTCATGTATTTTTGTGATGTGGGTCACACAGCACCCTCTGTGCCGTGACCCAGGGGTGTCCTAGGGACTCCCCAACATAGACTCCATACCCTGGGACTGACTACTGTCTCCCAGGGCATGTAAAGTCACCAAAGACTTTGCTAGTCTTGAATCCTGAACAGAACCAGTACAAACCATCATATTGTGGACGTACTGGCTGGGGCAATTCGATTGCCCCAGGGTCTGTTAGTCGAGGGGGCACGTCTCCGTCCCCCCTGATCGAGTTTTGGCTGGTGGCAGTGGAAACTACTTTTTATATTCAACCGCGAATATTTCCCTATGGGATTTCCCATTGTTTTAGGCTAACACATTTAATTAATTATTTACGGTAGCCTTAAACATACCGCCGGTTTATATATTTATTTTTATAACTCCGGTTGGGACTTTTTGCCAAAACTTGATTCTAAAATGGCGTTGGTGTTCGCCTCTGTAACTCTGACCCAAAGTGGAGCCCTTTGTTCCACTTTTGGCGGGCTTCTCCACAGAAGCCCTCCAAAGTGGTGCCACTCTGTCTGGGGTACTTAGGAGGGGTGGAGGGGGATTTAGGCACCCTGGACTGAGTTACCTTGGTAACTCAAGTCGCACTCCGTCCTGATTGGCCCAAGTGGTGGGCCGCCCGGCTCACCACTTAGCATGTTTGAGTGACAGCTAGGCTGGGTGAATGGGGGTTTGCTGCATAAAAGCAGGGCTTTGGGGACTGGGACTTCAGAAGTCGCCACAGGACCAAGAATCCGACGAGGGAAGAGCTGAGCCGACCTGCTTCGACGACACCACCCGGTGGAGCCCTGCTGAACCGTCTCACCACTTTTTCCCGACGACCGAGGAGAACTCTTAACGGAGTGGCTCCTTCCCTTGACTGGTGGGGACAACCAGTTTTCGCCTTCTTTCCGTTCTTTGAGGTATCTCGTGGCCGCCTTGCCTGTGCCAAGCACCCCGGCAACCGGAATACCACACTTTACCCCCATACCGCGAAAGTCGGTACCAACCCTTTAACCGGAGGACTCCGCGGCTGGTTTCTTCCCGGGCAGTGCAACGACCCTCTTCTTCTGCTCTTCAGCGAGAACTTCTTCTCCCCTGACCGACGTCGAGCCCTGCTGCCACTGCCTGGAACAACTGCCACCGCTGGAGGATCCTTTCCGCTTAAGGTACTGTGTTCTGCCTGGCTTCCCTTGCTACCGACTGTACGGGGTAGATTTAGTCCCCGGCTTTCGAACCTGGGAGTGCCTGGGACACTTTGGCTAAACTTTCTGAGCCACTCTAACCTCTTTTTGACTCTTTGCAAGACTTTGAATCTCTAACTAACAGTGTGATCTTGGGCACATTTTCGCTCCGGCTACTCTAAGAGTGGGCCCTGCCTAGTGACTTTTGCTCACCTGTGACTTTATTCTTCTTTAAGCCTATTGCAAGTGCTCTGGACCTTAGAGTGGTGTGTCTAACCCATTTCTGCTTTTTCTCTCCCTTTCTTGGAAACTACTAGAGTGTCATCTAACGTTAAGCACTCACCTCTGTTTTAATTAAGTGGTGTTTACTTAGAGTTGTCTAGATAGGAGAAAGGATTGAATCTACTTTCATTATAACTGTGTTGAAGTGCTTTTACTATATTTTTGCTAGAGTGTTTTTAACTTATGTGTATTTTAAATAAATAACTATATACTTTTGAAACCAAGCTCTGGTCAGTGTTTGCTTGTGCTATTGTGTTTTGGTACATATTGTGTATACTTTACATACTGCCTAACTCTTCTTGAGAGAAGTCTGACTGCTCAGCCACAGCTACCAGGTAAATCTGGGTGGTACAGACTGCTACCAAAGGGGTTTACTGCTCTACCTGTAGTCTTAAATCTTTTGCAGTGTTCCCCAAGGGAACTGCACAGGTTTCTGCCTAACAGTGGCCTCCATTCTGATGACCAGGGATGACTGAGAGTCTCTGGGTCAAAGTTGTCTCCATTCCCCATCTGATTGTCTTAGTCTTTCTTTTCTATAGAACTTTTTTTGTCTTTATCTTCACTGGAAGATTACAGCGTTTCTGTCTTCTCTTCACTGGACTGCTCCTGCCAGCTGTCATTTTCCCCGACCAAGCTGGGTGAGGATATTTTCTACCTCGTGATTTCTTTTATAATTGATCTTGATGCTATTCTTTTGCCACTTTTCTCTTTCTGTGGTTGTACTTGGAGATGTTTGGCCATCATGTGCCCTCTGGCCTTTCTTTATTCCCCCTTGTTCTCTTCCATGGTCACCTGTACATCTGATTTTGTCCATGACTTGGGAGAGCTTTAACCTATTGTGCATAAGGGATAGATGCTGTGAACTATGTTCCAAACTAGCACCTAACACCTTCTGGATAGTCTGACCCATTCTGGGCTGCAGCCTTTTTTGGCTTGCATGTGGTCTTACGTGTTCATTGTAGCCGTGAGCGGTGGTTGTGCAGAATCAACTGCCCTCCATGTAAGGTGATGCCTGCAAAAGCCAGAGTCTTCAAACACCTGTAGCACTGGAGAACTACATTCAAAGAGTCATCATACATGCTAGAGAGTTTTAGAGAGGAGGCTTAATTATTTTCTGGCATTGTTTTTTTGGAGTTGTCATTTTTGTTATTTTATGTTTTCATTACCAGTTTGACATTTTAACATGTCTATCATGAGATCAGCAGCACCAGCAGCAATTTCGATGCCATCTAGGTCCCCAATCCATCACCACCCAGGAAGAAAGCCACAGGAGTAAAAAAAACCCTGTAGACAGTTGGAGATATGGAGGATGTTCAGCGCACATTGTGCATGAAAACACTAAGATGTGGCCAAACTAATGTTCCATCACAAAGCGTTTGAGCATCAATCATGATAAATTATCTGGTGCAAGTCTACTGGGGTGATGTGGATGATGTATTGTAAATTGGATGAGCACCACACAATAAAAATGCATAGGGTTCATGTATTACGTGCATGGAAATTGGCACCAAGTCCAGCGCCTGATTCTACCAGTGCAACATCACAGATACTTAATGAGCCTCTATGCAAGTATGGCTGTAAGGCAACAATGGCTGCTACCGTACCGCCATACTAGGAGTACTGCTCGCGGGTGCCCTTGCAGCCACAAGGTCTGACCTGGTGGCCGTATCGTCACCCGCGAGCAGAACATGATGGTAGCACTGGTACCATTATTAACAGTGCCGGTGCTACCACCCTCCCAATTCCCATTGAGCCCTATAGGGCCGAATGGGGATGGGGAGTCCCTTATTACTGGCTCCCGTGAATGGGCAATTACCGGGTCCACCAAACTCGGCATGACCCCGTAATTGCCCATTCGTGGGTGCTGGATTTTTTCACAAGTTAGGAGCTAGCCTGCCTGTAATACAGGCATGGCTACCTCCAAAATTGTAATGAGGTCCAATGTACCTTTGACTTTGGCAGCAGTGTCAACTCCATTTGTTCCAATTTTACATGCTCCCAATGTCTAAGTTATGAGAGTGTTCTGTGATCTACGGTACCAATGAGTAGCTGTGGAAGGTGCCACAAGTAAGGAGTGAGATAAGCTAACAGCTAAATTCCAGATCAATTGTTATGTTTATTGTTTCTTGCAATTTTTCCCACCTTCATTAGAAAAACAAAAAGATTATGTGTGTAGATGATTGTGTGTAGATGAAACACTTATGGCATTAGACATAATGATAATTATACATTCCCTTACAAAAACCTTTAATTCATTTTTTAATAACAATTCAGGCTTTGATTGCAGAAGTCACACTGTGCCCATGCTTACTCTGTTATTGATGTTAACATCTATGGATCTTTTTGATAAGTAGATAGAAAAGTGTCAGTGAATATTTGCAGCTTTATTTGCTGAGAGTGCATTTGTTGTGTTATTTAGAACTTGTTTTATGATAAACTATTGTTTACCATTTCAGATTTCCATTAGCAGATTCAAGAAGAGCTATTTTGAAGGCACGATTCAGGTGCCTGGACTGCACTAGAGGGGCCCTGATGTAGGCCCCTGACAAAGTAGGGAAAATTCTCTTGGTGTATGCTATGTCAATAATATTTGCCTAAGGAGAAATGGACCTCCACCCCCCTCCCCCTCCCGACGCTGACAGGCCATAACCAGAGGAAGATGGAGATGACGACCATGTGGAAGGAGCCAGGGAAGACACCCACAGGGATGAAGTGAGGGAAGGGAGATTTGCCTGACAGGTGCTAATAGTCAATTACTTTTAGTTTCTTTACCTGACCCATTACACAACCTGTACAGTGTTAATAAAGAGCACAAGAACACAAACATGAATGTCCTCGCCTGTAATTTGTTTAACACATTTTTATGTAACTTTTCAAACTACATCCCTCAAGCACACTAACGCTCCTCCCCCACCCACCACCATGTCCATATGAAGGCATCCCTGGCCAACAATTGTCATGTAATTCATGATAGCTGTGCCCTCTTCCCCCGACCCACAGCATCCGGGGAGCATGAGCGCATTTGGTGCCGGGACCTCTGTGTAGGGGTGCTCTGCTGGGATTCCTCTGTGGGGTTGCTGGAGGTGTATGGTATAGAAGCTGCCTCCTGCAGCTGCTGACGTTGGAGGGCATTTCCCTCCTTCAACTACTCGGCTAGGGCAGAGATGGCCTTGCACAGCTCACGCATCCTCTGACCAAACCCAGTCAGCGAGGCTGTGCACGCTTCCACTGCTCTCCTGGTCCATGCATTGTGGTGGGCCATCTTACTTGTGACCACTTGTATGGTCTCACTGATCAACTGCATATGCTGGATGTGCGCAGTGGCAATATTCCTGATTTGCCGCTGCTGTTTCTCCATCTCATTTAGGTGTTCCATGACTGCAGCCAGGTCAACCGTCAGCTTGGGTGGTGGTGTGGTACGTCGCTTTGCGGGGCTAGCAACGGGGGAGCCATAGGAACGGGTGTCAGTGTCTGCTTGTGGGGTCTATGCTCACTACCGGCGTGCTTGGCCCAGTGGCCTTCGGGTGTGCTCATTTGCCTGTACCATGTTCTCAGGCATGATGGGTGGAGGAGGGCGGCAACTGTGGCCAGGTGTTGGGGCCACTATTGCATGCTGGCCATCACTGCTGCTGCTGATTGCCCCTTGTGCCTCCTGGGTGGTGGCTGTCGGAGCTGTGTCGTCCATGGCAGCCTTGACTGCTACACTGTAATCTTTGTTGTGAACAGCTGTGGGCCTGGCAGGCTGGGATTCTGGTGTGGGTGAGACACTTCTGCAGCAAGATGTGGTGGGGGGCATCTTGCACCTAGGGGTAGATTTGCATCGCCTTTGCGGGAGGGTTGTGCTGGTCGTAGCACGGAGGTCCGAATGTGTAGATGGTCCTGCTGCATCCTCATCCCCTGACACCTCTGATGTAGCGTGTGTGCCTGTAGGGGATATATGTGATGGCATTTGGAGACATTCACTCACATGTTTTGGCATTCGTGACAGTAATCACGTGGTGAGGGGTGTGGCATGGGGCTGTTGCACTGATGCACAGGCCTGGCCTGCTTGCATTTGGTAGTGAATTGGCTGCAATGGGGACACGTACTGAAGATTGGGGGGTTTGAGGGAATGCAATTGGGCGTAGTGACATGGTGGGGCTTTATTGGTGACCTATCCGTTGCATCAGGTCCCCATTTACAACTTGACTTGTACGTATGCTGATTAAGCGGGGGTCTGGTACTTGTCACTGCCAGGTCCCGATGGGTCACTGCTGTGCCCACACCATTGCTGTGTAGTGCTTGGGGTTTGGATGTGTCCCTTGGCTGCCCATCCCACTGCACTGGCTCACAGGGGTGGACTTGGTGCACTGGCATCATGGGTCCTGCCGTAAGTGCCTGTGGTGGCTCCCATGCACTGCCCCCAGTCGCAGTGCCCGGCTCAAGGGTAGTTCCACTGGCAGATGCTGTGACCTCTCAATTCCTCCTTATCAATCACAGTGCTGTATTTTTCCTCCCATGGTGTCAGATCCAGTAGAGGTGGTGAGCCTCCCCCTGTGGCCATGCTGTCCTGTCGATGGTGGGACAGGATTCCCCACACCCGGACACGCAGGTCAATCCAACGCGTGCAGCATTCTTCCCCATCCTGGGGAATGCGGCTGACACCTTCAGGCTCACCGCCTGCCAGATCTGGTAGCAGTGCTGGGACAATGTCTTTTTCGCTCCATATGGTTCAGCATGCTGGCCCATGACCTCATCCACCAGTGCTATCAGTTCTGCATCTGTAAACTTTGCTCTTCTCAGACGATCTTGGGCTTCCTTGCCCCTTTCCATCTCCTGAGACATGTTTGATGGTCTGGGAGTGTGGATGGCTGACAGGGACTGTGATTTTGAATGGATTGTACATTTCCAAAACGGCCACCACAGTGTTTCCCGTTCCGGCGGTGACATATTTCCCGCTGGCGCTAATAGTTTGCGCTAATTGCCCAGGCCCTCAGTGGTAACCCGCTTTCCGGTGCTGTTTCCAATGGGTGCAACTAGCGTTACCGCCAGGGCCGTGTCTGCCTGCTGCATACTTTGGATATGCCGCTATTTGCACCACGGCTCCCAGCAGTAATACTTTTGGTCTTTGTTAAGGTCCTCACTTCGGTTGGGCCTGTAACTATATTAATTAATTATGTATCAACCTATACCCATTAAAGGTGCAGCCAGCAACAGCCTCTAGAGGGCCTCATTATGAGTTTGGTGGTCCGTAAATAAGGGTGCCGGTAGCAACGTACTGGTACCTTTTCTAGACCGCCAAACTAAGAGTTTGCATTTAGAGGCATGGAACTCCCAGCAGGCCTGATCTGCCAGGAGTTCAATCCCCTACCGGCAGTGTTTTCACCGAAACACTGTTAGCCACAATGCCAGTGCTTCAGTGTCTCCATTCCCCTGGAGTCCTATTGGACGCAAAGGCAATTGGGATTTACCATTTCCGCTGCCTGCCATAATATCCGGTTGGCACCGGGAAGTCAGGCAGTGCAAATTGTGTTACTGGTTTGCTTGTAACTCGCCGCCTACTGGCGGGTCTTACTGGCAACTCCGTTATGAGGCATAGAGTCTTGAAACAACTGCAGCACTGGAACACTCCCTTTAAAGAGTCATCAGAAATGTTAAAGAGGAGGATTTTCATGAACTGTCTACAGATGTGCTGCTCCTATCTCCAGCGGTACCACTTGGATGAGAAAGGTGCCGTCCCAGGATCTTTTCTGGCTGATGTCTTAATCCACTTCATCCCGGGGTACTAATAGTGTCTTTATTTGTTTGCAAGACACTCGGGCATCTCACAATGGAAAAAAGAAAAAGATGTCAGTCATGGAATGGGATATGAAGTCTGCTCACCCTTTGGATGGTGGCTATTTAAGACAGTAAAAAAAAACTTAACAAAGAAGATGGCCACCTTGGATTGGTAGAAGGGACTACATATAGGGCCTCCTTACAAGTATGGCGGTAAGGCAACAACAGTGCCGATAGCGCTACCGGCAACATTGCTACCGTACCGCCATACTAAGAGTTCTGCCCGCAGGTGCCCTTGCAGCTACCAGGTCTGACCTGGTGGCCGTACCGGCACCGCCTCGTAATGAGGCCCATTGATTGTAGTCTTTGTACACAGTTAATAGAACACTTTAATAACATGCTATTCATCAACACTACATATAAATGTAAACACTTTAAAAAGTTAAGTAAATATGCAACAATGTTTTTTAAGAGCAGGTTTATTTGAGGGGAATGTGGTTGCACAATTTTTTTTTCTTTTACTTTCTACACATGTAAGATACATCGTTTCCATTAGCCCAATTGTCTATCGTATTAATGTCAATTGTTTATGGAATAACGAAACCCTTGAAATTCAAGGAAAACACCTTAGTTGCAGGGACATTAAGGTGAGAACATAATGCAACAAGACACCTGAAATTCAGCTAAAGTCACCTGAACTTCGCACGCCTGTTGCGCAGCCTATGACTACAATGATGACATCACACATCACATCACTGATGACATCACTTATTACATTACAAAAGTAACTGACATTAAGTATGGTCTTCAGGCATGGTCAGTGTGCATGGCCAAACATATTTTAACACATGTGTGGGTACTAGTCATGGCCTTCAGTTATGGACAGTGGTCACAACCTCCACCCATGTGCACTGAATATTTTAAAACACTAACAGGCTACCAACCATAGATGTTGGCCTTTACCAGTAGATATAGCTTTCAACCGTGTCCACTGTATATTATATACACTGGTCAGGAAATAGTCATGGACTTTAGCACAATACTGGCCAGTGGCCACAATCTTTGGCTGTGCCTACTATGTATTCTAATATATAAATTAGCCACTACCCATGGCCTTTGACCTTGAGCAGTTTGTACATCTTTTGTCCATGTCCGCTGTATATTTTAAAATAATAAAATTCACTCTGCGATGGCCTTCGGCCGTGTCCACAGTGTACTATACAACACTAACCAGCCACTAGCTATGGCCTTCGGTCGTGCTCACTGTATATTATATACACTCACCAGCCATTAAGGACGATCTTCAACACAATACTAGCCAGTGGCCATGGCCTTTGGCTTTACGAACGGTATATTCTAACATATTAATGGGCAGCAGCTATGGCTTTTAGCCATGGCCGCTGACTACAGCTTTCAACGTTGCCTACTTTATATTTTAAAAGGATGTACGTGAAAGTAAAATAATTTTGCATTGCAAAATAATGTTAGTATCACATAGGAGGGCATACATGCTATTAAATTTTAAGTTAAAAGTGAAGTTAGCATGCAGAATTAATGATAGAAAAGAAGAGGTACATTACACGACTGTGTATCATAATCTCCCCTCTCTCCCTGCAATGCCAGTTCCCTTCACTTAGTGGACCAGAACCGGTCCTGCAGGGTCCTTTTTTAGAATTGTATTTCTTTATTTGTCTGCCCCCGCATGCCAGCTCCCCCTGTTTGCTATAGAGGAAATGTATGGTATAATTGTTTGACATTTTTGGCTGCACTCATTTTTTGTGCAGCCGAAATTCGAACAATTATACCATATGTTCTTTTTTTTAAATGTTTTCTGCGGATACATTTTAAAACAGTGATGGGATATTAGGCATGGCTTTTAACCATGCACATTGGTATTTTTTAACACTAACCCACCACCAGCTATGTGCTTTGGTGCTGGCCAGTGACCCCAGTCTTTGTCATGGCCAAGTCAACAGCCTACATTGTTATTAAGGTAATGAAAGTTTTCATGAGCTACTTCTAAATGATGTTATGTCTAATTCCATTATTGATGTAATCAGTTATACACAATGTAATTAGTGCAGTCACCAGTGATGGCACCAGTGATGCGATTTGTAATCTCATCAGTGTTCTCATACAACATGTAACTAGTGATGTCCTCAGTGATGTGATCTGTGATGGGGCGCACATTAAGGTGGCTTTAGCTGAGTTTCAGGGGTTTTGCTGTGTTAAGTTCTCACCTTAACGTCCATGCAACAGACGTTTTTTCCTTCTTGAATTTATATGTATGCCATTGCTAATTGGATTTTATTATTTTAAAATATACAGTTTTCGAAATCGCTTGTGCAACAATGGTTCAGACATCTGAACAACATTAACGCTGGCCTAAACAACTATATTTTATGGCCTACCCTGATGTTCTCAGGATATATACTGTTGGGTACTGGTCATGTGTTCACAGGCATTTTCCATCTAACGGTTTATTTTGACTGCTATGCTATGTTTTTCATAACTTATGAGTAGTGTCATACGGCCATGCGTCCTCCTCTCCGGTTTGGAGTAACAGATACTTATTGTGGCAATTTTTGCCACAAATGTCTCACATATCACATTTATGTGATTAGGTTCTGCTCCTTTCATTCACGCTTAGGAGGCAATTACACATTGAGATGTGAGGCTATATGAATGAAGTCTTCATGCTTTTTGTAATACACTTCATCTGGCAGCGAAATCTTGCTGTCAGGTTTCTATAATCTTTATAGTCCCATGATGCTCTACTCTCAGCATGAACAGATGTACCTTTATTCTTGAGATGATGTCTGTCGCATGATTATTAAATCAGACTATGTTTAGCAAGCGCAAATGTGCTTTATGCCATGGCAAGACATAGAATGGTCTGACTTTATTTGACAGTCCAATATGGCTGCCATATTTCCATAAAGCCATGCTAAGGATTAAGGGGCATACCACTAGGGAAATTGTACATGTGACGTGGGTGAATCTAACCATGCTTTAAATGTCAGCGTTCACAGTGCAACAAAGTTGGTTCGCTGAGAGAGCGAGCAATTTTCAGTGGTAACGTGATGTGGAGCGTAAAACATGTAATGTGCATTTGAAGTGTGCCGATAGGTTCTTTGCTTGAATGAGGGGGCAGACTTTCTCAGTTCAAGGAAGATATGCTTGATTAATAATACAGCATTTTGGGAGCTTCAAGTGTGTTTATTTTTGGCATGTGTGTAACCCGCATGTGTCTTCTTGAAATACTGGCAAGCAAAATGAAATGGCACTAGCACTTTTAGGGTATTATATCTGTCTCTATTTTGTTGTAGGGGACATGCTGATGGTACGCCATGTTCATCGTACTTGGGGATTAGGCATGAATTTTTGCAGCCTCTGTGTGAATATACACACTTGTGTAAACAAATAGAACATGCCTACTGGTCAGTACTTTATATGCCTTCAGAAATAGGCGGTAACTAACAGACGCACACATTGAATTTAGTAAATTGGATTTTCGATACGCTGAGTGGCATTATTTTCAGTATCCTTAGCTGCTTAAACATGTCTAAATGGAATAGATTTTGCCACATTGATCAGTGATATAGATATGGTGCACATATTTTATGCATATAATTAATTATGCAACAATGTTTGATTTGTAGAACAGTGCCCTGAGAGAAAAGTTTTCATAAACCCAAGACTAGAATTGGTTCTGGGTGAAGTACCTTATAAAAGAAATTGAGGCAAGCCTTTGGTTTATTATACAATATGAAAAATCCCTGTGCCCAAGTAGAAAACATAACAAGGTCAATCTGTATTTTTATGAGACCACTCTGTGATAAAGAACCCCCAATAGGTTCTATTTCTTACACAAATCTCTTTATATTTTGTATCTAGAGATGTTGTTTTGGATTAAAGGTCTCATATCCAAGATGTGCATGGAATTCATTTCAGTGTTCAATATGAGTCCATGCCCTAATGAAGGCCCTCAACATTGTTCCAGAAAATAGTATGGATTCTGTCTATGTATGGCCAAAACACAAAGTGTCAACACCTGTATATTGGCACCATATGTTTGATGTTGCTCTCTCCTTTTTTGTCATCCTTTGTAGGACTTTGGTTCACAGTGGCACATTTTTGCTTCAACATTTGTTATCTATATGTGATGCAGCATAGGGTGGTTAGGCACGATCAGAAATACTGGAGATTGTATATATGATTATTGTGTGTCCGTGTTTACATTGAGTTGGATATTAATTATAAGAGCCAGACGCCTCGCAATAATACCCCAATACAGTCCATTTGAAAACTGTTGTATCCCAGATAGCACTTTGATGCACTTGCACTTCATGGTGTTTTGATGTTTTTTTGTTACACTTTCTTGCACTTTATTGCGTTTTGCACAGACACCATTTGTCGAAAAATGTATTGTCAAAAAATATGTACTGTTGAATTATATAATGTGCATAACCAATGATAAAATGCTGAAATATTTTTAACACACTTATTATGTTTTGAGAGATTTGCAGAACAAAACAATTAAATTGGTTACAAGTAGCAGAGTGTGTCACTAGATTGATGATTTTACTTGAAAGACATGTAATAGACTGTGGTGTCCATTTGAGTATTAGGATGGCAGCCGTGGTTGAAGTGGGCCCTGCTTATTTACTATTACAGTTGGGGTAAGATATAGCATAACAAAATCCTTGACATTCAATGTAAAAAACATTACTTAATAGAAAGTTAACGTAGAGCAATTAATCATAATAAATCCCATACAATTCAGTGGTTGTCGGAAGTGATGACAACCATTCCTTGGAGTTGATGTCATACACAAGGTAATTGTAAATGTCACTGTTGATGCTATCTGCGATGTCACCAATGTGCTTGCGAGCTGAGCAGCTGAGGAAATTCGGAGTTAGGGTTATTGTCACTACCAGCACCCGCCACATTTCACGCGTTTTGTTGTGCCAAATTGCTTAACCTCACCTTTCCCTTGCCTACATTTTTTTAATGATTATATGCATACACACATACATTGGGTATGGCACAGGTGTAAAGCTGCCAGAGAACCTGGAGGGACATGAACGTGAATGTGGAGAAACCAATGTTCTATGCATTTGAAAGGTAAGAGGTCTTGCAGACATCTGAAAATGAATGCTGAGAAACCAGAGTTCTATGGGAGAACCGAAAGTAAATAGTGAGAAATCTGAGATCAATTGGCTTTTAGACCTGACCAAATGACGGCTGGGTCTGTGAGATGGTAACACTATCGAATGGTATTGGGAGACACATATTAGATAAGTAGAGTATAAGTAAACCCTCTTACTTCTATCAACAAACACACATTAACAATCTGTCCCTACAGGAAGAACACCCTGACCCTATCCCAGAGGTTCTCTCTCTAGGGGTTGGATGCTGCACTGCCAATCTAAAAGGGATAACACAAAGAAATGTCCCTATCTAACATTAATATTTCAATAAAATCAGACACAAGTCACAGATACCTATATCAAGACACTCTACATTAGATAATGTCTATAACATGAGTAACATGGAGCTTGCGACTTTCTGGAATTTGTCATTGCTTTAATCACCACTTTAATGTAGTGTTCCTGTTAGCTCAACTAGCTTGTCTGATACTAAAAGCAATACGCTCCTTCTACCAGGAGCCTAAAAAGCTAGAAGTTAAACTATTATCTAGCAAAGGACACTCAATTATTTGATGTCTGCAAATTTCTTTAGTAACCATGAGATCCCTGATCAAGAAAAAATTAAGAATCTAGCATTCTATGGGAGATCTATTCATGCCAATATTGAGAAACCAGAAAACCAGAGGTCTTCTAGATCTGATCAAGTGCATTGTGAGAAAGCAGAGGTGTTTAGAAGATTAAAAGGGAATATTGAGAAATCCATGAGAGACCTAAAAATTGAATATTGAGAAATTAAGTGTATGGGAACAATTATTCTAAAGGTTGAGGAAGGTCTGGCAGAGATCTGCTCTGCATGTTTCCAGTGCAGTAAAAACGCCGGTAAACGTACTGGTAAATCCAGTACAGACACTTTTACTGCACTGGGAAAATACACATTTGCCAGTGTGGGTGTAATGATCGTGAGGACGAATCATTCCGCTTCTACCTATTCCAAGATGGCCGCACCGGTTTATGGCCGCGGCAGCCCTAGCGGCGGTCTAGTTGTTTCCCTGCCTCGAGCCACGCAGGATGCGGAAGTCGATCTCTCTTCGGCATATCAGCCGGGAAGTCCTGGATACCGGTGCGTTGCTACTCTCATAGGAGTACACGGACGCTCAGTGAGTATAGCTCGTTCAGTCTTTACATCTCATTGTTTCCTCCTTCCTTCTATCCGTACCATGTTTTCTTCCTATTTCTGATACATCTGTTCATTCATAGAATCCGGAATACGATCGGATCGAGGGTATCGTATTGGTAACCATTAAGCCACGCCCCCACAGTCCGCGGCTAATATCGACTTTACTTCGTGCTCCCCTTGAAGGTAGATTTCTTTCTCTTACACTCAGATACTCCGACCCTTGCCACCCGACCTTCTTTGATTCTTAAATTCTTTATAACTTGTTTCCGTTTCATACAAAGGAATAGTTCTTGAACGGACTCGGTTCTCAAGGTTCCTCAACTACTAACTCCGGTCTAGATGTTTGGATGGTAACTCTGTTTTCATAATCTCACCATCAGTCCTTATTGTGTTGTTTTCTCACCTTTGAATTGAACCTTGTGTTTTCACCCTTATACCTCTCCAGCATTTAACCAACACCTAACGTTATTATCGGAACCCGAGGTCCTTCAGTTTCCTCCTGTCTGCCTCACCTTTACCAACGCTCCCCAGCAGCTCTTCATAGGGTTTTATCCCCCATGAGGGTTTCCCTGGTTTTCCCACGGTCGCCAAGTACTTAACTGGGCTCTGAGGGAGATGCCAGGGGGATTCCTATTTTCTACTGGGAAATCTTTCCATTCTTTCTTGTGAAACCTGAAACTCCTTGGGAGCCACGAGTTGGACATTCATCTATTACCAGGTAGGAGAATCTACGCTTTCTATGTTGCAATGTCTGAAGACTGATGAATTGCCGGAAACGGTTTGTAGTAAACATTACAGATAGCAACGCCCGAAAACATACTTTGCTCTTTAGTCATTGCAACTGGGAGCCTAGAAGATCCTCATTATGGACTCCCAACAACAACAGCAGATCCAACAGTTGATCGCTGCCGTACAATCCTTGACCACTGAGGTTCAACAACTCCAGCAGGAAAATTCTGCCCTAAAACAGAATCAACAACAGGCAGCTCAGCAGATGGCCCAACAATTAGCACAACATACTGCTGCCTCACGGGTTCCCCATTGCTCAGAGGTCCCTCCAGGGCCTCTTCCGGGAGGCCAATTCGATGGGAATCCCCATAAGGTGAAAGAATTCATAGATTCCTGTTACGTTCAGTTTTCTTTTAAGAACGCCTTTTTCCATACCGATCGGGATCGTGTGGGTTACATGGTGTCCCAAATGACTGGACCAGCTTTAGCCTGGGCCACACCCCTAATCACCAGTAATAACCCTATATTAGACTCCCATCCGGCCTTTTGTAATAGTGTTCGTGCAATGTTTGGCCGGCAGGAGATTCGAGTAGCTTCCCAAGAACACTTGTTGGATTTAAAACAGGGAAATTCAGACATTCTGGCTTATATAACCAGATTTAAACAAATGGCCAGCGAAACTACTTGGTCCGATGACGCACAGATCACCATCTTTAGAAGAGGACTATCTGAAGAATTGAAAGATGAAATATCCAGGGTTCCTCGTTCCTCTTCTTTAACTGAGCTTATCGCACTAGTCCTTCAGATTGATTATCGAATGAAGGAACGCACCAGTGAAAAAAGGAAAGGACGGTTGCCCCGTTTTCCTCCTAATCTGCCTGCTACTCCACGGGTTCCATCCACCGAGGAACCCATGCAACTAGGTGCAACAGGCAGAGGACCTCTATCCTTTGAGGAACGGAGTCGAAGACGATCCCTTGGTTTATGTATGTATTGTGGTTCCAATACCCACACCGTACAGGAGTGTCCAATTGCACCACCAAGGAGATCGGGAAACGCAAACGCCCGACCGTAAGGGGAACCACGGTTCGGGATCCTATGGTTAAACAAGGTTCCTCACAAGTTGTCCATACATCGACTTGTAACAATCCCTCGGATACTACCATGGTGGTTGTAAAGGTATCGCTAACCTTTGGGAAACAGGTCCTACAAGATATCCCGGTCCTTATTGATAGTGGTGCAGCAGGGAATTTTATCGACGATCACTGGGCCTCTTCTCATGGTATCCCACGGTCTTCAAAGATAGAATCCATTCCCGTGGAAAGTGTTGATGGCAGTCCTTTGACATCTGGACCCATTACGGATCATACCGGTCCCCTGCTTATGTCTATCTCTTCTCATCATGAACACATAATTCTAGACATCATCCGAGCAGCACACCATCCTATTATTTTGGGCATACCATGGCTCAGGAAGCATAACCCCTTTATTAATTGGACAGCTGGGTCCTTCTTTTTGGGTTCCGAATTTTGTCTTGGCCACTGCATAAAAGATCAACAAGAGGTTCTGTTGGATACTAGTTCTTCCTCTTCTAAATTTCAGGGAATCACAACTCTCAATCAAATCACAGGGCTGCCCAACATGTACTATCAATATAAAGAAGTCTTTTCCTCCTCTGAGTACTCACAGTTACCACCTCATAGACGAGACGATTGTGCCATCGATCTAATACCTGACCAACCGTTACCCTTTGGTCGAATGTACATCCTGTCTCATAACGAAAAAGAGGTGTTACGAGAGTACCTTAGAGTAAATCTTATGAATGGGTTGATTACTGAATCTACTTCACCGGCAGCTGCTTCCCTATTTTTTATATCTAAACGGAACACAACTGAACTTCGCCCTTGCATAGATTTCCGGGGCCTCAATAAAATCACTATACCAGACAAATATCCGATGCCCCTGATACCAGATATTCTGGAAGCAGTCAGGGGGGCAAGATTATACACTAAATTGGATCTCAAGGGAGCATACCATCTGATAAGAATCAAGGCCGGTGATGAATGGAAGACGGCTTTCCGGACACCGTTTGGTCATTACCAATACCATGTTATGCCGTTCGGGCTCTCTAATGCCCCGGCGATATTTCAACGCTTTATGGACCATCTCTTCGCTGATCTACTCTTACATAATGTAATAGTGTATCTGGACGATATTTTGGTCTTCTCCTATACTCTACAGGACCATGTTAAACATGTGGGAGAGGTTCTTCGTCGTCTACATCAAAATCACCTATTCTGCAAATTAGAGAAATGCTCCTTCCACCAACCACAAGTCACTTACCTGGGTTATGTTCTATCGGCAAAAGGGGTAGCTATGGACCCGGAGAAGGTTTCCGCCGTATTGGATTGGCCTGTCCCGACCTCAGGGAAAGACATCCAGCGTTTTATCGGCCTTGCCAATTTTTACCGGCGGTTTATTCCGGGATTCTCAAGCCTGACTAAACCACTGACGAATCTGTTAAAAAAGGGGGTGTCCTTTTCTTGGCCTGAGAGTACTGATCAAGCCTTTAAGAGACTTAAAGATCTGTTCACGTCCGCCCCTGTTCTGCAGACACCTGATCAGAATCGCCAGTTTATCGTGGAGACTGATGCTTCTCAATATGCTTTGGGAGCTGTTCTTCTTCAGTCTGATAATGCCGAACAGGAACATCCGGTGGCATATCTATCTAAGACCTTGGCACCTGCAGAATTAAACTACACGGTATTGGAAAAGGAGCTGTTAGCCATCAAAAGAGCATTCGAAGAGTGGAGACATTTACTACTTGGAGCTAAGTACCCGGTGGAAGTTCGAACGGACCATCACAATCTTCGTATTCTACAGTACGCCCAGACTTGCAATAGTCGTCAGGCCCGGTGGGCTCATTTTTTTTCTCCTTTTAGGATCACTTTCTCCTTCATACCTGGGAAGGATAACGTAATCGCTGACGCTTTATCACGTAAAGAACAGCTCCCTAATGATTCCTTTAGTTCTGAACCGATTTTTCCCAAGATGGCGTTAGGGTTACATACCTCCCAGGACTTCCTGACACGTCTGAGGGGTCAATCCAAATCAGTTGGAAAACCAGGCATGTCACAAGGGACACTACCCACATTGGTCAAGGAGGATGGATGCTATTTCCTAGGTCATCGGGCCTTCATTCCTACAACCTCCCTCCAGAAGGAGGTATTGGATATGTGTCACAAATCTAAGGTAGCGGGACATCGTGGAATCACCTCCACACAAGAAATGGTTTCTCGCTGGTTCTGGTGGCCGACTCAACGGGAAGACATAAAACGATACATTGGATCCTGTCCGGATTGTCTTCAGAACAAGTCTCCCCGAAGGACTCCAGCAGGACTACTGGTCAAGATGCCCATTCCATCACGTCCTTGGCAGATAATCTCAACGGATTTCATCGTTGATCTTCCCCCCTCAAAGGGGTGTTCGGCAATAATGGTGGTGATCGACTCCTTTACAAAAATGGCTCACTTCATACCTCTGGCCAGGATTCCTACAGCGGCCGTTATGGCCCGTATCTTTACCAATAACATCTTTGCGTTACGTGGCCTACCGGATACAATCATATCTGATCGTGGAACACAATATACCTCCCTCTACTGGAAGCACATCTGTCAACATCTCGGGATTTCCCGTGCCCTCAGTTCCGGTTACCACCCTCAATCCAATGGGCAGACGGAACGGCTCAACCAAACGCTAGAGGGATATCTAAGAAATTACATTTCGGCAGCTCAGGATAACTGGAAAGATCTACTTCCATTGGCAGAGTATGCTTACAATAACTCCTATCACTCCTCCATTCGCACTTCTCCTTTTTTTTGCTCCTACGGATTCAGTCCCTCAGCATTTCCGATACTAAAAAGATCGGAACACAAATTTCCTGATGTAGACCATTTAATGAATCAAATCAGACAAGGCCACAAGAGGGCTAAAGATACCCTAGTGCAAACCCAGGATAGAATGAAGAAATTTGCTGATCGTTCTCGTTCTCCTGCACCTATCATCAAATCAGGAGACAGGGTATGGTTGTCTTCACGGTTTCTCCCCAGACGCCTGGTACCGTCCAAACTGTCTCCAAGATACTTTGGTCCTTTCCGGGTGGATAAACCCATTGGCAGTGCTGCCTTTAGACTTATTCTTCCTAAAACCTGGTCCCGAATTCACCCTGTTTTTCATGTTTCTCAATTGAAACCGGACAATCGAAATTCATTTCACCCAACGATAACGACTCGTCCTCCCCCTATTTTGGCCTCATCTGGTCCTGAGTTTGAGGTGAAGGGGATTTGTGATTCCCGTATGCATCGGGGACATTTACAATATTTGATCGATTGGAAGGGTTATTCCCCTTCAGATCGTACCTGGGAGCCGGAAGACGCTGTGCATGCTCCTCGTCTCGTGAAACTATTTCACGCCAAACATCCTGACAAGCCGGGGGGAGAAGGACCTAAGAAGGGGCATACTGTAATGATCGTGAGGACGAATCATTCCGCTTCTACCTATTCCAAGATGGCCGCACCGGTTTATGGCCGCGGCAGCCCTAGCGGCGGTCTAGTTGTTTCCCTGCCTCGAGCCACGCAGGATGCGGAAGTCGATCTCTCTTCGGCATATCAGCCGGGAAGTCCTGGATACCGGTGCGTTGCTACTCTCATAGGAGTACACGGACGCTCAGTGAGTATAGCTCGTTCAGTCTTTACATCTCATTGTTTCCTCCTTCCTTCTATCCGTACCATGTTTTCTTCCTATTTCTGATACATCTGTTCATTCATAGAATCCGGAATACGATCGGATCGAGGGTATCGTATTGGTAACCATTAAGCCACGCCCCCACAGTCCGCGGCTAATATCGACTTTACTTCGTGCTCCCCTTAAAGGTAAATTTCTTTCTCTTACACTCAGATACTCCGACCCTTGCCACCCGACCTTCTTTGATTCTTAAATTCTTTATAACTTGTTTCCGTTTCATACAAAGGAATAGTTCTTGAACGGACTCGGTTCTCAAGGTTCCTCAACTACTAACTCCGGTCTAGATGTTTGGATGGTAACTCTGTTTTCATAATCTCACCATCAGTCCTTATTGTGTTGTTTTCTCACCTTTGAATTGAACCTTGTGTTTTCACCCTTATACCTCTCCAGCATTTAACCAACACCTAACGTTATTATCGGAACCCGAGGTCCTTCAGTTTCCTCCTGTCTGCCTCACCTTTACCAACGCTCCCCAGCAGCTCTTCATAGGGTTTTCTCCCCCATGAGGGTTTCCCTGGTTTTCCCACGGTCGCCAAGTACTTAACTGGGCTCCGAGGGAGATGCCAGGGGGATTCCTATTTTCTACTGGGAAATCTTTCCATTCTTTCTTGTGAAACCTGAAACTCCTTGGGAGCCACGAGTTGGACATTCATCTATTACCAGGTAGGAGAATCTACGCTTTCTATGTTGCAATGTCTGAAGACTGATGAATTGCCGGAAACGGTTTGTAGTAAACATTACAGTGGGTCACTGATTTAACTCCAGCCAAGAGCTGGAGGTAAATCAGGCCCCAACTGTCAAAAAAATGTAGGATTTACCGGCAACGATAATACTGATGCCAGTAATTCCTGCAATCCCTTCCATGGAGTTTTATAGACTCCATGGAATGTGGATTTACCACCCTTTCCACCACCTGTAATATGCAAGTAATAATGGGATATAAATTGGCGGAAACAGTATGTCGGTTATAATGACCCCCTACATGTTTCAATATGTAGACTGGAGAAAGAGTGAACGTCTTAGATTTTATTGTGGAGAAGAGTAAATGGATTGCTAAAGATAAACTAAGTATATACAACATATACAAAATCTTTGCAATGAGGACATGTTTTGAATGAAATAATTTTACAAAACTCGGAATGACATAAACCCTTGTTGCAGAATATAGAGTGCCACCTCTTGATCAGACGTTCCTTGAACAAGTTGCCTCTTCAGATCTGACCAGAGCCTTGAATCATGTTCTGCTATTAAAATTCTCATTACAACACCTACATCTTTTCTTGAACATTTTTATATCACCCTACAGTTAATACATCTCTATATTATACAAGTTTGCTGAGTGCTAAGTGTGAAAGTCTATTGGACGATAGCGCTATTTTTATCCTGATTGTAGAGTTATTGTTTAAATATTTTTAGTGCTTTTAGGTTTAATACATTCATTTAATTTTTGAATTTCCTTTTTCGAGACTTTCATGTTTGTATTTCTTGAAGTGCTTTTTATTAGACAAGTCTTACTTTATTTTATTACCAATGGAATACTAAGCGCTTTGCTCAGTTTAGCCATGAAAGTTAGGGATATGCTAATGTGCTTAGTGTCCCCACTGTTAAAGCATGGGCATAAGCATTTGAAGTCTTTGCCTTCAAGATCCTTGGGCCTCATTACAAGTCAGCAGTTCCAGAAACAAGGGTGGCAGTAAATCCGCTGGCACCGTTGTATCCGGACCGGCTGATTCCAAGTTCTGCACCCGGACCGTTGTATCCGGACCGTCTGATTCCAAGTTCTGCAGGCGGTAGGTGTCACTCCCGCCAAGTCTGACCTGGCGGATGTAACATGGGGATGGGGACCATGTAAACACCGGTTCCGTCTATGACAGAGCCGGTGTTTCCATGTCTGCCTGCAGGCGGGTGGTGTTACTTCCTCTAGGTCAGACCTGGCGGGAGTGACACCTCCTGCCTGCAGGACTTGGAATCAGCCGGGACTCCATGGAAATGGGGCTTTACAGAATTCCGCCTCCAGAATTACCGGGTCACTGGGGTTGTAATGCCCCGGTGATTCTGGCAATCACGGAGGCCAATTGGAATGTGAGGCCCTTTGTAATGATTCAAAGTGCTAGATGTCTCATGGTCATTTGTAGCAAGGTCCAGCAGGATAAGCAGATAGACCCCACCTTTTTCCAAAATTGAAATCCGCATTGTGGGCAGATTGCTATGTAATAGTAACATCCTGATTGGTGACTCCCCTACATGCTTCTTATTCAAGACACATTTTGTGTCTGGTCCACATCTAATAGTTTTTAAATAAAATGAGAACATAAGACAAGTCAAGGGAAGGTATTTTTTTTTTAACCAGAAAGTTTTTACAAATTCAATGTAGTTGGTTGTTAAAATAATTTGAGCCTTCTTGTGGGTTGCTGTGGCCTGCATAATGGTGTTCTTGCGTATTCTTCTTCTAGAGAGAAGCTTGTTCAGTATGGTTTTTTCACCTTGTTCAAGGAAGACGATAACCTTTGTGTGGGTTTTATTTTCTTTCCTGTTTCACTGTTCACAGCGCAAGATCAGTTATAAGGGAAGCCAATAGTTTATGGTGGGACGTCATCTAGAAGTTCACTCCTCTGTCTTCTCAGTGGCAACTCTGCATACAGCTTTTAAATTGTACTATTTTGCAAAATGTAAGATGTTCGTGTTTCTGCTTTTTGTTTGGCTTTTGATCTTATTTTGTATCAAATAATAGTGCAAGGGAAGGTATCTAGAGGTGCTTCATACAGTTAATCTAAATCTACTTTAGCTTTGGTGCCTGCCTGGTTTAGGTATTATGTGATCTAAGATTGATCATGTATAGTAAGTTGATATTGTGCTGTGCTGTGTCAATATTCGACGTTTAGAGGCTCCCTTTACATCAGAATTACCATTTTACAATCCACGATCTGCTACACAATTGGATTAAACTCTTGTGATGTTTCATTCCTGGTGTTGGGTTAATCCAGCAGATGGAATCCAGTAGATCTTTGCTGTCAAATGGGCAAATGGCTGGAGGAGGGATGTTAATTGCCTTCACTTGTAGCAGGCTTCCAAGTGCTAGAGATACCTTGTTTACACACCACTGCTGCAGACTTCCAAATGTTAGAGTGGGCAAAAATGTACACAGCTGCCTCAGACTGCAATATGTTCCACCATGTGTGCTTGTGGGCTGGAAGAGCTCTCATAAGCCTTCTCTACGTAGTAGCAGGTGACTATCAACTGCCTTCCCTGAGAGTTCCTGCTTTATGATTCTGTGACCAGTTGTTTGTCCTTGCCTTGAGACCTTTTGCATCTTGCTTGTCATAAATCCTGAATACTGTTATAGCCTACCAGTTTTATGCGCTTTCGAGGTCCTGTTTTTGCTTTGGGAACACTTATTGCTGCTGTTCTGCGCAGTGTTCTGTCCTGCATCAACTAAAACCTATGTGGGTATTTGTACTGCTTCCTAATTTCCTACAAACACTCTGTTTGCCTGTGCTCTCCCTTCCCCCCACAGACTCCTTCCTGTATTGCTACAAACACCTTTTTGTGCATGAGCCTTCCCCTGCACATACCCCTTCCTGTATGACTACTAACAACTTGTTTGGTTGTGAGATTCTAGCTCACGTGCCCATCCCTGTATTGCTGCAGGCACTCTGTTTGGTCTATGAGCTTTCTCCTTCTTATCTTGCTACTTTCATCCTTCATACCTCTGTAAGTTCTGCCTCTTTCTATTTCTCTATGCAGTTTCAGTTTCTTGCTTTACTGTCTGACTTTTAGTGTGCTGCATTACTTATTGTTTCAGGTATTCCCCCGAGTTAGCATCTATCGCCTGTTTTGCTTGCACTTTGAGCATTCTAATATCCCTACAATGCTAGATTTCTTAGTTCCTCTGCATTCTTCCTTGGCAGTCGCTGATAGTGATTTTGATTCCTGGCTCATGATTCTATTATGAACTGGCATTTCTATGTTAGTACTTGTCAAGACCGTTCTTTAGTTTCTATTTTCAGTTTGTGCATGTTTCAATGTTTTCTGTCTCTCCTGTGCCTCGTTATTTCTATTCACTTTTTTCCAAATGCATAACACATCTGCCTACTGTTATCATCCTTATTGTGGTTATTACTATATTTAATGAGTGCAGCCCTGAACGTGTGAGTGCTGTGCCTCCACTCTGCATCCATTTACAGTCTGACCCCTGTTCAGGCTTCCTATAAAATCAGATAAAGGGAATACTGTTGATGCCATATGTTACCTGGCTTAGTATGTGGTCTCCAGATTTACCCTAACACTGTGTACAACTATCTCTTCAGCATGTCCAACCCATGACACCCCGGTATGATGTTGATCGTATTGAGTTGTATCAACTTTGAAGATTAATGTTCTTTTTACTAGACATTCATATGGGTAATATGTCTATGTGCTGATTAATCCACAATACTTTTAGGAATGTTGACAAATACATCTCCAGTTCAATTTTGATAGTCATAGTGTATGATGCAAGAACACTAGGTAGATAAACTCATAATAGCTTGTAAGATGGCTGAGAGCCAAGATTATGTTTCTCTGAGGAGTTATAAGCTTTGTTGAATTTTCAGAACTCATTCTTCAAATACTGCTATAGTGGTACAATATCACTTCACTAATGGTTAAGATGTCCTAAATGAACGGTTACATAAAATAACCATAATTTGAAATGCTGAGGGTGATAAATAACGTACATGGGCCATGCTATCAGCATGAATTCTGCCGAAAATGCAACCATAGTTCAGTGTTAAACTATCACCAGCAAAAGAAGTTACATGCAGTAAGACCCCTGTGGAAAGTAAAATAACAACAATTCTCGATGATTATATTAATATTGTGTAACAACACATCCCACACAATTTGCTTTGAAGCATTTGCTAGTTGGGTATATATTTCTTTTTATAAAAAAGCCTTACAGAGCACATGTTATTTTACTGGCAATTACCACCATTTTTAGCACTTGCAGCAAATGGTCAGTAAGTATTGGTATCAGAAGAACATTCTTGCAGTCTGTTGGCATTTGGCCTTCTGAATATGAGCGTAATCTACCACTGTTGATATTTATAACTTCCTAAAGGCAGTACCATTAAAATTGCTTAGGCAATGATGTCCATTGCATCCTGTAGCTTGACGCTGTCCATTGATAATTGCCAGATCGATTTGGAGGAGGCATTGAAAGATTTCCTTTGCAACTATTCCTCTAGCTTTGTTTTATTGTGCCTGTGAATAACATACTGTAGACAGACAAGGCAAACTGGGACTGGAACATTAGTACTGCCTGGCAAAAGGTGCTTTTGCTATTTGGTACCAAGCCCAATACTTTGCTTCTGAATTCAATGCAATCTAACAACGCATAGAAGCAGATATGGAGTGTAGAATGTAAAAGCATTCCTGATCAAATATAGAGCTATGGAACATATATGTGTGTATTGGAGAAAAGGAGTGGTGAGGATGAGTTAGGGGTGGTCATGGTGTGTTCCTATGACATACGCCTACGGATAAACTTAAATTCATAACAGGTGAGGGAGACAGGTAGGGCTGGAGTAGTCAGTTACGTGAGACAGCATGACCTTCCTCTCAGGATTCTTTATGTTGGAAAACCTCTCCAGTTTCCCTATGGACCAGTCTTCCAGGGGCAGTATAGAGAGAGATCCGTGGACTCTGGATGGGGCTAAAACAAGCTATGCTCTGCAGGTGAAATCGGTAGGAGCTGTGGATTTTTGGGGATCAGAATACTTCCCTACCGGTGGGCTACCTGAGGATGAGTCAGTTACATGTCAAGCCACGCAATATGCAGCCGACATTTCCGTGTCCACATTGGCCTCTTGGAAGAACCTTCTTGTTTGGAAATCTCTGGAACAACACTATAAACTAGTCTGTCCAAAAAAGAAAGGTGTGAAGATGAGAGAACCTTTCTTTGTGGACTGTATGTACAGGTGTGAGTTGGAGAGTTGAAGACACAGAAAACACCAATAAAGCATTGCATCTTCTTGTGTGGTAGGAAGGCAGTGCAGCAACAGGTTGTGGATTGAGATTTGATAGAATTGTGCATCTGCCCCACAGCGAAGGGCTTTCTTATAGCAGGGTTTGGACAGATTCAGTCGCAATGTCATCAGACTGTGTGCCATATGATCACCCCTGCTCCAACCCTATTGGCCTCTTAGGGAGAGTGCTCTCCCAAGTTTGGAGCAAGGTGGAGAGCATCTTTTATTTAAAAAAAATTGTGGATAGAGTACATCACCTCACACACCTGTACCCTCGACTCCTGTCCTTAGTGAGAGAACAGAAACCATTTACACATTTCTGTGTGAGCTGTAAGGATTGTTGAACTTTAATTTCGACATAAGATACCTTCCAGCTCAAAAGAGATTGTAATGGTGACAATTTGCAATGGCAGTTGCAAATTGCAATATCCAGTTTGTTCATTGTAACCTAGCACATTGCACTTTTGAAGCCTATCTCTGGGAGTAGGAATGCATTATCTTTCGAGACATATGATCCCTCCTTTTTTCTTGATCTGTTATTTTGTGCTTCATGTGCTTTACATTTGGAAAGATGTGGATTAAAATAAAGGGACAAAATGAAACATATGAGCACATGTATAATAGTACTTTCATGTTTCTTTCAAAAAGTGTATTAGAACATGATTCTTTAGATACTTGTATTGACCATAGGAGATATTGGAGGGTAGCTATTACACTGCACTAAAATTAAATAACAAGATAGCCATTGTATTGCACTTGAAATAATGGCGAAGGTTAGCCAATGTTTTGCACTTAGAAGAACTGTGAATGTCAGCCAATGTATTACACTTAGAAAAACTGTGAAGGTTAACCAATGTATTACACTTAGACGAATTGTGATGGTAACCGATGTGTTGCACTTAGAATCTTGTTGAGGATAACCAATAAATAGAACTTAGCAGAATGTCATGCAACAGTCCCCCGACCCACTAACATCGCTCCAATATCCTCCTTACCATAAAACACAGAACTAAACCCATCATAACTATACTACTGCAAAGCATAAGCACTACAAACTGGACACACAATGTAACACCAAACAGGAGAGCAAGCCAGCCACACACAAATCTCCACACACACATACACCAAACAACACAAAACGAATGCCGACTAAAAACAAACCAGGACAACATGACCGGTTTTTCTGAAATTAATCTACCATCAGCACATCAAAGCTCTCTTGTATCTTTCCCTCTCAATCCCACCGACTAATCCCTCCTAACACTATTTCCTTTTCAGATCTTCCAGGGCAACTGGAGCCTACAAAAACTAGTCTTGGTGTGTGGAATAAGTCACAATAACATAACATAACATAAAACATCAATTCGGCTCTATATTCAGCTTCTGCCGAATACTTGACAAACGTTTCCATATTTGGCCAAATACTTATTTTGTAAGGCACAAACAGCTTTTGTAAGTTTCACAGTCTTAAATCTAGTAGCATTCCCAAGTTTGGCTGAGTAGAAATCCAGAGTTAACGTATTCAATGATAAATCACGTTTGATCGTGGATACTATTATTATTCAGGCTGCGCTGCAGTTCCTAAATCCTACATAACATAGGAGGGACTTAGTTTCCCTTAGTTGGAAAGGTCATTGTGTTTATCTTCTTGCTTTAGCTGTGCTGCAAGGCTGTGGTGAAGGGTCGAGAAGCATGCTGTAGTGTGGAAGTATGGCTCAATATAGTCCGGGGTGGAGCACTGTACAATGTCACGTCAACGGTGGAGGCAGCTGAATTTCAAGTCAGTATGGTACATCACTCACAAGTCACTATGAAACTAATCATCCTTTGTTTAAAGCAGATTCTATACTTAAAGCAACATGGTCTAGTTTTTAGTTTGAGTTATTAGGTGACAGAGCCACCTATAAACCACAACTATAGGATTATAGAGCAGATAGGGAGACATGGCATTTGAGGAGCGACACAAAGCTTGTAAGTGTTGTTTGGTTATTTGCCCACCCATTGAAGGCCCTTGCCCTGCTAATCCCTATGGCAGTTCTCAACCAGTTCCTGCCACTCCCCACCCAAGAAACCTCCTCATGGGAACTCTTTCAGCTCGCTTTAAACAAGCCTTAGAATCAAATCTTGTGCTCAAAGTGCCTGCCAGTGTTTTTTCAAAGCATCTGAGAGTGAATAACTTAATTGGAGTTGTATATACACTACTGCTGTAATAAAAATGTCAACTATGTCTGTCTTCAGCAATTAATAAACACTATGCGTGTACTTCAATGAAGTTCTGTTAAAAACAAGCATTGGTAAAGCCAACCGTTTTGGCTTGTGTATACGTATTAGGCATTTGCCAGACACTGCTATTAAAGGTCCAGGTACTCTGACCATTTTGCACCTGCTACCATCAATGGCCAGTTAATACCACTATGCTGTGCCTGGCAAGTGCTTTTTCCATGACTACACAAAACCCCAAACTGTTTGCATTAACAATGCTTGTTCTCAAGTTGTGACCAGTAACTTGTGCCAACTATAGAAATGTACACACTGATTAGTTATCCACTGTTAATCGCATGTGACCAAATCGTGTTAAATTATTGAAATACGAGTGATCGATTAACTCTTCCAGCTAATACCATTGTTTTTTTTTGTGTTGGGTTTACACAAGGTTTGCTACTATTTGCTCAAATAGAGCCTGCTTTTTTTCCGAACTACAGTACAACCTTTACATACCAAAGACCCTGCAGATATGCTTATATTTAGCGAGTGATGCTAAAACCGCAGGTGCAGTTGAGTTAAGGATACAGTTTTCTTTGAAGTAACACACTAAAGAAAACTCAAAGCACCATATCCCTCCAGTCTACATTAGAGTACTACAGAACGTTTCTGTTCATTTCCTTTGCTGAGCAGATCCGAGAAGCTTTTAGTCCTGGTTCAAAGCAGGTGACTGGTCAGCAGCGGGGACATGTACACCTTAAATCAAAAAGTGGGCATTCATAGGAGACATCAAAGATGACCTAGCACTCCAATGCCGTAGTTGGAAACAGCTATTTCCAAAACAGCTTGACAGGATAGAAATAAGCTTCCATCAATATGATTTGGAAGCTATTCATTTGGGGGTTTAAACGTATAAGCTTTTTCCTGATTGATTACTATGCAGTTGATTTTATTCAAATGGAATGTAAAGCTATACTGAATAACCTTGGAGGTGTCTCACATTTTAGTCGACAACTGGAAGGGCATACAATAATCTACTTTATTGCATACGAAGATGTTCAAGCTTTATTTTGTTATATTAGTTGTATGTTGCGTTTTATGTCATTATTATTATTATTCTTATTATTATTATTATTATTATTATTATTATTATTATTATTATTATTACTATTATTATTATTAATAATAATAATATTTTGAATAGCACATACCTAGCCCAGAAGCAACAAAGCACTGTTACAGGTCATGAAGAAAATATTGTTAGTGAGAATTTAACAACACAAAAAGTAAACACTCGTAATAATTATCACAATACAAACTATGGTTGGGGCAGCACAAGATAGCCATAATTTTGGTTACACCAAGGTGTTGTTTCAAGAGTATAGTCTTTCCCAAACTGAAGGAGGATTGGAACACTCTGGATTGCCACCAGAACTGAGATCCAGAGGACCGGAAAGCATCATTTGAAGGAATGTTTGATAGTTTCTCTTTGCAAGCTGCCTAGTTTTCAGTCTGGTGATGGTCTTGCTTCAAAATGACCGTGTACCACTCAATGTTTTTAGTTTGCACGTCAGGTAGTGCAGCATACCGGTTGTAGCTGTCTTGTAGGTGAGGTACATGGTTTTGAACTAGATCTTAGCCGGGATGGGGAGCCCGTGCCATTAGAGCAAGGTGGGGGCATGGAAAATGTATACTTAGAATGTAATGCAAACCCTACACATTCAGAAGCACTCTTTCAAATGCAGTTTTCACACTTTTTTCCACACAACCCATATTTATTTTTAAAAGAAAACCCTATGTGACCATATATTAGAAAATATTCAATACAGAACAATCAGCCATTAGGATAAACTATGGGCAACTGGAAAACGAGAATGTATAATTGCATTTATTAAAGCCACAAAGTAATACCCTCCACATGTCCAATATTAGAGTCAATCTCAAAATGCAGTTATTTGTTGATACCCTTTAAGGATTATCTAAAATCTTGTAGTCAAGATGTGTATGTAAGCATAAGAACAGGAAACAGTGTAAAACACCCTGCATACATACACAATCCAGACTGAGTTACATAGAACGATACATATATTTATATGCTTTATAGGTAATAAATTAACTTATATCAGCTCCCTAGTAAGTTCTAATCGGACCCAGGACATTAAACCTTGCTCCGTAAAGTATTTAAAGTTTATTAACTCTTTCAGAAAGATTGACAAAGAACAGTCAAAGGACAGATACATAATGTGCAACAGTTGTGTTGTTGACACAAGATAAAGTTACACATGAAGGAATTAAGTAAACAGAATGCCATCTGGGTAAAGAGATTGGAACAAGGCAACAGATGTATTCTCCCTCCTACCTGCAGTCTTACAGTTGCCATTGCATATGCAATATGTCTAAGGGCCCCATTTGACTATAAGACACACCACACATTTATATACCTTCTTTCACCCTCAGGAGTACATTTACCTTAAGACCTCGACCAACGCAAAACTACACAGTTTCCTAAGACCAAATGGGTCAGGAGTGGAAAAACAATTGAATTATTTACCTTAAAGGGCCTACTGTCCTGATTCCAATAGCAGGTTCCGTAGTCTAGAAATCAAGCATTGTTCATGTACTGGACAATATTCAACAAGGTCACAGTCTGCCCATGTGCACTTTTTTATTCTTGATTGGCAAGCAGTCCACCAGAACCCTGGTCATGTTTCAGTGTCTTTGCCTTGGTTGTGCTGTGGCTGTGTGATGACCCCAATTGGATCCTTAGTGGTCTTTCACTCCCCATGGTTGGCAAGATGTTTAGCTCCCACCGCTGGCCCTGGAGGACTCTCTTGCATGCTTGTGCTACTTTGGGAAACCTGGCTAGGTATTCTCCTCACAGTACCACTGGTAAGATACCCTTCTCAGCGTGGGTGCTCACTATATGTTGCTTTGAGTGGTGCTAGTGGCTTAACCACCGGCATCTTATTCTGGATTCACTCTACAAATGTTTTTGGTGATATTCTGCCCTAATTAGCTCCATTACATTTAGCAATTGTACACCTGAGTCACTTCACCTCTCTACGAGATATAGCACACTGCCCTGAACACCTTTTCTTCTACTCTCTGACCACCAAATGTAAGTCTCCTGAGCAGGCCTCCTGCCCTTGCCTCTAACCACTATTGATCCTTGGATAAAGATCTTTCCCTGCTCTTGGCTTCAATGGAACCCTTCCTCGTCCAAACATTAAGGCTCCTGCACTACTGCACTCACCCTCCTCCTACCCCCCTCACAATCTCACTGCTCTGAAATACTGTCTACTCCCATACACAATCAGGAGATTTCTGTCACTTTCTATATTGTGGATAATTGGGCAACAGAGGCAATGAAGGCTTTGATTTGGTGACCTTATTCCTATGTGGCCTTCTGACTATTGTAGGCCACCTAGAGGCATCTCCTATCCATGTGGATTGTGGGATGTATTGACCCACTTTTGCTCTGCTATGCTGCATCACTCTGTTATGATGGTGCCCGAAACAGCAAAATGGCTGCAAAACCTTTGTGCGCGCCATAACCCCTGAAAATCGTGCTTTTCAACACACAAAAAGATGGCTGCCCAATCTGCCATGCATGTTGTCCGTGGTGGAACAGAGCTCTCACTACTGGAATGTGTCACTCGGCTCCACAACAATTGAAAGTGGAGTGCAGAAGGAAAAAGCAGTGCTTTACATGACAAGATTGCTTGAAATCACTTTTTCTTTGCTGCTGAAACTTCAGAATGCCGATACAGAACACCTTCAAATATTCAAAATTCTTGCTGGGTGCTACAATTCACTTGGTTTAAGGAATCATTGTGAACTTACAATGTCTTGAAAAGCTGAGAGCATAAAGAGATTTCCACAGCAAAAGTGGCCTGCCTGTGGATCTGTCAGAAATCACTGTGCAGTAGAGGGCTGCTGCAATGACAGCTATCAGTGGCCTGCTGATTAAACTTTAACATGTATAAACTGAAAGCCACATTGTAATTGTTTTGATCCCATGGTTTAAAAACTTGAATGAGAATTATAGCTGCTATTTAATAAAACAAGTTGCTTTGTGCTAAGGAAAAGTTAACAGAGTTAACAATTAAATTAAACCTGGCTGAAGCTGCCAAACTGGAATAGCAGATTTTTCTCACAGAAGGAAGGTCTTTCCCCCCAACAGGAAATCACAGAGAAGTGTTAATTACAGGGTAGGAAAGAACCTGGTCTACCTGGTCTACAGAGGCAAAAGGAACACTGACAAGCTGCAGAGCAGGAAATTCGAAGTGTGAAGACAGCCATAAATGGCCTCTGCAAGGAACAAACTTGGGGTATGGCTCCTGGGCTTCCAGGGAGATACCAAGAGGTGGAGCCAAACAACCATTTGTTGCTTAACAAGGACAAAGAACACATTTTAAAAAGACTGATAACTTTCTATTAAAAATTGTGAAAAATATAAAAATAACAGTGTTAATGTAATTTCTGGCTGCACGGGTGAAGAGGCGCCAGAACTATGTGACATGTTCTGACCAGCAATGGCAAGAAATGTGATTTTACGCAAAATGTATTTCCGCTAGAATTGTGAAACTTTATACACTTATTCCCATGTTGAACACGCACACTTGTAGAAATTTTCTTAAAAATTGGACATTATGTTCCTACTGAAAAGGGCAAAATTCTGTGAAAGGTGGAGACAAGATCCCACAGCTACGGGGTTTTGAGGAGTAGCTGCTATGTAAAATACATAATCTGTATATGGGATTTTTATAGAGGTTGCCCATGTGGAAATATGTATTTTGCCAAAAGTAGATTTTGTGTTCCAGGGGCTAGGGGTGGATTGTCAGCCTCATAAAATCACACCGTAAAGATGACACTCTGTTTCGCTCCTCCTACCAAGGCAGAGAGTAGACTCTAACCCAATCACCATTCAAAGGGGCAAGCTTAGGCTAAACCGGCCCACACACCCCCTTTACATTGTAATTTCATAGCATAAATAGAGACAGATTCACTCACTATCCTGATGCTGGCGGAGCACCCTGCTGCTGAACTCGACATCTTCCTTGCTCCAGACTCCAGAAACTTGGCAAAGAAAAAGACCTATTGCATATCGGAACAATTCTGAGCTAGGCCTCAAATTCCAGAACAGAACCCCACAAGCCTAAGGGGAAGCATCATAATACAGCTGGGCTGTGCTGTTACTGCTGGCCTACTGAATTAAAAATCCTCAGAACCAAGAAGGGCAGATCCGATCCAGGCCTCTGCCATGCAGTGACCAGAACGCCTTGCTGAACCTGTCCCGTCCAATGTGATAAGCCGTCGGTCCTAAACCAGATACAATTCCCTGACCAGAACTGACAGTTCCATTTAAAAACGTATCCAGTGAGTATAAATAGGAAGAAATGTGTCACTAGCATATGTACGTTGCATAGTCTTATCCCTATCTTAAACCCATCTTATCTTGTCTTCAGAACCTGTGTTGTTAGGAGTATCTTTGCATGGTCTGAAACCTCTGTCCAAACCATCCTATCTTTCCTCCAGAACTAGTGCTGTTAAAACTATCTTTGCACTGATCCTTTTCTCTTCTGAAGAAGATGAGTTTCCTTAGCAGGCAGTCACCCTGATCGAGTGACTGTGTTCCTGTGTGGTATTCGTTTTGTTCATAGTCATCCTCTAGTGTAAGCAACCCATTTGTCATTTTAAAGGTGCATTCCTGTTTTCCATTCTTGTGCCTATCTTGAAAAAACAACCTCCACTAAAATGTCTGTAACTCCCTCAGTTTTTGTGCTAGAAACAAAATTTCAACTTCTGCTCTTAGCTAACATTCATATCTATCGATAGCACCTAAAACATTCCAAATCAATGCGATTCTCCCGTTATTGCGAATATCGTGCAGTGAAAAGTTTGCCACAAATTTTCGTTTTGGGGAAATCTTTACATGTGTAAAACAGCTTTTAATTGCTTCCTACTTGAATTTTAAGATTTCAAATGTTTTCCTGGGATTAAATCATTACTTGTGTTTGTGTGCAACTATCCAAAGCAGCTCCCATAAGAATGTATAATCATTTCAGCAATTTTGACCATATTTGGTGTTTTTGCCCAGTCCATTTTAAAGATAACTTTTAAAGCAGTCTGACAGCTTGACAGTCAATTCCGTTTCCTCTTGTGTTTGAAAGGGTGGAAGTGGGATTGATATTCTATTTGAATTCGGCCATTCCTGAATACCTGCTCTCTCCTCCTATCTCTTTACACTACCTATTGGGAGTTTAGGGGTGTGCAGGGGGAACCTCTAACCACAGTGCTATCTGATCTGAACCTGCACACAAGTATTATTTTTGTGCTGAATTGTTTTGCTCACTACTTACTCCTTGTGTATTTAAGAGATTATTCAGTGTTACATCACCCCATTGTTTTTTTGATCAAAGATTTTATTGGTTTTCAAGGTTAAAACAAGATTACAAACATCTCTCAACATTCCAGGGAGGGGGCATGAGAGGGGGGGAGGGAGAGGGGGGGAGGGGCGGAAGAGGGGGAGAAGGGAGGGGGAAGTGCCAAGGAAGGGGTGTGGTGGGAAGAGAGCAAAGTAAACAAAGGAAACAACAATAACAGTCAGCTTCAGGGACCTTGGTCCAACAGACCGTCAAATTTCACATAGGATGATTTCATGGCACAGGGCGCTCTTAACAAAGTCAGTATTTCCCTTTCGATGGGTCTCACACAGTCACAATGGATACAGGGTTGGCCTTGGCCTTCAGCCGTCCTCTTCCCATCTTCTCCATATTTTCCCTGCCTTTTGGGGGCACCCTCTTGCTTTTTACAACCTGTGCTCCATTGCTGCACATATGTCCACGTCCGTGACCCACTGGTCATAGCTGGGTGTGGGCTCCGAGCCCCATAGCTGTGCAATGTTCCGTCTAAGGACTGCAAACCCGGTTGACCACAGCAGTTTCTCATAGCGAGATAAGTCAGTTTCCCCGGAGACCCCCAGAAGCAATTGTTTCGGGCACCTCTGTATCGTCTTTCCCAGAACATTAGACAGTTTATCGCAGCATTTCTGCCAGAGCAACTGAATACTACTACACTCCCACAGTATATGAAAAAAGGTACCTTCCTCTCGCTTGCAGCGTAGGCACTTTGTGTCCGCGGCCCTGCCCCATCAGAAGAGTGCCACTCTCGGGTAGTAAGTGCGATGCAGGATCTTCAACTGGACGAGTCGGAGTCTCGAAGAGATGGTAGTTTCACGCGGGTACATCAGGGCCTCTCAGGGAGGGGGAGGGTTCTCCTTCTATAGAAGGGTTCTCCTTCTATTGTAGGGCTTGGGGCATACCGCGGCCGCTACAGGTGGATATGTGCAGCCTGTCATTGTCTGTGTGTGTGTACAGTGGGAAGATCTATGGTCTGACTTAACTATCTCTGTGTGGCACAGGATTGACAGCCGTGGTGAGGGCTGGGGGGGTTATCACCCCCCTAGGTCTTCCGGTAGGTCCTACGGTGGTGGTTGGCGGGGTTCTCGCCGTTGGTCTGGCGGAGGTCTTCGATTTCTTCTCCTATTTTCACAGGGGCGGACCAATCTCCCTCTATGTTTTGCTCAGCGCAGCGCCAAGCCTCTTTATGGTCACTAAAATGGACTGTTGTGCCTTTATGGTAAATCTTGAGCTGTGCAGGGAAGAGCAGGCCGTATTTCACGCCCATTGTGTGTAGCTGTCTTTTCAGGGAGTCGAAGGATTGCCTTGCCCTTTGCACTTCTCTCGTTTAATCCCTAAAAAAGGCGATTTTGGAGCCATTTAACGTGACCGCTCCTTTGGCGCGCGCATGTTGCAGCAGGGCGTCGCGGTCTCTGTAATTTAAGAATCGTGCTATTACAGTTTGTGGAGGGGCACCAGGTGGTGTCCTGCCCGTGGGTACCCTGTGTGCCCTTTCTATGGAAAAGAACTTGGAAAAGGCATCAGGCTCGTACAGGTTGGAAAGCCATTGTTCTAGAAAGAGTTCCATGCTGGGGCCCACTGCCTTTTCAGGTATACCCAGGATGTGCACATTATTGCGCCTGGACGTGCCCTCTCCCTCTTCAATTCTGTCTTCCAGCACCTTCAGTTTGGACATTTTGTTATGAAGCTGCTGTTGCACGGTGTTCATCCTGTCCTCCGTGTTGGAAATGCGCTGCTCAGCTTCCCCGGTGCGTGCTGTCAGTTTTTGGAGGTCGTGCCTGAGGAGGGAGACATCCATGCTAATTCTGTCCATATTCTGCTCCATGGACGTGCGGGAGTCGGTAATGGCAGCCATGATGTCTTTGAGCGATATTCCTTGGTCCGTCTCCATGTCATCTGAGAATTGTGGGTGGTGTTCAGTGCACTGGGGAGGAGGAATAGTGTACTGATCCATTTTGCTTTGGGCATGAAGCTTCCTCGGCCTGTCTTTCACCATGGTGCCCAGTCCGCCGTGTACGCTATATGGGCCGATGTGGGCGCCCGTCTAGCCATTGTTCTAGAAAGAGTTCCATGCTGGGGCCCACTGCCTTTTCAGGTATACCCAGGATGTGCACATTATTGCGCCTGGACGTGTCCTCTCCCTCTTCAATTCTGTCTTCCAGCACCTTCAGTTTGGACTTTTTGTTATGAAGCTGCTGTTGCACGGTGTTCATCCTGTCCTCCGTGTTGGAAATGCGCTGCTCAGCTTCCCCGGTGCGTGCTGTCAGTTTTTGGAGGTCGTGCCTGAGGAGGGAGACATCCATGCTAATTCTGTCCATATTCTGCTCCACGGACGTGCGGGAGTCGGTAATGGCAGCCATGATGTCTTTGAGCGATATTCCTTGGTCCGTCTCCATGTCATCTGAGAATTGCGGGTGGTGTTCAGTGGACTGGGGAGGAGGAATAGTGTACTGATCCATTTTGCTTTGGGCATGAAGCTTCCTCGGCCTGTCTTTCACCATGGTGCCCAGTCCGCCTTGTACGCTATATGGGCCGATGTGGGCGCCCGTCTAGCCAGCTTTTGCCTGCGCACCACGCTGCCAGGTGTGCCTCTAGTCTCTTTTACCTTGTTGGCAAATCGCACCCTTTGTTGCTGCTGTGCTCCAGGAATATGTCCTCACTTCAGGGCCGACGGAACCGCCTGTCGCCCAGCAGCAGCACGCCTCCTGGGGCAAGGCATGTCCCTCGCTCTCACACTGGCCCACGGGTCCACGCGTATAATACTGGGGTTGTCTCTCCGGGCCACCCCGCTCCCGGAGGGCAGGGCTCACAGGGGTGCACGGTCCTCTCTCCCCTTGCAGGCCTTCTTGACTTCCCGGCCCGTGATGGTGCTCGGGCCAGTCCCCCGCGGGGCGGGATCCGGCACGGGAGGCCTAAGCTCCACTCTTCGACAGGCTCTCCTGCTGCTTTCTTGTCTGTGCTGTCCTGCAAGAGCGTGTCCGCTGATCGGGACCTACCCGGGCCTCCGCTGGGTCTGCACCTTTCTCCCACTGTGATCGACCAGTCCGTTGCGGTTTTGCCACCGTCTCAGCGTGGCCTCGCTGGGTGTGCACAGGACGTTCAGCTGTGTGCGCCCATGGCCATTTTGAAGGCGGGCTGGCTGCTGTCGCCACAAAACTTCACACGGTCGTCTCCGGAGAATCCGACAGCAGTTCTCTTCGATCTTCGCTCCGGATGTGCCCAAGGGTGTTTGCTGTCATATCGGAGTATTTCCAGCTCTTATTACCCCTGAAAACAGGCTTTTTTATATCAGGATGTTAGTGCGGCCGCAGGAGCTGAGCAGACGCACGTCTACTGCATCCCGCGGTTAGCCACGCCCTCATCACACCATTGTTGATTGTTGTGTACCTAGTAAAAAATGTGATTACATTTTAAATACATAAATAAATATTTACATTTGCAAGCCAGCCTGATTCCTGGTTGAGTGTGACTGGGGGGCTCCAGGAGAAGGGCGTGATATGAGTGGTATATCGTTCCGAATAAAGAACTTTTAGACAAAAATAAATAAGGGTTTCAGTTGTGCACCACATGCTAGGGACTGACTTGGGTGTGTGCCGGATGGAAATCACTTACAGGATGCCCTACCCCCTTGTCTCTGGGTGTGGGAAGTTGTGTTGTGTGTCAGCCTGGCCCTCGCATGAGCCCACCATGTCAAAGTTAGGCTGGGGAATCATGGACCATCTGAAGCCAGTACTCCATTTACCATGTTTTAGGGGTATTGGCTCTCCCTTATGTTAACCTGCATGAGCTTGATGTCACTGCAGAAAAATGTACTGTAAGGCACAATTTACAATCCATGGCTTTGTTTAACCAACGTGCTTTGTGCTGGGAGTTCCGCACCACACAAGGTGAGCCCAAAGTATTTTGTGGAGGATTTAGAGACAGTTAATGTTGACAACCCAGAGAAACATGTATACATAATCCTTGCAGGGTTCTTCAATATTCAAGTAGAGATTGCCTCCATGCTCCACTATGCTATATCTGATACTCTTGATATCCTTGCCCCTGTCATGAGAATCCGCCTGAAGCCCAAAGCCAAGTGCAACTCCTGGTACAACTCTGACCTTATCACCCTAAAACGCAAGTGCAGGGTGGCCGAGAGGAAATGGCGTGCTTCATGTACATCCTCTGACAAACTGGCCTGCCGCCTGCTCCATAGGCAATGCCGGCTTTCTGCCATAACCAAGAAGAGAGCTCATATCCAAGCCTGCGTCTCTTCGGCATCAAACAACTCGGCTGAACTCTTTAAAATCTGCAAGGAACTGGTCAATCCTGCCGCAGTCTCTACCTCTCCTGTCCCTTCCCAGGCCCTCTGCACAGCACTGGCTTCTCACTTCATCCCTAAAACTCAGGAAATCCTGTCCTCACTCTCCTCCTATCCCCTTCCTCCCCCTCTCCCCTGCTCCTCCTCTGGCCTTTCTTCTGCAGCCTCCTCTCCCCCTCCTTCTCTGCCTTTCCCCTGTTCTTTGCTGATGAGGATTCTAGACAAGTCTGATCTATGAAAGTCTCATCAAAATAGGTTCACCCCTGTTCCTCCAAAACCATAAAGGACCACATTGACTCCCTTGTGCACCCCCTTCTTAAGAAACCCTCTGCTGACCCCTCCTGCCCGGCTAACTACCGCCCCATCTCCATCACTCCCTTCCTAGGCAAGCTCCTGGAGAAACTGGCCATCTCCCAGCTTAATCTCCACACTGAATTGTTAGGGAGAATTCTCTCATAAAGCTAATTTCCCAAACCTAGTGAGTCCCCCAGCAGCTTTGCTGGATTTTTGGGGTTTGTTTTTTAATCCTGCTAAGAGTGAGACTCTTTTCCTCCCACTCTTAGGCATGATTTGAGGTATGTCTTTGGCTTTTTGTGTGCCTATGGGCCATGGGGTCTTTTACTCCATAGGATATCATCTGTTTTTGTGTATGAGTTCCACAGCACCCTCAGTGCAGTAACACGGGGTGTCATAGTGACCCCCAAGCATAGACTCCATACCCTGGGACTGACTAATGTCTCCCAGGATATGTGAAGTCACCATTGACTTTACTAGTCCAAAATTGTGAACAGAACCAGTACAAACAATCATATTGTGGAAGTACTGGAAGGGGTTAATTCGATTGCTCCAGGGTCTGTTTCCAAGGGGGCACTGTCCAGTCCCCCCTTGTCGAGTTTCTGGCTGGTGGCAGGGGTTACCACGCAAAATATTCCACCGGAATATTTCCTATGGGATTTTCCCATTGATTTTAAATGCACCACTTTTTGGAGCAATGTTAAAGATACCGCCGGTTTATTTATTTAATATTAAATCACTGGTTGGGTTTTTTACCAGAACTCTTTTCTAAAACGGCATTTGTGTCCGTCTCTGTAACTCCAACCAAGGTCGGGACCTTTTTTCCACTTTTTGGCAGGCTTCTCCACAGAAGCCCTCGAACTGGTGCCCCTCTGTCTGAGTTCCACATGATATGTGGCTGGGGGAATCGGCACCCTTTACTGCGTTGCCTTAGCAAGTCAAGTCACACTCTGTTCTGATTGGCCCAGTGGTGAGCTGCCCGGCTCACCACTTAGCATGTTTGAGTTGGAACTTGCTTTTGAGTTATAGTGCTAGTGTATTTTCTAAAGTGTGTGTTAAATAAATAATTATATACTTTTGATAACAAGCTCTGGTCAGTGTGTGCTTGCTCTACTGTGTTTTTGGCCCTATTGTGTATCCTCTGTATACTGCCGAACTCTTCTTGAGAGAAGTCTGACTGCTCAGCCACAGCTACCAGGTAAATCTGGGTGGTATAGACTGCTAATAATTGGGTTTACTGCTTACTCCTGTAGTCTTAATCTTTTTGCAGTGTTCCCCAAGGGAACTGCACAGGATTCTGCCTAACATGAATCTGTTGGCTGTCTTCATGACCATCAGTCTGGATTTAGAGCTGCCAGAAGCACGGAAACTGCTCTTCTCAACATCCGTGAAGACCTGCTCTCCAACCTTGACTCCAACACCCCCTCTTTCCTCATCTTGCTTGATCTCTCTTCTGCCTTTGACACTGTCAACCATGCCATCCTGCTCAATCGTCTCCGTGTTAACCAGGGTATCACTGGTCAGGCTCTGGCGTGGCTTACTTCTTTCCTCTCCGACCGACCCTCCCAGGTTCAACTTGGGTCCTTCCTCTCTGCTATCTTTTTCTCTACTTGTGGTGTCCCCCAGGGGTCTAACCTCTCTCCCTGGCTTTTCAACCAATACCTGGCACTGTTGGCCCACCGCATAGCTGCTCTCGGCCCCAACTTTCAGTGCTACGCGGATGACACTCAGCTCATCTTCAGGCTACCCTGGGCCTCCTCCTCTACCTCCCTCATCTCCGACTGTCTGTCTGCTATCCAGGAGTGGTGCGCCGCCAATGACCTCTGCCGTAATGCCAGTAAGACTAAGATTCTCCTCATCGGCACACCCACTCCCTCGTTTCCTGTATTTCTCTGGCTGGCCTCTCTTGGCCCCCTTCCTGCTCCCACTTGCAAGGCTAAAAATCTCGGGGTCGTCTTCGACTCTACACTCTACTTCTCTCCTCACATCTCTGACGTCTCTAAGAAGTCACACTACAGGCTACACCTCCTCCGAAGTATTCTTCCTTTCCTCTCCTTCCCCCAGAAGCTCACTGTCTCCAGAGCTCTGGTTCTGTCCATGCTGGTCTATTGTAACAGCTTCTTTCTAAATCTACCTGCTTCTACTCTCCGCCCATTGCAACTTATCCAGAAAAGAACTGCAAGACTTGTCCTTGGCATCAAGCCCAGGGATCGTATCTCTCCAGGACTGTAATCTATGCACTGGCTCCCAGTGGCTGCGAGGATTAAGTTCAAAACCCTCTGCATCGTCCACAAGGCCTTCTGGGGCCTGGGGCCCCAATACCTTCAACTCTCTCTTCCTAAATACCTTCCTTCTCGAGTTATTCGCTCATCTGCCTCCAATTCCCTCAGGGTCAGTCGCTTCTCCAAGCAACGAGCTGGTGGTAGATCTCTCGCTTCGGCTGGGGCCTCCCTCAGGAACAGCCTCCCTGCCTCCCTGAAACTTGAGGAGAATCATCTTCGGTTCCGTAAGCACCTCAAAACGTTTCTTTTCTCGTCCGCTTTTTCTCCTCTTTTCCCTTGCTGATTCTTGGCTGACACGGAAACTGCACTGGTTACCTGGCCACCCTCCGATCTCGGGCCCAGATCCACTCCCCCACCAGTTGGGTCCTGACAACCCCTGCACTTGGTGACTGTTTCTGTATCCCTACGGTCCCACTTCCTGCACTTGACACCGGACGTCTGCACTTACCCTTTCTCTTGCCACCTGCTGGCCGCACTTTTTTTAATTTTTATATATTGTTTATTTATTTATTGTTCTTATCCCATGTACTGAACTTTCCTCTTCCACTTGCCCCTGCTCTTCTCCTCCTTCCCCTCCCTTGCACTTGCGCGATCTGAATGTCACCTGGCCTAGTAGGATCGTTGTCTGTCTTCCCCTGTTTCCCCCTCCATTGCCTCCTCGCACCTTGAAACACTTGTGTATAGGCGCGTTATACATGCCATATCATATCATATCAATATACATGTGTGTATAATAAATATGATATGTTTTGGAACATTCCTCCCCCACCGAGTGTGATCTATGTGTTGACCATACTAAATATGCCCATAAATCAATGCAATCCCTGTTGAAAAAGGTCTATGAGCATTTAATAGGCAAGGTTCCCAAGAGTGTCCAGCTAAACTCACATACCGGACATCAAAATATGCTTCACGTATTGAATATCGAATAAATTCTAATGATAGTTCATTGCTGGCATATTTTGAATTCTTTCAAAGTGATAAAGCAGTAAGAGAGTGATCACAACCCTCATAGGGAAGAAAATCTGACATTAGACCCTACATACACAATCAATACTACTGTCTACAAGAATCCAATACCCTTTATGGAGGATTTATTTTTAGGTGATATACCGTCCTCTCCCATGATACTTTGGGAGGGAATCTCAAAAGCTCTGCCTTCCTTCTTTACAAGGATTTGTTAAGTGACTCAGTGGCATAACACAAAATGTGGTGACCCCCTGTGAGACCTTCCGATGGGGGCTACCCCTAAGCTCCGCCTCAGCATAGTTATGCCCCACCCACCAAATTAGACCATGCCTAACACCATATGCCCCGCCCATACACATTTGCTCCACTCATACATTTATGCTCCACTTGGCCCACTCCTTTGTTCAAGAGCAAAAAGAGAAATACATACATAATGCATACACATAGTTTGCCACCATTGCAAGGTACCCATTCTTCAATGCATGCTTGCACACTTGAAATGAAATTCTTAGGCATAAACATCTAAATTGTGTTTAAAGATGTTGGTTAAATTTGCAGGGCTGTGATCAGTACACCCCAGTTTATTCAGATAAATCAACAGCTTTCAGGGAACAGGTGCATTATTCAGTGTAAGACTGTGCCGCGCCCTGGGATACAGGGTGCAAGGGCAGGTAAGATGTGAAGTGCAGGCAATGGAATTCCACCTGCCTGCTCTGTGTGTAATGTTCACTTTCACGAGCTTGAAAGCGCACTTTTTGTGACTGCAGCATCCTCCTGCTATAAATAAAGCACTCAGCTCAAGTCCCTCCAAGCATTTTGTTTCATTCAGATGATTAGAGGTTGAGATGTGCACTTTATGTTCAAATTCAAAGATCATAGCGCTCCATAGAAGACACACCCCAGTCATTACTCATACATGTGACTCGGCTTTGTACCCACCTCTTTAAGTAGTCCATAATCCTCAGTTAGTTGCCATTTGAAGAAATGTAAAGAAAACAATAAACAACGGTAATCTTCTTATTACATATTAGTAGTCTTCATTACTCTCAGTCTATAGAGTGTGCTTTTCTGTTTTTAGCTATGCCCTAGGCTATATATACCTGGCCTTCCCCCTCCACAGCCTGCATGTGACAATCCCGATATTAGTTCAAGACACAAATTTACGTGAGGGAGGGAGGGATGGATACTGGGACGGGGAAGATGAAGAGTCACAATAATGAATATTACTTCTAAGTAATCGAGGCATTACCATCTTGGCTCATCCTCCTTATCCACAACCTTGGTCCTTGTCCAGGATTTAGCTCAACTTGAACTAATAGGACCAATCCTTATCTGTTTGACTCAACACACAACTACCACACTAAGATCACACAGCAGTTATTTACAAACCAGCAGGTTTAGGGAACCTCCAGAGAGCTCCCTTATGTGAAATCTGCAAAGAACACAAACACTGTGGGAGAGGTCTAAGCATCGCCCCATATTTTTCCATCAAAGGATCACCTTCCAGTGTTGACTTTGAAAACAACACACTGCCTACTATCACTGCATAGGATACAATTTAGGCATAACAATGCAATATGGGATTATACAGTGGGAACATGTAGTACAGAAAGGCACCAAGGAGATACCTAAAGTCAAGTCACCAAGGCAGGCATCACAGCCATACAGACACCACAAGAAGTGAAAGGACAACCAGACATTTCCACCTAAGAGGAAGTAACACTCACTCCTCCCATTAACTGTTTCCTGGAAACAGGGCCCCGCACAAAGGTGCAATCTTTGGCCATTGCTATATGCGACCATGGCCAATTCTTCAGAAATCCTTCACACTGGTCATCAACTGGACATGCCACCAAACTCCAAGTGAATAGTTGCCCAAGTGACCATCCACAGAGGGTGTTCAGAATGCCAGTGCTGTTCCCAAGGCTGTCTTTAATGCCTCAACTTCCGGACCATGGAAAGCTGCAGTAGCAGAACACAATAACCCAATGACGAATCGAAGCCATACACTTATCGGGAAGAGCCAGGCATATCGGACCTAATGCAAAAACCGTTCCATAGCGCTGGGAACCCAAGGCTCGTTGAGATGAACAGAAGGACACAAGAAAACATAAATCTATAAGACCTGAGACCAAGCAGCTGTAAAACATGCATTATAGCAGAACAGCATGACCCATCCTCTGTATTCGGAGAGCAGACACACAATACACAGCTAGTGAGAAAGCCATTTATAACATTAAAAGAAATGTCTGCCACATAAGGGCAGAGTGTTTCTTTTCCCTGCAGTTGGCAAGCATCTATCCCCAGGGTAATCGATCAATATTCAGTAGTAACATTCACCGTCATATGGTAAAGCCAAACCCATGGCTTAAATAGCTTGTATATTTGTGACTTAGTGCCCTACCCATAGATTTACACTCGTTTCTCCACAAAGGGAGCATTCGCTGTGCAAGTACTCTGCCTAATGGTCAAACAACGAATGAAAAGAGCACAACATTATTATAATATTATTATAAGAATGTATAAAGCACAGCTATGGCCAATGGGCATCTACGCGCTAAAAATACATGGGAAGAGGGGCTTCAAACACTCCATACAGAAACTGCAGTGGACGAAGCAGGAGAGATATCAAACCACGTAGCACAAAACAGTTAGCGACTGAGCTACACCCCTGAGAAGGAACCTGGGGTATACCTTGTAGGAAGGAATCATAAACACTGCACTGATCCATCAAAAGTGACCCAAAATAACTTATCTTGGGAAGACCAAAACAGAAAGCCCAATATGGGCCCATCCAGTCCCTCGCAATGAAAGTGTTGCAATCCGAATATGTTGTCCCGTGTTCCACGAATATAACATCCAACTTAGGCATATGATCTCTAGGAACAGTTCCCAGAAACCCTGAAAACAGTGCATGAAGATAAAGATAGGAATGAAGTCAAGACAGCATGTCAGTGAGAGGCAGAAAAAACATCTATGTTACAAACAGACCAACATCAGTGTTGGTGGAGTGACTGCCTCAATGCCTGGGAACTAGCGTTCTTGTACGTCACAAGACAAACCACCTATATAAACCTGAAGAGAAAAACAAATGTTGCTTGTTAATGGATGCAGACCACCTGCAAACACAAGCCAAGCAACGCACCAAGGATAAAACTGGCATAGGGACACGACTTGTAGTTTGTCCAATTTTTCAACATAGAAATGGTGAACACTTCCGCAATATTTATGCCAGGCTGTAAAATGTGAGCTCGCCCCCCAGCAAGCAACAACTGACTCCTGGTGAGCAAGAAATGGCAGGCGGTGTGCATGAGAAGGACTCCGAGGGCAAGCGGCTTCCAAGGCCAGGCTAGAAGCCAGAAACGTAAAACTTCTACCCCCGTATAAGCATGGGAACAAGGTTCTCAAGATGGCATGAGGCTTTGCATGATGAAAACCCTGAAATATTAGAACATGCCAATCATATTCCAACAAAATAGCATGTGCAATTGTACAGCCACAACTTGTTGTTCATACAGTAAATATGAAGTGGAAAAAGCCCATGCCAAACCCATGTTCATCCAAAGTCAGCACTCACAGAAACTGTAGCACAGAATCCCTCACGCCGGAAAGTGCACGCTCATGAGACATCAGTCTAAGAATCTGCCTCCACAGAGAGAAAATACAGCTCTTGCTGTGTAAAAAATAGGCAACACAAGCAACAGCAGTGGATGCTTCCTATTAACCGAGACCAAGCATTCCATAAGCATGTTATGACAGGGCAAGCTCACACACAAGGGCCACGTGTACAGCACTGCCAGCAACGGTGCAGGAAGGAGAGGCAATACTGCACAACCAGTGCAGCAATAGCTAAAACAGAGCAAACCACAAAAGCCAGCCAGGTATAACTAGGCCTTAAGAGCACTCGTTTTAGGACATAATATATAGGTTTGCCCTGGGTAAACTCCTACTCTGCTCAGTGGATGGTGTGCACTCTTGTATCATGCAAACTTGTGTACCCTATACAGCAGCAGTCTGAGCACCATGTTCACTAATATCACTTAAACAGTGACCCTGGCCTGTACCTTTGCTGCCTTAGAGCAGGCCATGTAAAAGAACACTCCCAATAACATAACATAGGTAATGTGCTTGGAAGGCCTTGCTGTGGAGGCACAGACATTGAAAGGAACAGAGACTCTAGAAATTAAAAAAGCCCCTTTTAAACAGTAAAACAGATTAAAATTGACATATTTTCTCCTCATGGCTAGCTCTGCTCAGTGATATGGTTTTTGAGTTTGTTTTTCTAACTCAAAAGGCACGTGAACCTGCTACTTTGCTATTGATAAGCACTGTCACTTTCCACTGAGCTACCAGTTCTCCCACTTGTAAAAATGTGCATGGCTGGATTAAAACGTGAGAAACCATGTTCCCTCCTACACCTACAATATGCTGGGCTGATTCACCATGATACTAAAGATGTGATAGGCACGTCATCGCTCAAAAAAGATGAAGTCTCCAGCTGTAATTAGGGGGGAAGAGGAGGAGGGGGAGAAACACAGGTAGAGAAGGGGTTCACAGGATCAGAATTTCCAAAAAGTGAGTGGAAAAGAACCCGCATGTCAAGCAAAGAGACCTTTTAACAAGCTAATTTGAGAGCAATGCCTAGATACTTAGACCGCCATTTGGGGAATAGAAAAAGTTGCACCCTCACAGGATAGAAGGATCCAGCAGCAGTCAGTGAAACACAGGACGGTACAATAGTGTGGCTGCTGAGATCAGGATACCTTAAGCAGTAAGTTCAGAGCAGATCACATTTGATCAAACCGGAAGTTGACACTTCTGTCAGTGCAGGTTGAAAAAGTCAACATTTCTCCCAGGAATTAAGTTTATTTTACACCTGCAGCCCCTGAAATCAAACAGCTGTAGGATTGTAGCATGTCTTAGGCAGAAATGTTCCATTTTAGTTTAGGCTAATTCAGCAGAGCATAGCGTGTAGGCGCTATCGGACACCTGTTAAGACGAGGGGATCCTGCCTCTGACAGATAGCTTCAGATGGGTGTTGGGACTATGGCCACGAGGGAGCCATATTGGCCGGCCCACAAGTGGTGGAAGTGGAAAAAACGAACTAGTGGTAATCTGGCTGTATCCAAAAAGGAGGGATTGTGATGGCCGGACAGATGGCAGGGGAGGGGATGGTCGTGTGGGTAGAGGTGACCAGGATCACAAACCTTGACTGACCAGTGAAGCAGGGATTTTGATCCTCTGCAAATTTGACCGCATACCTTCCAAGCTTTACACGGTACAAATATTTTGGATTTCAAGGCCTATAGTAATAAAGTCTTATAGTGTTTACTTATAAAAACACAAATTGCATAATAAAGTCACACGACAACATGTATATTCTTATAGCAACATGTTAAGTCAAAAATATCTTTATGGCTTTAATTTTCACATCCTGAATGGTAAACTATAAGTCCCAGAATGCAAAATAATGCCAACTTGAAAAATCTAATTAATCCCACTGTACTTTCAATGATTTAAGGCATGTAATAAAAGAAGTTGTGTAATAAACTCAGATAGATATGGCAATTCTTTGCAATAAACCTCCAGCTCGTTGTTATGCATGATGTTGAAAACATTTGCTTAGTGACATTTTATTTATTAAGTATTTATAAGGCGCCTATTCAACGAAGTGGTGTTCCAGGCAACATAAAGCAGCTTTACTTTTTTGCATGTCAAGATAGTAGTCATTATAGATACAAACACATTTTTAACTGGGTGCTTTGTGTTGCTCACTTGATCAAAGATTTGCAAGGTAACTGGTGCTTTGCGAGCTCTCGGAGTTGGAAATGTTCCATCGTGCATATAAAAGGCTCTGCCAGTGCCACTGATAAAAGAAATGTGTTTGCAGAGCCACAGACGCTGTGTGTGTGTTTGCATAGCTGTCACTTGGGAAACTGGCAGTGCTTGAATGGCCAGCCTGAGCCAAATCTATATTTGGTTTATGAGAACGAAAACGCATCCAGGATATGTTTCTTGAGAATTTGAACTAAAGGTACGCTATGTAAAAACGAATGAACTAGCAGTACGCAGGGGCACCGCCAAGGGATGGCCAAGGGGGGCCATGGCCACCCTTATAAAAATTCTGCCCCCCCCCATCGGCCACCCCGTGAAAAAGGGAAATAAAGTACTTTTTTTGTTCGCACTGAACTGTGCAGTGATAAGATACCCAGTTCAGTGCGAAAAAAATAAAAGCAATTATTTATTTGCTTTTTGGCCGCGGCCGCCACCAAGACATGTGGAAGAAGGGATTGGCAGAGCAGTGACGGGGCCTCCCAGCCTCGGGATTACAAGGGGGGGCACCCACGGGCAAACATGAAGGCAAACACGAAGGTGAAGCCGATGATCAAAACAGCGAAAATGCAGGGCATCGTAGCTCCAGCAATGTGGGAATGGGGTGCGACTGCGTGACCGGTCACTGCACCCGAGGCAACGACCCGCACACCACTTCATTCAGTGCTCACGCCTTTGAGGAGAATTCGGAGAAAACGAGTTGCAGTTTTGGGAGTAGGACCAGAAATGTGGGTGTCTATTTTTTCGAATGATGGTTTAGTGATGAAAAGGTGCTAAGTGCTGTAGTATTTGGGGACATGCCCTGACTGACTGACATTGCAGGTGTAAGCGCATGGGGGATCCATCGCCCCCCCCCCCACCCCTGTAGCGCCCGCACTCACCAGGAGGCAGACATAGAAATATTCCCCTGCACATCATAAGCCCGGTCATAAGGCTATATTGCTTTATGCAAGCCTGACCGCTTCTCGCCGCTTTATCGCATGGGGCTGTGAACCAGGTTCGACTCCAGCCTCCTGGAAAAGCAGGGACACAACGGCCTAATTGAACAACTTTTGTGGCCGGCAAGAAACTACACTAGTTCTCAGCTGTCTAGTAACTGAGGAATAAAGACACCCCAATGTATTCATTTCATAACCTGAAACAGTTATTTTAATTGCAAACACGTGTGCCCTTTCTCACGTACACTGCAGCGTCCGGTCTGTTTGGAGTAAACGTGTGGCTCTCGGTAACCTGCTTGGATTTGGTGAACTGCTTGTTAAATACTGCATGGTCCAAGGAATCAAGTCACTTGACCGTTCAGCAGTGTCCTGAACGGCCCTATGCGGCTGCTGCACAGGCAGGACCTTTTCACACACTGCACTATGGTGTGAGTTAGACGTTTTGTTAAGCAATGTAAGCACACGCCAGGGCGGCTTCCGAGAAAACGAATGTGGCCTTTCTAGGTCTTCTCACTCGCGATTGTGTGAATTGTAGCATTAAACTGCTGACTGCCTAAAGAGCTGAGGCTGTTTTCGTGCGTTAATGGGTAGCGTGGGTTGTATTTTTGGAATGCTGGAAGATGTCCCCTGGCCGTGATGCTAAAATTGTTGGCGTGTTTCAGGGTACTGGAAATGGAAATGTGGGCCTCTATGTGTGGACTCTGAGCCCAATCCATCAGGTGGTGTTTTTTGTGAATGAGTCTTCTGTACTATTCCACTTGAAGGCACGATGACAACTGTGCTAGGGTCGTTGTTTGCGCCTGATAAAAAGGAAGGCTGGCTGCTTTCTTTGCCACAGGAGCACCAGAATTGCAAACCCGCCCAAGTCATTGATGGCAGGCCAGCTTTTCATTTTAATAAAAATAATACTTTAGTGACTTTTTCAAGATGGAAAACCAAAATGCAAAATTTAGATATTGCTATTGCAAAATGTGTAAAGCACGGTATTCCCCACTTGTGTATGAGGTTTGTTCCGATCACTCCGTTAGGTGGACGCTACTTTCCACGTACCTTTTTTTTAATCACACATGCATTCTGGAATTTGTTTTTTTTTTTACTTTGCTCAAACACTGTGTTTCTGCCCCATAGCTTGAAGATAACGCCACACGAGGTCCCCCAGCCCTGGGGTCAGAGAGCCACGTATGATGGTGGCCCCCGATTGGCCATTGATGATTGATCGCACATGCTCAGTAAGTGGACCCCACGCAGCTGGAAATAAGCCTTGATTCGCGCATTTCTGCTTTGTCTCGTGCTTCCAGGCTGTGTTTATTTCCGTGTTTCCATCTTCGGCTCGGCTGCATGTAGGTTTTGCGCAAAAGGCTTTTAGTAGTGGAACAATTGGGGAGGGTCTGGCCAGTGGTTTACGTCTCTGGTTCACCAGAGGTAGAGGTTTTATTTTGTTGTTGCATTGAAAATGGTGTTCCTGTAACGATATGCATTTTACTTAATACATGTGTTCAGTTCTTTCCATTTCAGCAGAGCTGTCATGATTTGGATATCTTTTGGTGCGGTAACAACATGTAACATCTGTATGTTTTTGTGTTATGTTTAGTGAATTCACGATGACTAGTTGCACATATGGCATATCACATGTCTTTGCGCTATGGTCTTTGGATGGGCTGTGCGTGAATACAAGAGGAGTAACTATGTGGATTGCCTATTAGTGGTACCAAGTGTTGTTATTATTTAGTTTATTTTTTTATGTATGTGTGTGGAGTGTTTTGCTTGTAGCGTAAGGATTTTTAGAGGTTGGTGTCTCCTGGGCTGTATTTTGGGATTGTGTGCATGCATGAATATAGTTAGAGCGGTATTCTGTGCATGTTTATTTTACTCTTAGTTTTGGATTTGTTTCATGTGCACAGAGACCTAATGAGCCTTTGACGTGGCCAGGGTCATTTAACAAGAGGGGCCTGATGCTAATGTAGTTGGGCCAAACCTAAGGGGAGCCCAGAGAGGGATTGGGATTTGTTCTCCCCCTGGCCTTGTTCTCCCCCTGGCCAAGTGTGCAGGAGCAACTATGCGTAGCCAGGGAGCCCGAATCCAGCAAGCAGGGTTGGGGATGCTATAAGGAAATATTTTAAATAATGGGTTCAAATGGTGCGTTTTACAGCATACGTTATGTGAAAAATTGGGTTAAAAGTACCACAGTTCGCAATGTGTTCTGTAAAGTTAAATCATGAAAAAATCCACTAGATGCCAAGTCACCAACAGTGCACACCAGCATTTTCATGATGCTTTTGCCCACTCTATGCAAGTATTCTGCCAGTGTCAAAGCATTTTCATGCTGATTGTGCCCATACATATCTGTGCTGGCATACTCAGGTTTGCTTTGCTCCTAATGCCAGTAATATGATAAGAGATTTATAACGAGCCTGTACACAAGTGTTTCTAGGTGCCAGAAGGGAGGGGAGGCAGAGGGGGACAAGACAAACGATCCTACTCGGCCTTATGACATTGGGATCATGCAAGTGCGGCTGAGGGAAGGGAGAGGGGGGAAGTGCAGGGGAAAGGTAGGGGGAAGTGCGATCAGGGGAGCATGGCTCTGAGTTAGTGTTTATTGTTTGACTACTATTTTCAATGCTCGTGTATTATCTTTGCGTGAGAAGAAATCCTCTATGTGTTCTTGTGTTTAATGAGCACTACAAGCACAAAACTGCAAGCGTAAATGCTTGCTGTTTTAGTAAAAAAAGTGTATTGCTGGACATTTGATTACTTTTAATGTTGGTAATTCACACAAGAGTAATACGTTGCTGGGCCTACCACCGAACCCCAAATAGTAAGTCAGCTGGGTGCTCAAGAGTAGATGGAGAGGAGAGGGTTTGAACTACTCGCTGACACAAAACCTGCCACAGCCCAATGCAGGCCTTTTGAACAGCCTCTGGCTAGGAGGTTAGGCCTGGCATATTCCTTACATAGCACAAACAGGATTGTGGAACTCAAAATGTTAACCATACTGGTATTAGTCTATGAGCATCAGATAAATTAATTAGTTAACTGTTAAATAATAAATGGAACTATATCAATATAGAATTGCTTAATACATAGATTTCAACTGGACTATATAGTACATTGATATAATAGATTTCCTGAAATTCAGTTATGTGTTTGTTTTGGTGTGCCACCCCAAGATTTCTTGTGACCCCATTAGGCCACCCCTATGAAAAACTTCTGGGGGCGCCACTGGCGGTACGGCCTATATTATGCTTCCATCTTTGTGGCCACCATGCTGTCGTACTGCCTTTGTGTGCGACGCAATAAGTTTAGGGATAACGTTTTGTATGTTCATTGCACACCAGAGACGTTGGTCTGTGGCAGTGCTCCTACTATTTGGAATTTGGTTGGAAAGCCGGTAACTCAGGGAAACGGTGATACAAAGACTAGCTGCCATCCACGTTTTCTGCAGCGTGGCTCCTCGTCGCTGGTATGGTTTCAGGGTTTGGTTGGGCTTGCCTCGTGAGGGTCGGGCAGGTCAGAGCATGACTTTTTGCCAAGCTCTGCATGCATGCGCCATGCAGTGCACGCTTGCAGCAGCAATGACAAGCGGGTGGTAGTCATGACTGCTGACCCCCTCAGCCTATGCTGCTGTCTGCACGTTTATGGTGTGTGCATTCACTGCATTTGCCGTTGCCGGCCTGGCAGTGCGGGCGATAGGCAGCAGAGAGATAATCAACAGGAATTGCTGCAATGTAGTTGAGTGGCTGCAGTTTCGTTTATCTACATTTAGCCCTTTCCTTAGGCCCTGTACTGTCATACATGGGAGCTGAATTAATCTTAATGACATGAATATTTTCCTGAGAAACTGGCGAAGGAATTTCACAAAATAGTTTTGAGGTACTATATTTATATTTATAAAACATTCTTCTTTCTGTACTTTTAACCATTCAAAACTGCGAGTCTCCGTTCCCACATAGTATCATTTACTAAATTGGGTTTTCAACATGCCCACAATTCTGTACGGACAAGAAACCAGTATCTTACCAAAGAAAAATACCAGCATAGCTGTTCAGGGCACGAAATATGCACTTGTTTCCCGTCCTTACTCTCCTCCTCGGCTACACACCTTGAGAACCCATACTGGTAGACTATGTCATATCAAACATCTAAGGGGATTGCCGATAAAGCACTCAGATTGTTCCTGAAACTTGAAATCAGAAGCTCATAGAGAAAAACACGTCTATTACAATTACAATTAATATATTCTCGCAGTGAGAAGCCAAGATGGAGACAGGCAGCAACATTTCGGATTCTTTGGAGTTTTCTGGAATGCCGGAGTGTCTAGGTAAAGCGACTTTGCATAGTCTATGTGGGAGAGGATGATGGCAAGGATAGCAGAGGTTCAGTGTGGGTAGGTGAGGTATGAGAAGATTCGCCTAAGGATGCATAGGTGGAAGAAGCAGGTTTTGGACATGGATTTGGTGTGGTGGGAGAGGGATATATTCAAGTCCAGTGGGCATCCAAAGATTTTTTACACATGTGGATGTTGCAGGGGCAGGTCCTAGGCAACGTGGCCAGGGGATAACGTTGGGAAAGGAGAGCGGATTTGCTGTATAGTAGGATTTCCATTTTACCAGGGTTGAGGAGGAGGTGGTTGGTTGTCATCCAGTGGTCAATATCAGGCATGCAGGAGGAGAGGTCTGGGCGGGCGGAGGCTGACGTTTTGGGGATCTTGAGGATGATCTGGGTGTCATGTGTGTAGTTGTAGCAGATGAGGTTTGGGAGATCTGATGAGTGCAGGGAGTGGGCTAATGTAGACATGGAACAGGAGGGGAGACAGTAAGGCTTCCTGCGGGACCCCTTTTTGCACAAGGCCAGAGAGGGTGGAGAATGGGGGAGGCGAATCATTTGCAAGCGGTTCGAGATGAAGGAGGAGATCCCTGTCAGCGCAGTCTATGATTGCTGAAGAGTGTCATTCCAATCTGACACAAGAGAGAACTCAATTCCTTGTAGGGGTATGAAGCATGTTTGAGCTGGTTCTAGAAGGTTGTTCAATTCTTTATGCTGGTTCTTTGCATTGCAGTCCAGGAGTTTGGCAATGAAGCAGGTGTTGGAAATAGTCTGGTAGTTCTGGGGGAGCTGTGGGTCAAGCAAGGATTTTTTTTGAGGAGAGGTTTGATGTAAGAAGTTTAGAAGGCTTTCAGGAAGATTCCTGGGGAGAGGGACTGGTTAGTGATGGACTGTGCCATGCTGCCTGCACATGTTGTTGTTAGGATGCTCTTGCAAATAACGGGGAAACAGAAGTCTCCAGGGGAGCCTGATTGGCAGATTTGCACTAGGAACTTGAGGAACTCAGGGTGTGAGATGGGAGAAAGAGAGGACTAGCATAGAGAGGGTGGTAGGACTGGGTTTGGATGGAGAATGGCAAAGGGTAGAGGCTTCAGTGCTATTTTGAAAGGATGGCGCGATGCATATCAATAGCAATATTGTGAAAGTGTTGTGACAGAACTATCACAGAGAATTTGGTAGGTGGGGAGGCATTGAGCAGCCTGGCATCTTGAATAATGTGATGATTCTGTGCCAGTTCCTGGCTTGGGTTACAGGAGTTGAGGATTAATTTCCCATAGAAGTTTGTTTTGGCTTTCCTAATTTCTAACTGGTAGTCCCTTGTTAGTCTAGCAAGAGAGGATTTGTTTTGAGGAGTGGAATTGGTTCTCCAAGGCTGCTCCAATCAGTGCTTGATGGTCTTGATAGATTTGAAGTGGGTGGTGTACCACTTGGGGTGTGGACCAGGTCTCTGATATGTACGTTTCATTGGAGTGAGGGGGATGAGGGCTCTGGAGAGCTTGTGATCAAATAGTTCCTGGACTGATAGTGCTGGGAGTGAGTGTAGGAAGGAATTGGCTAGATCTAGGTTAATGGTAACTTTATTCCAGAGAGGGATGTTAGAGGGAGGAGCTGGAGAGGGCAAGCAGATTAACGAAGAGAGGGCATGTGGGGAGATCAGGAGAGGGAAGAAGATTGAGGAGTGATCTGTCCAGATTAGCGGGTAGTGGGAAAGCTGGAGTGAGAGGGCTGGGAGTGAGATTAGGAGGGAATTGGCTAGATCTAGGTTAATGGTAACTTTATTCCAGAGAGAGATGTTAGAGGGAGGAGTTAGAGAGGGCAAGCTGGTGAGTCAAGAGAGGGTATGTGGGTAAATCAGGAGAGGGAAGAAGATTGCAGAGTGATCTGTCCAGATTAGAGGGCAGTGGGAAAGGTCGATATAAGGTTATATGCACTGAATACTGTGTTGAAGGTATGGCCTGTGGAGTGGGTGGGGAGAGATATGAGTCGTGTCAAGTTAAGGGCTTCTAGGTTGTCAGTAAGAGAGTGTGTTATGAGGGTTGGGGAATGTCAAACCAGATGTTGAAATCTCCTAGTATGTCGACAGAAGGATTCTGAATTAAGGTGGTTGTGGCATCACAGATGGACTCCCCAAAATTCCTGTTGTATCCAGGGGGTCTGTATAGGAATAGAAATGTGCAGGTGGTAGTAGGGGGAAATTGGAATTTTACAGGCAGAGATTCACAATCAGTGCTGCAGGCTATGTTTTCCTTAACTATGACTGGGATCTGGTTTTTGTGTAGGATGACCAGCCCTCCTCCTCCTCTGGATCTATTCTGTACAATCAGGTTGTACCACGGGGGAAAGCCTTTTGTGCTGTGTGTTCTTAATTTTCAGTAAACCAGTGATGAAGAGGATGTCTGGGTTTTCACCTGAGATAAAGTCAAAGATGTTAAATTTGTTTTTAGAGACTGACCTGACGTTGATGAGTATGCAAGAGAGCAGGTTGAGTTTCCGGGGTGTGGGGGCATTGTGTTACAGTTAAAAGCAAAGGTTGGTGAGTGTGCTGGTGGAGATGAGTGGTGAGTTGGAGGGTCTGATTGGGCTAGGATCACCAGGTGTGTTGTCGTAGGAAAGTGGGGGGTGAGGAGTGGGGAGGTGGCATGGGAAAGGATAGGGGTTGAGAGGTAGGCATGGGAGGGATAGGTGGGATTTGGAGATTCAGGCGGAGATGGGAAGAGAGGTAGGACAGGGCTGGGGGTGGGAGGGGAAATTTGGGCAGAATAGGGAGGGGCAAGGGTTGGGATATCAGATGGAGCAGAGAAGAAGCATGGATGTTCCTGAGGTGGCCCAGAACATATCACTTTCAGAGGTTTCTGGTGAACAGAGGGGTGTTGGTGTTCTGCTGAGCAGAGGGGTCACTTAGTGATGGGAAGTGCGAGTTAGTGGGAGGTTGTGAGGGGGATGTGGCAAGAGGGAGAGGTGGATAAATGTTTGGGGGGATGTGTGTGGGCAAGTGGTTGGGCAGTGGTTGGAGAGGAGAGATGGGAGGGTGGGTCAATGGGTCAGTGTTTTTAATACTAGCTCGCCAGCGGGTAGCTCTGATTTGGGAGGAGCGAGATCTGCATCAAGTGTGGACGGGAGGGTCATGGGGAGGGTTGGTTTTGGGGGAGGTGATTGTTTAACTGGTTGTGATGAAGGGGTGAAAGGAGTGCGTTGATGGAGGAAAAAGGGGAGGTTTTTCTGGGTAGGTCATTAGTTAGGTTTTTGGAGCACCAGCATGCCCCTCTGATCTGAGCAGTGTGAGGCATGGTGTCTAGAAGTGTGTGAAGGCACCTAGATTCATAACACACAGTAATGGGAAATAATGCATCTGGAATCAAAACACAATGTGGTGGGAAACAATGCACCTAGATTCAGAACATACAGTAGTGGGGAAAAAAACAAATCACGCAGTAGTTGAACAGTAAGTTTCATCAATTCGACTACAGTTGCACAATATTTCTAAAGGTCTTGCTGGTACAAACTTGGAAAATCTGCATATCTGCTATCCATGTCACATCCCAAATCTTCCCTTTAGTGGTGATCTCAAGGCAGCTACATTCCACCATTCCACCATTTGTAATCGATGCACAAATCAAGTAAATATATCAATGAGCTGCACCTGCACTGCAAAATGTTTTTAACCCAATCTCAACAGAGTATTTTTCTATGACCTCCAGCGATCTCTTTAGCCCTATCGGCTTCTGGCCGGGCAGCACCATATTTGTTCGTTTTTGGAGAAATATTTGGGAGAAAGTTGATGACATTTGATAAAGCTTTGCCAATATCAACTGTATATTAAATAAAGTCAGAGCCAACACGCAACTCTGTTTGCGCCCACAGTTTGACTTCATAGGATTGAGTTAGCTACCTTTATTAATCGAGTCTACCATTACCCAAGTATTGCTACAAAGCTGGATAATGGTTAATATACCAGGCGGCACACTACAGTCCTTCATCTTTTTCCACAGAAAACCAATATATGTCATATTTAGAGACTTAATTTATTGTTGTTGCACGTTTTGCCATTATTTTCAATAGTATTTTGTTACGTGCCATGCTATAGCCTGCTCTAAAGCCTGAATGGTACCGAGAGAGGATGTTCTTTTCCTCTGACCATTTGTTCAGTTCTTTCAAAAGCAGACTGGAAAAAAGTTTGCTGAGTGCATCCAATTATATAGTAAGCAGACGATAATAACTGGGGTCTGAGCATGGTCCCGTTTTAAGTACCGGCTCTAGGATAGATCCAAACAGCCAGTATTTCATAACATTTGATTATTTTCTTAAAGTATATATTTGATATACTTGCCCATGTCCTCAGATTGTTTTTCAGGACTATGCTTTCAAGATGGTCACGTCCACGGGCCTGCAAGCTTTTTATTTACAAATGGACGAGTAAATGTCATCCTCGTCAAAATGAAACCAGTTTGCCCATTTTGTGTGTTGTTCTAATTAAAGTCACTACATTTGTTCTCCTTTGAAAATGTCTCCTCAATATGCGTACGCCATACCTTTTCCTCAAGATTATTAACGTCATGGTTTTATTATCAGTGTCATTTCTAGCAATCATTGACCAAAATGTTTCTGTGTCATTGGTAGCTTGGGTGGTACACATGTTTTGCCATCTCACCCATGTAAGGAGATGTTATCGCACTAAAGGCAATTTCTTTACATATTCTTGATTCTCTTTATCTCAACCCCGAGGGTTCCAATTTTTTTAATGTTGCTCTAATATTAGCCATCATAAGTCGTTTTTCCCCAAGCAATGTAAGGCATGGCCCCGTGTTTTTCTTTTTTATAAATAACAGGTTTTCAGCCCAGATGGTTAAATGGTCTAGTCACATTCTGGGTCCAAAGAGTAATATCCCCACACTTATTATTATTTTTTTTTAAAACTTTAGTTTTATATTAGCATTTGTGCAAAACCATAACAGGGACCTTCGGTATAAATCATTTCAACATCTTGTCTGTCCATATAAACATAATGTTTCCCCGCTCCCACCACCCCGCACGCCCCTCCCCAAACATCAACAGTAGTTTCTGGTGCATAGGAAATTGGTACCATTTGGTAAAATGTTGGCTATGAGTCCACGTCCCCTTCTGGAGACGTTGTAACCAGAATCAGGATAACTATATGGTAAATCGTCCTACTGTGCCCTTGAGTTTCTTTACAACGAGCTTGTTATGGGCTCCCTACCCTCTTGCATTCCCTCCCCTCTCCCTTCTTTCATGTGGGGGGACTCCCCCTTCTCCCCTTTACTCTTACCATAGTGTTTCCACTGCCCTCCAACATGACTGGGGAGAGGCCTCTTTCCCTCAGTGCATTTCCCAACTGATTTTTCTGCCTCACCCCATCCAAGGCTGTACAGAAGGTGCCAGATTCATTGTTCACCGGGGCCGTCAGTTTACCCATTAGGAACATGTTTTCCACTTTGATCAGCCATTGTGCCTTGGTCGGGGTCATGCGGCTTTTCCACTTCTGTGTCAGGGCTACCCTTCCCGCCCGCAGCATCGCCTCCCACATTCTGGGATATCTATACGTGTCTGAGTCTCTCTGTGGCTCACCCAGTAACATTGTCAGCGGGTCCTGTGGGAGTAGTTCCCCCGTGACCTCGGCCACCCACCCCTGCAGGCTTTCCCAATACTTTTGTATCTGTGGACAGTGCGATCAAATGTGTTCCCTCGAGCCCGCCCGACCGCAGCCCTTTCGGACATCGCAGAGATGCCCCTGAGAACATTTTAGATATTTTAAGTGGGTCTCTATGCCATCCCTGGAGTACTTTACAATTATGCTCCATATAAGCTGTAAAAAGGTTCCCATGGAAAGCTATTCTAAAAACCTTGTCCTATACCTCTTCCGAGAGTACCTCCCCCGCTAGATCATTCCAATATTGTCAGAACGCTCGTCTCTCAACCAGGTTATCGGTGTTTATGACTTTGTACAATTTTGATACCATCCCTTTCCTTGAGCTGGCTGAGCCGAGTACGTTTTTAAAAGGGGTTAGTGGTCTCTTGAGTTTTTCTCCCCATTTCTGGTCACATAAGAGGCCCCTCAGCCTAAGGTATTCAAACATTGTGATTATGCCAGAGCCCAGGGCCTCAACCTCTTCCTCGTATGATAGGAATTCTCCCCGCTGGAACAATTGCCCCACCCTTTCCATGCCTTTATCTGACCAGTTCTGCGCATTCCGGAATCCCTTGCTTCCCAATCTGAGTACGGGGCCCCATAGCGAGACCATAGGGGAGGGCCATCTTGATAAGTGTTTCATTTGGGTGCTCTCCCTCCACATAGCCCACAATACCCCTATGGTGAGATGGTCAAGTATTCTGGCCGGAAATTACCTTTCGCGGGGCCCAGAGAAGGTCCCTTACTTTGAGTGGGTGTGTGTCCATGACTTCTAGGTAGGTTCCAGTACATGCCCTTATCATCTTTCATGTTTTCCAGGTGGACCCGGAGTTGGGCTCCCCTGTGATAATGACGGAAGTTGGGTAGGGTGAAGCCCCCCACCTCCCTGGGGAGGGTGAGAGTAGATCTCTTGGTCCTTGGGGTCTTGCCAAATACATTTTTGTACTGCTGTCTGGAGTGCTTTAAAAATGTGTTCAGGTACTGTCATGGGAGGGCTGCGAAAAGGTATAGTAGTCTCAGCAAGATATTCATCTTCACTGCTGTCATACGGCCGTACCATGACACAATCATGTTGCCTCATCGTTTCAGGTCTGTCTTGATGGTGGCCAGTTTTGGATCATAATTGGCTGTCGCCAGTACCAAGAGATTCCTGGTGAGGTGCGTGGCCAGGTATTGGATTGCACATTTTTGAATGCTGACCCCCAGGAAAGTATCTAGAGGATATAAGATTGTGTCGTACGCTCGGAGAGGTAGCAGCATGAATTTTGATTTGTTAATTTTCAACCCTGAAAAGGTCCCGAAGGCGTCGATAAAAGAGAGAAGGGGTGGGAGCATCAAGTGAGGGTCTACTAAGTAACCCAAGCTATCAGGCCTCATTATGAGTTTGGAGGTAGCCATGCCTACCCCCAAACTCGGATCCGGGTTCCCTGAATGGGGAAATACCGGGTCATTCTGACGTGGGAGAGCCCGGTATTTCCCCATTCAAGGAACCCAGACCCGGTACAACCCCATTCCCATTTGAGCCCCCATAGGGCTCAATGGGAATGGGGAGCATGCTAACAACTGGCCCGTTAATGACAGGCCCGTTGTTATCATGCTGGGCTGCTCGCAGGACCCGCTAAGGACGTCTGGTAAAACCAGGCGTCCTGAGCAGGTCCCGCGAGCGGACCTCGTAATGAGGCAGTATGGGGTTAACGGCGCCGTTAACCCCATACCGCCAGGGTCATAATGAGGCCCATCCTCCGCAAACAGGGAGAGTTTGAATTCCACCTAGCCTCTTTGAATCCCCCGTATTCCTGGGTGTGAACTCACTGCTATAGCTAGGGGCTCCATCATAAGGGCCTACATCAAGGGCGACAGGGGGCACCCTTGCCTTGTACCCCAGTGTAAAGATTGGTAGGGGGTGTCTGTACTTCCGCTCTCTACATGGTAGAGGAGAGGCACAGAAGACCCCAGCCAAGATTCTCTATTACGGTAGCAATGGACGAGCAATCAAGGTCTAGCTTCTCAGGAGGTGATGCAGGCTGGTTCTTATGTACAGTGTAGTCCCCGAACCCCCACAAAGGAATATCCACACACTTTATTACTGAAAACACAGTCTTTATATAATTAATATTCAAACGTATGTACACGATCACAATAACGCACTTTGTACTCGGAAGTCAATAATGATAAATATATAGAATTCTAAAGTGGTACCACCAATGTTATTGAATCTCATTAAAGTGCATCAACTGTACGGTTAAAATGTCACACAGATCAATAACGAGGAAACCAGCAATAGAGATAGGCAGGAACGTAAAATGGTTGAAACAATAGGCAGAATGCTGACCCCTACCACTAGGCACAGTTCTGTGCGGAGATCCCCCCACCTGGGCAACCTGTAAATAAAGATATATAGCACAAGCCCAGTCCATATATTGTTCAATAGTCTTACTTCCTCCTATTAAGGTTTTACCGCCCCAATGTACCTGGTGGAGTAGAGTTCTCCGAAGATGCGTCGCCAGATCCTTCTTGAGTGACTCCCTTGAAAGCAGGAGCCACAAATCGTCGAGAGGCACCGAGGAACTTGGCGTTCGGTGTCGGGGAATCGACGGCCCTTCTTGAGTGCCCTCCCTTTCAGGCGGGAGTAAACGGTCGTCGAACGTCCGACGGCGAACAGGTTGAACTACGGCAGGGAAGTGGCAGCTTCGTTCCTAGCGGTGCTCGTCGACGACAGAGTGTTGGCGACCTGCAAGGATGAGACGTGCGGGGCACCTCGGTGACTATAGTTCTAGACCGCAAAGAGATGATGAAGAACTGTGGCCCAGCAAGGGCGTCGAGTCATCGACGTCTCTGTGGTCTTTAGGTGGCAGGAAACCCACCGGCGGATGCTCCTCGGCGTGTCGACGGTCGGGCCTTCTCCAGTGGGATAAAGTGGGCGACGATGCAGACGAGAGCGTCCGATGATCAAATGAAGTTCTTAAGCAAACGGGAGCCCGGCGAGTCCGGTCGCCAACGGCGGTCATTGACAGTGGCGGACAACAGTCCGGGTGCTTCTCTTTGACACTCCGCGGCAGTTCCCGTCTCGGGTCGGCAGCCTGTCGAAGGTCTGTCTACCAGGGAGGTTTGGCAAAGATCATCTGTGCACAATGGTCCCTAGTAGCTCGGGAAGAGGGCGCCTTACCAGGTCCTCTCTGGGTCAGTCCTTGGAGGCACAGCAGCTTTCAGATTGTGAAGGAGAGCAACTGCAATTCTTCTCTTCCAGCAGGGCTTCAAGGTCAAGATTCAGTTACTCCAGTTACTCGTCGTAGTGGACTTCAGCTTCTGAACATGATTCCTAGCAGTGAGAGGTCCCCAGATATACTGTTGATCTCCCATTCATTCCGCTGGGTCACACTCAAGCATCCAATCACGACTAAGGGCATTCATGCAGGCAGGCAGCCAATCAGGCACACAAGGTATTCAGGCCATTCACTTCTCTCCAGACACTCACAACAAGTTATGTGTATTGGGACAAGTACCAAGCCATTCACCACTCCAAGCTGCATTCATAACGGTTTGGGGCAGGGCTGTCTCAGTCATTGTGTCAACCACCAGATACTAGACATCCACAACACAGAATGCATATTCGTCACACACTCTATTCACCCAGGTCCCACCCACAGGAGGTACCCACAACATACATCACTGAGAAGGCTCCAGCTAGTCTGGCCGGGCCTTCACAACAACACCATATATGGCACTTCCATCCAACAGCCAGTCAGGGGGAAGGGACAGAGTCAGGGCTTCCCAGGACTTTGGGAAAACAGGGTAATAGGTAATAGAAAGCAAGAGGCCACAGGGGCCATTTTGTTTTCCATCAGGAATCAACTGATTCCAATGGCAGGGCCGGGGTATCCTAAAATGGAGGATACTCCGCGCACCTTTCAAATTCAGCAATGAGCTTCCACCAGCCCATACCCTGCTCTGCCGGCCACCCACAGGTGCCCAAAAATATACACTAGGGGCACAGGGTTGTACCCCCACCCATGGGTGCCAAAGGGTATCCCACGGGTCCGTTCACCAAACCAAAAGAGAGAGAGCTGCACCGCCAGGAGTCCCACATGAACTCCTGCATGGAAAACACGACAGAACACACAATACAAAGCAGAAAAGGACAAGGATACGGAGGCCCTGTCCCTCCGATGCATTTCCAGCATCACACCCAGGAAAGACTGAAGGAGGCTGTGAGCTCTCCATATACTTGTACTTTCGCTGTGGAAGCCCTGTACAGCGTGCCTACCAATTTTCTCATGTGTTCCCCAAATCCTATTTTCTGAAGGAGGAGCCTCATGTTCTTCCATTCCACTCAGTCGAAGGCTTTCTCCGAGTCGAGAGAAAGCAGGCTGGCATTGAGGTCAGACTCCTGTGCATAATGGGTCAAGTCTATGGTTTTCCAGATGTTATTGGATCCCTAGCATCACCTTTTGATGAACACTTGGTCTCGGTGGACCAAGGAGGGCATGATCCCTTCCATCCTTTTACCAAGTACCTTAGCTAGGATATTAACATCTGTATTGAGTAAGTATATTGGAATGTAGGAGGAGCATTCGGTCAAGTCTTTTCCCTCCTTTGGTAACACCCCTAATATGGCACCCATCCTTGTCTCAGGCAAGATATCCCCCGTGAGGACTGCGTTGAAAACTTTTGCTAGGTGGGATGCGAGAGTAGACCGATATAATTTGTAGAATTTCACTGAAAAGCCATCTTCCCCCGGTGTCGTGCCTCCTTTCATTGCCTTTATCACCCGGACAATTTCCTCTTCCGTTATTGGGGCATCTAAATTGTCTGCGATATCTCTCGCAAGGCCCGTTATAGCTATATTCTTCAGGAAATCTTCAATTTGGGATTCATTGCCCTTGAATTCAGATTCATATAGACTTTCATAACACTGTTGAAAGGCCCCACCAATACTCAGGGTGTCATACCTTAACGTCCCTTCATCAGATTTCGTGGCTTTGACCATTTTACTTTTCTGGACTTCCCTCAGTTTCCAGGCCAGAAGTTTGTCCGCCCTGTCCCCCTTTTCATAATATTTTTGTTTGAGGAACTGGAGGCTCCTTTACATCTTATTCAGCAGAAGATCCTTTAGTTGGATCCTATACTGATCAAGTGCCCCTACCTGATCTAGGGTGATGGACCTGCCTGCGATTTGACCCGGTTAGTTCTGCTATTTTTTCTCAGAGGGCCTTTTCCTGGTCACCGCTCTCCCTTTTCTTTTGTGCCCCTACTTTTATCAGGACCCTACATATAGTGACCTTGAACGCGTCCCATAATATATGTGGGCTGAACTCCCTGTTATCATTCAGGTCAAAATATTCCACAATGTTCTCTACCACCATTTTGGCGGTTACTGTGTCCTTCAATAGGGCATCGTTGCATTTCCACCTTCCCCTCCACTGACGGCCCCAGGCTGCCATCAGGGTAAATCTCACCAGGTCATGGTCGAACCAGGGGACTGGGTCTACCCTAAGGTCCAGCGTATAGGCAAGCAGGGTACTGTCTACCAGGATATAGTCAATCCTTGAGAAGGATTTGTGAATCTTGGAGTCGTATGTGTATGGGGGGGTTACCCATGTCTGAGCTCAGGAGCGTGTCCTCCAGGCCCAGCTCACGGTTGATTCTGCAGAAACTCTGCGAAGTAGGGTCGACCGCTGCTGGGGGAGCGTGAGTCCTATTATTAGTGTGCCCTCAACAAAAAGTCTTAGTTTGTCCCTTATCGCTTCCCAAAACTGCGCCTGACCTTCGTTTGGACCATATATCACTTCCAGGGTTAGCTGGGATCCCTGTAGCCCTCCTTTAATGAACAGGTAACGTCCTTCCGGGTCTTTCATCAAAGCCTCTTTTTTCCAGTTCGTTGACCATTATAATCGCCACCCCCCTTTTTTTACTATTGAACGAGGCATGAAATACCTGCCCAATGCCTCTACCCCAGATCCCCGCTTCTTTCCCCCTCACTCAGTGGGTCTCCTGGACGAAGAGCAGGTCCAGTTTGACCTGCCTGAATTCCCTACCTAGTAGAGATATTTTAGTGGGAGAGTTAATTGCCCTGACGTTCAGGGAGCCTATTTCCAGCACCGGTAGGTGATCAGCCATTGTTAGGTGTAAGGTTATCTCTGGTTAGCATCCCCGGATTATCTCCTTGATCTATTTTACCTTGTCATAGCCCGGCTAGTGGGGCTTGTTGAAGAATCGAAATCACCAGATCCCATTTTTCCGAGCAACACTCTCCACCCTTCCCCACCACTCCCCCTCCCCCAGCAGAGATTAACCCCAACTGCCCCCCCTCCAGCCACCCCCTAGTACCTTCCCCCTGTATCCTTCTTCCCCCAGCACCCAGTCAAATAATTTGCCGATTCCTGGTGCTTGACTGGACCACCAGTGTGCCCGTTTCAGCGGGGCCCCTCAGTATATTTTTTTAATGCATTGAGCCCCCGCAATCCCCTCCACCCTGGTCATTGTTTTTCTAACATTTCCCTCCTGTGAAAGCTCCCCCGTACTTGCTGTTCACTGGGGAAACTAGTCATATCCTGGCCCAGGTTTCTGTTCTGCTTTCTTGGCTCAGGTGACAATCTATATATTTGTCTTCTGTCCCTCACATTTCCTTTTCTACCTGTTGCACCCACTGCTTCCCTGGTGGGCCATCTCTGGTCATCGGCAGATTCCACGTATTCAGAAATCGCCCCTCTGATGTCGTCTTCAGTGACCAGGCGCAATCTTTGGCCCATGTATTCGAAGGAAAGAGAGAAGGGGTAGCCCCAACAGTACCAACACCTTTTTCCTTTAGATATTGAGTCAGGGGGCGGCACAGTCAACGTCTGGCTAGCGTGAAAGCAGACACATCCTGAAAGATCAAAATTCATGCGTTTTTGTATGTGATGTTGTCGACTTTCCTGGCTTCTTCCAGAATTTTGTTTTTTTCCACAAAGTAGTAGAAACTTACAAGGATGGAGCGGGGGCCCCCAGCTCTGCCCCCTGCTCTATGTGTCCTATATATTGTGGGTTCTGTCGTCGCCTTTTTGCCAAACAGGAGGTGGATTACGTCTCTGACCACTCAGCATATGTTCCTCTCAGTTTCACCGTCCACATCCGGGATGCCGAAGAACCGGAGATTATTCCTTCTTTGCCTGTTCTCGAAATCGTCCATTTGCAGGGCTCTTTCCCCGTCTTTCTTTTCCAGGGCCACCAGTCTGGTGTCTATCTGTGCTTCCAGGACAGCGGTTGACGACTAATTGGACTCCATTTGTTGTGACCTGTCTTCTACTTTGTCCACTCTCTGGTCCATTTTCTCCATTTTCTATGTCCGAACGCATGTCCCTTATTTCGTACAGCACGGCGGTGAAGCCCTTTTCCATGGTCATGGCGTCCTTTGTCAGTTCCATGGCCTGGTCCATCTGACTTTCCAGATCCGGGTCACCCTGAACCCCTGTCGCCTCTTGGATTCGGAATTCCTGGAGGGTTTTCATCCAGCTCATGCAGCTCTGTCGTGTTTGCTATTGGTGCGTTAGGTGTGTGATCGCCTGCTGGGCAGGGTGAGCTCTCGCGGCCTCTCCTGGATTTGGCTGATTCCGTCTTTTTCTGGTCTCTCTCCCTGAAGCAAGACTCTATAAAGTGAAAGTTTCAATCGAGGCGGGCACACGCCCCATTGTTGGCTCCTGGGGGCCCCACCTTGTTTGGCGTTGCCTGGTGCTGTTTGAGGCCCACTTGTGGTTAGGGGTTTCTCAGTTTAGTTTTCCTTGCTCCCCTAATGTTGTTGGGGTTCTCCTTTTCAAGGGCCTCAGCCCTGTCTCCCAGACACTGTACAGCTGTTTCGTACCCCAGTCTGTTAACTCCTTCAGGGGGTCGTGAAAGGTGGAGGTCCCCCACTTAGTACTCCAGTCCCAGGTGCCGGAGCGTCCAGTCAGCCTCCTGTGTCCTTATATAGGGGCTTCCCCTCTGAGATGGGTCTTCTACTGAAGGGGGAAACCTCTGCGTATCTATGCCCCAGTTGGTTTCTCCTGGTCCCCTCGGGCCCTAATGTGCTTGTGCAGGGGGGAGAGAGGTTCCCCCTCCCCTCCAAGGAGGTTTTTCACCCCCGCTGGCCCAGTCGTTGGGCTTGTTCCGGGTGTTGGAGCTGTGTAGTTTTACACTTCCTAGGTGGGCACACACCCCGGGGCCAATCCTGGGGGCCACTGCCCAAGAGGGTCAGGGGCACAGGGGTCTCACCCCCTGATCGGTTCCACTGTTCAGGTGGATATCTGACACGTGTCCCAGAAGGTCGTCTCTGTTGTGACCTTCCTGACCCCTCAAGAGGCCAATGGGCCCCCTTCTCCTGGGCGGTCTATACATGGGGGGGCCATCTCCCCCTATCCTTGCTCACCCATTCTGTTGGATTGCCCGCTCTTCTGAGGTTATCCCCCACCAGTGTAGTGATCTGTGGGTGTTCCTTGCAGTGCAAGACACTCCTGCCTATTGCGTGGTGGATTGCCCAAGGTTTGTGGGTCCCCCTTCAACAGGCCTTTTAATCCGTCTGCTTGTAGAAGTGCCAAGCCCATTATATCAGGAGTGCCTGGGGGAGGGTACTGTCTGTGCGGAATGAGAGCTTTACTGGTGGAGTAAGTGTTCAGTGGAAGGTTGTTTGCGGGTCGCGGAGCCTGCTGTAGGGGTTTCTTGATGAGGGCTATGTTCCTGGCCCGGGGCCTTCCCCATGCCTGGGAGTTTCCTTTTGTGCCTGCTGGGAGGTGTCATGCGCTGCCTCACCAACATCTCCTTCCTCTGCGTTCTTTGCAACCCTTTGTGTGGGTGCCCCTGGCCCCCTCCCGTCCAGCTCTCCTGGGATGCTCCCAATCCACTGCCCGGAGTCCCGGACATTCACCGCCTCTCATCACCTGCTGGGTGCCTCATAGGCTGTAGTTAGGTGGATGGGTGCTCGTTCTACAAATCCTTCGGTCCTCCGGAGGCTCGCCCGCTCTGGCCCCTCCTCAAACTCTTCCCGGACATCGCTGCTCCCTCGCTGGTCTCCTCCTGTCTCATTCTTCACTCTCCTGAGCCAACTTTACTCCAGAGTGGAGAGAGTCCTCACAGGGCGCAGTGTGACTCGCATCCCACGCAGCCGGACAAGCTTCCCTTCCGCTCCTCCCATGGGGACGCTCGCTCCAGGGTCTCGTTTTCGGCCTTCACATTGTCTCCCCCTCCCATGTCTCAAGCGGAGGGGCTGGCTGTGGTGCCCGATCTCAACTGGTGTGTCACCCGGGTGTAACCGGGGAGGTCAGATATGGTCTCGCTGTGCCGATGCCTCTCCTGCCTGGCTTCTGGCCGGCACCCCTTCTCCAGCACCCAGGGCCAGCAAAGTCTCATTTTCAATTTTTTCTCCTGTGGGTGCTGTGGGTGGTCACCTCATGGGTTCCACACTGTTTTCCCTGGGGGGTACTTTAAGAGTGGGCTCAATTCCCTTAACGGCCCGGCCTAGTGGGAGCACGGCACTCAAGCTGTCATAACCTGCACGCTCCCTGGTGGCCTCCCCCACACTTATTTAATTGAACTCCCGTAGCACTCTGTGTGATAATTTGAATATACTTATTAATATTTGTAATGCTGTTGTGTGTACCTTTTCTTTCTAGAACCTGACTTATTTGTCACTATTACAAAGATCTGGCAGCAAATCTATCGAGAATGAATACAGCCAAATAACCTGTTATTTTGAAGATTGTAGCACTGATAAAAGTGAGTTATTAACGACCTCCAACATTTCGGCTGACTTGACGATATTTACCTCCCATTTTCTTTCGTAACTATGCTTGATTTCTTTTGCTGCCTGTAGTAGTCTGTGATTTTATCTTTAGGGGCGGCTTGTGTTTGCCCCTTGCTACAAGTCGTGGCTATTTATGCCCTTCTTAATTTCATCTGGTGGTTTAGTGAAGACATTTTCCTCCGAACTAGTTAATTTTTTACACAATTTAAAGACCATTTAAGGATCAAAAAACAGAAATAGGAGGTGTGCAGGGTTGAGGCGGTAGAAAAACCCCTGCTTGTATGAAATGAAAATGCTAAGGTAGGAGATATGATTTTTTTAAATCCCACCTTTAATATTTGTCTTTTCGCCTGTTAGTTAAGATTTGCACAGAACTGTTAAATCTTCCTTTCCTGGTTCAACCCCAGAACATTTTGCTTTATTAGTGGGATATTTTTCATTAATACCTCAGTGAGTGGGAACCTTTTTTTTTTATTTAAAATGTTTTGTTTGATTTTACAAAATTTTCATTTTTGTGTTACAAAAGTATTACAATATTAAGAAAAAAAGAAAAAAGAACATCAATCACAGATCATTATTTGCTTGCATTTCACTCATTCATTTTGTTTTTCTTTGGTGATTTCCAACCAAAATTTAATTATTGTCAAAATTAGGCGTTTGTCTTGTCCTCTTAATAAATTGTCCCATCTTTCTTGAGTTGTCAATTGTTTGTGTGATATCCCGAAATAGTCTCTATACAAGGATCTTTGCTCCTTCAGTGCCGGGCAGATCATAATCAAATGAAATAGAGTTTCCTTGATGTTTGTATCTTTACAAAAGCGACAATCAGGAGTTATTTTGTTTGATTTGTCCATCATAGATTGATATTCCTGAGTCGGTAGGATGTTAAACCGAAAGCGTAGAAACAGATCACGTATGCTGCGATACGGGAAGTAGTTTAGATAGGCAAGCAATTCATGGAGACCTCTTATTTCTATTTCACATTTTAGATATCGTTTGTATTTGTTTTGATCAGCGATGGTTTTGATCCAGTCATTAGTCTGTATTTTACGCTTTGCGTACTGTGGTCTGTTAATCAACATTTCCTCAGAGATATCTTCAGCTTGCATTTTCAGTTTGATTTCAGAAGACCATTTGGTCAGTGCTGTGATATGAACTGCTGAAGTCTTTTCTCTCAGGATTTCCAACGATGGGATCTTGTCTTTGGAAATTATTTTCCTGAGAAGATCCATTTGCTTCCAAAGAGCTATTGATTTAATGGATTGGATGGCTAATTCATAGCGAATTCTCGTTATAGGAAAAGACCTTGGAAGAGATAGAGTTTTCCTCCAAAATAATGCTTCATACCTGGGCCAGTTCATTGTTTGTTGATTGATCAGAGTTTCGGTTACATACATCAAGATCGGGATTACTTTTTGTTTATACAAGGCTATTGTGGCTTTTATTGAATACATTCCGAATTTTCTATGGATGAAGCAGCCTTGTCTAGCCAGGGATCTGGCTTTTCCCTCAATATGGTTCTTCCACTCTTGTTCATTTAAAGAAGGATTAATCATTACACCCAGGTATTTCATTGCCTTGGTTGTTGCGATCTCTTCTCTTTCTAGGTATATCTTTAGGGTATGTTGGTTCTTATTATTTTTTTGTGATGCAAGTTTCATTACCTTAGTTTTGTTGCTGTTTATCAATAGGTCATTTTCGAGCATGTAATTTTGAGATTTGTCAAGAGATTTTTGTAGACCCGATACAGTTTTATCCAAAATAATGATGTCATCGGCGTATATTACAGTCTGTATAGGCTCGTTGTTGATCTTTGGAGGGTTAGCCGCTGAATTTTGGATTTTTTTGCTGAAGTCATAAGTATACAGATTATAAAGGCAGGCTGCCAAGGGGCATCCCTGCTTTAAGCCGTTACAAGTAGGAATGGGGTTTGTCACCATCCCATCATTGGTTAACCGCACTCTGACAGAGGTGTTTGAATAAAGTTGTTTGATCGGGTTCATAATAGAAGATGGACATCCCCAGGCTGCGAGTTTGGACCAAACCTTTTGCCTGTTAGCCGAGTCAAATGCCATCTTTAAATCTATAAAGATGGCATATACTTGGTGTTTCTTGCTTGTTGCCTCGTATTGTATCAAGTTCAATAATAGGAGGTTGACATTTGTTCCTATTTTCTTGACAAAACCAGTTTTCCCTTTTTCTTGTCTTCCATTCTCCTCTGTCCAGTTGTTAAGTTTTTTTACCAGATAAACCGCAAATAGTTTCCCTAAGGGATCCAGCAATGCTATAGGTCTGTAATTTACCGGGCTTTTACGATCACCAGCTTTAAAGATTGGGATCAAAACAGCCAGCGTCCAACTATGAGGGATTTCTTTTGTATTTTCAATAAGCTGAGAAAGAAGTGTGAAGAAGGCTGCCCATTCATTTGGACTTGCTTTGAGGTCAGCATTTGATAATCCATTGGGTCCAGGGGCTCGAGAGGGGTTCCAGGCCATGATGGTATTTCTTACATCTTCTAAGTCCCAGTTGAGATTCCAGGCACCCTCTTCTTGAACTAAATCAGCTACAGGGACATTGAGATTTGGGTTATAGAGAGTTGTGAAATGATTAATCCATTCCTGAGCTTCTACTTCTTGAATCATGAAAGTTGCTTTTGGTGAATCATTTAGCATTGAGCATAGTTGCCTCGTGTTTTTCTGTTTGAGTGCAGCTAAAATTGCTTCTGCATCATTCTGTTGCATTTATTTCAAAATCAGGTTCTTTTTTTTTTTTTAACTGCCTTATTCGCTTTTGGAGAAGTTTTTTCTTCAACGCAATTTCTGGTTTGAACTGATGTCTATGTGCGTTTTTTGATTTGTTGCTCTTGTGCCATGGTTGATGGTATTTCTCCAGTAACCATCCGTAGTTCAGTTTTAACTGATCCTGAAGCAAGGACTCCTTAAATGTTGATAATAAACCAGGTATTTGATGAATTTTGATGCAAAGTTTATTAAGGCCATTATTGATTTCCAAGACTGGCAAGGTTAGTCGTGGATACTTTGTTTTTACTGTGTCCCATGTAATTGATATTTGGTGGTGATCACTGGTAGACTGTGGAACATTAGCAGTGGAAGTAATTAGGTTTCTTATACCTTCCGATGTAAAGATATAATCGATGATTGATGTCTTTTTTTCTCGCGACCATGTCGGAAGAGGCACACCTTTATTATTCACAGCAGGCTCTATTAATGATATGTTACGGATAGATAATTCCTTAACCCATTTTTTGGCTCTGGCTGACAATGCATTGGAGTCAAATTTGTGCCCTTCTCTGCTAAATAAATGGATGTTAAAGTCTCCTGCGATGATAAATTCAGCTCCGTTGTTGGAGGAGGCAATATTATCAATTTCATCATATATGGAATCTAGGAACCTATTGTCATTCATCGCAGTCGGGTTCCAATAGATATTGAAGATGGTTACCAAACTGTATTTTGTGCATTGATCTGGATCTTTGTAGGGGGTCGGTATGAGTATGGTCATATATTGCGCCCAAGAGTGAATTGTCCAGGAAGGAGTGATTTTTACGAGGATCAACATTCCTGATGCCGGTCTGCCTTGTTGTGAAGTAATTGCAGGGTTCATCAGGGTTATGAAACCTTCACAGACTACCTCTTCCTTTAACCAAGTTTCCTGTAAGCAAATTATATCAGTTCCTGCAAGAGCTAGTGAGCCTTTATTGAAGAGGTGTTTGTGCCCTCTAGTGTTCCAAGAGCATAGAGACACTAGGCTCAATTGGGTAGTTGTTCCTGTTGGTTGTTTCCTGTTCTGACTCCATTGTTCGTCTCTCGTATCGGATCTTAATTTGTTTTCAGGATTCCATTCTTGGTCGCGCCATATCCCTCATCTCTTCACAGCATCATTTGTGTATGGCGAATATTTTTCCCCATCAGTGTATCGCAACTTGGAAGCCGAGTCGTTAGTATTCTTCTGTATATTTTGTGTCATTTTCTGTTTGTTCGTTTTATTATTATTGTAAGAATCAAACATTGCAAGTTTTTTGCTGCATTTGTCCCGAACCATTAAAGTCGAAACAAACATTTCTTCAGCTTCAAAACCCAGCATCTCCAATTGCTGCTTAGTAGAAAGTACGCAGTGCATTATTTCTTCACAATAGAAGTCAATCTGTACTGTTTCCATTTGTTCTTTGTTGGGGAAAAGGATCACATCAATGTCTCGGGAACCAATCTGAGCCAATTGTGGGATTGCGTTTAGTAGGCGTAGTACATTGGCTCTATTTAATGTTACTGGCTCATCGCTATTTGTCGCAATTGGAGTTAGAGAGATTCTAAAGCATAGGATGTTTTCGTTGGATTGAGAAAAGTTGGTCTGACCAGAGGTGGATCTAGTTGGGGGGGGTTGGGTCACATTGATATTTGGTTTCTTTTTAGTTTCTGAAGGTGACCATAATTCGTCATTTGACACCTCTGAATATCCCAAAGAAATATTGTTTCTTGAATCCTGAGTGGAAGAACTCATATGTGAAGATTCGAAAGATGATTCATTGCATTCATCAAGGACAATCAGTACATCATCTTGAGGATCAGTAAGGATGGAGTCATCATCAATTGAGTCGTCTTCAGTACCACTCTCAATCACTGACGATGCTTTAGCCGCTTTAAGAGGGCTATCTTGATTGATTACTGCCAGCAAAGCATCTAGTGGTTCATGCTGAGTGTGCTCATCATGTTTAATTGTTGTGCTCACTATATTAACAGTTGGAGTAATTGCGACAACAGCTACCGGTCTTGGGGTCTTTACCGTCGGTTTTGATGCATTTTTAGTTGTGTTCTCTGGCAATGATTTTTGCATAGATTGCATTTTTTTAGAAATGCCCGTGAGCCTGTTTTTGAGTTTTTTCTTATATTTGTTTTGGGCTGCGGTTCTTTTCCCACAATGCCTCGTTTGGTCAGATCTAAAATATCGACCGGGATGCATATAGCCGGTTCACCATTAGGGGTAGTCATTGTTTGAACAGGTTCCATTGTTCCACTGTTGTATGGTTGTATTTCATATTGAGTCCACTGATCTATTTTGAGGACATCTGGTTGCACTGTACTAGTTGCAGTTTGGGTTTGTTTTGTTGTCCACGAAGATTGTGGCAGCACCTGACACTATTTTTTGATTTTTTCATCCATCATTTTTTTAGTAATTAACGATACAGTCTCCATCAAGTTTTGATTATCGGCACGGTCGACTCTCGCAACTTCCGCCAGTCGACTTTGCCATGTTCTTGATGCCTCTGCTTCATATTTAAAGCATTCCTGAATGGTTCCAATGAAACTTTCTAAATGGGTTTGCTTTGCCATGATCATTGCTAACAAAGTAGCTTGATCCTTAGTCGAGTCCACCATTGCTTCTTGTATTTTGAGAAAAGGGATCATAGCTACAGATAGTACAGCTACTAACGAGTTTTGGAGAACCAACATCGTAGTTGGTAATCTTTCCGGTAGCTCTGGGGAGACATTTAATACTTCAGAGATCTTATGTGAAGAAAACGATTCGCCCTCGTTCTTGGGTGGTCTTTGAGGAGTTCTTTAGGGACGCCTGGGATCCTTTCGGTGCAATGGGTGTCAATGTATTGATTTTTTGGATTGGAGTATAATTGAGGATGGCTCCAAATACTTCCTCCCTTTTCTCCTGAGAATCCATAATCTCATCAATCTCGGTTATATCGAGTGAAAGACGCGCGATGCGAACTGATAGAGGTTTGGAATTTTCACTATTAGTCGAATCTATTGGTTGATATGTCGATTGCCATTGTTGTTAGGCTGCTTTTGCTCGTTCCCGAAAGGTTGGTGTGTAACAAGTGTCTTCTGGATTGGATTTACACACTATTTCAGTAGGTTGACGAGGAAGCAATGTGGAGAGACAGGATCGTTTTATGGAAGCCGATGGTGTAGGTTCATGAAGGATATCAGATGTTGGTCTGTACATCCTGTCTTGGGTAATCGGTTTTGTTTCTGTCTGAGAAAGTTCCGTAGGAGTTGTAAATGTAGACAAATTCGAAATGGGGGTAGGGAAGGCGTAGGGAGGAAGGGCATGATTTGTTTGAGGTGGCGGGGAATGGGACTCGGGCTCAGTGATTTGCGATGTAGGCACCGATGGTAATATGTGTACAGGTGCTTGTAAAATTTCTAATGGCTGCAGTGACTGAAATTCAGACTGGTATATTTCTGCCGTCATAAATACCTGAGGATTGGAGTTTAGTTTGGACGTTTGCTTTCCTTTTATCTCTGTTTGAATCAGGCTTTTGTTTGCCATAGCAACCTTTTCTTCTAGTTTCCCTTGAAGTCGGGTACTCGGTTTTGTGAGTTCCATTTAGTAATTATTCAAACAAAGACAGGTACAGGGATAGAAGAATGGATTGTTTGGATGTACTGCTGAGATAGAGTAGACAGCACTTACCGCCGAACCCAGCCGCAAACAGCAGTAAACAGCCACGCCCTTGTCTCCGCCGCAGGCTTCTCGCTGCAAGGGTCACGGAGTACTGCTAATGAAGGCACTTCCAGTGGGCGTAACTCAGAAAAAGTCAGGTGACGCTTGTCACGTGATGAGGAAGCGAACTGCTCGCTTCAACTGCTATCGGTTCCTGCCGGTAGACTGATGCGAATTGGAGCGGCGCTTCCCAGTAACTACAGTTCAGGCAAATCCAAACAGATGGCCACCCAGCCGCACAGCAGTAAACAGCCGGGCCCTTGTCTCTGCCGCGGGCTTCTCGCCGCAAGGGTCACGGAGTACTGCTAATGAAGGCACTTCCAGTGGGCGTAACTCAGAAAAAGTCAGGTGACGCTTGTCACGTGATGAGGAAGCAAACTGCTCGCTTCAACTGCTATCGGTTCCTGCCGGTAGACTGATGCGAATTGGAGCGGCGCTTCCCAGTAACTACAGTTCAGGCAAATCCAAACAGATGGCCACCCAGCCGCACATCAGTAAACAGCCGCGCCTTTGTCTCTGCCGCGGGCCTCTCGCCGCAAGGGTCACGGAGTACTGCTAATGAAGGCACTTCCAGTGGGCGTAACTCAGAAAAAGTCAGGTGACGCTTGTCAGGTGATGAGGAAGCGAACCACTCGCTTCAACTGCTATCGGCTCCTGCCGGTAGACTGATGCGAATTGGAGCAGCGCTTCCCAGTAAGTACAGTTCAGGCAAATCCAAACAGATGGCCACCCAGCCGCAAACAGCAGTAAACAGCCGCGCCCTTGTCTCCGCCGCGGATAATCTTTAACTCTTTTTATGGGGGTCATTTTTAAGACTCTTCATAGTGTCTTTTTAAAGTTATCATCTTTAACAACTTATTGGCACCCCAGTTAACTTTCTTGTGCTAACCTTGAGTGAACTACACTTCCCAAGGGTAGAAAGGATCTGTGGATCCCTTTTACTTTTTTTTTAGTGAATCCAGCACACCCCACCTTATGTGGAGTGCTGGGGAGATACAATGTATCCCCTTTCACACTAAAACTGTAACAATTATGTTACAGTGACAAGTTTACCTTCAATGGCTGGTGGCAGTGATACCTTGTATTAATATGGTGCACCTTTACCGTGGGCTGTGTTCACAGCTGCAGTAAGGGACCTAGGAGTGTCCATTTTTACCAAAATGGCCCCTGTCTTCTTGTTTTGCCATTTTAGTGTTTCTTGTTGTTTCTTGTTCCTACCCCTGACATCCATGGTGGAAAATTCCTTTGTGTGATTTTTGTCTTAGGTGGGCCGCCCAGACTCTAGTCTGTCTGTAAGAGCAGGAAGTGAGGGAGGAGTCCAAAACTCCCCAGTTGTTTGTTTTACACCTTACTTGAATGTGGACAATTCCCAGTGGGGGGCTGGCTGTCCTGATTGGACAACCCGACCGCCCCTTCTTGTAAAATGCAGGGAGAGAATGCATATGTTGTGCTCTAGTTCCTGATAAATACTGCGAACCTTGAAGCTGAAGATATGTCGACCACTGGAATGTAAACCGAAGAGGATGATGAAGGAAAAGTGGTGGGAATGATTTCCAGGGACCTGAGAGCCTGCTGTGTAAGCCGAGCCTACTGCAGCCCTTCCTTCCAATCGACCTGGGGACACCAGAAACGATGACCCAAACCCAGTTCCTAGTGAAACTCACTAAACTAAAGAAGACTTTCATTTTGAGGCATCCCATGTGTTGCTGCGACCTTGCGTTGTTGCAATACCCCAATACCCTGGGACCTCAAGCCATCGTGCGGTGCACAGTCTTCTGAATTCTGAATCTCACTGAAACTTCGTGTGCATCCCGGTGGATCTCCAGAGACATAAATCACTCCAAAAAGTCCCCTCACAAGAGTGCTGGACCTTTAAAACAACGAGAATACAACCGCGATATTCTGTCTTTTTCTGTGCTCCTTGAAAAGGCTCCAAATGCACAGAGCCGCATTCATCCACGAGGGAAACTTTGCCTAGAGCCTTGTTCATCGATCCCTGCTGCAAAGTCCCTTCTGAGTTCTTGTTTTCAGTCTTCACAGCAAGGAATCCATTGACCAGGTATTTGGGTGCAGACCCTGAAGTTCTCCTGCTGCAAAATCTTCTTCAATGCTGAGGTACTGTGTTGGCTTGGGTATGTACTTACCTTAAGCCTGTTAGGATTTCTGTGTAATTAAGTGGTGTTTTCTGTGATTGGGAGGTCCCTCATCCAGTGCACCCAGTCCCACTGCTAAAATCCTGCTGGGGTGTCTTCTGCGAAGCCCTTGGACCCTCTTATAACTCTAAAGTGAAGCACTCACCTGTTTGCTCAGTTTTCCTAAGGAAACTCTGACTTTTGCTACTAAAGAACCTATTCTGACACCGGCTGTTGGTCACTAATCCTAGTGACCCCCCTTCTGCCACTGAGAACACTCATGCTCCAAGAATAAGGGAAGGACTGTCAAGGGATTTGGACTTCTGTCTAGAAAAGAAAAAAGTGTTTAAAAGTTACTTACTTCAAAATAGTTGGTTGGTAACTGTAATTCTAAGAGTGAACAGTTACAAAGGTTCTTACTGATCTTAAAAGTATGGTTAACATCTTTTCTTCCTGAGCAACTGTCTTTCCAGTCTAATAGAAAGTGGATGTGAAGGTATTTTACTCTCCTGTGATTAGGTTGTGCCTCTTCCCAAAAGTAAAGTGTTGATTTCACCAGATTATTCCTTGAGGTTAATTGTATGAATGTGCTACAACTGTTGGTATCACCAGATTAGTCCTTTGAGGATAATTGTATGAGTGTCCCCCAACTGGGTCTTGCTGCCCCTGACTTGCTGCTAGCCTGTCCTTAATAAGTCTGGATTAGGTTGTTGCCTATCTAGAATAACTATTCAGTAAAGTGTAACATTGGGTTTTACTTTCCCCCTCCATTGTGAGGTTAAACAAAGTATGTGGGTTTCACTTACCTTGTGTTACCTGTGTGCCATCCAAAATAAGTTACACAAGTTACTGCTTACCTCAATCTGGGGTTCCCTGATTTCAAAAGCACCTGTAATTGTATATTAGGTTTTACTCACCTAGTATAACTGTGTGTTATGACAAAAGTAGTTATAGGTTTTTACTACACCTAGAATAAGTATTTCACTATTCACCAAAAATATATTGTCCAGTTGACTGATTATGTGATTTGTGCTAATAATCATTATACAACTGGAAGGGTCTACTGCCCTTGCATTACTGACTGTAATTGTAAAAAGTAACTATAGGTTTTTACTTCCCAAGAATAGGCTTCACCTATACTGAATGTGGGCCTCATCACGACTTTGGCGGTAACCCTTAAATCCGGCGGTAGCGCTATTACCGCCGGATTTAAGGGTCCGCCAAAGCAGGACTTCGGCAGATTTCTCCCCAGCTCTGAGCTGGGGGGAAATCCGCCGAAAATTCGCGCTATTACCGCCGGCGGGAAATCCGCCGGCGGTATTAGCGCGAAATTACCCCATTGAGCCCAATGGGGAAAGGGGCATTCACGAATGGGCTCAATGGGGAATGGGGATTGACATTACCGCCGAACTTGTGATCCGGCGCTATTAGCGCCGGGGGGTTCGGCGGTAGGGCTAATACGGCCCGCGCTAATAGCGTTACCGTTACCGCCCAAGTCGTGATGAGGCCCTGTGTATGAAAAGGTTTCGACTTCCCTAGAACTACTGTTAGGTGTTCCAAATAAGGTCTATACTTGGGATTGTGTACTTTCAAGTACAGTGTTGGGTTTTTATACTGTGATTTCATATAATGTGTTACTGCTTACTTACCCCTAGATTTATCTGGGCCTACTTGTATTTAAGTAAATCCTTTATTTTTACATACATAGTGTTTCAGCGTTTCTTTGGATCATTTGTATAACAATTTCACTTATACTGATTCTACAGCCCTCTCTCCCTCCTAAGATAAGCCTGGATGCTCTGTCTACGCTACAGTCTTATACTAAGAGTGGAGTCTTGTACTGCCTCAGTTGAATGGTTTTACTAAGCCCTTACTTGGACCTCAGAAAAACTCTCCTAACAATGGGCATTTTTATTTTTTGTCTATTGTGCATTTATGTTACAGTGTGGTGCTATGTGGCATCCGATGGCATCCACTGTGTGTTCTGGCTGGGCCCAAACAGTCTTGTCTCGTGTTTGTGTTTGTGGATTGGGGTCCGGACACACATGCCACTCCTGCTTCCCCTTTTCATGGGCTCGCAAGGATGGCACTGTGTGACAGTAACATACACAGAAGCATTGCACTTCCATCATATCTGTGGCCAGTCTGGAGTCCAACTTGTGCAAACACCCCTAGTGGGGATTCATGATTGTTTCTCCAGTGCATGGTTGACTGCATTTTGGTGAGTGTATTTCTGACTGTGCATGATTTCATTTTGCTTATTCATGTATTGCCTTGATTGTATAAATTGTTGATGCACTTCATGCTGAATGCGGTCTCATGCACCCTTTAGCAGTGAAAGCCACTGTCATGATGGTAGGGGGACGTGTGGTGGCAATGTCACATTGAGGCACTTGTGCTATGGTGTTTCCTCACTGTCTGACATTGTCACTGTTGAGTCCTGTGTTCATGATATGTTATGCTGGTAAATTGACAGTCCTGTGTTGGTTTTGCTTATGATGTGTCACGGGATCGGCAATATGTTTCCGTTGCAGATGTGTCCACAATGGAGTCGTTCACATGGAAAATGTATGCTACACTGTAGGTTCATGTATTTCCCATGCTAACATGCATTGAATCACCCTGCAAACACACCCCCACAACACACACAACACACCCCCATCCCCAACACCACCCCAACATCCACCCACGCTCACACTACTTGCCCTCTGAGACATGCTGTGTCCCTGCTGCACTCGTTCACATTGACTTTCATTTTTTTGCTTTGTTTTTTCCTGCAGCTGCAGGGGTTTCCAGGCCGCAAACACCACTCACTGTACTGTGTTGTGTTGTGAACGGGGTGTTGCAGGGGACAACCCTGCAGCACCCGCATTTCTTTTCTTTTTTGGGATTTCCTGAAATGCATGCCACCAATGGTTCAAGGTAATGGTGTTCACACCTTTGGTGGCATGCATTTACATACTTTTAGTGTAAGTTAGATATTTTTGCCCACTCTTTTCTCCCGAGTCCATGCCTGAGGGGATTGTCTGTGGCCTGTTTCCATTTGTGACGGTGCACTTTGTGACATTTGTGTCATGTGTGTTGATATTTTTATTGTAGTTTTCACACTGCATGCCATAGCATGGTATGTCGGGTGGGTGACATGTGGTTGAGGGAGGTTTAGATGACATACCAGCATTTGGATGTGCTATTTTGCATGGGGGGGTGGAATCTGTACCTTGTATGTGTGCCTTTTGGTCACACGGGATTGTGTTTTTTTAAGTGGCTAGGGATGCACACAGTGCTGCAATTCCAAGGACACATTCTCAGGGTGTTAAGTTTGTGACAGTTGACTGTCCCTTTGTCATCATCGATTGTCACTTGGAAAGTGCCAGGCCTGTGTGCACTCTGCAGCGGGGGAAGTTCAGGTGAAAAATGTTGCCACGAGCTGGGTACGGACTGCCTCGACACGTGACCTTTCCCTTCCCATGCACAGAGGCTGTGTTTGGGGGTTGTGGGGGCACATCCATGTCCAACGGTACGCCCCACCGGGTTGCAATGTTGTGGAGGACACATGCTGCCACAATGATCCTGCACACTACTGGGAGTGCATATAGTAGATGCCCACCAGAGCGGTCAAGGAAGCGGAAACCTGACTAGAGCACTCCGAATGTGCGCTCCACTATGCCCCGCGTTGCGATATGGGCTGTGTTGTATCTTACCTGGGGTGGTGTGGCGGGGTTCCGTATTGGCATCATCATGTGGTTGCTCAGAGGGTAGGCATTGTCCCCTGGGGAGGTGATAATGGTTGTCATTAGTTGGGGTTGTATATTTGTCTGTGTGTGACATGTATGCATGTGCACAGGCATTTGTACTCACCAATGAGCCATGTGTTGCCATGCTTCCCAGCTTCCAGGTCCCGGTGTAGGGTTGTCATTCTGAATATGAAACTGTCATGGGTGGACCCGGGATATTTTGCATAGAGAGAGGTGAAGATTCCCTTGGCATCGCCTACAACCTGCACGTTGATGGAATCCCAGTGCTTGCGAAAGATGTGCTAAGTGGCTCTAGCTGGACGTAGGGCCACATGGGTGCAATCAATGGCACCAAGCACTTTTGGGAAGTGTGCCACCCCGTAAAAGTCCTGGACCACAGCCTGCCTTTCTGCAGGTGTTCTGGGCATGTATATGTGCCTGCGGACTGATGGGCGTGCAGTCATGATTGCCAACACCTGGTGTAGGCAGCATGACTATATGGCCTGTGAGACGCCCCCAACTATGACATTTGTCCGCTAAAATGAACCTGTGGGCAAAAAATGAAGGACATTGAGCACCTTTTCAAAGGGGCTCAGTGCTTCGGAGCACAAGCTGGGTGATGTGAGGTCATCCTCCCACTCAGTGACCAGGTCTAGGATGATATGAGGTGGAAACCTATACCTGCCATAGACCTGGTCATCAGGCATCCCAAAAAGGCTGGTACTGGGTAAGAAAATGCGGGGCTTACTATTCTCCTGCGGTGTCCCACGATCTCTGCTGCGAGAAAAGGAATATTCATCATAGCCGAATATGCTTGTTTATTGTTTGCACACAATTTTATGCTGCGCGGGGGCGCTTCCGCCTGCTTTCGCGTGGCAGATGTATTTCCAGCTTTGCACGTCTTTTGGCGTGTGCAGGTTTGCCCTGTTCAATTCCATGAATACGTTTTGTTAGCACGTGTGTGGGCGTTGCAGGGATTTCGCTGCTGTACTTCCCCCATTACGCTCACATTTTCACATGTTGATCCCCATTCCGCGTGTTCCGCCCCCTTTTTAGGTGTGTGCGATGGATGTTGTGCACCTTCACTGGGTGACTCGCGCACAGCTTTTGGGGTGTTGCAGTGATGTGTGCACCACGCTGGATTCAGCGCAGGTCCCACGTAATCCAGACGCAGTGCCTTCCATGAATCGGGAAACAGGCGCGCGTGTGTGTTTCGCACGCAAGCGCTGCTTTTTTCATGCTTGCACCACACATTTCGGTGCACAATTATTCCATGAATCACCTCGTAAATGTGCAGGTTTAAAGCTGCGCTGTGTGTTAAAGTGTGGAATGTGAGATCCGCTCTGCCAAAAACATTGCATTGTTTCAGGGCAGGAAGCGCCGAAGGGATGTAACACTTTTTCTTCATCAATGCAGTTTGTATCTCAGGTAAAGGCACAGAGGAAATCACGTGATATTTTAATGGGCTAATTTGTCAAGGAGAGGTTCTTTTTGAGTGACACATGGGTTTTAGAAAAAGGTTTGAGGCAGAGAGTGCTGGGTTATTCACTCACTAATGGAGGAAGCAGAAATGCTGGAAGAGAGGACTGGTTCCTGAGAAGATGAGTCTCCTGTGCTCTTGCTGGCAGTCCTTAGAGGAGCTGCAGTCTTGAGAATCCTTATTCTTTTTTTTTGAGGTTTTTTAAAAGTTTTTTTCTCACTTTATTTAGTATGTATTTAAAGAGTTATAATTAAAAGACATACAAGTGAGATAAAAGCATACGCAACTATATACAAAATATTTGCTTAAAATGTCATAGCATTCAACATAACAATACAATAACATTCCCACCCCCACATCCAAATTTGACAAAACATCAACGCCACACCTTACCCCCGTATCGTTGTTACAACCAAATAACTATTCCTACACCTTATCCAAACAAATCATTAAAAGATCCCCACTTCTCATTATAATCAGTCTCCCTATGAAGTCTAGATGCTTGAGACCTTTCATACCGGTAAAGTGTACGCATGTCCATTAACCAATTTTTGAAATGTGGCTTTTTCCTAGATTTCCACACTTTCATGATATGCTTTATCGCCATTAACAATGCCCTGTCGATCCAGTCCGATGAGGCACACATTTTCTCACAACTACCTTCAACTGAGAGGAAAACTACAGACATAAAAGTTTGCCGGAACAATATACTCGCCACCAGATCAATCCGATGCAAAACATCCTTCCAGAAGTCTGACACCCTTTCACACTCCCAGAGCATATGCAAATAGGTAACTCTGAAGGGATTACATCCCCATCACAGGTCCGTGTCCTCCAATCCTCTCACATTCATTCTCACCGGCGTCCAATAAATACGACATAAGATTCATTGGTGAATATATCGCAGATTCAAATCCATTTTGGCTTTTACTGTCAGCCTCCAAACATTATCCCACAATTTCTCAGACACATCTCTTCCCAATTCTGGCGCCCATTCCATTCGCAATCTTTCCCATGTACTCTGCATACATTCCTGTAGAGGCATTGGTTTGATGTTCTGATTGAGCCTGAGCGCGGCACGCAGAAGGGCTGAATCGGGGCTTATAGCCAGCTTAACCTAGGTAATTATATTGTAATTTTTGAGCATGCTAAAGTGAATGTTAGATATTATGTAGCATAGGTTAAATAATTCAATTCATTTTTAGGAACTGCATTATTAATAATAATGTAGATGTGCATGTAAAACTGTGATTATATTTCTCCAAGTTTTACTGCGATTCAGAGTGAAATTATCTGCTAGTTTTGTTGCAAATTTCAACGCTGACAACAGGCAGAATTCTGGACATTATCGCAGATAGAGCATTGAAATCCTTTGCAGGAAAAACATGTTTATGTATGAATTACAACATGGGTGTACATGTCATTCTGTGTGACTTGCATATTTATAGTTTCTGATAAAGAATAATAATTTGAAAAGGTAATTTATTCTCAGTGTATTTATTCTGCACTCAGTCTCATTGTGTTGCCATGCATAATAATTTAAACATGCAGTAAGAAAATATCAAAGCAAAGTTATCACAGCAAATTGTTTATCTCTGAGAGGCTGAATTAATGTTTTGTATTTCATTTGCATGTTTAATGTATTCTAGGATGCAAACCACAAGGGCATAACATAGTGATAATGTAGATAAAATATCAAAGGAGGGCATGAGCTAATTATTCAGAGTGTACAAAGTCCACTACTTGTTTATCGTTAGTGACCCTGGTGAAATAATTATAAGGCAGCGTTCTGAAATTAGTCTCACCACTATAAAAATACCCCAATAGGTTTACCACAATATATTGCCAAGAGCAAAGAACATACGAACATACCAAAATACCACAAAATACCACAAGATGCTAAATATAGCCCAAAAAGATCTCTACCATTTTTGGTGCTTTGGCTGGGAAGCAGTAAAATAATGACTGGGCGTGGCCTAAAATCATAAAGCATAACCATATTCTGCACTCATTAACTGAATTAATGTGGGGAGGTAGTGCAGTACTGTTTGCTGACTTGACTCTTGTTATAGTGTTATTGGCAATAGTACCGCCAAGTCCCAGATTCAAGCTGAATTTTCTGAATTGTCAGATTACCTCAAGGCAACGTTTTATGCTAATGCAAATTGGTCCTTGGAAAATTTGACAACATGGAAAAGCAGGATGAGCACAGAAGTAGACAAATATATATTTGAAGGTATTTATGATGAAGGAACCATTGTGAAGGTGTGCTCCTTTAGGTTTTCTGAGTGGCAGAATGCACAGAGGGGAAGAACTGCATCATCAGATTGTGCACAAAATTAAACTTTGGTTCCTGCTACCCAGAACCATAAAGTTGCAAGGGAAAGACAGTGAAGTCATCAGCAAATTACAGTACAGTTTAGACAATGAATGTGATCAGGTGCAGCAATTGAAAGCAGAATTAAAACTGAGGGAGATAGACAGGGAACTGCAAGCCGAATATAGCGATCTTGCTACTCATTTGGCTCAGAGAGAGAAACTTAGAGTGAGCAAGAATGAACCCCTTTAAAAGCATTATGGAATGTTATAAGGCAAGACAAAGATGTTGCAGTTTCTGAAATGCAAACCCTTAGAGAAGATAACAGGGAGCAAAATAAAGATGCCCATGCTATGGAACAGGAGCTGTTTAAATTACTGGAAGAAATTTAAAAAAGGCCAAAGCATTTGATCATTGTCAGACACAAATCAATGAATTGCAAGCAATAATCAATAAGGTCAGGGATGAAAATTCTGCTCTCTGTCATGATGCAGACCAGCTTCATGGACAGTGCAAGAACCTGGAACAACAAATATTTAATCTCAAATCTCAGGAAAAGCAACAGGGTACTACATTCCCTGGATCTAAACTCAATCAAAGCCCTAACCAAGGAAATGAACCAGCAGCTCTCGCCTTGGTCAGACCTGGTTATAACCCGCTGGTATGGTTGAATCACCTACAAATATTCAAACACATTCTTGCCCACAAGAGAACAGGAATGAACGACAAAATTACACATACCAGAATGCACCATGTAGTCCTTTGAAAATTATGAAATCTATCAAGACTTTGATTAAACCATTCAAAAAGGGAGGCAATTGTTGCATGGAAGACCATTTAGATGCCGTTTGTGATATATTAAAGCCCTTCAGATCCCTATGAAACAATATAGACAGTACCTTTACCTCACTCTAGATGCATCCTTTTGCTAGTACCATTTGTGGTCTCAATTAACAGAAACATTTGTTGTGGGCAGACTTTGAGAAGGAGGTCAGACATCAATTCTCACCTCACCAGTCTATACAGGAAGCCAAGAAAGCCACTTATACTATGCTTGCAAAACAAAATGAGTACCCTTGGCAGTTCTTTCAAAACTTAAAAAGTGCATTTTCACGCTTTGATGTGACCTTTAACCCTAAATCTGTAGAATTTAAAACTGCATACTTTTATGAGCTCCAAACATACATTGTCTCCCAGTTAATTTGTGACTTTGGCAGGAAAAACCACTAGAATGGATAACAGAACTGGACCATACAGGATGAAGTGGTATTTGGTCAGAAAGAGGAGGGGCCTAAGAATAAAGAGGCAAATCCAAAGTCTAAGGAAGCCACACCAGTGATTTTGGAGGTACAACAAAACTCAGGCAAAGAACTACATGACACCTATTGAAAGGCTTGTGACTCCACAGAGGACATCACCCCGAACTCCTATGTTCCAATCCATTGATCCCAGTGATAGAAGTTCTTACATCAGTCCAAGATGTCTTGGTAGTTCTCCAAGAGTGGGATTTCACCATGATATGCCAGACCAAAATAGCAATCCAAATCAAATGTACAATGGCCTGTACCGGACACTAGGGGCTCAGAGAAGATTGTACCCTAATACAATTGTATATGGCCATTAAGAAAGAACAAGCTTAGGGGACAATTCCCACCAAATGAAAGACAAAATATGAATTACATTCCTTGCCAATATAACCAATCACCACCACCAGTCCCTCATGGTTAAAGGATGGTCACTCCTGGTTCTCCACCTCTTGTCGTCACAAGCATTCAAAGGTAACACACATACAAATCAATCTCCTCAGAGGCACCAGAACAGGCCTAATCAGGGTGAGTTTAATCTTTACCGCCCAGGCCACAAAGGGAGGAATTTAGAGACATGGACAGGTTTCAATGCTTCGAGGCCCAAGTCAAAATTATGTCTGAACAGGTAGGAAAATTATGTGCCATCCAAAAGCAATAGCCAAGTGAAGGTGCTGAAGGTCATAGGAGTCGTCTTGTTTGTAAAGACAACAAGTGACTAGCTAATCACCTCTGTACTGATGAAAACACAGATGTCTATAAATCACATTTGAATAACGGTTCTGAATTGCTTGCTGATTTAAAAATAAGAATACAAACAAATGAAAGTGAGACATGGAATTACAACACACATAAAAAAGGAGTGTAGTTCACTTTGGAGATGAACCAGACCATTCAGGTGTGTGAAAATGAAGAACAAAAAGGGGAAAATTAACAAGGAAATCTTAAAGAACAGGAAGGAGATTTAAAAAGGACATCCAATATGAAAATAAAACACAAAACGAAGATTTGAGATCAACATATAGATCATCCTTACTTGATGTTCAAAATACTGTTGATACCCACACAGAGGAAACAGTTGCCCAAAAGGAGGGTGCAGATCATTCACCTGAGGAGTATTTTGAATGACATATATTCCAGGGGACAGAAGCGACAGGATCCATGCCAAACACAGATAAGTGTCATGCGGCAGAAGTTGACAGGCTGTCACGTGACACTTGTGAAAATACCCAGTCAAAGGGCTGCAGTGTAGAAATAAATGGTGAGGACCCAGACAGTGAGAAAGGTACAATAAGAATTTGTGGTATGAGCACTAGTGGTCCCAAGTCAGTGGCTACACTCCAAATGGGTTCTGAGCCCAGGAGTATAGACAAAGATATTCAAAATGAAGTGGGCAATAAGGAGAGTAAAATGTCATTTTATATGCATATTTGCCTAGCAAAGAGTAAAAAAGAGCTAAGAAAAGTAAGTCTAGAAATCAGCAGAAATTCACACTTCTTATGTGTACAAGAAGAGGTTGCAGATAGGTACTATGTTCCTATCACCATTGAGGAAAAATGTAATACATTTGTGTAAGGGAGAATTCTCGGAAATGTGCTAATTCCCTCTACCTTAGAGCCCTCCAGCTCTTTTGCTAAACTTTAGGACCTTGAACTTTTCCTTTTAAATGTGTGTTCTGTGTTTGTCACTTTGGTTATGGAGTTTTAGACAACTCCATAGGCATATTTTTGTTTATTTGCATGTCACACAGCACCCTCAGTGCAGTGGCACACGGATGTCTTTCAGACATCCCAAGGTTTAAATGCCTTCTCTGGAACTGACTGTTGTCTCCCAGTGAATGTCAATTTCAATTGACATTACTAGTCTTTTTAAATTGCTAGACCCAGCACACACTGCCTTACATGAGAGTGCTGGAACCTAGAAAACTCATGTAGCCCTCAAAAGCTACCCTTTCCTCTCAGAACGGCTGGTGGCAGTGGTATTACCATGATTTTTCCGACCGCAACCCGTTTAAACGGTCTGGTAGCTAAAATCTACCGTAGCCATGTTTTTCAAGATGGCCTCTGAGATCCCTCTGTAAAAAGAGGCTCTGATTGACTTTTTTCGCCATTTCTTTTTGGAAAGGTACTTCTAGTGTTTGTCTCTGCGCGCCAAACCAGGTTTGGTCCCTTTGTCCATTAGCATCTGGGGGGTTTCAGTGGCAAAGCCCCCCTTTGGCACCTGAGTGTCTGCGGTGGATATGATGGGAGCGAGGATCCCGAAACCCCCGGTGCTTAGTCTCCTAGGAGACCTGAATGCACTCTGGTGTGATTGGCTGGCTGATTGTCCGCAAAGGACAGCCACCCTGCTGGGTGAGTGACAGCTAGGCCGGAAATGAATGGGAGAAAACTGTTTAAAAGCAGTTCTCTGGGACTTGGAAGGCAGAGTCGACCATTAGAACGAAAGAACTGAAGACAAGCGGAAGGAAGACGACTGCTGCAACTCCTGGACCATTGGTTTGCCTGGTGAAGCCCTGCTGCAGGTCCGAATTGCCTGACACTCTGTCGACAGAGAAGCCCTTCAAGGACGACTTCTTACCTTGAGCTGTTGGGAACAACCAACTCGCAAGCCACCTGGAAACCATCTCCATACTGGTCGAATTTTCTTCAGAGTGCTGTTGGAAACTGGATATCCAGTGAGAAGGATGCTAAATTGTGGACTTTAAGGCACTCACACCTTAAACCGAGGTTTTGTTAGGCTTGTGGCTTCTTCCCTGTTCTGTGCAGGAAGCTCCTGACGTCCTCCCTCTTGTGCCCTTGACTGAGGCTCAGGAACTGCGAGATCTGCAGGAACTGCCAGGAACAACTGTCTCAGCTACAGCTTTTCTTCATCCATAAGGTACTGTGCAAATGCGGTTGAGAACTCCACTCTGCCGCAGTGAAAGTTTGTAAAACTTTCCCAACTTTTGAGTCTTGTTCACTCCTAAACCAACCTTTAACTCTTTTTCGTGCAAACTACTTCCAAGAATATTGGCAAAGACTTAACTGTTTACTACCAGAACTGTGCAATCCTATCCAAGACAATGAACCATTGACTTTGACCCAGCCCTATTGAATTGAATTGCCTCTTGTAGTGAACTGAAACTATTTGCCCTGCCTATGAAAGTAAGTGTATTTTTATTCTTATAACCTTTGTCTTTCTACCCCTTTTGAAGTTACTGAAGTGGCATTTTGCTCCCACTTCAGGGGAGCCTAACTTGTTCAGAAAATGTTTGGTTTAGTACTGTAGTGTATTGATGTGTGATATTGAGCTGCTTATTACTAGTGGAATGTTTTCTAACTAAATGTGTAAATAAATGTATATTCTTTTACCAAGAAACCTTGAGTAAGTGTTTGTTTGAACCACTGTGATTGCAAGTCCTTTGTGTAACACCTTGTACTGCTCACATCCTCTTAAGATAAGTCTTGTTGCTCGGCCACTGCTACCACATAACTGTGTAGAACAGGATTATGCCTGTAGTCTTAGTTGTGTGTAGTGTTCCCAAAGGGTACTGCATGCAATGCTGGCTAACAATTTGCAATGAATGACACAGGTTCCCAAGCAACACTAATGTCAAAAGAACGGGTGAAAAGTATCAATGAAGGGAGACCTGCCCAAAATAAATGTAACTGTGAGGCAAAATGAATCCCTGTGCACAATTTCAATGGGGAAGAAATATCTATCGAAGGTATCACTGAGGTGGACATAAAGATAGGTAAGCATCTGATGAGGCAGGACGTGTTGATCACATCCATTAATGAAATACCCTTTCTCACAGGGACGAAATTTCTGGGGTAAATGGAGTATTGTGGTCCTTAGCTAAAAAGCCATCGAGACCTAAGAAAATAATGACTCAAAGCAACAGGGTAAAAGAATGCCACACCGTTTCTAAATCAGAAAGTGAAGTAGAAGTATATCTTCAGAATGGCTGTATGCCCAGCCTCACTGTCATTCACATATGTTGGAATGAATTGTGAGGAGAAAAAGAGAACCAATCCTTGGAGATTTATTTGGACCCCAAGAAAAACTGGCACACAGAAATAGATGAAAACGAGTTGCATTTTTATCTAAATGAAGAAAAATGCAAACCAAACATTACCCCAGAGTTAAATCAAGAAAAAATGCAATTCAACATCCTCAGAAATACACATGGGAGAAGGACAACCATGGATCCCTATCCATGTGAATGGGCATTCTGAAATGATTGAGGCCACTTTGGCACTTGAGCATGAAAGGAGTTTCATTAATGAAAAGGTACTCTGGCAAATACTTGACAGAGAGGAGATCCCAAAGTTTAAAATAAAGAATCAGCACATCTGTGGCCTAGATAACCCTGAGTTGGGACATAGGATTGTAGAATATGCATGTTAAAGATTACAATTGGCTCTAAGAGCATTCATCACAATGTATGGATCGTAAGCAGGACACAAAGGGGAAATTACATCATGCACACAATGTGTATGGTATTAGACTTTCTAAATCAAAAAGTCTGGTCCAGGTTGGGTGGAGCCACACCTGAATTTGAAGACAAAAGACAAGATTACCATTGTGTCCAAATGATGCCATATGCAATTGAGCTTCATGTGAAAAAGGATATTACTATTTCCGCATTTACCAGCCAATTTACAGTAGCATTAAAATACAGGAACGGACAACAGATAAAATATTCGGAAGCATTTGTATTCTTGAATGAACCCATAAACCAACGACGGTTAGACTGTGAAAATACACCACTGATAGAGATTGGGGATGGACCCATTCAAATCCTGGTGGACAAGAAAGGGTGTCAAGACATTCATTTGGAACAGAATTCAGCATTTGGAATGGCAGTGCAGAAATCTTACTACACTGCTGATTTCAGTAATCCAGTGATCAGGAACATCTCTGAAAGCTATGTGACTTCACAGGGTGAATTACCAGAATCATTGGAGTCTAAGCCTAAATGAATCTCTGAAGTTCAGTCTTTGACCCTTTATGAGACAGGTGAAATTGTATGCTGCCATCAGGATGATTGTATTCTATTCGAATTAGGTGAATCTAAAAGAGCAAAAAAGCATATTGAAATGGAGGTCAATATTCCAAAATATTTGAGTATAGCGACTCTCCAAAGAGACACTGGCACACGATTAGAGGAAAGTAAAGAGGTTCCTCCTTTGGAGGATTTCCCAGAGTTTTCTAAAATGGGAGACGAGCAGATTCAGGCTGCGGATGCTTGTACAAATGAAGAAGAAAAAGACCAATTGAGAAAAATATTTATGGAGTTTAAACAGGTTTTTGCCAAAGATGCATATGACTGTGGGCTGACCAATTTGCATGTGGCCACACTACCAGAAGGACATGGTAGGCAGCCAGTATTTGTGTGGCAATATAGGATACCCCTGGCATGTTTGGAATCACTAAGTGAAATAATCAAACATTTAGAATCTAGTGAATTCATTAGGCCTATTCATAGTAAATCAAATACTCCTATATTAGGTGGCTAAATACCAATGGCACTTGTGTGCAGCTCTATGAGAATTGAACAAAAAGGTACCTGTTTCAAGGTGGCCTCTTACATTTATTCATCAGGGTCCTGCACAGGTTCATGAGTCAAAGGTAATTACCACCTTAGACCTTACAGCGGGCCACTGGCGTGTGCCACTAGCTGAAGATATTCAAAATGTGTTTGCATCTTCATTTGAAAAAATCACAATATGCATGGTCCCGTACCGCTTTTGGGCATGTCAAACGTGGGAGTGAGTTTGAGATATTCCCGAGCAAGGCGCTCCCGGATGCAGCTGAAAGAGGGGCAATAGTCTATGTGGATGATGTGCTAATAAAAAATTAAGATCTGAAAAGACATTTCAACGAGATTAGACATGTACTCAGTCAGCTACAGAAGGGTGGGCCAAACGTACCTTTCCAGAAAGCAAAGTGGTGCAGAAATAGGGTAAACTTCCTAAATCATGAAGTGACAGAGCATCGATTAAACCCACAAAAGAAAGAAGTGGAAGCGATTTGGAAACTAAAAGATTCCACTAATTTGAAAAGTTTTTAAAGAACATGTTAGGAATGACAAGTTACAACAGAAAATGTATTGAAAATGATGCAGAGATTACAGAACCTTTGACGAGATTACTGAGGCATTGTCCATGCTAAAAGGGTGTCTAATGAAAGGGTGATGTTTGGCACATCCAATGAAAAAACAGGATTTCTTTGTAGAAATGGAATTCACAGGTCAATGCATGTCAGTGGTATTGTATCAAAAACATTATGCAAATAACAAAACCATTGCATGGTAGCAAAGCATTTTCAAAGGTAGAGGCCAAATTTAGTGAATGTGAAAAAGCACTTCTGACCACTGTCTGGGCAATACAACATTTCCGTCCCATAATTCAAGGGGAGCAAGTGATTGTAGAAACACATCACCAGCCGCTGCAATTTTTGAAAGGTAAGAATATCAGATCAGGGATTTTGGGACAGTCAAGAATAACTTCATGGACATTAGCACTTCTGGGATTTCCAGTAGAAGTGAGATATGAACAAAGTAAAAAGAGACCAGTTGCTCAAGGGCTAACGCAGTTGCATGATTGTGCAGCTGTCTGTGCGCCTGATGACACAAAGCTAGAGACAAATTTAAAGGAATTTGATCAATCACAAGGCTTTCAACGAAGAAACATGTAAGGATTTACCAACTGTGTATGTAGATGGATGTGCATACCATGTAGAAAATGATACTGAAAAATAACTTGCAGACAGGAATGGGAAATGCATGGTTTAAATGTAACAGCATTCCTAGAGTAAGCATGAGAACAGGCCCCAAAGTGGCCAAGTGGCAGAATTGGACGCTATTTCTAAGGCAATATATAAAGCAGTAGGAAATATCCTCAAAGAAATAGTTTTGGTCACTGAATATGATTATGCGCAAAAAGGTTTTGTGGAGTTTTTACCTGGCTGGAAGGTAAAAGGGATGCTCACATATAACAAGAAGACACTTAAACATGGCAAGATAATTCAACCTATAAACAAATGACCTTATAATACATTGGAGGAAACTATGTGGTCATTTGAAAACACCAGGTGAGGATAAGGAAGGAAATGATAAGGCAGATCAATTAGCCAAAATTGGAGCTGTAGTGGGGGAGTTATTTTCTATTGAACACCTGCTTAGTGAAATACAGGTGGATGCGATAACATGTTCCAAAACTCAGAAAACAGTTGAACAGCCTGTGGCAGAATTGAGCTTTCATACTCCAGATCAAGACTTGATTAAGGCACAAAAAGAAGATCTTATTCTAGGCCCATTCTACAACCATTTTCTAGATGCAGAACAAAATCCACTGAGTGAAAAGGACTGCCAAACGAAAGAGGAATTGAGAGTACTATTAAAAAACAAAAAGAGACGTAGGTTACAAGATGGACTGATGATTAGAGAATTTGTGATGGGCCAAATCCAATGGATAGTTCCTTTGTCATTTCGGGGATTGATATTACATCACACCCATGATGCCATAACTGTGGGACAGAGAGGTACACAGAAAACCTTGGAAATGTTAAAAGATTATGGCCCTCATTACGACCCTGGCGGAAAGTGACTGACCGGACCGCCACAGCGTAACTAGCGTTTCCGCCATTGCACGATGGAGCAAAGTGCGGCCCATTCCGACCCATCGGGCACGAGCACCACGGCATGGCGGAAGTGCAAAGTCCGCGATGGCGGAAATGACCCCAAAACGGCCCACACCGCCGCCGTACGGCGCCCTAGGTGCAATACCGCCACCCATCTCAGCGGACACCGCAGTGAGCGCCAACCGGAAAGTACGGTGACCGGAAATATACGGAAACGGAAGTAAAAACATGGGCCCGGAACGGGAAACATCCCGCCGTACACCTATAAAACCACAAAATCCACACAACCACCATAAACACTACCCTGAGACACACCCCAACCCGTCATCCACCCTAGCGAAACCAAGTAAAATGGGAAAAGCAGCGAAGAAAGCGTGCGACCGCAAGCGGCAGGTCCACTTCTCCCGTGAGGAACTCACCGTGCTAACAGAGACCCTCCAGGAGAATGCCGCCGCCGTCTTCTCCACGCAAATGACCAGGACGGCACTTGCGAACAAGAAGGCCATATGGGCTCTGGTGGCACAGCGGGTAAGTGCGGTGGGGACCGCACCCCGCACCTCACAGCAATGCCGTAAGCGATGGGACGACCTGCGGATACGCGTCCGGAGCATACTTTCTGCCAACCGCAACATTGCCACAGCCACCGGGGGAGGTCCTGAATCACCCATCAAGTTGACCCCCTGGGAAGAAATCTGTGCCTCCACCATCGGAATGGAGAGCATAGAGGGAGTCGGAGGGATGGAGAAAGGAGTGCAGACATCCGAAGATTCAGGTAGGTGGCCCTAACAAAACAATGCCAAATCCACAATGTCCAATCATGTGAAGTACCATAGTGCAACAGAAACACATGTCCAGGAGAACGTCCACACACATCGGCCTGATAGCGCACGTTAAAACCCACAATGAATACATAAATAATTAAAAACCCCTAATACACGCACTACACGTGCAGCAGGCACACCCTAACTGCAGGCTGCCACACAACTGCACCCTCACTCCACACACAAATGAAAGCACCTCCAAGGCCCCGACCCAAATCACCCTCAGGTACCACCCCAATGCATGTGATACAATGCCATTCCAATTCCCACAGACCCATCAATAACCCTCGCCCTCCTTTACTCCACCACAGGGTCCGATCCAAACGACGAGCTCCAGGACACCCCTACCAGCACACCTGCAAAGAGGGCCAAGACCAACGGCCAAAGACCCTCCACCTCAGCTGCACGCATCAAGACACGGCAGCAGCACAAATCAAGTGGCAGCACACAGGAGGGGACTTCAACAGGCACCCCAGCAGCCAGCATGCCCACACCACCACCACCACAGGTCCCCCCAACGGATGCCACAGAAGGCACTGGCTCCGGTGGCAGCAGCACCATAGGTGACACCCCATTGATGGCAGCATGCTCCGACACAGAAGACGGGGATGTCGAAGTCAGATCCATCCATGACCTCTCCCAATCCCCCTGTCTGTCCGATCCCGTACAACATGAGGATACCACGCAGGGGCACCCACAAGACGACGACCGGCCATCCCCCACAAGCCCTGTGGCAAGGCAACATGAGGACAACAGCCCCTCTGTGACACCCCCGCAAATGGCCATGGCCCAGCAGAGGCAACAGTCCCTCGACCAGTTAATCGTGCAACAGCAGCAACTGGCCACGTTCCTCAAGGACCATGCCGATGAATGTGGGGGCACTAAGGCAGACATAGAAACATCAACTGAGACACTTAGGGCACAAATGGAGAGTAGCACCGAGAGCCTGAGAGTCCAAGTGGAGAGTAGCACCGAGAGCCTGAGAGTCCAAATGGGGAGTAGCACCGAGAGCCTGAGAGTCCAAATGGAGAGAAGCACCGAGAGCCTGAGGGGGGAACTGCATGCGACGTCCAAAGACGTATGTGCCGAACTTGCCGCAGTGCGCCGTGTGCTCACTGAGCTCTCACAAACCCTTAGGGACATGCATGGACGTGAGCAGGCAGAGACATCATCCGTTGCAAGTTCCGTCCAGGGCAGCCCCCAACGTAGATCTGGGAGGAACCTGCGCTCCACAGGCAGGGGTGCCCCTGATACCCGCAGAGGGGGCTTAAAATAGCGACTGCCCACTGACAATGAGCATCTTTGGACACTGGTGTTCGGGGGGGAGGTAGGAGGGTGGAGGGGGTGTGTTGGGCTCACTTGGGTGGCGGGTCGATAGGGTGTTTAACATGATATCACATATGCCATAAACAATGCACGATCAACCAATGAGATGTTTGGACAATGATCTTTGTGTACTAGGCCATCATAGGCGTACAGTCCATATTGTGCATGTACCAGACACACACAGTGCCACGAGTACCGTGTCCATGTATCAGCCACCAGGCGTGAGTGCTAGAAGCATACATCAATGAGATGCTGACGAATTTCACAGGCCTCCTGTGCCTCGCCGACTCCTTGAGGTGCTGCCACATCCCCACCCTCATCCTGACCATCTTCAGGTGCATGCAGTTCTGCGTCAGGGGGCATGGGCACATTTCTACGTACGCACATGTTGTGGAGCATGACACATGCCATCACCATCTTTGCAACCTTCTCATGGCGGTACAGGAGTGCCCCGCCAGACCTGCTGAGGCAGCGGAAACGAGCCTTCAGTAGGCCGAATGCCTGTTCTATGACTACACGGGTACGTGAGTGGGCATGGTTGTAGTCCTCCTCATGCTGGTCCCGTGGGTTCCGGACTGGTGTGAGGAGCCATCTCTTCAGTGGATATCCAGCATCACCTGTATGTGGACGAGAAACGTATGATGTGGAATGCCATTGCTACGTACGCACACCCCCCCCCCCTTCCTGCCAGGTCATTGCCGAATCACATACCCCACATCATCATGCATGAAATGTGACTCACCGAGTAGCCATGATCTGTTCCCTGCGTGTCGCTCCATGTAGCGTGGTATTCTAGAGTTCCTCAAGACCATAGAATCATGGGTTGATCCAGGGAATCGGGCACAACAATGTGTAATGATCCTGTTGGAGTCACACACCATTTGTACATTCAGAGAATGAAATTGTTTTCGGTTGCGGTACTGGGCCTCCATGGCATGTGGGACGACCAATTCCACATGGGTGCAGTCGATGGCACCAATGCAACCCGGTATGCCGGCAAGTGCATGGAATCCCACTTTTGTGTTGGTAATTTCCTGCTCCGAGCGTGGTAGGGAGATGTAGTCGTCTGCGTGCTGCAGGAGGGCATCGAGCACTTGCAATAGTGTCCGTGAGAACAGTGGCTGAGAAATGCCATGCAACTGTTCGACTGTGTGCTGGTAGGTGCCTGTGGCCAGGAAGTGGAGTACAGACACCACCTTCAGTAGGGGTGGGATGGCGGTTGGGCTTTCTATCATGCTGACAAGGTCAGCCTGTGTCATGTCCACAATGGCGGCTATGGTGTCCCGGTCCAAACGGTAGAGGGTGTGGATCTGCTCATCAGTGAGGTTGAACGGATGTGCTCGGAGGCGTGGGATTGCGGGCTGCCTGCGTGGTGGTAGTGGCTGTGCTGGCGGCCCTTGCTGGCCCTGCCTTGCCCTCCTCCTCCTCCTCCTGCGTCTCCTCCGTGCGGCCGGTTGTAGTTGGTGTTCGTCTTCTTCTTGGAGTTGGAGTACTTGCAGTGCTATCAGGTCCCCCAGGGCCAACATCGCGAGTCCTGCCGGTAGCATTTCGGAGTGGGTGTGGGAGGAGACTGGGTGTGCAATTTATGTGTTTTCAGGCTGTATGGCCTCCACCTGTGGTGATTCATTCCACCTGTGCAGACTGCTCTCCCCTTTGGCCGAGCACGTCCCGCGCACAACGCTGCAATTCGGGGAATGGCATCTTGCTATTGCAATCATGTATTTGTACCCGATGGCCGTGTAACATTGGTTGACATGTTCATTCTGCTGTGGTCCCATTGTTTCACATACTATCTGTGCAGTCGCGGACAGACTTGTGAAGGGTCAGTGGAACGTGGTACTCGGGTAACGGTGGGCCCTCATGCATCACTGTACCGAGTTGCACCGACGGGCGGGGCGTCCCATTTGTGGGTGTAGGCAGTTGCCATTTTCACACACAGCCGCACTAGATGGTTTGATTTGTGATTTCAAGCGGCCACAGATGCCTCTTCGACGTGATGTTGCAAATGAGGAATTCGAAGGCCGGCGCTTTCGGTTATCAGCTAGCGGCGAGGAGATGCCCACAGGTCTGACTGCAAATATAACGTTCTATTGTTCAATGTCCTTGGGACAGGGGCCATGGCGAGGATGCAATGATTGACATGAATAGTTTGGGATGCGCAATAGCGGAGTGGCCGATGAGTCCGGACGTTCCCAAAAACATGTTGCTTCACTACACTGGAATTACGGGCTGGGGCACAGTGGATTTTGCAGGCTGCATGACGCACAGACTCAATGGATATTTCTAATGTCATGTGAGTAAATATTCAGGCGTTTTCATACCGGGATGAGGGAATGATGAATGGATGCATGGGCAGGTGATTTGATACAGAGTTTGCCATGTACAGGGCTTCTTGGGATCTATCCGCCTCCCCTGCGCTATGTGATGCAGGGCTGCCATAGTGGGACCATCGTCTATCTGGCCTTGTTGAGCCCTCCCTGTCTCGACGCGCCCTCAGACACTTGTGTCCATGCACGTTGACATTCCCATCTGATGGATTGTGTTTTCACAGACGCATGCACAGGTACACTCGTGTGTGATGGTGTTTCCACCTCGATATAGATGGTCATGAGTCGCAAGTGGTTTTGGGGTGGTGATGATCCTTTGGAGTGGGCTAGCATGCATATGGCTGTGGATTTAGTGTGATCATTGAAGTGAGTTGTTCGAATGTAGTTCTGATGGCCATTCTGTTCTTTTTCTTTTCTTATGGTTGACAGGTATCTCCTCCCCTTTTGCCACTGCCATCTGTATGCCACTCCTGCCGATGGGTTTTACTCCCGACACCTGCTGCTTCGTGTTAATCAGTGGAGCAGCATTACGATCTTATGGGACGATCGCCAATGGGCCACATGCCCTTACGCAGTACTGGTGGCTCGGAGCAACATTTCGGCCTTTCAGCTGGACTAGTGCCTCCCCATTGGGACGGCCCTGCGGTTCTGTGCGCTTCCATGTTGCCTTTTCGTACGTGAATGTGGCTCTGTGTACCATGAGGGAACAGGGCGTCACACAAGTAGTGGCTGGTCATTTCTTGCGGATGCAGCCCACAATGGTGAAGAGTGTTTTGGAGTTCATGGCCTGATGGCTGTATGGGCTTGGTGATTTTGATGTGCATTAAATTTCTATTCTGATTTGGCCCGTGTGGCGTTCTTCTTTGCAAGTGATGTGGCATATGCCTATTTGGGGAGCGGTGTATTGTGAGGAGATCTGCATTGGGTTCCAGCTTCGGAGTATGGTTGCGTGGTACTGTACTGGACGCGTTTGCCTACGAAGCCCGTGAGGTCAGGGATGGGGGCTGCCAATATGACTGTTTGAATGTTGTCATGCTCAGGGGCGGGGGATTGGGTTTTGTGTGACAGATGCCGGTCAGCCAGGTGGACTGGTGGAATGATGTGATTTTCGGAATGTTGCTGGTCACAGGTGCCTGTGTTTGCGTGCGTTTCTTGGTGGGGGACTGTGGTCATGTCCATTGGGATGGCTTCTGTATTCGTGCCATCTGTGCCCTGCAGCTCCCATTGGCCCCTGTTGTGTTTCTTTTGTTCGTTGGCATGCATGGGTGTCTTGTGCATTTCACTGGTTGCACTGTGACTTCATTGCACCTACGGGGAGTTGTACTTTGTGGGCAGGGAGCGGTGTACAGGCACTCAGTGGGGCCGTTTACGGTTGATTCGCGATGCCGTACTTCTCACCATGGCGGTATGGTACATTCCGCCATGCTTGATGGCGTTAGGTACATGTCCGCTAGGGTCGGAATTGGCGTACCCTTGCGCCATGGTGGTTTTTGCGGTTTGGCATGGCGCGCGCGCGCGTACTTGGTGCAGTTAGCGTTGGCGTTCACTACGGTGTCGCTAATGGCTTCGTACTTTGCGGTGACGGGTCATAATCGCACCGAGCGCTATTCGATGGCGGTCTTGCATTTCCGCCATCGTTTTTCGATTTCCGCCAGGGTCGTAATGAGGGCCTATGCCTATTAGCCACACAATATTGAGCTCTACAGCAGAGGGTGTTTAGTGTGTGCACAGTTTCAGCCTGCATCACCAGCTCATATAGCACCATTAATGAAAAGGTAGTTGACACTCCCATGGTCCGATTTACAAGTCGAATATTTAGCCCCAGTGAGGAGATCACAAATGGGAAACTTGTACATGCTGACGGTCGTTTGTCTAAATTCTAAATGGGTGCAGTGTATTGCAACCCCACACTGCAGTTCGTAGACAGCGGCCACTTTACTTGTAAATAGTATTTGTTCAATATTTGGTTTACCTCAAAGAACATGGAAGTCATTTTGCTAGTGCATTAATGCCAATAATTTGGCAAATATTGGGTGTCAAGAGGAAGCTACCCATTTTTTACCAGCCCTCCTCTTCAGGGGGAGTAGAACAGTGTAACAGATCAATAGTTGATATGTTGAAAATGTTTGTAGCTGAAGCAGGATCTAGTTGGGATTCGGGGCTTCCATTGGTACTAGTGGCTCTCAGGTCGATGCCCTCTAAATCAACAAAGCTCAGCCCCCAACAAATCTTGACAGGGAGAAAAATGGATTTGCCACAACACTTCCTTTACAGAACAAATGAACAGGTTCATATAAATGTGTCCACAATTCATGAATATGATGAAGAACTGAGAAAACACTTACAATGTGCATTTGCATTTGCTCAGCAACATTTGGAAAAGGTTGCTGACAGTGCAAAGACATATTAAGATAGGAAGACATGTGTGCGACAATATGAAATAGGAGACCAGGTCTACAAATTTAACTTTGGGTAAAAAACTAATAAAGACTGTACATTTCTTGAAGCATGGCAAAGGACATATCGAATTGTAGATAAGGTTTCACCTGCGGTCTACAGAATTGCTAAAAAGGAGGGAGAATTAACAGTGGAACAGTGTGTCTATGTTAATCAAATTAAGCCCTTCATGACATGAAAAGACTAGAGCAAATTGAGATTAGCAGGGAGTGAAAAAGTAAAGCTCTTACCTATTTATTAAATAGAATTAACATAACAGGCCAATGGGTGTAAATAGTGTAGAGGTATCAAAATGGGGTTTGAAGAAATAGAAAGGGAAAGATGTGTCAGATTAGTGAACACAAATATAAATAAGTAAATAAGAGAAAAGGGTATTGTAGATAAGTAAAGCCTCAGTTATTTGCATTATTTTATTAGGTGTTGTGTTAATATTGGTTGTGTTTGACACTGTTGCCTCAAAAGTGCGGCGTGAATTAGTGTGTTTAATGTATGTTGTTTTCAGATGGTCCTAAAGAGATGTCCTTGCATTATATGGTATTTTATGCATTATGTGCATTTGTATACTTAATATATTTTTATTTCAGATATCAAGTTAAAAAGGGAAAAGTAAATGAATTGATATACTTGATTCTGTAAGGTATTTTGTATAAATTTGGGGCTTGGCATTATTTTCTTACCACCAAAAACAGTGGTAATTTGACAATGACTATTCCTTGCATTCAGATTGGGTTTGGCTTTATAGTGGAATACATTTTGTTGGTGGTATTTTGGTGAGCATAATTTGTTTGTTTTATTTGTGGCCCCAACATACAAAACCCCCTTCTTTTGTTTAGACTGTTCTTGTGATCTCTAGAGGCCTCGGACTTACATTATTCAGAAACACCACATTTTCATATGGAGTGCCACCTATGGCTGTTATCACTGATTCATCTACACCAGTGAGCTATGTTTCCATAAATTATCCACAATAACATGTGGTATTATCACTAATTTATTTACGTTAGTGAGACTATGTTTCCATAGGCCTCTCTCTGCTGATTCATATACGCTCAGCAGACTGTTGCATTATATTCCACTCAGAAGCCACACACACATACCCTGAATGGAATCACGTGCACAACTATTTATAATGGCTCATGACATTGCTTCATCTGTATAGGAAACTTGGCACATTAAACATCATTACCTCCCCTACAGAGTATTTTCTTTTTTTTTAGAGGCACCAAATGAAGAACAGAATTAAGAACACTCTTAGGCAGACTGTGTGTTATCACAATTTCATTTCAAAATGATACATTACCATTCTGGTGAGACAATCCTTTCTGAAATAAACATAAGAGAAACAAATGCAATACCACAAATTTCATTTTACATTTTCAACAAGAAAAAGAAAGATTACATCATGTGTCTTACAACATTATAACGTGGCAGTTAAACATAGGAGAATTCCCTACCGCTACACTGCCTGCCTAATAGTAGATCATTCGTCCGGCAGTCACAGCAATCTCACTCCATTTGTATATTTACCAGCTATTTGTAGCTCTCCCACACGCGATCTCCCTTGGCTAGCCACCTTCGATGAATGAGCCCAGGGTTTTCTTTGTGTTTGAAGTTTGAAGTTTGAAGTGCACAGCGAGAACACGGAATTCTCAAGCCGGTGCCAAGTGACTAGGAAATCCCAGTCTCTGAAGGTCAGCAATGCAACTGGAACGATCCCTCTCGGCAGCCCAGCCAGGTGACCTCACAGCAGCTCCAGCCAAGTCCTCACTGCAGCTCCGCAAAATGTCTTCTCCCCGTAATTCTGTCAGAGCTATTCCAAAAAACCTCTGTTACCTCCCCTAAGTTTACGTAGCACCAATCAAAATTCATTGTATCGCCTCCTCCTTCCTCAACAATAGCTCACTTTTACAGAAAGCAAATGTATCTAACTGATTTCCTAGCATTCCAATTGTGCTTCCTGCAAAGACAGTGAACAGGGCAAAGAAAAATTGCACGTTTAAAAAAATGAATCTCAGCCTGCCTCATTTTGCACATGGAGAACACATTATAATGTTAAGGAGTTAGAATCTTGTTAGTATTTGTTAGTTAAGTTAATTAATCAAGTATCTGATGTGTCTCCTGTAAGTGAGGCATTTCAAGTGAGAAAAAAAAATGGTGTGCTTTTAAATAGGTATTGAGAAAAAAAATGGTGTGTTTTTAAAATAGATAGCCCATGCAGTGGTGCTGCACTCCAAAACAAGCTAAATTATACTACAATTCTTAAGTTGTCTCGTCTTTTTACTCTAGAAAAATAATTGTTTTCCCCATCAGTGCACCAGATCTTTTGAGTGCCTGGTTCTCTGGAGGATGCTGCTGGAATGGGGTCCCCTGGAAAGCCCCCTGGACCAAAGAACAGGGTGAAGATGATGAACCAGAAAGAAGTGCCACGTACAAAAAATGGAAGTTCATTTCACCAAGAACGGTTTCCTGAACAAATTCTGATTGTCAAATATCATATTTGTATTATTTTTATAAACTGATTTTTACTGATTTTTACATCAGACTGAGGCCAATGGATTAATGTTTTTTTTAAGTGACAATATTTTCCTTTACTATAAAAAACATTTAAAAAAAAAATCAACAAAAATCAAAAAAATTAAAAAACAAAAAAACAAAAAACGAATAGGAGATAGCCAATTAAAAGAAGATAACAGATACATGTGATCAAAAGATAAAGATACAAGATAAAAACTTTTTTTTTGTTTTCCTTTGCTCAAGACTAGAGAACATTTTTTGTGTATGAATATCACCAATTGCATGTTATTTGTTTCTTGACTATTAAGATCAAGGTAAAATTGTGCCAATATCACCACTGGATTATGTAATGAAGCCGGGATTATTGCATGCTTGTTTTTCCTGCAGTGATTTCAGTTGTGTCCCAGCAGAAAAAAATGAGGGGGTTGTAGGGAAATACAAGGTAGCCGTGCATTTCATCACACAAAATTCAACACTATAAAGTAAACCAGTAAGTCTCCAACTTAGCCGGACCTCTTACGGTTCCCTTCCCCAATCTCAGGCCCCTTACAGCTTTCGAACGCAAAGTCAGTTTTATCAGGATGCACTTTGATTTCTTGAGTAGGCCTCTCAAACTTCCCTTCCCCAAGCTTAGGCCGCTTCCAGCTTTCAACACAAACATCATATATATACATATTCAGTGAAAAAACATTGTTAAAGGGATGTTATGGTTAAGTTGCGCTACTAAAAAACATATCAAATTTTGTGAAAAATCTTTGTTAAGGATACGTTATGGTTCAGTTGCCCTAATAAAAACCTATCAAATTCAGTGGAAAACTTTGTTAAAGGGACGTTACAGTTACTTTGCACTTCTAACAACCTATCCATATTATGGTTACAAGTAAAACGTAAAAACCCCAGAAATTCGCCAGTTATGGTAAGCTAAGCACCCATAACTCGCGCCAGCACCGTGCACTTCCAAGACTAACACCCAGGACTTCAAAGATGACATCACAAATGTGATTGATGACATCACTGATGACATCACATTTCCGGGCCACATGTTTTTGTTCACTGACATATCTAGGCCAGGTGTTTTTGTTCACTGACAGTCAGAAACTTAAAATTTAAAAGGTACTTTAAATCTAGGCATTAGCCTTCTCATATGTTTCTACATTACTATGTTTCTACAGAACTTTCCTTAGGGATTGGTCTCAGTTCATGGTGCATATATATGGGGCAATAAGCAAGCCTCACATACACCAATAATTTCTAAACATGAAGATACACGTTTATGTTATTAACAGTTTCTGATGATACTGCTTCTTTTTTGCTTACTGTATGTGCCTCTGATGTATATGCATTGTGGTCTTTATATGTATTGTTTGCAGTGCCACAAGTGTGTAGTAAGTGTTGAATTATTATCTGGTTAGTACATTTTTAACTGCACTGAAAATACTGATAAGGTGCCCTTCAATATTTTACTATACAACATTGCAAGATTATACATAGTGTACCTCTATGGTGCATGCTGCAGCCATTGCCTATGTTTATGTCTGACTAGGTTCCTGTACTAAGAACAACACTGCAATAGAATGTTGTTTAGAGCAATACATTCTTGAATAGTTTAAGTATATGACTCCCATCACTCCTGACATAGTTTTACCAACATTGTAATCAAAACCCATTATTGGGATTTTTTATCAAAATAAATGTCACGTGTGATGTCATCAGTGATGTCATCAATGACATTTCTGATGTAATTGTTGATGTCCTGGGTGTTAGTCTTAGCAGTGCATGGTGGTGGCGCAAGTTATGGTTGCTTAGCTGACCACAACTGGTGAATTTCTGTGCGTTTTATGTTTTACTTTTAACCATAATATGGATAGGTTGTTAGTAGTGTAAAGAAACTGTAATTTCCCTTTAACAAAGTTTTTGAACTGAATTTGATAGATTTTTAGTAGCGCAACTTAACCATAACGTCCCTTTAACATAGTTTTTTCACGGAATGTCATAGGTTTTTACCAGGATACCCTGAAATTTGTATATATGTACCATACAACATACTTAACCCCCTGGCTCCATGCTGATAACCTCAGGGTCCGCGGACTGTATGGCTGTTCGCGAACCTCGGGTACCATCCACACTGCCCAATAGCGCTGGGGTTCTTTCACATTATGGTAGTATACAGCAAAGAAATTGAACATTTTTAAAGACCAACACATAAGTGAATTGTAAGGAAAAATGAAATAGGTCTACAAATTCTCTACTTATAAAAGCAGCAATGCAATTGCAAAGAGTGTGAAACATAATGGAATACACCACGCAGGAAATAACCTGTGCTTCCAACAGTATTACCTCAATGCTTCAGTAAATACAAACTGAGAAGCAACTGTTAGTGGGACAAGAGCAAAGTACTGACAGCAGAACTGTTTTACAAAGTGGTAAGTTCACTATATTTTTCCTATAACAGTGCAGTTTGTTCAGTGTACAAGACAAGTAAAAATTGTTTCTCTTTTTTTAAACAGAAAAGGCAAGCACCCTGGAGTGGCTCGAGGAACATTTTCCTCATGATGAAATGAGTTAAGACAGTGGCCCTCATTACGAATGTTGCATTAAGGCAACAACGGTGCCGGTAGTGCTACTGGCGCTGTTGTTGCCATGCCGCAACATTACGAGTTTGTTCGAGGGTGCCGCTCTGGACCTCTGGTCAGACCAGGCGTGGTGAGCGGCACCCGCGAGCAGACCAGGATGGTAGCAACGGTACCACTGCTACCACCCTCCCCATTGAGCCCTATGGGGGCTGAAATGGGAATGGGGACGTTCCGGGTCCCGCGAAAGGGAATTACTGGGCCCTCCAAGGTTGGAATGGCCCAGTAAGTCCCCTTTTGCGGGAACCGGAGACGGACCCGAGTTTGGGGGTAGCCATGTCCTTAATAAGGGCATGGCTACCTCCAAACTCGTAATGAGGCCCAGTAACTGCAATGTTACACAATGCAGCTTGAAAAGTAAGAGAATTAATACACATTGCTTCACATGTACATGAGACATATTTTTTCTTTAACAGTACGTACGGGAAATGAAGGGAAGGGCCCAGAAGCAGCAGTACATGGGCACATAGTGTGAAAAATAAACTAGTGAGCCTGAGGGAAAAATTGACCAATTAATGAACAGTTTTGGTGACTTAAAATATTTTGTACAGAGACATATAATGTCCAATATTAAATACCACTGCCTCACCTACACCTGTACCCCTTAACCCTGTCCTAGCCAAACATCCCCACAAATTCCCTGTAAGCAAAGACGGCATGATGAGACATGAATCCCTTCCTCCCCTGATGCCCAACCTGTGGAATACCCCAAATCCCCAGTATATGTTTCCATTTCTGCTACCCCGCCCCTTTCCTAATTTTGTGTACTTATGTGTGTAAATAAAGTTCTATGTGTATACTGTTGCTATGTGTGTTTTCTCTTTTAGAAGTCCCGTTTGGAGTCCGCGGCACGTGCAACTGTCTGGGATGTCCACAATTAATCAAAATGGAGGTGTCCTACGGACACCGCGCCTGTCTGGGAAGTCCATATTCAAAATGGAGGTGTATTTAGGACTCAGCACATGTATGAATGTCCGCAAAGCTGTGACGTGCCTATAATTATTTCGGGGTTCCCACTCCTGTCCGGCGAACACTTGTGGCATGCACATCTCTCCCCCTGAGTTCTACGAAATTAGTGCCTAGCCGGCATGTCCACAAAGCGGTGACATACTTTAATTAGTTTGGGGATGCCACACATGTTTGGCAGACACCTGGGCGCATGCGCATCTAATTCCCTGTGTCCTACAGACAACACACGTGTCCGGCATGTCTGCAAAGTTGTGGCATACATTTAATTAATTCGGGAACCCCAACCCTGTCCGGTGGACACTTAGGGCAGTGTGCATCTATAACCCGGGTACTACGAACATCATGCCTATCAGGCATGTCCACAAAGCAGTGACTTACATTTAATTAGTTCAGTGACCCCACCCATGTCTGGCAGATACATGGGTGCATGCGCATCTCATCCATCCTACGAACACTGTCCTTGTTCGGAACTGTCTGCTGCATGTGTGTCACACTTTTAATTAGTTAATTAGTTCGGGGACCCCAACCCAATCAGTAGGACACCTATGCGCATGCACACAATGTATCATGCGCAATAGATGTCCTGCGGACAGTCGTCCCATTCACAAACGTCTGCGACATCACCGTGTGACCGCACCCACGCTGAGCATCAGCCCTACTTTGCGAACAGGGTCTGGGCCCCCGAACAGCAAAAAAGTGTTTTTTTTTAGCAATCCAGGGTGTTCTACTTTGGAACTTCACCCTTACAGAGGTCCCAGACCATGCCTCAGGCGATCTGGACACTTTTTGGAACTTTTTGAGCCCAGCTTGGGATTCGAAGTGTCTGCAGAGCATGCGACTGTCCTCGTAGCGCTCCCCAGCACCCCTATAAAAGGCCACACCCCAGTGCTCCACCAAATTCTGTTTTCATTGGCAGTCATTGGCATTCAATTGATTTATTGCTGCACAGAGCACCTGGCTGTAATTGGCATTGCTGTTGTTGCTGCCTCACCAGGACTACTGTTGCAGGTTGCTGTGCTGTTTGCCAGATTGCTGTGTTCCTGGTTACAGGCTACCTTAACTTGGATAATGGCATCCATGTATATCTCTGCTGCTGCCTCTGCCTCAGCACCATCACCACCACCTCAACCACCACCACAACCTTTCCAAGGGCCTGGGGAGGAGAACAGAAGTGACGATGCAGAGGAGGAAAAAGAGGAAGAAGAGAATGTGGCAGTGGAAGTCCCCACTACCTGTGAGTCTTGGACGTGGAGACTTTGTACCACCATTGGTGGTACACCCAAGGCTAGTGCAGCCAAGGTTCGCTGCAATAAGTGCCACATGGTATTCAGTCATGGTAAACTTGGGCTGTACAGTTATGGGACTTCCTCCATGTGGTGACACCTGAGATCCAACCACAAAGCAGAAATTCGGAGGGTTGTCCTCTTCAAACAGGGAAGTAGGTTCAGTTCCACTGCAGCATCCTCGACATCTGCTCTTCTCACCACAATGGACACTCCTGTGGGGCAGAAGATTCCTCCAGCAGCCTTGCACGCTGTACGCAACACAGTATGTCTGTACCTTTCAAAGGTCACTGTTTTGTTTGTGTACAGAGACGCAGTACTTGGCAGGGTTGAGCAGCTCCGGAGTGTTTTGGAAGCTGCGGTCTCGGGCAATGAAGGAAAGTGCCCCATACCTCGATGAGGCGCACCCAACATCTGTCCATCAGCCCTTTCTTAACCCTGTGGTTAGTGCCCTTTCCCTACCCGCCCTACCCTTTCCTCCCTTTTGTGTTGTGTTTTTTTTTTAGTGGTCATAGAGATATACAACACAATCACATCATTACCAAGGTACATATGTATCGTACATTATACTTATCCTCAAGGTATCAGAGTTATATAGTGTCATCAACATCCGAAATCATGTCACACAAATACATTCGAAAAGGTCCCCATATATCATTAGGTCTGCTTGCCGATGGGCGCGTTAGGACAAACTGCTCCTCAGCTTCATTGACATAAGTCAGTTCTTTAAGGAAATGTTTCATGCTGGGTGGTCCAGCGCTCTTCCATTGTTGTAAAATACATTTTTTAGCTACTGTACATGAAACGTTGAACAGTCTCCTGACCTTTTCAGAGCACTTGCCTATATCTCCAAACAGATATTTCTGCGGTGTCAATGTCAGGGGGATCAGTGTAATTTCTTCCAGCATCTCTGCCACCTCCCTCCAGAAACCAGCCACCATCGGACACATCCAGTACATATGGAATGCCCCAGCCTCCCCTGCTTTGCATTTGGGACATTCCCCAGACCCACCCGGCGTAAACTTCGCTATTTTGGCTGGAGTATAGTGTAGTCTATTTATAATTTTAAACTGAATCAAGCGCAGGCCAGTGTTTAGGGACACTCGCTTGGTGAGCGAACAGTATCTCTCCCAGGTTTGGTCATCTAAGGGGGTCTGCAGGTCCCTTTCCCACTTAACTTTAACCAGGTTGGTCGAGGGGAAGTATGTTTGGACTGCAGTATACAATTTCGAGATCCCCAAGCCGCCCTCGAGTGTCACTAGTTGTACACAAGGATGGGTAGGGGGCTCTTCAGGGAAGGCGGGCCAGTGTTTCTGAAAGGCTGATCGTATATGGTAGTACTGCAGCATCCTAAGCGGACCCCTGCCGAGCGCCCTCGTTATTTCCTCCAGGGTCGCAAACCTTCCATCAATAAACAGGTCACCAAGTTTCATCTCCTCGTTGGGGTCCCATGTTTCGCGCAACCCGTTGTCATGAGTTGGCGGTATACCTGGGTAGTTCCAAAGGGGAATCGCAGGGTTATAGGGACACTCCACTCCCAGTCTCTTAAATATTGCTTTCCACGCATCCACCGTGCAGCTCACCGGGTTAAATTCACATGTGTCTCTATACCGTGTATCAAATATCACGGATTGTATGTTTGTGGGTTGTGTGGTGAGTTCTTCTATCTCCACATGTGGGGATCCACTGGAGTTATCATACCAATACCTCGAAAATTGGGCTTGGGCAGCGTAATAGTATAGTTCGAAATCGGGTGCCGTTAGGCCTCCGGCAGAATACGGCTCAAGCAGTTTGTCCCATCCTATCCTATGGGGATGTTAACAAAAAAATACAGCAGTTTTGGCAAGACTATCATTTTGAGGACCGCATCTCTCCCATGTAGTGAGAGTGTGAGGCGGTCCCACATCAGTAATTTAGTGCTCAGGGCTTGTAGTGCACTCTCATGATTATCCGAGTATAGAGTTTCTTTATCCTTGGAGACCAATATTCCCAAGTATCTAAAGGATTGCGCAGCCCATTTGAGTCTGCACGTATAGGCGGGGCATGTAGTTGCCAGTGTGAGAGGGAATATCTCAGACTTCCCCTTATTTATGGAGTATCCTGAGTGCGCCGTGAATTCCTGAATCTCCACCATAATAGGAGCGATATTGTGTTCTGGCGCGCGAACATACAGAAGGGTATCGTCCGCGTATAGAGATATCAGCTGGGTGGCCCCTTTCAGGTTTATGTCCCTGTTTGAATGTCTAAGTCTAACTACAATCGCCATCGGCTCTATTGTTAACGCAAAAAGTATGGGCGAGAACGGGATGCCTTGTCTGGTGCCCCTTCCCAACAGAAATAGGTCAGAGATGGTGTGCTTGGTCAGCACTCGGGCACCAGGGTTCGTGTATAGTAGATTCACATATGCAATGAAATTAGGGCCGATACCAAATGCCCTCACCACCGCCAGCATATAGGCCTACGAGACGGAATCGAAGGCCTTTTCGGCATCTAAGGATATGGCCACAGCCTTCCTCCCCTGGTCATTCTGGGCCATAACACCAAAAAGGCTACGGAGATTGAGGGCCGTGGACCTATTGGGGACGAAGCCGTTTTGGTCGGGGTGTACCAGTCTCGGGACCTATGGCAACACTTTTGCGAATATTTTGGCATCAGTGTTTATCAATAAGAGCGGCCTATATGACGATATTTCCTGAGGGGGACGACGGTGTTAAAGGAGTACAGTTATAATGACTTCCCTCATCGAGGGGGGCAGTGTTTTGCTATGAAGTGATTCTTCCCATACCTGTAACAGCACAGGGACCAGCTCTACGTGGAATTCTTAGTAAAATTCCGCCCCTATTCCAACAGACCCCAGAGCTTTGTTGGATGCCAGGTCTTTAATCGCCTCAGTGATCTCTTCCACCGTAACCGGCTGGTCGATGGCCAGTCGTGTCTCATCAGGGAGTGTAGGCAATTGCAGGGTGTCTAGGTATGTTTTAATTTCGGTATCTGTTTTGGTATCTCTGTTACTGTATAATTGCTGATAAAATTTAGTAAACTCATCATTAATCTCCATCTCCCCTAGAAGGACCTCTCTCCGTGGTGTCTGTATGCTCTTGATCTGGGTGTGATGTCGATCCTGCTTCAGTAAGTTAGACAGAGTCCTGCCAGCCTTACTCCCTTCTCCGTATCTACGGGTGTGGATCAGGGCAGCCATATATTGCACCTCCTTGAAGGCCATCTTACCAAATTCTTGTATGTCAGCTAGAGTCGCCTTGCCTTGAGTAGAAGTATATGCAACCTCTAGTGTTTTCAGTATAAGTTCAGTCTGGGTCAGCTCAGCGCGGACCCCTTTAAGGAGTCCCACAGATTTAGATAACAGGGTTCCCCTGATCCACACCTTAAAGGATTCCCATACCGTGGAGTATCTATCAACAGAGACTATGTTCCTATCTAGGAAATCCGCAATTTCAATGTGCAGTCCCTCCACCTCCCCCAAATCACACAGTAGCCCCCTGGGCATTCTCCATTTTCTAGCAGGTCTGGGGAAATCACGAAATTCAACCTCCATCGCAACCGGGGAGTGATCAGACAGTGTGCGGGGCTACATTTCACAAGTCTGCATCGCGGTGATGACCGCAGGGGAGACAAACCAATAGTCAATTCTGGACTGCGAATCATGCACCGATGAGTAGTATGTGTAACCCCTATCTTTAGGATGAAGCACCCGCCAGGCGTCCTTCAGTGAGAGTTGAAATATGATATGCTTCAGAGTAAGGGCAGATTTACTAGGCTGTCTCAAAACCGTACTGGACCTGTCCAACTCAGGGTCAAGGGCAACATTGAAATCTCCCCCCCATATCATGGTGGATACGTCAATGGAAGTAATCAACTGGTATATATCGGTATAAAAGGTTGGGTCATCGATATTAGGACCATACGTGTTGACCAGTAGGATCTGTTTGCCTGTGACCTTACCCCAAACAAGGACATACCTCCCAAGGGGGTCTATTTTCTGCCGTTCCAGCTTGAATCCCAAACCGGGGTGTATCAAGGTGATGACCCCTCTGGACTGAGATGAGTAATTCGTATAGAACCTCGATTTGCCCCAACCAGGGATTATGTATTCATTATTGACATCCATAGCATGTGTTTCTTGCACCATGACAATTTGCGCACCATGCCTGGCAATGTAATTCCCCACCTTTCTAGTTTTAGTCCGATTATTTAGAACCCTAACATTCCAGGACAATAATTTCATTCTCAGACTGCACCCCAAGTCTACAAAGAATTGTACGGATTGTATCCCACATCCCATTTATGTACCTCTCATGGACCGAGTGTCGTGTCATAACCTCAGAGACCACTTGTTTAACCATCAACCAACAATTTATCACCCTCCTTCCCTTGCCAGGCCAGGGATCCACAACATCGGACCCACTGCTCGCTTCAGATTGCAAGGGTGTGCAACAACAACAACTTGCCAAACACTATTCAACTCCTCCCCCTCCCTCATCGTCATCCCCAACTTGACGACTTCCCCCTCGTAACTTGTGGAGCCTTCCAGGGGTGGACATGTTGCCTCACATGACCGACAATTCCGGCTCCCCAGCACCCCACTTTCCTTAAATTGTGAGGCCATCTGTAATACCACCAGGAGACAGGGTCTAAGACCAACCCTTACAACTCAGTCAGTTGGGCCGGGTCTGTTGTTCTGAGCAGGTCTGTCCCCTCTGGGAGGAAGGGATAGAGAGGATTCTATGTATGCCATGGGTTCTGTCGGTTTTTCAAAAAAATGTGCTCTCCCAGCGTGCTGAATCCTCATTTTTGCCCAGAATATTAGGGCGTATGTGATCTGACGCACATTCAGAAGTTTCTTTACCGATTCGTACGAGCGCCTGATCGCCTGAACCGCAGAGGAGAAATCAGGGTAGATGTGTATCCGACTTTCCTCGAAGTGTAGTGTGCCAGCCTCCCTGGCCAGCCGAAGGATCGTGTCCCTATCCGTATAATTCAAAAGGCGAGCAATGATCTTAGTGGGGGTGCGCCTGGTTTAGGGACCGGTGCCAGCGTGCAATGAACCCTTTCAACTAGGAAATGTTCTGAAAAGGCAACGGGGTCAAATAGGGATCTGAACAGTCCCTCCAGTTTCTTCTCCATCTGATTTTTCCCAAAGGATTCCGGCACACCAACGACTCGCACGTTGTTTCTTCTCGAGCGGGATTCGAGGTCTTCACATTTGTTCTGCAATTTACTGACCATTTCTTTGATCTGGGATATATCTTGACTATGGAGAGCAATAGTGTCTTCATTGACGGATATCCTATTCTCGGTTTCTGTGATTCGAGTGCTCTCTTTATCAATTCTGGCCCTCATGGAGCCTATGGTTGCCACTATTTCATCCAGTTTTACATTTACCGCCAAGAACCCATTCTGTACCAGCGTTGCCAACTTATCCTCGCGCTCAACCAGTCCCACTTCCTCAGACACAGCGGATGCCGGGTGCATGTCCATAGCTGCAGTTTGGCTTGGAGTGTTAGTGCAGGTATCCATTGGGCCCTTCTTCTTCCCACCTGAGGACTTGGATGATTTGCTTGACCTGCGCTGTTCCCCCATATCAGCAAGAAATATATACGACCGCCTCCGGCTAGGGTGTTAGCTGAGTCGGCACCACCATGTCCACTAATGCGTGGCCTATTCACATGAAGATGAGACCCAGAAATGGCCATGTCTCGCTGTTCGTCGCGGTGCACTAGGGAGTGTTAATACGGATGAACTGTGCTCTCCCACGTATTCAACCTTGCAGCGTGTTGTTTCCAGCTTCCCACGGAGCCCGTGCACGGAGCCCGTGCGGCGCATAAGTGTGTACCCCGGGGGGAACTGGAGCGAGAGGCCCCGGGAACTGTCCCCAGTGTTTGTCAAGTTGTGTCGCCGGGCAAACCACGGCAAGGGTGAGGGTGAGGGGCAAGGGCAGCTGGAGCTGAGCGCACCCCTTATGTCCCCGCCCGCTCGCCCCCGGGTACCTTGTGATGTAGGTTCAGGTGATTCAGCAGGCCTGCACACGCTGCCGATCAGGATCCGCCCCCGGTTCCGCCCAGGAGGCGAGTCAGCGCGGGGGAAGAAGGAGCCCTCCTGTCATAGTTGTCCGCCTACCGCAGTCTCCGTGACTTTGTGGCCGTCCAGCAGTGAGGAGCGGTTGAGCCCGATCATATCCCAGGTGCGAAACTGCCGCGGCAGGCTCCTCCCCTCAGTGGCCTGCCGCACGTCTGCGTCCCCGGCGCTCGGGTGAATGCACGTGGTTCCGACCTTCGGACCATCACTGTGCCAGGTGATGGTCAATCTTCACACGGCCGTAAATTGATGAGGACAAGCCGTTTTTAGCCAGGATTTTCACCCGCCATGCCCGGGTATTCAGGCCTTCGGTAGCAGTGTCTCCCAGCCTCGCAGACAGCCTTGATGCAGATTTATATATACAGGATGTTGAGGTGGAGCGGGAGCACCAAAATCAAGCAGCCATCTTGCTTGTGCGCAACAGCGCCCCCCCTTTTGTGTTGTGTTTAAAAAATCCCAAAAAGTAACAATACTGAAAAACCAAAAAAAACATGCAGGGTGTGGCAGCATGTAAACCATTGCATTATTTTCAAGGAGAAAGTGGTGGCTCTGAAAAGAGCCTTTTTTTGTTCTTGGAAGCTTTGAAGTGGCCAAAACCTACTGCACACATGCTCGCTTTGCTTGCATGAATGGCTTCAAAGCATTTTGGATATTGCGCAAACAAACGTAATTGCCAGCATCAGTAAGATGCCCAGAATGCACACAAAAAAGGGAAACTGCATGTATATTAAGAAAGCATGACAAGTACATGCATTGCTCAATGGACAAAATGCACCATTGGGAGGAAAGCAAAGAAATGCATGTGCACATTGCAAATAGTGCTATCTGTAAATTTGGATAAATAAATGAAACTGCAGCACTGCCCCCCATACCAACAATGTTAATACTCCCAAGTCCACACTCCTATGCAGTGCTGTACAATTGCACAGGCACACTAATTCTTCCTGCCAACAAATCCTCCTACAATCTAAAACAATGTGTTCTCCTACTGCTATTACTATACCATTAACACACATACCCACCAACGTCCTTCTTTTGCAATTGCAGTGAAGAATCGCCTGCTAAAAGCCAGTGACATCCCTGCTGAAAGATAAAACCCAGAAGAAACCTACTCTTCAAATCCAACAATGTAAGTGCAGTACTGTTGTAGTGTTCTGCCTGTTACTCAGACAGTGCAGTGTTGTTGTATTGTAGCCTAGACAATTTTATCCAACCCCACATCACTTGCTTCACCCTTACGCATTGCACCTTGCCAGGTCCACTGTTTATATTATCATCAGAAGACCAGTATTTAAATACCCACTAGTTTTATAAAAACATTGTAACGTCCTTACCTCTTCAAGCACATTACACCGTCATACACACTGAAGCAAACCTTTCCCACAGGAGCACACACACATACCAGTACAAACTTCCCAACCAAAGGCAACAGCCCTTTGTACAATCACACTCCTCTACATATACCTACCCTCATATTCAGATACTCATGCACAGGACACACAAATACATTGCACAACTTAAAAACTCACATTTTCCTTTTTCTCAAACAGATATAATACAATGCCTACCAAAAAGCAACTCTGTAAAAAACAACGCAGATATAGAGCAGATAAAACTCAAACCATGCAAAATGGCAATCCACCTATAGCAGACTTTGTACAAAAAGTTCAAACGAAACAGCTAATACAGTCACTGAGCAATACGGAATCAGGTTTGAGAAAATAATTCTCTTGCAAAAGGTGATACTAAATGTAGAAAGAAGAAAGCAAATGCAAGTAGTGCTAACACTACATCTATCAACGTTAACATAGCCACAAGTAAGCATTCCAAAAAATTAATTAGACAAAAAATGTTCCACCATAGAATCATTCAGAAACTTATAAAAACAGGGGAGGAGTCCTTAAAACTTACAGCAGAAAACTGATCCTGTAAACTGTCGTAGACAGTGCAATGCTTCTGAAAAGGAAAATATTTATATTAATTTTACACAGAACGAAACCACAAACAAAATTAATTAGTAAAACTACAAAAAGTACTTTGCAACATACGCAGTATGGACATAGATTCCTTTGCAAACATCTGTACAGGTGAGCGGATTCAGACCACCAACAGAGAGCCATATTTCAATGTAGAGGCATACAAACCAGAGCAAACAAAACCAATTAGCATACATAGCAGTGGACGTGGGTATGAAAAGGTAGACTATACCATTATGGGAGAAGAAACGCTGATTGCAATAATATCCCAAAACAAACTTACAATCAACTCTCCATTCCACTGAACCAATCCGTCCCATCTAAAAATGGCCGTGCATCCCAATGTGTAACGTACGAAAACAATCCTTCAAATCTTTACGGCAGTTCCTGAGTAAGTGTGTGAAAACCAAAGACAAATAAAAAATTGAAATATTACAAACCATGGACTCATGTCCAGTGCGCAAATACACAGGACTACAAGGACATTCATTAGCCTGCCGTTTTTGGGCCTGCTTGCAAAAGCACCTTCCACTAGATCAAAATGTTAGCAACACACCAGTCTACTGTACAAGCTCTTGTTCAGAGACAGTACTATGCAAAAAGTCCTGCTTTAGCACTGGAGCATTTAAATCACATTCTCCTACATGGTACAGCCAAAGAACGGATTGAAGAAATAGACCACATCTAAAGCAAGTATTTTGGAAGTGAAGAGCACACACTTGTAAAATTCAGTAACTTTAAAAGAGATTAGTGACAACCTTGTAGATGCCAATCTTCTATTACATATGTACAAAAAATAAATAGCAAAGTTTAAAAGCACACCGGCTGAAGTACCAATTATGTGTGTGTTGTTGCAGATTTTTTTTTACAGAGAGCACCAAAAGTGTAGAAATAACATACAAAATACAAGACAGTGAGGAATCCCAATGGTTCCAATTAGCTCTCTATTTTATAGCAGAAAACAAATACAAAATTACTAACCCCTAAATACATTGCACATACTGCACTGGAAAACTTGTCAATAACCAAATGTCTTCACAGGCTACCACTTAAACTTGGAAATGTTCCCACTCCCAAAACCACTCCAACAACTTAATTTGTATGAGAGCATTGTAATCCAAACAGTGCACCCATTTCAAGCGATAATATGCTTTCAATCAAAAACAGCCAACTTGCCTCCTTCTGAACTACTGAAAGTCATTAGATGCAAAGTAGTTTATTTGCCATTAGATCTTAAGCAAAATGTAGACACGTTGAGAGTGCAACGGCCAATAAATCAATCTTTGATTGTCCTAGTGAATGGTGTACGAACAAAATAAAAAAGACATTGGCAGCAACTAGTAGGCCTAAACAAAGTTAGAGAAGCACTGCAATAGCTTAAAGAGATCAATGAATACTACAAAGAAATAAACATTGAAGAAAACCTGAGAGAAACCACCCACATAATTCAGGATTCCTCATCAACTGGCCAATTTGAACTTCTAGATCATACCACAGCCTCCAATATTTTAGAGCAGTATAAAATTCACCATATACACTCCAAAGACACCATAGCGGATGCACTAGAAACTTATCAAATGCGGCAAGCCAAAGGATCTCCAATCAGCATATGGGAAAAAAAGTGTAAAAGCACAAGCCTTTCCTCTACTGTTTCCTACTGGAAAAGGTGGAAGGTACATTGAAAGATGCACACAAATAACAGCATTAGAATGCTGCTCTTCACGAATGTATTCTGAAGACCCCAGATTCAGATAAAACATTGAATACATATTCCACATCCTCTTTGAAAGTGAACTAGCAACTCTATGTTACAGAGTTGCACACACATTGAAAAGTTTTACAGTCAAGTATGACAAATCTCTTGGAAAACATTTGTGGTATGAAAGAATACTGGTTCTGACGTCACGCAGATGTACGGTGTATGCTCCACAACCTTAGGGCTCAATGGGAATGGGGAGGTTGGATGCACCGGCACTGTTATAAACAGAGACGGTGCATCAGACATGCTGTGCTCGCGGGTGCCTTTCTGCCCGCCAGGTCCGACTTTGTGAGCAGAAAGGTACCCAAAAGCACAACTCGTAGTTTGCCGGTCCGGGAACTACGATACCGGCAAGCTCACCAGTACCATAGTTCAGAACCGGCAAACTTATAATGAGGCCCAATGTGTCAGTATAAGCAATCTGAAGAAAACTTTGCTCTACTGAAATCACAACTGAATAATGAGCACTGTAGCTTTTTCCTAGAAGTAACTAAAGAAATTGAGCATGTATGGAGCATGAAACTAAAACTTGTACCTGTCAAAACTATAAACCTGCATCCTGTATGTAAGTGGTCAAGCTGGTTCAAGCAAAACATTCTTAATAAAATAAGCAAGTTCCAGCAACAATGGACAAACAACAAGCTTTGATCTTTGGATTCTGCTCCCACAGGTTTAGTTGCATAGAACAGCTGCCTACAACATAGGTGGTGTTACTTCACAACAATTGCTAAGCCTTTCAGTAGAACACCAAAACAATTAGACTACTACAAACTTCCAGCAGAATCTGCTATGGAGCTACGCAGAGTTTTGAAACAAATGAAAATGCTCCTAATAGATGAGCTGATCATGGTCTCCAACCTAATGTTGGTTTTGATTCACCTCAGATTGCAAGAGGTCCTTAAAGCAGACTACGAAGAACTCTTTGGAGAAAAACACATGATTGTTTTCAGAGATCTTCTTCAATTAACACCAGTGAAAGGTGAACCTATTTTTAAAAACTTAAGACACAAAGGCCCTCATTACGACCCTTGCGGAAAGCGACTGACCGGAGCGCCACAGCGTAAATAGCGTTTCCGCCATTGTACGAAGGAGCAAAGTGCGGCCCATTCCGACCCATCGGGCACGAGCACCACGCCACGGCGGAAGTGCAAAGTCCGCGATGGCGGAAATGACCCCAAAACGGCCCACACCGCCGCCGTACGGCGCCCTAGGTGCAATACCGCCACCCCTCTTAGCGGTCACCGCAGTGTGCGCCTACCGGAAAGTACGGTGCCCGGAAATATACGGAAACGGAAGTTAAAACATGGGCCCGGAACGGGAAACATCCCGGCGTACACCTATAAAAACACTAAAACCACACAACCACTAAAATCACTACCCTGAAACACACCCCAACCCGTCAACCACCCTAGCGAAACCAAGAAAAATGGGAAAAGTAGCGAAGAAAGCGTGCGACCGCAAGCGGCAGGTCCACTTCTCCCGTGAGGAACTCACCGTGCTAACAGAGACCCTCCAGGAGAATGCTGCCGTCGTCTTCTCCACGCAAATGACCAGGACGGCACTTGCAAACAAGAAGGCCATATGGGCTCTGGTGGCACAGCGGGTAAGTGCGGTGGGGACCGCACCCCGCACCCCACAGCAATGCCGCAAGCGATGGGATGACCTGCGGATACGCGTCCGCAGCATACTCTCTGCCAACCGCAACATTGCCACAGCCACCGGGGGAGGTCCTGAATCACCCATCAAGTTGACCCCCTGGGAAGAAATCTGTGCCTCCACCATCGGAATGGAGAGCATAGAGGGAGTCGGAGGGATGGAGAAAGGAGTGCAGACATCCGAAGATTCAGGTAGGTGGGCCAGATAAAACAATGCCAAATCCACACAGTCCATCCATGTGAAGTACCATGCGTCCACATAGTGCAACAGAAACACATGTCCAGGAGAACGTCCACACACATCGGCCTGAAAGCGCACGTCAAAACCCACAATAAATACATAAATAATTAAAAACCCCTAATACACGCACTACACGTGCAGCAGGCACACCCTAACTGCAGGCTGCCAAACAACTGCACCCTCACTCCACACACAAATCAAAGCACCTCCAAGACCCCGACCCAAATCACCCTCAGGTACCACCCCAATGCATGTGATACAATGCCATTCCAATTCCCACTGACCCATCAATAACCCTCGCCCTCCTTTACTCCACCACAGGGTCCGATCCAAACGACGAGCTACAGGACACCCCTACCAGCACACCTGCAAAGAGGGCCAAGACCAACGGCCAGAGACCCTCCACCTCAGCTGCACGCATCAAGACACGGCAGCAGCACAAATCAGGTGGCAGCACAGAGGAGGGAACATCAACAGGCACCCCAGCAGCCAGCATGCCCACAACACCACCACCACAGGTCCCCCCAATGGATGCCACAGAAGGCACTGCCTCTGGTGGCAGCAGCACCATAGGTGACACCCCATTGATGGCAGCATGCTCGGACACAGAAAACGGGGATGCCGAAGTCAGATCCATCCATGACCTGTCCCAATCCCCCTGTCTGTCCCATCCCGTACAACATGAGGATACCACGCAAGGGCACCCACAAGACGACGACTGGCCATCCCCCACAAGCCCTGTGGCAAGGCAACATGAGGACAACAGCCCCTCTGTGACACCCCCGCAAATGGCCATGGCCCAGCAGAGGCAACAGTCCCTCGACCAGTTGATCGAACAACAGCAGCAACTGGCCACACTCCTCAAGGACCATGCCGATGAATGTGGGGGCACTAAGGCAGACATAGAAACATCAACTGAGACACTTAGGGCAGAAATGGAGAGAGGTACAGAGACGCTAAGGGCACAAATTGAGAGAAGCACCGAGAGCCTGAGGGGGGAACTGCATGCGACGTCCAAAGACGTATGTGCCGAACTTGCCGCAGTGCGCCGTGTGCTCACTGAGCTCTCGCAAACCCTTAGGGACATGCATGGACGTGAGCAGGCAGACACATCATCCGTTGCAAGTTCCGTCCAGGGCAGCCCCCAACGTAGATCTGGAAGGAACCTGCGCTCCACAGGCAGGGGTGCCCCTGATACCCGCAGAGGGGGCATGCAATAGCGACAGCCCACTGACAATGAGCATCTTTGGACACTGGTGTTCGGGGGGGAGGTAGGAGGGTGGAGGGGGTGTGTTGGGCTCACTTGGGTGGCGGGTCGATAGGGTGTTCAACATGATATCACATATGCCATAAAAAGTGCACGATCAACCAATGAGAAGTGTGGACATTGATCTTTGTGTACTAGGCCATCATAGGCGTACAGTCCATATTGTGCATGTCCCAGACACACGCAGTGCCACGAGTCCCGTGTCCATGTATCAGCCACCAGGCGTGAGTGCTAGAAGCATACATCAATGAGATGCTGACGAATGTCACGGGCCTCCGGTGCCTCGCAGACTCCATGAGGTGCTGCCACATCCCCACCCTCATCATGACCATCATCAGGTGCTTGCAGTTCAGCGTCAGGGGGCATGGGCACATTTCTACGTACGCACATGTTGTGGAGCATGACACATGCCATCACCATCTTTGCAACCTTCTCATGGCGGTACAGGAGTGCCCCGCCAGACCTGCTGAGGCAGCGGAAACGGGTCTTCAGTAGGCCGAATGCCTGTTCAATGACTACACGGGTACGTGAGTGGGCATGGTTGTAGTCCTCCTCATGCTGGTCCCGTGGGTTCCGGACTGGTGTGAGGAGCCATCTCTTCAGTGGATATCCAGCATCACCTGTATGTGGACGAGAAACGTATGATGTGGAATGCCATTGATACGTACGCACACCCCCCCCCCCTTCCTGGCAGGTCATTGACAATTCACATACCCCACATCATCATGCATGTAATGAGACTCACCGAGTAGCCAGGATCTGTTCCCTGCGTGTCGCTCCATGTAGCGTGGTATTGTAGAGTTCCTCAAGACCATAGAATCATGGGTTGATCCAGGGAATCGGGCACAACAATGTGTAATGATCCTGTTGGAGTCACACACCATCTGTACATTCAGGGAATGAAATTGTTTTCGGTTGCGGTACTGGGCCTCCATGGCATGTGGGACGACCAATTCAACATGGGTGCAGTCGATGGCACCAATGCAACCCGGTATGCCGGCAAGTGCATGGAATCCCACTTTTGTGTTGGTTATTTCCTGCTCCGAGCGTGGTAGAGAGATGTAGTCGTCTGCGTGCTTCAGGAGGGCATCGAGCACTTGCAATAGTGTCCGTGAGAACAGTGGCTGAGAAATGCCATGCAACTGTCCGACTGTGTGCTGGTAGGTGCCTGTGGCCAGGAAGTGGAGTACAGACACCACCTTCAGTAGGGGTGGGATGGCGGTTGGGCTATCTATCATGCTGACAAGGTCAGCCTGTGTCATGTCCACAATGGCGGCTATGGTGTCCCGGTCCAGACGGTAGAGGGTGTGGATCTGCTCATCAGTGAGGTTGAACGGATGTGCTCGGAGGCGTTGAATTGCGGGCTGCCTGCGTGGTGGTAGTGGCTGTGCTGGTGGGCCTTGCTGGCCCTGCCTTAGCCTCCTCCTCCTCCTGCGTCTCCTCCGTGCGGCTGGTTGTAGTTGGTGTTCGTCTACTTCTTGGAGTCGGAGCACTTGCAGTGCTATCAGGTCCCCCAGGGCCAACATCGCGAGTCCTGCCGGTAGCATTTCGGTGTGGTTGTGGGAGGAGACTGGCTGTGCAATTTATGTGTTTTCAGGCTGTATGGCCTCCACCTGTGGTGATTGATTCCACCTGTGCAAACTGCTCTCCCCTTTGGCCGAGCACGTCCCGCGCACAACGCTGCAATTCGGGGAATTGTATCTTGCTATTGCAATCATGTATTTGTACCCGATGGCCGTGTAAGATTGGTTGATATGTTCATTCTGCTGTGGTCCCATTGTTTCACATACTATCTGTGCAGTCGCGAACAGACTTGTGAGGGGTCAGTGGGACGTAGTACTCGAGTAACGGTGGGCCCTCATGCATCACTGTACCGAGTTGCAACGACGGGCGGGGCGTCCCATTCGTGGGTGAAGGCAGTTGCCATTTTCACACACAGCCGCACTCGATGGAATAATTAGTGATTTCAAACGGCCACAGATGCCTTTTCGACGTGATGTTGCAAATGAGGAATTCGAAGGGCGGCGCTTTCGGTTTCCAGCTAGCGGCGAGGAGATGCCCACAGGTCTGACTGCAAATGTAACGTTCTATTGTTCTATGTCCTTGAGACAGGGCCCATGGCGAGGGAGCAATGATTGATATGAATAGTTTGGGATGCGCAATAGCTACGTGGGCGATGAGGCCGTCCGTTCCCAAATACATGTTACTTCACAACACTGGAATTACGGGCTGGGGCACTGTGGATTTAGCAGGCTGCATAACGCACAGACTCAATGGATGTTTCTAATGTTATGTGAGTAATTATTCAGGCATTTTGATCCCGGGATGAGGGAATGATGGATGGATGCATGGGCAGGTGATTTGATACAGAGTTTGCCATGTACAGGGCTTCTTGGGATCTATCCGCCTCCCCTACGCTATGTGATGCAGGGCTGCCATAGTGGGACCATCGTCCATCTGGCCTTGTTGAGCCCTCCCTGTCTCGAGGCGCCCTCAGACACTCGTTTGTGATGGTGTTTGCACCTCGATATAGATGGTTATGAGTCGCAAGTGGTTTTGGGGTGGTGATGTTCCTTTGGAGTGGGCTAGCATGCATATGGCTGTGGATTTCGTGTGATCATTGAAGTGAGTTGTTGGTATGTAGTTCTGATGGCCATTCTGTTCTTTTTCTTTTCTTTTGGTTGACAGGTATCTCCTCCCCTTTTGCCACTGCCATCTGTATGCCACTCCTGCAGATGGATTTTACTCCCGACACCTGCTGCTTCGTGTTAATCAGTGGAGCAGCATTACGATCTTATGGGACGATCGCCAATGGGCCACATGCCCTTACGCAGTACTGGTGGCTCGGAGCAACATTTCGGCCTTTCAGCTGGACTAGTGCCTCCCCATTGGGACGGCCCTGCGGTTCTGTGCGCTTCCATGTTGCCTTTTCGTACGTGAATGTGGCTCTGTGTACCATGGGGGAACAGGGCGACACACAGGTAGTGGCTGGTCATTTCTTGCGGAAGCAGCCCACAATGGTGATTAGTGTTTTGGAGTTCATGGCCTGATGGCTGTATGTGCTTGGTGATTTTGATGTGCATAAAATTTCTATTCTGATTTGGCCCGTGTAGCGTTTTTCTTTGCAAGTGATGTGGCATATGCCTATTTGGGGGGCGATGTATTGTGAGGAGATCTGCATTGGGTTCCAGCTTCGGGGTTTAGTTGCGTGGTACTGTGCTGTGCGCGTTTGCCTACGAAGCCCAGTGAGGTCAGGGATGGGGGCTGCCAATATGCCAGTTTGAATGTTGTCATGCTCAGGGGCGGGGGATTGGGTTTTGTGTAACAGATGCCGGTCAGCCAGGTGGACTGGTGGAATGATGTGGTTTTCGGAATATTGCTGGTCACAGGTGCCTGTGTTTGCGTGCGTTTCTTGGTGGGGGACTGTGGTCATGTCCATTGGGATGGCTTCTGTATTCGTGCCATCTGTGCCCTGCAGCTCCCATTGGCCCCTCTTGTGTTTCTTTTGTTCGTTGGCATGCATGGGTGACTTGTACATTTCAATGGTTGCATTGTGGCTTCATTGCACCTACGGGGAGTTGTACTTTGTGGGCAGGGAGCGGTGTACAGGCACTCAGTGGGGCCGTTTACGGTTGATTCGCGATGCCGTACTTCTCGCCATGGCGGAATGGTACATTCCGCCATGCCTGATGGCGTTAGGTACATGTCCGCTAGGGTCGGAATTGGCGTACCGTTGCACCATGGTGGTGTTTGCGGTTTGGCATGGCGCGCGCGCGCGTGCTTGGTGCAGTTAGCGTTGGCGTTCACTACGGTGTCGCTAATGGCTTCGTACTTTGCGGTGACGGGTCATAGTCGCACCGAGCGCTATTCGATGGCGGTATTGCATTTCCGCCATCGTTTTTCGATTTCCGCCAGGGTCGTAATGAGGGCCCAACTGTGCTGTAACACACTTGGCAGCAGAGGAAATGTAAATCTCTGCCAACATTTCCAATACAGAGAACTAACTGAAAACATGCGTCAGTCTGCAGACCTCACCTATGCTAACATTCTGAAATGCATTCGGATTGGTGTGCTTTCTAAGGAAGCACAGTCTATCTTAAATAGTGTACGCATCCATGAGCAATACGGGAATAACACATCTGCTACTGATGTCATGGAACAATTAGCACACAAAAATGTAAAACGTATGTCCTTAATGCCAACCCTAGCAAGCTGTGCACAATTCAATAAAACAATGTTGAAAAAAGAAATGCAACCAATAGAGCAAATGTACTTGACAGACAAAATGGACGTGCATGGTATGACAGTACCTATGTGTCAAAAAGCCAGAGCACGGCTAAATAGCTTAGAAAACTTTACCTCCAACACAGCTAGTTTGGAGAAATGTTGACACTGGGCCTCATTACACAGATGGCGGTGAACCATGGAACTATTAGCGCCATGGTTCATGCCGGTAAAATACCGGCACCGCCTTGGTGGAAAGGGAATTACCGCCCTATTCCAAGGTTGGCGGGGTGGTAATTCCACCTTCCACCATTGCCCTTCCCCATTCCCACTTTTGCCCCATAGGGCTCTATGGGAATGGGGAAGGCGCTAATTATGGTACCGTAAATTGTGGTACCGTAACTAGCTCCCTGGTCCCTTTGCGGGTTGGTTTTTAACGCCTGCAAAAAGCAGGCGTTAAATTCCCCAACCCGCAAAGGGACCTCGTAGTAAGGCGGTAAGGATTTACCGGCACCGCTAAAATACCGGTACCGGTAAACCCTTACCGCCATCCGTGTAATGAGGCCCATTGTGTTTAAACTGTAGAGTAATGCTAAAGCTTAACCTTCACATGGAGCAAGGTTTAGTTAATTCGTACAGTTGTTGGCTTCCAGACATACCCACATGACAACATCATTCATTTTGTCAACATCCATTTATACAAACTTTCAAAAGTTAAAAGGATAGGACACTGAACAGCCTGATTCCTTGTTTTGAAAGACATGCATGTACACAGAGAACAGTTTTCTCTGTCTCTTGCATATGCAGTCACTATTCATAAATTGCAAGGTTACATTTTCCACTATTTTGAAGTTCCTTTGCAGTCGTATGCATGTAGTTACATGCAGTTGCGTATTTATTGCAGTGGTATGGGCATTGTTAGACAGTTGCTGCCTTATTCTACCAGTTGGTTGTTTAACAGTATGAAGGTGTACAAACTGTCCTCAAATCCGCCAACAAGAATGAACTGCTAGAAGACATACCCTGCAAAACTGAGAAACTGTAAACAGTTAGAATACGCCAACTGGTATCTAACTGCAACCATAACACTACAATATTACTTCCCATTGCTACACAATTTGAAATACACCAGCAAAAATGATAGTTTTTCTGAGGAAACCAGGCAACATTTATTAAGTATAAAACAACCAGAATACACCAACTAGTATCTTACTGCACCTGCAGTACTACAATATTACTTCCAGCGGTCAAACTGCCAAAATCAACCTTCAGCAATCACAGTGCTAAAAACATACCCTCAACATCTGTAACGCTCACCTGACTCCCACGGAGGCGCTGGACTGGTTTGCGCTGCTGTGACCTCTTCTAAGGTGATGCGCAGGGTTCGGAAGACGGACTGGACCGGGCCCCCCAAATCTGGCTTGTCTGGCTCGCAGAAGTATCCTTCTGTAGGTGAAAATAGGAGATTAACTGTCTGCGGGGCAAAGCAATCAGTCTCCCACTTTCCCCTCGAAACCCTTCTGTGATTCCTCGTAGCGTCTCACCTTAGGGTCTGGAAGGACGAGCTCTCCATCCTGCTACTGATGCAGGGGCGCGTTGGTATCCAGTTACTTCACTGGATTTTCGGATTGGTGAGAACCAAACTTGCTTGGCTTCCAGGTACGTTTTTTGATAAGAGGTTCCCCTTGTGTCCATGCATTAATGTACTAATGCTAGTGTCTTTTTCCCCATAGGGGCCGGGGTACGGAATGCCGGGAAACAGGCACCGACCGGAGATGAAAGGTAAAATCCTTGTAGAAATCAGGTAAGTCTTTAATGAGCGTTTTTTTGGTAATGTCTTTTCATTCGCTCATTAACGCTGATGTCTCTTTTTCCCCTTAGGGGCCGGGGTCCAGAAATGCCAGGATGCGGCGCGGAACCTGAAATGAAGAGGGAATGAATCATCAGGTAAGTCTTAACATGGAGATTTAGCTTTCCTTATTCCCTTCTCTCTCTCACCTTTTGTTCTGGTCTTTTTCTCCCTAGGCGCTGGGGCGTGACTGCGAATCCGGATGATCGCTGCTGAGCATGGAGGCGCCCTGTAAAGGTGAGTGGAATGCGGCTCTGCAGCGATCAACGCGATGAGCTTTTAAATAAAAGTTTTCCTTTTCAGGATTGTCGGCGAGATGTCTCCGGGATGCGGCTTTAGCAGATAAGGACTTTTCCTTCTTCTGTTCTCTTCTTCTCTAATTTTGCAGGTGATCCAGGATGCTGGCAGGCGTGGCAGAAGTCAGGATGCAGGAGCAGACACGGTGAGCGCCCAGCTGATAGATGCAGAACAACGCGAAGCACGTGTGGCTGTTCGGGTGGGGTTTAAATAGCCTTGGAAGAAGTTCCAGGTATGTATCCTTCCTCCAATCAGGTATGTATCCTTCCCCGACCACGCCCGGATGGTAAATTAGTCCCACAGGTAAAGTAGTTCCTTTCAGGCCTCAAGCGGGCCGGGATCCTGCAGCATGGTCTGCATCAGGTAAGTGCATCCAAGCACTTCCATAATGAGCCTGGCGCCTATGGCGCCAGGACTGATGTCTTTTATGAGCCTGGTGCCATAGGCGCCAGGACACTGTTCAAAGGGCCCCTATATGGGGTTGCTGGGTCCTTCCTTGGGGACTGGATGTCCGCTTTCGGGGACGCAGGGCTTGAACCGGCTCCCCGGGAGCGAGCATTTTGACAACATCTTTCAAACTACCAACAGTTAGAATACCCCAACACTTATCTAACTGCCCCCACAATCCTGCAATATTAGTTTGCAATACTACAGTACTTAGAAAATACCAACATCATTCAAACACATAAACAAATATTGCTAAAAAAGAAGAAACAGATAAACAGTTAGAATACGCCAACTTGTATCTAACTGAAACCATAGTACCACCACTTTCAAAAGGAAAATCATACACCATTTCAATTCCTCCTACTGCAACAGTGCTTATAACAAGAAGACCACATAGATATACACCTTAAATATTCCTGTAAGTAGCACACACGTCAATGAAACAGAGTGTGCCACATAACAACAAATTAATATAGAAGTTTTTTTTTATCTTCCATGGAATATTCTTCCCACAGACCCAATGATTATACAAACAAACACAGGAACTGAGCCCATTGCACAGTACACTGGTTTAAAGCATAGTACTTGTGAAGTACTAATTATGACGGTCCACAAAGTACATAAATGTCTGGAAGTACCTACCCTAACATGTTAGGTTTTCTTTTATCACAGACAATGAAACAAAGATTTCTTCAGCATTTCCACATGCTACAATATTCAAATCTGCTATTGTCACTTCAACAATATTCTACAGTGCGTTCAAAAAAAGGTGTACTGTGCCTCAACAATAGATACAGTGAGTATACGATTATAGGTGTCATGCTTCTTTGTAATCAGAAAATTGCATTTTAATACACCTATTTGTGCAGTCCATATGCCAGTGTCACATTCTTGAGTGCATAGCCATATTATGCTGCAATGGTTGTGGCCAGGCCCTATGACCATACACCCAAGCGTCTAGGGCCTGGCCACAATCACTGCAGCATAATACAGCCATGCACCCAAAAATCTGCCCACTGACCACAACCCACACACATAACTCAGCAGCCTCAGGCCCTACCCACTTCAGTTCACATACTATTACAGTATTCGCACCCACTTGCACAGACTCTCATACACCCAAAAATCTCATGGCGGTCCAATAAGCCACTCTAGTATCTGAACACAATTAACACAGCATAATACAGCCATACACCCAATAATCTGCCCATTGGCCACAACCCTCAGGACAGTCCAATAAGCCAGCTGCCACACACCTTGTCCACTTATGTACACCTACTATTACATTACTTGCACCAACTGCACAGACTATCATACACCCAAGAATCTTGGGACAGCCCAATAAGCCAACTGCCACACACCTTGTTCACTTCTGTACACATACTATCACACTGCTGGCAGCCAGTGGGCACACTCTTGCACCCAATAGTCTAGTAGCTGGTCTCAATCACCACAGCATAATACATCCATGCACCCGAAAATCTGTTTACTGGCCATAACCCACACACATAAGCCAGCCGACTGAGTCCCTCTCCACTTCTGTACACATACTATTGCAGTACTTACAACCAGTCAGCAGACTCTTGTGTGCAATAAACCAACTGCCTGAGACCCTGTGCACTTCTCTACACATATTATTACAGTACTTCAACCAGCGGGCAGACTCTTGGGTGCATGGCCCCCGGCTATGCACCCAAGAGTCCAGGAGCTTGCCACAACCACCACAGCATAATATGGCCTACACAAACATACTCATATCATCTACATTCCACTCCCCTACCCTAATGAAGCCTGCCTGCAGTCACCAGATATGCTGCTCGTCTGACAGTTCACATACTATTTTTTTTTGTTATTTTTGTATTACTTGATTTAATTGTTTAACAAGAAACTATTTTTACAAGGTTATTCCTAAGTGTGGAAATAAAAAGAAAAGTTCAAGTCCTGCCACATACTATTACATTACTCACACCCACTGCACAGACTCTCATACACCCACGAATCTCAGGGAAGTCCAATAAACCAGCTGCCACACACCCTGTCCACTTCTGAACACATAGTATTACAGTGGGCAGACTATTGGGTGCATGGCCTCTTCTGACTGCCCACATCCAATACAGCATATTTTCAGTGAGGTACCTAAGAATCGGCATGGTGGCCACAAGCCACACACATGCAGTCATGCACCCAAGAATATGACCAGTGGCCACAACCCTTGGGGCAGTCCAATAAGCCAGATGCCACACACTCTGTCCACTTCTGTACACATACTATTATACTACTTGCAGCAAGTGGGCAGAATCTTGGGTGCATGGCCTCTTGCCATGCACCCACAAATCTAGTAGCTGGTCACAATCGCCACAGCATAATACAGACATGCACCCAACAATCTGTCCACTGGCCACAACCCACACACACAGGCCAGCCTCCTGAGGCCATGTCCACTTCTGTATACATACTATTGCATTCATTGCAACCGGTCAGCAGATTCGTGGGCGCAATAAGCCATCCACCTGAGGCCCTATGCACTTTTCTACACATACTATTACAGTTCTTCAACCACAGGGCAGACTCTTGGCCATGCACCCAAGAGTCCAGGAGTGTACCACTATCACCACAGCATAAAACAGCCGATACAAACATCCTTATATCATCTACATTCCACTCCCCTACCCTAATGAAGCCTGCCTTCAATGACCAGATAAGCTGCTCGCCTGAGAATCTACACATGAACTGCTGTGGTGTCCGTGGACACCGCAGACACAACACGGTCTTCTTCCATCTAAACAAATACATCGCATGAACCATCTTTCACTCCCCCACACTTTCCAGCCCCTCTTTCCAACACAAAAAATATTTTCCAGCCCTGTTTGGCACCGCGCCATCCGCGAATATCCACAAATACAAAATGGAAGGCGCTTCAGAAAAATATGACTTCCCTCCAGCCAATCAGCAGGCGTGTTGAATGTCCACATGCATGATTCGGCCCTCTGGACCAATGGGAGTCCTGTCCGTGGAGAGAACAGGGAAATGGGTCAGCGGAGCAGAGCCAGATATCACAATTCTATTTGAACTACATTCTGCCTGTTTTGAAAAAACTACTGGATGGATTTTCACCAATTCTACACAAGCATGCTTTCGGGACCAAGCCACCACTCCTGCCGCAATTCTGGTGAAAATCCATCCAGCGGTTTGGGCTGTAGGCGTGAGCAATGTTATTTTCTATTCTGTCTATGGAAACCTCACCAAACTTGCCAAAAGAATTCCGAGCGGGCCATATACTTTTTTTTGCAAAGTTTGGTGAGGATTCATCCAGGGGGGGCGAAGTCATAAGCCGCCCAAAAAGTGCTCTTCCTATGGGATTAGCAACTTAACCATAACTACACGCCTGCTACTGCAGGCTGTGTAATGTATCAGGATGCACTTTGACTGCTTAAGTAGGCCTCTCAGGGTTCCCTTGCCCAAGCTCAGGCCTCTTCCAGTTTCAATACACAACAATATATATTTACTTAAGTAGGCCTCTCAGGGTTCTCTTGCCCAAGCACAGGCCTCTTCCAACTTTTAACACAAGACAAAATATATCGCAGTTCCTTTTAGGTATCTCAGGGGGGGCCTTCCCCAAACTGAGGCCACTTTAGTTTCAAACACAAATTCAGCAAGTCAGGATATACCTTTTCCTTATTTACAGCTTTTCTTACACACAATCCTCTCATGGGGTAGAATCAGAGGCTTTCGAAAACACCAGGCTCTTTGCTTTTCCTTAGCGAAACCACTCTGGCCCCTCTCTTTATTTCTGAATTGCAATTTTCCTTGGTACCTTTTATCTTCAGGTGTTGCGCGTGTACACTTGCATTCTCTTTTATACCCTTCACTTTGTTGTGCATACTTGCACTGTTCTTTTCCACTATTATACTTGGTCTGTGCCTCTTGCACCTTCCTTATTTATTGTGCTTCTTGCACCCTTGTGTTTCGCTTACTTCTGTCTTTGGTCGTGCACACTGGCACTTCTTTTCCCTTACCGTGCGGCCTTGCACCTTTAAACTGTCACTTTCCTTCTCTGTGCCTACTCGCACCTTTTCCTTTATTTTCCTTTCAGGCCGCTTTGGCCTACCTTGACTTTATCGTGCACCCTCGTACTTTGCTCTTGCTTTTCTTCTGTCCAATTGAACTTTACATTCATGCCGCTTGCCCTTTCTTACATATCTATTTACTTTCTGTCTTTTATTTCTGAGCTGCCTGTGTGCACCATTACTTTTTTCACTTTGCTGTCCGCTTTGTGCCGTTTTACCAATCTTGCTTTTTCCTCCCTTTCCGGCTCCAGCCACCAACACGCTTCCAATTTTCTCTCTCTGTCTTGTGAAACTCACTGGTTAACATAACACTGGCAAACAGTCTCTCTGGGATGCTTTGGGTCGACGTCAGGGTCTCACCACCTGCCCCTCAGACACCTATGCGCCTGGCACATGGCCAAAGGGAACAAGCAATTACACAGACTCTGCCAGCAGGGTCCCTGCTGCCTCGCTCTGGCTCTCAAGAGACACAGCTCCCCAGCCACTCTGCATCCCTTCTCACACACCGGGCCAACATTGCAGTACACCGTTCTCCACCGGATACTCCTTCCTGCATGTGGATTCTCTGGTCCAAAATGCCTCTCCAGTGCGCTGCCCATCTGTGTCAAACCACACCTCTTACAGTAAAAAAAACAGTCAAGTGGAGTCAGATGTATATGGTCACTATTAAAGCGAAGCGCCACAATGCCCCTGCGCTGTCTGTGCGCTATACAAATGTAAAAATAAATAAATACCTGACCCCGCCTGACCCTATTAGTGGGACTACTCAAGTTCTTTGATAATGGAATACACCACGCAGGAAATAACCTGTGCTTCCAACAGTATTACCTCAATGCTGCAGTACATACAAACTGAGAAGCAACTGTTAGTGGGACAAGTGCAAAGTACTGACAGCAGAAATGTACTACAAAGTGGTAAGCTCACTATATTTTTCCAATAAGAGTGCAGTTTGTTCAGTGTACAAGACTAGTAAAAATAGTTTCTCTTTTTGTAATCAGAAATGGCAAGCACCCTGGAGTGGCTTAAGGAACATTTTCCTCATGATGAAATGAGTTAAGGCAGTGGGCCTCATTACGAATGTTGCGGTAAGGCAACAGCGGCGCCGGTAGTGCTACTGGCGCTGTTGTTGCCATGCCGCAACATTATGAGGTTGCTCGCAGGTGCCGCTCTGGACGCTTGGTCAGACCAGGCATGTGGAGCAGCAGCCGCGAGCAGACCAGGATGGTAGCAATGGAACCGTTATGAACGATACCGCTGCTACCAACCTCCCCATTCCCATTGAGCCCTATGGGGGCTGAAATGGGAATGGGGGCGTTCCGGGTCCCGAAAAAGGGAATTACTGGGCCCTCCAAGGTCGGAATGGCCCGGTAACTCCTCTTTTACGGGACCGGGGACGGACCCGAGTTTGGGGGTAGCCATGCCCTAATTAAGGGCACGTCTACCTCCAAACCCGTAATGAGGCCCAGTAACTCCAATGGTACACAATGCAGCTTGAAAAGTAAGAGAATTAATATGCATTGCTTCACATGTACCTGGGACATATTTTTTTCTTTAACAGTACATACGGCAAATGAAGGGAAGGGCCCAGAAGCTGCAGTACATGGGCACATAGAAAACAAAACTAATAGTCAGCAAAATAAACTAGTGAGCCTGAGGGAAAAATGGACCAATTAATGAACAGTTTTGGTGACTTAAAATATTTTGTACAGAGACATATAATGGCCAATATTAAATACCACTGCCATCTGCACCTGTACCCCTTCCCCCTGTCCCAGCCAAACATCCCCACAAATTCCCTGTAAGCAAAGACAGTATGATGAGACATAAATCTCTTCCTCTCCTGATGCCCAACCTGTGGAATACCCCAATTCCCCAGTATATGTTTCCATTTCTGCTACCCCATCCCTTTCCTAATTTTGTGTACTTATGTGTGTAAATAAAGTTCTATGTGTATACTGTTGCTGTGTGTGTTTTCTTTTTTAAAAGCCCCGTTTGGAGTCTGCAGCATGTGCAACTGTCTGGGATGTCCACAATTAATCAAAATGGAGATGTCCTACGGACACCGCGCCTGTCTGGGAAGTCCATATTCAAAATGGAGGTGTATGTAGGACTCAGCACCTGTATGAATGTCCGCAAAGCTGTGGGGTACCTTTAATTATTTCGGGGATCTCACCCCTGTCCAGCGGACACTTGAGGCATGCACATCTCTCCCCCTGAGTTCTACGAAAATCGTGCCTATCCCGCATGTCTGCAAAGCGGTGACGTACTTTAATTAGTTTGTGGACCCCACCCATGTTTGCCGGACACCTGGGCGCATGCACATCTCATTCCCTGTGTCCTACGGACAACTCACGTGTCCAGCATGTCTGCAAAGTTGTGGCATACATCTAATTAATTCGGGAACCCCAACCCTGTCCTGCGAACACTTACGGCCATGTGCATCTATACCCCCGGGTCCTACGAACATCGTGCCTATCAGGCATGTACGCAAAGCAGTGACTTACTTTTATTTAGTTCGAGGACCCCACCCATGTCTGGCAGAGACATGGGTGCATGCGCATCTCATTCATCCTACGAACACTGTGCTTGTTCGGTACTGTCTGCTGCACGGTTGTAGGTTAAATTATCGAATCTAAAGGGTCGACAGGTCAAATGGTCGTCACCAAAAGGTCAACAGGTCAAATGATCGAATTTTTTTTTAATTGTTTTTTCACATTTATTTTGCTAAAAACCACTTTTTTTCCCTAAATGAAAACCTAAAAAAATATATATAACTAAAAAAGAAATTTGATCATTTGACCTGTCGACCAAATTGTGTCGACCTTTTGACTGTCGACCCTTTGTCTGTCGACCATTTGACTAGACAGCCTGCTGCACGTGTGGCACACTTTTAATTAGTTCGGGGACCCCGACCCAATCAGTAGGACACCTATGCGCAATGTATCCTGTGAAATAGGTGTCCTGCGGACAGTCGTCCCATTCACAAACGTCTCAACATCACCGTGTGACCGCACCCACGCTGAGCATCAGCCCTAATTTGCAAACAGGGTCTGGGCAAACAAACAGCAAAAAAGTGTTTTTTGAGCAATCCAAGGTGTTTTACATTGAAACTTCACCCTTGCAGTGGTTCCAGACCATGCCCCAGGCGATCTGGACACCTTTTGGAACTTTTTGAGCCCAGCTTGGGGTTCGAAGTGTCTGCATAGCACGCAACTGTGCTTGTAGCGCTCCCCAGCACCCCTATAAAAGGCCACACCCCACTGCTCCACCACATTCTGTTTTTGGCACTTGGCAGTCATTGGCATTTAATTGATGGATTGCTGCACAGAGCACTTGGCTGTAATTGGCATTGCTGTTGTTTCTGCCTCACCAGGAATATTGCTGCAGGTTGCTGTGCTGTTTGCCAGATTGCTGTGTTCCTGCTGTTTTTCATATTCCTCTGCTCCTGGTTCCAGGCTACCTTAACTTGGATAATGGCATCCATGTCTACCTCTGCTGCTGCCTCTGCCTCAGCACCATCCCCACTACCTCCACCACCACTACAACCTTCCCAAGGGCCTGGGGAGAAGAACGGGCATGACAATGCAGAGGAGGAAAAAGAGGAAGAAGAGAATGAGGCAGTGGAAGTCCCCACTACCAGCTGCCATTGTGAGTCTTGGACGTGGAGGCTTTTTACCACTGTTGGTGGTATTCCCAAGGCTAGTGCAGCCAAGGTTTGCATCAATGATTGCCACATTGTACTCAGTCAAGGCAAACCTGGGCTGTACAGTTATGGGACTTCCTCCATGTGGTGACACCTGAGATCCAACCACAAAGCAGCAGTTCGGAGGGTGGTCCTCTTCGAACAGGGAAGTAGGTTGATTTCCACTGCAGCATCCTCGACATCTTCTCCTGTCACCACAAGGGACACTCCTGTGGGGCAGAAGATTCCTCCAGTAGCCTCGCAGGCTGTATGCAATGCAGTACATCCGTACCTTTCAAAGGTCACTGTTTTGTTTGTGTACAGCGACGCAGTACTCGGAGGGTTGAGCAGCTCCGGCGTGGTTTCGAAGCTGCGGTCTGGGGCAATGAAGGAAAGTGCCCCATACTTCGATGAGGGACACCCAACATCTGTTCATCTGCCCTTTCTTAACCCTGTGGTTGGTGCCCCTTCCCTACCCGCCCTACCCTTCCCTCCCTTTTATGTTGTGTTTAAAAAATCCAAAACAAGTAACAAAACTGAAAAACCAAAAAAAGCATGGGTGTGGGAGCATGTAAACCATTGCATTCTTTTCCAGGAGAAAGTGGTGGTTCTGAAAAGAGGTTTTTTTTTGTTCTTGGAAGTTTTGAAGTGGCCAAAACCTACTGCACACATGCTCGCTATGCTTGCATGAACGGGTGCAAAGCATTTTGGATAATGTGCAAACAAACGTAATTGCCAGCATCAGTAAGATGCCCAGAATGCACACAAAAAAGGGAAACTGCATGTATACCAAAGGTAACAGCCCTTTGCACAATCACACTCCTCTATGTATACCTACCCTCATATTCAGACACTCATGCACAGTACACACAAATACATTGCACAACTTAAAAACCCACACTTTCCTTTTTCTCCAGCAGACATAAGACAATGCCTACCAAAAAGCTACTCTGTAGAAAACAACGCAGATATAGAGCAGATACAACTCAAACCATGCAAAATGGCCATCCACCTCTAGCAGACTTTGTACAAAAAGTTCAAACAAAACAGCTAATGCAGTCACTGAGCAAAACGGAACCAGGTATGAGTAAAAAAGTGTGTCTTCTCTTGCAAAAGGTAAAACTAAATGTATTAAGAAGAACAATTAGCTCCCTATCTTATAGCAGAAAAGAAATACAAAATTACTATCCCTTAAATACATTGCACATACTGCACTGGAAAACTTGTCAATAACCAAATGCCTTCATTGGCTATCACTAAAACTTGGACATATTCCCACTGCCAAAACTGCTCCAACAGCTTAATTTGCATGAGAGCATTGTAATCCAAACAGTGCACCCATTTCAGGCGATAATACACCTTCAATCAAAAACAGCCAAGTTGCCTCCTTCTGAATTACGGAAAGGCATTAGAGGCAAAGTAGTTTATTTTCCATTAGATCTAAAGGAAAATGTAGACACTTTGAGAGGGCAACGGCCAACAGATCAATCTTTGATTATGCTAGTGAATGGTGTACCTACAAAATACAAAAAGAAATTGGCAGCAACTAGTAGACTCAAACAAAGTTAGAGAAGCCCTGCAATATCTTAAAGAGAACAATGAATGCTACAAAGAAATAAACATTGAAGAAAACCTGAGAGAAACCACCAACATAATTCAGGATTCCTCATCAACTGTCCAAATTGAACTTCTAGATCATACCATAGCTTCCAATATTTTAGACCAGTATACAATTCACCCTCTACACTCCAAATACACCATAGAGGATGCACTAGAAATGTTTCAAATGAGGCAAGCCAAAGGATCTCCAATCAGCATATGGGAAAACAGTGTCGAAGTACACAAATAACAGCATTCTAATGCCACTCTTTACGAATATATTCTGAAGACCTCAGATTCCGAAAAAACATTGAATACATATTCCACCTCCTCTTTGAAAGTGAACTAGCAACTCTATGTTACAGAATTGCCCACACATTGAAAACAGATTCCAATTTTCTAAACATGTCTGCTACGCAGCTACTTCAAAAGGTGCAACAAAAAGATGAAGTTGTACAATCAAGTATTACAAATCTCTTGGCAAACAAGCGTGGTATGAAAAAATACTTGTTCTGACCTCACGCAGATGTACGGTGTATGCTACACAACCTTGGCCCACCCACATGTGTTGTCACTTTAAATTGTGCAGAGTACGCATGGGAAAACTTGCACAATTTCCTACGCATAGCAAACGAAAACAAAGCAGGAATAGACATGAAAACACCAGGAGAACTATGCTCTCTTGATCCTGTAAATGTGTCAAGGTACTTCCATCATCACTTTATTGACATGCTGCACTACATCTGTAATAAAACAATTCCTCCCCTCTGAGAAATTGAACATTTCTTTTGGAAAATATAATTACCATCAGAGGAGCACCACACATTCACATGCTTTTGAGAATTAAAGATGCTCCTAAATTTGGTCAGGACATTGATGCCACTGTTTAGTAGTTCATTCACAAATATGTCACTTGCGAAAGCCCTTCAGAAAGTGCACATAGTGAGCTACATGCACAAAGTTTGCAGTTTCAAATATACAAGTGTGGCAAGTATTGTCGGCGCAAATATAAAAAACAAAGGCAAATACTACAACAAATGCCACTTTGGTTTGCCTAGACCAGTTTCAGCAAAAGGACAAGTAAACAGCTTCATGTCTTCTTTTAGACACAGTGTGAAAGGCAAATCCCCTAAGAGCACATACTGCAAAAAAGGACTGAAGCATCAAAGTATATCGATGATTGAAATGCAATCATTGCCCTCCTTTGGAATGCAAACATAGATGTAAAGTACAATGCATACAATTCCACTGCAGTTGCACGCTATGTCACAGCCTACTTAACCAAAGCTGAGAAAAAAGAGCTGAAAGACCTCTGGGATGACATATCATCTGACAAAACACTGTCACAAAAATTATACAGTTTTGGCATATAAATGCTCTCCCAGAGAGAATGTGGCTGCTATGAAGCTGGAGACCATTTATCCGGCGCAGCCTTGTATGGGAAATCTGAAAACACAGTCTGGCTAAGCCTTGGTCCTGCTGCATCCAGAAAAAGAGTTCTCAGATCGTACCAAGACATAGGGCATCATTACGAGTGCAGCGGTAAGGGGTTAACGGTGCCGGTAAGGATGCCGGTGCCATTAACAACTTACCGCCGCATTAGGAGGTCCCTTAGCGGGTCCCACTAAGGACAGCTGGTTTTACCAGCCACCCGTAGCGGGAGCCGCTAATGACCTGGAAGCTAATAACAGGCCCGTTATTATTATGTTATGCTAACATTCTGAAATGAATTTGGATTGGTGTGCTTTCTAAGGAAGCACAGTCTATCTTAAATAGCAGACACATCCATGACCAATACGGGAATAACACATCTGCTATTGATGTCATGGAACAATTACCACACAAAAATGTAAAACGTATGTCCTTAATGCCAACCCTAGCAAGCTGTGCACAATTCAATGAAACACTGTTGAAAAACCAATAGAGCAAATGTACTCGACAGACAAACTGGACGTGCATGGTATGACAGTACCTATGTGTAAAAAAGCCAAAGCATGGCTAAATAGCTTAGAAAACTTTATCTCCAACACAGCTAGTTTGAAGAAATGTAGACACTGGGCCTCATTACACGGATGGCGGTGAACCATGGCGCTATTAGCGCCATGGTTCATGCTGGTAAAATACCGGCACCGCCTTGGTGGAAAGGGGAATTACCGCCCTATTCCAAGGTTGGCAGGGCGGTAATTCCCCCTTCCACCATTGCCCTTCCCCATTCCCATTTTTGCCCCATAGGGCTCTATGGGAATGGGGACGGCGCTAATTACGGTACCGCAAATTGCGGTACCGTAATTAGCTCCCTGGTCCCTTTGCGGATTGGTTTTTAACTTTTAACGCCTGCAAAAAGCAGGCGTTAAATTCCCCAACCCGCAAAGGGACCTCATAGTAAGGCGGTAAGGATTTACCGGTACCGGTAAAATACTGGTACCGGTAAACCCTTACCGCCATCCGTGTAATGAGGCCCATTGTGTTTAAACTGTAGAGTAATGCTAAAGCTTAACCTTCACATGGAGCAAGGTTTAGTTAATTCAGCACTTGGTACAGTTGTTGGCTTCCAGACATACCCACGTGACAACAGCATTCATTTTGTCAACATCCATTTTGACAAACTTTCAAAAGTTAAAAGGATAGGACACTGAACAGCCTGATTCCTTGTTTTGAAAGACATGTATGTACACAGAGAACAGTTTTCTCTGTCTTTTGCATATGCAGTCACTATTCATAAATTGCAAGGTTACATTTTCCACTATTTTGAAGTTCCTTTGCAGTCGTATGCGTGTAGTTACATGCAGTTGCGTATTTATTGCAGTGGTATGGGCATTGTTAGACAGTTGTTGCCTTATTCTACCAGTTGGTTGTTTAGCAGTATGAGGGTGTACAAACTGTCCTCAAATCTGCCAACAAGAATGAACTGCTAGAAGACATACCCTGCAAAACTGAGAAACTGTAAACAGTTAGAATACGCCAACTGGTATCTAACTGCAACCATAACACTACAATATTACTTCCCATTGCTACACAATTTGAAATACACCAGCAAAAATGATAGTTTTTCTGAGGAAACCATGCAACATTTATTAAGTATAAAACAACCAGAATACACCAACTAGTATCTTACTGCACCTGCAGTACTACAATATTACTTCCAGCGGTCAAACTGCCAAAATCAACCTTCAGCAATCACAGTGCTAAAAACATACCCTCAACATCTTTCAAACTACCAACAGTTAGAATATGCCAACACTTATCTAACTGCCCCCACAATCCTGTAATATTAGTTTGCAATACTACAGTACTTAGAAAATACCAACATCACTCAAACACATAAACTAATATTGCTAAAAAAGAGGAAACAGATAAACAGTTAGAATACGCCAACTTGTATCTAACTGAAACCATAGTACCACCACTTTCAAAAGGAAAATCATACACCATTTAAATTCCTCCTACTGCAACAGTGCTTATAACAAGAAGACCACATAGATATACACCTTAAACATTCCTGTAAGTAGCGCACACGTCAATGAAACAGAGTGTGCCACATAAAAACAAATTAATATAGAAGGTTTTTTTTATCTTCCATGGAATATTCTTCCCACAGACCCAATGATTATACAAACAAACACAGGAACTGAGCACATTGCACTGTACACTTGTTTAAAGCATAGTACTTGTGAAGTACGAATTATGACGGTCCACAAAGTACATAAATGTCTGGAATGGAAGTACCTACCCTAACATGTTAGGTTTTCTTTTATCACAGACAATGAAACAAAGGTTTCTCCTGCATTTCCACATGCCACAATATTCAAATCTGCTTTTGCCACTTCAACCGTATTCTACAGTGCATTATAAAAAAGTGTATAGTGCCTCAACAATACACACAGTGAGTATACGATTATAGGTGTCATGCTTCTTTGTAATCAGAAAATTGCATTTTATACACCTATTTGTGCAATCCATATGCCAGTGTCACATTCTTGAGTGCACAGACATATTATGCTGCAATGGTTATGGCCAGGCCATAGACTCTGGCCATACACCCAAGCGTCTAGGGCCTGGCCACAACCACTGCAGCATAATACAGCCATGCACCCAAAGATCTGCCCACTGACCACAACCCACACACATAAGACAGCAGCCTGAGGCCCTACCCACTTCAGTTCACATACTATTAAGTACTCGCACCCACTTGCACAGACTCTCATACACCCGAAAATCTCATGGCAGTCCAACAAGCCACTCTAATACCTGAGCACAATTAACACAGCATAATACAGCCATACACCCAAGAATCTGTCCATTGGCTACAACCCTCAGGACACTCCAATAAGCCAGCTGCCACACACCCTGTCCACTTATGTACACATACTATTACATTACTTGCACCAACTGCACAGACTATCATACACCCAAGAATCTTGGGACAGCCCAATAAGCCAACTGCCACACACCTTGTTCACTTCTGTACACATACTATCACACTGCTTGCAGCCAGTGGGCACACTCTTGGGTGCATGGCCTGTCACCGTAAATAAGGAACGGGAAGGAGCACGGTGGCCATCTTTAAAAACACAATTCATTGCCATCCTCACCACACAGGACCTGTGGGACTCTGCTGTTGTTTAGAAAACATTCTACACACACACACGACTATGCCCAAGGCCCTTTAGAAGGGAGCTTCCCGCCTGCACAAGGAGAGATTTAACCAGGATGAGCTGGAGATGCTGGCCGGGACACTGCAGGAGAATGCTGGTATTTTCTTTGCAAACAGCATGAAGAGGGAGGCATACTAAAAAAAAGGAGATCTGGGCACTTGTGGTACAGAAAGTCAGTGCTGTGGGAAACACCCCACGAACCACCAAAGACTGCCATAAGCGCTGGGACGACTTGTGACTCAGAGTGAGAAATATTCTCTCAGTCAATGGGAGCCAGGCAATGGCAACAGGAGGAGGACCCAGATCACCCATCAAGCTGACCGCATGGGAGGACATCTGCGCCAGCATGATCGAAATGGAGGGGAAAGAAGGTGTTGGCGAGATGGAGTGTGGCACCACAACATCGGCCGATGGAGGTGAGTGTCCTGAGAAAACACTGTAATGATGAGTCTGATGAAAGTCAAGCAATATGTCAGTCCAAAGAGTCAAGCCATGGTCCAACACACACACACTCCCAGCAAAGTAGGCGGATGCATCACAGACACATGCAGATGCATGCAGCAAGGCAATGCCGTACCTGACACATACCACACAAAGATGTAAATGTAATGAGGCACACAGCATGCAGGCCCCAACAAAAATGCATGTGAGATAGCATAGCTCTTGGCCAACATGAGTGACGCCGACGTATGCCTGCATAACCTACCCATGTATCAAACAACATGCTCATCCAAACTCAAATGCATATTACCCTCAATTGTGTGGATGATCAATTGTCCAAATGTATGTATGATGCCTTTCAAAACATCACTCATGCCATCCCTCTCTCCCCACAGGCTCTGACCATGACAGCCATGGGCAGGACGCAACCCCTGCAAAGACCACACCCCGGAAGAGGTCCCGGGATGACGTCAACCGCCCTTCGACCTCGAAGGGACAACCCAGGGGCCGCCAAGCACCACAAGGCAAGACACCCCAGGTTGGCAGTACTGCAATAATTATCACACAAATATTTTAGCACGGCTTGAACAAAAAATAGGAAACACCTGCCTGAATCTTTTCCTTAGGACTTCTCCTCTGAATAGGACGAGAATGGGGAAATACCTAGAAGTCCCTCCGCTGACCGGAACTACAAGGTCCAGCCAGGGGTGAGCCCTCCAGGGAAAACCCCCATAGGGGAAAAATCCCTGTGCCGGGAAGAGCTGCTAGGGTTCGAGGTTTCCTGATAACAGCTCCCCAGGGATGATCTGGATGATACGGATGTTACTTCTCAATGTGATAAATGATCTTCCCTCAGTCAGTAAGGACTATTGGAAATGAGCAACAACATAAGAGGACATTTAAGTTTAATGCACAAACACATTCATATAAAAAAGAATGGAGTAGAGGAAGGAGGAACTGGGAGGCTTACCCAGATCTAGCAAAATATATGCTCCGAAAGATGAAAGGCGTGGCCCCCGATCTCAGACCCGGCGTGCTAGTAGGAACTGACCAAGGGGCTGTAAAATAAGTAGAGGAGTAAGAACCGGATGGAAGAGGGATCTTGAACTAAGTTCTTAGAAAAACTCTTGGGGAATCTTACCCTCAAAGAAGGATGGTGGAAAGAGATCTGTTCTGAATGTGGGTCGGAATAAATAGCTAAGAGAGTTGCATCCCTTGTGGACGAATTGAAGCCTTTGCCTGTAGGAAAACAGTGAAGGAGGATCTATATATGAAGCCAGAAGATTCTCACCGCATTGCGAAGAGAGAACGGGATCGGGAGAATACGAAGAGACGTACCCGATCAGCGAGCGTTTGTTGATAAAGGAGGCGTCTCTGCCATGCCGTGCCGGCGAAAGTATTCTGGAGCGGAGAAGGGATTCCTTTCCAGATGGCTGAGAGAATGGTTGGGACGAAAGTCAGACAAAATGTTAAAGTGACTATCAGGACGGATCTAAAAGAAAGATAACTCTAAGGTATTGCAAGGAGTAGTAGTAGTAAGCAGTTAGTAAACAAACTCACGGAGCGTAACTGGAATCGGTGGAGAGTAGCAACACGTTGAACTGCCTTCGCCGTCTCGTGATAAGCGTTGCGTGCGTCGGGGGCGTGGCCACGGGTAGGTCAGTCACTGCCTGCAACACTAGTCCGCCGCCTGCAGTACTGAAATCCACCATGTTACAGGAAGGAGGAATCAGGCGACGCACCACTGTCTGAGGAGTTCAGTTTGGCTGGGGAGGTGGCAGCCTCAGCACCCCATGCTGTGGAGGACACACAGGATGACATTTCGGTGCCCGTTGAGGACGATGCATCTGAAGTGGTCCGCACGCCCAGTCCACCGTCATCCCCCCTAATATCATCCCTCGAAACTGACCACGCCACCACCCTGGAGCAGTCTGGGCAGGAGCAGATGGAAGGGCAATTCAGTCCCATATTGCTGAGTATTGAGGCTGAGCAGGCTGAGCAGGACAGCCAAGGACCATCAACCTCCACAGGAGCACCCGCAGGGCCGCAGCAGTCAGAACAGCTGATTGCCCTTGTGCGGCAGTATGTCGAGGACAACACATTGGCTAGACAGGAGTGGTGGGAGAACATTGCCTCTCTAGGGAGGTCCATCACGGAAAACACCACCTCCATGGCCAAAATATTTGCCGATAACACCAGCTGCCTCTGCGAGGAGGTCTCCGCCCTCCGCCAGGTATTAGGCTGCATAGCCGATGCCATGGAGGCAGGGCATCCGGCTACCCAATCCGAGCAGGCGGCCACTCCGTCATCATCTAGCTCGACCCAGATGAGCCCGCTCCGCAGGTCAGCATGTAGCCTGCGCCGGCAAGACATGCCACCACTTGTACCAGGGAGTGCGAATTGATAGCTAGGGCAGCCTCATGTAGGCATTGGAGACTTGATGGGACATGTGTGGGGGAGTTGTGGGTGGAGGGGGAGGGGTGTGAGGGTATGTGGAGGAGTTGTGGGGTGAGGGGGACTGGGTCAGGGTGTGTGGGGGAGTTGTGGAGGGAGGGGAGTGAGGGTGTGTGGGGGAGTTGCAGGGGAGGAGGGGTGAAGGTGGTGGAGGGTTTTTGCACTTTGTTATCATTGTTACATTTAATACACCCGTTGTGTGAACAGAAATACTTGAGTGGATATTCATCATTCTGCATGTGTCATTTATTTATATACAGTGCATAGGGTACATGTACCCTGTAGGGTATTTTGTGGAGATTTGGGGCCTGACGGTATTTTCTTACCGCCGAAATATAACTTAGCAACAATCACTCCTTGTATTCAGATTGGGCCATGTACAACAATAATACAGTGAACATGCATTATTTCAGCACCCAGGCATGCATATTTGGTATGCGTGGGAGGTAGGCGCGGTTGGTGGTATTTTGGTGAGCATAATTCCCTTGTTTTATTTGTGGCCCCAATGTCCAGAATCCCTTATCTTTGCTTAGATGTTTCGTGTAATCACTAGAGAGACCTCAGACCTACATTTTAGGAATACCACATTTTTCAGTGTTAGTGTGCCACCATGGGCGATCTCACTGACTTATTTACGACAGAGAGCTATATATGGTAATCTTGTGGTAATTTCCACTACCTTATATACGGTAGGGAGCTATGTTCAGAGAGTCTCTCTTCCCGTTGGCTCATGTACCTCCAACGAGCTATGCTACAGTCACTCACAACTGTTCATACTGAATCTGACATGCACACATCTGTCTTAAAATGACCATTGCACTGTTTAAAATCTCCCCACATCATCAGCATTGTAATGGTAAATAGTAAATACACCACCCGTCTGTTTTCAAATATTTTTCTGTATTATAAAAGTTGCAATTAAACACGATCTCATTCTTTACAGAAATAAATAAAATGGTACAGTAAAAGCATTGTCTATGACACACTGCAAAGAGAGTGGCGGAGAACAGAACTCAAATTGCAACATTAGCATTTGATTAAGGCATGCACAGGAATCCTACACTGACTGCATATTATCGTACACACTCAACTCCCACATTTCTGTAATTACCTTATCTTTTTAGTTGTTCTCTTTGGCGGTTCTCTTTCTGAATGTGGCTCCCTTGAAGATTAACTCCAGTAAAAAGGAACGCTGGCCTTCTCAAACCGGGGTCATTGCCTGGAATTCTCAGCTTTTGCAGATAGGAATGCCTCAGCCAGTGGAAAGGTCCTTCTTTCAGCTCTCCCCAATCTCGACTGCCTTTCTCCTTTCTCAAAAACCCCCCAGCAAAAGCCTGATCACTCCCTCTAGCATGATACTTGCTATGACGCTGCTCCAATCAGAATTAATCACGCCATCTCCTCCTTCTCTACACAATGGCTCATTTTTATAGTAATACTTTGTAACCAACTGATTTCCTGTTCTTTCAAGCTCTTTTGCTTCCTGAATTTATGTGGACAGGGCAGCAGAGAAGAAAAAAATGGATGTGCGTTTAAAAGTTCACTTTCAGAATAGGCCTAATTCTGCAGTGGAGACACATTTTTATTAGTGGATTATGTTTCATTAGTCATGTTAGTTGTCAGTAAGGTTAGTTATTATTTTCAAATGTGTCTCTCGCACCATAGGCATTTCAGGTGAAAAATAGTGTGCATTTTTGAATGTGCACGTGTACTTTTAACTGTAAAAATAGATTTGCATCTTATATGTTAAAATCGTTTTTGACTGAATGGCCTGTCTTTCCTTGTTAATCTGGTAACACATATAGCAATGCACCGCACCCTTGTGGTGGTGCTGCAAAAAAAAAATTTGCTACATGTGTAGTAGTGCTGTACTCTGTGCTGTAACACGCCAAATATCCTTACATATACCCTCCTTTTGTTTTTAGAATCTGGCCACGATCCAAGCCAATTCCTAAAACAACTTGTTCTTTCTTTTTCTTTTAAAATGCATGTGTATTGGGATATCTTTCTCTTCCTGACGTAGCTAGTAAAATCAGTAACATTTTCATTTTTACTGATAGCACAATCAACCATCCACCCATGATTAGCACCAGGATAGCCAAACCCACTATTGAGCGTTCCCCCCAGGTTCCCCAATTAAATCTTTCCACTTCTATTATGCCCAGATTACTAATTGTAATATTGTTTTTTCTCAAATTCATTTTTATAACATGTCTTCAATAAATATTCCACATCTGGATCTATTGGAAAAGTATCCCTTTGAAAAAAATCGATATTTTCCACTTGGCTTTCCCAAACATCATTTGTTACATGAAACAATGTTAATCCCCCAATTGACACAATTGCATCCTTTGGAACCTGTAAATAAAAAACATTATATTTTACCTGTTTAACCACGTATGTTCCATGGTTTAAATGTACTACCGTCATGTTCTTTAAACAGGTGCTGACCAACCATTTACCTCTGACCATCTTAGCCTGTGCCATTTCTTCACTCCCCATATTACTAATAATCACTTCACATCCCTCTGATATACTTGGGTCAGATTTCAAACCACAAATAGCATCTGTGGCATCAGGAACAAACGGTTTACCTGGACACATATAATTTTGTTCTTTAAATGTTACACATGTTTCCAGGTTTGGTATTAAATAAACTTCAGGTTCCCATGACTGAAATGCCACCACTTCTGGAGTCTTAATCTTAATGAATTTGTCCTCTTGCCAAAATCCCACGTTGTGTACCCACTTCGTTTGATAAATAAGTTCAGGGGCTACATATGGGATGCATAGCAAAAATCCGATCTCTAGTCTTTCCAAGTCCACATATAACGGCATTGCATTCCCCATTTCGAATGCAATTTTTACCTGTATTATGTCAATTTCCCTCCTGGTCAATCTTTCTATCATTTGACGAATGATATCCTGCGAAACAAAATACAAGGGAATATGTCCTTGAATCAGTTGTGAAACTGCAGTTTGAACTTCTCTCATATAATTCGTTAATAGTCTATCAACAGGACTCATTATGTTCAATATTTCATTTAAAGTTCTGTCATGCTTAAGTATTATTTTAGTCGCCCGTTGCATTACATCCGCTTGTTCATTTAGAATGATTGCAGTTTCATTTATGAATCTCACTTGTTCATCCAGTCCCCCTCTAATTCCATCTAATGTTTTTTGTATTATTTCTAGGTCAATACTCAGTTGTTGTGCTTTAGTACTCAGTGTTCCTACCGAAATAGAATTGGCTGTTGATATTGTGGTACCTATTATTGCTCCAATTATAGACATTACCATTGATATCGCGAGCATCACCGCACCTCTCTTTCCTCTCTTCTTCTTAATGTCTGCTGAATTCACAAATGTTTTTTCCAATTGCATTAATATATCTCTTATTGACTGCTTAGCGTCCTCTTTTCTTATTTCCAGCCACTCTTTAGTCTGTTCAATCTTAATTCCGGTATTGTTCAAGTGTTTTCCAATCAAAATCTCAGGATTTAACGGTATGTATATATTTTGGAAAATCATCCTTCTATCACTCATGATGAATCCTGGTGCCTCTTCCACCGCGATACCAGATGCTGGTCCAGGTTCAATGACAACCTGTGCTTCTGAATTCTTGAAGATCCCTCCAAATATCATCATCATCAACCAGATCATCGGTATCATCTTCAATGCTGATCGCTTTGCAGCCTTGGTCTTCACCCCTCTTTGGGGCTTTCCCGGAATCCGTCCTCGTGGGTTCCAGGACTCCATCGTCTCTCCCGTGGGCTCTGATCCCGGAACCTCCGACCAAATAATGTTAATTGTCTAAATCAAAATAGAAAATAACAAATTAAGTACATAGCGTAATACTAACTTCATCCTTTTGCCAAAAATAAAACATGCTTGGTAAAAATATTTCATTTTTTATTTTTTATTTTATTTTATTTATTTTATTTATTTTTTTTCAAATATTTTGTTTTTTTTTTTTCTGAAATTAAACACAAGTTAAAAGAAAACAAGCAGATATTCAATATTTAACACACTCTCTCTCTGCACACCAACCATGAGCTTCCATTATATGTGCATTTATTTATTTATTTATTTATTTATTTTATATATTTTTACATATATTACAGTGTTTATGTACCATCATAACAATCAACTTTTTTTTTTTTTTAACTTCTTTGTCACTGCCTCCTGATTACACCCATTTATTTTCTCTTTTTTTTTTAAAGGACTTTATCTGTCTCTACATACTCAAGCTGCCTGATCTCATGTCTGGGATGGCATGGTTTGATTTGATTTACATGGACAAACTGCCCTTTGTTCTTTTGGAATTCCTAATGTTTCTTTTTCATTTGTGCAAATCTTTACTGTTTTATTTAGCTCTAAGTTAAACCGTACCTCTTTTTTAGAAGTATTTGCACTTTCTGTCACAATTTCATTTACTGGTACTTTCATTTTTAATCCATTAGGCATCTCAGAGTCGTTATGCAAAATTATATCAGAGCAATCAGTCATTTTGGCACTGCAGTTATCATGAGTACTTAGTCACTTTTCGGAAGCCCCCCGGTCATTGCTATGGCCATCAGCCCCCTCTTTGGAAGGTTGTTTTTGCGCTGTATAGAGCTTTCCTATTTGCTCAGCTAACATTTTCACTTGGGCCTCAAGGCACTGGAACCTTTCCATCTCTCTAGGATCCTCTTTCTGTGGCCTAGGTCGATATTGGTTGTTTTCCCCCTGATTGGATCTATTCTGATACCTCTCAGGTGAATGATGTCGGTTGGGATGGTTTCTGAACTCTTGATTCATTTGTGGAGGGGAGCGGGTTGCACCCATCCTTTGATTATAGTCCCCTGGTGGGGAATCATTGTACTGGCGTGGACTGTAGTTCACGTTTTGCCTCATGTCCTGTCTCTCAGATTGTGGGTACTGGCCCCTATGTTGATTTCCATTATCAGTAAATCGATCCACATATCGGGGCCTATCCTGATTACCATATATCATGGTGCTGGGATCAAATCTGCTCTGTGTCCCCAATGACTGGTAGGGACCATCATTTCTTTGATCTTGATTTTGTCTCTGGTTATTGTTCATACCTGCCATATCAGGCCGATATCCTACCCGGGGTCTATCCCCTAAATACCTAGGGCTGATGTAGCTCTCTCTATTACTAGGATCATGTGTTTGGAACATTGGTACAGGAAATGGCGATCTTTGTTGATTACCCCTTTGTTCAGGTGTCACATTATTTTTACCTTGACTTTGAGCAGACTCAAGGGACATTTTGGCTGACCTGATTTCCATTACTGTGGCTGAGGGTTCTTTAGATTTAGGCCTAGTATCTTTCATTTTATCACTTTCTCTACCCTGACAATAGAGTACCTCATATAGCTTTGTGCTTTGATGTACAATCCATTCAAGGGACTTGTCACGGTCAAATTCACGGACCAATTGGGATATGATGTCTTTCTGTAGCCCATAGAAGTATGCAGTTTTAAACTCATTGGAATTTGAGTCAAAAGATACATCAAAGCGAGAGAATGCTCTTTTTAAGTCTTGTAAAAATTGGCGAGGGGATGTATTAGGTCCAGCAGTAATTGTGTACGCGACTTTCTTTGCCTCCTGCAATGACTGAAAAGGAGAAAAATGACGCCTAATTTCTTTTTCAAACTCCAGCCATGTCATATTCTGCTGTTCATTTAATCCCCTTATGATGCTGGCCGTCGGGGCATCTAAAGTTAAATGAAAATATTGTCTGTACTGTTCCTTAGGTATCTGGAGTGCTTTAAAAATGTCATGCACCGCTTCTAAGTGATCCTCAATGCAGCATTCACCTCCCTTTTTAAATGGTTTGATCAGGGCTTTAATGGATTTCATTATTTTTATGGGGCTACTTGTTGCAATACATGGAATTGCACTATTTTGTGATTCAATCCTGTTTTCAGGTGTATGATATTGGTGGCTGCCCCCAATGGGAGTATCAAATCCCCCAAGGGCGCTGCAACCAAGTTCAGTCACCGGCCCAGTCACTGGAGCACTAGCTCTTTGGGCAGAGCTAGAATTCACCTCCACTCCATTGAATGTGGTACCCTGCCGCCTCTCCTGGGACCTGGGAATGCACATTTGCTGTTCTAAGTCCTTACACTTTTTAAGGAGTCTGGTTGCTTCATTTTGCAAATAATTATTTTCATCACTCATTTTATTAATCACCTCCTGCATTTCGCACATTTGCATTTGGCATTCATTGAACTCTTTATTTCTCTTGTCTCTTTCTTGGATCATTTTAATCATTTCTTGTTCTGCACTCTGGAGATCACCTTCTTTTTCACAATGTTCTTTTTGTAAAATCTGCATTTCTGAAACAACCTCATCTTTATCCTGCCTAATGTGATCCACTAAGGCTTTTAAGTGTGCCAATTCTTGCTCACTATCTTCAAATTGTTTCTTGCTTTTGGATAACTGAGTATCAAAGTCTCTGCATTTTAATTGCATGTCTTTTTGGCATACATCCAATTCTACTCTCAACATTTCCTGATTTTTACTTGCTCCCTCTAATTCAGTCTTTAACCTGTTAATTAGCTGAGTATCATTCTCTTGCATTCGCAGGGACTTGTTTAAAATAAACCATATTTTGCCGCATAGCCGTATTAAACAGTCTTTCTCTGCACTTTTATCGGCTGCATTCAATAATCTTGTAAGGCAGACCTGAATTATGCTGCCTTCTGCAAAAATATTGTCTAGTTTTTCTTTCTGCACCTCACCCTGAATGCGGTTACTCCATTCTAACGTGCTATTCGAAGACCAATTCCCATGTGCAAATAACTTTGCCTCTAAATATTGCACTAGATCTGAGAATGTGGTTTCCCTTTGTGACATTCTGAAATTCGTTTTTAGTGGCACACTGCTATTATAAAATGGGTTCCCTTTAATGTGCAAATGGCAGTGTGAGACACGCTTGCCACGCCCAGTAGGTACTCTATGATCACTTTCCCGGCCTGCAACGCACCATAAATATGTAGGGTATTTTGTGGAGATTTGGGGCCTGACGGTATTTTCTTACCGCCGAAATATAACTTAGCAACAATCACTCCTTGTATTCAGATTGGGCCATGTACAACAATAATACAGTGAACATGCATTATTTCAGCACCCAGGCATGCATATTTGGTATGCGTGGGTGGTAGGCGCGGTTGGTGGTATTTTGGTGAGCATAATTCCCTTGTTTTATTTGTGGCCCCAATGTCCAGAATCCCTTATCTTTGCTTAGATTTTTCGTGTAATCACTAGAGAGACCTCAGACCTACATTTTAGGAATACCACATTTTTCAGTGTTAGTGTGCCACCATGGGCGATCTCACTGACTTATTTACGACAGAGAGCTATATATGGTAATCTTGTGGTAATTTCCACTACCTTATATACGGTAGGGAGCTATGTTCAGAGAGTCTCTCTTCCCGTTGGCTCATGTACCTCCAACGAGCTATGCTACAGTCACTCACAACTGTTCATACTGAATCTGACATGCACACATCTGTCTTAAAATGACCATTGCACTGTTTAAAATCTCCCCACATCATCAGCATTGTAATGGTAAATAGTAAATACACCACCCGTCTGTTTTCAAATATTTTTCTGTATTATAAAAGTTGCAATTAAACACGATCTCATTCTTTACAGAAATAAATAAAATGGTACAGTAAAAGCATTGTCTATGACACACTGCAAAGAGAGTGGCGGAGAACAGAACTCAAATTGCAACATTAGCATTTGATTAAGGCATGCACAGGAATCCTACACTGACTGCATATTATCGTACACACTCAACTCCCACATTTCTGTAATTACCTTATCTTTTTAGTTGTTCTCTTTGGCGGTTCTCTTTCTGAATGTGGCTCCCTTGAAGATTAACTCCAGTAAAAAGGAACGCTGGCCTTCTCAAACCGGGGTCATTGCCTGGAATTCTCAGCTTTTGCAGATAGGAATGCCTCAGCCAGTGGAAAGGTCCTTCTTTCAGCTCTCCCCAATCTCGACTGCCTTTCTCCTTTCTCAAAAACCCCCCAGCAAAAGCCTGATCACTCCCTCTAGCATGATACTTGCTATGACGCTGCTCCAATCAGAATTAATCACGCCATCTCCTCCTTCTCTACACAATGGCTCATTTTTATAGTAATACTTTGTAACCAACTGATTTCCTGTTCTTTCGAGCTCTTTTGCTTCCTGAATTTATGTGGACAGGGCAGCAGAGAAGAAAAAAATGGATGTGCGTTTAAAAGTTCACTTTCAGAATAGGCCTAGTTCTGCAGTGGAGACACATTTTTATTAGTGGATTATGTTTCATTAGTCATGTTAGTTGTCAGTAAGGTTAGTTATTATTTTCAAATGTGTCTCTCGCACCATAGGCATTTCAGGTGAAAAATAGTGTGCATTTTTGAATGTGCACGTGTACTTTTAACTGTAAAAATAGATTTGCATCTTATATGTTAAAATCGTTTTTGACTGAATGGCCTGTCTTTCCTTGTTAATCTGGTAACACATATAGCAATGCACCGCACCCTTGTGGTGGTGCTGCAAAAAAAAAATTTGCTACATGTGTAGTAGTGCTGTACTCTGTGCTGTAACACGCCAAATATCCTTACAACCCCCACACCCAGTGCCCTCTGTCCAACTATCATGTCACCCTCTGCAGCCATGTGTGTCAGAAATATTGTGCAATCACTGACTGGCGCACAGCACGTCCCTCCTGTGCATCGGCACAGCGATGATGTCCAGCCACATCTTCTTCATCTGCTTCATCATCACCAGATGGTAGCAGTTCAATGTCAGGTGGTAGGGGCACGTTCCGGTGGATACACATATTGGGCAGCATGACACATGCCATGATGATCTTGGCCATCTTCTCATGCCTGTAGACGAGTGCCCCACCCGACCGGCTAAGGCAGCGAAATTGTGCCTTCAACAAGCCAACGTTTGCTCAATGACCATACGGGTACGGGAATGAATTTAGTCCTCCTCATGCCTGTTCTGTGGGTTTCGGACAGGGGTGAGGAGCCACGGCTTCAAGGGATAGCCACAGTCACCTGCATGGGAGGCAACTAAAAGTACATGTCAGTCAAATCATGATGGACAGCTGTACTAGTCACACATGCCTGCAGATTATCGTTGGTCACATGCACATGTCCCTGGATGTATGCATGCCATTTTCATGCCCTCAATGTGGCCTGTGCCATGGACTAATGGTGTGGGTTTCATCTTCACGATTTTACATGGGGTGCACTGACGTCTAGTTGTGCATGCATCGTGTACGCATCCAGCTGTGTTTGTGTCAAACTTGTGATGTGTTGTGTTCTGTGAGATTGGCTTACAGGGAGCGTTGGCAGTAGTCTGTGCAATATGAGGCAATCAGCGCTGATTTTTCACATGGTGACATGCAGCATTCCTATGGGTGTGGCGGCCCTGTGTCAGACAGTGGAGTCCCTTGTTGGTTCAGTTCAATGCACTCCCAGGGATGCTTGTCCTGTGTGGTGATTTGCTGGAGACGGCAACATAGTGCACATGCACTGCATGTTGCTGGATGGCGTTACGGAGGGTCAGCTCTGCTGATGAGTCGTCACGTGTTTGGGGATGTGGGGTGGTTTACTGTTAGTCATGTAGTGATAGGTGTCAACCTTATTCATTCCTATGGGATTTGGGTGTCATGTACAATTTGTGATGCTTTGGGGCACAGTGTTTGGTGATGTGCAGATCGCGCAGGCACATCACCATTGACAGCATGCTATTGTGTGCATCTCTCCCCCCATTTCAATGCCGTGTACGAGTCATGCAACTTACCAAGCAGCCAGGCACATCATCCAGCATGTTGCTCCATGTAGCGTGGTAGCGTGGAGTTCCGCAGGACCATTGAGTCATGAGTTGATCCAGGATATCGGCACAACAATGTGTGATGATCTTGCTGGCGTTGCATACCACCTGCACATTGTTGGAGTGGTATTGATTGCGGTTGCGGTACACCACCTCCATGGTATGCCAGGACCACCAACGCCACGTGGGTGTAGTCGAGGGCACCTACACAATTTGGCATGCCTGCCAGTGCATGGAAGCCAACTTTTGTATCACAAATCTCCTGGGGAGTCCGTGGTAGGTATATGTAGTCCCTTGTGAGCTTGAGGAGGGCATCCAGCACTTGATTCAGAATGCGATAAAATAAGGGTTGTGATATGCCATGCATGTGCCCCACTATGTGCTGGTAGGTGCCTGTGGCAAGGAAGTGGAGCACAGACACTACCTTCAAAAGAGGGGGATGGCGGTGTGTACTTCAATGAGGCTGACAATCTCGTTGTGTATCATGTCCACGATGGTGGTGATGGTGTCCCGGTCCAGACGGTACAGGGTGTGGATCTGCTCAGAGGTTAGGTTGAAAGGACTGGCTCTGATGCGAGGGATTGAGGGCTGCCTGTGTGGTAATGCTGGCTGCACTGGTGGGGCATGCAGGGCCTGTCTCACCATCCTTCTCCTCCTGCTTCTCCTCTGTGGCATCAGCTGTTGTTGTTGTTGCTGATGTGGCAATGGAAGCATGTCCTCCAGCTCCAGTAATGTTACTACTATTGGAATTATCTTGGTGTGGGATGGGGTGTGGTGTGTGGGTGTGCTCCTTTTGTACTGGGCCAGATTCCATTGCCTCCACCTGTGCTGATTGTGTGCACCTGTGGCAGTTGGGAACACTGCACATGGCATTGTATGGTTGGTTCACGATGGTGATATTTACGGCATGCCGGTAACCACTTTTAACGCCTTCATGATGCCAGTATTTGCATGTCCGCTTGACTTGCGGTCTCCTCCAGTTTACGGCATGCCGCTATAGCCGGCATGATGTCCTGCGTGCCCGCGCCCATGCCGCTATTAGAGGCACTGTACTTAACGATGCTGCTAATAGTGGTTTGGCTGGTCAGAATAGCCAGTAGTGGTAAGCAATGCCAGTAATCCTTTACCGGCATCGTTTTTCCCTTACCTCCAACCTCAGAATGACCCACATAGTATTACAGTACTTGCAGCCAGTGGACAGACTCTTGGGTGCATCGTCTCAGGCCATGCATCCAACACTCTACTGACTGCTCACATCCAATACAGCATAATAGAGTGAAGTACCCAAGAATCTGCCTGTGGCCAAAACCCACATACATAAGGCATCCACCTAAGGCCCTGTCCACTTCAGTTCACATGCTATTGCATTACTCGCACCCACTGCACAGACCATCATACAACCAAGAATCTCGGGGCATTCAAATAAGCCAGCTGCCACACACTCTGTCCACTTCTGTACACATACTATTACACTACTTGCAGCAAGTGGGCAGAATCATGGGTGCATGGCCTCTTGCCATGCACCCACGAATCTGTAGATAGTCACAATCACCACAGCATAATACAGCCATGCACCCAACAATCTGCACACTGACCTCAACCCACACACATAGGTCAGCCGCCTGAGGCCCGGTCTACTAATGTAGACATACTATTGCAGTACTTGCAACCAGTCGGCAGACTCTTGGGTGCAATAGCCAGCCACCTGAGGCCCTGTGCACTTCTGTACACATACTATTACAGTTCTTCAACCAGTGGGCAGTCTCTTGGCCATGCACCCAAGAGTCCAGGAGCGTTCCACTAACAAAAAAGCATAAAACAGTCAATACAAACATCTGCATATCATCTACATTCCACTCCCCTAGCCTAATGAAGCCTGCCTGCAGTGACCAGATAAGCTGCTCACCTGTGAACCTACCCGTGAACTCCTGCGGTGTCCGTGGACACCACGGACACAACACGGTCTTCTTCCATCTAAACAAATACATTGTATGAACCATCTTTCACTCCCCCACACTTTCCAGCCTCTCTTTCCAACACCAAATGACAAAAAAAATATTTTCTAGCCCTGTTTGGCACCGCGCCATCCGCGAATACCCACAGATACAAACTGGCAGGTGCTTCAGAAAAATATGACTTCCCTCCAGCCAATCAGCGGGTGCGTTGAATGTCCACAGGCATGATGCGGCCCTCCGGACCAATGGGAGTCCTGTCCGTGGAGAGAACCCGGAGCCAGATATCACAATTCTATTTGACCTAGATTTTGCCTGTTTTAAAAAAAACTACTGGACGGATTTTCACCAATTCTACAAAAGCACGCTTTTGGGACCAAGCCACCGCGCCTGCTGCAATTCTGGTTAAAATCCATCCAGCGGTTTGGGCTGTAGGCGTGAGCAACGTTTTTTTCCATTCAGTCTATGGAAACCTCACCAAACTTGCCAAAAGAATTCAGAGCGGGCCATATACTTTTTTTGCAAAGTTTGATGAGGATTCATCCAGGGGAGTGAAGTCATAAGCCGCCCAAAAAGTGTTCTTCCTATGGTTTTAGCAACTTAACCATAACTATACGCCCGCTACTGCAGGCCATGTAATGTATCAGGATGCACTTTGACTGCTTAAGTAGGCCTCTCAGTGTTCCCTTGCCCAAGCTGAGGCCTCTTCCAGCTTTCAACACACAACAAGATATATTTACTTACGTAGGCCTCTCAGGGTTCCATTGCCCAAGGACAGGCCTCTTCCAACTTTTAACACAAGACAAAATATATCACAGTTCCATTTAGGTATCTCAGGGGGCCCTTCCCCAAACTGAGGCCACTTTAGTTTCAAACACAAATTCAGCAGGTCAGGATATACCTTTTCCTTATTTACAGCTTTTCATACACACAATCCTCTCATGGGGTAGAATCAGAGGCTTTCGAAAACACCTGGCACTTTGCTTTTCCTTAGCGAAAGCACTCTGACCCTTTGCCCCTCTCTTTATTTCTGAATTGCAATTTTCCTTGGTACCTTTTATCTTCAGGTGTTGCGTGTGTACACTTGCATTCTCTTTTATACCTTTTACTTTGTTGTGCACACTTGCACTGTTCTTTTCCACTATTATACTTCGTCTGTGCCTCTTGCACCATCCTTATTTATTGTGCTTCTTGTGTTTTGCTCACTTCTGTCTTTAGTCGTGCACACTTGCACTTCTTTTCCCTTGCCGTGCGGCCTTGCATCTTTAAACTGTCACTTTCCTTTTCTGTGCCTACTTGCACCTTTTCCTTTATTTTCCTTTCAGGCCGCTTTGGGCTTTCTTGACTTTATCGTGCAACCTAGCACTTTGCTCTTACTTTGCTTCTGTCCAATATAACTTTACATTCATGCCGCTTGCCCTTTCTTACTTATCTATTTACTTTATGTCTTTTATTTCTGTGCTGCCTGTGTGCACCGTTACTTTTTTCACTTAGCTGTCCGCGTTGTGCCATTTTACCAATCTTGCTTTTTCCACCCTTTCCCGCTCCAGCCACCAGCACGCTCCCAATTTTCTCTCTGTCTTGGGAAACTCACGAGTTAACCTAGCGCTGGCAAACGGTCTCTCCGAGATGCTTTGGGTCGACATCAGGGTCTCACCACCTGCCCCTCAGACACCCATGGGCCTGGCACACGCCCAAATGGAACAAGCAATTACACAGACTCTGCCAGCAGGGTCCCTGCTGCCTCGCTCTGGCTCTCAAGAGACACAGCTCCCCAGCCACTCTGCATCCCTTCTCACACAACGGGCCAACATTGCAGTACACCGCTCTCCACCGGATACTCCTTACTGCATGTGGATTCTCTGGTCCACCATGCCTCTCCAGTGCGCTACCCATCTGTGTCAAACCACGCCTTTTACAGTGAAAAAAACAGTCAAGTGGAGTCAGATGTAAGTGGTCACTATCAAAGCAAAGCACCACAATGCCCCTGCGCTGTCTGTGCGCTATACACATGTAAAAATAAATAAATAAATACATACCTGACCCCGCCTGACTCTATTAGTGGGACTACTCAAGTTCTTTCTAGGTTAGGTTGCCCTTACCTTCCCCATGTTATTCCTATGGATAATCATTACTGATCTTAGTTGCCTCTTCCTCACTGCAGTATTTGTTGGAAATGTGGAGGGGGATATAGGGTGAGATGGGAATTGACATGTATAGGCTGTCTCATTAATAGGTGAATGATAAAGGATAGGGGGGTGCCCCATGACTCTAGTTTGGTATTCAAAAAGGTGATTCTCTTTGTATTAACTTACTCCATTTCCTACCCACCCAACCTTATGACCCTGGGCCTGTATATTCCTTTGCATGATCTGAATTGGGGAAAAACAAAGAAGCTTCGGAATTGGGATCATGTCTTTGTCTTACCTTGCATTTGTCTTCCCCCAGGGTTGTTCTAGTATAATCGGTTTGTCTCTCTCTGGGGTTAGGGTTAATGGGACCTACATAACCCATGAAGGCTTCTCAGAACTCTTCACCTATCGTCCCATTAGAATGCCATGTCTCTTGTAAGGTATTCTCCTGAGGCAAACCCCGGCCTCCCCCACCAGGATGATCCTCTCTCCCTTGTCCACCCCCGGGATTGTGATCCAAAAGCGATGGCCCTCCCCTGGCCACCTGAATAAAGGATTCTCAGGGTCTACCTGGGAGAATACCCCTAGGTTTCTCACAGTGTCTATTTACAAAGTGGATTAAATGATTCCCAGTCCACAACAATTGTAAGGCAGTGACTGCTCCTACATTAATGATCAACCACATCTTTTCACATTTCTGCTTCCTCGAAGTAATGAGTCAGTTCTAAATTTGAGTGTGGTGAATTCTGGATACAATTGGGAATTATGATCGTCCCTATTCCTATTAGCTCTGAGATGTACCCTACTACAGCTACACAAAGGTCCCCATTTGAAATTAATGACAGGTAGTAAAATGGCATTTCCTCAGCATCTGTTATACTAAACACACAGGCAGACATGCATTAATACCACTTTTAATCGTGAGTATGCTGAAAATCTTCAAAATCCCCTTCAACACATGTTTGCCTATGTCCAACAAAACCTTGAAAAGTCTGTGGTCAATATGAAGACATACAAAGACCTCAAGACCTTGAAACAGGAACATAAAGTAGGCGACCAAGTCTTGGTGCACACCCAATCGAGACATAGGGCCTCATTACGACTCAGGCGGTAAGGGGTTTACGGCGGCGTAAACAGCGCCGACCCTTACCGCCTGATTCCGAGGTCCCTTAGCGCCATGGAGGTTTTAACACCTGCTTTTAGCAGGTGTTAAAATCCATGGCGCTAAGGGACCTTGATGCTAATTACGCCACCGTAATTTACGGTGGCGTAATTAACGCCTTCTCCACTCCCATTATGCCCTATGGGGCAAAAATGGGAATGGGGAAGGGTAAATGGGGATTGGGGACTTACCGCCCCGCCAACCTCGGAATGGGGCGGTAAGTCCGCCAACCACCATGGCGTAAACGTAGTTTACGCCATGGTGGTAAAGTTACGACCCAGGCGGTAACTTACCGCCTGGGTCGTAATGAGGCCCATACAATTGTATTCTAGAGTTTAAACTTGACTTCTTAGTGATCACTAAACCTGGTTACATTCTGCCTCAGGTCCACACATCACTTCCACGTCCCTACCGACTACACCCCCCTCAGAACAGACAGCTCTGACGCCATAGGTGGAGGAGTGGCCATCATCCACAAAACATCATAACTCTTTAGGGAATGTAAAACAGAAACTCTTAGTGGATACGAAACCCTCTCCCTTAAACTAGCCATCAACCATCACAAAACTATCAACTTCCTAATAGTTTACAGAACACCGAGCACCCCTAGCAAACCAGACATAGACCTACCGCTTTTAATTACACCCATACTAAAACCTAAAACAAAATATATCCTACTAGGGGATCTAAATTTAGGCTACAATGACCCTGCAGACAGTAAAGAGTCAGCATGCCAAAGGGCCTTTCAGGAAATGCAATTCTCCCAAATAGTGAACACCCCCAGCCACGCCAAAGGCAGAATCCTCGACTGCATACTCACCCTTAACACCACAGTATCCATAACAGATGTCCTTATTTTGCACTGGTCCGACCATTGCCTTATTAACATCAAAATAAACTTAGATACAGACCACGCTACCAAAACCTGTAATCCTCCACCCATCCAGGTCAGAAATGCACACAAGCTCACCCCGGAGAACTTAAACTCAGTTCTCAAGAACCTTTTCAACACTAAACCACTAGAAAACTTTAACTCAGAGAGTATTGCCATGCACTACCACCAATGCCTAAAATTAGCAGTCGACGAAGTAGCCCCCCTTAAAACCAAAGTACCCAAACTCAAACGCAGCGCCCCCTGGTTCAACAACGAACTCATATAACTCAGAAGAGAAAAAAGAGCATTAGAACACCTAACTAGGAAGAACAACTCCCCAGAACTTCAAACCAAACTACAGCAAATTTCTAAAACCTACAAACTTAGTGGACTCACCCACAAAGCAGATGCCCTTAATGATCGTATAGCGGCCGCAGCCTCCAATCCTAAAGAGCTATTCACTATTATTAGAGAACTAGAATCCCCTATCCTTTCCATCAGCACCATAATCCCGAGCGAGGACTGGTGCACCACTATTCAGGACGCTCTATCCTCCAAAGTGACCATGCTCCAATACAAAATAGCCACACAAAAAAAACAACTAGAGCTTAACTCTACGCCCCCCACCATCCGATCAGGATTACTAGCTCGGATGCACCAGAATTCCACTTTACACATGTAACTCCTGAGCAAGTCCTCAAAACTATAGCATCACTTAAGCCCTCCAGTTGTAAAGACGACAGCACTCCAGCCAAAGTAATTAAAGACTGCGCCTCCACCCTAGCACCCACCATCACTAGCTCCATAAATGAGTCATTTAATTTTAGCGAAATACCAGCATCCATCAAAGTAGCTTGGGTCACATCCTTACTCAACAAAACATCGCTAGACCCAACTATCCCCACTAACTACAGGCCAATAACAACAGTGCCATTTCTCCTCAAAATCATCGATAAAATAGCCTATACCCAAGTACAATCACATCTTGAACAAAACCACTTACTATGGGAAAGACAATCAGGCTTCCGCCCCAACCACAGTACTGAAACCGCCCTCCTGGATCTAAAAAACCAGATGGACACTATCAGGGACACCGGTAAATTGTGCATTGTACTACTCCTAGACCTCTCAGCAGCGTTTGACTTGGTTGACCATGACAAACTATGCCAAACACTCTCCAGCAATTTCCACTTCTCCCAGAAGGCCACAGACTGGATAAAATTCTTCCTCTCTGACGCACCTCAAGAGTCACCCTAGGAGATGTGGCAGCAGACCCTATCCCTGTACCACTAGGGGTACCACAAGGCTCCTGCCTCTCCACCACCCTATACAATGCCTTCAACAAATTACTCTTTGCCACACTAAATGCCATGGGAGTCATTTACACAAACTTTGCTGACGGCACACAGATCCTCATCCCCATCACGGTCACCATCAACACTATCTAGTCCCATATCCAAAATTAGATGGCGAATAACAGCCTTTGTCTTAATGGAGAAAAAACTGAGATCCTCAAAATTGGTTCCCCGACCAGACTCAGCAAACTCCACCCAGACTACACCTCCATCGTGATCGATGGCACACCCATCACCATCTCCCACAAAGTCAAAACAGTAGGAGTACACCTCGACTCCAACCTACGGGCAACTGCCTAACTCTTGCTAGAGCCCTCATCCTAACAAAAATAGACTACTGCAGCATCTTACTGCTAGGTACCTCAAAAAATAACCTAACCAAACTCCAACTTCTACAAAACAAAGCCTGCAGAGCAGCACGGTGCATCAAGAGAAGAGAACACATCACACAACATAGAAGAGATGCACACTGGCTCGCAGTGCACACAAGAATCCTCCACAAAACTCTTACCACCACCCACAAATGCCTATTTGATGCTGCCCCATTTACCCCAATCACTGCATCACACGAAAAACCTCACGGAGAACATTCATATCCAATGCCCATACCCAGCTACTGATCAATGCTTCATCACCACAAGAGTGGGCAACGCCAGCTTCCCCATTGCAGTACCCCGCATCTGGAATTCACTCCCCCCTCACCTGTCCAACGAAGTTTCCTTACCCAAGTAAAAAAAAAACTCAAAACATGGCTATTCAATAAATATTAACAATCCGACACAAGCTGTTCAGCGGAGCGGGTCACCCTCTCCGTATCTTAAGAAAACTGCAAAGAATAATGATATGCAATCTGTATATATGACTGTGCCAAATAAATTTATGCAACTTTGCAAAACAATTTGTAAGTAACCCTGACATGAAAACGAAGATATATGTAACTTACGCCATGATACCCAAGGGGTTGGGCGTGTAATCAAATGCAATACATAAATAAAAATAAATAAATATTGCTATTACTTTCAAACGACCCAATCTAAGGAGGGAAGGTTTTTGCCTCTGTAGAAGATATTTTAACAATATAGACAAGATATATCTGGTTGCCTACAAACTGGACCTCAGACAGCAACTTTTTGTCTAACCCATACAAAATGAATGACTGGATTCAAGACAGATCTTTCATTGTGAATATCAAACCAGGCGGTCACCATGGTTTTTTCTTGCATTGGGGCAGAAGATTTGTAAATATTATGAAATGCAAACAGGAATCTATTACAACCTTGCTAAAAGCCACATAGTACTGTGGACAACACTGTTCAATCATTTTACAAGAACACTTATTGTAGTAATTTGAACTTTTTTCCAAAAATGGAAATAATTTAAAATAAGTCAAAGATACCATTTCATTATAGCCATTTGACTTCACAATGGATGCCAAGCAGAATTATATCTGATTTGATTCATTCCTGGATATTGTATATTGAGATAAGGGGATGAACCTGAATATATATAAAAACAGTTTTATTTTTTTTTAAATCAGAATGCAACATTGGGGCCACTAACGATAACAAAGAAAACTGGGGCAAAATAACATTACATAACATTTTTAAAATTAAATGGAATTACCTCCAATTTATTGGGATTTTACCTAATATTTCCACCAGGGACACTCTTGAGTTATTCTTCAGAGAGTCTTTTAGCTTGCTATTTAACTGCACCAGGCTAACAAAGACTGGTTGTATTCATGTAAAACTTTCATTAATCTGGGAGTAGACTGCTTGTGTCTTGAGAGATGTTATCTTGTGCCTTCATTCTGCCGTTCCCTTCCCCCCTTATTTCATTTTAATGTTGGCACTAATTTTCAGCTACCGCCTGAGCCCTGTATGGATTTGCATTTCTGTGAATTCAGCGTTTTGACTACTCTCAAAGTCTTGTGGCCTGTGTTAACTTAAACGCATGCTGCAGCTTTAATTTTTAAAAAGATGGCTGCCCACTTACACTCTTGTTTCTATGTTAGGTAGCTATAGTAGTGTATCGTTCATGTTGCATTCCAAGTTTACATTGATTATGTTAGTGTTCTTCATGTCTTATGGATGCTATGTTAATATTCTTCATGTATAAATGCATATATACCTAGTGCACGTGTTCTTCATGCAGAGTGCATGTTTGCTTCATGTCTAATGCATGTGCCTAGTACTGTTACAACATTAACAAGAATGCTTTAGTCATCTTCAGGTTAGATTTTCTCTATGCCCTGTTGTACATGCCTGGGATAAGGGCTCTAAGGTTGTCCAAGTGAGTGACGTTTTTCACCAGTGTGGTATTAGGTCCAGGGCGGGGCAGAAGCTATAGATGACGTATTCATCTGCCTCCCAACATAACCGTATTTTAAAATAATGTGTCCATTAGGTGGTAGGATGATGGGGAAAAGAGGAGGGAGAGAGGAAGGAAGGAAAAGTTGGTATTCAAAAAGCATCGCGTAAACAAATATTAGTATATCCAAAGAAGGACAAAGAATAAGTCAGGTTATAAGAGAGAAGTGGAAGGAGAAGCAGAACTAAAGGATGTATAGAGGAATGAGTCAACCAGGGGCTAAACAAAGTATGCCAAATCTGCAGCCTGTGTGACCAATAATTATCTGTGTTTAACTAGGTGGTCTTACATTTGACAATCAATGAGGAGACCGTTTCAAAACTTCACAGAAGAATGAAGAGGAGAGCCTATAGCTCAGAGGAGCTGTAATGGCACCGGTCTCTTCATATGTGTAGCAGTCTTTTGCCAAAGGAGCACACAAAGAAGAGATCAACATGTCTGCTAGAGAGGAGGGGAAAAGTAAACCTCAAGCTCGGTTCCCTCTTTGTGTTTGTGCATCCAGGCCTCACCCCTTGTTGGAGTAGAGGAGTACCTTGCAATCAAAGAGGCACTTTTTAATGGAGAACGAGGGCCGTCACAGATGAGATGGTTGCAAACTCCCTGATCTATTAGTCAATTGTACAATGTTTCAAGAATGGTTTCCCTCCTCACTTAGGGCTCTTAGAAACATCAACTGGAATGTGGTGGTGCATGAATCTCAGTATTCATGTCAAAATGAGGAATACCCATAACAGGTGAAAGGAATGATGATGAAGTGCTGAGAGGCTAGCAGAAACGGCAAGCATAGATTCTAGTAATAGTTCCAATGAAGAACCTAGACCAGCAACTTCCACTTCTAGAGTGGAACTACACAATCAGGAATGCCAAGTCCACTTTGAAGATCAGACTGCTACTGAATCATCTAATTGAACACATCAGCCTTTTTTATGCCCACGAGGCAGAGGATGTTTGCAATCTGATTCCCTCAGGATTACCCAGAGTCAAGAGCGAGTGATGTTCCAATCAAAGACCAATTAGCAGTCAACCTTTGCACGCATCAGCTATTACCCATGGAAAGACAGGTCTTAAAGAAGCGACTATCCTTCATTCCTACAGCTAGTTCTGATGCATTTCAAATGAGAGTTGAAATTATCCAACTGATACTTAAAATACGACTCAAACAATATTTTGGAGCACAAGAAGATACCACTGCGGGTGATGTCACAGGAATTCATTTCCAATCATGTTTGTATCCACCTCCTCAGTAGATTACCCCAAAATCTCTGACATTTGAAAAGGCCCTTGAAATTGAAAAGAAATTGAGTGAATTAGACTATTGGTTCCATGGCCCACAATTATTGCACCAAGAAAGAACTGGTAGATCCTGCGTCTCTTAAAATAAATTCTGACATCATTATCAAACCAGCTGACAAGGGAGGAGCCATTGTTATCATGAACCAGGTTGGCTATCATGATATGACAATGCGGCTACTCTCCAACCACTCCAGCTATAGGAGAAGAACAACTGATCCAACTCAAGAACTTAGATCCTTGATTGCCCCGATCTTTGAAGTGGGCACATCAGAGAGGTACATCAATAGCAAGGAGGATGAGTTCCTGACATTAAAACATCTCAGACTGCCTATGTTTTACGGATTACCAAAAATCCACAAAGGGGGTTCCCCACCACCCGGATGGCTCAGTGTTTAAGGCATATGCTCAATCTTGGACCCTCTATCTCAGTATGTGGACCATTTTATTAAGGGGGCAATTCCAACTATGCAATCCCATGTGGAGGATTCCACTGCAATGCTTCATGTGCTGAACACATTGGGTTCCAACTCAGCAATGCAATTTTCGGTGGTGATGGACATCAAATCATTATATACGAAGACTTCACAGGGGCATCTATTGGCTGTACAAAGATTGCTGGAGACACAACCGGCCGAAGTTCCAACTTCATTTATATTACAATTGGCTTGGATAGCCCTCATGAAAAACTTCTTTGGCCACCAAGAACCATTTGTGTATCAAATCTCTAGAACTGTAATGGGAGCAATCTTTGCTCCCAGTTTGCCAAGCATATATGTCAATGAGATTGAAAATGACAGTCATTTATGAGCCTACAAATACATTCCATGCACAAATATGTCTATGGTGTTGATACATCGTTGACGTCTTCATGATATTCAAAGGCTCAGTCAATGATTTGGTATGATTCTTTGGGCGGATCAATAACCAGAATCCCTTTGTGAAAGGATTGGAATGCCCTACTAATTACAGTATTTATCATCCAAGGGAAACATGTGATAATCTCCCTTTTGGACAATTTATTAGTTAGAGATGCATTTGTTCAGATGTATCAGAATACAAGCACCAAGTAGGTTTGCTCACAAAACATTTTGTGAAACAATGTTATCCATGCAGAGCTGCCTAGAGGGAAGTGAAGGGAGCTTGAAATATTCCTAGCGAAATGACACTGAAACAATGCACACATGAGACCAGGAGCGACATGATCACTGCTGTCTTCAGTTACTCACCTCTTTTTAAATGTCTTAGGAGTGAAATACTTAGACTGTGGCTGATTTAGAACACCACCAAGAGTAGCTAGAAAAAAAAATTCTTTGCAATGAAGCATAGACAAAATATCAGAGATGTTTTGGTTCATACTGCTGACATGGAACCCGAACAGTCTGTGTCACGAAGAGAGATTTGGAGTGAAAGAGGGATAGCTCACCATGCACTATGTGCCCCCACACAATACAGTCTAACAGCACTGCAATTGGCTGGAACACCCCTTGAGTTCAAAAGAGTTGTACCAACGTTAGGAGAGTTATATTTGGTCATGTGCCCATGTAATTTACGATATGTTGGCATAACACTGAGGCCTATTAAAAATCAGATCCTCGAACATAAATCTTGCATCAGAACAAACAATCGGCTCCCCTGGTAATACACTTTATGCAATACAATCATTCAGCAGACTACCTTGTATGGATGATTCAGGAAAAGCCACCTGTCACTAGTAGAGGTGGCGACTAATCAGCCATTTTATTGCTTGAAACACTTGTGTATAGGCGCGTAATAAATGCCATATCATATCATATCATTGTGACGCAAACAGATGTGGATTTTTAGATTATAGACCTACATGCATGGCCTTAATGAGGAGATTCAGTGGTATAACCTAGCAGTCATTTCACAATGAAATAATGTATCTGCAAAGAGACATCGTGGAGATATTCCATAAAGTGCACTGTGTCAGGCATTACTGAGTTGATAATGGATGTAGCCACTGATTCCACTGAAGTTGGGGCATGTTAGAAATATGTTTCGTTTTGATGAATAGAAGCAGTGAATCAAATAATTATTTGTTTTGCCTTAGCACTATTCAATTGTAAGGGTGGAGATGAGCACATTATCCACTCTAATATTGCGTCTGCCATGACGAACTGTAGAAGAACTAATCCCGTAAGGCCTTGTGAACACATTGTGTCATGTCACATTGCGTAGTGTAAAATCTTGAGGCTTATCCAACCCACATTCAAGAAAAGGCGATAGGCAATGCATACCCGCTCTGTGGCTGATTAGAAAGAGGTATGAGCATGGGCTTACGCAGTGAGGATAAGTGGCTTTTCATTTCATTTAAGCTAGAAAAGTAGAGCTACACAGGTTTTGGACTCTTGGATTTCTGAGCAATTATTCAGTCATCCGTTGTTTCTTGCCTTTAGACTGAGTTGCATGCCGACCCACCGCCTACAGGATATTATGAGCATCCCATGATGGATGTGAGGAAGCATTAGTGCCCTGTCTCTCTCATTTTAAACAATTTGAGATTGTGCTGTTGGTATCTTCATATGGAAGGTGCACGGGGTGAGAATAGGATCATCTTTGTGTTTGCCCATATGGCAGGTCATTGAATCATACTTTCGGCTTTTGGACTTTCAGTTTCCAGTAAAATTACTCACATGAAGCAGTCTAGCCTGTTGATGACAGAGAATATTAAATGGGTTGTCATAACTGAACACTATGCACACAAACTTTCTGATGACATTGAGAGACAGGGCAGTGATGGAAGAACATTCTGGTTCAGGTTTGCATTTTAGGTGAAGCCCAGCCTTTGCTCATTAAAACTTATAGACCAGTTAAGTGGTATATGTTTCCTGTTCCATTTATGTCTCGGATACACATTATAAGTAATTGGAAGACATGATCAGCCACTAAGAAGTTGATGAGGTGACCCTGAACATGATGATTAACAATGTCCTGGTATTGAAGAAGGTGGCACAAGCAACCGTTTTGTCACCGAAACCGGTCGTCAATACTGTTGATATCCTCTGACTCAGATGGGGTACAATAACAAATAATTTATAGTTTTATTGACCACCCTTCCAGTTTGGGGGATTGGGTGGTGGTGTGCTTTTAAGGAATGGTTATTGGATTCTCTGGTATTCACTGCACTAGAAGAGTCAATTACTCTAGTGAGTGCCTTGAGTGCCTCAACACTCTCTCTTCACCCCAAGGTGTCATCAGTGGAGTAGGAATTGCATCCTCCTATGGAGGAGGGGACTGTTGTCAATGTAATGGCATGGCACATTCCAATTGAGTAGTGTGTTGACTCTTTGGTTTAGAGTAATGTTAACATTGAGCACAGTTTAGCACAGTTTATTTTAGACACATCTTCTTTGTTGCTTTCCCTATTAGACAAGTGGTGCACCATCAGTGACTAGGGATTGATGGTACACAGGATACGTGTATATTTTCTGGGGGGAGAGGACAGGCTGTGTCCTAAGGCATTTGTTAATTAATGAGTGCAGTGTCCACCTTTGTGTGATGCAATGGCAGTGGTGAAGTGCCATGGCTGTAGGGAAAACTGCAATGTGATCCAGGTTCCATGGGAGTTACCAAGTAAAAATATCTTCTTGTCAGCAAGGGTTTGAAATTATGAGAGAAGACAGCATGTAAAATGAGGGGATAAGAATGAAGCAGTAGAAGCAGGATCATGGAAGGAGGGCGAGGGGAGGGGGAAAAGTATTGCAAAGAGATAGCAAAGAGAAGCAGGGCTGCTGCTCTCTCGACCACATCTTTCTGACCCTAATAAACTACAAAAGTAGTTAATCAAAGTCCAGTCGAGCAAGTATGGCAAGGGAGTTGTCAGGTGTGTAGGGACCCGGTAGCTGAGGCAGTCCAACAAGAAGGGATCATAGTAAAGGAAGGTGGTTCCATTCTGTTTGCTGGGGATGAGAGGTAAACCTAAATTCATGGATTAGATGATGCTGAGTGTCCACTTTTTGTTTCTAGTTCATGACTCTTCCAAGTTTAGGGTAATCCCTCGTCTAGAACAAGTGTCATTGCAATAAATGATGCACCTCTGGCACATCACGACAGATGGCCCTAAACACTGGAGAGCAGGCTTATTGGGTTCCAGTGAGGATCCTGAGCGGTGCACGTGAGTGACCCCTGGTTTGCCAACAGGCTGCCTCGCCACCCTCATCTGAGACCCATGATCTGTGAACAGAATGGCAGCAGTAGCCTCTGATAATGCAACAATGCCACTGAATCATTTGGGTGGCGGCTCTCCGGAACTGCAGATAGGTCACAGTCTATGGGTGGCAGCAGTAGGGAGGTGCCATGGCAACAGGGAGAGCTGATATCTGAAACAGGTCTTTGCAGAGCTACAAAACAAGGCTAAAAAAACGGCAACTAGAACCAAGGTGTAGGAGAAGCGTGAAGTGGGTAGAAATGGTCGAATGAAGGAATGGAGAGGTAAAGGATGCTGTAGTGAAGCATGGATGTTGCCATCTCACCACTACCTGAATCTATGAAATAACAAACATATGTGTTCAATTTCATGAATGTAATGTCTCAATTACAGTGAATGTACTCGTTGTTAATTGAGAACAATGTATATTTTCTTGTTGAATGTACAAACATATATTAATTTTTTGTAGTAATACATCATGCTCAGGGGCTTATTAAGTATCTTAAAGTACACCGTCAGTGACAGTGGTTTGGGTGGAAAGGAGGGTTGAAGGGGAATAGGTAAGTTTGTGCACATGCCTCAGTGTGACCATGGATGTTGGATGAGTAGCACTTGGCACACTTAGCCAATGGATATCTGCAGGCTACATGTCCTTCCTCTTATACCTTTGTCCGCGGCAGTGTGAAGGGCACGGTGTTGGCGTGAGGAGAGAAGATTTCTCCACCCTCCATTGAAGCACTGAGGAGGCCACGCCTCCTAAAGCTTAAAAATCTGTGTCTGGCCCTGTAGCGGTGAAGCCCGCGCCAGTACGAAGGGAGAGGTGTTGGCATGTGGAGAGAGGATTTCTTCATCCTCCATTGAAGCACTGAGGAGGGTACACCCCTTAGAGCTTAAAACTCTGTGACCGTCCCTGTAGCGGTGAAACCCGGGGCAGTGCGAAGGGCACAGTTTTGGCAGCGCCTGTGTTTGCACCGCTTGGGGGTGAGCAAAGCAGTTGCTGAGCTTCTGAGAGTGTGAGCTGTACTGGGGGAAAAATGCTCCTGACAGCATCCAAGCCGGTAAGATAGCTCAGCGGGTTGAGTGCTCACTGCTGCAATGTTAGCGTGATCTGCAGGTCACAGGTTCAAATCCCGGCAAGCCGAATTCAGCCTTTCATCCTTCCGAGGTCGATAAATGAGTACCAATTTCGGCTGGGTGATATTGTATGTAAATATGTTCTCTGTAAAACGGTTTGGATTAAGGCGCTATATAAATAACACATCATTATCATTATCCAACGCCTAACAATGCCCAGTGACTGCACACCGATTGCCTCGCTGAACTGTAAGTAAGGCTGAGTCTAACTAGGAACCAGGGAACGTAGGAACCCAGGGGCCCAGCATTGTCGATCATTCAAGAATGAACAACACCCGCAGTAAAGCAACATTGGGCAGAGCATAGAGAGTCGGAAGAGCCATCTATGATAGTGAGTTAAAGATTGTTCAAAGTTTGTCGAAAGTTTGCCCTGCACACAGTTGACAAATAGCAGGGAGCGAGGGGGGGGAGCGAGTCGGACTCTGGTCGACCCTCGAGCCGCTCAGGCGTGCCTAGCTCCTGTGAGAGTGGGAAAACTAAATAAACAGTGGGCTTCTTTTAAATGGTATGCAAAACGGAATATCGGATTAACCTATTTGTGTCACCATACTGTGTGTCTTCTTTTTATCAAGTCTATTGTTATACTATTGCCAACGATTTTATGCGTTATATCCTGGTTAAGCTAAGTGCAGGAATTGGAGGAAAAGTAGGAAATGTTTTAAAGCAGGAGTAGTAGGATCTTTTTGGCGGTTGAGGTCTGAGATTTCCTATTAAAGTTCACATGCATCTCTTGCACATTATTTTTTAGCACTTACTGCACTTTATCAAATTAGTACTTAGCCAACAGACTGTTTAATTGCTTTGTGCTGTTAAGTGCTTGACAATTTTGCCTTAGCACTGTATTGTATGAAGCAGTAGGTCATTCTTTTGACCTGTGGCCTGGGGCCGAAACACCCGTTGGGTGAACCATAATAGTACTTTCTGTGGCGCTGCCCCTTAAAGGGACGCTCACGCTGACGTTGAATTTTGGCCGTGGAAACTCACCAAGCTCCGGTTTGCGCGGTGAGTGGCATCCAGGCCAAATTATTGGACAAACTGTTAGCAGGCAGTTATACCTGCATACCCATACCCGATTTTCGAATTTTGTTTTATTTCTGGGCCTCCTATGTTGAGTGAAAGCGAGGAGGAGGGCTACAATGGCTGGGCCTGCTTAGCCCACTTTCTCCTTGGCTCAATTTTTGGAGCATCCGTGCCTACACAGCGCTGCTGCAGCTGGGGATTTGTGCTTCATCGTCCTCTTCATCATCATTGTAGACTGCTGCAGCTGTGGACTTTCCATTTTCTTCATCTTTTTCATCATCATGTCCAGCTGCTGTGCATGTGCATGAGACAGTCTGTGGAGGTGGATACTCTGCCATCATCATCCTTGTTACCAGGTTGGACATTTCATTTGCCTGGGTGTGGGTCAGAACTGTGTTGTGGTGGTGCGAGTGAGTTGCGGCCCACAAGTTCCACGCTGGGGGTGCCTGTGCGCACAAGCCCATGAACGGGTCTTGTGATCAAGATGGTGGGCAGCCAGCTGATCAACAGCAGCCTCCTCAGGCCGGTGGGCAGCCAGCAGGTCAACAGCAGCCTCCTCAGGATGGTGGGCAACCAGTAGCTCAACAGCAGCTTCCCCAGGATGGTGGACAACCAGCAGCTCAACAGCAGCTTCCTCAGGCCCAAGCAGGTGGTCAAGCTCCATTGCCTCAGGGGCCACCAGTGGTACAACTGGTTGTTCAGCCACTACCCCCCGTCATGGCCGAAGCACGAGCCCCAGCGGCCCTACAGCCCATCCCCAAATTTGACGTCTTGGGTCCGCCATCCATCCTGGGTCCCAGATGGAATAGGTGGGTTGACCGCCTCGATATGCATTTCAAGGCCGCACAGGTGACAGATGATGACAGCATGCTGGCAACCATGTTGTATTCGGCGGGACCTTCGGTCCAGGAGATACTTGAGTCGCTTCAAACAACGGACGGCTCCTATGCGGCGGCAAAGACTGCACTCCAGGCTCATTTTCTGCCCCTCGCCAACTCGGACTACAAATGATTTGTCATGTTGTCCGCAAAGCAGAAGGATGATGAGACTTTGGACACTTTTTATGGCCACGTAAAGCGCCTGTCTCTGGCATGTGTATGGGGCGATGCAGAGGACATGATAACAATGATGCTCATCCAGGCGTTTTCCTCTGGTAAGCTCAGGCGGCAGGTCCAAAGAGAGCCGGGCACCACCTTGCCCCGCATCCTTGAGCTGGGGCGGTGCCATGAGGTGTCTGAGGCTCGGGCAGCCAGGATGGAGGCTGGGTCTCGCTCAGTCAAGACAGAGGAGGTGTGTGCCATGTGGCGAGGTGGAAGAGGCATCAGAAGACCTGGTGCTGGACCCTGTGACAGAGCTGGAAGAGCTGGTGAGTCGTGCCAGAAGTGTGGGTATGACCTTCCCCACCCAACGTAGTGTCCAGCGGATGGACGGAAATGTGGAAGGTGTGGACTGCCTGATCACTTTTCCCGGGTGTGCAGGGGCAGCCCTGCCCGTGATGGTGCCAAGAGGCCCGGCCCGGGTTCCTTTGCCAGAATCGCCCGCTGAATGTCGCCCAGGTGGACCAGAGCGAGGAACATGCGATGCCCCGTGGGCATTACGACGCCATGGACACACCTCCCAAGCTGCTCACGCCGAAAGCCTGCATCTTTGCATTCGGGGGTTTGGAACCTATCCCGTTGGACAGTGCCTTTGTGGCAAAGGTGGAGCATGACGGCTCACAGATCACTGCACGCTTCTATGTATTGCGGTAAGCACAAACAACCTCTTGAGCTGTGCCGCGGCCGAGGCCCTCGGCATTGTCAGTTTTGCTTACTCGGTGTACCTGGAGGACATTAACAACCTGCTTGACAAGTACTCTGCCCTCTTCAATGGAATTGGACAGATGGCCGGTGACCGTTGAGGCTGCACATAGACGAGGCCATGCAGCCCATCGCCCTAAAACATTGCAGGGTACCCTTTCACCTTCGTGAGCAGGTGGACAGGGAGCTGGATAACCTTGTGAATCTCGGCATCATCGAGAAGGTGGAGGGTCCGACTCCATGGGTGTCCCCGATTGTCGTGGTGAGGAAACATAAGCAACCTGACTCGGTCCGCATCTGTGTCGATATGAAGCTGCCGAACAAAGTCATCAAAAGGGAGAGGCACCTTACCCCAACGATTGATGATATCATTGCGGAAGTGCAGGGTGCTTGTTTCTTTTCCAAGCTGGGCCTCCGGGCAGGTTACCATCAGGTACACCCTGAATCAAGGTACATTACGATGTTCACCACCCACCGGGGACTAAGCCGCTCCAAGAGACTTAGTTTTGGTGTGTCCTTGGCAGTGGAGGTATTCCAGAATATCATCAGGGGCGCCCTCGCAGACCTAGAGGGCGTTTTGAACATTAGTGATGATATCCTGGTGTTCGCGAGAACTGAGGTGGACCACCTGCAGAGGCTGGGAAAGACTTTTGAGAGACTGCAGTCGCTGGGCCTCACCCTTCCCAGGGAGAAATGTGAATTCCTGCGCCCGTCTATTGAATTCGGCTTTGTCTTCAAAGAGGGAGGTGTGTCGCTGGATCCCAAGAAATTCCAGGACATCAAAAAGGCACAGCCACCAGAGTCGGTGTCCGATGTGAGGAGCTTCCTCGGCATGGTCACTTACTGTGGACAGTTTATTCAGAACCTTGCCTTGCGATCTGAACCCCTCAGTGCCCTGACGAAGAAAGAATCCACCTGGCACTGGGTCCCCCTTGAGCAGGCGGCGTTCGAGGACATCAAGGGCGCACTGGCGGCCGAGGACACCATGGCGTTCTTGTCCCTGCCTTACCATTGGAAGTCATTGTGGACACCAGCCCGTTTGGCCTGGGTGCCGTGCTAACGCTGATAGACCGAGATGGGGGTGTCCGCCCGATGGCCTACGCCAGCAAGGCGCTGTCCAAGACGGAGCAGCGGTATTCGCAAATTGAGTGTGAGGTGCTGGCGGTGCTCTGGGGCTGCAGACATTTCAGGCTATATGTCCTGGGACGCCCAGTGACGGTCGTGATGGACCATAAGCCTTTGCTTCCCATCCTGGTAGGGTCGTCATCCAAGCCACCGGCGAGGATTGAGCGGTGGATGCTCGCTCTCCTGGAGAATGGGGTCACTCTGGGGTATCGGCCGGGGGTGAAAAATGCGGCAGACTACCTATCCCAACATCCGGGCGCACATGAGGGAAGAGACTATTACACCTGTGCTAAAGAGGCCGATGATCATGTCCACATGGTGGTGGAGGCGGCCACGCCCAATGCGATGCCCCTCGAGGAACTCGAGACTGCAGCGACAGGAGACGAATGCTTCCAAATACTGAAACACTCCATGCAGCAGGGTTCCTGGAAGTCGGTGCTGGAATCCCTGGCGGGGTGCACTCAGGAGGCCAAGACGGTTTTGGAGCCGCTGTGGAAGGTCAGGGAGGAACTATCATTCTCGGCGTCCGGCCTACTGCTCAGAGGTGACCAGATAGTCATTCACAAGTTCAAGGTGAAGGACGCAATCACCCTTGCTCACCGTGGCCATCAGGGCGCTGCGAAGACCAAGGCCCGGCTACGGCTGAAGGTATGGTTCCCTGAGCTAGAGCGGAAGGTGGACGATTTTGTGGCGGCCTGCGTCTGGTGTCAGGCGGCATCTCCTCTGCAGAGAGAACCAGCTATAGAGGCGATGCCTCGAGGGATGCGGCCCTGGGAGGTGGTACACGCAGACTTTGGATCTACAACGCTGGGTACCCACTTCCTAGAGATCGTTAATGAATACTCAAGATACCCAGAGGTGGAGTTTGTGGAGTCTGTGGCCTCTGAGCACGTGGTGGTGGCCATGGAGAAGGTGTTTGCGGCCCATGGTTTTTCCCACACGTTGTGCTCTGACAACGGGGCGCCGTTCCAGAGCGAGCGGTTCTCAGAACTGATGGAGAGCTGCGGGATACAGCACCGGAAGATCACCCCCATGTGGCCAAGGGCAAACAGCGAGGCTAAAAGGCTGATGAGGACACTGAACAAGACCTTCAGAATTGCCCAACGCCAGGGACAGTCCCTCCAGAGAGCCCTCTATCAGTTTCTGCGGGTGTACCGCACCACCCCGCATGCTTCCTCAGGGGTGTCCCCGTCCGAGGTGCTGTTCAAACGGTGCCCTCTGGGTTTGCTGCCCGAAGTGAGGGAGAAGGAGCCGGGGTTGATCGATGATCAACAGGTAGAGGTGGACCGGCGATTGGGGATTGAGCAGGAAAACACGAGAAGAGGGCTTCGCCCGCAGCAGCTGGAGCCAGGCGACGAAGTCCTCATCCGAAACTGACACCCCCATGGAAAGCTCTCCCTTCCCTATGAACCGGAGCCGTTGGATGTGGTGGCTGTCAAGGGGTCAATGGTGACCGCCTCGGACGGAAGGTCGGCTGTCACCCGCAATGTGAGTTTCTTCAAGAAGCTAGGAGACCCAAGAACTGATCCTCCTGCTAAAACCGGACTTAATGGAGAGGCCGGATGACGGAGGAGGCCCATCCTACAAACCCGAGTCCCCCTGCCCGGGGAGTGCCTGCGGACAGACTGCCCGTGCCGGAGGTAAGTGGGAGGTACCCCCAGACGGCTGGGCGAGGGAAACCCGCTTACCTCAGCGATTATGTGTTGGGACATTTATCTGATCAGCCTGAGTCCCTGGACTGTTAATTAAGGGGACCCGGGTGGCTGCTAATAAAGGGGTGTGTGGGGAAACTGTTTTTCAAGTGTTGTGTTATTTTAGTGATTTGGTTTGTGGTGTGTAGCATTAAAGTATTTCTGGTTGTCCTCCCGAAAAAGGATGAGAGTGGCGCTTCCGCTTGAAGGGACGCGCACGAGGCGGCGTGACGTTGCACGCCGCCGCGTGCTGCATAAATAAAAGGGGCGTTCCCCGGGAAGCCCGAGCAGTATAGACGTGTGTGTGTCTATACTTGTTGGGGGCTTACGGGCATTGCGAGTGGGGGTCAGGACAAAACCCCAACACTTTCTGCACTCTTGCACATTGGCCCTCATTACGACCCAGGCGGTAAGTATTCAACATTACCGGCATGGCGTAATTAACGTTTACGCCCTGGTGCGATGCCGTAAAGTCCGGCACATTCTGACCCATCGCGCACGAGCATTACGGCATGCCGGTAATGTAAACTATGCCATGCCATAAAAGACCCCAAAACTGCCCCTAACGGCATCGTACGCCGCGCAAGGTGCACTACCGCCATCCATCACAGCGGCGACCGTAATTAGCGGTCACAGTAATTAGCGGTCACCGTAAATAAGCGGAACCGGAAGTAGCGTCATCGCACAGGAACGGGAAAGAGCACGGCGGCCATCTTTAAAAACACAATCCATTGCCATCCTCCCCAACCACTCTACATCAGACCCTGAGACCTGTCAAAACCCATTACCCACCCATTTTCCCACTACAAAATGCCAAAAGTTGTCAAAAAAGCCTGCGATCGGCAGCGGCAGGACCGCTTCACTCGGGAGGAACTCACTATGCTGGCGGAGACCCGCCAGGAGAATGCAGCGGTGGTCTTCTCCACACAAATGACCAGGCCGGCAATTGCTAAGAAGAAGGCCATATGGGCCCTGGTTGCACAGCGGGTCAGTGCGGGGGGAACCGTACCCCGCAACGCACAGCAGTGTCGAAAGCGGTGGGACGACCTGAGGCTCTGCGTCAGGAGCATCCTCTCCGCAAACCGCAACCTGGGCCTGGCAACCGGGGGAGGATCGGATTCCCCAATTAAACTCCAGCCATGGGAGGAAATCTGTGCCTCCACAATCGGCATGGAGAGCATAGAAGGGGTAGGAGGGATGGAGAGAGGAGCACCGACATCAGGCGATGCAGGTAGGTGCCTCAAATCAAGCCATGCAATAGTCACTGAAGTCCATTCATGTGTAGCACAATGTTGCCCTACAGTGTCCATGCAACACATCAGCAGGAGACTGCCCACAGCCACATCCGACCTCCACCCTGTACACATGTAGTATGCACACCCTAACTGCAGGCACCCACATACCTCCATGCTAAAGCCACACAAAAAGGAGACAACCTGCATGCCCCTGCCTCAAATGTGCTGCATCTAGTAAACAAAATGATGTCAGTCATCGCGATTCCAATGTCCACGACCCATCAATAACACTCTCCCTCCTTTGCTCCACCACAGGCTCAAATTCCAACCCCGAGGATGAGGACACCCCTGCCACAACACCAGCCAAGAGGCCCAAGACCACTGTGCCAACACGCTCCACCTCAGCTGTAGTGACCAAGACACCGCAGCAGCCGAAATCCGTTGCCAGTACACAGGACGGGCCACTGACAGGCACCCCAGCAGGCAGCATGGCAGCCGCAGCAGCACCACACATCCCCACAATGTTCGCCACAGAAGACACAGGTTCTGCAGGAAGCAGTACCAGAGGCGAAACTGCTGCCATTGCAGCATGCTCTGAAAGTGACACAGAGGAGCCCGATGTCAGACACCCCACTGACCACCATCATTCCCCTTGTCTGTCCCAGAGCAGCCCCCATGAGGATCCCACACAGGGGCATTCAGAAGATGAGGACTGGCCATCCACCCAATGCCCTGTCGAAAATCAGCAGGAGGGGAGCAGCCCCTTCGTAACACCATCTGCAATAGGCATGGGCCAGTAGAGCCAACATTCCCTGGAGGAGATAATCATGCGCCAGCAACAACTCTCCTCGCTTATGAATGAGGATGCTGCAGAATGTGGGGGGGCAAGGGCAGCTATGGAACAATGTACAGAGACCCTGAGGGCTAAAATGGAGTGGAGCACTGAGAACCTGAGGGCTGAAATGGAGCGGAGCACTGAGACCCTGAGGGCTGAAATGGAGCAGAGCACAGAGACACTGAGGGCTGAAATGCAGTCCTCCTCAAAGGACATGTGTGTGGAACTTGCCGCCGTGCGGCGCGTGCTCTCAGAGCTAGCCAACTCCATTCGGGACATGTGTGCACATGAGCAGGCAGGGACCTCCTCCGCTGCCAGGTCCACCCAAAGCAGCCCCATCCGCCGATCGGGGAGGAACCTGCGCAGCACAGGCAGGGGTGCCCCGGGGGCCCGGGAGAGGGGGCTTGCAATAGCGGCTGCCCACCGTTATCATGCAACATTAGCCACTTAGTCACAGTGTGTGTTGGGGTGTTCAGGGGGGAGGTGAGAGGGGGGAGTGGGTGTGTTGGGGTGTTCAGGGGGGAGGGGGGAGGGGGGAGTGGGTGTGTTGGGGTGTTCAAGGGAGAGGGGGGAGGGGGGAGTGGGTGTGTCACAACAATTCACATTTAAAATACACATTTTCCTTTTGCACAAATTAAATGTGTGGACATTGTTCATTGCGTATGTGTGCTTTATTGGTGTACAGTCCACAGTGTGCATGTCCCCGACACACACAGTGCCCAAGTGCCGTCTCCATGTCATACACACCAGCCGTGTGTGCTAGAAGCATTGGTTGATGATATCTTGACGCATTTCACGCCCCTCCTGTGCATCACCTCCTCCATGAGGTGCGGCCCCATCTGCACCCTCCTCATCCTCATCGTCAGGTGGTTGCAGTTCTGCGTCAGGGGGCAGGGGCACATTTCGTCTGACGCACATATTGTGTAGCATGACACATGCCATGACGATCTTTGCCACCTTCTCATGGCGGTATAGGAGACCTGCAGAGGCAGCGAAACCGTGCCTTCAATAGGCCGAATGCCTGCTCAATGACCACACGGGTACGTGTATGTGCACGGTTGAAGTCCTCCTCGTGCTGGTTCTGTGGGTTCCGGACTGGTGTAAGGAGCCACCTCTTCAGGGGATAGCCTGCATCACCTGTATGTGGGTGAGAATGTATGTGTCAGTCATGACGCCTAATTCGAAAACATGATGTGCCACCATGGCTTGCACCCAACTGTTACTTTGTACCACTTCTAAATGCACTAATTGATTCACACTATGCGACAGGTATATGCTCATGGCTCTCATGGCCTGTTTTTCATGCCATCAACCAATGTATGCAGGGGGGTCAAGTGCCTTGTGAGTGCCCATCCACTGTGTTCGTTCATGCCGTTTGTTTTGGTGGCCTGGAACGTGTCCTGTGATGTCAATGCTCACATCATTGCAACATTGCTGTCGGCCTCATCATGACCCCAGTGAGCAATACTGATGTTTATAGGGACATTTTGGGGGCCCTGCTGTCTGTGTGATGGTGTGTTGATGTTTCTGTCCGTCATGTGCCTCCCTCGTGCGCAGTTATTGGGGACAGGCCTTTCGGTTGATGGTGTTTGGTGACGTGCATGTAGGTGCATTTTGTTGTAGTCAATGTGGTCTGAATTGGTACAATGCACTTGCAGATGGTTGTGTCATGGTTGGGACACAACCTCATTCACATGGTAGGGCTGCATACATCAGGCATTGGGTTTACTGGTGTTGGGTGAAGTTTGTTTTGCTTTAGGGTATGATCTGGCTCTGTTGTCTCTGCTACTCATAGCCAGGTGGAGTGTGCATCACCCCCCCCTTTCAGCCAGGTGAAGTATGCATCATCCCCCCCCCCTTTCAGCCAGGTGGAGTATGCATCACCCCCCCCTTTCAGCCAGGTAGAGTATGCATCATTCCCCCCCTTTCAGCCAGGTGGAGTATGCATCATTCCCCCCCCCTTTCAGCCAGGTGGAGTATGCATTGGTACATCGTTCACCTACCCACTTCACATTTCCATGGTCATGACATTAGACTCACCGAGTAGCCAGGATCTTGGGCCTGCATGTCGCTCCATGTAGCGTGGTATTGTGGAGTTCCTCAGGACCATTGAATCATGGGTTGCTCCGGGGAATCGGGCACAACAATGTGTGATGATCCTGTTGGAGTCACAGACCATTTGCATGTTGATTGAGTGAAATAGTTTACGGTTGCGGTACGGTATCTCCATGGCATGTGGAACCACCAATTCCACATGGGTGCAGTCGATGGCACCAACGCAACCAGGTATGCCGGCTAGTGCATGGAAACCCACTTTGGTGTTTGCAATCTCCTGTGCAGTCCGTGGTAATGAGATGTGGTCGTCTGTGTGCTTGAGGAGGGCATCGATCACTTGGATCAGTGTACGTGAAAATAATGGTTGTGAAATGCCATGCAAGTGCCCCACTGTGTGCTGGTAGGTGCCTGTGGCCAGGAAGTGGAGTACAGACACTACCTTCAGTAGGGGTGGGATGGCGGTTGGTGTTTCTATCATGCTGACGATGTCGTTGTGTGTCATGTCTACGATGGCGGTGATGGTGTGCCGGTCCAAACGGTACAGGGTGTGGATCTGCTCAGCAGTGAGGTTGAGTGGACTGGCTTGGATGAGTGGGATTGGGGGCTGCCTGCGTGGTGGCACTGGCTGTGCTGGTGGGGCTTGCTGGCCCTGCCTTGCCCTCCTTCTCCTCCTGCGTCTCCTCTGTGCTGCCTGTTGTTGTTGTTGTTGTTGTTGTAGCACTTGCATTGCTATCATGTCCTCCAGCCCCAGCATTGCTAGTCCTATTGGTATCATTGTGGAGTGTGACTGGGTGTGGGAAGGGGTGGGGTGTGCTCTTTTTGTACTTCCTGAGTCTGTATTGCCTCCACCTGTGCTGATTCTGTGCACCTGTGGCAGCTGGGTTCACTTTACATGGCCATTTACGGTTGGTTCGCAATGGCGTAATTAGCACCATGGCGGTAAGGTACTTAACGGGCTTTGTGATGGCGTTAGGTGCATGTCCGCTTGGGTCGTGATCCGCTTAGCTTTGCGCCATGCCGGTATTTACGGCGTGGCAGGTCGCGTGCACGCAACCTTGGTGCAGTTAGCGGGAGCGTTAACTACGATGCCGCTAATGGCATCGTAGTTAACGGTCACGGGTCATGATCGGACGTAGCGGAAAACGATGCCGGTAATCATTTACCGGCATCGTTTTTCGCTTACCACCAGGGTCGTAATGAGGCCCATTGTATTTTGTTATCTATTGAACTCTGCCTAGTCTATAGGCATTAGAACGTTTAGGACTTAGCCCATAGGTCCTCACTAATAATTGCCAATCCACATACTGCCCTAGTGCCTTATAGTGCACAGCTGCAGGATCGATTTTGGGGTCTGAGGTCCCTTGCTGGCAGAATTACATTTGTACCATTGCATATGGTATCTAGCTCCCTATTTTACTGTGTTGTAGGCTTCCATAGCTTGTACCCTAAATTGTATCTGGGAGCACTCCTTTTTTCAGACCACTGTAGTTGCTGTTTTTTTGGAGGCAAAATTGGTTGAGGTTGGAAATCCTACCAACTAGGAAAATGGTAAAGAGGAAAGCAGAGGTACCTGATCGCCTGGGTGCCACTAGAAACAAAACCGATAAATGATTTTAATCTGTTGATCTCAGAGATCAAGGTACTTTTAAATGACTTAGATGGGATTGCATGTGTAGAAGGGAATGAGGGGGAAAACAAGAGCGAAGGCATGCCTTGAGGGAAATAAATGTAGAAGCGCCTGCCAGGATAACAACCTTAAACTGTGTAATAATAAATAAAGATCTAGATTTGATAGACATATGTGACTATGATCCAGTGGCAAAAGCCATCCCTCTGCGAAGGACTAGTCAACCTGCCGGGAAAGAAAACTCGCTGGCTCCCTTTGAAGTCACACAATCTCCAGGACAAGTGGGTGGGAAAAACTACCAATTCCAAGCAATGGACAAGGCTAGAGATCAGGGTGCACAAATGTCTAAAATCAAAGAAAACTATCAGAAACCAGCATTGGCTATGAGCGGGCATAAAGAACAAATTGCTCCAGTAAAAGCTCACCAAAGTCCCCCGCACACCATTAAATGTCCAATATCATAAATCCCTTCCTATCGGTATTTTAGGAGAAGGAATAAAAACAAATGAAATGTCAGATGCTTTTGTAATCGCTCCATCATTAGAGCTATCAGTTTGTTATGATGCCATCCTTCACCCAACACCTGTATTGCTGAATACAGATCTACAAGGCAATTCTCAAATAAAACAGAGAAGGAAGATCGAGAGATACGCAAAGTCGGGGTAAGAGGCAAGAGGAAGGTTGCAACCAAGCGGAATGTGAAGGAGGGGTTAGGTACCCCAAAATTATAAAGACCAGTAAGTCACAAACGGTAAGTACCCAGAATGATAATATATGTGGCCAAGAAGGGGAGATAGTTAACCTAGTTGAAGTTCTAAAAGAATTGATTGCTAAAGAGTTAAACAAGGAGTTGGAAGAGATGTTCTTTCCCAAAATTGGGGACGTTTTAAAGGATGCACTAGCAGAGATAAAAGAGATCAAATGCAAGGTGGATATGCTAGGCCTAGCAGAAACACCTAAGTTAGGATGTATTTCTGAGATGGCAAAGCCACAAGAGATTATAGGGGTGCAGAGTCCAACCCAATATAACACTGCTCCAAGCAGTATGTTCAACCCGGGAAGTGCAAAGGAATTCCTGGAGGGGAGGAACGATAATCTGACGTGCCACCCCAGGAACAGTAACTGGGGATGGGAAGGTTCGCTCCCTGCTAGGACACCCCCATTGACAGGCCCGAACACAATAGCCCTGGAAAATATTCCACCAAATGAGCAAAAAAGGAAAGGGATGAATATACCACCAAGGAGTGATCGACATTCATATTGATGATGAATGACCCGTAAAAGAGCCGGGGCTGTACACGGACCAGGAGAGCCTAAAAAAAAAATGTACTTTTTGGATACGCCATGTAAAGATTTTTTTATCAATTATCAGAGAAGATATGGTCTACTGCAAAACAGGTAGGTTGCCAAACTCTAATTTAGTCTACATCCAGATTTCCCTTCGCTCATGGGCCCATGTAGAAGGCCTATTAATTATAGACTGCACAATATTATCAATAGGGAAGTCGGCAATAGCATTGAGAGCCCCAGAATATATAGATATGTTAAGAAATGGTGCACCATCTAATAGTAGGAGTAGCAATGACACGAGGAGCAACTAGGAAACAATACATGTTCCAACCGGCCCCACAAGGAGGGCTATCATCCTCATGCCACATAATATAGAGAAAGAGGTAATACAGAGGACGTAGATTGACTGGGAGTGGGAAGGCACAGCCATGTTAGGGAGTGAGGGGGTTTGCTGGTGTCATGGAACACTGAAGGACTAAACAGATTAATGATGACAATGATTAGGTTGCTTATATGCAAGGCTTTAAAGTAATTGTGCTCCAGGAAACATGGTGCTCGGCTCCGAAACATCTTCAAGGGTATTAGACGTTTTTCGAGCCAGCCATAAAAGGGGAAAAAGGGAAGACCGACCTGTGGACTGTTAACATGGATAGACATGTGTCTGGGTTGGAGGATCGAAATGAAACATCCAAACTCTGCAGACCTGCAATGGCTTCTATTCTCACTGGGGATAAAGAACCATTAGACATATTTAATATCTATAATAGGCCCTCCCTTAAAACCCGCCTGGAGACTGTGCACTGCTTAAGGGAAAGTCTTGACTCATATAACGAGGCATAAAACCGGAGGAGATGTGACCCCAATAGCTGGAGATTTTAATCTCCAGATCAAGCCATTGGGGTTGCTGAATGATCTTTGGGAAGACCAAGATCTTGCTTGGGATGTTCCCGATGTAGTGGAACCTGTGCCAGTAGGGCTACATCATGCTGCAGTGGAAACAACTTGTCTGTTGCATAGTTAAAATTAAGAGCGTGTAATGGCCGTTTCCCTAAAGATCAGCCTTCAAAAATAACATATAAGGGCCACAATGGCTCATCGCTTATCGACTATATTTTGGTAGCAGAGGCTGCTTGGGATAAGATCATGGATTTTGAAATCAAACAAAGAATAGAGAGTGACCATTTTCCCTTCTGTCTTCAAATTCGTAGTGGCATACAAAAGGTAGCAAACTTCACAGAACCAAGATATGCACATTCACTACAGGTGGAAGGTTATGCCCATAAATCAGTGAAGTGGTCAAAGCTGTTGACCCAGAATGGGAAACAAGACCTTTACAATTCAATCCTCCCCAATATAGAAATTCTCTACACCCCAGAAACTGATTATCATTCGGTAGGGGAGACTTTTGAAAACATGAAAAGTAATCTACTACCCCATTTTTCTGAGCACAAGAGGAAAATTAGAAAGAAAATAGTGTGTCAAAATGAGTGGCACGGTGAAGAGTGCCGAATGGCCAAAAGGGTAATTCTGGGTTGCATAAACACAAAGGGGTCAGTAGATAAGAATACATTGCGACAGGCTCATTTGGAGTACAAACATTTGATAGCTACTAAAAATAATGACTGTACAGTAAAAGTGGAGACCAATGTCTGAGGCACTGCAAAACAAAAATAATATGTTTCTTTGGCAGCTTGTAACAGATATTGAGAGGAGAACAGACACTTAGTTGCTGCATTGGGGCAGAAAAATGGTGATCCCATTTTGAGACCCTCGATGGTGGTGAGGTGGATACTGGTGACTCAGAGCCTCTGTCTAATGAAGTCGATTACTCGAGTGAAGGTGTTGAGAGTATGACACTGGAGGATGTGGTGCAGGTAATCACCACCCAAAAAGGCGGCAAAGCTGCCGGACCAGACCTTATCCCTGCGGATCTGTTTGTTTGTTTGTTTGTTTGTTTATTTATATGGCGCACCAAACCCAGAGGTTACTGGGCCCAAGCAGTACAAGTAGGCTTTAGGCTTAGGTTACAGCAGGTTAACAGTCACAATATTGCGGTACAATGCTTAGGATATTTACAGTTCATAGTATTGCGTGTACATTGTAGAGACTATATACAATTATAATATTTACAGAGAGTAAAGCATTAAAAGTCACAATATTTGCAGGTACAGAATTAGGTACGGTGTTCATATATTGCCAGTTGTGACATGTTCAATATAAATAGGTGACAGTTGAAGAGAATATGGTAAGCAGTGAGGTAGGTACATAAGATCATCAATGTAAGCAGGCGTTTATGATTGTTACTATAGAAGTGCTAGGATTTAGCACATTGTGTTAGTATTGGGTTTTATGGTGAAGCGTCATTGGTTCTGATCCATTTCTGAATGTTGCGCCTGAAGCTGGTGTAAGTTTGGTCAGCACGCAGTGCAGAGGGGAGTGAGTTCCAAGTTTGGGCTGCCATAACTGGCAAACTTCTGCCTCCAGATTTGGATAAATTGAAGCGTGGGACACTAAGGCAGTAAGAGTTGGCAGTCCTAGTAGGGCGAATAGTTGTTTTCCTGACTATCCGGTTGGAAAGGTATCGTGGGGCAGCATTTTTCAGGGTCAGGGAAGGTTGTTTTAAGCAGGATTATATCCATGATTGTCAGCCAGTGGTTTTGTCTTCTAATCTCAGATATATGATCTTTGTAAGGGATGTTTAGTGCTGTTCTTAAGGCATTATTCTGTAGCGTTTGGATCTTATTTAGGATGTGCTTGTTTGCTCCCAAGTAAAGGGCGTTACAATAGTCAAGTCTTGAGAGTATGATGGTGTTTGCTCGTGTGATGCAGCTGGATGAGGATAGGTATGGCCTACAGGCCCTGATTATTTTACACGTAAATGCTGATGTGGACACTATGGAGTTGACTTGTTTAAGCATGGTTAGTGTGGAGTCAAGGTAGAATCCCAACGTCTTTACTTCCTTTACAACATTGATGGTGTTGCCATCAATGTTGAAGGATGAGTAATCATTATTGAGTTTTTTAATGTTGGCCACGGTTCCTAGTATTAGTAATTCAGTCTTGTTGTCACTCAGGCATAGGCCATTAGTGGCCATCCATGCCTGAATGAAGAGGTATATTTTGTTCACGAGAGCCATGTCGCTGAGGTAATTGCCCAAAAGGGGTATGATAATCTGGTTGTCATCTGCATAGTTAGTGTAGGTGACACCCAGATTATCCATTTTGTTGAAAAGCGGCTTCGTGAAGATATTGTACATGGTGGGCGAGTCACATGAGCCTTGTGGAACGCCACATGTTATCGGGATTGGATCTGCTGAATCTGAAGGGGAGAAGACTTGCATGGTTCTATTGTTAAGGAATGATTGTACCCATGCTATTGCTTCCTTAGAGAAGTGAGCTGCTGACGCAAGGTGTTTACAAAGAACCTCATTGTCCACCAAGTCAAAGGCAGCTGACAGGTCAAGGAGGAGCAGCATAGCAGTTTTCCCTTTGTCTGCAAGTTCCTCAATTTGTGTTTTTAAGTCAATTCGAGCAGTTTCAGTGCCATGTTGTGGGCTGCAACCTGATAGGTGGGTGCCTAGGAGGTGATTTGTTTCAAGGTATTGTTTTATCTGAAGGTACGCTACTCTGTTGAGTATCTTCAGAAGGAATGGTACTGTCGTGATGGGCCTGTAGTTAGTTGGAATGGCAGGGTCTAGGGTTTGTTTTTTAAGTAGGGGTAAGATCCATGATTCTTTCAAATTACTTGGCACAGTGTTGTAGAGAATGATGCATTAATACGTTTGAAAATGAATGGTGGCAGGTCTCTGGCTACGTCTTTGATTAATTGTGCTGGACAATTATCACCCTGGCATCTGGATGATTTCAAAGAAGAGATGATTTTCTCCACTTCGAGGATGGAGACTTTGGAGAATTTGAATAGGTCTGGGTTATCAGACAATGTTTTATGGGTAGGAATGTGGGTATACTGTTTAGGTAGTGAAGATTTCTTATTGGCAATCTTTTCTTGGAGGAGTACTATTTTATTGGCTAATGCATCCTGAATATTAGTGCACCAGGTTTTGTCTTTAGCGATTTGTCAGCTGGAGGGACAGGGGCCTCCATTTCTTGAAGTATTGTGAATAGCTCCTTTGTGTTGGATCTGGCTTTAGCGATCCTATCATTACATAGGTTTTTCTTTGTGCTTATTATTTCTTTTTTATAGTCATCTGAGAATTTAGTAAATTTTGTTTTGTTTTCTTCTGAAGGAGACTGGCGCCAAGTAGCTTCCAGTTTCCTTTTTTCTTGCCTGAGTTTTTTTAGATGTGGGGAGAACAAGGCATCCAGATGTGCTTGTTGTTTACTTTCACATAGTTTAAAGGGTGCGATGGAGTCCCAGGCTTTAGACATGGGGCCTCATTACGAGTCACCCGGTATGGAAATAACGGTGGCGGTAAACCCGCCGACAACGTTGTTTCCATACCAGGTGATCTCGAGTTCTGCAGGCGGGAGGTGTCATTTCCGCCAGGTCTCATCTGGCGGGTTTAACACCACCCGCCTGCAGGCGGACGTGGAAACACCGGCACCATCAGGTGTTTCCACTTCCCCATTCCCATTGAGTCCTAGGGGACTCAATGGGAATGGGGATTTTCTGAATTCTGCCTCCGGAATTCCCGTGTCATCGGGGTCATAATGGCCCAGTAATTCCGGAATCACGGAGGCGGAATGGTAATACGAGTCCGGCGGTAACCTGCCAGAATTTCAGGCACGGTTACTGCTGGACTCGTAAGGAGGCCCATGGTCTTGTCATAGATGTCAACTAGTATGTTAGGGTCAGAGGAAATGAGAGTAACTTCAGGGATGAGAGGACATTTGGCAGCTGTGATATCTTTTTTGTTCCTCGTCAATTGAGGAGGTTAGTTTGTGGCTGTTTATTAATTACTATTGTGAAGGCAATCAGGTGGTGGTCTGCCCAAGGTAATGCAGTAGATGCATTCATGGATACTTCACAATTTAAGTTGGCTACCCAGTCAAGGGTTCTGACTTCAGAGTGGGTTGACTGAGTTACTTTTTGGGTAAATCCTTGTTCTAGAAGCATGATAGCTATAGTCTTTGCCTGTTGGTAATTGAGACCAAGTTTGAAGTCCCACAGTAGGAGTTCCTGTGAGGTTTTTTTTATGTTGTTGGTAAGGGTGCTTGAGATGTCATCCTCGAAGGATCCGATGGGTCCTGGTGGTCGGTATACTAAGTAGATTGTGAGTGTACTCGAATTAGACATAGGTATTTTAGCTGGTTTATAGTGACATTTTCGAATGTCACAATTTCAAATGCCTTTTTCTCTAATTAAAAATGTTGGGGGAAAAAATGTCGAATTGTATTTATTTTTTTAAATGGGGTGGGGGTTCCTCCCCCAACCCCCCATTTTTTTTGAGTGACCCTTTTTTTACTAACTAAACCCAAAAAAACATAAAATAAAAAAATATATATTCACATTTTTTTTGTTCGACATTTTTTTTTCGACAAAAAGGCATTCGAAATTGTTCATTCGAAATTTTAACTGGATACCTTTTTAGCTGTGAGAATTTTGCAGGATGAGATTGCTGGTGATGGTACCAGTCTAATTGCTAGCTGTGTTTTAGCGATGATGGCGATACCTCCTCCCCTTGCATCTGGTCTGTCAGCTCTAAGCATTTGGTAGTTTGCTGGGATTGGTAATGCGAGGCGTAGGCCTGCTGTGGCGTGTAGCCATGATTCGGTGACTGCTAGGATGTCAAGGCTATTTGTAGTGATTAGGTCTGCTATATCTACGGCGTGTGCTACTAAGATCTGGCATTTATTAAAGCTGTATTGATTTTAGAGAAGTTGTCGCTGTTGTGGGTGTTTGTAGGTTTAGGTAGGCTAGATTTTGTTTTGGCAGGTTTCTGTGTTTTAGGTAAGACTGATTTATCAGGGTAAGGAGGTAGTTTAGTTTTAGAGTGGTTATTGTTGAGGTAGTGATCGTGATTTTGTGGGAGGCTTGTTCGCGTTTCATGGAGACAAGGTAGTCTAGCGCGAAGGTTATTATTTCTTTCTATGAGTGGGCACAGTGAGGACCTGATGCTAGACATGGTAACAGGTAATGAGCCTACTGAAAGGAAGTTAGTCGCTGTAACCTATTGAATACTTGTTACAGCAATAATTACTAGTAGGATTTGGAGGATATTTAAGGACAAAATAGGTATTTGGGCCTGGTCCTGTGCAGTATATTTAATGCTATAATTAGAAAGTGCAGGATCCCAGAGTCCTGGCTTAGGGCCACTATAATTCCCATGTATAAAAAAAGGAGTGAGGGAAAACCTGGCTAATTACCAACCAATATCCCTTCTGGATAGTGCCGGTAAATTGTTTGGGAAAATTATTCTAAAACAACTGCAGGTTTGGGCTGGCAATAATGAGGCTATAAGTGATCTGCAGACAGGCTTCTGGAAGAACAGGGGAACAACTGAGCACTGCTTTTTATTGTACATGCTTATTCACAAATATACACTGCTGAAGCACATGAAACTGTATGCCGTGTTCCTCGATCTGAGGACAGCTCTTGACTCTATTTCCTGAGGAACACTTTGGAAGACACTATCCATACGTAAGACCCCGGTCCATCTGATCAGGCTTATAAGGCTTCTTTACACAGAAAATAAAGCCACAGTGCGATATGGGTTCGAAGGGGAAATAAAAGAGGATTTTGATGTCACCCGGAGGGTGCAACAGGGTTTCCCTATGGCACCCATCCTTTTGAATTTATGCATCCAGGAAATAATAGATCCTCTGCTCTCGGAATGCCAGGACTGCCCTGAAATAGAAAAGGATAAACTCCCTGCCCTATTTTACGCCAATGATGCAGTAATTCTGGCTACAACCCTGCAAGGGCTGGCAACATCATTTGCATTGTTTGTGCAAAAGTGCGATGAATTGGAGTTGCATTGAACACAGACAATGCAAAATCAATGTTTTTTAGGCCCTGGGTCACAAAAATCCGACCTTTAAAATTAAGAGTAAACAGAAATCAAATAGAGCAGGTAAAAAACGTTGATTATCTGGTAATCCGCTTCCAAGATGCAGAGGAGTGGGTTGCCCAAGTGAAGCGTTAGGCAGCCACCCACGAAAAATATGGGGGATCCATAACTGCATTTCATGCAAGGCATGGCCATGGTGCAATTTCGCCAGCGCTAAATTTATATGAGAATCGGGCAGTTCCGGACGCCCAATATGGGGCTCAATTGTGGGGGCATGGAAACCTGTCCTCTGATGAGGTAGAATTTCTGAAAGAACTTATCTTTGTAACAAAAAGTACTCCCTCACATTGTCACTTCTGGAATTGGATGTTACTCCAGTTAATTAAATCACCCCAGCGCATTTCTTGAAACCATTGGCTATGTATAGGTTGCGAGCTGGGCTCTCCTCTTAGGAGTTTATTTTACAGTTGATTTAACAACAACAAAAATGTCCTATTGCCGCCAAAACCAAATAGCCACAATACTCATGAGAACCATGATGATTTGTATCTCATATTTTAGTGTTATGGAAAATGTTTTCATGTATGGCCTTGAAGATTTTGATATGTCGAATAAAAGTATGTTGACTGACTGATATACCTTTGCTTCCTTAACCACACACCCCTGCCAATAGGCCTGCCTCACTAAGATGTAACAAAGGACAACTCTAGGTTAATGCAATGCTTAGTTGAGCAGAAGAAATGCCCACAGTGATTTGGTGAGTGCAGCATTAGTAGCATCGAGCCACCCCAGGACTCTTCCTTTGCTTCTCCTATATTTTACCATTCGTTAACTGCACCTGCATTTCCCCTGCTCGTCCCCCTTCATATTTGATTACTTCCTTTTAATTCCCCCCTCCTCATATCTTAATTTATGGTGTACTCTCTTCGTTCATTCAAACCAGAACCTTAACTGGACCAAGTCCCCAGGTCTGGGTCGAGTCAGGATTTGAAACTTGGTCTTCGTATGAAGCACTGTGGGGTCCCATTATTAATTCATATAGAAACCCCCGTTCTTCTGCTGTCAGTCTTCTTGTGCCGCGGCAGGGCTTAGACGGCAATGTCTCAAGGCACTGACACATAGAAGAAATGATTTTAAGACATTAGCACCCCACTGATGACTGCTGAGGGTTTCCACGAGGGAAAGAATGGTTTTATTAAAATATGCCCATCATCGTTTTGAGAGTGGACCATTTCAATGTTTGTTTCCAAAACATTTGGCAGTTTTTTTAAATTTTTTTATTGGTGGGACCACACGTCTTCTGTCATCTTGGTGGTCCGAGCTGTGCGCTACATATTACATGCGTATCTTTGCAGCAGAATTATTTAGTCCATGTGCTATCTTACTGGCATGGCAATGTCTGATGTGCAAAGGGCAACTATACATCTGCTGCAGGGAAATACACATCCTAGGGTAGCTTTAAGAGTGCCAATCCTGCCTTGACCTAGTTTCACTTTATTTGTATTTTTGAAATATGAATACTTTTTAGTTTAGTCCATTTTACCTAACTACTGATTAATTGTATTATATTGAACACAATTTCAAGAGACGTGTCTACATTTCACACCAGGTAATACATGGAAAAATCTACTTCTTCCCGTTAGTCCACTCCTTTAAGTACATTATACACACCTTGTATAAAGAGTACTAAGTCACTTATGCTTTTTAAGTCTTAACAGTCACTTCTTAGGTCCCACACGTCAGCCACCCCCTTAATGTCTCATAGCACTTAAAGTCCTGATTTGCTCCCCTCCTCATTCCCTTTCCTTGCTATCCCTCTCCACTGTTCTCCTCCACACTTTCTTTCTTCATGATCTGGTTTATGCTCTTCTACTCTGCTTTCCCCTGTCCTTCCCTTTCGATCATCTTAAGGGTTAACTGCAGACTTGATGGTAAGATAGTCTGTTTTTCGCTGCTATTTTCATCTGACCAATTGGTTAGTATACTGAAATAGGGATGGGCGGTGAGCAAGTCTATCATTTCCATGGAATAATTGCATGCAGGAAGAGTTTAAACAGTTTCTTTTCCTTTCAAATAGGAAATAAGGTGGGCTGTGCAGCTATGATTTTGCAGTGCTGTAATGTTCCCGACGTCTAATAACTACTGCTGTCCTCATCATTACCATAGTTAATGATCAACTGTCTCCATTAAACGCCATGCTTCAGAACAAACACTCTAGACTGCGAATCTCATTACGTTTTTTTGTTATTAAAGGGTCTGCCTCCCATCCTTAATCTTTATTTTATGTGTATCAATCAGTTCCCGTTGTATGAGTGCATTATCAAACAAACAGAAGCGCGCAGATGCATTCATCAAGGGAACCCAGCAGAGAAGGAAGTGTCAAGGCTAATGACTTGACTTCATGCAGGGATCAGAGGCAGGAAAGCAACTTTCAGCTCATTTGCATGGCTTAAGTTACATTAATCAAGAGACCCATTGAAGAGAGAAGCTTATAGGAATTATAGGATTTATCACACTGAACAACCTTGTGATAACACCACTGCTGCTGTTGGTCTCCATTCATAATCTTACTGCAAAACCTCCACCTTCCAACACGGCATCGTGGTTTCATAGAAAATAAACGCATTTCTGATTAACTTGGGGGTAAAGTAAATGTTTTTGTGTTTTGTTTAAAGGTGAGTGGCCCCCATATAAACCTCCCACCTTGTTCCCACACTCAGCCCTATCCTATCTTTTTCCAACCTTCTATAATCCCTAAACTCCTATATTTTACTCCCATGAAGTAACTTACCACAAATAAATTACTGCAAGGTATTCTTTTCTATGAAACCATGGAACATGTCATGATCTGGCTTCCCGAGCTTGGCATCATGAGCCTCATTCATAAAAATGTATACTGGAGCAAATCTGGAGATGTCTTTGAGCATCTTTGATTTGCACCTGATACTTTATGCCTAATTCATAGGGCCTCACTACGAGGTTGACGGTAACCTGCCGCCGTAACATCGAATCCAACACCTGACTTTCCGGTGTCACCCAGATATTACAAGTCCCGACGGCGCAGGAAGTCAGGCGCCTGATTTTGTAAGTCTCCATGAGAGTGGGGAGATGGAAACACTGGCACAGTTGATAATGGTACCTAGTGGTGCTTCTGTGAAAAGTCTGCTTGCAGGAGCCGTTACGCACAGCAGGTCTGACCGTGCTGGGCACAACGAGCCCTGTAAAACAACTCGTAGTGTGGTGATCCTGATACAAGGGTGCCGGTAAGTTACCGGCACCTTTGTTTCAAGACCGCCACACTTGGAATGAGGCCCGTATAGTCTTAAAATTTGGAAATACCAGGGGCACTTGAGATGCACACGTACACATGATTTTCTCCCGTGTATCTCATAACCTGCTCTAGTTTTAGGCTTTCTGAATCGGGTATAAAATAGAAGGTGCAGATCACAGATTCTCACAGGCGTCTCATGATCTGCTCTACTGCAACGCGTTGTGAATCAGGCCCGGTATATGTAGGCCTCTAAAAGAGTAGCTCTTAACAAACCCCTAAAACTGCAGTTTTGGTGTGAGGCTGATAACATCATTTGAGTGAGCAAGGTTACTGAAGTTACTCTGGTAAAGTGAGGATTAGAGAATGGGGACTACTGGGCCACACTAGCACCAATATCCACATCAGCGCTGTATATTTGCATGTTACAAATTATGTTATATGATAAAAATATGTTGCACAATACTTATTGCAAAAATGGGGGCAGCAAGATATCATGTGTTAGCCAGAAAAAAAAGATGTCATTTTATTTGTTCAAACAAAGCAAAGAAGCAGTTAGCAATCTTGCGACAATAATACCTGTAAGGGTATCATCTTCTGGAATGTACATGGGCCATCTAGACACGGGGCTAAGCTGATGTCGGAACTGTTGGGACTGGGGGCTAGCTAGTCTTTTGGCTGTAGCTCCTGAGATTCTATCCGGGGCTACAACCAAAAGATCAGGGGCTATAGCCCCCTTAGCCCCCCCCCTAGCAACGCCCCTGCGTGCTAGCTAGATAAAGGCATCATCCTTTCAAGAATATGTGCAGGCTGTTTCCATTTTTGAAAAACCACTTCCCATCAGTCAATGGTTCAATACTAGGGCATTAAAATACTTTAGCACCCAGTGCGGTGGAGCCAACCAATCAGTTTGCATGGATCACGGGAGGAATCCCATGATCCAAGCACACGTTTACGAGCAGCCTGAAGGCAGCTTCCCCGCCCTGCTATTTTCCCCACCATCCCCTCCCATCCGGTCACCGTTTCCTTCCCTGCCCACCCCACTACCCCACTCACCTTAGTCTGTTGGCACTGGCACAAATGCTGCAGCCTCTCCAACCTCCCAGGCCACCACAGACATGGAAGAAGGGCTATGCATGGAAACCCATCTTCCAGATCCATGGCAACCATTTTAGGTAAGTATTTTGAATGAATGAGCGGGATGTCTGAAGTGCATCCCGTTGATTCATAAAAAATAGATTGCTATTAGCTACCCAGGTTTCTGGATTGGCAACCTGAGGTGCTAATGGCAATAATACCCGATCCAGCCTGATACCCCAGGAGCTGGTGCCAGATTATCTAGCATTTGCACTAGTACAGAAAAACGAGCAAAAGGTTTGATAATACAAAATGGAGCAATCCGTATTTTTTTTTAAATCCATATTATCTCAAAAACATTTGCACCAGGGCAAACATGAATCATACTCTTTTTTTTGTACCATACTACAAATGGTGTTTATTCCCTTTGTATTCCTGTTTGCAGTAAACTTTGTAAACTTAGTAAATAAAGCAGCCTGCTTCAATTTTGCCCAAGTGGACACATTGTTTGATAAAACAAATTGGAGCTAAACCTGTTTTCTCCATTCCACGTTATCTAAACAGCAAAGTTGGTGCTACATTCGTGTGCTTTGCTTTTTTACACAAGTGCAAAGATTTCATCATCTGGCCACTTTATGCTTTTCCGGCTGGTTGGGTGGCTGCACTCTCTCTAACCAGGTTGGGTTGTCCTCTTTCTGGCAACCCTCAATTCCCCTCCATTTCCAAGCAATGCTCCTTAACTTGCTTTCCATCATAGAGTGAGTCAAGTAGTGTTTGATAACCGGTGAGGCTGGTAGGATTGTATTGGGATGGGTGGTGTTTCTCATAAACCGCAAGAATATCGCCACAAAAGGGATTACTGTGATGCTGTCTGGAAGCTGAAAAGCAATGGCACAGTTAGGGTATTTTGCTTCAAGGGTGTATTCTGGGTTCGATTGACTTGAGTGCACTGGATTGAAACACTTCGTAGATCTAGGAAAATGTAGAACTCAAATTCTAAACTGGTTTGCACGGAATGTACTCTCCGTTAGAGGCCTACATGGTGCATCTCCTATTACAACAGTACGCCACTGAGTTCTCATGCCATGCAGAACTATTGGTATGTGGTATGTTCAGTGTATGCTACCTTTGGTGAATTGCCCTATGACAGATGCTGATGTATTGTAGAGGACACATGCGACTAATGAGAGACGTTCCTCCTGTTCCTGCCCATTATAGCAAATGGCAAGCCTAGGGTTTGGTTGGTGTATTTAGTCATGCCTTTAAAAGCACCACAATATTTTTGACTACACATGCTTGAAGTGAGTTTCCTATGCATCGATGGAAATTAATGCCCTCTAGTTCCAGTCCTTATCAGTGGAGAAGTTCCTAAATACCCTCATATAGCTGGTGGTGCTTGGCCTTATAACTCACATCTAGGGCTTGCGGTAGCAGATGCCGTGAAAGTAATTCCTTTTTAAATTGATTGGGTAACCCGAAATCATGAAGAGTGTGATGACAATTCCTACTTTTGTGGTAATACGGGAAATATAAAAACAACAAGGCAATTTGTCATTTAGTACTGCCAAGGCGTACAACAAAAATAAAACAATATACATTGTATTCCATAATATAAAAATGTAAATCACATACAAATCATCACAATTGTAAAAAACATAAAACCCTTTATGATATACAATTTAGAAGTGTCCAAACTACTAGCTAGCAACATCAAAGGAGCCCCTACAATCTGGAATTGAACTTTTGAACTGATTGCCTATATCTTTGTCTATACAAATGTCAAAATCAGAGATACACCTGATATTTTGATATCAATATAACAGAACGTGATCATATTCACGCCTATGCCCAACATGTTTCTGTCAAAAACGCACTATGCTTGACATTCTTCAGGGGTATTGAAATACAATTGTATATCCTCAGCATCTTTTTCCCAAACACATAGAATACCCATATGGATGACAACGGTTATTCTACTGTATTCTTGACATGTATTCACAGACTATCACAGACTATCACAATCTTCACTGCTTTAATATCAAACACTAAAAGAAAAAACCAATATGCACACAATTACACATAATCATTACTGTACACCACTGTTAGGGAGAATTCTCTGTTTAGGCTGAATTTCCTAACCTAGTGAGTCCCCCAGCAGCTTGGCTGGATTTCTGGAGTTTGTTTTTTTCATCCTGCCAAGAGTGAGACTCTTTTCCTCCCACTCTTGGACATGAATGTGGTTGATTTCTTTGAATGTCACAGTGTTCTATAGGCTATGGGGTCTTTTACTCCTTAGTGCCTCATGTGTTTTGCTATGTGTGTTACACCGCACCCTCCGTGCCGTAACCCTGGGGTGTCCTAGAGGATCCCCACCATAGACTCCATACCCTGGGACTGACTACTGTCTCCCAGGGCATGTAAAGTCACCATTGACTTTACTGGACCTAAATTTACTAACAGAACTAGTACAAACCATCCTATTGTGGACGTACTGGTAGTGGTAATTCGATTACCCCTGGGTCTGTTGTTCGAGGGGGCACTGTCCCGTCCCCCTCGTCGAGTTTTGGCTGGTGGCAGTGGATACTACTTTTTATATTCGATCGCAAATATATTCCTATGGGATTCTTCCCATTGTTCGAGGCTAATACTTTTTCACATTAGTCTCTAACATACCACCGGTTTATTTGTCTTAAATAAATTCACCGGTTGGTATTTTCTGCCAGAACTCAGTTTTTAAAAATGCGTATGTGTTCGCCTCTGTAACTCCAAACCAAAGGTTGAGCCCTTTGTTCCACTTTTGGCGGGCTTCTGCACAGAAGCCCTCCAGAGTGGTGCCTTTCTGTCTGGGTACCACAGGGGATGTGGGAGGGGGTTTAGACACCCTGGACTGAGTTGCCTTGCCAACTCAAGTCGCACTCCGGTGTGATTGGCCCGAGTGGCGAGCCGCCCCACTCACCACTTAGCATGTTTGATTGACAGCTAGGCTGAATGAATGGGGGTTTTCTGCATAAAAGCAGGGCTTTGGGACTGGAACTTCAGAAGTCGCCACAGGACCTAAGAATCCGACTAGAGTAAAGCTGAGCCGACCTGCAACGACGACACCTCCGGTGGAGCCCTGCTGAACCGACTCACCACTTCCCAACGACAGAGGAGATCTCCCTGCTGGAGAGTCTTCTTCCCCTGACTGGTGGGAACAACCAGTCCCTTGCTTTTTCTTCGCTTCCAGGACGTTTAGTGGTCGAATTGCCCGTGCTGAGCACACCGGCAACCGGATAGCCGGTGATCACTGTGCCGCGACCAAAAGGTGGTGCCTTGTGACTGAGCACTCCGCGGCTGGTCTCTTCCCTGCTGGTGCAACGATCTTCAGCTTTCCTCGACGACGAGATCCCCTCATCTTCTGGCAAAGCCCCGACTTGCATCCACCACCAGGAACAACTGCCCCCGCCGGAGCTGTCTCTCCACTTTCAAGGTACTGTGTCCGCCTGGCTCCCATTGTGACGGTTAGCGTGAGGTGTCTTAAATCCTTACCTTTCCTCTGGGTCGCCTCCAGACCTTCTTAAACTTTTGTTCTAAACTGGTCCAACCTTTCTGTGACATTTTGCTACAAAGACTTGAAGTGCATTTCCACTGTGGTATTTTTGGGACATATCGCCTCGCCTCTCTCAGAGTGGGCCTGGCCTCTGAACTTTGGGATTTACAGTAGACCCTGCCTTCCTTGAATTGCATTTGTTCCGTAAAAGTGTTGGTACTGAGTTGGTTTCATACCCTGCCTTTTTCTCTCCCCTTCTAACGAATATTAGAGTGCCATCTGGGTTAAAGCACTCACCTCTGTCTGCAAATAAGTGGTGCCATTGAACCTAGACTTGTCGAAATATTGTTAGGGGATTGATATATACTTATAGTAATTGTGATTGAAGTTGTTTGCCATATTAGTGCCAGTGTGTTTTTCATAGATGTGTTTTTAAATAAATAATTATATATCTTTGCACCCAAGCTCTGATCCGTGTCTGGTTGTTCTACTGTGTAAATTGCCCCACCTTGTATACGCCAAATACTGCCTAACTCGTCTTGAGAGAAGTCTGACTGCTCAGCCACAGCTACCAAGTAAATCTGGGTGGTGCAGACTGCTACCAATTGGGTTTACCGCTAACTCCTGTAGACTTAAACTTTTTGCAGTGATCCCAGAGCGAACTGCACAGGTTTCTGCCTAACACTGGTGGCAGAGGTGGGATTTGTATCGAGTATACAGTTTAGAGTGCTTTTCAACACTAGGATAACTAACCACAAAGCTTAGCACTAAAAAGCAACTTTCAAAAAACATGTCTACTATGGAAGTTTACAGTCAAGAGTCCTTGTCAGGTAAAAATACCGAGAGTTTGAGAGCTCTCTGTAGACAAGAGAATCTTTCTGTAAGAGGCAAGAAAGTAGAACTGATAGCGAGATTGCTGGAAAACCAAAGTCTGGGTAATGGTTCAGAGGAACCAACTTCTCCAGCAAATGTAGATAACAGTAATGGTGTTGATCTAAATCAAAGTTCTGATGATAGTGATGCAGAGGCTGAAGAGGAGGGAGAGGCTAATGAAACTGTCTCCCCTGCTCCTCTGTCTGCCTTACCAGCTGTACCTACTGGGCCTATAGCAGGTCCCACACTAAGTCCTCATGTCCTTGAACTAGAAAAAATGAAAATAGACTTGGAATTCAGAAGGATTACTGCTCAAACTGAACAGAAACACCAAGAAATGCAACAAATTCTTAGGCTCAGAGAAATGGAGCTCAAGCATGAGTTAGAAATGAAAACATTGTCTGTCGAAACTGCTTCTGTCTCTGGCTCCTCTAGAAGTTGCAGTCCCAAAAGACCCCGGATGCCTAAAGAATTAATTGGTATGTATGAACCAAAGTTGGATGTGTTGGATTGGCTGAGTTAGTTTGAGTACAATCATGGGCTCCAGAACATCACAGGTAATGAGCTACTTACCTGGTTGTTCTCTAGGCTCCCCCCTGTTGCGACTGATGTGGTAATGGAGTTGGGGGAGGAGGATAGGAAAGAGTATGAAAGTGTGAAACTAGCTTTGATAGCTAGATTTGGGAAGACCCCTTCCCAGTATCCTAAGAGGTTTAGATCCCTCAAAAAGCATGATGGTACCCCTTGGGCCACCTGGGTGAGTGAAGGGTTGAAAAACTTAGAGGGATGGATTAAGGGTTACAAGGTGAACACTTATGAGGGTATGAAGAATCTTTTTATGTTGGAGTCTATTTATGATGCCTGTTCTCCTGAGCACAGACAGCACTTGGCTGATTCAAAGGAATTGGATTGCAGGAAGCTAGCTAAGGCTGCTGACTTGTGGGTTGGCTACTCATAAGGATTCTGGGGCAACTCAGAAAAAGGATGAAGGAAAACAGCCAAAAAAAGACTCAAAAGAGAATTCTAATAACTCAGATTCCAAAGAGGGCCCCAAACAAAACCATAAGGGTAAGCCACAAGGAAAACCACAGCAGAATAGCGTACCTTCTGGTGCCAAAGCAGAGGGAGGCCAGAACAAGCCGCCATTCCAGAAAGCATTTGGTAAATGCTTTGTTTGTGGCTCTACTGACCATGTGAAAGGAGATCCCAGATGCAAGGGTAAACCTTCAGGGGTCCAGCTTGTCTCCTTAGCCTTCGCTCCAGAGGAGGAAGTCCAAATGGCAAGTGGAAACTTTCTACTGCTGGCTGATGAACCCATTGGAGTCTCAGCCAGTGTTTCTTTAGTGTCTCTGGGTTTGTGGGAACAACATAATTTAGATGTCTATAATTCTATCCCAGATAATACTAAAGAGTATTATAAGGACAGTGTCCAGGTGAATGGCCAGGAGACTCCTGCCATTAGGGACACTGGAGCCAGCATAACTGTGGTAGATACATCTTTTTTTCAGGCTGAGGATGTTGCTAAGGCACCCAAACGCCTCACCAAGTTAGCTGGAGGGCCTGTGCAGATGCTTCCCCAATTACCAATTCTCATCCAGTGTAATGACATGACTGTGAAGATACCTGTCAGCATACAAACTGAGGTACCAGGACGAGTTATGTTGGGTAACGATTTAAAAACTCTCAGGGTTGTGTGTCATACCCCCAGACCTCCTAGTAAACATTTACAGGAGCTAACCAGACCTGCAAGGGAGAGAACCATGAGAGGTACTCCCCAGGAGATGACGAAGAAGGATATCAATCCTGCTCCACTGGAATTGTCAGCTGCTGTCTCAAAGAAATCAGAAGCGAAAGGGAAACCTAAAACTTTTATACCGAAACCAGCAGCCAGCACTTCAGTGCAGCCAGCAAGGACTTCCCCTCGGTTGTCCACAGTTACACCCGTAACTCCCCTGCCAGCTGAGGCTGAGAGGGTGGTACAACCCTGTGTGGTAGAATTAGACTCTGAGGAAGAGCTAATGGAAGACCAGGAACTCATTGGAGATCTGGATCCTGTTGACCATCCTGAGCTGCAGTCTTTACTGGCAGAAGGTGGACCCAATAGGGCAGACTTCAGAAGGGACAGAGAGAATGTCCAACTCTGGAAGGTCTTCGCCACCAGGCAGAAGCTCAGGCTGAAGAGCAAGAGCCTGGGAAATACAGGTTGCACTGGGAAGATGGCCTCTTCTACAGTGAACCGACCGAGTCTGAACCTGGAGACTACAAACAGCTTGTAGTACCTCAAGAGAACAGACAACAGTTCTTGCAGTTAGCCCACGAGATTCCTTTGGCTGGTCACTTGAGTTTCAAGAAGACTAAGGAAAGGCTCTCTCTCTACTTTTATTGGCCAAAGATGGGGGCCGAAGTAGAAAAACACTGCAGGAGCTGCCACACCTGCCAGACCTCTGGTAAGGTTGGCTCCAAGAATGTGGCACCTTTAGTGCCTCTCCCAGTTGTGGGAGTCCCATTTGAGAGAATAGGGATTGACATTGTTGGTCCCCTTGATCCTCCAACCTCCTCAGGCAACAGGTTTATGCTTGTTGTAGTAGACCATGCTACTAGGTACCCTGAGGCAATTCCTATGAGAACTGTTACAGCTGCGGCTGTGGCTAAGGCCCTCCTTGGTATTTTTACCAGGGTCGGGTTTCCTAAGGAAGTAATCTCTGACAGGGGGTCAAACTTTATGTCCCACTACATGAAAGCCATATGGAAAACCTGTGGAGTTACTTACAAGTTCTCAACAGCTTACCACCCACAAACCAATGGGTTGGTAGAAAGGTTCAACCAAACCATGAAGAGCATGATAGGTGTTTTGGAAGAACCCCTTAAACGAAAGTGGGACCTTCTACTGCCATGCCTTCTCTTTGCTTATAGAGAAGTCCCTCAGGACGGAGTAGGTTATTCTCCCTTTGAGCTTCTCTATGGTCATCCCGTCAGAGGTCCATTGGCCCTGATTAAGGAGGGGTTGGAGAGGGCTCCTTCCCCGAAGCCAGTCAGAGTGACTGACTACGTGATAGGTCTCTGGAGGAGAATGTCACACATGAAGGCGAAAGCAAGTGATAACTTGAAAGCTGGACAAGCATTGGTCAAGCACTGGCATGATCAAAAGGCTAACGTGGTTGAGTTCACTCAAGACCAGCTAGTGCTCGTTATGATCACAACAAGGCAGAGGGCCTTGCAAGACAGATGGATGGGACCCTTCAGAGTTGTGGGTAAACTTGGAGAGGTCAACTATCTGGTGGACTTGGGCAATCCCAAGGAGGCTCCGACAGTCTTCCACAACAACAGAGTCAAAGCGTATGTCTCGAGACCTGATGTAGGAGCGTTGCTTCTAGCATCATCAGAGGAAGAAGAAGAGAGTGAAGCTCTTCCGGATCTCCTCATAGGCTTACCTTTAGACGAAAAGATTGAAGGAGTAAATCTCTTTTCAAATCTGACACCTGAGCAACAAGAAGAGTGCAAATCTATGTTGAATCAGTTTGCCTCTCTGTTCTCACTTTCACCAGGCTTGACACCTTGGGGACATCATGACATATTTACTGGTGACTGTCTGCCAGTCAAAAGCAGAGGATACAGAATGTCAGAAAATGTAAGAACCCACATCAAAGGTGAGGTCAGCAAGATGCTTGATCTCGGGGTAATAGAGCCCTCTACTAGTCCATGGTCTAGCCCAGTTGTGTAAGTACCAAAGGCAGGATCTAAAGAACTTAGATTCTGCTGGGACTATAGAGCTCTTAATGCAGTCCCCAAGACTGATGCCCACCCTTTGCCAAGAACAGATGAGTTGGTGGATAGACTTGGTTCAGCCAAGTTCCTCAGCACATTTGACTTGACGTCAGGCTATTGGCAAATAGCCCTGACAGACCATGCCAAGGAGAAAACTGCATTTTCTACCCCAGCTGGCTTATACCAGTTTAAGGTAATGCCTTTTGGATTGAAAAATGCACCTGTTACATTTCAACGGATGGTGAACCAGGTTCTGAATGGGATGGAGGACTGCTGCATGGCATACTTGGATGACATAGCAGTGTTCAGCAATTCCTGGGAAGAACATGTAACCCACCTAAGAGATGTTTTTCAGGCTCTTGGACGAGCGAATCTGACCATAAAGGCGAGTAAATGCCAAATTGGACAGAGTAAGGTAGTCTATCTTGGACATGAGGTAGGAGGTGGAGAAATAAGGCCTTTGTTCAGTAAGATTGAAGCTGTGCAAAATTGGACAACACCGACTACTCAGACCCAGGTGAGAGCCTTCTTAGGTCTCACTGGGTATTACAGGAATTTCATTGAGAACTATGGGACCATAGCTTCTCCTCTGAATGTCATCTCCTCTCCAAAATTCCCTAAGAAGGTTAGATGGAAAGAGGAGTGCAATCAGGCATTTGAAAACCTGAAAAAGGCTCTTTGCCAAGCCCCAGTACTCAGAGCTCCTGATTACCACCAAACTTTCATTGTGCAGACCGATGCTTCAAATGTAGGAATAGGTGCAGTACTCAGTCAACTGGATGGGAAAGGTAGGGAGCACCCCGTTTGCTTCATCAGCCGCAAGCTGAAGGATCCTGAAACAAGGTTGGCAACAATCGAAAGAGAATGCTTTGCTATCGTGTGGGCTCTGAAGATGTTTAGGCCATACTTGTATGGTTCTACTTTTGTCATTCAGACTGACCACCAACCCTTGAGATGGTTAATGCAAATGAAAGGGGAAAACCCAAAACTACTGAGATGGTCAATCTGCCTGCAAGGATTTGATTTCACCATTGAGCACAGGTCAGGGTGTCACCACCAAAATGCTGATGGTCTCTCTAGGATGTATATCATCGACTAGAGGTATGAGATTCATACAGGAGTGGATTAAATCCTCCTGTCCCTTAGTCGGGGGGGGGGGCAGTGTTAGGGAGAATTCTCTGTTTAGGCTGAATTTCCTAACCTAGTGAGTCCCCCAGCAGCTTGGCTGGATTTCTGGAGTTTGTTTTTTTCATCCTGCCAAGAGTGAGACTCTTTTCCTCCCACTCTTGGACATGAATGTGGTTGATTTCTTTGAACGTCACTGTGTTCTATGGGCTATGGGGTCTTTTACTCCATAGGGCCTCATATGTTTTGCTGTGTTTTACACCGCACCCTCCGTGTCGTAACCCTGGGGTGTCCTAGAGGATCCCCACCATAGACTCCATACCCTGGGACTGACTACTGTCTCCCAGGGCATGTAAAGTCACCATTGGCTTTACTGGACCTAAATTTACTAACAGAACTAGTACAAACCATCCTATTGTGGACGTACTGGTAGAGGTAATTCGATTACCCCTGGGTCTGTTGCTCGAGGGGCACTGTCCCGTCCCCCTCGTCGAGTTTTGGCTGGTGGCAGTGGATACTACTTTTTATATTTGATCGCGAATATATTCCTATGGGATTCTTCCCATTGTTCGAGGCTAATACTTTTTCACATTAGTCTCTAAGATACCACCGGTTTATTTGTCTTAAATAAATTCACCGGTTGGTATTTTCTGCCAGAACTCAGTTTTTAAAATGGCGTATGTGTTCGCCTCTGTAACTCCAAACCAAAGGTTGAGCCCTTTGTTTCACTTTTGGCGGGCTTCTGCACAGAAGCCCTCCAGAGTGGTGCCATTCTGTCTGGGTACCACAGGGGGTGTGGGAGGGGGTTTAGGCACCCTGGACTGAGTTGCCTTGCCAACTCAAGTCGCACTCCGGTGTGATTGGCCCGAGTGGTGAGCCGCCCCGCTCACCACTTAGCATGTTTGATTGACAGCTAGGCTGAATGAATGGGGGTTTTCTGCATAAAAGCAGGGCTTTTGGGACTAGAACTTCAGAAGTCGCCACAGGACCTAAGAATCCGACGAGGGTAAAGCTGAGCCGACCTGCAACGACGACACCTCCGGTGGAGCCCTGCTGAACCGACTCACCACTTCCCAACGACAGAGGAGATCTCCCTGCTGGAGAGTCTTCTTCCCCTGACTGGTGGGAACAACCAGTCACTTGCTTTTTCTTCGCTTCCAGGACGTTTAGTGGTCGAATTGCCCGTGCTGAGCACACCGGCAACCGGATAGCCGCTAACCACTGTGCCGCGACCAAAAGGTGGTGCCTGGTGACTGAGCACTCCGCGGCTGGTCTCTTCCCTGCTGGTGCAACAATCTTCAACTTTCCTCGACGACGAGATCCCCTCATCTTCTGGCAAAGCCCCGACTTGCATCCACCACCAGGAACAACTGCCCCCGCCGAAGCTGTCTCTCCACTTTCAAGGTACTGTGTCCGCCTGGCTCCCCTTGTGGCGGTTAGCATGAGGTGTCTTAAATCCTTACCTTTCCTCTGGGTCGCCTCCAGACCTTTCTTAAACTTTTGTTCTAAACTGGTCCAACCTTTCTGTGACATTTTGCTACAAAGACTTGAAGTGCATTTCCACTGTGGTATTTTTGGGACATATCGCCTCGGCTCTCTCCGAGTGGGCCTGGCCTCTGAACTTTGGGATTTACAGTAGACCCTGCCTTGCTTGCCTTGCATTTGTTCCGTAAAAGTGTTGGTACTGAGATGGTTTCATACCCTGCCTTTTTTTCTCCCCTTCTAACGAATATTAGAGTGCCATTTGGGTTAAAGCACTCACCTCTGTCTGCAAATAAGTGGTGCCGTTGAACCTAGACTTGTCGAAATATTGTTAGGGGATTGATATATACTTATAGTAATTGTGATTGAAGTTGTTTGCCATATTAGTGCCAGTGTGTTTTTCATAGATGTGTTTTTAAATAAATAATTATATATCTTTACACCCAAGCTCTGATCCGTGTCTGCTTGTTCTACTGTGTAAATTGCCCTACCTTGTATACTCCAAATACTGCCTAACTCGTCTTGAGAGAAGTCTGACTGCTCAGCCACAGCTACCAAGTAAATCTGGGTGGTGCAGACTGCTACCAATTGGGTTTACCGCTAACTCCTGTAGACTTAAACTTTTTGCAGTGGTCCCAGAGGGAACTGCACAGGTTTCTGTCTAACAACCACTGGGTTCCAATTTCGAACAGTCACAACAAATGTGACAATCCTAACCACCCCTATTATCATGAACCATGCCTGTAATCTCTCGAAATTCAGGATGGAAAAAAAAGTAATCAATATGCTGACACCATGAATGTGTCTACTCCAAAGTCAGCATCATCTAAATTATACACATGTATCCATATCTCAGTAAATAAAGACAAGGAAACACCTCATTAATTACAATCCTTCAATAATCAATATCATTTGTCATGGTCAGAAGGTCCAGCTCTCAAAATCCACTCCTGAACACACAATGGGCCTCATTAGGACCCAGACGGTAAGGGGTTTACGGCGGCGTAAACAGCGCCGACCCTTACCGCCTGATTCCGAGGTCCCTTAGCGCCATGGAGGTTTTAACACCTGCTTTTAGCAGGTGTTAAAATCCATGGCGCTAAGGGACCTTGTTGTTAATTACGCCACCGTAATTTACGGTGGCGTAATTAATGCCTTCCCCACTCCCATTATGCCCTAAGGGGCATAAATGGGAATGGGGAAGGGTAAATGGGTTAATGGGGACTTACCGCCCCACTCACCTCGGAATGGGGCAGTAAGTCCGCCAACCACCATGGCGTAAACGTAGTTTACGCCATTGTGGTAAAGGTACGACCCAGGCGGTAACTTACCGCCTGGGTCGTAATGAGGCCCAATGTGGCCTAAGTACACTTCATATCTACACCACAGGCGGTGGTCAAACTAAAACAACCCTCATATTCACCCAGGGGAGTTGCTAGGTCTGGAAAAGACCCGGGGCTAAGCTGATGACGGAACTGTTGGGACTGGGGGCTAGCTAGTCTTTTGGCTGTAGCTCCTGAGATTCTATCCGGGGCTACAACCAAAAGATCAGGGGCTACAGCCCCCTTACCCCCCCCCTAGCAACGCCCCTGTATTCACCTATCACCCTGGACAGAAGGGCCAACATGAGACCATCACCAAGGTCACCAAGGATGGTACTCCCCACTCTCAACACAACTCATCAACCTGATGAGGACAACCGCTCACCTCTTGTCACCATCTCGATTTACTAGTAAGCACCCAAATGCTAGGTCAGTAGCCACATCAGCGTGTTCGGTAGATCCCAATGGCTCATCACGTTGTTAACTATGTCCTTAGATGCCTATAAAAATGATGATGAAACACATGTAACTCGCCAAACCACAATTATACTATTGCTTTATATTAGAATCTCACGAGCACACACGCCATTCTAATAGGCACCCTCTTCCTTATGGACGCGGGATAAACCAAATACTCGCTGCTTACCTGTGCATACTTAATGCAGCCACATTCTCAGAGACACATAACAGGAACACGTGGTGAAAAAGCAGAGAAACGCCTGTCGGCAGCTTTTAAATAGATGCAAAGTAAAAGCTATGTCTTGGATATGTGCTCTGTGGGGCAGGCCAACAACGTGATATTGCACGCGTCGCTGCACACTCACCTCAGTGCATTGCATTACTGCATATGTAAATGAAAGGGCTCTCATTGTGCCGACAACATCAAAGACAGGCTCACATCTCGCTTGGAGGTGCCATGGCAACTAGGCTCAAACCTGTAAACTACCCCTACGCTCCTATTGGCAACTACTTCTCCCATGGGTCCAGCACCACCAAAAGTATATCCTTTGTTACAGAATGGTATATTTTGGTATTCCCAGAGAGCATACAAATGCGGGCAACATGCACCACGAGAAATGTCACGCTACACACTCGTTCCCATGTGTGTATATTCAATCAGCACATGGGATGGCGCCTGTGGTTCCAACAACATCCGAGAAGGACTCTCTTGAGTTTACCCTGGCCACCTCCAGCAGGGTTTTGTGCAACTCACAGGCCACTTCTGCCACCAACATATGGCATGGTTATGACAAACCAATAAGCTATAGAATAATTCCATTAATGCATTTAGATTTACAACGGGCATGCACCAATGTAGGACAAGGGTCCCAGAGTATTCACTGTCTTAGATGGTCCTCAACTGATCCAACCAACACACTGACCCATAAGTGTACAACAATAGGACCTTATATATAATCTACTATACATAACTGCACAATTACCCATACAAATACCACTTTATAGGTATCCCTTGCACAGGACATGATCATTAAACTCTCTGCACCAAGTCCAATGGGGCGAAATCTAGCTGTCCTTACGGAATTGAAATACAACACATCCAGATATCTTTGCAATCTCAGTCCAAGGTGAACACTCCTCGACCATTCACAAAATGTATTTATTCATTTAATTTAAGTTATTTATTGTTTAATTATATAGGGCTTATGCACAGGAAAAGTGCTTCAAAGTGCTTCAAGTTGGAAAGGTAACGAGGTATTACAGTAATCATTCTTAGGCCTTGAAGATTCTGATTGATCTAAACAGAAAAACTAGCATACTAGGCCTGACGACTTTTATTCTAGTGCACGTGCATGGAGTGGTACAGTTGAAACCAAGCTCGGGAGGGAGTAGGACAACGGTGGGGGGAGTGGGGGACAGGACAGGCGACTAACTGGACCTAATGTATTTTAGTCATGCATGCATACAGACAGAGATGCAGAGACGAGGGAAGGATGTGGGGGGCACAAAGTGCCCGGTCCAGCAGAGCTCTAGGTTCCCCACTCAAGGAAAGTAAGCTGAAAGTGCAGTAATGTTGAACAAAGTGCAGCAGCCTGGAGGCAAGTGCAAAACACTGGCGGGGGAGCCTGGGACCTGTAGGCTCTGGAGGGGTATGGCTGTTGATGGAATGACTATAAACCACTGGAGGTGAACCAGGCCACCAGTCAGCAAAAACTGAACCGAGCTAGGGAGGAGAAGGAGGGTGGAGAGAAAAGAAAGGAGGTTAGCAGGGGAGTGAGAAAGAGGAAGAGAAAAGGAAGGTCTTGAGTAGTTTCCGGAACTTAAGGTGCTCTGGCTCAAGATGGAGAGAGGTAGGGAAGCACCTGCAGAGGATAAAGGTCTACCCCCAAATCTCTGTTTGCGAGTTGGACGAGGAATAGCGGAGGACTCTAGACGGAGAGTATTTAGAAAGAAAGCGGGGTAGATAGTGTGGGCCTTTGCCACAGAAAGCCTTGTGGATTATGCAGAGGGTCTTGAACTTGATCCTTGCAGCCACGGAGATCCAGTGGAGGGATTTCAGCACCAGGGACATGCAGTTCCAGGGCTTGAGGTCAATGATAAGTCGCACGGTTCTGTTCTGGATAAGTTGTAGAGGGCCGTGAGTAGAGGTAGGAAGATTGAGAAAGAGGCTGTTGCAATTGTCCAGCCTAGAGAGAACCAGGGCTCTCGAGGTGATGAGCCTCTGGGGGAAGTGAGAAAATGTATAATACCACTGAGGAGGTGCAGTTCGTAGTTGGACTTTTTGGAGATGTCTGAGATGTGAGAAGAGAAGGAGAGAGTTGAGTCGAATATTACCCCAAGATGTGTTGCCTCATTGGTAGGTGAGGGAACAGGGCCAAGGGAGGCAGGCCAGTGAGAAAGTAGGAAAGCACGAGCAGTGGTGCCAATGAGGACGATCTCTGCCTTACTGGCATTCAGGCATAGATCATCAAGATGTAAGTACGTACTGCAAAAAGCCTCCACTAAAGGTGTTCAGGCATGATGCCACTATTGCTACATGCCAAAGCTAAGACCATATATTTTTAGCCACACCATATAGTAATGGTGTGTACTCCATACTGCCACTCAATATTCTCATTAAGGCCTGTCAAATGGCCACCAGTCATAAAAGTATGTTTCTGTTCAGCTTGCAACAATTTCTTATTAATCACCAACTAGTCGAGACATTTTATTTTTATCAACAGCAACCACCTGAAGTCCATGAATCCATGTCCTTTGTCTCCAAAATGATTAACCAAAGGTGCTATCGCAACCTGATTCTTGTGGCAAATCCTGTGTTTGATTATACAAATTCTGCGTTTGGGATTGGTCTTCCCTACATAAATCTTATTGGATGGATGATCATATAAACAAAATTGGCAGTGTTACAATTTGTGAATTCTTTCATTGTCCACAACTTGGGTAGGCCCAAATCTACAGATTGTGCAGCAAACTGAGCATCTTTCACAACAATGGTGCCCAATAATTGGTTTTTGCCCACACACCTCAGTCATAGTACATGGTTTATTCACACCAAACTACATCATTGTGAATCACTACATTTCTGATATTCGTCCTCTTTTGGTAGGCAACCAGGGGTTTGGGTACAGTGTTGTCAAAATGTTTCCTCCTATTCCTGTTGATGCACAATTTAATTTTGTGTGACTTATTGGAATATGTGTTGACAAAACTAGATTCTTTGAGGTGCCCCTATCATTAGAGCCCTCATCGAGTACTGCCTTAGAGTTGTTATTATATGCTCTCTGTTAGGACAGTTTTTCTGAAGTCCAACTAAGGGCTTAGTAAAACCATTCAACTGGCAGTACAAGACTCCACTCTTAGTATAAGGCTGTACCACCTGAGTATAGGGTAGCGTAGACAGAGCAGCCAGGCTTATTTTAGGAGGGAGAGAGGGCAGTAGACACAGTACAAGTGAAATTGTAATACAAATGATCCAAAGAAAAACTGAAACACTATGTATTGTAAAAATAAAGGATTTATTTGAATACAGGTAGGCCCAGATAAATGTATATGTTAGTAAGTACTAAAACATTATAAGAAATCACAGTATAAAAACACAACACTATACTTGAAAGCGCACAGACCCAAGTATAAACCTTATTTGGAACACCTAACAGTAGTTCTAGGGAAGTCAAAACCTTGTTATACACATTTAGTATAGATGAAGCCTATTCTTTGGGAGTAAAAGACCAATGGTTACTTTCAGATTACATTCAGTAATACAAGGGCAGTAGGCCGTTCCAGTTGTACAGTGACTCTAGGAACAAATCACATACACAGTGAACTGGGCAATATACTTTTGTTGAATAGTGAAACACTTATCCTAGGTGCAGTAAAAACCGATAACTACTTTTGTCATAACACACAGTTATACGAGGTGAGTAAAACCTAAGGAGGTAATATACCATTACAGATGCTTTTGAAATCAGGGAAACCCACGTTGAGGTAAGCAGTAACTCTGGTAACTTATTTTGGATGGCACACAGCTAACACAAGGTAAGTAAAACCCACATACTTTAACTTCACAATGAAAGGGAAAGTAAAACCCTATGTCACACTTTACTGAATAGTTATTTTAGGTATGCAACAACCTAATGTAGACTTATTAAGGACAGGCTAGCAGCAAGTCAGGGGAAGCAAGACCCAGTTGGGGACACTCATACAGTTATCCTAACAGTACCAACCTGGTGATACCAACAGTTGGAGGACACTCATAGAATTACCCTACAGGAATAATCTGGTGAAACCAACACATTACATTTGTAAAGAGGCACAACCTGATCACAGGAGAGTAAAATACCTTCACATCTACTTTCTATTAGACTGGCAAAACAGTGGCTAAGGAAGAATATATGTTAACCATACTTTTAAGAATAGTGCATCACACATTCAAGATCAGTAAGAACTTTTGTAACTGTTCACTCTTAGAATTACAGTTACTAACCAACTCTTTACAAGTAAAACACTTGATTTCTTTTCTAGGCAGAAGTCCCAATCCCTTCAAAGTCTTTCCCTTATTCTTGGATCATGAGTGTTCTCAGTGGCAGAAGGGGGGTCACTAGTAATAGTGACCAGCAGGCAGTGTTAGAAAAAGTTCTTTAGTAGCAAAAGTCAGAGTTCCTTAGGAAAACTGGGCAAACAGGTGAGTACTTTACTTTTAGAGTTAGAAGAGGGTCCAGGGGCTTCACAGAAGTCACCCCATCAGGATTCCAGCAGCGGGACTGGGTGCACTGGATGAGGGACCTCCCAATCACAGAAAACACCCCAGGACTACACAGAAATCACAAAAGGTTTAAGGTAAGTACATACCCAAGCCAACACAGTACCTCAGCAATGAAGAAGAGACTGCAGCAGGAGAACTTCAGGGATTGCAGCCAAATATCTGGTCAGTGGATTCCTTGTCATGGAGACTGACCACAAGACCTCAGAAGGGAATTTGCAGCAGAGATCGATGCAGAAGGCTCTACGCAAGGTTTCCCTCACGGCTGAGGTTCTGCGGATTTGGCACCTTATCAAGGAGCACAGGATAAGACAGAATATCGTGATTGAATTCTCGTTGTTACAAAGGTCCAACATTCTTGTGAAGGGAATTTTAGGAGTCAAATTGTGTCACTGGAGATACACCAGGATGCCCAGAAAGTTTCAGCGAGATTCGGAATTCGAAAGACTGTGCACTGCACAGTGGCTGGAGGTCCCAGGGTATTGGGGTATTGCAAGAATACAAAGAAGCAGTAACCCATGGAATAGCTAAAAATGCAGGTCTTCTTGAGTATAATGGGTCTCACTAGGCTCTGTGTTCGGGTCATCAATTTCGGAGACCCCAGGTCAATTGGAAGGAAGGGCTGCAGCAGGCACCGGTTACACAGCAGGCTCTGTGGTCGCTGGAAATCATCTTTGCCGCTTTTCCTTCATCATCCTCTTTGGTTTTATGTTTCAGTGGTCAACATGACTTCAGCTTCCAGGTTTCCAGTATTTATCAGGAACTACAGCACAACCTCTGCATTCTCACCCTGCATTTTACAAGAAAGGGGCTTCTGGTTGTCCAATCAGGACAGCCAGCCCCCCCCTGGGATTTGCCCCAGTTGAAGCAAGGCATAAGACAAAGGATGGGGAAGTTTTGGCCTCCTCCCCACTTCTTGTGCTTACAGACTGACTTGAGCCTGGGCAGGGTGTCCAGGGGACTCCCCCCGAAGACAAAACTCACACAAATGAATTTCCCACCTTGGATGTCAGGGTAAGGAACAAGAAATGACAAGAAATACTAAAATGGCAGAAAAAGAAGACAGGGGCCATTTTGGTAAAATGAGCACCCTTACGTGCTTTTACTGCAGCAGTGATTACAGCCCGCGGTAAAGGTGCTCCAAATTAGTAAAAGGTATCACTGCCACCAACCATTAAAGGTAAGCTTGTCACTGTAACAGAATTGTTACAGTTTTAATGTGAAAGGGGATACATTGTATCTCCCCAGCACTCCACATAAGGTGGGGTGTGCTGGTTTCATCTAACAAAATGTAAAAGGGATCCAAAGATCCTTTCTACCCTTGGGACCTGTAGTACACTCAAGGTTAGCATAAGAAAGTTAAATAGGGAGCCCCTAGGGCTTATTGCCAATAAGTTGTTAAACACGATCACTTTAAAAATACACTATGGAGAGTCCTAAAAATGACACCCGTAAAAAGAGTTAACGATATGGTGAGTGTGGAAAAAGGTTCCCACTCACTGAGGTACTAATGAAAAATATCCCACTATAAAAGCAAAAAGTTCTGGGGTTGAACCAGGAAAGGAAGATTTACCAGCTCTGTGGAAATCTTACCTAACACTCTCTTCATAGATTCTTTCACCAATTTATTAAGGTAGCCTCTCTTTTTCAACTTGTTGCTCAAATGTGTAGCCTCACTCACTTTTGAAATGTTGTCTACTGCTACTATTGCGTCTAAGATGCACAAATTGGCCAAATGGCAAATTATTCTTTACATGTTTAGCATGATGGCTCTGGTACTGAAGTAGGGAATTCTTGTCAGTAAGCTTGTGGTTAGGGCACGCAAATAGACAGCCATCAGAACTGTAAACAGTAATGTCCAAAAAATGTACTTCCACAGAACTCATGAAGTGACTGAATTTTAAATATCTGTTTTGTTGATTCAGCAAATCAATACATTCCAAAGCCAGATCGTTTGAACCCAACCAAATGATCAAAATGTCATCAATATAACATAACGACCTCCATATATTGTTCTTTTAAGAGCTGGTATCGCTATATATACTAAGCTGTTCAAACTGATTCACGTAAACATTAGCCAGGTTAGGAGCTGTGGCTGCCTCTAGGGCCGTGCCTTCTACCTGCTGGAACAACTGGTCTTGGAATTTGAAAAATTCTTAATTAGTGCTGTTTCATCACACCACATAATAAAACCATTTGTCACTGGATGATCATCAGTCCTGGCAGACAACACTTCCCCAATAACTTCAAGTGTAGCCTGTTGAGGTATCCGGGTGTACAGGTATTCAATGTCTAAGCTAATCAAGAACGGACTGGTAGGGTCAAAGGAGAAACCTTCTATTTTGTTAATAACACTTCTAGTGTCCTATACAAACGAATATATTGGTCTTAAATGTTCATACGCAAATTTAAATAGTGGTTCAAGCACAGAGGTAACCCCTCAAACTATGGGGCGACCAGGAGGATTTTCTAGATTTTTGTGAGTTTTTGGTAAGATGTACATATTGGGGTCTGTGCCCCTTTTCTAACCAAAGGATCTGCTTCTTGCTTACTAAACCAACATTTATCCACACTCCTGTGCAAGAATGAGGCAAGATGTATGTTTCTTCCCTTGTAAACAAGAAAACACTGGGCAATGATTTCTTATTGCCGCCATGAACCTTCTACAGCCTCACAACCCAGACAGTCTATAAACCATTAATAATGCCCATGTTGCATTTGTAGTGTAAGATACCTGCAGCTGATATTCTGGCTGTTTGTCCACCATTATTGATGCCAAGTGTTTGAAGCAAGTTTTTATGCGGCTGTCCTCACACGTCAGGCATGGAAAATTGGATGCATCGGTGGACAGGCTGGTAACTGAAGAGAAACCACCAATTTGTTAATTACTTAAATGAGAGGGAAGGGCCCAGTAAATACTTGATGCAGTATCCTTGGACATAAAAGACACCGATTTTGGCTAGAGAGCAATACTTTGTCACCTTGTTAAGACTGAGGTGCTGGGGCCTTCTTTTGTTTGTTTTTGCCTACTTACTTGTCATTTTCCTGTGTAGCAGGTTTGAGTTTCTTACAAGGTACATGTTTATGTTTTAGGTCAGGCAGGGGTGTTGTTGGAAACACCAATAATGGCATGGGATAGAGGTGGGGTTGACCAAGGACAAAGACTGGAGATGTGTGTGGCGCTATGCTCATGAGCATTGTGCAGAAACTTGGCTGCCCTATTAGGTCTAACCAGGACCCTTATGTTTGTTGGTTGCATCAGCAAAAGAACTGGTGAAGGACTTGATAGCACGCTGAAAACAAAACAGAAAGGTGATGGCTGGAAGGTTTTGAATTAATCATAACCACGGGCAAAGCTCTGGGCAACCCTCCAGACCATCGTTTTTCAGCCTGCCAAGCCATTACAGAAGGGGAAAAACCATATGCATATCAGGCTTGGTCCTACCCCAAAAGGGGCAGTCCAGCCTGAACTGCTAGGTCACATCCCATCTGCACAAGACCACAAGCATCCCCAGACATGTTTCAGCCTTGTTGGGCATCATCAGTGAGGAGTAGCTTGAGTCTCTTGGCCTTGCAGACTCGGGACCCACGTCTGGGCATACCTGTCCCACTCGGGGTGACTAGCAAAACGAAAAGGTGATGGCTGGATGGTTTTGAATTAATCATAACCATGGGCAAAGCTCTGGGCAACCCTCCAGACCATCGTTTTTCAGCCTGCCAAGCCATTACAGAAGGGGAAAAACCAAATGCATATCAGGCTTGGTCCTCCCCCAATAGTACACTGAGCATGCCAGTCTGTTTGGGGGCACAAACATTTGGCCATGATTCCATGTCTAGGAGTCCACAGAAGACGTTGCAATAAAACGATGTAAACTGAGTAACCTGTCCAAGATGCCACTCGGAGATGCCATGTAACCCAATAACTTGAGATCAAAAATAGTTCAGCAAATTCCTCTGTTGATGGCAGATCTTTGTACGGAAAGGAAAGTGACTTCTTAGGGATTAGATCTCTGACCACTAATGAAGTGGCATGTCCATGGAAGTGATTGATGAAACACATGCTGATAGTATGCCATGCTCAGCCATAGGCTTTTTGAGGTGTTTGCAGACGTCATGTGAGTTGTGGGCGGCTTGCCTTGGATGCAATGAATGTATCAGCTATTTGGACATTTAGCTTGACATCATAAGACATTTGCAGCCTCCAGAAATACCACTTAAGTCAAACACAGATTTCTTAGGTCCTGGTATGGCGGCCCTTATTCTATGGCACCATATTACAGATGAAAATTGTAGATCCCTATTTGGGACATAGAAAGGACCCTGAATTCGGATCCTCTACATGAATATTCGATCAGTGTCTTTGTGTACTTCTTGTTCCATTATTTGAATAGGAAAAGATCAGGTAATTTGGCTAAACAATTAGAACTTTTGAGTACTTTATCTACCTACATTTGATAATGGGGCAACTATATAAGTAGCCATTACACAGTCTGAGCCGTTTTGTTATTCTGGGTAGCAAGAGGGAATATTTGCCTTTTCATTTTCTCCACCTAGGGGGGAAGTAACTCTGTAAACGAAGCCAGCATAGAAAGAAGACCAATGCAAGTGTCGTTCTTAGTGTCAATGAGGCTGTCTATAACATACAAAGATTCCAATGGTCGATTAATATTTACTTCCACCCCTCTTCGAAAGGTTCTCTTTATTGCAAACCGTACTTTATCTGTAATGGTCTAGTTAGTCTATGTATTTTTTGTGAAACGTGCCATAAGATGTAAATGAGGCTGTGACACGATGGCACCTATCGAACAACTCGATGTTTCAACTATGAATGCCTATGAAGTAGCAGGATGCCGTAAAACTGAGGATGTATTGAGTGCTTCCTTGCGCTCTTTTCAGCTTCTGGGCACCATTTATATCGAACCCCCAATGCTTAACAATCATATTATATATGGGATGAAGTACCACCTACCCTATGTTATAAAGATATTGCAAGACACAGAGGATTTCTGTGAGTAAATTGAGCAACGAGGCCAAAGACAGAGTTCCTTTGTAAGATCATGGAACTCAGAGGCAACTTGAAATATCCTTTTCATATTCAGTAGTGAGCATTTGATTGCTTATAATGCATAGCCAAGCACTGTCATTCTCTTGCATACCTGGCCTCTTGCTGAACCTAATGTAAGAAATATTCCATTTGCTGATCCATATAATCAATGTAGAATATGTTTGGATTATAAAAGCTAATGTGCAGCTCCTAATGTGCTGCCAAAAATAGTTTAAGCAATTTAATAAAATGCCTTAAAAAAAACACTTTCATTTTGTGCTTTAAAGGAAGTAATAACAAGCAGATTGTTGTGCGCATGTGTAAAAGTTCCCTGTCACTTAAAGGATGTTGCCACAAAAAACTATTTAACAAGCAAGGCATTTGAAAAGCTTGTCTTGTCTTTAATGCAGTGACATCTGGAATTCTGCCTCCTGCTGTCTCAAGCAGCAGGCATTGTGAGCTCACAACTGAAGTGTAATAACTGATAACAGTGCAGTTGTGATGTCATTTTATTATTGCAGGTCAGTTGTGATGTCACAATAGCCTGTACTACGAACATTGTTTCCAGGCGTGTATATGGATATTGCAGGCTGCCATGTATTATAGGAGTAATAATGCCTGAAAGGACCTTAATAACCCTCTGTTAGAAATTCAACAACTCTAAAAGAGCTTATGTTCCTTCAACTGAAGACATTGCTGTCTATTTTTTTTATTTGTTTAAATTTGCATTTATTTATTGTACACATGTAAGAGAAAAAATAAGGAAGTAGGAAGCTCCAACATATTACAACCTCGAGGAAGTTCAGACACTTGGCCACGTATGGTCCACTTCAAACAGGGGAAGGGGCCGATATGTTCAAACTCGTGGCACACAACCTGTCATCAGATGGTGCTGAGGGCATGTCCACGGAAATCTAACTATCCACAGGCTTGCATAGGGATGGTACCTAGCAATGCTCAAATGGCCTGGAAGATTCGCAGTAGAGGAGGGGATCACAAAACACTACATAAATATGCTAACTGGGCCATACATGTTGTTGTAGAAAAATGACCACACTATATTAAGAAAAACAGGAGGGGTGGTACTCTCTTGCACCTGCACCCCTCATCCTGTATCAGCATTGGGTGGTTTCTCAACAGGAATAGATTGCAACAATTATTCAGCTCTTTCAGCCTCCAAAAAAAGTGAGTCCTTCTCATTGCAGCATACCCTGAGCTTGGCAGGTCGGAGCAGACCTGCTTTGACACCACAATCCAGAAGGGCTTTTTTCACAACATTTCGGAACTTTCTCTTCTCTTCAGTGGCTGATGAGAGATCTGGAAAAAGATGGATTCTATGCTTCTGAAATTCCAGGATTTTTTCAATTGCTGGCGCTTTTAGCATCCTGTCTCTATCTTGGGAGTCACTGAGCCGAACCAAAAGTGTGGAGCCCACCAATCGGGTTGACTTGGCTTTAGACTTAGGCGTTTTAAGCCTATAGCGTTTGTCTACGTATATCGGCTCGTCTTCCAGCTCAAGGTCTAGCAGTTTAGGGAGCCAGGTCGAGACAATGCCTATCCGGTCATCCCCCTGCACCCCTGGTGGGAGACTGATAACATGCTGCTGTGAAGCTTGGAATGCATTGTCGAGGAATTCAAGTCTGCTGTCTGTCAACGTGCTACCCCTTACCACTGACTCCACTTCACGGTTGACTTTCTGCCCCAAAGGTATTGTTTAATACTGTGTCCTCTTATTAACTGCCCAAATGGATACCTTTAAAGAAGATGATATACCCAATAATCTACACATAGTGGTGTGTAAGATAGGTTTTTCCCAATGTGGGCATTAGCTGGTTAGCAGGTTACTATTGTAACATTGCATCGCCTGCAACTTGGAGCTGAACCAGATTAATAAGGTCATTTTCCACTTGTCTCATTTGTAAATGCTAGCACAGTGGTGTGCCTGTCGAAATAATGCCCAGTATAGATTGTTGCAGTCCTAACTTGGGGCGGGTTAAATATCTGCTGCACAGAACATTTGGAAAATGACCCCATATTTCACTCTGGCCTTTCCCACAGTACAGGTTGGATTCTATGTGCCACATGTGCCGCAGGGAAACCCCACATGTTCATGCACGGCCACAAAGAAAACCACTTATGTGTGCACTGTGCTCAAAGACAGAATCATTCTCAAATTGTGCAGTCTCTAATGGGTCTTAATGGACATTCCTGTAAGAGCCATTGGGCCTCATTCCGAGTATGGCGGTAAGGGATAGCGGCCACCGCTAACGAGAGCGGTGGCGGTAATCCCTTACCGCCATACTCCGAGTTCCCTTTGCGCCATGGAGGTTTGAACACCTGCTTTTAGCAGGTGTTAAAAACCATGGCGCTAAGGGACCTTGATGTTAATTACGCCACCGTAATTTACGGTGGCGTAATTAACGCCTTCCCCACTCCCATTATGCCCTATGGGGCAAACATGGGAATGGGGAAGGGTAAATGGGGATTGGGGAATTACCGCCCCGCCACCCTTGGAATGGGGCGGTAATTCCGCCATCCACCAAGGCGCTGCCGGTCCGGGTACGGCGTCAACCAAGGCGTTAATAGCGCCATTGGTTAGCGCCGTATTCGGAATGAGGCCCATTATGTCGTACAAGCCCTATGAAGTTGTTCTTTCAGGCCTAATCTGAGTGTAGTTGATGCTTGTGTGTGATGTAGTATAAATACAAAAAAACGTTAATGGTGGAGACATTGAGCTGGTGCACCACTACTACCCCGTACTACTTGTCCAGTTGCAGGAAGAAACGCAAGATGCAATTAGGCTATAGACGTTACAGCCCAGCCGGGTAATTGTTTTACAGGTAAAATCTTCAGGGATTAGGGGATATTTTATTGTTTGTTTCTTTAGTATTACTGCGCGTACGTTATTAAAACGTGTTACAATTAATTAAAGCCATTCACTCATTTGTCGTTAAGGAAGAGTTTCGAAAACATGCAGCGTGGAGAGGATGTGCAAGCAACGAAGGTCTGTGCCAAAATGGCCCCTTGCCTGCAGGGTGAGCCACACATTCACACTGTCAAGGACAGTGACAACATTTCTGGAAAACACGCTTTGGGGACCAGGTGTCTATCCGTGTGCCCAAAATAGCAGGATTGATCAGATAGAGGTTGGCATGAAACCATTTTGCAGACCAAAATACATGAGGCATTACAAAAAGCAGTCATGATTTGCTGCTAGAAGGAAATGCTGGTACACTGGGTAGTGGAAGTTAAGTACATACCTGTTTCGGTGGCTGACACCTGTGGTGGGCATCTCTATTATCAAGTGGTGACCTATATGACACCGTGGTTTTGTGCAAAGGCATGAGCTGCTCACTTTAGAAATGTTTGGAGCAGGACAAATACAGCATGGGTGCATTGGTTAAACCACATGTAGATTGGCAGAACAACAACAGTGTGGCCTGTATATGCACATGTTGCTAAGGATGTGTCCAGCTCACTGCACGCAAATTCAAAACTGGGTGTGTCAGTGATAGACAAACAGACATGTTTGTCCTTTGCAAAAAAGCGAAGACTCACGTTCCCTAAAAATGATAAGAATTTAAAACATACAAGTTACCCGGAACCCCTTGTCCAGCTGCTGCTGGTGGTGGTTATGACCACATACTTTCTTGCCACTCCCTCGCGAAGTGTAAGGTTGAACAAGGTCCATGATGACTACACAGGAACTGCTGTTGCTAGCCCTGGCCATGGTGCTCTAGATGCAACATATTGGTTGTCATGTGTGTCGGTGGTAATGCTGGTTGTAGTGCTGGGGCTCATCAGTATGTCTGCTGTCGTCTGCTTCTGCACTGGGGGACAGTAGTCCCCATCACTGCTATTTGTCTCTGCTGATGACTCTGACATGTTTGTAATTAGCAGATCTTTTTTTTTTCTTGAAGTGCCGTTGGAGCCATTAGCCTCCTCTGGACTAGCCACGGAAGGTCAGGCTGGCTGAATATTGTTGTCAATTGCACAATGTCCCCAACATGTGAATCCTGAGATTCCAAGACAATGGTTGCCTAATCAGAGTCTGAGTTGTTATATCTGAGGTGTATCAGCGTTGGTGTCTAGAAGAGGACACTGTTCAGGGCAAACTGTGTGGGTGGTAGAATATTTGGCATCTTCGGATTCTGCTATTCCTCCTTAAGCAAAGTTCTGTACAGCAAAGAATTAAGTTTAAAATGGAAGAGGGTGTTAGACGGACTTTGAAAACCAAGCAGATGAGGCATAATATGGGATGTTAAGGTTAAAAAGTAAAAATGGAAGTGAGAGGGATAAATGGCAAGAGGATGACAAAGGGAAGATGGGTGTCGGTGGACTGAGAGGGAGGGTTAAGGCTACGTATGGGAATATAAGTTGAAAACGCCTACACAAGCCTAAAACAGCTGTTAAAAGTTGAACAATGGAAGGAAGAGTGTGAACGTAAGAGATGGGATTCTGCTGCCACTGCTTGTAGCTGCAGACTGTTGCTGCTCCTGCTCCTATATTTTAGTGGTTCCTAATGGCACCTCTGCTGTCCACTAGCAATTGGATCTGGAGGGGAGGTGGGAGATACACCCCATTGTATAGTTACAGTCAATCAGAATTTTCCAGAAGTCTTTGTGTGGACATTGCAGGCCATTTGCAAAATACTTTTACTTTTCCACATGAAATTACAAGAAAGCAATGTCATAAAATGAGTGATAGAAATGTTCACGCTGCAATAAAATGGTTTTTCTCTTAACCGTCTTACACCATATTAACCATATGCATAGCAAGGAGGGATCCAAGGCACAGTGGAATGATGTCATTATTAAAATTGCATTGGGGATAGTCACACAAATACTGCTCACAGTAAATTTGTGATTTTGCCCAGCACTAGTCATAATCTGATCTAGACACTAGGAAACGAGGTAACAGATTTGTGCTCTTAACTGTCAACCTATATATTGCTTCCTAGTCCAACCATACATTTGATAACCCCTCTACTAAGACCGAACATGGCTTAAATAGCCTGCTGTATGTGAGTGTACACACTCAGGAGAATGACTCAAAAGAGTGTGAGTAGATCACAAAGCTGCGCTAAAAACCTGGTGAGTAGATTGTTTAGAGTCGCAGTTGAGACTGATGGGGACGCTTCCCAAAGTTCCCCCAAGATAGATTTATACAGTACAAAACACACACCAAGTCTCATGGTGCGCCTCTAACCACCAAATAAATGTTCATGCCTTCGGTACATTAAACACTCATGGCATATTGAATAACTTGGCATCGTCATAAGAACATGTTTGTTTTTCAAGACTCATATAACCAATGACAATTTCTTGATTTTCAAGCAAATAATCAAAAACGTGTTTTCAGCTTGCCTCTTCTTCAGGGCTGTGCTTTTGTGGATCAATAACACATGACAAAAATGTAGCCAACATTTGCTGCACGTATGTACACAAGTTGATATATTGTGTGTGCTCAATCACATGCCATCATGACACAAGTGCGCGATAAACAAATAGACAAAAGAACATGAACAAATGCTTGCATTAGTAAGATAAGCACAACATAAAACACGGAATGCATATTACACCTCTGATTGCATTTAAAGGTAAGAAGAAGCGATAACTGAAAAAGATTCTACGTCATGTTGCCAAGGATTTGCAAAATACAGGTCGGACAAGTCAGAATGTGTCAGTAGTGGCTTTGAGTGGGAGCAGTAAGTGAACACACACGCAGTGCAGCTTGACACATTGGAGGACTGTTGGTGCTTTCCTCTAACCTGCAAGTAGGGAAGCTTGAGCGAGCCCGACTGAGTTGAGCAGTGTGTTGTGGAATCTACAATTTGGGCGCATGGTTTATGCCAGACTCAGACTCCTACACGGACCGCAAGTGACAAAATAACCGAGATTGAGAAGAGAACCGCTGCAGAGCGGTGCTGCGGTGTTGCACCTCTTCGTTGTCTTGGAGAGGAGAAAAAGCAGAGTCCTGTTAATGTGTTCTCATGGTCGGTAAGCAGTGAAGCCAGGGCCAGCTAGAGCCCCAAGAGGTTAGTGTGTCCAGACCTCCAACACTACTAGCATTAATTGATAGTTGGAGGGGCATACTCTGCTGTACAGCTCCAATACCCAGCACCTACTTCCAGTTCCCATAGCCAGGAATATTAGTACACCTCATACCACCTAATATCCCAGACACCTATCGTGTTGGCTTTTTGTGGCAAGGGCAATCTGCACTCGACATGGACAGTTTGGGACAAAAAACGGGAAGAGAGTTATTTGCTGGAGAAGTTTGTATGATATTCTGGGACAACGCTCCGCAAGGGCACGTTCAGGTGTTTAAACCCCTGCATAAGGCGGGAAGAACTGTGTTATTTGACTTACCCGGAAAGCAGTGATAGTTTTTACTTGAATTTTGCTATATTGAACTGCGCCTATAAATTGACCAAAAGGTGAGCTTCACATGTCTCATGCGTATACACTGAAAACGGTAATGCCACGCAGTAAAGTTCAAAGAGTGGCAACCCATAAAACATTAAACCCGGCTCCAAACGAGACTGTAGGACAGACCCTGGAGCTGTCAGGTAGTAACTTAATCACTCACCTTGGCTCTCAGGAACCACGTTGCTTGTCCTCCTTGTAGAGAAAAACGTACAGTACACTCTGATTTTAGAACATAGTCTAGAGTTTGCTTCCCTTCCCACGCATGGGGGGCTTTAGAACAGGTGATGGAGTGTTCTGTCCGCTCCTAGGAAGTAGTTGATATGGAACAACAGACTTAGAACTTCATGGTCAAGATGTGAAGGTCGAGACTGGAAGAGAAAAGGAAACACATAAGGTAAAAGTCACAGTGCACATACAGTCTCTTCCCCGTAATTGACAGTGGATTACCTGGAATGGGACAGCGGATGCGTGTAATACAACAAGACAGAGAGGGGTCTGGGGAACTCTCTACCAGCACGAACACAGCCCATTGACTTGTTCTTTGGTGGATGGCCCCTGGGAGAGTCTCAACCAAATCTTTAGCTCACTGTTCTTTTCACAGAAAAGACATTTCCCCACATATCAGTCTTTGTCCTGCCCAGGGGCAGTACGGCACCGAAATTCTAGGCAATTCTCCTCTGAACAAGAGTACCAACAGCAACCCCAGACACGTGTTTCAGCCTAGTTGGGCATCAACAAGGGCTGTTAACATTCACTAACCATTCTAACTAAAAAGCCTGTGGGCTGGTCCATTCAAAGTATTGTCACGACAAATGGAATGAGGCTTGGTTCTATGTTGGCCTGTAATATTAATTAACAAAGACTTAGATTATTGCCATGTGTAACCTCATGTCCCCTTGTTAGCACCGATCTGTATACGGAGCGTGGAAATAAGGAAAGAAGCAGATTCATTTCTGGTTATGGTAGGGCATCGATCGTAATATCATAGGCCAAGATAGAACGGATTTCTGGCTTTTCTGACCATAGATGCAAGTTCCTGCTTTAATCAGGAGTCCGTCTTCTTAAGATTTTCTCCACTGACCAGACCAGGTAATTGTTTTCCACGCCTAGTCATGATATACTGAAAATATCCGGAAGAATAAGTGCAACATTAGATTACCTTTCTTTCTCTCCTTCTTTATCAACAGTCACACCTGCCATAACGACCAGATGAAGTTCATAGTGAAAAAGAACTGATATTCAATTCAAGTTATTAATGTCAATGTTTTTTAATTGTAACATTAACTACATAGTGACATATCTCCTGACGGAAGTTCTTAGCATAACATATGAGAACTGAAACATGTCAAGTTCTGCGTCCGGGTAAAGGTTTATCAGGGATCATTTTTCAATCTAAAAATAAGAATTGATAACACTAAGAAGGTAATGATCCTCTAGGTTACAATTAAATCAAGGCTGTCAATTATATACACCGTACCCTACCTTATCTAGGTTTTTTGTCACAAATCGCTGTCCTTGTTTTAGATGGTGTTTTAGCATTAATATTTGTGTAACAACAGAATGTTCTGTCGTTTTTTAAATAATGTTTTGTGATATATTTACTGATGAATAGAAAGATGTTGTGTATAAAGAAATATGTATGACTATATGTGTAATGCAGATGACTGTTGATATTTCTAACTACCTTCCTGTTTACTTAAATTCTATTTTCCCAAAACAAGGTAGAGTTTCCACCACGGTGGTGGGTTTTTGGGTTTCCCTCCTTATGTATAGTGACACCATAACCCTAGCCATGGACGTGACCCAGGAGGCCTGGCACCCACTCCCGCTATGTCAGGTAAGGCCTGGGGTAGTATTGTGAGGATCCTTATGTTCTTCCCATAGGTCAGGGATGGGTTGGCAGGGAACCTTCCCATTGCCAATCCTACACATAGTGACCATGTAAAAGGATGTGCCTAATAACTGAAGGTGGTCTGCATGCCATTGCAGGCAGCACCTATACCATCAGATCCATACCAAGGGAATAGCAAAGTGTATGCATGCAAAATATCCAAATAGAGCATGCAAAATATCCAAACAGAGCAGAAATTACAGAGAGAGCTTACGTCTTTGGTTCTAATGATGGAGTCTAGAGGCTCCACTTTACCTTGAGCAAAACAAAGATGTTGTCATGGACCTTTGAGGCATTGGTCCAGGACAAGAATAGAGGTATGTATGCGTCAATCTGAGACATCTCTGCAGAAAAATGCAATGCCTAAGATGTAACAATCAAGAGTCCCACCTACAAACCCTTGGGGAAGTCCTGATCTTGGGGGGAAGGATCATGAAAGTATAAAACCGACCTGAAAAAGGGAAGCAGTTTAGAGAGTTGGATTAACAGAGGAGTGAGTGGTTTGTATTTGCAGAGAGAGAGCAAATGGTGCAAAGAGAGGGTGTGGCACAGGAGGAAGGTGGAGAAGGAGCTAGAGGCTGAGAGAAGTAGAGATGCAAAAAATAGGAAGATATAGGAGGAGGGAGAGGTGCAGAAAAATTGGGAAGGGCTAAAGGAGGTGGAAGTACAGAATCCATTGGAGCAGCAGGAGGAGGAGGTGCAGAGCGAGAGTGGAGGTGTAAGTGCAGAATGACGTGAAGGAGGAGGAGAGGAGATAAGAAATGTTGGCGCAGTTGAACATCAATAATGGAAGGGGAGAGAAGAGAAGCAGTTCGAGATGGTGAAGATCAAGGTGCAAGGGGAGAGCAGAGTTGGCTGAGAGAGGTGAAGATCAAGGAGACCGTATTTGCGGTACCGTATTTAGCGCCTTCCCCATTCCCATAGAGCCCTATAGGGCGAAAATGGGAATGGGGAAGGGCCATGGTTCAATGGGGAATTACCGCCCCGCCAACCTTGGAATGGGGTGGTAATTCCCCATTGAACCATGGCGAACCCGTTACAACACCGGCACCAACCATGGTGCTAATAGCGCCATGGTTTAGCGCCGGTGTTGTAATGAGGGCCATTGTTAGTTTTCCCTAGCATACTGCTTGAATCCTACTACAAACCTGAATTAAAATCCCAATTCTCTGTTTAGTGTTTACGTACCTGCATTGAACAACCAGTGTTAGTACTATAATCAACATGCATAAACTGAAACATGCAATCCACGCTTAGACTTTTATTGTCTATTTACGGTTAATGGACCTGCACCAGGGCAACTATATTCACATAGATTCCTGGTGCAGGCTCATTAATCTATGTATATTTACATAGAATCTATAGTTACATAGAAAATCCCAGAAGTACATGTGTACCAATTGGATGTTATCTGCCACAAACCATGATGATAAACTACACAGATTAATCATTTACTTCATAAAATGTTTCTGAATTCCCACATCTAACAGCATCCCAGCACTAACTTGATAAAAAGAATACTATGGGCCATATTCTCAAAAGGAATAGCGCACATTGAAAGGAGCACAGATACATGCTCAGGTCGCTTTTTTCTCAAAGGTTAACTGAGCATTTCAGGAGGGCTGGACTATTGCGCAAAGATGCGCTGTCCAGTCCCCTTCCTTTATGACAGAGCACATTTCACAGAGACAAGCCCATGTGGGGGTCGCCTCCATGCAATGTCTCGAAACAATACCTTTCCATCCCTATTTGGGGATACTAGCACATCTCCTCATTTGCGCCTAAAAAAGGTTTTTGAGAATCTGGCCTAATGGGTATAGTTAGAAGGATAATCAAAGAAGGCCATAGAGTGGGCTAAGGCAGTGTAAACAGAGTATAGATGGAAGGGCAGGCCCAGTCGGGGTCGGGGCATGACGTTTTCCAAGTCTTTTGCTAGCAAGAGTTTCTCTGAAGCCCTGTGTTTTCATTGCTTTGCTGAATTTCAAAGTTCCAGAGAATGGGTAATTACGAGCCGATTTAAATGCAAGTCGCTTTTGGAGGTGCTGATGCCACTACTGAGAGAAGTAAGTGCCTCATTACAAGTTTAACTGTATTTTGGTGTTAAATCCACTGAAGTAGCACCAATCGGAATTACCGTTATGCCACTTGGTCCCAGAGATTTACCATGCGATTGCAAATAGTGGTAGGGTGGTTTAATTTCCAATTTTTGGATTTCATCGGACGCCATTGGGATTTCAGGGGAATTGCCACTGGTGCTAATTCCTCCGTGGTAATTCTGACAATGTTGCTGATTTTTGGTGGTAAGGTCGTGGATTTACCTCGAGCCTTTTGCTGGAGGTTTGTCCGCCAGCATGCCACCAAACCTATATTACGGTGGTGTGGTAATGCAGTAGTAATGAGGCGGTAACAGAATTACTACCACGTTACCACCATTGTTTTCCTCACTGCCATACTTGTAAAGAGGCCCTAATTCCAGTAGAGGAGAGCATAGATGTCAATTAATTTGCTATGGTATATGAAGTGATGCTTTTGGCAAGTAAAAACATATATAACAGAGATTGTGTGAATTATTGATCATTTTCCCTTTGCCTACACTGAATAAAACTGGTCTGCTGTGAACAGTGTAAACACTGGCTTCGATTTGACTGCTTTCCTCTCAGACTGTAGAGGCGTTGAATGCACTATGGGAAGGAAGAAAAAGCAGTGGTGTACAATCCAGTGAATTACTGTATCAGTAAGAGAGGGGATTCTGTGTGCTTCTTTTGCCACATTGCAATATGTAGTTACACACTAGTAGGAAAACTGCCATTTCAGTTATAAAGGCAAGCAGCTCACGTTATAGAAATTAGCAGTGACAAAGCTGGTTTGGTAAGATGAGATTTATTTTTGTAAAGAAACCACAGCACACAAAGATTTAGCATGTTCATTACCATACATATCATTGGATTTGACAAGGCATGGCCCAAAAAACCCATAACACACTACACGTCCTAAAAATATTCCCTAGGCACAGAAACATGTTTTTTTAGCCCATGGGCCTCATTACAAGTCTGGCGGTAGCCGTGCTGGTAAAACTGGCACAGCTGCCGCCGGAGTTGCATCCGGGACCAGCACCCGCGAATGGGCAATTACCAGTTCATGCCGACCTTGGCAGACACGGTAATTGCCCTTTTGCGGGGGCTGGTGCCTGTCAGTCCCCATTCCAATTTGAGCCCGATAGGGGTCAATGGGAATGGGGACGTTTGATATACCGGTACCATTCATAACGGTGCCGGTGCATCCAAAGAGTTGTGCTCGCGGGTGCCGCATTGCCCGCCAGGTGCGACCTGCCAGGCAGAAAGGCACACGCGAGCACAACTCATAGTATGGCGGTCCGGATGCAATGGCACCGGCATGCTTACCAGTGCCATTGTATCCAGAATGACAGGGTCGTAATGAGGCCCCAGGTCTTGTACAACATGTAAGGGTGATGGATTAAAGGACCTGAACAAAGCACAACTACTGGGACTGCTCTGGAAAACCCTGAAAACCTTTCCCCTCCCAGTCTGCCATGTCACCACAAAACGGACAAGGCTACAAGTAAATCAGGTCTTGTCCCACCCCAAAACTCAAAGGTAACAAACCTTTCCACGAGACCACAAGCAACACCCGACACGCCTCAGCCACACTGGCATCCACTGAGGTATACCTTGTGCTTCAGGATAGGATACATGTCTGTGCATACCTGTTCCACGTAGGGCGGCTTATACACATTTAAAGAGTGAAAGATTGAAGGTGAATCCCCACTGATGATGCACAATGAGGCCAAGAAGATGTTGCATATTGCAAAGCAATTTGATGCTGCAGTTTCGGTGGGGAACCCCCACATGGGTGGGACAATGGCATGATTGATCCCAACAGGACGGCAAAGGCATTCATCATCTCTGATTCTGGAGCACCAGCAGACTTTCATTACTGAACCTATGAGGCATAAACCCAATCGGCTGTCTTTTATAGCCCTAAGCTATACGGTTATGATAACATTGATCAGTTAATTATTAATTAAAGACAATTCTACGAGAAGCTGTTGTCATTAACTCTCGGTGCCTCGAGGTTTGCAGTAAAGATAAAGCTAAGTCAACTTGCAATTGACAATGCTGCACAACTCAAACCAGTCCTTTAATCGATTAAATTATTATCTTATCAGGATCTGGTAGATTATAGAAATGCAATGCAGGATGGCTTAGAAGTCACTTACGGGAAAATCCGATCTTACTTCCTGCATGTTAAGAAAGTGTTGATTAAAAATGTCCTAGGTGTTAGACCATAGTGGGGTCTCTTCACACCGGTCGCACACCGACGACAGAGGAGCTACTTCCTCTTGACCTTCTCTTTATTCCTCTCTTTAACATACTACCCCTTCACTTCCCTTGTCCCCTCCCTTTCCTCCGGCCTCCCGTTCCCTCCCCTAGTCTCTACCCCTTTCCTTAAAGGGGCTCTGCTCTTATTCTCTCGCAACACTAGGCTTTTTATGGGAAAATCCCGAACTGGTCAATCATTCAAAACTGGGGTATTAGGTGGTGAGGTGGATGGTAGCATAATAGTTCTAGGAGATTTTGGGCCTAATTCACAGAACATATTCCTATGGGATTGCGCCATTATAAAACACTTCCATGAATCAGGCCCTATATGCCCACATTAGGGAATGATTGTGCCCACTCTGAGGTGATAGCGTTAGTAAAAGAAATATGTTGAATCTTAAACAGAAGTTGTTTAAATTCTGGTCAACATTCCGAAGGCCATATTATTGATAGTGTCATGCATACCCATTTGATAGTGGAAATAAATAAATCAGGATCTAGGAAATGTGTTGCAGACTATTGTATAGTGGATGTTTCCCTTTTCATAAGGTGAAGGGTTTCAAGATCCTTGAGAGGACAGAGAACAATCACAATCCCTTGGTGGTAGAGTTTTTCCACAAGGAAACCCATAAACCAAGACTGTATACGCAGGACGGGCTGGTATACTCTCCATCAATGAGGAGAGTCGAGAAAGATAACTAGGCAAGGGTTCTCCTCAAGGCCAAAACATTGAGATTAAGTAAAAAGGTTCTCAATGGTTGTGAGTCTGGCGCGGTTGATTTCTTCTTTGACTGCTTTTACGCTCCATCTATAATAAATTGGCGTTTTCCCCTGATACCCAGAGTAGGCAGAAAGTGAAGGATGTAAAAGGTGCTGTCTGGTTTGATGCTGAATTGAGGCTCACAAAGTGGGTCCTGAATTTGGAATCAAAGTAGGGTGCCGAGAATTCTGGGCAATATCATGAAAAAAGCAAGTATATAGGAAACTGTTAAAATGAAAAAAACAATGTATTGAACAACAATGGGAGCAGTTGGACAAGGCGATTTGGGAAAATAATCCCAAAGTATTTCAGATACTGGTCTCAAAAGGCTATGAGGAAAAGGGGGAAGGTGACTCAAGCTCTAGCCACCCACCAGTATGGATAGCACATTTCAGTGTTTTGTTCAATGCAGAATCCAATTGTTTTGTGTACAGATTAAAGGGTACACAGGTCTACAAAAATGGCTTCTTTACTGCAGAAGACATTTCCACTCATATCATGGACATGGAAAATGGTAAAGCTGCAGCAATGGATGGATTTCATACCCAAGCTTTTGATATGGTTTCATAAGTGGTGGGCTCCAGTATTGAAGCAGGTTTTTAAAGACAATTGCACAGGTTCATACCTGCACAGCTTCTTGGAAGAGATGTTTATTAAGTCCATTGTTGAAAAAGGCCTTGGTTGCAGTTAAGCATGGCTATGACCGATCTCGCTCCTAGACATTTAAGGCAAAAGCATTGCAGGTTGTCAGGTTTCAAGATTAGAAGACTGGGCTTTAGAAAATAATGAGTGACCATATACCCAGGCTGGCTTCAGAAGGAGATTCTCTATTATGTTTGTTTGTTTGTTTGTTTATTAATTTGTAGGGCGTACCAAACCCTTAGGTAACTGGCCGCAAAAGAATACAAAGCATACTTATAGCTTAGTTACAAAGTGAGGACAGAAAGGCATACATACAGTCAATACATATAAAAATAGCAGAGTTATTCCAGGCTAGTACATGTCGGTTTGTCATAATGATAATTGGATCGTAGCCAGTTGAGGGTATTGTGTCTGGATCTGAAGTGGGACTGATCTGTTCTAAGCTCAGGTGGGAGTGCATTCCAGTATTGGGTGGCTTTTGCTGGGAAACTATTTCCACCTTTTTTTTTAACCTATTTCTAGGAATTTGAAGGCAATTGGAGTTGACCGCTCTAGAAAGGTGGGTGGAAGTTCTGGTTATTCTTTCCCTAAGATAAGGTGGGGCTGCGTTATTTAGACATTTGAAGGTTAATGAGACTGTTTTTGAAAGGATCGTATCGCTAATTTTAAGCCAGTCTCCTTGTGTTGGATACGTGTTCTCTAGATGGGAAGTTCAAGGCCGTTCTCAGGGCATTATTTTGCAGTGTCTGGATTTTGTTGATGATATGTTTGTTGGCTCCCAAATATAGGGCATTGCAATAGTCAAGTTTAGATAATATTTGGGCATTGGCTAAAATAATACAGCTGACTTGTGTGGGGAATGGCCTGCACGATCTAATGAGTTTACATGTGTAGGCGGTTGATGATGCTAGGGCGTTTACCTGTTTTTTATGGTTAGGGTAGAGTCAAGGTAAAAGCCCAACGTCTTCAATTCTTTGGCTACTGTAATAATGTTGCCGTCAATGTTGAAGGCAGAGTACTTTATGTCAAGTTTTTTAGATTGAAGGCTAAGCCAAGAATCAAGATTTCCGTTTTATCGTCATTCAGGCAGAGGCCATGAGTTGCCAACAATGCCTGAATGAGGATGTAAATTTAATTTACCAAGGCCGTATCAGTGACAAAATTGCCCGAAAGGGGAATAAGGATCTGGGTGTCGTCTGCGTAGTTCATGTAGGTGACACCCAGTCTGTCCAAGAGCTCTGTGGGACGTCACATGTAGTTTGAATAGGGTATGCCAATGCCGAGTTGGAGAAGACTTGCATAGTTCTGTTGTCCAGGAATGACTGGACCCAATCTATGGCTTTGCTCGAGAAGTGGGCGGCCGATGCTAAGTGTTTGCATAAATCTGCCTGGTCAACCAAATCAAAGGCCGCCGACAGATCAAGGAGGAGCAGCATGGCCGTGTTTCCTTTATCGCTGAGCTCATCCATTTGTGCCTTGCAGTCAATTAAGGCCATCTCCGTGCCATGTTATGGTCTGAATCCGGATTGGCGGGAGCCCAGAAGCTGGTTAGTCTCAAGATCAATCTGAATTTGAAGATAGGCTACTCTATCTATTATCTTGAGAAGGAAAGGGACCATAGTAATGGTCCTATAATTAATTGGGATGGAGGGATCTAGCGTTTGTTTCTTGAGGAGAGGTAAAACCCATGACTCTTTTAAGGTACTTGGGACTGTGTTGGATGAAAAGGAAGCATTAATTAGTTTCGAGATGAAAGGGGCTAAATCTCTTGCAGCATCCTTGATTATTTGGGCAGGGCAGTCGTCGCCTTTGCAGTTGGATGGCTTCAGGGATGCAATATTTTTTTCACTTTCCTCTATGGATACTTTAGTAAATTTAAATGGTACTGGGCTGGTCTTGTCATTAGTAGTGGGGAGGTAGTTTTTTAAGGCAATTTTAGTTTGCAGTGTTGTTATTTTGTTAGCTAAGGCGTTCTGGATGCTAGTAGACTATTGTTTGTCCTTAGGTACGTTGTCAGGAGGAGGTATATGTGATTCTAGTTCCTGCAGGATCACAAACAGTTCCTTAGTGTTGGAACTAGCATTTGAGATTCTTTCATTGAAGAGATCTTTTTTAGTACAGATGATTTCTTTCTTGAAGTTTTAGTTGCAGTTTATTTTTGTCCGTTGGGGAGTGTCACCATAGAGTTTCTAATTTTCTCTTTTGCGATATTAGTTCTTTAAGGTGGGGTTAAACCAGGCATTGAGGTGAGCCTGCTTTTTACTCTTACGTAGCTTGAAGTGCGCAATGATGTCAAGGGCCTTAATCATAGTACTGTTGTAGAGATCCACCAGAGTATCAGGATCGGAGTTGCTTGGGAGGGTGTTAATAGTAGGGAGGAGGAGGGGTAGAAGTTTGTCAGGAGTAATATTTTTCTTTGATCTAGTGGAAAGGGGAGCTACCATCATTTTGTCTTTGGCAAATTCTTTGTCTAAAGTTAGGCAGAAGTCGATTAGATAGTGGTCAGTCCATAGTTGGGGGCTAATTTTAGTAATGACAGTGGGGCAATTCAGGGAAACTACCCAGTCTAGGGTCCTACCTTTGTCGTGGGTTGGAGAGAGGACCTTTTGGTTTAGGCCGTGTTCGGCGAGCATGGTTGCCATTGCTTGAGATTGTTTGTCCTCTGGATCATTAAAGTTGAAGTCGCCCAGAATCCGTATTTGAGAGGAGTCTTTGGTATTATTTGCTAGGAGACTCTATAGGTCCTCTTCAAATGCGCCGATGAGCCCTGGGGGCCTATATATTAGGTGAATAGTTAAGTTGCGATGTGGGGATATGGGCAATTTGGTTGTAAGTAGTTCACAAGATTTTAGTTGGGATAGAGATGACAGTCTTAGGTTGAGGTTGGTTTTAGCAATAATAGCTAAGCCACTTCCTCTGGCATTGAGTCTGTCCATTCTGATTAAATGATAATCCTCTGGTATGGCTAGCGTGAGGGCCGGGTCTGCTGCCTCGTGCAGCCAAGTTTCACTAACCGCTAAGATGTCTAGGTTATCAAGTGTTAAAATGTCAGCTATTAAAGTGGCGTGAGCCATTACAGATCCAGCGTTAAGCAGTGCTCCAGATATCAAAGTTGTGATAGGTAGTTTCTGAGGTTCCGTAGAAACTGGTATGTGCCGTTTAGGTTTAGCGCATGGTGTCATTCGTGTAGGGGCTTGTTCAAGGTACAAGGTATTAAGTTTGTGGCTAGAGCGAATATTTAGGTACTTATTGTTAATAGTTTTGGGCTCTGAAAGGTGGGTGAGTCTAGCTCATAGCCTAGAATTTCTGTCAAGAGTGGGGCAAGGTGCATACTTCATTTGGGTCATTGTTAAGGAGATTATTGGTAGAGTGGGCAACAGTAGAGGGGACGCCAAGGTCTTTCCGTTGTGCATTGTTTTTAGGTAGGAACACAGTATAGTAGTTTGCCGTTGCAAATAGGCTAATCTGACCTAAGTAGGGCAGTTATACATCGGAGTGGAAGGGTCAATATAGACAGGCAAATACAGTTGCAAATAAGCTAATCTGACCTAGGTAGAGCAGTTATACATCAGAGCAGTGAAGGTCTACATAAACAGGGCAAGTGAAATTTCCGGTGGGCTAGTCTACCTAGGTAGGGCGTAATAGGCAGTATATCATATAGGCTAGTCTGGCATAAGGAGGCAAGGTATACGTTACAGCCGACTGGTTTATCGAACAGGATGGGCTAGTTTGATGTCACAATGGGCACAATAGGCACGATAGGCAGTATATCGTATATGCTATATCATAGATGCAGCCCCAATGGGCTGGCTAATGTAGTAATTAAGAATTACCCTGAATTCTGGGCTGACTTATTCTCCCTACTCTTTAAAAAGATCTTAGCACAGGGGACAATTCCCCAATCTTGACAAACAGCAATCCTCATTCCTATTTTTTAAAAGGGCAATCGTGCAGACCCTAATAACTACAGGCTCCTCTCTATGCTAGACGTTACAGGTAAACTCTTTGCTCACTGCTGCTAAGTGAAGTGCAGAAATGGGTAGATCAGGGTAATATACTCAGTAGATTTCAGTGTGGATTTCGGCGAGACTTCTCTACCTCGCACAATCTACTGGTGATGGATATACTCCGCACACGGGCCCTCAATAAGGGGCAGCCCCCACTGTATGCCTTATACATTGACTTCAAGGCTGCCTTCGATTCTATCCCCAGAGCTAAACTTTGGGTGAAGCTTGAATCAATGGGATGCCCGGCAGGTCTCTTATACTATCTGAGATTCTTGCACCAGAACACTACTGCCCGACTCAAATTAAACCATGGAGGCAACATGAACAAAAAAGTAGTCCAAAATAGGGGGGTAATACAGGGATGTGTTACTGCACCCCTCATTTATAATCTTTATGTGTACGACATCCCGGCAGTATTTGCTGAGGTTGACAATCGCCCTCCTAAAAGTGGTGAGGCACCTTGCATAGTACTGGCGTACGCTGACGACTTTGTGGTGTTTGATAACACCATTAGTGGGCTTCGGCACTCCGCTACCACTCTTTGGGAATACGCTAGGGCCAATGGCCTGAATATCAACTTAGATAAGACCAAAGTGCTCAGATTCACTGGGAAAAGAGCATCCTGAGTTGACCTAATGGTGGACCAAAATAATATACCTTATGCTCCCTCCTACCGTTATCTCGGAGTGGAAATTGAACCTAATGGGGATTACCATTACTGCAGACAAGGGCGCAAAATCAGGGTGTCGCAGGTTACTGCATTGATTTCTGCATTCACTAACAAGCAAGGTGGCTTCACTCTCTGGGGGACACGTCACTTATATATTCAAGTGTTTACCCCAATGATTATTTACGGCCTTGAGGCCCTCCTTTCATCCGATTTGGCTTGGCTTCAAGTGATGGAGGGCAAATTCTGGCGCCGGATACTGGGGTTGTCCCCTAGAGTTCCTATGTCCTTGTTAAGACTGGAGCTGGGTCTCCCTTCCTGAAAGCATTGGTACTCAAAAGGAGGGCAGGGCTCTATCTCAAGATGACTAGCTGTTGTATCAATCCCTTACTGTCTGTGATTCACCAGGAAGTGATAAAAATCATACGACTTCAACCCTATTTAAATCTATGACAAAATTTCTTGCAGACATAGGTTGGACACATAGAGGGGTAGCCTTTACCAAGGAAGTCCAAAATCCACTTGGGAAAAGGGTGGACCTGTGGGACTGGCTCGAGAACTTTGCACATCTGAGTACTTTAAAGAGCTACCAATTTATTAAGTACAGATTATACACCTTTATGAAGCCCCAAGCGTATCTGAATCTCTGTCCCACCAAAAGGCTGAGACGCTTTATGATCTTGTTCCGACTGGAACAACTACCCACCCTGAGTAACTTGGGAGTTAGGGAAAATATTCCTACCCAAGAGCGAGTCTGCCGTCTGTGTAAATCAGCAGAATATATGGAGACAGCCAAAAACATTTTAACTGAATGTCAGACATTAACTTGTACAATATTATTACACCTGGGTGAATTTGTACATAATCCCTTAACCATCTGTGAAACGCCATTTTGGTTATATTGCACTAACACCTGCAATATGCATTTGTTTATAGCACTTTATAATGTCTGGCAACAAATTGAAGTAAGACTGGGCTCACTGATCTGAGTAATTTGAGAATCGCAGTCCCAAGAAAACACATGTCACATATGGCTAGTTGTAGGTATAGCGCTAATTTCTGCTTTACATGATTTTGAAATGAGTAGCTTTTTGGAAAGATGCTTATTATTATTATCTTGTGCTTATAAATCTGTACAGAACCTTGGGAAAAGACAGCTCTATATACATATTTTTAAATGAAACATTAGATTGAGTATTATTTGTCCATTTAAATATTTTAGTTTTTTCTTTTCTTCTGTATAATATCTGTTGATTGCTTGTTCTTTGTTTGATCTGATACTAATGTATATAATCTGTGTATTATGTGTAAAGTTTGAATTCATTTTCAATCTATATCACATTAAAAAATAAAATAAAAATAAAAATAAAGTAGATGCTAGTCTGACATGGGATGCATGTATATATTACAGTCAGTTGGTTCATAGATCAGATTGGGCTAATTTGGCATGCTATAGTCTGGCAATGGATCAGAGGAGCTGGGAAGTAGTAAGTCAAGTATAGTGTGGTTATCAAAGAAAAATAGGCTATTTCGATTTTAGCTTTAGCCTGGCAAGATGTACAGTACAGATAAACTTCTGAATTTTGCAATATTGGCTACAAGATATTGGTGGGCAATAACATTTATATAAAAATCCAAGATAAGACAGTACGTTTAGGAGTAGCCCACAGTAGCAGCAGAGAAACAAGCATGATATGTTTACTTAAGAGGGGATGTTCATGGAGATGGGATAGCTTGCTGATGTTACACATTCACACAGAAACTGCAGGCTCATGTAGGCAGCAGCTTTCCCGTGAAAGCAGCCCAACTTTGGAATTCTCTACCACACCCTCTTAGAGAAGATCAACCATACCTGAACTTTAGACGCAACTACATTAACTTGCTCAAATCCACTGACTGGTAGGTTGGACCGTTGGGCTACCTACACCTCTGTACTGTACCTGTATATTCCCTCAAATTTCTTCTTAACATAGGCCTGATGTATATATGTATTATTCCTGCTTACAACCTGTATATATGTTTTTATTGCTGATGCATATATGTAGTATTCCTGCTCATAACGTATATGTATGCTTTATTCCGGCTCATAACTTGTAACTCTGTGACCTAAGCCTTGCATTTTCTTTAACTGCTGCGCCCTGATACCTCTGGGTCTGGTGCGCAGTAGAAATGAATAAACAAACAAACAAACAAACATGTGGGGTACATAGAGTAAAGTTTCAGGTGCAGTATATAAGCTCACGTGTAGAAACGGGAGATATAGGTACGCCTCGGTGTGAGCAAGTACTTACAGTTAGTTGTGGGGCAGGCACGGCAAGACTGGCCTAGACAGGCAAAGACAGGGTTGCAGCCAAGTTGCGATCCTTAGATATGATCCTTTGATGTGGATCCGGCTGTCGCATTCTGGTGCCGGGTACCCTGGGAAGTACCAGGTAAGCCCACGGTCAGCCAATCAGCTGATTGAAGGTTGCTTAGCAATGCACATCAACAGATGCGGGACGAGGATGCTGCCATCTTGTGAGAGCTCCTCGTGTATTATGGCTGGGTTAATCAGGTAAGTGGAACACGCAATAGTGCGATACTGGGCAAAATTAGCATAAAGGTCTGCAGGTGTTGGCTCGTCATGTACCACCGATGCTGGTGCTGCAAACTGGATAATACTCTTGTCGGGGGTACGGCGTCTGGATCTCTGGCACTGAGGTCCAGATTGGTGCAGTCAGGGGGCTCCTGCCCTCTGTAACTGCTCTTGTCGTCAGATGCTGGCAAAGATGCAGATGCTGGCAAAAATTATGAATCAGTGCTTTTTGCTGAATACCATGATACCATATTACATATTACACGGCTTGCGGTAGCGGCCGCTGTCATGGCCACGGGCCCCAAAACACAAAAAACACACCATCTAGTGATGGGGCCATGGGTCACTTGACTCACTTATGTCCCTTTGGGACTCATAAAAACAGGGGCCCTGGCTGGACTCAGTCCTGGCACGCCAGGCTCATATAGAGATGTGAGCAAGAACACTTTATTTCAGCGCAGGAGTGCTTTTATTTTACTTCAGTGCACACTTTATTTCAGTGCAGGTGTGCTTTTATTTTACTTCAGTGCTGGAGTGCTTTCATTTTACAAGAACTTTCCAGGTGCTGGAAGCCTTTATTCCATGGAACATCCCCATGTGCTGACTCATCAAGTGTGGCTCCCTAGGCCTGCTCTTCAGGTGCTGACTCATCGGGTGTGGCAGGGCGTGGCAGCAGGCAGGCCAGAGCTACTAGGCGTGGCCGGTAACAAGATGATATAAACCCACCGATCCCTCAAGCAAACGCTTCGTGTTACTTTGCACCTCTGTGCAACGTGACACTCACTGCCACCTGGATCAGCTACTTACCTCGTGATCCTGCAAAAACAGCATCCTTACCTGGACCCTGGCTCGCATCTCACGGCAACGCTCCATCTTCTTGGCGACGCTGCATCACCTGTGCTCTCTGTCCCACAAAGCCGAAGTCCTGAAACTAGAAAAGAAGACAAGACAAGGTTAAAACTCCTGAAAACACCCAACCCAGGGTCGCGCCGCATTTAAAACCCAATGCGCACCCTAAGGTACCATTAAAGGCTACTTACCAGCTGTCGGACCATCTCAGCCCTGCTCCTCTGTACTGCCGGATCCGCTTCTTCTACCGCAGCTACCGCCGGGACCGCTACACCACCTGCAAGGGGAGAGGGCAGAGAAAAGAGACATTACTTACAATGGACTGAGAACAAACTTTACATATACAATTACAACAATCGGAAGACAAGCGGGCAAGTGGAAACAAGGGAAACACTTAACTACAAGAGAAGTGGACTAGTCAAAGCTGGCCTGGCATTATAGAAACATCAGAAAGTGACCAGTTGGCCGAGTTACTGGGAGAGTTACGGGCTGAAGTTCATGCCTCAAGACAGGAAACCAATGCCTTAAGGAGGGACCTCATTGTGAAACGAGAACGCACAGATGATTTAGCAAGGCAGATGCTCCAGGCACAGGCTGGCCAAGCCCCATTACCGGGGCTGCCCCACCCTATTCCGCTACCATAATCAACACCAACGCCTGTACAGATGGTTCTTCCAGGGGCAGTTCCATTAGCTCTGCACGAATGCTTCACTGGTGATCCAAATAAGTAAGCTGTATTCATGAATCAATGCCGACTTCATTTCCTTTGCAGACCTGGGGCCTTCCCCAACGATCAATCTAGAGTGGCATTTGTACTTTCATATTTGGCAGGAAGTACGGCAGACTGCTCTATATCCTTGGTAACTCAAGATGACCCCTTGCTTCGGGACTTTGGGGGTTTTCAGCACAAAATGGAGAAACTATTTGCACAGCATGCCCAAGGTCAGGCTCTGCATTATTGTCACTCCGGCAGGGTAACCAAGATTTTTTAACCTACATCGCCTCCTTCAACCGTTTTATAGTCCAAACAAATTGGCCAGAGGGAAAAAGAACTTTGCTCTTTCACCATGGATTCCGAGGGGAGTTTAAGGACGTTCTAGCCCAAGTAGTAAATCCCCCAGAGGGGTGTGCTGAATATATTGACCTAACAGTTCAACTCGATCATAGATTGCAGAACCGGAAAATGGATAGAGTCAGAGCTAAAGGACGGTCGGGCTAGGTGCGACCCCATGAAAACTCAGGCCAAGCCGCATGAATGGTCGGATCCAATGCAGATCAGGGGCTTGCAGAGCCCTCTCACCAAGGCGGAAAGAGAAAAAAGAAGACAGCAACAGCTCTGCTTGTATTGTGGCAAAGCAGGACACTTTCTAAGAGAATGTCTGGTGAAACCATCATGGAGAACAGTCGGAGCCACTGACAGAGTAAAGAAGAAGAACTGGACTCGGGAAACTCCAATGCCGGGCAAGCGTAGGGGTCCACTTGTCGAGGTAGAAAAGGAACCAATACAGACCTCACACCTAGTCATCCCAGTGCTCTTGTTAGATCACAAACACCCATCCAAAATGCATGCTTTAGAAGCATATATTGACAGTGGAGCTGTGGGGAAATACATTGACCAAGATTTGGCTATCCGGATAGGTCTTCCTCTCCGACAGAAGCAGAGATCGGAAAATGTTACACCAGTTGATGGATCTCAGTTATCATTTTGGCCGAGTGATGCATTATACCGAAAATGTTACGCTTCTGTATCAGGGAGGTCACCAATAGGACATCACCTTCAATCTCATTGCCGCTCCTCTGTTCCAAATGATATTAGGTATGCCTTTGCTGGAAACCCATAATCCCAAGATCTACTGGCGTAAAAGAGTTTTGACTTTTCCCCCAGACTGTGCTAACACCTGTTTGAACAAAGAATGCTTAGTAAAATATCACACTAAAACAAGTTCAAAGAAAGGAATCGTATTAGGTCTCACCAGTTCTTTACCCTCTGAATACCTGGATTACCAAGATGTATTTCAAAAGGAGAATACACTTGCACCCCAAAAAAGTGCAGCCCAATCCACAAGGGACACATGAATGGGCACATTTTATATGTGCGCCCATTCAGATGGCCTTTTTCACCTTCTTCATCATATAAAGTGGCGTTTCTGTCAATTTAAAAGCACATTCCCCATTACCAAGCAAGATGCACTTTTAAATGTGCAGAAATTGTAGGCAACCCTATGCGCACGGAATGTGGGGCTGCAACTGCATGACAGGGTCTTTCCTGACCCTGTCATGCATTTCTTTAAAGGTATGAGCTGCTGCTGAGTCGCTTGCATTTCTGTTCCTCAAACAGGATAAAAATGCATTTTTTGGGTCGCATTTTACAGCGGCAGGCACCTGGAGTGCCTGTCCCTGTGAAAGGCGCTGGGAGCTTGCAGAACACTGTCGGGGGAGCGATTCTATTCAAAGTACTGCCCATTTTGATTACAAAAATCTATTGAATGTTACAATTTGACCAATTTCATCCAGTACTATTCGATCGATTTTTATAAATACTGAACATGTGTTGCGGGGGTGTCAACCGCTCCCCATGTTCAGTATTTTTGGTCTACGGTGGTTGCAGAAGTGTTTTCCCCTTTTTCCTCAAAATTAGAGGCGGGGACAGAAAGGGACCCTGCGGAGTCGGATCCGACCCACGTTAGAGGGACGGATCAGGCACCGTAGGGTTGCAGGGGAAGCGGCAGCGACCAAGCAGTTAAGTAAGGCAGAGGGTGGGGTGGTGGTGAAAGGTACATTTTGGGTTGTTTGGCTGAAGTGCAAATCAATTTGCAGCAAAATTGACTACGGTCAAATCCGCCGCAAATAATTACACTTCAGTCAAACAACCCAGAACACCATTCAAGGCAGCTGGCCAGCACACAATTTGCGCTACAGCTCAAGCCTGTGGAAATGCGCCGGTCACCTTTGAGAATAAGGTGACCTGCTCATTTACAAAAATGGGTTGTCTAAAAATAGCATATCCTCCGTTCTTTTTTTAAATGCCCCATTATTTGAGGAACTGGGTCAAAATCTACATTTAAAAAAAATAAAAAAATTGTTACACTATGAGAGAGAGGGAGAGTGATGGGTGAGATGTGAAGTGATGGGGAAGAAAGCAGAGGGAGAGCAGTGGGTCAGAGGAGGAAGCGCTGCACAAGAGAGCAGAGGAAGCAGTGATGCGGTGGGCCAGAAATCTGAGAGCGAGCAGAGGTACAGAAAGTAGAGGGAGCGTGTGGTCGGTGAGCCAGAAAGCAGAGAGGAAGCGGTTGGCCAGAAAGAGGCAGTGAGCTGCAGATTGGGAAAAAGGATGAGGGAAGAGTGCGATAGAATGGGAGAAAAGATGCAAGATGCAGAAGCAGCACAAAAGAATGAAGGACTGTTTATTGCGGGAGGAATTGTAGAGTGTAAGGTGTGAGTTGGGAGTATGATTTGGAGTGTGGCAGGGGCTGGGCAGTGCAAATTGTGACTTGACAGTGTGACATAGCACGTGAGTATTTGTATGACAGAGTGAGAGGTTAAGGAATGTAAGTTGTGATGGAGAGTTGGTGAGATGTGTGTTGGTGAGAGAGGTGTGTGGGTGTTTGGGGGATTGGAGAACATAGAAGGGGAACATTTTTAGCATTACAATTGATAATGATTAATTTAGTTAATACTATTAAATAGGCATGAACATTAAACCAGAAATGTAACCAAATCAAACACTGTTCTGCCAAGCCAGAAACATCTGGGACTCCTCCTATTAAATGAATACAAAAGATACATAATAATTATACCCTGGCTCTCTTGTAGCCTTGCACTCTGCCTATTTCCTGCAATGTGGCAATCTTACACCCTCCAGTTAATACAAAATGTCCTGCAAAAATGCCACAATAAATAAAGGTTTGTGCCGCAAAATTTGCCATTTCATGACTCTGAATAGTTCTGCAAAGTGTGCTACTGTTTTGTCAAGAGGGAACACAGTAAGACGGGGGTCCCAAAATATTTTAAAAGTTTATAAATTAGGTGCCATTTGTGAAATCTGCCCAAAGGTTTGGAAAAAGATTATAGACCTATGGCAAAATTAGATGATATTTTAAAGGCTTATCAATGTGGTGCTGTTTGACAAATGTGGACAAAGCTTTTCAGAAAGATTATAGACCCAACCTTGAATGTTTGTGAAAAGTCTGAAGGGATTTTGTCTAATGGGGGCTAACTTATATCACTATTTTATGTACGTACATTTTGACACTTTTTTCAAACGTAAAACATGGGCGAATCTGCAGCAAAAGCATACAAGGAACATTGACAAGGACCTGAAAGCATGGTTTTGCAGATGTGACTGTGTTTTATTTTTTGAAAAGTATCAAAATATAGGTAAAGAAAATAGGGATATATCTTTGGTGACTGAGGTATAGCCTGTGACCATCACCAGTGGTCAGATTCTGGGTACCCGGACAATCTGGCTACTGGCCATGACCACGAGATACCAGCAATGGGGTTAGGTTGGGCATGACCAACAGGGACTGTCTATGTGGTAAAGGTTTTCGAAATTGTCATAGGTTGAATGGGAAAACCTGCTTGTCGGTACAGGTTGAAGTGCTGGATGGGATTGCAGCAAATATGCACGAGGAGGGCCAGCAAGAACGTCAAAGCATGGTTTTGTAAATATGTCCTGTGTTTTATTTTTTTGAAAGTGTGAAAATGTAAGTAAACAACACAGTGATATAACGTTGGTTTCTGGGCAAAGGTCCTGGCCGTCAGCAAGGAGAAATGTGTACTGTAATTTGCTTATTGGAGTATGTGGCATGGCCGAAGCGGTAGGTTTGAATGGGAAAAAATATTCTGCTTGCGGTTACAACCTGAAGTGGTGGACTAGACTACAACAAACTTGCACAATAAGCATTATCAAGAACCTGAGAGCATGTTTAGGGGAAATATGTCTTGTGTTTAATTTTTCCAAAGTGTACAAATGTAAGCAGACAAACATATGATATACATTTGGTGCCTGAGTAGTGGGCAAATGTGCACTCTGTGATTGTCTTGGGATTTGGAGACTTGCTGCAAGCCATGAGCACTGGTTATTGGTTACATTATTAGGGTATAGTGGACACTGAGATAGGATGCAGGGTATGTGCTGTGAATAATAGGGGTGGTTTGGTTGGTCATGTGATGTCATCAGTGATGTCATCATTGACATTTGTCTTGTTATATTTCATGTCCTGGGTGTTGGTTTTAGCAGTGCACGGTGGTGGTGCGAATTATGGTTACTTATCTTACCATAACTGGTGATTTTCTGTGCTTTTTTGGTTCTACTTGTAACCATAATGTCCCTTTAACAAAGTTCTTTCATTAAATTTCATGGGTTTTTATTAGTGAAACTTAACCATAAAGTCCCTTTAACAGTGTTTTTTCAATGACTATATACATATTCAGTGAAAAAACGTTGTTAAAGGGACGTTGTAGTTCAGTTGCCCTAATAAAAACTTAGCAAATTCAGTGCAAAAACTTTGTGAAAGGGATGTTATTGTTACTTTGCGCTAATAACAACCTATCCATTTTATGGTTACAAGTAAAACCGAAAAACCCCAGAAATTCACCAGTTATGGTAAGCTAAGGAACGATAACTTGCACCACCACTGTGCACTGCTAATACTAACACCCATGACATCAAAGATGACATCACAAATGTCATTGATGACATCACTGATAACATCAAGGGGGTAATTCATAGAATGTAGTGCACAAGTGATGCACGCGGCTGGCGCACAGTTTGCGCGTGCGATTGTCTGTGCCAGCCGCATGTGCTAAAATCCATTTCCGCGCACAGCGTATTCATGGATTTTGGCTACCAAAACCAGCCGTTGTGCACAGTGGCGCAGCGACCCTGCAGCAGCGCCAGTTACGCCCCCAAGAACGCCCCTTGCGCAGGGAAAAGCCATCAAAATCCCCAATCCAGCGCAAAGGGCTGCGCTAACCCTGTACCAGCACGGCAAGCGGGGAACGTGTATTACTGGGGTTTGCGGGAAGTTACACACGCGATTGGCCCTGTGCGAGTGGGGTACTTGTATTACTGGGGTTTGTGGGAAGTTTCACACATGAAAGGGCCTGTGCGAGTGGGGTACGTGAATTACTGCGGTTCGCGGGAAGTTTCACATGCAATTAGCCCTGTGCGAGTGGGGTATGTGTATTACTGGGGTTCGCGGGAGTTCCACACGTGAAATTGCCTGTGCGAGTGGGGTACGTGTATTACTGGGGTTCGCGGGAAGTTCCACACGCAAAAGGGCCTGTGTGAGTTGGGTATGTGTATTACTGGGGTTTGCGGGAAGTTTCACACGCGAAAGGGCCTGTGCGAGTGGGGTACGTGTATTACTGGGGTTCGCAGGAAGTTTCGCACGCGAAAGGGCCTGTGCGAGTGGGGTACGTGTATTACTGGGGTTCGCGGGAACTTTCACACGCGAAAGGGCCTATGCGAGTGGGGTACGTGTATTACTTCGGTTTGCAGGAAGTTTCGCACGCGAAAGGGCCTGTGCGAGTGGGGTACGTGTATTACTGGGGTTCGAGGGAAGTTTCACACGCAAAAGGGCCTGTGCGAGTGGGGTACGTGTATTACTGGGGTTCGCTGGAAGTTTCACACGCGAAAGGGCCTGTGCGAGTGGGGTACGTGTATTACTGGGGTTCGCAGGAAGTTTCACATGCGAAAGGGCCCGTGCGAGTGGGGTACGTGTATTACTGGGGTTTGCGCGAAGTTTCACACGCGAAAGGGCCTGTGCGAGTGGGGTACGTGTATTACTGGGGTTCGCTGGAAGTTTCACACGCGAAAGGGCCTGTGCGAGTGGGGTACGTGTATTACTGGGGTTCTCAGGAAGTTTCACATGCGAAAGGGCCTGTGCGAGTGGGGTACGTGTATTACTGGGGTTCGCGCGAAGTTTCACACGCGAAAGGGCATGTGCGAGTGGGGTATGTGAATTACTGGGGTTCGCGGGAAGTTTCACACGCGATTGGCCCTGTGTGAGTGGGGTACGTGTATTACTGGGGTTCGTGGGAAGTTCCACACGCGAAAGGGCCTGTGCGAGTGGGGTATGTGTATTACTGGGGTTCGTAGGAAGTTCCACATGCGAAAGGGCCTGTGCGAGTGGGGTACGTGTATTACTGGGATTCACGGGAAGTTTGACACGCGAAAGGGCCTGTGCGAGTGGGGTACGTGTATTACTGGGGTTCACCTGAAGTTTCACACGCGAAAAGGCCTGTGCGAGTGGGGTACGTGTATTAGTGGGGTTCATGGGAACTTTCACATGTGAAAGGGCCTGTGTGAGTGGGGTACGTGTATTACTGGGGTTCGCGGGAAGTTTCAGACGCGAATGGGCCTGTGCGAGTGGGGTACGTATGTTACTGGGGTTCGTGGGAAGTTTCACACCCGAAAGGCCGGTGCGAGTGGGGTACGTGTATTACTGGGGTTCGCAGGAAGTTTCACACACAATTGGCCCTGTGCGAGTGGGGTATGTGTATTACTGGGGTTCGTGGGAAGTCTCACACGCGATATGAGCAGGGTACATGTATTTCGGGGGTGCGCATGGAGTTCTACACGTGAATTGGCAGTGTGGGTCCTCTAAGGTGTACCCTCTACACCCTCCACGGCCCCTGCAGGCAACCCACACCACAGGGGACTACCCTGCACCCCTGGTCATGTCCCGCAGGCAGCCCATCCACTATGGGCGTGGCCCCCAGCCAAGCCTCATGTCAGCTTGCACTACTGATCACCAACTCATGTCCCCCTGCACCCCCACCGTCCAGCAGTGCGGGGTACCTGCCAGCAGGCCCCCACTCATGTCCCCCTGCACCCCCACCCCTAGCAGTGTAGGGCACCTGCCAGCAGGCCCCCACTCATGTCCCACACATGTCCCCTTCAACTCCCACTCCCCAACAGTGCGGGGCACCTGCCAAGAGGCCCCACTCATGTCCCCCTGCACCCCCAACCCACAGCAGTGCAGGGCACCTGCCACCAGGCCCCCACTCATGTCCCACACATGTCCCCCTGCGCCCCCACCCCCCAGCAGTGCACGCATGTCCCACTCATGTCCCCCTGCCCCCACGTCATGACGATCCTCAATCATGGCCCTTATGGCCAGCCTCCCCAGCCAAAAGACCCAACCAAGTATTGCATCCACCCACATAGAAAAGGCAATTACATGATACAACCCCAAAGGCAAGTATGCAAATGAACACATGTCCGTCACACAGACACAATGGGTGCAAGTGAATGTGAAAACCCATATCATGACATGCATGAAACCAATGAGATATTACCACACATCAAAGTATGAAGAAAAAAAGTATTAAACACAACATGAATGTAATTATAAAAAAAACACACAACAATGGGAATAATTAAAGAAATGCTGCATGTCCGTAAAATAATAAAAAACAAGAAATCATAATCCAAAGAAATCCAAAAGAAATGGTGTCCAAAGACTTAGTCCAACAAAGCAAATTCAAGGGAAAAAAGAAAGTGAAATCCTTTGCTCCATGGTGAAAATAAAAAAAATGTGAAAAATCCAATGGTGAACTATGTACAAATGAACAATCCAGGGTCCATGAGCCCAACTGATGAAATGAAACCTACCAAAAATACTACCTAATAAAAAACTATATACAAAAACGTGGTGCATTGTCCAAGCGCAACCAAAATAAAAAAGAAAAGGAAAGGAAACCTAACACTATCTAACTATATACAATGGCAGCGGACAAGTCCTGCGGCTCACTCTGTGGTGTCCCGGGCCAGGGCATCATCGAACTCTATGTCGATGTCCCGGAGGCGGGACTCTGGCCCCGAGGTCTCGCAAGGAGGAACTCATGGCCTGCTCCAACTCCCTGCGAGTTGCCTCGAGGCACTCTGCCTGCCTCAACGCCCGACGCATGGAGAACTCTGCCCTGACCATGTTGAGCCGCGCCTCTTCCGCCCGCTGCCGCTCCGCATCTATAGCATGGCATAACCGCTGCCACACAGAAGACACTTCCAGTCCTGGGTCCTCCTGCCCCTCCAATGTTGAAGGCCCCGAGCCATCATGGCTCCCACCTTGTTGCTGCTGTGCCTCTGCCTGTGCCCTGGCTCTTGCTGCCTGCACATCCTCCTCCGGCTGGGGTGCAGTTGTTGATGTGACCACCCCTGCTGGAGGTCCGACTCCTGACTGTGGCAGGGATGTGTCCTCCACCAGCCTGGCTGCAGGGTCAGAGGCAGCTCCACAGGGTACCCAGGTGATACATGGGTGGGAAGATGGCATGGAGGACGACAGGCACATAGGGGGTTCAGGTGAGGAGGGGGTCGGAACAACGTCCAGCAAACAGAAGAATCCGGCCCTGTCCCAGTAGGTCTTCTACGCAGTCAACGAGGCATTCGAGATGACGTGCATTGTCCTCACGAAAACACTGCAGGTCACCTTGCATGCCCCGTCGACACAACGCCATCCCACTCAGGACAGGCTCAACCCGGTCCCGGATAGCCACGTCTGCAGGGAGAGGAAGGCCAGTTGTTGTAAGCGGTTCCCCTCCCTGAAAACGGGTCTGGACATAGGCATCCCTGCTGGTGCAGGATGATGCAGTCACATGATTGGGGACAGGATTACACACAGGTACCTCCGCGGCGACCTGTGCTGCCTCCTGTCCATGTCTCTGCACTGCACCACTAGCACCAGTGGAATCCCCACCTCCAGACCCTGTGTCTGTCCCTTGCACGGCCGCCTCCTCCACCAAACCCCCCACCAACCTGGATGACTCTGTGCCATCTTCCTTCGTCAGACCCTGTGGGATCTCAGCTGCCCCTTCTGCTGCCGAGGAGTCCAACTCTGACCTCTGCCTCTTGGACCTACCCTCGGCAGCTGCGGCCTGGGACGCGGCACCGGACTCCTCACTCCCTGATGAGATGACAACCTCGGAGGGGAGCCGGGCCTTGCGTCTCCGGCTGGCGGTGCGATCCCTGCCGCTGTGCTCCACAGCACCCTCTCCGCCCTCTTCATCAGTTGACGCTGCAGACAGGGAGAGATAGGACACAGGCATCAGGGCACTGAAACACACATGACAGTTGCACGAGTGGCAGTGTCAAACTTCAGACATGGCATCACAATCCCCAACACACATGTCATTTCAACTCACACACATGAGCAATTCCACAGCCATATCACAACAGCCAGCACCATCCATGCACATAAAAGAGCATGAGCATCCAAAGGTGAGCCAGACATCACATGAAACACAGGGAGAGCAGTAGACATGCACACACGCCACCACACTTACATGCATGTCCACATCTCGGCCAACTGTTGCAGTGATGAGATCGCCATACATGTCAGATCTGCCATTCAGCCTTCTACATATCAGTGCCACATGCATCCATGTTGCATCACAGTTGCACACTTGTCAAGTACACACACATGCACATGTACACAGTGCAGATACATGCAATAGGAACCACCATCCATGCCACAAACATGTCTTTGTACAGCGGAGCGGGTGAGAGCAGTCGGCGGTAGCCCTGTGGGACTGCAGGCCAAACCAAGCCCTGCCAGGTCCTCAGGACCTCCTGTGAGTGTTTTGCAACTTAGTTCCATCTTGTTGGTGAGCGTGCACCGAGCGCGTTGTTGGGCCTGCTCCCCCCTCCCTCTTCAGGCACTTCCTGGTCCTTCTCTCCCTTCCCGCCTCCCTGCCCGCCCACACCCCCCCTCTGATTGGTTGCTTGGCTATTCCCTCCCTGGACTACTCGACAGCTGCTCCCCCGCTCGCTTCTTTGTACAGCGGAGCGGCTGAGAGCAGTCGGCGGTAGCCCTGTGGGACTGCAGGCCAAACCAAGCCCTGCCAGGTCCTCCGGACCTCCTGTGAGTGTTTTGCAACTTATTTCCATCCTGTTGGTGAGCATGCACCGAGCACGTTGTTGGGCCCGCTCCCCCCTCCCTCTTCAGGCACTTCCTGGTCCTCCTCCCCCTTCCCGCCTCCCTGCCCGCCCACACCCGCCCTCAGATTGGTTACCTGGCTAGTCCCTCCCTGGACTACTCGACGGCTGCTCCCCGCTCGCTTCTTTGTACAGCGGAGCGGGTGAGAGCAGTCGGCGGTAGCCCTGTGGGACTGCAGGCCAAACCAAGCCCTGCCAGGTCCTCTGGACCTCCTGTGAGTGTTTTGCAACTTATTTCCATCTTGTTGGTGAGCGCGCACTGAGTACGTTATTGGGCCCGTTCCCCGTTCCCTCTTCAGGCGCTTCCTGGTCCTCCTCTCTCCTCCCGCCTCACTCCCGCCCACACTCTCCCTCCCCCTTCCTCCCCTCCTTCTGCCTTGTAACTGTTCCCCCCTGGGCAGCCCTCCTGCCCGGCAGCCCCCTCGGCTAAGGGCCCCTTAGGCAAAGGGCGGCTCCTACGGCTGCGGCTCCCATCGTGTCTGCAGGTGTCCGCAGGGGACGCCAGGCGCCGGTCCGCCATTCTTTCTGGTTAGCTCCACCTGCTCCCCCACCAACCTACACCACTTCAGTGTGTACCGTCAATTGTGGTACACTAGGGCTTTCTCCCCTCGCAGGACTCTCAAACTTAGGAGGCCTCTACACTGGGTACCTAACTCGTATTTACTGTTACTGTTGCTCGGTAATTGTGGTAAACTAGGGCTTTTTCTCCCCTCTCAGGATTCTCAAACTTACGTGGCCTCTACACTGGGTACCTAACTCATATTTACTGTTACTGTTGCTCTGTAATTGTGGTAAACTAGGACTTTTTCTCCCCTCGCAGGATTCTCAAACTTAGGTGGCCTCTACACTGGGTACCTAACTTGTATTTACTGTTACTGTTGCTCTGTAATTGTGGTAAACTAGGGCTTGCCGCTTCATTCCTGTCCGCTTGCTCTCGTCTGTCCCCCCCGCCACTCCCTCCTTATTCCATGGTGCCCTCTATCTCTCCTATCTTCTCTAACTGCTTCTCAATTGAGTATCCTGCTCTCCTCACTAAATCTGGTAGGAAAAAGTTTAAAAAGGATATCCTGGTCTCCAACCCAGGCCTCCCTATCACTGACACCTACACCAGTGCCTCTTCCAAGGAAACTCTTACTGACATCCTCTTTTTCCTGCCTTCCCCTGACCAATGGACCCTTCATATGGTCTCTGTGCTCTCTCCCTTCTCCTCTTCTCCCATTAATGGTGGCACCCATTGGGATGTCCTCTTGGCCCCCTTCCACTCCTCTAAGGCCATCATTAATGTCTACGCTAATGGGACCGTCTTGGTCCAAGGCCCTCAGGCCAACCTCCACCTCTTTGATAGACGCTTCCCGCGCCTCATAAACTTCATTTCCTCTCCTGCTGTCCCCTCTTCCCTGTCCTCGACTACCTTGCCTCCACCATCTCACCCTCCCCTCTCTCTGGCTCCTTCTTCACCTCCACAGGGCGTACCTCTGATCTGTACCCCTCCCCGGAAATCCTTCAGGGATGGCAACCTTCTCCACATTGCCATTCTCAACTCTCGCTCTGCCGTCAAACATTCCTCTGATATCTGTCGCCTTCTTGAGGAACTGGACCTTGACATCCTCGGTCTCACTGAGACATGGTTCACGGCCAGCTCTGTCACCAGCTTTGACACAGTCCTACCTGACGGTTACAAGATCCTCTCCTTGCCCAGGCCCAACCGTGCTGGGGTTGGTGTGGCCCTTATCTTCCCTGAGTGCATTCCTGCTACTGTCACTCCTATGCAGTCCTACTCCTCCTTGGAATGCATTGTCTGCCGACTCTCTCTGTCTCCTAGCCATTCCCTTACCGTGGCTACTATCTATCGGCCACCTGGTCAAATTTCCACCTTCCACTCTGAGTGGGCTGACCTCTCCTCCTCACTTCTGTCCTCAACCACTCAACTCCTCTTTCTTGGAGACTTCAATATCCACCTTGATGCCTCCTGTCCTCCCTCTGGACTCTTTCGCTACCTCTGCGACTCTCTCTCAATCTCTATTCTCCCGTCTGGGCCGACCCATTCTGCAGGGCACACTCTTGAAGCTCTGATCTCTTCTGACCTTCCACTCTCTGTCCCTCTCTCCACTCCTCTCTCCTGGAGTGATCACTTTCTCCTATCCTCCCACCTCACCCTCCCTACCCCACAGGCAATCCCACCCTCATCACTGCTACCCACCTTCGCGGTCATCCGACCCATGAAGCGCGTGTCAATCGAGGCTTTTGCTACCACCTTCTTGCTCCCTCTCCCCCCTTAGGCTGACTCCCACCCTGACACAGCCCTCTCCACTCTCCACTCTGCTATATCTGATACCCTTGATATCCTTGCCCCTGTCATGAGGATCCGCCTGAAGCGAAATGTAACTCCTGGTATGACCCAGATCTCGTCACCCTTAAACGCAAGTGCAGGGTGGCAGAGAGGAAATGGCGTGCTTCATGTTCATCCTCTGACAAACTGGCCTGCCGCCTGCTCCAGAGGCAATACCGGTTTTCGGTTCTCACTAAAAAGAGAGCCCTTATCCAAGCCCGCATCTCTGCGGCATCTAACAATTCGGCCGAACTCGTTAAAATCTGCAAGGAGCTGGCCAACCCTGCTGCAGTCTCCACCTCTCCTGTCCCCTCCCAGACCCTCTGCACGGCACTGGCCTCTCACTTAATTTCAAAAACTCAGGACATCCTGTCCTTACTCTCTGCGTATCACTTCCCCCCCTCTATTCCCTGCTCTCCCTCTGGCCCTTCTGCAGCCACCCCTCCTCCCTCCTTCTCTGCCTTTCCCCTTTTCTCTGCTGACAAGGTTTCGAGACAAGTCCGATCTATGAAAGTCTCGTCAAAACAGGTCCACCCCTGATCCTCCAAAACTATCAAGGACCACATCGACTCCCTGGCCCCTGCCCTGGCTGACTTCTGCAATCACTCCTTCGCCTCTGGAGTCTTCCCATCCTCCCTCAAGCACTACCTTGTGCTCCCCCTTCTTAAGAAACCCTCTTCCGACCCCTCCTGCCCAGCTAGCTATCGCCCAATCTCTATCACTCCCTTCCTGGGCAAGCTCCTGGAGAAACTGGCCATCTCCCAGCTTAATCTCCATGCTGAATCTGTTGGTAGTCTTCATGACCATCAGTCTGGCTTCAGAGCTGCCAGAAGCACGGAAACTGCTCTCCTGAACATCCATGAGGACCTGCTCTCTAACCTTGACTCTAACACCCCTTGTGTTCTCATTTTGCTCAACCTCTCTTCTGCCTTTGACACTGTCAACCACACCATCCTGCTCAACCGTCTCCATGATAACCTGGGTATCACTGGTCAGGCTCTGGCGTGGCTGACCTCCTTCCTCTCCAATCGACCCTCTCAGGTCCAACTGGGTTCCTTCCTCTCTGACATCTTTTTCTCTACATGTGGTGTCTCCCAGGGATCTACCCTCTCCCCCTGGCTGTTCAACCAGTATCTGGCACTTCTTGCTCACCACATCGCCGCTCTCTGTCCCAACTTTCAGTGCTACGCGGATGATACCCAGCTCATTTTCAGGCTACCCTCAGCCTCCTCTTCCCCTTCCCTCATCTCTGACTGTCTCTCTGCTATCCAGGAATGGTGTGCCGCCAACAACCTCTGCCTTAATGCTAGTAAGACTGAGATTCTACTTATCGGCACACCCACTCCCTCCTTCCCTGCACCTCTCTGGCCGGCCTCCCTTGGCCCTCTTCCTGCACCTACCTGCAAGGCAAAAAACCTTGGGATGATCTTCGACTCCACACTCTCTTTCTCTCCTCACATATCTGACGTCTCTAAGAAGTCACACTACCAGCTACACCTCCTCAGGGGTATCCTTCCTTTCCTCTCCTTCCCCCAGAATCTCACTGTCTCCAGAGCATTGGTTCTCTCGAAGCTGGACTACTGTAACAGCCTCTATCTAAATCTTCCTGCCTCTACTCTCTGCCCTTTGCAACTCATCCAGAACAGGACTGCGAGACTTGTCCTTGGCCTCAAACCCAGGGACTGTAACTCTCCAGGACTAAAATAACTACACTGGCTCCCAGTGGCTGCGAGGATTAAGTTCAAAACCCTCTGCATTGTCCACAAAGCCTTCTGGGGCCTTGGGCCAAAATACCTTCAACTCTTTCTTCCAAAATATCTTCCTTCTTGAGCTCTTCGCTCATCCACCTCCAACTACCTCAGGGTCAGCCGCTTCTCCAAGCAACGACCTGGGGGTAGATCACTCTGCGCAGCAGGGGCCTCCCTCTGGAACAGCCTTCCTGCCTCCCTGAAACTTGAGGAGAACCATCTCCGGTTTCGGAAGCACCTCAAAACCTTCCTCTTTGCCTCCGCTTTCTCTCCCTCTCTCCCCTGCTAAATTCACTGAACTTGCACTGAATCTGCTACTGAGCCACTCACCGATCTCGGTCCTTGGCCCAGCCACTCTTCCCTGCACTGCCGACCTACACTACGGGCTTGTCTCTGTATCCTTCAGCCCCTTCTCCCGGCACTTACCTTGCACTTGCCACCAGCTGGCCCTATTATTTATCTCGTATTCTACTAACCATGTACTGCACTTTCCTGCACTTGCCACCACCTGGCCCTATTATTTATCTTGTATTCTACTAACCATGTACAGCACTTTTCCCCCCTCTCCCCTTCCCCTTACACTTTTCCCAATCCCCTTACCCTTGCACTTGCACAATCTGAATGACACCTGGCCTAGTAGGATCATTGTCTGTCTCCCCTTGTTCCCCCCACCTCGTCGCGCCTTGAAACACTGGGCCTCATTACAACTCAGGCGTTAAGGGTTAACGCCACCGTTAACTCTTAACGCCTGATTCTGATTTTAACGCCTGCTTTTAGCAGGCGTTAAAATCCATGGCGCTAACCTGCCATGGTGCTAATTACGCCGCCGTAATTTACGGCGGCGTAATTAGCGCCTTCCCCACTCCCATTGTGCCCTATGAGGCAAAAATGGGAATGGGGAAGGGAAAATGGGAAATGGGGATTTACCGCCCCAATCACCTTGGAATGGGGCGGTAAATCCACCATCCACCATGGTGTAAACGGAGTTTACACCATGGTGGTAAAGTTGGTGCACTTAGCACCAAGGTTGTAATGAGGCCCACTGTGTATAGGCGCGTTACAAATGCCATATCATATCATATCATATCATGCCAATGTACATACACAGAAATTCAAACATGTGTGCTCCCACACCTGCATTTGTCCAGCATGATTATCAACACATACACCATCAATGTGTCTCACACATGAGAGGACACACATGTGGCAGCCTCACGCCCATGTTCATACACATCCCTACATGTCCCTACAAAAACACATGTGCAACCTGCACACTACTGGCATACCATGACACACAGAGCGTCTAATCACTCTGCATGTACACTTACCGCTCGACTCCAGAAGGGTCTGCCTCTCAAGGATCTGGACGTAGAGCGCTGGGCATATGCGTTCCAGGACCCTCATTTGGTGGTCCGACAGCTGGCCCGGCGCCCCTCGGTATCCGCTGCCTTTGCAAGGCGCCGGGCCTTGTTGAGGGTCCTGGACCTGAAGTCCTCCCAGCGCTTCGTGACATGATGTAAGTCGCGGACTGCCACCCCCTCCGCGTTGATGGCAGTCATGATGTCCATCCAGATCCTGGTCCGTCCTTCATTGTCGGCACACAAACTTCCAAAGAGGGCCTCATACTGCCCCAGGACTTGCTCCACCAGGACACCAACTTGCCTGGCACTGAAGCTGGTGGCCCTCTGCCTCTCTGGCTGGGGGTTGCCAGTGCTGCCTGATGGTATTCTGCTGGACATGGCAACCCCAGAGGCAGGAGTGGGTGGGCAACTGGGTCCTGGGGCTGGGCTGTGGAGCGATGGAATCCCAGTCGGGAGTCTTCAGTTCCAGCAGGGGTGGTCACAGCAACTGCACCCCTGGCTAACGTGCAGGCAGCAAATGGCAGGACACGTGGGCAGCAGGCAGTCAGGCAGCAGCAGATTGCAGGTGGGAGCGTGCTCAGGGCTCTGGGGGGGCAGTAATTCGGCCTTCTGGGCAGGAGCGTGGTCTTCCGTGTGTTTTCGCATGGCCAGCTTGATACGGAGTGATTTGGCACGTGAAAAAATTGCATGTCAGCATGTAATTGGAGGAAAGGCCTTTCGCGTGTAAGCGCGTCAGCACACGTACGCGTTTTCATTGGACCAAAGGCCCTTAGCACGTAAGCGTGCACGGTTTTACTGCACGGTTTTACTGCAGTTTTGGGGTGCCTGAGCATAGCGTGACCCGTCACTACATCACCGGGGTCACACACAGCCTTGCAGGTGCAAGGGGGCTGTTAACATCTTGCATTTTACCCCCTTCACCCCAATTGCCCAGGTCAATTGTGGTGTACACCTCCCATTGGCACTACTCCATCTGTGCCGGCACTACTCCATCGGTGCCATGGTTGGGAGGCCACCAAAGGTGAGGGGTGCCTCAACTGGGCGTACTCCTCGTGACGGGCGTGGTCAGGGACGTGGCCAGGGTGACCAGGGAGTAGAGGGACTCCAGGGTGTCCAGGGTGGCCGCAGAGGGGGAAGAGGCAGGGGTGCGCCACTTGAGCACGATGTTGTGCCATGTGTCGGTGCAGTCATGCCACCACCCCCTGTGGTTCTGGGAGATGCAGCTTCTGCATCTGGCACTGGCGCCCGTGTGACCCGGCAGTCCGTTTCATCGAGTGCCACGGGCCCAAGGGTAGTGGTAGCTGCAGGTGCAGCTGTGGACACCACCACCCAGGTTCAAGGTCTGCCAGCGCAGGCTGCGTTGGCAATTGAAGAGCCCTTGGAAGATTTCCAACAGGCCCGGAGGGAAACTGTAGGGGCCCCCAGGGCTGCCCTGACCAAGACACGTGTCCCTGGTGCAGTAATATCATCTGCTGCCCCGAACAGCCAGGTGTTGGCAAGTGCAGGGGCAGATGCACCCAACAACACCCCGGTTGTGAGTCTGCCAACCAGGACAGTCGCGGTCAATGACCCTGCCACAGCGGCTGTTGCTGCGCAGGGTCCATTAGAGGGCACCCAGCTGCCACTGACGCAAGTCAGGCCTTTGGTCGTCCCTCCACCTGCCACTCCCTTGGCTCAATCCACCGGTCCCACTGGCCATGCTGATCAGGGCGGCATCAGCCAGCCAGGGTCTGCGCCACAATCCAAGAGGAGGAAGGTTGCACCTGCAGCACAGGCTGGGACCCCACACACAGCCACGACCTCCTGCACGTTGAGGAAGAAGCCTTTCTGCAACCAGGAACTGGACTACCTCGTGGAGTATGTGTGGGACCACAGCCGTGGCATGCTAGTGGGTGCCAATTGTCAGACTACGGCTGCCCACTGTGATACCCACTGGAAGCAAGTTGCGGAACATGTGAGTGCATTCGGCCATGAGGTGTGCACGGTGCAAGAGTGCAAAAAGCATTGGAATGACCTCAAATGCAGCGCAAAGGTTAAGCGTGCCTCAAATTACAACTTGACTCTGGTGACTGGCGGTGGGCCTGCACCGGGGGAGGAAGACCTCACTCCGCATGAGTCACTCGTTGCGGAGTTCATACCATCTGAATCGGTCGAAGGAGTGGGAGAGATGCCGGACTTTGATGCACAGTCCAGTGAGTGTTGATGCGTGTTTGTGGAGGACGTGTGTGTTTTACTTGTGTGATGTGATGTGCATGACTGCCACTACATGTCACGTGTACATGGTTATGATGTGTGAGTAATGCAATGCTTCCCTGATGCATGTCTACTCTGCTGGATGGTGGACATGTGGAGCAGACAGGGACTGTCCACATCACCACTTTTGCATCCTACTCACATGCTGATTACCAGTTTGCCCCTCTGGTCCATGTTCCAGCTCACTGGCACTTCTGCATGTAGCGTAGGGTGAGCTTCCTCTCAGCCCAGGAACTATGCATAGCATGACTGATGTGCATGTGTACTCTGCCTGCAAGGGGGTACCCAATGTAGGCATGCTCCCTTGCCCCTCAACCCCCTGCTCTGCACCCCTATTCCACTTTAGCACTGGTCTGCTACAGTATTGCCGTTGGGTACTTCCCTGTTCATGCCTCCTGTGTACATGCTAACATCCAGCAGCCAATCTGCCAGACATATCCATTGTGGTTCATCCTTAGTACTTGATGCAGGGTGTCTCACTTGGACTGTGCAGAGGTCAGATGCCCCACAGGGACATGAGTGCCCATTCATGCTCCATGTGCATTCCACGCATGCCCATATGTGTCCATGACTGGATGATGACTGTAATACAAGTCCAGGATGACCTAAATTGCATGGCATTTCATCTGCCTTCCCATGTCAACTGTGGCTCAGTACTGCATTGCACACATGTTTAGGGTCTGACAATCTGTGAGGCTCACAGGCCTCAACCTGTTTAAAGGCCAATGACTCTGTCCAACTGGTGTAGTGTCTTCTTCACACGTGGGTGGACTCCCGAGGTTTCATCATGTGTCATGCTTACTGTCCAATCATCATTTGCAGTGTTGTCACTTGACTCACATGAAGCTGTTTATGCTAGTCAACACTGTCTGTCAATACATAGGTTTATGCTCAGCCTTTTGATACCATGCTAGGCATCCCTGCTTTTGCACTTGGGTGGAGGGGTGCTTTGCTTGTAGATATGCTACCCATTGAATGCACATTGCATGTGATGCCTGAAGGTGACCTTGCACTGCCTTCACATTTTCTGACACACACCATGGAGTCCTTGTACATGAAGGTAGTGAGTAACAAACATATTCGCTGCACTGCATAGACCCACTTCAGTGCAAATTGCCACCTTTCAACATGTCTAATCACAGAAGCAAATTCAAGTTGACCCAGGATGCATGCCAGGTTCTATTTTGTGTGTCACATGTCTTCCTGATGTGTTTGTTGTCGGTGTGTGCGTGTGTGATGTGTGCTTCTAACATGTGTAGTGACCTTTTTTCTCTCTATTTTTCAGATGATGACGCAATGGAGCCAGTGGATGGCGTTGTCATGCCAGGCACAGGGTTGTTCTCACTACAACAACCCGGCACAAGTGGGGTTCGTGGGGTGGTAGGCCACAAAAACCCCCAAGTGCTACAGTCCATCTTGTCTCTGGCTGCCTATGAGTCCAGCCTTGAAGAACACTCTGACGACCATGTCGAGTTGGATGAGCATCAGGTCCATATGTCAGGGGTGAGTGATTCTGATGTGGACACTCCTCTGTCCGCGACACCTGCACTGAGGGGTCAGACAGTCTTGGTACCTCCGCCCGTGGTGGATCGGGACGCAGGGTCACCCTCCACACCAGTCACTGATGTGCCTGGGACATCACGTTGACGGGGGCATGTAGTCGTGCAGCCGTGGGCGGTGCCAACAACAACGAGGACACACGGTCCTTGGGTCCCGCAGGGGTCAAGCCCAGCAACGTGGTCGCTGCGCGCAACCACAGTATACTGAGTGGGAGCAAGACATGACTGCCCATTCTGAACGGCAGGGGGCAGCAATGGAGAACATTGCTGAGAGCATGGAGCGTGCGGCCGAATCTGTGCTCCCCCCTGCTAGGCAGGTGCTTCTCCAGCAGCAGGCGGCACGGTCCACGGCCTGCTCGCTCAGGCAGGGCATGGCGGCCTCAGACAGGGCACACCAGGCTGAAATGTCGTCTCTGCCTCAAGCAATTGCTGCTCACGCAGAGGCACACATAAAGGCCCTGAGGGAGGAGTATGCTTCCCTCAGATCCACTCTGGGTGTCCTTCTGATGTCCCAGAGGGAGCGGGCAGAGGAGAGGTTTGCACAGCTTGAGCGTACCATCTCGGCTGAGCTACATGCTTGCCGGGAGGTGCAGCAGTTGTCAAGCCAGGCCTTGCAAGAGAAACTCCGTGTTACACGTGCTACCTTGCAAGAGGAAGCACGTGTATCACGGGAGATTCTGCATGCACCTACATGTCATCACCACACAGAACCAGGCTCACCCGTCCGGCAGACCTGCTGCCGACGAGGGGCGAGCTGCGGCTAGGCGTGGTCATGCTCCTGTGCCACGTCCTCCTTTCCAGGAAGAGCCAGACTTGGACAACAATCTATCTCCCACATAGGTCGGGCAGTGCAGATGTTGAGCCCATGGAGTTTATTTTTTCCTCAGCATCATCGCATGTGGGTGTTCAGCAGCACCCTGTACCGCCCCCCTCCTGGGTGCCCCCCCCCCCCGGGTCGTATGTGGCAATTTTTGATTTTTCTTTTAGTTTAGTTAGTTAAGTTTCTGTTTGATAGTTAGTTTAAATAGGTAAAGTAGGTTTTTCATAGTTAGTGTAATTAGTTAATATAGTTTAAAATTGCTAGTCTATTGTGCTTTCATGTCACGGTGTGGTGCTTTGTGGCTTTTGAAAGCACCCACTGTCTGTTCCAGCTGTGCCCTTCAAGCTTGTCTTGTGTATGTGTTTGCTGCTTGGGGTCCTTGACTCACATATGCCACTCCTGCTTCCCTTATCCATGGGCTCGCAAGGATGGTTCGGTGTAACAGCCTAATACACAAGGGCAATGGACTGTCATATCTGTGCACAGGCATTTGTACTCACCTAGGAGCCATGTGTCACCATGCTGGCCAGCTTCCAGGACCCGGCTCAGGGCGGACATTCTGTATATGAAACTGTCATGGGTGGAGCCAGGGTAGTTTGCATAGACAGAGGTGATGATTCCCTCTGCATCGCATACCACCTGTACATTGATGGAATTCCAATGCTTGTGGTTTCGGTAGATGTGCTCAGTGGCCCTAGGTGGACGTAGGGCCACATGGGTGCAATCTATGGCACCGAGCACTTTGGGGAAGTGTGCCACCCTGTAAAAGTCCTGGACAATGGCCTGCCTTTCTGTGGGTGTTCTGGGCATGTATATGTGCCCGCTGACTGAGGGGCGTGCAGTCATGATTGCCAAGACCTGGTGTAGGCAGCGTGACTGCGTGGCCTGTGAGACCCCCCCCCCACTATGGCAGTAGTCCGCTGAAAAGACCCAGTGGCCAAATAATGCAGGACATTGAGCCCCTTCTCCAAGGGGCTCAATGCCTGGGAGCAGAGGGTGGGGGATGTTGGGTCATCTTCCCGCTCCCTGACCAGGTCTAGGATGAAACGGGGTGGAAACCTATACCTGCCATAGACCTGGTCGTCAGGCATCCCAAAAAGGCTTGTCTGTGGTGAAAAAATGCATGTCCTTGCTATTTTCCTGCTCCTGCGGTGTCCCACGATCAGTGCTGTGACAAATGGGGCATTCATTGTAGCTGTATACACGCTGTATATACGTGTTTGTTGTTTGCGTACACGTTGATGCCTGTGCGTGTCTTTTGCTGTGCGCGGGTTTCCTGTATTCGAATCCATGAATACGGGTTGTTCGCGTGCATGTGGGCGTTCCGTGTAGTTCCCTGCAGTACTTCCCCAGTTACGCCTTCTTTTTCATGCGTTATTCCGCATTCCGCGTGTTACGCCCCCTGTTCCGCCTACTTTTGTTGTGTGCACTGCGCTATGTGTGCTTTCGCTGGGCACTTAGCGCACGCTGTTTGGAGACATGTGCGCCAGCGTGCGCCATGCACGGATTTGGCGCACAACCAGTGGGAAAGTAGCGCAGCGCCTTCCTTCAATCTCACGTGTGCGCTTGCTTTCTCACGCTTGCGCCTCCTTGCGCCTGCTTGCGCTGGGATTTTCGGTGCACGTTTGTTCCATGAATCGGTGCCTAAATGTCTGGCTCCACTTTTTTTGTTCACTGACATATCTAGGCCAGGAGGAATTCTTCACTGACAGTCAGGAACTCAAATTCAAAAGGTACTATATTTGTAGACCTTACCCTTCTCATATGTTCTTACACTACTTTCCTTAGGGTTCAGTAACATCATATGGTACATATAAATAGGGGATGAAGCAAGCCTGAAACACAGCAATCATTTCTGTGCATAAAGATAATCAGTTAGGTTATGAACACTTTCTGGTACACCTGCTGCTTTTTTGCTTACTTTACTTTCCCTGTATATGCTCATATTTGTATACGTTGTGGTCTCTTTATGTTCTGTGTGTAGTAGTACAATTATGTAGCAAGTGAGGCATTGTTAGCTACTTATTACAGTTTCACAGTACTCAAACTACTGAAACTAAAGAATTAATAATGTTATTATCCGACATACCAAGATTTTAAATATTGCACCTCTATGGTGCATGCTGCAGACAATGCCCACGTTTCTAGATGAGTAGGTTCATGTACTGGAAAGAACTCTCAAATGCATTGGTGTTTATAGCAATGCATTGCTCAATGAACTATTCTCCTAATGACCTCTGATAGTTTTCTGCCAACATTATAATGACAATCCCTTGTGGAGGCTTTTCATGAAAACTAAATGCACATGTGATGTCATCAGTGATGTAATCAATTACATTTGTGATGTCATCTTTGATATCCTGGGTGTTAGTCTTAGCAGTGCACAGTGGTGGCGTGAGTTATGGTTGCTTAGCTTAGAATTTCTGGGGTTTTTCGGTTTTACTTGTAACCATAACATGGATAGGTTGTTATTAGTGCAAAGTAACAATAACGTTCCTTTAACAAAGTGTTTACACTGAATTTGTTAGGTTTTTATTAGGGCAACTGAACCATAACATCCCTTTAACAACGTTTTTTTCACTGAATTTGATAGTTTTTTATTAGCGCAACTTAATTATAACGTCCCTTTAACAACATTTTTCCATTGAATTTCATAGGTTTTTATTAGTGCAACTTAGCCATAACATCTCTTTAACAAAGTTTTTGACTGAATTTCACGAGTTTTTAACAGTGCATGCTATTTTCCTACAACCTACTAATATCATAGTTACCCCAATATAGCAACACTTCTGTCCAATTAACAATGTTTCTTTCACCTTAAAGCTCTGCCATTTCCCACCTTCTAGAATAATTTTTAATACTTCTTTAAACCTTTTTGCAAGTTATTCCTCTGTTTTTGCATCCATCGACGTCCACCAATGTCTGATGTCATCACAGACCTTCCGGACAGTGCCACGTGACCATGCGCTCTCAGGCAGCATGATGACGTGTCTGCAAAGGCATCTTCACTTCTCAATCGGGTCCATGCTTCAAGGACTGTTTGGAACTGCATTTTTCGACTGATCTAGAAACTTTCAAGCTCAAAATGTACCCTTGCACAGCTCCTACACCTATACTTACTCATTATCCATTGACAATCTAGTATAAAGCACATACTTGGAAGAATATTAGCAAAACTGCTATTTCTCTTAAAAATGGCATCAGCTATTGCCATCCCTCTTCCCCAAGAGCCACCACCACCACCAGCTGGAAGACCTGCACAATAAAAAAAGTGCAATACTTCCAAAGACAATCAAGAGGACCAAGAAGATGAGGTAGAGGAAGTGCCTACCTCTAGCTCCCATAGAGCATCATGGGTGTGGCAGACCTCTACCAATGTTGGAAGTGTACTAAAGGCTAAAGCTACCAAAGTGAAATGCACTGAGTGCAACTTTGTACCCAGTCGTGGACTACCTGGACAGTGCTCCTACCGGACCACCTAAATGCGCTTCCCCACCAAATCCAACCACTGCAATGCTCTCAGAAAGTTTGTTTCTTTTTCAGCAAGTAGTATGCTGTCTTCCCCACCTCATCTTCCTCAACCAATACTATAACAATACAGCCTACTTCTGTGGTACACAAAATCCCACCAGCTACCTTGCAAGCAATAAAAGAAGCTATTGATCCATATCATTGGAAGACAACAGTCCTCTGTATATACTGCAAAACACCACTCTGCAGGGGGGAAGCAATTTCGACATGCATTTGAAGCTGTAATCGAGGAGCAAGAGAAACACTGTCCAATACCTTAGAAGTAATACACATGCAACATCTTCTCCTGTCCACCTGCCCCTCCATATTAGTGCTTGGTGCCTCTTCCCTCATTTCTCTCCTCACCTTACGTTCTAACCTCTCCTGCAAATATTTTTTTTTTAAACAACAAAAGAAATGTTACTTTGGGAACCACCTTTCACAGTCAAAAATAGAATTAAAAAAATATATTATAGACTCCATCTGCTTTACATTTCTCAGTAAAGTACATTGACTCAATACGTGTTTCCAACATTTCCATTAGCATTTTGTGTTATGCTAATGCGAATGTGGCGTTCATCCCTCGTTCCAGGGACCGGACAGGGGATAACAGCCCGGCAGCCCAAGTTATCGGCCCAAGCGAAATGTGTCTGTGTGCGCCCTGATGTCTGCGGGCTTCGGAACGTTATAAATAAATAAATAAATAAATGACGAGGGCTCCGGACCATTATCCTCCACTGCAGCCCCTGCAATGGGGGATAAAGGCCATTAGCACCCCTGGTTCCCAAAGTGGGAACCCGGGATGCTAAAAAATGCATTTTTCTTCCTACAGCGGCACACCTCTGGCATCCCACTGTAGGTAGAAAAATCCTTTTCCAAGATGGCCACAATGGAAAGGGAAGGCGGGGCTCCGTAAAGAGAACCTCTTCCCTTTCCATAGCAGCCTACATAACCCTATGGCCATATTACCACAAGCACATTTTTTTCCCATTCAAACCTATCCTACCTTCGAATAACCATTTTTCATCCCTTGCGGTCATGACAAGTAGCCAGATTGTCGGCGTCATGACCTCATACCATGACCTGGACAATCTGGCCACTTCCCATGGCCACAGTCTATACCTCAGTCACCAAAGGTAAATCACTATTTTGTGTGCCTACATTATGACACTTGTCAAGAAATAAAATACAGGCACATGTGCAAAACCATGCTTTAATATCCTTGCCAATGTTCCTTAAACAAGTTTGCTTGAAATCCGCCCACGATTTTTTTTTAAGTGTCAAAATGTATGTACATACAATAGTCAATTAACTTAGCCCCCACATTCAGTCTTTACACAAACATTGAAGGTTGGGTCTGTAATCTTTCTCAAAACATTTGTCCACATTCGTCAAATGGCAACAAAGTTATAAGCCAACTAAAAATGCTGATACTCCCCTCTAATTTCACTCCCACTAAACTTTAAAAAAACATTTATGTCTTGATCTAAAATCTTTTTGCAAACTTTTGTGTAGATTTGTGAAGTAGCACCACATTTATCATGCCTTTTACATTATTTTGGGACCCCCCATCTAATTTTGCCCCCTCTTGACAGAATCCTACCAAACGTTGCAAACCCATTTACATCTAGATCCAAAATCGTTTTGCCAACTGTTTTGAAGATGCATCAAATAGCACCACATTTATAAGCCTTTACAATATTTTGGGACCCCCCTCTAATATTGCTCTCTCTTGACAGAATCCCACAAAACTCTCCAAAACCATTCAGAATTAGGTCTTTAATACAATTCCAAAATTACATGCAGTGTCATTGAGTGGCACCAAAGTTACAAGCCATCCAAAAACTGCATTTCACCAACCCTGTAATGCAGAAATGGGCACAGATGTCCTAGGACATCTGAAGTGTCCCCAAACTCCATAGGACTGTCCCAGGACATCTGGAGTGTTTGTGGAATTTAGGGGATTAAAACCAGCCATTTTTGGCTTTTTATGGCCATATCCCATCCTCATCCCCCTCCCACCTCCCCAGAGATTCTTTGTTGAGTTTTACAAGTGCAAAAGTCAGCGAATCCAACATGGCAGCTGTTTTTGGAAAACAGAGGCATTTCAGGTTTTTCTCCAGCCGATCCGCGTGCGTGCCCGAAGTCCGCGGACTTCACGTCGCCCAATGGGCCAATCATATGACTGTCCGTGGACCAAACCCAGATATCACTATTTTTTTTACCTTCATTTTGCCCAATTTAAAGAAAACTACTGGACGGATTTTCAGCAAATTTACAAAAGCACACTTTCAGGACCAAGCTGCCGCTCCTGCCGCACATTTGGTGAAAATCCGTTCAGCGGTTTGGGCTGTAGGCGTGAGCAAAGTTTTTCTCCATTCAGTCTATGGAGAAAAAAATATATATGATATCTCCCCCTATGACTTTGCACCCATCGGACGAAACCTCAGCAAACTTTGCAAAATTTGTTGAGGATTCGTCCAGGGGGGAGCAAAGTTATAAGCCACCCAAAAAGTGCTCTTCCTAGGGGTTTAGCAACTTAACCATAACTACACGTCCGCTTCTGCGAGCCATGTAATGCATATTATTTACTCATATCTCAAGTATTTCACTTCAAAGGCAGTACAGACTCTCTGTCCTCTCCAAGAAGAGAGCCTACATACAAGCCTGCATCTCTGCAACATTGTCTCCAGAGCTCTGGTTCTCTCTATGCTGGACTATTGCAACAGCCTCTTTCTAAATCTGCCTGCTTCTACTCTCCCCCCTCTGCAACTCATCCAAAACAAGACTGCAAGACTTGTCCTTGGCCTCAAGCCCAGAGATCGTATCTCTCCAGGACTGAAATCTCTACACTGGCTGGAAGGATTAAATACAAAACCCTCTGCATTGTCCACTAGGCCTTCTGGGGTTTGGGGCCTCAATACCTTCAACTCTCTTCCTAAATATCTCCCTTCTGAGATCTTCGCTCATCCGCCTCCAACTCCCTCAGGGTCAGTCGCTTCTCTAAGAAACGAGTTGGTGGGAGATCTCTTTCCTCAGCTGGGGCATCCCTCTGGAACAGCCTCCCTGCCTCCCTGAAACTTGAGGAGTATCATCTCCAGTTCTGGAAGCACCTCAAAACCTTTCTCTTTGCTTCTAGTTTTTATCCTCATCCCCCCTGCTGACCTCCTGGCTGAAACTGCACTGGTTACCTGGCCACCCTTGGAACTTGGTGCCCAGGTCGCCTCCCCCGCCAGTCGCACAACTGCACTGCCTTTCTGGCAACCCCCGCACTTGGGGAATGTTTTCTGTATCCCTACAGTCCCACTACCAGTACTTGACACCGGATGCCTGCACCAACCCCTGTTACTTATTGTTATTTATTCTTTTTTTCCCATGTACTGCACTGTCCCCTCCCCACGCACTTGCGTGATCTGAATGACACCTGGCCTAGAAGGATCGTTGTCTGTCTTCCATCTGTTCCCCCTCCCTTGCCACGTCGTGCCTTGAAACACTTGTGTATAGGCAAGTTATAAATGCCATATCATTTCAATAAAAGGTAGCAGGCGCTCCTCTCCAGAAAGAACATGGCATGATAACCTGTTCTGAGATTAGAGTTTGCAGCACACGCTTTTTGCTCACTGTACCTTTCACAGATGGGGAATAGCCATTTCCATATCATGCATATCAGTCTTTGTACCGTCCACATGGGCAGTCCAGCACCGAAATGCTATGGAAATTCCTCTCTGAACAAGAGTACCAACAGCAACCCCATACATGTGTTTCAGTCTTGTTGGGCCTCCTCAGTGAGGTGAAGCTGTGCCTCTCTGAGCACAGTGAGCAGGGAGCCCACGTCTGGTTGCCCCCAGGTAACTTAGGGTGACCAACCCCAGGTTCCATGCAAATATTTCAACAAAAGGTAGCAGGCGCTCCTCTCCAGAAAGAACATGGAATGATAATCTGTTCTGAGATGAGAGTTTGCAGCACACGCTTTTTGCTCACTGTACCTTTCACAGATGGGAAATACCCATTTGCATATCAGTCTTTGTCCCGCCCACATGGGCAGTCCAGCACCGAAATGCTATGGCGATTCCTCTCTGAACAACAGTACCAACAGCATCCCCATACACGTGTTTCAGCCTTGTTGGGCCTCCTCAGTGAGGTGAAGCTGTGCCTCTCTGAGCACAGTGAGCAGGGAGTCCACGTCTGGTTGCCCCCATGTAACTTAGCGTGACCAACCCCAAGTTCCTTGAAAATATTTCAACAAAAGGTAGCAGGTGCTCCTCTCCAGAAAGAACATGGCATGATAACCTGTTCTGAGATGAGAGTTTGCAGTACACGCTTTTTTTTAAAAAATGCCATATCATATCATATCATATCTAACAACTCGGTCGAACTTTTCAAAATCTGCAAGGAGCTGGCCAATCCTGTTGCAGTCTCTACCTCTCCTGTTCCCTCCCATGCATTCTGCACAGCCCTGGCTTCTCATTTCACCACTAAAACTCAGGACATCCTGTCCACTCTCTCTTCCTCTACCTCCTCTTCCTCCTCCTCTACCATCCCTGGCCTGTTTTATGACTTCTCTCCTCCTCCTTTCTCCTCCTTTACACTATTCACCCCTGACGGTGTTTATAGAAAAGTCTGAGCTATAAAAGTCTTGTCAAAGCAGGTTCTCCCCTGCTCATCCAGAACCATCAAGGACCACATAGACACCCTTGCTCCAGCTTTGGCTGATTTCTGCAATCACTACTTTGCCACCGCAATCTTCCCCTCCTCCCTTATGCACTCCCTTGTGCACCCCCTTCTAATAAAGCCCTCTGCCAATCCCTCCTCTCCGGCTAACTATCACCCGATCTCCATCTCTCCTTTCCTGGGCAAATTCCTTGAAAAGCTGGCCATCTCCCAGCTTAATCTGAATACTGAATCTGTTGGTTGTCTCCACGATCACCAGTCTGGCTTCAGAGCTACCAGAAGCACAGGAACTTCTCTTCTGAACATCCATGGAGACTTGCTCTCTAATCTTCACTCTAATCATCCTTCTGTCTTCATTCACCTCGATCTATCTTCTGCTTTTGACCCAGCCTACCATGCCATCCGGCTCAATTGTCTCCGTGACAACCTGGGTATCACTGGTCAGGTCCTGCCCAGGTTGACATCATTTCTCACTGACTGACCCTAACAGGTCCAACTGGGGTCTTTCCTCTCTTCTGTCTCCCTCTCTCCCTACTTGTGGTGTCCCACAAGGGACTAACCTGTCTCCTTGGTGACTCAACCACTACCTGGCACCTACTGCCTACCGCACCACTACATTGTGCTCCAACTTTCAGTGTTATGCGGATGACACCCAGCTCTCCTTCAGACTCCCCTCAGCTACCTCTGCTCCTTCTCTCATACCAGACTATCTTGCCGCAATTCAGCAATGGCGTGCGCCAATGATTTCTGCCTTAATGCCAGTAAGACTGAGATCCTCCTCATCGGGACACCTGCTCACTCCTTTCCTCTCTCTCTCTGGCCGCCCATCCCGGGTCCTCTTCCTGCTCCTTCCTGTGAAGCTGAGAAACATGGTGTCATCTTCGCTCCACCCTCTGCTTCTCTTCTCACATCTCTGACGTCTCTAAGAAGTCACACAATTAGCTGCACCTCCTCAGAGGTATTCTGACTTTTCTCATTTTCATCCAAAAGCTCACTGTCTCCAGAGCCCTAGTCCTTTCCAGGCTGGACTATTGCAACAGCCTCTTTCTAAATCTGCCTGTCTGTACTCTTGGACCTTTACAACTAATCCAGAACAGGACTGCAAGACTTGTCCTTGGCCTCAAGCCCAGGGATCGTATCTCTCCAACTCTGAAATCTCTCCACTGGCTCTCTGTGGCTGCAAGGTTCAAGCTCAAGACTCTTTGCATCGTTCGCAAGGCTTTCTGGGGCCTGGAACCACACTACCTCCAGCTTTCTCTTCCTAAACATCTTCCTTCTCGATCTCTCTGGTCATCCACCTCCAACTCTCTGATGATCAGATACTTCTCGAAGCAGAGAGTGGGAGGCAAGTCTGTCTCCTCTGCTGGGGCTTCCTTCTGGAACAGCATCCCTTACTCTCTCAAACTTGAGCATAACCACCTCTGCTTCCGGAAGCAACTCAAGACCTTCCTTTTCGCATCCGCTTTCTCTCTACCTCTCCACTGCTGATGTCCTTGTCTGCTCCGCACACTGGTCACCTGGCCACCCATTGAATTCGGCCCAGGTTCCTTCATGTCCAGTTGCCCTTGCACTGCCTCTGGGCTCCACCAACAGTTAAGAGTATGTATCTGCAACCCTACAGTCCCTTCTCTATGCACTTATGAGCCATTTATCGAATTACCTGCACTTCTCCCTTCCCCTATCCCCCTGGCACTTCTCCCCTCTTTCCCACACTTGCACGATCTGAATGACACAAGGCCTAGTAAGATCGTTGTTGTGTCCTCTTTTATTTTCCCCCTTCTTGTCTTTTCATGCCTAGAAACACAAGTGTACAGGCGCATTATAAATGACTTATATCATATCATATCATAGATCACACTTTATTATGGGAAAGATCCATCGAATTGGGATTCCCCCAGGTCCCCATCAGCTTATTCAACTGGTGTACAAAGATACATCAGCAGCAGTTTGTTGCTCCAGGGTATATGAGTATTCGGAATACAAATTGTTGGGACAATCAAAGCTGTTCCCTAACTCTGCTTTTATTCACACTGTTTATGTCAGATGAACTATGCAGGTTAAGTTCATCACCAGGCTCATCCCACCCTTATTAAAGAGGTTCAAACTCAGTACTGTGTTGTATTCTGATCATACAGTTTAAATTGACCTCAAATCGGGGGGTTTACAGCAGAGCCTATTGTATGATCATTCATTTTTATTGACCATGGCGTGACACAATGTTCATGGTCTTTCGAAAGGAAGGTTCAAAAGTAGATGGACTATCAATAGCAAAATAATAGTGGTCATTAAATGTTATAGATAAATGGACTTGGTGTTTGCTGATAATGATTGCTGGGACATGCACGTAAAGATGGCTGCCAGGAGGTCTTTTGGGGGGAGGGTGTTCTCTTTTACCATTGGTATGGGGGGAAAAGACTGGACAAATCTCTTTCAGTGTTAGAGGCTAAAACCCAGATGGCAGCTCCATATGGAAGCGAGATCTGGAGTTTCGCCACCTGTGCATGTCTCGAGGCTACGCAGAACACATTTAAGAGGAAACTGGGACGGGGGCTGTTGCCTGCTACCCCTGGAGATGCACTGAGGTGTCAATTAGATGTGCTCAGTATAGCCTGCCAAGGCTAACACCGTTTTTAGAATACATTCTAGACCAGCCGTTAAAGTAGGGGCCCTGCAAAAATGGGGCAAAAATGGGAATGTGGAAGGGCCATGGTGGCATGGGGAATTACCGCCCCGCCAACCTTGGAATGGGGTGGTAATTCCCCATTCCGCCATGGCGGACTCCGGCATCGACCATGGTGCTAATAGCACCATGGTTTTCCGCCGGAGTCCTAATGAGGGCTATGGTCTCCTTCCCCCTACAGAATAAGTAGCGTTGGTACTCAAGTGGGATTGCTCTAATGAAGAGGTGGGGTTTTGAGGAGATATCTGTTTTCAGTAACATGTCAACATTGCAATGAATAAGGCTACTTTAGATGAGGGGATGTACACGATGAGTATCTCAGAACCCAGACCCAAATTGAGAAGTTAACATCACTAAAGTTCTATAGAAATGCCTGGGCAGATGCAGCACCAACTAATTTAAAAAGTAAAATAAAATCTCAAGAGTGCAGACGAACAGCCCTGGTGACTAAGGGGTAATTCATAGAATTCAGCGCACAAGTGGCGCACGCGGCTGGCGCACAGTGTGCGCGTGCAAATCCCTGCGCCAACCGCGTGCGCTAAAATCCATTTCCGCGCACAGCGTATTCATGGATTCCAGCCACCAAAACCAGCCGTGGCGCACAGTGGCGCAGCGACCCTGCAGCAGCGCCAGTTACGCCCCCAAGAACGCCTCCCGCACAGGGAAAAGCCATCAATATACCCAATCCAGCGCAAAGGGCTGCGCTAACCCTGTACCAGCACAGCAAGCGGGCTACGTGTATCACTGGGGTGCGCGGGAAGTACCTCACGCGATTGGCCCCGTGCGAGCAGGGCACGCGTATTTCAGGGGTGCGCTGGAAGTTCCACACGCGATTTCATCATGGTATGTGTATTTCAGGGGTGCGTGGGAATTTCCACACGTGATTGGGCCCGTGCGAGCAGGGTACGTGTATCTCAGGGGTGCGCGGGAAGTTCCACACGCGATTCCATCAGTGTACGTGTATTTCGGGGTGCGCGTGAAGTTCCACACGCGATATCAGCAGGGTACGTGTATTTCAGGGTGCAGGGGAAGTTACACACGCGATTTCCGCAGGGAACGTGTATTTCAGGGGTGCGTGTGAAGTTCCACACGCGATATCAGCAGGGTACGTGTATTTCAGGGTGCATGGGAAGTTACACACGCGATTCCAGCAAGGTACGTGTATTTCAGGGGTGCGCGGGAATTTCCACACGCGATTGGGCCCGTGCGAGCAGGGTACGCGTATCTCAGGGGTGCACGGGAAGTTCCACACGCGATTCCATCAGGGTACGTGTATTTCGGGGTGCGCATGAAGTTCCACATGCGATATCAGCAGGGTACGTGTATTTCAGGGTGCAGGGGAAGTTACACACGCGATTTCCGCAGGGTACGTGTATTTCAGGGGTGCTCGGGAATTTCCACACGCGATTGGCCCGTGTGAGCAGGGTACGCGTATCTCAGGGGTGCGCGGGAAGTTCCACACGCGATATCAGCAGGGTACGTGTATTTCAGGGTGCATGGGAAGTCACACAGGCGATTCCAGCAGGGTATGTGTATTTCAGGGGTGCGCGGGAAGTTCCACACGCGATTCCATCAGGGTACGTGTATTACAGGGGTGCGCGGGGAGCACCACACGTGGCTCACACCACAGGGGCCTACCCTGCACATGTCCTACAGGCACCCCACCCACCATGGTCATGCCCCCCAGCCAACCCACATGTCAACTTGCACTACTGCCCACCAACGCATGTCCCCCTGCACCCCCAGCCACCAGGGGCAGCCTCCACCAGGCCCCCACCCATGTCTCACACCACTCCCACCCCCCAGCACTGTGGGGCACCTGCCAGCAGGCCCCCACCCATGTGCAACTCATGTTCCCCACCACCCCCACCCCCCAGCAGTGCAGGGGCAGCCTCCACCAGGCCCCCCATGTCTCCCACCACCCCCACCCCCTAGCCACCAGGGGCAGCATCCACCAGGCCCAAACCCATGTCTCACACCCCCCCACCCCCCAGCAGTGCAGGGGCAGCCTCCACCAGCCCCCCCCCATGTCTCCCACCGCCCCCAACCCCCAGCACTGTGGGGCACCTGCCAGCAGGCCCCCACCCATGACCAACTCATGTTCCCCATGAGTTGGTCATGGTCATGAGTTGGTCATGGTCACCTCCCCACCACCCCCACCCCCCAGCACTGTGGGGCACCTGCCAGCAGGCCCCCACCCATGTCCAACTCATGTTCCCCACCACCCCCACCCCCAGGCACTGTGGGGCACCTGCCAGCAGGCCCCCACCGTTGACCAACTCATGTTCCCCACCACACCCACCCCCCAGCCACCAGGAGCAGCCTCCACCAGGCCCCCACCCATTTCTCCCACAACCTCCACCCCCCAGCACTGTGGGGCACCTGCCAGCAGGCCCCCACCCATGTCCAACTCATGTTCCCCACCACCCCCACCCCCAGCACTGTGGGGCACCTGCCAGCAGGCCCCCACCCATGTCCAACTCATGTTCCCCACCACCCCCACCCCCCAGCACTGTGGGGCACCTGCCAGCAGGCCCCCACCCATGTCCAACTCATGTTCCCCACCACCCCCACCCACCAGCACTGTGGGGCACCTGCCAGAAGGCCCCCACCCATGTCCAACTCATGTTCCCTACCACCCCCACCCCCCAGCAGTGCAGGGGCAGCCTCCACCAGGCCCCCCCATGTCTCCCACCGCCCCCACCCCCCAGCAGTGCAGGGGCACCCAACACCAGGCCCCCACCCATGTCTCCCACCACCCCCACCCCCCAGCCACCAGGGGCAGCCTCCACCAGGCCCCCACCCATGTCTCACACCACCCCCACCCCCCAGCACTGTGGGGCACCTGCCAGCAGGCCCCCACCCATGTGCAACTCATGTTCCCCACCACCCCCACCCCCCAGCAGTGCAGGGGCAGCCTCCACCAGGCCCCCCATGTCTCCCACCACCCCCACCCCCCAGCCACCAGGGGCAGCATCCACCAGGCCCAAACCCATGTCTCACACCCCCCCACCCCCCAGCAGTGCAGGGGCAGCCTCCACCAGCCCCCCCATGTCTCCCACCGCCCCCACCCCCCAGCACTGTGGGGCACCTGCCAGCAGGCCCCCACCCATGACCAACTCATGTTCCCCACCACCCCCACCCCCCAGCACTGTGGGGCACCTGCCAGCAGGCCCCCACCCATGTCCAACTCATGTTCCCCACCACCCCCACCCCCAGGCACTGTGGGGCACCTGCCAGCAGGCCCCCACCGTTGACCAACTCATGTTCCCCACCACACCCACCCCCCAGCCACCAGGAGCAGCCTCCACCAGGCCCCCACCCATTTCTCCCACAACCTCCACCCCCCAGCACTGTGGGGCACCTGCCAGCAGGCCCCCACCCATGTCCAACTCATGTTCCCCACCACCCCCACCCCCAGCACTGTGGGGCACCTGCCAGCAGGCCCCCACCCATGTCCAACTCATGTTCCCCACCACCCCCACCCCCCAGCACTGTGGGGCACCTGCCAGCAGGCCCCCACCCATGTCCAACTCATGTTCCCCACCACCCCCACCCACCAGCACTGTGGGGCACCTGCCAGCAGGCCCCCACCCATGTCCAACTCATGTTCCCTACCACCCCCACCCCCCAGCAGTGCAGGGGCAGCCTCCACCAGCCCCCCCCATGTCTCCCACCGCCCCCACCCCCCAGCAGTGCAGGGGCACCCACCACCAGGCCCCAACCCATGTCTCCCACCACCCCCACCCCCCAGCCACCAGGGGCAGCATCCACCAGGCCCACACCCATGTCTCCCACCACCCCCACCCCCCAGCACTGTGGGGCACCTGCCAGCAGGCCCCCACCCATGTCCAACTCATGTTCCCCACCACCCCCCAGCACTGTGGGGCACCTGCCAGCAGGCCCCCACCCATGTCCAACTCATGTTCCCCACCACCCCCACCCCCCAGCAGTGCAGGGGCAGCCTCCACCAGGCTCCCCCATGTCTCCCACCACCCCACCCCCCAGCAGTGCAGGGGCAGCCTCCACCAGCCCCCCTATGTCTCCCACCACCCCCACCCCCCAGCAGTGCAGGGGCACCCACCACCAGGCCCCCACCCATGTCTCCCACCACCCCCACCCCCCAGCCACCAGGGGCAGCATCCACCAGGCCCACACCCATGTCTCACACCACCCCCACCCCCCAGCAGTGCAGGGGTAGCCTCCACCAGGCCCCCCATGTCCAACTCATGTTCCCCACCACCCCCACCCCCCAGCACTGTGGGGCACCTGCCAGCAGGCCCCCACCCATGTCCAACTCATGTTCCCCACCACCCCCACCCCCCAGCACTGTGGGGCACCTGCCAGCAGGCCCCCACCCATGTCCAACTCATGTTCCCCACCACCCCCACCCCCCAGCACTGTGGGGCACCTGCCAGCAGGCCCCCACCCATGTCCAACTCATTTTCCCTACCACCCCCACCCCCCAGCAGTGCAGGGGCAGCCTCCACCAGGCCCCCCCATGTCTCCCACCTCCCCCACCCCCCAGCAGTGCAGGGGCACCCACCACCAGGCCCCCACCCATGTCTCCCACCACCCCCACCCCCCAGCCACCAGGGGCAGCATCCACCAGGCCCACACCCATGTCTCACACCACCTCCACCCCCCAGCAGTGCAGGGGCAGCCTCCACCAGGCCCCCCCATGTCTCCCACCACCCCCACCCCCCAGCAGTGCAGGGGCACCCACCACCAGGCCCCCACCCATGTCTCCCACCACCCCCACCCCCAGCCACCAGGGGCAGCATCCGCCAGGCCCACACCCATGTCTCACACCACCCCACCCCCCAGCAGTGCAGGGGCAGCCTCCACCAGGCCCCCCCATGTCCAACTCATGTTCCCCACCACCCCCACCCCCCAGCACTGTGGGGCACCTGCCAGCAGGCCCCCACCCATGTGCAACTCATGTTCCCCAGCCAACATGTCATCACAATCTAGATCCCTGGTCCCTATGGTCAGCCTCCAAATGCAAAACACCCACCCGAGTATTGCATCCACCCACTCATAATTTGCAATTACATCACAGAACACCAATTGCAAGTTCCGAACAAACACATTTCCCTCACATACACCCAATGGGTGTCAGTGAATCTCAAAACACATATCATGAAATGCATGAAACCAATGAGATACCACACATTGAAGTTCACCAAAAAAAATATGTATTAAAGGAAACATCAATAGAATAAAAAAAGAAGAAACAGAAACGTGAATGTACAAAAATGAAAAGAAGCATGTCCGTCAAAAAAAGCAAAACCAAAAATAAAAATCCAAAGTAATGTCCAAAGTCGATGTCCACAAAACAAAATCCAATGGGAAATGAAAAAGAAAGCCATTGCTCCATGGTCAAAAATAGAAAAATAAAATACAATCCAACTGTCAACTACGTACATGGGAACAATCCAGGGTCCATTATCCCAACAAAATAAAGGAAACCTATCTAACTACACTAACTAATAAAAAAAACTATATACAAAAATGTGGCCAATGTCCGAAAGGTCCAAATAAAATAAAAACAAAAATGAAACCTAACACTACCTAGAAACTATGTAAAAGGGCAGCGGGCTAGTTTCACGGCTCACTTGTGGATGTTACGCGCCAGGGCATCATCGAACTCCTCCTCAATGTCCCGGAGGCGGTCCTCCTCCATGGCCCCAAGGGTCCACAGGGCCGTCGCTGTGTCCACCTCCAAACCCCTGCGGAGTTCTCCGCCCTGACCATTGTGAGCCGTGCCTCTTCCGCCCGCTGCCGCTCCGCATCTATGGCGTGGCCCAACCGCTGCCACACAGAAGACACTCTCTGTCCTGGGTCCTCCTGCCCTCCGGCCAATGCCTGCCCCTCCGATGTCGAAGGCCCCGAGCCTTCATGGCTCCCACCATGTTGCTGCTGCTGCTCTGCCTCTGCCCGTGCACTGCCTCCTGCTGCCTGCACATCCTCCGCCGGCTGGGGTGCAGTCGTAGATGTGGCCACCCCTGCTGGACGTCCGACTCCCGACTGTGGCAGGGATGCCTCCTCCACCAGCCTGGCCGCACCATCAGAGGCAGCAGCACAGGGCACCCAGGTGACTAATGGGTGGGAAGATGGCACAGAGGACGACTGGCACTTAGGGGGTCCAGTTGAGGAGGGGGCTGGAGCAAGCCCCATCAGACGGAGGAATCCGGCCTGGGTGACCTGTCCCAGCAGGCTGACGTGGTCAACGAGCCATTCGAGATTACGTGCAGTCTCTCCATGAAAAGACTGCAGGTCACCTCGCATGGCCCGTTGACGCAACGCCACACCAGCCAGGACAGGCTCAACCCAGACCTGGATAGCCACGTCCGCAGGCAGAGGAAGGCCAGTTGACGTGAGCTCATCCCCTGCCTGAAAACGGGTCTGGACGTAGGCATCCCTGCTGGTGCAAGATGATGCAGGGACAGGATCGGGGACAGGATTGCACACAGGCACCTCCGCGGCAGCCTGTGCTGCCTCCTGTCCCTGGTCCTGCACTGCACCACTAGCACCAGTGGGATCCCCAACTCCAGACCCCATCTGTGGTGCTTGCACGGCCTCCTCCTCCACCAAACCCCCCACCAACCTGGATGACTCTGTGCCATCTTCCACTGTTGGGCCCTGTGGGGTCCCAGCTGCCCCTTCTGCTGCCGAGGAGTCCAACTCCAACCTCCGCCTCTTGGACCTCCCCCCGGCAGCTGCGGCCTGGGACGCGGCACCGGACTCCTCACTCCCCGACGAGATGACAACCTGGGAGGGGAGCCGGGCCTTGCGTCTCCGGCTGGCGGTCGGATCCCCGCCGCTGTGCTCCACAGCACCTTCTCCGCCCTCTTCATCAGTTGACGCTGCAGACAGGGAGAAACAAAACACAGGCATCAGGGCACTGTACAATGGACACATACACACATGACAGTTGTACATGAGTGGCATTGGCAAACCTCAGACATGTCATCACAATCCCCAACACACATGTCATTACAACTCGCACACATTAGCCATACCACAGCCATATCGCAACTGCCACCACCATCCATACACATACAACAGCATGAGCAGGCAAAGGTGAGCCAGACATCACATGCAACACAGGAAGTGCACCACACATGTACACACACCACCACACTTGCATGCATGTGTACACCTCTGCCAAGTGTCGCACTGTTCAGACGGGCATCCATGTCACATCTGCCAATCAGGCTTCCACATACCGCTGTCACATGCATCCATGTTGCATCACTGTTGCACCCTTGTCAAATACACACACATGCACATGTACACAGTGCTGATACATGCAGCCGAAAACAACATACATGCGTGACATCACGGACATGTCTACTTACATACACATTCATCCAAACATGTGTGCCCACACAACTGCATTTGGCATGCAAGCCTACACACACAAGCACCATCCATGTCTCACACATCACAGCCCTCGCATGTGTCAGCCCCATGGCCCTCTACACCCCCACCCATACTCGACCCCATACAAACAGATGTGCAACCTGCACAATACTGAATAATCACCACACGCACTGCTCACAATCAGGATGCATGTACACTCACCGCTCGACTCCAGACGGGTCTGCTTCTCTAGGACCTGGACGTGGAGCGCTGGGGATATGCGTTCCAGGACCCTCATCTGTTCTTCCGACAAGTGGCCCCGGCGCCCCTTGGCATCCGCTGCCTTCAAGAGGAGCCGGGCCTTGTTCAGGGTCCTGGACCTGAAGTCCTACCAGCGCTTCCTGACATGTTGTAAGTCGCGGACTGCCACCCCCTCCGCGTAGATGGCAGTCACGATGTCAGTCCAGATCCGAGTCCGTCCTTCCTTGTCGGCGTGGGAACTTTCGAAGAGGGCATCATACTGCCCTAGGACTTGCTCCACCAGGACACCAACTTCGGTGGCACTGAAGCTGGTGCCCCTCTGCCTCTCTGGCCGGGGGTTGTCAGTGGTCACAGATGGTGTTTGCCCCGACATGACAACCCCAGAGGCAGGAGTGGGTGGGCAACTGGGTCCTGGGGCTGGACTGTGGAGCGATGGAATCCCAATCGGGAGTCTTCGGTTCCAGCAGGGGTGGTCACAGCAACAGCACCCCTGGCTGATGTGCAGGCAGCAAATGGCAGTGCACGTGGGCAGCAGGCAGTCAGGCAGCAGCAGATGGCAGGTGGGAGCGTGCTCGGGGCTCTGGGGGGCAGTAGTTCGGCCTTCTGGGCAGGAGCGTGGTCTTCCGTGTGCATACGCGTGGCCAGCTTGATACGGAGTGATTTGGCACGTGAAAAATCTGCACGTCAGCGTGTAATTCGATGAAAGGCCCTTAGCGCGTAAGCGCGTCTGCACGCATACGCATTTTCATTGGACAGAAGGCCCCTCAAGCGCAAGCGCCCCTGTGACGTGACGCGTACAGACGTGCATGCGCATTTCAGCGCGTGTGAAAAACTGCACGTCCGTGTGTAATACAAGGAAAGGGCCATGTGCGAATGCACGGCAGCACGCATATGTGATTTCATTGGACCAAAGGCCCTTAGCGCGTGAGCGCGTCTGTGACGTGACGCGCGCAGGGTGTTTCCCTCATTGCACGTGATGACAGAACACACGTGGATTTCCACCAATCGCGTGTGAAAGTTCCCGGCACCCCGGAACACACGTACCCAGGCTAATCGCGTGTGGATCTTCCCGCGCACCCCGAAACACACGTACCCAGGCCAGTTGCGTGTACGCACACTCCCCTCCGATCACACGCGATGACACTCGGACCGTATCCGAATACGGGAAACCCGCACACGGCAAAAGACGTGCACAGGCGTCAACGCGTCTGCCACACGAAGGCAGGCGGAAGCGTCCCCGCGCACAGCATAAAAGTGCGCGCAAACAACAAACGCGTATATACAGCTACGATGAATGCCCCATTTGTCGCTGCACTGATCGTGGGACACCGCAGGAGGAGGAGAATAGCCAGGGCACGCATTTCCGCATCACGGACAAGCCTTTTTGGGATGCCTGATGACCAGGTCTATGGCAGGTATAGGTTTCCACCCCATATCATCCTAGACCTGGTCAGGGAGTGGGAAGATGACCTCACACCCCCCACCCTTTGCTCCCGAGCATTGAGCCCCTTGGAGAAGCTGCTCAATGTCCTGCATTTTTTGGCCACTGGGTCATTTCAGCGGACCACTGCCATAGTGGGGGGGTCTCACAGGCCACGCAGTCACGCTGCCTACACCAGGTACTGGCAATCATGACAGCGCGCCCCTCAGTCCGCAGGCACATATACATGCCCAGAACACCCGCAGAAAGGCAGGCCGTTGTCCTGGATTTTTTCAGGGTGGCACACTTCCCCAAAGTGCTCGGTGCCATAGATTGCACCCATGTGGCCCTACGTCCACCTAGGGCCTTTGAGCACATCTACCGAAACCGCAAGCACTGGCATTCCATCAATGTACAGGTGGTATGTGTGCAAAGGGAATCATCACTTCTGTCTATGCAAACTACCCTGGCTCCACCCATGACAGTTTCATATACAGAATGTCCGCCCTGAGCCGGGCCCTGGAAGCTGGGCAGCATGGGGACACATGGCTCCTAGGTCAGTACAAATGCCCTTGCACATGCATGCATGTCACACACAGACAAATATCCAAACCCTAATAATCTCAACTATTATCATCTCCCCAGGGGACAGTGCCTACCCTCTGAGCAACCACATGATGACGCCTATCCGGAACCCCACCACACCACCCCAGGTAAGATACAACGCCGCCCATATTGCAACCAGGGGCATAGTGGAGCGCACATTCGGAGTGCTCAAGTCACGTTTCCACTCCCTTGACCGCTCTGGTGGGCAACTACTCTATGCACCACCAGTAGTGTGCAGGATCATTGTGGCAGCATGTGTCCTGCACAATGTTGCAACACGGCAGGGCATCCCGGTGGACATGGTAGTGCCCCCACATCCCCAACCACAGGCGCTGCCCATGGGAGGGGACAGGGCACGTGGCGAGGAAGCCCGGACCCAGCTTGTGGCCACATTTTTCACCTAAACTCCCACCCCTGCGGAGTGCACACAGACCTGGCACATACCAGGTGACAATCGATGATGACAAAGAGACAGTCAACTGTCACAACCTTACCACCCTGAGATAGTTGCCATGGAAGTGCCACATCGTCTGCATCCCTAGCTACTTAAACACAAGCTATCCTGTGTGACCAAAAGGCACACATATGACATATGACATGATATGGGCCATACACAAGTATTCCAAGGCGCAATGAGGCAGGGAGGGAGAAACAAGGGATCACAGAGAACGGTACTACTAGGACAGGTGTCATTGGGATTGTGCAAGTGCAGGGGTAGGGGGAATGGGAAAAGTGCAAGGGGAAGGGTGGGGGGGAGTCCAGTACAGGGGAAGTAGCCCAAAAAAATAATACATAGGTCGCCTGGTGGCAACTACAAAGGTAAGTGCAGACAAGTGCTGGGAAGGGAGGGCTGTAGGGATAGAGAGACAGTACTGCAGTGCAGGGGTTGCCAGGGAGGCAGTGCAAGTGGAGAGTGGCTGGGCCAGGGACCGAGGTCGGTGAGAGTGGCCCAGTTGCAGCTCCTGTGTAGTTCCAGTGGAGAATTCTGCAAGGGAGAGGCAGACAGTAAGCAGAAGCAAAGAGGAAGGTCTTGAGGTGCTTCCAGAACTGTAGATGATTCCCCTCAAGTTCAAGTCAGGCCGGAAGTCTGTTCCAGGGGGAGGGCCCTGCTGCGGAGAGAAATCTACCCCCAGCTAGTTGCTCTGAGAAGCGGATGACACGGACATGCAAGGTGTGCATCACACACACCTGCAAACCAGGCCATGGCCATCACTGTCATGTCACTCAAACCCTCCCAAACATCAACATGACATGGCACGCAATACCCATACACCAATGCAGTAACGATAAGGTACACATTGCCATGTCCTAAATGCACAGTAGCATCGGACACTGCTGCCTGACCCGGAATCAGATGAAATGACAGACCAACAACCTCACACCCAAAATAAGTCATTTCCAAATGCATTACAACAGTCATAGACGTAACATCACAATGAATGCCTGTCTACATGCACATTATGCATTGCAAAATCAACACTGAAGCTCATGTGTGCAGTGTCCTACTCCTGCATCACACTGCTCAGCGCACAGCACAGTGAACAGCCATTGTGTGTGATGCACACCCTGAGCATCACATCTAAGTGACAGACCATGTCAAACATCAAATTAGGCGTGTACTGGATCCATGATCGGTCACAGAACATGTGCTGCCAGGACACAGTGGGCACCAGAAGGCAAACAGTGTGCACGTGTATATGCAAGGGTGGGAGTACATGTAGTGCATCAGAGTGCAAGTGTGTGGTTCTGCAAGGACATGCACTCCACATATGCATGTGCACTCAAGTGACCATCAGTGTTCCCTACACATCACATGTGAACATCCAACATGTGTACACCCCAGCATGTCAAACCACAACTATCCCCTGCACCTGAAAGGAAAACACAACACATGAACAGGCATTGATCAGCAGAACACAACATGTACATGGGATACCACCATTACTATGTCAGAGTTTCCATCACACTGCAGGGCAAGGCAACTATCAACAACAACCCCCCCCCTCCCTCACAAATGACCATGACCCACTGAACAACTGCACCTGGGTCATGGAGCCTCCAAACCTCAATTCCACCTGGCCACAGGATCACCTTTACCCTTCGTCACCATCTCCCACCTTGTGTGTAAAAAGATGCCTGAACCCTCAGAATCCACACTCATTTCCGAAATCACAAAATCCAAGGCATAAAAACGAACCCAAACACCCTCCAATAGATGACTTGACGTAGCAGTACCTCACAAAGGCCAAGTACTACCAGAATGATGCAACAACCAAGGTAGCACAGCAAAACAATGTCATGACAGGATGTGAGACGTGTGGTACATGACATAGGATGATGCACCATGAATGGATGTGTACTGTCAGAGGTCCCCTGTACAGGCGCGGGAGTGTCACGAAACAACCACCCCCACCATGTCCCGGGTGCCTGCAAGGTCAAACTCACACAGGCCCCTGAGACCCTGGTGGGGAAGGAGGTTCAGGGATATGCAGTCGGGACAGGTGTTGACACACTGGATGACTGGAATGAGCGGCAGGAGAGGGGAGGAGGAATGACACATGAAACTAGGGAATGCACGAAAATGTACAACCTGCATGAACACATACACAATCCAAACAGACTTGGACATATTTGTCATGGCCTTCTGTAGTCCAGGCTCAGGAGTGGTACGAACCAACCACCCCCTCTAGGGTTTTGGCGCCTGAAAGTTCGGGGCTTACACAGGCATCCGCAACCCCAGTGGGGAAAGAGGGTCAGGGAACGTTGCTTGGATAGGCACGGGAAGCAGGAACACCGGGTAGAGGGTACAGGTTTCAAAATTGCATAGGATCACGGTTGATTAGGGAGAAATAAACATACCAAATTGAACCACACATACATCCATGCATCAGTACACTCCCCAGCAAGCCTATGCAGAGCAGTTTGTAAGAAAAACAACAAGACACTTAGCTCTGGTTTTGAATGCTGGCCTCCTGCCTGCGCACTCTCAGGTCCGGTTACAGGAGCACTACAATCCTGCAAAGAGAGACACAGTCAACAACCTGTACGTGCCAATTGCACAAAAACACAACACCAAACATGCCCCATAGCAACAGACTACTCTACAAACAGACAATCTGTGGTTGATGCTTCATACCCATATATAACATCACCCCTGTGACGGGTCATACACAGTCAATGCAGTAAGGCAGCCGCTGCTGGGTGCGTGGCAAATGGAACACCGATGTGTCACAATTCACACAACATGCAATGTTCCCTGGGTAAGCAGACAGACCCATATAGCAAGCCATGACTACAGAGCAAGTTGCGTACCACCATGACCGAAACAAAGTTGGCAGTGCATTTATCATGAAGTACGTGGAAAAGACATGCACTGCACCCGAGTATGTCCCTTGCTGCATGTCCCTGTGAGCTGCCCCTTTCCATGTCTCGGAAGGCTACATGGTTGATATAAGTGCCTCAATGGACCTTGGTGTACCGGAGGGTATGTGCCACTGCCCCTGCATGTGTCCCAGACAACCCTACTATCAGCAGCCATCAGTCCACAAACACATCGGAGCTGCATTGTGTGCTTCAACACCAATATTCGTCTAAGCTCACCCTCAGTGCTGTGACTAAGCCTGCATGTGCGACTCGCCTGGTGCAAGCTTTGCTGTGTCGTGGCCCCCCTGTGATGCTCACCTTGCCTGGAGTTCCTTGGAACATGTCAGCAGTTCTAGGATGTGGGTCTGCAATCACTGTGCCTCTGCTTCTCCACACATGTGCATGTGGGCACCAACAAACGGGTCCAGAATTCCGTCGTCCAATGGAACATGTCTGCTGGCAAAGGTGCTCTGGATGCTCATCCCCCTGCAGAAAGGGCATGAAACACATGATTAATGTTTCAAAGGCATCTGTGTGTGTCTCATCAGGCATCTCATTACTTGACCATGTCAGAGAGTCACATCACAAATCACACCATCAGTCCGTCTTTCACCTCCAAAGTGTGGAACACTATCTACAGCATGAATTGCAACAAGCACATGTACAGGAAAGATATGAAACATACTACACAATGCATAGCAATCAATGTCCACATTAATCATGACACACCCCATCTAGCAAAAGCTGAACAGTGGACAATGACACCTAAATCATCCCCACTAGGGGGGTCAACACAAGTCACACAGCACCAGGCATGCCACAGATATGACAGTCCAATGCCCTTGTGTAAAATGCTGTAACAGCGAGCCATCCTTGCGAGCCCATGGATAAGGGAGGCAGGAGTGGCATATGTGAGTCAAGGAACCCAAGCAGCAAACACATACACAAGACAACCATGAAGGGCCCAGCTGGAACAGACAGTGGATGCCTTCAAAAGTCACAAAGCACTGCACCCTCACATGAAAGCACAATAGACTAGCAATTTTAAACTAAATCAACTATTAACTAATTACACTACTATGGAAAACCTACATTACCTATTTAAACTAACTATCAAACAGAAACTTAACTAACTAAACTAAAAGAAAAATCAAAAATGGCCGCATACGACCCGGGGGGGAGGGGAGGCACCCAGGAGGGGGGAGGTACAGGGTGCTGCTCAACATCCACATGCGATGATGCTGAGCCAAAAAAAAATCCTCCATTGGCTCAACGCCTGCACAGCACGACCTATGTGGGAGATAGATGGTCGTCCGAGTCTGGCTCATCCTGGAAAGGAGGACGTGGCACAGGAGCCTGGCCATGCCTAGCCGCAGCTTGCCCCTCGTCGGCAGCAAGTCTGCCGGACGGGTGAGCCTGGTTCTGTGTGGCGATGTGACGTAGGTCTGCATGCAGAACCTGCCGTGATACACGTGCTTCCTCTTGCAAGGTAGCACGTGTAACACGGAGTTCCTCCTGCAAGGCCTGGCTGGACAACCGCTGCACCTCCCGGCAAGCCTGTAGCTCAGCTGAGATGGTACGCTCAAGCTGTGCAAACCTCTCCTCTGCCTGCTGCCTCTGGGACATCATGAGGACACCCAGAGTGAATCTGAGGGAAGCATACTCCTCCCTCAAGGCATCCATGTGCGCCTCTGCGTGAGCAGCAATTGCTTGACGCAGAGACGACATTTCAGCCTGGTGTGCCCTGTCTGAGGCCGCCATGACCAGCCTGAGCGAGCGGGCCGTGGACCGTGCTGCCTGCTGCTGGAGAAGCACCTGCCTAGCAGTGGGGAGCACAGATCGGGCCACACGCTCCATGCTCTCAGCGATGTTCTCCATTGCTGCCCCCTGCCGTTCGGAATTGGCAGTCATGTCTTGCTCCCACTCAGTATACAGCGGTTGCGCGCGGTGACCGCATTGCCGGGCTTGACCCCTGCGGGACCCAAGGACCGGGGGTCCTCGCTGTGTTGGCACCGCCTGAGGCTGCACGACTACATGCCCCCGTCGGCGTGATGTCCCAGGCACATCAGTGACTGGTGTGGAGGGTGACCCTGCGTCCCGATCCACCACGGGCGGAGGAACCAAGACTGTCTGATCCCTCAGTGCAGGGGTCGCAGACAGAGGAATGTCCACATCAGAATCACTCACCCCTGACACATGGACTTGATGGTCATCCAACTCAACATGGACGTCAGAGTCGTCATCAAGGCCGGACTCATAGGCAGCCAGAGACAAGATGGACTGCAGCACTTGGGGGGTTTCGTGGCCTACCACCCCACGACCCCCACTAGTGCCGGGTTGATGTGGCGTTACCAACCCTGTGTCTGGCATGACAACAACATCCTCTGCCTCCATTGCGTCATCACCTGAAAAATAGAGAGGAAAAGGTCAATACACATGTCAGAAGCACACGACACACACACACACCGACAGCAAAGGCATCAGGCAGACATGTGACACACAACATATGACCTGGCATGCATGCTGGGTCTACTCTGAATAGCTTCTGTGATCAGACCTGTTGAAAGGTGGCAGTTTCCATGGAAGTGGGTCTATGCAGTGCAGAAAATGTGTACGCACTCACTACCTACATGTACAAGCACTACATGGTGTGTGCCAGGAAATGTGAAGGCAGTGCAATGTCAAAATCAGACATCACGTGCATTGTGCATTCAATGTGTAACATACCTAGAAGCCAAGCACCCCTCCACCCCAGTACCAAAGCAGGGATGCCTAGCATGGTATCAAAAGGCTGACCATACACCTGTGTATTGACAGGCAGTGTTGACTGGCATCAACAGCTTCATGTGATTCAAATTACAACACTGCAAATGATGCTGGGACAGTGGGCAGGACACATGATGGAAACTCCGGAGGCCGCCCACGTGTGAAGAAGACACAACAAGAGTTGGACAGAGTCATTGGCCATTGAACAGGCTGAGGCCTGTGAGCCACACAGATTGTCAGAGCCTAAACATGTGTGCAACGCAGGACTGAGGCACAGTTGACATGGGAAGGCTGATGAGATGGCAGGCAATGTATGTAACCAAGGACTTATATTACAGTGATCATCCAGTCAAGGACACATAGGGGCATGCGTGCAATGCACATGGAGCATGAATGGGCACTCATGTCCCTGCGGGACATCTGACCCATGCACAGTACAAGTGAGATACCCTGCATCGAGTACTAAGGCTCTACCACATGGCATATGTCTGACAGATTCCACGCTGGAAGTTAGCATCTACACAGGACACATGAACAAGAAAGTACACATTGGCAAGATTGGAGCAGACCAGTGCAAAGGTGGAACTGGGGTGCAGAGTGGCGGAGGAGGGGCAAGGGGGCATGCCTACATGGAGTCCCGCATGCAGGCAGAGGAGACATGCATGACTGTAGCATTGCATTACTTACACATCAGAACCATGTACACGTCACATGTAGCAGCAATCATGCACAACACATCCCACAAGTGAAACACACACATCCTCAACAAACACGCAACAACACTCACTGGACTGGGCATCAAAGTCCAGTGAGGGTGGTGGGGAACATGAGTTGGACATGGGTGGGGGCCTGCTGGCAGGTGCCCCACAGTGCTGGGGGGTGGGGGTGGTGGGGAACATGTGTTGGACATGGGTGGGGGCCTGCTGACAGGTGCCCCACAGTGCTGGGGGGTGGGGGTGGTGGGGAACATGAGTTGGACATGGGGGGCCTGGTGGAGGCTGCCCCTGCACTGCTGGGGGGTGTGGGTGGTGTGAGACATGGGTGTGGGCCTGGTGGATGCTGCCCCTGGTGGCTGGGGGGTGGGGGTGGTGGAAGACATGAGTTGGACATGGGTGGGGGCCTGCTGGCAGGTGCCCCACAGTGCTGGGGGGTGGGGGTGGTGGGGAACATGAGTTGGACATGGGTGGGGGCCTGCTGGCAGGTGCCCCACAGTGCTGGGGGGTGGGGGTGGTGGGGAACATGAGTTGGACATGGGTGGGGGCCTGCTGGCAGGTGCCCCACAGTGCTGGGGAACATGAGTTGGACATGGGTGGGGGCCTGCTGACAGGTTCCCCACAGTGCTGGGGGGTGGTGGGGGTGGGGAACATGAGTTGGACATGGTTGGGGGCCTGCTGGCAGGTGCCCCACAGTGCTGGGGGGTGGGGGTGGTGGGGAACATGAGTTGGACATGTGTGGGAGCCTGCTGGCAGGTGCCCCACAGTGCTGGGGGGTGGGGGTGGTGGGGAACATGAGTTGGACATGGGTGGGGGCCTGCTGGCAGGTGCCCCACAGTGCTGGGGGGTGGGGGTGGTGGGGAACATGAGTTGGACATGGGTGGGGGCATGCTGGAAGGTGCCCCACAGTGCTGGGGGGTGGGGGTGGTGGGGAACATGAGTTGGACATGGGTGGGGGCCTGCTGGCAGGTGCCCCACAGTGCTGGGGGGTGGGGGTGGTGGGAGACATGGGTGTGGGCCTGGTGGATGCTGCCCCTGGTGGCTGGGGGGTAGGGGTGGTGGGAGACATGGGTGGGGGCCTGGTGGTGGGTGCCCCTGCACTGCTGGGGGGTGGGGGTGGTGGGAGACATGGGGGGGCCTGGTGGAGGCTGCCCCTGCACTGCTGGGGGGTGGGGGTGGTGGGGAACATGAGTTGGACATGGGTGGGGGCCTGCTGGCAGGTGCCCCACAGTGCTGGGGGGTGGGGGTGGTGGGGAACATGAGTTGGACATGGGGGGGCCTGGTGGAGGCTGCCCCTGGTGGCTGGGGGGTGGGGGTGGTGTGAGACATGGGTGGGGGCCTGGTGGAGGCTGGCCCTGGTGGCTGGGGGGTGGGGGTGGTGTGAGACATGGGTGGGGGCCTGGTGGAGGCTGCCCCTGGTGGCTGGGGGTGGGGGTGGTGGGAGGCATGGGTGGGGGCCTGGTGGTGGGTGCCCCTGCACTGCTGGAGGGGTGGGGGTGGTGTGAGACATGGGTGGGTGCCTGGTGGAGGCTGCCCCTGGTGGCCGGGGGGTGGGGGTGGTGGGGAACATGAGTTGGACATGGGTGGGGGCCTGCTGGCAGGTGCCCCACAGTGCTGGGGGGTGGGGGTGGTGGGGAACATGAGTTGGACATGGGTGGGGGCCTGCTGGCAGGTGCCCCTGGTGACTGGGGGGTGGGGGTGGTGGGAGACATGGGTGGGGCCCTGGTGGAGGCTGCCCCTGGTGGCTGGGGGTGCAGGGGGACATGCGTTGGGGGGAGTAGTGCAAGTTGACATGTGGGTTGGCTGGTGGGCATGGCCACAGTGGGTGGGGTGCCTGCATGACATGTGCTGGGTAGGCCCCTGTGGTGTGAGCCACCTGCAGGGGCCGTGGAGGGTGTAGAGGGAACACCTGGGAGGACCCACACGTGCAATTCACGTGTGCTGCTCCCCGCGCACCCCTGTAATACACGTACCCTGTTGATATCGCACACACCTGTAATACACGTACCCTGATGGAATTGCATGTGTAACTTTCCGCACACCCCCGCAATACACGTACCCCGCTCAATCGCGTGTGTAACTTCCCGCGCACCCCCGAAATACACGTACCCCGCTCAATCGCGTGTGTCACTTCCCGCGCGCCCCCGAAATACGCGTAGCCCGCTCCCCCAGGCCCGATCGCATGTAAATGTTCACGCGAACCCCTGAAATACACGTAGCCCGCTCCCCCAGGCCCGATCGCGTGAAGAAGTTCACGCGAACCCCTGAAATACACGTAGCCCGCTCCCCCAGGCCCGATCGCGTGAAGAAGTTCACGCGAACCCCTGAAATACACGTAGCCCCCTCTCCCAGGCCCGATCGCGTGTAGAAGTTCACGCGAACCCCTGAAATACACGTAGCCCGCTCCCCCAGGCCCGATCGCGTGAAAATGTTCACGCGAACCCCTGAAATACACGTAGCCCGCTCCCCCAGCCCAGATCGCGTGTGTGACTTCCCGCGAACCCCCGGAATACACGTACCCCGCACAATCGCGTGTGTAACTTCCCGCGCAACCCCGAAATACACGTGCCCCGCTCGCACAATTGCTGTATGTTGCCACTTTTGTAATGCGCAGGGACGCTACCGCCTGCCTTCGTGTGCCGGACGTGTATCGGCTTGTGCGTGTCTTTCGCTGTGCGTGGCTTTGCCCTATTCGATTCCATGAATACGTGTGGTTCGGGTGCGTGTGGGCGTTCCGTCTGCTTCCCTGCAGTACATCCCCAGTTACGCCCTTGTTTTTGCGAGTTGTTCCCCATTCCGCGCGTTACGCCCCGTGTTCCGCCCACTTTCTAGTGTATGCGCCCAGGTTGTGCGCTTTCACTGTGCGCGTCGCGCACGTCTTTCGGGATGTTGCAGTGACGTGTGCGCCATGCACGGGTTTGGCGCACATCCCGAGGTAAACACGCGCAGGGACTTCCATGAATCGCACGCGTGTGCGTGCGCCTCTTTTTTTTTACGCTTGCGCCTGCTTGCGCCTGCTTGCGCCTGCTTGCGCGAAGATTGTCGGCGCACGTTTGTTCCATGAATCAGCCCCAAAATGTGCTCTCTCTAAAAGGTCTGAATGAACTGAATGGTACAGGCATGCCATGTGCTTGCTGGATGGGCTAGGTCGCAGAGTGTATGCATGTTTTCATTAATCTGTACGTTTTCTTACTGATTTGAGAAGGAGAGGGTTTACGCCATATTTTATTAAAAATTATATCAGATTATGCATTGATGCCATTCTTTTGTTTGCATATTATAACAATGAAGATGTTATGTGTGATATTTAAAATGATGTAAAATCAGCTTTTAGAAGAGGTTTTACAGCATTGTGAGATTATGCTAGATTGGATTATGTATGATGTCTATGATCTTTCTTATGCTGTGTTATTTAACAATTTGAGAATTAATACTTTCCAAATAAATATTATTACTAATACTACTACTACTAACATACAAAATGGTTTTCTAGAACAATGACGTAGGCAAGAAGTGAAGAAGTGCCGCATAATGTCTTTTTTTCATGTTTTGTTCTGTATGTTCTCCCCCCCCCCCCATCACCTCACTCTTTGTCATACACTTGCACTATCTGACACATTGTTGGCCTAGTTAGGTATTCCCCATTCTCTCCTTCCTTCCTTTCTTGCACCTGCACTAGTAGTAATGCCGTCAGGCCTAGTATGCTATCCACATTTTGTTAGATCATTCGGAAAATTCAAGGCCTAAGAATGTTTTATGTATTCCCTTGTTCCCTTCCCGCCTTGAAGTGCTTTGAAGCACTTCACTTGTGTATAAGTGATTTACAAATAAACAATTACAATTGCAATGTCCTGTGTTAATCCCAGAAAAATGGCATCCACATTTAACATGATCTTAGCTATGTCCCACACATGCATTCATTAAATTCTGTGTCTTCTGTTGCTGTACAGGTGTTCTGTGCCTGTCAGGGTTGCGTGTGCCAGATGGGTGCTTTCAATGGCAACCAATGGCACCTGTTAGGCAGAATTGATTGCATGCAGTACCCTCTGGGAACACCACACATAATTAGGACTACAGCAAAAACCAACCTTTACTATAAGTCTGTACCACACACTTTTTGGTAGTGAGCTGAGCAGCCAGGCTTATCTCAAGAGGGAATGTGAGCAGTAGTTGAAGTTACACAGAAGTATAACCATCACAGTGTTTCAAGTAGAAACTTACACTCAAGGTTTCTTGGTAAAAAATACTTACACATTTATTTACACAATCATTTAGAAAACATTCACTAGTAGAAATCAACTTAATATGAAACACCAATACACTACAGTAACAAATCCTAAGTTGTAGGGACAGTTTGCTCTCCCCCGAAAAAGGAGCCAAATGGCACTTCAATTACTTTCATTGGGAATAGAAAGACATAAATGTGTACAATGCATTAGAAAACAATGACCGCAATGTGTTTTTACAGATGGGTCTTGGGCGCCATATTGAAAATCATGGCGGCCCCGATTTTTTGCTACCACTGTTCACGGTCAGGAAATATCATGGTAGTTTGTTATAAAACCACTGCCACCAACCATTGCAATAGAAAAGGGTAGCATTTGACTGCTACAAGAGTGTTTAGACACAGGGCATACTAGGTAACCCTTCCAGAACTCCATTGTAAGATGGTGTGTGCTGGGTCTATGAATTTAGAAAAGACTAGTAAAGTCAATTTCACTTTATATTCTCTGGGAAACAGTAGTTGATCCCAGAGAAGGTATTTAAATCTTTGGGAAGTCTAAAAAGACATTCATGTGTCACTGTACTGAGGGTGCTGTGTGACATAAATAAAAAAAGATGATGCCTATGGAGTTGGTTAAAACTCCATAACTAAAGACATAAAACACAGAAAACAAACAGAATTAAAAAGTACAGACTGCCAAAGTTCAGCAAAAGAGCTGGGGGGTCTCTAAGGTAGAGAGGAATTAGCACATTTTGAAAATTCTCCCTAACAGCACCACACACCCCAGAGGACTGTGGTATGTCATAAAATCCTGTCTTAAAGACTGACCTTGTGCATGCATCAAGGGGCACAGCCATAAGTTGCTTGGCAGATAAAAAGATTACACTAACAACCTGGAGTAGTGACCTTGACTGTTATGACCAGGATATTCCATAGCTAATGACACTAGTCCACATAAAGTTGCCTGTCTTGACAAAATGCAAAGCTGATAGTACCTTTACTAGTGTTGGTAAGGCATGTTATCGCATTGTGGGTGTGGCAAGACCCCCCTCCCCGCTGACTTGTTATCTCCAGTATTACATGGATTATGAAATATAGTACCTCTGTATTACCTCTTCACCTGACAGTTTGAATAGGGAGATTATTTTCCTATTGCCACCCCCTCCTTTTCCTCCTAATTATAAATCACAGGAGCAAGATGTCTACTGGATCAATCCTTTTGGTGATGTGTTCCTGTTCGGCTGTGCTAGGCTTTTAATACTTTGTTTAATCTTGAGACTAGAGAGCCCTGTGTCCCTTGTTTTGGTGGGCACATCAGTTGCACTGTTTTTTTGTTTTTGGGCTGCAGAAAATTTCAGAGCAAAGGACAATGGCCTTAAACAAAGAGAATTAAAAAAATACCTTCCTGAAAGAACAAGAGAGGCACCAGTCACCAATGATATCATTTATTGAAAAGCTTTGCCTCTACCTCATTGTTATACCATTAAGTCTAAGTAGGGGTTAGAGAGAAGCATCATAGAGAAATTACAGTATCCAAGAGCATTAGGTAAAGTCTTTCAGACTTTGCAATGCTTCCCACAACACTTTGGGAGCTATATTGTCTCAGAAGGACACAGGAACTTGAGTTTTGCAGATAGTCACATTGTGCTCCAGAATTATTGAATCTATCACTTTGCATCAAAGATTTGTTGGGCATCAACACTCCTTTAATGGTGTGGCAATACTTTAAGATTGAAAGTGACCATACAGTAAATGTCAAGCTAGAAATCTGCAACTGGTGAGATCGACAACGCCTTTACCATCATGCTAATGCTATTGCTAACGCCATTTCCCTGACTTTGACTTTGTGGTGATATATATCTGCGGGGCAGAAAATCAGAAAGTGGACACATTGTATTACTTATCTGTACATAACAGTCAAAACAAAAGGGGGACATCCTAAACCATTGCCTATCCTAAATGCCAGAAAGTGATTGGGGAAGTGGGTTGTTAGTAACTGTGCACTAGTGCCAATGAGCACATCATCAAATATAGATTGATGGACTTCACTATCAGGGAAGTGTAAGGGTATGAAAACAAAGTTCATGAAATTGTGTCACATTTCACATATAAGATCACACCCAGGACTTTACAGGTCATTATCACTGTTGCAATGGCACTTCCGGTGGGGAAACTTGAAACGCAGCATATACACGTATATCCAGTGTTGTGATATTTGTTCAGGGGCAATGTCTATTTGCATAAAACGTGCAGAGTTGCATCAACCAATCCCAACACTACCACTCCCCATCATACAATTACTAGCAACATTAAGATGGAAGTCACCAAAATCCAAGTGCACACTGCGTTAATTGTACTGTAGCTGTTGACCCCCTGACAAAAACAGGCATACTTTGCCCTCTCAAATGGCCCTACAGATAGACCTGCAATTGCATGGAATTACCAACCATTTGAGATGGCCCCAATATACTGCATCGAAATTGTGGAAACATATGCTCAGAAGTGTGCATATCATCAGCGTTAAACCCCAACGTGACTGCCAGACAGAACTTTATTATGAACGAGGAAATTACCGAAAATATTCAGTTAATGTTTGCGTGTTCCTCTAAGTTTGTGGGGACACTTTAGATTATGATAGAAAGAATAATGAAGACAACAGTTGCCACGTGTGATTGAGGGAAGTGTGCCTTCAACAGCCATAACTTCCATCAAAACATCTCCCAGAGATGTATCAGTTTGTCATAACATACAATGTAGGCTATCCAAAGGACGCACTGCTTTTCAAAAATATGTGCATATAGAACAAAAAAGTCTACAACCCATTCACTGCTTTTATTCTGATGATCTAAAAACCTGCATCAATGTGTTTCTGTGGAAGATTGTCCAGCTGCTTCAATGTTCGGAGATAGATATTGCCATTCTTTCCTAAACATAAAATGTAACACTTCTAGTAACATGTCTGTTGTATATCCCTTTCTGAAAATGTATGTCCATGTTTTGAAGTTTCCCCATTGTATAAAAAGGAATTGTTCTTCTCTCGGTTTTATTTGTTTATGTTTCTGCACATTTCATCGCAGGTTTGATCAACATCAAAGCCCAACAATTAACCCAATCAGAAGATTGATCTTCCTATAAACCCAGCTTTAAAAGATTCCTCAGTTGTACGTTTATGGAAGAATGGGTGCTGAAAGCACTTATGCAAACAAATCCCTACTATAATTCGACCACAAAGTGTTGAGCGGTTTCAAATTTCTAGCATTGTGTCTGTTCCAGATGATCATTTGACAAACTGTACATGAGGCAGAAGCAAGTTGCTTTGTATTTTGCACAGGAAGACTCAATAGTCAGATTCTGAGCACCAGTGAAAATGTAGATCCCTTACAAATTGTCATGCCTTCATTCTTAAATGGTCCAAAGAGTTGTTTTTTTGGTTTGCACATTTGATAATTGTGACAAATTGAGGGAATGTGTCCCTTCTCCCCAAGGGGGAGTCCCCCCTGTGAGGCTAGGGAGTTGAGCCCGCTCCTCAACACCCTCCCTGGGCATTGCGGCAAGTGCGACCTCAACAGGAGAGACTCTCACGTTAGGGACAAGGACTCCCATTCCTGTGAGGAACTCCCTGATGCCCTCCAAGTGATGGCTTATATGAACTTACCTAATACAGCAGAACATTATCAGTTTCATGAAAATAAAGTGAACCTATATCATGAAAAACAAGAAAGTGAGAATATCCCTTTAAATCTCCAATGGTCTGTGTTGAGGATGCTGAAAAGAGATGACCATGAAAGAACCAGCGAGAGGAGGAGGAAAGCTGAGAGAGGGTAGAATGCCCAAAATACTATGGGAAGCCCCCTGTACATAACAGAGTGGAAGGAGGCAGAGCTGTCACAGAACGTGGAGCCTGCGTAAGCCAGAGCAGTGCCTGCATGGAACAAGAAACACTGGGAGACTGGTACGAGAGCATGCAACAATCTTGGTGGGAAGCAGGCCCAGAGAACGACGCTGACACCACCAACAGGAGGGAGCAACTCCCGAAGCAAGTCCTGGCAACAGTTCTATAGACAAGGTGAAAGCAGGATGCATATGAAACAGATGTTGCAGAAAGTGAACCACGCAGTTACCAAAAAGCTGAGAGAGAGTCCAAAGTCATACAGATAGCAGCAACGTTACCACTGAAGACAGAAGGTAATACAGGGAACAGGAATACTAGAAAGTTAAAAGGGACTCAGAATAAGTTAAAAGAAACTTGTGCCAGTACTAATGGGAAAATAATTGGAAATAAACAGATGAAACCAAACTATATTGATGAAATAAAGAGAAACACACAAACAACAGAGTGGGGGAAACATAGAGTTGGAATATTATTGGCTTGGGAAAAGGGAAAGGTCCACCCATATCACGAAGATAAGAAAGAACATAAACCAAAGAGAGACATTTGAAGAGTCAAGAGCTGTGAGGTCAGGTAAAGAAATATCATACATGAAAGAGCACGGCAGGAAGAGGTGAACTATAATTGGGAGTTGAACAACCAAAATACCTGAGAGAAAAAAACATATGCAAGGGGTCTGGAGTCCTACAGGAGAAAAAGAAGGAACTTGAGCAGAACAAAACAATCTGTAAGAAAGAGGAAACGGAAGCTGCCAGTCCTCTAAAAGAACTGCAGAAATAAATCCAAAGGATAAGCAGAGACTATTTACATATGGTCTATTGAGTTAGTACAATATAATAAAGGAATCCCCTGTGAAGAAACACAGCACCCAGGAGAAGGGAGTCATTTCCCTGTCCTTAGTTATACTAGTGATAGGGTCCGATAGGTTAGATTTGGACAGTGGGCCAGCTTGTATTGGAAAATTCACCCTGACTGTCGAGCACCTTAGTTCGTAAGATAGGTAGGGGACAGTACACCTTATTTTAATTTAAATAAACAATATGGTATAAATGTCTTCACAGCATCTGCATACTTTTTCTGATACTCCACATGGATATCCGTGAACATTTTGAGAAAAAAAAATGGATGGCGAAATGATGTAATATTTTTTACAGAAAAAACAAAATTACTTTTTGCTTTTTTAACCAACTCCCCCACTCACCCCCGACCCTAATTTATACTGTTACCCCACCCCCCACCTATTATTCACTATGCATATACAAACATACCTACCATTTTGGTCAATGTAAAACACACGCCACATGGCTATTCTTTGATTATGGCGCCTTTTTCAGCTTTAGATCAACATTTTTTCAAATTAAATAAAATTGTTCTCAACAAATGAACAATCAGCAAAACGTTCATGAAATAAGACATCTGCCTTTTATTGAAACCTGCTACCTGGAGTTGAAAGTGCTACCCATACAATGTGATATACAGGCAACAATTACAGAAAACCTTATACTGACAAAAGGACCTGCTGACTGGATATGAGTGTCTTACAATGAACTTGCTTGGGTTGGAATCAATGTTTTTTTCTGAAACATTAGCTGTGAAAAATAGTTTTGCCATAATAGATTTGCTCCGGAGTTAGAACCATAATACTACTAGCAACATTCATTAAGTGGTGGGCAACCCACATGTATGACACTTTCTGAAAATAAAAATGCCCCAGGGACTGTATTAGTTTAACTTTGCAATGTTGCATGCTATTCGCAATAGGGCAAACACTGCCCATCATGCAAACACATTATTTCCCATTATTTTGAACCAGGGTAAGGTTTTCCCTAGTTCTAATAGTGTTTAGTATTACCAGTAGGCCAAATATGTCCTAATGCATACATTCACTCAAAGAATATCTTTCTTGCTCTATCGCAATTGTTGCTCTGGTGCCATTACTGTGCCCAATTGTACTTGCCTCAGTGGAAATGTTCAATAATACAGCCATAGAACGACACTTTTCTATATTAATGTGGGCCTCAGCCCCTGTGTGTCAATAAATATCACTACAATTATGTCCATATTTGTATTGTTTGAACAAAGGATTGTCGATGTTAGGGTTGTTTTCTTAATAAGCATTAATACTGCACCCATCACCACCGCAGTGGTCCTATTGCACCTACAATTCATTGTACATTGGCGTTCTGTGATCTCTCTTAGGTTACACCAGACCATGGTTTGTGGAAGGAAAGGGAAAAACATGAAGTGAGAGGATAAAGTAAGCAGGATTGGGCTAGAGAAGAAGAGAGAAACAACAGAAAAACTATAAGAGGGTTCAGGGTAAATTGGTATAATTGTGATAAAAAGAGGTGTATATGTTATCATTGGTGATGAATCAAAAAGTGTTGACCTTGAAAGAGGAATTACAAACCCACCTGTGAATCCAGGCAATTTTCTGTAAAGGCAATTTCTAGAACATTGAATAGGTGGCACTAGAATTAGTCAGTGTGTGGCTGCATGATGGACACACCATGTATTAGAGTGATCCCAGAGTACATATTTGTATAGCCCTCATATAAACAAGGAGGATAATCTGGGGGTGTCAATCCGAGTGATAGAATTGCCACAACTAAGAATTGTTAGTGTAAACCTAAATGCAGGGAACACAAATAGGAAAGTGGGTAGGGAAAGAAGGAGTAGCCCTGCTCCTCCAAGAGCCATACCGTCTTACCCACTTGAGGTAGGATGAGATTTGGTAATCAATGTTAGGTGCTGGTTATTATGTAAATTATTAGCCTGAAACAGGCTTAATGATATGTACCAATGTACCATAGGCGAATGGACCCTAAACTCCCACTCTGGAGAAGGAAAACACATTTCCTTAACCACCTAAAGGACACAAATAGCACATACACTGGTGGAAAACTCATGTTAGCAGCTGTTACATGTTCATAAATTGCTATATTTACTTGCCAAATATGTGAATCAGAGCTCAAAGAGGGGCATTTGTTGAACCCCCAGTCTTGCTAAGTATAAAGTAAATATATGGAACTCGCTGAAAATAATAGGTGTTAAACCATATAAGCCTGCACATTAGTAAACACCCTGGCAAGTAAACACAATCAAAAAAGAAAATCAACGTTTTTTCTCCAGAGAATAGTAGGGATTAAGATTTGTGTGTTGCTGTAATAGTAAAAACAATAGGTCAGTACACAATGGTGGATTTTAGCACATATGTGTATATGTGAATAGGTCACTAATAAAGCAAAGCCATAATCCCATACTCTGGGTCCACCTGCTCCATTATGAACATGCAACCTGGCCTTGGGATCAATGAAGGGTCTTGATGTTCATTTAATGAGGGAGCTTGAGTATCTGTGTCCCCTCTCAACTGTAATTCTGTATCCATTTTCAGGCCAGTTCTCCTAGCATCATCAGCCTCATTCCCTTGCCTTCATCAGAGGAAGGGTAAGGATGCAGCTTCCAACCTTTACTACCATTACCTGTCCAAACCCCAGTAGTGTAGAACAACCTAGACATATGTGGAGGTTCCCCAAACCTCGCTGGAGATCCACCCACACATGAATCTGGCCCTCTGGGATACACCCTACCACTCTGCCAGCCACTCTCCACTTCTCACCACCAACCGCTCTACATTTGCACAGATTGTAGTGTTTCCTTTTACCATAACAAATACAAATATACTAACTTATCAACACTGAGTTGAGGGTTATTTCTCAAACAAATAGGTGGTCAGCCCTTAATTCTACACTGCAAGGCATTGGACAAACTGTACATTTTTCAAGGGCCACAGAAGAAAAAATATGTACTTACAAATTGCAACTGTGACCACAGTGAAGGTCAGCCTTATACATGGCAGCATGCCTCACATCATTCTCAAGATACCTATTGAGTCATAAAGTTCACCCGGTACTCCGGGACCTGTAGTCTTGGATAAGTAATAGGGTAGACAAAGAATAAATCATAAAACTCAAATGCAATACTGAATACAAAAGAATTATTTTAAAAATATAGCAAAGCTCAGTTTTCTTTAGTAATGTTTTGGTTTACTCAATTGACCCAATATAATACTACATGTGTAGATGCAGGACGTGCTGGTGCATGTCCACCACAACTTGAACATAGAATGAAATCCTTTAAAAGGATGAGGTGGCACAAAAGATGATGTCCCTCATTCCGAATTGGGCGCAAAGGGATACCGGGCACCGTTAAGGACATCGGTGCCTGTAATCCCTTTGCGCCCTATTCCGAGGTCCCTTAGCGGGTCGCTTCCTTAATACATGCTTTTACCAAGCGTTATGGACGGGCCCTGTTAAGGGACTTCAGAGCTAATAACAGTACCGCAATTTGCGGTACCATTATTAGCACCTTCCCCCTTCCCATTGAGCCCTATGGGAGCTGAAATGGGAATGGGGAATGGCTTTTTCAATGGGGACTTACCGGTCCCGCAGCGGTCGGAATAGACCAGTAAGTCCCTATTGAACCAGGGCGGACTTGGTTCCGGTATTGGAGGTAGTCATGGCACAAATAGCGCCATGATTACCTCCAAACCTGGAATGAGGGCCGATGTCTAGTCATATTAAGGCTGACTTCAACACTGCATCATTGTGGTCCATTTGCATCATCAGTACAGTCGAGGTTCAAACTCGAAGATGACTGCTCTGCAGTACAGGTCCTCACAGCTGGACGAAAAGACCTCAGATAACTTTGGTGGATCCCAAAGATGACATCCTTGAGACAGACACATCACAGCGGCATGATATCTGAGGCTGCATTATAGTGACCCCATCCAGAGACTGTACGTGTCATGGTATGGGACTAAAGCTGAAGGGAAAGCCAATGGAAGTCCCCTCATCACAGTAATAAAACCAGGGGCCTTATATACATGTCAAAACAACAATGACGTTTCCACAAGCAACAACATTCAGTCTCTGACGAAAAGCAGTGCACACATTTTGGACAGGCAACCCAAGCACAACCAAGAACTGAATTGAAGGACAACCACCCACTAGTTGGCACACATCTGTCTCGGTCCCATTGATCAAGGGGAATGAGTGACATAGATGGTTCCCTCCAGTCACTGGAATAGCAAGGATTCACCACAGTTCTAAGAGGTTTGGCATTCCTGTGGCAGACCTTCTTTCACTGTCATTGTTGTTAAGGCAAAATCTCATGTTTGAGATCTCTTCATACACTATGTGGGTCCTCATAGCGTTGTGCTTGCTTGGATTGTCGATGTAACCTTTGTGAACAGAGAGACTTCTACTGAAATACCCCTGTCACTGCAACCCTTTTCTGTTGTGCTGCTCTTAGTAGCTTGTATGGCTATCATTGCATGGGTGATTTGTGAACACCTGATTTTGGTGCCAGGGTAACTGGCATGAGGAAGGTGTGCTGTGGAGTAGGCTACCCTGCCATTTCACATTTGCCAATTACTTTGTCTCTGGGCACAACTAAGCAGGCCTAAAGTGTCAATTTTGGTAATGCTGACTGCAATTTTGGTTTGTGGTTTACATCCCAAACCTTCTCCATGTGTGTATGGGCCAATGTGTTTTGCAGTTGTTGGGGCAATCTCATTGGCTGGAAACCAAAGCTTTGTGTACTGTCTTGGTGTACGGTTTTGTGTGAAAATGGATGTCAGTGTGCGATTCTTCCTCTTTCTATCTTCGTGTAGGTATTGCAATCCCAGATGGTTTGATAAAAATATAATAACTGCTATTTGTTTTCAAACCACATGCATACTCAACCTTGTGCCAGCAATGGTCTTCATGCTACAGCCACACAATGTATTCGAACTCCTTTAATCAACCTCACATGGAAGAAGGGATGCAGTGGTCTAACAGAAGATGTGTAAACCTCCCTGCGAGCCCTGTTGAGGGGACTGTAAGGATATTTGGCGTGTTACAGCACAGAGTACAGCACTACTGCAAAGGTAGCAATTTTTTTTTGATGCAGCACCACCACATGGGTGTGGTGCATTGCTATATGTGTTGCCAGATTAACATGGACATATAAGTAAAGACAGGCTATTCAGTCAAAAACGATTTTAACATATAAGATGCAAATCTATTTTTACAGTTAAAAGCATACGTGCACATTCAAAAATGCACACTATTTTTCACCTGAAATGCCTATGGTGCAAGAGACACATTTGAAAATTAATAACTAACCTTATTAATAACTAACCTGACTAATAAAACTGCATTTAACATAACCCACTAATAAAAATGTGTCTCCACTGCAGAATTAGGCCTACTCTGAAAGTGAACTTTTAAACGCACATTCATTTTTTTTTCTTTTTCTCTGCTGCTCTGTCCACATAACTACAGGAAGCAAAGGGCTCGAAGGAACAGGAAATCAGTTGGTTACAAATGGTTACTGTAGAAATGAGCCATTGTGTAGTGAGGAAGGAGATGGCATGATTGATTCTGATTGGAGCAGCGTCATAGCAAGTATCATGCTAGAGGCAGTGATTAGAGTTTTGCTGGGGGAGCTTGAGGAGAGGGGAAGGACAATCGAGATTTGGCAGAGCTGGGAGAAGGACAATCGAGATTTGGCAGAGCTGGGAGAAGGACCTGTTTCCTGGCTGAAGCATTCCTGCTGCAAAAGCTGAGAATTCCAGGCAATAACCCCGGTTTGAGAACGAAAGATGCTGGTTTTCACTGGGGTTAATCTTCAAGGGAGCCAAATTCAGAAAGAGAACAGCTGGAGAAAACTCATGCTGAACAGATAAGGTAATTACAGAAGTGTGGGGGCTGAGTTCTTGTCTCCGCCACTCTCTTTTCAGTGTATCACAGACAATGCTGTTACTGTGCTATTTTATTTATTTCTGTAAAGAGTGAGATCGTGTGTAAATGCAACTTTTATAATACACAAAAATATTTGAAAGCAGACGGGTGGTGTGTTTTATATTTACCAATACAGTGCTGATGATGTGGGGAGATGTTTAGACAGTGCAATTGTCATTTTCAAGGTAACTAAACATCAAATTTGGCTGCAGCCGTGTGCACAATGTAATTCAGTATGAGCAATTATAACTAACTGTGTGTGTTGTAGTTTGTCGGAGGTCTATGAGTCGGCAAAAAGGGAGGCCCGGGACATAGTTCACTACCGTATATAAGATAGTGAAAATACCACATGGTAGCTCGCTGCCGTAGATAAGACAGAGAGAAATTGCCCATGGTGGCACACTAAAAATGAAAATGTGGTGTTCCTGAAATGCAAGCCTGAGGTCTCTCTAGTGATTACACGAAAAATCTAAACAAAAATAAGGGGTTCTGGATATTGGGGCCACAAATAAAACAAGGGAATTATGCTCACCAAAATACCACCAACCACGCATACCAACCACGCATACCAACCACGCATGTCTGTGTGCTGAAATAATGCATGTCCACTGTATTATTGTTGTACATGGCCCAATCTGAATACAAGGAGTGATTGTTGCTAAGTTATTTTTCGGCGGTAAGAAAATACCGTCAAGCCCAAATTTCCACAAAATACCCTACATATTTATGGTGCGTTGCAGGCCGGGAAAGTGATCATAGAGTACCTACTGGGCGTGGCAAGCGTGTCTCACACTGCCATTTGCACATTAAAGGGAACTCATTTTTTAATAGCAGTGTGCCACTAAAAACGAATTTCAGAATGTCACAAAGGGAAACCACATTCTCAGACCTAGTGCAATATTTAGAGGCAAAGTTGTTTGCACATGGGACTTGGTCGTCGAACAGCACGTTAGAATGGCGTGAACGCATTCAGGGTGAGGTGCAGAAAGAAAAACTAGACAATATTTTTGCAGAAGGCAGCATAATTCAGGTCTGCCTTACAAGATTATTGAATGCAGCCGATAAAAGTGCAGAGAAAGACTGTTTAATACGGCTATGCGGCAAAATATGGTTTATTTTGAATAAGTCCCTGCGAATGCAGGAGAATGATACTCAGCTAATTAACAGGTTAAAGACTGAATTAGATGGGGCAAGTGAAAATCAGGAAATGTTAAGAGCAGAATTGGATGTATGCCAAAAAGACATGCAATTAAAATGCAGAGACTTTGATGCTCAGTTATCCAAAAGCAAGAAACAATTTGAGGATAGTGAGCAAGAATTGGTACACTTAAAAGCCTTAGTGGACCACATTAGACAAGATAAAGATGAGGTTGTTTCAGAAATGCAGATTTTACAAAAAGAACATTGTGAAAAAGAATGTGATCTCCAGAGTGCAGAACAAGAAATGATTAAAATGATTCAAGAAAGAGACAAGAGAAATAAAGAGTTCAATGAATGCCAAATGCAAATGTGCATTCCCAGGTCCCAGGAGAGGCGGCAGGGTACCACATTCAATGGAGTGGAGGTGAATTCTAGCTCTGCCCAAAGAGCTAGTGCTCCAGTGACTGGGCCGGTGACTGAACTTGGTTGCAGCGCCCTTGGGGGATTTGATACTCCCATTGGGGGCAGCCACCAATCTCATACACCTGAAAACAGGATTGAATCACAAAATAGTGCAATTCCATGCGTAGCCCCATAAAAATAATGAAATCCATTAAAGCCCTGATCAAACCATTTAAAAAGGGAGGTGAATGCTGCATTGAGGATCACTTAGAAGCTGTGCATGACATTTTTAAAGCACTCCAGATACCTAAGGAACAGTACAGACAATATTTTCATTTAACTTTAGATGCCCCGACGGCCAGCATCATAAGGGGATTAAATGAACAGCAGAATATGACCTGGTTGGAGTTTGAAAAAGAAATTAGGCGTCATTTTTCTCCTTTTCAGTCATTGCAGGAGGCAAAGAAAGTCGCTTACACAATTACTGCTGGACCTAATACATCCCCTCGCCAATTTTTACAAGACTTAAAAAGAGCATTTTCTCGCTTTGATGTATATTTGACTCAAATTCCAATGAGTTTAAAACTGCATACTTCTATGGGCTACAGAAAGACATCATATCCCAATTGGTCTGTGAATTTGACCTTGACAAGTCCCTTGAATGGATTGTACATCAAAGCACAAAACTATATGAGGTACTCTATTGTCAGGGTAGAGAAAGTGATAAAATGAGAGATACTAGACCTAAATCTAAAAAACCCTCAGCCACAGTAATGGAAATCAGGTCAGCCAAAATGTCCCTTGAGTCTGCTAAAAGCCAAGGTAAAAATAATGTGACACCTGAACAAAGGGGTAATCAACAAAGATCGCCATTTCCTGTACCAATGTTCCAATCACATGATCCTAGTAATAGAGAGAGCTACATCAGCCCTAGGTATTTAGGGGACAGACCCCGGGTAGGATATCGGCCTGATATGGCAGGTATGAACAATAACCAGAGACAAAATCAAGATCAAAGAAATGATGGTCCCTACCAGTCATTGGGGACACAGAGCAGATTTGATCCCAACACCATGATATATGGTAATCAGGATAGGCCCCGATATGTGGATCGATTTACTGATAATGGAAATCAACCTAGGGGCCAGTACCCACAATCTGAGAGACAGGACATGAGGCAAAACGTGAACTACAATCCACGCCAGTACAATGATTCCCCACCAGGGGACTATAATAAAAGGATGGGTGCAACCCGCTCCCCTCCACAAATGAATCAAGAGTTCAGAAACCATCCCAACCGACATCAATCACCTGAGAGGTATCAGAATAGATCCAATCAGGGGGAAAACAACCAATATCGACCTAGGCCACAGAAAGAGGATCCTAGAGAGATGGAAAGGTTCCAGTGCCTTGAGGCCCAAGTGAAAATGTTAGCTGAGCAAATAGGAAAGCTCTGTACAGCGCAAAAACAACCTTCCAAAGAGGGGGCTGATGGCCGTAGCAATGACCGGGGGGCTTCCGAAAAGTGACTAAGTACTCATGATAACTGCAGTGCCAAAATGACAGATTGCTCTGATATAATTTTGCATAACAACTCTGAGATGCCTAATGGATTAAATGTGAAAGTGCCAGCAAATGAACTTGTGACAGAAAGTGCAAATACTTCTAAAAAAGAGGTATGGTTTAACCTAGAGCTAAATAAAACAGTAAAGATTTGTACAAATGAAAAAGAAACATTAGGAATTCCAAAAGAACAAAGGGACAGATTTAAGAAAAATGACTCATGCATGGGGAATACCAGTGAACAGGGAGTAAATGGGGTAGCTATAGCTCCTTCCCTGGGCAAGCAAAACAATGACCAAACACAGACAGAAAAAGGAAATACTCAAAAGGAGGGTACAAGTCAATCACCTGAAGAATTCTTTGAGCCACATATTTTTGAAGAGGCTGAAAGGGCTGGTATCACACTAAATGATCACAAATGCACAGAATTAAAAAATGACAAATTGCTGAATGATGTTGTTACACATGTTCAGTTGGAAGGTTGTAATGTGGTCTCTGATGTTACCCAGATGGATGGGCGAACAGTGGCCACACTCCAAAAAACCTCTGATCATGGAGAAATGAATAAAGTCTATCGCGCAGAAATGGGTAAAAAGGAGGGAAAAATGTCTTTCCATTTACCAATGTGTTTAGCCAAAAGTGAAAAAGACCTGAGAAAGGTGAGCCCTGAAATCAGTAAGAATTCACATTTCTTATGTGTATTAGAGGAAGTTGAGGACAGATATTATGCACCCATCACTGTAGAAGAAAAATGCCACACCTTTGCTATGATTGACACTGGCGCACAGGCCACAATTATGTCCAAGGAGCTGGTAAAGAGTATCAATAAAGGGAGACCCCCACAGAGTCAGATCACAGTGAAGGAAAATCAAGGCCCAGTGCATAACTTTAATGGGGAGGAGGTGCCCATCATAGGTGTAACTGAGGTTGACATAAAAATAGGAAAGCATAGAATGAAACAAGAGGTATTGATCACATCTATTTGTGAAATTCCATTTCTGATGGGGACAGATTGCCTGAAAAGATTGTCTCCTCTCATAGATGGGGTGAATGGAGTGCTGTGGTCTTTAACCAAAAAACCATTGAGGCCTAAGAATCACGAAACAGCAATATAAATGAATGTCACACCGTTGCCAAAACAAATGATGCTGTGGAGGTATATCTCCAGAATAGCTGCATACCTAGTGTCACTGTTATATTAATGTGTCAAGACAAAATGCAAAGCGACAATGAAAAACTACCTGTACAAATATACTTGGACCCAAGGAAAAATTGGCAGACTGCCATAGATGAGCACACATTACGTTTTTATTTAAAAGAGAAAACATGCAAACAGAATATTGCTCCTAAAACAGATTCAGAAAAACACATTACCACTCTGGCAGAAATACACATGGAAGATGAGCAACCATGGGTTCATGTTGGTATAAGTGACTATTTTAAAACAATAAAAGCCACTTTAGCGCTTGGACATGAAAGGAGTTTCATTAATGAGAAATTGTTGCAAAAAATAATGGAGAGGGAAGAAATCCCGAGATTTAGGATTAAAAACCAATATGTTTCTGGGTTGGACAGTCCAGACTTTGAAAACCGAATTGCAGGCAGATGCATGCTTAAAAATTAGCATTGGGCAGAAAACAATTTACCATAATGTATGGATAGTGAGTGGAGCACAAAATGAATTTTACATGGGCAATGAAATCATGCACAGAATGTGTATGGTGTTAGATTCCCTTAATCAAAAAATATGGTCACGCCTAGGTGGTCCGGCACCTGAATTTGAAGACAAAAGAAGGGCTTATCATTGTGCACAACTGGTTCCTTATGCAATCGAATTACAAATGAGGAAAGATACTATTATTCCTGCATTTACAAAACAGTTTGCAATAACACTGAAATGCAAAAATGGACAGCAGATGAAAGGCTCTGATGCATTTGTATGCCTGAATGAATACATAAAACAGCAAGGCCTGGATTATGAATACATTCCATTGGTAGATATTGGTGAAGGATCTGTAAAAATTATGGTAAATAATAAAGGTTGTCAGGATATTCATTTATAGGAAAACTCCCCATTAGGAATGGCCATACAAAAATCACATTATACGGCAGATTTAAATAACATGGTGATTTGAAATATTCCTGAAAAGTATGTAGATGCCAAGGGTGAGTTGCCAGAACACCTGGACTCTCAGCCCAAAGGAATATTTAAAATTCATTCTGTGTATCCTTATGATTCAAATGAGACAGTGTGCTGCCATCAAGAGGATTGCATAATATTTAATTTAAATGAAAATGAAACAGAAAATCAGCCCATTGAAGTGGAAGCTGATATGCCAAAATATTTAAAAGTGGCAGCTTTACAAACAGACACAGCCACACAGTTAGAGGAAAGCACCGAGATTCCCTTACCAGAAGATTTTCCAGAATTTTCCAAAATGGTAGAAGAGCAGATCTCCTTAGCGGATGCGTGTGAAAGCAATGAGGATAGAGACAATCTGAGGGAGATATTTATGGAGTTTAAGGATGTATTTGCAAAAGATGCTTATGATTGTGGTTTAACTGATTTACATGTGGCCACACTACCAGAAGGGTGTAGCAGAAATCCAGTGTTTGTACGCCAGTATACACTACCGCTGGCATGTTTAGAATCATTGGCAGAGATTATTAAAAATTTGGAATCGCGGGGAATCATCAGGCCCATTCATAGCACATCCAATACACCTATTTTAGGTGTGTTAAAGCCAAATGGTCAATGGCGGCTATGTGCAGACTTGAGAGAGTTAAATAAAAGAGTACCAGTATCTAGATGGCCACTGCCATTCATTGATCAGGGCCTAGCTCAGGTACATGGTTCAAATGTATTTACCACATTAGATCTCACCTCTGGATATTGGTGTGTGCCATTGGCAGAGGAGATACAACATTTATTTTCCTTTATATTTGACAGGACTCAATATTGCTGGCTTATGGCTCCGTTCGGGTACATCAATAGTGGGAGTGAATTTGGCATATTTTTGAGAAAGGCCATGCCGGATGCAGCGGAAAGAGGAACAATAGTTTATGTGGACGATGTCCTGATAAAAAATGAAAGCCTGAAAAGCCATTTCGATGAAATAAGACATGTACTTGGCCAATTGCAGAAAGCAGGCGCCAAAGTATCTTTGCAAAAAGCACAATGGTGCAAGAAAAAAGTGAACTTTCTAGGGCATGAAGTGACTGAACATGGGCTAAATCCACAAAAGAAGAAAATAGAGGCCATACAAAGATTAAAGGATCCTAAAAATGTGAAAGGAGTACAAAGTATATTAGGGATGACAGGCTATAACAGAAAGTTCATTGAAAATTATGCAGAAATCACTCAACCATTGACTAAACTGCTTAAATTGAATACTCCCTGGAAATGGGAAAAAGAGCAGTCTGATGCAGTGGCTAAATTAAAGGAATGTCTTGTAAAGGCACCATGTTTAGCATACCCCATAAAGGACAGGGATTTCTTTATAGAAATAGGTTTTTCTGAACATTGTATGTCAGCAGTGTTATCACAAAAACACGATTTGAATCACAAAACCATTGCATATGCAAGTAAGGCATTTTCCCAAGTTGAAATGAAATTTAATGAATGTGAAAAGGCCCTATTAACCACTGTGTGGGCACTACAACATTTCTGCCCCATTGTTCAGGGAGAAAAGGTGATTATTGAAACAAATCATCAACCTTTGCAATTTTTAGGGAGTAAAAGAATTAGATAAGGTAATCTAGCGCAATCCAGAATCACTTCATGGACGCTGGCATTACAAGGTTTTCCCGTAGAAGTGAGATATGGACAAAATAAAAAGAACCAAATTGCTCAAGGGTTAGCTGACTTACATGACTGTGCAGCTGAACAAATACCAAATGAAATGGAAGTGGAAACTAGTTTGCAGGAATTTGAACAATCACCACACAAAGCTTTTGATGAAAAAACATGCAAGGATTTGCCAAATGTATATGTGGATGGCTGTGCTTTTCACATTGAAAATGACAGTAATAAAGAGTTAGTGGCAGGAATAGGAAATGTCTGGTTGGGTTGAAATGTGAAGGCGTCCCCAGTATAGGGATGAGGATTGGAGATAGGAGCAGTCAGGTGGCGGAATTGGCAGCCATTTATAAAGCAATTGCTACTGCAGTTGATAAAAAGTTCAGTGAAATTGTCCTGGTGACTGATTCTGACTATGCACGGAATAGCTTTGTGGAGTATATACCTGGTTGGAAAGCAAGAGGCATGGTTACATACAACAAAAAACCACTTAAACATGGAAAAATGATACAAGCCATAGACAAATTGGTGTCAGAGAATAATTTAACAATATACTGGAGAAAAATTCGTGGGCATTTAAAAACACCAGGAGAGGATAAGGAGGGAAATGATAAGGCAGACCACCTGGCTAAGATTGGGGCTGTGATGGGATAATTGCTACCTATTGATTATTTAATGGGTGAAATACAAATTGATGCAGTGACACGTTCTAAAGCACCAAAGGAGGAAGATCAACCGGTGGTGCAGTGGAGTCATGACACGCCAGACCAAGATTTGATTGAGGCACAAAAGAATGATCGAATTTTGGGAATCTATTATAATCATTTGATAGATCCCGAACAAAATCTTTTAACAGAAAATGATTGTATGGGAAAAGAAGAGTTGAGGGTGCTATTAAAGAACAAAACACGAATTAGATTACAGGATGGACTCATGATTAGAGAGTCCATAACAGGACAAATACAGTGGGTAGTACCCCTTTCATTCAAAGGGCTAATGCTACACCATGCACATGATGCCATTAAAGCCCTGATCAAACCATTTAAAAAGGGAGGTGAATGCTGCATTGAGGATCACTTAGAAGCTGTGCATGACATTTTTAAAGCACTCCAGATACCTAAGGAACAGTACAGACAATATTTTCATTTAACTTTAGATGCCCCGACGGCCAGCATCATAAGGGGATTAAATGAACAGCAGAATATGACCTGGTTGGAGTTTGAAAAAGAAATTAGGCGTCATTTTTCTCCTTTTCAGTCATTGCAGGAGGCAAAGAAAGTCGCTTACACAATTACTGCTGGACCTAATACATCCCCTCGCCAATTTTTACAAGACTTAAAAAGAGCATTTTCTCGCTTTGATGTATATTTGACTCAAATTCCAATGAGTTTAAAACTGCATACTTCTATGGGCTACAGAAAGACATCATATCCCAATTGGTCTGTGAATTTGACCGTGACAAGTCCCTTGAATGGATTGTACATCAAAGCACAAAACTATATGAGGTACTCTATTGTCAGGGTAGAGAAAGTGATAAAATGAGAGATACTAGACCTAAATCTAAAAAAACCCTCAGCCACAGTAATGGAAATCAGGTCAGCCAAAATGTCCCTTGAGTCTGCTAAAAGCCAAGGTAAAAATAATGTGACACCTGAACAAAGGGGTAATCAACAAAGATCGCCATTTCCTGTACCAATGTTCCAATCACATGATCCTAGTAATAGAGAGAGCTACATCAGCCCTAGGTATTTAGGGGACAGACCCCGGGTAGGATATCGGCCTGATATGGCAGGTATGAACAATAACCAGAGACAAAATCAAGATCAAAGAAATGATGGTCCCTACCAGTCATTGGGGACACAGAGCAGATTTGATCCCAACACCATGATATATGGTAATCAGGATAGGCCCCGATATGTGGATCGATTTACTGATAATGGAAATCAACCTAGGGGCCAGTACCCACAATCTGAGAGACAGGACATGAGGCAAAACGTGAACTACAATCCACGCCAGTACAATGATTCCCCACCAGGGGACTATAATAAAAGGATGGGTGCAACCCGCTCCCCTCCACAAATGAATCAAGAGTTCAGAAACCATCCCAACCGACATCAATCACCTGAGAGGTATCAGAATAGATCCAATCAGGGGGAAAACAACCAATATCGACCTAGGCCACAGAAAGAGGATCCTAGAGAGATGGAAAGGTTCCAGTGCCTTGAGGCCCAAGTGAAAATGTTAGCTGAGCAAATAGGAAAGCTCTGTACAGCGCAAAAACAACCTTCCAAAGAGGGGGCTGATGGCCGTAGCAATGACCGGGGGGCTTCCGAAAAGTGACTAAGTACTCATGATAACTGCAGTGCCAAAATGACAGATTGCTCTGATATAATTTTGCATAACGACTCTGAGATGCCTAATGGATTAAATGTGAAAGTGCCAGCAAATGAACTTGTGACAGAAAGTGCAAATACTTCTAAAAAAGAGGTACGGTTTAACCTAGAGCTAAATAAAACAGTAAAGATTTGTACAAATGAAAAAGAAACATTAGGAATTCCAAAAGAACAAAGGGACAGATTTAAGAAAAATGACTCATGCATGGGGAATACCAGTGAACAGGGAGTAAATGGGGTAGCTATAGCTCCTTCCCTGGGCAAGCAAAACAATGACCAAACACAGACAGAAAAAGGAAATACTCAAAAGGAGGGTACAAGTCAATCACCTGAAGAATTCTTTGAGCCACATATTTTTGAAGAGGCTGAAAGGGCTGGTATCACACTAAATGATCACAAATGCACAGAATTAAAAAATGACAAATTGCTGAATGATGTTGTTACACATGTTCAGTTGGAAGGTTGTAATGTGGTCTCTGATGTTACCCAGATGGATGGGCGAACAGTGGCCACACTCCAAAAAACCTCTGATCATGGAGAAATGAATAAAGTCTATCGCGCAGAAATGGGTAAAAAGGAGGGAAAAATGTCTTTCCATTTACCAATGTGTTTAGCCAAAAGTGAAAAAGACCTGAGAAAGGTGAGCCCTGAAATCAGTAAGAATTCACATTTCTTATGTGTATTAGAGGAAGTTGAGGACAGATATTATGCACCCATCACTGTAGAAGAAAAATGCCACACCTTTGCTATGATTGACACTGGCGCACAGGCCACAATTATGTCCAAGGAGCTGGTAAAGAGTATCAATAAAGGGAGACCCCCACAGAGTCAGATCACAGTGAAGGAAAATCAAGGCCCAGTGCATAACTTTAATGGGGAGGAGGTGCCCATCATAGGTGTAACTGAGGTTGACATAAAAATAGGAAAGCATAGAATGAAACAAGAGGTATTGATCACATCTATTTGTGAAATTCCATTTCTGATGGGGACAGATTGCCTGAAAAGATTGTCTCCTCTCATAGATGGGGTGAATGGAGTGCTGTGGTCTTTAACCAAAAAACCATTGAGGCCTAAGAATCACGAAACAGCAATATAAATGAATGTCACACCGTTGCCAAAACAAATGATGCTGTGGAGGTATATCTCCAGAATAGCTGCATACCTAGTGTCACTGTTATATTAATGTGTCAAGACAAAATGCAAAGCGACAATGAAAAACTACCTGTACAAATATACTTGGACCCAAGGAAAAATTGGCAGACTGCCATAGATGAGCACACATTACGTTTTTATTTAAAAGAGAAAACATGCAAACAGAATATTGCTCCTAAAACAGATTCAGAAAAACACATTACCACTCTGGCAGAAATACACATGGAAGATGAGCAACCATGGGTTCATGTTGGTATAAATGACTATTTTAAAACAATAAAAGCCACTTTAGCGCTTGGACATGAAAGGAGTTTCATTAATGAGAAATTGTTGCAAAAAATAATGGAGAGGGAAGAAATCCCGAGATTTAGGATTAAAAACCAATATGTTTCTGGGTTGGACAGTCCAGACTTTGAAAACCGAATTGCAGGCAGATGCATGCTTAAAAATTAGCATTGGGCAGAAAACAATTTACCATAATGTATGGATAGTGAGTGGAGCACAAAATGAATTTTACATGGGCAATGAAATCATGCACAGAATGTGTATGGTGTTAGATTCCCTTAATCAAAAAATATGGTCACGCCTAGGTGGTCCGGCACCTGAATTTGAAGACAAAAGAAGGGCTTATCATTGTGCACAACTGGTTCCTTATGCAATCGAATTACAAATGAGGAAAGATACTATTATTCCTGCATTTACAAAACAGTTTGCAATAACACTGAAATGCAAAAATGGACAGCAGATGAAAGGCTCTGATGCATTTGTATGCCTGAATGAATCCATAAAACAGCAAGGCCTGGATTATGAATACATTCCATTGGTAGATATTGGTGAAGGATCTGTAAAAATTATGGTAAATAATAAAGGTTGTCAGGATATTCATTTATAGGAAAACTCCCCATTAGGAATGGCCATACAAAAATCACATTATACGGCAGATTTAAATAACATGGTGATTGGAAATATTCCTGAAAAGTATGTAGATGCCAAGGGTGAGTTGCCAGAACACCTGGACTCTCAGCCCAAAGGAATATTTAAAATTCATTCTGTGTTTCCTTATGATTCAAATGAGACAGTGTGCTGCCATCAAGAGGATTGCATAATATTTAATTTAAATGAAAATGAAACAGAAAATCAGCCCATTGAAGTGGAAGCTGATATGCCAAAATATTTAAAAGTGGCAGCTTTACAAACAGACACAGCCACACAGTTAGAGGAAAGCACCGAGATTCCCTTACCAGAAGATTTTCCAGAATTTTCCAAAATGGTAGAAGAGCAGATCTCCTTAGCGGATGCGTGTGAAAGCAATGAGGATAGAGACAATCTGAGGGAGATATTTATGGAGTTTAAGGATGTATTTGCAAAAGATGCTTATGGTTGTGGTTTAACTGATTTACATGTGGCCACACTACCAGAAGGGTGTAGCAGAAATCCAGTGTTTGTACGCCAGTATACACTACCGCTGGCATGTTTAGAATCATTGGCAGAGATTATTAAAAATTTTGAATCGCGGGGAATCATCAGGCCCATTCATAGCACATCCAATACACCTATTTTAGGTGTGTTAAAGCCAAATGGTCAATGGCGGCTATGTGCAGACTTGAGAGAGTTAAATAAAAGAGTACCAGTATCTAGATGGCCACTGCCATTCATTGATCAGGGCCTAGCTCAGGTACATGGTTCAAATGTATTTACCACATTAGATCTCACCTCTGGATATTGGTGTGTGCCATTGGCAGAGGAGATACAACATTTATTTTCCTTTATATTTGACAGGACTCAATATTGCTGGCTTATGGCTCCGTTCGGGTACATCAATAGTGGGAGTGAATTTGGCATATTTTTGAGAAAGGCCATGCCGGATGCAGCGGAAAGAGGAACAATAGTTTATGTGGACGATGTCCTGATAAAAAATGAAAGCCTGAAAAGCCATTTCGATGAAATAAGACATGTACTTGGCCAATTGCAGAAAGCAGGCGCCAAAGTATCTTTGCAAAAAGCACAATGGTGCAAGAAAAAAGTGAACTTTCTAGGGCATGAAGTGACTGAACATGGGCTAAATCCACAAAAGAAGAAAATAGAGGCCATACAAAGATTAAAGGATCCTAAAAATGTGAAAGGAGTACAAAGTTTATTAGGGATGACAGGCTATAACAGAAAGTTCATTGAAAATTATGCAGAAATCACTCAACCATTGACTAAACTGCTTAAATTGAATACTCCCTGGAAATGGGAAAAAGAGCAGTCTGATGCAGTGGCTAAATTAAAGGAATGTCTTGTAAAGGCACCATGTTTAGCATACCCCATAAAGGACAGGGATTTCTTTATAGAAATAGGTTTTTCTGAACATTGTATGTCAGCAGTGTTATCACAAAAACACGATTTGAATCACAAAACCATTGCATATGCAAGTAAGGCATTTTCCCAAGTTGAAATGAAATTTAATGAATGTGAAAAGGCCCTATTAACCACTGTGTGGGCACTACAACATTTCTGCCCCATTGTTCAGGGAGAAAAGGTGATTATTGAAACAAATCATCAACCTTTGCAATTTTTAGGGAGTAAAAGAATTAGATAAGGTAATCTAGCGCAATCCAGAATCACTTCATGGACGCTGGCATTACAAGGTTTTCCCGTAGAAGTGAGATATGGACAAAATAAAAAGAACCAAATTGCTCAAGGGTTAGCTGACTTACATGACTGTGCAGCTGAACAAATACCAAATGAAATGGAAGTGGAAACTAGTTTGCAGGAATTTGAACAATCACCACACAAAGCTTTTGATGAAAAAACATGCAAGGATTTGCCAAATGTATATGTGGATGGCTGTGCTTTTCACATTGAAAATGACAGTAATAAAGAGTTAGTGGCAGGAATAGGAAATGTCTGGTTGGGTTGAAATGTGAAGGCGTCCCCAGTATAGGGATGAGGATTGGAGATAGGAGCAGTCAGGTGGCGGAATTGGCAGCCATTTATAAAGCAATTGCTACTGCAGTTGATAAAAAGTTCAGTGAAATTGTCCTGGTGACTGATTCTGACTATGCACGGAATAGCTTTGTGGAGTATATACCTGGTTGGAAAGCAAGAGGCATGGTTACATACAACAAAAAACCACTTAAACATGGAAAAATGATACAAGCCATAGACAAATTGGTGTCAGAGAATAATTTAACAATATACTGGAGAAAAATTCGTGGGCATTTAAAAACACCAGGAGAGGATAAGGAGGGAAATGATAAGGCAGACCACCTGGCTAAGATTGGGGCTGTGATGGGATAATTGCTACCTATTGATTATTTAATGGGTGAAATACAAATTGATGCAGTGACACGTTCTAAAGCACCAAAGGAGGTAGATCAACCGGTGGTGCAGTGGAGTCATGACACGCCAGACCAAGATTTGATTGAGGCACAAAAGAATGATCGAATTTTGGGAATCTATTATAATCATTTGATAGATCCCGAACAAAATCTTTTAACAGAAAATGATTGTATGGGAAAAGAAGAGTTGAGGGTGCTATTAAAGAACAAAACACGAATTAGATTACAGGATGGACTCATGATTAGAGAGTCCATAACAGGACAAATACAGTGGGTAGTACCCCTTTCATTCAAAGGGCTAATGCTACACCATGCACATGATGCCATAACTGCAGGCTATAGAGGTTCACAGAAAACATTAGAAATACTAAAAGATTATGCTTACTGGCCACATATGTCCCAAGATATGAAATTATATACTAGAGGATGTCTAGTATGCACCCAATTTAAACCTGCTTCACCAATGCATAGAGCACCATTGATGAAAAGAGGCCTAACTCTCCCATGGTCAGATTTGCAAATAGACTATGTAGGTCCTTTAAAAAGGTCGAGCAGGGGACACCGTTATATTTTGAGTGTGGTATGTTTGATGTCGAAGTGGATTGAATGCATTCCTGCACCAGATTGTAGTGCGCAAACAGCAGCCACATTGCTGGTGAACCATGTGTTCTCAAGGTTTGGGTTGCCACAAAGAATTGAGTCAGACAGAGGAAGTCATTTCACAAGTACTCTAATGAGTAAGGTCTGGCAAATACAAGGTGTGAAAAGGAAACTACATATCGCATATCGGGCAGCGTCTTCAGGTACAGTTGAAAGAAGCAATAGGTCTGTTGTGGATATTTTAAAGAAATTTGTGGCAGAAGCAGGTTCCAGCTGGGATTTACGTTTACCGTTGGTTTTGATGGCAATCAGATCAACTCCTGCCAAAGCAACAGGTGTTAGCCCCCATGAGGTCTTGACAGGTAGCAAAATGGTGTTACCACAACACCTACTATACAGAACACATGAGCAGACACTTGTGAGTGCATCCACAGTTCATGAATATATTGATGAACTGAGGAGGCATTTGCAACATGCATTTGCTTTTGTGCAGAGAAATCTGGAAAGAGCTGCTGAAAGTGCAAAGTCTTTTTATGACAAAAAGACATCAGTAAAGGAATACAGTGTAGGGGATCAGGTGTACAAGTTTCATTTTGGAAAAAGTAAACAGAAAAATTCTAAATTTCTAGCAGCCTGGCAGGGGCCATTTCGAATTATAGATAAGGTCTCTCCTGTAGTTTATAAAATTTTGAAAAATGAAGGTGAAACGGCAATAGAGCAGTTTGTCCATGTAAATCAAATCAAACCATGCCATCCCAGACATGAGATCAGGCAGCTTGAGCATGTAGAAACAGATAAAGTCCCATGAACACAAAAAGAGAAAATAAATGGGTACAATCAGGAGGCAGTGACAAAGAAGTTAAAAAGTTGATTGTTATAATGGCACATAAACACTGTAATATATGTAAAAATATATAATATAAAATAAATAAATAAATAAATAAATAAATATATATAATGGAAGCTCATGGTTGATGTGCAGAGAGAAAATGTATTAAATATTGAATGCTGTTTTATATGTGCTTGTTTTCTTTTTAACTTGTGTTTAATTTCTGAAAAAAAAAAAAAAAAAAAAAAAAGAAATATTTTACCAAGCATGTTTTATTTTTGGCAAAAGGGTGAAGTTAGTATTGTGCTATATACTTAATTTGTTTATTTCCTATTTGATTTAGAAAATTACCATTATTTGGTCGGAGGTTCCGGGATCAGAGCCCACGAGAGACGATGGAGTCCTGGAGCCCACGTGGACGGATTCCGGGAAAGCCCCAAAGAGGGGTGAAGACCAAGGCTGCAAAGCTATCAGCATTGAAGATGATACCGATGATATGGTTAATGATGATGATATTTGGAGGGATCTTCAAGAATTCAGAAGCACAGGTTGTCATTGAACCTGGACCAGCATCTGGTATCGCGGTGGAAGAGGCACCAGGATTCATCATGAGTGATAGAAGGATGATTTTCCAAAATATATACATACCATTGAATCCTGAGATTTTGATTGAAAAACACTTGAACAATACCGGAATTAAGATTGAACAGACTAAAGAGTGGCTGGAAATGAGAAAAGAGGACACTAAGCAGTCAATAAGAGATATATTAATGCAATTGGAAAAAACATTTGTGAATTCAGCAGACATTAAGAAGAGGAGAGGAAAGAGAGGTGCGGTGATGTTCGCGATATCATTGGTAATGTCTATAGTTGGAGCCATAATAGGTACCACAATATCAACAGCCAATTCTATTTCGGTAGGAACACTGAGTACTAAAGCGCAACAACTGAGTATTGACTTAGAAATAATACAAAAAACATTAGATGGAATTAGAGGGGGACTGGATGAACAAGTAAGATTCATAAATGAAACTGCAATCATTCTAAATGAACAAGCGGATGTAATGCAACGGGCGACTAAAATAATACTTAAGCATGACAGAACTTTAAATGAAATATTGAACATAATGAGTCCTGTTGATAGACTATTAACGAATTATATGAGAGAAGTTCAAACTGCAGTTTCACAATTGATTCAAGGACATATCCCCTTGTATTTTGTTTCGCAGGATATTATTCGTCAAATGATAGAAAGATTGACCAGGAGGGAAATTGATATAATACAGGTAAAAATTGCATTCGAAATGGGTAATGCAATGCCGTTATATGTGGACTTGGAAAGACTAGAGATCGGATTTTTGCTATGCATCCCATATGTAGCCCCTGAACTTATTTATCAAACGAAGTGGGTACACAACGTGGGATTTTGGCAAGAGGACAAATTTATTAAGATTAAGACTCCAGAAGTGGTGGCATTTCAGTCATGGGAACCTGAAGTTTATTTAATACCAAACCTGGAAACATGTGTACAATTTAAAGAAGAAAATTATATGTGTCCAGGTAAACCGTTTGTTCCTGATGCCACAGATGCTGTTTGTGGTTTGAAATCTGACCCAAGTATATCAGAGGGATGTGAAGTGATTATTAGCAATATGGGGGGTGAAGAAATGGCACAGGCTAAGATGGTCAGAGGTAAATGGTTGGTCAGCACCTGTTTAAAGAACATGACGGTAGTACATTTAAACCATGGAACATACGTGGTTAAACAGGTGAAATATAATGTTTTTATTTACAGGTTCCAAGGGATACAATTGTGTCAATTGGGGGGTTAACATTGTTTCATGTAACAAATGATGTTTGGGAAAGCCAAGTGGAAAATATCGATTTTTTTCAAAGGGATACTTTTCCAATAGATCCGGATGTGGAATATTTATTGAATCACAAAGGAAGACATGTTATAAAAATGAATTTGAGAAAAAACAATATTAAAATTAGTAATCTGGGGATAATAGAAGTGGAAAGATTTAATTGGGGAACCTGGGGGGAACGCTCAATAGTGGGTTTGGCTGTCCTGGTGCTAATCATGGGTGGATGGTTGATTGTGCTATCAGTAAAAATGAAAATATTACTGATTTTACTAGCTACGTCAGGAAGAGAAAGATATCCCAATATACATGCATTTTAAAAGAAAAAAAAGAACAAGTTGTTTTTAGGAATTGGCTTTGATTGTAGCCAAATTCTAAAAACAAAAGGTGGGTATGTAAGGATATTTGGCGTGTTACAGCACAGAGTATAGCACTACTGCACAGGTAGCAATTTTTTTTTTGATGCAGCACCACCACATGGGTGTGGTGCATTGCTATATGTGTTGCCAGATTAACATGGACATATAAGTAAAGACAGGCTATTCAGTCAAAAACGATTTTAACATATAAGATGCAAATCTATTTTTACAGTTAAAAGCACACGTGCACATTCAAAAATGCACACTATTTTTCACCTGAAATGCCTATGGTGCAAGAGACACATTTGAAAATTAATAACTAACCTTATTAATAACTAACCTGACTAATAAAACTGCATTTAACATAACCCACTAATAAAAATGTGTCTCCACTGCAGAATTAGGCCTACTCTGAAAGTGAACTTTTAAACGCACATTCATTTTTTTTCTTTTTCTCTGCTGCTCTGTCCACATAACTACAGGAAGCAAAGGGCTCGAAGGAACAGGAAATCAGTTGGTTACAAATGGTTACTGTAGAAATGAGCCATTGTGTAGTGAGGGAGGAGATGGCATGATTGATTCTGATTGGAGCAGCGTCATAGCAAGTATCATGCTAGAGGCAGTGATAAGAGTTTTGCTGGGGGAGCTTGAGGAGAGGGGAAGGACAATCGAGATTTGGCAGAGCTGGGAGAAGGACAATCGGGATTTGGCAGAGCTGGGAGAAGGACCTGTTTCCTGGCTGAAGCATTCCTGCTGCAAAAGCTGAGAATTCCAGGCAATAACCCCGGTTTGAGAACGAAAGACGCTTGTTTTCACTGGGGTTATACTTCAAGGGAGCCAAATTCAGAAATTCATGCTGAACAGATAAGGTAATTACAGAAGTGTGGGGGCTGAGTGTGTACGAGAATATTCAGTCAGTGTAGGAAAGGAGATATCTGTGCTTTACTCACATGTTTAATATTGCAAATCGAGTTCTTGTCTCCGCCACTCTCTTTTCAGTGTATCACAGACAATGCTGTTACTGTGCTATTTTATTTATTTCTGTAAAGAGTGAGATCGTGTGTAATTGCAACTTTTATAATACACAAAAATATTTGAAAGCAGACGGGTGGTGTGTTTTATATTTACCAATACAGTGCCGATGATGTGGGGAGATGTTTAGACAGTGCAATTGTCATTTTCAAGGTAACTAAACATCAAATTTGGCTGCAGCCGTGTGCACGATGTAATTCAGTATGAGCAATTATAACTAACTGTGTGTGTTGTAGTTTGTCGGAGGTCTATGAGTTGGCAAAAAGGGAGGCCCGGGACATAGTTCACTACCGTATATAAGATAGTGAAAATACCACATGATAGCTCGCTGCCGTAGATAAGACAGAGAGATATTGCCCATGGTGGCACACTAAAAATGAAAATGTGGTGTTCCTGAAATGCAAGCCTGAGGTCTCTCTGGTGATTACACGAAAAATCTAAACAAAAATAAGGGGTTCTGGATATTGGGGCCACAAATAAAACAAGGGAATTATGATCACCAAAATACCACCAACCACGCATACCAACCATGCATACCAACCACGCATGTCTGTGTGCTGAAATAATGCATGTCCACTGTATTATTTTTATACATGGCCCAATCTGAATACAAGGAGTGATTGTTGCTAAGTTATTTTTCGGCGGTAAGAAAATACCGTCAGGCCCAAATCTCCACAAAATACCCTACAGGACCCTATCCATACACTTCAAATAAGCATATTCTGTGCCACATACTCTCAGGCTAGCCCAGGCAAACAATCAGGCTAATGATTGGGACTGCACTATATCAAAGATGTCAGGCTTTGAATCACATCTTACATGTTAAAGCTAAAATGGAAACAATGGGGTGGCACCTGGCCCCTGGTATTCAAATGTCCCAGACACCACTGTGTGTGTCCTGTAATACTATTTAAGTATACATTTGGTTTATCCATTATAGAGCCATAAAAGCATATACACAATCTATATAAATACAAATGTAAATGTTTGTTTGTTCAAAATCTTAAATCTCCGAAAGTTCTTCACTGATTGCTCATGTTTTTATATACCTATCATACATACATGTCACACCTGTGACAGGTAAAACATGCTTATTCTGAAAAACAGCAACATCTAGTGGACGTAAAAACAACACACGCTATACTACATATTTTACTGAAAAACAGCACCATCTGTTGCATGTAAAAGTGACACACGCTATACTGAATATTTTACGATTCCATTTCAATGTTTCTGTGGCTCAAATACGTGCTGAGGAAGCAGCAGAGTGACGTGCAGCCAGACTTCAGGATGCACGGTTGCGAGCACGGAGACAGCGTTTTGCAGCTTCAGATCTGCTTCGTTCTCAACAGAAAGACATCAACGAGAAACAGCAGATCCGTGTCAAACATGACTCCGTGCTCAGCAATCACGCGATTACAATCCCCTTGCATTCCGGTACAAACCAGTTGATGATTATAGTTTGAGACTGCATGTTCTTATCGGCGCCATGACTGAAGTGTGTCCTTGTTACAAGGCTTTGAAATGTAATGGAGAAACGAAAGGAATGTGTTGCGCCGCCTAAAAAATTAAACTGCCTCAACTTGGAGACGCTCCAGAGCCATTAAAAACGTTGCTTGCCGGATGTTCCGCCGAATCAAACCATTTCCTATCTAACATCAGGAAATACAACTCATGCTTCCAAATGACGTCGTTTGGCGCAGAAATCGTAACAGCTCAATTCATGCCAACTTGCGTTTGCAATCACCATCAACAAAGCTCAAGGCCAATCGTTAGAATTGTGTGGTTTAGATCTAGACACGGATTGCTTCTCACATCGACAATTATATGTTGCGTGTTCTACAGCCGGAAAACCAGACAATCCCTATATCTGCACAGACAATGGAACAACAAAAAATATTGTATACCCACAAGCATTGTGAAATTAATCATATTTGAAACGTGCCGTTTCTCTTTTCTTTCTTTTCCATTTAACCATACTGAGCCACAGCAACGCGTGGTCGGGGTCAGCTAGTACACAATATATGATATCAGCATAAAGTGAATCACAGGTTAAAACTGTCATGATATCTACACTCCATGAATTACACACAACTAAATAATAACAGATGCAATCACATTAAAACATATAAGTATTCACGTTCAATACAAGTCAAATCACAATATACATGTGTTAAGATTCCTAGAAAGGTGGGGGGGGCAATTAAAATCGAGCATTGATTGTTTGTCTACTTTCTGCCAGGGGATTTAACAAACAGTTTTCTTTCTAACTAGGCTCGGTAGATACACTTTGCTACATAAAAAATACATCTAAACTGGCAGCAGAGCAAAAAATTAACATTGCCTGAGTGGTAGTCCGAATGCCATTTGCCATAAAAGATGCTCGAGATACTTAACTCAAAGGGCCTCATTAGGACCCTGGTGGAATAGGTTTCACAGCGCCGTTAATGGTGCCGGTGCCATAAAATCCATTCCGCCCTATTACGAGGTTCCCTCATGGGACCCGCTCACGACGTCTGATCAGACTAGACGTCCTTTCCAGGTCCCGCGAGGGGACCAGGGAGCTAACAATGGGCCTTTTATTAACGGGCCCATTGTTAGCACCCTCCCCATTCCCATTGAGCCCTATGGGGGCTCTAATGGGAATGAGGATGGGTAAATTGAATGAGGAATTACCTGATCCTCCAAGTTTGGAATGGCCCGGTAATTCCTCATTCAAAGAACCCGGACCCGAGTTTGGAGGCAGCCAAGCCGCAAATAGCGGCATGGCTACCTCCAAACTCCTAATGAGGCCCAAAGAACCTTATAGCATTCACATATAAGCATAAAGTGTAAACTTGACTCCTCAGCCATCACACATATCTGAAATATGCTAACACTAGATCCCTTCCATTAAGAAAGAAAACTTGGCCTTTTTCAAAGTCTCTGTACGGAATTCCACAGAGAGTGCTTGTGCGTATGATGGTGATATATAATCTAAATATAATTCTCCATTTTCATTTTTGGGAGGCACATCGCTGCTTCCATCATCCTTGCTTTGATTCCCCGGTCAATTAGAGTGGGGTTGTCCCAAAGGCAAACCAGGTCCAGATCATTGAGTCATGCATTGATATTTTTAAGCCAGAGCGTCCTCCCTCTAGGGACATATGGGCCTGATCACGACTTTGGCGGTAACGTCGGCGCTAATAGCGCCGGATCACGAGTTTGGTGGTAATGTAATTCCTCATTCCCCATTGAGCCCATTCGGGAATGCCCCATTCCCCATTGGGCTCAATGGGGAAAATTCGCACTCTTACCGCCGGCAGATTTCCCGCCGGTGGTAATAGCGCACATTTTCGGCGGATTTCCCCCCAGCCAAGAGCTGGGGCGAAATCCGCGGAAGTCCTGATTTGGCGGACCCTTAAATCCAGCAGTAATAGCGCGACCGCTGGATTTAAGGGTTACCGCCAAAGTCATGATGAGGCCCATAGTATGTAACAATGCCTCTTAATATTTCTTGAGGCACGGGGAGATCCATAATATGACCCACTACGTTATTGGTCTCAGACCTACCTCATCACCAATTGGTCTGAATTCACACTCCAGGAGGAGTCGAGCATTTGGGGTACTTTGTGGGATCAAAGCAGATTTTTTAGAAAAGTATTTTTAGTGATCGATAGGGCCTCAATGTTAATGAATCCCCATATGTCTGCACCATATACTGATGCAGACTTGTATTGAGGTTTATAGACTTCTAGTGTTGGTATAACGGCACCCCCCCCATGTTTGAAGATGTAGTTATTCATGGCACCATTATTTCTCTTTAGTGTTTGTGAGCTGGGCAGGCCAAAGTCAATTTTCCATCCAGCGTTGATGAGGTAGTCAATCAAGGCACCTGCTCCAGGTTGTGGCCCTCAATATCAACCGTAAATTCAAAAACCATTGCTTTCATTCTATTGATGTTAATTTCAAGCCCCATTCCTTACATTTATTGAAGAAGATGTTCAGGGTTGCCTTCATAAGCATCAGAGTTGTTGCTAAAAGGACTGGGTTTTCTGCAAAAAATAACATTTGTATTCCATCTTGTACCAACCTCGGCGGGTCCAAACATGATTCCATCAGCCCCTTAAGGATTCCTTTGACGTATATACAGAACATTAGGGGGGTGAGTATGCACCCCTCTCTTACTCCCCTAGCCACCTTTGAAGGACTTGGTTACCTCCCTTGAAAGTCCCCAACTGACCACTGCCTCATTTTTGGTGAAAAGAAGGCATACCAAAGTCAGGAGGTGGAGAGGGATGCTGGAGTCTAGCAATGCCCGCCAGAGTAAACTTCTTCGAACACCGCCAAACGCAGTTCTTAAATCCACAAACGCTGCATGTGATCTAGTTTTGTTTAAGACCACATACTTTTGCTAAATTAAAAATAGAAAAAAAAATCACCTTGTCAATTGTGCTTTTACCTGACCTCAACCCAGCTGGCAAATGACTGATTAGATCTCCAGATTCAACACATTCTTGTAGATGCTTCAATAGGGGTTTTTCAAATGTTTCCCCCTCCTCATCCAAAAGGGAAATAGTGCTATAGTTTTCCAGGCTCTCCATCCCTCTTTTTATACATTGGAACTATCTCAGCCTTTTGCCAAGAATCTAGAATGTGTGCTGATGCAATAACAAGTTAAATAACGACATTAAGACTGATTACCATAACAGAGACTCACTTTTTTACAAGCCACTTGGAATCTTGTCAGGCCCTAGCGCTGTAGCCCATTGTTATATAGCTAATACCGCTATTTATTTATGTAGATTCTATGATCTTTTGCAACGAAAAACTAAAGTTTATGTTCTCCTTCCATTTTGCTAATTGTTGTCCCTGAGGAAGTTAGGTTTGTTCTTTCTCTGTACACATCGTCAAAGTGCTTGTCCCAGATGGATGGAGGGATGCAGGCCTGGAGAGAGGAATCACATATTCAGGGTAATTCATAGAATTTCGCACAAAAGTGGCGCACGTGGCTGGCGCACAGTGTGCGCGTGTGAATGTCTGCACCAGCCGCGTGCGCTAAAATCGATTTCCGCTCACAGCGTGTTCATGGATTTTAGCCTCCAAAACCAGCCGTGGCGCAGAGTGGTGCAGCGACCCTGCAGCAGCGCCAGTTATGCCCCCAAGAACGCACTTGCGCAAGGAAAAGCCATCAAAATCCCCAATCCAGCGCAAAGGGCTGTGCTAACCCTGGACCAGTTTACAGGGCTGCCAAACAGCCAAGCCAAGCGGGGAACGTGTATTACTGGGGTTCGCGTGAAGTTTCACATGCGATTGGAGAAGGGTACGTGTATTACGGGGTTCGCGGGAAGTTTTACATGCAAAAGGGCCTGTGCGAGTGGGGTACGTGTATTACGGGGGTTCGCGGGACGTCACACACGCGATTGGATCCGGGTGCGTGTATTTCGGGGGTGCGTCGGAGGTTTCACACGCGAAAGGGCCTGTGCGAGTGGGGTACGTGTATTACGGGGGTTCGCGGGAAGTCACACACGCGATTGGATCTGGGTGTGTGTTTTTCGGGGGTGTGTGGGAAGTTTCACACACGAAAGGGCCTGTGCGAGTGGGGTACGTGTATAACTGGGGTTTGCGGTAAGTTTCACATGCCATTTCAGCAGGGTACGTGTAGTACGGGGGTTCGCGGGAAGTCACACAAGCGATTGGATCCGGGTACGTGTATTTCGGGGGTGCGCAGGTAGTTTCACACGCGAAAGGGCCTGTGCGAGTGGGGTACATGTATAACTGGGGTTCGCAGGAAGTTTCACACGCCATTTCAGCAGGGTACGTGTATTACGGGGGTTCGCGGGAAGTCACACACGCAATTGGATCCAGGTACGTATATTTTGGGGGTGCGTGGGAATTTTCACACGCGAAAGGGCCTGTGCGAGTGGGGTACGTGTATTCCTGGTGTTCGCGTGAAGTTTTACATGCGAAAGGGCAACGCCCATGAGCAATACATCACAGACGCGCTTACACGCTAAGGGCCTTTGGTCCAATGAAATCGCATACGTGTGCTGACCCGCTTACGCGCTTAGGGCCTTTCCTCGAATCACACACTGACGTGCACATTTTTCACGTGCCAAATCACTCCGTATCAAGCTGGCCACGCATACACACACGGAAGACCACGCTCCTGCCCTGAAGACCATTTTCCTGCCCCCCAGAGCCCTGAGCATGCTCCCACCTGCCATCTGCTGCTGCCTGACTGTCTGCTGCCCACGTGCCCTGCTATTTGGTGCCTGAACATCAGCCATCTGCAGGGGTCCAGTTACTGTGTCCACCCCTGCTGGAACAGAAGACTCCCGACTGGGATACCATCGCTCCACAGCCCAGCCCCAGGACCCAGTTGCCCACCCACTCCTGCCTCTGGGGTTGCCATGTCGGGCACATCTCCATCTGGCACCACTGGCAACCCCCAGCCAGAGAGGCAGAGGGCCACCAGCTTCACTGCCACCGAAGTTGGTGTCCTGGTGGAGCATGTCCTGGGGCATTATGATGCCCTCTTTGGAACATCACGCGCCAACAAGGAAGGACGGGAGAGGATCTGGGACGATGTAGTGGTGGCCATCAACGCGGAGGGGGTGGCAACCCGCGACATCAAGCACGTCAAGAAGCGCTGGGAAGACTTCAGGTCCAGGACCCTCCACAAGGCCCGGCGCCTCACGGAAGGGGTCCGGGCACGCATGAGTAACATCCAGATGAGGGTCCTGGAACACGTAGGCCCAGCGCTCCACGCCCAGATCCTTCGGAGGGAGACCCGTCCGGAGTTGAGCGTTAAGTGGCCAAGCATTGCTGTGTGAGACAGGGCATGTTGCAGTGTGCTGCTAGTCTGATGCTTGCCTGTATGTGTGACATAGGCCATGTATGGATGTGTGTGTGCAGGGACATCATGGTCATGCATGTGAGACCAGTTATGTGTGAACCACATGGTTGGTGCATGTGTTTTAATGCAACATGGGGAGCTCTGTGCGGAATGCACACATGAAAGCATGGCTGTCTGTGTTCCTGGACATGAAGGGGGAGTGAGGAATGGGTGCTGATGTCATGTACATGTATGGTGCACATGTGTGTGTGTGTGCCAGAGAAGTGTGTGTGTGACTTTGAAACACCATGGCTGCATGTGACTTTGAAGGCAACATCTTGGTTTACAGGGGCCCTTCAACATGGATGTTGATGTTGATTGCGGGCGCCAGGACTGTTTCTGCATGTGTGTTGTGTGCATTCACCCATGTGTTGTGGAATGACAGGATGGAAGTGACATTTGACAGTGCCACTCATGTGTTATTGCTTCCTGTCTAGGGTATTTTGTACTGTACCCTGATGCTTGTGTTTTATGTCTCCCTCTACGCAGCGTCAAGTGAAGAAGAGGGCGGAGATGGCGCTGTGGAGCCAAGCGGTGGGGATGCCTCCACTGGGCGGCGACGCAAAGCCCAGCCACCCTCCCAGGAATTACCATAATCCGGGACCGAGGGGGCTGGTGCTGCGTCTGCCACAACGGCTGTGGCGGAAGGGCCGGAAGGGCCGGATGAGCCCCCACAGGGGCTTCCAATGACAGAAGACGGCGTGGAGACATCCAGGTTGGTGGTCTTCACAGAAGAGGAGGAGCCCGCTACTGAGCCGCACATGGGGCTTGGTGGGGGTAGTACCACTGGTGCAAGTGGTGCAGTCCAGGGCCAGGTCCCTGACCCTGTGACTGCACCACCATGCACCAGCAGGGAGGCCCCGTCCCAGGCCCGTCCGCAGGTAGGGGAGAGTGCCATGTCATCTGCCTCTCCACTACCTGCGGACGAGGGGTCCCCGAACGTATGGGCTCCGTCCTGGTTGGTGGGTCCCTACATGTGTCGCGCACTCTGTCGGACCTCTCCTCCTCTGTGGAGACTATGCGCCAGTCGTTCGCCCCCTGTGGACCTGGCCCGACCAACACAGCCAGCTTGGTGGAGCTCACATCCCTGCCACAGTCGGGAGTCGGCGGCCCAGCAGGGGTGGACACCACAACTGGAGACCAGCCGATGGAGGATGTGCAGGCACCATCAGACATGGCACATGGACAGCAGCAGCAGGAGCAGGCTCTAGGTGGGAGCCATCATGGCTCGGGGCCTTCGACATCGGAGGGGCAGGCATCGGCCAGAGGGCAGGAGGACCCAGGACTGGAAGTGTCTTCCGTGTGGCAGCGGTTAGGCCATGCCATAGATGCGGAGCGGCAGCGGGCAGAAGAGGCACGGCTCACGATGGTCAGGGCGGAGAACTCCATGCGGAGGGCCCTGAGGCGGGCCGAGTACCTCGAGGCAATTCGCAGGGAGTCGGAGGAGAACATGTCGTCATCCCTGCGAACCCTTGGGGCCATGGAAGAGGACCGCCTCCAGGACATTGAGCAGGAGTTCGATGATGCCCTGGCCCGGGACATCCAAAAGTGAGCCATCAGACTAGCCCGCTGCCCTTGTAAATAGTTTTTAGAGTTAGGTTTCCTTTCGTTTTCCTTTTATTTGTGGTCAATGGACAATGCCACACAAATTTGTATATAGTTATATTTTTAGGTAGGTAGGTAGGTAGGTTTCAATTTTTTTGGTTGGGATCATGGACCCTTTACATCCTTGGACAATGGATTGTATATAGTTGGACTATGGATTGATTTCTCTTATTTTCTGTATCATGAACATGAAGCAATGGAGATTTTTTTTTACATTTCCTTTCTATTTGCGTTGTTGGAGGCTGACTTTGGACTGTTTTTCTTTCAAATTTTTTGGATTGGTTTTCATTTTCATTCAATCATCATTTTCACATGCTTTTCATTTCATGTTTCATATTTTGGTATGCTTTCATTTCATTTTTGATTTCATGTACATAATACATTTTCATTTTTTAGTAACATGTGTGGGATTCGCTCATTGGGTTGATGCATGTGAAAATGTGGGTTTACACAAGCAATGCCAACCAGTGTATATGTGTGACGGACATGTGTTGATGTACATAGTTGGCTTTTGGTTTGTGTCATGAGATCAGCATTTCACTGCTGGGGCGTGGGGGTGCAGGGGGACATGAGTGGGACATGAGTGGGGGCCTGCTGACAGGTGCCCTACACTGCTGGGGGGTGGGGGTGCAGGGGGACATGATTGGGGGCCTGCTGGCAGGTGCCCTGCACTGCTGGGGGGTGGGGGTGCAGGGGGACATGAGTGGGGGCCTGCTGGCATGTGCCCTGCACTGCTGGGGGGTGGGAGTGCAGGGGGTCATGCGTTGTTGATCAGTAGTGCAAGGTGACATGTGGCTTGGCTGGGGCATGCCCATGGTGGATGGGCTGCCTGCGGGACATGACCAGGGGTAGTCCCCTGTGGTGTGGGCTGCCTGCAGGGTCCGTGGAGGGTGTAGAGGGAACACCTGGGAGGACCCACACTGCCAAATCACGTGTAGGACTCCCCTGCACCCCCGAAATACACGTACCCTGCTGAAATGGCATGTGAGACTTCCCGCGAACCCCGTAATACACGTGCTCCGCTCGCACAGGGCCAATATTCCTGGGGTTCGTGAAATGCTGATCTCATGACACAAACCAAAAGTCAACTATGTACATCAACACATGTCCGTCACACACATACACTGGTTGGCATTGCTTGTGTAAACCCACATTTTCACATGCATCAACACAATGAGTGAATCCCACACATGGAGCTAAAAAATGAAAAAATGAAAATGTATTATTAACATGAAATCAAAAATGAAATGAAAGCATACCAAAATATGAAACATGAAATGAAAAGCATGTGAAAATGATGATTGAATGAAAATGATAACCAATCCATATAAATTTGAAAGAAAAACAGTCGAAAGACAGCCTCCAACCACGCAAATCCAAAGGAAATGTAAAAAAAAAAGAAATCCATTGCTTCATGTTCATAACCAAAAAAAGGAGAAAAATCAATCAATCAATCAGTCAAGTTTATTCGGATGTGTAAAAACAACCATTAAACAACAGATAAAACTCATTAATGCACAGATCCAATTTACAAATTAATAAAATTGCCTTACCATAAAAATGCAGTCAATAAACAATTCCTAAGAACAGTGTACAAAAACATTTGTTTGTTAAAAAAATTACCTCAACAGGGGCTGTATTCAGAAAATATGGGAGAAGAATCAAACCAACAGCTATACACATACCTATTATCCCAAAAAAAAGATATTATACTTAGTTTACAGGCCTTCGTCACCTTGAAGTTTCATAATACAATTTCTAAAGTACATCGCTCTTTTCAGAAACGTCAAGAGAGCCCAAGCAGTGAAAACTGTTTCAGCACTCAAAAGGAACACTAAAGCAGCCCTATGAGTACGAATCGCCATCTTCTTGAGGGCAGGAATCAAAGTCAATTTACGTATACCAACATATCCTGTGCAAAAGAACAGCAAATGGGCGAGATCCTCTCTATAATAACCACAAACCGGGCAGCTTGCTGTGTCAGGAAAACCCCTCCACTTATAAGTGTTACAATTCAACCAAAGACAATTGAACCGTGCTCTGGAGATCAACCACCTGTCCTTTTTCAGCACACTCCATAGCAAATACGGTTGGATTCCTGTTAAACAACTGATGCTGGAGTGCAGTTCGGCATTACTGTGGCCAGACTCCAGCAGAATTCTTTCTTTTTCTTACTATAACTTCACCCAACATGCCTTTATAAACAGCCCCCTCACTCTTAGATATAAGTGGAACAGGCAGAAAAAGCGCACCCAAATTAGCTTCCCCCAAAAATGAAAAAACATATGCTAACCAAGGAATTTTTTTCCAGCCTCTTTTGTCCATCACAGTACATAGGATGGTTTGACACAGGGTGGCGTGCTCATTAGCCCAAAGCCTGACCCAGAATAACAAAGGGGCCAGTGCCCACTGATCTTCCCAATGCTCCACCCCCAAAACCCTATAGACCGCTATACCAGAAACACTGGGCGGAAGCCCGAGCAAATTTTTTAAAAATGTGCTCTCCTTTCTCTGTATTTCCACCGCATTCTGGTAACCCCAGATAGCTGCGCCGTACAGAGTCGAGGCCATGGTTTGGATGCCATAAATCTTGAGAATCACATCCAATGGCTGGCCCCTACACTTTGACATAAACCGTGAGATACCACCTAGCTGTTGGCTCATCTTAACAGATTGTTTTGCCACATGGTCTTTACCATTTAGTACCTCAGAGAACCGTATCCCAAGGTAATCAAAGGAATTAACTCTGGGGATGATTTCTCCAACACAGAGCATGGGTTTCATTGGCGCAAGACATTTTCTACCCAAACACGCCATTACCGCAGATTTCTTGGAATTAATTTTTAGACCCAAGTTGCCCATAAACGTAGAGTAGGCATTAATCAGGGCCTGTAGCGCCCGAGGAGTTCTTGCCAAGAGGACGGTGTCGTCAGCATAGGCCAATACTGGGAACCCTCTACCACCCAATGTTAAATAATCGGCCAGTACACCTACCAGGTCCTGTGAGAGGCCATTGATGTAGAGGCAGAAGCAAATGGGAGCCAATACACAGCCCTGCCTCATACCACACCCCACCTGGAAGCAGGCCGTACAGTGCCCCCCAGAGCCACTATGAACACAAGCCTCATTATCCATATGGAGGTCTACCAGGGTCTGTAAAATTGCACCTGGGCACCCTAAGGACCCAAGCACTGCCCAGAGCTTATCTCTGCCTACTTTGTCAAAAGCAGTGCTTAGGTCCATAAATGCCAAATAGACTACCTCGTCCCTACAGAACACAGAATTAGCCACCAGCAAGTAAAGATTGAGGCTCTGTTCTAATGTACCCACTCCAGGGCGAAACCCAAATCGGATATCAGATAGAATGGACTGTTTCCCGATCCAAGACTCAATGCGGGCCAACAAAATTCTGCCAAAGATTTTAAACAAGGAGTCTAATAAAGAAATAGGCCTATATGCGCCAGGGCTTGACATATCACCCTTTTTAAATGTTGGGAGGATTATCGCCCGCTTCCACGAGGGAGGATATTTCCTTGCTTTAAGACATGCATTAAACACCACAGTCAGAAGTGGGGCCCACAAATCAGCTGGGTCCTGGAACAGATCCGAGGGTATCATGTCTGGGCCAGGGGCACGATTATGCGCCTGGAGCTTGATTGCCTTGACAATCTCCTCCACCTCAAACCTTAGGCAAGGGCCACTATAATCTAGTTCGACGCCTGAATTTTCGGACCCGAACAAACTATCAAAGTGCGCTACCCATGCCCCTTCTTCCACATGGGTGCCACTCCTCAGGTTGGACCAACCGCCCTCCGGGCCGCTTTTTACGAAAGCCCAAAAAGCCTTCTGATCCCCCCACGTAGCGGAAGTTCAAAAAACCTTCCCAGGTGGCCTGTTCTATTTCCCATTTTCTTCTTTTTAGCTCTTGTTGATAGGTTTTTCTATCTAGGGCAATCTTCAGTCTACCACTTGTCGCGTCCTTCAAAGTTCTCAACAACGATTTTTTTGCCTTTTTGCAAGCCACATCTAACCACCCTCTTCTTGGTACAGAGCCATTGGTTTTTATTGCTTTAGAGAATTTGGATGTTAATGCAGCCAACAATTCTACAAATTTCTCTACTTTTACTTGCGCAGAGAGATGGTTACCCAAAATGTCCATCACAAGCGAATTGTTCTCATTTAAAGAGATATAATGCAGCCCCTCCTCTAAGATAGTGCCCCATTTGATTCTACTCGAACCAGCAGGTATTCCCTGCCATGGGCTGGGGGCTATGGCTTGCGATTCCCTAGCCCCCAACAAACCCTTGAGCGTTAGACAAATGGGCATGTGGTCACTATTGGTATCCGTCATCACCTCAAAGCTTACTACACAATCCCAGAGATTTACTGAGATGCAAAAATAGTCAATTGTTGAACAGCCTTGATGATTTTTAAATGTCCCCTCCCCAGGTATGTCTGGCGCCTTACGGCCATTAACAATTCGGAAACCCCATTCCAGCAACCATAAATGAAACTGTAAGCCCTTGGGGCAGACTCTCCCATCTCGCATGCTCCTTGGCGGGATATTCTCTAACTGATCCTCAAGGGGGTCTAGAGCAGCCAAATCTGGACCTCCCCCCATTTTTAGGTTAAAATCCCCACCCCAAATATAGGAGGTAGTCTTCCTGCTTTCCTTAGACAGCAGATTCTCAATGAGCTTTTTGACTTTGGAGAGTCTCTCTAGGTCAGAGATGTGAGGGCTGTTATAAAAATTAATAATACAAATCGCCTTCCCCTTCCCAGAGGTTAGAGACACCACCTGCAGGAAATCCAGCTCAGTAGGAATCACCTCAATCCTACATTCCAATGCAGCCTTAATCATAATACACAGGCCACCATAATATCTACCACTCTGGCAGGAGTGGCAAACGTAACAAAACCATCTAGATGTGGGGGTTCCAAAGCCCAAGTTTCTTGAAGTAGGACTATAGAATTGGCTTGAAGGAGTTCCATCACGGGGCCCATTTTAAGCTTCCTCATTGCGCCGGCAATGTTCCAACACAGCAGGCGCAATTGCAGACTATCATTAGCCGAACCCCCATCGGATGTTAAGGGGTTAAACACCATTTCCCCATCCACATTTTTAATCTCTTGTCAATCCACATCCTCACACAACGTTAATATCTCGAAATGGTTATTCAAAGACAGGGGTGCTGGATCACTCCTAACCGGGGCTTTCCGCTGACTCCTGTTAGCTGAAAGTGTGCTCCATCCTTCCATAGAGATATTGGACGGTCGCTTTCGTGTCATGTTAGAGTTTAGGTCACCTGTACCTCCGCCTTGCCTACTTCCCACCATAGGATGTGGCATCTTCCTTCCCCCACCCGGGATGTAAAAGTAATCCAAAGAGAGTAGTTTACTAAACAGTTTATAACCATTGGGCTTAAGACCCCAAGCTAAATTAGTATTCAGGAGGTATTCCGTGATCTGGGCATCGGAAAAAGTAATTATCACACAGTCCCCACTCACATTCTTGGGTCTATTCCCCACCTATCCCACTCACCTGGCCATACAAATCATTTTGGGGTCAATCTTAGGCCCTAACAAGTTCGTATTAATCCAATGGGAGGCCTTGTTAATCAGAGATACTGTGGATTCAAAACTACCATTTGGGAGCCCAGGCAGACCAGTGATAACCCCCACATAGGGGACTGCTTCCGGGGGTAGGTTCAAAATGATATAATTCCCCGGCCCACTCCCAGGGCCCCGTTCACTTACCATTTCTACTTGTTTATCTATCTCCCTCTCCCTACCAGGCCCACTAATCCTCTTATTCGCCTCAGCAACATCGTCCAGATCATCTATAACCAGCACCTCCTGGCACCTCCCCGATGGAGCAAAATCCTTCTTACCATTAAGGGTGGTTTCACTGAATACAGGGGCAGTCGCGGGACACTTGCACCGCCAGTCCTCTAAACCCTTTTCCTCAACAATACTGGCCAAGTCAGACAGTTTGAGAGATACAGTCCTGATGTAGTAATCCATAATGGCCAGAGTATTTAGAACCCCCTCTTTTAACCCCCTCAAAGAGTTCAGCAACACCTGTAACGGTTTGAGTTTCTCCTCCAATAGGGCCTCCAACCATTCTTTGTCACCCTGACTCGCCGTAGAGCAATCTAAGGGCCCCGATTCCCTTTCCTCCAAATCCCTGCCATTATGACTAGAACCCCCCTCCGTGGAATGTATAGTTTGTCGCAGTAAAGGTTGGGGCGACAGGGATTTCCCCGTCACCACGCTCGAAACCAACTCAGCCCCCCTAGTCGTAGAACCCGTATCATCGTCCCCCTGACCCTTCCGCTCCCCCAAACCCTCCCCCCGGGAAGCAGCCTCACTAGAGGCAGGCTCAACCGCTTTCATACAATTAGCTATTTTATTGGCCATGGCATCTAAGTAAAAATCCAAGGATCTTTGGGAGTGTGTTACACCAGATTTTGAAGAAGTTTTAGTTTTGGCTGCAGCGATTGGGGGTTTGATGAATTGAGAGGAAGTAGCATTTTTAGGTTTTTTCGCCCTTTTGCTGGTGACCCCAACCCTCCCTCCCCGGCTTTTCTCTTCCCCATAGAAAAACACTGTAAAAACTGGAAAGAGATTTACTCCGGAACAGCTCCAGATATAACAAAATTAAAAAGACAATACTGGAGACCAGGATGACGGTGAAATCCAAAATATAACCAAAAATAAATATACAGGAGGGGGAGAGAATGGAAAGCTTGCAGCCCCGTCACGCTCTCTACATACGATAGGCACTGGATACTACACACTAATAGAAAAAATCAACACTAAAAACATATGAACCTAAAATGGGATTTAGAATCAGCACTATTAAAAACCCTATTAAAAACCCCATAAACTCAATATATGTATATTATTAAAAACGAGCAAAATGCAAATACGCAAAAATAGTTTTACAAAGAAGAAACCTTGCAGCAACAATTCACGGTCCCCAAACAGAACCGAAACAAAAATACAAAGATAATAGTTAATAAATAATCTAAAAAAAAAAGTCCACAGGCGAAAACAGAATCCAAGGTTATAATTGGCCGAAGACTTTAGAACCTCCTGCAAGGAGTCAAAAACTGGGCTAAAGGCGCAGCTGCAACTGTTGCAGCAGCGTCACAAGAATAACCCCAGTTAATAGATGTCAAAGTCAGGTGTTAAAAGCCCCTATTTGGGTCCGAATGCCGGAACATAGATAGCAGAGCCGATCAAGAATCCATATGGCTCACACAGTCTAACACGGAGGCTGATCACGCAAGCTGGAGGGCGAGGAACGCCCGACAGCTTAAGGAGCTGTCGTAGTCCGTCTCTCCCCCCTCGGCCTCCAGCCAGCCTTAAATATGGGCGTGTAAGCAAGCGTAAACGTGTGGATAGGAAAAAGGCAGCCACAATAAATGCTACCTCAGCATACGGCAAGCAGCGGACAGCGTACCTTATGAAAGTCCATAGGCAGGTGGCGGAGGGTAACTGTACCCTTTTTAGAGACCAGAAGGCGCGGGCAGGAGATAGCAGAAACAAAACTGCTCCCATGCCCCAAATGTCACAAAGGACACCAAGGACTCTGCGGACTCTGCGCGCTCCGCGCTGGCGTGGGTTTTTGTACTGGTGAGCCCGCCTTCTCCTCGCCAGAAAGGAAAGTTAACCCTTTGCAGGGGCAGTCAGGCATCAACACAAGAGCAGAGCTTCCAGGACATCAAGGACTCTGCGGACTCAATCCATAGTCAAACTATTTACGATCCATTGTCCGGGAAAAAAAAATTCCATTGTTCCATGTCCATAATGCAAAAAAAAAAAAAAAAAAAGGATACATGATGAAACTATATAGAATCCATTGCCCAAGGATGTAAAGGGTCCATGATCCCAACCAAACAAATGAAACCTACCTACCTAACTACCAAAAAATATGACTATATACAAATTTGGGTGGCATTGTCCATTGACCACAAATAAAAGAAAAACATAAAGGAAACCTAACTCTAAAAACTATTTACAAGGGCAGCGGGCTAGTCTGACGGCTCACTTTTGGATGTCCCGGGCCAGGGCATCATCGAACTCCTGCTCAATGTCCTGGAGGTGGTCCTCTTTCATGGCCCCGAGGGTTCGCAGGGATGACGACATGTTCTCCTCCAACTCCCTGCGAATTGCCCGCCTCAGTGCCCTCCGCATGGAGTTCTCCGCCCTGACCATCGTGAGCTGTGCCTCTTCTGCCCGCTGCCGTTGCGCATCTATATCATGGCCTAACCGCTGCCACACGGAAGGCAATTCCAGTCCTGGGTCCTCCTGCCCTCTGGCCGATGCCTGCCCCTCCAATGTCGAAGGCCCCGAGCCATGATGGCTCCCACCTTGTTGCTGCTGCTGCTGTGCCTCTGCCTGTGCCCTGGCTCTTGCTGCCTGCACATCCTCCTCCGGCTGGGGTGCAGTTGTTGAGGTGGCCACCCCTGCTGGACGTCCGACTCCCGACTGTGGCAGGGATGTGTCCTCCACCAGCCTGGCCGCAGGGTCAGAGGCAGCTCCACAGGGTACCCAGGTGATACATGGGTGGGAAGATGGCATGTAGGATGACTGGGGCATAGGGGGTTCAGTTGAGGAGGGGGTCGGAACAAGGTCCAGAAAACGGAGGAATCCGGCCCTTGTGAGCTGTCCCAGTAGGTCAACGCGGTCAACGAGCCATCCGAGAAGACGTGCAGTCTCCTCATGAAAAGACTGCAGGTCAGCTCGCATGGCCCGTTGACGCAACGCCACCCCACCCAGGACAGGCTCAACCCGGTCCCGGATAGCCACGTTCGCAGGGAGAGGAAGGCCAGTTGTTATAAGCGGATCCCCTCCCTGAAAACGGGTCTGGACGTAGGCATCCCTGCTGGTGCGGGATGATGCAGTCACAGGATCGGGGACAGGATTACACACAGGCACCTCCGCGGTGGCCTGTGCTGCCTCCTGTCCCTGCCCCTGCACTGCACCACTAGCACCAGTGGAATCCCCACCTCCAGACCCTGTGTCTGTCCCTTGCACGGCCTCCTCCTCCACCAAACCCCCCACCAACCTGGATGACTCCGTGCCATCTTCCTCCGTCAGACCCTGTGGGGTCTCAGCTGCCCCTTCTGCTGCCGAGGAGTCCAACTCTGACCTCCGCGTCTTGGACCTACCCTCGGCAGCTGCGGCCTGGGATGCGGCACCGGACTCCTCACTCCCCGACGAGATCACAACCTGCGGGGGGAGCCGGGCCTTGCGTCTCCGGCTGGCGGTGCGATCCCTGCCGCTGTGCTCCACAGCACACTCTCCGCCCCCGTCATCAGTTGACTCTGCAGACAGGGAGAGATAGGAGACAAGCATCACGTCACTGTACAATGGACTGATACACACATGACAGTTCCACATGAGTGGCAGGGACAAACTTCAGACATGGCATCGCAATCCCCAACACACATATCATTTCAACTCACACACATGAGCTATTCCACAGCCATATCACAACGGCCAGCAACATCCATACACATACTACAGCATGAGCAGTCAAAGGTGAGCCAGACATCACATGAAACACAGGGAGTGCACTTGACATGCACACACGCCACCACACTTACATGCATGTCTACATCTCCGGCAACTGTTTCAGTGAAGAGATCGCCATACATGTCACATCTGCCATTCATCCTTCTCCTATCAGTGTCACGTGCATCCATGATGCATCACATTTGCACACTTGTGAAATACACATACATGCACATGTACACAGTGCAGATACATGAATTATGAACCACCATCTGTGCCACAACCATGCCAATGTACATACGGGGAGATTGAAACCTGTGTGCTCCCACACCTGCATATGCCCAGCATGCTTATCAACACATACACCATCAATGTGTTTCACACCTGAGAGGACTCACATGTGGCAGCCAGATGCCCATGTTCATACACATCCCTACATGGCCCTACATAAACACATGTGCAACCTGCACACTACTGGCACAACACGACACGCACAGCATACCATCAACATGCATGTACACTTACCGCTCGACTCAAGGAGGTCTGCCTCTCAAGGATTTGGACGTAGAGCGCTGGGCATATGCGTTCCAGGACCCTCATTTGATGGTCTGACAGCTGGCCCCGGCGCCCCGTGGCATCCGCTGCCTTAGCGAGGCGCCGGGCCGCGTTGAGGGTCCTGGACTTGAAGTTCTCCCAGTGCTTCTTGACATGTAGTAAGTCGCGGACTGCGACCCACTCCGCATTGATGGCAGTCACGATGTCCATCCAGATCCAGGTCGTCCTTCCTTGTCGGCGCGCAAACTTCCAAAGAGGGCATCATACTGCCCCAGGACTTGCTCCACCAGGACACCAACTTCGGTGGCTCTGAAGCTGGTGGCCCTCTGCCTCTCTGGCTGGGGGTTGCCAGTGCTGCCAGATGGTGTAGTGCTGGACATGGCAACCCCAGAGGCAGGAGTGGGTGGGCAACTGGGTCCTGGGGCTGGGCTGTGGAGCGATGGAATCCCAGTCGGGAGTCTTCGGTTCCAGCAGGGGTGGTCACAGCAACTACACCCCTGGCTGATCTGCAGGCAGTCAGGCAGCAGCAGATGGCAGGTGGGAGCGTGCTCGGGTCTCTGGGGGGCAGTAATTCGGCCTTCTGGGCAGGAGCGTGGTCTTCTGTGTGTTTTCGCGTGGCCAGCTTGATACGGAGTGTTTTGGCACGTGAAAATCTTGCACGTCAGCGTATAATTCGAGGAAAGGGCCTTAGCGCTTAAGTGCGTCAGCACACGCACGCGATTCCATTGGACCAAAGGCACATGATGACAGAGCACAAGTGGAAAAACTGCACATCCGAGTGTCATCGCGTGTAATTGGAGGAAAGCGCCCGCGTACACGCGTCTCTGACGTGTACGTGTAGGCCGGTTTAAAAGCTGCGTGAAGGACGCCATTTCCTTGTATATGCTTTTCGTGGAGAGCGAGTGGGTGAAATCTGTACTTCTCGTCGGTTCACACGCGATTACTTCACAGCGTTTCTAGTTCGTACTCCCTGTTACCTCTGACAGCTCTTTTCTGATTTTTTGTTGGGCCTGTTTCCTCAAACAGAGTTCACTTCTCCTTTTGTCCTGTCTTCTCAGACAGCGTCCAATTCTTTTTTTGGCGGGGGTGTTGCCAACACGCACACGCGCGTATTTTTCACGCTCTTTTTCCAGGCAGACGGTGAGTTCCGCACATACTTAGCAACTGTGCTTGCCCCGTGTGTCGCGTTCCCCTTCAGAGGTCATTGTAGGCTGTGTGTATTACGCGTACGCTTATTTTTGTGTTTCTGGGTGCCACAGCGTAGTGCGGGTTCATTTTTTCATGCACGTGGTCTACGAGGGGTTGCGTGCACGTTTATTTTTGATTTTGGGCTGTCTGTGCGTTGCGTGACCCGTCATCTTCCCCCAGGGGTCACAGACAGCCTTCTTAGAGCACTAGGGTACGAATTCCATCTGGTATCCTACCCCTTTGACCCCCAAATGCCCAGGACAATAGTTTACTGCAACTCCCATACGCACAACAACATCACAACAACATCAGTGCCATGGTTGGAAGGCGACCAAGCGGTAAGGGAGGCAAAGGTGGCTGACCCTCAAGAGGTGGGCGTGGTGCGCGCGGTAGGGGATGTGGCCGGGATTTGCAGGGTGCCCCTATGCCCCCATGTGTGGAGGAACAATCAGGGACACCCATGCCCCTCCATGGTTGAGGGAAACGTGGCTGATACCATCCAAGCTCAGCCCCTGTTGGACCAGCCCATTGTGGCACCTGACCTGGCACAGGATGACTCCCTGGCTGACTTCCAGGTCAGCAAGTCTAGGCCACGTGTGGAGGTGCAAGTTGTTGTCACCAATCCACGTCGATCTGGGGCAGCTATGTCATCTGCTGCCCCAAGTATGCAGGGTGGGGAGGCTGCAGGGGCAGCTGCAGCTCCATCTGCCCCAGCTCTGACTCTCCCAGCCAGGACAGTGTCAGTCCCAGTCCATCAAACTGACGTTCCCCCTGCCAACATTACCCTGCAACCAATGCCTGCATCAAGACCTATGGTCATTGTGCATTCCCACACTCCTACTACCCAGTCCACCAGTGATTCTGCCCCTACTGACCAGAGCGACGTAAGCCACTCTGGCTCTGATCCACCTTTAAAGAAGAGGAAGAAGGGTGCTCTGGCACGACAGGCTGAGACCCCGGACACGGCTACACACTCCGGTACCTCAAGGAAGCCTTGCTTCTATGATCCGGAACTTGATGCACCTGTGGGCTATGTGTCGGCACATAGCCACGAAATGCTGGTGACTGCAGGCTGCAAGACCACACCTGGTCAACGTAAGGCACACTGGCAGACCATCGCCGACCGCATAAGTGCCCTTGGATTTGTGAGGCGCACAGCTGATGATTGCTACAAGCGGTGGAATGACCTGAAACGCAGAGCAAGGAACAAGCTGGCCTCATATCATGCCACTACTCTGGTGACTGGCGGTGGGTCTCCACAAGAGGACAACAAACTCACTGAACATGAGTCTGTTGTTGGGGCCTTCGTCACAGAGGAACAGATCCAAGGTGTGGGAGGACTACCTGATTATGATGCATTGTCTGGTGAGTGCCCATGCATGTGTGTGTAATGCATGTGTATGTTGTTTGGGTGACGGGTTCTGATTGAGTGCCAGGTTAGGGTGTGTGTGCCTGAGTGGTATGGGGCACCCATGTGCTTCATCCAAAACATTCAGCGGCCTTGGATTTGGGTGTGACAGTATCCCTTCAGCCCACATTAGTAATTTAGCGCAACATTACGGCAGTTGCCCTTGAAGTGGCATCTTGCAACAACATTGTTTGTATTTTTCAGTGTTCGTTCAGGCTGATTGATTAAATTCTCCCACTTTTGCTACGCATTCCTCAGCCCTATTGTCACATTGGTGACATGCTTCTGTCATTGAAGAACCCCACATTGGCCCACATGTGTTACCCTGTTAGGTGAATGATTTGACCATTCAGGCTAATTGAGTATTGGCCTACTCACAGGAATTTTTGGGGCCTGTTTGAATGTGTAACATGATAGTTCTTTCCTGTCATGTTGAAGTGCACAACCATTGATGTGTACATCGGCCTGCAATCACTGTATTTTTGTACACTGGATGTGTTGCAGTTTGTGGCACATGCCTATTTTGTCACACTATGTAGCATTTTTCATCTCATCATGTCCATCTCACATGGATGGCTGACAGTATTCATTCACTGACATCTGGATGTACTTGTGGAATGTACCATGGCATGTGTCATGTATGTGTATTGTACATGCCACTCACAGGCCAATGTGTGATGGCAGTGCTACCCAGCATGCAGCAAATGTGTTGCTCTTCCATCTTGGTGTCATCAGTGTCTGCCTTTTGCCTCCCCTTCCAACTCTGTGACAGTGCATGCATGGGAGCATTATAGTCATGTGGGACATGTGTAAATCATGTACTGGTTCTGTAGCTTGTCAGGCCTATTTGTGTGCTATGGTGCATATGCCTGTTTCCATTGTTTGTCTTTCATGTTTTTTCAGGGGATGACGCACTTGATGCTGTTGAGGTTGAGGAGATGGTGCAGACCCAGGAGGAATCTCAGGCACGACCGGGCGCCAGTGGGGGACGTGGTGTGGTGGTGGGTGAGAACCCAATCTTGCTGCAGAACATTCCTTCGAGGGGTGCCTCTCCAGACCTCTATTCAGGTGCTGATTCGGATGATGAGACCTATGTGGCATCGCAGGTAAGTGTTTCTGGCAGGGATTCTGTTCTGTCCAACCCACCTGTACCAGGGGTAGAACCCTCTATGGGGATGTCAGTGTTGGTAAGTCCGCCTTTGGCGGTTACGGATGCAGGGTCACACTCCACAACATCTGATCCTGTTCCTAGGCCAGCAGATCAGTGGGGGAATGCAGTCCTGCAGCCTCAGGCAGTGCCGGCACAGCAAGGCGCAGATCGCCTTGCCCCAAACAGGTGTGGTGCCCGCCGACGCGGTGGCCGTACGCCACCAGGCAATACTGCATGGGAACAATCCATGTACGGTATGGCAACCCAAGAGGCAGCATCAGTTGAGATGATGGCTCAAGCAATGGAGAGGGTGGCCTCTTCCATTGTCTCCCCTGAAAGGCAGATGGAGCAACTACAGCAGGCAACAGACTCCATTTGCCAATCACACAGGGAGGACATGTTGGCGTCCAACAGGGACAGACGGGCGGCACTGGAGACTCTACGCCAATCGATATCAATAGAGTCCCAGGGCCACGGGGAAGCCCTGAGGCTAGAACTCCATCACCTCAGGGAGACTCTTGTTTACCTGGAGGCTTCCACTAACTTGAGGACAGAACAGCAGCTGGAGTGGCTCACACGTTCGCTCTCAGCTGAGATGCAGGCAACTCAGGAGGAGATCCGGGCATCACGTCAGGTGCTGCATGGGGATCTCCGCACTATAATCCTCCAGAACGAGACGTTCCACACCCGCATGCTTGCTGCCATGGAGGACCATACCAGGGCTTTGCGTGGGCTACCTCCCATAGCACCACCAACCACCACCTCCTGTGGCAGCACCACCTCCTGTGGCAGCAGCAGAGGGTGATGAGAGCGATAGCAGCAGTTCTCCCACATTGGCATAGCCGTGCAGGCCATGAGCCCATGGAGGTGTTTTTTTTCCCAACATCCACACAGGTGGGTGTTGGTGCGCACCCTGTCCTCGGACCTCCTGGGTGGCCTCCCCCACCCCCAGCCCCCACATGGCCATTTTTGATTTTTGATTTTGGATTTTGGATTTTTGATTTTTGATTTTTGATTTTGGATTTTGGATTTTGGATTTTTGATTTTTGATTTTTTTTTTTTACAGTGTGTTGCCTTGTGTGGCTCCCGTGGGCATCCACTGTATTCCAGCTGGGCACATGCAGGATTGACCTGAGTTTGGGTTAGATGCTTGGGTTCGTGAGACACACACCCCTCCTGCTTCCCGTTTCCATGGGCTTGCAAAGGGTGTGCCCAAGTGACAGTGACTTACACGGTGGCGTTGGAATCCCATGAGCTGTGTGGGCAGTCTGTAGTCAATACTGTCTATACATTCCTAGTGGATATTGTTGTTGAATTGTACACTGCATGGTGTATTGCTATGTGCTTGTGCATCCATGTCTTTCGCCTAATTTGCAGGTTACTTCCTCATGCCTTCACAAGGCCATCTACTTTGGAGATGGAGTTCATGTTGTAAGCAGTGCACTTAGACATTTGCATGGCAGCAGCACTGTACAGTTGGAAGTGGCCGATGTGCTGGCATGATCAGGTTGTAAGACTACCACTACTTTAACTTAGTACTGTCATGTTTATGCTATGTTTGAGGTTGTGTAGCTGCATTGTATTGTTGGTAAGTATTTGGTCATGTGTGTTGTTAGTTTTACATTACTGGTAGCATATTGTGTGTGGGCAGTTTCCATTAGGGACACTGTACTTTGTCACTTGTGTCATGTTTTGGGGATTGCTTTGTTTGCTCTCACATAGCATGACATGCCATGGTGTGTTGGGTGGCGGTGCTGGGGAGGGGTTGGGTGACATGGCACTGTTGTCATGTTGTATTTTGCAAGGGAGTAATGATGTTAGCAGCATAGAAGTGTGTCTTTTGATGACACAGCATTGGTGGTGTTTGTGTAGGTAGGGATGCACACAATGTAACACTTCCAGGTGACCAATCTCAGGCTGGTATGGTTGTGACAGTTGACTGTCCCTTATGTCATCATCATTGATTGTCAGATGGTATGTGCCAGGGCTGTGTGCACTCCACAGGGGTGTGATTTTAGGTGAAGTAATTAGCCACCAGCTGCGTATGGGCTGCCTCACCCCGTGCCCTTTCCCCTCCCATGCACAGCGGCCGTGCATGTGGTTGGGGATGTGGGGGCACCACCATGTCCACCAGCAGACCCCGGCGTGTTGCAACGTTGTGCAGGACACATGCTGCCACTATGATCCTGCACACTACTGGGGGAGCGTATAACAGCTGCCCGCCAGAACGGTCAAGGGAGCGAAAGCGTGACTTGAGCACTCCGAATGTGCGCTCCACTATGCCCCGGGTTGCAATGTGGGCTGTGTTGTATTTTACCTCGGGTGGCGTGGTGGGGTTCCGAATTGGCGTCATAATGTGGGTGCTCAGAGGGTGGGCACTGTCCACTGGAGAGGTGGTGATGGGTATCATTAGTGGGGTTGTGACATTACTCAGTATGTGACATGCATGCATGTGCTGTGGCATTTATACTCACCGAGCAGCCATGTATCGCCATGCGCCCAGCTTCTAGGTCCCGGTTTAAGGTTGACATTCTGTAAATAAAACTGTTGTGAGTGGACCCTGGATAGTTGGCATATACTGAAGTGATGATTCCCTTGGCATCACATACTACCTGGACGTTGATGGAATGCTAGTGCTTGCGGTTTCTATAGATGTGCTCAGATGCCCTGGGAGGACGTAGAGCCACATGGGTGCAGTCAATGGCACCTAGCACTTTGGGGAAGTGTGCCACCCCATAAAAATCCTGGATGACAGCCTGCCTTTCTGCAGGTGTTCTGGGCAGGTATATGTGCCTGCGGACTGATGGGCATGCAGTCATGATGGCCAAGAGCTGGTGTAGGCAGCGTGACTGTGTGGCCTGTGACACCCCCCTCCCACTATGGCACTTGTCCTGTGGGATGTATTTACCCATGCATCCGAGCCATACCTCAAAAACTGTGCAGTACTGACATAGAAAACATCATGATGGCCAGAGCTTCCCAGAAAATGCACAGGGAAATGCATGAAGAATAGGCTGCCACTCATTTTTGCCGATGTTATGGGCACAGAAGGACATTGCCTAAAACCACCATTGGACTACCCACACAGTAGTCTGAAACCATTGGGTATGGCAATGCTGATTGCCAAAAGCAAACCCATAACTGTTGGGAATTCATTTTCTTAAATCCCAAAAAGGGGTGCAGGACCAGTACTCACCACTATCCAAAAGCCGGCGTTTTAAAACCACCAGATTTTGTAGAAAACTGAATAAATGAACCCAAAACATGCCAAAGAAAGACATTTTAAGAGGTGGATCCATTGTAAAGTTATATTCTGAAGTGACTTGAAGGTTTATAACAAGACTGGCTGAGCTGTGGATTTCAGCAGTTTAAGTAAATTTGGACTGAAAGACACTAAAAAAATCTAAATGTTTAAAAGAAATGAGTGACCTACTTTGAGTGTTACATAGGTTGCAATTGTTTAAATGTCATAGTTTTAAACTTAGAATCAGCATCCTAGCTGCATATGTAAAAAAATGTATTCACTTAAACTGGGGAACAAAAAGTGACATTTTATCTGAAACCTGGCTTGAGAAACTGAATTCTGCCTGACAACTACCCCCATCAGGAGTGAAACTTGAGTCACAGCTGTGTTCCCAGGCCTATCTGCCTTTTGCTGGCCACACTAAGGATATGCCATCTCTCTGATAATTGAATTAAGGGGAGCCCCCACAGAATACAGGAGCTCGGAACAAAGCCCTGTCCTGACCCAGGCAGATGGTTTATTGCAGATGTCGTAAATGTAGCTTCCTCCTGGAAGGACAAAGGAGGGGCACTGCCTGTGAGAGCAAGCTGGCTTGGCAGAACTGGAAAAACCAGAAATTCAACCTTGTGCTGGTGGAAAACCACACCCCTTTGGGGCCAGAACATAACTCTAAAAAGATGGATAACTCATAGTACGGACATGTGAAAATTTTATAAATGACACCATAATTCTTGTGATTTTTCTGCCCACATTTTAAGAGGTTTTTAGAACCGGTGGCATGTTCAGGGGGGTTTTAGCGGAAAAGAGGATATTACTCATAATGTGTGCATGTGAAAAATCTGACACTTCATCAACTAATGTCCATACTCCTTGCGCACATGTGTGTAAATTTGGGGTAATGTCCGGTATTGCAAACCAGTTAAAAAGTGCAAAATATTGCCATTTCTGAATGCAAGCCCCCAGGAAGAGCAGAGTTGGGACAGGGTATACCTCCTGTGATATGTGATGGGTGCATGTAATTTCAAACCACTGTGTAGCTATGAAATATGTATTTGGTTCAAATCTAGATTTGTGTGCAAGTTGACAGGAGGAGTGGACTTTCTGCAGGCTGTAAAATGACATCACTCTGACACAACTTAGTTCCCCAATCAGGGGAGAAATGAAAGCTTGGCCAATGATAAGTGGAGAGGGGCTGGCTAGTGATGCTGCTCACACACACCCATTTTCAAAACACATAAAAGCAGAGAGACAGGACAGATAGGGACCTTCAAATCCATTTGCAGCTGGAAGCTCTGCCGGGAAAATCCATACTTTACCTCCATCAACCTTCAGAGACCCAGACCAGACCAGCAGAGTAGAGCTGACCTGTTAGCAGAACCAGAGAGAGCTGACCCAGATCACTGTGAAGTGCAGAGACCAGAGTCCAGTCTAAAACCTGACCAGATCCGTGGCGAGGCCCATTTCACTCAAGAATATAGTGTGAGTACCTAGAAAACTGTGCAGAACCAATCTCTTAGTTAAAATAATATAAATTCAATCCTATTTTAATCTAAGTAGAACTGTCTCCTAACTGTCACCTGTCATTTGTAAAGCTGTCACTTGTCATTTTCTAGTTGCAAGCTGCACTTGTCTTTTTGAACTTTAAAATTTCAAATCTGAAAAACGACCTTTATTTAATCGCTCATATCTCCGCGACTGTTTGTGCTAGAGACTTGCAGTAACTTTCATCTGGAAGCTGAGATCCTAGGCTTTCCTACGACCCCAAAACGATAGTGATAGTCCTTGTAGTTCCTCTGTAATCGCGCCAGACGCATTCGCGAATTTTGCCGCGATTTGAAAATTTCTCCACTTGCAAAAAGATAGACGCTTTTGCTTTCCTCTGAAAAAAATTGTTTGCCTCATAAAAACTATCCCTGCATCACTGATAGTGTGAGCCCGGACTAATATTAACTAGATACCACTCACCCTGAACCTCTAGAGGGAATTAAAAGCATTTTAGCATATTTTCACTCCATTGCCAGCACATATCAAAGCATTTTGCCTGTGTTTTCAACTTCTGTAGTCTAAGTTGCTGGGTGAACTGAATTACATTTGAATTGCATTTCTGAGAATTGTGTGCCTTCCTTCCATTTCCCTGCATTGCATAAAAGGGGGGGTGAATTGTCCAAGAAAGTGATTACATTGTCTTTGCTGAAATTCTATCAAGTTATTTTCTTTACTGCATTTCCTTCCACATTGCATCCATTTGAAACCATAAAAGTATTGTTGCTATCTTATCCATTTCATGTCAACTCCTTAGTGATTATAAAGAAGTGTGCTAGTGCCAGATTCTCTGTTGTTAATCTTTATCATATCAGATTAAGTGTGCTATTCAATTATTAATTTATTCTAAAGTGTGATATATATATCTATTGTTTAAATTATCAATTAAACCTTTTAACTTGCAAAACAGAACTACTTCTTGGCTCAGTGGGGTCAGGAGGATTCCAAGAGAGGGTTGTTATATAGGGGTAGTCATCCAGAACGCATGAACTGGACATTAAGATATATCAATAAGGGTTTTCATTCAGTATTCTAGACTAGGCGTTGACTTGGCTGTAGTGCTGAATTGAATCCTCTTACAAATTGGGGGCTCGTGCCGGACGTTTGGATTAGATCTATCACTTGTGCAGATTAATACAGCGTGCCAGCTGACCAGATACACATATCTGGTCGGAGCACACGCTGTGTTACGCTGTAAAGCACTTCTCAAAGGAACGCTCTAAGAAAAAGGTCTGTTTTGCAAAAATAAAATACAAACTTCTGTAAGTCAGGACAGAGACCAATCTCTAGAATGACGACCTTAGTAGACATGAAAATAGCCAGAGAGCACTTCTTACATAAGTTATTTGTGAGAGGTGAGTGGACTCACCAGGACCAAACAGGCTGGTTGCAGCCCATCACACCCCAAATCACGGAAACAGGGTCAGATACATGGAGAGACCAGGGTCCTTTACATGTGGCCCTGAGTGAACTATATATGTCCTCTAAGGCCAAGGATGAGCACAACAAGATTGCCAGGGTAGCGGCATATTTATATTTACATATGGGAGCCATGCAGGACAAATGTGCGGAAGGCCAAGATCTGGCGAGTAGGCAACTGCTGGCATTACAGAAGGCCCAATCTGAGCTGGACTCTTCTGAGCAGAGGCTGCTCAGGAGCCAGGAGTCAGAAAATGACAGTAGGCAGTATATCAGTAAAATAAAGGAGGACATGGATATACTGCAACAGGAAAAGGCTGACCAGGATACTAGATTTCTGGCCCTGCAGAAGGAGCACCAAGACAGTTTGGACTCCTTACTGCAGAGCCAGAAAAAGCTGGAGCAACAATTAGACTTTAACAGGGCATGCACGGAGCAGGTAGCCACCCTGCAAAGTCATCTAGATAGAGTGAAGGTAGAGAGCAACAAGCTGATTATGAAAGACCTGGATACCCAGGCAGAGTTTGATGAAGAACGCCAGAAAGCTGGTGCCTTCCAAAGGCAAAGGGACGACCTGGCGGCACAAATGCAGGCTCTTAGTCAGGAAAGAGACGCCTTAGGCCAGGAAGTCTGCCATTTAAAAAGAAAAACAGAAGAAAATCACTTGGCCCTCCAGGGGCTGGGTGACCTCCAAAAAGAACACCAGAACTTGTTAGAGCACACCAGGAGGGTGGAGGATGCTCTAGCAAGAAAGGAGCAGGCCAATAGGGACACAGCCCAGGAGGTAACCCTCCTGCAGCAAAGACTGGCCCAGTTCTCCAGGACCAACCAGGAAGCACAGAGGGAAAATGAGGCCCTCTTTCAACACAATGATAGGCTCCAACAACAGGTAGCGATGCAGGAGAGACTGATAGAGTCTAGTAAGGCCTTAACTGAGGAACTGAAGGCACAAATGCAGGCTCTTGCATTGCAACAGGGAGCAGGGGCGGATAGAGATGAGGTTCGCTGGGAAATGGAAACTCTGGAGCATAACCTCAGGAGCCCTAGTACTAGAGGCCCTCATACCTCTCAGTCCCTGGACTCTGCCACCCCCATGTCCCCTGGCGCACATGAGCACAGGGCCACAGGGATGACAGATTACTATCCAGCCAGAAGCATGGGGCTCATAGGCCAGTACCACCCAGGAATGGAGGGGCGGGCATCCGGGTATGGGCACCCAAGCACAGTGCAATTTAATGGGGAACCCCAGGAGAGTAGGCCCATTAAGGGCATCCTGAAAACCTCTGCCCAGTTAGGTCAGTGGAGGGGGTACCCATCAAATCCTGGCAGCAAGGAGGAATCTGAAGACTCCTCTGAACTGCGCAGGACACAGGAGACCAGGTCCCCACATTCTGCCAGCCATTCCCAGGCTCGCAGAATCCGGGAAAACCTGGAGGAGCAGACAGGAACCTCTGGGAGCAGTGCCTCTGAGTCAGAGGATGAATGGACATGGGTTACCCGAACCAAAAAGGCCAATAAGGCAAAAAGGGCCTTGCTTAAGGACCCCTTAAAGCAGATTAAGGCGATCAGGAGCGTCATCACGCCTTACCATAAGAACGCTAAGTATTCTGTTTGGGAGCACTTAGAGTTGTTTGAGCAAATGATGGAGACTTTCCATTTGAAGGACAGCCAAAGCTGTATTCAATATGTAAAGTGGACCTTCTCCCCGGAATACTCCAGTTTCTTTGCGGGGCTGGAGGACCAAAATCATTTAAGATGGTCCACCTATAAGGCGGCCATCTTGAAACATTTTTCTGTTCACAGAAATCCTCAAGAGGCTCGCAAGGCAGCCTACAATTTGCAATGTGGGGAGGATCAGGCCCCACAAGAATTTGTGCAAGAACTGAAATGTGCTTTTGCGCAGACCACCAGAAGGGTGCGCACAGACAGTAGAGAATTCATTAATACATTTTTTCATGCCTTGCCCAAATACATAATGACCCAGCTCGTGAGGGATTTTCATGAGAAAAGATCTTTAGACTGGGTCATTGAACAGGCTACCCGGATCTATGAGGTGCAGAAACCGGTAGATAGCAAAAGTAATGCCCAGAAAAACCCCAAAGCCAACAGCACCCCTGCTGCTGCCAAGGTGGCAGAGGTAAAGGTCACCCCCGTTTTGGATTTGGAGATGGGGGGGCCTAAAAACCTACCTGCACCTAATAATGCTAGGCCCAGAAGGTCCTCGGGCCAGTCACAGACAGGGAGCCAGGGAGGCGGCCCCACAAATGGGGTCCCTCGCTCTCCTGATTATGTAAGTCCCCGTTACAAGGGAAATCGACCCATCCTGGGTTATGTGTGGACTCCTCCAGCCCAAGGGGGGAGATCCAGCCAAGAACCTAACCCAGGGAACTTTCCTCCTAACTTCCCACCGGAGGGCAGAAATTCTCCGAATCCTGGGCAGAACTTTTTTCCCAGGTATCCACCCAATTTTCAGCCCCAAAACCATCCATCCTTCTTTCCCCAATTCCCTGAGCCCAGACCACTGAATCCGGGAGAGGGGAGGCCAAGGGTGGAGGGGTACCCAAATCTTCCCAACCCGGGGTATTACCAGAGAAGGGACAGCTACCCTTCCCGGGATCAGCCCAGGGGAGAAAACAGGGCCCCGTATCAGCCTGAGCGGGTTTCCCAATTAGAGCGCCAGGTCCAAAATATGGCACGGGATCTGGGTCAAATACTGAGGGCGCAGCAGAACCCTCAGATGGGCATGCCGGCACAGAATGCCCCAAACTCTGGACCTGGTACTCCAGAACAATGACGGGGGCAGCACCCCGATAACTCACCGGTTCCCAGGGAGGAGGCACAAGGGGAAGGGGGGTGTAAAGCCTTGGAGGAAGCTTCCTTCCTTGCTTGTAAACAGCCCCTGGAAACCCAGGATCCGGAAACAAAATCTCCTGCCCCTGAAAGTGTGCCTCCTAAGGAGCAGAGGGGTGGTAGGAGAAACAAAAGACCCAAACAGACTCAGTTTGAGGAGGAGGTACAGATCTTCCAATTTGAGGGCGAGAGATCCTCAGAGGATCCTGGGTAAAGGATCTTCTCCTTCAGAGATGGGGCAACTCCTCCCAAAGAAAAATGGGTCCCTAGGGATGCAAATCCAGACTGGGGAGATGTGGAGACTGAGCTACCGCCGCCCACCATCTCATCCCAGAACCAACAGCAAGAAAATCCCCTGGTTCAAACCCATCCTGATGACTGCCTCCAAAAAGGGGGGGGGCGGCCCGGAACCGGAGTCAGGGGAACCCACAATGGCTCTGATCTCCAGTTGCCAACTTTTTCTTTCAGATTACCAAGGCTCTCCACAGAATTCTGCCCAAATCTCTTCGCTAGCGATGTCCAAAACCAGAAAATTAGCCCACCAGTTGTCCAAAAATGTACATTATCTGTGCCCCCTTGAGGAGAAGGAGGGAAGGTATTATGCCCCGGTACAAGTACAGGGGCAGGGTACAATTTTGGCACTGGTGGACACTGGATCTCAAGCTACCCTTCTGTCCAGAAGGGCCTTTGACGAACTGAATGCAGGAAGGGGGGAGAATTATCGTATTCCTCTCACCTCTCTTCCTGGACAACTCCAGAACTTCGACGGGAAGGAAATTCCTGTTGAAGGGACGGTAGATTTGGACATAAAAATTGGGCGACATAAGTTGAAACACCCGGTCATAGTTGTGACCCCAGAGGGCACCCCTTGTTTACTAGGGAATGACCTCCTGAGAAGGTTGTCACCCCTAATAGATTGTGTAAACAAGGTCCTCTGGACCCAGACTAGCCGACCAATAAAATTAAAACAGAGTGTCAACCATGTTAGTTTAAACGGCACCTGCCACATGGTTGAACAAAAATCTGACCAAGTAGAATTTCACTTCCAGAATAGCCAAATTCCAGACGTGACAGTAATAGCAGTAGGACAACAGACTGGTGATGGAGGGTCCTCTCTATTTCTGAAAATCAACCTTCCTTCCAGCCTAAAGTGGTACTCCACGCTGGAAGTTAAACACTCTGAAATTCTATACTAATCCACAATCAGAAACTCCCACTCCTATAGTCCAGAAAGATGTGAAATCAGCTCAGAGCCTGACTGATATTCAGCAAATTGGAGAGCAGTTGTTCATCCCTGTTCAGTTAAATGATGGGAAGGACTCTGTTCTCGCTCGAGTGTGTGTGAACAACGGTAAGAGCTTCATCAGCGAAGCCATGTTCCGCCAACTCCCAAAAGATCCAGCGATTCCCACATTCAAACTGATAGACAAATGGGAAATGGACCTGGAAGCACCTAATTCCAAACATCTCCTGCCAAGCAGGTGTATGCTCAAAATCTCCATTGGCAACAAGAGCATAGTCCATAACTGCTGGGTCGTGCGAGACGTCACTGCCGCCTTTTACTTAGGCAGTGACATTCTCAATCGCTTTGCCATTAGTTTGGACCTAATAAACTTCAAAGCTTGGTCCCGATTAGCGGATAATCCCATGGGCTTTGATGATCCAGAAAAAGCATTTAGGTCAGCTCAATTGCTACCTTATGCAGTTGAAATTCAGATTAAAGAGGAAGTCACCATCCCAGAAAGGACCCGACAATTCTCCCTGGAAGTGAAAGTTAAAAGGGACAAGAGTTGAAAAACCCTGATGCTTACATACATCTAAATGCTTCTCTCCAACAGCAAGGGTTGGGGGTAAACCCAACTCCATTAGTCAACATAGAACATGACACCATTCCAATAGAGGTGGATAACAGCGACTTAAAGAATATTACTCTAGCCGCAGGCACCATTATTGGAATGGCGGTTGATGACCGACATTTCTCCATTGATCTTGGAAATGAACTGTTAGGACCAATCCCCAAGGACTGTTTTGACAGTGACAGGGATGACAATACAACACCAGACAGGATTTTTACCCGGCATGGGGGGAACTTCCTGGCGTACACTTCTTGCCCTTATGGTAAGGAAGATGTGACTTGTGACTTCAGGAGGGATGAGGTGATTTTCCAGGTCCATGAGGGCTGCCTTTCCCACCTGAAGCCTCCGGTCCAAATCAGCACTCTGACCAGGGACTTCTCCACCCAGCTGGAGGAGGCCGCGGAGATAGCCAAACCAGAAGTCTTTCCAGGCTTCAGGCAGATGGTGGAAGAGAGAGTCAACCTAGCGGATGCCTGTGTGACTCAGGAACAAAAGCAAAAGTTGAAACAAGTTTTCTTGGATTTCCAAGATCTCTTTGCGGTAGACTCATATGACTGTGGTCGCACCGACATCCACACCACAACAATCCCCACGGACCCTGGCATGACTCCTGTGTTTGTGAAGCAATATCGCTTGCCTCTCGCATCAATGGAGTCCCTTACTGAAATAATTAAGAACCTTGAGTCCAGGGGAATAATCCGTCCAGTCCACAGCACCTTCAATAATCCGGTGCTGGGAATATTGAAGCCAAACGGCCAGTGGAGACTCTGTGCTGACCTCAGGGAGCTCAACAAACGGGTCCATACTTCCCGATGGCCTCTGCCCTACATTGACCAAGGGCTGGCCCAGATCCAGGGGTCACAGGTATTCACTGCAATAGACCTGACCAATGGATACTGGACTGTGCCTGTCAGTAGGGAGGACCATTACAAGCTGGCTTTTACCTTTGGGGGCCAGCAGTATACATGGACCCGGACTCCCTTCGGATACCTTAACTCCGGTAATGAGTTTAACATTTTCCTACATAAGGCCATGCCCGACCTGGGTGCGAGGGGTAACCTGGCTTATGTAGATGATGTCCTCATCAAAAGTTCATCTGTGGAGGAACACATAGCGGAGATCCGTTATGTTCTGACCCAGTTGAGGGCCGCCGGAGCAAAACTTTCCTTTCAGAAAGCACAGTGGTGTAGAACCCGTGTTAACTTTTTGGGGCATGAGATTACTCCTCAGGGTCTCTGTCCCCAGGAAAAGAAAGTGGAAGCACTTCAGAAACTGAAAGACCCCACAACTCTGCGAGAACTAAGGAGCCTCCTTGGACTGACTAATTACAGCAGAAAGTTCATTGAGGGCTACGCAGAGATCACCAGACCCCTGATTCATCTCCTGAAGGGGGGGGGTCAAGTGGGAATGGGGTCCAGAACAAGCCGAGGCAGTAAGACAACTCAAGAGAAGCCTCTCACAAGCGCCTTGCCTAGCTTACCCTGTCAGAAACAAGGAGTTCTTCCTGGAGACAGGGTTCTCTAATACGTGCTTGACGGCAGTATTATACCAAAAGCATGACCAGGTCAATAAAGTAATCTCCTATGCGAGCAAAACTTTATCCTCTGTGGAGGAAAAATTCAACGATTGTGAGAAGGCACTCCTGGCAACGGTGTGGGCATTGAAGAATTACCGCCCGTTTATCCATGGGGAACACATCATAGTGGAGACTCCACACCAGCCTCTGCAATATCTCCAAAGTGATAGAATCCGGACCGGAAATGTGAGTAATTCCCGAATTACTTCCTGGATTCTGTCAATGCAAGGCTTTCCTGTGGAGGTCAGATATGGCCAAAACAAGAAGAGTCCCCTCGCGCAAGGTCTGGCTGACTTGCATGATTGTGCCAGAGAAAACTGTCTCGAGGACGAAAGTCTAAAAATAAAGGACAACATGGAGGCATACCTTAATTCCCCACACAAAGTCTTTGAAGAAGACAAGTGTGAGGGAATACCCACTGTCTATGTGGATGGATGCTCTTACCATGTTGACAACAACGGGGAGAAAGAACTGGTGGCTGGCGTAGGGAATGCATGGGTGGATGAGTCCCCAGAACCCTCCGCTGGATACAAAATTGGTCCCCGAAGTAGTCAGGTGGCAGAATTGATGGCTGTGCATCAGGCCATCCTCACTGCTGTCCAGCATCAACTCCACGAACTGGTCATAATCACAGATTCGGATTATGTACGGAACGGGTTCGTGGAGCACCTGGTTAATTGGAAAAACAGAGGCATGTTATGTGCTAACAACAAACCCTTGAAACATGGGAAGTTGATCCAAAACATTGATGATCTGGTCACCTCGAATGAGATGACCATCTATTGGAAAAAGATCAAGGGTCATTCCAAAGTAGAGGGACCAGACAAAACTGGAAATGACTTAGCTGATCAGCTGGCCAAAACCGGGGCCATCCAAGGGGATCTAATTGAGATTGAGTCCCTGTTGGGGGAAATCCAGGTCACTGCTATCACTAGGTCCCAGACAAATGCTCACAACGACCTTTCAATTGCACAATGGAGTAAGGAGACCCCTGATGCTGATTTAATTACCACTCAGAAGGGGGATCCAATAATTGGTAAATTTTACCAACACCTTGAGGACCCTGAGAACTTTCCCCTAACGGATACCGATTACATTGGGAAAGAGGACCTAAGAGTGTTGATGAAATGTCCAAAAATGTTCCGAATCCAAGACGGTTTGCTGGTAAGGAAATACAAAGCTGGCCACGATCAGTGGGTGGTTCCTACCTCATTCCGAAGCCTGATGTTAAGTCACGCCCATGATGCGGCCACCGCCGGTCATAGGGAGTTTCACACAACATTGGAAATCTTAAGAGAGGTTGGATACTGGCCACACATGGGGCAGGACCTCGACCAATACTTGAAGGGGTGTCTTGTGTGTGCACAATTTCAGCCATCATCCCTCACGCATCGTGTGCCTCTCCAAAAGAGGGGGATGACACTGCCATGGTCAGATTTACAAATCGACTTTGTAGGCCCCGTGATTCGCTCGGCTAGGGGGAATAAGTACATGTTGACTGTGACATGCTTGTTTACCAAGTGGGTGGAATGTCTCCCAGCCCCAAATTGCAAGGCAGAAACCGCAGCTGCCTTGATGATTAACCACATCTTTTCCCGTTTTGGTCTACCACAAAGGATTGAGTCAGACAGGGGTAGCCACTTCACCAGTGAAGTAATGACAAAGATGTGGGAGATACTGGGGGTCAAAACAAAGTTGCATATTGCTTATAGACCAGCTTCTTCTGGGGCAGTAGAGAGATATAACCGAACCATTGTGAGCATATTAAAGAAGTTTATGGCAGATTCTGAGCCAAGTTGGGACATCCGATTACCTCTGGTCCTAATGGCCATCAGATCTACCCCTTCATCTGCAACCAAAATGTCACCATTTGAGTTGATGACTGGACGCAAGATGGTGCTTCCTCAGCATTTGCTCTACAGGACCCAAGAGCAGACACTGATAAATGCCTCCACCACTCATGAGTATGTGGAGAATTTAAGGAAACACCTTCAACATGCTTTTGCTTATGCTCAGCGGAATCTAGAAAGATCAGCTGATAGCATGAAGACCCATTATGACCTGAAAACTTCCAGGAAGGAATATCAGGTGGGAGACCGGGTCTATCTATACAACTTCCAAAGGAACCAGGCCAAGCAGCGCAAATTTTTGCCTACATGGAAGGGACCCTTTGAGATCATCGACAAGATCTCCCCTGTGGCCTACAAAATCCACATCCCCAAAGGTCCTTTGGCAGCGGGGGAAGACAAGTGGGTCCACATAAACCAGTTGAAATGTTGCCATCCCAGGCACACTCTGCAACAACTGGAGGAATCCTCTGGAATCCTAGCGGGTACGGCCTCAGACTAATTCAGTTCCAACCATAAAACATACCACATCTAGTCTCTAAAATATTGTGATTTGCATGAAACTGTCTCTTAGTTATACTGTTCTTTTTTCAAAATAAGAATGTAATGTTTCGTTATGATGAAATGCATATGCTGCCCCACTTTCTCAACAGTGGTGGAAAAAACGTCTATGAATAGGTATTGCCGCTCTTCCTTTGTCGTCCTAGGAGAAAGAAAACCTTGAGACGGGCCAAGGAGGACGATCCGGAGACCGGGAGCAGAGACGCAACGGGCCCGGGGTACCGCCCAATATTCCCATCAGGACCGGCGAGGAGAACCGATCGATCCGACCGGATGGAGGAAAAGATGTTGAACTGTGCCATCTATTGGAAGAAGATGAGGAAACATCCCAGGTCTTGCGAGTCCCATTCGTGAAATGGAATGGCCATCGCAAGAGGGGGGCTTGTGGGATGTATTTACCCATGCATCCGAGCCATACCTCAAAAACTGTGCAGTACTGACATAGAAAACATCATGATGGCCAGAGCTTCCTAGAAAATGCACAGGGAAATGCATGAAGAATAGGCTGCCACTCATTTTTGCCGATGTTATGGGCACAGAAGGACATTGCCTAAAACCACCATTGGACTACCCACACAGTAGTCTGAAACCATTGGGAATGGCAATGCTGATTGCCAAAAGCAAACCCATAACTGTTGGGAATTCATTTTCTTAAATCCCAAAAAGGGGTGCTTTACCAGTACTCACCACTATCCAAAAGCCGGCGTTTTAAAACCACCAGATTTTGTAGAAAACTGAATAAATGAACCCAAAACATGCCAAAGAAAGACATTTTAAGAGGTGGATCCAATGTAAAGTTATATTCTGAAGTGACTTGAAGGTTTATAACAAGACTGGCTGAGCTGTGGATTTCAGCAGTTTAAGTAAATTTGGACTGAAAGACACTAAAAAAATCTAAATGTTTAAAAGAAATGAGTGACCTACTTTGAGTGTCACATAGGTTGCAATTGTTTAAATGTCATAGTTTTAAACTTAGAATCAGCATCCTAGCTGCATATGTAAAAAAATGTATTGACTTAAACTGGGGAACAAAAAGTGACATTTTATCTGAAACCTGGCTTGAGAAACTGAATTCTGCTTGACAACTACCCCCATCAGGAGTGAAACTTGAGTCACAGCTGTGTTCCCAGGCCTATCTGCCTTTTGCTGGCCACACTAAGGATATGCCATCTCTCTGATAATTGAATTAAGGGGAGCCCCCACAGAATACAGGAGCTCGGAACAAAGCCCTGTCCTGACCCAGGCAGATGGTTTATTGCAGATGTCGTAAATGTAGCTTCCTCCTGGAAGGACAAAGGAGGGGCACTGCCTGTGAGAGCAAGCTGGCTTGGCAGAACTGGAAAAACCAGAAATTCAACCTTGTGCTGGTGGAAAACCACACCCCTTTGGGGCCAGAACACAACTCTAAAAAGATGGATAACTCATAGTACGGACATGTGAAAATTTTATAAATGACACCATAATTCTTGTGATTTTTCTGCCCACATTTTAAGAGGTTTTTAGAACCGGTGGCATGTTCAGGGGGGTTTTAGCGGAAAAGAGGATATTACTCATAATGTGTGCATGTGAAAAATCTGACACTTCATCAACTAATGTCCATACTCCTTGCGCACATGTGTGTAAATTTGGGGTAATGTCCGGTATTGCAAACCAGTTAAAAAGTGCAAAATATTGCCATTTCTGAATGCAAGCCCCCAGGAAGAGCAGAGTTGGGACAGGGTATACCTCCTGTGATATGTGATGGGTGCATGTAATTTCAAACCACTGTGTAGCTATGAAATATGTATTTGGTTCAAATCTAGATTTGTGTGCAAGTTGACAGGAGGAGTGGACTTTCTGCAGGCTGTAAAATGACATCACTCTGACACAACTTAGTTCCCCAATCAGGGGAGAAATGAAAGCTTGGCCAATGATAAGTGGAGAGGGGCTGGCTAGTGATGCTGCTCACACACACCCATTTTCAAAACACATAAAAGCAGAGAGACAGGACAGATAGGGACCTTCAAATCCATTTGCAGCTGGAAGCTCTGCCGGGAAAATCCATACTTTACCTCCATCAACCTTCAGAGACCCAGACCAGACCAGCAGAGTAGAGCTGACCTGTTAGCAGAACCAGAGAGAGCTGACCCAGATCACTGTGAAGTGCAGAGACCAGAGTCCAGTCTAAAACCTGACCAGATCCGTGGCGAGGCCCATTTCACTCAAGAATATAGTGTGAGTACCTAGAAAACTGTGCAGAACCAATCTCTTAGTTAAAATAATATAAATTCAATCCTATTTTAATCTAAGTAGAACTGTCTCCTAACTGTCACCTGTCATTTGTAAAGCTGTCACTTGTCATTTTCTAGTTGCAAGCTGCACTTGTCTTTTTGAACTTTAAAATTTCAAATCTGAAAAACGACCTTTATTTAATCGCTCATATCTCCGCGACTGTTTGTGCTAGAGACTTGCAGTAACTTTCATCTGGAAGCTGAGATCCTAGGCTTTCCTACGACCCCAAAACGATAGTGATAGTCCTTGTAGTTCCTCTGTAATCGCGCCAGACGCATTCGCGAATTTTGCCGCGATTTGAAAATTTCTCCACTTGCAAAAAGATAGCTGCTTTTGCTTTCCTCTGAAAAAATTGTTTGCCTCATAAAAACTATCCCTGCATCACTGATAGTGTGAGCCCGGACTAATATTAACTAGATACCACTCACCCTGAACCTCTAGAGGGAATTAAAAGCATTTTAGCATATTTTCACTCCATTGCCAGCACATATCAAAGCATTTTGCCTGTGTTTTCAACTTCTGTAGTCTAAGTTGCTGGGTGAACTGAATTACATTTGAATTGCATTTCTGAGAATTGTGTGCCTTCCTTCCATTTCCCTGCATTGCATAAAAGGGGGGGTGAATTGTCCAAGAAAGTGATTACATTGTCTTTGCTGAAATTCTATCAAGTTATTTTCTTTACTGCATTTCCTTCCACATTGCATCCATTTGAAACCATAAAAGTATTGTTGCTATCTTATCCATTTCATGTCAACTCCTTAGTGATTATAAAGAAGTGTGCTAGTGCCAGATTCTCTGTTGTTAATCTTTATCATATCAGATTAAGTGTGCTATTCAATTATTAATTTATTCTAAAGTGTGATATATATATCTATTGTTTAAATTATCAATTAAACCTTTTAACTTGCAAAACAGAACTACTTCTTGGCTCAGTGGGGTCAGGAGGATTCCAAGAGAGGGGTGTTATATAGGGGTAGTCATCCAGAACGCATGAACTGGACATTAAGATATATCAATAAGGGTTTTCATTCAGTATTCTAGACTAGGCGTTGACTTGGCTGTAGTGCTGAATTGAATCCTCTTACAGTCCGCTGAAATGATCCAGTGGCCAAGAAGTGCAGTACATTGAGGACCTTATGCAGGGGGCTGAGTGCTTGGGAGCACAGGGTGGGTGATGTGAAGTCATCCTCCCACTCACTGAACAGGTCGAGTATTATGTGAGGTGGAAACCTGTACCTCCCATACACCTGGTCATCAGGCATCCCAAATAGGCTGGTTCTGGGTGTAAAAATTCTGGGCCTGACTATCCTCCTCCTCCTCCTGTGGTATCCCACGACCACTGCTTCTAGGAACGGCATATTCATCCTGCGTCTGTGCTTGTTTGTAGTTTGCGTGCACTTTTATGCTGCGCGGGTCCACGTACGCCTGATTCCTACTGGCGTACGTGTTTCCTGATTAGCGCGTCTTTTTTGGCGCACACCTTAGCCACGTTCGATTCCATGAATACGTGTTTTGAACGTGCGTGTGGGCGTTCCGCGCACTTGCCTCCTTTACTTCCCCCGTGACGCCCACATTTTCACGAGTTGTTCCCCATTCTGCGTGTCACGCCCCCTGTTCCTCCTACTTTTGTTGTGTGCGCCATACTATGTGCGATTTTGGTGTTTGGAGACGTGTGCACCAGCGTGTGCATGGCAGAATTTTAGCGCACATCCTGGAATTTCCACGCCCTCGGACTTCCATGAATCGCTGTGCGCGGGTTTTGCTGCGATTTTCGCACTGCACTGAGATTCGCATGCTTTTGCACGCTTGTGCTGAAAATTTCAGCGCACATTAATTCCATGAATCGGCCTCTTTAGGTCTTCATCAGAGATCAATTTCCAAAAAGTGGATGAGTCCCCTTTTCTCACGGCCACTCACATCTCATTTCCTTTGAGTGAACTCCTTCTTCTTTGTTTGTATTGTTGTAGCTAACTCAATTCTCATAGGAGACATGTATCTGTTAATGAATTTGATTTTAAATAGGAGAAGAATCGATTATTGGCATCTATGCAGTCGAAATCGAACCATTCCTCACTTACTAGACTTCTTTTTTTAACATCCCACTTAGCAGAATTTAGGAGAGTTTCCAAGCATTATGTCAAGACCTCATAATCAAACATTACACTTAACATTATTGTGCGTACAGCAGTAGTGGAGGCGATTGTTAGTGTCAAGTGCTACGGGTGCACTGACTGTGGGCCTCATCATGACATTGGCAGTATCCTAGCGGTAATTCCCTGGGCTACTGCCAACGCAAATAGCGGTACCGCTACTCGGTCTGGCGCAATTTGCACTGGATCATGAGTAGTGGTAAGGCTGTAATGGCCAATTGTTTTAAGCATCTATATATATAGTTACCCCCACTTTTAGGGGCTACTGCCCAACTCGTGATAAGGCACTTTGTAAACAAACCAAGGTGAGGAGCAGCAGGTGAATATCTTTAGTTTAAGGGCATTCACATCTTCCACAACCTAGCACAACCGAGCAAGAATAGCAAGAAAGCCAAAAGTAATGTAGGGAGGAATTTGGTGTTTTTCCCCAGAATACTTTTTTAAATAATCTGTTGAAATGGCATCTTCTTTTTAGAAAAATGTGCTAAAAAGCCAAACAAGTTAGAATTGGTTCTCTAGAGTAACACATGAAAGAAAATCTAGTTGATGCCTTCTCACCAACAGTACACTGGAGCATTTGCCAACATGTTCAAGATGTGTCAGCTTCCGATTCCACCACTGGTGTAATACCCTTCTTTCTCTCTTCAACCTCCTCACCTGTGGAGTCGAAATCCTCTTCAGCTGGACTGAGTGCTCGATGCGCCGTATAATCCTTTTCCTTTTTTCTAGGTTGAGAGTGTCTTCCACAAGAGGAAGCCACAGTGAGAGCGTGTAAATGCGCCCTGACCGTGTCCCCCTCCCGGGAGAGACAGGAAGGGGGAAAAAAGCCAGAGTAGGCAAAAAACCCCTAGGACCGGTAAGTATCCTGATGGCCGCTGGACGTGATGCAGATGAATGATGGGAGAAAGCAGCAACCGGAACCAGGTGGAATCGTCATGCAGCGTAAAACGCCAAAAGGTAAAGAAGACAAAGTAAAGGCAGAGAGCTGGAACTAAGGAAAACGGAGGTAGAGAGGAAACGAAAGACTGGGACCGGAGTTGGACCGGTATTTAGGACGGAAAGTGTAAGAGAAAAAATGCTCGAGGAGCCAAAGGTAAACTGCGTGTAGCAAGACCGCGGCAGCGAGGAAAAGCAGCTGACCGTGGAAGGTTGCAACGCGCTGTGCTCAGGGAGAGGAGTGGTTAAATAGCGCTACGGCGGCGAAGACTAGACCGCATAGAGAGAACGTAGCGTTAGCGTGACGGGAATCAGGAAGTCCCTAAGCGGCAGCGGGGCCAAAGACGCCAGGTGCGGAGGCGGCGCATGACAGTATGCCCCCCGCCAAGGCCCAGGCCACCCGGTTTGCCGGGATGCAAACGGTGAAACTTCCGGAGAAGGACAGGAGCGTGGATGTGCGCAATTGGTTCCCAAGAGTCCTCAGCATGTGAATAACCTTTCCAATGCACCAGATATTCAAGGCGCCCTTTGCGGTATCTGGAGTCCATCAACCCGGGCACTTCATACTCAGGAGCATCAGGTGAGTGAGAAAGAGTGGGAAAAGGACGAGCCCTTAATGACTGTTCGGCACTCTTCAAAAGAGATGCGTGAAACACTGGGTGAATCCGCCTAAGAGAATGTGGCAGCTTAAGGCGGAAGGCCACTGGATTGATCTTGGCAGAAATGGGATAGGGACCGATAAACCTGGGGGACAGTTTAGATGGGCGAGACCATCTAGGAAGGTATTTAGTAGATAACCATACCTTGGAACCAACCTCCCAATCAGGTACAACCTGCCGGTGCCGGTCAGCTTGCCTTTTGTAAGCCTGGAGGCTATCTCTGAGATTCAACTTGGCTTTGTCTTGGATGTCCTTTATTCGGATAAGTGTCTCTTCTACCGCCGGAAGTGCAGGTTTGCAAGAAAACTGTGGAATGATGGCTCGGGGATGAAAGCCATATGAACAATAGAATGGAGACATTTTGCTTGCGGAATGACTGGCATTATTATATGCGAACTCCGCTGTCGGCAGCATATCCACCCAGTTGTCTTGTTCCATATTGGTGTAGCTGCGCAAATATTGTTCTAATGTGGCGTTTAACCGCTCTGTCTGCCCATTGGTATGGGGATGATATCCTGATGACAAAGCGCGCTGAATATTAAGAGCGGCGCATAAGGTCTTCCAGAATCTGGAGACGAATTGGCTTCCTCGATCTGATACAATCTTGTCGGGGAGACCATGGAGTCGAAACACATCTTTAATGAATACTAATGCCATACCATCGGCAGTTGGTATACCAGGAAGTGGAGAAAAATGAGCCATCTTGGTGAGAGAGTCGATGGACACCATTATGCATGTACATCCGTGGGACAAAGGTAAGTCCACAATAAAATCTGTAGATATATGACTCCACGGACGTTCCGGGATTGCATCTTGTTGTAGTAGACCTATGGGTTTCTTTGTGTTGTTTTTACTCTGACAGCAGACTCTGCAGGACTTGACATAATGTTTAACATCTTTAGACATATTAGGCCAATAAAAAGCTGCTGGTTTGTCCCCTATGGCCTGCTGTCTTGTGATCATGGCACCAGGACAATATGTCTTTTTGAAGAGGTTTAGATGGTATCCAGATCCTCTGTTTCTTCAGGAACAAACCATCCTTTTGGATCATGCCGCGAGGTTCTGGATGTAAGGAGACAGCTTCTTTTATCCGTTGAAACAGGGAAGAGATAGTGGCAACAATGCGGTTCCTGGGAAACAACTTTTCCGGGCAGGATGAGGCAACATGGGAGGAGAAAGCCTTTCTGGACAGAGCATCTGCCAAGTGTTTTGGCTTCCAGGAATATACGTGATGGTAAAGTCATATTGTGAGAAAAAATGCGCCCACCGGGCTTGTCTGGAATTGATGCAATCCATTGACTGTAGTACTTGTAAATTCTTATGGTCGGTCCGGATTACAAAAGGGTGGTTGCACCCTTGTAAGAGGTGTCTCCATACTTCACAGGCTTTTTTCATGGCTAGTAGTTCACGTTCTATTACTGAATAATTCCGTTGACTCGGAGTGAGAGTTTTCGATAGATATGCTATTGGGTGTTCCGCGTTGTCATGCTCTTGTAGTAGAACTGCTCCTATTGCTGCGGCAGAGGCATCTGTCTCAACAATAAAAGGTTTGCTTTGGTCTGGCTGGCACAGGATGGGAGCGCTGCAGAAGCTCTTCTTCAAGAGTTGAAAGCTTTCTTCAGCCTGTGGGCTCCAAATGAAAGGCACAGATGTCTTCTTTAACAAATTGGTAATTGGTAGGACAGTGTTGGAAAAACCTGGCACGAAACGCCTGTAAAAATTAGCCAGGCCCAGGAATCTCTGAACTTCTTTGACTGAGGAAGGAGCCTGCCAATGGAGAATGGCCTCAACCTTCTTTTGATCCATTTGTACTCCTTGTGGTGAGAGGATAAACCCTAGGTACGGGATCGAGGATACCCCAAAAACACACTTTTCACGTTTGGCCAATAAATGATGTTTTTTAAGGCGCTCCAGGACCTCACTGAGATGTAGTAGATGTTCTGACATAGACTGTGAAAAAACAAGTATGTCGTCCAGGTAAACCACAACTGAAATAAACAATAAATCAGAGAATATTCGGTCTATGAACCTTTGGAATATAGCGGGAGCATTGACCAGTCCGAAAGGCATAACGTAGTATTCGTATAGGCCGAATGGTGTCCTGAAGGCCGTCTTCCATTCATCTCCTGGACTCACTCTGAGTAAATGATATGCATTGCGCAGATCCAATTTAGAGAAGACTGTGGCTCCCTGTACAGATTCCAAAATGTCAGGAATGAGGGGCATGGGATATCTATCCTTACGAGTGACTTTATTGAGTCCCCTGTAATCGATGCATGGTCTGAGGTCCTTAGAATCCCTCTTTGGAATAAAAAACAAGGGAGCACCCGCCGGGGATTTAGAGGGTCTGATGAGACCGTTGCATAAGTTGTCATCCAGATATTTTCGTAAAGCGTCCTTTTCAGTCTTGGATAAAGTAAACATTCGTCCAAATGGGACCAGGGCATTAGGTATTAGCTCGATAGAGCAGTCCTCCGGTCTATGAGGTGGTAATGCCATTGGAGCGGATTCAGCAAACACCATAGGGTATTCTTCCAATACCGAGTCAATGGAAAGCACCCCTATACTCGTGGGGAGAACAGTGGGTGATATCTTTACCTCCTGGTAATGTGCTTCTTTAAAGCAGTGTGTCTGGCAATAGCTGGAATTAAACTGCAAAGTGTTAGACTTCCAGTCGACATGGGGATTATGTTGTCGCAACCAGGTAACCCCCAAGATAAGAGGAAAATGGGCTGCTCGAATGATGTCAAAAGTAATGACTTCTGAATGTTGAAATATAGACAGAGGAAGGGGTTCGGTTGTCTGAATAATGAGTCCTGAACTCAAAGGTGTGCCGTCTACTCCTTCTACTTTCTGACCGTGGCTGCGGTCTATCCGTGAAGCACCCACTTTGTCTACCCAAAGGGTGTCAGCAAAGTTTCCTGCGGCACCGCAATCCAAGAGAGCCAGCGTCTCTACGGGGCTGCCATTGATAGTGACCTGGACCGTTATAACCATCAGGCGGGAATCTTCAGAAGGGTTCGAGGAATCAATAGACATAGTAACGTAGGGACTGGAAGATTGCCCTCGATAACCCGTCCCCACTAGGTTCGAGGGTTTGCGTTTTCCGCCGGTTTCTTGGTCAGTTCAGTACAAGTATGCACCGTGTGGCGATCAGAGGCACAGTAGGCACATAGGCCCTGTTCCCTTCTCCTCCTTCTTTCCTCAGGTGTTAAAGAACGGCGAGTAGTGCCGATTTGCATGGGCTCATCTTGAGGTTTGGGCACTGCCGAAGGAGGTGAGGAGGTCCTTGAAAAGGAGGTACGTGCTTTTCTTCTTTCTTGCCGCCTTTCTTGCATCCTGAACTCCATCTGAAGGGCGGCCGTCATAAGATCCTGCAGGGAAGTAGGCCGAGGAAAGTGAGCCATTTCATCTTTTAATTCTTCTCGAAGTCCTCTGCGGAACAAAATAAATTGAGACTGTTCAGACCAACCCGTCTCCATGGCCAATCTCTTAAATGAGGAGATATAAGACAGCACATCAAACTGTCCTTGACGAATGTCCATCAATTCTTCACCAGCTGCCATTGAGACTTCAGGTCTCTCAAAGGTTTGTTTAACGAAAGCAATGAATGCATCGAAATTCTGAAGGACAGGGTCATTTCCGGTGACTAGAGGGGTGGCCCAAGCTAGAGCGTTCCCTGTCATATTAGACACCAGGAATCCAACCTTGGCATGATCTGAGGCGTAGGTGCGGGTTCTGAAGGAAAAATACACCCGGCAAGCGTCAAGAAATTCTTTTAGGGTCTTGGGGGAACCATCATATTTCCCTGAAGATAAAGGCATAGGGGGCAGGTCTGTGTTGGGGGGCTCCCTCACTGCCACCATTTGTTTTAACAGATTGTTTTCAGTTTTCATATTCTGCATCTCTAGAGAAAGGTTTTGTACCGCAGCGATTAGTTCCTGCACTTGCTCAGGAGTAGCCATGATTGGTGTTTGTTGGCGTTGCAAACTGTCAGCTTCCGATTCCACCACTGGTGTAATACCCTTCTTTCTCTCTTCAACCTCCTCACCTGTGGAGTCGAAATCCTCTTCAGCTGGACTGAGTGCTCGATGCGCCGTATAATACTTTTCCTTTTTTCTAGGTTGAGAGTGTCTTCCACAAGAGGAAGCCACAGTGAGAGCGTGTAAATGCGCCCTGACCGTGTCCCCCTCCCGGGAGAGACAGGAAGGGGGAAAAAAGCCAGAGTAGGCAAAAAACCCCTAGGACCGGTAAGTATCCTGATGGCCGCTGGACGTGATGCAGATGAATGATGGGAGAAAGCAGCAACCGGAACCAGGTGGAATCGTCATGCAGCGTAAAACGCCAAAAGGTAAAGAAGACAAAGTAAAGGCAGAGAGCTGGAACTAAGGAAAACGGAGGTAGAGAGGAAACGAAAGACTGGGACCGGAGTTGGACCGGTATTTAGGACGGAAAGTGTAAGAGAAAAAATGCTCGAGGAGCCAAAGGTAAACTGCGTGTAGCAAGACCGCGGCAGCGAGGAAAAGCAGCTGACCGTGGAAGGTTGCAACGCGCTGTGCTCAGGGAGAGGAGTGGTTAAATAGCGCTAGGGCGGCGAAGACTAGACCGCATAGAGAGAACGTAGCGTTAGCGTGACGGGAATCAGGAAGTCCCTAAGCGGCAGCGGGGCCAAAGACGCCAGGTGCGGAGGCGGCGCATGACAAGATGCTAGAGTCACAACATATACCAGCATTGCCACTCTATGTAATTTTTATACAGCATTACTAATGATATATCCCAGCATTGCCAGATTAAATCCTTCCATGAAGGTGAGTCTAGAATAAATGACTGCATTCGAGTGTAAATCACTTTTATTTTGTGGCCACAACCTTTGCTATTATGTTAACTGTAAATAATCTTTTGGAAAGAGCGAAAAACGGTCTTTGTTGTACATCATAGTAAATCACTCTGTGAAGCTGCCGCCACAATCTATGCCAGTATGGACACTGTAAATCGTGTTGATGAATCTGCAACCACAATCTATTCTGAAAATGCTCAAGATAGCAAATTGGATGCAATTGCACAAACACATCAGACCAGCATTGCATTCTCATCATCAATACATTCCATGATGCAGCCCTCTGCTTCCAAATGCTTGGATGCATTTCTCACGCTCACACAACACCCACACACACATACACACACACACACCTACACACAAACATCACTCAAGCAATAAATCAGAAGCAAGAAGAAAGGACCTGTGGAGACTTGAACTCTGCTGGTACAGGAAGGAAAGAATCAAAAGACAGGCTTCTCTGTCTAAAGACCCCTCCTCCAATTAACAACAGATGTACATCCTCACTTCTACATTTCAGGGTGGAGCTCAAGGCCCTCCTCTTTAAGGAATGGCTTTTCCCTAACACATATGTCCACACACCCTCAACGTCATTCAAAACCAGAGACTGGGCGATCTGCACCCCTCTGTTTGCTTCCTGGTTCCTAGTAGATCCCTTGATGCCAAGTTTCCAAATCCCTGTCCCTGTTGTCAGCTCTCTGCTCCCTTGTATTGATCCATTACCATCTGCTTCCCTAAGACTTCCTCCTGTAACTTGCAAATTTCCATGTTGCTTTCCCAAGCTAAATCTTTGCTCAATATATATAATAAGGATGATGATAACAATAGTAAAAAAGAATAATACAAATAATGATAATAACAATAGTGAAACACTGCACTCATTTATTTTAGGTCACTCATAATTGGGGGTCATTCTGACCCTGGCGGGAGGGGGTTAACAGGGCTGGTAGAGGAGCCGGCCCCGTTGACCCCCTACCGCCTCATTACGAGGTCCGCTTGCGGCACCTGCTAAGGACACCTGATTTTACCAGGCATCTTTAGCGGGTCCCTCTCGTGGACCAGCATGCTAACAATGGGCCCGTCATTAACAGGCCCATTGTTAGCATGCTCCCCATTCCCAGGGTTCCTGAAAAGGGGAAATACCGGACCCTCCAAGGTCGGAATGCCCCAGTATTTCCCCATTCCAGGAACCCAGACCCGGTACCCGGAATGGGGGTAGCCATGCTGCAAACAGTGGGGTAGAGGTTTCCAACGAGCATAAACCACATTATTGATTAACTTGTTTAATGTGGTGATTGGTGGGGGAAAGTAGCGTGTAACTGTGACCCTTTTTATGGGGCCATCTTGGCCTTGGTCTTCCACTGAGCCAGTGAAAGATGAAATTTCTCTACCTAGTAAATTATGTGATGTGGTAATATGTTAAGCTCGCCCCATCAAACACTGAAGTGGCCATTTCTGGTGCTAATGAAATGGCATTCATGCAGCCCTCTCTGTGCAATGTTCTCATTATGAGGTGTGAATAATGCAAGGCAATCCAGGTTTACATGCACTGGTATACCAAGCAATCATGAAGGCCTTCGTCATGCATGGCAGTAGGACGTTACGTGGATTTCTGTGGAATCTGCCTGTTCTTGAACAGGTGCATTCTATGGGAATCCTTAGCCTAAACACCTTAATCAAAATGGTATGTAGGCGTAAAGGCTCTCGGATTTCTCACATGACGATGTTTGAGCTGGAGGCTTATTTGGAAGTTACAAAGCATGCTCCAATTCCTTGTCAGGAATCCATAAAAACGGAAAGGTTCATTACAATTACATGCATGCAAACAACGTTGTTTGCATGATTTTTATTAACCGTTCCCAACAATTGGGTTACGCTGGGTGACCTCAACGAGACGAAATAGAGAAGGAATTCAGTCACTTTGTTCTGAACAGGGTTCAGATTTTCTATTGCTTTCTCGGCAACTCCAGCAACTGAAACATGGTTCTCCATTAGTATAGAGTATAAATAATGTATATTAAAATATTAAATGACCCAGGCAGCATGCGCCGATGTCCTTGGGCTATCAACTTCCTCGTAGCGAATACGTGAAGTAATTTAAGAAATCTGTCATTAACATGTGTCTGTAGACAAGGCTGATGGTATCATTTATTTAGTCCTGTCACAATTATTTTAGTCATGTGACTTAATGTATGTGCAGGGGGCAAGTCTGACACACTTGTTCTCGAGACACCAGTGTGTCATAGTATTTCTGTGTAGTGGTGGCAGTCAGAATTCATAGTGGCCGTCGGGCGGCCTTTTAACACCACGTTATAAATAACAACCGGGTTGCCCTTGTTCAGAAGCAGGTTTAGAAATGTGTTCTACTAACTTTACTCTGCATGACCATTTTGAGAATGTAGCCTTTGTAGACTATGTGGTGCGTTTTATTTTTAGTCAAAAAGGTATTTGGAAGATCAAGCCTATATCATACAATATCATAAAATAAAAAACAAATGTACAACGATGCAAAGCACCTACGGCCAGTTTAACAAAGCCCCAAACTGCACCTGGCAGAGTGGACCCCGCATTCTGCACTGGGCACAGCCAGAGCATTTGTGTAGGATGTTTAAAGGCAAATGACGCTCGTGATCACGCCTGCATTTGTCAGGAGTGTCCCACCGGGGGTCACCATTTAGTAGGGATGCCATTGAGTGGTAGCCAGAGGCAGCACCTGCCTCCCCTAGCGTCTTCTTTGGTACCTTTGGCATTGCCCTGGTAACTCATGTATGGAGTGAACTGCATCTAAAGCATGTAGATGTGTGAGAAGGGATTGCCAGCATGTATCCCTTTTTCCAAATGCTCAGAAGTTGTCATCACTGAAGTGATTGCACACTTCCGAAGTGCAAGTTATGCATCCTACACGTCATCGTACACGTCATTGTCCTGGTGCAGGCCAGGCCCCCTCCTTGTCAGATCTGACCGGGGCTGATGGGTTTTTTGCATTCCTATCTCTGCCCCACTACTGCTGCTTGTATACATTTGAGCAACCTTAAGGGGTTGATTATTGTTGTTTTTCTTGTGTCAGAGAGCAACTAAAGGTCATTGATGACATACATCATGTTATGTGTGGTAAAAGAAAAAAAAACGTTTGAGAACAGTCTCCAACAAGCATTATGCTTGGGGTAAACTGTAAACTGAAGTATTCATTCTCTGGTGATAGATACGTATTGTGTATTTTAGCAATATAATTACAGGGGCCGTACTATTAGCATAGTGTATTTGCGGATGTGCATGCCATATGTTGGAAACAGCTGAACATGTGAAGCTGTACCTCACCTCTGGTGACTGCACAATGCATATTTTCAGGACTGAGAGCTCATCAAGGTGAGCACTTGCCTCTGACATGGGTCAGCCCTTAGTCCTTACCAAGTGATAAATGGAGCACCTGTACACGTGCAAAAAAGACGAGCATACTCGTCCTTGACACTTAAGGGGTTAATACTGCAGCTATCAGTACAGCTCTTCGAGGCATATGGAGCCAAAATTGATTATTAAATAATATTATTATGAAGAATTCTCCAGGAGTGAATGGCATGATGGCACACTTAAATCTGCACTTGACATGGGATCACAGCAGCTGCAGGTGAGTATGTGCCTTACAAAAGATGGCTATACAATACACTCACCCACATTAGATGGCATTTTTGACACATTTGAGAACGTGCTTGGCATATGGTGGCAGCATCGGAAAATGTGCTTGCATTTATTGAAAATAGGAAGAGGAAGGCATCATTACAGAATTTCAAGCAGGATTTACCAGGGAAATGGCCACTGAAGACCAGGCCTTCTATCTTTTTTCCATGTTAACCAAATATGTTATTTTAAAGAAGGCACAGTTATATCTGGCTTGTATTGATTTTAAACTGCATTTGACTCAGTGAACTGTAATTATTGCGTTCCATTTTAGTCAAGCTGAACATACTTATAGTAGGTTAAGTATTATGATTACCACTGCATTAGGCTTTAAGATGATGAAAAATGGACGAACCAAAGAGCCAAGAGTGAACGTATTAATGCACTTTGCTCTTTTAACAGTCGTTTGTGGAACTGTGCCATCCTAATAGCACGTGAGGTAAATCAGGCACAAGCAGTCCCTGCTGTTCTTCATGGGAGTGAGCTCTGCAGTGCTGGCGGACTTGATAAACTCATGAATTCTAAAAATACACCTTACCCCAACATTTTCGCGGCGATATTATTTACGGTGACCATATATGTGGCGATATTAATACCTGATACCAGAATTAGATGATGTTCATAGTTTTTTTTTTTACTTTATACTGTCCTGCCACTTCTCCAAGCAACGACTTGGTGGTAGATCTCTTTCTTCGGCTGGGGCCTCTCTGTCTCCCTGAAACTTGATGAGAATCATCTCCGGTTCCGGAAGCACCTCAAAACCTTATTCTTTGCAGCTGCTTTTTCTCCTTCTTTCCCCTGCTGACCACCTGGCTGATACTGAAATTGCACCCGTTACCTGGCCACCCTCTGATCTTGGGCCCAGGTCCCCTCCCCGCCAGTCGCACTCCTGGCAACCCCCGCACTTGAAGACTGTTTTCTGTACCCCTACAGTCCCACTACCAGCACTTGACACCTGATGTCTGCACTTAACCTTGCACTTGCCACCTGCTGGCCGTACTCTTACTCTTGTTATTTATTTTTATCCCATGTATTGCACTGTCCCCTCCCCCTTGCCCCGACCGCACTTCCCTCCTTCCCCTTCCCATGCACTTGTGCGATCTGAATGTCACCTGGCCTAGTAGGATTGTTGTCTGTCTTCCCTCTGTTCCCCCTCCCCTGCCTCATCGCTCCTTGAAACACTTGTGTATAGGCGCGTTATAAATGCCATATCATATCATATCATACTTGTATTGTATGATGCTGCTGTCTATTCTAATATGGACCAATTGTATTTTATCGATTGTATCTAATAATATCACCAGAATCGAACGCCTGTTTATTTGTTTACTTTTGTATGTAATTATGAAGACTGGGCTAATTTGCCATGTGCGCATAAGTGAAATGATTTGTATGTTCTACTATTGCAGCTTTTTGAGCATGTTCTCGAAATAATGTTTCTTTCAACTTGAATTTATTGAAAATAAGGGATGTCATTTTTTTTTAAATAAATGACCCAAATAGGGAAGTTACTCAGTCTGCACCTTACAGTTGGTGAGTTTGCCAGGCAACCATAGTGTTTACTCTTATTAGATGGCAAAGCTAGGACATTTGAGGTTGCACTTAAATACAATCGCAGCACCTAGCCATTTCAAACTGTATCATGCATATGGTGACATACAGCTCATGAGTCATTAATTGACGTTAGATGATATCTTGGAAGCTTGTGACGATCCACTTGGCATATGATTACAACACCTGGACGTGCTGGGTACCTTACATATCATGACATATCTAGCATGTGTGGCTTTAGCAGTCATACTATCTGTATCATAGGCTACACTTGACATATTATGGTAACACCTGGAAATGTGGAGCTGCAATAAACATGTAGGGCCTGATTCATGGAATTATTTGCGTGAAAATAGGGTAATTGTGCGCCAAACATCTGTGTTTGTTCATTCATGGAATAGAACGCACTGTAATTTTCCTATACTTGCGTGGAGATAGCGCGGGCTCGTCATGCCTCTGCAAGCTGTTGAGGGCCTTGCACGAGACTCCACGCAGAGCATGGGCGTGACTTGTGCAGAGGGCTAGGAAGGGGGCAGAACACCAAAAATGGTGAAGAACTTGTTAAAAAATTAGCGTTTCCGAGGGAAGGCCTGCAGGCAGTCCCTTGCATGCCCACAATTTTGCGACAAGAGATGTATTCATGGATTTCATCTCGCAACCCCTCGGCTGGGAAATGGCCACGCAAGTCCTATATACTATCCGCCAACCGAAGGCAGGCGTATGTACACTTGCGCACAGGAATTGCAGTGCAGAGGTGGGGTTGCATGTCGGATTTAGGGGTGCATGCAATCAACCAAGCTTCCGATCTTATTTAGGGCTGCGCATGCTCAGTTCTATAATTTATAATTTTATAATTGGTTATTTATAACATGCTTAATACCCAGAGGTTTCTAAGCCCGAACCCGGGAACCAAACCTGTTGCTCCGTGTAGTCTTGCTTCCTAGGGGAACACGTTTGCCTTGAGCTATCCTCCTGAGCTAGTGGGGTGTAGGAACGGTTTACGGGGGTTTGCATGCAGATTTCCCAAGTGATTACTGAGTTACAATTTTCTATACGCATGTTGTTGGGGTGCTGGATACAGTTACGGGGGACCCTGCGCAGGGTCCCTGAGATGCAGGCCTGCTTGCGGGGGACCACACACACTGTTTGAAGGATGCGTGTATTTGCACCTGGGGGAGCGCACAAAAGTAGCACTTATTTTATGCTTTGTGTTTTTGCGTGCCGGGGGATTTCCAGCCGTGACTTGCGATTATGGTTACTTTGTGCTGTAAATTCCATTAATAGGTGGGCGCACATTTTTCATTCTGCACACAGGCTCGCACAGTGTCCTTCTCAGCACGTGGCACTTGCAGGATTCCTGTGCACATTTCCATGAATCGGGCCCATAATGACTATATCTGCTGTGTGAAGTCAGTGAGTAAGTAACTACCATAAGGTGGGAGAAACTGCCTATGTGTAGGTGTATTGGCATACGAAGGCAGTGCTCCTGCCATATGATGCTTCTGCTTTGTACACTCCAGTTGCATCACAAACTCACTTATAGTATATCAGGCAGCACCCTAATTAAAATATGGTTGGTATCTAAAATAGTCTTTTGTCTGTGCTTCAGTATTTATGTATTATTGTATTAATCATATACATTCATTTAAGTTATTTTTACATTCAAAACATCACTTCTGTAATAATAATTAAAGTGTATGTGATATCACTTGACGTAATGTCAATAGGTGTGTGTTCGCACAACCACTACCCCTGACATTTTAGTGACTTGATGTTCTTATGGTGCAGCATCATTAAAATACTGTGGTCCTCATTATGCGGTCGGCGATGCTGGAAAAATTGGCAGACACGTGCATTAAATCTGTTACCTCCACATTCCTGCCACATTCCCGCACCATCGTACTATGAGATTGGCGGTGGGTTGTAGGATTCACCTCCATCACATAGCTGGAGGTGAATCTGCCATCCTACAGCCACTTTTTGGCAGATTTACTGCAGCGGAACTAACACTGGAGGGTAGTTCCACCAAAAACCCCATAGAGTCCTATGGACACTGAACATGGGGTTTTACACCACCATGCTGCCACTTGTAATCCTGGGGTTAACCAACAGGACCAAGTGGTGGTAATGTAATCGATTTTGGGGGCAGTTCAGCAGAAATACTGGCAAACTACCGCCACACTCATACTGAGGACCTGTATTCTGCTTTGACCCACATTAATACTCTGTTGTGCTCCCAGTGTCAAAACCTGACTTCCCATTTGAACAGGGCCAATTGCTCCACTCCTATTTGGTTGGACGTTGGTAACAGCATACAGCGTTGAGATGAGGGCTGCATGGACTTACTGTGTTTTCGTAGTGACAGTTTTCAAAGTTGTCCTTCGTCATTTTGATGCAGTTAGATATATGTATTGTGTGTTTGGGACAGGGGATTGGGGGATGGTGCACGCCAAGATGATATGGTGGGTTAGAGGGTGCTGGGGGAACCCACTCCAATACAAAAAAGTAGCAAAAACGGCTTTAGTGAAAACACCATTGGTAAAATGCCAACGTTGAAAACGGCCACGATGAAAGCACGGGCAACCATCCCTGGGACACCCTTTGCCCTTCAATAATGTGCCACTTCCATCTCTTTAATATTAGGAAAATGTGCCATCTTTTGACCTTCACCTCTCCCAGGATACTGTTACAAACCATTGTCCTTTCACGTCTTCCCTGCTGCTGATCTCTATATATCTTCCCAGTTTTGCTATTCACCCAATACGTGTTAGTCTCCATTCTTGAGTCAGATTTTGTGTTTGCCTTCCCGGTGCTTCTAATATTCTTCTTATCTGCTGCTTCTTCGTTGGCTCTCTGTGAAACAAAGGTGTGAATTCCGGCTCTGAAACCTTGATTTTAAAAGCATTCATGCCCTGGCCCCTTCTTATCTCTGCTCCTTGATCTCTTTGTGCCATCCTTCTCATGATCTTCACTCTGCTTCCCAATTTCTTCTGCCTGTTCCTCATCCTCCTTATGCACCTTCACGGTGCATCCTTCTCAACTCCTAGCCCCTAAATTCTGGAATTGCCTCACCCTGGATATTCGTTCTTCCAACTCACATTACTTCTCCAAGAAACGGCTTAAATCCCACTTCCTCCAGCCTTTATCTGGCTAAACTTTCACTCTTTGACATTGTGAGCTTTTCACCATGGTTACTGTGTCGAAAATCTCATTATGTCTGTACTGCTGTAATCATTTTCAGTGCTTTGGATAAAAAGCGCTATATGAGTGTTGTGCATAAATAAATAAAATACTATGATAGCACACATAGATGGCCTGATTAGCATTGATTGTTAAAGTAAAATAAGCCAATATATGCAAAGAGATCCCCTTGTTAGGATAGGGTACGCCTCCATGAAAATGGGGGAAGGTCCATTCTAGAATGTATGTCCATAAAGGTAGAAGGCAAGCATTGGGTATTTACAGAAGGGGCATTGTTGCTCTTTTTTTAATGTATATTTATTGCAGTTTTTTCATCAAAAACAATGACAACATAACTAGGATTGTGTTACAAAAACATTCTTCCCATTCAACCCCAAACCCCCAAGAGTCACATCCTTATTATATACTACATTTCCTCCTTCCCCCTGGAACATTGTCTTCATCTACTAAATATAACCATCACAGGACTGTGCAGTTGTGGTGTGTGGACAGTGACTTCTCTTGCGTTTAATCACTTCCTTTGGCCGCCTCAATGGGACTTAAACTATAATGCAAAATCGTCAATCCACGTGGGGGCGTGGGGGGGTACTACCGTAAGAGTGTGCAATCTCATAATGCATTCTTGTATCTACTGCAGCCATCCTCTTTGTACAAGGTATTCCACTACTTAATATCCCGCTATTTAGCCATAAAGTCACCCCATAACAATTTGTGCTGTGCCCCTTTCCCATGAAGCGCTGTGGTTACCCTTTCTATTATACATATGTTTGTGGCAACATTTATCCACTCTTTCTTCCCTGGTGTCCTGGTATTTTTCCATTGCATCTCAAGGCAGGCCCTTGCCGTGAGGAAAAAGGGGCGCTGACAGTCTCGTAACCATTGGAACTTCCCCATCAATCTCCTCCATCCCAAATAGTATTAGAACTGGCTCATTAGCACCTTGGATCCCATCCAGGTCCACCCCAAAACCTCATCCCAGAACACCTTAATATGGGAACAACCCCATCACATGTGCCAATAATCAGCTCTCTCGCCACACAGATGCCAGCACCCAGGGCTTGCCGGCTGAAACATCCTTGAAAGCCTTACTGGGTCGTATTGCCATCTATGAAGAAGGTTAATAGCCTGCAGCTTGTACTGACTGCCAATCAATGTTTGTGAGGCCTCTTTGCATATCCTCCCCCAAAGTTCCGGGTCTATTTCTGTTCCCAGGTCCCTCTCCCATCGTAGCCTCAGATCTTTTCCTTTGACCCCTTCCCAGCATCCGACAATGCTCTGTATATGGCTGAGATCAAACCCTTCATTTCCCTTTGTTTATCTAAGAGCTCTTCGAAGGGGGTAAGAATCTCTCTGAATCTTCTCCCTCCATTTCTCCACCGTAATAACCCCTTTAAGTTGGATGAAGGGAAAAACTGAAAGAGGACCTATGTTCAGTGCCTCTTCCAGGTTTGCGATCGCAATGAAAGAGCCTGCCTTCCAGAGCTGGCTCACCCTCTCCAGGCCTGCGTCAAACCAAGGTTCGAATCTTTCGGGGTTAGGGATTGCCTCTTGAACCCCAGGTGCCCGAATATGACTCAGTTGAGATGGCCATGTGGTAATTCCCTGTAAGTCGACCCGTTCCCGCCAAACCTCTCATATGGTATCCAATAGCTGGTGGTCTCTAATTTAACGTGGAGCTTACTTTTCGGTACCCACAGCCATTCTGCCACTGTGGCAGGGGCTAAATTACTATTATCTAGCGCAATCCACTGCAAATGCTTCTGCCTTTTTAGATGGGGAATAAGAACCCTTAGCTATACCGCTTCACAGTACTTCTTCAGATTTGGAGCCCCACCCTTCCTTGAGCAGTGTAAGAACATAATAACATACTCTCGCTTTCTTCCCCTACTATAAGAACTTAAACATTGCCCCCTTCACCTCACAGAAGAATGACTCCGGAAGACGAACCAGGAGCATTTGAAATGGGTATAGGAATATGGGCAGACAGACCATCTTCAAGGTATTCAGTCATCCGAGCCAGGACATGGTCAGTTTCTCCATCTCTCTAGGTCAGCCCGAATTCCAGAGACCAAAGTGGGGAGGTTGGCGTTGTGAGGTTTATCCCCAGGTATTGCAGCATGTCTCTGCCCACCAGTAGTCCAAATGAGGCAAATCTTCTACAATCTACATGCCCAGGTCCTTCAGTGGGAATAGGATTGACTTGGCCCTATTGATCTTGAAGCCCAAAAACGCCCCATACTGGTCAATCAGTTTGATCGTCCTAGATACAGAGGCCAGAGGGTTCTGTATGTGCAATAACAGGTCATCCGCACAAAGGGCCACCTTGTACTCCACTAGGTACGGGATCGAGGATACCCCAAAAACACACTTTTCACGTTTGGCCAATAAATGATGTTTTTTAAGGCGCTCCAGGACCTCACTGAGATGTAGTAGATGTTCTGACATAGACTGTGAAAAAACAAGTATGTCGTCCAGGTAAACCACAACTGAAATAAACAATAAATCAGAGAATATTCGGTCTATGAACCTTTGGAATATAGCGGGAGCATTGACCAGTCCGAAAGGCATAACGTAGTATTCGTATAGGCCGAATGGTGTCCTGAAGGCCGTCTTCCATTCATCTCCTGGACTCACTCTGAGTAAATGATATGCATTGCGCAGATCCAATTTAGAGAAGACTGTGGCTCCCTGTACAGATTCCAAAATGTCAGGAATGAGGGGCATGGGATATCTATCCTTACGAGTGACTTTATTGAGTCCCCTGTAATCGATGCATGGTCTGAGGTCCTTAGAATCCCTCTTTGGAATAAAAAACAAGGGAGCACCCGCCGGGGATTTAGAGGGTCTGATGAGACCGTTGCATAAGTTGTCATCCAGATATTTTCGTAAAGCGTCCTTTTCAGTCTTGGATAAAGTAAACATTCGTCCAAATGGGACCAGGGCATTAGGTATTAGCTCGATAGAGCAGTCCTCCGGTCTATGAGGTGGTAATGCCATTGGAGCGGATTCAGCAAACACCATAGGGTATTCTTCCAATACCGAGTCAATGGAAAGCACCCCTATACTCGTGGGGAGAACAGTGGGTGATATCTTTACCTCCTGGTAATGTGCTTCTTTAAAGCAGTGTGTCTGGCAATAGCTGGAATTAAACTGCAAAGTGTTAGACTTCCAGTCGACATGGGGATTATGTTGTCGCAACCAGGTAACCCCCAAGATAAGAGGAAAATGGGCTGCTCGAATGATGTCAAAAGTAATGACTTCTGAATGTTGAAATATAGACAGAGGAAGGGGTTCGGTTGTCTGAATAATGAGTCCTGAACTCAAAGGTGTGCCGTCTACTCCTTCTACTTTCTGACCGTGGCTGCGGTCTATCCGTGAAGCACCCACTTTGTCTACCCAAAGGGTGTCAGCAAAGTTTCCTGCGGCACCGCAATCCAAGAGAGCCAGCGTCTCTACGGGGCTGCCATTGATAGTGACCTGGACCGTTATAACCATCAGGCGGGAATCTTCAGAAGGGTTCGAGGAATCAATAGACATAGTAACGTAGGGACTGGAAGATTGCCCTCGATAACCCGTCCCCACTAGGTTCGAGGGTTTGCGTTTTCCGCCGGTTTCTTGGTCAGTTCAGTACAAGTATGCACCGTGTGGCGATCAGAGGCACAGTAGGCACATAGGCCCTGTTCCCTTCTCCTCCTTCTTTCCTCAGGTGTTAAAGAACGGCGAGTAGTGCCGATTTGCATGGGCTCATCTTGAGGTTTGGGCACTGCCGAAGGAGGTGAGGAGGTCCTTGAAAAGGAGGTACGTGCTTTTCTTCTTTCTTGCCGCCTTTCTTGCATCCTGAACTCCATCTGAAGGGCGGCCGTCATAAGATCCTGCAGGGAAGTAGGCCGAGGAAAGTGAGCCATTTCATCTTTTAATTCTTCTCGAAGTCCTCTGCGGAACAAAATAAATTGAGACTGTTCAGACCAACCCGTCTCCATGGCCAATCTCTTAAATGAGGAGATATAAGACAGCACATCAAACTGTCCTTGACGAATGTCCATCAATTCTTCACCAGCTGCCATTGAGACTTCAGGTCTCTCAAAGGTTTGTTTAACGAAAGCAATGAATGCATCGAAATTCTGAAGGACAGGGTCATTTCCGGTGACTAGAGGGGTGGCCCAAGCTAGAGCGTTCCCTGTCATATTAGACACCAGGAATCCAACCTTGGCATGATCTGAGGCGTAGGTGCGGGTTCTGAAGGAAAAATACACCCGGCAAGCGTCAAGAAATTCTTTTAGGGTCTTGGGGGAACCATCATATTTCCCTGAAGATAAAGGCATAGGGGGCAGGTCTGTGTTGGGGGGCTCCCTCACTGCCACCATTTGTTTTAACAGATTGTTTTCAGTTTTCATATTCTGCATCTCTAGAGAAAGGTTTTGTACCGCAGCGATTAGTTCCTGCACTTGCTCAGGAGTAGCCATGATTGGTGTTTGTTGGCGTTGAAAACTGTCAGCTTCCGATTCCACCACTGGTGTAATACCCTTCTTTCTCTCTTCAACCTCCTCACCTGTGGAGTCGAAATCCTCTTCAGCTGGACTGAGTGCTCGATGCGCCGTATAATACTTTTCCTTTTTTCTAGGTTGAGAGTGTCTTCCACAAGAGGAAGCCACAGTGAGAGCGTGTAAATGCGCCCTGACCGTGTCCCCCTCCCGGGAGAGACAGGAAGGGGGAAAAAAGCCAGAGTAGGCAAAAAACCCCTAGGACCGGTAAGTATCCTGATGGCCGCTGGACGTGATGCAGATGAATGATGGGAGAAAGCAGCAACCGGAACCAGGTGGAATCGTCATGCAGCGTAAAACGCCAAAAGGTAAAGAAGACAAAGTAAAGGCAGAGAGCTGGAACTAAGGAAAACGGAGGTAGAGAGGAAACGAAAGACTGGGACCGGAGTTGGACCGGTATTTAGGACGGAAAGTGTAAGAGAAAAAATGCTCGAGGAGCCAAAGGTAAACTGCGTGTAGCAAGACCGCGGCAGCGAGGAAAAGCAGCTGACCGTGGAAGGTTGCAACGCGCTGTGCTCAGGGAGAGGAGTGGTTAAATAGCGCTAGGGCGGCGAAGACTAGACCGCATAGAGAGAACGTAGCGTTAGCGTGACGGGAATCAGGAAGTCCCTAAGCGGCAGCGGGGCCAAAGACGCCAGGTGCGGAGGCGGCGCATGACAAGATGCTAGAGTCACAACATATACCAGCATTGCCACTCTATGTAATTTTTATACAGCATTACTAATGATATATCCCAGCATTGCCAGATTAAATCCTTCCATGAAGGTGAGTCTAGAATAAATGACTGCATTCGAGTGTAAATCACTTTTATTTTGTGGCCACAACCTTTGCTATTATGTTAACTGTAAATAATCTTTTGGAAAGAGCGAAAAACGGTCTTTGTTGTACATCATAGTAAATCACTCTGTGAAGCTGCCGCCACAATCTATGCCAGTATGGACACTGTAAATCGTGTTGATGAATCTGCAACCACAATCTATTCTGAAAATGCTCAAGATAGCAAATTGGATGCAATTGCACAAACACATCAGACCAGCATTGCATTCTCATCATCAATACATTCCATGATGCAGCCCTCTGCTTCCAAATGCTTGGATGCATTTCTCACGCTCACACAACACCCACACACACATACACACACACACACCTACACACAAACATCACTCAAGCAATAAATCAGAAGCAAGAAGAAAGGACCTGTGGAGACTTGAACTCTGCTGGTACAGGAAGGAAAGAATCAAAAGACAGGCTTCTCTGTCTAAAGACCCCTCCTCCAATTAACAACAGATGTACATCCTCACTTCTACATTTCAGGGTGGAGCTCAAGGCCCTCCTCTTTAAGGAATGGCTTTTCCCTAACACATATGTCCACACACCCTCAACGTCATTCAAAACCAGAGACTGGGCGATCTGCACCCCTCTGTTTGCTTCCTGGTTCCTAGTAGATCCCTTGATGCCAAGTTTCCAAATCCCTGTCCCTGTTGTCAGCTCTCTGCTCCCTTGTATTGATCCATTACCATCTGCTTCCCTAAGACTTCCTCCTGTAACTTGCAAATTTCCATGTTGCTTTCCCAAGCTAAATCTTTGCTCAATATATATAATAAGGATGATGATAACAATAGTAAAAAAGAATAATACAAATAATGATAATAACAATAGTGAAACACTGCACTCATTTATTTTAGGTCACTCATAATTGGGGGTCATTCTGACCCTGGCGGGAGGGGGTTAACAGGGCTGGTAGAGGAGCCGGCCCCGTTGACCCCCTACCGCCTCATTACGAGGTCCGCTTGCGGCACCTGCTAAGGACACCTGATTTTACCAGGCATCTTTAGCGGGTCCCTCTCGTGGACCAGCATGCTAACAATGGGCCCGTCATTAACAGGCCCATTGTTAGCATGCTCCCCATTCCCAGGGTTCCTGAAAAGGGGAAATACCGGACCCTCCAAGGTCGGAATGCCCCAGTATTTCCCCATTCCAGGAACCCAGACCCGGTACCCGGAATGGGGGTAGCCATGCTGCAAACAGTGGGGTAGAGGTTTCCAACGAGCATAAACCACATTATTGATTAACTTGTTTAATGTGGTGATTGGTGGGGGAAAGTAGCGTGTAACTGTGACCCTTTTTATGGGGCCATCTTGGCCTTGGTCTTCCACTGAGCCAGTGAAAGATGAAATTTCTCTACCTAGTAAATTATGTGATGTGGTAATATGTTAAGCTCGCCCCATCAAACACTGAAGTGGCCATTTCTGGTGCTAATGAAATGGCATTCATGCAGCCCTCTCTGTGCAATGTTCTCATTATGAGGTGTGAATAATGCAAGGCAATCCAGGTTTACATGCACTGGTATACCAAGCAATCATGAAGGCCTTCGTCATGCATGGCAGTAGGACGTTACGTGGATTTCTGTGGAATCTGCCTGTTCTTGAACAGGTGCATTCTATGGGAATCCTTAGCCTAAACACCTTAATCAAAATGGTATGTAGGCGTAAAGGCTCTCGGATTTCTCACATGACGATGTTTGAGCTGGAGGCTTATTTGGAAGTTACAAAGCATGCTCCAATTCCTTGTCAGGAATCCATAAAAACGGAAAGGTTCATTACAATTACATGCATGCAAACAACGTTGTTTGCATGATTTTTATTAACCGTTCCCAACAATTGGGTTACGCTGGGTGACCTCAACGAGACGAAATAGAGAAGGAATTCAGTCACTTTGTTCTGAACAGGGTTCAGATTTTCTATTGCTTTCTCGGCAACTCCAGCAACTGAAACATGGTTCTCCATTAGTATAGAGTATAAATAATGTATATTAAAATATTAAATGACCCAGGCAGCATGCGCCGATGTCCTTGGGCTATCAACTTCCTCGTAGCGAATACGTGAAGTAATTTAAGAAATCTGTCATTAACATGTGTCTGTAGACAAGGCTGATGGTATCATTTATTTAGTCCTGTCACAATTATTTTAGTCATGTGACTTAATGTATGTGCAGGGGGCAAGTCTGACACACTTGTTCTCGAGACACCAGTGTGTCATAGTATTTCTGTGTAGTGGTGGCAGTCAGAATTCATAGTGGCCGTCGGGCGGCCTTTTAACACCACGTTATAAATAACAACCGGGTTGCCCTTGTTCAGAAGCAGGTTTAGAAATGTGTTCTACTAACTTTACTCTGCATGACCATTTTGAGAATGTAGCCTTTGTAGACTATGTGGTGCGTTTTATTTTTAGTCAAAAAGGTATTTGGAAGATCAAGCCTATATCATACAATATCATAAAATAAAAAACAAATGTACAACGATGCAAAGCACCTACGGCCAGTTTAACAAAGCCCCAAACTGCACCTGGCAGAGTGGACCCCGCATTCTGCACTGGGCACAGCCAGAGCATTTGTGTAGGATGTTTAAAGGCAAATGACGCTCGTGATCACGCCTGCATTTGTCAGGAGTGTCCCACCGGGGGTCACCATTTAGTAGGGATGCCATTGAGTGGTAGCCAGAGGCAGCACCTGCCTCCCCTAGCGTCTTCTTTGGTACCTTTGGCATTGCCCTGGTAACTCATGTATGGAGTGAACTGCATCTAAAGCATGTAGATGTGTGAGAAGGGATTGCCAGCATGTATCCCTTTTTCCAAATGCTCAGAAGTTGTCATCACTGAAGTGATTGCACACTTCCGAAGTGCAAGTTATGCATCCTACACGTCATCGTACACGTCATTGTCCTGGTGCAGGCCAGGCCCCCTCCTTGTCAGATCTGACCGGGGCTGATGGGTTTTTTGCATTCCTATCTCTGCCCCACTACTGCTGCTTGTATACATTTGAGCAACCTTAAGGGGTTGATTATTGTTGTTTTTCTTGTGTCAGAGAGCAACTAAAGGTCATTGATGACATACATCATGTTATGTGTGGTAAAAGAAAAAAAAACGTTTGAGAACAGTCTCCAACAAGCATTATGCTTGGGGTAAACTGTAAACTGAAGTATTCATTCTCTGGTGATAGATACGTATTGTGTATTTTAGCAATATAATTACAGGGGCCGTACTATTAGCATAGTGTATTTGCGGATGTGCATGCCATATGTTGGAAACAGCTGAACATGTGAAGCTGTACCTCACCTCTGGTGACTGCACAATGCATATTTTCAGGACTGAGAGCTCATCAAGGTGAGCACTTGCCTCTGACATGGGTCAGCCCTTAGTCCTTACCAAGTGATAAATGGAGCACCTGTACACGTGCAAAAAAGACGAGCATACTCGTCCTTGACACTTAAGGGGTTAATACTGCAGCTATCAGTACAGCTCTTCGAGGCATATGGAGCCAAAATTGATTATTAAATAATATTATTATGAAGAATTCTCCAGGAGTGAATGGCATGATGGCACACTTAAATCTGCACTTGACATGGGATCACAGCAGCTGCAGGTGAGTATGTGCCTTACAAAAGATGGCTATACAATACACTCACCCACATTAGATGGCATTTTTGACACATTTGAGAACGTGCTTGGCATATGGTGGCAGCATCGGAAAATGTGCTTGCATTTATTGAAAATAGGAAGAGGAAGGCATCATTACAGAATTTCAAGCAGGATTTACCAGGGAAATGGCCACTGAAGACCAGGCCTTCTATCTTTTTTCCATGTTAACCAAATATGTTATTTTAAAGAAGGCACAGTTATATCTGGCTTGTATTGATTTTAAACTGCATTTGACTCAGTGAACTGTAATTATTGCGTTCCATTTTAGTCAAGCTGAACATACTTATAGTAGGTTAAGTATTATGATTACCACTGCATTAGGCTTTAAGATGATGAAAAATGGACGAACCAAAGAGCCAAGAGTGAACGTATTAATGCACTTTGCTCTTTTAACAGTCGTTTGTGGAACTGTGCCATCCTAATAGCACGTGAGGTAAATCAGGCACAAGCAGTCCCTGCTGTTCTTCATGGGAGTGAGCTCTGCAGTGCTGGCGGACTTGATAAACTCATGAATTCTAAAAATACACCTTACCCCAACATTTTCGCGGCGATATTATTTACGGTGACCATATATGTGGCGATATTAATACCTGATACCAGAATTAGATGATGTTCATAGTTTTTTTTTTTACTTTATACTGTCCTGCCACTTCTCCAAGCAACGACTTGGTGGTAGATCTCTTTCTTCGGCTGGGGCCTCTCTGTCTCCCTGAAACTTGATGAGAATCATCTCCGGTTCCGGAAGCACCTCAAAACCTTATTCTTTGCAGCTGCTTTTTCTCCTTCTTTCCCCTGCTGACCACCTGGCTGATACTGAAATTGCACCCGTTACCTGGCCACCCTCTGATCTTGGGCCCAGGTCCCCTCCCCGCCAGTCGCACTCCTGGCAACCCCCGCACTTGAAGACTGTTTTCTGTACCCCTACAGTCCCACTACCAGCACTTGACACCTGATGTCTGCACTTAACCTTGCACTTGCCACCTGCTGGCCGTACTCTTACTCTTGTTATTTATTTTTATCCCATGTATTGCACTGTCCCCTCCCCCTTGCCCCGACCGCACTTCCCTCCTTCCCCTTCCCATGCACTTGTGCGATCTGAATGTCACCTGGCCTAGTAGGATTGTTGTCTGTCTTCCCTCTGTTCCCCCTCCCCTGCCTCATCGCTCCTTGAAACACTTGTGTATAGGCGCGTTATAAATGCCATATCATATCATATCATACTTGTATTGTATGATGCTGCTGTCTATTCTAATATGGACCAATTGTATTTTATCGATTGTATCTAATAATATCACCAGAATCGAACGCCTGTTTATTTGTTTACTTTTGTATGTAATTATGAAGACTGGGCTAATTTGCCATGTGCGCATAAGTGAAATGATTTGTATGTTCTACTATTGCAGCTTTTTGAGCATGTTCTCGAAATAATGTTTCTTTCAACTTGAATTTATTGAAAATAAGGGATGTCATTTTTTTTTAAATAAATGACCCAAATAGGGAAGTTACTCAGTCTGCACCTTACAGTTGGTGAGTTTGCCAGGCAACCATAGTGTTTACTCTTATTAGATGGCAAAGCTAGGACATTTGAGGTTGCACTTAAATACAATCGCAGCACCTAGCCATTTCAAACTGTATCATGCATATGGTGACATACAGCTCATGAGTCATTAATTGACGTTAGATGATATCTTGGAAGCTTGTGACGATCCACTTGGCATATGATTACAACACCTGGACGTGCTGGGTACCTTACATATCATGACATATCTAGCATGTGTGGCTTTAGCAGTCATACTATCTGTATCATAGGCTACACTTGACATATTATGGTAACACCTGGAAATGTGGAGCTGCAATAAACATGTAGGGCCTGATTCATGGAATTATTTGCGTGAAAATAGGGTAATTGTGCGCCAAACATCTGTGTTTGTTCATTCATGGAATAGAACGCACTGTAATTTTCCTATACTTGCGTGGAGATAGCGCGGGCTCGTCATGCCTCTGCAAGCTGTTGAGGGCCTTGCACGAGACTCCACGCAGAGCATGGGCGTGACTTGTGCAGAGGGCTAGGAAGGGGGCAGAACACCAAAAATGGTGAAGAACTTGTTAAAAAATTAGCGTTTCCGAGGGAAGGCCTGCAGGCAGTCCCTTGCATGCCCACAATTTTGCGACAAGAGATGTATTCATGGATTTCATCTCGCAACCCCTCGGCTGGGAAATGGCCACGCAAGTCCTATATACTATCGCCAACCGAAGGCAGGCGTATGTACACTTGCGCACAGGAATTGCAGTGCAGAGGTGGGGTTGCATGTCGGATTTAGGGGTGCATGCAATCAACCAAGCTTCCGATCTTATTTAGGGCTGCGCATGCTCAGTTCTATAATTTATAATTTTATAATTGGTTATTTATAACATGCTTAATACCCAGAGGTTTCTAAGCCCGAACCCGGGAACCAAACCTGTTGCTCCGTGTAGTCTTGCTTCCTAGGGGAACACGTTTGCCTTGAGCTATCCTCCTGAGCTAGTGGGGTGTAGGAACGGTTTACGGGGGTTTGCATGCAGATTTCCCAAGTGATTACTGAGTTACAATTTTCTATACGCATGTTGTTGGGGTGCTGGATACAGTTACGGGGGACCCTGCGCAGGGTCCCTGAGATGCAGGCCTGCTTGCGGGGGACCACACACACTGTTTGAAGGATGCGTGTATTTGCACCTGGGGGAGCGCACAAAAGTAGCACTTATTTTATGCTTTGTGTTTTTGCGTGCCGGGGGATTTCCAGCCGTGACTTGCGATTATGGTTACTTTGTGCTGTAAATTCCATTAATAGGTGGGCGCACATTTTTCATTCTGCACACAGGCTCGCACAGTGTCCTTCTCAGCACGTGGCACTTGCAGGATTCCTGTGCACATTTCCATGAATCGGGCCCATAATGACTATATCTGCTGTGTGAAGTCAGTGAGTAAGTAACTACCATAAGGTGGGAGAAACTGCCTATGTGTAGGTGTATTGGCATACGAAGGCAGTGCTCCTGCCATATGATGCTTCTGCTTTGTACACTCCAGTTGCATCACAAACTCACTTATAGTATATCAGGCAGCACCCTAATTAAAATATGGTTGGTATCTAAAATAGTCTTTTGTCTGTGCTTCAGTATTTATGTATTATTGTATTAATCATATACATTCATTTAAGTTATTTTTACATTCAAAACATCACTTCTGTAATAATAATTAAAGTGTATGTGATATCACTTGACGTAATGTCAATAGGTGTGTGTTCGCACAACCACTACCCCTGACATTTTAGTGACTTGATGTTCTTATGGTGCAGCATCATTAAAATACTGTGGTCCTCATTATGCGGTCGGCGATGCTGGAAAAATTGGCAGACACGTGCATTAAATCTGTTACCTCCACATTCCTGCCACATTCCCGCACCATCGTACTATGAGATTGGCGGTGGGTTGTAGGATTCACCTCCATCACATAGCTGGAGGTGAATCTGCCATCCTACAGCCACTTTTTGGCAGATTTACTGCAGCGGAACTAACACTGGAGGGTAGTTCCACCAAAAACCCCATAGAGTCCTATGGACACTGAACATGGGGTTTTACACCACCATGCTGCCACTTGTAATCCTGGGGTTAACCAACAGGACCAAGTGGTGGTAATGTAATCGATTTTGGGGGCAGTTCAGCAGAAATACTGGCAAACTACCGCCACACTCATACTGAGGACCTGTATTCTGCTTTGACCCACATTAATACTCTGTTGTGCTCCCAGTGTCAAAACCTGACTTCCCATTTGAACAGGGCCAATTGCTCCACTCCTATTTGGTTGGACGTTGGTAACAGCATACAGCGTTGAGATGAGGGCTGCATGGACTTACTGTGTTTTCGTAGTGACAGTTTTCAAAGTTGTCCTTCGTCATTTTGATGCAGTTAGATATATGTATTGTGTGTTTGGGACAGGGGATTGGGGGATGGTGCACGCCAAGATGATATGGTGGGTTAGAGGGTGCTGGGGGAACCCACTCCAATACAAAAAAGTAGCAAAAACGGCTTTAGTGAAAACACCATTGGTAAAATGCCAACGTTGAAAACGGCCACGATGAAAGCACGGGCAACCATCCCTGGGACACCCTTTGCCCTTCAATAATGTGCCACTTCCATCTCTTTAATATTAGGAAAATGTGCCATCTTTTGACCTTCACCTCTCCCAGGATACTGTTACAAACCATTGTCCTTTCACGTCTTCCCTGCTGCTGATCTCTATATATCTTCCCAGTTTTGCTATTCACCCAATACGTGTTAGTCTCCATTCTTGAGTCAGATTTTGTGTTTGCCTTCCCGGTGCTTCTAATATTCTTCTTATCTGCTGCTTCTTCGTTGGCTCTCTGTGAAACAAAGGTGTGAATTCCGGCTCTGAAACCTTGATTTTAAAAGCATTCATGCCCTGGCCCCTTCTTATCTCTGCTCCTTGATCTCTTTGTGCCATCCTTCTCATGATCTTCACTCTGCTTCCCAATTTCTTCTGCCTGTTCCTCATCCTCCTTATGCACCTTCACGGTGCATCCTTCTCAACTCCTAGCCCCTAAACTCTGGAATTGCCTCACCCTGGATATTCGTTCTTCCAACTCACATTACTTCTCCAAGAAACGGCTTAAATCCCACTTCCTCCAGCCTTTATCTGGCTAAACTTTCACTCTTTGACATTGTGAGCTTTTCACCATGGTTACTGTGTCGAAAATCTCATTATGTCTGTACTGCTGTAATCATTTTCAGTGCTTTGGATAAAAAGCGCTATATGAGTGTTGTGCATAAATAAATAAAATACTATGATAGCACACATAGATGGCCTGATTAGCATTGATTGTTAAAGTAAAATAAGCCAATATATGCAAAGAGATCCCCTTGTTAGGATAGGGTACGCCTCCATGAAAATGGGGGAAGGTCCATTCTAGAATGTATGTCCATAAAGGTAGAAGGCAAGCATTGGGTATTTACAGAAGGGGCATTGTTGCTCTTTTTTTAATGTATATTTATTGCAGTTTTTTCATCAAAAACAATGACAACATAACTAGGATTGTGTTACAAAAACATTCTTCCCATTCAACCCCAAACCCCCAAGAGTCACATCCTTATTATATACTACATTTCCTCCTTCCCCCTGGAACATTGTCTTCATCTACTAAATATAACCATCACAGGACTGTGCAGTTGTGGTGTGTGGACAGTGACTTCTCTTGCGTTTAATCACTTCCTTTGGCCGCCTCAATGGGACTTAAACTATAATGCAAAATCGTCAATCCACGTGGGGGCGTGGGGGGGTACTACCGTAAGAGTGTGCAATCTCATAATGCATTCTTGTATCTACTGCAGCCATCCTCTTTGTACAAGGTATTCCACTACTTAATATCCCGCTATTTAGCCATAAAGTCACCCCATAACAATTTGTGCTGTGCCCCTTTCCCATGAAGCGCTGTGGTTACCCTTTCTATTATACATATGTTTGTGGCAACATTTATCCACTCTTTCTTCCCTGGTGTCCTGGTATTTTTCCATTGCATCTCAAGGCAGGCCCTTGCCGTGAGGAAAAAGGGGCGCTGACAGTCTCGTAACCATTGGAACTTCCCCATCAATCTCCTCCATCCCAAATAGTATTAGAACTGGCTCATTAGCACCTTGGATCCCATCCAGGTCCACCCCAAAACCTCATCCCAGAACACCTTAATATGGGAACAACCCCATCACATGTGCCAATAATCAGCTCTCTCGCCACACAGATGCCAGCACCCAGGGCTTGCCGGCTGAAACATCCTTGAAAGCCTTACTGGGTCGTATTGCCATCTATGAAGAAGGTTAATAGCCTGCAGCTTGTACTGACTGCCAATCAATGTTTGTGAGGCCTCTTTGCATATCCTCCCCCAAAGTTCCGGGTCTATTTCTGTTCCCAGGTCCCTCTCCCATCGTAGCCTCAGATCTTTTCCTTTGACCCCTTCCCAGCATCCGACAATGCTCTGTATATGGCTGAGATCAAACCCTTCATTTCCCTTTGTTTATCTAAGAGCTCTTCGAAGGGGGTAAGAATCTCTCTGAATCTTCTCCCTCCATTTCTCCACCGTAATAACCCCTTTAAGTTGGATGAAGGGAAAAACTGAAAGAGGACCTATGTTCAGTGCCTCTTCCAGGTTTGCGATCGCAATGAAAGAGCCTGCCTTCCAGAGCTGGCTCACCCTCTCCAGGCCTGCGTCAAACCAAGGTTCGAATCTTTCGGGGTTAGGGATTGCCTCTTGAACCCCAGGTGCCCGAATATGACTCAGTTGAGATGGCCATGTGGTAATTCCCTGTAAGTCGACCCGTTCCCGCCAAACCTCTCATATGGTATCCAATAGCTGGTGGTCTCTAATTTAACGTGGAGCTTACTTTTCGGTACCCACAGCCATTCTGCCACTGTGGCAGGGGCTAAATTACTATTATCTAGCGCAATCCACTGCAAATGCTTCTGCCTTTTTAGATGGGGAATAAGAACCCTTAGCTATACCGCTTCACAGTACTTCTTCAGATTTGGAGCCCCACCCTTCCTTGAGCAGTGTAAGAACATAATAACATACTCTCGCTTTCTTCCCCTACTATAAGAACTTAAACATTGCCCCCTTCACCTCACAGAAGAATGACTCCGGAAGACGAACCAGGAGCATTTGAAATGGGTATAGGAATATGGGCAGACAGACCATCTTCAAGGTATTCAGTCATCCGAGCCAGGACATGGTCAGTTTCTCCATCTCTCTAGGTCAGCCCGAATTCCAGAGACCAAAGTGGGGAGGTTGGCGTTGTGAGGTTTATCCCCAGGTATTGCAGCATGTCTCTGCCCACCAGTAGTCCAAATGAGGCAAATCTTCTACAATCTACATGCCCAGGTCCTTCAGTGGGAATAGGATTGACTTGGCCCTATTGATCTTGAAGCCCAAAAACGCCCCATACTGGTCAATCAGTTTGATCGTCCTAGATACAGAGGCCAGAGGGTTCTGTATGTGCAATAACAGGTCATCCGCACAAAGGGCCACCTTGTACTCCACCCCTCCAACCGTGAGACCCTCCACTTGTGGGTCATTTCTAATCATCTGGGCCAGGGGTTCAAGGGAGAGGGCAAACAAGATTGGCAAAAGGGGGCACCCCTGCTTTGTGCCCCTACTTAAATTGAACCAGCGGGAGGAGTCCCCATTAACTGCTACCGATGCCCTGGGCGATGTGTACACTGCCATTACTCCCTTCATGAACCTGGATCCCAAGCCCACTTTGCCCATGACCTCTTCTAGAAAGCCCCATTCCCCCCTGTCAAATGCTTTCTTAGCGTCCACTGAGAGAAGGGCCAGGTCCCCCCCATATTCCGTGACTCATGTATAAAATATAGGGTTTTCTGCATTGTGTCCGTGCCTTGTCTTCCCATTATAAATCCGACTTGGTCAGAATTGATCAGACGGGGCATATATGTTTTGAGTCTCGTGGTCAGTATCCTCGTGTTGATCTTGGCGTCAATGTTCAAAAGTGATATAGGACAGTAAGACCCACGCCGTTTGGGGTCCCTGCCTTCTTTAGGGATAACCGTGATTAAAGCCTGTGAGAATGATTTGGGGGTGTCGCCTGTCTCAAGAATGTCATTAAAGAGCTCCACCATGACGGGGAGGAGGGGGAGATAAAGGACTTAGAAAAGCCAGTCATGTAAACATCTTCTCCCGGGCCCTTCCCCAACAGTAATCGCGACACCGCCCTTTTAATTTCTTGCACCGTGATTCGGGCATCCAATGCGCCAGCCTCTTCATGGGAGAGTGTCGGGATCTGAGTATCAGCCAGGTATGGCCCTATGCCCCTCCTCCCTTGACTATCCTCTGATTTATATAGAGCCTCATAGAATATTACAAATGCCTTCGGGATCCCCTCCCTCCCTGAATCGCGCTTCCCATCTTCCTCCTCTATTGCCGTTAGCCACCTTTCGGCGCGCTGTCCACGCAGTCTGGCGGCTAACAGCGCTTCTGCCTTGTCCCTCTTTTTGTAAAATTTCTGTTTCAGAAACTGTAATTTACAGACTAGTTGGCCTTCTTCAAGGAGTCAGAGCTCTTCTCTTTTCTTTCTGGCCTCGAGGACCTTGACCTGCCTCTCCTCTGTGGCTTCCCTCGCCAACCTGTCTAACTGGGCCATCTCCCCCCCTCAACCTGGTCTCTATGAGAGCCCTCTCCTGCTTCTTCCTGACACCTTGCCTGATCAGGATCCCCCGCCACATCACCTTTCCTGTTTCCAATACCATCCTCCTTGGGACCTCTCCCACATTATTCAATTTAAAATATTCCCCAATTTCCCCAGCCATCTCTGTTCGCAACACAGGGTCCTTCCATAGTGACTCATTGCATCTCCACTTTGCTGCTCTATGCGGTAGGTCTGCCCAGCCCAGGTCAACAGTCACCATGTCGTGGTCTGACCATGAGACAGGGGAGATTTCGGAGCCCTGCTCCTCGTCCCACAGGGCACTTGAAACATACAAGTAATCAATTCTAGTGAATGTACAGTGGGTGCCGAGTAAAAGGTGTACCCCTTCTCATTCGGGTGAAAATGCTGCCATGCGTCCCTAAGCCCATACACCTCCAACATCTCTGTGTCCCCAGCCCCCCCTTTAGCCGGTGGGTCCTGCGTTCTGGGACCTCCTGCGTGCCTGTCCAGTTTAACCTATGCCCATATATTAAAGTCACCACCCAGGATTATGTGGCCCGAAGCCTTTAACATCAGTTTCGGGATTGTCCTTTGCAGGAAGCATCAGGGCCCTGCCTTCTACTTCTGCCCATACTTTGGACACATCCATATTCTGATGAGGATTCCTACCCTCGCCTTTCACAGAGAACCTGAGCTCCAGTATTCACATCCCAGTCTCAGACCCAAAATCTTTAGTTCCTCCGCTTTTGCGTATTTAGTTTCCTGCAGCAACATCACATTGAGGTCTGCCCTTTGAAATTCTCTTGCCACAAGAGACCTTTTCGTTGGAGAACTCAATCCCTTCACATTTAAAGTGTCCACCCTCAGGAAGCCCCCCCCACACGGGAGCCCAACTCTACTTCCATTGTTGCATTACCATCCCTGTATAATCACCTAACCCCCAGGACGGTCCAATCCAGCATTCCGCCTCCACCCTGCAACTCACACACCTCTTAAAGAAGACCCTGTTTCTACCCAGGTGAAGCAAAAACTCTCCTGTACTTTCTGGAGCCCAGTATGCATCTCCATATTGGCCCTTGAACATGCCATTCCCCGTCATCGGGCGTTCTTTGACCCTAGTTCTCATCACTTCCAGATTCACCCAACAGCTTGGATATACATCTGCGGATGTCCTTCTCTGACCACAATCTCTGCTTTTGCCCATCAAATTCAAAAGTGAGGGAGAACGGGAACCCCCATCTATAGTACCCCTTTCTCCTGTTACCACTTTGTTAGGGGCATGCACATCCTTCTTCTGGCTAGGGTCAGTGATGATAGGTCCTGGATAATTCTCACTCTAGCAGAGTAATAGGTGATTGGGCCCTTTTGTCTCGCTTTCTCCAGGATTTTGGTTTTGTCACTGTAGTTATGAAACCGAGCCACAATGGACCTAGGGCCTACGGCGGTCACCGCTGCTCTATGAATCTTCTCGATCTTGGCCACATCAATAGAGTCATCCTCAAAAACCAGCCGTGTTACTTCTTGAAGCATATTTCCCGCTCTGATTCCCCTTCTTTGTCTGGGATCCCAAGGTTTCTCAGGTTGTTACGCCTTTCCCGATTTTCCAAATCGTTGATCTTAAGGCGGAATTCCTCATCCCAATTTTCCATGATACGCTGGTCCATTTGGACCTCCAAGGTAGACAGGGAGGACTGGTTATTTTTTACTTCCTCTAGACACGCCTCCATCTTGTATATCCTGTGGGTAATTTTGTCTACCCTACTGCCAACGTCCACCCTCATGTTCCTTATTTCCTCCATCATACTGGATACATCGTTCTTGGTTTCTGGTGATTCCTCCACTGATGCCGCCATTTGCTTTTAGTCGGGGTCACCATCCCAGAGCGTTGTGGTTTATACTTGTAGGTGGTGAGCTTCTGCCGTGCATCCATACACTTCATTCACTGTCCCTTGTGTGGGGCCCGTACAGCCCGACTGGTATTGATCTCCTACAGATGGTAGCCGCTGTGCCGCCTCAGTGCGTCACCCGGGTGGGGTGAGGGAAGGAGCGAATCGAGTCCTCGAGCGGCTTGTAGAGTTGTGGGCTACCCCACCAATGAACCTGCAGTGTTATGGCACTTAGGCTTGGTCAGTTGCCCAGTGTGTGTTGTTACTCAGTACTTTCCTCCGGTGCACCCCTTCAAAGGGGCAAGTGACTCATTTAGTGCCTGCTTGTTCAGTGGTCCATGATCAACTGTGTCACTGCTTCCCCCTTGCAGCCAATGTGGTGGCCACACGCCCCAGTTACGAAGGGCCACACCACAGAGGTTCAAGGTCAGGTCCTTAAACCGCTTTGCTGCCTTGCCTCTAATAAGATCTTTCTGAGACACACTTCTACGTGTGATACAATGAATGTTATTTATGGAATTCAATGTCTGTGTGGTCTTCATTAGGTTGGATTTACAGCACAAAAGGCTAAAAAAAGATGGGGAGAGCATAAATCGAACGTGCGGTTGGGATCACCAGAATCCCCTGTAGCCCTGCACTTTAACAAATTGAAACACACAGTAGCTCAGTTAGAGTTTGTAATTCTCGACCATGTACAGTTACCAAGACGGGGAGACAATCTTCCAAAACTACTCCAACAGAGAGAAATTGGACTCGATGCACCCAAAGGGGATGAATCTGGATTGGGATTTATACTGCTATTTGTAAGCAAATATCCCAAGGAACAACAATCTAACATGCCAATGACTACGGTTATGAATCAGGCTCACTGAATATGACAATAAGTCCTCAACCCGATCATAAGATCTACTATATTTTGATTAGTTTCAGCTACTGAGTACACATAGCTATGCTGTAGTATCCTTATTTACACCATTACATCATTCTAAACATTTTAAAATGATTTCCCTATTCCTTCTTTGTTTTGAATTTTGAACTTAATTGTAGCATCTGGTCCTTTGCATTAAAGGACTCAGTTGTAATGATGAATTGGAATAATCAGAATTCTATAAGCATTGTAACAATGATACAAAGTACCAAATGTCAAGTTTATGTTATTATGTTTCTGGTACCAATCTCCAATTTGCAGTAATGTCAAAGAAAATATACCTTTTTGAATTCCTAGGCTAACTGTACCAGCCGGCGTTCTGAATTGAAGGACCCATTTATAATCAGAAGGTTATAAGTATAGCAATGATATCACTTCGATTGAATGTCACGTTTGTTCGTTCAGGCATTAATTTTCAATTTGTAAAAATACTGAAAGAAACCTAAAAAAGCAGTTTATAAAATCGGGAAACAGTAGACAGCCATTGTTTCTTCCAATATGGCGCCTTTATAACTTGTGAGCAGGCTGTAGTCTTTAAGTATAATGGAGAGATCCCGGTTGCTTAGCAATGATCACAGGCGAGAGAGAGAGCGTAGGAGACGAAAACACAAGGGCCCTCATTACGACCCTGGCGGAAATCGAAAAACGATGGCGGAAATGCAAAACCGCCATCGAATAGCGCTCGGTGCGACTATGACCCGTCACCGCAAAGTACGATGCCATTAGCGACACCGTAGTGAACGCCAACGCTAACTGCACCAAGTACGCGCGCGCGCGCCATGCCAAACCGTAAATACCACCATGGCGCAACGGTACGCGAATTCCGACCCTAGCGGACATGTACCTAACGCCATCAAGCACGGCGGAAAGTATCATTCCGCCATGGCGAGAAGTACGGCATCGCGAATCAACCGTAAACGGCCCCACTGAGTGCCTGTACACCGCTCCCTGCCCACAAAGTACAACTCCCCGTAGGTGCAATGAAGTCACAATGCAACCAGTGAAATGTACAAGTCACCCATGCATGCCAACGAACAAAAGAATCACAAGAGGGGCCAATGGGAGCTGCAGGGCACAGATGGCACGAATACAGAAGCCATCCCAATGGACATGACCACAGTCCCCCACCAAGAAACGCACGCAAACACAGGCACCTGTGACCAGCAATATTCCGAAAATCACATCATTCCACCAGTCCACCTGGCTGACCGGCATCTGTTACACAAAACCCAATCCCCCGCCCCTGAGCATGACAACATTCAAACAGTCATATTGGCAGCCCCCATCCCTGACCTCACTGGGCTTCGTAGGCAAACGCGCCCAGCACAGTACCACGCAACTAAACTCCGAATCTGGAACCCAATGCAGATCTCCTCACAATACATCGCTCCCCAAATAGGAATATGCCACATCACTTGCAAAGAAGAACGCTACACGGCCCATATCAGAATAGAAATTTAATGCACAACAAATTCACCAAGCCCATACAGCCATTAGGCCATGAACTCCAAAACACATTTCACCATTGTGGGCTGCATCCGCAAGAAATGACCAGCTACTACTTGTGTGACGCCCTGTTCCATCATGGTACACAGAGCCACATTCACGTACGAAAAGGCAACATGGAAGCGCACAGAACCGCAGGGCCGTCCCAATGGGGAGGCACTAGTCCAGCTGAAAGGCCGAAATGTTGCTCCGAGCCACTAGTACTGCGTAAGGGCATGTGGCCCATTGGCGATCGTCCCATAAGATCGTAATGCTGCTCCACTGATTAACACGAAGCAGCAGGTGTCGGGAGTAAAAGCCATCTGCAGGAGTGGCATACAGATGGCAGTGGCAAAAGGGGAGGAGATACCTGTCAACCAAAAGAAAAGAAAAAGAACAGAATGGCCATCAGAACTACATTCGAACAACTCACTTCAATGATCACACTAAATCCACAGCCATATGCATGCTAGCCCACTCCAAAGGATCATCACCACCCCAAAACCACTTGCGACTCATAACCATCTATATCGAGGTGTAAACACCATCACAAACGAGTGTACCTGTGCATGCGTCTGTGAAAACAGAATCCATCAGATGGGAATGTTAACGTGCATGGACACAAGTGTCTGAAGGCGCGTCGAGACAGGGAGGGCTCAACAAGGCCAGATAGACGATGGTCCCACTATGGCAGCCCTGCATCACATAGCGCAGGGGAGGCGGACAGATTCCAAGAAGCCCTGTACATGGCAAACTCTGTATCAAATCATCTGCCCATGCATCCATTCATCATTCCCTCATCCCGGTATAAAAACGCCTGAATATTTACTCACATAACATTAGAAATATCCATTGAGTCTGTGCGTTATGCAGCCTGCAAAATCCACAGTGCCCCAGCCCGGAATTCCAGTGTTGTGAAGTAACATGTATTTGGGAACGTCCGGCCTCATCGCCCACGTCGCTATTGCGCATCCCAAACTATTCATATCAATCATTGCATCCTCGCCATGGCCCCTGTCTCAAGGACATTGAACAATAGAACGTTATATTTGCAGTCAGACCTGTGGGCATCTCCTCGCCGCTAGCTGAAAACCGAAAGCGCCGCCCTTCGAATTCCTCATTTGCAACATCACGTCGAAAAGGCATCTGTGGCCGTTTGAAATCACAAATTAATCCATCTAGTGCGGCTGTGTGTGAAAATGGCAACTGCCTTCACCCACAAATGGGACGCCCCGCCCGTCGGTGCAACTCGGTACAGTGATGCATGAGGGCCCACCGTTACTCGAGTACTACGTTCCACTGACCCTTCACAAGTCTGTTCGCGACTGCAAAGATTGTATGTGAAACAATGGGACCATAGCCGAATGTACATATCAACCAATGTTACACGGCCATCGGGTACAAATACATGATTGCAATAGCAAGATGCCATTACTCGAATTGCAGCGTTGTGTGCGGGACGTGCTCGGCCAAAGGGGAGAGCAGCTTGCACAGGTGGAATGAATCACCACAGGTGGAGGCCATACAGCCTGAAAACACATAAATTGCACACCCAGTCTCCTCCCACAACCACACCCACTCCGAAATGCTACCGGCAGGACTCGCGATGTTGGCCCTGGGGGACCTGATAGCACTGCAAGTACTCCAACTCCAAGAAGAAGACGAACACCAACTACAACCGGCCGCACGGAGGAGACGCAGGAGGAGGAGGAGGGCAAGGCAGGGCCAGCAAGGGCCGCCAGCACAGCCACTACCACCACGCAGGCAGCCCGCAATCCCACGCCTCCGAGCACATCCGTTCAACCTCACTGCTGAGCAGATCCACACCCTCTACCGTTTGGACCGGGACACCATAGCCGCCATTGTGGACATGACACAGGCTGACCTTGTCAGCATGATAGATAGCCCAACCGCCATCCCACCCCTACTGAAGGTGGTGTCTGTACTCCACTTCCTGGCCACAGGCACCTACCAGCACACAGTCGGACAGTTGCATGGCATTTCTCAGCCACTGTTCTCACGGACACTATTGCAAGTGCTCGATGCCCTCCTGCAGCACGCAGACGACTACATCTCTCTACCACGCTCGGAGCAGGAAATTACCAACACAAAAGTGGGATTCCATGCACTTGCCGGCATACCGGGTTGCATTGGTGCCATCGACTGCACCCATGTGGAATTGGTCGTCCCACATGCCATGGAGGCCCAGTACCGCAACCGAAAACAATTCCATTCCCTGAATGTACAAATGGTGTGTGACTCCAACAGGATCATTACACATTGTTGTGCCCGATTCCCTGGATCAACCCATGATTCTATGGTCTTGAGGAACTCTACAATACCACGCTACATGGAGCGACACGCAGGGAACATATCCTGGCTACTCGGTGAGTCTCATTTCATGCATGATGATGTGGGGTATGTGATTCGGCAATGACCTGGCGGGAAGGGGGGGGGTGTGCGTACGTAGCAATGGCATTCCACATCATACGTTTATCGTCCACATACAGGTGATGCTGGATATCCACTGAAGAGATGGCTCCTCACACCAGTCCGGAACCCACGGGACCAGCATGAGGAGGACTACAACCATGCCCACTCACGTACCCGTGTAGTCATTGAACAGGCATTCGGCCTACTGAAGACTCGTTTCCGCTGCCTCAGCAGGTCTGGCGGGGCACTCCTGTACCGCCATGAGAAGGTTGCAAAGATGGTCATGGCATGTGTCATGCTCCACAACATGTGCGTACGTAGAAATGTGCCCATGCCCCCTGACGCAGAACTGCAAGCACCTGAAGATGGTCATGATGAGGGTGGGGATGTGGCAGCACCTCAAGGAGTCTGCGAGGCACAGGAGGGCCGTGACATTCGTCAGCATCTCATAGATGCATGCTTCTAGCACTCACGCCTGGTGGCTGATACATGGACACAGGACTTGTGGCACTGTGTGTGTCTGGTACATGCACAATATGGACTGTACGCCTATGATGGCCTAGTACACAAAGATCATTGTCCACACATCTCATTGGTTGATCGTGCATTGTTTATGGCATATGTGATATCATGTTGAACACCCTATCGACCCGCCACCCAAGTGAGCCCAAAACACCCCCTCCACCCTCCTACCTCCCCCCCGAACACCAGTGTCCAAAGATGCTCATCGTCAGTGGGCAGTCGCTATTGCAAGCCCCCTCTGCGGGTATCAGGGGCACCCCTGCCTGTGGAGCGCAGGTTCCTCCCAGATCTACGTTGGGGGCTGCCCTGGACGGAACTTGCAACGGATGATGTCTCTGCCTGCTCACGTCCATGCATGTCCCTAAGGGTTTGTGAGAGCTCAGTGAGCACACGGCGCACTGTGGCAAGTTCGGCACATACGTCTTTGGACGTCGCATGCAGTTCCCCCCTCAGGCTCTCGGTGCTTCTCTCCATTTGGACTCTCAGGCTCTCGGTGCTACTCTCCATTTGGACTCTCAGGCTCTCGGTGCTACTCTCCATTTGTACTCTCAGGTTCTCGGTGCTACTCTCCATTTGTGCCCTTAGTGTCTCTGTACTTCTCTCCATTTCTGCCCTAAGTGTCTCAGTTGATGTTTCTATGTCTGCCTTAGTGCCCCCACATTCATCGGCATGGTCCTTGAGGAGCGTGGCCAGTTGCTGCTGTTGCACGATTAACTGGTCGAGGGACTGTTGCCTCTGCTGGGCCATGGCCATTTGCGGTGGTGTCACAGAGGGGCTGGTGACCTCATGTTGCCTTGCCACAGGGCTTGTGGGGGATGGCCAGTCGTCGTCTTGTGGGTGCCCCTGCGTGGTATCCTCATGGTGTACGGGATGGGACAGACAGGGGGATTGGGACAGGTCATGGATGGATCTGACTTCGACATCCCCGTTTTCTGTGTCGGAGCATGCTGCCATCAATGGGGTGTCACCTATGGTGCTGCTGCCACCAGAGGCAGTGCCTTCTGTGGCATCCATTGGGGGGACCTGTGGTGGTGGTGTTGTGGGCATGCTGGCTGCTGGGGTGCCTGTTGATGTTCCCTCCTCTGTGCTGCCACCTGATTTGTGCTGCTGCCGTGTCTTGATCCGTGCAGCTGAGGTGGAGGGTCTTTGGCCGTTGGTCTTGGCCCTCTTTGCAGGTGTGCTGGTAGGGGTGTCCTGATGCTCGTCGTTTGGATCGGACCCTGTGGTGGAGTAAAGGAGGGCGAGGGTTATTAATGGGTCTGTGGGAATTGGAATGGCATTGTATCACATGCATTGGGGTGGTACCTGAGGGTGATTTGGGTCGGGGCCTTGGAGGTGCTTTCATTTGTGTGTGGAGTGAGGGTGCAGTTGTTTGGCAGCCTGCAGTTAGGGTGTGCCTGCTGCACGTGTAGTGGGTGTTTTAGGGGTTTTTAATTATTTATGTATTTATTGTGAGTTTTAAAGTGCGCTATCAGGCCAATGTGTGTGGACGTTCTCCTGGACATGTGTTTCTGTTGCACTATGGGGACACATGGTACTTCACATGATTGGAAATTGTGGATTTAGCATTGTTTTATTTGGGCCACCTACCTGATTCTTCGGATGTCTGCACTCCTTTCTCCATCCCTCCGACTCCCTCTATGCTCTCCATTCCAATGGTGGAGGCACAGATTTCTTCCCAGGGGGTCAACTTGATGGGTGATTCAGGACCTCCCCCGGTGGCTGTGGCAATGTTGCGGTTGGCAGAAAGTATGCTACGGACGCGTATCCGCAGGTCGTCCCATCGCTTTCTGCATTGCTGTGGGTTGCGGGGTGCGGTCCCCACCGCACTTACACGCTGTGCCACCAGGGCCCATATGGCCTTCTTGTTCGCAAGTGCCGTCCTGGTCATTTGCGTGGAGAAGACGACGGCAGCATTCTCCTGGAGGGTCTCTGTTAGCACGGTGAGTTCCTCACGGGAGAAGTGGACCTGCCGCTTGCGGTCGCACGCTTTCTTCGCTACTTTTCCCATTTTTCTTGGTTTCGCTAGGGTGGATGACGGGTTGGGGTGTGTCTCAGGGTAGTGTTTTTAGTGGTTGTGTGGATTTTGTGGTTTTATAGGTGTACGGCGGGATGTTTCCCGTTCCGGGCCCATGTTTTTACTTCCGTTTCCGTATATTTACGGTCACCGTACTTTCCGGTTGGCGCTCACTGCGGTGTCCGCTAAGATGGGTGGCGGTATTGCACCTAGGGCGCCGTACGGCGGCGGTGTGGGCCGTTTTGGGGTCATTTCCGCCATCGCGGACTTTGCACTTCCGCCATGCCGTGGTGCTCGTGCCCGATGGGTCGGAATGGGCCGCACTTTGCTCCTTCGTGCAATGGCGGAAACGCTATTTACGCTGTGGCGGTCCGGTCAGTCACTTTCCGCCAGGGTCGTAATGAGGGCCAAGGACTCGCACAGACACAGCTTGCCATTACTTAGTAAGAAGTACACAGAAATTGAACTCTTTAGCAGTTACCGATTTGCACTTACGTTACACGAGCTGAGCAGGTGAAAACTGAATTAATTGAGACTGGTGTGTATCTTGTATTGTAGAACATGATTGAGGTGTTTCCTTGCGCACCAGCAGAAATGGGAAGTAATTTAACTTAGCCATCTACACTGCGACTCACAATTAACATCGGAGACATATTCTTGGCAATAGTAAGTGATTTTTTGTTTTCTCAATAGTATGACAGTATTTTAAACGAACAATACATGAGACATTAACTGTAAAACGTTTTGCTCAACCTCTGCATTACAGATAGATTACCTCTCCAGCTACGACCAATAGGTTTGTCCTTAACCCATTGCAGGACAGAAGAATACAAGTTTATACCTTGCACATTGAACACCTTGGGGAGTAAACAAATTAAAAAGGAATGTCAGTTAACGTATTCGCAGTCCAATTGTTCGGAAGTGACTTAACTCAATAATACACATCCTTCACGTGATATTTAATCTAGTACATATGCCATTCCAGCTACTGGAGAGTCCTTGACTGAAATCAAAAAGCTTCTGACATAAGATACTCGTCTGAAACCTACATCCAATTCAGTGGATCTCTTTAAATTACTGCACTGGTGGGTGAGTCCATTCTTAAAAAATCTAATCTCAGTTAGCACCTTTTACTTTGGTTTGGTCTAGCATAGAGGGGCACAGCGCTTTAATAGCGACTGGTCCCGCTCTAGACCATCAATTACAGTAGGTCAATAGGTTGAGTAACTTTGGTTTTGTTCCTCATTTTTTCAGAATATGTATATTTTCCGAAGCAGTCTACAAGAAAGAGTTGATTCTTGCCTGTCACACACAGGTTAGTGGAGACAGCCTTCTCATAATCTTTAGTTTTGTAGTTATGGTTTATTAATTATGAAGATTAATTTATCTTAGTAACAGTACTTACCTTTTGTTACAATTTCAGAAATAATAACCTTGATATCAAAACCTGAAGAAGGGCGTCAGGCCCTAAACACGTCGCAGATGATAGGTGGACGATTTGAATCGTCAACATGATTAACATTCTCTATCAAGATATCAAGAACACTATTGTGTATAACGCTGTATAAATTATTTGAAGAGATGTAATTAGCAGAAAGGAAAACTCTGAATATTTGTTTGCTATAAAGTTCCTCCAGCCTTTATCTGGCTAAACTTTCACTCTTTGACATTGTGAGCTTTTCACCATGGTTACTGTGTCGAAAATCTCATTATGTCTGTACTGCTGTAATCATTTTCAGCGCTTTGGATAAAAAGCGCTATATGAGTGTTGTGCATAAATAAATAAAATACTATGATAGCACACATAGATGGCCTGATTAGCATTGATTGTTAAAGTAAAATAAGCCAATATATGCAAAGAGATCCCCTTGTTAGGATAGGGTACGCCTCCATGCAAATGGGGGAAGGTCCATTCTAGAATGTATGTCCATAAAGGTAGAAGGCAAGCATTGGGTATTTACAGAAGGGGCATTGTTGCTCTTTTTTTAATGTATATTTATTGCAGTTTTTTCATCAAAAACAATGACAACATAACTAGGATTGTGTTACAAAAACATTCTTCCCATTCAACCCCAAACCCCCAAGAGTCACATCCTTATTATATACTACATTTCCTCCTTCCCCCTGGAACATTGTCTTCATCTACTAAATATAACCATCACAGGACTGTGCAGTTGTGGTGTGTGGACAGTGACTTCTCTTGCGTTTAATCACTTCCTTTGGCCGCCTCAATGGGACTTAAACTATAATGCAAAATCGTCAATACACGTGGGGGGTGGGGTGGTACTACCGTAAGAGTGTGCAATCTCATAATGCATTCTTGTATCTACTGCAGCCCATCCTCTTTGTACAAGGTATTCCACTACTTAATATCCCGCTATTTAGCCATAAAGTCACCCCATAACAATTTGTGCTGTGCCCCTTTCCCATGAAGCGCTGTGGTTACCCTTTCTATTATACATATGTTTGTGGCAACATTTATCCACTCTTTCTTCCCTGGTGTCCTGGTATTTTTCCATTGCATCTCAAGGCAGGCCCTTGCCGTGAGGAAAAAGGGGCGCTGACAGTCTCGTAACCATTGGAACTTCCCCATCAATCTCCTCCATCCCAAATAGTATTAGAACTGGCTCATTAGCACCTTGGATCCGATCCAGGTCCACCCCAAAACCTCATCCCAGAACACCTTAATGTGGCAACAACCCCATCACATGTGCCAATAATCAGCTCTCTCGCCACACAGATGCCAGCACCCAGGGCTTGCCGGCTGAAACATCCTTGAAAGCCTTACTGGGTCGTATTGCCATCTATGAAGAAGGTTAATAGCCTGCAGCTTGTACTGACTGCCAATCAATGTTTGTGAGGCCTCTTTGCATATCCTCCCCCAAAGTTCCGGGTCTATTTCTGTTCCCAGGTCCCTCTCCCATCGTAGCCTCAGATCTTTTCCTTTGACCCCTTCCCAGCATCCGACAATGCTCTGTATATGGCTGAGATCAAACCCTTCATTTCCCTTTGTTTATCTAAGAGCTCTTCGAAGGGGGTAAGAATCTCTCTGAATCTTCTCCCTCCATTTCTCCACCGTAATAACCCCTTTAAGTTGGATGAAGGGAAAAACTGAAAGAGGACCTATGTTCAGTGCCTCTTCCAGGTCTGCGATCGCAATGAAAGAGCCTGCCTTCCAGAGCTGGCTCACCCTCTCCAGGCCTGCGTCAAACCAAGGTTCGAATCTTTCGGGGTTAGGGATTGCCTCTTTAACCCCAGGTGCCCGAATATGACTCAGTTGAGATGGCCATGTGGTAATTCCCAGTAAGTCGACCCGTTCCCGCCAAACCTCTCATATGGTATCCAATAGCTGGTGGTCCCTAATTTAACGTGGAGCTTACTTTTCGGTACCCACAGCCATTCTGCCACTGTGGCAGGGGCTAAATTACTATTATCTAGCGCAATCCACTGCAAATGCTTCTGCCTTTTTAGATGGGGAATAAGAACCCTTAGCTATACCGCTTCACAGTACTTCTTCAGATTTGGAGCCCCACCCTTCCTTGAGCAGTGTAAGAACATAATAACATACTCTCGCTTTCTTCCCCTACTATAAGAACTTAAACATTGCCCCCTTCACCTCACAGAAGAATGACTCCGGAAGACGAACCAGGAGCATTTGAAATGGGTATAGGAATATGGGCAGACAGACCATCTTCAAGGTATTCAGTCATCCGAGCCAGGACATGGTCAGTTTCTCCCATCTCTCTAGGTCAGCCCGAATTCCAGAGACCAAAGTGGGGAGGTTGGCGTTGTGAGGTTTATCCCCAGGTATTGCAGCATGTCCCTGCCCACCAGTAGTCCAAATGAGGCAAATCTTCTACAATCTACATGCCCAGGTCCTTCAGTGGGAATAGGATTGACTTGGCCCTATTGATCTTGAAGCCCAAAAACGCCCCATACTGGTCAATCAGTTCGATCGTCCTAGATACAGAGGCCAGAGGGTTCTGTATGTGCAATAACAGGTCATCCGCACAAAGGGCCACCTTGTACTCCACCCCTCCAACCGTGAGACCCTCCACTTGTGGGTCATTTCTAATCATCTGGGCCAGGGGTTCAAGGGAGAGGGCAAACAAGATTGGCAAAAGGGGGCACCCCTGCTTTGTGCCCCTACTTAAATTGAACCAGCGGGAGGAGTCCCCATTAACTGCTACCGATGCCCTGGGCGATGTGTACACTGCCATTACTCCCTTCATGAACCTGGATCCCAAGCCCACTTTGCCCATGACCTCTTCTAGAAAGCCCCATTCCCCCCTGTCAAATGCTTTCTTAGCGTCCACTGAGAGAAGGGCCAGGTCCCCCCCATATTCCGTGACTCATGTATAAAATATAGGGTTTTCTGCATTGTGTCCGTGCCTTGTCTTCCCATTATAAATCCGACTTGGTCAGAATTGATCAGACGGGGCATATATGTTTTGAGTCTCGTGGTCAGTATCCTCGTGTTGATCTTGGCGTCAATGTTCAAAAGTGATATAGGACAGTAAGACCCACGCCGTTTGGGGTCCCTGCCTTCTTTAGGGATAACCGTGATTAAAGCCTGTGAGAATGATTTGGGGGTGTCGCCTGTCTCAAGAATGTCATTAAAGAGCTCCACCATGACGGGGAGGAGGGGGAGATAAAGGACTTAGAAAAGCCAGTCATGTAAACATCTTCTCCCGGGCCCTTCCCCAACAGTAATCGCGACACCGCCCTTTTAATTTCTTGCACCGTGATTCGGGCATCCAATGCGCCAGCCTCTTCATGGGAGAGTGTCGGGATCTGAGTATCAGCCAGGTATGGCCCTATGCCCCTCCTCCCTTGACTATCCTCTGATTTATATAGAGCCTCATAGAATATTACAAATGCCTTCAGGATCCCCTCCCTCCCTGAATCGCGCTTCCCATCTTCCTCCTCTATTGCCGTTAGCCACCTTTCGGCGCGCTGTCCACGCAGTCTGGCGGCTAACAGCGCTTCTGCCTTGTCCCTCTTTTTGTAAAATTTCTGTTTCAGAAACTGTAATTTACAGACTAGTTGGCCTTCTTCAAGGAGTCAGAGCTCTTCTCTTTTCTTTCTGGCCTCGAGGACCTTGACCTGCCTCTCCTCTGTGGCTTCCCTCGCCAACCTGTCTAACTGGGCCATCTCCCCCCTCAACCTGGTCTCTATGAGAGCCCTCTCCTGCTTCTTCCTGACACCTTGCCTGATCAGGATCCCCCGCCACATCACCTTTCCTGTTTCCAATACCATCCTCCTTGGGACCTCTCCCACATTATTCAATTTAAAATATTCCCCAATTTCCCCAGCCATCTCTGTTCGGAACACAGGGTCCTTCCATAGTGACTCATTGCATCTCCACTTTGCTGCTCTATGCGGTAGGTCTGCCCAGCCCAGGTCAACAGTCACCATGTCGTGGTCTGACCATGAGACAGGGGAGATTTCGGAGCCCTGCTCCTCGTCCCACAGGGCACTTGAAACATACAAGTAATCAATTCTAGTGAATGTACAGTGGGTGCCGAGTAAAAGGTGTACCCCTTCTCATTCGGGTGAAAATGCTGCCATGCGTCCTTAAGCCCATACACCTCCAACATCTCTGTGTCCCCAGCCCCCCCTTTAGCCGGTGGGTCCTGCGTTCTGGGACCTCCTGCGTGCCTGTCCAGTTTAACCTATGCCCATATATTAAAGTCACCACTCAGGATTATGTGGCCCGAAGCCTCTAACATCAGTTTCGGGATTGTCCTTTGCAGGAAGCATCAGGGCCCTGCCTTCTACTTCTGCCCATACTTTGGACACGTCCATATTCTGATGAGGATTCCTACCCTCGCCTTTCACAGAGAACCTGAGCTCCAGTATTCACATCCCAGTCTCAGACCCAAAATCTTTAGTTCCTCCGCTTTTGCGTATTTAGTTTCCTGCAGCAACATCACATTGAGGTCTGCCCTTCGAAATTCTCTTGCCACAAGAGACCTTTTCGTTGGAGAATTCAATCCCTTCACATTTAAAGTGTCCACCCTCAGGAAGCCCCCCCCCCCACGGGAGCCCAACTCTACTTCCATTGTTGCATTACCATCCCTGTATAATCACCTAACCCCCAGGACGGTCCAATCCAGCATTCCACCTCCACCCTGCAACTCACACACCTCTTAAAGAAGACCCTGTTTCTACCCAGGTGAAGCAAAAACTCTCCTGTACTTTCTGGAGCCCAGTATGCATCTCCATATTGGCCCTTGAACATGCCATTCCCCGTCATCGGGCATTCTTTGACCCTAGTTCTCATCACTTCCAGATTCACCCAACAGCTTGGATATACATCTGCGGATGTCCTTCTCTGACCACAATCTCTGCTTTTGCCCATCAAATTCAAAAGTGAGGGAGAACGGTAACCCCCATCTATAGTACCCCTTTCTCCTGTTACCACTTTGTTAGGGGCATGCACATCCTTCTTCTGGCTAGGGTCAGTGATGATAGGTCCTGGATAATTCTCACTCTAGCAGAGTAATAGGTGATTGGGCCCTTTTGTCTCGCTTTCTCCAGGATTTTGGTTTTGTCACTGTAGTTATGAAACCGAGCCACAATGGACCTAGGGCCTACGGCGGTCACCGCTGCTCTATGAATCTTCTCGATCTTGGCCACATCAATAGAGTCATCCTCAAAAACCATCCGTGTTACTTCATGAAGCATATTTCCCGCTCTGATTCCCCTTCTTTGTCTGGGATCCCAAGGTTTCTCAGGTTGTTACGCCTTTCCCGATTTTCCAAATCGTTGATCTTAAGGCGGAATTCCTCATCCCAATTTTCCATGATACGCTGGTCCATTTGGACCTCCAAGGTAGACAGGGAGGACTGGTTATTTTTTACTTCCTCTAGACACGCCTCCATCTTGTATATCCTGTGGGTAATTTTGTCTACCCTACTGCCAACGTCCACCCTCATGTTCCTTATTTCCTCCATCATACTGGATACATCGTTCTTGGTTTCTGGTGATTCCTCCACTGATGCCGCCATTTGCTTTTAGTCGGGGTCACCATCCCAGAGCGTTGTGGTTTATACTTGTAGGTGGTGAGCTTCTGCCGTGCATCCATACACTTCATTCACTGTCCCTTGTGTGGGGCCCGTACAGCCCGACTGGTATTGATCTCCTACAGATGGTAGCCGCTGTGCCGCCTCAGTGCGTCACCCGGGTGGGGTGAGGGAAGGAGCGAATCGAGTCCTCGAGAGGCTTGTAGAGTTGTGGGCTACCCCACCAATGAACCTGCAGTGTTATGGCAGTTAGGCTTGGTCAGTTGCCCAGTGTGTGTTGTTACTCAGTACTTTCCTCCGGTGCACCCCTTCAAGGGGGCAAGTGACTCATTTAGTGCCTGCTTGTTCAGTGGTCCATGATCAACTGTGTCACTGCTTCCCCCTTGCAGCCAATGTGGTGGCCACACGCCCCAGTTACGAAGGGCCACACCACAGAGGTTCAAGGTCAGGTCCTTAAACCGCTTTGCTGCCTTGCCTCTAATAAGATCTTTCTGAGACACACTTCTACGTGTGATACAATGAATGTTATTTATGGAATTCAATGTCTGTGTGGTCTTCATTAGGTTGGATTTACAGCACAAAAGGCTAAAAAAAGATGGGGAGAGCATAAATCGAACGTGCGGTTGGGATCACCAGAATCCCCTGTAGCCCTGCACTTTAACAAATTGAAACACACAGCAGCTCAGTTAGAGTTTGTAATTCTCGACCATGTACAGTTACCAAGACGGGGAGACAATCTTCCAAAACTACTCCAACAGAGAGAAATTGGACTCGATGCACCCAAAGGGGATGAATCTGGATTGGGATTTATACTGCTATTTGTAAGCAAATATCCCAAGGAACAACAATCTAACATGCCAATGACTACGGTTATGAATCAGGCTCACTGAATATGACAATAAGTCCTCAACCCGATCATAAGATCTACTATATTTTGATTAGTTTCAGCTACTGAGTACACATAGCTATGCTGTAGTATCCTTATTTACACCATTACATCATTCTAAACATTTTAAAATGATTTCCCTATTCCTTCTTTGTTTTGAATTTTGAACTTAATTGTACCATCTGGTCCTTTGCATTAAAGGACTCAGTTGTAATGATGAATTGGAATAATCAGAATTCTATAAGCATTGTAACAATGATACAAAGTACCAAATGTCAAGTTTATGTTATTATGTTTCTGGTACCAATCTCCAATTTGCAGTAATGTCAAAGAAAATATACCTTTTTGAATTCCTAGGCTAACTGTACCAGCCGGCGTTCTGAATTACAGGACCCATTTATAATCAGAAGGTTATAAGTATAGCAATGATATCACTTCGATTGAATGTCACGTTTGTTCGTTCAGGCATTAATTTTTTCAATTTGTAAAAATACTGAAAGAAACCTAAAAAAGCAGTTTATAAAATCGTGAAACAGTAGACAGCCATTGTTTCTTCCAATATGGCGCCTTTATAACTTGTGAGCAGGCTCTAGTCTTTAAGTATAATGGAGAGATCCCGGTTGCTTAGCAATGATCACAGGCGAGAGAGAGAGCGTAGGAGACGAAAACACAAGGACTCGCACAGACACATCTTGCCATTACTTAGTAAGAAGTACACAGAAATTGAACTCTTTAGCAGTTACCGATTTGCACTTACGTTACACGAGCTGAGCAGGTGAAAACTGAATTAATTGAGACTGGTGTGTATCTTGTATTGTAGAACATGATTGAGGAGTTTCCTTGCGCACCAGCAGAAATGGGAAGCAATTTAACTTAGCCATCTAAACTGCGACTCACAATTAACATGGGAGACATATTCTTGGCAATAGTAAGTGATTTTTTGTTTTCTCAATAGTATGACAGTATTTTAAACGAACAATACATGAGACATTAACTGTAAAACGTTTTGCTCAACCTCTGCATTACAGATAGATTACCTCTCCAGCTACGACCAATAGGTTTGTCCTTAACCCATTCCAGGACAGAAGAATACAAGTTTATACCTTGCACATTGAACACCTTGGGGAGTAAACAAATTAAAAAGGAATGTCAGTTAACGTATTCGCAGTCCAATTGTTCGGAAGTGACTTAACTCAATAATACACATCCTTCACGTGATATTTAATCTAGTACATATGCCATTCCAGCTACTAGAGAGTCCTTGACTGAAATCAAAAAGCTTCTGACATAAGATACTCGTCTGAAACCTACATCCAATTCAGTGGATCTCTTTAAATTACTGCACTGGTGGGTGAGTCCATTCTTAAAAAATCTAATCCTCAGTTAGCACCTTTTATTTTGGTTTGGTCTAGCATAGAGGGGCACAGCGCTTTAATAGCGACTGGTCCCGCTCTAGACCATCAATTACAGTAGGTCAATAGGTTGAGTAACTTTGGTTTTGTTCCTCATTTTTTCAGAATATGTATATTTTCCGAAGCAGTCTACAAGAAAGAGTTGATTCTTGCCTGTCACACACAGGTTAGTGGAGACAGCCTTCTCATAATCTTTAGTTTTGTAGTTATGGTTTATTAATTATGAAGATTAATTTATCTTAGTAACAGTACTTACCTTTTGTTACAATTTCAGAAATAATAACCTTGATATCAAAACCTGAAGAAGGGCGTCAGGCCCTAAACACGTCGCAGATGATAGGTGGACGATTTGAATCGTCAACATGATTAACATTCTCTATCAAGATATCAAGAACACTATTGTGTATAACTCTGTATAAATTATTTGAAGAGATGTAATTAGCAGAAAGGAAACCTCTGAATATTTGTTTGCTATAAAGTTGTATGTACAGAATCATTGTTTTATTCATTACATTGGATTTGTAAAGAACCACGGAAGGTTCTAACATTTACAATTAGTTGATACTGTTTGCAAAATTTGGAGTTGAACTTATTTACTTCAATTTACCTCTATGAATAATGAATACAATTTGTTGAATATTATATCCTTGATTTATTGAATGTTAAAACATTTGACAACCTTTGTGGTTGCTTTCATTGTGCCCTTGCTTGTATCCCGAGACCCTCGAGATACTTTTTGTTTTCACTTAGTTTCAGATCTGGTAGCACAGATCAAACAAGGAGCTCCTTGGAACACTATTTAGAATATCTTATTAACTCATTAAGTGACAATCGATGTCTCAGAAAAAAGAGTGTACCCCTACAACCACACTAGTTCTTCCCTGTATGTCTGCCAGGCCCTGGGGCTCAATGAGAGTGAATTGCAGACACCTTCTACTCTGGCCGTGAAAGGTGAATCATGGTCAATGAGGAGGGCCCTCAGAGGGGCACCTAGGTTGCTTATTCACCTACTCCAATCCCCCTCACAATCTTGCAGCTTGTCATGGCCCCTGGGTTGGGGACTGTTAGTATCCCTCCATGTCCCAGACGCTCTATATACAAGGCCTGGGTCCTTAGACAGCCACTCTCCGGTGTGAGGGCCTGCAACCTGACAGTAACTCAGGTCCTCAATCCTTCCCTCCCCCCACTGGTGTGGGCCGTAGGTGGTCCTCCCTCCCAATGTCTTTTTCTCTGTGTTGCCGGAGTAGCAACACGAGGCCCCCACTACACTTGTGCGGTCCCCGCCGCCCCACCTTCACTTCCATGTTATCTGATTGCCTGGAGGTTCTGGGGATACAGAATAAGGCCACTGCCTGTCTGCACAATTGTCTGCACAATTAGTATATCTCTTGGGAGCCCCCTCTGGGCCAGACAAACGGATCTTCTTAGTCCACCCTGCTGTTGGTAGGTCTCCGCCCTTCTGTTGCTCCCCAGCCAGAGGGGCTTTATAGGGGCTTGCTCCCTCTTAAACGTTAATACACCCCTCCTCGGCTCCAACTCAAACTCCTGGTCGCCTCCTCTTTTCTGATGTTGACACCTCGCCGCCGGCTGCGCACCATTACTGGGGCAAGCAGCGCAGCCCGCAAGCCTCTCAGCAGCCCAATCAGCCCGGAACGAGCTTGTGGGCACCCGTTTACTTCTGGTTGCTCTGTGCTCCCCTCTCTTCGGGACACCCTCTTCTTTGTTGGTCCTACTGCAGAGGTGCTACGTCCTTATGGGTGTGCGTCTTACCCCTCCCCAGTGTTCGTCGGTGGGGAGACCCGCCGCCCAAAAGGCAAGCTGATCCCTCACTGTGCTTAACCTCAATAAGCACTGGGGGAGGAGGGACGGCACATCCCTGCCATGCCGAGATCGCCAGCGGGGGAGTCCTCCAACAGCCCTCCGCAGGTCATGTTCCCCAGATTGCTCCTCTCCCCTGGGCTTGCTGCAGATCGGGCGCTTTTACTCTGGTGGCCCTCCAAGATCCCATCAGCCCCCCCAGTCGCGGGGGGGGTCAGAGCTGCCTTCCCTTCCTCACGGCTGCCTCACAAGCCCAGTATCTCCTCTTCAAAGTCCACGCTCATGGTGCCATTCCTCCCTACCACGCGCCTCTCTCATGGGTGGGATTAACCTTCGTTTTCACCTCTGTATGCCAAGGCTGTTTTTCAGGAATCCTCGGATCAATTTTCCTTGTTCTTTCTCTCAAAGTCTGCAGGGAAGGTTCGCACACAACACTATTCTTTCAATCTTGGAGTGGGGGTCCAAAGTGGGGGCTCAGACCACTTTGTGGGACCTTTGTGCTGGGAGATCATGCAGAGGTAGGCTGCATCCACGCACCCCCTGGTGGCCATCCTGTGGCTCCTTTTCTAATCCTAAAGTATGTCCCCTTCAATCCAAATGGCACAATGTGCCCCATGAGTAAGATCCACGCCTTTTATAATGGTGTAGCAGGTCTTCGCAAAGTAAAAACCACACCTGCTTTAGCACTTCCTCAGAAAATGAATATCTAGGACACATTCAGTTTATGGTGTTTTTTTAACCAAGTCCCTTATTAATTAATTAAATTACTCAATGTGGTCATTCTTGTATTCTCACAACAGTCCCTGGACAGAGCGTGTTGTGATGCTATCTGTGAATTAAGTTAATTGCTAAAAATGAAAATGATTCATATAATTTCTATAGTAAAAGTAGGATTCACAATTTTAAATGAAGGATGATATCAAACATGTCTTCAAATATGTGATGTTTGATATTACAAGATTCGTATTCACTCATCCACTACTACATCCTATTTGGGCTCAACTATCTGACTCTGTGCATTTCTTTCTTATCTTTTCTGTCTTGCATTTTATGAGAAAAGGTTAGTACCACAGGTTTGGCCTCGCCTCCCCAACTCTGCTGGTCACCCGGAAGGGTCGCTGGAGTCCTTGAAACACAATGCAGCATTCTTGTTTGGGATTCAGCCTTCTCGACGTGTCTTTCACAGCCTTTTGGAGACAACAACCTCCTGCAGGGAACTCCTAAGGTTCTCCACCCGTGGCTTTTGTCCCTCAGACCATTGCTCTGCTCCAGTAGGTTCACATTTGCCCTGGAAATTCTGCTCTTAGTCGTGTTCCACCTTGTTCAGAGTGTGTCTGTATGTTCTGCCCTTTATTCATGCTAGGAGAGCTAATTGGCATCAGATGTATGCACTTAAAGTCAAGTGGATGATGCTGCCCGTCCCAATTAGTGGGTCATGTCCAATGCAATGTGCAAGAGTAAGAAATATTACTCTCAGTCACTCTCTTCCTCGGCCCAGTGTTTGTGTGGAAAGGTGGAAAATCGTATGATCATAGGGAATAATAGGGATCATGGGTAAGAAAAAGGGAGGAATACTGCGCCTAACCACTGGCTGTCTCAATCCCACTCCCCGAACACCCCTCACCCAGGTGATCCTCCTGCACTGGTCCACCCCAATGTCTAGATCCAAATGCGACACCTGTTTCCTAGCCATCTGAGAGAGATCCCCAGGGACAAGCAGGTGCTACACCCTTTGGTTTCTCACATACCCTTCATCTATGCAATGTAGCTGCATCTGTTTCACAGGGAAACCGAGAAAGGAAGTCAATGTCCCCCTGCTCCTTTCATTTTCGGTTTCCGCAGTGAAACAGTAGGCTTGCAAGTCTAAGAACCATCTTATGACCCAAGGATTAGAGTCCTTTCCTTGGCTTATCCATACCAGAGGTGAAAGATTGTTAACACATGTGAACCTTCTCCCCAGAAGGTAGTACCTCAGATGAATAATTGTCCATTTAATGGCAAGGGCCTCTAATTCCAATACAGTGTTGTTTTTCTCACGTGGGAAGAGTTTAAAACCAGTGAATAGGATGGGGTGTTCTAATCCATCACACATTTGTGACAATACTGCTTCTAACCCTGTGATGGAGGCATCCTTCTGTAATACGAATTCCTTTGAGAAGTCCACCACTTTTAGTATTGGGTTGGGGCATAAGCTTTGGTTCAGGTTAACACACATCATCCTAATCAGTCCAACACATTTTCTGGGGCTCTGCATTTCTTAGTTTGTCTGTCAATGTAGCTGCCTATCTTAAAAATGTGGGATAAATGTACGGTAAGAAACGATTACCCCTTGGAATGCCCTGAGGTCTCTCTTGGTCTTGGGTGAGGGGCATTTAGGACAGCTTTCACTTTTAATTGCAGGGGCTGGACACTGCCATTCCCTACATAGAAGCCTATGTATTTCACGTCTGATTGAGCCAGCTAGCATGTTGATGGATTGGCAGTTAAGCTGACCTCTCTGTGGGTTCTCGTAATAGAAGAAAGATGAAAAAGATGGTCTTCACAAGATTTACTATAAATTACTATGTTCACACGGGAGGGTTGCTGGCATCCTTGAAACACAATTCAACCTTCTTGTATGGGATTCAGCCTTCTCCACATGTCTTTGGCAGCCTTTTGGAGGCAATGACCTCCTGCAGGGAACGCCTGGGGTTCTCCACCCATGGCTTTCGTCCCTCGGTCAATTGCTCTGCTCTAGTAGGTTTGCCTTTGCCCCAGAAGTTCAGCTCTTACTGGAGTTCCACCGTGCTCAGAGTGTGTCTCTATGTTCCGCCTTTTAGCCATGTGAGGAGAGCTAATTGGCATCAGATGTATACACTTAGAGTCAAGTGCCTGACTTTGCCTTACCCAAATAGGATGACATGTCCAATGCGATGTGTAAGAGTTAGCATTATTACTCTCTTCCTCGGCCCAGTGTTTGTGTGGAAAGGGCGGGGGGAGTTGGAATATCATAGGATCTTAGAAAATAGCAGGGATCATGGGTAAGAAAAAGGGAGAAATACCACCCCTCACCACCGGCTGTCTCACCCCCGCTCCCCGAACACCCCTCACGCAGATGATCCTCCCGCACTACTCGACCCCCAGGGTCTGGATCCAGAGGCGATGGCCATGCCCTGCCCAACTGAGAGAGATCCCCAGGGACCAGCAGGTGAGATACCCATTGGATTCTCACAGCCCTCAAACTTGTATACTTGAATGACCAAATCCATAAAATTCATTTGCACTAACCTGGATCACAAGAGGTGAGAGGCTGCTCTGAAGAATTTCCCCAAAGACTATGTACTTCGCTCCCTGATAAACAGAAAGAGGAAGAAAAAGACCCACAGGGAAACCCTCTGGGGAATAAAACCCTGACGATTAGATGTCTCCCAATCTGTAGACATGCAGGTGTCAGTTCTCGAGGTAAGGAGAACCTGTTACCATGTAATAGAAAGGTACAAGTAAGTATGTATTTTCACTCCGATACAACCTTCAATCATTTGAATACATAATGGTTTACCCAGGATGTGATGTACAGTTATGGAACAGGAGCTGGAGCCCAGGGTGATGGATTAAAAGCTGCCGGTCTGTGGATTCAGAAAAGGGAGTAGGTGAGAAGTAGAAGGAGTGAAAATACAGCTGAAGGGTAACAGAGAGACAAAGACCTACCTCTGTGCTGATGAGCATGGGATTAGGACATTATTTCTGCTGTTGCACGCCGCTGGCGTTTCTGATACGGAAACAATCAGAAGGGTTGGAGAGGTTAGTAAGTGTACAGAGGGAATTTGTAATAAATATCCAGGGAGAAGAGAGCAGGACCTTGGAACACACAGTTGCTACGTGACTGGGTCACATCAGGTCAGTCTGAGGAAAGTCTGTTCTTGAACGCGGGGGGAAGGATCGCCAGGACAAGCCGCTCTGCAGTGAAGGATAGGGAGTTATTAAAAATAGGAAGTCACAGAAGGACAGGTAAATGTGACTAGAAACTAAATCGAGCTTACCAAGTGCTCGCTGTGAGAAGTAGCGACCCATCGCTTCTGTGTCCGAGGTTTCATATAACTTCCTCCTCAGTGTTGTATGGGCAGAGCTAGGGCCAGGAGAACCAAATAGGCTGCAAGACTAGCAGAGCTCAGAGGCACCATCTTGGGGGAATGGCAGGATGTTAATTATATACGTCTCCATCTATCCCAAAGGGACCAACGTTTCCTATGGAGCGTGACACAAACTGCTTTAGGGCACAATTCAATATTTGTTGCATTACATAGTCCGAAGATGGCGTGAAGCATCGAGACTTACTATATGGGTGAACCCTATTAAAATGTGCAATCTACAAACGATCATGTATGTGTTTCAGATACAATGGTAATTGCAATCGGTTTCCATCATCTCTAACCTGTCTCTGTCTCTTACTTCCTCGGCCAACATTCTAGCACTCCACCCATCATGGTCACGTCCCGAGCACAACTGCCCATAACACCTACCTGCACTCAAAAATGTTCAACGTTAGTTGTCCTTAATCTACGTATTGTCCCCGGTGAATGTTATTTAATCCCCTCCACAGCCTGGTCAGAATGTACCTCAAACTCACACCCATTGTAAGAAGCTCACTGCTTCCCATAAAATCTAATTTCTTACCTATTGTACGTTTTGTGATCAAAACAGCATTGTTCCTCCTGTATATAAATGAATACATATAATAAGTAAATAAAGTAATGGTTATTCCTAAATGTTAAAGGGACATTTAGAAGTTGCTTAAATCCGTTCTATGGTGAACAGGTAAGAAGGGTCTTTGCATGTGATGATCAGACATGTTGCTGTTGATGCGTTTGGCTTCTGGGATTGGAACACATTAATCAGTTGGTCATTTTGCTTCTGTCTCATTATTTTCTGCATCAAGAATTAGAAGCAGGACGTTATTGGCTGGATTTGGTAAAACAAGCCATTTATTTCGTATAAGTTACTGTTTACAGGGCCTGAGCGTGTTACTGAAAAATGCATTTTTAAACACTGAAACACACCCATGAAACCCTCAGGGATTAGCTTGTATCTCATGGCAACAGTATATCCTTGCACTGCAAAGTTTCATTGTGGGGCAATTTGACAGTTTAAATAAATATTCGGTGTCTGAAATGGAAACATAGTGTAGGCTTGTTTTAAATAGTATGTTTGGACGACTGCTCACTTTCCTAATTTGACCCGTTACATGACAGGTGTGCCCTACCTGAGTTAGAGGTGGACAGAGCTGTCATTTTGGGAAAGCTGCTGAAAGTCAGGGAAGGATGCAAGCACGCACTGAGGACAGGCCCCAGAATGTGATGTCTCTTGAGAAAGTCTGGCCTAAAGGAGGAGGATATTGTTAAACTAATTCCCAGTTTGAAAGAAGAAGATTATTTGGAGAAAAAAAAACAGCGGTTCTGGGATGAAGACCTGAACATTGGAAGAATGAGTGAAACTTCTATGGGTAGGAGCACAGAAAAGAGTGGATCTCTCTTTGAAGTTGATCCAACGGAAGATAGCCCAGAATCATTACCGGACTCTGGCCCGGAGGCAAGCCATGGAGCTGTTGAATTCAGACAGATGCTTGGACTTTAATGGGGCCATATGCAATGGCGAGGCCTACGGGTGAGGGATTTTTGGCAGAAGGCCCTAGGGAGGGTTGATCTCAGGTTTACATTTGCAAGTAATAGCTGTGATAAAGATAGTTAGAGCCAGGGTTGTGACAGGCGTTTAAGTGCAGAAATGGCTATGTCGATTGTAACTCATAGTTAATAAACCAATTCTCAGGCTGCAGTATAGTCAGAAAAATCCCAAAGTTAAGGATCAGAAGCGGGGAATCGTAAGATTGGTGAAATATAAAACCATCGTTTCTGAGAGGACAGTGAAGAGAGAGCAGTATAATAAAATCTGAGGCGAGTTTGTAGAGGCCTACACTTGAGGGATTATGGTTGAGCACATTTTTGACACATGCCTATCTGTCTCACATGTTATCTCCTCGTGTGTTATCTTTTGTGTTTTCCCCAGTGATTTCTGTGTATGTCCCTGGTTCGTTGTCTACACCTTCCAACTGTGTCCTTCTGTGTAGACTTTAAGTGACTAGCTTGTATGTCTAATGGTTGGCTAACTGGAGTTTTGGGTTTAACTCTTCTGTGTATAATTGTGATGCAGGATACTTCCCCCATCATGGTCACGTCCCGTTATCCTGAATCTATGTATGTCCACTTATTTATTGTCCCTGGTGACTGTTAATTACTGCCCTCCAGAACCTTGTACCAATCTAACTCAAACTCACCCCCTTTGCAAGAAGCTCACTGCTTCCTGTCAAATCTGATTTCTCGTCAAATCTGATTTTTCAAAGCACCCATGGCCTATTATCTACTGCTGTTGGCAACTGTGAATATATTATTCATGGACATAGTAAGGGAGTGCATTATGTGAAAAAAAGTCTTAAGTCCATGTCAGTAGCTTTAACACGTTTCTTGCACTTTGAAATACAAACAATGAACTTGCATAGGGGGTACACATTGTTCAGACATTTACATATAAGCGGTACTCTCTGTGCAACTTGATTTTTTTACAAGCTATATAGATGGAATTGCATTATTTTGAAGACAAAACCTGAAGATAATAACAGGACATGTCAATATGTTGCAAATAACACAAGATAATATGAAAAATAACACCCTGGTGGAAGGCTACAACATTTATTTTCCTATTGATAGTTAACTGCTACCAGTAAGACACAGGAACTGGCACACCCACAATGATCGGAATTCATCTGAAGAAGGGTGTAGAACATAAGTATTAAACGCTCAAACATTTACAAAAGAGAAAGCATGGCCGAAGAATGAAAACAGACATTTTCTATAGGATGTCTTCCATCTCAATATCCACATAGATAATGTCGATGCAGCCATTCCACGGAGTAACACAGAGAATCGTCATTGTCAGAAGACAGCATGTACAGAACATTGTAAGAGCAACAATTACTAATGTTTCTGGCAATATGGGAGGTGCAGTGCATCCTCCACAGACACACCAGCCCACTGGTTCAGTGTGAGTTAAACCCTGATGGAACGTATTTAGATAAATGAGCTCATCTGGTCAGTATTTTGCAAATCATAACCAATGTGAGCCTCCATGTCCTGTTTCGGTTGAAGTTCCCTGTGTTTCTCCACTTAGGCAATACAACTACCAACCCAAAAAAGGTCTCTCCATATATCCAGATTACCTAATTTCTCTCCATCTTGATGACTGGGCAATCTATGGTAGTGGGATAAACTACACCTGGTCAGGTTCTGGCTTGGCTGACCTCTTTCCTCTCAAATCAACCCTCCCAGGTCCAACTGGGGTCTTTCCTGTCTGATATCTTTTTCTCTAACTGTGGTGTCTTCCAGGGTCCTAACCTCTCTCCCTGGCTGTTCAACAAGTATCTGGCACTTCTCGCCCACCGCATCGCTGCTCTCTGCCCCAACTTTCAGTGCTATGCGGATGATACCCAGCTCATTTTCAGGCTACCCTCGGCCTCCTCTTCTCCTTCCCTCATCTCTGACTGTCTTTCTGTTATCCAGGAATGGTGTGCCGCCAAAGACCTCTGCCTTAATGCCAGTAAAACCGAAATTCTACTCATCGGCACACCCACTCCCTCCTTCCCTGCAGCTCTCTGGTCGGCCTCTCTTGGTCCTCTTCCTGCTCCTACCTGCAAGGCAAAAAACCTCAGGGTCATCTTCGACTCCACACTCTCCTTCTCTCCTCACATTTCTGACGTTTCTAAGAAGTCACACTACCAGCTGCACCTCCTCAGAGGTATCCTTCCTTTCCTCTCCTTCCCCCAGAAGCTCACTGTCTCCAGAGCCCTGGTTCTCTCAAAGCTGGACTACTGTAACAGCCTCTATCTAAATCTGCCTGCCTCTACTCTCCGCCCTCTGCAACTCATCCAGAACAGGACTGCGAGACTTGTCCTTGGCCTCAAACCCAGGGACCGTATCTCTCCATGACTGAAATCGCTTCACTGGCTCCCTGTGGCTGCGAGGATTAAGTTCAAAACCCTCTGCATTGTCCACAAGGCCTTCTGGGGCCTGGGGCCAAATTACCTTCAACTCTCCCTTCCTAAATATCTCCCTTCTCGAGCACTTTGCTCTTCCGCCTCCAACTCCCTCAGGGTCAGCCGCTTCTCCAAGCAACGAGTTGGGGGGAGATCTCTCTCCGCAGCAGCGGCCTCCCTCTGGAACAGCCTTCCTGCCTCCCTGAAACTTGAGGAGAACCATCTCCGGTTCCGGAAGCACCTCAAAACCTTCCTCTTTGCTTCTGCTTTCTCTCTCCCTCTCCCCTGCTAAATCACTGAAACTGTACTGAATCAGCAACTGGGCCACTCACCAATCTCGGTCCTTGGCCCAGCCACTCTCCCCTGCACTGCCTTCCTGGCAACCCCTGCACTGCGGGACTGTCTGTGTATCCCTACAGACCCCCTTCCCAGCACTTGTCTGCACTTATCTTGCACTTGCCACCAGCTGGCCCTTATTATTTATCCTGTTCATTATTAACCCTGTACTGCACTTTCCCCTTTCCCCCTTGCACTTTTCCCGTCCCCCCCTACCCATGCACTTGCGCGATCTGAATGACACCTGGCCTAGTAGGATCGTTGTCTGTCTCCCCTTGTTCCCCCTTCCCTGCCTCGTCGCGCCTTGAAACACTTGTGTATAGGCGCGTTACAAATGCCATATCATATCATATACACTTCTTAATCCAGAGGATAGTAGGAAGATGGGTTTGACTATCAAAATGTATTTTCTTGGCATTCATTTGACAATTCAATCCAATGTCTACGTTGTCTAGGATTCAGAGTCACCCTTGGCAGGCTTTCCAGGTTTAAATCAAGAAATGGAAGAGGAAGCTGTTTGTTTGTTTGTTTCTTTCTTTCTTTATTTGTAATGCACACCGGACCCTAGAGTATCTGGGCGCAGAATTTGAAGGAGAAGAAGTATACGTTAAGCTTATGTTGCAGAAAATAATAATGGTGCAGGTTACAAAATTTGACAAAAGTGCATATTCAGGTAAGAGTACATTACAGTAACTAGCGATAGATAGGGCAGCACAGTGTATAAATAGTAAAAAAGGCTGTGAAGAGGTAGGTATAGAGGCAGGGGGCAGATGCCCGGTGTGGAGTTAAAGCAACTCAGGTGGGTGCTATGTTGGTCATGGATAGGGGGGGGTTGTGGGAATGGGACAAGTCAGGAGTATTTGGAAACAGGCCAGTTAATGGAATTGCACCTGAAGTGTGGGAATGCCTCTCTGAGTGGGGGAGAGAGGTTGTACCAGAGTTGTGTCGCCAAGACAGGGAAAATATTCCCTCCTGCCTTTTTTCATTTGAATCTTGACACGATCAGTTTGGAGGAGTGGGCTGTTCTGGTTGGTCGGTTGGGAACATTCTTGTACATTTTTTCAGATAGGTAGCGTGGGGCAGCACCGTTCAGGCATTTGTGGGTAAGGGAGAGCGTCTTAAGGGTAATTTTATCATTTGTGGAAAACCATCTGTTCTATCTTCTTACATGTGAGATATGCTCTCTCTGAGGGATCCCACAGGCTGATCTCAGCGCGTTGTTTTGTAGAATCTGTATTTTCTTAATGATGCTTTTGTTGGCTCCTAAATAGAGTACATTACAGTAATCCAGTTTTGACAAAACGAGGGCCCATGCCAGGATCAAACAACTTTCTTTAGAGAGAAAGGGTTTGCACTCTCTAATCAGCTTACAGGTGTATGCTGTAGAGGATGACATGGTGCTTGCTTGTTTGTTTAGGTTGAATGTAGAGTCAAGGTGAAAGTCGAGTGTCTTAACATCCTTTGCCACTTTGATTATATTGCCATCAATATTGAATGATGAATAGTTAGGGTTGAGTTTGCTCAGGTTGGCTGGTGACCCTAGTACAAGGAGCTCTGTTTTATCATCATTCAGGAATAAGCCATGGCGGCCATCCATGCCTGAATGATTAGATACATTTTGTTTACTACAGCCATGTCCCTGCTATAATCGCCCGTAAGTGGAATAAGGATCTGGGTGTCATCTGCATAGTTAGTGTAGGTGACACGCAGATGGTCCAGCTTGTCAAACAGAGGCTTTGTGAAGACATTTTTCAAAGTGGGCGAGACACATGAGCCTTGTGGCACACCACAGGTAATAGGAATGGGCTCAGCAGAGTCGGTAGTAGAAAAGACTCTCATAGTCCTATTATTCAGGAAGGATGTAATCCTGTGATAGCATCCTTAGAGAAGTGGGCTGCGCTGGCCAGGTGTTGGCACAATACTTTTTGGTCGACCAGGTAGAAGGCAGCCGAGAGGTCGAGGAGAAGAGGGCTGTTTTTACTGGTGTCTTTGAGGATATCAATTTGGGTCTTTAGGTCTAGTAGAGCTGTTTACGTGCAATGTTGTGGCTGAAACCTGGTTGGCGGACACCTAGTAGGTGGTTAAGCTCAAGGTACTTCTGAATCTGGATGTAATCCATTTTATCCAGTATTTTAAGGAGAAATGGTACAGTGGTGATTGGGCGAAAATTGGTAGGGATGGTGGGATCCAAGGATTGCTTTTTTAACATGGGAAGTACCCATGATTCCTTTAGATTACTGGAGAAAGTCCCTGAGGAAAAAGAAGCATGCATGAATTTAGCAGCTTCTTAGATTCGCTGTGCAGAGCTACTATCTCCCTTGCAGTTGGAGGGTTTGAATGAGATGATAGCTTTGTCAACCTCTAGATTGGAAACTTTAGAGAATCTGAAGCTTTGGACAGATTTGTTAGCTCGCTCTGAAGGGTTAGCATTATTGTCCGTGGTGGGTAAGGTCGATTTTTTGTTCTCCATTTATTTCTGTAAGAGGGATATTTTATTAGAGAGGGAATTTTGGACGTTGGTACACCAAAGTTTGTCTTTTAGGCAGTAATCTGATTGTAGAGAGGGTGCTTCTAATTCTATTAGGATCATGAAGAGTTACTTGATACTAGAGCTGGCTTTCTGAATTCTATTCTTATATGTTTCTTGTTTGGATAGCAGTATTTCTTTTTTGTAGCATGCAATACAGGTGACTAGCTTTGTTTTGTTATCTGCTGTAGGGAGGAGTCTCCAGGTAGATTCTAGTTTCCTTTTTTCAGTTCTAAGTGATTTAAGGTGTGGTGTGCTTTTGGTTTAGTTTTGCGAAGTATGAGGGGTGATACTGTGTCCAATGCGTTTGTCACGGCCGAGTTGTATGCGTTGACCAAGATATAAGAGGATTCTGGCAGTGCGTTAAGGATAGGGATGATAAGCGGTAGAATCCTGTCAGCTGTGATATTCCTTTTGTTGTGGGTGTGTATGGGGGTGGACATGGTTTTGGGTTTGGGATAGGGAATGTTGCTTGGGAGGTAGAATGTCAGGAGAAAATGGTCAGTCCAGGTTTGAGGGGTGATGGATAAGATGGAAGCATCACAATTTAGCTCTGCCACCCAGTCGAGGGTTCTGCCTTTATCACTTGTGGCCTGTATGTTCAGTTATTTTGGAGGCAAAGCAATGGCTGACAAAAATTCTCTCAAACTGGTTCTGTGATGGAGTCAGAGCCTTGCCTTTAGCAATAGCATCCTCGTTTATGTCCAGATTGTATTTGTGCATTAGAAGATGGTACACTAACACAGACAAGGAGACAGCTGCTCTGCACATCCCTTTCTGGGGTATTACACATTTTGTTAACTAAATGGGAGGCAGATTACAAAATGTCTTTATAGAAATTAATTATGCTCAAACTTTGAAAGAACTCTACAAGCTCAAGCAAACCTCCATGGTTAGGAAAGTTGCCTTTTGACCATCAACCCAGAAGTTGCACACAGATTCCATTTAATCCAAGTGTTTTGAAAAACCCAGATTCAAAAGTCAGAAAAGGATTTGAGTATGACCTTGGAATCTGAACTGCAACCACTTTGGCAGAAAGCTTCTGAGTCAGCTATCAAGATGGTAAGTGGCAAGGTCCACTTGAGGGGAGTTGTGGGTACAATTCTTGAATGGTGCTACAAAGCAATTCCCTTCCAAGGCCACAGGATGTACCATTAGGAAGCCCATTGTTAAGTTAACCAAATAGAAGTATCATAATTAACTCTGTGCCTAAAATCCTATACAACCCTGAGGTTTCTGTGCTCAGGTGCCAACATTTTGGGGCAGGGATACTATGTCAATTTCCAAAACTATTTCTGAACAGCTGTTTGGAAATTAAAACTTTTCTCCCTTTGCTGCCTAAAGTCCAAATTGGATTATTGGGTGAAAAGCTGCACGTTCTGTCACTGCTCTTCAATTTTTAGGCAGAGGGTCCGGGAGTTGGAAAAATAGGGTAATTGTTTAGAGCACATCAAAGGTTGGAATACTGAATGAATTGTGTTTAAGAGGATAAGATGGGTGCATTTCTCCTACCTGTACTGGCATACGCAGACAACACGGTTGTGATTGATCGCACCCCAATCGCTCTGCAATATCTAATAGACACCTAAACTGCTTCTATGTCTGACTTAAAATTATCTGTAAATACTAAAAAGTCAGCATTGATGGTATGTTCCAATAGGGGAGGAAGGAGGATAGAAATGCGAAAAATGGGGAGTAATGGTGAAAGCATCCCATTTGTGGAAAAATGTGATTACTTGGGCATCACTTTAGTGAAAATTGGCTGGGGACTTTACATATATAGAAACAGTGCTCTAGAATGAAACAGGCCTTGGGGGGTGTATCTCAGTTTAAGAAAATGTGCCAGGGACAGACAATAAAACTAATTTTGGAAGTTTCTAGAGCACAGACTAAGGCTGCAACGAACTATGGTGCGGCTTTGTGGGGTAACGAAAAAACCTCACCCTTCAAAATATTAGAGAATACTTTTCTTAAAAAACTTTGGGTATCCCCAGTTCGCCACCGAATTATTCTGTAAACACCGAATTGGGAACCCCACACATAGGTGAAGACTGGCATATGGCCCCACTTTCGCACTAGTTGGCACTTTGGTCAAACCCAAGAGTTAACCTAATGCACATGATTATTAAAACCTTGTTGCAGAGCTCATCTTGGCGTAAAATACCCTGGCTGAATTTGATTTCCCAGTGCTTACTAAAACTGAAGGCCCCAAGTCTGTATTGCCCCTCTTCTCTTTTAACTCTGACTGTAACGCATATAAGCAGAGGTTTTCTTCTATAGTTGTAGCTAATAGGGAAGTAACTGGGCTTATGATTGAATCAAATAGGAACCACCACTTGATTTCAGGCCCTGATGGTATTCAATCTTATCTTGTATACAGCAACCCAATAATAGACTGCTGGGCATTGACTAGGCCCCGATTTAACTTATCATGACTCAGAGCCCTTACTAAGAAATGTTCGAGCGATGTGCAGTCCACAGCTTGCCCGAGGTGCAGCACTGCAAAAGAAGATTTGTTGCATTTTATTTTATTCTGCCCACTCCACCATGAGATCAGAAATAATACTATTGTCCCGTTGCTTACACATTTTACACAAGCCCATCCTGCTTTGGTCTTTTCATTGCGTGCAGAAACAACCCAAGGTGCGTGGGGCTGCTTGGAATTTTTGAGCAAAGCCTGGTATCGAAGGAAAATGTTGCTTGGGGGCAAGTTTTAACCTGTATTCATAACTTGAATCTTTTTTCACTGCTTTTAAAATGCTGCATGTACTTTGATTTTATACAGTTTGTCGATTATTACTGATGTATTGATGTGTTTTTTTTTCTTCTCTTGTTTGGTTCATGGTTTTGTATTCGAATAAACTTTGATGATGATAGCCAAAAAGAAAAAAGCTTTGACTTTTTATACACAATACAAAATACAAAATACAAAAACACATACATATAAAGGATAACTAACCAAATTCATAAAAATACATCATAACCGTATGTCAAGTAAAATAACCCATCTTCCTCGAGAGAAAAATACTATACAAACATAACCTTATTAAGATGTAAAGATTGCTAAATACATTTCACAGATACTCCTAACTTATTCCACCAGATTTAAAAGATAGAGAACCTTTACCACCTCATTTATCAGAAATACTTCATTGCCTAACACAATTCTTTCCCAGAAAGTTTCTGATTCCAGAAAATCGCCCCTATGAACACATTTCTGGAGTATCCCCCATCTAAATTCCTTTGTCCCCACGCATTTCAATAGAAGATGTTTAACTGTATATTTAGTATTCAACTCACATTTCTCACATTTATGGTTAGGATAAACACTGGGATCTCTTATATGCAGGCAGAGGGGAATATTTGATTTAAAGCTAAAGAAATTGGCCCATATCTTGGGGTTTGGACATTTTTTCAAGTGGGTCGGAACATATGTTCTTGGTTTGTCATAAATCGAAACATCTGTAGATAGATGATGATGATAAATGCCATTGTTTGGTGTTGTAGTAACCGGGCACAATTTCCTGTGTATGTGCTATTCATTGTGAAACACTTTCACGAGTACAGAAAGAAAGCAAGCATTACCAAAGCCAGCAATGTTGCCTTAGGCATAGTGAAAAAGTATTCTTTGTTGCTGGATATAAACATTGCAAGTCCAGGTACCCTCAAGATTCGTCTGGTGGTGTGATTTTATGCCCAGGTTACTATTGTTTGCTTTGTTTTGCTATTTTATGTTCACATAATCACATCATATAACAGATAAGTAAAACATATAGCAACTTACATTTTTGTCAGGTACTCCCACGAATTGCCAAGTACTCACACAAATGTGCATCTTTTGCCATCAGCTGCAGAGACCTACACAGTTTTCTAGGTATTTAAATATGATACCAATATATTGGCATCATACGACGGGCATTGCCATAATGACATACATTTCCATGATTTGCCAGATGTTATTATGTGTCCAGGTACTCACACCATTAGACAGCTAGGGTCGTCATATGCATTGGTACCATTTTACAGATATTGACATTACATATTCAGTTACTTTCACCATATGCAAAGTTTTGCAATTATATGCCCACTTACAGTCACACCATTTGCAGATATTATAATTTTCCTACGTACTCACAGGTAGGGATTTAAAAAGTGCAAACATGGCTGAAACGCAATGTCTTTCTGTATCTACCACAAAGTTCACCAGATGTCACTGAACTAACAGCCATACATCACCACCCTGTTAATAATATTTCATCTCTCAAATTTTCCAGTCGTTTTAAGAAAGGAAAGGTCTGCACAAAGAACCTGTGTTTCTTAAGTGTGTGCATGCCTGCACTTGGGGTGGTGCAGTATTCTTGCGTGACCCCATACGTGACAGCCTTTTTAACCCTCTCTCTCCCCCCCAAAAAATGGAGTCTGGTTCCTTCAGCAATTCATGCAGAATACGACCAGTACTATCATCGCTGGATTCATGAAAAGTTTGGCTCTAAAATAGCATATTGCGTCCATATTTTAGGCAGAAAATACCATTCAGAAGGCTAGTGTGAAGCCATTTTAATCGTCAAACTTTAAAACATACCCCAGAGACATTTAAAAGCTCCTTTTGCGAACGGCATGTATACACTCCTCAATGGTGTGTTCATTGTGAGGACAGCCAGCTCCTCATCAAAGAAACGTTGATCCAATGCAGTGCAATGTTTGAAAGCGTACAATAATTGTGCCATTCAAAATATGCATTGAAAAAATACTTATATGAGCTGGGCAATTTGTGTTACACTTGTAAAATGTCCACTTTGTCGACGAACATTTCTGTAACACAGGCCTAGGTATCCCTCCCTCTCTGTTTTGTGTTGATATTTCTTTGGGACGAGACAGCTATGCCCTTGCCTGTAACTGAAAACAGACCCTCGAATTTATAGCAATTTTGCATTCGTAACAGAAAACGCGCAAACTATTTAATTTTTGAATGTTACACAAACGTTTTCAATTGCTAGAAAAAAAGCACAAAATATAGTATTTTAACCATCTTCTATTTGGTAAAATATTCTGATCTGTGTAATGTTGAGATACCCAGTTCCTACAGCATTCGCGCACAACGCCCGACACATCCTTTTCATGACGGATTTCTCCTTGTGAGAGATTGTTTTCATTCCAGAGGCATAATAAGTACATTTGAAATGGAGTCCTGTAGGTAGTGGCTTCATATCACTATTCTACTGAAGCATACATGCTGCAAAATGCCCATATCTGTTCCTCAATATTTCCCTTCTCTTGTCCCCAAATTTGGAAATCAATGGCGCAACATCCTGGGGAAGTCTGCATAATGAACCCACATTGTGCTTTGACCTGCCAGTTCTTCTGCAGGTCACGTGAAGTTATGAGTTACGAGCCAAATGTCTGTGCCTGAATCTGATGGGAAAAGCACAGCAAACAACGTCTTCAAGTTTTTACAAAATGTGGGCTTGTCTTTTTTTTCAGAATGAATGTCACATATTCGAAAATCATTACAGCTAGGTTGCACCTGCTGGTGGGTCGTCGTGCGGTCGGCGTAGGGCGCCCCAGAGAAACACTCCTGTTGGGCCGCGTGGTGCCTGGCACGTGGGTTCACTGTAGTAGTCTGGAGCGTGGTGGTGTGGCTGCTGTGTCTCGCGCCGCGGGCGTGGGGTCACCCGCTCTTTCTCTATTCTTGTAATGTTCTTTTCCAGGAAAGCGGGCCTGGGATCAGGCAACGTCGCTGGGACCACACGGGTGGAGGAGGCGGACCTGTCCGCAGCGCGGAAGCGCTGTTTGCTCGGTGAGGGGAAGGCGGGCCTGGGATCAGGCTCGGCGCCGGGCTCGGAAATGCCTGCGGCGCGGATGCGCTGTCTGCGCGGCGAGGAGGAGGCAGGCCTGAGATCAGGCTGGGCGCCGGGCACGGAACTGCCCGTGGTGCGGATGCTCTGTCGGCGCGTTGAGGAGGAGGCGGGCCTGGGATCAGGCACGTGCGCTGGGCTGGAAGGTGCCCGCGGCGCGGATTGGAGCAGGACCCTTGCTCGCAAAGGAGGAGGACTCGGAGGTCTGGTAGGTCAGCTCGTCGCCAGATGTTAGGCCCGGACTGGGCCTTTGAAAGGAGGACAGACACACCGATGGAGGATATACGTTTTTCTTTATTCGCATACATGTATGAACTGCCCTCTAACTCCCTCCCCTCCTTCTGACGTACTTCCCCACGTGATGCCTCTCACGTGGCAGGGTTGCAGTCTCTTAAGGAGACACGAGCCCTGTAATAGCATAGCCCTGTAACAGGTACCTGCTCAACATACAAAATATATTTCCCTCTTTTGTGTATTCATTTTCCGTAAAGACCAATGTCAGGTGATTTTCACAAAACAGCACTGCCAAGAGGACATGCACATGGAAGAGATGCGCTTTACAGGCATAACATAACACAGTACATCTGCCTGTTTTGTAAACCTATCTATTCGTGTATACATATGATCTATATAATTCAAACCGAACAACAACAAAAAAAACAACAAAAAAACCAACTGAGCGATCTTCCAAAACAAGCATTGGCAATGACAACAGTTTTGGCTCTGGTGTAGGCATGACTGGGCATTTTCCAGCCACTGCCATAATGGCACTATATGGTCATAAAATGTCATAAGATGGCAACTGCTGGAAAAGGGTGTGATAACCTGGAAACTGTTAGCAGTGCTTGCCTTTCTAATACCCACACACAAGCCAAAACTGTTGTCTTGGTCAATTTCTGTTTATAACATTGCAAGGAACATAAATAAATCAAGTGGTCAAAGACATACTTGGTTAAGACAGTTTTATTACACAAGTAGCACTTCTCACCTGCTATTACATGTGACGTTACTGATTGACAGATCTAGCTCAAAGAGATCCCGGGAGGATGTGCTTTGGGTGAATAGGGGCAGGTGGTGAGAAGGGATGGCCATAGGCATTAGCATTGCCATTGACTACAGCACTCACAAACAGTATATTCCGCCTCACACTGTCATCTCCCTCTTAGCTGTACTTCATTGCAGTAGCTTGGGCTTCTATGTGGCATTCAAGCACAACCTAATAGCCAAAACCGAAAAGGGGGAGACTACAGAGAGAAGGAAAAGGGGAGCAGGGTAACAGGGTGAGACGATAAGAGATTAATACAATCAGGGCTTACAGAGCCACAATGCAATATGTGTTTGTCGTCATTTAACAATTTGCAATCCAATATTTCTAAACTACGTATAAGTGAATATTTAGTTCTTGCATTTTTTTTTTTTTTGTTAGACATACTTTGCCAGTTGACTCATACATCGGGGCTCTGTATGCCATTTTAAAGCACCCTTCTCAACTTGCTCAATGTCTTCCGCTCCTATTAGTATGCAAAAGAACAGCGGAGCACAACCTTCAACGCCAGTGCCTAGTACACACAGCTCTGCTTTCTCCCAGATAGACAGGTGAGCTGCAACACTCGTGCTCCTTCCTCAGGGCCTTTCCGATTTATCAGTTTGATCGCAGCCATTCTTTCCTCTCGCTTGCCAGATATGTCCGACTCTAATCTTAGCTGAGGCAGGCATATCACACAACGACGAAACATCTGTTGTCTGACTCCCAGGTAGCCTGGTCATTATCTCAAACATCTGCAGAGGGGCTCATGCATCATAGCAGCAACAGCCAGGACTTCGTATTCCTCCTATTTAGCCTGACGGGAGCGCATGACTTTCTGTCAGAAGCACAGGTGTTGTTTGCAGCAGTCAAAGATCAATTGTCAAACAAACATAAAAAAAGAAACTAAGCTGAATGCCTCTGTACTGCCAACTAATTCTCGCTCTCACTGAGTTCCATACAATAAATACGTGCGCTTGAAAACCGATGAGCCACTTTGCCATTAGCAGATCAATTGTTTTGATTTCTCCTTTTCTGTGTGACGCAATTTGAGGTCACTTCTACCTATTGTTCGACAAACTAGTTTGGGGATAAAATTAACCATCCGAATTTTGGGTGGTTTGAGATCCTGCAAACGTTTTAAAACCTTTGTTTGGGAAAGTGGGAGGCCCCCAAATGGTAGAAAATGAGGACAGGTTGCCCCCATTACACAAAGGATCTGATAAACAAAACGTTTTTCAATGGGATTGAGCTATTGTAAAAAACCATTGTAAATCGGGGCCACAGGGTCTTAAAACATGTCCTCCACACCCCCAAAAGTGACCCACAAATATTTACGTGTGGCCAAACTTTGTTATGCTATCTGGCATTTGTATAAATCCTAATACCGTTGGTATGACCTCAAAGTGCTGTGGGTGAAACCCTGGCAGGACTGAAGTCCGAGGTATGAGAATGAAAGGTCGATTTTAGAATGTGCGTTTTAGCCAGCACAAAGGTATGTAGGTGTGGCAATGTTCCTGCTAGTGGCCCATGGAGATCTGTCTAGTTAATGGGCGCTGTGATAGGCTGTCTGGTCAGTAGGGGAGTCAAGGAGACTGATTATTTGCCCAGCTGGATCAAATTTATTTCGTGGGATTCTAATGGCAGAGGTGATGTTCGTTATGAAGTCGAGAAGTAAATTGTTAGACATGTGTGTAGGTGGACAGCCAGTTACCAGGAGGGATATGTTAAGATGGAGTGCAATGCGTACCCGACAATCAAGGCTGACATCTAGCTGCGATTAGTGTATGCATTTTGTATCAAACTTATCGACTGCAATACATTCTGTCCAGCCTAGGAACTGTCTTGTTGTCTCCTCAAGTGACACATATGTGCCCCCACCAACCTGTCTGTGGGTGATAGTTCAACAAGGAAGGGGTGAACTAGGTCAGTCAAGATACAGACAGGAAAAGCCAGGTCTTCGGTGCCTTTCCAGGGAGGAAGGTGGTTCTATATGCGACAGATGCCAAATTGAAATGATTTCTTGATAGTGGGAGCTTGGACTGAGAAAGAAGATCCACCTTTTCTGGTCGATTTAGTGACTCAGATGACAAGGAGGAGAGCTGTGCCTGATCTCAGGTCTCTGGTGGGCATGTAGGCTGTGAGCATGTGCTGTAGATATTCTGGTCCTGTGTTGTGCAGAGCTCAGTGGGTAATGCACATTGCCCTTAAGGTGGGTCAACACCTGATCAACAGCCAGTGAAGGGCACAAAGGGTGGGTATGTCTCTTCGGCCTAGGGCAAGAAGGAGCCTTGCTGCAGTGTTTTGAACCTGTTGGAGTTGTCTAATGTGTGATGTAGAGGAGCCCAGGTATAGGGTGTTAGTATCATCAGGTAAGGGAAGATGTACCAGATAATGCATAGGTGTAGATAGCAGAATTTAGACACTGAGCGGATGTGATGTGATACTGTCAGGTCTGAGTCCACAGTGCATCCAAGGTTTTTTACTGTGAAGTAGAGGGGGTGGGCCTAGAGCGAGGGGCTAAGGGGAGAGTTTGGGGAAGAGGGCTGTTTTCCCACAGATCATGATTTCAGGTTCCTCATGGGTTGAGGAGGAGGTGGTTAGCAGTCATTCAGTGGTCGATTTCTGTGAGGTATGACGCGAGGTCAGCGGTACTGTTGGAGGGGTCCTTCGGATCTTGAAGATGATTTTAGTGTCATCTGTGTAGTTGTAACAAGATAGACCATGTGAGCAGATGATAGCAGTGACAGGGCTCACTTAGAGAATAAAGAGCAGAAGACAGACACTTTGCTTTACTACGTCAGTAACAGTGCAGGGGGTCGAGGAGAAGGTAGGCATATGTATTATTTGGGATCTGTTGAAGAGGAAGGAGGAGATCCACTTCAAGACTGCATCCCTGATGCCGAGAGAGGGGAGTCTGTCTGTGAGGGTGAGGTGGTCAATGGTGTTGAAGCAGCAGAGAGGTTGAAACGGATTAGTGCGGCACACCCTTCCAAGTCTAGGGCTCTTTTGAGATCATCCCAGATGGAGAATAGGCCCATTTCAGGTCCTCAAAGTGGTCTGAAGCCAGATTGGGCAGGGTAAAGGATGAGATTATTTTCTGGGAAAAGGCATACATGGGTGTAGGCTGTTTCGGTCAATTATGTTAGCTATGAAACGGTTGTTAGAGATAGGTCTGTAGATGGTCAGTAGAATGGGGGCATGGGTGGGATTTTTGAGCAGGAGTTTGACATGCAAGATCTTGAAAACTGCTGGGAAAGTGCCAGAGGTGAGAGATGAGCTACTTATCATTCTTGCAATGTTGCCGGCACATGCTGACCACGGATACTGAGGGTCGGCTGTTTGCTAGTCGTTTTAGACATTCTGGGTGGAAGATAGGAGAGAAGGAAGTGAAGAGCAAACAGGTGAATCGCGGGTCTTTGAGCCCAGACATGAATGCAGGGGGTTCAGGCATGAGTGTCACTATTATAGTGGCAAGGTGTCTTTCCTGGGCTATGTTGTGAAAGTGGTCAGAGAGAGAGTCACACTGTGCTTCAATATGGGAGGGGGAGAAGGAGCTGCAAGTAGGGGTTTGAATTGAGACATAATCATGTGGAGTTCCTTACATGGGTTTGGGGCTTTGAGTATTTCTGCCCTGTAGGTTTTGAGTTGCTGGCCATAAGCTGTTCTATTCTGCAGGGATGAGTCTGCCCGCCATCTGCGTTCAAGGATGTGGTTCTCATTTTTGAGAGATTTGAGCACTGAGGGGAACCATCTAGGAGAAAGGCACTATAAGTTGGAGATGGGTCTAAAAGCGGTGAGAAGGCTAAGAGTTTCTGAGAGCCACTGGTCAAAATAGCTGATGGAGAGCTGACCCACCCGTAGTGTGAGGGAGGGAAGGGAAGCAAGCCAGGAATCTGCCAGTTCCAGCGTTACTTTGAACTTGTTCCATAGAGGGGAGTGGGTCTGTAGTCGAGGAAGTGAAGAAGATGGCAGCATGGCCCATCCAGTGGCCGAGGTGGACGCGTGGATGATCAGTTCTGGAAAGCTAAAGGATGCATTTAGGGTATGGCCTGCAGAGTGTGCAGGTCCTCATACTAGTTATGTCAGATAAAGGGATTCCAGGTTGTACAAAATGGGTCATGTCATGGGGGTATGTAGGAGATAGTACCAGATATTGAAATCCCCTAGCATAGTGAGAGAGGGATGAGAAACCAGGAAGGCAGCTAGAGTCACAGATATTTTCCGCAACATTTCTGTTTTAGCGCGAGGTCTGTATATGAGTACAAAGTTGTCAATGTGTTTGGGGTTGAGGAGAAATGTTACTTGAAGAAATTTGCAGTCTGAGTTGCAGGCTTCTTCCTCAGACTGTTAAACAAAGAGGAGTTGTATAGGATAGCAATGTCACCTATCCTGCTGGTTCTGTTATGTACAATAAGAGTGCAGCCTGGAGAGAAGGCCTTGTGTACAATGGGCTAGAAGTCTTGGGAGAACCAGGTTTCTGCAATGAAGAGGATGCTTGGGCCTTTAAAAGAAATAATGTCGTAAATGCTGTGGACTTTTTTTTCAATGGATCTGGTGTTGACCAGGATGCATGTTAGCCAGTTGCTAGGTTGAATGCTTGAAACAAGGAGAGGAGGATTCTGGGGGTGCTTGTGGGGTGGGGCTGGTTGTCTCCAGGTTCGGGGTGAAAGGGTGGTATGGACATAAGGGTTGAAGAGGGCTGGAGCTGTGATAGTTGCCATCGAGGTTCTCAATTTCCAGGGAGCAGAGATGGAGGCTGAGTGTATTGTTGTTGTGTGTGAGAAGAGAGTTTACGAGGTTAGAGTCCTCTGGGTATTGGGGGATGTAGTGGTTAATAGTGGTGAGAACATGTGTGAGGGGTGAGGAGTGGAGACCCTGTTCTCAGGTGTGAGTGGGGATGTGGGTGATGAGGTGGGAAGGTTTGTGGGCGTGGTTAGTGATGACACTAGGGAGATCATACTTTTTTCCTGTCGTGAGGGAGAAGTCAGGTGACAGTCTTCTAAGGTCAGTGACAGGGTCAGAGTATGGATTTCTAAAGAAGCAAGGGGAGTGGTGTCTGGTTTGAGTACCAGGTGTGTTGTTTGGCAGGTTAAAGACATATTTGACTGAGTTAGGTGTCTAAGGGGAGGCAGTAAGGTTGTATGTGAGCGGGGATGTCATGGATCTGGAAGAGAGAGAGGGTGAGGTTTGTGGTATAGAATGCAATCTGGTAGTACAGTGTTTGTTATTTCGGAGATTCTGGGGGCCCGGGATGTGTGTGTCTGGTTGCAGGCAAGCTATGTGGGGGGGGGGGCCTAGCTGGGATTGCATGGACAGCAAAGAGCGTGTCATGGAAGAGAGGTCTGGAGGAGGAGGGGTCTGGTTGATGGCAGGGAGAAGAAATGGTGGTCTGGGAAAGCAGGTTGGAGGCTTGAGTGGATGTAGCAGGAGGGTGGGTCTGAGAAGTCCAGTGGGGTTGTTTTCACATGAGTGGGCCAGGATAAGGAAGGTGAGGTGGCAAGAAGGGGTGGAGTGTAGCTAAATGTGCACAGGGGGTTTTGGTGCACAGAGCACACCTCCAACTTTGGAACTGCTAGGCATGAAGGGGACCTGCAGCCTCAGCCCTAAGGGAGGGAAGTGTAAGAGTGCGGGAACAAAGCAGAGCAGGCGCCATGATCAAGTGAGAGATCCACATTAGTGGGTTGGGAATGCAGGCAGATTTATTTATAGGAAGTACTCTGTATGCAGGGGCAGTGAGTTTGAATAGGACAGGAATGCAGCTTGTGAGAGCAGTGCCTAAGTCAGTGCAGTAACCTGTGAAAAAAGATGCAGAGTAGTGGCACAGAACAGCAGTGAGTTTCGAAATGCAAGCCTACAACACTATCTCTGATGGAAAAAATGCAGAGTAGTGGCACATACAACAGTGACATTCAAAATGCAAGCCTACAACACTATCTCTGTGGAAAAGATGCAGAGTAGTGGTACAAACAGCAGCAACACTCAGAATGCAAACCTACAAACTATCTCTGTGGAGAAAAATGGAGAGTTGAGCCACAAACAGCAGCAAGATTCAAATGCAAGCCTACAACTGAATTTAAATACAAAAAGATGTTGTTTCCTACCTGATTGTCACAGCAGATGGGCTCAAGGCTTGGCAGGGGCTGAGTCAAACAGGGGGAACAGGCAATCAGGCATGAGATGCCTAAGACAGTGTCCTTTGCCTAAGCCCTTACCCAGCTGCATGGCCAAGGCTGCCCTAGGCAACAGGCTCAAGTAATGTGTTCCAGGTCTCTGGACCCAAACCACCAATCAGAGGTAGCAGGGGCAGGCAGTGTTAGGGGGGAGGAGTGGCTGGGGATCCTATGGGTGCCAGAAAATTAAATGCTGAATGCCCAACCAACGGGCCAGTACCAGCGTGAGGTGTTATGCAGTTTTAGTTTTAACCATGCTTAGGGTATGATATCTGAGAATAATTCACAGCAACGTAGTCTTTCATATGGGCACCTAATGTAATGCATTTGATATATTGAGGCAATACGTAGCATGCACAATTAAGTGCAGAAAATAATGTTTGGTTTGGATTTCTGGCGTTCACGCCATGCCTCATCTGTGTTATGGAACACTGTGAGTAAATTGCATAAACCATTTTTCTTTGATGTATTTACTTTCTGGGAAGTGTTCCAAGTGCCGTGGTTATAGTAAACATAACTAGAATTACAATTATTGAAAGAACTACATAGAACTATACGACTTTCTGCCTGGTCTGTAGCCACAGGGCAATAAGACAGCTCGTAGACACTGGGTGAAAGGTTTACGCAATCTGCATTGGCCTTGCTTTTAATATAAACCAGTTGTTTGCTTCTTTCAAAGGATGCTGAACACTGATAATGAACCAAAGATCTAAACAGCTTTTTGATTCCAATGATCTAAACAGCTTTTTGCCTCGATTAGATATTATGCAAATAGGGGGAGCTGACAGATTATGCTCAGTTACTATAAAAGGGCTGCCTTTGGAAGACAGAGCAGGAGATTCGCTGTATGTGGACCTGACAGGGCTGGCAGAAGAGGACAGAGGAGGACAGGAGCGGAAGGACGGAGTCAGACTTGGTGCACTCTCTTTATGCAAACCCTGTGAAGAGGGGAGGGGCGGAATCCCTGTTTTCTGCCTGACTTTTTGAAGCCTCTGAAATTTGATTGTATGGCTATTTGAGTTGCAAGGGGACTTTTCTCTTTGCTTTTGAGATGAACTATTAATTTGGACTGGGCTGCATGGGGTGTATTTTTTTAATGTCTGCCTATGACTTTGCATCTCACCACCTATGAACAGATCTTATTCTTAGTTTCTCTGATGCTGGCACCATAGTTGATGTAAATTTACATTGACTCTTCCTGAAGCAGTTTAGCTTGTTTTTTCAGCTTTTTTGATAGAAGACCTTGGTGATTTTGATAAGTGTTTTTTTTAATATTTTGAGGAATGTTTTTGGATTGTGCAGACTGCTCCAGTCATTCCGTCCTCTCCAGCCCTCTTCTCCCTACCTTCTATAGATAGTTACTATGAGTGCTTTTACCCATCATTGATATCACAATGAGAAAGGTATTGAGGTATTGAAAAGGGCAGGTGTGTCTATGAAGATTGCCTAGCAAGATGTGATGAGGTTACCTTGCGAGATTTGGTGAGGCAGGCAGTTACATTTACGGTGGCTATGATGTCTGTGGGAAGGTGGATTAGCCTTGAGTAGACTTAGAAGCAATAACAATGATTGCTGCATTTTCATTGATAACCTTTTGCAATATTTCTTTTATTACTTATTACTCATAATGACATGATTTACATTGTACATGAGAGTGTAAGAAGCATTCATTGAGTGTTCATTACAGAGAGTTTTGCCAGACGAATTAGAACATGAACATTAGGGGTGGGACATCTATTTGAAATACTGTTTATTGATATATTATAAATGGTGCATGTCTTTAATACACATACAAAGGGTCACCGGAAGGTCTGAGCAGTGGCCCATTAAGAAAATATGTCTGTCCTTAGTAAGCCACTCCAGTGCAGATCAATGATATTAGTTGTCAACTGCAGGGTGTGATGCCTACTCTCTTTACTGATGCACATTGACAGGTATATGCTTTTCCCTACCTCTACTCCAACCACAGCCCCTGCTGGGGTGTTCTGGGATACTCCCATGGGGCGGAAGGAAGACTCTGGATGTAGGTGCAATAAGAGTCACGGCAGAGGGCAAAGGGAGCCTTTTCAACCAGCCTCCACTGAGTCTTTTCAGTGTTCGGGGTTTATAGACCCGGACCACCAATCAGGGGTGGTGAGGCTGGGAAGTGGAGCTCTGGCCTCAGGGAAGCTTGAAGGAGTGCTGGATTGCTACAGGCGGCCAAAAATTAAATGTTAAATGCCCAAACAAGCAGCCAGTACCTGATGCGGGCTGTGGGCCGTGAAGTCCTTTGCTGGGGTCTTTTGCATGAGGGGAAAGGGAGCCTTTCCACTTGCCTTTCCCAAGTAATTCTACAGAATCTGAAACATGTGGAACTTTGAAAGATGTTAATATTGCATGTAAATATCATGACATTGCTATTTTGGCTTCAGTAAAATAGTCAGTCTTATGTCTCTGTTTGCCATGTTTGTCTCGAGATGGGAGCTTTGTGAGACACACCACAGACGTTCTAGCTGCTTTTGCCATGTAATATTTTTTAACAACTACCAGAATAAAATAAACTTGAAAACTTGTAGAAGCACATTGGATTTAGTCTTTGATTATTGCTCTAAAGGGCTATACTTTCACACTTCTCACACCACGTCTACAACAAGAACATTTAGGTGAAGGTTAAGCAAAATAGGGTAGGCCTTTGGAAAAAGTAGTCGTTTTTCGTGAATAATATCCAAGTATTGACTTTGTGGTTGTCTATTGCTTTTCGATTGGCACACCCTTTACACACCCACAAATTCATTGGAACAGCCATTCCAGATGAGTGACTACATTGACTGTATCAATTTTGTGTACTGTTTTAGGCATTGTACTATGTGTGTGATTTCCTGATGCAGATTGCCCCAGAAGGTGGAATTTGTGCTGTGACACACATTAATACCAATTTCAGAGTTTGTTTTGTGAATCAGACATATGTCCTTTTTTAAAGACACTTTACTTGCACAGGTCAATCCCTTTTATAAGCATAAGAAAAACTTATGGCCTCAATGCCAGTATCGGAGTACGGGTAAAATTGCTGGTAATGTGGATGTAATTCTGTTACAACTGCTTTATTACTGCATTACCGCACCGCTGCACTGCAAATTTGATGGTACGGTGAATGATTTCTTTTTGCTCCACTTTACTGCCAACAATTGCAAAATCTGCAGAATCACCACCAGTGGTAATTCCAGTGCTGGTAATTCCACTAAAATTCCCAATAAATGCTATGAGCTCCGAAAATGGAGATTAACACCGACCTATCACCATTCAAAATCCCACAGATAATCTGTGGGTCCAAGTAGCAGTAACAGTAGTTGGGTTTGGTGGTAATTCGGCAGATGTACCACTGAATGACCACCAAACTCATAATGAGGCACAAGTGTTTGGTAAAAAAAGTGGGGTAATTCCATTACCACCACTTTTTTGCAGTAATGGCATTACAGCTCTTTCTACTGCACCTCCAAATTCTGAGTTTCGAGGAAAAGTGGAAGATTTACGTCCAGAAAAAAGAAGAAGGTACATTTTTCACTTTTCCTCCAAAAAGTTTTGGAAATAGTGTGGGCCAAATTCCCATGGAGTCATATGAACTCCAAAAATTTAGATTTTCTCCACCTTTCCACCACTGGTAATCCCGTGGGATTCCCGCAGAACCAAAAGGTGGCAAATCTGACGGATTACCGGCAATCTCGTAATCAGGCAGTTAATCTTGAAACACCTTTGTGAATCAACACTTAAGGTGTTATCAGCTTTAAAAATATGCTCACCGAACTGCCCCCAATCTAAGAATATAAAATGTGCAAAGGAGTTAGAAAAGCCACTGAGATACACTTGTAATAGCGCACTTTGTAATACTTGAAAAAAAAAAAATACAAAGGCACTGGTAAATCTCCTGTTCTGTCCAAAGAAGCAAGTCAATCCATTGGTCCTTCTAATTATTCACTTATGGTTGGTCACGAAATGCAAAGCAACAAAAGTAAAATGTTGGGAAATCTGTGCTTGCCATTTCATCTTCTACTCTTAATTTGATAATCCTGCCTCCATGCCAAACTGTAATTGTTCTAGTGACTGAGGTGTGAGCAGTTAGGCAGCAGACCTGTGTTTGAGACCTAGCTGGAATCTAAAATTGATTTTTTTGGCTCGGGATTTTGAATTGCATACTCTGAACTGGAGAATTTAAACCTGCACTAAAAGTGCATGAGCGCACGTGAACTGACAGCTGAAGTGTGGGCCGTTAGGCAGTTTGGCCATGTGGACCATGAAAACCGGGGCAAGCCTATTTACCACTCTGGGAATCCCGGTAAGAATGTGTGACTGTGAAAGCTTGTCTACATTACTCTCCGTTTTTTTCCTGGTAAACATGTGTAAAAATGAAGCAAAAGCCCTGCGTGTATGTGTTGCGTAGCACAGCTAAATGGTCGGGGAAATTGACTCGGAGCCAGAATTATAATGCCTCTCTCATCAGAGTTCCTGCCCCGTCTGCTAAAAGGCCACCATGCAAAAAGGTACAAATGTCAGGAGACAAGTACCGCCCTCTGACCATTTATAATCACTAGTAAGAAAGAGACCAACCAATTCCCTCCACAAGGGTGGCTATTTAATGCAAAAGGATTTATAGACAAGGTTTTGTTAAATTCATTAAATTTATTTTCTTGTTTATATGTTCATAACTCGCAACACATAGGAGAATATATGACAATTACAAAATTTATAAGTTGAACATTTGTTACAATCTGAAAACACAACACCAACCAAGAACCATTCTATCTCAACATTCATCTCATAATCTCACATTCACATTCAACTCCATAACCATTCCTACTAGTGCAAAACAGTGCAATCTCTATTGTGTGTTCCAAACGCAGAACACGCCAGTCTATACCAATAGACCTTAATAGTCTAAATCATATTTATGGTCTTCTAAAGTGCATCAATACATATCCTTCAAACAGTATATATTAACACATTTCTTTCAATACATACATTTACTGTGGTATTTCTATGTAACCCAAGTAGAGTCAATCTCCAAAGTGTAGTGGAACCTCTGGTCTTGTCGACTCGAGTTTCGCTCTACTGGTTGTAGATGCTATTCCCAATTAGTGCACCTCATCAGGACATACAAATACAAATACAAGAAATACATTCTAAAAAATGACTACAAGTCGGTGTGCAATACGGTGCCTTGCTTTTGTGTTCAACTGTCTTTTTTCTTGAATGTTTCACATTCCAAACCTAGAAACAATCTCCCATTGAATGTAATTTGCACATGGAGTTTTGTACAAATGAGTCGCTCCGTGTGCTGCAACCACAGAGACCATGCCCCAATCTGAGAATCTCGCCAGTGGTCCTGGATCCAGAGCACTGATATTTTCACCCTCAGCTATCCCAAGGAGTGCTGCTTCCTCTAGAGATTTGTTAGTATCTCACATGTGTCAATGATATGGTGCCAACGTTTTTTCACAGTCAACCAAGATTCCCATTCACAAGGGGGAACTTGAAATGAATCCTTTCTCCATTGCTTGGTCGCGTTGCAAAATCAAAAAGGATGCAAGTGCCGTCATCCATGTTCCAATTTCCTGAGAGTTACCTCTAACAGTGATTCACCATTGCGTCTGCTAAAAGGGAAAATTAATATCTTTTTCTCCACAGTCCAGATGCCTTGAGTGAATGTCAAATCCACTGCTAAAATGGCGACTGTGAATGTTAGTACACAGCAGGAGGGGGCTAACCCTGGACGTTAACTGATGCCTGCTGCTCTTTTATTTGATATAATGCAAGTGAACTTGGCAGCCCAAATGGGCGAGGCTACAGTTTCCCCCATGATAGACAACAACAATTCCTTTTTTAATTCAGGCTTAAATCTCCAAAGCGAATCAATGGGGGCAATGGCCCCTGCCTTATGTGACTCCTCAGCTCTGGCAGAGTATGAAAATATGTTTGGCACAAAACTGCCAGCCACCCAGGATCTGGAGGCAATGGTATGTGATTCAATCGAATTTGAAAGTATTTCCGACAGTGAGGATGACACTATGGACTCAGATAAGAGTGTCCCGGAAGTGGATGAAGATTCTCCTTCCCCTAGCCTGAGTGCTATGGCAATTACCATTAATGCAGTGTTTTGGCTCTGTGCGAATATGGATAAGGAGCAAATGGATTTGAAGAATATACTCGCCATGTTTGTTGATGTTATTCTCACAAACAGCAAACCTTCTGCCATCTTAAACAGCAGTGCATCCTCTTGGGACTGCTACTCGATCCCAACACATATACCACACTGCACAACTGCATCTGCATTTGTGCAGGAACCAGAAGGTAGAGCTAGGAGTGCAATAGCCCACATTAAGCCAAGTCGCCTTATTGCTAAGGACATCAATACTACGTTGCCAGCAGTGGTAGATATCATTAACCTGTTATGCCAACAGGAGCCTTTGGAGGAGGATGGTATTGAAACTAGCGCAGGCTCTGTGATAGCTAATGGGCAAGATACTTTTTGATGTACCAAGAGGTGCATGAAACGTGAAGGTAAAACAGAGCTTGCAAAGTGGCTTGGCCCAGTGACTAGAATCTCTGATCTTTCGGGCAACAGACAGGATGCAATGGAGGGGCTCTGTACCAGTAATCGCATTTTAGCACTTTTGGGGTACCAGGGCAACATAGTACCTGAGACAACGTTGCAGCAAAACTATTCACAGACCCCACTTGAGTCCTGGCTCAATCTTCACCTCTGCATGTGCAGGGGAACTGTCCAGGTTCATCCTTAATGACTCCCTTAACTAAGGCATCTTCTGAGAACCCTTCAAAATAGTGCATGTCAAACCCCATCTAAAGAAACCATCCCTCGACCCTCTCCAACCAATTGCTAGAGCCACAATACTCTCTAGGCTGGACTATGGGAACGCCCTGCTGGCCGGAGCTAACAAGGGCTGCATCGCGCAATGCCAGATCATTCAAAATAACGCAGTGAGAACAATCAGAATGAAAACAAGTAGAAAGCACATTTCCGAAGATACAAAGTCACTCCACTGGCTAGCTTTGGATGATCGTATTCCCTTTAAAGCTATGACCATTGTACATCACTGTCTCCACGGATCAGCTCCAGCTTACCTGAAAGAACAAATAACGCTATATAAACCAGGTTGGTCTCTGAGATCTGAATCTCATGGTCTGGTGGGACACACAAGTGCCAAAAGAGCGGATGGACTTGGATGCTCTTTTTCTGTAAAAGCAGAAGCAAAATGGAATGGGCTCCCTTGCACTCTAAGATTAGAATCAAACTATCTGATTTTCAGAAAGAAACTGAAAACGCTACTATTTAAATGAATGACTAAATTACTAGACTATTGCGACAATGAATTTGCTGTCCCGTCGTCTTTTTTGTTGTCTGTGTCTTTGTGTGCGCGCCCTGATGCCTGCGGGTTTTGGTGTGATATAAATAAATAAATAAATAAATAAATAAACAAATACATAAATAAATCAACTACAGGCCCATTTCCAACACCCGATTCTTTGCAAAACTCATCGTCCACACTGCATACTACCAAGTCAACTGTTTCGTAGAAACCAACAACCTCCTCGACCCCATGCAATCAGGCTTCTGTCCTCACCACAGAACTGTAATGACACTGATCTCTTTGTGGGATGACCTCAAAGTGACTGCAGACTCAGAAGGATGCGCCACACTTGTTCTTCTTGATGTCTCAGCAGCCTTTGATATGGTTAACCACACAGTCTTCCTTTATGGATTAGACTCCCTAAGAATTTGAGACTCAGCACTCAAATGGATCGCTTCATTCCTCCCCAACAGACAGCAAATCACCTCGCTCCCCCCTTTCTTCCACACTGCGCACCCACTGAGCACTGGAATACCCCAAGGCACCTAACTCTCACCCCTTCTCTTCAACCTTTACATGACCCCTCTGCCCGGGGCTCATCCGCTCTAACCATTTTACCTGCGTTAAGTATGCTCATGACAAACAAATCATTCTGAAGATTACCAAATCGGCCTACGACCCTCACCCTGACCTAGCAGCATACCTTACAGGCATTGATCTCTGGATGACGATTAACCACCTCCTTCTAAACCCAGGGAAAACAGAGATCATGGTGTGTAGTAAAACTGCTTTATTCCTGCAACCCTCTCCCTGGCCCCCAGTTTCATGACCTCCCACCTCAAACTCTGTCAAAAACATTGGCTGCACAATGGACTCTGATCTTACTCTGTCACACCACATTAACCATGTATTAAAATCCTGCCACTTCCACCTAAGGCTTATGAAACTCATCGTCCCTTACCTCCCCTACCCGAATAGACTGGCAGCAATTATGTCAAATGTCATGTCCAGACTTGACTATGCAAACTCCATTTACCTGGGTGTCAGGGAAAATTCTCCAAAATGGCTAATTTCCCTTACCGACTGAGTCCCTCAGCAGCTTTGCTGGATTTCTAGGATTTTTTTTTTCACCTGGTAAGAGTGTGAACCTTTTTTCCCACTCTTACATGTGTTTTGCTGTGTGTGTTTAACATGTTTGTGTTCATAGACTGTGGAGCCTCACCTACTCCATAGGCATACTATTTTTACTGTGTGTTACACAGCACCTTCAGTGCAGTGACACAGGGTTGTCTTTTTCAGACTTCCCATCTCTGACTCAATTTTTGGGGACTGACTACTGTCTCCCAGAAACATGTAAAGTTGCCATTGACTTTATTAGTCGTTTTAAATCACACACCAAGTACACACTATCTTACATAGAGTTCTGGAAAGGGTTAATAGCTATCCCTTTTTGTCTGTTTCTCATGGAACATTGTTTTGTTCCCTTTTCATTAAGATTTGGCTGGTGGCAGAGGTAACTACGCTATTTTTCCTACTGCAGTTATTCTAAATAGCCTTGGTATTGTTTAAGGCTATCTTGGTAGCCTCCAACTTAAACCCGCTGGACCATATACGTTTTTATATGGTTCCAGCTGGGTTTAGTCGCCATTTCTTTTTGTAAAAGTCTTTCTCGTGTTTTTCTCTGCACGCCAAAACAGGTTTGATTCCTTTGTTCGTCAACCTTTGGCAGGCTTCTGCACAGAAGCCCTCCTTAGGCACCTGAATGTCTGAGAGAGACAGGATGTGAGGGAGGGCTTTGAGACTCCCTGCACAGGGTCTCCTTGGAGACCCATGTCGCACTCTGGTATGATTGGCTGTGGTGACTGTCCCAGCGGGACAGCCACCCTACTGTGTGATTGACAGCCAGGCTGTGTAAATGGGGAAAACTGCACAAAAAGCAGTTCTCTGGAACTTGAAAGGCAGAGTCGCCACTGGATCGAGAGAACTGACAAGAAGCTGACAGAAGAGGACCTCTACCATGACTGAACCTCCGGCTGAAGCCCTGCTGCGGGTCCGAATCTTCTAACTTCAACGACAGGGAAGATCTGCAAGGAATTTTCTCCCCTTGAGCTGGTGGGAACAGCCAGTTTGCCAAACTGCAAGCCAGGCCTCCCTCCTCTGGTCGAATTTGCTGTACAGAGCTGCAGTGAACCGGATAGCCAGGAGGAACGGACCCTGCTTGGGTTTTAAGGAGTGCACCTTTATTTGTAGCTTTGCTCCGCTGCTGGTTTCTTCCCTCGGCAGTGCAGGACCCTCCAATCCTCATCCTTCTTGTCAGTCGCTTCAGGAACCATGAGCTTGCAGGATCTGCTAGGAACGTCTGCCTCAGCTACAGCATTCTTGTGCTTTAAAGATGTGCTAACCCGGTTTTTCGTTTCGTCCGACTGCGGTGAAAGTGTGTGAAATCTATCGCCAATCTGAGGGCTTGTCCTTCTCTTTTCTTTAAAGTAATTTTTTGTCATCCAACCAACTTCGTTCTGTACTCTTGGCAAAGACTTAACTGCGAACTACTCTGAACTGTGTGATCCTCTGCAAAGACTTCGGTCCATTGACTTTGGCTAAGGCATCTTGATTTGATTTCCTCACTGTAGTTCCTTTTTCTAGATTGCCCTGCTTACTTATTTGTTGGTGCTGCTCAACTTTTGTCTAACTTTATCTGTCCCTCCCTTTTTAAATTGCTGGAGTGCCATTTTGCTCACACTTTATTTTGAGTTTAACTTGTCCAGAATCTATTGGGTGTGGTGTATGTAGTGTATTAGAATCACAATTTTTCAACTGCTTGATAATAGTGAAATGTTTTATAAATTATGTGACAATAAATGTATATTCTTTTACTCAGAAACCTTGAGTCAGTGTTTGTTTGAATCATAGTAATTGCTGTCCTTTGTGTGACTATTGATACTGCTCCCTTTACTCTTGAGATAAGTCTGGCTGCTCAGCCATCGCTACCACTTTACTGTGTAGTACAGGCTTGTACCACAGGTGAATTTGTACTGTCACTTGTAGTCCTAATTGTGTGTGGTGTTCCCAAAGGATACTGCATATAATTCTGCCTAACACTGGGTGAACTGCCTACCAACTAAACAAACTCCAAAGACTCCAGAACTCCACAGCCGGGCTCCTTCTTGCCCTCTGACAAAGTGATCACATCTCACCAGCTCTATGCACCTTACACTGGCTCCAGATTGGGTGACGAGGCCGTTTCAAAATCATGTGCATCACTCACCGAGCAGTGCACAAAGCTGACCCAAAATTCTTACAAGAAAAGATTCGGCCATAACTCCTATCCAGCACTCCAAGGTCAAGCACTGCCCTCCTCTTAGTCCCCATTCCAAATCTGACAGGATCGGAGGGTCTGCCTACTCAACCCTTGCACCATCAATCTGGAAACTCACTGCCCCCCTGATTCGACATACTCAAGATTTCAAGGCCTTCCAGAAAGCACTCAAAACCTGGCTCTTCCCCTAAATGATGCAAAGGACCGATTTTGGTCCTTGCCCGTCCACAGAACCATGTTTCCCGAACAACCCACCGGCAAAGAACTGGCCTTGAATCCACTACTACAGACAAGCAAGAATGACCGGGACACAGAACCTTGTTACCAGTAACCTTTGTGTTTAACACTTACATCTTCATTATAAAGATCAAGAACATAGAGCCACAGTTACCCCTATTCTCAGAAACAAAGACTTGCTTGAAATCAGTGCACCATCAGAATCTCACAACATGCCTCAAATACATTTTAGGAGCAAATTGATAATTTCAACAAACTCTACCCAATCGAAAAAAACATGTAATAAATACACAGTTTTTATTCCAAAAAATCACAAAACAAGATAAAAAAGACACATCATGAAATACTACATTCCAGAGGTTCTCCGATTAAAAACAGAAACTACTTTTATACAAGTGGGGTTAGTGCGTGTGGCAGTTGATTCAAATTCAACCGTAGTTATATTATGGAACAATCATTATTTAACAGTTTTTATGAATATTGATAATGCACAGTCACAAGGTAGGTTGTCGCAGAGATATAATGTTACAGGTCTCTGTCATGTAGGCTAAAATATTTATAGCCTTTTAGATAATCGACATATGCTTTGGCATATTGCATTGGATAAGGCACTATCTCTAGTGACTTTCTTTGCTATTATAGCCGTCCTCAGGACAATGGTACTGGTTTAATGATGTTATATTTGTTGGAAATATCCCTCCTTCCGTGTAATGATATTCTTCACAAGGATGAATTTTTCTTTTTTAGACTCTGCGCTACGGGAAGAAAAAAGCTCTGTATAAGACACAGTGTCTTGTTTCGGGCAGTTGATGTCAATAGTTTACGCAAAAACGTTTCTGGCGTTTCGAGAAGGCTTACTGTTTGCCAAGAGAAAGAAAACTCCTCTGCTTCTCTCAGCGTGCACGGTTTCTCCTCTCTTTGGATTTTCGCTTTGTTTATTTTTCGTATTTAGTCTCAGTATAGGTAAATATAAGGGTATTGTGACATTTTCTAAAATGTTGTATCGGCACACTTCAAGGTGCCATCTTGGATGTGTGGCAGACTATTCTCCTTTACAGGGAAAGGGCTGCGAGGTGAGTTTTTTTTTTGGTGTTATTATATATATATATATATATATATATATATATATATATATATATATATATATATATATATATATATATATATATATATATATATATATATATATATATATATTTTTTTTTTTTTTTTTTTTTTTCAAAAAAAGAAAAAATGCCCTAAAACAGGGCAAATTTGGATGGATTGCACTCCCAAGAGCAGCTGAGAAACGAAATCCAGTCTCAGCAAGGAAAAGGCATGACAGCAAGTCCAGGCAGCACAAATGTTTCTTTATTCATAAAAAGGTGCAGCAAAAAGGGAAAGCCTGGATACAAAACGACGCGTTTCGCGGTACACTGACCGCTTGTTCACGTAGGTAGGGTGTTTCATGGAAGAAGGACTTCTTATATATGCTTTAAAAACCTCTATGATACAAGTGCATAGAATGTCCCCATTCACAAGGTGGTACAAATTGATGAACACATGGCAGCCATCTTAGAACATTTAAAGCACTGCAACATGCAGTGTATTAAATAAAATAAAATAAAATAAAAACACATCGTTGGTGTCAATACATCAACCAAATATTATATGATGAAGAATATAGCAACAATTTCACAGATGTGCTGGCTGCGAGGACTGTGGAGGAAAATGGCAAAAAGAAAAATGGCAAAAAGAAAACCTCAGGTACATAACGAGTGTCTAAGGAAAAAATATATATAAAAAAGGATATATAAATATATATAAATACACATCGTTCAAAATAAACGTGTGTTTTCCAATGATATGTCTGTCAACAAAGGCTGGTACCCAAGATAAAAATAAAGTCAAAAAGTAATGCCATTCTAGGGCAACCGCCAAATATGACGAGCCCTGCCTTGTAGGTCTGTCCACGTTATAACGTCTGAAACAGCCATTACCTCAACGGTGTCCAAGCAGCCCCACAACATGATGTGTTTACTAGACAAAATGTAGCCATTCTAAGTGTCCAACGTTAGTCTCGAATAAACAAAGATATATAGTCATGTAGGTCTAAGTTTACGCATACATATGCGAGGTGTAATACAAATCGAACATAATAATGCAGTCTTGAGACAATATAAAGTGCTTAGGGCTTTAGCAGCAATGTAAAGTGCTAAGTGCTTTAGCAGCAAATTTAAAGTGCTTAGTGCAATAGCAGCAGTTGTTAAAATACATAATATTTAGCAGCAAAATAGGGAAAAAGTTTAAAGGAGAGAAATGTCCAGACAACAGCAATGATAAAATGCACAGTGCTCTACGTCCATGGATGCACAAATATGTTCCTAAATGTGTGGTGCATATACTAAGTCACATAATACGATTTAACAATCAAATAGATAAAAGAATGAAAGTCAATAAATATATATATCTCACAAATAGATAAAATAACAATGCGACTGGAACAACAGAAAAACGTGCATCCATGGACGGCTGTAAAGTAGACAACAAATTTATCCCCAATAAAGTGCAAGTGCAAAAAACTTTACTTAACTAGCCAAAATAATTTTTTGTGAATGTAAACATAACTAAAATGTGTTTATTTTACCCCTTTGTGTGTTTAAATGGGGATACATTTTGGTTTTTGAATGTATGACAGTTCATGAACTTATTTATATTAATGTATGTCAAGGGAAATGTCCAAAAAAGGAATCCTTTTTCGATTAGATAGGATCTTTTACCTCTCATGGGATTGCAAGAACATTTTTATCGTTTGGTGTATTTTTCTGACACCAAAATGTAACTGGGAAATCAAAAAAAAGAAGAAGGGGGCTATATTTTAATGATCCAATGGGCCATGATGTGTTTTATCACATAGGAAGAGACCCCATTCAACTGCGGAATTCAATTAATTTTTCACTGTAATTAGATTGAAAATCCACTTTTGCTCTCATTATTTGAGAGCGAGTTCTCAGTTACCTCCTCTTGATGGCTGATATATGGTTTGAATAACAAACCATAACAAACTGAGGGTAAATGTTGTTTTTGCATGAAGTGAGCTACCAAAGGCTTATTATTCACTTTGTTTTTTGTAGAGGATCTGTGTTCACAGATTCTTTGTTTATTCTGTTGTTTTGTTTTACCTATATATGTCGTAGATTACAAGGGCATTTGATGCTGTATATGGCCCACTCAGTGTTACAATTAGTGAATGTTGTGATATCGACTCATGACCTTGGAGGTCTTCTGTTTTCATGTTTTTCGTCATCGGACACACCGAACATTTTCCACATTTGAAATGTCCTTCAACTGGTGGAAGGTCCCATAGAATACTTTGTTTCGTTGTTACTTGCACAATAGGGGTATACGTATGTACCAGTTTATCTTTCAAATTAGGTTGTCTTTTAAAGGCAAATCTCGGTTGTTCTGGTGCAAAATCTGCAGTCTTTACAATGTGCCAATTTTTTAGAATAATCTTTCTAAGGTTATTATTAATCGGCGTGAATGTGGACACACACATGATTTTGTTGGCAGCCGATTTGTGAGGATTTAAACAAGTCTCTCTATTTGTGTTTTGGCTCTTTCGTAGGCTCTTTGTACTACTTTTGCTGGATAGCCTTGGTCTTTTAGGCAAGTTTTAAAATCTTACCATGATGTTTGTATTCCATTATGTGTGTACAATTGCGTCTAATCCTCAGAAATTGGCCAACTGGAAGGCTTTCCTTGAGACTCAAAGGGTGAAAGCTGTGATATTGTTATAGCATTTTCTTGTCTGTTTCTTTTCTAAACAGAGTAGTTTTGTGTTTACCTTCTGTTGTTTTCCTTATTTCCAAATCTAAAAAAGGCATTTTCAGCAGATTGTAATTGCTGAAAAATTGTATATATGTATTTTGATGATTTAGCCATGTAGTAAACGAGGTGAGCTCTGGTATCCAACCTTTCCAGACCATAAAAATGTAATCAATATAACGATGCCAGCTTGCAATGTTGGTTTTGTAATGGTTAGTCAGGTCATAAATGGATTGGGTTTCCAGATTATCCATATACAGTTTGGCCAAGTCCGGGGCAAAAGTCGCCCCCATACTTGTTCCGTGCCTTTGGTTGAAAAATAAACCCTCATAAAGAAAGACATTTTTGGTCAAGGCTACTCTTGTGCATTCTAAGATGAATGTTGTTGGTACTGTGTGTAGAGTGGTAGTGCGTTAAATCAGATATTTTTCTATCACTAGAATATACTCCTGTTGGGGTATGCTTGTATATAGCGAAATAATGTCAAAGCTGACTTGAATGTGATTCGTTTCAATCTGCAAACTGCGAGAGTTTGAATCATACTGGTAGTATCCTTTATGTAAGATCGCATTTCTTTAACAAAAGGCCGTAAGAAGTAATCTACATATATTGATAAAGGTTCTAAAATGGAGTTTATGGGCAAAACTTTAGGCCTTCCTGGTGGTAAAGGGGGGTATTTCTGTATTTTGGGGAGGATATAGAAGGCAGGTATTGTTGGATTTTTAGCTATACCTTACATCTTCAGCAATGAATACCCAGTTGCACCTATTCACTAACGTGATGACTGTGTCTACACTTTATTTGTCTGTAAATGAATGCCCAGAACTCCGAACCCTGGATCTCGCAGTACTTACATTCTAATGTTCTAGCGTGGTGATTGAGCTGTGTCTTTGTCTTCTACCGGGTATGCACTACACTCCGAGATCAGCTGATGTTGCTGGCAAGTTCAGCTCTTGTGAGGAACAATAATGCAGTTGTCACTGTCAACTCAAACCATAAACTAGAATGGTTAGAGAGGCTCAGCTTCACCTCACTGATGATGCCCAACAAGGCTGAAACACGTGTATGGGGTTGCTGATGGTACTCTTGTTCAGAGAGGAATTGCCATAGCAGTTCGGTGCTGGACTGCCCTTGTGGGTGGGACAAAGACTGATATGCAAATGGATATTTCCCATCTGTGAAGGTACAGTGAGCAAAAAGCAATGGCTGCGAACTCTCAATGTGGTTAATAACCACTGAACAGGTTATCATGCCTTGTTCTTCCGAGAGAGGGGCGCCTGCTACCTTTTCTGTAATTTTGAAAGGAACTTGGGGTTGGTCACCCTAGGTTACCTGGGGGCAACCAGACGTGGACTCCCTGCTCACTGTGCTTAGAGAGGCTCAGCTTCACCTCACTGATGATGCCCAACAAGGCTGAAACACGTGTATGGGGTTGCTGATGGTACTCTTGTTCAGAGAGGAATTGCCATAGCATTTCGGTGCTGGACTGCCCTTGTGGGTGGGACAAAGACTGATATGCAAATGGATATTTCCCATCTGTGAAGGTACAGTGAGCAAAAAGCAATGGCTGCGAACTCTCAATGTGGTTAATAACCACTGAACAGGTTATCATGCCTTGTTCTTCCGAGAGAGGGGCGCCTGCTACCTTTTCTGTAATCTAGAATGGAAATGCTCAGCCATCAGCTGTAAACGAATACCTGGGACTCGGAACCCTGGACCTACTAGCATTTATGTTCTAACACTATGACTGGTATGGCTTTTTTTTTTACTGGCAATGTACTCAGCACTTAAATCAGGTGAGAACTCTGGCGAGGCCAGCTCTTGTAAGTGACAACGGTGAGCTGTTACCTACAACTCTAACCATGCACTACACCTGGAATACTCCGCCATCCGCTACACCTAAAATGTCAGACAGGCACAGTACTAATATCACAGGCTAGTTTTTGACGCTGGACATTTTGGGTTGCTTGAGTACCCAGATACATATCTAGGAAGTACTTGTAATTCTGACAGGACAGAACTGGATGCAACTGCATATCAAGAAGGTGTTAACCAACAAGCAATTGCCCAATCAGCTAGACACAGGGATGGCGGACTGTAAATCTGCAATCACCTGGCGCAGTAAGCACCAGGACTTTTACCACTAAAATGCCCACTACCCTGTGCATCCCCTGCCATGCCCACACATAAGCACCCAACACTCCAAAGCATAGGGGAGATAGTAGCTTGGTACAGCAGGTTTGGGATATGGCCAAACTGAACATTGATTATATTGTTAAGCCAGAGAGAGGGGCAGTCATGCTTGCAGTCACAGAATTGAGTTGACACTAGACCAAGAGTTTCCGGGAGTACTACATCACCAAACCTATTCAATTGGGAGCAAAGTTCATTCAGCAGGCACAAGAAGGTAATCAGGATCAGGGTACCTCTTTCAATTGCACGGATACTAGCACCTACCTACTAATATGCTAACTCTCTCCTGTGAACCAATAAACAATAGAATGCAGCTATCCACATGATTCATTTCGACCTAGCTGTACACATGATTACATACCACAATTCACAACTCAACAATCTTTAGGACACAACTATGTCCCATGAAAAAATGAGCCTAGCTGCACACATAATCTCACATACAAGCACCACCTCAGCTAGAATGCAGCTACCCAAGACAATTCGGCCTAGCTGCACACATACTACTGGTCTCACACAACCTCCTCACTACTCATAGCATTAGAATGCAGCTATCCACCAAAATTCGGTCTACCTGCACACATACTAAGTACACACACACACTCTACTTACCCTCCTACTTCCTCAACTGACCTGTACTATGGTCCCCAAGGGTGTTCAACCCACAGCGCATTTAGATCATACCACGGGTGAAAGGACCTATATAAGTGCTCAGTAACATAACATAACATAAACTGGCTCTGCCATGACAAAAAATGCAAGCCATGATGGGATAATTCCAGAGCACCACAGGCTTAATGATCTAAGACACCATGACCTGAAACTCACCCTGTCAGTCACCTCTTTGAACATGTTAGCATTTCCCACACAAGGAAAATCTGATGTCATTGGCTTGCTGAAAGAGAATTGCAACCAAATGTCTTTGCATACTATGCTATGATGGCAAGGCATTCTTTCAGGAGCCAGTCTGCTTTTTTTGCGGTGAGGCACCTGGTGTCTGACCTTTAAGTGGGACAAAGCATTGCCATATATGCAGGAGCTGCAGAAGTTTGCACATATATTCCTAGTACATTGCTAAGGGCCATCAAGGCATGTTTTTTTCAGGAACTGTGTATAACCTGGTTACTCATTTCACAAACAAACAACATTTTGTGTCCAAGGATCAATCTAATCACAGAAAACAGCTTCAGGTTTAGGTTTTCCAGAGACATATAATTTATTTTGTGACATCTGGTCAAAATTCTACAAGGAGAACATTGCTTGACACTGTAGTCTGCGTATTAATTGTGTAGTGTGTATTATGGAAGAGAGACCTGTGTCTTGCTACAATCATGTGTTTGGGACTCTTTGCACTTGTCCACATGTTCTCAATTGGGTGAACACTCCTTCACCCTCATCTATTTATTGATTTACTTATTTTTGCATTTGTTACAGCGTGCTGGATCCTTCGGTATCTGAGTGTTCGTTACATTGATAGAACAGGAGAAAGAAACAGCAGAAGAAGAGGGGATGGGAGAGATGTTGGTGGATATAAGGAAGATCAAGTATAATAGTTTCAGTACAAAGAGACGAAGTTGGTGAATGATTGAGTCTAGGAGCATGGTGCTTTAAGTGAACAGCCAGGTCTTTAGGTTTTTTCAGAATGTCCAGTATGACGTCTTCTTTCTCAAGTCAATGGGGAGGTTGTTCCATAGTTTGACAGCCATGACAGGGAATCATGAGCCTCCAGTGGATTTGTGTCTGAAGCTGGGGACTTTGACTAGCTGGCAATTCGCAGGTCTGAGTGGGAGCATGAGGGTGTATCTTTCCGCACAGTGAGAGAGGTAGGCTGGGGCAGTGTTGCAGAGGCATCTGTGCATGATGGATAATGTTTTGAATGTAATCCTCCAGTGGATCGGAAGCCAGTGGGCATCTCTTCTAGCTTCAGTGATGTGGTCATGCTTGTATAGACCTGTGGCCGCACGTAGGGCATTGTTTTGGATAGTCTGTCATTTTCTCAGATTACGCTCAGAGGTTCCTGCAAATAAGGCATCTCCTGGATCACATTCTAGAGCTTTGCAACAACTGTGTCATGCACCTTGGGAAACACATGCCTGGAAACGCAGGGTAAGCTCAGGATATTCTGTTTGGGTTCCATTTATGCCAACATTTAAGGGAAACCAATATTGTCAATAAAAGGGAATGGCAGCAAGTACACCAAAAAATGGTTCTTGAGGTGGCAAGCATGGCAGCATTTGTTGTGATAAGCTCTTTGATTTTGCTAGGCATTAGCAATTGCCAATAAGTAGTATATAATTCCCCCTTTCATGCACATCAAATATTTTGACAGGTGTGCACACACCCTGTTTCTGGTCTTAATCCCTCCCCCTTTTGATATGTTTTTGAAATAAAGTGAATATCAATTTGATATAAAAAGATATAAAACATGATATCGATTTGATATCAAATGTATATTTTATATAAAGTGGGCATAAAACTAATGTTAAAAGGTTTTGATACTATTTGAGATGATTTGATATAAACTGAATATCATTTTTATACACATATTTTGTACTAATAAAAATAATAATAATACATGTAAACATTGGAGCAGCGGGTGGTGATGGTGCCTGGATGACTATTGAGGGTGAAGTGAGCTCTGAAGATGGGGACTGTGAATCTAGGGTTTTGCAGAGTGACGTGGGACAGAGGTTCCGCCCCAAGGTTATAGGAAGCGGATACACATTTTATAGATAATATAGATGACATCATGATTTTATAATCTCAATGGCACAGGCTAGAGAGTTAGAGAGTATAGATGGATATAGATTTGATATCAATTTTTCAAGTTATACATAGTTGTGGGACATTTCTAAGGTTATGATGAGACCGAGTGAGGGGTTTACAACGCCTCTATATAGCCTTTGCAGTAGGACTGGGAAACGCGTGCACTCTTGCAGCTTTCAGGGGCTCTCAGAAGTGATATTTCACTGGGCACCTGTCTACCCTCTGTATTCGGGCCCTAATCCTTGCCCACCCAGCTACATACCTGCGCTGCCCCCTGAAAACCCTTGCACTTGGGTCTGTATCTGCAACCCTACAGTCCCCTTACCTGCAATTATTAGACACCCGTTGTCGGCACTCAACTCTTGTACTTGTCATCTGCTGGCCGCACTACCATTTGTTGTTTCGATCCCGTGTTCAGCCCTTTCACTCTTAACATGCCCCTTGCACTTTCTCCCTTCCCTCTCCCCTGCACTTGTGCCTTCTCAATGTCACTGGGTCTAGTAAGATTGTTGTCTTGTCCCTCCTTGTATCCCTCCCTTGCCTTGTCATGCCTTGAAAGACTTGTGGCTGGGCGCGCTATAAATACAATATCATATAATATCATATTTAGGAAACCGCGATTATGAACAGCTACAGTTACGACAAAGCCAAAACACCCATAGAAAGCCCCTAGGGTTCTGAGAATAGTTATACCCCCTTATTGTCTAATGGGAGGTGATAAACCTGAGTCTGCTCAAGACTTGATGGTGACTTGCAAGGCCGGTGAGCTCTGCGAGTACGTGTCTACACTGTCTGTCGACAGCAAGCCACTGCTCACTGTTATAGTTATGAACCAGTCTGTTGGAGATTTCTTTCAAAACATTAAGGAGCATGTGCCCATAAAAGTTGCTAATCTGGAAATGGCATCCTGGGGTGGTGAAGGCGTGGTTCTGGACCAGCCACTGGTCGTGGTGTCTGGACAACCATCAGTGATTGATGTGGGCTCTGAAAACAGTGATTATGAATCTATGTTTCTGCATGCGGATGCAGCTATGATGCCTGAGAGTGACCCTATCACACTGGGGCCTTTGTGAAAAATGGGGTTTAAGCGCCCTGGCTTTCAGATGGCCTGTTATCCAGTGGGTATATTTCAAAGTGAGCATTTTTGTTTTGTAGGGTGTAAGAACTAGCCGTAGTTAAAACCATACGTCTCTGTTTTGTTTTTCAGCCTCTAACCGATAAAGTGGATGTTTGTGAGGAGAGCCAAGCTGTAGCAGAGACTACCAATATTTATTGTGTTTGCAGTTCAAATTAAATTGTAAATCCAGGGGATCGCGATAATATCCTTTGTAAGGCCTGTGTTTCTCTAATGGAAATTGAGGGCATTAAAGGTGATATGGTTACATGGGCTGTGACTTGGATTGATATTCTGGCCATCCAAGGTTTTATGGCCAGAGTGTTGAAAACATGTTTAAAACAACACTTTCACAGATGGTGCTCAGGGCACAACATTGATGAACCCCGAGAGGCTGCTCACAAATGTTTGGAAATATCTTACATGGATAAGTTGCTGCATAAAATATGTCACATGCTGAGCTCTAAATGCCTGGTAGAAATAATGCAGCTGATACAGTTGCTAACACATCTAAGGTTTGGGAGTGAGGCAGAACGATACGTATCTAAAACATTGTGGGCGATACAATTGGCATATAACCCCCTTTTGAAAATGAAGCAGTTTATATAACCCCCTTTTGAAAATGAAGCAGTTTAGACTGGGGTGTCCGATGTGTATTAGATGCATCATTGGGAACATAGTTTGCAAGTGGAGGGATAAAGTATATAAAAAACAGTATGGTAGAGCAACATGCATGGTGCCCCGTAAACTGACCTATGAGGTTTGAGACTTTTTTTTTGCAGGAAATAAAAAATTAACACCTGTTGGAAGGTGATCAATTTAATGTGAAACATGCTATTAGATGTGTACAATGATTATTGATGGATTTACTTCAAGAGAATCTGAGTACTATTATATTTCCAAGGCTGCTACGTTATCTGGATCCTCCAAATGAAGTATACAGAAGGGAATGTAACAATCTTTTATGCATCGCAAACTGAACACAAGCCATCCGCTAAGGGACAACTACTCGCAAAAGCACCACAAAAAGGGTATTGGCGATTTAAAGTTGCCAGTGGGACCCTCATTGCAACTGAAGGCGGTCAACCTGCAACAGAGTTTCCAATGCATTAAAGAACTGTGGCTGTTTGACATGGAACTTTATGAATTTGTGTCCGTCGTTTCTCTAATATATATGTTTGCTTATTGATGCAGTGAAAGACAGTCCATCTATTAAGTAATTCCCGATACTGCACATTTTGTAGTCAATAGGATTGTCATACATCGTCAGATAACCCACACTATTTTAATGTGAATAAATTCTGAATACAAATTGCTGTTTTAAATATTAATAAAAATCTGTTGTTTTTCATCTTTATGTTTGCCAAGTTATGGGCGAACATGACCGGGCATGAAGTTAGCGAAAACATATTATGCATAGTTACATTGGTAGGTATGAGGGTGTCAAGAGCTTGTAGAATAATCTGCTGCGAAAAAAACAACATTTGAAACAAGGATATACTTTGTGTTTTTGCTTTCACATTGTGATTAAAACGCAGAGGTCATCCGAGTATCACTCCTTGTGACTTGTCCAGTCGCAGCAATGCAGCATATGAAAAGAACAGAAACTCAATACTCAAAATTAGAGCTTATTCAATAAAAAAAAACCCATGGGCAAACACAGACAAAGAGAAAGCAATCACAATTTGCACAGAACCTAATAGGTTATATTATGGAAGGATAACAAAGATACTGATGAATTAGCTAAACCAAAAGACATATTTTCAGATTGAAATCACTTACAAAATACTTAGACAATCACAGAAAAGACAACAATCCCTCCTGAAGAACCACCTGAAAGGATGTGGAAACATGTATAGTGGAAAGGACAAGGGAAAAACAAATTATGAAACCATGCAATATGTATGAATTGAATACATGTTAATATTGATAATCTGTGTGAACAAACTTAAGAGGAAAACACAAGTCATGAAGTGATTCATGTTTTGAATTGATGTATGAGTAAATACTGACATTTTGCAAGAACCAAATTGAGATAAAATGAACTTTGGAGCGCACCTAAAGGAGTCCTTGTGTTTATTTTTCATTATTGTTTAAGACACTGGTCAGTCGCAGTGTACCAATCTCCAGGTGCAGCAAACAAAAAGTCATATCAAATTGCAAAAATACTTAGGAAACTTGCAATAGTTGGAACAGACTGATCTAAAATTAAAGTACCCACACTATTTTAATGTGAATAAAATCTGAATACAAATTGCTGTTTTAAATATGAATACAAATCTGTTGTTTATAACACCTGGTTGAGTCTTTATGTTTGGCAAGTTATGGGCGCATGAACTTAGCGAAAATATATTATGCATAGGGGCATTTGTAGGTATGAGGGTGTCAAGAGCTTGTAGAATAATCTGTTGTGAAAAAAAGGCAACATTTGAAACAAGGATGTACTTTGTGTTTTTGCTTTCACAGTGTGATTAAAAACATAGAAAATGTTTATCTAGCCCAAAGCGAATTGTTGATCCACCACAACCTAGCATTACACTTCTTTACAAAATACAGTTTTTAAAAATCAACAAGCGATGTGTGTTATTAGACATAATAAATAGGACCATGAAATAAAGAACCAGGCCATTGACGAAATGGAAAAAATATGTATTTATATAAAAAAAGACATATTTAAAACAGAACGGAAAAAAAGGTTATGCACAATCAGTTCAATGCAGAAAGGAAAAGATTTAATGCAAAGGAAAAATAAACATAGCCGATTCAAACAACCAACTCTCAGACAGACTGCTATGAGGGTTGCATTGTATATGGGACATAGATGATTCAGAGGTATAAGTGGCAAGGGTGCAGTGGATTAGTGAGAGGGTAGGTAAAAGAGTATCACCAACATTTTTAATAGCTCTAGGGGTGCGTCAAGCCACCCAGTGCCAGCGTTCTTTTATAAAACACAACGCAGTGCATCTTTTGTAGAGTGACAGTACTCATTTCTCACTGTCTTTTGTCACTCACTATATCCAGATGTGTAACAACTATAGATTGTGGGGTGTTACATGTGTATTCCTGAGTAAAGGGTTGCACAAGATCTTTTAAACTGTTAAAATCTATTTTGGCACTGTTGTTAATGTTCAGCATTATACCTTTCACCTTCATACTGATGGTCCCTAGAGATGTGTGATAGGCGTATGCTTTAGGCCCTGCGGATACAAACTCCACAATGTACTCGTCAGGAGCTAGCTCTGAAGTTAGATACCCTTGATAATTACTAGTGGGAAGGTTTACAATTCTTGAGCGGCTGACAAAGGTAATGCTATCTGTGCCATGGTACAGAACCCGCTTGTGTAATTGTTCCCTAACACAAACAGTTTTAAGCAAGTGTGAGGTGTTGTGAACACGCTATGAATATGTTTGTGTTGTCTGAAGTTGTTGGATACTCCATGGCGTAGCACCAGCACATGCATGCCGTTTCAGCATCTATGAACACGCAACTGCTAACAACATATGAATTCTCAAAAAGATAGGCATGAAGCACATTGGGGTCTGTGATGATGGTTGTGTTGGGCACATTAACTCTTTGCGCAAACTTACCCCACAATGAATTAAGGCATAGTTTTGCCAACAACTGCAGAGCGGGGTCCTCCTCAATTTGCTCCATATGCAAGCGTGTACCCTGATGTTTATAATAGTCATCTATGTAGGCCCGTTTAGAGACATTATCCACATATCAGACAGGAAAGCCAGAGGCTTCTTGACTTTTACTGTAGGAACATGCAGAAATAATCACAGAAGAGATTGAGGGTGACATATTTCATGCATGCCCCCCAGGCGATATCCCTGTTTTAAAGCTACCTGCACCGTGATCGTACACAAAGTCCTGGTCAGCCGTCGCTCTTCCTCAGTGTGATTGCAACAGGCCTGTTTTATTTTGATGCAGGTGCGGCAGAGCAGAAACATTAGTTTACCGTTGCATCTATAAGGTAACACAGTATGTAAAGTCCTCTAGGTGGGTATACCGCGCACCTGATCAGACCAAAATACTGGTCTATATCACCAAAAGTAATACAGATGTTCTTGGGATGTCCCACAGAATAGGGTTTGTCTTTATTCACAGGGGTGTATACACTGGTCAAATCTAGGTAGTGTATTTGTTCACCCTCTGAGATGCGATGATGTACCTTTAAAGCAATTGTGTGGCCACCGTACAATGTATCTCAGGGGTTTAGATGGTCAGTAAGATCTCTCTCTTTAAGAAAACGGCACACATCAGGATTGTTCTTCACCATCGTGTGCCATTCGTGTTCCCAAATACTGATGACGTTTACACCCCGACTGACTAGGAAAGTCTGCTTTAACCGTTTGCACCTATACAACTGTTCCTAAGTAGTACCCATCAAAGTGTTGAAACCCCCTGTAGGGTAACAATCAGGACATCCATGATAAAAACAGCTGTTGAACTTGCAGGCTGTTTCTACCCCCTGAACCAGCTCATAGCTGTCCAATCAGTATTGTCGGCAGTGTTTTTAACCCCTGCCAGTTAGGCCGTGTTGTATAGAGATGCTTTTGGTCCCTGAGATGTATAATAGCCACTGAATAGATGGCGTGGAAAACATTTGTCGCCTATGATATGAATCCTGTGGAAGCAGTGCATTACTTCAGCTTTAGATATATAGTTGTCTGTGGTTCCTAGTCATTTTTTCGAAAACAAAAATGTCGAAAGTCATTTTTTCGAAAAAAAAATGTTGAAAAAAAAAACGAATTTCTTTTTCAATACGTTTTTTTTCCGAAATGGGGGTTCCCCCCCCGAACACCCCTTTTTTCTATTTTTTTTATTTTACCCCTTTTTTTTTATTCCCATACCCCAAAATAAATATATAATAAAAAAAAAGAATTCAACTTTATTTTTTTCCATATTTTTTTGTTGACATTATTGTCTTTCGACATTATGTTTTCGAAAAAATGACTGCACACTGTTGTCTGTAGATCTGCATAAAACTAGCCAGCATGATACTTAAGAATCGATGTATGAAACATGTATCCCACCCTTCTTAGGTGTTTTATAATTAGTCATTTGAATGACGGCGTTCCTGAACAAATTACAAGCTTGTCTTAAAATGTTGACATCTTCCTGACAGTAAGCCCTTAACCCTTTGCGAAAGTGAATCACGCCATGTTCATTTGCCTTGTACCATGCCATTAACTGGCCTTTCTCGCTAGGTATCATGTATTGGACGCTGTATTGGTGCAGGGTTGGAATCGGGCATATGTAGTTTTAGTTAGCCGCTGTGTTGAAAAGAGGTTTAAAGAAACCTTTCAACTGGGGAAAATAAAAGGTTTAAGAAGGTTTAAGGAGACAATAAAGTGTATCCGTAGAGGTATCACAAAGAGAGCCATAGACTTACCACACTGAGGGAAAAGTTTCACTTTATTTTGTTCCCAAAACAACTGTCACAGTATAAATTATCCATCATAACATTGGGATTTATGAGCTAAAAGTGTGTAGCCCATGAATTTGCTTGTTAGAAAAGTGCTGAGAAAAGCAGCCACACAGAAGTCTACAGCTGCCCCCTGTTAGATGTCACAAATAGATATATTTCGGCTGGTGGATTTCATTCTCTTGACGGGCCTTAATTTCATGCACTATGTAGGTTTTATTTTGAGATCTATCAGCCATCATGGTGAACATGTGTTCATACGTGTTGACAAAAGTCACTTTACAAACCCTACAGATTATGTAATTACAGTTGTGACTCTGGGGAAGAACTTTTTCACACGTGGGGCAGTCAATGTGTAGTTCGCACATGACAGCCCACACTGCAGCTTTTTGAACGTGCATGTCCAGAAAGGCCTGAGACCTTGCAAATGCATGACACCGATGACATTTTGCAGGTTTTTCCTTAAGCATTTGACATTCTTCTCCTAAACACAAGAGAAAGTGATACTTACAACTGTGTCTATGCTTGTTTTTGGAAATGTGGTGGCAATGCTGAGAGGTTTTTAGCCCCCAGAAAATCTTTCAGATTGATTATACCATAGCAGTGGTTGTCGTGGTGTAAAACATACAGTATAAAGTATTTCTGGCCATTTTAGCCGTTAGTGGGAAATATCGCCACACCCTGTTGTTAAAGTAGAATATCTTGATGGGTCTGACAAAATATTCCTCAAAGAGAGCCAGCTGTTCAAACCCTACAGCACTGTCTGTGGGAAGCCCCAGCTCCTTGTGTACTTGCAAAGGTTTTGCACCGATATTTGCGTCTGTTAAGCTCTGCAGTTTGATTAAACCTATGAGACTAGACACCAGGCAGAGATTTAAGGGTCTGTGATCGAAATGTAACAACCATCTGACTTTGGATTTTATGATGTGGCTTTGTAGAATTTAGCTTAAAGTTTTCTAAGACCACCAGAGCACCATCTGACAACTATTACCACAATGCTTAGCTGCGCAAAACACAAGTTGTGACTCTGCGGGAGCCTCCAGAAATTCTCCAGAAATTGCAAAACGCATAAAGTATCACAAGGCGATTGTCTTGTAAACAAGGGTCTGTTTAAACCCCAGCCTCCATTCTTATCTGGGCAAAATTATTAGGGCTGACAGTTTCCAATATCTGCTGAACCACTGTTTCCACAGCCTCCGTTATGACCATTAGTCACTGCCTTGGAGCGCAATTGCTCCAAGTTTATGAATCTGAACTTCTCATAATGATCCACGGCTAAGAATGTTTTATAAGTCCTTTGATAGGTCTGCTCCCTCTCCAAATAAATTGGGGTCTCCTGTGCCTGAGTGGTTGGTGTCTGTATTGTGCTAGCCCGATCGCATCTAGATATAAATAAGCCCGCTTTTTTAAAGATTTTAAATAGCCAACGCCTTTGTGCTCGAGACCTGCCCCATTTTAAGTTTTGCCTCATGTCTTTAGGGCCCCAACGAATCGGATACCCACCCCCACTCTTAACAATCACCCTGTCTGTAAAAATGGCTATGACCGTGTCAGTGTTTTAAATTTCACTCGCTCCCACGGGGCACAGGAGGATGTGTCTTGTGCTTGAGTGTTTTTTGGTTTTCCAATCATGCTGGCTTGATGGGGGTCACTAGTTGCAAGACACAAGTCTTTGTGGTCACCTGATATCTTTGATATTTGGGATATTCCCGGAATGGGAGTTGACAGGGGGCTGGCTGTACTAGGAACTACGGGTATCTGTGGAATATCGGTTGTGGTGTGATACCCTGAATCCCTGGGATTCACAGTGGTTAGTGCACTGTGCTCAACAGGTGGGGGCTTGTCAAGCGCTGTGTCAGGCTGCGCCACTGTGGATGTTTCACAAGATGCATTATAAGACTGCCCTGTGACTGATGTGTTATGTTCAACGTATGTTCAGGCTGGTTACCGTGATATCGATCTGCACCCCTATGGCTGACTCACAAATCCCCATCAATAAGGTGACAGTATTAACCATCAAATGTTTTATTAGCGTAAAAACGGGGCCCTTAAATGCCTTCAAAAGCACCCTGAACAACAGATTGTAAAATATCCTGCCTCTTGCAGTACAGCTGTAAACATTTGCCAATGGCGACGATGTTCTTATAACTTTGTTTTAAAGTGAGATCTGTTTTTTCCATTTTAAAATATCCGATACACATCTACATGTGCATGCAGTAATTTTATTGGAGCTGACAGCGTTTGAAATGTTAACGATACCAGCATTGTGCGCCGTTCCCATATCATTATCACCGCTATTCTGAGTGTCTGCATTGAAAAACATATATGCACCTGTTTCACTGCCAATATTACTGACCCGTGTCTCTTGGATAGCAGTCTGACCCGACTGGTGAACATTAAATACAGGCACGGTAACATATCTCCTTTGTTTAGTTGTACCATCACTATCACCACCCAGAATTGAGAGGGATTTGTTAGTGGGTGTTTTAATGGGTGTATTGATGTTAGTGCGCGATGTTGATGCAAGCTCAGGGGGGACATCAAACACATTGTTATTCACTCACCCCTCAACAGGAGCAATATGAATAACACTAGCATTGTACCCATTCCCATCGTTATTCACCACCCCCTCTTGAGTATCATCAGGAGCAATATCAACAACAACAGCATTGTACCCATCCCTATCGTTTTTCACCCCCCCTCTTGAGTGTCAAGAGAAGCAATATTAATGACACAGGCATCTTAAGTGTCAGTAGTATTGATACCTGCACCTGTTTCATTGGTACTGACAATGTTAACAATGCCAGCATCTTTAAAAAGCGCCTCAATGGATATATACCAGCCAGCAGAAATAGGGCTTCATTACGAGGTTGGTGGCTCCCTGTAACACTAAATCCACTGCCTGACTTCCCGGTGCCACCGGGACATTACAAGTCCTGGCAGAGCTGGAAGCCAGGCGGCAGATTTTGTAAGTCCCCATTTCTGTGGAGCCCCATAGGACTCCATGGGAATGGGGACACAGAAGCACCAACACCGCCAGTAACAGTGTTGGTGCTTTCACGGCAAGTCTGCCTGCAGGGGTTGTTGCGCCCAACAGGATCAGACCTGCCGGGTGCAACGGCCCCTGCATGCAGACTCCTAGTGTGGCGGTCCGAAAACAAGGGTGCCGGTAAGCTTACCGTCACCTATGTTTCCAGACCACCACACTGTAATGAAGCCCATAGTGACCGAAAACTCTAGGGGTGCTAGGGCGCAGGGAATTGGACCCCATTGCCCTGCAGAGAGGTCATCAGTGCATCTAACGCGTTCATTGTGTCAATATGGGTAACAGAAGTAACACCCAGTGCTACATATGCCATGCTGCACTCCTTCACCACCACCCGAAAGTCTTCCTGCAGAGGCGATACATGGTCGCCCTGGTGTATAGATGAAGGATGGACAGATGAGTTGCCAACAGGGATCACTGGCACATTGGCTAGTTTATCTAAATTGTTAACAATGGCAGAGCTGACAATATTATTCTCGCCTTCAAAAGTAGCAACAGTCAAATTCCCAGTATTAGTTATAGCACATTTGTCATCCTTGCTTATCATAACCACATCACCATCGCTCATGACAGCCCCCAGCTGAAGACACCTGTTTGCAGTTACCACCCCTCCTGCTCAGGTGTAACACCATGTGTCTCGCCCTTGGGACAATTTTTTCAGAGCTGCAGTTTGGGAGCCACGACACTGTGGCTGTCTCACTATATCAAAATTATTCTCAACATTGTGCCATGACTTTTGCCGCTTAGTGCATCCAGAATTTACATCACCACACCCCCGCTCCCACTTCACATTTTTAAAGCAGGATATCAACCCTAAACCAGTGGAAGGTGTGCCTGAAGATGCTGATAATACAAGGGCCATTGGCCCCACACCGGCAAAAGTAGTTTGGGTGTTTTAATGACCTGCAATATCGTTTAGAGAACTCGATCAAACCGGGGGTAGGGAGATAACTTCATGACCAGGGTTTGAAACCAAGGCGCCCCCTGTTGTGCTCCAGGACCGGCGGCATGTTAAATGTGCTCCCCCCTTTGTCTGGCACTTTGAGCTCGTAGAACACAGGGAGGGGCTTGGCCCATCAGGCCGCTGGTTAGGTGACCATTTATCAGAACATTTCCCAAGATCAGGTTGTCAAGGTCCAATGCAGGGACAGCACAGACACCATATTACCCCACTCAGGTCTCAGACAGCCTGCTTGCAGCTGTTGGGGCCCCCAATCCAGCCGTGCCTATTACCGCATCAGAAAAACAACTCAACTGCATTGCAGCCCGAGCCACTCCATCGAGCCCTGCGAGAGGCTGTGACCCATCACTGCCCCTTGCTGATCCAGCAAAAACATGCAACTCTATTCTTAAACCCCCAAAACAGCAGGGGCATGTTGCATCTGCCACTGAAATCTCCATAAATCCAACTGGTGACACTTGCTGGTTGGAACATTCCACATCCAGATGGTCTGCCTGCTGCAACATCCAGTTGTTGGAAGACATAATGGGCCTCATTATGAGTCCAGCGGTAGCCCTGCCAGTAAAACCGGCAGGCTGCCGCCGGACTCGTGGGGATTTACTAGCTCCAGACTTCCCAGAATTACCAGTGTATTACAGCCAGTAATTCCGAAGCCGGCATTCCGTGACTTCCCATTCCCGTGGAGTCCACGAGAATGGGGACTGTGGAAACACTGGCACCATGCGCTAATGGTGCTGGTGTTTCCACGTCCATCTGCAGCCAGTGGTGTTACGCCTACCAAGTCAGACCTGGCAGGTGTAACACCACTGGCCACAGAACTCGTATTTAGCCGGTCCGGAAAGAATGTTCACCTCTTCACCACCGAAACTGTAATTTAAACAAAATATATATATAGATCACATGTCTTAAAATACCCCCCTAGCTCCCATTTTTTAATGTTGTTGAAATCCACTCTGAATAAACTCCATGGCCAGTTTACAATCTAAAGCCTTGCAGGGGTCTCGCAGTATCCCAGTGCCACAATCAAATCCAATTTACTACAGATAGCAAGATTTCCATGCAGGGCTGCAACCAGTTTCAGTCAATTGGTGGCACAGCAGGGGGCGCCAGCCCTGAGCTATGGCAGAATTGCCACGCCCCGGCAAAGGGATACCTAGAAAGCCCCTTTTAAGACTTTTGAGGGCTAAAGTCATGTACGCGTCCGCAATGCTGTTTCCTTATCAACACCCCACAGGTGTATGTATTTTTCCTTACTTTGCAGAAATGGGGTTTGCTCAAAATCTAATTTTAGCTGTTTCCTAGGTCCAGAGACACTATGCATTATCAACAAAGCACACAATTCTATTTCTTGCACACTCAGCAAAACTTTGACAGTGGCACCATAGCTTAAGAATAGATAGCTTCCTGTGTTGTTGTAGGCAAATCTAAAATGAACCTCACCCTGCAGATGTTTCCTGTGGCATCATTCCATCATAAGCTGACTACAACTGGTTCAAAATCCAAAATCCATGTGTGTTTTCTGTTGATGTGGATACAATGCTGAAATATTACTGTGAGTCATCAGAACTGCTGGCATTTTTGGCATTCCATTGTGTATTAGTCATCTGTGGGTAAGCTTCACAAAATCCTGTCCGCCTGCAGTTCATGCTTCCATATCTGTATGTCAGCAGCTTGGTCCTTTCTATGCCACACGCTGAATGTGTGCCTCTGCTGCTCTGTGAACCAGCAAACAGCGTGGGGCATCTGCAAGCTGGGAAAGGGGTGCTGTAGACTCAATAAAGTATCAGCAAGCAGGTCAATACCTCTGCAGCAGCCCTTCCTTCCATACCATGCATTGTCAAAGGCAATAGTTTGGACTTTTGTATAGGCTCTGGCAAAAACACTTTGCTTATAAAGTAAACTGCTATCATTATTTCAAAGAAACATGCACTGTCAAAGGCCATAGTTTGGACGTTTGTATTTGCACTATAAACCACACTTTGCTTATAAAGTAAACTGCTGTCATTGTTTCAAAGAAACACTCATTGTCAAAGGACATTGTTCAGTGTCTTTTGTATAGGCCCTGGGAAACACACTTGGCCTTATAAAGTAAACTACTTTCATTATTTCATTTTTTCAAAGAAACAAACATTGTCAAAGGCAATAGTTTGGACTTTTGTATTAGCACTATAAACCACACTTTGCTTATAAAGTAAACTGTGTTCATTGTTTCAAAGAAACACACATTGTCAAAAGCCATAGTTTGCTGTCTTTTGTATTAGCACCATAAACACATTTTGCCTATAAAGCAAATTGCTGTCATTGTTTATAAAATGATTACATCATCTACACTATCTATAGAATGTATATCCACTTCCTATAACCTTGGGGCAGAAACTCTCTCTCACGTTATCACCACTTAACTCTGCAAAACCCCAGGTTTCCAGTCCCCACCTTCACAGCACACTTCCCCCTCAAAAGTCATCCAGGTACCACCACCACCGCCTGCTGCTCCATTTTTTACATAATTTTTATATTAAAATGATATTCAGTTTATAGCATATCAACTCAAATAGTATCAAAATATGTTACATATGTTGTATACCCACTTTATTTAAAATTTACATTTGATATCAAATCTATATCTTTTTGTATGTCTTTTTTATATACAATTTATATCAAAACCATATCAAAAGAGGGAGGGACTAAGACCAGAAAAACCCACTGACCTTGCCCTTGCTGAAACTGTAAAGACCAACATATTTGAGAATTATTCACCAGTGAACATGGAGCAAAAGCTTTGTTTTTTCTTCGGGTGGACACACTAACAAAAGAAGCTCAAGAGAAATGTGGGGGAATTTCTCCTTTTTCGCTCTGCTATTTGAAGGCTAGCCAACCCCTACTCTGGAGACAATTAATACAATGCCCACCATTGATAAACCACCCGATGAGTAACACAAATAGAGTCAAATGATATCAAAATGATATTCAGTCACATGCATGGAAAATGTTAAGCAAGATGACTGTCTGGTACATTAAAATGCCCTAGTGCTCTGTAATCACCCAGGTGCTGCAACTTTACAGAAACATATTCTCTGACAATGATTTTGGACACTGCACAACACTTTAAAGACAAAATTCTAGATCAAAACGCAACATCAGCAATGTATTTCCCTCAGGCTAATCCTCAAGGCCTTACTAATCCAAGACCTGTGGAATCCAGCTCTCTCTTGTTGCCCGCTGTGCACCCCTAGTGCTGGAGAGCCATATAAGATCCTGTGTCTTCCTGGCATCAGACCAATGACCTCTTGCTTCTCGGCACATTGGTTTCTATGGGCAATCATCATAGCTCTGTTCCTCCTCATCTTTGTCCCAGTAGTTTTCACAATTGGGGACGGGAGACAGGGTATGATTCACAATATCCTGTTAGATTTGTGAAAGAATAGGATGTTTGTTAATAGGGAAAGCGGAATACTGTGTCTAACCCATGGGCATCACACTGCCAATTCCCAAGGTCCCTCCACCAGGTCCACGCTTAGAAATCTCTGGGTATTAAGCGCATTATGAATAAACCATCATATCATATCATATCAGGTGATCCTCCCGCACTGGTCCACCACCAGTGTCTGGATCCAAAGGCAATGACCGTGCCCTGGCCACCTGAGCAGAGGTTCCAGGGGAAAAAGTAGTGAGAATTCTCTCAAGTTTCTCACAGCACCTACCATGCTTAAGGTAAAACATTTTGACAGCACCACAAGTTCTTCCCAGGTTAATTTGGGCTTTCAGGAGTTGCTTTGACCAACTGGCATTGCTTGGAAATCTTATCCCTAGGTAATCATACCAGGATACCTGCTCCAAGTCAGTCTCTCCCAAAGAGATACACATAGGCTTAGATTGTTGCTTCCCCCAGTGAAATTAGTTTTGGTTACAGTGATTTCCAACCCCAATCATCGCACTTTAGAAAAAAATGCTGGCCATGGCTAGACAAAGACCCATTGGAGTTGTTGATAAAACCACAGCGTCATCAGCGAAAAATGGTGCTGGAATTGTATCTACATCCAGTTGCGCTGGGTCTGAGTTGATTACAAGCAGTTCATTGATAATAAGGCTGATGTACACACAAAACAAGAGCAATGCCAGGACACATTCTTGGCGAATCCCCCTTGCCACCTTCATTGGCTCAGTAACATCCCCTGCCAGACTCCAGTGAATGACTGCAGTGCTATTATTACATAGGACCTGAATCCGGTTTAATATAGTCTCTGGTATATTCAATAACTGGATAACCCCCCACAGTTGCCCTCTTGGTACGCTGTAAAAGGCTGCTTTTAGGTCCACGAATGTTGCATACAATTTGATCTTCTTAACCAATGCGTAGAGCTGTATAAGTACGAGCAGTCTGAAACTTTGATCAATTGTACTCAACCCAGCTTGGAATCCGGCTTGCAAATGAAGTAATGGAAAGGTATCCTCTACCCAGGCTCAAAGGTTCCTCAAAAGAACCTTTTTGCGAACACCTTCCCAACTGAGTCCATAAGGGCGATAGTTAGAATGTGTAGCCCTATCCCCCTTCTTGAAAATAGGCACAATTACAGCTTTCGTTCATTATTTCGGGGACAGCATAAGTAACCAGAGCAGTGCTAAAAACAGCCAGAAGAACTGGTGCCCATACAAACATTTTGTTTTTAAACAGATCAATGGGAACATTGTCTGGGCCTGCCAACTTGCCACTTGCCTGTGACTTAATTGACTCAGAAACCTCCCCCAGAGAAAATACCAAGCATCTATCCTCCTGATATTCATCAGTACCCATGGTTGATTGAGTCACCCTCTTGAGTTCAGTGCTAGAAGTAGGGTCTGAGAATAGGGCTTGAAAGTGAGAATGCCAAGCTGCATGGGTTATACATGCTTGGATTGTGATATCTCATAATAGATCAAGCTCTACTACAGCCTTGCAAAACTTAGTGGAGTCACCCTGGCTAAGAAAGAGTATCAATAGAGCCCATTTACCTGCCAAGTAGTCCTGCTTCTTAGCGGCTATAAGTCTCTTATACTTGCTCCTTTATTCAATTAAGTGCACCCTATCCACTATCACAACATCCTTCAAGTAGGTCAGTAGTTTGCAATTTGCATCTTTACAATCGTTGTCGAACCAAGGTGTCGGTCTCTTCTCACCATTACTAATGTGTGTCTTGGGAGCAGTAAAATGGGACTGAAGTCGCTTAGTTAGGCACTCAAATTCCTCTAGTGTATTATGTATGATGCCACCATGATGACACACGAGCACAATATTCTCCAACACATCATTGTATATACTTCCCAAAAATGTATTCTGAACTACTTTTTCCCACTTCACTGTGCAAAGGGCATGTCACGGCCCCTTTATATCCGAAGCAACAGCTGGATGCATTAGTGCTAGTTCATTCTGATACGATAGGGAAAGGACTATTTGTCTATGGTCACTATATGCCTGATCTAATACGTTGTACCAAACCACTCTGATCCAATCTTGCTCGCAAACCGAGGCATAGTCTTTACTAGACTTACCCTGCAGGCCAAAATGAGTAAGCTTGGTGGGTTGGTCCATTGAAAACTAACCATTACAAGGCTGCAGACCAAGATTATATAGCATGCGTGTGGTTTCAACAGGCATCCTATGTGTTCACACAGGGTAATTAGCAATAGGATTGGGGTTCCCCCACACAGCATTCTCATCTTCCCACAACCCCTCGAGCTCTCTAAGTGGTTCCAATGAAATGTTCAAATTGTCCATAACAATTATTTCATGATGTTTTTTGCCAACCAGTTCCTGTTCATTAATGCTCTTTTTTTATTTACTTTTTATGGTATACAGTTAAAAAAAACCTTTACAGAAAGTTCAAACAAAAGAAATTTCATCAGACAATAAAAAATATGACATTACATATCAATACATAATACTGATAAAAGAATGTGAAATTTGAGCCAACAATATAAATAGGACATCAAGGAAAATATTTACCGAACAATCTCTCCAAACACCTGAACTAATTCAAATCCATACTCTTAATAAGTGGTCATATCGCAAGGCCTGTTCTGGGAGTTAAGACATCTCCACCACAAGGTTTGATTATTCAGCATAAAGTTAGTAACCTGAGAACTTCCCATGAATTTCATCCTACGATCAGTTAGACCATTACAATATAAAAGCAATTGCTTAAAGGTTTCACCCAGTGCATTACAGAATCTACAGCCACTGTTACTAGCAGGGATAAGCATTCTCCTAAACTGAATTTCCCTTGTTGGGAGTATATTCCAGTGAAATCTCATCGGTATAGACCTATAGATACGAGACCGAAACAAAGTGAACATATTGGAAAGCTGCCCACGTTTATTTTGCTCATGTGGGTCATCAATGGGTAGGAATATTTCAGTCGTGATAATCCAATCATGATCCATCAGAGTCCTTTTAACTTTAGTTGGATTTGCCTTAAGAATTATTTTTAACATTCAGAGATAATTCAGATAATAGTGTTTTGCATTTTCTGGCAAAATCAGCCAGGAACTGGGAATATGAAGGGGAATTACTTGGGGTCCAAAGTGCCTGGCCGAAACTTAATATGCTGTGTCAGGGGACAGAGAGCTCAACTTTGCAATAATGCAAGCATACACCATTTAACTCGGGCTCTTAAGGAGACTGTACCCAAATCACATCTGATGACAGCCAGGGGAATCGCGTTGGGGACCTTCAGTAATTTACGCCAGAATCTGGCCTCGATAAGAGCCAGCACTTTAAAGGTGGAGGTTTCATAAAGTTCCCCACCATATGTAAGCTTTGACACAATTTTACCCTCATAAAATGCAAGTACAGGCTTTAGGGAATAACGTCCATGTTTACGATCAAGTTTGATGGCTTGGGACTGCAACAAGTAGGCTTTGTGGCACAAAATCTCCTGAATGTTTTTTAAACCCGGTTGGCACTAAAATGGAAACCCAGATATGTGAGGTTATTGCATGTCTTAATCATTGTTTTTTTGACAGACCATGAAGGGCAGCATTTGTTTTCCTTCCTTTGGTGAAAGCCAAGATCTTCGTTTCACATTCTCTTCAACATAATTTGAGAAAGTGTTCAATAATCTCTGAAGGCCAACCTTAGATTTATCAAAAAAGTAAGAAATCATCAACGTCCAGGATTTTTTTACACAGGCCTACTTTTGGAGTAATTAGACCAGCTTTTTCAAGCCACTCATGCAAGTCTGACATGTATTGATTAAACAGCCCTGTCTCAGCCCCACATAGGAGCTAATTCTCGCAGATAGATCTACCTGCCTGTTCAATTGGATCAGGACCCCAGAGTTCTCACACATTCCTATGAGTAGTCGAAGAAGGCCAATAGGCAGCCCCCAGTTAGCTAGTTTAGACCACAGTCTACTCTGGTTCACGCGGTCAAAGGCTGCGGTGAACTCAATCGAGGCCACGTAGGTACACCCACCAGGCTCTGACCTTGCTGATTCTTGAAGGGTTTTCGGTATAAGACCATTCATATTTGTTGAATGGCCTTTCCGGAAACCGGTCTGGAATTTATTGAGGCCATGCGTACTTGAAGCCCATTTCTCCAGATGAGACAATAGGTAAGAACAAAAGATCTTACAGTCGGCATTAATTAGTGCAATAGGCCAATAATTTCTGGGTTCAGACCTACACCTCCTTTTAAAAATAGAGACAACGTGAGCCGTGCTCCAGGAGTCTGGCAGCAATCCAGATTTAAGAATACTCCGGAATTGCAGGAACAATACATTTGCCCAATTTCGAGGATCAGCCTAAAGGTGTTATTAGTGAGGCCGTTTCGGCCCAGAAGCTCTAAACTTCTTACACTTGGTCAGTAAACTGTGGATACCCTCTATGTCCAAATCCACTGGCCAAGTATAACAAATGTCGGAACAGGCAGGGTTAATTCATTACGGCTGTTACCAGAAGGGAGATCATACATATCCTTAAAAAATGTAATCCACTGCTGCTTCGAGACTGCGTTAACCTGGGCGGTGTTGATAAGAAGGTTCAGGTTGTTAATCAGGGACCAGAAGGACCTTGCATTGGAAGAAATCAGAATCTGAAACATGGCTTCAGCATCACAATGAATCATGGAGGTTTGCTTCGATTTCCAGAAGTTTTTATATTTGTGTTTTGATTGTTTTAATGGCCTTCAGCTTAACATTGAGTCTAGGGACAATGCCATCAATTGCCTAAATACTTTCCTCACAGTAGACTTTGCTTTGGCTAACTCCTCATTAAAAATAAGAGGATTCCTATTTGGCTTCACTGGTCTGTACCCATTATTACTTTTCACACGATCAACCAATTTCATACAAAGGAAATCAACATTCTTCACATTGAACACCTCCATTTTCCACTCTAGTGTAGTTGCTAACATCGTGCATTGCAGTTCCTGATTAAAGATCACAATATTTGATTGGACCAGCGAATCACAGAACCTGAAGGATTTGTTTTGAGATTAGACAACTCAGGGTGTTCCTTGGTATTCAATATCATATTGATCTCAGCTTTTAAAATACCATTGTCACTCCAATCATTTCAAAACACAGAAAAGGAGGTGCATCAATCTGACAAAAAATCATCCATGAACACATAATCCAGGGTGGAAGTCCTATCTCCTCTAAACCATGTTTTCATATTACATATCTTTCCAAAATCACTTCCATTCAGAGGAGAAAGCACCAAAGCTCCTACGGCCATGCACCAACATTGCCCCATTTGTGGTTTGTAGTTCATGGGGGACATATTAGAGGACATTTCTGTTAACTCATTGTACGGATCCTGGAGGACACAGTTTGCATTTATATCCCCTGCAAGAATCACCCTACCATCAGGGTTAGATGTTAACCACAGTGTAATAAATTCCAAGATTGCCTGTGGAAAATGCTCAAGGTCTGCAATCCCCCTGTGCCAGTAGATGTTAACCAATATGATCTTAACAGACAATCCAGGAGAAAAGAAGCACACTGCCATAACCCCAAATGGGAAATCATCCAGAGCTATAGCATACAGACCCAAAGAGGAATCCACAGCAATAATATGCCCACCAAATACCGCAAACTCCATTACCAGCACTGACTGCTTGAGAAAAGACCTGGAAGCCATCTAACACTGGGGTCTCGGTTAACCAAGGTTCCTGTAAGAGGATACAGGTAGCCTTTCTCAAGGTGCCCACATTTACAGGGTTAGTAAATAGGTGGTGACTCCCCCTAGTATTCCAAGATTTAATACAGAGATACAAATAATTTTTTACAGGGGGTTCGCGCAGAGGGTGGATATGGGGCCGCTTTCCTCCAGAGTGTTGACGTGAGTGATGGCCAGTCAATATAATTGCCATCTGCTTGAATATCAGCATTCACAACTGTCCACACACCCTGCCATGATGGATGAACCATTATGCAGAGCCCCGTACCAAGGGCCTACATGTTCACCATCAAGAGCATTCACATCGAATGCTCTCCATTAATTTGTTTCAGGGGTTCTATTGTTAAGTCTGTTACAGACGTTATACATCAATAGATGCCTACCATAGGCATCACAATCTCAAGTAGCTGCAAATCTGGCAAATCTAGCAATCTGGTTTACGACCCAATTATGGTCCACTTTCACCTAAATAGCTAATCCCTCATAAGGTCTCCCCCTTGGACCCTTGCTGGCGTAAGCAGCAAAAGATGCAAACCCTTGAATAGATGGTTTGTTCACAGCCCATGTTTCTTGAAGTGCGACAATGTCAAATTCTTCCAACTGTTGCATGCAATCATTGTCTATCAGATGTCTGGCAATGCCTTCAATGTTCCACGATATCAATTTTATTTGCAAGCCCTTTTTTATCAGATGACGGTGATGTTGCTGTGGGCAGTCAATCCACATCAATGATGTCTTCCTCGACACAATCCTTGGCAGTAGGATTATGGGCATTTGGGATCCTAGCAAATGCTCTACTAACAAATGGTTTTAGGGGCTGTCCCAGAAAAACGTAGAGTCAACCATATATTGAATCATCATTATTTGCATTTTGATTTAATGTTAAATTATAAACATATTATAATTTGGAGTTTTTAATTTCGAATTTAAGATAATATACTCAAAAAAAGGAAAAACAGTGAAAGTCTGTGTTTTTTACGTAAGAAAGCCAAACATAAAAGGTTTTTTGAATGACAATGTCATGAAATAATCTGGACTTTTTCTACATGAGAGTCTGGTAATGAAATGATCCATATGGTATTTAAATGTTGACTGGTACCCAGTATCCATAGGTGTGCAGGGGACGGGAGTGACCCACAGTTGGTAGGCACAACATTGTTTCACCTTTGGCATATAAACCAAACTTTTCCCTACAATGGTATTAGGGGGGGGGGGCATAATAAAATAAGCAGGAGTTAGGTCTGAGGGAAATGTTGCAACCGAGAGGTGTATATGACCTAGATTCAATCGAGACCAAGCCACTAGCCAGCCGTTCATCCTTTAAGACTATATTGATGTGATCATCCTTACTTTGGTCTGGGCTGAACCTCTGACACTCCACTATATGTCGCATATAATAGAAACACAAAGGCCCTCATTACGACCCTGGCGGAAAGTGACTGACCTGACCGCCATAGCGTAAATAGCGTTTCCGCCATTGCACGACGGAGCAAAGTGCGGCTAATTCCGACCCATCGGGCACGAGCACTACGCCATGGCGGAAGTGCAAAGTCCGCGATGGCGGAAATGTCCCCAAAACGCCCCTCACCGCCGTCGTACGGCGCCCTAGGTGCAATTCCGCCACCCATCTTAGCGGTCACCGTAAAGAGCGGCAATCGGAAAGTACGGTGACCGTAAATATACGGAAACGGAAGTAAAAACATGGTCCCGGAACGGGAAACAGCACGCCGTACACCTATAAAATCAGAATTCCCACACAACCATAAAAAATACTACCCTGAGACACATCCCAACCCGTCATCCACCCTAGTGAAAGCAATAAAAATGGGAAAAGTAGCGAAAAAAGCGTGCGACCGCAAGCGGCAGGTCCACTTCTCCCGTGAGGAACTCACCGTGCTCACAGAGACCCTCCAGGAGAATGCTGCCGTCGTCTGCTCGACGCAAATGACCAGGACGCCACTTGCGAACAAGAAGGCCATATGGGCCCTGGTGGCACAGCGGGTAAGTGCGGTGGGGACCGCACCCCGCAACCCACAGCAATGCAGAAAGTGATGGGACGACTTGCGGATATGCGTACGGAGCATACTATCCGCCAACCGTAACATTGCCACAGCTACCGGGGGAGGATCGGAATCACCCATCAAGTTGACCCCCTGGGAAGAAATCTGTGCCTCCACCATTGGAATGGAGAGTATAGAGGGAGTCGGAGGGATGGAGAAAGGAGTGCAGACATCCGAAGAATCAGGTAGGTGGGCCAAATAAAACAATGCTAAATCCACAATGTCCAATCATGTGAAGTACCATGTGTCCACATAGTGCAACAGTAACACATGTCCAGGAGAACGTCCACATACATTGGCCTGATAGCGCACTTTAAAACTCACATTAAATACATATACACGTGCAGCAGGCACACCCTAACTGCAGGCTGCAAAACAACTGCATCCTCAATCCACACAAAAATGAAACCACCTCCAAGGCCCCGACCCAAATCACCCTCAGGTACCACCCCAATGCATGTGATACATTGCCATTCCAATTTCCACAGACCCATTAATAACGCTCGCCCTCCTTTACTCCACCACAGGGTCCGATTCAAACGACGAGCTCCAGGACACCCCTACCAGCACACCTGCAAAGAGGGCCAAGACCAACGGCCAAAGACCCTCCACCTCAGCTGCACGGATCAAGAGACGGCAGCAGCACAAATCAAGTGGCAGCACACAGGAGGGAACTTCAACAGGCACCCCAGCAGCCAGCATGCCCACAACAGCACCACCACAGGTCCCCCCAATGGATGCCACAGAAGGCACTGCTTCTGGTGGCAGCAGCACCATAGGTGACACTGCATTAATGGCAGCATGCTCCGACACAGAAAACGGGGATGTCGATGTAGGATCCATCCATGACCTGTCTCAATCCCCCAGTTTGTTTCATCCCGTACACCATGAGGATACCACGCAGGGGCACCCACAAGACGACGACTGGCCATCCCCCACAAGCCCTGTGGCAAGGCAACATGAGGTGACCAGCCCCTCTGTGACACCACCGCAAATGGCCATGGCACAGCAGAGGCAACAGTCCCTCGACCAGGTGATCGTGCAACAGCAGCAACTGGCCACGCTCCTCAAGGACCATGCTGATGAATGTGGGGGTACTAAGGCAGCCATAGAAACATCAACTGAGACACTTAGGGCAGAAATGGAGAGAAGTACAGAGACACTAAGGGCACAAATGGAGAGAAGCACCGAGAGCCTGAGAGTACAAATGGAGAGAAGCACCGAGAGCCTGAGGGGGGAACTGCATGCGACGTCCAAAGACGTATGTGCTGAACTTGCCGCTGTGCGCTGTGTGCTCACTGAGCTCTCACAAACCCTTAGGGACATGCATGGACGTGAGCAGGCAGAGACATCATCCGTTGCAAGTTCCGTCCAGGGCAGCCCCCAACGCAGATCTGGGAGGAACCTGCGCTCCACAGGCAGGGGTGCCCCTGATACCCGGAGAGGGGGCTTGCAATAGCATCTGCCCACTGACAATGAGCATCTTTGGACACTGGTGTTCGGGGGGGAGGTAGGAGGGAGGAGGGGGTGTGTTGGGCTCACTTGGGTGGCGGGTCGATGGGGTGTGTAACATAATTTCACATATGCTATAAACAATGCACGATCATCCAATGAGATGTGTGGACATTGATCTTTGTGTACGAGGCCTTTATAGGCGTACAGTCCATATTGTGCATGTTCCAGACACACACAGTGCCACAAGTCCCGTGTCCATGTATCAGCCACCAGGCGTGAGTGCTAGAAGCATGAATCTATGAGAATCTGACGAATGTCACGGCCCTCCTGTGCCTCGCGGACTCCTTGAGGTGCTGCCACATCCCCACCCTCATCATGACCATCTTCAGGTGCTTGCAGTTCTGCGTCAGGGGGCATGGGCACATTTCTACGTACGCACATGTTGTGTAGCATGACACATGCCATGACCATCTTTGCAACCTTCTCATGGCAGTACAGGAGTGCCCCGCCAGACCTGCTGAGGCAGCGGAAACGAGTCTTCAGTAGGCCGAATGCCTGTTCTATGACTACACGGGTACGTGAGTGGGCATGGTTGTAGTCCTCCTCATGCTGGTTCTGTGGGTTCCGGAGTGGTGTAAGGAGCCATCTCTTCAGTGGATACCCGGCATCACCTGTATGTGGACAATAAAGGATGTTTGTGGAATGACATTGCTACGTACGCACCCCCCCCCTTCCTGCCAGGTCATTGCCGCATCACATACCCCACATTATCATGCATGAAATGAGACTCACCGAGTAGCCAGGATCTGTTCCCTGCGTGTCGCTCCATGTAGCGTGGTATTGTAGAGTTCCTCAAGACCATAGAATCATGGGTTGATCCAGGAAATCGGGCACAACAATGTGTAATGATCCTGTTGGAGTCACACACCATTTGTACATTTAGAGAATGAAATTGTTTTCGGTTGCGGTACTGGGCCTCCATGGCATGTGGGACGACCAATTCCACATGGGTGCAGTCGATGGCACCAATGCAACCCGGTATGCCGCCAAGTGCATGGAATCCCACTTTTGTGTTCGTAATTTCCTGCTCCGAGCGTGGTAGAGAGATGTAGTCGTCTGCGTGCTTCAGGAGGGCATCGAGCACTTGCAATAGTGTCCGTGAGAACACTGGCTGTGAAATGCCATGCAAGTGCCCCACTGTGTGCTGGTAGGTGCCTGTGGCCAGGAAGTGGAGTACAGACACCACCTTCAGTAGGGGTGGGATGGCGGTTGGGCTATCTATCATGCTGACAAGGTCAGCCTGTGTCATGTCCACAATGGCGGTTATGGTGTCCCGGTCCAAACGGTAGAGGGTGTGGATCTGCCCATCCGTGAGGTTGAACGGATGTGCTCGGAGGCGTGGGATTGCGGGCTGCCTGCGTGGTGGTAGTGGCTGTGCTGGCGGGCCTTGCTGGCCCTGCCTTGCCCTCCTCCTCCTCCTGCGTCTCCTCTGTGCGGCCGGTTGTTGTAGTAGTTGGTGTTCGTCTTCTTCTTGAAGTTGGAGTACTTGCAGTGCTATCAGGTCCCCCAGGGCCAACATCGCTAGTCCTGCCGGTAGCATTTTGGAGTGGGTGTGGTTGTGGGAGGGGGTTGGGTGTGCAATTTATGTGTTTTCAGGCTGTATAGCCTCCACCTGTGGTGATTCATTCCACCTGTGCAAGCTGCAATCCCCTTTGGGCGAGCACGTGCCGCACACAACGCTGCAATTCGACGCATGGCATCTTGCTATTACAATCATGTATTTCATCCCGATGGCAGTGAGATATTGGTTCATATGTTCATTCTGCTATGGTCCCATTGTTTCACATACTATCTTTGCAGTCGCGAACAAACTTGTGAAGGGTCAGTGGAATGTAGTACTCGATTAACGGTGGACCCTCATGCAGCACTGTACCGAGGTTCACCGACGGGCGGGGCGTCCCATTTGTGAGTGAAGCCAGTTGCCATTTTCACACACTGCCGCACTACATGGATGAATTTGTGATTTCAAGCGGTCACAGGTGCCTTTTTGACGTGATGTTGCAAATGAGGAATTCGAAGGACGGCGCTTTCGGTTTTCAGCTAGCGGCGAGGAGACGCCCACAGGTCTGACTGCAAATATAACGTTCTATTGTTTAATGTTCTTGGGACAGGGGCCATGGCGAGAATGCAATGATTGATATGAATAGGATGGGATGCGCAATAGCGTAGTGGACGATAAGGCAGGACGTTCCCAAATACATGTTACTTCACAACACTGGAATTCCGACCTGGAGCACAGTGGATTTTGCAGACTGCATTACGCACAGACTCAATGGAAATTTCACATGTTATGTGAGTAAATAATCAGGCGTTTTCATTCCGGGATGAGGGAATGATGTATGGATGCATGGACAGATGATTTAATGGAGTGTTTGCCATGTACAGGGCTTTTTGGAATCTATCCACCTCCCCTGCGCTATGTGATGCAGAGCTGCCATAGTGGGACCATCGTCTATCTGCCCTTGTTGAACCCTCCCTGTCTCGACGCGCCTTCAAACACTTGTGTGTATGCACGTTACTAATCCCATCTAATGGATTCTGTTTTGACAGACGCATGCACACAAACACTCGTTTGTAATAGTGTTTTCACCTCGATTTTTATAGTTATGATTCGCAAGTGATTTTTGGGTGGGAATAATCCTTTTGAGTGGGCTAGCATGCATATGGCTGTGGATTTAGTGTGATCATTGAAGTGAGTAATTCAGATGAAGTTCTGATGCCCATACTATTCTTTTTCATTTCATTTGGGTGACAGGTATCTCCTCCCCTTTTGCCGCTGCCATCTGTATGCCACTCCTGCAGATAGCTTTTACTCCCGACACCTGCTGCTTCGTGTTAATCAGTGGAGCACCATTACGATCTTATGGGACGATCGCCAATGGGCCATATGCCCTTACGCAGTACTAGTGGCTAGGAGCAACATATCGAGCTTTCAGCTGGACTAGTGCCTACCTAATGGGACGGCCCTGCGGTTCTAGGCGCTTCCATGTTGCCTTTTTGAACGTGAATGTAGCCCCTGTGTACCATGAAGGAACAGGGCGTCACACAAGAAGAAGCTGGTCATTTATTGCGGATGCAGCCCACAATAATGAAATATATTTTGAAGTTCATGACCTAATGGCTGTATGGGCTTGGTGATTTTGTTGTGCATTAAATTTCTATTCTGATATTAACCGTGTAGCGTTCTTCTTTGCAAGTAATGTAGCATATTCCTATTTGTGGAGCGATGTATTGTGAGAAGATCTGCATTGGGTTCCGGCTTCTGAGTATAGTTGCGTGGTACTGTACTGGCCGCGTTTGCCTACGAAGCCCAGTGTGGTCAGGGATAGGGGCTACCATTATGACTGTTTTAATGTTGTCATGCTCAGGGGCGGGGGATTAGCTTTTGTGTAACAGATGCCGGTCAGCCAGGTGGATTGGTGGACTGATGTGATTATCAGAATATGGCTGGTCACAGGTGCCTGTGTTTGCGTGCGTTTCTTGGAGGGAGACTGAGGTCATGTCCATTGGAATAGCTTCTGTATTCGTGCCATCTGTGCCCTGCAGCTCCCATTGGCCCCTCTTGAGATGAGCCTGGCTGCTCAGTCACTCTGCCAACTTGTGTGGTACATGCTTATGCTGATGGTTGGTTTGTTTACTGGCAGGAGTACAGGGCTGGTGCAGTCTCACTCAGGATACTGCTTTGAATGTTGCCTTACACTGGTGTCAGTCGATGGGGGGGCCTGTTTTTGTTTCTCTCATATTTCTGTTCATGTTGCTGGACTTGAACCTTCACATGCCTGTGCTGCATCAGTGCGGCAATGGTGCCATGGCAAATATGGATGGCCACTCACAAGGCACTTGGAGCCCCTAGATTCATTTGTTCGTTGGCATGCATGGGTGACTTGTACATTTCACTGGTTGCATTGTGTGACTTCATTGCACCTACGAGGAGTTGTGCAATGTGGCCAGGGAGTGGTGTACAGGCACTCAGTAGGGCCGTTTACGGTTGGTTCGCGATGCCGTACTTCTCACCATGGCGGAATGGTACTTTCCGCCATGCTTGATGGCGTTCGGTACATGTCCGCTAGGGTCAGAATTCGTGTACCGTTGCGCCATGGTGGTAATTACGGTTTGGCATGGCGCGCGTGCGCGTACTTGGTGCAGTTAGCGTTGGCGTTCACTACGGTGTCGCTAATGGCATCGTACTTTACGGTGACGGGTCATAATCGCACCGAGCGCTATTCGATGGCGGTATTGCATTTCCGCCATCGTTTTTCGATTTCCGCCAGGGTCGTAATGAGGGCCAAAGTCTTCTGTGCCTAATCCAGTGTATCTCTGTTCTCATAAACTTCACTCACCAATCTACAGAGTTTGTTAATGAGTACTCCTTTATTCTTCATATCATTACCCAACCCTCTCTCTGAATAGAGTCCCCTCATTGATTTCCTAGACGCAGTGTTATTCATCAAGTTCTTTTGCCTAATCTGTAATACACCGTGAGGTACCACCTATGGTGTGTATGTGCACGCATCCTGTGTTTTAGCAGCATTAGAATATTTATCAGCCCGCCTCCCTATAATATCTAGGATTGGCTTGGACCAGCTTAAATTTGCAATTTACAGGGTCCTGCCTCCTAGACAAATTATTGGTGTTGTTTGAAGTATGGGGTCTGTTACTGTTTTTTTTGTGGGTGGACCACTGCTCTGGGGCAGTGCCTTGATCTTTATCAGCTCTGGTTAGCCTATCTACCTTGGCTGTAAATTCTACTAGGCCTTTCAAAATGGTATTCACCATGTCCTTAATCTTTACTACATTATCCACAACATCAGCCAATTTCACATGATCAGCTTCACCCAGGATTTGGCATGTTATTCCTTTGATAGGGACACTTATTTGTGTATTTTTAGGACTCAATGGCCCTCATTACAACAGTGGCGGTACAGTGATAACGGCGCTGGTAGTGCTGCCGGTGCCATTATCACTGTACTGCCACATTACTAGTTCTGCTTGCGGGTGCCGCTCTGCACGCCTGGTCAGATCAGTCGTGCAGAGCGGCGCCCGCGAGCCGAACATGATGGTAGCAACGGTAACGTTATGAACGGTACCGCTGCTACCATCCTCCCCATTCCCATTGAGCCCTATGCGGGCTGAAATGGGAATGGTGATGTACTGGCTCTGTGTCCTGCGAAAGGTAAATTACGGGGCCCACCAAGGTCAGAATGGCCTGGTAATTCTACTTTCGCGGGACCCAGAGCCGGACACGAGTTTGGGGGTAGCCATGCCATTATTAACCTCCAACCTCGTAATGAGGCCCAATGTGTTTGTCTTTTCTTCCCCTGACACTATGCCTTGGGTAGCTCCATGCCCTGGGCATCCTGCACAACCTCTGCCCCTGTGGTGCTCTCCAAGTCGTACAAACTGGAATACCTGTTAAATATTGGTATTTACATCACTGGGACCTCCTGAACCTCATTCTAACCAATCACAGGGCAGTGAATAGTTATTAGTTCTACCTCAGGTGGTGGAATTAATAGGGGGTCTGCATCGTCTAATAGGCCAGCTGTCTGGCGACTTAGGCAGGAAGGGTGTTTTTTTTCTCATTCTCTTCTTCCTCCATGCATTACCTCTCCATGCAGAGGGGTAAAAGATATATGCTGGGGCTGCATATTGCCCTCCATTTTTATAGGCAGAATGTTGTCTGGGTGCAGGAAGACACCTTGTGTATTCTTTTTGCGACCGGAGGACCCAACCTGTCCAGTTGGTGGCCGTTTTTTGGTCCCTTTTGTTTCTATGTAATTGTTAATCCCTGATAGGTCCCTGCTAACCTGACCAGCCCTTTCCACCTTGCACTCCCAAACAGCTCAAAACAGTAGCAGCCGACTTTGCCTGCAGGGCTTTGCAACAAGGGTGGTCGGGGGAGGTTTTATACCCTCCTCCTCTTCCTGTTCCTCCAGGGAGGCGGGGCTTTACAGGACACCAACAGGACCGCAAAGTAAGCAGAGCAACCTAAAACAGTAGTGGCAGACTTTGCAGTCAGAATTCAATTAATGAAGCTCGCGTGTGTGACTCCTCCTATGAAAACAACATGCCTCCTATAGTGGCAGAACGATCAAACCAAAGTGTTCTCGCATGCTGTAATGTATATTAACACCCGGAAAAGGCGGTCTGACCAATCATAATCTGCTTTTCCCTGGCGCAATAATGTATTCACTGCCATGGAGGTTTCGAAAAAAAGTAAAAAAAATGGCCACTTAAATATATAAGGGATTAGGTCTCTTTTCAGATGACAGTGGCCATTTTGGAACAGCTATTCCATGCTCGCCGTCATTCGAAAAGGGACCTAAAAAGGCCATTTTTTTCATTTTTTTTTTCAATTCTGATGGGAGATGGTTTTGCGTAGAGCTCATCTTCTGTCCGAAGGGGAAAAATGAAAACTATTTGCTCCCTGGTAAATCCCAGGGTGCGAATGGCTTACACGCCCCTTGCTTCGCACAGGCCTACAAAGCCCGGTCTGGCGGGCCGTTAAACCACGTGTCCACCTCCGAGCCGGGGCATGAAAGATATAATCTCAAATAGACATTATCATTTATAATTCGTTTCCAAATGTTTATATAATAAAGGTCCTCATTTATGAACATCTGCTAATAATTACAAAGCATGATGTCAATAATTATAAGTCACTTAACTGTACCGCGCCACCGTTCCAAATAATCACAACCACGGAAATACCACCATGATCACACCAGATCGACACGTGCAACAGCCACAAGGAAAGGCGCGCGATCACTGGGACTCTATGCAACAGACCGCCCTCACCACGAGCGCTTATTCAAAGACAGCGCAATGATGACGTGAGTTTGTTTGTTTAAATAGGAATCCAATGTCATTCAAGATCGCATCTCTAGTAGAGGCTATCCTGCAAGACTTCTCAGACAATCCAAACAAATAGCAGAGAATCCCTTACTATATTTTATTCAGGTCCCATTGTTACATGTTGCAGATCTCTAATGCGTTCTGATGCAATACATGTGTGTAGTTCCCAGTGTTGTGTGATGTGATGCAATAAACTAGCTTAGGTCCAACTGTTGCATGATGTAATGCATTGAAATGGCTTACTCATATGCCGAATATTACACGTTATGATGGAGGTAATTACTTTACAAATGTCTCAAATGTTGTGTGACATAATGCAGTAATTTATCTCAGGCAACAGCATGTTGTATGATGTGTTTTAATGATTTTGCAAATGTCTCTTATACTGTGATAAGTGCAGTACCTGGGTTTCCAGGGTGTTCTGCTATTATGTGATGAAGTAAGTTTACTCCGGTCATGTTGCATGATGTGATACACTGAATGTGTTTGCTTAGGTCTCGAGTGGTGTATGTAGTGCAGTGAGTGTCTTGAAATCCCCAGTGTTGCATCCTGTCATGTTTTCTTCAGTCCCCCATGTTCTGTGACGGGTTTCTGTGAGCTTACTGTGATAGGGTGAGTTTGCTCTGATGCTATTGTTAGTCAACAGTGTTTCAAGCTTGCTCATTTCTCCCATGCAGTGTAGCATCGGCAGGTGCAGTCAAACTTTACTCCTAAGCGGGGTGGAGTTGTTTCAAAGACAGACGACATACCTAACCTGGGCATGTGGATTCAGATCTGTGTGAAAGGGATTGAGATCAATGGGAATCAGAGAGAGTTAGGGCTGGGCAGAGAGAAGTGACACAAGCACACACATGGATTAGAAGAGGGCAAGGTAGTGTAGATGGAGGGGGAAGAAAAATGAATACAGAAGAGAAGGAATGAAGAGCTAAAGGATAATAATTATGATTGCTTAGATGGAAGGCAGCACACTCTTCATGCATATCGTTACATGACTTTCAAGTGGGTGGAATCTGACAGGAAGGCTTTATTAAAAAGTCATGTTGTTTTCTGCAGTGCATGATTTCTAGCAGATATTCTCTTACCACTGGATTCGAATTGCCACACGTTCTGGCAGTGTTTTCTCATTTCAAAATCACGACATGTATCATCTCTGTTACTTCTACTGGAAAATGAGCTCTTACTATAAAATTCTAGTTGGGTATAATGATTCCTGTCACATAAACATGTTGCACTGTATCTTTGTCTTATGGAGTAGCGTATATAGCGCTCTAAAATAAATATCTTAACCTATTGTCTTTAGTGATGAGAAAAAACGTAACACACGTGCATAACCATATATGTTGTTGCAGTGGATTCGTTCTGCGGGTTACGTTAGCTGATTTTAATGGGCAGTTGTGTGAGCTCTGCTTCGAACAATTGTTGCGCCAACAGCTGAGAGGTTTGTGTGCAGGCGCTTTCCGTGGCACCCTTACCTGGATTTTGTATTTGTAGTGTAAGCGGATGCCGACCTTTCGTCTCCCACTCAGGGCCAAAGGAAAAGACATTCGCGCCACTTATTGTGACTATGGTGTAGGATCATTTCTGCCATTTTCTCTAAGCAGGAATGACCAGCACCAGCGTTCCATGGATGGGCAGTCATTCGAGCCTTATGCATTTCCATGGCAACCGAGAAGGTGAAAACCAGCTATGGTTTTCCCACTGCCTTCCACTATTTAAACATCTCTCTCCATTCCTTCTGAGCATCTTAATACTCATGGCTAGGCAGTTTGTTTTGCTTGTCACCTGGCCATTGTTTTCCCTGTTCTCACCTGAATCCCCTCTTGCCTTGTCTCTGTTCCCAGTTTCTTCTTGCCAGTCGTCAGTCTTTTTGGTTGGCTTTCCTTCAGTGTTCCTTTATGATCCCTTACCAGCTACTGCTTTCCTGTGCTCTTTTGGGGATGTCTGCCTCCTCTTCTTTTTAACTTCAGTTGTCTGCCTTGCTTGCCCTTATTCTGCCTGGACATTTCTTGGACTCCTTCCCCCAATCCTGCTGCACCATTATTTTATGGGATTGGAGCCATCTTCTCACCATTACTCCAATGCCCCTCTTCAGTGACTGCACTGTTGCTGCATGAAAACCCAGTCTCGATCCTAACTGTCCTGTCATCTTTCATCCTGTCTCCGTTCTACCAAACTATTCCAAAATCCTAGAGCAGATATTATTCAATCGACTCACTGAGTTCCTTGATACTCACAACCTCTGGGATCCTCTTCAATCTGTCTTCCGATGTCTGCATTCAGTTCCCCTTAATGTCAGCAACTTCATCCCTTCCACACATTATGTGAACCGTTCCTCTGTTCTTATTTTTCTTGACCTCTATGCAACCCTTGATACTGTCAACCATTCTGAACTTCCCTCTACATTAGCTCTACTTAGCAAGGCACTTGGTTGCTTTGCTTCAAACCTTGCCCATAGATACTTTCAGGTGTCATGGAAGCATTACCTCACCACTCATCCCCTTACTGTTGGAGCTCCCCAAGTGTATGTTATTGGTCCACTTCTCTTCACTCTCTATCTTTCAGCTCTTGGCACGCAGATCTCTTCTTACAGCTTTTCCTATCAACTCTTTGCTGACAACACTTATATGTTCTTCTCCTCTATTCCCTCCTTATCTGACAAGCTGTTGTCAACTCTCCACCATCAAATATTGAATGTCACCTCACTCACTCATGTTCAACTCCACTAAGACTACAGTTTTCTACTTTCCAGCCAACCAGCTGCCTCTTCCTCTCCCCTCTTCTTTTCTCTTCTGACTACCTTCCTTACTCTGCTTCCACTAGTAACCTTGGCATTATCTTAGAACCATCTCACAACTCTCTCTCTCTTCATCTGCAAATCAAATCTATCACTGCAGCCAGTGAGCTTTCTCAATATCAGAAGAATCCATAGTCTTCTTCCTTTCAATACTGTTAAACAGCTAATCCCGTCCTTAGTGCTTTCTAGATCTGACTACTGTGCCAGGCTCCTCTATGGATTTCCCAACTATGCTTTTTCACCTCTGGACACACACTTTTCAACCTTTATCATTTTACCGCTACCGCCTGTCGCTAGATTGTCTGGCTATCTATGAAATGAGGAGCTAAGTATAAACCTCTTCTCATCATCTTTAAAACTATCCATGGACTTGCTCCAACTTACCTATCAGCTCATCCCATTCCCTTCTCTCCCCCATTGCTTGTTACAATCCTTCTCGGCTCAACTCCTCCCCACTACTCCAACCCATGCGCTGCCTCTTGTTTCCACTCTCTCCCTCTCCTAGCTCCCCTACTGTAGAAACTCTTCCTCTCCCTCTCCATACTACTCCAACACTACCACTAATTAAATCCAACATCAATGCCCTCCTCCTTTCTGACAAACCTGTTTCCTAACACTGTATGTTACTCCATCACCCTTCTTCCCTCTATCCTTACCCTCACGACAGCACAACACCACTTTTTCCATCAGCCCTAAATCCATAACTTAGCAGTTCCTCCACCATATGGTTGTCTCCTGACCATCATTCTGGCTTCAGAGTAGCCAGAAACACAGAAACTTCTCTCCTTTACATCCTTGAAGACCTGCTCTCTAACCTTGATTCTAATCTCCCCTCTGTCCTCATCTTACTCGATCTCTCTTCTGTCTTTGACATGGTCAACCATGTCATCCTGCTCAATCGTCTCCGTGATGACCTGGGTATGACCGATCAGGCCCTGGCCTGGCTGACCTTGTTCCTCTCTGATCGACACTCCCAGATCCAACTTGGGTCCTTCCTTTCCTCTATCTCACTCTCTACCTGTGGTGTTCCCCAGGGGTCTAACCTCTCTCCCTGGCTGTTTAAACAATACCTGTCACCTCTCGCCCACCACATTGCTACTCTCTGCTCCAACTTTCAGTGTTCAGGGTCCCCTCTGCCACATATTCTCCTTCTCTCATCTCTGACTGTCTGTCTGCTATCCAGGAGTAGTGTGCTGGCAATGATCACTGCCTTAATGCCAGCAAGATGGAGATTCTCCTCATCGGAACACCTGCACCCTCCTTTCCTGTCACTCTCTGGCCAGCCTCCCTTGGCTTTCTTCCTGTTCCCATTGAAGAGGCTAAGAACCTCAGGGTCATCTTCGACTCCACAGTCTCCTATTCTCCTCACATCTCTGACGTCTCTAAGTAGTCAAACTACCAACGGCACCTCTTCAGGGGTTTCTTCTTTTCTTCTCCTTCCCCCAGAAGCTCACTGTCTCTAGAGCTCTAGTTCTCTCTAGGCTGGACAACTGCAACAGCCTCTTTCTAAATCTGCCTGCCTCTACTCTCCGCCTTCAGAAACTCATCTAGAACAGGACTTCAAGACTTGTCTTTGGCATCAAGCGAGGGATCATATCTCTCCACCACTGAAATATCTGCATTGGCACCCAGTGGCTGCAAGGATTACGTTCAAACCCTTTTGCATTGTCCACAAGGCCTTCTCTGGCCTGGGTCCTCAATACTTCCAACTCTTTCTTTGTTAATACCTTCCTACTCGAGCTCTTTGCTCCTCAACCTCAAGCTCCCTCAGGGTCAGTTGTTTCTCCAAGCAACAAGTTGGTGTTAGATCTCTTTCTTCGCTGGGGCCTGTAAGGATATTTGGCGTGTTACAGTACAGAGTACAGCACTACTGCACAGGTAGCAAACAGCACAGAGTACAGCACTACTACACAGGTAGCAAACAGCACAGAGTACAGCACTACTGCACAGGTAGCAATTTTTTTCGCAGCACCACCACAAGGGTGCGGTGCATTGCTATATGGGTTACCTGATTAACAAGGAAAGACAGACTATTCAGTCAAAAACGATTTTAACATATAAGATGCAAATCTATTTTTACAGTTAAAAGCACACGTGCTCATTTAAAAATGCACACTATTTTCACCTGAAATGCCTATGGTGCGAGAGACACATTTGAAAATTAACAGCTAACCTATTAAACATTAACCTGACTAATAAAACCTTATTTAACATAACCCACTAATAAAATGTGTTCTCCACTGCAGAATTAGGCATACTCTGAAAGCCATTTAAATGTGTGTGCAGATTTTTTTTTCTTCTCTTCTCTGCCTGCTTCTCCGTGTTTTTGTGCACAGTAACTGCAGGAAGAAGGAAGTCAGATTTGCAACAATTGCAAATGTATAAGCGAAGCTATTGTTGAGAGTAGGAGGATGAGAGATGATGGATTTCATTGGGACACGTCATACAGAGGGCTGAGATGAAAGTTTTAGTGGGCAGTATCGGGGAAAAAGACAGGCAGACATTTTTCTGCACTACTGGGGAGAAGACCTGGCTGTGGGACTCCTGACTGAATGCAGATTCCTGCGTCCTGCTACAGTCAAGATTTGGCAGAGCTGGGAGGAAGACCTTTTCCTGGTTGGAGGCATTCCTATCTGCAAAAGCTAAGAATTCCAGGCAATGACCCCGGTTTGAAAAGGAAAGGCGATCCTTTTACTGGGGTTAATCTTCAAGGGAACCACATTCCGAAGGAGAACAGCTGAAGAAAACTTTGAACAGATAAGGTAATTACATAAGCGTGGGAGCCGTGTGTGCACGAAAATATGCAGTCAGTGTAGGAAAGGGGATTCCTGTGCGTGTCTTAATCAAATACCAATGTTGCAATTTGAGTTCTGTTCTCCGCCACTCTCTTTGCAGTGTGTCATAGACAATGCTTTTACTGTACCATTTTATTTATTTCTGTAAAGAATGAGATCGTGTTTAAATGCAACTTTTATAATACAGAAAAATATTTGAAAACAGACGGGTGGTGTATTTACTATTTACCATTACAATGCCGATGATGTGGGGAGATTTTTAAACAGTGCAATGGTCATTTTAAGACAGATGTGTGCATGTCAGAATCAGTATGAATAATTGTGAGTGACTGTAGCATAGCTTGTTGGAGGTACATGAGCCAACGGGAAGAGAGACTCTCTGAACATAGCTCCCTACCGTATATAAGGTAGTGGAAATTACCACAAGACTACCATATATAGCTCTCTGTCGTAAATAAGTCAGTGAGTTCGCCCATGGTGGCACACCAACACTATCACTGAAAATGTGGTATTCCTAAAATGTAGGTCTGAGGTCTCTCTAGTGATCACACGAAAAATCTAAGCAAAGATAAGGGATTCTGGACATTGGGGCCACAAATAAAACAAGGGAATTATGCTCACCAAAATACCACCAACCACGTATACCAAATATGCAGGTCTGGGTGCTGAAATAATGCATGTCCATTGTATTATTGTTGCACATGGCCAAATCTGAATACAAAGAGTGATTATTGCTAAGTTATTTTTCGGCGGTAATAAAATACCGTCAGGCCCCAAATCTCCACAAAATACCCTACATATTTATGGTGCGTTGCAGGCCGGGAAAGTGATCATAGAGTACCTACTGGGCGTGGCAAGTGTGTCTCACACTGCCATTTGCACATTAAAGGGAACCCATTTTATAATAGCAGTGTGCCACTAAAAACGAATTTCAGAATGTCACAAAGGGAAACCACATTCTCAGATCTAGTGCAATATTTAGAGGCAAAGTTATTTGCACATGGGAATTGGTCTTCGAATAGCACGTTAGAATGGAGTAACCGCATTCAGGGTGAGGTGCAGAAAGAAAAACTAGACAATATTTTTGCAGAAGGCAGCATAATTCAGGTCTGCCTTACAAGATTATTGAATGCAGCCGATAAAAGTGCAGAGAAAGACTGTTTAATACGGCTATGCGGCAAAATATGGTTTATTTTAAACAAGTCCCTGCGAATGCAAGAGAATGATACTCAGCTAATTAACAGGTTAAAGACTGAATTAGAGGGGGCAAGTAAAAATCAGGAAATGTTGAGAGCAGAATTGGATGTATGCCAAAAAGACATGCAATTAAAATGCAGAGACTTTGATACTCAGTTATCCAAAAGCAAGAAACAATTTGAAGATAGTGAGCAAGAATTGGCACACTTAAAAGCCTTTGTGGATCACATTAGGCAGGATAAAGATGAGGTTGTTTCAGAAATGCAGATTTTACAAAAAGAACATTGCGAAAAAGAAGGTGATCTCCAGAGTGCAGAACAAGAAATGATTAAAATGATTCAAGAAAGAGACAAGAGAAATAAAGAGTTCAATGAATGCCAAATGCAAATGTGCGATATGCAGGAGGTGATTAATAAAATGAATGATGAAAATAATTATTTGCAAAATGAAGCAACCAGACTCCTTAAAAAGTGTAAGGACTTAGAACAGCAAATGTGCATTACCAGGTCCCAGGAGAGGCGGCAGGGTACCACATTCAATGGAGTGGAGGTGAATTCTAGCTATGCCCAAAGAGCTAGTGCTACAGTGGCTGGGCCGGTGACTGAACTTGGTTGCAGCGCCCTTGGGGGATTTGATACTCCCATTGGGGGCAGCCACCAATCTCATACACCTGAAAACAGGATTGAGTCACAAAATAGTGCAATTCCATGCATTGCAACAAGTAGCCCCATAAAAATAATGAAATCCATTAAAGCCCTGATCAAACTATTTAAAAAGGGAGGTGAATGCTGCATTGAGGATCACTTAGAAGCGGTACATGACATTTTTAAAGCACTCCAGATACCTAAGGAACAGTACAGACAATATTTTCATTTAACTTTAGATGCCCCGACGGCCAGCATCATAAGGGGATTAAATGAACAGCAGAATATGACATGGCTGGAGTTTGAAAAAGAAATTAGGCGTCATTTTTCTCCTTTTCAGTCATTGCAGGAGGCAAAGAAAGTCGCGTACACAATTACTGCTGGACCTAATACATCCCCTCGCCAATTTTTTCAAGACTTAAAAAGAGCATTCTCTCGCTTTGATGTATCTTTTGACTCAAATTCCAATGAGTTTAAAACCGCATACTTCTATGGGCTACAGAAAGACATCATATCCCAATTGGTCCGTGAATTTGACCGTGACAAGTCCCTTGAATGGATTGTACATCAAAGCACAAAGCTATATGAGGTACTCTATTGTCAGGGTAGAGAAAGTGATAAAATGAAAGATACCAGGCCTAAATCTAAAGAACCCTCAGCCACAGTAATGGAAATCAGGTCAGCCAAAATGTCCCTTGAGTCTGCTCAAAGCCAAGGTAAAAATAATGTGACACCTGAACAAAGGGGTAATCAACAAAGATCGCCATTTCCTGTACCAATGTTCCAAACACATGATCCTAGTAATAGAGAGAGCTACATCAGCCCTAGATATTTAGGGGATAGACCCCGGGTAGGATATCGGCCTGATATGGCAGGTATGAACAATAACCAGAGACAAAATCAAGATCAAAGAAATGATGGTCCCTACCAGTCATTGGGGACACAGAGCAGATTTGATCCCAGCACCATGATATATGGTAATCAGGATAGGCCCCGATATGTGGATCGATTTACTGATAATGGAAATCAACATAGGGGCCAGTACCCACAATCTGAGAGACAGGACATGAGGCAAAACGTGAACTACAATCCACGCCAGTACAATGATTCCCCACCAGGGGACTATAATCAAAGGATGGGTGCAACCCGCTCCCCTCCACAAATGAATCAAGAGTTCAGAAACCATCCCAACCGACATCAATTACCTGAGAGGTATCAGAATAGATCCAATCAGGGGGAAAACAACCAATATCGACCTAGGCCACAGAAAGAGGATCCTAGAGAGATGGAAAGGTTCCAGTGCCTTGAGGCCCAAGTGAAAATGTTAGCTGAGCAAATAGGAAAGCTCTATACAGCGCAAAAACAACCTTCCAAAGAGGGGGCTGATGGCCATAGCAATGACCGGGGGGCTTCCGAAAAGTGACTAAGTACTCATGATAATCGCAGTGCCAAAATGACAGATTGCTCTGATATAATTTTGCATCACGACTCTGAGATGCCTAATGGATTAAAAATGAAAGTACCAGTAAATGAAATTGTGATAGAAAGTGCAAATATTTCTAAAAAAGAGGTACGGTTTAACTTAGAGCTAAATAAAACAGTAAAGATTTGCACAAATGAAAAAGAAACATTAGGAATTCCAAAAGAACAAAGGAACAGATTTAAGAAAAATGACTCATGCATGGGGAATACCAGTGAACAGGGAGTAAGTGGGGATGCCATAGCTCCTTCCCTGGGCAAGCAAAACAATGACCAAACACAGACAGAAAAAGGAAATACTCACAAGGAGGGTACAAGTCAATCACCTGAAGAATTCTTTGAGCCACATATTTTTGAAGAGGCTGAAAGGGCTGGTATTACACTAAATGATCACAAATGCACAGAATTAAAAAATGACAAATTGCTGAATGATGTTGTTACACATGTTCAGTTGGAAGGTTGTAATGTGGTCTCTGATGTTACCCAGATGGATGGGCGAACAGTGGCCACACTCCAAAAAACCTCTGAACATGGAGAAATGAATAAAATATATCGCACAGAAATGGGTAAAAAGGAGGGAAAAATGTCTTTTCATTTACCAATGTGCTTAGCCAAAAGTGAAAAAGACCTGAGAAAGGTGAGCCCTGAAATCAGTAAGAATTCACATTTCTTATGTGTATTAGAGGAAGTTGAGGACAGATATTATGCACCCATCACTGTAGAAGAAAAATGCCACACCTTCGCTATGATTGACACTGGCGCACAGGCCACAATTATGTCCAAGGAGCTGGTAAAGAGTATCAATGAAGGGAGGCCTCCACAGAGTCAGATCACAGTGAAGGCAAATCAAGGCCCAGTGCATAACTTTAATGGGGAGGAGGTGCCCATCATAGGTGTAACTGAGGTTGACATACAAATAGGAAAGCACAGAATGAAACAAGAGGTATTGATCACATCTATTTGTGAAATTCCATTTCTGATGGGGACAGATTGCCTGAAAAGATTGTCTCCTCTCATATATGGGGTGAATGGAGTGCTGTGGTCCTTAACCAAAAAACCATTGAGGCCTAAGAAACTAAAATCACAAAACAGCAATATAAATGAATGTCACACCGTTGCCAAAACAAATGATGCTGTGGAGGTATATCTCCAGAATAGCTGCATACCTAGTGTCACTGTTATATTAATGTGTCAAGACAAAATGCAGAGCGACAATGAAAAACTACCTGTACAAATATACTTGGACCCAAGGAAAGATTGGCAGACTGCCATAGATGAGCACACATTACGTTTCTATTTAAAAGAGAAAACATGCAAACAGAATATTGCTCCTAAAACAGATTCAGAAAAACACATTACCACTCTGGCAGAAATACACATGGAAGATGAGCAACCATGGGTTCATGTTGGTATAAATGATTATCTTAAAACAATAAAAGCCACTTTAGCACTTGAACATGAAAGGAGTTTCATTAATGAGAAATTGTTGCAAAAAATTATGGAGAGGGAAGAAATCCCGAAATTTAGGATTAAAAACCAATATGTTTCTGGGTTGGACAGTCCAGACTTTGAAAACCGAATTGCAGGCAGATGCATGCTTAAAATTAGCATTGGGCAGAAAACAATTTACCATAATGTATGGATAGTGAGTGGAGCACAAAATGAATTTTACATGGGCAATGACATCATGCACAGAATGTGTATGGTGTTAGATTTACTTAATCAAAAAATATGGTCACGCCTAGGTGGTCCGGCACCTGAATTTGAAGACAAAAGAAGGGCTTATCATTGTGCACAACTGGTTCCTTATGCAGTCGAATTACAAATAAGGAAAGATACTATTATTCCTGCATTTACAAAACAGTTTGCAATAACACTGAAATGCAAAAATGGGCAGCAGATGAAAGGCTCTGATGCATTTGTATGCCTGAATGAATCCATAAAACAGCAAGGCCTGGATTATGAATACATTCCATTGATAGACATTGGTGAGGGATCTGTAAAAATCATGGTAAATAATAAAGGTTGTCAGGATATTCATTTAGAGGAAAACTCCCCATTAGGAATGGCCATACAAAAATCACATTATACGGCAGATTTAAATAACATGGTGATTGGGAATATTCCTAAAAAATATGTAGATGCCAAGGGCGAGTTGCCAGAACACCTGGACTCTCAGCCCAAAGGAATATTTAAAATTCATTCTGTGTATCCTTATGATTCAAATGAGACAGTGTGCTGCCATCAAGAGGATTGCATAATATTTAATTTAAATGAAAATGAAACAGGAAATCAGCCCATTGAAGTGGAAGCTGATATGCCAAAATATTTAAAAGTGGCAGCTCTACAAAAAGACACAGCCACACAGTTAGAGGAAAGCGCTGAGATTCCTTTACCAGAAGAGTTTCCAGAATTTTCCAGAATGGTAGAAGAGCAGATCTCCTTAGCGGATGCATGTGACAGCGATAAGGATAGAGACGACCTGAGGGAAATATTTATGGAGTTTAAGGATGTATTTGCAAAAGATGCTTATGATTGTGGTTTAACTGATTTACATGTGGCCACACTACCAGAAGGTTGTAGCAGGAATCCAGTGTTTGTACGCCAGTATAGACTACCGCTGGCATGTTTAGAATCATTGGCAGAGATTATTAAAAATTTGGAATCACGGGGAATAATCAGGCCCATTCATAGCACATCCAATACGCCTATTTTAGGTGTGTTAAAGCCAAATGGTCAATGGCGGCTGTGTGCAGACTTAAGAGAGTTAAATAAAAGAGTACCAGTATCTAGATGGCCACTACCATTCATTGATCAGGGCCTAGCTCAGATACATGGTTCAAATGTATTTACCACGTTAGATCTCACATCTGGATATTGGTGTGTGCCATTGGCAGAGGAGATACAACACTTATTTTCCTTTACATTTGACAGGACTCAATATGCCTGGCTTAGAGCTCCGTTCGGGTACATCAATAGTGGGAGTGAATTTGGCATATTTTTGAGAAAGGCCATGCCGGATGCAGCGGAAAGAGGAACAATAGTTTATGTGGATGATGTCCTGATAAAAAATGAAAGCCTGAAAAGCCATTTTGATGAAATAAGACATGTACTTGGCCAATTGCAGAAAGCAGGCGCCAAAGTATCGTTGCAAAAAGCACAATGGTGCAAGAAAAAAGTGAACTTTCTAGGGCATGAAGTGACTGAACGTGGGCTAAATCCACAAAGGAAGAAAATAGAGGCCATACAAAGATTAAAAGATCCTAAAGATGTGAAAGGAGTAAAAAGTTTATTAGGGATGACAGGCTATAACAGAAAGTTCATTGAGAATTATGCAGAAATCACTCAACCATTGAATAAACTGCTTAAACTAAATACTCCCTGGAGATGGGAAAGAGAGCAGTCTGATGCAGTGGCTAGATTGAAGGAATGTCTTGTAAAGGCACCATGTTTAGCATACCCCATAAAGGACAGGGATTTCTTTATAGAAATAGGTTTTTCTGAACATTGTATGTCAGCAGTATTATCACAAAAACACGATTTGAATCACAAAACCATTGCATATGCAAGTAAGGCATTTTCCCAAGTTGAAATGAAATTTAATGAATGTGAAAAGGCCCTATTAACCACTGTGTGGGCGCTACAACATTTCCGCCCCATTGTTCAGGGAGAAAAGGTGATTATTGAAACAAATCATCAACCTTTGCAATTTTTAGAGAGTAAAAGGATTAGATCAGGCAATCTAGCGCAATCCAGAATCACTTCATGGACGCTGGCATTACAAGGTTTTCCCGTAGAAGTGAGATATGGACAAAATAAAAAGAGCCCAATTGCTCAAGGGTTAGCTGACTTACATGACTGTGCAGCTGAACAAATACCAAATGAAATGGAAGTGGAAACTAGTTTGCAGGAATTTGAACAATCATCACACAAAGCTTTTGATGAAAAAACATGCAAGGATTTGCCAACTGTATATGTGGATGGTTATGCTTTTCACATTGAAAATGACAGTAATAAACAGTTAGTGGCAGGAATAGGAAATGTCTGGTTGAAATGTGAAGGCGTTCCCAGTATAGGGATGAGGATTGGAGATAGGAGCAGTCAGGTGGCGGAATTGGCAGCCATCTATAAAGCAATTGCTACTGCAGTTGATAAAAAGTTCAGTGAAATTGTCCTGGTGACTGATTCTGACTATGCACGGAATAGCTTTGTGGAGTATTTGCCTGGTTGGAAAGCAAGAGGCATGGTTACATACAACAAAAAGCCACTTAAACATGGAAAAATGATACAAGCGATAGACAAATTGGTGTCAGAAAATAACTTAACAATATACTGGAGAAAAATTCGTGGGCATTTAAAAACACCAGGAGAGGATAAGGAGGGAAATGATAAGGCAGACCACCTGGCTAAGATTGGGGCTGTGATGGGAGAATTGCTACATATTGATTATTTAATGGGTGAAATACAAATTGATGCAGTCACACGTTCTAAAGCACCAAAGGAGGTAGATCAACCGGTGGTGCAGTGGAGTCATGACACGCCAGACCAAGATTTGATTGAGGCACAAAAGAATGATCAAATTTTGGGAATCTATTATAATCATTTGATAGATCCTGAACAAAATCCATTAACAGAAAATGATTGTATGGGAAAAGAAGAGTTGAGGGTGTTATTAAAGAACAAAACACGAATCAGATTACAGGATGGACTCATGATTAGAGAGTCCATAACAGGACAAATACAGTGGGTAGTACCCCTTTCATTCAGAGGACTGATGCTACACCATGCACATGATGCCATAACTGCAGGCCATAGAGGTTCACAAAAAACATTAGAAATATTAAAAGATTATGCTTACTGGCCACATATGTCCCAAGATGTGGAATTATATACTAGAGGATGTCTAGTATGCGCACAATTTAAACCTGCTTCACCAATGCATAGAGCACCATTGATGAAAAGAGGCCTAACTCTCCCATGGTCAGATTTGCAAATAGACTATGTAGGTCCTTTAAAAAGGTCGAGCAGGGGAGACCGTTATATTTTGAGTGTGGTATGTTTGATGTCAAAGTGGATTGAATGTATTCCTGCACCAGATTGTAGTGCGCAAACAGCAGCCACATTGCTGGTGAACCATGTGTTCTCAAGGTTTGGGTTGCCACAAAGAATTGAGTCAGACAGAGGAAGTCATTTCACAAGTACTCTAATGAATAAAGTATGGCAAATACTAGGTGTGAAAAGGAAACTACATATCGCATATCGGGCGGCGTCTTCAGGTACAGTTGAAAGAAGCAATAGGTCTGTTGTGGATATTTTAAAGAAATTTGTGGCAGAAGCAGGTTCCAGCTGGGATTTACGTTTACCGTTGGTTCTGATGGCAATCAGGTCGACTCCTGCCAAAGCAACAGGTGTTAGCCCCCATGAGGTCTTAACAGGTAGGAAAATGGTGTTACCACAACACCTACTATACAGAACACATGAGCAAACTCTAGTGAGTGCATCCACAGTTCATGAATATATTGATGAACTGAGGAGGCATTTGCAACATGCATTTGCTTTTGTGCAGAGAAATCTGGAAAGAGCTGCTGACAGTGCAAAGTCATATTATGATAAAAAGACATCAGCAAAGGAATACAGTGTAGGGGATCAGGTGTACAAGTTTCATTTTGGAAAAAGTAAACAGAAAAATTCTAAATTTCTAGCAGCCTGGCAGGGGCCATTTCGGATTATAGATAAGATCTCTCCTGTAGTGTATAAAATTTTGAAAAATGAAGGTGAAACAGCAATAGAGCAATTTGTCCATGTAAATCAAATCAAACCATGCCATCCCAGACATGAGATCAGGCGGCTTGAGCATGTAGAAACAGATAAAATCCCTTGAACACAAAAAGAGAAAATAAATGGGTACAATCAGGAGGCAGTGACAAAGAAGTTAAAAAGTTGATTGTTATGATGGTACATAAACACTGTAATATATGTAAAAATATATAATATAAATAAATAAATAAATAAATAAATAAATAAATAAATAAATGCACATATAATGGAAGCTCATGGTTGGTGTGCAGAGAGAAAGTGTGTTAAATATTGAATATCTGCTTGTTTTCTTTTAACTTGTGTTTAATTTCAGAAAAAAAAAAAAATGAAATATTTTTACCAAGCATGTTTTATTTTTGGCAAAAGGATGAAGTTAGTATTATGCTATGTACTTAATTTGTTTATTTTCTATTTTGATTTAGACAATTAACATTATTTGATCGGAGGTTCCGAGATCAGAGCCCACGGGAGAGACGATGGAGTCCTGGAGTCCCCTAGATGAAGACCAAAAGATGCCTGCCTCCAGGTGGAGGTGAAGACAAAATAACCGGAATGCCAAAAGAGATGACTACTGTGGATTCAAGATTGCCAAGATGAAAGAGTACTCGAATGAACCGAATAACATCGCTGGTCGGGACATACCAAAAGAGACAAAACAAAAGTTCCGGCATATGAAGTTCCACGTATTTATTATTTTAATTATTTATTTTAATTTGTTATATTAATTATTTGTTTTAGTTAGTTGTTTTATTTCGTTGTTTTTAATTGACTTGGAAAATTTAAACTTAAAGTAATGCCACTTCCACTGAGAAGGCAAATGTGGAACATTTTATGAACTGATGGACTCAGATGAAATGTTGATTGCAAATTTTCATTGATGCACATGAATATTCATTTTGTTGGATTGCTATATTGTAAAAAAAAAAAAAGAACAAGTTGTTTTTAGGAATTGGCTTGGATTATAGCCAAGTTCTAAAAACAAAAGGAGGGTATATGTAAGGATATTTGGCGTGTTACAGTACAGAGTACAGCACTACTGCACAGGTAGCAAACAGCACAGAGTACAGCACTACTACACAGGTAGCAAACAGCACAGAGTACAGCACTACTGCACAGGTAGCAATTTTTTTCGCAGCACCACCACAAGGGTGCGGTGCATTGCTATATGGGTTACCTGATTAACAAGGAAAGACAGACTATTCAGTCAAAAACGATTTTAACATATAAGATGCAAATCTATTTTTACAGTTAAAAGCACACGTGCTCATTTAAAAATGCACACTATTTTCACCTGAAATGCCTATGGTGCGAGAGACACATTTGAAAATTAACAGCTAACCTATTAACCATTAACCTGACTAATAAAACCTTATTTAACATAACCCACTAATAAAATGTGTTCTCCACTGCAGAATTAGGCATACTCTGAAAGCCATTTAAATGTGTGTGCAGATTTTTTTTTCTTCTCTTCTCTGCCTGCTTCTCCGTGTTTTTGTGCACAGTAACTGCAGGAAGAAGGAAGTCAGATTTGCAACAATTGCAAATGTATAAGCGAAGCTATTGTTGAGAGTAGGAGGATGAGAGATGATGGATTTCATTGGGACACGTCATACAGAGGGCTGAGATGAAAGTTTTAGTGGGCAGTATCGGGGAAAAAGACAGGCAGACATTTTTCTGCACTACTGGGGAGAAGACCTGGCTGTGGGACTCCTGACTGAATGCAGATTCCTGCGTCCTGCTACAGTCAAGATTTGGCAGAGCTGGGAGGAAGACCTTTTCCTGGTTGGAGGCATTCCTATCTGCAAAAGCTAAGAATTCCAGGCAATGACCCCGGTTTGAAAAGGAAAGGCGATCCTTTTACTGGGGTTAATCTTCAAGGGAACCACATTCCGAAGGAGAACAGCTGAAGAAAACTTTGAACAGATAAGGTAATTACATAAGCGTGGGAGCCGTGTGTGCACGAAAATATGCAGTCAGTGTAGGAAAGGGGATTCCTGTGCGTGTCTTAATCAAATACCAATGTTGCAATTTGAGTTCTGTTCTCCGCCACTCTCTTTGCAGTGTGTCATAGACAATGCTTTTACTGTACCATTTTATTTATTTCTGTAAAGAATGAGATCGTGTTTAAATGCAACTTTTATAATACAGAAAAATATTTGAAAACAGACGGGTGGTGTATTTACTATTTACCATTACAATGCCGATGATGTGGGGAGATTTTTAAACAGTGCAATGGTCATTTTAAGACAGATGTGTGCATGTCAGAATCAGTATGAATAATTGTGAGTGACTGTAGCATAGCTTGTTGGAGGTACATGAGCCAACGGGAAGAGAGACTCTCTGAACATAGCTCCCTACCGTATATAAGGTAGTGGAAATTACCACAAGACTACCATATATAGCTCTCTGTCGTAAATAAGTCAGTGAGTTCGCCCATGGTGGCACACCAACACTATCACTGAAAATGTGGTATTCCTAAAATGTAGGTCTGAGGTCTCTCTAGTGATCACACGAAAAATCTAAGCAAAGATAAGGGATTCTGGACATTGGGGCCACAAATAAAACAAGGGAATTATGCTCACCAAAATACCACCAACCACGTATACCAAATATGCAGGTCTGGGTGCTGAAATAATGCATGTCCATTGTATTATTGTTGCACATGGCCAAATCTGAATACAAAGAGTGATTATTGCTAAGTTATTTTTCGGCGGTAATAAAATACCGTCAGGCCCCAAATCTCCACAAAATACCCTACATATTTATGGTGCGTTGCAGGCCGGGAAAGTGATCATAGAGTACCTACTGGGCGTGGCAAGTGTGTCTCACACTGCCATTTGCACATTAAAGGGAACCCATTTTATAATAGCAGTGTGCCACTAAAAACGAATTTCAGAATGTCACAAAGGGAAACCACATTCTCAGATCTAGTGCAATATTTAGAGGCAAAGTTATTTGCACATGGGAATTGGTCTTCGAATAGCACGTTAGAATGGAGTAACCGCATTCAGGGTGAGGTGCAGAAAGAAAAACTAGACAATATTTTTGCAGAAGGCAGCATAATTCAGGTCTGCCTTACAAGATTATTGAATGCAGCCGATAAAAGTGCAGAGAAAGACTGTTTAATACGGCTATGCGGCAAAATATGGTTTATTTTAAACAAGTCCCTGCGAATGCAAGAGAATGATACTCAGCTAATTAACAGGTTAAAGACTGAATTAGAGGGGGCAAGTAAAAATCAGGAAATGTTGAGAGCAGAATTGGATGTATGCCAAAAAGACATGCAATTAAAATGCAGAGACTTTGATACTCAGTTATCCAAAAGCAAGAAACAATTTGAAGATAGTGAGCAAGAATTGGCACACTTAAAAGCCTTTGTGGATCACATTAGGCAGGATAAAGATGAGGTTGTTTCAGAAATGCAGATTTTACAAAAAGAACATTGCGAAAAAGAAGGTGATCTCCAGAGTGCAGAACAAGAAATGATTAAAATGATTCAAGAAAGAGACAAGAGAAATAAAGAGTTCAATGAATGCCAAATGCAAATGTGCGATATGCAGGAGGTGATTAATAAAATGAATGATGAAAATAATTATTTGCAAAATGAAGCAACCAGACTCCTTAAAAAGTGTAAGGACTTAGAACAGCAAATGTGCATTCCCAGGTCCCAGGAGAGGCGGCAGGGTACCACATTCAATGGAGTGGAGGTGAATTCTAGCTATCCCCAAAGAGCTAGTGCTACAGTGGCTGGGCCGGTGACTGAACTTGGTTGCAGCGCCCTTGGGGGATTTGATACTCCCATTGGGGGCAGCCACCAATCTCATACACCTGAAAACAGGATTGAGTCACAAAATAGTGCAATTCCATGCATTGCAACAAGTAGCCCCATAAAAATAATGAAATCCATTAAAGCCCTGATCAAACCATTTAAAAAGGGAGGTGAATGCTGCATTGAGGATCACTTAGAAGCGGTACATGACATTTTTAAAGCACTCCAGATACCTAAGGAACAGTACAGACAATATTTTCATTTAACTTTAGATGCCCCGACGGCCAGCATCATAAGGGGATTAAATGAACAGCAGAATATGACATGGCTGGAGTTTGAAAAAGAAATTAGGCGTCATTTTTCTCCTTTTCAGTCATTGCAGGAGGCAAAGAAAGTCGCGTACACAATTACTGCTGGACCTAATACATCCCCTCGCCAATTTTTTCAAGACTTAAAAAGAGCATTCTCTCGCTTTGATGTATCTTTTGACTCAAATTCCAATGAGTTTAAAACCGCATACTTCTATGGGCTACAGAAAGACATCATATCCCAATTGGTCCGTGAATTTGACCGTGACAAGTCCCTTGAATGGATTGTACATCAAAGCACAAAGCTATATGAGGTACTCTATTGTCAGGGTAGAGAAAGTGATAAAATGAAAGATACCAGGCCTAAATCTAAAGAACCCTCAGCCACAGTAATGGAAATCAGGTCAGCCAAAATGTCCCTTGAGTCTGCTCAAAGCCAAGGTAAAAATAATGTGACACCTGAACAAAGGGGTAATCAACAAAGATCGCCATTTCCTGTACCAATGTTCCAAACACATGATCCTAGTAATAGAGAGAGCTACATCAGCCCTAGATATTTAGGGGATAGACCCCGGGTAGGATATCGGCCTGATATGGCAGGTATGAACAATAACCAGAGACAAAATCAAGATCAAAGAAATGATGGTCCCTACCAGTCATTGGGGACACAGAGCAGATTTGATCCCAGCACCATGATATATGGTAATCAGGATAGGCCCCGATATGTGGATCGATTTACTGATAATGGAAATCAACATAGGGGCCAGTACCCACAATCTGAGAGACAGGACATGAGGCAAAACGTGAACTACAATCCATGCCAGTACAATGATTCCCCACCAGGGGACTATAATCAAAGGATGGGTGCAACCCGCTCCCCTCCACAAATGAATCAAGAGTTCAGAAACCATCCCAACCGACATCAATTACCTGAGAGGTATCAGAATAGATCCAATCAGGGGGAAAACAACCAATATCGACCTAGGCCACAGAAAGAGGATCCTAGAGAGATGGAAAGGTTCCAGTGCCTTGAGGCCCAAGTGAAAATGTTAGCTGAGCAAATAGGAAAGCTCTATACAGCGCAAAAACAACCTTCCAAAGAGGGGGCTGATGGCCATAGCAATGACCGGGGGGCTTCCGAAAAGTGACTAAGTACTCATGATAATCGCAGTGCCAAAATGACAGATTGCTCTGATATAATTTTGCATCACGACTCTGAGATGCCTAATGGATTAAAAATGAAAGTACCAGTAAATGAAATTGTGATAGAAAGTGCAAATATTTCTAAAAAAGAGGTACGGTTTAACTTAGAGCTAAATAAAACAGTAAAGATTTGCACAAATGAAAAAGAAACATTAGGAATTCCAAAAGAACAAAGGAACAGATTTAAGAAAAATGACTCATGCATGGGGAATACCAGTGAACAGGGAGTAAGTGGGGATGCCATAGCTCCTTCCCTGGGCAAGCAAAACAATGACCAAACACAGACAGAAAAAGGAAATACTCACAAGGAGGGTACAAGTCAATCACCTGAAGAATTCTTTGAGCCACATATTTTTGAAGAGGCTGAAAGGGCTGGTATTACACTAAATGATCACAAATGCACAGAATTAAAAAATGACAAATTGCTGAATGATGTTGTTACACATGTTCAGTTGGAAGGTTGTAATGTGGTCTCTGATGTTACCCAGATGGATGGGCGAACAGTGGCCACACTCCAAAAAACCTCTGAACATGGAGAAATGAATAAAATATATCGCACAGAAATGGGTAAAAAGGAGGGAAAAATGTCTTTTCATTTACCAATGTGCTTAGCCAAAAGTGAAAAAGACCTGAGAAAGGTGAGCCCTGAAATCAGTAAGAATTCACATTTCTTATGTGTATTAGAGGAAGTTGAGGACAGATATTATGCACCCATCACTGTAGAAGAAAAATGCCACACCTTCGCTATGATTGACACTGGCGCACAGGCCACAATTATGTCCAAGGAGCTGGTAAAGAGTATCAATGAAGGGAGGCCTCCACAGAGTCAGATCACAGTGAAGGCAAATCAAGGCCCAGTGCATAACTTTAATGGGGAGGAGGTGCCCATCATAGGTGTAACTGAGGTTGACATAAAAATAGGAAAGCACAGAATGAAACAAGAGGTATTGATCACATCTATTTGTGAAATTCCATTTCTGATGGGGACAGATTGCCTGAAAAGATTGTCTCCTCTCATAGATGGGGTGAATGGAGTGCTGTGGTCCTTAACCAAAAAACCATTGAGGCCTAAGAAACTAAAATCACAAAACAGCAATATAAATGAATGTCACACCGTTGCCAAAACAAATGATGCTGTGGAGGTATATCTCCAGAATAGCTGCATACCTAGTGTCACTGTTATATTAATGTGTCAAGACAAAATGCAGAGCGACAATGAAAAACTACCTGTACAAATATACTTGGACCCAAGGAAAGATTGGCAGACTGCCATAGATGAGCACACATTACGTTTCTATTTAAAAGAGAAAACATGCAAACAGAATATTGCTCCTAAAACAGATTCAGAAAAACACATTACCACTCTGGCAGAAATACACATGGAAGATGAGCAACCATGGGTTCATGTTGGTATAAATGATTATCTTAAAACAATAAAAGCCACTTTAGCACTTGAACATGAAAGGAGTTTCATTAATGAGAAATTGTTGCAAAAAATTATGGAGAGGGAAGAAATCCCGAAATTTAGGATTAAAAACCAATATGTTTCTGGGTTGGACAGACCAGACTTTGAAAACCGAATTGCAGGCAGATGCATGCTTAAAATTAGCATTGGGCAGAAAACAATTTACCATAATGTATGGATAGTGAGTGGAGCACAAAATGAATTTTACATGGGCAATGACATCATGCACAGAATGTGTATGGTGTTAGATTTACTTAATCAAAAAATATGGTCACGCCTAGGTGGTCCGGCACCTGAATTTGAAGACAAAAGAAGGGCTTATCATTGTGCACAACTGGTTCCTTATGCAGTCGAATTACAAATAAGGAAAGATACTATTATTCCTGCATTTACAAAACAGTTTGCAATAACACTGAAATGCAAAAATGGGCAGCAGATGAAAGGCTCTGATGCATTTGTATGCCTGAATGAATCCATAAAACAGCAAGGCCTGGATTATGAATACATTCCATTGATAGACATTGGTGAGGGATCTGTAAAAATCATGGTAAATAATAAAGGTTGTCAGGATATTCATTTAGAGGAAAACTCCCCATTAGGAATGGCCATACAAAAATCACATTATACGGCAGATTTAAATAACATGGTGATTGGGAATATTCCTGAAAAATATGTAGATGCCAAGGGCGAGTTGCCAGAACACCTGGACTCTCAGCCCAAAGGAATATTTAAAATTCATTCTGTGTATCCTTATGATTCAAATGAGACAGTGTGCTGCCATCAAGAGGATTGCATAATATTTAATTTAAATGAAAATGAAACAGGAAATCAGCCCATTGAAGTGGAAGCTGATATGCCAAAATATTTAAAAGTGGCAGCTCTACAAAAAGACACAGCCACACAGTTAGAGGAAAGCGCTGAGATTCCTTTACCAGAAGAGTTTCCAGAATTTTCCAGAATGGTAGAAGAGCAGATCTCCTTAGCGGATGCATGTGACAGCGATAAGGATAGAGACGACCTGAGGGAAATATTTATGGAGTTTAAGGATGTATTTGCAAAAGATGCTTATGATTGTGGTTTAACTGATTTACATGTGGCCACACTACCAGAAGGTTGTAGCAGGAATCCAGTGTTTGTACGCCAGTATAGACTACCGCTGGCATGTTTAGAATCATTGGCAGAGATTATTAAAAATTTGGAATCACGGGGAATAATCAGGCCCATTCATAGCACATCCAATACGCCTATTTTAGGTGTGTTAAAGCCAAATGGTCAATGGCGGCTGTGTGCAGACTTAAGAGAGTTAAATAAAAGAGTACCAGTATCTAGATGGCCACTACCATTCATTGATCAGGGCCTAGCTCAGATACATGGTTCAAATGTATTTACCACGTTAGATCTCACATCTGGATATTGGTGTGTGCCATTGGCAGAGGAGATACAACACTTATTTTCCTTTACATTTGACAGGACTCAATATGCCTGGCTTAGAGCTCCGTTCGGGTACATCAATAGTGGGAGTGAATTTGGCATATTTTTGAGAAAGGCCATGCCGGATGCAGCGGAAAGAGGAACAATAGTTTATGTGGATGATGTCCTGATAAAAAATGAAAGCCTGAAAAGCCATTTTGATGAAATAAGACATGTACTTGGCCAATTGCAGAAAGCAGGCGCCAAAGTATCGTTGCAAAAAGCACAATGGTGCAAGAAAAAAGTGAACTTTCTAGGGCATGAAGTGACTGAACGTGGGCTAAATCCACAAAGGAAGAAAATAGAGGCCATACAAAGATTAAAAGATCCTAAAGATGTGAAAGGAGTAAAAAGTTTATTAGGGATGACAGGCTATAACAGAAAGTTCATTGAGAATTATGCAGAAATCACTCAACCATTGAATAAACTGCTTAAACTAAATACTCCCTGGAGATGGGAAAGAGAGCAGTCTGATGCAGTGGCTAGATTGAAGGAATGTCTTGTAAAGGCACCATGTTTAGCATACCCCATAAAGGACAGGGATTTCTTTATAGAAATAGGTTTTTCTGAACATTGTATGTCAGCAGTATTATCACAAAAACACGATTTGAATCACAAAACCATTGCATATGCAAGTAAGGCATTTTCCCAAGTTGAAATGAAATTTAATGAATGTGAAAAGGCCCTATTAACCACTGTGTGGGCGCTACAACATTTCCGCCCCATTGTTCAGGGAGAAAAGGTGATTATTGAAACAAATCATCAACCTTTGCAATTTTTAGAGAGTAAAAGGATTAGATCAGGCAATCTAGCGCAATCCAGAATCACTTCATGGACGCTGGCATTACAAGGTTTTCCCGTAGAAGTGAGATATGGACAAAATAAAAAGAGCCCAATTGCTCAAGGGTTAGCTGACTTACATGACTGTGCAGCTGAACAAATACCAAATGAAATGGAAGTGGAAACTAGTTTGCAGGAATTTGAACAATCATCACACAAAGCTTTTGATGAAAAAACATGCAAGGATTTGCCAACTGTATATGTGGATGGTTGTGCTTTTCACATTGAAAATGACAGTAATAAACAGTTAGTGGCAGGAATAGGAAATGTCTGGTTGAAATGTGAAGGCGTTCCCAGTATAGGGATGAGGATTGGAGATAGGAGCAGTCAGGTGGCGGAATTGGCAGCCATCTATAAAGCAATTGCTACTGCAGTTGATAAAAAGTTCAGTGAAATTGTCCTGGTGACTGATTCTGACTATGCACGGAATAGCTTTGTGGAGTATTTGCCTGGTTGGAAAGCAAGAGGCATGGTTACATACAACAAAAAGCCACTTAAACATGGAAAAATGATACAAGCCATAGACAAATTGGTGTCAGAAAATAACTTAACAATATACTGGAGAAAAATTCGTGGGCATTTAAAAACACCAGGAGAGGATAAGGAGGGAAATGATAAGGCAGACCACCTGGCTAAGATTGGGGCTGTGATGGGAGAATTGCTACATATTGATTATTTAATGGGTGAAATACAAATTGATGCAGTCACACGTTCTAAAGCACCAAAGGAGGTAGATCAACCGGTGGTGCAGTGGAGTCATGACACGCCAGACCAAGATTTGATTGAGGCACAAAAGAATGATCAAATTTTGGGAATCTATTATAATCATTTGATAGATCCTGAACAAAATCCTTTAACAGAAAATGATTGTATGGGAAAAGAAGAGTTGAGGGTGTTATTAAAGAACAAAACACGAATCAGATTACAGGATGGACTCATGATTAGAGAGTCCATAACAGGACAAATACAGTGGGTAGTACCCCTTTCATTCAGAGGACTGATGCTACACCATGCACATGATGCCATAACTGCAGGCCATAGAGGTTCACAAAAAACATTAGAAATATTAAAAGATTATGCTTACTGGCCACATATGTCCCAAGATGTGGAATTATATACTAGAGGATGTCTAGTATGCGCACAATTTAAACCTGCTTCACCAATGCATAGAGCACCATTGATGAAAAGAGGCCTAACTCTCCCATGGTCAGATTTGCAAATAGACTATGTAGGTCCTTTAAAAAGGTCGAGCAGGGGAGACCGTTATATTTTGAGTGTGGTATGTTTGATGTCAAAGTGGATTGAATGCATTCCTGCACCAGATTGTAGTGCGCAAACAGCAGCCACATTGCTGGTGAACCATGTGTTCTCAAGGTTTGGGTTGCCACAAAGAATTGAGTCAGACAGAGGAAGTCATTTCACAAGTACTCTAATGAATAAAGTATGGCAAATACTAGGTGTGAAAAGGAAACTACATATCGCATATCGGCCGGCGTCTTCAGGTACAGTTGAAAGAAGCAATAGGTCTGTTGTGGATATTTTAAAGAAATTTGTGGCAGAAGCAGGTTCCAGCTGGGATTTACGTTTACCGTTGGTTCTGATGGCAATCAGGTCGACTCCTGCCAAAGCAACAGGTGTTAGCCCCCATGAGGTCTTAACAGGTAGGAAAATGGTGTTACCACAACACCTACTATACAGAACACATGAGCAAACTCTAGTGAGTGCATCCACAGTTCATGAATATATTGATGAACTGAGGAGGCATTTGCAACATGCATTTGCTTTTGTGCAGAGAAATCTGGAAAGAGCTGCTGACAGTGCAAAGTCATATTATGATAAAAAGACATCAGCAAAGGAATACAGTGTAGGGGATCAGGTGTACAAGTTTCATTTTGGAAAAAGTAAACAGAAAAATTCTAAATTTCTAGCAGCCTGGCAGGGGCCATTTCGGATTATAGATAAGATCTCTCCTGTAGTGTATAAAATTTTGAAAAATGAAGGTGAAACAGCAATAGAGCAATTTGTCCATGTAAATCAAATCAAACCATGCCATCCCAGACATGAGATCAGGCGGCTTGAGCATGTAGAAACAGATAAAATCCCTTGAACACAAAAAGAGAAAATAAATGGGTACAATCAGGAGGCAGTGACAAAGAAGTTAAAAAGTTGATTGTTATGATGGTACATAAACACTGTAATATATGTAAAAATATATAATATAAATAAATAAATAAATAAATAAATAAATAAATAAATGCACATATAATGGAAGCTCATGGTTGGTGTGCAGAGAGAAAGTGTGTTAAATATTGAATATCTGCTTGTTTTCTTTTAACTTGTGTTTAATTTCAGAAAAAAAAAAAAATGAAATATTTTTACCAAGCATGTTTTATTTTTGGCAAAAGGATGAAGTTAGTATTATGCTATGTACTTAATTTGTTTATTTTCTATTTTGATTTAGACAATTAACATTATTTGATCGGAGGTTCCGAGATCAGAGCCCACGGGAGAGACGATGGAGTCCTGGAGTCCCCTGGATGAAGACCAAAAGATGCCTGCCTCCAGGTGGAGGTGAAGACAAAATAACCGGAATGCCAAAAGAGATGACTACTGTGGATTCAAGATTGCCAAGATGAAAGAGTACTCGAATGAACCGAATAACATCGCTGGTCGGGACATACCAAAAGAGACAAAACAAAAGTTCCGGCATATGAAGTTCCACGTATTTATTATTTTAATTATTTATTTTAATTTGTTATATTAATTATTTGTTTTAGTTAGTTGTTTTATTTCGTTGTTTTTAATTGACTTGGAAAATTTAAACTTAAAGTAATGCCACTTCCACTGAGAAGGCAAATGTGGAACATTTTATGAACTGATGGACTCAGATGAAATGTTGATTGCAAATTTTCATTGATGCACATGAATATTCATTTTGTTGGATTGCTATATTGTAAAAAAAAAAAAAGAACAAGTTGTTTTTAGGAATTGGCTTGGATTATAGCCAAGTTCTAAAAACAAAAGGAGGGTATATGTAAGGATATTTGGCGTGTTACAGTACAGAGTACAGCACTACTGCACAGGTAGCAAACAGCACAGAGTACAGCACTACTACACAGGTAGCAAACAGCACAGAGTACAGCACTACTGCACAGGTAGCAATTTTTTTCGCAGCACCACCACAAGGGTGCGGTGCATTGCTATATGGGTTACCTGATTAACAAGGAAAGACAGACTATTCAGTCAAAAACGATTTTAACATATAAGATGCAAATCTATTTTTACAGTTAAAAGCACACGTGCTCATTTAAAAATGCATACTATTTTCACCTGAAATGCCTATGGTGCGAGAGACACATTTGAAAATTAACAGCTAACCTATTAACCATTAACCTGACTAATAAAACCTTATTTAACATAACCCACTAATAAAATGTGTTCTCCACTGCAGAATTAGGCATACTCTGAAAGCCATTTAAATGTGTGTGCAGATTTTTTTTTCTTCTCTTCTCTGCCTGCTTCTCCGTGTTTTTGTGCACAGTAACTGCAGGAAGAAGGAAGTCAGATTTGCAACAATTGCAAATGTATAAGCGAAGCTATTGTTGAGAGTAGGAGGATGAGAGATGATGGATTTCATTGGGACACGTCATACAGAGGGCTGAGATGAAAGTTTTAGTGGGCAGTATCGGGGAAAAAGACAGGCAGACATTTTTCTGCACTACTGGGGAGAAGACCTGGCTGTGGGACTCCTGACTGAATGCAGATTCCTGCGTCCTGCTACAGTCAAGATTTGGCAGAGCTGGGAGGAAGACCTTTTCCTGGTTGGAGGCATTCCTATCTGCAAAAGCTAAGAATTCCAGGCAATGACCCCAGTTTGAAAAGGAAAGGCGATCCTTTTACTGGGGTTAATCTTCAAGGGAACCACATTCCGAAGGAGAACAGCTGAAGAAAACTTTGAACAGATAAGGTAATTACATAAGCGTGGGAGCCGTGTGTGCACGAAAATATGCAGTCAGTGTAGGAAAGGGGATTCCTGTGCGTGTCTTAATCAAATACCAATGTTGCAATTTGAGTTCTGTTCTCCGCCACTCTCTTTGCAGTGTGTCATAGACAATGCTTTTACTGTACCATTTTATTTATTTCTGTAAAGAATGAGATCGTGTTTAAATGCAACTTTTATAATACAGAAAAATATTTGAAAACAGACGGGTGGTGTATTTACTATTTACCATTACAAAGCCGATGATGTGGGGAGATTTTTAAACAGTGCAATGGTCATTTTAAGACAGATGTGTGCATGTCAGAATCAGTATGAATAATTGTGAGTGACTGTAGCATAGCTTGTTGGAGGTACATGAGCCAACGGGAAGAGAGACTCTCTGAACATAGCTCCCTACCGTATATAAGGTAGTGGAAATTACCACAAGACTACCATATATAGCTCTCTGTCGTAAATAAGTCAGTGAGTTCGCCCATGGTGGCACACCAACACTATCACTGAAAATGTGGTATTCCTAAAATGTAGGTCTGAGGTCTCTCTAGTGATCACATGAAAAATCTAAGCAAAGATAAGGGATTCTGGACATTGGGGCCACAAATAAAACAAGGGAATTATGCTCACCAAAATACCACCAACCACGTATACCAAATATGCAGGTCTGGGTGCTGAAATAATGCATGTCCATTGTATTATTGTTGCACATGGCCAAATCTGAATACAAAGAGTGATTATTGCTAAGTTATTTTTCGGCGGTAATAAAATACCGTCAGGCCCCAAATCTCCACAAAATACCCTACAGGCCTCCCTCTGGAAAAGCCTCCCTGCCTCTCTGAAACTAAAGGAGAACCATCTCCGGTTCCGGGAAGTACCTCAAGGCCTTCCTCTTTGCTTCTGACTTTTCTCTTGCTCTCCCCTGCTGATTGTCTGTCTGATACTGCACTGGTCACCTGGCTACCCGCTGATGTTGGGTCCAGGTCCCTACCCGCCCATTTGTACACCTGCACTGCCTCCCATCAACCCTTGCCCCTGGGTCTGTACCTGTAACCCGACATTCCCCCTACTTGCACTTTGGACAACTGCTGTCTGCATTTACCCTTGCACCTGGTACCTGCTGGCTGAACTTCTTGTTATTGTTTTGATCCCATGTACAGCACTCCCCCTCCCCTTTCCCCTGGCACTTTCCCCTCCCCTGAACTTGCACAATCTCATTGTCACTTGCCCTAGTAAGATTGTTGGCTCTGTCCTACCTCTGTTCCGCCTTCCTTGCCTCAGCACGCCTTGAAACACTTGTGTATAGGCTCGTTACAAATGCCATATCATATCATATCCTGTTCCTATGTTTTTCCATCCTATCCTTGTCTCTGGTCTATGTTTCCACCTTCCTCTGCAACATCTAGTCTTCAAGGCATACTCTTGCACCCATAGTCAAGGACCCATGTCCTCCACTCTGTTATCAATGCTAAATTTTGAAAGAGTGTTTTGTATCAAACATGCATTGCTTTCCTGTGCTCGCTATAAATAAATAAATAAATAAATAAATACCAGTGGTCTTTTCTTTTTGTTCATTGTCTGATTCACGAATGCCTCTTAACATTCAGTTGTATCGAATATATTGGACCAAAATATTTTCGGAATTGCTTCATTTGATTTCATATTTTAGATTGTATGATATAAAAGATTGATCAAGCTGTGTAATAGAAATGGGATTTCATTGCATACAAATAATATCACATTTTCCACCATCAAATAAATAGGGATGTGGTGGCTCTAATAAGAACAATAATTGGTAAAGTAAATGTGCCTCTTTTTAAAAGCCATTAAATGAACATGTAAAAACCCAATAGATGTGTGCCTGGTCACCAAAAGTACACAGACCAATGTACAAAATGCCCAAGATGCCTGTGCCCAAGGGTGTGGCAGAATTGCCAAAGTACAATTCTTTTATGATGGTACCCAAACTATGAATGCACCACAATGGTGATTTAGCACAGTATACAAATAGATTAACATAACATATACCAGCACTACACCTGCACATATCTTCGAATAATTACTTTGTGTACAATGTATTACAGGATTGTCTTATCAAACATTTTCATGCTGTCTATGGCCAACCATATAGCAATATTGCCATATGAAGGCATATATGGCAGTCATTTTAAAAGCATGCAGCAAAACGAGTGCAGATGATAGTGATTTCAATAAAAACAGCCAGTCAAATGGTTAAGTGGGATTACAGGACAGCACTTTCAGTGGGGTCAGTGTAAATAGAGAAAAGAGATGGTAAGTTATGTAAAGCAGGTGGAATGCCACATTGAGTCATTATAACAGTGAATTAGGTGTTCAATGGCAAAGCAGAATGTTTGCAAAAACACAGTGGATTCAAAGTGCATTATACACATGAAATTATGAGAATTCCCATCTGTGTAAAGTTGCATTGAAAAAAATAACCCATATTAACTAACAAACTTCCCTATTAAATGACACCCCAGTAACTAATCTGTTCTCCTGATTAAAATTGCAAAGCAACGTCAGTGACCACGGATGGAAATTTGTCTTGTTTTTTTGTTTATCTCTTTTTGCTCCATAGAAGAGAAATATGCACTGTAGAAAAAAGTGTCTTTCTGTGTTCTGAGAACTCTTTGTCTGCACAGGAAATAAGTTGATACACATACATGCTCTTGTGAGTGATTGTACAGTGGAATCAGAAGCCTAGGAGTTGCTGAGACACGTCAGAAAAGAGCCAGCTGTGGTCTTGATTGACAGGCAGCTTAAATAAATAGGGGGGGAACTGAAGGGCTGGGTTTTCTTTTCTGTTCTTCGGCTGGGTGCTGTGTGCGGCCAGTTGCCAAGAGGATTCAAAGGCTGCATTCCTGGCATTGAAGTCCGTTGGGTTCCAAGGTCAGCTTTTGCAAGTGCCAGTGACTGTGCAGGGCATTTAATCGCAGACAGACAGGAGTGAAAAAGGAGCCATGCAGATAAGACACAGACACTTTCAACTCTCATGTAAGTTAAGTAGAACTGAGGAGAGCGCAGAATGACTGGAAATTATCTGTGTTAAGTTAGACAGAAATGTATCAGTAATTTCAATTGAATTATTGAAGGGTTTTCTTTAGCACAGTGTGAACTAACAAAAATAAGAGAAAGTTGTGCAATGCATGTTTATTTCTCTTAGGAAACCACGGCAGTGCAATTTATTGGTAAGATGTAACAAATGGGTTGTCGTGAAATTAATTCTGATTTTATTGCAATAATAGCATGTCATTAAAAATACACACACATAAAAAGGGGTGACAATTGTCTTGGGGTAATGTTTCTTTTATATCTCTGTTGATTTCTCTTGGGCTGAGGGGAGGTAATTAGAAGATCTTCTAGTGTCTACATCATGGTGGTAAAGAATAACATTTACCGCCGGAGGTAAAAGGAGGTAAAATAAGCAACAAAAGGGAAAAATATTTATACAAGCTAGAAAGCTGGTGTGTTGTATGAGTGCATTCAGCCATGCATGCCTGGGCTGAATGGGGCCCTTCAAGGGTGTAAGCTAATGATGTAGATAAGTCATTAGCCTAATGTATACACAATCTATGACATTATTTATGATCTTACCGGGTTCCCTCTAAATGTGGTAAGCCTGGGTGGATACCTACAGTCAACCCTAGTATTGGGCAGAGTTATAAAACGGGGAAGGTTTGTTTTATCATATAGGGCAGTGTTATGAATATGCTCAGCACTGATTTACCACCAAAATAAGATTGTGCCAATTTACCGCCAGTATACCACGATACTAAAATACTGCCAAGTTAGGTAATAGCCCAAAGATAAAACCTCCAGCATAATTTGGTGCGTTGGCCCTGTGGGAACAGACTGTAAAGCAGCTACTGGGCATGGCAAGTGTGTCCCACACAGCCATTCGTGCATTTAAAGGGAACTAATTCTGTAAGGGAGTGTAGCGCTGCACATTGTATCATGTCGCAAACTGATGCCACATTTCCTGAAGTGGTGAAATACCAGGAGGCAAAGTTATATGCACATGGGGTGTTGCCATCAGACAATTCCATCCTTTGACGTGACCGCATTTCTGGAGAAGTGCAGAAAGAACCATTGAATACGGTTTTTGAAGAGGACAGTATAATTCAAGTCTTTCTTTTGAGATTATTTAGAGCTGCAGACAAAAATGTTGAAAAAGATTGTTTAATAAGGCTCTGTGCCAAGACTTGGTGTCTTTTAAACCGGTCTTTAAAAATGCAGGAAAATGATGCAGAGATAATAAACAGATTGCGGAGCAATTTAGAGAGGGCACATGAGCAAGAGAAAAATCTAAAATCGGAATTAGAATTATGCCATAAAAAATTGCAATCAAAATGCAATGAATTAGAAGCACAACTGTCTCAGAGAAGGAAGCACTTTGAAGACAGTGCGCAAGAACTAAAACACTTGAAAGGGTTGATAAACGACATTAGGCAAGATAAAGATGATGTCATTTTGGAGATGCAAACTATCTGGAAGGACAATATGGAGAAAGAAAGTGAGCTCCAGGCTGTTGAACAAGAGATGGTTAAGATATCCCAGGAGAGGGACAAAAGGGACAAGGAATTTAATCAGTGCCAAATGCAAATAAGTGAAATGCAGGACGTGATCAATAAAATGGGTGATGAAAATACTTACCTGTGTCAGGAGGCAGACCGGCTCCATAAGAAATGCAAAGATTTGGAACAGCAAATATGTAATTTTAAATCTCAAGAAAAGCAACAAGGCACCACATTCAATGGGAAGGAGGTTAGCCCCATTTCTTCACGAAGGAATATTCTACCATTGACTATACCGGTGAATGGGCCAGGTTGTAACACATTTGGGGGGCTTGACTCACCCACTGGTGGTTACCACAAGTCCCATACACCAGACAAAAGGAGTGAATAACAGAACAATGCAATTCCAAATATAGCGCCAAGTAGCCCTATCAAAATAATGAAGTCAATCAAGGCCTTGATTAAGCCAATCAAAAAGGGAGGTGAGTGTTGTATAGAGGACCACTTGGAAACAGTGCATGATATATTTAAAGCCCTACAAATACCCAGGGAACAATATAGAGAGTACTTTCATTTAACTCTTGATGCTGCTACTGCAAGCATTATCAGGGGTTTGAATGAACAAGAAAACATGTCATGGGTAGAATTTGAAAAAGAGATTAGACATCATTTTTCACCATATCAATCACTGGAGGATGCAAAGAAAGCCGCATATACCATGACAGCAAAGCCAATATCATCTCGTCAATTTCTCCAAGAATTAAAAAGAGCCTTCTCTCGCTTTGATGTATCCTTTAGTCCTAATTCAACTGAGTTTAAGACTGCCTACTTTCATGGCTTACAAAAAGACATTATATCACAGTTAATTTGCGAGTTTGATCACGAGAAGTCACTGGAATGGATTTTAGAGCAAGGCACTGAACTATTTGAAGTCATATATTGTCAGAGTGGAGAGAGAGATAGGATTAAAGAAACAAAATCGAAATCTAAACACTCCTCACCGATGGTAATGGAGATAAGATCTGCAAAAATGTCACTTATATCTGCCCAAACTCAGGCCAGAAATAATATGAAAATGGTAGCAGGCGCCCCTCTCTCGAAAGAACACGGCATGATAACCTGTTCAGAGGTTTTTAACCACTTTGAGATTTCACAGCCATCCGCTTTTTGCTCACTGTACCTTTCACAGATGGGAAATATCCATTTGCATATCAGTCTTTGTCCCGCCCACATGGAAAGTCCAGCACCAAATGCTATTGCAATTCCCTTCTGAACAGGTTATCATGCCGTGTTCTTTTGAGAAAGGGGCGCCTGCTACCATTTTTGTATTTTCAGAAATAATCAGAAAGGTGCACCACAGTGGCGGCCATCCCAAACACTGATGTTTCAGTCACATGATCCAAGTAATAGAGAGAGTTACATTAGTCCTAGATACCTAGGAGACATTCCTAGGGTGGGATACCGGCCCGATATGTCAGGCATGAATAACAATCAGAGACAAAATCAAGATCAAAGACACAATGGTCCATAACAGGCATTGGGGGCACAAAGCAGATTTGACCCCAACACTTTTGTATATGGCAATCAGGATAGGCCATGATATGTGGATCGGTTCATTGAAAACGGAAACCAGCATAGGGGACAGTTCCCACAAAATGAAAGACAAAACATGAACTATGCCCCGCGGCACTATAATCAATCACCACCACCAGTGGATCACAGGCAAAGAATGGTTACACCACGCTCCCACCTCCCATGAATCAAGAGTTCAGAAACAACTCAAATAGAAATCAATCTCCTGAGAGATACCAGAACAGGTTTAACCAGGGTGAAAATAACCAGTACCGGCCTAGGCCTAGGCCGCAAAGAGAAGATTCCAGGGAGATTAACAGATTTCAATGTCTGGAGGCCCAAGTTAAAATGTTGCCTGAACAAATAGGAAAACCCTGTGCAGTTCAAAAACAGCCATCAAATGAGGGAGCAGAAAGTCGCAGAAGCGATCTGGTGTCTTCTGATAATAAGTGACTAAATACTCATAGTCCTTGCAATGATAAAGAAACAGAATCCCATAAACCAGAATTGTGTAACGGTCCTGAATAGATTGCTGATTTAAACATAAAGATGACCACAAATGAGAATGAGGCACGGGGATGCAAACACACATAAAATGGAAGTTTGGTTTAATTTAGCGTTGAATCAAACAATCGAAGTGTGTGCAAATGAAAAAGAGAACAAGGAAAATAAATAAGAAATTCCTAAAGAGCAGAGAGGCAGACCTCACATGCCATGACAAAACACCTGATAATAGGGTAGGATTAGTTGTTAAAATATCTTCCCTTGAGAGTCAAAATGCTGATGAGGGGCAGACAAGAAAAATGAGTACTTAAAAGGAGGGCACAGTCCAATCACCTGAAAAGACTGATACTGTGCCAGATGCAAATAGGTGCTCAGAGTCAGAAAATGACAAGTTACCATGTGATGTTTATGAGCATGTACAGTTGAAGAACTGCAGTGTGAACGCTGATGGTCCCCGAACAGAGGGGCGAATGGTGGCTGCACTCCAGATGACTTCTGAACATTGAGAAACAGACAACAATTCCCGAAATGACAAAGGCAAAAAGTGAGACGGGCCTGAGAAAAGTGAGTCCTGAAATCAGCAGAAATTCACACTTTTTGTGTGTATTGGAAGAAGTTGAGGACAGATATTATGCTCCCATTACTGTGGAAGAAAAGTGCAATATGTTTGCAATGATTGACACAGGTGCATAGGCCACAATCATGTCCAAAGAGTTGGTAAAAAGTATCAATGAAGGGAGATCCCCACAAAATCAAATCAGAGTGAGACAGAATGAAGGCCTGGTACATAATTTCAATGGCAAGGAGGTACCTATCAAAGGTGTTACTGGGGTTGACATGAAGGTAGGAAAACACAGGAATAGACAGGAAGTATTGATCACATCTATCAGTGAAATTCCATTCTTGATGGGAACAGATTTCCTGAAAAGGTTGTCACCCCTCATTGATGGAGTAAATGGTGTTCTGTGGTCTCTAACAAAAAAAAACATTAAGGCCTAGGAAAGTAAAGTCACAAAACAGCAGTTTAAACGAATGCTATACCATTGCTAAATCAAATGATGCAGTGGAGGTGTATCTTTAAAATGGGTGTGCGCCTAGTGTCAATGTTATCCTAATGTGTCAGGGTGAAATGCAAAGTGAATAAGAGAAACAATCCATGGAGATTAATTTGGGTCCCAGGAAAAAATGGCTAACTGAAATAGATGAAAATACATTGTGCTTTTACTTAAAATAAGAGAAGTGCAAGCAGAATGTTATCCCCATAATAACCACGGCAAAACATATTACAACCCTTTCTGAAATACACATGAGAGATGAACAGCCATGGATCCATATTGGTATAAATGGTCATTCTGAAATGGTAAAAGCCACGTTAGCACTTGAACAGGAAAGGAGTTTTATTAATGAGAAACTATTTCAGCGAATAATTGAAAGGGAGGAGATCCCAAAATTCAGAATTAAAAACCAACACATTACTGGGTTGGACGGTCCAGACTTTGAAAATAGCTAATAATTACCATTAGCCCAAAAACCATATATCACAATGTGTGGACAGTGAGTGGGACTCAAAATGATTTTTATTTGGGAAATGACATCCTGCACAGAATGTGTATGTTTTTGGACTTCCTTAATCAAAACATTTGTTGCGACTAGGAGGACCTGCACCTGAATTTGAAGACAAGAGACAGGGTTATCATTGTGCGCAGTTGGTGCGCTATACAATGGAGCTACACGTGAAGAAGGATGAAAACATTCCTGCATTCACCAGACAAGTCATTATAGCAATAAAGCACAGGAATTGACTTGTAGATTTGTGTGCATAAATGAATCCATGAGGCAGCAAGTACTAGAATGCGAATATACACCATTGGTGGAGATTGGCCCATCAAAAGCATGGAGGATAACTAAACGTGTCAAGACATTTATTTGGAAGAGAATTCTGCCAATAAAAAATCACATTACACTGCAGATTTCAGCAATACAGTGATTGGGAATATCCCTAATAGATATGTAAATGCACAGGGCATGTTGGCAGAGTCACTGGACTCTCAACCTAAAGGGATATTCAAGATTCAATCTGTGATCCCTATGATTCCAATTAGGCAATTTGCTGTAACCAGGAGAATTGCATATTATTTGATTTAAGTGAAGGTAAAACAGAAAATTAGTCTATTGAAATGGAGGCTGATATTCCAAAATACTTAAAGGTCGCAACTCTACAAAGAGATAGAGCCACACGACTAGAAGAAAGCACAGAGGTTCCTCCATTGGAGGATTTTCCTGAATTTTCAAAATGGTAGAGGAACATATTCTGTCAGCAAATGTGTGTAGTAGTGAAGAAGACAGGAATGAATTTAGAAAAATATTTATGGAATTTAAGGAGGTTTTTGCCAAGGACACATATGATTGCGGCCTAACTGATTATTTGCATGTTGCCACATTACCAGAGGGATATGGTAGAAATCTGCTATTTGTGCGACAATATCGGTTACCACTGGCATGCTTGGAGTCACTAGCAGAGATAATTAAAAATGTAGAATCCAGAGGAATTATCAAACCCAGTCATAGTTCCTCAAACACTACCATTTTGGGTGTATTAAAACCAAATGGTCAATGGCTTCTGTGTGCAGACCTGAGGGAATTAAACAAAAGAGTGCCAGTGTCTAGATGGCCGCTCCCATTTATTGATCAAGGCCTTGCACAGGTTCATGGATCAAAGGTGTTTACCACATTAGACCTTACATCTGGGTACAGGTGTGTGCCATTGGCTGAAGGCATTAAAAACTTATTTGCATTTTCATTTGATAAAACACAATACGCTTGGTCCAGAACACTATTTGGGTATGTTAATAGTAGGAGCGAGTTTGGCATATTTTTGAGAAAAGCACTCCCATCTGCGGCAGAAAGGGGAACCGTAGTCTATGTAGGTGATGCTCTGATTAAAAATGAAAGCCTGAAAAGTCCTTTTGATGAAATTAGACATCTATTACAGAAAGCGGGAGCCAAAGTATCCTAGCAAAAGGCCCAATGGTGCAAAAAGAAAGTAAACTTCTTAGGGGCTGAATCATACTGAGCTATCATAATGTTGTGTAGTAAGGTTTTTTCTGCATGGGCATCAAATAAACAAAGAGACATGGTGAGGGGGAATGGAGACGTAAATATTATGAAGGTGTGTGTATTTGGTTGGGAATTATTGTGGTGCAAAGTGATGCAAGGTGCAAAATATTGTCTTGTTTCTCTATAATATGTGTTTAATTGCGGGTATTCAAAGTGGTAAATCCAGGGAGCTATGGTGTTTTGGCCACGTTTTTCAAGCCAAGTAGTGAAAAAGGGATAGAAAATTGTTTTATGCCATGTACTTAACCTGTTTCTTTTCTATCCACTTTAGATACCATTAACCTATTACCCCGGCAGGGCCGGTTCCACACGGGATCAGAGGCCAAGGGATCAGAGACCACGAAAGGAGGCCCTCGGGAAGCCCCAGACCGAAGAATGGGGATGGAGATAAAGAGCCTGAGGTGCCAAAAAATATGACATCCGTGAAGCACACTCCATGGAGAGCCAGACCAGAGAAATTTTGCTGAGGATGCTGTTGTGCGAAAAATTGGTTCAAAGACTGATGGACAGGACACCCGGAGGTGTGGTCCTGAGGATTCTGGGTATCAAAAATGTGAACATGATTAGTCCTAATTTTGTTTTGTTCATCCTCAGTCCCTTTATTTTCATTTGTTGCTGATGGAGCATATTAATGTGCTATGTTCTGCCAGTTTGGACTTGAACTGGGGACAATGGGAGTTGTTTATTTAAATTTTATTTTATTATTTTATTTTTGTGCATACACCCTGGTAAAAAAAGAAATGTTTACTCCATAAACTACATACATGTTAAGACTATTATTAAAAAACTATGGTATTATGGAATATGAACCTTCAATGGAAGTGTAATACGGAACACTTCAGTCGGAAGTGTACGAAGACTAATTCGGTAATTCATAGAATTTAGCGCAGAAGCAGCGCACACGGGCAGTGCAGAGAGGGAGCATGCACCAGCGTGCCCCAGACGCGTGCGCCAAAACCCATTTTCACACACAGCCTATTCATGGATACTTACATCCATAACCAGCCGTGCAGCAGCGCCAGTTACGCCCCCAACCCCGCCCCGTGCGCCAAAAACATCGCACAAATCCCCTACATGGTGCAAAGGCCAGTGGACCAGCTTACAGCCCACCAACCATGAAAACGCACTAAAAATGCCACTCAGCCCTCACGCACCAGCGAAATCGCATGTAAAACTCCACGCGCACCCCTCAGAATACGCGTACCCTGCTCACGCCAGCAAAATCACGTGTAAAACTCCCCGCGCACCCCTAGAATACCCAGACCCTGCTTGCGCCAGTGAAATTGCACGTAAAACTACCCACGCACCCCTGGAATACGCATAACCAGCTCGTGCCAGTGAAATCGCGTGTAAAACTGCCCGCGCACCCTTGGAATATGTGTACCCCGCTCGCGCCATTTAAATTGCGTGTAAAACTCCCTGGACACCCCTCGGATTACATGTACCCAGTTCGCGCCAGCAAAATCGCGTGTAAAACTCCCCGTGCAGCCCTGGAATACGCGTACCCCGCTTGCGCCAACGAAATCACGTGTAAAACTCCACGCGCACCCCTCGGATTACGTGTACCCCACTCACGCCAGTGAAATCGATTGTAAAACTCCCCGCGCACCCCTCGGATTATGCGTGCCCTGCTCATGCCAGCCTGATCACATGTTATTCTCACTCCCGTACCCCCAAATTCACGCAGCAGTGTGGTGAGAAGCCACATGCACCCCCTGCAGCCAGACCATGCCACAGGGGTCCACCCTACACCCCTACCCATGCTCTGCAGGCAGCCCATCCTCTCTGACCATGCCCCACAGGCAGCCCATCCATCCTCCCCATGCCCTGCAGGCAGCCCAGCCACCCTGACTATGCCCCGCAGGCAGCCCATCCACCGTGACCATGCCCCTCTGCAGCCCATCCACTCTCCCCGTGGCCCGCAGGCAGCCCATCCACCCTGACCACGACCCGCAGGCAGCCCATCCATGCTCCCAGTGCCCCGCAGCCAGCCCATCCACCCTGAATATGCCCCGCAGGCAGCCCATCCATCCTCCCATCAACTCTGACCATGCCCTGCAGGCAGCCCATCCACCCTGAACATGCCCTGCAGGCAGCCCATCCACCCTCACCATGCCCCGCAGGGAGCCCATCCACCCTGACCATGCCCCACAGGCAGCCCATCCACCCTCCCCATGCCCCGCAGGCAGCCCATCCACTCTGACCATGCACCGCAGGCAGCCCATCCACCCTCCCCATGCCGTGCAGGCAGCCCATCCACCCTGACCATGCCCCACAGGCAGCCCATCCACTCTGACCATGCCCCGCAGGCAGCCCATCCACCCTGACTATGCCCCGCAGGCAGCCCATCCACCCTCCCCATGACCTGCAGGCAGCCCATCCAGCCTGACCATGCCCCGCAGGCAGCCCATCCACTCCGCCCATGCCCTGCAGGCAGCCCATCCACCCTGACCATGCCCCACAGGCAGCCCATCCACCATCCCCATGACCCGCAGGCAGCCCATCCACCTTTCCCATGCCCTGCGGGCAGCCCATCCACTCTGACCCTGCCCCGCAGGCAGCCCATCCACCCTGACCATGCCCCGCAGGCAGCCCATCCACTCTGACAATGCCCCACAGGCAGCCCATCCACCCTCCCCATGCCCTGCAGGCAGGCACCATGGCACCATGCACTTGGGAGCCCCCCACCCAACCCCCATTGACAGGCACCTGCCAGAAGGCCCCGACTCATGTCACCCCACCCAACCCCCATTGACAGCAGGCCCCCGACTCATGTCCCACCCACCCGCCATTGACAGGCACCTGCCAGCAGGCCCCGATTCATGTCCCCCCACCCACCCCGCATTGATGGGCACCTGCCAGAAGGCCCTGACTCATGTCCCCCCCACTAACCCCCCATTGACAGCAGTCCCCGACTCATGTAGTTGACAGGCACCTGCCAGCAGGCCCCAACTCATGTCCCCCCGCCCACCCCCATTGATGGGCACCTGCCAGCAGGCCCCGAATCATGCCCCCCTAACCCACCCCCATTGACAGGCACCAGACTCATGTCCCCCTCACCCACCCCCCATTGACGGGCAACTGCCAGCAAGCACCAACTCATGTCCCCCACCCACCCCCCATTGACTCATGTAGCCCACCCAACCCCAATTGACAGGCACCTGCCACCAGGCCCCGATTCATGTCCCCGCCCACCCACTCCTCATTGACGGGTACCTGCCAGCAGACCCCAGACTCATGTAACCAACACCTACCCCCAATTGACGGACACCGGCCAGAAAAACCCTGACTCATGTCCCCCCCACCCACCCCCTATTGACGGGCACCTGCCAGCAGGCACCGACTCATGTCCCCCCCACCCATCCCCAATTGATGGGCAACTGCCAGCAGGCCCCGACTCATGTCCCCCCAAATACCACGTCATAACTATACAGACCCATGGCCCTAATGGCAACCCAAATTCCACCCCCCCACCCCCCAGTACAAACACCCAATGATCCACTGCACCCACTCAGTAGTAAATTACCCATTCCATGATAGTCTGAAAAGAACCAGCATGCCCATCAACAAATGTCCTACAGAGCCACACAGTGGCAACACATGACTGAGCCAATGCTCATGGAGACATGCACGAAATAAATAATAGTAGACCACACCAATAATGAAGATCAATGAAATGTATTAAAAAGAAAACCAAATGACAAAATGAAAACCACACATGCAAATGAAGAAATAATTGCAATATGAAAAATAAAGTAAAATCCAAGGAAAAATAAAAATCTAAAACATGAAAAAAGAAAAGTGGTCCATCCCCAAAGTCCATAGAAAGAAATCCTAAGTTGAAAAGCATAAAAAAACATTACTCCATGTGAAGATATAAAAAAGATAGTATGTACATGTCCGCAAAAATAGTAAATGAAAGTCTGAAGGGTCCATTATCCCAAAACAAAAGTAAACCTACAAAAAACCCTATAAAAAATACAACTATATACACAAAGTGGAGCAAAGTCCGTGGACTCCAAATCATAATAAAAACCAAATGAAACCTAGACCTAAATAACTATATACAAAGGCCCCGGGCTAGTCCGACGGCTCAATTTTTGATGTCCCGGGCCAGGGCATCATCAAACTCCACATCAATGTTCTGGAGAGGGCCTCTTCCCTGGCCTCGAGGTCTCGCAGGGATGCAGCCATGGCCTCCTCCATCTCCCTGCGAGTTGCCTTGAGGCACTCAGCCTGCCACAAAGCCCGGTGCATGGAGTTATACTTCTTGACCATTGTGAGCCGTGCCCTCTCTGCCCGCCGCCGCTCCGCACCTATTCGCTGGCTCAACCACAGCCACACGGAAGACACTCCCAATCCTCGGTCCTCCTGCCCGCCCGCCGATGCCTGCCCCGATGATGTAGAGGGCCCCAGGCCACATGCCTCCTATGCAGAGCCTGCCGCCACCTTTCTGCTGCCTGCCGCCGCCACCATGACTGCCTCCGGGTAGATGGCAACATCCGGGGCCGTCGTGCAGGTGCCCTGCTTGTATGTGCCTGCACATCATTTGTTGCCAAGGGTCCAGTTGCTGGGGTGACCACCTGTGCTGGAGCTCCAACTCCCGATTGTGGCAGGGATGGTTTCTCCACCAGACTGGCTGCGTTGGTTGGGGCAGGTCCACAGGGGGCCATGGTGGCACCTGGGCCGGAAGACGGCATGGAGAATGACTGGCATATAGTGTGCACACAGGAGGAGAGGGCCACAAGATAGAGCGATACATGGAGGAAACCCTCGACCATGTGCCCTCCCAACTGGGCCACGTTGGCACACATCTCTTCCTGATGGCGCGCGTGGTACCCCCAGGAAGAATGCACGTCATCAGGAATGTCAAATGTGCACAACGCGACACCAATCAGGACAGACTCAGTCCTGTCACGGGTCTCCACGTTCGCAGGTAGAGGAGTGCCAGATGACGTGGACCTCCCCCTACCTGCGGACGGGCCTGGGATTGGGCATTCCTGCTGGTGCATGGTGATGCAGACACAGTATAATTGACAGTGACATGCACAGGCCCCTCTGTGGTGACCTGTGCTGCCTCCTGCCCCTGGACTGCACCACTTGCATCAGTGGTACCACCCCCACCAGGCCCCATGTGCGGCTCTGAAGCGGCCTCCTCCTCCTCCGTACACACCACCAACATGGATGGCTGTGCATCGTCTTCTGCCGTCGCCAGACCCTGTGGGGGCTCACCCGCCCCTTCCGCTGCAGCCATAGTGACGGACGCGGCACCAGTCACCTTGCTCCTGGATGATGGAATTTCCTGGGAGGGTGACTGGGTCTTGCATCGCCAGCCTGTGGAGGCATCCCTGCCGATTTCCTCCACAACGCTGTCTGCGCCCACTTCTTCTCTCGTCGCTGTGTAAAGGGAGACATTGAACACAAGCATCAGGGTACTGTACAATAGTCCTCTAGACACAAAGCAATAGCACATGAGTGGCACTGTCAAACGTCACTTCCATCATGTCCCTCCACAAGACTTGGATCAGTGCAGGCAACACACATGCATGAACAGGCATGGCACATGCAACAAACATTTGCATCCATGTCGAAGGCACCATAAAAACATCCAATGGTGGACTGAAACTCACATGCATCATGTGACATGCTGATCACATGCACACACATCACCGGAGGGTCATGCATCTGGCCCTGTATGCCCCCAGACACAGTGGATACAAGGATGATTAGGCAGTATCAGTGAATCAACACATCGTCACGGATATGTATCATGCATCCATGGCATTTACCAGCCACTCACACACTACTTAGACACACAGACATGTACACCATGCATGTCCATGACAGCAGCACCCATCCCTCACACCCCAAACATGTCCAAGTACAGACACAGGCATGCATACATGTGTGCATTCCGCATGCTGCTCCGCATGATGCATTGTAACACATACACCATCCATGTGGGTGACCCATGTCACACATACAGCCAAGTAGCTAACTACCACCACACTGCAACATGCACTGTTTTAAACAGGAATACATGGGCATTTACCGCTCGACTCCTGACGGGCCTACATCCTGAGGATTTGGTGGTGAAGCACTGGGCAAATGCGCTCCAGGACCCTCATCTGCTGGGTGGTAAGGTGGCCCCGGTGCCCCACTCTATCCACTGCGTTCAAGAGGTTCTCAGGCCTTCTTGAGGGTCCTGGTCTTGTAGACCGTCCAGCGCTTGTGGTCGTTTTTGATGTCACTGGGTGCCACCCCCTCTGTGTTGACGGCACCCACTATGTCCGTCCAGATCCTCTTTCGTCCTTCCTTGTCGGCACGTGATGGTGTGAAGCGGGCATCATAATGCCTCAGGACTTGCTCCACCAGGATGCCAACTTCATTTGCACTGAAACTGACAGCCCTCTTCCTTTGCCACTGGTGCCGGATGGTGTTGCGTCGGACGTGGCAACCCCTGAGGCAGGTGTGGGTGGGCAACTGGGTCCTGGGGCTGGGCTGTAGAGTGATGGAACACCAATCGGGAGTCTTCTGTTCCAGCAGGGGTGGTCACAGCAACTGGACCCCTGCAGATGGCTGATGTGCAGGCACCAAATGGCAGGGCACTGTTGGCAGCCGGCAGGCAGGCATCAGCAGCAGATGGCTTGTAGGCGGCTCCCCGGGGCACTGGGGGGCAGGAAAATGGCCTTCTGGACAGGAACGTGGACTTCCGTGTGTTGTCGCGTGGCCAGCTTGATGCAGAGTGAATTGGCATGTGAAAAAACAGCACATCAGCGTGTAATTCGAGGAACGGGCCTTAGTGTGTAAGCGTGTAAGTGACATGATACGCACTGGCGTTTCCCACATATGGGTGCATAGTGAATCCGCACATGGAAAAACAGCACGTCCGCGTGTGAATGCGTGTAATTCGAGGAAAGGGCCTTAGTGCGTAAGCGCGTCAGTGATGTTACGAGCTCGGGCATTGCTTTCAGCAGGGGTTAAAGGTGAGTGCGCGCCAGCAGTCCACTGCACGTGATGTTCGTGGAGACCGACGCATATGTTTACTCTTCTGATTTCATACGCGATTACTTCACAGTGTTTGAAGTTCGTACCTCTTCTTTTGGCGGGGTATTACCTACGCGCAGAAGCCGTGTGTTTTTCTTTTTCTTTTCCATGCAAGGCAGACGGTGAGTCACGCACGCTATTTTTCCAACTGTGGTTCCCCCTGTGCATTGTGTACCGTTTTTGAGGTCATAGTAGCTCATGTATTGCACGAGTATGTGTTTTTTCTGTCCCTGGGTGCCACACCGTACTGCTGGAGGTAAAATCCACGCACATGGGCTACCAGGGATGTGTGCACGATTTTCTTTTGAAATTGTACTATTTTTCAATTATTTGTTTTTCATTTATTTATTTATTTATTTATTTATTTATTTATTTATTTATTTATTTGGTGGGGCCTGAGCATTGCGTGACCCGTCATTTTTCCCCAGGGGTCACAGACAGCCTTGCACGAGCACAGGGGTACTTATTCCATCCAGTATCCTGCCCCATTCAACCCAATTGCCAAGGACAATTTTTGAGTGCACCTCCCTTTGGCTATTTACCATCTGTGCCATGGTTGGGAGGCCGCCACCAAAGGCTAAGGGTGGCAAAGTTGGGTGTCCTCCCAGGGCTGGGTATGGTCGGGCACGTGGGCGCGGAGACCAGGGGCGACAGGGAGTCCAGGGTGGCCAGGGTGGCTACAGAGGGGGAAAAGGCAGGGCTGCCCCACTGTGGCAGGATGCCTAGCCACATGCTTGTGCAGACATGCCACCACCCCCTGTGGCTCCTGGAGATGCAGCTGTTGCATCACAACCTGGCACCCATATGACCCAACAGCAACTTATATCTGTGGTCATGGGCCCACCGGTGGTGGTAGCTGCAAGTGCCGCTGTGGGGACCACCACACGGGCTCGGGGTCGGGTAGCGCATGTTGCATTGCGTGACAAGGACTCCCTAGACGGTTCCCATCTTGTCCGGAGGTGCGGTTCACGTGTGTCCATTATAGCTGTGACTGGAGCACATGTATCTGGGGCAATTATGACATCTGCTGCCCCAAGCAGCCGGGTGGTGGTAACTGCATGGGCAGATGCAGCCAACACCACCCCAGCAGTGAGTCAGACCCAACCCAAACTTTCTGTCCTCATTCCAACACCCACTCGCTTGGTCCAGTACACCAGAGCCACTGCCCCCACTGATCAGGGCCACATTGGCCACTCAGGGTCAGTTCCATTGCCCAAAAGGAGAAAGCGTGCTCCTGTGCAAGGGGCTGAGACCCCAGACATGGCTCCGGCCTCCGACACGTCGAGGAAGAAGCCTTTCGGCAAGCAGGAACTGAACTTCCTTGTGGACTATGTGTCGGCACACCAACGCGATATGCTTGTGGGCCCACAGTGCCATACAATGCATCATCAGCATTGAGTCCACTGGCAGAATTTGCGGATGGTGTGACATCCATGGAATTCCAGGTGCGCACGGCTCAGGACTGCTACAAGCATTGGAATGACCTCTGACGCAGTGCAAAACAAAAGCGTGCTTCCAATTATTCCATGTCTCTGGTGACTGGTGGTGGGCAAGCACCAGAGGAGGATGAACTCACTCAGCTCGAGGGGATCGCTGCAGAGTTCATCCCGGAAGAACAAATCCATGGAGTGGGAGAGAGGATGGATTATGATGCATTGTCCGGTGAGTATTGATGCGTGTTACTCAATGACATGTGTGTTTGGCATGTGTGACCCTCCGAGCTACAACTTGGGTCCTTCCTTTCATCAATCTCCCTCTCTACCTGTGGTGTTCACCGGCCTCTTTGCCTGGCTTTCCAAACAGCACCTGGCAGCTCTCGTCTACTCCATTTTCAATTTCTGCTACAACTTCCAGTGCTATGCTGATCACACTCAACTCATTTCCAGGCTGCCCTTGTCCACCTCTTTTCCCTCCCTCATTTCTGATTGCCTCATTGACATTTGAAATTGGTGTACTGCCAACGATCTCTGTCTGAATGCCAGCAAGACTGAAATCCTCCTCATCGTTACACCTTCAGCATCCTTTCCGATCACTCTCTGGCCGGCCTCCCTTGGCCCTCCTCCTACCCCCTCCTGCAAGGCCAACAACCTCGGGGTCACCTTTGACTCCACACATTCCTTTTCCGCACACATTTCTGACGTTTCTTGAGATATATTAACTTCTTGCTTAACCTCCTCAGGGGTACTGTGCCTTTCCTCTCGTTCACCTACAAGCTCACAGTCTCTCAAGCTCTGGTTGTCTCCAGGTTGGACTATTGTGACAGGCTCTTTCAAAATTCTACTTGCCTCCACACTTTGCCCTCTACCACTAATCCTGTACAGGACTGCGAGACTTGTCCTTGGCCTCAAGCTTTCCAGCTCTGAAATCCCTTCATTGGCTACCAGTAGAAGCAAGGATAAAACTTTAGACCCTCTGTATTGTGTACAAGGATTTCTGGGGCCTGGGTCCAAAATATCTTCAACTATCCCTCAGCCAATACCTCCCCTCTCGAGTCCTTTGCTCCTCCTCCTCACACTCCTTCCGGGTCAGTTGTTTATCAAAGAAAATAGCTGGGGGCAGATCTGTGTCTACGGCTGACACCTCCCTTTGGCACAGCCTATACACCAGGTTGAAACTTGAGGAGAAACATCTCTGCTTCCATAAGCACCTCAAGACCTTCCTATTTGCTCCTGCATTAGCCCCTCTTCTCCCCAGCTGAACAGTTTCCTCTCTTGGCACTGGACACCCTCTGTCCTTCGGGCCCAGTTACCTACTCACCCTGCTTCCCTGCTGCACTGTCTCCAGGCCTCCCATTGCAATGGGTCCTGTATGTGTACCCATACAGTCCCCCACTCTTCTTCTGAACTCATCAGATTTGCCCTGTCCAAATGATCTTGCACTTGCCACTTGCTGGCTGCACCTTTTGAATGCCTATTCTATCATTGGACTTCATTTTCATTCTTTGGTCTCCTCTGTTTGACACGTTCCACTTCTCCCCCTTCCAGGGTCTTCAACCCTTTATCCCTTCTCCATGCACTTGTGTGTTCTCAATGTCACTGTGCCCAGTATGATCGTTGTTTTCATTTCCTTTTCTCCCTTGGTCCCCTCCTTTTTCTTGGTTGTGCTCTGAGCCACTTGTGTACGAGGGCAATCTTCATTAGATGTCATATCATGTCATATACATCCTTTGTCCTTGGTACAGTGTGTCTCACTCTGACTGTGCTGATGGCAGTGGCTCCCAGTGCACATGTGTGCACATTCATGTTCCATGTGCATTCCATGTATGCCCCTAGGTGTCCTTGACCGCCTGCTCATTGTAGTATGTCTCCAGGATGATCCAAGTGTCATGTAATTTGGACAGCCATTCCATGCTCATTGTGGGTCTGTGTGTCATCACGCACGACTTTAGGGTGTCCACACCTGTGTCATGCACATGGCTCCCCCTGTTACAGGCCCACTGCCTCTTTTCAACTGGTGTTGTGGCTTCTGCATGCATGGGTGTACTACTAATGGTTCCTCATCTGTCCTACATCATGCCCACTTCTCATCGGCTGTAGTGACATTTGACTGATGACATGCAATAGACGCATGCCAACACTGTCTGCCAATGCACAGTTCTGTGGTGAACCTTTCATTGCCATGCAGCGCCTCCCTGCTATTCCCCAGAGGATGGGTGTTTCACAGTATCCATGCTACATGGTGCATGCCATTTGCACACAATGGCTGCAATTGCCCTTACACTGTCGTCACATTTGGAGATGAACATCACTACATACATGTTGATGTTCTAAGTTGAGGGGGATCACATGCACTGCATCGCACACACCCACTCCTGTGCCAAGTCTGCCCTTGAAAATGCCAACACAATACTGCTGTGTGATAGTGACCTGCCATGTATGTACCCATGCCCCTCCTTTCACTGTATCGAAATGCAGTAGCGTAGGTGCCTCCTGTGACACATGTACTCTGCATAGTCAATGGTCGTTGAGTCCTGCACGTGAACATGCATGTTATATGTGTCATGGTGTGTTTGGTGTGATTGCCAGCTGTGGCTGTTTGTGTGTTCCCACATGCTTATGCTACGTGCCATCTCTTTGTTGCCATCTCTCATTTCTGCCTTGGATATGTGCCTACTAGAGGTTGTGTGTGATGCAGGTGATGGACAACATGCAAAACATGTGTTGGCTTCACATTTTGCACACATCCTTTTCTGCTTTCGGGATATCCTTGCATTGCAGTGCCACTGGATGCATGTTGGGCTTTGAGTTGCGTGTGACATGTCTGCTTTATGTGTTGGCTGTCAATGTTGTGATCTGTATGTGTGTGGTATGTGCTACTGACATGCGTGTTCTTGTTTATTTTTTTATGTTGCAGGTGATGAAGCACTGGAGGCAGAGGATGAAGATGTCATTCCAGACACAGTGGTCAGTTCACATGGCCATCCAGGCACCAGTGGTGGTCATGGGGTGGCAGCCCACGAGAACCTACTGGTGCTCCAGGCCATCGTGTCCAGAGCGGACTCTGAGTCAGGCTCTGATGTATCCTCTGACCACTATGTTGAGCCGGATCTGCATCATGATGTGTCATCGCTGGTAAGTGATCCTGTGTTGGATGATCTTTTGTCCGCGATGCCTGCAGTAGGAGGCCAGGCGGGGTTGGAATGTCGGCCTGTGGTGGTTAGGGGTGCCCGGTCACACTCAACACCAGATGGTGATGTTCCTGGGGCATCAGGTCGACGGAGGGATGCAGTCCTGCAGACGTGGGCGGCACCAAACCAGCAAGGACCACTGCTTCTTGGGCCCAGCAGGTGTTGTGTCCAGCAACGCGGTGGCCGTGCGCTACCGGGGTAAACTGAGTGGGAGCATGCCGTTATTGCCATAGCACAGTAACAGGGGGGAGCAGTTGCGATTATGGCTCAAGGTATGGTTAGTGTGGTCCGTTCCATCCTCCCCCCTGAAAGGCAAGTGCAGCTCCAGCAGCAGGCTACGCGGTCCACATGCCGCTCACTCAGGCTGGGCATGGCAGCCTCTGACAGGGCATGCCGGGCTGAAATGGTGGCTCTCCGTCAAGCTATTTCTGCTCAGGCAGAGGCACACTGTGAGGCCTTGAGGGTCGAACACCAAACCCTGCGATCTACTCTGGGTGCTCTTATGATGGACGACAGCAGGCGGGCAGAAGACAGGATGGAGCAGCTTGAAAGAACCATCTCAGCTGAACTCCATGCAAGCCGGGAGGTACCCTGTATGTCATGTGAGGCCATGCAGGCTGAACTCTGTCTAACACGTGAGTCCTTGTAGGAGGAAGCACGTGTGACACGTGAGGTAATGCATGTAGTTTTTTTTATTTTTGTCTATTGTGCATTCATGTGACAGTGTGGTGCTTTGTGGCATTTGAAGGCATCTACTGTGTGTTCCAGCAGAGCCCATTCAGGCTCATCTCGTGTATGTGTTTTGTTTCGGGTCCTGACACATATGCTACTCCTGCTTCCCCTTTCCATGGGCTCGCAAGGATGGCTCGGTGTGACAGCATCTCACACAGGGCCATTGAGCTTACGTCATATCTGTGGCCAGCCTGCAGTCCTACTTGTGTGTACATCCCTAGTTGGTATTCCGGATGGCTTCTCCAATGCATGTCTGCACTTCATGTTGGTGAGTATTGTTTTGACTGTGCATTTCATCATGTTGCTAATGATTTTTTGAATGAATTGACTGTCTATGTTCATGCAGTTCCTGCTGTAGGCGGTACCAGGCACCCTTTAGCTGTGTAACACACACTGATGGTGGGAGGGATCCATGTGCTGACAATGCTGCATTGGGACACTTGGCCTGCATTGATTTTGATATGCCACATAACGCTGCATGCTGAGCTATCCTTGTCACCACACGTTTCAACTACCCCCATTTCCTTGCTTCCCCTGCTTTGGCCATTTTGCAGCCCTGCTTGGTGTTTTGTTGTGCCATTGGAAATATGGCCGCATTGCTTTTGACTTGACTGTCATGTTTGTGGCCTGGATGTGCTCCCCCCTCCCATTGGTTGCACTTGGCCCTTGTGGCAATCCGGTCAACCAGGAGGCTGGAGCCTGCCACCACTACCAAAGGCCCACAATGGAGGCCCTGTCTACCCCGTCCACCCCTGCCCAACACCCTTCTGGGTCCCTTGATTGTCCCCCTGTCTCCCCAGCCCCCTGCCTGTCTCCACCTGCCCCCTGCCAGTCTCCCCCTGTCTCCCCTGTCCCTGCCTGTCTCCACCTGCCCCCTGCCAGTCTTCCCCTATCTCCCCGCCCCCTGCCTGTCTCCACCTGCCCCCTGCCAGTCTCCCCATGTCTCCCTTGCCCCCGCCAGTCTCCACCTGCCCCCCCGCCAGTCTCCTTCTGTACTCCCCCCTTCACCATCACACCCCATCCCCTTCTGCACCATCTTCTTTCCCTATGCCCCCTGTGTGTGCTTTCTTCCCCCTTTTCCCCTTCCTGCCTTTACACCTTGGCCCCCTCCTCCCTCTGCCATCCCTCTCCCTCTTTACCACCCTTTCCCCTCCTCCTTGTCCTTTGTCTTTCTTTTTCTGGCACCACCCCAATTGCCATCAGGCATGGTGATACGTAGCTGCTTTTTCTTTGCTTGCAGACACTTCCCCCTCTGCTCCGTCCATCGACCCCCCAACTTTACCTTTTTGAGTTTTATTTTGGCACTTACTTTCATCATCAGTCCCTCCACCACTGACTACAGGTCGTCTGTTCGCCCTTTCCCTTCTGTGTTTCTTCTCGCCCTCCCCATCACTATCTTGATTCTTCATCGACCTTCCATAGTTTGTCGCATGTTTTGTTACTCTCTTCACCTCTTCCCTCCTCTTCCCTCACCCCCCCTCCTCCTTATGTGACTCCTGCACTACAACTATTGCCGTCAGGTATAGCAATGATTATGCTAGTTTTGTTTTCCCACATTCTATCCCTAGACTCTTCCTTATTGTTACAAGCACTTGTACTATGTACTTTGATTTGATAGTTCATTTTAAAATAATGGACTGTTTGAAGGACTTGTAGGAATGTACTGTTATTCTCCCTTGTTCCCTCCCTCCTTGAGGCACTTTGATGCACTTTGTAGGCCCTATGAGGATTTTGGGGTACTCTGTATTTGATATGTTCTGCTGGTCAATGGCCAATCCTGTGTTGGGTTTGATTTTGAGGTGTCAGGGGATTGGTGTGGTTTAACACACAGGGGGTCCTTGAGTGCAATGTTCACATGTGCTGTGTACAGGACACTGGGGCTCACTTCATTTCACATGCATGTATTCGATGCATGTCCCTACTGACACAAGCACTTAGGAAACACCCCTGCACACCAACTACGGCAACACCATGCACACACGTGCACCCAGATTGCCTTCTCAGGCATGGTGTGTCCCGACAATCCATGTTCACTTCCGATTCATTGATCGTTTCCATGCGTGACAGGGTACTGTTTGGTTGATTGTACTTATTTTTCATGATGCTATGGCCTTGGTTGCAATATGGGCTGCGTTGTATCTTACCTAGGGTCGTGTGTTGGGGTTCCATATTGTCATCAACATGTAGGGGCTCAGAGGGTAGGCAATGTCCCCTGGTAAGGTGGTAATGGTTGTCGTTAGTTGGGCTTGTGTATTTGTCTGTGTGTGACATGCATGCATGTGCACAGGCATTTGTACTCACCTATGTGCCATGTGTCGCCATGCTGCCCAGCTTCCAGGGCCAGGCTTTCTGTATATGAAACTGTCATGGGTGGAACCTGGATAGTTTGCTTAGACAGAGGTGATGATTCCCTTGGCATCACATACAACCTGCACGTTGATGGAATGCCAGTGCTTGCGGTTGTGGTAGATGTTTTCAGTGGTCCTAGGTGGATGTAGGGCCACGTGGGTGCAATGTATGGCACCGAGCACTTTGGGGAATTTGCCACCCTGTAGAAGTCCAGGACTACGGCCTGCTTTCTGCAGGAGTTCTGGGCATGTATATGTGCCTGTGGACTGAGGGGCGCGCAGTGATGATTGCCAACACCAGGTGTAGGCAGCATGACTGCGTGGGCTGTGAAAAGCCCCCCACAATTGCAGTTGTCCGCTGAAATGACCCAGTGGCCAAAAAATGCAGTACATTGAGCACCTTCTCCAAGGGGCTCAATGGTTGGGAGCACAGGGTGGGTGATGTGAGTTAATCCTCCCACTCAGTGACCAGCTCTAGGATGATATGAGCTGGAAACCTATACCTGGCATAGGCCTGTTCATCGGGCATCCCAAAAAGGGTGGTCCTGGGCAAACAAAAAAATGCGGGCCTGGCTATTCTCCTCCTCCTGCGTTGTCCCACGATCACTGCTGCGAGGAATGGGACATTTATCGTAGCTGTATATGCTTGTTTGTTGTTTGCATGCACTTTCATGCTGCGCGGATGCGCTTCCACCTTCTTTCGTATGGCGGACGTATTTGTGCGTGTGTTTTGACGTGTGTGGGTTTTCCCTATTTGATTCCATAAATACGTGTTGTTCACTAGCGTGTGGGCGTTGTGTGTGTTTCCCAGCGGTACTTCTCACGTTACGCCTACATTTTCATGCGTTGTTCCCCATTCCCTGTGTTCCGCCCCCTTTTTAGGTGTGTGCGCGAGAAGTTGCACGATTTCCCCGTTCTTGTCGCGCACGCATTTGAAAAGTCGCAGTGACGTGTAAGATAAGCGCGGATTTGGTGCACATTCTGGGAAAAACAAACGCAGGGCCTTCCATGAATCGCACACGTGTGATTCGCACGCATGCGATTCGCACGCGTGAGCTTGCTTTTTCACGCTTGCGGCAGCTTGCGCCACAAATTTCAGTGCACATTTATTCCATGAATTACCCCCTTTATCTTGTTACATATGCACATACGTGTGAACTGATGTACACATTTGATTTGTTTATTTCATTTTACTTTACATTGAGATGACATTTATTCTTTAAGAGGCATACTTTATCCTCATTACTATGATATTGTTTTTAACCATTATTTGTCTGGCGATTGATGAAAAATCAGATTGATGGGTGCTGTTTGCGGTCGGTTGCCGAGAGGATTCAAATGCTGCACGCCTAGCATTGAAGTCAGCTGGGGGTCCAAGGTCAGCTTTTGCAAGTGCCAGTGACTGTGCAGGGCTTGGAACATTTAATCGCAGGCAGGCAGGACTGAAAAAGGAGCCGCGCAGATAAGACACAGACACTTCAAATTCTTATGTAAGTCAAGTAGAACTGAGGAGAGTGCGGAATGACTGGAAATTATCTGTGTTCAGTTAGACAGAAATGTATCAGTAATTTCAATTGAATTATTGCTGGGTTTTCTTTAGAACTAACAAAAATAAGAAAAAGTTGTGCACTGCATGTTTATCTCTTTGTCTCTTAGGAAACCACAGCAGTGCAATTTATTGGTAACATGTAACAAATGGTTTGTTGTGAAAAGAATTCTGATTTCATTGCAATAATAGCATGTCCTTATAATTACATACACATAAAAGTGGGTGGAAATTGTCTTCGTATAATGTTTTTTTCATGTCTCTGTTGGTTTCTCTTGGGATGTGTGGAGGTAATTAGAAGGTTTTCTGGTGTCTACAACAGAGTGGTAAAGAAAAGCATTTACTGCCGCAGGTAAAATAAGAAGCAAAAGGGAAAAATATATATACAAGTTAGAAATCTGGTGTGTTATATGAGTGCATTCAGCCATGCATGCCCGGGCTGGCCCTTCAAGGGTGTAAGCTAATGACGTAGATAAGTCATTAACATAATTTATACACATCTATGACATCATTTATTATCTTACCGGGTTCCCTCCAAATGTGCTAAGCCTGGGCGGATGCCTACAGTCAACCCTAGTATAGGGCAGTTATAAAACGGGGAAGGTTTGTCTTATCACATAGGGCAGTGTTATGAAATGCTCACCACTGATTTACCATCAAAATAAGACTGTGCCAATTTACTAGCAGTATACCATGATACTAAAATACCGCCAAGTTAGGTAATAGCCCAAAGACAAAACCTCCAACACACTGTAAAACTTTCATGATGTCTGCGCCCACGCAATATGCAATGTTGAAGCTGTGAAACTGTTCCATGAGGGACGCTTCAATATATTCCATTGTTTCTTTGTAAATCACATTTATGGGTATGAATGTCAGCACTGGTCTTCATATTCATGATCCAGTCTTCACACACCCCATCACACATATGAATGCATCCCACACAAGTAGACATGCATTAATACATGCAAACAGATGTCATGCTCAGCTGTAAAGGAGGGAACTTGATAGCTAAAGGTGGGACATATTCATGAGGGTGGTGGGGGCGAGTGAAAAGACACAGCAAATGAAGGCTAGAGAGTGAGACGGAGGTGAGGATATAGTATGGTACATAGAAGAGGAGGACTGGAAGAAAAACAAATGATTAATGAGAGAGTGAGATCTTGAAAGGCACCATAAGCAAGAAAAGAGTCACTTATAAGAAACCCCAGGTCCAGATGAGACAGAGAAAATCGGAAAGATGCTCAAAAAAAAAAAACGGACGGCTCACTATAAAGAAAGCGTACAAGGGAGTCAATGAGAGACATGGACAAAGGGAGACTAAAATATAGTTGCCAAACCCAAAAGAAATAGAAAAAGTAAATAGGGAGCAAAATCATCTATATGAATCTTTTTGTCCACAAGGAGCAGCACTATGTTAGCTTTGAACTGCAGCGCGTAGCGTATTGCACATCAGCTGCATTCCCCGGTGTGCACAACCAACTGGGACACAGCCGACACAGCATCTGGAAAACGCATATAGTACAAGAATCTAAGCAACATCCTTGTTCCAACATCTGTACCATCTTCCCCTACACACACACTTGGAAAATGGGTGACTCTCCTACCTGAGCAATTATGTTGCCCCTCCTCACTCTTTGAGAGCCATCTCACTTTCATTGGCACATAAATCCTCCTTTCCAAGTATTGCCCTGCACTCCACCACAGACAAATTTGCTGGGAACAGGGTTCATGCTTCCTGAGCCTTAGCTGCTGTTGAATGTGGGACAACACTGTGGCAATACGGGAGGGGGACATTTACCTGTAGTGTGCTTGATCCACAAACATGGAAGTATCCCAGCAGCATAGAAACCTGAGTGGGAGAAGTTGGCAGAGCATGGGCACCTACCAAATAAATAACAAATTAGATTATTTTACAACTACCTTCGGTCCGTAGTCTGCTCTCTCCCATGTTTTCCATTGTTTTAAGTCTACTGGACCTGAAATAAAGAAAACACTGCACTGGTTGCTCAGCCAACGTCAACAATTATGGAATGGGAACTTCGTTGTATGCAGTTTCTTAAAAGGAACAGAGATAGCCACAAACAACAATAACACAAACCAACATAACAAATCACTAAAGTGAAAAGTACAATCATGTGTTAAGAAGTAGGGAAACAAAACATGTATTAAAAACCTGTATCAAAGACACAGGTCCACTGGTTATGAAAAAAATGTCTGCTGTTGGAATTGAACTTTCAGCAGGATTCACATGTCATGCTTGTGACGGAATGTGATCTGTGAAGGCGGACTAGCCTGAGCTTTTTTATTTGTATTAATAAAATGATGTGAGTAGCTCTGACTCTGAACGTGAGGTTGGCCAATCAGACCCCCCTTTCATAATGGTACAGAGTAGAAAAGCATAGTGCACATATGAGACTTTGCAGAGCTTGCCTGCTGACACCTCTCCCGTGCTGCCTTGTGGCTTAGCAACATACTAGTCATAAAGTGACATGTGCATTTCTGCCTGCAGTTGTTGGAACCAAATGTCCAGCATGTCAGGTTCTGCCTTTAACTGTGGGCAATCCTGCGCCTAAATTCAGTTCTATAATTGTGGTCCCAGGATCTGGTGGAAGATGGCAACCCGAAATATTTGCCATTACTAGTTATGATATGCAATCTCTGGGACTCCACAATGATATTTGGCAAAGGTTTTGATGTCATTTTAATATCAGTTTGGTTGCATCTGACCTTCCTGGTTGGGGGTTCCTTTGTATTGACTGATTGGGACAGGGCTTCTTCAACGACAAACCAAAACCCTTTGGGCCTGATCAGGAGTTGGGTGGTATCCCGGCAGTAATACTGCTCGGATCCCGCCCAACGTCAATAGCATTACCTCTACTCGGTCCGGCGCTATTAGCGCTGGATCACGAGTAGCGATAAGGCGGGAAATCCCCATTCCATGGGGCTTGGGGGCGCTATTAGCGATAGCGCTCATAGCGCCACTTCTAACAGTGCCAAAAAAGGGCACAAAATTGGATGTTCACCACCAGCAAAAAGCTGGAGGTAATACAGCACATTTAGCTGCCAACTCGTGATCGGGCCAACCCCTAAATGCGGCGGTAACAGCATTACCACAGCATTTAAAGGCTACAGCCCAACTCGTGATGAGGCCCTTCGTCTTCTCAGGGAGAGAGATGTCATCTTCCCAGGCGACATGAACTGTCCCTGGGGGCAGGGAGTGGTCCAGTTCTTTAAAGAACAGTTTTTGCCATGCTAAGGGATGTCACACAAGGCTGTTAGTTAACAGAGAACCTTTGGAGTAGTCAGACAGAAGAAAGAGGGGTTAGATTATCCCAGTAGAGGACCATGAAATTAGAGAGGGTTTACACCTTTGTGTATTTTCCTATGTATCACAAACTTCATGTCTCCCTTCCCATTACCTGCAGACAAAGATCTCTTGGAATTACACCACCAGAAAAGACGTTTCTGAAACAGTGATCAGGATTTGACCCCTTATAGAAGGTAGACGATGATCAATAAACCAAAGCCTTTTGCATTTATTTGTGAGAGAGAGCCTAACCATAGGTGATTCACCTTTGGGCCCTTAAAGAAGAAGGATTCATGCAGAACCCAGTTCTGTTTGGATTATCTAAGAGTTGCCTGAGGATTTGCACTCAGCACTTTCTGTTTATTTTATATAGAAGATTCCTTGATGATTAGGAATTGCTTAGTAGGATCACCCTAGCATAGGCTACGGTCTCATATATCTAGCTAAAATGGCTTATATTTTCAGTGCAGCTCACTAAATTAATCGGTTTATTTGTAGAATATGATTTTAATCTTCATGTCACCTGAATATTAATTATATTAATGCTTCAGGTATTTATGTGAAGTGATGGAAATGTGATATTGGAAGAAATTCCATTTGAATGTTTTTGTATTTGATCTGCTTGTTTTATTGTCTTATGGGAACTAAATGTGTTTCAAATAAAGAAATTGCTTGAATTGGGAATGGTTGGATCTCACATATCACACATTGTTATAAATCAGCTCTGTGTGGCTCATCTTTTGAATAGCGATTAAATAAACATTGTCTAACATCAAAATCGAAATGTCACTGATCATAACATGTGACACAAAAGTGATGGGTGGAAGGTTTCAAATGAATCTGTACCACTGGCGTTGCTCTGGGCAACCTTCCACACCACCGTTTTTTAGCCCGTCTGCGCCATTGCAAAAGGGGTCCAGCCATATGCAAATCAGTCAGGTACTGCCACCAATGGTAGCAGCCCAGCCCGAACTGCTAGGCCAGGTCCCCTCTGCACAGAAACACAAGCAACCCCAGACATGTTTCGGCCTTGTTGGGCCTCCTCAGTGAGGTGCAGCTTGGTTCCCTATGGTGCAGCGAGCAAGGGACCCACGTCTGGGCATACCCTCTCTCACATAGTGAGACAAACTGTGACCACAAAAGTGATGGGTGGAAGGTTTCAAATGAATCTGTACCACTGGCGTTGCTCTGAGCAACCTTCCACACCACCATTTTTTAGCCCGTCTGAGCCATTGCAAAAGGGGTCAAGCCATATGCAAATCAGTCTGGTACTGCCACCAATGGTAGCAGCCCAGCCCGAACTGCTAGGCCGGGTCCCCTCTGCACGGAAACACAAGCAACCCCAGACATGTTTGGGCCTTGTTGGGCCTCCTCAGTGAGGTGCAGCTTGGTTCCCTATGGCGCAGCGAGCAAGGGACCCACGTCTGGGCATTTCCTCTCTCACATAGTGAGACAAACTGTGACCACAAAAGTGATGGGTGGAAAGTTTCGAATGAATCTGTACCACTGACCTTGCTCTGGGCAACCTTCCACACCACTGTTTTTTAGCCCGTCTGCGCCATTGCAAAAGGGGTCCAGCCATATGCAAATCAGTCTGGTACTGCCACCAATGGTAGCAGCCCAGCCCGAACTGATAGGCCAGGTCCCCTCTGCATGGAAACACAAGCAACCCCAGACATGTATCGGCCTTGTTGGGCCTCCTCAGTGAGATGCAGCTTGGTTCCCTATGGCGCAGCGAGCAAGGGACCCATGTCTGGGCATACCCTCTCTCACATATTGAGACAAACTGTGACCACAAAAGTGATGGGTTGAAGGTTTCGAATGAATCTGTACCACTGGTGTTGCTCTGGGCAACCTTCCACACCAACGTTTTTTAGCCCATCTGCGCCATTGCAAAAGGGGTCCAGCCATATGCAAATCAGTCTGGTACTGCCACCAATGGTAGCAGCCCAACCCGAACTGCTAGGCCAGGTGCCCTCTGCACGGTTATACAAGCAACCCCAGACATGTTTCGGCCTTGTTGGGCCTCCTCAGTGAGGTGCAGCTTGGTTCCCTATGGTGCATCAATGTCATGATCTCTGCTTCCAAAAGGTCAGGGTTTTCCCAACTCCCTTGGAAGCAGATCCATAACCCAGGTTCCGAGTGCCAACCAGTCCCAATTGGGACCTTTTGGACCCAGTCCTGGCGCCAGTGGCACCAGGCTCATAAATATGCCCAGTCCCAGCGCTGAAAGCGCCGGGCTCATAATGCTTGGGTGGACTTACCTTCAGCAGACCATGCTGCTTACTTGCCTGCCAGTTGAGCCTCTGATCCTCTTCTGTTTGGAACTACTTTTCCTGTTGGGTGGGGCTGGAGCCACTCCCTAGATTCAGAACACTGGAACTCTTCTGGAAGGCAGGAACTCTTTTCTTACCAGGAACTCTTTTCTTACTTAGGCGTGGCTGTGGAAGGAGACACCTAAGCACTACAGGAGGCTATTTAAACCACACCCGGTGGATGAATCTTGCTTTGCGTTATTCTGCAACCTCTGCAGCAGAACGCTCATCGTGTCTTCTGCATCCGGTCCTGGGCCTAAGGAAAAAGGCTTACCATCCTGAATCCAGTCTTCAGCAACACCTATAAAGACAAGAAAGAACAGGTTAGCATTCCGGCATCTGAAAGGCAAAGGCTTACCATCCTGAATCCAGTCTTCAGCAACACCTATAAAGACAAGAAAGAACAGGTTAGCATTCCGGCATCTGAAAGGCAAAGGCTTACCTACTCTTCGTGCGCTCCGGAGGTCTTCACACTGCATTCCGGCATCTGAAAGACAAAAGTTTACCAACTCTTCGCACGCTCCGGAGGCCTTCGGCGCTGCATCCCGCATCTGAAAGACAAAACAAGGTGCGTTTAAAGACATTGGGGAACTTTAATACTCACGTGCCATTACTCCTTTCCACATCTAATCCAGTGGGTATTCCGGCACCCTGCAGCCGCTCCGAACTCGTACCTGCAAAATAAAAAGACAGTTAGAGCGCATAGTGAAGCAGGCAACAAGCGCTTACTTACGTGCTTCCAGGCACTTCTATTCATCACACGGGCTCCATCTTCAACTCACTTCAGCCCGTCATCCGCCATCGCCGGAACCCTGCAAAACAAGAGACATCATTACTAAAGACTTTAAAGACATTTGAATGACTCGAAACTTACCGTTCGTGCAGTAAACGACGGACAGCAGTCCTCTGAAGTCAAGAGGCCTGCGCTACCTATCCAGTGAAGAAACTGGTTACAGCACCCTGCCCCGAGGCAGATGGAGAGCTCGGCATTCACTTACCTAAGACATCTTACTCTACACGTCAGGCATACAGTGCACAGAGGTCCAGCCCAAAGAGCCAACCGGGTGCTACACATCACCTTTGAAGATACGGTAGTCGCCCAGTCAAGACCGGCGCCTCTGCGAGAATCAGGTGAGCGTTACAATCAAGCAAGGGACCCACTTCTGGGCATACCCTCTCTCACATAGTGAGACAAACCGTGACCACAAAAGTGATGGGTGGAAGGTTTCGAATGAATCTGTACCACTGGCGTTGCTCTGGGCAACCTTCCACACCACCGTTTTAAGCCCATCTGCGCCATTGCAAAAGGGGTCCAGCCATATGCAAATCAGTCTGGTACTGCCACCAATGGTAGCAGCCCAGCCCGAACTGCTAGGCCAGGTCCCCTCTGCACGGAAACACAAGCAACCCCAGACATGTTTCGGTCTTGTTGGGCCTCCTCAGTGAGGTGCAGCTTGGTTCCCTACGGCACAGCGAGCAAGGGACTCACGTCTGGGCATACCCTCTCTCACATAGTGAAACAAACTGTGACCACAAAAGTGACGGGTGGAAGGTTTTGAATGAATCTGTACCACTGGCGTTGCTCTGGGCAACCTTCCACACCAATTGCACAGACGGGCTAAATAACGAGTGCACCCCTGAGTGTTACGGCAGTGTGAAGGGGTGGCAAGTAACCAATCCAAGTGCAATGCACACCACACCCCTGCTGGTGCTTGTGCACCCAGTGCCAGGAGGATTGAGGTGCGTGAGTAACCACAACACCATATAGCAGTCACACCAACATGTGGCAGGCCCAGTCGGCCTGTCCCATGTTACCCTGGCAGATGAGCCCCATTGAAGTACATGTCCCCCTACACCAACATGGGTGCAGCAAGCCAAACACAGAACTCCATAGCACAACACTGTCGGCTGCACAGGAGCGCCCCAAAGAGCCATGGCAGTGCCATAGACAAAGCCACCACACCCACTCCCACAAGGCGTGCGTCACCCAGAGAGGGGATGTGGGTGCATGAAGGACCAGAAGCATCCATGCAATACATCGGCTGCCCCAGCATGGACATCCTGACTTACCCAAACACAGGCCAAAGGCCACCTGGCCATGTGTCACACACGCATTCCTGCAAACATTCCCACAATGCTGTGCCCAAATGCAATATCCCCTGACCAACCATGCTCCATCTGTCGAAATGTGTCGGGTGCCACTCTGTACCATAGCAAATGTGTCTTGCATGCCAATACATGTGAAAGAACCATACCTGACAACAGTTCATATGTTCCCTACAGGCCCTCATGCATCCCTGGAGGCATCTGAGGAGGATGAGGGGGCAGGCCCATCGGGAAGACGCACCTCCAGGCCCTCAAGGTAAGCCACCACCACCCCACAAAGGCATGCACAAGCCATGCCAAAGCACTAGGATGGCTATGACCTGGGAGGATAGCTCAGGGGCAATGTGCTTGCCTTGGAAGCAAGACGACATGGAGCAACAAAGGTTCGATCCCCAGGTCTGCGCTTAGAAACCTCTGGGTATTAAGCACGTTATAAATAACCTATCATGTCATATCATGCAACACCTAGCCCTGGCAAGGCCCAACAGACAGGTGGCAGTGCAGGCCCTGCGCTAATGCCACAAGCCACCAGAAGCACCTCCACAGCCACTGCACCCCCTCCCGGAACTTCGGTGCCAGACACATAGGCCACACCTGCTGGCAGGTCCACCGTGCAGTCACAGGGGGATATAAGCCCAGTGACACAGCCTGATGATGGAGCACACACCACAGGGAGGCTACCCCGCCACGAGTGTGCCCAGACACCTGAGGCAGATATGGACAGACTATCATATGGCTCTCCGGCCTACAGCCCTCAGCCTATGCACAGCCCTCCCATTTACCACACACCACCAAGCAAAGCCATCCTATAGAAGCTGGATGAAATGGAGAAGCGGCAAAGGCAAATGAAGGCCATTGGTCACACCCATTTAGAACACCTCTAGGCAATCCGCGATTGCCTGCAAGGGGCCACTCACATGTTTGTGCGAGCAGTGGACAGGAACCGGGCAGAGGCATCTGCCAGTACTTCCGCCCTGACTGTGTATGGGCAGCGAGTCAAGGAGATGACCAAAGGGATTTCGGCCCTTGTAGAGGCTATCCGTCAAAGCAACACACTTGCGGTGCAGCACATCCAGGGACCCGGGTCAATACCCTCCAGTTTGGACATCCCCACTGAGGGGTCCAAGCCCAGCACACCCAGGCGCTGCTCAGAGTGCCATTTGGAGCACAAATCACTGGGGGTAGCCATGAGGGGGAAGAGGCGATGGAAGTGACTTTGACACACCTTGTGCCAGCAGTGGACCTGTTAGGGTGTTGGTGGTAGGAGGGGGTGGGGGATAGTGTGCTGGGATGTTGGTGGTTAGGGGAGGATTATGTGCTGGGGAGCTGGTGGGAGGATGGAGGGGTGTTAGTACACATAATCACATTAAAGTAGTTAGAATTCATAAATGCAAGGACATTCCCCATTGTGTCTTGGTTGTGTTCATTGATTGACATGGGTGTCGAACGTTGGAGCATGGCATGTGCCATGTGCATGTCTCAGAAGAAATTTTCTATCAGTCCCTGGTGAGCCAGTCACCCATCCCTGACATCGTCTCTGGCAACGCATGCATTTGCATCTACCACATACACTGCATCCTCATCCACTGGGGATGACATGTCCACATCAGGGGGTAGACGGAAATTCCACTGGGGGAAGATATTGAGCAGCATGGCCCACACAAGAACTATTTTGCCCACTTTTCAGTTGAGTACATCAGGGCTCCCCCTGTATGTTCCAAGCAGCAGAAAAAGGCCATCAGGAAGCCAAAGGTCCGCTCTATGCACACACGGGTCCTACTGTGAGCGTGGTTGTAGGCAATGTCCTGTGGTGTTTGTGGATCCAGCACAGGTGTCAAGGGCCAGGGCAGCTGCGGGTACCCAAAGTCATCTGCATAGAGAGAGGCACAGCCATGATTCACAATGTATTGGGGGCTGGAGGGATTTCACGGCATCAGGGCATTGTACATCATATGCATGCATTTGGGGCTTCATTTTATGGCATGCCTCTTTGCAATCTTTGTGCATGCCGTGTCACTCATATCATGCATTGTATTCACTTAACATAAAACCTGTTCCCTTGCAGCAGATGTAATGTAATGTGTCTGTGCCAAGTGAAGCTGACATGGTGGCTGTATTGTGGCAGTGTATTGCTCTCATGCATGTGGTTTGATGGGTTTCCTATCGGCACTTCCTAGGCTGCGGCAGTCAGTAGGTCAGCATTGCGGGCTGATAGTTCATGGGTACTTGACAGTGGCGCTGGCAGGGTTGATGTGTGATGCGATGTGGCACTTGTTTGTCATTGGGACGTATTGCACAAGTTGCATTCTGGTACCTGTAGACATGTGCGTGTTTGCAGTAGCAAATGTATGTGTTCATCGGATTCACTGTCTGCGTATGTCCGACATGTGCATGTCCACTGCCCTGTAATGTGACTAAGGTGTGGAAGGTGGGCAGATCCAAATTATTCACTTGTCATGCCATGCTTTGTGGTGTTTCTCACATTCCCCAACCCCCATTTGGTCAGGTGCATCAAAGTGCCTGCAGGCTGACAGTTTTACACACCCACTATCCACGTCGAAAGTCCTCTGTGCCTCTCCATGTATCCAGGCAGTGTACTGTTCCATAGACCCATGGCATTGTTGGTGGAACCAGGGTAGCGGGAACAGCAGTGGGTGATATACAGGCTGGGACTGCAGGTCACCTGTATATTCAAGGAGTGGTAGTGCTTGTGGTTGCGGTACACTGCTTCATGGTCCTGGGGGGCCACCAACGCCACATGGATACAGTGCATACTGTGGATACATTTTGCATTTGGGCAATGGCATAGAACTGTGCCTTCATGGGGTGCACCTGTGCTCAGGTGGTGGGCAGTGAAATGTGGCATGACACATAGTGCACAAGAGCGACTGGGCCAGGACTACACAGAATGTTGGCTGTGCCATGCCATGCTTCATGGCCACTCAATGCAGGAAGGTGCCGGTTCCTAAAAATTGTAGGATAGAAGTGGGGGTACAGCCATATGGATGTTAATCTTGCTCCCTCTGTCGTCCTGTATTGTGGTGAGCAGCTCAGTTATGGTCTTCCTGTTCAGCTGGTTGTAAGTGAGGGTCCAGGGTGAGGGCCTTAACCTGGGTATCGGTGCATGCCTTGCTTGGTCTCCTCCTCCTCACTCCCCACCCCCTGTACTCCCTGCTCCCTGGGCTGGTTGACCTGTCTCTCTACTTCCAGGCACAGTATGAGCAGCTGCATGTCCCAGATTTCCCAGTGCACAATTGCTAGTCGCAGCATGGTGTTGGAAACTGTGTTTGGGGAAGGGGTGTGCCTTATATAGCCCTCTTAAGTGGATTGGGATCACCTTTGTTTCATTTCTGCCACCTGTGTTCATTTACTCCACCTAAATGCTGGGGGTGATTGCGCTGTGTTTTCAGCGGTATTAGTACCTGCTCATGGCACTAATACCACCGCACATGGACTTGCTATATGGCAGTGTTTGTGCTTCATGTTATTCACACAGATACCGCCGGCTGTAATAGCTCTGGCTGTAATAACACTGACTGGTTTACGCAGGATCGTGAATAAAAAAAGTCAAAATCTCACAATAATCTTTCCATACATGACAGCAGTGTCTGGAAATAGTGGATGAATGAAACAAAATGCTTTGTGCACGTTAATTAAAAAAAATATATCTCTCAGCATTCACTGGGCCCAAAGTTGATTTTAGCAATACACTATGACTGAGCCTATCAGGGCAATGTATCTTCTCCTCAAGGCGCATACTTTTTCCTTTAAGGATTTGGCCTTGGCTTTTAGGAACCAAGAATTTTCACCTAGAAATACTTCAACGTCATTTTGAATTGTATAAATAAAGTAAGACAAAACTACTCTGCATCCCCCAAAAAGTAGGACAACATGGAAATGATTCATGAAAATGAATGGTGATCTCGACAGCGGTTTGCTTGCCTTTTGAGTGATGGATTGTCCGACAATGTTGGCAAATTCAACTTATTAGACAGGGATTACCTCTGTGGACCTTTTTTTGTGTAATACTCACCTATTCATTCCCTTGAAGGAGTATTTTGATTTGTATTATGCACTTGAACCTGTGACTGTGTATATGTATCTTAGTTTGATGGTATTGGTTGATAAGTCTACCTGCTTGTAATCATTTTTCTTATAGTTTGTTTGGCCATAATTAAATAACTGTATTTGTACACATCCTGTCTAAGTGTAATTTGTGACTCCCATTGTGTGACCTCATGGTGGACCCTTTACACTCTCAGCCCTCTGAAGATCTTAGCCTAGACCGCCTGTCACTGCTACCTTAAACTGGTTTGGCTACAGCTTCCCAGACTTGTCCCTTTCACAATATAGGTTGGCCTTCTATACATCTGTCCACCAGGCCAGAGTATAGGAAATCAATCTTAACAAATTGGTGTACAGCGGTGGGATGACCTTCTCCACATAACATCTGGGTGTTTTGTGAACAGGATCTGTATTGGGTGCCACAGTGTAGATCACTGGTGGTGTGTCCAGATTATACTTACACAAGACACTATAATATTTGATTTCCTTGTGGATAGAAGTCACCTACTAAAGTAAGTATCATGGAAACAATCACTTTCACCACTTTGAGTGCCTTAAAAGTGGAGCAATTGAGAAAGTTATGTGTTGATAGAGGCTTGACAGTCTCTGGCTTAAAAGCTGAGTTAATTGTAGAAATTCTGAAACAAAGTTGTACCTATCTTAACTAATGGTCCTGATAGTGGAGCTGGGGGTAGACCCAGCACCAGTAATGTCATTACTGTCACTCCAGTGACTGGTGTTGACGATGAGGAGGGAGAAAGTGCATCCTCTGAACTTCTGTTTGAGGCCTACTCTAATGCTGAGGCATTGTTCAATTTGAAGAAAGACACCCTCAGGTTCAAGGAAAAAGAACTTGAGTTCGCCATGGCCAAATTGGAAATGGAGAGGGTTGAGAAGCAGAAAGATAGGGATCACCAGCTGGAGCTTTCCAAGATTCAGGCTTCACAAGGTTCTTCCGGAGGATTTGGAGATGGTTCTGGGTCCTCTTCACATCCTAAGTTTCCTAAAGATCTCCTGAGTATGTATGAGGAAAAGAATGACATAATCGACTCGCTTGTAACTTTTGAATATGCTTGTGAGGTACAAGGAGTGAGTGATGCTGACAGAATTGCATTGTTGATCAGCAGACTATCCCACTCTGGCTGTGGTGCCATTATGGAAGTGTCAAAGGCTGATAGGTTAGACTTTGTAAAAGTTAAGCATTCTCTTATCCTCAAGTTTGGGAAGACTCCTGCCCAATACTTGAGGAGGTTTAGAGAATATAGAAAGAAAGAATATATGACCTATGTAAGTTTTGTTGCAGATTCTCTGAAAAACCTGAGTGGCTGGATAGAAGGCTATCAGGTAACCACCTTTGAGGGCATGGTCAATTTGGTCATGCTTGAACATATGTTTGCCTCTTGTTCCCCAGAGCTTAAACAGCATTTGGCTGACGCAAAGGAGTTAAATCCAAAGAGGCTAGCCATTGCTGCTGACTTATGGGTTTCACATAGAGTGTCCCATAAGGACAAGCCTGCTTCAGGTAAGCAGGAGGAGGGAAAGAACCTAAAGAGAAAGAGGGTGGGGATACTGATAAAACGATGTCCTAGAAGGCCCACAAAAAGTTCAATAAGGGGAAGTCATCAGAATCGGTCAGGTTAGTGGGACTAACCCTCCCAAGCAAGTCAGTAGCTACTCTAAGCCTCCCTATGTGTCAAGTGCCAGTGGGGCTTGTTACACTTGTGGAGCAAGTGACCACAGGAAGGGGGACCCCATATGTAAGGGTAAAACCTTGGGGGTCTACTCTGCCATTCTTGCCTTCTCTCAGTATGAGGAAGAAGGGATAGCAGGGGTGTCCTTCCCTTTAGACCCTATTCCCTCAGAAGAAGAGTCTGAAGTGTGTAGAGGTGCCTTGGAAACTAGCAGTGCTGGAGCCTGTCTCCCATTCCTGTTCTATTGCATAGTGTCAATTCTATTGAGGATAGTGTTGAGGTAGTAGGTTTAAGTACCTCTACTTTTAGGAACACTGGGCCCAGTCCTACTGATGTAGCTTCTTTCATGGTAAACCCACAGGTTCTTGCCAGAGTTCCTGTGGGGGATACTCAGTTGGCTTTTAGGCCCTCTCTTAATCTTCCAGTAGCACCTGTCATTCAAGCTGTGAATAGAGAAATGGTCAGGGCATCTGTCAATGTCAGGAGAGTGGTTCTTAGAAGAGTGCTGGGTGAGTTGAGCCTTCAAGACTTAGGTCCTGATAGGCAATCACCAGACCCTTCAAGCACTATGGGCCTTTTTACGACCCTGGCGCTAAGTGTTTAACGGCGCCGTAAAAGGCTGCGGCGCCGTTAAACACTTAGGCCCTCATTACGACCCTGGCAGAAATCGCGGTGCTAAATGCACCGCGGAGCACGGCGGAAAGCTGCCGATAGCGCCATGGAGGTTGGCGGATTTTCCGCCCCATGCCGACCTTGGCGGGGCGGTAAATCCCCATTCCCCATTTTACCCTTCCCCATTCCCATTTTTGCCCCATAGGGTATAATGGGAGTGGGGAAGGCGTTAATTGCGCCACCGCAAAATACGGTGGCGTAATTAACATCAAGGTCCCGTAGCGCCATGGATTTCTCCGCCCGGAAAAACCAGGCGGAAAACGTTCCATGGCGCTACGGGAACTCGTAGTAGGGCGGACGGGTCCGCCGCGAATAACGCTGGCGTAAACCCACTCCGCCAGGGTCGTAATGAGGGCTTTAGTGCCTTACTACAAGGTCCCTTTGCAGGACCCGACCTCAACGGCTGGTCTCCACCAGCCGTTAAAGTAGGGACCCTCAAAGGGACCTTGGTGCTAAGTATGATACCGCAATTTGCGGTACCGTACTTAGCGCCTTCCCCATTCCCATAGAGCCCTATGGGGCGAAAATGGGAAAGGGGAAGGGCCATGGTTCAATGGGGAATTACTGCCCCGCCAACCTTGGAATGGGGTGGTAATTCCCCATTGAACCATGGCGGACCCGTTACAACACCGGCACCAACCATGGTGCTAATAGCGCCATGGTTTAGCGCCGGTGTTGTAATGAGGGCCTATGTCTCAAAATCAGGCTGTCTTAGCCAAGCCTAAGAGAAAGCCTAGGCTTAAGGGGAAACCCATGGCCAGTGGAGTCAGAGAAACAGGCACAGGAAAGGAGAATATTCCTCCTGCCTTACCTACAACTGATGTTGAGGTAGTTGGAAGTGTCCCCACTCCTAATTTGGAAGAGGGACCCCCAGAAAACCTTGCATCCCATGGGCCTCCTCAACTGCCTAGCATACAGGTAGAGGAGAGTCCTAGGAGAACAAAAAGTATGGGCCAACAGAAAAGGAAACCATCATGGTTAGGCCTATGGAGAAAGGCATGCTTCCAATTGGAGGATTCTCCTCCAGTGAAGCAAAGAATTCACTAGGAAGGTGGGTTACTGCAAAGTAAGCCCACAGAGCCTGCCAGAGAAAACCTTGAGAGGTTGGAGATTGCTCATGTTGTGAGGCCCTTCCTCCTACAGTTGGTGTGTGACATTCCCCTTGTGACGCATTACTAATGTCAGGATATAACCTGTGTGATCTAACGCACATTCCTGCTGGCCCATGATGGGGGTGCCAGAGGAAAACCAATGTAGGGGTCTCACTCTCTGTCACCAGGTTGACAGAAGTGAGACAGGAATTCAGTTACTCCAGAGTTCACTTTTAGGAGTGAACTCATTGTTACCAGAAACAAGGCCTAATTTTATTAGCCCTTTGACTTTGGAGACCTCGGGCAATAGGTTGCAATCAGGGATTACTGATCATAATCCCATATGCCCTTATGCCAACCCACAGGGAATGACTGTCAAGTCATTCATTGACACCATGCTGAATGACAGCTACAGAGGTAGCTTCTCTGCTGTCATCAGTAGTGGTCAGACCCAGTGGAGGGATGGTGAAGTGACCTGTCAAGTGTCACTGAGCTGTCATCCACAGGATGGTCTAGGAAAGAGATCTGTCAGATCTCTCAGGAGTTTGATTGGAGCTCTCTTTCAGCCCCAGAGAAGGAGGTGGGACCTTCTCCTGTCAAATCTGTTCTACAAATCCCTGACTACCTGTCAGTGGTCTGGGCCTTGCCATGTTTCACAGCTTGGCAAGGTAAACTATTCTCAAGGCTTTGGTGAACCTGGACAGGTTGCCATACAGTTTCCTGTGAATAGTATGGTGGATTTTATCTTGAGAGATAAAATGGGAGCCCTGCTTATGGCTATAGCGTGGGAGCCAGAAAAACTGTGTGTCTCCCTACCCTGTGTCAAAGCAACCTTTCAAATGGCTTCAGTGAGTATGGCCCAGTGTCTCCTCACCTGACCCCACATCAGCAAGGTGAGCTGGAGAGTTTGCTGAGGCAATCTCCCCTCTTGTTGTCACTGACACCCTTTATAACAGGATGGTGGGAACCAGACTGTATACTGGGAATAAGTGAACCCACCAAGATTGGGTGTTGTGGTGGTTCAGAACCAAGACCAAGTTCTGACAGTTGTGTGAGATCCACCCTGTGTTGGAACAAAGAGTGTCTGAGCATTCTAGCTGTCAAGAGTTCAGTTCTGAGGAACTGGAGGGATATACATGTAAAGCCAGTTTTGGATTATGTATGGACACTAGAGCTCTGTGTTCTGTCCCCAAGACAGAAGCACTATCTTCACTAAAGGTTAACACCTTAGTGGGTCAACTCTGTATTGACATATACAGAGGCTGTTATGATCTCTCTGCAGGGTATGGCAACATATCCCTGTCAGTCTGTGCTGAGGAGGAGACAGCAGTTTCGGCCTTTTCAGAGCCCTCTTCAGTGTAAGGTCTTCTGTATTGGTGGATGCAACTGACACCTGTCAACTGAGCTTAGCCCCTGGTCTGAATGGAAAATGGATCTCAGCAATACATGTCTGGATGATATGGCAGATTCAACCCCCACTTAGAAGGAACTGGGTTTGACTCAAGAGACTGGGTGTCAGGACCTGCATCAGGCCAACTTGTTCAGAAAGACAGCCAAGTGTCAAAATGAAAAGGAGCCATTGGCCTTCCTCATGCATGAAGTTGGTGTATGTAGGGACAAGATGCAACCTATTGTCAGTCAAGTACTTCATGTACAAAACTGGGCAACCCCCACTAACCAAGGCCAAGTGAGGACTGGGCCTCACTGGTAAATACAGGAGTAAAGTGGCAGCCTCTAGAAATAAAGCTGTCCCTCTGACTGCCCTCACTGCTCATAGGGGACCTAAAGAGTTCTTATGGGCTCCAGAGTGTGAGAAGGCCTTCATTGGCCTGAAAGAAATCCCTAGGTCAGCCCCCTGGTCTAAGGGCACCTGATTGGAAGAGACCTTTCTTAGTGCAGACAGATGCCTATGACACTGGGGTAGTTGGAAGATGTTCACAGCTAAATGACAAAGGTGAGGAATACCCTATATGTCTAGTCAGCTACCAGTTTAGGAGTTGAGAACTCAGTTGGCTCCAGGTGGAAAACAGTTATTTTTCCCTTGTATGGTACCTTAGGAAGTTGAGGTCCTACCTCTATGGGACTCACTTCACTGTGTATGCTCCCCCTCAAACCTTGAAGTGGTTGCTATATGTTAAGGGAGAGAATCCAAACTTGCTAAGGTGTTTCTTGACTCTTCAGGCCTTGAACTTCACTATTGGGCATAGGCCAGATCCCAGATATAGCAATGTTGATGGGCTGTCCAACAGGGTTAACCGACTGGACCAGAGGCCCCATCCAGGGGTGGATTAGTTTCCCCTGTCCCTTAGTCCAGTGAAGCCTTAAGCTTCACTGGACTGGAAGTTGCTCACATGTTATGGGGAACCTGATATGTCCTTAGGGATATCAGTACTGGGAAACAGTGTTTCCCTTAGTCTTTTGACTAGGTTGCTACTTGTGGTTACTTTTGTATCACATGTGGTAACTTTTTGTCAGTGCACACAGCATCTTACACTGCAGTGCAATGGGGTTCGTTTTTGTTTTGCCCTAGACTAACACTCAAAGGATTTTTTGGTTACTCTAGAGGTGCTTAAAAGATGGGCTGGTGGCAGCAGTGACTTTTCCTCACTTTTTGGGGAATTTCGTTTTAGCTTAACCACGTTTAACGCGTTTGGCTACTTACAGTGGCTACTGGTCAAACATGGCCGTGCCACGAGGTTTTTCCCCCATTCTTTTTGCATCTTGTTGTTTAGCCTTCTTCCTGGCCTCAGAGGTCAGAAAGATCCTTATAAGGACTTCCAGTGCCCGGGAAAGCAGCAGTTATTGGCAGGCTACTGGAGGGCTTTGTGTGTTTTCAGGCAGGATGTGGGCTGGGTCAGTCGGACCCCAATACACATCCTGGTTTCTGTGTGTCTGAGTGGTATGCATGAGTGTTCCCGCCAGTGGTCCTGATTGGACCACTGTGGGGTGTGTGTGTGGGCTAGTTCTGCCATTGGCTAGTGGGAGTTTCGACTCCTACCTGGCCTTTAGGATAAGAAGAGGGCCCCTGCATGCATTTCTCAGAGATCCTGGAGGAACCTGAAGGAACCAAGAATCTGTCCAGATGAGAATACCCACAAAGAAACCTGTAACCTGTCTGAAGGAGGCCTGGCAACCAACTTCTGCTGCAGTCCTGGTGGAGCCCTGTCTGTCTCGTGATCTCCAGTAGGCCTGCAAAGGTGCTATGACTCCAGGAGTGGAGGGACCATCCATTCCCGAAACCTACTCAGTGCCCAGTACAAAAACTGCCTTCGGAAGTGCCCGGGAATCGTCCTGTGGCTGACCAGCTTTGTTTTTGGGCTACCGGGTTATCTTCGTTGCCATTCTGAGTTTCCGCCTGAAACTTGGCACACCCTCAGCTGCCACTGCAATGACAACCTCTGCAACATTTTGGCATCTAGCATTAAGGGGACCCGAGAAAGACCGGAAAGTCCGACCGTGGCTACTGAGTCCTGCTGCATAGCAGTGCGTGGCGTGCACAGTCGGAAACCTGCTTTTCTGACCCGCCCCCAATTCCAAGAAGGGTACTGCATCGTTTGTTTCTGCATTTCTTCATCAAGAGTCCTTGCACCAGCAAAAGATCCTAACCAGAGAATCACTCGAACCTGCAAGCCATGAAAATCGAGAACAGCAGAATTCGGTGGGAATAGCAAGCCAGGACACCCTTCCTTTGTTCTGGAAAGTCTTGGGAAGATTCAGAGTGAGGGGGGAAGTTACTGAGCTTTTAACATACCCCTACACTCCCATTGTAAGTCAATGGACTTATAATATTCTTTATCTAAACCTATTGGCTTTGCCAATACTTCCCTTGGCAAGACTTCTAACTGTTGGTGGTAATTTTGGACACTTGTCTATCTTGAACCCTGGCTATAAGAATCCATCACTGGACCCTACGTACATTTTCTGCTACCTCCTGAATGCTGTGTCTTTGTATCCTGAACAATAGGGCACAAGGCCCAGGCAACTTAGGGTTGGACAATATTAGTTAGGGATTACCTCTCTGGACCTTTTTGTGTGTGATACTCACCTATTCATTCCCTTGCATGGGTATTTTGATTTGTATTATATACTTGAACCTGTGACTATATATATGTATCTTAGTTTGATGGTATTGGTTGAGAAGTCTACATGCTTGTAGTAATTATTCTTATAGAGTGTTTGGCCATAATTAAATAACTGTATTTTTATACATCCTGTCTAAGTGTAATTTGTTACTCCCATTGTGTGACCTCATTGTGGACCCTTTACACTCTCACCCCTCTGAAGATCTTAGCCTAGACCGCCTGTCACTACTACCTTAAACTGGTTTGACTACAGCTTCCCAGAGTTGTCCCTGTCACAATATAGGTTGGCCTTCTATACATCTGTCCACCAGGCCAGAGTATAGGAAATCAGTCTTAACAGCATACAATAGCATCCGACCAAATTGCTGTGGAGGCTACACAAACCTCTCTATCAATGGGTGACAAATGAGGGAGTTGGTTAGTAGCCTGTTCCAGATCCAGCTGAACCAAGTTAACAAACCTGGGGACCTTAACTATTATGCTGCACGGATTCCATTGCAAGTGGCATTAAAACGAGCTCTGATCTTAATCGGGGATGGTATGACATCAGACAAGAGGGTCAGAAATATATACAGTAGTAGTCCAACAATCAACTTTACATCTGAGGTGACATTGACGGGGAACTTCTTTGCTCAGAATTCCAAGGCCCCCAGAGGCTCACATACCCTTCCGGTGAGAGCCCAGCATATTTTGGCACCGCCATTTGAATTGCGTCTCTTATCCCATATTCAGCACTTTCAACAGTGCGTGCCCGAGGAAAAATCATCTTTAATATTTTGCAGCATCTAAGGCTGCCCGTGCAGGTGCAGAGACCTGCACCCCAGGGCAACCATCATTGCACACCACGAGGCTGCACTTTTCAAGATGGCCACCCGATTTCGGCTCTCACACCACTTGCCTAACCCTGCCCTGGCTGAGCCCGGATTGGTTACAGGGTACACTTGAAGCATCTATCACAGCCGGAAGCCGTAAGGCGGCCCACCGGAACAAAGGCCCAGGAAACAAGGCTTTCATCTGTCCCGAGCCTGTCAACAGCAGTACACGCCATTAGCCAGTTACTCTGCCCTTTGAACTGGTTAATCTGCACAGCACGGACCTAGCGACTTTCAACACTGCCCACATTGTAAAGGTACTCTTAATTTGCAAAACGTTACAATCCACCCTGTCACGTTTGATTCTGAGCCGGAATGTCGAACTATGAACTATCAGACCTTATCTTGTTTGTTCTTAATGTGTGCCATAAACCCCTGCTTGCATTAACCCAGGCTATCACTGCTAAATATCAGAGCCTGGTAACGCTCAATAATATGTCTCACCCTGCCTAGCTGCCCGTAATGCGGAATGATTAGCCCACTGCCGCTCTTAGTAACGGTAATTGCCAATCACTGCCACCTGTGTATTTAGTGGCTTTGCATACATCCATTACTGTGGCCACAAACTACTACCCACTTGATATACTTGAGGCCTTGCCCAGTTACCCACTTGCTGCATAGATGCTACCCTACATCAGACCTGCCCTCTACCCTGTCTGATTATCGCCAAACCTTTGTACCTGTATCCCCACAGCGAAGCGTTACAAACCATATCACCAACTAACTAGTTTGTTTCTATGCCACTTTTGATCTTGCTGGACAGCATTAATGCCCTCTGATGTATTCTGCTTGTACATCCGCATCAGTGCCCGCTTACTGCGACCTAAATTTATGTGAATCATCACTGACCCCGCAGCCAGAGAGGCCCGCCCATGCTTCCATGACCAATCACTGTAACTGGAATACCATACTGCATTTCTGTATGCTCACTGATCTGAAACATCTGAAATAGCCTATTGCTTGCTACTATGTGCCAATCAAAATAGCCTATTGCCATCTATTGTGTGCCCTTTTTAAATAGCCTATTGCCTGCTACTATGCGCCAATCCAAATAGCCTATCGCCAGCTATTGTGTGCACTTTTGAAATAGCCTATTGCCAGCCACTGGGTTGCTTTTATACCTTAGCCCATACTGGACCAGCCTACTCTGATTTATACACCCCTGCCTATGCAGAGCTAGACTGCATTTTCTACCACTCCCACCCTCCCACAACGATGCGATGTGCCTTAGCAAGACTCAGGTGGCCTCTTAGTTGTGCCACACTATATCACTTATTGCCTAAATCATGTCCTTTTCTAAATACGCACCCTCTCCCATTCTCGACAGATATAGCAGACTTCGAGCTACATTATCCCGCCTTTACGGGCCCATAGGCTATAGTAACAAGGCCTTTAACACCCAACACAAATCTACCTTACGATACCCTGAGCCATGTCCCAACCTAACCATACCTTGCAACAACAATATTCAACCTGAACTCATTTCAATAAAAATCCAGAATAAGCATAACGTAACCATACTATCTGGAGCCTTGATCAACGCCAGGTCTCTAGTGGCCCAAGCCACTGAAATAACTGACACTCTATCCTCTGATAACCTTGACCTCCTGGCAGTTACCAGATCTTGGCTGCACGAAGCAGCAGGTCCAGCACTCTCACGTGTCATCCCTGAGAACTATTCATTAATTAGAATGGACAGACCTAACAGCAGAGGAGGCGGTCTGGCCATTATAGCAAAAACTAACCTCGCTTTAAGACTATTACCTCAACCTCCCCTCAAATCATGTGAACTGCTCATAGCCAAATTGCCTATCTCTAACTGCCCAACCTTAACAATCTACCTAATATACAGGCCCCCTGGACCTATTGGGGCCTTCAAGAAGGATTTATCTAACCTCTTAGCCAACAATACAAAAGAATCCTCACAAATCCTAATACTAGGTGATTTTAACTTAGGATTTAATGACCCCGATGACAAACCAGCCCAATCTATAGTCACTATGCTAGCTGAACATGGTCTAACCCAAAAGGTTTGCACCCCAACACATGACAAAGGAAGGACCCTGGACTGGGTTGCTACCTTGAACTGTGATATTACCATCACCAAAATGGCCCCTCAACAATGGACAGACCACCACCGCATCGACTTTGCATTAACTTTGAATAAACAAATTACCAAAGATAAAATTATGGAACCACCCCTACCCACCAGAGCCAAAGAAAATATCACTCCAGACAATCCCCTGCCATTGCTACTCCCGACTACCAATGCTCCTGCCAACAACTTGGATCCTGAATTCCTTGTAGAAAGTTACAACAATGCCATGAAGAAAGCATTATATACTATTGCTCCTCTAAAGCTACAAAAACGTAAACAACAAGCACACCAAAACGCCTGGTTCGCCCCTCACCTAAAAGAATTAAGAATGCAAAAAAGGAAATTAGAATCTCAATGGCGACACACCCATCTGAAGAAAATAAACTGAAACTTAAACATTTCGCTAATAATTACAAAAAAGAAATCCTTCTCACAAAAAAATCTATTTAATGAAAGAATCTGCAATACAAGTTCCAATACCAAGGAACTATTTGCCATCCTAATGGAGTTGGAATCCCCCGTACCTCCACCTGGCAACATAGCCAAAGACAAACAATGGTTCACCAGCATCCAAAATGCTCTAGCCAATAAAACAAAAACATTCCAAACCAAAATCTCCCTAAAAAAGCCTCTCTAACTCCTAACGAGACACCATTCCTCTCTAGCCCTAGGACAACCAACTCACTAGGCCCTGACCTTTTTAAATTTGCCAAAATCTCCATTCAGGAAACCGAAAGGATCATCACATCCCTCAAACCGTCCAACTGTAAGGGAGACAGCTGCCCAGCCCAACTAATTAAGGATGCAGCAAGGGACCTAGCCCCCTTCATAATCAAACTGATGAATGCATCCTTCTCTACCAACACCATCCCAAGCAACCTAAAAGATTCATGGGTTTTACCTCTCCTCAAGAAGCAAACTCTAGACCCCTATATTCCCACCATCTACAGGCCTCTTACCACAGTACCCTTCCATCTCAAGATAATAGATAGAGTAGCATACTTACAAATCCAGCACTATCTTGATTCTAACCAGCTCCTAGGTGCCCGCCAATCTGGGTTTAGACCGCAGCACGGTACAGAGATAGCCTTAATTGATCTCAAAGTACAGATTGATGAGCTCAACGACAATGGAAACGCTGCCATGCTACTCCTCCTTGACCTGTCGGCGGCCTTGATCTGGTGGATCACACAGTCCTGTGCGAACACCTGGCATCGGCCGCCCACTTCTCAAGCGAGGCCATAGCCTGGATCCAATTATTTTTGGACAACCGCACAATGAGAGTGTTCTCCATATTGGCATCAGCAGACCCTATAAAAATAGTTTGCGGTGTACCCCAAGGTTCTTGCGTCTCGCCAACTCTTTACAACATCTTTACCAAGCCCCGATATGAAAAATTGGACAGACTGAGTGTCACCTACACAAATTATGCAGATGACACTCAGATCTTCATTCCCCTTTTGGGCAATTTTGACTCTGATATGGCCTTGGTAAACAAAATATATTTCATCATTCAGGCATGGATGGCCACGCACAGCCTCTGCTTGAATGATGATAAAACTGAAATCATGCTCCTCGGATCCGTGACCCACCTAAAAAAACTTAGCCCCAACTGCTCTGCATTCAATATTGATGGCAGTTGCCAAGGTAGGGAAAACACTAGGCTTTTACCTTGACTCTGCCTTGACACTGAAGAAGCAAGTGAACTCCCTAGCATCCTCTACTTCCTACACTTGTAAGCTCATAAGGGCATGCAGAGCCTTCCTCACCCAAGCTAGTTTCATCATCCTTGCCAATGCCCTAATACTTTCCAAACTCGACTATTGCAATGCCTTGTACTTGGGAGCCAACAAATACATCATTGACAAAATTAAAACATTGCAAAATAACGCCCTTAGAACTGCCCTTAACCTACCCACCAACGAACACATCTCTAACATAAAAAGAGAACATAAGTGGCTAAAAATCAGCAACAGAATCTCACTTAAAACAGCCTCACTTACCTTTAAATGTCTCAACCACACAGCCCCCCCCTTACCTGGCAGCAGAAATAGTGAGAAGAACATCGACCCGCCCTTCCAGAACTGCCAACTCCTACTGCCCACAGATACCCAAATTCAGACTGAAGAAAACAGGCGGCAGCAGTTTCCTGGTTAAGGCAGCCCAATACTGGAATGCTCTCCCACTTGACATTAGAACTGACCAATCCTACTATAGCTTCAGATGGAATATTCTCACATGGCTACATTCCAATGACTCCCAAGATTAACCTTTCTACAACCAACACCTATAGGTCTTACCCAATTTGACTGTATATATGTATATTCCTCAACAGATTTGCCGAGACAACTACCTGTAATGTTTCATATGTATCTTGTACCTCACTTTGTAACTAAGCTTTTAACTATCCATGTTTTTCTGCTCTCTGTTGCGCCGAGTTACCCTCGGGTTTGGCGCGCCATACAAATCAATAAACAAACAAACAAACAAACAAACAAACAATATACCTCCGGACATGAGAAAGAATAAGTCCTTTATTCAGGAAAATGGTTAAACCTCCAATGGAACTAGTTTTTTTGCATCATCCCCGGCTGTGTCAACAACTCCATTACCACCAAGGAGATTGTCAGCTGTCATGAATAACTTTGACAAGAACCCAGAACTGCTGAAGGAGGATTCATTCTCTCAAATTAATCAAGCATTATACATGCTTGTTTCACTTTATGAGGGCGTGTAAAGAGAAACTAAATCAAACATTGTTCTTTTGGAGTACCTACTATTCAAGTTTGACCATATTGATTTACATTTGGCAGCACATTTTTTTTAATTTGGTCAAGCTAAAATGAATACAGAAGAGAGATCAACAGCCACAGATTCACCCTCGCCCTCACTACAATTGCCAGCAGGTGAGTTGGTGAAAAAGGTTTATAATGTATCTAAAAGTGTCCAATCAGAGGCAAAGACCTCAGACTTGTAATGTGTGGGACCAAGAGCTCTCCATGGGCCCACACCAACTACTCCTTTACAGTTGGCAAAAGTCACAGTACCGTCAGAAGAGGTAGAAGGTGGAGATGGCTCTGTCGAGGAGGTTTTAAGCATGATTTCAGTCGTAATGAACGTGGTACCCCCAAAACATAATTCTAAGACCTTAAGGCACATAGTCCAAAATAAATCTAAGAATGTACCTGCAAAAAGCCTGCAGGACCAGGGTGCTCAATGTTTGATCAACTCTCTTTTTCGCTCAGCCGACAGTCAAGGCAGTCTTGGTAAATATAGGAGCAAACTCTGCCCCTACTGAGCCACGGAAAGATGATGGAAAACATGCACTCACATCTGGGGCTGTTCAATCTAAAGATCTTGATCCACCTGTAAATGTAGAAGTTTTGGTAGCACAAGATTCGTACTGAAATAGGTCATCCATTCACACTTAGGCGGGGCTATCAACAGTACACCATGCCACTTTAAATAGTGTGATGCCCATTATACTCCCATTGGCATCCTCACATTGCTCTAGAGCTGCAGTAGTGGGGGAACAAGAATGAAAACAGATACAGAAGCCCACTGGAAGATCTTATAGTCAATCATCAAAAATGTATGACATTTCCGCAACGTCAAAAAGTGCGTATGATCAAACAAGAGGACCAATTGGTCCATGGAGCCGGACTAACATTCAAGTCCAGAGGGGTAACTCTATGCGGAATGAGACATTGGGCCTCATTACGAGGTTGGAGGTAAAAAACTGTTTTTACCGGCATGGAGCAAATACTGTGTCTGTGTAGGTAAGAGGCCGCTAACAGTGGTCCATTACGAGTTTGCGTGCATGAGTATAGCGGCATGCTGGTAACAACATTCCCGGCATGCCGCCAAGGCCCAGAAATGCCCCTTAGCTGCATCATGGGAAGTGCAGACAGCACTACCGCCGCCGTCCACCTCTAAATAACGGCCCAGCATCAAAGGATATGGCATTAGCGGTCAACGCTAATAGCGGCCACCACTATTAACGGTCACTGCTAATAACGGAACTGGAAGTAACGTCATCACCACGGAACGGGAAAGGGCACGGCAGCCATCTTTAAAAACACAATCCATTGCTATCCTCACTACACAGGACCTGGAGCCTCATTCCGACAGAAGAAAAACATCTACTCCACCAGCATCATGCCAAAGACCGTGAAGAAAGGGGCATCGCGGCAGCGTGAGGAGCGGTTCTCGGAGGACGAGCTCACAATGCTAGCAGACACGCTGGCTGAAAATGCTGAAGTGGTCTTCGCAAATGACCTGAAGAGGGCAGCCCAGCTCAAGAAAAAGGAGATCTGGGAACTAGTAGCCCATAAAGTGAGCGCAGTTGGGAACACCCCCCCGCACAGTGAAGAACGTGCGTAAACGTTGGGACGACCTGCGCCTCAGCGTGCATAACATCATGTCGGCCAACCGGAGCCAGGCCATGGCTACTGGTGGTGGCCCAAGCTCTCCTATTAAACTCAGCAACTGGGAGGAAACCTGCATCAGCACTATTGGCATAGAGTCGATTGAAGGTGTGGGCGAGATGGAACATGACGCCACGTCATCGACAGATGGAGGTGAGTGTCCTAAGAAAACAGTGTAATGCAAAGTATGATGACAGTTCACCAATGTGACCGTGCCATGAGGCAATGCATGGCCAATACAGACACATGGACACATGCCTGCATATATGCCGTCCTCAGCACTGACACATCCACATGCATGCAGCATGACAATGCCATACCTGAGAAACATCCCACAAACATGGAAATGGCATTTGTCACACTGCACGCAGTCCACAACAAAAAATCCTGTCACACAGCATACACCACCTCAAACATGTGTTAACCTGACATATGCGTACATGCTCCCCACATATAGCAAGCAACCTGAATGTCAAAACTCCAATACCTAATCCTCTCTACTGTGTAGAACAGCAATAATACCAATGTATGCCTGATGCATGTAGAAAAATCACTGATGCCATCCCTCTCTCGGTCCCCCACAGGCTCAGATCCTGACAGTGAGGCCCAGGACTCAGCGGTGCAGGCAACAACTCCTAGGAAGAAGGCCAGGGACAGGGATGAAGGCAACATGCCTTCTATATAAAAAGACCCAAGCAAACCACAACTGCCACAGAAGGGGAAGGCACCACAGGATGCTACGTCACTGGGGCGGCTAAGGGCCACTGCCACAGCAACTACTGTGCTCACTGCACAGGAGCCAGTGGGCGATGGTGTCCTTTCAGCTACCAACAGCTCTGTTGGGGAGGCGGCAGCAACGGCACCCCAGAGTGATGAGGATGTACTAAGCCAAGGCCAGGTGTGTGTCCCTGTGGAGGATGAGTCATCAGACTACCTGCCACACCCAGCCCCCCGCCATCACCCCAGATCAGCCCATTCAGCACCACCAATGACAGCACACAGGAGCAGTCTGAAGGGGAGCCAGGGAAAGGGAGATGGAGCCCCACAGTGGAGCCTCATAATCTGGGACACTTGCCACATGCAGCATCCATCTCCACTGGTGTCTGGGATGGGATGCAGCAAATGGCAGACACAGAGCAATGGCAGGAGGAGCTGACAGGGCTTGTCAGACAGTTTGTATCGGATGGTGCCCAGGCAAGGCAGGAGGGCCGGGACAACACAGCGTCTTTGAGACAGGCCATTAAGGCAAGTACAACTCGCATATGCGAGGAGTTGTCTGCAGTAAGGCAGGTACTTTCCCGAATAGCGGATGCCTTGGAGGCAGAGCGTCCTGCCCCAAAACTGGAGCAAGCGGGCACGGCCTCCTCCTCGAGCTCCACTCAGACCAGCCCCCTTCGCCGGTCTGCGCGCACCTTGCGGTGCTCAGACATGCCGCCACCAGATGTGGGAAGTGGGAAAAAGTAGCAGGGGCAGCTTGATTATGGCAATTGATGCTGCATCCGATAGAACACCATGTGTGGGGGAGTTGTGGGGGAGAGGGTGTGTGGGGGAGTTGTGGGGGGAGGGGGAGGGTGGACAGGGTGTGTGGGGGAGTTGTGGGAGGAGGGGGGAGAGGGTGTGTGGGGGAGTTGTGAGGGGAGGGGGAGAGGGTGTGTGGGGAAGTTGTGGGGGAGGCAGAGTGGGGAGAGGGTGTGTGGGGGAATTGTGGAGGGAGGGGGAGGGGGAGAGGGTCTGTGTGGGAGTTGTGGGGGGAGGGGGAGGGGGGAGAGTGTTAGAGGTTGAGGGTACAAGCACTTTTTACTATTTACTATTTACAGTGTAATACACCCGTTGTGTACCTGGGAAAATACTTGAGTGGACATTCCTTATTGTGTATGTGTCATTTATTGATTTACAGTGCATAGTGTCCCTGTACTCCCACACGCAGTGCCCTCAGTCCCACTTTCATGGCACCCTCTGCACCCATGTGTCTCAGATAAATTGGCCAATCACAGACTGGCGCACGGCATGTGCCTCCTGTGCATCGCCACCATGATGATGTGCGCCCACATATTCTTCATCTTCTTCATCATCACCTGGTGGTTGCTGTTCAATGTTAGGGGGCAGGGGCACGTTCCGTCGGATGCACATGTTGTGCAGCATGACACATGCCATGATGATCTTGGCCACCTTCTCATGCCTGTAGAGGAGTGCCCCATCCGACTGGCTGAGACAGCAAAAACGTGCCTTCAACAGACCAATGGTCTGCTGGATGACCACATGGGTACGGGTATGGGCACGATTGTAGTCCTCTTCGTGACTGTTCTGCGGGTTTCCGGAAAGGGTTGAAGAGCCACGTCTTCAAGGGATAGCCACTATCACCTGCATGGGTGCAAAATAAGGGATGTGTCAGTCAAATCATGATGGACAGCTGTACTTATCAAACATGCCTGCAGATATTTGTTGTTTACATGCACATGTCCCTGGTTGTATGCACACATTTTACCTTGCCACAATGTGTGCTGTGCCGTGGTCTTATGGTGTGGATTGCGTCTTCAAGATGATACACGGTGTACACTGCCTTGATGTTGCTCATGCACTGTTGACGCATTCTGCTGTGTTTGTTTTGAATATGTGATATGCAGTGTTCAGTATGATTTACTTACTGGCAGCGTTGGCAGTAGTCTCTGTATTATTTAACATTCAGCGCTTATTATTCCCATGGTGATATGCTGCACTACTGTGGTGGTGGCCCTCTGACAAGCAGTGTATTCCCTTGGTGGTTTAGATTTGTGCACTCTCATGGATGTTTGTCCTGTGTAGTGATTTGCTGCAGACATTTACATTGTGCATACTCACAGAATGTTGATGGATTGTGTTACGGAGGGTGAGGACTGATGATGGGTGGTGGACGTGTTGTGGGATCTGGGGTGGTAGGAAGTTCGGCATGTTGTGCTTGGTGTGCAGCTTCCATCATTGCTATGGGGATTGGTTATCATGTTCAGTTTGGGATGCTTTGGGGCACTGTGTTTTGGGATGTGGACATTGTGCTGTCACCACAACAATGACACCATGGTGGTGTGTGCATCTCTCCCCCCATTACACTGCCATGGGCTTGTCATGCAACTTACCAAGCAACCAGGCATGTCGTCCTGCAAGTTGCTCCATTTAGCGTGGTAGCGTGGAGTTGCGCAGGACCATTGAGTCATGAGTTGATCCGGGGAATCGGGCACAACAATGTGTGATGATCTTGCTGGAGTCATATACCATCTGTACAGTGATGGAGTGATATAGCTTACTTTTGCGGTACACCACCTCCGTTGCATGCGCGACCACCAATTCCACATGGGTGCAGTCAAGGGCACCAATACAATTTGGCATACCTGCCAGTGCATGGAAGCCAACTTTCGTGTCAAAGATCTCCTGGGCAGTCCGTGGTAGGGATATGTAGTTCCTTGAGTGCTTCAGGAGGGCATCCAGAACTTGGTTCAGCATTCGAGAAAATAAGGGTTGTGATATGCCATGCATCTGCCCCACTGTGTGCTGGTAGGTGCCTGTGTCCAGGAAGTGGAGCACAACACTACCTTCAGTAGAGGTGGAATGGTGGTGCGTATTTCAATCAGGCTGACAATGTTGTTGTGTATCATATCCACAATGGTGGTGATAGTGTCCCGGTCCAGACGGTACAGAGTGTGGATCTGCTCAGGAGTTAGGTTGAATGGACTGGCTCTGATGCGAGGGATTGGGGGCTGCCTGCATGGTACCACTGGCTGCACTGGTGGAACTTGCTGGGCCTGTCTCACCCTTGTTCTCCTACTACATCTCCTCTGTGGTGCCTGCTGTTGTGTTGCTGGTTTAGCAATGCAAGCATGTATTCCAGCCCGGTATTGCTACTACAAGTGGAATCATTTTGGTGTGGAAATGGGTGTGGTGTGTGGGTGTGCTCCTTTTCTGCTGGGCCAGACTCCATTGCCTCCACCTGTGCTGATTGTGTGCACTTGTGGCAGTTGGGAACACTGCACATTGCTGTTTGCGGGTGGTTCGCGATGCCGGTATTGCCGGCATCCCGGTATTCCTTATTACCGCCTTCATGATGCCGGTATTTGCATGTCCGCCTGACTTGTGATGTCCTCCTGTTAGCGGCATCCCGAAATTGCCAGACCGAAGGGCCGCGTGCCCGTGCGCATGCCGGTAGAGGGGATCACGGTATCAGTGGTGCCGCTAATACCGGGTTCTTGAGTCAGAATAGCCCGGAGTGGTATGCGGTGCCGGTAATCCCTTACCGGCATCATTTTTCCATTACCTCCAACCTCGTAATGAGGCCCACTGTGTGTGGAACTAGAAAGCGTGATCCCAGAGACTAGGGTGTCAGCCCTTAATTGTACAAATATCCTACTGTTGCTACAAGAGGTCCCTACTTTGGGAGGGAGAAATTCGGGAGACATTGCAGGGATATTCTTTAAAGACGTTAATAGATTGGATCAAGTACTGATACCACTTAAAACAAAATTGGTAACAGAAATATTGCTCAAAGAAAGAGATAATATAAGAAAGCTGGGATATGATATTATCTCCTGCCAAAAATATTTTGATAAAATAGTCTTTTAACTCTGAAACTCTTAAGGGCCTCATTACACGGATGGCGGTAACCATGCCGCTATTAGCGCCATGGTTGCCGCCGGTATTTTACTGAGTCCGCCATGGTGAATGGCGGAATTACCGCCATATTGCAATATGTGTGGGGGTGGTAATTCCCCATTCACCATGTCACTTACCCATTCCCATTTCTGCCCCCATAGGGCTCAATGGGAATGGGGAAGGCGGTAATTACAGTACTGCAAATTGCGGTACTGTAATTACCTCCAAGGTCCCTTTGCGGGTCACGTCCTTAACGGCTGGTAAAACCAGCCGTTAAGGTAGGGTCCCACAAAGGGAGCTTGTAGTAAGGCGGTAAGGGTTTACCGGCACTGGTACCCTTACCGGTACCGGTAAATCCTTACCGCCATCCGTGTAATGAGGCCCTAAGTGTTAACCATAACCACTTAAACGCTCCACATGGGAAGGGTGGTAACACAATGGAAGAACACATTCTGTTATTTAAGAGAAAGATATTAGCATCAGAGGAGTCAAAAGATTGGTATTGGCTCCTTTCCATTCCTAATAATTTGATTTATAGGTCATAACCCTCTAGAAAGTCTTTGATTCAACCTGGCATTTACCATCATGTGTCCTACATTCATATGGCCTCATTTAACTCTCGTGGCCAATTCCATCTATTGAATAATGCTACCTTTACTCGCAGACTGAGGGAATTTAATATTATCAACCTTCAGGAAACATGGTTGATTGAGAAACCCTCTTTTGATGGGTACACCACAATCTCCCAGTCTGTACGAAAAGGTAATATGGGTTGGCCTTTTGGGGGTCTGAAGACATTGATAAAGAATTGCATCGAGATGAGGGTGATTTCGCATACAGACATTTACTTTGGAATGTCAGCCACTCATATTGCCCTGACGACCATGGAGGAAGGGAATATCTTAATAAATGTTTACTGGCATCCAAGGATGTCACCATTTATGGAAGCAGCCGGCATTCTTGCTCCATATATTGGTGATTGCTTTACTGGCTGTCCTGCTGGACGTGTTCTTTTGGCGGGAGACCTAAATTCAGATTGTCCCATGAGTAAAGAAGTAGCTGGAAAATGGTCTCTCAACGAGTGCCCTAAAATTAAGAACAGAAGAACATGGTCCAAATGTCTGTTAGGAATGGGTCTTCACCCAGTGAATGGAACTGCTCCCGATGATTCACCTCCAAAAAAAAAAACATGTACAAATGGGCATAGTTTCTTGATCCTTGATTTTATTTTTGTAGATCACTGGCTGATGAATAACCACTTATTTCAAAGTGCTAGATACTGAATGCAGTGATCACTGCATCTTAATAGCCAAATTCTGCTATTCAATGCCAGAAGTGAAATCGTCCTTATCAACCAAATAAAAAAGTGCAGTGATCTACAAAATTAAAATCAAGGATCGAGAAACTATGCCCATTTTTACATGTTTTTTTTTTGGAGGTGAATCATCGGGAGTAGTTCCATTCACTGGGTGAAGACCCATTCCTAACAGACATTTGGACCATGTTCTTCTGTTCTTAATTTTAGGGCACTCGTTGAGAGATCATTTTCCAGCTACTTCTTTACTCATGGGACAATCTGAATGCACAGGGCAACCGCATAAGATGGTCGTTGCATATGAGGAGGAAAGTTAATGGTACATTTATCAATATCTTCTCCCAAATCACTGATAATGAGAGATTAGTAGAATTATCTGTCTCTAACTTTGATTGCTTTATAACAAATGTGCATGATGTTAATGGTGTAAGAAAAGGGAAGTTAAGATCACTTGGCTCCCCACATTTACATTCCTATAATCAGGAACTGGTGGGGCACAGAAGTGAAAAACATTATTTACAAGTCAAGGCTAAATTATTGTTGAATGTTGCTGAGAAGGAAGTTGCGAAAAAACATATGCAACAGAGATATTACACGGCCTGCAGTAGCGGGCGTGTAGTTATGGTCAAGTTGCGGAACCGACAGGAAGAGCACTTTTTGGGCGGCATATAACTTCACTCCCCCTGGACAAATTCTCACCAAACTTTGCAGAGAAAGTATATGGCCCGCTCTGAATTGTTTTAGTTTGATGAGGTTTCGTGAAGGGGTGGCAAAGTTATAGGAGGGCCCCACATTTGAATGGAAAAAATACTTTGCTCACGACTACAGCCAAAACCGCTGGATGGATTTTCACAAAATTTACGGCAGTAGTCGCGGCTTGGTCCCAAAAGCGTACTTTTGTAAATTTGGTGGAAATCCATCCAGTAGTTTTTTTTTTTTTTTTTTTAAAGGCAAAATGTAGGTGCCAAAAAATGTGTGCTATCTGGCTCTGCTTCGTGGAACCACTTCCCTGTTTGGTCTGAGAACAGATCTTTGAATGACCCAGGGGCTGCATGATGTCCGTAGACATGCAATGTGCCTGCTGATTGGCTGGAGGAAAGCATGATGTGCGTCACATTTTCACGAAACGCCACCATGTTGTAATCAGAGATATCTGTGGATAGGGCAGTGGGGGACTGGGCTGGGAAACATGTTTTGGGGTATTTGGTGTTTGGAAGAGTGGCTGGCAAGGGTGGGGGAGTGAAAGAGGGTTGATATGATGTATTTCTTTATGTGAAAGAAGACCGTGTGTGGGCACATCAGCCCCCGGACACAGCGGCAGTCCGCGGACAGGACTGCTGGGGGGCTTGTTTGGTGAATGCAGGGAGGCTTTATTAGGGTAGGTGAGTGGAATGTAGATGATATGAGGATGTTTGCATAGGTTACAGATAGGCTCTGCTCACAAGAATCTAGGCATTAGCACAACTACTGCAGTGTCATATAGCCATAACAGTAATAATTTATCCAGGCGCCTGGCGTATCCCCACTGGTCAGATTCTTGGGTGTATGGCCGTATTATGCTGTGGTGATTGTGGCCAGTCCTTAGATTCTTGGGTGCATGAATACATTGGAATAATATGTGTATAGTGATTACACATACTGTATAGGCAGTGTACACTTTTTGGAACACATTGAGACAATACCATTGAAGTGGAAATGGTACTTTTTATTGATGTAATATTGCGGGCACAGATTGAGTTTGTTCTACATGGTAAAGCAGGAGAAGTCATTGCTCCTTTCTCTGTGTTTGGTAGGGAGTTGAAGAAACATGTTTGGGGTTATTTGTTGAGTGAAGAAGGATTTTTAGTGTAGGGAGTGGAATGTAGATGATATGGTGATATTGCCATTGGTGAAAAATAGGGTTAGTGTACTTTCATATCTGTAGATTGTGTTTACATTGTGAAGTTAAGGGCAAATTGTGCTGTGTAGGTTGTGGCAGTGGCCAGATTCTTGGGTGCATGGCCGTATTATGCTGTGGTGGTTGTGGCTAGTTCGTAGACTCTTGAGTGCATGCCTGGATGCTGTAGGCAGCAGATGGGCTTTTAAACTTTGCTATTTCTTTTTTGTTCGTGTTCATTAGAAGATTTGCATTTGTTAGGTTTTCAGTATTCTTTTCAACAAGTACTGGAATTTCTAAGTTATGTTCACTTCTAAATTGTTTGGTTTGGATGTGGTCAATTTTTGAAGGAGTTCTTTGGGTGTACCCTGTAGGAGAATGTTATTAAAGTTTTGTAATTGTAAAGGAGGATTTTTTTGCATAGAACCGTTTGTGTACAAGATTCCGTAGAGTGCAACGGTGTGTAGCTAATATTTTCATGTGGTGGTAGGTGCTTTTGCAAACAGGTCATGAAATTCACGCTAATGAATGTCCTCACAGTCCAGTGTCAGTCACTGTGCAGTAGAGAGGAGTCAATGGTTTGCAAAGTGTTTATACTAGTTTTCACTTTTACTTTCACAAAGTGATTAAGGAATTGGCATAAAGGTTTGAGGGATTGCTTTCGTACATTAAACATTGAGGTGCAGGTGAATTTGTAGACTGGACGGATTGGTTTGGTGGATTGGAGAGTTGATTGTAAATTTGTTGGAGACATTTTTTCAATTACGGTTTCTTTTGCCATAAAGGTGTTGTCTACAAATGTACTATCCTCAACCACTGCTATGTATGGCAATTGGGTTTACTATGCTCTTATGCGTATGCGTTTTCATTGAAATATGGTTCTGTGTCAGTTGTGTGAATGCAGAGAAGTTTGCAAGGTCTCTTTGTTGACATTGGCATGGTTCGAAGTAGTTTTTGCAGTTTATTGATTAATTTTGTTATTGGTTTTACTGTGGTTAAAATGAATATAAACAATTTCCTTTTGAGGAGGGTTACACTGTCAATGAGAGCTTCCAGGATTTGTTTTGTGCAGTTATTTTTAAGGGTTGACCGTGATTTCTGTGTTGTTTTTATAAGATTGTGAAGTAAAGCACAGTGGCACATTTTTTTGTGAAATGAAAGGGGAAGTGCACGCAAAAATATTATTGTTTAAATTGTTCGGTCATCTCCTGTTAAGCATACTGTGATTAATTATAAACGTTTTTCTATGCATCTTACCTGACTTTTAGTCACTTTCATACATGCGAAAACAACATGTTGGGTGACATGATCTTGTGCTACTGTTTACAGTTGATGTGTCACCATAAATTCAAATTCCCTTGCAGCAATAATACAGATGGGCTGCTCCTGAAGCTGATGTAATTTGTTCCAATGATTTGCGCAACCTGTTTTTATTACGTTTGTGGGCATCTTTCCCAAATGTGTCTTGTTATCATTTACGCTAAAACATTACTTAATGCAGAACAAGGAAGATAAGCACAGATATTGTCACACAGGGCGTACGTTCTCTTTCTTGCCAAAAATGGTATTGATATATAGAAAAAGTAAAAAGTAATAGTTTGCATTGTAGCAAGTGCTTTTATTTAACAAAGAACGTTTACGAGACATTATTAAATCCACAAAATTAACAATATTGTTTTTCCCATAGAAGTTACAGCTAAGGAACATTGCATTACTCCATTGTGGTTTCCAATTTATGCATGATATGCTGATTACAAAGAATGATAATTCTTGTGTGTGTTCATGTTTCCAGTGCTGGTTGAAAAATCTGTCAGATGGTAGCTGGCAACATGCAGCATGGTAGAAGATATCTGTTGAGAGAAAACAATAAAAGTACATTTTAGTTGCTGTTTCGTATTTGAATATAACAATTGATATTGATATTTTATTTGTAGCATGCTCGTAGCATGCTCGTACAGAAATGTTTCAGAGTGGGACGAGGGAAGGGAGGGGAATAGGAGGGAACCAATCAACGATCTTACGAAGCCCAGTGACATTGAGAACGTGCAAGTGCATGGGAGAGGGAAAAGGTGAAAGTGGATGAAACATAATTATAACCACAAACCACAGATATTTAACACACTCATGTCCACATGGGGGAGTATTTCTGAGCAAGAGTTGCGTAAAAGGTGAGTGCTGTGAAGTAGGTATAGCAAGTGGTGGAAATGCAAGAAATGTGGGGAGCGATTCCACAAAGGTCGGTGTGGGGGCTGGGTTTGGAGGATGGGGGCAGAGTTCCGACAAGGCAGTGTTGAAAAGGAGCAAAGGTGGCAGTTGAACTCTGATGAAAGGAAATGTTGAAAATAATATTTTGAAAATGGCACAATTTGTTTAATTGCTTTAAAAGTACACACATTATAGTAAGCTTCTCTTGCTATGTTTCTGTATTGTTCAAGCGAACACCATCCGTGTCAAAATGTACTTAGTCATACAAAATACCACAATTCATTTGAGAAAGTCAAGTTTCAGCGAGCCCGAAAAGGTGGAGGCTCAGTGATAATTATGTTTTGGAAATGGATTCTGCTTTTTGGTCAATCAGAGGGTCTTTAAACCTTGACGAACCTGGGTGCTCTCCTTAGTGATATAATGTAATGTGTGTGAGTACGCTGTGCACAGTGCGGTCACAGAGATCCAGTGTAGCGAACTGGTTCAAAAGGAAAGAAGCTATTGGCTGTCCTAAAAGTATCTAGATTACATCATCACCTAATTTGCATAATTGCCCATGTTCATGATGGGTGATTGCTGAGGGCCCAGTGCCCATATCACTGTAGCATTAAAAAAAATGTGATATATACCTGTAATTTACGAAACGCATTGTTTGTGTGTCTGTGTACAAAATGCAATATGCAAATATGGGCAGCAGAATGAATGGAAGCAGAATTACCAGCATAGACAAACTGTGGTAAACTGTAGTTACTGTAGTAAAGTCTAACATGCTCCAAAGAGCGACACCGCCCAGCCATGCAAAATGCTAAGATTGATGGAAGCAATGCAGGGCTAAACTCCATGTGCCTAGATACATGCCCATTGGCACCGCTTCTTGTGCCCTTTTAACTCTGCTGCTGTTGGCTTTCTTATCACTAATTTTCCAAATTTACATCGTGCCCACTTCTTAGTCAATTTACATCCTCCTAACAATTTTTCTAGGAGCACCGCGAGTCAACGTAATATTACTTCTATTGTTTTTGAGCGTTACACATTTTTCTATTGGTTTCGAAAGTTGTGTAAATGACGCAAGTCTCCTAAACGATCGAAAGAAGTCGGAAGAAGTGTAACTCTCCAAATCAATAGGGAATAGCTAGATTTCTCAGTAGCTGCTTTTTCAGCACAAAGTCGGTAGGGGAACGTGATTTTCACGAAATATAGCGAAAAAGTCACCAAGCTGCCAACACTGCTCAGAGCAGATTTGGTTAGAGAGGGGAGCCCACAGTTCCTTGAGGGTCTGCTTTGGCTCCTGTTGCCTGTCACATAGGTAGGGGATGGAGCCAGAATAGCGCTCATGGGGCCAATGTGCTGTGTGCGGCTGCGCCCCCACCCCCTACCATAGAGTGGAAAGCGCTTTGTTTAGTTTTTGTTTTTCTTTTGAAAGGCTTTTTTTGTGAAGGTCTATTTGGTACTGATACTGGTCGGATCCCGATATCAGGCTACATATGTAGAATCTGGGTGTAGAGGGATGGAAAAGAAGGCATTATTTAAGTTGATTACCATAAAGCACTTTGCCTTCATTGGAATATTGCACAGTGTTGTAGCAGGGTTCAGTACCAGGGCAAATTCTGCTTCAACCACGTCATTAAGAATGCATGAATCTTGTATGAATCTCAATTATCTACCCTTATTTAACTGTGTTGCATGTTGACGTGAATATCAGTATTATGCCCTGCCACCACAATGCATGTAGCATTGAATATATCCCCTCATCTGCTTCTCGGGGCAGCATTGTCCCTTCTTTTAAATTTATCTGCACTGCCCCTACTCCTTTTAATACCTCATGGGGCCCTTTTGTCGACAGTCTTTCTGGAAACTTTTTTAAATCTTCATCTGCATTTCTGCTTCCTCCTTTCAGCAATTGTGTGAGTACCTGAATAATGTGCTTTACTACTCTTACTGGGCAAGGTATTTGTAGCTGGAATACCATCTTAGCCTCCACCACCCCATCAGAGAAGAGTTGTTCATCCGTAACTCCTGTAATCATCAGTTTTGGGTCAATGCATAGCACTGTACACCATTCCATGTTGTCATTATCTATTCTGCATAGGATCACCATGTCTTTATGGATCACTACCTCTTCAAGCTGTAGAACTATCGTGGTGCCTTTTGTGTCTTCCTTCTGGCACTGTGGTTGGATTAGAAACTCTTACACCAACTGGAACACATTCCCTTGTATCCCAGGGAACCATCACAGCAATATCTCAACCCCATACAAAAACATGCTATGGTACATGAGTTGCCCTTGTAGCATGCATTTTGGCCTGTGCTGCTAAAAGGAGCATGACCACTAATGTGTGGAATAGATGCCTGGTGTCTAGCACACCATTCCCTTTTCTCTGAATTATAGTGTGGCGTTCAGTTTCCTCAAAAAGAGTACAACAGGGGTTAATGTGCTGTGTCCCTATTGTTAGTGGTAAAACTTTCATTATCAGAACCATCACCACTGCCCAATAGAAGCCCTGCATGTACATTATTTGGTCTGATAGCAGGAATCCCCCCTCCCTTATACAAGATTTGGTTGTGAGGTGATTTGACCATACATGGTGGAGTGACATGGTATTGTCACGTGACATGATTTACCAGTTAGAGATCACATTTAAAAAGTCAGTCCAATTTGTAGCATGGGCATATTTGTGAGGAGAGGTTAAGTTTAAACATGCATATCCCCATACATGAGTAATTAATGTTTCTTGACAAATTAGATAATTATGTGGTTTAGTTCACAACAACATGATATAAGCCATGATACGTTGTCATAGTTAGTTGATAGCCGATCCATGAAAAAGATAAAGGCCCTCATTACGACCCTGGCGGAAATCAACTGACATGACCGCCATAGCGTAAATAGCGTTTCTGCCACTGCACGATGGAGGAAAGTGCGGCTAATTCTGACCCATCGGGCACGAGCATTACGCCATGGCGGAAGTGCAAAGTCCGCGATGGCGGAAATGACCCCAAAACGCCCCTTACCGCCGTCGTACGTCGCCCTAGGTGCAATTCCGCCACCCATCTTAGCGGTCACCGTAATGAGCGGACAGCGCTAAATACAGTCACCGTAAATATACGGAAACGGAAGTAAAAACATGGGGCCGGAACGGGAAACAGCACGCCGTACACCTATAAGAGCAGAATCCCAACACAACCATTAAAAATCCGACCCTGAGACACATCCCAACCCGTTAGCCACCCCAGTTAAAAAAATAAATATGGGAAAAGTTGCTAAAAAAGCGTGCGACCGCAAGCGGCAGGTCCACTTCTCCCACGAGGAACTCACCGTGCTCACAGAGACCCTGCAGGAGAACGCTGCCGTCGTCTTCTCGACGCAAATGACCAGGACGGCACTTGCGAACAAGAAGGCCATATGGGCGCTGGTGGCACAGCGGGTAAGTGCGGTGGGGACCGCACCCCGCAACCCACAGCAATGCAGAAAGCGATGGGACGACCTACGGATACGCGTCCGGAGCATACTCTCTGCCAACCGGAACATTGCCACAGCTACCAGGGGAGGATCGGAATCACCCATCAAGTTGACCCCCTGGGAAGAAATCTGTGCCTCCACCATTGGAATGGAGAGCATAGAGGGAGTCGGAGGGATGGAGAAAGGAGTGCAGACATCAGAAGAATCAGGTAGGTGGCCCAAATAAAACCATGCCAAACCCACAATTACCAACCATGTGAAGTACCATGTGTCCCCATAGTGCACTAGAAACACATGTCCAGGAGAACGACCACATACATTGCCATGACAGCGCCCCTTAAAAGTCAGAATAAATAAATAAATATTAAAAAAAAAAAAACACACTCTACATGTGCAGCATGCACACCCTAACTGCATACTGCAAAACAACTGCACCCCCAATGCACACAAAAATGAAACCACCTCCAAGGCCCTGACCCAAATCACCCCCAGGTACCACCCCAATGCATGTGACACAATTGCCATTACAATTACCACAGACCCATGAATAACGCTCGCCCTCCTTTACTCCACCAAAGGGTCAGATTCCAACGACGAGCTTCAGGACACCCCCACCAGCACACCTGCAAAGAGGGCCAAGACCAACGGCCAAAGACCCTCCACCTCAGCTGCACGGATCAAGACACGGCAGCAGCACAAATCGAGTGGCAGCACACTGGAGGGGACATCAACAGGCACCCCAGCAGCCAGCATGTCCACAACAGCAGCACCACAGGTCCCCCCAATGGATGCCACAGAAGGCACTGCTTCTGGTGGCAGCAGCACCATAGGTGACACTGCTTTCATGCCAGCATGCTCCGACACAGAAAACGGTGCTGTAGATGTAGGATCCATCCATGACCTGTCCCAATCCCCCTGTATGTTTCATCCCATACACCATGAGGACACCACGCAGGGGCACCCACAAGACGACGACTGGCCAACCCCTACAAGGCCTGTTGCAAGGCAACATGAGGCGTCCAGCCCCTCTGTGACACCACCGCAAATGGGCATGGCCCAGCAGAGGCAACAGTCCCTCGAGCAGATGATAGTGCAACAGCAGCAAATGGCCACGCTCCTCAAGGAGCATGCTGATGAATGTGGGGGTTCTAAGGCAGCCATTGAAACATCTACTGAGACACTTAGGGCAGAAATGGAGCGTAGTACAGAGACACTAAGGGCACAAATGGAGAGAAGCACCGAGAGCCTGAGGGGGGAACTGCATGCGACGTCCAAAGACGTATGTGGTGAACTAGCCGCTGTGCGCCGTGTGCTCACTGAGCTCTCACAAACCCTTAGGGACATGCATGGACGTGAGCAGGCAGAGACATCATCCGTTGCAAGTTCCGTCCAGGGCAGCCCCCAATGTAGATCTGGGAGGAACCGGCGCTCCACAGGCAGGGGTGCCCCTGATACCCGGAGAGGGGGCTTGCAATAGCGTCTGCCCACTGACGATGAGCGTCTTCGGACACTGGTGTTCGGGGGGGAGGTGGGAGGGTGTAGGGGGTGTGTTGGGCTTCATTGGGTGGCGGGTCGATTGGGTGTGTAATGTCATTTCACATATGCAATACAACTCTTCACAATCATCCACTGAGATGTGTGGACATTGATCATTGTGCACGAGGCCTATCTATGCGTACAGTCCACATTGTGCATGTTCCAGACACACACAGTGCCACAAGTCCCGTGTCCATGTAACAGCCATCAGGCTTGAGTGCTAGAAGCATGCATCTATGATACTCTGACGAATCTCACGTGCCTCCTGTGCCTCGCGGACCCCTTCAGGTGCTGCCACATCCTCACCCTCATCATGACCATCTTCAGGTGCTAGCAGTTCTGCGTCGGGGGGCATGGCCACATTCCTACGAACGCACATGTTGTGTAGCATGACACATGCCATGACCATCTTTGCCACCTTCTCATGGCGGTACAGGAGTGCCCCGCCAGACCTGCTGAGGCAGCGGAAACGAGCCTTCAGTAGGCCGAATGCCTGTTCTATGACCACACGGGTACGTGAGTGGGCATGGTTGTAGTCCTCCTCATGCTGGTCCTGTGGGTTCCGGATTGGTGTGAGGAGCCATCTCTTCAGTGGATACCCGCAATCACCTGTATGTGGACAAGAAAGGATGTTTGTGGAATGTCATTGCTACGTACGCACCCCCCCCCTTCCTGCCAGGTCATTCACGCATCACCTACCCCACATACTCATGCATTAAATGAGACTCACCGAGTAGCCAGGATCGGCGCCCTGCGTGTCGCTCCATGTAGCGTGGTATTCTAGAGTTCCGCAAGACCATTGAATCATGTGTTGATCCTGGAAATCGGGCAGAACAATGTGTAAAGAGCCTGTTGGAGTCACACACCATTTGTACATTGATAGAATGATATTGTTTCCGGTTGCGGTACTGGGCCTCCATGGCATGTGGGACAACCAATTCCACATGGGTGCAGTCGATGGCACCAATGCAACCCGGTATGCCGCCAAGTGCATGGAATCCCACTTTTGTGTTTGTAAGCTCCTGCTCCGAGCGTGGTAAAGTGATGTAGTCGTCTGAGTGCCTCAGGAGGGCATCAAGCACTTGCAATAGTGTCCGTGAGAATAGGGGCTGTGAAATGCCATGCAACTGTCCGACTGTGTGCTGGTAGGTGCCTGTGGCCAGGAAGTGTAGTACAGACACCACCTTCAGTAGGGGTGGGATGGCGGTTGGGCTATCTATCATGCTGACAAGGTCAGCGTGTGTCATGTCGACTATGGCGGTTATGGTGGCCCGGTCCAAAATGTAGAGGGTGTGGATCTGCTCAGCTGTGAGGTTGAACGGATTAGCTCGGAGGCGTGGGATTGCGGGCTGCCTGCGTGGTGGTAGTGGCTGTGCTGGTGGGGCTTGCTGGCCATGCCTTGCCCTCCTCCTCCTCCTCCCCCTCCTCCTGCGTCTCCTCTGTGCGGCCGGTTGTTGTAGTAGTTGGCGTTCGTCTTCTTCTTGAAGTTGGAGTACTTGCAGTGCAATCAGGTCCCCCAGCCCCAACATCGCTAGTCCTGCCGGTAGCATTCTGGAGTGGGTGTGGTTGTGGGAGGGGGTTGGGTGTGCAATTTATGTGTCTTCAGGCTGTATAGCCTTCACCTGTGGTGATTCATTCCACCTGTGTCAGCTGCAATGCCTTTCGTGCGAGCACGTCCCGCACACGACGCTGCAAATCGACGCATGGCATCTTGCATTCGCATTCATGTTCATAATCCCGAAGGCTGTGGAATATTGGTATATATGTTGATTCTGCTATGGTCCCATTGTTGCACATACGATATTTGCATTCGCGAGCAGACTTGTGAAGGGTCAGCGGAATGTAGTGCTCGATCAACGGTGGACCCTCATGCAGCACTGTACCGAGGTTCACCTACGGCGGGGAGTCCCATCAGTGAATGAGGGCAGTTACCATTTTCACACACAGACGCACTGCATAGATGTATTTGTGATTACTAGCGTTCACAGATGCCTTTTCAACGTGATGTTGCAAATTAGGAATTCGAAGGACAGCGCCTTCGGTTTTCAAGTAGCGGCGTGGAGACGCCCACAGGTCTGACTGGAAATGTAACGTTCTATTGTTGAATGTCCTTGGGACAGGGCCCATGACGGGAATGCAATGTATGATATGATTTGAATGGGATGCGCTATAGCGGAGTGGACGATAAGGCAGGACGTTCCCTAATACATGTGACTTCACTACACAAGGAATCCGGGCAGGAGCACAGTGGATTTTGAAGGCTGCATTACGCACAGACTCAATGGAAATTTCGAATGTGATGTGAGTGAATATTCAGGCGTTTTCTTTACGGGATGAGGGAATGATGAATGGATGCATGGGGAGATGTTTTAATTGGGAGTCGGCCATGTACATGGCTATTTGGAATGTATCCCCTTCCCCTGCGCTATGTGATGCAAGGCTGCCATAGTGGGACCATCGTCTGTCTGCCCTTGTCGAACCCTCCCTGTCTCGGCGCGCCTTCAATCACTTGTGTCTATGCACGTTGATGATCCCATCTGATGGATCCTGTTCTGACAGGCGCATGCACACAGACACTCGTTTGGAATAGTGTATTCACCTCGATTTGTGTCGTAATGATTCGCAGGTGCATTTTGAGTGCAATTGATCCTTATGAGTGGGCTAGCATGCATATGGTTGTAGGTTTGGTGTGTTGGATGTAGTGAGTAATACATATGAAGTTCGGATGCCCATACTATATTTTTTTTCATTTGGGTGACAGGTATCTCCTCCCCTTCTGCCGCTGCCATCTGTACGCCACTCCTGCAGATGGCTTCTACAGTCGACACCTGCAGCTTCGAGTTAATCAGTGGAGCACCATTACGATCTTATGGGACGATCGGCAATGGCCCACATGCCCTTACGCAGTACTAATGGCTAGGTGCAGCATACCTAGCTTCCAGCTGGACTAGTGCCTACTTCATGGGACGGGCCTGTGGTCCTAGGCGCTTCCATGTTGCCTTTTTGGACGTGGATGTAGCCCCTGTGTGCCATGGAGGTACAGGGCGTCACACATGGGGAAGCTGGTCATTCATTGCGGATGCAGCCCACAGTAATGCTGATCATTTGTGAGTTTATGCTCAAATGGTTGTATGGCCTTTGTGATTTTGATGTGCATTAAATTTATATTCAGATATTAACCGTGTAGCGTTATTCTTTGCTAGTAATGTGGCATATTCCGATTTGTGGCGCGATGTATAGTGAGGTGTTCTGCATTGGGTTCCGGCTTCTGGGTACAGTTGTGTGGTACGTGCTTATGCTGATGGTTGTTTTGACTACTGCCATCCGTACAGGGCTGGTGCAGTCTCCCTCAGGTTACTGCTTTGACTGTTGGTTTACACTGGTGGCAAGCGATGGGGGACTGTTGTTGTTTTGTGTCATGGGATTTTCAGTTCATTTTGATGTACTTGCACCTTCAGATGCCTGTGCTGCATCAGTACGGCAATGGTGTGTTGCCAATTGTGGATGGCCACTCACAGGGCACTTGGGGCACCTGCATGCATTTGTTCGTTGGCATGCATGGGTGACTTGTACATTTCACTGGTTGCATGGTGTGACTGTATTGCGCCTACGAGGAGTTGTGCAATGTGGCCAGGGAGTGGAGTACAGGCACTCAGTAGGGCCATTACGGTTGGTTCGCGATGCCGTAGTTCTCGCCATGGCGGAATGGTACTTTCCGCCATGCTTGATGGCGTTAGGTGAATGTCCGCTGGGGTCAGCATTCGCGTACCGTTGCGCCATGGCGGATATTGCGGTTTTGCAAGGCGCGCGTGCGCGTACTTGGTGCAGTTAGCGTTGGCGTTCATTACGGTGTCGCTAATCGCATCGTACTTTACGGTGACGGGTCATAATCGCAACGGGCGGTATTCGATGGCGGTATTACATTTCCGCCATCGTTTTTCGTATTCCGCAAGGGTCGTAATGAGGGCCAAAGAGAGAAGAAAAATGGTTGAACAAAAGTTAGTATGGTTGGGGGCTAGGGCAGATAAATAGGTAGAGTCAGGTAAGGGGGTGACAAAGGTGGGCTCACCTGGTGGGTGTATGTCCTTGGTTTTGTTGAGTTGGGTAAGGAGAAAGGCTCAGTTGCCAAGCAGTTTCCTCAGTAGGTTGGTGAGCGAAGATTGGGCCCTTGGATTCATTGTAAATAGGCAGGTGAAGATCTGAGAGCATTGGGAAAGAGATAAATAGTAACTAGCTGAGCGATGGTTGGGTCGTAGGATTCCTAGTAAATAGGCAGGTGAATACCTGAGTGCGTTGGCGAAAGAGAATTCATTTGTAAGAACTAGTGGTTGGCAGCGGCCTAAGAGGTCATGGTCTGTTAGGCAGTCCAGCTGTGACTAGGATGGGAAATGAAAGCGTGAGCAACAGTGTTCTGGGTGGTCGGCTGGCGCTAGGTGAGCATTGTGATCTGGGGCCTTGGATAGAGAGGCGGGTGCAGGAATTGCAATCACCGGTTTCTAGTCCCAGTTAGGGGAGTGGGGGCGAGTGCTCCACAACTGGTATGTGTTTATATTATGGGACGTATGGCCTTGTGCTGATATGGTGAGGAGTGGTATTCTGGTGTGCCTAGTACGTGCGTGTGGATGCGGGTGCCCTGGCGTGATTGCAAGGTGTGGCAGTGTAGAGGGGCTCGGGTGCCCGGGGACCCCTCTGAAGTCTCTCAGTGAGAGAGGACAGAGGGGTACATGAGGTTGGGGGGAGCAAGGCTGGTGACTGTGCTGGAGCCAGTGAAGCCGTGGAGTGAAGGTAATGGAAGGACAGGCTGCCGGGGGGGAGACAGCTGGCTCTGCTAATTACCTGCATTCCACAGTGTGCGCGAGTCTCCCCGTTGTCCGTCGATCTGGATTGCCAGGAGTCCCGAGGTGTGATAAGTTAAATGGGCAGGTATTGTGCGGGGGCACATGCTCCTATTAGCTGTAAGGGGGTCCCTAGTGATTGGCTGGTGGGGCCCAGAGGCCCTCTGACGAAGAAGGCTGTGGCTCTAAGGGAAACGTCATGGTGAGAACAGGTGTGGCGCTCCTGATCTAGCCAAACATTTGAGAGGAGAATGTAGTTTGATGGGTGATGGCCAGGTGGGATGGTAGGGGAGGGTGGGTCAACGCGGGGAATCTGGTGGAGTCTTGGGAAATGTGAGTTGGTGAGATGGTAGAGCGAGGGGAGGGACCCAATGGTAACTTGATGTGGTGGTTTGTTAATGGGAAGGCAGCATCTCGAGGTTGGTTGGTGTGAGTGGATTAATGGTCATTTGACAGTCGGCGAAATAGTTGATCAGTTGGAGTCTGGTGCAAAGTGGGGGGATGAGTTGGGAGGTGGGGTAGGGGATCTGGTTTATGCTGTGGTTTGCGGGTGTGGAGAGTTAAGGATGGGGTAGAGAGGAAGCACAGGTAACCTTATCTTTGTTGAAAGATTGCATTGGGTGACATAACTTAGGGTGGTCTGTGCAGTACCAGATTAAAGGGCTCTGGTGCCTGATGACAAGTTGAGCGACAGAGTGGCATTGCCCAGGAGGATACATGTGTTCGCAAAGACTAGGTATAATGAGGCAAAAGTAGCACAGTATGCAAACAGTTTTGTTGTGGTGGAACAAGTAAACTATCAGGGTTTGGTTTAGAATGGAGAGGGTTTCAAGTCCTGTGACTAGTTGGAGTACTATGGATGCATTTGGATCTGGTAGAAAGTAAAATCACAGAAAGACATTCAGCTCATGTTCAGTGTTTAAACCCGGTTCTGTGGTGCATTTTCTGTTTGGCCTCATTTTGCCGCAGTCTGAGGGCTCTGTTACTTCCTCTTTCGTCTGGTTTGATCCACTCCAAACCTAAACATCGGGTTTCTTTTTGATTGTCCATCTGGTGCTTTTCCTGCCAGTGTGTTGATAGTGGGTATTTTGCTCCAGCTGTTTTGAGGGAGTTGAGGTGCTCCCTGAATCTTGTCCGTAGTTCGTGTATAGTGCTGCCTATGTTTTTGAGACCACATATGCATATGATAACATAGATTACAAATTTAATTCTACAGTTGATGAACTGTTCAAGACTTTTCTCATAGGTGGTGCCAAATTGTACACAATTAGTGGTGATTGTGTGGGAGCACATGGAACAGGTTCCACATTTGTGGAAGCCTGACACAATTTGTCAGCTTAGCCAATTGCTCTTGGTAGTAGCCAGAGGTTCCATAAATGAAGGACCAAGCATGCCCTTTAGTGTTGGTGCAATTCAATAGGATATCTTTGGTTTCTCTCTCACCCATTCTTGTATATCTGCGTCTACTCCCAGGATATACCAGTGTTTGGTTAGTATTTTATGCAGTTTGGTACTGTCCTTATTGTATTCAGTTACTAACCGGATGTTATTGGCCGCCTGAGTTGTGTCATTTCTTAGTTTTGTTTGGAGCAAATTTCTCCTGGGGATGGTGCTCACTTTGTTGATTGCCGTTGTGATATTGGTTGGTTTATACCCTCTTCCCAGAGGTTTGGTGCTAAATAGTTCACATTCTTTATTGTAGGAGTTTGTTGTGATTCAGTTCCTATGCGCCCTGATGATTTCTCCTTTGGGTATGTTTTCAATGACATTCCGTTTGTGACAGCTGGTGGAGTAGAGGACCGAGCTAACCTCAGTTGGTTTCCTGTAAGTTCTGGTTTCTAGTCCCATCCGTGTAGCTGTGATTATGATGTCTAGAAAGTCTATGGTGTCTTCATCCTCAGTCCCAGTCAACTCTATTCCAAAGCTGTTGGAGTTCAGAAATGCCTTGTATTCCTCGAGTGCTGGTTTACCGCCTGTACAGATGAGTAGGATGTCGTCAATGTAGCGGTACCATTTCGGAATATGCCTGTTATATTGGTCCTTACTAAATGCATGTATTTGTTCATATTTGTGCATGAGTAGATTGGCAATGGATGGTGCGTGGGTTGCTCCCATGGCAATGCCTCTCTTCTGTTTGTATTATATGCCATTCAACAAAAAAATGCTGTTGGCTAATGAGAATTCAAAAAATTCCTTGATCATCACCAGATGCGAATAGTGAGATGCTGATACAAGCGAAAATGCATAATCAATAGCATCTAGGGCGTGCCTGTGTTGGATGTCTGTGTAAAGCGCGTTCACCTCTAGGGTCACCAATAGGTAGTGAGTTTACCATGTGATGTCTTGTAGTATGGCCAAAGTGTGCATTGTAACTCGTAGGTAGGTCGGGATCTTGGACACTTCTCTTTCAATGACACCATTGATGTATTTGGCTAAGGGTTCATTAATAGAGCCAATTGCACTCCCTATAGGTCTGCCCTCTGGTATTTTGTTAAAGGGTTTATGCACCTTTGGCAGGAAATATATGGTTGGAGTTCGTGGATGTTCCGTTGTTAGATATTTGGCCTCATCATCAGTTAGTAGTCCTCTCAGGTGCCATTTCTTAATGAGTTGGATTTCTTGTTCCTTTATGGTCCCTGTAGGATTACTGGGTAGTACGTCATAGGATCCCGGCGTATCAAGATGAGTGTGGGCCATCTGGATGTTGTCCTCCCTGTTCATAATGACAATATTGCCTCCTTTGTCTGCTTCCTTTATAAACAGGCCTGTGTTGCTGCGTAGATTTTTCATTGCATGCATTTCCTGGCTGTTGAGGTTGTTGTGCACCCTCTCCTTTCGATTACGTTTTTTTATCTCCCATTATCTGAAGATCTCTGGAGACTGCTTTGGAAAAAATGTCAATCGCATTATCTCCCTGTAAATTGGGGGTAAATGTGGATTTCCTTTTCAGTTCCTTGGTTTTGATATTGCATTCTTCAATGTCAAGGTCCTGCATGATTGATTCCCTTGTTTGTTCTTCATCAATGGTGGTACATGGTAGGTTCACGAGAAGATGTGTTTGTTCTAGTGTGTCCAATGTTACATTGCTTATATGAGGTTTGGTTGTTACTTTGCTTTTCCAGTCCACTTTCTTCGAGAAGAATTTCTTGAGCTTTAGCTTCCTGGTGAACTTGAAGAGATCAATATGTGCAGTGGTGTAATTAAGTTTGTTGGTCGGTGCAAACCATAGTCCTCTAATGAGCATAGTTGTTTCGGCAGTCGTTAGGTGATGATTCGATACATTCATTACCAGATTCATCACCTCTGGTCCCGTTGCTGTAGTTGTTTCCTCGAACTGGTAAGTCTTTGGATTCCTTTGTTCTCGGTGGTGTGGTTTCTTGATTCTGCCTCTGCTTCCTCTCTGATGCATGGGGATATGTATGTTTAAACTTAATCTCTCCTCACCAATATGCCCATGCCACAAATTTGACTGACACTTTAAATGTGATCTTGATCTCTAACTGTTAAATCATGTCACGTGACAATACCATGGCACCCCACCATGTATGGTCAAATCACCTCACGACCACATACATTCGCCTTGCACCTCTCACCCACCTTGATAAATGTCACAAATGGTAATATATGGATACCCTTAATGATGTGAGCCTGATAAAGACGTTGACGGTTGAAACATGTGTTGGCACCACTTGAAAACAATGTTTAACACAACCTGACAGTCTTCTGTACTAAGAACAGTTAATACAACATCACACAATAAGTGATTTAACTAACTAAAAACAAAAAAAGAACAAATTAAATTTGTGGATTTTACTCCCCTTTCTGCCTACTGCAGCCCCTGGGACAGGGTGGGTGCCCCTGTGCCAATTGTGCCTGATGGAACTGCACCTTCTGAGACTGCTGCTGTGCCACGGCAAACCCTTGCTGTGTGCTGTTTGTATTGCTGATTCCTGAGCTTTTTGCACAAATGGGCAAGTGCGTGCAAAATGCGACATGTTCCCACACGTTAAGCATGGCCCGAACACTCTGCATCCTATTACCCTGTATAAACATCCTCTCCCAGGCTGTAGGGACCCTCTAGCGATTGGAAAAAAACACTGGTATGTAGGTTCCCTGCTGTGGAGCTGCCCATTGTGGCATATACAGTGATAGTGCATTCCCCCCTTGCAGGATCATGTCCCCATGGGAAATACTCCTGCTTGGGCATTCAACATGTCGGCAGCATCAGGTAGGAGCACTACCCCTTCCATTGAGTACTGTATCAATTTCCTTTGCACCAGCCTTTTTTCTGCTTTTGTAGCATTTTCTGCCACCTGCCTTTCGCTCTCCTCCTTCCGTTTACAATAGTGCACTATCATTGCCTGTATCTTGGGACATCCCTTAGCTTCTGTTCCTACAATCTTATATAGAGACCCTTGGACATCCGCTGGCAATCCCTTGACCAATATGTGATAGAACACGGGTATGCATTTATCACAGCGCTTCTGTGTTTCCAACATCAAAAGATCCTGGACCTGTTTGATATACTCTGCTTCATCTTTATCAGGCTTCAGCTTGTGTGCCATGACTGCCCCTAAATCTGAACTATCTGGGTGCATGCTTCTCAGGACCTTCCACAAGTGTGCTGTGCAATTGTTGAATGGAGCCCCATTGTATGTATTTGCACTCAGTTTCACGCCTTTGGCCTGCTCCCATATTGTATTCATCACTCTCCTATTATGGAAGCGAATAAGCTTTTCCTGTCCCCTATTGCCAGTGTCACCCCTGATGTATCCTTCTCGAGTGCATATATCCACTTGCTGGCCCTGGCCACAAAGGAGGGTGCTACAATTAGGTTGTTTCTGTCCATAGTCTGCCACACTACGTATTGTGTGTCCCCTCTCCTCTTCTGTAATAGCAGCAACTGCGTAACCCTGGGTACTGTCTCTCGTCCCCTCTTTGTCGGCTCTGGCAGTCCTATTTTCACCTTCTCATTCCTGCCATGAAGGGAGGTCGACCATCACTAAAATCTTCTACTTCTTCATCTGATCCTATACTATGCTCGTCCCTTCCTTCTGCCTCCTCGTCTCCCTCTTCATGTTCCTCATCATCCAGTATGAATTGTATCCTTCGGACAGCCATTCCTTTCTATCCCCTTTTCCCCTCTGCCTATCCTTCCTCCAAACCTCTTTTTCAAACACCCTCTCTGCTTCATGAAAGAATGTGTCCACTTGTTGTTGCATCCTCTTCTCAATGTCCGCTAAGTATTTCCTCTATCCCTTCTTATGTGCATCATGCCATCGGTTGTCCCTATCCTTCTTTTTCCCTGTCATCCCTCCTTCCCCGTCTGGCTGGGCACTCGCGCTGTGGTTTTGTATACCCCGCCATGGGTTGTAACGCTGGTAAGGCACCATAGGGCGGGGGCGGAGGACTTGGCTAGTCCCCTTCTAAGCCCCTTCTCCTTCTTTCTTTGTGGGCTCCCCCTTCATCTCATACAGTCTCCAGAGCCCCAATATATTCTAGCAGCTTTTAAACTTGGAGCCTTTATATATCATTAATAAATACGAGAACATGTTTCCTATTATTTTACAATCAAATGTTCCCTATCCAGGCCATCCATGGAAACACTGACCTTTAGTCTCCTGGACCCACTGGAAATTATACTTTAGTATTTTATTGTGATATCAGGGTAATTTTTCACACATGTGGTCGAGGGGGTGTCTTGATAAGCCAATATCTCCCTCCTTTTAGCCATCCCTCCTCTATACCCTAACTAAACAGGCACCTCCTCCTACTTCCCCTTATATCTTCCCCTTTCTCTTTTTTGGCTTGTCATCCCCAAATAACCTCTCTCGCTCTCTCTCACCCACCTCAATTCTCCCTTTCACTCTGGCCTTCTCAAAAGGCCCACAGGACTTCTCCCCATGCCCGTTTACTCACTTTGCGTTAGTAATACAACTGCCCTCTCCACAGGCTCAGCTTTCTCTATGTTAGAGTAGGTGGGTGTCAGGCCTCCTCCCCTCTTCTTGCTTAAAACCACCTTTATAATGCCAAGCATGCTACCATGCAACAGGTACCTTTCTGCAGTGACCCTTCCACCTTGGTCAATACCATGAAAACAATATGAACAGCACTGACTCACACGCTAACACTATGCTCCTTTAAAAACTGCTTCAACAACTGCACGACAAAATAACACCCCTTTCCCCTAAATGATGCAACTATACCATTGCTTGTAATATGTGCAACTCCCGTCTAACAGGCTCACCTCTCAATACGCATCTCTCCTTCTCTAACACAGATGTGCCCACACACACATCCACTCCCTATTGGGTGACAAGTACTAAAATCTACTCCTACTACACTGATCATCCTCCCACCTTGAGGATGCATCCTAAACAACAAAAAATACAGTTCCTCCCTCCTCCGTGGCCATGCAACCACAATACAGTGCATTCTTGCACCTATACACACAAGTGTCCTAGAGATCCTCGAGTCCTCTCAGCACTGAGCCTCCCGTCAGGCCTCACTCCTCCACCTAAGCATGGGCGGCACTTGGGACCAGGCATACCTTTGTGAACTCAAGGTCTGCAGGCCTCCTCGGAGTCACGCATGGAGTTGGTCTGTGGTTGCTGGACCCACGCGCCCAGGTAGGTCGTCCAGCATACCCTCAGTTGATTGAGGGAACTGAGGATCTCGCGGGGGCCTACAAAATGTTTTAGGGGTCTTCTAAAGGCATATAATCAATATATTACCAGTAGTAATCCATGGAGTGTACATCAGGCAAGAAGTAATGCTGTTTATCATATCTGGGCAAGCACAAATCAAACTGCTCAGTGGAACAGAACTGGTTGATGAGAGCTAACAAACTGGGTGACAGCAAACAATACCTTTATACAGCTAATACAATGTGTATGATTTGATTTGATTTGAGTTATTTATAACAGACTGTTTTGCTTTTCAGACATGTGTCATGACCTCAGAAATACTAACCCTATTATTACACAGGCCAAAAGTTCTTGGACTCAGGAAGGCAATAATACAAATCTAGACAAATGATTGGAATATAATTGGCTCTTTGCATGCCCTGTATTAACACACTTAATAAGCATATAGATAACTATTGGAATAAATGCAATTGGTTATACATAGAAACACAAATAAGAATAGTTACAAAAGGGTCTATATTACTGTTAGTGCAGTTGAAAGAGAAAAGGTCATCTCAGCCACGACGACACTGCCCAGTCCCGAGGCATTACACTCCACCCTTTGGACAATCTACTGCCATATCCCAACGAAACAAAAGACGGTTTCTAAAACTGAAGAAACATCCTCAACAGATTGGGAATACAAGAAATACAACAACAAAAAACAAAGCAAAAACACACATACAAATATAACACAATGCCTCTGGAATCCATGAAAACAAACGATCCAATCAGTCCCTGCCCTGGTCCTGAGTGACTTGGGAAATCAGGTCTTTTAAACTGCCAATGTGCTTTACAATAGAAGGGGAACGATTATTCAGATCAAAACAACACATCCCTTCCATGGCATTGCAACCCAAGTTATGTTAAAAAAACTAATAATCAATAGCAGCCCTCTTTTGCAAAATAGCCTTTCTAAAATGTCAATTTGCTAACAGCAGCTCAGTCAAACCTTGAGAGGTTTCATTAAGTCCTTTAACTACCACACAGGCCAATCTAATTAAGGATTTATAGGCCCCAGCAGCTAAAATCCAAGCCCACACTAAGGAAAATACAAGCGCCAAAACCTCAGGTTCAGCTAACAAATGCACATTAGAATCACAATCAGGTATAGGCCAATATGATGAACAGAATACATAGAGAAACAAATAGTGGGCTGCAATGGAAACATCATCAAACGAAGGCGTGTCAAAGCACAAGGTCCACCAGAAATGTTAGCAGGAATGTAAGCGTAGTTAAGATTACCATAGGAAAATAGCCAACCAGTAGGAAGCTTTACATGTCGAATATGACTGGCAGCCAAAACAGTAAAATGACAGAACATTAGACACATCAGTACAAACAGACATAGATCGAGTACATTAACTATTTTCAAAATAAGCACCACTTTGCTCATCAGTCAAGTCCAATTGCAGACATTTTCCAATGCACTGAGGATCACAAGTCATCAAGTGACAAACATCAGCAGGAGCAATATTGTAGGTGACAATATGGGTCATATTCCTCCATTTGGGGCCGGCGTTGGTATGGCCGCAAGCCATGTCGAAATTAAATGTGCAGCATCATGACCATGAGCCAAGCAGAAGTGCGAGATTTTCAACACATGACGGGCCAAGAAGACCCATACATTCTCAGGCTGCCTGACAATTGCAGCATAGCCATGCCACACAAAAGACACAGAATTTGCGGAAGGGGGCAAAGCATCACGCCCATGTCTCTTGTGTTCCCCCAGGGGCCACGATACAAAGCAGTGGATTCGGCATCAGGCAACCCGGTAACATCAATGCCGTTAGTCATCATCCAGATCATCGGATTCAGTTGTCTGATGGAGACATTCGGTACATCTTCCAGCACGTTCCCATACCATCCTGAATGGATTTCACACAAATCCACAAGCGCAAACATCACACACAGGGTCTGTTAAAAATAAAACAGAAAAAAACAAGATATCAGTGAAGTACATCACTCAAGTAAATAACAGTTGTCAGTGGGAACATGACTCAATGTTCTCTTTCCTGGTTACATTACAAGAACAACTTGGTCCTCTCCTGATGCAATTATATCTGTCGGAACTGCAGACCACTAGGTTTTTCAACATAAACTTTCGCTCCCGGAACAAAAATACTGTCTGATGAGTCAAAACCTTTATCCGCATGTGTAGTTATCACAGTGGGTGGCTCTCCCTTTTTACCATGGACAACTTTACAGGTACAATAATTAACTGCACCACCCCACCACCTTTATGGATAGGTAGCATGTTCTCTCTACTGATTAGGATTACTTGTATCTCTCCTTGATAGTAGGCATCGACAATGCCTCCCAATACTTGGATTCCTCTCAATGCTAATCCACATCTAGGGGCAATTAATCCCATATGTTCTCATGGGATTTGGTCTCCAATTCCTGTGCCGATAACACTGATTCCTCTGAGTTCAAATCTAATCTTTTCCCTTGCAAAAATCCACCCCTGCAGACTTTGATGTTGCTCAATAAGGATCTAGCACTCCATGTGATATTTCCTAGCACATTAATGTTTCAAATACTCTATTCGGTTTCATTTGTAAGGCTGTCGTTAACATACACGTTAATGGGGTCTCACCATTGGCAAATGGTCTGTCATTAAACACTTGCACCTTGTATAGAATGTGCTCACACCACCCTTTCAGATTACCCTCACCAGTTTTTTGCAACTGTTCTTCAACAAACCGTTCATTCTCTAAATAAATTCCAAAGCCTCGGGGTGATAGGGGACGTGAAAAATCCATTCGACGTCCCCTTTCTTGACAATAGTCTTGAATCAGTTTTCCTTTAAAATGTGACCCATTTTCACTCTGAATCTGTAACGGGATTCCATAATACACTGCCATTTGATCTAACAATTTAATAGTATTCAATTGTGTGGCTCACTTACATGTTAGAACCATAAAATATCCTGAATATGTGTCCACAATCGTGCACGCATACTGACATCCTCTACTGATTGGAATCGGACCGATATAATCAATGTGCCATGTTTGTCCAGGTAAATTATCTCACTTCAATGTGTCTTGAATCACATGTGGAATAGATCTCTGTTTCTGATGCTGACACACTGGGCATTGCAAAATTACTGTTTTCACTATTCGTAAAGGAATTCTAATTCCTCGATCTTGTGCCCACCTGATGCTCACTTTTTTGGTGTGCGCACTTAGCAATTCCTGCCAGATCTTCTTCCTCAGACCTTGTGTCCATAGCTGAAATCTTGGCATGTTCATATGCAACAGAATTGAACAAACGTTCCAATGAGTCTGTCGCACAATGTGCATCCACATGATACACGGTCCAGCTAGTCCATTCGCAACAGACCACGAATCAGTGTATATATAACAACATCCGGGTGCTTCTTGCTTCAATGCCTGATAAACTGCATAAAATTCTGTGAACTCGCAACTCTGTCCTTTCCCCAATGTGGTCAATATTTTCTTCATTTTGGGATTATATGGCACAACCTTACAGTGTCAATCAGTCCCTACATATTTAGCTGAACCATCAGTGAAGCAAGCATATTCAGTTTGTTCATTGGTTAAATCCCCATAAGGCACCCCCCATTTTACAGGAGACTCACAGACTTGAGTCCCTTCCAAGGGTTCCAGATCGACTAACGAAACACCAGCCACTTGCTCATGTAATTTTGCAGTTCTGCCCTTCCCTGTGTATGCACAATCTTGTGGGTACTACTTATATTTAATGATGCTAGCCTCTTGAGAATGTCCTTTTTGATGTGTTGTAGGAGAGCTCAGTACCCATTGCATGATCAGAATTTCTTGTCGGATCAATACATCATGACCCACTGTCATCTGCTCAGTATTAAAAAGAGCCCTAGAACATGCCAACAATTTCTTTTCAAAGGGAGTATTTCGGCCACCAGCTTCTGGTAACTTCTGATTCCAAAATCCCAAAGGAAAACGCTTTCTTTCCTGTTTTTGCCACAAACTTCAATTGGCATAGATTTCATGTACAGACACATTCAATTCAACTTCCCCTGCCCTCATAAATCAAGCACCCTCTGAATTGTATCTTTTGCTAGCTGGAATGCTTTCTCTTGCTCCCCGCCCCACTCGAACATGTTTTTTTTCTGTGTTGCTTTGTGGAAAGCTGATAAAATATGCCTCACATGTGGGATATGTTCTCTCCAAAACCCAATTAATCACGGAAAGACATCCAGAGGATACAATTCAAAGGTTTGGTATCAAGGATTTTTACTAGACCTGATACAATTTAAATATATGAATCAAATCATGATTTAATCTGCAAAATGACTGTTTTACTATTTCTAAAGGAATTCTAATTCATCAATCTTGTGCCCACCTGATAGTAGTCTTTTCTCCAAGATGCACACTTTTTTGGTGTGCGCACTTAGCAATTCCTGCCAGATCTTCTTCCTCAGACCTTGTGTCCATAGCTGAAATCTTGGCATGTTCATATGCAACAGAATTGAACAAACGTTCCAGTGAGTCTGTCGCACAATGTGCATCCACATGATACACGGTCCAGCTAGTCCATTCGCAACAGACCATGAATCAGTGTATATATAACAACATCCGGGTGCTTCTTGCTTCAATGCCTGATAAACTGCATAAAATTCTGTGAACTCGCAACTCTGTCCTTTCCCCAATGTGGTCAATATTTTCTTCATTTTGGGATTATATGGCACAGCCTTACAGTGTCGCTCATTCCCTACATATTTAGCTGAACCATCGGTGAAGCAAGCATATTCAGTTTGTTCATTGGTTAAATCCCCATAAGGGACCCTCCATTTTACAGGAGACTCACAGACTTGAGTCCCCTCCGAGGGTTCTAGATCGACTAACAGAACACCAGTCACTTGCTCATGTAATTACACAATTCCGCCCTTCCCTGTTTATGCACAATCATGAGGGCACCACTTCTATTTAATGATGCTAGCCTCTTGAGCATGTCCTTTTAGATGTGTTTTAGGAGAGCTCAGCACCCATTGCATGATCAGAACTTCTGGTCGGATCAATAAATCATGACCCACTGTCATCTGCTCGGTATTAAAAAGAGCCCGCGAACATGCCAACAATTGCTTTTCAAAGGAAGTATATCGGCCACCAGCTTCGGGTAACTTCTGATTCCAAAATACCAAAGGAACATGCTTTCTTTCCTGTTTTTGCCACAAACTTCAATTTGCATAATTTGCATGTACAGACACATTCAATTCAACTTCCCCTGCCCTCCAAGGGCATAAATCAAGCACCCTCTGAATTGTATCTTTTGCTAGCTGGAATGCTTTCTCTTGCTCCTCGTCCCACTCGAAGATGGATTTTTTTCTGCGTCGCTTTGTGTAAAGGTGATAAAATCTGCCCCACATGTGGGATATGTTGTTTCCAAAACCCAAAAAACCCTATACATTGTTGGGCTTGTTTCTTATTCACCAATGTAGCAAACTCAAAGATCTTTTGTTTAGCGTTCAGCACCATCTCACAATGCCCATTATGCCACTGAATTCCCAGAAAATACACGGTTTACGCTGGACCTTGGGGTTTAATCTCATTAATTTCCCATCCTTTTTTTCTCAAACCCTCAATAACGGTGTTTAGGTTTGTCCGCACACTCGGCCCCTCCTTTCCCTGTATCAGAATGTCATCAATGTACTACGCAATCTGTACATCAGGTTTGCACAGGATCTTATCCAAATATTCTGCCACCAGCCGGTGACAAATGGTCGGGCATTACATGTACCCAATGGGCAAGCATTGAAATTAATGCTGCCACCCATTCCAAGAAAATGCAAACTGTTCTTGACTTTCTTCTGCAATCGGTACAGTGAACAATGTATTCGCTAAATCTATCACTGCGTAGCAAGTTTCTTTGAACTTCTGCACATTTTCGATCAAGGTAACCACATCTGGAACTGTGGGTATTAACGGAGGAGTCATGGACGTCATTTCACCAAAATGGCAGGGGTAGCGGACGTGACATCACGCGACCCTTCACCTCCAATGATATCATAGGAAGTGATGTCATTTGACCTCACCCCGAAGTGATGGCACACAACCTTTCACCCCTTGACAAAACGGGAACTGGCATCACATAGCATTGTTCCTAAATACACTACAAAACATATTGTTACAATATCACTGTAATGTGAAATACATTTCATACACAAATGGATCACCATATGTATTGTTAGTATCAGTGTGTATGGGCCCATATTACCAAATTACTGTGAATGCAAGCAGATGTCAAAGGCTAAATGATAATGATGCGTTATTATAGAGCACTTATGTTTAAGCGCTTTATATAGAACATATGTACAAACAATATCACCCAACCTGTGTTGGTACTCATTTATCAATCTCAGAAGTATGAAAGGCAGAGTTGGCCTTTTTGAGATTAGAAGCGAGAACCTACAGATCACACACACATCACATCAGTGAGCGCTCAACCCACTGAGCTATCTTAGCGGCTATAGTAAAATTAGCAATTACATGCCTGAATGTTCTTAAAGTCAGAAAGCAAATTACACTCTGTAGTGGATACAATTAAACTGGCAACTGTGAACAGCAGCCCAGCTCATCTGCAGGTCTGGTGCAAATTTGGCCACATGTCATGTTATTTTTTAAGACGCCTGAACATGAAATCCAGCCACTACACAAACAAAAGCCACATGCTGCTGGCCACAGCCCAGGAGCTTTGGTTTGTAAAAATACAACTAAATAAAGCTTTTTTTTTAGGAGTAGCAAAGGAGACCACAGGGGTAGCAAGGGAGACACAAATAACAATCAGGGATTCTGATTTGGAGTACAACATTTAGCCTTAACTGTTAATTAAGGTAACTTGTTATCACACACATAAACACTTTTAGCAAGCAACTGTATATACGTAATTCTTTTGTTTGTATAAAAATCGATGTTTTACCTACCAATCCCTAGTAGAAGGACACCCTTTCCCTAAATGTGGGGTGTCAGTCCCTGGTTGAGGTTGGTGGACCGTGTATCTAATAGGGATAGAAGAGAAGAGCAGTCCCTAACTCTACAATGTTATTCGCTCGACAAGAATATTGATAACAAGCAAATCATTATCTAATTCAGTAAAGCAACATTTCTGGGAGGAACTATTTCACAGGGCCCCTAGGCCCTATATATACTTTAATCAACCTTCCAAGAAGTGTGTTGGCAGTTTACTGTATATTAGTTGCTTGGTTGAGGGAAACCATAAAAAACCTTCTCAAAAAGGTAAACTAAAGGTAAACTAATAAAACTGGAAAAGTAGTTTGCCAAGGAGCAGAGTATTTCGTATGCACATGGCTTTTGTATACCAATAAAGGGACTTTGTTGTTTAGACAACTTTGTCAGCTGGTAACAGGCGAAGAAGATCTGTTCTTCAGTCTAATGACTTGGTTTAGTCCTGTATCCCGCGTGCCTTCAGGGATATCATCCGTCCAAATGATCGACCGGTTTCGATGATTTTCACAAGTGCATCATCTTCTTCAGGACCAGGTCACTTCATTCTGTCTGGATCAGATCAGCATTTCCAGTGGATATGTTGGTAGGTCACCACATCTACCTAGGGAGAGATATTAAGATCTAGTTGGTGTCTAGGTACGGTAGGTAATCAATTACTTTAAATATGAATATTAGCATTGGTTTGCATTTCTTCAGTAGATCTGGTAACGACCTATTCTTAGTTAGTAGCAGCTCTGGGGGTAATTCATAGAAATCGGTGCACAAGTGGCGCACGCGGCTGGCGTCTGCACCAGCCGCGTGCGCCAAAACCCATTTCAGCACACAGCGTATTCATGGATTTCAACATCCTTAACCAGCCGTGGCGCAGAGTGGCGCAGCGGCCCTGCAGCAGCGCCAGTAATGCCCCCAATCCCACCCGGTGCGCCAAAAATGTTGCACAATTCTCCTACATGGCACAAAGGCCAGGGGACCAGCATACAACCCCCCAAGCACGAAAACACATGTAAAAGTCCACGCGCACCCCTCGCAATACAGGTACTGCTCCCGTGCTATCGAAAACGCGTGGAAAACTCCCTGCGCACCCCTCGAAATACACGTACCCCCCGCACTATCGAAAACACGTGTAAAAGTCCACGCGCACCCCTCGGAATACACGTACCTTGCTCGCACCAGCCAAAACACGTGTAAAAGTCCACGCGCACCCTCGGAAATCACGTACCACATCCCACCAAGAGCACGTACAGAGCGATGGAAACCCACGTGGGACCTTCAACCCGTGGCGATGGAAATGCCTGCGCCTGTTACGTCACAGACGCACTTACACGCTAAGGGCCTTTCCTCGAATTACACGCTGACGTGCTGGTTTTTCATGCGCCAAATCACTCCGCATCAAGCTGGCCACGCAACAACACACAGAAGACCACACTCCTGCCCAGAAGGCCGAATTACTGCCCCCCAGACCCCCGAGCAGCCTCCCACCAGCCATCTGCTGCTGCCTGCCTGCCTGCTGCCACCGTGCCCTGCCATTTGGTGCCTGCACATCTGCCATCTGCAGGGGTCCAGTTACAGTCACCACCCCTGCTGGAACAGAAGACTCCCGACTGAAGTACCATCACTCCACAGCCCAGCCCCAGGACCCAGTTGCCCACCCACACCTGCCTCGGGGGTTGCCATGTCCGACACAACACCTTCCGGCACCAGTGGCAACCCCCAGCCAGAGAGGCAGAGGGCTACCAGCTTCAGTAAAAATTAAGTTGGTATCCTGGTGGAGCAAGTTATGGGGCATTATGATGCCCTCTTCACACCATTGCGCGCTGACAAGGAAGGACGGAAGAGGATCTGGAAGGACATAGTGGGTGCCATCAACGCAGAGGGGGTGGCACCACGTGACATCAAACACGTCCAGAAGCGCTGGGAGGACTACAAGTCCAGGACCCTCAAGAAGGCCCGGCGCCTCTTCGAAGCAGAGGATTCAGTGGGGCGCCGAGGCCAGCTTACCAACCAGCAGATGAGGGTCCTGGAGCGCATTCGCCCAGTGCTTCACCACCAGATCCTCAGGATGCAGGCCTGTCTGGAGTCGAGCGGTAAGTGGCCACGCACTTATGTTTAAAAAAGTGCATGTTGCAGTGTGCTGGTAGTTAGCTACTTGGCTGCATGTGTTTAATGGGTCCTGTTTAAATGTGTATGTGCAGGGACATGATGGTGCCACATGTGAGTCCAGTTAGGCGTGACCCACATGGATGGTGCATGTGTAACACTGGATCATGCGGAGCAGCTTGCGGAGCAGCATGCGGAACGCACACATGTGTGCATGGCTGTGTCTGTAATTTGACATGTTTGGGGTGTGAGAGATGTGTGCTGTTATCATGCACATGCATGATGTACATGCCCATGTGTTTGAGTAGTGTGTGCGCCATGGATGCATGACACATGTCGGTGGCGATGTGTTGATTCACTGATACAGCCTAGCCATCCTGTATCCACTGTGTCTGGGGATATACCGGGCCAAATGCATGATCCTCCGGTGACGAGTGTGCATGTGACCTGCATGTCCCATGGTGCATGTGAGAATCATCCCACCATTGGATGCAACTAAGGTGCTTTGTGAATGGATGCCAATGTATGTTACATGTGCCATGCCTGTTCCTGCATGTGTGTTGCCTGCACTGACCCATGTGTTGTGGAGGGACATGATGTAAGTGACGTATGACAGTGCCACTTATGTGCCATTGCTTTGTGTCTAGGGGACTATAGTTCAGTACCCTGATGCTTGTGTTTAATGTCTCCCTTTACACAGCGGCAAGTGAAGAAGAGGGTGGAGGAAAGCGTCAGGGATGCCTCCACCGGCCGGCGACGCAAGGCCCAGTCACCCTCCCAGGAAATACCATCATCAGGGAGCGAGGGGACTGGTGCTGTGTCTGCCACTACGGCTGCAGCGTAAGGGGCTGATGAGCCCCCACAGGGCCTGCAATGGTGGAAGATGGTGCGGAGCCATCCAGGTTGGTGGTGGGCATAGAGGAGGAGGAGGCTGCTACAGAGCCGCACATGGGGCCTGGTGGGGGTGGTACCACTGGTGCAAGTGGTACAGTCCAGGGGCAGGAGACAGCACATATTGCCGCTAAGGTGCCTGTGCATGTCTCTGTGCCTGACACTGTGACTGCATCACCATGTACCAGCAGGGATGCCCCGTCCCATGCCCCTCCGCAGGTAGGGGGGAGGTCCATGTCATCTGGCAATCCTCTACCTGTGGATGAGGGTGCCCGTCAAGGGTGGGTGGAGTACATGTGTTGGGGCTCACAAGTGCATGGTGCCATGTGGGCTGCCTGCGGGGCATGGTCAGGGGTGTAGGGTAGTCTCCTGTGGTGTGGGCTGCCTGCAGGGCATGGGGTGGGGGGAAAGGCACACCCGCGTGTTAGGCAGAATCCTGTGCAGTGCCCTTAGTGACCACTACACACAATCAAGACTTCAGCTGGTGATACAAGTTTTACCTTAGGTACAAGCCTGTACTACTATGTCATAGTGGCAGCCGTGGCGGAGCAGCCAGGCCTATCTCAAGAGTATATGAGCAGTAGCAGAGATTACACAAAGGGACCACAATTACTGTGACACAAGTAAACACTGACTCAAGGTTTCAGGTAGAAAAATATAAGTACATTTATTTTAAAACTATTCGTTATAAACACAACACTTCTATTAAACTTCAATAAAACCCACACGTTAAATATACTACAACTAACCAATTCACTTTGTATAGTAAGTCTCAGGGTAAGTACCCTGTGTTTGAATGAACCGGTGTTAGGCACAAAACACACTACCGCGAATATGATTGCGATCGCTTTTTGACAGTTCGGTCTACTAAACAAACGCGTGTCCGTGACATGAAATGCTACAGGGGTAAAAGCACACTTAGCACCTGAGCTACCCAGAGGGAGTTGGAGGCAAAAATCACTGGCAATATTTTGGTTAGGCAGGCTGAATCAAGAAACGCTCAGAGACAGGAGTTAAGAGTGAAAGGGCCGGAGCCAGGGTCGAAGGACACCGGGGCCAGTTGCCGAAGATCACACAGTCTAATAGTTCACGATTCAACAGAGCCAACAGTGCTTCGATATTGTCAGTGTTTGGAAGCAAAAGTTATAAGAAGGAGGGAAGACAAGGTCAAGCCTTGGAAATGAAAAAAAAGGGATTCACCCAGTTCCTCAACAGAACACAGTACCTTGTTCCAATGGTGCAGCTGGTGCCCTGGCAGTTGTTTCTGTTGGTTTCCCGCAGACCCACGATTCCTGGAGCTTCTTTGAGAAGGAGGACGTCTGAAGGGGGTCTGCACCACACAGGGATGAGGCCGGCAGCAGCGACACGGAATGAAAGGTGCGCTCTTTAAAAACAGGAGAGGATCTTCAGGTGGCTATCCGGACAACTACAGCAGCGTGCAGCGATTTCGACCACGGAAGAGGATCCTCTGGCTGTAGAAGATGAGATGGTTATCCCCACAAAGCTCAAGGGAAGTAGACTCCGGACTGGATCTTCTCTGAGTCGTTGAAGGGCAGATGGCTCAGGACTGCAGCAGGGCTTCACCGGGACAGGGTAGTTGCAGCAGCCGTCGTTCTCTCCACTTCTCTTCAGTTCCTTGTAGTTCCAGTGGCGACTCTCTGACTTCTAGCCCAAGAGACCCGCCTTTTATGCGAAAAACCCCCATTCACACAGCCTGGCTGTCAATCTCCCAGCAGGGGGGTTGTACAGCCCGGACAACTACCCTGGCCAATCATGACAAAGTGTGAATTGGGTTTCCTAGGATACCCTGTGTAGGGGGTGACTACACCCCTCCCTCACATTCAGCCCACCTAGACACCCAGGCGCCTTGAGGAGGGCTTCTGGGCAGACACCAGCCTAAAGACAGTGAACAAAGAAGGCAAACCTGGTTTTCCGCGCAAAGTAAAACACAAGAAGGACTTTAACAAAGAAATGGTGAATAAACCCGACCAGAGCCAAAAGAAAGAGTATTTGGTCAATGTTCGAGGATAATATAATAGCCTAAAACAATACCACATTTATATAGTATAATCACGGTAGAAAAGTTAGGGTAGATACGACTGCCACCAGCCAAGTCTAAATGTTAAAAGAGCGAAACAATGCTCTAGGAGGTACAGATAAGAAGGGCTACGGATTAACCCTTTCCATTACTCCATGTAAGATGAAGTGTACTGTATCTGTGGTTATTTGACTAAGTAAAGTAAATGGCAACTTTACCCTTTTCTGGGGGACTGCAGTCGGCCTCAGAAATGGAGTTGGTGGGAAGTCTAAAAGACAACCCTGTGTCACTGCACTGAAGGTGCTGTGTAACACACAAAAGAAGGGGGCTACTGAAGTGGTGTACTCCAGAGTCCACAATCACAAAAACAGATGAAATACACATGGCAAAATACAGGTAAGAGTGGGAAAAAGAGGTACACTCTTACCAAGCGGAACAAATTAACTCCAGAAATCCAGCAAAGCTGCTGCGGGACTCACTAGGTGAGGGAATTAGCCATTGAATGAGAATTATCCATAAAAATGGGCACCTGCCAGCAGGCCCCGACTTATGTCCATGACGGGCACCTGCCAGCAGGCCCGACTCATGTCCCCTTGCACCCCCACCCACCCAGCAGTGACGGGCACCTGCCGCAGGCCCTGACTCATGTCCCCCACCCACCCGTCCACCCACCCACCAGTGATGGGCACCTGCCAGCAGGCCCCGACTCATGTCCCTCAGCATCATCGCTCCCAGCTTGAGCCTGCTGCTGCTGTGCATGTGCCCTGCCTGTTGATGCCTGCACGTCCTTCTCCTGTCCAGTTGTTGTGGAGGCCACCCCTGCTGGACCTCTGACTCCCGACTGTGGCAGGGATGTGTCCTCCACCAGTCTGGCCGCTGGCTGGGTCAGGGGTAGCTCCACAGGGTGCCGAGGTGATACTTGGGCAGGAAGATGGCACGGAGGACGACTGGCGCATAGGGGGTTCAGTTGAGGAGGGGGTCGATAGAAGGTCCAGCACACAGAGGAACCCAGCACTGGTGACCCGTCCTAGTTGGTCGACACGGTCAACAAGGCATCTGGAATAACGTGCAGTGTCCTCAACAGAACCCTGTAGGTCATCCCGAATGCCATGTTGACACAACGCCACCCCAGCCAGGACAGGCTCAAGACGGTCCCAGATTGCCATGTCCACAGGGAGAGGAAGGCCAGTTGTTGTTTGCGCATCCCCTCCCTGAAAACGGGTCTGGATGAAGGCATCCCTGCTGGTGCCAGATGATGCAGTCACAGGATTGGGGACAGGATTACACACAGGCACCTCCGCGGCCGACTGTGCTGCTTTCTGCCCTGCCCCTGGACTGCACCACTAGCACCAGTGGAATCCCTCCCTCCAGACCCTGTGTGTGGGCCTTCCATGGCCTCCTACTCAACCAAACCCCCCACCAACCTGGATGACTCCGTGCCATCTTCCTCCATAGGCCCCTGTGGGGTCTCAGCTGCCCCTTCTGCTGCTGAGGAGTCCACCTCTGACCTCTGCCTCTTGGGCCTACCCTCGGCAGCTGCGGCCGCGTCTCCGGCTGGTGGTGGGATCCCTGCCGCTGTGCTCCACAGCACCGTCTCCCCCCTCTTCATCAGTTGATGCTGCAGACAGGGAGAGACAGAACACAGGCATCAGGGCACTGTACAATGGTCTGATATACACATGACAGTTGCACATGAGTGGCAGTGTCAAACTTCACACATGGCATCACACTCCCCAACACACATATCATTTGAACCCACACACATGCGCAAATTAACAGGAATGTTGCAGCAGGGAGCACCATCCATACACATACCACAGCATGAGCATCCAAAGGTTAGCCTGACATCACATGCAACACAGGGAGTGCTGAACACATGCACACACGCTACCAGACATACATGCATCTGTACATCTCCACCACCTGTCGCAGTGAAATCATCGGCATCCATGTCACATCTGCCAATCAGACTCCTACATGTCGATGTCACATGCATCCATGGTGTATCACAGTGGCACACATGTCAAATACACACACATGCACATGTACATTATGCACATACATGAAGGTGGAACCAGCATCCATGTGTCACACCACAACCATGCCACAGTACATACACAGAAATGTATACATGTGTGCACCCACACATGCATTTGGACATCATGCATTTGAACACATGTACCATTGACTGGACTCACATGCGGCAGGCTCATGTCCCAGTACATACACATCCATACATTGGCCTTTCAAGACATATGTCCAACCTGCACACTCCTGGCACACCTCAATGTGCACTGCGTCCAATCAGTACGCATGGACACTTACCGCTCGACTCCGGACGGGTCTGCCTCAGAAGGACCTGGAGGTGGAGCGCTGGGTGTATGCATTGCAGGACCCTCATCTGGATGTTGGCAAGGTGGACCCGGCACCCCTCTGCATGCGCTGCCTTCAAGAGGTGCCGGGCCTTGCTGAGGGCCCTCGACCTGAAGTCCTCCCAGTGCTTCAGGATGTGTTGCATGTCGTGGGCTGCCACCCCCTCCAGGTTGATGGCAGCCACAATGTCCTCCCAGATCCTCTTCCATCTGTCCTTCATTGTCGGTGCGTGACTTGCTCCACCAGGCTGCCAACTTCATTGGCAGTGTAGCTGGCAGCCCTCTGCCTCTCTGCTGGGGAGTTACCACTGGTGCCAGATGGTGTTGTGTCAGACATGGCAACCCCCGAGGCAGGTGTGGGTGGGCAACTGGGTCCTGGGGCTGGTCTGTGGAGCGATGGAATACCAGTCGGGAGTCCTCTGTTCCAGCAGGGGTGGTCACAGCAACAGGACCCCTCTCCCCCTCCTCCTTTTAAATTGTTCTACGTGTTGTTCTAATGACTTGACTCTTGTTGTAAAATGCTTCTCCTACTCTTGTACCTGTTGTTATATTGTAAAGCGCTTTGGCTTAAAGCGCTATATAAATTAAATAAACTTAAACAAACATAAACATAGTCTCACTGGATCTGTCTGCAGCCTTCGAATTGGTCGACCACTCCATCATGGTGTCCAGAATGGTGGAGTTTGGCAACTTCTCCCCTTCTCGACCTTCCTTGATCAAGTCCTTCCTGGCTAACGGACAGAGAAGAGTTTGCATTGGGGAAGCAGAAGCCTCTCCAGTTTCAGTGCTTTTTGGGGTGACACAGGGAGCCAGCATGTCTCCCTGTCTTTATAACATCTACACAGCCCCTTTTTTCAATATTCTGGAGCAGGAAGGAATCACTGTTTTGAACTATGCCGACGACACCCAGTGTGTGGTCCCATTATCTGGAGAGCACTCCCAAGATGAACAAGAGCTCAACCGAATGTATGCACTGATCGAAAACTGGATGATGCGCAATAACCTGGCAATAAACAAAAGCAAAACAGAATTGATGATAGCCAAACTGGACCCTGCCTATAAATCCTTTATGTTAGGATCAGTTGAAATTCTTCCCCAAACAAAACAAAAAATTCTGGGTGTGGTTTTAGACCAGATGCCTAATATGAGGGCCCATGTGAGCAACACTGTTTCAGCGTCCCTCTACTATGTGAAATTGCTTGCCCATTTGAGATTCCTTTATCTTGCAAGCCAACACGGAATCCATAGCCAGCGCCATTATTGGGGCAAACATTGACTACTGCAGTAGTCTTCAGGTCGGTCGCTGCAACGTTGATTGCAACAGACTCCAAGTGGTCCAGAGTGGAGCAGTAAGACTGGTCGCTGGTTTAGCCCGCCATGAACACGTCTCCGAGGCTAGTCGTGCCGTACATTGGCTCCCAGTAGAGTCCGAGCCAAGTTTTGATTATTTACGATCGTCTTTAAATGTAGACGTGGAATAATGCCCACATATCTGCAAGACCCTATCATAGAGAAATTCAGCAGCAGATCATTAATATCAAGCAACTAGAGCCTCCTGGTGCTTCTGCGATGTAAACTAGAGAAGGTGGAGAATGGGGCCTTCTTCATTGTCACACCTAAGCTTTGGAACTCACTACCGCAGATCCTCAGACAACATTCCTCCCTGACGGTCTTCAAGAAAGCTCTTAAGATGTGGTTGTTCTATTGACCGTTCATTTGAAATTAACCCAAGGCTCTCCCTAACCGGCTGAGACTTTGTCCCATCCATTTTCTGTACTGTCTGTCTTGTCTGTCTTGTCTGCGCCCTTACCCCTCAGGGTCCATGGCCACGCAATACAAATGTATTAAAGTAAAGTAAAAGTAAAAGGGAGCCAACATCCACCTCCTCTTCAGGCATTATTTGCTTATTCACATCCTGCTTTTTTACTTGTTTATACTGCTCTTTCCCTTCAAGTCCTTACTTTTTATACAGCTGATACATTTTGCGAGTTTCAATTCCATCAATATCTTCAAGGCATTCCTTCTTTTAGCAGCGCCAAGAACATGTCTTTCTGCATACACTTGAATCTCTATTATCGAACCATTTTTCAGGGTTCTGTTTATCACTTTGCCCCTCTGTCTCTCTCTCCCTGGGTCTTCCTTCCATCTTGTCGCATTACCTTAGGTCCGCTAACTGTCTGATAGCATCCACCACCTCATCTCTTAGTTTACCGATCTTCCCCACCAGCAGGGTCATAATGACATTTTTGTATGCCAGTGGAGCAGTCCGAATGATTATGTTTCGTGCTGAAGCCGATGATGCCACTACCCCCATATGTTCCGGATCCTCAATTTGGATGGTTTCTTTCATGGCATTATCCCTAAGTCTTTGAATTGCCTCTCTCAGTGGGCACCACTTCTTCTCATTGCTAGGCCAGTCCCATGCAATTGTATACTTGCGTTTACAACCCTGAGCAGCTTACTGTAATAAAGAGATCATCAGATCTCTTACCTGGGCATCAGGAGGCGGCCCTGCACGTAATACCTGCTGAATATTAGTTTCATGGGACAATGGCGGAAATTGTGGAGAATCGGTCGGATCTACAAGAAGACCTACCGCACCCCTGTCAAATAATCTGACCATCCATGTTAACAGATGCTCACCAGCCCTCTGTTTCAATTGGTTAATTATTTCCCAGCCTCTTGTTGACAATAATACTCCAACGTTGTCAAATCCTCCAGGATTATTCGGATGTGGTCCAGCTCATTTCTGCGTGACTGGTTTAGCGGTCACCTCTTTCCTGTCGGGTTCCGGTTTGTACAGTACCTCCCTATCCGAACCACTCCCTGAACGGGTACTGCCAAACACATCCTGTCCAATTGGTCGTGGTCCCAATCAACCTCTGAGCAGGCAATCACTGTTGCCACCTTGCTGGTATTCACTCTCCCTCTTCTTTTTCGATATTTGTATCGGGCAACTCTTACAGCAGCCTGTTCGGCTACTGCTTGATATTTGTCGGCTTTGTCAAGATACAATTTCATCTGAAGCTGCTGTTTCTCAGCAGCCAGCTCATTTTCCAATTACAGGACACTAGCCTGTAATTTTACATTCTGCTGATGCACCTTTCTGATGCATGCAACAAAACCCAACCACGTCTGCCCAAAGATGAGCACTCCTTTCCCTTTTCTACGAGTACCTGTTGCAAGCACGTTGCCACCTCGGCCGGATTCACCTCTTCTATACCCATATCCCAGTTCTCACTTAAACCTGCACCACACGCCCAAGTCTGTGCCAGTTTGTCATACAGACTCTTTGTCCACTCTGGGATCGTTACTTCAGGACAATCTCCAGTTGCAGAGCTTCCTTTTTTCCTAAATAGGGAACTCATAGTGTCAATTAATGTTTTGCGTCCCTATCAACAATACCTCACACACACTTACACACAACACAAACGTAAAAGAAAAATTGTGTTTCTGTGTCCAAGCTTCAGATTATTTTGGTCTCTGGCATCAATTTCAGCACAAAGACGCTGCTTACAGCGCCATTATGTTTTTTTCTTTTCGGACACGTGTAAAGACCTCAGAAAAACTCACCATATTACACGGGCCAAAAGTTCTTGGAATTAGGAAGGCAATAATACGCACCTAGACCAATGATTGGAAAATAATTGGCTATTTACAGGCCCTTTATTCATGCACTTAATAAGCATACAGATAACTATTGGAATAAATTCAATTGGTTATACATAGACACACAAATAAGAATAGTTACAAAAGGGACTACATCACCGTTAGTGCAGTTGTAAGAGAAAACTTAATCTCAGCCATGATGACACTTCCATGTCCCGAGGCAGGTAGGCAGAGAGATCGCACGTACTAACGGGGTCTGGAGTAGAGTCCTCCCTCTCCACAAGACTTCATCAACCGGGGTCCCAGTTCTCTGACTGTTCCTCAGGATACCCCTCTTCTTATCGGGGACAAATCCCTGCCCCTCATAGGTTGCAAACTGTCCCCGGCCAAATGACAAACAGCAAGCACGGGAGGCAAAGAGATGGAAAATCCAGGCAGTAGTGGAAAACCCAGCTTGCATTCTGCACACTCTTTCCCAGCACCCCTTATCAATGCACCTGCACATCTCTAACTCCCTTATCGGCTCATCCTTCAGTGAACAATACAACACCTATCCTTCATAGTGAGCTCCTCAGTTTCATAAAATATTTTTGCAATCATTGCAGAATTCATGTCTGCCTTCTAACTGAGCTCACATAAATGTGGACTTTCATTGCGGTTTGGAAGTGAATGTTCAAAATGGCCACACACCAGCACCATGTTTTAGCTCATTTTCGCAAACACACATTAAACGTGCACAAGACTAACTAAATCTTATAAAGGTGCAGATGAAATCAGAATAGCGGAACAAAATAAATACAGAGCATCAATTAAAAAAGATCAGTTTATCCGGGAATGCCTAGAGTCAGTATCAAGAGAACACAAACCTCTGACATCTTTATTATTTAAAAATAAATGTTTTCAAGCCTCTACAAAACTGGTAGAATAATTCATGAGACCTCATTTCTCAGGGGATGCTGTTCCATAGCGTAGGACCATAAACAATGAATGTTCTGTCACCCCTGATGACACAACTAGGTTGGGGGGTGCCCAGTAGCAGTTGGTCTCCTGAGAGTAACAGCATAGTCGGTTGATGTAGACTAAGCTTCTCCACTAGGTATGCTGGAGAAAATCCTTCAAGCTCTTGTAAATCAAGCATGTAAACTTGATTCTGTCATCATCTGCCAGCCAATGTAAATGATGGCGTGCAGTCGAGACACAATCATATCTATTTACACAGCAGACTAATCTGGATGCTGCATGTTGGGCCTTTTCAAATCTCTGCCGTTGCTTTGTGGGAATTCCTGCAAGAAGGCTGTTGCAGTAGTGTAAATGTGAGTTTACCATTGACCCTACTAGTACAGCATGGTCACTACTAGGATTAAATGGCAAAACCTTTCGAAGCAACCTCAAGCAGTACTGAACCTTAGCACTAACCTGACTTTCACTGCCAAGATTATTTTGCCCAATACATCCAAGAGTTTTTTATTTTAGTAGCAAATTTAAGATCAGCCCACAAAAAATGAGAATCTTAGGGGCATTTTCCTGCAGTGAGAAGATGTTTTGGCCCAAAAAGGGTTACATCCGCCTGGATTTAATTGAAGCTGGTTGGCAAGCATCCGATGACTAACTTCCTCAAGACATTGATTAACCCTGAAAAATGAGTGTTCAGCAGTCTCTGTTTTGATGAAGACCTGGCTGTCATCGGTCTAAGAATTAAAATTAATCTGATGACTCCCCAGGATATTCATCAGTGGCCACACATAGCGATTAAAGAGTAAGGGGAAAAGGGAAGAACCCTGAGGTACCCCACAATCAATGTGAGTGGACTCAGAAAGAAAGCCCTGCATTTTCACATGCTGATGTCAATCTGACAAGAAGGAGTCAAAACATTTAAAAGCATGGTTTGAGACCATGCTGATTTCTTTCAGGCGAGTAAGCACGATGGAGTGATCAACCGTGTCGAAAGCATCAGAGAGTTCCAACATTACCAATAATGAAAGATCTCTGTTATCCGCGGCCTAAAACAAATCATCCAGCACTGCCAAGAGTACCATCTAAGTCCCAAACCTTTGTTACGCTCACCTGGCTCCCACAGGGGCGTCGATCTGACCTGGACAGCTGCGGTCTCCACCAATGTGACGCGTAGGGCCAAGATGACGGACTGGACTGGTCCACCTAGCTTCGTTTGCTTGGCCCGTAGGAATATTCTTCTGCAAATGGAGAAAGGGAATTAACCACCCGTGGAGTTGAGCGTAAATCCCCCGACCCCCGCTGTTCTCCCCACAGATCACCTTTGATGTCCCCTCTTATAGTCTCATCTGATGGTTTGAAAAGATGAGCTCTCCATCCTGCATTGAGCGCAGGGGCGCGTTGATAACCAGTTGCTTCACTGGCTCAAAGGAATTGGTGAGTTCCAGAACAATATTGACTCAGAAAAGTATGTAGTTTGTAAGAGTTCACATGTCTGACTTTCACTCTTGTCCGATTCCTTGCAGTTTGCTGCTTGACTCCAGCTAACAGTTCCTCGTGGTAGCTGACGAAGTTCAGGTAAGGATTTGGCTTATCCTACACAGTTCAATAAAATAAGGCCTGTTGCTTGCTCCGTTATTCAGGTGTGGAGAACATATGAAGTTCGGGGAATAATGCCTCCGGTGGTAAAATTAGGTAAGTCTATTGTGGTGAGAAGAGTTCCGCTTGTTTGTCCCTTTGTCTCACCTTGTTGTCCTTTTGTACCCCTTAGGGGCCGGGGTACGGCGAGGATGCAATGGAGACTGTGCCGACCCGTGAAGAGTAATAATAGCCCCGGCAGTAATCAGGTAAGTCTATGGGGGTAGTTACTATTGCCTCTGTTTATTCGCTTGGCTCACCTTTGCTGTTCTTGTGTTCCCCTTAGGTGCCGGAGTGCGGCGGGAACATGCAGAAGGATGCGGTGGATTGTGAGGATGCTGCGAAGGCCGGTGAGTTCAGCGCGGCGCTGCAGCAGGCGAGACGGCGCACGTAAAATACTTCTTTCTTCCATCTCGAAGGCGCGGTGGATCCGGAATTCAGGTAATGATCGTAGGTTTTGCTCTTATTCTAACCTTTTCTCCTTCTGTTCCTCCCTTTTTCTAGGAGCTGCAGACTCAAGGCGGGCGTGGCAGAAGACACGGTGAGCGTTACGCTGCTGTATGCAGAATAACGCGAAGCGTGTGCTGCTCTTCGGGCGTGGTTTAAATAGCCTCCAAAGTAGACCCAGGTAAGTATTCCTCCCCAGCCCCACCCGAGTAAAAAATAGTCCCTAGGTAAAATAGTCCCTTCCTAGCCTCATTTGGCTTGGAGCTCTGCAGCATGGTCTGCTTCAGGTAAGCTTGCAGCATGGTCTGCATCAGGTAAGTTCTACTCTATGAGCCTATGGCACCAGGACTGACTCTCCATATGAGCCTGGCACCATAGGCGCCAGGACCGCACCCAAAACAGCCCCTAGCAGGGGTTTTTGGGCTTGCTCAAAATAACTTGATGCCTGCTTCCAGGGTTGCTGGACCTGGTCTGGTTCCCCGGGGGTAGGGATCATGACAACCTTGACCTGAATCCTGATTGAAAGGAGTCCAACAGGAGTTCTCTTTCAACAAAGCTCTGGAATTGATCTGTGACAACTTTCTCCAGAGGTTTGCCTGGCCATGGGATACCATGGGACACCAGCGATAGGGCGATAATTCTGCAATGCAGCTGGATCTAAATTTGACTTTTTCAATAATGGTGTGATAACAGTTTTCTTGAGGTCCAAAGGAGACCAAAACTTGTTCTAATGATATGTTTATAAAATTTGTAATGAAAGGGGCGATCTCCATTACTAACCATTTTGCTATACAGGCTGGCAATGGGAATAGTAACGGGAATAGAAAATCATTGATGGGTTTAAGCTGGTGATCACTAATGATACTTCATCCTCTGTTACTGGGTTGAAGTCAAAAGACAATGAACACTCCGGTGCCACCAATTGCCCCGAGGGATTCTGTCTAGTCTGATCTAGGCCTTTATCGGAAAATAGAAGATTCTGAAGAATATTGCTTTCTATCTTCTCCTTAAGAATGTTTTAAATATGTTAGCCTGCCTCAGCGATGGTTCCATAAAGGAAGTGGTACACCTTGGATGGCAAAGATTTAAGATGGCTGAGAAGAGTTCTCCGGGATGATTCTTTGCAACATCAATTTTAGCATGAACATAAACAGATTTAGCTTTGAAATATTGCCTGCCTATACAACCTAATGCATTTTTTGCCCTAATATGACAATCTCGAGTATTGACCTCTCTCCATTTCCGCTCCGTGGCTCTACATTGTCTACGTAGGAGAAATAATTCCTGAGTAAACCATGATTTGGATTTTTTAGACTTAAATGTTTAAGTGTTGCCACCAGAGAACAAATATTATCCAGGATAGTGTTACCACAAGCAAATAAAATCATCACATTGCAAAGCTGGGACAATGATAGCTAAAGTTTGCTGTTCTTCCACTCCCACAATGTTTGCTAAATTCTTTAACTGACACTGTAAATTTATCATTAGGTAGACATTGCCTTTCTACATCATGCTTAAACAAGAAAAATGACATAATTATCTGATAAATGGATTGGCAGCATATCCATCAGAGTCACCATATTCCCTCTTGATAATAGAATATCTAGGCAGTGATCTTTAATATGGAAGGACGAGGTGGCCAGTGAGGATAAGCTGTGATTGTCAATAATCTCCAAGAGTTCCATAGCATCTGAATTGGTCTGATCATCCAACCAAAAACAAACTATCCTTATATTTAATTCCAGATATGGAAAGAAACAGGTCCAACTGTTCCAAAAAAGCTTTGGCTGTGCCAGGGGGTCTATAACCAAAGACAACTGTCAGGGAAGAGGAGGGGATGGCCCATTTGACCAACTGATCCCACCTATGATATCCCATCCCTTTCCAATAAGTCTAAATGGAGATGTGTAATGAAGATATATAAATCACTGCTCTCGTGATTTATGGACTGTATTAAAAAACATTTGGAATCAGGTTATGAAAGGATGCTTGGGTACAATTCTTAAACCAGGTCTCTGTTATAAACCTCAATTGCATGCCCCTCAATCAAATCAGTCCCATGAGCATCTGCAGACCTAGCATTAATCAGGGCAGTCTTCACTACCCCAGTCACAACAGGTATCAAGAGCTGCCCCTTGTCATAGATCCCCAAAGCACACACTTTGTTAAGAGCATGTAGAGTAAAAGAGCCCTTATCATTATTCATAGCTCGTAGAGCTAAACTGTCATATTGAAACCACATAATAATGAGGACAGCACAAAATTAAAAAAACAAGAGTCTCAAGTAAATACCTAGACAGCGTTAAGAGAGGGGCTCTGCCTCCAAAACCAGCAGTATCTCTTTCCGATGGCCTACAATGGCTGCAAACAGGCCAAAACAAGCTCTGCATCAGCTCTTAATGCTGTCGCTGGCCTGTTCTGCCTGCGGCGTGCTGTAATGACGCTGCAGGCTGTGTGCCCTCCCGATCAGGTCCCACGCCAAGTCAGCAGTCAAGGAGAATGTGTTCAAATGAGTGCATAAAATAAAAATACAGATAACCACTGGTTATCGTATAATCCTTAGATAGCTATTTAAAATTCCCCCAAAGGTTCTAAAAATGCAAATTGATTAAAAAGCAAATATGATTTACAACTAGTAAAAATGCTCCCTTTCAAGATGCTATAATATTATCATGCTCATAGCAAGGAAACAAGCAACAAACTAACAGCGCTCCCGCTTTCGCTGGCCTCTTATGCCTGCAGTTTGGTGTAATGTCGCTGTAGGCTGTGCACCCTCTCGATCGCGGCTGGGAAATGCAGACACATGCTGAGTTGGCAGTCAAGGAGAACGTGTTCAAATGAGCACAGCAAATATAAATGCAGACAACCAATGGTTATGGTGTCATCCAGATAGCTATTTGAAACTCCTCCAATGTTTCTAATAAAACAAATTGATTATGAAGCAAATGCAAATTTACAATTAGTAAAACTGCTCCAATGTTATAATGCTCATAGGAACAGCACAAGCAACAAGAAAGCATAAAGCAACTGTATACACTTAGTGCTGCTTTAGTTCTACCTTCGTTGTTCCTAAATTTCAGCAGTACATGAAAACATTGTAGCTGACATTACTAGCACTCACTTTTGGAGTCATGTGGGTGACACAAAACAGTGTTTTTGTATTAATGTGGGTGACAGGAAACAGTGCATGTCTCTTCAATAGTGTCCACAATGACGTCTGCCATATATTGGCAAATCTCTCATGATAATTGCAGGAACTTCATTTCCCATAGAAGTTGATGAATGCATGCCATCTCAACAGTATGAAGCTTGCATACTTCAGCCATACAAATATGGGTACAGCACTTCAAGCTTACATGCTTCAGCCCTAGGAAATACTGTGTGAAGCACGGGTACACCTGCTAGTGATAATCAAACAGCATGAATGCATGCCACCTCAACAGTATGAAGCTTACATGCTTCACCCGTACACGTACGATTACGGCACTTCAAGCTTACACGCTTCAGCCTTAGGAATAGCGGTGCGAAGCATGGGTATCTCTGCTAATTATAACCACATATCATTTGTTCTTTCACTTGCTCGTCATAAACCAATAGGAATTCACACGAATATGCTTATACTCAAGTCTATAGGTGAGAAGGTGCCCAGAGATTTTGTTTTAGAGTGCATCAGGCTAACACTCACTGAGACGGTCTTTCTTTTTGAAAATCATCTTTACAAACAAGTGCATGGAACAAATATGGGCACAACATTCGCTACAGACATTGAGTACATGCACAATTTTCAGAGCAATCCTTTTGTAGAATCTATGAAGAGCTGGCACCATTGTATTGACATTGTGGTGATGATATGGAAAGGCATTATCTCAGAGTTAAATCAGCTAAACTAATGTGATCCTTTTCTTAGGTTCACAATGACACTTTAGTAGTCATCATCCTTTAAGTCTAAAAACAAATCTACCCTATTGGCAGTTCTTGAGAATCAGAAGGAACTGTGTGGGAAAGAAAAAGTTTAATCGACACTTCGATGTCTTAGAACAGTGACTGAACAAATTAATGTATCCACACAAAGCCATGAAAGACACCAGAAAGAGAGCAAAAAATACTGCCAGAGAATCATGTCTGACAAAACAACACAGACCGCTACAGGAACGATTGAGCTATGTCACAACATACAGTCCAATCAGTAATGCCTTAAAAAAAGTAATTTTAAAAATTTTACACCCCAGATTTCACTCAAATCAAACCACGGTTTGCATTAAAAGAAAATCACAAAATGCTGGTACATATGAACAGAGACATCCGCGAACAGCTACACTAGCAAATATGTTAGGGTTACCCCTGAATGTGGGCCACCATAGGTTGAGCAATTGTTCTGTCTGTGTGTATGAAAACTATACATCTACATGGCCTTAAATAATTTTTTAACTGCATAACCACATTGCCCAAACGTTGAAGCCACTAGAGAAAGCAATGGAGATATTGCACTCAATACATTTGAACAGAGATGGATACAACGTCTTGATATGGTAAAACACCAGCTTAAACCATCAAGCTTAAACACCAGCATTGTATGGACATTGTTCCTGTAAATAAAATGGGTGCATATGTATGCTGGTATGAGGCATCCAGCTTAATAATAGTAATTTTATCTACCTCTGTGGCCAAATTGTAATAGAATAGAGTAAATTGTACAATTGTAAAACATATGCAGTACTGACAAAAAAAATCTCTGTGAGGTGTAGCATGAATAAGCTATAGAGATATGTTCAAAGATTGCCCCTTTTCAACGAGCAGAATGCAAATTCTGTTATGAAAACCATAACAATCTTGTGAGAAACCAGGAAACAGCCTCTTAAATATGAATATAAATAAAGACAAAAAGAGTAACCATCCAAGATGGACACTAAAAAACACGACAAAAAACGTGGCAATTAATATTATCATTGAGATTATAGTTATTTGAACAAGCTGTAATAGAATGGAGTTAATCGCACTGGTTTAAAATATACTTGGCATTGATAAGTAAAGAACAAATGCTACAAGGCCAGTAGAACATGTTTAAGGACGGGCATTGTAAAATCTTATTATTGAAATTACAGTATTTTTTACATAAACACGCAAGCATATTTACATGATATCCTATTGGTTGGTTGATGACGAGCAAGTGAAAACAACGAATGCTACATGGTTATCATAACCCGTTTAAAACTGGCCAGCAGAAAGTGTACCGAATTCTAATACAATGATAGGGTGCACAGGAAATGCCTGGCGCATTACCTAGTACGAACACGAGAAAATCACATGACTAAAGATGAGGTGGAACCAGGAAACTGTTTCCTTCACCGATGCCAGACCGCAAGGGTTACAGTCCTGAACCTGGCTGGGGGGGGGGGGCACATTCACTGCATTAATGAGAAAGTCTGACCTTTTTTGGTCAATGTGGAATTGCCCAAACAACTAAATAAAGAAACATAATAAAAGAAATAGCGAAATAAGCAAATCTGACCTTTTTCAACTAGCATTATAAAATGAAGGGGACTAGCGCACACAGAAAAATAGAGTAACAACTATGGAATGAGAGTTATGCGGTGAATTAGGCATTTATAGCACAACTTCAATTGAGTAAAAATCATAAAATTAGTGGACTACCAAGCATGACTTAGTTGACCACCAAATCGTGTGTCAACACCTGGCCTCAGCAGCCCACTTTTCACCAGATGCCGTTGCATGGATTTCATCCCTCCTGCCTGAGAGAACCATGAGGGTCTTCTCATCCAGCGCTGTAGCCCCACCAGCCCCTGTTCTATGTGGTGTCCTGCAAGATTTGCGTATCTCGCTGACACTCTATAACATATTCACCAACCCTTTATTTGACTTGCTTGATGACAAACGAATTACATACTCAAACTATGCGGACAAAACACAGATCCGCCTTCCTCTCACTGGCAATTATTATACCACAGACTCAGACAATCTACTTGCCATCTACCACACCGCCAAATGTGAATGGCCTTCCACCATCTCTGTCTTAACGACGAAAAAACAGAACTCCTCCTGGTCGGATCAGACACCACTCTTAAGAATGTGAGCCCAGCCTACAAATCATTTATCATTGAGGGTAACTGTATTCAGGTCTCTGTCAGTGTAAAGACACTGGGCGTCTACTTGAATGCTACCCTATCTGTCACAAGACAGGCTAACCCAATCACCTCCTCAGCAGCACCTACTTCTAAACTTCTCAATGCATGTACACATTTCCTGTTGATGACAAACTGTATCACCATACCTAGAGCTTGATTACTGTAATGCCCATTTTGCTGGGACTTCCTCTCGCAACCTGAAAAAAACCCATTTAAATCAAGGCTCTGAGAGCAGTACTCAACATCTGCAAGCGAGAACATATTTCTTCAGTTAGAAGAGAAACACACTGGCTACCCATCAAAAAACGCATTATCTTCAAGTCACTAGCCATCCTGCAAGAGTATCTTTCCAACTCAGCTCCTAAGTACCTTTCAGTAAGATTTTCAAAATCACAAGTCCCCAGACCCACTTGCTCAGCATATACAAAACCTGCTGACCATCCCGAGATTCAGGAGAATCAGAGCTGCCAAGAACTGGAATACTATCCATCCCCACCTTAGATTGGATCATTCATACTGGGCCTTCAGGAAACATTTCAAGATGTTATTTACTGCTTAAGTGAGATTGCCTTTTGTGTACCATAATCTGTCTTTTCTGTATATGTCTATTTTCTGTAACCAGCGCCTTGATGCCTCAGGGTTTAGTGCGCTTTACAAATGCAAAAATAAAATAAAAATACTAAAATAAATATGATGTTTTTTAATGAAAATCAGACTAGATAACAGCCTTCTGACAATGCATTTTAGAAATAGTTATGTTTGATCTAAAATTGAACGCCAGGAGAAGAGCACCAGTTGTAATAAACATGGTGCTTGTGAAAGTGTGCTTTTTCTCTACCAACATGAATAATACTTTGGAAAACGTTATAGAATAAGAAGGAGAACTGATATAAATATATTATTATTACTGTAGGTTCCATAAACAGGCGTTGTTTATGAAAATTACATACAAAATGTAAACGCTTCCCTGTTTGTTAACAAGATTAAGGTTAATAGCACCTTGTGGCTTGGACAAGCTTCATGTAAGTGTTTACACAAAGGACCCTCACCTAATGGGTTTATTTGTTGTATTTGTTGTATTACAAAATAAATATGAAATTTCTAGGGGTAGTCAAGCGAATCGATTCCGTTGTGTGAATTAATGTTATGTTCTGATGAAGGCCTCAATGTAAAGTAAAGAAAAAGATCTTAAATGGATGGCCGAAACACCCTTTGTCGACAGATTTGTTTTTAATTTATAACAACCTAATAAAGCAGGAATATAGAGTATAAATCACACCCAGAGGGAGACTAATCCAATGTAAAAAGAAGGATGAGCCTTTGTCATTAATCAGATCAGAACAATGAATTACTTCCATTAAATAATTTGAATTGGCAGTGTATCCAGGCCCACATGGATGCGGATAGTGAAATGAAAAGAATGATTAGTCTGCGATAAGAAATATCTATATTTCACAAAAGGTACTTGGTTACTAACCCCATAATGCAGTGTTGCATTTTCATGAGTAGTTTTGCATATTAATCGCAGCTTTTTTGTTTAATATTTGTGGATTATTGATGTTTGTTAATTATTTTTGCGTTATATGTTTTCTGATGTCAGCGTATGTATTACAAATAAATGAATTTTCAATGATGACAAGGAGGTGAGGTCCACTGCAGTGTATGAAGTGCACCTGCATTTTGTCCACAGGTGGCTAAGAACCAAAAAAAAAGGTCGGGGTAGATTGTGACTCGCTTTTTCTTAATATGCTTTTCGGAAGTGTCAGAACATTTTTTTAAAGCAACATTTCCCAGATAGTTATGAGTCTACCTTTTGAGTGCTTCCATAGTTCTGCCACAAGCAGGGCAGTGAGATAAGCCTAAACTCTATGATCCCATGTCGCAGGAAAATTGCGTGTCCACCAAATCCTTTAGAGAAGCTGAGCCTTAGCTCTCACTGCCATTGTAGAGTCGCCTCAGTCTTGGCAACCTGAGGATTTTTGTTGAAATGCAATTGCAGGTCAAAAGGGGCTCCGTTTCTAGTTTAAAGCTCCTGAGAAATATAGATTACATATTTTATTATTTTGTGTGCCTAATATCCCGTCAAACACAACGTGATCACCACTATAGTAAGGCCTCATATTGGAACTTGAGGTCCTTGTGTACAGAGATAAATACCCGTGAAAGGTTATAGGGGACATCCTCAGACTGCATGAGATGGCGATATGGCACAGTTGCTATGAATTTTGAGGACATCTGCCTGTGTTATACAACTACAAAAAGCAGATAAATGTCATAGGAAACCATGTGACATCCAAACAGCATGACAGAGACTGTTTGCAATGAGGAGGGATGCAAAATGACTACTTTACTATGTCAACAATGGTGCATATTTAAACTGCACGTGCGTGGCAGTACCTCTATGTTCATATGACCATTCCGTTTATTATAAATAAAGGTCATGGAGGAATGTGGCTCTACAGGCCTTATATCAAGAGGGGAGCCCTGATTTATTTTAGAATAGGCAAACATCTTTCTGCAATGCAATAACCAAGAATGAAATGTGCAAATAGCTTTATGTATGCTATTTCTAAAACAGGTATCATCAAGTAAATGGAAATAATCCCTGTATATGTACATTTGCAGTTGTGTTGAAAACATTCTCAATACTTGTTTATTCTAGACGTTTGCATAGTCCGCTAATTAACCTGGCACCGCCGGCATATTTGCAACACTCCACACTTCGCTCTTCACGAGTGCAGTGGCCATCATTTCGAGAAAAACATCTCCTCTAACAATGACAGCATTTATAACACTAAATTATTTCAATTTAGGTGTACAATATTCTTCCCTGCTGACTAGTGACAGTTTGATGGACTTTAGGGCAGATTACTGTGCCATCAGTGACTCTGTTTGAAGGATGACTCTGCTTACAGTTTCTTGGTGGCAGGCTGATCCCCGTATAATCAAAAGCTCAGATATATTTACTCCCGTTGTGGTTGGTCACGGCAGGAAAACAAATCACAGCTGAAGTTTTCTGATGACTAATCAGCCACTGAATCGGTGATAGAAACATTCTAACGAATGCCCAAACTGAGAACACTCCCCTAATGGTATGGGGGGGGGCATCATTAAAGATTCATGTATGTACTGGACACTGAAATGCATACATTACATATTGAGATATATATATATATATATATATCATATAGTAAGATGCATACATTTGATACTGAAATAAGCACACACAAATATACATGTATTCTATACTGAAAGGTGCATACTGTATATTGGGATACATGCATTATATATTGAAATGGATACAATGGGCCTCATTACGACCCAGGCGGGATTCGTCCGTCATTACCGCCATGGCGTAATGAGCGTTTACGCCGTGGGCCGATGGCGTAAAGAGCGCCACATTACGACCCATCGCGCACGAGCATTACGCCATGGCGGTAATGCAATTAACGCCATGGCGGAAAAGGCCCCTACCGGCATCGTAAAGCGAGCAAGGTGCACTTCTGCCACCGTAAGTAGCGGCCACCGTAAGTAGCGTCCACCGTAAGTAGCGGCCACCGTAAGTAGCGGCCACCGCAATTTGCGGCGGCCGTAAAAAGCAGAACCGGAAATAGCGTCATCGCGCCGGAACGGGAAACAGCCCGTCGGCCATCTTTAAAAACACAATCCATTGCCATCCTACCGAACAACACCAGACCCAACCCTGACACCTGTCCCAACCTATCACCCACCCACCCAAGTACCCGAAAATGCCAAAAGCTGTGAAAAAGGCATGTGACTGCCAGCGCCAGGAGAGATTCAGCCGGGAGGAACTCTGCATGCTTACGGAGACCCTGCAAGACAACGCAGGTGTCGTTTTCTCCCCAGAAATGACCAGGACAGCCATAGGGAAGAAGAAGGCCATCTGGGCCCTGGTGGCTGAGCGCGTCAGCGCGGTGGGGACCGTACCCCGAACCCCACAGCAGTGCAGGAAGCGCTGGGATGACCTACGCATACGGGTCAGAGCCGTCATCTCTGCAAACCGCAACCTTGCCCTGGGTACCGGTGGAGGGTCGTAATCCCCCCTAAAACTCCAACCGTGGGAGGAGATCTGTGCTACCACGATTGGCATGGAATCCATTGAAGGCGTCGGAGGGATGGAAAGGGGAGCTCCGACATCAGGCGATGAAGGTAGGTGCCTCAAACAAGACATGCCATAGTCACTGCAGTCCAATCATGTGTAGCACAAGGTTGCCCTAGAGTGTAAATGCAACACATATCAACACTGCCCATAGCCACATGCAAGCACCACCCTGTATGCACTGCTGGCACCCGCATACCTGCATCCACATTCCACACTAATAGGAGACAACCTGCATGGCACTGCCTGAAATCTGCCTCATCTACTGACCAGAATAATGTCAATCATTGTCATTCCAAAGTCCGCAGACCCATCAATAACGCCCTCCCTCCTTTGCTCCACCACAGGCACAGATTCACACCCAGAGGACCAGGACACCCCTGCACCGAAGAGAGCCAAGAAGGCCATCAATAACGTCCCTGCACCCTCAACCTCAGCTGCAGTGAGGCAGACCCCACTACAAGCAGGTCCCACTGCAAGCATACCTGACGTCCCACCGGCAAGCACCCCTGTAGGCAGCAGGCCAGCAGCAGCTGCTCCACCTCCACCGACATTGCCTGCCACAGAAGGCACGGGGTCAGCGGCCAGCTGCAACATCGGTGAGACAGCTGCAACAGCTGCATGCTCAGACTCAGACATGGAGCACAAGGTCAGAAGCCCCACTGACCTACTACATTCCCCCTGTTTCTCAGACGCCAGCCCCCATGAGGATCACACACAGGGGCACACAGAGGTAGAGGAGTGGCCTTCCACCCCATGCCCTGTCCACACTCCACAGGAGGGGAGCAGCCCCTCCATCACTCCACCAGCACTGGCCATGGGCCATCAGGGCCAGCAGTCCCTCGAGGACATCACAGAACGGCAGCATCAACTGTCCACGATGCTGAATGAGCATGCCGCGGAATGTGTGGGGGCTAGGTCTGCCATTGAACAGGCCACGGAGACCCTAAGGGCCGAAGTAGCACAGAGCACTGCCACCCTGAGGGATGCCATGCAGGCCATGTCCAGGGACATCTGTGCGGAACTTGCCGCCTTGCGTCGTGCGCTCACTGGGCACACCCACACCCTACCAGATGTGCATGCACAGGGGCAGCCAGGGACATCCTCCACTGCCAGTTCTGCACAGAGCAGCCCCGTGCGACGTTCCGGACGTAACCTGCGCTCCACAGCCAGGGTGCCCCGGGGGCTGGGAGAGGGGGCTTGTAACAGCCTGTGGCCACTGTCACAGGCATCTGTTGACACCTAGAGGGGGTGTGTTGGGGTGTGCAGGGGGGAGGTGGGAGGGGGTGTGTTGGGGTGTGCAGGGGGGAGGTGGGAGGGGGTGTGTTGGGGTGTGCAGGGGGGAGGTGGGAGGGGGTGTGACACGACATTTCATAGTTTCAATACACTTTTTTCTTTCAAAAAAAGTAATGTGTGGACATTTTCATTGCGTATGTGTGCTTTATTGGTGTACAGTCCACAGTGTGCATGTCCCAGAGGCACACAGTGCCCCAAGTGCAGTCTCCATGTGATAAACACCAGCCGTGTGTGCTAGAAGCAGTGGTCGATGATACTTTGGCGCATTGCACGCCCCTCCTGTGCATCGCCTCCTCCATGGGGTGCCGCCCCATCTGCACCCTCCTCATCCTCATCGTCAGGTGGTTGCAGTTCTGCGTCAGGGGGCAGGGGCACATTCCGTCTGACGCACATATTGTGTATCATGACACATGCCATGACGATCTTTGCCACCTTCTCATGGCCATACAGGAGTGCGCCACCAGACCTGCTGAGGCTTCGGAACCGTGCCTTCAATAGGCCGAATGTCTGCTCTATGACCACACGAGTACGTGTATGTGCACGGTTGAAGTCCTCCTCGTGCTGGTTCTGCGGGTTCCGGACTGGTGTAAGGAGCCACCTCTTCAGGGGATAGCCTGCATCACCTGTATGTAGGCGAGAATGTATGTGTCAGTCATGTTGTCTGATCAGGAACATGATGTTCCACCATGGCTCGCATCCAACTGTTACTTTGGCTCACTTCTACATGCACTGATTGATTCACACAATGCAACCAGTATATGCTCATGGGTCCCATGGCCTGTTTTGCATGCCATCACCCAATGTATGCAGAGGGGTTGTGTGCATTGTGAGTGCCCATCCGCTGTCTCCGTTCTCTGTGTTACTCACAGCCAGGTGGAGTATGCATCACCCCCCCCTTTCTGCCAGGTGGAGTATGCATCACCCCCCCCCCTTTCTGCCAGGTGGAGTATGCATCATCCCCCCCCCCCTTTCTGCCAGGTGGAGTATGCATCATCCCCCCCCTTTCTGCCAGGTGGAGTATGCATCATCCCCCCCCCTTTCTGCCAGGTGGAGTATGCATCACCCCCCCCCTTTCTGCCAGGTGGAGTATGCATCGGTACGTCATTCACCTGCCCACTTCCATGACATTGGACTCACCGAGTAGCCAGGATCTTGGGCCTGCATGTCGCTCCATGTAGCGTGGTATTGTGGAGTTCCTCAGGACCATAGAATCATGGGTTGATCCGGGGAATCGGGCACAACAATGTGTGATGATCTTGTTGGAGTCACAGACCATTTGCACGTTGATTGAGTGGAACTGTTTCCGGTTGCAGTACGGTACCTCCATGGCACGTGGAACCACCAATTCCACATGGGTGCAGTCGATGGCACCAATGCAACCGGGTATGCCGGCTAGTGCGTGGAAACCCACTTTGGTGTTTGCAATCTCCTGGGCAGTCCGTGGTAATGAGATGTGGTCGTCTGTGTGCTTGAGGAGGGCATCGAGCACTTGGATGAGTGTTCGTGAGAATAATGGTTGTGAAATGCCATGCAGGTGCCCCACTGTGTGCTGGTAGGTGCCTGTGGCCAGGAAGTGGAGTACAGACACTACCTTCAGTAGGGGGGGATGGCGGTTGGACTTTCTATCATGCTGACGATGTCGTTGTGTGTCATGTCTACGATGGCGGTGATGGTGTCCCGGTCCAAACGGTACAGGGTGTGGATCTGCTCAGCAGTGAGGTTGAATGGATTGGCTCTGATGCGTGGGATTGGGGGCTGCCTGCGTGGTGGCACTGGCTGTGCTGGTGGGGCTTGCTGGGCCTGCCTTGCCCTCCTTCTCCTCCTGCGTCTCCTCTGTGCTGCCTGTTGTTGTTGTTGTTGCTGTTGTAGCACATGCATTGCTATCAGGTCCTCCAGCCCCAACATTGCTAGTCGTATTGGCATCACTGTGGAGTGTGACTGGGTGTGGGAAGGGGTGGGGTGTGCTCTTTTTGTGCTTCCCTGAGTCTGTATTGCCTTCACCTGTGCTGTTTCTGTGCACCTGTGGCAGCTGCATTCACTTAACATGGCCCTTTACGGTTGGTTCGCGATGGCGTTATTTGCACCATGGCGGTAAGGTACTTAACGGGCTGGGTGATGGCGTTAGGTGCATGTCCGCTTGGGTCGGCATTTGCGTACCTTTCCGCCATGGCGCTAAGTACGGTGTGGGCGGTCGCGTGCGCGCACCCTTAGCGCAGTTAGCGCCAGCGTTAACTACGATGCCGCTAATGGCATCGTAGTTAACGGTCACGGGTCATGATCGGACCTGGCGGAAAACGATGGCGGTAACCATTTACCGCCATCGTTTTTCACTTAGCGCCAGGGTCGTAATGAGGCCCAATGGATTCTGAGTTGCATTTATTTTATACTGAGAGGTGTACATTCAAATAGGATATATTATAGGGAGGCAATAGCTGCCCTATACTTAAGGCGAGTCAGACTCCCATAGGAATCCCTTAAAATTCTATTGTGAATAATTTTAATTCGAGTAAGGGAATTTCGAAAGTGAGTAGGGACTCGGCCCCCTCCCCGCAGACTGCAAAGAAATCTAAAGATACGTTAAAAAATAGGAAAGTTATTAAGAAGGGAACATTTTTTTAAAGTTGCGGCCTACTTTCCATTAATTCTCCCATAGTCAAAGAAGGTCAATCTTTGCCAAAGCGCACAGCCAAACCACTGGACGGATTTGGACCAGGTCTGAAACAACTTGGGCACGAAGCGTAATCTTGCGATGTATGCTTGGTTAGACGTTATTCCATGCAGTAGGTATTTCAATATTTGACGGAGAAGGGGAGGCCCTCTTCTCAAAAATAGATAGCTATATCTATGGGATTTACCCAAAACTGGGTGTTTTGAGAAATGAAACAGCCACCATCTTGTTTTTCTCTCAATGTGAGAGATATTTAATGTTATAGCCTAGGCTATGGGAATAAGCAACACAGGAAAGAGCAATTGTCTGGTAAAAAAACATGCAAATGCCATCAGGCTAGAGTGGGGAGGTCACGGCAAGAGGGCACCGAGGGAGTTGGGAGAGGGTCTAGGGACTGAGTTTGCATCACAAAGCTTTCTTTCTGCAGTCTTGGCTATAGCCTCAAATAGATGGCATCTCAAAGCAAACTGCCTCACAGAAACAGCTTGTGTTGTCAGGGAAAAGGGAGAGGGCAGGGGAGGTGAGGAGGCCATCTGGGGTGTGGGTGCAGCTGGCACAGATGAGGGGGCACTTGGTGAGGGAATGGGGGGCAGGAAAGCATTTTTTTCAGCCATTTGCCGATAACCACAGATATCTGTAGTCCATACATAGTATGACTAAAGATAGCCGAGGGCATGTGTAGTTTTGTACCCGCATATACAGGTTTTTATTTTAAGACATTTTACAGCTATAGTGACTTTGGGGGTGAAAAATCGAAAGCCATCCAGGTCTCCCATCCATGCAATAACCAGCTTATCTTGAAAGTGGGGAAGGGGCCAGCCTCCTCAGGCCATGTTGTCTGATAAATGAGCGGAAGTTACAAGACCACATGGCTTGTGGGGGCTGACCCTTTTCTAGCTTTGAAGCTAAGCAGGTTCAGACCCACTCTGACGCCAAGCATGGTTAGTCCCAGTTATTGCATGGATGGGCGACCAAATGGGCATGCGCATTATTTCATTTTCAACCGTTCTACTGCAAGTCCTTGAAAGTTTTGCACTCAACGAAAACATTTTTTCACTTTGAAGCAAGGCAGGGTTAATCCCGGTTATTGCATGGATGGGCGACCAAATGGGCACCCGCCTTCTTTTTTTTAAACTGTGCTACTCTCAGAAATGTGTTTTGCCTTTTGCTGAATTGCATTCTGGTGTGTGTAGTCTGCCAGTCAAGAAGGGGGAATCGTGCCACAATTGTACACTTTTTGCCTAACATAGTTCTATACAGATGTATATATTTGAGTGAACTAAGGTATGTGTACTTTTCAAGTTAGCTTTATAAAGCAGAGTATTGTTGAAAGCCAGACATAGGGTTGAGGAGGGGAAATGATGAGAGGGATAGTAAGTCATGAGTTTTTGCCCATGATGTGGCAAGAGATTTTGCAATCGTGGACACTGGTGTAGTTAGTTCCCCTGACTGTGGCAGCTTTTCAGGGCACAAATAAAGGACACATGAGTGTGGACAGCGTAACATTTTTTCAGAGGGTTAATGTAACCTCTTTGTTTTTTTTTAGGTTGACAAGCTTGCTCAAGTATTTGGCTACCAGGATTTTACTCATGTTCCCAGTGCAGACGCTTACTCACAATACCACAAGCCCGATTTTCGTATTGGGATTTTGGTGAGCACCTTTTATAATTGTTACGCTCACCTGGTTCCCACGGGGGCGTCGACCGGAACTGGGCCGCTGTTGTTTCCACCAGCGTGAAATGTAGCGCCGAGATGACTGACTGGACTGGCCCGCTCAGCCTAGTTTGTGTGGCTCGCAGGAATATTTTTCTGCAAAGGAGAAGAGGAATTAACCACAAGTGGAATTGAGTGTCAACCCACCTTCCCCACTCCCGTTGTCTTCCCACAGATCACTCTTGATGTCCCCTCCTTAGTCTCACCTGATGGTTTGGAAGGATGAGCTCTCCATCCTGCGTCGACCGCAGGGGCGCGTTGATGACCAGTTACTTCACTGGCGTAGAGGAATTGGTGAGTTCCAGTAATGACTCTAAAGTCCAATTGTTCATAAGAGTTCAAATGTCTGATCTTCACTCTGTCCGATTCCTTGCAGGTTGCCGATTAATCCACTCGAAGATTTCCAAATGGCAATTGGTAAGATTCAGGTAAGTCTATTGTGGTTTTCCCCTTAGGGGCCGGGGTACGGTGATGAAGCAGAGTTGACTGTGCCGACCCGAGATGAGGTGAGACCCCCGTGGTAAATCAGGTAAGTTTTGTGGGGGGTCACTTGTATTGTCTTTGCTTTCTCCGCTTAGGGGCCGGGGTACGGCGATGAAGCAGAGTTGACTGCGCAGACCCGAGATGAGGTGAGTACCCCCCGTGGTAAATCAGGTAAGTCCTTGGGGGTAGCTTAAATAGCCTTAGAGAGTCCCCTTGCTCACCTTGCTGTCTTTGTCTCCTTAGATGTCGGAGGGTGGCCGCGAGATGGAGAGAGCGTGATGGAATGCTGAAGTACCGCCAAGCAGGTGAGTTCAGCGTGGCGCCGTAGGAATGCGAAGCGATGCTTCAAAGACTTCTGTCTTTCAGCTCCATGGCGAAATAGATCACGATTCAGGTAAGGATTAAAGTTAAAACTCCTGTTCTAACCTTTATCCTTCTTTTCTTCTTGTTTCAGGAGTCCCAGGACTGAAGTGGGCGTGGCTGAAGACTGGAGCTGCTGAAAACACGGTGAGCGTTACGCTGCAGCAAGCAGAATAACGCGAAGCACTTGTGGCTGTCCGGGCGTGGTTTAAATAGCCTTGGAAGAAGATCCAGGTAAGTATTCTTCCACAGCCCCACCCAAGTAACAAAATAGTCCCTTCAGTAAAATATTCCCTCCTAAGCCTCATTTGGCTTGAGTCTTCATGCAGCATGGTCTGCCTCAGGTGAGTATGCAGCATGGTCTGTTTCAGGTAAGTTATCAATAATGAGCCTGGCGCCCATGGTGCCAGGACTGACTTTATCTTTATGAGCCTGGCGCCATAGGCGCCAGGACTGCACCCAAACAGCCCCTAACTGGGGCTTTTGGGCATGCTCCAAGTGGCATGATGCCTGCTTCCGGGGCTGCTGGGCCTGGTCTAGTCTTCCGGGGGCAGGCATCATGACAATAATTTGCTCTCTCATGTTATTTTTCTGGTGTTCATTAATTTTTTTTTAAAGTGCAATGCTATTTTGTCTTGCGCACTTCCTTGTCAGGGGAAGGCCAATTGAACTACATGTGTATACTTCACTTTAAGATATATGGTCACTTACTGTGCGTACAATGATGGGATCAAGCTTTTGATTTTTGCTATGGGGCAAAAGTATCAAGGCATATGTTATTTTTTTTATTTATGTTGTTTTTGATGAAACATCTTTACAACACACAAAAACATTTAAGAAAAACAATTACAAAAATACATTTTAACCATATAAAAACCATACTTAAGTAAAAACATTATTACTAAGTGAACAATAATCTTCTTCCATGTTTGCATGTACATTTACATTACACAACTGTACATGCTTATAATACCCTTTTACAACTTTATCAAAATTTGTTTGATTTAACTTCACTCACTCCTATCATTGTTTTAATGACCTAATCATCCCCAATATGTCATCCATTTATCCTACGAGGGCATGATTCGAATTTTATTGGGCTCTCCAGAGCATTAGAACACCACTGTTGTATTTTTTCATTTGTGTTTCATTCCCATTTTCCAATTCCCTATATTTTGAAAGCAAACAAATAAGGGTCTTGGGGAAAACAATTTATAAATCAAAGATAAGGCCATCGCCCAAATCATATGAGCCTATGACTGAACTAAAGCAAGTTTATAGTAAATAATTAACAGAAAATGAGCCAGCTTGAGTACCAATGATATCCTGTGCCCCCACATACATTGAGCCCAAAAATGTTTCTAGGGCAATACCATTAACACTGTTCACATACGTTCCAAGATATTTATGTCTATCATTTTCAAAAATACACAATACAATACCAGATGTGTTAATGTTTTACTCACATTAAACATACAGAATCTACACTTCTCATCGTACGGTTCGCTATTGGGGTTTTTCCAGATTTTCATACGATCCTTGGTTGCTAAAAGGTTAAATTTGAAACGCATATACACTGATCTTACCGTATGACTATGATATGATATGATATGATATGATATGATATGGCATTTGTAACGCGCCTATATACAAGTTTTTCAGGCACTTGCCTAATATATAAGAGATATAGTTTCTGCTTGTGGCAAAACTTGGCATATTCTTTATACATTTTATATGCGCAATTAGATCTGACGTGTTTGCCCAATCATGTATGTACAGTTTCTTTCTTACATTTTGCGGACACGTTACCAAATCATCTGTACTTTGTGCAATCATGTCCAAAATCTGTTGTAACACTTTATGAACTGCATGCACAGATTTTGGGTTACCATTCGTTGTCATCGCTGCCAGATCTTCATACAGAGAGTTTTTTATTGGCTATAAGATTTTTGCAAAGTTAGATAATCTTTGCCATCGTAATGTTGATGCTAGGTATGACAGTCCTAGTTCATGAATAATTGTAGGGTTAGGCATCGAAATTGGAAGATGTAAAACTTTTTTCCATATCATGTCCTGGGTGGTATTCAAAACAGCTCCAATAGAGTGCATAAATCAAGCCCTTATAAAATGATTGCTTCTACCTTAAGAAGGTAGAAATCAATGAGAGGATTGAGGGACAGACCCTCTGATGTAGGATCTTCATCTGAGCGACCAAAAGCATTGTTTTGATGGTAATTGCAGCTTGCCATTTTGCCACCAAATCAGTGTTAGTGAGATTGTATTCTAGATAAATTATACCTAGGGAACGTGGGATCAAGTTCCCGTTGATTTGCCAACTGAAGTTTGTTATTTTTTTTATTACTAAAGACCAGTATGTTCAAATTCCTTCGATTAAATGAGAGATTGTATTTATCACAAAAAGTCGAAAAAAAGGTGCAGATTATTTCGTAACCCAAAAGAAGTCGGTCAAAAAGGATCACATCATTTGGCAAATGCCAGCCATTTAATGCAAAGATCCCCTAATTTGACCGGAAATGAGTCAGAGTGCATCCACAGTTTATCTATATTGGCTAGGTACAAATTAACTAAAATAGCTGCTAGGTTACACCCTTGTTTTACATCTACAAATGTACCTATTGGGTCTGTAAGCCGCCCAGTTTGGTCAATTATTATCCTATAATTAGTATTGTTATGAAGCAGGGCAATCAAAGCTATGATATGTGCTGGAATCTGGAAATCTCGCATTTTATCCCACAGAATTTTCGTGATGACGCTGTCAAACGCTGATGAAAGATCTACCAATTCCATGTAAATTGGACCATTTGCCTCCTTTCGTGAAATTAACAATAAGTGCGCAAGAATTATTGCATTCAGTTGAGTGCCCATCCCCTTCCTAAAACCTGTCTGAAAGCGTGATAGAATATGCCTGGATGAAATAAAGTCATTCAACTCCTTGAGAATTAAAGGCATCTTAGGCAAAGCATACTTATTGCGATAGAGCTCCACCCATGCTTCCCCACTCACAGTAGAGTACATTTCAACCGGTGCCCTTGCAAGGGATCTCTTAGAATACCCCCGATTTCACACATTTTTTTACTGGTTAATACATTAATCTGTTGGTTCTTTTTTAGGTAGAAATTAAATTTCAAGATTTTAATATCATTTTTGTACTTTACCCAAATTGCCTTTTTTTTATCAATTACTTGATCTAAGGCAATATTTGAGTTCATTAATGAGGCACAAATTTCAGCATTTTTCTCTCTTTTCCTTCTCGCTATGTCGAAATTAAATAGGCATGCTGAGTCGTTGGTATGTGCATGCTTCTTCAAATTTGATAGGTAGATAAGATGGTTGCGAATCATAAGGTTGTTCCTAAGGTCTACGGACCTGCACTCTTCAGTAGACAACAGCTTGGAATTGAATTTTATAATATCACGGCTAACTAGGCCATTCAGTTGCCTACATATTTTTGGATTCCACCCTATGGAGATCGTATGCATATCTATTTCAGGTAGAGACACGAGTTTGCACAGACTATATTCTGGAAATGTTCAATCAAACACACACCCCAGAAAATATTGGTCACTCAGGGTCACATCATCTATTATGCAAGGCTAAGCTGTTAGCTTACCTACTCGACATGCCAATGTAGTCAATAGTAGAATAGTTTGTCCGTTGTGTCCAAGTCACTATACACTCATTGGAAATAAATGGAATAATTTGCATGTCTCATTCTTCAAAGAATTTTACCCATAATTGTCCTCTCTCATAAGAGGAAATGGCATACTGATGAGTGTGCACTTCATTCAGAATGTAATTCGTCAATAAGGTAGGATTAAAATCACCACCCAAAATTATTTCTACATTAGGCATTTCATCCACAACTTCCATCAACAAGGACTTCAATCTGTGAAGTGTACCATAAATGAAAACTGTATTAGAATTCCAGTATAACGATATAACTAACATTGGAAAGCTTGGTGCGCTACACAGCGATATCACAATGGCCAGCCTCTCATCAGTTGAATATATCTGCCTTATTTCCAAGGCATACGCCATTGACACAAAAATAGCAAGACCACCACGTGGTCGCCCTAGTAAACCCTTTTGGGCATGGTTGAAAAATTCAGAATACCCATCCAAAAGAATATCTGAAGTTGCCATGGTTTCTTGTAAAATGATGATTGCCCTCCGTTTGTTCCAAGGTAAATTTCTAAACCAAGCAATTAGATTGTTGAACTCACAACAATTGCATGAGTTCACTACAATTGCATTGTTTTATGATTTTTCATTCCTGGGTTTCTCTTTGAGTATGGATTTCATCAAGGGTTCCAACCAGGAAGACCGTTTAGAATCTGTGCCACAGACTCTGCTTGTTGAGTTACTTTTTCATTCAGCATTGCCAGTTGGACATACCTTGAGTCATTATTTGGCTTCTGCTGTGCTTCTGGTGCTTGATATTCAATAAAACTGGTCGCCTCCTCCATTGATTGGCAGGCAAAAAGTTTGTAGCCTAGAAACTCAAGATCTTTATAATGATTCCATATTAGGGAAGCAATTATAGGCATTTGTAATTTGCAAATCATGCGATAGTTACGCAAGAGAGGTAATTTGATCCAGTCAATATCTTCCGATACCAGATTGCGTAAAGCCGGGATTTGGTGAAAAATGTTCATTATTGCAGCTCGATTTAAGCTGGGTTTATCAATCTTCGTTGTATCTGCCCACCACCCCATTACAGATTTCATTTCTGGGGGGATTTCCTTAATGGGCACAGCATTTGCCAGGTTACATACAGCCTCTTCTGGTCTGTCATTTGTAGCTAATAGTGGCTTGGAGGTTCTGGAGTACCTGCCAGGAGCGGAAAACTTGTCACCAATGCAGGCAGAGGAGCACATTCGGTTTTGTCTTTTTGAACACACCTCCCTAACGATGCTGTGTTGTCCTCGACTGTCCCTTTATTGCTGCAGGAATCATTCGTAGACTGCACAGACATGGATGTGATCTTCTTGTCCATTTTCTCAAAAAACTTTGCAGTTGAGTTTGAATTATAAATGGTGAGCTTTGAGAAGACCCCGCTTATCATTCTCTTTTATTGTCTTTTGTTTTTTCGTGTGATTGAGCGGGTACAGGTGGAATGTCATTTGGCTGACTCTTGTTCACCTCTAAATGTGATTAACTCTCTTTATTCAATTGGTTTAAGTCAATGCCCAAGTCATCCGCTGACCTTGGAACAAGATGTTTAGTAAATACACTAGGGTCACTGGCTTTTATATTTTTAGTTTTTTTGGGTTTATTTTTTGTTTTCTCAAAATTGTCAATAGAGGCGGTATGAGCAGTAGCCAAACCCCGTCTTTTCTGAGCTTTTGAATAAAGTTTTTTTGCCTTCCGAGACATAAAAAAACATGGATGGTTGTATATCACTTTGTTCCACAGTAATATCCGGGGCTAAGTGTGACACTGCTTGAGCGACTACGTTAAGATCGATCAAATCAGTTAATGCCGAAGGACTATCCGGCGTGTCATTATCAGCAGTCACCTTTGTTGGCAAGCTTCCCCCGTCTCTTTTCACTAGCTCAGGTGGAGCTAAGTTGGCTGCCACTATGATGTTTTCTAAAACCAAAATGCAGTCATGCTGTAATTTGGCGATATCAAGATAATCAGGCACAGGGTATAGACCATGGCTGGCATCAACAGTCATTTGTTGTCGCATGATGACAGCACAGGACTTCAATGCGCCATTTCTTGTATCAGCGGTTAGTTCAGTTTGGGTAGACTGATCATAAGTAGTATATAAAGAAGATCTACATGTATTCTGAGGTGGCTGCTTGAATTGCTCCATGCGTATATTCATGCCCTTTGTCAAAGAGGTTCAAAATCCTGGCCAATACCGGAATATTTTGAAGCTCTTGATGATTTAAATCTATTAAGGTGTCTTCGAGTGGGTATAGGGGTAAAGATAAATTCGGAAGGCGTGTATGGTCGCCTTTTTGCTGATTTAAATCAGGGTCTAGTAAAGGCGATTGAGGGTAGATCAACTCACTAGGGTTCCCAGCAAACTCATGAGATGAGGAGCTAGCCTTTTGATTAATACTATTTTTAGTTAGGCTCACATCAATTGCGGCATGAAAATGAACCTGTTCTCTGATTCCATGAGAACTCGACGAAGGAGTCTATGGCCCATTAGAGAGTTGCGTACGGCTATGTAACTCGGTCAGGACTACAGGAGCCACTAGGGATGTATCAGACGGAGGAAAAGCTGAAACGTCTCCAACAGCGCGTATCAAGGAGTTGTCATTGATCGGGACATTGCAGATATGATTTTTTGGATACTTAAGGCTATCATTAGGATCAAGGCATTAACCTTTAAACAGGCTATTGGAACACTTGTAAGGTCTATCCCCAGCGTGTCAATAGATATATCAGGGTTCACTAATAAGCTACATGCATTTTTGTTCATTGGCGCAAGCCATTCAATACTTGCTGCAACACTCGCCCCATTTCTGCCTTTTTTTTGTACCTGATTAACAAGCTCTTCATAACAGTCTTCTTCTGATATATTGCACTCAGACACTGTGCTTGGGGAACTATTGAAACACGTTTCCCACTTCGCACATTTTTAACCATTATTAAGTTTCGGGCAAAATATTGCCAGCAGATTTAACTCTTATGTCTGATGTATGTTTTGGCACTCTTTTTTGATAAGCTGTCAATCAGCAATACACATAAGTACAGCCTAACGAAAAAGGTATCCTTAAGTCAAAAGACCGTCGGTTTCAAATTCATAAATACCATAGGTCTATAACCTCTACACACGATATGAGAGAATCAGCATAAATTCTTAATCACAACGTAGAAGAGAGCTAACCTTGAATACTTCAATACTTAAACTCCTGCACTCCCGCCCAGCCGAACAGCCCAACAGCCACTTTGGAGCCCACTTTGGATGCACGCGCGTGGGTGCGCGCGCACCTGAATAAAAGTAGGCAGTGATGCGGGGAGGGGCAAGCAAGGGGGCCTGGCAGGAGGCGGAGATAGGAGGAGCTACGGGAGAAGAAAGAAAGTAAACTCAGATAAGTATTGGGCAGGATGAACTTCAGCAACACTGTGAGCCGCGGTAATGCCGCGGCACACAAGACAATAATAACAATGCAGCAATGCCAGTGGCGAAAGTCCAATTACTTGGTAAAAATTCCAATGAAATTCGTGTTGCGACAACACGTGGGTTGCCTCTCGCGGATGGTGAGAAAAGCAGTTTGCAGCAAGGCAGTCCAAGGCAATCCAGGCCCAAGTCCAGGTCCAAGTCCTCTACAGCCCAACACCCACTTTGGAGCCCATTTCGGAGTTGCGCGCGCGGGTGCGTGCGCTCCTGAGTAAAAGTAGGAAGTGATGCGGGCATGGGCAGGCAGGGGGCCAGGCAGGAGGCGGAGATAGGAGGAGTTGGTAAAAATTCCAATTAAATTCATGTTGCGACAACACGCATGTTTTCTCTCGCAGATGGCGAGAAAAGCAGGTTGCAGCAAGGCAGTCCGAGGCAGTCCAAGTCCAGGTCCAAGTCCTCTATAGCCCAACAGCCACTTTGGAGCCCACTTCGGATCTGGGCATATGTTATTTTTTCCTGTTTCCGTGCTGCTTAAATGTGGTTAGTTGGGGTTGTATGATGTATCACAACAGTCACCAAGAGACAGGCCATAAAACAAGGGCATTGGAGCACGCTGCTTAACCTAAATGTGTGGTCCATGGCAAATAACCATGGTCATAGGCTATGCAACAGGGTGGCACAAAGTTAAAGTGGCTTTAGGTGAATTTCAGTGATTTTGTTGCATGAATTTCTCACCTTAATGTCCCTGCAACTAACATTTATTCATCGAATTTCATGGCCTGCGCTAGCGCCCGTGTAGTTATGATTAATTTGCTCAACCCATAGTAAGAGAACTTTTTGGATGGCTTGTATCTTTCCTTCCCCCCACCCCAGATGAATCCTCACAAAACGTTCATCTACGATCCATGGGGGGTAAAGTTATAGGGGGGTCCAAAAATGTGTGGTCACGCGTACAGCCCAAAATGCTGGACGGATTTTCACCAAATTTGTGCCAGGAGAGGTGGCTTGTTCCCAAAAGCTTGCTTTTGTAAATTTGGTCTAAATCCGTCCATTCATTTAAAAAAAAAAACAGCCAAAAAAGAAGGTCCAAAAAATGTGTGATATCTGTGTTCGGTCTGAGGGCTCACTTCCAAATTCGGTCTGGGGATAACCCGCCAGGCTAATCAGGGGGCGGTGTGATGTCCGCAGATTGGATGGTGAAAAGCGTGTGGTGTGTTATATTTTTAGAAACGGTGGCCATCTTGGATCTGTGGACAGCTGCCGGTGTCCGTGAATAGCATACTGGGGAAAGAATATGGAAAACACATTTTGGGTTATTTGATGGCCAAATGAGGGACTGAAAAGGGTGGAAGAGTGGAATAGAGATGATATTGGGCTGTTTTTCTAAGTGAAAGAAGGGGACGCGGGTGACACCCACTCTGCGGACACTGCCGTAGTCCGTGGACAGTGTGTGAATGAACAGCTTGTAAAACACATTTGAGGTGATTTGATGGCTGAAAGAGGGCATACAAATGATAGGGAATGGAATGAAGATGATGTGGAGCTGTTTTAATAAGTGAAATAGGGTTTGAAGGTGCCGCCAAGTCCATGGTCAATTTCGATATCACGGACACCGATTCAATGGCTGGGGGTTCATGGTGAATTTTGTTATTTGCAGGTGTATTGTATGTGCTTGTTATATGGGTTCATTATATTGTGGTGGTTGTGGCCAGTGGCCAGATTTTTGGGGGCATGTCCATAGGTCATAGCCCCAAAAATATGGCCACAGGCCACAACTGTTATAGTAATATAAATATAGGTACTATAGGGGGAGTAGAACATGTGTGGTATTTATATATGTAAAATGCATTTGTTAACACTTGGTACTATTACCTAGTTGTATAAAGCAGTAAAGCTGGAATCGCTGGTTTGTTTTCTGTGGTAAACAGTATAATGTGTTAAACTGGATAGTTGAAAAGCTTTAATAGCATACAATTTACATATATATTTACTTTTCCTTTTCTGACCATCATAAACAGTGCATTGTATGTTCTATGTTTTGTACAACATTAGTGCATGGTACACTTTTGTTGTATTGACTTGAATAATCATTGCGTCATTGGCCGAAACAAATCCATAGAGGACAAAAATAAAAACTACTACAATTATGTCAGTGTAAGTGTGATAGTATGAGTGTTTGAAGTGTGTTGTTATTAAGTAGTTCGATACATGTTTGCGTATTATAACTATCTTGACTTTTATAAGTACTATTTAGTTTTATGGATGTAGTTAGGTACCTGTTGGCGTATTCTAAATGTTTATTGTGCTACAGTTAAATGAGTACATTTGAGTTGAACTAATATAAAGTAGGCATTTGTTAGATTTGCTGGTTACCTATGTTTTGGATTAACAGAGGTGTTGTTACATTCAAAACAACTACTTCTTTTTTTGATATATGCAGAATAGTGCCCTGAAGTGGTTGTGGCACCAGTGTGGTATATCATACATACTGCTGTGGAGGTTTTCCTGCCAAGATACACTTGGCTGTGTGTGAAGCTAATACGTTTATAGTTATTTTTGGTACCATCTTCATTGTACCTAAGAAGCATGAGTATGACATATTGGCTATGTGAGTTGATTTGCATGCTGGAACGATTGTCTGAATTGTAAACATGCCATAATATGCCATGATTTGGATTCTGCAGAAGCTGGTGAAATGGAATGGATTCGCCATTTGGTGTGGATACATATAAATATTGTTCACTAGGGTTGTGCTCTTGTGAAACATGTTTGCAAAGAGTGTATGAAATCTGCAAGATTTAATTCATAGGGATTTTTTTGGTTTCCACTACTTGTATTAAGTACATTAGGCATTCTTGAGGATCTTCCTGTGTGTTTATAGTAAATTTGATTATTCCTGCACAGTAGTCCAATTCTTACCTTATACCTGAGAGACTGTAAGAGCTATTAGGATTATTTGTGATAGTTCTATGAAGGACGAGGATTTGAAAACACAACGGTTCTGATCTGTTTAAGTAAATGTTTTGAACAATTGGTGGCAATTGGAATGAATATTGATTGTTACATTTGCATAACAATTTACTCCAGTTGTGTTGCTGAATTTAAATGGAACAGAGAGTTGTGTGTCTGCATCATTTGATGGCCTGCAGATATTTTTGGAGAAGAGATATTTGTCTCTTTCTTTTCTGATGGATGTTCAGTTTAGTTTGTAGTAGAGAGTTTTGTGGTTGTATTATTTGATGGAAATGGAGTTGTTTTTTGTTTCTTTAGTGGTATTGCTGGGAGATCTTTTGTAGATTCTGTTTCTATTAGTTTTCATTTCTTTTTAAAGGTTTTCTTAATGGAGGTACAGGGTGTATATCTAGATGGGGTTTACAGTGCACATAGCCTGTTGTATTCTAGGATGCAAAGGAATGTCAGCATTGACTTTGTTTCTTCAAAGTTAACTAGGGATAGACCATTGAATGTATGCAGATGTTAAAGTGCTACTGAAATCAGATCTTCCTTTAAGACTGTGCTGCCAATTGCCATCAATGCATGATCTAGGCTTAGACCTTGCGATTTGTGAATAGTGACAGCATATGCAAGAGATAGAGAAAATTGTTCTCCATGTATATACATGTCTTTGAATAGAATCAAGTGTGATATGGTGTGGCACATTTTTTTAACTTCTGGAAGTTTGTCAAAGTGGATGTTGACAAACTGAATGTTGTTGTCATGTGGATATGCTTCGAAGCCAACAACTGTACCAATTGCTCCATTAACTAAACCTTGTTCTACATTAAGGTTATGTTTTAGAATTTCTCTGCTGTTTAGGCACACAGCTAATATTTTCTCCAATACAGCTGTGTTGAAGATAGATTTAGTAGTGCTGTTGCTGGTTGACACATAGGGAGTGTCAGGCAGTGCACTTCTAGTTTGTCTGTGGAGCTGATATGCAGTATGGGTTGCATTTGTTTTTTTAACATTTTCTCATTGAGTTGACTACACCTTGCAAGTGTTGGCATTAACGATGTGCATTTTAGATTGTGTTAAGTTAATTTTTCCATGACATCAGGAGCAGATGTGTTTCGCCCATATAGCTCATGGATTAGTCCAGTATTTCAGATGGATGTTGCATCTTTTGTAAGCAGTCCAGTTCTAATGCTTTTTATAATGTTAGCATAGGTGAGATCTGTAGACTGACGTATGTTTTGAGTTAGTTCTCTGTACTGAAAATGCTGCCTGAGATTTAGATTTCCAATGCTGCTGAGTGTGTTTGCGGCATTGTTTGTGTCAAAATGTTTTGAAAATAGGTTCACCTTTTACTGGTGTTAACTTTATTAGATCTCTGAAAACAATATAAAATGTCTTCCAAACAGTTCTTCATATTCGGTTTTTAGGTCTTCTTGCATTCTGCGGTGAATTAAAGCCAACATGAGGTTGCAAACCATGCTTAAAGTTACAGCTCCTATGTTGTAGGCAGCGACACCGGTGGGTGCTGTCGCAACAGCCAAAAGGTTGTTGTTTGTTAAGGTTTGGAGAAATGTGCTGATTATTTTAATTAAGAATGTTTTACCAGAACCAGCTTCATCACTTACATTCAAGAGCAGACGTTTATAATGTTTACAGCTGCATGTTTTAGTTTCATGTTTAAACCATGTTGAATTGCTTTAGTGACTTCTAGATGAATGGTGATTTGTTCATCATTTAGCTGTGATTGGAGCACTAACAAGACTTCTTCAGATTGTTTATATTGACACATGGTATTTTCTACTTCAGTCATGGATATTTCTGCTTCATTTAGAATGAGTGCTTCTTCAACTAGTGCTTGGCTTCCTGTAAGGGAAGGTTGACTGTCCTCAGGAGTGTCATTATCTAGTTGAGCTTCAATTTCCTCCTCATGTTGGCGTTCATTGTCCAGCATTACTTTGTTTTGTTTAAAATTGACATTTTCTATACCACTTTCATTTGCTTTGAGTGCAGTTTCAAATGAGTCATAATTCATCTTCTTTTCACCAAGGTTTAAAACGTTGTTTTAGGGCCATGTAATACAATTCTCTATGTTGTGGGGATTTAAATGATAACTGTATATTATTAATTAGGCTGGGGTTGGTACATTTTACTGGCTTCCTTCACAAGTTGTGACTGATTATTTGCCAGTTGTATCATCTGGTGCAACATTTTTTTGTAGGAGTAATTTTGGGCTATGTAGCATAAGCACATGTTTTCCAAAGAAGTACTTCTGCTTGGGTAGTTTGTGTCAAAAATTAGTTTTTAAAAATGTCCTGGCTGTTGGGATCATGTGTGGCTCTTGTTTCTATCGCTTGGTAGGATTTTAGGACTCTTTTTTGGGATGAAGCTGGACCAAGGTTTAGCCACACAATATGTTCAGATTTGCCATATAAGGCTGTACCTGTTAAAGGGTCTGAAGCTTCATAGCACCCACATTCTCGGTGGGAGAGCATTTTTATACCAAAGCTGAACAATGTTTGTGACAGTGTTTTGTCAGATGATATGTCATCCCAGAGGTATTTTTGCTCTGTTTCATCAGCTTCGATGAGGTAGGCTTTGACATATCTTGCAACTGCAGTGGAATTGTCTGCAATGTATTGTATGTCTATGTTTGCATTCCATAAGACAGCAATGATTGGATTGTAATCAATGATGTACTTGGATGCTTTGTCCCGTTTAATGTTGTATGTGTTTTTAGGGGATTTGCCTTTTACGCTGTGTGTAATAGAAGACATTAAGCTATTTACTTGTCCATTTTTGCAAACTGTTCTACGCAAGCCAAAGCAACATTTGGTATAGCATGTACCTTTGATGGGATGTCGCAGGTAATCTATTTTTCAATAAATTATAATAAATTATAAAACAGTGGCATCACTTTCATGGACACATTTGGGAACAGCTTTTATCCACAAAAACATGTGGATGTATGGTGCTCCTCCTAATGAAGCGATTGTGAACGTGCCTTGATATAGAGACAATGTCAATCAAAACGAGTTTTACTTGTGTTTTTATACGTATTCTTTTTGTTTTGCAGTGCGTAAGAAGTCCTGCAAGTCATCCGATGTGTACTCTGCACAACTTAAAGTAACAAACCGTGTGAGTGGGCCTAGGTTCCTTAGAATACACCGTACATCAGCGGGATGTAGGAACCAGTATTACTTTTTACCACGCATGTTTGCCAAGAGATTCGTGGTACTTGACTGCAAAACTTCATGTTTGTCCTTTATCTTTTGAAGCAGTTGGGTAGCGGACATATATAAAATATGCGAGCCTGTTTCAATGTGTCTGCAACTCCATAACATAGAGTTGCTTGTTCGCTTTCTGGCAGGAGGTGAAAAATGTATTCTAAATATTGTCTGAATCTGGGGTCTTCAGAATACATTTGTAAAGAGCGATATTCTGATGCACTCATTTGTGTGGACCTTTCATCCCATCTTCCTGCATTCCCTGTAAGAAAGAGTAGAGGAATAAAACATGCTTCTACACTTTTTTCCCACATGCTCATTGGGTATCCTTTGGCTTGACACATTTGATATGTTTCTAATGCATCTCCAATGGTGTTTTGTAGTTTAGTGGATGAATTGTATTCAGGTCTGAAAAGATGGCTGAGCATTCAAATTGGGAAGTTGCTGGAGATTCTTGAAAGTTTTGGGTGGTTTCTATTACATTTTCCTCTATGTTTATACCTTTGTAGTATTCATTGTTTTGTTTTAGATATTGTAGGGCTTGTTTAACTTTGACTAGTTGTTGCCAAATTCTTTTCTTTTTTTGGTACACAATTAACAAGTACATGGTCATTGTATTCCTAGAGTTTCTACATTTTCTTTCAGATCTAATGGGAAATACATTACTTTGCCATGGATGCCCTTTAGTAACCCATATGGCAGTAATTTGGCTGATTTCAGTTGAAGGCATATTATAGCTTGAAATGGGTGTACTGTTTGGATTAGAATGCTCTCAAACAATTTAACTTTTTGTAGAGCTGTTAGAAGTGGGAACATTTCTAAGTTGTTAGTGATAGCATGTGATGACATTTGGTTATTCTCAAGCTTTGTGTTTCAGCATATGCACACTATTGAGGGGTCAGTTATTTTGTATTTAGTTTCCGCTGTTGGATATAAAGCTAATTTGAACCATTGGGATTACTCATTTTCCTCTATTTTGTACGCTATATCTTCTATTTTTCAGCTCTTGAGATAAAAAAAAGTTCTACAATAACAGACACATGCTTGGTCTAGTATTTCAGCAGATGTGTTTCTTTGTAGGTTGGTGTCTGTGAGGTTTTCAGTATTGTTTTCTGAAATAACTGAATTTTCTAAGTCAACTTAATTTCCAAAGTATTGTCTATGGATGTGCTCTATTTCTTGAAATTGTTGTTTGGCTGTTCCATGTAGGAGAGTATTATTTAAATTGTGTAGTTCTAGAGCAGGACTTTTTGCATATTACAGGCTATGCACAAGATTTCGTATAGCGGAATGGTCTATTGCTAACAATTTGATGTGGTGGAGGGTGCTTTTGCAAGCAGTTCCTAAAATGCAGGCTAATGAATGTCCTTTAAGTCCAGTGTGGCTGTACCCTGGATAAGAGTCCATGGTTTGTAAAGTTTCATTTAACTTTTCACTGTTATTTTCACACAGTGATTGAAGAATTGTGGTAAAGATTTAAAGGATTGTTGGGTATATTACACATTGAGCTGGATGTCTATTTTTATACTAGAGAGTTTTTTTATGTGAAAAGGAGTATTGGTTGAAAGTTTGTTGGGGACGTTTATTCTATAAGGGTTTCTTTTGCCATAATGGTGTCTCCTACCATTTCATACCCTCTGCCATTACTGTCTACGGCAATTGTTTTTTTTTTTATGTTCTTGTTTATACGTCTCTTCATTGAAACATGGCTCTGTGCTGCTTGTGTGAATACATTCACCTTCACAGAAGTTTGAAAATGTATCTATATTGACATTGTGTATGTTTAGATCTACTTTTTTTAATGTATTGATTCATTTAGTAGTTTCATTCTGTTTAAAATGAATATAAACAATATTCTCTTTAGTAGAAATGTGCTGTCAATTAGAGCTTCAAGGATTAGTCTCCTGTGGTAGTTTTTAAGGGTAGATCTTGACTATTAAGCTGTTTTTATAAGATTGTGGGTTAAATAGCACAGCGAGTAGAGCGCTCGCTTTGACATCCATGCACAGCCTGCTGACGAATGTTCGAATCCCGGCAGGGCAGACTCAGCCTTTCATCCTTCCAAGGTCGATAAATGAGCACCACATAACGTGGGAAATAAGCAGCGCTCAGATACCTGAGGGTTGGTAGCACTATATAAATTCCCAAACAAACAAACATTGTGAAGAACTCTATGGTGAAACATTTTTGTAAAATTGATTTTTTGATTGCTTTACCATGACTACGTTGACACTGGTAGACACAGTGTTATGTTAATTAGTAGGCCTGCTTTTCTTTGAAAATGTGTTTTACTTTTAGTTTTTGCAAGAGGGGACTTACCTTTCTTAATTCTTGCTGTTTTAGTTTTGTTGAGTGAGGTTACTAGCTGTTTTGTTTTAATGTTTCCATGAAGTGCTTTAGAGGAGGATGACTATATGGTTTGCTTTTATTCTTAGTTGCTCTTTTTTTCCTTTCTTTTCTACAGAGTTGCTTTTTAGTAGGTATTTTGTTGTGTCTGTTGGGAAAAGAGAAAGTTTGGGTTGGAATGTTGTGGAATGTATATGTATGTATTGTGCATGGGTGTGTGAGTGTGAACAGAGAGGTAGTGCTGTTTGATTGTGAGGTGGTAAACTAATTGTGGTTAGGAAGGTTATGAGATTAACTGTCTGTAGAGGTGTGATGGCGTTGGGTTACTGAGTAAGGGAATGGTGGTGTGATTGAAAAAATAGGGACACTGTGATGTTTTCAGGAAATATGTGGGTGTTGGAATGGTGGTGTTTAAATGGGGATAGAAACAGAGGTGGATGGCGCAATATAATGAGTTAGTGTGAAAGAAATATTGGTTTGAAAAGAGTAATCTGGGGCAATATATAGTGGAACTGTACTGTTGCAATTATATACATATACATGGGACATTAATGTGCTTTCTTTGTAGGATATTAAGGGTATTCTTTTTTCGGTACTTGTTTTCCGCAATGTGCTTCTTTCCTGTACTTGTAAAGGAAAGTTAGTAGGGATATGTGGTGAAGTATTTTTAGTTAGCAAGGTTGTTATTCATGAAGGTAGGAGAAGTTGTTGGGAAAAAGAGTTCATGAAATTGCGGGATGTTTAAAAGTGTTTGTTTTAGGAGCATTTTCATGAAAGTTAAGTAAGGCATATGTGCATTTATAGAAGCTCAGTGTGTAATTTCTTGGAAAAGAGAAGAAAGGTTGATGGGAAAGATTTGTAGCACACTTTTAAATGGCACTTTGTGCGTGAAAGTTTAATGTTTTAGGAGTATATGCAAACTTGCCAACATGATGCATTCGTATCTGTAGGTGTTTATGTAGTCCTTGATGCTTTGTTTGCATTCTGGAGCTTGTAGTGCCACGTTTTCCATTATAAAAGTTGGGGTAGAAGTCCCAGATTGTAGAGAAAGAATCGGGACTGGATAAGCACCTACAAATTTGAATGGGTGATGTTAAGATGTATGGATTTACTGCCAACATATTAAACTGGCACACACTAATTGCCACTTAAAAATGGTTTACACATCTATTCTATTTGGTTTTCCTTTGTTTTATGAAAAAGTGACACAGTACTGCTCTAAATGCACATATGGATTTTTTAACATTTATCAAAATGCTTTCAAAAAGTAAGATTTTGGTGCTCCTCTTCAAGAACGAACACAGCTAAATGACCTGTTCTTTGGGAAGGTACCCACTCGAGAGTCCACAGCCAAACTTTACCTCACTGTACCTATCACAGAGGAGACAAATATTTGCATATCAGTCATTTTCCCACCCACATCAGTCCAGCACCAAAATGCTATGGTAGTTCTTTTCTGACCAAGAGTACGAACAGCAACCCCAGGCATGTGCATTAGTCTTTTTGGGCCTCATCAGTGAAGTGGAGCTGTGCCTCTCTGAGCACATTGAGCAAGGGATCCACATCTTCATTCCTACCACTTTCCTCGCTGTTTTCTTGCATTGGTCAATCATTATCCGGATCACACAGAATCCAAGCATCAGCATCACCATTATTGATCCAAGAATCTTGAATATGTTTGCCAACCACTGAGGAATCTGTGAGAATATGGAAGCAAACCAACTTCCATTCTCAATATCCTCTTTCTCGTCTTCCATCTTGTTATGCAAGTTTGTTAATAACGTCATGTCCTCCGTCAAGGTCCCATTCTCGTCATCATGAGAAGGTATGAACGTGCAACATGAAGGCCTGATTTTGTCACAAGCTCCTCCTTCCATCACTGTGATCATATTAAGGACATATCTGTTCTGCAGGGTCATTAGTCAAAGGGCCCTCAGCTCTTTCTCGATAGCGTTGAATCCCTTTATGGTGGTATTGATTGTCTGCAGAAGCTCCAATCTCGTAATCTGCGGTCACTTGGTGTTGGCCATCATTTGGAGACCAGGCATCAATATAGTTGTAAATATTGAGGCAGTCTTGCTGAACAACATTTGTTCATTAGGAATTGAGTCATATGCTGTTATTGATTTGGCTGAGAAGTGATTCCCTCTTCTGGTCCAATTGAGAAGTTCAAGGAATATTCTTTTTCTCAAATGGGCATCTACTTTTAGAAATTCTCCAATGTTCATGTCACTCTGAGGAATCACTAATGCTGGAACATGGATGAGCATCAAAGAGCATTCTCCACAACAATCCTTGGGCAACTTCATGTAGGCCCTAGACCCACAAGCCCAATATTGATCCATGAAGACGGCTGTCCCTTTTCCCATTCTAGAAAAGTCAACTGTAGTTCTGCATTCCTTGTTATCTCCCACAAGATTCTTTCTGTGTCTTTAGAACACAATGTTGCATTAGCCAATGGGATTACAACCATTGGGCCTTATTCATCTTCTACCCATGTCAGTAGTTTGGCATGTTTAGCCCATGACCTCAAACATCCATCGTTCAGCGTTTGCACCTCTTGTACATATTCTAGCTTCAGTGGATGAGATGAACAGGACATTTTCTGCATCTCTTCAATGACCGTCTCATCCCGTCGTGCTGCAGGATACACAAGCATCTTGCTCTTCCATCCACATTCCTTTTCCATCTGTGTGGTCTTGATATAGTCATCTTGGTATGGAAACCACCATTTCGATCTCCATCGTAATGTGGCCCAACTTCCCTGAAATTGTCCTCTAGTCATAAATGCTGCAAGATGACTGAGGCACCTTGCATCATGTTCTGGGACCCCTATGGTGATGAAAGTTAATACTGTATTCATGTAATAGGGGATAAGAGAGCAGACATAGCAACTATTCTTAGATGTTCTTCCCACATTTTTCTCATGTGCTGGTACCAAATGTTACTCCCCAAGTGTACTGCATTATCTAGATATGTATTTATCCCCCTCACTATTTTCCTATGCATCTCTCTTGTGTCTTTTAGAGGCCATGTACCATTCATGAAGTATATCAAAAGACGTTCCCATAGTAGGAAGACCATAGGGACCTCTTCCACAGTGGAACTGCAAACATGATCAAGACTGTGAAAGATGAGGAACAGAAAGATAAAGAGAACAAACATGTAAGCATATATTATGCATATAACACAGGTATCCATCTCTCACACCAGCCCACTACTCATTGCACTTGCTTCTAGAACTGTGACACTTTCTTCTTTAATCATTTTTAATACAAAATCACATTTCTTTATGTTGTAACTGTAAAATCTGCTTGATTATAGCAATAGGAAGCCTTCTTATTACTGGGCCATTTTTAGGATCCTGTAAGAAAGTGCGAATATCAACATCTCTTCTCACAAGAGCACGGTAAGCCTGAAGTATAAACACAAAGACATCAAGCACAAGCCGATGAACATCATTATCGGTAAGTACTGTATGTTTAACAGCTTATAGCAGGTATTCTCCACAAAATGAATCTGGATATTGATCTTGTTTCCAATTTCTAATCAAGAACTGATGTTTAGGCATAACTCTGATGCTTCAGTGTATTTCTAAAATTTTATTTCTAAATTCCTGGAATTCTCAGCATTTCTTTGCACTCTCTGCTAAAATATCTGTAAGGAGTGTCCACTGAATTCCAGTCCAATACAAAATCTATATTAACTGCTGATTGCTTTATCACATGCTGAAATTCTTCTTCTTGTCTTGCCTCTGGATCAGCAATGGTGGGAGGGTGGGAACTCAACTTTATAGGCCTTCAGGTCAAGCAGGTAAAGCTAAGATTGTCTTCCTTGGACCTTCACAGCAGAAGAGCTTATATTCTCAATGCAAAAGGGACCATTGAAACTTGGCTCATGCCACATTCTAGTAAAATTCTTAATGAGAACTAGGTCTCCAGCATATAACTTAGGTGCTGGTAATAGTTCAATTGTGTTGGTGGTTGTATCGTCTTCTTCTGTGTTCTGAGACCAACCCCCCTTGCGCTTGATTTGATCTGAAATGAAAGAAATACTAGAGGTAATACATGTCAAATAATCATGCATCTCATCACCTAAAGTTTTAGCTATGCTCTGGGCATCACTTCCAATCCTAGACGGAGGTGTAAGGGGCATTCTCATTCAATGCCCTATTGCTAGCTCTTGCAGGGTGAGGTCGTGGTCTGATTCTGGCTGATTCCGAAGGGCATATAAAGCAGAGGTAGGCAGTACAGCCATCCCTTCTTCAAAGTCAATTTGATCTTGCCAATCCTTTCCTTCAGGAGGCCGTTGAGTCTCTCACATGGCCTGCTCACTTGCAGGTGATAAGCAGAAGAAAACATGTGCTTTATACTCAATACAAGCCCTCTCTGTATGAATATCAGATCTCAGCACTTCACACACACACCCCACCTCGGGGAAAACTTTGTGCACTAAAAACGTGGCAGCGCAAGTGGCATCAGGGTGTGTATATGGACCTCAACCAATCCACCTAGAGAAGGGACACATCACCACTAATAGATATTTATATCCATTACAGACCTGCAGCATATCGGCATAGTCGATATGTAAATGCAGAAACTGACGATTCAGTTGAGGTATTACTCCTCTAATCGTCCGCAGTGTATGCCCAGCAGTAAACATTTGACACACAATGAAGTTTACCATAAATAGTGCAATGTGCTTAAACAAATTAGGAATGAACCAGTTTTCTGCAATCTTAGATGCACAACTCTCCCTAGTTACATGCAGCTGTTCAAGAGTGACCATTAATAATGCTACTGGCATCACTGGATTTCCAGTGCTGTCTTTCACCATAATGCTTCTGTGGGGGATAAAGGAAACAACATTAATTTCTACAATTCCTGTTCTTTTAGTGGTGCACTGCCTTGAATCTCTATTAGTTGGGTTATTGATAATTTATTAAACCCTTCTTGCACTAACATGGTTGTAACTACTTTTTCTTTAATACTCTCAGTATCAAAACTTGAAATGTCTGGGCAGTATGCAACCCTTTTGGCTTCTTTGTGTGTGGCTTTGTTCCTGCAAGAGATACAATCTTTTTGTTTAGTATGCGCTGCACATTTAATGACAGTTATGGCCACTGGGAGTTGTAGTGCCTTAATAAGTCTATCCAATAAGGATGCATGTTGCACTGGAGTGCCGTCTGTGTGGAGGTAGCCTCTCCTTTTCCAATGTGCTAAGCCTGTGTTTACAGGCGACGTCATGTAGGCGGAGTGAAAATTATTTCTACATTGGGCATTTCATCCACAACTTTCATCAGCAAGGAGTTCAATCTGTCAAGTGTACCGTCAATGAAAAGTGAATTAGAATTCCAGTGTAACGATATAGCTAACAATGGAAGGCTCAGTGCGCTACACAGCGATATCACAATGGCCAGCATCTCATCAGTTGAATAAATCCGCCTTATTTCCAAGGCACACGCCATTGACACAAAAATAGCAAGACCACCATGTGGTCGCCCTAGTAAACCCTTTTTTGCATGGTTGAAAAATTCAGAATACCCATCCAAGAGAATATCTGAAGTGGCCATGGTTTCTTGTAAAATGATGATTGCCGGCAGTTTGTTCCAAGGTAAATTCCTAAACCAAGCAATTAGATTGTTGAACCCACAGCAATTCCATGAGTTCACTACAATGGCATTGTTTTATGATTTTTCATTCCTGGGTTTCTCTTTGAGTATGGATTTCATCAAGGGTTCCAACCAGGCAAGATCGTTTAGAATCTGTGCCACAGACACTGCTTGTTGAGTTACTTTTTAATTCAGCATTGCCAGTTGGACATCCCTTGAGTCATTATTTGGCCTCTGCTGTGCTTCTGGTGCTTGATATTCAATAAAACTGGTCGCCTCCTCCATTGATTGGCAGTTTGTAGCCTAGAAACTCAAGATCCTTATAATGATTCCATATTAGGGAAGCAATTATAGGCATTTGTAATTTGCAAATCATGCGATAGTTACGCAAGAGAGGTAATTTGATCCAGTCAATATCTTCCGATATCAGATTGCGTAAAGCCGGAATTTGGTGAAAAATGTTCATCATTGCAGCTCGATTTAAGGTGGGTTTATCAATCTTCCTTGTATCTGCCCACCATCCCATCACAGATTTAATTTCTGGGGGGATTTCCTTAATGGGCACAGCATTTGCCAGGTTAAATACAGCCTCTTCTGGTCTGTCATTTCTAGCTAATAGTGGCTTTGGAGGTTCTGGAGTACCTGCCAGGAGCGGAAAATTTGTCACCAATGCAGGCAGGGGACCACATTCGGTTTTGTCTTTTTTAACACACCTCCCTAACGATGCTGTGTTGTCCTCGACTGTCCCTTTATTACTGCAGGAATCATTCATAGACTGCACAGACATGGATGTGTTCTTCTTGTCCATTTCCTCAAAAAATCTTTGCAGTTCAGTTTGAATTATAAATGGTGAGCTTTGAGAAGACCCCGCTTACCATTTCTTTTAATGTCTTGTGTTTTTTCGTGTGATTGAGCGGGTACAGGTAGAATGTCATTTGGCTGACTCTTATTCACCTCTAAATGTGATTGACTCTCTTTATTCAATTGGTTTAAGTCAATGCCCAAGTCATCTGATGACCCTGGAACAAGATGTTTAGTAAATACACTTGACTTTTATATTTTAGTTTTTTTGGGTTTATTTTTTGTTTTCTCAAAATTGTCAATAGAGGCGGTATGAGCAGTAGCCAAACCCCGTCTTTTCTGAGCTTTTGAATAAAGTTTTTTTGCCTTCCGAGACATAAAAAATGTGGATGGTTGTATATCACTTTGTTCCACAGTAATATCCGGGGCTAAGTGTGACACTGCTTGAACGACTACGTTAAGATCGATCAAATCAGTTAAGGCCGAAGGACTATCCGACATGTCATTATCAGCAGTCACCTTTGTTGGCAAGCTTCCCCGTCTCTTTTCACTAGCTCAGGTGGAGCTAAGTTGGCTGCCACTATGATGTTTTCTAAAACCAAAATGCAGTCATGCTGTAATTTGGCGATATCAAGATAATCAGGCACAGGGTATAGACCATGGCTGGCATCAGCAGTCATTTGTTGTTGCATGATGACAGCACAGGACTTCAATGCACCATTTCTTGTATCAGCGGTTAGTTCAGTTTGGGTAGACTGATCATAAGTAGTAAATAAAGAAGATCTACGTGTATTTTGAGGCGGCTGCTTGTCAATAATCAGTTGAGACGCCCAAAATGTGTGACATTTCGCTTGGGAAATCATAAAACCTTCAATTCTACTTGATGTATTCAGAATTTCTGCGTTGTAAATGCTCAGAGCATGAATTGCTCCATGCGTATATTCATGCCCTTTGTCAAAGAGGTTCAAAATCCTGGTTAATACCGGAACATTTTGAAGCTCTTGATGATTTAAATCTATTAAGGTGTCTTCGAGTGGGTATAGGGGTAAAGATGCATTCGGAAGGCGTGTATGGTCGCCTTTTTGCTGATTTAAATCAGGGCCTAGTACAGACGATTGAGGGTAGATCGACTCACTAGGGTGTCCAGCAAACTCATGAGACGGGGAGCTAGCCTTTTGAGTAATACTATTTTTAGTTAGGCTCACATCTTTTTTCCCATTCTCTTTGAACTATTTCAGATTGGCTGCAATTGCAGCATGAAAATGAACCTGTTCTCTGATTCCATGAGAACTCGACAAAGGAGTCGATGGACCATTAGAGAGTCGCGTACGACTATGTAACTCGGCCAGGACTACGGGTGCCACTAGGGATGTATCAGACGGAGGAAAAGCTGAAACGTCTCCAACAGCACCTAACAAGGAGTTGTCATTGATCGGGACATTGCAGGAATGATTTTTGTTTATACTTAAGGCTATCATTAGGATCAAGGCATTTATCCTTTAAACAGGCTATTGGAACATTTGTAAGGTCTATCCCCAGCTTGTCAATGGATATATCAGGGTTCACTAATAAGCTACATGCATTTGTGTTCATTGGCGCAAGCCATTTAATACTTGCTGCAACACTAGCCCCATTTCGGCCTTTCTTTTTTACCTGATTAACGGGCTCTTCATAACAGTCTTCTTCTGATACATTGCACCCAGACACTGTGGTTGGGGAACTATTCAAACAACGTTTCCCACTTCGCAAATGTTTAACCATTATTACATTTCAGGCAAAATATTGCCAGCAGATTTAACCCTTATGTCTGATGTATGTTTTGGCACTCTTATTTGATAAGCTGTCAATCAGCAATACACATAAGTACAGCCTAACGAAAAGGGTATCCTCAAGTCAAAAGACTTTCGGTTTCAAATTCAAAAATACCATAGGTCTATAACCTCTACACACTATATGAGAGAATCAGCATACATTCTTAATCACAACATATAACAGAGCAAGTATCCAACCTTGAAGATTTCAATACTTAAACTCCTGCACTCCTGCCCAGCCGAACAGCCCACCAGCCACTTTGGAGCCCACTTTGGATGCACGCGCGTGGGTGCACCCGCACCTGAATAAAAAAAGGCAGTGATGCAAGGAGGGGTGGGTAAGGGGGCCCGGCAGGAGACAGAGATAGGAGGAGCTACGGGAGAAGAAAGAAAGTAAACTCAGATAAGTATTGAGCGGGATGAACTTCAGCAACACAGTGAGCCACAGTAATGCCGCGTCACACAAGACAATAATAGCACTGCAGCAATGCCAGTGACGAAAGTCCAATTACTTGGTAAAAATTCCAATGAAATTCCTGTTGCGACAACACGCGTGTTGCCTCTCGCGGATGGCGAGAAAAGCAGATTGCAGCAAGGCAGTCCGAGGCAGTCCAGGACCAAGTGCAGGTCCAAGTCCTCTACAGCCCAACAGCCACTTTGGAGCCCACTTCGGATGCCCGCGCACAGGTGCGCGCGCACCTGAGTAAAAGTAGGAAGTGATGCGGGCAGGGGCGGAGACAGGAGGAGTTGGTAAAAATTCCAATGAAATTCGTGTTGCGACAACACACATGTTTTCTCTGACAGATGGCGAGAAAAGCAGGTTGCAGCAAGGCAGTCCGAGGCAGTCCAGGTCCAAGTCCAGGTTCAAGTCTTCTACAGCCCAACAGCCACTTTGGAGCCCACTTCGGATCTGGGCATATGTTATTCTTGCAGATGTTCATTTTTTTCCTGTTTCCGTGCTGCTTAAATGTAGTTAGTTGGGGTTGTATGATATATCACAACAGTCACCAAGAGACAGGCCATAAAACAATGGGATTGGAGCATGCTGCTAAACCAAAATGTGTGGTCCATGGCAAATAACCATTGTCATAGGCTATGCAACAGGGTGGCACAAAGTTACATTGGTTTTAGGTGAATTTCAATGGTTTTGTTGCATGAATTTCTCACCTTAATGTCCCTGCAACTAACATTTATTCATCGAACTACATGGCCTGCGGTAGCGCCCTTGTAGTTATTATTAATTTGCTCAACCCATAGTAAGAGAACATTTTAGTTGGCTTTTATCTTTCCTTCCCCAGACACCCGGATGAATCCTCACAAAACTTTCATCTACGATCCATGGGGGGTAAAGTTATAGGGGGTCCAAAAATGTCTGGTTTTCAATGGAAAAAAAATCATGTTCACGCGTACAGCCCAAAATGCTGGACGGATTTTGACCAAATTTGTGCCAGGAGCGGTGGCTTCTTCCCAAAAGCGTGCTTTTGTAAATTTAGTCTAAATCCGTCCATTCGTTTAAAAAAAAAACAGCCAAAAAAGAAGGTCCAAAAAATGTGTGATACCTGTGTTCGGTCCGAGGGCTCACTTCCACATTCGGTCTGGGAACAACCCGCCAGGCTAATCAGGAAGCGGCGTGATGTCGCAGATTGGATGGTGAGAAGCGTGTGGTGTGTTATATTTTTAGAAACGGTGGCCATGTTGGATCTGTGGACAGCTGCCGGTGTCCGTGAATTGTGCACTGGGGAAAGAGTATGGAAAGCACATTTTGGGTTATTTGATGGCCAAATGAGGGACTGAAAAGGGTGGAAGAGTGGAATAGAGATGATATGGGGCTGTTTTTCTAAGTGAAAGAAGGGGACGCGGGTGACAGCCACTCCGCGGACACTGCCGTATACCGTGGACAGTGTGTGAATGAGCAGCTTGTAAAACACATTTGAGGTGATTTGATGTCTGAAAGAGGGCATAAAAATGATATGGAATGGAATGAAGATGATGTGGAGCTGTTTTAATAAGTGAAATGGGGTTTGAAGGTGCCGCCCAGTCCATGGTCAATTTCGATATCCACGGACACCAATTCAATGGCTGGGGGTTCATGGTGAATTTTGTTATTTGCAGGTGTATTGTATGTGCTTGTTATATGGGTTCATTATATAGTGGTGGCTGTGGCCAGTGGCTAGATTTTTGGGGGCATGTCCATAGGTCATAGCCCCAAAAATATGGCCACAGGCCACAACCATTATAGTAATATGTTTAAAGTAAATATAGGTACTATAGGGGGAGTAGAACATGTGTGGTATTTATATCTGTAATATGCATTTGTTAACACTTGGTACCATTACCTAGCTGTATAAAGCAGTAAAGCTGGAATCTCTGGTTTGTTTTCTGTGAAAGAAAACAGTATAATTTGTTAAACTGGATAGTTGAAAAGCATTAATAGCATACAATTTTACATATATATTTACTTTTCTTTTTCTGACCCTCATAAACAGTGCATTCTATGTACTATGTTTGGTACAACATTAGTGCATAGTACACGTTTGTTGTATTGACTTGAATAATCATTGCGTCATTGGCAGAAACAAATCCGTAGAGGACAAAAATAAAAACTACTACAATTATGTCAGTGTAAGTGTGATAGTATGATTGTTTGAAGTGTGTTGTTACTAAGTAGTTCAATACATGTTTGCGTATTATAACTATCTTGACTTTTAAAAGTACTATTTAGTTTTATGGATGTAGTTAGGTACCTGTTGGCATATTCTACATGTTTATTGTGCTACAGTTAAGTGAGTACATGTGAGTTGAACTAATATAAAGTAGGCATTTGTTAGATTTGCTGGTTACCTATGTTTTGTATTAACAGAGGTGTTGTTACATTCAAAACAACTACTTTTTTTTTATATATGCAGTATAGTGCCCTGAAGTGATTGTGGCACCAGTGTGGTATATCGTACATAGTGCTGTTTAGGTTTTCTTGCCAAGATACACTTGGCTGTGTGTGAAGCTAATACGTTTACAGATATTTTTGGTACCATCTTCATTGTACCTAAGAAGCATGAGTATGACATATTGGCCATGTGAGTTGATTTGCATGCTGTAACGATTGTCTCAATTGCAAACATGCCATAATATGCCATGATTTGGATTCTGCAGAAGCTGGTGAAATGGAATGGATTTGCCATTTGGTATGGACACATATAAAAATCGTTCAATAGGGTTGTGCTCTTGTGAAACAAGGTTGCAGAGAGTGTATGAAATCTGCAATATTTAATTCATAGGGATTTCTTTGGTTTCCACTACTTGTATTAAGCACATTAGGCATTCTTGAGGATCTTCCCGTGTGTTTATGGTAAATTTGATTATTCCTGCACAGTAGTCCAATTCTTACCTTATACCTGAGACACTGTAAGAGCTGTCAGGATTATTTGTGATAGTTTTATGAAGGACAAGGATTTGCAAACACAACTGGTCTGATCTGTTTAAGTAAATGTTTTGAACAATTGGTGGCAATTGGAATGAATATTGATTGTTACATTTGCATAACAATTTACTCCAGTTGTGTTGCTGAATTTAAATGGACCAGAGAGTTGTGTGTCCGCATCATTTGATGGGCCTGCAGATATTTTTGGAGAAGAGATATTTGTCTCTTTCTTTTCTGATGGATGTTCAGTTTAGTTTGTAGTAGAGCGTGTTGTGGATGTATTATTTGATGGAAATGGAGTTGTTTTTTGTTTCTTTAGTGGTATTGCTGGGAGATCTTTTGTAGATTCTGTTTGTATTAGTTTTCATTTCTTTTTAAAGGTTTTCTTTATGGAGGTACAGGGTGCATATCTAGATGGGGTTTACAGTGCACATAGCCTGTTGTATTCTATGATGCAAAGGAATGTTAGCATTGACTTTGTTTCTTCAAAGTTAACTAGGGATAGACCATTGAATGTATGCAGATGTCAAAGTGCTACAGAAATCAGATATTCCTTTAAGACTGTGCTGCCAATTGCAATCAATGTGTGATCTATGCTTAGACCTTGCGATTTGTGAATAGTGACAACATATGCAAGAGATAGAGAAAATTGTTCTCCATGTATATACATGTCTTTGAATAGAATCAAGCGTGATATTGTGTGGCAAATGTTTTTAACTTCTGCAAGTTTATCACAGTGGATATTGACAAACTGAATGTTGTTGTCATGTGGATATGCTTGGAAGCCAACAACTGTACCAATTGCTCCATTCACTAAACCTTGTTCTACATTAAGCTTATGTTTTAGAATTTCTCTGCTGTTTAGGCACACAGCTAATATTTTCTCCAATCCAGCTGTGTTGGAGATAGATTTAGTTGTGCTGTTGCTGGTTGACATATAAGGAGTGTCAGGCAGTGCACTTCTAGTTTGTCTGTGGAGCTGATATGCAGTATGGGTTGCATTTGTTATTTAACATTGTCTCATTGAGTTGACTACACCTTGCAAGTGTTGGCATTAACGATGTGCATTTTAGATTGTGTTAAGTTCATTTTTCCATGACATCAGGAGCAGATGTCTTTCGCCCATATAGCTCATGGATTAGTTCAGTATTTCAGATGGATTTTGCATCTTTTGTAAGCAGTCCAGTTCTAATGCATTTTATAATGTTAGCATAGGTGAGATCTGCAGACTGATGCATGTTTTGAGTTAGTTCTCTGTACTGAAAATGCTGCCGAAGATTTAGATTTCCAATGCTGCTGAGTGTGTTTGCGGCATTGTTTGTGTCAAAATTCTTTGAACATAGGTTGACCTTTTACTGGTGTTAACTTTATTAGATCTCTGAAAACAATAAAACATTTCTTCCAAACAGTTCTTCATATTCGGTTTTTAGGTCTTCTTGCATTCTGCAGTGAATTAAAGCCAACATGAGATTGGAAACCATGCTTAAAGTTACACCTCCTATGTTGTAGGCAGCGACACCAGTGGGTGCTGTTGCAACAGCCAAAAGGTTGTTGTTTGTTAAGGTTTGGAGAAATGTGCTGATTATTTTAATTAAGAATGTTTTACCAGATCCAGCTTCATCACTTACATTCAGGAGCAGACCTTTATAATGTTTACAGCTGCATGTTTTAGTTTCATGTTTAAACCATGTTCAATTTATTTAGTGACTTCTAGATAAATGGTGATTTGTTCATCATTTAGCTGTGATTGGAGCACTAACAAGTCTTCTTGAGATTGTTTATATTAAAACATGGTATTTTCTACTTCAGTCATGGATATTTCTGCTTCATTTAGAATGAGTGCTTCTCCAACTGGTGCTTGGCTTCCTGTAAGGAAAGGATGACTGTCCTCAGGAGTGTCATTATCTAGTTGAGCTTCAATTTCATCCTCGTGTTGGCGTTCATTGTCCAACATTACTTTGTATTGTTTGAAATTGACATTTTCTATACCACTTTCATTAGCTTTGAGTGCAGTTTCAAATGAGTCATAATTCATCTTCTTTTCACCAAGGTTTAAAACGTTGTTTTAGGGCCATGTAATACAGTTCTCTATGTTGTGGAGATTTACATGATAACCGTATATGATTAATTAGGCTGGGGTTGGTACATTTTACTGGCTTCCTTCACAAGTTGTGACTGAATATTTGCCAGTTGTATCATCTAGTGCAACATTTTTTTGTAGGAGTAATTTTTAAAAATGTCCTGGCTGTTGGGATCATGTGTGGCTCTTGTTTCTATCTCTTGGTAGGATTTTAGTACTCTTTTCCGGGATGAAGCTGGACCAAGGTTTAGCCACACAATATTTTCAGATTTGCCATATAAGGCTCTACCTGTTAAAGGGTCTGCAGCTTCATAGCACCCACATTCTTGGTGGGAGAGCATTTTTATATCAAAGCTGAACAATGTTTGTGACAGTGTTTTGTCAGATGATATTTCATCCCAGAGGTATTTTTGCTCTGTTTCATCAGCTTTGGTGAGGTAGGCTGTGACATATCTTGCAACTGCAGTGGAATTGTCTGCAATGTATTGTATGTCTATGTTTGCATTCCACAAGGCAGCAATGATTGGATTGTAATCATTGATTTACTTGGATGCTTTGTCAAGTTTAATGTTGTACCTTTTACGCTGTCTCTAATAGAAGACATTAAGCTATTTACTTGTCCATTTTTGCAAACTGTTCTATGCAAGCCAAAGCAACATTTGGTATAGCATGTACCTTTGATGGGATGTTGCAGGTAATCTATTTTTCAATAAATTATAATAAATTATAAAACAGTGGCATCAACTTCATGGCCACATTTGGGAACAGCGTTTATCCACAAAAACATGTGGATGTGTGGTGCTCCTCCTAATGAAGCGATTGTGAAAGTGCCTTGATATATAGACAGGGTCAAGCAAAATGACTTCTATGTGTGTTTTTATATGTATTCCCTCTTCATTTTGTTTTGCAGTGCGTAAGAGGTCCTGCAAGTCATCCGATGTGTACTCTGCACAACTTAAAGTAACAAACCGTGTGGGTGGGCCTAGGTTCCTTAGCATACACCGTACATCAGTGGGATGTAGGAACCAGTATTACTTTTTACCACGCATGTTTGCCAAGAAATTTGTGGTACTTGACTGCAAAGCTTCATCTTTGTCTTTTATCTTTTGAAGCAGTTGGGTAGCGGACATGTTTAAAATATGCAAGCCTGTTTCAATGTGTGTGCAATTCCATAACATAGCGTTGCTTGTTCACTTACGGACAGGAGGTGAAAAATGTATTCTAAAAATTGTCTGAATCTGGGGTCTTCAGAATACATTAATAAAGAGCGATATTCTGATGCACTCATTTGTGTGGACCTTTCATCCCATCTTCCTCCTTTCCCTGTAAGAAAGAGTAGAGGAATAAAACATGCTTCTACACTTTTTTCCCACATGCTCATTGGGTATCTTTGGCTTGACACATTTGATATGTTTCTAATGCATCTCCATTGGTGTTTTGGAGAGTAGTGGATGAATTGTATTCTGGTCTGAAAAGCTGGCTGAGCATTCAAATTGGGACGTTGCTGGTGAATCTTGAATTATTTGGCTGGTTTCTATTACATTTTCCTCTATGTTTATACCTTTGTAGTATTCATTGTTTTGTTTTAGATATTGTAGGGCTTGTCTAACTTCGACTAGTTGTTGCCAAATTCTTTTCTTTTTTTGGTATACAAGTACATGGTCATTGTATTCCTAGAGTTTCTACATTTTCTTTCAGATCTAATGGGAAATATATTACTTTGCCACGGATGCCCTTTAGTAACCCGTATGGCAGTAATTTGGCTGATTTTGGTTGAAGGCATATTATAGCTTGAAATGGGTGTACTGTTTGGATTACAATGCTCTCATACAATTTAAGTTTTTGGAGAGCTTTTAGAAGTGGGAAAATTTCTAAGTTGTTAGTGATAGCATGTGATGACATTTGGTTATTCTCAAGCTTTGTGTTTCAGCATGTGCACACTATTGCGGGGTCAGTTATTTTGTATTCAGTTTCCGCTGTTGGATATAAAGCTAATTTGAACCATTGGGACTCCTCATTTTCCTCTATTTTGTAGGCTATATCTTCTATTGTTCGGCTCTTTTTATAAAAAAAAAGTTCTGCAATAACAGAAACATGCTTGGTCTGCTATTTCAGCAGATGTGTTTTGAAATTTAGCTATTTCTACTTTGTATGTGTTTCTTTAGAGGTTGGTGTCTGTGAGGTTTTCTGAAATAACTGAATTTTCTTAAGTCAACTTAATTTCCAAAATATTTTCTTTGAATGTGCTCTATTTCTTGAAACTGTTCTTTGGCTGTTCCATGTAGGAGAGTATTATTTAAATTGTGTAGTTCTAGAGCAGGACTTTTTGCATATTACAGGCTATGCACAAGATTTCATATAGCAGAATGGTCTATTGCGAACAATTTGATGTGGTGGAAGGTGCTTTTGCAAGCAGTTCCTAAAATGCAGGCTAATGAATGTCCTTGAAGTCCAATGTGGCTGTATACTGGACAAGAGTCCACGGTTTGTAAAGTTTCATTTAACTTTTCACTGTTATTTTCACACAGTGATTGAAGAATTGTGGTAAAGATTTAAAGGATTGTTGGTTACATTACAAATTGAGCTGGATGTCTATTTTTATACTGGAGCGTTTTTTTGGGTGAAAGGGATTATTGGTTGAAAGTTTGTTAGGGATGTTTATTCTATAAGGGTTTCTTTTGCCATTATGGTGTCTCCTACCATTTCATACCCTCGACCATTACTGTCTGCGGCAATTGTTTTTTTTGTTGTTCTTGTTTATACATCTCTTCATTGAAATATGGCTCTGTGCTGTTTCTGTGAAAACATTCACCTTCACAGAATTTTGAAAATGTATCTATATTGACAATGTGTATGTTTAGAACTACTTTTTTTAATGTATTGATTCATTTAGTAGTTTCATTCTGTTTAAAATTAATATAAAGAATATTCTCTGTAGTAGAAATGTGCTGTCAGTTAGAGCTTCAAGGATTAGTCTCCTGTGGTAGTTTTTAAGGGTAGATCTTGACTATTATGCTGTTTTTATAAGATTGTGGGTTAGATAGCACAGCAAGTAGAGCGCTCGCTTTGACATCCATGCAGAGCCTGCTGATGCAGGTTCGAATCCCGGCAGGGCCGAACTCAGCCTTTCATCCTTCTGAGGTCGATAAATGAGCACCACATAACGTGGGAAATAAGCAGCGCTCAGATACCTGAGGGTTGGTAGCACTATATAAATTCCCAAACAAACATTGTGAAGAACTCTATGGTGAAACATTTTTGTAAAATTGATTTTTTCGAATGCTTTAACGTGACTACATTAACACTGGTAGACACAGTGTTATGTTTATTAGTAGGTCTGCTTTTCTTTGAAAATGTGTTTTACTTTTAGTTTTTGCAAGGGGGACTTACCTTTCTTAATTCTTGGTGTTTTCGTTTTGTTGAGTGAGGTTACTAGCTGTTTTGTTTTAATGTTTTCTATGCAGTGCTTTAGAGGAGGATGACTATATGGTTTGCTTTTATTCTTAGTTGCTCTATTGTTCCTTTCTTTTCTACAGAGTTGCTTTTTAGTAGGTATTTTTTTGTGTCTGTTGGGAAAAAAGAAAGTTTGGGTTGGAACGTTGTGGAATGTATATGTATGTATTGTGCATGGGTGTGTGGGTGTGAACAGAGAGGTAGTGCTGTTTGATAGTGAGGTGGTAAACTAATTGTGGTTAGGAAGTTTATGAGATTAAGAGTCTGTAGAGGTGTGATGGCGTTGGGTTACTGAGTAAGGGAATGGTGGTGTGAATGAAAAAGTAGGGACATTGTGATGTTTTCAGGAAATATGTGGGTGTTGGAATGGTGGTGTTTAAATGGGGATAGAAACAGTGTGAATGGTGTAATATAATGAGTTAATGTGAAAGAAATATTGGTTTGAAAAGAGTAGTCTGGGGCAATATATAGTGGAACTGTACTGTTGCAATTATATACATATACATGGGACATTAATGTGCTTTCTTTTAGGATATTAAGGGTATTCTTTTTTCGGTACTTGTTTTTGGCAATGTGCTTATTTCCTGTAATTATAAAGGAAAGTTAGTAGGGATATGTGGTGAAGTATTTTTAGTTAGCAAGGTTGTTATTCATGAAGGTAGGAGGAGTTGTTGGGAAAAAGAGTTCATGACATTGCGGGATGTTTAAAAGTGTTTGTTTTAGGAGCATTTTCATGAAAGTTAAGCAAGGCATATGTGCATTTATAGAAGCTCTGTGTGTAATTTCTTGGAAAAGAGAAGAAAGGTTGATGGGAAAGATTTGTAGTACACTTTTAAATGGCACTTTGTGCGTGCCAACATGCTGCATTCTTATCTGTAGGTGTTTATGTAGTCCTAGATGTTTTGTTTGCATTCTGGGGCTTGTAGTGCCACGTTTTCCATTATAAAAGTTGGGGTACAAGTCCCAGATTGTAGAGAAAAAATCAGGACTGGATAAGTACCTACAAATTGGAATGGGTGATGTTAAGATGTATGGATATACTGCCAACATATTAAACGGGCACACACTAATTGCCACTTAAAAATGGTTTACACATCTATTCTATTTGGTTTTCCTTTGTTTTATGAAAAAGTGACATAGTTCTGCTCTAAATGCACATATGGATTTTTTAACATTTATCAAAATGCTTTCAAAAAGTAAGATTTTGGTGCTCCTCTTCGAAAATGAACACAGCTAAATGACATGTTCTTCGCAAAGGTACCAACTCGAGAGTCCACAGCCAAACTTTAGCTTACTGTACCTATCACAGAGGAGACACATATTTGCATATCAGTCATTTACCCACCCACATCAGTCCAGCACCAAAATGCTATGGTAGTTCTTTTCTGAACAAGAGTACGAACAGCAACCCCAGACACGTGCATTAGTCTTCTTGGGCCTCATCAGTGAAGTGGAGCTGTGCCTCTCTGAGCACATTGAGCAAGGAGTCCACATCTTCATTCCTACCAATTTCCTCGCTGTTTTCTTGCATTGGTCAATCATTATCCAGATCACACAGAATCCAAGCATCAGCATCACCACTATTGATCCAAGAATCTTGAATATGTTTGCCAACCACTGAGGAATCTGTGAGAATATGGAAGCAAACCAACTTCCATTCTCAATGTCCTCTGTCTCATCTTCCATCTTGGTATGCAAGTTTGTTAATAACGTCATGTCCTCCATCAAGGTCCCATTCTCGTCATCATGAGAAGGTATGAACGTGCAACATGAAGGCCCGAATTTGTCGCAAGCTCCTCCTTCCATCACTGTGATCATATTAAGGACATATCTGTTCTGCAGGGCCATTAGTCAAAGGGCCCTCAGCTCTTTCTCGATAGCGTTGAATCCCTTTATGGTGGTATTGATTGTCTGCAGAAGCTCCAATCTCGTAATCTGCAGTCACTTGGCGTTGGCCATCGTTTGGATCCCAGGCATCAATATAGTTGTAAATATTGAGGCAGTCTTGCTGAACAACATTTGTTCATTAGGAATTGAGTCATATGCTGTTATTGATTTGGCTGAGAAGTAATTCCCTCTTCTGGTCCAATTGAGAAGTTCAAGCAATATTCTTTTTCTCAAATGGGCACCTACTTTTATAAATTCTCCAATGTTTATGTCACTCTGAGGAATCACTAATGCTGGAACATGGATGAGCACCAAGGAGCATACTCCACCCCAATCCTTGGGCAACTTCATGTAGGCCGTAGACCCACAAGCCCAATATCGATCCATGAGGACGACTGTCCCTTTTCCCATCCTAGAAAAGTCAACTGTAGTTCTGCATTCCTTGTTATCTCCCACAAGATTATTTCTGTGTCTTCAGAACACAATGTTGCATTAGCCAATGGGATTACAACCATTGGGCCTGATTCATCTTCTACCCATGTCAGTAGTTTGGCATGTTTAGCCCATGACCTCAAACATCCATCGTTCAGTGTTTGCACCTCTTGTACATATTCTGGCTTCAGTCGATGAGAAAAACAGGACATTATTCCTTCTTCCCATCCCTTCTTGGACTTCACTCGTCCATAGACTCAGAATTGAGTTCGCTCCCAACACCCAGGTTATCCAGCTATTTCTGTCACATCAGGGCAGTTCATTTTCTTCATCTCTTCAATGACCGTCTCATCCTGTCTTGCTGCAGGATACACAAGTATCTTGCTCTTCCATCCACATTCCTTTTCCATCTGTGTGGTCTTGATATAGTCATCTTGGTATGGAAACCACCATTTCGATCTCCATCGTAATGTGGCCCAACTTCCCTGAAATTGTCCTCTAGTCATAAATGCTGCAAGATGACTGAGGCACCTTGCATCATGTTCTGGGACCCCTCTGGTGATGAAAGTTAATACTGTATTCATGTCATAGGGGATAAGAGAGCAGACATAGCAACCATCCTTAGATGTTCTTCCCCCATTTTTCTCATGTGCTGGTACCAAATGTTACTCCCCAAGTGTACTGCATTATCTAGATAGGCATTTATCCCCCTCACTATTTTCCTATGCATCTCTCTTGTGTCTTTTAGAGGCCATGTACCATTCATGAAGTATATCAAAAGACGTTCCCATAGTAGGAAGACCATAGGGACCTCTTCCACAGTGGAAATGCTAACATGATCAAGACTGTGAAAGATGAGGAACAGAAAGATAAAGAGAACAATCATGTAAGCATATATTATGCATATAACATAGGTATCCATCTCTCACACCAGCCCACTACTCATTGCACTTGCTTCTAGAACTGTTACACTTTCTTCTTTAATCATTTTTAAAACAAAATCACATTTCTTTATATTGTAACTGTAAAATCTGCTTGATTATAGCAATAGGAAGCCTTCTTACTGGGCCATTTTTAGGATCCTGTAAGAAAGAGCGAATATCAACATCTCTTCTCACAAGAGCAGGGTAAGCCTGAAGCATAAACACAAAGACAACAAGCACAAGCCGATGAAAATCATTATCGGTAAGTACCGTATGTTTAACAGCTTATAGCAGGTATTCTCCACAAAATGAATCTGGATATTGATCCTATTTCCAATTTCTAATCAAGAACTGATGTTTAGGCATAACTCTGATGCTTCAGTGTATTTCTAAAAGTTCATTTCTAAATTCCTGGAATTCTCTGTATTTCTTTGCACTCTATGCTAAAATATCTGTAAGGAGTGTCCACTGAATTCCAGCCCAATACAAAATCTCTATTAACTGCTGATTGATTTATCATCCTTCTTCTTCGTCATCTATTGAGTCTGCACATGCTGAAATTCTTCTTCTTGTCTTGCTTCTGGATCAGCAATGGTGGGAGGGTGGTCACTCGACTTTATAGGCCTTCACGTCAATCAGGTAAAGCTAAGCTTGTCTTCCTTGGACCTTCACAGCAGAAGGGGTTATATTCTCAATGCAAAAGGGACCATTGAAACCTGGCTCTTGCCACGTTCTAGTAAAATTCTTAATGAGAACTAGTTCTCCAACATATAACTTAGGTGCTTACAATAGTTCAATTGTGTTGGTTGTTGTATTGTCTTCTTCTGTGTTCTGAGACCAACCCCCCTTGCGCTTGATTTGATCTGAAATTAAAGAAATACTAGAGGTAATACATGTCAAATAATCATGCATCTCATCACCTAAAGTTTTAGCTATGCTCTGGGCATCACTTCTAATCCTAGACGGAGGTGTAAGGGGCATTCTCATTCAATGCCCTTTCATTAGCTCATGCAGGGTGAGGTCGTGGTCTGATTCTGGCTGATTCCAAAGGGCATATAAAGCAGAGGTAGGCAGTACAGCCATCCCTTCTTCAATTTGATCTTGCCAATCCTTTCCTTCAGGATGCCATTGAGTCTCTCACATATTCTGTTCACTTGCGGGTGATAAGCAGAAGAAAACGTGTGCTTCATACTCAATACAAGCCCTCTCTGTTTGAATATCAGATTTCAGCACTTCACACACACACACCCCACCTCGGGAAAACTTTGTGCACTAAAAACGTGACAGCACAAGTGGCATCATGGTGTGTATATGGACCTCAATCAATCCACCTAGAGAAGGGACACACCACCGCTAACAGATATCTATATCCATTACAGACCTGCAGCATATCGACATAGTCGATATGTAAATGCAGAAACTGACGATTCAGTTGAGGTATTACTCCTCTAATCGTCCGCAGTGTATGCCCAGCAGTAAACATTTGACAAACGATGCAGTTTACCATAAATAGTGCAATGTGTTTAAACAAATTAGGAATTAACCAGTTTTCTGCAATCTTAGCAGCACGACTCTCCCTAGTTACATGCAGCTGTTCAAGAGCGACCATTAATAATGCTACTGGCATCACTGGATTTCCAGTGCTGTCTGTCACCATAATGCTTCTGTGGGGGATAAAGAAAACACCATTAATTTCTACAATTCCTGCTCTTTTAGTGGTGCACTCCCTTGAATCTCTATTATTTGGGTTACTGACAATTTATTAAACCCTTCTTGCACTAACATGGTTGTAACTACTTTTTCTTTAATACTCTCAGTATCAAAACTTGAAATGTCTGGGCAATATGCCACCCTTTTGGCTTCTTTGTGTGTAGCTTTGTTCCCGCAAGAGATACAATCTTTTTGTTTAGTATGCGCTGCACATTTAATGACAGTTATGGCCACTGGGAGTTGTAGTGCCTTAATAAGTCTATCCAATAAGGATGCATGTTGCACTAGAGTGCCGTCTGTGTGGAGGTAGCCTCTCCTTTTCCAATGTGCTAAGCCTGCATGTACAGTCAATGTCATATAGGCGGAGTGACTGTATACCATAACTTCCTGCCGTTCATGTTTTTTGAGCGCGACAATGAGCTCTACCAATTCTGCTGCTTGTGCTAGTATATACATGCCCCCCACTGTCCTCCGTGTAGATTTGCACATTGGCACTAGAGTTGTTGCTTCTCTTGATCCTTCACCTACCTTCTGCACATGGCACTGGACTCAAGCAGGCAGGACAGATTCTACATTCAATTTGAAGTATCCAGAGCAATGCGGGCGAGCTATTTCTCAGGTCTATCCTTGATTTGTGACACCACCCATGAAAACATTCCTCCGTCTCAACTCAAATGACAAGGGTCCTAATGCGCTCAGACCTGGGCAAAATGGTAATGATGGGGCTGTGCTGAGATGGTGGTCCAGGCCATATGTGTGCCAATATGTATTTTAACTTTGTCATTTTCAAAACATTTTTGTGCCACTATCTTTAAGAAGGTAAATTAACATGTATTGCAGGAATCAAGAAAGAAATCAACAGTGTCCACTGAATTCTGTCCTGTTAGTATTACATGGTCAGTGGTGACTCCAACATCAGACCTTTATAATACGCAGGCAGATGTTAAACAAGCTATAGTGATTTGATCAATATACAACCTTTCGGTGAGTGTGTGTTAGCTATGAGATTTTGACAAAAGAAAAACAATGACATGGGCTTTCAGACCGTACATGAGTGACTTTTCTCCCTTTAATGGGATAAAGCGTTATCAAAGCAAACTTTTGACTGATCACAGAAAGGGGTCATGATACCCATGCCATGTGGTTCCAAAATAATGCAGGTCAAGGACGATTTTCAAAGCGATGACCTGTGACTAAGCAGCAAGCTCATTGCTCAAAATGTGCATTTTAACACTTCCACTACTCATCCTTTTATTCAAGGCAATCAACGAATGAGCCCCATGAAAGACCAAACCTGCAGCTGCCTTAGATTCCTGGAGGATCAGCTAAAAATGTGCATAGACAAGTTTCAAAATGCTCACAAAGAAAATATTTGTTAAGATTAGTTAACTCCACCTGCTATTCTGTGATAACCATGATATACCGTAATGTGGCAATAAGGTTATCATACCGCCATAAAACCAATACCGTGACACCACTATTCCACAAAGAGAGTCATGGAGCAGCCCATGACAATACTTGTAGATTTCTCAATCGCAAACGCAGCAGCAGCAGCCAAAGATTGTTCACAAGAGAATTGTCCTCTCATTACTGGGTCTAAAATCTTACTGTAATATGCTAAGGGTTTATACCCCAATGTGGTTCTCTACGTAAGCATTGCTGTCACGACTGTCCCATTTGTGTGCGAAAACAAATAAAATTCCTTAGCATAATTGGGAATTTCTAGAACAGGGGCTGTGCAAATTGCTTTTTTCGGCTCCTCAAGCCACTCTTCCATTTCTTCAGTCCATTCTATTTTTATTTTTCCAACTTGTGCTTTCCTTGAAGCTGTAATCAAACACACAGGTTCTGACATAGTTGCATAACCCCCAAAACTGTTGCATCTGTTTCACTGTATTTGGTTTTGAGGTTTTCATAATTGCCTCAGCTCTTTCAGGTGTCCCTTTTTTCCCTTCTATCGAAATCAACTGACCTATGTATAACACCTCTTCTTGACAGCATTGTAACTTGTCCATGTCTACCTCATATCCCTTGTATGCTAGAATAGTCATCAACTGAACAGAATCTTGTCTGCACTCATCTTCTGTGGTGCTACAAATTTAAATGTCATCTACGTACTGAAGCACCATACTTTTCAGATCAATATTGCCTAAATTCATCTGTAGAACTCTATTAAAGATTGATGGGGATTCACAGTACCCTTGGTGTGGCCTAGTATGTGTCAGTCGTGTTTGGCAGAACGTGAAGGAAGTCAGGTTTTGTGAGTCCTTGTGCAAAGGGATCGAGAAAAACATATTTTTCAAATCCATCACTATTAAATATCAAGCTTCCATCGGGATACTGCACAGTATCGTCACCGGATTAGGAATTAGAGGAAACTCTGCATCAACAATCTGGATAATCGGTCTCATATCTTGTATAAATCTCCACAAACCTCCTTTATATTTTTTGATAGGATGCACCACAGTATTGCACGCTTATTCTGATGGCACAAGAATCCCTTGTTTCATTAGTGCTGAAATGGTCTGAAATATACCCTCATCAGCTTCTCGTGACATGGGGTACCGTTTTGCTCAAGGTAAAATTGCTCCTGGCTTAAGCTTTATGTTAACTTCCCCTATTCCCTTCAATAAACCCACGTCATAAAGGCCTGTGGTCCAAAGGACGCTTGCCACCTTCTCCAAGTCCTCCTGAAAAAATGCTGGACGTTGCTGCATTATCGCCATTTGCTGTGGGACTTCCCTCTTTTCTTTCCTTATCCAATATGAGATGCTCATGAAGAACATCACTACATCATCTGATCGGTCTTCCCTGAACATGTCATCAGTTATGTCAGTCAATCTGTACCCTTACTCGAGAACTATCACTGTTCTCCATGGTCTACCCTCATCATCTACTCCTTCAAGCATTGGCATTTCCCTTTGTACTATGGCTGCTTCCAATTCCATAGGGATAGTCTGTCCCCCCTCTTTGCCCATAGGTATTCATGGTCTAAACAAAAACTCATCAGGTATCCTCACAATTTTTCCGACCAAGCCAGGTAGCCATGTCAGTAGAATGCTCACTCCATACAGAAAAATCCATGCAGAGCCACTTGCCCTGTGAACGCCAGTATACATTCTCCCACGTTTAAATAGTGTTTTCCTGGAGTGGAGCACACTATTCCTTGATCCGTAAATGAAATTGCCATGTTTAGTTTTGTCATTAAATCTCTTCCCAAAATGTTAACCGGTGTCTGTCATGAATATAACAAAGGGACAGACATGTCTATAGAGACTGGTAATTAATCGGTAAACGGAACTCAACTCATAGCTCCATAGAACCCTTGAGCATTCATGGCAATACCTGACATTAGATATTTTCCCTCCCGTACACACAAACAAGTTGATCCAGTTCTACAAGAAAAGAAAAGGATTTGCCTTCTAGCCTCACATCGACCCTTGGTTCCTCTTGGGGGTCTGGTGTCACAGATAGTACTGAACACATCAATTCACCCTGTGAACTGTCCTGTTGTGGGTACAGGCTCATCCCAATCCCTGTGAAAGGATTTCCTCCTACCACAGTGAACCTCCTATTCTGGGTGTCGTCACTTGTCCTGCTTTTGCATACTGCTGTGTCTGCATAGGGGCTTGTTGCGACTCCCCTTGTAGTGGATTCATTTGCACTTGTTTTTGTTGATGTACCTGCTGTACTCGCAGCACTTGCGTCTGATAAAATGTGTGACCTTGGGCGAACCCTTCTCTAGTTTCTGTGCTATATGGTGGAGGATAAGCTGTCCCTCCTCTTGAAAATTGGCCATTTTGTACAATCCCTTGGCTTCCACATGCATGTGCAATATGTGCTGTGATCCCACAAATCCAACATACTTGGGGTGCCCGTCTGACAAGTCCCCCATGGTTATATCCTCCCTGAGTACTCTGGTTCTCATTCTGTGTACCTTTAAACCCACCTTGATTATTTTGAACTCCACCTCCTCTTGCTCGATAGCCTATACATCTGGCTCATGACACAAACCCATATTCACCTTGATCCATCGGGCGCATATTGCTCACCTACGATGCACCCATTGCTTCTTTCATTCCGAATCCTTCTCCACTTGTCAATACCGCCCCTTCTAAGGTGAATTCTGACAATTGTTTTCAGAACTAACTTGGCTTCCTTGATTTTCAGCTGTATCTCAGCTCATGGTTTCGCTTCCATTCCTACTTGTTTTTTCATCCGCCTCTGTTCTGGTTCAGGCAACCCCTGGCATAAAATGTGGTAAAAAAATACCACTGTCTTTTCCCATGGCTCGCGTGTTGAAAGCTTGCATTTCTCATGAATATCCTGAATGTAAGAAATAAGGTCTTCATCTTCCTTCATCTTACGTGTCATTATTGCACCCCTATCTTATCTATCAGAGTATTGCACCCTGAGAGCCCTCCAAACCTCTGCTCTACAATTATTAAATGGTGCTCCATCATGGGCTGTGTTCTGTGCTGTCACACTTGAATATCCCACTCTTCTCCATTTGTCATCAGCCCTCTCCCCAGGAATAGCTGCCCGGAGGCCTTTTATGCCCCCTATTGCCAATGTGTTTTCGCCTGTCATTTTTTCAAGTTTGTATATCCATTTCCCAGCAGCCGAACGCAAACTCATGAATTTACACCTTAGATTATCCTTGTCCATCTGCAGCCAGGGGATGTACTGTGGTCGTGCTCCCCCTTTTTCCAATAAGGGAAACTGAGTAAACACCATCCCAGAGTCAGATCCCATTATTAGTCTATCCGTGGCAGGGACAATCATCCCTGTCTGTCTCCTTGTGGGTAACAACCTTAACCTGCTAACATATGGCGGGGACTCCCCCATCTCACTATACAGTAGTCCTCGGGCATGCTCAGGATGTGCTATGGGATCTGGCATCCTATCTTTAGGCTGTTCCAGATCCAACCATCTCACTTCTTTATCCATTTTTCAGACTTTGTTAAGGGGCACATGCGCTCTCTCTTTCTACAGCAAGACTGGACTCTCTTTCCTCGTCCGATATGTCTATTCCCCAACTAGTGTGACTATTATCTTCCCACCCATGTCAAGTTTCAGTCTGCTCAAGGACAAAGCTCTACGTCCGTGAGTGAATTGTTTTCTTCTTTGCGTCGTAATTGGAATACTAGGGATTGATCACTCTTCCCTCGAATTTCATATGTGCTACCTTCCTTTAACTGTTATTAGACCTTGTCGATTCTTTCTCCAATGCTTGCCGCATCAAATCATACTTCTTCCAATATTACTCTAAATGCCACTGGCATTGCTTCCATTATGAGAAGAATCACTTTTATTCTGTCCCATCTTATTTCTGGGTGTGGCCCTACTCGTTCCTTTCGAATGAGACTGGTATGAAGACCTTGTTGCCTCCTTTTTTGTTCCATTTCTTCATCTATTACTCTTTGCTTTCTCACAACCCTTCTAATTCTTTCTTCCTCTTGCCTTTGTTTTTCTCCTCTCCTTCTTTCCTCTTCTTTCCTCTGTCTCTGTAATCTTGTGTCCCTTAGTCTTTGCACTTCCTCCTCTTCTCTCTTCCTTCACCTTCTATCCGTATCTTCTATCGCTCTCACTTCATTGTCATACTTTTTTTGTTCTTCTGCCTGTTCTTTTTTCTCATGCTTCTCCTGATATATCTGTTCTCACAGCTCCCTGCTCATCCTTTTAAGCTTGGCTTCTTTCAATCTCTTCTCTCATTCCTTAGCTTTCTTTCTTATACACCCTTATCTTCTCTTTGCCTAACTTCCTCAATACTTTCCCATCGATTTTAAGTGATATCTGTCCTCCCAATCATTCGTTCTGCACAAGCGCTATCTTGTCAGCTGTATCCTTCTCTCCTTTCCATCTCTTAATCTCCCTATCTATTTCTGTCAACAGATTCGACCGCTCACTCCTTTCTTCTTTGTCCTGTATGATCTTGCATATCTCTTCTTTTCTTTTATTCTCCTCTGGACTATCATCACTACTGTAAGCAGGGGGTTCGTATATATCTGATTACTATACCCTGTCACTGCTTTCAACTCCTTTAAATGATATAACCCTATTTCTTCCAGACTAGCACCTTTTGCTTTCGGGTGAGGGGAGGGGAACTGAGAACTCAATACCTCCATCCTTAGGCTGATTAAGCATCCACTCTTCAGATGGTGGATCTTCACTTTCTTCTTGGTACATCTTCCAAAGCTCTAGAATCACTAATCGTTTCTCTAATTTCTTCCACGTGTACGCAGCGTGCAAGTATGTAGTCATGTGTGCAATACCGCTTTTGACAATGATCCCCCTCGTGGCCATGGCATGAACATTTTATCTGCCACGCCTTTCACCCATTCTGCACTATATTCTTTGAGCTTGGGCATGTGCTTTTGTAATGTTTTGCATAATTGCATAAGAGGAGTGTCTCCCATAATGACAAGTCTAACTTGACTGTCAATACTTTCCAGATTTGTTAAATAACCTTTATAATTTTGCGTAAATCACCACTTTTCAACATTTTAAAACAACAAATCTGAGCATTCACCATCGATTGCTGCTCAAGCCACTAATTTGAACAATTTATTGATTTTCCTATTCGATATATCTGTTCTCTTGATTGGCGCCAATCGTTTTACTGCACTGTTACTTTTTTAATTCTTCACAATCTCTATCGCTCTTCAATATTTTTACTCAGCAAACAACATTCACACTAGTCAAACATTACACATTTATAAACACTGTGATCATCTTTTTTCTCTCGCCTTTACTCTACACCCTATACAGGGTTTGAGACATCACCTTACGTAATCCTGATTACGCGTTATATATTTCTGCTTTACCCCCAATGGGATTTGAGACGTCTCCATTTCCCGTTATTCAAAAAATTATCACAATTCCCTCCCCTTTATTTGCCATTCCCCTTAGTCTACTGACCATTCATTAGTGAACTTGAGGCCTTCGATATCTACTCCTCCTTCAACCTGAACATATCGCCTTCCATCCGCAGAGCGCCTGTGGAAACCGGCCAGGGATTCCGTCAAAGGGTTACCTGCCCACCATCTTGGTTCTTCTTTCAAGAGTATTTCTATCGGCCGCTCTCCATAGGAAACCCAGCGATCTTCTGGCTAATGGCGGAGGATGCTCGATCATCAAAACACTGGAACAGAACTAGTTTGGATCTTTTTCAACCATCCGAACTGCTACCACGTGAGTTCATGGCCCTTAAGTAATGTTCATGCAATGGATGGGATTGCAGAGTAATTCTGAGTCCAAATAATCAAACCGACTCAAGAAGATGGCAAAGATACTGTTTCATTAACAATGATCTGAAACAGGGAGTTACAACGGACATCAACTGACGTTCGCTCTGGCTCGCAATGATTTTCTCATAAAAACATCCTTAAATGCAAAAATACATCAGAGGTGACATCATAATACGTGGCAAATATTAGAAAACCTTTCAAGGGGTTGGATTGATTAAGGGAGACATCTAAATATACTTTCTATAGGAACTAGGATTGTGATTGCCTGCCAACTGTCAGGTGGACAATTTATGCCTACCTCTAAAACATGTCATCTTCAAAACTATTAAGTACACATTTTATCATTGGTCTTCAAACTTTAAGGCCCTTCATTATACAGACCTCTACAATCAGTTGGCCCGCTCATGCCATGTCTGTAACTTTCGGTTCACTTAGCAGCACGTACCCCCAGACCCAGGTGCCAGGAGGTGGACTTGAACTTACCTCCCTACCCAATTAGCCCAACATCTCCCATGACCCATGCCTTCTGCCATAAAGATTGTCTTTGAACTTGGCCTTGAAAAATATCCTTGTCTCTGGGAATATATGGGAGTGCAGGCACTCACTATTGTTGTTCTAGGACTCCAAGCCCAAGTCTATTTCCATCCTTGGCTCACATGACAGGAGACCACAATTTAGTCCATTGTGCAGCATTGAAATGTCTTAAATGAATAAACCTTGGCACCCTTGGTGTTCTTTCTTTGCACCTCAACAAGGGATGATTCATCCTTGCACATTCACAGCTTTCAAGAATAGATAACCAATCTTGGCTGCTTCAGTTTTGATACCAGGCCAGACAGCCTTGCCATGCAGCTCCACCATTTTCAGCCTATTCTTGCTGCAACACAATTCTTGGTCTTTCCTCTCCATGGGTACTTGCTTACTAAATTCATGACACTGATGTCCAGCTCCTATAGAATGATGGCTTTGCCTGCAGTCTAACCACTACTTATAGCCAGCTTCTCAAATGACTTAATCTACCTTGTATTTCAGCATTTGTACAGTTATTAAAAGGTTGATTTTCTGCAACACTTCGCATATGTGCACTCTTCTTACGCATATGAGGGTTTACTCGACTCTTATCTTCGTCATCAGTTTCTGTAAGAGCCATACATTCACTTCAGCCAATATTCTCGGGGCATCACACATGTTTCTTGTGACTTCACTAGCTTCTCTCTTTTGCTCCTTTTCATATTCCTTCAGGGAGTTCCTCCCTCAGATTGTCATTGCTTCGGGAATGCATTCAATAGGGTTTTCTCAGTGTGTACAGTGTGTACCTGCTTTTGAATATCCACCGCGGTATTGAAACAACTGCTGGTGTCAAACATGGCACAATCTCAGGCTTCCAACATATGAGAGGTAGGGGGGCGGGATTTCCTGCAGAGGCATGTAACTGCTCCTCTACACTGCTAACATATTAAACTGGCACACACTAAGTGCCACTTAAAAATGGTCTACATATCGAGTATATCTGCTTTTCCTTTCTTTTATGAAAAAGTGGCACACATTGCTGCTGTAAATGCACATATGCATTTTTTTACTTTCATGAAATTGCTCTTAAAAAGAAACATTTTTAAACGCAGAGCACTGCAATTATTTGCTGCTTCATGTGCGCAGGTGCTGATAGCTGCAATGCATGGCATTTGCTAGAGTGGTTAAAAAAGAGAATATGTTCATTGAGAAGCTTATTACAGGGTAAGTAGCAGGAGCCTGCTATATATATATATATTTGTGAAAGTGTTAAAGAAAATATTTTTAGTAATATAAGCATACCTGTACTGTATCTTGTTGAATCTGGAAATAGAAATCTTGGACAGTTTCAGAGTAGTTGTTGATGCAGATGCCTTTGATTAACAGGAGACAACGACTCTGAGAGTTCAAATGTACATCTGAAGTATGGGAAGACAGGTTTAGGTGGAGAGATTTTGGATGTGATTGGTGGATGGATGTGTGACTCTTTGAAAGCAGCCAATGAGGGAGTGTTGAGAACATGAAAGTGGAAAGGGTAAAAGGGCTGCCCCTGTGGTACGAGGTCCATAGACACTGCGGTAGTCCACGGATGCCACATGCCACATCCGGTCCTTTGAGGATACCTGGCATTGGAAGGGGACTGTGGGGATTAGCCAATGAGGTGTTCTGGTTGTGGTTTCCAGGAACACATGGTAGCAGGTGTTTTGTTTGTTCTGTGCAGATGAAGATGGATGTGTCTATGTCTACTAAGAAGCAGAGTGTGTGGATTTTCAGAGATTCTTCAATTCGGTCATTGAAGGTGTATACTGAAAATAATGGCATCTTTGTAAGTATGGATGGCAGTAGTGGAGGTTTTGTGGCATACAGTTTGTGGCTTAAACCGGGCAAGCTTGTTCTCATTTTGTCAGAGTATGGCACACTTTAAAAGTCCAGACATTTTAATTGTGCATTGGGGAGGGGACAGTTTGGGGTATGTGACTCCAATGTACTTGCAGGTTGCCACAAAGGATAATTTGAAAAGCCTAATAGAACTGTTTCCTGCTGCAAATATTTTTTCTGAAATGAATTCAAGGTAAGCATGGAGATGTCCAAACTTGTTCAGTCCACAAATCGAAGAATTTAGGGAGCTTGTCAATACAGCTGTATCTGCTTTTTTTAAACGCTGCAGTAATGTCATCTTTTGAGAATGACAATATAAGGTTTGATGATGTGATTTCTTTTCATGAAGATGGAGTTCATTTTACTTTACAGATGTCAGAAATGCAATTTTTCTTCACAATGTTTGGAATGCATTGAAAAGGTTCCTGTAAGATTGTAGAGTCTATAGCACTACTGAACATACAAGCAAAAAAAAGGAAAAAAAGGTATATTAACAAACCCTAAAAAACACAAAAACAAAGGTTATTTTGAGAGCCACCACTCCAGAAAAAATAACTGAAATTGAGTTTAGACTACCCCCACCCTTCTAAGGGGCCGCGACATCGGCATACACTGTGGTAGTCTGTGGACGGCACAGGCACATCTGGGTGTTTTAAAGTTGCCCGACATGGGACTGGGACTGTGAAGTTTTCAACAATCATGTTTCCTGGGTGTGGTGTACAGGAAGAGAGGGTAGCAGCATAAGCTGTGTTTGCAGGATTTTTGAGAGCACTGAAAATGACTTTGGCTATGCATTTGAGGAGGCAGAGTATATGGATTTTGGGGTACTCTTGGATCCATTGGCTGAAGGTCTATGTTGAGCACTGTAGATTGGCTGAACATCTTGGATTCCATGAATTTGAAGTGTCTTGGTATGGAGTGTGAGAAATGAAGTAAGCAAACGTGCTCTCGTTTTGTGAGAATACGGTTCACTTAAAACAACCAGACATCATTGTTCTTCATTGTTCAGGGAACAATTTGGGATACGTTACTGGAATTTCATGGCAGTTTGCAATTAAGGAGACATTGGAAAGTTGATGGAAATGTTTGCACATTCCAAAATATTTTTTTCTCAGATTGCTCAGAGACAAATGTGGATGCGTTCAAATTTTTGTGATATGTTGACATGACATCTTTTCATAATGAGAACATTAAATTTGATATTGTCAAACATTTTCAGAGAGATGGAGTGCATCTAACTGATGGGGGCAATCAGATTCTTCTGGAAAACGTTAAAAATGCATTGAAGCCCGAGGCACCAAAGCATAGGGGCACATACATAGAGACCCCTGGGGGCAGATGGGTGATCATCTGCCCCCAGGGGTTGGGATATTTTCAAGCAAAAAAATATATATATTTGAAAATTAATGAAATGAGGAGGGGGAGGGGGTTTGGGGCCCACTAGCCACCAGGGATTTTGTGTATTGTCTAAGTGGAAGGGGGCCCCCCTTGTAGCCATCCCTTGGGGCAGATTTCTGCCCCCAGGGAGCAGTACATGAGGTGGCCCCCCATCTAATTATGGTGGGGCACCAGGAAGGTGTGGGCAGGCCCCCAAAGGATGGGGCCCACAGTTTAGGGCCCCCTGGGGCAGATGGGTGCCCTTCTGCCCATAGGGAATGGGTGCAAAAAAGAAAAAATATCTGGTTGACCACCAGGGATTTTATTTTATGGCTAGGGGTTGTCCCCCCCACTGAAAATGGACTTGCGGTCATGTCCTGCAGCCCTCCCTGGAGGCAGTTATCTGCTCCAAGGAAGGGGCATCTAACCCCATGGAGGGCTGCATGATAACCCCCCTCTTATCCACTCCCAGGGAGGTCTGAATGAGATGCGCCCCTTGCATTTGGTGAAGGGGAGAGGGGCACCCCCTGTACATAACAGAATTCCCCAGCGATTTAGGGTGCCCCTCAGCCCCCCCTAATGTGCAGGCTGACATTTTCAATGTTTTGTTTGTTACCTAAACTTGCCTTGGCGCAGATGGGCTAATTGGTGTGCCAATCTGCTCCCAGGATGCCAAAACCTTACTGACCCACCCACTGGGGGGCCTGTCCCAAATTTTTTGGTTGACCCTCTCCCCCCCACCCCAAATGGAGAGGGGGTGTACCTCATGCAGCCATACGTAGGGGCCTAGGGAGGCCTGCGTGATGTGCCGCCACACGCATTTGGGGTGGGGGGAGAGGGTCACCACAAAATGTCAGACAGGCCCTCCATTGGGTGGGGCAGTAGGCTTTGGGCACCCTGGTGGCAGAATGGTGCACTGTTGTACCCATCTGCGCCAAGGGGAGATGGGTAAATAAGCAGAAAATGGTAGACAGCATTTTAGGGGGGACTGTGGAGCACCTCAAACTGCTTGGGAATTTTGTAATGGAAGGGTTGGTGGCCCTCTCCCCCCACCCACAATGGAGTGGGGGCCATGCCGTGCAGCCCTCCCTGGGGCAGATATCTGCTCCTAGGTACGGACACCTGACCCCAGGGAGGAGCTACATAAGATGGTCCATCCCTCCAATTGGGGTGGGGGTGGGGAGGTGCACCCCCCTTTACATTACAAAATGTCCCAGGTGGTTTAGGGTGCCCCACAGCCCCGACTAAAGTGCAGACTTTAGTGTGCCAATCTGGCCCCGGGATGCCTAACCCTTACTGCCCAACCCACTGGGGGGCCTATCCCACAGTTTTTGGGGGCCCTCTCCCCCCTCACCCAAAATAGTTGGCAGGGGTACCTCATGCATGCCTGCCTGGAGGCAGATATATGCCCGTAGGAAGGGGCAAATGGGGTTTCACGGGGGGCAGGGGGAGGTTCAGTAGACCACCAGGGATGGTTTGTAAGGGGGGTGCATGTTTGAAAATGATTTCTTTGTTTTTGCTGGTGTGACAGTAGGAAACACATGTTTTTTTTCACACTTCACACATCACAATTTGTCGTGGATTGTGGGTAATAACTTCTGGACCGCTTCATGCAAGTCAGACCTCTGTGCATTCTCACGGGTATCCTCTTTTCAGAAATGCATGAGGTTCCCTGTTTTCCTTGGTGGCTTGGACACCCGAGGCCCATCTCTGTATGCTGTGCCCGTCTGGAAAAAGTGTGAAATTCAGCTGTCAGAACAGACTTGGCGGTAGGGGTCTTTTGGGCTTTCCCCTTGAGGCCCAGGTAGGTGCGCCCACACATGTGAAGTACTGTTTTCATTGGGGCACCTGTGGAAACACGGAACGGTAGGCCTTGCATTGGTGGCTGCGTGTTTCGGTGGGTGAGCAGAGTGAAATGTGCGTAAAATGCATTTTTCTTGCCACATTTCGGACTTTGCTGGGGTTTCTGGGTAATAAATTCTGGGCCGATTTCCGCAAGTCAGTTTTCCTTGGTGGCTTGGAGGCCCATATGTCACACTCACCTGCGTCTCTGCAGGAGTGATGGACGAGCCTCCCTTGACCCTGAGTCTTCACTTCCCCTGGTTCACCCGGAGGAATACCTATCAAATACAAGGTGTACGCTCAGACCTGAATTCACCTGATTCCCCTGAGCCCTTCCCTTTCTTTACTCTGTGAAGTAATGTCCCCCTATGGGCTTACCTTGATCTTTAGTAGGGTGTGCACTCCATCCTGCATTCGCAGGGGCGCGATTCACTCATGTGATTGGTGCCAATGTCTGTAGGCTGAGTCAGATGCCAAGCCCTATTTTATGCCTTCACAGCAAGGCCGAGTGTTCAAGGCACCAGTTTCTTCACTGGTTAGAAAGTCCTTCCCACAAGTTGCGCGGAGAATGTTGAGTGTCCAAAATTGTCCGTATTGTCTCTGTTTGCCAGTATTTGTGTGGGTGAGTAGCGCTGCATGTAGAAGCTAGCTACTGGTAGGTTTGCGCAGCGCCTTCAATTAGAGCGTGCCTGGTAATCTCTCTCCCTTTCCCTTGCAGGAGAAATTATGTGGTATTAGTGCCTCGAGCCCGGGTTTAGCGCTACGGGAGACTTGGTGGTTGGGTAAGTATACACAGAGGCTTTTGGTAAGTATGCACCGCGAGCGCAGTGAAATAAGTGTCTGCGTTATTGGGGCGAGTGCAATGAATAATGTCTCTTCTTTCTTTTGCAGGGGTTTGTGCGCTTGTACAACTGACATGGATTGCAGCATCGCGGGAAGATTCAGTGAATATGCGCAGCGTTACTGATGTGCGTGTGTTAACGCAGTTCTTCTTTGTTCTTAGAGGTGCCGGTGTAGAAGTCCCCACGGCTACACCGGAACTTGGGGCGGTAGGCCATGTGTTGGTGTCAGCATGTTTTGGTGGGTGAGCCGAGTGAAATGTACGGAAAATGGGGGGGTTTTTCACCTAATTTTGGACTTTGCCAGGGTTTCTGGGTAATAAATTCTGGGCCGATTTGCGCAAGTTAGACCTCTGCGGATTCCCACGGGTGTCCTCTTATCAGAAATACATAGGGTGCCCTGTTTTCCTTGATGGCTTGGACACCCTAGGCCCATATCTGTATGTTGTGCCCGTCTGGAAAAAGTGTGAAATTCAACTGTCAGAACAGACTTCGGGGTCGGGGTCTTTTAGGCTTTCCCCTTGGCGCCCAGGTAGTTGCAACAACACATGTGAGGCACCATTTTCATTGGGACACCTGTGGGAACGCGGGAAGGTAGGCCATGTGTTGGTGGCGCCGTGTTTTGGTGGGTGAGCCGAGTGAAATGTACGAAAAATGTTTTTTTTTTACCTAATTTCGGACTTTGCCTGGGTTTCTGGGTAATAAATTCTGGGCCAATTTGTGCAAGTCAGACCTCTGCGGATTCCCATGGGTGTCCTCTTTTCGGAAATGCATGGAATTCCCTGTTTTCCTTGGTGGCTTGGACACCATAGGCCCATATCTGTATGGTGTGCCTGTCTGGAAAAAGTGTGAAATTCAGCTGTCAGAACAGACTTGGGGGTACAGGGCTTTTAGGCTTTTCCGTTGGTACCCATGTAGGTGCACCCACCCATGTGAGGTACCATTTTCATCGGGACACCTGTGGAAACGCGGGACGGTAGGCCATGTGTTGGTGGCGGCGTGTTTTGGTGGGTGAGCCAAGTGAAATGTGCAGAAAATGGGTTTTTTTTCACCTAATTTCAGACTTTGCCGGGGTTTCTGGGTAATGAATTCTGGGCCGATTTGTGCAAGTCAGACCTCTGTGGATTTCCACAGCTGTCTTCTTTTGGGAAATGCCTGGGGTTCCCTATTTTCCTCGGTGGCTTGGACACCCGAGGTCCATATCTGTATGGTGGGCCCGTCTGGAAAATTCGTGAAATTCAGATGTCGGAAAAGATTTGGGGTTAGGGGTGTGTTCGGCTTTCCCCTTGGCACCCAGGTAGGTGCACCCACACATGTGAGGTACCATTTTCATTGGGACACCTGTGGGAACGCGGGACAGTAGGCCATGTGTTGGTGGCGGCGTGTTTTGGTGGGTGAGCCGAGTGAAATGTATGGAAAATGGGGTTTTTTTTCACCTAATTTCGAACTTTGCCGGGGTTTCTGGATAATACATCTGGGCCGATTTGCGCAAGTCAGACCTCTGCGGATTCCCACGGGTGTCCTGTTATCAGAAATACATGGGGTTCCCTGTTTTCCTTGATTGCATGGTCACCCGAGGCCTATATCTGTATGGTGTGCCCGTCTGGAAAATTCGTGAAATTCAGATGTCGGAAAAGATTTGGGGTTAGGGGTGTGTTCGGCTTTCCCTTTGGCGCCCAGGTAGGTGCACCCACACATGTGAGGTACCATTTTCATCGGGACACCTGTGGGAACGCGGGATGGTAGTCCATGTGTTGGTGGCGCCGTGTTTTGGTGGGTGAGCCGAGTGAAATATATGGAAAATGGGTGTTTTTTCACCTAATTTTGGACTTTGCCACGGTTTTTGAGTAATAAATTCTGGGCCGATTTGCGCAAGTCAGACCTCTGCGAGTTCCCACAGGTGTCTTCTTTTGGGAAATGAATGGGGTTCCCTATTTTCCTCAGTGGCTTGGACATCCGAAGGCCCATATCTGTATGGTGTGCCCATCTGGAAAATTTGTGAAATGCAGATGTCGGAAAAGATTTGGGGTTAGGGGTGTGTTTGGCTCTCCCCTTGGCACCCAGGTAGGTGCACCCACACATGTGAGGTACCGTTTTCATCGGGACACATGTGGGAACGTGGGAAGCTATGACATTTGTTATGTTTGTCTGGTTTTCATGAAGTTTTGACCCATTTACTGGTGCCCTTTGTGACACAACCTTTTCATTCCCAAATGTGCCCTACATTTAGTCGCTGTTTTAGGCACCATACACTTTTGTAACCTGCACAAGTCACCTACCCTTGAAAAGCTCTGCCTGTGCTCTTTCAAAAGAAGTATGCTTGCCGTTCCTCACCACATTGGTTTTCCTGATGTACACATGCTAAGTAGGTCTGTTCAGGCTGTAAGCATAAAACTCCTGTGTACCATGGCTCAGTGTTTGGCTTGTGGTATTGCTTGTTTTGTGAAACACTATAAAAATGTGTACTTTCCTAACTGAAGTAGTCGGAGGAATGTAGCAGAGCATTGTTTTTCTCAAAATTCATAGAAGCCATTGCTGTACCAAGCCAACCATGTCCACCACATACCTTTTTTTCGGTCATTTTCCCGCTTTTCCCCCAATCTACGGCATTTTCCCAAACCTAGTTGTTACCCGACCCATGCAACTCACCCCTTCCTAAATTTGGAATTTTGTCTACTTTTCAGAAATGTATGCCTTTCTGTCCTCAAATTCGGCTTTCCTACCCTTTTCTTCCATTCCGTCCATGCATGCCAATTGACAAAAATGGCCAAAATTGCCTACCTCTCACAAAATGGTTGATAACCACATCAACATATTTTTTTTTTCGTTTCCACTCAACCTGTTCTTGAAAGCCAGGAAATTGGGGAATTCAGCACAGCAAACCATTTGTTCCTAGCTCTTACAAGGAAAAAAACACAGACTTCTTTGTACATCATTTTATTGGCATTTTTTGAAAAAACAACATTTTCGCCCTTTTTGCTTATTTTCTCTCACCCCTCCCTACAGCAAACTAGGATTCCTGTGTGGCGTTATGACCACCTACATGTGGGAACAAAAAGGACCAGATTTGGCCAAGATATGTAACAAGAAAGTTACAAGGCATTCAATGGCGACATACCAAAATCACCAAAAAAGGCCTTGGCACTGGGGGGAAAAACCAATGGCCGTTAAAGGGTTAAAATGTTGGGCTTTTGATGGGGATGATTGTTGGGCACAAGGGGGACAGGTACAATAAGGAAAATGATAGGGAAACATGATTTTTGACATATTGTAAAAGTTCCTTAAACTTATTACTTAGTTGATCCAATTTTGCAGATAAGTTCATGATTTGAATATGTACAGTAAGGGATAGGGCTGCTATTTGTGATTGTTCAGTGTGTACATGATTAAATTCAGGTGTTGCTTCTTTATGAAAACTATGTACTGTAAGAAAATAAGACAAACATTTTTAGTGAGATTTCTACAAACTGTATTACTTATGTATATTAAAAAATTGATTGCATACTATTAGAGATGTTATCAACACTCATTTCTTCTTTCGGGAAGTTTTCTCCCACCCACTGATGTGTGTTTGCCATTTCTGTGAAGAAAAATAAGTGTTTTTTTCTTATTAGTAATGTGTACATAATGAATGGTATAAATACAATGCATTTATTATTAAGTGAGAACTTGTTTTCCAATAAGCACCTGGTGTTTGTGAAACTGTTTGCAGAGTTCTACTGGGGAGATAATATGAGGTTTGCAGTTATGGTTTCTGATTGGTGCATTCCATTATGTTGTGTGCTAAATGAACAAATAATGTGTACTTTTGAAGTTACCATTTGTACAAAAAGGTATATTTGCATGTCGTAAATGAGTAATAATGTTATCTATATCTGTTTGTTGGTGATGGGTAGAAATGTTTTTTTCTCCCCTGTGATTCTGGGATTTATGAATGCTGCCTGATGTCTGCGGACTACTGCACAGTCTGCAGACTGTACATCTGCCACATTGTGGTTGAGTATAATATAAGAAACTTGTATCAGATTAAGGGTGCACTGGTAAACACCTATGAAATGTACTGAAAATCTTTGTTAAAGTGACGTCATGGTTAAGTTGCACTGATAAAAACATCAAATTCAGTGAAAAAACCTTGTTAACGGGATGTTATAGTTAAGTTGCTCTAATAAAAACCTATTAAATTCAGTGACAATACCTTGTTAAAGGGATGTTATGGTTACAAGTAAAACTGAAAAACCATTGAAATTCGCCAGTTATGGTAAGCTAAGCACCATGCACTGCTAAGACTAACACTCAGGACATCAAATATGACATGATAAATGTCATTGATGACATCACTGATGACATCACATATCAAATTGATTCTGATCAAAAGTCGGTAAAAGCGGTTGTGTGCACAGTGTTGGTAGCAACATGTTATGGATGCTCTGGGGACAGGGATGTCATTTAAGGGTCGGCAGAGGTCACAAGAACGACCGCTGCTGATTGGCCGGCAACCTTTGTAAATCACTTGCGACCTCTGGCATTCATCCAATCAGAGGAAGAGGGGGCATGGCCACAGCTAACAGGATGCAGTGTTTGTGGTCCTCCATTTTGCAAGTGGTTTCGCAAGTATAAGACCGGACACGCACTCCTCCTGTGTTCAGAAGGCAAGCTTCTAAGACACGTGAGTGAGTAGTTCAGGGTGGCCGTGGCTGTGTGTCTGACTGGGGCCCAGGACAGGTGTATACCGCATGGATCTGTGTGATCCTTCTGTCACGTAAAAGTCTGTGACAGAAAAGTTTACATGGGAAATGTACACACCACCAAAGTGGCGTACATTTTCCATGCGAACAAACATTGCACATCACTACATTTTTTTTTTTTAAATGTAAGGCTGCAGGGGTTTCCCCCTTAATCCCTGCTCACTATACTTTAAAGTATAGTGAGTGGGGTATTGTGGAGGACACACCCGCAGCCCCCATTTTCTTTTTCCGGGTCTGCTGTGGGGGTGTCCCCAGCAACACCCTGCTCACTATACCACAAAGTATAATGAGTGGGGTGTTGCGGGGGGCACCCCCAGACCCCATTTTTTTTTCATTTAATGTTGGATCTGCAGTGGGGCTGTCCCCTCCAACCCCCGCTCACCATAATGTATAGTATTTTTTTTTTATTTACCTTCAATGCATGCTCCCATCAAAGGTTCTAACTTTTGGTGTTCGAACCTTTGGTGGTATCATTTTCCAGACTTTTTGTGCGTTCAGACATTTTTTTTAGTCCATTTGTACAATTCTGTGCCGCGTGCACTGTGCTGCTGCCCCACACACTGAGTGCTCTCCAATCCTGCTGCATCTCTCCTTGCATGTCCCCCTTCCTGTGTCGTTCCCGGCCGCCCCTTTCCTCCCTTTAGGGCGAGGCTGCTCTTTGCAGATGCTCACTTACAGTCCTGGCAGTGAATGTCATCATCCTGGAACTGGAATCTCCTTAATGGATCAGTGGCCAGTAGAGCTGCCGGCCAGAGGCTGAGCTGCAGTCTGCAGGAGACCCAGTCAGAGAGCGAAGGGACAACATGCAAGAGTGCAGGACCCGCAGGAAGCTCTGCACGTACACCCCGAGGTATTGCCCCGCCTGCCAGAGCCTGAGACTGCCCAGGAACCACCCAGGCTAACTATGCATCCTTGGCAGAGAGGCAGAGCCACATCCCAGCTGAAATCTAAGCCCTGCTGAGCAGTGTAACCTTGAGTGCAAATCTCGGGGTGCACACTGTCTGCCTAGAAAGAGAGCCAGCCTGCCAAGGCTATTCGTTTCTGTGGGGGAAGGGGGAGGGGCCCGTGTATAGAATCACTGCCCTATGTGTTTTGAGTCCTCGCTCATTCCTCTGTGGCCCCTGCATGCCCATGGCTGTATTTCCCTCTAACCCCCTTTACCTAACCTCCTTTACGTTCATAGCGCTTTGCATGGTTTTCTCATTTTTCAGCCAATTCAGTGTGCTATGCTTTGTGCACGGCTGGGGATATCCAAAGTAAAAAAAAAAAAGAAAAACGCTTTGCTCTTCCGTGCCCCGCCCCCACAAAGATTGTCTCCCCAGTGTATATTGCATTATCCCTGATGTGCTATGAGAAAGTCCGTTCAGCAGAGCCGGACACGTGTCTACCACTGGAGTTTAAATTCTCCCTGAAATAGAGGGAGACTCTAAATAGGCTTCTAAAGAGGCAGCGCTGAACTTTAAATGTAGGTCAAACCACTATAAGGTGCAGCACTTCGGTTGAATAGGTTGACATCCTGATATGGGAAATACATTTTGGAAGTCCAGTCCATGAGGCATTAGCTCTTTAGTATATGGTTTCACTGCAATAATTTACGAATTTCGGACTGCCAAGCGCAACACGGGCATTAATAACATATAATGGCCTTCTATGGTCCTCGACTGGAGAATCAATATTGCAAAGATAGCCCTGTGTGTAACGTTGGTAGCGGAGTTTAATGAATGGGTTGGTGTCAAAGATCTGTAATTGCTGAACAGACCACGATCATAAGAGTAAAGCCATAGAGAGGCCACACAACATTGAAAGTTACGGCCTTGAAAGGCATGGGCTGTGCAATGCCATATTAGCAGGAGCTCAGGAGATAATCACACTGCTACATATGATGATCCATTCTTGTATGAAATGTCACAATACAGTGATATCGTAACTTATTTTTCTTAGTGTACTGAGGGATAATGCTTTATGATGTCACTTCATGTGATGTCACGTGGGGGTGTGGCACAAATTACATCACCTACTGTGAAGTCGCTCTTGGGGGCGTGGCATTGTGATGTCACTTCCGCTACCCCTAGCAGTTTTGTGAAATGACGTCCCTGTCAGGGGACCTCTCATGAACTATTTAATATATTTAAAAATGTACTCATTTAAAGACAATGCTATTTTGGACTGTTCATGATAATAAAACCACCTTATAATACATACACATAGGAAATAGGTGCAGCCTGCACCACATAAGTACAGTATTTTTAAATTGGTGATATTGGTCCATAAAATAATGAATGCAAGTCTATCAGAATGTTATCTAATATTAAACTTGAAATGAATAGCTAACAATACAAGACTTAGTAGACACTTGAGTTAGTACAAATAATACATGTAAAGATACACAATGCATTGGAATTTGAGGCACATACACTGAAACTCCAGCAAGAAGGTGAGAAAGAGTATCACTAGAAAATGGGAATACGATTAGAGTTTATTATTATGTATATAAATGAATTGTGTGTTTGAGGCATGCGTATTTCCCCATGTTTGTGCACCATGAGCGGAGGCCAAACCCTAAGGAAAGTACCTTAACAACATAGGACAAGGTTAATGTCTAGATATAAAGCATCTGTTCAATTTTAAAATGTTTACTGTCAGTAGAGAATACCACCAGGCCTAGATTTGTCAGTGAAAAAAACAATTGGACTAGATATGTGATATCATCATTGATATCTTTAATTTCATTTGTCGTGTCATGTTTGATGCCCTTGTGTTAATCTTAGCAGTGCACAGTGGTGGCACGAGATATGGTTGCTTAGCTTAGCAAATTTCAATGGTTAGCATAACTGGCAAATTTCAATGGTTGTTTGGTTTTACTTGTAACCATAACATCCCTTTAACAACATTTTTCAATGAATTTCATCGGTTGTTATTAGTGCAACTTAACCCTAATGTCCCTTTAACAAGGTATTTTCACTGAATATATATATATATATATATATATATATATATAGTGAACAAAGAACAAGGGGCCAGACATGTGATGTCATCAGTGATGTCATCAATGATATTTGTGATGTCATCTGTGATGTGATGGGTGGTAGTCTTATCAGTGCACGGTGGTGGCGCGAGTTATGGTTGCTTAGCTCACCATAACTAGTGACTTTATTTGTAACCATAAGATCCCTGTAACACACTTTTCCACTGGTTTTGATAGGTTTTTATTAGTGCAATGTAACCATAACGTCCCTCTAACAAAGGTTTTTCACTGAATTTGATCAATTTTTATTAGCGCAACTTAACCATAACATACCTTTAACAACGTTTTTTCACTGAATTTCATTGGTTTTTATTAGCACAACTTATCCATAATGTCCCTTTAACAAACAAAGATTTTTCACAGAATTTGACAGGTTTTTACCAGGTTACCCTTAATTTCTGTACATGTACCATACAACATACTTGACCACCCCAGACGCAATGTGATAGCCACAGAGTCCGCGGACTGTGCGACTGTCCGCTGACCCGGGCAGCATCCACACCACCCATAAGCTCAGGGGTTGGCTTACATTGTTGTAGCATGCAGCAAAGAAACTAAAGAACTTTAAAGAACAACACATACGTGTATTATAAGGAAAAATGAAGTAGGACTACAACTCTAAAATCAGCAGTGCAATCACATAGGGTGTGCAACATAATGGAATGCACAAAGCAGAAAAATAACCTGTGCATACAACAGTATTACCTCAGTGCTTCTTTGCATACACACTCAGAAGCAACTGTCACAGCGAAGTGCAACATAGTAAAAGCAGAACCATGCAAGAAACTGCTAAGTACATATATTTCTTCCCGTAATTGTGGAGTTTGTTCTGTGTACATAACTAGTAAAACACATTTTTTTTTTTACACAGAAATGAAAAGCACCCTGGAGTGGCTTGAGGAGAATTTCCCTCTTGATGAAATGAGTGACGATAGCATCTCTAATGGTACACAGTACAATTTCAGAAATAGGAACATTAATGCACATTGCTTCACAGGTAACTGAAACATGATTTTTTTAACAGTACATACTGCAAATGAAGGGAATGACCCGGAAGCACCAGCTGCTCTACAAGTGGATGGGCACATACAGACCCAAAATGACAGTGTGAGAAATGAACTAATGAACCTGGGGACAGAAATGGACCAATGGAACCACAGTTTTGCTGACTTAAAAGTATTTGCAGAAAGACATATAATGGGAAATATTAAGTACCACTGCCCCACTTCTAACTGTACCCCTTCTCCTTGTCCCAGCCAACCATCCTCACAAATTCCCTGTAGTCAGAGACGCTATGATGAGATCTCCATCCCTTCCTCCACTGATAACCAGCCTCTGCAAATCCCAATTCCCCTGTGTATGTTTCCCATTCCGCTACCCCTCTCCTTTACTTAATTGAACGTTTTTGACCTGTCTTAATACATTTGTATGTGTTTACTGTTCCTGTGTGTGTGTTTTTTTTTTAAGCCCTGTTAGTAGTCAGCGGAGCGCACCCCTGTCCGGGCAGTCCATAATCAAATTGGAGCTGTCCCATGGACACTGCATCTGTCCAGGATGTCCGCAATCAAGATGGAGGTGTCCTGCAGACACTGCGCCTGTCTGGACATGTCTGCAAAGTCATGGTGTACCGTTATTTGATTCGGGCACCCACACCTTGTCCTGCGGACACCTGGGCGCATGCGCATTGAATCTCCTGTTCCCTCTTAACACTGCGCCTGTCCGCAAGATGTGTAAAGTTCTTTCGCTATTTTAATTAGTTCTTGGGTCCCGCTTTGTCCTACGGACACCTGGGCGCATGTGCATTTGATCCCCTGTGCCCTCAGAATACTGCACCGGTCCGCAAGGTCCATAAAGTTGTGTCACCATTTTATTAGTTTGGGGGTCCCGCCCCTGTCCTACGGACAGCTGGGCGCATGCTCATTTGATCCCCTTTGCCCCCCGAACACCACACCTATCTGCAAGGTCAGCTGCACATGTCAGACTTTTAATTAGTTCGGGGAACACGCCACTGCCCTGCGGATACGTAGGTGCATGTGCACATGGCATCCCGCGCCAGATCTGTCCTATGGACAGCCGTCCCATCTGCAAACATTCACTGACACTGTCTGGGACCCCAGATACCTAAAAAGTGCTTTTGTAAGCAATCCAAGGTGTTTTACGGTGAAACTTCGCCCCTGCAGAGGTCCTAGACCATACCCCTGGTGATCCAGAGACTTTTTGCAAATTTCTGAGCCCAGCTTGTGTTCAAATTTTTCACCGAGCGCGTGACTGTTCACAGAGCGCTTCCCTGCACCCCTATAAAGGCCACACCCCAGTGCTGCTCCTCATTCTGTTTTTTGATACCCAGGGCAGAGCACTTGGCTGTGATTGGCATTGCTGTTTTTGGATTGCTGCTGTTGGAGATTATGGCATCCATGTCTGCTGCTGCTCCTGCCTCCTCAGCACCACCCCACCACTATCACCACCATCTTCTGGAGAGCCTGGGGGGGGAACAGGCATGGTGATGTAGAGGTGGATCAAGAAGAGGAAAAGGTTGAGGTAGTGAAAGTCCCCACTACCAGCTGCCAAAGTGAGTCTTGTGTGTGGAGGCTCTTTACAACATTGGGGGGGTACTCAAGGTGTGTGCGGCCAAGGTACTCTGCACTGTGGTACTCAGTTGCAGAAAGCCTGGCCTGTACAGCTATGGGACCACCTGCATGCAGCAACACCTGAGGTCGAACCACAAGGCAGCAGTGCATAGGGTCGACCCCTTCAAACAGGGTAGTAGGTTCAGTTCCTCTGCAGCATCCTCCACATCTGCTCATGTCACCACAAAGTACACTCCTGTGGGGCAGCGGATCCCTGAACCTGCCTCACAAGCCAAACTCACTGCAGCAGACCCTTACCTTTCGAGGGTCACTTCACTGTGTATGTACTGAGATGCAGTACTCTGCAGGGGGAGCAACCCCAGAGTGCTTTCGAGGCTACAGTCTGGATGCATGAGGGACACTGCCCCCTACCTCCATGAGGCCGACCCAACATCTTCCTCTCTCCACCTGTCCCTTCGTCCCTGTGGTTGGTTCCCCTTCCCTACCCTCTCTTCCCTTCCCTTCCCTTCCTTATGTGTCATGTTAAAAAACACCCAATAAAATATAAAACAACAAAAACCAAAACAATGTTTCTTTTCAGTGCCACCTATCACAGTTAAAACATAAAAAAATCCAAGAAATGGTGTAGGCTCCTCCCCAGTTTGCAAAGTCTGCAAAGTCCACGGACAGCATGGTAGTCCACGGACTTTTAAAAAATGTAGGTGGTTGCACCATTAAAAACATTGCACTCTTTTCCAGGAGAAAGTAGTGGCTCTGAAAAGAGCCTGTTTGTATTGTTTTTTGTTTTGTTTTTGGAAGGTTTGAAGTGGCCAACACCTACTACACAAATGCTTACTCTAGTTGCATAAAGGGCTGCAAAGCATTTTGGATATTTAAAAAAAAAATGATTGTGAGCATCAGTAAGATGGACTCCATCTCTGCGAAAAATGTTGGTGCTACGAAATGTAATGTTTACATTGTGGATGGAGGGCATGACAACATCTCTCAAAAATGTGCATACAGCCTTGTCGGAATAGCACCTCAGGTTCTCCATTTGCGGACCAAATGAAGAAGAGCACAGCCACATCTGTCTCTGGGCAATAAGTGAAAAAATCACCTGGGAGTTTGGAAACATGTCCTTGACTTTCCTAAGTGCCTCCTTCATCGTGAACTGCAGTGAGATTCTGGTAACATGGCCTAAACTGTTCCCTCCACAATGAACACTAATAATGGCTGGATGATGGTGCATCACAGAAGTGGCATAAAGAGGAACCAAGTACACCCAATGCATGCCACACACTCCATACCAGTGCACATCCACACGATGAAATCCAAAAAGTACAGCCACTCCACAGTGCTCTGCATGCACCGGCAACCAATGTATCCAAGAGTCTCCTAAAATATAGACACTCTTTCTCTTAAAAGACAGAACCATAGCCCTCTGCACTCCTCTCAGCAGCAAACAGACCCTCTGCCACACACTCTCCTTGCACACCATACACATGCTAGTAAACAAACACCTTTTTTTGTTGTTGCATTTTCTCTTCTTTTCTTCTGTACAGTCTTTCATGAACCTCTTCAAAGCATCCCTTAGATTGTAAAAGAAAATGGAATTTCCAATGGTGTACAAAGAAATTTCATCTGGAGTGAAAAAGCTCACACTTAGATAATTAATGTTCTCATTGTGGAAAGTGAACATCAAAGCACTGTGCAAAAATCCAGACTTGCTTCTGTTTACAAGACACCTTCCAGCAGCTTGCGGAGGACAGAGTACATTGTGATTGTTACATACTGCTCTAGGTGGTATCTGTGAGAAAACCACATTTGCAATGGGAAAACGCAGCATTAGTGCCTTCATCAAGTCCTTCAGTGCACTAAGCAAACTTGGAGCACTGATGTAACCCAAATGTAGTGCTCCACAATGCACCATTACAACATCAGGAATGCTGAATGTGGCCATAACTCTGCAAAGACCAAACATTCCTTGCAAATTATGACCAGGCACACTGGACCACAAAGCCTCAACTCCTTCAAAACAAAGATTAGCAGAAATGCCTCTCCCCTCTGCATACCTCTCCAGATCATTTACAAATGAATCTCTAACAATCAACACCCTGACTTTTTGCATCTCTGCCATCTTCACTGCACACAGGAATGCAAAACAGTATTACCCTCTCGTCCTATGAAGGACAACCTGAACACCTGATTGGCTAATCCCCAAAGTCCAATTTCCATGCCAGGCATCCTGAGAAGCCACGGATGTGACACGCCCTGTCCGTAGACTACTGCGGAGTCCGCGGACCCAGTAAAACAGTAGCAGCCCTTCTTCCCTTTCCACTTCACTCTTGCAGCACTCCCTAATTGGCTACTGTTAGGCAGGCTCACAACCATCCACCAATCACATCCAAAAATTCTACATCTAACTCTGTTCAACACTTTAGATGTACTGTTCAATACTCAGAGTACAGGTCTCCTGTAATTACAAAGCACCTCCAGCAAAAAGTACTGTAAAACTCTTCAAGATGTCTACTTCCAGATTCATCCACATCTGCATCCATCAACACAAACTACAGGTATGCATACATTTTAGAGAGTACATTTGCAACTCTTTTACAAATGCATTTGAACAGGGTGCCTGCCACTTACCCTGCATAATCTACTCAATAGGAATACTTTCATTTGTCCCATCACCTGACATCAAATGGCAGTTACTTACAATGCTGTGTGCTTTCAAAGTTTTCTTTTAAAGCCTACTTGCATAACAGTTGCAAACCAGATATTTCACTTTTAGCAGCACACTCTGTGATTATTTTTGTAAAATAATAAAAAAAGAAAAGCACATTGGGAACATTTGCACAGCAACTGCAAGTGCCAGATCCTATGTGAAACGCTAATACATTACAATGACATGCATGGTTGCCCATGTCACCCATTCTAATGTGCAAATGGTTATTTTCTTCTTTCCTTCTGTTTCTTTTACAACTACTTCCTCCACTCACACACTTGCTGTAAAATTGCCAGAATGCACACAGAAAATGAAAACTGCATGTATGTTACCAAAGCATAGCAAGTACATAGATTGCACAATTAACAAAATGCACTGTGCTTGCAACTACTCACTTCAGTACAATTTCAAAGAAAGCAAACAAATGCATGTGAGCAGTGGCAACAGTGCTATCTGTAAATTGTGATAAATAAATGAAAGCCATAAGAAAGGATTTCTGCAACATACGGCAATGGCACTCATGGAGCAAGCATTTATGTGTGGGAAAGTTAATAAAATTCCTTACACACACATTCTTCTTTCTAATCCATTCATCTTTCTGTGCTTCTACCTTTTGCTCACCCTTCTAGGACTTGCACTACTCAATGTCCAATGCAAGTAGTGCAACAACAACTCACACACTTGAACAAGTGCAGCCGTATAGGGCATACTTATCACTGCACCACTGGCCCCCATACCAAAGATGCTGATGATCCAAGTCCCCATTCCTATGCAGTGCTGTTCAATTGCACAAACATACTGACTAACATTTTCCAACACCTGACTTTCCAGGCCAACTTCCTGTTTTATATGTATGTCCTTTGTCTTCATGTTTGCGTTCTGATGCCTCTGGGCTTTCGGTGCAATATAAACCAATAAATAAACATGGCCTGTAATATCCTAGTGACACTGGGAAGCTTGCTGCCAAACAAGTGTTAGGAATGTAGTGCTGCCCTATCTGGACCAACAGCAGTGTTACAACCGTATTCATAATCACATGCAATGTCACTAAGTCTGCCTCCCAACAAATCATCCTACAATGGGTAATACTATGTTCTCCTACTGCATTATTTGTGCTTATAACACACATACCAACTTACTACCTTCCTTCGCAATTGCAGTGAATAACAGCCTCCTGAAACACAGAAATGTCTCTACTAGAAGATAAAACCCAGAAGAAACCTACTCTTCACATCCAATAAAGAAAGTACAGTACTGTAGTAGTATTCTTCCTGTTACTCAGACAGTACAGTGTGGCTGTATTGTAGCCTACCAATGTCTATGCAACCCAACAGCATGTGCTTCACTCTTTCTCATTGCACCTCAGCAGGTTCACTCTTTGTATTCTCATGTGAACACCAGTCTCGTAACACCACTAGTTTTGTGAAAACATTGTAATGTACTTACTTATTCATGCACAGTGCATTGTCGTACACACTGAAGCAAACCTTTCACACATCAACACACACAGATACCAGCACAACCTTACCAACCTCAATTAATAGCCCATCACAGAATCAGACACCCCTCTACTAATGCCTACCCTTATATTCATACTCTCATACACAGTGCAGGCAAATACATTGCACAACCCACACTTTACTTTTTGCTCCAACAGACAAAAGAGAATGCCTACCAAAAAGCAACCCTGTAGAAAACAACGCAGAAATAGAGCTGATAAAACTAAAATCATACAAAATAGTTTTCCGCCTCTAGCAGAGTTTGTACAAAATGTTCAAACAAAACAGCTAACAGTCACTGAGCAAAACTGACTCAGCTAGCAGGAAGAAAAGTGTGGCCCCTTTCCAAAATGTAAAACTAAAAAGAAATGTATTAAGAATAATACATCTACCAGTAGCACTAGCACTGCACCTATCAATGTTAACATAGCCACAGGTAAACATTCCAAAAAAATCATTTTACAAACATTTTTCCACCATAGAGTCCTTCAGTATCTTATAAAAACAGCAGAGAAATCATGCTCAACCTTAAAACATACTGCAGAAAACTGATCCTGGAAGCTCTCGCAGACAGTGCAATGCTCCTCAAAAAGAAATTGTTTATATTATTATTAAACAGAATGATACCACTAACAAAATGAATTAGTAAACTACAAAAAGTAGTTTGCAACATGTGAATATCAACAAAAATATCTTTGCAAACTTCTGTGCAGGTGAGTGGATTCACTTGACCAGCACAGAGCCATATTTACATGCAAACACGAGCAGAGAATCCCAATTAATATACATAGCAGTGGCCGAGGGTATGAAATGGTAGACAACACCATTATTGCAGAAGAACCGCTAATTGAAAGAATATCCCCAACAAACTTAACATCAACTCTCCATTCCACCAAATCAATCCGTGCCATCTACAAATGGCCCTGAACCTCAAGGTGTAATGTACGAAAACAATCCTTCAAATCTTTGCAGCAATTCCTCAATCACTATGTCAAAACGAAAGAGAAAATGAAAATGAAAATGTTTCAAACCATGGACTCCTGTCCAGTTTTAAAATACACAGGACTGCAAGGAAATTCATTAGCCTGCATTTTCGGGCCTGGTTGCAGAAGCAGCTTCCACCACATCAAAATGTTAGCAACACACCATTCCACTATACAGAATCTCATCCAGAGACTGTACTATGCAAAAATCCTGCTTTAGAACTGGAGCATTTACATCACATTCTCCTACATGGAACAGCCAAAGAACTCCTGGAAGAAATTGACCACATCCAAAGAAAATATTTTAGAAATGAAGAGCACTTACAAAATCCAGTAACTTTAGAAAAGAGTCACAACAACCTCACAGATGCCAACCTTTTAGTACACACATACAAAAAATAAATAGCAAAGTTGTTTAAAAGCACATCTGCTGTAGTACCAAATCAAGTATGTGTGTGTTGTTGCAGAACCTTTTATACAAAGAGCACCAAAACTAGATATACCGTACAAAATAGAAAACAATGAGGACTCCCAATGGTTCCAATTAGCTCTCTACCCTATAGCAGAAAACAAATACAAAATTAGTAACCCCTCAATACTTTGCACATACTGCACTGCAAAGCTTGATAATAACAAATGCTTTCACAGGCTATCAATAATAACTTGGAAATAGTCCCACTTCCAAAACCACTCCAACAGCTTAATTTGTATGAGAGCATTGTAATCCAAACAGTACACCCATTTCAAGCGATAATACGCCTCAAGCTAAAACAGCCAAGTTGCCTCCTTCTGAATAACTAAAAGGCATTTGTGGCAAAGAAGTCAATTTGTCAATAGAACTTAAAGAAAGGAGTGCAATGGCCAATAGATCAATTTGGAATTATCCTAGTGAAGAGTGTACCTGCAACAGACAAAAACATTGGCAGCAACTAGCAGACGTAAACAAAGTTAAACAAAGGTAGAGAAGCCCTACAATATCGCAAAGAGAACAATTAATACTACAAAGAAATAAACAATGAAGAAAACCTGAGAGAAACTACTGAAATAATTCAGGATTCTTTGTCAACTGGCCAATTTGAACTTGTAGATCCTATTACAGCATCCAATATTTTAGACAAGTATACAATTCACCCACTGCACTCGAAAGACAGCAAAGATGATGCACTAGAACCATACCATGTGGCAAGACAAAGGATCTCCAATCAGCATATGGGAAAAAAGTATAGAAGCACAAGCCTTTCCTCTACACTTTCCTACAGGAAAAGGGGGAAGGTATGATGAAAGATGCACACAAATAACAGCATCAGAATACCGCTCTTTACGAATGTATTCTGAAGACTGCTAGGCCCTGAAGACCCTCCGCATTTGAAAACTAAGGCACAATCACCATAGACTAGTGATACGACAGACACGAGGTTCGATTTTCCAAGTACTTTGGTTTATTACAAAGTATGCTCAGTCGGCCGACTGGGTCTAACGTCTCGCAACGTGTGTTACCCAGACCTAGTGAGACGCAAGAGAGCGAGCATCGCTCAAACAGCAACATATATACAGACATAAAATCTTTTAAGGCATATCAAACCGCCCATTATGTATCTTCCAGAGCTAGGGTTCGGTGACTGACAATCATGACATATATGACACATTATGACAAGTCTCTTATTCAATCGAATTATACTCATTTTAGCAACAGTTGCAGAGACAATTCTTTGTTATGGAGAACATAAAGAACTTGTTCAGCAAGGATATCGTGTTCACGAGGGAGACACATTCCATAGCACGTTATCTAGCCGGTTCTATTTGTGAACTAGGGGTCAGCCTGTTCTGAGGCAGATCTGCAAAGGCGGACCACTAGAAGAGTATAATTCATGCTTTAACTGCCTATTGCTACAGCTTTAGTGAGACAGGCCGGCACCTGGGCTGCTGATTAAATGCCGTTTCTGCTTGCCTCCAAGGACTTTGTGAGGGAGCAAAACAATGTATTTCTGTACTGTTTGGCATTCCTGTCTAGGTTGATCTTTCAACATGCAGGCTGTGGCCTTGCACCGTGTATGACCTTTCAGAAAAAATACATTTTGCAAAGCATTTGACAGAAAGGAAAAACAGCAAGATGGCGGATGTTACACAAAAATGGACGCCCTGTTGTTTTGTTATACTTGTTATACTGACGATTCTGTGTTTGCGATGTTGGTCGTATGATGCGATTGGTTTCCGGCCAACATACTATACATACTATACATGGTTAGGGTTGTTTCTAGACTAACAAAACCCTCCTTTTGGTTGTAAGTCAAGAGCATCATCCATACATCTCATCTTCATCTGACCATGTATCTGATTCTGAACTATGCATGCTACTATAATCGTCATCTTTTAACATTTATAGACATGAATTCTTTGATTGTCTCAATTTCGTGATTTGCACCCTTATGCAATACGGGAGTGGGTTTCGCTTTCATTGCGTGTACATATTCATTTGTAATTTCGGAGCAAAAGATTGGCAGGCAGTGTATGCAACAACAACAGAACATGAGGATCCCAATTATCGTGACTAAAACTGCAATCAGTTTCCAGCCCCATGAACACAGTAGTTCCCAAAACCATGTGCTTATGTTCAGATTCCAAACACCTGTGGGGATATAAATATCAGAACTCAGGACGTGCAATTTCTTGATCGCTTCAAAAATTGTACGGGAGGAGTCACGTACGAATACACAGCACGGATGACCCCGCGATTTTGCACACACCCCCACGATCAGACAAAATTATATCAAGAGCCAGTCCATTCTGTAGTGTCATTAATCTAACTGCTTTCTCTTCTAGTGTCATATTATAGAGTATATCGGTAGTTCCATTTATTGTCCTTTCTAACACCCGGGACAGTTTCCTTATATTCCATGAATTTATTGCTTGCCCCCAAAATGGTATAAATGACTTTGCTATATCACCTGCAATCAGTCCTGTATCATCCCGCCGTGGCCTAGATCTGGATAGTTTAGATATGTCTAAGGTTTTGGAACGGAATACACCAGGAAAGAGAATTCCTAAGTAACAGGTCCCTCCCCAATTTCTAGGTAAACAGGAATAAGCCTGTTCTCCTCAGACAAAATAAACAGGATCACCTACATATATGGGTTCCTCTTCTTTGTCAAGCACTGCAGTATTCATACATCTAGTAAACATTCCCACCGAATGGGAACCCTTTTTTCATAAGCAAAATGGGTCAGTACATGGACTGTAATTAATCGTATAGAAGGGAGGCACAACATCTTTATTCCCTAGGGGAGCCATGTTGAACTTGATTACAGAGGATTTGTAGGGCACATAGAGCCTATCTTCTTGTTTTGCCATTGATTTTATTATTCTCGCCCTGTTAGATATGGAACAACCTACTGGTTCCATTACCACTTTTTCGAACTCATCTATGTTTGTTTCATCCAATTGACCGGTATCACTTTTGTTCCATTTCCCGTAAAATAGTGCTCTCAATGATGCATAACATGCCGTATTAAGCGGTAATGGCTGCACGTATCAACCAATTCCTTTTCTGCCATGCTGGGGGAAATGGGAGCTGACCCAACAATTTGTCGTATTCAGAATAGTATGAGTCATATTCATAATCAAAATAAATGTATTATTATCGTAGCCTCTTCTCTGTCTCACTTCTTGTGAGGGGAGAGTATAAGAGAGCACATGTACCGGACTGCTTGTGGCAGGAGCATTGGTAGCAGGCAAAAGAGAGCTTAAAGGATGCATAGTATCCAAATAGCAAAATATTGGGACCAATGTAATCAAGATGCAAAGTTTTGTCATAATTATTAGCATATGTTTCCCGAAACAAATTCTTCTGGGCACTCGTTCAGTCTCTATCTCTATAATATCATCAGCGTTGGTGCCGGAGGGGCAGAGGTGTAGTAGGCATTTTCTAATGGAAAGTCTCAATGTTCGTCGCAGAAAAAGTTCTCCACAGCAGCACATGTGAAACAACAAAGCGTTCAAGAAGCAGCAAAGCGTTCAGGCCAGTTCAGATTAGCCTGCTTAATAAATGATAGCAAGCTTATGTGATTTTATACAGTACTCCAAAAGGTCAGAGCAAGCATCAATTGTGTTGGTACCATATGCGCCCCATTTGTCCCACGGGGTGATCGCACTGGTCCTTCACTTTTTAAAGGTAGCACCGGGAAACCACATTTCAGAGCTTTCAATTTGATGCAGATTGATACAGCTCATACGCTCCATTTCCCTAGGCCTCTGATTCCTATTTCATCCATGTTGGGAACAGAGGCAAAACAAACACGTAGATCAGATCACTTCCGATTTTGAGAACGTAGGTTGTACCTTATCGCTCCAGGTACTGTATGATCCATGACCAATGCACTCTCATTTCCAGATGCAGGATCAGTGCCAGCCTGCAATGCAATGAGTGATGCTGTGGCAGTAGACGGACAATGCTGAGGCACCTCTGGCCTTTCGATTTTTGTTGCAATCTCCCCAGGCCCTTTCTCGGGTTTAGGAAGCATTTCTGGCAGAGAACTGGCGATGGTGTCTTTGTGATCGAGTGCAGCTGTTTCTCTTTCAGCGTTCGGATCAGGCAGCTCTTTCAAAGGGAACAGAATTCTTTTCATATGCGTAGCATGGATCCATGACTTGAGACCATCAACTCGGACTGCATTCTGTGTTTCCAGGAGGACCGGTAAGGACCCTTCCACTGCGGTGCAAGTGAAGATTTCCACTTAAAGTTCTTGGTAGGACCCAATCTCCAGGCTGCAAACAATGCCCTGGGCCGGTATATCTGACAGGAAGAGCCTCCTGCACCTGCTGATGAATTAAATGCAAGTTTTGAGTTAACAATTTACAGTAAATGATAAGCAAAGAGTGTTCGATCTCTCTTAGACACTTAGGCTGTGGGGCACTCCAAACATTTGCTGGTCTCCCCATTACAATCTCATATGGGGGGAGTCCAGTCTTTGGCTGCACAGATGTTCTCATACATAATAAAGCCAATGGCAACGCATCAGTCCACTTTAACTGGCTCCATGTGCATATCTTACTGAGTTTATTCTTCAAAATACCGTTTTGGCATTCCACAAGAACGGCACTCATTGGGTGCCTGGCTGAGTGGAATCTTTTATCAATCTGGAGGCCTACACAAATCTGTAGTATCACGACTGCAATAAAATGCAGGCCATTATCTGACCATTAGACAAGTGGCAAGCCAAAATGGAAAAAATACTCTTTTAGCATGACTTTTGCTGTGCTCATTGCGGTACAGTCTTTTAGGGGATAGGCCTCCACCCATTTGCTGAATGCACAGACCACTACAAGGATGTATTTTTAATTCTGACACCTCTCCATTTCTATAAAATCAAAATGGATCACTTCAAATGGCATAGGGGGGGGGCAAAACTACCCACTGGAGTCGCTGTTCCTTTTCCAATGTTATGTTGTAAACAAGTCATGCAGTTTTGAACTAGCCTGTCAGCAGTTTTTCTAATGTGCGGATTCTGCCATACAGTATCTAGATACTGAATCATTTTTTTAGCACATATGTGTGTTGGGCTATGCGCCATAGTGACCATTGCTGTTACATGGGCATTTGGCAACATCCATTTTTTATTTATTTTTTCCACCCAGCAACCTTCTATGTCTAATTCTGCTGTGTCCTCGCACCATTCTTTTATTTTGTCTGCAGTTGCTTCTGTTTGCATCTCTTTAAATGTGGCAATTCCGTTTTCTACCATGCAGGGTACCTCTTTTGACTTCTCAATATACATTTTTGCATGTAAATCAGTGGCAGTTTGTTTTGCAATTTTGTCCGCAAATGCGTTTCCCTTCCCGAAATTACATGTTACCTTTTTATGTGCTTTGCATTTCATCATTACTAATCGTTTGGGAAGCTCAAGGGCGGACAACAATCTTACTATCAAAGTGCAATGTTGGATCTGGGTTCCGTGTGATGTCAGAAAACCCCTTTCAGCCCATAGTCGACCAAAATTGTGTACCACGCCAAATGCGTACTGACTGTCAGTATATATGTTTACATTTAGCTTCTGTATGGAATTATTTTGCTTTCTACAATATTCTTCAGTGTCCTGATGCAGCAGTTGATGTAACTTCAGGTAATTTAAAACAAGAACCGTCACAAAACAGTTCTCCATTTAGCTCTTTCTTTGGGGTATCTGTTAGATCAATTCTTGCTTTCGTTTCTTGCTCAGTAACCATTAAACAATCATGGGGGAATTCTTTTTCACCCATTTTCTCATTGGGAGGAGGCATTAACTCAGCCGGATTCAAAGCACAACACCTCATAATTTGTATATGCAGTGCAAATAGAACTATTTCATACCTAGTCAGCCTGGCTGATGTAAGGTGTTGCGCCTGCGTTCTATTTAAAAGAACATCTACTGCGTGGGGCACCATGACAGTTAAAGTGTGACCTAAAACCATACCCTTTGTTTGTTTTACTGACACGGCAGCCGCAGCAACAGCTCGCAGACAGCGAAAACAAAACGCATGCAACAGGATCCAGCGCAGAAGAAAAATAACCACATGGTCTGTTTCTACCTCGTTCTTCCTGGGTCAAGACAGCCAAAGCACAACCATTCTTTTCATGCACAAATAACTTAAAACTCCTGTCATAATTTGGTGTGCCCAAAACTGGAGCTGAACACAATGTAGCTTTGAGCAGGTCAAATGCTTCTTGACATTCAATGCTCCATGGCAAAGGCAGGGCAACATCCTTCCTTGTCAATGCCACTATTGGTTTCACAATCATGGCGAAATTCGCGATCCACTGCCTACAATATGAAGTTATGCCAATTATAGCCCTGACTTCTTTCTGTGTTTTTGGAATAGGCATACCAGAGATGCTTTCTATCCTTTCAGGTGTCAGTCTTCTTCCCTCCTTCGAAAGGAGTTAGCCTAAGTAGGCCACTTCCTTTTGACAATACTGGATTTTTTTTTAATGGAGCTTTGTGTCCATGTGCTGCCAAATGTGTCAATAGTTAACTGTGCTCTCTTTACAAATTTCTTCTGTGTCTGCCACAATCAGTAAATCATCAATGTTCTGTAACAATACACAACCTATTGGTAGCTCTAGCAAATCTAGTTGTTCTTTTAATGCTCGACTATAAATACATGGACTTTCAGTGTAACCCTGCGGAATTCATGTGAATGTAAATGAACGTCCTCCTAGAGTAAAAGCAAATAAATATCTGCTATCTGGATGTACTGGAATGCTGAAAAATGCATTCTTCAAATCTACAACACTAAAATACGATGCAGATGCTGGAATCATAGTCAAAATTGTAGTCACATGCGGGACTAATGGAAATTGTGGATCAACAACTTTATTCAATCCACGCAAATCAATTACGAAACGGTATATCATTACCTCCTTTCTTATAAACCAGAAGAATTGGACTATTGCAGGTACTACCTGAAATCTCTTCAATTACATTATCTCTTAATCCAATCAGAAACAATGCATTTCCATGCTTTCTCTCCTTCTGCTGAGATTTTATATTGCGGAATACGCTGCAACGTAATTCCTTCTTTTAAGACAATTTTTACTGGCTCCACTTTTAAACAACCAACATCTTTATCATTCACTGCCCATATACAAGTTGGTACTCTACTCAATTCAGTCGGTAATGGTTTAGATAAAAATTGCGATACAGGAATTTTTTGGGGTGATATTGCCAAATACACTCCATCAGGAGTAATTGGCAATAATGAATAACCGCATTCAATTTCTTCAACAAATTTAAACCCAACAAATTTTCACCACAAATTTTTGTCAAAAGAAATGGCCAAGACTCAGTGAATGGACCTAATCTTATAGGTACTGAATGTGACACTGGACTAATTACTGGTGTACCTGTGAACCCTACTGCAACATTATTTTGCCCTGACAGTGGTATATCTGGAACCTGGTGATGGTCAATTGAACATTTCTGGGAACCTGTTTCCACTAGAAAAGTGTGATCCCTATTCCCAGTCTTCATTCCTACGTAGGGCCCTTTCTGGTCTACAGGAATAGATACTGGTTCCAAACCATGTCTTGGGCTGTCATAGTAAAACAATACATTGTCAGATGTAAAGTCACCAGAGTAATATGCATTGGACTGATTATCAAAAACATTTCCATCTCCTGTGCTATTCTGCTGTTGCTGGTTTTGGTTCGGATTCTGGTTGTGATTACCCTGGTTGTTCTGGACTTGTGGCGCTCTTGGGTTTCTATTCTATCCTTGTGTTCCCGGGAGACCTCTACTCTGCCTTCTCTGGAAAGTCCCATTCCAATTCTGTATCTGTGGGCACTGTGCTCGCCAATGGCCTTCTTGTCTACAATAGGCACATTGATTAAGCCCATTTGGACCACCGTGCATGTTGGAAAAATTAGCTCTGGTTTGTGTGTTCCCGCCACCTCTGTTATTGTTTGCTACTTGCTGCATTAATACCCTTGTTTTTAAATTCCCTTTGTCCCTTATCTCTTTCACCTTCTCTGCATTTACTCTATTCTCATAATATTGGGCCATGTGCAATACTTCACTCTGTGATTTTGCTTGCCATGCACTTTCAGATGTCATTATTACATTTTGAATCTTCGGTAACAACCCTCGCACAAACTTATCAACCAACAACCTCTTCCCGGGTTCAGTACTCAAATCCAGGCCACAGAAATCTGAAAATACTCTTCAAATCGATTAAAATAATTTGTTGCAGCTTCATCTTTGTCCTGTAAGCAAGCCATTAATTTATCCCACACAATTCTTTTCTCAGGTACAAAGTTTTTCAATTTCTGTACTATTTGCGCTGGAAAGGCCAACATGACCGGCAATGGTTTTTCTCCAGCTTTTCTCCCTGTATCAATTCTAGCTAAATTCTCCCATGTATCACCCAGTATATATATGCCATTTATATTCCTAACATGTCTACAGGAAGAATCACAGGGAACAATAGATCATTATCACTCATTGCAAAAACAGAGGAATTCAAAACAGACTCAATTTCCTTATAGAATCCCGCTGGATTTTTCCTAAGATCAGGGATCATCTGCTTAATATTATTTACCTCCTGTCTAGAAAAAGGGATATTCACAAATTGCACTGTATAATGGGCTTCTATCGTGTGCGCATCAGTCATTGCAGTGGCCGCAACCTCTACATTCGGGACAAACGTGGGGGGCACTTCTCTCATGGGTAATTGCAAACCAAGTGATTCTACATTCGTTTGTTTGCTAAGCAATACAGCTAAATTGAGAGAAAAGGCAACCATTCCAGTTTCAGACAAAAATGCTCTTTTGTATATTGTTATCAAATCAGCAGGACAACATATTTCCTTCTTCAAACACTCATCTTGCAAATACTCAACCATTACCTGCAATACTTTTCTCTGCATTTCGGGTGTATACTGACTAAACGTATCATGCACTTCTATTGGGGAAATGGTGGCATCCGTAATCCATATAAGCGCCTCTCGCTTACATATTTTCATCTCTTCACTAATGGCGGCAAGAACCATTGCTGGACATAAGGCACTACTTGCTGTTTACCTCTTTTCATTTCTTCATTCAATTGATCAAGCTCATTTCTAAACACAAATAGCCGGCCTACATATTCTTGTACTTCCGCCGCATTATCCCGCAAATGAGAAAAAACATTTAGATCATGCAACTCTTGCAGTGCCAATGTATTAGTCAACTTTTTCCACTTTTCCACAAGATACTCCCCCATGCATTCTAACAATACCTGCTATTTGCCAAGCCTCTTATAGTCAACCATGGGACTCTGCAAAGCTCCCTCATCGTTGACTTCAAGATATGTTTCTGGCCATTCTCTCAGCTGCTCTTTCCTCTCTTTACTAACCGTACTACGAGTTACTCTAGTGCTTCCTTTTAGCGCAGGCCCCACCTCTGTGGAACTGCCTCCCGAGGTGGCTGCTAATTCACGTTCTGTCGGCAGTGGAGGAAATGATGTCACGTGCACAGGGGGAGATGGTGCAGATGGAACAACAGGAGTGGGGGGTGGTAACGGAGGTGGAGGAGCAATGGGTAGAGATGCAATAGGGTCAATACTACTTTGAGGACGTTCATTTCTTTGTTCACTCAGGATTTTGTTTATTAGCTCATCTGATGTATGCAAATCTTGTTGTGGATATATTTTTTGTACGCCTAATTGAAAAGCTCTGTCCATTCTTCTAAGATCCTCTGTTTCTTTACGCTCATCAAGTTCTAGCGCTTTCTCTGCATTTGATTTATGTCTGCGCGCATGTTTCTCCCTACTTTTCAGATGGAGGTTCGCTTCTCTCCTCCAGTCTCTCACGACATCTAATGCCACTGGGCGTGCTTTCTTGCGTAGCAATACTGATTCTAAGTGTTCTATGCGTGCCAATTCAAAACTCCCATCATTAGGCCACTGCAAGTCTGATACATGTCAGGTCTGCTATGCCAAATTGCGTTAAACGTTATTGCCCCCAATCCATATTTCACATACATTTCAAACGCCAGTGACCCTGCGGGTGGCGCGACCTGGCCAGTTTCCAAAGATTGTCTACCACAGTGGGAAAATCCCACTAAGCAGGAAGAAAATCTCCCAGGCATGATTAATGCTTACTTGTTTCTTACCCTGGGCGTTTGATCTTGCAAGAGCAACACTCAACCAATATCAGGACTGTTAAGAATCGGGGCACAACTCACCTGATCAAACAGTTGGTCACTCAAGACGCAATTCGTACGTATACAGATGTAACCAAGAATCCAAGAATCGCTGTGACTGCGTATCCGGCTCAATCTGCCTTGTTTCGGGACCCTCACCGAAAATGCTCTACGGATGCTGCTCGTCGATCAGGGACCGGCTGTGTACAGATCTGCAAAGGAGTCTCTCATCACTTTTAAGGGGTGCCCTGAACACCTTTCAATCCCGGCTCGACAGCTTCATCCTCGATTCATTTTTGCCCTCTTCAAACTCAACGTATACGATGGAGCAAAAGGGGGAGGGTCCCTATTCGGATGCCATTTTTGCTAGGCCCTGAAGACCCTCTGCATATGGAAACTAAGGCACAATCAACATATACTAGTGATACGACAGACACGAGGTTCGACTATGGTTTATTGCAAAGTATGCTCAGTCGGCCGACTGGGTCTAACATCTCGCAAAGAGTGTCACCCAGACCTCGTGAGACGCAAGAGAGCGAGCATCGCTCAAACAGCAACATATATACAAACATACAAACTTTGAAGGCATATCAAACCGCCCATAATGTATCTTCTAGAGCTAGGGTTCAGTGACTGACAATCATGACAAATATGACACATTATGACAATTTTCTTATTCAATCTAATCGTACTCATTTTAGCAACAGTTGCACAGACAATTCTTTGTTATGGAGAACATAAAGCACTTGTTCAGCAAGGATATCGTGTTCGCGAGGGAGACACATTCCATAGCATGTTATCTATCCGGTTCTATTTGTGAACTAGGGGTCAGCCTGTTCTGAGGCAGATCCGCAAAGGAGGACCACTAGAAGAGTATAATTCATGCTTTAACTGCCTATTGCTACAGCTTTAGTGAGATAGGCCGGCACCTGGGCCACTGATTAAATGCTGTTTCTGCTTGCCTCCAAGGACTTTTTGAGGGAGGAAAACAATGTATTTCTGTACTGTTTCTGTACTGTTTGGCATTCCTGTCTAGGTTGATCTTTCAACATGCAGGCTGTGGCCTTGCACCGTGTATGAGCTTTCAGAATAAAATACATTTTGCAAAGCATTTGACAGAAAGGAAAAAAGCAAGATGGCAGATGTTACACAACAATGGACGCCCTGGCTATACTGACGATTCTGTGTTTGCGATGTTGGTCATATGATGCGATTGGTTTCCGGCCAACATACTATACATACTATACATAGTTAGGGTCATTTCTAGACTAACAAGCCCCAGATTCAGACAAAACATTGAATGGTGTCCAGTCATTTGATCGAATACAAAGAATCAGATAACAAAAAGTTTGAGTCAAAAGGATCGAAAAACAATTTTTTCGAATGCATTTTTTTAATGTTTGATTTTTTAAAATTTAATATAGTTAAAAAAATGTTTTTAAGGAAAAGAGGGGGTTGAGGGGGAAACACCCCATAAAAGATAAAATGCATTCGACCATTTTATTTCCGGTCCTTTTGACTCGAAAAAATGACATTCGATCCTTTGTATTTCGACCCTTTAACCTATAACCACATTGAATACATATTCCACCTCCTGTTTGAAAGTGCACTAGCAACTCTATGTTACGAAGTAGCACACACATTAAAAACAGGTTCCAATTTTTTAAATATGTCTGCTACGCAACTACTTCAAAAGTTGCAAGACAAAGATGAAGTTTTGCAGTCAAATATCACAAATCTCTTGGCAAACATGCATGGTACAAAAGAATACTGGTTCCGACGTCACGCAGATGTACAATGTATGCTACGCAAACTTGGTCCATACACATGGTTTGTCACTTTATGTTGTGCCGAGTATGCATGGGAACACTTGCACGATTTCCTTCGCATAGCAAAGCAAAGCAGGGATAGACATGACAACATCAGGCAAACTCTGCTATATTGACCCTGTAAATGTGTCAAGGTGCTTCCATCACCACTTTATTGCCATGCTTCACTTCATCTGTAATAAAACAATTCCTCCTCTTGGAGAATTGCAACACTTCTTTTGGAGAAAAGAATTTCAATCCATAGGAGCACCACACATCCACATGCTTTTGTTGATAAAAGATGCTCCATTATTTGGTCAGGACAGTGATACCACTGTTTTGCAGTTCATTCTCAAATATATCACTTGCGAAATCTCTCAGAAAGCACACACAGTGAGCTAAATGCAAAACCTTTGCAATTTGAAAGACAGAAATGTGGCAAGTATTGTCAACACAGATATAAAAACAAAGGCAGATACTACACCAAATGTCGCTTTGGTTTCCCCAGACCAGTTTCAGCTTCATGTCTTCTGTTAGACACAGTGTGAAAGGCAAATCGCTTAAGAACACATACTGCATTAAAAGAAGCGAAGCATCAAAGTACATCAATGAATACAATGCAATCATTGCCCTCTTGTGGAATGCAAACATAGATGTCCAGTACATTTCAGAAAATTCCACTGCAGTTGCATGTCACAGCCTACTTAACCAAAGCAGAGAAAACAGAGCTGAAAGACCTCTGGGATGTCATATGATCTGACAATACACTGTCACAAAAATTGTACAGCTTTGGTATAAAAATGCTCTCCCATAGAGAATGTGGTTGCTACAAAGCCGCAGACCGTTTAACTGGCACTGCCATATTTGATAAATCTGAAAGCATAGTCTGACTAAGCCTTGCTCCTGCTGCACCCAGAAAAAGAGTGCTAAAATCGTACCAAGCCAAAACGATCCCAACAGCAGGTCATTTTGAAACATAATGCATTGGGCACATACTACCCAAACAGGAGTACTGCTTTGGAACCCATGTGTCTATACCACATGGCCCAAAATGTCTCATACAAGAATAATATTAAACCGGATGAGAAAAAGGTAAATACATAGTCAAAAGTTGTGAAGGCAACCTGGTTAAACTTACCAAACCCAGACTGATTAATCACATATCACATATCACAGACCAGGAGAGAGGTACACTGGTTACCTATACAAGCCGGAATACTCCACAAAACACTTATCACCACACAAAAATGCATCCCCCCAAATGCCCCTACCTATCTGAATCAATTTCTCACTTTAAAAATGTCAACCAGATCCCTCAGGTCTAAATCTATCACTCACTTACTCATCCCCCATTTCAAGAACTCAAGAACAGGAGGATCCAGCTTCCCTGTATGGCTCCCAGAATCTGAAACTCACTCCCCTCGATCATAAGGATGGAGCCTGATCAAACTCAATTCAAGAAACTTCTAAAAATCTGGTTATTCAACAAATTCTAACCAGACTGTCTCATAAGCCCTGTGTACAAAATAATGTTTTTGCTGATTAACTGTAATTGTACACTATTGTCAACTGACTTTTCTCGTTAACTACCATTCCTTTGTCCTTATCACCTGACATCTTTTGCCCTGTAAACAGAACGCATTATGTAATCCTGTAACTTAAGCCGTATTACCCCTGGCTTTGGGTGTATATTCAAATGTAATAAATAAATATGAAGCTATCATTTAAAACTTCTGAACATAGAGTACTTTACTACATGTTCCTACTCGAATTTTTTAAACCATGGAGAAAAAAAGAAGATTTATTGACACCGATGACTCTTATGAAGATGCTTTCAATGCAACTGAAAGCACTATAACAGATATGAATGAATTTCAAGCAGTACAAAAACATGTTGGACAATGAACATCAACAAGAGGAAGAAGTTCAAGCACAACTTAATGTAGACACTCCTGAGGGCAGTCAACCTTGAATTGAAGCAGAATTGTTAGGGAGAATTCTCTTATAAGGCTAATTTCCCAAACCTAGTGGGTCCCACAGCAGCTTTGCTGGATTTCTTTTTTCTCCTTTCTCCTGCTAAGAGTGAGACTCTTTTCCTCCCACTCTTAGCCATGATTTGAGGTATGTCTTTGACTTTTTGTGCGCTCATGGGCTGTGGGGTTTTTTACTCCATAGGGTATCATCTGTGTTTGTGTATGTGTTACACAGCACCCTCAGTGCAGTAAGACAGGGGTGTCATAGCGACCCCCAAACATAGACTCCATACCCTGGGACTGACTACTGTCTCCCAGGGCATGTAAAGTCACCATTGACTTTACTAGTCCAAAATTGTGAACAGAACCAGTACACACCATCATATTGTGGAAGTACTGGAAGGGGTTAATTTGATTACCCCTGGGTCTGTTTCCAAGGGAGCATTGTCCAGTCCCCCCTTGTCGAGTTTCTGGCTGGTGGCAGTGGTTACCACGCAAAATATTCCACCAGAATATTTCCTATGGGATTTTCCCATTGATTTTAAACGCACCACTTTTTGGTGCAATGTTAAAGATACCACCGGTTTATTTATTTAATATTAAATCACCGGTTGGGTCTTTTTGCCAGAACTCTTTTCTAAAATGGTGTTCGTGTCCGTCTCTGTAACTCCAACCAAGGTCGGGCTCTTTGTTCCACTTTTTGGCAGGCTTCTCCACAGAAGCCCTCTAACTGGTGCCACTCTGTCTGAGTTCCACAGGATGTGTGGGTGGGGGAATTGGCACCCTGGACTGCATTGCCTTAGCAACTCAAGTCGCACTCTGTTCTGATTGGCCCAGTGGTGAGCCGCCCGGCTCACCACTTAGCATGTTTGAGTGACAGCTAGGCTGTTGATTGGGGATTTTTCTGCATAAAAGCAGGGCTTTTGGGACTGGAACTTGAGCAGTCACCACAGGACCTAAGAAATCCAAAGAGGGAAGAAGCTGAGCCATCTGCAATGACGACACCACCGGTGGAGCCCTGCTGCAACGACCTCACCACTTTCCCGATGACAAGACGGCGATCTTCTGCTGGACGAGTCTTCTCCCTCTGAGCTGGTGGGATCAACCAGTTCGCCATTTTCGCCTTCCAGGATGTCTCTTGGTCGAGTCGCCCGTACCAAGCACCCCGGCGGCCGGATAGCCAAGTTTCACCACTGTGACCGCGAATACCAGGAACGCACCTTTTAATTGACAAACTCCGCGGCTGGTTTCTTCCCTGGGCAGTGCAACGACTCCAAGTTTCCTCCTCGACGAGATCCTGTTTCCCCTGGTCGAAACCACGAACTTCACCCGCTGCCAGGAACAACTGCCACCTCTGGAGCTTCCTCACTCTTTAAGGTACTGTGTTCTGCCCGGCCTCCCTTTCTTCGGATTGCTAAAGGTGACTCTTAAATCCTTGGCTTTCCAACTGGGTTGGCCCCCCAGTCCTTCTAACTTTGTCTTTTGAATCACCCCAACCTCTTTTGAACATTTCTACAAAGACTTGAATGCGTTGCTAAACCGTGGTGTGATCTTGGGCACATTTCGCCTTGCTCCATTCAAAGTGGGCCAGGCCTATGAACTTTGGTTCTACAGTATCCCCTGCCTTCATTAACTTGATTTTGTCTCTTAAAAGTTTTGGGAACTGTTTTATTTTTATGACCTGCCTTTTTCTCTCCCTTTAAGCAAATTATTGGAGTGCCATCTAAGTTATGCGCTCACCTCTGTTTTGACAAAGAGTGGTGTTTTGACTTAGACCTGTCTAGTAATTGCTAGGGAGGTGTGAATACTTTTCTGATTGTTTTGGAACTTGCTTTTGATTTATAGTGCTAGTGTATTTTCCAAAGTGTGTGTTAAATAAATAATTATATACTTTTGATAACAAGCTCTGGTCAGTGTTTGCTTGTTCTACTGTGTTTTTAGCCCTATTGTGTATTCTCTGTATACTGCCTTACTCTTCTTGAGAGAAGTCTGACTGCTCAGCCACAGCTACCAGGTAAATCTGGGTGGTACAGCCTGCTACCAATTGGGTTTACTGCTTACTCCTGTAGTCTTAATCTTTTTGCAGTGTTCCCCAAGGGAACTGCACAGGATTCTGCCTAACAAGAATTAACCATGACTGAAGTAGAAAACACCATGTGTCAGCATGAGGAATCTGAAGCAAACTATGTTCTACTGAAATCACAACTGAATGATGAACAACATAGCACTTCCTTGGAAGTAACTAAAGAAATTGAACATGGTGTGCAGCAGTAACTAGAACTTGTAGCTGTCAAAATTATAAACCTGTACTGCTGTATGTAAGTGGTGAAGCTGGTTCAGGCAAACAATTCTTAATAAAAATCATCAGAAGGTTCCTCCAAAAATTGTCAAACAAAAAGCTGTCAGCTAATGTAACAGCCCTTACAGGTTTAGAATAAAGTTAAATAACAGTCTGCCTACAAGGAAGGAGTGATATGGTAAGAAATTGATCATCTGTCATGCAGAGGCAATCTGTTGTTACATTATGATAAACGTATAAACATACTAACAATACAACCCAAAGAGGATACACTGTGTGTAGGATGCACACATAGAGAGCAGACGCCCACAGAACAATTGACGTGGTATGAACTGGGAGAGGGCACTGTAGAGATCAGGGAGACCTAGGGATATTTGTGCTCCGTTCCAGGACAAAAAGTAGAATATCCCAGATGAGAGAAAGGATACGATGTGAGTAGACACTGAAAAGCAAATAACACCAGCGACATGCATTCCTCGGTTCAGGCGCAAATGGAAAGCCAGCCATGTATCAGATTGTGACACATGCCGCACTGCTCCGCCAATAAAAAAACAGAAAGCAAACCTCTCAGCTTGCATGTCCCAGGGCTATACATCTTAAAACATCTCACACAGTCTGTGACATGAAAGATTTGCCTCAATGCCAAACAATATCAGGAGCCGATGTGCCAATGAAGATGCAAACAACGATATAGGCAGCCCCTCGAATTGTAAGTGTTCTACTAAGCATGACAACACCTAAAATGTGTTGGGCTGCCCATATGGCCTTCTCAACGCATGCCATCCAATGAGTAACACATGCTAGTGCAACTTTCATTTGACATTCCATGACAAATAAAATCACTCCTGGGCTTTTCTTAATAGCCATTCAGGAGACATTTGTGTACAGTTGCGTTGTAAATGACTCATATCATATCATACACAATAACCCATCTGTGAGCAAATGGATCCAGTAGAAACCATTTAAAAATAGTTAACTGGAATTTTGAAAAAGGATGCCCTGTCTTTAGAAGAAAAACATGAGGTAACAGAGGTTATTTACAGCAAGGGTGGGATATCTCAGTTTACATTTACTGTATTCAATTGCTGTTAAATATATGTGTTAACAATCAGGTATGTTTAGAAATATAAAAATTGCATGCTTATCTATGTACAAAATGGCTTACTTTGTACCATGTCAATTTTGTGTAGCACCTCATACTTTGCAGAATGATAAAGTGGAATATAGCTTTATTTGTAATCTTCTGATTCACTATGGGACTTGATGAAACTGCTAACATTTTATCTTTTTGCTGCAGTGTCCAATTAGTATATCTGCCTTTACATATCCTGGCGACTGGTGAGGGGGTTGCTAAGATCAGGGAATTATCCATAAGGTCCCGGTGTTTCACTGATTAAACTAACCCAGTGTATATCCCACCCAATGACACAACACACACTTGTCTGGCTGGCAAGTGCAGTGTGACTCAAAGGCCACAGCGTTAGGACACCAATGTCAGTTTAGTTAAATTCCCCTTAAAGAGGACATCTATTGACAAGAAAAAAGCAAGTTCTCCCAACCAATCCTCTGCCCGCTACAGTGATGATTCCATAGTTTCATTTAATTTCATATAACTTTATTTCGATCCGACAGATCATCAAAGTCACATACAAAACTCAACACTTAGAAGGGTCGGTAATAAATAACATGAATAATATTACAGATAAAAACAATAGTACATATAATAAACTGATAAATTGAGGAATAAAATATAGTCAAGACAGGTACATGTTTAGATCTCTTCCTCCAAGCCTAGTATACATAATTCCCCATACAATGGGTCACAACTTCGCCCCCCGCCAAACATAAGTAAAGAGCCTTACTTACACTTCTTGTGCGTGGTTAAAAAGCAGTATCAAATATTTCCTTCTAATGTGAAGATTCTCCAGACAGAAAAATAAAGTGCACTGTGCTTTCAACTACATTTGGGCAGAATGGGCAATCTGCTGGATTGCTCGGGTTCCGAATATGCTTCAGGCTAGCAAGAGGAAGAATGCCAATGCTGAGCTTCGTGTAGAGGCCTCTCATCAATTTTGGCTGTATCCTATCTAAATACTGTTCAAAGCCGGGGTTTTCCTTTCTTGACTGCATATGAGGCTACACTAGTTGAAATCGCTAATGTCACACAGGTTTCTCTCTCACACCTTCTTTCATAAGCCTTTTTCAATTGAATTTTAAAGTTTCTTGGAACTGATTTGAGATTGAGCCAATTACTTTCCCACCCCATGGTAATCAAATAATTTATTATAGCAGCCAACCAAGGTAAATCTGAGCCTCCTGGCTGGGATAAGACATATTTTACCACATTTCTATAGTTGCCTAGATTGCGATTGGACAAAAGGCGGGCGCACAGAAACAATGGCCACACTCCACAGATGAAGCCAATGCTCTCTATGTCTGTATCCTAAAAAAGAGGACATTTGGAGCATATGCAAGCAAGCCCAAAATGTAAAAAAAATGATGTTGTTCCATTACCTGGAGCGTGCTTGTGTTGCACATGCCCTAGAGCTCTGTCCCATACAGGCCCACTTGTCTGGCTTGACTCTTGTAGAACTGCAAGATGGCACTCAACAGGCCTGCTCCTTGGTCCTCAGTAAATGTAGACAAGTCCCCATAATCACTAGCCAGCTTAAGTGCCTCCCGGTTTACCACATTGCCTCCCGCATCAAGAACTGAGATGGGTTTGTTGTTGGCAGGAGATCCCCTTCTTGAATATGGGGACAAGTACTGCTTGAGTTCATGAGAGTGGGACTTTATTAACTGCTAGCAAGACATTAAACAATTTTAACAAATAAGGTATCCATAGTGCCACTTCCTGCCCTTACCAATCGATTGGGACCATATCAGGACCAAGCAACATCCCCAGTTTCTGTGACATGAGTGCTGCTGTAATGTCGCTCATGGACAACACTAATGGTACATGGTCCTCCTCCCAGGCCACATCTGAGATATCACCACCTGTCGCACTGAAGGCCAGTTTGTCATCCCTATAAAGATTAGCAAAATGGGCAATCCAAGCAGCCTCTGAGATGCCATTCTGGATTAAATTCCCTGTCCCAACACATTGCCAGCAGCCCCTGGAGTCGCCAATTTTTTGGAGCCTGGAGATTAACCCATAGCTAGTAAGAATACTCTGCTTTCTTCAATTTCATCAATTTGTGATGTGTGGCCTTCAAATCTGCCAAGGCCCTTGCGTACCCACCCCTGACCACCCTGGCGTGCTCAATCAGTGCCTTTTTTGCAATGTGGCATTCCCCATAATACCATGGGTTTTTATGCGCTGCCTTTGCTCCAACATCTCCCTGGGGCTTACTCAGAAAATACCCTAACACACTGACCAGCATTTTGTGCACAGATAACATATAATCAACATCCTTCTGCTCACTAGAACAAAAAGCCACAATTACCAACAAAATGCCTGCATAGATATCTGGTAGTTTTGATTCCAAGTCAAGTGAACACCACTTTATAACATGTCTGGTTTCACCGTTTATCTCAATTGGAATCACACACCGATTGTTATTGTCTCCCTTTAAGCCAAATAAGGTCCCTGAAACAGATACAGCTACAGGATCGTGGTCACTTTCAGGACTTTTCAACACCCTAAAGTCCTGTAGATGTTTCCATAATTCAATGTTCACCAAGATGTAATTGATTAGGCTACATTTAGTGTTGGATCCAAAAGTTGTGTTTGCTGGTCGGTCACTCACAAATCTGCCATTACACGCCCTAAGGCCTAGGGACAAAAACACACTGGCTGCCACCTCGGTGTATCTATATTTCCTGTTAGAGCATACCTCCTCCAGCTCTTCAATGCCCCATCATGCGTCCTCCTCTGCAGTAACCCCAGTAATGTTTTGAAGTTGTTCAAATACGATATTCAAGTCTCCCATATGATGATTTCTTCCCGGGCCTTTCCGATTTTACCTCCACTGGGCAACCCTTTTCTCCAATAATAAAAAAATGGAGTTACCAACAGCAATTCAATGTCGATTGTACAAATGAATGAGCAAAAGGTAAGTCCAGTCAGTACATCGTAAATTTAATTCCATATAGTCCCTTGAGTAAAAAGGATACATACATATCAACATAAATAGTTTTACATTGACCCAGCGTGTTAGTCAACCGTTAGGGTGCCCTCCCCGCCCCATTATTGCAGAAATGAAAAAGGTGGCAAAGCCCTGAATGTTGTGGGCCACCAGAGCCAACATTCCTTGCATAGTCACTATATCGTGGGAGCGCACCTGTTTTAACCAAACTGGATCTTCCATGTATTTCTGGAGACCAGCGATGTTCCAGGACATCTAATGCAAGGCACTGGATGACACATTCAAGGGGGTTACAGATTGCATGACAGGGGGATCAGGGGCAGCCTCATGGTTTGGTAATGTGTGGCTTACTCTACAGACAGCCATCTGTCAATCAATACCCCTGACTTAAAAGCCCCCCTCCCGCTATGGTCATCACCCACAGGCTCCAGATGGTGGTTCCACAGCTAAAGTGCTCAATTTAACACCAATGGCGTTTGGGCATGCCAGTGGGTCCTCGTATCAGGTCACTTCTTGTGTTAGATGGCATGCACAACAGAGTAGGGCCTGCTCTCACGCACAGTGCCATATTTCTGCCCTTTGTACTGGGTATGCCACCAATAGAACAGGGGATATTAGCCACCAGGGAAAGAGACAACTGTGAGGGGGGAGGAGGGGTTCAGGCTGAGCACTAGCTCAAATGTACTGGGATTCATAGTCCTCTGTTCCATGGCCAACAACCCTTCCACCAAAGAGTTGGATTTTATGTCAACTCAATCTTTAGACAACGTGTGACGCAAACGTGAGCACTGGACTGTGTCACTCCTAATGATGACAAACAGCCCCTCTTCCAATTCAGTCAGTGACATACTTTATTGATCAAACCTTTACCAGATTCCTGATATTGGCTTTAGGAACGTTAGTCTAAAAGAAATAGGAGTTACAACGCTGTGCACTAGGCACCGGCTGAATGAAGGAGCAATGAGTGTTATCCTTCTGGCCCATCTCTCTTGACAACTCCCTCAGGTTTTGCCAGACTAAAGGGACATGGCTCAGAGGGGCACCACTGAGGGAATAAGCCTGGCCTTCCGGCACACCTCCCACACACTAATTTACCCTCTTCTTCCATGTTAATCGACCACTGCCAGCAAAAGCACCCAATTATTGGTGCAGTACACCTATTAGCCTCTTCAGTACTTCCACCTCTTTTACCACCGATCCCAGGGCCACATTGGCCCGTTCCATGCTATGTGTAAGTTTTGCAGCCTCCTCACAGTTTCATGCAAGGCCGGGGGAATGCTGGCCCTACCTTCATGGATCCACCCCAGCCTTTGCCACAGTCATATCCTGACCCTTGCTATTTGCCTGAGTTCCTAGAGACCTTGCAATCCCCTTTGTATGGACTTCCTCCCACCCCTGGGCTCTGCCCCTAGCCCGGGGTTCAATCAGGGTGCCACAAGGAGCATCAGCCATTTGGGTCCCTCGTCTCCTTCAGGGCCTTCTGTTCCATTCTTGGTCTTGGTTACCCCAGACCATCTCCCAGGGAGTTCAGGGGATAAAACCTATTTGACAGGCGGACCGGTATTGACACTGATGGGCACTCTTTTCATTAACATCATAAGACAGAAGATGTTCTATTCCACTGTCTAAATAACAAGTCAGTGTCACCAGCACCAGATATTACATTACACTCAATAGGAACAACATAACTATTTCCCTCGCTCTGCGTGGGGGGGCGAGTTTGGTACCTCATAACCCAGCAGGACCAGGCTCACCTCCAGCAACACAAGTATCGGGAGATTCACAGCATTTAAAGCACAATTTGCTTTCTCTCGCATTTTAGCATGAGTCATTGGCTTTTTTAAAGATGACAGAGTTGCAGTCCTTTTGCCTATTCCCGAGGTAGTAATACTTTCCAAGATCATGTTGTCCATCATCACAGAGTTGCTTGCCTGATTGGCAAAGTTTATGTCCCTGTTGTGCTTTGCCCATTCCACACCAATGCCTTTGATGCCCAGCTCTTTTGGCTCAAAGTCATATAGGAGTAGGGAAATGTCCTCAATCATTGCATTTGCTTGAATAATTGGATCCGTTAGCTTTGACATTTTTTCCCCTGCTGGCTCATGGGGGGGGGGATTTAATGGCTTTGCGCTTTTACATTGGGGTGAAGACAGCGTAGGTGATTCAAAAACCAAGGCTTGGGATTCAAAGTTGAGAGTCAAAGTTAAAACACCCACAGCCAAGAGTAAAATTTAGCAGCTCAGTGATTCACTGTTTTGAAGGGGCCTCCCACATAAGTGCCTCCAGTAGGGGCCAACGCGTGTTGCACGTCCACACCTCCAGGAATATGAACTAAGTGGGTAGGCGGATAAGGAGGGAACGATGGACTGCTCAGGGGCATGCTTAGGCCAAAACCTCGCCTAATCTGCTATTACCCTAGTCCCCGAATCCGTTAGTTCTACTTGTTCTTAATGTTTCCCATCAAAGTGCATTCGTTCGATTTTACAATCATGCAACCACGAGGAGCGATCTGCTAATTGAATGGGTGAGCAAGGCAACCCCAAACATCTACCAAAGAGATGGAATTACCGGCACACCAAAGTATGTTGTCAGCGTTTTATCATCATAGCTTCAAGACTGTGTATAAAAAAAGTTCACTTAAACATAAATTGAGTCAGAGCCACAGATAAAGAGTACCTTCCATAAAAGTTGGCACCGAGATCAAAGCCTAGTTTACAGCCGCTCGAAACCCCAGCAGGCTCAAACACCCAAGCAGGTACCAACACCTGCGCCTCTGACTCCTGCAGGCTTCACCCTCATGGGTAGCCCAGCAGGTGTTGATGATCTGGTGAGCAGGGTTTCAGGGCCTAGTCTGGAGCAGCAACGCTGAGTGAAACCTTCAGTAAGCGCCACACCCATGCCCTTGACCTCCACAAGCTTCAACTTCATGGGTAGCCCAGCTGGTTTTGATTATCTGGTGAGTGTGGGGGGGGGAGGTCTGGAGCAGCAACGCTGAGGGAATCCTTCATTAAGCGACACACCTGCACCCTTGAGGATAGCTCACCAAATGTTGATGATCCAGTGAGCGGGGGGGGGGGGGTTTAGGGGGGAAAGGCCAAATCTGAAGCAGCAACGCTGAGGGAAAACTTCAGTAAGCGTCACACCTGCGCCATTGACCTTCCGCAGGCTTCACTCTTGTGGGTAGCCCAGTGGGTTTTGGTGATCCAGTGAGCAGGGGGGTGGGGCCAAGTCTGGAGCAGCAACACTGAGGAAAACCTTCACTAAGTGCCACTCCCATGCCCTTGACTCCTACAGGCTTCCATTCGTTTCTTAATGACTTCAGTTGGGTGGGACGAAACTGATGTTCCTGTACTTAACAACTGTCCTTGCAGCAAAATACTGAGCAACTTGCCTGTTCCTCGCTCCACAATTCAAGATAGACCGAGCTATTTCAAGATGAGCTGATGTAGGAGCATGTGCAAGACTCAGGAGAGGTTTGCACCAGAGATGGATTTAGCACTCGGATGGCAGACAAAAGGTGGGTGCGCCCTGCCGTGTCATGGCCTGCCACCTTCCAAATCTCCTCACACCAGCCACAACACACACACCTTCATCCCTGCTTGCTGGCAGTCAGGCACATTGGAGTAACAAAGAACAATCTTGGTGCTCGTCACTTACAGGGCCTGGCTAAACATTTGTAAGGGATCGTGGGGGCCATTTCAATATGATTGGACCCCATTGCCTACAGTTAGGGTGGTGGACACAGTCTGTGGCACCCTTGGGTTGCTTAAATAAGAATGGATAGAAAGGACTGCTCTTTAGGGGCAAGCAGCAATAAGGGAGCTGAAACATTGAACTGCCATTGAAAAGTTAGTAATTGCTCTATCAGCAAGGTGCTAACGCAGATGAAATCAGAGTAGAAGTCAAAGCAGTGATAATACTGTTTAATGTTGTGTGCTACCAGAGCCAGTCTGTAACCTGCAGCAAAGTGGACATTTAAAGTCTTGAGTTAAGGTGACAGCAGCCAGCAAAGGGCAACCTGTAACAAGCACACAAGGCAAAGTGCACAATTAATGCCATGAAAGAAAGATGTTGCTGTGTAGTAAGGCTGCCAAAATAGGGGTAGCTGCTTGCCCCCCTCACGAGGCTCTTGAACACGCACACAAAACAGCAGAATCACAAAACTGTGGAATTGTTAGGCATACAAGGCACTGATATGTTGTCATTGCAAAATATGAATTGACATGATCAGAAGCAACATCACAATAAATAACATTACAAGCAGTAACGTCAGTCTTCAATACTCTAGGACACCATTGGTAAAGACATCAAAAGATGTGTTCACGTGTACGCCAAGAGAATAATGTTCTGTGCAAAATATACATATTCACTATTATTAATATGCAACCACTCAATCGTTTAGTAAACCATGATGGTTTTTCTTCATAACAAAAATTGAAAACTGAATCACTTTTTGTGACATCCAATGTTAGCAGATCAGGCACCATTAGATGACATAATGTACCCAGCATCACACTTTTTTTTTTAATGAAAGAATTATTTTTTCTATCAATGCCTTAAAAAGTACACCAACCACATACGAATCCAACCTGACATAGTATACATTGTTATAGAAATAGGTCAAGCAAAAAGACATGTATAGCTTTATTTTCACCACCCTAAATGCACAATTGCAGTAACAGCCTGCAAAGGAATGTGGACCTAAAAACAATATAATTCATTTTTTTCAATTTTTTTTCACGGTGAACGAGAATTCAAAATAGGGGAATCAGCTTGAGCCACTATGTTACACAGCAAGCAACGTTATATTCACCTCCCATTTATTATCACCCACCAATAACACCTTTTAAGGGACAACAGTCTTTACCCAGGTGCCACTGTGTCTGGGTCATCAACCTGTAATCGGTTTATTGAAATGAGGTTGACAAAAAACTGAACCTGGTGCTGCTGGGGGAGCAGTGGGAAAGGTGCTGTGCTTCCCTGCACTTTTTTAAATGGACTCACGAAAACTGGCAGCTGAAAAGACTTTGAATAGTTGATCCTGCTTCAGAGGAGAAAAGTCAGGGTGTATTCCTGTGGCTGTGTGCGAGTCATGGTACATGAAACTGGGACAGTCCTGCAAAATGAGGGATGTTTGGACACCCTACAGACATACGTAGCCCTGTTCCCTGACCTTGGGTTTAATCTGGGCCTGTTTAGCTGCCAACTTGATATAAGGTAAACATGGAGAACTCGCGGAAATTGGATTTTCATCAACCATGTGGATCTTTTTGGCCCATTTCAATTCAGCCTTCTCTAGGTGGCTGCATTTGAATTGTTTCCCTGTTCTTTTACCTATTGCAGATGTGCCTGCATATAGGTGGGCACAGAGGGCAGAAACATGCCCGCATCACATTCCTCTTTTCCCTCCTGCTGCCTGCTTTCTTTTTCTCCTATACAGCATTCCTTTTTCCTCCCCTCTTTTTTCCTTACTAGCAATTTCCTCTCTACTATCCCACTCTTTCCTGCTCTTTATAACTATTCCATCCCCTGTTCTTGCTTCATTCGCTTAATCCTCCTGCCCTTTTCTTTCTCCATTTCTGCCAAAGGTTCTTATTTTTATAAAGATCCCGCTCTCTTCCTCATTTTGCTGCTATTTGCATACTCACCTACCTTCCTTCACTCTATTCTTCTCTCCCCGTTTACCAATGTCACACCATTTGCCTTACATTGCTACACCTCCACTCCCCTTCCTCATTCACTTGCAGCCCTTCTCTCCCTTTCTCCTGTACTCCCTCACTCTTCATTTCTCCCTGACTCTTTAGACCTCCATTATTCCCCATTCCCCTTACACTCCTGAACTGCCTGCTCCCTATTCCCCTCAATTTAATCCTCTTTACCCTGTATTTGCCCTCACTCCTTTCCCTCATTAACTATTGCCCCATTCTCCTGCCCCTGTTCATACTCTGTGCCCCTTTCATCCTTTTACCCTGTCCTGGCTTGGTTCAATCACCTTATCTCCTGCCTTCCCACACTCTCAATTTCTCCCTCACGCTTCGGCCCTCCCTCATTCTCCACTCTCCTGTCCCAACTGTGTTCATGTTAACTGCTCCTTCTCTACTCTTCTCCCTCACTATCCTGCCATTATATCCTCTGCATTTCCATTCACTGTCCTATATCAGGGCCCTCTGGAGGTGGTGGGCTGGAAGTGCCACAAGCAGCACCCACAAAGGAAAGTAACCCCTGGTATATTTTGAGATTAAAAGGTGAACTCATTTAAGTTTGTGATGTTCAATGACATTTCAATTGTGTGGGGTAAGAACACTGGGGACATGCACAAAATGGTTCTGCAGGCTGTAGGAATGATTGCACAATATCCCCTTGTGTAATGTCCCTTCACATTGCCCATGGTGTTGCCCATTGCCTTGAAACCCATCATTTCCCAGATTAGATTCAGGCTTGATCATTCAATATTATCACCATTGACAGCAAAATCTGGCGAGCAGGCCCAATTGATTCTAGCTAGATTAAGACCCCCAAACACAGAAAAAAAAGAAGAAAAAAAACTTGTATTTTTTTCAGCATTTGTCCTTAAAGTTCATCATTGTGCAACTCTGTCCACTCTAGGCTCCGCATCCATGGCACGCCCCTGCCTGGGGCCCTCTCTTTGCCCACGGGGCCCTTTGCCTTAAAGCTGTCACTGGTTTGCATATGTAAAAGCAGTGCCTTGGAGAACCATTTTAGTTTAAAATTACAAGCAGGTGTCATCTGTGGTGTTCACACATTTTCCTGTGCAATGATAAGTTTCCATGTCAGAGTATCACATTTGTGAGTGAACCAGTAGAATATTATTTGACCTTTTCACCTGGACCAACGAAATAACATTTCCGACAGAATGAAACTGCATAAATGGTCACTGGATTAAAGTTTATATTGTTTGAGCAAAGATAATGCAGAGAAATCCTGTGCAGAACTCAAGTTTAGGGTACATGTTGGTGGACAATGTCCACCCAGTTTTTTCAGATGGCAGACGCGGTGCCCATGGGTATTTTAGAGGCTGCGTGTAAAATGAAAAATATTGACAGTCCCATTTGAATTTATGAAATTGCGCTGTCCTCGCGACTCATACCACAGTTGCCAGGTTCGCAGGACCACCACTTCACAACTGTGGCAGATAAGCTGATGAAAAATAGCAAGAAACTAAAGGTGAAATGTCATATTTTGGGCATGCATGTTCTAGGGAAAACATTGTTATTGTTTCTTGGAGTTTAAAACATGCACACCTTTTAACATTTTCAAAGCACCATTAGAAGAGAATGTCCTCCCTGGGTATTTTGTCTGTGTGATTTTTTTGAAAGGCAAATGCTATTTGTCCTGTGCAATTTGTATGGTTATGCAAAGCCAATTGAATAAAATGTGGATATTTCATCTTGATGTGCTAATTTCTGGTAAACACACATCTTATAGCATATGTTAAGGAGTCCCCCCACTTTTATTTTTAGGACTTGACCCGTGATGTAGGGAGGTACATTCAGAAGTCCTTGCTTTACATGCAGAATCGCACAGTGTGTATCATTTAGGTAATTTGCTTATTTGGTGGTGTTGGGAAAGTTTTCTCTAGAAGCAACTTCTCCATATTTTATGGACTGCTAAACCTGACTTCTTACAGTGCGGTGGAGCCTTCAGCTTTACTCCACTGTGCTTTTACTCACATGTTCTGAGGCTACTGACTAGTCCTTCAGGCTGTCAATATGTAGATTCTATGTTTCCCTTAATCTTGTTACTTTGTTGGCTGTTTGGGTAACCTTTTATCATTGCACAATGCATCTTTCAATGAAGTGCAATGGGGTTTCATTGTGTGTGACCCTAGACTCCACTCAAGGGATTTGTTGGTTGCCTAAGATGTGCTAAAGGACAAACTGGTGGCAGCAGTTACTTTTTGTACTTTTACTGGTATTCTTGATTAGCCTCACCGTGTTTATTGCATCTGGCTATCAGCTATGGCTAGAATCCTACAATGGCTGTGCCACAAGGTTTTCGTTTGTACCTCGGCTATCTTGTAGTTTTGCTTTCTTCCTGCCTTTTCAGGTTAGTAAAATCCTTGTATTGGCATGCACTTGCCTAGGAAACACTGAGGTTTTGGGGGCTAGTGCAGGGCATGTGTAGGAGGAGCCAGGAAGTGGGTTGGGACTGTCTGGTCCTAATCCACAACCTGGTTTCAGAAAGTCTGATGTGCATTTGAGCATGAGACCCACAGTTGTCCCTGATTGTACCACTTTTGGTGTGCATGAGTGGGGCGGACCATGCCATTGGAGGGCTAATGCTGAGTACTCACTGAACTTTGGCCCTGCAAGTGAGCCTGTTTGGAAGTGCCCCTGGGACATCCAGTGGGTTGTCCAGCTCGAGTTTGGGCTACCGCCATAGGAGCACTGGTGTTCTGTGTTTTGACCTTGAGCTTTGGGAATCGCCAGCTTATCCAACAAGACCTGCTTCTGCCAGATTCCATCTTCCCAGCACCTTTGGGTCACGAGATAGAGGGCTGCCTCAAATAAGTGAAACCCTTGTGCCAGTGATTGTCCCATAACAGTAGTTTCCAGCGTCATTTCCAGTTTCCTGAGATGTGCTGCACTGGTGTTTTCCACATTCTTCCTCTGGGACTGAGTGCAACAGCTTCTGTGACCAGTCAGACCTGTCTCTGCGCCCGCAGCATCTGGGCATCGGCAAACCATAAGAATGGAGACAAAACGTACCTCTGAGGACCACTCCAAGATCTACCAAGTCACGACCGAAAACAAAGTGATTTTTCTTTATTTTTTGGTTAAAAAAAATAGATTTTTATTAGATGAGCGGAAAAGCAAATAGTGCAAGAATAGGTAAACCATTTGCAAACAATTATATGATGACAAGTTTCAAAACTAAAACAATTGATCAAAAACAAGGTGAGCAAGTTAAGATTAATGAACTTTTTAAAGTTGAATAGTAAATAAGACAAAACGGGGGATAACAAACACAGGTACAGGACATAAGACTAAATGAAAGGATAGGGCAGGGATAATATTGACTAAAAGTGAGTGTTGAGGTATTGTATGAACACATTCAGGGGTAATTCATAGAATTTATCGCAACAGCAGCGCACGCGGGCATAGCAGAGAGGGAGCGTGCGCCAGCATGCGCTAGCCGTGTGCGCCAAAACCCATTTTCACGCACAGCGTATTCATGGATACTTACATCCATAACCAGCCGTGGCGTAGAGTGGCGCAGCGACCCTGCAGCAGTGCCAGTTACCCCCCCAACCCCGCCCTGTGCACCAACAATATTGCACAAATCCCCTACATGGTGCAAAGGCCAGTGGACCAGCATACAGCCCCCAACCACGAAAACATTGCTGAAAACGCAACTTGACCCCACACGCTCCAGTGAAATCGCATGTAAAACTCCCCATGCACCCCTCGGATTACGTATACCCGGCTCGCGCCATCGAAATCGCGTGTAAAACTCCCTGCGCACCCCTGGAATACATGTACCCCGCTTTCGCCAGCGAAATCGCATGTAAAACTCCCCATGCACCACTGGAATATGCGTACACCGCTCGTGCCAGCGAAATCGCGTGTAAAACTCCCTGCACACCCCTCGAATACGTGTACCCCGCTCGCGCCAGCGAAATCGTGTGTGAAACTCCATGTGCACCCCTAGAATATGCGTACCCCGCTCGCACCAGCGAAATCGCATTTAAAACTCCCCATGCAACCCTCGGATTATGCATACCCCACTCGCGCCAGCAAAATCATGTGTAAAACTCCCCACGCACCCCTCGGATTATGCGTGCCCTGCTCACGCCAGCGAAATAGCATGTAAAACTCCCTGTGTACCCCTCAGATTACGCGTACCCCGCTTACGCCAGTGAAATCGCATGTTAAACTCCCTGCGCACCCTTCAGATTATGCGTACCCCACTCGCGCCAGCGAAATCGCATGTAAAACTCTCTGTGCACCCCTGGAATATGCGTACCCCACTCGTGCCAGCAAAATCGCATGTAAAACTCCCCACACACCGCTGGAATACACATACCTTGCTCGCACCAGTGAAATTGCATGTAAAACTCCCTGCGCACCCCTCAGATTATGCGTACCCCGCTCGCGCCAGCAAAATCACGTGTAAAACTCCCCACGCACCCCTGGAATGCGCATACCCCGCTCACCCCAGCGAAATCACGTGTAAAACTTCCCACACACCCCTGGAATACGCATACCCTGCTCGTGCCAGCGAAATCACGTGTAAAACTCCCCGCACACCCCTCGGATTACGCGTACCCCGCTCGGGCCAGCGTAATCTCGTGTAATTCTCTCTCCCGTACCCCCAGATTCACGCAGCAGTGTGGTGAGAAGCCACATGCACCCCCTGCAGCCAGACCATACCACAGGGGTCCACCCTACACCCCTCCCCATGGCCCACAGGCAGCCCAGCCACCCTCCCCATGCCCCGCAGGCAGCCCATCCACTCTTACCATGCCCCGCAGGCAGCCCATCCACCCTCCCCATGCCCGCAGGCAGGTCATCCACTCTGACCATGCCCTGCAGGCAGCCCATCCACCCTCCCCATGCCCCGCAGGCAGCCCATCCACCCTCCAATGTCCAGCAAGCAGCCCATCCACCCTCCCCATGCCCCGCAGGCACCCCATCCACCCTGACCATGCCCCGCAGGCAGCCTATCCACTCCGACCATTCCCCACAGGCAGCCCATCCACCCTCCCCATGCCCCGCAGGCAGCCCATCCACCCTCCCCATGCCCTTCAGGCAGCCCATCCACTCTGACCATGCCCCGCAGGCAGCCCATGCACCCTCCCCATGCCCTGCAGGCAGCCCATCCACCCTGACCATGCCCTGCAGGCAGCCCATCCACCCTCCCCATGCCCCACAGGCAGGCCATCCACTCTGTCCATGCCCCGCAGGCAGCCCATCCACCCTGACCATGCCCCGCAGGCAGGCCACATGACACCATGCACTTGGGAGCTCTGACTCATGCCCCCCAATTGACAAGCACCTGCCAGCAGGCCCCGACTCATGTCCCCCCACCCACCCCCCATTGACAGGCAACTGCCAGCAGGCCCCGACTCATGTCCCCCCCACCGACCCCCCAATTGACAGGCACCTGCCTGCAGGCCCTGACTCATGTCCCCCCACCAACCCCCCATTGACAGGCACCTGCCAGCAGGCCCCGACTCATGTCCCCACACCCACCCCCATTGACAGGCACCTGCCAGCAGGCCCAACTCATGTCCCCTTCCCAATTGACATGAACCTGCCAGCAGGCTCCGACTCATGTACCCCCCGCCCACCCCCCATTGACAGGCACCTGCCAGCAGGCCCCGACTCATGTCCCCCCCACCCAAACCCCATTGACAGGCACCTTCCAGCAGGCCCCAACTCATGTCCCCCCACTCACCCTCCATTGACGGGCACCTGCCAGCAGGCCCCGACTCATGTCACCCCCACCCACCCCCCAATTGACAGGCACCTGCCAGCATGCCCCGACTCAAGTCACCCCCCATCCACCCCCCAATTGACAGGCACCTGCCAGCAGGCCCCGACTCATGTCCCCCCACCCACACCCCCATTGACAGGCACCTGCCAGCAGGACCCAACTCATGTCCCCCCCAGCCACCCACAATTGACAGGCACCTGCCAGCAGGCCCTGACCCATGCACCCCCAATTGACAGGCACCTGCCAGCAGGCCCCGACTCATGTCCCCCCCACTGATCCCCCATTGACAGGCACCTGCCAGCAGGCCCCGACTCATGTCTCCCCCACCCACCCCCCATTGACGGGCACTTGCCCCAAACACCACGTCATAACTATACATAACTATACAGACCCATGGCCCTAATGCCAACCCAAATCCCACACCCCAACCCCCAGTACAAACACACAACGATCCACTGCACCCACTCCCTACTAAATTACCCATTCCATGATAGTCTGAAAAGAACCAGCATGCCCATCAACAAATGTCCTACAAAGCCACACAGTGGCAAAACATGACTGCACCAATGCTCATGGAGACATGCATAAAATAAATCATAGTAGACCACACCAAGAATGAAGAATAATGAAATGTATTCAAAATTAAAACAAATGACAAACTGAAAATCACACATGCAAATGAAGAAATAATGATTTCAAAATGAAAAAGAAAGTGAAATCCAAGGAAAATAAAAATCCAAAACATGAAAAAATGAAAGTGGTCCATCCCCAAAGTCCAAGGAAATGTATCCCAAAATGAAAAGCATAAAAAAACATTGCTCCATGTGAATATAAAAAAATAAACTATGTACATGTCCGTAATATTCAAAACAAAAGTCTGAAGGGTCCATTATCCCAAAAGAAATGGAAACATACCAAAAACCATATCTAAAATACAATTATATATAAAAAGTGGAGCAAAGTCTGTGAACTCCAAATAATAATAAAAACCAAATGAAACCTAATCTAAAATAACTATATACAAAGGTGGCAGGCTAGTCCGACTGCTCACTTTATGATGTCCTGGGCCAGGGCATCATCGAATTCCATGTCGATGTTCTGAAGGCGGGCCTCTTCCGTGGCCATGAGGTTTTGCGGGATGCAACCATGGCCTCCTCCAAATCCCTGTGAGTTGCCACGAGGCACTCAGCCCACCTCAATGCCCTGTGCATGGAATTCTCCGCCCTGACCATTGTGAGCCGTGCCCTCTCCGCCCGCAGAAGCTCTGCACCTATTCGCTGGCCCAACCACTGCCACACGAAAGACACTCCCAATCCTGGGTCCTCCTGCCCACCGGCCGATGCCTGCCCCGATGATGTTGAGGGCCCCAAGGCCACATGACTCCTATGCCGAGCCTGCCGCCGCCATTCTGCTGCCTGCCGCTGCCACCATGACTGACCCCGGGTAGATGCCGACACCCGGGGCCATCGTGCAGGTGCCCTGCTTGTATGTGCCTGCACATCGTCCGTTGCCAGGGGTCCAGTTGCTGGGGTGACCACCTGTGCTGGAGCTCCGACTCCCGACTGTGGCAGGGAAGGAATCTCCACCAGCTGGCTGTGTTGGTTTGGCAGGTCCACAGGGGGCCCTGGTGTCATGTGGGCCAGAAGACAGCACAGAGAACGACTGGCGTATAGTGTGAACAGAGGAGGAAAGGGCCACAAGACAGAGCGACACATGGTGGAAACCCCCAAACATGAGCCCTCCCAACTGGGCCACATTGGCACACATCCCTTCGTGATGAAGCACCCATGTCATCACGAAGGAGACATGTGCGCAACACGACACCAATCAGGACGGACTCAATCCTGTCACGGGTCCCCACGTCCACAGGTAGAGGAGTGCCAGATGACATGGACCTCCACCCAACCTGCGGACGGGCCTGGGACGGGGCATCCCTGCTGGTGCATGGTGATGCAGTCACAGTGTCAGGGATAGTGACATGCACAGGCCCCTCCGTGGTGACCTGTGCTGCCTCCTGACCCTACCCCTGGACTGCACCACTTGCACCAGTGGTTCCACCCCTATCAGGGCCCATTAGTGGCTCTGAAGCAGCCTCCTCCTTCTCCGTACACACAACCAACCAGGATGGCTCCGCACTGTCTTCCGCCATCGCCAGCCCTGTGGGGGCTCACCCGCCCCTTCTGCTGCAGCCATAGTAGCGGACCTCGCATCACTGGCCAGTGGAGGCATGCCTGCCGCTTTCCTCCACAGCGCCGTCTCCGCCCTCTTCTTCACTCGCCGCTGTGTAAAGGGAGACATTGAACACAAGCATCAGGGTACTGTACAATAGTCCCCTAGACCCAAAGCAATAGCACATGAGTGGCACTGTCAAACGTCACTTCCATCATGTCCCTCCACAACACATGGGTCAGTGCAGGCAACACACATGCAGGAACAGGCATGGCACATACAACAAACATTTGCATCCATGCCCAAAGCACCATAGAAACATCCAATAGTGGGCTGAAACTCACATGCATCATGGGACATGCTGATCACATGCACAGTGGATACAAGGATGACTAGGCTGTATCACTGGATCAACACATCGTCAATGACATGTGTCATGCATCCATGGCATTTACCAGTCACTCACACACTACTCAGCCACACGGACATGTACACCATGCATGTCCATGACAGCAGCACCCATCTCTCACACCACAAACATGTCGAAGTACAGACACAGGCATGCATGCATGTGTGCATTCTGCATGCTGCTCCGCATGATGCATTGTAACACATACACCATCCATGTGGGTCACGCCTGACTGGACTCACATGCAACACCATCATGTCCCTGCACACACACATCCATACATGACTCATGTCATACATACAGCCAAGTAGCTAACTACCACCACACTGCAACATGCACTGTTTTAAACAGGAATGCATGGGCACTTACCTCTCTACTCCAGATGGGCCTGCATCCTGAGGATCTGGTGATGAAGCACTGGGCAAATGCACTCCAGGACCCTCAACAGCTGGGTGGTAAGGTGGACCCAGTGCCGGGGCTCCACCAGGATGCCAACTTCATTAGCACTGTTACTGACAGCTCTCTGCCTCTCTGCTGGGGGGTTGCCTCTGGTGCCGGATGGTGTTGTGTCGGTCATAGCAATCCCCGAGGCAGGTGTGGGTGCACAGCTGGGTCCTGGAGCTGGGCTGTGGAGTGATGGAACACCAGTTGGGAGTCTTCTGTTCCAGCAACTGGACCCCTGCAAATGGCTGATGTGCAGGCACCAAATGGCAGGGCACTGTTGGCAGCAGGCAGGAAGGCAGGCACCAGCAGATTGCTGGTAGGAGGCTTCCTGGGGAACTGGGGGCAGGAAAATGGCCTTCTGGGCAGGAGCGTGGTCTTCTGTGTGTTGTTGCGTGGCCAGCTTGATGCAGAGTGAATTGACACATGAAAAAACAGCACGTCAGTGTGCAATTCGAGGAAAGGGCCTTAGCGTGTAAGTGACGTAACGTGCACGGGCATTTCCTAATGCACGTGTTAATGGTCCATGCAGGTCTGCAGCACGCTGTAAGTGCTTTCAGTGGAGACCGACGCGTGTGTTTTTCCTACTTTCGGGTTCACGCGTGGTTACAGTGCCTACGCATATTTCTTTTCCACGCAAGGCAGACGGTGAGTCGCGCACGCTATTGCAGACTATTTTTCCCACTGCGGGTGCCCCTGTTTGTCGTGTACCCTATTTATTGAGCTCATAGTACCCTGCGTATTAATCGTGTATGCTTTTTTGTGTTCCTGGGTGCCACAGCGTGCGGTGTGAGTTTTTTTTACACGCACGTGGGCTACAGGGGTTGTGTATAGGTTTTTCTTGTATTTTTGGGGTGCCTGAGTGATGCGTGACCTTCATTTATCCCCAGGTTCCACAGGCAGCCTTGCAGGAGCACAGGGATGCGTCTAGCATCACATACCCTGCCCCCTTCATCCTAATTGACCGGGACAATTGTTCAGTGCAGCTCCCATTGGCATTAGTACATCTGTGCCATGGTTGGGAGGCTACCAAAGGTTAAGGGGGCTCACCTGCGCGTCCTGCCAGTTTTGGAAGTGGACAGGCACGTGGCCGGAGCTAACCAGGGAGTATGTGGAGTCCATGAACCAATAGGTACAGCCTGACTCTCTCAGCATGACCGTGGGACTACTTACTGCTTTGTATGATACTGTTCCATTGTATATAAATTGTTTGCAATGTTAACTGTAACTCCGCCTTGATTGTTACCACACAGTAATTCATCTGATTATGTCTTTTTGTAACTTACTGTCGAAGATATGCGCCCGGTTGCCTTCGGGCCTGGCTGCGCTATACAAATAAAACAAATACAAATGCAAATACAAATACATGTTGGCCAGGGTGGCCATAGGGCGGGAAGAGGCAGGGGTGCACCACAGGGGCAGGATGTCCAGCCACATGCTGGTGCAGCCATGCCACCACCCCCTGCGGCTCCAGGTGATGCTGCTGCTGCATCCGACCCTGGCACCCTTGCAATCCCACAGTAACATGTGCTGACACGGGCCCACCGGTAGTGGTAGATGCAGGTGCAGCTGTGGCGACCACCACACAGCCCGCAACCTGCCAGGGTTACTCGTAATATGACGGTACGGTATGGACGGTGCCAGTGACGTACCAGCACCGTCTATGGCATACCGCCTTACTCATAATGACCCCCTTTGTATGTGTGGGAGATTTTTGCAAGGTGAGTTTATCAGGTTCCATGTCAGGTGTGAATGTCTCATGCCTGTTTCCATTTCTCACGTTGCACACCAAATGCAAAAATGCGGGCTCTCGGCGTCGCTAGCCTCGGGGGTGGGTTGAGCGCGGCATAATGTCCTCTCGCCATTACGTTGACTGAGGCCCCTGTGTTGACCAGCACCGGGACCGGCGAGCAGTTCACCTCCACGACGCATCTCGGCTGTCTCCTGCTCTTCCCCTTGAGGACTTCCATGCTGGAGACGAAGAAGATATTCTCCTCATCCTCTTCCTCCACTTCTTCCGCCGGCGTCTCCTCTCCCGCCTGTTCCACCTGAGCTACATTGGGCGGGCGGTTTTGGCGAGGGGTCCACAGACGGGGTTGTCCCCTCGGAATCAGTACAGGCAGGGTCGCCCTGCACACCCTCGAAAAGTGGTCGGGCACCCCACAGCGTCCGCAGATCTTTCCTATTGCCATGCACTCAGACGAGTGGGGGAGGTCATAGCCGCACTTCTGGCATGACTCCACTGGCTTACCAGCTCTGTCTCTGGGAGCCCCACCGGGCCTTCGCACCCCTCTGCCGCCTCGCCAGACAGCGCACACCTCTTCTGGCCTCGCTGCGTGGGATCCGGCCTCCATCTTGTTGGCACGGGCCTCCGCCACCTCATGGCACCGCCCGAGCTCCAGGATTCTGGGCAGGGTGAGTCCGGGCTCTCTCAGGACCTGTCGCCTCAGCTTGCCAGATGAACATGCCTGGATTAGCATGGTCCTCATCATATCCTCCGCATCCCCCCATGCACACCCTTGGGATAGGCGGCGCAGGCAGCCATAGAAGGTGTCGAGCGTTTCATCCTCCTTTTGTCTGGCCGAGAGCATGACGAACCTCTCATAGTCCACGTTGGCAAGGGGAATGAAATGCGCGAGGAGGGCGGCTTTGGCTTGGTCATAGGAGTTGTCCACCGGAGTTAACGACTCAAATATCTCCTGTACAGCTGCTCCGGCCGAATACAGCATCGTAGCCACCATGCTGTCATTGTCCGTGACCTGGGCGGCCCGAAAGTACATGTCCAGCCGTCCAATCCATCTTCTCCATCGGGGGCCCAGGCTGGACGGAGGACCCGTAGCGTCAAACTCCGGAATGGGCTGCAAGGCCGCTTGCGCCCTGGCTTGGGCCATGGCCAGGGGTGGTGGTTGGTTCGGGGGAAGAGCGGCACCAACCGTGGGTGTAGGCAGCCCAGACGTCGCAGGATGTGGGGTTGGCTGTGGGGGATTCTGTTGAAACAAATCTGCCAGGCTTTCGTCCTGCGAATCCTCCGAGTCCGTGGCAGTCGCACCCTCCAGGGCGCCAAAATCACTCATGGGCCCAAGCGCACAGGCACCCTCGTTCTAGTCCTGAGGGCCGCAACTTGCACCTCTCCCCACACTGCCACCACCCTCGTGATGATGAAAGGGTTAAAGGAGCTACCTTGAGGCGTCTCGTTCCAACGTGGATCTCAGGAGCGGGCATGCCATCACCCACGTGATGATGAAGGGGTTGAAGAGGGTCCTTGAACCAAATTTTCCAAAAATTGAGCTTCAAAAATGGAGTGGGCTGAGAAAGCCCAGCCACCTCAGTCCATCTTCCAGCTACCACACAACGTTACAGACTGAAAATTGGCCAAAACATCAAAATTCAGGCATGGGCCTGCGGGTTAGGCTGCCCGCAGTCAGCAAATCCACAAATTGGGCTTGGATGGCCTTCCGACTCCAAACCGGAGCTTTCGGAAGTTCCTCAGCCACGTGCGCAAGATGGCCGCCAGCCGCGTGTATGGTCCGCGGCCACAGCGTGAGACGAAACATCCGCGGATGTTTCGTCGTCGGAGAAAAATTATCCGGGATCGCTCTCACCGCCGGGCCCGGGCATCCAACACTCGTCGCCACTGTTGGGGGTCGCTGGGTGCCCCCACGCGTGCCCGTGAGCCCCTCCACCCACAGACTCAGACCAGACACGTCTGTGTGCTTCGGGCTCCCCGGTCGCTCTGACGCGGCCGGGAACGCCCCGTTTATTTAAGACGCACGCGGCGACGTGCAACGTCACGCCGCCGCGTGCGCGTCTCCCTCACGGGGCAACGCCACACTATCCGAGTTCAAAATTTGAATGCAATTTCAAATGTGCAGAAAACACCTTTCACTGTGTCTGATGGGGACAGGTGGGGCGGGGGGAGGGAAGGGACATGACAGGGTCATTCGTCATGCATTTATTTTTAAGTGGAACAACAGCAGTGCTGCCCCACTTGCAGTTCTATCCCTCATACAGAGAAAGGGATGCTTGTGTCTATGTTTAGCATCTCATAATGACAGACTGTTTAAGGACCGGGCTCTGTGAAATGCGCTCCAAGCAGGCACGTGGCTGCTGTGAGCCTGCTGCAATGCATTTTTGTCTGGCGTGTGCTCCTGATACTAATGTATGGACAGGGGGCGGCCAGCACCTCATTTGCACTGCAGCTCATCACCCTGGAAATACACCACTTTTATGGGCAAGGCGACCCATGCATTGACAACGAAATGGACATCTAAAAGAGGTGCATCCCTAACACTATCTGTAGAAGCCCAATTTTCTGAAAAACTGCCCCATTAAATGCAATGTAATATACTTTACACAAAGGAAAACAAACTCAAAATAAATAATGGGCAGATCCTTTTAACCTTTCTCAGGGTCAAGGCATGATTTTTACATTTGCTTAGATAGGGACTCACAGAAGCCACCCGGTACACTCTAATATTAACCTTTAGTAATTGCAGTTTCATTTAACCTTTCTCTGGACTCAAAAGTGTGCTTATTAAACATGCTTACATAGGGGCTCCCAGGAGCCAACTGTTGCAAAAATACATTCCAATTGTACCCTCAAGTAATGGCCAGATCCATCTAACCTTTTTTGGGCTCAAAAAGCGTGCCTTAGGTGAAATGAATGATCGGCCTGAATAAATTACCCAAAAAAAAGAACATCCGTTTATCAATACATTAGTATACCAATTTGTGAAATATGATTATACCATTTAAGCCAATTGATTACCCCAGGTAACTGGACTTTAATCAACAGAATGGGCAGTCATAACTAAATTCTACACCACTCCAATATAGCAGATCGCTAGTTAAGCCTTCCTAATAGAAACCAGCAACAGGCTATGATTGTTTAATCACTCATGTCACTTTAAATGTCTCAGGTTTTTCTTTCGAAACCGATATGGAGTGGATTCCCAAAGGGACCGCAGATCAGTACGGGCAGCGTAACCCCTGATGTTAAGCTAAGTAGATGGGATAGGGTTCAGAAACAATCCTCTCCTTTCTTGCACTAAAGAGAAGACTAGGCACCAAGAGAAACTTTTTGTTCCAAGCTACAGAAATACATTAAGCATCATAATTAGGTCTAGCAAAGCATAGCAAGGGTTTTTCGAAATGTACTATGTAAGGAATATTTGCATGGGGAAGACCAGGCACTAGGCACCAAAACAAACACTTTTTTTCCAAACTACAGAACTGCAGTAAGTATAATTTATGGGTCTAGGTCTAGCAAAACACAGCAAGGGCTTTGCCAAAAATACTATGCGAGGAATAATTGTATTCTTTGACACTAATTTAGCATGCTGACCAGGCTGGGAAGATAAGGAATATGCAAAAGAAAGTTCTGCTTTAAGTACTACGGACTAAGGTCAATCCTAAAAATGTCCAGACAAATATAGAATTGAAGCAGAGCACTTCAGGATATCAACAATGATAGCACAGAAGAATAAAAGAACATGCAAATCTTGAAATATACAAGGTGACTTTACATCTTTAATCACATCATGCACTTCTAACGTTAAAATTATGAGCAATATATATTGTAACGACAATGTGTATTTCTAACAGGCAGTGACATTTTAAGTAGACTTAAAACAAAATGGATGGAAACATCAAGAATACACCAGATCAAAAAATGAAGGACTAGAATGTATTTCTGCAATGCATATATTTAAATCACTTCCTAAGCACAATCCGACTAAAGATGCAGAGCAAAATCTAGGCACCAATATAGCTGCATGACAACAAAAAATCACTGTGTTGATACAGTACACCTCATATCACACCCCAAAAAAAATAGTCACCAACAACCACAAATCACTGAATTTGACCTGATTCACCCTCTGGCTGCTAAGTATGCAGACCTCGTGGCATTGCCCTAAGCCAATCCATTTTTTATCAATGTTGACAAAGGATCCCTACTGTCTTACAAAGGATCCGTAGATATAAATAAACAAAAAAACTGAACATGATTTATGATTTTCTCTTTATTTGTCTGTCCGTCTGATTTATTATTTTTCCTATTATTCTTCCTAATTTTTATGGTTGCAAAATGGCCAATTCATTAACCCATTTTCAGAGGATCGGTAGATATAAAAACATAAACAAAACAAACATGATTTATGATTTTCTCTTTATTTATCTGTCTGTCTTATTTATTCTTTTTCTTATTATTCTTCCTAATTTTTATGGTTGCAAACAGATCAATTCATGAACGCATTTTCTGTTTAATTTATTTAATTCACTAATATCTATCAATCTATGTAACTACTGATCCTACAATTGTTTAATCCTCTCCCTACCTGTAACCTTGTAGATTTATTTTTTACTAACCGCCTTGAGAAAGCACAATGGGTGAAACCTTTTGGTCATAAGAATTGGCGGCACACTAAGCCAACGCTTCAGGATGTTAAAGTCACAACTAACCCACTGCAATTTGTGATGTAATGAAGCAGAATTTGCACATAAATGTGAACAATATATAAACTGCATGACGTTGTACTGATAACGGGGGAATCTTCTTACAAACTCAAAAGGAATCCTCTTATATTACTATTCAAAAGTCGTAAACATTATTTTGAATGTAAAATAAATCCTATGCAATGTTTATCTTAAAAAAACTCTATAATACATAAGGCTTTGATAGTTGTGCCAAGTTCAAAATAGTTCAGAAACAATTCTATTCTATTTAATATTTTTATAATTTGCTATTTCAATGTTCATTTAATTATGGCAGAAAAAGAAAAATGCATGAAGGGATGTTTAAGTTTACTTTTTGATACTTCTTAATATTTGTGTGGCATGTTTCAAGATTCCGACTTTCTGTAAGAGCATCAACTACGGCCCTCCAACCCACTTGGATCATTTGGATGTCATTAATTCCTGCTCCTCTCTCTTCAATACTGCAAATAGAAATGCTAAACTCCCTATCATCCCCATCTGTTTTGTTAACTATCGATTAGTGTTGGTTTATAAATTCTCTCTCAGGCTATGAATTCTGGATTTGGTTTATTTATTATTTACACAATGATGTGCCTACTGAGCTGTAGTAGGGTATCTATACAGTATTGTGCAAAAATTTCGACTCTATAATGCCAAACTGTACAATACTGCGCTTTTGCCCCGTACCAAAATTCCGGCTGAACTCGCAGTCAGAATTTTGGTATGGGGCAAAAGCATCTCTTTATTGAAAAGCATAACAAAATAAAAATCCTGTTTCACTGAATAAGGGGGCTGTGGATAGGGACGATAAAGTTAAGAAAGAAAGAGAAGGACCATGCTGCGCCAGTTCTCAGGAACGTTAGTGAAATGATGCAGGGACAGGGAGGAGTTGGCGGTACGCATAGAAATTTGCCTCCTGTGCTGCCGAAAAGGTAAGTAAGGAGGGGAAGGGTAGGTGAGTTGGGGATGCAGACAAAAGTGAGCAATTTGATCACTGTGCCGCGCCGTAATGGAAGTGAGAATTTTATTGTTCGACATTATAAGTGGCGCAGTGATCACATACATCCATCTATACTACACTATGCACACAGAACATTGTAAGCCAGAAATGGTGTTTGTTCTTATTCAAATGAAATCGCACCCTGCTTTGAATACAGCAAAAGAAGGATATATTTCATCTTAACAAGCTAGAAAATCCTATTCCTTGTCTGGTGATAATTTATAAACCACTGTTATGTTATGTTATTGTGCATTTGTAAAGCGCCTTATATACCATTGGTATGATCTCAACGTGCTGTCGGTTGAACGCCCTCAGGGACCATAGTTCAGGTAAGTGGAGAGAGTAGGGTAGTAAATAGTGCCTGTGGGCACTAAGTATGTGTGTAGTATGTGTGCAGCAAGTGTGGTTTACGTAGTGTGTAGCTGCATTCTAATGCTTGGTGTGGTGGTGGTTGTGTGAGGTCAGTAGAATGTGTGCAGCAAGGCCGTTGACCTCAGAGTTTGCATTCTGGCAGTAATGGAGCTTGTCTATGAGATTAAGTGTGCAGCTAAGCAGATTTTTCGTGGGGTATAGCTGCGTTCTAAAGACTGTTGAGGTGTTCCTGGAGGTGTGTAGGTGTATGTGCAGCTAGGCCGAAATTGATCGAGGGGTATAGCTGCATTCTATTGTTTGTTGGTGTAGAGGAGAGAGTGATCATATCGGTATGTGTGAGTGTCTGTGCGGATTGCTGGGAGAACCCTATTTCAGATTAACTTCCAGTGCCCACTAAGCTGATCGTATCTATTCTAGAGGTTTGGGGCATTGGTTTGCTGGGAGAGATTCTCAGTCTAGCGCAGAGTTTGTTCTGATTACCCGGCTTGAGTTTGTCTTTCCATGTTTGGCAGTGTCATCTGTGCTCAGTGGCCCTATTCCTAATTTCTATTCGGTTAAGCGAATTGCAGGTCTATGGTCATCTCTGTGTCTCGTTGAGTCTGTCATTGTTTATTAGGAAGATACCTTCTCATTGTACAGTTACATCCAGTTCTGTTCTATAAGACTTACGAGTTCTAGCTAGATTTGATAACTGGTGTTCAGTGGACTCAGGGACCAGCAATAGCAACTATGGTCATCTCTGTGTCTTGTTGGGTATGTAGATTGCTCATTGGAGGACACCTTCTCAGTGTGCATTTACTTCACTTGTGTTATTTTGGACATACAAGTACATGCTAGATATGAAGACCGGTACTCGGTATGCCTGAAGGTCAGGCAACAGATCAGGCCATGATGTAAGTGGTATGCCTAAACTGGCAGCATAATATGCAGCGCGGGCCAGAGTGATCCTGATCTGGTGTGCATTGAGAGTATTGATGACAGGTGGCGCACCTCAATGTCACTTGCAGGAGCTTGCCTTGCCAGATTCCTAGCCTGATTCAAAGTGTATTCCCTTGAGATGGAACCGAGTCAGTCCATTGCTGAAGCTTGGTTATAAGTACCAGTGGGCCCATTTTCCAGGTCCCGGGTAATTGTTTATAGCGGGAGGTTGGGTATTCCTGTTTTAGATTATGGTTTGACTTGTTGAATTATATTGTATTATTGTCCCTTCTGAGAGGTAAGAGTGCTAGGGAGCTCATCTGATTGGAGAGCGTAGTGTATATCTGCAAGAGAAACACAGCAGGTCCTACCCAAGCATAGTGGATACTGTGCCCCAGGTGAAGGAGTTCATGGCATCTATTCCCAGGCAGATCAGGCAAGCATGCGTTGATCAGAGACCATTTTGGCTAATCTTCAAAATTCTATCTAGATGTGATGCATGGCTAATCTTCACAATTCTATCTAAATGCAACGCTTGGCTTATCTTCACAATTCTACCTAAATGTTATGCATGGCTAATCTTCACAATTCTACATAAATGTGACACATGGCTAATCTTCACAATTCTATCAAGATGTGCCACATGGCTCTTTTTCGTATATCTATCTAAATTTGACACATGGCTAATCTTCAAAAATCTATATAAATGTGACACATGGCTATCCAAATGAAATGCATTCCTAATATTCCTAATATGTCTGCTGTAACACATTTTCTGCCCCCACAATACATTTGGGCGCAACACTTTTAATTTCATGCAAAATACATCTAAATCCTGCATGACATCTGCCCCTCAGTAGACCCAATGTTTTTATTTTTATTTTCCCCAGAACAAATAGGTGCATTGACAGTTGTATTTTAATGTGAATGCAAACATTAACAGCCTCTAGCCATACACAAGGAACTTCAATGTTCTTTAAGTTGTTCTTATTCAATAAAGATGTAAAATTGACATTGGCACTCTATGTGAATGAAAACATAAAAGGCCCTCAGCCGCATATTGGGAACTCTACTGTTTTTTGAGCTAGCTTAATTCCCACAAGCCGGAAAATATGGTGTACAACATTGGACTGAACTGTATAATGTAAACTGCATTTTTTTCTATATTTGAAATGTCTGATGCTACAATTGTCACATTAGTTTTGTTTTAGATTTAATCGCAAACAATTGTTAGATCAGGTAGGATTTATGTAACCTGTTCTCTTCTTTCATATATCTCATGTGATCATTCTAGGGTCACTCACACCATTTCTACATTGGGTCTTGTCTACCTAAGAACCTACCTTTTTAATTTCTATTCAAGTGTGGTTCCCTTACATCACTTGGAGAGATTTACAGTTCGAAAATATAGAATAAAGATTGATCAAGTCTTTGTTTATTTTTGTTTGGATCACTTTGCATTTACGTTTATTACTTTCTTTTGTAGAACAATAATAATTTTCTATTTTTGCAAGCTGTGTTATGGTGGTTCTTTGACACAACATACTTGTCTGGATTGTGATTTGGTTAGAGCCAAACCCATAGGTTGATGTCTTGTAACTACTGTACCATAACAGTACTTGAGGTATCAACCATTAGCAGCAATTTTCCTTTTCTTGACATGTCTGCCCCTCAGTGTACATGTAGGTGCAACACATTTCCTTCCACAATTCAATACAATGGCCAACTATGAGGTGTATCACAAAGGCTGATTATGGAGGGTAGCACACTCCAACTCAGGGGCCAACTATGTCAGCATCATTTACAGAGTAGTAATAGTGTAAGAGTGGCTGGGTTTCTGGAGCACATTAATGGTTGTGCTTCCTGCACCTATCGCCGAATAATGGCTAGTCACAGGGCGTGGCAATGTTCTATACAAATTAGCCATGGTGCCGAACTTAATAACTAACTATGGAGCGCAGCGCAGCAATATCTCTGAGTGCAGCAGGGACATAAAACAAAGCTATACTAACAGTTTGGGCATTAAGTATGGCTACCATATGTAATTTAGGCTCCATCTAGAGTATAGCTATTTTACACATTTTGACTGAGTGCCAAAATGGGTACCTTACACAACTAGGCTTGATAACAGGCAATACAAGTGGTGGGGGTTTTCTGGAGCATAGTAATGGCTGTACTGCTCACCCACACTACGCTTACCTTACCCATCACTGTAGGTTGTCTGCGTCAGGCATCCCAGGCAAACACGGGCAAACACAGAGTGGAGCTGTTTGTTAGAGAGCTGACCTTTGCCTCTGGCTTTATCCGAGGGCTACCTGAGCAAGTCTGCCCTGGGCGGGCTGATGATGAATGGTGTTTCCTTGTTATGTGGCCATCGACACAGGCCAATCGGAGGGAGTAAAAGCAGGGTGCAGACTATGAATTACTAACTGTAAACCAGGGAAACTAAAGGCAGGCACCCCTGACTCCCTCAGCCAATTGCTATCAAACATGGGATGGGAGAGAAAAAGTTAACAGAAACAAAGGACTACACCCCCCAAGGCAGACCTTTCTAGAAGTTGAACCAGCAGGAAAAAAAATGATTTGTACAATCCACTTAAAACACAGATAAAACCCTTCAAAAAGGACCTAAACAGTCTGACAACCTATGACAAGGTGCTTGCTGTGCAGAATGTCTATGGATTACTAACTGCAAGCCAGGAAAACTACTGACAATTAACAGGCACACCAGCAGAAAAAAAGATGTGTAATTTCCTCTTAAAATAGATATAAAACCTCCCCCAAAAGACCCCAAATAGGCAGGAAACAGCTTACCAGGTGCTTGCTGTACAGGATGCTTATGGATTACTAACTGCACAGGGGAAACTACAGACAATGGAAAGGCACCCCTGACTCCCATAAGCCAATTGATATCAAACATGGGAGTGTAGAGAAAAAGTGAACAGAAACCAAAAAATAAACTGTGTGCTATACATAGGAAAACGCTGTGTGTTCTACAGTAAATCAGATTTTACTATGGCAAAGCATTGTTGCATTTAACACAACATTAGTAATGCACATAAATACATTCTATTTGGAAAGAGCCCTCCATAGTAGCAATTACCTCCCCAATCCACCCACTGATGGGTCTTGGTAGAGAAATAGTTCTAGATGCCTGCATCTAATTACATTGGGGAATTTCCATACTCACTTTTCGATATTTCTTCAAAGGCTCAGAGCCATTCCAATTCTGTTTGTGTCAACATAATACTATGTACACAATACCAGATGAGAAGCTCTCATAGACCCCTTTGTAAAACCTTCAGTCAGTGATTAATAGGGTTAGCTGGCAGACCATCGTTGTGTCTCCATTGGGAATGCAGCTTATTGATTGTATGGGGAGAGCGTATGTCGAATGGTGCAACCTCAAGTGCATTCTCGGTTTTTGAAGCCCTGCGCCTGGAGAGCATATTCCCATGTCATGGGATCAGTTTAGATTACATTTCTTGAGAGGACCTTTTTGAGTCCCATTTGGAATGTTTAGGTGTATTTTCCCAGAGAATATTTCTCTTATAATGAGCCCATATGGTTAGGGTCATCTCATTAAACATGGGCCTTGAAAAGGTGGACTTTGTTTTAGTGCTTGTAGTCGGGCCAGTTTGGGGCTGCTGGGCGGATGGACGATCTAGTTATAAAGCTTGCTTCCGCTTCTCCAGCTGTATGTTTTTGATTTCATCCCACTATGCAAGACAACGGAGTGTTCTCTTTTTTTCTCTTCTGATATGTGACTGAGATTGGATTACAGAATGGATTGTAGACTACCCCAGGCCACAAGATTGCTTTAATTGAAGAAAAAGGCAATAAGGGGAGTTGTGTTTGTGTCCCCGCAATGCATTTTCTATGGCATACTGGTTTAGGGTTCGAAACCTGGAGCTTGCACTGACCTCTACAAGAACAGATTGATTGTTGCTATTAAAGCGCCCTCGCCTGGCTATAAGATTACTTTGATCCATCCTATTGCTTCATTGGAAGTTTATGCTTGAGCGTAGCTGCATTAGGGGTAGGGGAACAAACTAAGACAGCCCTCTTAGTCAGTTAGACATTCCCTCACAGTGTTTCTGACTATAATGAGTATATTGAGTGCATTGGTTGTTTTGGACGCCCCGCCTACCCTTTTGGGTGGATTTGTGCATCCCTGTTTATTGCATGCTCTGTGGCCGAACTTTGTGAGACAAATTTCAGGTATAGCCCAGGGCATAAGGTTAGTGGACAGACTTTTCTATGAGAAGACTGATAAATGGCCCTACATTTTAATAACTGATTTTATTTGTTTTACCCTGAGGCACTTTGTGATTCTGATGGGACTTAACTATGTAAACCATTTAAACCATTTAAACATTTTAACAAATCTTCATAATTCATATGATTATAGATATTTAATTAATTGTGGTATTGTGATATAGTGGTATTATCTATATAGCTCACTTTTAGGATATACTGCGCTCACATTGTGTGCACCCCACCTAATAGGTTTATTGCTAAGGCTTACAGCCAGAACATGTCAAAGAGAAAGGCCTTGAATGACCTGCCCAAAACAGTGGCTGAGAAAAAAGAGCTGGCACATTTACTAATCATATTGATGAGGCCAATGCTATGCTAAATGAAATAGCTAGCTTGCTACATCTCATTGAGCCACAGGGAACACCATCCGTATCTGGAGCACTTGAGGAGATTATAGGCGGAGGGAAAGGGAAAGTAGGTGGGAAAATGGGGGAAGAAGACTTCTATTTGGAAAGTACCAGACAATGACAAGCTATACTTAATCGTCTTAGTGCATGTTGCAGTCAGGTCTGTTCCGGTAAACTCTCCCTGAGGATATGCAGAAGCTGGTACTTGATAGCTTGGACAGCACCAAATTCATGCTCTCTGCTCTGGCTGAAGGTGGGAAGATGCTGGTACGGTACAAAGTTCCAAACCCTCTTGATCAGCAAGGAGGGAAACATACTATATTCCTGTGGAGTTAATAATCCCAAATCTGGCACTGCAAAGGGAGTGTGTGGAGGGTGAGTGAGTATTACCCCACTCAAGGAATCCAAGGCCTTGATCTATCTTCCAGATGTAGAAATCCAGAACAATTTCTCACTGCTAAATTGGGTGGAGTCAGAGCTGGCACAGGGTATTGATTGCGCTAAACTCCCTAATGTCTAAGCAGGCTGTATAATAGTGGACAGTGTGGTAATATCTACTGCAAAGGTTGTAACCACCTTTTATCCACGAAATCCAAATTTAAGAAAGCCAATGAGCTTTTGTGGCATGTAATCCAGTCAATCAAGGGAACCCTATAGGAATGGCAATCCACACATCCAGTCGGAAGCAGTACAGGGATGTAAGACCTACTGGGCAAGCAAACCCTCCCCCCTCCCCCTGGGCCCAGGGGCTAAGCAAAACGGAATACAATAAAACTGGTGCAGATGACAATGTCGTGGAAGTCATTCAGGTGCATGAGGCAAAGAACTGCCCAAAGAGATCATTTGGTGGGCCACATCTTTCCCATAGGTCAGTGGGTGAGTCTTCTGAGGTTTGGGAATCTCCAAGAATTGCACTTATTTGATTATTTGATAAATGTCCCTAAGAAAGGGAATTTGAGATACAAATCGGGAGACTACCATGTAAACAATGTTACTCATTGGGTAAGAGTGAAAAGAGGCTGCTATTCCATCATATGTAATGATATAGCTGCCTGTACAGACTTGCCAGGCCTGCAGAACAGGGATATCATCAAAGTACAAATGGTGGATTCTCAGCTCATTGAGGGCCTTCAATTAAAGGGACAATGGCCCTCCCACTCACGATTAATGAATGCCCTCTTGTACACCCCAGACATTTTAGTAACAGGAGGTGCAAGAAGAATTGAAACAAATTATTTACAGACCAGACTGCCTGCCACTGCCCGGTCATCCTCCCAGCTCCCAGCAATGCAAATTACCAACTGACCAACCTGTCTGCCCCTGACATATGCACATGTGAGAGCATCCACATTTGAAATTGAGGGAAACTAATGCATGCAGGCTTACAGAGCCCTCTCCAGCAAATGCAAATAGAAGACTGTCTACCAGTGCCAAAATTGTCTACCAGGATGGTGCTGAGGATTCAGGGGGCTGGTTCATCCAGGTACAGATGATGCAAATGCCTTGCTTGGGGCTGGGGTGCACATTATATTTTGGAATGTAGGTGGGGTAAATAAATGCCCACCGACAGTGAATGGCTAGATTTCATCTGCACATGTTGGGTAATTAATCTCAAAGAAGCATGGGTGCTGGAAGCTATACACTTACAGGGGTGTGCTACTTTCTCAATTACGGCCTGGCAAGGGAAGGATGGCAGTATTTTAACTTGGGTTAATGTCTCCCCTTTTGCCTCCATAATTGTCGATGGGAACGGTTTTAATGATGTCTTGGAGCTCCACATGAAACACCTTGATGGAACTGAAGTCCTCCTCATAAACCTGTGTAATCGGCAGACTGTGGGGGCCGGGGTTGGGCTTTTTTTCCTCCTCCTTCACGAGAGGATTAATGAATGGAGCCTTAGGTGGGGTGCCCCATAAGGATTCTGGTTGTAGGAGATTTTAACTTACGATTTAAGCCCCTGGACAGCATGGCAGACGTCACGGATGAGGAAGAATCAATATGGGGAATAGTGGAAATCAAAGCCTGCCAATACAAGAGACAGTACAGAAACATTAAGGAGGGGGTTATCCTTCTTATCACAGCCCAGGGGACTCTCCCACAGGGGAAACATTTGATAACAGCACATGTAATAGCAGGATTGATATTATCCTGATCGAAGTGGAACCCTGGACCGTAATTACGTACTTCTCCATTCATCTGAGAGTGGATAGTGGTCATCATCCACTAGCTGTAGAGTTGGAAGACGATGATTATCTATAACTGATCTTGTCAAGTTTTCCATCAAGTGGGCACGGCTGGAGCAGGTGATACTGATGGCCTATAGTAGTATTTTGCCATCTTTGGAGGGTTTCCTTGTCACTGATTCTGAGGATTCTGCCAAGATAATAGACATCCATGAGGAACTAACTAAGTCCCTTGGGGCCTTTTTTTTACCAAACTTCACAAATACAGTGATTGTAGATGGGCTAAGAGCCTACTGATCAGAAAGGCCAAACACGTCAATGAAGAGGGTGCCTCGGTGCTTTGCAAGGCTAGGAAAAACTACTTCACCAGCCTAAAAAGTAAGAAACTGGCTTGGGTGGGGGAGATTTGGAGCTCTCTTTCCTGTCAGCTACTGATAGTGCCGACTAACTGGGTTTTTGGGCAATAATGTTTGCTGGACACCCATTGGATTGTAATTCCTTACAGGGATGTATACCAGAAGAAACTTGGGTCAATCATTTCACTAAGTTATATCAAGAAACCAGGGTATTTGAGGCAGCAGGACCTGAGGGTGGCGACTGCATTCTAGATGACCCGGACTGTAGCCACGTCCCATTAGTTCTGTCCAGTGAGGAAGTTGGATTTGCCCTTAGAAGTCAGAAACTAGGAAAGGCACCAGGCCCGGATAAGGTACCTGTGAATTGTCATGCCTCTGAGTCAGATATCTGGATCCAATAATTAACAAAACTTTTTAATACAACCTTCAGGCACAATGTTCCCCTGTTTCCTGGACCCACGCTGAAAAAGGACCATTTTCAAGAAAGGCACCAGGGATTCTGAGAGCAACTAAGGCCCCATATCTCTACTAGATTCGGGCAGGAAGATCTATGCACAGGCAATGCTGAACCATGTTCAATCTTGGATCGAGAAAAAGGGGATTATCATTCATCCACAGGCAGGCTTTTGTAGTGGGCTGAGCACAGTGGACCAGAGCCTGTGCCTTCTATTGGTTTGTGAAAAACATGTTCTCTTCACGAAGCTGAACATATACACCATCATTACCAACGGATGGCATTTGTTACTGTGCCAAGGATTAGAATGTGAGCTATCATCCTCGCCTTTACATACCAGCCACACTATTAAAAACTATTCCAAATCTTTTTTGGGGGAATTCAGCAGTCGTGAGATCAGGCATCAATGATAGTTTTACTGTAACGCTCACCTGACTCCCACGGGGGCGCTGGCCTGGTTCGCGCTGCTGTGACCTTGTCTAAGGTGATGCGCAGGGTTCGGAAGACGGACTGGACCGGGCCCCAGATCTGGCTTGTCTGACTCGCAGAAGTATCCTTCTGTAGGTGAGAATAGGGGGTTAACTGTCTGCGGAGTAATGCAATCGGCCTCCCACTTACCCCTCTCACCCTCCTCAAAACCCTTCTGTGCTTCCCCGTAGCGTCTCACCTTAGGGTCTGGAAGGACGAGCTCTCCATCCTGCTTCTGATGCAGGGGCGCGTTGGTATCCAGTTACGTCAGTGGATTTTCGGATGGGTGAGAACCAAACTTGCTTGGCTTCCAGGTAAGTTTTTCTATAAGTGGTTCCCCTTGTGTCCATGCATTAATGTTCTAATGCTAGTGTCTTTTTCCCCATAGGGGCCGGGGTACGGAATGCCGGGGAACAGGCACCGACCCGAGGTGAGCGGTGAAATCCTTGTGGAAATCAGGTAAGTCTTTAATTAGTGTTTTGGTAATGTCTTTTCATTCACTCCTTAACGCTGATGTCTTTTTCCCCTTAGGGGCCGGGGTCCGAAAATGCCTGGATGCAGCGCGGACCCGACATGAAAAGGGAATGACCCAACAGGTAAGTCTTGACATGGAGTTTTAGCTTCCCTTTTCCCTTCTTTCTCTCACCTTTGTTCTTGTCTTTTTCTCCCTAGGCGCGGGGGCGCGACTGCGAATCCGGATGGTCGCTGCTGAACATGGAGGTGCCCTGTAAAGGTGAGTAGAATGCGGCGCTGCAGCGATCGATGCGATGTGCTTTTAAAAATAAATGTCTTCCTTTTCAGGATTGTCGGCGAACTGTCTCTGGGATGCAGATTCAGCAGGTGAGGCATTTTCCTTCTTCTGTTCTCTTGTTCCCTTCCTTTGCAGGTGATTCAGGATGCTGGCAGGTGTGGCAGAAGTCATGATGCAGGAGCAGACACGGTGAGCGTCCAGCTGCTAAATGCAGAACAACGCGAAGCACGTGTGGCTGATCGGGTGTGGTTTAAATAGCCTTGGAAGAAGTTCCTAGAATGTGTCCTTCCTCCAATCAGGTATGTATCCTTCCCTGACCACGCCCGGGTGGTAAATGAGTCCCAAAGGTAAAGTAGTTCCTTTCAGGCCTCAAGGAGGCCGGGGTTCTGCAGCATGGTCTGCATCAGGTAAGTGCACCCAAACACTTTCATAATGAGCCTGGCGCCTATGGCGCCAGGACTGACGTTTTCTATGAGCCTGGCGCCACAAGCGCCAGGACGCTGTCCAAAGGGCCCCCATAAGGGGTTGCTGGGACCTTCCCCGGGGACTTGATGTCTGCTTTCGGGGACGCAGGGCCTGAGCCGGATCCCCGGGAGCGGGCATCGTGTCAGCACTCCCCCCCAAGGCCCCTCCCAAGGTTGTTCCCTCCGGGGGTTTTGGTTTGTTTGGGAAGAGTCGGTGGAATTTCCTGACTAATCGAGGTGCATGCACATGGTCACTGGGTTCCCACGACCTCTCCTGAGGTCTGTACCCCTTCCAATCAATTAGGTAGAAAAGCTTTGACCTAAACATTTTTGAATCTAAAATGTTCTTCACTTCGAATTCGGGTTCCCCATTTATTTCAATAGGTTCTGGAGGTTTGAGTAGTCGGGTTCCGGGTACCACTGGTTTCAGAAGTGACACATGAAAAACAGGGTGAATTCGCATATTAGCTGGTAAATCTAGTTTAACCGCTACTGGGTTAATTATTGCCGTAATAGAATAAGGTCCCAGATATTTTGGGTTAAAAGTTCGAGGCCCTTTGAGCGGTAAATGTCTGGTAGCTAACCACACTTGATCCCCAATCTGATACGTAGGTGCTTCACTCCGATGTAGGTCAGCATTCTCCTTGTATTTTCTCTTGGCTTGTTGTAAATGCGTGGTTGCCTCTTTGAAGGCTCGGGTAATGGTAGAATGCAGATGTTCTACTGCGGGCACTCTGAGGTTCTGAGGTGAGTCGAGGTTTGAGGTTCGAGGGTGATGTCCAAACAAGGTATAAAAAGGACTATGGCCAGTTCCAGAGTGTACCAAATTATTATATGCGTATTCGGCTATCCAAAGAATGTCCTTCCAGTTGCTTTCAGATTGCTGTAAGATACACCGTAAGTACTGCTCAAGGGTCTGATTTGTCCTCTCGGTCTGACCATCGGTCTGAGGGTGGTGACTGGTCGATAATCTTACGTCGATTTGTGCCATTTGACAACCTTTGCGCCAGAAGTGGGAAATGAATTGGCTTCCCCGGTCAGAGATTAGTATAGATGGGAATCCATGTAGCCAAACAATATTTTCGAGGAATTCTTTGGCTAGGACAGAAGCTGAAGGTAAACCTTTCAAAGGAATGAAGTGGGCCATTTTGGAAAACAAATCCACAATTACCAGAATGGTATTGTATCCCGAACAAGGAGGCAAGTCCGTAATAAAATCCATTGATAGGGTGTGCCAGGGTGCTGGCGGTATGTCTAGAGGTTGAAGGAGAACGGCTGGTCTTTTCTTTTGACCTTTATTTTGGGCGCAAACACCACAGGACATCACAAAAGATTTAACATCTTTTCGCCAAGAGGGCCACCAGAATTGTCGTTTCACCTTTTCCATTGTCTTGGCAATACCGGGGTGTCCCTCTATTAATGTATCATGATAACCTGAAATAACTAGTTCGTGTAAATCCTTGTGCGGCAGGAATAAGCGTCCTTGGTAATAAGGTAAACCATTATCTATGGTAAAGTCTGATCCCTTTTGTATCCAATCCTGTAGGACTGTAGGGTCCAGGAGTTGTTTCACTCTGACTTGAATGTCTTCAAGCGTCTGTAACGAAGTCATGCCTAGAATTCTCTGTTCGGGAATTATTGGTACTGGTTCTGAGTTTGTATCAGATTCTCCCATTACAATTCGGGATAAGGCGTCTGCTTTGCGGTTCTTGCAGCCAGGTCGATAGGTAATCTCGAAATCAAATTCAGCGAAAAACAAAGTCTATCGGAGCTGCCGTGATGACTGAGCCTTGGCGGTTTTCAAATACTGTAAATTCCGGTGATCAGTGATCACCGTGATGGTATGTCGAGCGCCAAGCAGGTAATGCCGCCAGGCTTTAAAAGCGGACTTTATGGCTAACAGTTCTTTGTCAGTGATTGCGTAATTAATCTCTGGTGCCGAGAATTTTCTAGACCAAAATGCTACGGGATGCAGTTGGTTGGTTTCAGGATCTCTTTGAGACAGAACTGCTCCCATGGCTAGGCTGGATGCGTCAGTTTCGACGACATACGGGAGATCTGGACGTGGGTGTTTCAATATAGGTGCGGAGGTAAACTTAGCTTTTAAATCCTGGAAGGCCTGCTCGGCTTCTTCAGACCATTCAAAACGTTTATTTTTCCTCAAGAGTGCAGTAAGGGATGTACTATGCGTGAAAATTCCGGGATAAACCTACGATAGAAATTGGCAAAGCCGAGCATGCTTTGAACCACTTTTACAAAGCTAGGTGATGGCCATTTGAGGATGGCATCCACTTTTCTTGAGTCCATTCGGACTCCTTTTGGTGTCAGGATGAAACCGAGAAACTCAACTTCTGTGGTATGGAAAACACCTTTCTCCAGTTTAGCAAATAGTTTGTGTTGGCGCAGTTTTTCCAGAACTGCCCTGACTTGTTTTCTGTGATCAGATTCCGAAGAGGAGTACACTAGAATGTCATCGATATAGACGACAACACAAACATCGATGAGTTCCCGAAGGACATCATTCATGAAGAATTGGAAGGCAGCAGGCGCATTGCACAACCCGAAAGGCATTACCTGGTATTCGAATAATCCATATTTTGTACGGAAGGCTGTTTTCCATTCGTCGCCTTCTTTTACTCGCACCAGATGATATGCCCCCCGGAGATCTAACTTGGTGTATATGCAAGCGTCCTTCACCTGGTCAAGGAGTTCAGGAATCAGAGGCATAGGATAACGGTTTTTAACCGTTATCTGGTTCAATGCGCGGTAATCGATACAAGTTCTAAGGTCGCCTTCTTTTTTAGGCACGAAGAACAAAGCCGAGGATGCCGGGGACTTTGACGGGCGAATAAAACCATGGGCGAGGAATTGATCCAAATATTGTCTCAAATGCAGGTTCTCAGGTTCGGTAAGGGCATAAATCCTGCTACAAGGGGGTTGTGCACCGGGCACCAGATCGATTTGGCAATCATATGATCGGTGAGGAGGTAACGTGTTGGCCTGTTCCTTTTGGAAGACATCCTGAAAGACCTGGTATTCCGGAGGTAATTGCATGGAGGCAGAGGTTACAGATGCTAGATTAACCTTCAGGTTTTCTGGGTAGCAGGTTTGTGCACAATCTGGGAAGGTTATTCTCTTAGCTCGCCAATCAATTCGAGGATTATGTGTCTCTAACCAAGGAATTCCAAGAATAACCTGAAACTGTGGAGCCTTGATTACATCAAACACAACTGCCTCCCGATGGCCGTCAGGACCAATAAGAGTCACCTCAGTAGTGGAATGTGTTACCGGTCCAGATGCAATTTCAGTTCCATCGACTGTGGTGATGACATCTTTGCTGGTTTTAGGACGGAGAGGGAGGTTAATCCTAGAGACCAATTCACGATCCACATAGTTTCCAATAGCCCCACTATCGATGTATGCCTTTATTGCATGCAACCGCTTAGGCTTTTCTGAATCTACGAGAACCATTGGCACAATGAAATGCGAGGTCTGAGACTTAGTTTTCAAGCTCGGCAAGCGGACCCCTACGCTTGTCGGGCTGAGTCATTTCCCGAAACAGAGTCTTCATGGTTTTTACCAGCGGCTCCTACCACTTTTCGGGGCGGTTTTGCTGGGCAATCTCGTAGAAAGTGTCCAGAGTTCCCACAATAAAGACATAATTTTAACTGCCGCCTCCTTTCACGTTCCTTTTGAGTTAAGGGTTCTTTAACCCCTCCAATTTGCATAGGCTCAGAGACATCAACTCTCTTGGGGTTAGCGTGGGTCTTGACCAACACCCGGGTCTCAAACCTGGACCGATCTGTTTTTCTGTTTTGAAGTCTGTGATCCAATTGGACCACTAAGTCTATATATTCTGTGCATTCTTGGGGCGGATTAACAACTTGGGCGAAGACATCTTTAAGTTCTCCGCGTAGACCTCGATAAAATAACGTGACTCTTTTATCCTCTGGCCATCCCGTTTCCACTATTAGTCTATTAAAGGTTGCAATATAGGATAGGAGGTCCTGATTGCCCTGTCGCAGGGATAGAAGTTCGTCATCCAGAGCCTGCCCCTGAGAGTGTCGAGCAAATAACCTTTCCATGCTTGCTTGAAATCCTTGAAAATCACGGAGAATCTGGTCATCTTGAGTAACCAGTGGAACTGACCAATCGGCAGCGCAGCCGATGAGATATGACAATACAAAGGCTACTTTGGTCTGATCATTAGGGAAGGCCCCAGGTCTGCATAGGAAGTGCAAATGACACTGATTCATGAATACGGCAAGTTGTTTGGGGTCACCAGCAAAGCGTTCAGGTGAGGCCAGCGGCATGTTTCCAGGTAGATTAATCTGCACAGGGTTACTGGGAACCACAGGAGCGGGGTTCCCTCCGGAACAGGGTAGAGGAGTTTGTCCAGCTTGACCTTGCAAAAGCTGTCTGGCCAGGTCATCAGTTCTTTCCTTTGATATTATTAATTCCCTCTTGAGGGCATTAGTCTCTTGACGAGCGGCATGTACTTCGGCCCGTAATTCCCCCAGTAATTGGGCCAACTGATCAGTCTCAGAAGTTTCCATAGCGCCTGGGTGGGAATTTGTAGGAAGGCTTCGTGTTCTGTAACGCTCACCTGACTCCCACGGGGGCGCTGGCCTGGTTCGCGCTGCTGTGACCTCGTCTAAGGTGATGCGCAGGGTTCGGAAGACGGACTGGACCGGGCCCCAGATCTGTCTTGTCTGACTCGCAGAAGTACCCTTCTGTAGGTGAGAATAGGGGGTTAACTGTCTGCGGGGTAATGCAATCGGCCTCCCACTTACCCCTCTCACCCTCCTCAAAACCCTTCTGTGCTTCCCCGTAGCGTCTCACCTTAGGGTCTGGAAGGACGAGCTCTCCATCCTGCTTCTGATGCAGGGGCGCGTTGGTATCCAGTTACGTCAGTGGATTTTCGGATGGGTGAGAACCAAACTTGCTTGGCTTCCAGGTAAGTTTTTCTATAAGTGGTTCCCCTTGTGTCCATGCATTAATGTTCTAATGCTAGTGTCCTTTTCCCCATAGGGACCGGGGTACGGAATGCCGGGGAACAGGCACCGACCCGAGGTGAACGGTGAAATCCTTGTGGAAATCAGGTAAGTCTTTAATGAGTGTTTTGGTAATGTCTTTTCATTCACTCATTAACGCTGATGTCTTTTTCCCCTTAGGGGCCGGGGTCCGAAAATGCCTGGATGCGGCGCGGACCCGAAATGAAAAGGGAATGACCCAACAGGTAAGTCTTGACATGGAGTTTTAGCTTCCCTTTTCCCTTCTTTCTCTCACCTTTGTTCTTGTCTCTTTCTCCCTAGGCGTGGGGGCGCGACTGCGAATCCGGATGGTCGCTGCTGAACATGGAGGAGCCCTGTAAAGGTGAGTAGAATGCGGCGCTGCAGCGATCGATGCGATGTGCTTTTAAAAATAAATGTCTTCCTTTTCAGCATTGTCTGCGAACTGTCTCTGGGATGCAGATTTAGCAGGTGAGGCCTTTTCCTTCTTCTGTTCTCTTGTTCCCTTCCTTTGCAGGTGATTCAGGATGCTAGCAGGTGTAGCAGAAGTCAAGATGCAGGAGCAGACACGGTGAGCGTCCAGCTGCTAGATGCAGAACAACGCGAAGCACGTGTGGTTGATCGGGTGTGGTTTAAATAGCCTTGGAAGAAGTTCCTAGAATGTGTCCTTCCTCCAATCAGGTATGTATCCTTCCCCGACCACGCCCGGGTGGTAAATGAGTCCCACAGGTAAAGTAGTTCCTTTCAGGCCTCAAGGAGGCCGGGGTTCTGCAGCATGGTCTGCATCAGGTAAGTGCACCCAAACACTTTCATAATGAGCCTGGCGCCTATGGCGCCAGGACTGACGTTTTCTATGAGCCTGGCGCCTGCGGCGCCAGGACGCTGTCCAAAGGGCCCCCATAAGGGGTTGCTGGGACCTTCCCCGGGGACTTGATGTCTGCTTTCGGGGACGCAGGGCCTGAGCCGGCTCCCCGGGAGCGGGCATCGTGCCATCTACCCTGCCAATTGGAATATAGATAGGAGTGTGCAAGGGGTGCGTTCTGGTGCCGATGTTATTTTGTAGTTTCATTAATAGGGTGATCGAGGAACTACTCCATCCAGTCCGAGCAAAAGCTAAGGTACTGGTAGTCATGTACGCCTATGATGCAGTCTTCCTATCCCTAGCACCCATGGAGCTCAAGAAGCAACTTATAACAGTTGTGGAATTCTGTGGTAGAAATGGCCTGTTTGTGAATGTCACCAAGACAGAATCTATGATCTTCTGTGGGAATAGACGGAAGAAGAAGCTGTCACTTAGACTTGAGTTGGATGCGGGGCATATGGAACAGGTTGGTCACCATGATTATATCTGACTGAAGGTCAAGGAGAATTGCTGATGGGATGGACATCTGACTAAAGCAGAAGTCACTTTGACGAGGTATAGTGGAGCACTTGTGAGGTTCACTAATGAAAATGGGAATTGGGCAGGGTGAGTCTCGCTTGAGGCATACAAGTCTCAAGCGAGACAAGCAGCGATTTCTGGTGGTGAGATGTGGGGAAATGTTCAGTTATAGAAAATAAATATCTGAAGAACATCCTTGGCTTACACTATAGCACACTGAATCTCTTGGTATTTCTGTAGACTGCAATGTACTGAATAGATTCGATTTGTCAAGGAAGTCCAGTCTGAGTTTATGGTAGGTCCCTACCATGGTTTGGAAACATCAGAGGTGAACTCAGGGATATATGGTTGAATGAGTTCTGGACCAGTCCTGATAGCATGAATGGCATGAGCAAGCTTGTTGTTAAGAACGCCTATCAAGTTAAGGCTGAAAGGGATATCATGAATAAAATGGGTCAATCGACTTTGTTGACAAGATACTGGAATTCAAAAAAGCATTGAGATATAAGGTATACCGAAATAGCCCTTTATCTCAAACTTCAAATGGAGACATTACCATTGGCCAACCTTTGCAAAAGATGGAATGCTAATGTAACAGCAAAACGGCTGCTTTGTGCAGAGCCTTTTGAAACTATTGTACCAGGGTACCTCTTCCAAAAAGTAATCCCAAGAAAGAAAATCAATCCAAGAAGGAGCATACACCAAGTAAGAAGTAACACAGAATTATTGGGTCCACACAGCTGGGAACTATGGTTCAGACACCCGCATGGAACTTAACCAAATGAAATGAGCTTGAAGCCGCCCACTGCAGCTATACTTTTTATAACTGAATTGCAAAATTGCTGTAGATAATTTTTGTTACAATTTTGGGGCAGGTCGCAGGAGCCGATTGGTGAAGCTATGCCAGACCCCTATAGTAAGCCATACTATAGTTGACCCTTATTGAATAAAACATTTCAAAATCCCTTTAACACCCCTCGTGATGTCACAAACATTCCCCCACATTACAATGCTGCACCATAGAAACAATGAAACCTCTCTCCACTGATGACTGTCTGTCGTGCGACACACATTCCCTAGACCGATTGCTCTAATACCCCCCAGCTCACTTCTCACACCTCGCCGCCAGGCATGCTTATAAAAACTAGACCAACACTGTATATATATTTTAATTGGCTGTATTTGATACCATTTCCCCTGCCAATTCTCCTTGGACACTCAGGTGCATAGCTCGGTGGCCTTGAAAGTATCTCACGAAGAGACTTCAATAGGGCTGCCTTCTGCTGGGAAACTTCAGTCTTGCAAGATTTCTGCACACTGTTTCTGCTGAACATTCATAAAATGACCATTGCTGTCACAAAGGACAGCAGACCTCAATTATGAGCCATCTACAGAAAGTTTTCCTAACCGGGACTTCCAAAGCATGGCTTCTCTAATGTTCAAATAATGCTCAAACAGCCACCTAACCCTAATACCCCATAAAACAACTTGCACCCCATCCCTATGCACCGCGCTGCACCAGCTACCCTAAATTACATTACGCACGCTCTTTTCAGTTCCCCTGTGTGTCTTTCTGCACTGTGCCAGCACTTCTGTCTTATCAACTATATATATATATCACCTGCACCCTGTGCAGTGGCATCACCATTCCCGATGTCACTTACCACATCACAGTTTACGTCACCACTTCACCTGCATAGTTGGCGCATGCCCCGTGCCTCCACCTCCCCTTGACGGCACTGGTCCTGGACCCTTACAACACTACTATCCACTTTGTTCTAATATGCCCTTATTATCTGATGCCACGAAGATTACTTTTAAGACCATTGTTTAGGGAGAGGCAAGTACGCACCATGGTGGATGCAGTGACTTTGTACTTCACGACTAGCGATGTGCTGGCAGTCTACTGAACATCTACATATCTGCCATGGGTTTGACGTATTAGGAAGAAAAAGGCAGATAAGCAAAAATGCTAAGCATTTTATTGTTCTTCTGGCAGACTGGTGTATTACATCATAATGAGCATGGCATTGCGTTCCCCCTTTTTGTGTGACCAGAATCCTAGGCGTGCTGTACTTGCTATGTGTATATGATCCTGTTGTCAGGAGCATCTCGTAATCATTTTTGTTTTTATGAGCCGTTGCATGCTCATGCATTTTTTTACCCTCTGATGGACTCCATGATGTGATTAGGCAGCTAGCCCTGGCAAGACTAGGTTTTAGCCGCATTGATATTGTTATCCTGATATGATTTGGATGCCATTTTATGAATTATTTTACAAAACCGAGGCTTTTATTATTGTTATATGATTATGTATTGTATACGCATTTGTCCATTAACTATTGATGTATTTAGCCAGTAAACCTTTAATGGAATAACTAAATTCTGGTACCAATTTCAGATCATTTAAACTGTGAATTGTTGCTATGGTTGTTTTTATGGTATGTTGTATATCGAAATAAAGCTGTACTGTCCTGTTATATATATATATATATGTTTCTCAGGTGCACGACACATGAGTCTGTTTATCTTCAGATGGCCAAACTGTTGTCATGAAACTTTAAGCCTTTGCACCATCACAAATATATGCAGAGCTAAACAGGAAAATATGCCTGTTGTCAGGTTGCATGGAAAATAAGCATTGGCAAAGGTATTAGCATAATTGTTCATTTTTATACATTTGACTACATTTGGCCAGTACCATTCGATCGATTAAAAATGAACAACTAGGCTAATAGATACCAAACATGTGGAGCAGGGGTTGTGGGGGTGTCCACGGCTCCCTATGATCGCCATGATTTAGCCTTGGGAGGTTGCGGGGGGTGTCCCCAGCTTCCTCAACAGAAAAAGAAAAAAAAGGGACCTGCGGCGTCGGATCCGACCCGCATTAGAGGGCGGATCTGACGCCGCAGGGCTGAAGTGGACCAGGCGGCGAGCAAACGGGTAAGAAGGGAAGGGGGTGGGGGTTGTCGGTGTGGGTTGGTGTGAGCATGTTTTATCCTCTGATAATTGATTGGATGTGGGCTGATTTTTTTTCGAACAGTTTGCCGTGATTAATTCTCAGACAATCAAACACCACCAAACCTTGGCAAAGCCACATTAGAAAACCAATCTGGCATCTAACTGTAACTTTCAATACAATTAGTATCAGCTCCTATTTGCATTTATAAAGGCAACTCTTTTATATGTAATGTTATTTAACATACTCTGAATGAAATTTTGACAACGTTTGTAGAAATTAAAAGGTCATGTACTGTGATGCTTCATTTGAAAATCCAGTCCAACATTTTGGTTTATGAAATTGCAAGTGAACACATTAAGCTCTGAGTAAGGCAAACATTGGTGCCAGGTTTTCTTTTATGATTGGTCACAGTTCTTTCAAATATGTAGACACCAGAACTGGTCCTTATCCTTTCTTGCATGCTTGCTCTCTGTTAATTGCTGGAATGGTTTTATAATGTATTATGTGCCATACTGCTCTGCCTTTCACTGACTCCACATTTTTATTTGTGGGCTTCTTAATAGGACATTGATTCAAAGCAGTATGTACCATTTTCCGGTAGAAAGTAGAAAGTTTAATTTTGGACTGGGGCTCTATTGATTCAAAGTTAGTAGGGAAAATCAGTATCATTTATCATGTGCTGTCTCTCAGACAAGAAGGTGCATTTTATAGTTTGAATAAAAACAGTGTAAAGGAGCAGCAGGGTGGCTATAGCAGTCACTCTGATTACCAGCAAATGTATACTTCGGCCTCAGCAAAATCTCTCATGCAAGAACAGAAGACTCAAACACAGGGCAAATTGGACTGTCTTTATTATCCAACAAAAATGACAGGAATCACATATCGTTTCAAGAGCTCCCGTCCTCCAAACGTGTGCGACGCCGTTATATCAGGGATGCAGATTGGTCAGTTTAGGGAAAATACATATACATTATTTAGATCGATTATTGGATCACCATATCTGGTGGTTCCTCCTGGGACCACCTCTTCCTAAAACAAATACAAAGTTGCAGGAAAGTAAAGAAGCTATTTGTCACTGCAACATTATATGTCTTAATGTGAATGTCAACTATGGATTGCATAGAACGTGTCTTCCCAGCCTTGGGATCTTGGACAGCTACCAGACTGAGTGTACCTTTTAAAGGTGATGGGCATGAGCACAAAGGTGCTCTATACTCCATCATGTTGCCATGTCTGATACTCTAAGCCTGTGAGAGTACATTCAGTTGTTAGCTTTGAGAAACACTTGTATCTTTCCACTTCTGTTTCAATGAGAACAGCTTCCCTCCATCTACCTTGAGTGAATAGTCATTGTCCTCCTCTTCCAGGTCACGTGTGTAGAGGCCACAAAATAGCGCTCTTGCTTGTAATTATGATGATTTTACACTGCATTCATTGCAGGTGCCTTATCGACTTGGTAACAGGAAACCTTCTGTGTCTGCTCATTCTTGGCTAGGGTGTGCACCGTGTCTGTGCTGGAACCTCTGCCTGCCTGCCTTTAGCTGAATCAGGCTGTCTGCCCCTCAATGTATTTGTGGCCTGTTCCTCATTTACTTCAGCGCACATATTGCTTCCATCTTTGTTCATATGACTTTCCATGTTCGTTGCAATTAAGCATGTGCAAGCTGGATAGATGTATTCTTGGCACCTTGCAGTTTCTGCTTTGGCAAAGTATATATATATATATATATATACATATATATATATATATATATATATATATATATATATATATATATATATATATATATATATATATATATGTGTGTGTGTCTGCCATCTATTTGTGTTAAGTCACAAGCATTTGTTTTGTGTCCACCTACAATAATCAAATGTATGTTCACGTAGCTTCATGAATTGATGCCTATGTTCTTCATGTCTATGTGTACCTACATCCTGATGTCAATGATGACATCATTAACTTCTCGAGTTATAGTCAGTCAACCTGTTCGATTGATGCCAGTTCTACCTTCTCCATATCATCAATCAGGTATGGTTTGAATGGCTGTCTGAGAGAGTAACGTTTCTCACATCTGCGCTACATCGACAAGGGTTATGAAGGGCCAAGGAGAGATGTGCATCTGTCATTTCTCTATCTTCGGGCTACCCATCGGGTGGTGGTCATGAGGGCCACACTTGCACCTCCATCCTCAATCTCACCTCTGGTCGACAAGTCAACCACATTAACTGGATGACTCTCTCTGTTCACATACAATTCCTGGAGCCAAACCTGTATTATTCCTCTGTGATGCCCATGATACTTTGCATGGTCATCCAAACTCCACGTCAGATAACTGCAGTCTCCACTAGGGTTGCACCAGACCCATTTTCCCCAATAGTCATGGATATTGAAGGGAAACCTGAACATGGTTCCTACCAGGAACAGAGGACACTGTGTCCACTGTGATTTCAGTGAATTATGTGTCTTTGTTTCTTCATGTTCCTCAGTCTCCAAGTCTAGTAGTACTGTCATCCCTAAGGTCTTTTCAGTGATCTTCCTGCATTGTAATATTGCCACTCTGATGAGACAGAAGTCGAATAACACTAGTACCAATGTTGCTAGCAGTATCTTCAACCCATTGGCCATTCATGATGGTATCCATGAGAAGATGTATGACAACCAGCCATTGTCCCTCCCTATGGTGTTTGTCTCTGCTTCCATTTTAGAAGTAGTTGGGTAATGGCCTCTGTCAGGGTCCCATTCTCTTCATTGTAGGCAGGTGTGTCTGTACAGCAAGAAGGCCCAATCTTGGCACAAAAACCTCCTTCCATGGCTTTGGAATGGCTCCAGAATGTATCGGTTCTGGAGGGTCAATAACCTGACAGCTCTCAATTCTTCCTTGATGACATTGGAACCCTTTTAAGGATGAATTTATCATCTGCATCAGCTCCCAACACGTGATCTGGAGCCATTTGTCATTCACTTGAACTGCTGGATCGATTGACGCAAAGAACATCTCCGTCCAGCTGAACAACCTATGTTCTGCTGGTATTGCTTCCAATGCGTCTTGTATTTTGATGATGAATAGTTCACTCTCTTCACTCTTGTCAGCTCTACATATCTTTTCTTCCTTTGATGAGCATCCATCTTGGGAAATCTGTCTACTTCTATATCTTTCCAATGCACTACTAAGGTTGTTGTATGCAGCTGTATGAGAGAAAGTATCCCTCCCCAATTAGGTGACAACTGCATGTACGCCTTCGATCCATAGGCCCAGGAGTGGTCCATGAGCACTGGGGTACCCACCTTCATGCCTGCTATCTTTGAGATTTGCTTGCATTCTTTATTCTCCCCAACCTTCAGTGGACCATCATTCTGGAAACAACAAAGTACTCTCGAGTGGTAGAATTGGCATTGGACCTGCTTCATTTTCTACCCATGTGAGAAACGTTGCACTTGCTTCCCACTCCTCGAAGCAGTCATCATTTTGCACTATTTCTAATGGAACTGTTTGGAGCATGTGTGCTTTGCTCCCAACCACTCCTTCCTTTCATCCTTCTTCTGTGTAAGTTTGCCTGTAAACTATTAGCTGTGGTCTCTCCCAACAGCCTGACATTCCCCTTATCGCCCCTTGTCCTGTCATGGGGAATTGTTATCCATTTTCTGTCACTATCTTTGCTTCTCCTTTGTGTGGACCATCAGAGATGTATTCTATAGTTGTGTCTGTACTCCAGTAGTCATCTATTATTTCTTGAGTCTTGATGTAACTATATTCATACAGGAATGTTTTCTGTGACATCCATTTTAATGTGGCCCGTCTCCCTTTAATTCGGCCTCTAGTGGTGCAGAACGACAAATGCATGAGACATTGTGCTTTGGTGGTTAGAACTTCAGTTGCTACAAATCTCTTGGTTGTACTCATTGCATAGAAGATGAGAGAGCATACATAACAGCTCTCCTTCGTGGTTTCTTTCCCTACCTTGGTTATGTGCTTGTACCACATGTTATTAGAAATATGGGTGAATCAGGTAAGTATGCATTTATCTGGTCAAAGTGTACATATGCACTGCATATGAGTCTTTTTACCTTTTTGGCAGCACTTGTCATCTGCCCAGATATGGTTTCCATAAAAGCATGGATAGGGGTTGCATTAGTATAAGTCAAGGCATGTGCATGCGAAGATAAAACTCTTTGTAATGCAAAGAGGGTGAAGAGGTAAAGACAACAGAAGGAAAAAAACCTCAATATAACAGTTTGAATTACAGTTCCCATTTTTGTAGTACCGAATGTCCTCTTGCCTTGCTCTGAAGATCTGTAAAATTCACCTGAAAAGCCTCAAAAATCAGTGATTACAGTTTTAGTGTGTTAAAGTTCTTTGCCTAAAATATTATCAGAGTGATATATACAACAACTACTACCAAACAACATCTATTCTTGTATCGCTGAGCAAGGTTCTAATAGATGGGTCTCTGTGGGTAAAATGTGGGTATGTTTGATCCACGTAAAGCAGAAAAGCATGGAAGAACAATCAAGCCGGGATCTTGGGTCAGTCTCTGATTCAATTAAAAATCTAATAAAGTGCTCCTGAAAGGCTGTTTGCAGGTATGGAATCATGTATTTGCAACAGTCCTTTACTTTCCCAATGAATATCTAGTGTGAAGAAAAAGAATAGTGTGCCTAATCTAATTGTGCGTTGTGTCCATCCCTAACTTTAGCTATAAAATGAGTCACTCTTGGTTGTGGTGCTTTCCCTTTGGCTGGTACTTCTTCTTGCATCAAATTGTCTTCATTCTGGAAGGCATAGGTCTCACCTCGGCAGGGATTGATCTCTGATATAGTTCCAGGCTTTTTTGCCACTCAACTGCACAGTCAGTGACCTGCTCGACAAGATGGGGTCCCTCGAACCTTGGATTGATCCAAGGCCAAACAAAATTATGTAGAAGAACAGTGTCCCCTGGGTAAAGTTGTGGTGGTTTTAAAAGGTCTTGATTTGTTTCAGGGGTATTGCCTTCCTCATTCTTCTTTGACCTTGCCCGCTGGGATTGAAGCTGTCTAGCCATAATGTAAGCAATATAATTATGCATTTCATCTTCTAAGACAACAGTAGGTTTGTGGGCACCTGTCAGTGATCTATTAGGAGGAGGGAGTGGGAGTAACATGCGTCGCCATCTCAACACATCATGCAGTGTTAAGTTGTGGTCAGATCCAGGCTGGTTGTGCAATAGGACTAATGGCAGGCAATAGAGCCACATCTTTTTTAACTTGGCTTCCATTTGTGCTATTTTCTCTTTCAGCAGGCCATTGATGTGCTCACATAATGCATTTGCTTGCGGGTGATAAGCAAAGGAGAACTTGATATGCTCAAAGGTCTCATTCATGAAGTCAAGTCCATTGTCAGACTTCAGGACCTTGCACACTCCCCAATATGGGAATACTTCTTTAACAAGGAATTTTGTGGCTCTGAGAGCATCAGGGTGTGAACAAGACTGGCTTCGATCGACTGGGAAAATGGTCATATAACCACTATCATATAGCGGTAGACTTGGCATACTTGGATTATGTCAACATAGTCTACATGGAGGTGTTGGAAAGGCACAATTTTGCGGGGTTGTGCTCCTTGCACTACGTGTAAAGTATGGCCTGCATTGCATTTCTTACAGACAATACTGTTTGGCATGAATGCAGCTATAAACTCTGCCATATTTGGACAGAACCACTGTTCTCCAATGTGTGCAGCAAGTACATCCCTACTTAGATGAGTAATGCAATTGCGTGAGTGCAATCTGCAATAATGCTACTGGGATCGCTAGCTTGCCTGTGCTCTACTATCGCCATAAAGCATCTGTAGGAAATATTGAATATCCGATTTTCACCCATTGCTCGTTCACTTCTACTGGTGCCATCCCTTGGAACTCAATTTTTTGCGTGGCTGGTAATGAGCTTTGTTCCTCCTTCAAGATCATATTCCGCACATGGATGCATGTTTTTAATGGAGTATCAAACTCATTTATTTCAGTAAAATATGCTGTGCACGTCTCTACCACATCTGCGGCTTTGTTGCCACAGGAGACTTAGTCCTCCCCCTTCGTGTGTGCTTGTCACTTCAAGACCATTATGGCTGATGGGAGTTGTAGCGCATCTATGAGTCTGCCCAATAGGGGTGAGTGCTGCGCTGTGTGCCGTCAGCACGTCAGATGCCCCTCCTCTGCCATCGTGACAGTCCAGTGTGCACTGTAGACATCCTGTAGGCCAAAACAGAATACACTGTTGCATTCTGATCCTTGCACACTTCTAATGCCATCATGAGCGCCGCTAATTATGCTGCTTGCACTGAAAAATTTGAAGGCAATCTTGTGCTTGCTACTACTTCAGTTGTCCCATCTGATTTTATTTTCACCACTGTCGTCCCAGTATGTCTTTCCCCCATCTACTGCCCTATCATTGAGGACCTGTCAATATAAAGTACCTCTCTCCTCAAGAGCATTCTCCACCACTCTGGGAATGCCAACCTACTTTTCCATGTATGTAGTACAGCTGTGCACATAGTCTCCCTCTTCCACAGGTTCAGCTAGGTGCATAGTGAATGTGCTTTTGCGTTTCTCGAGAACTGCAGAGGGATATGCTCCACTTAAAGTGTGGTGTTGCACCCCGTTGTTAAACTCGCCGAGGTGTCTACTGCAAATGTAGTAGCAGCCAAAGCCTATTCATCTGGGTAATGTCCCCTCATCATTGGGTCTAACCCCCATTATATTACGCCAATGGCTTGTGTCCTAAGGTTGTCTTTTGCATGAGTACCGCAGTCATCACTACTTCGTTGGAGTGTGTGAAGAAATACAATTTATCATGGTAATCAGGGATCCCTAACAGTGGAGCTGTGTTTATAGCCTTCTTCCTCTCCTCAAATTCTTCAGTCGTTTTGTGCATCCATAATAGGTTATTGTCCCCCTCTCTGTGCTTTATAGAGCCCACTTAATAGGGGTTTCATGTACATGCTGTAGTCAAATACCCAGGCTGGGCAATAATTACACATTTCCAAAAATGGTTGCATTGCTCTCCCTCTCTTTGGCATCGACATTCTGAAGATTGCCTACGCCCTTTCCGGAGTTACCCTTCGACCTTCCTGCCATATAAACTGTCCAATTTTCAACACTTCCACCTGGCAATATTGTAATTTTGCGTTGTCTACCTTGTAACCCTTCTCTGCTAATACTGTCAATAGGTATACTGAGTCATTTCAACGCTGCTCTAGAGACTTGATGCAAATCAAAATGTTGTTTACATACTGAATGATGGTACTCTCTATCTATATGTTGCTGAGGTCCATCTGGAGGACACTATTAAAACTAGAGGGGATTCACAGTACCCCTGTGGTAATCTTGTGTGTTTCGACTTCCAGTTTCTATATAGAAAGGAAGCCTAGCTCTGTGAATCTTCATAAAGTGGTATAGAAAAGAAAGCATTCTTCAAATCTATTACCGTGAAATGAGAAGCTTCTGGGGGGTGATGCTACATAGAAATGTCACTGGATTGGGAACTAGAAGAGATTCTGCCTCAACAATTTGATTTAAAGAACGCAAATCCCAAATAAAATTCCACGATCCGCCTGTTATCTTCTTCACTGGGTACACAGCTGTGTTACACTGTGACTCCGAAGGCACTTGAATATCTTGCTTCGCTAAAGTGGCAATGGTCTCATAAATACCCATGTCTGCCTCTTTTAATAGGGGATATGGTCTTTACTCTGATAGGATAGCCTCTGGCTTGAGCTTTATTTTAACAGCTCCTATCCTTTTAACAGACCCATGTCATATGGACTGTTGGTCCATAGGATGCTGGGTACTCGCCCAAAGTCTTCCTCGAGAAATGGTGGTGTTGCCCTTTGCAACAAAACCATTCTCTGTTGCACTTACCTGGAATGTATTCTCACCCAATGTGCACTGCTCATGAAAAATACTGTCTAGTGATCTGAATGATTTTCTAGCAAAAGTTCCTCGTCTGCCACGTCAGTCAGCCTGTGCCCTTCCCCTAATGCGATTACTGTCCTCCATGACTGTCCCATGTCGTCAGTCCCATCCAACACTATTCTCTCATCTTTTACTAATACAGCTTCTAGTTCTATAAGCATGACTTGTCCTTCATTCTCATCCAAAGGAATCCCTGTTCTAAACAGGAACTTGTTGGATATCTGTAATAGTCTGCTTTGTGTCCCTGAAAGCCAAGCTGTCAGCATTTCCACTCCATATTGGAAAAGCTTGAGGTCTGCTGGTACCACCCTCTGTACAGTCTCCCCGCTGTATGCCTGAATAAGTACCCTCAAGTTCATGTAGTGAATTCCTGGTGTCAAGCACACTCTCCCTTGGTCAGTGAATGAGATGGACATGTTAAGTCAGCTCCTCATGTCCCTGCCCATTATGTTCACTAGTGTCTGTTGGGAATAACACAATGGCATTGTCAGGTCATATTCTCCACCAGAAAGTGGGAGTTCATCAGTAAAAGGAGCCAAATCTGTAACCCCAAAGAATCCCTGCGCATTCATGGCAATGCCTGACATAGGGAATCTTCCCTACCTAATACATGATCGAGTCGCCCCGTATCTACGACAAAGGAGAAAGTATTGTCACCTATTGTCACCCTATACATGGTTCCTCATTTGGGTTGGGTGTAACAAATAGGATCAAATGGATCAGTTTTGTCTGTGGCCTATTTTATTGTGGATATAACAACATTCCCGTCCCTGGAAATAGATTGCCCCCCAGTACAGTTACTCTCCCAGTTTTTGCAAGGGAGTCCGCATCGTGGCGTCTGTGTGTGTTGTTGCTACAATGTTCTGATGCATTGGGGCTTGTTGTGCTGGTTGAGATGGCTGCATGTGTGCCTGTGCTTGTGGTGCATGAGTTGTGGGCTGATATGGTTGCACTTGCATATTTTGTGTATTCGCTGATTGTGCTGCATGTGCCTGCGCTTGTGCGCAATCCTGGCCATAATAGTCGGTTTGCTCTGCCTGATATGCCTGTTGATGTGGCTCCCCCTTTCTGTTGCATTCCACCTCTGCTTCTGTACCTTTGAGCTATATGTCCTATTGTTCCATTTAGCTAGCATTGTATGGGACCACCCTTCGCTCTTGGCTGTCCCCATTAAATCCATCTGTGCCCTGCTCCATTGGATGTCCGAACCATCTTCCCCGGGACACTCCCTGTGGACAATGATTTGTGTCACCCCTTTCTGTGAAATCTCCCCCTATTGACTGCAGTAGATTTTGTATATTCTTGGTGACTACTCCTTCTCCACTTGTCAGCATCGCCCCTTCCATTGTGTACTTCGATAGTTTTTCTGCACTAATTTAGCTTCTTCCTGCATCCTCTCCTCATGCTTCTTTCTCACATTCTCTTGCACTAACGGACAATAGTACACAGTTAGTTGGATTTCTGACCATGGCTTAGCCTCCATCCCTGCTAACTGCTTCAGTTGTTTCTGTACCTGTTCTGGAATCCCTTGATATAATATGTGGTAAAATAACTCCACTGTTTTATCTGCTCTGTCATCCTGAGACACCAATGCTGTTGAATCTTCTGAACATATTGAAGTGGATCTTCATCCTCTTGCATGTTGTGTGCCATGATCGCGCTTATGTCTGATGTGTCTGGATACTGTAACCTTAGAGCTTGCCATACGGCTGCTCAGCAGTTATTGAAAAATGTGCCATTGTGCATCATGCTTTGTGCTGTCAATCTGGGGTAACCTGCTCTTTTCCAAACATTGTCCGCAACCTCCCTGAGAATGGTTGGCTCTTCATGTCAACCTCTGCCAGTGTCATCCCTGCTGTCAGTCTTTCAAGTTTGTAAATCCATTTCTCAGCCTCAGCAGTCAACGACAGTAGCTTGCATTTTAAATGATAACTTTCTGTCTGTTGCCAATGTATACACTGAGGTTGTCAGCCAACCATCTTTAATAATGGAAACTGTGTCAGTCTCATTTCTCCATCCCGTCTTGCCATGTCTTTAGTGGATGTAAACACCTGTGTCATCTCTGTCCATTTCTGTACTGGCAGTGGTCTGAGCCTCTCCACATAGAGGGTTATTTTGTCTGCACTGTGTGACCTGTCCCTCGGATACTCAAGTCTTCCATCAGGTTCTCCCTCTTCTCTTCCCATGTCTTCCTCTTCTCCCCACGCTGTGTCTTTGACAGGGCTTGTTCCCCTGAAGTAGAAGCAAGGCCTCTCCCCCTCGGCATCACTGCTTTTCCATGGGTCTTCATCTGACCCCATGGTTCCAATACTATTGTCACTATCCTCTTCTCTTTCATTCTTGAAACTAAGCCTCCATAACATTGTTTTCTTCTGTCGTTTTCCTTTTGCTCGTTCTGTAAAACTGTGTTCCTCCCCTCAACAAAGGCCCTCTAGTACCACTACTCGCCTGTTGGGCAGCCAAACTATCTCTCTTGCTTCTGTAATATTCTCCTAGGTTTTTTTGTATCCCTTCTCAGTCATGGTCATTCAGTCAAGTCCGTCTTAAAGTCCACCGCTTTCTTAAAACATCTTGCCGTACTTGCATTTCTTTCCCAATCCCATCTCCTAGCCTCCTAGCCTCCTCTTCTTCTTTGTGTCGGTGCTCTTTAACAAGTCCCTCGACTTCTAACCTTCTTTTCTCTCTCTTTATTTGTACTTGTCTTTCCTGCTCTTCTTCAGCCTTTCTTCTCACTGTTTCCTCTAGTTCTTTCTGCTTTCTCATCTCTCTTTTGTCTTTCTCCCTTTCTTCTGCTCGCTCTAATACTCTTTTCAACTTATCATATTCCTCCTTCTCTTCCCTTTCTCTTCTCTGTACTTCCTCCATTATGTCTGCCCATTCCTTAGCATCCTCCTCTGTATCTATATGATTTGGAGCTTCCTCTCCCATGTGTCCCATCTCACGTGTGGCCTTCCTGTCCAATTTAAGCAATATCTGCCCACCTACCCATTAATTTGGCAGGACTAGCGCCTTATGACCTCCGCTATGTCTTGTATTCCCCTAGTCATTATCCTTCAGTTTCGCTTGCAGTTCGCTGCGCTCCTTACATTCACTGCTGTTATCCTGCACTTTTTTATATGCTTGCTTTGCACCACTAAGTATGCCTTCACTGCTATACGCTGGAGGTGCAAAAATAGGATTGGTGTATCTTGCTGCTGTTTTCAACTCCTTTAAGTGGTAAAATCCCATACTTTCTGCTGTTGCATATACGCCTGCGGTTTGAGGAGGAGGAGGGGGGGGGCGAATGTGGTTTGCCTTCCATATCGAAATGACTCAGCATCCATTGCTTTTGGATCGAGTCCTTTCCTCGATCTGAAACATTTTTCATAGCTCTAATATAGGCAGCCAGTTACTTAATTTCCCCCCTTATAAGCTGCATGTAAACCCCTGGTCCTATGTTGCTGCACACATTTGGAAAAGCTTATGTCTTTGAGCCATGGCTTCGCCAATTTGCCCTCAGTATCGTGAGTCCATGATGCGCTATACCTGTGTATTTTGTCTTGATATTGCAGGAGTGACTTGCACAAATGTTGAATGGGTGTATACCTCAATTTGTCATGTTATTTAGTACTTGTCAATACTTAGTTGACCTCAAATCGGGATTTTGACAAATCCATCTGACCTTGCCAATTTGCAATTCACATAATTAACACCATCTTTTAATCACATTTCTCCTAACCATGGCAAAACAAAGAATCTTTTTACTAGCCTCTCTATCTCACCAATATCAACAAGAGCGTGCTCTATGCACCACTCTCGCTGCATTTTCCACCCTTAAGGCCCAAACCTCCTCGAGCGCTGCCCAAATGGCAAAACACTCTCCATTGATCCAAGCATCAGTTTCACAGATTGTATTTATTTATGTATGTATGTATTTATTTATTTATTTATTGTTCACTTATTAGGTGCTTTTACAGGAAGCAGTAATGTTTCAAAGAGCCCACAGGGACAGGGGATGATAGAAAATGTAATTAAATCAATAATAAATAATGTATTAAATAAATAAACAAAAGAAGATAGCGGGGAGGGGAAGACAAACCTACTATGCCTTGTGAGTGTTCAGAATGTGCAAGTGCAGAGGGGAGAGTGGTATGGGATAAGTGCTGTGGTGCCTATGGTTAGCAGCAGGTGAAGTGCTATGAAGAAAGTGTAAGTGCCACCTCCAAGGTGTGGGTGAGCCGAAGCAAGTGCAGATGATGGACAGTAGCTGTGATGATAAGTATTGGGAGGTCAGGTCCCAGAGGATGCATAAGGGCCATGCACTTCAGGCAAGCTACTATGCGATTAGCAGGGGACAGAGGGAGTGAAGGAAGAGGAGAAGAGGAAGGTCTTGGGGTTTTTCCAAAACTTAAGGAAGTCCTGCTGAAGACAAAGAGGGAGGGGATGCTATTCCAAAGAAGGAAGTCAGCTGAGGATGAATAACGACCACCTGCACTCTGTTTAGCAAACCGCTTCACAACCAAGGAGGTGGTGCCAGAGAAACACAAGAGTCTAGAGGGGGAGTATTTTGTCATAAAGAGTTGCAGATAGAGTGGTCCCCAGCCCCAGACAGCCTTGTGGATGATGCAGAGGCTTAGGGAGAATTCTCCAGAATGGCTAATTTCCCTTACCTACTGAGTCCCTCAGCAGCTTTGCTGGATTCCTAGGATATATTTTTATCACCTGGTAAGAGTGTGAGCCTTTTCTCCCACTCTTACATGTGTTTTTCTATGTATTTAACCTTTTTTGTGTTCATAGACTGTGGAGCTTCACCCACTGCATAGGCATCATCTTTTTACTATGTGTCACACAGCACCTTTAGTTGAGTGACAGAGGGTTGTCTTTTTCAGACTTCCCACTCTAGACTCCATATTCTGAGACTGACTACTGTCTCTCAGAGCATGTAAAGTTGCCATTGACTTTATTAGTCTTTTTAAATTTACAGTCGCAGTACAAACTATCTTCCATAGAGTACTGGAAAGGGTCAATAGCTATCCCTTTTTGTGTGTCTCTCATGGAACATGATGTTGTTCCCCTTTCTTTATGATTTGGCTGGTGGCAGTGGTATCTACCATATTTCTCCTACCGCGGTCTATGCAAATAGCCTTGGTACTGTTTTAGGCTATCTTGGTAGCCTCAAACTTAAATCCGCTGGACCCCATTTACTTTTATTTGGTTCCGGCTGTGTTTATTCGAAATTTCTTTTTGTAAAGGTCTTTCTCGTGTTTTACTCTGCGTGTCAAACCAGGTTTGGTTCTTTTGTTGGTTCTGCACAGAAGCCCTGCTTAGGTGCCTGAGAGTCTGGGTGGACAGGATGTGAGGCAGGGGTTTTAGGCCCCCTACACAGGGTTCCCTTGGAAACCCAAGTCACACTTTGATTTGATTGGCCTGCCAGGAGAGCCACCCTGCTGTTTGCTTGACAGCCAGGCTGTGTGAATGGGGAAAACTGCATAAAAAGCAGGTCTCTGGGACTAGGAAGGCAGAGTCGTCACTGAATCGAGAGAACCGATGAGAAGCTGAAAGAAGTTGACCACTACCACGACTGAACCTCCCGGTAAAGCCCTGCTGCGATTCCGAATCTCCAAACTTCGACGACAGAGAAGATCTACAAGGAATCTTCTTCCCTTGAGATGGTGGGACCAACCAGTTTGCCAAACACCAAGTGAGGCCTCGCTCCCCTGGTTGAATTTGCTGTGCCCAGCTGCAGTGAACTGGATAGCCAGGAGGACGGACCCTGTTTCGGTTTTAAGGAGTGCACCTTTTATTTGTTGCTTTGCTCTGCTGCTGGTTTCTTCCCTGGGAAGTGCAGGACCCTCGAATATTGCTACTTCATGTCAGTCTGACAGTCGCTTCAGGAACCGTGAGCCTGCAGGACCTGCCAGTTACTTCTGCCTCAGCTATAGCCTTCTTCTTCATTTAAGGTACTGTTCGAACCCGGTTGTTCGTTCTGTCCAACCGCGGTGAAAGTGTTTGAAATCTTTCTCCAATCAGAGGGCTTGCCCTTTTCTACTCTTTTAAATAACTTTTCTTCCGACCAACTTCATTTTGAACTCTTGGCAAAGACTTATCCGCCAACTAATCTGATCTGTGTGATCCTCTGCAAAGACTCTGTACCATTAACATTGGCCCAGGCCTATTTGATTTGAATCCTCATTGTAGCAAGCCTTTTCTAGATTGCCCTGCCTACTTATTTGTTGGTGCTGCTTATTTTTGTATAAGCTTCTCTTTCCCTCCCTTTTTAAATTGCTGGAGTGCCATTTTGCTCACACTTCATTTTGAGCGTAACTTGTCCAGAATTGAGTTTGAACCATAGTAATTGCTGTCCTTTGTGTAACTGTTGATACTGCTCATTTTACTCTTGAGATAAGTATGGCTGCTCAGCCATCAGTACCACTTTACTGTGTAGTACAGGCTCGTACCAAAGGTGAATTTGTACTTGCACTTGTAGTCATAATTCTGTGTGGTGTTCCCAAAGGGTACTGCATATGGTTCTGCCTAACACGGAGGGATTGGAATTTAATCTGCGCTGCAATCGGGAGCCAGTGGAGACTTTGTAGGGCAGGATAGATGCAGTCCCTGTGCTTGAGGCCAAGGATAATACTTGCTGCTCTATTCTGGATTAGCGGGAGGGGTCGCAGAGTGGACAAAGGTAGATTAAGGAGGAGGCTGTTGTAATAGGCAAGACTGTAGAGAACCAGAGCCCAGGTAACATTGAGTCTCTGGGGGAAGGTGAGGAAAGGAAGAATTCCTTTCAGAAGGAAGAGCTGAAAGTGGGACTTCTTGACGATGTCCTGAGTGTGAGGGAGGAAGGAGAGAGAGGAGTCGAAGATGACTCTGAGGTTCCTGGCTTACGAGGAGGGAGAAGGGGCAAGACCTATGGAGAAAGGCCAGAGAGAAGGGAAGAAGTAGGGTGCAGGGGTCCCAATAGGGAGGATCTCAGTTTTGCTGGCATTCGACAGATGAAATCCACCACCTTTTCCACACCTCAAGTCCTATTCAACAATCTTGCGGGTGATGTCACCTAGAGGAAAAAACCATTGATACCTTGATACTTCACTGCATATGTCTGCTTTCAATCACAAAAACACAATGACAAAATATGACGTATCACACAGCCGTCTTCATGCCTAACATGGTATCCTCAAAATCACGTGGTCCCTCTTGCATACCGCCGCATATCGGAATGCACCTCTAAGAGAAAAATTAGGAAAACACCTGCCATGATATAAGCTGGCTTTTCCCTCTAATACCTTACACAGGTAAACCATACATAATCATACACAATCTGTGTCTTTTCATCATAATTCAAGCTGACCATCTACACTGACCACCTAAACTGACTGCCTAAAGACAGGAAACCTCTACACAAAAACACAAAACCATAGAATCACAGCACTAAGTGGAACATGTTACCTTCCCCCTTATTCCCTTCATCCATATTACCCCGTGGTTCGCTGAAGCCTCGCGAACACTGACTCTCCCACAATCTGACACTCTGACATCTGGTCTGCTTGGTGTCCCATGGGTAGGGGGCAGGAATTTCATCCAAGGTGGCTCTTGTCGTCCTCTTCACTTTTTCCAGGTGTGTTCTTGAGTGTCGGTCCTCACGGTCACTGCGCAGCCCTTCTGCCATACGGTGGGACAAGTTGGGCTTAATGGAGAAGGGTCTTAGCGACCACCTTCTGCTACCACTTGAAAAGGAGCGGCAGGGGGTCTATAGCAGTCACCCCAATTACCAGCAAAAGGATACTTGGTCTCCAATCTTTGCTGCAAGTACGGAAGACTCAACCATAGGGCGAATTTTACTGTCTTTATTATGCTAGAAAAATGACAGGGATCCCACTTGAACATCATATTATTTCCAGAGCTCTTGTGCTCCTCAAAGGTGAAATCAGAAAAACAGGTTACGTCCCCCAAAACCAGAGATGCGGATTGGTCAGTTTAGGGAAAATACATATACTGTATATAGGGGTTAGTTTGATTATTAGGATCGCCATATCTGGTGGCTCCTCCTACAAAGTACAGGAAAGTAAAGAAGCCATTGGTCACTGCAAAATAATATGTCTTAACGTGAAAGGTAACTACAGATTGGACAGAACGTTTCTTCCCAGCCTTGGGACCTTGTACAGCTACCAAAACTGGGTTTGCCTTTTCAAGGCGATGGGAACGAGCGCAGAGGTGCTGTATGTTCCATCATGTTGCCATCTCTGTTCGCCTAAGCCAGGGAGAGTACTTTCAGTTGTTAACTTTGAGCAACACTTGTATCTTTCCACCTCTGGTGTGATGAGAACAGATTCCCTCCATCTATTTTGAGCAAATAGGCGTTGTCTTGCTCTTCCAGGTCATGTGTGTAGTGACCACGAAAAGGACCTCTTCTGCTTGTAGTTATGAGGATTTTAGACTGCATTCCTTGCAGGTGCCTTACCGTCTTGGAAACTGGAAACGTTTTGTCTCTGCTCGTCCTTGGCTAGGGTGTGCACCGTGTCTGTTCTGGAAGCTCTGCCTGCCTGCCTTTAGCTAAATCAGACCGTCTGCCCCTCCATATATTCAAAGTCTGTCTCCCGTTCCTCATTTACTTCAGTGCACCTATAGCTTCCATCTTTGTTCTTATGGCTTTCCATGTTAGATGCAATTAAGGGGCTGATTCATGGAATTATTTACGCTGAAAAATGGGGATTTGTGCGCCATTCTGCCCGCAAATCCCTGTTTAACAAATGGGGATTTGCGGGCAGAATGGCGCACAAATCTCCGTTTCTCAGCGCAAATAATTCCATGAACCAGCACCTCAGCATGCGCAAGCTGTATACTTGAATTCTTGGCACCTTGCTGTTTCTGCTTTGGAAAAGTATATAATATATATATATATGTTAGTGGCCATGTAATTATGGTTAAGTTGCTGTTTCCATAGGAAGAGCACTTTTTGGGCGGCTTATAACTTTGCTCTCCCTGGATGAATCCTCACCAAACTTTGCAAAAAAAGTATATAGCTCACTCTGAATTTCTTTGCAAAGTTTGGTGAGGAGTCGTCCAGGGGGGGCAAAGTTATAGGGGAGGTCACAAAACTTTTTTTTTCCCCATAGACTGAATGGGGAAAAAACTTTGCTCACGCCTACAGCCCAAACCGCTAGACGGATTTTCACAAAATTTGGACCAGGAGTAGCGGCTTGGACCCGTAAGCGTGCATTTGCAAATTTGGTGAAAATCCGTCCAGTTGTTTTTTAAAAAAAAAATTGGTGATATCTGTGTTCGGTCCGCAGACACACTTCCTTGTTCGCTGCGCAGACAGTGTCCTGATTGGCCAATCGGCTTACGTCATGTCTGCGGACATGCGACATGTTCGCTCATTGGACGGCGTAGAGCATGAAGCATGTCAGATTTTCGGTAGCGCCCGCCATCTTGGATTCATGGACGTCAGTGGACAGCGCGGTGAAACTTGGTTGAAAAATTGTATGTAGTAGAGTGTGTTGGTGTGTAAGAGTGTTTGGGGAGGGTGGGAGAGTATGAGATGGGTTAAATGTTGTATTTATTTATGTGGTAGACCCTCTCGTTGTGTTCGATTTGTCTGCGGACAACACGGCTGTTCTGAAATGTTCTAAATAGACTAAATGGGGGTGTTCTGAGGATGGAATATGTGTCCGTGTTGTTCGCAAGCAAGCTGAAACTGTTCTAAGAACACTTGCGGTGTCTTGAAATGTCCTTAAATAAACAAGTTGGGGGAGTCCTGAGGACGCTTTCTGTATTGTTCGCTGGTAAGTTGAAAGTGTTCTAAGAACACTTGCGGTGTTCTGAAATGTTGTTAAATAAATAAAATGGGGGTGTCCTGAGAACGCGGTGTCCTGAAATGTTCATAAATAAATAAAATGGGGGTTTCCTGAGAACGGTATGCCTGTCCGTTTTGTTCGCAGATAAGTTGAAACTATTCTCAGAATGTATCATGTGTTCTGGGATGTTCCTCAATAAACAAAATGGGGGTGTCCTGAGGACGCTGTCCGTATTGTTCGCTGGCAAGTTGAAAGTGTTCTAAGAACACTTGCGGTGTCCTGAAATGTTCGTAAATAAACAAAATGGGGGTGTCCTGAGGACGCTGTCCGTATTGTTTGCTGGCAAGTTGAAAGTGTTCTAAGAACACTCGCGGTGTCCTGAAATGTTCATAAATAAACAAAATGGGGGTGTTCTGAGGACGCTGTCCGTATTGTTCTCTGGTAAATTGAAAGTGTTCTAAGAACACTTGCGGTGTTCTGAAATGTTTGTAAATAAACAAAATGGGGGTGTCCTGAGGACGCTGTCCGTATTGTTCGCTGGCAAGTTGAAAGTGTTCTAAGAACACTCACGGTGTCCTGAAATGTTCATAAATAAACAAAATGGGGGTGTTCTGAGGACGCTGTCCGTATTGTTCGCTGGCAAGTTGAAAGTGTTCTAAGAACACTTGCAGTGTCCTGAAATGTTCGTAAATAAACAAAATGGGGGTGTCCTGAGGACACTTTCCGTATTGTTCGCTGGCATGTTGAAAGTGTTCTAAGAACACTTGCGGTGTCCTGAAATGTTCATAAATAAACAAAATAGGATGTCCTGAGGACACTGTCCGTATTGTTCGCTGGCAAGTTGAAAGTGTTCTACGAACACTTGCGGTGTCCTGAAATGTTCGTAAATAAACAAAATGGGGGTGTCCTGAGGATGCTGTCCCTATTGTTCGCTGGCAAGTTGAAAGTGTTCTAAGAACACTCGTGGTGTCCCCTAAATGTTCGTAAATAAACAAAATGGGGGTGTCCTGAGGACGCTGTCTGTATTGTTCGCTGGCAAGCAGCAAGTGTTCTAAGAACACACGCGGTGTCCTGAAATGTCCGTAAATAAACAAAAAGGGTGTGTCCTGAGGACACTGTCCTTGTTGTTTGCAAGCAAGCTAAAACTGTTCTAAGAACACTCGCGGTGTCCTGAAGTGTTCATAAATAAAGAAAATGGGGGTGTCCTGAGGACGCTGTCCGTATTGTTCGCTGGCAAGTTGAAAGTGTTCTAAGAACACTCATCATGTCCGCGGACATTAAAAGTTCCCATAAGGCATAGTTAAAATGTTTGACTCTATGGATGTGACATGCTGCAGTGGTTGTGGCCAGGGCATAGAGTCTTGGGAGCATGGCCATATGGCCATGCACTTAAGACTCTATGCCCTAGCCACAACCACCGCAGCATATCTGGCCATGCTCCCAAGACTCTATGCCCTGACCAAAACCACCACAGCATATCACACTCATAGTTGCTTATAACTTTGGGATCCAAAAACAAATGTATAAGGAACACAGTTATAAGCAACTATGGGTGTGATCTGCTGCAATGGTTGTACTTATTATAATTATTATAATATACTTACTGTTTGGTTTCGTAACTGGAGTACATGTATTTCTTGTTCATTTCTGTGATAAAAGAAAAGATCATGTTAGTATTGGTATTTTGTAACGACTTATAACACTGAATAATCAACATGTTTTTTACCCTCATATTCAGTAGATTACAAACCAGTGTACTGGGCAATTTGCTCAGTTTCTGTGTTTGTTGCTAAAATCATTGGGTCTGTGGGAGAAAAAAAAATCCATGTTGGATTAAAAAAAAACGTTTTTTGTTATGCTAGAGTCTATTTGTTTGTTTGTTTTCAGTGTTCACTTGTTGTTTCTGGCTAATGCTCGATATATTGGTTTGTTGCAGATTTTTGGAGCAGTTAGATATCATTTATTTGTTTGGATATTGTAAAATTTTGGAGCAGTTAGATACCAGTTGCAGTATTCTGTCTATTTTTTTTATATAAATTAGTGGTATTGATTTATCTGTTTGGATATTGTAACATGTTTGGGCAGTTAGATACCAATTTACATATTCTAACTGTCTGTTTATTTATATAATTTAGGGGTATTGATTTATCAGTTTGGATATTGTAAAATTTTGGGTTAGTTAGATACCAGTTGGTGTATTCTAACTATCTATTTTTTGCTCTAATTTAGTGGTATTCATTTATCTGATTAGTTGTTGTAGACTCTTTGGGCAGTTAGATACCTGTTGGAATTTTCTAACAGTTTATATTTTTTTACTACAAGTTTAGTTAAGGTTTAAGTACAGTTTAGTTAATAAATTTTGGTTTTAAGAACATTAAATAAGCGTTTGAAAGATTTGCTGGTAATCTCTGCTTTAGAGTAATGGTACTATAATTACATTCAAACCATCCACATTTCATTTTTATATATGCAGTGTAGTGACCTGAATTCGTTGTGGCTCCTGCGTGGTAGATTATACCTATTGTTGTGAAGGTTTTCTTACCAAGTGATACTTGACCATGTGTGAATCCAGTCAGCTTGCAGTTGTTTTTGGTAGCATCTGCATTGTAATGTAGAAGCATTAGTATTACGTATTTAATATGTGTTTGTATTAGTAAGGTGGAGCGATTATCCGAATTGCAGGTAGTACATAATCTACCATGATTTGCATTTTGTACAAGTTGCTGAAATGGAATGGATTCACAATTAGGTATTGATATATATACAAAGCGTTCATTGGGGATTTGTTCTTGTGTCACATTGTTGCAGAGAGTGCATGCATGTTTCCACATGTCTGAAATCTGGAAGATTTCATTTATAGGTATGTTTTTATTTTCCAGTACTTGTAGTAAGTACATTAGAAATTCCTGTGGATCTTCCTGTGAGTTTATAGTGAATTTCACCATTCCAGCACAGTACTCCAATTGTTGTCTTATTCCATAAACACTATACATGTTATGAGGATTGTTTGTTGCATTTCTGTGAAGTACTAACATTTGCAAACACAATTGGTATGTACTGTGTAAGTAAATGTTGTCAACAATTTGTGGTAATAGAATATTCATTGCTACATTTGCGTAGCAACTTACTCCAACTATATTTGAGAGTTTAAATGGACCAGGTAGTTCTGCATCTGATTGATTTTTTTTTAGTTGTCTTCCTTCTTTGACGAAGTACCTGGTTTACTTTCCCTAATTGGTTCTTTTATGCTTGTAGTACTTGATGAAGTTTTAGTTTTTTTTACTCACTTTGGAGGATTTGCAGTGACATCCTGTTGCATTTTTGTTTGATTTAGTTTTCTTTTACAACGTCTTACTTTTTCTGGCACAGAATATGTTTTAGATGGGGGTGTATAGTGAGCAAAGTCTATTGTATTCTAAAATGCAAGGAATATCAGCGTTTACTTTACTTGCATCAAAGTTGATTAGAAATAGACCATCAAGTGTACGTAAGCGTGATAGTGCTACATAGCTCATGCCTTCTTTAAAGACTGTGTTACCAATGTCTATCATTGCTTTGTCTAAGGTAAAACCTTGTGATTTATGAATGGTGACTGCGTATGCAAGAGTTAGAGAAAATTGTTCTCTGCGTACATACATGTCTTTGAAGAGAAGGAATCCAGCTGTTGAGCGTCCTATCCTTTTTACTTCTGAAAGTTTGTCAAAGAGAATATTGACAAACTGAATTTTGTTGTCACGTGGGTATGTTTGAAAGCCAACAACTGTACCCAGTGCTCCATTAACTAGTCCTTGGTCCACGTCAAGGTTACGTTTAAGCATTACTCTGCAATTTAAGGATAATTTTAATATCTTTTCCAACCCAGCTGTGTTGGAGATTGAATTTTCCAAACTATTTAGTCTTGTTGTGGCTTGCTCACACATGGGTAGTGTCATACCATGTACATCTAGTTTGTCTGTGGCGCTAATTTCCATTATTGGTTGCATTTCTTTATTTAACATTATTTCATTGAATTTGAAACAGCTTGCAAGAGTTGGCATAAGGCCATACAATTGACATTTTTGTGGGCTAATTGTTCCATAACATCTGTAGCACATGCATTATTGCCATAAAGTGCATGAATGTGCCGGGTTTTCAAGATTGCTTGTGCTTCTTTAGATAGTATACTAACTCTAATACTTTTTAAGATGTTGGCATAAGTGAGATCTGCAGATTGCCGCATGTTTTCTGTTAATTCTCTGTATTGGAAATGTTGGCAAAGGTTGACATTTCCAATGCTGCCAACAGTTTTACGGCAGAGTTGTGTCCTAATGTTTTAAAAATAGGCTCACCTTTTACTGGTGTCAATTGAAGAAGATCTCCGAAAACAATAACGTGTTTTCCTGCAAAGAGCTCTTTGTAGTTTGTTTTGAGTACTTCTTGTAATCTGAGGTGAATCAAAGCCAACATTAGGTTGGACACCATGCTCACTTCATCTATTAGAAGCATTTTCATTTGTTTTAATACTCTGCGTAGTTCCACTGCAGCTTCTGTAGAAAGTTTGTAATAATCTAATTTGTTTTGGTGTTTTACTGGCAGGAGTAGTAATCGGTGTAAAGCAACACCGCCTATGTTGTAGGCAGCTAAACCTGTGGGGGCAGTGACAACAGCTGACAGTTTGTTGTTTGCCATTGTTGAAGGAACTTACTGATGATTTTGATTAGGAATGTTTTGCCAGAACCAGCTTCACCACTGATGTACTGTAGTATAGGTTTGTAATTTTGGCAGGTGCATTCTTTGTTTTCATGTTGTACACCATGTGCAATTTCTTTTGTTACTTCTTGAAAACTGCTACGTTTCTCATTGTTTAGTTTTGATTGTGGTATAGTTAAGTCTTCTTTATCTTCATACCAACACATGGTGTTTTCTACTTCTGTCATAGCTAATTCTGCCTCATTTGTTATTAGTGGTTCGCCCAGTGGTTCTTGGCTTCCTGTTACAGAAGGTTGACTACTGTCAGGAGTGTCCTTATCTAGTTGGGCCTGGAGTTCTTCTTCGTGTTGCTGTTCATTGTGCAACATTGTTTTGTCAGTTATAATGCTTTCATTTGCTTTGAAAGCGTCTTCCTATGAGTCATAGTTATCTAGTATTCCTTCTTCTTTTCTTACTTTAAATATGTGTGTGTAAAAAGAAATTAAATAGTATAAAGGTTTGTAAGTGACAGTTGATTTTAGGAGATGGAAAAAAGACAGTAAATTCATTTTACAGATTATACAAGCTAAAAGTCAGTTAATCTGTTTATATGAAACTAGAAGAATTGTACATGTACTTTACAGAAAATATGCACATTTGTAGTCTGTGTTCATGCATATGGATATGAATGGAGCTGCACGTAGAAATCCTGGAGACTTGTACAGTATTTCGTGTAGAAGGTACTTTCCAATGAAATGACACTTGCACTCAGAGAGATGAACAGTACATTTGCAGTGCTGATCTATGATGATGCAGTTAGATGTAGAGGTCTTCTATGTGATTGGTGGATGGTCATGTGACTTCTTAGCTACATCCAATGAGGGAATGGCACAGAGAGTGAGTGAAGCGGAAATGGTAGAAGGGCTGTCCATGTTACGATATGTCCGCGGACATGGTGGTAGTTTGCGGACATTGGGCAGTTGGGTGTTACTGTTAGGAAAGATTTCGTAATTGTAGGTAATTTTCCTTCCATGTGGCAACCCCTAAACTTTTTGCTGTTGTTTTTCACCTTGTTCTCGACTTTGCCAGAGAAGTGCAGCCTTCTGCTGCACTCCTGTGGGCTTTCGCTCCATTCTTACGGGGAAACTGACATGCCCTTAAGAAAGTCAATACCGGGAAACGCTGTTTTCCGTAGTTTCTTTTATCATGTTGCGGCTTTCGTGCAACATGACACAAGGGGGCACTGTAAGCTAAATAACTGCTCTCTTGGGTCTCTAGCCTTCTACAGGCCCTAGATACTCTTTTTGGATTGTAACTGATCGGTGCAAGTGATTCACGGACGGGAATGGTGGCAGCGATCGTTTCTTGTGTTTTGAGCTCCTTTTGGCGTTTTAAGCACGTTTCTCGCGCTTTGCCCAAAATGGTGGCCTGGCGCCCAAAATGGCCAGACCACGAGGCTCCTTTGTCCTGTCCGCTGACCGTCTTGCTCCCTTCACCTTCCCCAGGTCGAGCTGACCCGGGGCCTTCCTTATTTGGGCATGTACTTTCCCGCGAAACACGGATGCTTTCGCGGGTTTCTACAGGCCTTGTGTGTGTCTCCAGGATGTGGGCTGGGATGTCTGGTCCCAATACACATCCTGGGTGCCAGAGAGTCTAGGGTGGTGTGAATGCCTGGGACCACCGTAGTCCGTGATAGGTCCACGTATGGTGTGAGTGTTGATGAGCGGATCTCCCATTGGGTCCCCTCCGTTTTGGTGCGAAGGGAACCGTGGATAAGACGGGGCTGGAAACACCACTACCATGTTGATCTCCTGAGTTCTCACGAACGAAGGAATACAGGAGCCAAGTATCCTGCAACCAAGAGGCTGAACCGAGGAATCGCTGGTGACCCGCTGAAGGACTGCTCCTCTGCACTGCTGTCGCCTTGTGAAACCCTTTTTACCTTTGATCGAACCAGAAGGCCTGTACTGGTACTTCGACCCTTGGAATAGCGGGGACAGCTATTCTCGGCATCTTCACCATCTCCTGCTAGTAAGCCTTTGGAAGCGTCTCTGGGCCATCCAGCAGACTGACCAGCCTACACAGGAGTCTTGCTCTGTAACCGCCGCCAGGTTGTGTAGTATTTCGAGTCCTTGTCACTCTCACACAATTCGTACACTTGGCGTTCCCAGGTCTGAAGTGAGTAGTGTACATTTGGCTCAGATACACACGGCCGCTCCGTTGCCATGCTGTGGTAGCAAACTGTGCGGGTTCACTTCGTTTGGGACGTCTTTTACTCAACTCTGCTGCTGCAGACTCAACACGACGACGAGACGTCCCCTGCTCTCCTGAACCTGCCAGCAACTGAAACTGACGCGGAGAAGCTTGGTTCTGCTTGCATCGGGGACCGGTGAGTAGCATAGCTAGGAACTGGTCGCCCTCCTGCAGGAGCCCATAGCTTTTCCCCGCTGTGTCAAAACAGCACGCCTTTCCGTACTCGCGCTCTGCTTCTGCCCACAGTGGAGGCTGCGCTTGAGTCACGGAACTATGTTCTTCTTCATTGTGCACTAAACTGAACTGCCTTATTTCCCTCGAAGAGACTCCCCCTTTTGCCCGTTGGCACCAGCGTGTGCAGGTACTTTTGAGCACAAGGCTCCACTCTTCGTAGGGCTCGGACTTCCTTTTAGTTAGGTGCCTCTCAAGGCGGACTGGGTCTAAGCATTATTTCGCACTGCCTCTTTTCCTTCCCTTTTGGTGGACTACACATTTCGTGCATCTAACGCTTGAGACTTGTTTGTATTTGTATATATATTGTATTGGTATGATATGTGTTGGTTTACTAGAGTTGTATTCTGATTTCTCACTACGGTCATTGTTTTAAAGGCCTTGGAATAAATGTGTATATATTTTTAATATAACACCTGTTTGGAGTAGCTTGTAAGTGTCCTTGCTTTGTGTGCTCATTGCGGGCTTTCAGTCACCCTCACCCCTCTTGAGACCTAGTCTTGACCGCCGCGATCGCTACCCTGATTGGTCTGGCTTGTCCAGAGGTTACCCTGTTCCAACTAATTAGGTTGGCCTTCTGAACTTCTGCACCACCAGGACAGAGTTCAGAAATCCGTCTTAACAAATTGGTGTACAGCGGTGGGATACGACTGAAGGTATCCAGTGTTGCGCACAAACTAAGGCATTTCAAGTTATTCCTACCAGGACACGTAGTGAATTGTTGTAGTATAACTTTAAAAAGGCCATAGTCCTATCTAACAGTATGGAAACAAATACCTTGTTAACTTTAAATGCTTCCAAATCAGAAACATTGAAAAAGATGTGTGCGGAGAGAGGTGTTTCCTCTCAAGGCACGAAATTGGATATGATCCAAAGAATTGTGGCGTGGCAAGAAGCGCAACTTGACGCTATAACTTCTGAGGACAGTGCGGAAGGAGGTGGGGCTGCTCTCACTGGTAGAACCGACGGTTCTGCCGCTGCACTGATCCATCGCGACCACGAGGACAGGGAGGATGAGATGTCTAATGTTTCCTCTGCCGGTGCTGATGGGGAGGCTATGCTTGAATTCAAGAAGCAAGAGCTGCGGTTTAGGCAGAAGGAGCTTGAATTGAGCATAGCCAAACTAAAAATAGAACAGGCAGAAAAACAGAAAGACAGGGATCACCAGTTGGAACAAGCCAAGCTTCAGGTTGCAAATGGGTCCAAGGGTCCTGGACATGGGTCTGGGGCCTCCTCTCATCCACGGTTTCCGAAAGATCTGCTCAGTGTGTATGAAGAAAGGAATGACATTATGGACTGGCTGAGTGCGTTTGAGTATGCATGTGAAGTTCATCAAGTTGACAATGCTGATAAGATTGCCTGGTTACTCAGCAGACTGTCCATTCTGGCTGTAGTGCCATTATGGAAATGTCAAAGGCTGAGCGAGCTGATTTCGCAATGTTAAAGCAAACTCTCATTTTAAAGTTTGGGAAGACTCCGGCCCAATATTTGAAACGATTCAGAGAGTATAAGAAAAAGGAAGGTGGTACTTGGGTATCTTATGTAACTGAATCCTTAAAAAACTTAACTGGCTGGGTCGAAGGTTATAAGGTTTCTACCTTCGAAGGCATGATAAATCTTGTCATGCTGAAACACATTTTTGCATCTTCTTCCCCGGAGCTTAAGCAGCATTTGGCCGATTCGAAGGAGATAGATCCTAAGAAGCTGGCCATTGCAGCAGACGTATGGGTGTCACATCGAGTGTCCCATAAGGACAAACCTCATCCTGGTAAGCAGGAGGAAGGGAAAAAGTCCAAAGATAAGGAGGGTGAAGAATCTGATAAATCTTCTTCTCAAAAGGGCCACAAAAAGAAAAATAAGGGTAAGACACAAGAGAACTCACAGGGTAGTGGAGGCCAGCCTCCGAAACAGAACTCTGGTTACAATAAGCCTCCCTATGTAAACAGACCCAATGGATCTTGTTTTGCTTGTGGAGCAACTGACCACGTGAAGGGGGATCCCCGGTGTAAGGTTAGACCTTTGGGGGTCCACTCCGCTAATCTGGCCTTCTCCTCCTACGAGGAAGAAGAGATTACAGGAGCATCCTTCTCCTCAGACTCATTTCCCAGCGGGATAGAAGCTGAGGTAGTTTTAGTTTCCCTGGGTTCCTGGGAGCCTAAAGTCGCAGAGGCTTATGCTAGGATTCCAGATAATACCAAGCACTACTTTAAAGACAGTGTGCTGATCAATGGAGTAGATACTCCAGCTCTTAGGGATAGTGGGTGCAGTCGAACTGTAGTGGATTCTACCTTGGTAGACTCAGAGGAAGTTGCCAGAGCTACTCTGATGCCCACTAAGTTGGCTGACGGCCCACTCCGTATGTTCCCAGTAATACCTGTAAATCTTACTTTAAATGGTACAGCAGTCAGGATTCCAGTGAGCATTCAGAGAAACGTCCCAGGAAAGGTCTTGTTAGGTAATGATCTCAGAGCTTTAGGGCTCGTAGGAGACACTGCCGAAAGACCCTACACACGGTCTCAAGCACGGGCAGCATTGGCCAAGACCAATACGCCACCCCAGCCGAAGGGGAAACCCAAGGCGAAAGGAGTAAACAAGTCAAGACGAGGGAAAGAGAATATTCCCCCGAGCTCGCATACCACTGCGGTGGAGGAAGTTGGTCAATCGCCCGGGCCTGACGAGGAGGTGGCGATGCCTGAAGTATTTGACCCCAACGACCATCCTGAACTAAAAGACTTGTTAGTAGAAGGTGGTCCTGATAGGGACGAATTCAGTAAAGGCCAACGTGAGTGCCCATCCCTGGAAGGCCTAAGGAGACAGGCCTGCTCCCAGCTTGAGGGTGAACCTCCTGGGACGCATCGGATTTATTGGGAAGGTGGACTCCTGTATAGTGAGCCCAAAGAGTCTACAGAAGGAGACCATAGGAGGTTGGTGGTTCCCCTTGCTGTTAGGCCCGTCCTCCTGCAGTTGGCGCATGAAGTGCCCCTTGCTGGTCACCTTGGTATTAAGAGGACCAAGCAAAGGTTATCCATGCACTTCTACTGGCCCAAGATGGGGGTGCAAGTAGAAAGTCACTGCAGGAGTTGTGCCTCCTGCCAGTTATCTGGTAAGGTTGGCTCGACAATCCAAGATCCATTGGTACCACTCCCAGTTGTGGGAATACCATTTGAAAGGGTAGGGATCGACATCGTTGGTCCCCTTGACCCGCAAACATCCTCAGGAAATAGGTTTATCCTGGTGCTGGTCGACCATGCAACCAGATATCCTGAGGCCATCCCATTGAAAACTGTAACTGCCAAGTCAGTTGCAAAAGCGTTACTCGGCATATTTACTAGGGTTGGCTTCCCTAAAGAAGTTGTGTCAGATCGTGGCAGCAACTTTATGTCGAAGTATATGCAGGCTATGTGGAAAGAATGTGAGGTCACCTACAAGTTCTCTTCTGCATACCACCCCCAGACCAATGGTCTGGTGGAACGTTTCAACAGAACGTTAAAGACCATGATTGGGGCTCTGGAAGAACCTCAAAGAAGAAAATGGGATCTTCTTTTACCATGCGTACTGTTTGCCTACCGAGAGGTACCACAGGAGGGTGTTGGCTTCAGCCCCTTCGAACTTCTGTTCGGTCATCCTGTACGGGGACCCTTAGCAATAGTCAAAGAGGGATGGGAGATGCCCACTACCCCTGTTACTACCAACGTAGTAGATTATGTGCTAGGGCTCAGAAAACGGATGGTACTTCTGATGGGCTTGGCTAGTGATAAATTGAAGGCAGGACAAGCACTGGTGAAACATTGGTACGACCAGAAAGCTTCCCTCATCAACTTTACACCTGGTCAGCAAGTCCTGATCATGAATCCCATAAGGCCTCGAGCTTTACAGGACAAATGGTCAGGCCCTTACACAGTGGTGGAGCCCCTGGGTGAGGTTAACTATTTAGTGGACCTTGGAAGGCCTGGACAGGCTCCAAAAGTGTTTCACGTGAATAGGCTGAAGGCTTTCGTCCCAAGAGTCGAAATCGTAGCACTGCTACTGGCTTCAGATGATTTAGGAAGAGGAGTCGGGACCTCTCCCCGACCTGTTCCAAAGCGGTCCTTCAGATAACTCCTTTGAGGGTGTCCGAGTGGCCCCTCACCTGACTTCTGATCAGCAGGCTGAGGTGAAAAGTTTGCTTAGGCAGTTTTCCCCCCTGTTTTCACAGTCGCCTGGTTTGACCCCTTGGTGCAAACATAACATAGACACAGGCGACAGTGTACCTACCAAAAGTAGGGGATACAGGATGTCAGACAAAGTTCAGTCTTATATTAAGACCGAGGTCAACAAGATGATAGACCTTCGGGTGTTTGAACCCTCTAGCAGTCCTTGGTCCAGCCCTGTGGTTTTGGTTCCAAAGGCAGGCACTTCTGAATTGAGGTTCTGCGTGGATTACAGGGCTCTGAATGCTGTCACCAAGACAGATGCACACCCCTTGCCTCGAACAGATGAGCTCGTGGATACTTTGGGTGCCTCCAAGTACCTCAGCACGTTTGACCTCACTGCTGGCTATTGGCAAATAGCTTTAGCAGAACTTGCCAAGGAGAAGACAGCGTTTTCTACTCCAGGCGGCCTGTACCAATTCAGGGTAATGCCGTTCGGGTTGAAAAATGCACCTGCCACTTTCCAGAGGCTTGTGAATCATGTTTTGAATGGGTTGGACGAATTCTGTCTTGCATATCTGGACGATATAGCAGTTTTCAGTGCCACCTGGGAAGACCATGTGAAACACCTCGGGATTGTGCTCCAGGCTCTTCAGAAAGCACACTTGACCATAAAGGCTAGTAAATGCCTGATTGGACAAGGCTCAGTGGTTTACCTTGGACATGAAGTAGGTTGAGGGAGGATACAGCCTCTTCCCAGTAAAGTACAAGCAGTACAAGACTGCCCTACCCCCACTACCCAGACCCAAGTGAGAGCCTTCTTAGGACTCACGGGGTATTACCGAAACTTCGTGGCAGACTATGGCACCATAGCTGCCCCTCTGACTGCCCTCACCACTCCGAAGAAACCCAAGAAGGTAACTTGGACCGACGAGTGTGAGAAGGCCTTCAACGGCTTAAAAGACTCCTTGTGCCAGGCCCCTGTCCTCAGGGCCCCTGATTATCAAAGACCTTTTATCGTGCAGACGGACGCCTCTGACACTGGGATAGGAGCTGTACTATCACAAGTAGATGAGAAGGGTAAGGAGCACCCTATTGGTTTTATTAGTCGCCAGTTTAAGGACAGAGAGCTCACATGGTCCACGGTAGAGAAAGAATGTTTCTCTGTTGTGTGGGCCCTACGGAAGCCGAGTCCCTACCTCTATGGGATCCACTTCACTCTGCAAACTGAACATAAGCCCTTAAAGTGGCTAATGAACATGAAGGGGGAGAATCCAAAGTTGCTTAGGTGGTCCATAAGTCTACAAGGCTTCGACTTCACTATTGAGCATAGACCAGGTGTCCAACATAGCAATGCTGATGGGTTGTCCAGAAAGTTTAACCGACCTGAACAAGAGACTCATCCAGGGGTGGATTAGTTCCCCCTGTCCATAGTCTGGGAAGGGCGAGTGTTAGGAAAGATTTCGTAATTGTAGTTAATTTTCCTTCCATGTGGCAACCCCTAAACTTTTTGCTGTTGTTTTTCACCTTGTTCTCGACTTTGCCAGAGAAGTGCAGCCTTCTGCCGCACTCCTCTGGGCTTTCGCTCCATTCTTACGGGGAAACTGACATGCCCTTAAGACAGTCAGTACCGGGAAACGCTGTTTTCCGTAGTTTCTTTTATCATGTTGCGGCTTTTGTGCAACATGACACAAGAGGGCACTGTAAGCTAAATTACTGCTCTCTTCGGTCTCTATCCTTCTACAGGCCCTAGATACTCTTTTTGGATTGTAACTGATCGGTGAAAGTGATTCACGGATGGGAATGGTGGCAGCGATCATTTCTTGTGTTTTGAGCTCCTTTTGGCGTTTTAAGCGCGTTTCTCGCGCTTAGCCCAAAATGGTGGCCTGGCGCCCAAAATGGCCAGACCATGAGGCTCCTTTGTCCTGTCCGCTGACCGTCTTGCTCCCTTCACCTTCCTCAGGTCGAGCCGACCCGGGGCCTTCCTTATTTGGGCATGTACTTTCCCGCGAAACACGGATGCTTTCGCGGCTTCTACAGGCCTTGTGTGTGCCTCCAGGATGTGGGCTGGGATGTCTGGTCCCAATACACATCCTGGGTGACAGAGAGTCTAGGGTGGTGTGAAGGCCTGGGACCACCGTGGTCCGTGATAGGTCCACGTATGGTGTGAGTGTTGATGAGCGGATCTCCCATTGGGTCCCCTCCGTTTTGGCGCGAAGGGAACCGTGGATAAGAGGGGGCTGGAAACACCACTACCATGTCGATCTCCTGAGTTCTCACGAACGAAGGAATACAGGAGCCAAGTATCCTGCAACCAAGAGGCTGAACCGAGGAATCTCTGGTGACCCGCTGAAGTACTGCTCCTCTGCACTGCTGTCGCCTTGTGAAACCCTTTTTACCTTTGATCGAACCAGAAGGCCTTTACTGGTACTTCGACCCTTGGAATAGCGGGGAAAGCTATTCTCGGCATCTTCACCATCTCCTGCTAGTAAGCCTTCGGAAGCGTCTCTGGGCCATCCAGCAGACTGACCAGCCTACACAGGAGTCTTGCTCTGTAACCGCCGCCAGGTTGTGTAGTATTTCGAGTCCTTGTCACTCTCACACGATTCGTACACTTGGCGTTCCCAGGTCTGAAGTGAGTAGTGTACATTTGGCTCAGATACACACGGCCGCTCCGTTGCCCTGCTGTGGTAACAAACTGTGCGGGTTCACTTCGGACGTCTTTTACTCAACTCTGCTGCTGCAGACTCAACGCGACGACGAGACATCCCCTGTTCTCCTGAACCTGCCAGCGACTGAAACTGACGCCGAGAAGCCTGGGTCTGCTTGCATCGGGGACCGGTGAGTAGCATAGCTAGGAACTGGTCGCCCTCAAGCAGGAGCCCATAGCTTTTCCCCACTGTGTCAAAACAGCACGCCTTTCCGTACTCGTGCTCTGCTTCTGCCCACAGTGGAGGCTGCGCTTGAGTCACGGAACTCTGTTCTTCTTCATTGTGCACTAAACTGAACTGCCTTATTTCCCTCGAAGAGACTCCCCCTTTTGCCCGTTGGCACCAGCGTGTGCAGGTACTTTTGAGCACAAGGCTCCACTCTTCGTAGGGCTCGTACTTCCTTTTAGTTAGGTGCCTCGGAAGGCGGACTGGGTCTAAGCATTATTTCGCACTGCCTGTTTTCCTTCCCTTTTAGGTGGACTACACATTTTGTGCATCTAACGCTTGAGACTTGTTTGTATTTGTATATATATTGTATTGGCATGGTATGCGTTGGTTTACTAGAGTTGTATTGTGATTTCTCGCTACGGTCATTGTTTTAAAGGCCTTGGAATAAATGTGTATATATTTTTAATATAACACCTGTTTGGAGTAGTTTGTAAGTGTCCTTGCTTTGTGTGCTCATTGCGGGCTTTCAGTCACCCTCACCCCTCTTGAGACCTAGTCTTGACTGCCGCGATAGCTACCCTGATTGGTCTGGCTTGTCCAGAGGTTACCCTGTTCCAAGTAATTAGGTTGGCCTTCTGAACTTCTGCGCCACCAGGACAGAGTTCAGAAATCCGTCTTATCAGTTACATCCGGGGATTTTTGGGTTGGGAAGCCATGCAAATGAGAATGAGCATAGAAAGGCATTTGTCAGGAAAGTTTAGTGGGTGTGTTGTGCCAGGAGAGCGTTTCTCAAATACTCTTTTTGTTGAGAGAAGAACAGATAGCTATGGCTGTGTGTTTAAAAAAAACAGATTATTTGGATTTTGGGAGACTCGTGGATACATTGGTTGAAGGTGCATGCAGAAAGCTGTGGAGTAGCTGTAGATCTTGGATTCCCACATGTGGAAGTACACTGGCATGGAGTACGTGGAATGAAGTGAAGTGGTTGGACTTGCTACCTCTCTGTGCTACTTTGGAGACAAAGCAACATCCAGGTATAATTATAATTCATTGTGGAGGGAACAGTTTAGGACATGTGTCTGGAATTTCTTTGCAATTTGTAATGAAAGAAGGACTTAGGAAGGTCATGGACATGTTTCCAAATTCTCAAGTAATTTTTTCACGGATTGCGCATAGACAAATGTGGCTTCGTTCTTCCTCATTTGGTCCACAAATGGAGAAAGCAAGGCGCAATGTCAATAAGGCTGTTTGTGCTTTTCTAAGAGATTTTGGCATGTCCTCTTTTCACAATGAAAATATTTGTTTCGTAGTACATACATTTTTTGCAGAGATGGAGTCCATTTTACTTATGCTGGCAATGAGATTTTTCTGAGAAATTTACAAAATGCATTGCGACCTTTTTTAGAATTAAAGCACCCATTTTGTAGTAGGTGTTGAGTATTTCTAATTTTTAAAACACAAACACCACCAAAAGGCTCTTTTCAGAGCCACCACTTCCTCCCAGAGAAAATTACAATGGTTATGATAGAGCAGCACCCCAAAATTTTAGATGTCTGCGGACTGTCCGCGGACTTCTAAAAAATACACAGGGCCCTGCTTCATTTATTTTTACTTCTATTTTTTAACTGTGAAAGGGGGCTCTGAAAAGAGCCTTATTTATTTTTGATTTTTGTTGTTTTATATTTTTTTTTGGTTTTTTATACAAGACACACTAGGAGAGGAGGGGAAAGGAGGGTAAGGGGGGACACCAGCCACGGGGATAAGAAAGGGCGAGCTGAGAGAGGAAGATGTAGATTGGGTTTTATTTGGGTAGTGAGCAGATCTTCCCATGCTCTGAGACGATAGTCTCAAAAGCACTTTGAAGTCACTCCCCCGTGCAGAGTACTGCGTCGCAGTACATACACACAACTGTGACCCTCGAAAGGTAAGGGTCATCAGCATTGTGTATCGCCTGTGAGGCAGCTTGAGGAATACGCTGTTCCACAGGAGTGTTCCTTGTGGTGACATGATCAGAAACGGAGGATGAAGTAGAGGAAGTCAACCTGCTATGCTCTTCGCAAGGTACAACCTTGCGAATGGCCCCAGTGTAGAATGACTTTAGGTGTCGCTTCATGGTAGTGGTCCCAAAGCTGTACGAACCAAGCCTCCCGTGACTGAGTACCATTTTGCACTCATTGCAGGTGACTTGGTTCGCACAAGCCTTAGGACCATTCCCATGAATGGTAAATAACCGCCACACCCAAGGCTCACGCCGAGTTCGGGTAGTAGGGAGTTCAACTAACTCATCCTCGTCATTCTCTTCTTCCTCCGTGGGCATCCTCACTCCTGTCCAGGCCGTTGGGGAGGTGGTGGTGGTGGAGGGGGTGGGGGTGGTGCTGAGGCAGATGCAACACCAGGTGGCAGCAGTGCAGCCATGGAAATCTGCAGTAGGCAGTAAAATTCGCTGTGCTCTGTAGGATAGCCAGAAACACAATGAGAATAAGCTCTAGGGCGTTGTCTTTTATAGGGGTGATTGTACGCAGTTCGCGGACATGCGCACTGTCCGCGGACAGATCGAATACAATAAAAGGTTCAAAAAGTATGTAGAAACTCAGGATTAGTATGTGGGACCTGTGCTATGGTGAGTTTTTAATGAAAAATATTGTGGATTACTTGAAAATGTACTTTTAAGTTGTTATGGGACACAAACAGTGTCCGCATTCAGAACACGCGATTAGCGTGGGCGCGGTCACATGATAGGTTCGCGAACATGTCCGCGAAGGGAGCGGCTGTCCACAGGACACCAAATGCACCGACAGTGGTTTGCGCATGTGCATTGATGTTCTACGGACACTGTTCGGGTCCTGAAGTAATTAAAAGTGCGTCACACGTCAAACGAACAGTTACGGACAGGCGTTTGTTCTTAGAACAGTTTCAACTTGCTTGCGAACAATACGGACAGACATAGCGTCCTCAGGACACCCCCATTTTGATTATTTACACACATTTGAGGACACTACATGTGTTCTTAGAACAGTTTGAACTTGGTTGGTTGCGAACAATACGGACAGGCATAGCGTCCTCAGGACACCCCTATTTTGTTTATTTACAAACATTTCAGGACACCACGTGTGTTCTTAGAACAGTTCAACTTGCATGCAAACATTACGGAGCGGTATAGTGTTCTAAGGACACCCCTATTTCGTTTATTTACGAACATTAAAGGGCACATGATGTGTTCTTAAAACAGTTTCAACCTGCCTTCAAATAAAACGAACAGGCATACCGTTCTCAGGACACCCCTATTTTGTTTATTTACGAGCATTTCAGGACACCGCGTGTGTTCTTAGAACACTTTCAACTTGCCAGAGAACATTACGGAGAGGTATAGTGTTCTAAGGACACCCCTATGTTGTTTATTTACTCACATTATAGGGCACATGATGTGTTCTTAGAACAGTTTCAACCTGCCTACGAACAAAATGGACAGGCATACCGTTCTCAGGACATCCCTATTTTGTTTATTTACGAACATTTCAGGACACTGCGTGTGTTCTTAGAACAGTTTCAACTTGCCAGCGAACATTCTGGAGAGGTATAGTGTTCTAAGGACACCCCTATGTCATTTATTTATGAACATTATAGGGCACCTTATGTGTTCTTAGAACAGTTTCAACCTGCCTACGAACAAAACGGACAGGCATACCGTTCTCAGGACATCCCTATTTTGTTTATTTATGAACATTTCAGGACACTGCGTGTGTTCTTAGAACAGTTTCAACTTGCTAGCGAACTATACGGACAGGTATAGTGTTCTTCAGTACACCTCCATTTTCGTTTCTTTACGGACATTCCTGACACCCGCGCTGTCCGCGGACACCTAAATTGCTTTTTAAAAAAAAATGAATTAGAACACAATATAAAAATGTAACTTTATTTAACATGTATGATTATTAATTTATGACAGAGAAGGTGAGGCAGAAACCAAAACAAAAACAGGAGAATTAGGGGTTTCAACAGGATTTGTATGAGGTGAAGAAGGGATGGAAGTCTCATCAAAACATTTTGGTTCATGGGGAGGGTTTGGGGATTATTGACTGGGATATGGTGAGGGGGGACAGGTACATGTGGGACAATGGTACGTGGTTTTTTGTTTAAAATGATCTTCCACAAAGTTTTTTACATTATTAAAATTAGCCAACAGTAGATCTATTTTTTCTTATATGCTCTGAAGATTCTTATCCATAACAGCTTTTTTCTGTAGTACTTTCTATTTTGGTATGCTCTGTACACAAAAAAAAATATATATGTTAAAAGTAAATAAAATAATAATTAAGTGGTTTATATTGTAAAGTGTCTACCATTAGATTCACTATCTTCTGACATTTCCTCATGTGGGAAATGCACCTCTAGCCACTCCAGAGTACTAGACATTTCTGTGAGAAAAAAAAACATAATATCATTTTTTTTTTAATCTAATACAGAATACAGAATACAGAAAGTGTATAAATATATGAGTAAAATACAGTACACTTACTATTTCAGATAAGGTATGTTCTGAGTGGTCTGTATATCTGCTGTTGTTCTTGGTTGTGGAGTTTCTGTGAGGTAATCATGTTGGAACCTTATCTTTCTTCTTTTGGTATATTCCATTTTAGAACATATTGTATTTAAATGAATGGTTAGTGTGTTACATATATGGGTTACACTTCTTATGTATTACTACATATAATGTGTATGTGTGCTGGTTTGTGAATTTGTAAAATGTTCATATGTTATGATATAACAATTAAACATACCCCCCTGAGTTTTTGGGTAGTGGTGCTGTTGTCCGAACATATCCGCTGACATTAAAAGAGTTTGCGGACATCAAACTCAGTAGAGAGGGTTCAGTATGTTCAATTTTACATGTACATATAATCGAAGTTATTATTATTAAATTGTGCTACTAAAAACCTATGAAATTCAGTGAAAAAACTTTGTTAAAGGGATGTATATGATTAAGTTGCGCTACTAAAAACCTATGAAATTCAGTGAAAAAACTTTGTAAAAGGGACGTTGTGGTTCCAAGTAAAACCAAAAAACCCTTGAAATTCGCCAGTTATGGTAAGCTAAGCAACCATAACTCGCGCCCCCACTGTGCACTGCTAAGACTAACACCCACGACATCAAAGATGACATCACAAATATCATTGATGACATCACTGATGACATCACATGTCTGTCTCCCTCTTTTTTCCTTTACTGACATATCTAGGCCACATGGTTTTCTTCAGTAACAGTCAGGAACTAAAAATTGTAAATGTACTATATTTGTAGACTTATCCTTCAAGTATGTTCTTATAGTAATTCCCTTAGTGTCCAGTCATAACATTTGAAACATATACATAGGGGAAGACACAAGCTTCAAAGACAGCAATCATTTCTGTGCATGAAGATAATCAGTACAATTATCAGCACTTTCTGAGAATTCTGTTGTTTTTTTATTACTGTACTTTCCCTGTATATGCTCATATTTGTATACATTGTAATCATGCTACTTTCCTTAGGGTCCAGTAACATCATGTGATACATGTAAATAGGGTAAATAGCAGCTTTCAAACAGAGCAATCATTTATTTTCAGGTTATGAATTGTTTCTGCTACTACTTCTGCTTTTTTGCTTACTTCACTTTCCCTGTATATACCCATATTTGTATGTGTTCTTGTCTCTTTGTGTTTTGTTTGTAGTAATGCAATTATGTAATACATGGGTTCTATTAGCTACTTATTACACATTTCACAGTACACAAAACTGTAATAAGAAAACAATTATCATGTCATTATTCAACATATCAACATTATGAATACTATACTTTCATCATGTATGCTGCACACAATGATATGTTTCTGCATGAGTAGCTTAGTGTACCTCATAATAGAATGCTATGTGTATCAATGCATTGTTTAATGCACTAATTAGCTTATGATATTTAGTGTAATGATCCTTGACACATTTTTATCAACATTATAATAAGGATCCCTTGTACCCACATTTCATGAAAAGTAAATACACATGTGATGTCATCAGTGATATCATCAATGACATTTGTGATGTCATCTTTGATGTTGTGGGTGTTAGTCTTAGCAGTGCACGGTGGTGGCGCGAGTTATGGTTGCTTAGTTTGCCATAACTGGCAAATTTCAAGGATTTTTCGGTTTTACTTGGAACCACAGTGTCCCTTTAAGAAAGTTTTTTCACTGAATATATATATATATACATATGTCCATCAGCTATCTGTGTTAGTTATAATTATTTGTTCTGTGTCTACCCGCAATAATCTAATGTATGTTTGCGTAGCTTCGTGCATGGATGCCTATTTTGTTCATCTCCATGTGCACCTGCGTTGTGATGTTAGTGATAATGTCAATGGCTTCTCGAGTTATAGTCAATCGAAATAATATTTTGAATGGTGAAGCCTCAACCATTCACATTACTTCTACAGATTACATTGTTAAAAAACGAGGCATCTTTCCAATCAGAAATTATTAATTTACAATAACTTAACACAAAGAAATCTTATTTTTCATGGACACTCACAATATCATTTATCGTATACATTTCCTGTGCAGCAAATATTATGTAGTACAATCTCAGTGAAAGCCACATTTTGTTGGAATATAAATTGGTTCAACATTGAAACTAAGAATCCAAGGCCCACTGCCGCTGGGCACTTGGAGTTTCAGTTAACCCAGAAGTGGCGAAAGAGTTCTGTAATTTTTGATGAGTGCATTATTTGCCCAGCATTGACCCCTTCCTGTAGTCATGTTACCATTCCAGTGATAATAGCATATGTCTATTGTTCAGTCATATTAAATTATTTTTGTTTTAATGTATGCATTATATGCTTGACTTTTATTAGTTATATATGATTATTTTTATTGTATAGCCTACATCCTTTTGGTATAGCTCCTATGTTAATTTCCTTTGATTTTCATGAGCCTCGTTTAGTTTAGAACATTGCATTATGTCAAATGATCATATGCAGTTGTGTTTACTGACCCTCATTATTCTTTGGGTACCGAAAATGTTTATGCCATTCATTCACGTGTTACTAAGCTCGAATGCTATTGTTATTTGCCTCTCTTTTCATGTTTTTTATTTGGAATGGTAACCTACTGGTGCCATAACTTTTCTAAATCTTCTTGTCTTCAACCCCTGTGCACTTTGAATATTTGGGGAAATTGTTTTTTCTGCTCAAATGGATTATGTGTTTTAGGCTTTGTTCAGAACACAATAGATGTATCTTCCTTGTTTCATGTTGATATATTGGGAAATACATTTTATCTTTTGATTTCCTCTTAAGGAAACTTGAATGTTATACAACTGTCATTGACTTGCAGTGACTGAAGAACATAAAGCTTTATTTATTTATTTTATTGCTTTTTTTATAATGCACCTAATACCATACCTGAGTTGGTTTTCTAAGCGCGGATCCGGGATTCAAACTTCTGTTGCTCTGCGTGGTCTTGCTTCCAAGATAAGCACGTTGCCCCTGTGCTATCCTAATTTTTGTACATAACAGGAGCATATCCATTCCCCAAATGTATTTGTATGACATAAAGTATGCATTATTTCTTTTAGTCACAGTCCCTTATGACTTTAATGGGTGCAGCAGGTGTATCACATTCAGCACCAGTCAATCTTTTCCGTGTAAAGGTTTCAAGACAGAAGACACATGGCACATTGGGAGAAGGTTGTAGCAAAGTAGCTAAGGCTAAGTAGTTTGAATTTGGGTTCATTACAGCAGACAATTTATCAAATGTCTTTTCTATCTTACAAATTGGCAAGTCAAAGCATGTCCCCCACGTTGTGCATGTCGTTCACCTCATGATTACACTCTTTATTAACAATTGTTAGCCTCTGAAAGAAAGGATTTCGGCTGCCCAACATATTAGCTTCCATTTCATTTGAGCTTTCCATGACACAAAGGCATTATGCCAGCTGCAAGGTCACCATAATATGCCCCTACACAACCTAAATGCCACTCAGTGGAACTACTTTGCAAATATTGGACGGGCAATGTGACCAGTTCAGCACCATCACAGATTACTGCAACATTCACAGCACAGTTTATATAGGTCTTTTTGAACACTTCATTAGGGGAAGTGCTGTCTGCTACAGCCTTTCAAGGTCTCCAAGTGGGTTAGCTATCACAATGCACTTTTTGTGAGAGCCTTCCTCTAGTGTACCTGGCTGAGGCCAACCTGACCAATTTGGTTAGGAGTGGTGCCTTGACTTGCAATGTAGATGTGGCATGGCTGGTGAGTTCAACAGCAACCCCAGACACGTTTTTCACTAATGAGAATTGCCTAGCATTTCGTGCTGGACTGCACCTGGGCAGGACAAAGACTGATATGCATGGATATTTCTCCTCTGTGAAAGGGACATTGATCTAAAGACCTGGTTGAGACTCTCCCAGGGACCATCCACCCAAGAACAGGTCAATTGGCTTTGTTCGTGCTGGTAGAGAGATTCCCAGACCCGCCTTTGTTTTGCATATTAAGTAACTTTGGGTCTCACCCTAAATTACCAGGGGAATCCAGACATGGACCCCTTGCTCAGTGTTCTAGAGAGGCACAGCTCCACCTCTCTGATCAGGCCCGACTAGTCTGAAACACGTGTCTGGGGTTGCTGTTGGTACTCTTGTTCAGAGAAGGATGGCCTAGCATTTGGTGCTGGACTGCCCCAGGGCAGGACAAAGACTGATATGCAGGGATATTTCTCCTCTGTGAAAGGGATGGTGAGCTGAAGACTTGGTTGAGACTCTCCCAGGGGTTATTAACCCAAGAACAGGTCCATTGGCTGTGTTTGTGCTGGTAGAGAGACTCCCACACCGCCATTTGTTTTGTGTATTGATATAAGTAGTTGTGGCCAAGGTGACTGAAGATTTCATAGTGGATCATGGTCACTCTCAACTCACTTAATGACTTCCAGCAAATTGACAATTTACCATGATTCAAGAGTAACTAAAACATAATATGTGTTTGTGATGGATTAGACCTATAAGTAGGATGTGTCAGAGATCACTGCCATTGCATGATCTGAGGCCATGCGAGCTAATAATGTTGGTGTTTTTTTGCCAACGGGTAAAATCGAATAGGGGCCTCAGAAAACAGATTGGAGATTTTCCAATGTTCGTGCCAAATCAGGGAGGCAAAAGGAGATGGACACCTTTCACAAATTAAGTCCCCCACTACTACTACATGTTCAAAGTTAACAAGGTCCCTATTTTCTGTAACTCCTCCAAGTGTATTTTCAAATAATTCAACAACTTCCAATTCTGCCCTCAGATCTGCATTTAACATTAGTAACATCTTACTTTCCTTTGGTTTAAGAATAAGATCAAGCAAATCAGCAGATGAGGTGTTCATCATTTCACATTTGGCATCAAGACTTTAAGGACCAGTATTAGGTGCCCCTCCTTCAGGGAAATCTCTTAAGCTTTTAGAGGCTGACAGGAAGAATGTTAAATAGCCTATCTTATGGACTGGTTCTATCTTCCACGCCTTCTGCAGGCATTCGATGTGTGAAGCAGATATCAATTTGTGCCAATCAAAGTCTGCATCCTTGCACCCTAGGCCCTGTATATTCCATGGAAAAATATGGATTGAATTAGACTTTGGCAGCATTGAAGAACTAATATAACTTCCATCAAGAGCTCCTTTAATCAGAGGAACACTCTGCGAGGTGGGGGGGAGTGAAGGGGGGCGCTTGTTAATTCAAAATTATAAAAGGCTGTTCTTCCCTATTTTCATTAGCCATTTGATAGGTATTTATATTATCTTTTACCAGTGGTCTTCGTTTCAGCTGTACACTAAATCCTAATGGAGGAAGGGTTCTAGAATAATAATGTCAAGAAGTGTAATTCATGTTTGTTTCATTTCTACTGTTTGTGGATTATGCTGTGAGTTCACAAAAACTATTCAAATTGAAAAAAGTAAAATAAAAATAGTGTTGGATGACAAGGGGATTGGAAGTTTGGTGAATTAGATAGAATGTGATTTATTTGCCCTTGCTGGCCCTTTGCTCTCAGCCATAAAATCGACTTTTACCCGCGCCATCCAATCAACAGGATAAACTAAATACTCACCTGACAAAGACAGATAATATAGGTGATTGTTGGAGTGCACTTTCTTTGTTTTGGCTAGTTCTTTCTAGTTTTTCTTCTTGGAAAAAGTGATGTCCATTTATTTTTTAATAATAAATTTAACAAAATCATTTTCTGAAGGAATTTAGTTGTGATTCATAGTATTTACATGGCGCTTAGGAGTGGAATACCGAAAGGTTTTACCAAGCATATTTAAAATATAATTATGTACATGATGCAGCTTACTTGTCCATGAAGCTAACACCACAATCATAATTATTAGAAGAATGCATGAACTTATTTTAATTTTGAAATATGCTATTATCAAAAATAGATTTGAAAAAAGTGAGCTTTTATATCGCTCTTCATGCCGGAGTCTATCCTCTGAGCACGTGATAGGGATTCGAACCCATGAACCTCTGTGTGGTCCTGGCCCTAGATAGTTTCAAGACGAGACAATAGGAATTATAATTGCAATCATATCAAATTACAAAGACACTGAATATGCACCTCACCACATGCACTGCAGAACTGATACATGCCATCATATAACAATAAAGCACCAATCTTTGACTCAACAAAATTCATTTAAGATTATTCCACTCTGAATCTTAATCTGTTCTTTTGTGCGAGGGGATCTTACAAAACCACACACTATTTTATTGTATTTATTGTATTTTTCTTGCACTATAATGGATCTTCCATTTTCTACATCCATATTCCAAGTGGTTTCTCCCTGAAGAGTGTACGCAAAATTAATATCTGACTATCCTTACGGGTTGCGTCTTTCAACAGTCTTTGGATTGCTTTTAGAGCATATATGTTTACATCTTAATATGATGGCAATATGAATTAAAGGGTTTAAGGTGTCCATTAATGGTGTGTATGTATTAAATATTGTTATAATAACACAACCCTATTCTTATGTCATTTGTAATTAATACAATGCAATTCAATACACATTCATTTTTATTAACACTTTCCACAATGCATAAGAACATTTTGAAGCAGAAGCTGAACACAAAACGACTGAAACCTGCAACCCTGAGTCACAATTTAGAGGTGAAAAAGGACAAATATGTCTCTTGTGTAACCTGGTGCGTTTGCGAGGGGATGAAAACGTTTCTTTAGATGTATTACTAATTCACTAATTAATAAACATTCTATTAGTAGTTTTCCTATTTCTATTGCTCTGTTACCTACTACATCTCAAAATGTCATCAGTGGTGAGATGATGACTAATTGGCTTTTTCAGTAGGTATTCCCATGTATGATTCCAATGTAGTGCATGTCAGTGTGATAATGGATTAACCCCCTGCCCCTCACAAGGTATTGTATACTTAAAGGACAAGCAAAAAGTCCACAAGGACACATGCCTGCATATTCATTCCTACTGCTGGTTGACAAGAGGAGAAAGGTAGGGACGAAAAGAGGTGTGACAGGGACATTTCTAAGTGATTTGATAACCAAACAGCACACGGGGATGCCATTTGTGTTACTACTATCCTCCAAACCTTTGTTAGTTCATCCATTTGGTTCCTAAGACTGAAGCAATAGCAAAACTATTAGCTACCAGTTAGGGTTCTTTTTTTCTATGTTGTGGTTAAATGTATTATTTCATGTTTCCAACACATAGGTTTTGAGCCACATGTTTTTGAATGAATGCAGTTCTTCTGCTAGTGAGCCTGATACTTTTCTCAGGGTGATTCTGATGTTTCTTTTTGTCTCTTGTACACCTCAGCACAACCCGCCACATTTTCAGCATATTAGTTAGAACGATTAGTTTGTTAATTTGTCTGGTGGATAACTTCCTAATGACATGGTGGCCTACATATTTGAAGGGGTTGGTCTCTTCCAGGTTGTCGGTTTCTGTAACATTTTTCATAGATTCAATCTTTTAAACGGACATGCTTAGAGTTTGATTTAAAGTAAAAACATGTCTCTCAATGATTCTATCGCATATTCATAAACACATACATGCTTACTCCCAAATGGATATGTTCAATGGGCCTTATTTACTATTAATGATTTCAAAGGAACCACAGACATTTCCAAGGGCTTCCATAGTCATTTATCTCATTTTGCCCATTTGATAAAAAATGGGAGACCAAACATGCCATATCTTGTTCGGGTCTCATCCTTAATCTAGTCACACTGACATTGGATTAATTAGCATTTTTACATTGGCAATTACCAAAGCGCTCTATGTGTCTTTCGATGTCTTGATAGTCTATCCAATTTGTTTTTTTAGTAAACTTGAGTATGTTGCAGCTACCAAATGTTTCTGAAGGTGAACACATGAGGTATTCTATACTTACTTTAAATGCCTGATCCGCCGCATTATACAGAAAAAACGTGTGTGTCCAATGGACATGCTGGATAACCAGCAGACACATCTGTGTGCCACATCACTAAAGCACAGCCTAATAAGCTTGATCATTGAACACTATATTCTAATCATAAATCATAGGACAGGCCCTGCTGCTTGGATGTCAGGGCATTTGGCACGTGGCACAAATATCATCACAATGCAATTGTGTGTCAGGAATAATCAGCTTGCTGACCTGGATGTCGGGACCAACATTACATCAGGGTCTTTAGCATAGTTTCACAGATGATAGTGTTTGATGGAATTTGTAATGTTGTTTGAGGCTTGTCCACAGAATATGTTATGGACATTGCCATAATAAGAGACTGTGGACATTTGTGTTGTATGGTACAAAAAGTCCACCAACTTAGTGTCTTTAATTGGTTGTAATATGTAGAATATTGCATTGGTTTGTCGGTTTAATCCACCTCGTTCTGAAATGGCTGGTATGGCTCACATCCTCTTCCTGTCTAATGGCTGAAACAATGGGCCTCATTACATAGATGGCGGTAAGGATTTACCGGTACCGGTATTTTACCGGTACCTTTAAATCCTTACCGCCTTACTACGATGTCCCTTTGCGGGTTGGGGAATTTAACGCCTGCTTTTTGCAGGCGTTAAAAACCAACCCGCAAAGGGACCAGGGAGCTAATTACGGTACCGCAATTTGCGGTACCGTAATTTGCGCCTTCCCCATTCGCATAGAGCCCTATGGGGCAAAAATGGGAATGGGGAAGGGCAATGGTGGAAGGGGGAATTACCGCCCAGCCAACCTTGGCATAGGGCGGTATTTGCCCTTTGCACCAAGGCGGTGCCGGTATCCGGCATGAACCATGGCGCTAATAGCGCCATGGTTCACTGCCATCCGTGTAATGAGGCCCAATGTATGTAGTCAGTGTCAGGATCGAGGTGTATGACAGTTCGCACATTTTCCATGGTTGGCATCCGTCTTCTCGCTAATTGGCTTCAAATACTTGTTACTCTAGAATATTATTTGGATTTCACCAATACTTTCTTTTTTTTTTTAGACTTGGGCTGTGTCCTGGAAGGCTTCCATTCCAATGGGATGACTGCTTCTTTCTTCTTTGTTCTTGGAGAAGGCAGGATAGCTAAAGGGTGTGACCATTAATTTATTTGAACCAACACGTGATGCTGCTCTATCTTTCAAATAATAATAATAATAATATTATCAGCAATACGAATAATGACAATAATAATACTAATTACACTGTTACGAATAATAAATTACAATGATGATGTGGTAGGGGGCTAGTCCCGGGCAGCCCTGCCCTAAGACAGGCCGTGGCCACCAGCTGTAACCAGCATAGTCGATGCTGGGGTATGATGGGAGTTGTAGTGCCACACACATCCGTGCACGTAAACACACAGCACCTTGCCCTATTTAACGAGTACAAACTTTTCAAGACCTATTGGGCCTCATTACGACCCTGGCGGTAATCCGCCGTCATTACCGCCATGGCGTAATGAACGTTAACGCCGTGGGACGATGGCGTAAAGTGCGCCACATTACGACCCATCGCGCACGAGCATTACGCCATGGCGGTAATGTAAACAGCGCCATGGCGGTAATGCCCCCAAAACGGCACCTACCGGCATCGTATGCGGCGCAAGGTGCACCACCGCCACCGCCGTACATAGCGGTGACCGTAGTTAGCGGTCACCGCAATTAGCGTTGACCGTAGATAAGCGGAACCGGAAGTAGCGTCACCGCGGCGGAACGGGAAAGAGCACGGCGGCCATCTTTAAAAACACAATCCATTGCCATCCTCCGAAACCACTGGACATCCGAGCCTGAGACCCCGCCAATACCGGCTTCAACCTTCTACCTGCAGGAAGATGCCTAAAGTTTTGAAAAAAGCCTGTGACCGCCAGCGGCAAGACCGCTTCTCCAGAGAGGAGCTCACCATTCTAGCGGAGACCCTACAGGAGAACGCTGCAGTGGTATTCTCCAACCAACTGACAAGACCGGCCATAACCAAGAAGAAGGCCATATGGGCACTGGTAGCTCAGCGGGTCAGTGCCGTGGGAACGACACCCCGCAATGTCAAACAGTGCCGCAAGCGGTGGGACGATCTCCGGCTCAGAGTCAGGAGCATACTATCAGCCAACATGAACCTGGCAATGGCAACTGGGGGAGGATCGGAGTCCCCTATAAAATTGCAGCCATGGGAGGAAATCTGTGCCTCCACAATCGGAATGCAGAGCATTGAAGGAGTAGGAGGAATGGAGAGAGGAGCCCCGACATCGGGCGATGCAGGTAGGTGGCTCAAATCAAGGCATGCAAATCTCACCTAAATCCATTCATGTGAAGTACAATGTTGGCCCATAGTGTGAATGCAACACATCAGCAGGAGACTGCCCACAGATACATCCGATCTGCACCCTGTACACATGCAGCATGCACACCCTAACTGCAGGCACCCACATACCTCCATGCTACTTCCACACAAAAGGGAGTCAACTTTTTTCCCCTGCATGAAATGTGCCACATGTACTAACTGATGAGATGCCAGTCGCCACAATGCCCGGCCAATGTCCGCAGACCCATCAATAACACTCTCCCTCCTCTGTCCCACCACAGGCTCAAATTCCGACCTTGAGGAAGAGGACACCACAGCCTCCACACCCACCAAGAGGGCCAGGCCAACTGTGCCAACGCCACAACCCTCCACCTCTGTCGTCCCGAGGAAAACACCACAGCAGGCAAAATCCATGCAAGGGAAACAGGACAGGGCACAGACAGCCACCCCAGCAGGCAGTACAGCAGCAGCAGCAGCAGCAGCAGACATCACACCAATCATGCCCACAGAAGCCACAGCCTCTGCTGCAAGCAGCACACTTGGGGAGACTGCTGCCATTGCTGCCTCCTCCGATAGTGAAGCAGGGACCTTTGAGGAGAGTGATGTCAGGAGCCCCACAGGCCACCCTCATTCCCCCTACCTGTCCCTAAGCAGCCCGCATGTGGATGCCACACAGGGTCAGCCAGAGGATGACGATTGGCCAGCCACTCCATCCCCGCTGCAGGGGCAGATCAGCCCAATGGGAATGCCACTGCCATTAGCCATGGCCCAGAATCCCAACCATTCTCTGGAGGCGATTGCCACCCGGCAGCAGCAACTTTCCTCGCTGCTCGAAGAACATGTTGCTGAATGTGGGGGGTCAAGTGCAGCAATGGATAAATGTGCTGAGACTGTGAAGGCAGCTATAGAGTCGTCCACAAAGGACATCTGCGCGGAACTAGCTGCTGTGCGGCACGCCATCACTGACCTTGTGCAGACAATACGGGCCATGCGTCCAAATGAGCAGGCAGGATCCTCCTCGGTTGCCAGCTCGACACCGAGCAGCCCCATCCGCCGATCGGGGAGGAACCTCCGCAGCACAGGCAGGGGTGCCCCGGGGGCCAGTGGAGGGGGCTGCCAATAGTGGCCGGACAGTGTAGGAATCCTACTACTGACACTGCTGCACAGACCAACTCACACCTTTGTTGGGATTCCAGGGGGGGGGGAGGGTGGAGGGGGGAGTGGGTGTGTTGGGGTGTGCAGGGGGGTGGCGGGGTGGTGTGTTGGGGAGTTAAGGGGGGAGTTTGGGGGGGGTGTGTGCAGGGGGGAGGTGGGAGGTGGGAGGGGGTGTGTTGGGGTGTGCAGGGGGGTGGCGGGGTGGTGTGTTGGGGAGTTAAGGGGGGAGTTTGGGGGGGGGGTGTGCAGGGGGGAGGTGGGAGGTGGGAGGGGGTGTGACACGACAGTACATAGTTCAAATACAATTTATTCGTTTCACAAAAGGAAACGTGTGGACATTTTCATTGCGTATGTGTGCTTTATTGGTGTCCAGTCCTCAGTGTGCATGCCCCAGAGTCACACAGTGCCCCAAGTGCTGTCTCCATGCGATGAACACCAGCCGTGTGTGCTAGAAGCAGTGGTTGATGATACTTTGGCGCATGGCACGCCCCTCCTGTGCATCGCCTCCTCCATGTGGTGGCGCCCCTTCTGCACCCTCCTCATCCTCATCCTCATCGTCAGGTGGTTGCAGTTCTGCGTCAGGGGGCAGGGGCACATTCCGTCTGACGCACATATTGTGCAGCATGACACATGCCATGACGATCTTTGCCACCTTCTCATGGCCATACAGGAGTGCCCCACCAGACCTGCTGAGGTTTCGGAACCGTGCCTTCAGGAGGCCGAATGTCTGCTCTATGACCACACGAGTACGTGTATGTGCACGGTTGTAGTCCTCCTCGTGCTGGTTCTGCGGGTTCCGGACTGGCGTGAGGAGCCACCTCTTCAGGGGGTAGGCTGCATCACCTGTATGTAGGCGAGAATGTATGTGTCAGTCATGTTGTCTGTCCAGGAACATGATGTCCCACCATGGCTGGCATGGAACTGTTACCTTGGCTCACTTCTACATGCACTAATTGATTCACACTATGCAACCAGTATATGCCCATTGCTGCCATGGCCTGTTTAGCATGCCATCACCCTATGTATGCAGAGGGGTTTAGTGCATTGTGAGTGGCCTTCCTCTGTATCCGTTCTCTGTGTTACTCACAGCCAGGTGGAGTATGCATCATCCCCCCCCCTTTCAGCCAGGTGGAGTATGCATCATCCCCCCCCCCCTTTCAGCCAGGTGGAGTATGCATCATCCCCCCCCCCCTTTCAGCCAGGTGGAGTATGCATCATCCCCCCCCCCCTTTCTGCCAGGTGGAGTATGCACTGGTACGTCATTCCCATGCCCACTTCCATGACATAGCACTCACCGAGTAGCCAGGATCTTGGGCCTGCATGTCGCTCCATGTAGCGTGGTATTGTGGAGTTCCTCAGGATCATGGAATCATGGGTTGATCCGGGGAATCGGGCACAACAATGTGTGATGATCTTGTTGGAGTCACAGGCCATTTGCACGTTGATAGAGTGGAACTGTTTCCGGTTGCGGTACGGTACCTCCATGGCACGTGGAACCACCAATTCCACATGGGTGCAGTCGATGGCACCAATGCAACCGGGTATGCTGGCTAGTGCATGGAAACCCACTTTGGTGTTTGCAATCTCCTGGGCAGTCCGTGGTAATGAGATGTGGTCGTCTGTGTGCTTGAGGAGGGCATCGAGCACTTGGATGAGTGTTCGTGAGAATAATGGTTGTGAAATGCCATGCAGGTGCCCCACTGTGTGCTGGTAGGTGCCTGTGGCCAGGAAGTGGAGTACAGCCACTACCTTCAGTAGGGGGGGGATGGCGGTTGGACTTTCTATCATGCTGACGATGTCGTTGTGTGTCATGTCTACGATGGCGGTGATGGTGTCCCTGTCCAAACGGTACAGGGTGTGGATCTGCTCAGCAGTGAGGTTGTTTGGATTGGCTCTGATGCGTGGGATTGGGGGCTGCCTGCGTGGTGGCACTGGCTGTGCTGGTGGGGCTTGCTGGGCCTGCCTTGCCCTCCTTCTCCTCCTGCGTCTCCTCTGTGCTGCCTGTTGTTGTTGTTGTTGCTGTTGCTGTTGTAGTAGCACATGCATTGCTATCAGGTCCTCCAGCCCCAACATTGCTAGTCGTATTGGCATCATTGTGGAGTGTGACTGGGTGTGGGTAGGGGTGGGGTGTGCTCTTTTTATACTCCCCTGAGTCTGTATTGCCTTCACCTGTGCTGTTTCTGTGCACCTGTGGCAGCTGCATTCACTTGAATTGGCCCTTTACGGTTGGTTCGCGATGGCGTTATTTGCACCATGGCGGTAAGGTACTTAGCGGCCTCAATGATGGCGTTAGGTGCATGTCCGCTTGGGTCGGCATTTGCGTGCCTTTCCGCCATGGCGCTAAGTACGGTGTGGGCGGTCGCGTGCGCGCACCCTTAGCGCAGTTTGCGGCAGCGTTAACTACGATGCCGCTATTGGCATCGTAGTTAACGGTCACGGGTCATGATCGGACCTGGCGGAAAACGATGGCGGTAAGCATTTACCGCCATCGTTTTTCGCTTAGCGCCAGGGTCGTAATGAGGCCCATTGTCTTTTGGCAATTCGTGTTTATTTAGCAAATAATGGTGCAGTCAGTTACTCCGCATTCTGGCAGAGTGAGATTCATTTGCACATGACCAATTCATGCAGGGTAGGAGTCTGATACCACGTCATCGCTTCCGTTTCAACCCCTAGAGCTCAGACACTGACAGTGTCCCGGCCCCGGCAGCTTCTCGTCCACAGTGCCCGAGTGCGGCCACGGGGCAAGGCTCGTGCCTCTGCACCTGTCTCAGGAATTCCAGGAATCCTCCCCGTGCCTTGCCCCGCTCTCCCTCGGCCCCCACGCATGCTTGATGAATCAGCGCCCTGTTGCCACACACACATGGCCCAGGGAAGCGCGAGGCTGCGTTTGGCTTTTCGAGGTTTGCGAGTTATATCTGCCATGTACTTTCATTGCACTGACAACGCGTTGCCCCTTTTCCTATTGTAAACGCGACCGGGGGTGTGGATGGAAGACCCCCAGGTGGCGAAGAATGTGCATGATTTAATTCCTCCAGGCACCACGAATGAAATGACCAATGCACTTTTATAGCAAGTGGAAGATGGTGAGTTGCCCAGCCCGCTTGCGGCCTCTGTAAGATAAATGTGAATTTGTATTGTGTTCAAGCCACCATGATGCGGCCTACTTAAATCAGACCAGGCCCAGTTTAGGTTCACTTTATACACAACTTTTAACAATTGCCAGTGAGAGGTTTAGCTTGCGTTGCATCTAGATAGAAATGTTATTCTTAACATACACCACACTTAGAATTCTGAACCCTAGCTTGCGCCGCATCTGGATGGAAGTCTCACTGTTAGCATGTGCCTCACTCAGGATTCTTAACTTTAGCTTGCATCGCATCTAGATAGAAATGTAATGGTTAGAATGTGCCACGCTCGTATGGAATTCTTAACTTTAGCTCGCATCACACCTGGATGGAAATGTGAATCTCTGCATGTACCGCACCTAGATGGAATCCCATAATTGCAAGGACAGCAATGCCAACTAACCAACCAACCAAATAACATTTCCATCCATTTGCATACACCTCGCAAACTCTAACCAAACACAACCACAAGCCTTAAACGCAGCAATCCGCACAAACTTCACAACAATGCAACAACAAAACAAACCACACATAGACTTGCACAACAGCACACGACGACTACGGACCGAAAAACACCCCAAGCCCAGCCAACGGACCCACTGGGCTGAGGCTGCCAACAGCACATCACTGCTCTCTTGCACTTTTCCAGCTTATTCCCATTAAACAACCCCCTCACCTCCCCTTTTTCAGAGCTTCCAGAGCGCCAGGGGACCACTTCGATGATCATAGTGTGCGGTACAAATGTCCTTTAACATTAACATTAACATTAACATGATAATATGACTGCTTTTAATTGTTCATTTTTAATGGTGAGTCCCTCCTTCTTCTAAGTGATGCAACAATAGGGGTTATTAGAACTCCATTTAATGGTATTTCATTCATTGCCTTCAAGAAGATGAAATGGCGAAAGATGTTTGAGGCAACCGCTTAACTAATGGACATTTTTTCTTCTTTTTTTTGCCATTAGGAGTTGCTCAACGATATCGATCTATCCCAAGACATTATTTGGACCACTGCAGATGAGGCATTGAGAGGTCAGGGGCCTCTACAATCTGACCCAAAGAGGTCCATGTGACAAAGCCTTTAGCAGATAGGGCTTCCCTGAAATGAGACCTACAAGTCTCAGTCGGCCTTTAATGTTTCAATTCAGGGCATCCATGAGCCTATGCAGTCTATGCCCAGATGTAATTAGAGAGCAACGATGTACCAGCTTCCACAGAGAGAAAGTACAGTAGACCCAATAAGTCTTTGTTCAGAGCCCTAGGAATCTCTTGGCCAAATTGGAAAGAGCCAAGGGAATCAGTGGGTATCTACTGAAAGGGCAAAAGGATTACCTACGTTGCTATTGGCAGAATCCTTGGGGGACCTGTGTGTCTGTGAGGATAAAAGCAATAATACGGAAGCCGTTTTAAATATTGTGCCGGAGACATAAAGAAAAGCATTTTTTATGTGTTAGTTAATAAAACACAAAGCAGAAATCACAAGAAAATAAAAATGCAAGAGTGCTGCAACAACATGCCAGGTTACCTAGAAAGTATACCAGAGTAGTGGTCAAATAATATAGGTTTCTCTCTACTGAAAATGGGTGTTCCTAATATATTCTAGGGTTCTGCTTATAGTAGGATTCTCAGTGTATCAACTTGCCAGAGTTACTTTCCCAAATACACTACGATAATCTCAGATACTAGCCGTTCTAGCATATCTTAAATGTTAATATGAGTCATTAATTCATAGGGTCACTGCTGAATCCCTTCTTAAATTTCGGGAATTACCACCAATCACTTCCAGGAAAAGGGGTGTTGGTCCCTTTGACTTTTGAATGGTCACCACTGATCGCTTTCAGGAAGAGGGTGTAGGTTCCTGTGACTTATTAATGGTCATTGAAAAGGCTAAACGTATAGGAAACTGTCTTCTTTTGAATTTGAAAGGCATATTTGTATCAAATGAATGAGAGGTATGTGTGGCATAAGAAAAGTATCTAAGTGCCATTGATTACACAGGCCTCTATGATGTGTATTTGTAGACGCGTATGCGTCAACCTTGTTCAATTGCAGCGTCCCTGTGATGGCATAAGATTGCGTTGTAGCAGCATTAGAGCACCTACTTTCAGTTTTAGCTCATTAGGAGGCATTAGTCTTACAGCATTTTGCTCTATAGAGACTGAAACACTGAGCCGGCAATTAACTAGTCATTGACACTGGAACCGCTGTGCCCTGTGTGAAGAGAAGTGGGAGTGGTAAGAAGGAACTTGAAATTATTCTGAATGTTTGCAATGGTGCAAGGTGAAGGTGACCACATAGAACAGTGCTCATTCTGTTTAAAAAAAAATAAAATATAGCTTTTGTTGAATTCGAAGGGCAGACAGAGGTGCACTTTGCCATTAGGGCAACCTAACACTAAATTGCATCAGCTGAGTACGGAAACATATATACATAGATAGGTCTGAATCAGTCTGTCAGTTTAAACGTTGCTATACTACTTCCCACAGTAAAGGGCAGTTTTAAGCCACCCTTTTTGAATGCATGTCACTGCAACAGTTGCAGCAATGCCATTTTAGTTTTCCCACAGCTAAGCACATTGCCATGCTGGTTTCTATGTTATCTACATTAAAGTTGCATGCAATTTTTAACTGTGCAATGTCAGTTTAGTTGTGCCCAGCAAGCTACATTGCTATTATAGCTCTAACACTGCCCCAGACAAGGAGGATTCTATTTTCACATGCACCCAGGAGAGAATTGTGTAATCTCCACTGTTGATCTCAAGTAAATCAGAATGTTATGGTAAAATATCCATCCCAGATTCCTATTGCCTTCAGAAAATTGTCATGGTACGTTCAACAGAGCCATGCCTACGGTGGCAATGCCAAACACATTTACATTTTAGTTTCAACATTACCCCAAACAATGATTATCTGAAAATCATCATCCTACCCTTGCCACTTTAAAAATCATAGTAACGCTTGTCTCCACATTTCTTAAAAAATGACCATGCCAGCTTTACCAGCCCCCTTGCCAATTTCAGATTGGCTAAGAAGGGTTCCCAGGTCACTTTCAAATCATCGATAATGATGGCCCTGTGTCAGTTTCCCTTTATTTCATGGAACCTTCACATTTCCCTAGACCGGGGAAGGGTCTGAAACCTGTGTCTCTCCAAATGTTTTGGACTATGACTCCCATGATCCCTTGCCATTGACTATGCTGGATAAAGCTCAACGCAGTTGTAGTCCAAAACATTTGGCGTGCCAATGGTTGCAGACCATTGCCCTAGACAATAGCCCATTGCCATTTTTACATTGCCCCCAGAAGATTGCCCCATTCAACTTTCCCATTGCCCCAGCAGATTGTCTTATGCCTAAGTACCCAGTCTTTGGCATACATCTTTTAAAAGCCAGGAGCAGCAGAAGAATGCCTACGTACTATACCTGAGCATGTATCAGGTATCCAATGAGGGAAATAGGCTACCTCCGTCTTCTTTTTCTGACCTCTGGTTCCTTGCACCATACACAGTGCATACTCACATATAGAATATCTGCACATGCAAAAGCAATACAAAGCAGCTAATTGGCAGGTGTCAAGCATAGACTCTCTCTATAATGAAGCTCAAGTTACTAATGTTATGGGTCCAGGCAAGGTTTTACTGTAATTTGAAGAGCAACGTTAAAAGTACTGTTAGAAAATGTGTTTTTTTGTAATTTAAAAGTGGTTACTATTGATTTAAATGCTGTGCTGTTTTTTTAATCACCTACAGAAATTAAAAAGACATATTTTTTGTTATAATTGGCATTAACAACATTAGAGGGATTATTATAAAATGAAAGGTTTATGGTGTTTTAATGTTGAATGAACAATAATTTGCAGCTGACATTTTATTAAATGCCGCAGCCAATCGTGAGGGCTGCTAATGTAGTGTTAAAAGGTCCAGTTGGAGTAATTTTGCTTATGTTTCTTGCTCCCCAGTATCCCTTCTGTAATTTGTATGAACGGCCTTTCTTGGAAAAGCACTTCCAAAGGGATATTTATAAAGAAAAGTCAGAACATATATTATTGCTTAATAATGCCTACCTGAAATGCTATTTCAGATATTTCTATATTTCGGTTGTTAAACGGCCCAAGATTGAGTAGTTTGAATTCCCAGTAAGTCAAAACTAATCAAGAATGTACCATTACGGATTTATATACCTTCATATTCTAATCACTTTTTAAATGTTGAATTTTTCTAGTGAAGCAAAAAGTAAAAAAAGAAACAACCAGAGCATTTTCATGTGGTCGTGCTTTTGTCTTGCAAAGTTGGCAGTTCTTTGTCTATCTCTCACGCTTCATGCATCTGTAAGACTGCTTCCCAGAACAACCACTGCCTGTTTTTGGGGAGGCATATTTAGGCCTGCCAATTGGTGGTTAATAGCACTATTGTGCATGCAATAAACCTTCAAAGTGCTCAACAGCTGAGCTTCTACTGAAGGTTTTTCCTGAGGTTTCCATGGGGTTCTCTGAATGTTATCCTGATTGGACGTTATTTTGTGTGAGATAAGAAGATGCTTGTGAGGTAATGAATTAATAGAATTAACAGTGAAGAAGATTTCATATACTGTTCTTGGACAGTCAGATAATTACTCCGCCATGCTTCTTTTAAATTGGTGAATAATTAGCTACCTTGCAAAATATGCCATAGAAAACTAGAATATTTAATACCTGTCTCAAAGTTAGCATATTAACTTACCACCAATTTTATTGCGGAATTGCATACGGAATTGCCCCCCAGTCCATAAAACAAAACGGTTTTTGCACTGGTGCCAAAAGGAATCATTCAGGTTTTTTTTTCAGAGTGTAAGGGAGGCATAGTATCGAGCAGTAGACACCGACACAATGGATACAAGTTTCAAAAATCTTTATTCAATGTTTTGCTTGGGATGGTAGAATTCCTAACTGGCCCTAACTCTAAAATGGAAGTAATCTCGACCATTAAACAATAATGAATACGTCCAATGTAGTCTGGTCAAAATAAAAAGGCATATACTAAGAACATCTAACTTTGCCCTCTTTCTCCAAATAACAAAATGTGCTAAGAAAATACAAAAGGAAAATAGTGTGGGCCTCATTATAAGCTAGCCGGTCCGGGAACTATGGTACCGGTAAGCTTGCCGGTACCGTAGATCCCGGACCGGCAAACTACGAGTCATGCTCACAGGTGCCTTTCTGCCCTCCAGGTGTGACTTGGCGGGCAGAGCGGCACCCGCGAGCATAGCATGAAAGATGCACCATGCATCCGGCTTCCCCATTCCCATTGAGCCCTATGGGAATGGGGAAGAATATTTTTTAGCGCACAGGAATGGGTACTTAGTACTTGTAGTTCTTATTCCTTACAGCACCAATGCCACTTGGTAGTTGTAGTTCTTATTCTCTTTCACTTGCCGTTCTGTTGAGTTCTAATATTTTACTTTTGCTTTCCTGGCCTATTCACAGTTCACATATTTCAATCTTTACCTTCTTGGCATATTCACAGTGACTTTCGAATGTGTGATTTCCCCTCGCAGGACGACTCTGCTACTTTGTATCCTTCTTTTTACAATGGTTCTTCTCATTCACATCTTATCGGCACACACGCAACCTTCAACTTGCAAAATTACAGTCACTGGGCCTCATTCCGGGTAGGGCGCAAAGGGATACCGGGCACCGTTAAGGACATCGGTGCCGGTAATCCCTTTGCGCCCTATTCCGAGGTCCCTTTGCGGGTCCCGCTATGGGCACCTGGTTTTACCAGGAGGCCTTAACGGGAGCCGCAAAGGGACCAGGGAGCAAATAACGGTACCGCAAATTGTGGTACCATTATTAGCTCCCTCCACATTCCCATTGAGCCCTATGGGGGCTCAAATGGGAATGGGGATTGCCATTTTCAATGGGGACTTACTGGTCCCTCAAGGGTCGGAATAGACCGGTAAGTCCCCATCGAACCAGGGCGGACTCAGTACCGTTATTGGAGGCAGTCATGGCGTTAATAGCGCCATGACTATCTCCAATCTCGGAATGATGCCCACTGTCTCTTTAACATGAACCTGACTGTTGCTCCCCTTGATAACTCACTGGCTGTGTTAAGAGAATGGGCCTCATTACGAGGCTGGCGGTAGCCGTCCCTGTAATACAGACACGGCTGCCATCTGTATTTATTTTTTCGGCACCCAGGAATGGGGAATTACCGGGTCATTACGGCCTTGCCAGACCTGGTATTTGGCCATTTCTGGGCGCCAAAAAATATTCTTCCCCATTCCCATTGAGCCCCGTAGGGCTCAATGGGAATGGGGAAGTCGGATGCACTGGTACCATTATAAACAGTGCCGGTGCATCCGACATGCTGTGTTTGTGGGTGCCGCTCTTCCCGCCAGGTTAGACCTGGTGGGCAGAAAGGCACCCACGAGCACAACTCGTAGTTTGCCGGTCCGGGAACTACGGTACCGACAAGCCTACCAGTACCATAGTTCCCGGACCAGCAAACTTATAATGAGGCCCAATGTCTTTCATCTTTTCTTGCAGCTCAAGGCCATTAGCAATGCCGCCTCTACTCCTTTCCAACTCCATTGTTCACCTGTTAGGGTCGCGGGCCGTTTCTCTGCAATCTGAAGGTTTATTTCCTTCGCTTGCTCAGCTTTGCTTTTCAAACACTCACGGCTTCCCGAAAGCATAGAAATCTTGTCTGGCCTTCTCTTGAACCTCTCCATTGTAGATCAGATTGGCCTTCATGCTTCCACCGTCCGGTCCGCATCACACTTGGAAGAGCTGTTCCTTCTCGTGCGCAGCCTCCCTCAAAGTGTGCCTAGGTGTGCCACTTTTTTTTCCAGAGGGAGCACTAATAAGTGGCAGGTGTAAATTGCTAGAGCTACATGCCGGCTCTACCTAGCCTCATTACAGGGATAGGGCCAAAGCAAGTCTGGGAAGGTAATCTCTCTAGCCACATTCCTCCTCTTCCCTGGTGCAGTACTTTTGTCAAGACAAAGTGGGGAGGAATTATGGGAGTTGTAATTTCCCACAAAATATGTTGTGATACGGTTAGATGGGTTGTGGACAAAGGGGATACCATGTCTAACCATTGTGTGCTTCTTACCCACTCCCCAAGGACCCTCTAACTAGATGATCCTCCTTCGCTTGTCGACCCCCAGGGTCATGATCCAAAAGTGATGGCCTTTCCCCGGACACTTGAGTACGGGATGCCGAGGACTAGGCTGTGAAACACCCCCCTGGTTTTTCACAATAAGGACACATATTGTCTCAAAGTCCAACCATTCCTAGCGTAAAATGCATGAACATATTTTATTTTAGTTTTGGAATTTACTGAATAAACAGACACTTTATCTGCCTTTGGACAAAACATCATGCAATAGGATTCAAGCTAAGTTTGGAGAAAGTCCTATTACCCCAGATTCCTTATCACAACTCCAGAGGAAATAGTCAGAACAATTTCAGTCTGTTGTGAAAATATTGATATCAGATAGATCAAGATAAAACCTGCCTGCTCCATTCTGTATTACACAAGCAACCAAACTGGGGTTAAATAGTTTTTCACATTTCTTAGCACAGGTACACATTTTACATAACCTGGATTCCTTCAATTTCAAGTTCAATGTTTTCCCAAATGAATTGTGCGAATCCGTTATACTATTTTTAGCTCTTCATAAATGTGCTATGTAGTTGCCACTATCTGTCGACACAAATTAGCTGGGGCTTATTCAAAAAAATGATTTATCGTTCCTGTTGCTTTTGTCAAAGTTTCTGTAATTTATTTCTCTGGAACGTTAAACTCGAAAATTGTAATGAATCATTATGGATTGCATTAAAGACAATAATTCCTATCAGACAGTACTTACATACGTACACCCAAAAGCAATTAATCTTTTTGGGCTTCAAACTGTCAGAGAGTATTTGGTGGAAAAACAATGGAAAACGAATGCATTGTGATTTGTGGATACAATGCCGTAAAGTAACACACTTTAATAATGACATGTGTTGAAAAAATCACAGATTTCTGCACAAATGATCACCCCTACTAGGCAAAGCTAAACCAGGTGAGGGAAGGTTTACAAATAGACACTATTCTTTGTCAGACACAAGCAGTTTCCATATTGGTAAAAAAAACAAACCTTCTAAAATTGTAAATTGAATGTACAGATAGTGCTGCTAGAATTGCATTGAAAGAATATGTTTTTTGTACAGGGTATATTTTTGCCCAAATTCTGATAACATATGCACTGGTGCCTAGTTTCTGTAATATCACTTCATAAGATTCCTCCAACCGAAACAGGGAGACATTGTGATGCCTTGTCATGACAGAATAATCATAAATGCCAGAGTGCCTGTCACTGTGACCACTTTGTGCTTGAGACATGAAATAACTGAGGAGCTCGATGACACACGGAGGACCACTTCTTTTTCATCAGGTAGAGTGACCTGTTGAATCTGGTTATCACTGCTGTCACAACTTGGCCTGTGCATGATGGAAATTGCAGGACCTGGGAGGAAAATGTATAAAACAAGCGCTCAAAGACACACAAATTTACAAATCCGCTCAAAAGAAAAACTTGTAAACAAAGAGAACACAACAAAAATAAAGAAAAGACAATACACAGCGGACAAGACAAGGGAGAGAGGTTAAGGAGTAAGGGGAGGTAAAAAGGTATAGGAAAAATTGGTGTTTGGTTGAAAAGATGCTTTTTTGAGTGGAGGAAGGTGTCTCTCGACCGAAGCAAAAAAAGCAATGAAAGAATCATATACATTTCCAGTGGGTGTGGTGGAATTATTTCAGGGGTGGGTGTGAACCAATCAGAGATTGTGTTGTGAAGTCGCTAGAGGCATTGTTGCATTGATGCTGTGGGCGTGGTTTCCTAGCTGCGGTAACAAGCAGAATAAAGGAGGAAAAACAGAAAACAAAGGCATGTTCTTTTTTTTTACAACCTAAAGTGCCAAAGAATGTTTGTTTGGGTGCGCCCCTTAGAAAATAAGGGGGTCATTCATAGAAATCAGCGCACAAGTGGCACACGCGGCTGGCGCGCGGTGTGCGCGTGCAGCAGTCTGCGCAAGCCCCGTGCGCCAAAACCCATTTCAGCGCACTGCGTATTCATGTATTTCAACATCCAGAACCAGCCGTGGCGCAGAGTGGCGCAGCGATCCTGCAGCAGCGCCAATTACGCCCCCAACCCGGGCCCGTGAGCCATGAACATCGCACAAATCCAGTTCATGGCGCAAAGGCCAGTGGACCAGCATACAGCCCACCAACCACGAAAACGCGTGGAAAACTTCCAGTGCACCACTCAGAATACACGTACCCGCTCGCGACAGCGAAATCGCGTGTAAAACTCCCTGCGCATCCCTCAGAATACACGTAGCCCTCTTGCGCTAGCGAAATCGCAAGTAAAACGCACTGCGCACCCCTCAGAATACACGTACCCCGCTCACGCTAGCGAAATCGTGTGTAAAATTACCCGCGCACCCCTCCGAATACACGTACCCCTCTCGTGCTTGCGAAAACATGTGGTAAACGTCCTCCCTGTGGTGTGGGCTGCCTGTGAGGTATGCACTGGGGTGATGGGCTGCCTGTGGGGCATGGGGAGGGTGGATGGGCTGCATGCGTGTATCCTGAGGGATGCGCGGAGAGTAGCACACGCATTTTCACTAGCGCGAGAGGGGTACGTGCATTCTGAGGGGTGCGCGGGGACTTTTACACCCATACCATGATAGTCTAAATGAACCACCATGCCCATGCAGGAATGCACAATGGAGCCACACAGTGGCAACACATGACTGAGGAAATGTTCAATGAGACATGCACAAAGAAATGACAGATCACAACACCAATTTAGAAGTTAGAACAAATGTATTAAAAATATAATGAACTGACTTGGTGTGCCCCCCCGCCTCCCCAGGCCCTGCAGGCAGCCCACACCACAGGGGACTACCCTACACCCCTGGCCATGCCCTGAAAGCAGCCCATCCCCCCCGGGCATGCCCCGCAGGCAGCCCACATGGTACCATGCACTTGTGAGCCCCAACACATGTCCCACCCACCATTGATGGCCACCTGCCAGCAGGCCCGACTCATGCCCCCCTGCAATCCCACCCACCCAGCAGTGACAGGCACCTGCCAGCAGGACCCGACTCATGTTCCCCTGCACCCCCAGCCACCCACCATTGACGGGCACCTGCCAGCAGGCCCCGACTCATGTCTCCCTGAACCTCCACCCACCCAGCAGTGATGGGCACCTGCCAGCAGGCCCCGACTCATGCCCCCCTGCACCCCCACCCATCCAGCAGTGACGGGCACCTGCCAGCAGGCCCCGACTCATGTCCTCCTGCACCCCCACCCACCCAGCAGTGACGGGCACCTGCCAGCAAGCCCCAACTCATGTCCCCCTGCACCCCCATCCACCCAGCAACCAGCAGTGACGGGCACCTGCCAGCAGACCCTGACACATGTCCCCCTGCACCCCCACCCACCCACCATTGACCGGCACCTGCCAGCAGGCCCCTACTCATGTCCCTCTGAACCCCCACCCACCCACCATGGACGGGCACCTGCCAGCAGGCCTGACTCATGTCCCAACAAACAACATGTCCTAACAAAACAGACCCATGTCCCTAAAGCCAACCCTAATCCCCCTTGCCCCCCAATCCAAGCATGCAACCATCCACAGAACACACTCCCAAATTACCCATGCCATGATAGTCTAAATGAACCACCATGCCCATGAGGAATATACAACTGAGCCACACAGTGGCAACACATGACTGAGGAAATGTTCAATGAGACATGCACAAAACCAATGACAGAACACAACACCAATTTAGAAGTTAGAAAAAATGTATTAAAAACATAATGAACTGACTTGGAGGAATTGTAAGATGAAAATCAATGTGCAATGACAGATTTTGAAAAAAAAATTAAAATCCAATGAAGTAAAAAAAAAGATAAATCATGTACAATAAAAAAGTGGTCCATTGCCAATGTCCATAATAAAAACATAATCCAAATTAAAAAAAAACATTGATCCATGGGAATATAGAAAAATAAAGTGTGTACAAGTCAACAACTATATACAATGGAAGTCCAATTGGTCCATGATCCACAAACAAAAGGAAACCTACAAAAAAGTCCTATGAAGAAAAAACAATATACACGAAGTCCATTAACTCCAAAATAAAAGAAAGCCAAAGGAAACCTACGAATAATGAACTATATACAATGGTGGCAGGCAAGTCCTACGGGTCACTCTGTGATGTTCCGGGCCAGGGCATCATCGAACTCCACGTCGATGTCCCGGAGCCGGGCCTCTTCCCTGTCCTCAAGGTCTCGCAGGGATGCAGTCATGGCCTGTTCCAACTCCCTGCGAGTTGCCTCGAGGCACTCAGCCCGCCTCGATGCCCTGCGCATGGAGTTCTCCGCCCTGACCATAGTGAGCCGTGCCCCCTCTGCCCGCCGCCACTCCGCATCTATCCGCTGGCCCAACCGCTGCCACATGGAAGACACTCCCATTCCAGGGTCCTCCTGCCCTCTGGCCGATGCCTGCCCCTCTGATGTTGATGGTCCCGAGCCATGATGCCTCCCACATTGAGCCTGCTGCTGCCTCCGACACAACTACCTCTGCCAGCACAATGGCATCTGGGCTGATGGAATCCACCGGTGCCATTGTGCACATGGCCTGTCCGATGATGCCGGCACACCCTCCATATGCTGGGGCCCAGTTGTTGGGGTGTCCACCCCTGCTGGACCTCTGACTCCCGACTGTGGCAGGGATGGGATCTCCACCGAGCTGGCTGCGTTGGTCGGGGCAGGTCCACAGGTGACATCTGGGCCGGAACACGGCATGGAGAATGACTGGCGCATAGTCTGCACAGAGGGGGAGAGGTCAGCCAGAGTGCCCGACACATGTAGGAAACCCCTTACCATGGCCCCTCCCAACTGGGCCACGTCAGCATGCAGCTCTTCGTGATGACGTGCATGGTCCCCCCAGGAAGCACGCATGTCATCACAAATGCCAGCGTGCGCAACGCGACACCAATCAAGACGGACTCCATACGTTCATGGGTTCCCTCGTCTGCAGGTAGAGGAGTGCCAAATGGCGTGGACCTCCCCCCTACCTGCAGACGGGCCTGGGATGGGGCATCCCTGCTGGTGCATGTTTGTGCAGTCACAGTGTCAGGGACAGTGACATGCACAGGCCCCTCCACGGCAACCTGTGCTGCTTCCTGCCCCTGCCCCTGGACTGCACCACTTGCACCAGTGGTACCACCCCCACCAGGCCCCATGTGTGGCTCAGTAGCAGCCTCTTCCTCCTCTGTGCACACCACAAACCTGGATGGCTCCACACCGTCTTCCTCCATCGCAAGCCCCTGTGGGGGTTCACCCGCCCCTTCCGCTGCAGCCGCAGTGGCAGATGCGGCACCAGACCCCTCGCTCCTGGATGATGGAAATTCCTGGGAGGGTGACTGGGCCTGCGTCGCCGGCCGGTGGAGGCATCCCCGCCGCTTTGCTCCACAGCACCATCTCCGCCCTCTTCTTCACTCGCCGCTGTGTAGAGGGAGACATAGAACACAAGCATCAGGGTACTGTACAATAGTCCCCTAGACAGGAAGCAATAGCACATGAGTGGCACTGTCAAACGTCACTTCCATCATGTCCCTCCGCAACACATGGGTCAGTGCAGGCAACACACATGCAGAAACAGGCATGGCACATGCAATGAACATTTGCATCCATGTCCAAGGAACTGTTCAAACATACAATGGTGGTTTGAAACTAACATGCATCATGGGTCATACTGATCACATGCACACACATCACCGTAGTTTGATGCATCTGGCCTCGTACACCCCAGACACAGTGGATTCAAGGATGACTAGGCTGCATCAGTGAATCAACACATCATCACGGACATGTGTCATGCATCCATGGCATTTACAAGTCACACACACGCTACTCAGACACACAGACATGTACATCATACATGTCCATGACAGCAGCACACATATCTCACACCCCAACCATGTCCAAGAACAGAGACAGGCATGCAATCATGTGTGCATTCGGCATGCTGCTCTGCATGTTGCATTCTAACACATACACCATCCATGTGGTTCACACATGACTGGTCTCACATGCAGCACCATTGTGTCCCTGCACACACACATCCATACATGGCCCATGTCACACATACAGGCAAGTAGCTAACTACCAGCACACTGCAACATGCCCTGTTTCACACAGCAATGCATGGCCACTTACCGCTCGACTCCAGATGGGTCTGCATCCTGAGGATCTGGTGGTGAAGCACTGGGTGAATGTGCTTCTGGACTCTCATCTGCTGGTTGGTAAGCTGGCCCCGGCGCCCCACTGCATCCGCTGCGTCTAAGAGGCGCCAGGCCTTCTTGAGGGTCCTGGACTTGTAGTCCTCCCAGCGCTTCTGGACGTGTTTGATCTCACGAGGTGCCACCCCCTCCGCGTTGATGGCACCCACTATGTCCATCCAGATCCTCCTCCGTCCTTCCTTGTTGGCGCACAATGGTGTGAAGAGGGCATCATAATGCCCCAGGACTTGCTCCACCAGGATGCCAACTTCATTGGAAGCGAAGCTGGCAGCACTTTGCCTCTCAGCTGGGGAGTTGCCACTGGTGCCAGATGGTGTTGGGTCGGACATGGCAACACCCAAGGCAGGTGTGGGTGGGCAACTGGGTCCTGGGGCTGGGCTGAGGAGTGATGGAATACCAGTCGGGAGTCCTCTGTTCCAGCAGGGGTGGTCACAGTAACTGGACCCCTGGAGATGGCAGATGTGCAGGCACCAAATGGCAGGGCACGGTGGCAGCAGGCAGGCAGCAGCAGATGGCTCGTGGGAGGCTGCTCGGGGCTTTGGGCAGCAGTAATTCAGCCTTCTGGGCAGGAGCGTGGTCTTCCATGTGTTGTCGCGTGGCCAGCTTGATACAGAGTGAATAGGCACGTGAAGAAACTGCACGTCAGCGTGTAATTTGAGGAAAGGCCCTTAGCGCGTAAGCGCGTATGTGATGTAACATGCGTGGGCGTTCCCCTCATCACGGGTGCATAGTGATTCAGCACGTGAGAAAACAGCATGTCCGCGTGTGAATGCGTGTAATCTGAGGAAAGGGCCTAAGCGCGTAAGTGAAGTGATGCGCCTGGGCGTTTCCCTCAGCACGGGTTAAAGGTGAGCGGGGCCAGCAGTTCGCTGTACGTGTCTTTCATGGAGACCGGCGTGTGTGTTGCTACTTCGTGTTGTTTCGTGCGCCATCACAACTTCACAGCAGATCAAGGACTTCTTTTGGCGGGGGTATTGGCTATGCGTGTTTTTCATTATCACGCTAGTCTGGCGGTGAGTCGCGCACGCTATTTTCCCACTGCGGGTGCCTCTGTGTATCGTGGCCTTGATATGCAAACACATCCCAAAAGCAGAAATGGATGTGTCTAAATAGCAAAGCCTACACAAGTACAAAATGTAGTATATGAACTCCATCAGACACCACCTCTGTCAGGCACATGTCACAGGCAGAAAAGACAGATGGCAACTAAGAGATGCAACACACCTTATGCATTTCTGAACTGCAAAATGAACACTGCTGCAAGTGATTCCAAACACACAATGACACAGGTACCATGCATGTAGACAAACGTCACTAAAGCATCATCATCAATATAGCTGCATCCATCTGCAGCTCAGCCCGTACCAGGTGGCATGGGCCATGTAGATATAGTGAATGTCACAAGCAAAGCAAGGGCCTGCAACCAGGCATGAGGGACCATAACAGCCAGTACTGTCCGATCTGCAGTCCATGAGGCCTCCACAACACCCCTCAGGGCCTGATTGAGCACATTGGGCTATGAATGTGCCCAATTACATCATTCCATGTAGTAATCTCCATGGCCAGGACCCACCATAGTAGCTAAGTGGCCCTGGGCATACACATACTGCACAAGAGTGAACCTTTGGGATCATGCCAGTTCCACATAATGTGCGCAATGCAGAAATCTCACCAGCATAAACGTCTATTAGTCAGTCAACAACAAAGCTGTGGAAGACACATGTGTAAATGAACACTTTCACAAACACATAAATGAGTACTCGCAATGTTGCACCACACAACGTTGAAGCTGCTTGCATATGTACATGTGAAAGCATTCAAAAACACCCATTTCCCCATACACCTGTATGGTGAACATGACCAGCATACAATACACCAAAGCAAGCAGCTATAACACTGCTTGCTTTGATGTATGTGGAAATGCACACATACACACATGAAGGATGCTCCACAGTAATTACAACCCGATTGGCAGGCTACATCCAATCAATGCCCTATGCCAGTTGGTATAGGCCCCGCATTGACCAATCAACTCATCTAAACAACCACTAGGGAGTTCCAATACTGAGTACATGTGTCACAGGATGCACCTGTGCCCGTTGCATACATGACAGAGAAGGGATGAAAAACAGTCCATACATGCCAGGTGACTTTGACATTGCATCAGTGAGTAGGCATGTAGAAGGGTGTAACCCGGCTCAGAAGTGGGTTGATGCAGTGCAGAACATGTGTATGTGACCCACTATCTACATGAACAAGTACATTATGATGTCTACCATAACAGGTTAAGGCAGTGCAAGGGCAAGTTCAGGCATCACATGCAATGTGCATGAAATGGGTTGCATGGCTACAAGCAAACCCCTCACCCACCCTAAGTGAAAATGCAGGGAGGCATGCATGACAGCAAAAGGGTGACCAGAGACATGTGTACTGGCAGACAGTGTTGACTAGCGTCAATTGCATCATCTGAGTCAACTGACAACACAGCATATGATGATGGGACAGTAAGCAGGACACATGATGAACCCTCAGTAGTACACCCATGTGTGCAGAAGCCACTACACCAGTTGAACAGAGTCAGTGGGCCTGAAACAGGGTGAGGCCTGTGCCCCACACAGACTGTGACACCCTAAACCTGTGTGTGATGCTGACCTGAGCCAGAGAGGGCATGGAATGGCAGATCAAATGCCATGAAATGTAGGTTTCCTGGACACGTACTACTATGATCATCCTGTCAAGGACACATAGGGGCATGCATGGAATGCACATGGAGCATGAATGGGCACTCATGTCCCTGCGGAGCATCTGCCATCTGCACAGTCCAAGTAAGACACCCTGCATCAAGGACAGAGGATGTACCCTACTGCATGTGTCTGGCAGGTTGGCTGGTGGAAGTTTGCATGTACACAGGAGCCTTGAAAAGATCTTTGCAGTACGCCAACATGATGCACACCAGTGCCATGGTGAAATTGTGGTGCAGGGCGGGTGGAGGGGCAAGGGAGCATGCCTACGTGGAGTACCCGCATGCAGGCAGAAGACACATGCACTTTCAGTCATGCAATGACATAGTCATAGTGCTGAGAGGAAAGACACCCCAAGCTACATGCAGAAGGGCCAGTGAGCTGGAACATGGACCGGAGGGGCAACAGGGTGAGTAGCATGTGAGTAGGGTGCAATTGTGGCCATGAGGACAGTCCCCGTCTGCTGTACATGTCCAGCATCCTGCACAGCAGGCACGCATCATTGAACCATTGCATGAATTGCACATGGGAACCATGTACACATGACATGCAGTGGCAGTCAAGCACATCACACAAGCAAACCACACATTGCCTCGACAAACACGCTACAGCACTCACTGGACGGGGCATCAAAGTCCAGCATCTCTTTCACTCCTTCGACCATTTCTACTGGTATGAACTCCGCAGCGACTGACTCGTGCGAAGTGAGGTCTTCCTCCTCAGGTGTTGGCCCACTGCCAGTCACCAGAGTCATGTTGTAATTAGAGGCATGCTTCGCCTTAGTACTGCGTTTGAGGTCATCACAGCGCTTTTTGCACTCTTGAGCTGTGCATACCTCATGGCCGAATGCACTCACATGATCCGCAACGTGCTTCCAGTGGGACATACGATGGGCAGTCGTAGTTTGACAATTCGTCCATTAGCATATCACGGTTGTGGTGCCGCACGTAGTCCACAAGGAAGTCCAGTTCCTGCTTGCAGAAATGCTTCTTCCTCGGCGTGCCGGAGGGTGGAGCTGTGTCTGGGGTCCCAGCCTCTAATGCAGGTGCAACCTTCTGTAACGCTCACCTGATTCCCACGGAGGCGCTGGTCTTGGCAGGGTGGTAACTGTATCTTGAAAAGTGAAGTGCAGGGCTCGATTGGCTTCCGGGGCTGGGCCTCTTCGCACTGTGTGTCTAACTCGAAGAGTAAGATGTCTGCAGGTGAAAGAATATGGGGTTAATGACCTGGGATTGTCGGGTGTCTCTCTATCTCCCCCTCTCACTTTTCCGTGGAGCCCCAAGGTCAACGTGCTCACCTTAGATAGGTGAATGCTGGACTCTCCATCTGCGTCTGGTGCAGGGTGCCGTTACCAGTTCCTTCACTGGGTTGAAATGTAGGCCTCTTGACTTCAGAGGATTGCTAACCGTCGTTAACTGCACGAACGGTGAGTTTCCGGGCACCTTTAATGTCCTTACAGTCTTTAGGTGCGTGGGCACGTTAGTATGGAATAGGGCTCTGTATAATGTTCTTTTCAAATGGTGCCTTTTGTCTTGCAGGGCTCTTGAGGCGGAAGATGGTGGTTTGAAGAGAGCCGGAGTTCGAGCCAGCGCATAGGAATGAAGCGCTTGGGAGTGCGTAAGTAAGTGGCTGTTGCCTGCTTTCGAAATGCCCTCCAACTGTCTCTTTTCTTTTGCAGGTATGAGTTCGGATGCTGAAGAGACTCTGGAAAACGCCGGGGTATTTGCAGGCGCCTAATTGTGGAGGGCGCGATGGCGCGTGAGTAAATAGCCTGCCTAATGTCTCTCCTTTTCTCTTTCAGGTGCAGGAATGCAGCGTTGATGAAAACCGGAATTCGAGGGGTGCCGGTAAGTAAATTCCCCACAGGAATAATTATGCTTTTGTCTTCACAGGCTTTTATAATGGCGGAGGAGCAGCGCGAAGAGTTGGTAACTGCCGATGGATCAGGTGAGGAAAGCGCTGCGAGTGAAGGTTGCTGTGCTAACCTGTTGTTTCTTTGTCTTTGCAGGTGCTTCTGAAGGCTGGATACAAGAAAGGTAAGCTTTTGTTCTCACAGGTTCAGGATCGGAAGAATGAAGACTGGAACCGACACGGTGAGCGTTCTGCTGCAGATGCAGAATAACGCGAAGCACGTTGCATCGATCGGGTGTGGTTTAAATAGCCTTGGAGTGATGAGGCGTCTTCCTCCACTGCCTTGCCCAGGAAAGAAAAGAGTTCCTGTTCTAGAAGAGTTCCAGTGTTGTATCCAGGGAGTGGAGCCTGCCCCACCCAGGTAAGAAACTAGTCTGGCCTCGTAGAGGATTCCCATATGGCTGGTCAGTAAGCAGCATGGTCTGCTGCAGGTAAGTCCACCCAAGCATCTTTATACATGTCATGAGCCCGGCGATTCCAGTGCCGGGACCAGTGATTTTGATGAGCCTGGTGCCACCGGCGCCAGGACAAGGTCCAAAAGGTCCCAAAGGGGACCGGCTGGTGCCTAGGATGAAGGTTAGAGGCCTGCTTCCAAGGACATTGGGCTGGTCCTAGCCCCTTGGAAGCAGTGATCATGACAGCACCCCCCCTCAAGGCCCCTCGCAAACGCGTCTTCTCCGGGGGTTTTGGCTTGTCGGGGAGATTTAGATGGAATTTCTTGACTAGACGAGGTGCATGGACATGTTCTGAGGGTTCCCAAGACCTTTCCTGGGGGCCGTATCCTTTCCAATCAACCAGGTAGTATAACTTAGATTTGGAGATTTTGGAGTCTAGGATGTTCTTTACTTCGAACTCAAGTTCTCCATCCACTAGAACAGGTTCTGGGAGTTTGGTCAATCGGGTTTCTGGTTGTACTGGTTTTAGTAGGGAGACATGGAATACTGGATGTATTTTCATATGAGAAGGCAATTCCAATTTGACAGCCACCGGATTAATTATGGCAGAGATGAGATAGGGTCCTAGGTATCTTGGGATGAAAGTGCGGGGTCCTTTTAGAGGCAGGTGCTTAGTGGATAACCAGACCTGATCTCCCACAGAGTAGTGAGGGGCCTCTTTACGGTGTAGATCCGCTCCTTTTTTGTATAGTGCTTTAGCTCTTTGCAGATGGGCAGTGGCTTCTTTAAAAGCATGAGTGATCACCGAGTGCAAGTGATCCACAGCAGGTGTTTCGAGTTTTTGGGGAGGATCCAGGTTAGAGGTCCTAGGATGGGTTCCGTATAACAGGAAGAAGGGAGTCTTCCCGGTTCCAGAATGGATCGAATTGTTATAAGCATATTCAGCGATCCAAAGGATGTCCTTCCAAGGGTTTTCAGTTTGTTGGAGCATGCAACGTAAATATTGCTCCAGAGTTTGATTTGTCCTCTCGGTTTGTCCGTCAGTTTGGGGATGGTGACTAGTTGAAAGTCTCACATCAATCTGGGCTAAGCGACAGCAACTTCGCCAAAAGTGGGAGATGAATTGACTTCCTCTATCGGAGACCAAAACCGAGGGAAAACCGTGTAACCGAACAATGTTTTCTAGGAATTCTCGGGCTAACACTGAAGCTGAAGGTAGGCCCTTTAGGGGAATGAAGTGAGCCATCTTGGAGAATAGATCCACGACTACTAAAATGGTATTATACCCTGAGCACGGAGGTAAGTCAGTGATGAAATCCATGGACAGGGTATGCCATGGACAGGGAGGGATGTCAAGCGGGTGTAAGAGGCCGGCTGGTTTCTCCTTCTGGCTTTTATTCTGAGCACACACACCGCAGGAGATTACAAAGTCTCTAATGTCCTTCTTCCATGATGGCCACCAGAAATGTCTTTTGACCTTTTCCATAGTTTTGGTAATGCCAGGGTGGCCCTCCATTAATGAGTCATGATAACAGGAGTATACCTGTTTTTGTATTTTCTCACAGGGCAAGTACAATCGTCCTCGGAAATATGGTAGGTCTTGATCCACTGAGAAGTCCTTCCCCTTGAGTTGCCAGTCCTGTAATTCTGCCGGAGTTAGGAGTGATTTGACCGTTGTCTCGATGTCTTCAAGGGATTGAGCGCTGACCAAACCCAAAACTCTTTGTTCAGGGATTATGGGTATTGGTTCAGGATTGGTCAAGTGTTCATCTATTCCCATCCGGGAGAGGGCATCTGCTTTTCCGTTTTTACTGCCTGGTCGATAAGTAATTATAAAGTCAAACTCAGCCAAAAACAGAGCCCAGCGGAGCTGCCTGGAAGACTGAGCTTTGGCCGTATTCAGATATTGTAAGTTGCACTGATCTGTCATTACTGTGACTGTGTGTCTGGCTCCCAAAAGGTAATGCCGCCAGGCCTTAAAGGCCGATCTGATAGCTAGAAGTTCCTTGTCTGTAATAGTATAGTTGATCTCCGGAGCCGAGAATTTGCGGGACCAAAAGGCTACAGGATGTAATTGGTGTGTAACTGGATCCCTTTGTGATAAAACTGCCCCCATAGCAAGACTAGAAGCATCTGTTTCAACGATGTAGGGGAGTTCTGGGCGGGGATGTTTCAGAACAGGTGCAGAGATGAATTTAGCTTTTAAGTCTTGGAAAGCTTGTTCCGCCTCTGTAGACCACTCAAAACTTTTGTTTTTCTTTAACAGAGCGGTGATGGGCTGGACTATTCGAGAGAATTCGGGAATGAACCTGGGGTAAAAGTTAGCGAAGCCTAACATGCTTTGAACTCCTTTTACAGAGGTTGGTGAAGGCCACTTGATGATTGCATCGACCTTTTTTGAATCCATATGGACTCCGTTAGGCGACAGTATGAATCCCAGGAATTCAACTTCAGTTACGTTGAAAACGCATTTTTCAAGCTTAGCAAAAAGGTTATGTTGACGCAATCTCTCGAGGACCTCTTTAACGTGTTTCCGATGTTCCTCTTCAGATGGCGAATAGACGAGGATGTCGTCAATATAGACAACTACACACACATCTATGAGTTATCTGAGGACGTCGTTCATAAAATACTGGAAGGCGGCCGGAGCGTTGCATAGTCCAAAGGGCATAACTTGATATTCAAACAGTCCATACTTGGTGCGGAAGGCCGTCTTCCATTCATCGCCCTCTTTTACGCGTACCAAATGGTAGGCTCCTCTGAGATCCAACTTTGTATATATACATGCGTTTTTGACTTGGTCCAGGAGTTCAGGGATCAAAGGCAACGGGTATCTGTTTTTAACAGTGATTTGGTTCAGGGCGCGGTAATCTATACAAGTTCTAAGGTCTCCTTCCTTTTTCTGAACGAAGAACAAAGCCGAAGAAGCTGGGGATCTTGAAGGACGGATAAACCCGTTAGCTAGGTATTGGTCCAGATATTGTCTGAGGTGGAGATTCTCTGGCTCGGTGAGGGCATAAATCCTACTGCAAGGAGGAGTAGATCCGGGTATCAGGTCTATTTGACAGTCGTAAGACCTATGAGGAGGCAGGGAGTTAGCTTGGTCCTTCTGAAAGACGTCTTGGAATTCCTGGTATTCGGGAGGTAGTTGGGGAACCTCAGAAGAGATTGCTGCCAGTGAAACGTCGGGCCGAGGATAACAAGTGGGAATACATTCAGGAAACTTAACCGTCTTTGCTCGCCAATCGATCTGAGGATTGTGCTTCTCTAACCAAGGAATTCCTAGAATGATCTGGAACTGAGGGGCCTTGATCACATCGAACACGATTTTCTCCCGGTGTCCATCTTGGCTCACTAACGTCACTTCCTGGTTGGTGTGAGTTACTGGTCCGGAGGCTATCTCCGTGCCATCCACTGTAGTAATGACGTCTTTTACTGCCTTAGGACAAAGAGGTAGATTCATCCTTGATACCATTTCACGGTCCACATAATTGCCGATTGCTCCGCTGTCGATGTAAGCTTCAATTGCATGCAAACAATCCGGACGTTCAGTGCTAATGAGGACGATAGGCACCACGAAATGCAAGGTCACGGAATTGATTTTAACGCTCGGCAAGAGGACCTCTACACTTGTCGGGCTAGGTCGTTTCCCTGCTCAGAATTTGTGGTACAGGTAACTGCAGCTCCTACAGCCTTCTTAGCTGGTTTCACTGGACAGTCTCGAAGAAAGTGCCCCGAGTTTCTGCAATAGAGGCATAATTGCAGCTGTCTTCTCCTTTCTCGCTCTTTTTGGGTTAATGGTCCTTTCATGCCCCCTATTTGCATGGGTTACACGGTTTCAACTCCCCTAGCTAAGGTCTGCGGTTTGGAAAATACTCGGGTATCAAATTTGGAACGATCAGCCTTCCTGTTCTGTAATCTGTGGTCCAATTGAACAACTAGGTCAATATAGTCTGAGCAGTCTTGTGGAGGATTCACAACTTGAGCTAACACATCCTTGAGCTCTCCACGCAGGCCTCTGTAGAAAAGCGTAATTCTCTTATCCTCAGGCCATTGAGTTTCCACTATAAGTCTGTTGAATGATGCGATGTAAGTCAAAAGGTCTTGATTACCCTGTCGTAACGAAAGGAGTTCATTGTCCAAGGCCTGCCCTTGTGAATGTCTTGCAAACAGTTTCTCCATGCTGGACTGGAAAGCCTGGAAATTATGAAGAACCGGATCATCCTGAGTAACTAAAGGGATCGACCAATCTGCGGCACTGCCACTGAGATAAGAAAGCACGAAGGCCACCTTGGCCTGATCTGTTGGGAAGGCTGCTGGCCTACATAAGAAGTGTAAGCGGCACTGGTTAATGAACACTGCAAATCTCTTTGGGTCACCAGAAAAGCGTTCGGGCGGAGCCAAGGGCACATTACCGGGTAGATTGATTTGCACTGGGTTTGTGGAGGATGCTGAAGGATAGTTTCCTCCTGAAGCGGGCAGATGTGTTTGTCCTGCCTGCGTTTGTAGCAATTGCCTAGCGAGGTCATCTGTTCGCTCCTTGGATATAATCAGCTCTCTTCTTAGAGCGTTCGTTTCCTGACGAGCTGCATGTACTTCCGCTTTTAGTTCCCCAAGTAACTGGGCCAATTGATCGGTATCTGAGGTTTCCATTGCGCCTGGGTAGGAGTTTTGCGGTGGGCTTCGCGTTCTGTAACGCTCACCTGATTCCCACGGAGGCGCTGGTCTTGGCAGGGTGGTAACTGTATCTTGAAATGTGAAGTGCAGGACTCGATTGGCTTCCGGGGCTGGGCCTCTTCGCACTGTGTGTCTAACTCGAAGAGTAAGATGTCTGCAGGTGAAAGAATATGGGGTTAATGACCTGGGATTGTCGGGTGTCTCTCTCTCTCCCCCTCTCACTTTTCCGTGGAGCCCCAAGGTCAACGTGCTCACCTTAGATAGGTGAATGCTGGACTCTCCATCTGCGTCTGGTGCAGGGTGCCGTTACCAGTTCCTTCACTGGGTTGAAACGTAGGCCTCTTGACTTCAGAGGATTGCTAACCGTCGTTAACTTCACGAACGGTGAGTTTCCGGGCACCTTTAATGTCCTTACAGTCTTTAGGTGCGTGGGCACGTTAGTATGGAATAGGGCTCTGTATAATGTTGTTTTCAAATGGTGCCTTTTGTCTTGCAGGGCTCTTGAGGCGGAAGATGGGGGTTTGAAGAGAGCCGGAGTTCGAGCCAGCGCATAGGAATGAAGCGCTTGGGAGTGCGTAAGTAAGTGCCTGTTGCCTGCTTTCGAAATGCACTCCAACTGTCTCTTTTCTTTTGCAGGTATGAGTTCGGATGCTGAAGAGACTCTGGAAAACGCTGGGGTATTTGCAGGCGCCTAATTGTGGAGGGCGCGATGGCGCGTGAGTAAATAGCCTGCCTAATGTCTCTCCTTTTCTCTTTCAGGTGCAGGAATGCAGCGTTTATGAAAACCGGAATTCGAGGGGTGCCGGTAAGTAAATTCCCCACAGGAATAATTATGCTTTTGTCTTCACAGGCTTTTATAATGGCGGAGGAGCAGCGCGAAGAGTTGGTAACTGCCGATGGATCAGGTGAGGAAAGCGCTGCGAGTGAAGGTTGCTGTGCTAACCTGTTGTTTCTTTGTCTTTGCAGGTGCTTCTGAAGGCTGGATACAAGAAAGGTAAGCTTTTGTTCTCACAGGTTCAGGATCGGAAGAATGAAGACTGGAACCGACACGGTGAGCGTTCTGCTGCAGATGCAGAATAACGCGAAGCACGTTGCATCAATCGGGTGTGGTTTAAATAGCCTTGGAGTGATGAGGCGTCTTCCTCCACTGCCTCGCCCAGGAAAGAAAAGAGTTCCTGTTCTAGAAGAGTTCCAGTGTTGTATCCAGGGAGTGGAGCCTGCCCCACCCAGGTAAGAAACTAGTCTGGCCTCATAGAGGATTCCCATATGGCTGGTAAGTAAGCAGCATGGTCTGCTGCAGGTAAGTCCACCCAAGCATCTTTATACATGTTATAAGCCCGGCGCTTCCAGTGCCGGGACCAGTGATTTTGATGAGCCTGGTGCCACTGGCGCCGGGACAAGGTCCAAAAGGTCCCAATGGGGACCGGCTGGTGCCTAGGATGAAGGTTAGAGGCCTGCTTCCAAGGACGTTGGGCTGGTCCTAGCCCCTTGGAAGCAGTGATCATGACACCTTCCTCCTCTTGGACAGTGGTCCGGACCCTGGCTGGCAAATGCTGCCCTGATCAGTATGGGCTGTGGCGCTGGTGGGTTGAACCGAGGGAGTGGCAGGTGGAACGAGGACGGAAGCCCTGACTTGCGTCAGTGGCTGCTGGGTGCCCTGGAATGGACCCTGCGCAGCAACATCCACTGTGCCAGGGTCATTGACCGGGACTGTCCTGCACTTGCCAACACCCGGATAGTTGGGGCACCAGATGACATTACTGCCCCAGGGACACATGCCTCGGTCAGGGCCGCCCTGTGTGCACCTACGGTGTGTCTCCTGACCTCCTGGAAATCTTCCTGGGACTCTTCAGGTGCCAACGCAGCCTGCGCTGGCAGACCATGAGCATGGGTGGTGGTGTCCACAGCTGCACCTGCAGCTACCACTCCCCCTGGGCCCGTGGCAGTTGATGAAACGGACTGCCGGGTCACATTGGCGCCAGTGCCTGATGCAAGAACTGCATCTCCCAGAGCCGGAGGGGGTGGTGGCTTGACTGCACCGACACGTGGCACAACATCATGCTGAAGTGGCACATCCCTGCCTCGTCCCCCTCTGCAGCCACCCTGGACACCCTGGAGTCCCCCTACTCCCTAGTCAGCCCGGCCACATCCCTGACCATGCCCGCCATGTGGAGTACACCCAGCTGAGGCGCCCCTCACCTTTCGTGGCCTCCCAGCCATGGCACAGATGTATTAGTGCTGGCACAGACGTAGTAGTGCCAATGGGAGGTGTACACGACAATTGTCCTGGGTAATTGGGGTGAAGGGGGTGGGATACATGATGTTAACAGCACCCCTGCACCTGCAAGGCTGTATGTGACCCCAGTGATAAAGTGACGGGCCACGCAATGCACAGACACCCCAAAACTGCAGTAAAACCGTGCACACAACCCCCAGTAGCCCAAGTGTGTGGAATTAACCTCCTGCAGTACGTGGTGGCACCCACGGACATGAAAAACACATACGCGTGGAAGACGCAGGCTACTATGACCTTGAAAACGAGTACGCGATACACAGGGGCACCCGCAGTGGGAAAATGCCAGGTTCCCATTTATGTGTGACATGTCTGCTTCATGTGTTGGCTGTCAATGTGATGTCTATGTGTGTGTGTGTGTGTGTTATGTGCTTCTGACATGTGTACTAATGTTTATCTTTTCTCCACTTTTCAGATGATGACACAATGGAGCCAGAGGATGGTGTTGTCATGCCAGACACAGGGTTGCTATCACACCAGCAACCCAGCACAAGTGGGGATCGTGTGGTGGTAGGCCACGAGAACCCACTTGTGTTACAGACCATCTTGTCTAGGGCTGGCAATGAGTCTAGCTCGGAAGATCACTCTGATGACAATGTCGAGTTGGATGTGAATCGGGTCCATTCGTCAGGGGTGAGTGATTCTGATGTGGACGCTCCTCTGTCCGCAACACCTGCACTGAGGGCCCAGACGGTGGTGGGGCCTCTGCCTGTGGTGGATCCGGACGCAGGGTCACCCTCCACTCCAGTTGCTGATGTGCCTGGGGCATCAGGTCAATGGAGGAATGTAGTCCTGCAGCCATGGGCCGTGCCAACCCAACAAGGACGTCGGATCCTTGGGCCCCGCAGGTGTCAAGCCCAGCAATGCGGTGGCCGTGTCCACTGGGGTATACTGAGTGGGAGCAAGCCATGCTTGCCAATTCAGAACACCAGGGGGCAGCAATTGATAACATCGCTGAGTGCATGGAACGTGTGGCCCAATCCGTGCTACCCCCTGCTAGGCAGGTGGAACTCCAGCAGCGGGCGGCACAGTCCATGGCCCGCTCGCTCAGGCTGGCCATAGCGGCATCAGACAGGGCACGCCGGGCTGAAATGGTGCCTTTGGATCAAGCAATTGCTGCTCACGCAGAGGCACACATGGAGGCTATGAAGGTTAACTATGAATCCCCCAAATCTACTCTGGCTGTGCTCTTGATGTCCCAGAGGACGCGGTCAGAGGAGAGGTTGGAGCAGCTAGAGAATACCATCTTGGCTGAGCTATGTGCTTGCCGGGAGGTGTACCAGTTGTTCAGCCAGGCCATGCAGGAAGAACTCTGTGTTACACGTGTTACCTTCACGCGTATCACGCGAGGTTCTACATGCTGACGTATGTGCCATTGCCGCACAGAACCAGGCTCACCCGTCCCGCAGACTTGCTGCAGACGAGGGGCAAGCTGCGCCTAGGCGTGGTCAGGGTACTGTGCCACATCAACCTTTTCAGCCAGAGGGTGATGAGGATGACAAGTTATATCCCACACAGTCGGGCTATGCAGGCGTTGAGCCCATGGAGGTTTTCGTTTTTGTCTCAACATCATCACATGTGGGTGTTGAGGTGCACCCTGTACCTCCCCCCTCCTGGGTGCCTCCCCCCAGATCGTATGTGGCCATTTTTGATTTTTATTGTTAGTTAATATGGTTTTTGATAATTAGTTAAATTAGGTAATATAGGTTTTTCATAGTTACTTTAATTAGTTAATATAGTTCAAAATTGCTTGTCTATTGTGCATTCCTGTGATGGTGTGGTGCTTTGTGGCTTTTAAAAGCATCCACTGTCTGTTCCAGCTGGGCCCTTCAAGTTTGTCTCGTGTATGTGTTTGCAGCTTGGGGTCCTGACTCATATAGGCCACTCCTGCTTCCCTTATTCATGGGCTCGCAAGGGTGGTCCGGTGTAACAAACAAATACATAAGGGCTATGGACTTTCAACAAATCTGTGTGTGGCCTGTCTGCTGCTGTACTACTTGTGTTAACACCCCTAGTGTGGATTGAGTGGGTTTTATCCACGGCATGTCTGTAATCAATTTGGGTGAGTACATGATTGATATCTCCATTAATTGATGTGGATTGTGATGTATGTTATTTTCTTGCCTGTATGTTATTTTCTTGCCTGTATATGTGCTTGATGCACTTCATGCTGTAGACAGTATCCTGCACCCTTTGCCTGTCAAAGTCACTACTCCACTTGTCACATTGTACATTACTGTATATAACTATATATTACGTGAACAGGAGCATGCTCCTTGCTCCCCTGTCCTTGATCTCTCCCTGTTCATATCTGCTTGCTGTAATATTGCTGATGTCTATGTCTACTCTTCCTGCCTTTTCCTGTACTTGCAATTAGCCGAGCATATCTGTAACCAAGCTCAGCGCATCTCTGTACCTTCATCTGATTTCTATGTACCTGTAACTAAGTTGAGCATATCCTTGTCTGTTTGCGCCCTGATACTCCAGGGTATGGCGCGCTATACAAATAATAAACTAAACTAAACTAAACACTGATGGTGGGAGGAGTTTGGATGTAGGTCTCTAACATGGTCCAGTGACAACCAGCATGAAGACACACACACAGGGAACATTCTAGCCTTATTAATATATTTTATGCACTTTCTGCAGGAAAATGTGCCTCCAGACTACATTTGCCAGCAGACACCGGGTCAAGTACTTCTGAAACCTGGCCACATTCGGTGGTGCAGACGTACGGATGTGTGCGCAGGCAGAAGCACAGGGCTTGTGCTCAGACGTCCGACAGAAGCAGACGTATTTCCAGGAGCTCCAAGCAAGGTGAGCAGCACAGGGGGCCACACTGCCTCCAACCTTCGACCAGGCCACTTGCACATGCATGCTGTGTAGCGCAAGTGCTGGGGAGCTTGGGCAGGCATTGTTGTACAAGCGCACAGAACAGCTAAAATGCATTGAGGGACAAATGCCAAGTAGTTTTACAAGTTGTCAGGGGCACACGCAGGGGCCGTCGCACATATCCCTGAGTCCCCCTTGCTCCATAGAAGCTGAGTTATTAGCGCAGTAGCGTTCCTAGCCCGAAACTAATACAGCGCACAGGGACACCCAGCGAGGCACAGACTCGTGTGCAGTGCATATCATTTGCATGTGCTAATTGCCATGTGCACTACCTATTGAAATCTGCGGCTGTCAGAACACAACTTGTACTGAAGTCGCACCTCGCTATACGCGTCTAGCAGCTCACCCAGGGACCATTCTATCATGTGTGATTCTTGACGCATTGGTCTTCCATTTACTGCGCGCCCATATGCGCCTGCCTTACTATATTGACAGTTTATGAACCATCACGGGGGCAAGCTAACTGTAACAATCAGTTTCAATACTCTAGGAGTACCCCAGTAGTAAAGCAACCGCATTTCATAGTCACAATTACAGACTTCAGAGTAACAATACAAATTACACTAACCTGTACTTTTTGTTTTCTTTAAGTGACGATTATAAAGCTCACCTGTCCTCCTCTCACACCACCCGAGAATCGGCAAAGTGAGAAGAAGTCAGGGAAACCCTTGTGGGGAAAAAAATCCTGTCGTGCAGGAGAGTGGAGATCAACCGTGCGTAGGACTTCGGTTCCAGTTGGGAGTTCTACGTCCAAACTTCAGGAGGATTGCCTCGTGATTTGAGACGATCCTAAACAAATAATACAGATTGATTATACAGAGTTACAGGTAAGTGAGCCTTCTGCTAGGTTGCTGTGTACCTTTGAAAACTGCCAGTATGTTGTCGGAAGGAAGAATGAAACTGCTGATTCCAAAGGTCTCTGCGGGTTTGGGAAAAGGAGTGGGTCTAAAGTTAGTATTGTAAAGAAAGAATTGTAGCAAGTAAAGGAATGGCCTTAACCGAAACCCACCGGAGTTGTACGGCACGCTGAATAGAATCTGTATAGTTTGCACTGCTTGTTGGGAAATGTAGTCCTGATAGAATGCGTGTAATCTATTAGAATACAAAGAATGTATATATTGAGTGCTGTGGAAATGGTGTGAGTGTACGAAGGGAAGGAAGAATGATACGTACTGAACCTTGAGCAAATGATTCCTGATGTTGGGGTTTGGAAGAGGATGCCGGTAATGTACGGGCGAGGAGAGAGATATCGCTATAGAAAGGGGAAATAGAATTCAGAGAGGGTTAATAAAGAAAGCCTTTCTAACAGGAATGGAGCAAGTCCGGAGTCGCAGACTTACTTAGCATGGCCTCTGAAGACAGTAGCAATGTGCTGTGTCGAGGAAGTTGCCAAAAGACATCCATTCTCTGTGGCTGGGGGCAGAGCCTGCTGGAACTTCCTGGTTTGAATAACTAGAACGCTGCACTTCCTTGCGACCTCCATGTTAGTGGAACTAGGAGAAATGTACGCAACGCGTCACCATCGTTGCCATAGCGACCAAACACGAGGTCCCCTGCCAGGAGCAGGCGTGACACTAACGTATACGTACAAAGCAGCAGACAAGAGTGTTTGTTTGTGGAGAAGTCACTTATCTTTGGGGCATGAATGGTGTTGTGTGTTGCAAACACACACAGATTAGTAACTCACGCTCTATTTGCAGCATTGAACTGCTCCTGTTACCGGACCTGAGAGTGCGCAGGCAGGAGGCCAGAACTCACCCCAGAGATAAGTCTCTCTTTGGCTTGCATTTGACACATTTGATACAATGTGCATGATGAACATGGTTTCTCTGATTGAGTATGTGTTATTGTCAATAGTTGTATTTTGTATTTTGTCTACTTTCCCTTGCCAATTCAACACCCCTCTCCTGCCCCTCTTTCCGGTTATCCTGAATACCAATGCCTGTCCAAACAACAGATCCCTGACCCTCTTTCCCCGCCGGGGTCTCGGAGGCCTGTGTAAGTTTTACCTTGCAGGCGCCCAGACCATGGAGGGGGTGGTTGGTTCGTGCCACTCCTGCATCTGGCGACCGGAGCTGTGACACTACCCATCAGTTGTTGCATCCTCATTGTATATTGTGTACTGTAAATGGTACCCATCTTGTTGAACCATTGTTGAACTGTGCTACCTTGGTTGTTCTAGCATTCTGCTTATACATGTGCTTGGATATTTTTTGCAACTTCACGTCATCTACTGGAGACTCTTCCAGGGTTTCTTGGTGCCTAGAGGGTTTTTTCCCTGGTTTGGGGGTTTGGCTCCTTGGAGTTCTCTGCGATTTGGTATTTTTACCAGTCAAGGTGGCCTCTGATGGGGCTGGACCCTATTTACATGCAAGGTGGAACATGAAGACCAAGGGGTGGGGGATCCTGTAGCCAGGTAGACTAGAAGGAAGAAGGCTACATACCCCAGACACAGTTGATGAGAAGGTCATGGTGATGTGTATATGAGGGAGGGCCTTTTGTTGTTGGACAGTAAGCTTGGGCTACAGTGTTTGTGCACTCTCTGACATTGTAATTGTGGGGTACTATGTACATGATGTGTTGTGCTGGTCAATGACGGTTACTGTGTTGTGTTTACTTTTCATGTGTCAGGGGATTGGTGTGGTTTGACATGCTGGGGTGTACACATGGGCAATGTTCACATGTGATGTGTACAGGACACTGAGGGTCACTTGATTTCACATGCATATATTGAGTGCATGTCCCTACTGACACACAGTTGCACAATACTCCACCACACGTACAACCACCCTTCCTTCCATGCCCACAGGTGCACACACATTGCCTTTTTGGGCACGCTGTGTCCGTGCAGCGCATGATAAATTACTATTTGGGGATCCTGTACATGCGTCAATAGGTTTTTATTTTCTTTGTCCTTTTCATGTGATGCTCAGGGTGTATCCCCAACACAATGGATGCTCACTGTGCTGTGTGCTGAGCAGTGTGTAGCAGAAGACACACACAGCACATGGGTTCGGGAGTAGCGATTTTGCCTTGTCTAATGTGCATGTGAACAGGCATTCAGTGCTGTGTTCAAGCTACCACTGGTGAAAGGCATTTGTGAATGACTGGGTATGTGTGGGAGGTTGTTGGTCAGTCATTTCATCTGATTCCATTTCAGGCATCATTGTCTCGGGCCACTTTCCATTTATCACATGTCACTTCGTATCTTATTGGTAATGTGTTGGGCTTTTGCTGTTGTATGCCATGTCATGGTGGGGCGGACAAGGGGGATGTGGGTTGGGAGGATTTGGGTGACATACCAGGGATTGTCATGGCCTGTTTTGCGGGGGGGGAGTGATACACACCTTGCATGTGTTCCTTTTGTTCACACTGGATTGGTTATGTTAAAGTAGCTAGGGATGCACACAATGTAGCAATTCCATTGCAACATCCTCAGGGTGGTAAGGTTGTGACAGTTGACTGTCTCTTTGTCATCATAGATTGTCACCTGGTATGTGCCAGTGCTGCGTGCACTCCGCAGGGGTGGGAGTTTAGGTGAAAAATGTGGCCACAAGCTGGGTCTGGGCTGCCTCGCCACTTGCCCTTCCCCCTCCCATGGGCAGCACCTGTGGTTGGGGATGTGGGGGCACCACCGTGTCCACCGGTACACCCTGCCGTGTTTCAACATTGTACAGGACACATGCTGCCACAATGATCCTGCACACTACTGGGGGTGCATATAGTAGCTGGCCACCAGAGAGGTCAAGGGAACGGAAGCATGACTTGAGCACTCCGAATGTGCGCTCCACTATGGCCCTGCTTGCAATATGGGCAGCATTGTATCTTACCTGGGGTGGTGTGGTGGGGTTCCGGATTGGCGTCATCATGTGGTTGCTCAGAGGTTAGGCGCTGTCCCCTGGGGAGGTGGTAATGGTTGTGATTAGTTGGGTTTGTGTATTTGTCTGTGTGTGACATACATGCATGTGCACAGGCATTTGCACTCACCTAGGAGCCATGTGTCGCCATGCTTCCCAGCTTCCAGGGTCCGGCTCAGGGCAGAAATTCTGTATATGAAACTGTCATGGGTTGAGCCAGGGTAGTTTGCATAGACAGAAGTGATGATTCCCTTTGCATCTCATACAACCTGTACGTTGATGGAATGCCAGTGCTTACTGTTTCGATAGATGTGCTCAGTGGCCCTAGGTGGACGTAGGGCCACATGGGTGCACTATATGGCACTGAGCACTTTGGGGAAGTGTGCCACCCTGTAGAAGTCTTGGACCACGGCCTGCCTTTCTGCAGTTGTTCTCGGCATGTAGATGTGCCTGCGGACTAAGGGGCGCACAGTCATGATTGCCATCACCTGATGTAGGCAGCGTGACTGTGTGGGCTGTGAGACCCCCCCCACTATGGCACTTGTCTGCTGAAATGACCCAGTGGCCAAACAATTCAGGACTTTGAGCTCCTTCTCCAAGGGGCTCAATGCTTGGGAGCACAGGGAGGGGATGTAAGGTCATAGGATGATATGAGGTGGAAACCTATACCTGCCAAAGACCTGGTCGTCAGACATGCCAAAAAGGCTGGTCTGGGGCCAAAAAATATGGGGCCTGGCTATTCTCCTCCTCCTGCGGTGTCCCACGATCAGTGCTGCGACAAATGGGGCATTCATCGTAGCTGTATGTTGCATGCACTTTTATACTGTGCGTGGGGACGCTTCCACCTGCCTTCGTGTGGCAGACCTGTTGACGCCTGTGCGCGTCTTTTAGCGTGCGCGGGTTTCCCGTATTCGATTCCATGAATACGTGTTTTTTGCATGCGTGTGGGTGTACCGTGTATTTCCCTGCAGTACTTCCCCAGTTACGCCGTCTTTTTCACGCGTTGTTCCCCATTTCGCGTGTTACGCCCCGTGTCCCGCCCCGTTTTTGGTGTGTGCGCCGACGAGCGCTTTTGCTGTTACGACTGCACCAATATAACATTGTGTATTTTTGCTGTGCTCCCATTCCCGCTTTTATAACGGTCCTGCATAGTTGCGTGGATCCCACCCTTCAATTGCGAATGCCTCCCATAACCGCAGTATTGGGCTGTACAAACCCCCCAAAAAAGCCAGAAAAACTAGAAATTGGTCTGTGGCGTGGCCTATGGTGCTTTGTTTCCAAGTTCCACATCAAAGTTTGTTTTAGAACGGTTGTGAAGCCGCTGAAATACTGCGCCTATGATAGCTGCAGTTATGGCTCCACCAATAGCACGTCAAGTAGTTTTGGTGGGCTCCAACTCCTGCAGCTCTAATGGATCCTACGATGGCCATGGTAATAAGACAAGAGCTTCAAATCTTGTTTATTTTAAATATTGTTTTATTTTGTGTGTACAGTATTCATTTTAATATTGAGAGTTTACTGCTTGGCTGCTTGAAACATTTTAGTAATATTTATAGAGTGTTGACTCAAATGGACTTTTATTGTCTTTTAATTTGTAAAGCACTTTGATTTACTTATTACATTTTACCAAATGTTAAAGGCGCTAATCTGGTAGTCAAGTTGTATGGTACTTACACTGGTTTTACGGCTCTGTGGGATGTTGAACTGGGTCAAAATATGGAACCTGTAATGTGACTAAACTGTATTCGCACTTGCAATTGTGATTGTAACTTTGGTGTATAGGTTTTCTTTTATAATTGATGTGTTTTTGTAAAAGTTCTTTGAACTGAATACAAATAATAAAGAAATAAAAAAATGAAAAAAAATCTTGTTCATACCTGTGATAATACATCGAAAGGTGAAAAGTTTGGACCAAGGAGATTATGAGTTCTAAAAGAATTAGTGATTGGTTTATAGAAGGTGTATGTTGCAAGAAGTAGTGCTACTGAAAGGTGGTATTTATTTTATATTCTCTTCGGGGCGAGATATGCTATGTGCAGATGTGAAGTTGACGATTGTATATATAGTATTGGTGGACTTTTATGGCTTATTTTTTGGAGGTGGAAAAATGAATAAAATTTCCCCAACGGATTCTGACAATTCCATCACTGGGTTGTCAGATGATGATTCTGATTTTTCTGAAGATTGTGAAGGAATATGTAATATAGAGAATGGCAGCATCAGTGATGTAGCAGGTATTGGTCAAGTTGTGAAAAGCATTGGCTGACCAGAATTTTCTATTTTTATCATAAAACTTTAGATAGAGTGTTTGAACAAAGAGTGATGTGTTCAAGCTGTGGACAGGTATTTTTGCCTGGGAACACACAATAGATATTACATTTTTGACAAATGAAAATTAAAAAATCATTTAAAAAAAGAGCACAGAGAAATGATAATAGTTTTTAAATCATAAATTCTTTGAAGGCATGCAGTAATGGAATTGGAGAAGTAAAGTGGTTCTCTGATTAGGATACAATTTTCTGGTTATACTTTTGACAAGAAACACAATGGGCCTCATTACAACCCTGGCGGCCCCGGTATGAACGGTGCCGGTAAGGTGCTGTCACCGTTCATACCAGGCCGCCATATTACGAGTTTGCACGTCTGGTCTGTCCGTCACTAACGGGTCCGTTGTTTGCAACCTTCGCATTCCCATTGAGCCCTATAGGGGCTCAAATGGGAATGGGGACGTACCTGTTCCCGAAAATGGGATTCACCGGTCCTGCAAATGTCGGAATCCCATTTTTCGGGACCCGGACACGAGTTTGGAGGTAGCCATGTTGGTAATGATAGCATGGCTACCTCCAAACTCGTAATGAGGCCCAATGACTCTTTTAAGAGCCACCTATCGAAGAGTTGTGTTTTTTTACATATGGTCATGGTATTTTTTTTCTTTTTTCTTTGTATTTGGTTTATTTGGTTTATTCAAACCTTTACAAACATCAAGAAACATAAAATAAAATCTAAAAACATTACAGAAAGAAAAAAAAAAGAAAATTCCAATTCATCATCAACATTAATAGTAAAATTAAAAACAGAAAAAGGATATACACAGTAATCAATTCAACCACACTTTTCCAATAATCCTTCAAAAACAACAATAATCAGTTCTACTTAAAAAGTACTAATGTAAATCAAGTAAAAACATATGTCAAATTCTTATGACATTATTCATATACATTACACAGTGCGGCTTTAAGGGTAAAATAGAAGAAATTTGGCTTCATATTACAAATTTTAACTTTTGATAAATCCTGATGAAGCCAAACCCTCATGAATAGTTTCAATATTGAGGCACCGTTTCCATGCCAACTCATCCTGATACAAAATAGAATTAACATTGAGGGCCTCCAAAAATGTTGCCCTAAGCGGCTGTAATAACACACACTCCTTAACCAGATGTTTTAGAGTATCTAAGTTAGCTGAACAAAACCTACTTCGCCCAATGAAATTAACAATCTCCTTGCTATGATGTCCTTAGTAGGTAAGATATTCCATCTGGCCCTAAGACTAATTCCACAATAAGATCTATCTGGAAATTGTAAAATAACTTTAGTAGGCAAACCTTGGGTTCTGTGTTCATGGTTCAAATGGAGTAAGGAAGGGTAAGAATGAAAATTGTCAACAGTGTGGCACCAATCTATTTCAAATAAGGCTTGTTTAACATTCATGGGATTCGAGATCAATATCTCCAAGGACATTTCAATCTCATCAAGGATGGCTTCCGACCTATCCCTCAAAGAGACCAGTGTCTGAGAGAAATCCACATTTCTACCCATCAGATGGTATAGCGTATTTGGTATTGCTGTTTTGAATACAAAGATATGCAGGCCCACTGTACCCCTGCCCACATCGAAACAGTCCCCAGTTCAAACCTAATTGCGGAAATAGGAATCGCATTTGGCACACATAAAATTCTTCTCGAAATGCAGCCCTCTATTCAGTTCAGTATTCCGCACATCTTCTCCGATAGTAATTCCACACCATAGGATGTGCAAATAATACCAAGTAAAATACAAGGCTATTCGTTTTTTAAAAATGTTAACACCTATACAAGCTTACTAGAAACATTATTAGAAAACCATTAAAGCATTTAAGAATAATGTTAAAAAAGTATAACATTGTATAATATGATATCAAATTTGGAATCACAATCAATAATTAGGCCCTATAGACTTTGGGAGCAACTCAAACCAAATCAACCTTGGAAGTAAAGCTAATCTGCGGGAAGGGAATGCACCGACAGCTTAAGGAGCTGCCAGAGTCTAACTCCCCACCCTCCACCTTTGGTGCTTACAGCTATTTTGGTGGGCAGGGAATGCTCCAACCGATCAAGGAGCTTCCAAAATCCGACTCTATCACCTGCCCCACCTTTAGAACTCACGGCTGAGAGCCTCTTAGCAATTAGCCCTCAGCAATCTCTGTCCAAGCCTTTTGGTCGGAGTAATCAATATATCACACCCCCGTGGTATCCTTGGCCTCAGCCTAATCTTGGAGCATCCAAAGCAGGTGAGAAAAAGTTATTATGGATTGAGAGAAACACCTGTCTTATAGCCGTGTCGGCAATAATGTGAATTCCAAATGTTCCAAAGTTCCTTTAAGACACAAGAATCAGAGAATATGCCAAATGAGCATAGTATAATCAAAGTATACTCAACAAAGTCAGCCCACTAAAATTGGTAAAGGTGGTAAGGGTATTGGTCGCTGTACCAATCCAGAGCAGACACTGGAGCAAAGTAGACACTGGAATCACAAAAGGCCAAGCTTGTGGGTGCTCACGCGGGTAGGGAAGGGTAGCAAAGGTTATGAGTAGGTGTGTCCTTGCTACAAACAGCAGAGGCTCCAGAGCTTCTCCCCACCTCCCCACACCGGAGAGCACCAGCCAGCGGCACCCCTTACACCAGTGGGCTTATGCCTCAAGGGTGCCTCACCAGGGGTTTTATACCCACCTCTTCCTTGTGGTTGGTAGGTGGTGCCAAAGTACTGGCAGCAGTACAGGAGCCTGGCGAGACAGCACCAGACAGCGGTACCCTTCACACCGGCGGGCTTACCGGCAACAGAAAGTGTGGGAGCGGTAATCTTCATTGGTGAACAGAATTGACAAGCAACAAGGTAATTCTGGTGGATAGTGAGCTATATCTGCAAAAACTTTGAAGAATAGCTTCCTGCTATGGTCCTATTTACACGGTCCAACTGTGAACAGCTTTAACTCAGCTGAGCAAAACAAAGCTGCACAGTTACAGTAAGAACCAACTCATCTTTCCTCATCGGTAATTCGGTTGGGGAAAAAAAAGCAATTGGTAATCCAAGTGAGATGATCTAGTAGCACCAAGGCTACTCATCTATTACACCTGCGAGACATCACCTGTTCATCCTATGAGCGTCCTATGAATTATGGCTGTGGAAATTCTTGTCACTGTTTTTAGACCATAGGGTTGAAATGGTGCAAAGTAAACACAGAGGGATAAGATATAAATGTACGTTAACATAGAACCAGTCCCTCATCATGCACACATGCAGAAATACAGAATGATGAATAATCACAGTGTTTCCCGTCTGCTGGTTCAGGAAGTATGGATATATCCTACTGCCCACTTCCTGTAGAGCAGGATGTGCCTAAAATATTTTGTTTTTTTATCTGAATTAGCATCAGCATTGAGATGGTTCCCTCAACATGAATGGGAGTTACCACCATCTTGACACCAGGCATTTTTTGTCATAGTCCATTTGCAAAAGCATAGTTAATTTGCAAAATCAGCACAGAAGCATAGAATCGAGACACTCCTCCATACTTTCTACACAGGCACTGCTTTGTAGATTCTACAGAAACTCTACAGAAACACTCACTTGCTTCTTACTTTTAGCTGGTACGCTCTACCCCGTCCCTTCTGTCTGCTCCTGCTCTGCTTTTTGTAATGTCTACTCCACCTGCTTGCCAGCCTTGCCCTCAATTGTTAAAATTGCCAGAACTTCGGGGCACCCATCTTCTAATGGGGAAGAAGAAATCTGGAAGTTGGTATACCCCACAGCAAGTTGTAAATGGTAGGCCTCACACTGGAGTGGCGGGGTGGTAGACTGTTTTCTCACTTTAGTGGACCCCTCCCCACCCTTATCAATAGCAACCTCTTCTTCCAAAGATCAAGTATGCTCTGCCTATTTTTCAACTGCTCCCCTTCATAGGCTGATAGTAAATACATGTGCATATTTTCGAATACAGTCTTGTCAAGCATGCCCGCTTCAGGCCATGGTTTAAACAATTTGCCCATAGTTCCCCAAACCCATTCCTTGTGATAATTCCAAATTGCACCCTTATATTCCAGAAGTGTTTTACACATATGCTCCAATGGCTTGTTTATACTGTCAGAATGCTGCACCCAAGCTCAAAAGAAAGTCTGTTGACACCGGCCTAATGGCCACTCCTTTAGCAAATCTCAGCAGATGTTCACAATCCTAATAGCAGATATGCCTCTTCACACAACTAACAACATTTGACATTTGACAACAAACACCGTCATAAACACAATTGCCAATACACATGTGACTCCAAACTCCTTCCTCTACATAGCTGCTAACAATTCCTGCCAACAAACACCTTTTATATATCCAATTGCAATCAACACCTATCAAATCACCTTAATTACAAAAAGATCAACAGTACCTGCAATAAAACACATTTATTTGCACAATGATATAGATTCCTCTGTCCCCTTACCTTGAGACTAGGGCATTTAAACATCCTCACGTTTCCTTCTCTGGAAATGAGGAATAACCCACACAGTGTTGTCTTTCCCCTCTGAGGAGAAGTTTCACCATGATAATTCATTACTACACAACACCGTCTTTCCCTCCTAAAGGGGAGATTCCCCACACTACTTTGTCACTACACAATGTCATCTTTTGCCTTTAAAGGGGAGATTCACCTCAATAATTCATCAATACATATATAAAATCAGACAATGTTGTGTTTCCTCGAGTTTTTCCACAATTCTTCATCAATTTATTAGCAATATCAATTCACAATAAAAAAAAGTCAAAATACTGTATTTTGTACAACATGTGTGCCCTACTTACTGGGAGTCCTCTGAGTCCTCCCGATGCCAAGCCCCTCTCACCAGCCTACACAACCCCCGACCCGGTGCCCCCAAGCCAGAAATCAGGCAGATATTTGGAGAATCACTGCGATTTCAGGAAGCAGTCGCCATGCCCCGGGACATGCGGCAGAGGACCCCTGGCACCCTCGGTCAGTGCCGGACTTCAGGTCAGGGTCACTACATTGTAGACCCTGAAGAAAATCCAAACAATAATGATAGGGCCGGTAGGATTAACAGGAGGGCTCTGAATAGCTGGGGGGCAGTGAGTTACGTTTTTCTTTTAGCTTAGTATGCACATGTAGTGTTAGCTGGCTTTATACAGAAACAGAGAAATAGAAATACATGTAAGCATTGGCAAATGCAGCCGGCACGCACTGATGGGAAATGCACAGATTCCAGGAACAAAAAGTACATGTTAAAACTATTTCATTTCAGGATAACATTCCATTTGACTGAATTTGCACCAAACTTAATAAATAATATACATTAAGATACTAACCCAATGAATCCCATTAAACAAACTTAATCCCATATTCTAAACGTTGAGTGCACATTAGTTTACATGAAAATAAATGTTCACTGAGATTTTAAATGTGCAGCATAGCACAAGCTTGTGGATAATTGAAATATGACCTGCTAAAGAAGGCCATTGTGCATGTGCAGGAAGCAAAAGGAAGAGATGTTACATTTGTAGTTTAGCAGGACAGTCATTTTCAATGGGAAAAACACTGAGCAGATCGGATGATGTGGGCATGAGCTAGATGGAAGGTAGTTCCTTTTGAGTGACAGAGAGAGGTCATAAAAGGGACTGTGTGTGGGTGTAGAGGCAGCCATTCAGGAACCACCTGGGAGAGACAGGCAGAAACCTGTTTGAATGCTGAGCAGAGTTCAGTGCTGCAGGCTTCCTGAGGTCGTGGCAGTCCTTAACTATGTGCGGATAGACAGGGAGGAGTTTTCCAGTTCCAATCAAGCAAAGACAGTTGCAGCCTTTAGGTAATGTAAGTCACAAGTGAGGAAATGGCTGTATGCATGACGATCAGTTAGATAGGAAAGCAGATTGTTTCATTTCAATTTTTCTTAATATTTTATATGTAGGCGTTTTTAAATGTTCATGAAAGCATTTCCATTGTTATTTCTTTTCTTTCTCAAATCGAATTTCCTGCAAATTTTCTCGGGACTAAGGTCGGCTGTGGATGAGTGGATGATGGCATTATCTGAAAAAATTCTAAATTACATTCACAAGCCAGTAGACAAGGAAACCATAGGAGCCTTGCCCACCACGGAACAGGAGGATAGGGAGATGAAAGGTGAAGTGATTTTCATACCCTCATGGGAGTCAAGAGAGTTGCTGGCAGTGAAGGAGGGGAAGGATACATTTATAATTTTGGGTTCAAAAAATTCAAAGAAGCAGGAAAAAAGGAAACAAAAGATCAATGCTGCTTTTTATTTAAAAATTTCAAAATCATCTTCCCGTAAATACCTCTGTAATACTGCCTTACAACATTTAAATGGGGCTACTGTAGAGAGGGTAGCAGCAGCAAGTAGTAATTCAAGGGGGAATGTAAGTGATGGGGTGGATGGAGTAGCTGGGAAGTAAAGGAGAGAGCCCCAAAACTGAGGGGAGACAAAACTAACTAAGAGCCTGGCCGGTTCTATTGATAACGGACATAGAGAGTATGTTAATGGAGAGGTAAGACTGGCAAATGTGATGAAAAATAAACAGATTGAAACTTATGTTATACTAGATGAAACAAACTAGAAGGCAATTCAAAAACAAACGTTTGAAATCTTTAATAAAGCTATACCAAATTGCTTTGAGTTACCAAAACCAAATGACATTAGCCAGTATTTATGTAATGAAAACACTAATAATATAGCGAATTATCCTTTAATGACTAGGACTCCTAGTGCACAGCGAGGGAACAGCGAGGTACCCTCTCTAGGGCTGAATGGAGGAGTAGCTCAAGTCCAATCTATCACAGAATCAGATATCAGAAATATAGTCAAAGTTCTATTGGCGGTGAAGAATAGTGGAGGTCAAGTAGATAGTGATGACTCAGTGATAACTTCTCCGGTGAGAGTTAGTCAAAGACAGAGTGCACAGTGCCTCATACATCTGTAAGGGTGTCATCGGGGGGGGGGGTCTGCTGAAGGGTGGGAGATAGCCCATGAAATTACCAAAGAAGCAAAGTACAAAGGAGGGTTTGGAGTATCACAACAGGGGCAAAATATGCTGCAGGACCCCATATTTCCAGAGGCACTGAGCCTCATCTTGAATTATTTATTTGATGAGGGTGGACCTGACTCACTTCATAGAATGGGCATTGTGGCTCTGTTTGAAGAGATTCTGGCCCTTCGACTAATCACCTCGGCTGACATCCAATTGGTTGATTTTATTCATCCTATGTGTTATGATTATGTAAGATTGGTGATTTACTCCCCTCTGATACAGAATATTTTGTTGAGGGAATCAGCTAATCTCCAGAAACTCGGGTATGATATAGTGACCTTTAACAATGTGAAGATTACTTACCGGGACGGGGGCTTGCAGGGGTCTCAGGAAAGTAAAAGGAGGGATGAGGGTAAAGTACAAGGCATGGTTGTGGGGATGCTCTTAATGATGCTCCAAATTGCTGTTGGCTGGCTCTGACATTAAAAGAGTCAAAAGCGCAATCTAAAACCATGATCCAGCCACTTTAGAGGAAGACCGTTTCTCTCCTTCCTTTCATGGAATACTAAATAGTTCAGACATGTATTGTCCTATGGGTAAGTATGTGCATGCCTGAAAAAATACGATCTGATATTTCTCCAAGAAACACAGGCTGATGGGAATGTATTATTTGATGGTTATGAGGTGCTCAGCATACCCGCATATTAGGGCGGATGGGAAGGCCAAAGGGTGGTCTAGCAGTGGCAACCAGACAGTGCCTTAATATAGGAAAACTCGAAGTATGGAGGATTCTGGATATAATACTGCTCATGGGGATTGAGGTAAAAAAGGAAAAAAGAAACGATTTATGTCCTCCTAAATAACGTCTATTGGTCTACAGTGAATAATTTGGGTATAGTCCGGGAAAGCCTAAACAGTCAAATGGAAGAATGTTCTTGCAAATACAAAGGAGGGTAGGAACCCAAAACGCAACAAAATGGCTCCCTGTGGTTAAACTATGTGATTAGTTGGGCCCTTTCCCTAGTATATAATGATTTACCCACATGGTCAGCCAGGGGATATTCATCAACAGTAGACTACACTTTTCTGTCAAGTAAACAGTTTTTTAAGATTGAACGTTTTGAAATTAGGCAGAGTAAAAATAGTGATCATGCTCAGCTATGTCTTCAACTGCAGTGGGGGTGGAAACATGAATATTCAGTGGAAAGGGTTACTGAAGTTTTAGTGAATATGAGAGGAAACAGAGTGAGGTGGATACCACTGAATATGGATACATTTCATTCAACAATGACGCTGGACTTTTACCAAACCCCTCTGGCACAAAAGATGGTTAAATACTCTGAGGGTCAATTTCCAGCTTATTTGGAAAACAATTTGGTAAGGTGGATGGAGGGGGAAGACGAAAGTAGGTGGGAGGATGTCCAATAGGCATGTTTACAACCAGGAGGTAAAGGAGAAGAACAAGATCCTGGATAGAGAGATGATTCTAAGGCGAAGAGAAAAGGGAGAAATGAAAAAAGAAAGTGTTCGCAAATTAAAGCAGGCCCATAAGAACTGGATAAAATCTGAGCGAGTAAAGCTGTACCAGAAGGATGGAGAGAACATGTTAGCCACCCTTAAGGGGAACAATACAAGCAATTTCTGGGAATTAGTAAATCGTAGAGAGGAAATATAATCATGTCTAATTACTAATCCCATCTCAGAAGAAAAATGGGTGATGCATTTTGAGAACATATATAAACCTCCTTGTAGGGAAGACTCTAGACCTAGTTGCCAGAGGGTAGTTTGAGAGATTGACATCTCTATTGGAAACATAGCTGTAAAGATAATCAGGTCAAGTCCATCAAGAGTGGGGGGGCAAGCTGACAAACGTCCTTTTTAAATGGAATATGGGTCTGTGGGAAACTTTTTGCATATTGAGTTCAAGGATATATTGGAAATACAAGAGATACCTGACTCTTGGAAAATGTCATACATGATTCCAATTTATAAGAAGAGTTCTAGACCTCTACCGTCAAATTACAGGCCGATATCCTTGATGGACGAGGACTCAAAGATCTTTGCAGCAGTAGTCCCTGAGCACATGGAGGAATGGTGTGCGGCAAACCAAATACTGGATTATAGACAAATGGAGTTCAGGAAAAATATTGGTACGGGCTGTGGAGGCTTACTGATTGCCTCTCTGCAGAGTCTGGCATGGTCTAAGTCGAATTATACTGTGAACATTGCTTCTATGGATCTCAGTATGGCCTTCGACACAGTTAATAGAAATATTCTGTGGAAAGAATTAGGGGCCTATGGTATGCCGAGCGGCCTATTGAGTATCTTGATCTACCTACACAGGGATTAAAAAATGAAAGTCTAAACTCTGAAGGTTTGGTATCTAGGGGCTTCAAAACCTACAACGGTTTACGTCAGGGGTGTATCTTGGGCCCGACGTCGTATAATCTCTATGTTGCAGATGTGGGTGTGGCTTTGGATCATAAGTGTTTAGCCACTCTCAAAATTGGGTCCATAAAAATCATTTGGGCGGCATATGCCAATGACTTTATTCTAATTGATTTAAACCCTATTGACCTGCAAAGATTGATAAACGCATTTGGAGAGAACATGACCTCAATTCAGCTTAAAATTAACCCATCTAAAATGGTCATTTTGAGAGTGTGCAAACGACATAGAGGTAAACAATGAAAATGTTGATGGTGTTGGGAGAAAACTCAGCTGCCTATAAAAGATAATATGTACTATCTAGGATATCCAGTTATAGAAAATCATACCAAAATGTTTTTTAGAAATTATTTGAAATCCAAAGGGGCTGGGTTGATAAGACAATTGAGACAAATAGATAGAAAGTTCGAAAATTGTCATTTCCACCATGTTGTGAATACTATAGAATGAAAGTACTGGGCGCTTTATGTTATGGTCTTGAATTCTTCCCGAGGTGGTTTACATCAGAGTTAAAAGTAATCAAAAGTATGATTTGGAGGGTGGTATTATATAACTTGCAGAAATGTATCCCTCCGCAAATTATTTGATATGAACAAGGCCTGCAGTCTATTGCTAGTATAGTTTTATGGGAAAAAATTGCACTGTTGCAAAAATGCTACACTAGATCAGAGGGGACTCTGTATAATCTATTGGGAGGTGCATACAAACTTGGCTTTTTAAAGGACCTACAAGAGGTCGGTATGAGTGCTCTGTAGAAATTAGGACTATCGGTTACCACTCTGAAGTCCAACCCGGTAAAGGTAAAGAAAATATTAAAAAGAGTTGATTGGGAAGAGAATAGATTGGAAGCGTTGGGCTTTCAAATTTATGCCCAAGTGGTTTCACCTCAGAAGGGGCACAGAGATATGGAGGTTTACCTCATAAAATACCAAAATAAAAATGTAAGGAATGGCATAATGAGGTTTCGTCTGAATGTGATGAAAACAAATCAAATAAATTACATACGTAATCATCTGAATGAAAAAAAGGATGGTTGTAGGTACTTTAAAATACCATTGGAGGTGGAAAATATATTACACTTAGTACTGTTAGGTCCTGCACTCCACAGGAAATGGATATGTTATTTGAAGGATTATGTAAATGTGGAATGGATGCCTCAAGATGATTTTTGGTTAATTATACTGCACAGGGAATCAATGTCCTTAAAACTGATAGAGAATGTAACATGGATTACATATGAAAATGTTATGTTCCAAATGTTGGCACAGTGAATGGATGTTGTATAAACTTCCTAATATGTACTTATAAACAAAGGTTTTTTTTTCGTAAGAATAACTGTAAGTAAGCTAAATATATATGTAATAGTGCATGGATTTAAGAATTTCTTTGTAAATATATTATTAATTACTGTCAAATTGTTGTTTAAGGATTAATTAATTTATTCTTTTGTAAAGGTTTTTATAAACCGTGTACAATAAAATAAAATAAATAAAAATAAAGACAATTTATGAAGATGTGCTCCAAAAGCATCTGAGCATTCACATGAACCAAATCCTCTTCTGGCTACCCAGGACCTTTTCCAATCAGAGTCACAATGGAACATTTGGCCTTTGCCTAATGGGAATTCATTGTGTAAGATGTCAACACTGTCTATGGTTTCCTCTTCCATCAGACCAGAACTGATTATAGACCGATTGGTTTTTCCCTTGCAAGCTAAATCCCCTCTTCTGTGTGTCAGTTCTCCACACTGAAGCCAGCCTCTAGGGGCTGAGGGTGTAGTTGACCCGAGTTTAGAGGGTTTATTACTCTTTTTTTCTTTTGGAGGCATGCTTTTGGGGATCTTTCTCAGCAGGCGCATGAGGACCTGGGCTATTTTTATCCTTGTTCTTACTTGTATCAATGGCCTGCTCATCTCATTTCGATGTAACCTGGACTTTAGTGCTGATGTACCTGCCAGTGGCCTTTGCAAGCTCCCACGGTTCTATGAGAAACTTATCTACTAAATGTTGATGTGATTCCATCTTGTGATTATTGGGGATATTGTCAGGTGCAACCAAAGTATACATGTCAACTTTGTTTCCTGCATTCAACCACTCAGATGCACAAGAACTGATGAGGGAACACCTTTAGTGTTTAACTTCCTTTTGTGTGAGCTCTGTAAAGCTCCTGAGCTACAGTTCTGGGATTGTGTATAACTTCATAAGGCCAACTGCTTGATTTGTTTTCTATGTCGGCAAACGCTCCAACTGACCGCTAATGTAGCGGGCAATGCTGTCAGATGGACTGATTTGAATATTTGCCACTTGAATTCCAATATTCAACATGCACTGAATGGTTTGACGTATGAGTGGAAACCTACCAACTTTAATGCACTTGCGCTCCAATCATTGTTGGACAGATGATAGATCAGCTGGGCTCGAGGTGTGGAGTCAAAAGTCATTGGCCCTCATTACGACCCTGGCGGAAAGTGACTGACCGGACCGCCACAGCGTAAATAGCGTTTCCGCCATTGCACGATGGAGCAAAGTGCGGCCCATTCCGACCCATCGGGCACGAGCACCACGCCATGGCGGAAGTGCAAAGTCCGCGATGGCGGAAATGACCCCAAAACGGCCCACACCGCCGCCGTACGGCGCCCTAGGTGCAATACCGCCACCCATCATAGAGGACACCGCAGTGAGCGCCAACCGTAAAGTACGGCGACCGTAAATATACGGAAACGGAAGTAAAAACATGGGCCCGGAACGGGAAACAACACCCCGTACACCTATAAAACCACAAAATACACACAACCACTAAAAACACCACCCTGAGACACATCCCAACCCGTCATCCACCCTAGTGAAACCAAGAAAAATGGGAAAAGTAGCGAAGAAAGCGTGCGACCGCAAGCGGCAGGTCCACTTCTCCCGTGAGGAACTCACCGTGCTAACAGAGACCCTCCAGGAGAATGCCGCCGCCGTCTTCTCCACGCAAATGACCAGGACGGCACTTGCGAACAAGAAGGCCATATGGGCCCTGGTGGCACAGCGGGTAAGTGCGGTGGGGACCGCACCCCGCAACCCACAGCAATGCAGGAAGCGGTGGGACGACCTGCGGATACGCGTCCGTAGCATACTTTCTGCCAACCGCAACATTGCCACAGCCACCGGGGGAGGGTCGGAATCACCCATCAAGCTGACCCCCTGGGAAGAAATCTGTGCCTCCACCATTGGAATGGAGAGCATAGAGGGAGTCGGAGGGATGGAGAAAGGAGTGCAGACATCCGGAGAATCAGGTAGGTGGCCCAAATAAAACAATGCCAAAACCACAATGTACAATCATGTGAAGTACCACGTGCCCACATAGTGCAACAGAAACACATGGCCAGGAGAACGTCCACACACATTGGCCTGATAGCGCACTTTAAAACCACAATAAATACATAAATAATTAAAAACCCCAATAACACCCACTACACGTGCAGCAGGCACACCCTAACTGCAGGCTGCCAAACAACTGCACCCTCACTCCACACACAAATGAAAGCACCTCCAAGGCCCCGACCCAAATCACCCTCAGGTACCACCCCAATGCATGTGATACATTGCCATTCCAATTCCCACAGACCCATTAATAACGCTCGCCCTCCTTTACTCCACCACAGGGTCCGATCCAAACGACTAGCTCCAGGACACCCCTACCAGCACACCTGCAAAGAGGGCCAAGACCGACGGCCAAAGACCCTCCACCTCAGCTGCACGCATCAAGACACGGCAGCAGCACATATCAAGTGGCAGCACACAGGAGGGAACATCAACAGGCACCCCAGCAGCCAGCATGCCCACAACAGCACCACCACAGGTCCCCCCAATGGATGCCACAGAAGGTACTGCCTCTGGTGGCAGCAGCACCATAGGTGACACCCCATTAATGGCAGCATGCTCCGACACAGAAGACGGGGATGTCGAAGTCAGATCCATCCATGACCTGTCCCAATCCCCCTGTCTGTTCCATCCCGTACACCATGAGGATACCACGCAGGGGCACCCACAAGACGATGACTGGCCATCCCCCACAAGCCCTGTGGCAGGGCAACATGAGGCGAACAGCCCCTCTGTGACACTACCGCAAATGGCCATGGCCCAGCAGAGGCAACAGTCCCTCGACCAGTTAATCGTGCAACAGCAGCAACTGGCCACGCTCCTCAAGGACCATGCCGATGGATGTGGGGGCACTAAGGCAGACATAGAAACATCAACTGAGACACTTAGGGCACAAATCGAGAGTAGCACCGAGAGCCTGAGAGTCCAAATGGAGAGAAGCACCGAGAGCCTGAGGGGGGAACTGCATGCGACGTCCAAAGACGTATGTGCCGAACTTGCCGCAGTGCGCCGTGTGCTCACTGAGCTCTCACAAACCCTTAGGGACATGCATGGAGGTGAGCAGGCAGAGACATCATCCGTTGCAAGTTCCGTCCAGGGCAGCCCCCAACGTAGATCTGGGAGGAACCTGCGCTCCACAGGCAGGGGTGCCCCTGATACCCGCAGAGGGGGCTTGCAATAGCGACTGCCCACTGACAATGAGCATCTTTGGACACTGGTGTTCGGGGGGGAGGTAGGAGGGTGGAGGGGGTGTGTTGGGCTCACTTGGGTGGCGGGTCGATAGGGTGTTCCACATGATATCACATCTGCCATAAACAATGCACGATCAAACAATGAGATGTGTGGACAATGATCTTTGTGTACTAGGCCATCATAGGCGTACAGTCCATATTGTGCATGTACCAGACACACACAGTGCCACGAGTCCCGTGTCCATGTATCAGCCACCAGGCGTGAGTGCTAGAAGCATGCATCTATGAGATGCTGACGAATTTCACGGCCCTCCTGTGCCTCGCAGACTCCTTGAGGTGCTGCCACATCCCCACCCTCATCATGACCATCTTCAGGTGCTTGCAGTTCTGCGTCAGGGGGCATGGGCACATTTCTACGTACGCACATGTTGTGGAGCATGACACATGCCATCACCATCTTTGCAACCTTCTCATGGCGGTACAGGAGTGCCCCGCCAGACCTGCTGAGGCACCGGAAACGGGTCTTCAGTAGGCCGAATGCCTGTTCAATGACTACACGGGTACGTGAGTGGGCATGGTTGTAGTCCTCCTCATGCTGGTCCCGTGGGTTCCGGACTGGTGTGAGGAGCCATCTCTTCAGTGGATATCCGGCATCACCTGTATGTGGACGATAAACGAATTATGTGGAATGCCATTGCTACGTACGCACCCCCCCCCTTCCTGCCAGGTCATTGCCGCATCACATACCCCACATCATCATGCATGAAATGAGACTCACCGAGTAGCCAGGATCTGTTCCCTGCGTGTCGCTCCATGTAGCGTGGTATTGTACAGTTCCTCAAGACCATAGAATCATGGGTTGATCCAGGGAATCGGGCACAACAATGTGTAATGATCCTGTTGGAGTCACACACCATTTGTACATTCAGTGAATGAAATTGTTTTCGGTTGCGGTACTGGCCCTCCATGGCATGTGGGACGACCAATTCCACATGGGTGCAGTCGATGGCACCAATGCAACCCGGTATGCCGCCAAGTGCATGGAATCCCACTTTTGTGTTGGTAATTTCCTGCTCCGAGCGTGGTAGAGAGATGTAGTCGTCTGCGTGCTGCAGGAGGGCATCGAGCACTTGCAATAGTGTCCGTGAGAACAGTGGCTGAGAAATGCCATGCAACTGTCCGACTGTGTGCTGGTAGGTGCCTGTGGCCAGGAAGTGGAGTACAGACACCACCTTCAGTAGGGGTGGGATGGCGGTTGGGCTATCTATCATGCTGACAAGGTCAGCCTGTGTCATGTCCACAATGGCGGCTATGGTGTCCCGGTCCAAACGGTAGAGGGTGTGGATCTGCTCATCAGTGAGGTTGAACGGATGTGCTCGGAGGCGTGGGATTGCGGGCTGCCTGCGTGGTGGTAGTGGCTGTGCTGGTGGCCCTTGCTGGCCCTGCCATGCCCTCCTCCTCCTCCTGCGTCTCCTCCGTGCGGCCGGTTGTAGTTGGTGTTCGTCTTCTTCTTGGAGTTGGAGTACTTGCAGTGCTATCAGGTCCCCCAGGGCCAACATCGCGAGTCCGGCCGGTAGCATTTCGGAGTGGTTGTGGGAGGAGACTGGGCGTGCAATTTATGTGTTTTCAGGCTGTATGGCCTCCACCTGTGGTGATTCATTCCACCTGTGCAAGCTGCTCTCCCCTTTGGGCGAGCACGTCCCGCACACAACGCTGCAATTCGAGGAATGGCATCTTGCTATTGCAATCATGTATTAGTACCCGATGGCCGTGTAACATTGGTTGATATGTTCATTCGGCTATGGTCCCATTGTTTCACATGCATTCTTTGCAGTCGCGAACAGACTTGTGAAGGGTCAGTGGAACGTAGTACTCGAGTAACGGTGGGCCCTCATGCATCACTGTACCGAGTTGCACCGACGGGCGGGGCGTCCCATTTGTGGGTGAAGGCAGTTGCCATTTTCACACACAGCCGCACTAGATGGATTAATTTGTGATTTCAAGCGGCCACAGATGCCTTTTCGACGTGATGTTGCAAATGAGGAATTCGAAGGGCGGCGCTTTCGGTCTTCAGCTAGCGGCGAGGAGATGCCCACAGGTCTGACTGCAAATATAACGTTCTATTGTTCAGTGTCCTTGGGACAGGGGCCATGGCGAGGATGCAATGATTGATATGAATAGTTTGGGATGCGCAATAGCGAAGTGGATGATGAGGCCGGACGTTCCCAAATACATGTTACTTCACAACACTGGAATTACGGGCTGGGGCACAGTGGATTTTGCAGGCTGCATAACGCACAGACTCAATGGAATTCTCACATGTTATGTGAGTATGGAAACAGGCGTTATCATTACGGGATGAGGGAATGATGAATGGATGCATGGGCAGATGATTTGATACAGTGTTTGCCATGTACAGGGCTTCTTGGAATCTGTCCGCCTCCCCTGCGCTATGTGATGCAGGGCTGCCATAGTGGGACCATCGTCTATCTGGCCTTGTTGAGCCCTCCCTGTCTCGACGCGCCTTCAGACACTTGTGTCCATGCACGTTACCAATCCCATCTGATGGATTCTGTTTTCACAGACGCATGCACAGGTACACTCGTTTGTGATGGTGTTTTCACCTCGATATGGATAGTTATGAGTCGCAAGTGGTTTTGGGGTGATGATGATCCTTTGGAGTGGGCTAGCATGCATATGGCTGTGGATCTAGTGTGATCATTGAAGTGAGTTGTTCGAATGTAGTTCTGATGGCCATTCTTTTCTTTTTCTTTTCTTTTGGTTGACAGGTATCTCCTCCCCTTTTGCCACTGCCATCTGTATGCCACTCCTGCAGATGGGTTTTACTCCCGACACCTGCTGCTTCGTGTTAATCAGTGGAGCAGCATTACGATCTTATGGGACGATCGCCAATGGGCCACATGCCCTTACGCAGTACTAGTGGCTCGGAGCAACATTTCGGCCTTTCAGCTGGACTAGTGCCTCCCTATTGGGACGGCCCTGCGGTTCTAGGCGCTTCCATGTTGCCTTTTCGTACGGAATGTAGCCCCTGTGTACCATGAGGGAACAGGGCGTCACACAGGAAGTAGCTGGTCATTTCTTGCGGATGCAGCCCACAATGGTGAAATGTGTTTTGGAGTTCATGGCCTAATGGCTGTATGGGCTTGGTGAATCTGTTGTGCATTAAATTTCTATTCTGATATGGGCCGTGTAGCGTTCTTCTTTGCAAGTGATGTGGCATATTCCTATTTGGGGAGCGATGTATTGTGAGGAGATCTGCATTGGGTTCCAGCTTCGGAGTATAGTTGCGTGGTACTGTGCTGGGCGCGTTTGCCTACGAAGCCCAGTGAGGTCAGGGGTGAGGGCTGCCAATATGACTGTTTGGATGATGTCATGCTCAGGGGCGGGGGGTAGGTTTTGTGTAACAGATGCCGGTCAGCCAGGTGGATTGGTGGAATGATGTGATTATCGGAATTATGCTGCCTGTGTTTGCGTGCGTTTCTTGGTGGGAGACTGAGGTCATGTCCATTGGTATAGCTTCTGTATTCGTGCCATCTGTGCCCTGCAGCTCCCATTGGCCCCTCTTGTGATTCTTTTGTTCGTTGGCATGCATGGGTGACTTGTACATTTCACTGGTTGCATTGTGACTTCGTTGCACCTACGGGGAGTTGTACTATGTGGCCAGGGAGCGGTGTACAGGCACTCAGTGGGGCCGTTTACGGTTGATTCGCGATGCCGTACTTCTCACCATGGCGGAATGGTACTTTCCGCCGTGCTTGATGGCGTTAGGTACATGTCCGCTAGGGTCGGAATTCGCGTACCCTTGCGCCATGGTGCTAATTACGGTTTGGCATGGCGCGCGCGCGTACTTGGTGCAGTTAGCGTTGGCGTTCACTACGGTGTCGCTAATGGCATCGTACTTTACGGTGACGGGTCATAGTCGCACCGAGCGCTATTCGATGGCGGTATTGCATTTCCGCCATCGTTTTTCGCTTTCCGCCAGGGTCGTAATGAGGGCCATTGTCAGGTTAGGCATGTCCATAGTTATAATGCCAACCTGACACTCGCAAAAAGAATCCCCTCTTGAACTTGAAACTGTCCAAAAACTGATCTCTAGGTGCAAGCAATCCAGGGTCCCTGGACCGAATGGCTCACAAATAATACCTTTAAGGATGATCAATATATTTGTGCCCATCTCCTGTACCTGGAGTTTAGTGACATCCTTTCCTCAGGTGTGACCCCAGTGTCTTGGAATACACCACATTTTGTCCCGCTCTTCAAGTGTGGTAGAAGGACTGACCCATCAAATTATCGACTGAATTCACTAATTGATGCAGATTGTAAGATCTTTTCATCTTTCCTGATATCACATCTTGAGGAGTGGGCACACATGTACCATCCGCTGGACCAACTTCAGACTGGCTTCAGGAAGGGCCACTCGACCAACATTAATGGGCTTGCCCTCAAGTGCATGTAAGGAGTGGCGTGGTTGACATCAGGGGGCTGCACGTACATGGCCTCAACTGACCTGAGGCAGATTGTGGTAAAAGTTGGCCAATTGGGGCCTGCCCTTAGGGCTCTTGAGGCTAATTAGCAGTGTTTATGAAAATTGTGGTGTTTGGATTCACTTGAATCAAAGGGGTGATCTCTTGAGGAGAATTCGATCCTATCAGGGGTTAGACAGGATTGTGCACTGGCCCCCTGGCTCTTCAACCAATATTTCTCTGACGTCGCCCTATCGCTAATGAAGGAGGCACTCCTTGCTCCTAACATTGGAAAGGAAAACATTATTTGGCTTGTATATGCTGACAACCTATACATTTTTGACAACACTATGGTGGGGTTGCAACAGTCTCTTACCAACTTTAAAGTACATGCTAAAGCCAATGGTCTAATAATGAATCCCAATGTTATCCTTTAGGAAAGCGAGGGCAAAGACCTTAGGCTTTATTGTTAAGTTGGGTGAGGCTCCCCTGAAACTTGCTAGGTCAGTGCAATACTTGTGATTTAATTTTTCAGCTTATCAGTGTTCAAAGGTAATTATTGAGCCCATTATACATAAGGCGAAATTACTGGAGGCTCAGCTAGTCATGATCGATTGGAAGTTTGGTAAATTTTCCCTGAAACCTGCTTTGATCTTTTTTTAAAGTAAATCATTCCCAAATGAATCCTAGTAACACTAGGTGTGAATGCACATTTCTGCTTTGTCGTAATTTTTACTATAACTTGTAATTTTCACAAAAGTGCAACATTTGCACAAATTTGCAACATTTGCAGATTGCAATCATACCCTCAAAATAGCCAATTATGGATTTGATGTATTTTCAACCAGAGCACAACCCTTATTGCTATGTAAATAGCTCCCTATCGGTATGCTAACTCCTGTTATTGGTTGACATCCACTAGCAAGAAACATGGTTAAACGTAAGGCAAATTCCTTGACTTCCCCAGGGGTGGGATCAAACAAGGGTGTACAAACTCTTCGAACCCATACAGGAAGTTAATGGGCCTCATTCCGAGTACGGCGCTAACCAATGGCGCTATTAACGCCTTCGTTGACACCGTACCCGGACCGGCAGCGCCTTGGTGGATGGTGGAATTACCGCCCCATTCCAAGGATGGCGGGGCGGTAATTCCCCATTCACCAAGGCTCTTCCCCATTCCCAAATGAGCCCCCATAGGGCTCAATGGGAATGGGGAAGATGCAAATAACGGTGACCGTTCATTACGGTCACCGTTATTGGCTTGGAGGCCCCTTTGAGCCCTCGACTTTAACACCTGCTCAAAGAAGGCGTTAAGGGCGAGGGCGCAAAGGAAACTCGGAGTATGGCGGTAAGGGATCACCGCCACCGGTCTCGTTACCGGTGGCCGCTATCCCTTACTGCCATACTCGGAATGAGACCCAATGTCTTCATTTCTAAAAATTAAGGTGTTCCTGTTTGATTTGGATGATGGGGGTGGAAGTTCAGTCTCACAGGTATAATAGAACTGTGGGATGAGAATGGGGTAGCCCAGGCGAAAGATAAACATAACACACAAGTACCCAGTGGCCAGAGGAAACAAACTAAAGAGTACCCAAAAGCCAGATTTTTTGTTGATAATTCTGTCAACAAGGAAGGGGGAAAAGCTATTGTCTCCCGGTCCGGGCTGCCCCAATCCATCGGACCGCATTGGCCACCAAACAAGTAGTATAATTGAAGTGCATCCCACTAGTGCTCTACTTGGCAGTTTAGCCGAAAAGAACCTCGAGGAGGCTTTGGGTGGACTGCCTGGTGCCCTAGAAGTGGCAGAGGTACCCAATCCAAGCCCAAAGGAGGGCCGGACAGCTTCACTTCCAGATCGTGATAATCTGAGTAATACATTCCCGATAAAAAGAGCAAAGCAATACTGAGGTAGACAGCTCCGTGTCTTATTATCCCCAGTTTAGTGTGCACATATGATTGCAAGATCATCCTTAATCGCTTAATGGTGGAACTTAGCAATTTTAGAAATTTGGTGGCTAGCCTAACGAAAATTGTCATGGAACAGGCAAAGCAGCTCCAACTAATATAGAAAAAACTTCCACCTGATTTATGTAAGTTAGAGACTGACCACAGTACATGCGTTCCAACAAAGGTTGATCGAGGACCAGCAGCAAAGAAAAGCAAATCGTAGATGGTAGCCACAGGGAACAAGGGGTTCCCTTGACAACCCAAAAAGTAGGAGTTACAAGGGGCCTCCAGTGGGCCAAACGATTAAATGATACTATCCATAGGCATGTGGAATCCTATCCTATCCGCCCTGAACAAAGAACTATGTTCTGAAGGCTCCAAACCAAATCTATAGGGAAAGAACTCTTTTGAGACCCACACAGATGTCTGCAAAAGCACAACATGGTTGTCCAATCTTTATGTGTAATGTGCCTAAATTAAAATCAGGGGGCATATGAAAATGAAGATATCCTGATTAATAAGAGCATCCACGGGATCTGTTATGCACCTCTGTTATTAGAGAAGACCATTTCTGTGCCACTTGAGTGACCATGGCACCCGAGCAGGGTGACTACATCAAATTGGATCTGAGGATCCTAGGCTTGTGGAGGGATTATTGGCTGTAGAAGCTAGAACGTATCCTCCCTAGGGTTCATCAATTTCCCCAAGACCGTCTGCTCCTAATAAATGGTATAGTTGCCCACATGGGTCAATATCACCTGATCCTGATTGGACCCCGCTTGAAAGGGGAGAAGGTCTGGATGAGGTGGATTGACACCCGCCACCCACCCCACTTGCAAACCGGGCAGAAACTGGAAGCATGAAAGCACTTTTCTCTAACATGGCTGTGATTGCCAGACACCTGGCGGACCCTGACTGGCTGGCCTTGGTATGCTCACATGGGTTTATATGCTTCCTGGAAACGTGGGCAGTGGCAGCCAATGACATCCAGGGCTTCAAGGTGTTTAACATCCCAGCAATTAAAGGTTCCAGAGGAAGACTATGGGGGGGCTATTGACCCTGGTGTCAACAGGGTCAGGTTGGAAAATGTCAATAAGCAAGGAAAGCTTGGTAGACCTGCAATTGATTTTTGGTACCAACACAGAAGGTATGACCATACTCATTTTTAATATATATAAAAGACCATACAGCACCAATGCATTGATGACACTCACTTTATTGCAAGATCTAGCGTCCAGCTGGGAACGTAGGATCCGGGGCCCCTCCACATTGTCATTGGAAGAGACTGTAAACTTCAGTTTGAGCCACTCCGAGAGATTATGGAAGGAAGTGGATGCGGCCTGGGAGATTCCTCAGGTTGAAGCCAGCTTCCCTGCCCAGGAAAACCAACATGCCCTGGAATCAGGGCAGATTCGTTATGGCCTAAATCACAGAGCCTCTAACGGAAGGCTCGTCCAGGATAGATTACGCCTTGGTGCCACTGAGTGATCGGGGTGAGGTGGAAGAGTTCTGAATGCTCGATCAGGTGGATAGTGACCAGAAACCACTAGCAATTATATTAAGGTGGCATAGTAAACCGGCAACTGGAAATGTAAATATGATGCCAGTAGAGATAGCTGAAAATAACAGAAGGGTCGTCAAATGGGATAACATTCTGACCCAAGGACTAAAACATTCTATCTACCACTCAATTCTCCCCTCCATTGAACACCTATCCAATCTTATCAGGGGAATGAATGAGGTATTGGCTGAGTTTAACTGTCTGATGCATGAACTCGGCCCATGGTTCACTATCCCAGTAACCCTCTTTAAATTGAGAAAGGGGCAGAAACCAGTATGGCTGCGAGGATAAAGTTCAAAACCCTCTGCATTGTCCACAAGGCCTTCTGGGGCCTGGGTCCTAAATACCTTCAACTCTCTCTTCCCAAATATCTTCCTCCCCGAGCCCTTCGCTCATCCGCCTCCAACTCCCTCATGGTCAGCCGCTTCTCGAAGCAACGAGCTGGGGGTAGATCTCTCTCCGCGGCAGGGGCCTCCCTCTGGAACAGCCTTCCTGCCTCCCTGAAACTTGAGGAGAACCACCTCCGGTTCCGGAAGCACCTCAAAACCTTCCTCTTTGCTTCTGCTTTCTCTCTCCCTCTCCCCTGCTGAACAGCTAGTTAAATTCTTCACTAAACTGCACTGATCCTGCAACTTGACCACTCTAAACTGCCTTCGGTCCTGGTCCCAGTCACTGATCCCCTGGAACCCCTCTGCACTACGGGACTGTCTCTGTATCCCTACAGCCCCCCCCCCCTTCCCCAGCACTTGCTCTGCACTTACCTTGCACTTGCCACTAGCTGGCCCTTTTTTATTTATTACTTACGCCACTTACCTTTACTGCACTTCCCCCCTCCCCTTCCCCTTGCACTTTTCCCCCCTCCCCCACCCCTGCACTTGCGCGATCTGAATGACACCTGGCTTAGTAGGATCGTTTGTTTTGTCTCCCCTTGTTCCTCCCCTCCCTGCCTCGTCGCGCCTTGAAACACCTGTGTATAGGCGCGTTACAAATACCATATCATATCATATCATATCATATGGTTTCACAAATTCTACAGGCAGGACCTTATGGCAGATCTTGCAAGGAGTCGAAAGGTGAACAAAGAGACCCTGCAAACTAAAAGGGGTGCATATAAAAATGCAGTGAAGTCTAGGAAAACGTTATTCCTGAAATATGAATGGGAAGCCCTGATAGAAGCTTCCGCTGATAGGGACAGCAAGACCTTCTGGGCTCTCGTAGCAGACCGCAAAGAGAGTAACGATAACAGGCATCAATCTATGATAACCGAAGCAGAATTTCTTTCTCACTTCCGTGGTTTATACCATTAGGAGACTTCCCATGAAGCCTGTGACCTGTAGCGCCTATCAGAGGCTGGTCAGTTGATGATTGACTGTACCAGGCTGCCCATTGTTATCATCATGGTAGCAGTTAAAAAAGCCTTGGCAAACTGTAAAGGGAAGAAGGCACCTGGTTCCAATAAAATCCTGATTGACATCCTGAAGGAGGAGCCCAAAATTTGGCTCCAGTCCTACAAGATTATTCTAACCAGTGGCTAGCTGTAATGGTATTCTGGAATCCTGGTGACAGGCAGAGATAGTACCCATATATAAAAAATGGGGAAGGGAGAATCTGGCCAACTATAGGCTGATCTCACTGCTTAATGCCACAGGAAAACTATTTGCCACGGTGTTGCTACAACATCTGCAGGTGTGGGCAATGAGCAATGGACTAATTTCCCACCTCCAGGCCAGATTTCAACAAGGGCTTTGTAAAGTCGATCAGTGTTTCTGTTTGTTTACTTTAACTCAGAAATTAATTCTGTTGAAACGATATTACCCAATTGATCGCTAAAATTTGGTCACTACCATTAGTTCAATTTTTCGCGATCAATTTGAATCTGAAAATCTGAAAATACCAAACATGAAGAGCAGGGGTCACGGGGGTGTCCCCCGCTCTTCATGAATTGTATCTTCAGAATCGGGTGTTGCATTGGTGTCCACCATACCCCAACATTGACAGCAGGGGACACAAATTGCTCAGGCCCCTGTTTTTAATGAATGTTGAAAACGGGGCGCCAAAAACCCATATCCATTAAAACACATGCAGGTCTTTATGCTGTGTTAATAGAGCTGAAGACAGCCTTTGATAGGGTACCCAGGGCCTAGTTATGGCAGTTCCTCTTGAGGTGGGGGTGCCAGCTGAGTTGGTATGCCTGCTCACCAACCTTTATTCCAACAACACATCAGTAGTAAGGTGGGGGGCAGGAGGGGAAACTAATGAGTAGTTCCAGGTCAACAGCGGCATGCAGCAAGGATGTATGCTTGCCCTGCTTCTGTTCTGCCTTTACATCAATGAAATCATCCAGGACTTGGTGGCAGAATGTTCCAGAGGTGAGTTGGACCCACCCAAGCTTGGAACTGATGTCTATCCGGCACTATTTTTTGCTGATGACACAGTTCTGCTGGCCACCTCGCTGGATCAAAAAAAAGCCTGGAGCGTTTCATTGCAAAGTGCGCTCTGCTGGGTCTGACGCTCAATAGGACCAGGATTAAGGTGCTAGTTTTTAGACAGAGGAGAACCAAGCCTGTGACACTTCGCTTGGAGTTTGACAGTACTGCACTAGGACAAGTCACCCAGTATGACTACTTAAGAGTGAGGTTTACAGATACAGGCTCATGGGCAGCTCAGGCAAATATGTCAAAGTCCATACTTGAAAGAAATGGTGGTGGCCTTAAAACATTTTTTGTTTCCTGTGGAGAGCAGTGACACCAGCAATAAATATGTACGGCATTCAGACAGTACCAGCTCTATTCTACGGAGCGGACATTTGGGGTCACACCAAGTACTTAAATCTAGAAGTTGCAGAGAAAACACTTCTGAAAAAGCTACTTAGACTGCCATTTTGTTTTCCAAATGCCCCGCTCCACATGGAATCAACCCTATTATCCATCAGTCGGTATGGAAACCAGTTTTCTATTGGCTTAGACATTGGGGATCTCTGTGCGCTCAACAAATGTAAAGCAGCATATAACAATCTGATGAACTAACATGGCGGACGCTTACTCCAATGGTCGGCTAATGTTAGGCAACAGCTTAAACTGTCCGGCATAGAAGAACTATGGCATAACCCAGACAATCTATGCGGTGACCAAAAAGGAGACATTAGGCAGTTGGAGAAAAGCGAGACCCAAGAATGACTTATTACCTCATGTCAGAACCTGAAAGTAGGGTTGGCATATCTCTCCATTAAACAGATCTGGGTGGAGAGAGATATCTGGACCTGGTCTTACCTGCCAGGTCCCATGCCCTATTCCTAGAGTTCAGGACTGGTACCCTGCAGGTTGCATCCTTCACAAGTGTATGAAGGAGTAGTAACTCAGAAACCTGCCCAAAATGTGCTTGAGAGGCTGAATATGTTTGTCGGTTCTTGCTTTTTGTGAGTCCTACCGAGATCTGAGGATCATTTATTTGATACATCTGTTCAGAAAAGCATGTGCGAAAACCATGCAAGAAGCAATGCATTTATGTAAATCTATGAAAGTGGTGAACGATATATATTTTGTAGCAAAATCTATCTATGTGTGTGGTTGAATAGGTTGCTACCCCAAACCAATTGATTCACCCGTGTTTGCCTTTTAGTTTTTTGCAGGCCCTATAATGATGATATTCTATGAATTGTATATTTTATATTGATGCTTTCCATCTACTGATATTTAACTGTTTTTAGGTATTCTATTTTATGATGTATTTGTATGTGTGTGCTAAAGGAACATTTCCCGAATAAAACTTGCTGACTGACTGATTTCTATTGCTTTCTGCTTCTGAAGAAAAATATGAGGAGAAATAGAATTACACTGCTGCAAATATGTAAAACAAAAGTGAAATACCAGTGACCAGTCTTGTCAGGAAGTCTAGGATGTCTAATCCTGAATTGAAGAAATAAAGCCTCATTATGAGTTTGGTGGTATCTCAGTGGTAAATTCACCGAGATATCCCCAAACAGATTTACTGTTACTGACATCGGTTTGAGGGAATTATCACCAGATTACAAGTGGCGGTATTGCAGTATAAGTCCTCATTTATGGAGTCCACTCCATGAGGATTTCAGCAGCATTACCACTGCATTACCACTGTTTGTGGCCACACTGCTGAACTCATAGTGAGGCCATAGTGTGAGACCCAAACTGAGGCTGTTCCTAGAGTGGTAATGACTCCAGGCAAGGTAGAGCTTTTCAGGATTGTGCTCGTACATCTGACTAAGTTCAATTGCCTTCCAAGGTTTTGGGCAGATACCTTGCCTTCTTTCTGTTTCTTGAAATGTCACAGTTGTACTGGCAAGTGTAATTTTGATGTTCTTAATTTGTGCCAAGCTCATCGACATCAGATGGCTGAATTTAGCTTTGGCTCATTGTGGTTGACTAGTTCAGCATGGACTGGTGGTTGGAAAACGACTCGACAGTAATTGACCACATGGTGACAGTGATCAGGCTGGCAATTCCAACAGCCACAACGTTGCACATAGCATTAAACTGATCACGTAGGACTGAATGGCCAGCAGACAAGATGTGCGCACATATTTTTCAACACTTATTGAATTCAATGATGCAGACTGTAGAATGTGATGATAATTCACAGGGCTGTGGTTTTGTGATAAATTGGCACTAAACGTGTTGCCTGCCAATGCAGTCTTTAAGGACATACTGGCTAATGCATGAATCCCCTTGTGTCACACAAGAGACAATCACATCCAGAATGACATCTTTATGGAAGTTGACACCTAGTTGTAGCACATTGAAGATGTCATCTATGGCATGGAAGGCTCCATCCAAGGTGTGAACTTCTAGATGGTGTAAAACATCCTGCTAGGTCTGCAAGGAGTGTGCCTGTCCTCTGGAGTGCTCATGTCAAGGCGCACCTAGTTGTTAAACTATTTTTTTGATTGCAGGTCAATTGCTGGAGGAATCCATGTGCCAATATCATGAATGAGCTTAACATTGCATGCTTAACCAGCGACTGGCAAAGCTTCCCAATTGAGATTTCAAAGTTTTCTGAATTGTTGTGTGAAACCCAATCTCTGTAAGGACATACACTCGATCCAATTGCATTTTTTGCAGGCCTTGAATTGTATACCCCATGATGCTAACATACCTGAAGCATATTTGATGACTTGTACCACAAAACATGGCTTCCTTCACTTTCTTTTCATCGCAGAAGCCTCGCTTGACTTCCTAATAGGGATACAAGCTTGTGCTGTTTTTGCCATAGTTATATTAAAATGAGTATATTTAAAAAAAGGCATTTAATGAGGAATCCTATATGATATGTCTAAATTGGTAGGTCTAAATTGTCATCGCCATACACGTGCCAAGAAACACCCCCCATGTTATGTTCAAGTCTCTGTTACAGTGCCATTTACAGAACCAAAATTGGATGTTTCTTCTTTATTCTTCATGTAATGAATTCCCCCACACTGACACTTGCCTTCTGTTTAGGTTGTTCAAGAGGACAACGTTCTCTTTTGCGTACAATAGAGTGACCATATGGATCTAGATATAATCTTTCTAATGAGACGCTGTCTACCCACAAGTCACTTCGCAATAATTCTCAGCTAGTGATTAAGTAAGCAGACAAAGGTGGTGACATTGTGGTTTGTAATATTGACCATACCAAGATATGGTCATGTATTTACTTAATGACACAGATAGCTACACGAAGCTACACAAGGGTCCTTCTATTTTATTTATTTATTTATTTATTTATTTATTTATTTATTTATTGAGCATTTGTATGGTGTCTATACATCAACAAGGGCTTCCAGGTGCCACAAGATAAGGGGTTGGTGGGTTAAAGGGGAGACAATAACAGTAACAGTCCTACTAGGCCTTGTGACTTCAGATTGTGGAAGTGCAATAAATGGAGTGCAAGGGAAGGGGAAGGGAGAAGTGCAAGGGGGAGGGGCCCAAGGGGCTGGTTAGTGCTAAGGGAGTCCCAGGAGGGAAAGTGTTCAGGCAAGGGGAAGTGGGTGAAATAGTGCAAGGGAGAGGATGAGGATCAGACTCAGTAAACTAGTCAGGGAGGGGTGCCCGAGGGCAAGTGCTGGTAAGGGGAAAGGGGGATATTTGTGGAAGGAGGGCCTGCCCCAGTGAGCAGAGGGGTACATGCCACCAATAATAGAGGGTGGTGGAATAGCAAGGGAGCAGGAGGGGGAAAGAGGAGGCGAAACAGAAGGTCTTGAGATGCTTCCGGAATTTAAGGAGATCCAGCTCAAGATGGAGAATGACAGGAAGGCCATTCCAAAGGGAGAATCCTGCCAAAGAAAGAGATCTACCCCCACTCTCTGCTTAGAGAAGGATATGACTTGCATAGATTTAGAGCTAGAAGAACGAAGAATCTTCTGTGAAAAACTGGACATCAAACAAAAAAATCTTAGAGACTACATCTTATGTTGTAAAAAAAGATTGAATATCTGAGGAGCAATTGGTTTTTTTGAACCATTCGGAACATATGCCATCATTCTACACAATACCTAAGATACCTAAAGAGGCGCACCACCCACCAGGTCGCCCCATTGTAGCAAGCTGTGGATCCATCCTCTGTAAGTTTATGAATGTCTTCCTTCCACCCCTCAGCCAACGCACTGCCACCTACCTTAAAGACGCCTCCTTGGTTATCCAATTGTTCGAGGGGAGGCGTTTCACCCAGTGCACATGGCCCTTGTCATCATGGACATACACACATTGTACACCGGCATCCAAAATGCTCGAGAATTTTGGTATTTGAGAACCTCCAACAATGAGTTTGTACCAAATTCATTCTCAAATGACTTGCCATTGCTCTACATAAAAACTTTTTTTATTCAACAATCAATTTTATATGCAGACACGCGGCACGACTGTGGGTACGGCATTCGCAACGAGTTTAGCCATACCAATTATGGCAGTATTTGAAGATCAACATGTGTTGTCTGCTACCAATCCCTTTTCTTTGAGAATCTCTTTATGGCATCAGTATATTGATGATATCATTTGTGTTTTGTCAGGACCACTTGTAATACTTGACTTCCTTGTTTGGCTCAACCAGTGCCACCCGAATATTCGATTTATGATGACCACCAGTTAGAATGAGATTAGTTTTGTGGACCTTTTGATCAAAAATAATCAAGACCCATTGGTGTGTTCACTGCATAAATAAAAATAACTGACAGTAACACTGTATTACATTTTGGCAGTTTCCACCCGAGAAGCCAAAAGGAAAACTTGCCTTATGGCCAATGTTTAAGACTACAAAGTTTCATCCCTGTTCCTCTAAAACTCTCAAGGACCACATTGATACCCTCGGTCCGGCCTTTGCAGACTTCTGCAAGCACTCCTTTGCCTCAGGATCCTTCCCCTCCCCTCTTAAGAACTCCCTTGTGCATCCTCTCCTCAAGAAACCCACAGCGGATCCCTCTTGTCTGGCCAAATATCGGCCAATTTCCACTACCCCCTTCTTAGGCAAGCTCCTTGAAAAGCTGGCCATCTCTCAGCTAAAACTTCATTCTGATTCTGTTGGCTGTCTCTATGACCATCAGTCTGGCTTCAGATCTGGCAGAAGCACGGAAACTGCTCTCCTGAACATCTGTGAAGATCTGCTTTCCAACCTTGACTCTAGCATTCCCTCTGTTCTCATCCTACTTGATCTCTCCTCTGCCTTCGACACGGTCAACCATACCATCCTGCCCAACCGTATCTGGGATAACTTGGGCATCACCGATCAGGCTCTGGCCTGGCTGACCTCTTTCCTCCCTGATTGACCCTCCCAGGTCCAACTTGGGTCCTTCCTATCATCTGTCTTTCTCTCCACCTGTGGTGTTCCCCAGGGGTCTAACCTCTCGCCCTGGCTTTTCAACCAGTACCTAGCAACTCTCGCCCGCTGTATTGCCATTTTCTGCTCAAACTTCCAATGCTACGCAGACGACACTCAACTCATTTTCAGGCTGCCCTCCGCCACCTCCTCCACCTCTATCATCACTGATTGCCTAACTGCCATCCAAGATTGGTGTGCCGCCAACGATCTTTGTCTTAATGCCAGCAAAACAGAGATCCTCCTCATTGGCACACCATCAACTTCCTTTCCCCTCACTCTCTGGCCGGCCTCCCTTGGCCCTCCTCCTATCCTCACCTGCGAGGCCAAGAACCTTGGTGTCACCTTTGATTCCACACTCTCCTTCTCCGCCCACATCGCTGATGTATCAAAAAAGTCAAACCACCTACTGCACCTCCTCAGAGGTATTCTTCCTTTCCTCCCATTCCCCCAGAAGCTCACTGTCTCCCAAGCCTTGGTTCTCTCTAAGTTGGATTATTGCAACAGCTTCTTTCTTAATCTATCTGCCTCTACTCTCCGCCCTTTACAACTTATCCAGAACAGGACTGCGAGACTTGTCCTTGGCCTCAAGCCCTGGGATCGTTTCTCTTCAGCTCTGAAATCTCTCCATTGGCTCCCAGTTGATGCAAGGATTAAATTCAAATCCCTCTGCATTGTCCACAAGGCTTTCTGGGGCCTGGGTCCCACATACCTTCAGCTATCCCTCCGCAAATACCTCCCATCTTGAGCACTCTGCTCCTCTACCTCTAACTCCCTCAGGGTCAGTCGTTTCTCAAAGAAATGAGCTGGGGGTAGATCTCTGTCTTCGGCTTGGGCCTCCCTCTGGAACAGCCTCCCTGCCACTCTAAAACTTGAGGAGAACTATCTCCGGTTCCGGAAGCACCTCAAAACCTTCCTCTTTACTTCTGCCTTCTCCTCTCCCTCCCCTGTTGATTCTACTCTCCCTCGGCACCATGCACCTGGCCACCCTGTGTCCTCTGGGCCCAGGTACCTGCTCATCTTGCCACCCTCACACACTGCCTCCGGGCCACCCCCTGCACTGGGGTCTGTATCTGTACCTATACAGCCCTCCCCTTTTCTTCCTGCACTTTCAGACCTACATGGCCTGCTGCCATAATCCCAGCACTTGCTGGCTGCACTCCCATTGTTTGTTGCCTTTTTGGTTATTATTTTATTATTATTTTTGTTTTTTCCTTCTCGTTCTGCACTCTCCTTTTATTCCCCCTTCCATCCACATCTCCCCCTTCTCCCTCTACCCTGCACTTGCACGTTCTCAATGTCACTGGGCCTAATAAGATTGTTGCTTTTGTTCTCCCCTGTTCCCTTTCCCTTGCCTTGTCGCGTTCTGAAACAGTTGTGTATGAGTGCAATAGAAATAAAATATCAATCAATCAATCAACTTCCCTTACATCTGACTATGAATTACATGGCCATAATCTGGCAGAGAGGCTAAAGGAAAGAGGATACCACAAGAAATTACTATCCCACTCCCTTCGGGGAGCAAGATTCACACCTAGGGCAACCCTGTTTGCCCCCAAAGTAGAGAAGCTCCAGGAAAGATTGGTCTGTGCTCTCAGTTATAGTACTCACATGTTTGCCATAAAAAGCATATAAAAATATGTTGGCCTCTGGTCCGATGAAACATTCTGGGTGAACCAATTCCGCCGTTTGCCCTGAAACCTCATAAAAGCATAAGAGATCATTTGGTGCACTCTAAGTGTAAGAAAACTAGGGCGGCAGGTGCAGGCTGGGACTTAAGACCACTTGTGGGACATTCCCCAGGTGAGAGTTGTTCAGTCTGCAAGTTCTTTAAAAAACTGAAAGAATGTGGCAAACAATGACAGCTCCGTAACCATATGAACTGCAAGCCGCCAAATGCCATCGATTGTATCGAATGCCCATGCAGACTTAAATGCTTGTGACAAACTATTAGGCCTGTACATCTCTGCATAAAGGAGCACAGGTTGCGTATTCGTTGTAAGAATGTGACAGCTGTGATGGTTGCCCGCTACACAGAATTTACACACTCAGCAGATGATTTATCTTGATGGGTGCTTGACAATGGAATGCTTCTAAGATCAGGAGGCCTGTTACATTAATCGCCTTAATACTTTTGACCATGGCCCCAACAATATCCTTCACAATGTTTTCATGCATTGCCCTGGTGTGGTGTGCTTCTATATGTGTTTGCCACACCCTTGTATATGCCTGGAAGGCTGCCTCCTGTTTTTCTTTGCAAGATACGCTTCTTTTTGCTCCATTCTAAGATGGCACTTACCACTCCAAGCTCCCTTCCTGGGAACTATGATCATGTGCCATGTCACATGAGTGCTGAGAGAAGATTACATCCCTCCACTAGTGCTTTGCTGTTAGTTGCTTGTCGATCGTTTCGGTCTGCCACAGTGAGACACACTGCGTTTGAGACTTGCAAGGGAGCGGTGAGCAGTAGTGGGTAAATTATCAGCTACCCGCACAATCCACTCTTTTGCCATATGTTGTCCTTGTTCCTCTTCTGAGTCACTTATGCTCTCCCTCTCTGCATCATGGGCACACTGAAACAATTAATTCTGCTGCATTGATAAAGATTCTATGAGCGCTGAAGGTATTTCTATGCCTACTTTATCTGTTACATAACTTTACTAAGATGTTATGTGGCCAGTCCATTCCATTAACTATGGTTCTTCACACACTACTCTACCTTCCATATTTGTAGAAGAAAGGAATCCACAGTATCTCCACATTATCTTTGGTTTCATCCAACAAGTGAGTAATATATTCCATGGAGTAAATATCTCTAACCCTCAGTAGCCATTCCCTTTTCGTGGGTACTGTAGATCTTTTCCATTGTTGTGCCACGCAACGCATAGCTGCCACTAATAGCGTATGGGCCATATTGTGATGTCCCAGACCTTCCTCACCCTCTTCCTCCACCCCAACACTGATAACAATGGGGAATGAAGCCTTGATTCCCCATAAAGCTCCAGTATCTCGGGGAAAGCTTCCTCCCAATATTTCTCTATCTTACCCCACCCTTCCACATATGCAATAGTAGTCCACACCTTCACCACATTTTTGAGCACTGCTGATTCACACCCGGGTGCACCTTTACCAATTTAGTAGGGGATAATGTCATCTATGCAACAGTTTGATGGATTGCCACCTATAATGCATCCATACAATGGCTTGAGATACCGTCCAGCACATAACAGCCCACAATTCAGCCTTTTCTCTACAAGCTCCACAACACCACCATGACTGGATGTTCCCTAACATGCTTCGAGATCTCCAACTGCAGAGCCCATAACCAATCTCCCAACAACACTGAGGCAAAAACATAATTCTGTATATCCACCAACTGTTGGGGTGTAAGAGGGTTGAGATGATCCACAACCAGCCGAAGTTGATCCACTTTGTAATACTATCTGGGGTAGGGGAACGCCACCACTCCTGCTTCTCTAGTACAAACGTGTTGTATGCGATCCTAGGCCTCATCCCTTTCTAAGGAAACTACAGCATCTCCTTATGTACCTTCAAGAAAAAGTCAGTCTCGACCACTGCTGGTATCATCTGAAGGAGGAACGCACATTTGGGGAGTAGCATCATCTTAATACAGATTAGTCTGGCCATCGATGAGAGCGACATCTTCTTCCACCTCTCAAGGTTCATATGTATCCTATCCCATATGAGTAAATAATTGACCTCAAATACATATTCCAACTTCTTCGGAATGTGCACCCCATGTATCTAAATCACTCTTCCTTCAATACGAAAGGCAGATTTCCAATGTATACTAATTCAGACTGCCTCAGTCTCCCAATCCGAAAAAGCTATTGATTTTGCAAAATGTATCTTGAACCCTGATAACCAGCGATACCTCTGCAAACCTTCTGAAAGAGGGGGGAGCAAGCTTCTCGGGTCTGCCACATACAGCAATGCGTCATCTGCAAAAAGACTGACTTTATAAGGCGTCCTGCTCATCTCAAATCCTTGTATGGACCCATCGCCTTGTACACTTGCAACCCATGGTTCCATCACCAACCTCTGCCTCTGGATCCTGTTCATCCTGCGTACACAGGTCCTTATAAAGGCTGATAAACACCAAATAATCTCATCCAGCTACCTATTCAGGTTGCCTCCCTCATCTACAATTTGTTCCACCCGTCTGTCCCTATGCAGTGCTCTGACCCGATTTGCTAACATGGTGCCAACCTTATCCCCCTTCTCATATAATCTCTTAAGTATATCAAAATATCTCCCTGTTCCCCCTCTGTCTGCACCAACCTGGCTCTGAGTGCACCCATTTCCTTACTCAACCTACATTCCCTCAGACCCCTTTCCTTTTTCTTAGCAGCTCCCTCTGAAATGATGAGCCCCCGAAATGAGGATTTATCTGCTTCCCAAACATACCTCCTGTGTTCTTCCCCAGTGTCAATTACTGTGAAGAAACACTCAATATCCTTTGCCATAAAATCCCTAAAAACCCCATCCTTAAACAGTGAATCATTACAGCGCCATCAAAATGAGATTTCCTTACTAGCCTCCCAAAGGATCACTGCAAGCATCATGTCATTGTCGGACAATGCAATAATTTCACCCATTAGGGCAGATACAGACATGTAGATAATTCCTGAAAGGTAAAACTATATTGATCCTAGCATAGGAGTCATGCAGGGGGAGCAAAATGTGTATCACCCCAGTTCACTGTGCATAGTCCTCCAGATATCACCCAGCCATGTTCCTCAATAAGGTCTTCAAGTGCCACATTGTCCTTACCCTGTGCCTTTCCCACTCCCTTTCTCCCTATAATCCAATCCCAAGTCGGGTCTGGAATCATGTTAAAATCATTCTGTGACATTGTGAGGCCCTAAGGCCACTGTTCGACCCAGGTTAATCCCTATTCAAGAAAGGAAAACTGTCCACTATTGGAGACGTAGAGCATAGCCAGAGTTACACAATACCCCCAGCATCCACATACCCAACAAAAGCCTACCATGAAGTCCCTTCTTAGCCTGAACCTCATGAAGTTCAAAAGATTTAGCAAGGAGAATCCCCACTCTGCCTTCTTTTTCAACCACTTAGGGGCCCAACAAGTCTGTCCGATAACTCTCCCAAGGATTCGAGAATTCTCTCCCTATTTAAAATGTGTCTCCTGAAGAAACAACACAGAGATCCTCTTTTTCATAAACTCTCTAAGCAGTTGGGAGAACATATGAGGTGAGCTCAGCCTGTTTACGTTCCACTTAACTCCCCGTATGTCATCCATGAGCCAACAAAGTAGAATCACTCACCAGATCCTTAATGCAGTGCAATGGATTGAGCCTATGTCTCCAAACATTCAAGCCTAGATAGAGAGCCCCATTTCCCCCAAACCTTCCACACTGGGACCCCTGCCTCCTCAACTTCCCAAAACAAGGACTGTAATACAACAAGGATATACATACCCTGAACCATTGAGATGCCCAGATTAAATTGGGCAGCCAGGAAGTATGAGACTGTGACCCCCAGATGCTGTCAAGTAAAACAATCTAAAATCTCTGCTACTACACCACACACATTTCAATATTTATATGAAATTCCCCCACACCACATTTATCGCATTCCCAGAACAGTTCCTCTGTTTCATAATATTCATCTCCTTCATGACGGTCCACCCATTAATTTTGGGGATGGAACGTTAGTTTCCTAAATGCTTACGCTGCAGTCAATTTCATCGTCCGAGTGTTGTGCAAAGGCCATTTGAAGTCCACCCTCAGCTGTGTCTGGACTTTGGCCAACGGCTTCCGGTGGGATTCCAGCACTTCTTGAAGATGTTGTGCCACATGATCACCATGCTTGACTTCATACTATTCCCCCTTCAACTCAAAAGACAGTGGAGTCTTTGGGAACTCTCCTCAAAGATCCCAATATAGCCATCCACCAATACACAGACAATACTCAGTTGTATATTAGAGTAAATAGCGCGCAGGACATAATTCATCTCTGCGATTACCTAGCCATCATAAAGTCCTCGATGACGACTGCCTACCTCAAACTAAACCCATACAAGACTGAATTTGTCCTCATTGGTCTGCCTGCTAAAAAAACAACTTGTCCAACAATGGCACAATTATATGTGCGTAGAAGGATTTGATCCACAACTCTCAGACTCAGCAAAATCCTTACACTTCACCATTGATAGAAGCCTGTCCTTCCAGAAACACATAGCCAAGAAGGCCCAATTAGACTGGCTCAATATCACGACCCTTTGAAAATTCAAACCCTTCGTCCTGCCGCAGGATTTCCAGATCACAGTGCAGGCCCTTGTGGTTTCTCCCGTCAATGGCGGAAATTATCTTTTGACAAGGCTCCCAGATACTCACTTGGCTCCCCAAAAAGCAGTTCATCACGCTGAAGCACATCTTACTACAGGAGCACACAAATTTGACAAATTAACCCCATCCTACATGAACTAGGTTGACTTCCACTCCATGCAATCAAGGACACTGCTCAAGACTGTATGTATCATCTACAAAGAAGTCACAATCAGCACACCAGCGTAACTGGTGGGTAGGCTCCACAAATCTAGTGGCACACACTCCTCATGCAGCAAATTAACCAAACGGTTCGAATCACACCTCTTCTACAAAGAGAGGACCCTCAAACAATCCTTCCCTTGTCATGTACCCACCCTCTGGAACTCGATCCCGGTGTCGGCTCGGAATGCCCCCACAATTCTCCAATTTAGCAGAACTCTCAAACGCTGGGTCTTTCAACAACACCTGACCAAGGACTCATTCCAATGGACTCACATAGACCTCTCAATACTGTTGTACTTTTAAAAGATGGCAGTCCAAATGCTGGCTATTCACACTCTGTACAGCACTCTGCTGCTCAAGAGTTAGGTTTGCGCTTTAAACAATAAATAAATAAATACATAAATAAATTAAAAGGGGAAACTCTACTGATACATAATCCCTTCCGATTGCAGCCGGTTGTAAGCGGTTTGCATTTACGGTGTTGGTCTAGATTATAATTCGATAGGTCCTGGTACCTTCATATTGAGGCCCCTGGGCAGGCAAAGGTAGACACCATCCCCACCTTACACAGTGGCTCCTCCTTATCCTGAAAGTAGTGGCATTTAACTACCACCATGCATGACCCCTCACCAGCATCTGCCCTTCAATTTATTCTATCAAACACAAAGTTCCTCGAGTCCTCCGCCCACAGCAAAGCCTTAAACATGCCCTCATCCATCTCTCCAATTCATTTGTAATTTTACCACCAGTCTGAGCAGACCCAAAAGTTTGATATTGTTCCTCTTCTCCCTATTTTCTACATTGTCATGCTTATTTTGGAGTTCCTTTTCCCTGAGCTCCAGTTCCTTAATTTGCCCTCCCATCCGTGTCTCAAGGATCTCCATTGAGAAATGCTTTGTTTCCAGGGTCTTCACTCTTCCCATCATCTTCTTGATTGGTTCAGCCTCTAAGGCTTTTATTCCTGGGAGTACACTACGAATATCCAATGGGAGGGATTCCAAGCCTCTTGCCTGCCTCAGATCTGCCATATCTAGAAGGGTGTACTATTTTACCACCCTTAAAATTAGCCCTCGGGGGGTAGTACCACATTTGAGGGCTGGGGGGCAAAAGGCCAGACAGCACACTCACAAGGCGGTCAGATATTGATGATCGCCTTTCTAGGCCTTCGCCTACAGGAATCTGCCTGCAGCTGCCCACAGCCATCTGCCAGTATCCAGGCAGTCCTCTACCTAGTCCCTCGCCTGCAACACCAACATACACATCGAAGGGGTGAGCTGGGAACTCCACCCACCTAGATCCCTGTAAGTACGCCCACACCTTCAGGTCACTTCTTCATCGAGTAGTAGGCCACATGCAAATGGGACCTTCCCATTTGAGAATGCTTCCATTCATACCCTCTTCAGCTGCAGCTCTACTCGCAACTCTTCTCTCTTCATGAGTGCCCCCTCACAGGCCCTCGGCACCACTCTCATCATGATCAGTGTGCGGTGGGAAAAGCCCCCACGGCTCCTCCATCACTACGGGATGGGTGGTGGGCCTCCATTCCAGCTGCAACTCAGGGCGTATTCCAGGCCTTCAAAGCACAGCCTGTGCTGCGACTTTCCCCCACACTCTCACATCCTCCTTGTGCTCTCATAACATCGGGTGCTCTGCACATCCGGGGGATTTTCGCCTGTGGCGGGGGCCCCAAACACGACGTGAGCGTGCAGTGATGCCCTTGAGAGCTGGCAGCTCACATGTCCATCTTTTCCGCATTCCCTAGCGGTCTTGCAGAGGTTCGTTTGAATCTGTTCTGCTTGCTTAGAAGTAGCCTGCAGATTTGGTCTCAAATATTGGGAAGTGTGTCCTTTACTGTGTTAACTTTCAGACAATAGTGTCAGAACCCGTCAACACCACAGTTGCTCACGTAGAGTAGTCGACGAGGTCTTCTGACCAATGTACCCCTCTGGGTGATAAAACACAAAGAGGAGTCAATTAGCAGGAAGAAAGGAACACCAGCTGCTGGACAGAACGTCTACCTGGATCCCACCAGATGTCATTCATTCAAAGGACAATGGTGAAAGGTCAGCCGTGAGCTACAACAGGGAATAGCAAGCAAGCAATGAATATCTAGTTGGCAAGAGGCAAGCGAGTACAATGTAAAAATAAGGCAAAACAGACTCACTAGAAGACATGAAAAATAGCCTTTCAGGAAGTAGATAACCCAGGAGCAAACAGATGTGGTATATAGGCATTCCTGCGACAGATAAACAGGACCCGTTAATACCTTGACATAACATGACAAGAAAGTAGAACAATTACCACAGGATTTACCACAAGACACCAGAGCAAAAGAAATAAGGTGATGGCAGCTCAGACTACCAGGCTATCATGACGGCACACGGATGCCTAAACTGAGGTGACCAAGTCTCTAGTTCCCAATGGGGTCACCGGACCCGCCGGCACGCAGACGCCTATGCTACGCACACTATCAGCAGTCTCAAGTCACTGTGTGCAATATACTGAGCCACCATATGCCATAATCCGGGTAATCCAAAAATCCAAGTGTAATCCAAACAATCCCAGCAGAGTACCAGTCAGTTCACAGAGAGGGCAATTCCAATGGCAAAACGTTATCCAGTTGCAGTCCTTTGAACAATCTAGATCGGAAACCAAAACAGCAAACAGAGTCAAAATCAGAAGGCAAACGGAAGTACAGGGCAGTCCGAGTTCAGAAACAAGCAAAAGTTACAAGGTAGGAGACGAGGCAGTCCATGGGATGAGCAGAGGTCGCCAACCAGAAAATCCAACAAAACGAAAACTGCAGGAACAAGGCACTTCTGTGATTCGAAAATCAGAAGCACTGAGTACCAGAGCCACTGTGCTCTTATTGGACGGCATTGTCACGTGATCGGGAGATAGCACGTGACGTGCAACATGAACGTATTGAGCAAAAACAAAGAGGTGATGGCTGGAAGGTTTAGAATTAATCTTAACCACTGGCAATGCTCTGGGCAACCCTTCAGACCACCGTTCTTCGCCTGCCAAGCCATTACAGAAGGGGAAAGACCATATGCAAATCAGGCTTGGCCCCACCCCAAAAGGGGCAGTCCAGCCCGAACTGCTAGGCCACATCCCTTCTGCACGAGACCACAAGCATACATGAACGTATTGAGGCAGCCAATTTCCATGGCAACCTCCAACTCTTGATTAGTCTAGCACGTCCGTTCATAAAGAGCAGTGATCGGATCCCCTTGCACTTAGCAGAAGTTAGCATTTTACAATTACACTGTGCACGCGTAATCGCCATACCGCCCCTTGGTCCATTACCAGTGCCTGAAAATGAGTGAGCCTTATAACGTGCAGCTGGACGCGTAGAGCGTTTCATGACAAATAGTTATATTGCAGCAGGTTTCTATCTTCTGCCATCTGCGGTGGGCTGCCTATTCCTCTGAATGTCAACAGACTTGGAGGATCCTAGCTGGATCGATTTTATCAGGAAGTTCCAGTTGATCCTCCTACAAGAAACTTGGCTTACTGTTACAATAGATCTTCAGGGGTACCGATCATTCTGTGTTCCAGCCAAAAAGGGTCGAAAAGGTAGGCAATGAGGGGGGCTCCTAATTTAGTTGGATTCCACTCTCAGTTGGGAAGTGAGGGTGCCTCCAACTGATACAGATCAACTCCAGCGTTTTGTGATATGTACTGGGGATTATAACTAGTTCTTGCTATTTAATATATATAACAGACCTTCTGTATCTACAGGGCTTGAGGTAGTGGAAAAGATTCATGAAACTTTGGAGGGGTCGCCCTACTCAAAATGACCATAATTCTAGCAGGCAATCTGAAAATGCAACTGGAGCCCATTCATGAGCTGGTGGGAGTCTCAGAAGATTTGGACATTGCCTGGGATGTCCCACTGCTGATGGCAGACCGTCCTAGACGGGTGCATCAGCATGCTAAGGATACCGTTGGATGTTTGAATTACATGGCACTTAGAGCCTGTAATGGCTGGTTCCTAGGAGGAGACCAACCAGCAAAATCTACCTTTATAGGTCATAACGTCTACCATTTTTATATTTTGATCTCGGCCAATGACTGTGCAAGTATCAGTGGATTTGGAATACTCGAGAGAGTTGAAAGTGACGACAAAACCATAAATGACTTGATCCATTTTGAAATGGCAACTAATCCATTGCGCAACAAGCAGAGGAGGGCAGAGGCCATAGTCTTAAATGGACATGCATGAAAAATGGTGACGTGGGCTAGAGTAATTGACCAAGATCTAATGCCCACAATATATAAAGCCATTTTGGAAAATCTTGTAGTCATTAGCTCAGACATCAACCCTGATCGGGTGGTGGTGTCTGAGCTTAACAAGAATTTGATAGTGTCTGACTTATACAGCCCTCAGAGTAAAATAACTTGCAATAGTCAAACCTGGCTGGTATGATCAATCCTGTAGAGATGCAAAAAATAAGATATCAGCATGTATCCAGGGTCCAGGCATAGTGGATAAGTTATTGCTTAGAGAACACAGGAGCGATTATAAATCTGTAATAGCAAAGAAAACAAAATGATTATGTCACTCAAAGATGGGAGCTTCTGCTAAAATCATATGAAGAAGAGGATTTAATCTCCTTTTGAAATTGGTTGCGAGAAAAGAGGTGAATGGGGAATCAAGTTTACAATGCTATATTATGGCGGGGGTTTAGCGAATGCATTTTGTGAATTTGTATGGCAAATTTGATGACACCAGGAAGGTTTGTTTGTCTGTTTGTTTATTTTATTTGTATGGCACACCCTACCCGGAGGTACCTGTGCGCCTTTTCGCAAGGAGGTTACAAGTATACTTTCAGCTTAGTTACAGTAGTTACAAAATACAGTAGTTACAGTGAAATATACAAAAAGGTGAGGAAATATATACAACAATACAGATACAGAGGAGAAAAAATAGGTAGTAAGCTAGAGGTTATGTAGCAGAGTCAAGAAGTCGGGTATCCTCATAAGTATGGGAGAGACACTAACCAGGTGTCCTTGAACATAAGCATGGTTATCAGCGCTGAGTATGGTTTCCTCCATTTTAATCCTGAAGAAGTGATAAAGGCAATATTGAGTTTAAAGAGTGCTAAGGCATCTGGGCCGGACCGGGTACCAATAGAATTTTACAAGGATGAAGCAATGATTTGGGGCCCAATTTTATGTAAAATGTTTAATGTCTTGTTGAGACTGGGGACGGTTCGTGCCTCCTGGAGAAACGTGACAGTGATACCAAAATACAAAAAGAGAGGGAGGGAATTGCCAGCAAATTACCATCTCATCTCTCTTCTTGATAGTATTGGGAGATATATGCAAAGGTGGTTTTGACATATCTTCAGGCCTGGGTCGATGACAATAGAATTGTTAGTGACCTTTAGGCAGGATTCCAAAGCCAGAGGAGTACAGTAGATCAAAGCTTTTGATTGTTCCTGTTGATCCAGAAATACAGCGTGTTGCTGAAGATAAGGCTATACGCTATGTTTGTGCATCTCTGGACAGCGTTTGACAGCATCTCGAGGGGAGAACTCTGGAGGATTATGAGGGAAATGGGGGCACCCATAAAATTGATTACTGCTATTAAGTCATTGTAGACCAAGAATAAGACATCAGTTTCGGGCTAGCCAGGGAACTAACTGATTAATTTAGAGTGGAAAGGGGGGTAAGGCAAGGTTGTGTCCTTCTCTTGAACATATACATATACTAATACATAAATGATGAAATTTATGGATTGCCCTAAAATGGGCAAGGTAAGTTACCCGGCTTTATTTCATGCCACGATTCAGTAATATTGTCAACAACAGTGTGTGGATTAAGAACAACTTTGGATGTATCTTTGGATGTTTGTGGGATGTTTGTTGGACCTTGAAATTGCAATTAAATACAGACAAGACATGTTGTAATTTAAGCCACAGTTCACGAAGTACAAAGGTCTTGATGTGTATGTGCAAGAAAATAAACTAGAGCAGATGAGGTTTTATGATTATCTAGGAATACGATTCCCTGAGAACTGTGTTTGGGCGTCCCAATTTCCCAAGGCTGCCTTGAACTTAGGAAGGTATGCTTGGGCCACTCACTCCTTTTTGTAAGAAAAGGGAGAGGACCAATTTCTCCTGCATTGGAGCAATAGTGAAGGCAGGCGATTCCTGCCTCAACCTTTCATGCAGAAATGTGGGTTTATGGGACTAGGAGTGAAATGGAGAAAGCGGAGAATGCAATACTAAAAAATCAGTGTTATTGCCACAGAGCTCACAATCTGCACTTTTGCGCTTGGAATTAAATAATCCCCCTATAGGAAATGTGTTTTCTGCATATCCAATATTCTACTGGCTTAGGCTTTGGAGCTCTGATAGTCTGGGGGCCTAGCGAGAGGCATTAAAGCATTAATTGAGTTTGGAAGGGGGAAATTAATTCCATGGGTAGCTCATGTTAAGAAGCAATTAACAGGCTTAAATGAGGCCGTACTGTTGGATATCCTGAGAGGATAGTTATGTCTGACCTGACCAGGATAAAGAGAATTGTGAAGATGCAAAACAAGGAGTCGATGTTGGTTGCAGTCACAAGACTTAAGCTGTGTCCAGCCTATATTGAGGAGAAACAAGACTTCGGCCTGGGCAGTGATTTAGATTATATTCATTCACCATATGAGACATTTCTCTACATTCAGTTTAGGATGGTTATGCTCCATCTGGCATCCTTTACCAAATCCTGGGGTCGGGGCGGATCAGGAATATGCCCATTATGCGGCATGAGTATGGCAACCTTTGTTCATGTTCTATTTATATTTGGCGTCCATTGAGGAGTCGCTTGCCAAGTTGTTTGCTGTTCGCTGTGCTGGACTTTAAAAAAAGCATCTCTCAAGGATCAGCAAATTAACTTTGTGGAAGTGGCTCCTCCCTTCCAGAAGGCTTACTCAACAGAGGGCGCGTGCATTCGCACGCGCGCATTGCGAAGACGTTTGCCAAGTTCTTTGCTGTTTGCTGTGCTGGACTTTTAAAAAAGCATCTGTTAAGGATCAGCGAATTAACTTTGTGGTACGGACTGACATAAATTCAGCAGGGATCTTATACAGACCTTAAAGGTTTTATTAAAGTACCGTACCACTTCAACGTATCATTGGCGTTGTTAAAACTTTACTTTTTCCTTGTTTTTAGGAAGTGGCTCCTCCCTAACCCAGGAGGCTTACTTAATCAGAGGGCACGCGCATTGCGAAGTCACTTGCCGAATCGTTTGCTGTTCGCTTCGTGTGCAGCTGCAGCTAAACATCCCTGTCTAGTCGCATACATGTCATAACAATGGAAATGCGGTATGCATGTGCAGACCTGTAAAACTGAGATCTGTATTCTGTTTAGAGGAGTTTATATCAAGTACGGCATCGCTTGTGAAACAGAAAATAAAGTTAGTGACATAGTACATCGGGAAGGTTGAAGCCTTGCATATATATCCTGTCTGATCTCTCTCGACAATGAGCGCCATTAGTTCAGCTGTGGGCGCTTAAAATCGATCTGGAAGAGCTATCAGCAAACTTGTCCGCTGCTAGTCCTGGTAACTTATGTGTTTCTAGCTGTTTCGTGCTAGACGAGTGTTGCTGACATATTATAGGGAGACCTATTGGTCCAGCACTTGGAAGTTGTCATTTGTGTGCACCTGTGTGCATTGTGTGTGACCTTTGTCGTCTTAGAGGTTCCTAACTGAGCTTAGGTGAGAACGCAGTGTGTGTATAAAGCGGAGTAACTGGTTAAGCTGTTTGCTTCCCGTCCGAGGTAGCTATTGTGAAAGCGGAGAGGTGGGAGTGTGGGAGTGTGGGAGTTAATTTGGTGAGTTTACTGCCTCGTGTCTCTTCTGCACATTCCATATCAATATTGTGTGAGGTACAGTGTATACAGTTTATTGGTCCTTAGAGAGGTGTGTGAAAACATCGGAACACTATTAGTTGACCGGTTCTAATGGTGCTCCTCTGGCAAGTTGCTAGGTCTCGAAAAGACCCGGGGCTAAGCTGTAACTGTTGGGACTGGGGGCTAGCTAGTCTTTTGGATGTAGCTCCTGAGATTCTATCCGGGGCTACAACCAAAAGATCAGGGGCTATAACCCCCTTAGCCCCCCCCTAGCAACGCCCCTGGTGCTCATTAACAAAATGAGTAATATAAGTAGTGAAGTAGAGGAGGCCCAGCAGAATATTCCGCTGGTTATATGGGGTTGTCCCAGGATATGTACGCCAAAAAATGTATGTAGAATTGATACTGCACTTAAAAGTAAAATAATGACCTCCATCTTTGCTAACACTGTCAAAATAGGTGGAGCAGCAGAGGAGCCAGCGGCCAAAGAAATTGCTAAAGACTTGAGCAACTCTCCGAGTTGTCTAGATGCAACATTTCTAGATGCAGTCATTACCCGTCCTCTGACATGGCACCAATAGTTGAATTGCAATCCAACAAGATGAGATATCTGTGTTTATTCCTGAGCATGATCTTTCAGCGCTGTCTGGTTCCATGTGCAAAACTAGCATTACGAAGATGACGGGCATGGTAAATCCTGGTCATACATCCATAATAGTACATACATCTGTACATTTAAACAATATGATACAATTAAATGCATCTAAAAATTTAGATTTGGAATTAGAAACATCAGAGATAGAATACATGGGAGATGAAAGAGAAATAACATCGACACCTTGCATGTTGAATGTCGCGCCAAAGGCATTCTTTAATGAGTGTAAAATGCATGTAGCCAATTCTCCACTGGCAATTAATGCAGCATTATCCCAGGATAAAATGATGAAGATTCCCGAAATGTGCATGTGCTCATTGGACTGCACTTGCCCTTCCATAAACCCTCTGTTATTAACACAGAGGAAAGTCTGTGTAGCATGACCTCAAATGATATGAAGAAAATCTGCTCACAATGCTGGTAGCAAAGTGCAAAAGCCTGGAAAAGAAAATAGATATACAGTCTGTACTATTAATGAAAAGTATTAACCACGTACATAAAACAGTCAAAGAAGCAAGTACAACAACTGAGATTTGTCTTGTAAATGAATTTGTGTCTGATGTGTCTAGTCAACTGAATAACACCTACGTGTCTCCACTTAGGTCTGTAAATCATAGGTAAAGTGTTGCAAAAAAAATGAAAAAAGGGGAAATCTAGAATTGTATGCCAAGCATTTATGTACCCTAAGAAACAGTATTCTCGCAAATCGGCCTGGGGTGTTGGTAAAAGGAATCAGCGCTACTTTGAAGTGAAGTTGGCTCCAATTCTAGAAACCAAACATGACCACCTCCCCATAAATTCTAACTTAACTTCTGATAAATGTAGTGAATCAGTTAGAGTGAGCTCTAATTTTATACCTATGTCAAATGATTTGCAATCTGATAGTCCTGTTATACATAGCTTGTCTATGAGTTTGCAAAACAGTAACTTTATAATTGTAGAGTCAGGTAATGCATGCAATTTAGTAAATAATATATTAAATCCTCGCCTGAATATCCAGACTAGCCTAGATGAAAAGTGGGCCTCGAAAACAGTAAAGGCGAATCCCTCCACCCTAAACCAGGTTGTTCTATTGGTGAATCCCCATGACCTGCATAAAGCATTGCAACTACATTCAGTTTGCAATAATTTTGATACTCCTCCTTTGAATCGGGAGGCTAGCTTGCACATTTTTCAAATGATCGTTCCTCTACGAGGAATTTCGTCAGATGACAACCGGAATGTTGATCAGGTGGAACATGCCAAAGAATATATTGCCACTATCTGGTTTAATCTTACCTCCATGCTTGACTTTGTATTAAGCTATGAAGATGAGTTATTCAGATTTGGCTATACATCTAAAGTTGTAATGATGCCCCAAATTAAACCTCAGCATTAATAACTAAGCCAAATAATGTACCCAATGTTGCTGGAAAAGTAAATATAAAAAATAGGCAACCCCGACAGAGTGAAAAGGGTGCATGTACTGAAACCGAGAATTCATATATGACACCTGCTATACTTCCGGATGCCATTACTCGATAGACTCCATGCGTGGCTAATGGAGATATAGTGGATGGTTACTGCAGTGGCTCCATTCTGCTTTTAAAATCCACTTTTCTTCACAGCCCCGATGATGAAAATGTGTTGCTCTCATGGAATACAAGAGGGTATGGACATTTATTTAGAGAGAATGCATTAGCTGCCAACATGGATCTTTTCATGCTCGTAGCATTACAAGAAACAAGGCACAGAAATCAAGCCAGCGGATATAAACAAGTCCACTATAAACAACACAATCCCACCAGTATTGGGGGTGGTCCCTCAATCAACCCCTCAGATCACTACACGTAATGCATAAGCAAGTTTTTTTGAAAAATGTATTTATTTTTATTTATTTAATTAGAAACATTAAAATGATTATTAAATAGATCAGAGCTCATATAAGAGTAAGTATAAATATAGGACATACAGTTATACAACATGAATAAAGTGCAAAATGTGAAGAAAAATGCTAATATCACGATAGAGCTGCTGGGAACTTGCTGCCCAATTATAAACTGGGTAATAATCACCATCGTCCAAAATAAGTCCAAGTCAATGTTGAAGGATAAAGTCCACTCGAGAGAAGGGAATCCCTCGGGTGGAAAAAATCCTAGTCAACCGAATATAGTCAGGATGGTTTCGAAATGAATTCGAAGATGGATTAAATCCTGATAGTGGCAGCAAAAAAAGTCGTTAGTTCTGAATCTAGCAGTTTAAACATTGCAATAAACAAGAAACTGAAAGGTCTTCACAAAAATGATATTCATAAACCCATACTCTAAAAAGTCTAACATGGGATGCTATACGTCAACTACTAAGGTGACATGCGAAATAAACCACAAATACGTAAAACAGTATCGTGAGCATTGCGCCTTAAACCAGGTAGTTTCGATGGAAAACACATCTAGCTGGATTACAGATGATGTCCATCTTCGTCAGGACGTAGCATTCCCGTATAAACATTCATGAAGATTCATCTGTGTCTTGAAATTACCTACACAAATGTTATAGATTAAAAAGAGACACTAAAAATGTATATTCTCCAAACAGTAAAATAAAGAAAAAGAAACGAGAAAATAGTAATGCTAACATCAAAGCAGCCTTTCATATAGGCCGCACAATCATTCATACATAATGACCATAAAAACAAGTGATCTGAGGATCCCGATGAAGGACCCGGTCCCCAACACTGGGTTGGGGCGTGTATAGTGGCTAGTAGGGGAGAAAATCTAATTACCATGATCTCAGACCATTTGGGGGTGGGCCCAGACGCCTGACAAAAAAGTACAGGAAATAGCGATCCGGCCACACCAAAACAAATCACAATTGAATTAGATCTGTAAAACATTAGAGGAAAGAAGGCCACAAATTGGTCATACATTTCTCTGGTTAACAGATTCGAGCAAGATACAAACAGCCAAAGAGAAAACCAGAAGTAGAAAAATAGATAAATGTAACTCTAATGAAATAAACATACAAAAAAAATTCATATGTATAGAAAAAAGGAGCCCAAGTATGGGACTGCCCATATGTAAAAGATAAATTGAAAGAAATTGAGAATTAAAGTGAAAGAAACGAATAAGTGATGCAGTGGTATCCATAAAAATAAATAAAGGAAGATCCTGCACCCAAAGAAGAAGGATAAAACCAACATCATAGTTGTCATTATGCTCACCATTGATCAAGCCCAGATCTGTCAATCAAGAACCATCAACAGATGATTCCTTAATGTGTAGAACAACCTCAACTACATGTACAGAATCGGATGTCGAAAGGTTCCCCAGAAGGGTGAATCTCCAAATGTCATTAAAGGATTAGCGAAGTCTGTGGGGCAATAGAAAGTACAACAAACTAGTAAGACATCTGTAATGTCCCAAAGTATCACATACATAGAATGCAACACTGCGCTATATGGAATCAAGTCATGAAGCGTAATCTGAAAGTTCGTGAAAAAACTGAACTTACATCAGTCCAAACAGGATCTGTGTGTCTGTTGTATAGCCTAAGTGGCGGTACTACAAGGTCCCAACATACAGGTAAATCTATATAGATGTTTGACAATGAGAAATAAAGCAAAGCCAAAAGCGTGAGAGATTCCGCCTAGCTACCCGTTCAAAGTTACTTACCTCAGCGGCAAAGGCCATAGACACCAAACCAGAAAGTCGGTAACCGAACTTCCTGTGTTGGCATTTGTCCGGGGTTAAATACGTCCATGGGCGTATCAGGACTGACATCTACAACGTCTCTAGTGCACATGACTATTGGCACAGAAAGGCACGTATAATATCGGGCCGCGTACCGTGCAATGGAAGGGAGCCGAATGGATGTAACCACGCCCCCTGAAGGTGTACAGGCGGCCCAGCGTTACCCGTTCCACGGCCCAAGCGTATTGGGCGCGCCCGAAGATACCCCCCGCCCGACAGCACGCAAGTAATCGCGCAGCAAGGCCAAGGAGCCAATAGAGATCAGTCCTGTGACTAACCACATGGTTCAATATAGAACACGTGTCAGAAGCACATAGAAACAAAGACACCTGCATGGCATTCCCCAAAAGCTCGGAGAAAGAACTAAAGCCAACAAAAAGACTAAATATGTCAAGGGGAAGGGCATTAAAATGGTATGCCACAACAGAAAATGAGAAACCAATCTTAAAAGGGACAACAAAAATAATAACACCATGGGGTCAAGACAACAAAGGAAAAATAAAAATAAAGGAAAAATTAAGTTATAATACACCCCATGCAGTGGTAGATCTCTACCAGTATAGAGGTAGACATAACACCTAGAATGATTATCAGTGGAATGGAACAGGCTAATAACACCTGAAAGCCGTATCGAAGGCACCAGGAATAACCAAAGCCTATAAAGCTGAGTCCAAAAGACGTCACGACATAGAGGATCTATTGAAATAGCGCATGCCATTCTTCATGGGCATTCAGGCCCAGTATATGGCTTTGGGTGTTAAATATCCACCACTGTTCCCTTCGGGACAAATTCGTGGCTATGGCATAATGGTCTGGTCCCTTAATTCTTTCAAGACACCACCAACGTAAGTTTTCACAGTCATGTTGGTGTTAAACAAAATGAGCAACTAAGGGAGAAGAAAGATTGCGAGTCCTGATTCTAGACTTGTGCTCAGAGATTATCAGTTTAATAGGTCTAGAGGTTTTTCCTATATACGATTTATCACATGAACACATAATCACGTAAATCACGTTTTTAGAATTACACGTAGTGTGATCCCTCAGTTTCCAGACTCTGTGGTTAATGGTGACAGTGTTGGTCACTGTAGTAGATCCGCACTGACAACAATTGCCACAAGGATAGTTGCCAGTAACTCTTTCCATACCCCACATTTCAGTGATGGTTTTGGGTGCCTGGCTGGTCTGCAATCTATCTGCCTGAGATAGCCAGCTCTTCAAATATCTGCCCTTTTTGAATGCATACATGGGATGTTCCAAATCAGGCATGTTCATTTGAAGTAAATGCCAATGCTTAGCAATAGTCTTCTTGATTTTGGCATGGTGGGTGTTGTAGGTCATAGCACAGACTGCGGATATTATTAGTCAACAGGACTTCGCGATGTTGATATCTCGCCCTTTTACAGGACTGTCGCAATATGTGAGCTGGATAACCTCGCTGGGAAAGTCTGTTTTCTATGATGTTAGATTGGGACATAAAATCTTTCTTGTTGGTGCAGTTCCGCCTAGCCCTCAAAAATTGACCATACGGAATACTTTCCCTTAAAGACTGAGGGTGAAAACTATCAAAGTGGAGGATAGTATTTCGATCCGTAGTCTTACGGAAAAGGTCCACAATGATAACACCATTCTGGTGTTTGAGTATTAGATCCAGGAAAGAAATAGACGCACTGTCCACCGACATGGTAAACTTGAGATGGTCATTCAATGAGTTAATCCAAGTCAGGAATTCTTCATGATCTCCCGTTGTTTTGTCCCACACAATTATGATGCATCTATGTATCTTTTATAAAAAAGAATAGATGGCAAAAAGGGATTAGAGGTATAAAAGATAGAGACCTTCTCAAAAGCCCACATAAAAAGGGTTGCGTAATGGAGTGCAAATGCTGCACCCATTGCGGTACCTTTAACTTGTAGGTAGAAACTTTCTTTAAACCTAAAGTAATTCTTGGTCAGGGCAATTTGGAGGAGATCTACAATGAATTTGCTTGGGACCAACTGCGGGTCATCTCTGAGATCCAAGAACCATTTAATAATGGGCAATAATTCTGACTGTGGGATATATTCGAATAAAGGGATTCGACATCAAGAGTGATAAACAAATTTTTGTCTGGATCAAATGGAAAATTTTCCAAATGGACAATAGCATTGGTGGTATCGGCCAGATAGGTCTGTGTACTGGCTGCCAATGGTTTGAGAAAATAATCAATGTATTTTCCCAAAGGTTCTAAGATAGAGCCACAAAGAGACACTATCGGTCTAGCTGGAGGGTTTAATATATTCTTGTGGATTTTTAACAAGATATAGAACAGATGTTGCGTGTTCCTTTACCAGTAAGAAATAAAAATTCTTTGGTACTAAGGATATTCACATCTTTAGCCCGTGTAACCAGGGCTAAGATTTCACCTTGTATAGTCTCTGTAGGATCCCCCTTGAGTTTAAGATAGAAGATCCCATTGTCCAATTGTCTAAGTACTTCTGAATCATAGAAAGTTGCGTCACAGACTACCACTCCTCCACCTTTGTCTGCCTGTTTAATGATGATAGAAGTGTCTCTTTTAAGGTCTTGCAAGCAGGCCCATTCTTTTTTAGAAAAGTTATAACATCGATTAGAAGTGGGATTAGCCTGTGCTGAGAAAATGGAATGGAAATCACGAAGAACAGCACGTTCAAAAGTGATCGTTTCACTAGAGACCATCTGTGATGTGGGCATAAAGTCGATTTGGGCCTGAACGGAGTATAGTTGTTTTCTAAATCACAGCCGTTTGTGCCAAAATGGTCTCTAAGCCGAATTTTTCTAAAAAAGCTCTGAAGTTCTAATTCAAGGTCCATCTGGCTTGGATTGCGCATAGGAATGAAAGAAAAACCTTTCTCAAGTACTGCAGTTTCTTTGGTGGTGAGTATCCGTTTCGAGATGTTGTAAACTGCCGTTGTGTTAGTTAACGTTGGTGAGACCTCCTCCTTGTCTGAAACATGTTCTCTATAGGCGGAGGTCCTACTTCGGCGGGAGGAAAAGGGAGGTTCGGGGGAGGGAAGGCCTGATAAGGGCCTTGAGTTACAAACATGGGCATCTGCATGTATTGTTGGTAAGGCCAATTTTGACGTCCTCTTCTCCCTCTACGTGAGCCTCTATTTCATTGGCGACCTCTTGGGCCGTGTGTATTTTGGTTAGGAAAAGAACCACTCCCGTCTGAGGAACTATCTGAAAAGGTAACTCTTTTTCTATAATGCTGCGGACCCTGATTAGGATGAGACGGATCATACCAAAGGCCTGGACCCGCATAATCGGGACTCAGATACGGGTAGGCAGATTCCTTAGAAACAGTAGAAATGTCTTTCTTGAGTTTATCCATTTTTTTAGCAGTAGTACGTTTGATAAACTCTTTAGTATGCTTGTCTATTAGGTCAAGCTTTTCTTTGATATTAAGGATTGTCGTATCAAGGGCAAATACGGCTTCAATACTAGCATTACAAGAGACATGGTTATTGGACAAAATTCACTTTGATCGCCTCTCGTCTGCTCATCAGATAGCAAGTAAAGGAGCGTGAGGGCATCCTAAGGGTGTGCTACTTATAACAGTGAAAGCACCTTGGAAGATAGCAGCTCTAAAGGATGCATTTCTACTGTGCAGGCGGCATTCCTTACACATGATAAATGGCAGATCTTGGTCATTAACATCTATGACCCGTTGAATTGCATAGAAACTAAAACTAATATTAAAGTGGTTGAAAACTTGATAAAGAACTACTCTGATTTACATCCCATATGGTTGATGGGTGATTTTAATGTAAAAATAAATGTCAGTAATTTCGCACATCTTTACCAGTAGATTAAAAAAAATGAAACAAAATTGACAAGGTAAGCTCTGGGTGAATCTACTGGAGGAACATGGTTTTACTATGCTTAATGGGCATTGTCAGGGAGAGGCCAATATGGCATTTACCTGAGTCGCGGGTAAACGTGCTAAAATGATTGATTTTTTTTTTGCTAGCACAGTTGTTTTATCCCTAATTGTTGATATGAGTATAGTCTCCCAGGAGGAGAGTGACCACTTTCCACTATATGCTCTCACAACGTTGTTGGCAAATCTAGACCTTAAGTCTGATTATGATCTGAATGGTAATATCTACTTGAATGAAAATACCAACCGCATACATTGGAATGTAATAAAGGTAGCCAAGTGTAATTCAATACAACACCGTCTATTTTATGAGTTCAGTTATAAGTACCAAGATTTTGATTACCTGGCTGGTGAAGATAATATTTTGTATTTCTCCAGCATGATGAAGAAAATCAGTGAAGGATGCAGTAGTGTGCGGAAGTACAAAACACTGGTTGAGCGGTCTAATATAACGACACAAAAAAGAGTATTTTCTGCTAAAAATATTGCAACTGCGAAAAAAAATCATGCAAACCAAAACTGAGACAATCTTGTATGCATTATTAGGCATAATCAAGAACAGCCAAGTGACCATGTACATTACTTCAGCAAAGAGATCGTATCACACTTGGCTCAAGGGATATAAAAATCGCTATGCTGGCTATCCAAAGAAATTCCACAGACACTTGGTGAGTAATTCGAGGTACAAAAAAGAGAGAGCTCCCCATTAATTGTGTTGATGAAGCTGGTTGGAAAACACACATCTTATCTACCTTGGGAACTCTAGACACAACTACTGATGTGCTAAAGATTCCTGTGAACAAATGGGTCTGTAAAGCAACAATCAATAACATCTTTAAAATTATTGTTGTTTTGAATAGCTCACGAGCAGCAGGCCCTGATGGGGTATGTAATGATTTGGGCTAAAGCATTCCACATTCTATTTAACAAAAGTGGTGGGAGTGGTAATATCCCTCCTACTTGAAAGATGAGCAATATACTTCCGTTATATAAGAAAGGGGCATGGAGTAGACCTGAAATTTATCGGCTACTTGCCATGCTTGACATACCAGCTAAAATCTTCTCTAGAGTCCTTCTAGTCGAATTAAACGGGTGGATAAATGCAAATAATCTCTTGCTGCCAACCAAACTGGGTTCAGGGAAAGAGCTGACACTGTGCATAATATAATACTTTTAACATCAACAGTAGAATATTCTTGCAAGCGTCGCAGTTGTAATATGTACAGCACTTATACTGATTTCTGTGCTGGTTTCGATTCAGTGCATCGGAACAAACGATAGCCTAAATTAGTAAAATGAAATATCCCCACTGGATTGCTATCTATGATGTTGTCCTTATATTTGGACACCTTGGTAAAATTTTGCTTGGATGGTAGAGGGAAACTTTCTAAATCGCTCCTGACCCATCCAGATGTTAAGCAGGGATCCATAATAGCTACCACACTTTGTAATCTTTATTTGGCAGATTTTCCCAAAAATTTGACAAATCCCCATATGTGTCTGGTAAAAATAGACGCAATGTCTTTTAACTGGTTGGCATACACAGACAAACTACTTTTACTTGATTACACACCATTTGGCCTACAGATCTCTCTAAATGCCCTTAGTGATTTTGCTAATAAGAATAATCTCAAAGTACAGAGAGAGAAAAGCAAAATAATGGTGTTTGCAAAGAATCTAGTTTGCCCAAACATATATAAATGGACTTTCGATTACGCACCTGTAGAACAAGTGGAGTCGTACAAATACCCGGGTCTATATGTAGACCATAGGATTAACTGGGATTCCCACTGGCTTGAACTAAAAGGCAAATGTCTAAAGGTAGTAAACACCATAAGTTGCTTCATTGGCAAAAATATGGGCTAGTCTGTCAAGACCATTATATTATTATACACAGCAAGAGTTAAACCCATATTAATTTTTGGTGTTGAGATCTGGGGACACAATTTCTTTCATGAACTACAGAAGTTTGGGCATGTATCTTGCCTAAACTGATTTGCCTCCCCAAATGTGTCTCAGGTGAGTATATCTTGTTGGAGTTTGAATTCAATGGTTTTATTTTTGATGTCAACTATGGAAATACAATGTGTTGTGAAAAGTTGTCGCTATTGGATATTAACAACATAGCGGTGCAGTTCATAGTTGCATTCAAGAATATTGATAACTATACGAAAATGGGTACATTTGGTAAAATCCTGACCATAAACAAAAGATCGAGCGAGAAATATTAGAATACCTATTTAACATCGCAAAAAGAAGTGTAAATAAAGCAGCACTGTGGCTAATATTGTGCCATTGGGCACTCTCAGTAATAGTGGAACGTTTTTACAGTACCGTATGGATTGCATATCCACTACAGCCTATTTTCAATCATTTCCTTGCCCAATGATTATAAGTCAATATATTTTGTTGAAATTTAATTTCTGTGAAACGTTGGAAACTAAAGGGGCATTAATATGTATACCACGATGGCTAAAATGGTGTTGTCTCTGTGTAGAGTTAAAAATGGAAACGTTCTATCATTTGTTTATTGAGTGTGAAAGTCTAAATCAAATTAGAGAAAGTTATATGAAATCATATGACAAGCAGTTCAATGACATGGATAAGCTTTGGAATATTGTAATGGAAGGAAAGGATATTAATTTTATATATTTTTAAGCAGTTTTTATTGGAAATCTATTCACATTTTAAATGATTTATCTGAAGGTGTATTTTAAGTGTTATTGTATTGTAATTAGACAGACATGGCATATTTTGCAGTTAAGATATCAAAGTAACATGTTTTAATTAGTGTTTTTCTTAATTTGATGTGTTTAATGTTGTTGTTGTTGTGTATTACATGTGTACATGTTTATTGTTGTGTTTGATATTGTATATACAAACCATATGGTTGAATGTATATTATGAAAAAAATATATAATCAAATGTATTTTTGGCAAATTGAAACCATTGAGAATTCAATACCGTAGACCTCTTATTAGGACTGGCTTCTGCTCGACTATAGAGGCGCTGAAGTTTTATAAATATTTTTAAAGAGCATCATATAGAATTTGCAGTGGCCCGATATGTTCACAGGGCTTGGTTACTTAGGATGAAGCTATTGGACAAGAGCAATGATGATGAGGACTTCAATCTCATTACCTGAATTTTAACGAAGCTGTGAGTTTACTCTCCTCATGTTTTTTATTATGTGCTTCAGCAAAATGTTCATAATTGTTTTGCATTATAGGGTACGAGCTTGATAACATTTTGGTTTTGAAGATGCATGATGGTTTTATGCTAATGTTTACTCTTTTTGCAAGTTTGCTTTCCATTTACTTTATGGTTTTATTCTGAATAAAGTAAAAGATTGATATGTGCTAGGCAATCCTTTGAGGTAAGAACATCTTGCTTCAATGAAGGCGTTAATGTCCGCTTCTATGTGTGAAGTGGAATACTGGAATGCGTAAGAGCTGCTTCCACAAATCATGCTGTCTGCAGTCTAGATGCTAGTTTATTTCCTTTGCTCTGCAAATAATCAGTTCTGTGTGCTTTAGTATACATCAGCCAAAGTAGAGGATTAACCTCTTTAATGTTATAACACATCTGACAAAGTTGTTTAGATATCATTGGTTTCCCTTTAGAATATTTAAAACAATGTTGTACCCACCTTTGTAGGTCAAGGTTGTATCCCCTGACTATGCATGCAGAACAAGAGACAGTAAGTGTGGGCTTGTTTAGAAAAATATGCTGGAGCACCATTAGACGATCTTGGTATGTGTGCTGATGTGTCTCCCAAGTGTTTTCTTTGGTGTCTAAGTGGTTTATTTTGGTGTCTGTAATAATAAAGACATTATTTATGTTTGGAATGACCCTTAGCAGAAGGACATGCCACTGGGTAAGTCAATTTGTCCTAATGGCTGGAATTCCTAGCTATCATAATAAAACCTTGAGCAAACATCCAGAGTGGAATGCGTAGTATTGCTACTTCGCTTCCAGTTGTAAGGGCCACTCAAGAACACACATTGGCTTCAACACTAGTTTGTAATCAGGACATTTCTGAGCAGTACTTAATTGAAGCCATCTAAAGTGTAGTGATCTAGCGTTCAAGATACTTGAGCGTATTCAGGTGTATAGATCTGTTGGCTGCAGGATCCCTTCAGTATTGCAATATAGAGTGTATTGTTGTTAAGTTTTTCTTTTCTGGAACAAACATTTGTTCTGGTATTTTGTAAACATGTGAACAATATCCTATTTTATTGGTTTCAGCATAGTTGTAAACTGTGCATGTAAAAGCATTTTGACCAGAAGAAATGATACTTCTAAATCCTTATCCTGTTACTGTCTGGAAAAGGAGTGGTTTGACTCATTTGATGGTAAATACGTTTTTTGGATTTGTATTTTCTGGTTTCGAATTTGATAGAAGGAAAATTAGGTTTCACTAATGCCTGAAGTGGTTTCATCAATAATGCATGGATAGTCACATAAGTACCTCTGCAGTTGAACAAGCCAGTAATTCTTGAAGCTGTCTGAGTGTGCAAGGGTTTTGTAAGTGTTCACATTTTTCTAGAAATTGTTAGGAGAGACCCCTCCACTCATCTGACACTTAAAAGCCTAAAAACGTACCCTGCTATTTTTAATCAAATTTATGTATAACCTTTTGAAACCAATGTCTCTATGTTTAAATCCACTTTTTCTGGGTGGTCTTTAAGGGCCTCATTACGACCCCGGCAGTAAGTACCGGTCATTACCGGCATGGCGGAAGTACCGTGTCTGTGCTGGCAATAGACCGCAAAAAGCAACCTATTATGAGTACGCGGGCAAGAGCTTTGCGCCATGCCGGTAATGACCCCACCGCCATGCCATAAAAGGGCGAAAAATCCCCCTTTCCGACATCGTCTGTAGTGCAACTATCTCCTCCGGCATCCAAGCCATCGGCATTAGCGGTGACTGCTAATAGGGGTCACCTCTAATAGCGTTAACCGCTATTAGCGGTAACCGCAAATAAGCAGAACCGGAAGTAGCGTCATCCCAGAGGAATGGGAAAGAGCACAGTGGCCATCTTTAAAAACACAATCCATTGCCATCCACCACAACCAGGAGCCATCTGACCCCCAGAACTCTGCCACACCTCCAACACCACCTGCTGCATCTCACCATGCCGAAAGCTGTCAAGAAAACCACTGATCGCCTGCGCAAGGAGCCCTTCTCCCGAGAGGAGTTACCATGCTGGCAGAGACGCTGCAGGAACATGCAGATGTGGTGTTTTCCAAAGACATGACCCGTGCTGCAGTGCAGCGCAAAAAAACAAATATGGGTGGAGGTCGCCCAGAAAGTCAGTGCCGTTGGCATCACACCCCGCACTCCCAAAGACTGCCGTGAGCGATGGGATGATCTGCGTTTACGCGTGCAGCGCATCCTCTCCGCCAACCGCAACCTGGGGATGGTGACAGGCAGAGGTGCGGAGTCCCCCATCAAATTACAACCATGGGAGGAGATATGCGCCACCACCATAGGGACAGAGGCAATTCAGAGTCGGGGACATGGAGTGAGGAGCCCCGTCATCAGCCGATGCAGGTAGGTGTCCCAAATGATACAATGCTAATACCACCACGATGATGTCCACCTGAACTGACAGTGCAATGATGTAGAGCAGGGTCCACCAGAAACATGAGTACAAGACTGCCTACAGGCAGGGCAGAGCATCACCTTGTCCACATGCAGAATGCACCCGATATGTGTCAGGCCAGACGCCTCCATGCATCACCCACCCAAAAGCCAAGCAACCCATATGCAACTCCCCCAATGTCAATCATCTGCCATTCCATATGAATGCAGCCACCCCAATGCATGCCCGATGCCTGTAGACCCATCACTAACCCTCTCCCTCTATTGGTCCCCCACAGGCACGCATTCAGACAGTGGTGAGGAGGACATCAGGGAGGAAGATGCCACACCACGTAAGAAGGCCAGGGCCGAGGAGGGAGAACACCGCCCCTCCACTTCAAGGGGTATAGGCCAACCGGCACCACAGCGGAAGGCCAAGAAAACACCACAGGCCACAGCACCAATGTGCACTACGGCACCCACTACAGCACCCACAACAGCCACCAGCACCCAGCGACAGAAGGGACTGTATCGCTTGCCAGCAGCACAGTGGGTGAGACAGCTACCACAGCAGCGCTTACTGACAATGAGGAAGATGGTCAGCTGCATGTTGCAACTTCCGCCACAGGCCCCCTACTTTCCCCACAACTATCCCCATGCAGCATGCACGACAGCAGCATACACGGGCTGTCTCCGGTTCTTTCATGGCCTGCAACTCCCAGCACCACGCCAACTGTGCCCGAGGAACATTGCATGTCAGGAACCCCTCCAACATCCACCGCAGCCCCAACCAGCCAAGAGGGGATCCGGGATATTCAAAGGCGCCAGGAGGACCTCACAGGCCTGTTGACGCAGCATATAACAGAATGTGGGAGGGCAAGGGATGACATTCGGGAATGTGCTGCATCCTTGAAAACGGCTATCGAGTCATCCTCGAAGGACATTTGTGCCGAATTGGCAGCAGCCGGCTCGTCCTCTCTGAAATGGTTGCAGCAATGCAGGCCATGCATCCACCACAGTTGCCCGAACAACCTGGAACATCTTCGACTGCTAGTTCAACCAGGACCAGCCCCATGCGTAGGTCTCGCAGGAACCTGCGCAGATCAGACAGGGGGGCACCTGGTGCTGGAAGAGGGGGAGGGCAGTAGGTACAGCTATGCATAGTGGTGCCATGTGGACTACTGGTGCACGCTACTGCACACCATGTGTGGGGAAGTCAAGGGGGGGGAGAGGGTGTGTGGGGGAGTTGAGGGGGGAGGTGGAGAGGGTGTGTGTGGGGGAGTTGAGGGGAGAGGGGGGAGATGGTGTGTGTGGGGGAGTTGAGGGGGTAGGGGGAGAGGGTGTGTGGGGTGGAGGGCTTGTTCACTTTGTTATAATTCTTTAATCCACATTTTGGTAACTCATGATTCACATGTGTGGACATTGCTTATTGCGTACGTGTGCTTTATTGGTGAACAGTCTACAGTGTCCATGTCCCTGACACACCAAGTGCCCCGAGTGCCACCTCCATGTCACACTCCCCGTCCATGTGTGCTAGAAACATTGGTTAATCAGAGTCTGACGCATGGCATGTCCCTCCTGTGCATCGCTGCCTCCCTGAGGTGCTGCCCCATCCCCACCCTCCTCATCCTCATCGTCAGGTGGTTGGAGTTCAGCGTCAGGAGGCAGGGGCACATTCCGTCTGATGCACATATTGTGTAGCATGACACATGCCATGACAATCTTGGCCACCTTCTCATGGCGGTACAGGAGTGCCCCACCAGACCTGCTGAGGCAGTGAAACCGTGCCAAATGTCTGCTCAATCACTACACGGGTACGTGTATGTGCACGATTGTAGTCCTCCTCATGCCTGTTCTGTGGGTTCCGGACTGGGGTAAGGAGCCACCTCTTCAAGGGATAGCCTGCATCACCTGCATGTGGGCAACAATGTATATGTGTAAGTCATCACATCATATGGGACCTCTAGCATTGACACCATAGCATGCATTGATTTCCTGATTGCAACCACATTCCCATGCATGAATGGAAACACACGATGTGACTGCTATGTGTGTATTCCTCTTATGGACTGGTGTGCGTGCCATCAACTAGTGGGCGCAGGGAGGTCCAGTTCCTTGTGAGTGCTCATGCACTGTGTTCGTCCACGCCGGTTGTTGCTATGATCTGGCTGATGTCCAGTAATGTGTGTGCTTTCACCTTGGCACCGTTGATGTCAGCCTCATGATGATCACACTACGCACAACAAATGGTGGCATGCACTTTTGTTGGACCTCTGTGTCAGTGTAGTGGTGTATTAATGTATTTTGCCCTCATGTGACTCCTTTGTACGCAGTAATGTGGGACTGTCCTTTCAGTTGGTGGTATTTGGTGCTGTTTATTGGCCATAGTAATTGCTTGTAGCTGCATTGTGTTGAGGGGGATACGGTCTGATTAAGTACAGTGCACATGTAGATGGCTATGGAATGGTTGTCACACTGCATCATTTACATGGTAGGGCAGCTTTCATCTTGCATTATGTGGTCAGGTGTCAGGTCCAGTCTGGCCTGCTTTGGGGTATGAGCATGGTCCATTCTCTCAGGCACTCACAGCCAGGTGAAGTATGCACCCCCCCCCCATCTCAGCTAGGTGAAGTATGCATCTCTCCCCTCCCATCTCAGCCAGGTGAAGTATGCATCTCTCCCCCCATCTCAGCCAGGTGAAGTATGCATCCCCCCCATCTCAGCCAGGTGAAGTATCCATCTCCAGGTGAAGTATGCATCTCCCCCCCATCTCAGCCAGGTGAAGTATGCATCCCTCCCGCCCATCCCAGCCAGGTGAAGTATGCATCTCTCCCCCCCATCTCAGCCAGGTGAAGTATGCATCTCTCCCCCCCATCTCAGCCAGATGAAGTATGCATCTCTCCCCCCATCTCAGCCAGGTGAAGTATGCACCTCCCCCCCCATCTCAGCCAGGTGAAGTATGCATCTCTCCCCCCCATCTCAGCCAGGTGAAGTATGCATCTCTCCCCCCCATCTCAGCCAGGTGAAGTATGCATCTCCCCCCCCAACTCAGCCAGGTGAAGTATGCATCTCTACCCCAATCACCTACCCACATCGCATTTCCATGAGCCTAACATGCGACTCACCGAGAAGCCAGGATCTCTGCCCTGCATGTCGCTCCATGTAGCGTGGTATCGTGGAGTTCCACAGGACCATTGAATCATAGGTTGATCCGGGGTATCGGGCACAGCAATGTGTGATGATCTTGTTTGAGTCACATACCATTTGCATGCTGATGGAGTGGTATATCTTACAGTTGCGGTACACTACCTCGATGGCATGTGGGACCACCAATTACACATGGGGGCAGTCCATGGTACCTATGCAATTTGGGATGCCTGCCAGTGCATGGAAGCCAATTTTGGTGTCGGAAATCTCCTGGGCTGTCCGTGGTAGGGATATGTGGTCGCTTGTGTGCTTCAGGAGGGCATCAAGCACTTGATTCAGCGTACGTGAGAATAATGGTTGTGATATGCCATGCATGTGCCCCACTGTGTGCTGGAAGGTGCCTGTGGCCAGGAAATGGAGCACAGACAGTACCTTCAGTAGGGGTGGGATGGCGGTGCCTGATTCAATCTGGCTGACAATGTCGTCATGTATCATATCCACAATGGTGATGATGGTGTCCCGGTCCAGAAGGTACAAGGTGTGGATCTGCTCAGGGGTTAGGTTGAATGGGCTGGCTCTGATGCGAGGGATTGGGGGCTGCCTGCGTGGTGCCACTGGCTGCACTGGTGGGGCATGCTGGCCCTGCCTCGCCCTCCTTCTCCTCCTGCATCTCCTCTGTTCTGCCGGTTGTTGTTGTTGTTCTTGCAGCAGTTCCACTGCAATCATGTCCTCCAGCCCCAGCATTTCTAGTAGTATTGGAATCATTGTGGAGTGTGACTGGGTGTGGGAAGGGGTGGGGTGTGCTCCTTTTGTGCTGGCCCAGTCTGTATTGCCTCCACCTGTGCTGATTGTGTGCACCTGTGGCAGTTGGGAACACAGCACATGGCCCTTTACGGGTGGTCCGCCATGCCGGAATTAGCTCCATGCTGGTAAGGTACTTTTCGGGCTTCAGTAGGGCGTTATTTGCATGTCCGTCTGACTTGTGATGATCCCCTGTTTGCGCCATGCCGGTATTGGCGGGATGGTCGCGTGCCCACGCTCCTGGCGCTATTAGCGGCACCTTTAATTACGGTGCTGCTAATAGCGGGTTGGCGTGTCCCAATCGGCCGGAGCGGTAAGCGATGCTGGTAATCCTTTACCAGCATCGTTATTCACTTACCGCCCGGTTGGTAATGAGGCCCACAATCTTCATCAGTACGATATATGTCATCTATGTTTTGCCAACAATTTGGAATGTTTTCTAGTAAGCTGTATTCTACTTGAGAATGTTCCTGTGCTGTTTTTCTAGCCCCAAGGAATTCCTTTTGAAATAAGGTTAATGGAATGTAGTTAAAATTCTCTGGGTCTAAATGCTGGGTAAGAACCTATTGCCCAAATATAATACTGGTTTGTTTTTACACTTCTGGATGTTACTTAACAGTCCAGAGCTGCAACAATGTTGAACTTCATCAGTGTGTGTGTGTGTGTGTGCAGTTTTCTGTAGTCTAAAAGCAAATGATAAGAAACATCTGGTTTGGCAATTCGAAGCCTGGGCATATTGTATGGACCTACCTGTTATATTAGGACTCTGTGGTCTACCAAATAATCTACTATCTCTTTCATGTAACAGATATCTTGTGCTTTAATAGGGTATGTTCCTTAGAAATAGGTGTTTAGAAGCTGGAATTGGGTGTGTGCACTGATTGTGTTTTTTTAATTCAAAGTAAACTTACACAATTATAAATTAGATAACAACAAAACAAAGAAAATAGAAAAGAAAAAGGAAAGAAGAAAGAAAGATAAAAACAAGCTTTGCCGCGGGAGACTCTGCTTCATTGCCGCTTTGAAAAACTCTTGGGAAGCACTACGACGTCCAGAAGGCTCTGCAGCTCAGATTTAGAGGTGGACCTATTTAAGAGAAGCTGCGCGCGCACCGCCCGCGCGCACCCACCAAGTCCCCAGAAGTCCCGCTTTGCCGCGGGAGACTCTGCTTCATTGCCGCTTTGAAAAACTCTTAGGAAGCACTAGGACGTCCAGAAGGTGATTACCTTTGTTGACATTTTCATCTGCACATTCAGTGCCAACAAACTTTCTAATACGACGTCTCTTTCTTCATATAGGCTCTGCAGCTCAGATTTAGAGGCGGACCTATTTAAGAGAAGCTGTGCGCGCACCGCGCGCACGCGCCCAGCAAGTCCCCAGAAGTACCGCTTTGCCACTTCGCCGCGGCGCCGTGGGGCCCGTGGGTACTTGCTTGGTTATTATTATTATTATTATTATTATTATTATTATTATTATTATTTTTTTTTTTTTTTTTAAGTCAATTGTAGAATTTTTCCCACCCTCAAAACCGGTATGCCCAAGGGTTTATTGATTGATCTTGGGGTAACTACACCGAAGGACTCACAGAAATTGCTTGCAAATTCTACTTCAACCCCAAAAACTTTGCGCTTTAAGCGCGCTGTCAATCTTACCCTGAAGATACCGAGCTCTCCAGACATACGTAAGTTTTGCAAAGAAACTCAACCCTGTACTCTTGAGGCCTCCGTAGTCGAGTGTCATACGCTAGCGTCTGACGCCATTTCTCGTGAGGCACTATTGAAAAAAATGAACATTTTGTCCCGTCAAGCCCTTGCACATCCTATGAGTCATACATCCTTCCCACAAGCCCAAATCTCTGCAGCTACGAACCCTGACTAGCATTTCCCTCTTGGCGCCTCGGCAGCCAAATGTCGGGTTGATCAGAATGCCATCACTGACTGTAGCATTCTTGAAAACGTGCCTCCCACTGCCGAGCTTCTCCATAACCTTTCGCCTACAGCGCCACATACATCAGACGTTGCAATAATTGATCTTAATCCGTCCAATTCTGCATTTTCTCCCCAACTCTTGTCCGACAATCTATCCAAATCTCCTATCATGTTCTCGACTTGTGGCTCTTCCATCTCAAAGATTTACTTTTGTGCCCCCACTCCTCGAAGAACAGCAGTCCCTACTTAAATCGCCAATGCTGTTCTGAGCACATCTCCTGCCATCAGTTGTATTCAACTCTCACCTCCAGAATGTTCATGTAAAAAGCAAACCCCTAAAATTGTACCCCCGTTAGCGAACCACATTGAATGCAATTCGGCTCTCTCACAGTTTGCCCTAAATGCTCTCCATGTCACTCTTACAACTTTAACCAAGTTGTATTATACTTTGGAAGCAAAGTTGCAAACCCACACGGTGTTGCTGGAAAAAATAAATGCATGGAAAACCTAGTGGTCTCTTGAGCATCCAAAACCAGTCTTGCCCACTTCCCTGAATACATTTCCACCTGGCCCACATTCATTGAATTCAAACTTCGTGGCCCCTCGATCTGACCATGTTCGCTCTGACTCACATGCCAAACCTGATGTTTGCCCTCCAGATCTTGAATGTTTATTAATTTCTTCTGTTACTATCCTCCAAGCCCTAGAGGAACTACCGGATCAGGCATTGCCCTTTATTGAACAAATTATCCGTCCTTCTGAAGCGTCAGTTGAGTTTGTGTGTCCTGCTACGGGTCTGAACATCGATCCAAACGCAATCTCTGCTCAAAACAAATGCTTGAAAATAGATCAGATTTCCTCTTGTCTTCCCAAACAAAAGCAAAAACGTCTTCCAACAAAAATCAATTTGACACCCGACCCACTACCAAATGTGTGGCAAAAGAATCAAAGTCTGCTTAAACCCCAAGTGTAGCAGACTTCCCCCATGAAAGAAACGTACACCATTTTCTCCAAAGATAAGAACAACCACCCCAGTGCTGTCAAACTTCAGAAAAATGTCTCTGGAAAGAACAAAATTAATACTGCCAAATCTAAAACTTTCATAAAAAACTTGAACTTGCCCAAACAAACCATACGCAATGCTGCACGATCTGTTACAAATAAATATCTTGCAATGAAACAAGCAAAAGCGTTAAGTACTGAGACAGCTTTGCCTCAACCTCCTACATCCTATGCTCCTTTAGATCAACTAGTAGAGATTGCCACACAGCAACTTGAGCCCACATTTAACAAATCCCCCACTGCAAAAGTTGTAATGATAGAGGCCCCAAGTGACAGAATCAGTTTTGATTCAAATTTAAACCATGATGCAGCACATCGAGACGAGATTAAGAAAGCAGTTGACGTCTATATGTCCTCTATATCATATGGGCCAATCGTTCCCAAATCTGCTAGTAGTACTACACTTTCAAATATGCCTCAAACGATGCATAATAGTCTCCCTGATGCCTCATCCCAAAGACTCATAAATACTGTGTCCCATCCCCTTGTTGTTAATTCTGAACCGGCTGTCACTCCAGACCCATATGCGCAACTAGTGAAAATGGCCCCGGAAATGATTGGCATGCTACAGTCGCTTACCAAATCGAGACAAACAACTGTTGTTTCTCGTGTGAATCCAACCAATTTTCCCCCTTCCCACTCAAACCCTTTACCTCGAAAATCCATAGGCAAACCCCCAGCCAATTACTCGCTATTACTAGCATGCAAACCCAGTCCTTCTCCACAATACATCTTGAACCGAAGTTCCCTCCTGGCCATTTTTTCGGACATTCGTTCACTTGAAGACATTGGTTCATCTGACATCACATTGGTAGAATTGGCACCTCAGCAAAACACCAACTCTGTCAGAATGTGGATTCATTCGCGAGCCATCCAGAATTTAATCTGGATGGCCAGAGATTAATTATTTTCTTTGGGTTTTGTCCTCTCAATCGATACCCTCAATATGTTAGCTCTGAACCAAACCAATCACTCATCAGTCAATTTTCAGCACGCCCCTCATGGGCATCCTACTAATCAGGCCTTAACTCCAAGTGCCTCTCATCATTCTTTAGGCCTGCAATCACATTAGCTAGCCTCAGAGACCAACAAACAGATTATATCGCTTGTTAGTTGGAACACTAGAGGCTTTTCACACTTGATCAACAACAATAACAATAACCTTATGTCTCATCATATACTTCTACTTCAAGAAACGTGGATGACTTCAGTGCCACCGTGGGACAACCATCAAGTTTTGTTAAATCCAGATCAACGTGGGATCTCTGGAAGACCAACCTCTGGCCTTCTAACAGTAATCAAGATGGGATGTGGTATGGCCGCTCAAGAATGGTGCTGCCCAAATCAGTATCTTCAAATGATTAGACTTTCCTGTTACATAAATCACTATGCTTTGATCAATGTATATTGGAATGTGGCTGATGTATCGGATGGTTGTTTCTTCAAGGCTTTCATAGATCTTCTTAATTTGGTGGCCCTCGATCCCCTAGTATCTAATATAATTGTTGCAGGGGATCTAAATTTAGATTGCTTCATCCCGCGTGCCTCCAGTAAACTTAGATTATCCAAATGAATGGCTCTGGATGATAATTATGATCTAATTATGCTCAATGGAGCTTTTCCAACCGATACACCTCCTAGGTTCACTTGGAAGAGAGGATGCAGTATGTCCATAATTGACTACATTTTTGTGAATGCTTCAATGTTTTCCAGCATGGACCACTTTCAAGTGATCCCAAATCAGAACAGTGATCACAACCAATTAGTTGTAAAATGGACGATTCAGTCCCCATGCATCAAACTCGTTGAAAATCACGCTCATCGAAATTTAACACTCAACAATGGAGGCAATCATCTCTGATGGTCCCCCAGTTCCTTGTGTGAGCTAAATTGAGTCCTGGAAACTAGGAACGAGTCTGATGTCATTCACTATTCCAATTTGTTACAATATTTCCAGCATTCCAAAATGTTTAAACCCCAGGGGGCTTCAATGACTTCAGGCCCTAGACTTCACGTTTTCAATTCACAAGTACAACTACTAAAAGCTCACGCAAAGGCCTCGAAACGTCAGGCCATGTATGCTCCCGCAGCTGACCATGCATCCATCCTAAGATCCATTAAGACGAGGCACAAAAATGCCATTAAAGCTCTGAAAATCCAGATGTACCAACATGACGGGGAAGACATGCTTTCTTCCTTTCAAACTAAATCTGCTATTGGTGTGTGGTCCCTACTAAATAAATCTACTTGTCTTCCACAAGTTGTTTTGCAATCCAATCCGGTATCTGAATTAGAGTGGATTAAGCATTTCACAGCGTTGTATGCCTGTCCGTTTCACCCTCCTAGCTTGATAGCATTTGATACATGGAGCTCTTTCCATCTAATCTTTGACTTAGATGACACTACATTTTTTATCTCAAAAATTAGCAACTCAGGTGCTTGTGGCCCAGACGGTCTCTCAAATCATATGTTCAAAATGCATCCTGAACAATGGGCCGTGATTCTCCACAAGATCTTCACCACCATTAACACCACACAGTCGTTACCTCCCTCCTGGACACACTCAATAATAGTCCCCATTCATAAAAAAGGGGACCGTTCTGTTCCGGCCAGCTATAGGCCCATAGCGTTATTAGACGCACCCGGTAAAATCTTTGCTAGAATTGTTCTTAGGGACTTCAATTCCTGGACCCTACGTAACAATCTAAGGGACCCTTTTCAGGCGGGTTTTGTTGCCGGCCTTGGAACTTGTCCCAATCTTCTAACTCTTAACACTCTCAGATCTAAATATGCGGACAAGAACCAAGCGTTATACTTAGCATATATAGACTTCAAAGCAGCATTTGATTCCATCGATAGAGCACTCTTACAACAAAAACTTATTTTCCACAAGTGTCCCATCTCACTTTTAACTCTAGTAATGCTGCTCCATACTAACACAACGGTACAGATCAGATTATCCATGGCAGGAAAACTCTCATCCATTATTTCGACTCAGAGAGGTCTTAAGCAGGGATGCATTCTTGCGTCCTCCATATTCAACTTTTTTCTGTTCGATCTTGGAATTAGTCTACAAGCTACTAATAGTGACTCCCCCAAACTTGGGTCCCACACCATAACTCATTTGGTCTATGCGGATAATCTGATCCTCATTTCACAGACGCCCTCCGGGCTACAAAAGTTATTGGATTGCTTGGCTACTTATGTCTCAAGCAACAATCTCACAATTAACACCCATAAAACACAAACCATGATATGTAAGCCCCATGGTAAATCAAAGGCAAAGCGCCATTGTTGGCACCTACACAACGCCCCTCTGTCCCAAGACTCCTTCTACAAATATCTTGGGGTCATCATCCAGGCCTCCGTCTCCTCACAGGAGTGGGAAGGGGACATACAATTGAAACTCTGTATGTTAATTACCCAGGCAAAAGTTTTAAAGAAGAAATATGGTAAATTCACGCTCAAACATATTCTTCTTTTTTACCAACAAAAGGTAATTCCCGCCTTGTGTTATGGCTCGGAAACCAAGCTGCTTATGAAATCCAGCTGGTGGAAAATTCTAGAGGCACGCTTTTGGAAACAGATTCTTCAGCTGCCATAGTGTATGCCTCTACCGCTGATACGGCACGAATTAGGAATTCCCTCCCTGAAATCACACAATGAATGGAGGATGTGTGCTCTATTTAGAAAATGTATATTAGGTCTCACATCTGACGGACTCCTCGGCATTCTAGCACAACATCTTTTAGCTCAGAATCATGCTTTCACTAAGAGTTGGTGCAATAGTGTATTCCATATTCTAGCCGACGCTTCCATTACTCTAGATTTAATTATACAGAATCCAAGCCGAGCTAAAAAAAATTCTATTTATGACTGGACAAAAACTCACAGTCTATGTTTGAAGTACAAATATTTTGACACTCGTGTCTTTGCTACCAAAGCTTTGTACACAACAAAACTTTATCTTTTGAAATGTCTGAGTTCACACATTAGACAACAATTTCTCAGTTTCCGTTTAAACCTGTGGCCAACTGCGGATTTGTTGGCAAAAATAAATCTATTTCCAAAAGATCAGGCTCATTGTCACTTTTGCCTAGACAAATCACAAAGAGAGACCTTGGAACATTGCATTTTATTTTGTCCAATGCTCACTAGCCAAAGGATAACCTATTTCACAAAATGCAGCTTAAGTAAATATAAATTTATGTCAATGGACACCATTTGGTCCTATATAACCAATAACCCAGACTTGGGAATGAGAGTGGCGATTGTTCATTACTTAGAGGCCATCTTTCCCAGAATTTATTCTGAAGGTTAAATTTAAGTATCTTAAGATGACCACCTCTCAGTGTATTTCTATTTGTGACTTCATTTATTTGCTTTTGAGCTTTTATCAATCTTTTATCAATCTTGTTCCAACTCTCCCAGTGAAATATGTAGTCCAATTATTTTTGTAAATTGCATTGTTGTGTAAACTGTAAACAATTTTGTATTGCTTCACTTGTATATAACGAAAGGAAAATAAATTTGAAAGGATGATGATATTATCCATATCAAATAAAAACATTAAAAAAAATAAAAAAAATAAGCTTATATAAATACATATATTAAAGAAAATGCAATTATATATGATTCATTTATCAATCAATACACATGTCCTTACTCTCAGAAATCAATTATTGTTGGATAAACTACTAGAAACAGCTTTAATTAATGATTCTTGATTTCTATTAAAACATTTCAACCAGAATTTACTAGTAGATAAAAATCCAATATCGTGTCTGAGCCAAGAAAAATATATTTACCTCAAGAGTTGTAAACGAGGACACAAGCGCTCCAATGTTTCCAATTTGGTATTATCTTTGCATACTCTACAGCATCAAGCCTCTCTCAGATTTTTAAGACTTGCCCCAAGATCTTGTAAGAAGGAAATAAATTAAATTACAGTCTGAGAAATAAACTACACCATGATTTTTTTCGAAAATGCTTCTAAATATTTTGGTAAAGAGTTTAGATATCTTTCTACAGGAGATACATATTTTAAAAGGTTATACTTAGTGAGGTTATCTCTTGTCAAAGGGGAATCCATTTGCCATAACTTCTGCTATACATGATTTGGATTGCATGTAAGGCAGTCAGATCTTACATTAATAGAACTCAATAAATCAGTGCAACATTTGTTCCAACTATTAATTTCATGTAAGTTCTCACTTTCCATTAGAAAATTAAGGTTACAATGTAATTATGTTTTGGGACGATCAAATATTTTGCAATTAAGAATCAAGATTTTTGAGTTTACCATAGTCTGCAGCGACACAAGCCTAATTCATAACATATGACAGTTATGGAAACCCCATTTGGCAAATGAGGAACTCGCCTCAAAAATAGCCCTTCCTGTCTCAGCCATAAGGATGTATTTTTCATATTTAATAGCTCTGCTCCATAAGCAATACATGGTACTACTTTAGAGTTATAATACTTTATTATGGACAGGAACAAAAAATGTCCATATTTGTATAGAATTTTTTCACATGGGTTGCAAAGTGCAAGATTGTTGATCAGGCCTTATCTTACGATCTTTTACAGTGCATCCTCTCATGGATTAGAAACCCTAAGTATGTCAGATGGTCAACAACGTCAAGGTTGACCTTATTCAATCTCCAGGTGAAGCACTTATTTTTTCTATATCGTTACATAACTATGATCTTTGATTTTTGGAATTATTTTCCAGATCATTTCTTTTAATAAAGATTCCAAGGCATAATGCGATAGAAGTTGAAATGAGCAAAACAAAATCATCATTATAAGCCAACAATTGTCAAGAAAATGATCGAAGAGAGGAGGAAAACACATTTGTCTTTCCCAAATCTTCTCCAAGATCAGAATTAAGGAGGTTTAACAGGGCTGTCTCTAGGACCCAGCCTTGTCATAAAAGTCATAAAAGTCCTAATACCCAAGGACTCTAAGGCCTCTGCCATAGAGGCTCATTTGAATTGAGGTATTTAAATGTAGATGACTGAAGATACTAATGAATTAATCTGGACACCCCCACCTTAGAAGCTTCTCCCAGAGTAGATTTCGATTCCACAAATCAATTGCAATTGCTTAATCAATGAAGGCTATAAATACGGGTTGAATTTGCAACTTAATATTGTTTTTAAGCAAGGATAGCAAAAAGCCATTTTAAAAGGTGCCAAGACGTTTCATAAAACCAGACAGATGTTCATCAATTCTACTGCTGTCAAGCATCCACTCATCTAGGTGTTTCAGAAGGATAAATAAAAGCATCTTACTAGAGACATCCAGAAGGGCTATGGGCCAATAGCTTGAATGAGGATTGGTTGAAGTTCATTTGTGTTTCCAAAATAAATGGTACTTCCACTGGGCCTGCCATGGCCCACTCGGACATTACAGGACACGCAGTGATCGACGAACATGTACGATCCTTGTTTGTGTGTTGCGTACAATCAATCTGCTGCTGATTTATTAGGGGAGGCAATCGTGGAGCCAAGTATGTGTCAACCATCTGTTTTTGTTCTGCCAGCGCTACTTGGTTTTGTGCACCATCCAACGCGTCCGAGACCCCATCAGAGAACATGACAGATTTCTGGACAGGTTTAGTCGGGGCTGATATGTTTCAGATACACTCTTTTTGTTGTATAAGGTGGACTATCATCAAGAGGAGAATGGGAGATAACTGGTGTGACTGTTAATTATATTCATCCACTGCTATTACTGAGTCTTCAAGTTCTTTCAAATGAGATTTGCCATGTTCTTCAAGACTCTTAGACACTGGACAGTTGTCTTTTAACCATTTGACTAGATCGTCAAACTGGGAAGTTTGTTTGGTTAACCTGGCGTCCAGGGTCTCAAACAATTTGACTAGACTCAAGATTGTAGTGTTAATTGCTACTAGGGCAGCTTGTAACATAGATATGTGATTTGAGTGTTCCACATTATAGGCCGGTCTGTGAGCTCTTGGAGTTGGATGTACAAAAGATTGGAGAATAGAATGGGCCTCCTCCAAGGTGGAGTTCAGTTCAATCGATTGTGAATTATAAGAAGCTCTCTTGTCCATAATGGGGATTGGAGATTCACATTGGCTGGCATAGATAGAAATGCCAGTGGAGTCTTGCCTCAATACTGGAAATGAGATTGGTGATAAATGGCAACCTGATGTAGGGGGTGTGCCATGTCCCTTGACTGAATCAAGAATTGTGTTATCTGATAAAGATTGGTGGTGTATCCGCTCACAAGAAGTCAAAGACCGTTTACAAAATGATTTAGTCATATGCATACTAGGTGATCTCGGCATATTCGTCAAGTCCAGAGGGGGCAGTCTCAGAGGGCTGTTAATTAGCATGGTTGCTTGCATTGGGGCTACTGGTTTCATAGTGCCAATTATGTTATGTGAATGAGTAGAAAAAACCAGAGTGATGGTAATAGCAGAGTGGTAAGTCTGTAAATAGGCTGCAGGGCCCTTTGGGCTTGGCAGTCGCATGGCAGGCATATCAGAATTGAGTGAGTAAGCAGAGAAAGCCATCTCCCGTGCTTGACTACGGATGGGGGGGCCTAGAGAAAATCACTGACCTTGGCACTCGCTTCTGGCCGTATTTGGCCAGATGATAATACAGAAAGTGCTCTCGCAGCCTCATGGCTTCCACCGCAAAGTGGGTGCTTTAACGGTGCTTCCACGAGTTTGCGTGTGCTGTGTGCAGGCACACTCGTAATGTAGTGGAAGTTGCCGCGTAAGCAGGGGGCGGGCCAGCAAGGCACCTGTAAGGCAATGTAAAGAGAAAATAAGGAGCTTGTATACAGGACTTGCAAAGTTGCAAAGTTGCAAAAGTTGGCTGATAGTGGATGGGGTCAGCACAGCACACTACAGGACAAAGTCACCTTAGTAGCTGAGGTCTGTGGCAACAACAGTGAAAACTGCAATAAATCTGACAAGTCCAAGCAGATTCCGGGACAGCAGAGTAGCTTGCGGCGAAGCGGGTGCTTTAACGGTGCTTCCACGAGTGCGCACGCGCTATGCACAGGCGCACTCGTAATGTAGTGGAAGTTGCCGTGTAAGCAGGGGGCAAGCCAGCAAGGCACATTGGTAGCTGAAGTCCGTGGCAACAAAAGTGAAAACTGCAATAAATCCGACAAGCAGAGTTCCGGACAGCAGAGTAGCTTGCAGCAAACAGGTGCTTTAACGATGCTTCCACGAGGGCACCCAATTTCCCCCAATTTCCCAATTGTTGCATCTCAATTCTCTTTTTTTCCTTTTACAGCCTCATCATATACATGCTCACGAATAGGGATATTGGTTTCCAATGCCCAACGAGAACCATTTACTGTTTGATTTGCGACATGAATGAAGAAACCAGAAACCATACAGGGTACAAAGGAAATGTATGATGACAAGATAAGGTCTTCACAAACCCTTCAAGTCTTTCATTAAATCTATTTACAATGTTTGGTCCCCATATTAGTTGATGATTCCTTTTTGACCAACAGAAAGTCAATACCCTATTCGCACAGCTCTGGACTTTATACTTTGAGCTCCAAACTAAAGAGGATAGCTGAATGATCACTCACATTTTTAAATAAAAGATTCAGTTGCAAATACTTGATCTATGGTTGATGATTTCGATTCACGATGCCAAGAGGGTTTATATGGAATATCACCCTGTGTGGCCAAGTGCAAAGACCAAGTGCAGTCAGCTGAGCGGCAACCCTGTTCAGAGCTACCTGCCTGTGCGTAGACTGTTTTTCTTGATTGGAGCTACAGCCATTGGAAAGACCACCACACTGTGATTTGCACTTAAGGATCAGGTGGGTGAGCATGCAGACACGTGTAAATACCAGGGGCAGTCAGAAGTCTGCATTGCTGTGGTGCGATGGTCAGGACACTGAATTACATGAGTAATAAGGCAAAAGTATCATCTATACCCGTGTAACCAGTCTCTGTTGCTGTGTGTTGACTGGCAGCTGCTTTTTCCCATCTGATGGCCTATGTGACAAATCCCAGGATGTCACCCCTGCTTCCCTGGGGGGAGCCCCTTCACATGGGCCCAGGGAGGTGAGGCTACAACCTGATAGTCCCACTTGGGGTGGTACTCAGTGGGAGGATATCATGGGAAGTGAAACCCCTTATGGGACCAGTGACGACTATTGTGTGAGAACGTGGAATGTACATCCTCCACCCCAACCTCCCTCATCCTCCTACCCTACACAAAACTCTTTATTTCCCAACACTTCCATATGTTTTGTACAGTGGAAGACCACATCCTCATGAGATATACTGAGATGAGGAAGAGAAGGAACTAGCCATATGGAATGCATGAGAACACTGAGATGCAAAAGAATCCACCTAACCCAGAAGAGGAGAAATCATGTTGATACTGTGATGGCGAAGAAGTGCAAAGGAATGAGGAATGCCCTGTGGAACCAAGGTATGCTTTCCAGTCAATACGAACACACTGAGGATACAAAAAGAGAAAAAGGGCTGCAAAAGTTGTCTGATATTTCCTGAAGGAACCGCGAGAGCCAGCATGGTCCACGAAGGAGGAAAGGTGACCGGAACACCGAGAAGGGAGCAGGAAGGTACAGAGCTGTTCAAGAGTCACAACCCCAGAGAGAGAAGCTTCAGGCATTACTAAGATCTGGGGAGCACAAGATGGGAGAGATTTGCTGCCTGAAGGATGCTTGCAACTGCGGAGCCGCTGCAGACCAATAGAAGACCACAAGAGTCGGGGAAGCCTCACGTGGTCGCAGAGGTCAAGGAACACCCACGACGAATGCAGACCATGAGAAAAGGTGTGCACATTACTGGGGCATCGCTGTGGCCCCGAGATGGTGGTGTAAAGCCAAGAGGGGAGACAGAAGCTGAGAATACAGGGTCTGGCACCCTGACCAAGGGAAAGAGACTTTGGGCATCATTACACAGATGGCGGTAAGGGATTACCGGCACTGGTAAGGGCACCGGTGCCGGTAATCCCTTACCACCCTACTACGAGGTCCCTCAGCGGGTCCCGTCCTTAACGTGTGGTCAGACCACACGTTAAGGACGGGACCCGCTGAGGGACCTCAGAGCAAATAATGGTACCGCTAATTGCGGTACCGTTATTTGCTCCTTCCCCATTCCCATTGAGCCCTATGGGAGCTCAAATGGGAATGGGGAAGGGCCATGGTGAATGGGGAATTACCACCCCTGCCAACCTTGGAATGGGGTGGTAATTCCACCATTCACCATGCCGGACTCCGGCGGCAACCATGGCGCTACTAGCGCCATGGTTACCGCCATCCGTGTAATGAGGCCCTTTGTCTTACCTTGGGTTGCACAATAGTACTTGGCAGGAGAGTGAACCAAGTTTATCAAGGTGGAAATCCAAGGAGGAAAGGCGAGTGTTGGACCGGCACCTATAATAGGAAGAAAGATTATCATCATTCTTCATAGTCACAGTACATGACAGGGTAGTGAGCCAGGTTGACTGTGTCTAACGAAAGCTTAGAAAAACTTGAGGAAGCAGTCATTCCCCCTGGCATTGTAAACTGCCTAGAAGCCTGAGAAAGGCCAGGGGAAGGGAGACATTTCCCCACCAATCATTTTGTTGCGTCAGAAGCCTTTGAAAGGCCAGGGGGTAGGGAGCCATTCCCCTGGGCAGATAGCTACCAAAAACCTGGGTAAGCTTAGGGAGACTACCAATGTTTCAGTGACAATTTTAGGCTCCCTAGTAGGAGAAGTGACAGGATGAAACATAAATGCATACGCCTCTTCATCAGGGTCAGACTCCAAATGAATAGTGTATTGGCCATCAACATTGTGTGGGCAAGTATAGAACCTTCCAAGAAAGACATTTAGAGATGTATCGCTTTTAACATTGTTTTATGTTATCTTAACTAATTTGTAATGCTTTCATACAATCTCACCAACGGATTCAGCACAAACCTTAGCACAGATAAGGTAGTTGGTTCATTGGATACTGGGTGTAGGCAATTAACTGAGGCTATGAGGGAGCCCCCCCATTCCCCCATGTCCCTGTGAGGTTGTTACTGCCCTCCCATGTCCCTGTGTTGTTGTATCTGCTCCCACCCCTCCTCGTCCCCTGTGATGTTGCTGCTGGCCCCCAACTGTGACTTGTACCCCATGGTGGTGTTGCTGCCCCCCACAAGCCCCAGGTGCTCCGTGATGTTGCAATGGCATGTTGTACCCCCCTCTCTGTTCCCCCCTGATGACTTGTTGTACCCCCACAACCCCTCTGGTTCCCCATGATGTCGCTGTGTGTCCCCCTCGCCCTGCAGTCCTGCTCACATTCATTGCATGAGTTGTCTTGATTCACGAAGGGTTCACCATCAATGACTTTTGCCATCGCTTGGATTTGACTTTTGTACACATTGGGCCTCATTCTGACCCTGGCGGTAAGGGGTTAACGGCACCGGTAAAACCAGCCGTCCTTAGCGGGAGCCGCTAAGGGACCAGGGAGCTAATAACAGACCTGCTATTTGCGGGCCCGTTATTAGCTCCCTCCCCATTCCCATTGAGCCCTATGGGGGCTCGAATGAGAATGGGGAATGGTTTTCTGACTGGGGACTTACCGGGTCCTCCAAGGTTGGAATGACCCGGTCAGTCCCCATTCAGAGAACTAGGACACGAGTTTGGAGGCAGCCATGGTGGTAATAGCACCATGGCTGCCTCCAAAATTCGTAATGACCCCCATAGACTGTTGGTGCTTCACCCCCTCAACTCTGTTGCTGGTACTCCCCTGGATCTCGCACTTAGTTTGGCCCTGAATCATGCTGTGCCCATCGTCACTGTGAATCCTTGCCTACATTTTCTTTTCCCTTGCAACGTTATGGGCCTCATTACGAGGTTGGAGGTAAGGTGAAAACTGATGCCGGTTAAGGATTACCGGCATCACTTACCGCTCCAGGCTATTCCCACCTGCTAATCCGCTATTAGCGGCACCGTAAATAATGGTGCCTCTAATAGCGGCAGGGGCGTGGGCACGCGACCCTTCATGGCGGCAATACCGGCATGCCGTAAACAGGAGGACATCACAAGTCAGGCAGACATGCAAATACTGGCATGAAGAAGGTGCTAAAAGTGGATACCGGCATACCGGCAATAGCGGCATTGCGAAGCACTCGTAAACTGCCATGTGCAGTGTTCTCAACTGCCACAGGTGCACACAATCAGCACAGGTGGAGGCAATGTAGACTGGGCCAGCACAAAAGGAGCACACCACACCCCTTCCCACACCCCTTCCCACACCCAAATGATTCTAATACTAGTCGCAATAGTGGGGCTGGAGGGCATGCTTGCATTGCTACACCAGCAACAACAACAACAACAGGCAGCACAGAGGAGACGCAGGAGGAGAAGGAGGGTGAGACAGGCAAAGCATGCCCAACCAGTGCAGGCAGTTGTACCACACAGGCAGCCCCCAATCGCTTGCATCAGAGCCAGTCCATTCAATCTAACCCCTGAGCAGATCCACACCATGTACCGTCTGGACTGGCACACCATCACCACCATTGTGGACATGATACACACCGACATTGCCAGCCTCATTGATATCCGCACCGCCAACCTCCCTCTAATGAAGGTGGTGTCTGTGCTCCACCTCCTGGCCACAGGCACCTACCAGCACACGGTAGGGCAGATGCATGGCATATCACAACCATTATTCTCACGCACGCTGAACCAAGTGCTCAATGCCCTCCTGAAGCACACATGCAACCACATATCCCTACCACGGACTGCCCAGGAGATTTCCGACACCACAATTGGCTTCCATGCACTGGCAGGCATCCCAAATTGCATAGGTGCCCTCGACTGCACCCATGTGGAATTGGTGGTCCCACATACCATCGAGGTAGTGTACCGCAACTGTAAGATATACCACTCCATCAACGTGCAAATGGTATGTGACTCAAACAAAATCATCACACATTGTTGTGCCCGATTTCCCAGATCAACCCATGATTCAATGGTCCTGCAGAACTCCACAATTCCACGCTACATGGAGCGACATGCCGGACAACGTTCCTGGCTACTTGATGAGTTGCATGGCAAGCACATGGCAGTGTGATGGGGGGAGATCCATACTTCACCTGGGTGAGATTGCGGGGGGGGGGATGCATACTTCACCTGGGTGAGATTGGGGGGGGAGATGCATACTTCACCTGGGTGAGATTGGGGGGGAGAGATGCATACTTCACCTGGGTGAGATTGGGGGTGGAGAAAGATGCATACTTCACCTGGGTGGAATTAGTTGAGAGACTGAACAATGCCAATACTGTAATACACTGTGCCCCAAAGTAGCCCAGACTGAACCTGACACCTGAAACCAATATTCAAGACGTAAACTGCACAACAATGACAACATGCCAGTACTGCAACCATACAATATCCATCGACATGTACACTGCACATCATCAGACCGTACCCTCTGCAACACAATGCAGCAACATGCTGTCAGTGTGCCCAAAGCAAATGACTGCTGAACAGCATCACACCGGATATGCGTCCATGAGTGCGTACAAAGGAATCACACGAAGCCAATATACAGAATGTCACTGGCACACCACCATAGAAGTGCAGCATGCCAGCATGAGGACATCAAGCATGGGATGGCAGATCATTAAGAGTCAGGTTCCAACGGTGACATGATCAAAGCATACGATTAACTACACATCACCTAGATCATGGCAACAACTGCCGTAGGCAACCACAGTGCATGAACACTAGCAAGGAATAGGACACCCTGCATCAACTAGACGATGCTACGCACACCTGTGGACCATGTGACTTCACACATTGCGGTTACATTGAACATCTCCTTTCATGCAGGGATATGTGGATTTATTTATTTATTTATTTATTCAGATTTATTTAAAGCGCGTCGTGGCGCTGTTACATGAATACATAATCTGGTTACAATGGAAGGAAGATGGTTACAAAGCACATTTTCTTACATAAAACATTTTGTAGCAAACGTGTGCGAGCAAGAGTAGGCCAAGGAGGGAGGACGTTAGTTGAATAGCATAGTTTTTAGGGATTTGCGAAAGGAGTACAGCAAGTGTTCTGCTCAACAAACTACTGCAAGCTTGGGTGTGATAGGTACAGGTTCCATTTGATGAAATCACTTACACAAATACCAATGTTGCACCCATGCAGGTGATGCTTGCTATCCCTTGAAGAGGTGGCTCCTTACCCCTGTCTGGAACTCGCAGAACAGGCACGAAGAGGACTACAATTGTGCACATACCCGTACCCGTGATGTGATCGAGCAGACTTTTGGACTTTTGAAGGCACGGTTTCGCTGCCTCAGCAAGCCGGGTGGGGCACTCCTGTACGGGCATGAGAAGGTGTCCAAGATCATCATGGCATGTGTCATGCTGCACAACATGTGCATCAGACGGAACGTGCCTCTGCCCCCTGACATTGAACTGCAACCGCTTGGTGAGGCTGAGGAGGAGGAAGAAGATGGGGTTGCCCGTCAGGCAGGTGGCGAGGCACAGGAGGGACGTGCTGTGCTCCAGAATCTGATAGACCAATATTTCTAATACACATGGATGCGGAGGGTGCAATGGATGTGGGACTCAGGGCACTGGGTGTTAGGGGGACATGGACACTGTGCACTGTTCTCCAATGAAGCACACATACACAATAACCAATGTCCAGTCATGTGATTGTTCTTGACACAACGGGTGTATTAACCATAAAGTGAATACAAAGTGCATAAACCATCCACCCCAAACAACCTTTTCCCCTCCCCCCACAAATCCCACACACATGGTGTGCACTTCAGTGCAGCATTAATCCGCAAGAGTCACCAATGACAGGCTGCCCCTACTTCCCATGTCCTCTACCAGCATTGGGTGGCTGCATGTCTGGCTGCCGCAAGGTCCGCGTGGACCTGCGCAGGGTTCCGGTCTGCCTGGAGCAGGCAGAGGAGGAGGTGCCTGGTTGCTCCAGTCCATGTGTGGGACGCTGGCTCTCCATGGCATCCGCGATGCGGCCAAGGACCTGCCTCACAGCTGCCAACTTATCACAGATGTGTGTGGTACTTGCTTCTATTGCGAGTTTAATGGCCGTAGCGTATTCACGGCACTCCTCCCTCACCAGAGCACCTTTGACCAAATGTTGGTCAACCAGCGCAGTGAGCTCCTCCTGGCGCTGTTGGATGAGGCTGATTCCCTGGTCTCCGTCCCTGACACCGGTGGATGTTGACGCAGCGTGCGGCATGGGTCCACCATCAGGTGAGGTATCCCTGGGCTCCATCTCCCTGGCAATGACTCACCACCAGACAACGCATGGCTGCTGTCATGGGGCGTGGGGTGAGGTGGGGTGACAGTTGCGGACTGGGTGTGCCCTGTCCTACGGGTGTTTGGCATTGTCCCTCTTCATCCGACAGGGGTGCCGTGGCAGCTGCTTCTACAACCGAACTGTTGGCAGTGGACAGTGAGCCTTCTGCCACTGGCTCCTGTGTGGTGGTAGCGGCTGGTGTGGGTGCTATTGTGGTGTCAGTGCCACTTTCACACCTTGGTGACATAGCATCCTGAGTGGAATTGGGCTTCGGCGGCAGTCCTGGTTTGCCAGGGCCCCTTGATGTGGTGGGCCCGTTACCTCCTTCCATGCCCTGGCCTTCTTCATTGATGTTGTGGCCTGTCCTGCGGAGTCCTGGTCTTCACTGTCAGATTGTGAGCCTGTGGGGGACCAAGAGAGGGACAGCATCAGTGATGGTTCTACGTGCATCATGCATATATAGGTATTGTTGCAGTTTTCTAAGGTCATGCAGGCATACGTCTAGTTGACACATGTATGAGGTGTTGCATGCATGGGGATGTGATGGTGCTGTGGACAGCCTATAGGCAGGGTCCTGTACATGTGTGTGTGATGCCCCATGCATAGGCTAGTTTCACTGTCACATTTGGGGGACATCGTCAAGCTTTGCATTACAGTGGTTTGTGTGGACACTCCCCTCCATCAGCCGATGACGGCGCTCCACGCTCCATTTCCCCCACTCCCTCAATTGTCTCTATGCCAATTGTGCTGGCACATGTCTCCTCCCAGTGTGTCGTCTTGATCAGGGAGCCTCCTCCACCCCCTGTTCCCAGGCCCTGACTCCGATTTGCTGCAAGTTTGCTCCTGACACGGAGGCGCAGGTCATCCCACCGCTTACGCACGTCCTTTACAGTGCGGGGGTGGTACCCACCGCACTGACTTTGCGTACCACGTCCACCAAGATCTCCTTCTTTCTTATTTGGGTGGCACGCCGCACGTCTTGCACAAACACGACCTCCGCATTTGCAGCAAGTGTTTCGGTGAGCATATTTAGCTCCTCCGCTGAGAAACGGACCTGGCGCTGGCGCACAGCAACTATCTTCAGGGCCTTGGGCATTCTGAAGGAGTGTTAGGTGAAGTTGGGACCACTGTTGTGCTGATGCAGGTCCTGGTTGCTGAGGATGGCATTGGGTTGTGTTTTTAAAGATGGCCGCCGTGCTCTTTCCTGTTCCTGTGCGATGATGCTACTTCCGGTTCCGCTTATTTATGGTGACCGCTATTATCGGTGACCGCTATTAACGGTGACCGGTATTAGCGGTAACCGCTAATGCCAGATCCATCGATGGCAGTAGTGCTATCAGCGCATTCCTTGATGCCACTAAGGGACATTTTTGGGACTTTAGCAGCATGGCGGTAATGTCCTTACCGGCATGGCGCAAAGCTTGTGCCCGCGAACTCATAATGGCCCACTAATAGCGGGCTCTTTACTACACGGACACGGTAATTGCTCCATGCCAGTAAGGACAGTTACTTACCTCCAACCTCGAGTTTGGAGGTAACCATGGTGCTAATAGCACCATGGCTGCCTCCAAACCCTTACCGACTCCGCCGTGGTGAATGGAGCTATTACCGCCCCATTCCAAGCTTGGCGGGGCGGTAAATCCCCATTCACCAGACCCCTTCCCCATTCCCATTTGAGCCCCCATAGGGCTCAATGGGGATGGGGGCGGTAATAATGTTACCGCAAATTGTGGTACCGTTATTAGCTCCAAAGTCCCTTTGCGGGTCCCGTCCTTAACGCCTGGAAAAGCCAGGCGTTAAGGGAGGAACCGCAAAGGGACCTCATAATAGGGCAGTAAGGGATTACCAGTACCGGTGCCCTTAACGGTACCAGTAATCCCTTACCGCCCGGGTCGTAATGACCTCCTGATCTATTAGCATGCCGAAAATGAGAGAGTTTATTGTCCATCAAAATCCTGTGAAGAAGAATAATAGAGGGATGAACTCTGGGGAGTTGTCCACCTGGGTAGCTTCTTCTATGGGAGGATCAATTGAGATCTTAAGTATTAACTCTAAAAACTCAACCTTCTTGTGTTCAACTTTTATAATGCTGTGGCACCCAAAGGAAAGAATCATTTCCTCGACAGAATTCATCCCATGGACATTCCAAGTTTAGGTGGGATTTACACTCAAAACTGGGTTGTGGCCCTTTAATGGATCAATCGGAGGGGATTGATGATTTAGTCACAATCATACCCAGGTCAATCCGGCAAGATACACAGGTGAATGCAGCAGGACTTAACCTCCACAAATTCCTACTGGAGTGGGGTTTGAGCATGATTAACAGATGTACCCATTTTCCATCTATAATAGTAATTGTATACTCAAACTATGTGATTGGTCATGGTTGAGATCCTTCAAGGTAATTCTTAAGGCAGAAAGTGACAATTCAGCCTTTTCACGTAACCTGGCATGGGAGAATGAACCTAGTATGAAGGCCTCTGACTTTCCTCTGTCCACTTCAACCATGGTAGTGGCTAAAATGGGAAGAATGTTGAACTGGCAAAAATGTCACCAGAACATATTACAGATGGAATAGTTTATTATACCCTTTATGAGATGTTGTCTTTCCTGAAGAAGATTTGCAACCATAGACTCAATATATCAAATGTTCCGATATTTGTGTAGATTGCTGGCCATCACCTTGGATCTACACCTATAAAAGAAAGGAAGAAAATACCTCACATTAGGATGGGCTGGTTCTCACATGAGTGTAGATAGGCAAAACCAGGATCTCATAACTATCCCCCAAAAGAATTAGGAGGTCATTCCGGTGGAGGATGATTCCTCCAAACTGCCCTGCACACCCAGTCCACTGCCATCCCCCCAAATCACATCTCTTGATGCAGACCATGCCACCACCCCAGAGCACTCTAGGGGGAGTTACTTCAAGGGGCCATTAGTCCCATAGTGGAGAGCAGTGAGGCCAAACATGAGACCCAGGCACTGTCCACCTCCACAGGTGCACCCGCAGGGCCGCAGCATTATGAGCAGCTGACTGCCCTTGTGCGGCAGTTTGTGGAGGACAACGCCCAGGCAAGGCAAGAGTGGCGGGAGAACATCGCCTCTCTAGGCAAGACAATCAGTGATAACACTGCCTCCATGGGCAAGATATTTGTGGAGAATAATAGTCACCTGTGCGAGGAGGTATCCGCCCTGCGGCAGGTACTCAGCCGCATCGCTGATGCCATGGAGTGAGTACGTCCAGCAACCCAGTTTGAGGAGGAGGCCACACCATCCTCATCAAGCTCTACCCAGACTAGCCCACTCTGTCGGTCGCTGCGCACCGTGCGCTGGCCGGACATGCCACCACCAGATCCAGGGAGTGCAAAAAAATAGTCTGGCCAGCCTGATGAAGACATTAGAGACTTGTTGGGACATATGTGGGGGAGTTGTGGGGGAGGGGGTGAGGGTGTGTGGGGAGTTGTGGGGGGAGAGGGTTGTTGCACTATGTTTTCATTGTTAATTTCAATACATCCGTTGTGTTAAAAGGAAGGCCTGAGTGGACATTCATCATTGTGCATCTGTCATTTATTCATATACAGTGCATAGTGTGCATGTTCCCCCACACCCAGTGCCCTCTGTCAAACTATCTTGTCACCCTCTGCAGCCATGTGTGTCAGTAATATTGTGCAATCACTGACTGACCCACTGCACGTCCCTCCTGTGCATCGGCACCGCAATGATGTGCTGCCACTTCTTCGTCATCCCCTTCATCATCACCAGGTGGTTGCAGTCCAATGTCAGGGGGCCGGGGCACGTTGCATCGGATACACATGCCGTGCAGCATGACACATGCCATGATCATTTTGGCCACCTTCTCATGCCTCTAGAGGAGTGCCCCACCCGAGGGGCTAAGGCAGCAAAACCATGCACTCAACAGGCCAGAGATCTGCTCAATGACCACATGGCTACGGGCGTGGGATCGATGGTAGTCCTCCTCGTGCCTGTTTAGTGGGTTTTCGGGCAGGGGTGAGGAGCCACGTTATCAAGGGATAGCCACTGTCACCTGCATGGGAGGTAGATAAAAAGGTGAATGTCCGTCGATTCATGATGGACAGCTGTACTAGTCACACATGCTGGCAGATTATCGATGGCCACATGCACACGTCCCTGATTGTATGCACGCCATTTTTATGCCCTCAACGTGTCCTGTTCCATGGAATAATGGTGTGGGTTGCATCTTCAAGATGATACACGGTGTGCTCTGCCGTCTTGTTGCTCTTGCATTGTGTACGCATATAGCTGTGTTCGGGTCCATTTAGTGATGTGCAGCGTTCTGTAGGATTTTCTGAGGGGGAGCGTTGGCAGCAGGCTCTGCAATGTTAGGCATTCAGCGCTGATTTTTCCCAGGGTGACATGCAGCATTCCTGTGGTTGATCCGGGATATCGGGTACAACAATGTGTGATGATCCTGCTGGCAATGCATACCATCTGCACCTTGTTGGAGTGGTATTGCTTGCGATTGCGGTACACCACCTCCATGGCATGCAGGGTCACCAACTCCATGTGGGTGCAGTCAAGGGCACCTATACAATTTGGCATGCCTGCCAGTGCATGAAAGCCACCTTTTGTTTCAAGGATCTCCTGGGGAGTCCATGGTAGGGATATGTATTCTGTTGTGTGCTTGAGGAGGGCATCCAGCACTTGCTTCAGGATGCAAATAAATACGGGTGGTGATATGCCATGCATGTGCCCCACTGTGTGCTGGTAGGTGCCTGTGGCAAGGAAGTGGAGCACCGACACTACCTCCAGTAAAGGGGGGTGGCGGTGCTTAATTCAATGAGGCTGACAATGTCATTGTGTATCATGTCCACGATGGTGTTGATGGTGTCCCGGTCCAGACTGTACAGGGTGTGGTTCTGCTCCGGGCTTGGGTTGAAAGGACTGGTTCTGATGTGTGGGATTGGGGGCTGCCTGCATGGTTACGTTGGCTGCACTGGTGGGGCATGCTGGGCCTGTCTCACCCTCCTTCTCCTGCTGCATCTCCTCTGTGGTGCCTGCTGTTGCTGTTGGTGTTGTTGCTGGTGTTGCAATGCAAACATGTCCTCCAGCTCAGGTATTGATGCTGCTATTGTATTAATCTTGGTGTGGAAAGGGGTGTGGTTTGTTGGTGTGCTCCTTTTGTACAGGCCCAGATTCCATTGCCTCCACCTGTGCTGATGGTGTGCACCTGTGGCAGTTGGGAACACTGCACATAGCATTTTACGGTTGGTCCGCGATGCCGGTATTTACGGCCTGCCGGTATCCACTTTTAGCACCTTCATGATGCCGCTATTTGCATGTCCACCTGACTTGTGATGTCCTACAGTTTACGGCATGCCGGTATTGCCGACATGAAGGGTCGCGTGCCCGCGCCCATGCCGCTATTAGAGGCACTGTTATTTACGGTGCAGCAAATAGTGGGTTGGCAGGTCGGAATAGCCTGGAACGGTAAGCGATGCTGGTAATCCTTTACCGGCATCGTTTTCCCTTACCTCCAACCTTGAAATGACCCCCTTAGTTACAATCCGAGTGACGTGAGAGTAAAGAGATTTGTGTACAAGAACACCTGCAAGGCTGCAAAGAAAATCTGGGCAGATAAGAAGGCATTGGACATTGAAGAGGCTGCATTCAGAAATAATTCTCACAAATCTTGGTTACTTGTGTTACTCTTACTGCACAAGCCTTCTGAAATATACAAAAAACTTAACATCCGTCCTCAGGCTTGGACAGAGATTTTTAGGAGTTTTATTCTAGGTAAGGGATATATAGCATATTCAGTTTTGATCAATTAACTGGTCTGCAGTCTATCATCCAGGGTTCACATGCTGCATTTACATCAGAGGAAGTTAGTGAAGTAATTACTGCACATGAAGCTTTTAAAAGCCCTGGTTCTAATGTTCTCCCGGCTGACCTCTTCAAGTTTACATTAGACTACAGGGCTCCCTTTTTAACGAATGTTTTTAACGTGATTTGGGCTCATGGACAGCTTTCAGGGAGCTGGAAAAAGGCCTTTGTTGTGCCGATTTAAACATTTAGGAATGGGGAGGCACTGCTATCATACCACCCAATTTCACTACTGGGCACAGACAGCAAGCGTTTTGGCAAACTTGTCTGCGTTAGACTTGATCATTGGGTGACAGGAAACAAAAGGGATTTTTGCTGAATTACAGGGAGGTTTCTGTTCTAGGTTAGTCAAACCCTGGGAGAGCAAACCCTTAACCTATACGTTTTGGTGGCCAATTATTAATTGTATAAAGCACCAATCTAGTTGGCTTTTATGGAACTCTCGACTGCCATCAATATTGCAAACAGGGCTAGGCTCTTGGTGGTGCTAGAAGATCTAAAACTACCTTCACATCTTTTATCGGTATTAAAGCTTATTCATCATGACACCTAGGTTGCTGTATGCTTCGGATCCTTTGGTGAGTGTACGGATTACTTCAATTTAGGTAGGGCCATGAAACAGGGGTGCGCCTTGGCACTACAACTGTTCAACCTCTACGCTAACGCTTTATAGTCTGATCTGAACGATGCACTCACCGACAACCCTGGGATTGGTGGTGCACATATCCCAGTCCCAATTTACGCAGACAATGCAGATTTAGTTGCCAGGATGCCTAGAGCAATGCAAATTCTTATTCATTATTAATAATATACTGATTTCATGGGAGCAGGATATTGAAAAGTTTATTGCAATCAAATCCATCGTGATGATGATATGCGAAAAAATGGATTGTTCGCTTCCTTTATACTGAATAATGTTAAATTGGAAGAGGTGGATCTTTTTAGCTATTTGACAGTGATATTCTGAAATAAGTGGACGGGGCGGGATCATTTGCACAAACAAGGTCCGTGCGTGGCCCAAATATGTGGATCATTCAACACCACTGCAAATTCTTTAGGGTAACAGTCAATTGCAACAAGTTTGAAAATATACAAGTCAAAACCAGGTGTGATACCACTTTATGAGGCTGAGCTTTGGGGATTTGAGGAGAAACATTTAATTCAACTGAAAGAGTACACCTTTAGTAGATGTCTAGTCAATCTTTCACGCTCTGCCCGCTCTTTTCCAGGCACTCTGAATGGAACCATCCTTTCATTAGTGATGAGCTCAGGTTAAAATCCTTAGGGACCTCATTGCAAAAGAGTACATATAATGAATCCCGTGGCTAAACTATGACCCTCATTACAAGTCTGGCGGTATCCCACTGGTAAATCCGTCAGGATAACACCAAATGCATCATTCCTGCGACTTGGTCTGCTGGTATTACTGGCATATTACACGTGGCGGGAAGGGACATTAATCCCCATTCCATTGTATCCCATAAGACACCATGGGGGGATTGCCGGTATGAGCAGCGCCGGTAATACTGGCTGTTTTTTGCCGTTGGGGTGCCTGACTTACCTCCAGCTCTTGGTTGGAGGTAAATCAGGCCCCCACTGGAAAACTCAGAGTATACCGGTGCAGAAGCATGCCAATAAATGGAATTACCAGCACTTTTATTCCGCACTGGCATATTTGTAATGAAAGGGGATCTCTATGAGTATGGCGGTATCCTGCTGGTAATTCCAGCGGGATAATGGCAAACGGACCCACCGCTACCAGCGGCTGATATCCAGCAATTTCCTGGATATTACATGTGCTGGCAATGGCAGTCATTCCCCATTCCATGGAGTCCCAGAGGACTCCATTGGGGGAATTGCTATTATTACTGATACTGGTATCACCAGTGCCAGTAAAACCAGTGTTTTCTTGCCGTTGGGGGCAAGATTTACCTCCAGCTCTGGGCTGGTGGTAAATCAGTCAACCCGCACCAGCAAACATGTAGTTTGGTGGTGCAGGAAAAGGGAGGTAATGGAATGACCACCACTTTTACTGCCACTTTTCCTGCACCACCAAACTTACAATGAGGCCAGGCCCTATTGAAAGTGAATGCAGGAGAACATTTTAGGAACCAGGGTATTCTTACCAAAAATTATCTCAGGTTGATTAGTGTGCAATGAAAACATATATAGGACATAGAGATGTGCGCAAAATAATTGTTTAAGTAGTCCAATAGGAAGCATGCCGTATTTCCACCCAATGTCAAAGGGGGGAAACAACAAGACGGAATTACCATTACCGGCACTTGGACTGCTGGAATTTCCGGCAGATTCCAAGTGCCGGCAAGGGTAGTTAATCCCTTTTCCATGCATAGGACTCCATGGGGGAATTGCTGGTATTACTGGAACTTTTGCAGCAGATGGTTTCATGGACGTGGAAAGTGTCCATGAAAGTGTCTCGCTAGGCAGACCTCCTTATTGTGCCACACACATAAAAATAGACTAGGATGGATAACACCTCCAATCCGTAAGCCATTGACTAAATGCTTGATGTCATTCAGCAAGTATGGGGACATCTATATGTTGTAGCTTTTTTTTTTTTTTTACTTTCTTTATTGGTTTTACAACAATGAAATGATAAGGCATTACCAGACCGTGCACCGGTCAACGAGAACCCGTATCCCTCCTCCCTCCATCGGAACGATTCCCGCTTGATGTTTAGCACAGTTTCTTATCAGTTCTATTGTTTTCGTTATTCGGCACTCGTGGCTGCTATTGAGGTATCCGGTTGCTTGTGACAGTTCTGTGTTGGTGGTGGAGACTGTGAAATCGAGTCGTCGTCTGCATTTAACAGGTATGCTATGTAGAGGCCGCAGATATCAGGGGGGCGTGCGTGGAGGGGCAGAGTTCGTAAGTAGTTAATTTCGACATCTTGACACTAGGTGACATCATGGAGCCATTGCTTTAGTTTTGGTGGCGGTCCTCTGCCCCAGTTGCAAGCTATTTGTCTGCGTGCCAGGACCAAAAGTAGGGTTTGCCAATTTTCTGGTATGTTCTGGTAGTTGGTTGGTTAGGCTCAGCATGGTCAGTGTTGGGTCGGGATCTAGGTGCACTCCGATTATAGCTGAGATTTTCTCTAGGACTGCTGTCCAGAGCGCTCCAATTTCGGGGCACGACCATGCCATGTGGACAAAGTCGGCTTCCGAGTGCCCGCAGCGAGAGCAGGAGGCGGATATGGTTGTCCTCTGGGCGTGTAGTTTTACTGGAGTGTGGTAGACCTGATGGACAAAGTTGAAGTGAATTTGTTTGTACCTTGTGTTTATTGCCACTTTCTTTGTGAGTCGAAGTATGTATGGCCAGTCTTCGTCGAGTATCGTAATGTTCAGAGCTCTTTCCCATCTTGTTCAAGCTTTTGAGCAGTGAGGGAGTTTTTCCGTTAGCAGGGCCTTGTAGATATTTGACACCAGGCGGCCATCGCCTTGGGCTTGTATCACTCCGTGGAGCAGTGGCCAAGTCGGTGGTTGGAGTGGGAATGTAGCAAAGGTGGTCTGCATGGCGTGACGAGTTTGGTAGTACATGAAGACGTCAAGGGCGTTGTTTCCACCTTTGTCGCGGGCTTCTTGAACCGACAGGAATGAGCCATTCGGAAACAGATCGCCCAATGAGTGGATTTGCAGTTTTTTGGTCCAAAGCTGAAACACTTTTTCAGATGTTATAGGTATCCCTGGAATGCTTCTCACCAGAAGGAGGGGAGCATATCTGGTTTGGATTCCATTACTTTTGGCAATTTTCTTCCCAATTGTGTGCGTCGTGACCATGGTGTTCATTGGTGTTGAAGGTGTCGGTGGTTCGTTGAGTATGACTGCGCGGAGTAGATAGGGTGTTGTCAGAGCTCTTTCGATTTGCACATGTGGCCGGATGAAATGTGTCGCATACCAATGGCTCAGAAACTGGGCTTGCGCTTCCCAGTAGTAGCCTTCTATATCGGGTAAAGCCAATCCACCTTGCGTTATGGGCAGGATCATAATGCTGTATGCTATTCGGGCAACCTTGCCTGCCCAGACGAGGTCAAGAAGGATGGACTTAATTCGTCGTAGGAATTTTTGCGTGAGTAGTAGAGGGATGTTTGTAAAGAGGTAGAGTAGTCTGTTCACTTTAGTTTGGATAGTGTCGAGTGTCGTCTCGTGGTTGTCTTGCATGATGTCAGTGCTGGTTCTGGACATGAGGATCCCCAGGTACCAGACCTTCGAGTGTTGCCAGTGGAAGCCGAAGTCGTCCTGGAATTCTTTGGTTGATTCTGTGAGAGGGAAAATTATCGATTTTGCATTATTAATTTTTAGTCCTGAGAAGTTGCCGAATTTAAGGACTGCTCGCATCACCGGATTCAGGTTGTCGTATGGGTCATGAAGGAAGAGTGCTATGTCGTCGGCATAAAGTGAAACCACCAATTTGTGCGGGCGGAAGGCGAGCCCTCTGTGCAGACGATACAGCCTTAGGTCGGACACAAGGAGTTCCATGACCAGGGCGAAGAGTAATGCTGACAGCGGGCAACCCTGTCTGGTCCCTCTGCGTAAAAGGATTTCGGAGGAACTTTCGTTTCCAAGTTTAATTTTAGATGTTGGGTATTTGTAGAGGAGGCCTATCATTTGGATGAATCGTTTGCCAAGGCCCATTCGTTCTAATATTGCAAATAGAAAGGGCCATTCCACAGAATCAAACGCTTTCTCGGCGTCGAGAAGCACTGCTACCGCTTGGTTTTCTGGGTTGAGGGCCTCCATTTCTCCAAACATCCTTCTGAGGCCAAATGTTGTGTTTCTGCCTGGAACTAATCCTGCTTGGTCCACCAGAACCATTGTGGGCATGAGTGGCATCAGCCTTCTAGTTAGGATTTTTGCAAAGATTTTGTTATCTAAATTTATTAACGATATGGGCCTGTAGGAGGCACAATCTTCCTTGGGTTTACCTGTTTTCTGTAGGAGAATGATATTCGCTGTGTAAAGGGTTGGTGGTAGTTGGTCTTTGGCTATGGCTTCTTTGTAGACCTGGAGTAAGAGCGGGGCTAGAATATCTGCGAAAAATTTGTAAAATTCACCTCTTAGGCCGTCCGGTCCTGGGGCTTTGGTGCTTGGTAGTTCTTTGATGACTTCTTGGATCTCTGCCGTAGTGATGGGTGCGTTCAACGGTTCATGGAACTCGGCGCTCGTCCAGTATAGTTCGTTGTATTTAGGTATTCTGTTATTTCGGTGGGCTCCCTGGAATAATTTGAGTCGTACAGGTTTTGGTAAAATTTGCGGAATGTTTCCAATATGCCGTCTTCGGAGTACACGAGGGCTCCCGACGTGTCCAGCACCGCCTCGACCGTTGTGGGTTTTCGTTCTGTGGTGATTAGTCTTGCAAGTAGTGCACTGGGTCGTTGCACTTCGCCATACTGGCGGATTTTGTGGTGGCTTGCTAGGAATTTGGCTTCTCTGTCTGCTAGTGATCTGAAAGTTTCCAATTCTGCCTTGAGTGCAGCCTGCGAGCTGGGAGTATTTGTGACTGTTGCTGCTTGTTCAAGTGTTTTGAGGCGATTTTCGCATGTGTTTAATTCCTCCCTTAACCTCTTTAGGATTCCATTTTCTTTTGCTAGGCACACTCCTCTGATAAAACATTTCAGCGTCTCCCAGAGTGTTCCCGGCGAAGCCACCGTGCCTTGGTTTGTCTCAAGGAATGTGTTCAGTTCAGAACGTAATTCATCGGCAAAGAGTTGATCTTGGAGGGCTCTGGGCTTGAATCTCCATTGAGGCCTTGTGAAGTCACTCCGAGATGTTGTGCACACTAAGGTGACCGCTGAATGGTCTGAGATGGACCTGCGTAGTATTTGTCAATCGTCCCATTGGAGTCTACTATGAGCTGACACGAAGATGTAATCGAGTCTCGAGCTGGATTTGTGAACCCATGAGTAGAAAGGGAACTCCCGGGAGTCACAGTATTTGCTTCTCCATATGTCGATGAGATCGTGTGCTTTGCATATTTCGGGTTATTTGCAAACTTGCCTTGGAGCGATGGGCGGTTGTCTTGTGTGTTTTGTCTGTTTGTGGATCGAGCGGGGTGTTTAGATGCCGCCCCATATTATTGTGGCTTCCCTGTTTGATGCAATGTGGGTTTGGACCCAGTCGGAATTGTTGGAGCCATCAATGTTGGGGCCATAGGAGTTAATCATGATTATTTCTTCCCCGTCTATGGTGCCGTGGACGAGCAGTGTTCTCCCTTCGGAGTCGCTCTGGGTCCGAAATAGCCTGAAGTTTGTTGTTTTGTTGATGAGTATGGCGACACCTCTTGCCTATGAAGAAAACGAAGCAAAGTATTTGTGGCATCCCCATGTTCTTGCCCAGTGGTTTTCTGAGTTAGGTCGCAAATGCGTCTCTTGGATGAGGGCCACATCGAAGTTGTGGCGTCGGAGGTAGTGTAACAACTTCCTGGTTTTGGTAGGCTGGTTTCCCCCTTTAATGGTCCATGTAGCTAGTTTGAATTTGCTTAGAGTTGCTGCGTTGTTTCCGCTGCTCTATTGCTGTTTGGTGATTTTGGGTGCATAAAGCGTTTTTTCTTGAGTGCCTGTCGATTCGAGAAGGATTTTCGTATATTCGAGGTGGAGGCGTTGGTCCCAGTCGGGCTCAAGGTGGGGCTGGTTTTGGCCTCGGTCGGTGCACGTCTTAAACTGTTGGCTCGTTTCTTATGGGAACTCTTTCCCCAACTTGAGTCCCATCTCCCCTTTTCCCCTCCCTGTCGGGAAACCCCCAACCCGCCCGAAGATGACCCCTCCCTAGATAACTTTGTGAACAGTGCTGTGCATGGGGCGCTGGTGCCCTCCAAGAAACACCCATCCTGAGGTTGTATAACTCACTTTTACTCATTTTCCGATCCCCCAGGTCGAACTGGATGTGGGGCACTTTTCAGGGTGGATCACTCCCGTTCCTCTCTCTCCTTCGTGGTCTAGGCAGTTTGCATAATGGGCGACATCCAATATTGTCGAGAAAGATGTTGGCTTCTTCTGGTGATGTGAAGAATTGTGTTTTTTCAGCATGGAGGATGCGTAATTTGGCTGGGAAAAGCATTGAGTATTGGATTTGACCCTCTCGGAGGTGACGTTTAACTCCACTGAAGGCTCTGCGGGACGCTTGCACCGCCGGTGAGAAATCAGGGAAGATTTGGATTTTGTCGCCATTAAATTGAATGTCGTCTTTGTCCCTGGCCATTATTAAATAGCGGTCTCTGAAATTCAGCAGTTTGGCGATAATAGGGCGAGGTGCCATTCCTGGTATTGGGCGGTTGGTCGGGATCATGTGAGCCCTTTCAACCACAAATAGTGGCGAGAAGGTGGTTGCTCCAAAGATTTCTTTGCAGAGTTGTTCCACGAAGTCTTCCATTTTTGCAGGATTTTGTTGCTCTCTGATCCCCACCAGTCTAATGTTGTTACGGCGGCTGCGCCATTCTAAGTCTTCGTTTTTAGCGACAATTTCTTTTACTTGGCGCTCTAGGGATGACACTTTGGAGGACAGGGATGTGGCATTATCCTCAAGGTCGGAGACCCTCTGTTCAACGGTGTCAAGCCTCTCGCCGTGTTTATCAAGGCGGTATTGTATTTGGTCGACTTTTGATGAGAGGGTGTCAATTTTGGCATCAAGGTTGCCTATGCCTGTTTGGAGTTGGAGCAGCATTTCTCGTTTGTCGAGGGATTGGGGGAGTGTCGATCCGGTTTCCTGTTCCATGCTTTGCGATGGTGCTAACTCTCGATTCGTCTGCTTGGGAGTTTTGGCTAAGGCCCCGGTTTCGAACATTAATTTTCACTGCGATTTGTCTGTTTTGCCCATGCTGGTATGGATTCTTGACTTTGCTGGGCCGGCGTGTGCAATTTGAATTTACTCCGCAGGATGTGTAGGGCCCACCCGACTGGCCCTGGGGGGTGCTTCCGGACTTGTGCGGTGTTGGAAAGAGATTGAGTGGGCAGCTTGAGTGATATTTATGCGGAGCTGGGGTTGTCGCGCCCCGCTGTCGGGTTTCAGAATAACAGCAGGTGCCTTCCACGTGGTCGCCGCTGCCGTGGAGTTATCGCAGTGCGGTGTGGGCCCAGGCGGGGAATTTTTCTGCTGTGTTCGTTGTACGCTTGGCTGCGATTGGGGTACCACCGGCAGGGCGATTGGCGATGGTGGGGCCTGGGACTGTTAGGGTTTGGGGAGCTGGAGAGTTCGTAGCATGGCATGAGCTTTTAACGTACTTCCTCGGCCGGGGTCGGAGGGCCTGGATGGGGTGGCTGTGTGGGCCTCTCGCCTGTTCGTCACGTGGGATGTCTGGCGGCGGTCTTCGATGTTGCCGGATCGTTCACTGGAGGTGGCTAGGGCTGGGGCCGTTGGGATTTTGAGGAGTCAGAGGCTTGTGAATCGTCACTCCCACAGGGTCTGGGCGTCGTACGGGAATCTGCAGGCCGGGCCCAAGACCTGGGGCGGGGTGGACAAGGCCGGCGATGTGTTCAGGTTCATTCCCTCTCTGCTCCGGCTGGGTCTGGAGGGCGCCTCAGTTGGAGGCCAGCGGCAGCGCCCTGCCCGTCCGGAGGCCCGGTGATGCAAGTAGGCCAAGCGGGATTGCAGCTGCCTCTGCTATTCTCGGCCCGAGAGTTTCCGGCCTGCTGCAGGCACCACCTCCAGGGGACCGGGGCACCGCTCTCTTCGCTCGGCAGCCTGCTCTTTGGTCGAATCCGGGGGTGATCGCTTGGGTAAGGATGTTGCTGGAGGATTGAACGCCCCGTTACCGTAATGGAGCACCGCTGCGGCCTCACCCCCACTGTCGCTGCGTTGACCAGGATGTTGGCGGATGGCGTTGAAATTGGTATCCGCCAGGCGTTCGAGTCTTGGGATGCTATATCGTGACCGATGGAGGAGGATTCGGGGGTGTATGAAGCTATTTTATCAGGATCTTTCTCGGAATCTGTGCGGAGCTCTCTAGTGAGCTGCCATCTTGGACGGCTCTCTAGCGCCCTCTCGATAGCGAGATGGTATATCATATGCTGTAGCTTAACCAGTGCTAGATTTATGTGTCTTTCAGTATGAAGCTTGAAAACCAGTGAGAACCTTTCTTCAAGTGACTAAATAGGGAGAATTTACAAATGAAAAATATTTTTTTGTGGGAAGGGAAAAGGGTAAACTATGCTTTTATCAGAGGCTTTAACTCTAGAAATATGTTCTGCTTACTGGGAACAATCGTAATGGTTTCCGAGTTACCATTAAATGTTAAGGATGACAATTGTCTTGGTGGGCTAGATCTGTTATGTAATGGGTGTCAGGAGTTGTGGCGACCTAGAGTTACTATTTAAATTAATGTTACCAACTGTTAAGGGTTCCAAAGACCCAACAAAAGATTTTAAACATCTCAATGCCAATTTTCATGATTTACATCATACCCAGGATGCAAGAGCCTTATCTCCACCACAAAGGCAGTCTAAATGCCCAACTGTGACTGTGCAAGGTTTTTGACAGAAAATAGTGCCGGATTCGAAGGCTCTGAAGAATTTGGGTTTCTATGCATTAGTGCAATAGACATTACAACCCATGAGCACCTGACAGGCTTATTATTGGATAGCAATATTGTTGTGGGTCTACCTCTAGATACCGATACCCATTACCCTTGTGTGTATGACAAAACTCTGATGCTAATTAACACCTTCCCTACAGTTTTATCATAAAATCAATATATTTGCACTTGTAATGTAGTGTCTTTTGTACTCATAAACAGAAACACATTAACACTGCTTTTACTCTTTTGTTTAGAATGCATGTATATGTATATGTGTTATCTTCAAGAGATAAGAGGATTGTTAACATAAGTACAGGCAAACAAAATACAGTTCCCAGTATTAGCAATACAGTCCTATTTGCTTCTAAAATGTTAAAACCTCCTACAACCAATCAACAATATGTTTGCCCTTCAGCAGCGGCCTCACATTGAAGTTTGGTGGGCTTAACTGCATATGATACACACCTTAGGTTTTTCAGTTGTGGTTACTGTGAAAGGCGGTGATCTAGCTGAGCAGATTGTGCTGGTTGTGCATGGATGAGCTGAGTGCATCTTAGCAGAACGAAGCCGGAGCAGAGCACAGACTGAAGCCCCATCCTGTGTCTGAACCTAATTCTGTCTTAACTGGTAAGCTCTGTGGTGGTCTCTCTCCCTGTCTCTATCTTCCCTGTGTGAATGAATTAGCTAACAGAGGCTCTAAAACCAGGCCATTGTTTTTCAGAGGACCTTGGGTCTTGCTATTGCATATTAATGCATATATGAATACATTAAAATTCCACTAATATGTGCCAGTGGCAGAGTGAGGCTTTAGCTTGAAAGTGAGCAATTGTCAGCTACTGTATGACATCTTGACCTTGTTCATTTGGGCTCTGCTTTTGTTACATTTTTATCTCTTTTTTGACACTATTCATATACTTCAACACTACCTATATTCTGCCTCAAGTGAAAAGGCAAGGGCAGTCTGTGACAGTGAAAGAATTAAGTCCTCACCCCTGCAATCCAACACCTGTGTTGCACCACTTCCCCAGGAAAGGGTGATGACAGTTAGCGGCTGCCAGGGCAGAGGCAGCACAGGCTTCTACAAATGAACCAGCATGGAGTGAAGGCCAGTAACAACTGGTCTGCTAATTGGAACCATGGCCTGCAGAGATTAGGTGGGTTTTGTCCAACAAATGCAGGTAAAATTGTTACAAGCAAGCTGGAACAAGTGAGCTGCAGACCTCCAGAGGATACCTAGCATTGAGCCTTTAATGTTTTTTTTATGCTGCAAGATACACTGGAGGGGGAAGAAAGGCTCTGAAGGGTTTCACATATTGAACAATGCCAGGTAAGATTAAATGGGGCCTTTGAAGAACAGCTACAAATTATTGGGTCAAGCAGCAGACTAAACAATGCCCCAGCTTCTGATTGGTAAAAGCATATAAGCAGGATGCTTTGGCACCTGCCACCAGTGCTAGTGTCTCAATACAATAATCCCAGAGACAGGGCTACCTATGTCAGCCTCCAGTATCTTGGGAACTATCCTCAGGTAGGATTTCAGTTCAGTGTAGCAGAATCAAATAGCACACCAAGTTACTCACCTCGTGGACTGTATCAGGCATTGGTAGCTCAGAGTAGGTTCTATCCTACCTCAATGACATATGGAAACAGTAATCAGATGGCAACAAGGTATGTAGATAGATTCATTGAAACTGGGATTCAACAAAGAGAGCAAGATCAACCTAATGAAAGACATAATGGGACATATAATCCACGGTCATATGCCCAAGCCACAGTACAAGGGGGTTATGAGCAAGGAGCAACACCACGTTGCCCACCTCCTCTATCATGGGTATTGAGGTGGAAATACTTACCAAATTCAGTCAACTGAAGGTAATCAGAGTAACCAGAACAGACCTGGGGAATTTGAGTTAAATCAGTATAGACCTAGAGCACAAAGAGATTACTTTAGGGATCAGAAATTATTTCAGGGCCTAGAAGCGCAAGTGAAGATGCTCGGTAAGTAACTAGTAAGACTGTATGATAGCCAAAGGAGCCAACAACAGATGACAAATCAGAATGAAAAGAAGAGTGACATTGCCCAAGGATCCAGTAAGTGACTATTCAGGCCAACAACCCACACTGGAGTACAGGCACAAAATAACACACAATTGGATAAACACACAGGAATTACATTTTGAGAATAAGGTATGCAAGGACATTGAAAATAGAAATGCACAGAAAAGAAGGGTGGGGTTTAACCTAGAGTTAAACCAAAGTGTTGATCCCAGTCAGATGTATGAGGACTGCAAAATGTAAAGGAAAAATACACATGATTACACCAACTTTGGTGGTAAATCCAAAAAACTGCTGGAAAGGAAACAGATAAAAAATAAATATATTGCAGTTGGAAAAGGATGAGGATAATACCAAAGAGCCAATAATGTGTGGTGAGAAAAATGGCCATCAACTGTTTAATGGCTAGGTTGATCCAGTTCAAAAACTACAATGGGAGCACAGAGCACATTAGAAACATGTGAAACAGAAATAAATGAAATTACTATATTATATTATGTGGCATTTATAACACGTCTGTACACAAGTAATTCTATGCGTGACAAGACAAAGAGGGGGAACAAAGGGGGGGACAAAATAACGGTCTTTCTTGGCCTTGTGTCATTCAGATCACGCAAACACTGTTCATATTTCCACAGAGGGGCAAAACTCTCGAAGGAAACATGCAGGTGAGTCCCCAGGGGAATATCTTGTGCCACAGATGTTCAACAAGGTGCAGTTAACAGGTAAAGTACAAGTGCAAGGTGAGTTCCAAACATAACATATTAATGTGTTTCTACATGGAAATGGAGTTAGTGAAAATACTTAGAAATTGTTTACCACAGAGAAGGTAAGTGGTGACACTGAAAACAATGTGGAAAAAGCAGATAAGGAATTGGGTGAGACCGCAAGCAGGCCCATTATGCAGGGAGGCCAGTCAATAGAAAAGCTTTAGAGGGAATCACAGGACATAAACAATCACAGGCCTTGTGCGACAGGGGTACGTGTATTTCGGGGGTGCGCGGGAAGTTTCACACGCAATACTCCAGATGAGAGCGGGGTACGTGTATTTGGGGGGTACGTGGGGAGTTTCACATGCGATAGGCCTTGTGCGAGCGGGGTACATGTATTTCGGGGGTGCACAGGGAGTTTCACACGCGATACTCCAGGCGAGAGCGGGTACAGGTATTTCGGGGGTACGCGGGGAGTTTCACACGCGATAGGCCTTGTCTGAGCGGGGTACGTGTATTTCAGGAGTGTGCAGGAAGTTTCACATGTGATACTCCAGGCGAGCACGGGGTACGTGTATTTCGGGGGTACTCAGGATGTTTCACACGCGAAACTCCAGGCGAGAGCGGGGTACGTGTATTTCGGGGGTATGCAGGAAGTTTCACATGCTACTTGGCATCGTGGGCCCTCCCAGGTGTGAAGCTTCCCCCATCCCCATGCCCTGCAGGCAGCCCACACCACAGGGGACTAACCTATAACCCTCACCATGCCCTGCAGCCAGCCCACATGGCACCATGCAATTTTGAGCACACTTGTGAGCCCCGACTCATGTCCCCCCACCCACTCACCAACCCACCATTGACGGGCAAGTGCCAGAAGGCCCCTACTCATGTCCCCCTGTGCCCCCACCCACCACCCAGTGTCGGGCACCTGCCAGCAGGCCCCAACTCATTTCCCCCCACCCACTCACCCACCCACCATTGACGGGCACCTGCCAGCAAGCCCCGACTCATGTCCCCCTGCACCCCCACCCACCCCCAGTGACGGGCACCTGCCAGCAGGCCCCGACTCATGTCCCCCTGCACCCCCAACCACCCCCAGTGATGGGCACCTGCCAGCAGGCCCCAACTCATGTCCCCCTGCACCCCCACTCACCCCCAGTGATGGGCACCTGCCAGCAGGCCCCGACTCATGTCCCCCTGCACCCCCACCCACCCCCAGTGACGTGCACCTGCCAGCAGGCCCCGACTCATGTCCCCCTGCACCCCAACCCACCCCCAGTGACGGGCACCTGCCAGCAGGCCCCACTTCATGTCCCCCTGGACCCCCACCCACCACCAGTGACGGGCACCTGCCAGCAGGCCCCGACTCATGTCCACCTGCAACCCCACCCACCCCCAGTGACAGGCACCTGACAGCAGGCTCTGGCTCATGGCCCCCCTAACACGTCATCACGATCCACACTCATGGCCCTTATGGCCACCCAAATCCCACCACACGCCACCCCAGTCCAAACACCCAACCAAGTATTCCATTCACTCCACATTGAAATCCCCATGTCATGATAAATCCCAAATGACAATTATGCACATCAATATATGTCCGTCAGACACACACAATGGGGGCAAGTAAATGAGAAAACCCACATCGTGACATGCACGAAACCAATGAGAGAGTACCACACAAATGAAGTATGAAATCAAAATGTATTAAATACAAAATCAACGAAATGAAAGAAAATCACACAAGAAAATAAATAATAAACAAAAGGCTGGATGTCCAAAATGAATGAAAAATGTATGAATGGTGAATCCAAATAAATCCAAATGAAAATAGCTCCAAAGCGTTCATCCATCGAACCAAATCCAAAGGTAAAAAAAAATAGAACCATTGCTCCATGGGAAAAAAAAATGAATCAAGTCAAATTCAGTCCTGAACTATATGCAATGTAAAAATCTAGGGTCCATGAGCCCAACAATCCAAAGGAAACCTACAAAAAACCATACCTAATAAATAACTATAAAAGGTGGGGCATAGTCTATACGCCCCAAATGAAAGAAAAATCGAAATGAAACCTAACACTAATGAACTATATACAATGGAGGCGGGCAAGTCCTACAGCTCATTTGTTGATTTCCCAGGCCAGGGCATCATCAAACTCCTGTTCAATGTGCTGGAGGCGGGCCTGTTCCCTGGTCTGAGGTCTCGCAGGGATAATGCCATGTCCACCTCCAACTCCCTGCAAATTTCCTCGAGGCACTCAGCCCGCCTTAGCGCCCTGCGCATGGAGTTCTCTGCACTGACCATAGTGAGCCGTGCCTCTTCTGCCCACCGCTGCTCTGCATCTATTTTCTGGCCCAACCGCTGCCACATGGAAGACACTCCCAATCCAGGGTCCTCCTGCCCTCCGGCCGATGCCTGCCCCTCTGATGGTGATGCCCACGAGCCATCATTACTCCGACCTTGAGCATGCTGCTGCTGTGCATGTGCCCTGCCTGTTGATGCCTGCACATCCTCCTCCTGCTGGGGTCCAGTTGTTGGGGTGACCACCCCTGCTGGACCTCCGACTCCCGACTGTGGCAGGGATGTGTCCTCCACCAGCCTGGCCGCTTGGTCAGAGGCAGCTCCACAGGGTGCCGAGGTGATACTTGGGCGAGAAGATTGCACGGAGGATGACTGGCGCATAGGGGGTTCAGCTGAGGAGGGGTTCGGTACAAGGTCCAGCAGACGGAGTAACCCAGCACTGGTGACCCATCCTAATAGGTCAACGCGGTCAATGAGGCATCCAAAATAACGTGCAGAGTCCTCACAAAAACCCTGCACGTCAGCCCGGATGCCACATTGACGCAACGCCAACCCAGCCAGGACAGGCTCAACAAGGTCCCGGATTGCCACGTCCGCAGGGAGAGGAAGGCCAGTTGTTGTTTGTGCATCCCCTCCCTGAGAACGGGTCTGGACAAAGGCATCCCTGCTGGTGCGGGATGATGCAGTCACAGGAACAAGGACAGGATTACACAAAGGCACCTCCGCGGCCACGTGTGCTGCCTCCTGTCCCTGCCCCTGGACTGCAACACTAGCACCAGTGGAATCCCCACTCCAGACCCTGTGTGTGGCCCTTCCACGCCCTCCTCCTCAACCAAACCCCCCAACAACCTGGATGACTCCATGCCATCTTCTTCCATAGGTCCCTGTGGGGTCTCAGCTGCCCCTTCTGCTGCTGAGGAGACCACCTCCAACCTTCGCCTCTTGGACCTACCCTGGGCAGCTGCGGCCATGGACGTGGCACCAGACTCCTCACTCCCCGACGAGATGACAATCTGGGAGGGGAGCTGGCTTTGCGTCTCCGGCTGGCGGTGCAATACCTGCCGCTGTGCTCCACAGCACCGTCTTCCGCCCTCTTCATCAGTTGACACTGCAGACAGGGAGAGACAGAACACAGGCATCAGGGCACTGTACAATGGTCTGATACACACATGACAGATGCACATGAGTGGCAGTGTCAAACTTCACACATGGCATCACGCTCCCCAACACACATATCATTTCAACCCACACACATGCGCAAATTAACAGGAATGTTGCAGCAGGCAGCACCATCCATACACATACAACAGCATGAGCATCGGAAGGTTAGCCTGACGTCACATGCAACACGGGGAGTACCGAACACACACGCCACCAGACATACATGCATCTGTACATCTCCACCACCAGTCGCAGTGAAATCATCGCCATCCATGTCACATCTGCCAATCAGCCTCCTACATGTCAGTGTCACATGCATCCATGGCGTATCATAGTGGCACACATGTCAAATACACACACATGCACATGTACATTGTGCACATACATGAAGGTGGAACCAGCATCCATGTGTCACACCACAACCATGCCACAGTGCATACACAGAAATTTCAACATGTGTGCACCCACACATGCATTTGGCCACCATGCATTTGAACACATTCACCATTGATGTGCCTCACACATGACTGGACTCACATGCAGCAGGCTCATGTCCCTGTACATACACATCCATACATGGGCCTACCAAGACAAATGTCCAACCTGCAATACTCCTGCCACACCTCAACATGCACAGCACCCAATCAGTACTCATGTACACTTACCACTCGACTCCAGACGGGTCTGCCTCTGAAGGATCTGGAGGTGGAGCGCAGGGTCTATGCGTTCCAGGACCATCATCTGGATGTTGGTAAGGCAGACCCGTCCGGAGTCCAGACCTCCCAGCACTTCCGGAGGTGTTGCATGTCGCCGGCTGCCATCCCCTCCACGTTGATGGCAGCCACGATGTCCTTCCAGATCCTCTTCTGTCCTTCATTGTCGGCGCGTGAACTTCCAAAAAGGGCATCATAATGCCCCAGTACTAGCTCCACCAGGATGCCAACTTCATTGGCACTGAAGCTGGCAGCCCTCTGCCTCTCTGCTGGGGGGTTGCCACTGATGCCAGATGATGTTGTGTCAGACATGGCAACCCCGGAGGCAACTGGGTGGGCAACTGTGTCCTGGGGCTGGGCTATAGAGTGATGGAATACCAGTCGGGAGTCTTCTGTTCCAGCAGGGGTGGTCAAAGCAACTGCACCCCTGCAGATGGCTGATGTGCAGGCACCAAATAGCAGGGCACATGGCCAGCAGGCAGGCAGGAAGAAGCAGATGGCAGGTGGGCGTGTGCTCGGGGCTCGAGGGGCAGTAAATCGGCCTTCTGCGTAGGAGCGTGGTCTTCCGTGTGTTGTTGCGTGGCCAGCTTGATACGGAGTGATTTGAGACAGACAGCCTTGCTAGAGAACTAGGGTACATATTCCATCTAGTACCATGCCCCTTTCACCCCAATTGCCCAGGACAATTGTTTGCTGCATCTCCCATTCGCACAAGAACATCAGTGCCATGGTTGGGAGGCGACCAAGCGGTAAGGGAGGCAAAGGTGGCCGACCTACAAGAGGTGGGCCTGGTAGGGGACGTGGCCAGGATGTGCATAGTGGCGCAAGAGGCCAGTGTGTGGAGAACCAATCAGGGACACCTATGCCCCCCCAATGGGTCGGGGAGATGCAGCTGACACCATCCCAACTCAGGCCTTGTTAACCTGGCCCATATTTTCAACCGAACCGGCACAGGATGACTCCCAGGCTGACTTCCGTGTCACCAAGTCAAAGCCACGTGTGGCAGTGAAAGTTGCTGTCACCAGGCCCCGTGGATCTGGGGCAGCAATGTCATCTGCTGCCCCAAGTAGCCAGGGTGATGAGGCTGCAGGGGCAGCTGCAGCTCAATCCACCCCAGCTCCGAGTCTCCCAGCCGGGACAGTGTTGGTCCAAGTCCATCACACCGAGGTTGGTCCTGCCAACATCACCCAGCAGCCAATGCCTGCAGTGAGACCTTTGGTCATCATGCCTTTGGCTACTTCCAGAGCCCAGTGCACCTGCGCTTCAGCCCCTACCAACCAGAGCAAAATAAGCCACTCAGGGTTCACACCACCTCCCAAGAGGAAGAAGGGTGCTCTTGCGGTACAGGCTGGGTCCCCAGACACAGCTCCCCCCTCCGGCATGTCAAGGAAGCATAGTTTCAATGATGCAGAACTAGACTCACTTGTGGGCTATGTGTCGCCCATGGCCACAAAATGCTGGTGACTGCAGGGTGCAAGACTACATCTGCTCAACGTAGGGCCCACTGGCAATGCATCACGGACCAGATAAGTGACCTTGGATTTGTCAGGAGCACAGCTGATGATTGCTCTAAGCGGTGGAATGACCTCAACCGCAGAGCAAAGCACAAGCTGGCTTCCAATCATGCCTCTACTCTGGTGACTGGCAGTGGGTCTCCCCCAGAGGAGGAAGTACTCGCAGAACATGAGTCTATCGCTGGAGGCTTCATCACAGAGCATCAAATCCAAGGCGTGGGAGACCTACCAGATCTTGAGGCAATGTCTGGTGAGTGGCCATCCATGTGTTTGCAAACAATGTGTATGTTGCTTGGGTGATGTGTTCTGATTGAGTGCCAGGTGAGGCTGTGTAGTCATGACTTCTATGGGTCACCCATGTGGTGCCTCCAAACCATACACCGGCCTTGGGTTTGGGTTTTCAAGTATCCCTTCGGACCGCATTTGACATTTTGCACCTGGTTACTGCACTTGCACTTCAACTGCCATCTTGCCACAACATTGTTCATACTGTTTTCCTGTTCATTGTGCCTGATTGATGAAATCCTTTGCATGTTTACCACACATTTTTGTGCCGTTCTGCCCCAAATGTAACATACTTCAGACATAGATTACACCCCACAATGGCCCACATATGTTTTCTTATTATGGGAATGATTTCCTCAATCAGGCTGATTGAGTAATGTGCACCTAACATGTAACACCAGATGGTAATGACAGCGACGGCAGCTCTCCCACTATAGGGAGGCCGTACAGGCGGCCATGAGCCCATGGAGGGTTTTTTTTTCTCAACATCCACACATGTTGGTGTTGGGGTGCTCCCTGTACCTCGTACCTCCTGTGTGCCCCCCCCCCCCGGTCGACACATGGCCATTTTTGATTTGATTTTTTTTAATTTGATTTTTTCTTTTTACTTTTTTCACATTTTATTCCGATTTGCTAATGAAATTAGTATTTAATTCATTTGTTATCTTTATTTATTTCTTCTTCTTTTTTCTATTTATTATTTTAATTTTATTTTCATTCTTGATTTGTTATTTTGATTTTCATACATTTATTTGATTATGCTTCTGATTATTACTTCATTATTTCATTTATTTCTTTTACTTTACATTTACTTCTTTTTCTATATTTAATTTGCATTTACTTTTTTGTTCGTAACCATTTTCTTTCAGATTGTGAATTAATGTTACAGTGTGTTGCTTTGTGTGACTCCCATAGGCATCCACTGTGTTTTCCAGCTGGGCACATGTAGGCTTGTCCTGTCTTTGGGTTAGAAACTTGGGTTCCTGACACACACACCCCTCCTGCTTCCCCTATCCATGGGCTCTCAAAGGGTGTGACCAAGTGACAGTAACTTACACAGAGGCATTAGGCTCCCATAAGTTGTGTGGGCAGTCTGTAGTCCAAACTGTGTATACATCCCTAGTGGGGATTATTGTTAATTTCTCCACTGCATGGTGGATTTGTATATGCTTTTACATACAGGACTTTTTGCATATATATACATGTAGCTTCTTCATGTCTTAACAAGCCTGTCTCCTTTGCAGATGCAGTTCATGTTGTATGCAGTACACTGCCACATTTGCCTACCAGCAACACTCTGCAGTTGGGAGGGGTCCATATGCTGCCTTAGTCAGGTTGTGACACTTGCACTACTTGAATTTATTACTGTCATATGTTGACACTGTTGGATCCTGTACTGATGTTTTGTCTTGCTGGTAAGTATTTGTTAATGTGTGCTGTTTTTTTTCATTGGTGAGACGCAATTGTCTGTGGCCTGTTTCCATTTGGGATGGTGCACTTTGTGACACTTGTGTCATGTGATGTGCATTCATTTGATTGCTTTTACATCAAATGCCATGCCATGGTGTGTTGGGTAGCTGAGATGGGGTTAGGGAGGGGTTGGGTGACATGCCACTATTTGTTTGTAGTGTTTTGCAAGGGGGTATTACTTCATGCTGCATGAATGTGTGCCTTTTACTGACACAGCATTGGGTGTGTTTATATAGCTAGGGATGCACACAATGTAGCACTTCCAGGTGAACAATCTCAGGGTGGTATGGTTGTGACAGTTGACTGTCCCTTTTGTCATCATCATAAATTGTCAGCTGGCATGTGCCAGGCCTGTGTGCACTCTGCAGGGGTGGGATTTTAGGTGAAGAAATTTGCCACAAGCTGGGTACGGGATGCCTCACCATGTGCCCTTTCACCTCCCATGCCCAGCGGCCGTGCATGTGGTTGGGGATCTGCGGGCACCACCATGGTCACTGGCACGCCCCGCCGGGTTACAATGTTGTGCAGGACACACGCTACCACTATAATCCTGCACACTACTGGGGGCGCATATAGCAGCTGCCCACCAAAGCGGTCATGACTTCAGCACTCCGAATGTGCGCTCCACTATGCCCCGGGTTGCAATATGGGCTGTATTGTATCTTACCTCGGGTGGTGTGGTGGGGTTCCGTATTGGCGTCATCATGTAGGTGCTCAGAGGGTAGGCACTGCTCCCTGGGGAGGTGATAATTGTTGTCATTAGTGGGGTTTTCCCATTTCTCAGTGTCTGACATGCATGCATGTGCAGAGGCATTTATACTCACCAATTAGCCATGTGTCGCCATGCCGCCCAGCTTCCAGGTCCCGGTTTAGGGGTGACATTCGGAATATGAAACTATCATGGCTGGACCCCGGATAGTTGGCATATACTGAGGTGATGATTCCCTTGGCATCACATACAACCTGCACGTTGATGGAATGCCAGTGCTTGCAGTTTCGATAGATGTGCTCAGTGGCCCTGGGAGGACGTAGAGCCACATGGGTGCAATCAATGGCACCTGGCACTTTGGGGATGTGTGCCACCCCGTAAAAGTCCTGGACGACAGCCTGCCTTTCTGCAGGTGTTCTGGGCATGTATATGTGCCTGCGGACTGAGGGGCGTGCAGTCATGATCGCCAACACCTGGTGTAGGCAGCGTGACTGCGTGGCCTGTGAGACACCCCCAACTATGGCACTTGTCCACTGAAATGACTCAGTAGCCAAGAAGTCCAGTACATTGAGCACTTTTTCCAAGGGGCTCAGTGCTTGGGAGCACAGGGTGGGTGATATGAGGTCATCCTCCCACTCCCTGACCAGTTCTAGGATTATTAGTGGTGGAATCCTGTACCTCCCATACACTTGGCCATCAGGCATCCCAAAAAGGCTGGTCCTGGGTTAAAAAATCCGGGGCCTGGCTATCCTCCTCCTCCAGCGGTGTCCCACGACCACTGCTGCGAGGAACGGTATATTCATCGTAGCGTATGAGCTTGTTGTTTGCGTGCACTTTTATGCTGCACGCTGCCGCTTACGCCTGCTGTCTGCTGGTGTACGTGTTTCCGGATTAGCGTGTATTTTTTGCTGCATGGGTTTCCCCTGTTTGATTCCATGAATACGTGTTGTTAGCGCGCGTGTGGGCGTTGCAAGAATTTACCTCCCGTACTTCCCCTGTAACGCCCATATTTTCACGTGTTGTTCCCCATTCTGCGTGTTACGCCCTGTGTTCCACCCACTTTTCTTGTGTGCGCTACATGATGTGCGCTTTCCCTGTGCACGTCGCGCACAGCGTTTAGTGACGTGTGCGCCCACGTGCGCCATCCACTGATTTGGTGCACATCCCAGGATTTACATGTGCAGTGCATTCCATGAATCGACGAATGGCTGTGTGCGCGGCTTTAGCATGCATGCGCTGCGATATTCACGCTTACGCTCCCCATTTTCAGCGCACATTTATTCAATGAATTACCCTGTCAGTATCATAAAACTTCTTGGACATTAGAATATAGGATATATGGTTATCTGTGGGTGAACCTCATTATAGTTGGTTCTTCGACAATTAATAGCTTTTCCTAAATGCAACCTTCTACAATTACACCTTTCTTCTTAACATTCAATTGGTTGGCACAATAATACAGTGGTTGATAGAACATGACATCATTGTCCAGTTGTTTGTTCTTCTGGCCTTGAACACGGTTATGCTGTGCCAAGTAATGTGGTGGAAAACGAGAGATGGGCAAACCGCCATGACATAGAAATAATACTCCTAACTTGTTCCTATGCTTTAAGTCAATCTACCATCATTGTCCGTGGCCTTGGGTGTCTCGTCTTGGTGTGATCTGCTAGGGAGGTGGCAGGCAAACTATCTAATTGGGCTTTGCATGAATAGCCATTGTTTTGGTCATGTGGTGAGGGACTGTTGTGCTGAAATAATTCATAGTGATTTTCCTACTGTGCTACGTGTTTGCACTCTCCTCCAATTGTTGTAAAGGAGATGAGAGTTGCACATTTGGAGGCACTGCTAAGATACCTAGCGTCCGGTGGAAGGTCAAGGCTTCCTTGTCATGGCTCCCTCGGACAGCAGAGTAAACTTGCAGGAAGCAGATTGAGTGCACACTTACAGACGTCAATGGCAGGAGCCCAGTTTCAGTGAAAGACCTGCCTGGTCTTGCAGGAGCTATGCTGGGTGCAGAGGGTAGAAGCAGGCATGTAGAGGAGACTTGAAGCCAGCAAACCTTTGGAATCATAGGATTTGGTGATCACTGTGGGGGAGAGTATATTTGTTCTATTGTTGTTGAAGTTGATTAAGAGTATTGAAGAAGAGAAGAAGAGAGAAACAGAGAGAGAGGGAGAGAGAGATAGAGAGAGACAGAGAGAGAGAGAAAGAGAAAGGGAGAGGGAGAGAAAGAGAGAGAGAGAGAGAGGGGGAGAGAGAGATAGAGAGAGAGAGAGAGAGAGAGAGAGAGAGAGAGAGAGAGATACTTCTGACAGTTGTCTTTGGGGGGCAGAGAGAAAAATCATTAGGATATACCCCTCATGAAGAGAAGACAGCTGTGTAGATAGTTTTTTTTTGGTGATGTTGTTGTTGATTATTGTGCCGGTGTATGATAGGACACTAGAGGTGCTTTCTGTGTGTTGACAGAGTAGCAGTTAGGATTATTTGGAGGTAAGTACGGAATAGATTGAGATTGTGTATTGTAGGTGTGCGCTGAAAGGGTATTGTGTTGATATTGTATTTATTGATAAGGAGGGTAGGAGGTGTAAAAAAAAAGAACAACAGCGGGAGTTTGTTGAAACAATGATTATTGAAAACAATTAGTAAGTTGAGTTTATATCATCTGTGATGAATATGATGAAGTCATCACTCCTCTCCCGGGGATAGCCTCTCCCCATGTGACCAAGGGACGGCAGCCGCTACCTAATCATGACCCTCTGGGTGACTATTTGAGGGAGGGCTACATGGGGCGAGGCGATTCGAAGGGGGAGGGACAGGCATCATCAGATGAGACATGGCATCCCCTTTCCCCTTTAGGGATATCCCCTCCATTCCTCATGTCTTAATGGCATTTTGTGATAACCCTTCAACAACCTGCAAAATATGCTGACAGCTTCCTTCAAAACTCTGTAAACAATCGAATGACAAGATCTGACTATCAATCCCCGGTATATGAATATTTGAAAATACTGGGACGAGGAAGAGGAATGGAGTTGTGAGGATCCCTTGATCACGAAAGAGAATGTTGTGCTCTAGTAGTTGGAGAGAAGACCACAATGACGGGATATTTAAAAACCGGACAGCTGAAAGAAGGGAGACAAACTCTGACAGGGCAGGCACCTCCCATCAGGTAGAGCGAATGCACAGCAAGAGCTGTGGTGCAGGCAAGACCAGACAGAGAGCGGGAAGCCAGGGAAGTGCTACTCAAATGAGGAGGACTGCAGGAATGGTTGTTCCATGTATGCTGGAGAACTGGAGGTCAGGCAACTTGAGGCCAGAGACAGGACAAGCCTGTCAGGGGATACCCCCATCTGGCAGAGAGCACCAATAGCAGCAGCCAAGTAGAGTGAAGCACGCCAAAGCGACCTTAGGAGATGCAATGCACGGGGCGCTTCACTGTAAATACCACATAGCCAGGAAAGCAATAAAGGAGTTGATTGAGAGAGGCTCTCACAAGTGGAAAGAAAGCCACAAACTGACAAGCAGAGGGTCATGGACCAAATACATGGGAAGAATTTGGTAAAGGCTGAGGCCTAACAAAGTAAACAAGCTGAATGTAAACATCCTGGCAGGAGAGTATACTAAATGAACTGTAGATCTAGGATTTACAGCCATAAGAAATTATTGAAAGGAACCTGGCAGAGGAGCATACCAGGTGTCTTGTGAGTCTGGGAGCCACATCCAAATGTGTGTGAAAAGAGAAATCCCAAGGAAGACTCATACCATAAGAATTGTGCATTGAATTTCATCTTGAAACATAAAGCACAAGGAAGACTCATGCACTGAGGAGTTTGTATCAACTATAGGAGAGTACCTGGCAGGCGAGTATAGCAGGTGTTTGTGTAAAGGACCTATATGAGAAAACATGGCAGGAGGGTGTACCAGGTGTTTTGCGTGTCTGGGACCTGCACCAAAGTTGTGCTATATTTGAAAAGAGAATCCCAACAAAGATTCACGTCCTTAGGATTTTAAATTGCATTGAATTTGGATAAGACCTGGGCAAGGGAATCATTTTCCTTGGAGTGGATTGCAATGCTAAGAGATCCTCCTGGGCTATACAGAACTTGGTTATTCTTTTGAAATTTTGCTTTGTGGAGAGAAACCTTGGGAAGGGAGCCATTCCCTGGAACTGTTTACATTATCCATTTGGACATTTTGGTGGAGTTATACCTTCTGGTTGAACTAAAACATGTGTGTACTTTTCAATCCAAAGACAGTACTCTTAACACCTTAGAATGTGAGAGCTAGGATAGAATTTCTGACGCAGGGCATTTTTACTTTGGACATCTTGACACAGGAAAGACCCTTAGTTTTGTTTTTGAAGGGAACAGCCTCCTAGATTAGGGACAGTGAAGCATTTTCCAATCACTTTTTCATTTAATAAAAGTCAATAACAACAATCATGTGTCCTCAGTGTCCGTGCTCATTCTGGTTCCCCCTCAAACATCATAATGGCAGACACCCCTATATAAAATGTGTGTAAGTAGCTTCCCCAATGAAAATTAACAAATTAGAAATACCACATGCAATGGGGCAAAAACACACGACTGGCGCAATGGTCCAGCTGTGGCCTCAAGAAGCGACACGCTCGAAGCATCTGCTGCAACATATGCACATGTATTTAGACACCACACATAAGGAAAGGAAAGTACAGAGCAGACTAAGCATGCTTGACTTGTGGAAAATGTTTGAGGAACAAGGGCAGGCTAAAAAGGTAATCATAATTAGAAAGGATGATGAGGGGAATGTGAAGCCCACAGTACCTGCCCCCCCCATGCCCTCTGTATTCGACTGTCAGAATTATACCCATTACAAGCTGCTGCAAGTTACAACAGCATCCCCAATATGAGCCCCCGCAGGGGGGAAGGGACCAACAAAAACAAGGAAAAGGGGAGTAGTACAAAATCTACTTTATCCGAGTGTGTGGAACACAACAAGCTGCATGGTTTAGAAGTACAGTTAAAGGAAGCAAAGGAAGAGTTGAAGAGAATGAAGTGCATGAAGGGTGAGAAGGAAAGCAGCGGTTCTATCAGACAAGTGAGTGGGAGGACAAATATTATTCAAAATAGACAGACAGATGTAGACAATGACAATGTGAACACCAGAAAGAGAGAACAATATAGAACAGAGGGAAATGCCAGCATTAATAGGAGAGTGGTGAAGGACAGAGAGAACAGAGAACATGGTAGGAGTAGCAGGTGTTGTTAACAGAAATTTAATAGATGAAATTTAAAGATGGGTGTCATTTTTGATTTTTTTATTTTTTTTAGTTCAACACATTTATTCTTATTTAGGTCAAGGTTTGAAGGAATCGCTACAGGATTAAGGAAGTAAGACACAAAGGGAGTTTCTCTCAGATGACAATGTTAGTTTGGAGTAATAACGTTTTAAGATTACTTTATTTTTGCATTTTACAACAACAAAGAAACAAACTCTGATTCCCCCTCGCCCCCCTCCCCTCCCCCCGGTGCCACCCACCAATAAGATTCCCAGAGAGGCAGCATAAGAGACAGTGACAGACAAATAAGCAGCAGTGGAATGATTGGAGCATTCTGCATTACAGATGGGTGTATTTGAGTGGAGGAAGGTGCAGCGAAGAAATAGAAGAGGAAGAAACAGAGGATGAAGAGTGGGAAGATGAAGAGGAGGAAGAGGAAGAGGAGGAGGCGGCACAAGCTCCTCAAAAAGACATGCCCGGAACACCGGAATATACACTGATAGATTTATTGGATGACTAATACAGAGTGAAGCCCCTTCGTACCCAGGGTTTCTCCCAATAATTTCAGGATGGAAAACACCATTTGTAAATAGTTTAAGATATCTTCCATGCCAATGGAAAGCTGTGTGGCAACAACATTAAAGGGGCAAAGGGTGTGGCTGCCCCTGTATGCAAGACAGGGCCGATGCAACTACCATTACTTCAAAAGAGTCTGGCGCCAACTCAGGATGTACTATGGCCACAAACAGATCAAAACAATTTAATGGCTGCATTACCATTGTTGACAGCAGAGAAGTTGATTTATGAGTTAGAGGAGAAGACTGCAGGAATAACTTTAGCGGTAGGGGGTCTAAAGAGCCTATTAGATACAAAATTAAGAGAGCAATCAGATGACGTATGGTAAAGAGCAGAGTACCACAGAGTGACGGCTCAAAGTCATACACATGATGGTTCGCTGTTTAACAATTTCAGAGCAGAGATTTGGAGGGTGTTGAGGGTACAATATCCCGATACATCAGAGATGAGCTCTATTATGACATATAACATGAAGACAGATGAAGATTCAGCTACATATATGCATGAAATAAAAGAGAAGTGGCGCTTAGAAACAAGCTACTGTTGAGACAAAAACATACCCAGATTGTTCAACATTTTATGTCAGGGCCTCCCTGAGGATGTACAGAAACAGCTGAAGAAAATTGTCGGATTGAAATGAAATTGTGGCCCGAGATTCAATTGAACATTGTTCATTATTGACAGATAAGAAAATAAAAGAAAAGGAAAGGAACAAGATAGAGTAGAGGCAAATAGAGGAAGACAAATTAGTACTAAAGAAATTAACAAAATTAAAGAGGGAGCAGTAATAACGAACGCAGGGGAAGAAAACTATAAGAAGGAATAGCAACAGCAAGGAACACGTGGATACATGGGAGGAAGAGGACAACATAATTATTATCCCATAGCAAGAGGATATAAGCCAAGGGGAAGAGGTTATGGATTTGGAGGTGGATAATAGAGGCAGATTTGGCAGAATGGGCCCACAATTTGGAGTTTTTGCACAGCATTGTTTGACGTGTGGGAAATCAGGGTATTATACATGAGCATGTTGGAGTAGAGGGGCAATGAGCGTTGGATCGCAGCAGCCCGGCCCACGAGGGGGGCCTTCATATCCCCCACAATATTGTACACAGGAACAGCAATAACAGGACACATGCAAACCCTCACAGCAGCAGCAATTGCCATAACATAACATACAAAAACAACAACAGCAGCAGCATTAAATGTCTCCGGCAACACAGCACCATACACCCCAAATAAAAAAAATAACACACCCACAACCACAGCTACAAATGCAAACACTGAATCCACTGAAAATGCAAATGCAGCAGTCCAGACAATGGGGCAGTTACATATCGCAATGGGTGATGGGGGTGCAGCAGTGAGAAACCAGAAGGTGTATCACCCGCTAGTTCCCATCGGTCTCTCTCTCAGGTGGCTAGGGCACAGCCATTGCCTTTGGATACAGACCCTAGCGGTGGACCAGTGTGGGAGGATCACCTGGGTGAGGCATCTTTGGGGAGTGGAAGTGGGACACCTGATGGAGAGATGCAGTATTCCCTTCCCTGGAACACCTTTACCCCATCCTACACAGGAACTTTACCCTTTCCCCCCTTTCCCTACACAAACACTTTCACATGGACACTTCACTCTGGGAGAAAACAGACTCACATCCTACCGTTGTACCTGAAATGTCCCACTACTATGGTCAGTCAAGGTCAGGCAATTAATGGTAACCACTCACACCTGACTTCCATTACGCTTCCCGACGTCGATAAAAGGCAGAGCATGAGGGCACACTCTGAGCAAGGCAAAGTACACAAAGGACCAGTGTTTTTATCACGGCAGCTGAACGAGGGGAGAAAGATGGAAAACCAAAAAGGATGGTGCAGGAGGGAGATGCCTTTGACCTTTCTGGTCGAAAACCATTACTTTCCAAAGTCCTTCGGAATGAAAGGCGTAAGGTCAGGAAACAAGACTGAAGAATCCTGTATTGTGTGTCAGAGATACCCAGGGACCTCCTGCATGGCTGATAGAGTCAGGCAGGAGCAGCAGCCACTGTGGTACAAGATTAAAGCAGCACCAGTAAGATTAACACAGCCGTTGAGTTGGAGAGACCCGTGCATGACTAGTCTTTGTTGAAGTCAAGGTTGTAAGGGGCAACATTGTATAAAGAGCGCAAGATGGAATATTTGTAATACATGTGATGAAATAAACTAGGAAACCTGAATTGATAATGGATATTTGAACTAAGAGAAGAAAGATACAACACCTGTAACACAGTGATCTGGCACTGTGAGTGTGCTCAATCAAAGCTCTCTGTAAGGTATCCCAGCAAGAAGTGGCAGAACGAAAGTAGAAGATTAATAAGAACATTGTGTGAAGTGAATAAAAGTGGTCCTATGACGGTTTAAGCAAATCCCATCACACATTTGAAAGTCATCGATTTTTGATATCAAGAGGGAAATGTAGAAAGTGAAATTACATGCTCCGAGCCCAAAAGAGGGAGATCAAAATGTGAATATTGTGCTGAAGGGATACGAGCCCAAATGAGGGAGATCCATGGTCTGAGCCCAAATGAGGGAGACCTATTGTAAACATTGTGATAAAAAGGAGTCCAAGCATGAAGGAGGTAGACCCATGATGAACACTGGAAGTGAGAACTTGTGCAGGTGAAAATCCTGATATGAAAGCAACTTTGGTGTTTGTTTGTTATGATAGGCTCTCTGCAGTAAGAGATTGTTATTGGAAAAGAGGTTTTGGCAGAAGACCCTGATACCTATGCTTTGAACTGTATCCTCATGGAAGAGAAGCCAGAGTGTGTGCAATGCTCTTACGTGACACCTTGCCCTGTGCTGAAAATGTGAGGAAGGGAAGCCAACTCCTCAACTATCCTGACATATTATTTCTTGAACACTTTTCTTTTTTGCATACACTATTGTCCCCCACCATTTGTAATTAGAATTCAGGATTGGCAACAGATTTATTAGTATAGGCCCATTTTTTTTCAAAGAGACTTGACTAAGACTGCATTATCATTATTTGATGGTTGTAACTTGCTCCCATCCTTAGATTTAGGTTTAGATAGGCGTTCAACCAACCCATTGAAGTTCAATAAACCCCCTTGAACAGTGATCACTTGTGTCTGTCTTCACTGTTTGATACCATGCCTTCATTACATGTGGTGTCGGGATTGGGATGCAACTCAACTGAGACACATTGGGGTACTGTAAAATACCATAAGCCTAGTCACAGAGTCTCAGATCCCTCTACCACCATGAAAGAATCCATAGGCATAGACATTTGTAGCGGCAGAGAAGCTACGATCTTTCCAGGGAAAAGAGGGATGATTCCCACAGAATCCTAATACGCAATGAGGGTTGTTATATAACATTGGCCCCAAAATCTGGCCTAGCCTGGACGTTTGGTCTGAACGTTCTAGCAGGCATCATAGATCCCGACTTCGGGGAAGACATGAAGGTTCTCCTGCAGAACCATGGCAACAATCCTTTTGAAATGCATTGTGGGGACAAAACTGCACAGGCAATTCTTGAGAAGGCTCTATTTCCCTGTTTTAAGGAAGAAAGTGAAACAGAAGAAACTGAGAGAGGTAGCATAGGCTTTGGAGAGGGTGATGCACTACCCATCAGTGAGGCAAAGAGGGAAGAAGAACCTATTAACCATTGTGATCTAGCCTTCATCCAGCGAAATGATCCAGCACTCACAGAGGCTTTCTTGCTGAAGTTGATGCCTGAGGGGAAAGAACCAGAAAAGGGGAGTCCCTTTTCATTCCTGAAGCAGGGATTACTTTATAGAAAGGATATCTCCAGAGAAGGCCTAAGTAAAACTCAATTAGTAATCCCCAAAACCCATTGTAAGATTGTGCTAGAGAGTGCACATTCTCATTTGACATGGGGACATTTAGGTCAATCTGAAACACAAGCTCTCATCAGTGGGAAATTCTATTGGCCAGGTATCCACGATGACATAAAGAACTTCATCCAGATATGTTAAATATGCCAGAAAACAAGTGCACATATTCCTTACATGCCCCTCTAAACCCCTCACCAATAATAGAAGTCCCTTTCTCCCGAATTGGGATGGATATCATTGGACCGTTGGAGACCTCTACGCTGGGTAATAAGTATGTCCTTGCAATCATTGATTATGCTACCCGATACCCATAGGCATTCCCCATGCAGAACAATACACCATAGCAAATCTCAAAACACATATTACCAATCATTTATAGGGTTTGTTTCCCCGAGGAAATTCTAATGGATCAAGGATCCAATTTTATGAGCAAACTCATGGGTGAAGTCAAGGAATTCCTACACATTTCCACTGTAAGAACCTCAGTTTACCACCCCCCAAATGAACGGATTGGTAGAGAGATTTAACAAAACCCTTGAGCTGATTTTGAGAAAATTGGTAGATAAGGATGGAAAGGACTGGGATAGCATCATCCACTGGGCCCTATTTTCAGTAAGAAAGGCCCTCAGGCATCCACTGACTTCTATACTTTTGAACTACTTTATGGTAGAGAACGACAAGATGTCATAGACATGCTACGGGAGACATGGGGAGAGAGGGGGGGCATCTATTCCCCTCTCACAAACAGCTACCCGATTGCAAGAGCATATGAAACTCTTTTTGAAATCTAGTCTACACTCACATGGAAAAAGCACAAACCCAACAAAAGTCCACCTATGACAAAAAGGCACATTTAAGATCCTTTTCAGTAGGACAAAAAGTATTAGTCCTCTCACCTACCTCTAGAAATAAACTTGTCTCAAAGTGACATGGGCCATATGAGGTACTAGAGTAAACAGGGACCTGTACCTATAAAATAGCCAAACCTGACAGGAAGCCAAAAACTCACCTTAACCGTGTAAATCTCTTCAAAGAGTGGAAAGAAAATCATTCTGCTGCCTATGCCTCAATATTGTCTTGTTTGATACCGGAGGAGTTAGACAATTCTGAGCTTATCCCCCAAGAACTTTCTAGACAGAAGCAATAAAATGTAAAACAACCTGGTTATGGCATTCCCCGATGTATTCTGTCAGAAACCAGGGAGAGTACATGGTACTTATCATTATATCAGAACTCCAAAGGGTAAAGTAGTCCATTTAAAACCCGATAGACTCTGAGAAGCCCGTAAACAAATAATGGCTAAGGAAGTGAAAAAAATTATGAAGGCAAAAACTATTGAGCACTCTTCAAGCCCATGATCCTCCCATATTGTGTTGGTAACTAAACGTGATAATTCTTGGAGGGTTTGCATAGACTTCAGGCAGGTCAATACCATCTTCACCTTCGATGCCTACCCTATGCCATGAATCGAGGAGTTAATAGAGAAACTCGGAAGTGCGAAATTCCTATCAACCCTAGACTTCACCAAGGGATATTAGCAGGTCCCTGTACAAAGACCTGATAAGGGAAAGACAGCTTTCTCAACGCCCCTGGGACTATTCCAGTGCAAACTCATCCCTTTTGGCCTGCATGGGGCCCCAGCCAATTTTCAACAGCTTATGGACTGGATATTACAGTCGTACTCCAATTTCTGTGAGCCCTATATTGACGGCATAGTCATTTATAGTAAGACTTTGGAAGACCATCTTTTCCTTCTTTCTACTATTATGAGAAACCTCAGAGAAGCCAGCTTAGCTGCCAATCCATCCAAATGTAAGCTGGGTCAATTGCCCGTGAAATATCTCAGCTTCTTTGTAGGGAACGGCAGCATCCAGCCCCAACGAGAAAAAGTGAAAGCGTCAAAGACACCCCCACGACTAAGACCAAGAGAAACCTCAGGGTATTCCTAGGATTGAGTGGTTATTACGCTAGGTTTATCCCAAGTTTCTCAGATAGAGCTAGCTTGATGGATAAATTAAAGCACGATGAATCCCAAAGGGTTCATTGGACTGATGAGGAAGATGCATGTTACAACAACTTAAAACAAACCTTGTGTCAGAATCCAATCTTAAAGGTAGTATATTTTTCTAAAGAATTTGTGTTACCAACTGATGCCTATCTCACAGTGTTAAAATCAGGTTATGACACATTAGTGATGGATTAGAACACCCTATCCTATTCACTAGAAGGAAATTCTTCACACAGGAGAATAGCTAGTCTGTGTTCGAATTAGAGGACCTTGCCATCAAATGGGCAATCACCCATCTAAGATACTATCTTCTAGGAAGGAAGTTCACACTGGGCACAGACCACTCACCTTTAGTATGGATAAGTCAACGAAAGGACTCTAACCTTATAGTCATGCGATTGTTCATAGACCTGCAACCCTACTGTTTCACTCTGGAACACCGAAAAGTTAAAGACCATGGGACCATCGATTTCCTTTCCCATTTCCCTATAAAACCAGAAGGTGTCTCATCTGCTATAACATAAGGGTATCTCTCTCTCAGGTGGCCATGGCTTGGCCATCGCCTTGGGATCTGGACCCTGGGGGTGGACCAGTGTGGGAGGATCATCTGGGTGAGGGGTCTTTGGTGAGAGGAAGTGGGACACCTATGATATGATATGATATGATATGATATGGCATTTGTAACGCGCCTATACACAAGTGTTTCAAACCTGATGGAGAGATGCAGCATCCCCTTCCCTGTAACACCTTTACCCCATCCTACCCAGTAGGATACTTAGGAACTCTACCCCTCCTCCCCCTTTCCCTACACAAACATTTTCACTGGATAGCCCATTCTGGGAGAAAACAGACTCACACCCAAGGATTGTACCTGACATGTCCCACTAGTATGGTCAGGCAAGGTCCGGAAAGCAATGGTAACCACTCACACCTGACTTCCATTAAGCTTCCTCACACAGATAAAACGAGAAGCACGAGAGCACACTCTAAGTGAGAAAAAGCACACGAAAGAACAGTTTTTTCGAGATGGCAGCTGATCGGGGGGGGGGGGAATATGGCAAACCAAGAAGTGTGCACCAAGAGGGAGATGCCCGTGACCCTTCCAGCAGAGACAGTTATTGGAAAAGATGTTTTGGCAGAAGGCCCTGATTGTCATGCGCCCAGGAGGGCACTGGTCACTTTGGAATCAGTGAAGGCAATTGTATGCCATGCTCCATGCTTCCCCCAAGATGGTTCCTGTTTACACTGGCTGCGGTGCAGTCCTTTCTGGCACTTCCCTAGCTCCGCCCCCTCCTGCTGGAGGACGGCGTTATCAGGAACTGCAGTATGCAAGCCGGCATGTTGCTACTCTTTGGAGCAAATACTTTCTAATTACACCCTGTCTCTCTAACTTTATGATCTATTCTGCCTTTCCTGGATCTATCCTAACCTTCTGTTTAGTGTTCTTAGCACTCTAGAAACCCTGCGATCCCACCTCACAAGTGCATACAACAGAACTCTTCCTGTCCAGTTAGAGACCCCTCCTTTGCCTGGTAACGGTCAGTAAATAGCCTCGGTATTCCTCCCATGAAGCTATCGTAAAGGCTTTGGCTTCCTTTAACGTGCCATTTCTCCTTCGGCAGTTTGTTGCTTTCTCCGCAGTCATCTGGGCTCTGTGTTGTCAGCTCAGGGCATATCCATGGATCCAGCTAAAGTGGCAGCAGTTCTTGACTGGCCATACCCTGGCTCGGTAAAGGACATTCAATGCTTTTTGGGATTTGCAAACTTTTATAAGACATTTGTTCTAGAATTTTCCCAAATCATTTGATCCATCACAAACCAACTTAAGAAGGACGTCCCTTCATTCTGGTCTTCGGAAGCGCAACTGGCCTTTGAAGTCCCATTTTAATTGGGTTCCTGTTTTGGTGTCTCCTGCCCAAGATCCAAGGTTCTTTGTCAAAATGGATTCCTCTCATTACGCCTTAGAAGCTGTGCTTCTGCAGGAAAATGATCAAGGAGAGGAACTTCCAATGTCCTACCTCTCCAAGACTCTGACTCCCGCAGAACTGAACTACTCCGTTCTCGAGAAGGAGCTGCTGGCCATCAGAAAGCCCTTACTAGAATGGAGACATCTAATGTTAGGTGCCAAGTATCCCATAGAGGTTCAAACCGATCACCACATCCTGAAAGCTCTTCAATACGCCCAGTCAAGGAATAGCGGGCAGGCCAAATGGGCAATTCTTTTTCATTCTTCAATATTGTTTTTACTTTCAGCCCGGGTAGAGTAAATCTAATGACAGATGCTTTATCTTGAAAGGAAACCTCAGGAACTCTGCCATTTTGTTCAGAAAAATTGTTCCCCAAAGCAGTGTTTGTTCAAATCACATTGAACCTGCTTCAGCAGATCGAAGCAGATACTCAAGTACACGAAAGGGAATGCCTGACTTTGCTTCCCACGTATCATTTACAGAACGTTAAGGAGTGCTATTTTCGTAACCAATGAGTATTCCTACCGACTGAGAGCCTTCAGCAAGAAATTCTATGGCTGTGTCATGATATTCGGGCAGCAGATCATCAGGGAATATGCAACATCACAGAGTTGGTACAGAGCCACTTTTGGTGGCCATCGTTAGGCTCTGATGTTCAGGACTATGTCTCATCATGAACGGTATGCCTCCAATCAAAATCCCCTAGAAGACCTCCACTAGGCAACTTAGTGGGAATGACCATCCCAGACCACCCTTGGAAGATCATCTCAATGGATTTTATAGTAGATCTGTCCCCATCGCAAGGTCATACTGTGGTCATGGTGACCCTTGACTAATTTACCAAACTCGTCCATTTTATACCCCTTCCAGGGTCCCTTCCGCTTCTCAGATGGCACGAATTTTCATTGAACACATCTTTTCGGGACATGGACTGCCTGAGACTATTGTATCCCACCGGGGATCCCAGTACATATCTCGTAATTGGCAACAGGTTTGTACAATTCTCAACATTAAGCAGGCTTTAAGCTCAGGGTTTCACCCTCAGACTAATGGACAAACTGAGCATCTCAATCAGACCCTGGAAGGGTATCTTCATTGTTTTATTTCCTCTGCACAGGGTAACTGGTCTGGTCTTCTCTTCTTGGCCGAATTTACGTACAACAATTCTTCACATTCTGCTTTGAAGACCGGTCCTTTCTTCGCCATTTATGCCTACCATCTGGCTTGTTTTCCAGTTATTTATCCTATGGCTGTTACGCTCACCTCGTATCCACGGGGGCACCACACGAGACTGGATGGAGGTCTAAGCGCTATCCTGGAATCCTCTCTGCTTGGTTATGTGCCAGACGTTGGGTAGCGTCTATAACAGGAGAATGGAGGGTTAAGATACTGGTACTGTGATGGGTGAACTCCCACCTCCCTCTGGTCCAAATCCCCTCCCTTGGGGTTATTGCTAACCTTAGGTTTTTGTGCGTTGAACTCTCCGTCCTGCGTCTCTGTGCAAGGGTGCAAGGTTGGTGCGGGCGTTCTGTGGACCTAGTTGCTTCACTGGTCCGTGTGCCCTTATGTTGGGTCCAGACCGGCTGTGACTCTGACTCTGCTTGCTGTCTTCCAGGTGAGTTATAATGTCTTTTCCGTCTTTATTCTGTCTCTTTTTTCCCTCTGTTTTCTCTGTCTTCTCTGCGTCTTGCTCCACTACGCTGTTCCCTAACAATGTTTCTTTTTATTTTCACAGGGATGGCTGCAATCTCGGAGTTGCCGCACCGATTGCGAACACCACAGTGAGTTATTGATGCGCGGAGCGCTGCACTGTTTATTGGTGTTAATTGCTAACCTGTGTTCTCTTCTCTTTGTACAGGTTGCAGTGATGTTCCGGAGTGATGAGCGATCGAAGCGCTGCTTGCCCAGATAAGTGCTTTGTTAATGCTGACCTTGTTCCTTCTCCCTTGCAGGTTGCGGTGAAACCCGGAGATGGGCGAGGTAAGAGAAGCGCAGAGTGCTGCCAGGACTCGCTACTTGCCCGAGTGAGAATTGTTATTAATGCTGTCCTTGTTTCTTTACCTTTGCAGGTTGCGCGAACTCCGGAGGTGGGCGAGGCAATCAAAGCGCAAGATGATTTCAAGACATTATAAGGACATTTTTCAAGTTTGCCGTATAGCTGGTGCTGTCAGAGTTTTGCAAGGACGGAGTGAACGTGCCTGACATGGTGCTGTTTAGAAGAGGAGTACACCAAGATGTTGTTGATGTAAACTAGAGCACATATGTCGATCAATTCCCGTAGTACATCGTTCATGAAGTGCTGGAACATGGCGGGAGCGTTGCAATGCCCAAAGGGCATCACCTGATATTCGTACAGCCCATACTTAGTATGAAAGGCGGTCTTCCATTTGTCTCCTTTCTTTATACGCACAAGATAGTATGCCCCCCTGAGATGTAAATTGGTGTACTAGCAACTCTGCCATAGCACATTCCTTTCCTTCTCGCGTTTAAGCCTCCTACGTTTGTACTATTACCGGCTCATCAATCCAGTGCACGGATAGACACCGACTCGCAAAAAGTCATTGTGACATGCAAACAGCAGTAATCCCCTTCAGCCAAACTCATGCAAGACAGCCCAAGTCATAGCAGACATCACACCTACCTCTCAATCAGTACGAAATTAGCTGCCATTCCTGGACTGATACTAAGACGTTTCCTGACAGGGTTTTCTTCCCCAGAGGGTTTCCCTGCAGATTCTGCTCTCCCTATTTCGGTATTATTCAAAAAGGGGTCGCAGAGTTCTTGGGGTAATCTCTCCTCAGCAGCCTCTCCACTGCAGATACAGGTTAGTGCAAAGTGAATCATCCTGATTTGTATGCCTACAAAGAATTCAATTGTTACACTGAAACCTATGCTTTGAACTTTATCCTCGTGGCAGGGAAGGCAGAGTGTGTTCAAAGCTTGTATGTTCCGCCTTTCCCTGTGCTGAAACCGTGGGAAAGGGAAGCCAACTGCTCAACTATCCTGACATATTATTTCTGGAACCCTTTTGATTTTTTTATACACTATTTTCTGTAAGGAACTCATGATGGCAACAGTAAAGACAGACACAAGTGATCACAATTCAAGGTTGTTTATTTAAACATTATGCAGGTTGGAAAACACCTTACCTAAACCTAAATCTAAGATGGGAGCAAGCTTTGATCATCAAATGAAAATAAGGCAGTTCTAGTGGCGTTGTGTCAAATAAAAGTGCCGATACTATGAAAAACCTATTGCCAATCCTTACGCTAATTACAAATAAGTGTGGGATAAGGTTTTCAATAAGAAAAGAAATGTTCAAAAATGATAAGTCAGGATGTGATTGCCAGGGTCTTCCTTTCGCACATTTTGAGCATGGGATAAGCACAGCACACACTCAAGCTTCCCCAGCACAAACCGAAAGTTCTGTACCAGCTATCAGGTTCTTTGATGGTTAAGACTCTTTCAACAAAAGTCTCTTGCCTCTGAGGGCCCGGTGTATTCAACAAACAAACAAACAGTTTTGTTCTACATATACGTTGGGTCATGGCTTCACCTCTGGGTCCCCCTCTTCCAGGCGCAGACCCCTAACAAATCATATTCCACAAAACAAATACATTGTTCCTTTCTCACTGGACTTTGGGTGATGAATTTACACCCCTGGATCTTCCTATTTTGGGCTTGGACCCCTTACAGATGTCAGCCTCCCTCCTTCGTGTTCACTACGGCTTTTCTTTCATTCACAAATCTTGATGTCTTTTTAAACAATCCTTCAGGCTTCACCTCTTTCTTTCGGAATCCCTCTGCTGGGTTCACTCTTGCCAACTTTTGCTAAACAAATGGCATCACTGTGCAGTGTAAATAAATACACAAGCAAATTTGGAATGCTTGATCCAGATCGCGGATCGCAGCAGTCCTGCACATTGGACAATTTTATCCACAATGTTTCTTCCTTTAACCATCAAGGTAAGGAAAACAACCGGCACATTTTTTCTTTACCATTTATCCTTTAACTAATGCATTCTTCCACTGCTAGAATCTCTGTATCCCCCATAGTTTTTTTTAAAGATACCCAACTTTGAAACACTTTATTTTGCTTACATGATCTACTTTTCCAATATCAAGCAACAAACCCAATTCAATACTTTATCCAAATGAACCTACTATCTGGGTGAGTTTTCATCATATATATATTTTTTTTACCCTTTGCTCCAAAAAATAATGAAATAGCACAAATAAAGACAAGCTATTACACTTTAACAAGAAGTTATATCACTATTAAGACTAGACCAAGTTCCTCTTTATTCTAGAAATATTCAACTAATCCTCCTGATGATCCACTTCAGAAATAGTGGGGAAACACGTGTCGAGGCTGTTATAAAGTGGTTGGTACAAACAGAAGATTTCTTCAGACACAAGAAGTCTTTGTATATATAACTCACCCCCATAATAGGGATACCTGAGTCTAAAAGGATTCCAAACTATTGAAAGTCACCTCCAGGAGATAGATAACTCCAATACAATTTTGAGAAAACAGCAAATGTGTATCCATTTATTGTTTGAAACACATAACATGTTTTTCATGACAAAAACCAATATAAAAGTATTTCTCAAGCACACCTTTGAGAAAATATCAAATGGTTGCAGCAACAAAAGCAACTCTTGACCATTGAATCAATCTATTATTTTTCAAGACAAGTTTGAATGAAAGAATTTTTGAACACTCTTCAATTTTGTATGAGCTTAATTTACAATACCTGCAGTTGGCGCAACTTGGATGACCCGTAAATGTTAATGTGCTTTATACTGTATTGGGCAGCCACAATATATGGACATTCATATAGCAGACAACTATCAACCAACTATCAATAATTTGAATTCACCAAAAGGTTGTACTGTGACTGCAACCTGTTTTTAACTATGTATTCAACAAGGCAGAATCCTCATTTTCAACAAAACAATATAGATTTACAGAGCTACAACATTAAACAATAAAAGGATCTGTACCAACATCCAAGATGATGGACGATTTTCAATCTAGGGATGCAGACGCTGAATACCTCTTTCTGAGGCACAGACAACCAACCAACAATGTGCCCACAACATCAACTTCTTACAACCAAAAAACTATTTGAACAACTAGAAACCCTTATGAAAAAAGAACTCTCCAAATGGTGGGATATCAAAACTTTGAAAATGCACCTAGATGTAGGAAGAGTACCAAGAGGACTAAGAATATGCATTTTCCCATCCTTTGAGGAAGATGACATTGAAACTTTGAATGATTGTGAACAACCTTTAGGCAAAACATCTAAAGAAATGTTGATGAAAGTCATCAGCCATTCATCCAAAGTCCATTAACAAACTTTAAAAGACATCAGCATCACCAAAGAAAAAATACTGACATTGAACCATGCATAAATCACTTAAAACAATTACCAAATATTAGATAACTATTTAGCCTACTTTACTAAGGAACGTAAATCAAAGAAACAGAAAAAAAAGAGATGACATGGACTATAAATTCAAGATAATGCACATCTTTAACAAAAAACATGACCTCAAAAGCACCACAAACAAAATGCAAGGATGACCACCACCACCCACAATAATACCAGTCTCATTCCCTGTGTCATCAGATATAGAATCTATCAGTGCAAGTGAGACAGAACCAGAAACAGTATCAAATCCATCTCCAATAACAACTGTGTGCCCTTTTCTAGAGGAGCTGGGAAGACACAAGGTCAGCACTCGTACCAATTACCAGACAACAAGCAACACAAATACCACACAGAGCGATGCCTTGAAACAAAATATACCAAAAACAAGAAACCACACAGGAGGGGCAGGAGGGAGGGCAGTAAATCATACAGTGGGAAACAACACAGGCATGCAAACAAGATGAAAAAGATCGGGACAAAACTAATAGACCTGGTTGTAAACCTATCTGACATGCCCATTTCTGAAGACCTCTCTTTGGCTCTCAATAAAGGTTTATCCTTTAGCCCAAACAACAATTCAGATTACTTTCAAACTAACCTATATATATATACACATTTTGTAGAAAACTAAAACTAAAAAAAACTTTTGCAAACATTTATGAGAAAAAGAAGAACCAAGAGCAAGCATTTTTTCCATCTGAATTATCAGTGAATCACACTGAAGATAGCATACTATTACTCAATTTACAGGAAAACCCAGAAGAATATACTTTTCAAAGCTTTACGGATGAACAAACATTGTTATGCATCTGTCGGAAGAACCAAAGCTCAAACCAAGATCGAAATTCAATCCTAATCTATCACAAGACAACGCAATAGATCTCTTCCACAAAGCAGTGTCAAAAGATTTAGGGGACAACTACATATCAGGCAAAAAAACTAAGATCAACCACAATCTCTCGCTCAAATAGAAAATAGTCTTAACAAAACTTAAAGACAACAGAGAACTGATAACAAAAATGGCAGACAAAGGAGGAAAAATAGTCATCATGAACTATATACGATAACCAGAACACCACCTTCATTACAGAAAATACTATTTTAAATTACCGAACAACCCACTTCCATTATTAACACAGGAGTGGCATACAATGAGCAAAAATTGGCACGAGGAAGGACTTTTAATGAAGAAAAATATCATTACATGGACATCCAATTCCCGATACTAGCAACCATCTATTTTGTTCCAAAAATACATAAAACATTTCACCATTTCCTGCCCTGCAGACCAATAATCAATGGAATTGGCTACCAATCTGGCGCCCTTCATTAAAGATACCAGACATATAATACAACAATTGGAATCAGTAACATGGGAACAAAAATTTCAGACTGGTCACTTTGGAAGTCACGTCTCTCTACACAAGAACCCAACATGAAATAGGCATCCACACAACATCTCACTTCTTAAAATCACAATCAATCTCTTATCATTCACAAAATCAGATGATCATTGAGATGCTTACATTTACTTTAAATAACAACATCTTCTGTTTCAATTATCAAATTTATTGTCAGCAACAAGCACCAGCAATGGTAGCAAATGTATCCCTATGCCAACCTTTTTATGTGACAATTTGAAAGTGAGCATGCCTGGCATCATCCTGCCATTACCAAACACAAAAACGTAGTCTTCTGGGGTTGGTACATAGATTATATTCTCATCATCTGGGATGGCAACAAAACATCTTTGTCAATGTATGTAAAGTATCTAAATGAAAACCAATACAATATCAACCTCACCATGGATGAGAACACAGAAAGAAAACGTTTTCTAGACCCAGAATTTTATGTAGAGGAAAACTCAATCCACACAACCCTGTTCATTAAGCATACGGCAGGCAATAGCATTCTCCATGCACATAGAAATCATCCACATCACATCAACAGGGAAATCCCATATGGAGAACCCCTTAGAATCAAAAGAAACTGCACAAACAACATAGAATGTTTATATCATGGGGACAACATGATGGAAAAATTCAGGCAATTGGGCCTAGATGAAAAGAACCTTCAACAAACATTCAGAAAAGTCAACGTAAAAGGTAGAAGTGAACATTTAATAGACAGGCCTCTAAATCCTGCACAAATAAATAACAATAAAAAATAAGAATCATCACAACCTATAGTTCAGATGTACACAAAATAAAAAAACCTAAAAAGATATTGCCACATTCTAAAATGAAGAACATAATAAACCCACATTTTTTCACCCCTAACAGAACAACGAATAGCATCCAATCAATGTGGAATCAGACACATCTGCAAGGAAACCACAAATGTGGCAATTGCAAAATCTGCAAAAAAATTACCCAATGGTAAAACAAGAAACATTTTAAAGTTTATCAACTGCAGAACTCCATTTTTAATCTATGGCACCTAATGTCAATGTGACCTACTAAACATTGGTAGTACAATTAGACAGTTGAAACTGAGAATTATGGAACATCTAAGGGCCATCAAGAATAAGGATCCAAGATACCCATTGGCAATCCACTTCAACAAGGAACTTTGCCAACCAGGCGAGGAAATAGAGAGCAACTATTGAGAAGGAAGCCAAATGGATCAATCTAATGGACAGTTGTAACATTGGCTAAAATCAAGACAATGAAATGCATAATTATTTATAATTGGCGAAAGATAGATTACCTTATCCAATTAGATATATTCACTGCATCACATATAATTCAAGAAACTATGATAACACACCATCCAACCCAATAGGACAACACACTATATATAAGGAAACCCAAAAGCAAAAGATATCCAATTTCCAGTCAATTTCAGCAAAAACTGAAATCTGTGGTAAAGTATTGAAAACAATATAATTAATTTGATAAAGACCCTTGGACAATAAGTACAAAGTGCAAACAGTCAAATAATTAGTCTTACCCAAAATAGATAGCAACAGACAAAACAAAGCAACAAATATATATTTGTTTGTTTAACTTTGCCAACACGGCAAAGGTGTGACTTTTTCTGAAGGTCCCTAAATCAATATGGCCGCTTCACGGCAATACGCAATGATGTCGTCATTCAACATTGCGTGATGTCGTCAGCGCGCAGTGTAAATAAATACAGCAGCAAATTTTGAATGCTCGATCCATATTGCAGATCGCAGCAGTCCTGCACATTGGACAATTGAATCCACAATGTTTCTTCCTTTAACTATCAAGGCAAGAAAAACAACGATCACCTTTTTTGTTCCCCAAATTTCTTTTCCATTTATCCGTTAACTAATGCATTCTTTCACTGTTAGAATCTGTGCATCCCCCATAGGTTTTTTTTAAAGATACCCTACTTTTAAACACCATTTGTTTTGCTTACAGAATCTACTTTCCGAATATCAAGCAACAAACCCAATTCAATACTTTATCCAAAGGAACTTACTAAATGGGTGAGTGTTTCATCATATATAAATATATTTTGACCCTTTGCTCCAAAATATAGTGAAATAGTACAAATATGGACATGCTATTAAAATGTTGTATCACTATTAAGACTAGACAAACTTCCTCTTTATTGTAGAAATATTCAAGTAATCCTCCTGATGATTCACTTTAGCCATTGTGGGGAAACATGTGTCGAGGCTGTTATAAAGTGTTTGCCACAAATTGAAAACCACCTCCAGGAGATAGATATAACTCCAATACAATTTCGAGAAAACATCAAATCGGTATCCATTTATTGTTCGAAACACCTAAGCTGTTTTTCCTGACAAAAACCAAGATAAAAGTCTTTTTCAAGCACACCTTTGTGAAAATATCAAATGATTGTATGAAATGAAGGCAACTTTTGACTATTGAATCAATCTATTATTTTTCAAGACATGTTTGAATTAAATAATTTTTGAACACTTCAATTTTATATGCGCTTCATTTACAATACTTGCAGTTGGCGCAATTTGGATGACCCGTAAATGTAATATTCTTGGGACAATTTCTAGGTAGCTGCCCGGTTTCTCTACACAAACAGACCAACGGAGGTGGTTTGCTTCCTTTTACTTCCTCCCTTTGGCTTTCTTGTTTAGGTTTTGGATCAGTTTTCCTGATCTCTACTCTACAAGCCGGTAGATTGGTTTCTGATCTCTTGGATCTTCCCATTGATGGGCTAGGTGGATGTGTTTAGCAGCATCTTTTGTGGTTTTGTGCAGTCTCAATGGCCATGACTAGGGTAGTGTGATCCAATTGAAGGATAGATCTTTGCAAAACAGGAGGTACGGAATTTGTAAATTGTTTTAAGGTAATCATCTCTTTCAGTTCTTCTAGAGTTTTATTATTAGTCCATGACCCGTTCACCCATCTCTAAAGGAGTTTCTCCCGGGTTTAGCCTGATTGCTTGTAATTTCTGCTGATAAAAATTACAGGTTTGACCCACTCTTTTCAACTAGCCTTCCTTGCTGGATTGGAAGTAAGCTCCCTGTGCAAGGTTGAGTAGTTGATAGGAAGTTTGTTGTTCCCCTTTCCACAAGGGCCCCAAATAGCATCTCTTAAGGTACCTTCCACACCCTAGTTGTTCAGCCAGGTGTTTGAAGTTTAGGAAAAGGATCCCCAGATCTTCACCTTCGAGATATGGTTGAAGGACGCCATGCAGTAGTAAAGGCCTTGCTTGCAATTCAGTTAGTCTAGTTACATTTTCCTGGAGTCTGTTTGCTGCCTGTATCTGATGGGCCGTCAACTGGTTGATGATATTGGTTATGTTGGCCATTTCTTCCGGGGGTGTGAGGATTCTCCGTTTGATGTCTGAATCAGAACAATAAACAATTCTCAACCCCTTCAGATAAGGGTTCGAAATCCTCACAGTCCTTTGATTCTGAGTCTGTCAAAGGAGTTGACTGGGATAGATGATTTTTTAACCTTGATGGTTTTGCCGCTGAAGGAGCCTGAATACCATGGAAAAAAAGGCTCGGATGGAGGAGGAGTTAGAGCACTGGGTCAGATGAAAGAAAAGATCAGCCAAACTTTTAGAATTATTCGGTCCCATGGTTGTATGTTATAATGAGAGAGTGGAAGGGCATCTAGCAAGACTTCAGGCTTAAAGAATAGATCCTGTTGACTAGATGGAATAAGTAACTGAGAGGACAATGCCTCTTTCAATGTGGATACACGGTCAGAATCTAGGAGATCAACAATTTTATTTTCCACTTACAGTGGTACAACAATTATATAGCCGGTCAAGTGGCACAGCAAGTAGAGCGCTCGCTTTGACATCCGTGCAGAGCTTGCTCACGCAGGTTCGAATCCCGGCAGGGCCAAACTCAGCCTTTCATCCTTCAGATAAATAAATTAGCACCACACACCATGGGTAATAATAAGCAGCGCTGAGATACCTGAGGGTTCGTAGCGCTATATAAGAAGGAAGGGTTCATAAGTGATAAGTCAGGATTTCATTGCCAGGGGTCTTCCTTCCCCATGTTTTGAGCACAGGACAAGGCGGATCTCCGGAGCACAGCACACACTCGGTTCTTCCCAGCACGAGCCGACAGTTGCATACCAGCTATCAGGTTCTTCGATAGTTAAGTCTTTTTCAACAAAGGTCTCTGCCTCTGAGGGCCTGGCGTATTAAACAACCAAACAAACAGTTCTGTTCTACATATACGTTGGGGGATGGCTTCACCCCTGGATCCCCCTCTTCCAGGCGCAGACACTTCATGAATCATATTCCACAAAACAGATAAACAGTTCCTTTCTCGCTGGACTTTGGGTGATGACTTTCCACCCCTGGATCTCCCTCTTTCGGGCTTGGACCCCTTTCAGATGTCAGCCTCCCTCCTTCAGGTTCCCTATGGCCTTTCTTGCATTCATGAATCTTAATGTCTTTTTAAACAATTCTTCAGGGTTTGCCCTTTTCTGTTGGTATCCCTCTGTCGGGTTTACGCTTGCCAACCTTTGCTAAACAGTTCACTGTGGACATCCCTCTGCCGGGTTCACTCCTGTCAACACACTGTATTTCGTGCCTTTGGACTTTGCCTCCTTTTATCGGCATTCCCTCATTCAGGTTCACTCCTGCCAATCTTGTCAATAGTATCTTTCGTATTTAGTTCTTATGATATGGGACCAATTTCCCTTAGCTTCAAAATTCAAACAGTTCACTGTTGACATCCCTCGGTTGGGTTCACTTTTGTCTACACACTGTTCATTTGGACTTCAAGCTTCAGCCCTTTTTGTTAGCATCCCTCTGCTGGGTTCACTGTTGCAAACTCTATCAATAGGGCCTTTCTCATTCACATGTCGGTCAAAGACTTTTGACTGTATAGAGGATTTTACAAGACCCCCATATGACCACTTTGACCCCCTTTTTGCCTTGTTCCCAAGGCCTTCTGGTTATGGCAGTTTCAACAATTGGATAATCCCGAGAGTTTCTTGATTGAGCACCCACGAGGTGCCGGACTCCTCTGTTGATGGTTTCCTGCCCTTCTAGCATCAATAGCTCTTTATGCTTTGACAGTTACAATAGCCTCTTGCTACTTTTTGTTCAACACAGTTCAGTTTCTTATTGACTCTCCCCTCGACTCACCGGCTGTAATGAACCGCTTAACTTTCTTTCTCTCTGAAGTCAAGGTTGGTACCACAGAGACAATCGACTCTCCCCGGCTTGGATATCTGCAGAAAATGGTCTCATACACTGTTGACATCTGTGGCAACACATGCACATGCTGGCTATTGTTCACAGTCTTATGATTGCTTATGTGGAGGGTTCACAGGCCTCGATCAGAAAAAAGGGCAAGGTCACTTCTCTCCTTGTCACCCTCTTGGTAGGCGCTGTCTTTCTCCTCCTCTTGAACTGCTGTGCTGAGTTAGCTCTCCCGTCATGCAGTCTGCCTTGCTTGTAGTGTGCTCTTGTGCTCCACCTTTTATCCCTGTGAGGAAGGGAAAGGGCCGTCAGGTGTGTGCGGTTCTGGTCAATTGCCTGACTTTGCCTGACTCTTGTATTGGGACATTTCAGGTAAACGACTCTGGTGTTAGTCCGCTGTCTTTCAAGTTGTGCGAAAGTATTCATGTAGGAAAAGGGTGGGGCAGAGTTTTTGAATGTCCTACCTGGTGGCATGGGGAAACTGTATTGAAAGAAGGGGGATACCGGGTCTCACCCATCGATGTCCAACTCCCACCACCCAAGGACCCCCCCATCCAGGTGATCCTCCATCAGTTGTCCACCCCTAGGAACTGGATCCAATAGCGATGGCCGTGTCCTGGCCACCTGGATGACAAATCCCCAGGCACTAAATACAGAGATACCTTCAGGTTTATCACATGTCCCACACCATTTTGACAGAGACTCAACTAGGACTGCCTTAATATTATTTGATGGTCGTAGCTTGCTCCCATCCTTAGATTTAGGTTTAGATAGGCATTCAACCAACCTATTGCAGTTAACTAAACACCCTTGAACTGTGATCACTTGTGTCTCTCTTCACTATTTGATACCATTCCTTCCTTACAAGAGCTATAGGGAAAATCATCTTCCCTCAACTTCCCTCAATAGGCCAACCCACAGGAAAGATCGATGTCTCCCATACTATCAGTAAATCCCGACCCAGAAGCAGAACCCTGGGTGGGGGCTAAAATTGGGAATATGATGTTCTCTTTTTGGTTGTCACTGGGGTAACCCAATCTTGTGTCAGAGAAGGAGAGAATCTGCTATCATGATAACGGATGCACAGGGATATGTGGGGCTATGACGAATATTCCATTTACAGAAACACTGCCCATCACAGTAGGAGATGATAACATGACTATACCCCTGTTGTTTTACCGGAAAACACACTAGTTAACATATTAGGCAGAGACCTAATGAGTAAGCGTAACATGACCATTTCTTTCATGGAAGAGGGGATAATATGTTTGACACCAAGCATACATTATGGAAATGCAAGAGAGTTCCTACAAGCATTTCACGACCTGAAAGGACTACGATGGGGTGCCTTAAAATTCAGAACTGTTCCATTATGGAGTAAAGGTGTGTGCTGCTAGCATGGCTACCACAATTAAGAGACAGATTGTTGTGATTACCAGCAGAATTCCTATTCAGAGTAGAAGTACCCACGGATGTAGCAGAAGGGGAAATAATAACAATAGACATAGATACAGCAGTGGTGCGAGAAGACAGAGTATTGTTACATGAAACAAATTTACATGAAACAAATGAGGAAGGTGTTAACTGGCACACTCAATGCAGCGGTTAAGTGGCATGACTGATGACGAGTTATTTTATGTATTATGAGGAAGGCATAGTATCAATAATAGACACAGACACACAGGATACAAGTTTTGAAAACCTTTATTTACACTTTTAATTGGGACAGTAGAATTCCTAACTGGCCCTAACTCTAAAATTAGAGTAATCTCGACCATTAAACAACAAGAAATGTGTCCCAGTCAGTCTGGTAAAAAAAAGAAAAGAGACCTATAGTAAGAAAACCTAACCTGTCCGTCCTTCTTATAATAACACATGTGTTGAGGGAATACAAATTGAAACTAGTGTCTCAAAAGCAAATGTCAGAATGGCTTCAGCACCAACTCCCTTCCCCTGGTCAAATGCCACGGGGTCTAGAGAGTCTCTCAAAAAACAAAGGATGGGGGATGGGACAGTTTTGTCAGTCCTGCGCACTGTGGCTTACTGGTACAATTGAACAGTTCCACCATAAGCGCTTGTCCTTCGACTCCTGTATAGGGACTGGTGGGTCCCGTGGAGAGCAGGGTTTGAGGGCTTACCAAGTCATTGGTAAAGAGGGTCACACGAGAAAAACGCTGAAGTGGGTGGACTGGAACGGATGTAAAGTCTGAGTCATACGCAGCAATTGTGGAGAATGGGAGGAATATCTGTAACTTCAATGTCTCAGATAGTACCAGAACTGCAGAATTTGAGGCTACGAGTAGGAACTTAGTACCATTTTCGACATCCCCAATTACTATGAATAAGCGTGGGATGGTGGAAAAAAAATCCTTGCTAGTGCTCTAGGACAAAGAGGGATATAGTGTTACACGTAAGATCTGGAAGGCCACTAGATAAAGGTGTATTACATCAACTAAGAGTAAGATATAAGTCACTATTAACTGAGAAAAAGAGAGCTCATGCAAACTCATCCTGGGAAGCACTATATAAGGCCAAGGATGAAAGGGATATGACACGGTTGGGGAAAATGGTTACCCTGTGAGAGCTGAATGGTGTTCATTCCCTGCATTGTTATGTGCAGGGAGTGGCCTGTAGCCACTTCTCTGACCTGTATGGTGCCCAAGAGAGGGTGGCTGGGTTGGTTGGTAAGTTGACTTGGCCATGACTTCTTCAGATGTGGTATGGTTATTTCGAATGAGGAGGTGGAAGAGGCTTTGGGTTTACAGAAACTAGGAAAAGTTGCAGAGCCTGACTTGATACAGTGTCTAGTCAAATGGTCGACAGACAAATGGTCGACACAATTTGGTCGACTGGACAAATTATCACATTTTTTTTTTAGTTATATATATTTTTTTAGGTTTTCGTTTAGTGAAAAAAGGGGTTTTTAGCAAAAAAAAGGGGTTGGGGGGACCCCCGCCCAAAATAAAAAAAAAAGTGAAAAAACAAAAAAAAAATTTGATCATTTGACCTGTCGACCTTTTGCTGTTGACCATTTGTCCTGTCGACCATTTAGATTCGACCATTTGACCTACAACCACTTGATACCATAGGGCTTCTACAGGGATGAACCGACCCTTTGGGTCCCAATTCTGAGCAGAGTTCTTAACACTGTTATCCGGCACAGGAAGTCCCTAGAACATGGAGGCAGGCAATAATAGTACCACTGTATAAAAAGTAGAAAAAGGCCGGCCTGAAAACTATTGCCCTATATCCTTATTGGATTGTGTTGGGGAGACTTTTGGTAAAGTACTGCAAGTTAACTAGCAAAGGTGGGTGAATGACACTTGGATCATAAGTGATGCTCAGATGGAGTTCTGGTCAGGGAGGAAAACAGTTAATCACTGTTTTCTGTTGTTTCTACTAATAGAAAAGTATACTAGACTACTCAAGGAAACTATATGTTATCTTCCTAGGCTTCAAAACAGCCTTTGATTCGGTGCCAAGAGACTCCCTGTGGCAGGTTTCGGAGGGAAGGAATGCTCCCATATGTTTAGTAGAAGCAGTTAAATTATTACATGAGAAGACCAAAGCATCAGTTTGGTTGGGGTTAGGTGGGGAACAAACTAAAATCTTTGATGTGAACAAGGGGGACTGCCAAGGTTGCATCCTGGCCCCACTCCTTTTCTCACTATATATCCAGGAAATAGTGGATGCATTAGAGCAGGGTGCCTTGGACGTGCCCAGAATTGTATCAAAGAGATGTCCCACCATATTTTGCCACGTCGCCAAAACAGGCTGAAATTGTCCCTTAGCATTTCTGGGGGGAAATGCAAGGAGCATGGCTTAGAATTAAATGTTGGTAAAAGTAAAGTTATCGATTTCAAACAACCATTTGCTAAGCCTTGTAAGGTGAAGCTAGAGGGTGAAGGCCTTGTATTGGAGCAAGTAAAGTATTTTAATTACCTGGGGATTAGGTTTAATGAAATGGGGGGCTGGTCTGATCAGCTCCTAAAAGCTAAGGTTAAATTGTGTATATATATATCAGGGGAATGTACTCCTTCTTCCTGAGTCATGGCAGTGGGGCAATTTCAATGGCTATTGAGATTTTTGATACAGAGGCCTTACCAGAAGCTCTCTATGGAGCTAAGTTTTGGGGCTATACAAATACAAAAGCGCTCCATCCAATTGAGAATGCTTTCTTAAAGAAATTGCTGCTACTTCCAAAAAATTGCCTGACTTCATTAATCCATTTGGAACTCCAAACGTGGTCTGTACCCGAGCAGATTGCCATAAAACCAGTATTCTTCTGGTTAAGACTTTGGTGGTCATTTCGAGTTGGGTGGTAGGGTCTTAATGGCACCGTTAAGGATGGCGGTGCCGTTAAGCCCCTACCGCCCTATTCCGAGGTCCCTTAGTGCGTCCCAGCAGGAACGGCTGGTCTGACCAGCCGTTCTTAGCAGGACCCGTTAAGGAACCTTGGAGCTAATAACGGGCCAGCAATTTGCGGGCCCGTTATTAGCGCCTTCCCCATTCCCATTGAGCCCTATGGGGGCTCAAATGGGAATGGGGAATGGTTTACTGAATGGTGACTTACAGGGTCCTCCAAGGTCGGAATGACCAGGTAGGTCCCCATTTAGTGAGCCGGACCCGGGTTTGGAGGCAGCCATGGTGCTAATAGCGCCATGGCTACCTCCAAACTCGTAATGACCCCCTTTGTCTTCTCTGAGTTTGGCTCTGTAGAGATGTGTTGAGGAACTTTTTGCAACTGGAAGGAGGGAAAAATTGTGGTTGGGTGTTCCATGTGATTTTTTTTATGTTGGTTGAATGCTAGATCTTTCTGGGGCAACCCCCAGGAGTGCCGTTTATCATCAAAAGTGGACCTTAAAGCAACCGCAAGGGGCAAAGCGATGGATAACCTAGAGACATTAAGATACTCATTGAAGAATGGCCCGGAATGCTTACCACATAATATGTTCAGGATATTTAAACCTTTTCTGGATGGAATTCACCCCCAATATGAAAGTTCCCTATATGTCTGTTTTAGACCTGGGATCTTGCATCCCGCATTGTATACCCACACATGTTCAGTGTTGAATTCTAGTGTATGTCTTCTCTGTGAATTAGCAGATGAAACTCTGAACCATTTTGTGTTGATTTGCCCAGCTTCACTTATGTTTAGATGCAGGCACTTAAGAAATCCCTTGGTCAACGCAAGGATATGAAACACTTGAGAAGCCATGCAGTTTTTAGCTTGTAAAGTGGAATCGAATGTTGTTTTTGCCTCTGCCAGATATGTGCATCGTGCATGGCTATTAAGAAGAAGGCTGATGGGTAATCTATGATTATGAACTCTGAAAGTACTGTGAGGTTGCAAGCTTTCTCTCCTCACAGATGATAAATTCATACTGAAGAAACAAATTGTGATCTGCCTAAGTATCAATTGTGTTTTAAAAACTGCTGTAAATCTGTTTTTTTTACTTACGTGTCAACAATTAGGGTTTTTAATTGTTTGCATAATGCTAATGGATTTTTATTAATATCAATTGAAAAAATATATCTTCTTTTTTTGTGTAAGGGATTATGCTAAAAGTCAAATCCGAATAAAGATTACAAAATGAAAATGAGTTCAATCTTAGGCTTTAAACTTCTGGTAGTTCAATCACTTCTTTAGGTTTTGCCTGCCTTGCCATCAATACTCAGTTGATATATTCTCATTTTCTTACAGTTCTGCATAGGCTTCCCTTTGCCGGGCTTGAGCCTGTCTTGTTTCACTTTATCACACAATTTCTCACAGTTCTGCATAGGCTTCCCTCTGCCAGCCGTAAGACTGTCTCTCCTTCGTGGGTTTCACCTTCCCCACGTTTTATCTCATAAATCTTTTCTCTGTCGAAGACTTTCTAGACTGCAAGGAATTTACATAGACCGCTGCATGACCACTTCAACCTCTCTTTCAACAATCCTTCCATTCACAATTTTCTCTTGTAGCACCAATGCTTCTTGGTACTTGTGGTCATTATTCTCTTTCACTTGCCTTCATGTTCTTATGTTTTACTTTTGCCCTCTTGACATATTCCACAGTTCACAAATGTTCCAAAGTTCTTATATTTTACTTTTGCCCTCTGGTATTTTCCACAGTTCATAAATGTCAGTTTCCTCTTATTCAACCTTCTTTTGTTATCAGCGTTTCCGCTGATCTCCGCTGGCAATAACTTTCAAAATCCCAATTATTTCACATAGACTTTCAAATGTGTGATTTCCTCTCGCAGGACCAATCTGCTACTTTCTATCCTTGTCTTTCAACAATTGTTCTCTCCATTCGCGTTTTTTGAGCACACGCGCAACCATCAACTTTCAAATTACGGTCAGTTTCGCTTTAACATCAACTAGACTTTTAGGTTCCCCCAATAACTCACTGGTTATCTTAATTGGATTTATTTCATCTCTTTCCTGCAGCTCAAAGCCATTACCAACGCCTCTACTGCTCCTCCCCAGCTCTGCCGTTCACCTGGGAGGGTCGCGGGCTGCTTTCTGGCAACTTGAAGGTTTCTTTCCTCCGCTCGATCAGCTTTGATTTTAGAACACTCACAGCCTCGCGAAAGCATGAAATCTTGCCTGGCTTTCTCTTGATCTTCTCAAATGTCAATCAGCCTGTTGGCCTTCCACCTTCCACAGCCTGGTTCAGATCAGTCTCAGAAGAGCTGTTTCAAATTGCCTGTGCCTGCCACCTTTTATCTTCACACTGAGTATTAATAAGAGGCAGGTGTGCATTGTTAGAGCTTTGTGCCTGACTCTACCTGGCCTCATTACAGGGACAGGGCAAATGCAAGTCAGGGGAGGTAATCCTTCTAACCTCATTCCTCATTATCCTTAGTGCAGTACCTCTGTCAAGGTAAAGTAGGGAGGAATTATGGGAGTTGTTGTTTCCCATGAAAAAAGCAATGATAGGAGTTAGATGGGTTATGGAAAAAGGGGATACCATGTCTCACTATTGGGTGCTACACCACTCCCTGAGTACACCCTACCCAGGGTCGCTTGTCCACCCCCAGGGTCAGGGTCAAAAAGCAATGGCCTTTCCCTGGCCACTTGAGTACGAGATCCCCGGAGACTAGGTTGTGAAACAACCATTGGTTTTTCACAAGATGATGACACAGATGATTAGATTTTGTTTGAAATTTCCATTCCATATCAATTGCAAATACAATACAGGCAAATGCCCCAGATAATATTGTTAGCTAGGAAAGTACCTAATTTTATGGAACAGGATTTGATTAAAGTATCAAGTGTACTGTGGACCAGTGATACTTAGAATGTGGATTTGTTGAAAGGAATTGGCGCAGTACGAATACAATTGAAGGAGGGAGCAATTCCACACCGACAATATCCCATGTCAAGGGAAGCAGAAAAAGGTATCTATGAAACAATTGCTGCATTGGTGCAAAAGGCCATCATTGTACCATCACAATCCCAATGTAACACAGTAACACAGTGGTGTACCCTGTGAGAAACGCAAAGGGAAGGTCTTGGAGATTCATACAGGATTTGCACCCCATAACCAACATTGTGGAAGCAGAGTTCACAGTTCTGTCCTACCCGGCTGCAATATTGTGTACTATGTCACCCATTTCACAGTAAAAGGCTTAAAGAACACATTATTTTCCATCCCATTACCCATAGATTCCCAATATCTTACCGTGTTCATGTGTCGCAGGATCACCTTGCAACACAAAAGACTTGCACAGGTGTATTGTGAGTCCCCTATTTCTTTTAACAGAGTTCTACAGCTGGACTTTGGAAACATACAGATACCCAGCACACTCATACAGTATGTCAACAAAATGCTGGTGTGTTGCACCACAGAGGAATAATGCAGGACAGATTCAGTATTGTTATTGACAGTATTAGCTGACAAAGCATATAAGGTTGACCAAAACAAAATGACAATATTTTCAGGAAGGAGTATTATACTTGGGCCTCATAATATCAAAAGAAGGGAGGAGGGTAACAATTAACAGAGCAGATGCAATTTTAAATATGCCCCGTCCAGAAACATAGAAGGAACTACAGGAATTATTGACGTGCCTGCATTTTTGAATACATCACATATGTTCAGCTTCTTTTAGAAGGGTTGAAAAGAAGCACCGAAAAAGCATAGCCGTTCATTGTGGCTAAACAGACAGATCAATGTTATTGAAGGACTGAAACATGCGATAAGCACACCACCTGTATTAGGGATAACAATCTACAAGGAAAAATTCTATTTTTTTTCACCTTCTAATGGGTACGTGATGACAGATGTCCTCACACAGTTCACATCAATTGGATCCAGTGAAAAGGGGGCTTTTTTCTGTGAGCAAGTACTCACTGTAGTAGCTTTTGCGATCGAGAAATCAACAGCACTAACAATGGGCTTTGCAGTAACATTGTTTGTCAATCACGCCCTATCTGACATCTTGGAAAAACCAAATCGACACTCACAACCAATGGAGCATCTGGATATTAGGTTATATTGTCAACCCCTCGATGAAAATTGTAAGATGTTGCAAGGTAAACCCTGCACGATTCATTGCCCAACCAGTGGAGGGAGGCGACTGGGTTAATGACTGATCAACACACACAGGCATATGTGATGATATACCCCCAGTTAGAGAAACAAAGCTAGAGGGGGAGAGGTGGTCTTTATTGACAGTTTCTCAACGATCGACCAGAGTACAGTCTTGCAACATTCGGGGCAGCAGTGATGAGGAGCAGGGTGTTGATATTGAAATTGTAGTAAGCATCAGATCACCAGCATACTTTCCTGTGCAGGCAGCTGAGTTAGTGATGATAATAGCATTGAAAGAGCACCAGGATCGGTTAGTGACGATATACTCTGACTCTGCCTACGTAACATCTACAATACACTCACGACTGTCACATTGGATAAGGAGAGGCTTCCAGCATTCAGACGGCACTCCAGTACAAAATGAGCCATTGCTAGGAAGATTATTCGATACACTGGCATACTCCAAGGCGGCCACCATGGTGAAATGCGCAGCATACACGACAGGTGCAGACTTGGTATTACATGGGCATGAGACCTCAGATGCAGAAGCAAAAAGAGCAGCCTATTTTCCACTGATAGCAGACATAGCAATATCTTGCACAAGTGTATACTAAACAGGGAGATAAAAGAAAGCTATAATGCATTGCCATTAACACAGATAGAGGAATTAAAGGGGTGTGCACCACAGACAGTGCAGGAACTATGGGTAAAAAGGGTATGTTCATTACCCCCCACTGATTTCGCGTGGCAATAGAATAGCACAGGAAAACCTGTGATGACATTCAAACTTCTTACAATAGCATTAGAACAACTACACTAACCAGCACACACCACAAGAGAATGTGTGGCAGCTGATATCTCGGAGAATTGCTTTGCACCATATTTGCATGAGCACATCATTAACTTTGTCATCACCTGTGCCACATGCCAGCAGTATACAGCTGGACAGACACTCAGAACAGTGAGAGGAGCAATACCTTCCCCACAGGCCCATTTTGGAATTTTTACATTGACTAAGTCGACATGCTCCTAACTAGTAACGGATACAAATACATGCTCTTGGTGGTGTGTCTTTTTTCATTATGGATAGAAGGAAGTCCATGTATCCATGCATATGTCAAGTGGACTGTTAAATTCCTTGTAGGTGAAGTATTTCCCCGAAGGGGAGTGTGTGAAGTTTTGCGGGTAGATAATGTGCCATACTTTGTGAACTAGCATTTTGACTGATGTGACATCTCTGCTTGGCATTAAACACAAAGTCTGTTCTGCTTATAAACCATTAGTCAATGGTGTTTGTTGAATGCCTCAACGGCCTCCTGAAGGAACATATTGCAAAATTGAGAGACACATTAAACAAGCCAGGTTTTGGGTCAGCAACTCACACCTGATGAAATTGTGATGGTAATATGCATGCACATACCCATTGCTCCTCCCACATGTGCCTGTTCAGATGCAGAGAGTTCTTCAACATTGCTAGGTGAAAAAACGCCTGATTATTTGAGCGCGATGACTAGATCTCTCAAATGTATCTCTTGATGGGTAAAACAGCGGCAGGGGAGCCAAGAAGTAAATGATTGCAAATGCGGACATACGCATTGCAATACCTAGCCCCTGTTATTCCCACGAGATTTGGTGCACCTGCAGAACGTTATCCGCAAATGGCGGAAACCACGATTTGAAGGCCAATTATCTGTATGGTATGCAACCCCTACTTCAGTAAAGGTATGCGGCAGAAAAGGAACAACCCCGCTGTCAGACAAAGGTGAACAGGAAGACAGCAAAGAGGAGAAGGAGACCAGACCCCAGAGGAAAGGAAGGACAAGAGCTGACCAGCAACAAGAGGCCTGAAACCCCATCAAGGAACATTGTATTCCCTCAGAGTAAGAGAGACTATGGCCCACATTAAGAGTTTGTTGATATCCCACCAGTATTACCAGTGGAATACTGGTAAACTGCCCTTACCTTGTCCGCAGCCTGATATCCTGGTATTACTGGGACATTATGGACAGTGAAGAGCCGGTAAGATCCCATTGCTATGGAGTCTCATAGGACTCCATGGGATGGGATCGCCTGAACCACTGGCATTACTGGTGCCAGTGATTCAGAAATTTCTTTGCCAATAGGGGCCTGATATACCAGCAGGTCAGGCCTGCCAGGAGATCCATGGCCCCCACCGTCGAAGTTGTGTTTTTCCACTCTGGAAAAAATGACAGTGCCGGAATTACCAGAATTATTTCTGGCATTTTTCCAGACTGGCAAAACCATAATGAGAGTCTATGTCCCTAATAACCTGACATGCGAGGAGTGAAGGAGAAGAAGATATATGGAAAAAGGGGATTCCATCAGCATCATGATTGGTGCCTTTCATTTGCATTTTACATTTTCTAGAATAGCAGTGACATTTGACACCGTTAATGTTGTACCTTATATAAGTTGCTGACACTGGATTCCATTTAAGTGAACATTGCGAAGGTTTCACGCACACGAGTAATACAATTTGGTTCCTCAACATGAGCAAAGGAAGATGTTGGATGAAAACATTTTTGTGTGCGCACTCCTTCCGTATACCTTGAGTGTAGACAGAGTGTTTGAGGCCGAAGAAATTCCAGTAAAGAGGTCACACTGCTTAACTCACATTGCACTGTGGAAAACAAGGGATTGGTTCCAGTGAAGGCCAGCTGTCATTAAATTGGTAACAAAAGCAGATTCCCCTTATGAAGATGAATCTTTTAAGCCAACAACTATGGACAATTACCCTGTTGAAGATGCTAATATTAAATGACTAGAAGAATGGAGCAAGTATGCCAAATTGTTTACAATAGTGGAGGATGAACAAGGGCCAACACACATAACAAAGAAACAAAACATATTTCAGAAACAATGGCACCATGTAGATAGGGAAAAATCAAGGATTTAAAAGCAACATGCACCTGCCTGTTATGAAAGTGGGCACAGCAATATTGTTGAACACTACTGGGCCTGTGACTCACGTGCATATATGAATGTCTTGCCAAATTGGTGTGCTATTTGCTTGATAGCAGTGTTACATGCAGAAGTACTTGTGGTGCATGAAAGTGATTTGGTGCAAATTCTAGATTACCCATTTGTAGGAAGTGAGCAAAAGAAGGGAAGGAAACGTACAACAATTGACAATTATGTGTCAAAGGAATTTGTTAATTCAATGGATTCCTTCGCGGCTGACCATAGGCTGTTCTCCAAGGCATCTATGTTCTTCTCGTGGCTTCTTGCACCAGGCTTACAAGAGGTAGTGAATGCAAAGTGGTTGCAAATAATGAGGAGGGAAGTACTGCAGGTCATTAATACCACTGAAAAAGGCATGAATGCAATTAAGTAAGAGCTGAAAGCAATCAGATCGATGACTCTCCAGAACTGGCATGCCCTCAACTTCCTCATTGCAGTAGAGGGAGGCATGTTTGCAAAAATGGTCTCAGGTTGCTGCATTTCTTACCTGCTCATGATTGGGAGAACAGGAGCTTGACAGGTGCAATAACGTCCTTGCAGAATTTACACACAAGAAGGTAAGGACTGGTTTACAGCTCTGTTCTCATGGGTGCTTACCTGGCTAGGTAACACATTTAAAATATTGTTGGCAATATTAGGATTAGTATTGACAGCCCTCTGCATTTTACAGACAGAAGGTTGTAGAGAAACACATGATGAAAGTGATACTGTGTAAAGAAAATATAGTACATATCCACATGAAAACTGGTGAGCCACACCAGATGAACCTCATTGAATGACCAATAGGGCCCCCACGTACTGTGTTTAAACCTCCTCTTGACCCTGAATATTAATCATTAGCTTATTATAGCAGACATTTAGACTCAGTGATGAGTGGACATTACCCTTGTGAGCAAGCACTGGCTGCTGCTGCATTCACAGTAGAGAGGTCAGCGAGTATTAGCATGGAGTGCAGTACCACACTTTATGTGGAGCAAGCCCTCTTTGCAATTCTCGAAAGATACAAGAGTACGCTGACCACACAGAGAGCTTCTGGATATGAGATAATCATCTTGAACCCAGCAATCGAGGTAGCGAGGTGCAGGACTGTCAATCCGGTGGCATTTTTAATTATGCCAGTAGTAGAGGGAGACTACGTATATGACTGTTCTACATACATGGAACAGTATGATGACCATCCCAAGGTGGGCTAGTTGCCACTTGAGGGGGAGAAGTGCTTTATATTGACAGTTCATCAACAATATACTAGACAACAGGGGAAAGGCATACAGGATCGACAGTGGTAAAACTAAAAGCAAATGGTACAGCATAAGTGATACCCCGCACGAGATTGCCTTCAGATTTTTTGGAGCAAGCAGCAGAATTAGTGGCTCTCATAATGGCATTAGAAGCACGCTGAGACCAGAAAATTACAGTGTATTCAGACGCGGCCTACGTGACATCTACAGTACACTCTGGGGTGTCACAATGGCAGAGGAGGGGCTTTAGATGTGCTGACGGAACACCAGTGTAGCATGCACCCCTACTGGGTAGTCTCATAGATGCACTTGAACTCCCAGCAGCAATTGCGGTCGTAAAGTGCCAATCCCACATGCGGGGGGAGGACACAGTCTCCCGGGGCAACAAAGTAGCAGACATGGAAGCATAGCATGCAGCATATTTTTCAGGAATAACAGACTTCGATACCCCATCAAGCACATGTATTTGTGTGCACCATATGATTATAAGGGAAGGCTATAATATGTTGCCAGCCATGAAGATAATGGAGTTTCAGGCAAAGTCTGCAACATAGGAGAAGGATTTATGGGTAAAAATGGGGTGTTCCATATCTCCCACAGATGATCTGTGGTGACAAGAAAGCACAGGCAAGGTATTACTCCCAATAGCGTTATTGCAAATTGAGCTTACACAACTGCATTATCCCACCCGCATGGGTAAAGAACTACCTGCTGTCGTAACATGGCAGAGCATATAACTGTGTTCATGGAGAATTGTGTCACCGGTAAAAAAATTCACTGCAGGACATACTTTACGTTTAGTGAGCGGAACCATAACTCGGCCAATTGAGCTTTTCCAACACCTCCACATTGCCTATGTCGATATGATACAGGTGTGCTAGGGCTTCTGCTACAAGATAGTGGTTGTGTGACCGTTCTCCCGATGGATCAAAGTGGTCCCTGTTCAGACCCTGATGCCCTCTGGGCTGCGCAATTCCTTATTAGAGAGGTGTTCCCACGATGGGGTGTGTGTGAGGTCCTGCAGTGAGACAATGGGCCCCATTTCATGAATGAGACTTTTGAACACATTACAACTCTGCTGGAGATAAAGCACAACTTCTCTTGTGCCTATCACCCACAAGCAAATGGATTTGTGTGAGCACCTCAATGGCCTGCTCAAAGAAAATAGAGCAAAAATAATAACCACTTTAAAAAAGGTGTGGCTTCACTGTTTGCCCTTAGCTCTGTTCGCACTGGCAATCAGCCTGGGTTCAACCATCTCTTAATGCCCCATGAGGTGGTAACATGACCGTGCATGCGACTAACCCTAGCTCCTCAGACTTGAGCATTGACAGGTGCAAATGGAACCTCTGATGTGTTTGGACATGAAATGTAGAAATATGTGGCTCCTTTGATGGCGAGTGCGTCTTTTATTTCTCGTCAACTGCAGGTGCAAGAGGAGGTCAAAGAACTGTGAGGAAGATATCATCCCAGACACAAGTGAAAAACTCCCCAAGCAACCACTACTTTATCCATGGGAAATGGTCCTACTCTGGAACTTTTGTGAGGCCATGGTTTAAGCCCAGGTTTGAGGGCCTCTATACTGTAGAGCAAGCAACAGAGCATGCAGTAAAACTGAACAGGGAGAAGGCACAGAACTACATTGGAGACTTTCAGTCCTGCCGAGTCGAGACCTCTTCCTGTCTAAGAGAAGACGATTTGATGCAAGGAGAAGACAAAAACAAAGAACAACAACCACGGATGACGTGATCTATAGTGAGAGAGCTAGGGAAAGACAATATGCACAACTAGAATAGGCACACTACCTCTTTTACTTACAATAGGTATTCATCAAGAAAGTAAGGACAATTCAAGCTATTTAGTGCTCAGTAGATGTAGCACATTCCAGGAGTGTTTCATATGCTTTGTAATACTGACAGAACATGAGGGGATGATGCCTCCACAATTGTTTTTTCATGGCTTTGTGTTATATGTTGCCCAAATTCACCCCCAATTGACCCATGGAAACACATCTGTCATTACTCTGCTTTGGGATATGAGAATACGTATAGTGTGGGTGTGATTGTTCTTTGCAGCACTCACCCAATACTATAGAGCTCAATTTAACACACACTAACATGACAATAACACATTTCTCAAGCTGTTCAGGTGAGTTGCACAAGCCCTTGTTTCAACACAAAGAAGCAACCAAGAATAACAACATTGGGGTTGTAATTCATAATATTGTGATAATGTTTTGTGTCTTCTGATGTCTATACCTTTTCATACTCCTCACTCTATGAAGATTGTTGTTCGCAAATGCACAAGCTTTGACCCTTACTAACGTAACCCCAATCCATGCTGTTACAGAAGCCATATCTGGGCAGAAAATAAGCAATGCTAAAAAAATAAAAAGAGTTTGGCACAGTGCAGGAATACATTTTAATCAGGTAAATTCCTATATAACTGATTCAGCCCATATATCAAATAACATGTGGTATAGCCACATGGACAAAGTGGGGAAACAAATGACAAAGGAGAGCTATTATGTCTGCTTTCCCATCCTTTATGCCAATAGTGCTTCCAGAACATTCGAAGCAACGGAAATTCCAGCAGCGAGAGCACAATGACTCATGCATTTATCGCTATGCCCACAAGAGGATGATTCCAAGGGAAGCGTGCCACACTAAGGTGGATGTCCAAGAAAACGTTCCTGTATAAAGATAATTACATAAAGACCCAGGACATTTTAGACGATTACTGGAACACAGATAAAAGTAAATCACAGAGGGGCTGCTTAAAGGGGAAGTACAAACAGTGACGCAGATCCCAAAATAGAACATATGGAAATTGGAGGAATGTCAGGATGTTGGGAAAGACTGCAGATGCTGGTGTTTGGACAATTATACACAACATACGGATGGAAAGAAGGAGTATTGGGCAGCAAAGCACATGCTCGCCTAATGGTTCCAGTGGAAGTAGTGCAGCAAGAAAATGAGAAGTGCCTCAAGGAATGGGAAGCAAGTGCAAATGGGTAGAAAACAAAGCAGGGCCCATGCCCATCATACCGGTCATGGGAGCAGCTTTATATTTGCAGAATGATGGCAAAGTAGTGGTTGGTAAAAATGAAGGATGTAAGCAAATTTTGAGAATACCAGGCATGAAGGTCGAAACAGCAGTACTCATGGATCACTATTGGGCCAGCGGTTCAAAGGCATTTCTGCAGCTGCCACCCAACTGGTGAGGAATATGTTCACTTGGACATCTGAACACTCCAGGATTAGTAGTGCGCCAGAAGGACATACGAGATGAATGGTTCCCTAAAATGTAAACCAACAAATGGATGACAAGATCTGTGGAATTGCCCAGAGTGAAAATGGGAAACTATGCCTCATCAGACTATGGACAAGCATTGGATGCAATACCACCAGAGCACAGGCTGTTCAGCAAAACTGACATGTTCTTTGCATCCATCGTCTCATCAGTGAGAAAAACACGAATGCCAAGTGGCTCCAGATTATGCGGTGGTAACTGATGCAGACAATAAACTGAACCGTGAAGGGGTTCAACGCCATCAAGGAAGAGGTGAGAGTAGATCGACTGATGGCCCTCCAGAATAGATATGTTTTGGACCTCATCACAGCCACGGAGGGAGGCGTTTGCATCAAGATTGAGTCTTCTTGCTGTACATTCATGCCTGCCAATGACGAAGGCAATGGGATGTTGAAAGAAGCCATCACCAGGCTCTCTGAACTTCACACGAAGATGGAGGCAGAAACGAAAAAGGTTGGAAAAGATTAATGTTGGCTGTTTTACATATTCCTATGGATACCAATATGGATGGTCAATGGATGGAGAGTAATGCCAGGGGCTTTGATATTAGTCCTGATGACAGTTTGTATCATTAGTATAATAATTATGCAGTGTAGAAAGACAACTAAGAAGATGTTAGGGATGAATGTGCTAGTAGATGTACAGACCGAAGAAGATGAAGAAACAAAGACATGCAAAACACAAACTGACGCGGTGTCCCTTGGTCCCAAAAGGAACATTGTTCAAGTATCCTTAGAATACCTGTGACTTTTGGGGAACATGGTTTTGGTGCAACCTTGATGGGGACTACAGATATGTGACATGGAGCGTAGACGACTATGCAAAATACTATGGACATCTTGGAGGTAGAACAAAGGTCTGGCTCCCGAAACTACAAATGAACCAAGAGAATGGTATAGGTAATATGGTCGACAGGTTGACCAGAGGTAGATTGTAGATGGGGCCAAATATAACCCTCATGTCCCCCACACAACCTTCAGCATGAAGGGAGAGAAACAACAGATGTGCCTCATTCTAGGCCATCATCATGAACTTCAATGTATCGCCGGTATGAGAAACACCATTGCCTCAGACCACTGTTCAGACCATGCCCAATAGATTACTTGGACGATATGGAAATGACACTGATTGAGCAAGTCGACTGACTGCAAGGCCAGAAATCAATGACATCATCCCTGACATCATGACGTAGCCGCATTATGCTTGAAGTACATACTCATCCATTCATGAATTTACAAAAACCTGCACTAGTTTATTGTATATAGGCACAAAACACATGCTTATGACCGATGTAGGTAGAGGACAGATGCACGTACATATAGTTGTGCTCATATCTTTTGCCAAAGCTGAAACCACAAGATACAAAGAGTTAATATATTTAGCTTGCACATGCTTGACTGCTATTAACATGGAGAAGCCATAGTGGATGATTTAGAAGCTATAGGTCTCTGAAATGGACGGCAAAGGAAAGACAGGTTTCGAGCACATGGAAGATCTGACATGATCGCCACAGCTAGAGGCAAGCAGAAACAAGGTACTCAGCCAAGGGCAAGTGGAGACGGAATAGTTCCAGTTACCAAGACAAGGAGCCACCTACAGAAAGTCAGCCTAAAATCCTCATAATTACAGACGAGAGAGCCTCATTTTGTGGTCTCAGCACACGTGACCTAGCTGAACAGGACAATGCCCATTCAAACAAGGTAGACAAAGAGAGCAGTTCCCATCAGATCTGGGGAGAAGAAGCCACAAGTGTTGCATCTGAGCAATCAACTGAATGCACTCTGACAGGGTTAGGTGATCAGAGAATGGCACCATTAGAGAACACTTCACACCTCCATGTTCATTCCCATTGCCTTGGAAAGATACACCCAGTTTGATAACTGTCCAGTGTCCCAGGGGTGGGAAGACACGCTCGGACCAATACAGATTCACCTTTCATATAGGGATAATTTGCTGCAAGGCCAATGGTCTCTATGCAACCCTACAACATTGTAGATTGATACTAGTAGAGCTGGTCTTAGGAGGGGCTAATAGACATGGCTATCCAATCATATAAATAACCTGCATATTCCCTATATGTTGCCTACCCAAACTGACCAATGTAATCGGCCGATAGGTTTTTTGGGTTGGAACCTGAACTTTTGATGCCACACGGGGATAAAACCAGGTGACACATGCTTAGAAGATGAGAGCTCCGGAGATTATTTATTTTTCTGGTATGATCTCTGTAATTTTTGTTTGCTAATAAAATACAGTAACTTTGTCCGATGGCTGAGTCTTCTGTTGTTGTGGTAGGGAGTTTTTGAGGGGCCCAAGTGTTCTCTAATGAAAATTGGGTTGACTCCTAGAGAGCCCCGGCAACCTTTACAATCCGCAAAGCAGCCACATGTGTTCCTGCCATGTTTGCTCCTTCAATCCCAGCCTAGACCCACAAAGGGACAGGAAGTGAGTTTAGCCTTATATAAAGAATAACAAAAATGTTTATGATATTCTAGGGTTGTGATTGGTTTAACAAAGCCCTGAGGAGGGCTCTTCTTGGCTGTAATAAGTATGATATTGACCAGAGATTTTCGACTCCTGATTGGATAATGGATATTTGCGTGAAACCCGGAAGTCTACCATAAGTTCTAACAATGATTCTTCAATGCAAACACCTGTCTTATTCCCAAATCTTACAGGAAATACTGGAGGGGTTGTTCAGGCGTTTTTTTTAATCAATTTTGTGTTGGCCTATAAATGACAGAAAACTTCCTATTACTCCTAACAATATGTTGTTATACTAGTTTTATAGTTTATACTATTGGTTAGTGTAGCCCATTTGAACATTCGTATGCCTGGTAAGGGCATTCTGTCTACTTCCTTTGCATAGCTTTTTAATACTCTCTAGGATTCTTACAAATCTATTTAAATAACACAATTGATGAACACATTCTCTTCAACTCTTGGGCACTTCCCTCTTAAAAACCCACCCTTGACCCATCCAGGCCAACAAACTATAGACCTATCACAACTGTACCCTTTCTCCTAAAAATCCTGGACAAGGTTACCTACGTACAAATACAGAAGCACTTGGAAGCACACCACCTATTAGGAGCCAGACAATCAGGCTTCCGTCCCCAACATGGGACTGAGTCGGCCCTCATTAACCTTAAGACACAAGTCGATGAACTTTTAATGATAATGGCAAAGATGCCCTACTCCTCCTCCTAGACCTCTCGGCTGCATTTTACTTGGTCAACCATACCATCCTATGCACCCACCTTAACACAGCCGCTCACTTCTCCAATGATGCCATCACCTGGATTAGATCCTTCCTCAATGGTAGAACCATGAGGGTCTTTTCGCCCATAGCAGGGGCAGACCCCATACCTATCTCCTGCGGCGTGCCACAGGGCTCTTGTGTCTCGCCCACACTGTACAATATTTTTACCAAGCCCTTTTTCGATGATCTGGATCATCTCGGTATCACCTACACTAATTATGCAGATGATACCCAGATCCTCCTTCCGCTTTCTGGGGATTGTGAAAAGGATTTGGCCTTGGTGAATAGAGTGTACATCATCATCCAGGCATGGATGGCCACACACGGACTATGCCTGAATGATGACAAGACTGAACTCATCACCCTGGGCACCTCCTCCAGCTTAAAGAAATTAGGCCATGTGTACTCTTCATTTATAAATGATGGCAACAGTATCAAAGTAGGACAAGAGGTCAAAACACTGGGTGTTTACCTGGATTCAAACCTCTAATTTAATAAACATGTGAAGTCCTTAGCATCCTCTACTGCCTACACTTGTAAACTAATACTTGCAGCCAAGCCATTTCTCTCTGATACCAGTTGCACAACCCTTGCCAGAGTCCTTATTCTGTCTTGCCTGGACTACTGCAATGCCCTTTATCTAGGGTCTACCAAAGGCATCACCAGCAAAATACAAACCTTACAAAATAACGCCCTTAGAGTGGCATTAGGCATCTCTAGAAGAAACCATATCTCTGCATATAGCCATCAGAATAACTGGCTCCCTATTAATGCCAAAATTCTGCTAAAAACCCTATCACTTACTCACAAATCTCTCAACAATGCTGCTCCCACCTACTTGATCGATAGAATCCACAGACAGACCTCCTTCAGACCGACAAGAACAGTTTACAAAGATGGCCTCTCCATTCCTAATTTCAATCGCTCCACAATAAGGGGCAACAGCTTCCCAGTGAAAGCAGCTAAACTGTGGAACTCCCTTCCTCCCACTCTGAGAATGGACTTCCCCTACCAGAACTTCCAGACTAACGTTGTCCTATGGTTAAAAACGCAGGATCACTAAATGCAACATGCTGCCAGGTTTTACCGTGAGGAGGACTACCCCTCCTCTCCACTATTTTACTTGTATATACCTTATTTAACTTTCACTTGCTTACATTCCCTATGCTGGAAAGTGCTCCGTCTGATCCAGTAGTCCATATTTACACATAGTGTACCTATACCTGTATGTATGTATATAATCTCGCTTTTCCTGTATGTATGTATATATTTTCGTTGTTGTACCTAAGTTTTGCATATTCATGTAACTGCTGCGCCCTGTTACCTGAGGGTATGATTGCGCATTATAAATAATAAAACAAACAAACAAACTCCTTGTACAGGACATGCGACAAAAACAAAGGCTTTGGCATCACGGTCATCTTAATGAGATGTGTTCAGTACCGAGACAGACAGGAAGGTTGGCCCATCAGCACAGCATACATTTGACTTTGTTTCCTCTGGAAGTACAGGGTCCTTAATCACCTCGATCACTAGGTGCAAGTTGTTTGTTGGTCCTTTTTTTTTTAGTGTTTGAAACATGTCCTTTGTCAAAATTGAGCTGATATCACACGTTGCTCCAAATTCCATGGCACATGGAATCACCCGTGGAAATGAAAACACTGTTTTGGAGAAATACACCAGAAAATCACATACATATAACATAATATTCTACCTACCAGCAGCTCTATTCTGACAACACATTCCTTGTCCAGCCTCATAATCTGAGCCAGTGGGTTTATTTAAAGTGCAAACAATATGCCTGACATATTGCTTATTTTCTTTATTGTTTAAAGTGCTAACCTGGTTTGCAGTGGAGCACTGTATTTCTATTAACAGTTGTGCAGTAATGTGAGTTGTGGTGTTTGTGTTACTCTGTGTATCCACCAGGATTAGACCTTGGCCAGGTATTGTTGGAAAAGTAGGTTTTGAGATTTTGAGGAAATGGAGAATTGTGGCTATTCTGAGTCGATACAGGGATTGAGGTCCTGAGGATGGGTGTTTGATCAAACACTGTTGAAATGCCCTCACGAGCCCCCTATCCATCTATCTCATAAATTCCCTGACTATACCTCCTCTCTGTCTCTCTGTCTCTGTCTCTCTCTCTCTCTCTCTCTCTCTCTCTCTCTCTGTCTCTGTCTCTCTCCTGTCCCCACTCCCCTTTCTCTCAAACATATGAGAGATACAATGGTTTCGGCAATATGGATGCTGATAGCAAACACATTCAGCTAATTGTATTAACGTGAACACCCTCATTAGCATGTGTGCACGTCTTTTCGCAGTAGTCCATTATTGGATACTTCAAACTAATCTGTATCAAATTGCACATTGCCATCTCATTTGGATGTCAGAGATTAATTTAGATGTGCATTTTAACGCTGATTTCTAATGTGTTAAACTGTCAAAATCCAGTGTTCTTATTTAGCAAACTGCAGCTCCAACCCCAATCACATTTGCCATTTAAATAATGAAGCATAACGAATGTGAAATGCTAAAAAATTAACAATTTACTCCTTCCAAACCTTTACTTGAAACACCCTGTTTTGCAGTCTTTCAATGTCCTGCTAATTAGATAAGTGCATACATACGCATTACCATAATTAGCAAGTGATTTGAATGCTAATGTTTAGATCTCACAATGAGTAATGAAAATGTTTTGATGTACTGTATTGAACAGTTTTCAGTCAACTAAAAGGATGAGAGTATAGTGCTGAAATTGGTTAACTGAAAGCAGCTGTCATGCATTAAGTACTGGATCTGTTGGTTGTCTCCACAACCACGAGTCTAGCTTCAGAGCTGCCAGAGGCATGGAAACTGCTCTCCTGAACACCAGTGAAGACTTGCTCTCTAATCTCGATTCTAACTCTCTTCTGTTCTCATCCTTCTTGACCTTTCATCTGCCTTTGATATGGTCAATCATGCCAATCTTATAAATCGGCTGGTATCACATACCTGGCACTTGACTGGTTGACCTCCTTCCACTCTGACTGACCTTCCAAGGTTTGACTGCGCCCTTTTCTTTCCTCCATCTCACTCTCCACCTGTGGTGTCCCTCAGGGCTCTATCCTCTAGTCTTGGCTTTTCAACATCTTCCTTGCCCTCTCGCCCATTTGATCTCTGCCTTCTTTCCTAACTTCCAGTGGTATGCGGATGACATGCAGCTCTCCTTCAGACTTCCCTCCTCTGCCATCTCCTCTTCCTCTCTCATTCCTAGCTGCCTGCTATTCAGGCATGGTGCACGGTTAACAATATCTGCCTTAATGTCAGTAAGACTGTAAGACTGAGATCCTTCTCAATGGGACTGCTGCTTTCTCCTTCCCTCCTACACTCTCACTGCCCTCCATGGGCCCCATCCGCTCACCCTCTTGTGAGGCGAAAAACCTTGTGTCATCTTCGACTCCCCTCGCTCCTTGCCAAGAAGGCCCATTTCAGCTGCATCTTCCCAGAGGCATTCTCCCTTTCCTCACATTCCCCCAGAAACTCTATGTCTCCAGAGCTCTTGTCTTCACCAGGCTGGATAACTGCAAGAGCCTCCTTCTCAATCTCAAGAGACTCCTCCATTTGCCCGCTTCAACTAATCCAAAATAGGACTGGAAGTCTATCCTTGGCCTCAAGCCCAGAGACCACATCTCTCCAGCTCTAAAATCTCTTCACTAGCTCCCGGTTGCCACAAGGATCAAGTTCAAGACGCTCTGCATCATCCACAAGGCTTTCTGAGGCCTGGGACCATACTACATCAAACTCTCTCTCCCTAAATACCTCCCTGCTAGAGCCCTTCGGTCTTCTAGCTCCAACTCTCTGCAGATCAGATGCTTTTCCAAGCAGAGAGTGGGGCTATATCTCTTTCTCCTTTGCAGGTGTCTCACACTGGAATGGCCTCCCCGCCCCTTTTAGACTTAAGCCAGAACTCCTTAAGTTCTGGAAGCTTATCAAGACCCTTCTGTTGTATGCCTCATGGACACCACCTTTATTACCATGTCTTCATTAAATAATGACAGGAGACAGCCTGAATGTCTGAACTCCTTTATTCCTCTATCATCACTGCCCCTTCCCCATTCCATGCCCTCCCAAGTTCTACTCACCAAACATTTCACATTCTATTCACCTGCAGAACCTCCCTCTTGCTCATCATAGAAGTTCATCCTCTCCATCAGTCTGGCCAGACCACCTTTACATTTGTTCAATGAGACGTAAAGGCTTGCGTATGGTTCTTTGAGGACGACCACTTCCAATCAAACAAGGCAGCGAATGTCCTGAGTCTTTAAGTGACAGGAGACCAACAGGTTCTTCACTCCTCTTTTCCCCATACAGTTCTCTATTTGAGTCATTCTGTGACATGAGACCAACAGGTTCTTCATTTCTCCCTTTCTCAGATGTTTCTTCTTCTAACTCATGCTGGAACATGGCCTGGAAGAGCGAATCATCTCCTGTTCCCAGACCAACATTTTTCACAACAGTCATTATGGCCCTTTTGACAGCCATAAATATTAATGATTCTTGCTCATAGCTGAATCCGATTTTCCTTTGTTGTCTCTGCCTGCTTAGTACAGATTTACTTTCACTCACTGGCATCTGATTTCCTTCAACTCTCCTCTTGCGAGTTATCCAATCTACATTGGCCTGCAGCCTTCTTCCTTCCATATCCATGTCCATATCCGTGCCCACCCCCTTTTCAACAATTCTTGTGACTAGATCTTTTCTTTGGTTTGCTTTTTTTGCTTTGACACATCCCAGCTGAGACTCACACATTTGCACATAGCCACTAGCACTAGATTGTCTGTTCCCTCTCTCCCAGTACGATCCCGCATCAGGAAATCTCACTATGCCACACCTCGTCTTTGGTAGCAATTGTGTGCTGGGTCCCCATGATGTCAATGATGAGACCCCCTCCTTTCACATGATCCAGAAGGGATTTCTCTGTCCACATCTCATACACATCCGACCAAAAGCTGGACATCTACCTCTGTGTGGGAAATCCAATCCACATCTATAACACTTCTTTCCTGATCTACTCATGCCTTTACCATCCCATGCGCTTTTTAGGGTGAACAGGCTTGAACATCGGGATTGTTTCTGTCTGTTAGATCTGACACCAGTAATGGTATTCACCTCCATTTTGTTTTCAATATTGGCTACCTATTTTTCAGTTCTTTCATACACTCGTGCCAATTTCAGGACTTCCTTCAATGGGAGAGGCACTCTTAAAAGATGTCTCCGAAGTTCTGATGACATACACCCTTCAATGATTCTCAGCCTAATCGCCTCATCATCACTAAAGGTTGTGAAATCACAATATGCTGCCTTTCCATTTAACCGTAATGCAAATTGAGCAATTGTTTCATGTGGACTCTGTGTGCACTGGTTAAAGGCATACCGTTCATAGTCCCGATTAGGAGGGACCACCAAATGTTCACCAACAGCAGAGACCAACTGTTGATACGTTGTTCTTTCCTGAGCCGGAATGCCCTTTATCACGTTTTTCACCTCCTTTGCTACCACATTAACACATAAATCCATTTTGTTTGAGGCATCCTGGTTTCCTGCTGTTTTCAAAAAGCCCTCAAATTCCTCCATCCATTCCTGCCATCGTTGCCCCTGATCTTCCTGCGGCTAAAGTATAAATGGGTCAGGGCAATGTAAATAGTTCACCAGAACCCCATCATTCTGGGCTGATCTCGTATCCTCACCTGTGTTATTCAGGGACATGGTTACTCACTTCTGGCAGTTGCTTCACTCTTTTCCTTTATCTACCTAATCATGCACCTAATGATGCACGCTGTTGTTGTCCTTATTGCTTGATTGCATACAGTTATTTCCTTTAATGTTTGTTGTTATTTCATCTGCCTAGTTTCATTCATCCAGTTCTATTTTATTGCTCTTGCGTCAGGATAATCATAAATAGAAATAACCATGACCTCTTTCAAATAGCGTTACAGTAGTATGCATCCATGTGTGAACGCAATTGTTGCACACCTTAAGACTTAATACCGCTTTAGACACTCTATTGTTTGCAGACACAAATGCAGTGGTTTGGCTGTTCAACGCCTTTGGGTTTTTCATTTGCTGCAGTCTGTTATTATCTTTCTTTATCACTCTAGTTTTGCATTTTGTGCTGATACACTCTGCTGCTTAAGGCCGAGGCCGAATAGAAGATGCTGTCACAAAACACCAGCATGTCATGTTTCTCATCTATTATGCGTGTTGTAGCTTTCCACTATCAGTTCATCAGATTATCTGCATGTTCACTTGAAACGCTTCCTTATTATGTAGTAATAATTTTTCGCCAATCGTTCATAAATGCAGTAGTTGGCTCTTTGCAGCACCTCTGTATCTTTATTTGTTAAGCTGCTGTTGTCCGTTATTATCTTTGTTTATTCTGTGTTTGCGCCAACACACTTTATCATGCAGTGTTTCTCATTTATTATGCCTGCTGTTTCTTTCTATTAATCTATTTTCCAATGAGTATTTGTTGTGCACATTGAAGCGCTATTACATGCGCACATGACCTTTCATAACCTTCCGATCACTGTTTTGCGCAAATTAGGACACATGAAAGGTATTACTTTGTTTCCTTTACATCCGTGGCATTATGTTGTCATGGCAACATTGTGATTGTCCCCAACCGAACAAATAACGCGGCACGTTTTCTGACGTTGCTAAGCCCTTTTTTCTAACTTTCCAATGCTACACGGTGAGTCCACGATTGGCTCTGGAGTCCTGTGTCTCGTGCCTCAGTAAGTTACGTAGCCCTTGATTATGTTTTTAAAAATGCCTACATGTGGGGACATCACGTGATCGCGGGAGCGTGTTCTCGCGAGATCTCGCGGGAGCGTGTTCTCGCGAGATCTCGCGAGACGGGATCTCGCGAGCCCACGCTCCGCGGGAAAACGTTCCCGCTTCAGTGTTGGCGCCAGCTGGCCAGCAGAAGCGGTCACAGAGGAGCGCTGCTCCTGACTACAGGATATGAAGAAGTGAGTTAGAGAACTCACACCACAGCTCCTAGGGCGTAACACCACAGCCACTGGAGGCTTCATGGGGGCCCTAGGAGACTACAGCGTGCCATCGGTGTGCACAACCCTTCCACAGTGAAGCAACTGGGGAAGCACAGGACTTGGTCGCAGTGAACAGTGAGTAAGCGCCCCGCGCCACCAGGCCACGCATAGCCTCCTCACTTGCTGTTAGTCAATAAAGACCGTTAGAGATACTACAGCGTCCTGTCATCTGTTTAGGCCACAACATAACTGGCGACAAGGATACCAGAAGTCCCACGGACCCACCATGCAAGGCGCCACACCACCCCCTGCGTTCTTCCCCTTGCCAGGGACACCGGCGATTCTGTGGATGCAATGGGAACCCCTCTTTTCCACCTACTTAGAAGCGGTGGGCGGCACGCGATACGCCCCCATCAGGAAGAGGGCGATGCTGTTGAATGCGCTGGGGGTTGAAGGTCAGCGCATCTTTGCCGGCCTTAAAGAAATACCTGCGGCAGACGATGACGTTGAAGACGACATCGTTTACAAAGAAGCGACTCGTCGCATCATGAAGAGGTTCACCAATAAGGAGAACATTGTACTGCACAGGTTGAGATTCTACACTCGCAAACAGGAAGGGAGCGAGCCCGTGGATGACTACATCACCAGGATGAGGGTACTCGCTTCTCTTTGCGCCTTTGGAGAAAATGCAGAACAGGTCATCTGCGACATGCTCGTTGTCCACACCAACTCTAGGAAAGTACAGGACAAACTCATCCAAGAAAAGGAGGTCACCCTCGATAAAGCCATCCAGATTGCCAGAGCAGAGGAAGAAACCTCCAGCAGACGCAAGGAGGCGGGAAGTCACCTGCCCGTGCCCGAAATGGCGGCCTACAATGGAGAGGTCGCAGAGACAAGCAATCCCGCGACGGCCCCAAAGACAAAAGTCCCAGGAAGAAGGAGGCAGCGAAATGCTACAGATGCGCCAGCCTCAAGCACATGGCTAACGACCGCGACTGTCCCGCCAGGAACAAGGAGTGCTCCAAGTGCGGACGCATTGGCCACGTGGCTCCAGCATGCATGTGGCGGGAGAAAACTGTGTCCCGTGTTGACGGTGACTGCACCTCAACCGATGATGATGAACTGCAGGACAGACCCATGGTTGTCATGGTCAATGCCCCCCATGCCAGAAGAGAAAAACCACACTGCACCATTAAAGTGGACGGAATGGAGACGCGCGGCATGGCTGATTCGGGATCCGACCTCACCATTCTGCCCATCAACACGTACAAGGAGATGATGGGACAAGAAAAAGTGGAGATTAGGTCAACCAGGCAAAAACCCACCGTGTTTGGAGGGGCAACGGTCGACCTGTTGGGCTACATCAAGGCCCGGATCGATTTCAAGGGGAGGTCTACCACCACCAAAGTGTATTTCTCACCCAAAGGTCCAGCCGTGTTGGGGTGGGATGACCAACACAAATTCAGCATGAAACTAGATCCCAGCACTCCGGAACAGGTGCTCATGATCTCGTCAGGAGCAGCGCAAAACTACAAGGAGATCTTTCCAAACCTGTTTTCTGAGAAACCCGGAAAAGTGAAAAACTTCATCCACAAAATTCGGTTGAAACCCGACGCCACTCCAGTCAAGCACAAATTAAGGGCAGTACCTGCCACCGCAAGACAAGCTTTGGACGCCCACCTGAGGAAGATGGTCGAAGAAGGAACCATTGAAACCGTGGAATCCTCAGAGTGGCTGAGTCCGGTAGTACTAGTGAAGAAAAAGTCCAGCAACGACCTCAGGATCTGTATCGACCTGAGAAGCCTGAACTTGGAGGTGATCACGGATAGCTTCCCACTCCCCAGCATCAATGAGATCGTCCTCATGATGAAAGAGGCAGCCATTTTCTCGAAGCTGGACATGCGTGATGCCTATCACCAAATTCCTCTACACAGGTCCTCACGCCCCCTGACGGCGTTCATCACTCCTTTTGGCACCTTCCAATACACCCGCATGCCTTTCGGGCTATCGTCCGCAGCATCCGCATTCCAGAGGATGATGAACTCCCTACTGAAAGGCCTCACCAATGTCTCATTCTTCCAAGACGACATTCTGGTATACGCCAAGGACAACGAGACCCATGACAAGGCGCTCAAGTCAGTCCTAAGCAGACTTCAGGAGGAAGGCACTCACCTACGCCACGAAAAGTGTGTCTTTGGGGTGAACAAAGTAGAATATCTTGGGTACTGCATCTCAAGTGAAGGGGTAAGCCCCAAGAAGAACCTCATGGAGGCCATTACAGAGGCACCGGTGCCGATGTCCAAAGAGGAACTACGCTCATTCTTAGGCCTAGCCGAGTACTATGCCAAATTCGTCCCTAGGTTCTCTGAGACCACATCTCCCATGAGAGAGCTTCTGAAGAAGGGGGCAGCGTACTCGTGGGGCCCAGAACAAGATGAGGCTTTCGGTGAAATCAAGAATAGGATTCTACACGCGCCGTGCCTTAAACCATACAACCCCGAATGGGACACCTACATCACCACTGACGCCAGCGCATACAGTCTAGGGGCCACCTTGACCCAGAAAAAGGGCGATACGGAGAACATTGTGGCGTTCGCATCCAAGGCATTATCCTCATCCGAGAAGAATTACTCTACGGTAGAGAAAGAGATGTTGGCATGCGCTTGGGCCATCGACTATTTCAGATCATACGTATGGGGGACAAGATTCAAGTTGATCACCGATCATAAACCCATAATTCACATGCTGAGCCCGGGCGGCACAAAGACGGCCACCCCCAGACTGGCCAGGATCGCCGCAAAGCTCCAAGAGTACACCTATGAGATACAACACATTGCGGGCTGGAAAAACGCACAAGCGGACTGCATGTCCAGGCTCCTCAACCAGAGCGCCCCCGGCACCACATTCCTGGAAGACGAATGTGTCGTTGCGTCCATTGGCGACCTGAGGAACGTCGAATACATGGAAATGAGCGAGCGCCACTGGCAGGAAGAGTTCGAGCAGGACTACGCCCTAAGGCACGTAAGCACCTGGGTTCGAAATGGATGGCCCAACGAGAGAGCGATCCCCAAAGGCCTTCGTCCCTACTGGAAGGTGAACGAGGAAATCACCGCCATCAACGGTCTCATTCTCAGAGGTGATCAAATCATCCCACCCAGCGGAATCCGCAAAGTCATACTGTGCAGAGCACACTCGGGCCATTTAGGGTGCAACATGACCAGACGAAGAATACGCGACGCCTACTGGTGGCCAGGTATCGACCAGGACGTTCGGCAGATGGTCGATAGGTGCCACGAATGCTCCAACAGCGACAAGCGCCTGGCCGTGAGACAAGCCCCCATGCTGCCCACCGAAGTCCCCAAAGGGGTGTGGCGAAAACTGGGGCTGGATTTCATAGGGCCGCTGGACAACATGCCCCCAGAGCACAGATACGGGATAGTCTTGGTCGACTATTTTTCCAAATGGGTGGAAGCTGACTTCACCCCGGACATCACCACAGGAACAGTCATTGAAACACTCACCGCCATATTCCAGCGAGAGGGCCTGCCCGAAGAGCTCGTCACGGACAACGGAGTCCAGCTAGTCTCCAGAGAAATGGAAAAATTTCTCAAGCTCAAAAACATGAATCAGCGAAAAGCAAGTCTGTATCACCCACAGGCAAATGGCCTAGTTGAGCGGGCCAACCGCTTCATCAAAGGGGCGTTACAACTGGCTCACGCCTCGGGCCTAGACCCATACAAGACGGTCAAAGAAGCCGTAGCGGCCCACCGTCTCACCCCCAACGCCGTCACAGGTGTTTCACCGTTCCATCTGCTGAGGGGGAGAAGGGCAGCATCCTCACTGGTACCACCATGGCTCCAACAAGTAAGGGCCGACGAAGAAGTTGACATGGCTGACATAACGTGTCGCATGCAGCGCAACAAAGAAGCAATGAAAGCACAGGGGGATTTGCGCCGAGCCGCTCGACACACACAAGTCAACAAAGGGGATCTGGTGAAGATACGACTTCCCCACAAGAACACCTCCACTGGTTCCAGATACAGCAGCCCCATAGAAGTCTTGGAGAGAGGGGCAAACCACATCTGCACCAGCGATGGCAGGAGATGGAACCTAGAGAGGGTAGCCATGTACCGCAGGAAAGAAGACACTGTACACTCGCCAAGAGACACTGGAGGAGATCAAGTCTGCCAAGAGCCATACGAGAACCATCACCTCCCAAGTGGAGACACCATAGAGCCGCACCATCACAACGACTTCGCAAGCTCCCTTCCCCCAACTACACCCAGGGGATCACAGCAAGGAGCTGGACAAAGAGAACCCGAATCTCCAGCACCCCCACAAGGACACTTCATCGATCCCGCTCCATACCCTGATCCTGGCAGGCCCCAGAGAGAGAGGAAGAAACCCAGGAAATATGCGGACTTCATCATGGATTGATCACCCATTCCTTTTTTCCCAGCAAAGGAGGTGTGTGGGGACATCACGTGATCGCGGGAGCGTGTTCTCGCGAGATCTCGCGAGACAGGATCTCGCGAGCCCACGCTCCGCGGGAAAACGTTCCCGCTTCAGTGTTGGCGCCAGCTGGCCAGCAGAAGCGGTCACAGAGGAGCGCTGCTCCTGACTACAGGATATGAAGAAGTGAGTTAGAGAACTCACACCACAGCTCCTAGGGCGTAACACCACAGCCACTGGAGGCTTAATGGGGGCCCTAGGAGACTACAGCGTGCCATCGGTGTGCACAACCCTTCCACAGTGAAGCAACTGGGGAAGCACAGGACATGGTCGCAGTGAACAGTGAGTAAGCGCCCCACGCCACCAGGCCACGCATAGCCTCCTCACTTGCTGTTAGTCAATAAAGACCGTTAGAGATACTACAGCGTCCTGTCATCTGTTTAGGCCACAACACTACATTTCACAAAATGCCTTCTTCTTCACGTTAAACCCTTTCCCTTTTTTTTTGTTTTATACTTCCATGAACTAACAATATTACTGAGCAGCCTACTCTTTAGGGCTTTAATTAAATGTCCACATCCAACGGCTGTGCCGCTGCGCGCCTTACAGTTTTGTGCATCCTGAATTGCAGCCTTTGCATTGTTCTTTACTTTCGTATGTTATGACTCCCAGGTCGCTTGTTATCCTTTTTTTTTTTTTTAACTTCTTTTTATTGGTTTTACAACATAAAAGGGATGGGAGAGAACAAACAAAAAACAGAAACGAAAGTCCCTCTCCCATTGTCTTTCCCCCCTCCCTCCCCCCTCCCTCTCCCTAAAGGCAGCCGCATTATGTTCTTGGTCCTTTGCCGCCTCGGGGCCGGCGCCGGTCGTTGTCAAGTTCGTGGCTGAGGGGCCAGTCTCCCAGTGGCCTCTCTCCTTTCCTCGGAAATTTCCCTTGGCCTTGTCTTTGCGTGTGTTTGCTGGTCTTTCCCAGTTGGAGTTGCACTGTTCAGAGTCCGCACAGGTCACAACCTCTTCTTTTCCTTCCCCTTAGTTCTCTCCATTGTGAGTTATGTAGTGCCTCCCGACGTGGGCGGTTCAATTTCGTCGTTTTCTGTGTCCCCTGGATCGCTACTGTCAGTCGTATCGTCATCGCCTCCACTGCCAAGCAGGTCTTGCACCAGGGAGTTCCATGCTTGTAATCTGGCTCCGCTGTTGCTCTCTCCCTTTTGTGTAGCTCTCGCCCAGACTGCCGTCTCCGCTATTGCCCATTTTTGTAGGTCGGCCCACCATCCTTCCTTCGAAGGGCCTTCTCTCTTGTTCCATGCCATCGCTATGCGGCGTTTCGCTAGTATCGTCATTAAATCTTTCATTTTTGCCACATGCGTCATCTTCCGGTGCCCTCTTGGGAACAGGCCCAATAGGTATGCTGCTGGCGTTCTTGCTGGCATCTGTATGTCTGCTGTCAACGCTTTTTCTCTCACCGTGTTCCAGAAGTCTGCTATTTGCGGGCACGACCAGAACATGTGCACCATGTCGGCCTGTTCGTCTCCGCACCGCGGACAGCTCCGGGATTGTCCTTCTCCTATCTTTGACATTCTCTTGGGGGTTAGATATGCTCTATGTACTATGTATATCTGCAGTTGTCTGAACCTGGCGTTTCTGGACACCTTTTTTGTGTACATGAGGACTTTGTTCCATTCCTCGTCTTCGAAGGGTTGTTGCAGTTCCTCTTCCCATCTCATTCGTGCTGTTAGTGTCTTTTTGTTGGTGTGTCCCAGTATTTGCTCGTAGAGTCTGGACACCGTGTGACCTCCTTCGGATATATCGTACCATGCCTCTAATTCTCCTTCGGTGTCCTCGGGTTCTGGCATAGCGCTCCACCTCTTTTTTATTGTCTGGACTAGGCTATTGTGTAGGATGAATTGGCCCCTGTGTACATCTTGTTCATCCATCAGGGTCTGGAAGTCCACCCACTGTCCGTCACGCCACAGGTCCCCAATTTGGGCCACGCCTTTGTCTTCCCATTGTGCCCTGTACGTGGTCAGGCTGGCCACTCGGGTGTCCACCAGCCCCGCCAGTGGGATGTGTCTTGAGCAGGGGTCTCGTATGCCCTGTGTCTTCCAGGCTCTTTTCCATAGTATTCGGCCTAGTTGGGCTATTTTGGGCAGTTCTTTGGCTTGGGCGGCGTTGACCCATAATAGCTCTCTCAGGTGATACTTCCGGAGTGCTGGCCCCATAATTATTGCGTCTATTGAGGTCTCTTCGCCCAGCCATCGCACCACAAATTGGAGTTGTGCTGCCAAATAGTAATACTCGAAATCTGGGAGTTTGATGCCCCCCCACTCATAGCTTCTTTGTAGTGTGCTTAGTGCCACCCTGTTCCGTCCCCCTCCCCATAGGAAGGTTCTCGCTATGGTGTGTAGGCGCTTGAAAAAGGGCTTTGGTATGTTGTATGGGATGTTCGTGAAGTAATATAGGAGTCGGGGTAGGACTGTCATTTTTAGTAGTGCCGCCCGGCCTATCATGCCTAACGGCAGCGTCTGCCAGAATTTCATAGCCTTTTCAATTTTGTCTAAAGCTTTTTGTGTGTTACCTGCGTGTGTTTCCATGGTGTCATGATAGATCTCCACTCCCAGGTATTTGAAGGTGTTCGGGGCCCACGTGATGCCCAGAGGTGGTAATTGATCTGTCGGCACTGCGCGTAGGTCTGCCAGGGGAAACAGCACTGATTTTTCCCTGTTGACCACTATTCCAGATAACCTCCCGAATGCGCGCAGCGCCTCCAGCAGGTCCTGCAGGTGGGTGCGTGGGTTCTGTATGTAAAGGAGTATGTCGTCTGCGTATATGGATATCTGGTGTGTTTCCCCGTCTATCTCTATGCCTGTGTCTTTATAATCCGTTCTTAGGAATACTGCGAATGGCTCCAGGGCTAGGATATATAACATTGGGGACAGGGGGCATCCCTGCTTTGTGCCTCGCTCCATGCTCCATTCTCTAGAGATTTGTCTACCCGTCTTGACTCTCGCTCTCGGGTCTCTGTAAAGTAGTTCTATCCATCTTGTGAACCCTTGGCCAATCCCATAGTGGGTGAGCGTCCCCAGGAGCCAGTCCCATCCCACCGAATCGAATGCTTTAATTGCATCCAGTGAAGCTACAGCACACTCCCCACCTTCTTGGTTTGTCTTTTCTATAACGTAATGGAGTCTACGCAGGTTCCAGGACGTGTTTCTTTCTGGCACGTACCCTGTCTGGTCCGTGTGGATCAGGGTGGGTAGCACTCTTTTCAGGCGGTTGGCTAGTGCCGCCGTCAGGATCTTGGAGTCCTGGTTTATTAGGGAAATCGGTCTGTAGGAACCGCATTCGAGGGGGGGCTTGCCCGGTTTAAGGATCGGGACTATTATGGATTCTGACATACTGTTCGGGAGTCTTCCCATCTCGTATGCTTCTTCTAATGTTTCTAGTAGTCTTGGGGCTATATCATTTTTGTATTGTTTGTAAAATTCCCCCGGGAGCCCATCTGGCCCCGGAGATTTCCCTGTCGGGAGCTGGGCGATAACCTCCGTTAGTTCCTCCACAGTGAGAGGGGCATCTAATGTTTGGGCCTGCTCCTCCGTCAATTGTGGGAGTTTGATTTCCGCGAGGGCTTCCCTCAGGTCCCCCTCCTCTGCCTCCTGGACCCTGGAGTATAAGTCCTCGTAGAACTGCGAGAACACCTCGTTTATTCCCTCTTGGGACCTTATCACCTCTCCTTCCCTGTTCTGAATTTCGTTAATTGGCTCCCGCTTAGTCTCCTGCTTAGTTAGCCAGGCTAGGAGTCTGCTAGGCTTATCCCCCTCAGCATGTAGTTTTTGTATATATTTCCCGTAGTCTAGGCGTCCCAATCTTTCCCAGGTCTCCACGCACTGTTGTCGCAGGGTGGTGAGGTTCTCTTGTTCCGCCCCCTTTTCCCCCGCTTGTCTCTCCGCTTTCTCAATTTTCCTTTCTATCTCATCTAGTTGTGCTAGGGTTTCTCGTCGGAGACCTCCCATTTTCCCCATCGCCTCTCCTCTGACTACCACTTTGAAGGCTTCCCATACCGTTCCTGTGCTCTCCACACTACCCTCATTATGTTCAAAATAGTCTTCTATCACGCTTTGGATGTGTTCCTGGAAGCCCGTGTCCAGTAAAGCCTCTGCCCTCAATCTCCATGTTGGTATTGGGGCTCTCCTGTGTGTGTGCGCCCATGTGATCGTCTGGGGGGCGTGGTCAGATAGGGTTCGCGCGTGTATGTATGCCTCAGTGAATTCTCCCAGTGTCTCCCTGCCCGTGAACAGGTAGTCAATCCGTGTGAATGTTCTATGTGGGGCACTGTAATGTGTGTATCCCCTCTCTTCCCCATGTACCTTCCTCCAGACGTCCTCGAGTCCGAGCTGGTCTAGTATCTGTTGTAGTGCTCTCGCTGGCGGTGCCGCTCTCTTGTACTTATCGTCCGACCTGTCCAGCCGGGGATCCAGTGTGCAATTATGGTCACCTGCCCAAATCATCGTTGCATTCCTGTACGGGGCCAGCCGGGGCGGGAGCGTTCTGAAGAAGGCTGTAGCGTCGTGATTAGGGGCATAGGTATTTACGAGGCATATCTCCCGGTTTTCTAGCATCCCATGGACTACCAGGATTCTCCCTTCTGTGTCTTTCTCTTGGTTGATGAGCTGGAATGGGACGCCCGGGGCGACCCAGGTTATGACTCCTCTGGCATAGTTGGAATACGTTGCACTATACATCTGGCCTCCCCATTTTTTCTTTATTTTGGCCTGTTTTTCCGCCGTCAGGTGCGTCTCCTGCAGCAGTGCAATGTGAGTCCTTGTTTTGTTTAGCCAGGTAAAGATCCTTAGCCTCTTGACGTATGCGTTCATCCCCCTGACATTCCACGTGACAATTCTTAAGACATCTTGGTCTTTGTGGGGACTGGCGCCTGCGGCCTGCTCTTTCCCATGGGCTCGCTCGGTGTCTCATTCTCACGGTGCGTTCCTGCCGGGGATCTGTGTCCCTTCTTCTGGCAGTTGATTTTCTTGTCTCGTGCCTCCCGCCATCTTTTTGTTTGCGGGTACTGTCCCCTGAATTTGTTTTCCTTGCTGATTCTTTGTGTGTGACAACTATTATTTCTTGTTCTGCTCTCCTCCTCTCTTTGTGGGCTTTGCCTTAACTTCCCAACTGTTATAACTGTTAACCTAAATAACGTCAACAAACGCCCAGCCTCCTCTCCTCTGCTCGGGCTCCGTCGCTTTCCAGGTGCCGTTTTCTCCTCCTCGGCCTTGCCTGTCGCGGCGTAGTGTCTTGAAACTGACACTATGAACATTGTTTCTGCTGGGGCCTCTCTGTGGGTCTTGGCGGTTCCCCTTCTCCAAGTCTCGTGCTCCCGTTGTGAGTCTCTTTGCTATGGGCTTTTCAACTTGGTGGCTGTCGGTTGCTTTTTTTCATAACTTCCCGGTAGGGCATCTCTACCGTCTCGTTCTTGCTCCCGTAGCGTTAGGTATGTTTGTTGTGCTCGATTCTAATCTCTGTTTTGCTGGGGGTGGTTTCTGTTTCGCTCGTTCCTCTCTGCCGGCTGTGGAATCCCACACTGATCCATCCACTCCTGGGCATCGGTCGCTGTCTCGAAGATCTGTGTTTTCCCGTCATGCAGTATTTTTAGTTTGGCTGGATACAGCAGCATGAATTTCACCCCTGCCGCCCGGAGGCGCTCCTTAGTCTGCCAGAACTGGGCCCTCTGCTTTTGCACCAGTACCGTATAGTCTGGATATATTGTTATCCTGGCCCCGTTCCTTGTGATGTTCCCTCCTTCTCTCGAGAAAGTCAGGATTTTCTCCCTATCTTTAAAGTTCATAATTTTTGCTATCATTGGTCTTGGTGGTGCTCCTGGGCGCGGTCTTCTAGTCAGCGCTCGGTGTGCCCTTTCTACTACGAAGCCCTGGGACAGGGTCCCTGCCCCTACTTCTTGGATCAGGAGGTTCTCTATGTAGTCCGTGGGGTCCCTTCCTTCCTCTCCCTCTGGCAGCCCCACTATTCGTACGTTGTTGCGTCGGGCCCTGCCTTCTGCGTCTTCCACTCTGCGTTCTAGTATATTAATTCTTTCCAGTGCTTCCGACATTTGTGTTCGCGAGGCGGACACTTCCACTGAGTTACTCTGTGCTTGTTGTTCTACTGTTGTCATCCTTTCCGCCAGATTTCTCGTGTCTTGTCTGAGAAGTCCCACATCTACCATCACTGCATCTAGCTTTCCTTCTATCGACGTCTTTAACGCCCCTATGGCTTCCAGTATACTGCTTTCCACTTGCCTGATCTCTCCTTGCGTGGCATATGACTCCGGCATGTCTTTCTCCTCAGCCCCCGGCTGCTGGCCGTCGTTCTTCCGGGTGTATATCTCCATGACTGTTTGTTTCCCTCTGCCGCTTTTGGGCTTGTCTGGCATGTTAATGCCCACTGCTCTTGGCCTGTAGTTGGGTCCTGTTCCGTTTGGCTCCGTTTGCGCTGCAGTGGGTCCCTTTTCAGTTCCCCCACTCGTTTCTGCTCTTCCTGTGTGTGTTACCTTGTTATTAAGCGATATCTCCCTGTGACTTTACCCCTTCTGTCCGTTTGCCGTGTCTCTTTCCGGTGTTCTCTTCCCCCTCTCTTTGGGTATTTAGAGTTGGGTCTCGGCTTCCCTGACCCGCTCCGCGGTATGTTTCTTGTTCCCTGGGCCTGGTTCCTGTGTCTCTTCGCTGCCTCTCCTCTCAGGATCAGCTAGTCACCTCTGCGACAGGGAAGGGCTCTTCTTCGGTCCGATCTGTGGGCTGCTTCCTGACCGTAGGTCTCGACGCCTTCCCCCTTCCTCGTTCGATGTCGCGCCGTTTCCGTGGTGCTGTCTCGGGCTTTCCCTCCCGTTGCTGCCGTCAGTGCCTCCTCTCGCTGTCGGTCGGGTGACGCCTCGATCCTGCTTATGCCGGGCGTTGATCTGCTGTCCCCCTCGGTTCCGCTCCGGACTGGCAGGTAAGGGCTCCTCTTCGGCACTCCAATCTGTCGTTGCTGCTCTCTTACGCGTCGGTCGGGGGAAGCTCTTCTATGGTCTGGCCGTTGTGGGTTCCCTCGTTGCTCCGCTGTCCCGCTGTCGCTGTCGCTCACCTCCGTTTCAACGCGAGGGAATCTGCCTCGGTTCGGTCTGTGGGCCGCTTTCCATCCGTTCTGCCTCGCTTTCCGATTCTCCGATTGTTCAGCTGGGCCTCCGCCGCTTCTGCATCAAGGGGGGGCTCTCTCGGTCCGGTCTTCGGGTCGATTCCCGGTCTTCACCACCTCGTCTCTCGGGGTCCCACGTCGCCCTGTTGACTCTCCGCCGTTATCTCTCACCCTCGCTCTTCTGGGGTTCGATCTGTGGGTCGCCCCTCGCCTCGCCTTCGCTTCTTCTCCGCTCAGGTTCTTCGTAGTACCGCCGGGATCCTGCTGCCGCTGCTGCTGCTGCTCGTCTCCGCTTCGGCTGGGAAAAGCTGTTCTCCAGCTCCGGTCCGCGGGCCTCTCCCCGTTCTCGAGCCGTGCCGTCTTCACCTTCTCCGGGTCGGTATTACGCGGCAATCCCTGCAGTCGGCGTCTCGGGTTTCTGCCACTCCGGTGGTGTTTCGGTCTTGCCTGCGCTGGACTTCGATCAGTTGTCTCGTCCGGTTCTGCTCTTGCTCTTCGGCCCTCTTCGTGCTTCGGGACGAGGTTCTCTTTTCAACTCTGCGCGTCCGCCATTTTGTTGGTGGTGCCGCGCGCTTCTCTCCCTTCTCGTTCTCACCCTTCTGGTCTCCGTTTTTCCTCGGGTCTTCTCCCGTGTGTGCCTTGGATCTTCCGACGCCTTTTCCTCGCGTTTGTTGTCTTTTTATTTACTGAAATACGCCTTTCTCAGGATCTCTGGTCGGATCTGGTGGGAGCTCCTCGGAGTCTGCTCACTCTCGCATGGCCGCCAAGCCACGCCCGTCGCTTGTTATCCTTACTTCTGCTTTGCCTCTCTTTTATCAATTATTTTTACCTATACATCAGCCACCGCCACAGGCTGTTTTTCCCTGCCTCCTCTTCAGGCTGCCAACCTCTCTTTCTAATCCCTTCAGTCAATCTTGCATTTCAATGATCTCCTCATGTTATTCTGTTTCTCACCATTCATCATTCCCTTTAGTATTTCCAATCAACTTTCCAGGCCCCTTCGTTCCTCCCGAGCTGCTTTCCTCTGGTTACTTCCATGGGCCACCATTATCTTCTTTGTTTCCTTTCGTGTTAGCAGTTTGGGTCGGTCGTTACCTCATTGGCAATTGTTGTATACCTCATGGACACTACCTTAATTACCAAGTCTTCATTAAATAATGACAGGAAACAGCCTGCATGTCTGAACTCCTTTATTCCTCTATCATGACTGCCCTTTCACCATTCCATTTCCTCCCAAGTTCTACTCACCAAACATTCCACATTCTTTTCAGCTACAACACCTTCTTTCCTCTCCCACTCCCCTGCTAATGTCCCTTCTCTGCTTCTTGACTGGCCTTCCTCATCCAGTCTACCCCTGCACTTGGTCTCCCCTGACCCCCCCACCTGCACTTGCCCTTCTGAGTCCCCTCCCCTGCATTAGCCTGACTGGGCCTGCACCCCTTCAGCCCTTCCAGCCCTGTACCTCACACTTAGCATGTGGACGTGGACCTCCCCTGCACTCTCTGCATTCCCGTGGCTCTGTCCACCTGGTCTCCCCTGGCACTCTTTAACCCACAGGCTCTTCCCCCCTGACTGGCACTTCCCCGCTACCATCTCCCCCACCGTTCTTGTTACTGCACAATCCGTATGTCACAAGGCCTAGTAGGACGGTGTTGTGTCTCCCTCCCCTCACCCTTTTGCCTTGAAACACTTGTGTATAGGCGCATTATAAATAGCCAGTAAATGAAAACATAAAAATAAATAGCGTATTGTGTTTTTCTGATATACAGTGCTGAACAATCTTTGCCCAATCCAAGAGGCATCACAAACTTCATATTTGTGAATCAGGAAATTCAATTTGAAATCGGATTCGCTGGTGCTCACAAATCGCACAGAACTTTGGTGCAGGTTTAAGGGCCAGCACGAGTTTGGCAGGCCAATGAACGTCAGAACCACGCATTGAGAGCCACCTGGTCAATCAGAACTCTAAAATACCCTTGGAGTTGTGTCAGCGCTCTTAAATGTCATGTTGCTTGCTGTTTCTCTACAGAAGGAATATGTCTGATTCACACAAAGAGAAAGCAGCTGCACTTGTACTTTTGACTTCTCAGGCAATTTGTTGGTGATCTTTCCTCTTTTTGAAGCACTTTGAGATAAAATGTTGTGCACATATTTGTGACACATTTTGTGACACCTTTGTTAGTCGCTTTCCCTTATTAGCACCCCACACAAAATAAAAATAAAAAATCCTTTGTGAAATCATTCAGGAAACCCTTTGTGAAACCTTTCCCCTTGTACTCCTAGCTCAAAAAACACACCAACCAAGTTACTTTTGCCAGGTCCTCCTTAAGCAACTTTGGGGCCGGGGACACAGATGTCTCTGGGCCCCCTTCTACAGAATCAAAAAAGTTATGGAATCCCAAACATCTGATCAGCCCCCTCTTCCCCCTTTGTTGTGCTCCCAACCCTTGATATGAAGCAATCAAAATAAATATGGTACTCGTTTACAGTTCCATTACCTTCTTCATCCTTACTGGAATCAGAACAAAAACAAGTGGTATTTCAAGGGCAACAATACAGTAGTAGTCTATGACCAAGGGTACTTGTTTATCTATCATAGGGACAGGACACATTTTAACAACAGTTCCCACGAAGAAGGTATGCAGGCTGTAGTATAAATGAGGGACAAAGATAAGTGGCCGTATGGAAAAAGGAGCACATACCACAGATAGAGGACTCATATTAGCGGACTCACAGAATGTAAAAACAATCGAGCATGGATACAGGTGATCAACTTGAAGCAAAGAGAAAGGTACACATAACATAGAATAGCCAGCACATAAATATTAGAAACTACCAGGAAGGTGAATGTTTCTGGACATAGACTGGCAGAAGAAGAGGGCCATGGTTTCAAGAGGGGTTTCCATTACAAGGCAAAGGAAGAAATGGCTGTGGTGTATAATATAGCAATGGTCACTGTTGTATATGAAACATTAATACAGCAAGTTAAAACATGCGTGAGGTTTTTTGGAAGAGTATATCATGACAACAAAATCACTTTTATAGACTAACAATTTGAAAATGTTTAGAGACTGGCTATTTTGACAGGTTAGGGAAAATGAGATCTTCAGGGTAATTCATGGAATTAATGTGTGCTGAAAACAGGGGCGCAAGCGCGACAATGCACGTATGCGAACGCCGCTCAATCGCCCGTTTGTCGATTCATGGAAGGAGCTGCGTGTGGCTTACTGTGATCTGCCCTAAATCCGCGTGTGGCGCTAACGTCATTGCGACATCCCGAAGGTTGTGCGCGAGACAGCCAGTGAAGGCACACACAGTCTAGCACACACCCCTAGAAAGGGGACGGAACATGTGGAATGGGGAACAACATGTGAAAATGTCAGCATTATGGGGGAAGTACTGCTGCCAAATCCTCGCAACGACCACACGTGTGCTAACAACACGTATTCATGGAATCGAACCGGTGAAACCCGCGCTCCACAAAAGATGTGCTAAGCCGGAAACACGTACGCCAGGCGAAAGCTGGCATAAGCGCCCCCGTGCAGCATAAAAGTGCACGAAAACAACAAACAAGCTCATACCGCTATGATGAATGTACCGTTCCTCGCAGCAGTGGTCGTGGGATACCGCAGGAGGAGGAGGATAGCCAGGCCGTGCATTAATTTACCCAGGACCAGCCTTTTTGGGATGCCTGATGACCAGGTCTATGGTAGGTACAGGTTTCCACCCCGTATCATCCTAGACCTGGTCGCTGAGTGGGAGGATGACCTCACATCACCCACCCTGTGCTCCCAATCACTGAGCCCCTTGGAAAAGGTGCTCAATGTACTGCATTTCTTGGCCACTGGGTCATTTCATTGGACAAGTGCCATAGTTGGGGGGTCTCACAGCCCACGCAGTCACGCTGCCTACACCAGGTGTTGGCGATCATGACTGCACGCCCATTAGTCCGCAGGCACATATATATGCCCAGAACACCTGCAGAAAGGCAGGCCATGGTCCAGGACTTTTACGGGGTGGCACACTTCCCCAAAGTGCTCAGTGCCATTGATTGCACCCATGTGGCTCTACGTCCTCCTAGGGCCACTGAGCACATCTATCGCATCCGCAAGCACTGGCATTCCATCGACGTGCAGCTGGTATGCAATGCCAAGGGAATAATCACTTCTGTCTACGCAAACTATCCAGGGGCCACCCATGATAGTTTCATATTCAGAATGTCATCCCTAAACCGGGACCTGGAAGCTGGGAGGCATGGCGACACATGGCTCATTGGTGAGTAGAAATGCCTGTGCACATGCATGCATGTCACACACAGTGAAATGGCAAAACCCAACTAATCACAACCATTATCACCTCCCCAGGGGACTGGGGCTACCCTTTGAGCACCTACATGATGATGCCAATACGGAACCCCACCACACCACCCGCGGTAAGATACAACACAGCCCATATTGCAACCCGGGGCATAGTGGAGCGCACATTCGGAGTGCTCAAGTCACGTTTCCGCTCCCTTGACCACTCTGGTGGCCAGCTGCTATATGTGCCCCCAGTAGTGTGCAGGATCATTGTCGCAGCATGTGTCCTGCACATCCTCAACCACATGCACTGCTGCTGCGCATGGGAAGGGAAAGGGCACGTGGCAAGGCAGCCCGTACCTAGCTTGTGGCAACATTTTCACCTAAAATACCACCCCTGCGGAGTGCACACAGGCCTTGCACATACCAGGTGACAATCGTTGATGACAAAGGGACAGTCAACTGTCACAACCCTACCACCCTGGTATTGTTTCCCTGGAAGTGCTGCATTGTGTGCATCCCTAGCTACTTAAAGAGAGCCAATGCTGTGTCAGTAAAAGGCACTCATTCATGCTACATAAAGGACTACCCCCTTGCAAAACAGCACACGCAACTACTGGTATGTCACCCAACCCCTCTCAAACCCCATGTCAACCGCCCGTGACACCATGGCATGACATGCAATGTGAAAGTAACCAAATAAATGCACAACACATGACACAACTGTCACAGAGTGCACCTTCACAAATGAAAACAAGCCACAGCCAATTCCTCTCACATATGAAAAAGAAACTATATACATGAACATATACTTACCAGCATGACAAAACATGAATACAGGACCCAACAGTGGCAATGTCTGACAGTGACCAATCACAATAGTCCAAGTGTGACAATCTGACAAAGGCAGCACAACCACCCCTCCCATCTTCAGTATGTTGCTGGTAAGTAAATGTGGCAGGGTACTGCATACAGAATGAACTGCATCTGCAATGGAGACAGGCAAGGTAACACATGAAGAAGATACATGTAAATACGCATAATTAGCAATATTGAATACAATATACAAATCAGCCATGCAGTGGACAAACCATCACTAATCCCCACTAGGGGTGAATACATAGTTTGGACTACAGACTGGCCACACAACTGTTGGAAGCCCAATGCCTCTGTGTAAGTTACTGTCACACGGTGCCACCCTTGCGAGCCCATGGAAAGGGGAAGCCGGAGTGGCATATGTGTCTGGACCCCAAGCCTCAAACACAAACACAAGACAAGCCTGCATGGGCCCAGCTGGAACACACAGTGGATGCCTATGGGTGCCACACAAAGCAACACACTGTAACATGAATGCACAATAGACAAAAAAAGAGGAAAAATAGAAATTTTAAAAAGAAAAAACAAAAATCAAAAATGGCCATGGGCGACCGGGGGGACACCCAGGAGGGAGGAGGTGCAGGGTGCACCCCAACACCCACATGCATGGATGTTGAGAGAAAAAAAAATCCCTCCATGCTCTCATGGCCTCCATGGCTACCCGATAGTGGGAGAACTGCCTTCGCTGTTGTCACCCTCTGGTGCTACATGAGAAGGTATGTTTGGTATGGGAGGCAGACCATGCAAAGCCCTGGCATGCTCCTGCATGTCAGCAAGCATGCAGGTTTGTAAGGTTTGGTTCTGCAGGATGATGGTCCGGAGGTCCCCATGCATCATGTCATGGGTAACAAGGAGTTCTGCCTGCAAGGCCTCACGTGATGCACAGATCTCCTCACGGTTTTGCCTGGAGCTCAGCTGAGATTGTGCATGTTAGCTGCTCCAGCTGCTTTTCTGACCATCTACTCCGGGACACCTCAAGTGCATCCAGAGTAGCTCTGAAGGAGGTGTTATCTTCCCTCAGGCCATCCCTGTGGGCCCGTACCTTTGTAGATATGGCTGTGCGCAGAGCCCCCAGTTCAGCCTGTCGGTCCTGTCTGTGTGAGCGGCACGTGGAACATGTTGCCTGCTGCTGGAGCTCCACCTGCCTTTGGGGGGGAGAATGGAAGTGGCCACCCTATCCACGGCCTGAGCCATCATCTCCCATGATGCCCCCTTTTGTTGTGCAATTGCATACACAGAGTTCTCCCACAAAGTATTGCTTGGTGGCGCACGGCCACCGCGTTGCCGGACACGACACCTGTCGGCTACAAGGTGATTTGCACCTTGCTGTGCTGGTGCTGCCTGAGGCTGCAGGACTGCATTCCTCCTTTGATCTGCTGCCCCAGGAACAGGAGCAAATAGTGTGGAATGTGACCCTGCATCCGTAACCGCCACAGGCGGACATTCCAACACTGAATGGGGAATTGAGGGGTCTACCCCTAGTGCAGGTGCGTTGGACAGAACACCCTCCCTGCCAATAAACGTTCACCTGCGACGGGACATTTGTGTCAATGTCTGATTCAGCACTTGAGCTATAGAGATCCTCAGAGGGATACCCAGATACGCTCATGGACAGGATGGTCTGTAGGAGCAATGGATTCTCATGCGGCACCACCCCACGTCCTCCACTGGTGCTTGGTTGGGGCTCTGAGTACTCCTACCTCTGCACCATCTCCTCCTCCACAGCATCTAGTGCCTAATCACCTGCACAAAATGAAAGGAGAAGTCATGAAGACATGCATGAACAGCATAGCTGACACACATAGGCATCACAATGTACACATCCAATACATAAATCAGACATGTCACACATGAAACAAACTCAGCCATGCATGCAGTGGCAATGAAACTGATGACTCCAAAATGGAAAAGCAACACATATGCTGCATGGTTCATAGCACCTGCATCCCACATAAGCCTGTGAGTGGCATGGACCATCCACAAACATGACAAATGCCAGCACACATTGGCACTTAGCATAGCCATGGCAGAACTGACAAGGACACCCAGATGGGAGTTCATCACTACTGTGCCCCATCTATGAAAAACGCATATCATCAAACAGAACATGCAAAAGAGTGGGACAAAACACACATGTGTCACATGCTGCAACAACGCCAGTGCGTTCAAATACAGTGATGGGAGGCACATAGATGACACAAGTGAATTGTTATGTAGAAGGTTCAAACAGGGCTCAGAAGTGAGCAGGTGCAGTACATGTGTAGGTGCGCAGCAGTCAATCAGCCTGATTGATAGAATCATTTGCGTGAAAAGCGCACATCTGTGTGCCTTTCTGGCCCAAATTCCCTGTCTGAAGTATGGTGACAGGCAGAAAGGCACACAAATCTGCATTATTCATGCAAATGATTCCATGAATCAGGCAGAATAAAGAGAAAAAACTGTAATAACATGATGGCAGTTTAAGGGCAAGTGCAGTCATCATGTGCAACGTGTTTGCAGTGGTCAGTAGGGATACAGTGAACTCCACACCCAAAGGCGGGGGATGGCTTGGAGGCACTACATTGGTCACATATGGCAGTTACGACTACACAGCTTGACCTGGCACTCGATCACAACACATCACCTAAGCAACATACACATGGTCTGGACACACACACATGGGCACTCACCGGACATTGTCTCAAGATCTACTACGTCTCCCACTCCTTGGATCTGATCCTCTGCGATGAACCCTCCAGCGATGGTCTCATGTTCTGTGAGTTCATCCTCCTCTGGTGGTGACCCACTGCCAGTCACCAGGGCATGTTTATTGCTGAGCGATTTAGGTCATTCCAACGCTTTGAGCAATCATCAGCCGTGCGCTTCACAAATCCCAAGGAACTAATGTGGTCCGTGTTGCACAGCCAGTGGGCCCTGCGCTGAGTGTTAGGGAGAATTCTCCTTCTAGGGCTAATTTCCCTCACCTAGTGAGTCCCCCAGCAGCTTTGCGGGATTTCTGGAGTTTATTTTTTCCACCTGGTAAGAGTGTACATCCTTTTTCCACTCTTACATGTGTTTTGGCCTATGTGTTTTTACTCATTGTGTGATCTTGGGCACTGGAGCACACCACTCCAGGTGCCCCTGTTCTTGTATGGGTTACACCACACCCTCAGTGTAGTAACCCAGGGTAGTCTTTAAGACTTCCCTCTGACTCCATTTCACTGGGGCTGACGACTGTCCCCCAGAGAAAGGTAAAGTTGCCATTTACTTTACATAGTCATTTTTACCACAGACCCAGTACACCCCATCTTACATGGAGTACTGGAAAGGGCTAATCTGTACCCCTTTTCTGTCTGTTCCTCCCTGAGCATTGTTTCGCTCTTTTAACATTTAGACTTAGCTGGTGGCAGTGGTATCTACCCTAACTTTTCTACTGTGATTATATTAGATAAATGTGGTACTGTTCTTGGCCATTATATTAGCCTCAAACATAAACCCGCTTGACCAAATGGGCTTTCTTTTGGCTCCAGTTGGGTTTATTCGCCATTTCTTTTTGTTAAAGTCCTTCTTGTGTTTTACTTTGCGCGGCAAACTAGGTTTGCCTTCTTTGTTCACCGTCTTTTGGCGGGCTTCTGCAGAGAAGTCCTCCTCAAGGCGCCTGGGTGTCTAGGTGGGCTGAATGTGAGGGGGGGTGTAGTCATCCCCTGCACAGGGTATCCTAGGAAACCCAAGTCACACTTTGCCATGATTGGCTGAGGTGGTTGTCCCGGCTGGACAACCCCCCTGCTGCGTGATTGACAGCCAGGCTGTGTGAATGGGGGTTTTGCGCATAAAAGGCAGGTCTTTCGGGCTAGAATTCAGAGTCGCCTCTGGAACTACAAGGAACCAAAGAGAAGCAGCGCAAGGATGGCTGCTGCAACTACTCCGTCCCGGTGAAGCCCTGCTGCAGTCCTGAGCTATCTACTCTTCGACGACTAAGAGGAGATCCAGTCTGGAGTCTTCTTCCCTTGAGCCTGGTGGGGATAACCAGCTCATCTTCTTCAGCCAGAGATCTCTGCCGTGGTCAAAATCACTGCACACTGCTGTAGTGGTCCGGATAGCCTATAAGACTAATGGGGGAGATCCCAAAATCCATTCCTTATACGGAGTGGATGCCTACCTTGGTTTTGGGAAAGACAAATAGTTACTATAGAGAAAGGTAGGAGAAATGTTTTGGTCAACAGTTATACCCTATTACGACGAACTGCATGCGTATTTCACAAAAATATATTTATTTTAATAATTTCAGCATAAAATGTCTCATAAAATGGAGAAAAGTTCATTACATTCATCATCATGCTCTAGAAATAGAATAGATTCTATCAAAGTCAAAGCACATACATACAATAATTCTTAAAAAAACGATAAGCAGCAAATGTATATCTCTCATTGGTAAATAGATCGGTCTATAGGACAAATCCTATTAGAACACAGTTTTAGATCATTTACAATCTCTAGGTAGTTATAAATAGTCTAGTATTAATTCTAGACTATAGACTCGACATGTTTCAGTCCTCTTGGTGGTGGTGGGACTTTCTTCAGAAGTAATCAATAGTGAATTTTTAGAGTTAATGCATTGCTGTTATAAAATATAAAAATTTTCTATTAATGAGGCTTCACTCAGTATTAAGAAGGGTAATTGTTGACAAAAAACAAAAAGAACAAGAATCAGCACTTGTACTTGTATTCTTTAAACACTATAAATGTGTATGGGCAAATTTCAGCGTTAAACTAAATTTACCTGAATTCCCATGTGTAGTAGAGCCCTCTAAGGAAGAAGAAACGCCCATAATAGTTGGACAGTTTTCTAAGAAGAAGACAAATTCTTCTATGGCTTCCTATGAAAAAATTCATAAAAATAGAAGGATCAGTGGAAACGGCCAGGTTATCCATATCAGTGCTCTGTAAATGCTCGATCATAGGTTCACAATATATGACCATTAGTCAGATATATAAAGTGGCAGTTCTTTTTTTATAAAAAAACTTTTGCTAAACAGGTTTCCTTGTTGACTCTGCTAGATTGCTTGGAATCGTATTATTTCTTTTTGAGGCTAGAATTTCTTACCTCCGTATGCTGAGTCCGGTAAATCTGGGTCTCTTTTGTTCAGTTGGTTCAGGTATCTATTCCCGTAGTTCCAGGTATTACTAGTGTAAATCTGTAAGTGAACAAATCATACATAGACTATGGTCAATGACCTTTTTTTATGACAGTTTTTTTTAAAAACTGTTCAGAATTTTAAATAGTCCGGATGTATATATAATTCTACATCTCTGTAGTTGTTTGGAATGTTTTTTGTATATTATTGTCATATCTCTTTGGCAATAATCTATGGCTTTTAAAAACCTCTATCCGGCGTTTAGGTAAAGGTTCCCGCTTACCTGTGGTTTTCAGCGCGGTCTCTTTTGATTGCTTGCGGCGATATAGTTTCGCTCGGTTGGTCTTGTTTCCCGTCCTGAGCTTTCTGTTAGTGGGGCTCCTTTAGTGTAACTGATTTCCGAATCAATGCCGGAAGACGCCGGTTATGCGTTGTATACGGGCACCATCTTGGAGGTTCTAGTTATAAGAGTTCTAGTCCTTTTTTAGTGTTTGTTGTTGCTTGCCCGAACTAACCATTTGATTAGTGTAGCGTAGATCTTTTGGGTGGAAAAACAGATTTTTCATCTCGGCTCGGGTGTGTTCAATTTTTTTGGACTATAAAAGTTCACACTTAAGTTGTTTATTAAGCAACTGAGCGGTTATTGTCATTTTTTTGATTCTTAGTTCTGAGGACTTCAAATCTTCTCTCATGGTTGAGTCTCTCAGTGGACATAGAACTCAGATTTTTAACCATTCTATAGATTCATTTAGCCCTTCTTTATCACTTTTTGTCATAAAGATTAATCTTTGTTCTTTTTCGAATAGTATTTTACTCTTAATGTTGTGGTTACTGCCCTGTACTGCCAGGAGTACTGTCCATTTAAAACTTTCAAAATGATGATTGTTTTCAATGAAATGTTTAACTAATGGAGCTGTTAGAACCTTGTTTTTTAAGCAACTCTTGTGTTGAAGCATTCTTACTTTTACCTTTCTGTTAGTTTTTCCTATGTAGTATTTATTACATGGGCATGTGATCCTGAAGATCACGTATTCTGAGTTACAGTTTGTCATCTGTTTTTGTTGCCACGGTTTCGCAAGGCCTATGTTGACTTCTTTCGTTTTTTCTGTAAGTTTACATACTGCACAGTGCCCACATGGATAGTGTCCATTTATTGGTGCAAAGCCCCAGGAGTGGGTCAGGCTGTTAATAGTTGGTATTTTTCCTCTTAGTTTGCTACTGCTTACCCGATTTCCGATGGTGATGGATAGTGGTCTGGATAGCCACCTGCCGAGCCTCTCCTGTTTTTAAGGAGCACACCTTTTATTCGTTGTCGCTGCTGCTTACTTCATACCTGTGTGGTGCAGGCCCCCTTCAGACGTCCTCCTTCACAACGAAGCTCCAGGAATCATGGGTCTGCAGGAAACCAACAGGAACAACTGCCAGGGCACCAGCTGCATCATTTGAATAAGGTACTGTGCTCTACTCGAGGAAACTGGGTGAACCCCCTTTTCTTCATCCTCAAGGCTCGTCCTTGTCTTCCCTCCTTCTTATAACTTTTGCTTCCGAACATTGACAATATCAAAGTACTTTTGGGCTATGCTGAATCATCAACTGTCTAACGGTGTGATCTTCGGCAACAGGTCTCCGGTGTCACTTAACCCTGGCTCTAACCCTTTGATTTTTGAACTCCTGTTTCTGAGTGTTTCTCGATACTGCCTGCCTAACCTAAATATTGCCTGTGATTTTTGCCTCCAACTCCCTCTGGGTATCTCAGGTGCTAAGTAGCATTTATGTATTTGTAGCATTTATGTATTATGTAGCATTTAGCGGTAGCATTTCATGTCACGGATACGCGTTTATTGAGTAGACCGAACTGTCAAAAAGTGTTCGCAACCGTATCCGCGGTATCATGTTTTGTTCATAACACGGTTCATTCAAACACAGGGTACTTACCTTGAGACATACTGTACAAAGTGAATTGGTTAGTTGTAGTATATTTAACGTGTGGTTTTGTTTAAAGTTTAATAGAACTGTTGTGTTTATAACTGATGGTTTAATAATAAATGTACCTATATTTTTTACCTGAAACCTTGAGTCAGTGTTTGCTTGAGCCACAGTAATTGTGGTCCCTTTGTGTAATCTCTGCTACTGCTTATATACTCTTGAGATAAGCCTGGCTGCTCTGCTACTACTACCACTATAACTTAGTAGTACAGGCTTGAACCAAAGGTAAAACTTGTCTTGCCACCTTAATTGTGTGTAGTGGTCCCTAAGTGCACTGCACAGGATTCTGTCTAACACTGGTGTACAGCGGTGAGGATTAGGAAGTAGAGTGATTACACTTAGAGTACTGCTGTTGCTTGGGTTCAACTAACCACAAGGCTTAACACCACTAATTCTACTTAACTGAGAAATCATGTCAAGTATTGAAAACTACACTGAAGAGAGTCTTTTACTCTATACTGCTGAGGTTCTTAGAACCATGTGTAGAGATAAGAATCTCTCTGGTAAAGGAAAAAAGTCTGAACTGGTTGCAAAGTTAATGGGAAAAGTCTGGAGAGTGGGTCAGAAGGGCCTACCACTCCAGCCAATGTGGATTTTGATGTTTCTGATTCTGAGAGTGTTAATTTAGAAGAAGTAGATGAGTCCTTGCTAGTAAACCCTACAAGTCCTTTGCCTGTCCAGAATGTACAACCTCTGTCCACAGGGACCCCCACAGGTCCTACACATACTCCTGAATTTATTGCACTTGAGAAAATGAGACTTGAGTTAGAAGTGAAACGTATTGATACACAAACTGCCATGAAACATCAAGAGTTAAGGCTCAGAGAAATGGAGCTGAATCATGAACTAGAAATGAAAAAACGGTCTCTAGAAAATGCTTCTCTCCCAGAGTCTTCTAGGTCTTCCAGCCCTAAGAGACCCCGCATGCCAAAGGAAATGATTGGTATGTATGAGACTAAACTTGATGTTTTGGATTGGTTAGCACTGTTTGAGTACAATCATGGGATTCAAGGTATCTCAGGGAATCAGTTGATTCCTTGGCTTTTCTCTAGGCTTCCCCCTGTTGCAAGTGATGCTGTAATGGAGTTGGGGGAGGAGGATAAGCAGCATTGTGAGTGTGTGAAACTAGCATTTATAGCTAGGTTTGGGAAGACCCCTTCCCAGTATCTTAAGAGGTGTCATGAACCGTCGTCTACGTCCTTTCTGGTCCTCCTGGTCTCTGACTCGCAGAGGATTGCATGCAGTATTCCTTCCAACTTTGCCGCTCAGAATGGAACGCTCCAGATCAGTCTATGCATTCCACGCTGCTCATCCTAAAAGAGAGACACGCCCCCGCGGCTCTGCGCGTCTCAACGCTACTGCTACCTGTAGACGGACGTGCTTTTCTAGAGTTTGATCGGGGCTCTCGCTTGATTCCTTGTTCCCAGCTCCTTGATTCCCTGTCCTATTCCTACCCTCTCCAATCTCCTGGAAAACCTTCTGCTCTGAAGTCACGGTCCTCCGTGCCTCCGAGCATAACTTCTTTGCTTCCTGGTGTTACCCTGGACTTTCTGAACGCTCCTGGAAACTGAACCGCTATCCTCACGCTGGACGCCGAAGATCAGCGTTCGGGTCTATACAAATCCCGGACTGTAAAAAAGAAGAAATCCCAGAAGGTCGCAAGTACTCAACAAAAACAGGTGAGACGGGGAGAGACTTGTGACAGATTGAGCTGCCTTAAAACGATACAGATACAGAGATGGAAGCCGTCATTCAAGACCTCATGCGAGGCATGCAGGAGTTAACAATAGAGGTACAGAACCTCAAGGCAGAGAATGCTGCGTTAAAGCAGTTAGTTCTATCACGTGATTCAGCGACAAAAGAAAGTGTGTTGTTGGGAGGAATAGTGGACAAGTATGACGGTTCTTCTAAGACTCTCTGTGCCTTCCTTGATTCGTGTCTAGTTCACTTCACCTTGAACCCTACTATTTCTCCACTCCTAGAGCAAAGGTGGGTTTTATGATCTCACACCTCACTGGAAATGCATTGACTTGGGCAACCCCCCTGGTCAATTCAGGCGATGCACTCTTGGTCGACTATGATGGCTTTGTGAGAGCCCTTAAGGAAATGTTTGATCACCCAGAACAAGTGTACAGTGCTCAAGAGAGACTACTTGAGTTTCAACAAGGGTCCCAGGAAATATTCACCTATGTTACTCGTTTCAAAAAACTTGTAAAGGAAGCAGACTGGTCTCCAGAAGCTACTTTTACTCTCTTTCGAAGGGGGCTGAACGAAGAAATAAAAGATGAGCTAGCAAGGGTGGCCCGCCCAAGTTCCTTCCAGGCTCTTATGGACCTATCCTTACAAGATAGATTTCTGAATCCAAGAAAGAAGAGCAGAGAAAAGGAAGTCTAAGGCGAGTTTCCAAAAGACCAGCACGGAACATGCTCCTAGAGCAGAGCCTACTGTTCCTTCTACCCAGGACCCCGAACCTATGCAACTAGGAGCCTTCCATGTCCCATTAGCACTCAAGAAAGGATGCAACGGATCCATACTGGTCTGTGCATGTATTGCGCCTACGATAAACATCTGGTGAGAGAATGTCCTATTACTCCTCCACGGCATTCGGGAAACGCCAGCTCCCGATCCTAGATGGAGCACAGTGTCGGGAGAGAGATGTTTGCTCCACTTCAATTCCATCCGTGAACTCTCCTGGACAAAATAACTTTGTGGTTCTTCAGGCCTTTCTATCGCCTTCCAAGACAGAATCCTACCGCATCCTGGCATTAGTTGACTGCGGAGCCATGGGCGTATTTCTAGATCAAGATTGGGTCACTGCTCACAACCTTCCACATGAAAGCCGAGTAACAATGCAACCAGTAGAGGCCATTGATGGAAGGCCTCTTTCCTCAGGACCCATTACCCTTCAGACTAAAGAGATTCTACTTTCTATTAATCACCATCAAGAGAGGATCAAATTTGACCTCATTAAATCAGCCCACTATCAGATGGTTCTCGGAATGCCGTGGCTACAAAGGCACAATCCTTACATCAATTGGGCAGCCAGCTCACTGTTTCTTGGATCTGAATATTGTATGGCTCACTGCCTATCCCTGGATACCGTACCAAAGCATTCTGAAGAATTTCAAGAGAACCAACAAAGTCCAGTCACCGTTTCTAACATCATCCAGATTCCCAGAGCCTACCAAGCCTTTTCTGATGTCTTTTCGACCGCAATAGGTCAACCTCTACCTCCTCACAGACCAGAGGATTGTGCCATTGATACCGAGCCCTCTGCAGTGATTCCTTTCTGGCAGAATGTTTATATTATCTAAACCTGAAAAGAGGGCTCTCCGAGAATACCTGGATAGTATGCTGGAAAATAGTACCATACGCTCGTCCAAATCTCCAGCGGGCGCTTCATTGTTCTTCGTTCCAAAGAAAGATACCAAGGAACTCAGACCATGTTTGGACTACCATGGTCTAAATCAGTGTACTCTCAAGGACCGTTATCCCTTATCCCTCATCTCGGATATCCTAGAAGCAGTCAGAAGTGCAGTAATCTTTACTAAAGTAGACCTAAGGGGTGCTTACCATCTCATTCGTATAAAAGAAGGTGACGAATGGAAAACAGCCCTTAGAACCCCCTTCGGCCATTTTGAATACCTAGTCATGCCCTTCGGACTTGCTAATGCCCCAGCAGTTTTTCAACGTTTCATGGATAGGGTGTTCTCGGATATTCTATTCCTCTTCGTCATCGTCTATCTGGTTGATATCTGGATCTACTCCAAGGACCTTCTAACGCATGAAGAGCATGTTAAGGCAGTCCTACAACGATTACGTGAAAACAAACTCCTGGCTAAACCCAAGAAATGCCTATTTCACGTCACTTCTGTTCATTACCTAGGATTTGTCCTTAGTCCAGAAGGAATTGGAATGGATCCTTCAAAGGTAAAGGCCATACTATCTTGGCCGGCTCCCACTTCCGTGAAACAAATTCAATCCTTCCTGGGACTTGCTAATTTTTACCGAAAGTTCATACCGTCCTTTTCTGAAATTGTTCAACCAATCATTTCTCTCTTGAAGAAAGATACCCCATTTCTCTTGTCCGCAGCCCAAAACAAGGCATTCCAACGATTAAAGACAGAGTTCACTCAAGCCCCATCCTAGTTCAACCAGACATAACCGGCCTTTCCTATTGGAGACGGATGCCTCTAACTACGCCATAGGAGCAGTCCTAAAACAGGAATTTGAGGACAAATTGGAGCACCCCATTGCTTACCTTTCACAAACTCTGACTCCTAGTGAGACTCATTCTACAATCCTTGGAGTGTAGGAACAGTCGTCAGGCCTGTTGGGCCTTCTTCTTTGCCCAGTATCAGTTCCACATCCATCATGTCCCTGGATCACAGAATATAATTGCTGATGCCCTTTCCAGACGTCCTGACTATGAAAACCCTGAGGATCGGACCTTTCCAAAAATGTTTCCCCACACAATCTTTGTTGCCCAAGAACTCACCCTCCTGGAGAATATCCAAGACCAAACTCGACTTTTGGACCTCTGGAAGGAGCACAAGAGAAGTAACAGATGGAATCTCACAGCAAAGGACGGATATTTATTCAAGGACAATAACCTAGTTATTCCCACTCCTGGACTGAGACAAAGAATCACAAGGCTATGTCATGATACCTTACATTCGGGACATCGCGGAATTACCAACACTCTCCATTTAGTACAAAGACAGTTTTGGTGGCTGAAGATGAAGGATGACATTAGGATCCATGTCCAAACATGCGCCGTTTGCAATCAGAACAAACATAATAATAAGAAGCCGGCCGGACTCCTACTCCAACCAGCAATACCAACAAGACCCTGGGAATTCATCGCCACTGACTTTATTGTGGAATTACCACCCTCTAGAGGCTACACAACAATCATGGTCACTATTGACTTGTTTACTCATATGGCTCATTTAACACCCTTATCCAAACTACCTTCCTCATCAGATCTTGCCGGAATTTTCCTGGAATACATATTCTCTGCACTTCTACTGGCCTAAAATGGGTACAGAAGTAGACAAATTCTGCAGAAGCTGCCACACTTGCCAAACCTCTGGCAAGAGTGGGTCCAAGAATGTGGCCCCCTTAGTGCCTCTCCCAGTGGTGGGAATTACTTTTGAGAGGGTGGGGATTGACATTGTTGGTCCTCTTGACCCTCCCACATCTTCAGGCAATAGGTTTATCCTGGTTGTAGTGGACCATGCCACTAGATTTCCTGAAGCCACACCTATGAGGTCTATTACGGCTCCGGCTGTGGCTAAGGCCATGTCGGGGGGAAAATTCTGCCGGGGTCGGCCGGGCCGTCCGCAGACCTCCAGACAGGGAGGCCCCAACTCCTCCCGTGTATCCCAGATGAGATAGAGTATGAGACACACACAAGGAGCAAGGTGACTCTGCTGTTTATTAGACAAAACGGCAGGGATGGGTCAAGGAGCGTACGCGTCCGTCCTGACACTCACACAATCGTGGGGCTCGCAGGCCCTTTTTACTGTATTATGACGCGCTACTTGCGTCACTTCAGAAAGTTAACAAAAAACCTATCGCCACTCTCAATTGGTTGCTCGAGTGGTAGGGTTAGTATAGCACACATATAGAGAACAATGTTAGTGGACAAAGGGTAGTCAGGTGATATATCTGGGTCGTCCCTACAATTAGATACATGAGAATTGTTACATGAAGACTCCTGAGGATTGGTTAATATTACTGTCGTCAGTGATAAGAGCCCCATGTTCTGATTGGTGCGCCCGTGAGCCTCCCAGCCTGGGACCACCGCCGTTCCCAGCTCTCGGTGTACCTGCAATTTGCAACAATGTTTCATTATGGGTACGTGCAGACAATGTGAGGATTTATTCATAGTTGGAAGGCTGACCGCTCCCACTGTCGCAGATGTCCATTGCCTTTCAAGTGTATCTGCCTGTGTCTCGTTAGCGAGGGATCCAGACGCCTCTTTTCTCCTGGGTTTGGCACCTCGTCAGGTTCGACTTGGTCACGTGGGGAGGGACCGTGTTTGAGGCAGAATTCTGCACAATTAATATTGCTTTTCCACTGTGTGTCTGGTTTAAGTTGCAGGTGTGACCTTAACGTTGGTGCGCGGAGTGCGAGGTTGCAACATCGTGCCTTTGATGCTTTGTTCTTAGAATGTGGGTTTGCAACATTGCGACCTTGGCTGGTTGTTTCACCGGGCCCATTCTGCAAGATCAGCAACTAGAGTCTTGCTTTGTTAATGTCCACGGGAGCTCTTGTTTGAGGCCTACTTGGGCCTGGTGCATAAGTGGTCCGTTTGGTGCATAGGTGCTTTAGGTTATAATAGCATATAGTTCCATGACCAGTATCGTGTCTTCATTATACTTCTTATGGTGGTAACTGGTTTCAAGAGAAGCGTGAGCAAGCTTTGTAGATGAGTTCACGACGCGTCTTGCGTTTCTGCATTCTGAAAGCCTATGTAAAAATAATAAAGATGCACGTCCGTGAATATGCCTGTCGCTTACGTCATAGCACTGAGTATATTCTTCGTGTAGATCGGTGTGGGAATGTCCAGTGTGTATATTTGTGCAGATGTGCTATCCGTTGGCTATGTCGTCATGGCATCTCTAACGACGTATAGTTTTAGTCCAGTTGATCCATGCCGCAGGCATCGGCATGGGCGGGGCGGGCTGCTGTGCAGGCAGATGGACACATCCGTATGTTCCTGTACCAGGGTATCTGGTCGTCTGGTGGATGGGAAAACTCTTCTCGTGGCGGGTGCTTGGGCCGTGAACCTTTAGGCCAAGCTCGAGAGGTGAAGGACGGGAGCCTGGTCTTCCATTCTCCCACTTCAGTCCCCCCTCTGGTCGACTTGTCGACCAAAAACATATCCTTCTCGTTATCTCATCTTACTCGCCATATCTTAGTTATTCCTCCTAGATATCCATAATGGTTCACATGATCTTCGAATGACCAATACATATATTCACAGGTTCCTCCAGGAGTACAGTATACCCATTTCCCTATGTAGCTCCTGGGGTTTCTTGGGTTCTCGATCTTCACTGATGGTGGGTCTAGATGGTTGGTGATGATTTGGGTGCGCAGCTTCTCCCTCTCCTGTATTATCACACCTGTATGTTGGCCGTCATCTGCTGGCATCAAGGGGTGCATTCCCACCATTTCGAGCAACTCGTCAGTGGTACGTGCCTTCCGGGCCTTCCAAAATCTAATTATGATCAGCGTAGCTCCAGCCAAAATAGTACACCCCACTATTATTTTTAGTCCATCTGACAGCCAGGATGGCATCCATGACCATAATAGTGAGAACCAGCTCTTATCCTTGTTTACACCGTTACTTTCATCCATCATTTTGGAGTGCATCTGGGCCAATTGTGAAACTGCTTCAGTCAGTGTACCATTGTCAGCATCGTTGGCAGGTATGAACGTGCAGCATGATTGTCCTATCTTTGCACAAACTCCTCCTTCCATTGCCGTGAGAAGGTCCAATACATATCTGTTCTGTAGTGCTACCATCCTTATAGCTCGCAGCTCCTCTTTTATTGCGTTGAACCCATTTACTGTAGAATTGATGGTCATCATTAGTTCCCCTCTAGTTATTTGGAGCCATTTTGCGTTTGCGTAAGCCTGCAGTCCCGGATGTATTATTGAGGAGAAGAACATTGCTGCTCTGCTGAATAGTCTGTGTTCTGGTGGTATTGAGGTTAGTGCCGTTTCCGACCTTCCCCACAGGTAATTTCCTGTCAGTGGCTCTCCTTGTCTTTTTCTTCTATTTAGGACAGTATCATTGCTGTTGGTCTTGTTCCCTTGCTCCTCCTGAAGTGGTGCAGACCTCTTTTTTCTTTTGTCCCCTTCATCCATTTTGGGAAAGTTCGCCACATTGACATGCTTCTTAGGTACCACTAGTGATGGTACATTGACGTGCACCATTGTGCACACACCATTCCACAGGGGGGGCAGTGTATGGTATGCCTTTTCTCCACAGGCCCAATAATGGTCCATTATTACTGCTGTTCCTGCTCCCCCCTCAGGTAACTCCGTCACACTTGCACAATTGGTGTTATATCCTACGTCCACCTCTCCTTTATGCTGATAGCATACCTTGGGCGCAGTCAGCGGTAGTATTGTTATTGGGTCTTCATCTGTTTCTACCCACGTGAGCATTGGTACATACTTGATCCACGTCGTCCAACATCGGTGATTGTGTGCCTCGATAGTTGAGATAGTTTCTTTTGTTACCATGTTACTGCCAATCACTCCTATCTCCCAGCTGTTGTCCAGATACACCTTTCCTGTTATCGTCACCAGCGGCCTTTCCCAACATCCTTGTTTACCCGGAACTTCAGTGGCGTACCAATCACATGGTAGATACTGCAGTGTTACCTTCTTTGTTTCTCCTTTTGCAGGGCCACTTGTTATGTATCTGAATGCTTCAGCATGTAAACTGCTCTTGTGGTAACTCAGATAGGTCTTGAGGAAGTTGTTTTCATATGGGTATGAGTCTCGTGTTTTCCATGTCATGTGCACTACCGTCCCTTGAAATCTTCCTTTCGTTTGGAACAGTGCCAAGTATATTATGCACTGTGCTATCTTTTCATCTATTTCTGTGGCAACAAATGTTCGTGAAGCACTCATGGCGTATGGTATTAATGAGCAAACGTAGCAACTGTCCTCAGTTGTCTGCTTACCAATGCGGGTCATGAGTTGGTACCATATGTTGTTTGTGACGTGTGCTGAATCTTGTATATAATTATCAATACCTTTATTGTCTGAGTATGTGCTGCGTTTAACTCTATTTTGCTTGGGTGCAATGTTATTACTATCACCTGACGTAACACCTGTTGCAGCAGGGGACGGGGGTATATTAGGTTTGGGAGCAGCAATAAAATTAATAGCATAGCTGTATTGCCATACAGAGGCAGCCAAGAACCCGGTGATCATAAAAATCCCTATTACTTTTATTACATATGCTAATCTCACTGGCATTTTGCTCTTACCTTGCTGCAGTCCTGGCAGCGTATTCTTGCGACGTTAAAGTTGCCCGCCTAAAAATTCTCAAAGTGCTTGTTATTAAATGTTAGTTGTTTGTTTCCTTTAAGCTCTCCCTATCAAATAGTCATTCAGTGCCCAGGCGAAGAGCTGTTCCCACGCTACTCTAAGTGATCTGTCTCTTAGGACCGGCAAGTATTGGCAGAGGTGGGGCATGGAATATTCTATGGCCAAGAGGAATGCTGTGTAGTAGACACGTACCCTTCTCTTTTTTAGGTATGTTGGCCTTTTTATTTCGTATACAAATTGGTGTGACAATTCTTCTGGGTAGTTATCGTCTGGGAGCACCATCTACACCTGGGCAGTGAACTTGTTAGTAAGCTATTTTCTTAACAATGCAATAATACGCAGTTCCTGTATGTGCGAGAGAAAAAGAGAACATTCACGTGTTTACATGTGTATTTGTGAGGCAATGTCTTTCAGTTCAGTTATAACTATACTTGAGGGTCATTGGGCGGGGGTTTGGGCTCAGATGGCGGAAGTATTTTTACTCTTTGAGCGTGTGACCATGGGGTGGGCAGTATGGGGATCACCCCTTTCTTCGTCAGTTATTGTCTCCGGGGAAGCTGGGTAGTGACACGGTAAGGGAACAATTGGGTCGCTGTCTGTGGTAGAACTTCCTTCTTCTGTCGGGGATGTTGTTGCCGTTCTTCCAATGGACCTGTCGTTGGCGCTGGGGCGGGTCTGCAGTTTGTAGATCTTTACATCATGTAGGTGGTTCCAGGCACGCTTATCCTTTAGTTTTACTGCTCTTGTTGATACGTCCTCTACTAGATGGGGGCCAGTGAACCTCTTATCGTTCCACTTCCTGTTGAAATTGCGAAGTAGCACGTGGTCACCTTTGGCAAGTTTGCACAAGTTCTCCTTTTCCAATTCTGTACTGGCGCCTTCTTCTTGATTGCTGGTAGACCCGCCCCGTGTGCGCTCGAGCTGTTGAGACACAAACACAACACTAGTAATCAAAGAAGACACATATTGATACATTTCATCACCTAACACACTCGCTGAACGTTCGTGGTCAGTGAATGCCCTTGACGTTGGTGTTAGGGGAAGGCGCATTTGACGTCCAGTAACCACCTCGTGAGGGGTGAGGTGGTGGTCGGACCCTGGCCTATTCCTCAATTCAAATAGGGCTAATGGAAGGCAATACAACCAGATTTTCTTTGTTGGTTGTTGTATTTTTGCAATTGCCTCCTTCAATAGGCCATTCAGGCATTTACATACACCGTTGGCCTGTGGATGGTATGCACATGCAAATTTGTGTTTTATGCTCAGCAAGGATGTGATATGCTGGAACATTTCGTTTGCGAAATGTGGGCCATTGTCTGACCTTAACACCTTGCACACTCCCCACCTGGGGAAGACCTCCCTTACTAGGAATTTGGCTGCTCTAAATGCATCTGGGTGTGAACAGGGCCCTGCTTCAATCCACCTAGAGAATGGACATACTACTACAATCATATACCTATTACCTTGACATATGTTGATCATATCAACATAGTCAATGTGAAGGTGCCGGAAAGGTCCCTCTGGCCGGGGTATGGTACCCCTTATCACTTTTAGGGTATGACCGGCCGTAAACTGCTGACATGTGAGACAATTGCTGATAAAATTCGACACATGAGAATTTAACTCGGGACAGAACCAATCTTCTCTAATTCGTGCTGCAATTATTTCCTTGCCTGTATGGGCTGGGTGATGTAATTGGCTCAAGGCGGTGTTTAAAAGTGCCAACGGTATTACAATTTTCCCAGTGCCACCCTGGCGCCATAGTGCGTCGGTTGGTGACATTGTACATCCTCTTTTTACCCATATTTCTTTTTCGGCCATTGGTGCAGCCGCTTGTAGTTCCATAATCTGCGTGGCTGGGAGATGGGTGTACCCTTCTCTTATCAACATCTCCCTAGCCATTCCCCTCCCTCTCCCTCTCATAGAGTCTGTGGGGTTCCATATCTCACCAAAATATGCAGCATATTTCGCATGTGCGTCTGCTGCTGCATTCCCTTTTGAGACGTGATCTTCACCATTGGTGTGTGCGGTGCATTTTACTAGGGCTAGTTCTTGGGGGTCGTTTATTACTTCAATTAGTTCAGCCAATAAGAGGGCATGTTGCACTGGAGTGCCTTCAGCTCTCCTAAACCCTCTTCTTCTCCATTTTGATAGCCCTGAATGGACAGTGGATGTAACATATGCACTGTCGGAATATATGGTTACTCGTTTGTCAAAACTTTCCTTCAATGCCAATATTAGTGCAACCAGTTCCGCCGCTTGAGCAGAGTAATGCTGTGGTAATTGTACACATTTCAAAGCCACACACACCGGCGCCTCCATAATTTTTACCACTGCTGCCCCAGTCCTCCGTATCCCATCTCCTTGATCAATAGTTGATGACCCATCAATAAACAAAAGCTCACCTCCCTCCAGTGCGTTTTCTTCAACTTTTCTAGTACACAAGTACATTTCAGTTATTTGGGTGCAGTCATGGGCGTAATCTCCCTCCTCAATTACTTCTGCTAGGAACCTTGCAGGGTTAACCGTGCTACATCTAACAATTGCTAGTTCAGCTCTAGACAAAATGATCTCATAACCTGATGCCCTCTGCGTTGTTAGTGTGGACTTAGGTTTATTCAATATTGCAAATAGTGCATGTTCCACAAACAGTGTAGTTGGACACCCCATGGTTATTGCTGATGCTTTTTCCACTGCAAAAGCAGCTGCAGCGAGACCTTGTTCGCAAGGGAAGTGACCTAACATCACAGGGTCTAAGTGACCGCTGTAAAATGCTACTGGTTTATAGCCCATGCTAGTTTTTTGGGCCAATACTGCTTTCATCACTGCTGAGTCGCAATGTGAAAATATAAAAAATCGTCGCTCATAGTCTGGGGATGCCAGTACTGGAGCGGTTGATATCGCGTCTTTCAATTCATCAAAGGCCTCCCTCATTTCCATAGTCCACCTCAACTTTTTCTCCCCTTTATTGGCTTCCCTCAAACCCTCAAGCAGGGGTCCTATGTATGAACTGTAATCAAATACCCATGCTCTACAGTAGTTGCACAGCCCCAGAAATTGCTGCAGTTCTCTCACAGTCTGTGGCATTGGAGTGCGTGAAATGGCCTGTGCTCTTTGTGGTGCAATCTTTCTTCCATGTTGGGATATCAGTTGGCCAATGTAAAGTACCTGTTCCTGACAGTATTGTATCTTATCCATGTCTACCTTGTACCCTTTTTCAGCCAATATCGTCAACATTTTTAAGGAGTCCTCTCTGCATTTACTTTCGTTTGTACTGCAAATTATTATGTCATCCACATACTGTAACACTGTGCTTTCCACTTCAACGTTACCCAAATCCATCTGTATTACTCTATTGAAAATTGAGGGTGATTCACAATACCCCTGTGGCAATCTGGTATGTTTCCACTTTGTATTTCGGTAAGTGAAGCTTGTCAAATCTTGTGAGTCTGGGTGTAATGGTATTGAGAAAAAAGCATTTTTAAGGTCAATCACTGTAAATCGTGATGCTTCTGCTGGAATGCCACACAATATTGTGGCCGGGTTTGCTGTTACTGGATACTCTGCTTCTACTATGTTGTTTAAGGGCCTGAGGTCCTGTATGAAGCGCCAAGATCCCCCTTTAGCCTTGTGCACTGGGTACACAGCCGTGTTACATGGTGACTCTGAGGGAACCAATATGCCATTGTTTATAAGGGCCGTTATGGTTTCATATATGCCCTCATCTGCCTCTTTTGACAGTGGGTACTGTTTCACTCTTGGTAGTATGGCACCTTTTTTCAATTTTATCCTTACACCCCCTATGCTTTTTATGCATCCCACGTCATAAGGGCTAATAGTCCATAATGATTTGGGCACCTTTGACATATCCTCCTTAAAGAAGGGGACCGGGGTGCATGCGGGTGCCTCAAGTGCCATTGCAATTTTCTGTGCTACTTGTTTGTGAGCCACTCTTAGCCATATTTCTACACTCATCATGAACACCATTTCACCTTCCCCCTTTTCTTCTGAGAACAGCTCTTCATCTGACACCTGGGTCAGCCTACATCCTTCTGCTAGTGCTATCACTGCCCTCCATGCTCTCCCTTCTTTATCTTGGGCATGCACAGCAATATAATCAGTTGTTGCAATAATGCTCTCAATGACCATTACAAACACCTTTCCTTCTGGTTCATTAACAGGTGTTTCTGGTCGGAACAGATAGGCTGCTGGCCTCCTCCATATTTTCCCTTCTATCCCTGGCATCCATGCAAATGCCATGTCTGTTCCATACTGGAATAGCTTGCCATCTACTGGCTCCGCCCTAATCGCTGTCTGTCCACAGTATGCTTGCATAATCTGTCGTGCTGTGAGCATGTTAATCCCTGGAGTAGAGCAAATTATGCCATCCTCTGTAAAGGAGATCGTCATATTCAACCTGTTCATTTTGTCCCTCCCCAGTATATTCACTGGTGAGGCACTATAATATAAAAGTGGAACTGACAGATCATAATCTCCAATAGATAAGGGAACGTTATCAGTAAAGGGAACCAACCCTTTAGCCCCAGAAAATCCTTGGGTGTTCATGGCTTCGCCTGACATCTTAAATTTACCTTCCCTTATGCAAGACCGGGTTGCCCCGGTGTCAACAAGGAATGATAATTTTTTGTCACCTATCGTTACCTCTATGCGTGGCTCCTCCGCACTATTAGGTGTTACTGACAGGATGGGACACACAAAAGGCCGTCTGTGGGCTGTCCTATTGTGGGTACAATGATTGGCCATTCCCTGTATAAGGGTTGTGTCCCAAGACCGTCACCCTACCCAATTGTGTTTGTTGAGTTTGGGGTTGCTGTGTTAGCGCTACTTGTTGTTGTGGCAGTGGCTGTTGTTGTGTTATTTGTTGTTGTGGCAGTGAATATGTTTGTGGCTGTTGTTGTGTTATTTGTTGTTGTGGGTCACTTCCTTGTTGTAACGTCTGCTGTTGTTGTATGCCCTGCTGTTCTTGTGAGGTCCTAAGTTGTGCCTGTTCATTCCATGCTGGTGTTCCTGGCCTGACCCTACACGTACGTGACATGTGTCCTAATAATCCACAACTCCAACACACGGGTGGTTCCCTGCTTTGCCATGGGAAGCTCCCTGTGTTGTCCTGGTATGCTGGTTGCCCTGTGGGGTAGGAATTTCTAAGTCCTCCCACCTGCTGTTGGGCATTATATCCGTATCCTCTCCCTCTCATAAATCCTCCTCTCCCCCTATTATAACTATAATACCCAGCTCCTTGCATTGGGTACCCTCCTCCCATGTTTGGTGCGTGTAATTGCAGTGGCGGGGCTTGTTGTGTTATAGTCTGTGGAGGTGCTATTTGAGCAGGATCTTGTGCAGCCACTACTTGTGTGGGGCTTTGGGCCATTGGTGTGGGCGTGGTTATTAGTGCCCCCTCCATTGTGTATTTAGTAAGTTTTTTCTGTACTAGTTTAGCCTCTTCTGTTTTCCTGTCCTCTTCCTTTTGTTTCATTTTTCCTTGCTATGTCCTGCAGTGATGTACTATAGTCAGTTGTATTTCTGGCCATGGTTTTGCTTCCATTCCCACTACTTTCTTTAGTTGTTTCTGAACTCCTTCTGGGAGCCCTTGTACTAGTATATGATAAAATATGGCTGGTGTTTTGTCCCATTGTTCTCTAGCTTCCATGCGCCACTTCTCTTGGATATCCTGGATATAATCAACAGGATCCTCATTTTCACGCATCTTACGGGAAGTAATTGCTCCTATGTCTGATGTGTCTGGGTACTGTACTCTCAATGCCTGCCATAGCGCATGTCTGCAGTTTGCAAATGGTGCCCCATCATGCGATGTGTTTGTTATTGTTACCCCATGGAATCCCGCTCTCTTCCAAATGTCATCCGCTCTATCCCCTAATATTGATATTAACAGGCCCTTTACATCTCCTACTGCTAGTTTCTGTCCTGCGGTGTGTTTTTCCATTTCATATATCCACTTACCCGCACCTCCACTTAGTGATGGGAGCCTACATTTTATATTTTCTTTATCCGTGTGCTTCCAAGGGACGTACTGTGGAGTAACCCCTCCTCTCTCCAACAGTGGCATTAAGTTGTGTCTTGTGTCACCCTTTACGTTCCATAATATCGAGTCCTCACACCCCTCCTCTTCTTCCGGTTCCTTTACCTCTTCAATTCCGTCCTTATTACCCCTGCTCCTAACTCCTTCTCCATCCTTTCCCCTCTCGTCATTTCCTGTATTTAATGTGGGCGTGTTTATTTGTCTGTCTTGCCTGCGAATAGGGAGGTCTCTAAGCCGACATGCATAGGGTGTCAGTTCGTCTATGAAGGGCGCGAGCTTTATTCTGCGCAGCGAGCGTGCGGTGGTTGAGCATGTAGGGTGTGATGGGGGAGAGCGTGATGGAGATGGGGATGGTGTGGTTTAATGGGTTTGTCTTTCCACTAGTCCTTCCACTCCCTCCTCACTTCTCTCCAGGTCTTCCCTTCTCCTACTGATCCATGGCGAGTCTATGTTTGTTCGAGTGAGGTATAGCTTATCTAAGCTTTCCCTTTCACTCTTTCTTCCTTCTCTCTCCACTCCTTCTTCCTCCTCACTGCAAAAATCATTCATAAATGGCACCCCCCACTCTGCTTTTTTCCCTTTTATTGTTACTGTTTCTAAGTCTATTAGGTCTATTTCTCCTTTTCCTTTGTTACCAACTGTTCCTCCTAGTGCTGATGTTGTTGCTACTTCTCTACTTCTATATACATCCCCCCATCTTTCACTCTCCCTACTCCTCCCTTCTCTTTCCCCTTCACTTCTCTCCTCCATCTCCCTACTATTTTCCTCCCTTTTCCTTTTCAATTCCTCCATCATTTCGTTGCTCATCTGTTCCAATATTCTTTCATCCTCTTTCTTCCTTTCCCATTTCACTCTTTCTCTCTCTACTATACTTTCTATTACTTTCCCCTCTTCGTATTTCTTAGCTGTCTCTGATAGTACCCTCCTCTTCCATATTGCCATTTCCTTTTTCTTTTCTTCTTCTTCCTTCTTCTTCTCTCTCAGCACTACTCTTGATACCCTGTCTGCTGCTGCTTTTACCCTTTCAGCTTCTCTCCTTTGCTCCTCATTTCGTTCCCTTAATTTTTCCAATTCGTTCTTACCTTCTTTCCTTTTCCTCACTCTCTCTCTTTCCTCCCTCTCAAGCTGTTTCATCAATTCATTCTGCTCATCCCTTAGCTTTGCTAATCTTTCCTCCAAAATCTCTTCCTTTTGCCGTAATAGCTCCTCCCCCCTTATTTCACTCTCTCTTGCACTATCCTCGTCTGTTCTCTTTACTACCTCCCTTTCTTCTCCAGTTAGTGAACCTCGTAATTTTAATAATATCTGTGCAGCTACCCACTCATCATTTCCTATCTCTACAGTCTGCTCTTCTCCAATCCTCCCCTCCCCCATTGGCATCTTCCTATGAGAAACATATGGTGGAGGGCTGTATGCCGGGTTCGAGTATCCTTCAGCCGCCCTTAATTGTCCTTCTATTTCTCCTAATTCTCTTAAAGGGTACAACCCTCCTCCCTCTGTTTTCACTCCCGGTGTTATGGGTATCTCGTTGGTCGGTTCCTTTTTTATGTCGTCTGATTTATCAATTTTTTCTCCTCCCTCTCCTCCGTTCCCCGTGTTTTTTGTGCTTTCACGCCCCTTTTTTCCATCCTCTCCTTCTTTCTTAATCTCCTTTTCTTCCGGTGGTTTCCCCATAGTGAACATTCCATTTGGTCCTGGTCTGGACCCCTGGAACATCCTCCATAAGTTAAACACCTCCACATGGTTTGCCAACTTCTTCCCCTTGTATGTATTGTGCAGATGGTTTAGCAGTGAATGTTGGGCATATGGATCGAAACTACCATTAGGCGGCCATGGTGTTAACATTTTGTTATCCGTCCCCTGGGTCCACTCTATGCTGTACTTAATTAATTTCTCCCTATGGGGTGGCAGTGTGGTGCATATGTGTTGTAGTGGTGTAGTGAGGGTGTTCCCCCACCCTCCCGACCCTGTCCCGTATGACATAGTGACGTTCCAGTTGTTACCCTTCCCTTCACTAGTAGTTTACAATATACAACCTTATATTGTTTACCTGGCCCCGCAAGTATGGGGACTTACGACAATCCTTTATGTATGGTTTTACATTTGTCCATTTCCTTCTATTATTACACCCTTACGGCCCCCTGCGGCCGAAGCGCACGCAGCCCCCTGCGGCTGCGTACCCTTTATGACGCTCTTATACAGTCGTCCTGTTTCCCCGTTCTCCTCCCCCTTTTACACTTGCCGTGGCCGGCGTTCTCCGTGCGCAGCCATGCCCCTCTCCCCTTCTCCTTTTCCCGATCCACTCATTCATCGTTTATCTCCGTGTCCGCTCCCTTATCATATTTCTCTTCCCCACCACTCCCAAAACCCAAGTTCCTTGTGTTTGTGATATCCTATTAAATCCCTACTGGTGACGTCACCGATCTCTTCGAGCTACTGGTACATTTTATTATGTTCTTTAAGTTCAAAATACACTTGCAATCTACCCCCGCTAACCCTACACCAACCCTACAGCTGTCTTCCTGTCACTCCTGGAACAAGGTAATCAAATCAATAATATAATCGGACTGCGCACGCTGCGTCGCCTCGCGTGTGATACGCCCCTCAACAGGAGGGCTTAACCAGCCAATTATCTTCCGTATTGGGCAACTAGGCAACTAGCCACCGCCTACAGGGAATCGTCATCTACCTATCGAGTTTCTTGCTCGAACAATAGGGATCCTCGTCTACTCATTGATCAATAAATGCCAAATCGTAGGAAACCACACACCCCCACCCTTACACGTAGTCGCGACTTAGGCCAATCAGTGCCTTACGAGCGGCCGCACGTGATGTTTTTGTGCTCCGCCCCCCTCTTTCGCGTGACGTAGCCGACTGCTCTCGCACTCGTTTCGCTACCATTCATTCCATTGGCAACACTAAGTTGTTAGACCTTCGCCGTGCATCTGTACAACACCTCCCTTCTCCCTTATTTACTTCCTCCCTCCTCCCTCACAATTTCGCATTGCTTGTTGTGCGTGTCATGCTCACCAAGTTCTCTCGATGCAGGGCCGCTCGACTGCGTACACCCCTCCAAGCGGCTCGCCACCTCCCCTCGTCTGGACCACGTCTGGACACTCGCCAACCGCGGGCGGGATACTTCTCAACCGGCTCCCGAGGGCCAATATCCGGATTGCGCTGTCCGGTCTTCTCGCAGCTCCGCGATGGTCCTGTAGTCCTCAGAAGGGGGCAACGGCAGAGGGGGCCGCGCCGCCGGGCCTCCTCGCAACGGAAGTGCCTGGAAAAAGTGAAAAATAAAAGTCGATCTTAAACAGATCTCAGCAGTGCCTCCAACTTGTTGGGGGGAAAATTCTGCCGGGGTCGGCCGGGCCGTCCGCAGACCTCCAGGCAGGGAAGCCCCAACTCCTCCCGTGTATCCCAGATGAGATAGAGTATGAGACACACACAAGGAGCAAGGTGACTCTGCTGTTCATTAGACAAAACGGCAGGGATGGGTCAAGGAGCGTACGCGTCCGTCCTGACACACACACAATCGTGGGGCTCGCAGGCCCTTTTTACTGTATTATGACGCGCTACTTGCGTCACTTCAGAAAGTTAACAAAAAACCTATCGCCACTCTCAATTGGTTGCTCGAGTGGTAGGGTTAGTATAGCACACATATAGAGAACAATGTTAGTGGACAAAGGGTAGTCAGGTGATATATCTGGGTCGTCCCTACAATTAGATACATGAGAATTGTTACATGAAGACTCCTGAGGATTGGTTAATATTACTGTTGTCAGTGATAAGAGCCCCATGTTCTGATTGGTGCGCCCGTGAGCCTCCCAGCCTGGGACCACCGCCGTTCCCAGCTCTCGGTGTACCTGCAATTTGCAACAATGTTTCATTATGGGTACGTGCAGACAATGTGAGGATTTATTCATAGCTGGAAGGCTGACCGCTCCCACTGTCGCAGATGTCCATTGCCTTTCAAGTGTATCTGCCTGTGTCTCGTTAGCGAGGGATCCAGACGCCTCTTTTCTCCTGGGTTTGGCACCTCGTCAGGTTCGGCTTGGTCACGTGGGGAGGGACCGTGTTTGAGGCAGAATTCTGCACAATTAATATTGCTTTTCCACTGTGTGTCTGGTTTAAGTTGCAGGTGTGACCTTAACGTTGGTGCGCGGAGTGCGAGGTTGCAACATCGTGCCTTTGATGCTTTGTTCTTAGAATGTGGGTTTGCAACATTGCGACCTTGGCTGGTTGTTTCACCGGGCCCATTCTGCAAGATCAGCAACTAGACTCTTGCTTTGTTAATGTCCACGGGAGCTCTTGGTTGAGGCCTACTTGGGCCTGGTGCATAAGTGGTCCGTTTGGTGCATAGGTGCTTTAGGTTATAATAGCATATAGTTCCATGACCAGTATCGTGTCTTCATTATACTTATTATGGTGGTAACTGGTTTCAAGAGAAGCGTGAGCAAGCTTTGTAGATGAGTTCATGACGCGTCTTGCGTTTCTGCATTCTGAAAGCCTATGTAAAAATTATAAAGATGCACGTCCGTGAATATGCCTGTCGCCTACGTCATAGCACTGAGTATATTCTTCGTGTAGATCGGTGTGGGAATGTCCAGTGTGTATATTTGTGCAGATGTGCTATCCGTTGGCTATGTCGTCATGGCATCTCTAACGACGTATAGTTTTAGTCCAGTTGATCCATGCCGCAGGCATCGGCATGGGCGGGGCGGGCTGCTGTGCAGGCAGATGGACACATCCGTATGTTCCTGTACCAGGGTATCTGGTCGTCTGGTAGATGGGCAAACTCTTCTCGTGGCGGGTGCTTGGGCCGTGAACCTTTAGGCCAAGCTCGAGAGGTGAAGGACGGGAGCCTGGTCTTCCATTCTCCCACTTCAGCCATACTTAGTATTTTTACCAGAGTAGGTTTTCCTAAGGAGGTGATATCTTACAGGGGATCAAATTTTATGTCCCACTACATGCAAACTATGTGGAAAACCTGTGGAGTTACCTACAAGTTCTCAACTGCCTGCCACCTCCAAACCAATGGGCTGGTAGAGAGGTTTAACAGAACTATGTAGAGCATGATAGGTACTTTAGAAGAACCCCTTAGAAGAAAGTGGGACCTTCCACTGCCACGCCTTCTCTTTGCTTATAGAGAAGTCCCTCAGGAGGGAGTAGGATTTAGTTCCTTCGAACTTCTCTATGGCCATCCAGTCAGAGGTCCATTGGCCCTGATTAAGGAGGGGTTGGAGAGTGCTCCTTCCCCCAAGCCAGTCAGAGTGACTGACTATGTGATAGGTCTCTGACGGAGAATGTCACACATGATGGCAGAAGCAAGTGATAACTTGAGGGCTGGACAAGCTCTGGTCAAGCATTGGCATGACCAGAAGACTAACATGGTTGAGTTTACTCAAGACCAGCTTGTTCTTGTTATGGTCCCCATAAGGCAGAGGGCCTTGCAGGACAAATGGATAGGACCCTTCAAGGTTGTGGGTAAACTTGGAGGGGTGAACTAACTGGTGGACTTAGGCAACCCTAAGGAGGCTCCCAGAATCTTTCACAACAACCGTTTAAAGGCTTATGTCTCTAGACTTGACATAGGAGCTCTGCTTCTAGCTTCAGCTCAGGAGGAAGAGGAGAGTGAACCTCTGACTGACCTCCTCAGAGGCTTACCTTTAGATGAACAAGTGGAAGGAGTTAATCTCTCTTCCTGTCTCACCTCTGACCAGCAGGATGAGTGCAAGTTACTGTTAAATCAGTTTGCCTCCCTGTTCTCACTTTCACCAGGCTTAACCCCTTGGGGCCAGCATGACATACACACTGGTGACTGTTTACCTGTCAAAAGCAGGGGGTACAGAATGTCAGACAATATCAGATCCCACATAAGGAATGAGGTCAACAAGATGCTTGAACTCGGGGTTATAGAGTCCTCTACTAGCCCATGGTCTAGCCCGGTTGTGCTTGTACCAAAGGCAGGATCCAAGGAGTTGAGATTCTGCGTGGAATGCTCTAAATGCAGTCACCACGACTGATGCCCATCCTTTGCCTAGGACAGATGAGCTGGTGGACAAACTTGATGCAGCCAAGTACCTCAGCACATTTGACCTAACGTCAGGCTATTGGCAAATAGCCCTGACAGACCATGCCAAGGAGAAAACTGCATTCTCCACTCCAGCTGGCCTCTACCAATTCAAGGTGACGCCTTTTGGGTTATAGAATGCACCTGCTACATTTCAGAGGATGGTCAATCAAGTTCTGAATGGGATGGAGGACTTCTGCATGGCATACTTGGATGACATTGCAGTGTTCAGCCCTACATGGAAAGAACATATTGAACACCTAGGTTATGTATTGCAGGCTCTGGAACAGGCCCATCTGACCATAAAGGCAAGCAAATGTCAAATTGTCAGAGTTCAGTGGTCTACCTTGGACATGTGGTAGGAGGAGGTGAAATAAGGCCATTGCCTAGCAAAGTACAAGCTGTACAAAACTGGGCCACCCCGACTACTCAAACCCAAGTAAGAGCCTTCCTAGGTCTTACTGGGTACTATAGGAACTTCATAGAGAACTATGGGGCCATGGCTTCTCCCTTGAATGTCATCTCCTCTCCCAAATTTCCTAAAAAGTCAGGTGGAATGAGGAGTGCAATCAAGCCTTTGAAGGTCTTAAGAAAGCCCTTTGTCAAGCTCCAGTCCTAAGAGCTCCTGACTACCACCAACCCTTCATTGTACAAACGGATGCTTCTAATGTAGGTATATGTGCAGTCCTCAGTCAACTGGATGAGAAAGGTAGGGAACACCCCATTTGTTTCATCAGCAGGAAGTTAAAGGATCCTGAAACAAGGTGGGCAACAATAGAAAGAGAATGCTTTGCTATTGTGTTGGCTCTGAAGAGGTTTAGACCATACTTGTATGGATCTACCTTCATCATTCAGACTGACCACCAACCCTTGAGATGGCTGATGCAAATGAAAGGGAAAACCCAAAATTAATCAGATGGTCAATCTGCCTGCAAGGATTTGATTTTTCCATTGAGCACAAAAGAGAATCTCTGGAAGTCACCACCAAAATGTTGATGGTCTCTCTAGGATGTCTGTAACCGACTAGAGGTATGAGATCCATCCAGGAGTGGATTAAATCCTCCTGCCCCTTAGTCTGGGGGGCAAGGGAGGGGCGAGTGTTAGGGAGAATTCTCCTTCTAGGGTTAATTTCCCTCACCTAGTGAGTCCCCCAGCAGCTTTGCGGGATCTCTGGAGTTTATTTTTTCCACCTGGTAAGATTGTACATCCTTTTTCCACTCTTACATGTGTTTTGGCCTATGTGTTTTTACTCATTGTGTGATCTTGGGCACTGGAGCACAACACTCCAGGTGCCCCTGTTCTTGTATAGGTTACACCGCACCCTCAGTGTAGTAACCCAGGGTTGTCTTTAAGACTTCCCTCTGACTCCATTTCACTGGGGCTGACTACTGTCCCCCAGAGAAAGGTAAAGTTGCCATTTACTTTGCAAAGTGATTTTTACCACAGACCCAGTACACCCCATCTTACATGGAGTACTGGAAAGGGCTAATCGGTACCCCTTTTCTGTCTGTACCTCCCTGAGCATTGTTTCGCTCTTTTAACATTTAGACTTGGCTGGTGGCAGTGGTATCTACCCTAACTTTTCTACCGCGATTGTATTAGATAAACGTTGTACTGTTCTTGGCTATTATATTAGCCTCGAACATAAACCCGCTTGACCAAATCGTCTTTCTTTTGGCTCCGGTCAGGTTATTCACCATTTCTTTTTGTTAAAGTCCTTCTTGTGTTTTACTTTGCGCGGCAAACTAGGTTTGCCTTCTTTGTTCACCGTCTTTTGGCGGCTTCTGCAGAGAATCCCTCCTCAAGGCGCCTGGGTGTCTAGGTGGGATGAATGTGAGGGAGGGGTGTAGTCACTCCCTGCACAGGGTATCCTAGGAAACCCAAGTCGCACTTTGCCATGATTGGCTGAGGTGGTTGTCCCGGCTGGACAACCCCCCTGCTGCGTGATTGACCGGCTGTGTGAATGGGGGTTTTGCGCATAAAAGCCAGGTCTCTTGGGCTAGAAGTCAGAGTCGCCTCTGGAACTACAAGGAATCGAAGAGAAAAGGAGAGAACGACGGCTGCTGCAACTACCCCGTCTCGGTGAAGCCCTGCTGCACTCCTGAGCTATATACCCTTCGACGACTAAGAGGAGATCCAGTCTTCTTCCCTTGAGCCTGGTGGGGATAACCAGCTCATCTTCTTCAGTCAGAGATCTCCTCCGTGGTCGAAATCGCTGCACACTGCTGTAGTGGTCCGGATAGCCACCTGCCAAGCCTCTCCTGTTTTTAAGGAGCGCACCTTTTATTCGTTGTTGCTGCTGCCGGCTTCATCCCTGTGTGGTGCAGACCCCCTTCAGACGTCCTCCTTCACAATGAAGCTCCAGGAATCATGGGTCTGCGGGAAACCAACAGGAACAACGGCCAGGGCACCATCTGCATCATTGGAATAAGGTACTGTGCTCTACTCGAGGAAACTGGGTGAACCCCCTTTTCTTTATCCTCAAGGCTCATCCTTGTCTTCATTCCTTCTTATAACTTTTGCTTCCGAACATTGACAATATCAAAGTACTTTTGGGCTACACTGAATCGTGAACTGTCTAACGGTGTGATCTTCGGCAACAGATCTCCGGTGTCACGTAACCGTGGCTCCGACCCTTTGACTTTTGAACTCCTCTTTCTGAGTGTTTCTCGATACTGCCTGCCTAACCTAAATATTGCCTGTGATTTTTGCCTCCAACTCCCTCTGGGTATCTCTGGGTGTGTTTTTTGCCCCGGTAGCATTTCATGTCACGGATACGCGTTTATTGAGTAGACCGAACTGTCAAAAAGTGATCGCAAACTTATCCACGGTATCATGTTTTGTTCATAACACCGGTTCATTCAAACACAGGGTACTTACCTTGAGACATACTGTACAAAGTGAATTGGTTGGTTGTAGTATATTTAACGTGTGGTTTTGTTTAAAGTTTAATAGAAGTGTTGTGTTTATAACTGATGGTTTAAAAATAAATGTACTTATATTTTTTACCTGAAAACTTGAGTTAGTGTTTGCTTGAGCCACAGTAATTGTGGTCCCTTTGTGTAATCTCTGCTACTGCTCATATACTCTTGAGATAAGCTTGGCTGCTCTGCTACTGCTACCGCTATAACTTAGTAGTACAGGCTTGTACCAAAGGTAAAACTTGTATTGCCACCTGTAGTCTTAATTGTGTGTAGTGGTACTAAGGGCACTGCACAGGATTCTGCCTAACACTGAGCAGGCGTAATCTTGCACCCTGCCGTCACCAGCATGTGACTGCCATGATCCGACACGTAGCCCACAAGTGCGTCTAGTTCCACATTATTGAAACTCTGCTTCCTTGATGTTCCGGAGGGGCGATCCGTGTCTGGGGTCCCAGCCTGTTCTGCAAGAGCATGCTTCTTCCTCTTGAGAGGTGGTGCGGACCCTGAGTGGCTTATGCCGCTCTGGTCTATAGGGGCTGAAGCGCAGGGGGACTGGCGACAGGAAGCAGGCAATGGCACGATGACCAAAGGTCTCACTGCAGACATTAGCTGCTGGGTGCTGTTGCCAGGACTGCCTTGGTGTGAGGGGCCGGGACCAACAGTGTCCTGCTGGGTGACTCAGAGCCGGGGTGGAGTGAGCTGCAGCTGCCCCTGCAGCCTCTTCACCCTGGCTACTCAGGGCAGCAGATGACATTGCTGCCCCAGATTCACGTGGCCTGGTGACAGCAACGTTCACCGCCACACGTGGCTTGGACTTTGTGACACGGAAGTCGGCCTGTGAGTCATCCCGTGCCTGTTCAGTGACCAATCCAGGCCAGACCAGCAGGGCCTGAGCTGGGATGGTGTCAGCTGCATCTCTGTGACCCAATGGGGGGGAGGGCATAGGTATCCCTGAATGGTCCTGGACACTCTGCCCTCTTGGGCCACCCTGCCCACGTTGCCCACCGCTGCTAGCTTGGCCACCCTGCTCATCCTGGCCATGTCCCCTACCGCGGACACCTCTTGGAGGTCGGCCACCTTTGCCTCCCTTACCACTTGGTCACCTCCCAACCATGTCACTGATGTACTTGTACGAATGGAAGGTGCAGAAAACAATTGTCTTCAGCGATTGGGGTGAAGGGGGCAGGGTACTAGATGGAATAGGTACCCCTGTGCTCCCGCAAGGCTGTCTGTGACCCCTGGGGAAAAATGACAGGTCACGCAATGCTCAGGCACCCCAAAAACAAATAAAATGTGCACGTGATCACTGGGTATCCCCTGTGCATGGATTTAAGGACCTGCAGTACTCTGTGGAACCCAGAAACACAAAGAATGCATACGCGTGGTACACGCAGGCTACAATGACCTCCGAATGGGTACACGACACACGGGGCAACCACAGTGTAAAAATACGTGCGCGACTCACCTTCTGCCTGGAAAATGAATGGAAAACACCCCCGCCAAAAGAAGGAGTGATCTCTGCCGCAGAAAACAAGGAGTATGCACTGCAACCGTTGTGAAATAATCGCATGTCAACCCGCAAGATGTACAAGAATCACATGCTCGCTCCCCACAAAAAGCACAGGAATATGGCGTCCTATGCGGACCTTTAACCCGTGCGCATAGCAACACCTACGCGTGCCATGTCACTTACGCGCTTATGTGCTAAGGGACTTTCCTGATTTTCACGCACGCGTGCTGATTTTTCATGTGCCGAGTCACATTGCATCACGCTGGCCACTCGGCAACACACGGAAGACCACGCTCCTGCTGCCCGAAGGCCATTTTCCTGCCCCCCAGAACCTCGAGCAGCTTCCCACAAGCCATCTGCTGCTGCCTGCCTGCCTGCTTCCCACGTGCCCTGCTATTTGGTGCCTGCACATCAGCCATCTGCAGTGGTCCAGTTGCTGTGACCACCCCTGCTGGAACAGAAGATTCCCAACTGGTCTTCCATCGCTCCACAGCCCAGCCCCAGGACCCAGTTAACCACCCACACCTGCCTCTGGGGTTGCCATGTTGGGGCAAACACCATCTGAGACCACTGGCAAACCCCAGCCAGAGAGGCAGAGAGCTGTCAGCTTTTCAGCCAGAGAAGTTGGCAACCTGGTGGAGCAAGTCCTGGGGAATTATGATGCCCTCTTCAGACGACCTAGCGCTGACATGGAAGGACAGAGGAGGATCTGGTCGGACATCGTGGTTGCCATCGACACGGAGGGGGTGGCAACCCATGACTTGAAACACATCCAGAAGCGCTGGGAGAATTTTAAGTCCAGGACCCTCAGGAAGGCCAGGCGCCTCTTAGACGCAGTGGATGCAGTGAAGCATCGGGTCCAGTTTACCATCGACCAGATGAGGGTTCTGGAATGTATTCGGCCAGTGCTTCACCAACAGGTCCTCGAGATGCAGACCCGTCTGGAGTCGAGCAGTAAGTGTCCGTGCATTGTCATTCCAAGCAGTGCATGTTGAGGTGTGCTAGAGGTGCGCAGCTTGGACATATGTGTGACATGGCCCATTCATGGATGTGTGTGTGCAGGGACATGACGGTGCTGCATGTGTGCCAATCATGTGTGGTGCACATCAGTGGTGTATGTATTCTGATGCATGATGCATAACTGCACGTGTTGATGGACGCTTGTTTGCATGTCTTGGTGTGCACTACGCCATGTTTGTTGTGTGACACATGGATGCCCTTCCCACCTTCATCTATTTGCATGATGTGCATGTGCGTGTGTCTGGTTAGTATGTGTGTGACTGTGAGACGCCATGGATGCATGTGACACGCACATCAGGGTGCCCGATTGGCTGATGTGAGACAGTTGGTGATGATTGCACTGTGACATTAGGCTGAGATGGCCATAGGCATGTCTGTATGGTGGCATGTGTGCATGTGATTGTCATGCCCCATGATGCTTGCAACTTCCTGTCACCCTTGGGATGTACATGCTTGTTCATGTGAATGGATGAAGATGCCTGTTGCATGATCCCAGTTTATTTGTGCATGTGTGTGGGTTTAAATGACATGAGTGTTGGGGAGTATCTGTGATGTCTGACACTGACACTCATGTGCAACTGTTATGTGTGTCGCAGACCATTGTATTGTAACCTGATGCCTGTGTTCTGTCTCTCCCTGTCTGCAGCGTCGACTGATGAAGAGGGCACAGACGGTGCTGTGGAGCCCAGCAGCAGGGATGCCACCACCAGCAGGAGACGCAGGGCCCAACTGCCCTCCCAGGTTATATTATCTTCCGGGAGTGAGGAGATTGGTGCCGTGTCCATGGTTGCAGCTGCCGAAGGGAGGTCCAAGAGGCCAAGGTTGGAGGTGGACTCATCGACAGCAGAAGGGGCAGCTGATCCCCCACAGGGGCATACTGAGGAAGACGGCGCAGAGTCATCCAGGTTGGTGTGGGGTGTGGTTGAGGAGGAGGCTGTATCAGCTCCACGCATGGGGCGTAGAGGGGGTGGTTCCACTGGTGCGAGTGGTGCCATCCAGGGGCAGGGGCAGGAGGCACATCAGTGTCACTGCGGAGGTGCCTGTGTGTAATCCTTTCCCTGATCCTATGATTGCATCATCCCGCACCAGCAGGGATGCCTCTGTCCAGGCCCGTTCGCAGGTAGGGGATGCGTCTACAACAACTGCCCGTCCTCTACATGCGGACGTGGCAATCCGTGACCATGTGCAGCCTGTCCTAGTCAATGTGGTTTGATGCACGCATGGTATTCGGGATGACGTGCAAGGTTCTAGGCAGAACAGTGCACGTCATTTTGAATACCTGAGTGGCCACAGAGACTTGCTAGGACAGGTCACTGGCGCAGGGTTCCTCCGTGTGCTGGACGCTCTTACGAACCCTTCCTCAACTGCACCCCCTATGAGCCAGTCGTCCTCCATGCCAACTTCCCACACATGTATCACCTGAGCCCCCTGTGGATCTGCCCCTGAGCACATGGCCAGGCTGGTGGAGAGCACATCCCTGCCACAGTCAGAAGTCGGAGGTCCAGCTGGGGTGGTCATGCCACCAACTGGAGGATGTGCAGGCATCATCAAGTAGGGCACGTGCACAATGGCGCTGGGGGATTCCATCAGCCCGGAGGCCATCGTGGTGGCAGAGACAGTTGGCTCTAAGGCAACAGCAGGCTCGACGTGGGAGGCATCATTGCTCGGGGCCAACAACATCCCGGGGGCAGGCATCGGCCGGTGGGCAGGAGGACCCAGGACTGGAAGTGTCTGGAAGAGGTTGGGCCAGCAAATCGATGCAGAGCAGGGGCGGGCGGACAGTGCACGGCTCACGATGGTCAGGGCCGAGAACTCCATGCACCAGGCTTTGAGGTGGGCTGAGTGCCTCGAAGCAACTTGCAGGGAGTTGGTGGATGCCATGGCTGCATCCCTGCAAGACCTCGAGTCCAGGGAACAGGCCTGCCTCCAGAACATCGACGTGGAGTTCTGTGATGCCCTGGGCCGGAACATCAATAAGTGAGCCGTTGGACTAGCCCACCGACTTTGTACATAGTTATTTAGGCATAGGTTTCCTTTCTTTTTATTTATGATTTGGAGCCCACAGACTTTGCTCCTCCTTTTTGTATATAGTTCTGTTTTTGATAGGATTTTAGATAGGTTTCCTTTATTTTTGGGATCATGGACCCTTGTGAGTTACTTTGTATATAGTTCCGGACATGTACATACTTTCTTTTTATTTTTATCCCATGGAGTAATGGTTTTTTATGGTTTTCAATTTTGGATTTATTTTAATGGACTTTTGCGATAGAGGACTATACGGTTTTCATTTCTTGGATTTTTGTTTTTCCTTGGATTCTCTTTTCTTTTTGGTATTACTTTGATAATTTTTTCATTTGCATGTGTGGTTTTGATTTTGTCATTTTGTTATCTTTTTAATACATTTCACGAATCTTCATTATTGGTGTGGTCTACCCTCATTAGTTTTGTGCATGTGTCACTGTTCATTGCCTCTGTCATGTGTCACCACTGTGTGGCTCTGTTGGACATGTCTTTGGGTGCATGTGTGTGCTTTACTGAAGGTAAAGGTGTGGTGCTTTTACTGGGGAGTGGGGAAAATGTGTGGTTGTGTCTTTGGACGGTGGTGCTGCCGCTTGAGGTGGGAATTGCGATTGGCATTTCTGACATGGGACTCTATTCTGACAGCACGATGTGTGGGGGGACATGAGTCGGGACCTGCTGGCAGGTTGCCGTCAATGGGGGCATGGTGGGGGAGTCAGGGCCTGCTGGCAGGCTGCCGTCAATGGGGGTGGGGTGGGGTAACTTGAGTCGGGGCCTGCTGGCAGGTTGCCGTCAATGGGGGTGGGTTGGGGGGAGTCGAGGCCTGCTGGCAGGGTGCCATCAATGAGGGTGGGGTGTGGAGACATGATTTGGGGCCTGCTGGCAGGTTGCCATCAATGGGGTTGGGGTGGGGGGAGTCGGGCCTTCTGGCAGGTTGCCATCAATGGGGGTGGGGTGGGGGGACATGATTCGGGGCCTGCTGGCAGGTTGCTGTCAATGGGGGTGGGGTGAGGGTGACATGAGTCGGGGCCTGCTGGCAGGTGACCGTCACTGGTGGGGCGACATGAGTTGGGGCCTGCTGGCAGGTGCCCTTCACTGGTGGGGGGACATGAGTTGGGGCTCACAAGGGCATGGTGCCATGTGGGCTGCCGGCAGGGCATGGTCAGGGGTGTGGGGGGGCCTGTGGTGTGTGCTGCCTGCAGGGCATGCCCAGGGGTGTAGGGTTGTCCCCTGTGGTGTGGGCTGCCTGCGAGGCATGCTCAGGAGTGCAGGGTGGTCTCCTGTGGTGAGGGCTGCCTGCGGGTCATGGACAGGGGTGATGGGCTGGCTGCAGGGCATGGTCAGGGGTGTAGGGGGGAGCCCTGCAGTGTGGGCTGCCTGCGGGGCGTGCCCATGGGTGTAGGGTGGTCTGCTGTGGTGTGGGCTGCCTGTGGGGCATGGTTAGGGGTATAGGGTGGTCCCCTGTGGTGTGGGCTGGCTGCAGGGCATGGTCAGGGATGCAGGGTGGTCTCCTGTGGCGAGGGATGCCTGCGGGTCATGGACAGGGGTGATGGGATGGCTGCGGGGCATGGTCAGGGGTTTAGGGGTGGCCTGTGGTGTGGGCTGCCTGTGGGGCATGCCCAGGGGTGTAGGGTGGTCCCCTGTGGTGTGGGCTGCCTGCGGCGCATGGGGAGGGCATACTCGGGAGGGCCCACACTGCCAAATCGCATGTAATGTGCACTCGAATACCCCAGAATACATGTTCCACGGTAGCGCCAGCGAAATAGCACATAAATCTCACTCGTGTACCCCGGAATTACCATACCCCGGAATACACGTACCCCGCTCCCTCCAGAAAAATCACGTGTAAAGCGCACTCGCGTACTCGGGAACACACGTACCCCGCTCCCGCCAGCGAAATCGGCTGTAAAGAGCACTCACGTACCCCGGAATACACGTACCCCACTCGCGCCAGTAAAATCGCATTGACAGCTCACTCGCATACCCCGGAATACACGTACCCCACTCCCGCCAGCGAAAACGCGTGTAAAGTGCACTTGCGTACCCCAGAATACACATACCCCACTCGCGCCAGCGAAATCGCGTTGACAGCTCACTCATGTACCCCAGAATACACGTACCCCACTCCCACCAGCGAAATTGTGTGAAAAGCTCACTCGCATTCCGCCGGAATACACGTACCCCGCTCGCGCCAGTGAAATCACATGGACAGCTTATTCGCGTACCTTGGAATACACGTACACCGTTCCCGCCATAGAAATCGCATTGACAGCTCACTCACGTACCCTGGAATACACGTACCCCGCTCGAATCAGCGAAATCATGTGGACAGCTCACTGCGTACCCCGGAATAAACGTATTCCGCTCCCGCCAGCGAAATCGCATGAAAAGCTCACTCGCAGACCCCGGAATACACGTACCCCACTCGCGCCAGTGAAATCACGTGGACAGTTTACTCGCGTACCTCAGAATACACGTACACCGTTCTCGCCAGCGAAATCGTGTGGACAGCTCACCGCGTACACCGGAATAAACATACCCCGCTCCCGCCAGCAAAATCGCATGAAAAGCTCACTCGCACACCCCAGAATAGACGTACCCCATTCGTGCCAGTAAAATCGCATTGACAGCTCACTCGCGTACCCCGGAATACACGTACCCCGCTCCCGCCAGCGAAATCGCGTATAAAGTGTACTCGCGTACCCCGGAATACACATACCCCACTCGTGCCAGCGAAATCACGTTGACAGCTCACTCGTGTACCCAAGAATACACGTACCCCGCTCCCACCAGCGAAATTGTGTGAAAAGCTCACTCGCATTCCCTTGGAATACACGTACCCTGCTCGCGCCAGTGAAATCACGTGGACAGCTTACTTCCGTACCTCGGAATACACGTACACCGTTCCCGCCAGTGAAATCACATGGACAGCACACTTGCATACCCTGGAATACACGTACCCCGCTCACATCAGCAAAATCGTGTGGACAGCTCACCGCGTACCCTGGAATAAATGAACCCCACTCTGCCAGCGAAATCACATGAAAAGCTCACTCGCATACCCCAGAACACACGTACCCCACTCACGCCAGTGAAATCACATTGACAGCTCACTCGCGTACCCAGGAATACACGTACCCTGCTCCCGCCAGTGAAATCTCGTGAAAAGCTCACTCACGTACCCCAGAATGCGCATACCCCTCTCGCACCAGTGAAATTGCGTGTAAAGTGCAGTCGAGTACCCCGGAATACACGTACCCCGCTGCCGCCAACAAAATCGCGTGGACAGCTCACTCGCATACCCCCAGATTCACTCACCAGTGTGGTGAGGAGCCATATGCCAGCCCCTGCAAGCAGCCCACACCACAGGCCCCCCCTACACTTCAGACCATGCTCCGCAGGCAGCCCATCCACCCTGACCATGCCCTGCAGGCAGCTCACACGACAGGGGACCACCCTACACCCCTGACCATGCCCTGCAGCCTGCCCATCACCCCTGTCCATGACCCACAGCCAGCCCTCACCACAGAAAACCACCATGCACCCCTGACCATGCCCCGCAAGCAGCCCACACCACAGGGGACCACCCTACACCCCTGGGCATGCCACACAGGCAGCCCACACCACAGGGCCCCCCCCAGACCTCTGACCATGCCCCGCAGCTAGCCCATCACCCCAGTCCATGACCCGCAGGCAGCCTCACCACAAGAGATCATCCTGCACCCCTGACCATGCCCCGCAGGCAGCCCACATCACAAGGGACCACCCTACACCCCTGTGCATGCCCCGCAGGCAGCAGACACCACAGGGGCCCTCCCTACACCCCTGAAAATGCCCTGCAGCCAGCCCATCACCCCTGACCATGCCCTGCAGGCAGCCCACACCACAGGGGACCACCCTACAGCCCTGACCATGCCCTGCAGCCAGCCCATCACCCCTGACCATGATCCACAGGCAGCCCACACCACAGGGGGGATTTTTCCACGCATTTTGCCTGGTGCAGGCAGGGTATGCGTATTCTGGCGCTGCTGGATGTTCGCTACGCCACAGCTGCAAATGGCTTGGGAAATCCATAAATACGCGGTGCGCCAGAATGCTCTTTGGCGCACACGGCTGTCGCACGCTGGCACACGCTCGCTCTCTGCGCTGGCCGCGTGAGCTACTTCTGCACTGAATTCTATTAATTACCCCCCTTATGTGTTGCCTAGGGTCCCACATTGGTTAAGAGGTGAAGCTGGCAGGTGAGCACATCTCCAATTTCTGTTTCCCGTTTCTTATCATAGGGCAGGGTGCAATTATTTGCAAATGGTTGACTTTAATGAACTAAAATAATCCCATTTTGTAGAACTGACTTGGAAAGTACACAACTTACATAAACCAACATGACAATTTTTAAAAATACAATGTTAGAGGAGCATATTAAGCAAAACGGGAATATTTCTAGCTTCATTGTCTCCACCATCAAAGAAAGCATGCGAGTACTAGAATAATAATTGATATGAGCTTCTAAGATTTCTTCTATGGTTTTGTATTGTATTGTCTAGCTTTCAATAACGCAATACAGAGGCTTGTTAATTGTTATTTATAATCTTCAGAAGGGTCTTTCAAATTGTACAAAAAAACAAACCCCATTTTTGTTTCACATAAGTGGAGCTGAAAATATGCTTGCGAGATGACTCTGACATTTGTTCTTCTCTTTTCCATCTAGGAGCCTCGGCTATTAAAAGGGCCTACACAAAAGGAAAGATCAGGCAATGAGCTAAATATTGAAACCAACATGTGAGAAGCAAAGTTTTTCATGTAAGACTCTAAAGTACTAAACATTTATATTATCAGAGTAGAATTCATTTGTCAACAGGAGCCAGGCCGTAGGTTTGTAGCCTCAGCAACATGTCACAAAATTTGACTTTGTGCGATTTATGTTTTATGAACAATGGGCACTGAATTCTTTGGATCAGACAGCCATGTGGAGGGCACCCTCCAAGCAGGGGGCTATCGGCATATTCCCCATTTGCCTTTCCATAAAGACCTATCTGACTTTTGCTGTTCGTCTATAACCTTACAAAGATTTAGAGTGTTATCGATCAAAACATTATTAAACTTGAGCTCTTTAGGACCTTCTTGTCTTCGGATGAGGAGTAGGAGATAGACGTGGGGAAGAGATGCTGATAGTTTAGCATGCACAGCCCATAAAGATTGATGCTGACACATTGTCTGATGGGGCAGATGTAGAAGGTGATAGGCTCGGATTGTGAGGAAACCGTTGTAGTGGAGGACCTTGTGTGTGCTCTTTTTATATGGTGGAGAGCCACAAAGCAATGGACAGAAACAGCTTGAAGTGGAAAGGGCATAGGCTCATTGTAGCATGTAGTCATTGGAGAAGCTCCCTCAAATGAGTTGGGAGCAAGTGGTGTTTGGCAGGGCAGCAGGGGAAAAGGAAGGGGGATGTGTTTTGGGACCTGCAGGATTGAGGGGAAGGTTTTTTTTAATGAGAAATATGTGAACAGTATGTCGGCCATGTTTTTGTAGGACCAGAGATTGAAAATGCATTAATAAGCAAGCACATATTAAAGGCTGCAGCTTGCTGTGTTTTATTTCTGCAAGCTGAGAGCAAAACAGTGAAAGAATTGAAAGTCGGGATGACACAATGCTAAGCAGAGCCAAGTAATGTTGCAAGGGAGAATTTTCACAGGGGAGCGTAATCCATCTGCAGTCTTTCATTGAGATAATTTGCAGGCCACAGTGCCAGGCACCTGGAAGCCCAGTGCCAAAATAGATTAAATACAGTAAATTGGAATGTGTGTAGGTTTTTCTGAAGCAAAATTGGCAGCATGTTGTGGGAGGGGAGCAGGGGAGTTAGTGTTCGGGGGTTAGTGCAATTTTCATGGCCTTGTCTATATCTGTGCAGCAGGTGATTGGTTGGGCTTAGTACAATGTTCTCGCCTCACACTATCTTCAAATATAAGGTCCAATTAGCTTACAACTGTTTATCCATTTATATGTTGAGCTGGTGCAGACAATTACAGCTAAGAATGTTTCTGCTGGTCAGCTTAATGATATAATTGAGGGGTGGTACTCAGGGTAGGATTAGGACGTCATAAGGGGGAGTTGTGCTTTTTGTTCCAGAGAATGTGTTTGCCCAATTAAAGGTAACTAATGTATGGAGTTCTTTAGGGGCTCTATGACGCTTGTCCAATAATTTGATTTGAACTGCCCCAAAATGTAACTAGTGTGTGTATTGTGATTTTGTAGTTTGTCCACATAAATAGTGTGGCCGCAGTTGGCAGAGTTGAGAATCATTAACCAAATTCAGTTCAAAGGACTGGCTGAATGTTTTCTCATAGCTGTTGGGGGCCTATATATCTGTATTGTTTCTTGCACAGTGTGTATTCCTCTAAGGATTACTTTTTGTCTACTTTCGATTACTTATCAAAAGAAGCCATGATTTACATTTGGTGGAGAATGTGGGCACTCCAGTTTTCCTGGATGTCTGTGGACGCCTCCCTGCAGCACCCTTTCAGGGCACACAGCAAGCCTGCTGAGGCCAGCTCAAGTACACTAAATGAAGAGGTTTTGCAATCGCCTAGTGCAGGCATTTGGTGGGGGAGGAAGCTCGGAGATCATACATTTTGTGAGTGTATCCATGCACAAAGAGTAACAGCTATGCACATTTATAAGATTTGTTGTTTGTTGTTTAAGTGTTGAGGCTAAGAGGAAGAGGGAAAGGGGATATTTCTGGTGACCCAATGAGACATGTGGGTTTAGAATTGAAGTTTTATAAAGAGATATTGAAGATGATGAAGTAGAGGATATACTGGTTTATAATGAGGAAAGACAGCATTTGCGTAGTTTAGAATGTGTCCATAAAGAGGATACTCCCTGAGGAATTTGGGGGGAGGGCATGATGTGTAGAGTAGGAAGGTCCGAAGAGGACATGGATTTGTTTTTAAGGTGTTTGATATTTTGTTGGCTTGGTGGATGGGCTGTTGTAAGATAGTTGTTGTAAATAATAGTTTTTTTTAGAAATAGTGTATTGACCCAAGGTGGAGGGGCCAGGTAGTTGTATGGTAAGGTGTTTTTGTTTGGAAAAGAATTGTGTGTGTCTGTGGAGAGGGCCAGATAGGGTTGCAGCTGTGAAGAGTATTAAGGATGATTGAGATTGTGTTGGATGTGTGTATGTGAAGGGATTGGGTGGGTGTGAATTGAGTATGGAGCGACGAGTGTCGTGTCTTGAATGTATAGTATTGGTTAACATGTATATTGTGTTAACAATTTTGCGGGGTGTGTGCAAGTGAACTCATTATGATTGCCATTTTTTCTAAAGTTGGGGTCTGAAATTGACAGAGTGGGAGAAGCGCACACATTTGTTAGAACAGTGTTGGTGAACATGACGGTGGTCAGTCAAAAGACCGAAAAAAAAACTCGAATTACAATAATCTCGAAAAAAAAATATCGAAAAAAAAAGTTGAATTTTTTATTTATTTAATTATATGCTTTTTTGGGGTCAGGTAAGTAAAAAAAAGGGGTAAAATAAAAAAAATGAAAAAAGGGGGGTTGGGGTGGGAACCCCCCCCACCCCCCCCACCCCCCCACCCCCCCACCCCCCCCCATTTCGAACAAAAAACATAATTAAAAAAAAAATTCGACTTTTTTTTTTCGACCTTTTCATTTCGAGATTTTTTTTCGGGATTTTTTTTTTCGGTTTTATGACTATACACCGAACATGACATGGGAAGCATGGATTTGATAGCAGTAATGGAGATGCCCCTGGAGCATCTATGAATTAAATTGGATCAGGGATGCACCGATGGAGCAGTAATGTATTCAATTGCCACAACAAAGAGATGAAGCATGTTTTTATATATATTGGGCAAGGAAAAAACTGAAGGGCAGGCAGAGCATTTTAGAAGTTAACCGGGCTTAAAAATCATATGAGAATATTTTTCACTGCAATTAAATATTGTGTAAAGGTGTTTGTGAAATGTGATGCTATGTTAACAAAAATGAACTAAATTTTAAACTATTGCTGTATGTTTTATGGTGTCTAACATAAAAAGGATGCGTCCCATTTTTAAAAGGGTGTGTCCCATTTCGTTTCAAGCAAAGGTTTTGATGAGGAAAGCCACAGGTAAGATTCAGTGCCCAGCGCAACGTTTGATCACGGAACTGCATTCCTGTGGGAGAAGGGAAACTTCTGCCATCGACTTGCTGGCAAACAGCTTGCAGAGCAGCATTCCTGAAGGAAATGGAGGGGATAGTGAGATGGAGCAGTATTGCTCCGTGGGTAGAAGTGCTCATGGCTGAGATCTCCACAGGTATGGAGCATAATGTATTTGAGGTAGAATAGCATTAAACTGGGGACAGGGTTTGTGGTTCACTGAGTATTTTTGGACATTTTAAAATATGTATGAATTATGAGTGTAAATGTCCTGAAATGACACATGAGAAAAAAACTGGCATGTAGACAGACCATAAGGAGCACATCAGGGGTATTTGAGAAGCATGCACACAGACATATACATAACAGCACAGCACTTTATACCCATCTTGACTCACTAAGGGAGAAATTGTTTATGCAGTTTATATATTGAGTAACGCTGAAGTACAATGTGAAGGAGATACATCTTGTTTTAGTTGGCAGGTATTGGTTGCTAATGTGGATGTAGGGAAAGAGTAAGATGGGGAGAGTTGATTAAAATATGATTTATCTCTTTTTTTATTTTTTCACCCTGAGCACAAGGTGTGTTCATGGAAAGGAGTGATTGGGGAGGCAAAACAGAGAACGCAAAAGTATATGAGGGTTTGGCTGTAGCTTGTGAATGTGGGGCAGCAGGTGTGGAGGAGCAGTTTGAAAGTGGCAGTGGTGCAGAGGTGGGGTTTTGCAAAGGGTTGCATTTTATAGTTGTTTTTTAACTAATTAGATAGCAGCTGGTGTAGGAATATTTGTTTATAACATGTATACCATGGATGTAGAAAGGAAGAGGACTATGGAGAGAGTTGATTTATGAGAAAATATCTCTTTTTATTAATGGTTTCATCTTGGGCACAAAGTGTGTGCATGAGAGAAATGAATGACAGCAACAAAAAAGAGTTTATTAATGGTAATAATGTTGCCTATGTTTGGCATTTATTTGGTTAGTATAGTCATTTTGAATTATAGATGTTATGTTTTTATATTTTTTGAACATCAATATGAAGTAAAAGGTGCATTTCGATCCCTAATGTTTAGACATTGATATTTTTAGAAATTGTGTAGCAATATAAATATGTTGTGGGTAGACAGCGAAGAAAAAAACTCTCTTTCCCTTACATTTATTTTTTATGAAGTAAAGATTGTTATCAGGGTAAAGTGGCAGGCATTAAAAGCAAACATTGTGTTTTGTAGTAGAGTGTTTTTAGAAAGGTCACCAGGGGGTATATGTACTTCTGCCCTTTACGTGGTTGTGACAGAGGCACAGACCAAGCCCCGCCAAGACTCTCAATTCGTAACGTTGGGTGAGCAGCCAGGGTGAAGCTCTCAGGAGGTGATGCAGGTAGGTTCTTAAGTAGAGTCCCTAAAACCCCACAAAGGAATGTCCATACACTATGCTAGGTGATAACACAGCTTCTTTATATAAAATAAGGTACAGTAATGTATATAAACATATAAACATTAACACTTTGTACGCAGGCAGTTCTATTCAAAGAATGACACATATATACACTCTATGTGGTACCACAATACTTTTATTCAGTGATAGATGCACCAACCAACAGTTTTAAATAAGCATGTGAATTCTTCAGTGAGATGTAACAGCATAGATTAGGGAGGAAAGGCAGATAGGTTATGAACAGTGCAAGAATGCTTTATTTAGACATGATACACAATTTTGTGTGAGGAACCCCCACCTGGGCAACCTGTTATGGAAAAGATAGGGAGCAACTTATCTTGTCTTTTACAGCCCAGTCAAAAAAGGTTCAATAACCCTCTACTTAATTTTTGAAGGTTCTACCACCCCACAGTACCTGAGATTTCACAGGAAAACAGGATACAAACGAATCTGGGACCCATGGACAACTCCTGAGGCCAGAAGAGGCTCTTCCTCATCACAGTAACTTTGGTGCCTTGGCAGGTGAAGTGGCACAGTAAACCCCCCTTGGAAGAAGGAGCCACTGGGATTCTGAGTCCAAGAAGAAAAATGGAACCATGGTCTTTCTGAATTGCAGCAGTTTTGCTCTTTGAGGTGCTCTCTGTTGGTCGAGGATTTCTATGACTGTAGGAGTCTTGGGAAGATTAAACTTGCTGTGGTCTCCTCAAAGGCTTGGCAGATGAGAGTAAGAGCCATGGGCACATTCAATGACCTCTGGTGGCAACCGGTGCAAATGTCACTTTTGGTGTCTGGTTTCACAACTATGCGGTTTTCTGACTTTCGGTTCTTGATGACGTCTGGAGACCTGAACTGGACCATGGAGTAGACCACAGACCCTCACCAAGTCTGGACTCTCGGGATGCCTTTGATGGATTCTGGAGGTGGAAAACCCATCAATAGACCTTCCTCTGTACTCAGCGACCCTGGACCACCTCAGGTGGGAACAAGTGGACAGTGATGATGTTAAGGATGTCCCTTGAAGTATCCTTTGGCAGTTTGGAACTTTTGCAGCTCAGGGTGTCAAGCAGAACTATTCCAGTGTACCCCCTCTTCTTGGAGGTAGACAGAAACAGTCTTCCAGCAGGCACAAACACTCATGTGGACCCTGGGTGAGACCAATTGACTTCTTTGACTCAAGATGTCCAAGTACTCCTCTTCAGGACTCACCAATACCCCTCTTCTGTATGCCACACAGGTCTGGCTTCAAGGGCATTTCTGATGAAGAGTAGCAGGCTGCACAATGGACCCTGGTTGCTCTGGAAGAGGTTTCCTAAATAGGTCCTCTCTGGATAAGTCCTTGGAAGAACACAGCACTTTCGGATTACATGAAGAAATTGCATCAGCAGACGTTTCCTCCAGCTGGGCTTCAAGGAACAGCTTCTTCTTGCTTCAGCTTTGACTTCAGCTTCTGAACAAATTGGTGAGTGAGAGGTCCCCTGTTATACACATTTGGTCCTCATTCACTCAGGCTGAGCCAGGCTCAATCAACCAATCACGCAGAAGGGCATTCACGCAGGCAGCTAATTAGGATCACAGGCATTCTGGCCATTCACTCCACCTAGACACCCATAACAAAACCAGCCTTTCAGCACACTACACTGCATTCATGTTAGTTTCAGGCAGGGCTGTCTCAGGCATTGTGTAACACACAGAAACCAGACACCCATGACACAGAATGTGTTGGCTCTCAATTCCATTTACACAGGTCCCACCCCAAGGGTACCCAAAACACACAGCCCCTGAGAAGGCTCCAGTCAGTCTGACAGCAGGCAGCCTCAGAGCTATTTATGGCATTTTAATCCAAAAACCAGTCAGGGGTAATGGACAGAGCCAGGGCTTCCCAGGACTTTGGGAAACAAGGTAAAGGCAATAGAAACCAAGAGGCCACATCAGCCATCTTGCCTTTCTTCAGGAATCCATTGATTCCTATTGCAGGGCCTGGGTGTCCCAAAATTGGAGGACATGTAGAGCCACACCCTGCTCTGTGAGCAACACATAGGGTGTACAAGGGTGTACCCCCACCCATGTGTGCCATAACGGTATCCCATGGGTGTTGTTCACCAAAAGGAAAACATGAAGAGCTGCACTGCCAGAGGACCACCTGGATCTCAATGGCAGAAAACATAGCAAAAAAAGGGTAGGACAAGAACTACAAGACCATGTCCCTACATAAGGCATTTCCAGCATCAGAATTATAATGGTATACATTGAAGAACTGACCACCAAAGCAGACAAAGTACACTTATCAGCAACAAGCGTGGCACAGTGAAAAGCATGCTGTAATGAGCATATAGCATTTACACAGATAGAAAGACATACTAGATGAAGGAGGAGAAAACATTTTTTGCAGTCCAGATATCCCGCTAGAAAACAATTGAAAAAACTGAAAACAGGGAGGTGCATTGTTGCATGTCTCGGGAGGATAGCTCAGGGACAGCATGCTTGTCTTTGAAGCAAGACGACACAGAGCACCACAGGTTCGATCCCTGTGTCCGTGCTTAGAAACCTCTGGGTATTAAGTGTGTTAAAAATAACCTATCATATCATATCATGCTTTTAGCACATGCAACGATACATCAAAAGATGGACTAGCTCTCCAACATGCCAGTACATTTGTGCACAAGTATTTGAAAATGATTGGAGCAGTATGCACCAACTAGAAGCAAAATACCATTATATTGAGAGTATGATTGTATTACATCCAATGGACCTCTAACTGGAATATCTGTGAAGACCTGCTCTCCAACCTCGATTCCAACACCCCCGGTGTCCTCATCTTACTTGATCTCTCTTCTGACTTTGACATGGTCAACCATGCCATCCTGCTCAACCGTCCCCGTGATAACCTGGGTATCTCTCCCTCAGGGTCAGTCACTTCTCAAAGCAACGAGTTGGTGGTAGATCTCTTTCTTCGGCTGTGGCCTCCCTCTATAACAGCCTCCCTACCTTCCTGAAACTTGAAGAGAACCATATCCAGGTCCGGAAGCACCATAAAACCTCCCACTTTGCTTCTGTTTTCTATCCTCCTCTCTCTTGCTGAACTCCCAGCTGAATCTGAAACTGCACTGGTCACCTGGCTACCCTCTCATCTCCGGCCCAGCTCCCCTCCCCCGACAGTTACCCCCATGCACTTGCATCCCCCACACTTGGGGACTGTTTTCTGTATCCCTACAGCCCCCTACCAGCACTTGACAACTGATGTGTGCACTTACCCATGCACTTGCCACCAGATGGCTGCACTTTTTCTTTTTGCCTTATTTATTCTATTTATTTTTACTGTCATTCCCATGTAGTACACTGCCCCGTCCTCTTTCCCCCCACACTTTTCCCCTTCCCCCTTCCGCTGCACTTGTGCAATCTCAATGTCACCTGGCCTAGTAAGATCGTTGTCTCTGTCTTCCCTTTGTTCCCCCTCCCTTCCTCGTCGGGCCTTGAAACACTTGTGTAGAGGCACGTTAAAAATGCCATTTCATGTCATATCATATTACATCACATGTCAAAGTGATAGTAAAGCAATCAGATTATTGTTCAAAGGCCATGGGGGATGCAGATTTCAGTTCATGCATTCAGAATTGTAGACACTCACAAAATTCACTTGCACGGCACGAGAACATGGCATTCAAGATTACCAACAGGGCAGTGTAGGTACACACACCAGTTAAGAACACTGTCCGCAGGAAAGAACACTGGAGGAGGTCACACTGTAACGATAGGGGTACATACAGGCTGAGCACATGTCACATCAATAGTGCATTTTGATTTTTTTAAACATACAGTAGCGGGGCTGCAAGTAATATCATGGCACGCAGGACAACATGTAACTGCCAGGGCCAAGAAGGAGGGGTTGAGGGGCAAGGCGCAGTGCACAGGATAATAGCATATCTGCCAGCACAGAGTACAATTTAGCAGAGTAAGTACCAAAAGAAGTATTTTGTTTATAAACAGTGATCCTTATGACACTGACAGAACAAGTTATTTGCATTAGAAATTTCAAAAGATCATTATTCCTGATCCAAAAGGATCCCTATAGGGCCTCAACAGCATAGAACGTGTTAACAAAGTAGGAAGGACTCTCACAAGAAAAGAGTTATTGTTGAACATGAAAGGGGAGGTGTAATTTCCTTTAATATTTTTCTTTGGAAACAAGAAAGAAAACGTAAGTACTTGTGGACATGAAGGAAATGTGTAAGTTCCCTTATTGATCTTTATTGCTGAGAAGAAGATAGAGGTTGTTAGTAAGAATTCTCATTCAATGGCTAATTTCCCTTACCCAGTGAGTCCCCCAGCAGCTTTCCTGGATCTCTGGAGTTTATTTTTCCACTTGGTAAGAGTGTACCCCTTTCTTTCCACTCTTACCTGTGTTTTGCCATGTGTATGTCATCTGTTTTTGTGATTGTAGACTCTGAATTACACCACTTCAGTAGCCCCCTCCTTTTGTGTGTTAAACAACACCTTCAGTGCAGTGACAAAGGGTTGTCTTTTAGACTTCCCACTGACTCCATTTCTGAGGCTGACTACTGTCCCCCAGAAAAAGGGTAAAGTTGCCATTAACTTTACTTAGTCGTTTAACCACAGATCCAGTACACCCCATCTTACATGGAGTACTGGAAAGGGTTAATTGTTAGCCCTTGTTAAGTGTACCTCCTAGAGCATTGTTTCGCTCTTTTAACATTTAGACTTGGCCGGTGGCAGTGGTATCTACCCTAACTTTTCTACTGCGGTTATACTATATAAACGTGGTATTGTTTTAGGCTATTATATTCGCCTCGCACTTAAACCCTCTTGACCAAATGCTTTTTCTTTTCGCTCCGGTTGGGTTTATTCACCATTTCATTTTGTTAAAGTCCTTCTTGTGTTTTACTTTGCGCAGCAAACCAGGTTTGCCTCCTTTGCTCACTACCTTTTGGTGGGCTTCTGCCCTGAAGCCCTCCTCTAGGCGCCTGAGTGTCTAGGTGGGCTGAATGTGAGGGAGGTGTGTAGTCACCCCCTGCACAGGTTATCCTAGGAAACCCAAGTCGCACTTTGCCATGATTGGCTGAGGTGGTTGACCGGGCCGGACAACCCCCCCCTGCTGCGTGATTGACAGCCAGGCTCTGTGAATGGGGGATTTTCGCATAAATATTATAATTATAAAGGATTTATTTAAATACAGGAAGCCCCAGATAAATATAGGGGTAAGTAAGTACTAAAACATTATAAGAAATCACAGTATAAAAACACAACACTTTACTTGAAATCCCCAGACCCAAGTATAGACCTTATTTGGAACACCTAACAGTAGTTCTAGGGAAGTCAACACCTTGTTATACACATTTAGTATAGGTCGAGCCTATTATTTGGGAGTAAAAGACCAATGGTTACTTTCAGATTACATTCAGTAATACAAGGGCAGTGGGCCCTTCCAGTTGTACAGTCACTCTTGCAACAAATCACATAAACACTCAACTGGACAATATACTCTGGGTGAATAGTGAAACACTTAAACGAGGTGCAGTAAAAACCTATAACTACTTTTGTCATAACACACAGTTATACCAGGTGAGTAAAACCTAAGGATGCAATATACTTTTACAGATGCTTTTGAAATCAGGGAACCCCAGGTTGAGGTAAGCAATAACTCTGGTAACATATTTTGGATGGCACACAGCTAACACAAGGTAAGTAAAACCCATAAACTTTAACTCCACAATAAAGGGGAAAGTAAAACCCAATGTCAGACTTTACTGAATAGTTATTCTAGGTAGGCAACAACCTAAGGTAGACTTATTAAGGACAGGCTAGCAGCAAGTCAGGGGAAGCAAGACCCAGTTGGGGGTCACTCATACAGTTATCCTAACGGGACTAACCTGGTGATACCAACAGTTGGAGGACACTCGTCCAATTACCCTACAAGAATAATCCGGTGAAACCAACATAATACTTTTGTAAAGAGGCACAACCTAATCACAGGAAAGTAAAATACCTTCACATCTACTTTCTATTAGACTGGCAAAACAGTGGCTAAGGAAGAAAATATGTTAACCATACTTTTAAGAGTATTGCATCACACATTCAAGATCAGTAAGAACCTTTGTAACTGTTCACTCTTAGAATTACAGTTACCAACAAACTCTTTACAAGTAAGTAAAACACTTGATTTAATTTCTAGGCAGAAGTCCCAATCCCTTCAAAGTCTTTCCCTTATTCTTGGAGCATGAATGTTCTCTGTGGCAGAAGGGGGGGGTCACTAGGACTAGTGACCAACAGGCAGTGTTAGAGTAAGTTCTTTAGTAGCAAAAGTCAGAGTTCCTTAGGAAAACTGGGCAAACAGGTGAGTACTTTACTTTTAGAGTTAGAAGAGGTTCCAGGGGCTTCACAGAAGACACCCCAGCAGGATTCTAGCAGTGGAACTGGTTGTACTGGACGAGGGAACTCCCAATCACAGAAAACACCCCAGGACTACACAGACATCCCAAAAGGCTTAACGTAAGTATATACCCAATGCAACACAGTACCTCAGCAATGAAGTAGAGATTGCAGCAGGAGAACTTCAGGGTCTGCAGCCAAATACCAGGTCAGTGGATTCCTTGTCCTGGAAACTGAACACAAGATCTCAGAAGGGACTTTGCAGCAGGGATCGATGAAGAAGGCTCTAGGCAAGCTTTCCCTCATGGCTGAATGTGGTTCTGCAGTTTTGCCACCTTTTCAAAGAGCACAGAAGAAGACAGAATTTTGCGGTTGAATACTTGTAGTTTTAAAGGTCCAGCACTCCTGTGAGGGTTCTTTTCAGACTCGATTCGTGTCTCTGGAGATACACCAGGATGTCGACAAAGTTTCAGCGAGATTCAGAATTCGGAAGACCTGCAGCACACAGTGGCTGGAGGTTCAAGGGTCTTGGGGTATTGCAAGAACACAAGGTCGCAGCAACCCGGGGGATGGCTCAAAATACAGGTCTTCTTGAGTCTAGTGTGTCTCATCAGGCTCTGGGTTCGGGCCATCATTTTTGGAGACCCCAGGTCGATTGGACAGAAGGGCTGCAGCAGGCTCAGGTTATACAGCTGGCTCTCCAGTCGCTTGAAATCTTCTTGCCGCTTTTCCTTCGTCATCCTCTTTGGATTTATGTTCTAGTGGTCAACATGACTTCAGCTTCCAGGTGTCCAGTATTTATCTGGAACTACAGCACAACCTCTTCATTCTCTCCCCACATTTGACAAGAAAGGGGCGTCTGGTTGTCCAAACAGGACAGCCAGCCCCCCACTGGGATTTGTCCCAGTTGAAGCAAGGTGTAAGACAAAGGATGGGGAGGTATTGGCCTCCTCCACCCCTTCCTGTGCTTACAGACCGACTGGAGCCTGGGCGGGGTGTCTGGGGGACTGCCGCCAAAGACAAAAATCACACAAAGGAATTTCCCACTCTGGATTTCAGGGGAAGGAACCGGAAATGAAAAGAAATACTAAAATGGCAGAAAAAGACGACAGGGGCCATTTTGGTAAAATGAACACCCTTGGGTGCCTTTAGTTCAGCTGTGATCACAGCCCGCGGTAAAGGTGCACCAAATTAGTGAAAGGTATCACTGCCACCAGCCATTAAAGGTAAGCTTTTCACTGTAACAGAATTGTTACAGTTTTAATGTGAAAGGGGATACATTGTATCTCCCCAGCACTCCACATAAGGTGGGGTGTGCTGGTTTCACAGAATAAAATGTAAAAGGGATCCAAAGATCCTTTCTACCCTTGGGAAATGTAGTTTACTCAAGGTTAGCTCAAGAAAGTTAAATGGGGAACTGCTAGGGCAACCCAGCAACAACAGGCACTTATTGCCAATAAGTTGTTAAACATGATGGGCCTCATTACGAGGCTGGCGGTAGCCGTGCCCTTATTAAGGGCACGGCTGCCGCTGGTAATGATTTTTTACTGGGCCTATGGAATGGGCAATTACCGGGTCATGCTGCCCTTGGTTGACCTGGTAATTGCCCATTGCATGGGCCCGGTAAAAGTTGATCTCCATTCCCATATGAGCCCAATAGGGCTCAATGGAAATGTGGAGGGAGCTAACAGCAGGCCCGTTAATAACGGGCCCGTTGTTAGTTCCCTGGTCCCCTTGCGGGACCTGGAAAGGACGTCTGATCTGACCAGATGTCCTTTCTGAGTCCCGCGAGGGAACCTTGTAATAGGGCGGAGTGGGTTTAAAGGCACCGGCACCATTACCGGTGCTGTTAAACCCATTTCACCAGCCTTGTAATGAGGCACGATAACTTTAAAAAGACACTATGGAGAGTCTTAAAAATGCACCCATAAAAAGAGTTAAAGATTAGGTGAGTGTGGAAAAAGTTTCCCACTCACTGAGGTATTAATGAAAAATATCCCACTAGAAAAGCAAAAAGTTCTGGTGTTGAACCAGGAAAGGAAGATTTACCAGCTCTGTGGAAATCTTACCTAACACAGACCTGTGTCTCAGTTCCTTCTTTGGCAGACCTGGCTCACTTGTCTTCCAAGTACTGCTACTTTGAGTATTAGGAGTATGTCTCTCTTCGAGAGAGGCTATGAGTCCCAAATTTGCCTTCTCCGCATTTTGGTAAATCTCTACCACTTCTTCCACTTCTACTACTACTTCAAATACTTTTACTTTCATAGTCTTCAACAGGTCCTTGCCCTTTTTCAGTATTAAACAGTGGCTTCCCCAATCTCTTATGGGTCCCCTATCCTTGTCTCTGGTGAGTAACTCTGAACCTTGTTTTGGTGCTACTGTAGATTTCAATAGGTCTTTGGGGTCTTTCTGCACCTTCCCGGTCCCCCTTCGCATAACTTGATACTTGGTCCATGAGGGTTCTGGTTGTCGGCTGCTCTGGTAAGCATTTATGGCTTCTCTTGGGCTCTCAATTCTTCCTTCGGCGCCTTCCCCAGCTGCTATCTTCCATAGAGGAAGTCTTCTGGTTCCCTCAGTGCTTTGTAGGCTGCTGCTGCTCCAGGGTGTACCCAGGGTTAGAGATTCCAGGCTTCCTTAGTTCCTCACCGACTGCTGGGGACCAAGAGTTAGGAAATCAGCAACCACTAGAATGTTTAAAGTGCTTCCTGGAGGTAATCATTGTTCCTCTGTTCTTCTTCCTCATGTCAGTACCTGTAAGGCAATCTTCATAAATGAAGGTCGCCTTGTTCCTACTTCCAGAACTTTCAAGGGTAAGGGCAGAATGACCACCACTTATCAGTCAATTAGGGAGGGGGTTTCTAGGGTCAGGAAAAGGGTGGGAATATTTTTTCATTTTTGGAATATCACCACAGAAAGGGATTCCTCCCGTTTCAAAGTGACAATGCCCTGCGCTTCATCACATACCATTCCCCTTATCTTCCTGATTTCCCCTTCTAAAATTGAGGATGGAGTTTTCTGCCCAGTCACATGGTTTCTTTTGGATAGTGTTATCACCCTCCCTTCCTTCATTTCTAGTTTAGCCATTTGGGTGACCCATTGGTTAAAATATGGATTGTTCTGGCCCAGCATTAGGGTTGTAAGCAATTTGGGAACTAATGTCACCTTCACCTGTAGTTCTTTCATCAAGATGGTAAGAGGGATCTATGTGTGTCTATCGGCATCTTTTCCTACCCCCATGGACACCATGTGTCCCTTCTTTTCCCACCACTCTCCAACCCATGGGGGTAGTTTTGATCATATGGCACACTTCCTACTCCCACTATCTAATAGGGCCCATAGTCTTCTTCCATGCATGGTTGTGGGTAATCTATAGGAGGTGATATTTCCTGCTTACATGAAGGAGTTTTTATTTTCCTTGCCCTTCTTCTTTTTCCCTTTTATGAGATTTTTCACTGATGGTGATGGAGCAGGTAAAATATTCAAGGAACATCTCGAGGGATGTCCATAGACTCTACAGGAGTAGCACTCTTGACTGGGGCTAGGAGGTAGGGGTATAATCGATGGAGAATCCCCCTTTTCTCTCTTTTTTTCTCTACCACACCTATCAATTCCTCCTCTAAAGGTTGAGGGCACAACTTCATAGTATGACCCCAAGTCCTACAGCAAGGAGATGTAGGTTTCTCGTCATGTGTTGGAGCTATAAAGAGAGGCTCTAATGGTGCGTCAGCTTCCCGTTCACCTTCTGGACTTTGATAAAGACAATCTTTATAGGAGGGTTTGAGATACCCATATAAAGTGTTGTTAGGATCATCCCAATACCTGTGTATCACAAGCTGTGGACAATCTCCCCTAGATTTTCTTTTGTCAAGACTAGGGCCTCATCATGAGTTGGGCTGTATCCCGGCTGTAATAGCGCCCGACTGTAATAGCCTTAGCACCCACCGGTCCGGCGGTATTACCGCTGGATCACAGGTTGGGCATTAACGGTAAATTATCTTCCTGTTTGGGTTCACTGGATCCAATGGGGCATGTTTGGTGCTAATACTGCGGGGTAATACAGGCAGGTGATATCCCACCGGAAACAGGGTGCTAAATGGGATTTTCACCTCTAGTAAAAGGCTGGAGGTAAAACAGCCCATTTAGCGCCCAACTCGTGATAGGTCCAGCCCTTAAATGCAGTGGTAATGCTGTTACTGCTGCATTTAAGGGCTACAGCCCAACTTGTGATGAGGCCCTAAGTGTCCTCACCTTTGCTTCAGGAATCACCTCCTTAATTGGAGTTATCTGGGCACTGAGAATGATGACTGAATCTACATGGAAAATGTTATCTGGGTCTTCCATCACCCCCTTCCCGATGGAGGGTGTTTCTTCTCTATTTGGAATGACAAGGTTGTTATTATATTAGGTGTCTATGTGTTCTGAGTACTCTCCCTAGGTTAAACCACACATGGAATCCACACTCTGCCCATGAGGTATCTGGCTCATCCAAGGGACTGAGAGAAAACCCAGGGGTAACTTTCTTCCTGCCTGCTCCTGTAGGAAATTAGGTATCGGGGTGTCCTCTAGGGGTCTCTTTCTCAACTATTGGTGCTATTTTGGCACGGAGGATAGCAACCAAGTCTATTTGGGGACTATTCTATGAGTCTTCCCTCACCTCCTTACCAAGGGAAAGTATATGTCTCTTCTGTTTCTACTGATTGGAGGGGATTAGGGTCCCCTACCTTTAAATATCATTCTCATACGTCAGGTTTCCTGTGCTCTGATAAATTATCCTGACCTCAACCCACTTTGCTTCACTATATCAGGATCTTGTCCTGCTGACTAGTTGAGTGATTTGAGGAGGGGGGAGTTTCCTCTTCTTTAGATTTTGGGGTCTTCTACTAACTCAGGTTCTAGGGCACATTGTTATGAGGTTCGATACAAGATGGGCTGACGATGGATAAAGTCCAGAGATGATTCAAAGAAGAAGCAGCAGACACTAGCCTTTATAGGCAAAAGCTCCCAGGTTAGTGGACTAAAGCTAGACTGCTTTAGCGGTCCAATCCCTGTTCTTGGAACAAGTAGACTTTGACTTCCAACATCACACCCAAAGTGCTTTGTGTTACACAAAGTGGAGGGGACAGGAAGCAAAGACAGAGGCATAGAGAAACTAGATGTTGGAAACTTCCTCCAGCTTTAAATAGTTCATCTGTCTACACAAATCCTGCTACCTTCCCTTTGTAAAATAATCAAATGCCTTCAGATGTGCAGCACCCTGCTCTGAGGCTGCCTCTGTTGTGAATGGGTGTGCCCATTGATTCCTGTTCCCAGGACAGCATTTGGTGCAGTTGTCCCTCTAGGGAGGAAGTTACATGCCCTTACAATGGAATGAAGAGAGACCATTTCCAAGAATGCAGGCCTGCCAGCAGTGGCAAGGTGTAGTCTGTCTATGCAGAGCACACATAGTCCTTTCATTTCTGAGCTGAGTTCTCAGGGTTGATGCATGCGTGATATCAAATAGCTGTGGCTTGGGTAACTATGAGAGAAACTGGCCATAAACTCAGATATGGCTTATATTTACAGTTGTGAGCACCACCAGGGCAGCAATCTCACAAGTATATAATGTTTGGAACAGGGGTGCATATCCTAAATGAAGCCCCTGGAATGCAGAGACTTGCCTGTCACTGATTTTGTCAAATGGGCACCTGTGACCTCTGATCCTGCTCTGTGCCACTGGACAGCAGGCATTGCAGAGCACATTACTGATGCATTAGGGCACGTGTGTACACTATGTTTTTGGTATGGAGCTTATGAAAGTAATATCTGCAGATTTCCCTTCCTGAAATAGAATTACCCACATCATTGTATTAATTATTAAAAATCAAGAAAACCAGATGCTGAGGTTTAATATGAACAGCTGAAACAGCGCTAATGAGGACTTATTGCACTCTTAGGTCACTGTCAAAAAGGACCCAAGGTTGTGAACCATTGGTGTAGTAGCAAGTCGGGATGGAATTGGAAGCTAGGAGATGACTTCCAGTTTCAAAGAGTTTAGCATGAGACAGAGGAGAGTCAGCCAGTGATGAATTGCAGTTTGGCAGTTGATTAACCCTTCCTACATTGCTGCGGAGAAGGAGAGAAAGGAAAACAAGAGTTAAGTGTCATAAGCAAATAGATGATAGTAAAAGCCAAAGGATGATACCCATCTTCCTAGGTAATAGCTATAAAGGGTAAAGGGCAGAGGTTCAAGGACTGATCCTTGGAGGCTCTCTGACAGGGAGAGGGATGGATTCAGAGGTTTGGGAGTTCAGGAGTTTTTAAAGGACTGACCTTCCAGGTAGGAGGGGATCAAGTTGAGGGCATTTTTGTGAAATTCAAGGTCATGGAGAATGAGATGGAAAGAATAGTAGTTGACAGTGTCAAAAGAAGCAAGGAGGTCCAAATGGATGCATATAGAAGAGAGTATGGAGTTGTGAGTAGAGTATCACAGAGAATGTTGGAAACATGCATGAGTGCAGACTTGGTGAAATGTTTACTATGGAAGAAAAATTTGAATGGATCCCGAAGGCCATTTCCCTCAAAATACTCAGTGATCCAGTAGAAGATCACCTGCTCAAGGACCTTTAAATAATGAGGAAGAAATTGAACTAGACAATAGTTTTCTAAGACATTTTGACCGAGAAAAGGTTTCTTCAATATGGATAATATGGTTTCCGGTTTGAAGGAGACAGAGAGACTCCAGTTAAGAGTTATGGAGGCAGTACTTAATTTGTAAGAATATAAGTGCCAGGGCCCAAATATTTTCTTGCATGAGGGGAGGGGTAGTTTCCCGTCTATTGTTGACACCACCCACAGTTGCCCCATACAGTGTCACACGGCTGCTCCATATGGTGTCAATATATTTGGGGTTAAAGCTCCAATTCCCACTGGCTCATTGGCTCATTGATGGTGAAATCCACATAACATATAGTTGTGTCTTGAAATAAAATAAATGGTTACTTGTTTCTATAAAACATATCATCATTAGCATTTAGCTCTAATTCCATCAGTGTGAAGTAGAGCATGTCTAATCATCTAACAACAGGAAAGAAGAGCATAAATGCTTTACTCCTATGCAAATTGATGGCCAAATGTAGTCAAAATCATAACTGAACTGATGAGTTGCCTATGAAACACTGCAGCAAGATCGTCTTGCATAGGTCAGCACTCATGACTGGCTCTCCTGTTCGATTTGAGTCTTTTGACTGACTTTGCCCCTGTGTTCGCGCTGTTGGCTAGTGATATTGCTGTTGTTGTCAACCCACCCGGCTGATTATTACACTAGAGAATGTACAGCAATGTCATGCAGGCTGAGTGGAGCAGTGTGTGGACATGACCAGCATCAGAGCCCAGGATTGTGACCCCGAAACTCTTTGTTTTTCATGAAAATTGATAAATAGTCCTGCCCTGCTAACCTGGGTCATCAGGTTTGTATTTAACAATTAGCCAGCTCAGGATGCAGAAAACCTGCCCAGTGCCCACTGTTCTTAATTGGTATGTTACTATGACTGATTGACAGTTACAGTTGCCATAAAACCACACCATAATCAAGTATGGCTTAACAATAAGTGCTGGGGCTCATAAATAGGTACCAGAGCTGAGCCCTGCGAAGGCGCCATCACACAAATGAATCACTGTATAGAGGTTAAGGATCTCAGAGAGATACGGGCAGGTAATTGAGGCTAAGACTTTGCCCATATGGGGAGAAATAGGTTGGATAGGAGTGCAAGATGGGTTGGTGCTGCAAAGGATGGCTGATAAGTTAATAGTAGAGGTAGGGGAGTTGAGAGTGGAAGAGGTATGGCTTGTGGAGGAAGAGAAAGGAAACCTTGAAGAAATTATGGTAGAGGAAAATGCGTGAAAAAGAACATTAGCAGAAAAGGTGGACATGGAAACTGGCTTGGGAGGTGTGAGCAATGCTTACAAGATAGATTAAAGATTTTAGGGGAGATTGCAAAGAGAATAGATTAGCTTTGTGTAGTAGGAGGATTTGGCAGAGTCCAGCACAGAGGTGAAGGCAGCCATGGAGTTTTTCTAGGCTAGCACTACGACTAGGGTAGGGGTCTGCAAGGAAACAGCGCATATTTGTTGTGAGGGTGTGTATTTCAGAGGTGTACCAGTGCTGAGGCTGTGAATGAAAGGCGTGAAAGTGCTAGTAGGATCGTGTTGGTCTAATGGAGTCATGAGTGCATAAGTTAAAGCACAGTCAATGGAGGAGGCATGAATTGGGAAGACGCACAGCAGAGAGGTCCTCAAATCATGAAAGTAAGAATCAAGAGAGTCCTACCTCAATTTTCTTTTATTTATTGAAGGGGAAGAGAAGGAAATAAAAAAAAAGTTTTTTTATTGTGTTTGGTTATATAAACCTTTCACAAAATTACAAAATAACACTCAACAAAACAATAGAAAAATAAACACACTAAACCAACATAAAATCTTGTTTACATTAAACACAATTTAGAAATGGCTCAACCAATACATACACACATACTACATACATGAACTACAGAGCATAACCAATCAGAAAATAACAATATAAAGCTAAAAGCAGAAAAACACTGTAGCCGTCCAACAATCTGGACCACGGTGATTGTGATATGTATATAAAACCACTCTATATGAAAGAAGAAAAATATTTCTGTCATAAAATGAAAGTCCCAGAACAGAACAGCATTAAAGGTTTCAAAGACTCTATGTGTTCCGTATTGGAACACAACCTTCAAGACCGGTTTGTGTGTGCTAGTCGTGGTCCTTTACATTCCAAGGTGGGAAGTTGATTGAATGTAAACTTGAAATTCATAGATCTAACACGACTGCAAGGAAAAAAGATATATATCTAGGAAACTGTTCTCTAGATATAGTCACTGAAGCATATTCTTTATACATCGAAAAAGAGCCAAGACATTCACTGTAATCCTCTTCTCATAATCATATAAACGCTTCTTAGTTTTCAATGGACAATTAACCAATTCCTCTTGTCCAGAGTCAATATTTTACACAATATTATTCATAGAAACAACACGTTCGCTTAACATATCACTGAAATCTACGTACAATGAGTTAGCAAGATGAGATGAGATTTGCGAATATAGACATTGCTTTTTTTTAAGTAACTTTGGTACACAGGTAAATCAGTCTGAAATTGTTTTAAAAAAATATAGGTTATGTCAGACAGCGGTAGAGGGTCAGTACTGAGGGCCTTATTGATAAAGAACCCAACACCACCAACCTTCCCAACAGGTTAGGGAGAGCGTGAGAAGGTAACAGACACAGTGTGGAGAGCTACTGGTGAATCAGAGTCAAGAGGGGAGATGCAGGTTTCTGTAATTGCAAGAATTGAATGTTGAGGGTGGTAAGAGTCAAGGTGGCCAGTGATATTGAAATACCTTTTTCAGAGGGATTGTGCATTCGAGCGGTCAAGTGAAAGAGTGATTGGAGGTGTGGTAGATAGACGGCATTGTGCGGTAAGTGAGGGGGATATGTGAGGTTGGAGATCCTGAAAGAATTGGAGTGTACTGTGTGAAGGGTGTGGTTCGGGGGCAAAGGTGGGAAAACAGGAGACCATAGAGTGAGGCAGAAGGTAGACTGAGTTGAGGATGAAAGCTATGAGAGAAGGGAAGTGGAAGAGTGAGTAGAAGAAGAAATTGAGCAAAGTGGACACAGGGGAAAATGAATAGGTAAGTAAAGACATTGAATAAACAGTGCGTACCAAGAGAGAGGGTAGGTGGGTGTGTAAAAGTATATTTTGCATGAATACTGTCTGATAGTAAACATTGGCCTAAGCACATTCGCATCGCATTGTAAATAGCATTGGAATGAACCTAAAATAAGCTGACTACGCTGTAATTTTAAGTTATCCGCCATTTTGATTAACTCCTGCTTTCTATCCGATGTTAGAATTTGTATTTTTGGCTCCAGCAAACACAAAGAAAAATGAACTTTTTACTGTGTCAACGTAGATAAACATGCTGAAGCTGCTAAAGTGGATTGTTTGTCCTGCACTAAGGAAACCTTGGAGCTAAACAAGAGCAGTGCTGATCAGTAATTTAGATGCCATCTGTAACAACAGTGTCTTCCCCGTTCAAATATCAAAACACAATGATGATTAGCTGAACATGTGCTTTTGCAGAAATCTTTGTTTTCGCTCCTTGAAACTAAGCTGACTTTGAGCTTAAGATCAAATGGTAGACAAATATAAGTAAATGAAATAAGGACTGTTACCTTTGTGTCCAATGTTTGGAAAATGATATGAAGTGTTTAACAGAAAACAACCAGCTATTCAAGAATGTTTCAACATGTATTAGTCATGTGGAAAGGCTATGTACCCCAGGTAAATGTGTTACACCAAGAGGGGCTGGATGAGAGAAAAGTATAAATACTCATGTTTTTGAAATGTCCAGCACTCTCTCATCTCACAGTGTCTGCTTGCACACATTGTGGGGTGTTGAGAGCCAGACAGGTGTTCTGCTAAAATAAAGTGTACTTGTACCTTAGTACTCATGACTGGCGTATTTCTATTATGTGGTATAAAGACTCGATATTCTTTTAATCTTTCAGATGCGCCCAAATAGGGACCCTCAGGATTGATGTCACATCGCTAGACAAAGACGAGTCTGCTGGACCAGAATCGTAGAATGAAGGGGGCCCCTGCAAAGTGAGAGATGATTCCTCCACAGTAGTGCACGACCAAACCCTGGACGGTGAACAGCGTTTAGTAGAAAATCACAATTAGGATCCCTGTATCGAGACCTGTTTTGCGAAAACACAAGCCATGAGAATTTGTAATCCGATCGGACCCCTTTAAAATTTGAAATAGGTGAGTCGTGCCCAATTCTTAAAAGTCCTGACATTGGTTGTAGTTTTGCTTTTGCAAATACAAACGACACCAGGTAAAGACAGTGATTTGATATACCTGGGATATTGTCATCCTGTATCAGGGTATTATTCAGCAGAGATAGACAATCTTTGAAAAAAGGCCAACTGGCACCACCCGATGGGTCGCCGGCTTATTTTATGTATTGTAAGTATGGCCTATGAACTATTGGATTTAATGAAATGTGGCACAGACAGAGCAGACATGTTTCCGAACCTCAGTGGCCAGTCTATGGTAGTTTTGAAATTCCCTGCCTAGAGCATTTACAATCTGTATTGTTGAGAAAAAAAGCTAGGCCTGCAGCATTTGATGCAGTTAGAGATTGGAGGAAGGAAGCTATGCAGCAACTCAAAAGTAGAGAAAAGCATGCACGCAGACACATGATGAATGCTGAGAAAGCATTGTTGCCTGATTAGCAGGTACAGTCTGAATCCATTAGAAATATGGATAGGGCTTTTAAACTAGATGTGCAAAAGATATACCCCTCTCAGGATTGTCCTACATCAGATAACTTACTTAATACATTTTTAAATGTACATAAAATTGTTTCAACTGCACCACCTCCTTATGTGCCTCCTCCTGTTGTTGTTCCTCCTCTTCCTATTGCTGTTCCTCTTCCTCCTGTTGTTGTTCCCCCTCCTGCACCTGCACCATTGCCGTCCCCATAGTTCCGTCCGCACCGCCAGTGGTATTGTCTCCGCTATCTATTGACTCTTTGCCAGGTGTTCTGCTCCACCTGTAGTGGTTGAAGGGGCAGGAGCTGATCCAAGAATAGTGACTTGTGGCACAGTATCTAAAGGCAGAAATAGAGAATTATATACGTGGACTAAAACGTACATAGAAGAGGGTGATGAATTAGCTGTTTTAATTGCGATTTCTGACCAAGGGGGTATTCCTGAACAGAATATTTTGATGGAACGGATGCAAACGTATTTAGTTGATATATGGAGTAATTTAACAGACATGAATGTCCCACAGGGGTTGAGGGATTTGAATGTCCTTGCCCACTCAAGGGACACTGCAGAGAGAGTACATGAGCATTTAGAGAAGGTGTTTGAGTTCAGGGTCGGACTGGGACAAGAAATAGGCCCGGCCACCCAAAAAAAGTGGCCCACACTTCTCCTCAAAAAAGTGTCCCACCCCTCGTCTCACGACGCTTGAACTCTGATGACATCACTGGAAGTGAGGTCTGACCCCACCCCAAAGTGACATTGCAGGAAGCAATGAAACACAACCTTTCACCCGTTGACAAAACAGGAAGTGGCATCAAATAGCATTATTCCTAAGTACACTAAATTACTGTGAATCCAAGCAGACGTCCAAGGCAAATGATAATTTGTTATTGCATGTAATTGTATAGGACTTACGCTTAAGCTCTTTTTTATAGTACAAATATGCATACAATATCACCCACCCTGTGTTGGTACTCATTTATCGACCTTAGAAGAATTAAAGGCTTTTTGAAAAGAAAAAAAAACAATTTGAAAAAAATATATATTTTCTTCCATTTTTTTCTTCCAAACCGGCCCAGGCATGGCCAGAAACCGGCCCCCACTCCCCGAGGGGCCAATCCAACCCTGTTTGAGTTCAAAAGGGAACTAGATCAATTACAGGAAGATAAAATGGATGGTAATTAACGACAATCTTCATATGTGCAGAAGCGATTTCTTCCTCCATTGAAACCAACGAGTGAAGAAATGCGCATTTGCACAAGAGACGCTCCTAGATGGATTTTGGATGATTCAATTTCTCCCATTGAAGTGCATGATACGTTTAGTCAGTATGCTCCGGCAATGCAAAGGAAAGTGTTACAGCTGATGGTAGAGTATCTACAAGATGAATTTATGAAGAGAAAGGAAGGTTGTCCCGCAGATTTGATGGTTATTTATAAAAGTGCATTTTCGCCCAATACTGCTTTGACTACTTTGTCACTTGATTTAGCCTTGTTGCTTAATAAACGTTTGGATTTGCCTACTTTACAATTGCCGATAAGGGAGGTTCCTCTGACATTTGTTCCAAAAGTAGAGATTCCAGCTAATGCTGCAGCAGGAACACCTGCCACTACTATTGAAACACATTATGTCTCACAGTTTGTCCATGTTCCATTTTCTAGACAGGAAGTGAATACCATCAGGCAATCAATTCCAGATTTTAGGAAGAATCCAACAGGATTTTATAAATTTATTGAATCTGTTTTGCATTTTCTGTTTTCACGCTGGGTGATATAGATTTGTTGTTTACCGTGTTTTTTTCAGCTGATTTGTCGAAGCAGATTAGAACTGTAGACGATAAGGCAAGGCTGCGTGATACATGAGATGCCTTAGTACGAGTAGATAGGGGAAGGAATGACTGTTACGCTCACCTGGCTCCCACAGGGGCGTCGGTCGGACCCAGACTGCTGCGGCTCCAACCACGTGATGCGTAGTACAGCGATGACTGACTGGATCTGCCCTCCTAATCTTGTTTGGTTGGCCCATAGAAATATTCTCCTACAAGTGGAGAGATGGATTTAGCCACTTGTGGATTCAAGTGATAGCACCCCCACTGTCCTCCCCACTAATCACCTCTGAAGTGCCCTCTCAGCAATCTGACCTTATATTCTTGAAGGATGAGCCCTCCATCCTGCGAAGCACGCAGGGGCGCGTTGATGACCAGTTACTTCACTGGCCTGAAGATATTGGAAGAGTTGTAGACGAATCCTGACTCCAAAAGGTCCTGGCGAAGAGCCGTAAGTATATAGTTCATAAGAGTTCAAAATGTCTGGAATTCACTCCTGTCCAATTCCTCTTTTATCTTGCAGCTTTGACCCAATAAGAAGATAGACAGCTGAAAGCGCTCCGGTAAAAGTCTGTGTTACCCAACACTGTCCGGTAAATAATGCCAAGGGTTAAACTTGCTGCTTTCTCCTTATCTCACAGGTGCGGCATAAGAAGATGTGGCGTGCTGATGAATTATACCTCCGGCGGTAAAATAAGGTAAGTATATGGCAGCTAAAGAGATTGGGCCTCATTACGAGTTATGCCGGTAAGGGAAAAATGATGCCGGTATGTAAATACCGGCATCATTTAACGTTCCGTAGCATTCTGACCCACAAACCTGGTATTAACGGTACTGTTATTTACGGTGCCGCTAATAGCGGCATAGGCGCTTACACGCGCCTCCTCAGGTAGTAAATACCAGCATGCCGGTAATAGGGGGCAATCACAACCCACGCAAACATGCAAATACCGGCATCGCGAACACGGTAATAACGGGCTGCATGATGCCGGAAAAAATGGCGTCGCGGACCACCCGCAAACAGCAACCAAGATACAAGGCAGCTGCCACAGGTGCACACAATCCCCACAGGTGGAGTCAAAGGAGGCTGTGCCAGTATGAACTGAGCACACCCACACACCACAACCCCCCCCCACAGGTGTAGGCAATGCAGAGTGGCCCAGTACAAAAGGAGCACACCTACACACCACACCCCTTCCTACACCAAAATGCTACCACTAGCATTTGCAATCATGGCGCAGGAGGACATGCCTATACTGCTACAACTACAGCAACAACAGCAACAACAACAACAACTACAGCAGCAAGAACAGGCAGCACAGAGGAGACGCAGGAGGAGAAGGAGGGTGAGACAGGCCCAGCAATTACCACCAGCGCACCCACCAGCGCCTTGTAGGCAGCCACCAATCCCTCGCACCAGACCCAGCCCATTCAACCTAACCCCTGAGCAGATCCACACCCTGTACCGGTTGGACCGTGACACCATCACCACCATAGTGGATATGATACACGACATTGCCAGCTACATACAAATACGCACTGCCATCCCCCCACTACTGAAGGTGGTGTCTGTGCTACACTTCCTGGCCACAGGCACCTACCAACACACAGTGGGCCAGCTGCATGGCATTTCACAACCACTATTCTCACGCATGCTGAACCAAGTGCTGGATGCCCTCCTGAAGCACGCAAGCACCCACATATCCCTACCACGGACTGGCCAGGAGATAGCCGAAACCAAATTAGGCTTCCATGCACTGGCCGGCATGCCCAATTGTGTTGGTGCCATCGACTGCACCCATGTGGAATTGGTAGTCCCCCATGCCATAGAGGCGGTGTACCGCAATCGCAAGCAATACCACTCCATCAATGTGCAAATGGTATGTGACTCCAGCAAAATCATCACCCATTGCTGCGCCAGATTTCCTGGATCCAAACATGATGCCATGGTACTGCGCAACTCCACGCTACCCCGTCACATGGAGCGACATGCTGGACCATGTGCCTGGCTGCTCAGTGAGTTGCACAACAGGCCCATGGCCATGCTGTGGGGTACTCATGTGTGCGGATGCAGAAGGGGGGGATAGTACACTTGGGTGGGAAAGGGGGGGATAGTTTACCAGGGTGGGAAAGGGGGGGTAGTTTACCAGGGTGGGAAAGGGGGGGTTAAAAGTACACCTGGGTGGCAATAACCAGTGAGTGGATAATGAATGCAGAGCTAAACACTCCTCACCTGACACAGCCAAACGGAAAATGACACATCACTGGGCCACATATCACAAATAATGCAAATGGATGACAACAAGTAAGAGCCACAACCGGGGCACCATGGTGATGGCAAGCAATGCATGACTGAATAGGATGGCAACTGTGCCAATGCGGCCAGTGTGACCATGCAAAGTAAAGAGTACACAGCATGAATTGGAGGCTAAACATTGTTGCACTGCCATAGCACATCTGCCTCAGCATGCATGATTACACCCTGCATCATCTATTCAACCCCATCCAGTGTTCCACACCTCTTTCCAGTATACATCCCATATAGGTGACTATTTGGTACACGTACAGGGACATATGCATGCTCACACCTAATAGCTGCTGCCATGACCATGCTCCCTGAAGGTGTCAGTTCAGAGTGACACACACCTATTTGTATCTGCTTGCAGGTGATGGAGGATATCCCTTGAGGCCGTGGCTACATACCCCTGTGCAGAACCCGCAGAACAGCCATGAAGAGGAGTACAATCGTATGCACACTCGTACCCGTGTCGTGATTGAGCAGACCTTTGGCCTGTTGAAGGCGCGGTTCCGCTGCCTAAGCAGGTCTAGTGGGGCACTCCTACATAGGCCTGAGAATGTGGCAAAGATCACCATGGCCTGTGTCATGCTGCACAACATGTGCGTCCGAAGGAATGTACCACTGCCACCTGACATTGACATGCATGGCCCGGGTGAGGATGAAGGGGATGGAGACGGAGGCGAAGGAGCCCCCCTGCCAGTACGTGATGCACGGGACGGCCATGCTGTACGCCAAGCACTAATTGACGAATACTTTTAAGACACAGGGACCATGAATGACTTTTGTCACTCAGACACTGGGCCAATGTGAAAATGCACAAAGGGAATGTTGTAATTTTGAGACTGAACACCGTAACACATTAAATGGATGAACACCAAAAATGACAATGTCCAGCCATGGATTGTTCTCCAGAAAACTTGTGTATTATGTGAAAGTGCAAAACTGTGCCCACTCCCCCCTCCCACGATCCCCCAACAAACTCCCTCACCCACCCTACAGACCCCAGTGAACAGCCCAACAAACTCCCTCACCCACCCCACAGACCCCAGTGAACAGCCCAACAAACTCCCTCACCCACCCCACAGATCCCAGATGTCCCCATGTGTGCAACAAACAGTGTTGCCTTCAACAATCCTACTCCTCACATTTCTTCAATTTTTCAAAAAGTCACTTTTTGGAGACTTTCAGGTCTGGGGGTGCCATGGCCATGCACCGTGCACTCCTGCGCGTTAAGCGCACAGGGCTTGATTGGGCAGAGATGGAAGGTGTTGACGTGGTTGAGGTGTCAATTGTCAATCCTCTGTCAGACCCATGGTGTGGCTGCTGCACTTGCCTGATGTTGGCTAGTAGGGCCTCGGTCAGTGACCCCAGGCACTGCCTGAATGCAGACGTGGACCCCTCCACGGCTGCTGTATTTGCGGCAATGGCCGTGGCTATGGCCTTCATGGCCTCATTACCGGCAACGACCTGTTGCCGCATTATCTGCAGCATCTCGTCTTGACGGGCCTCCACCCTTGCCAGACGGACCTCAAAGAGGGTTTCTGTCGCAGGTGTACCGTGGAGGGCTGGGTGGTGGAGGGCTGGGTGGCAGAGGGCTGGGTGGTAGAGGGCTGGGTGGTGGCAGGCACCTGCGTGGGGCCCTCGTCCTGGGCACTGTCATCCTCAAATATGCCGATGTCCGAGTCCCCGAGGTCGGAGTCATGGAGACATGGGTCATCTAGGCTCTCTGTCTCCGCAGGGGGGGCCAATGGGTGTTGGGCTGGGCGATCCCGAAAAATCTTCGGCCTCTTCAACCACCTCTGTGGACAGGACGTCCGTGGTGGCCGGCGGTACAGCTGGCACTGTCGCAGCAGGTGCCCCCTGCAGAGATGATGCCTTGTGTGTGTCAGGCTCCAACCTTCAAGCGCAGGAGTGGCACGAACCAACCACCCCCTCCGCGGTCCGAGTGCCTGCAAGTCACAGCTTACACAGACCTCCGAGACCCCGGCGGGGAAAGAGGGTTAGGGAATCGATGGTTGGACAGGAACTGTTTTTTCAGGATAACCGGAACAAGGGTTAGGAGAGGGAAGGTGGACAGGACTGGGGGATGATAGGGTAAATACAAACTAACAATTAAACATGCATTCCAACCTTACAGATACATTACATGCCCACATTACAGACTGTCATCAATGAGGCAATTAGAGCAAAGGGACTTATCTCTGTTTTTGAGTGCTGGCCTCCTGCCTGCGCACTCTCAGGTCCGGTCTCCGGAGCAGATAAATGCTGCAAAGAGAGTTATGAGTTACTACCTTGTGAGTGTTTCTTCACACACACAACAGATGCATCAGTGGGTCAACGACATTCCTTCATGCACCCCCACGTTCTAACTCATATGCCTCTGTGAGTGAGTTTCACCCAAATATGCGGTTAAGCCGCACGTGGCCCCGCAATGCTGATCCACGTGTTATTATTCACACGAAGATTAAATAATAAACATGCCGCTAGCCGCATGTGGCGCAGTGCGACTTCTGTACAAGCCACGTCGCTGTGCTCCCAATAGCGATTCCCTTAGCTAATGCACAGGCTAATTATGCATGCAAATAATATGCACTGCTCGTGGGATCGCTGCGCTTCGGTGCCAGTCTTGCGCGAGTCTCAGCTTGGGTTTTGCACGGGACTTATCTTTTGCAGAACAAGGGGACTGAGGAGTCTGGGCGATGCCCCCTTGCGTGTGCCCTGCTGCGCGTGAGAGAATCCTGACTGTACGCCCCTGATCGCGGCTTTGCTGCCCCAGCGCGTCTTTCCCAGCTCTTGCTGTAGCTGCTCCCCTGCGCTTGCTGCACTTATCTCAGGCGTGTGAGGGGCCCGAGTGATGGCTGGCTGGGGCGTGGCCCCTCGCGTGTATCCCCTTCCTCGGAGCTGCAGTGAACACGTCCTCTTCGTTCGGGAGTTCGAGCACAAGCCCCGTGCTAACGTGCGCGCGCGCATGCGCGGATGTGCTCCACCCGACGTGGGTGGGGTTTTGTAGTTTCTGGCCCAGAGCCTGCTGGGAGTTGAAGTCTGTAGGCCTTTGTTCCTGCAGAGAGGGCACAGAAGCCTTCGATAAGGCAATATCCCTTTGCGCTGGAGTTTTTCGTGTTTGTCCACGTGTGGACCACGTCCACAACTCACTCCAAACCCCCTTTTAAGTGATCCCAAGGCCTGCACCTTGACAGTGTGGCACACTGGGAGTGGTCACAGGACATTTTTTGGAGGAGGGGGTTGCGGTGTCCCTGGTCCCCTTGCTTGCACTGGATGTGCCTGACCACCTGTCCTGGGTTCCACCTTCCTCATCAGTGCCTGGGGGATAGAAGAGATGCAGGTCATCAGTGAGATTGCCAAATGGCAGCTGTGATTTGTGGCAGTGTTATATCTTGATACATTCAGGCATGATTTCATTTCTGTTGTGTGGCATTTGGTGTACTGAGGGGACATGTTGGCAATGATTGCATGGCTGGTGGCAATGGATTGTCTAGGTGTGGGGGGGACATGGGCATGGATGGGTTTAGAGATTTCACGCAGCATGCGTGTGGTGCAGGGGGTGGCAATCAATATTCTGTTGGTGAGTTGATGTTGCCTTGGGTATGGGAATTGCCTTGCCTATTCTGACTCCCACCTCACTTGTGTCACATCATGTTTTGTTATAGGTGGATGTGATGGTTCACTCACCTTCCTCTGTTGTAGTAGTTGCCCCGTACTCCTGCTCTCCAATTCCCTTGATGGATTCTGGATCAATGAATCCACTTGCAATCTCCTCCCATGTGGTGAGCTTAACAGGGGAGTGTAAGCCACCGCCTGTCGCCATTGCGGCCCTCCGGTTCTCCGCAAGGATCTTCCGCACACGGAGGCGGAGGTCGTCCCAGCGCTTTCTGCAATCCCGAACACTCCTTGGGGTAACCCCCACTGCTGTTACCCTCTGCACAACCTCCTGCCACACCTGTTTTTTATGCGTTTGGGCCGCATGCTTCAGGTCCGTGCTTCGGATAATGTCAGCATGCTGTTGTAGGGTGTCCGCTAGCATTGTCAATTCTGCATCTGAGAAGCGCTGCTTCCTCTTCCTTTGTTTGCTTTGTTTGCTTTTTCCGGTGGCCTTTGACATCCTGGTTCAGTTTTGGCACTCAACAACACGGGTGTAGTGGTAGTAATGGAGAATGGCAATGGATTGTGTTTTTAAAGATAGCCGCCGGCCCATTTCCCGTTCCTGCGCGATGACGTAATTTCCGGGTCTGTTTTTTGTGAACACGGTAATACCATGGTGGTATTACCGTGCCGGTATTTACGGGTTAGTGTGAGGCGGTAGCGCAATGGGCAGGCCCCGCGATGCCGGTATAGGGGGCTTGGAGGCCCTTTACCGGCATGGCGGTGTTGCCACTACCGGTATGGGGGAACGCACGTGCTCGCGCACTGATAATGACCCGCTATTACCGGGTTCATACATGCACGGACCGGCTCATTCCGGCATGCCGGTAAAGAACACGGTTTTACCGGCATACTCGTAATGAGGCCTATTGTCTCTGTCTGTTCTCTCTGCTCACCTTGTTGTTTCTTGTCCCCTTAGGTGCCGGGATACGGGGATGTAAACATGGAGACAGCGCCAGATCGAAGAGATGCTGGTGGAACGGTGAGTGTGGCGCAGCGCTGCTGCTGGCGATGCGACGCGTTTAAAACAAAGTCTTTCCTCTGGTTTGAAGATGCGATGAATCCGGAATCAGGTAAGAAATCAGGTAATAATCTAATAATCGTTTGGGAAGGCTCCTGGTCTGCATAAAAAGTGCAAGCGGCATTGGTTCATAAACACGGCAAACCTTTTGGGATCTCCGGCAAAGCGTTCAGGTGGAGCTAATGGAATATTTCCTGGTAGGTTTATTTGCACAGGGTTACTCGATAACACAGGAGCTGGGTTTCCCCCGGAACCAGGTAGGTGTGCTTATCCAGCTTGAGTTTGCAGCAGTTGTCTAGCGAGATCATCTGTGCGCTCCTTCGATATAATTAGTTATTTTCTGAGGGCATTAGTCTCTTGGCGAGCGGAGTGCACTTCCACTCTAAGTTCCCCCAATAGTTGGGCCAGTTGGTCGGTTTCTGACGTTTCCATAACGCCCGGGTGGGGATTTGTAGATAGGCTTCGCATTCTGTTACGCTCACCTGGCTCCCACAGGGGCGTCGGTCGGACCCGGACTGCTGCGGCCTCCACCCACATGTTGTGTAGTGCAGCGATGACTGACTGGATCTACCCTCCTAATCTTGTCTGGTTGGCCCGTAGAAATATTCTCCTACAATTGGAGAGATGGATTTAGCCACTTGTGGATTCAAGTGATAACACCCCCACTGTCCTCCCCACTAATCACCTCTGAAGCGCCCTCTCAGCAATCTCACCTTATATTCTTGAAGGATGAGCCCTCCATCCTGCGAAGCACGCAGGGGCGCATTGATGACAAGTTACTTCACTGGCCTGAAGATATTGGAAGAGTTGTAGACGAATCCTGACTCCAAAAGGTCCTGGCGAAGAGCCGTAAGTATATAGTTTGTAAGAGTTCAAAATGTCTGGAATTCACTCCTGTCCAATTACTCTTTTATCTTGCAGCTTTGACCCAATAAGAAGATTGACAGCTGTAAGCGTGCTGATGAATTATACCTCCGGCGGTAAAATCAGGTAAGCATATGGCGACTAAAGAGATTGTCTCTGTCTGTTCTCTCTGCTCACCTTGTTGTTTCTTGTCCCCTTAGGTGCCGGGATACGGCGATGTAAAGATGGAGATAGCGCCGGATCGAAGAGATGCTGCATGGAACGGTGAGTGTGGCGCGGCACTGCTGCTGGTGATGCGACGCATTTAAAACAAAGTCTTTCCTTTGGTTTGAAGATGCGTTGAATCCGGAATCAGGTAAGAAATCAGGTAATACCCTTGTTCTAACCTTTGCTTCTTTCCTTCTTTCTAGGTGCTCAAGGTTCGAGGCGGGCGTGACAGAAGGCTGGATGCTGCTGCTGGCACGGTGAGCGTTACGCTGCTGGATGCAGAATAACGCGAAGCATGTGCTGCTCGTCGGGCGTGGTTTAAATAGCCTCCAAAGTAGTCCCAGGTAAAATAATAGTCCCTAAGGTAAAGTAGTCCCTTCCAGGCCTCACATGGGCTTGGATCTTCTTGCAGCATGGTCTGCATCAGGTAAGTGTGCACCTATGACCCTGGCGCCTATGGCTCCAGGACTGATGTCCCATATGAGCCTGGCGCCATAGGCACCAGGACTGAACCCAGACAGCCCCTAGCAGGGGTTGCTGGGTTTTCTCAAGGCGACATGATGCCTGCTCCCGGGGCTGATGGACGTGGTCTGGATGCCCGGGGGTATGCATCATGACAATGACAGTGAGAAACCACCACAGGTGATACTGATGTTGCCAGATAGAATAGTGACTAAATTGAAAACTCTGGTTCCTTAAAAAAGAATCATATGGGAAAAGCTTACGGCTTGCATGCAATTGAAGTCGGATTTTAGTGGTTAAGACTTAAGTACAGAGCCAGGAAATAGGCTGTTTGTTGATAAGTCTGTGCGTGGATTATTGCCTAAAATCCAATCACAGATCATGACCTCTGAGAGTGCATGGCAAGGGAAATCACAATATGAAGCATTACACATGGCTCAGTACTATGAAAATAGGGTTAATACAGAGAAGGAGAAGGTGGAAAAGAAGAAGGGAGATCTGGAAACTATAGTGTTATTGCAGCAAATAGCTAGAGGAGCCAGAGGTGGGAATACGCAGTTTAGAGGTCCATTTACACCACAGGTGGCACACAACTGGGTCTTCTACATATGAACCAGTGGCAAATTGTAGACAGGAGGGTCATTGGCGAGCAAAATGCCTGATGCTTCAGCAGCAATTGAATAGCTCGTATGGTGCCATGGGTAGGTGATCCAGAGGCCGTCCTGGGATAGGGGGTCCTGGTAGAATTCAGTTTGCACAGAATCAACAGACACCATCACAAGATAATCAGCAACAGAGTGTTACTAGTGGGAGTATTTTTGATAATACTTCGAAAGTCTATTTTTCTGAGGATTTTGGATCTGACAATATACTGTCCCGTTAGGACAGCCCGAAACACGGTCTGGAACCAATACCTATTCCCATCGATCAGAAAGGGACCTACGTTGAAATAAAGGTGGGGAATAGGGAACATCCTTTTTTGATAGATACAGGAGCACAGGAGTGTTCTATTGATCATTCACGGGTTCAAGATATTCCACTGTCAGGGCAGAACAACATTTCTCTAGAGTTCTCTGGTATGCCAGTGGTGAATCTGGTCTCTCGGCTGGTACCAATGTCACTGGGACCATTCACTGATTCTTGTCCATTTCTATTGACGACAAAATGTGGCGAAAATTTGTTGGGATTGAATTTATTAAACAAATTGAATGTTGTGATTTACTGTTCTCCAGATGGAGTGTACTTAACGATTTGCCCCAACAAATGTCTGTTCCACAATTTTTGTCTATGCCTTTACCAATTGAATTAAATAAGGTTCTGACATGTTTATGGGCTGTTAATGATAATGATGTTGGAATTTTACAAATTGAACCCGTTAAAATTGTGTTGAAAACAGGTGTTGAATTGCAGTATATTCTGCAGTATTAGATTTCAGTTGAAGGTGAACAGGCTTTGAAGAGTATTATTTCTGATTTCGTACACCGAGGTATAATTGAGGAAATTGCAGGGAGTGTGTGTAATAGTCTGATTTTAACAGTTTACAAGAAAGGGGATAATACAAGAAAGGGGATAATATTATTGATTTGCGCGTAATTAATAAGGATGTTGCTCCACAGTTTCTGATTGTGACTGATGTTACCACAATTCTGACCATGATTCCAGCCACCGCTTCACATTTTAGTGTGGTGGTTTTGAAAAATGCTATCTTTAGTATCCTGTGCTTGTTGATAGCAGATATTTGTTCATGTTCACCCTAGGGGGACACTCATTCATGTTCACTCATGTGCCGAAAGGGTACACTGAGAGTCCAAGAATATATAGTAGAGCATAGAAAGAACAGCTTGATATGCTTCAGTCACCTTCCACTTGCATGTTGTTGCAATATGTTGTTGATCTATTTCTAGCTGCTGATTCTGAAGCTGCTTACAAAGAAGGAACCGTGTTGCTGCTTATTCATTTAGCAGACCATGGGCATAAGGCTTTGTTGAAGAAGTTTCAGTATTGTCGACAGAAGGACGCCTATTCTGGCTATCTCCTGTCAAAGGTGGGAAGAAGACTGACTACTGAATGAATACAAAGCATCTCTGAAATGTCTGTTCCAAATACACAGAAAGAGGTCAGAGCTTTACTAGGCATGGCCTCATATTGTAGACAGTGGATCCCAAATGTTTCTCTGTTGATAAAACCTATGGTGGTACTGACAAAGAAGGACATTTCTTTGCCTTTACTGTGGAACATGGATTGCCAAAATGCTTTTGATCTGCTTAAGGCTGCGCTGTGTTCAGCATCAGTTTTGGGGACACCAAATTATGAAAAAGGATTTGTTTTGTATGTGAATGAACGTGATGGATGTGACTTGGCTGTTTTGACACAGAACATGGGGGCAAGAATAGGCCGTGAAGCTATTTTTCCTCCACGTAATACCTGGTTGCATGCGCTTTGCCTAGATGTTTGAGAGCTGTAGCTGCTGCTGCTGCATCCGTAAAACGAGGTGAGGGTATGGTTTTAGGTCATTAGCCTTGATGGTACCCCACTCCGTAGACATTCTATTAAACAAAACGCAGACGCAACATCTCAAATCAGCCTGATTAATAAGATACAAACTGATTCTTTTTGCTCCGCATATCCAAATTAAGAGATGTTGCTCATTGAATCCGGCTGAACTATTGCCTTCCACACAAGAGAAGGATTGTAGTGACGAAATGTCACATGATTGCCTCTTTATTACAGAACAAGAAACTAAGAGCAGAATTGATTTAATTGATACACCCTTAGAGAATCCGCAAGGGGATCTATTCGGTGATGTCTCCTGTTTTAAATGTCCAGATGGTACATGCACCGCTGCTCATGCAATCACCACGTTAAGCACTATTGTGGAGACTAAACGACTTCTGCATAATTCTGCGCAGGCCACAGAGGTTATTGCGCTAACCAGAGCTTGTCAAATTTATGAAAGGCTTACAGGGTAATTCATAGAATTTCGCAGAAAAGTGTTGCAAGCGGCTGGCGCAGAGTGTCCGCGTGCGATTGTCTGCGCCAGGCGCATGCGCTAAAACCGATTTCCGCGCACAGCGTATTCATGGATTTTAGGCTCCCAAACCAGCCGTGACCCAGTGTATCACAGCGACCCTGCAGCAGCGCCAGTAACGCCCCCATGAACGCCCTCGCGCAAGGAAAAGCCATCAAAATCGCTAAATCATCGCAAAGGGCTGCGCTAACCCTGGACCAGTTTACAGGGCTGCCAAACGAACGCAAAGCGGGTAACGTTTATATCAGGGGTACGAGGGAAGTTTTACACGCGATTAGCCAGGGTACGTGTATTACAGGGGTACGCGGAAATTATCACACGTGATTTGGCTGGGTACGTGTATTACAGGGGTACGCAGGAAGTTTTACACGCGATTAGCCAGGGTACGTGTATTACAGGGGTATGCGGGAATTATCACACACGATTTGAATGGGTACGTGTATTACAGGGGTGCGCGGGAATTATCACACGCGATTTGGCTGGGTACGTGTATTACAGGGGTGCGCGGGAATTATCACACGCGATTTGGCTGGGTACGCGTATTACAGGGGTGCGCGGGAATTACCACACGTGATTTGGCTGGGTACGTGTATTACAGGGGTGCGCGGGAATTATCACACGCGATTTGACTGGGTACGTGTATTACAGGGGTACGCGTGAAGTTTTACACGCGATTAGCCAGGGTACGTGTATTACAGGGGTACGCGGGAATCATCACACGTGATTTGGCTGGGTACGTGTATTACAGGGGTGCGTGGGAATTATCACACGCGATTTGGCTGGGTACGTGTATTACAGGGGTGCGCAGGAATTATCACATGCGATTTGGCTGGGTACGTGTATTACAGGGGTGCGTGGGAAGTTACACACGCGATTAGGCTGGGTGGGTCCTCACAGGTGTTCCCTGTACACCCTCCATGGCCCCTGCAGGCAGCCCACAAAACAGGGGACTACCCTGCACACCTGCTCATGTCACCCAGCACCCCCACTCCCCAGCACTGTGGGGCACCCTCCACCAGGCCCACACTCATGTCTCCCACCACCCTCACCCCCCAGCAGTCATGGGGCACCCTCCACCAGGCCCCCACACATGTACCCCTGCACCCCCACCCCCCAGCAGTGCAGGGGCAGCCTCCACCAGGCCCCCACTCATGTCTCCCACCCACCCCCACCCCCAGCAGTGCAGGGGCACCCTCCACCAGGCCCCCACTCATGTCTCCCACCACCCCCACCCCCCAGCCACCATGGGCAGCCCCCACCAGGCTCCCACCCATGTCTACCACCACCCCCACCCCCCAGCAGTGCAGGGGCAGCCTCCACCAGGCCCCCACTCATGTCTCCCACCCACCCCACCCCCCAGCACTGTGGGGCACCCTCCAGCAGGCCCCCACTCATGTCTCCCACCCACCCCCACCCCCAGCACTGAGGGGCACCCTCCACCAGGCCCCCACTCATGTCTCCCACCACCCCCACCCTCCAGCCACCATGGGCAGCCCCCACCAGGCTTCCACCCATGTCTACCACCACCCCCAACCCCCAGCAGTGCAGGGGCAGCCTCCACCAGGCCCCCACTCATGTCTCCCACCCACCCCACCCCCCAGCACTGTGGGGCACCCTCCACCAGGCCCCCACTCATGTCTCCCACCCACCCCCACCCCCAGCACTGAGGGGCACCCTCCACCAGGCCCCCACTCATGTCTCCCACCACCCCCAGCCACCATGGGCAGCCTCCACCAGGCCCCCACACATGTCCCCCTGCCCACAGGCCCTGACAATCCTCAAGCATGGGCCTCATGGCCAGCCACCACAGCCCAAAGACACAACCAAGTATTACATGCGCCCATGATACTACTCCAATGGAAACAATGTTAATGAACACATGTGTCTCACACACACACAATGGTTGCAAGTGAACCTGAAAACCCATATCATGACATGCATGAAAACAATGAGATGAAACCACACATTGAAGAATGAAAAAATCAAAATAATGTATTAAAAACAACAGTAATGGCAATCAAAATTAAACAAAATACACAAGTAAAAAAAAAGAAAAATAAGCTGGCTGTCCCTTTTCAAATTAAAATCAATAAATGATAATCCAAAAAAATGTCTTCCAAAGTTCAAGTCCATAAAAAGGAAATGAAGGGAAAAAAGAAATAGAAAACCATTGCTCCATGGAAAAAAATATTCATAGTAAAAAAAATATCCAAATGCAAAGTCCAACTATGTACAAAGTATTCAGGGTCCATCATCCCAACAGACGAAATGAAACTATATACAAACGGTGGAGCAGTGTCCGTCGACTCCAAATAAAAATAAACAATAAAGGAAACCTATCACTAAACAACTATATACAATGGCGGCGGGCAAGTCCAGCGGCTCACTCAGTGGTGTTCCGGGCCAGGGCATCATCGAACTCCTCGTCTATGTCCCGGAGGCGGTCCTGTTGCATGGCCCCGAGGGTCCGCAGGGACGCCGACATGTTCACCTCCAACTCCCTGCGGATTGCCTCGAGGCACTCGGCCTACCTCAGGGCCCTCTGCATGGAGTTCTCTGCCCTGACCATCGTGAGCCGCGCCTCTTCTGCCCGCCGCCGCTCCGCATCTATGGCGTGGCCCAACCGCTGCCACACGGAGGACACTTCCCGTCCAGGGTCCTCCTGCCCTCCGGCCGATGCCTGCCCCTCCGATGTTGAAGGCCCCGAGCTATCGTGGCTCCCACCTACAGCCTCCTGCTGCTGCAGCTGCTGCTGTCCATGTGCCCTGTCCGATGGTGCCTGCACATCCTCCTCCAGCTGGGGTGCAGTCGTTGATGTGGCCACCCCTGCTGGACGTCCGACTCCCGACTGTGGCAGGGATCTGTTGTCCACCAGCCTGGCCGCACGGTCGGAGGCAGCTCCACAGGGCACCCAGGTGACACATGGGTGGGAAGATGGCATGGAGGACGACTGGGGCAAAGGGGGTTCTGTAGAGAAGGGGGTCGGAACTAGGTCCAGGAAACGGAGGAATCCAGCCCTGGTGAGCTGTCCCAGTGGGTCAACGCGGTCAACGAGCCATGCGAGAAGACGTGCAGACTCATCATGAAAAGACTGCAGGTCAGCTCGCATGGCCCCTTGATGCAATGCCACCCCACCCTGGACAGGCTCAACCTGGTGCAGGATAGCCACATCCGCAGGGAGAGGAAGGCCAGATGTTGTAAGCCAATCCCCTCCCTGAGAACGGGTCTGGAGGTAGGCATCCCCGCTGGTGCAAGATGATGCAGTGACAGGAGCAGGGACAGGATTGCACACAGGCACCTCCACGGCGGCCTGTGCTGCCTCCTGTCCCTGATCCTGCACTGCACCACTAGCACCAGTGGAATCCCCACCTCCAGACCCCGCCTCTGTCGCTTGCACGGCCTCCTCCTCCTCCAAACCCCCACCAACCTGGATGACTCCGTGCCATCTTCCTCCATTGGGCCCTGTGGGGTCCCAGCTGCCCCTTCTGCTGCCGAGGATTCCAACTCCAACCTCCGCCTCTTGGACCTCCCCTCGGCAGCTGCGGCCTGGGACACGGCACCGGGCTCCTCACTCCCAGACGAGATCACAACCTGGGAGGGGATCCGGGCCTTGCGTCTCCGGCTGGTGGTGCGACCCCTGCCGCTGTGCTCCACAGCACTTTCTCCGCCCTCTTCATCAGTTGACGCTGCAGACAGGGAGAAAGAAAACACAGGCATCAGGGCACTGTGCAATGGACTCATACACACATGACAGTTATACATGAGTGGCATTGGTAAACCTCAGACATGGCATCACAATCCCCAACACACATGTCATTTCAGCTTGCACACATGAGCCATACCACAGCCATATTGCAACAGCCAGCACCATCCATTCACATACAACAGCATGAGCAGCCAAAGGTCATCCACACATCACATGCAACATAGGGAGTACACTACACATGCACACACACCACCAAACTTGCATGCATGTGTACACCTCCGCCAACTGTCGCAGTGTTTCCGATCGACATCCATGTCACACCTGACAATCATTCCTCTACATCCTGTGCCATGCAAGCCCACACACACAAGCACCATCCATGTGTCACACATGAGACCCCTCGCATGTGTCACCCTTACTGCCCTGTACACCCCCCCCTACTTGCCCACATAAAAATACATGTTCAACCTGCACACTCCTGGCACACCACCACACGCACAGCTTACAATCAGTATGCATGTACACTTACCGCTCGACTCCAGACGGGTCTGCCTCTCAAAGACCTGGATGTGGAGCGCTGGGGATATGCGTTCCAGGACCCTCATCTGATCTTCCGACAAGTGGCCCCGGCTCCCCTTAGCATCCGCTGCCTTCAGGAGGCGCCGGGCCTTGTTGAGGGTCCTGGACCTGAAGTCCTCCCAGCGCTTCCTGACACGTTCGTAGTCGCGGACTGCCACCTCCTCCGCGTTGATGGCAGTCACGATGTCCATCCAGATCCGAGTCCGTCCTTCCTTGTCGGCGCGCAACCTTCCGAAGAGGGCATCATACTGCCCCAGGACATGCTCCACCAGGACACCAACTTCGGTGGCAGTGAAGCTGGTGCCCCTCTGCCTCCTTGGCCGGGGGTTGCCACTGGTGCCAGATGTTGCAGTGCCCGACATGGCAACCCCAGAGGCAGGAGTGGGTGGGCAATTGGGTCCTGGGGCTGGGCTGTGGGGCGATGGAAAAGCAGTCGGGAGTCTTCGGTTCCAGCAGGGGTGGTCACAGCAACAGCACCCCTGGCTGATGTGCAGGCAGCAAATGTCAGGGCAAGTGGGCAGCAGGCAGTCAGGCAGCAGCAGATGGCAGGTGGGAGCGTGCTCAGGGCTCTTGGGGGCAGTAATTCGGCCTTCTGGGCAGGAGCGTGGTCTTCCATGTGTAAATGCGTGGCCAGCTTGATACGGAGTGATTTAGCACGTGAAAATCCAGCATGTCTGCATGTAATTCGAGGAAAGGCCCTTAGCGCGTAAGCGCGTCAGCACACGTCTGTACATTCATTGGACCAAAGGCCACCAGCGTATGCGCGTCTATGAAGTCACGTGCACGTTGGATATGGCACACGTTTGAGCTGTTGCGTGTTAAAAAAATGAAAGACACGTCCGAGTGTCAAAGCGTGTAATTGGTGGAAATGGCCTTAGCGCGTACACGCGGAAGTGACAAAGCGTGTAATTGGTAGAAATGGCCTAGCACGTACACGCGGAAGTGACGCTGGACGTGTGGGCCTGCATAAAAGGTACGTGTAGAACACCGTTTCCTTGTACGTGCTTTTCGTGGAGAGCGAGTGGGTGAAATCTGTACTTCTTGTCGTTTCACACGCGATTTACTTCACAGCGTTTCTTGTTCGTACTCCCTGTTACCTCTGACAGCTTTTTCTCTTTTTTCTCTTTTTTCTGGTTTTCCTGGGCCTGTTCCCTCAAACAGCGTTCCCTTCTACTGTTGTCCTTTCTCCTCAGACAGCGTACAATTCTTCTTTGGCGGGGGTGTTGCCAACGCGCACAAGCGCTTCTTTTTCACGCTCTTTTTCCTGGCAGACGGTGAGTCACGCACGTATCTAACATCTGTGCTTGCCCCGTGTGTAGCCTACCCCTTCAGAGGTCATTCTAGGCTGCGTGTGACACGCATACGTTCATTCTTGTGTTACTGGGTGCCACAGCGTAGTGCAGGTTTTTTTTCCACACACGTGGTCTAGGAGGGGTTGCGTGCACGTTATCTCCCTTTTTTGGGCTTCCTGTGCGTTGCGTGACCCGTCATCTTTTCCCAGGGGTCACATTCAGCCTTGCTAGAGCACTAGGGTACGGTTACCATCTGGTACCCAACCCCTTTGACCCCCAATTGCCCAGGACAATAGTTTACAGCCACTCCCATACGCACATTAACATCAGTGCCATGGTTGGGAGGCGAGGAATCCGTAAGGGTGGCAAAGGTGGACGAGCCACAAGTGGTGGCCATGGTGGATCCGGTAGGGGACGTGGTCGTTACTTGCAGGGTGACCTTGTCCCCCATGTGTGGAGGACCAGTCAAGGGAACCCATAATCCCCCCCGCCCCCCTGGTTGAGGGTGATGTGGCTGACACCATCCATGCTCAGCCCTTGTTGGACCAGCCCATTGTGGCACCAGACCTGGCTGACTCCATGGCTGACTTCCAGGTCAGCAGGCCTATGACACGTGCGCTGGTGCACGTTGATGTCATCAGGCCACGTGGATCAGGGGCAGCAAGGTCATCTGCTGCCCCAAGTAGGCAGGGTGGAGAGGCTGCAGGGGCAGCTGCGGCTCCATCCACCCCAGCTCTCACACACCCAGCCAGGACAGTGTCAGTCCTAGTCCATCCTGCTGACATTCCCCCTGACACCATTACACTTGAGCCAATGCCTGCACCAACTCCCATGCTGAGCGTGCAATCCCACACTCCTGATACAGAGTCCACCAGGGCTCCTGCCCCTAGGGTCCAGAGCGGCGTAGGACACTCAGGATCCCCACCACCTTCCAAGCGGAAGAGGAAGAGTGCTCGTCCGGCACAGGCTGATGCCCCAGACACAGCTACACAGTCCGGCCCGTCGAGGAAGCCCAGCTTCATGGATGCCGAACTGAATGCACTTGTCGAGTATGTGTCCGCACATAATAACGAAATGGTCATTGTTGCAGGATCCAAGACCACACTTGCACAACGCCAGGCACACTGGCAGACCAGTGCGGACATCGTAAGTGCCCTTGGAATCATGAGGCGCACAGCCAATGATTGCTATAAGCGCTGGAATGACCTAAAGCGCAGGGCAAAGAATAAGCTGGCCTTAAGTCATGCCGCAACTCTAGTGACTAGAAGACATGGAACTCACTCCACATGAGTCAGTCTCTGGGACCTACATCACAGAGGAACAGATCCAAGGCGTGGGAGATCTGCCAGATTATGAGGCATTGTCCGGTGAGTGCACATGCATGTGTGTGTCATCCATGTGCATGGTGTGTGTGTGAGGGCTTCTGTTTGTGTGCCAGGTGAGGGTGTGTGCACCTGAGTTGTTTGGGTCACCCATGTGCTTCATCCAATACATTCTGCGCAGCAGCATTTGGCCATAGCAGTATCCCTTCTGCCAACAGTAGACATCTAGCCCAACAGCACGCCAGTTGCCCCTGAAGTGTCACCTTGCCACAACATTGTTGCTTATTTTTCTCTGTTCATTCAGGCAGATTGTTTGCATTCCACCACTTTTACTAGGCATTTCTCAGTCCCCTAGTCACATGTCTGACATGGCTATGGTAAAGTGGAGTGACTTTGTTACCTGGATATCATTTGTTTAGACATGTCCCTGTGCAATCGGACCATTTTGGACTGGCAGCTCCAGGTGAAAAATCAGACCTGTTTGAATTAGAAAAGCTATTACATGAGGGAACTGGACTGAATGAATACGTGCTGCCCTCCTCTCCATCTTCACTCAATAGCAATGGTACATGCCATCTGTGTGATGGCATGTGTATTTCACCTGGCAATCACAGGCCAATGTGTGATGCCACTGCTAGGCAGCATGCAGCAAATGTGTTGATCTTCCATCTTGGTGTCATCAATGTGTGCCATTTGCCTCCCCTTCATACGCAGTGAGGGTGCATGCATGGGAGGGTTTTAGTCATGTGGGACATGTGTCAATAAAGTACTGGTTCTGTTGCTTCTCAGCCCTAATTGTGTGCCATAGTGCTAATGCCTGTTTCCATTTCTTTTCTTTCATGTCTTTGCAGGGGATGACGCACTTGATACAGCTGGGGTTGTGGAGATGGTGCAGACCCAGGAGGGGTCTCAGGCCCGACCGACCACCAGTGAGGGACGTGGTGTGGTGGTGGGTGAAAACCCACAACTGCTGCAGGTCGTGCTCTCAAGGGGTGTCTCTGGGTGCACCTCCCACGAGCTGTATTCAGGTGTCGATTCGGATGATGAGACCTATGTGGCATCGCAGGTGAGTGTTCCTGGGAGGGATTCTCTTCTGTCCGACCCACCTGCACCAGGGGTAGCACCCTCAATGGGGATGTCAGTGTTGGCAGGTCCGCCTTTGGAGGTTACGGATGCAGGGTCACACTCCGCAACATCTGATCCTGTTCCTGGGCCAGCAGATCAGAGGGGGAATGCAGTCCTGCAGCCTCAGGCAGTGCCGGCACAGCAAGGCGCATTTCGCCTTGCCCCAGACAGGTGTGGTGTCCGTCGACGTGGTGGCCGTACGCCACCTGGCAGTACCGCATGGAAGCAAACCATATACAGTATGGCTACCCAACAGGCAGCATCATCAGAGATGATGGCTCAGGCCATGGATAGGGTGGCCACTTCCATTGTCCCCCCAGAAAGGCTGATGGAGCGACTGCAGCAGGCAACAGACTCCATCTGCCAGTCACACAGGGAGGACATGTTGGCGTCCAACAGGGACAGGCGGGCGCCACTGGCGACTCTGCAGGATGCCCTTTCCATAGAGTCCCAGGGCCACATGGAAGCCCTGAGGGTGGAACTCAGTCAGATCAGGATGACCCTTGTTGAGCTTGAGGCTTCAACACACAGAAGGACAGAAGAGCAGCTGGAGCGTCTCACACGTACGCTCTCAGCTGAGATGCAGGCAACTCGGGCGGAGGTCCGGTCATCCCGTGAGTTGTTGCATGGGGACCTCCGCACGATTATCCTCCAGACCAGACCTTCCACATTCGCATGCTTGCTGCCATGGAGGAGCAGACTAGGGCTTTGCGTGGGCTGCCTCCCATAGTGCCACCACCTCCTGATGCAGCTGCAGAGTCTGTGGAGAGCGACCACAGTGATTCTCTCACAATAGGGTAGCCGTGTCGGCCACGAGCCCATGGAGGTGTTTATTTTTTCCCAGAATCCACACAGGTGGGTTCTGGTGTGCATCCTGACCTCGGACCTCCTGGGTGGCCTCCCCCACCCCCCCTGGCCCATTCATGGCCATTTTTGTTTTTTTTTCATATTTTTTTATTACAGTGTGTTGCCTTGTGTGGCTCCCGTGGGCATCCGCTGTATTGTGGCTGGGCACGTGCAGGCTTGTCCTGATTTTGGGTTAGATGCTTGGGTTTGTGAGACACACACCCCTCCTGCTTCCCGTTTCCATGGGCTTGCAAAGGGTGTCCCCAAGTGACATTGACTTACACGGTAACGTTGGACTCCCACTACATGTGTGGGTAGTCCAGTCAATACTGTGTATACATTCCTAGTGCATATTGCTGTTGTGTTGTACACTGCATGTTGCATAGATGTGCAACTCATCATCCATGTCTACCTCCTAATTTGCAGGTCCTTTCCTCATGTCTACACAAGGCCCTCTACTTTGGAGATGGAGTCCATGTTGGCAGCAGTGCACCTACAACTCTACATGGCGGCAACACTGTACAGTTGGAAGTGGTGGGAGTGCAGGCATTTCCAGGTGGTGAGGCTACTAATTTCTTACATTCGTAATGTCATGTTAATGGTAGTTTTGAGGGTCAGTAGCTGATAAGTGTTATTGCTAAATACCTGCTCAAGTGTGTTGTTGGTCCTGTATTACTGTGAGCATTTCAGGTGTCGCTAGTTTCAATTAGGGACACTCTACTTTGTGACACCTGTGTCATGTTGTGGGGATTACTTTGTTTGCCCGCACATAGCATGATATGGCATGGTGTGTCGTGTGGCGGTGCTGGGGATGGGTTGGGTGACATGGCACTGTCCTCATGTTGCATTTTGCAAGTGGGTATTCATTTTAGCTGCATGAATGTGTTTTTTCACGAAACTGCATTGGTGGTGTCTGTGTAGGTAGGGATGCACACATTGTAACACTTCCAGGTTGATATGGTTTTGACGGTTGATTCTCCAGACATTCAGGATCATTGTCAGGTTGAGTCATCATTGATTGTCAGATGTTATGTGCCAGGGCAGTGTGCACTCCAAAGGGGTGTGATTTCTATGTGAAGTAATTAGCCACTAGCTGTGCACGGGCTGCCTCCCCCCGTGCCCTTTCCCCTCCCATGCGCAGCGGGCGTGCATGTGGTTGGGGATGTAGGGGCACCACCATGTCCATGGCCAGGCCCCGGCGTGTTGCAACGTTGTGCAGGACACATGCTGCCACTATGATCCTGCACACTACTGGGTGAGCGTATAACAGCTGCCCGCCAGAACGGTCAAGGGAGCGAAAGCGTGACTTAAGCACTCCGAATGTGCGCTCCACTATGCCCCGGGTTGCTATGTGGGCTGTGTTATATCTTACCTCGGGTGGCGTGGTGGGGTTCCGAATTGGCGTCATCATGTGGGGGCTGAGAGGGTAGGCACTGTCCCCTGTGGAGGTGGTGATGGGTATCATTGGTTGGGTTGTGACCCGGCTCAGTATCTGCCATTCATGCATGTGCAGTGGCATTCATACTCACCAAGCAGCCATGTATCGCCATGCCGCCCAGCTTCTAGGTCCCGGCTTAGGGTGGACATTCGGTAAATGAAGCTGTCGTGGGTGGACCCGGGATAGTTGGCATGTACTGAGGTGATGATTCCCTTGGCATTACATACTACCTGCACGTTGATGGAATGCCAGTGCTTGCGGTTCCTATAGATGTGCTCAGATGCCCTGGGGGGACGTAGAGCCACATGGGTGCAGTCGATGGCACCTAGCACTTTGGGGAATCGTGCCACACCGTAAAAATCCAGGGCGGCAGCATGCCTTTCTGCAGGTGTTCTGGGCAGGTATATGTGCCTGCGGACTGATGGGCGTGCAGTGATGATGTTCAAGACCTGGTGTAGGCAGCGTGACTGCGTGGCCTGTGACACCCCACCCACTATGGCACTTGTCCGCTGAAATGATCCAGTGGCTAAGAAGTGCAGTAAATTGAGGACCTTCTCCAGGAGGCTGAGTGCTTGCGAGCACAGGGTGGGTGATGTGAGGTCATCCTCCCACTCACTCACCAGGTCCAGTATTATGTGTGGTGGAAACCTGTACCTCCCATACACCTGGTCATCAGGCATCCCAAAAAGGCTGGTTCTGGGTGTGAAAATTCTGGCCCTGACTATCCTCCTCCTCCTCCTTTGGTAGCCCACGGCCACTGCTGCTAGGAACGGTATATTCATCCTGGCGTCTGAGCTTGTTAGTTTTTTGCGCACAAATTTATGCGTCGCGGGTCGACGTATGCCTGCTTCCTACTGGCGTATGTGTTTCTTTGCGCGTGTTGTAGGCGAGCGTGTGAAACTTCCCGTGCAACCCTACAATCCACGTACCCAGGCCAATAGCGTGTGGAAATTCCCGTGCACCCAGGAATACACGTGCGCTGATGTACTCGCGTGTGTAAGTGCCCGCGCACCCCTGAAATACACGTACATAGGCCAATCGCGTGTACGCGCACTTTTGTCCAATTACACGCGATGACACTCTGACGTGCAGTCTTTCCACGTGTGCTCCGTCATCACGTGCTATGAGGGAAACACCCGTGCGGGTCACGTCAAAAACGTGCTTACGCGCTGAGGGCCTTTGGTCCAATAGAATCGCGTATGCGTGCTGACGCGCTTACATGCCAAGGGCCTTTCCTCGAATTTCACGCTGACGTGCAGGATTTTCACATGTCAAATCACTCCGTATCAAGCTGGCCACGCGAAAACACACGAAAGACAATGCTCCTGCCCAGAAGGCCGAATTACTACCCCCCAGTGCCCCGAGCAGCCTCCCACGTGCCATCTGCTGCTGCCTGCCTGCCTGCCTGCTGCCACTGTGCCCTGCCATTTGGTGCCTGCACATCAGCCATCTGCAGGGGTCCAGTTGCTGTGTCCACCCCTGCTGGAACAGAAGACTCCCGACTGGGATAACATCGCTCCACAGCCCAGCCCCAGGACCCAGTTGCCCACCCACTCCTGCCTCTGGGGTTGCCATGTCGGGCACTTCGACATCTGGCACCAGTGGCAACCCCAGGCCAGAGGGGCAGAGGGGCACCAACTTCACTGCCGCCGAAGTTGGTGTCCTGGTGGAGCATGTCCTGGGGCAGTATGATGCCCTCTTTGGATCGTCCCGCGCCAGCAAGGAAGGACGGGAGAGGATCTGGGCCGACTGTGTGGTTGCCATCAACGCGGAGGGGGTGGCAACCCGCAACGTCCAGAAGATCAAGAAGCGCTGGGAGGACTTGAGGTCCAGGACCCTCGTGAAGGCCCGGCGCCTCGTGGTGGGGGGCGGGGGCCGCATGACTTCCATCCAGATGAGGGTCCTGGAACGCATACGCCCAGCGCTCCACGCCCAGATCCTTGAGAGGGAGACCCGTCTGGAGTTGAGCGGTAAGTGGCCAAGCATTGCTGTGTGAGACAGGGCATGTTGCGGTGTGCTGGTTGTCTGATACTTACCTGTATGTGTGACATAGGCCATGTACGCATGTATGTGTGCAGGGACATCATGGTAATGCATGTGCGACCAGTGATGTGTGAACCACATGGTCGTTGCATGTGTTTAAATGCGACATGGGGAGCCCTATGCAGATTTTACACATGAGAGCATGCCATCTCTGTTCTTGGACATGGGTGGGGATGAGGGATGGGTGCTGATGCCAGGTACATATATGGTAGCCATGTCTGTGTGCCTGACCTGCGTGTCTGTGACTTGTGAATGCCATGGATGCATGACACATGTCTGTGACAATGCACAGATTCACTGATGCAGCCTAGTTATCCTTATATCCGCTGTGTTTGGGGTGTATGAGGCCAGATGGATGTGACTGAGGTGAAGTGTGTGCATGTGATAGGCATGACCCATGATGCATGTGAGTTCCATATCATTGTATGTTTCAAGAGTCCATTGGACATGTATGGAAATGTCCATGGCATGCACCATGCCTGTTACTGTGTGTGTTTTGCCTGAACTGACCCATGTGTTGTGGAGGGACATGATGGAAGTGTACTTTGACAGTGGTACTCATCTGCTATTGCTTCCTGTCTAGGGGACCATTGTACAGTACCCTGATGCTTGTGTTCTATGTCTCCCTCTACGCAGCGGCTAGTGAAGAAGAGGGCGGAGACGGCGCTGTGGAGCAAGGCGGCGGGGATGCCCCACGGCTGCAGCGGAAGGGGTGGGTGAGCCCCCACAGGGGCCTGCTACGGCGGAAGACGTGAGGAGCCATCCAGGTTGGTGGTTTCCACAGAGGAGGAGGAGGCCGCCACTGAGGCGCACATGGGGCCTGGTGTGGGCATCCCTGCTGGTGCAAGTGGTGCAGTCCAGGGGCAGGGGCAGGAGGCAGCACAGGTCACCGTGGAGGGGCCTGTGCATGTCGCTGTCCCTGATCCTGTGAGTGCACCACCAGGCCCGTCCGCAGGTAGAGGGGATGTCCATGTCACCTGACTCCCCTCCACCTGTGGACGAGGTGACCCGTGGCCGTATGGAGAAGGTCCTGATTGGGGTCGCGATGCGCGCGGGTGCAATTCGTGATGACGTGCATGCTTCCCGGGAGGAGCACGCACGTCATCACGAAGAGCACCGTGCCGACGTGGCCCAATTGGGATCTTCCATGTTCGGGGGTTTCCTGCATGTGTCGGCCAATCTGGCGGCCCTCTCCTCCTCTGTGGAGGCTATACGCCGGTCGTTCTCCTTGCCGTCTTCCCACCCAGATGCCACCAGGGCCCCCTGTGGACATGCCCTGACCAATGCAGCCAGCTCGGTGGGGAGCCCATCCCTGCCACAGTCGGGAGTCGGAGGTCCAGCAGGGGTGGACACCACAGCAACTGTACCCCAGCAGATGGAGGATGTGCCGGCATCATCAGGCAGGGCACGTGCACGACGGCGTCGGTGGATTCCATCAGCCTGGATGCCGTCGTGCTGGCAGAGGTGGTTGCGTCGGAGGCAGCAGCAGAGTCAACGTGGGAGGCATCATGGCTCGGGGCCATCAACATCGGAGGGGCAGGCATCGGCCGGAGGGCAGGAGGACCCAGGACGGGAAGTGTCTTCCGTGTGGCTGCGGTTGGGCCAGCAGATAGGTGCGGAGCAGCGGCGGGCGGAAGAGGCACGGCTCATGATGGTCAGGGCGGAGAACTCCATGCGGAGGGCCCTGAGGCGGGCCGAGTGCCTCGAGGCAATCCGCAGGGGGTTGGAGGATGGCGTCGTCCCTGCGGACCCTCAGGGCCATGGAACAGGACCGCCTCTGGGACATAGACGAGGAGTTTGATGATGCCCTGGCCCGGAACACCACGGAGTGAGCCGCTGGACTTGCCCGCCGCCTTTGTATATAGTTCTTTAGTTTTAGGTTTCCTTTGTTTCTTCTTATGATTTGGAGTCGACGGACACTGCTCCCCTTTTTGTATATAGTTGCATTTTAGTTAGGGTTTTTTGTAGGTTTCCTTTGTTCAGTTGGGCTCAGGGACCCTTGGATGTTTTGTACATAGTTCTTCATTGGATTGTTTTATTTTTTTTGTTTTTATTTATTCACCATGGAGCAATGGTCTTTGCATTTATTTTTCTCTCTTGGATTGATTTTATTTTTAATGTGACTTTGAACAACATTGCCATTGTAGTTTGTTTCATTTCATTTGCATTCAATTTTTTTTAATACAATTTTGTTTTCATACTTCACTGTGTGGTATCATCTCATTGGTTTCATGCATGTCATGTTGGGTGTTTTCCCATTCAATTGCAACCATTGTGTGTGACGGACATTGCTTCATTTGCTTTATGAACATTGGGGGTGTAACATGTAATTTCCATTCCCATGTGGGTGAATGGGTTACTTGGTAGGGCCTTTTGGCTGTGGAGGCTGACCATAACACACATGATTGGGGATTGTGAGGACCTGGGTGCAGGGGGACATGTGTGGGGGCCTGGTGGAGGGTGTCCCTGCACTGCTGGGGGGTGGGGGTGCAGGGGTACATGTGTGGGGGCCTGGTGGAGGGTGCCCCATGACTGCTGGGGGGTGGGGGTGCAAGGGGACATGAGTGGGGGCCTGGTGAAGGGTGCCCCACAGTGCTGGGGGGTGGGGTGGGTGGGAGACATGAGTGGGGGCCTGGTGGAGGGTGCCCCACAGTGCTGGGGGGTGGGGTGGGTGGGAGACATGAGTGGGGGCCTGGTGGAGGGTGCCCCTGCACTGCTGGGGGGTGGAGGTGCAGGGGTACATGTGTGGGGGCCTGGTGGAGGCTGCCCCATGACTGCTGGGGGGTGGGGGTGCAAGGGGACATGAGTGGGGGCCTGGTGGAGGGTGCCTCACAGTGCTGAGGGGTGGGGTGGGTGGGAGACATGAGTGGGGGCCTGGTGGAGGCTGCCCCTGGTGGCTGGGGGGTGGGGGTGCAGGGGTACATGTGTGGGGGCCTGGTGGAGGGTGCCCCATGACTGCTGGGGGGTGGGGGTGCAAGGGGACATGAGTGGGGCCCTGGTGGAGGGTGCCCCACAGTGCTGGGGGTGGGGTGGGTGGGAGACATGAGTGGGGGCCTGGTGGAGGCTGCCCCTGGTGGCTGGGGGGGGTGCAGGGGGACATGTGTGGGGGCCTGGTGGAGGGTGTCCCTGCACTGCTGGGGGGTGGGTGTGCAGGGGTACATGTGTGGGGGCCTGGTGGAGGGTGCCCCATGACTGCTGGGGGGTGGGGGTGCAAGGGGACATGAGTGGGGGCCTGGTGGAGGGTGCCCCACAGTGCTGGGGGGTGGGGTGCAAGGGGACATGAGTGGGGGCCTGGTGGAGGCTGCCCCACAGTGCTGGGGGGTGGGGTGGGTGGGAGACATGTGTGGGGGCCTGGTGGAGGCTGCCCCTGCACTGCTGGGGGGTGGGGGTGCAGGGGTACATGTGTGGGGGCCTGGTGGAGGGTGCCCCATGACTGCTGGGGGGTGGGGGTGCAAGGGGACATGAGTGGGGGCCTGGTGGAGGGTGCCCCACAGTGCTGGGGGGTGGGGTGCAAGGGGACATGAGTGGGGGCCTGGTGGAGGCTGCCCCACAGTGCTGGGGGGTGGGGTGGGTGGGAGACATGAGTGGGTGCCTGGTGGAGGCTGCCCCTGGGGGGTGGGGGTGATATGGGACATGAGTGGGGGCCTGGTGGCAGGTGCCCCACAGTGCTGGGGGGTGGGGTGGGAGACATGAGTGGGGGCCTGGTGGAGGCTGCCCCTGCACTGCTGGGGGGTGGGGGTGGTGGGAGACATGAGTGGGGGCCTGGTGGAGGCTGCCCAGGGTGGCTGGGGGTGATATGGGACATGAGTGGGGGCCTGCTGGCAGGTGCTCCACAGTGCTGGGGGGTGGGGTGGGTGGGAGACATGAGTGAGGGCCTGGTGGAGGGTGCCCCTCAGTGCTGGGGGGAGTGGGGGGTGCGAGATATGAGTGGGAGCCTGGTAGAGGCTGCCCATGGTGGCTGTGGGGTGGGGGTGGTGGGAGACATGAGTGGGTGCCTGGCGGAGGGTGCCGCTGGTGGCTGGGGGGTGGGGGTGCAGGGGGACATGTGTGGGGGCCTGGTGGAGGGTGTCCCTGCACTGCTGGGGGGTGGGGGTGCAGGGGTACATGTGTGGGGGCCTGGTGGAGGGTGCCCCATGACTGCTGGGGGATGGTGGCGCAAAGGGACATGAGTGGGGGCCTGGTGGAGGGTGCCCCACAGTGCTGGGGGATGGGGTGGGTGGGAGACATGAGTGGGGGCCTGGTGGAGGGTGCCCCTCAGTGCTGGGGGGTGTGGGGGGCGGGAGACATGGGTGGGGGCCTGGTGGAGGGTGCCCCTGCACTGCTGGGGGATGGGGTGGGTGGTAGACATGGGTGGGAGCCTGGTGGGGGCTGCCCATGGTGGCTGGGGGGTGGGGGTGGTGGGAGACATGAGTGGGGGCCTGGTGGAGGCTGCCCCTGGTGGCTGGGGGGTGGGGGTGCAGGGGGACATGTGTGGGGGCCTGGTGGAGAGTGTCCCTGCACTGCTGGGGTGTGGGGGTGGTGGGAGACATGAGTGGGTGCCTGGTGGGGGCTGCCCATGGTGGCTGGGGAGTGGGGGTGGTGGGAGACATGAGTGGGGGCCTGGTGGAGGCTGCCCCTGGTGGCTGGGGGGTGGGGGTGGTGGAAGACATGAGTGGGTGCCTGGTGGAGGCTGCCCCTGGTGGCTGGGGGGTGGGGATGCAGGGGGACATGTGTGGCGGCCTGGTGGAGGGTGTCCCTGCACTGCTGGGGGGTGGGGGTGCAGGGGTACATGTGTGGGGGCCTGGTGGAAGGTGCCCCATGACTGCTGGGGGGTGGGGGTGCAAGGGGACATGAGTGGGGGCCTGGTGGAGGGTGCCCCACAGTGCTGGGGAGTGGGGGTGGTGGGAGACATGAGTGGGGGCCTGGTGGAGGCTGCCCCTGTACTGCTGGGGGGTGGGGGTGGTGGGAGACATGAGTGGGGGCCTGGTGGAGGGTGCCCCTCAGTGCTGGGGGGTGTGGGGGGTGGGAGACATGAGTGGGGGCCTGGTGGCAGGTGCCCCACAGTGCTGGGGGGTGGGGGTGCAGGGAGACATGAGTGGGGGCCTGGTGGAGGGTGCCCCACAGTGCTGAGGGGTGGGGGTGCTGGGTGACATGAGCAGGTGTGCAGGATAGTCCCCTGTGGTGTCGGCTGCCTGCAGGGGACGTGGAGGGTGTACAGGGAATACCTGGGAGCACCCAGCCAAGTCGCATGTAGAATTCCCCGTGTACCCCTGAAATACACCTATCCAGCCAAATCGCGTGTGGAAATTCCCGCGCACGTACCCGGCCAAATCGCGTGTGAAACTTCCCGCGCACCCCTGAAATCCACGTACCCAGCCAAATCGCGTGTGGAAATTCCGTGCACGTACCCGGCCAAATCGCGTGTGGAACTTCCCGCGCACCCCTGAAATCCATGTACCCTGCCAAATCGCGTGTGAAACTTCCCACGCACCCCTGTAATCCACGTACCCTGCCAAATTGCGTGTGAAACTTCCCGCGCACCCCTGAAATCCACGTAACCAGCCAAATCGCGTGTGGAAATTCCCATGCACGTACCCGGCCAAATCGCGTGTGGAACTTCCCGCGCACCCCTGAAATCCACGTACCCTGCCAAATCGCGTGTGAAACTTCCCACGCACCCCTATAATCCACGTACCCAGCCAAATCACGTGTGAAACTTCCCGCGCACCCCGAAATACACGCACATGTTATTTTTCAGTCAGCGGGTGTCCATGTTTGTGGGTACCCCTTTGCACGTCATTTGTCCTGGAGGGCCACAGTATAGGACATTCATCAAAGCTGTATATAGGTGCTATTTGTTGGTGCACCTTTTGGCGCACATTTATTACAGGCGCTTAGACGCTACCGCCTGCTTTCTTGTGGCAGTCGTGTTTGTGCCTGTGCGCTGGTTTGACCGTGCGCTGTTTTGCCCTATTCGATTCCATGAATACGTGTTGTAGGCGAGCGCGTGGGCGTTCCGCGCACTTGCACCCTGTACTTCCCCCGTGACGCCCACATTTTGGCAAGTTGTTCCCCATTCCGAGTGTTCCGCCTACTTTTGTTGTGTGCGCCGCGCTATGTGCGATTTTCGCTGTGGCCTGTGCGATTTTCGCTGTGACCTGGCACACGCCATTAGATGGCCTGTGCGCCAACGTGCGCCACGCACTTTTTTAGCGCACATCCGATGGTTTTCTAGCGCACAGCCTTCCATGAATCGATGTGCGCTGCTTTTCGCACTTGCACTGCGATTTTCGCTATTCCACTGCGAATCGCACGTTTTTGGCCACTTGCGCCGCGCTAATTATTCCATGAATCGGCCTATTAGTGTATATATATATTCAGTAAAAAACTTTGTTAAAGGGACGTTATGGTTCCAAGTAAAACCAAAAAAAACCTGAAATTCGCCAGTTATGGTAAGCTAAACAACCATAACTTGCGCCACCACCGTGCACTGCTAAGAAAACACCCAGGACATCAAAGATGACATCACAAATGTCATTGATGACATCACTGATGATGTCACATGTCTAGCTCACTCTTTTTTCCTTTACTGATATATCTAGGCCAGTAACAGTCAGAAACTAAAAATTCACTATACTATAGTACAAAGTACTATATTTGTAGACTTATACTTCAAATATGTTCTTACAGTAATTCACTTAGGGTCCACTCAAAGCATATGAAACATATACAAAGGGGAAAACACAGACTTGGAAGAAAGCAATGCTTTCTATGTATGAAGATGATTAGTAAGGTTATCAACACTGTCTTATAGTTCTGTTGTTTTTTTAATACTGCACTTTCCCTGGATATGCTCATATTTGTACATATTGCACTTACTCTACTTTCCTTAGGTTCTAGTCGCCATATGTGATAGTTATACATAGGGAAGTAGTAGCTTTGAAGCAGAGCAATCATTTCTGTGCATGAAGATAATCAGTTAGGTTATGAAGATTGTCGGGTAATACTGCTGTTTTTTTGTTTACTTCACTTTCCCTGCAAATGCTCTTTTTGTATGTGTTTTGTTGTCTGTTTGCTTTTTGTGTGCAGTAATACAATAATGGAGTAAGTGGGTTTGGTTAGGTACTTATTCAATGTTTCACAGTATGCAAGACTCTAATAAGAAAGCATTTATAATTTTAGTATTTAAAATGGCAAGATTATTAATATTGCATATTCATCATGTATGCTGCACACTATGACTATGTTACTACATGTGTACCTTGGTATATTGGAAAAAACTTTATAATACAATGGTATTTGGATTAATGCATTACTTAGTGCACTACGTACGTCATGATATTTAGTCCAATGATCCTTGACACTTTTTTGTTAACATTACAATAAAAATCCATTGTGCATACTTTTCATGAAAGGTAAATGCACATGTGATGTCATCAGTGATGTCATCAATGACATTTGTGATGTCATCTTTGATGTCCTGGGTGTTAGTCCTAGCAGTGCACGGTGGTGACGTGAGTTATGGTTGCTTAGCTTACCATAACTGGCAAATGTCAGGGGTTTTCGGTTTTACCTGGCACCATAACGTCCCTTTAACAAAGTTTTTTTACTGAATTTCATAGGTTTTTAGTAGTACAACTTAACCATAACATCCCTTGAACAAAGTTTTTTTACTGAATATACATTTTCATAGTGTACATTTGATAGATGTTTACTAGGATTCCCTTACTTTATATACATGTAACATAGAACATACCAAACAACCCGCTAATGATTTTGATGTCTGCGGATGGTCGTGGATGACATCAACACTACCCAAACACTCAGGGGATATCTGAAATTGTTCTATCATACCATATAAACACTGCACAAGTTCAAAAAGCAGCACAAAAACACATTATATATAATAATAAATAAGCAGTGGAACCTACATATTTAATACATCAACCATCCATTTAAATACCATATGTAATAAAATGGATTATACCATAACAAAAAAGTTATACCTCCAACATATTTACCTCACAGAAACTGCAGAGCTAGAAGCAACAATAGACCTACACAACACTATGAATACAATTTACCAGAAACAAGTACTTCATTTTTCCTTATATATTTCTAAACTTTTGTATGAGGTATGGTACAATTAATATATTTTTGTTTTTCACACAGAAATGTGCAGTACTTTGGAGTGGCTTGAAGAACATTTTCCACGTGAGGAAATGTCTGAAGACAGTGATAATAATGGTAGACACTTCTCTATATAAGCAAATTAATAATCATTACTTTATGTGTACTTAACATATATATATTTATTTTTAACAGACCATACAAACATTTAAAATATTACACCAAAGACACATTGGAAAAGACTCTGCAACGCATGGAACAGACCGCATTCAGGCCGTCAGAGCCGGGAGCACGACCTCCAGATAAGGATTTAATGACTTCTATAAGCTCTTCAACTTTGATTGGTTGATCTAGTATATTAGGGGTCTCAGTGGTTAGTGTAGGGAGGTCTAGGTCGTCTAGGTACCGGAACGTATCTTCTTTATTTTTTTTATCATGATTGGAATAGAGGGAGGAGTAGAATTCAGCAAAGGCGGAATTAATGTCCTGCTCCTTATTAACCATTACCCCAACCTCTGTCTGTATGCTGGGAATCGGGTTGTGGTTTTAAGCATATTGGCTAAGATTTTCCCGGCTTTGTTACGTTCCCCATATCTGTGGGCTATGGCTGGTGCGGCCATGTATAGAACTTCCCTATTAGCCAACTCATTGAATTCCGTTAGCGTGGACTGAATTTCCGAAAGGGTTCCCTTGTCCAATGTGACATCATATTTGGTTTGTAGCGAGTCTATTTTGGCTTCGGCTATACCCAGTTCCCTTCACACGGATTTCAACATACCCGTAGATTTGCCCAGGATGATTCCCCGAATCCAGACCTTGAATGCCTCCCACAGGGTAACGTAGGTGGACACCGAACCCTCATTTAATTCCAGAAATTCTGCGATCTCCGTGTGTAGGGTTTCACAGATATTGGGATCTTTCAGGATCGCGGGGGGCATTCTCCATCTTCTAGCCAGGGGTGGAGTGTCACCTAGGTTAATATCGAGTATTACCAGTGAATGATCTGAGAGGGTACAGGGGTGTATTTCGCAGCCAGAAACCATTCTGGCTAGGGATGAGCTAATGAGCCAGTAATCTATGCGCGAGTGAGAATCGTGGACGGACGAATAAAAGGTGAACTTCCTCTCATATGGGTGTAGCGTGCGCCATGCATCTATCATATCCGTCTCTTCCATCAGCTGTCTCACGACTAGTGCAGCTTTGGATGGGGCTCTAGGGGTGGCTGAGGAACGATCTAGGGATTGATCTAATATCGTGTTAAAGTCTCCACCCCAAATTATTTGTGACTCCCCTTATGTGGCCAGCATATCAAGTATTGTACAGTAAAATTGCGTGTCATCCACATTGGGACCATATGTATTGATCAGAATTATTTGGTGCCCTGCCAGTTCCCCCCACACCAGTGTATACCTGCCTTGCGGGTCTATTTTACTAGAGTGATATTTAAAGCACAGTTTGGGGTGTATGAGAGACAACACTCCCCTCTATTGCGCTGAGTATTCCGTATAGTATATATGGGGGCCACACTGTGGTAGGAATTTGGTATTAACATTCCCCAGTGCATGTGTCTCTTGTATAAAAAGGATGTGAGGGTTGTGGCGTGCAATGTATGCAGCGATCTTCCTTGCTTTAACCGGATTATTAAGCCTGCAAATGTTCCATGAGAGCAGCTTAATGTTTAAGCCCCTATTAGCCTGTGTCATAATTGTATCTCAGGATAATCATCTGCCCATGGCATTGCCCCTGCCTCAAGTGGTGAGGGTGTCCTGCTATAAAACCACTCTCTGATTTTAACAATATAACTTCCCCGAACAGTTCTGGTGCAGTGCCAAGATGAACCCTTTCTCGATTTCCCCACCAACCCCCACCCACATCATCAACCCCAACATGACGATGTATCCCCTGAAACATAACCTGAGAAGTCTCTTGGGGGTAAGAGCTGTACTCACGCGGCCGTCTTCCAAAGGGGGCCACGGCCTTCCTTAACATATGTGGTGGTCGGGGCCACCTCGCCACTCATAGGATTTTCAACCTTGTGGTGGTTCGGCGTGGATTAGGAACCATCAGCCAACTGGTCGTCTGGCTCGTCAGGCAGGTGGGGCGGCAAGTTCTGGTTCACCGCCCGTTCCCTTGGGGGAGCGGAATGGAGGCTTCAACATACATCATGGCTTCCGTAGGGTTTTCAAAGAAATGCGCTCGGCCCCCGTGTTGGATCCTCAGCTAAGCCGGGAAGACGAGCGCATAAGGAATCTGGCGTAGTCTCAGCTGTTTCTTAACTGGTTCATAGGATCTTTTCAGTGATTGCACATTTGTTGAAAAATCCGGGTATATATGTATTCTATTGTTCTCGTAGAATAGGGAGCCCTTCTCCCTGGAAATCCTCAGGATACCGTCTCTGTCTCTATAATTAAGGAGATGAGCAATAATTGTATGGGGCGGTGCTCCATGCCTGGGAGGGGGTGCCAAGGTGCGATGAGCACGCTCCACAAGAAAATGGTCTGAAAAGGAGTGAGGGCCCAGTAGGGATTTCAAAAGGTTTTCTACTTGTCGTTCCATAGATCCCTTGCCAAAGGTCTTGGCCACCCCGACCAGACGGATGTTGTTTCTTCTGGACCGCGATTCGAGGTCCTCGCATTTATTTAGGGTTTTCCGGAGGTCACCTTTTAGGTGGGTGATGTCCCGTCTATGCTGAATTATCGAGTCCTCATTAGCGCTAATCCTGCCCTCCGCCTCAGTGGTTTGTGTGCTCTCCTTATCTACCCTTACCTTCAAGGAACTGATTGTTGCCCCAATATCATCCAGCTTGCTATTGACTGCAAGAAAGCCATTCTGGCCATTGACATCAGCCTGTCCACTCTTTCATCCATCAGGGGTTCTGGTTGGCTATCTGCTGGCCCAGGTGGAGGCGTGGTGGACTCCTGTGGTTGGGAGTTGGTTGGGAGTTGGTAAAGGAGTCAATTGGGCCAGTTTTCTTGGGGCCTATCGCCCTCCTATTGTGGCAGCCCATATAACAGCTCGGGTGGCTTGTGTTCTCCCACGTCACTCCGGTATTCGTTGTGTTGTAGGTAGTTGTTTCAGATGGGGCATAGCACGTCAGTGCACCTCAATGTTGATCACCCCCGCCACCCAGGTCGCGACGCTCAACCGTCCCGGAGTGGAATGGGCATGCTAGAGTGCACACCATAGAACGGGACTGTGAGTCAATGTTTAGGTATTCCCATGAACACCGCTGGCCTTCCGGATCTAAGTTCCCAGAGTACCTCAGGTGTCCTGGCAGCGCCCCCCTGCCACGGACAGAGGTCAGTGTGTGGACTACACAGGCAGCTGCCCGGCTCCAATGGTGGACGGCATGCACCTCCACATGCGCCGTATCACAGGCAGCCCCAGAGCCCAAGGTCCCCTGGGTCATATACACATTATTAGGGGCTGGGTGCAATTTAGGGCAGGGGAGTATGGCCCCCCGGGTGTGGGGGTGAGCGGGTAGTACCTTCTGGGTTGCAAGAGTTCAGGATGTCAGCTCCCTCTGCACAGGGGCACCGCCACCGGGGGACCCCCACCTCCAGATTAGGATGTTGCGTGACAGCGGTCCGATCCGCCAGTCACAGTTATAGGCCCATACTTCGGCAGCGGTCCCGGCTCCACAGATAACAGGTGGATTCGCATTGCCCCGAAGCGGAGTCGAAGGGCTGCAGGTGCCGGGAGGGGGCCGCAGTCGAAGATGTCAGTATGGCGGTCCACCACCGTCTCAAGTGTAGCCCTCAGAGGGGGAGCAGGTTTATCTAGCAGACAGCTCCCACACAATCAGGAGGATTCGTGTGGGCAGGTGGCCTCGGAGGCTGTCTCAGGTCCACAGATGGGTCATTGTCCCTCCAACGTGGGATGTAGGAGCGATGAGCCCCAAGCCCCGGGGGGGCCGCGGAGGAGGATTTCGCTGTGGTGGACCTCCGGTGTCCGGGCACAGCACCTGGGGTGCAAGCGGTAGGTCCCCTCAGCGGGCAGGAGGCCGGTGAACGCGGTGCCCGCCGTCGGCCAACAGTAGTATCTCGGTGAGATTCCGAGCCAAAGGGCATGCTGCGCAGCCCTCCCCCACTCGGCCTGCTAGCAGGGTCACGCCTCCGGTGTGTAGTTGATTCAACGCGGAGCCGCGACACAGGCCGCCTCCACTGTTCTGCCGGCGAAAGTTCCTTGGGCCGTATCTCACGAGCCCATGTCCGTTTTCCTCCCAGATTCGGATGGGCAGTGCTGCAGACCCTCCACCACCAGACGGTGTGTTTACCGGCGTTCCGGTAGCTCCAACAAGGAGTTATTATATTAAGGATTAATTATGGGCTGGAGCTCTCCTTTCAGTCGGCCTTCAGCGTTGAGCGCAACAGCGCCCCCCCAAGCTGCAGATTGTTTAACGGGTACTGCTTTGTATGGAAAATCTGAAAATATATTATGGCTAAGTCTTGGTCCTGCTAAATCTAGAAAAAGAGTTCTCAAATCATATGAGGACATAGAAACAATAGCCAAAAATGACCCCAACAGCCAAGACATTTTGAAAAACAATTTACTAGACACATACTACCCGAACAGGAGTACCACTTTGGAAACCATGTGTCTATACCACATGGCCCAAAACTTTGAATACAAAAATAATATAAAACCCGATGAAAAAAAGGTAGATATACAGTGACAGATTGTGAAGTCAGCTTACTGAAACTTACCTAATGAAGCTTAATTTATCATATCAAATTGTCATTAAAACTCCTCAACTGAAAGAACTATAATACATGTCCCTGCTACAATTTTTTAAACCATGGAGAAAAGAAGAAGACATACTAGAAAACTATGACTCCTATGAAGATGCTTCCAAAGCAAATGAAAGCACTATCACCGATGTAAACTTTACGCAGTACAAAACAATGTTGCACAATGAACAGCAACACGAAGAAGAACTCCAGGCCCAACTAGATAAGGACACTCCCGACAGTAGTCAACCTTCTGTAACAGGAAGCCAAGAACCACTGGGACAGCCACTAATAGCAAATGAGGCAGAATTAGCTATGACAGAAGTAGAAAACACCATGTGTCACTATGAAGAAAATACAGAAGACTTAACTGTACAACAGTCAAAACTGAACAAAGAGCGGCACACCATTTTTTAAGAAGTAACAAAAGAAATTGCACATGGTGTACAACATGAAAATGAAGAATGTACCTGCCAAAATTACAAACCTATACTACTATACGTCAGTGGTGAAGCTGGTTCAGGCAAAACATTCTTAATCAAAATCATCAGCAAGTTCCTTCAACAATTGACGAACAACACACTGTCAGCTGTTGTAACTGTCCCCACAGGTTTAGCTGCCTACAACATAGGCAGTGTCACTTTACACCGATTACTACTCCTTCCAGTAGAACACCAAAACAAATTAAACTATTACAAACTTTCTACAGAAGCTGCAATGGAACCACACAGAGTATTAAAACAAATGAAAATGCTACTAATAGATGAAGTGAGCATGGTCTCAAACCTAATGTTGGCTTCAGATTGCAAGAAGTACCTAAGACAAACGACAAAGAGCTCTTTGGAGGAAAACACATTATTGTTTTCAGAGATCTTCTTCAATTGACACCATTGAAAGGTGAACCTATTTTTAAAACCTTAGGACACAAACTCTGCCATAAAACTGTTGGCAGCATAGGAAATGTCAACCTTTGGCAACATTTCCAATACAGAGAATTAACAGAAAACATGCACCAATCTGCAGACCTCACTTACGCCAACATTTTAAAAAGTATTAGAGTTGGTGTACTATCTCAAGAAGCACAACCAATATTAACAACCCGGCACATCCATGCACTTTATGGTGATAACTCATGTGCTACTGATGTTATGGAACAATTATCACACAACAATGTCACTCGAATGTCCTTAATGCCAACTCTTGCAAGCTGTTCCAAATTCAATGAAACAATGTTGAAAAAAGAAATGCAACCAATAATTGAAATTTGCTCCACAGACAAACTGGACGTACATGGTATGACACTACCCATGTGTCAACAAGCCACAACATGACTAAATACCTTAGAATATTCGATCTCCAACACAGCTGGTTTGGAGAAAATATTAAAATTATCCTTAAACTCTAGATTAATACTTAAACGTAACCTTGGAGCAAGGACTAGTTAACAGAGCATTGGGTACAGTTGTTGGCTTTCAAACATACCCACGTGACAACAACATTCAGTTTGTCAATATTCTCTTTGACAAACTTTCAGAACTAAAAAGGATAGGGTGCTCAACAGCTCGATTCCTTCTCTTCAAAGACATGTATGTACGCAGAGAACAATTTTCTCTAACTCTAGCATATGCAGTCACCATTCATAAATCACAAGGTCTTACCCTAGACAAAGCATTGATAGATATTGGTAACACAGTCTTTAAAGAAGGCATGAGCTGCGTAGCACTATCATGCTTACGTAAACTTGACAGTGTATTTCTAATCAACTTTGATGCAAGTAAAGTAAACGCTGATATTCCTTGCATTTTAGAATACAATAGACTACGTTCAATATAAACCCCCCATCTAAAAACATATCCTGTTCCACAAAAAGGAAAACGTTGTAAAAGAAAACTAATTCAAATAGAAATGCAACAGGATCTGACTGCAAATCCTCCAAAGAGAGTAAAAGAAGCTAATACTTCATCAATTATCACAACCAAAGAAGAGCCTATTACTCAAAGTAACTCAGGTACTTCTTCAAAGAAGAAACACACACTCCGAAAAAATGACTTGGACACAGAACTATCTGGTCCATTACATTTTTCAAATATAACTGGTGTAAGTTGCTATGCAAATGTAGCAATGAATATTCTATTTCAATTGCCACCAATTGTTGACAACATTTACTTACACAGTACAGACCAATTGTGTTTGCAAATGTTAGTCCTTCATAGAAACTCAACAATCCTGACAACACTTATAGTGTTCATGGAATAAGACAAAAATTGGACTCCTGTGCTGGAATGGTACAATTCACTATAAATTCACAAGAAGATCCACAAGAATTTCTAATGTACTTACTACAAGTACTGGAAAATAAAAACATACCTATAAATGAAAAATTCCAGATTTCATACATGTGGAAACATACATGCACTCTCTGCAACAATGTGACACAGGAACAAATCCCTAATGAGCGCTTCGTGTATGTATCCATACCTAATTGTGAATCTGTTCCATTTCACATCGCTCTACCTTGCTAGAGGCCATGCACCCAAGACTCTAGGCCCTGGCCACAACCACCGCATCATATCACACCCATAGATTTAAACATTTTAACTGCGGCATATGGTCACTTTTTATGTCTGCTGACACCGTGCATGTCCTTAGAACAGTTTCAACTTGCCTGCGCACAGCACAGATGGCAATACTATACTTAGGACACCCCTCATTTTCACCAATTACAAACATCCCGGACAGCGCGGGCATGGCAAATACATCGATAGCACCTGCCACCTAAACAAATACAGTATTTCACCCATCTCTTACTCCCTAAACCTCCCCAAGCACTCTTGCACACCAAAACACTCCCCAAAACTGCATTTCACCTCTGTTCACCACCACGCTGTCGGCGGATCCAAGATGGTGGGTGCATCGGAACAATCTAACGCACATCAAACCTCACTCCAGCCAATCGGCAGACACGTTGCGTGTCCGCGGACATGACGCGAGCCAATTAGCCAATAGGTGTCCTGCCCGCGGAGCGGATATAGATATCACTAATTTTTGGAGACCTACTTTTTGATCGTTTTAAAAAAAAACATCTGGATGGATTTTTACCAAATTTACAAAAGCACGCTTTCGGGACCAAGCCGATGCTCCTGCCGCAAATTTGGTGAAAATCCGTCCAGCGGTTTGGGTTGTAGGCATGCGCACATTTTTCCCCCATTCATTCAATGGGAAAAAAAATAATTTTGGGACCCACCTCTATAAATTCCCCCCCCACCCCTCCTGGACCAAACCTCACCAAACTTTGCATGGGATTAGCAACTTAACCATAACTACAAAGCCACTAGTGTGGCTGTGTAATATATATACAGATAGTCAGTACGCATTTGGGGTGGTTCATAATTTTGGTCAACTATGGGCTGAGACAGGATTCTTGACCTCACATGGAACAAAAATTCAGCATGTCACTCTGATAGTCTGGTTGCTTTCAGCACTTGTGCTTCCTACACAACTAGCAATAATGAAGTGTGCCACACACCAGAAAGTGACGGAAGATGTAGGAAAAGGGAACACTTTTGCTGACAGAATAACCAAATAGACTGCTATTGATTTGCACTCAAAGATGTACGTGCTCGATCCAACAAGATAGGTTACTGATATTTGTATGATGGATGAAGGGATTAGCTGTATAAAAGAAATTCAGGCTGAAGCTACCCCAGAAGAAATCAAACAGTGGGCTGAGGGTCCAGCAGGTCTAGATGATGAGGGTTGTTGGGTGGATAATGAGAAGCAAAAATGGATGCTACCCAATGCCTATGTCACTGCTATGGTCAGCATGGCTCGTGGCCCAACACACATATGTGCCAAAAAGATTTGCCAACAGTTTGATCCCATCTGGTATAACACTAATATCCAGAAAACTGCTGAATGTCTGGTCCAGATTTGTATGATATGCTTGCAACATAACATTTGGAAGGGAACAACGACACCGAAGGGCAGTTTTGGTACCCCCTCCATACCTTTTGAGGTGATCCATTTTGATTTCATTGAAATGGAACATTGCCAAAATTATAAATATGTCCTAGTTGTGATCAGTGCCTTTAGCAAATGGGTTGAGGCTTTCCCACTGAAAGATGCAACAGCAATGTCAAAGACCACGCTTAAGGAATATTTCCCTAGGTTTGGCTTGCAGAGAGTAATTTGGTCTGATAATGGTCCACATTTTATCGGTGTTGTCATCCTGCAAGTATGTGCAGGATTACAGATTGATAAACGGTTCCACTTGGACAGACATGCTCAGAGTGCTGGCCTGTGGAATGTCATAATGGAATTCCATAGAACAAATTTGCCAAGGTATGTGCGCACAGCAATCTGAAATGAAATGGCCTGACACTTTGGCAATAGCCTTACTATCAATGCGGATGACCGCACAATCAAAGACAGGGCTCTCCCCCTATGAGATTGTCATGGGGAGACCAGCAATGTATAGAATGCACTGACACCCAAGCAGTTGAAAGAAATTGAGCACCCACTTTTGTCTGACTATTGTGATCAGTTGACTCAAAACTCGGGTTTGATTCACCAACAGGTATGAGCAGCCCTCCCTTTAAAATATTGACTCTGACCTGGTCAGTGGATCCTGGTGAAGAATTTCGAGAGGGGCACCTGCCTTGCTCCTTGTTGGAAAGGACCACATCAGATCCTTTTGGCTATGCAAACCGCAGTACGAGTGACCGGAAAGAAACACTGGATCCACGTGACGCATGTGAAGAGGATTGCTTTTCCTCTGCCCTATGACGAAGGAGAGGAGCAGGGAATTGATGATCCTGATGCTCACAACGAGTTTGCTCTGACTAACTCCAAAGTCCTTCCTGAGCCCGTGGGGCCTGAGGAGATTGTGCTTCTTCTTCGAAAGTCCTTCCTGAGCCAGTGGGGCCTGGGGAGATTGCTGCTTCTTAATTTTCTTCTTAACCGTTGATCAATCTTGTTTCTGCTTCTTCATCTTCTTCAGGAAACAACAACTCTTTGTTCACCGATCATTCAGTACCAGGAGTTGTAAGTTATGATCTGCGACCACAGAACAGGATTCAGATTTAGGGCCTGCTGACATTACATTAATGTAATAGAATAAGAAAGTACAGCTAGGATTCCACTGTTGAATGAGTCCCTTGTCATTCCTCTGCTGCATACAATAAGAGGCAGGGACCGGCAAAGTTACCTTCAATCAAGATAGGCCACATGGTCAATTGCCACCCACGGATGAACAAAAAGAGCCTAACAGTGAGGCTTCTTAACGGACGCTGAGAAACTATTGCTATTTTAGGGGCCAGTAGTACTGAAAAGGATCTTGATAATTTTGCTGATAATGAGTCTAACCATCGAGGGTCATGATGCCCGAGGGCCAAATGGATACTGATCACAATAACAGCTTGTATTATATTTGCATTGACATTTGGGTTTTGGTATCTAGAAAGTACACACCCTCTTGATGTTTTATTGCCAACTGCAAGTGTCTCCACTGTGAATCCACCTCCTCAAGACCTCCAACATAGAGGGGGGTTATCATAACAACACCCTCTTGATGATCATGAACGCAACCCATGCCATTCTGAATAAGACCAATTGTTGGATATGTTCATATCTGCCACAACATGGGGAAAAGGGATTGGGTTGGTATATACATCCTCTCCCTCTAACTACTGCATGTTATGCTTCGCTTAGGGCATTATTCTTTGGCCAATGGAACAATAGTGTCACTGGGAATTTTGATGGGACTAATCTCAATGAGTTTGAAAAACAAGTTTTAACACCTTTAGGATGTTCTCTGTTTGCAAATAGGAGCAAGCTAAATGTTGCTTCTATTAGGCCTTCTTATAGACTTTCCAGACCTTTCCAATCAATGATTACCTTTAAAATGGCTCCCATATGTAATAGGAATGCCATGCCTCCTTCCTATACTGTTAACCATAGTCTAAACTCTGTTCCATTTTGCATACAAAGAGAGGGTTCCCAACCAATGCGTACATTTGAGGGATGTACGAACGTTGCTATGCTAACTAGCGAAGATAGACCTCTATATGTAGGAGATCCCGTTTACTTTGTTTGCGGTAATGAGGCATATCCATGGTTGCCAAGAGATTGGAAGGGTATTTCTTATTTACGTATACTATTACCAGGAATATATGTTGCCACCACTGCTGAAGTCTCTAGAACTCGTCCCGGCGGGATGAGGATGGTGACACTCCCTCACAGATTCTGGGTCACATTGCTAAATCCTGTGTGCCATTTTTCGGGACAGATAATAAACTCCCAAGATATTAGAAAATTGGCAAGGGTTTTATAGAAAACCATCAATGAAACCACTGACATCCTATACAACATGACATTAGAGCAAAAGGCTATTAGATTAGTGGCTCTTCAAAATAGGATGGTGCTAGACATCATGCTAGCTGAGTGTTGTGGGGTGTGCAAAATGGTGGGATCTGCGTGTTGTGTTTTTGTTCCCGATGCCTCCCCAGCTGTATTTAAGGCAATTAAGAAATTGCACACCTTAAGTACTGAAGTACACCTTCCAGAGGGAAACTGGGGTATTGGCACATGGTTCTGGGACTTGTTACGATCTTGGGGCTGGAAATCTTTGCAGTTCTAATGGTGATCCATGGCATTGCACTGTTTTGCTGCTGTTGCAAACAGTGTCTTTCTGTCATTTTTTCTATGATAGGGGGAAGTTGTGCACAAGCGGTTGGTAAACTAGAACCTAAGACACATATGCCAGGAAAGATTACTAATGCCTTGGTAATGCAGGCCATCACTATAAAGGAGGTAACGGCAATCAATGTTTTTGAGGATAGCGATTCAGGATGTTCTGATAATGATGCATGGTTTTCGGATTGTGCTAATGTATGAGTAATGCCTCTTCGCTTAGGCCAAAAGGAGGGATTGTAAAAGTATATTTTGCATGAATACCATCTGTTAGTAAACATTGGCCTAAGCACATTCTGTAAAGACTGGACGGTGGTATCCATACTCCTGCTCTCTATATGGCAGAGGAGAGGCAGAGAGGACCCCAGCCAGGATTCTCTATTTGGTAGCTATGGTTGAGCAATTAAGGCCTAGCTTCTCAGGTGGTGATGCGGGCTGGTTCTTAAGTACAGTGTAGTCCCCAAGCACCCCCAAAGGAATGTCTGCACACTGTATTAGTTAAAACACAGTCTTTATATAATTAAGGTTCAAGGTTATATACACAATCACAATAACTCACTTTGTGCTTTGTTAATCTACAATGGCAAATATATACAGTTCTAAGTGGTACCACAATTATTATCAGATTTCATTAAAAAGTGCATCAACTGTACTCTGGTAACATGTCACACAAATCAATTAATAAAGGATAACCAACAATAGATATAGAAGGAAAGCACTTGGTTAGAACAATTGCCAGAATACTGGCCCCTACCAATAGACACAGTTCTGTGTGGAGATCCCCCCACCTGGGCAATCGGTAAAATAGAGATATACCACAAGCCCAGTCCATATATTGTTCAGTTACTCTTATTCCCTTCCAAAGTGTTTCTTCCAACTCAATGTACCTGGAATAGTAGAGTTCCTCGAGGAGGCGTTGATGGACCCTTCTTGAGGGACTCCTTTTAAAGCAGGAGCCACAGATCGTCGACGGCCTCGAAGAAGGTGAACTTTGCATTGATGATCGTCGATGGAAACTTCAGTGGTATTGAGATAACAGCTTCTATCCTCATGGTGCTCATCGATGACGAGTCAAAGACGTTCTGCAAGGATGAGACGTGCGGGGCATCTCGATGTCGATAGTTCTGGACCGCAGAGAGTTGGTGAAGAACTGTAGCCCAGCAAGGGCATCGAGTCGTCCGGTGTCTCTACAGTCTCTGGGTGGTGGGAAACCCACCGGCGGATGCTCCTCTGCGCGTCGACAGCCTGGCCTTCTCTGGTGGGATAAGGCGGTCAGCGATGCGGACGAGCGCGTCTGTGAATCAGAGGTCTTAGGCAAAGGAGCTTTGCGGCTCCAATCATCGGCGGCACAGAGTCAAGTAGTCCAAGCATTTGGGCAACTAACTTCGATGGGCCTCAAGTGGTTATAGCAAACCTGTGAACCCGGGTCAGCGATGGTAGACTTATGTCCGGTGCTTCTCTTCGTTTCTCATCGGTGGTCTCTGTCTCCGGCTGACAGTCTTTCATAGACTGACTTCCAGGGCGCTTCGGTGAAGGTTAGCAGTGCACGATGGTCACTCGTAGCTTGGGAAAGGGTGTCTAACCAGTTCCTCTCTGGATCAGTCCTTGAAGACCCAGCAGCTTTCAGATTGATGAAGTAGAACAACCACACTACTTCAATTCCAGCAGGGTTTCAAGGTTATGCTTCAGTTTCAATGTCAGTTTCAACTCCAGCTTCTGAACGATTTCTAGCAGTGAGAGTTCCACAGATATACTAGTTGATCTCCCATTCATTCTGTGGGGTCACACTCAGGTATTCAATCACTCAGAAGGGCATTCAGCAGTCAGTCAGCCAATCAGGCGCACGGTGCATTCAGGCCATTTTTCACCATCCAGAAACTCACCACACAGAATGTGGATTTGGACAAGTACCATGCCATTCAACACTACACACTGCATTCATACCAGTTTCGGGGGGCAGGGCTGTCTCAGTCATTGTGTCAAACACCAGATACCAGACATCCACAACAAGAAGTGTATATTCATCACACAATCTATTCATCCAGGTCTCACCCACCAGTGTACCCACAACATACGGTCATTGGGAAGGCTCCAGCCAGTCTGGTCGGCACTTCCCCACACTACCATATATGGAACTTCCACCCAACAACCACTCATGGGGAAGGGACAGAGACAGGGCTTCCCCGGACTTCATGAAAACCAAGGTAACAGGCGATGAAAGGCAATAGGCAACGGGGGCCATATTGGTTCCATCAAGAAACTACCAATTCCAATGACAGGGATGCGCATCCCAAAAAGGAGGACACTCAGGGTACCTGTCAATTCAGCACGGAGATGCCACCAGCCCGTACCCTGCTATGTGGGCCACACACAGGTGCCCTAAAACATACACTAGGGGCACAGGGTTGTACCCCCATCCATGGGTGACTGGTCATCTCTGGCCACTGCGGTGGCAGTTGAGGAGAACATATCTGGGATGAGAAGTGGAACAGGGGTGGTGTGGGCAGTGTGGGCAGGAGAGGCAGGCACGAATAAGGCAGATGGGAAGGAGGCAGGATTTACAGGGAAAAACCTCTCGGGGAGATATGGTTGGAGTGGGCGAAAAGAGAATGGAGAGTTAGAGGATAAAAAGAGGTTAAGGAGGAACCTCTTCCAAAGTGAGAGACAGGCACTGTGGTGGGTGTGAAGGGGAAACGTGGTATGGAGGAAAACCATTAAAACCACTTTGGAATGAACATTGTCATTCAGTATTTTGAGGACACATGGCTAATACTTTGTGAAGCATAGACCCATAGTTTTGGGGTGTCTTGACGAAGTGAAAATCATCATAGTACTACATACCATGGTAGCAGTGTAGCTCCCTGCCTAAATGAATTGACATGGGAAGACATAATGAACCAGTAATATGCCCTACCTTGAGTTACATTAAGGCATCAGAAATATGCTCAGAAGATATCATTATGCCAGGAACAGTCCTTATCAGGCATCCAGTTACCTCAATGTAAGACACTGCCCACCAAGCCCTGAACAAGCTGTTGAATGAACTGCAAAGTGTCAAATACCATCACACATGTGGCAGTGGCAGAGTGATTCAGCCTGTCATCCTGATCAAGAGACCCTCCACTAACAAACTTTGTGAGTAGAATTGAAAAGCCTCAACAAAACATCAAAGGCCCCTTGCAAGTATCTTGAAACTTGTCTTGAAGCTCAGGGATGCCATGGTATTCTCAAAATTAGATATGAGGAATGGTTATCACACAACAATGCTCCGTGAACAATCCGGGTCACTCACAGCATGTATCACTTCTATTGGCACATATAGCTACAGTAGCATGCCATTTGGAGTGTTCTCAGTAGAGTCCATGTTCAATGGATGATGGACTCTGCTCTGTGAGGTCTGGGATGTGATGTATTTTCAACATGACATGTGTGCAGCTTCCATGCAGCTTAAGTTCAATACCTGGGCTATACCCTGTCTGCAGAAAGCATCTCTTTCAATTTAAACTTGCTGAATGCCATGATGGAAGCCCCAGCACAATATTAAATGTTTATAAGGTTATCCCAACATTATGCACAATGGGCCTCATTAGGACCCAGGCGTTAAGGGGTTAACGGCGCCGTAAAAGGTGTCGGCGCCGTTAAACCCTTAACGCCTTACTACGAGGTCCCTTTGCGGGACCCGACCTTAACGGCTGGTATTATGGCCTATGGGGCAAAAATGGGAATGGGGAAGGGCCATGGTGGCATGGGGAATCACCGCCCAGCCAACCTTGGAATGGGGTGGTAATTCCCCATTCCACCATGGAGGACTCCGGCATCGGAGAATAGCACCATGGTTTTCCGCCACAGTCGTAATGAGGCCCAATGTCTCTCTGGAGTTTTAGAGAAACAATAGGTCCTAAGGACACTTATAAAGAAAGGTGAGAAATCTGGGTGTTCAGTGCCTCAACAGATTGACTTCAAAGTGGGCAAGTCACACATCTTGAATCCCACATTCTTGAAACCCTCTGACTACAAATTAGAGACCTATATAACTGTGGAGGCCAAGGCCTTCGGGATAAGAGCCACACTTACTTAAAGGATTCAGAACTCAGTAAAAAATCTGGCCTTTGCTTAAAAAACACTCTTGTAGGCAGAATGGAACTATTCTGTGATAGACAAGAGATGCTAGCATTGAACTGGGCTTCCAAGTACTCTCAGACCTTCATATGGGGAAACAAGTTCCATGTACTCGCAGACCACAAACCATAGTGCATAGGTTGGCAGTGTAGCTGCAGAAATACGCATTCAACATGCAGCACATACCTTGATTGGAGAATAGTTGAGCAGTCTGCATGTCACTGCTTCCCCTGTGAGAAGTTCAATCTGGCAATCTTCCAAAATGAATGTGTGGTATGTGGGATTAGTTTATTGGATTTGTAGAGCACTCAAACCTAAAGACCTGCAAGCACTATATGCAGGAGTGAGGGGAATGTGGGAAATACTTTGCCAAGAACCTGGTTAGCCTGAGACGTATGCTGGAAAAGCAGTTTGTTCAGTGATTTACGAAATCTACCCCTTATCAGACACCACCTGAAGCGAAGAGATGAGCTTATTCTAAATGTTGGCTCTTTGGACCGCAACTCTTCTACCTCCAGCCCATTTGAGTCTGAACCTAGGTGGAACAAGCCACGTCATTCCTGACAAACGGTGGGGGTGAATGGAAGTATACAGGGACAAACTCATAGGTAGGAAGACACCCTACCACAGAGGCATTTTTATACCAGTGTGGCAGCCTTAACATTCATCCTTATAACATCAGGGAGCCAATAAACTGCCTTAACGTGGGGGATATAAATAACTATCATCATTCACAACCTTCTGCAAGTCAGTAGTTTGGGAGTATCTAAAGCTTTAAAATAAGAAGTAAAACACAGATGATATTTTTAAGGCTCTTATTTTTTAATATTCTGGTAGTTGTATACTTGCCTTAATGATGGAAACAATGAGGGTATAATGAGTCTCATTTTGCATAACTAGTGACCATATTGTTCTTTTTACAAGTAAATATTGTCATATTGGGTTATTAAGTGATTTCTATACTTTCCAGGCCAGGTCTACACAATGAGGTTCCAACATTCACAAATAATTGCTCCTTGTTGTATGCAAGAATTGGGAAACAATGCAGTCAAGGGCAGAAATTGCAGACTGAGCTTGAATGCCAGCTTCATATCTTAGTCAAAGTGTGCGATTTTAGGCCACACATCTTATGTCATAGTGCCCAACCTGTCAAAAACAAGCTCCTAAATATTTCAAAATTATCTGCCCTTAAGAGTGATTTAGTTCTCAGGGTACACACTTCAAAAAAGTTGTGCACATGGTTGGTTAACTGGGCTTAGCGTTGCTTCATATTTTAAAGTGGTGACATAAATAAACATTGTATTTACTGTTTAATAAATGATAATAATACATATTAATAAGTAGCTTAATACATAATTTGTTGTTTTAGCTGAATTTAATCAGCCTTTCAAATATTCAAATTTCAGATAAAATACACTCCTTTTTATAATATATATAAAATAAGAAGAAAACACATACCCAAACTAAACAATACAAATAACAGATTACAAATCACACAGCCCTAACCATGCTACACGGATCAAAAACACAATATATCTGCCTTCATACAAAGCGTAGAACATCAGCCACAAGGATAGAAAAATTGAACCTAATACATTTTAAACAACATAATTCAGCAGAAGGTTCAAGGACTGTAAAAACGTTACCATTGCAATAAAATATCAGCATCCAATATTTGCCGACATTTGAAAGAATGACAAAAATATTTGATTCTTAGTGTCACAAGATTTGGACATTCAGCAATTACATGTTTGATAGATTGAACTTGGCATTTGTTCATACAGAATCTACATATGTTATCTTCGGTAAATTTTCACCTATAAAGTATTTCCTTTGTATATCATAAATTTAATCTTAATCTTCGTTACAAAGATCTACGTTTTGTATCAGGATATTTCAACAAAAAAAGCTCTGTTGTTTGCAATTGTTTCATGGTAAAAGGTTGACCCTTGAAAGCATGCAATAAACAACATTGTTCCCTAGTCATTATCCAATCATTAAGCCATATCTTTTTTAATTTGAAGTGGATTATTGATTAGGACTGTTTCAGGCAAATCCACTAGGTCTAATAACACCCTAGCCCTAGTAGTCCATATTTTAATCAGCTTGCTTTTAGATGTTAATACAGTTTGGCCCAAAATGACATAACACCAGGGTGCTTCTCACCCAAAATGTAATTCCGGTACAGAGACAAGACTTTCCAAGAATAGATTGCATATAGTGACACCAAAACCAGCTCATGCGGAATCATACACATATAGGCAGCCAAGGGAAGACATAAAACGTCCTTCCAAAAATGACCTTCCATTAAAAAAAAATAACGTTTCCATCAGGTCATGCCTCGTCTCTGCTCCAAAAACCAGAATGGCGATCGCGTTTTGGTTATAAAAAATAATTGTGGCAGAGAGCGAAAATTTCCCATATCGGGTCTGATTAAATTTTGCTCGTGATATGGACGTTTTTAATTTACTATCCAAAGTGCAATAATATGGCTTCTCGGCCATGTCCAATGTAGGGTATTCATTTTTTTCCTCTTATTTTGCCCCCATATTATGATCTTGGACTTGGATTGATTAATGATCATGGAATTGGTCTCTACATAAAGACCAAGCTGGTAAAGCAAAGCATGTAATCCCTGGGTGTTCTAGCCAACAACACCAAATCAGCAGCATAGAACAACCAGGGTACTGCGCAAATCCCCATTCTTGGTGAATCAGAGACCACTTTCAGGAAAACATGGCAGACATCTGATACAAAGAAATTGAACAGGGTTCACGCTAACAAACACCCCTGCTTCAAACCTCTATGTGTTTCAATAGGAGCAGATAGTTGACCGACCATAGATAGACTAATTGGGATAGATGTTTGCGAATGTAACTCCTTTACCCAAAAAATAAGATATTCCGGACAGGCTGCTGCATGAAGCTATTTTAAAAGAAGATCACGGCAAATAGAATCAAACGCAGCCTGAAAGTCAGTAAACGCCAGATTGCCTAGCTGCCTTTTGGCACGTTCTTAGTTTTAAGTAATAGCAGATTATGCACATTTATTGCAGTGTCCATCCCTGGCATAAAGCCCATTTGAGTGGGATCTCGGAGTTTAGAACTATCCAACCAACAATTAAAATCTCTTAATAACAATCTGGCAAAAGGTTTACCGGGTATATCTAGCAGCGTTATTGGTCTATAATTCCTAGGCCTGGAACGATCACCCTTCTTATAAATAGGCATTACAATGGACGTCCTCCAAGAGGGAGGTAATATCCGTGATCTGATAACCTGCGAAAAAATGACTTCAAAAATCGTAGCCCACTCTCTAGGATGCTGCTTGCTCATAAAATTAGAAAGCCCGTCCGGCCCTGGGGCTCTAGATGTAGATAATTTAGTTATGTAGTACAGAATGTCCTCAAAATCAAAACAAAGTTGTTCATTTTTGTTACCAAAAGGGGATTAAAATTCTCCCACTAAAGGTGTAGCTGCATACAGTGTTTTTGTAAAATTTTTCCATACTTCCTCTGCTGTAGGATTAATCTGAGACGTCATCGAAGCCCGTCTTTGTAATTTGTTCAATATGCTCCAAACATTCGCTGAATTCTTGGAGGCAATCACCCTCAGCATTTCTTCACCATCCTGCTGATAACTTAATGCTCTTCTTGCCTGCAGCCTTTTCTTATATACACATTTTATTGTGTTAAGACTCGATATTGTTATACTGTCGGGACATGACCTGAGTTTCCTTCGATCAGCTTGATAGAGTGCCTTTCGTACAACAATTTCAGAATCATAGGCATGCAGATTACATATTCTACCTTTATTGTACAGTGTTTTAGTAATCTCGAAGACGTGCATAACTTCTACATAGGATGACAAATTATCTGTCTCTAATCTTGCAGTGTCATGATCAAAAACCTTCACTAGACGCCAGTTAAAATTCATTAGTGACTGAGGCGTCCAATGAAATCAATTTTCTGCATTACTGTAGCCTTGTGGCTATCCCAGGTCCAAGATGCAGACAAGAGGTTGTGATCACTTATAGTTGTGAGATCACAGAGAATTTTGTGATAAGATTAAACATAATACTATCAACAAATACATAATTTATCAAGAAATTCTGCGAACCTCTATGCCACGTTTTCACCAGGGGAATATAACCCTGTACACTACCGTTAAGCATATACAGTTCTCTCCCTCACAAAAGGGTATTTAATTGCTTTTCAAAGTTGTCAGAGGTTTTGACAGAAGCGCAATAAGGGTTTGTTGGTTTGTTTGTTTATTTATTTGTATGGTCGCACCATACCCAGGGGCAACAGGACGCAGGCAGAAAGATAATTCGAGGCTTACAATGTTACAGAAATATACAGTTGAAGTAAAATTAAAGACATCCAAGGATTACAGGAATGAGAAATATACAAATCTTCATACATAAAAAATATCAATATCTATACAGGAGTGAAATATACAGATATGTACAGGGGCTGTTAGAGGCGAGAGCAAGGCCGCAAACAAAAGGTATCAATATCTATACATAGGTGTAGAATGTACAATTAAATACAGGGGTTATTGGAGTTCAGGTGACTGATGAGGTGCCTTCTAAAGTGCAAATATGGTTGATCAGCTCTCAGGTTGTGTGGCAAAGAGTTCCAAAGTGTGGCAGCCCGTCACCGGGAAACTGTTGCCACCAATGGTGGAGAGTTTGAATCTGGGAATTATCAGACAGTTGGAATTGATAGTTCTTGTTTGTCTGATGGAAGACTTTCTCTTTACCTTATCCATCAGATAACTAGGGGCGGCATTGTTGAGGGCTTTATGGGTTAGGGAGGCCAACTTTAGTTTGATTTTGTTGTCTGTGGAGAGCCATTTGTGTTGGCGTCTGGTAGTGGAGATGTGATCTCTCTTATTAATGCCGAGGGCAGCTCTCAAGGCATTATTTTGTAGGATTTGTAACCTATGGATAATGGCTTTGTTAGCACCGCTATAAAGGGCATTACAATAATCGAGCCTAGAGAGTATGAGTGCTCTTGCCAGGATCATGTAGCTGTCATTGGATAGGAATGGTCTGCCTTCTATTATTAATTTTCAAGTATACGCAGTGGTAGATGCTAGTGAGTTGACCTGTTTAGTGAATGACATAGTGGCATCCAGATAAAAGCCGAGGGTTTTTACTTCCCTGGATACTTTTATAAAGTGCCATCTATGTTAAATTCGGCATATTCAAGGCCTAGTTTGTTGATATTAGTGGGGGTACCCAGGATGATGAGCTCTGTCTTGTCATCATTCAGGCATAGACCATGAGATGCCATCCATGCCTGAATGATGAGATATACCCTATTCACCAATTCTCTGTCCTTACTGTGATCCCCTGAAAGTGGGAGGAGAATCTGAGTGTCATCTGCATAGTTAGTGTAGGTGACACCCAGATGGTCCAGATCGTCGAACAGAGGTTTGGTGAAGATGTTGTATAGTGTGGGGGAGACGCATGAGCCCTGCGGGACTCCGCAGGTAATAGGAGAGGGGTCTGCTGCTGCTGAAGGGGAGAAGACTCTCATTGTTCTCTCACTCAGAAAGGATTCAATCCATCTGATGGCTTCTGGGGAGAAATGAGCAGCTGAATCCAGGTGTCTGCAGAGGACCTTGTGATCGACAAGGTCGAATGCCGCGGAGAGGTCGAGTAGGAGGAGGAGTGCTGTCTTACCCTTGTCCCTCAGATCATCAATTTGGGTTTTCAGATCAATGAGGGCTGTTTCCGTGCCGTGTAATGGGCGGAAACCTGATTGTCTGGAGCCTAGTAATTTGTGTAGTTCTAGGTATTTTTGAATCTGGACATAGGCCACTTTATCCAAGATTTTCAGTAGGAAGGGTACCGTGGTGATGGGTCGGTAGTTGGTGGGGATGAGGGGATCAAGAGTCTGCTTTTTGAGGAGGGGGAGCACCCAGGATTATTTTAAGTTGGAAGGGATACTTCCTGAGGAAAAAGAGGCGTTTATGAGTTTGGAGATAAAGGGCGACAAGTCTCTGGCTGTGTCCTTGATTATGTGTGCAGGGCAGATGTCGCCTTTGCAGTTTGAGGGTTTAAGAGAAAGAATGATTTTCTCAACCTCCAGGGTGGTAGTTTTAGAGAAGGCGAATGAGTTAGTATGTGTGCTTGGTAATGCATTATGTCGGAGATGTGGGAGAGTTAGTGAGGTTTAAGGAGTCTTTTTTTAGTTGAATTTTGTTTTGTAGGGTGTTTATTTTATTTGCTAGTGCCTGTTGGATGTCTGTGCACCAAGTCTGGTCCTTGGTGCAGGTGTCGGGTGTGGCAATGGGTGACTCAAGTTCCTTCAGTATGGAGAAGAGCTCCTTCATACTTGAGTTGGAGTTGGCAATGCGGTTGTTATAGGAGTTCCGTTTAGCTAAGCAGATTTCAGCTTTGTAATGACGAGAAATCGTGTCAAGGATGGCTTTCTTTTCACTGGAGGGGCATAGTTTCCAGGCAGCTTCACGTTTTCGCTTTTTTAGGTGGAGGGCTTTGAGTTCAGGTGTGTACCATTTATTTAAATGGGTTTTAGGCTTGCTGGTGCAAAGTTTAAGTGGGGCAATTTTGTCCATGGTAGTTAACCTGATTTTATTATATTCGTGACCTAGTATGTTGGGATCTAGATTGTCTGGCAATGCGTTTAGCGTTGGAAGGATGGCTGGGATGATTTTTTCTACTGATATATTTTTCTTGTTTCTTGTGAGGCAGGTTGGTGCCAGTGACACGGTTATTGTAGGTGGTCTGGATGTCAGTAGGTTAAATGAGACCAGCGAGTGGTCAGTCCAAGGTAGTGGTGTGGTGGTGTGGTGGAGGAGATGACCGCTGAGCAGTTAGCATCAGCAACCCAGTCTAGGGTTCTTCCCTTCAGGTGGGTGGGTAGGTTGACTTTTTGTGAGAGTCCGAGTGATGAGATCGTATTGGCTATGGTAGAGGCATGTATGTCTGCTGGGTCGTTAAACCCTAGGTTAAGGTCACCTAGTAGCAGTAGTTTTGAGGTGGTTTTCGCATTGTTGGAAATCAGGTCATGCAAATCTTCCTCGAAGGTCCCGAGTGGACATGGTGGTCTGTAGATCAGGTGGATGGTGAAGGATTGGGTGTTGTTTATAGGGAGTTTGGCAGTGAGGGATTCGCACAATTGCAGGGTTTGGGTCGGGGCTAGTCTGAGAGCTAAACTTTCTTTGGATATGATGGCGATGCCACGGCCCCGGTTGCCCACCCGGTCCTGCCTGGATATGGTATAGCCATCTGGGATGGCCAACATTAGAGACGGGCCTGCTGCATTGTGGAGCCAGGTTTCAGTTAATTTATCTTTAATGATTAGGTCTGCTATATCAAGGGCATGTGCGACCAATGATCTAGTATTGAGGAGAGCTCCTTTATAGGAATGTTCATCCGTTTTTACCGAAATATTTGTATGAGCGATAGGTTTGGACTTGGTTGTGGGGATGGTGGGGCCTTTAGTGGTGGGAGGGGCAAGCTGGTAGTTTAGGGCCGTGGGTTTTCTAGTATGGTGGCTTTTGGCTTCGCATTTGGAGTCAGACAGGAGTCTTCGGGCGGCTCATATAGTTTAGAGAGTCTAGCGCGAAGTTTGTTGTTTCTTTCGGTGGTAGGGCAGGGGTGGGAGGCAAGGGTTATTGGTCCTGACCTGCGATGATACCTTGGGCAGGAAGGGTCAGAATAGTAACTAGTTATGTAGGAATCATTGGTGAGACTGGTGCCTGGCTGGGAGGGGGGGGCGCTCCTGAGTCGGTATCCTGAATGGGAATATCTGGGGATGCGGGCGTGGCCATCGCACAGAAGATGAGTAATATAGTTAGCATTTTCTGCAGAACAGCGCTGGCGTTGTGCAGAGTGGGAATAGCAATGTAGATGCTATCTAGGAGATGGGGTATAGGCAGGAAGGATAGGGTAGGGTGGCAGTCTAAATGTCCAGCTGCAGGTCAGTGGAATTCAGAGTTGCAGTAATGGCTAAATTCCGTGTGCTGTAGCATGGCACAGTATAGTAATAAAGCAAGGGGATAATGCAATTCAGTGGTATGGCGGTTAGGACACAGGGATACTGCAGTGCAGTGGGGAGGCAATTCAGACCAGGGGAAAATGCAATATAGTGATATGGCGATTCAATGCCGTGGCTATTCAGAGCAGGGCGAAATGCAATACAATCACGTGCAATTCAATTCAGGGCAGAGCAGTACAGATGCGGTATGCAGATGGGCAGTGGTGCCTAGATTCAAAATTAGGCATATGGCACAAATACAGTATGCAGATAGGGCAGTGGTACCTAGATTCAAAATTAGGCATATGGCACAAATACAGTATGCAGATAGGGCAGTGGTACCTAGATTCAAAATTAGGCATATGGCACAAATACAGTATGCCGATGGGCAGTGGTACCTAGATTCAACATTAGGCATATGGCACAAATACAGTATGCAGATAGGGCAGTGGTACCTAGATTCAAAATTAGGCATATGGCACAAATACAGTATGCAGATAGGGCAGTGGTACCTAGATTCAAAATTAGGCATATGGCACAAATACGGTATGCAGATAGGGCAGTGGTACCTAGATTCAACATTAGGCATATGGCACAAATACAGTATGCGGGTCACTAGCATTAAGGAGCAGCTCTAGTGCTCGCAGGTTTGCGGGTAGGTGAGTTAGTTCAACGATGCAGAGTCACGTGAGCAAAAAGGGTGCCGTAGGAGTGCTGGAGTATTGCTTACCAGGTAGTGGCCTCGAGCGAAGTCGCGTTGCACTTTCACCGTGTGTCGTGCCTGCCTGTGAGGGCCAGGGGGACTGGCAGACGGCAGCTCCGGCAAGCAACAGGCAAGAAACAGGAAATGGCCTTGCAGTCGTGGGCCTTGGATGGAGTGGGCCGGCTCCGCCTGCCGGCTACCAATCAGGGGGTTAAGGATGTTGCTGGCCAATCAGCTGCAGCATGTGGCTGATGTGGGCCTGGTTAGGCTCTCTGAAGAGCAACAAAGGGACGGGCGACCATCTTTGAGTGTGGTGGGCCGTGATGTACCTGGGTGGAGGACAGGTGCAAAGATAGCGATTCCCGCTATTTCAGGCACGGCAGCCTGTTTCCTTCTCTGAGCGTCGGCGCAGCTTCATTTATGGAGGCTCCGGCGCCCGTAGGATGGATTTGGCGTGTGTGGGCGCTCAGGCCAGAGCGCTGCTGTAGAAATTCGGCGCAGGTCGAGCGGCCTGCAGGAAAGGTGCCCCCTGCTTCTGCAGTGGCTGGACATTGAAATCACCCATCACTATAACAAGAAAACAGGTGTTATCCAAAGCCGCAATAATTAGTAAGTTCTCAGAGTCTGTGATAAAATCATCATCTGATACTCCTGCTGGATTACGATACACATTTGTAAGGGCTGTAGTCTGGGTTGTTGATGTCATTTTCACCATCTGAAGAAAAGAACTATGCGAAGACCATGGAAGTAAGTTTAAATTAGTAGTGATTTTCACAGCAACTTAGAGACCGGCCATCGGGTGACTCTTAACTGGAATCACAGCTGGAATTAAGGCTATAAAATGCTGGTCCCAAATAGTGGAACCGAAAGCCATACCTCCTGGAAAGCCAAGATATCAAAGTCTCTTAATATGTAATTTTTCGAGTTTGTGAGATGCTTACATCCCGGTTGTTCCAGGTTACCAGCGAACAAGGGGTCAAAAAACAGGGAGCTAATGTTGCATTTGTATGGAATTATAATCATTCCTGATGGTAGATATAATCTGCCTCATGTTCCCCTGTGGATCGTTCAATAACCTTTTTGGGACCATATTGCCCCTTGGACATGCTGTTTATCAAAAGAGGAATGGTTAATCAATAGAAAACCCAAGTCAGAAAGCTCCAGTCTTGCCTGCCACAGGACATTCCTCACTAAGATTGACTTCATTCAGAGCTTCACCACCTACAGATCATGGTCATGCATAAACTCTATTTGGTCGATGTCAGAGGTTGTAATATCTTCAAAAGCTGGAATTTCCACAAAGATGTTCATTATGAACTGTCTATTGAGATCAAACACCGGATATGGATGAGGCCTACACTGAAGCGTCAAATAGGTCAATTTGGAATTAGAATAGGCTGGTTGTTTCTGCTCCTGACCTGGACCAGATCTAGCAGCTATAACCTTTTGCTCCGAGTTAGCAAGATCTGCTGAGGGAGGTATGCCTACCTGTATAATAGGGTTGGGGTTAGCGTTAGTTGCTGCCAGAAAGAAACGAAGCAGTGAATTATCAATGTCTTCCCTCCAAAGTTCCAACATAGGGGGATTTTCAGAATTAGATACCACCACTTTAGTTCATACTTTACCATTTGACCTACCCTCAGTAGAAAAAGAAATTGTGTCAACCGTTTGTTTAGGGCATTCTACTGGTTCCTTTATGCATCTTAATGTAAGATCAGCAGTCTTTTTATCTACCGAATTCCCCAGGGTCTCGAAAGCCAAATTTCTCACCAGAGCTCCTGGTGGAAATTTAGATGTAGAGGCCTGGTCTTGTTCGCTAATGCGTACAAGGTTGTCCAAAGGCTCTCATACTAGAGAATGGGTTTGCGTCTGAGGTAGTGGCACCAAACCCAATCTCTGCGAGCTAATCTTTCTGTATTCATTGGCAATAGTCACTCTCGCCAAAGCAGTTACTGACTTGGCCATCCTTAATTTCTGTATACATTTCTGAGCCACTGTGGGCTTGTTAACTGATGTTATCGTAACTTTTTTACAGACTGGGTACAGCTAGCTTTTTTCCCTTTTGCTCGAAGATGTTATAGTTGGGAGCAGGTATTGCTTCGACTACATCTTGGCTATCAGATGGACTGATATCCACTTGAACCCTAGATTTGTTTTAGTAGGCTCAGATATTATGTTCTTAGTTTTCTGTGTCTTTTTCTTCCCTTTGGGCTGAACTATACCAAGGGCATCTATCACCGGCTGGACATTTGGGCAAGATGGTACACATGACCCGTCCAGTACCTTGTTCTGTGAGGGTATGTTGAGAGGCACCACATCCCTAGGCTTGCGTTTTGGTTCGCTTAACACAATTACTGATTGCTCTGCCATATAGCAGTCAATAAGCAAATTATTATCTCCCGGAGAGGGGGTGGCTGCTGGCAAGTGAGTCACAGGATTAATAATCTTGGGCAGGTGACAGCTACTGTTGCACTGTAAACGCTGCAAGTGATTTTGTACATTTGTTTCAACAAGCTGAGTAATCATACTGTGCTGAGCTACTTTACAATCCACGGTTTCATAGAGCCCGGTAAGCGCAAAAAGCGCGCGTTCATAATTTGTAAAGTAGTGTCTACCCTTATGCTTACGTTCCCTACGGTTACTTTAGGTAGTTCAAATGGAGAGGCAATTTTGCAACGAGGAGTAGGTTGCAAAAATGTACTCGAGCAGGCAGACGCGCTATTCGCCATTGGAGAGAACATTATGGGAGACTGTGATAGATCTTGGGAAAGGGGTAAGACAGGAGGAAATTGTAAAGCAGAGGGAGGTTGAGAAACAGATAACGGTTCCCCTCCCCTAATTTCCTGGATGGTAGGATTCAAACCCATGGCCACCAGATTACAGACATGTGGATAATTTGCAGCGTCATTATCGACCGCCTCTACGGTAGCCTGGCTCTTAGCGCCACTAGAGATTGTTTCCAGGATATTAACCGTGACCAAAGCAGATAGTGAGGGAGCTAGCAATGGTAAGGTTAATACCCCCGCGTTAACCAAAGTGTAAGGAAGTGGAAGATCCAAGCTGTTAGTATTAGGCAAATTAAACTCCTCAGTAGTTCCAGTTACGCGGGGTACCGCTAATTCAGCTGGCAATTTCTCCACTACTGCAATCCTTTCCACTGGCGCACGAAAGTGCCGAATGTCAGTCAGTGGAAAGCAAACACGAAGGTTGGCAGTAGCCTTCTTATTGTGTGATAATTGAATTGCCCGGGAGGAAGATTGTGACGTTAATGATACTGCAGCAGCACGCGCCATGATGTCTTTATGGTCCGGCATGCCAGCAGTTAGTAACCTTGACATATATCAAAACTCAATATATTAACTCGTAAAAAATTAAAAATTAAAACAAATAGAAGAAAAATAAATAAATATATATAATAATCAACAAACAAATTCACACACTAATAATCAAAACAAGTAAATAATAATCAGATTAAAATAAAATAATTCACCCAGACACCCCATCACGCCTCAGACAGCCGCTGACAGCCCTTGCCGAAAAACCGCTTCAAGAAAAAGCTTAAAGAACATATGAACTATAGGAGAGAAACGCTTATCACAAATTGGGAACTGTTATTTAAACATTCCACCAGCTTGTTGAGGTCTCCTCTAATGTTAAGCAAACATTTTTTTTTGTCTCGTAAGATATAGCTTTCTTATGGAATGTTAGAGTTAAAAAAGAGTGTCCTGTACCTCTGCTAGAGCAAAAGTACTCTGAGAATTTCCGCCTAAAAGGCCACTTTTCTATTATTCTGATTCTAGCAAGGATAAAGGGATATGGAAACTTGGAGTGGGTATCCACGCTTATTTGTATCCCTTTATGGAAGCAACCCAAGCTTTCGGTTGTGATTGCAATTGGAGCAGGTGGAGGGACCACACATTGTGGACCCTTTTGTTTATTTGGTTTTGAGGTTCCATGCTCCAGACCCCAAATCCCTACGGAAAAGGAAATTTAGCATGGCTCCCAATGTCGGTCCTGGGAGCCAGAGGACGGACGGGAGATTTATTTCCCAAATGCATAACATGTTTTATTGATGGACTTCATTTGTGGGAAATTTCTGATCAGATTTCGTTCATTTTGTTGTTATCTGTAATAACCAGTACTCTGTGCGCACGATGAGTCGTTTCATGCCCCTGTACAGTATGCCATAATAATAATTTGGCATTTATATAGCGCTACGAACCCTCAGGTATCTGAGCGCTGCTTATTATTACCCACGGTGTGTGGTGCTCATTTATAGACCTCTGAAGGATGAAAGGATGAGTTTGGCCCCGCCAGGATTCGTACCTGCATTAGCAGGCTCTGCATGGATATCAAGGCAAGCGCTCTACTCGCTGTGCCACTTGACATGTCTTCTTCTGACCATGCTCTGTTAACGCCACGTCCAAAACTGAGTCAGGAGGGTGCTGGATACTCAGTATTACTTTGCAGCACGAGTGCAAAATATTGCTACTGTCAACCAGTGCACAGCATCATTGCTATGCGCTAGACAGGACTCAACACAACATAAACCCAGAGGAACGCGCTGGTTTCCACCTCGCTTCACTGTATTTCATCAAAGAGCCCGAACGCAGTAATACATATTCGCAGCATGAACAAAACACCGTGTTGATGTTGTTTTATAACATCACACACCGAATGTTGAAAGCTCCAGAGCAAATTCAAAGCAGGTCGGGCAGCACGTCGGGCATCCAGCTGCTTTGAATGTATGTATTTCATCTGACATATCAGCTCAGCGTGCTTTGGTGGCTGGATGAGGATGCAGTAGTATCCGAGGGTGGCGCGCTTGAGAAGGGCGCGTGCATCTCAATCAGGTCACAGGACATGTTGCAATTATGCTACAAGATGTATGACAGAAAATCGATTGCCCTGAAAGGAATCCTTGATAAGGTGACAAGCCTTAGAAATGCTTTACGTGACATGTTTCATTTGAAAGTAACTTATGGAGGTACGTTAAACAAAAATTGACAACACCAATAACTGTCTTTTTCTCATAGCGAAAAGCTTGAGGGTGTTTGTTTTGAAAATGGTGTGTGTATGTGAGCGAACGAGTGCGTTCATATTTGCTGGCACTTGTAGTCTCAGCAGAGAGGGCTAAGATTGTTTGCATGTATAGTATTTTTTATGTATTTATTGTGATTTAGTTCATTTAACTTTTCACAGTACATTTTTTATAAGATGAAAGGATAAAAAGCAAAACATTAAATTCATACATTGAATTACAAATTCATATATCATCCATTATAAAAATGACGCCTAGCATCCAAGTAGAGTTATTCCAAATGCATTAATGCATGAAAATGAATAAAATGAAATAAAAATCGTATGAAGTATAAATATAAGTATAAAATAACACACATAACTTCTCACTTATATCTTGAATTGGTGTGCCAAACTAACCTTTGCCCTGCAGGAGAACAAGGGTGAGTAGTGGCTAAGGGCCCGATTCATAGAAAAGCGAGCATTGATAGCAGAAGGCCTGCGTGCCGAGAACGACTCTGCATGGCCCTACGCGCAAAGTTTCCAATGTTCACTCCTCGTATTCATGGATTCCAAAGCACATTACAACCTGACTCGCAAAGAAAAAAGAGCTGCCCGAACAACGCCCACAACACCCCCCACGCAAAATAAAAACCAAGCCATATCCCAACCTAAGCGCAAAACTCTGTGTCCACCCCTGACCCACCCTCCAGCACCCCTGTGAAAAGGGGCAAGCTCCTTGCAAGTCAAAGCTGTATCCCCTGCGAAAACACAGGAGCTCCCTCGTGAGTCAAGGGTGCATACCTGCAAAAACATGTGAGCTCCTTCGTAAGTCAATGCTGCACCACCGCAAAAATGCAAGAACTCACTCGCAAGTCAATGCTTCACCACCAGCAAAAATGTGGGCGCTCCCTTGTAAGTCAAGGCAGTACCCCAGCGTAAAACATGCAAACTCCCTTGTAAATCAAGGCGGCACCATTGCAAAACTGAGAGTACTCCCCCCTCCCAAGGCACCCAAACTGCTGCCATATACTCTTACTGCACATCAACCCCTCAAGTCCAGAAAACACCCACTAGCTCCCCTCACCTCCAACACTACCCCCAGGCAGCAGCCTGACAGTACGCTCCCCTCCCCACACTTCCCTCACTCTGACAGTACACCCCTATGCCCACACCACCCCAACCTCCGACACTACCTCCAGGCAGCACCCTGACACTATGCTGCCCTTGGCACACCACCCTCACCACCGACACTACCCACATACAGCACCCTGACATTACACCCCCCTCCCCACACTGCTCTCACCTCCGACACTACCCCCAGGCATCACCCTGACACCACACCCCGCTCCCCACACTGCCCTCACCTCCGACACAACCCCTAGGCAGAATGCTGACACTACACACCCCTGTCCCTCTACCTCTGACACTACCCCAGCCAGCACCCTGACACTACACCCCCCTCCCACAGTGCCCTAACCTCCGACACTACCACAGGCAGCACCCTGACTGTCTCCCATACAAACTGTTAAATGCATGCCTGCAACTCATCTGAACCTCTGTGGTCTGCCTTCACCATGGAGCAGACCTCCAAAATGTCCACCTTCAACACGATCAACAGGAAGCACTGAAGATCAATCCAGGACCGGAACATCCACTGTCACTCCCTGGCAGACCTGAATCTGCAGCACCACCATTAGACGGCACTATATTGCACCAACAGCACCATGGCCAACACATCCAATGTTACAAATGAATGCAATGCGGCATGTGTACATTGTCCATGGGTCATTGCAAAGGCATCAAAGCACAGCAACCTAATTGTGAAACCTGATAGTATGGAGAAGCCTGGTTTGTTATCATCATGGAATCATTACTCATTGTTATGGAATCATTACCCATCATTCCATCATTGCATACTGTTTAGTTCTGATTAGTACTGAAGTGGTGACATCGTTAGACTATCCACATTAAACTGCCACATATACATATATGTAGCCATTTGCAATTTGCTTATAGAATGAGGCCTGCTATATTTGAAGACCCATGTAGAGACATGCATTGATTGCGCACTTAGAATATGCATTGAGCTTTAAGTATAGTGCTTGGTATGAATGAATGTTAGGCACTACATTTGAATAGAGAAAGCATGAGGCCTAAGACATTATAAAGCCATTCTGAATTGAGACACAGAAGCGTGCTGCGTATTGCGAAGATTGTTATGAGTTAGTGTACAAGTATTCGTAAACATTTGCTTGGCAGACAGATAACATGAACCTTGTCCGAGTGGGGAAGGCTGAGGAGGCTTATCCGCATGGCTGGCTGTGCTTTGTGGAGAGAGAAAAGGTGGGGGCAGCACCATGGGAGAGGGAGAGGGGTGTTTGCAGGGAGTGCTTTTGCATGGAGAGGAGATGTGGTCTGCTCTCTGAGGAGAGAGGGATTTCATGGATATGAATGGTGAAATACATGGTAGTATGCTTCGCTGACAGAAGGACATATGCTAGTAGATATGATGACAAATGTCACGATGATAGAACACGCAGTGATTGACCAGAACATGGAGTGATTGCAAAGTAAAGTACATGCAACACAGACATTTAGGCACGGCTCAAATATAGAATGCTGACACACAGAGAAACGAAGGAATGCTTAATGTAACCATGGATATGTGTACATCATTGAAAAGTATAGCCAGTGGTGAGGAGATTGGAGTTTTTAGATGTAGATGGAGTTCAATGGGAGAGAGATGTTTGGCGGTGGCTAGGAGAGATGCTTGGATGACTTTGAGAGAGGAAGTTTGGGGAAGCATTCTGATCGGAGCAGAGATCGATGAGCTTGGCAGAGGCTTGAGACAGTTTGAGCGACCAGATCTTGAGAGAGAGGCCTGGCCCTGACACCGACTGACTGGTTGCAGAAGTTAGCGGGAGAGGAGAGACACAGAGCTGTGAAGGGGAGTATTGCTGAAAAAGACACGTGCATGGGGGAATTAGGGCAGACACACACATAGAGTTATAGAAAGGGAAATCAGACAGAGATTGTCTTAGAGAAAGAGTGAGGAATAGTGTGGATTGGAGAGGAATGCTGAATGCTGGCACTTGCCATATGTATATTGCATGAGACATGATAGATCCAGCTAATCACAGGCTTGCATTAGAACCCTGTAAGGCTTATAGTTATTGAACTGCATGGTAGATTTGCACCAAAAGCATAAAAGGTGTAAATTCGATATTTGCATTATATTATTGTTTGCATCATGCCTTGCTGTGCATTAATAAAAGGGTTTCTATCGTTTGAATCGATTCATGTGTTTTCTTTGTGTCTTATTGTGTCCATAGGAGTAAGATAGGAGTACGTTATTAGGAGTAATCTAGAAGTAACACAGTGCACAAAGGCCCTGAGATACAAGAGCAGGGGGGCATAGTGAGCTACACCCCCCAGGAGATTGTCTAAGACTGATGCATGGTTTCCCACTAGGGGCAGGTCAAAGGCAGATTTTCAGCAGTCTCACAGAATGTGTGCAGAGTACAGAAGTAAACCAAATCAAACATCGTCCATATGCACAAATAATGACCAGCCACATCACAGCCTGGGTGGAAGGGGTGGAAAAGTCCCTGTAGGGATCTCAACATGACAGACTGTGCATGGTTGATGGTAGGGCAGTCAGAGAGTACATGACTCACCGAGAAAGGAAATGTGTGTTGCCACACTGAAACAGCAAACATTGGACACAACTGCATTCAGTGGCACAGGTGGAGCAAGACATGAGAGCAGGCAGCGTGTGCCTGCACATGCTGGTGGGTATGTAAGCCTGACATTGGAGTGACACAGCAATGAAAAGAAAAATTGCAAGTGATGTGACCAGTCCACCCATACACAGTGAATCCACCTCCTATTGCAGCACCCACAATGTCAAATACACATTACAGTCAATAGAGTGTGGGCACATAAACAATCCCAAGCATGTGCAAAGGGGACACATGAACAACAGTGGCCCTGACATTAAAACAATGTGAAAGTGTTCAAACACACATGAACATGTGGCATTCGATCCACCATCAGAGTCAAACAAAAAATGCAAAACATACCCTCTGCCAGCAGCTGCCTCTCATAGTTCCGGAACACAGATGAGATGGCGCTAAACAAACCCATATGGTCCTCCTGCCTGAAAGTTGTCACCTGCCTCCTTGGTGTGGTCAGCCCTGCAACAGTCAGCCTCCTTATAGTTGTCACCTGCTGCTGCTGTGCCCAGTGCACACTCCATTGGTATGCCCTCGTATATGATGACATTTGTCAGGGCATGCGTCACCTGCAATGCTCCCAGGTGCCTGTTGTCCCTCCATTGCCTATGCTCCTATCAGTGCCTGGGTAGGCACAGTGACCACCTTAGCTGATGTACTTGGGACTTCCACCTCAGGCATGGACACTAGGTACACGAGGCAGGGCGATGGGGTGGACTGGTGCACAGGGGGTCAGTCTGGTATGTGGCCTGGAAGGCACCCCGGAGTATGAATGGTGCACAGAGGAGGAAGCTGAGGTGGTGGTCACAGCAGTGAGCAGTCCATGGAGCCCACCAGGGAACAGGCCTGCTCTCAGCAAGGTCACGAGGCGGTACAGCTCATTGTGATGTTGGGCAAGCATACCATGAGTAGCCTGTCCATCATCATGTGTGACTACAGTCCGCCTCATCAGGCTGGCCAGCAGGGGCAGCACCTGATCCCTGATGAACTCATCAGCTGGCAACGGTATGCTTGTCTGGGTGGAGGCATCCTGGAAGGAGTACACTGCTGCATCCGATGGCCCAGGGACAGGATTTTGAACAGGCACCTCCACTTTGGCCTGCACTGCCTCACCCCTATGCCCCCACCTGACCCCATGGGCTGGTCTGCAACAGCCACCTCCCCCTCTTTCAACCTGGATGACTCCAGGGTGTCTTCTGCCATGGAGGGCATCACCCTGTCCCACTGCTGCTGAGGAGTGCTCTGCCACCTTCACCTCCTCATACTTACCCCCAGCTGCCACACCCTATGGCCCGGGCGCTACACCAGCCACATCGCTCCCCGAAGATGAGTTGTTACATGGGAGTGGCTAGGGCCTGCACCTTTGTCCGGTTGAACGGTCCCCACATCCATGCTCCACAGTTGTGCTTCTTCCCTCTTCCACAGTTGCAGCAACTGCGGCAAAGGAGACACAGACAGAAACATCAGTGTACTGCGTCAAAGCCTGTGTGGCATCAACAACATTTACAGGAACATGAATTGTTAAAAGTACAACCAGCATACTAACACACATGGACATGCAATTCACATTCAAATAGGGACACCAACCTAGGCTCAATGACAACCACTGTCATGACACATCCACATGCAAGCACCTCACAATGTGGGCAGTGCACAGGCACATACCAAGAGAAATGACATGCCACAATGGGAAAGGCAACGTGACCCAACTGCAACCTGATGCACATCCATGGGACACATGGAACAGGGGCAGAAGGGTGGGCAGGGAGTACACTGTTAGGATTGGCATACACGTAAAGAATGTAAGCACAGATATGCTTGGCTACTGCTGTGGACACGTTATTGGCAAGACAAACAGTGGATTCCTGGCCACCAGTAGTCCCTCATGATTGCACCACTCACAGCATGGCCATGGCAATACCTGGCATGCGCACACATCAACTCTGAGTACACAATCAGCGCCATGACAGATCCCATCAAGGTACCCAAAATTGCAATGTCACAACTTGACTACGCAAAGCATCCAAACACATGTGTCTTCTCCAGATGTAGAGGATGCATAGTCAGACATTGCAATTGTCGGCACAACATCATGTACACCATGCACACACCTGAAGTGGGCACCACATTCTCAACTGGCACCCTTGCCATCCAAGCATGTCTAAGCAACAAATGACATTGCATGTGCATGGTTTGCCTAAATGTACAACAACTCACACTGCAAATACCAGTACATGTCCAATCAACAGATGTCACACCTCACACATGGGGAGCATTGTCTGGGGCATGCATGCCACTGTCGATCACGGAAACACACATGCTGCAAACATAAGGGCATCGCTACAAACATGCAGGCACATGCACAACACACATGTACCGTTGAGCACTGCACTACATGCTTACTCACTAGCACACGCCAGACATTGGGCCTCATTACAACCTGCCAGTCCGGGACCGTGCAAAATCCGTGACGGCGGTAAAAACGTTTCCGTGTCCGCAAGGTTGCGGAAAAACCGTCCGATTACACGCTGTCGGTCGCGCGCACCACACGGACTCGGAAACGTTGTTACCGCCGTCACAGAAAACCCCACAGAAATGGAAATAACGCAGCCACAAGTGGCGCAAAACCCGTTTCCGCCTCCGCCGCCACGGACACGGAACCGGAAATACCATGATCGCCAAAACAGGAAACAGAGAGGCGGCCATCATATAAAAGCACAATCCATTGTAATCCAGAGCCAGCACAAGCACAATCCTAACTCTGAGAAGCCAAAAGGGACCACCAGCATGTCTGCCAGGATTCCTGCTCAGAGGCAGCGAAAACAGCGCTTCAGCGAGGTGGAGCTAACCATCTTGGTGGAGCACATTGTGGACAATGCTGAGATGCTGTTCAGCGCCGACCAACGGCGTGCCACACAGCAGCGGAGGAAGGAGGTGTGGGCCGAAGCTGCACGCAAGTGCACCGCTGTGGGCGTGGCAGTGAGGAGCGTGAAGGACTGTCACAAGCGGTGGGACGACCTGAGGCTGAGGGTACGCAACCTCATTTCCACGCACCGCCAACGCAGCAGTGGGACAGGCAGAGGACCCCCTTCCCCACTGAGGCTGCAAGCATGGGAGGAGCGTTGCAGCAGCGTCCTCCACCTAGAGGGAATCCATGGGATCGGGCAGGCTGAGGCAGGAGTGAGCCCACCTGCACATGCCGGTAAGTGCCCAAACATGAATACCACATGTAAATATGCAGTTGTGAGTACTGGGCCAAAGGACCCATTAACAACCCCCCTCCCAGGCAGTGCATGTGTGGGCCAAAGGACCCATTAACAACCCCCCCCAGGCAGTGCATGTGTGGGCCAAAGGACCCATTAACAACCCCCCCCCCCAGGCAGTGCATGTGTGGGCCAAAGGACCCATTAACAACCCCCCCAGGCAGTGCATGTGTGGGCCAAAGGACCCATCATGATCCGTATGGCAACCAATATCACTGAATGCAGACACCAGCAATCAGATGCATGTGACTAACACTATTCAATGTACAATCTCTATGACGCATGTGATGCACCCATCTGCCACCACAACAACACTAATTGCATGCCCTTTGTGTCCCCACAGCAGTTTCAAGTGACAGTGATACTGCACAACAGGCCAGCCAATCTGCACCGGCAAGTACACTAGCCACCGCCACCGCACAGGAGGATGCTGGCGGCAGTTCTGCACCTCTGGCCACATTACCAGCCACTACAGTTGTGCGGCACACCACCACCACCGACATCCCCACCGTCTACACACTGGCTGAGTCTAGACAGGTGCCACAAACCTATCATGGCCACCCAACACAACACCGAAGGCAGCAGCACTGCAGAGGGGGCGGCCTGCAGTGATAACAGTGCCCCGCAAGAGCACTCGGAAACGCGGCCACAGGGGGAGATGCCCACATTGGAAGACCTGGGCTCCTTCCATGAGCTGGGGTTCAGCCCCACTTCACTGGGGAGTCCCATGAGGTCGCCCACCCCATCCATGGCCGAACTGAATGCCTGCATGCAGCGGATGGAGGACCAGCAGGCTACCCTCACCCAGCTGGTGGAGAGGCAGCTAGAGGAATCCAGGCTGCAGAGGGAGAGCTACAGCGCCTCAGTGCGTCGCCTGTCGAGGTCCATTGGACGCTTTGCAAGCACCATAGTAACCCTTGCACGCCATGTGCGGGAGGGCAACGACCACACCTCCAGGCTTGTAGAGGCCATGTTGGTTGGCCAACAGGCAAATCTGGCACGGATGCCCTCAATCCCAGATTCTGGCCAATCAAACACAACCACCCCATCCAGCTCCACTACTGCCAGTCCAAGGAGGCGCTCGAGTAGGCTAACGGGTCCCTCGGGCAAGGTTGCACAGGCACAGAAGCGCACACGGAAGTGATGGCATGTGTGTGGGGCAGTGCAGGACACATGTGGACTACAAGGGTGTGAGAGGGGTGGGCACGTTTGGGTGGTGGGGTAGGTAGTTTTGGGGATTGAACAATGGGCTCTGGGTGGGGGTGGGCACGTTTGGGTGGTGGGTGGCCCCGGGTGTACAGCTTCCCTAACCAATGCACCTTCTTCCCTGTTGTTATTACATCAAAACATAACCATTTCAGACATACATGTGTGGACATTGATCATTTATTTTGCAGTGCAACTATTAATTCATTGTCGTCACCATGTTTGTGCATTTCTGTGAATGTGCTGTGACTCAAAAGTAAATGTGAATCAGGGCATCCCGTGCTCTCTGGCCATCATGTGGACCCCCAGGGGGAGGCGGTGCCATCCCATCCCCATCTCCATCCCCATCCCCATCTCCATCCCCATCCCCATCCCCATCCCCATCCCCATCTTCCTCATCTGCGTCTGGTGGCATTGGGATGTTCCTGCGCAGCATATATTGTGCAGCATGGCACATACGAGCGTGATTTTACCCGTCTTCACTGGGCTGTACAGCAGTGATCCGCCAGATCTGCTCAGACAGCGGAAACGGGCCTTCAGCAGTCCAAATGTCCTCTCAATCATTCCACGTGTGCGGATATGTGCCCTATTGTATGCCTCTTCATGCCTGTTCCTTGGTCTCCGTACAGGTGTCATCATCCATGGCGTGAGTGCATATCCCGCATCACCTACATGGGATGTAGATGGGGGAACATGTCAGTGTTTGTGGCATCATGTCCTCATCTGCTGCTGTGCATTCTTGTATCATCATTCATTCATGCATATGTACCATGCAGTGTATGGAGGTATGTTTTGGGCATCACAAGGTATGTCGCTGACTGCATATGAGCCTACACATTAACTTGCATGTTTACTGTGCCCTGCGGGTAACATTTGATTGTGTGCATGTCATGGTGCAGTGCTGTCCACACATGGCAGAGTGACTCCACTGTACGGAAGTCGTAAATACACGTCGTCTCATTTACACGCCTCTCATGCTTTTTGAGGCAGTGTTTCAATTGAGGGTGGGTGTCTGCAGTGGCACAGGGTTCATGGGACAGTGACGGGATTGGCTGTGGCAGCGTGTGCACGGGCACATTGTGGTGCCCTGTCATGTCTTCCTTCATGATGTTTGGCATCCGCTGTGTATTTGGTAGATGGAAGGGGGGTGATGCATGTGCGGTCACAGCGGCACACTCACAATGCTCATTGGCCTGGACACACACACACCACTCCGACAGGGTTGTAGCATCGTCAGCTGTACTCACCCAATAGCCATGTGCTTTGTCCGGCATAGCGTTCCATGTACCGTGGCAACGTGGAATTCCGCAGTACCATTGAGTCATGTGATGAGCCTGGGAAACGTGCGCAGCAGTGTGTAATCAGTTGTATGGCATCACAAACCATCTGGACATTCAAAGAGTGATACTGTTTCCTATTGCGGAACACCGCCTCAATTGCATGTGGTACTGTCAGCTCGACGTGGGTGCAGTCAACTGCGCCTATGCAATTTGGCATGCCTGCTATGGCATGGAAGGCCAACTTGGTGGCAATGCCCTCGGGGAGGGTGCGGGGTAGGGCTATGTGTTCCGACACATGGCGCAACAGGGCATCCAGTACCTGTACCAGGATTTTGGAGAAACACGGTTGTGATATGCCGTGCTGCTCACCAACCGTGTGTTGATAGGTGCCAGTGCCAAGGAAATGCAGTACTGAGACAACCTTCAAGAGGGGGGATGGCGGTGGGGGTGTCAATTAGGCTGCTGATGTTGTCCTCAAACATGGCGGTGATGTGCAGGATTGTTGCACGGTCCAGCCGGTATAGGGTGTGGATCTGTCCTGGGGTGAGGTTCCAGGGTGAGGCCCTGATGCGAGGTATTGCTGGCTGGCGGCGGGGTCGGGCTGGCTGGGCAATGGGGTTTGCCATAGATGCAGGGTTGGCTGGTTGCCGCCTGCGCCTCCTCCGCCTATGCCTCCTCCTCTGCGCCATTACTGCCACCATGTGCAGTGCTGCCTGTTGGTTGAGTAGGCCCAGTCCAAGTGCTACTAGACCTGCTGCCTCCATGGTTCTGTGTTGTGTTGGGCTGGGTGTGGCCCTTTTGTAGGCTCCCAGTGGCCTGATAGGTCCAGCTGGGCTGATTTGGTGCACCTGTGCCCTGATTCAGTTCAGCAGGCAGTGTATAACGCCATGTTCGCGGTGGCGGCGGTTCCGCCACCGTGATCACGGTATTTCCGCCATTTTTTTGCCGGTATTTCCGTGTCCGCGAATAGTTGTGATGCTCACGGTGTTTCGTGTTGACGGTAACGGAGGGGTTTCCGTGCAGACGGACTTAACGGGAACCCTATTTCCGCGGTGGCGGTTTAGGGTGGTGCTATTACCGGGGCCGCCGGTCATGATTGTGCGGACATGGAAACGGTGCCGGTATGGTTTTACCGGCAGTGTTAATTCCGGACCGGAGTACTTGTAATGAGGCCCATTGTCTCCAATCGCAGACCTGGGTATGCAGCTTCGGGTAGAACCTCACCAGGACCCACATGTTGTTAGAAGAGAACCTGCACCTGCCTCCACGGTGGCACCGGCCTTCAGGATGTGCAGGGTCTTGCTGTGGCTCCTGGATTTGAGGTCCTCCCAGTGCTTATGGACAGTCTTGAAGCAGTGGACTGCCACCCTCTATGTGTTTATGGCAGCCATTATGTCCCCCGAGATCTGCTTATGCCCTTCCTTGCCATGTTGCTTCACTGGGTTGAAGAGGGCATCATAATTCTCCAGCATCTTATCCACCAGGATGCCAACTTTCTTGGATCTTAAATTGGCAGCCCTCTGCCTCACTGCCATGGGGTTGCCGCTCTGGTCGGAGGAAGATGGTTCAAACATAGCAACCCTGAGGCAGGTATGGGTGGACAAAGTAATCCTGGAGATGGGCTGTGGAGCAGTGGTGGTGGAATGGAAGGTGGGAGTCCAACACAGCAGCTGAGGTGGTCACAGGGCCAGAAACAGGAACATAGGCAATGGCTGGACAGCAGGCACTCCCAACGCAGTGCAGGTGGGCAGCAGGCACTTATACTGGACAGACAGCAGCAGATGGCAATGTGGGAGGCAGCACATGGCAGGAGGAGGCAGGCAAAGTGGCACACAGGCAGGAGAGTGGGTCTTCCATGTGTATTTCAAAAGGAAGCCGAAAACAGAGTAAAGGCCCTTAGTGCGTAAGTTACGTGACACGCGCTCCATTCAGCGCACTGACGCGGTGCACTGACGTGGCTCACAGCATTGAAAGGGATACATAAGGACGTGGATTCTCAACACTGGTTGTGTGCATGAAGGAATGAAGATGGACGAGTATCATTTGCATTCATTTGGGTGTGCCACACAAACCGTTCTCTTCAGGTACCACTTACTGTATTTTTGTTTTTTGGGAGGGTTTACCTCTGCACATACGCACATATTTTCTTTCCCATTTTGAGGCCTGGGTTGTCTAGCGTATGCAATTTTTGTGTTTGGGGGTACAGCTGCATATCGCGTACCGCTTTTTTTCAGAGAAACTTTCTGGGTATCACGTATGCAGTTTTTGAGTCTCTGGGTGCCACTGCATATCACGTACCGTATTTACTTGATTTAGGGGTACATTTGAGCCTTACTGGACCACACATTTATGTAGCACATCACAATAACTTTTCCCTTCCACATATTGCCCAGGACAATAACTTGGTGTGCTTTCCATTCATTCCTTACACCTGTGACATGAGTAGAAAGGCCCCAAGAGGGAAAGGGGGCAGAGGGGGTTGGGGACGTGATAATGGCACATCTGCCCCAGGCCCATGATATCATGGCAGGCCCCAGTCCACAGGTGGCCAGGCACCTGGACGCCAACATGGTCCCAGCCAGACATGGGCAGCACCAACACCTCATGCCACTCGGGCCAAGGAGGGATGCATTTCAAAGCAGGACGAGGCTCAACCCCAAGACACAGCAAAGGACACCGGCCCGAAAAGGAAGAAGAACTTCACTGATGAGGAGCTCCAGATCCTCATTGACTACGTGACCAGTGTGACAGGTGCTGTATGTGGGGAACACTGAAGGCGGTCACTCCCCACATTACCAATTAAAACTCAGAGTAAAGGACACATCCCAGTAGGGAATGAGACCAAGAGATTGGTTTTTGAGAATCAGCAAACGTTTTATGTAAGATTCAGCATCCAGAGAACTCTGCTGCCTTGAGAGCGATCTGGCAAACAATACAGAAACAATGGGCCTCATTAAGAGTTTAGAGGTAGTCATGCCCTTAATAAGGGCATGGCTACCCCCAAACCCGGGTACGGGTCTCTCAAAAGGGGATTTACCGGGCCATTCCGACCTTGGTGGGCCCGGTAATTCCCATTCGCAGGACCCAGACCCGGTACATCCCCATTGCCATTTGAGCCCCGATAGGTGGGAATGGGGAGGATGGTAGTAGCGGTACCGTTAATAACGGTACCGCTGCTACCATCCTAGACTGCTCGTGGGTGCCGATCTGCACGCCTGGTCTGACCAGGCATCCAGAACGGCACCCGTGAGCAAACTCAGAATGTTGCGGAGAGGTAACAACGGTGCCAGTAGCACTACCGGGGCAGTTGTTTCCTTATACCGCAACACTCCTAATGAGGCCCAATATGTTTTAAAGAGTTACAGTGTCATCAGTGACGATTTCTATACTGTCTACAAGTTACATTTCCATTGGTTAGGGAGGGAATGCACATATAGTTCTTTATGGGCCGGCTCACGGGACTGGATGATGACTTGGCGGGGGGGTGGACATCACGGGGTTCAGCTGGGCCGGTCCGTGCGAGGTGAAGGTTAGGTCAGGTCCGGAGAGGTGGTTACTATACCTTTTAAGTATGCATTAATGGCCTATAAATTGTACACGTGTGTTTGCATTGTCTCACTTGGGGGTCACTGGTGGGGTGGAGGGTGTGGGGGTCTTGCTCCTCAAATAACCTGTGGGGGTCAGGATTGAAATCTGTCTGGTCTGGCACATCAGAGCGGGAGGGGGTGGAGTGACACATGTTAGTTTAGAACGGAATAAACTGTGACAGGGGTCTGAGTTTACTGGGGCACTCTAGGGTGGTCAGCAAAGCAGGGTCATACTTCTGTTACATCAAAAGAATACCTTTGGAGGGGCACAAGCTTAAACAAGCAGTAATTTTCCAACAGCGGGGGTGAGAGGTGCAGGAGCAGGTTTGTTGAGCTGGATGAACTGCAAGTCAGGGTTCGGCTTGGTCACACACAGGACAGTGATCTCAGAGGAAGAATGAAAGTAATACATTGTTTGTTTGCAACATCGTGTCTCAGCACATTTGTGAAAAAGGGACTTGGGTGGCACAGGCACGGGAGGAAAAATAGTTGGGCCGGGGGTGTGGCTAAGAGGCCATGGAATAAGCCGTGTTCCACCGAAGCTCCTGCAGATCCTACATGATCCTTCACGGCACGTATGCTGGCACTGGTGCAGCTTGGACGAAAATGACACAGATGCCATGTGAATATGCACGGATCATAATGATAGCACTGGCAGAGGGGATTTCGAAGTGAACGCAGAAATATTGGCAGAGGAAAAGCAGAGCAGGAATCACGGACGTGATAACAAGATGGCGCCTGTATTGGAACAAAGGAATAGTTCTGGAAGTTGGAAAAGAGAATGAAGAGACTGCGCCGTATGGTGTTCACAGATGTCCCGGGATATTGCAGGTCTAACGTTTACATAAAGACTATACTCTCCCCTGGACCCGGATGCATGGGAGCCGTAGGGTCTCTCATACAGACAAGGCGGATTGTGCTTCGTCAGGGGCACATGCATTGAGCCGGAGCAGACGCAAGACTCTAATCGGCAGCTAATCGGCAGCAGCTTTTTTGTGCAGTTTGCAGCTTGCAGCAGATCAAGCAAAGAACCAAACTGAATCACTTGGTCCGGCCGTGTAATTATAGGTGGGAGACATGGCACAGAGTGGAGCAGCAGGGCAGTACAGCGAATACAAAGGATCGAGCACGGGGCGAAAACATACCAACTGCATGGCACTACACAGTACTGCATGGCACAGCACTGCACCAGAAGCCAGAGGGTGCTCCACATGAGTGCGGCAGCAGAAGTTGTCTGTTGGTGCTGCCACAGCTTCTGCACATTGAAAAAGACCGAACATTTGTCTTCTCAAGTGCGTGAAGGAGTCGTGAATGCTTGGACACAAAGTAATAGTGAGCGCACGGTCGGACAAACGCTTGAGCCCTCAGCTGCATTAACATCGCAGAACATGCTGATGATAAGGAAGAGGTGAACAGTGGGAACAAATGGAATATACCCACATGGAAGAGCGAGCTAAAGGAACAATATAGAAAGGCGTGCTGCAAATTTATGGGCAGTGTCTACACCCCTGGTGGGACAATGTTGCACAGATGGAGCATTCGAGCCTGTGAACAAACATCAGGCACTGCATGAGCCCTAGACGGGAATGTTTGCTTCAGCTGATAGTGAAACTGACATGGTATTCGGCCGAACAGACCCGACCTGTAGGGATACTCGGCAATAACATGACACCGGCCTGCATTGGAAAAAAGGCACTGGAGCCATTAAGCTGAGCGCCACTGCTGGCATAAATACCATAAATAATCCCACGCAGGTGAAGACCGGGGGTTGTGGGCCCCCCTACCAGTGAGACGAGGCCACCCGGAGCACAGGGGTGCCACAAGGCAGGATCAGAGGCCGCGCACACCGCCACCAACATAATCCGCATTGAAGAGCTAACAGACATCGTGAGCCTATATGAGGAGATAGCGCTGAAGAACACCAACAAGGGCCATACAGACAACACAAGTGGGATAAACAACCCACAGCCAAGCCTGCGGCGAGCCCCGAGGGCTCATCAAAGATGGGCCCAAAAGCAGACTGGCCCAAGCTGTAAGCTAGTACTGGGCTGTAGGCACACACCAACGTGGTCTCACAGTACCGAGCATCATATGAGCCTGAGAATCAGCAGCAGTAGAGCGGGACGTGCACTTAAAAGCTCCAGGGGACACTCGAGGAGGCCATCGGAAATCACGACAGCAGAGACACTGCCTGAAGTGCCAAGCCAGACCAAGGTTGGTGCCTATATGGCCTGCAGTAACACCAACACAGGCCCCCAAACCCCAGGACACGTAGACAGCGAGAGGCCCCACTAAGAGACAGAGAGCATACATAGGAAGAAACACCAGCGGCCGAGGACATAGGAGAACATAATCCATTTGTGTCACAACACAGATAGCGTACAAAAACTTTAACTACAGCCCCCTGAGGGCAACATACCCAAGCACAGACTATCCCTGTGGCGCCAAAAACCATATTTCTGAGCACCTGAGGAGAAACATACGGCGACGCCAAGATGGCGAATAAGCAGACCAAGGGGAAGGGCAAACAACCCACGCTGGAGGAATATGCAAGAATGCCGCAAATGTCAGAAGGGGCAAGAAGTAAGGGAAAGACCCCAGCCGCAGACACCGCCTTGGGGAACAAATACTAGCAAATCCTGGAAGCAATTGCAGACCTGAAACTTACATGGGAAACTAAACTGGAATTGGCCATGGTCGAACTGAAGGCCGCACTAGAACTTAAAGTGGGCACAGTACAGGAAGAGGTGAATCTCCTCAGGCAAGACGTCAGAACGCTGGCAGAATGGATGGGCGAATTGGAAAAAGAGAATGCCCCGAACACAGCTGCATGCGTGTCTCACAAATCAGAGATTCACATCTTAGAACAATGCGTGAGTAACCTTGATAATAGGGCAGAAGAAGCAGAGGGACGCGCCCAGAGTAACAACATATGCATTGTGGGACTTCCGGAAGGAGCAGAGGGATCAAACCCCACAGACTTCATCGAAACAATGCTGCTGCAGGAAATAAAAGGAAGGGTGTTGACCCAAGGATTCGCAATGGAACGGTCACATAGGGCCTTAACGCGGAGGCCACCACCAGGGGCCCCACCGAGGCCAATCATGGCCAAAATCCTGAATTATCGAGACAGGGAGAGAATCCTAGAATTTTTTTCGGAAGGGGGGTATGATACAAAGGGCATCGGCGAACATCACGGCATACCCGGATTATACATTGATGGTAAAAAGACAGAGCATGAACTATGGCGCAGTGAAAAGACGGCTGCGGGAAGCAGGGTATAAGTACATGCTGATATATCCTGCGAAATTGAAGGTGTACCATCAAAACAGAGCACTTTTCTTCGACACCCAAGAAGAGGCATCAGATTGGCTGGACACGCAGAACTGCCCATTGGAGACTGGCACCCAGAAGGAAAGCGGCGCAGATAAGTAACATGGTACCTAAAGTGCCGCTGACTCAGACATTGGGACTTGAATATAAGATAGGGCAGGGCCAGTTGTGTCTTTGGCTACATAGGCCGCATTGATAAGTATACTTAGTTACGGAGATATAGAGTAAATTGCAGGATCCCCATGGAACCCGCTATTATACCCCCGTGAATAGATTAGTTAGGATACCGATAGATCGGTAGCACCCTGCTGGGTTCCTGACCTTGGCAACACGAGAAAGGACCAAATGCGGGAGAGCCTGAGATCCAGGGATGGAGCTGGGCACTAGTTGGGAATGGGTTGGGTGGGGGGTGGGAAGGGAATGTGTGCAGTGAACAAAGTTGTGGGGACTGGGAGGGAGGGAGTAAGTTGGGGAGTCAACGTTGAATTTAGACAGGGAATATGCCCATACTCATGCCAAAATAAGTTTCAAAGAGAAATAGATGGGGGTGAGAGGGAACAAAACACAGATGGCAACGGGAAGTCTCAGAATTGTAACTTGGACTGTGAGGGGGCTTAACAGTTACTTGAAGAGGAACAAAGTAATGTTGTATCTGGGGAGGCAGAAAGTGGACATAGCATTATTACAGGAAACCCACCTCACCAAAGACAAACTTGAGAAGGTCAAGAAAAAGTGGAGAGGGACCACCGTGGGAGCGACATATTCCGATTATGCCAGGGGGGTGGTTACCTGGGTAGCACCTCATGTGCCGTTTCAGATGCTCCAAGTTACGGCGGAGCCAGATGGAGAATGATTGTAATATGGGGGCTGCTGGAGAATAGAGAATTGAGCATCATAAATACCTATGCCCTCAACCATGACACAGCGGCCTACTTTAGGACCTAATATGGCAAAGTTGGCCCCCTCCTGGGAGGTGCGATTATGTGGGGAGGGGATTTCAACTGCATGTTATATCCAAAAATGGATAGGTCTGATACGAAACTAGGTAAGCCACCCCCACCGGAAAAGCCCTGCAGGCCTTGCTGAGAGACTTTGGGCTAGAGGATATCTGGAGACACCAACAACCGAACGATAGGCACTGCTCACAATACGCAGCCCCACAAAACCTATACACGAGACTGGACTATATGTTCGCTGCCTCCGAACTCGTGGGTGAAATGGTGGGCTCGGAATATAAGGCAAGAACGCTATCAGACCACTCCCCCTTGGTGGTGGAGTGGAGACACCAGCCCCCCAGAGCAAGAATTCCAACATGGAGACTTAGAGCCGAGGCCCTACGGGACTCGGCATTCCGTGAGGATTTAAGGGAGGAAATTATCGAGTACTTTGACACTAACACTGGGAGTGTGAAGCCAGAAGAAACTCTATGGGAGGCATTTAAAGGGGTAGTAAGAGGTGCGGCCATATCTAAATATAGAGGGCTCCAAGGGGGTATAGAGTGAGAGCTGCAAGAGACAGAGAAGAAATTGGAAGCAATGATGCGGAAAGAGCACACCTCACAGGAGGATGCCGAACAAGTGAGCCAATTACAGCAAACCAACAGGGAGCTCTCTGGGACCGATTATGCAAATTGAAATATAAAAAATTCATTGAAAAGCAACAAGCAGGGGGGGGGCAAAAGAGGGAGACTGCTGGCATGGCTATATAAAAATGAGACACCGAGAACGGTAATCAGAGAGATAACGGGAGAAGAAGGGCAGATCTGGAACACCCAGGAGGGAGTGAATGAGGGGTTCCTAAGATTTTACAAACGCCTTTATGAACATACAGGGGAGGAAGCAGGGCAGGAGGTGCTAGAAACATTGGAGGACATAGGATTGCCTAAATTAAATGAGGAGGAAAAGGAAAACCTGGAGGCCCCAATTACATTAGAGGAACTTGAGACAGTGGTCCTGCACTTACCCACCTGTAAGGCCCCGGGGCCAGACCGGCTCTCAAGCAAATTTTATAAAACTTATAGGCAGGAAGTACTTCCCCCCTGCTGACCATGCTAAATGAGGCATTCAAAAGGGGAAGGCTGCCGGAATCCCTGAGAGAAGCGCTGATTGCTCCGCTTCTGAAACCTGGTAAGCCAAGCACAGACTGCGGGTCATACAGACCCCTATCCATGTTAAACCAGGACAGCAAAATCCTTACAGCATTGCTGGCGAATAGGCTAAAAAGGGTAATAAATAAACTCATACACCCTGATCAAACTGGATATGTCCCGGGAAGGAACATAACCGATAACCATAGGAGACTCCACCATATAATGGAACAGACAGAAAGTGAGCTTGGTGAAATGGCAATAGTCTCGCTGGATGCAATAAAAGCTTTCGACTCTGTGAGGTGGCCTTGGATGATGGCGGCCCTAAAAGAATACGGGATAGGTCCTGGGTATCTGAGGTGGGTGAAGATGGTATACAGCTCCCCAGAAGCTAGGGTCAAAACGGGCGTAATAATCTCTGACAAAAGGCAATTTAGCAGAGGCAGAAGGCAGGGCTGCCCCTGGTCCCCCATGCTATATATACTGGCATTAGAACCATTAGCAATCTGCCTTATACAACAATATGGGGAGATAGGCATCCACACGAAAGGGGGAACCACACCTGATATCACTGTACGCTGACGATATGTTGCTATATCTGTGCTTCCCAGAGGAAAACTTGCATTATGTCCTAGAAGTGATGAAACACTACGCAACCCTTTCGGGCACAGCAGTAAACCCTAAAAAATCCAGCTGGGAAGATATAGAGGGTCCCCACCGGGAGACCTACCTGTCTTGCAAATACCCTGGCAGACTAAATCATTTAGATACTTGGGTATCGGTATATATCATAAGGCGCAGATGAATATAAATATAACACAGAGAAGGCCGTGGAGGGCATCAAGAATAGCATGGGGTTTTGGGCGAAACTCCCCCTGGCCATGGTGGACAGGGCAGCCTTGCTTAAAATGGTGGTTCTGCCCAGGCTGTTACACTTTTTTACGAACATTCCATACTTGCTCCCCAAACGTTTTTTCACAAAACTCTAGAGCCTATGCAGGGGCTTCATATGGCCATAATTCCAGAAACAGGGTAGCCCTATGGAAGTTGCAGAACCCCTATGATAGAGGGGGCATAAACCTGCCGAATTTTGAGATATATCATCTGGCAGGGCAGCTTCAGTACATGGTCAGATCGGAAGAAGAGACAGCAGAAGCAAGATAGCTAAGCAGGGACTGCACTCCATTCTTTCTAAGGGAGCTAATATGGCTGTCTAAATCATAGATGCAGGGACGTGAGAGATTGCTAGAAGTAGGCTGGAAAACATGGCACAAAGCATGCCAAGTGCTGGGAAACCCGACCCTGTGCTCTCCGCAGGTACCCCTGGTAGCGCTATGCAGCGAGGACATGAAAATGATAAGAGGTATCCGTAAATTCTGGGAACCGATGGGCCTGGTGATCCTCTGGGACATATGGCATGAAAGGGAGACACTAGATTTTCAAGAGATAATTGAAGACACCGGGGTACACCCAGGACAACACATTACATATACCAGAATAATCAAACGAGTGGGAGGAAAATGGCCTGCGGCAGTATTAACAGAACAACCTGACGCAGTCATTGAAACGATGAATGATATCTCAGAGGGCGGCAATGAAATATCCCGAATATACGAATTACTGATGTCCAGAGTGGGCAAGGAACTGCTCCAGTTGAGGCAGGAGTGGGAGGAGGAGGTGGGAGAACCTTTGCAGGATGGGTAATGGGAAAGAGCCCAGAGGTACCACAAGAAAGTGTCCCGGAATGCGCGGCTGCAGCAGATCCAGCTATACATCACCCACAGGGCATACATGACCCCTAGTAAAATCGCCAGGTTTGGAAATACAGTGGGCCTCATTACGACTCAGGCGGTAAGGGGTTTACGCCGGCGTAAACAGCGCCAACCCTTACCGCCTGAGTACGAGGTCCCTTAGCGCCATGGCGGATTTAACACCTGCTTTTAGCAGGTGTTAAAATCCATGGCGCTAAGGGACCATGGAGTTAATTACGCCACCGTAATTTACGGTGGCGTAATTAACGCCTTCCCCACTCCCATTATGCCCTATGGGGCAAAAATGGGAATGGGGAAGGGTAAATGGGGATTGGGGACTTACCGCCCCGCCAAGGTCGGAATGGGGCGGTAAGTCCGCCAACCACCATGGCGTAAACATAGTTTACGCCATGGTGGTAAAGTCACGGCCCAGGCGGTAACTTACCGCCTGGGTCGTAATGAGGCCCAGTGACACAGAAATGGCCTAAGTGCGAGGAGGTGGATGCCGGAATGATTCACATGTTCTGGCTGTTCCCAGAGGTGGGTAGGTTCTGGGAGGAGGTCAAACAACGCCTGGCCCAAAAAGGGATCAAGCTGGAGGTGGAATCAGCATGGGCATGCATGTTGGGGGGATTTGCTAGACCACGTAATTTAAAACACATTGGTAAACTGAAAGACCTGGCATACATCCTGCCCAAACAGAGAATAGCTATGGGCTGGATAGCAGACCACAGACCTAGACTAGAGGTGTGGTGGAATGACCTCCTGAAGTGGGCAGAGGCTGAGAAGATGGCATGGAATGAAGCAGTCAGTAGGGGAGGGGAGGAGGACACAGGACCCCTGGTAGCATCGAGGCAAATGGAAACCACGATGTTAGGACTTCCCGAGGTCGAATCCAGTGAAGACGATACGCCTGAAAACAATAAAGGAGATAAACCCTAAGCAACGAACCTTAAGGCATTGAAGTAGGAGCTTGAGTTAAGGGTGTGGGAGGGGGGAGGACTGTAAAGCGTAGCATGTGATTGTAAGACAAGATGCGCATTAATGGAAATGTCCTATATGTTGGTTAAGTTTGATGTCCTATTTAAAATAATAAAACATTTAAAAAAAAAAATAGTGGGGGCTGTCAGTGTTCACTGTGTGCGCAGCGCTGCTGAGGAGAGAGGAGGCTTCGCTATACCAGAATGCTGCCTAGTCCAAAGATGGTGTCGAGGGTACACAAAATGGAGTCCAAGTGTGTCTTGCAATAGTCCCACCTCTGTTTATGCCAGGGCCTTATTCCCAATGGCTGCAGAAGGGCAAAGAGGCGTCCCCCACTAGTGGTCTCTTTCGCGTAGAATGTCTGGGGGGGCTCAACCGACCCCCTCCTTCCTTACTTTCTCCCTTTCATTACATCTAAAGTAACAAACTACTGTTTAGTATTATTAGCATTCCTGTAGTGCTCTGCCTCCAATAAGGCCTCATCCAAAGCTGGTGTCCCTTTTATTGGCATCCATGCTCTGCATACACCTCGTAGGCTCTGGCCCCTTCTAGCATATTCATCAGGGGTGCATGGCATGTATATTCCCCCAGCCCCATCCAAATCCACCCACACTTCCCTACCATTCCAATTCCTGGGGCTCCTTAATGGTGGTGTGATACAAATTGTCCACCCTGTCCCCTGGGTATCGATAGACTGCATTCATGCGATACTTGGAGTTGCCAGATTCCCCAGGCTGGATTTGTGCATCCTTCATAGTTTGTACCCTTGTCGGTTGGCCCTTTGTCACCATCATCATTGCAGAGCTAGGCATTGATTTTGCCCAACATCGAACCCCTACCTGGCACACACAAAAAATCAGTACATGAAAATGATGAGTGGGACAAAACTTTTCATCATAACTCCGAACCAGGAAGGTATCCAGTCAAAAATGTAATCTAACCAGTTGCTCGGCTGGTTCCCTCCTTCTTTCTTCATTCTCTCTCCTAAGTTGTGTACTGCAGATATCACGTGTGATAGGGTCCCATTGTCAGTATCGGCTGAAGGTACGAATGTACAGCATGCACTCCCGATTTTTCAGAAAACACTGCCGTCCATTGCTGTGAGTAGGTCCAGGACGTATCGGTTTTGCATGGTCATGAACCGCAGGGCTCGAAGTTCCAGCTTGATCATGTTGACCCCTTCTTCTATGTCGTTGGCCAGCTGGATCAGTCCACAGCGCACAATCTGGAGCCATTTGGCTTTGGCTCGCGCCTGGATGTCTGGCACGACGAGGGAGGCGAAGAAGGTTTCCGTGGAATTGAACAGTTTGTATTGGTCAGGAATTTCTGCCAGGACGTCTGAGGATTTGCTGAAGGTGTAGTTTGACAACCTCCTCTTGCGGGACACTCTTTCTTGCAACTCATCTTCCGACTGGATGTCATATTTAGAAGGCTCTTTAGTTGCTGGCTGGGATGCCAGCGATAGTTCAGTTGTCGCCCTTCCCCCCTGGACATGGCTTTCCGGGATCACCATCAAGGCTGAATGCAACGTGGCCATGGCACAAGTACCTCTCTATGATGGTGGGAGGTGGAGTTATGATTGTTTGCCACACACCCAGTAAGTGTCCATTAATGCTGCTGTGTCTTTTTTCATGTCTGGAAGTATGATTGTCTTATTGCAATGTTTGATTGAAGCCCAGAAGACCCTCCCTTTGCCATGAAAACAGAGCTTGTGCTGAGTTTCTTTTTGTATCTTGATCTTGTCACCCACGTTAGTTTGCTGATGTGTTGAGACCATGTCGGAGTGCATGTTCATTTGACCCATTGAAATTTTTCTTCTGTCAGTCCTCGCAGTGCTTCAGCTTTACATTTGATTGTCTCTTCATGCCATTTGTTTTCAATGAACAGTGTCCCGTTGATAATAAAAAATGGCTCTTTCACGCTTATTGCTCCTTGAGGTCTGCTGGTGCATGTTTTCTTGTTCTGCAGCATTTGTATTGTTACTGTGTGTGCCTGGAAGCTACTCCGAATCCTACATAAGGCTAGATGAACCAGACACTGGGCATCCGACAAAGGTGTTTTTTCTTTGGGGCATGAGGACCTTGGGCGTGCCAGAGGCATGGGGTATCAGAGGACAAACGTAACAGCTCTCAGTGGTTGCCTGTTTCGCTGTGGCAATCATATCTGAATATCATTTATTGGATTGGTGAGGGTGGCGGGGGTCTTCTACTTCATCTAGTACAAGGATATGGTATGCATCATACTCCTTTCTTTCTACCACCCTTTTCCATCTCGTATTCCCCCCTAAACCATTGTGTATCTTTTTCACCTTTTGATATCGTACAGGAAAATTGTCTGTTCATGTTTCATCATTTTGTTCGCTACCACTCTGCCAAGACTGTGAGACTGGGTATGTTTCCGTGGTTGGGGCATAGGGCTTAAAGTGCATATTATCGCCACCTGAGTTAGGTTCTTCAGTTGTGTACATATTTACATATGATGATTCCAGAACATCAATCATAGGAGAATCAACATTATAGTCGTTGGACAAGTTATCAACATATTGCCCATAGCAGCAAAAATAGGGGTTTTGACATTTCGGTTCTTGTGCAGAGTGGTAAGATTGCCATTTAAAGAAGAATTGTGGGACCATATTACTTTGAACCCATTGCAAATGAGGTTTCACCCTTCTTTTATTAAATGTACCCCATCCCCCCCACCCTTTATATCACCCAACATAAAGGTTATGCTCCAGATCATGCCCAGGCAAAATAACATTAAAGAGAAAATAATTGCTACAAAATACAGTCTGCAGTCATAATTATAAGCTCTAGTAGTGCTAATATCTTCCCTATTACTATCTACATTTGTAGTGTCATTAGTGAGGGCCCTCCTTTACGTCATGTTTCCACCTGAAGGGGTGATATAAAAGGGTTAAGTACACACAAATAAATCACGTCTTATCTTTCTACTCCACAACAACCCATTGGGCATCATTACACGGAAGGCGGTGAGCCATGGCGCTATTAGCGCCATGGCTCATGCCGGTAAAATACCGGCACCGCCTTGGCGGAAAGGGGATTTACCGCCCCATTCCAAGGTTGGAGGGGCGGTAAATCCCCCTTCCGCCATTGCCCTTCCCCATTCCCATTTCTGCCCCATCGGGCTCTATGGGAATGGGGAAGGCGCTAATTACGGCACCGCAATTTTGCGGTGCCGTAATTAGCTCCAAGGTCCCTTAGCGGGTTGGTTTTTAACGCCTGCAAAAAGCAGGCGTTAAAGCACCAACCCGCTAAGGGACCTCGTAGTAAGGCGGTAATGGTTAACGGTCACCGTTACCATTAACGGTGGCCGTTAACCATTACCGCCTTCCGTGTAATAAGGGCCATTATATTGCATATATACATGTCCCATAGTACCTTAACAGTGGAGAAGAACAATAATGAGGTAGAAGTAAAAAATTAGGAGAGATATGAGACATACTTTTTACTGTGACAGAACCAGAGAGAGAGAGAAAGAGAGAGAGAGAGATATTTTCATTTGTAAATTTCACTTTTCCAGTTTTTACATGCTCTTACTGATACTGTTCATTCTTATAAAGTAAATATTTACTTTCAAGTTTCTATTTTTCACTTTTTACACCCATCAGTTTATAAATACCTCTTGTTGTCATTGCACAGCTCTTTCCTGCTCTTGTGGGTACTCACCAGGGGATGATGTGCTATCATGTTCTTTCCTTACATCTGTGAGATGTATCCAGTACTTTAAGCCCTTTACTTTTACAGCTGAGGGTGTGCAGTACACTACTTGGTAGGGGCCATGTAATTGTGGGGAGTTCCATCTCCGCACATATACACTTTCTCCAGGCATTAACTATAACGTTGGATTGTCTGCTGCTGGAGTGTTTGTGTCAGTTTGGCTATACTTTGAACAGCTCGTGTCAGTTGCGTGAGATATTCTTTAAATTCATCCCCTAGCACTGTGGCAGCTTTGTGAGTGTCTGATGCTCTTCTCACTGGAGATAGTGGTGTTTGAATGTGCCTTCCTGTTACTATTTCGTGCAGGCTCAAATGATGGTCCTTACTTGGCTGTGTTCTGAGCTGGAACAGTGATAGAAGCAAGCAATATACCCAATTTTTCTTGAGGGTGTGACATTATTTAGACAGTCTACCCTTGAGGTGGCTGTTTATCTTTTCTACCAATCCGTTAGCTTGCAGTTGATAAATCAAACAGAGTTTGTGTTTCCCACCTAACAATGTGGTCACTTCTTTGAAAAGGTCATTTACAAAGTGAGTGCGGTTATCTGAATGGATCTCATCACAAAAAGGGGCACACTAACACTATTAGATATCTATATATAGCCCTGTTACACCTTTCTACCATGTCGGCATAGTCAATGTGTAACTCTCGAAATGGTCCTGATGGGCGTGGCATTCTTCCTCATAGGGTGCTGAGGGTCATACCCGAACTGTATGTCTGACATGTTATGCATTCTATTACCAGTTTTGTGAGGTGTTCCTGCAAGTTGGGAACAAACCAGTCTTCTTGGATATCTGCTGCTATGTGTTGTTTGGTGACGTGTGCGGGGAAGTGAAGCTGGTGCAATGCTACTTCTAATAACTCTATCAGCATTACAACTTTTCCTGTCACTTCTTGATGCCAGTGGAGATCTGTGGATGATTGCTTGCATCCCCTTTTAGTCCACACTTCCCGCTTATCTAAGGGGGCGCATTTCTGTAACTCTATTAATTGACTTATGGGCATGGAACTGCACCCTTCTTCCTTGTTGTCTTGTGCAGGTGTGTTTATTACGCATTCTACTACTTGGGGAACGTCAAAATATGCAGCTTCTTTCGCAGCAGCATCCGCTGCTGCGTTCCCAAGTGCAATAGCGTCTGTGTTATTTGTGTGGGCCTGGCACTTCACTAAGGCCACTACAGATGGCTCTGCTAATGCTTCAATGAGGTCATTTAACAGTTGTGCGTGTTGTACGGGAGAGCCATCTGCTCTCCTGAATCCTCTTCTGCGCCATTGTGACAAGCCGGAATGCACCATCATTGTCACGTATGCCGAGTCAGAGTAAATTGTTATGGCACATCCTTTGGCTAATGCAATGCTTCAATTAAGGCTATACGTTCTGCTGCTTGTGCTGAAAAGTGTTAGGGGAGGCGTTTTTGTACTATCACTTCATATTCTTCCCCCTCTATTCTTACTACTGCTGCCCCTATGTGTTTTTCCCCGGTCTCACAGTCAATGAACGCTGAACCTTCCATAAAGTATACCTCACCTCCTTCTAGGGCATTTTCACTGGCCTTAGGGATATCATCTCCTTCCCCCTCATATGTAGCGCAATTGTGTGCCTGCATGTCTTCCACTTTGTAGGTTTCTGTGATAAAGGTAGTTGGGTTTACAGTTTTACAACAGACCACGTGTATGTTTGGGCTTGATATTATTATTTCATATACAGTTGCTCTCTGTGTTGTGAGTGTGGACTTTGACTTCTCTAATATGGCAAACAGAGAGTGTTCAACAAATAGTGTCACAGCGCATCCCATCGCTATGGTGGCACTCTTATTTATCGCGAAGGCCGCTGCAGCGAGGGCTTGTTCGCACGCAAAGTGCTCTTGCATCACCGAGTCCAATGTGCCACTGTAATAGGCCAATGGCTTGTGACCTAATTATGTTTTTTTGTGTCAGTACTGCTGCCATTAGTGTTCCATTGCAATGAGAGAATAAATAGGACTCCCGATCATAATCTGGTGTCGCTAGGATGGGTACTGTCGTGATGAGATCTTGTAATTTAAGCAATTCTGTGATCATTTCCTGTGTCCATTTTATGGGGGTGCTGTTCTTTTGAGCTTCTTTCAGTGCTTGGAGAAGGGGACGTGTGTATACCTCACCGTCTAGTATCCATGCACAGCAATAGTTGCATATGCCGAGGAATTCTTGCATGTCCTTCACAGTTTTGGGCATTAGAGTGTGACGTATTGCTGATGATCTATCTGGTACAGTCCTTTTACCATCCTTTGATATTAACTGCCATACATACAACACAACTGCTAAGCAGTACTGCAGTTTTCCTTTGTCCACTTTTTACCCTTTTGTTGCTAGTAGGTTCAAAAAGGTTATTGAGTCTGCTCTACATTACTCTTCGCTTTCACTGCAGATCAGAAGATCATCTACATAATGAATTATTATGCTTTTTACATCAATGTTGCCAAGATCTTAGTGCAGGATTCTGTTAAATATACTGGGACTTTCACAGTAGCCTTAGGGTAATATACAGTGCTCATATCTTTTTCCCCCAGGGTAAATGCTGTTAGATATTGGCATCTGGGGTAGAGTGGAACTGAGAAGAAGACATTCTTCAAATCCACAATTGTAAAACATGTGGCATCTTTTGGGACTCTGCATAAAATTGATGTAGGGTTTGGCAGCAAGAGGGAGACTTTCTGTATGACGTCATTAAGTGGGTGGAGATCCTGGATCATCCTCCAAGCCCTGCCTTTGCCTTTTTTATAGGATAAATCACAGTGTTGCATGGTGATTTTGATGGTACAATTATGCCCTGTTGTAGTAGTCCATGTATTGTTTTCTTTATTCCTTCTTCTTCTTCTCTAGATATCGGATTTGCTTTACTCTCTGTGGTATTGAGCCTGGTTTCAGTTTTATCTTTATGGGCATTACTCCCTGTAAGAGCCCTATGTCATTGGGGCCTGCTGTCCACAAATCTTGTGGTACTTGTTTCATATCATCATCCAAAATCAAAGGTGGTGCACTGAGACTGGCTAAGAGGGTGTTATTTATCTCTCTGTGTTGAATCATTGTATCACAGGGCACACAAATCTCCATTATTATTTACCCGTCAGTGTCACTGTCAGTGAACAGCTCATCACCAGTAAGGTCTTGCAGTGCTATGTTTGGGTCTATACAGAACACTGTTCTCCACTCACATGCAGGCGTGTCCAGTCCTATTGCCACAATATGTTTGGCTGATACCTGCACCCCCTGTAAGTCAATTGAGAGGATAGTGCCAGGCACAATTTCCGAGCTTACCACGGGGCGAAAAACAAAATCCGATGGCACCCTCCATTCTTTCCGCGTTATTTCAGGCACCACTCTAGCTAGTACCTGCACCCCATAAATGAACATGTCAACATCCGTTGGCACCCCTCTCTCTGCAACGTCATTTGTCATGGTACTGATCATTAACATTGCTCATATTGGACACACCCCTGGGGTGGAGCACACTACTCCTCGTTCTGTAAAGGAGATGGTCACGTTAAGCTTGCTAAGGAGGTCCTCCCCAACAGATTTATGGGCGAATCTTCGTGGTATAACCATTTTTCCTCCCACCGTTATATCCAAATCTTTTGTGTAGGGAACCTTCAAAATTGCCCCAGAAAATCCCTGCGTTTCCAAATTTCTGCCTGAGAGAGGAAACTGGCCTTCCATAAGGCACGATTTGTCTGCTCCTGAGTCCACCATGAAGATGAACTGTGTGTTTCCTATCTCCGCCCCCACCAGTGGTTCCTCTTCTGGACGTAGGGTCTTTGATAGGACTGGACATGCAAGTATTCTCTGTGGGCTGTACTAATACGGGTATATGTTTTTTCCTGGGACGGAGAAAATGCTGTTTGCAATCACTGCTGTTCCGCGAAATGGTGCATGTGCGCCATTGGTGGTTGTAGCAAAAATGTTCGGGTGGGTGTTCCCCATTGTGATCTGGCAAGCTACTTGGGGCTGCATGCCCTGCTGTGGCACTTGTGGTCTTAGTTGAATGTGTTGTGTTCCCTGCTGGTAATCATTATAATATTGCTCCTGTTGCCCGTGACCACCCATTGGTAATCCATAGGGGCTGCCCGCATGAGGGTGACCAAATTGTTGTTCATTTCCAGTGGGTGAGGGCCCTTGATAGTACCCCATGGGTCGGGCACAGCATTCCCTTGAAAAATGTCCCCACCTCCCACAATTCCAGCATGACACTTGGCCCCCTCCCCGAGCCCCTTGTCCTCCAAAGCCCCTACCTCCCTGACCTCCGAACCCCACTCTTTGCCCCGTGTACTCACCTCGTCCTCTTGTAGGCCTTCCCTGCCATTGTGGACCCTCATATTGCTCCTCGCCAGCCCATTGCTCCTGTCCGTTTGCAGACCAGGTTGCTGCCATCCTTGCCAGTGAACCTCCTGACCCCTCCTCCCCATCTCCCTGTCTCTCAGTGGGCAGGGATGCCGTAACTGCAGTGACCTTCACCAGTTTATTCTGTACAAGCTTGGTCTTGCCTGCCTACCTCCTCTGTGCTATTTCTTTTTCTCTTTCTTTGATCCTCCTACAGTGGTGTACTATGATGCTCTGAATTTCAGGCCAGCCTTTGGCTGCTATCCCAACAATTTAATCCAAGGCCTTCTGTACCTCCTTGCGGAGGCCTCTTTTGATGATAAAGTAGAAAAGGGAGGTTGATCTCCACAAATCTTGCATCCAGAGAATGTACTGCACAGCCTCTTCCTCCTCCCCCATGGTGCATTTCAGCACCAAGTGTAAATCTGGTGTACCAGGGAAGGTCCTCCGCAGTGCATCCCATACCTGGGCCCTCACATTGTTGAAGGCCGACCCAGTATGGTGGTCACAATTTGTTGTTACTCCCGGCAAACCCACCTTCACCCACACCCCATCTGCTTGGTCTCTCACAGCGGATACTAATAAACGTTTTACATCCCCTTTAGCCAGCGGGACCCCTGCAGTGTTTTTTTCGAATGCGTATATCCATTTTCCCACCCCTCCCGAGAGTGGGGACAATAACTTTAACAGATTATTCTTGTCCATCTGTGCCCATGGTATGTAATGGGGTCTCCCTGCTCCCTTGTGGATGAGGGCCATTTGCAGTTTTGCTTTATTTCCTTTCTTACTTACTTTTACTTCTTTTGCTTTACTCAATGACATGTTTCCCATCCTACTCCTTAACCTCCCATGCCACCTTTGTCGCACCACCCCATCCTCTGGCTCTTTTTGTAGTGGCAGAGGTATTCTTGCTGCTCCTTCCTCGTACTCATCTAGATCGCTCCATTCTTCCTCTATTTCCCTGTCTCATTCTCCACTTCCTTGTTCCTCCGCTGCTTTGCTACCTTCTTGTTCTACTCGTACTATCCTTATGGGGGTATTATTAAGGTGGAAGAAAAACTTCCCATATTTCCACTCATCCTCTGGCCTGCAAGATGTGTTCCCGGATGGGAGTGGAGATGGTGGTGGCCCACCTGCCGAGATTGATGGCGTCTCCCCTCCCCCAGGCAGCATTTGGCCTCTGTCACATAATGCTCTTAATCGTGTCAACTCCATCTGTGTGGAGGCAAGTTGCCTTTCTAAATCACCAGTGAGGCGTGCAATATTTACTGGAGGGGCACTTGTAGGCCCGTACAACCCCCTCGGATTATAAAGAGTCAGGGCTGTGGCTTCGGGAGTGGAAGGTGTGCTTGGTGCAGACAAATAAGAGGGGTCACTGTATCCCGCAGCGGGCCTAGTTAACCGTGGGTAAAGCCTAGTGAGTTCTTCGTCCCCTGTTTTTACCATTTTTCCCTTCCGATGATTCTCCCCTCCCCTGCTGAGGCTGGTGCCGTCCCAGATGACACTTCTTTATCAGTACTGTTAGCAGGGGATGTGTCTTCAAACATCCTCCACAGATCTAAAACCTTTCGCGTCTATTTTGAAGTTGCTTCCCCTGGTACTTTGCTAATAGGTTGGTTGTCACAAGATCTAATATTCGTTTATCAACTGACTCTCCTTCTGGCCATACTTGGAACGATCCCTCTCCCTTTATCTTGGTGAGCCATTGATCATGGTATTTCTGAATTCCCTCACTGTACAAGGCGAGGTGCTGGCAAATATGTGCTAATGGTGTATCTCCCCCATAGCTCCCCTCTTCACTTTTGTATTCACTCGGGTGTGTGTTGTGCGTCAAAAACACAGTTTGAGAGACACTTCTGTCTAGCTCACAATACTTCAACAAATATTGTGCAAAAAAAACCTTTTCATTTACACCTTCTCCACTCCACATGAAAAAAAAAAACTTTGCACTAATTCGATATATGACAGTTACACATAGGGCCTCATCACGACCCAGGCGGTAAGTTACCGCCTGGGCCGTGACTTTACCACCATGGCGTAAACTATGTTTACGCCATGGTGGTTGGCGGACTTACCGCCCCATTCCGACCTTGGCGGGGCGGTAAGTCCCCAATCCCCATTTACCCTTCCCCATTCCCATTTTTGCCCCATAGGGCATAATGGGAGTGGGGAAGGCATTAATTACGCCACCGTAAATTACGGTGGCATAATTAACTCCATGGACCCTTAGCGCCATGGATTTTAACACCTGCTAAAAGCAGGTGTTAAATCCGCCATGGCGCTAAGGGACCTCGTACTCAGGCGGTAAGGGTCGGCGCTGTTTACGGCGCCGTAAACCCCTTACCGCCTGAGTTGTAATGAGGCCCATATACTTTTTAGAAGTACCAACACAATTGTCTTTAACAACAATTAACACAAAACATTAAATTGCTTTGTTTCTAGTTGTACTCCCGCCCTAATCTAGTTCACACTATCATATTCTTCTCCCATTCACTCTCACTGCCCTCCTTTTCTAAGCCCCCTTCAGGCCAACCTCTAAAAAGAGTTATGCTCACAAGAAAAAGAATTTGCTAATATCTCCCGAGTCTAGTCACTACACAAGACTTGTTGTCTCTTGTGTAGTGTCTCGGTTGGCTCTGGCTAAACTGATCTATATACTTATCCTAGACATGCAGTAAATAATGAACATTACTATAGCTTTTAAGTATGCATTAAAGGCCTATAAATTGTACATGTATGTTTGCATTGTCTCAGTTGGGGTCACTGGTAGGGTGGAGGGTGTGGGGGTCTTGCTCCTTAAATAACCTGTGGGGGTCGGGATTGATAGCTGTCTGGTCTGGTACATCAGAGCGGGAGGGTGTGAAGTGATACATGTTAGTTTAGGATGAGATATACTGTGACAGGGGTCTGAGTATATTGGGGGCACTCTTGGGTGGTCGGCAAAGCAGGGTCACACTTCTGTTACATCAAAAGAATACCTTTGGATGGGCACAAGGTTAAACAAGCAGTCAGTTTCCAACAGCGGGGGTCAGAGGTATAGGAGCAGGTTTGTTGAGATGGATGAACTACAAGTCAGGGTTCGGCTCGGTCACACACAGGACAGTGATCTCAGAGGAAGAATGAAAGTAATACTTTGTTTGCAACATCGTGTCTCAGCGCATCCATGAGAAAGGGAATTGGGAGGCATGGGAGGAAAAAGGTGGGGGCTGTCAGTGTTCGCTGAGTGCACAGCGCTGCTGATGGGAGAGGAGACTTTGCAATACCAGAATGCGGCGTAGTCCAAAGATGGAGTCGAGGATACACAAAATGGAGTCCAAGTGTGTCTTGCAATAGTCCCACCTCTGTTTATGCCAGGGCCTTATTCCCCATGGCTGCAGAAGGGCAAAGAGGCGTCCCCCGCTAGTGCAAGAGCAAGTGGTCTCTTTTGCGTAGAATGCCTGGCGGGGCTCAACCGACCCCCTCCTTCCTTACAACACCCATACACCCACACAATGCATTGTGCAATGGCAGCGGGTCACAGACTATATCAACGCCTTAGCCATGGATATGCACAGTGCTGAATAGGTTCAGAAGAGATGGAATTATCTCACCCATCGCACCGAGCACAAGGTCAGTGTCAACTTGGCCTCTGCACTGCCAACTTGAGGGGGGCCACCAGAGGAGGAGCAAATGACACTGCATGAAGAGGCCACGAGACAATTCAACCTCCCCGAGCAGATGAAAGACCTGTGAGACCTGGAGAACAATCAGGACACATCTGGTGAGTGGCTGTCATTGTGCATCATATGTTTTGCCAGTCATGCATGACCCACCTTATTTGTGTAGTGGCACATCTGGCTGCAGTTGTATGACATCCCTGGGTAATGCATGTTTGCAGACATTGAGACTCATGTCACATGGCCATCATTCTGGGAGTACCCTGTGTGGTGGACATGTGTGGCAAATATCTGTGTGACAGGACACAACATCCACAGGGTACTCCCCTGGTACATGAGCACCATGAGGCACCAACATACTATTGTGTTCTACATTCTTTTGGCATGTCACTCTGCACTGCTAGACAGGTACATGCAATTGATGTTGAACTCTCACAGTTCAGTCAGTTTGTCACTTGCTCCCATGGGATGCCTTGTCAACATACATATCTGAGCTGTCATCACCACGCCTTGTGGTGTGCCCAAAGTGAAGGCGCATAAGTGCACACAGACCCGAGTTACAGGCATGATGTTGGTATGTATACAAATGAGTTTAGTAAGAGGTTACGCCATTCACTACATGGGGAATATCTGATGGTGGATTGTGATGCAGAGGTTGGCGTCCTTGCAACATGAAAACCACATGCCGTAGACAGCTCATATGGTAGGTTATGTACATCATGAATGGCAATGAGTGTGCCTGGCTGCATTGTATTTATGCATGTCCATGGTAGTTGTTCAAACATATCCAGTGACTTACACTGTAAGGAACCTGCCTGGCGTCAGAAAAAAGCCTGTATGTGCCCATTAGTTGATATTTGAAGGCAACATGACTTGTTACTTCCAGCATTGTGCTTTGCAATTGCACAGACATTGGCCTTTCTGGGAACTGGATACATGCACAGTTCCCCACATCCATGTCATCTGTCTAATAAGGTCAGACATGCCAGCTACATCGCACACCCAGATGTGGCATGATGGCTTTGTTGCAACATGTGTAATGTGATAGGTATCTGAGGCAGTGCTGGTTCACAGTATGAGCATGCATGGCCATGAACTTTCACCCAGCATTATGGGATGATGTGTGTATACAGGGACTGCATTACAAACTAGAACACCCTTACTGAAGGCATTGCTGTGGGGATTGATTGTTGCACATACATGTCACTCATGGACCTTGTATGACCTTCATCGCCATGCCCAAATACTGTGTCTCAGGATATGTTCCATGAACTTGACATTAGCATTTACACATTCTCCACACCCGCATGGTTGGAGCAGGAGCAACAGGGCAGGGACATTCCACTGTAATGCAGATGACACACATCTCTCAAACAAGCCTCACTCCCTGCCGCCCCTCATCCTATCTCATACATTACTACCCCTCTGCTATACAGGCATTGTGTACGGCTACCAGACTCTGTCTCAATGCCAGTGACAGAGAGAGCCGACTCGTTGTGACCCCTGCTCTCTCTTTCCCTCCCACACTCTGGTCACACTCCATGGTCCCGCTCCTCTCGCCCTTTTTTGGGTCAATGAACCTTGTGCTCATCTTCCACTCCTCTCTCCTTAGGCCCACTTTCAGCTGAATCTCCTCAGAGGCTTTTTCCCTTTTCTCAGCTTCCCCCAGGGCCTCAATGTCTCCAGTTGTCTGTTCTAATCCTGATTTGTGCGTCATGTGTTGACTGTAGGGCTTTCTGTGGATATGGGTGAATGACTGTTGCCAGGTGTTGTCCTTCAGCATTACATTTTCACATGTGCACTACTTTTCCCTGGTATACGTGGTGACATGACAGTTGCATGGCCCATCATTGTGCGTTTACACCACTGTTGTACGTAAATGTTTTCACTGACTGCATGGACAGGACCGGAGTGAAGGGGCGTGGGGGACACTAGTCACCACATGCCATGCATCCGTTGCTTCCAGCTCATTGTCTGTGAATGCACAATTACTGATGGCTGCGTGTCTTGCCATTTGTTGTTTGAGTGCACTTTGATGCACATATGCATTTGTGTCTTGTGTCACATGGCTTAATATGTCACTCTCTGTCCATGTGCAGGTGGGGATGCGCCAGATGCAGAGGAGGAGGAAGGGGAAGAAGAATTAGAGGTGTGTCAGACCACCAGTGGAGGACGTGGTGTTGGATGCCATGAGAACCCACTGGTGCTCCAGACCATCCTCAGTCGCTCTGCGGACTCTTCAGACTCTTGGGATTCAGCTGGCTTTGATTATGAACCAGATGTGTATGCCTCAAAGAGGGCAAAGGTGAGTCTCCCAATGGGCGGATCAGATGGGGCCCATGAGTTTGCGGCAGTGCAGCTGGCTTCACAAGGCCAGTCAGTGGTGCCCCCCCCATCTGTGGTGGTTACGGCTGCAAGGACACCCTCATATAAATTGGCACAGGTCCTATGGCTTCTGTCAAGGGAGGGTGGCAGACCTGCAGCCAACGACAGGGGCACCACAGCAAAAGGTATGGTCCCTTGCATCAGGCGGCTGTGGGTCCTGCACACGTGGTTGACATGTGTAGGCTGGGGAGGCAGAGGGGGGAGCAGCAGATATTGTATGCCGCCATTCGACATGGCAATGTGTTGGACATAATTTCAGAGGACATTGATAAGATGGTCAAGACCATGACCCCATCAGCAGCCTGGGTAGATAAACAGCTGCAGGTCATGTAGTACTCATGCCACTCTAACAGACTGCGCATGGAGGCCAACATCAAGGGCGGGCGGTCTGATCTGTGGTGTCTGCAGGTGTCCCTGCATGCCGATGCTCAGGCACACAGAGAGGCCATGAGGCTTGAGATGCAGGCTATGAGGACTGCAATCTATGACAAACTCGCTGCCTCAAGGATACTGATCCACAAGGAGATGGATGCCTTCAGGCAGACACTGTCCAAGCAACTCAATGCATCACGGGTGAGTGCACATACAGACTCTGCAGCCATCCGTGAGGACATGGATGGAGACCTCACCACCCTTACTGTGCTGGTGCATTCAACCGTGTCACGGCTGTTTCTGGCCAGTGAAGACCAGGCCTTGGCACTGTGCAGTAGGGCTCCATCACTACAACCAGCTGCAGATCAACTGCAGGATGGGGGTTCAAGCACAGACCAGCCTCCTGGTCCACCGTTGCCGTGAGGTCCATGAGCCCAGGGAGGGGATTTAATATTTTTATTTTTGTGAATATTTACATATACCCTTCCCCTCCCACCTCCAGTGTGGACTGCCCACCCTCCCCATTCCAGGATGGACTTTTTTTCCTTTCTTTTGTACATGACCGATGTGATCTTTATTTATTTTTTGGACCCTTGTTGTGGCATGTGTTTTTGTTTTGCCCTTTCCAAGGTGGAGTCTTTTTCTTTCCTTTTTATCCCTTTGTGATTTGCAGTTGCCCTCTCAAAGGCATGATGAAAGCAGTTGTGGACATGCAGCCATGCACATTGGTGTCAACTTCCATGTCTGCCTTGAGGTCGACAAGATGGGATGCGCAGGTAACAACGGGTATATGGAATCTTGATACATGGGTGCTGTATGCATGATTGTGAGCTATGGGTATCAGGTGATAATATCCCTATATATATGGTCGCTGTATATAATGTTGCCAGGAAAAGGTTGTGGTGACATTATATAGGTGACCATATATATAGGAACAGGGGGAGCAGGGGTTGCAGGGGTGTCCCCTGCTCCCCTTGTGGAAAAAAAGGGTTTGGGGGTTAAGGGGATGTCTACTGCATGTTCCATGTAATAATGTCCCTGCAGAAAAAGGCAATTGTCTGGCTATTTTTTTGGTATGGCAATATTTTTGAGTGGACATTATTACATGGAACCGAGCTAAGGCTGCTGAAATGCAATGCCGCATGTTGTTGCAATGATCCTGATTCATCCGGTGACTACATTCCATGGGATGTCCACCCTGCACCCTTTCACGTCCCTAACCCCCATGCCATCTGCCAGGCATCCCGGTGGAGGTGATGAGGGAATCAGATCATGCCAGCTCTGTCAACAGATAAGCATGTGCACTGTTTCTCATGTTGTGTCTGTATAATTGGTCGCCATGGTCTTTGCATGCATGACACATTTTTACTAGCTCTGGGTAATCCTTGAGTCACTGTAAATGTCTGTCCTGATGTGTGTTTGTCCACATGCATGTGTGTGTATGTGCAGTTACACTTCTATGCGGGTGCATTGTTTTGGTGGATGAACTTTCACAATTGATGCAATTAATGGTAGTATATGGGCAGCACTTGTCACACTTTAGCTATTGGAAGTATTCCATTCATTCTGCATGTTCGTAGTAATTGACGGCATGCATTCTCTGTGCATATGTACTCTGTATTTTGGATCTCCAACACTTGCCTCACTGACTGTGATGATATCTCCTTACTGCCACCCCTCCTCTCCCCCTGGCACCATATATCCGTCCGGTCCCTGAAGGTGTAATCCGTGTTCACACTACTCTTTGACCTGTGCCACTTCCCAATCCACTCCCTTGTCTACTTACATGACCTGCCCTGCCACTGTTCCACATGTACAACACACGTCGATTCCCAGGTCTGCTCATCCTCCACTGCACCGCTTCATGACAAAGCCTCTGGTGACACAATGCTGCCCATTTGTGTACATTTACTCCACAGGACAGGCTTGTCACACTCGCTGCGTGTAGGGTTGTACAGATATGCACATGTGTACCCCTGACAGACTGCTTCTGTGTTAATCAATCAGGTCACCTTTTGTACATTTATTCTGTTGGTTATCTACACTGGGGTGTGTTGAATGTATTTTGGTTTACATTCCGTGTTCATCTCATCCGGCACTGTCAGTGAGTGCACATTGTGGGCCCTTGCATGTGTTACATCGTCCGCCCCCACTGTTTGTCTTCATTTGTTCTCCCTTTGTGAGTTGCGAGTGTATCCTGGAATACATGCACACTTACTGGGAAAATCTCACTCAGGGTGTGTGGTCTGTTTGCGGGTGAGTTAACAGCTGCATGTTATCCTGAGGTCCATTTACAGTGGTGTCCAACAGCAGTGATTGTTGGTTGGTGTAGGTTATGGTATGTGGTTGTAGGCACTTTTTTGTGGGCATGTAGCGTACATGGGTATTTTTCTGCTTTGCATGCCATGGTGGGTGTTGCCGGTGGTTTTTCTGATGTAGAGCTGCGGATTGACCCCCCATATGTGGCCATTCTTTGCCAGTATGCCCTTCTCCGTCACTGGGTTTTGTCCTTCATGGCCCACGACATGTGTCTCCATCTTCCTCTCTTGGACAACTTCTCTCTGCTCCCACCCACTGTGATGTCAGACATTACCATACTCATCTACCTTCCAGCCAGTCTCCTCCTGGCAGTGCTTTTCACCTGTCCCTGTCTAGCCCCCTCTCTCTCTCTCGCTCCACTCCACTGATAGGCAATTGTCACTCTTTGTCCTGTCTCCCTCTTTCACTCTTACATCCTTTGACACTCGGTGGTCCATGCCTATTTTCTTATTCCATACATGAGTTGTCATGGATGTCCGGTATCTTTATTGTGTTGCAATGCATGTCTTTGTGATTTGCAAATGTATTTACAGGTGTGATGCAGTAGATGCAAGCCAGGTGGATATCCTGTGCAGGTAATGCAGGTAAGTAAAGGGAACTTAGGGTGTCACTTGTGTTGTGGTTTGTGGCGGGGAGTCTGGCACTGTGTGGGGTCACTTTTATTTTACTGTTATTTAGGTGAACAGCTTCTTGGGTGCATGTGCCACATGGTGATGGTAGGCTGGTGTGTCTATGCATGCTGTTTACTCAAGCCAATTGTGGTGGCACTGGTTGAGGGATCATAGTTGTGAGGGAGGCTGTCACTGTGGGGCCTTTGTTGGTGAGTTGTTATGAGGATGGCAGGCCTGGCTGTTTGTGTGCTGTGAGATATGGTGATGGTGGGATGGTGAGTGTTTACTTGCACGTATCACATGTGTCTTGCAGGCCAAGTGGCATCCCATACCATGATGTTTCAATAGTCATGTCTACCAACGCAGGCAGTCCAATTCTGGTCCTTCTTCCCCTTCAAGGGGTGCTGTCCCAAGACACATCTACACACATGACAGCATTGCTGGCCATTTGTGGAATGCCATGTTCTACACAGACACCAGGCACACACCCTTGACATGGGGTTGTGTTGGCCATGGTGAACATGTACCGTGCACGGTACACCAGCTGATTTTATGGGGCTTGTTGACAACTTTTGAGTGCATCTCAATGCTCCCTTCAGTTCAAAGCACATTTGACCCAATTCAATACAGTCCTGATGAAGTCTGCCTTCCCTTTCACTTTCCTGTTGCCTGCTCCCTTTTGTGTGTCAGTGTCCTTGGCCTCTGTTTCTCATTGCTTTCTCATGTCTGCTTGTGTGTTTCAGGCCAGTTTCCTCGGTGCCCTGCCTTCCAGTATGACAGCTGCCTCTGTGAAGTCTTGCTTTCTGCCAGATCCTGTCTTCTTTGCAATTGGTGATATTTTTCAACTGCATCTTCTTGGACTTTGCATCATCGGCTCCCCTGCCAATGTTTATTGCAATGTCCCATGCCACGTTATTGAGGGGATGCCTGTCATGACCGCAGCCTCCAAGGAGTCAGGTTTAGCCCAACTGCCTTGGAAGCTGGGTCACAACTTCATTTCCAGGCACCCATCGGCTCCCATAGGGGCCTTATGGACCTTGTCCTGGCGCCAGTGGCGCCAGGCTCATAAGGGGACCCAGTCCCGACACAGGACGTGCCGGGCTCATGATGTAAGGAATGGTGCTTGGGTGGACCTACCTGCTGCAGACCATGCTGCTCACTCACCTGTAGGATGAAATCCTCATCCATCCATGGCTGGAACTACTTTACCTTCTGGGTGTGGCCAGCACCACTCCCTGGGACTGGATACTGGAACTATTCTGGAAGCTGGGACTTCTTACCTGGGCGAGGCTGCTGTGGAAGGAGACACCTAAGCACTCCAGTAAGCTATTTAAACCACGCCCGATCAGAGCAACGTGCTTCGCGTTATTCTGCAATAGCAGCAGGACGCTCACTGTGTCAGCTCCAGAGAATCTACAACTTCTGCATCTGGGGAAGAGAAATCCGCAATCTTACCTTCCGAAATACCATCTTCGTCTCCAGCAGCATCTGAAAAGGGAAAAGAACACCAGGTTAGCACGAGATAAAAACCAGCGCAGCACTTACCCAGTCCATCGGTGCATCTCAAGCCACGGGCTGCAGCTTTCCATTTTTCCGGCACCCTGTGGAAGCAAAGACATTGGTTAGTAAACCTCCGTGAAACTTTCCTTACCTGCGCTGCATTCTTCTCGCCTCAGCCGACGCTGCTACTCGCATCTGCAAAACAAAAGGACATCATTAAGAAATACAAAACTCCATCTATACGCACGTGTTTTGGGCAGCGCTCATCTTTCTCACTCCTCGGTGCATTCCTCGACATCCATTTTTCTACCCAGCTGCTTCTGCGACCTGAAAAAGGAAAAGAGACATTAAGAAGCGCTTTTAACTTCGAATTGACATTTTCTACTTACTTGCCTGCAATACCTTCGCCATTCCATCGCTCTCCGGATCTCCATATTCAAGCAACCGCCGTTCGTGCTGCTAACAACGGCCTAGCTCCAAATCTTCATCCTCTGCAATCAAGAGGCTGGACAATTAACCAGTGAAGTAACTGGCTTCGGCGCCCCTGCACAGACGCAGGATGGAGAGCTCCGCTTTCACCTACATAAGGTGAGCACATTTAGCCTACGAACTACTTGGGAGTACCAGGAAGGGGAGGCAGCTTACCCAGTCAGGCTTATATATCCATATTAACCCCTTGCTCTCATAATTGCAGACACCTCACCCTTCAGATCAAGATCTCAGTGAGGAAAGGGCCTTTCCAGGGTGGCATTCGAGGCCTGCGCGTGACCCTAGAAGACTCCGAGAACCCCCAACCCAGACCTGCGCCTCCGAGGGATTCAGGTGAGCGTTACAGAACGCGAAGCCTACCGCAATTTTCCCACCCAGGCGCAGTGGAAACCTCGGACACAGATCAACTGGCTCAATTGCTTGGGGAACTAAGGGCAGAAGTACACGCATCTCGCCAAGAAACAAACGCTTTACGAAGGGAGTTGATCATTGCCAAGGAACGGACGGATGATCTGGCCAGACAGTTGCTACAGGCTCAAGCGGGACAGACGCCACTGCCTCCCTATGGAGGGAGCGGCACTCCTACAACCTCAAGTAATCCTGTGCAAATTAATCTGCCAGGGAATGTGCCTTTGGCCCTGCCCGAACGTTTTTCCGGTGATCCAAAGCGATATGCAGTATTCATCGATCAATGCCGCTTACACTTTCTGTGTAGACCCGCCGCATTCCCAACGGACCAAGCCAAGGTAGCGTTTGTACTTTCCTATCTTAGCGGTAGTGCTGCAGATTGGTCCATTCCTCTCGTGACACAGGATGACCCGCTCCTCTATAACTTTCAAGACTTTCAGACCAGTATGGAAAAGTTGTTCGCAAGACATTCACAGGGGCAGGCCTTGGACAATGAACTCCTGTCACTCAGACAAGATAATCAGGATCTCCTGGCTTACATAGCGTCCTTTAATAGACTGGTGGTTGAGACCAGGTGGCCTGAAGATAAGAGAATCACGCTCTTCTACAGAGGTCTACGTGGGGAACTTAAAGACGTTTTAGCACAGGTGGTTAATCCGCCGCAAGACTGTTCAGATTATATCGACCTAGTAGTCCAATTAGATCATCGGCTACAGAACAGGAAGACCGATCGATCCAGATTTGAAACCCGGGTACTTTCAAGACCTCAGAGCTCCGCTAAAGGGAATGACTCTGTGGAACCAATGCAAATAGGAGTAGTAAAAGGAACATTAACTCAAAAGAACGGGAAAGAAGAAGGCAATTACAGCTGTGCCTATACTGTGGGAATTCTGGACATTTCCTTCGTGATTGCTCAGTGAAACCGGTCAAGAAGACCGTAGGAGTTTCTGATAAAAATGCTGAGAAACTGGAATCGGGAAACGACCTCGCCCGACAAGCGTAGAGGTCCGCTTGCCGAGCGTTAAAACCAGTTCCTTGACCTCGCATTTGGTAATGCCTATGGTCCTCATAAGTCCCAATAGACCAGATCGCATGCATGCTATCAAAGTATACATTGATAGCGGAGCAATTAGTAATTATGTGGACCAAGACTTGGCTATCAGGATGGATCTTCCCCTACGTCCCAAGATGGTAAAGAACGTAATCACTACAGGGGATGGTACTGAAATAGCTTCCGGACCAGTTTCTCATACCACCATGGAGGTAACGTTGTTATGTCAAGACGGACATCGGGAGAAGATCGTGTTTGATGTAATCAAGGCCCCGCAGTTTCTGGTGATTCTGGGAATGCCTTAGTTGGAAAAGCACAATCCTCAGATAGACTGGCGAGCCAAGGTAATTCGGTTTCCAGAATGCGCTTCAACCTGTTATCCTCAGCCCAAAATCAAGCTAGCAGCCATCACTTCCGAGGACCCCCGATTACCTCTGGAATACCAAGAGTTCAGCAACGTCTTTCAGAAAGATCAAGCCAACACCCTGCCTCCGCATCGGTCATACGACTGCCAGATAGATCTAATACCTGGGTCCACCCCTCCGTGCAGTAGAATATATGCCCTCACTGAACCAGAAAACCTCCATCTCAGGCAATACTTGGACCAGTACTTGGCTAACGGATTCATCCGCCCCTCGAAATCCCCGGCTTCCTCAGCTTTGTTCTTCGTCCCGAAAAAGGAAGGTGACCTAAGAACTTGTATCGAATAACGCGCCCTGAACCAGATTACAGTCAAAAACCGATACCCGTTGCCCTTGATTCCTGAATTATTGGACCAGGTAAAAGGCGCCTGCATATACACAAAGGTAGACCTCAGAGGAGCTTACCATTTGGTACGCATTAAGGAGGGCGACGAATGGAAGACGGCCTTTCGCACTAAATATGGATTATTTGAGTATCAAGTAATGCCCTTCGGACTATGTAACGCACCGGCCGCTTTCCAGTTTTTCATGAATGATGTCCTCAGAGAACTTATTGATGTGTGCATAGTCGTTTATATGGACGACATCCTGGTATACTCAGCCTCAGAAACTGATCATCGTAGACACGCCACAGCGGTTTTACAGAGACTTCGCCAACACCGCTTGTTTGCTAAACTGGAGAAGTGCACCTTTCACGCAAAGGAAGTGGAATTTTTAGGGTTTATCTTGTCACCCAACGGAGTTCACATGGACTCAAGAAAAGTGGATGCTATCACCAAATGGCCTTCCCCAACTTCCGTGAAAGGTGTACAGAGCATGCTGGGCTTCGCTAATTTTTACCGAAGGTTCATTCCTGAATTCTCTCGGGTAGTCCAATCTATCACGGCTCTTCTGAAAAAGAATAAAAAATTCGAGTGGACTCCAGAAGCCGAACAAGCCTTCCAAGAATTAAAAGCCAAATTTATCTCTGCTCCAGTCTTAAGGCATCCCCGTCCAGAACTTCCCTACATCATCGAGAGAGACGCTTCCAGTCTTGAAATGGGGGCGGTGCTGTCACAAAGAGACCCCGAAACGCACCAGTTACACCCTGTAGCCCTTTGGTCTCGCAAATTTTCGGCTCCTGAGATCAACTACACAATTACGGACAAAGAACTCTTGGCAATTAAGTCCGCCTTTAAGGCCTGGCGGCATTATCTTTTGGGAGCCCGGCACACAGTAACTGTAATCACGGATCACCGTAACCTCCAGTACCTGAAGTCAGCTAAAGCTCAATCTTCGAGGCAACTACGCTGGGCTTTATTCTTCGCAGAATTCGATTTTGTAATCACATATCGACCAGGCGTTAGGAACGGAAAAGCAGACGCCCTTTCCCGGATAGGGGTAGACGAATTTACAGCTAATCCGGAGCCGGTGCCAATAATTCCTGAACAAAAGATACTAGGAGCAATCAACACACTATCCCTCGAAGAGATTAAAGCAAGGGTCAATCAACTCATAACTCCCGAAGATTCATCGAATTGGCAATTGAAAGGAAAGGATTTTACAATAGATCAGAACCTATTGTATTTCCAAGGAAGACTATTCTTACCCTGCGTTAACTTACAAAAACAGGTCATCACCTGCTACCATGATTCTCTAATGGAAGAACATCCTGGAGTTGCCAAAACCTCAGAGAAAATTAAAAGGCATTTTTGGTGGCCATCTTGGAGGAAAGATGTTAAAAAGTTTGTGGCTTCTTGTGGTATCTGCGCACAAAACAAGAGTCAGAAGGAAAAACCAGCAGGATTACTACGTCCAATAGACATTCCACCAGGCCCTTGGCACACGCTCTCGATGGATTTTATCACGGATTTACCCCCTTGCTCCGGATACAACACAATTCTAGTGATCGTGGACCTTTTTTCAAAAATGGCTCATTTTATCCCGCTGAAGGGTTTACCTACAGCTTCCATTCTAGCCCGAGAATTTCTTGAAAACATTGTCCGGTTGCACGGTTTCCCTTCAGTACTAATCTCTGACCGAGGGAGCCAATTTATTTCCCATTTTTGGCAGAGTTGTTGTCGTTTAGCACAAATTGATGTACGACTTTCCACCAGCCATCACCCTCAAACCGACGGGCAGACTGAGAGAACTAACCAAACTTTAGAACAATATCTGCGCTGCATGTTGCATCAATCCGAGGGTACTTGGAAGGATGTCCTTTGGATTGCTGAATACGCTTACAATAATTCAATCCATTCTGGGACGGGAAAAAAACCCTTTTTTCCTGCTGTATGGAAGTCATCCTCGAACCTCAAATCTGGACCCACCTCAAGCTCTCGGAACACCTGCTGTTGACCATCTGCATTCGACGATAACTCAAGCATTTAAAGAAGCGACAGCTCATCTTCAACGAGCTAAAGAATCATACAAAAAAGGAGCAGACCAACATCGAAAAGAGGCTCCTCAATATCAAAAAGGAGATCAAGTCTGGCTGTCCACTAAACATTTATCTTTAAAAGGGCCACGCACCTTCAACCCAAGATATTTAGGACCCTACTCGATCACGGCCGTGATTAACCCAGTGGCTGTCAAACTAGAATTACCTACTCGAATGAAGATACATCCTGTCTCCCATGTTTCTCTCCTGAAACCTGTGCAACCCGGAACCCATTTGACTAAACCTCCTGAGCCAATCCAAGTTGACGGAGAATCCGAATTTGAAATTCGAGACATCTTGGACTCCAAAATTTCCAAATCAAAACTATACTACTTGATTGATTGGAAGGGGTATGGACCCCAGGAGAGATCTTGGGAACCCTCAGAATATGTACATGCACCTCGTCTAGTCCGAAAATTTCATCGGCCTTTTCCCAACAAGCCAAAACCTCCGGAAAAGACAAGCTTGGAAGGGGCCTTGAGGGGGGGTGCTGTCATGACCGCAGCCTCCAAGGAGTCAGGTTTAGCCCAACTGCCTCGGAAGCTGGGTCACAACTTCATTTCCAGGCACCCATCGGCTCCCATAGGGGCCTTATGGACCTTGTCCTGGCGCCAGTGGCGCCAGGCTCATAAGGGGACCCAGTCCCGGCACAGGACGTGCCGGGCTCATGATGTAAGGAATGGTGCTTGGGTGGACCTACCTGCTGCAGACCATGCTGCTCACTCACCTGCAGGATGAAATCCTCATCCATCCATGGCTGGAACTACTTTACCTTCTGGGTGTGGCCAGCACCACTCCCTGGGACTGGATACTGGAACTATTCTGGAAGTTGGGACTTCTTACCTGGGCGAGGCTGCAGTGGAAGGAGACACCTAAGCACTCCAGTAAGCTATTTAAACCACGCCCGATCAGAGCAACGTGCTTCGCGTTATTCTGCAATAGCAGCAGGACGCTCACCGTGTCAGCTCCAGAGAATCTTCAACTTCTGCATCTGGGGAAGAGAAATCCGCAATCTTACCTTCCGAAATACCATCTTCCTCTCCAGCAGCATCTGAAAAGGGAAAAGAACACCAGGTTAGCACGAGATAAAAACCAGCGCAGCACTTACCCAGGCCATCGGTGCATCTCAAGCCACGGGCTGCAGCTTTCCATTTTTCCGGCACCCTGTGGAAGCAAAGACATTGGTTAGTAAACCTCCGTGAAACTTTCCTTACCTGCGCTGCATTCTTCTCGCCTCCGCCGACGCTGCTACTCGCATCTGCAAAACAAAAGGACATCATTAAGAAATACAAAACTCCATCTATACGCACGTGTTTTGGGCAGCGCTCATCTTTCTCACTCCTCGGTGGATTCCTCGACATCCATTTTTCTACCCAGCTGCTTCTGCGACCTGAAAAAGGAAAAGAGACATTAAGAAGTGCTTTTAACTTCGAATTGACATTTTCTACTTACTTGCCTGCAATACCTTCGCCATTCCATCGCTCTCCGGATCTCCATATTCAAGCAACCGCCGTTCGTGCTGCTAACAACGGCCTAGCTCCAAATCTTCACCCTCTGCAACCAAGAGGCTGGTCAATTAACCAGTGAAGTAACTGGCTTCGGCGCCCCTGCACAGACGCAGGATGGAGAGCTCCGTTTTCACCTACATAAGGTGAGCACATTTAGCCTACGAACTACTTGGGAGTACCAGGAAGGGGAGGCAGCTTACCCAGTCAGGCTTATATATCCATATTAACCCCTTGCTCTCATAATTGCAGACACCTCACCCTTCAGATCAAGATCTCAGTGAGGAAAGGGCCTTTCCAGGGTGGCATTCGAGGCCTGCGCGTGACCCTAGAAGACTCCGAGAACCCCCAGCCCAGACCTGTGCCTCCGAGGGATTCAGGTGAGCGTTACAATGCCATATTGTGCCATTGGGAGTACTTCCAAGGTGATCCTGGGTTTCCATCCTCTCATTGGTCTCTTTTTGGGGGCCCTTTCAGTGTCATAATTACTGTGGTAAGGTGTGAGTGTTCAGTATGGCCCATCAGCATGATAATGGGCCTTCACTGCATGGCACCCGGAGGAAAAGCAGTGTAGTTGTTGTGGGTGGGTATGGTGTCACTGTGTGGGGTGTTCATGTTGCATTGGTGTGGGAAGGGGGGATCTGGCTGCATGGGTGCTGGGACACAAGGTGATGGGTGGCTGGTGAGTTATAGTTTGTATATGTTGCATGTCACCCACGGGGGGAACATGTTGCTGTATGTTTGGCTGCCCTCACATTGTTTTGTATTTCTATAGAGAGGCATTTTGCATGGGAATATGGTTGTTACGATTGAAGGTGAAGTTGCTGATGTATGCATGTACAGGACACATCACCAGGGTTTGGTGGTTTCCAGGCCGACAGAAGGGCACATCCATGGATTGCACAGTGCAGTTGCTGCAGGCACACAAGGGATATGGTGAGATGTGCATAATTCTTGCAGTGCACTTGCATTTTTCTGGATCGACATGACAGCTTTGTTGTGAATGTCTATTGTGAGCATAGTTTTTGTCAGGGAATGTGTTGGCCACTCAACCTGTTTATTGCTGTGGGACACGCATAGTGGGCCTGGGGCTGTCCTTGCAGGTCTTTTTTGTTTGTATCCATGTTGTACTATGCCTTCCTACTTGTGGTCTCATGTGTGTGTTTTGGTCTCTACATGCACAACCATTGTTGTTGTCCATATGGCGGTGTTCAGGGACTTTGTTGCTTGTGCTGTGTTCTTCTGGGTGTTCTACATGGACAATGTTGGTTCAAGTTGCTATGACTGTGATTTATGCACATCAGTAAAGATTAGGGGCATGATTCACAGAGCGTTTCCCTATGGGATTGCGCTATTATTTGACACATCTGTGAATCAGCCCTTGGGGTGTATTAACCACTTTTTTCACTTACAAACTGGCTCTTACTCAGTGGTAATGTTAATCTTGTGCTCCTGCTTTCACGCTCACATCAACATTGTGTGCAATAGTATTTACAGTGGCTGATTGGAATTAGTGAACATGTTGCTTTTTATGTCCATGAATAACTAGGTGCTAAGAACTGAATTTTGCCAAGTTGATGTATTTTTCTGTTCCAACATGTTTTTACTTCTGTAGGTATTTTTCACATTTGTACATGTATTCTTCCTCCAGAATCATTTTACTCCCATCTTTGCAAAGTGGGATTGGTATACTCCCACTTACAAATCTTATCTGGGCTCAGTTTGTCCATGCTGTTTTATGTCTAATGGATGCCCACAATTTAGCCCTCCCAGATGCACATTCTCAGGGTGTTGTTGTGGGCAGGGATGATAGGCCCCCTTTCATCATTGATTGGCACCTGGGATGTGGCTTCAGTGTGTGCGCTCCACCGGGGTTGGTTTTTATGTGAAGTATGATTGCACCAACTCGGTATGTGCAGCCTCTCCACATGCTCTTTGGCCAACCATCAGCAAGGGTGGTATCTGTGGGTGCGGGTGGTGTCCCACCTGCATTTCCACTGGTACACCTTGCCGTGATGTGACATGGTACAGTACACATGCAGCCACTATGATTTTACATACTGCCAGTGGTGCATATAGCTACACCCCACAAAAGTGGTCGAGGGAGCGTAACCGTGCCTTCAGTGTTCCGAATGTGTGCTCCACTATGGTCCTAGTGGCTACATGTATTGAATTGTATTTCACCTCAGCTGATGTTGTGGGATTCCGGATTGGAGTCATCATGAATGCTGACAGCAGGTAGGCATTGTCCCCTGTAAATGTGTACATGGTTGTCCTTGTCATTTATTTTCAGGGCCTATTGTTCAGTGTGTCGTATGCATGTGCATGACGGTTCATACTCACCAATGAGCCATGCATTGACATGTTTTCCAGATGCCAAGGCCCGGTGCAGTGCTGACTGGCAGAAGATGTAGCTATCATGTGCACTGCCCAGGAAATTGGCATACACTTCCATGATGATTCTATTGGCATCACAAACTACCTCATATTAATGAAGTGCCAGTGCTTACAATTCCGTTAGATGTGCTCCATCATTCGGGGTGGCCGTAGCGCAACATGTGTGCAGTCAATTGCACCTAGTTCACAGGAGAAGTGTGCTTTCTGCCACTGCTTGGGGCATATGTATGTGTCTGCAAACACATGCATGTGCTGTTATGCATGACAATACCTGCTGTAGACAGCGGGTTTGGGTGGTCTGCGATATCCCACCAACTATTGCAGTGGTTCGCTGGAAGGGCCGAGTTGCAATGAAATGGAGTGCAGTCAGCTTGGGAGCAGATGGTGGGTGATGCTAAGTCATCTTCCCACTCCCTGACGAGGTCTAGGATTATTTAGGGGGACCTGTACCTGGCATATACCTGGATATCCAGCATCCCAAACTGCGTGGTGCGAAGAACCGGACCCTGGGCATCCTCCCCCTCATGCGGTGTCCATGCATGATAGCTCCTACTTTTACTGGGTTTATCGTGGCAGTAGACATTGCTTTGGTGTGCATTGCATGCTTTATTTGCATTGGTTCCTATGTGCGTTGAAGTTTGTGCCTGCTAAGATGTGGTTGATGGATCACAGGGTTTGCGTGTTTTTTTTCACGACGCAACCTTCTGTGTTGACATCCATGAATATAGATGTATTTGCGTTGGAATGGGAGAGTGATTGCTTAGCCTTGGACTGTCCCTCAACAAGCCCATATTTTCACATGTTCTTCCTCATGCTGCATGTTCCAACCCCTATTTGGTTAACTGCATAGGCCCGGTCGACACTCTGCTTGGAGTGTCACGCAAGGGTCTTGACTACTCGCGGAGACAGCCCGGCGCGAACTTCACACAAGTCCCAGAAAAGTCCAGCCCACTCGATTCCATGAATCAGCGAACAGGGTATTGTATGCAGAATGGCAGGCAAAGTCCCGCTTTTCCAAACAATAAATTCCATGAATCAGGGCCTAAAGCGCTTGCTTAGCCCTCACACTTCTACAAACCAAGAGCTAATCCAATCATAAAGGTAAAACAGCCAGTTAAGAGATATACCTCCTTCACCTCTCATGAGGGGTGTAAATGTGAACGAGTAGAAACCCAACCAGTGAAGTATAACAGTCCAAAAGGAATGTCCAATGAAGCTTCTATATGAACATATATATACTTTAATGAACCATACCATGTACAATACTAACTAAATAGAAAACATTGCAAAACCCAGCCCTTTTAAAAGGACACAGAATAAGTAAGATAGTTAGATGCAGCACTCTGGATAATTAGACTGCAGATGAAAGGCAATTAAAAACACATTGTTCGAAAAGGATCTGTTCTTTTTCATATGAAGAGATTTATGAGACTTGGCCAGTGTCTAGGGCCCAAAATGGACCAGAGGGTAGTTATCAGGCAATAATAACTTTTGCAAAATCTTGGTAATTAGACAATGCTTAACCCTGCTTCTCTCTGCTGTTCCGAGGTTCAATGTGATTTGAAAGGTGACCGCTGTGGTGGTTCAGCGGCAAGCAGATATCAAAGCAGGGTTGCACCAAAGAAATGCAGATTGTGGAGGCGATCAGGTTCAGTTTGATCGTCGAGGTTTGATGGCAGACGGGCTGATTATGGGATATGCAGGTGAGTCGGTTTGATACAAGGGCTTATAGGACAAAGTTCAGGAAGAACAACAAGGTTGATGTGATCTGCAAATTGTTGAGCGGTGAAGAAGCTGTAGGTTTGGACAGCAATTTGAGCAGTGAAGATACAGCAGTACTTATTTGTTTGGGCTGGGGAATGATGCACTTTTAGTTGGCACAGTGCAATGTCGAATGAGTTTGAATGTGCAGGGCAGTGGTTCAAAGATTAGCGAGTGCCAAAGGCAGCTCCAGAGGGTCCTGGTGGTTTGATTTGGTTCAAATGTGCTCAAATCAAGACTTGCAATGGTTAAATGGCAAAATTGCAGGAATCTTAGCTGGCTTGGCTCTCAGGAGCTGCAAGCCCCTCTCAAGGATCTTAAGGACCAGATGAGTCTGTTTTCCAGCTTCACGAGCACAGGGGAGTGTGGCACACACATTCAGAGGTCCTTCAGCACTGTGAGGACCTGGCCAGCAGTGTGGCTTGCATAGATGCAGGCCTTGATCGAGTATCAGATTCACACTCAATGGTCCCCGGGGATGGCTAAGGTGCAGATCTTGTCTCTGCCCTGGAACACCTGCCTTCACCCCAAAACGGAAGGACTTTGGAAAGTACTGCTCTACCAACAGACTTCAACTAAATCTTCTGAAATGTTTGTAGTCCAGAGATGATTCCAAAAAGGAGTGAGATATCTGTTCTTTTAAAGACAAAAGACTGCTCATGATTAGTCTAGTGACAGTCCACCAATATAGGTCAGGGGATGCTGCCCCCCGCCTAAGTGGCAAACCACCACCTAGCCTGATTGACAGGTAGCACAGACCCCTGTGTGCTTTATTTGCATGGGCACTGTGATGCCTGCCTCTCAATGGGGTGTGTCCAACACTTAGCTTTTTTTGGTTCCATGTTTTAATATCCCTGCAAAAATATCACCATACAAACATATCGCCATATTTTTGCGGCGATATTAAGGAATGGGACCTGCGGGGGACAGCCCCGCAACCCCTGCTCCCGAAAACCCCAAAAATTACCCCCCAAAAAATATCGCCTATGGGCGTTCCAGACAACCATATATACGGCGATATATATGGTAAGGATAATATGTAGCGATACCCTTTTTTGTGTGCAGCCAAATGTAGCAGTGAATAATATGAGCTGGCGGGGCAACGGAAGACTGGCTCTCATTGTGACGCCAGCTGCATTGACATGCTGCCTGACAGGAGGGGAGGTCTCCCCTGTCAGGAAATGATTCTGCATCCTGAGAGATGGAAAGGTCCATCCAGGCCTCCGCATCTCTGTGCGGGCAGGTGTCTGTATGCATGCAGGCATGGTATGTGTATTTTGTTTTTTTATTTAATGTGTATGTATGGATTTTATGCAGGCATATCTGTATGTTGGTGTTTGTTGTGTTTGAATGGTTTTTGAATGTGCTAGTCAAAGCGTTTGTGTGTGTTGCATGTGCGCCACAGACCCTACTCTTACTTTTAGGAGTAATGACTGCTTTAGGCATGGCATTCTTTTTTGCTTTAATCTTGATGCACACAGTATTGTACATCAAGTGTAAAGCAAACATGGTTTTGCTATACTGGCCTAAATTGAATGTAGGCCAATGTATCCTTGTAATAACATGTGTATTTGCGTTACACTTGATGTACAGTTACTGTGCATCATGCATGAAGCAAACATGGCAAGTGTCATTACCTGGCTAGACTGTCTGACATTGAACTTAGACCGGCCTAGCCAAATAACACGTGACTTTGCTTTATCCCTGATGCACAGTTGCTGTGCATCCAGGGTAAATCAAACAGTATACGTGTTATTACTTGCTACACTGTCCTATCTTGGTATAGCTAGTCGGGATATAGTTTCTTTTTTGTGGCATGGCATTTTGTACTGGATGTGAGCCCTTATATGGTAATACTGGCATGTATTAGCACAGCATGCATGGATAAGTATGGGCACAGCCAGCATGAAAATGTTTTATATATATTAGCCCTTGCTGTGGTCACAGGCAGAATGAACAAGGCTCTGTGCACTGTTGGTAGCTTGTTTCTAATGGGTTTTTTCAAGTGTGCTACCATACAAAATTGATTGCAAACTGTTTGGCCTTTTATCAATTATATCACAGAAAGTGCTGCAAAATAGTTCATTTTAACTGATTATTTTCAAAATAAATGTAAGGGGAGAACCCCCTCCAAACTCCCTTTTTTTGTTTCTGGCACCCTCGCTGCGCTCGGGCGCTCCTTCGTATGAGGCACATATATTTACAATCCTCCCGTTAAAAAATTCACCAGCCACCACTGGTTCAGGCTAAGACTAGCCTGCTCTAGGGGCCCAATCCCTGTTCTTAGAACAAGTGTATTTCTCTTCTGACATCACACCCAAAGTGCTTTGTGCTACAGGAAGTGAAGTGGAGGGGACAGGACGGGGAGATAGTGGCAGAGAGAAGCAAGATGGTGCAACTTTCCTCCAGATGCAAAGAGCTCCCTCTGTCTACACTACCCCAACCCCCTTCCCTTCTCAATAGAATCAAAGGCCTCTTTGGTATGCAGCAGCCTGGTGTGAGGCTACTCCTTTTGTGAATGGGTGTGCCCTTTGATTCCTGATCCCAGGACAAACTCCTGTTGAGTGACTGTATCTCTTGTAGGGTGTTACCTGCCCTCACAAAGTAAAAAGAGAAGCAACCACCAGGGTCACAGTCCTGCTAGCTGCAGCAATGACAGCCTGTCTAGAGGAATACACATAACCCTTCCACTGCATAACTGGACCCACGGGCTGTTCATGTGTGATAACGAAATGATGTTACATGTATCCCTTTGAGAGATACTGGCCACCATACCCTAAACCCAAGTATGTATTATATTTACAATTTAGTGTGCCATTAGGAAGGCATCCTCATAGCTGTGTCGTTTTTTGGAACACACCCTGCACTGTAGTGACTTTGGATGTCAATGCAGCTGTCAGGAGGGCATCTATGACATACATCTGAACCTGCTCTCTGTCACTAGAGAGCAGGCACTGCAGATAAGGACACTGATCCAGCAGGGCATACTAGTGCAGTATGCTTTTGGTATGGAGCTTTGGGAAAGGGGGACATGCTAGCAAGTCACCCTTTCTGAGATGGAATTACCTGCATCATTGTATTAGATAATACAAATTTAAAAAAGCCAGAGCTTCTGCATTCTTGCCATGGCAATTCCTCACAAGTGGGTTTGCAATATATGTATAATGAAAGGCTTCTCTTGCAATTCAGTATTCTTCCCATGTATGGAGCATGGAAATGCTTTCCCGTTGATGTCAGTAAATGGCCCTACTGCTTTATGGAATGGATGATGCAAAACGGGTGGGAAATCCCAGCTCACTGTGTGTCTGTACTCTGCAAGCAATCCGATAGCAGAATCTGTAGATTGGCTGTTAGTTTGACTGGATGAGGCATTTTTCTTGTCCCCTATGAATAATGCGTGTGATTCAGTTCTATCTCATCAAGGAGGTCTAGTATTTTTTCAAATGGAAAATGGTACACTGCATGCATTTACTCCACAGAAAGACAAATGTATTGAGCCTAGTTCTTTCTACCTTAGATTTGTACCTTCTCATTTTTACTGAGCATGTGCTTGATGGATGCTAGAACACTGATCTGCCATTCCATTGTGTCAGGGTGTCAGGACCTTTGTGTTGCTGGGCTTTCTTTTTCCTTAGATTAACACTGGTGTTTCTGGTGATATTTGGATCTTCCCAGTATCAGCTAGTCCTTGGTTTACGTTTCTAGGGGTGGGCATGTTTAGACCTGCTCAGGTCAGATCTTATTTTGGGCAGTATTTATTGCCATGGTCTGGTGGTGTTTTTTTCTGTGATGGTGTTACCTGGTGCACTTTGATACATAATGCCACCAGTGTATGTGTTTCTGCTGGTATAGGACTTAACTTTGGCAGTATGCTTGTCAGTCTAGAAAAATGGATACCTCTACTTTGTGACCGCAAACATATTTTGGTAGCCGTGGGCCAACCGTCTCATGCACGATATGACAGAATATAGGTTTTCGAGTTTGCCAATGAACGACCATTTTGATGTAACAAGAATCACCATTTTGTTTTCGAACCATTGCTCATTGCTTTCTGTTCCTATTGCTTCGCAGTATATTTTCCGCTTACACTGCTCGACTGTAAAACATTGTTGTCTGTACGTGAAAAGGACAAGGCCGCAGGGCCGAGAGGATAACAAGAGTTTGTTGAAACACAAACGTAGGCAGTGCCAGGAAGAATGCCCGGCTCCCTCCCGAATGTAGCCTTGAAGCAGAGCTACAGGGCATTTAATCATTTCGCAAGCTGCCAGCCAGTCTCGTTATATGGTAGAATATGTTAGAATAATACTGCTAAAGGCTTGAATTATGCTTTTCTTACGGCCCCCCTTTGCTGAGCCCGCTAGAGCGTGTCGGCTCCCAGGACACGAATAGCACCTAATAGATAGCAAGGCCCGGAATGCAACTCTTCCACCTTGTATGTAGCTCGCTTCCAAGAACAGAAGCGCTGTGTTCTATTCAACAACTGAAAGATGCCTTTGCACTCACAAATTGCAAATTGTTACTAGAATAGATGTTTGAAGGTGCCATAGTAGTCGGAGATGTCCATCATCACACCAAGTTCAAAGAAACCCAATAAAGGGGGGTGTTCAACATGTCATAGCTGATTGTTTGATATGCATTTTGTATATATGTAACTGATGTACGTAATTCACTCTCTTGCGTCCCTCGAGGTCTAGAGATACATGTCGCGGGGCTTGAGACCTAGTTGGCCAACTGAGAATTTTTGCTTTTCAATAAACCCTAGCTTTGGGAATGCAACCTGGTGTCTGGTGTATCTATCGTGTATGGTGACTCGCCTTGTTTCCATAGATGTCAGGGTCCCCTAGGGGCCCCTTTCAAGATGGCGCCCGAATAGGGACCCTCCCCCACTTGTTCCATCACATAACGTTGTAATTGAGTAAGGCGGAGAACGGCGAGGACGGGACGATCGAGCTGGGATCAAGAGGTGTTTGGGGCGCCCTGTAAAAGTGATGAGAGACTCCTTTGCAGATCTGCACACATCTGATCCCTGATAGACATGCCTGGCTAGAGAACAAGGAGGCGAGGGTCCCGAAACGAGGCGGAAACCAAGAAACGCAGACACGACGTCCTTTGGTGCGTCAGTATACAGACGACTTGATTGATCAGGTGAGTCATTCCCCGATTCAAAGTAATCCTGATATTGGTTGAGAGTTGACTTTGCAAAATCAAACGCCCTAGGTAAGGTTGATTAACCAGGGGGAAGGTTGAAACATGCCTGGGGTATTGTCCACCTTAGCGTGGTTTTTCTGCTGTGGTAGACAATCTTTGGAAAATGGCCAAATTGTACCACCTGGGGGAACGCCGGCGTATGAGATGTACGTGAAGTATGGAGTGGGTGCGATAATATTCTGTGAGACTTGGCATAGGCAAACCAGAAAGCAACAAGACCATCAGTGGGCGATTAATGGTAGTTTTGAGATAGCGAGGATAGACAACCTGGAAAGGGTGTTGATAAGAAAGAAAGAGCGTCCTGAGGCATTTAAGACTATTAAAGACTGGAGAAAGGAAGCAATGCTCTGATTTAAAAGCAGAGCGAAGCATGCGCGCAGGCATAAATAAAAAGGTGAAGTAGCGGACGAGAAAGAAGAGGAGGAGTGAACTGAGAGTCTAAGAAGGGCAGGTAGGCTGGACAAGTTGAATATAGAAAAGATATATCCGCAACGTGAATTACATATAGCAGATGAATTAATAGAAAATATATTGACCCATACAAAACAAGGCCCAAGATCAGAAGTGAGGCCAGACACGTCAGTAGCTATTGCCCAAACCCCGCCTGTAGCTCAAGCTCCCCTCCGGTAGCTCAAGCCCTCCCACAGCCACAGACCGCGCGCGTAACACTTCCTATTAGCCAACCAGGCCCACAACAGACACTCCCTGTTCCCATTGTCCCATCGCGCCTCCCGCCTCAGACACAGACTCGGTACCGTCCGTCCCTCCCTGGGTTGAAGTTGAAACCACAGGGGCAAGAGGCGGGACTGACCAACAGGGATGCACGAGGGTAACTCGCAGCGCAATCAGCAAAGAAAGGAAGGTGGAATTGCAGCAACAGGCAGAGATGTATATAGACGGGAATGATGGGACGACAACATTGGCTTTGGTATATGACTTCCGTAGAAGCAACGAAAGACAGGTAGTGTTGGAATGCATGGGTGAATATTTGGTGGAAAAATGGAAACAGTTAATTTGGAAATTACCACCGCAGCGATTGTTAGATTTGAATGCATTAGCACGCTGTAGGGAGAGGGATGAAGAAGTGAAAGAACATGTATATAGACTTTTTGAGCTTAGAGATGAATTAGATAATGATTATGTCAAAATGTTTACTACACCTATCAAAATGTTTACTACACCTGCGTACAGGAGTAGGGATATCGGGAGACCTGGGAAGGGGGAAAAGGGGTCGCATAATAAACGGCAGCAGTTACCATCGCTGGGGCAGAAGGATATGGTGAACGAATTATCATTGCTAAAACAGTTGGGGGCAGACTTGAAAGAATGTCTAATAAGAACACAGGTACTATTGCAGCAAGTAACAGGACATAATATAGGGTGAGGGAACGCACAAGGAAGGAGTAATTTGAATATGCATGGGGGAACAGTGGGACCGAATCAGTGTGCGTATTGCAAGGAGGAAGGACATTGGCGAGCGCAATGTCCGCATCTACAGTGTAGAAATGGGTCTGGTCAGAGGAGACAGCATAGAGGACACCCAGGAGGGAATGGACCAAATAGGAATAGTATGCAGCAGCATCACAATAACGGAGGTAATCAAAACCAAGGCCAAAACCAAAATACCCCAAACCAGAATCAGGGACTGCAAAATCAACAATGCGGAAACCAGAGTGGGGGAAACAGAGGAAAGAGTGGGAACGTTTTCGATACACAGCCAAACACGTATTACAGTAATAGTAATGATTACACATCAGACAATGTGTTATTTCCCCAGTAGGACAGGCCAGGACAGGGGTCGGAACCAGTGTCTATTCCCGTGAATCAGAGAGGACCCTACGTAGAAATGAGAGTCGGGAATGAGGAGCACCGCTTTCTTGTAGATACAGGAGCACAAAAGTGTTCAATAGACCATCAATTGGTTCCGGGTATACCACTGTCAGGGCAAAAGAATATTTCCGTAGGGTTTGCAGGTACACCAGTCATAAACCCAGTGTCCAAACCAGTCCCAGTTACCATAGGACCATTTACTGAACATTGTCCTTTCCTTTTAACAGAAAATTGTGGGGAGAACTTGTTGGGATTAATCTTGTTGAAAAAAGTAGGTTCTGTTATACATTGCACGGCAGACGGAGTGTTCCTAACGATTTGGCCACATGATGCCCCTGTGTCAGAATTCATGTCTGAAGCGTTACCAGGGGAACTAAGTAAAGTACCAACCAGTATATGGGCAATGCATGACAATGATGTAGGATGTTTAAAGATAGAGCCAGTAAAGATTATTTTGAAAGAAGGTGTTACCCTAGCGCGAATACCCCAATACAAAATTTCGGCTGAAGGTGAGAAAGGATTGAAAAGTATTGTTACAGATTTGGTGACATTAGGGGTAATCGAGGAAATTACAGGCAGTACATGAAACAGCCCGATTCTTCCGGTTTATAAAAAAGGGGGCAATGAGGTACCATAGCGTTTGATTTGCGCGCATTGCATAAGGTAGTAGATCCACAATTTCCTCTAGTGCCAGACGCCACTACAATATTGACAATGATACCTGTTTCAGCAGAATATTTTAGTGTAGTAGATTTGAAAAATGCGTTCTTCAGTATTCCAGTGGACAAGGACAGCAGATATTTGTTCGTGTTCACATTAGGAGGACGATCATTTACATTCACGCGGATTCCGCAAGTTTACACGGAAAGTCCAAGTATTTACAGTAGAGCATTAAAGGAGCAGCTAGACATGCTGGAAATTCCCGTGGGTTGTGTACTCTTGCAATACATAGACGATCTATTGCTAGCTGCAGACACAGAGGAAATTTGTAAAGAAAGCACTGTATTACTACTGTCACACCTAGCAGCACATGGCCATAAAGCTAGTTTGAAGAAATGTCAATATAATCGAAAGGAGGTAGCCTATTTGGGCTACCTCCTTTCGAAAGGAGGGAGAAGACTAACACCAGAACGCATAGAAAGTATTTCTTGTATGCTTATTCCAAAGACACAAAAAGGAGTCAGAGCTATAATAGGCATGGCTTCATATTGCCGACAATGGATTGGTAATTTTGCGTTAATTGTGAAGCCGCTGGTGAATTTAACTAGAAAGGATGCGGTTATGCCTTTGCAGGGGGATGAGGAATGTCAGAAAGCATTTAATGGATTGAAAACTGCATTATGCTCGGCTCCAGTTTTGGGTACGCCGAATTATGAGAACATTTTTAGACTATTTGTGTGTGAAAGTGAAGGATGTGCATTGGCGGTTTTGACACAGGAACAAGGTGGAAGAAATAGGCTGTGCGGCTATTTTTCTTTTGCGCTGGACCCTGTAGCACGCGCACTACCACGATGTTTGCGATCTGTCGTGGCGGCTGCTGCGTAAGTGAAACAAACGGAAGGGATGGTATTGGGGCACACTTTAATTTTTATGGTGCCACATGCCATAGACGTTCTATTAAATAGGACACAGACTCAACACCTCACCTCTGCTAGATTGACAAGATATGAGATTATCTTGTTCGCGCCCCATATCCAAATTATGAGGTGTAGCGCTTTGAATCCTGCAGAATTAATACCACCAACCATAAAAGAAATTGGGAAGGATGAATCACCCCCCCACAATTGTTTAATGGTCACTGAGGAAGAAACCAAGGGGAGAGTTGATTTAAGTGATATCCCACAGAAAGAGCCAGATGGAGAGTTATTTTGTGACGGCTCATGTTTTAAATTACCAGATAGCACGACAACTGCCGCGTAGGATATCACTACCCTAGAGAGCGTTGTAGAAAGCAAAAGAATTCCCTATAATTCAGCACAAGCCGCAGAAATTAACCAGAGCCTGCGAGATTTCTGAAAATTTGAATGTGAATATATATACTGATAGTCAGTATGCTTTTGGAATGGTTCATAACTTTGGTCGACTCTGGGCTGAGAGAGGGTTTTTGACATCACATGGCGCCAGAATTCAACATGGCCCTTTGATTGTACGATTGCTGTCTGCACTCACGTTTCCAAAGCACCTAGCAATAGTGAAATGCGAGGCACATAAAAAAGTAACATGCAAAGTAGGAGAGGGAAACGCGTTTGCAGACAGAATTGCGAAACAAACTGCCACTAATTTGAATACCAAAATGATGACGGTTCAGACGGAGGAAGTACCCTGTATGATAGAAAATGGAGTTGCCACTGTCAAAGAAATGCAGGCCGAAGCTACGCCCGATGAAATACAGGGATGGGCAGAGGGATCTGCTGAGTTGGATCTGCAGGGTAGTTGGGTGGACAAGGGAACTAGAAACTGGATGTTGCCAAATTCGTACGTGACTGCAATGGTCACAATGGCCCACAGCCCTACGCACATCTGTGCGAAGAAAATAATACAGCACCTTTCTACAGTTTGGCAGAATGTAAACATAAAAAAGAATGCAGAGAAGTTGGTGTAGAACTGTATCACGTGTTTGCAACACAATGTAGGGAAGGGAACAGTGACTCCAACAGGCAGTTTTGGCCCACCCTCCATGTCATTTGAGGTGATTTATTTTGATTTCATAGAGATGGAGAGGTGCCAAAACTTAAAATACGTCTTGGTGGTGATCTGTGCATTCATTAAGTGGGTGGAGGCATATCCCTTGAAGGACTGCACAGCAATGAGCACGGCAAAAGTAATTTTGAAGCAGTACTTTTCCAGATTTGGCTTGCCCCGTGTCCTATGGTCTGATAATGGACCACATTTTGTGGGCGCAGTGGTATTACAGATATGTGCTGGTGTTCAGATTGATAAGAGATTCCATAGTTCAAGCCATCCGAGTTCTGCCGGTCTTGTGGAGAGGCACAACGGGATTCTTAAATCAAAGATTAGCAAGATTTGTGCGGGAAGCAAGTTGAGTTGGGTGGATGCATTACCAATAGCACTATTATGTATGCGTACGTCTGTACAGGCTAAAACTGGGCTCTCCCCGTACGAGATCGTGATGGGGAGGCCGGCAAATGTATGGTGCGCACCACAGTCAAAACGACTTAGCGAGATAGAACATCCTGTGCTTAGTACTTATTGCCGCCTTTTAATGCAGAAATTGCGTTTAATTCATCAACAGGTGCAGGAGGCCTTACCAGTGAGATACACCGGTCCGGGGCACGCACTGAAGCCAGGAGACTGGGTGCTGCTAAAGAATTTTGAAAGAAAGTCATCATTAGCACCTAGGTGGCGCGGGCCCTATCAAGTACTCTTGGCGACGCAGACGGCAATACGGGTGGATGGAAGGAAGTCGTGGATCCATGCCACCCATGCCAAGAAGATTCCAACCTTACTGAAAGACTTGCCTGACACTGATGACCGGAAAGAGACAGCGGTCCCAGAAACAAAAGAAACTGTTGCCAGTAAGCAGCCACCTAATCTGCCAAAACGAGAATGGAAACTCGAAACAAAGCCTGAGACGATTGCTAAAGAGGGGGAAGGGCAAAGAGTGCCCCAACGTTGCCCAGCAGAATCGACATCACTGCTGGCCGACACGAAATCTACCTTGCAAATACCAGCAGAAAAAAATTGTGTACCCCTTTGTTGCCCGCCAACACTTACCAGCACACCAAAGAACGGATCTGCATCATTGGCACAGCACACACCAGCATCTGCAGTAGCGCCACAGGCTGACTTTGAGCCTGAATCTGGAAGTACACCGGCACTGTTCACGGATTATACGATACCAGGAGCAAGGTGATATAACTTGCGGCCTCGGAAGACAAAGTGATCCGCAGTTCTTTTTGGTGTTTATGTCAACCTCTGGTTCAGCTCATGGATGGAGAAGGAACCAGAGGTGTAGAGGAGAGAAGCGTGAGAATTGTGCAAGTCGGACAATTCAAGACTCACGGCTCCTCGGTGCGATCATAAAAGTACATATGTCCTGAACCAGAATGGACAAGCTGGGCGCACATGGTACTATGACAAGTGAGATAACTGATTAAAAGTACATGTGTCCTGAGCGGACAAGCTGGGCGCACATGATACTAAGGCGATAAGATAACTGATCAAAGGTCCTCTGAGTAGTATAAGGAAGGACAAGTGATATTACCTAAAAACGAATAATCAAATCCAGGCTAAAAAAAGGACAGGCAGAACTGAACTGTGACAATTCCATTGAACTTATTAACATCAGAGCAAGCGCGACAAAGAGAGATATCACAACGAACTGTGATAAGAAAGAAGAAGGACGACGAGAAACATGCCGGGACCAGATCCAGCCTCCTCCCGCACCACCACCGCTGAGAATGAGTCAATTATAAAGACTGTAAGCTTAAGAAAAACGCATGGTAAAACAAATTGTATGCTGGTACTGACAACAATAATGTGCTTTATGAGCGTAGTAGCACCAATATCGACAGCCCTAATATTATGGTGGGTGGAAACCATACACCCATTAGAAATGTTTTTACCAATAATTAATATATCCACTACTGAAAGCCCGGTTCAGGTGATCACTTATACCCTGCCCCCAATGGAAGAAAGACATAGGGAAGGTTTTGGAAATAATACTTTGCTATTGATCATGAACATAACACATGCAATTCTGAAGAAAACAAATTGCTGGGTATGTGCCCATTTACCACAGCATGCTGGGAGAGGAATAGGGTGGTATGTGCATCCACTACCATTAAGTTCTGCATGTAGTGCATCCTTAGGTGCAATGTTCTATGGGAAATGGAATGAGAGTAATACGGGTCAATTAGATAGAACCAACATGAATGAGTTTGAGGAGATAATAATGAAGCCTGTGGGTTGTTCCATTTTCCATAAAGCACAAGTAATAGCCCCAGAGCCCATGAGGAAAAGTACACGAAAGATAACACGACAAAATATACGAGATAGATTGTCCCCACCAGAAAAAACATCTGTAATGACGTTTCGTGTAAGAACAGAGGGGGTCAAAGATGCAATTCCCCCATCTTACACGTGAATTATAGCCCAAGAACTGTCCCTTTTTGTCTAAAAAAGAAAGGCTCTTTTTCAGTCGGAACATATACTGGTTGCATGAATGCGGTGGTATTAAAATGGGAAATAGAACCAGTATATGTAGGTGATCCAGTTTATTTTATATGTGGAGAGAAAGCATATCTTTGGTTGCCCAAAAACTGGGGAGGTACATGTTACCTAGGGCTACTGTTCCCAGGAGTATTCCTTTTAGAAACAGCAGCAATGGCCAGATTATCCAGAACTAGAGTCAAAAGGACTGACGAGGGTGTTTTAATAGCAACTGATGTAGCAAAATCATTCATTCCATTCTTAGGGCAGATAGTGAACTCCTATAATATAAGGCAACTGTCCAGAATCCTAAAAAATACAATAAACACAACAACAGATATACTATTTAACATGACGTTGGAAGAAAGAGGAATCAGGTTAATGACGCTGCAAAATAGAATGGCTCTCGATGTGATCACGGTTGATCATGGGGGAATTTGCAAAATAGTGGGATCAGCGTTTTGTGTTTATGTAGATGACTATTCCCCCACGATCTTTGAAGCTATAAAAAAAATCCACGTCCTAAGCTCTGAACTCCCTACTGGAGAAGGGAGCTGGGGAATAGGATCTTGGTTTTGGGGAATACTACGTTCTTGGGATGGAAGTTGATCTCAATATTAGTATATTAGTAGTGGTGTTTGGAATATTCCTAACGTGCTGTTGTTGTATATATTGTTTACCCATTGTTTGCGCTGAGGTAACTGAGGGATGTACAGAAGGATGTATGCATATGATGACAAAGAAAAAACAACCTCATGATTGAACTGACCCAGACCCAAATGAGTTGAGAGCAGTAAAAGATTTGATGGCAATAGATATTGATGAATACAATGATGTCTACGATAGCATGCAAAAGTCAGACATATGTACTTCAGATTCATCATCACTAGAGGAGGTTTCAATAAATAGATGAGACGTTTGACATACGGCCAAAGGAGGGTTTGTCAGTCTAGAAAAATGGATACCTCTACTTTGTGACCGCAAACGTATTTTGGTGGCCGTGGGCTATCCGTCTCATGCACGATTTGACAGAATATAGGTTTTCGAGTTTGCCAATGAACGACCATTTTGATGTAACAAGAATCGCCATTTTGTTTTCCAACCATTGCTCATTGCTTTCTGTTCCCATTGCTTCACAGTATATTTTCCGCTTACACTGCTCGACTGTAAAACATTGTTGTCTGTATGTGAAAAGGACAAGCCTGCAGGGCCGAGAGGATAACAAGAGTTTGTTGAAACACAAACGTAGGCAGCACCAGGAAGAATGCGCTGCTCCCTCCCGAATGCAGCCTTGAAGCAGAGCTGCAGGGCATTTAATCATTTTGCAGCTGCCAGCCAGTCTCGTTATATGGTAGAATATGTTAGAATAATACTGCTAAAGTCTTGAATTATGCTTTTCTTACGGCCCCCCTTTGCTGAGCCCGCTAGAGCGTGTCAGCTCCCAGGACGCAAATAGCACCTGATAGATAGCAAGGTCCGGAATGCAACTCTTTCCCCTCTTATGTAGCTCGCTTCCAAGAACAGAAGCGCTGTGTTTTATTCAACAACTGAATGATGCCTTCGCACTCACAAATTGCAAATTGTTACTAGAATAGATGTTTGAAGGTGTCATAGTAAGCAGAGATGCCCATCATCACACCAAGTTCAAAGAAACCCAATAAAGGGGGGTGTTCAACATGTCATAGCTGATTGTTTGATATGCATTTTGTATATATGTAACTGATGTACGTAATTCACTCTCTTGCGTCCCTCGAGGTCTAGAGATACACGTCGCGGGGCGTGAGGCCGAGTTGGCCAACTGAGACTTTTTGCTTTGCAATAAACCCTAGCTTTGGGAATACAACCTCGTGTCTGGCGTATCTATCGTGTATGGTGACTCGCCTTGTTTCCATAGACGTACGGGTCCCCTAGGGGCCCCTTTCATGCTGGAGGTCGGATGCTTTGTTGGTGTTAAGTTCTGCCTTGTTTCAGCCAGCGTTTCAAAGTCTGTAATGGGAAATTCATTACTGCCTGTGCATTTTGGGACTTAAAAAAACCAGTGTTTGTAAAGCTGTTTTTGTAATGTAACTCCGTAACTGTCTTCTGCCTGTCTGTCTGTAATCAGCAGTGCTGGGTGTGAACCTTGTGCCAAGTCAAAAAAGGTCACGTCACATCAATGGACATTTGTAAACATCCAACCTTCAATGGGCAACTTGTGGAACAAATTATTACCCTAGCACGAGAAAATATGGAACACAAATAGTTCCCCCAACTCCCATCCCCAACCAACACCATCAATGGTGTGGGCGATGGGATAATTGCAGGCTAACGGTAACACATCTGCAGAATCACTGCAGGTCAAATAAAAGCAACTGTTCACCGTGGCAGAATGAATATACATCAAAGATATAGTACATTACAGCCAGAGCTCCCCATTCTGTACCATGTCTTCCCACAAAACTGCTATCTAAGGAAGACAAAGAGTGCACACATCCAGTCCACTATATGCCCTGCCTGTTCACAGTAGATGGACAAGGGCATTGTCTACCAATGACAACAGCTCATGGGCAGATGACTCGGGACTGGGACTGCGTTTATTTTTCAGAGGTTCATCATTGTGGCGAGTTATATTTGATGCTACATGTATATAAGGTCACAATTCCTTGTCGAGCAGGAGTATGCCTCAGTTTTGTCTGGGGATGTTTTGGATCAGATAAAATATCCTGAAATATTGCATCAGAGGGTGTTCAAGGCCACCATTTTTTTTCAAACATTGGCTTACTTTTTATTATTTTAGGGTTAGCAATGGTTCTTGGGGTCTTTCTTTAGCTACATTAATGGCCCTTCTGATATTAGGTATGTAATCAATACTTAAAAGTTGCTCTTTTCTAGAATGTGTATCGTTTTTGTGTTTCACTTCTTCAGAACTGTTCGTTTATCGATTAAGGACTCTCTTAGGAATATGTTGTCTAGTATGACATGGCAATGGCCAAAACTAGCATTTACATTGGTGCTCTTCCTAAAAATATGACTACGTAGACAGTTATGTACATACAACTCTTCATCCAGAAAATGTTTTTTTCTGTACACACTAAGTGATCTTGCAATCATTTTGATTCAATGTTTTGAAATGCCGAGAAATAAAATACAATTTAAATATCAACGCTAAAAATGGTGAGTGCTTTATAGAATTCAAATAATGTCTTCCAAGCATGTAGTAATTTGAACTGAGCCATGAATACAACTGAGGGTGTACATTGTGCACCCATCGTAAGTACAATGAGGTGTCTAAATAGGTTGCCATTAAAAGGGAATAGATTAATCTTAAATGTAATGTCTAGCAACATTAAGTAACATGTGCCATTGAAAGCTAGCTAACTGCAGATGTATTGTATGTGTTTCAGCATTCTTGATGAGATGATGCTCACTGCACATGTGTTATGTTGAATTGCCTAGCGTGACCAGTGTGCAGCTGGTTCGTGATTACAAATGTTCAGTTTTCTTCTTCAGAATACCTTAATAAACACTAACAGAGCCCTCTCCACTCTCCACTCTGCTATTGCTGATACTCTTGATATCCTTGCCCCTGTCATGAGAATCCGCCTGAAGCCCAAAGCCAAATGTAACTCCTGGTATGACTAGGATCTCGTCACCCTAAAACCCAAGTGCAGGGTGGCAGAGAGGAAATGGCGTGCTTCATGTTCATCCTCTGACAAACTGGCCTGCCGCCTGCTCCAAAGGTAATACCGGCTCTCCGTTCTCACCAAGAAGAGAGCCCTTATCCAAGCCTGCATCTCTGTGGCATCTAACAACTTGGCTGAACTCTTTAAAATCTGCGAGGAACTGGCCAACCCTGCTGCAGTCTCTACCTCTCCTGTCCCCTCCCAGGCCCTCTGCACGGCACTGGCCTCTCACTTCATTTCAAAAACTCAGGACATCCTGTCCTCACTCTCCTCCTATGACCTCCATCCCTCCATTCTCTGCTCCTCTGGCCCTTCTGCAGCCACCCCTCCTCCCCCCTTCTCTGCCTTTCCCCTTTTTTCTGCTGAATAGGTTTCCAGACAAGTCCGATCTATGAAAAAGTCTCATCAAAACAGGTTCATCCCTGTTCCTCCAAAACTATCAAGGACCACATTGACTCCCTGGCTCCTGCCCTAGCTGACTTCTGCAATCACTCCTTCGCCTCTGGAGTCTTTCCTTCCCCCCTTAAGCACTGCCTTGTGCACCTTCTTAAGAAACCCTCTTCCGACCCCTCCTGCCTGGCTAACTATCACCCAATCTCCATCACTCCCTCCCTTCCTGGGCAAGTTCCTGGAGAAACTGGCCATCTCCCAGCTTAATCTCCATGCTGATTCTGTTGGTAGTCTTCATGACCATCAGCCTGGCTTCAGAGCTGCCAGAAGCACGGAAACTGCTCTCCTGAACATCCGTGAAGACCTGCTCTCCAACCTTGACTCCAACACACCGTGTGTTCTCATTTTGCTCAATCTCTCTTCTGCCTTTGATACTGTCAACAATGCCATCCTGCTCAACTGCCTCCGTGATAACCTGGGTATCACTGGTCAGGCTCTGGCGTGGCTGACCTCTTTCCTCTCCAATCGACCCTCCCAGGTCCAACTGGGGTCCTTCCTCTCTGACATCTTTTTCTCCACCTGTGGTGTCCCCAAGGGATCTAACCTCTCTCCCTGGCTGTTCAACCAGTACCTAGCACTCCTTGCCCACCGCATCGCCGCTTTCTGCCCCAACTTTCAGTGCTATTCGGATGATACCCAGCTCATTTTCAGGCTACCCTCGGCCTCCTCCTCTCCTTCCCTCATCTCTGACTGTCTGTCTGCTATCCAGGAATGGTGTGCCGCCAATGACCTCTGCCTTAATGCCTGTAAGACTGAGATTCTACTCATCGGCGCACCCATTCCCTCCTTCCCTGCAGCTCTCTGGCCGGCCTCTCTGGGCCCTCTTCCTGCTCCTACCTGCAAGGTAAAAAACCTAGGGGTCATCTTCGACTCCACACTCTCCTTCTCTCCTCACATATCTGACGTCTCTAAGAAGTCACACTACCAGCTGCACCTCCTCAGAGGTATTCTTCCTTTCCTCTCCTTCCCCCAGAAGCTCATTGTCTCCAGAGCCCTGGTTCTCTCCAAGCCGGACTACTGTAACAACCTCAATCTAAATCTGCCTGCCTCTACTCTCCGCCCTCTGCAACTCATCCAGAACAGGACTGCGAGACTTGTCCTTGGCCTCAAGCCCAGGGACCGTATCTCTCCAGGACTGAAATCTCCACACTGGCTCCCAGTGGCTGCGAGGATTAAGTTCAAAACCCTCTGCATTGTCCACAAGGCCTTCTGGGGCCAAACTACCTTCAACTCTCTCTTCCTAAATATCTTCCTTCTAGAGCTCTTCGCTCATCCGCCTCCAACTCCCTCAGTGTCAGCCGCTTCTCCAGGCAACGAATTGGGGGTAGATCTCTCTCTGCTGCAGGGGCCTCCCTCTGGAACAGCCTTCCTGCATCCCTGAAACTTGAGGAGAACCATCTCCGGTTCCGGAAGACTGCACTGATTCTGCAACTGGGCCACTCTCACCGATCTCGGTCCTTGGCCCATCCACTCTCCCCTTGCACTGCCTCCCTGGCAACCTCTGCACTGCGGGTCTGTCTCTGCATCCTTACAGCCCCCCTTCCCAGCACTTGTCTGCACTTACCTTGCACTTGCCACCAGCTGGCCTTTATTATTTATCTTGTTATTCTTCTACCCCTGTACTGCACTTTCCCCTCTCCCTTTCCCCCGCACTTTTCCCTTCCCCCCTACCCTTGCACTTGCACGATCTGAATGACACCTGGCCTGGTAGGATCATTGTCTGTCTTCCCTTTGTTCCCCCCTCCCTGCCTCGTCACGCCTTGAAACACTTGCGTATAGGCGCGTTACAAATGCCATATCATATCATCATATCATATCATAAAATGCGATTAATTGACTGGGGCCAACAAGGTTACAATGGTGATTATCGTATTTAGAAATTAGTTCAAATAATGATCCAATCATACTCATGATGGTTTTGAAGGGTCTGTAAATGTTTCTGAGTATTACGGTTAAGCTGATCCTTGGACATGATTACAGAAGCGCGGACAGAACTTTCCACAACAAACAATTGTATGTGACTGATGGGAGTGCGCATTACATGCACTGTGAAGTTCTGCGGTGAAAAGGTAAACATGAGGCTTTAAAATAAAAGCCAATGACCTGAAGTGCAGTAGCACCTCTGTAAAGTGATCCTGTTCCCAGGAGACACATCATGGCTGTGGAGGCAGATGTTGTATCCAAACATAGCGTGAGTACAGTTCAATGGTTCTTGAATTTCACACAGAATAATGTACTTTTCATCTGTGTTCCCCTCACCCTCTCACTGTCCTCCCGCCCTCTTCAGCCATTTCTGCGCCTGTGTGAGCACTTTCCCTAGAGTGCCTCTCCTCTGCTTTGAACATGTTTTAAGGTCTTACTGAATAACGTTGGTATCATAGACGTACTGTCCTCAAAAGTTAGACTGTGCAAAGTCTGAAGAACAGCTAACAGCTTGAAACCTTAATAATCTGGGTCAATGGGGCTTTGCATCCTGAGCAGGCCGACGTCTCCATTTCAAAACGTGACTCCTCACCTTAGCAAAGGTTATACTCAGTATAAGAATACCACGTGAGAAAGACATTTCAGCTGAGATACTGTACCCTGAGTCATCACAGATTGGGGAGGTGAAGAGGGTTGATCAAAACTCCTAGGGCCTTATACGCAGCACTGACTTTCTATCGCCTCTCTGTCAATAAACCTTTCTTTTACATCCTTCTTTTAATCGTTTTTCAATAGCAAATCTCCAATACAGACAATAAAAAAAACACCATTGGTCATACAGAAAATGTGACTTTGTCAGATGGCATTATCATCTTAATCTGTCTAAACAGGTGCAGTCCTCAATTAATCAATCCGTTTCAGCTGAATGGATCTACCAAAGCCACAGACACATTTTTTTTAAAAACAAATATTATTAGTATTAATATTATTATTATTATTATTATTGTCCATTAAAGGATATTTCTTGCCATTAAAAGTCTGTAAAGAAGTGTTTCAGACGCACCTCCCAGGCGTGCTCCCTTCATTAGTGCCCAAACCACTACTCTACCAATGCCATGACAATGAAGCCTGCACAAGTGTAGATAATGTTAAGCACAGCCCAGTACATCATTTAGAGCATTATGCAATCTGTGCCATTTAAGGGAATGGCAATCAGTGCCTGCTTTGCAGGATAGTGGCTATTTCGACATGTTGGGTATGGCCAAAACCTTAGCATTACAGTTATTTATTAGTATTTTGTTTGAACTGTAAGCCATTAAAGGAAAGATTGAAACTCAAGTCCCAGGCTGCAAGCTTTTCAGAGATGTGCACTCAGACCTCTAAGCCACAGTGCCAATGCAATGCAATGACCAGGCAGTTCATACTGCACATTGGTTTGGTATGACACCACACTTCATCATATTACACCCTGCACTCGACCGGATGCTTAGTCACTGGCGGTCTGGTCTATGACCAGCGCCACACAGTGATGGCGAGTGGAGAGCTGCAATTACGTTTCTTTAGACCTGTATCGGTGATGAAGGAAATAGACGTAAATATATCCCAGAGGCATGCTGAGATAAAAGGTTCAAGAGGAGACATCACTTTAACGTTCTCTGCATCTCTGCAGTATTTACTCAGAATCACCATCTGATCATACAGCACGTGGACCAAGACGAACACATGACTCATCGTGTGAGTGTGTATTGCAGCATGTTCAAATGACATTCAGCCACTTTCTCATCCCCTTTATCTAAATGTCAAGGGCGTAGATGCTGCGGTTCCCCCTTGTTCTGTATCACAATGGCATTCATAGTTATGTGATGTTGATGCATTTGTTGAAGCTTATCCAACCTTGATTTTTTTTATTGGAACGCAACTTCCTATTTGAGACAATGCTAGGAGAGGCCATTGTCTCGTTGTAGCTTTCTTAGCTTCTAGAATTTGAAAGAATGACACAATTTGTGAAATACACCATTATATTGGCCACCCCTGTTTACCACAGAATCAGTTTCAGGCAAAGTGTGCAACCCGGCACACAGATGCCATTGTCATAAGCTATTTCCTGTAACTTGTTAGAACCGTTATCCGTCTACAGAATAGATACCTTTTATAAGCAAACACGCAATTATTCTACAGGCACAGAACAACACAGTACATGAAAATGCCATTAGGAAAGTTGCCCACAAAGCTTGCAGTGGAGGCTGTTGGCTTTATGTAAGGTCATGGTAGCCACTCAACCTCATCTTCACCGAGGCATGTGCCTGAACATAGCCCCCAGCTGTCACTTTGTGAACAGCCCATTAGGCACCAAAGACATTCTAGCTTTCGGCGGCCTTGCAGGAATCACTTTTGAAATTCGATATGAAGCAAAAAATAAAAAGTATTTTTGAAACTGTTCCACACTTTTAACTTGAATTTTCCAGCATAAATTGTGCATGTGAGAAAATGTACTCTAAAAGAAGGGTACATTAAGGGATACCATAAACGTATGATAAGTACTGCACCCATGTTTAAAACACCACATCGAGTGCTTTACTTTTATTTTAAAACATCTTTTCCCAAACCATTTGGAAATATATTTGTGCTTTGTTGCTTTTTGCTTGATTCTATGCAGCGGTTTCCTTGGCTTTATTCGGATTCGAACGCAACTCGAAAGATGCATTTATTTTAAAAGTGTTCCAGTGAAAATGTGGCAAAATATACAAAAAAACAATTGTTCTTTCGCTTTTTATATGTATGTTGCTGCCATACCTAAGGCAACTGAAGCCGCGCTTGCATGGGAGTTGGAGGGGTGTAACTCCAGAGCACATATCAAGAAGGGACCAGCACATCCCCTTTGCTGAAGTTCAGTGTATAATTCTTAAATTGGGAGCATCCTGCAACGATTGCGCCCCATAGATGTACTTGCATGGGAGTTACACAGACTCTTACATATGCCTGCCCCAGTGAACAGATTGCCACCCTCCGCACCCCAGCCACACAAAGACCGACCAGAAAGCATCAGAAACGAGCATGGAGCTAGCCATTTAACCCCTCAGACTCACATGATCCCGCTGACTCCCATTTCCTGCACTAGAGTCAAGTGGGCTCTAAAATAAGGTTGCCACGGCAACATGGATTTCCACATTCCCCTGTCGGCCAAAGGCCTCTCGTCAAGCACAATGCAACAGGTAGGAGCCAGCAGAATAACCCCTCAGCCCCACATGACTAGGCCTCACACACGGAATAGAGCAATACTATATTGGTTTTCTCGCCCTACTGTGTCATTTAGCGCCTACTGCTCAGCAGTACTATTATACTATGTACTTTATCTAGGGTGTACTACGACATTCAATGGCTGCATCACACCCAAATGTATCTATATTTAGCATCAACTAGCCTAGAGGTGCCCTGCGCCCTGAATTACATTTAGCCCTTTTGTATTTGCATTGACTAGCCTAGAGGTGCCCTGCGCCCTGAATTGCATGTAGCCCTTTTGTATTTGCATTGACTAGCCTAGAGGTGCCCTGCGCCCTGAATTGCATTTAGCCCTTTTGTATTTACATTGACTAGCCTAGAGGTGCCCAGCGCCCTGAATTGCATTTAGCCCTTCTGTGGTGTGCTACTGCCCCTGCATTCATACTGCTGCTTTTCATACCCAGGTGCTTCACGGGTGTATGCTAACTGCAAACAACCACCCTGCACCTATCCTATTTTATCTACATACACAATGTATCTCTTTAGATCACTTCTTTATGCTATGAATATTCAATACCCGACCATGATACCAAACTCACCCACAGACGAGCCCCCATCAAATTTCCACAGACCAACTGATATGATCTCTGCACCCTGCACTGTCCTCCAGAGGAACCTCAAACTACATGCAAGGCTCTCAAGGCTTTATGACCCCTTAACCAAATCAGTACACAGCAAGGCTATTACTATCCCCCACAGACCCCCCCAGCACCCTCTTCAACTAAACAGTAGACTCTACCATGAACCTATCCTCACCCAGAAAGACACACATAAATCCTCACTACCACCTTTACAACCAGTACAACCCGAGACCAAGGTAGCACTGATAAACGCCCGCTCTATGGTAGCTCACGCTACAGACATTGCTGACCTACTCCACAATGAAGGCTTGGACTTCTTAGCCGTAACCGAATCCTGGTTACATCCAACAGCAGGCCCCGCAATTATGTTAGCCATACCAGATGACTATACTCTACTAAGACTTGATCGTACCGCCTCTCGAGGCAGAGGTCTTGCCATTATAGCTAAAACTAAACTCCCTCTGACCATTGAGTCACCAGCCAACATAGGATCTTGTGAATCCTTAACTGCAAAATTAACCTTATCTAATACACAATCCATCTCTATTCACCTTATTTACCGTCCACCTGGCCCCTTAGGGTCATTTGAAGAAGACCTCACAAATATCCTATCAAATAAACTTAAAAACTCACAAAGTATTGTATTAGGAGACTTTAACCTTGGCTTTAGCGACCCCGCAGATGCTAACGCCACAATAGTTAAAAATACTTTAGAGGAACTGGGCTTTACCCAGAGGATCACTGTGCCCACTCATACCAAAGGTAGAACCCTGGACTGGCTAGCTGTGCACAATTGCCCAGTCTTGATCTCTTCTATACTTCCACAGCCCTGGACAGACCATCACCTGATCTCGTTCACCTTAGAGCCGACACCAGCGCAAATTGACAGCATAGCTCCAGCTGTTCAGACCAGAAATAAAAAGAACATCACCCCCGAAAATTTTATCACATTGATCGTACCAACCTTGAATGCCATTCCGGACCACTTAGATCCCTTAATGATGGTAGACATATACAACGGAGTCCTGATCTCATCTCTTGATGCCATAGCCCCACTGAAGTTAAAAAAGAGCAAACCAAGAAAACACATCAAAGCCTGGTTTTCTCTTCATCTTAAAGCCCTCAGACAGAAAAAGCGACACTGTGAAAAAATTTGGAGAGCACTTCCCTCAGAAAAAAATAAGAAAAACTTGAGTAGACTAGCCTCTCATTATAAAAAAGAAATCATCCTGGCCAAACATAAGTCCTACAGCACTCGAATCTCACAAACCAAATCCAACACCAGAGAGCTCTTTACAATACTAAAAGAGGTTGAATCTCCCATCCAAGCTCCTGACTCGTGCCTCAAGGACAAAAACTGGTGCACGGATATACAAAATGCCTTAGCTAACAAAATCTCCACTCTCAAGACAAAGATAAACATTAACAAGGACTCCCTTCTCTCTTCTTCTAAACCCAACATCCCGCCCCTAAAAAGATACTGTCATGATGCCTGCCCCCGGAAGACCAGACCAGGCCCTGCAGCCCCGGAAGCAGGCATCATGCCACTTGGAGCATGCCCAAAAGCCCCAGTTAGGGGCTATTTGGGTACAGTCCTGGCGCCTATGGGGCCAGGCTCATAAAGATAAAGTCAGTCCTGGCGCCATGGGCGCCAGGCTCATTATTGATAACTTACCTGAAGCAGACCATGCTGCATACTCACCTGAGGCAGACCATGCTGCATGAAGACTCAAGCCAAATGAGGCTTAGGAGGGACTATTTTACTGAAGGGACTATTTTGTTACTTGGGTGGGGCTGTGGAAGAATACCTACCTGGATCTTCTTCCAATGCTATTTAAACCACGCCCAGACAGCCACACGTGCTTCGCGTTATTCTGCTTGTTGCAGCATAATGCTCACCGTGTTTTCAGCAGCTCCAGTCTTCAGCCACGCCCGCTTCTGTCCTGGGACTCCTGAAACAAGAAGATAAGGAGGATAAAGGTGAGAAAAGGAGTTTTAACTTTAATCCTTACCTGAATCCTGATCCTTTTCGCCACGGAAATGAAAGACAGAAGTCTTTGAAGCATCGCTTTGCATTCCTACGGCGCCGCGCTGAACTCACCTGCTTGGCGGTACTTCAGCATTCCATCACGCTTTCTCCATCTCGCGGCCGCTCTCCGACACCTAAGGAGACAAAGACAGCAAGGTGAGCTAGGGGACTCTCTAAGGCTATACAAGCTACCCCCAAGGATTTACCTGATTTACCACGGGGGTCTCACCTCATCTCGGGTCGGCACAGTCAACTCTGCTTCATCGCCGTACCCCGGCCACTAAGGCGAGAAAGCAAAGACAATACCAGTTACCCCCCACAAAACTTACCTGATTTCACCTCATCTCGGGTCGGCGCAGTCAACTCTGCTTCATCGCCGTACCCCGGCCCCTAAGGGGAAAACCACAATAGACTTACCTAAATCTTACCGAGTGCCATTTGGAAATCTTCGAGTGGATTAATCGGCAACCTGCAAGGAATCGGACAGAGTGAAGAGCAGACATTTGAACTCTTATGAACAATTGAACTTTAGAGTCAATACTAGAACTCACCAATTCCTCTACGCCAGTGAAGTAACTGGTCATCAACGCACCCCTGCGGTCGACGCAGGATGGAGAGCTCATCCTTCCAAACAATCAGGTGAGACTAAGGAGGGGACATCAAGGGTGATCTGTGGGAAGACAACGGGAGTGGGGAAGGTGGGTTGACACTCAATTCCACGGGTGGTTAATTCCTCTTCTCCTTTGCAGAAGAATATTCTTGCGAGCCAGACAAACTAGGCTGAGCGGGCCAGTCCAGTCAGTCATCTCGGCGCTACACGTCACGCTGGTGGAAATAACAGCGCCCAGTTCCGGTCGACGCCCCCGTGGGAACCAGGTGAGCGTAACAGAATGCGAAGCCTACCCACAAATACCCACCTGGGCGTCATGGAGACCTAGAAAATGATCAGTTGGCCCAATTATTAGGGGAATTAAGGGCTGAAGTGCATTGCGCCCGCCAAGAAACCAATGCCCTCAGGAGGGAACTGATAGTGTCAAAAGAACAAACTGATGAGTTGGCCAGACAACTATTACAGAGCCAGGCTGGACAAACACCTCTACCAGGACTTGGGGCAAGTCCAGCTCCTGTACCATCGAGTAACCCGGTGCAGATAAATTTACCTGGAGGCGTTCCTTTGGCTCCGCCTGAATGCTTTGCCGGAGACCCAAAAGGGTTTGCAACATTCATGAATCAATGCTGCTTGCACTTTTTATGTAGACCTGGAGCTTTCCCAAACGATCAGGCCAAGGTAGCCTTTGTACTGTCATGTCTCAGCGGCAGTGCAGCGGATTGGTCCATTCCACTAGTTAACCAGGATGATCCGATTCTTCGAGATTTCCAGGGTTTTCGAACAACCATGGAAAGACTATTCGCCCGACACTCCCGAGGACAGGCTTTGGACAACAAACTTTTATCTCTACGTCAAGGTAACCAGGATCTTTTATCTTACATTGCAACTTTCAATAGATTAGTAGTGGAAACCGAATGGCCTGAAGCCAAGCGAATCACATTATTCCATCGAGGACTTCGAGGAGAACTCAAAGATGTTTTGGCCCAAATCGTGAACCCGCCTCAAGACTGTGCTGAATATATAGATCTAGTGGTCCAGCTCGATCACAGACTTCAACCCAGGAAGGCTGACTGAACCAAGTTTGAGAACAGGGTGTTGGTTAAAACCCACGTAAGCTCCAACGGAGTAGATGTCTCAGAACCTATGCAAATTGGGGGGGTTAAAGGACCCTTAACCCAAAAGGAGAGAGATAGAAGACGGCAACTTCAATTATGTTTATATTGCAGAACTGCTGGTCATTTTCTTCAGAACTGCCCTGTAAAACCACCCAAGAAAGTTATAGGAGCAGCAGATGAAAACCATGTGAAATCTGACTCGGGAAACGACCACGCCCGGCAAGCGTAGAGATCCGCTTGCCGAGCTTAAAGAAGGACACTCTGACCTCGCATTTCACCATACCCATGGTACTTGTAGATCCAGAGCAGCCATCACGCATGCACGCGGTAAAGGCGTACGTAGACAGTGGAGCCATAGGAAATTACTTGGACTGGGAATTGGCTACCAGGATGAATATATTTCTCACCTCCAAGACCACGGCCGATGTTGTCACCACTGTAGATGGAACGGAAATTGCCTCTGGACCCGTAACTCATTCCACTGCAGAGATGACATTGCTGAGTCAAGATGGGCATCGAGAGGCTATGATGTTTGACTTAATCAAGGCCCCACAGTTTCAGCTGATACTGGGGATACCTTGGTTGGAAAAACATAACCCCTGTATTGATTGGCGAGAGAAGAGACTAACCTTCCCAGAATGTGCTCACACCTGCTACCCAAGGAAAACTCAAAACTCAGTCCTGGCCCCTGTAATTCCAGTAGCCATACAATTACCTGTTGAATACCAAGACTTTCACAATGTCTTCCAAAAGGAACAGGCCAACACCTTACCATCTCACAGGTCGTATGATTGTCAAATAGATCTTGTACCTGGAGCACAACCACCTTGCAGCAGAATCAATGCCCTTACGGAACCAGAAAATCTTCATTTGCGCCAGTACCTAGACCAGTTCCTTGCTAATGGCTTCATTCACCCGTCCAAATCCCCTGCATCTTCAGCTTTGTTCTTCGTACCGAAAAAGGAAGGCGACCTTAGAACATGTATAGACTACCGCTCACTGAATCAGATAACCATCAAGAATCGATACCCACTGCCTTTGATCCCAGAATTACTAGACCAGGTGAAGGACGCTTGTATATACACGAAACTAGAACTTCGGGGGGCATATCATCTGGTACGTGTCAAAGAGGGTGACGAATGGAAGACTGCTTTTTGCACCAAGTACGGACTATTTGAGTACCAGGTGATGCCCTTCGGACTATGCAATGCACCAGCAGCCTTCCAGTTCTTCATGAATGATGTCCTCCGAGAGCTTATCGACGTTTGTGTGGTCGTTTACATCGACGACATCTTAGTATACTCTTTATCAGAATCTGAGCATGTAAAACACGTCTGAGCAGTCCTAGAGAAGTTACGCCAGCATAAATTATATGCTAAACTGGAAAAATGCATCTTCCACACTACGGAAGAAGAATTCCTTGGATTTATTCTGACCCCGAGAGGAATCCGAATGGATGCACGAAAAGTGGATGCCATTCTTAATTGGCCTTCGCCAAGTTCAATCAAAGGAGTTCAAAGCATGCTTGGCTTTGACAATTTCTACCGCAGGTTTATCCCGGACTTCTCGCACATTGTACATTCCATTACAACGCTATTGCGAAAAAACAAACGCTTTGTGTGGACAGAGGAAGCCGAGAACGCCTTCCAAGAGTTAAAAGCTAAATTCACATCTGCTCCCGTACTAAGACACCCGCGTCCCGAGCTTCCCTACATAGTGGAAACAGATGCATCCAGCTCAGCCATGGGAGCAGTCCTTTCCCAAAAGGATCCCGAAACTAACCAGCTTCACCCAGTGGCGTTTTGGTCAAGAACATTTTCAGCCCCCGAATTAAACTATGCCATAACCGACAAGGAGCTGCTGGCCATCAAGTCCGCCTTCAAGGCTTGACGGCACTATCTACTCGGTGCCAGACATACCATCACGGTCATCACCGATCACCGCAACTTACAATACCTAAAGACAGCCAGAGCCCAATCTTCGCGCCAACTCCGTTGGGCATTGTTCTTCGCCGAGTTTGATTTTGTAATAACCTATCGACCAGGTTGTAAGAATGGTAAAGCAGACGCCTTGTCCCGGATTGGAATGGGAGAAGCAGAAATAACTTTAGAACCCGTACCCATAATTCCGGAACAGAGAATCCTTGGCCTGACATCCATACAGACACTGGAGGACATTCAAAACAAGATCCACCAACTCTTTGATTCCGTTGCCCTACAGGACTGGACAAATAAAGGTCCAGAGTACTCTGTCATCGATGATTTACCTTATTACCAAGGCCGACTATTTTTACCGCAAAAGGAACTACAGGAACTTGTCATTTCCCATTACCATGACACCTTAATAGAAGGGCATCCGGGTATTGCAAAAACCGAAGCTAAAATTAGGAAGCAATTTTGGTGGCCCACCTGGCGAAAGGATGTCAAGTCATTTGTCATGTCTTGTGGCATTTGCGCACAAAATAAAGGGCAAAAGAAAAAACCTGCTGGATTATTGCAACCATTAGACATACCACCTACCCCTTGGCATACCTTGTCATTAGACTTCATCACGGATTTACCCCCGTACCAAGGTTACAATACCATTCTAGTTATAGTAGATCTTTTTTCTAAAATGGCCCACTTCATTCCTTTAAAAGGGATACCTTCAGCTTCAATCCTGGCCAAGGAATTCCTTGAAAATGTTGTCCGCCTGCATGGCTTTCCTTCAGTGTTAATTTCAGATCGGGGCAGTCAATTCATTTCACATTTTTGGAGGAAATGCTGCCAACTGGCACAAATTGATGTTAGGCTTTCGACCAGTCACCACCCTCAGAGCGATGGTCAAACGGAGAGGACCAACCAGACTCTTGAACAGTTCCTCCGTTGTATGCTACATCAGTCTGAGGGGAATTGGAAAGACATTCTGTGGATCGCAGAGTATGCGTACAATAATTCCGTACACTCAGGAACTGGACAAAGTCCTTTTTTTACCAATTATGGGCACCATCCTCGAACCTCGGATTTGGACTCACCCCAGCATTTAGAGATGCCCGCAGTGGACCATCTCCACGCTTTTATTAAAGAAGCAACCATCCATTTGCAAAAGGCTAAGGAAAAATACAAAAAGGATGCGGATCAGCACAGAAGTGAAGCTCCTCAATACCAAATAGGGGACCAAGTATGGTTAGCCACTAAGTACTTACCACTCAAGGGGACTCGGACCTTTAACCCCAGGTATTTGGGACCTTTTTCTGTCAAGGCAATTATTAACCCAGTGGCCGTCAAGTTGGACCTACCTGCTCATATGCAAATCCATCCCGTCTTCCACATGTCTCTTTTGAAGCCAGTGCAACCAGGAACTAGGCTAACCACTCCACCTGAACCTATCCTCATAGACAGGGAGCCCGAGTTCGAAGTCAAGAATATTTTGGACTCAAAAAGAGTGAGATCAAAACTCTTTTACCTAATTGACTGGAAAGGTTATGGTCCGCAGGAAAGGTCTTGGGAACCTAGTGACCACGTGCATGCACCACGTTTAGTGAAGAGGTTCCATTGGGAATTTCCAGACAAACCACGGCCAAGGGGGAGAACGACTTTAGGAGGAGCCTTGAGGGGGAGTGCTGTCATGATGCCTGCCCCCAGAAGACCAGACCAGGCCCAGCAGCCCCAGAAGCAGGCATCATGCCACTTGGAGCATGCCCAAAAGCCCCAGTTAGGGGCTGTTTGAGTACAGTCCTGGCGCCTATGGCGCCAGGCTCATAAAGATAAAGTCAGTCCTGGCGCCATGGGCGCCAGGCTCATTATTGATAACTTACCTGAAGCAGACCATGCTGCATACTCACCTGAGGCAGACCATGCTGCATGAAGACTCAAGCCAATTTTACTGAAGGGACTATTTTGTTACTTGGGTGGGGCTGTGGAAGAATACTTACCTGGATCTTCTTCCAAGGCTATTTAAACCACGCCCGGACAGCCACACGTGCTTCGCGTTATTCTGCTTGTTGCAGCGTAACGCTCACTGTGTTTTTAGCAGCTCCAGTCTTCAGCCACGCCCGCTCTAGTCCTGGGACTCCTGAAACAAGAAGACAAGGAGGATAAAGGTTAGAACAGGAGTTTGAAGTGGATGCAATCCTGCAAGATATTAATGAAAAATTGGTGGAATACAAAGCTGCATTAGAATCTAAAAAAATCCGGAAATTCAAAAGAGACACTTACGACTATTTAAAGGATGAAGTGTACAACTGGATGGATAAGTATCCTCCACCACTAAGGAAACCCAGACCCACGAATTCTAGTGAGACATCCAGCTCAGGTGCAGATATCGAGAGTGAACCTACAAGTCGGGAAGAGGCCAGCACGGCAAGTACTTCCAGCTCCTCGAGAGCAACTGAAGAAGCACCATCAAGAAACGTTGCTGCCCCTTTTTTAGACAGAGGAAGAGGAGAACTCGAAGGGGGAAGAGAAAAACAAAGAGGGAAACCCAACACGAGGTTACAACAAAAGAAAACATAGTGATGAATCTTTCCGCAAGGGTATTAACTAGTAAAGAAACAGAGACACTGCAGAAAGGATTAAGTTTTGTCCCTACGTATGACAGTACACTGTTTGAGTCCAAAATAGAACTTTACAAACTAATCAGAAAGATGAAACTTAAAGTGTTCTTCAACGAGCTGGAAGACCAACAAGCCAAAGAAGAAACAGAGCTGAAAGAATTTAGAAGTAAAAGCACGTTCATTCCTCCAATAAGTGTACCTTCTATTGAAATTTTCCAAAAACAGGTGACAAGAGATTTCGAAAAACTCAAGTTTAAAGGACATTCACCACGAAACATGAAACCTCATGAATTAAAATTGATAGGAGATTTATATGGAGACTCGTCGATTACAATAAGGGCTGCAGACAAAGGAGGAGGTCTTGTTCTGTTAAACACACAAGAATATGAACAAGAGTGTGAAAGGCAACTTAGTGACACTAATACTTATGCCAAATTGCCACATGATCCGACACCAGAGATAAGAGACAATTTAAAGAATTTGCTTGACAAGGCGGAAGAATTGGAGTGGATAAATCACCATACGAAGAAATTTTTGACAAATGCTTACCCTAAAATACCACACTTCTACACACTGCCAAAGGTGCACAAAGATCCGGTTAGTCCACCTGGGAGACCAATTGTGGCAGGAATGAATAGCATATTAGAACCTTTAGGCAAATATGTAGATTTTTTCTTGCAACCACTGATTCAAGGAACAAATACATACATTAAGGACTCAACCCACTTCTTACAATTGTTGAATTCCACCAGATTTGAAGCCCAGAATATCTGCTTCACAATCGACGTCAAGAGCCTCTACACGTCGATCCCGCACGATTTAGGGGGAGAGGCTGTAGAGTGGATGCTACTAAATGCAGAAGAAATACCAGCCCAGAAAGAGTTTATAATGGTACTCCTTGAATTCATTAGTAACAACTCTTATTTTCGATACAAGGATGAATATTATCTTCAAGTGGCAGGTACAGCTATGGGAGCCACTATGGCCCCCTCCTATGCAAATTCCTTTATGCATAAATTTGAATCGGAGAACATACTAAAGAATAAGAATTGGTATTCTAAATTGGGCCTCTGGATAAGATATATCGACGATATATTTGGAATATGGAGAGATACAGAGGAAGAATTGCTAAATTTCTTTGAATACCTGAACAACATTGATGCGCGAATTCAATTCACTCATGAATACTCATTCAGCAACATCCATTTTTTGGATGTAGACATCAAGATCACCACCATGGGATACCAGACCACCATTTTTCGTAAACCAACAGACCGTAATAATCTACTTCATCGCCTTAGCTTCCATCAGCCAAGCCTCATAAAGAACCTCCCATACAGTCAAATGCTGAGGGTGAAAAGACTTGTAAGTGACCCAGAGGATTATCAGGAAGCCATCTTAGAGATGGGCAAAAAGTTTTTGGATAGAGGATATTCAGATGAAGAAGTACACGCAGCCCAATCCCGGGTAGCCACCCAGAGGAGGGAAGACCTATTGAAGGTCAACACGAAACAAGAGCAAGTTCCACCGCTGGTTTACGTATCCAAATATTCACGTCAGAGCAATCGCATTAAATGTATCATCAAGAAACACTGGAATACGCTTCTATGCGATCAACGAGTTGAACAACTGTTTAAGGAAACTCCTACATTTGTATATCAGCGAAGCCAGAAACTAAAGGACAGACTGGTTCAAACAAAACCACCTTTAAAAGGGAAATTCACAACAAAGATTGGCACTTTCCCGTGTTTGAATTGTAGTAATTGTAGCTACGTCATAAAAGGAGAGACAGTGAAGCATCCCTACACAGGAGAGACAATTAAACTTAAGAGTTTTGCTACATGTGACTCCCAAAATGTTATTTACGCTATCAAATGCCCATGCGGACTATATTATGTGGGCCAAACTATCAGAACAGCAAAGAATAGATGGAACGAACATCGATCTTGCATAAGGAACCATAACGTGAATTCAGCAGTATCAAGACATTGGGATGAGAAAAAACATAACTTAGCCCAAATCCGGTTTGTGATTCTAGAAGTGATCATGAAAAAAGACATGCATGGGAATTTCCAAAGAAAGATGGACCAAAGAGAGTCCTTTTGGATTGACCGTTTGAGCTCCCTCACACCGAGAGGGCTCAATGAAGAGATCAACTATATGTGCTATCTATGAAGTATTGGGACTCAATGAATAATTTTTTTCCCAACAGGTTCAGGCTGGAATTGCTTAATCATGGTTGAGAGAAATGGGCTAGTTATCTCATGTAGATGGACAGAATTTGCTGTGATAAATGATTTTCTGTTTATTATTGTTAACTGTTTGATTAGTATTTTTCACTCCTATTTGAGTGGGTATACACATTTAAAGTGTAGTAATTTCCATTTTACCGCTATGGACATAAATTCTGTGTGCGATTTTTTTCTACTACCAAAAATTTCAAAACACTGGAGTAATTAATTATATTAGATACCCGTCCGATGACCCCTACCAATTTCGTTTAATACCCCAGCGATGAATGCGAATAGTTAATAAATGGATATAATCATGTTCATCATAGCCATTAACACTTTGTCATGTTATAATACCCATACATCCTCGTTTACACGAGACAGAGTGTATTAAGAGCTTCCCCGCCAGTTCTAAGAGTGTACTTTTGATACTACTAACCCGGCTCCCATATACAATCGTACCCACTGGTGTTTTACTAAGAAGGCTGTAATCGACAAGCTTCTTGTAACCATGGAGATATCCCCGCCCCAGGGCTAACGCCAGGGGGTGGGGCGCGAGGCGTACGTGCTTCCTTGTGACCACGACGCCTCGCTTCGTCTCCATGGTTACCCTTAAATACACAATCATTCACACCGCAAGCGCGCTGGACGCTGCACTTGCGGGTGAATCGTCTTACAAACCGTCAGGTAAGATTTGACACTCCCTAGGACTTATAGCTTAGTTTAAATTAGTGAGGGGCTTACCCCTGGTTCTAAAATTATATTTCATTCCAGATTTTTACGTTTTGCTAACAAGGGACGAGGTTTACCAGGCGTTCAGAGACCCTATGAAGGTATGGAGTATCTGTAAGCTTGTTGAATTACTGACACACCCTTTAGTACCGTAGAATACTAATTGAATTGCCTTTCCTTTTGCTTCCAATTCTCCACACTGATGTGTTTTCACGAATGGGTACGTGTTTTTCATTCGTTACATTATAATGAATTTTGCAACCTTTGTTAATAATATTGCTAAAATTGTTGTTAATAGAATAAATATACAATGTATCATGTTGAGCTGTAATACTGCCCTGATGAAGGTTTTCACCGAAATGCATTGGCACTAACACCATAGTATTATGGACAATTTTCGATGGATGCTCTATGTGTTATCTATTAAGAAGATTTTCATCCAACAATTCAGAAATGTGCATTAAACATTTTCTGTCTCACATTCATTTAAAGTTTTTGTTACTATGAGCATTTATCCAACAAACAGCAACCATTTATTGGGGCCAACTGAGAAGCGCCTTTCCTAACAAAGTGGATCCACTTTGTTTTTTGGAGAATATTGGTTTGAATAGATCCCGGTGCTATGGGATCCTTTATGGACTGGCTGCTCCAGGCTAAAGTATCTTTATAGATTTTCTTTTAATAGAGGTATAGACATTTCTTACTACCAAGTGGTGCCCTCCTCTCTTTCCTTTTTCATCTGTTTTCCTACTTGGCACAAAGAGGCGGAGCACACAGCTTAAGAAGTTTCAATACATAAATACGCAAATAACATTTGAAGTAAAAATTAGGATGTCTTACACAGACATCGAAGCCCTGACCACAAATCGGGCTGACACATTGGGCTTTTCGACAGAAGAAGCAAATGCTATATTGGGTCTTATAAAAGACAGTGGTTTCGGAACTGGGAACAGCAAACTCCAAGATCCCACACAACAGGTTAAACAACTAGAGTACCTTATACGTAAAGAAATAAATCGCAAACTACATGCAATAACCTTAGGAAGATACCATAAGAGTCAACGAATTCCAAGGGGACTACGCATTCAATTACGCCCCACATTATGCAAGGAAAGTAAGACTTTCATAAAGAAATGGGAAGCAATACTCAATAAATGCTCACTAGATCTGATATTACTGACCATACAGGAGTTGGCAAAAGATTTAGCCGGTCTTAATAAGGAGATTCAAGAGATTGAAGCAGCTTTAACGGCAACCTTAACCAGGGAAGAAGTAGATGCAATCCTGCAAGATATTAATGAAAAATTGGTGGAATACAAAGCTGCATTAGAATCTAAAAAAATCCGGAAATTCAAAAGAGACACTTACGACTATTTAAAGGATGAAGTGTACAACTGGATGGATAAGTATCCTCCACCACTAAGGAAACCCAGACCCACGAATTCTAGTGAGACATCCAGCTCAGGTGCAGATATCGAGAGTGAACCTACAAGTCGGGAAGAGGCCAGCACGGCAAGTACTTCCAGCTCCTCGAGAGCAACTGAAGAAGCACCATCAAGAAACGTTGCTGCCCCTTTTTTAGACAGAGGAAGAGGAGAACTCGAAGGGGGAAGAGAAAAACAAAGAGGGAAACCCAACACGAGGTTACAACAAAAGAAAACATAGTGATGAATCTTTCCGCAAGGGTATTAACTAGTAAAGAAACAGAGACACTGCAGAAAGGATTAAGTTTTGTCCCTACGTATGACAGTACACTGTTTGAGTCCAAAATAGAACTTTACAAACTAATCAGAAAGATGAAACTTAAAGTGTTCTTCAACGAGCTGGAAGACCAACAAGCCAAAGAAGAAACAGAGCTGAAAGAATTTAGAAGTAAAAGCACGTTCATTCCTCCAATAAGTGTACCTTCTATTGAAATTTTCCAAAAACAGGTGACAAGAGATTTCGAAAAACTCAAGTTTAAAGGACATTCACCACGAAACATGAAACCTCATGAATTAAAATTGATACGAGATTTATATGGAGACTCGTCGATTACAATAAGGGCTGCAGACAAAGGAGGAGGTCGTGTTCTGTTAAACACACAAGAATATGAACAAGAGTGTGAAAGGCAACTTAGTGACACTAATACTTATGCCAAATTGCCACATGATCCGACACCAGAGATAAGAGACAATTTAAAGAATTTGCTTGACAAGGCGGAAGAATTGGAGTGGATAAATCACCATACGAAGAAATTTTTGACAAATGCTTACCCTAAAATACCACACTTCTACACACTGCCAAAGGTGCACAAAGATCCGGTTAGTCCACCTGGGAGACCAATTGTGGCAGGAATGAATAGCATATTAGAACCTTTAGGCAAATATGTAGATTTTTTCTTGCAACCACTGATTCAAGGAACAAATACATACATTAAGGACTCAACCCACTTCTTACAATTGTTGAATTCCACCAGATTTGAAGCCCAGAATATCTGCTTCACAATCGACGTCAAGAGCCTCTACACGTCGATCCCGCACGATTTAGGGGGAGAGGCTGTAGAGTGGATGCTACTAAATGCAGAAGAAATACCAGCCCAGAAAGAGTTTATAATGGTACTCCTTGAATTCATTAGTAACAACTCTTATTTTCGATACAAGGATGAATATTATCTTCAAGTGGCAGGTACAGCTATGGGAGCCACAATGGCCCCCTCCTATGCAAATTCCTTTATGCATAAATTTGAATCGGAGAACATACTAAAGAATAAGAATTGGTATTCTAAATTGGGCCTCTGGATAAGATATATCGACGATATATTTGGAATATGGAGAGATACAGAGGAAGAATTGCTAAATTTCTTTGAATACCTGAACAACATTGATGCGCGAATTCAATTCACTCATGAATACTCATTCAGCAACATCCATTTTTTGGATGTAGACATCAAGATCACCACCATGGGATACCAGACCACCATTTTTCGTAAACCAACAGACCGTAATAATCTACTTCATCGCCTTAGCTTCCATCAGCCAAGCCTCATAAAGAACCTCCCATACAGTCAAATGCTGAGGGTGAAAAGACTTGTAAGTGACCCAGAGGATTATCAGGAAGCCATCTTAGAGATGGGCAAAAAGTTTTTGGATAGAGGATATTCAGATGAAGAAGTACACGCAGCCCAATCCCGGGTAGCCACCCAGAGGAGGGAAGACCTATTGAAGGTCAACACGAAACAAGAGCAAGTTCCACCGCTGGTTTACGTATCCAAATATTCACGTCAGAGCAATCACATTAAATGTATCATCAAGAAACACTGGAATACGCTTCTATGCGATCAACGAGTTGAACAACTGTTTAAGGAAACTCCTACATTTGTATATCAGCGAAGCCAGAATCTAAAGGACAGACTGGTTCAAACAAAACCACCTTTAAAAGGGAAATTCACAACAAAGATTGGCACTTTCCCGTGTTTGAATTGTAGTAATTGTAGCTACGTCATAAAAGGAGAGACAGTGAAGCATCCCTACACAGGAGAGACAATTAAACTTAAGAGTTTTGCTACATGTGACTCCCAAAATGTTATTTACGCTATCAAATGCCCATGCGGACTATATTATGTGGGCCAAACTATCAGAACAGCAAAGAATAGATGGAACGAACATCGATCTTGCATAAGGAACCATAACGTGAATTCAGCAGTATCAAGACATTGGGATGAGAAAAAACATAACTTAGCCCAAATCCGGTTTGTGATTCTAGAAGTGATCATGAAAAAAGACATGCATGGGAATTTCCAAAGAAAGATGGACCAAAGAGAGTCCTTTTGGATTGACCGTTTGAGCTCCCTCACACCGAGAGGGCTCAATGAAGAGATCAACTATATGTGCTATCTATGAAGTATTGGGACTCAATGAATAATTTATTTCCCAACAGGTTCAGGCTGGAATTGCTTAATCATGGTTGAGAGAAATGGGCTAGTTATCTCATGTAGATGGACAGAATTTGCTGTGATAAATGATTTTCTGTTTATTATTGTTAACTGTTTGATTAGTATTTTTCACTCCTATTTGAGTGGGTATACACATTTAAAGTGTAGTAATTTCCATTTTACCGCTATGGACATAAATTCTGTGTGCGATTTTTTTCTACTACCAAAAATTTCAAAACACTGGAGTAATTAATTATATTAGATACCCGTCCGATGACCCCTACCAATTTCGTTTAATACCCCAGCGATGAATGCGAATAGTTAATAAATGGATATAATCATGTTCATCATAGCCATTAACACTTTGTCTTGTTATAATACCCATACATCCTCGTTTACACGAGACAGAGTGTATTAAGAGCTTCCCCGCCAGTTCTAAGAGTGTACTTTTGATACTACTAACCCGGCTCCCATATACAATCGTACCCACTGGTGTTTTACTAAGAAGGCTGTAATCGACAAGCTTCTTGTAACCATGGAGATATCCCCGCCCCAGGGCTAACGCCAGGGGGTGGGGCGCGAGGCGTACGTGCTTCCTTGTGACCACGACGCCTCGCTTCGTCTCCATGGTTACCCTTAAATACACAATCATTCACACCGCAAGCACGCTGGACGCTGCACTTGCGGGTGAATCGTCTTACAAACCATCAGGTAAGATTTGACACTCCCTAGGACTTATAGCTTAGTTTAAATTAGTGAGGGGCTTACCCCTGGTTCTAAAATTATATTTCATTCCAGATTTTTACGTTTTGCTAACAAGGGACGAGGTTTACCAGGCGTTCAGAGACCCTATGAAGGTATGGAGTATCTGTAAGCTTGTTGAATTACTGACACACCCTTTAGTACCGTAGAATACTAATTGAATTGCCTTTCCTTTTGCTTCCAATTCTCCACACGGATGTGTTTTCACGAATGGGTACGTGTTTTTCATTCGTTACATTATAATGAATTTTGCAACCTTTGTTAATAATATTGCTAAAATTGTTGTTAATAGAATAAATATTCAATGTATCATGTTGAGCTGTAATACTGCCCTGATGAAGGTTTTCACCGAAATGCATTGGCACTAACACCATAGTATTATGGACAATTTTCGATGGATGCTCTATGTGTTATCTATTAAGAAGATTTTCATCCAACAATTCAGAAATGTGCATTAAACATTTTCTGTCTCACATTCATTTAAAGTTTTTGTTACTATGAGCATTTATCCAACAAACAGCAACCATTTATTGGGGCCAACTGAGAAGTGCCTTTCCTAACAAAGTGGATCCACTTTGTTTTTTGGAGAATATTGGTTAGAACAGGAGTTTTAACTTTAATCCTTACCTGAATCCTGATCCATTTCGCCACGGAACTGAAAGACAGAAGTCTTTGAAGCATCGCTTTGCATTCCTACGGCGCCGCGCTGATCTCACCTGCTTGTTGGTACTTCAGCCTTTCATCACGCTCTCTCCATGTCGCGGTCGCCCTCCGACACCTAAGGAGACAAAGACAGCAAGGTGAGCTAGGGGACTCTCTAAGGCTATACAAGCTACCCCCAAGGACTTACCTGATTTACCACGGGGTTCTCACCTCATCTCGGGTCGGCACAGTCAACTCTGCTTCATCGCCGTACCCCGGCCCCTAACGGGAGAAAGCAAAGGCAATACCAGTTACCCCCCACAAAACTTACCTGATTTCACCTCATCTCGGGTCAGCGCAGTCAACTCTGCTTCATCGCCGTACCCCGGTCCCTAAGGGGAAAACCACAATAGACTTACCTAAATCTTACCGAGTGCCATTTGGAAATCTTTGAGTGGATTAATCAGCAACGTGCAAGGAATCGGACAGAGAGAAGAGCAGACATTTGAACTCTTATGAACAATTGGACTTTAGAGTCAATACTAGAACTCACCAATTCCTCTACGCCAGTGAAGTAACTGGTCATCAACGCGCCCCTGCGGTCGACGCAGGATGGAGAGCTCATCCTTCCAAACCATCAGGTGAGACTAAGGAGGGGACATCAAGAGTGATCTGTGGGAAGAGAATGGGAGTGGGGAAGGAGGGTTGACACTCAATTCCACGGGTGGTTAATTCCTCTTCTCCTTTGCAGAAGAATATTCTTGCGAGCCAGACAAACTAGGCTGAGCGGGCCAGTCCAGTCAGTCATCTTGGCGCTACACGTCACGCTGGTGGAAATAACAGCGGCCCAGTTCCGGTCGACGCCCCTGTGGGAACCAGGTGAGCTCAACAGATACTCCCAATTCAGACACACCCCCCCTGTGTACATTCCCCATTTCAACTTCCACAGAGTATCCACCAAAGAGGTAGAAAAGGTCATTCTCACCCTCAAACCTTCGAACTGCCACGTGGACCTATGCCCTGCACAATTGATAAAGGATGCGGCTCGTGATCTCACACCATTTATTACCAAACTAATAAATGCGTCATTCACATCAGGCAGTGTACCTAACAATCTCAAACAATCATGGGTCCTCCCCCCGCTCAAAAAACCATATTTACACCCCTCTACTCCAACTAATTACCACCCATCACCACAGTACCGTTCCTTCTTAAAATCCTCGACAAAATAGCATACCAACAAATCCAACAGTACCTTGAGCACTTCCACCTCTTAGGAGTCAGACAATCGGGTTTCAGGCCTCAACACGGCACCGAAACCGCACTCATAGATCTTAAGGCACAGATAGATGAGCTGAGAGATCAGGGTAAGGTGGCACTACTGCTACTTCTTGATCTCTCGGCTGCCTTTGAACTGGTCGACCACGAGATCCTATGTGACCACCTTCAAAAAGCCACCCACCTCTCTCAAGAGGCAACTGACTGGATCCAATCCTTTCTAAATATTCGCACAATGAGAGTCTTTTCCCTACTAGCAGCAGCCGACCCTACACCTATCACCTGTGGCGTGCCTCAGGGATCTTGCGTCTCCCTGACCCTGTACAACATCTTCAGGAAGCCCCTTTTTGATGATCTAGATGGTCTGGGTATCACCAAACCAACTATGCCGATGATACCCAGATCCTCATCCCGTTGACGAGGGATTATGACAAGGATTTGGCCTTCTTCACCAAAGTATACCTCATCTTCCAGGCATGGATGGCCTCACATGGTCTGTGCCTGAATGACAACAAAACAGAACTCCTCATTCTAGGGTCCTCACATAACCTTAACAAACTAGACCAAAACTACTTCTTCATAATTGACAACAATAAGATCACGGTAGCCAAGGAGGTTAAAACCCTTGGTTCCTACCTAGACTCCACTCTCACCTTTAAAAAACAAGTTAATGCTATGGCATCTGCCACATCTTATACATGCAAACTCATTAGAGCAGTCAAACCTTTTCTCTCCCCGTCTAACTGTATCACCCTAGCCAGGGCCCTGATCCTGTCCAAGCTGGACTATTGCAACGCATTTTATGTAGGATGCAACAAATATATTACAAATAAAATTCAGATCCTCCAAAACAACGCCCTAAGAGCGGCCCTCAGTATCCCTAAGAAAGTCCACATCTCTGATTCTAGAAGGTCTGTCAACCGGCTCTCTACCAAAGACAAAATATTCCTCAAATCGGTTTCCCTGACCCACAAATGCCTCCACCAAGCAGCCCCTCAATACCTTATTACTAGATTCACCAGAACTACCTCCTCTCGCCCCTCTAGAATGGCCAACTCCAATCTCTTCCTGGTGCCCAGGTTTAAACGGTCTATGTCGGGTGGGAACAGCTTTCCTGTTAAGCAGCACAATACTGGAACTCCCTTCCACCACCCTGCAGGGTGGGCCTCCCCTACCGCCTATTCAGAACTAAGACCATCCATTGGCTCAAGACTCACAACACATAACAACCTCTTGCTCTCTTGCTACCGTAATGTTCCACCACTGTGATTGTAAATATGTACATTTAGGTTGTCAACTGCTCAGCGTAGTCGAGACAGCAGCTTTCATGAGACAACCGATTTATTGTATATAGTATTACTTATATTGTATATTTCTGTAACCCATGCCTCATCGGCGTGCATTGTTTCTTTTTACGCATCTTCATTCCTTGTATGTAACCAAGCTTTGCATTCCTCTTGTTGCCTCTGCGCCTTGCTACTCCTCTAGGGGTTAGGTGCGCAATATAAACAAATAAATACTAAAAACATGGCGAGGGATACTCAGGGTATGTCAAGAATAGTCAAAACCAGAGTAGTGTTGGAATGTGGAGACAGAGGTTCGAGCAGGGGCTTGGAACTTGGTGGTGCATGGAGGAGTTTAAAAAAGGAACTTGTAGTGCAGCATTCTAGAGGGAAGGGGCAGAGAAGATAAGGAGGATGTTAAGGAACACCAGATCTCTTCAATGAAAATCTGTAACTTTGCTTATTATTTAGTCAATTACTTGGATCAAAACAAAAATAGTTGACTCAGCAATAAACCCTGAGAAGGAGATTGTAGCTGGAAGAATACACTGGAGGCATGTGCTTTAAAACCTACCAGGAGAGATTATGTTGTATGCCCTTTGTTGATGTCACTAGAACAGCATATGTAAATATGTCAAATGTGTGTGCCCTCTTGGATAGAGGAAGAATACGAATAGTGCTACTGCTGACATTTCACACCAAATAACAATGATAGAAATGTCCTAGTTGTTTGTGTTGCAGGATAATGTCATTAATCAAAAAATTAGATCTGTCTCATCAGATCATGGGCAGTGTAGTAGAGCAATAACTGATGTCAGGAGTTGAGAAACTGCACTTTCAAGGGTCACAGGGGACGTACAATCCTCACATTCCAGAGAAGTCGTGATAAGTGAACATTCTTTTGGCATTAAAAAACTCACGTCCCGCTGGGCCTGATCACGAATGTAATGCTTAAAAAGCATTCGAGAGTCCGGGCTCCCTTCATTGGAAAGCTGTTCTCGCACATTGCAGCTTTAAAGCATCTTCCTGAGTCATGGTCCACGTCGATTGTTGTTCCGATTCACAAGAAGGGCAGTTGGGATGATCCCGCCAACTATCGCCCAATTTTCATTCTCGACACAATTGGCAGGATCTTTGACTCGAACTTGCGGCAGAGGCTCGTACATTGGGCCAAAGCGTCATTGAATCCGGATGTGCGTCAAACCGGATTTACGAAAGGAGTCGGTGTTGAGGTCAACTTGTTGATTCTTACCATTTTGAAACTTGAAGCACTGAAAGCAAATGGCAAACTGCACCTTGCGTTTATTGACATGAAGCAGGCGTTTGACAATTTAAATGGAGGTCTGCTTTGGGCAAAACTGTAAAACTGGAAATGCCCAGCAGACATCCTCGAACCCATCATGGCCCTTCATGCTAACACTTCGATTCGCGTAAGACTCAACAACTGTGGCGAAATATTAGACACTTACCGACAGCAAAAGGCGTCAAACAAGGGTGCTCACTTGCCACAGAACCATTTAAATTGTTCTTGGCTGATCTGCCTTTACATCTTGATGAGGTCAAGTGTTTTTCGCCAAAATAAATCATGTACCAGTAAAATGTATCATATATGCAGATGACTTGGTTCTGAAGGATCAAATGCAAATTGGACTCCAGCGTTTGCTTACGGGTTTACATGAGTACCTGGTCATTAACGAACTTAAGATCCATACACCTAAAACTAAAATTGTGTCAATTGGCAGCATGAGTAACAAGAAAGATAAATCCTTTAGGTGGTCAGTTGCGGGCACATTCCTTTCTTCTGTGCCCTCAATAAGGTATCTAGGGATACAATTTAATATTTCCATCTGTGAACACACTGGGTAATGGAACTAAAATCGAAGAAGTCGAAGCTTGCCCTTCAAGAGCGAAGATAAACAAAAACTATGGCAAATTTTCCATGGCACCCGTCTTGACCTTTTATCTTCAAAAGGTTGTGCCTGTTATCATCTTTGGTGCAGAGGCAGGTTGGAACATTGAAGAACAAATCTGGCATATGCTGGAGGGGCGATTCTGGCATCATGGGCCTCATTCCGAGATTGGAGGTAGCCATGGTGCTAATAGCGCCATGGCTGCCTCCATTAATGGTACCAAGTCCGCCTGCATTCAATGGGGACTTACCGGTCTAGTCGGACCTTGGGAAGTTCGCCCCACTTGATAATGACATGGCTGCGTGGTGGTCGACGATTATTTCTGGGAATAATATCAACCTTACTTGTGCAATAGTGAATTATATGGACATGCTTATGAAAATTGATCCTTAGAAAATGTATGACATTGATGTCATGTCAATGCGGGCTGATTTGGGAATGTAATTGAGCAATGTATGCTCTTGTGCAGTGAAATGAGAAATCTTATTTTTAGATATGAAGATGGTATGAATGATTTTTCAAGGATGTGTAAGGAAATTGAAACAAAAGTTTGAACATTGTGTTTTAAACTCTAGTTTTTTTTCAATACAAAAAAAGAAATGTTTTGCAATAGACTGACCATCAAATACTTGTGATTCAAGTAGAAAAGGTGGTATATATTCTTCAAAGGCAATTGAATTAGGCTTAGATAGACATGTAACAGAGGGGAGATGAGGAAGGTGAAAGTGTTGGTATTAGTCATTCTAATCGGTTGGGATGTGTCTTCCACTCAGAGGTTACATACAATATTCCGGAATGCAATGGGAATGAGTACATTCTGAGACTGTTACAGTTCTTAACACATTCAACATAATCTGGTCACAATGAAGATGGTCAGTAGATACTTTGCATTTGGGTTGGTTATGCAACATATCAAACATTTGCAAAATAAAATTCTGAAGACCACTTTGGATGTCTACATTGTCAGAATTCAGTTCCAGAATCCAAGATATGCATATTATCTCGACAGTAGGTAAGGCAGGAGACATTCTGCAAATTAGCAACTTTTACAATAGTCTGAAAAAGAGTGGACAAGAATCTGCTCTTGTTGACATTCAGCAATGTCAGGGCACTGTTGGCACAGCGAAGGGAATAGAAGTATGTTCATAATAAAATAACTTTTTAATTTAAAAATTTGCAGTGAGCCCCCTGAAAGTCTTTCTGATGGGGTGGATGATTAATTACATAATATTCCTCCATCAGAAATTACAGTTTGTATGTGTGTTCAGGTTCCCGTCTTTTATTCAGTCTTAATGGAATGGACATTTCGCTCTCCCAATGGCAGATTTCCAATCGATATTCCCTGGTGTGCATACCTTTAGGGTTCAACAAGACTCCTTGAGAATTGATTATTTTTATATACTGGTTTACAAAAGTCATGCAGTGACTGATTTTAGGACAGGAGTGGATCTTTTCAGACATCATCACCCAACAACTATTAAAGCAAACTGGACAGGTTTCAAGTAAATTTAATTAGCTGATCCAGCAGAAGCTATTGTCCTCAAGGAGAGGTAAGTGATGGTACCATACCAATGAACCTCCTTAATTAGACCCAATTATTACAATTAATTATCCAACTGTTCAAAGGCTTCTGAGGATGCAGATAATATGATATCACAGCATGGTAATTTGGTGGAGAATATTTCATCATTCTTTTTAATGAAAATAAGTGAACACAAAGGCAGGTTCAAAGGAAAGCATAGTTCAATCACAAACGCAAACTTGCAAAGGCTGCCCTTCTGCCTGTGCTTAAAACTCTCTGGCGATTACAAAAGTAAGAACACTTTATAAAAATGCTATCAGACAACAGAAATCTGAATTAACTGATTTTGCATGCTGAAAACCTGAGGTGGCAACACAACTGCCCAGTTTAAGACAATGTTTGGATCTGGTGAACCATGGCCATCAAGACAATGCTGAGGATTTAAAAGAACCATCAAAGGGTTCATTAGTAGCAGATCGCATATTAGGACAGACTTTTTGAGAAACAATGCAGGGTTACATTTGAAGAGATACAAACAACTGTTGGGAAACAGGCATTAAACACAAATATTGTGATCTATTCTATTCACACATGTTTTTAAAACAATGACTGTATGGAGTAAATACCCAGAATCATGGAGCATGAAGACAGTACACAATATGTCCCACGTATAAAAAGGGTAATAGAGGTTTGTTTACTCCATACAGGTCAATCCCATTACTTTATGTACAGTTTAAGATATAAAAAAGAAAACGTGATCACAAAAAAATCAATTATGGATAGAGGACCAAACTATTTATCTCAACAATAATTAGCTTTTAGAGACGGATTGGGAACACATGAAAATGTTCTAAGTTTGTTCCTTATAATATCTCAATTTCTGTATAAAGAAAGAAAGAGTTTATGTTGCCTTCATGGACTTGGACACTGCTTTTGATAGAGTAAATAGAGATCAATTTTGGTGGTGCTTCGACAATTATAAATGCCCATTAGGAATCTGCAAGATCTTAATAAAAACGATGCTAGGAACGATTTCTCTTTTAGGCAATTTCCCTCTATATTCTATGGACCCCATACCTTTTGCTTTTGTTTTTTTACCTGTTTTGGCTTTTTTACAGAGAAGTGAAGCCTTCAGCATCACTTACTGGTTCGGTGTCCGTATACACTTCTGAGCAAAGCAGGGAGCATACTTCATATAAGGTGGCTGAATGGTCAATTGAGAAACAAGAGGTGTGTCAAAACCTGGATACGGGCGCCAGGTTGGATTCATGAACTACTTGTCAAACAAATTAAACAATCTTTGGGATGGGTGGGAAGTAATGAGGATGGGATAGGATATGGCCAGAAAAGGGCATATTGTCAGGTGTTTCTCCATGAAAATCTCAGATATACGGGACATTGCTGTGATGTTTGTGAATTGACAAATATATATTACAGGGTCTGTGGTAGTGACCCTGTAGTAATAGTTAAGTTGCTCTTCCCATAGGAAGTGTAGTTTTTGGGTGGCTTAAAATGTTGGCGCTGTTCGACGAATCCTCACGAAACTTCGCAAACAAGTATGGAGCCAACTGTGAATTACTTTGCAAAGATCAGTTGCCGTGAAGGGGTAGACAAAGTTATAGGGGTCTAAAAATGGCTCACGGCTACAGCAAATTCCGCTGAACAGATCTGCACCAAACTTGTGCGAGCAGCAGTGGCCGGGTCCCGGAAGCATGCTTTTGTAAATTTGGTGTAAATCCGTTCATTCGTTTTTTTTTAAAATGAACAAATTATAGGTAAAAACAAATGAGTGATATCTCTGTCCGATATGATGACTCACTTCCCGATTTGGTGTCTGCAGACACCTCCGAGCCAAACAGAGAGCCACGTAACATTTGTGGACATCGTACACAGTCGATGAATGGTCAGTTGAACAACATGAAGAGCGTGAAAAGTTTTGAAACAGATTCCATGATGGATTTGCAAACTGCACACGTAGTCCGCTGACATTGCAGCTTTTGAACAATACATTTCTGGTTATTTTGAGTATTAACAAGTGTCTGGGGAGGGTGGGGGAGAGAAGAAAAGGAAAAGTCTGTGGGATTGTCGCTGTGTTTGCTCACATTTTTACTGTCTGCAGCCAACATGGACAGCAATAGGTGTTCCCAGATATCCACTGAGAATGGAGGTATTATGTTATATGCTACAACAATGCTTCATTTGGGTTTAATACTTATGTAAAGGAATTAGTAATTGTGACTGTGGCTATAGGCAAATTGTGTAGGGCATAGTTACAAGAGTATGTTTTCTTTGGTTTTAATTCCCCCAACATTTGGACTTTAGTTGTGGTAATCATTTTGTAGTTTGAACAATATTAACCCTAGGTAGAGTCAGAATAGGAATTTTAGCGTGTGTTTATAGTACTAATAGAAGTCTCAGTACATATAGTTGTGGCCATTGTCAGTGGTCTGATTTTTTTGCCATGCCCAAACAATCTGGCCCCTTGCAATTGCCACAACACAATGTTTACTTTGGGTTTCATGAATTGAACAATCTGTCCACTGGCTATGATTATAATAGTATGTTTACTTTAGGGTTAATAGTTATGTAGTTCTAACTATGTGACCAATGAGCAGAGGCAGAGTAGTACTTTTGGAGTTTGAGTATAGTAGTAGTCATAGTAGTAGTCATATCAGTTGCAGTATACATTGCTGTGGCCATGGTGAGGGAGGAGGTTGTACCGGGCATGGGTGAATGGAGTGTGGATATTTTAGTAGTAGTAATAACAGTACATATTGTTGTGTGGCCATGCCCCAAACAATCTGACCTCTGGTCATGGCCATGATAGTATGTTTACTTTGGGCTGAATGCATTCCTTCAACAATGTGGCTATTGGCCATGGGTACAATCTGGCCACTGACCATGGCCTTAACAGTTTGTTTACTTTGGATTGAATGCCTGCAACAATGTGGCTAATGACAATGGGTACAATAGTGTGCTTAGTTGAACATGGTATAGGGGAATATTGGTTGGGGCATGGCTGTATGGAGTGCGGATATACTAGTAGTAGTAATTACAATGTGCCCTGAATAATCTTGCCACTCGCCATGGAAACAATAGTATGTTCAATTTGGGTTGAATGCCTGCAACAATGTGGATATTGGACATGGGTACAATAGTGCACTTAGTTGAACACAGGAATAGGAATATTGTTCAGAGCATGACCGTATGGAGTGTTGATATCGCAATAGAACAGCAACACATTTACAGGCCGATTCATGGAATCATCGTGCGCCGAAAAAATGGCGCACGCGTGCGAAAACGTGCGATTTGCAGAGAAACAGCGAAAATCGCAGTGCAAGTGTGATTATCACACAGAAAACATTGCACATCAATTCATGGAAGTCCGTGCACGCGCGAAATGTGGGATGTGTGCTGAGAAAGTGCGCGCCGCATGCTGGCGCACGCTGGCGCACGCTGGCGCACAGGTCATCGAACGCAGTGCGATAAGGCACAGCGAATTCGCACATAGCGCGGCTCACATAACAAAAGTAGGCGTAACACAGGGCGTCACACGCAGAATGGGGAAGAACTCGTGAAAATGTGAGCGTCACGGGGGAAGTACAGGAGGCAAGTGCGCAGAACGCCCACACGCTCACAACAACACATATTCATGGAATCGAATAGGGAAAAACAGCACACGGCCAAAGACGCGCACAGGCCCATACATGTCTGCCACACGAAAGCAGGCGGTAGCGTCCCTGCGCAGGAAAAAAATGTGCGCCAAAGTCCTACACGTGCGAGAAGGCCCACACGCGATCGGGCCTGGGGGAGCGTGTGCGTGTATTTCAGGGGTGCGCGAGAAGTCTCTCACACGCGATTGGGCTGCGTGCGTGCATTTCAGGGGTGCGCGTGGAGTTTAACACGCGATTGGGCTGCGTGCGGGTATTTCAGGGGTGCACGTGAAGTTTTACACGCGATCTGGCCTGGGGGAGCCTGTGCGTGTATTACAGGGGTGCGCGTGAAGTTCCACACGCGATTGGCCTGGGTGCGTGTATTCCAGGGGTGCGCGAGAAGTTTCTCACACGCGATTGGCCTGGGCGCGTGTATTTCAGGGGTGTGCGCAAAGTTTTACACGCGATCTGGCCTGGGGCAGCATGTGCGTGTATTTCAGGGGTGCGTGTGAAGTTCCACACGTGATTGGCCTGGGCGCGTGTATTTCAGGGGTGCGCGAGAAGTTTCTCACACGCGATTGGCCTGGGCACGTGTATTTCAGGGGCTCGCTGGTGTTTTCACACGCGATCGGGCCTGGGGGAGCGTGTGCGTGTATTTCAGGGGTGCGCGTGAAGTTCCACACGCGATTGGCCTGGGCGCGTGTATTTCAGGGGTGCGTGAGAAGTTTCTCACATGCGATTGGCCTGGGCGCGTGTATTTCAGGGGCTCGCGGGTGTTTTCACATGCGATCGGGCCTGGGGGAGCGTGTGCGTGTATTTCAGGGGTGCGCGTGAAGTTCCACACGCGATTGGCCTGGGCGCGTGTATTTCAGGGGTGCGCGAGAAGTTTCTCACACGCGATTGGCCTGGGCGCGTGTATTTCAGGGGCTCGCGGGTGTTTTCACACGCGATCGGGCCTGGGGGAGCAGGGTACGTGTATTCCAGGGGCTCGTGGGTGTTTTCACACGCTATCGGGCCTGGGGGAGCGTGCTACGTGTATTCCAGGCGTTCGCGTGAAGTTTTTCACACGATCGGGCCTGGGGGGGAGCGTGGTACCACTCAGCGTCTGCCTTGTGTGTAGAAGAACGCGTAGCCAACACCCGCTGTGAAGTAATAGTGTGTGAACCCCAACGGATGGAAAACACAAGCACCACATGAAAAGCACGTACAGAGCAGTGTAAAGGCACGCGGGATCTCCAAGCCCTGCCAGGGCAACGCCCGTGCGCGAAACGCCACAGACGCGCTTACGCTGTAAGGGCCTTTGGTCCAATGAAATCGCATACGCGTGCTGACGCGCTTACGCGCTAAGGCTCTTTCCTCGAATTTCACGCTGACGTGCAGGATTTTCACGTGCCAAATCACTCCGTATCAAGCTGGCCACACGAAAACACACGGAAGACCACGCTCCTGCCCAGAAGTCCGAATTACTGCCCCCCAGTGCCCCGAGCAGCCTCCCACGTGCCATCTGCTGCTGCCTGCCTGCCTGCCTGCCTGCCTGCTGCCACCGTGCCCTGCCATTTGGTGCCTGCACATCAGCCATCTGCAGGGTCCAGTTGCTGTGTCCACCCCTGCTGGAACAGAAGACTCCCGACTCGGATAACATCGCTCCACAGCCCAGCCCCAGGACCCAGTTGCCCACCCACTCCTGCCCCTGGGGTTGCCATGTCGGGCACATCAACATCTGGCACCAGTGGCAACCCCCGGCCAGAGGGGCAGAGGGGCACCAGCTTCACTGCCACCGAAGTTGCTGTCCTGGTGGAGCAAGTCCTGGGGCAGTATGATGCCCTCTTCGGATCGTCCCGCGCCAACAAGGAAGGACGGGAGAGGATCTGGGCCGACTGTGTGGTTGCCATCAACGCGGAGGGGGTGGCAACCCGCACCATCCAGAAGGTCAAGAAGCGCTGGGAGGACTTGAGGTCCAGGACCCTCATAAAGGCCTGGCGCCTCGTGGAGGGGGGCCGGGGCCGCATGAGTTCCATCCAGATGAGGGTCCTGGAACGCGTACACCCAGCGCTCCACGCCCAGGTCCTTGAGAGGGAGACCCGTCTGGAGTTGAGCGGTAAGTGGCCGAGCATTGCTGTGTCAGACAGGGCATGTTGCAGTGTGCTGGTTGTCTGATACTTGCCTGTATGTGTGACATAGGCCATGTACGCATGTATGTGTGCAGGGATATCATGGTAATGCATGTACGACCAGTAATGTGTGAACCACATGGTTGTTGCATGTGTTTAAATGCGACATGGGGAGCCCTATGCAGATTGCACACATGAGAGCATGGCAGTCTCTGTTCCTGGACATGGGTGGGGGTGAAGGATGGGTGCTGATGCCAGGTACATATACGGTATCCATGTCTGTGTGCCTGACCTGCGTGTCTGTGACTTGTGAATGCCATGGATGCATGACACATGTCTGTGACAATTTACAGATTCACTGATGCAGCCTAGTCATCCTTGTATCCACTGTGATTGGGGTGTACGGGACCAGATGGATGTGACTGAGGTGAAGTGTGTGCATGTGATAGGCATGACCCATGATGCATGTGAGTACCATTACATTGTCCATGGCATGCACCATGACTGTCACTGTGTGTGTTTTGCCTGGACTGACACATGTGTTGTGGGGGGACATGATGGAAGTGTACTTTGACAGTGGCACTCATCTGCTATTGCTTCCTGTCTAGGGGACCATTGTACAGTATCCTGATGCTTGTGTTCTATGTCTCCCTCTACGCAGCGGCTAGTGAAGAAGAGGGCGGAGATGGCGCTGTGGAGCAAGGCGGCGGGGATGCCCCCACGGCTGCAGTGGAAGGGGTGGGTGAGCCCCCACAGGGGCCTGCTATGGCGGAAGACGGTGAGGAGCCATCCAGGTTGGTGGTTCCCACAGAGGAGGAGAAGGCCACCACTGAGGCGCACATGGGGCCTGGTGGGGGCATTGTCATGATCTCTGCTTCCAAAGGGCCAGGACTTACCCAACTCCCTTGGAAGCAGACCCATAACCCAGGTTCCGAGTGCCAGCCAGTCCCAATTGGGACCTTTTGGACCCTGTCCTGGCGCCAGTGGCGCCAGGCTCATAAATATGCCCAGTCCCAGCGCTGCAAGCGCCGGGCTCATAATGCTTGGGTGGACTTACCTGCAGCAGACCATGCTGCTTACTTACCTGCCAGTTGAACCCCTGATCCTCTTCTGTTTGGGACTGCTTTTCCTGTTGGGTGGGGCAGGAGCCACTCCCTAGGTTCAGAACACTGGAACTCTTCTGGAAGGCAGGAACTCTTTTCTTACCTAGGCGTGGCTGTGGAAGGAGACACCTAAGCACTACAGGAGGCTATTTAAACCTCACCGATGGATGAATCTTGCTTTGCGTTATTCTGCATCCTCTGCAGCAGAACGCTCATCGTGTCTTCTGCATCTGATCCTGGGCCTAAAGGAAAAAGGCTTACCTTCCTGAATCCAGTCTTCAGCAACATCTATAAAGACAAGAAAGAACAGGTTAGCACTATGGTCTTCAGTGACAGCGCATCTCTTACCTGGTCCATTGGCTGTCATCAACGCCTCGCGCAGCATTCCTGCATCTGAAAGACAAAGGCTTACCTACTCTTCACGCGCTCCGGAGGTCATCGGCGCTGCATCCCGCATCTGTAAGACAAAAGAAGGTGCGTTTAAAGACATTGGGTAACGTTAAATACTCACGTGCCATTACTCCATCCACGCCAAACTCAGTGGGCATTCCGGCATCCTTCAGCAGCTCCGAACTGGTACCTGCAAAATAAAAGGACAGTTAGTGCGCATCGTGAAGCAAGCAACAAGCGCTTACTTACGCGCTTCCAGGCGCTTCTATTCCGCATACGGGTCCATCCTCAACTCACTTCAGCCAGTCAACCGCCATCGCTGGAACCCTGCAAAATAAGAGACAGCATTACAAAAGACTTTTAAAGACATTAGAAATATTCGGAACTCACCGTTCGTGAAGTAAACGACGGACAGCAGTCCTCTGAAGTCAAGAGGCCTGCGCTACCTATCCAGTGAAGAAACTGGTTACAGCACCCTGCCCCGAGGCAGATGGAGAGCTCGGCGTTCACTTACCTAAGGTGAGAGCGTTAACCTTTGGGGTTCTACAGGAGAGGAGAAAAGGAAAGAGATAGGGACACCCCAATAACCCCAGTTCATTAATCCCATATTTTCTATCTGCAGACATCTTACTCTTCGAGTCAGGCATACAGTGCACAGAGGTCCAGCCCAAAGAGCCAACCGGGTGGTACACATCACTTTTGAAGATACGGTAGTCGCCCAGTCAAGACCGGCGCCTATGCGAGAATCAGGTGAGCGTTGCAGGCATCCCTGCTGGTGCAAGTGGTGCAGTCCAGGGGCAGGAGGCAGCGCAGGTCTCCGTGGAGGGGCCTGTGCATGTCGCTGTCCCTGACCCTGTGGGTGCACCACCATGCACCAGCAGGGATGCCCCGTCCCATGCCCGTCCGCAGGTAGAGGGGATGTCCATGTCATCTGACTCCCCTCCACCTGCGGACGAGGGGACCCCTGGCCGTATGGAGAAGGTCCTGATTGGGGTTGCGATGCGCACGGCTGTGATTCGTGATGCCGTGCGTGCTTCCCAGGAGGAGCACGCACGTCATCACAAAGAGCACCGTGCCGACGTGGCCCAATTGGGATCGTCCATGTTCGGGGGTTTCCTGCATGTGTCGGCCAATCTGGCGGCCCTCTCCTCCTCTGTGGAGACTATACGCCAGTCGTTCTCCTTGCCGTCTTCCGGCCCAGATGCCACCAGGGCCCCCTGTGGACCTGCCCTGACCAATGCAGCCAGCTCGGTGGGGATCCCATCCCTGCCACAGTCGGGAGTCAGATGTCCAGCAGGGGTGGACACCATAGCAACTGGACCCCAGCAGATGGAGGATGTGACGGCATCATCGGGCAGGGCACGTGCACGAGGGCCTTGGTGGTTTCCATCAGCCTGGACCGTCGTGCTGGCACAGGCAGTTGCATCGGAAGCAGCAGCAGGCTCAACGTGGGAGGCATCATGGCTCGGGGCCATCAACATCAGGGGTGCAGGCATCGGCCGGAGGGCAGGAGAACCCTGGAATGGGAGTGGCTTCCGTGTGGGAGCGGTTGTGCCAGCAGATAGGTGCAGAGCGGCAGCGGGCAGAGGAGGAACGGCTCACAATGGTCAGGGCGGAGGACTCCATGCGGAGGGCGCTGAGGCGGGCTGAGTGCCTCGAGGGTCTTCGCAGGGAGTTGGAGCTGGACACTGCATTATCCCTGCGGGACCTCGGGGCCAGGGTACATGCCCGCCTCCAAGCCATTGAACAGGAGTTTGATGATGCCCTGGCCCATGACAACAACCAGTGAGCCGTCAGACTAGCCCGCTGCCCTTGTAAATAGTTATGTAGTTAGTGTTAGGTTTCCTTTGCTTTTTTATTTATTTTGGACCTTTTGGACAATGGGCCACATTTTTGTATGGTTTTATTTTATTAGGTAGTATTTTTATGTAGGTTTCATTTCTTCAGTTGGGATCATGGACCCTGGTTTCTTTATCTGTATATAGTTGACAGTTGGATAATTATTTTTTTTTTTGATTTACCCATGGAGCAATGGTTTTCGGTTTTGGTTTTACCTTGGATTTACTTTCTTGAACTGTGACTTTGGACACCTTTCCTTTGGATTATGATTTGTCATTTTTCATTATTTTACGGACATGCTGCTTTTGGTTTTTGATTCCCATTGTCATTTGTTTATTTTTTATTCCATTCATGCTGTTTTTAATACATTTTTTCATCAAACTTCAATGTGTAGTATCATCTCATTGGTATCATGCATATCCTGATATGGGTTTTGAGATTCACTGACACCCATTGGGTGTATGTGAGGGCATGTGTTCATTTCCAAACTTGCTATTGGGGTTCTATCATGTCATTGCCATTTCTAAGTGGGTGGATGCAGTACTCGAGTGGGTGTTTTGCATTTGGAGGCTGACCATAAGGGCCAGGGATCTAGATTGTGATGACATGTTGGCTGGGGGACATGTGTGGGGGCCTGCTGGCAGGTGCCCCGCAAAGCTGGGGGGTGGGGGTGCAGGGGGACATGAGTGGGACATGCGTGGGGGCCTGCTGGTAGGTGCCCTGCAATGCTGGGGGGTAGGGGTGCAGGGGGACATGAGTGGGACATGAGTGGGGCCTGCTGGCAGGTGCCCCGCAATGCTGGGGGGTGGGGGTGCAGGGGGACATGAGTGGGACATGAGTGGGGGCCTGCTGGCAGGTGCCCCGCAATGCTGGGGGTGGGGGTGCAAGGGGACATGAGTTGGTGATCAGTAGTGCAAGGAGACATGTGCCTTTGCTGGGTGGGCTGCCTGCGGGACATGACCAGGGATGCAGGGTAGTCCCCTGTGGTGTGGGCTGCCTGCAGGGGCCGTGGAGGGTGTACAGGGGACACCTGGGAGGACACACACTGCCAAATCACATGTAGGACTCCCCGGCACCCCTGAAATACACGTACCCTGCTGGAATCGCGTGTGAAAATTCTCGCGCACCCCTGAAATACACGTACCCTGCTGGAATCGCGTGTGAAAATTCTCGCGCACCCCTGAAATACACGTACCCTGCTGGAATCGCGTATGAAACCACCCGCAAGCCCCTGAAATACACGCGCCCAGGACAATCGCGTGTGGAACTTCTCGCGCACCTACACGTGCCCAGGCCAATCGTGTGTGGAACTTCTCGCGCACCCCTAAAATACACGCACACGCTCCCCCAGGCCCGATCGCGTGTGAAGCCACCCGCGAGCCCCTGAAATACACGTGCCCAGGCCAATCACATGTGGAACTTCTCGCGCACCCCTGAAATACACGCACACGCTCCACCAGGCCCGATCGCGTGTGAAACCACCCGCGAGCCCCTGAAATACACGCGCCCAGGCCAATCACGTGTGGAACTTCTCGCGCACCTCTGAAATACATGCGCCCAGGCCAATCGCGTGTGGAACTTCTCGCACACCCCTGAAATACATGCGCCCAGGCCAATCGCGTGTGGAACTTCTCGCGCACCCCTGAAATACACACCCACGCTCCCCCAAGCCCGATTGCGTGTGAAACCACCCGCGAGTCCCTGAAATACACGCGCCCAGGCCAATCGCGTGTGGGACTTCTCGCGCACCCCTGAAATACACGCACATGCTCCCCCAGGCCCGATCGCGTGTGAAACCACCCGCGAGCCCCTGAAAAACACGCCCCAGGCCAATCGCGTGTGGGACTTCTCGCGCACCCCTGAAATGCACACACACGCTCCCCCAGGCCCGATCGCGTGTGAAACCACCCGCGAGCCCCTGAAATACACGCACCCAGGCCAATCGCGTGTGGAACTTCTCGTGCACCCCTGAAATACACGCACACGCTTCCCCAGGCCCGATCGCGTGTGGTACTTCTCGCGCACCTCTGAAATACACGCCCCTAGGCCAATCGCGTGTCGAACTTCTTGTGCACCCCTGAAATACACGCACCCAGGCCATTCGCGTGTAATACTTCTTGCGCCCCCTTAAAATACACGCACACGCTCCCCCAGGGCAGATCGCGTGAGAAACTTCTCGCGCACGCGTGTCTCCGACACCCGTAATACGCGTTACCCGCCTTGCGTTTGCTGTTTGCCAGTCCGGTAAACTGGTACAGGGTTGGCGCAGCCTTTTGCGATGGTTTTACGATCTTGATGGCTTTTCCTTGCACAAGGGCGTTCTTGGGGGCGTAACTGGCGCTGCTGCAGGGTCGCTGCGCCACTCTGCACCACGTCTGCTTTTGGAGGTGGGAATCCATGAATACCCTGTGCGCGGAAATTGATTTTATCGCACGCGGCTGGCGCAGACATTCGCACGGGCACGCTGTGCGCCAGCCGCGTGCGACACTTTTGAGAGGAATTACATGAATCGGCCTGATAGTTGGTGCCAATCAAATGTGGCCATTGGCAGTGGCCACAATAGTATGGTTACCCTGTGTTGAATACCTGTAACAATGTGGCTACTTGTGCAGAAAAAGCCACAACTCAGTTGTTTTTCTTCTCTGATGTCCAAGCCGAAGCCTATCAGAATCTTGACTAATGTCAAAACTTGGAATCAACAGCTAACGATAGAAGAATTACTATGAACATATGAGTATAGGGAGTATATGTAGAGCATCAATGCATACAAACCTGAGGCACATACAGGATAACTCTAGTAGGAGGAAGCAAATCCTATGACCAGAAAATTAAACTCAGACTAGGGAGCATCATCATGTATTACAATTTTATTATCTGTCTGATGCCTGCTTATTATTCCATGTATGTGCACTGTGAGCTCAGGCCAAACCCTAAGGAAAGTAACTTAAGAACACAGCACAAGGTTAAGGTCTTCATATACAGCAGCATTATAGTATGTGTATCTTGTTTTCAATGCAGAATGACCAGATCAAGTCCTCTGCTTAAAATGTGCACTGTCACTGAACAAAAACAACTTCCCATGACATGCAATGTCATCAATTATGTCATTGATGATGCCTTTTGTTATGTCATCTTTGATGTCCTGGGTGCCAAAGATATAAAATGTTCAAATATTGCTCTTTGCTGTCCCTTTGTTAAAGGGACATTGTGGTTAAGTTGCACTAATAAAAACCTATGAAATTAATTGCGAGAAAACTGCAACCATAACTTGCGCCACCAACAGGCACTGCTAAGACAAACACCCAGGACATTAAAGATGACATTACAAATGGCAATTTGCTCACTGTGCATGGCTACAGGCTACAGCTCAGGCATCAAGGTTATAGCACTCATTTCTGCACCTGCCCACTGCCCACTTTAACCACATAGCCGGTCCCTGCGGGTCATGCTCCTTTTGACCTGATAGCCAGTCCCTGATGCGTATGGTCAATGGCCAGATTGTCCAGGGCATTGCATGTCCCAGAAGATCTGGCCGCAGGCTATGCCTCAGGCACCAACATGATATCACTATTTTTTGTATCTACACTTTGACATTTTTCAAAAAATAAAACACAGGACAGAGTTGCAAAATCATGCTTTTGGGTCTTTGCCAATGCTCCATGCACAGGTTTGCTGCAAATTCATCCATCACTCCGGATTGTAGATGCGAGCAGAATTTCTTTTCTCATTCAATCCTATCCTGACTTAGAAAATATTGGGTCCGCCTACAGTTCTGTCCCCTGTTTGCAAAATCCTTTCAAACTATGCACATTTGAAGTTGGGTCTATAATCGTTGTGCAACAATGTGTGCATATTTGTCAAACAGCACCAAAGTTATAAGCCTTCCAAGCATTTTGGGAACCCGCTCTAATTCTGCCTTCTATTGACAACAGAGCACCAAGCTTTGCAACAACATTCAAAGCTGGGTCTAGATTTGTATTGCAACACTTTGTGTAGATTCATTAAATAGTGCTAAATTTATAAGTCATCAAATAACTGCTCTTCACCGACCCTGCAATGCACACATATGCATAGAAGTCCTCGAACATTGTTCAAGTTTGTGAACACCACAGCAATGTCCCTGAACTTCCGGGATGTCCAAGGAGATCTGAGAAGAAAAATACCTGATTTTTGGCTTTTTCTGGACATATCCCTTCATATCCTTATCACCCCTCACCGCCCCAGAGATAGTTTAATTTGTTTGACAAATATAATGTTAGGTTTTTTAATATAATTTTTACCACAATGTTCATGGACTACAGGCACAGTTTGTGAATCCAACATGGTGTCCATTGAAAAGGTTTTGACACACCTAAAATGTTTCAATTGACCAATCAGTGGCCGTTCACAATGTCTGCGAATGTTACGCGACTCTCTGATTTGTTCTGAAGGCATCCGAGAACACAGTATCAGGAAGTAAGTCCCCGAACAGGACAGAGATATCACAAACTTGTTTTACCTACTTTTTGGGCATTTCAAAAAATGTACTGGATGGATTAACACAAACATTTGTAAAAGCATGTTTTCTGGACCAGGCTGTTGCTGCAAGCCACATTTCTTTTCTATTCTTGTCTATCTGGATTTGGGACAACCCTTATAACTGCCCCCATCACAAAATTGCACAAATCCTCGCAAAGTTCTCTATACTTCTTTGCAAAGTTTCTTAAGGATATGTTGGACGTTATAAGACACACAAAAACTGCTCTTGCTAATGGAAGAGCAACTTAAGCACAACTGGAGGGTCGCTATTTCAGTCCCAATAGTATACATATACGACTGTAGTACTATGGTTAAGTTGAGTAGCAAATTCCATAGGAAACCCGAAAACTGAATTAATAATAACTTTTAACTTGTGTGACGAATTTGGCTGATATTTTGTAAACACAAATTTTGTTATGCTCCGGCCCCCCTTCAAGCCCCTCCCTCCCCAACAAACACACTGGACATTTTGGGAAAGATTTGTTAAAAAATTAAAAAGTTATTAAGAAAGCAAAGAATGCTGTTTTCGGCATAATCTCATTCATTTGCCCGTAGAGGAAAAAGTCAAACTTTCTGTGCAGTTCACAGAAAAAAACGCTGGATGGAATTGGACCAGGTATGAAACAACTTGCGCAGGAAATATTGACTCGATTTCTGGGATAGATCTCGGGTTATTGCATACAGTACTGTTAAAAATATTTGATGGGGCAGGGAGTGCCCCCTTCTGCCAAAATTATAGCTATATATCTGTCCCAAATGCATCAGTGAGGCTTTACATAATTTAAAAAGCTTGCCATTTGGAGAAGGAAAAAGGAGGAAATGGCATCACGCTAGAGGTGGGGAGGGGGAAAGAGGACACCATTAAAATTGGGGAGTTGGGGGAGGGACTAGGAACCAAATTCAGTGCTCAAATGTTTTCGCATAACCTCAGTTAATCCACAGGATAACCACGGTGGCTATTCCGCTATTGGGAATGAAAGTGCGTCACATGAAACGAGTGTTGGGGGATGGGAGCGGGCTAGGGAGGGGAAAGGGCTTGAGGGGAGTGGGGTGCGAATGACAAGAGGTGGAGGCACTTGGAGAGTAGGGAAGATTTTTTTTTTGCACACTTTATATGGATAAGCAGGGCAATTTGTATTGCATTGCTATTATCAGGGGTATACTAACCACGGTTATAGGAACATGTTTTTACTTTTTTAAGATATAGTTATGAAAATTAGATTAATACAAAAAAGGTGACATTTTACAGCTACAGTGGTGTGGGGGTTCATGGGTTTTGCCAAAGTCTTCAGCTACTTGGTTACTTTAAGGAACCGAATACCGAATGGTGCAATATGGCAAGTGGACATGGCCAAAGGGCATTGCTAGTGGGTCTCCCACAAAACCTATTTGGGCATCATGTCAAGTGGCCATGTTGAAAGGCCATGGCTGGTATGCCCAAAAGAAACCTAGTGGTAGGGCCATCCCAGAACGCCGGGGCAACCAGCCATGGCCAAAGGTCATGACTAGTGGGCCTGTTTAGGAAATGTATTGGAACAATATGTAGAGTGGCCATGGCTGAAGGCCTTGGCTAGTGGGACCGGAAGAAAGCTATTTGGGCAGCATGTAAAGGGGCCATGACCAAAGCCTGATGCCAATTGTCATGGGTGAAGGACATAGCTAGTGAGCTGGAAAGAAAGGTAGTGTTTCAAAAGATACAGTGGTCATGGTAGTAGGTTGTGCTCACTGGCCAGGGCTGAAGATCCTAGCTTGTGGGCCTGAAAGACATGTATAGTGACCACAACCAAAGCCTGTTGCTGCCTACTGGGTTCAAAAGAAACAGATTCGTGGAACATCTTCAGTGGACATGGATGAAGGCCATTGTCAATAAAGCCATGGCTAGTCCCCCATAAAAATGAGTGTGGTATAACAAAACCCTTGAAATTCACTGGAAAATCCTTAGATAATATGCATTTAAGTTGCAATGATACAACACAACAAAACCCTTGAAATTCAGCGGATATGGGAGTCATAAGCAGCTTAACTTGGCGCGTTTCCATTGCAAAGTCCATGAGCACATACAAAATGGCATTATGGGGATATGACATTATGGGGGATATCAATGTGCACGCTCTGATTTAAGCTGACATAACTTCCCACATACGCTGATTATCAAGGATCAAGGGTGTAGTTTTGTTGTGTTAAATCTGCACATCTTACCTGCACCGTAACAAAGGTTTGTTCAGTCAATATTGTGACAAATATGCAGATGTTGCTTTTCACTACGGGGAGCCCCTTTGAAATGACAACTACCTAGAACAATAATGGCTTTAATGGGGGAATTCTGTTTTCTGATAACATATCACCACCCCACACACACTCCTCCCCTGTCAACTTCACCTCTGTACCAGACTCCCCTATGTATGTCAGAAGGGTTGAGAACTCAGACCCCTTTAAATGTACTGGAATGAAAAAGTGTTCAACTGACTCACATCATCTGGCTACTCAATAAGAACTAACCTTTATCTCCATCGTAGCCTTTTGTACTTAGCCTGCTCATATGTGTCCTCACTTGCTTCATGTATGACTTTACCTATGCTTGCGCCACAGCACAGATTGAATTTAATGCCTCGTATACTATCTCATCATACTGTCCTGTAGGTTCTACATTAAGTGTTGTATGTACTCTTAAAATTATTGTAACATGTATTAAGTGACCTCTGTACTTTTCAAAAGGACTGTACCATGTAAACATCTACTAGCGCCCAATTACCCACGGGTCAGGCGCGCTATATAATATCAGGATCAGTACTGAGATGCAGAAGATCACCAACAACTTAGTGAGGAATGAGAACCTCACTACTGTTATGAGGTGGAAGCACAGAAGCATGAGGATCACTTTTAAAAACCACAAGAAACAGTATAGTGGGTGCTGGTTTCCAGTTGATTCAATTAAAGTAGAACTAGAGGAGGGACACCAGGTAGTGTTGTCAAGCCCTCTCTGGAGGAACGAGGAGCAGGAAATCTGTGTACTGCTGAGAAGGGGCTGTGCTTTGTTAAAGAGACATTATGGTTCCAAGTAAAACTGAAAAACCCCAGAAATTTGCCAGTTATGGTAAGCTAAGCAACCATAACTCGCGGCACTACCGTGCACTGCTAAGACTAACACCCAGGACATCAAAGATGCCATCACAAATCTCATTGATAAAATCACTGATGACATCACATGTGTGGTTCCCCTTTTTTGTTCAATGACATAAGTAGGCCAGGTACCTTTCTTCACTAATAGTCAAGAAGTAACAATTCAAAAGGTTCTATCTTTGTGTATATCCTTCTCATATGTTCTTGGCCACTTTCCTCAGGGTTCACTCACATCATATGATACATATAGGGGAAGAAGAAAGCGTAAAACACAGCAATCATTTCTGTGCATGAAGGTAATCAGTTATGTTATGAACACATTCTGGTAATACTACTCCTTGTTTGCTTACTGTAATTTCCCTGTATATGCTCATATCTGTATGCATTGTGCTGTCTTTAAGTTTTCTGTGCAGTAGTGCAATTATGCTAGCTACCTCTTACATATTTCACTGTACCTGAAACTATAAAACGAAAGCATCCATGATTTCACTATGTAACATGGGAAGATTTTCAAGATTACACTTCTATGGGGCATGATGCAGGCAATGACTACGTGTCCACATGAGTTGCTTCATGTACTGCAAGGAAGTCTGTAATACAATGGTGTGTATAGCAATGCATTGCACAATTAATTACTTATCTCATGATAGTTCTTCCAATGATCTTTGATAGTTTTCTGCCACCTTTACAATAACAATCCCTTGTGAAGGCTTTCCATGAAAACTAAATGCACATGTGATGTCATCAGTGATGTGATCAATGAGATTTGTGATGGCATCTTTGATGTCCTGGGTGTTAGTCTTAGCAGTGCACGGTGGTGCCGTGAGTTATGGTTGCTTATCTTACCATAACTGGCGAATTTCAGGGGTTTTTCGGTTTTACTTGGAACCATAACATCCCTTTAACAAAGTTTTTTTCACTGAATTTAATTGGTTTTTAGTAGCGCAACCTAATCCTAATGTCCCTTTAACAAAGTTTTTTTCACTGAATTTCCTAGGTTTTTAGTAGCACAACTTAACCATAACGTTCCTGTAACAAAGTTTTTTCACTGAAAATAGATATATAGATAATGTAAATTTGATGAATTTTTACTAGAATGCCCTTAGTTTATATACATATAACATACAACATACTGAACCCCCTACCTACGCTAGTGGGTCTGATGTCCGGGGACTATGCACCGGTTCACGGACAGACTTGGACAACATCAACACTATCCAAAAACTCAGGGGGTATCTTACATTGTTATATCATCCAAAAAAACACTAAACATGTTGATAAAGCAGCACATACATAAATTACATTCAATAATAAATAAGAACTGAAACTGTGTATGTAAGACACTAACAGTCCAATTACATAACATATGAAACATCGTGGAATATACCAAAGCACAATAAATTTGCCTCCAACAGAATTATCTCTCAGAAACTGCAAAGCAAAAATCAACAGGACACCAACGCAGCAGTAACAGCAACATTTAGCAAGAAACTAGTGAGTACACTGCATTTATTGTATATATTTATAAACTTTTTGTATTAGGTACACTAAAACTAATATTTATTTTTTTACACAGAAATGTCCAGTACTTTGGAATGGCTGGAAGAAAATCCTCAGCCAAGCCTCAGAATGAAATGATTGAAGATAGTTCTAATGGTGGACCTTACACTTCTCTATATAAGCTAATTAATACCCATTACTTTATGTGTACTTAACACATTTTTCTTTTTTAACAGACCATACAGACATAAAACAAAATATACCAAGAGAGACGTTACAAAATCCTCTGCCATGAATGGAGCTAAACATGGATATTTTAATGAAAAATGTAATTCTTTTAAAACACTTTGTGGAGCACCATATAAAATAAAATATTAAATATCACTGTCCCACATGTACGTGCTCCCCCTCTCCATGTCCCAGCCAACTATCCGCAAAACCTCCCCAGCAAGAAAAATGTTACGATGAGACTTCAGTCCCTTCCTCTCCTACTATCCATGATGTCCAAACCCCTAACTCATATGTATTTGTTTCAGTTTCTGGTTGCCCCTCTCTTTTGTAATTTTTATACTTTTATACAATAATAAAATATTAAGTCTGTTTTTAGTATATTCCCCTGTGTCTTATTTTTTTTTAAAAGGCAGTTAGGGTGTCCGTGGACAGCGCTGTCCCGGATGTACTCAATTAACCAAAATGGAGTTGTCCTAAGGGCACTATACCTGTTTGTATTGTTGGTAATCAAAATGTAAGTGTCCTTAGGACACACAAGATGTCCACCTGTCTGTAATTAACCAAAATGGGGGTGTCCTGAGGACACTATACCTGTTGAATAGGCCCTAGTCTAAGTGGGGGGGGTGTCGCAGAACACTAAAGACATCCATATGTTCGTAGCAAAATAAAGTGTCCTAAGAACATTCCCCCTGTTCGCATTGTCCCCCTGACAATGGTCGCACCATCACACTATTGCCTTCAAAATCCCCCACTCTGAACACCCCAGACCATCTCACCCCGCCAAACCTGAATGCATGGTCCGGTGCTCAAAAAGCCTCATCCCTACCAACCTTGCACCGCTACTTGCCACCCTGGTGCTCCCCCCACCCTCAGTAACAGACCCAGCAGCACTAGTCAACCTCTACAAGCAATCTATTGCACAAGCAGTCAACACATTTGCCCCTCTCAAACTCAGGAAAGCCAAACCCTCACAAAAAAAATATACCTGCTTCACTCCTGAACTCCTTGAAGTCTGTGCCAATAAGCGCGCCACTGAGATAGCTTGGAAAAAAGAAACCTCCCCTGCCTCCAAAGGCTGCTTCTCGCTTGCCAAAAACTACAGAAGGGAAATCCATGCTGCCAAAGCTAACAGCTACAATTCCAGAATTAGTAATGCATCATTCAACTCCCAGAAACTTTTCACAATTCTCCGGGAGCAAATGATCCCCCCACCAGCCCAGCCAGACCTTACAGTAGACAACATCTAGTGCGAAAAAATCCAAGATGCCCTCACTGAAAAGGTCAACTCCCTCAAAGGAAAAATCCTTGCCAAGCAACTTGACATGCTAACTAAACCACCTTCGCTCATAGCACCCAGCCCCTAACCGACCCACACCAGCACACCATTCAACTTCCACCGTGTCTCAGACATGGACGTCACCAAGATTGTCAAGAGCCTCAAACTGTCATGCTGCAAATGTGCATTTGCCCAGCTCCAATCATCAACGACTGTGCAGAGTCACTCATTCCCCTCTTCACAGCCATCATCAACGCATCCTTCTCCACCAACTCAGTGCCAACTTCCTTGAAGGAAGCATGGTTCCTATCACTCCTCAAGAAACCCTCCCTTCACCCCTCAACTACCACCCCATTACTACCGTACCCTACCTCTTGCCTATATACAGATTCAACAGTATTTCTGAGGAAAACAACATCTTGGGCACTCACCAATCTGGATTTCACCCCAAACACAGAACTGAAGCTGACCTACTTGATTCAAAATACAAATCGATTCAATCAAAGACACTAGCAAACCTGCCCTTCTGATGATGCTAGACCTCTCTGCAGCATTTGATTTGGTAGACCACCAAATCCTCTGCTCTGAACTTCGCCTCAACAGCAAACTTCTCTCCATCAGCCACCAATTGGGTGAGGTCCTTTCTAGCTGACAGATCCTCACATGTCTTCATCAACAACTTCTCTGCTGAACCTACTCCTGTCACCTGTGGAGTCCCCCAAGGTTCCTGTCTCAACTCCCACCCTCTACAACATTTATACTAAACTCCTCTTTTCGACCACCATGGCCTACTAGGCATATCATACAAAAACTACGCTGACGACACGCAGCTCCTTATCCCCGTCTCCGGATCATACGCCCAAGACCCAGCCACCATAAACTCTGCATACAAGGTCATACAAAAGACTTTTCAACATTGATCCAGCATACAAGGAATTTATCATTGATGGTAACTGTAACACCACCTTTGCCACTGCCAAAACTCTTGGTGTCTACCTGGATGCCAACCTCAACCTCTTTGTACCCTAATGTTACTAGTGCCTAAATACCCAAGGGTTTTGTGGGCTGTAACAAATGCATAAATAAATGCATACATAAATAAATAAAGATATTTCTCAAATAATACAAATTTATATTTTTAATTTCATCCTTTAATAAATACTACAAGTTAAATCTTCACAAGTATTCATATCACACATGTGCACCCGTCTATTGTTCTATATCGTGTTCTTATAGTTAAGTGTACTGAAATAACACATGCACCAAGAGAGTGACCCACACATATTTCAACATACATAATGAGTGAGGTCATGGCTGATGTCATCAGTGATGCCTGAGATAATGATAATGATGTGTTATTTATATAGCGCCTTTATCCAAAGCGCTTTACAGAGCACATATTTACATACAATATCACCCAATCAAAATTGGTACTCATTTATCTACCTCGGAAGGATGAAAGGCTGAGTTGGCCTTACCGGGATTTGAACCTGCGGATCATGCTCAGATCGCAGTAGCAAGCTATCAACCCGCTGAGCTATCTCACCGGCAATTATATAATTAGTGATATTACCAGTGATGTCATCCATGATGCAATCTCTGATGTCATCATTGTGGTAATGCGCTGCAAAACAGGGGGCACATAGTTAAGGTGGCTTTTTAAGGGTTTTGCTACATTACATTTTCACCTTAACGTCTCTTTAACTTAGTTTTTTTGTGAATTTGAAAGGTTTTGTTGCAATGTATTGTTTATCTTAAATGTTTTTAAACTAAACGTTTTTTCAGTTAATACAGTTAATGCATACATTACAGAGATGGCAAAAAGCTTATAACTTTGGAGCCGTTCCTCAAATCCAAACAAAACAATATAGACCTGACCTTGAATATTTAGCAGTGTTTGGAGTGGTTTGGTGTGGTTTCATCAAGGGGTGGCAAAGCTGTAGGGGGGGGTCAGTGTAGATGAAGAATAGTTTTTGGGTGGCTTATGACATTGGCGTTGTTTGAGGAATCTGCATGAATATTGGAAAATCTTTTTAAAAAACATAGACCTGACCTAGAATAGTTATAGAAAGGTTGGTATGGTTTCCTCAAGGGGGGCAAAGAGGTAATGGAGTCCTAGTAGGTGAAGAGCAGTTTTTGGGCGGCTTATCATTTTGTCACCATTCGATGAATCTGCACAAATCTTCTCAAAAACAATATTGATCTAAACTGAGGGTGGTCCAACATTTTCAAAATCGCCATGGACTTCAATGGGGACAACATTTTGCTTGTGGCTACAGCACGAACGACAGAATGGATTTGCACCAAACTTGTATTAGGATCTTTGGCCAGGTCCTGAAAGTGTGCTTTTGATCATTTGGTGTTAATCCACCCAGTGTTTTATTTTTTTTAAAGTGCCAAAATGTAGATACAAAATATAGTGATATAACTTTGGGTCCTAACACTGACCCTTATTATATATGCTTTATTGTTTATTGCAGAAGTCATCATTGTTTTTAAAATGTGTCTATATTGTAAGGAATGCCATATGTGATATCATCAGTGATGCCATTTGTGATGTCATCAGTATGCTTAGGGGCTACAAAATGGGAGCCTCATAGTTAAGGTGCCGTAGCTTCCAGAACCTGTCAAATTTCAGGAGTTTTGCAGCTTTAAAGCGGTACCTTAATGTCACATCTGCTGACATTTTTTCACTGAATAATTGCTTAATAATACATGAAATTCAAACCATTTGTATAACGTTACATATTTGTAAGTTGATAAGTACTACAAAGGAGGAATGCTCTACACGTATTCAAATGATACTTCTGTACCAGTGTCCATGTCCTGTTGCTATTATTGTTATGAAATTACAATATATATCAAAATAGGTGAACAAAGATATTCCATCTTATATAATCAATGACATAATAATAATAATAATAATAATAATAATAATAATAATAATAATAATAATAATAATAATAATAATAATAATTTGGCATTTATATAACCATATATATATATATATATATATATATATATATATATATATATATATATATGACATAACTGATGAAGTTATCAGTGTTGTCAAGAAAACATGTCAATATTGAACAAAAAATTACATGTCCTTACCCGCTTCTATCAGACACTGTCCTTAAGCTTCTACTTCACCAGGGATTGTCTTTTGGATGCCTTACTTTCCAGAAATCACATCATTTTGTATTTCATATCCACATCGACTCTCATGAATAGCAAGGGTTAGATTCCTTTATTGAATGTAACTCTCTTCATTAAACATTCTTTCTGTATGTGTTTCCATTCTCCACCAAAAGTTGTCTCATATAAGTACACACACTGTTAGTACCTTTGTGTAGAAAGGTGTTGTGACCTTAATTAACTTCTTAAGTTTGTTCAACATAAAGATGAACAACTTTCTTTTCATATGGAAAGCTTTTCTGATTATTCCTTCTTTTTTTTCTTTTGCAGAAAATCTTTCACCACAAACCTGGATTGTAATTTCACACTTCTGAAAAGATTTGTAAAGACTTGTGAGTGGAACATGTTTGAAAGAATATTTGTATTCCTCTAACACCTAACGAAGTTCTAATTTTTCTTTTCTTAAATAGCTGTTGTGTTTTACTGTATGCTACCAGTATGTTTTTTGCATTATCTGTGTGACTTGAAATTTGCTTGGTACCATTCAGTGCATTAGTTGATATGTCCTCTGTCTGAATTTGCATGATTTGAACATTTTTATCATTAACATGCATTTGTATATCGCCATCAGAACACGTTTGTACAAAACATGAAATATCACTATCAAAACTTCTAGATGTAAATGCTTTACTTTCCTGTAAATCATCCTTCCTCCTCCAATGTTCCTGTTGATTCTTGGATGGCATTCTTCAACAATGCTGTAATGAAAGAAACATAATTAGTATGTATAAATACCCACAGAGCAGTATTGTGTGACCATGTGTAGGTGTAGGTAGGGTGGGTGTGGGGTGGATTGGTAAAGAGGTGGGAGGTAAAGGGGTGGGTTTACAGGAGATGGGTGTGGGTGAAGAGAGTGGGGGTAAGGTCAGAGGAGGTAGAGAAGGTGGAGTTGGAGATGGTGGTGGTAGGCTGGGTGATTGCAGGGGGAAGAGATGATAGGGGTAGGGTGGATGGGGTAGAGAGTGTGGGGGTAGAGAAGGTAGGTGTAGGATGTGTTGGTGGAGGTAAATATGGAGGGGGTAGTGTCGGTGGGTAAGGGTAGACAGAATGGGAGTAGGGTGGGGATAGATAAGGTGGAGTAGGGTGGGTGAGGGTAGAGAGGCTTGGAGTATGGTGGGTGGGTGGGGGTAGAGAGGTTGGAGGTCAAAGGGGTGGGTGAAAGTAACAACAGTGGAGGTAGGGAGGGTGGATGAGGGTAGAGAGGGTGGGGTCGGGGGGGTGGGGGTACAACAGGTGGGATAGTTTGGGTGGGTGAGGGTAAAGAAGGAGGGGAGGAAGCGTGGGAATAGAGAAAAGAGAAAGTGGCTGTAGCGAGGGTGGATGGGCAGTACTAGAGAGAATGGGGCAGAGTGGGTATGAGAAGAGAGAGTGCAGGTAGAGAGGGTAGAGGTAACATGGAGGGGTGGGATTATGCAGACCTGGGTTAGAGAGGGTGTGATTAGAATGGGTAAATTGAGGTAGCAAGGGTGCAGTTATGTTGGGTGGGGGTATAGAGGGTTGTGCAGGGTGGGTGGGGTTAGAGAGGTTAGAGGCAGTATGAGTGGGTGGTGGTTACGACAGAGGGGGTAGGGTGCGCAGGTGGGGGTAGAGATGGTGGGGGTAGAATGGCTGGGGATAGACAGTGTGAGAGTAGGATGGATGGTGTAGAGAAGGTACAGGTGGGAGAGGGTATGGTAGCATGGTTGTGTGAGGGTATAGAGTCTGGGGGTACAGCGGGTAGAGGTAGGGTGGGTGTGAGGGAGTACACAGTGAGTGTAGAGAGAGTAGTAGGTTGGGATGGTGGAGGTAGAACGGATGTGATGAGGTAGAAAAGGTGGGAGTGGGGTGGCTGGATGGGTAAAGAGAGAATGGGGGTAGAGTGGGTGACTAGAGAAAATTAGTATGGAGGTAGCATGGGTTGGTAAGAATAGAGAGGGTAGGGGTAGGGTGGGAAGGCAGGGGTAGATATGGTAGATTTAGGGTGGATATCCAGGGATAGAGAGGGTGGAGGTAGGGTGAGTGGGTGGAGGTAGGTTGGTACAGTGGGTGGGTGGGGGTTGATAGGTTGTGGTTATGGTGGGTGGCTGGCAATAGAAAATGTGAAGATAGGATGGGCGGGTTGAAGTAAATACAGTGGGGATAGGGTGGATGGATGTGAGTAGAGAGGGTGGGGGTACAGTGGGTGGTTATAGAAAGGGGGTACAATGGGTGCATGGGGATAGAGAAGATGCAGATAGGATGGGTGGAAGTAAAGATGGTGGGGGCAGGGTGGGTGGATGGGGTAGAGAGGGTGAGGGTATGGTGGATGGATAGAGGTAGAGAGGGTGGGGGTAGGTTGGGTAGGTGGGGATTGTACAGAGAATGGGAGTACAGAGGGTGGGGTAAGGTGGGTGGGGGTAGAGAGGGATGGGGTAGGGTGTGATAGAGAGAGTGGGAGTAGAGTGGGTGGATGGACGGGAAGAGAGAATGGGGTAGAGTGGATTGGTGTGGAAAGAGTGGGAGGGGATAGGATGCGTGGAGGGGGTAGAGAGGGTGTGGGTAGAGAGAGTAGGAGTAGCATGGTTGGGTAGAAGTATAAAGATTGGGGGTAGAGAGGGTTGGGGTAGGGTGAGTGGGTGGTGGTAGAGCGAGTAGGGGTAAGGTGAGTGGGTGGGGGTAGGGTGTGGGATGTTTGTTGAGAGGATAGGTACAGTGTGGATAGGTGGGGTAGATAGGATAGGGGTAGGGTGGTGGCCGGGGATAGAAAGGGTGGATGTAGAGTGTGGGTAGAGATTGAGGGTTACAGTGGGTGGGTGGCGGTAGATCGATAGAGAAGATGGAGGTAGGATGGGTGGGTGGAAGTAACGTCTGATGTGGTGAGTGGATAGGGGTAGAGAGGGTGGGGGTAGGGTGGGTGGATATATAGAGGGGGTTACAGTTGGTGGGGATAGAAAAGAAGAAGATAGGATGGGGTAGGGTGGGTGGATGGGGTATAAAGGGTGGAGGTATATGGGAGTAGAGAGGGGGTACAGTGTGTGGGTGGGGGGTAGAGAAGATGGAGGTAGGATGAGTTGGTGGAAGTAAAGATGGTGGGGGTAGGGTTGGGGTTTGTCCGTAGAGCGGGTGGGGCAGGGTGGGTGTATTGGGTATTGAGGGTCTGAGGCTAGAGAGGGTGGGATTTAGTGGATAGGTGGAAGAAGAGAGAGTGGGCTTAGGGTGGGTGGGGATAAGGAGAATGGGAGTAGAACGGGCAGGGGAAAGTTGGGTGGAGGTAGTGAGGGTAGGGTAGGGTGGGGGTAGAGAGAGTGGAAGTGGAGGGGTAGATGGTCAGGGCTAGAGATACTGGTACAGAGTGAGTTGATGGGGAAAGAGGGGTAGGAAATAGGATGCATGGAAGGGGATTCAAAGGGTGTGGGTAGATTGAGTGAGTGGGGTAGAGGCGGTATGGGTAGAGAGAGCATGGGTTGCATGGGTGGGTAAGAATATACAGACTGGGGTAGAGAGGGTGCAAGTAGGGTAGGTGGGAGTATAAAGGGTGATGTAGGATAGGGGAAAGTGGGTGGGATAGTGTGGCTGGATGGGGTAGAGAGAAGGGGGTAGAGTGGCTGAGTGGGGTGACAGAGGATGGGGTAGAGTGGGCTGTTGGGGGTTGAAACTATCGGGCTAGAGTGGATGGGATTGGAGTAGATAGGGTGGGGGTAGGGTGATTGGGCAGTGATAGAGATGGTAGGAGCAGGGTAGAAAGAAGAGGGTAAAAAACGGTGGGGGCAGAGACAGTGCAGATAGTTGGATGGAACTGAAGTTGGTGCGCAGCCAGTAGTATGCCAGAATCACTTAAACAATTCATTATGGCTTATTTCAACAACAAATTCAGGTGAACCTCTAGCCTCATATGTGCTGCAATAAACAGAGAATTAGTTCAAAAAGGCAGATTATGCATCTCATGCAGAATTGTATCAGATAGCCTGTATTTGTCAGAATGTTTTTCCCCTGCTACTTAGTCAAAGTTTTGAAAAGCTACATGTTTGTGAGCAGTCAAGTGTCAAAATGAATTCATGTTATCAATCTAGAATAATTAACATGCAAAAACAACCAAACATTGCTGCTATGTATAAGGGGGGGGTAAGGTGGATGGATGGGGTAGAGAGGGTGACGGTGAGGGTATGGTGGGTGGGGGTAGAGCGAGTGTCTGGGGTAGAGAAAGGTGGGTAGGGTGGATGGATAGGGCTAGAAAGGATGGAGGTAGGAGCTTGGGTGGGCAGGGTTAGTATCCCAGAATCACTTAAATAATACATTTTGGATCATTAGCAACAATAACAAATGCTGCAGACTTGTATTTGTTGCAATAAACAAAGAAGTATTTCAAAAAGGTAGACAATGCATTGGATACAAAATGTTATTGGTGAGCCTGCATTTGTCAGAAATTGTTTTGCCCTGCTACATATGCCCAGCTTTTGAAAACCTACATCTTTTTAAGCAACAAAGTGTCAAAATGAAATCATGCTATCATTGTAGAATCATGAACAAGTGAACATGCTTAAACAGCACTGCTACGTGTAGGGTGGGGATAAGGTAGATGGATGGGGGAGAGAGGGTGAGGGTATGGTGGGTGGGTGGCTGGGTGTAGAGAGAATGCCGGTAGCGTGGGTGGGCAGGGGTAGCGAAAGCAGGGTAGGATGAGTGGACAGGGCAAAAGAGAATCTGTTTTTTCCTAGTCAAAAATTACTAACAAATATATTCTACACCTGTGGCAAATGGTGCCACACAATCTTTGGATATAGAGAAATATCAGGATATTTTTATAGATTATTGTAAGATACAAAACAAAATCCAAACACCATTGACAGCAGATACTCAATTAAAAGATGTAGCAAAACCGTGATAAAGAAGTTATACATGCAATCAATTTTCTGTCATAGATAATCATAGCATAACATGGCCTGCTGCTGAATCATGCTCCTTAAAACACACAAGTTGACCACAAAACCATTCATTCTAAATCAAACATATAACCTTTACTAAGTCAAAATATGAACTTACTTAATAAACCTTATACACACAAAGTGTCAATTATTAAGTATTTACTATCTATTACCTTCAAGTTATCCAAAGGATGCACAGATCTTTACCACAGCAAATGACTGAACATCTAGACTGTGTACTTTCTGCAATCAGAGGCAACATTATTCGAAATGGTGTCTATGATAATTTTAAAAAATGAATGCATCAAAAAGTGGACTATTCAAAACAAACTACTAAAATGGCCAATCCATGTTCACTGCAACCTATCAGAAGAAAGTACAGAACTGAAAAAATAGCACCAACCAATTGCAAACACCACAACACAAACATCATCCATGGTCCACTCATACCATTTGCAAAAAATCAAACTAGGAGTCATTTTTTTGGAGACAGAGGAGCAGTGCACATATCACGGCTGGTTTTAAAACTGTCTGGTTTACTGGAGACAGTTGGCTATTTTGAACACTGATTTTTTTGTGAGCACTAAACATTAATGTGGACCTGGGTTTTAAGATTTTAGAATTAAATGGTTTAGAATGTAGGGAATGTGATGGTCCCAAGTGTTCCCTAAGTTGTTGAGTGTGAGAAACTCAAGCCATCCAGATGTCATACTCATTCATTGTGGTGGCAATTATTTTGTTAATGTACGAGGCATGTCTCTTGCTTTAATGATGATTAAAGACTTGGGAAAGTTGATGGGAGTCTTTCCTCACACCACCTTCATTTTTTCAAGTTTGTTTCAGAGGAACAAATGGTAGTGGACCACCAGATCTAATTACAAAATTGAGAAATCTCAGAGAAAATGTAATAAGGTAGTTGCAGCTTTTATCAGAGACCACAAACAGATATGGATATTGAACAAAAACATCCAGCTCTACATGTCTAAACTGTATAGTCGTGATGGAGTACACCTGATCAATAAAGGAATTGCACTGTTCCATGATAGCATTAATGCAATACTCCAAATGTGCTGAAATACTACACGCAGTGAACCCCAAAACAGTCATTTTAAGGACTTCCCATTACATGCATATAAATATATATGAAAACATGCAAAACATTTTTCTCTAGTCATTATTTCGTAGCCACAGGTATAGCTGCAACTATTAAGAATAAGAAATACCACACAATTGTACTTTTTCAATACTAATATATATCGTGTAGGGTTGGCTACTCCTCTCCTCTATAACTATCCATAAAAGATTGAAATTCTTCCCTGTGTTCTTCCCTTAAATGACTTATTAATTTTCATTTTCCAAAGATAAAATATCCTGTACTTCCAGATACAAATATTTCTCTTCACCTTGAGCACAGATCTCTCATTTCAAATACTCAATCTAAAAAGGTATGGTTAAACATAAAAAACATAGTAAGCCAATGCTTTTGATGCACATCACCTGTATCCTCAACATCATTGTTAGTGCCATTCTCAAAATTCTCTACTCCGCCACAATCTTCTATGCAATAAGATCCATGACCTGATAGTCCACTCAATGAGTTATCCCAATCTGGTTCTAAAAATGCCTCAATTTTCTACATCTAAAAAAAAATTCTGCAGTGTCCTGCAAAAATAATATCTATACCCTCTTGAACTCCACAATCTGCCAAAGCACACCAGTCTCTCTCAGTAAAGTGTAAATTACTTAGCACCTTACTATTCCATAACAACAAGAAATGTGACATTTTGAACAACCAATGAAGTAATAGTGATTTTAAAATGCTATTGATATTGGATGAATTTTGTCAACTTTACTTTTACAGTCGTGGTTATAAAAGAGGATGTACCATTTGTTTGGATGTAACTGCGAATATAAATGCCTCACATGTAGCCACGGGTATACAAAAATGTCCTGCATAATTGAAAACACAAGCATAGAGGTGAAGATGTGGAATCAGAAAGACATGTAAAATTGTGATGTCTAACATCCACAAAAGTTATGATTATTGCACAGAAAATGACATGATATACACAGCTATCACGGCAGGCATATTGGCTGCTACATGTACGTACCAAAATACATGCTCTCTCATTGGCTGTTCTGTAGCTGCAAATATTTGTATTCATTTATTCTCTTATACCATGCCGGGAACCCACAGGTATCTGGGCGCCAACAAAAACACAAAGGGACGACAAAGAAGACCATGAGACACACATATAGACTGTGCTACTGAGAGTGATCTAACTTCCTTCATGATTTGCATATTCACATGAAAAGCAAAGTTTTCAGGGATATATGGAAGGAGGACACATTTTTGTCCAGCAGCAGGGAACTAGGAAGGGAGTACCACACTCAAACAGTTATTTTGTGGAAAGCCCTCACAAGGCTGCCAGCTCTTCTGAACCTTGAAATGTTGATCATTTCCTGATCAGCATATTGGAGTGTGCGCTGTAGGAGGAGACACTGGAGGTGTGGAGAGAGATAATAGAGATTTAGGGTAATGTATATGGAGGCAGTAAGTGGGCCATGACATTATATTCAGAGGAGGCAGTAAACTGAATGCAAAATACAGACAGCAAATGGAAATGCACATTAAGCACATTTTAAAATGATACATTTTATGGTGAATAGGTCATCTGTCCAGTTTGCACTGTATGCAGATATTAACCCAACTAATACTTTCCCATCGACTAACACTTTCCCAGTAATTAATAATTTACCCTTAACAAAGCAGTGCAAACGGCGGCAGATGAAATGTCAAAATACTGTGCTGTTTTGGCGTGCAGGCAATTTACTGGCTGTGATTCAGTGCACAAACTATGAAAGGAAATATCTGCTCTGGTGAAAAGTCCCATTGTTTCAGAGGAAGTGTTGTTGCCAGTGTCTTTTATGAAGCTATGCTTCTAGAGAAATCAGCTCGGATGATATGGAGACGTCAGGAGAAAGGGCAGGTTTTGGTTAAAGTGACACGGCTAACATATACATTTAGAAGACAGATGAGGTGGAGTTAGTTGCTGTCCAGAGGAGAACGGAAGTGTAGCTGTCAGCAGCCAGAGAACAGTGCCGGGCAGTGAAAGTCTTTCCATGAAGCTGGAGCCTTAAGCTGACCTTTGTGGGAGCTGTGCAGAATTTGGGATACTCCCGCTTGCAGATAATCCACTTCAAAGCGGGGTCTTTCATGATAATAGTGCAGAAGTTTCCCCATTGAAAAATGTAAGTATCTGTAAAATTGAGGAGTGTGCAGATAACTGTGTTTATCTTTCCCGTCAGCATTAAGTAGTTTTTTTTTAACCGTTTTGTTTTTCTTTGCATTTGTAAATTTTAAACTCTGAAGTCTAACGGGTAAGGAGGAAAGTTGGCAGGCTGTTGTGCTTTTGTTTTCTGTTTCTTTTCTTAGACTGTATGTTCTGCCAACTGCATCGGGACTCAAGGTCTGGGTAAAATGTACAATGCAAATGCTTTGTGATGAATACAGGCTTGTCATGTAATCTAATGTAGAGGTGCTAATTTGTATTAATGTGTATATCGCAGAATTTGTTTTTAAACAATAGTGCCTATGAAAGAAAAGCATTTTAAAACTGAACCAGTGGGGTGGCGTTTACTGTGTCTAAGTGTACTCAATGACAAAGAGGGTGAAAAACAGAGAAGAGTCCCACTGTGTTAAAATGAGGTGACTCAATTGACCACGGGTGTTATAACAGGAGGTAAAGTTTGGCAATTTTAGCAACTAAGTTTATAAGCATATGATGCATGTGTGATGGTGAATCTTTCATAATGAAAAGTGTCCTTTAAACAAATCTGTCCAAGACAGTAGTCCAGTCTCGCAGATAAGTGACTGGAGAGACAATTAGCACCTCCGTTTCCTGAATGTACAAAGCATGCTATCTTGCATTTAGAGTTGACCCTAAGTAGAATGCAGGTATTAGGGGGGGTTCTCACATTATATAGGGCATCACCATAAACACACTGGGCCTCATTACACGAACGGCGGTAAACATGGCGCTATTAGTGCCATGGTTGCCGCCGGTATTTTACCGAGTCCGCCATGGTGAATGGCGGAATTACTGCCCTATTCCAAGGTGTGTGGGGGCGGTAATTCCCCATGGAACTTCCCCATTCCCATTTTTGCCCCCATAGGGCTCAATGGGAATGGGGAAGGCGGTAATTATGGTACCGCAAATTGCGGTACTGTAATTACCCCCAAGGTCCCTTTGCGGGTCCCGTCCTTAACGGCTGATAAAACCAGCCGTTAAGGTACGGTACCACAAAGGGACCGCGTAGTAAGGCAGTAAGTGTTTACTGGCACTGGTACCCTTTCCGGTACCAGTAAACCCTTACCGCCATCCGTGTAATGAGGCCCACTGTGCCATCACAGTAACACTATTTTACCACTATTTTGACCATGGTACTAAAATACCACCAAATTATGTAATAGCCCTCTGACAAAATCCCTAAAATATGTTGGTGCATTGGCCTTGTGGGAACAAACTGTAAAGCAGTTACTCAGCGTGGCAGTGTGTTCAGCACAGCCGTTTGGTGCACTTAAAAGGGAACTAATTCTGTGAGGGGATAGTGTGGCGCTGCTTGAAGTGTCATTATGTCCCAAATTGATGCACATTTTTCTGAGCTGGGGAACTACCAAGGGGCAAAGCTCTTTGCACATGGGGTGTGGTCATCATAAAATGCCATTTTATGGCTAGATCGCATATGTGGGGACATTTTTGAAGAAGGCAGCATCGTCCAGGTCTGCCTATTAAGACTTTTCAGGGCTTCAGACAAACATGCTGAAAAAGATTGTGTAATACGGTTAGGAGCAAAGGTTTGGTTTCTATTAAATCAGTCTTTAAGACTACAGGAGAATGATGCTGAAGTAATTAATAAGTTACAGATCAGTCTGGAGGAGGCTAGTGAGCAGTCAAAGAGTTTAAAATTGGAATTAGAGTCATGTAACATAGAGATGCAGTCCAAATGCAGCGAGTTGGACAAACAGCTATCTCAGAGAAAAAGACAGTTTGAGGAGAGTGAACAGGAACTAATACAATTAAAAGGGGTCGTAGATGCAATTAGGCAAGACAAGCATGACACCATTTTGGAGATGCAAACGCTTCAAAAGAATAACACAGAGCGAGAGAACAAATTTCATGTTATTGAACAAGAAATGGTTAAAATGCTAGAGGAAAATGACAAGAAGGATAGAGAGTTTAATCAGTGCTAAATGCAAATAAATGAAATGAAAGCCATGATTAATAAGATCAGTGGTGAAAACTCCAAGCTTTGTAAGGAGGCAGACCAACTTCATAAAAAGTGCAAAGATTTGGAACAGCAACTATAAAATTTTAAATCTCACGAAAAACAACAAGGCACCACATTTAATGGAATTGAGATTAGCCCCAACTCCAACTCTGCACAAGGGAACAATGTACCAATGGCTATACCTGTGGCTAGGCCTGATTGTAGCCCATTTGGGGGGTTTGATTCACCCAGCGGTGGTTACCATCAACCCTGTCCACCTGAAAAAAAGGAATGAGCAACAGAATAATGCATTCTAGAAGATTACGGCAAGTAGCCCCATCAAAATAATGAAATCAATCAAGACTTTGATTGAGCTGTTCAAAAAAGGAGGTGATTGTTGCATAGAAGACCACTTAGAAACAGTGCATGATATATTTAAAATTCTTCAAATACCTAGGGAACAGTACAGACAATACTTTCACCTAACACTTGATTCTTCAACTGCTAGTATCATTAGAGGCCTTAATGAAAAGAGGTTAGACATCATTTCTCAGTTTACCAGTCAATGTCAACAGGGCCATTTTCAGCTTAAAATATTGAGGAAAGTGCTCCATCTGATTCCTGCATCATTTCGTCCTCCAGTCGCAGCTATGATTCTTAGCAGGCTGGACTATTGCAATTCTTTATACCTGGCGCAACCTATGGGGCTGGTTGGCAGACGTCAACGCCTACAAAACCTGGCGGCGAGACTAGCAAAGGGTACCCTCTATGGCTCCCATATGACTCCAGTATTACGCTTGCTGCACTGGCTTCCTGTTGCACAACGCGTTGAATTCAAAAGCATCTGCATCGTCCATCGGGCTGCTCACAGCATAGGTGCTGAGTATTTAGTTACCAAATTTGAGCATTGCACACCTAGTCGCGCTCTACGATCAGCCTCTACTGACGGGCCCTGCACACCTCCTTAACGCCGTGCGCGATTGGGTGGTCGCGCCTTCTCTGTGTCAGCGGCTCTTCTGTGGAATAGTCTGCCCCGTTGATTAAACTTATTCCTCATCATTTGGCTTTTCGGAAAGCTCTGAAGACTCATCTTTTCTGAATTCCTGTTCTCTTTTCTGCTTGGCTTCCTGCTTCTGTTATGGTCTTGCCTCTTTCTCGCACCAAGTTAACTACGGCTGAACGCGCGCTATACAAGTTACCATAACATAACAATGCAAGATGCCAAGAAAGAAGCGTATACAATGACAGCAAGGCCGGATATGTCACCTCGCCGATTTCTCAAAGATTTAAAAAGAGTATTTTCCCATGTTGATGTGTCTTTTGTAGAATTTGAGACTGCATACTTTTATGCTCTTCAAAAAGACATTATATCACAGTTAATTTGTGAGTTTGATAGAGAAAAATCACAAAAGGGGATTGTTGAACAGGGGACTAAATTATATGAGGTAATCTACAGTAATAGAGAAACAAAATAAAAATCTAAAGATTCAACACCAACGCTAATGGCGATAAAATCTGCAAAAATGCCACTTGAATCAGCCCAAAATCAGGCAGGGAACAATATGACACATAACCAGAAGGGCGCGCCACCAAAGAGGACGCCACCCCAAGTACCTATGTTCCAATCACATAACCGGAGCAATAGAGAAAATTACATTAGTCCTAGATATTTGAGTGACAGACCTGAAATAGGATACCGCCCGATATGTCAGGTATGAATAACAATCAAAACAAAAATCAGAGGAACAATGGGCCATACCAGACGCTAGGGGCACAGAGCAGATTTGACCCTAATACTATGGTATATGGCCATCAAGACAGACTATAGTACGTGGATAGATTTATTGAAAATGGAAATCAGCATAGAGGACAGTTTACACCAAATGAAAGGCAAAATATGAAATATGTTCCGTGCCATTATCACCACCACCAGTCGACCACAGCCAAAGGATGGTCACACCGTGTTCTCCACCTCCTATGAACCAGGAATTGAGAAATAACTCAAATAGGAATCAATCTCCTGAGAGTGTAAGGAAAAAGGTGCAGCCAACTGCTATTTAATGTCTTGCCTATCCCCTGCTGCCTGCTGGTGATTGATGGCATGAAACGGGCCGGAGGAAGCAGAGTGCTTAGTCAGAGCACGTGGAAATGCTGATTGCAGAGCGGTGCCAGCAGTGAATTCTTCAGTCTCGGACCCAGCAGTGAAATTTACAGCTCGTTCTGAAGAGCAGAGCACTGCACGGCAGAATGCCGTTTCAATGCAGGATTTTTCTCTGACCGGGGTGGTGCTGGTGAGCCCCCCAGGCCTCAGATAAGTGTTTAATTGAATGTGCTTGTGTTCGTGGCTCCACGTTTCCGACAGAGTTAGTTGAGAAATGCGTTGTGTACCTTTGCAATGAATTAGTCACTACAGTGCAGTGCGGTTGGGAAAAACATGATTATTGGGTCTAGGAGTACATATACCAGTGTGAATACAACATAGTGTTTTCAGGACTAAGAGAAACACTTTGCAGGGTGAAAGCAAGGGGCAAGTCATATTGTGAAATAACGCTATGTTGTTCGTTGCTGCATTGCATTTGTATCATTGTCCTGTGCATACTTGTGTTCTATGTGATCAGTGAGTTCAGGTATCATGAGAGGAGCGCTGAAGCACACCTTTGAGGGGCATTACTAATTAAGAAGTATGTTCTTCTCTTTTTCAAGAGTCTACAAGTGTTCAGTGTTATGTTCCATGCATGTTAATGTGCTCATGTTTGTGGCTATCTTAGGGAAAAATGCAAAAACAGTGTGTTGATTTAGTATCCTAATCAAGAAGGATACTGGTAGGAGAGTATTGAGGCAAGCCTGATATGGTTTTGTTCTTGTTTGTATGTGCTCCACTTCCCCTTTCCCAGTTACCCTAAACACCCCCTCCCTATCCACAACCTCTCCCTAACCCTCTTCCCCCCTTAGGCTGCCCCAGGGTACCTGTGTTTCTACAATCAGGAGCCAGTGTCAACCAAGGTGGGAGGGGTCACTACATTTGGCTTCCGTGGCTAGGAAGGAGTTGTGTATACATCAGGGGTGTGACATAATCACTAGCTACCATATTGGGGTAAATTAGCCACTTGAGCCAAATGGAGTCTCCTCCCCCTTTAACAGAGGTCTTAAAAGCCCTGCAGGATATTTAGACAGAATTGATATGGTCACAGCAAGAGATTACCACTTTGAAAATGTAAGTTAGTGGTTTGGTCACCCAGGGAACACCTTTGCATGGGGAAGCGGCGGCACCGTCTTCCGCAGGTTCATCAGCGGGGCCGGTACGGTAATGGTACAACAACAGTTGGGGGTACCCTTGGCTGCACCAGAGAGGTTTTCAGGGGATCCTAAGAAGTTTTCTCCATTTCTAACCCAGTGCAAGTTACACTTTCTATGCAAACCTACAGCTTTTGAGTCTGCTCAAGCTCGGACTGCTTTTGTCATTTCCTATTGAACGGCGGATGCAGCACTGGTACAGAAGGATGAGCCAATTTTGTATGACTGGGCAGAGTTTTCAGTAGAGTCTGCATGATTATTTGACCAAAGAAATGTGTCATTGGCTCAGGACAAGGAACTACTAGCCATAAGACAAGGTACAAAAGAAAGGGCCTCATTACACGGATGGCGGAGAACCATGGCGCTATTAGCGCCATGGTTCATGCCGGTAAAATACCGGCACCGCCTTGACGGAAAGGGGAATTACCGCCCCATTCCAAGGTTGGCGGGGCGGTAATTCCCCCTTCCACCATTGCCCTTCCCCATTCCCATTTTTGGCCCATAGGGCTCAATGGGAATGGGAAGGCGCTAATTAGCTCCCTGGGTCCCTTTGCGGGTTGGTTTTTAACACCTGCAAAAAGCAGGTGTTAAATCCCCCAACCCGCAAAGGGACCTCGTAGTAAGGCGGTAAAGATTTACGGTACCGGTATTTTACCGGTACTGGTAAATCCTTTACCGCCATCCGTGTAATGAGGCCCTTAGTAACATATGTGACGCAATTTAATTGCTTGGTTGTAGAAACCGCATGGCCGGAAACAAAGCAAGCTGTGTTATTTTACCAAGGGTCAAAGGATGAACTGAAAGATGCAATCGCACATGTAGAACCTCAGTCAGAGACATGTAGTGCACTAATTGATTTAGCCCTGATTTAGCCCTAAGGTTGGACCATAGGTTGGGAGAGCGCAAGGGGGAGAAAAGGAGAACGGAAGGAGTGCCTTTTGTGCATCTAGACCAGAGTGGAGAAGGAGGAGGCTGGTCAAGGGGAGATCTGGGAGAGCCCATGCAGATTGGAAGTGTGCAGGGTCCTTTAACGGCAGGAGAAAAAGAAAAGAGGAAGTCTAACAATTTATGTTTGTATTGTGGCCAATCATGGCACTGTATCCGAACCTGTCCCAACACTCCAGCAAGAAGTGGGGGGAAAAAGAAGGTGGAGACAGGAAAATACAGAGCTCAGTGAGCAGGGGAACGACTATACTTAGGAAAGATCAGTGTGCAACCCTTTTGCCAGATACCGGGGGACCAACTGCCTTTTTGGTGGAAGGAGTTAACCAACAGGTTCAGGTGGGGGCGGTGGTTACTAAATTTGGAAAGAACAGCCAACAAAGTACTCCCTTGGTGACAACTTTTGTAATTTTCTGAAAATAAACTATTGTTAATTAACTGTTGTTGTCAGCATGAGTATTTCCCAATAGCTGTGTGGCTGCTACACAGATTCAATATAAGAAAACTTGGAATTGGAAAACTTTTACTCAAATGCACCAAATGGCGGTGGTTACTTCTTTGCCAGAACTGTACTAGGAGTTTGCTGAGGTTTTCAACAAGAGAGGGGCTTCACAGCTACCACCCCATAAGCCTTCTGACTATGTAATTGAGTTGGAGCCACAGGCAAGGTTACCCTGTAGTCGGGTATATGCCTTATCAGAGAAGGAGACACAACATCTCAGAACTTACTTAGACGAGATGTTAGCCTGTGTGTTCATCATACCATCTAAGTCCCCTGTCTCCTCTCCTTAGTTTTTTGTGCCAAAGAAGGAGGGCACATTGAGGACCTGCATCGACTATAGGGCATTGAGCAGGGTAACCATTAATAGCTGGCTTCTGTTGCTCTTAATTTCTGTATTGTTGTATCAGGTCAAGTTGGCAACCATTTATTCTAAATTGTATTTGAAGGGTGCTTACCATCTCATTAGGGTGAAAGAAGGTGATGAATGAAAGACAGCGTTCAGGAAAAAATGTTTTAGTACTTGGTGATGCCATTTGGGTTATCTAATGCTCCTGCAGCCTTCCAACATTTCATGAAGGAGGTATTGAGAGACTGTTTGGATTTGTTTGTGTTGGTGTACATAGATGACATTCAGATTTTTTCAGAAAATAAGGAACAGCATGTCAAGCATGTTAAGGCATTACTGACTCATTTACAAGAGTATCACGTGTTTTCCAAATTGGAAAAGTGTGAATTTCACACTACTAGAGTTGAGTTTTTGGGCTTCATTTTGCCCCCATATGGGGTAGTTATGGATGAACGAAAAGTGCAAGCAGTAACTAAGTGGCGACACCTCAGTGTGCAAAAGACATTCAATCATTTTTGGGTTTTGCTAATTTCTACTGAAGGTTTATTCATCATTTCTCAGCAATCATTGCACCCACTACTTGATTATTGAGGAAAGCAAACAAGTTTTAGTGGGATCAGGAAGTAGAAAGCGCCTTTGTGAGATTAAAGACGGCCTTCACGGAGGCCCCAATTCTTTGTCATCTGAAATTGGAGAGAGTGTTTCAGTTTGAAACAGATGCCTCTAATGTGGCAGTGGGGGCCATTCTGTCACAGACTAATGAGGAAGGTGTGCTACATCCTGTGGCATACTTTTCTCGCAAACTGACACCATGTGAACACAACTATGCCATCATGGACAAGGAGCTTGTGGCCATTAGGGAGGCATTTAGGGAATGGCGTCTTTATCTCATGGCGGTACAACATTCAGTAGTGGTCATTACGGAACACAAGAATTTACAATATTTGAGATCAGCCCAGACCTTGAGTTCACAGCAACTGAGATGGGCCCAATTCATTGAGGAGTTTGATTTCACAGTAACTTACAGAGCAGGCCGGAGTAATGGTAAGGCGGATGCTCTTTCTCGACAGGAGAATTTAGGTAGGCAAGATCAGGTGGTAAGGAGTATCATTCCAACAGAAAGGATTGTGGGAGCAGTAACTCAGGTGGGGTTGGAAGAGGTACGTCAAGGATTTCCCCAAACAGGATAGACAGAGTGGGTACAGAAGGGGAAGGCCAGAGTGATACAAAAAGGTTTACCTTATCATGAGGGGAAGTTATTTCTTCCTTATGAGGCATTGAGGAAGAAGGCTTTGTTCTGGTGTCCTGATTCACCTATGGCAGGACATGGGGGGGTGGGGTGAGAAAGACACAAGAGATTGTGCAACACTATTTTTGGTGGGAAGGGTTGGCCTACGAAGTTAAGGAATATGTGACTAAATGTGAGATTTGTGTATGATCTAAGGCAGATCATATGAAGAAGGCAGGACATTTGCAACCATTAGCCAAGCCTACATGACCATGGTCATGTGTGACTATGGATTTTGTAACTGAATTACCCCTGGATGGGAAATGTGATACTATCTTGGTGGTAGTGGGTTATTTGACCAAGCAGGCTCATTTCATACCATATGAAGGAATACCCAGTGCTGGGGTATTGGCTGAAATGGTTTTGCAGCACATAGTGCGATTGCATGGGTTACCCAGGACTATTGTGTCAGATCGGGGGTCACAGTTCACCTGTCGGTTTTGGCTGGATTTCTGCAGAATGCTTGGAATCTTGTGTGCATTATCCACTAGTTAAGAAGAAGGTAATCAACCTGCGCTCCTGTGTGGTTACTTTAGGATTATATGCAATTTACAAAGAATGTTAAATTGACTTCAGGTGCAGAGGAGATAATAAACAACCCTCGCATATGGGTTGTAACATATGAAACAAACAATAAAGTTCCCAAGTGTGGGAACTCCCATTCCTCTGCACACTATTAATGGCTCAGAATGAGTCCTAGTAATTTGAAAAAGGTATATTATATTCAGGTTTCTTTTCTGAAATCACATTTAATTTAAAACATCAAATGAACAATTATATATATGAGATTCATTACATATATGAAAAATTGACACAATTGGATTTTCTTGTCAAACATGGTTGATTTATTTGTGGCCCGATACGTTCCGTGAATAATTACTTCTTCAGGGGCAAATTAACAGATTTCAACAATTATATCTAGAAAAAATATTTAATATCCACTAGTTATCAGCCACAGACAGATGGTCAAACTGAGGGAGTAAATGAAACCATGGATTAATATTTGCAATGTATTTTGATGGAAGGGAGGCCTTCATGGGTTTGGTCCCTTTGGTTAGCTTAATTCTGTTCAACAATGTCAAACATGATTCTTTAGGGAGGTCTCCACATTGCTGCTTGTATGGGAAAGACTGCCAAATGTTACCAGAAGCGGTGCCCAAATTTGATAAGATTCCAGTGGTAACTAAACACACGCAAGAGATTCTTGAGATTCAGGAGAGGGCACGCCAAAATCTGAACAAAGCTAAGGTGAATTATAAGGAACAGGCAGACCGCAAAAGACGTTGTAGTCCTAAGTATGCGGTCGGAGAGCGGATTTGGTTGTGCACTCACCATTAAAAGAAAAATTATTCCCACAAGCATTTTTCCCGGAAAATACATATTTTTGTAAAAAACATTTTGCATATATATTTAACTTTTACAATGTGTTTATAGTTATATGTGCTGTTGTTGAAGACAAAGTAACCTGCTCCTCTAACTTTGCACAAATACTATACTCAATATATTCTACAATAGTACTTTAAGAGGACAATCTATTACACACATATGTACATAGGTAAACATTTATTTTTTATTTTTAAATATTTTCATAACTGTGGCTACCATGCTAACCAATGAGATGAAGAGCTTTGGATGCGTGCTTATTTGCAGCAAAGACTGTAAGTCTTGTCCACATCTACGGTACTGGCCAATCACAGCGCAATACATATATTTGTCGCTACAATGCACATACCTGAGTTGTGGCTGCAGATACCCTTAATTCTTTTACATATCTCAAGCAAGTATATGTAGAGGTATAAAAGCTCAAACGAGGGTAGGCTGAGGCGAGAAGGTGGTATAAAGTCTATATGCGAAATTTGAATCTAAGACCCAGGAAAAAAAAAATTATTTTCTGGGAAATTTGCTGCTAGTTGTAGCTATATATACTTGTGTATATCCATGGCTACAAAAAGAATTCTGAAAAATGTACTTCACTAACACAAAATGCATAAAATAGATCACATAACATGTAGTGATCTATTATTTAAGTCTGTGTTTTATTTCATCTATTTTTATAACTTAGAGCAGTGGTCTTCAAACTTTCTTGGCCTGGGCTCTCCATGAGCAAAATATGGGCAGGCCAGGACCCCCCAAAAATGCCAAATGACCAGCAAGTCCAATTGGCTATGAACTATTGCGCGCAGTTGCCACAACCCGCTCCCATTATAGCCCTGTGGCTCACCCACCTGCTCCAATTACAGTCTCTGGGATCCCTCATCCCCCATTTAGCCCAGTCCGTGCCCCCTCCCCACCACAACACAGTCCTTGGGCTCTCCCTATCCTGCTCCCACCAGTGTCTCTGGGATCTCCCCACCCTGCTCCGATAGCAGTCTCTAGGCTCCAGGGACAATCCCCTCAGCTCCTCAAATCGCGCTCCCAGCACAGCCCCTGCGTGAGCCTTACTCACAGCACAGTCCCAGGGCTCCCCCGCCCCTCTCCTCTTACCTCACTCCCTGATGGGAGGCAGGGCGACAATTAGCAGAGACATATGTCCCTTAAGAAATGTGGATGAGTTGTAATAAGAAGTGAGAAGGGTGAATAATGCTTTATGTTTTATGGCATAATGGCCTAGTGCTTTAAACCCCAAGGGGGATTTGTTAGGTTCACATTAATATGTGTGATGTTATTGTGACAGTGTATGCAGGATGGAGAGAATAAAACTAAAGCCATAATGTTATTGCTATTAAATAGTGTTTCGATAGTATTATTTAAACACTTGAAATGCAAAGAAAAACCTTAACAAATATCTATATCAACTAAACCTCGGGAGATGTGTTCATTTGCTTAAATTGTACACATCCTGGGATCACTATTTGACCAAACTGTGTGATCCTGGGCAAATCATTTAATCTCACTGTATCTATCCACAGCGTTTGTAAGTGATTCACTTCATAGCTTATGTTAATATATCAAACTATTATAAAAAAGGCCTAATGACTATAGATTTGCTCCATATATAACAATAGTCAATTTTAGGTAATTTACACCACAAAGTTATTTCTGTTGGTGTTGGTGCAACGCACATGCAAAATAGGAGGTTTGCATGTATTTTGCCCCACAGAGCCTGGAAAGAGCTCTAATAGATGAGTCGTTCTGTATCTGTAAGGGTCCTACATTATTTTTGTTATGTTTGTTTGTTTGTTTATTTTATTTGTATAGCGCTCCAAACCCAGGGGTAGAAGGGCGCTTAAGAATACGGTTACAGCGTTTGATAAGTATCTTTGTGTTACATACTTCGTACAAACTTATAATACATACATATAAATGCAGTTTATGTGTATTTTTTTAAATGCCATTTGCCACTAATGTTACCAAAAAAGTTGATTGTGGGGTGTGAATGATACCGAATGGAATTGCGCACAACACATGATGCTTCTGATGTGCTATCAATCCAAAGTGTCCTGCAAAACCATTTTGTAAAGTTGGCCACCATAGGTGGAAGCTGGCAGGGAGGTGCACTGTGATCCATGTGTCATATTGGCAGTGGGAAGTAAGATGCTCTGTGATTTATGTGTCATGGTGAAAGCTGTCAGTGAGGTGCACTGTGTATTATGTGTCACATGGCAGCTGGCTGAAAGGAACCCACACTTACAGCTGTCACTTCGGAACAGTAAAATCATTGTCCTTCACTGAGCACATGGTGGTTTATGTGCCGTATTGACAGACTGCACAGGAAGAAGCATACATGTGTACTTAAATCAGCCAAGATAATGTGAGTGGAGGACATCAACAATGGTAACAATGTGTAAGATATGGGTGTTGTTATAGCAGAAGCCTGCTTTGGTCAAGTTTTCTCTTACGTTTGTTTTATTTCTATTTCTCCATTTTTTTTTTCTGAAATGTGCCTCTCTTAGTATACATTGGTGGGTTTTTGTGCTCTCAGCCCAGAGGCCGCCGTCTTTCTCGCAGAAGCACTCCTACACACCCAGTCTCCTGCAGTCAATCCATCTGAGAATCTAAATTATAGTAAAAACAAAATAATGTAAAAAAGAAGATTTTTTTCAGGTTGTGAGTGCGCAACCCCATGGACATGAGGCCATGGGCCCCCAGGGGGTCGCACCCCACAGTTTGAATAACGCTGACGTAGAGGGTGGTCGTTAAAAGGGCCATTTTGGGAGATGGAAAGAGGATGGTGGAACTGGAGGGGAAAAACATTAAGGATAAAACATGCAAAAAAGGGATTTAATAACGTTTTGGTGTTTTGTTCTTTTATGTGTCTTCTTATTTATTTTTTTTAAAAGGGGGAAATTGCACCTCCTCATCCTCCTTTCAGGAATGGTTCTCCTTCACAAGGAAGTACCTCCAACTGTCAGAACTTCTCTTCATACCACTATGCTTCTTCCGTGGTGGGCATGGTGACAGGTCCCAAATCACCTTGTCATTGCTACTGCCACTTCTGCCAGACATAATGTAAAATGTCTGACTGGCGAGGAAAATGACAAAAAAGAACAATGTCAAAACAAAAAGGACAATTTCACAAGAAAACGTTTTTAAAAAACAATTAAAACAACAAATATATAAAAACAACAAATAACAAGACAAGGGAAAGAGGTTGAGTAACAGAGTGGGAAACAAGTATGGTAAAATGAGGAATAAGCAGCAAAAAGTACTTTGAGTATCATAGATCACCTGTTCACTGCCAAGGATTACAAGCAATGACAAAAATCAAGTAATTTCCTATGGAGTGGTTGATATTCACGGCTACACCCTCAGGCCAATTGGATGATGTACATTGTATCTACGGCTATCACGCAACTTAGCCGTGTATACGCAACTCCCTCTCTGATTGGTCTATGCAGTTGATGCGGATATATATCATGTGTATCTGCGTAACTGCAGCACACATTCCGATTGGTCAATGCTGCAAGCTCAGATAATCGCCATACAGCGTTGGTGTAGCTGCAACTCACTATCTGATTGGGTGGTGCAGTTGATGCAGATATTTTTCATGCATACCCACATAATTACAGCGTGTGTTTTCGACTGGTCAATGCCGCACACGCGGATAATCATTATATGGTGTGGGCGTAGCGCGTATACACAACTTGCGCTCTGATTAGTTGTTGCAATTGATGCAGATATATGTCATGTGTGGCTGCATAATCGTAGAACGCATTTTGATTGGCAGTGCCACACACGCGACTATTCATAATAACCTCGGCTATAAAATGCGATCCCTGATTGGTTTGTGGGCATAGCCGCCTATACTCACTATGTACGTGGGGATGAGAGATGACAGCCACATGAGGGACGCAGTATTCTTCCATTTATCAAGAAGAAGACACCCTAATTCCAGAGTTTCTGATGGCATATTGCCACTATTCAGAAATACAAAACACCTCCAAAACAAATGTGAGATTGATGTTAATAATGCTTATAAAAATGTCCAACAATGTAACTTCCAACAATCTAAATATCCTAGGAATGCAAATCCCAGAAATCCTCAAGTATTGAGATGAAAAAAGAGGAACATGGAGTTAATGTGGAATGAAAGTGATGTTAAGTGCAGCATGAAATCTAGTTGCCAAACTCCAAATAAGCTATGTGGGACATTCACATATGGAAATCACCTGCAAAGCACAAACAAAGGAGAAGGAGAGAAGAGCTGCAGAGTGCACAGAGCAGGAAGTGAATCCAGAAGCAGAGTCACAAACACAAAGGCAAGCCATGCAGGAAGAAGAGGACACTTGCCAGTAACTGCCCCGAGAAGAGAAATTCCTGTGAGGTTATAGTGGGAGCCCTTTAGGGACCGCTAGAAGCGAGAAGTCACTTGCCACAAAATTAGAGGGGATGCAGTCATGTGGAGTGGCACTGGTTCTCTCAGTGAAGGAAGGAAAAGCTGATGCAGGACCGTAGAGACACTGCTTGGTCTGGTACAAACTCTTTGCCCCAGCTGCGCGGCATACCATTGAGTCAACCTGGAGGACCTGCAGAACCCTGAAAAAATGCTAACAAGTAAAAAATTAATTGGGGTGGCATTTTGAATACCGACCACATACAATTGAAGGACAAGGGCAAACATTGTACAATTCTACTAACATGAGATGTCAGTTTGGGCAATCCTGGAACAAGGAACAAGCATTGCCATGAGCCAAAAGAACCTAAGAGTCAACAACAGGTACAGAGTAATGAAGTACAACTGTTTTATGCTTTAAAGGAAAGTGAACATTGCAATAAAGATCTGGGGAAAGATGTGCAACAACCAGTATACCTTTTTCTTGGAAACGAAACCTGGAAGGAGAGTACACCAGGGAATCTGCATGAACCAAAAAGACAATTTGTGGCAGGGGAGTATACCAGGATATCTAGAAATAGCTGAGAAGTTCCTGGCAGGAGAGTGTACCAGGAAGTTATAATGTTGAATGTTTATGTGAAACAAACCCTTGTGCCTTCCCCGCCCACCTGGTGCCTTCCTGCTTGCCGCTCTTTTCACCACCTAGCAAGCCCCGCCCACATGGTGCCTTCCTGCCTGCCACTTTTTCACCACTTAACAAGCCCCGCCCACCTGGGGCCTTCCTGCTTGTTGCTCTTTTTCACCAGATAGCAAGCCCCGCACACCTGGTGCCTTTTTGCTTGCAGGTGTTTTTCACCACTCAGCAAGCCCCGCCCACCTGGTGCCTTCCTGCTTGCTGCTCTTTTTCCCTACTTAAGGAGCCCTCCAGCCTCTTTTCCTTTGCAGATGAGTGGATGTAGGTCACCTGGCCTAAGCACCACCCACCTTCTTAGCCCTGCCTCTTCCTTCCTGCTCTTAACTATTAGATCAAGGGCGTCTCTCGCCCGGGCGTCCTAAGCGAAGGGCAGAGGAAGAAAAGTGCAATTCCTGTTTGGACCTGTTAGGACCAGGAGGACCCAGGCCCGACCCCATGCTCAGAGAGCAGGTAAGTATGCACCTACATGTGTTACTCCCTCTGTCCCCACAGGCCATCCCCACCCCCTCTCTTCCCCCCGTGATGTTCCCTTGTGCCCCCACTATGGTCGCACACAGTTGTTGCCTGTTTTGCTTGATTCTTCTTCCTTGTTCCCCACTCACCCCTCTCAAGACTACTTCTGCAGGAGTCTGTCCTGATACATTCTGGTTTCACCATCACCATCTTGCAGCCAATGCTGGATTTGACTTTTATGGACTTCATTCATTCACGGTGCATCACCCTTTCTCAGCTCTCATGCTGGAATTCCTTTTCATCTTGTACTCATGTTGGCCCTATATCATGCTGTTCCCATCTTCATCTTGTACCCTGGCTTGCAACATTATGTGTTACTACTGACTTCTGCAATTGTATTCACTCTCCACTCTTGCTTCTCCACTCTTTTGACTGCTACCTCTCTGTTCTCTCCTCCTTTCCCTTCTCCCTTTTCCTTTCTCCTCCCCTTACTTTCTTCTATGCACTTACTCTATCAGAATTGTCCCAGGACCTAGTATAATAGCAACCTCGTCAGTCTCCTCCCTCCTCCCCTTACTGTTTTTTTCCTCCCCACCCCCCTCCAGGACTATCTGAAATGTCATCACGCCTAGTATGATAGTCGCTTGTTTTGTTCCTCCCCTACCTTTCTGCACCCCTATCTCTCACCTTTTGTTTTCTCCGGCTCCACCAGAAATGTCCTTAGGCCTAGTACGGTAGTTGCCTGTCTGTTTCTATTTCCTTCCCACTCTCCCCCTCCCTTCCTTATCTATGGGCCTCATTACAACCCAGGCGTTAAAAGGTTAACGGCGCCGTAAAAGTTGTTGGTGCCGTTAAACCCTTAATGCCTGATTACGAGGTCCCTTTGCGGGTTACACTAAAAGCAGGTGTTAAAAAAACAACCCGCAAAGGGACCTAGGAGCTAATTACGGCACCATAATTTACGGTGCCATAATTAGCGCCTTCCCCATTCCCATTGAGCCCTATGGGCCAAAAATGGGAATGGGGAAGGGCCATGGTGGCATGGGGAATTACCGCCCCGCCAACCTCGGAATGGGGTGGTAATTCCCCATTCCGCCATGGCGGAGTCGGTAAGTTACCGGCATGGACCATGGTGCTATTCGCACCATGGTCCAACGCCAGGGTCGTAATGAGGCCCTATGTCTTAGCTCTTGCACTATCTGAAATGTCATCAGGCCGAGTACGATAGTTAATTTCACATCCTTACTGTTCATGGCGTGTGAATGTCATTGTATTTCCCCTTGTTCCCTCCCTTGCCTTGAAGCGCTTTGAAACACATTGTGTATAGGCGCTATATAAATAAACTATCATATCATATCATATCATATCATACCTTTGAAAAAGTTGTTAAAGTTGAAAAGACATTGGGCCTCATTACGACCCAGGCGCTAATGGGTTAACAGCACCGTAAAAAGCTGCGGCGCAGTTAACCTATTAGCGCCTAATTACGAGGTCCCTTTGTGGGACCCGACCTTAACGGCTGGTTTTACCAGCCGTTAAAGTAGGGACCCGCAAAGGGACCTTGGTGCTAAGTACGGTTAAGCGGCAATTTGCGGCACCGTACTTAGCGCCTTCCCCATTCCCATTAAGCCCTATGGGGCAAAAATGGGAATGGGGAAGGGCCCATGGTGAATGGGGAATTGCCGCCCCGCCAACCTTGGAATGGGGTGGTAATTTCGCCATTCACCATGGCGGACCCCGGCATGGACCTAGCACCATGGTTTAGTGCCGGGGTCGTAATGAGGCCCATTTACTTTGCCATTCTGGGAAAAAGTGTTTGATAGAAAAGACATTTAATTTGCTACCCTGAGAAAAGCGTTCTACAGAAAAGACATTTCCATTATCATCCTGAGAAAAGTATTCTATAGAAAAAACTGTTATTTTATCAATCTGAGGAAAGTATTTTGTGAAAAAGAAATTTGAATTGACTTTAACAGAAAATTGTTGGAACAAAACTCTTTCAACAGTTTTCCTGAAATAGTTCAGGGGAAGGGAATTAAGCCCTGTATAGAAGCAGTTTTTTGTTGGATTTCTACTTTGGGATTTGTGCACATTTGTGTTAAGTTGCAAACACAGAGTTTTACCTTTCACCTTTTGATTGTATGTATTAGCGTGAGGGTCAGATACCCTTTGGACACAAGGTCAGTTTGCTTTACTTTTAGTTTTGTAGGCAGGGACACTCTCACTAGGATAGGGACAGCTAGACCTTATTCCAATGCTCTATATTTTAATACAAATGGTAAATGTTGAGAACATTACAATTTTGAGTCTGCCTCTCATTTCTGACCCCTCAAAGGAAGCCTGCAAGAATATTCCAAACGTTCAAAACGAATTTGTCCAATCCCTTTTTACCCTCCATTGCTCCTAAACCTCTTTCCTTTGTCTTGTGCTGAGTGTTTTCTTTATATTTATTATTTTACCTTCTTATTTTCTTTTTTTTTAAACCTCTTTGATTTGCAGTGGCAAAGTATTTTTTTGTGGTGTCTTTTTTTGAATTATCACATGTCCCTCTCTGTTTGACAAGCTGTCTGAACACAGCAGTGACAAGGAGGTGGTTTGGGCCTCAACTGCTTCACCTCCCCACAAGAAACAGTGTGGGATGAAAACTACACTGGACAATAGGAGACATTTTATGGTGAAACAACACCATAGACGGAAGGAGGTAGAAACACCATGTGTACTTTGTGCCAAAAACTACTGAAGAGGGGACCAGCATTGTCACAATCTCAGAGTCTGGCGACGTATGTGATAATTCAACACCTAGTGAGAGTCCACTTTAATGATGTGGATGAGTCATACCATCAAACTCATTATAAACATAAACTGAAGGCCCACGCACTCCAGTCAGTATGGCGTTACCTTCAAGACACCTCCACCTCTGCCCCTTGAACATATTCTACCCCTCCGGCTACACCACCACCAGCTACAAGTGCACACTCCTCCACTGCTACTAGCCCTCGATCTGATGCAGTACCAAGTTATGCGCTGCATATGTCACAATTGGTTCATGGTGGGAGATCCCACTCTAGTTGGATGAGTAAGGACCATTTCCGAACAGCAGGTCAACTGCCATCACTAGGCATATTTTTTAAAGTGGCAATTCCCCCCCCCCCCCTTTTTGTGTAAAAAATAAAAATAAAAAAACAGAGAAAACAAAAAAATCCACCCCAAAAGTTAACTTGTATGAATCAACCTTAATGTCCTTACCTTCCCAGTTCCACCCTCCTCCTTCCCTCTCCCCAAAACAGCCTTTTTCCTGGCCACCCTATAAGTTATAAAAATGGATGAGATAAAACACAAACTGCAATAATAGATCACTACATCTTAGGTTATTTATTGTATGCAGTTTGTGTTGATGAAGAGTGCAGGTAGGGTGAGTGGGTGGAAGTAGAGAGGGTGCAGGTCAGGTGGGTGTGAGTAGAGAGACTAGGTGGGGATAGAGAGGGTGGGGGTAGGGTGTCTGAAGATAGAGAGGATGGGTGGTTGAATGGTAGAAGTAGAGAGGGTGGAGTAGGGTGGGTGAGAGTACAGAGGGTTGGAGTATGGTGGGTGGAGGAACTGAGGGTAGAGTGGGTGAGGGTTGAAGGGGAGGATGGGTTTCATGTTAAGAGCAGCGGTACACTGGGCACGGGTAGAGGGAAGGGTGAGGGGGTGGGTGAAGTGAGGGTGGGGTAGGGTGGGTGAGTAGAGGTAGAAAGGATGGGGTAGGGTAGGTTGGGGTCGAGAGGGTGCAGGTGGGGCTGGTAGGGTTAGAGAGGATGGAGGTAGGGTGGCTGGACAAATATTTCAAAAGAGTAAATGTAAATACCTCAGGCTTAACTCGGGGCATTCCCATTTATATCTGCCCTAATGCTATATCCCATAATGCCATTTTCGATGTGATTGTTAATCCATTCTCTTCTAATATATATATATATATATATGCTATTAGGCTTCAGAATGGGAACGCGCCAAGTTAAGGTGGTCCTGATTTCCCCAATGTGTTGAACTTTCAGGGTTTGGTTGCAATACGTTTCTCACCTTAACTGACCTTTAGCTAATGTTTTTTCATGGAATAGTATATTTTTTCATTGCCACTCAACTTGGGCCATGCCTACTGTATATTTGCCAGTTCCACTGTCCATGGCCCTTGGGCATAGGCAGCGCCATGGCCTTCGGCAGTTCCCACTGTTTATTTTTCGGCAGTTCTGGCCATGGCCACGACTTTAGGCTATGCCTACTGTATGTTTTTCCATGACACTGTCCTTGATCTCAGGCCATGGCCAGTGGCCACAGCCTTCAGTCTTCAGCCGTGCAACTGTATATTTGTCAGCACCACTGGCTTAATACCTGTGGTTATTCTACACAGCCGTGTGTACAATAACAACCAATCAAGTGGTGTGGTACGAAAATGAGGCTACGGCTAGGCGAAATGCTGATTACACATAGATGCCAACAACCAATGAAACTAGTTATTTATATTCTATCAAAACTGCAGCTATCAGGAAAAATTGCAACAAAAAATGATTTCCTGCCCGCCCAGGCCCTCGGCACAGTGCCCTTGCATCTGTGCCCGCTCTCCCGACTCCCCTGATAGCCTCCTCACTTGCCCTGTGCTCTCTCATTCCCCCCAAAACACTCTGTTTTCTGTGATGCAGGTTTGATTGAAATGTCACCTAGTCGTGAATATATCTATGCGATTCTGAATAACTGGCGTACACCAACAATCAATGAAACTAGTTATTTCTATTCTATCATAACGGCAGATATTGGGAAAAACAGCGGTGATGAAAGGTTTACCTGCCCTCCCAGGCCCGCAACACGTGCCCCCCACATCTCTACCAGCTCCCTCACTCGCCTGATGGCCTCTCCCATTCCCCCTGCAACACTAGTAATTTTTGGGATGCAGTTTGCTATGAAATGTCGACTATTCACGGCTATTCTCCCCAATAGCTGTGGTTAACAGCAACAATGTCTGTGCTTCGTGTTGCACACTTTATCCATAGACCCCTCCAGCTCCCAAATTTCACTTGGAGTCCTCTTGCCTCCCCCCTGCCTCTAACCTGAAGGCATTTCAATGTTTTTTTACCTGGAACTGGAATGTTTAAGATTTTCTGCTATATGTGGGTATAGACATAGCTATTCCTCACATCCAGGAAATAAAAATATGGTGGATTTTTCATCTCTGAAAACCCTGGACTTGCAAGGCATCATGGGAGATATAACTATTGTTGAAGTGAGAAGGGGGCACCCGCTTCTACATCAAATAGTTAAAAGAACTACTGGACGGAATAACACCAAACCATAAAAGGATCGCTAGTCAACGCTTCATGCCCCACTTGTTTCGGACCCGATTCAATTCTGTCCAACGGTTTTGGATGTGTGGTCCGCCAAAAATGTATCCTTTTGTCTATCGGAAAATGAATGGGTACTAGGCAAAACGGTATACATAGAGCTTTTAAGCAACAAGGGGGCTCCCCTATATCCCCTATATCTCGGTTAAATATTTTTTAAACGACTGGATTGATTTACCCCAAACCAGTCAAAGTAATTAAGTCAATGCGTTGTTCCCAAATTGGTTCATATTTGGTCCAAATCTGCCTAGTGATTTTAACACTATGGGCCTCATTACACGGAAGGCGGTGATCCAGGGTGCTATTAGCACCCTGGACCATGCCGGTAAATTACCGGCACCGCCTTGGCGGTAAGGGGATTTACCGCCCCATCCCAAGGTCGGTGGGGCGGTAAATCCCCCTTCCGCCATTGCCCTTCCCCATTCCCATTTCTGCCCCATAGGGCTCTATGGGAATGGGGAAGGCGCTAATTACGGCACCGCAATTTTGCGGTGCCGTAATTAGCTCCGAGGTCCCTTAGCGGGTTGGTTTTTAATGCCTGCAAAAAGCAGGCGTTAGAGCACCAACCCGCTAAGGGACCTCGTAGTACGGCGGTAAGGGTTAACGGTCACCGTTGCCATTAACGGTGACCGTTAACCCTTACCGCCGTCCGTGTAATGAGGCCCTATGACTGTAAAAAAACTGCACTTTTTCACTTTTTCTCTAAGGCAAAATGAAAGGCATTAGGCTGAAAACTGTGTTTTTATGTTTTCCTAATAACGTTTTCATTATTTAACTGATTGTTTCCAAAATGTCCAGTTTGGGGTGCCCTTGACAACATGTGTGTTTAGAAAATAAATGTCAATCAAATCCTTCTGCAAGTCAAAAGTAATTATCCTCACTCAGCCTCGCTGCATCAAAGCATGAAGGTCGATATAAAGAGTTTAAGGAGCAGGGGCACCCCATTCTCTGTGGAATATTTTAAAAACTTCCAGACATATTTTCCCCGAGCCAGTCATGGAAATTAAATCAATGCTTTGTGTCTAAGTTGTTTTTTATGTGATCAAACTTCTGGAAGACTATTTAAACCACACCCTCAGAACAGAACACGCTTCGCGTTATTCTGCACTCCTGCAGCGTAACGCTCACCGTGTCTGCTATCTTAAGGCCAGTCTTCAGCCACTCCCGTCCGGACTCACTCGAGCTAACTGCAAGGAAAGAAGAGAGAAGAGAAACTGAACAAGACTCTTACCAGATGTGCCATCTCGATTGCTTGGGAGTCTCCGCTTCTGCTGAGCTGAAAAGAAAGACACCAGGTTAGCCGCGCAGACTACGTTAAATACATTGCAACACTTTGCAACGCTAATACTTACCAGAAGGCTGCTGATCCTTGTGATCCATCGAAGCACCATCACTTGATCGCCGCTCCGGAGCTGCCGCCCCTGTCAAACACAAGAAGGCATTAGGTTAGCTGTGCAATGGGGAAGGGCCTCATTAAAGACATTTAAATCTTACGCAGCGCTACTACTCACCTGAAGGCTGCATTTCCTTGCGGTCCCCCAAGACATCATCACGCAATCTCTGCCCGGAGATACCGCACCTGCAGAATAGAAAAAGAACAGCAGATTAGTTGTGCAGAAAGACAATACCATATGTTAAGACATTATCGCATAACGCTGGCATGGAAACTTACCTTGGAATTCAGCTCAACATTTCAGGGGAGGAGTCCGTTTCATTTTATTCACCAAGGGGAAACCTCCAAAGAAAAGGCACAAGAGTTAACTTTGATAACTTTAACTCTAAAGCAAGCCATATCATTGGTATAAAGACTTCACTCATTGAGTCATAGTTGCCTGGAACTCTTCAGGATCAGTGAAGTAGATCCTTGAACTGCTACGCACCCCTGCATACAGTCGCAGGATTGAGAGTCCGCCATTCATAACATTAAGGTGAGACATAGCAGAGGGGTGCACAAGGAGGCCATGGGAGGTGGGAGTCTGTCCTCCTCCTTACGGTTAGGTAACATTTCATTTGAACATTTTAGGTAAAAGGCAAATCTGCTTCTAGTGATGGAAGGGGCAAACAGAGGGGGCACGTGGAGCCATTCAGCATCGGACCATCTAGTTCCGTTCGGCGCCCCTGTGGAGACCAGGTGAGCGTAACAGAATGCAAAGCTTTCACACAAACCTCTACGTGGGCACCATGGAAACCTCAGAGACTGACCAATTAGCCCAGCTTTTGGGGGAACTCAGAGCAGAAGTGCATTCGGCTTGACAAGAGACCAACGCTCTAAGAAGAGAACTGATTGTGGCAAAAGAGCGTACCGATGATCTAGCCATACAATTACTCCAAGCCCAGGTTGGCCACACGCCGTTACCAGGAATAGGGGCATCAGTCCCAACTCAGTCAAGTAATCCAGTGCAGGTGGTCCTTCTGAGAGCCATACATTTGGCTCCACCAGAATGCTTTGCGGGAGACCCTAAACGGTTTGCGGTTTTTATGAACCAATGCCGCCTACACTTCCTATGCAAGCTAGGGGCCTTTCCGAACGATCAAGCAACGTGGCCTTTGTTCTTTCATACCTCAGTGGCAGCACTGCAGACTGGTCCATACCACTAGTTAATAAAGACGATCCCCTTCTTCGAGATTTCCAGGGGTTTCAGCAGAATATGGAGAAGCTGTTTGCCCGACACCCCCAAGGCCAAGCTTTAGATAATGAACTGCTGTCTCTTCATCAAGGGAACCAGGATCTGTTAACATATATTGCAACCTTCAACAGATTAGTGGTGGAGACCAGTTGGCCAGAAGACAAAAGAACTACGTTATTTCACCGTGGGCTGAGAGGTGAATTGAAAGATGTTTTGGCTCAAGTGGTCAACCCACCCCGAGACTGTGTGGAATAAATTGACTTAGTGGTACAACTAGACCACAGACTGCAGAACCGGAAAGCTGACTGAGCTAGATTGGAGAATCAGGTGTTTGTGCATCAGAGAGACAACACCTCCAAGACCACAGACACGCAATTGGAGGTGTACAAGGGCCGCTATCTAAATCCGAGAGGCACAAGAGAAGACAACAACAATTGTGCTTATATTGCGGGACGGCGGGCCACTTTCTCTGAGACTGTCCAGTGAAGCCACCCAAGAAGGCAGTCGGGGTCACCTATAAGGTCAGTGCCGAACCAGAGCTGGAAAACTACCCCGCCCGACAAGCGTAGAGGTCCGCTTGTCGAGCGAGAAGAAGGAATCCCAGACCTCGCATCTAGCCTTACCGATAAGCCTCATTAGTCACCAGCACCAGTCTCGTATGCACACAGTCAGAGCTTACATCGACAGCGGAGCCATAGGTAACTATATGGATCAAGAATTGGCTTCAAGGATGTGTCGTTCTCTTTGCCAAAAAGCAACAACTCATTTGTTCACCACTGTCGACGGAACAGAGATCTCTTCTGGTCCTGTAACACACTCGACAAAGGAAATGACGCTGTTGTGCCAAGACGGGCATCGAGAAACCATTGTGTTCGACTTAATCAAAGCCCCACAATTCCAAATAATTCTGGGAATGCTGTGGTTAGAAATGCATAATCCTTGCATAGACTGGCGTGATAAGAGGCTGACCATCTCAGAATGTGCTCATACCTGCTATCCAGAAGAATCCCTGACCAAGAAAATCGCAACAGTCATGAGTCCAGCAAATTTGCTACCCCAGGAATACCAGTATTTTCAGGATGTTTTCCAGAAGGACCAAGCCAATACTTTACCACCCCATCGACCATATGATTGCCAGATCAACCTAATACCTGGTGCTCAGATCCCATGCAGTAGAATTTACGCCCTCACGGAACCCGAAAATCTTCATCTAAAACAATACTTAGATCAATACCTGGCTAACGGCTTCATTCGCCCGTCCAAGTCTCTGGCGGCCTCGCCCTTATTCTTCGTCCCTAAAAAGGAAGGAGGCCTAAGAACTTGTATCGACTACCAAGCATTAAACCAGGTGACAGTAAAAAACCGGTACCCCCTGCCTCCAATCCCGGAAATGCTGGACCAAGTAAAGGATGCTCGAATTTACACTAAGTTGGATCTCAGAGGGGCGTACCATCTCCTACAAGTCAAAAAAGGAGATGAATGGAAGACCGCCTTCTGCACTAACTATGGGATATTCGAATATCAAGTGATGCCCTTTGGGCTTTGTAATGCCCCGGCAGCATTTCAATATTTTATGAATGATGTCCTTTGAGAGCTAATTGATGTTTGTGTCGTTGTATATATTATCATATCCTGGTGTACTCAGCTTCCGAGCGGGATCATGTGAAACACGTCCGTGCCGTACTTGAAAAACTTCGGCAACATAAGTTGTATGCCAAATTAGAAAAATGTTTCTTCCACGTTACAGAGGTCGAGTTTCTTGGGTTTGTTCTAACTCCATGTGGTGTTCGTATGCATTCGCGGAAGGTAGACGCCATCCTCAAGTGGCCCTCTCCAACTTCAATCAAAGGAGTTCAGAGCATGCATGGATATGCAAACTTCTATCGAAGGTTCATCCCAGGCTTTTTGCATTTGGTGCATCCCATCACATTCTTATTACAAAAGAACAAACGCTTTCAGTGGTCAGATGAAGCGGAAAAGGACTTTCAAGACTTAAAAAGAAAATTCACATCAGCCCCAGTCTTAAAACATCCTCGCCCAGATCACCCGTATGTGGTAGAAACTGATGCTTCCAGTTTGGCAATGGGAGCGGTCCTTTCTGAGAATGATCCCGACACAGGTCAACTTCACCCAGTGGCCTTTTGGTCACGAACATTTACAGCACCTGAACTGAATTATGCTCTAACCGACAAAGAGCTTCTTGCCATCAAGGCAGCATTCAAAGCTTGGCAACATTATCTCCTAGGAGCCAGACACACCATTACCGTGATTACAGATCACCGAAATTTACAATATCTAAAGACGGCCAAGGCTCAGTCCTCTCATCAGCTCCATGGGCGTTATTTTTCACAGAATACGATATTGTGATTACTTACAGATCACCGAAATGTACAATATCTAAAGACGGCCAAGGCTCAGTCCTCTCATCAGTTTCAATGGGCGTTATTTTTCACAGAATACGATATCGTGATTACTTACCGAACTGGTTGCCGAAACGGCAAGGCTGATGCTCTGTCCCGCATAGGGATGGAAGAAGCATACTCAAATCCGGATCCTGTACCCATTATCCCGGGAGGGAGAATCCTAGGAATCACTACTTCAGTGACCCTGGATGACATCCACAAGGAAATTTTGCATCTCCTCAATTCCGAGGCCTTACAGAACAGGTTGACTAAAAAGCAGATATCATCCAGTTACTGATCATTTACCTTATTTCCAAAGATGTCTCTACTTACCTAGTAAGGAACTTCAGAGACAGGTCATCTCAAATTATCATGAGTCGTTGGTGGAAGGCCACCCTGGAATTGCAAAAACCAAAGCCAAGATCAAAAGACATTTTTGGTGGCCAACATGGCGTAAGGATATCAAACAATTTGTGCATCATGCAGCATTTGTGCACAAAACAAAGCCCAGAAAAAGAAACCATTGGATCTACTACAGCCTCTGGATTTTCCACCTACACCCTTGCATACATGGTCCCTTGATTTTGTCATGGATCTTCCTCCCTGTAATAGCTTCAACACCATATTAGTGGTAGTAGACTTGTTTTCCAAAATGGCCCACTTCATTCCATTAAAAGGCTTGCCCTCAGCTTCAATTTTGGCAAAGGAATTCCTAGAACAAATTGTCCGGATACACAGATTTCCCTCTGCCCTAGTTTCAGATCGGGCAGTCAGTTTATCCCACAGTTCTGGAGAAAATGTTGCCAGTTGGCCCAAATTGACGTAAGGCTTTCGACCAGCCACCAGCCTCAAACAGATGGTCAAACCGAGAGAACAAACCAAACATTGGAACAATACCTAAGGTGCATGTTACATCAAACTGAAGGTAATTGGAAAGACATTTTATGGGTAACCGAGTATGCCTACAACAACTCTTTGCATTCCAGCACTGGACAGAGTCCATTCTATACAGTATATGGAATGCATCCACAAACCTCATAACTAGACCCACCTCAACATTTGGAAATGCCAGCCATAAGCAGTCTGCACACTACCATTACGCAGCCTTCAAGAAGACAACGGAACATTTAAAGCAAGCTGAAGAAAGATACAAGAAATCTGCAGATCAACATAGGAGTGAAGCTCCAAGATACCAGATTGGAGATGAGGTTTGGCTAGCCTCAAAGCACATACCACTAAAAGGAACCCACACATTTAATCCTAGGTATTTAGGACCATAAACCACTAAGGCCATCATCAATCCAGTGGCAGTAAAATTGGAGTTACCTCCGAACATGCGAGTACACCCCGTATTTCACTTTTCTCTTTTGAAACCAGTACAACCAGGAACTCGGATAACAAAACCACCAAAACCCATCTTGGTATAAGGTGAACCAGAATTCGAGGTGGAAGACATTTTGGACTCAAAGTTGGTCAAATCGAAACTTTTCTATCTTGTTGACTGGAAAGGCTATGGTCCACAAGAAAGGTTATGGGAGCCAAGTGACTATGTTCATGCGCCACGTCTAATAAACCGGTTCCATCAAAACTACCCTACCAAGCCTGGACCAGCGAGACAAACCACCTTGGGAGGGGCCTTGGGGGGGAGTGCTGTCACGACGCTGGCCCCAGACATCAGGAGCAGACCAGCCTGCCCAGGGTACCGGCACCCATGGAGACCCTAAAGGACCGAAAGGATTGCCTAAGGGATTCCTGGACTTGGTCCTGGCACCCTTGACGCCAGGCTTATACTACCCTTTCAGGCAAGGCAGGTTACAAAGTAAGAGAAACACGTGCAGACCAGTCTGAGGCAGGCTGAAGGGCCTACTTTACCTGGGAACTATTTGATAGGGTGTGGTTGGAGGGACTACTTTACCTGGGGACTACTTTTGGAAGACTATTTAAACCACGCCCTCAGAACAGAACACGCTTCGTGGTATTCTGCACTCCTGCATCGTAACGCTCACTGTGTCTGCTAACTTCAGGCCAGTCTTCAGCCACGTCCGTCCGGACTCACTCGAGCTACCTGCAAGGAAAGAAGAGAGAAGAGAAACTGAACAAGACTCTTACCTGATGCTCTATCTCGATTGCTCGGGAGTCTCTGCTTCTGCTCAGCTGAAAAGGAAGACACCAGGTTAGCCCCGCAGACCACGTTGAAGACATTGCAACACTGCACAATGCTAATACTTACCAGATGGCTGTTCATCCTTGTGATCCATCGAAGCACCATCACTCGATCGCCGCTCCGAAGCTGCCACACCTGTCGAACACAAGAAGGCATCAGGTTAGCTGCGCAATGGGGAAGGGCCTCATTAAAGACATTTAAATCTTACGCAGCACTACTACTCACCTGAAGGCTGCATTTCCTTACGGTCCCCCAAGACATCATCACGCGATCTCCGCCCTAGAGGTACCACACCTGCAGTATAGAAAAATAACAGCAGGTTAGTTGTGCTGAAGAACAATACTCTATGTTAAGACATTATCGCATAACGCTGGCATGGAAACTTACTTTGGAATTCAGCTCAACATTTCAGGGGAGGAGTCCGCTTCATTTTATGCACTAAGGGGAAACCTGCAAAGAAAAGGCACAAGAGTGAACTTTGACAACTTGAACTCTAAAGCAAGCCATATCATTGGTTTAAAGACTTGCCCCATTGGGTCATTGTTGGCTGGAACTCTTCAGGATCAGTTAGGTAACAATATCCATGAACTGCTACACACCCCTGCGTACAGTCGCAGGATGGAGAGACCGCCATTCATAACATTAAGGTGAGACATAGCAGAGGGGTGCACAAGGAGGCCACAGGAGGTGGGAGTCGGTCCTCCTCCTTATGGTTAGGTAACATTTTGTTTTAACATTTTAGTGAAATCTGCTTCTAGTGACGGAAGGGGCAAACAGAGGGGGCACGTGGAGCCATTCAGCATCGGACCGTCCAGTTCTGTTTGGCGCCCCTGTGGAAACCAGGTGCGCGTAACAGAAAATGAATGGAAGTAGGCCTTAAACAGCATTGTTTTGCTCCTTTAATAGCGTTTTCATTTTGTCTGGGAGGGCCCATCACAAAAAGGTTTTGCAAAATAACAGCCAAATTCATCGTGAAATTCAAAAGTTATTATCAATTCAATTTTTGGCTTTCCTGAGTAACTTGATACTCACTTTATTACTTTAATACATACATATATTACAGAGCTTATAACTTTGGTGCCATTCATCAAATCAATACAAACATATGTGACAAAAATATAGATATAATCTTAAATATTTTTGCTGCATTTGATGTGGTTTTGTTAAGGGGGGGCAAAGTTGTAGGGTAGCTGAAGAACAATTTTTGGCCAATTTATGGGCCATACAAAAACAATGGTATTAAAAACTCTTGAAATTCACTGAAAAATCATTAAAGTGCAGTTAAGTTAACAAGATTTAACACATTAAAGGAATGTATGGCAAGATAGCATACTTACCATTAGACCTAAATGAAAATGTAGCAACACTAGAATTAGGACAACCAGTACAACAACCTTTGTGATTGTACTATTTAATTGTGTGCAAACAAAAGACAACTACAAAGATTTAAGCATAGAAGAAAACGTAAAAGAAGCAACCCAAATATATGAAGATGCAACACAAACAGGTCAATTAGAACATGTTGATCATCTGAACACAGACAAACATTGTTGGCCATTAAACAATTCACCCACTACATTCAGAGACACCATGGAAGATGCATTAGAAACACATCAAAGGCGTCAAGCCAAAGGGCCTCCAATGAGCATATGGGAAAGAAGTGAAAGTTGTTTTCTACTAATCTTTCCTACAATTCAATTTGATTCGATAAAGATGTATTTAGGTCTATTGACCATAAAAGCAATGTCACAAACATTTCATAATCACCAGTAAAACACCATGCACTTTACCACAACATTAAAAAGATTAGCATCACAATAAAGTGCATCACATATTGTTGTCAAAATAACCTAAAAGACAAATAAACAAATTAAAATAAGACTTCTAAGATCATCAAGCTTAAAAAGTGCAACATACAATTAAAAGCAATTAAAAGAGCCTAAGTTGCTTTAGACCTGGCTGAAGCTATATTTCATTGAAACACTAGGCTCAGGTTTGTGAAAAGAAGCAATAGCCGTTAATACAACGCAATCTCCCCCTCAGGTTTGTGCAAAAATACAATGTCAATTAATACAACACAGTCATCCCTTCGATTCCCAGGTTAGGTAGTTTACAACCAATAGTACTGCCAGATCATCAATTGAGTTTGTATACAATGCTAGTGCGTGATGGGTGGTTCTGACAGCTCTTGTTCTAAATAATGGATTCAAATGCCTTCTCCTTATTTCCAAGTAGTGGGGGCATAATAACATAACATGTGTCACATTCTCAATTATATACTCGCAGGAAGGACATTTGTTGGAGGGTTCATTCTTCCTATGTAATAAATCAGCAGGCAGTAATATGCCCACCCATAGCTTGAGGTTCAACACCCTTGAAAATTTGGGAGATACAGCATCCAGGTACCATTATTAGACAAGGCTTTTCTTCCAATATCTTGTCGCACCCTTGTTGCTTTCAATATGTACAAAAACTCTGCGTACTTCAAGTTGTATAAGGGCATTTGTAATACGTGGTTTAAAACTACAGTTAATGTGCTGGGGCTTAGTCAGCACTTAATATGTCCTATCAGAGTAAAAGCTAGTTTATATATTTTAGCCAAGGTAAAGATCGACCACCCTACTGCGATAAAATGTCTTCCTGGGCCAATCTGTAATTAACTAATATAGAGGCAGACCAAATTCTAATCCAATTGAGTAGCGGTTTCAACTTGCAGATCAGTCCAATTCTCCAAAGATCAACATCTAGGAATACGGGAATGGTAGGGGTATTTTTGTGGAGACCTAATTTGTATTTATTTGTATTTGTATTTATTTATTTATAACGCGCAAACCAGCAGGCCCGGAGGCATCAGGGCGCAAACCTAACAGTTCACAAATGGATTTTCACTGATTGTTAGTTGATTACAGTTAGTTCCTCCCCATAGTTCCACCCCGTAGATAGCTGCTTGCCTAGCCTGGACAGAGTAAACCTCCAAAGAAACTTTTGCTGCCCCATTTCCATAATCATGGGAAAATTTAGCAATAGCTCAGTTTACATTTTTTCGATTAATCTTACACTTAAATGGTCGTATTTACTGACTTGCTCAAATGGCTCCCTATTAAGAATCAGATTTAGTTGATGATTTCCTTTGGTTCCCCCTTTCCCAAAAACCTTAGTTTTGTCGTTTATGTTAATAGAGATCCCGTTTACATCACAGAACTCCTCAAATGTTAGCAATTGTTTTTTTGAGCCAGATGGTGCCAAATATAAAAGGGCATCATCATCTGCAAACATTAAAATTGGACCCTTTTCCCCAGCTAAAACAGGTGCATCACAAGTCATGGCCATTAACTTATGTATAATACCATTAATAAAAAGGCAGAAAGGTCTGGGTGCCAGAACGCCCCCTTGACACACCCCCATCTGAATAGGAAAATTCTCAGAAATCCTACCATCAGCGTTCCATCTGATTACAGCCTTGCTCCCTGTGTTTAAGCTTTAGATTGCCCTAAAAAGAGCTGTGGGAATATTCATATGTTTAAGGCTGTTGCATGACCTGGGCATCCTGCGCACCTGTCAAATGCTGTTTGCAAGTCGACAAACATCGTATACAACTACATATTTCTCAGGGTCACATATTTGTCACAAAGAAGGTTCAGTCTCAGGCATTGGTCAATGGTATGATATGATATATGAAATGGTGCTGATATTAGCCCAGAGGTCAGCCTGCAGATGATAAATGACATCCATGTCCTCTAGCCAGGCTTCCAGCTGTACCAACAGTGCTTTTGCAAATACCTTTCCCCCCTGTATCAAGCAGGGAGATTATGTGGTAGTTCCCTGGATCCTCCCTGCCACCCTTCTGATACAGCGGGACAATAAGTTCCCTGGTTCAAATCTGGGGAAAAGAGTTTGATGACAAAGCACAAGAGCTTGGTGAGATAAGGCACCCACGTAGTAGGCTCCAATTTATAGAAATCCACTGGTTCATGTCAGGGTCTGGTGCTTTCTCAGATTTCTGACTACCAAGAGCTATGCACACTTTACCCAATGAAAAACTAAGTTGGACACATTATACCTTATTACCAGCTGTAGTGGGAGGGCATACGTCTCTGAAAACCCAAGATTCTGCATACAGTGATGACAAATGCAAATTCCAAACGGATTCAGAAATATTACTTGTATTTGCATTTGAGCATCAGTGCTTCCTATAAGACTCCAGAACGTTTCCAAGTCCTTTTCTAACATTGCTTGCAGTAGAGCATCCCATGTGTGTCTTGTGTGCTCATCCTTTTTTACTTTCAGCAGTCTTTTATAATAGGAGTCGACTGTTTGAACTGCTTCTCTACTCCCATGGGAAACTGTGTTCACACTTTTAAACACATTTTCTTTGGTTCTCCTACAATCGTGATCAAACCCAGGGCTGACTTTTAACGCATTCCTAAAATTCAATCTGGAATTAACCGGAAAGAGGACCTTAGTCCATCTATAAGAGTGGAATGTGCCGCAAACACACGCGATGAAGAGCCACCATCGTATTGTAATGCATCTTCTAACACAAAAAGAATAGATTCAAAAATAAATGACATTTTTTCTGCAGTATTGATTTTCGCCAATTTTACTCCCTTTCTTGAATTTCCCGATAACCTTAATGCTTCGTTATCCAAAGGTTGAACGGCCCCTGTCAGCCCAACTGTTAAGAGAGCTGTAGTTAGTGCCAATTGCCAGTGGCCACCTTCCACTCTTTCGTGGACTAAGAAATCTTTAATGAGATGCCTCGTTTCCATATTGACCAAAATGTAGTCTATTAAAGAAACCCATTGACCATTCGCAAACGTATATTTTGCTGGAGAATCCCAGGGGAGACTTCCATTCCAAGATGTCATGCTCAATGACATAAAAGGCTCCCAAACCACACAGCATTCTTATTAGGGCACCTAGGACATAGAGCACAAAGACCCTTCACAATCCAAAATCTATGCTCTTCCTCACATATGTCCTCAGTCAAGGGCAGGAGCTCATGCTAAAGATTAAAGTCTCCCATGATAACATTTTCTAATTAAATGAGTGCATTTTTCTCCAGGCATTGACTGTAACCTCAAGGAAGTTAAACAACTGTAATTCATTATTATTATTATTATTATTATTATTATTATTATTATTATTATTATTATTATTGTATTTATTGAGCGAGGAGCTAGCTTTGAGAAGCATCGGAGCGCTTTACAGAGGTTTACAATACAGATACATAACCCAGCGCTTTACACAGGTGTGTAACATTACAGATGCATTCAAAGTGCTTTTCAGAGGTAACAATAGAACAGATATACAGCCAGAGACAGGACACAGAGGGACACAGAGGAGGTGTACAGTTGTTCCAGGTGGTGGGGAGTGGAGGGGCGGGCAGTGTCTAGCAAGTCAGGTGGCTCAAGGTGCGACTTGATGTCCTATGTGTTGAGGAGGAGAGACTCCTTGAAGAGGTGGGTCTTGAGTTCCTTTCTAAATTGTAAGATCATGGGGGTGAGTCTGATGCTGACATGGAGGAGGTTCCATATTCTGTGGTGTAGGCAGAGAAGGCTTGGACGTTGTTATTATACACATTTATTAGCAATGCTTCAGAGCCATCCCTTAAATTAGGTTGGAGCTCCAATAACTCATTAGAAGCATTGTCAATCTGTGAAACAGCAATATCCAGTGAGGCTTGAATCCATACCAGGAGCCCCCCACTCAGTCTCCTTGGCCTGCCCTGGACTGCCGGGATCTCAAAAGTGGAATAACCTTAAAGGTGAGATGCCTTGGTAGCCCAGGTTTCTTGTAAGCAAATATTTTAAACCCTCTTACAAATTCTAGCCACTGGTTGTCCCCCAGATTCTTTTTTTTATTAACTTGTATTTTGAGTTTGTTTGAATGATGTTACTAGGTCTGTTTGAATGTTTTCTATACATTATTTTAGTGGAGGGTGACTTTATGACTTCTCCTTATTTTTATCTGCTCTAGATTTTTTCGTTGTTTTCTGCAGAGTTGAGTTTTAGTAGGCATTGGGCGTCATTACGACCCTGGCGCTAAGGGGTTAACAGCGCCCTGAAAGGCTGCGGCGCGTTAACCCCTTAGCGCCTAATTACGAGGTCCCTTTGCGGGACCCGACCTGAACGGCTGGTCTGGACCAGCCGTTAAAGTAGGGACCTGCAAAGGGACCTTCAAGGTAATTATGGTACCGCAATTTGCAGTACCGTAATTACCGCCTTCCCCAGTCCCATTGAGCCCTCTGGGGCAAAAATGGGAATGGGAAGGGCCAATGTTCCATGGGGAATTACCGCCCCGCCAACCTTGGAATGGGGTGGTAATTCCCCATTGAACATTGGCAGACTCTTTGCAACACCGGCAGCAACCATGGTGCTAATAGCGCCATGGGTTACCGTCAGTGTTGTAATGAGGGCCATTGTGTTGTGTCAGATACAAAAGAAAGTATGTATTTTGAAGCTTAAGAAGGCGTATGGGTGTGTTGGTGTAGAGGAATTAGTGTTCTGTACTTCTTAATTATCTTAGTACAGTTAAGGTGACATACATAGTATATTAATATGTTTACCTGGTAGCAGTTGAAGCATTTTCTTTGTTATGTAGGTGTCTTTGGCAATCTTCTTTATCGCTGCAAATGTGAAACAAAGTTTTTTCATAAAAGTCATAATGTTGGAGTGGTTTAAGTAGTAGGAATCTTCATGCATGGGATATTGTTATCTTTTTTTGGAAGAAAGGGAAATAGTGTTGCAGATATTTCTGTAATACTCGTAACTGCATTTGTGGTATGTGTGGACACTATGTGACATGTGGTAGCAGTGCCTAGTGTGAAATGTTAATGTAAGGACAATGCACTTGATAGATACTGCTGTTGTAGTATTCACTTGCAGTTCATTTCAGTAGGTGGGAAATGGTGTCACTATATGGCATAGGATTGCATTGGTTGGAAAACAGGAGCCGTTCATATATAAGGATATATTTTGCCTTTAGGGTTGCTGTTTTTAGCACAGGTTTATTGCAATTGATTATGTGAGGAGCCAGGAATGAGACGTGGACAAAGAGGAGACATAGTTTTGGTTATAAACTTTTATTACAATAATTGGGGTTGGTAAATGCCTCACTATCCTTATTCTAGGAGGGATTTCACTACCTCAAACCAAAAACTACAGAGTCTGTCCAGGGTCAGGATGTCCAAACGTCAGAGTCTGTCCTGTGTCTGTAATCCTATTCTGGCCCTCAAACTCTAAATAAACTCAAAAGGTGTGAAGGTTATTGTTGCTTGACTTTTTTAAAGTACTCAAATATACAAGTTCAACACAAAAGTTCCAATTGAACAGAAGGGCTTTTCTCATGAACAATGGTCTTCTTCCCAGGGATTAACTTTCTTTCCTAGGTTCCTTATATCAACTTTCACAAGTTCCACAAAACCTAAATCAGCTTCCAAGAGGGTTACTTTCTACCCTCAATGGTCGCACTTCATTTTGGGGAACATTAATTCAAGGATCTTTCCTTGAAGATCTTTACAATAGTCTTAATATTTGTCTCCACCTGGGCATACTTCTGCCAGGTAGCATTTGCACAATCGTTTCTCCTTCACCTGGTGTACCTTCCTGCCAGGACTTCCTTACTTACACGTTAACCTTCATCTGAAATACAACAGTGGGAACACGGATGGGAGAAATACTGTATTTCAGTCATCCTGCATTGCGCATATCTTACCACTGCATGTAATGATAAGTAAACAGTAATGTAATGCTTGCACTGGGGATTAACATGCATATTGAGAGTAATGGTTAGCATCACCACTGCCCCCTTAAGGTAACTAGACAAAAGCTTAATTAAGCAGGATATACACTATCTTTGAGGGGATGGTGGGAGGGGGTGCCTCATTTTTGTCATCACATTGAAGTAATACACTAACAGGCCCCTTCGCTTAACAGACAATCGTGTTTTACAATCCTAGAAAAAACATTTTACCCGCACTTTTCAGGTGAAGAGGGAAACGCACAGAATTCTAAAGCAGAACTCCACCTCAAAATCATTATGTATTACTGCATACCGCATTACTGGAATACTGCATCTCCTTAATACCTTATAGACATCGCTAGATGGGTGTTAAAAGCAGGTCGAATATAAAATGCCACCTGTGTTGATGTTACAGTCGGTCTCATAATGTGCCGTTAATTAGGTACACCCTCCCCCACCCAAATCTTTCTGTTCTTAATCTGCCTGCCTCCACTCTCCGCCCTCTGCAACTCATCCAGAACAGGACTGTGAGACTTGTCCTTGGCCTCAAGCCCAGGGACCGTATCTCTCCAGGACTGAAATCTCTACACTGGCTCCCTGTGGCCGCGAGGATTAAGTTCAAAACCCTCTGCATTGTCCACAAGGCCTTCTGGGGCCTGGGTCCTAAATACCTTCAACTCTCTCTTCCTAAATATCATCCTTCCCGAGCCCTTCGCTCATCTGTCTCCAACTCTCTCAGGGTCAGCCGCTTCTCGAAGCAACAAGCTGGGGGTAGACCTCTCTCTGCGGCAGGGGCCTCCCTCTGGAACAGCCTTCCTGCCTCCCTGAAACTTGAGGAGTACCATCTTTGGTTCCGGAAGCACCACAAAACCTTGCTCTTAGCTTCTGCTTTCTCTCTCCCTCTCCCCTGCTAAATTCTTCACTGAATCTGCACTGAACCTGCACCTGGGCCACTCTCACCGACCTCGGTCCTTGGCCTAGCCACTCTCCACTAGCACTGCCTCCCTGGCAACCCCTGCACTGCGGGACTGTCTCTGCATCCCTACAGCCCCCCTCCCAGCACTTGTCTGCACTTACCTTGCACTTGCCACCAGCTGGCCCTATTTATTTTATTTATTTATTTTTTTATTCTATTTACCCTGTTCAGCACTTCCCCCTCTCCCCTTCCCCTTGCACTTTTTCCTTTCCCCCTACCCCTGCACTTGCGCGATATAAATGACACCTGGCCTAGTAGGATCGTTGTCTGTCTTCCCCCCTGTTCCCCCCTCCCTGCCTCGTCGCGCCTTGAAACACTTGTGTATAGGCGCTTTACAAATGCCATATCATATCATATCATATCATTCATACTAACTGAATGGGTTTGAGGTGAATGAAAAAAATGAGAGCGGAATACAAAGAAAGTTGAAAATCTAGAGATACAAGCACGTAGACCAGAACATGTAAACTCCCTCCTTAGCAGTCTACAGCTGGGTCTCATTAACCATGCGTTTTAGTGTGCCTGCAATTTCTGAGAAAATCTTGTAGGGTTAATTAAACAATTAGACAGGCCCTACTGGCGGCCGGTTCACAAATTAGCACTGCAAGCGTTCTTCCCAGGGGATGCAGGCGGTGCCAAGGGTCAGCGGTTGCCCAAGCGAAGCATTAGCGTTTGCTTAAACAGATACTGATGAAAACTGCTTCCAACAGAGAGCGGACACATACCGGGGAGAGACCCGCGTGGGCGTTACTCCATGGATGCACATGCATCAATGAATATTGAACTGCGAGGTTCCAGGACGCAGAGAAACTGCTTGAAGGGAAAACTGGAGGCATTGATTTTACAAGCTGCTGAAGAGCAATGAGCACACTTTTAGACAAATGTTTTCTTAAAGAGATATTACACATCTATGTAAATCACAAGGATTTAGCAACGTGAAAAATTAATTAGCCTACGAGTTCGGCTTGGTGGTGCTTGTGTGGCAAAGGGTTCCTGGTGTAGAGTGAACTGAGGTCTCGCTCTTCTCAGGCTCTCCAGTTCTGTTTTTGCTTGGAATTCTTTGGGCCTCATTACACGGACGACGGTGGACCAAGGTGCTATTAGCACCTTGGTCCATGCCGGTAAAATACCGGCACCGCCTTGGTGGAAAGGGGAATTACCGCCCTATTCCAAGGTTGGTGGGGCGGTAATTCCCCCTTCCCCCATTGACCTTTCCCATTCCCATTTTTGCCCTTTAGGACATAATGGGAATGGGGAAGGTGCTAATTACGGCATCGCAAATGGCGGTACCGTAATTAGCTCCCTGGTCCCTTTGTGGGCTGGTTTTTAACCTCTGCAAAAAGCAGGCGTTAAATTCTCCAACCCGCAAAGGGACCTCGTAGTAAGGCGGTAAGGGTTTGCCAGTACCCGTAAAATGCCTACCGTGTAATGAGGCCCTTTGAATTGTTGTTCCTCTAAATGTCAAATGGGGTACGAAAAATACACGTCACAGAATTCAAAGGGGGAAAAGCACAAGACTGTGGCATTGTCAGGCACGGCCATGGGGAACTTGAGAGGCTGAGTGAAAGGTGTTTCACGGGGTTTCATTGTTGCTTGTTGGACCATCCGACTTCTAAGGCCTACTTCGATTCTTGGCTAAATTGTGCGATGCACTTCTTTATCTGTTAACTTGGAAACAACCATTCTCACAAAGTCAGCAGCGTGTAGATTTTTACTTTGACTAAAAATCGATTCTGTTTTCAGCATGCTGGATGTGTGGATGCAGAGTGGAAAGTGCTGTGTGGCGTGCAATAAAGTGATGTGGAAAGCACGTCACTGTGCGGCACTTCAGGGAAGGCCCTGCAACAGCTGAAAAGCAGCTACAAGCTGGTATAGATTGCAGCATGGGTGTACTCACCCTCTTCCACAGTAAGCGCATCAAATGTCCAGGAATGTCTCCTTATTGCCAGGCAATCCTATCAAATGCACGCCTCCCTTTCTGGTGAGTGGTCACTGGCAGCACAGGGCCAATACATTTTGAGTGTACACTGGCAGTGCCAGGATCCAGAGTGATGACTTAGCACTGTCAATGGGTCGAGATCTGGGACATATGTGTTCACTTAATGCAAGGGAGTCTTTCCATGATGAATGCCCGCTGAGGGAAATGGATCGCCCGGTGATGGCCGCCCACTTGCAGGATGGGTCGATCAGTGATATGTTTCCACTGGCTGCAGGGAATTTTCCTGATGGGAAGTACCCACTGTCAGCAGAGTGCTATCTGGTGATGAGAACACGCTGGCAGCGTGGCATTCTTAGCCAATGACTGCTCATTGGTACTAAAAGGGGTTGCCAAATGAAGAGTGTCCAGTGGCAGGAGGGGATTCCTGTGTGCTGTGATCTGCACCATAATGGCCTGATTACTTCTTCCTGACTACAGAAACACATTCTTGAAATGCACGTCAAGTCCAGTCATTAGCCGCTTTATTAAAGAAATGATTTGATCAAAGCATGTTGCGGACATATTTAAACATGTCATCCATCTATATAGGTTTGTTGTCCCGATTCAATCACAATTAAATACTAATATGAATTAATGCAACTGTGTCCATCACAACCAGTTTAAAAATCAGTTTTCATTATAATCATTTTAGAACAACACCCGATTCATGGAATTTTTTGCACGGTTCAAAGTGACTTTGTACTGCTGAAAAGTGTCTTTTCACTGCCGACCCAAACCCTGATTCATGAAGCTGTGCAAAGTGTATTTTTGCAGGGCAAAGCCAGTACAACGTCATTGTTGCAGTACATAATGACTTTTCACTGCTAAAATACACTTTGCACAGCTCCATAAATCAGGGTTTGGGGTGGCAGTGCAAAGTCACTTTTCAGCAGTGCAAAGACACTTTGAACCATGCAAAACAAGTTGTTTGTCTTCCCCTGCTTCCCCCCCCCTTGCCTCGTCGCGCCTTGAAACACTTGTGTATAGGCGCTTTATAAATGGCAAATCATATCATTTTATATCAATCTTGGATCAATGACGTCTATAGCACTCTGTGCATTCCTAGCTAGTTATGCGCTATATTAAACCCAAATACATACATGCAATGCAAATGGTCTCAGCAACATGTACTTCATCGTATTTGCATGCTTGCTATCATGAACATTTCAAGTGCCCGCATGTCTTATCATATCCCTAGCTGTCATGAATAACAGGCTTGCGACATGTAACGTAAGTGTTGCAGAAAAGCTCAAAGATATTTTTAGGCGGCAATAGAATAATGTGAAACAGATTGCATGTACAATGAGGCATGGCATGACCAACCTCCGATTTACTGGCACTAAAAAATAGTGGAACTTAATTTCATGTTAATCTCAATATGCATTTGCAAGCATTAGTGTCGGTTACAATTGAACGATACGATAACATTGGATCTAAAGATTTGCATGGAAGGTAAGCTTTCATAATACTTTTCCCTTGTTCAGCCATGCATCTCTAATGATGGTCCAGGGAAAGATATCGTTTTTTGTTTGCATTCATTGCTAATTTGGGAATTTAATAGGGATTTGTGAACCATGAACTGAAACCAAGGTCTGTCAAGTTATTCTTTAAGCTATTAAGCCATGGGATTTTGTGAAGCACTAGCAAGGTTTCATGATTTGATTGGATAGAACGCACAAGTGACAGTGGGCTCAATCTTATGGTGGCAGCAATCACATTAAATCCTACTTCTATATGCAGCAGGTGTATGAATGTAGCCTGAGAGGGTATCATGGATCAGAGACTTGTATTTGCCCGGATTAACAGGCTCTCAACCTTAACACCGCCCCTTAAACTACGCGAGTGTGATGCTGCTCACTCCGCTGTAGCCCTATACAGCGTGAATGCAGCTTGTACTATATCTGTGGCCTCCATAGTTATGCCATTTGCCAGAGTGATGCTGATGGACGATTTGAGTGCTAGTGCATTCCAACTCTGGTGTTCCCGTGAAAAAGATCCTTAGAGAATCACAATCACAGACCTCCACATCTTCCAGTTTTCTCCAGATGCCCTATCGAGTTTGCTCCTGTTAGTGTATAGTTTCAATGAGGTAAAGTGCAGGCCAGCAACAGAGCCTACACTCACAACCTTGGATTTAGAGGCATGTATGCATAGGCCTTTCGTTTTTTTGGTTTTTTTATAAACTGGCTCCTGCTTATTCACCTGTGATGGCTTCTGGGAGAGCCGGCAATCAGAACACCATGCCGTGCATACTGTAGAACCGAAAGCTACTTAGATTCTATCTTGGGTATGTCAAGGGAAGGCGGGGGTATGGTGGATACACTCAATAATGTCTCTAGCTTGTCAATCCGTAAACAGAATAATGAAGGCAGCAGCATACATCCTTTGCTCTTTGTGTACCTCGAAAGAGGAATGAATTCCTCCTTTAGTGCCATAACACGCCGAGGCTGGTACATTCCAGTGGACCCCTGAAATAAGATTTCTGATTTATTGAATACTTTCTGGACTATTTGGCTATATTTTTAAGAAAGTGCCGTATGATCAGTGTTTCCAGAATCCGGTTCAGAAAGAAGAATCACCCTCTTCATGGCAGGCAGCTCTGTGATTGCTTGAGAGACAGTTATCTGGCTGCAACCTATTTTACCTGTAGATAGCAGCAGGTCAATATTGATGATATTCGGGATTCCTATTATAGTTTCTTTTCTTTAAGGATTCCTATATTTTGCATATTCCTAACGGGCCGGGACTCGCACCTAAAGGGTCTGGGCACGTGAAAGGCACTAAAGGCACTCTGTCTGTTACAGAATAGGCCGGAGTGATTGTAGCCTTTCCGAAACTGATATGTTCGTTATATGGGGGGACATTGATTACACCTGATGCAGCTTGTTTTAGAAAATCAACGTTATCGGCTGAAGCACTAGCCCAATAGCATGAGTCCAAACTTCCAGCCTGCGTCAGAAACCAGTGCTCTTTGATATCAGGGGCAGTAAGGAGGTCTAGCACGGCCAAAGTTGCATTCTGACTCTCAGCGGCCACCACCTAATGCTGGTCCCTCAGTTTAACCTTTGGAGACTCCTTCTGTAAAATGTTGGTTTCAGATTCGGAATGTTCTTATTTATTTATGTATTTATTTATGTATTTATTTATTTATTTATTTATTTATATTTGTATTGATTCATTTATCTGGCATGCTTCTGGTGACCAAAGGGATGAGTTTAACATAGGCGGTTCAGGAAGATGAAATAGTCAAACAGAGTACATTGGTTTAAACAGATTGAGGCTTAGTCTTCTCTTCTGAAAAGATTGATGGTTGGGTGCAAAGAAAAGCGAAGTGGGAACAGAGTCATACAATCTGGTCCTGAGAAATGGGAAGAAAGCTCCTCCGCTTTGGGTTTCTTCTTAATATATGGGATATTTAGACATTCAACTCCGACAGAAGGGCGATTCTTGCGAGGAGTGTGAATGTGCAATTAGAGATGTCGATGTCTGGTCCTAGTCCATGCTTTAAGTGTGTGTACTATCGAGGCAGCCTTGCAATGGGATCGTTTTGGTTTAACTAGTCGGTGGATGGCAGACAAGTCTGGCAATATATGTTTTTGCAGTTGGGATGAAGAAAGAGTCTAGCACCCGCGTTTTGGACTAGTGAAGCCATTGGATTTTGCCTTATAATTAGCCTGAAAACAGGTATCCGCCATGTGTTTTTTGTTACAAAGGTGTGACCGTTACCTACTCAGTGGGTTGACTATTTATGTTGGATTCACTAGTACATTGCTCACCATCCATGAGTTCTGCGTTTTCACTGTGCAATTAACCTTCAGTGGCAAGCTCATATAGTACACTCATTACTGACTCTTCTAGTCGCTAGCCAAATGTTCTTAGTTAAGTTTTGCCCATCAGGTTTCTGGTTTTACATTAGCAGCTTGAGTACGGCTCTGAGTGTTCATAAACCTTTAACTGTGGAATTTTTATTTTTATTTTGACATAAGTGTGTACATTATCACAGAGCAATACATGTATAACATACCTCCCAATCTTAGCGTGTAAAGGATCAGTAATGGACTAAATGACTGACGTCATGTGCAAAAATACAGGGAGTGAAAAAAGTTAGCAAAACACATTCTTTTTAAAAAAAAACTTTTGTTTATTGGCCTACAGGTTAAGACAGGCATAGCACAAATTACATAGCAATGATCTGACAACATAACCGCACTTTTGGCAACACAACATAGTTGAAATGAACATCTCGAATTGATGACAGGTGATGTCTCAGAGAGGCGACCATAAGCACAAAAAAAAGGAAAAGAAAAACCAATAGGGAAATTTAGACTTCACACGGCATGTCGGGCTGTACTGGTAGGGGGGTTGAACTCAATTCCACTTCGTCTCTATTGTTTAAGTAGCTACAGAATTCCAGCCAAACATTTTTTGGTCGTGATGTTGAAGGCAGGGTTCCAATGTATTCTTCTTCGCACATTTGTGTCCAGGTAAGGGCTTTCAGCCACATCATAAAAGTGAGGAGATTGCAGCGCTTCCAGCATTGCAAAATACATCTTTTGGCCACAATGACACTTACATTCAAGAATTTTGACATTTTCCTTACAGACTCACCCTCCCAAGCGCCAAACAATAGGGCAAGTGGCTCCATATTCACCGGGGAACCAACTATCTCGGAGAGAGCCTCTGTCACAGCCACCCAAAACGTGTTGAGAGCGGGGCAAGACCAGAACATGTGTATATGATCTGCTTCACAGGATTTGCATTTAGGGCACACAGGGGTCGGGGTACCTGTAAATGACGCCACTCTGTACGGTGTATAATAGAGCCTGTTGAGGAGCTTAAATTGTATGCAGCGGAATCTAGTGCTCAGGGAAACCCTACGCGTGTGTGCACACATTGTGCCCCAAAGATCGTCTGTGATTTCCGTTCCAAGTTTCCTAGCCTAAGCTTCGCGTGGTTTGAGAGACTTATCCGCAGTTTTATTCAGCTGCATTTTGTACAGATTGGATATTATACCTCTGTCGCCCCCAGAATTTGCTATATATTGTATTTCAGGAGAGTCTGGGGGTTCAATTGGGTATGAGGGCCACATAGCCCGTATTGCAGCTCTAAGCCTGTAATACTGCAGCATCTCAAGCGGAGAGTTGGAGTGTTCCGGGCGCCATGTTTGAGGGGTGATAAATACACCATCAGCGAATAGGTCAGCCAGGGCCCGATAGCTCAAATTTTCCCAGTAGTGTACGAGATGTTGGTCATGTGTGGGGGGGAGTCCGGGAAACTGCCACAGGGGAAGCCACTTATAGTATGGGTGTTGTTCCTGGTCAGAGCCTAGGATGCTTCTCCAAGCCCTGAGCGTAGCGGCCACCGGGTCTGCCTGAGCGTCTGTTTGGAATGCGCGGTGCAATAGCAGGGTCATGATATTAGTTCCCACTCCCGCCAGTTTCTCAGGTTTTACATGCGTAGGCGGATTCTGGAACGTGTACCAATGGGATGCGTGTTGGGCCTGTGATGCATTCCAGTACAAGCGAAGGTTTGGGGCTGTGAATCCACCTTTATCATAGGGCAACGTCATGTGTTGCCGCTTCTTGCGGACCGAACCTGGATGCCAGAGAAATTGTGCGCACTCCAAGTGGAGCCTCTTAAAGTATTGCATCCCGGGCCAGATTGGTACGTTAACAAAGACATACAGGAGCCTGGGGACCACTACCATCTTTATTAGGGAGAGTCTGCTAGCCAGGGATAGGGGTAAATTGCGCCATTTGGAGAACCTGGAGAAGACAAGTTGAGCCGCTGCCTAGTAATTGTCTGTCAATAGGGAGGACTTGGCTAGTGATATTTGTACTCCGAGATACTTAACCCCACCCGGGGACCAGCGTAGGGGGCACTCACAAGACGGTTGTTGAGTTGCTACAATAAGAGGGAAAATTTCAGATTTAGAGTAGTTAATTGCAAAACCTGAGAACGTGCCTATTTTGGTGATATCACGGATGATCGGGTCCAGATATGTGGAGGGATTTCTGATATACAGGAGCATGTCATCTGCGTATAGCGAGATGATTTCTGGTGCTTCCAGCAATCGAATGCCTTTATTGCTGTGCCGTCCTCTCACGTGGTCAGCCATGGGTTCGATAGTGAGCGCAAATAGGAGGGGAGAGAATGGGCACCCCTAACGAGTGCCCCTGTGTAGCGTGAAGGGAGAGGAGGGTACAGAGATTACGAGAACCCTAGCCAGTGGATCCGTGTATAAAAGTTTTATGTAAGAGACCATGTTTGGACCCACTCCCATTTTCTCCAACACCGCCCACAAATATTGCCATTAGACCATATCAAAAGCCTTTTGGGCATCAAGTGTTACCGCCACAGCATCAGCGCCTGGGTCAATTCTGGAAATCACATTAAACAGGCGCCGGATGTTAAGCGCCGTGGATCGACCGGGGATGAAACCACACTGGTCTGCATGGATCATGTGGGACATGAAAGGAAGAAACCTGTTAGCAAAGATTTTCGTGTCAGTATTAATAAGGGATAGGGGCCTGTAGAACCCGCATTCATCCGGGGGTTTTCCAGGTTTGGGGAGAACTGTTATTAAAGCTTCCCTGAGGGAAGGGGGGAGGCTGTTCAAACGAAGTGATTCGGCCCAGACCACATGCAGAACAGGTGCCAGTATAGCCACATGCTCCTGGTAGAACTCAGAAGTGAGCCCATCCGGGCCCGGCGCCTTGTTTTTGGGAAGGACTGATATTACCTGAACAATCTCCTCCAGGTTGAACGGAGCGTCTAAACACTCCCGGGTGTCTTGGGATATAAGAGTCATAGGAATGCTCTCCAGCAGGTCGTCTAGGTCCCGGACCGAATGTTCAGGTTGGGGGCTATATAGATTGGCGTAAAAGCTAGTAAATGTATCTAGTATGGACTGATCTGACCAGTGTTGCACTCCACTCCCATCTATAATGCTATCAATGCGGGCCCCCCAGTCTCCGCACGCACCAGCCTGGCCAAGGTTCTACCCGGTCTGTCCCCCTCCCCATATTTACGGGCAGCAACAGGGGGGGCATAGTATTGCACCTCACTCATGGCATGTGACTCAAACCTTTCCAGCTCTGATCTGATCGCAGCTAGGGTTGCTGGGGACGGAGTGGACAGGTACTGCTGTTCAAGTACTTTAAGTTTAGTTTCAGAGTTAGTTAGGGCCTGCCTATAGCTTTCAGGACCCCAGCTTCCCTAGAGATGCACATCCCTCTGATGTAAACCTTAAAAGCCTCCCACCTAATTCCTTCGGGTGTGTCGGTTGCATTGTTCTTTTCAAAGAAAGTGGTTAAATCCGCAAGGATCTCGCTTTGAATACAATATCAGATAGGGCAGTGGATTTGAAGCGCCAGGCGGGTCGTATCGGCTTTGTATCACCGAGTTGGATCTGAAGAAGCACGGGGGAATGATCAGATAGCGTGCATGCAAGGATCGTGACACCTGAGACCTTCCCCACCAGTTTGCCAGACAACATATCTATTCTTGAGGAACTGTCATGTACTGTTGAATAAAAAGTGTAGTCCCTTTCATGGGGGTGAAGCGTTCTCCATATATCATGTAAATTGAGAGCGTGCATGTGCAAGAGGAGACATTTGGCCGCTCGTGATGTGGGTCTGCGAGTGGTCATCGTCCTGTCCAGTACAGTGTCCAGTATCAGGTTCATGTTCCCCCAGCATATTATAGGGACATCTATATATCTCATGAGTATGGCAGTCACTTCATCAATAAACTCAGGGGAGTCAGTATTGGGCGCATATACGTTGACCAGTAGGCATTCTTCATGAGCCAAGGTGAAATGCAGGATCACATATCTGCCCGCTGCGTCGATGTGGGAAGAACGGAGAGTGAACTGGACTGACTTATGGATGAGGGTCAGGACTCCCCCAGCCTGGGTGGAGTATTGGGTGTAGTATCTATTAAGGCCCCAAGTCGGTGCAATGTTCGATGATAGATGTTAAAGGGCATGTGTCTCCTGTAGTAGGAGTACCTTGACCCCATGCCTCTGTGCGTAGGTCGCGATCCTACGAGACTTTGTGAAATTTGTTAGGCCCCGAACATTCCATGACATCATCTTAATCGCCATAGAGGCAGCTTACGGGACATCCCAAGCAAAGAATCTGCCTCTGAAAAACAACATGATTGCTTCCCCATCACAATAGTGCCACCATATGTAACCGGTCTCAACCCCTACGCCATTTTGAATATAACCTACCCTGACATTCCAACCCCCGCCCTCACCGCCCTGCCCCAACTAGCAGTGTGAAGATACCCACCCTCAGAGTGAACCATTGCATGCCAACCCCAACTCGACAATGCTTGGGAAAAAGCCCAACAGGGGCAAAAACACAAACATTTAGACTCTACAGGAATTGCAGCTGCAGTGGGGGCCACCGCTGCCGTTCCGCCCACCAGCAGTAATACAAATTTCGATGGAACAACATGAGCTGAAGATCGGCTGATGCAAGTGAGGTTACGAAGCAGGGATACATGTATTGAAGAGTATCAAAACAGAATCACAAGAGGAGAGCAAGCGTCCGGTTCTAGTCGTTATCCATTGGCACCTTGGGAGGATCTGCTAGTGGGATCTGCGCCTCGATGAACTTAACAGCCTCATCCGGGACCGTGAAGAAGTAGAGTTTGTTATGGTGGGTGAATTTAAGGCATGCAGGGAAAAGCATTGCATACTCAATCTTCCTATCCCAGTGAATCTGCGTCCCTCCATCTGCACCCCTACTGAAAAATCGGGGAAGATCCTGATTATTTGCGAATCCAGCCTTAGTTCTCCCTTCTCCCTGGCCAAATGTAGTATGTGATCCCTGTTCTTATAGCTGAGCAGTTTTGCTATTATAGGTCTGGGAAAATCCCCCAGCCGCGGCCGAGGTGCCAAGGAGCAATGAGCTCTTTCAACGGTGAAGAATGGCGAAAGATCAGGGTCATTCAGGAGATCTTTGATGAGTTTTTCAACCGCCAGCTCCATGCGCCCTTTGAGCGCAGGTCCTTGGACCCCAATTATGCGAACGTTATTCCTTCGTGACCTTAATTCAAGGTCATCGCATTTAGCTTTGACCTGTTTCATGTCTCGGACCAGCTCTGATACTGTGTTTTGTAGAATGTGCACATTGTCCTCCGTGGTGCCAGTCCTCTGCTCCACTTCGGTAATCCTGGCCCCGTGTTGGTCAAGCTTAGCCCTTAATGAAGCCACATTCGCATTTATGTCATCAAGTTTTTCATGAAAGGCTGCAAAGTTTTTAGCCATGGCTTCCATCATAGTGGCCAAGTCCGGCTGCGGGGGGTCCGGCGGGAGGTCGCCCTCCTCCTGAGCTGTAGCAGATGACGCCTGGTCTCCCCTAGGCGTCACCTTGGCAAACTTGTCCATAGCCCCCAACTTGCTGGCAGCGCACGCTCTGTTAGACATTGTTCCGGGTAAGAATCGCAGCTGACACAGCGAGGTAAGTATTGGAGGGGGACAGGACTCAGCAACCGGAAAGATAGGAGAACAGTGGCGGCAGTCTGCTAAAAGGAGGTAGTATGCGACACAGCGTTGATGAGGAAGCAGCAGCCACCAGCACCCAGCCCGGCGGCCCGTACAGCTCCGAGCCCCACAGAGGCCCCGCCGCGGCCAAAGCTGACCCAGAGGTAGCAGGACAGGGGAAGGACCCGAGGGAACTGCGCGGACAGTGACACTAGGGTATGATTGGTCTCGCCAGACAATGCGCACCTAGCGAGGCCGGTGGAGTTCCTCCCTGGTGTACTCGGGTGACAGCATCCCCCTCCACAGGCGTTAGGAAAGAAGTTGCCTCCCCTACCTTTAATACATTAAGCTTTGCAGGTGTGTTGAGTAAGCGCTCCGGCAAGCGAAAGCATGTATCTGCCGAAATGGCTAAGGAGTGACACTGAATCCAGTTCCCACACGAAAGGCGCCGGCCACACAGATCTCCCAGGCAAAGAATATTAGGAGGAGGCAGAGCAGGCTTACATGCAGGCAGTGCCACTGGGTACAAGCAGATGGAGGGGAGGGAAGAGGCCCCCTTAAGATGAGGCAGGGTGAGAAGACCCCTCCAGGAGCACCCACCTCTCAGCTGTGTAGGGCGGCCACCCCATGCACTGCCAGCGTAGAGCAGTCCGTGTAGATAGTGAGGGCGCCACCACCAGATTCCAGACCCACTCCAATCACAGGGGGCCGCAGGTTCCCCAGATCAGCGCGTGAGGGCCCCTCTCCCCAGCAGTGTCCGTTATCTTGATGCAGGACAGCCAGGCCTCGGCAGGTCAGGAAGCACAGATCCTCTCACCCAGGCGGCCGCGGGGGGGCAGCTCGAAGGCCCGCGGCCACAACAGGTCTTGCGGCGAGTCCGTAAGGCAGGGAGGATCAGCCCGCCCACCGGTCCACGGGCTGGCGAGAGTGTCAGTCGCGGCCCGGAGCTCCGCCTCGGCGAGCCCAGACCACACAGGCGAGGGGGCAGCGCGCTCGCGTTCCTAAGCGCCAGTCTCACAGCCCAGCCCCCGCACTCCGGAACAGGCCGCCACCCCGCACAGCCGATCGGCCTCAATCCAGGAGCCCCGTGGAGGACCAGGGCACGTCCGCGGCTGAAGCGCCGAATGTTCTTGGCACACGATCCAGGCCACGATAACAAGGAAGGCTCCCACGCGAAGCGGAGCGCAGCAGGCAGAGGGCAGGTAACAGCGCCCAGGACACCAGCACTGGCGCGCCTCCAGGCGGGGGAGCACCCGCGCAAGAGCGGGCTCACAGGACGGGAGGCCACGGCGGGCCCAGGTGCCCAATCCTCAGGATACAGGCTGCGTTCTCACCCCAAATTCCAGCCACAGCAGCAGAAGAGCCCCAGCAGCAGAATCGTGGCACCAGCTTGGGAGAGAGATGCGGATTAGCGCTGATACGGTGGACAGTCTGGTGGGCGAGAACGGAGCTCCCAGACTAGGCAGCCATCTTCCTCGGCTGCTCAACAGCGCCCCCCGCAAAACACATTCTTACCCCAGTTAGTTGCTCAGCATATGTATGAATATCAGAAGACTAGCAGATATCAAGACACATGATAGTGTTGTACAAAGCAATGTCTTAAACTACTCTTCAATCAACCAATAATATTTAATGCAGATACCATGTGCCATGCAAGAGTACATACACTAACAGGCATAGTGGCTTAAATACATACTTTGAAAAATACATTAACCAGCACTGACAGGATGAATCATTGTGCTTTCAACTGTGAATTTCTGCACATTGGATGTCAACTCTAGTGATTTCACATACATGTGTACTTATGTCATCTAGGAAGAGTGTGATCCAGATTGTGTTAGCCATTCTTTTCAAAGGAGGAATCACCCTGTTCCAGAACACAAAACAACGCAACATATTTGACCAGACATTGCATTCAAAGCAAAGGTCATAAGATGATATGCCACCCACAAGATGGTCTTCTGTTAATAGCGCATGTGGGTATCAAACTCTACGGTCATGATGCAAGGTCAATACCAGCGGGTTGGTCCAAAGACATGCCACGGATAAGAAACCAGATAAAAAAGTGTGAGGAATTGCCATCTGCCTACCAGGCAAAGGACTAGCTTTTTTGATTTTTATTTATGCATAAATGATGTGGGTAATTCTAACTCCAAAAAACTAAACAATTAACCAGATTCCCCTTTCCTGCCACTCCATGCGAAAAGCGTCATGTACTTGTGCCCTGCTGCATTAGAGCTTGATCTGCAGTGCCTGCTCTACTCGTGGTGCAGAGCAGGTTCAAAGGTCAAGAGATGTCCACTCGACACTGCAGGGACAGCCAAGTCTCTATAGCACTGGGGCAGCATTTAAGATATGCCCATTCGGAACCAAAACTACGATGATCATAAACAACCCATAATGGTGACAGGGTAAACTCTAAAATAAAGCTATGCCTAAATTTAGGCATAGTGCATGATACTTTATGATCATGGCCACCACATCCCAATTAATATTGCAAATGTGTTAGCTCCTGAAAGTCAGCTCTGGTGTGGAAGGTGATGTCTATTCTGATCAGCCGGGTGGACCGGGCCTTTCCTTTGATCTCTTTGTGAGGTCAGGTAACACCCTCCTTCACAAACAGCCACAGTGCATGCAGCTGTCCTAGGCCCAGGCATCAAAGGAGCAAACCAATTCAAAACGAGTAGCCTCTAGGGGTGTATCGGAAATTATATTTAGTATTTGGCTGAATACTGAATAATGTGTATTCAGCCTAAGTCAGTCAGTCAAAGCTTTATTTCAGTATAGAAAAGAACGTAAAAGCAGAAATAAAAGATACACAGAAATATTGATAGACAAACAACATATTAATTCAAAAAAGAACAGCACTTCAAAATGCAAACATTCCACAAGTCTAAATTGTTCCATAAAATGCAATACGTAAATTGAGCTAAAAAAATCAATCATAGAATCATCTAGTTTTGACTACAAGGAGAGCTTGGCTTGTAGCCTTGAAAGATGAACCTAATTTCCTGGGATATAAATCAAGTATTTTTAATCTCTGAAATCCATCTTTTACAGAAAAACAACAAGGAGAGCTCTACTCACAGCCTTGGAGAATGATCTAGTGCAACATTATTTACCCTGAAAAACAAAGACCTTTGTTTGGAAAACTGGGGCTTAAGAATCATTATTTTAGATTTTTCAATCATCAGCTCGTAATACAGGTCTCAGTATTTAGATGCAAAAATTGAGAAGGATTTTTCCAGACCTAAAGAGGTTGTTGACAAAATCACTGCATCATTGGCATAGAAAAGTGTTGGATACTTGACTAACCCCATTCTTTGTTAGGACACCACCTACCTGGCAGTCTTTGAGGGGGTCCCCGGGTCTCGGGCGACCTTGGAGACTGTATCCCCGTTACCGCTGGGGGGGCCCACGGGTGCATGGAACGCCGCCCCAGGTCAGCTCATCTCGCCTGCTACTGGGCACTGCGCATGCGCGGTCAGGCGGCGGCGCAGAGCTTGCGTGGCAAGCCTCGCTTTCGCGCCGTGGGCGCGCGCGAGGAGGCGTTGCGTGCCAGGCCTCGTTTTGGCAGGGACTTCCTTATTATGCGGTCGGGTCGGGAACATGTCGCGTCTCAACGCGGCTTGGTTCCCGACCCGCCGCATCACTCCGTGTGAGTCCTGACTCGTTCAGCACCTCGCATTTCTCCTGCCCTGCTGGGTAGGGCTCCTGTCTTGCCTTCTCTCCTGCCTTGTTGGGAGGTTGTTCCCTGCCCTTCCAGTTGCTCCTGCCCTGGTTTTGCCTTAGTTCTGTCCTTTCCTGACCCCTTCCGTCCAGCCCTAGCTCTGCTCCCTGTGCCCCCTCCTTGTCCTGGGCCCAGTTTACTGTCCTCTCCTACCTCCTGGTGGTCCTGTCTTGGGCTCACCCGGTGTTCCTCTGCCTGATCCTGACTGCCTGTTTGCCCCTGGCTTGGGGTCCTGTCAATCCTGGATTCCTGCATCCTCGTCCTTCCTTCCTGGTTTCTCATCCGGACCTGAACATCTACCAGCCCTGTACTTCGTTGGGACGGCCTTCCCTGTCAGTGCTTGCACTGTTCTGGTGCCACATTAAGATCCAGGGAAGTGCCTCATTTGTGGCGTCAGGAGTTGGTTCCCCTTCAGCCCTTTGCCATTAGGGCGGGAGTGGGGCTGACTTCTGGCGTTACCTCTCTTCGGATTACCCACCAACCGACAGCCTGGCATCTCCTCAACGAACACCTCCTGGAAACACAGGTACGCAACGTCCCAGGGACGTACATCTTGACAGATTGAGACGCCTTGCCACCTGTTCCGATTCTGAGATGGAAGACACTCAGGAACTATGAGACGAGATGAGGGCCTTGAGATTGGAGATGACCGCTCTACGCCAAGAGAATGTGAACTTGAGACAGATGGTCACTCACGGGGCCGGTACTGCTCCCCAAGCAGAGGCTGCCATGGCCCATACGGTACCGCTGAAGTTTGACGGTGATCCCAGACGCGTGGCTGAATTCTGCAATCACTGTAAAATCCATTTCATGTACCGATCTGCACAATTTAGTCAAGACAAGGCTAAGATTGGTTACATTCTGGGAAACCTGACCGGAAACGCCCTGGCATGGGTAACGCCTTTGGTTGCGGCTAACAGTCCCATTCTTAGTGACTTTGGTGCTTTTGAGAAGGCCTTTTTGGAGGTTTTTCAGTCTCCAAATCTTGCGGCCACAGCACAGAATCAGTTGGTGGATCTCAGACAATGATCAAGCGACATAATCTCCTATATTAGCCGTTTTCGCCAGATTGCCACTGATTCATTGTGGCCGGAAATAACCCAGAAGACTCTGTTCCGGCGAGGACTGAGGGAAGAGTATAAGGATGAGCTATTACACATACCGGAACCTGACACCTTACAGGCCCTCCAAGACCAGGTTCTTTGGATAGACCATAGATTGGTGGAACGTAAGGGTGAAAGACGACGGTATGAAAGAACCTTCCCTAGGCCCCCGCCGATACCCGTAGGAGTACCAGGTACCGCTGAAACCGGTCCAGAACCTATGCAGTTGGGTGCTGTAAGAGGGCCATTGTCAGAAACTGAGAAGAAGCGCCAGAGGGATCTACGGTTGTGTTTGTATTGTGGAGCTGCGGGTCACTTTTTAGGGACCTGTCCCCTACGACCCTTGAGAAAATCGGAAAACTGAAGGGCCTGTCGTGTATTGGGTAGGTTACGACGGGCCTTTCAACTGCCACAACCCTTCCTGGTTCTGAGACAATCCTACAGCCCATGCAGCCCCTGGTCTTGATGATGTTGAAACTTGAAGTATCCTGGCAGAACAAGTCAGTGGATACGTTCGGTCTCCTGGATTGCGGAGCCTCTGGAAACTATTTGGATCTTGATTTTGCTGTCAGGAACAGCATACCTCTTCTTACCAAGGAACAAGTCTCATTAGTGGAAGTGATCAACGGAACGCCGTTGGCTTCCGGACCCATTCGACAACACTCTGAGCCTTTGCAGCTCCAAATCAATGGACATCAGGAAATCGTGTCTCTGGATGTGATAAAGTCCCCTGCGTATCCCATCGTCCTTGGGCTACCCTGGTTGCTGCAGCATAATCCCAAGATTGACTGGGGAACACGAACCCTGACTTTCAATTCCGCTCATTGTGTTCAAAATTGCTATATAGCCAGGGCTGTTCCAAAACCCTTGACAGCTACAATGAGCATTGAAGGAAACAAAACATCTAGGGTCTGCTTGTTGGAATCAGATCCGTCGGAATATGATGCGTTTCAGGATGTGTTCTCGGAGCCTGGGGACATACCATTACCTCCCCATAGGCCTTGTGATTGTTCCATCGAGTTGTTACCTGACATGGTCATCACGCACGGAAAAGTGTACTCTTTGACTCCCAACGAGAGAGTAACACTCCAAGAATATCTGGAGGAATGTCTGCGTAAGGGTTACATAGCTCCTTCTAAGTCCCCAGCAGGATTCCCACTGTTTTTTGTTAAAAAGAAAGAGGGCACTTTGCGTCCCTGTGTGGACTACAGACAGCTGAACGACATCACACGAAAGGACAGGTACCCCCTTCCTTTGATCCGAGACATCATAGAATCTCTGCGCACAGCACGTATCTTTTCTAAGTTGGATCTCCGTGGGGCCTATCATTTGGTACGGATTAAACCTGGAGACAAATGGAAGACAGCCTTTAAAACACCATCAGGGCATTACGAATATCGCGTAATGCCATTTGGCCTGTGTAATGCCCCAGCTGTCTTCCAGCGGTTCATGGACGGGATATTCTCGGATTTGATTGGAGTCACCCTCTGGGTTTACCTCGATGACATTTTGGTGTTCTCTTCCTGCCTGAAGGACCATGTCTCCCATGTGAAAGAAGTTCTCAGTCGACTATCCTCAAACCATCTGTATGCCAAAGCCGAGAAATGCCTTTTTCACCAGGACAGTATTGAGTTTCTCGGTTATGTAATCAGTAGTTCAGGCATTCAGATGGATCCCGCTGAAGTACAAGCTGTTCTTGAGTGGAGTCTGCCATACAATGTGAAATCCTTGCAGCATTTCTTGGGATTCGTTAATTTCTATCGACGGTTCATTCCTCGCTTTTCCCAGTTGTCCGCCCCCTTGACACATCTAACAAGCAGCAAGGTGCCGTTCGTATGGGAGTCTGAGACCACGGCAGCATTTAGGAGTCTTAAGGAAGCTTTCAGCACATCACCTATCTTGCATCATCCAGATGAACAGAAACCATTCATTGTGGAGGCTGATGCGTCCAATTTTGCCGTAGGATCTGTACTATTACAAAGGGACCAAGAGTCGGGCATGGAATTCCCTGTGGCTTACTACTCCCGCAAGTTGAATTCCAGCGAGCGCAACTATGTAATCGTCGAGAAGGAGCTCCTGGCCATAAAGACAGCTTTTGAAGAATGGCGACACCATTTATTGGGCGGAAGGTATTCGGTAGAGGTCCGTACTGACCACCGTAACCTGCAGTATCTCCGTTCTTTGCAGTGTCGGACCTCCCGCCAGGCAAGATGGGCCTTCTTCTTTTCCCACTACGATTTCACCATCACCTGCATCCCCAGCTCTCGGAATCTGAAAGCAGATGCGTTTTCCCGCTCTCTCGAAGATGACATTGAACAAGACCATCTGGACCAGTCTCTTCTCGCCTCAAAGCATTTTCTGTTGTACGTCTCTCCTTTTCTGCGTTCTGTTGCCCGAGACACCTTGGCCAGCCCTGAACGGATTACATTGAAGGAACTACCTCTTATCAGAGAAAAGGACGGGATGCTTTACTATGACAACAGATTATACATCCCTACTGCTCCACTATGGTCTGCTATCTTACAGGGATTCCATGATTCCAAGATCGGAGGACATCAAGGCATTCAATCCACCCAAGAACTGATAGCGAGACAATTCTGGTGGCCCTGGTGGGCTAGTCACACCAAGCATTATGTGGAGAGCTGTCCTGTTTGTGCTCAGACGAAGACACCACGAAGAAGACCTTTGGGACTTCTGAAACCCACAGAAACGCCACCCTATCCTTGGCATACCATTGCTACGGACTTCATTGTAGATCTCCCTCTGTCTGAATACAACACTTGTATCATGGTTGTCATTGACTGCTTCACTAAAATGGCCCATTTCATCCCCTTTCCCAAGATCCCTGCTGCTGTTCAGATGGCACAAGCATTCTTCCACGAGATCTACCGTTTGCATGGACTTCCAGAGAAGATACTTACCGATCGTGGATCACAGTACATCTCGTCTTTCTGGAGTCAACTATGCCGCCACCTGGATGTACGGCGGGCCCTTTGTTCTGGATACCACCCACAGACTAACGGCCAGACTGAGCATACAAACCAAACATTGGAGCAGTACCTGCGCTGTTACGCCAACGCCACCCAAACCAATTGGTCAGCTCATCTGGATCTAGCCGAGGTGGCTTATGATATGATATGATATGATATGGTATTTGTAACGCGCCTATACACAGGTGTTTCAGGGCGCGACGAGGCAGGGAGGGGAGGAACAAGGGGAGACAGACAACGATCCTACTAGGCCAGGTGTCATTCAGATCGCGCAAGTGCAGGGGTGGGGGAGGGGGAAAAGTGCAAGGGGAAGGGGAGGGGGGGAAGTGCAGTACAAGGTAAGTGGCGTAAAGTAATAAATAAATAGGGCTAGCTGGTGGCAAGTGCAAGATAAGTGCAGAACAAGTGCTGGGGAAGGGGGGGCTGTAGGGATACAGAGACAGTCCCGCAGTGCAGAGGGGTTCTAGGGCATCAGTGCAAGTGGAGAGTGGCTGGGCCCAGGACCGAGGCCGTTTAGAGTGGTCCAGTTGCAGGATCAGTGCAGTTTCAGTGAAGAATTAATTAGCTGTTCAGCAGGGGAGAGGGAGAGAGAAAGCAGAAGCAAAGAGGAAGGTTTTGAGGTGCTTCCGGAACCGGATATGGTTCTCCTCAAGTTTCAGGGAGGCAGGAAGGCTGTTCCAGAGGGAGGCCCCTGCCGCGGAGAGAGATCTACCCCCAGCTCGTTGCTTCGAGAAGCGGCTAACCCTGAGGGAGTTGGAGGCGGATGAGCGAAGGGCTCGGGAAGGAAGATATTTGGGAAGAGAGAGTTGAAGGTATTTAGGACCCAGGCCCCAGAAGGCCTTGTGGACAGTGCGAAGGGTTTTTATAACAAAGCAGTACATTCGGCTACCGGAATGAGCCCCTATCAATGTACATTTGGCTTGCATCCCAAGCTTTTGCCACTTTGTCCAGTCCAGCCCAGTGCCGTGCCTTCGGCTGATTCGCTTGTGACCAAGATTCAGGAATTCCATGCCCTGGCGACGAATTTTCTTGCTGAGGCTCGCGAGCGCATGAAGGATCAGGCAGACAGACGGCGGACCCCTGAACCCGCTTTTCAGGTGGGGAATCAGGTATGGCTTTCCTCCAAAAACTTGCCGGTCTGTAACTTGCCCACCAAGCTTGCTCCCCGCTACTTTAGGCCTTTTCAGATTGTGAAGAGGATCTCGGCTGTGGCATTTCAGTTACAGTTGCCAGCCTCCTGGCGAGTCCATCCCGTTTTCCATGTTTCTTTGTTGAAACCTTACCTACCTGATCCCTATGGTCGTTCTGGCTCTCGTCCCTCCGCTGTTAATGTGGAGGGCACACCGGAGTTTGAGGTTCAGGAGATATGCGACTCGCGGATCCGACGGGGAGTGCTCCAGTTCTTGGTAGATTGGAAGGGCTATCCTGCCTCTGATTGTACCTGGGAACCTCGGGGTAATGTGCATGCCCCCCGTCTGGTTCGCAAGTTCTTTCTTCGCCATCCCTGGAAACCTGGGGCCCCTGGTCTTTCTGGATAGGGGCATAGTGTTAGGACACCACCTACCTGGCAGTCTTTGAGGGGGTCCCCTGGTCTCGGGCGACCTTGGAGACTGTATCCCCGTTACCGCTGGGGGGGCCCACGGGTGCATGGAACGCCACCCTGCGTCAGCTCATCTCGCCTGCTCCTGGGCGCTGCGCATGCGCGGTCAGGCGGCGGCGCGGAGCTTGCGTGGCAAGCCTCGCTTTCGCGCCGTGGGCACGCACAAGGAGGCGTTGCGTGCCAGGCCTCGTTTTGGCAGGGACTTCCTTATTATGCGGTCAGGTCGGGAACAAGTCGCGTCTCAATGCGGCTTGGTTCCCGACCCCCCGCATCGCTCCGTGTGAGTCCTGACTCGTTCAGCACCTCGCATCTCCCCTGCCCTGCTGGGTAGGGCTCCTGTCTTGCCTTCTCTCCTGCCTTGTTGGGAGGTTGTTCCCTGCCCTTCCAGTTGCGCCTGCCCTGGTTTTGCCTTAGTTCTGTCCTTTCCTGACCCCTTCCGTCCAGCCCTAGCTCTGCTCCCTGTGCCCCCTCCTTGTCCTGGGCCCAGTTTACTGTCCTCTCCGACCTCCTGGTGGTCCTGTCTTGGGCTCACCCCGTGCTCCTCTGCCTGATCCTGACTGCCTGTTTGCTCCTGGCTTGGGGTCCTGTCAATCCTGGATTCCTGCATCCTCGTCCTTCCTTCCTGGTTTCTCATCCGGACCTGAACATCTACCAGCCCTGTACTTCGTTGGGACGGCCTTCCCTGTCAGTGCTTGCACTGTTCTGGCACCACATTAAGATCCAGGGAAGTGTCTCATTTGTGGCGTCAGGAGTTGGTTCCCCTTCAGCCCTCTGCCATTAGGGCGGGAGTGGGGCTGACTTCTGGCGTTACCTCTCTTCGGATTACCCACCAACCGACAGCCTGGCATCTCCTCAACGAGCACCTCCTGGAAACACAGGTACGCAATGTCCCAGGGACGTACATCTTGACATTCTTGGACAGTCCTTGCACTCCTTCAATACAACTTCAATGAACTCTTGAACATAAGCCTGATATGAAGCTGAATAGTTGTTTTATTCAATAAATCATGTTCCAAACTGGAAAAATACACTTTGAACCCAAAATAAAGCATATTAACAAGAAAAACAGGGATCACATATATGGAAGCATGTTCTATTTGCAAAACTATTGATGCTCAAACTGTGAGGCTTCACGGGTGCAGATTTCTCAGAAAGCAAGTTCACCCAAGAGGCTAATATGGTTTAGAAATTGTCGGTCATATCTGGCACTGCCTGACATGCCCCAGCCCTACTGACCTGCTGAGGCAGCCACCTGTTGGGAAGTGTTCCAATTCCCAAACACCACCTCCCAAATCCATGTTCTAGTTAAACTTAGCTCTCTGACTATGTCTTATAATATGTTCCAAAACCTATTTATCCATATTCCCGCTTGCAGACTGACCCCCAGTTAAATTAGAGAGATTTGCTAACACGAAGAAGACTGTACGAAGGTGATCATTCAGAAAGACCAGAAAGACACATTTTATTTTATTATTCATTATAATGGAGCCGAAACTTATAGGAACTTGTAAATGTTAAGATAAGTGGAAAACAAGTGTTTGTATATGTAAATGTATAAGTTTGTATAAGTTTGAGTGGAAATTGTGTTGAATTAAAAATATATATATATACTAAGTTCCTCAGAGAGGCCTCTTACGGAGGTATACCACTCTGCCTGATATAACTGACTACCTGAGACCTACAGTTGTCCACTAACTATTGTGAATTCTTACTTTCTCCATAGACATTCCCATCAGAAAAAGACTATGCTCACCTCTTATTCATTCCAATACACACACATAATGCAATTTACTCTGACATTTTATCAGGAATGCTATCAGACAAAATGTAAATTACATCCGGGGGGCCACCAATGGTAGCACTTAAATGCTAGTCGGTCACTTGCTTGGTATTGTAAATGTTAAAGTATAGAGTAATAACTGGGAAAATCCCTTTTACTCTTTCACTTTCCCTCTGTTCACTTTCACAAATGCTTCTAAATGCCACCCACAAATTACAATTTCATCAGCATTTACAATGGGTTCCTGTGGAATCTCTTTGCTTTTGATAGGAGCTGCATGCAGGTACATTTCAAATGAATCCATTAGTTAAATGTCAGCATGAAAATACCTGCTGGTTTTCAACCACGTAATATTTGAAGGCTGAGAAGGAACGCATGGCAGAAATGTTATTTCTGCTTCATGACCATTCTCAGCCTTCAAATAAAATAAAAAGTCCAATAGTGTAAAAGTAATGCCTAAATGGCTTACACCTTGCAATTGTGTTGAGGGTCGCCTCGTAGTACTCACCAAAACATTACACATTACAAAGATAGTCAAAAAGGACTGTACGCTTGTGCAACAAGAAAAACTATTTTATTTGGGCCCCAGACACAGCTGGGACATTCAAACAGAACGCAGAACAGAACTGCATGAAAAGGCGCTGTCAAACAACCGCCCCCAAAATAAAGACTTTTATAGAAAGCTAAAAATGTGCATTTGCGATCATGCAACATAAAAAAATGTCCCTACACAGAAATTGTTGGACTCCGCACTTTGAACCCTTATAGAAACATATACATTGCGATCAATTATTGGGTCTATGAACCTTCCTACAAATCCTTCAATTACAGAGTTGTGACATCACAATCCACCCCAATTCCCACAGCACAAAATGATGTGATTGAAACTTCTGAGATGACTAGCAGAACTTTATTATTCTACCGTGGTCACTTCATACTGGCTCTTATGGGAACGGCTACCCACCATGACACCATCAGAGTCTTGAACCACGGACATACTGCTGCCTAAATGTTCATATTGGGAACACTCTAACCATCTTCCCAGGGAAAATGGTCTACGGGCGATTTGAAACTGTCGTAGTTCTTGCTGCATCCATTAGAAAATCCCAATTCATAAATGATTTTGAATTATAAAATGGTCATATATTCGTTTTTCACTGGCGGACCCTGTGACCTCGAATCAGTTGAAAACCACATAACCAAATAACAACCACTGTGTTCTTCTCTTAATGCTGGCCTGGGATTGAATGCTTTGTACTAATAAACCAGCTGCACCGACCTTTGCCACAAACAAACTGCTTCCACACGTTTAATTCAGAAACACGTTTTTAGGGCCCATTTACTGCATTTCATTCTACCAATAAGTTTGATTATACTTACTTGTGCCCCAGGATTTATGTATTCATGTTATTAATCTTTTAATTTCACAGATATCAGAAAGAGCCCCCGATCGCTTTTATTGTGCTACTCTCGAAGCTGATAAGTGTGTTCCCTCATACTGTGCTGAACTTTCATTTTTATTACAGTAACCCCTCTTTCATTAATTTATTAATAACTAAATCTTTTTGGGCCTCTCTTTCTTTTTTAGCAACTTCAACTTTATGGATCCATATTTTTTCTAACTGTGTCATATGTCCTCCAGTCTTCTCGCAGCCATTCAGGTCTTCCCCAACCCAGACACACTCTGTCCCATCTTTTAGCCATTGAATCCAGTATTCATTATAATTTTCAACATCAGCAGGTTGTGTAAACACCCATCACTTAGGATCGTCCACTTCATTTTCCCCCATTATTTTCTTCCTGCTCTTCATTTCAAGACTGTTTTTATCAATGCTCAAGGGTAACATCAAATGTTATTTTGCTTATTAAAATATACTTTGAAAATGTTCTTTATAATGCAGAAGGTGATGAGAAGCAGCACCAAGACGGGGATAGTCACTCGAAACTATCCAGAAAGCCAGGTGGGCCTCCATGCGAATACTCTGTCCAGTCAGTCTTTTGCTTGCACTCCATTTACCTTTCTTGCTATGTTTCCTTGGAGTGTCCTTATCTCTTGTATAGCTGCCCTTAGTGCTCCATTGGAGGCCGCAGCATCAGGAATTACAGTACAGCAGCTTGACCCAAATACCTCCTTTGATGGCTGTTAGGAAGTCCAAAACGAATCAATTTTGAAAGGCCACCAAGTGCAAAGCACTCATCTCTTCCTTGGTTGCATTTAACCCCTTAACAGTTGAGTTAGCCAGTTGAAACATCTCATGGCGGCTTAGCTGCAGCCATTTTGAATTGGCTGCAGCCTGCACTCCTGGAAATAGCAATGAAGTAAAAAATGTTGCAGCAGAAGAATGAAGGCAGGGATAGCGGCCAGGTTGTCTTAACTTTTCCTGGATAAGTAGTTGTTTTCTCTTTTCCTTCTCCTCATTATTTTTCCTTGCTCATTTTGATGTGCCATATTCCCCTGCAGTCTGATCGTCATGGCAGTGCTATTTCAAGGCATCACAAGTGCAGAGCTTTGCAAAGTGACGAGAGCGCAAACTCCACTCCAATCAGGCTGAAGCTGGACTTTTGCTTTGGACCCGCAGGCTCACCAGTGATCCATCAGTGCTGCAGTTCCCCAAGTCAGCACTGCATTCTGCATGACCTTGGTGCAGCCTGAATTAGTTCCCAGGAAAATGGACCTGTTTGACCTGAAACACAAAGGGAATTGTATAAAGCTCCTGACGTCAACTGGTTTATGTTTTTTTTATGTAACCACGTTATGGAATAAACATACTTTCCCCAAGTTGCTCAGCAGTTGTCATTGACCTTGGCAACCACGTTTTGCTCAAATCACACTAGACCTTCAGCATGACACTGCATTATTTCACCATTCCATATGTCCACTGCTCTCTCTATCCGCATCAGCAGTCTCATATGACCCCATGGGAAACGTTCTTCTTCTTCAGTTGTGCATTGTAATCTTTTATGATCCTTTATTTCTACCTCTCCCACTTTATACTCTATTACTTTATGCTTTCTTTCCTGATTTTGGAGCATTCGCATTAATTTCACATACTTGTCTTCATAGACGTTTTCCCCTTCATCCACCCAGTGAACAGCTACTTTTTTCCCCTGGAATACACTTTGAGTTCTACAGAGAGACAGGTGCATCAGGCATACAGACTCCTGATAGGACACAGCCTCGGGCAATAGAAGCCTAGGTACACCAACTACATGTGGAATGAGAGAGCACAAGTAGCATGTGCCATTCTCTCTCCCTATTCCCACACACAGTATTTCATCATACCATATATTGCCTGTCAATTACATGTGTTCTTCCTCAGTGCCAGGGTGGGTACTCTACCCATTCATCTCATTTCCCTTTCCCATTTTTCTTGTTGCATTCTATTGAGTTTCACTTTTTTCTTTAAAAAACACATAAAACAGAAACATCAAAGCTACACTAAAACATATCAAAATTATAACGCTCCAAAAACTTGAAAATGTCTTTTTCTGTGTTACAGCCTTCTTCTTTTCCCCCTTTCACTGGTTTTGATAAAATCTAAAGGCAGTTAGAAAATGAAAAGAAATGTCTTGGGAGGATAGCTCAAGGGCAACGTGCTCGCCTTGGAAGCAAGACGACATGGAACAACACAGGTTCGATGCCCGGTCCACACTTAGAAACCTCTGGGTATTAAGTGCATTATAAATAACCTATCGTAAAATCACTCATCCACCATTCTGCAACGATTCTAGCCCTCCTCTGCAACGATTTAAGGGACTTGGTAAATTCTTTGAGTTACAAATCAAATTCCCCTCCCAGAATAGAAGAATAGCAGAATTAGAGTGAGCATCAGAGATTGTATGCAACGACAAATCTGGCTTATGCATTCTCCGCCCTGTTACAATCTTGTGAGGAGTCAAATGATGATCTCCTCCAGGCGTATTTCTTAATGCAAATAAAGCAAGCAGCACGCAGTGCACCCATTATTTTTCAGGTGTTTGCAGAAGCTTAGCCAATCGCATTTTGAGTAGTCCATTAATTTTCTCTGCCAAAGCATTGGTTTGAGGATGGTAAACCATACATAGTGTATGTCTTATCCACAGGAGAGTTGTTTTGTCCTTTATTAAATCTCGGGCAAAATGCTGCACACTATCAGAGCGAATTTCATCTGGAATCCCCCACCTTAGTAACACCTCCTTCACCAGAAATTTGGCTGCGGAGCAGGCATCATTGTGAGCACAGGGACCTGCCTCAAGCCAACATGAGAATGGACACACCACTACAGGCAGGCACTTGTAAGAAGTACATTTCTCTTGCATATCAACAAGATCAATCGTATCAGAAGGGGCCTTCTGGTTGCGGTAAAGTTCCTTGTACAACTCTTAATTTGTGACCTGGTAGAAACCTCTGGCAAATCATACAATTACTTACATACTCAGAAACATATTCATACAGCTTTGCATACTGCCACCTGGAACCTGACAAAATGCAATTACTGATTTATCCAAATGTATCCTTAAACCCTGCTTCGATATAGATTGATTGTTTTATATGTTTACAGTATAAGTGTTATAAGGGTGCAGAAGGAGGAAAATGAAACACAGGTGGTATGGTTGTTAGTATTATACCAGAAAATAAAGAGGAATCCATTTGCTAAGCCTCTTCCCTTAAAGAGGAGTCATTGCTAATTAATGGTGATTTTTAATTGTTATAATGGTAATGTCCTTATTGAAGAGATTTGGTCACCTGTGGAATGTTGAACATGGATTCCCTTCCCCTGTAACTCTTTGACTGTTATGATCATAGACCTTTCTCCTGGGATGCTGAGGATGGTTGGAGGGGTCTTGACCATGGGTATCCTAGGGTCCTGCACTATTTTTCAGGTGGACAGTGATTCCACTTCTGACACCATTTGTAAGGGTGCAGAGGACACTGACACACAGGTTGTTGCCATACACTTTAATTGTACAAGAAAATAAAAGGAAAACCTACCTCTCCCTAACTCTAAGAGGGGTTTCCTTACCTCAAATAAAATACTAGGGATTCATTCAGGATCTCCAGGTAAATCAAGACTCATCCATCCTTTGTCAAAACCCTACTTCTATCCCATACACTCATAACTAAACTAAAGAGGTGATGGATCTTCTTGTTCCGCAAAAAGAATGACTCCCTTCTTCTGAACAATAGATCACAATTCCAGTTGTTAGGTGGGATCTTTACCTGTGGGAATGACTTCCTTTCCAAGGTTCCAATCCCTTTCCAAGGAACAAATCAAAGTTCCAGGTTGAATTATTAAAAAAGCAGTACAGTTCTCAGTTCAATTCAATGGGTAAACTGCCAGTTCAAACTTCAGCATTCCTCATTACTGTTAAGGGGTCAAGAGAAAGGGTTGGACATTCTGGCATATTCGGTTTTGGTTAAATATTTGTATTTCTCAAAACAATAGTGTGGGGGAAATCCTACCTATCCCTAATTCTACAAGGGGTTTCCCTACCTCAACAAAACTAAGGAACGTCTGTGTCAGGATGTTAAACAAATTGTAAATATTTCACAATCTTGGGCGATTGGCCTGTCTCTACCATTCAGATTAATTAATTTCTTCATATATTGTTTGCCAACACTTGCTCAGCATTAAATGTGAATATCTGATGTTCTTCAAAGGCCTTGCTTTCCCTTCCTCTTGTTACCTCTACAAAACAGCAAAACTGTTGTCTCTCTCGCTTCTCAATCTTTTTGGTCTCTTCACTTCACTCACTGTGTATCCTGTCAGTTGAGCATTCTCAGCATTATCTGAAAATATCTCAACTTCTTCAAAGTCCTTGATTTGCCTTCCTCGCATTTCCTCTGCAACACGAAAGGTGCTTTGGTAACCCATTCAGCTTTCCCGGGCTTACAGGGCCTCTGTTGTCTCTCTCGAGTCTCAGTCAGTTGGGTTTCTTCATTTTGCTAACTCGGTGTACGTCGTCAGCTGAGCTGCCGTCATGTTGCTCCTTTTTACACTGTATAGTTCCTGCTGCAGTGGGCAACCACGCCATGGGCTTCATGTGCTCTGCTTTTCCCACATGCCTCCCGTGTGAGCCTCAATTGCTCTCTCCTTGCTTCACTAGCATACAGCCTCCTCTTCAGCGGCACCACCAGTGACCAACTTGCTTGGTTGCTGTCTCTCTCTTTGTTAGCTTCATCAGCTGCAGCAAATTTAACCCTCCAGGTCCTGTCAAACAGTTTCCAAAGACTAGACCGCTGTGTTGGCTTAGCAGTACTAGTCATCTTCATTGTTCTTTCGCTCTTCTTCATCCCAGTACTAAAAAGGGGGAGGCTGATTATGTGTTTGATGGGGAATACCTATATATTCTTCATCTATATCACACTAGCCCATATTGGTATATTGTATAGGTGCATTGTTGTCATCGAAGACTGTGGTGACTATGTAATTTTGGTCAATTGTTTTCTTATCCCTCTGGAGCTTGTCTCCTTCTTCGTGGTCCTCTCGCAGATTCTGCCTTTCCCTGTTAAGGAAAGGGAAGCTTCCCTCCAGAGAATTAGTGACGATAGTGCAGATTCATCACATTACCCATAGTTGCTTCTTCACGACTGGGTTAATGGAGAATATCTCCCTTTTCCAGATATCCTGTACACTCAATTAGCAAGATAATGAGTACCTTTTTCAGGTGTCTGACCTTTAGTGTCTCTTCCCCAAATGCAGCCAGGGGGAATGACTCATTTTCCCTCGACTCTATCTTTACTTGGCCAAATGCTTTCATCTTGCCAGGGGAGTGACTCCCTTCCCCTGGCCTTTCTCAGGCTTCTTGTTACAATTCACAAGAGTTGGGGGGATGACTCCCTTCCCTGGCCTTTCTCAGGCAGTTCACAATGGTTGGGGGAATGCCTCTTTCCCCTGGCATTTCTCAGGCAGTTCACAATTGTTGGGGCGGGGTCATACTTCCCCTGGCCTTTCTCAGCGAGTTCACAATGGTTAGGGGAATGTCTCCCTTCCCCTGGTCTTTCTCAGACAGTTCACAATGCCAGGGGAATGTAGTATCAGGGGTCCTAAAGGGCAAGTAACGACTGGAACACCAAAGTAATCCAAAAAAGAGCATACACCAAGCAGGAAGTAACGCAGTTTATTATAGGCCCAGCCGCAGCTGGGAGAGCACAATTCAAACAGCACAATGGAATGAAACTGAATGAAGGGAGATCTTGGCGCCACCTAAATCTTATTGGTGGGACTACATCAGTTCCCTATGGTTAAATATACATTACCTGTAGATGATTGGAGCAGGCCATCCGGACCCCTGCTGTCCAACAGCACCCCTCGTGTTGTCACAAACCTTCCCACACTGCCCCAACATTATATTTATTGACATGCCATGATTCTGCTGACAAGTGGAACTTTATTATCCTGCCGTTGGTCAGTTCTCATGAGACACACACGACAACCTGAGTTTGGCAATGGGGAGACATTCACAGGGCACCCAATCAATGAGGTGCCCCGCTGACATCGGCAAGGACAGAAAACACTGTTGCACCCTCGGGACACTGAAATTCTGTCAATGAGTGGATTGACCCCCTCGCCCCACAGCCCTTTTCCCAGGCCCATCTGCCAAGGGGCGATTTGAAGCTGCTTTTCATATGCCATATCATACCGTATTTTACACCACTGTGAGTTTACCCCTTTTTGCCTGTATTATTTAGTTGAATCCCTACATTTCCCAGTGACTGACTCACTGTCCTTGAAAGTATTGGCAGGACCCATTTCCCAGCAACTATGGGCACCCAGGAACGGTCAGCCTGCAACATTTCTCCAGCACACTGCTGTGGCTGAGCGCTCGAGAAATTCATGTTTGCCCAAAACACAGGGCCTGTGAATACGAAGAAACAAATTGTTTACTTACCTGTAGCCTATACCCGAAAATGGCTGTTATTTGGTTGATATTGTACCGCACTACCACTTCAACCCCTTGCCCCTTGCCCCTTGCACCTGATCGGATCCCTGTCCTCCACCTGTCCCCCTCCTGAGTGCCCCCACCCCCACTATTCCCCTCTGACTTCTCTAGCTGCACCTGCACACACAGCACAAAAAGTAACACTTTGCCTCTGTCAGTGATGTTCCCAACTCAAGGGATGCCCCCTCCCCTTTCCCATCAATACAGCAACTGATAGGTGCGCCCCCCTTATCAGCGCTGAATCTGGACATTTACTGCAACGTCTCCATTCCCCTGGCCTTTCTCAGGCAGTTCAAATTGACAGGGGGAATGCTTTCTTTCCCCTGGCTTGGACCAACATCGTTACAAACCTGCCCTTTATGATCCTGGCAATCTCGATTGGGTGGGCCCTTTTATCTTACTTTTCAGTCTTCTTGCTAATATTTTGATGAGGAAGATGTCCTCTACATTCCCCTTGGCTTTCCACAGTTCGGGTAGAATCTCCCAGCCATCCCTTTATTTCTTTCTCTGCTTCCTAATCTTACCTGTATATCCCAGAAGCAGGAGTTTGGTGGTTCTCTACAGCCCCTCTGTATCTGCCACAGCCTCTCATGTCTCCAACGCTTTCCTGGCAAACTGTGCACCTTTTTGCATGATCTCTGAGGGTTCTGGGCCTCTCCTCTGCATTTGCCAACAGCTGTGGGTTCTCTGTAGCTTTCATGGACTTATTCTGTCCTGCGGTAACTCAACTCCGCTACAGACTTTTTCCCGTTTGTGCAGAATTTCTCCTCTGCACATCGCAGGTTTCAGGAACACCAGGAGCTTCGATCCGGCAGCTTGCTGTGCTGTCCCTTTTGCTTGGACCTGCTTCGGACCTCTCAGCACCCTTCTCTGCGCCCCGATCTGGTTCCTCTTCCCACGCCGTACCGCCTTCACACTTGCAGTTCCTCTAGGGAGGGGTAGACGCTTTGTTAAGTACTTCTTCTATTTGTATTATCTAGCAAAACAGCTAGAATGTGTATGTACATTCTCTTGAGGACTCTTCATTGCTCCACATGCTCTCCTTGTCCCACTACCTTCCAGGGAAATCTTCCTAAAGCCATCCCTCCTCCTTCTTTGTCTCATTTAACCCTGAGTTATTAATGCTACAGAAGCAATTGGAAGTGCGGGTTACAAGGGGTTGAGTGAGGGGATAGGAGGATGTGCAGGAGGTTGGTGGAGTTGATGGAGGGTTGGCATAATGCATTTCCCTTGGATGGTCATCCCAATCCCTGCAAGGGCCGTTTCTCACAATGAGATCCTCCCACTAAGTACCACCCTCAGGGGGACTATCGGGTAGTGGCCTCACCTCCCTAGTCTCATGGGAATGGGCTCCTCCTCGGGGACAAGTGACGAAATCCAAGGATTCATCACAGCGTTCATTAGGTTTTGGAGACTGTCTACTGGCTAATAATACCGAGTCATCTGTGAACGCACGTAATGGGATTCTAAATGTATCAAAGTAAGACAAATTAGATCAATAGCAAAACATTTACTGTACAGAGAACTGGGAAAGAGCTAAAATGTATGTGGCAAGACACAACCTTACACTACTCCGGTTTTAATTTTAAAGTTTCTAGTTGTAGTACCTTATTGTTTGTAACTGGAAATGATAAACGCTGTGGAGGGCTGGGAGGATAGTGCAGGCTCAACATATTTGTCTTGGAGGCAAGACAAGGCAGAGCAACACAGTTTAAAATCCTGGTTCTGCGCTTAGAGACGGGTCTCCAGTTTCAAGTGTGTTATGGAAGATGAATTAATTATTTATTACCATGCAGGGCAATAATGATTCTCAGAAGATCCAGTGGGATAGCCAAATTCATATTTAAAAGGTTTAAAAAGAAATTTGACATGTCAGCAGTGACAAATGTGAAGGCATGGCGCATTGGAGTAGCAGAAATATGTTCCTTGGTGATATAGACTGAATTGGCTAAGACCAGGTTCATGTTTAGGGCCTGTAGATCTTCAACCCAACCCTCTCTAAAACCTAATTGTACTGGTGACATAATCTCACTATCTTCAATCTAATCTTCAAACTTAGATTGGATCACTTCCCCAACATTTTTTACAGAAATATAAAGGAGGGTTATAGGACTATAACATGGTGGTGAATGTATATTCCATTTTTGAAAAGTAGGAGCTATGATTTTGACTACCTGGATGATTAGGTGGGTATTGGAAGATATCATTGTATTGTAAACCTTAATTGTGCCCACACTTCCTGATTAACATTGGATACATCAATTGGGATGCAGTCAGAACCAGGAGTTTATTGGCACTCAATCGCCTTACAGCCATATACATGTCTGCCATTGTACATTTACTTTTACTCTCATATTTGTTGATAATATCTCCCAGCAATCGTCAAAACGTAGAAAAGTGTCCCCATCAGCAGGGTTATATAAGTTACTTAATTGACCAAATAGTTGGAGAAATATTTATCTCTAAGTTTCTTTCACCAATGTACGCTGGGCCCCTTGCAATCATTCCCCAGAATGCAAGCCTTAACTAACAACTCAGCTTTCCTTGTCTTTAATAAACCAGAGTATCATTTACTATCTCTGCGGTTAGATTTAATAGCTATAAGGTGTCCGAATTTGGACTCTTGGCGGGCTTTTCCCAACCAGCTACCTTTCAACTGTTTAATTCTCATCAGGACCACTTTATGGTTAGTTTGCTGTTTTATACAATTCATCATAGCAGCAAAATTAATTAAAATAGGTTCACGCTATCATCTACATTAAAGCAACTTAATATATTGTTATAACATGGTTTACAGCTATTATGTGTTGTTCTAAATCCATAAATCAATGTCCATCGCAGGGATCATCTGGTGGGAATTATTATACCTTCAGCTCTCTCTACAGATGACTTTAAATAGAGAGATAGGGCAACGTGATCCCTGTCATCGCTAATACATTCTTCAAAGTAATTTATTCTTTGGCATGCCCAACCCAAAATGCTTAATTTATCTGATACATCATCTTCGCATCCTCCATTCTTAATCCGTAGTTCATGCTCAATCAATAATTGATGGAAAATCATGCCCTCCAAATCCACTCGTTTGTCTTCAGTAATGGCACTTGGTATGCTCTGTATGATTTCTTCACAGGTATCACTGAAAAAAGCTACTGGACTATTTCCCAGTCTTGCATCATAAAAGTTCCCCCCTTAAATTTCATAATTCGTTATAGCCACACCTGTAGGAAGAAGAGAGTGCAGAATCTCAGCTAAATTACCTGTTTATACCTCTGCAGTCAGATTATAACAATCTCTATACAGACAAATAGTTTTCAATCAAGTTTATTGTTTGTTTGTTTGTTTTATTTATTTATATAGTGCACCGCACCCTGGGTATCTGGGCACATCATACAAAGCTCAAAGGTTACACATATGCACAGGAACAGGTTTCGTTTAGTAAGTTTAGTTTATTAAGTTTAGTTTAGTTTACTTTATTAGTTTGTTTCGAATGATTCATAAAGGTCAGTACATAAAAAGTACATTTTCAGCATTACAATCTACAGTGTACAAACACATCTTAAGAAGAGCCAGTTATTTCTAATTCCCATTGCATGTGTCAGAAAACATTTAAATAATAACACATTCTGAGATCATGGACTTGCCCGATGGCTTATAGACCCATATCCTTGTTGGATTCATCCTTCAAAATACATGGGAGTGTGCTGTTGGGACGGGGATCTCATTGAATCGCATACTAGTAGGCATAGAGCTGGGTTTTAGGCTGGGTGTAGGAACGACAGAAGAGGCTTACATTTATATTTGCTGATAACCAGATCAGTGTTTGTTAAGAGGGAGCCTGTTTTTTAGGCCTTCATGGACCTGAGCACCGCATTGGACAATGTCAATTGCACAAACTTTGTGAAAGGTGCTTGGGTCTATGGATTGCCCTGTGAAGATCAACAATGTTCTTGGACTCATAGACCTGGGCAATAAGGCTTGAGTTGGCTTTGGGGGTGTAGGTCCGTGCACTTCCCTTTTTGATGTGAATGTAGGAGTGTGCCAGGGTTGGGTACTGGTCCCTGTTCTATTTACCTTGTATGTCAAAGGTTTATACAGCACCGTGGTGAGTCGGAAGCAGATTATCCAACAGTGGGATCTAGGGCATTGCCTCTATTAGCATATGCTGATGTTACTGTTCTTATTGCCTGGACACTGTATGCTATTAGGAGGTTGATTGGAGAGCATATAACCTTCATGAACTCCCTAGATTTGAAAATTAACATGACTAAATCAGTGGTTATGGCATGTGGCCCTAGCATGGAAACACATTAAAATGCGCCCCATGTCGAGCAACGGCGTGGTCAAAAGTAAGGTGTTTGAATTTGTCTATCTTGACATTTGGTTTTCTCCATCCGTCACAAGTAAAGCCCACATTATGAAACAAAATATATGCATGTGCCAATCTTTGGGACTGGTTTCTCTTTTAAAAACCAAGTGCTCTGGTCAGCCTTTAAGAATGATTTTGAAAGTGTATTTGTCTCAAACCAAGGCTGCAACCAATAATGGTGCCTTTTCATTGGTCTTGGAAAAAGTGCCTTCCTTACAAATGAGAGAAAAATGATGGCATCAGATCTGGTCAAATTCCAGGGCATCCTTGACACATCACATTCTAAGGGTTATTATGGTGCCCTGATTAAAATATATTAATAGTAACCTGACAATGTAATGTCCCCTAATTTACTCATTTACTCTTCCAAATGGCCTACTTAGTGTTGACTGCAAAACAGCCTGAAATAAGTATGTGTTGATCCCTTTAAGGAACTTCATAAAGCTATTGCTCTCGAACTCCCAGCTAAAAGAAGGTTGGCTGCAATTAGCTCTACAGACATTTTCAACCCTATCTCACCTTTGCTGACCAAGTCTCTGAACATTGGGCACTTACCAGCACTTACTGATCAGATATGATAGGTCATTTAAAACGCACTTAATACCCAGCGGTTTCTAAGCACGGACCTGGGGATCAAACCTGTGTTTCTCCGTGTCGTATTGTTTCCAAGGCAAGCACGTTGCCCCTGTGCTATCCTCCCAGCGTGTTTTAATTTGTTGATTTTAAGCATAGATACTACAACATTGAGGGGCTTTTCTAACTCAGCTATTTGTCATTTTTGTGACTTTTATCAAGAGGACATGTTACACTTTTTGATGTTTTATCCTTTGTATTCGTCTATTAAAAAAGGATACAATCTTACCGGTTCTTCGACAGCTTAATTTTATCCAGTGTCGCCCTGCTCTTTTCTATCTGTTGCAGGCCAATTCACCTTGTGTGGCATGGGCTTTGCTTTCATTTCTTAAGGAAGCTTGACACTCAGGAAATGCTATATATCATACCCACCAGAGCCTCAGTGTGCTTGATTCCAATCTATTTTTGGCTTAGTTTGAGTGCTCTAGCTCCTGGTCTGTGCAGTGGGACCCATTGACCTCATTGATGATATATATATATATATATATATATATATATATATATATATATATTTTTGTCTAGAATGAAAGGTGGCTAATGATGAATCTAGTTTTAGATGTAATTAGGGATTCACCATATCTATTTTAGGGGACTATGCACTTTGTATTTTATTTGATTGACTAGCAGATTCCTCTGTATGAACATTACGTTGTTTGTATAATTTGTATACTTTTTTTTGCAGTGTATTCCAACTATGGAGAATCAGGATTGTGCTGATTTTTATACTGTATTTAGTTCTGTATTATATTGTAAATGCATCTTGTATTTTTGTTTTATGGCACCTGTATGCCGAAATAAAGTTTATACAACAAAAATTCCAATTTGAAAGAAATGGGAGTCAAACTGGTTTCCCAATATAAAAACCCTTCTGGCGTGGGAGGAAGTACTAACAAAGCTTTCAAAAGCTTTCTTTAATTAACCAGAGCCCATTAAGATGTAAATGCCCAAACCCCTTCGCCATATTTACGAATACCAAGCATTTTTGCTTCATATTATTTAAGCCCTGAGATAACTGCTTGACTGTCATATGAAGAAAACAAGTCAAATATTCCAACCTTACATGTTTCAACCTTCAAGGGACACAGTCAATTTGAGGGCACCAACACTTGCTTTCCAAAAATCTCATGCCTAAATAGTAAACAATTTTACTCTCGTTAGAGCCACCAAATCCACTTAAAGGTTTGGAGATTTTGTATTACATTTAGAGTTCAAAGTATCTGTTTTAGTGCATGTGCCATTCCCTCTGAAAGCACTACATGTCAGCATAGGCCAAATTTGGAATAAATGCAATATAAACATACAGACTGCAGAGTGGATGCATTTAATTCCATTATTTATATATATATTGTAAACTGCCTTGCCCAATAATTGCGTGCATACCAGCTGGGACCACACTCAGCAGCCAAACGTGCGTGCATTCGCCATCAAGCAACAGGAGGAGACCAGCCATTTCGAAGATGGCCGTCCGAGAATTCCGAGCTGCACCTCCTTCCTCCTTGTGTGCAGCCAGCTCCTTATTGGCTATCCGTTGCCTTTTCTGCACCAACTACGAGCCGGCAGGCTCCGAGCCGGCTTCCAACACGAAGGCTGGAAACACAAAGGCTCCTTCCTGTCCTGATCCTGTCCAGTGCCGACAGTGCCAAGGGCCAGGACTTCTGCTTGTTTGGCCACAACTACCCTGATCCCTCCTGCTATCCACCAGACAAGCGGTAAGAAACTTAGAACTACTCCCCTCCTCTGGGTATTGCACCATTGCACTCTGACCGCTTACAGTGCCTATCATCTTGCCTAACCCGGCATTTTTTATTTTTTTTCTGCGCCATTCCGACCCTATCAACACCTCATTTGTATTCCCGCCACCCGCTGTGGCGCCTGCCCCCCATCACCTGCGGAAGTCACTCGGCACAGTCACCTATTACATGCAAGATGCCACAGTGACTTGCTCTGCCACCGAAGTGACAAACGGCATTTCACTCACTTCTAACTTACCTGCTAAGTGAACCCTTATGCTGCACAGTACCGATAACTACATACTGCACTCTAATCCTTTGCTATACATGTATCTTGACAAGCAATGAGTGCTGTCTGTAAAAAAATGCCAATTAAGCCTTCTTGTGGATTTTAGAATTTAGGTGGCCTAGTGCCCTGTTGCACCTGTTTAAAAAAGGCCAGTTGATTTGTGTCGTGCCTCTGGTCGCCCACAGACCACACTTGATTGTATCATGCCTTATGGTCACCCACAGACCACACTTGATTGTATCATGCCTTATGGTCGCCTACAGACCACATTTGATTGATTTATGTTGCGCCCTATGGTCGCCTACAGACCACACTTGATTGATTTGTGCTGTGCCTTATGGTCGCCTACAGACCACATTTGATTGATTTGTGTTGTGCCCTATGGTAGCCTACAGACCACATTTGATTGATTTGTGTTGTGCCTTATGATCCCCTACAGACCACATTTGATTGATTTGTGTTGTGCCCTATGGTCGCCTACAGACCACATTTGATTGATTTGAGTTGTGCCCTATAGTCGCCTATAGACCACACTTGATTGATTTGTGTTGTGCCTTATGGTCGCCTACAGACCACTTTTGATTGATTTGTGTTGCTCCCTATGGTCGCCTACAGACCACACTTGATTGATTTGTGTTGTGCCTTATGGTCGCCTACAGACCACATTTGATTGATTTGTGTTGTGCCCTATGGTCACCTACAGACCACATTTGATTGATTTGTGTTGTGCCCTATGGTCGCCTACAGACCACACTTGATTGATTTGTGTTGTGCCTTATGGTCGCCTACAGACCACATTTGATTGATTTGTGTTGTGCCCTATGGTCACCTACAGACCACATTTGATTGATTTGTGTTGTGCCTTATGGTCGCCTACAGACCACATTTGATTGATTTGTGTTGTGCCTTATGGTCACCTACAGACCACATTTGTTTGATTTGTGTTGTGCCCTATGGTCGCCTACAGACCACACTTGATTGATTTGTGTTGTGCCTTATGGTCGCTAATAGACCACACCTGCAACCCCTGCCTACTAGCAACGCTACTCACATCATGTATTGACGCCTAACTACTCTCATCCACCTACTGTATATCTACACTAGATGCTGGACTAGTCAACCTAACCCACATTCTAATCAAGACACATACACTCGCACACATATGGTAACCACCACCCTCAATTCGTGGCCTAGCACCATGACACCTGCAAACCCATACTTTGATGAGCCAGCACTATCGATACGCCACTTTGATACTAGACCAACACCTAACCAACCTTGTACTACTGCTATTAGAAACATTAGATTGAATTCCAGAACTAGCCCACCTACCTTTCCATGCTATCACCACCCCAGCATTTTAACTAGAAATTCTAGATTAAGAGCCCGTAGTATGAAACATTCGCATATTGACCACAACCTTGCCAATTCGGCCATTCACCCAGACAAGCTAGCCCATATCCTTTTGCATGACCTACCTATACCACCAGAAAAATTTCCCCAAAAAGACAAACTTATTAAAGCAGCCTTGGTGAATGCCAGGTCTCTTCCTGCCCATGCTCTCGACATCGCTGATTTTATAACTCACGAAAAACTAGATCTCCTTGCAGTCACGGAAACCTGGCTTAATGCTGCCTCCCGTCCATCTCTGGCCCTTGCTAAACCTAATGATTATGCTATCATTAGATGTGACAGAAACACCTCTCAAACGAAGGGAGGTGGACTCGCCCTCATATTCAGAAATACCTTCGACATTAAAGTCATCCAGGACGCTCAAATCCCCTCTGCTGAATCCTTGTCCATCAAGCTACCTCTATCACCCAACCACGCGGCAACTATGCACCTTACTTACCGACCACCAGGTCCCATCTCTTCTTTTATAGAGGACATTGCATCACTCAGAACCACAGATACCAAACCCAATTCTCAAACCATCTTACTTGGGGATTTTAATCTTGGTTTTAACGACCCTAAGAACACTAACGCCCATGACCTAGCCAACACCCTATCTGACTTGGGTCTTACGCACATTATTCACGAGCCCACTCATATCAAAGGCAGAACACTGGACTGGCTCACTCATCTCAATTGCTCTATTGATCTCCTATCCAATGACCCATGCATTTGGTCGGATCATCATAAAATAACTTTTTCTATCAAAGCCAACACACCCCACCTGGCGCCTATCATCCCCCCAGCCACCAGCACGAGAAATAAGAAAGACATTACTCCTGACAAACTCCTATCTATATTACTCCCCATCCTGAACAATATCGACTCAGATGCTGACCCTACAGTTTTAGTGGATATCTACAACCAGGCTATACTCAAAGCACTGAACACCATCGCCCCCCTAAAATTGCGGAAACCTAAACCACAGCGTCACCTTAACACTTGGTTCACACCGCAGTTAAGAGAATTACACAAAACTAAGAGAACTGCTAAGCACATTGGAAAAAACATCCCACAGCATCCAATAAGACTGAGCTAACCCTAGCCTCCTCCAGTTATAAAGAAGCCATCCTTCTTTCTAAAAGAGACACCTATAACAAAAGGATTACACAAGCGGAATCCAACACAAAAGAACTTTTAAGATTCTGAAAGAACTAGAATCCCCCATTGCCCCTATAGACAAATGTGTTACTGACGCACTATGGTGTAGTAATATTCAGAAGGCCTTATTATATAAAATAGCTCGCCTACAATCTAAAATCAATGCAAAAACATCCCTACTACTAGCAGACCCAGACTACAAACAATTACCAAACAAACCACCTACCTTTAAGTCAACTTGTAAACCTTTCAGTTTCTCACCCCTCTCAACCTGGGAAGTAGAAAACATCATCAGGAAACTTAAACCCTCAAATTGCCAAGGTGATGCCTGCCCTGCCCCGATCATCAAAGCTGCCGCGCACGATCTGGCACCATTCATCACCAACCTCATCAATGCATCTTTCAAATCTGGAGTAGTACCTGATAACCTAAAAGACGTGTGGGTCATACCACTCCTCAAAAAACCTACTCTTGACCCAGCCAACCCGTCTAACTATAGGCCGATAACGACTGTACCTTTCCTATTAAAAATACTGGACAGAGCAGCCTATTTACAAATACAGGCCTACTTAGAATCAAACAATCTATTAGGACTCAGGCAATCAGGTTTCCGACCGAGACACGGTACGGAAACTGCTTTAATAGATCTCACGACCAATATCCAAATCCTGAAATACAATGGCAAACTGGCACTCCTCTTACTGCTTGACCTGTCAGCAGCTTTCGACTTGGTCAACCATCAAACACTCTGTCACCACTTGAAAACTGCAGCACACTTCTCAGACGCAGCCACGGCTTGGATCAGTTCCTTCTTGGCGAACAGAACCATGAGGGTCTTCTCTCCCACTGATTCTGCTGAACCCTCACCAGTACCTTGTGGAGTCCCGCAAGGCTCTTGTCTGTCCCCGACACTTTATAATGTATTCACAAAGCCCCTCTTTGATATCCTTGACTATCTGGGCGTCACGTATACCAATTATGCGGAAGACACCCAGCTACTCATTCCTATCTCGGGTAACTATGAAACAGACAGCAAAACCCTTAATGAAAACTACTCAGTAATACAAGCATGGATGGCACATCATGGACTTTGTCTCAATGACGAAAAAACCGAGCTGATCATCCTTGGCACTCACGCCAAACTCAAAAATCTTAATCCTGCATTCAAATCCTTCACCATAGATGGCAATCTCATCCCCGTGTCAAATAATACTAAAACCCTTGGTATCTACATCGATGCCACCTTATCCTTCTCCAAACAAACTAATGCAGTAGCATCATCAGCCGCTTACACCTGTAAGCTGATCACTGCATGTAGGCCGTTTATCTCCTCACCCAATTGCATTACTCTTGCTAGAGCATTAGTCCTATCCAAAATAGACTATTGTAATGCCCTTTACTTAGGCACTAGCCACAAAAATATCAACAAACTCCAAGTAATTCAAAATAATGCAATCAGGGCTGCCCTCAACATTCCCAAAAAGGCGCACATCTCTGAGACCAGACGCAAACTACGCTGGCTCCCAGTCGAGCACAGAATATCCCTCAAAACTATGGCCCTTACACACAAAGCCAGGGCCAACCTTGCACCAGCATACCTTACCAACCAATTTACACCTCACAATTCCTCAAGACCACTCAGAGCAGCACAAGCTAACACTATGCCCATACCTAGATTCAAACTTCATAACTCGGGTGGAGTTAGCTTCCCTGTACAAGCTTCTAAATTATGGAACACAATCCCTGCGCTTTTGCGAGCAGAACCTTCATTTAACCTATTCAAACACAACACAAAGTGTTGGCTTTACAACATGGACTCTATGTCAGCCTAACCTCCTGATCCTAGCATGATTGACTGCTGGCTGAACACTTTTGTAATTTATGTATTTATCTTAGACTATGTATGTATGCATTTGCAACACTAAGTATGTACCTACCTGTAACTGTAACGTAACACTTTGTTGACTGCTTTTAATTGTAACTGTAACCAGAGCTAATTTACGCGCCCGTATGCCCCCGGGCCTGGCTGCGCTTTATAAATAAAATAAATACAAATACAAATACAAATACAAATATATACATATATATACATATATATATATATGTATAATTAGGAGGAACAGTGCCTATAAACTCAATCTTAACATAAGGCTGCTGCACTGTCAATTGTCATCAGTATACCTGAATTCTGGATTTAATAATGTATATAGATAATCCACTAGTATCTATGCCTGAATTTTGTTAGCCAAAATACACATGATTTTCTTATAGCATACAATGGATCACTAGTGCAGCCTAATATGTTAAAAAAAAACTAATTTACCATCTAGAAGAGTACTAAGGCATTGCCCTAACTAAGGCCACAGGGTGGCAGGCTAAATATCAACAGGAGAATCTTGGCCGGCTTATTTAGGGTTGAATGAGCTTTCTAAATTATCCCTGAATATATGTTCTTAAAAGGAGAATATAATGATTATGGACTGTAACAACCATGTCATATAATTAACCAGTGTTTAAAAAATCTTTGATATACTTACACTGAATATATTGAACCTTTTTATATGTATTGCTTTTGCGCACTTTGTCAGATGCAAGTAGATACCAAGAGATTATTTACTATTGAGATGTTTATCACCTGGTGGGTTTTTTGTGGATATTTGGGGCTTTGCAGTATTTTCTTACCGCCAAAATACCTTTAGCAATAATCACTCTCTGTATTCATATTGGGTCACACATGACAATAATACATTGCATTATTTCAGAATTCAGACCTATTTAGATGGTATGCGCGGTAGTTTGCGTGGTTGGTTGGTATAGTGGTTGGTTTATTTGTGGCCCCAATATCCAACATCCATTGTTTTTTATCTAGATTGTTCTTGATCACTAGAGAGACCTCAGGCCTGCATTTTAGGGATACCACATTTTCAGTGTTAGTGTTGTGTGCCACCATGGGCTATTGTGGTATTTTTGTGGTAATTTCCACTACCTTATATACGGTAGGGAACTATGTCCAGAGAGTCTCTCTTCCCGTTGACTCATGTACCTCCAACAGGCTATGCTACAAACAATCACTCACAACTGTCCATACTGAATATAATCATGCACACATCTGTTTTAAAATGACAATTGCACTGTTTAAAAATCTACCCACGTTTAAACCTTTTCCCATGCAAAATGAAAGAGAGAAATAATACACACTAGCTATCTGTTTTCAAATATTTTTGTATTATAGAAATTTCTTTTAAACACAGTTTAACTTTTTTTACAGAAATAAATGAAATGGTACAACATTATTTGTGATAAAATGAACAGAGAGCTGCGAGAATATATTCAATTGGTAACATTAAATATGCTGATGAGAGACTGAGACTCCCTCGAATACACTGACTGAACAGTTTCGCACACTTTCGCACAGCTCCCACTCACTTCTATAATTACCTTATCTGTTCAGCATGAGTTTTCTCCGGCTATTCTCTTTCTGAATTTGGCTCCCTTGAAAATCAACCCCAGTGAGAACAAGCGTCTGCCGTTCTCAAACCGGGGTTATTGCCTGGAACTCTCAGCTTTTGCAGCAGGAATGCCCCAGCCAGGAAACAGATCCTTCTCCCAGCTCTGCAAGATCTCGATTGTTCTCCCCCTCCCCTCAAGCTTCTCCAGCAAAGTTCTAATCACAGACTCTAGCATGATACTTGCTATGACGCTGCTCCAATCAGAATCAATCATGTCATCTCCTCCCTCACTACACAATGGCTCACTTCTACAGTATTAATTGTAACAAACTGATTTCCTGTTCCTTCGTGCTCTTTGCTTCCTGTAGTTATGTGGACAGAGCAGCAGAGAAAAAAAATGAATGTGCGTTTAAAAGTTTACTTTCAGAGTAGGCCTAAGTCTGCAGTGGAGACACATTTTTATTAGTGGGTTATGTTAAATGAAGTTTTATTAGTAAGGTTAGTTATTAATAAGGTTAGTTATTAATTTTCAAATGTGTCTCTTGCAACATAGGCATTTCAGGTGAAAAATAGTGTGCATTTTGAATGTGCACATGTGTGCTTTTAACTGTAAAAATAGATTTGCATCTTATATGTAAAAATCGTTTTTGACTGAATAGCCTGTCTTTACTTATATGTCCATGTTACTCTGGCAACACATATAGCAATGCACCACACCCATGTAGTGGTGCTGCATAAAAAATGCTACTTGTGCAGTAGTGCTGTACTCTGTGCTGTAACACGCCAAATATCCTTACACACCCCAGCTCTCATTTATTATGTGTTTTCTCATTAGGTCACTTACCAGGATTCCAATAGCTAAGAGCAGTCTTTTATCCGTAGGAAATTCCATTTTCATCAACATAGAACAGTTATTGGCTTTGGGTACATCCTGTGTATCCTCCTGTAGGATCGAGTCCATTTTGTTTAAATATAGATTAAATAAAAGAGTTGAGTTGACAAGGCCTGACAAACTCCCTGAGTGATCAAAATATAAGATGTACCTACACCCAACACCCCATACACAACATATTCTGCTATATAGGAGTATAATTGTCTTAAAATACTAAGTAGGTCAGAGTCAAGTTTTAATAAATGATTCCACATTTTTCTCAATCTACTTTATCGAAAGCCATGGACAAGTCCATGAATGCCAAAATATGTTTCTTTTTATCCCATGATGTTTTTCTATTAAAAGTCACCACGTTTAAACACTGTTCCACAGTCCCTAGCTCTGTGCAAATCCCTAGATGGGAGACAGGAAGAATGCTGGCACCATTCTCCCAGTCAACTACTTTAGTATAGGTAAGTGTGCCCATCATCTTCAATAAAGTGTCACTTAATGATGTTGGTTGATAACAACTAGGCACATCTCTTGAACCTTTCTTATATACTGGAATGATATAGCTAACTGTGGGATGTATTAAACCACTTATGCTCTGCCCTGCGGCATCACTGTGTGCTGATGGTGCCAGAATCATCAAAATGGCCGCAAAACCCCTATGCACGCCAAAACCTATGAAGATTGCGCTCTACAAAGCACAAAAAGATGGCTGCCAAATCTACCATGCATGGTGTCAGTGGTGGAACAGAGACCTCACTCCTGAAACATGTCATTGGGCTGCCCAACCAGTAAAAATGGAGCATGCATGAAAAGCAGAATGCTGAAAGAAATCTGAAATCTTGCATTTTAAATCTTTTCTTGGTTGCTGAAAATACAAAATGCTGGTACAAAACAACCACAAACATCCAATAGTCTTGCTGGGTGTCACATTTTACTGAATTCAAGAAATCATTGTGAAATTGCAATCTTGGACAGCTGAATTGGTCATCAAAACACCCACAGCACAAGTTTGCCTGCCTGTGGGATCTGTCAAAATATGGGCGCAGTATCACCGGCCGCCTGAATGACTGTTTTCAAAAGCCTGCATGAAAACTGTAAACTTGTACCATTGAAATCTAATGTCTAAAATCTAAGTGACCTGTTATCAAGAGTAACCTGGGTTGTAACTATTTAGACTTCATGGTTTAGAGTCTGGAATCAGTGTTCTAGATGCTTGTTTTAAAATTATAAGTTTATTTAAACAAAGAAAATTGCAACAAAATGACATTTAAATTTAAGCCTGACTCCAAGCCAAACCACAAACAACTTCCCCCACAGGGACCAGGCACCTCCCTTCCGCTCTCTAGACCAGGAACTCACACCCTTGTGTTGATTAAGAGGGGAGGGGAACTTGGGCTTCTGTAGGAAGAGCACAATGGACTTCCTCCAAGGCAAGGAGATGCTAATCAGAAAGGATCGTAAATGGCCTCTGCCAGAAGGAAGGGGGCGGAGACTGCTCCTGAGCTGCAAGAAGGAGAAGGAGGCGGGTACAGACAGCCTTTTCTTGATTCACAATGGTCAAAAAGCATATTGCTAAAAAGACTGATAATGTACTGTGTACAATTGTAAAAAATATGCAAACCCCAGACTTCTGAACCTAATTTTTGGCTGCACATTTTGGCACTGGTGGACACTGAATCCCAAGCTACCCTTATGTCAAAAAGGGCCTTTTATCAACTGAGTTCTGGAATGGGGGAGAAATACCAAATTCCTCTCACCCCTCTTCCTGGACAACTTCAGAACTTCGACGGGAATTAAATTCCTGTGGAGGGGACTGAGGATTTGGACATTAAAATTGGGAGACACAAGGTGAAGCACCGGTCATAGTTGTGACTCCAGAGGGCACCCCTTGTTTACTAGGGAATGACATCCTGCGTAGGTTGTCTCCCCTCATAGATTGTGTAAACAAGGTCCTCTGGATCCAGACTAACCGACCAATAAAATTGAAACAGAGTGTCAACCATGTTAGTTTAGACGGCACATGCCACATGGTTGAACAAAAATCTGACCAAATAGAATTTCACTTCCAGAATAATCAAATCCCAGATGTGACAGTAATTGCAGTAGGACAACAAACTGGTGATGGGGAGTCATCTCTATTTATGAAAATCAACCTTCCTTCCAGTGTAAGGTAGCATTCCACACTGGAAGGAAAAACTCTGAAATGCTCTACAAATTCACAATCAGAAAATCCCATTCCTATAGTCCATAAAGATGAAAAATCAGTCCAAAGCCTGGGTGATATTCAGAAGATTAGAGAGCAGTTGTTCATCCCTATTCAGTTAAATGAAGGTAAGGACCCTGTTCTCGCTGAGTGTGTGTGAACAACGGTAAGAGCTTCATCTGAGAAGCCATTTTCCGCAAACTCCCAATAGATCCAGCCATTCACACATTTAAACTGATAGACAAATGGGAAATGGACCTGGAAACACCCAATCACAAACATCTACTGTTTGATCTACTGGGTTCGTGAATTTATTGACATTCAAGTGGTCTTTCCGGTCCTCGTGAGTACTGTTTCTAAGTTCCTTATTCAGTATCATCCAGAGTGTCAGCTCACAGATCCTGCCCTTGCTTGCCCTCTACGTGGGCTTAGCGCTGTCAGTATCTGTAATAGCATAGGGGGTAAGGAGTTTGCCGACTTTCCTTTCAGTCATAAGGAGGTTCTAAGTGCTTACCCCACATCCCTTTTCATATATTGGTATTATTGTTTCACTCTATTTGCACTCCTGGGTTTTAGTATACACGAGTCTTGGGTATTGTATGCACGTTGTTAGATTCAAAGTTGATCACTGTGCGATTCCGTGCACATTTCCCTTGCCATATTCATTGCCTTCTTCCTTTCTTAACAGACTAGAGACTTTTGTGAGTTAGTGGTTTCTTCGTCAAACCAGATGTTGAAGTTTCTGAGGATTATCTGTTATTCCTGCTCAATTGCTAGATTGGTAATGGCTTCAGTGAAGGCATCCACAAGGTTTGCATCGTAAATTCAGTGCTCAGTATACCAGAACACATTTGAAGCTTGTTTTGGGGTTTGCTGTTAAGTGAAGTATTAATGATTTGCAGTTTTTGATGCTTGGTGGTTCATCTGTTTTGATTTTCAGGTGTTCCTTCTATGCTATCGCAAGTTGTCCTCCTCTTTTGTTTTTCTTGTTTGCCTGTGAGCACATGAAGTTGTCAGGGAGGCAGTTATGCAGTGTGGTTTTGTAATTGTCGTCGCACAGGAGGTTGTAAATCTCTGTGGTAGGTGTGTAAATTGATCTTGCATTGATTAGGTTGCAGTGGATCCTTTCGATAGGGTTTGATCACATTTTTAATACTTGATTTGTCTTGTTTTTTTCTGTTGGAGTGCTTCTGTGTTGCTGTCACAAATTGATTGGTGCTATGTAGAGTCTGCTTCAGTATTGAAGGAGTCTTTTAGATTGATTGTGGGTTGTTGATTTCTTCATCTTATTTTTTTCTATTTTAAAGTGTTTTTATTGGAATTTAATTAGTTACAGCGATGCATTTCAACATGTCATTTTTACCATTCAGGTCATACATTTATGCCAAGTTTTAAAAATAACCTTCGAAAAAAGAAAAAAAAAGAAAACAAACAGTTTCCTACACAGTTCTTGAGGTGTATTGCATAGTTCAGTGGGATAGGCAACCTGGTGCATGGGATGTAATTCTTACCCCTCCTTTCCTGTTGTCCCTATCGACCATTGTCAGTTGGATGTGGGTGGGCATTTGTGCAGGCATGAGATAAGTGTGTTCCACAGGGCCAGGCCCACTCAGAGGGGTTTATCGTCTGACGGGTGGAACATGTCCCCACACCAGTGCCTTCCATGCGGACTATTTGTCATTACCATCCTGCTCCGATCTATTGACCCCTTCCAGCCACGCTTTGGTTTGCGCCTCTGCCCGCCTCTCAAATTCCCTGTCCCATTTACGATATTGTGGCCCCCCAGCCTTTTTCCAAGACATGGCTATGGTTCTTTTGGCTAAGACGCACGCTAGGTCAATGAATCTCAGCACATGCTTGTATTTGCTTACTCTGGGGTAGGCACCGAGCAGGCACTCCTTCGGCGACCATTCAAACCTTACTACACCAGCCGCTCTGCAAGCTTGTTCTATGTGCGCCCAGAAACCTCACACCCGCCCACACCCCCAGAACATGTGTATCATGTCGGCCCCATTTCCTCCACACCATGGACATTGTGAGTTATTGAATGTGGCTACCCTGTGCGGAACCATGTAGGTGCGGTATAGCATGTCCAGTTGTATCAGCTTAAAGCAATGGTTCCTTGACACTGCTTTGGGGTAACCCAGTATCCTTTCCCATTATTTTTCAGTTATCACAGTGCCCAGGTCTTCCTCCAACTTATCTTTTAGTGACGTGCTCTTGGGGTTGGGTGCGTCTATTAGCATGTTGTACAATCTTGAAACCGGCCGCCAGCCATTGCACAGATTATACATCAGCGTGAGCAATGGTTTCGCTTTCGGCTTCTCTGGTCAGCCGTCCCATTTGCCTTTAGTCAACTTTCGGATACGTTGGTACCAGAGGAACTGCCCACTCAAGATCCCCTCTCTCTCTTCATTGATTTTTTTTTTTTAAACAGTTTTTATTATTTTAGAAACAAATAAACAATACAAACCAAACTAGCAGCATTATTTGCGACAGACACATGAACATCAATTAATGCGCACTACTGCTCCCCCAATCCCTCCCCCCTCAAGAGCTTGTTTGCGTTTCTCATTCTGTATCTGCTGCATGCGGCCGGGTATCACTTTCTTCTGAAGCTGCGGAATCCGTTACTGTGCCAAACAGTCCTGTTACTAACACTCCCGTGCCATCAGGTTACCCACTTCTTCCTCCCGCTCTTACTAAATACCTCCTGCCATACTACCTTTTCAGCCTCCGCCCATTTTTGCAAATCCCGCGACCATACCTCAACCTGTGGCTTGTGGCACTGCTTCCTGCCCATGGCAATCCTTCTTTTTGCAAGCACATATGCCAGGTCCCTCAGTTTCCCAACATGTTTAGTATTCCGTGGTCTGGGAAACCCTCCCAACAGGCAGGCCCAGGCAGTATCTATGTTGAGCGTGACCCCTTTATCCGCTAATTTTCGTGCCACTTCCCCCCAAAAACTTTCAATCACTGGGCAGGACCAGAACATGTGTGTCATATCAGCGTCTTCTTTATCGCATTTTGGGCATGCTTGTCTTCCTGCATTTGCAAACTTGGATATTCTCTTCGAGGTCATATAGGCTCTATGCATCATGTATAACTGTATTTGTTGCAATCTGGCGTTTCTGGACACTTTCTTGTGGTAGCCCATAGCACGCTCCCACATCCCATCGGTCATCTGTGCTCCCACCTCCGCTTCCCAGTCCAGCCTCAAATGCGTCAAATCCTTCCCCACCCGTGTCATCACCATCTCATATAATCTAGAGCTCTCGTGACATCCTTCTGATGTGTCATATATTGTCCCCATAATGGCGTCTGGCTTCTCCACCAGTACAGTCTCTGGCCAGGTTTTACGAATAATCTGGACTAGCCTAAGATACGTAACATATTGGCCTCTGTGCAAGCCTGCCTCTTCCCCCAGTTCTTGAAATCCTTAATGGTCCCCTCTTGCCATACATATCCCAATGTGACCAGCTCGAACGATTCCCAATAGGTCCTGATAATCATTCTTAGTTGGTTGTCTTCCCCTGCTAAGGCCACTAGCGGCACTTGTGGGGAACACGGGTACGGGTTCTCCATCAGTCGGCATACTCTATGCCACATCTTCCACCCAAGCAACATCATACCCGGGCGTTCTTTAATTTCAGGTCTAGGCAACCAAATAATCTCCTTTAAGTAAAACGGAGTGCAGTCCTGTCCAAACAGCCTAAGTTCAGGAGTTACCTCATCAGAAAGCCATTTAAGTTCTGCAGATTCCATAGCGCCACTCTATTTCGAGTGTCATGCCATAGGAAGTCTCTGCACATGCTATTCAGTTTGCCAAAAAACTTTTTGGGTATCAAGTACGGTAAATTACTGAAGAAATGTAGCAGCCTGGGCAGGACCACCATTTTGAGCATCGCCCCCCGTCCCATCATCGCCAGCGGCAATTTCTCCCAAAACTTCATACTTGTTCGGACTTTTCCCACAGCCACCTCGGTATTATGCAAGTGTTCCTTCTCTACCGTGTGATACACCTCTATTCCGAGGTAGCGGAAGGAATCAACCGCCCATGGTACAGCCAACATTGGCAACCGCTCCAGAGGAGTTCCTCTGTAGCTTCCCAATGGGAACATGCTCTATTTTTGGGGGTTCACAGCTATGCCGGACAGTTCTGCATACCTTTCCATAACCTCTAGAATATATTGAAGATTTTCTTCCGGATATTTCAGATATAGTAGCAAATCATCAGCATACAAAGATATTAGATGTTTCTCTCCCCCTACCTCAATACCTATCATGTCATATTGTTGTCTGAGGTACACTGCCAGGGGCTCCAGGGCTAGAATGTATAACATCGGGGACCAGGGGCACCCTTGTCTGGTGCCCCTGCTAAGTTGCCATCTCTCAGATATCACCGATCCTGTGCGCACCCTGGCCAGTGGTTCACTACATAGCAATTTTGTCCACCTAACATAGCCCGGCCCCATCCCGTATTCCCCCAGGGCCTCCAAAAACCATGGCCACCACACTGAGTCAAAAGCTTTGACTGCATCTAGGGACACAACCACCATTTCCCCCTCGCTCCTGTTCCCCTCTTCAATCACCCGGTGGAGTCGCCTATGGTTGTGGGTTATATTTTAGCTGGGGACATAACCTGTCGGGTCCGGGTGTATCAGTTTGCTAATAACTCTATGCAGCCTATTGGCTAGGACCGCCGTCAGTATCTTGCTATCCTGGTTCAACATTGACAAAGGCCTATAGGAGCCGCAGCTATGCCCTGGCTTGTTGGGCTTAGGAAGCGGCACAATTAACGCTTCTCTAAGCGATTCCGGCAGCCGGCCTATCTCAAAAGACTCATTGAGCATCTCTAGCATAGGGGGGAGTACTTCCTCTCTATATGTTTTATAAAACTCGCTAGGGAATCCGTCCGCGCCCGGGGTCTTACAGGTGGACAGCTGTTTCACCACCTCATCCAATTCCTCTAAGGTAATCGGTGCGTCCAGCTCCTCTCTTTCTTCAGCACTAATCTTAGGTAATTCCATGTCTTTGGAGTTTCTCTTATCTCCTCTCGGTAGTCCCCTTTTCTGTCCTCATACAATGTCCTATAATAGTCTAAGAATGCCTCGTTGACTCCCTCTTGGGTGTCAACTATGTCCCCGTCTTCTCTAGTTATCGTCCTAATCGGAGGCCTGGGGGTTTCGCTCTTATATAACCACGCCAGCAAGCGGCCAGTTTTATCCCCACCTGCATGTTGCCTCTCAACATACTTCTTATAATTAAGGTTGCAGAGCCTTTCCCCAAGCTCTGCACACCTCTGCTGTAGTTCGAGTACAAGTTCCGCATCCCCTCCTGCCCTGTTGCTCTCCTGTTCCAATTTCACTTCCGCTTTCTCTAATTCCGTTAGGACCCCACCCTGTAGGCCTTTTGATTTAGCAATAGCAGCACCCCGCAACACCACCTTAAAGGCTTCCCAGAGCGTGCACGCTGAATCCACACTACCTGTGTTTTCCTCAAAGTACTGTGTGATCGCATCCCTGATATCTTCCCTGAAGACCGGGTCCCGGAGCGCCTCTGCCCGGAGGCGCCACGTCGGTATCCGTGCCCTGGGGCGGCAGTGCTGCCAGCTCAGAACCAGAGGCGAGTGGACCGAGTCTATTTGGGTGGTCTCTATCACCACTTCCGGCGTGGCAAAAAAATAATCAAGTCTCGTATGCAGTTGTTGCGGGGCTGAGTAATGCGAGTACTGTGTTTCATTAGGGTGTTTCAGCCTCCAAACATCTGCCAGTCCGAAGTCGTCCAGTAATGTCTGAAATACCCTGGCTGCAGGGGTGGGCCTATCAATCTTATCATCGGTTCTATCTGCCTTGGGGTTGAGAATGCAGTTGAAATCCCCTCCTCAAATAACCGCTCCTCCCATACACGCGCCCAGATGAGTAAACAGGGTTCTAAAATATGCCGCAGTATTTTGGTTGAGGGCATACGTATTTATAATGCACACCTCTCTATTCTCCACCAAAGCCTTTAATATGACCAACCTCCCCTCCGAGTCCACCACCTCTTGTGTAAGTTGGAGCGGAACGTGCGGTGCTACCCAGACCAGCACTCCCCTAGCGTAGGCAGAATACGGAGAGCCTACTACAGTACCTCTCCACTTCTTCCCCACGAGTTCTAGTTTTTCCCGGGTCAGATGAGTTTCCTGCAACAACGCAATATCAATCTTCTGTCTTTTCAAGTACATCATGACTTTGTTTCTCTTTAAGTAACTGTTGAGTCCCCTGACATTCCATGTTACGATCTTAAGGTCCCCCATAGCTCATTAGTGTCCTCTTCCCTACCATGTAGCGAATCCCCTTCACCCACGTGATACAGATACAGCTCTCCACCTTTACTTGTAGCCTCTTGTACAAGCTCAAACCACCCTTAACTATGTACACAACAACTCCCAACTTTCCTCCCCACTTTCCTCCCCACCCTTCCCCCACTCCACACACCCCAACTGTTGCCCAGCTCCGTTCACGGAACTCAGGCACCCCCACATCTAGTCCTGAAAGCACCAAACAATGCCCAGAGCCCAGTAGGGTGAAGTCGCCCTAATGGCCACTTAACTAAAAATACTTTGGGGTAGAGAGATCCGCTCTGCAAGGCTCCCATTAATTCAATAATAATTACAGTGCTCATAACATTTAGTTTAATAGTCTGACCTCCTTTGCTGAAGGTTGCAAAAATGACTATATTCAAGTCCCATGGGTCCTTGCCGCGCCATCTTGTGGCATCCTCCTCGTGCATTACTTATCTCTCCCATGCTCTTTCTCCGTCCGAACTCCAGACTCCTGGGAACATCCCTGCGCATCGAGCCATCCCATAGCATCCTCCGGGGCCTCAAAAAACAAAGTTTTGTGTTTATGTATCACTTTCAGTTTTGCTGGATACAGCAACATGTATTTGTGGCCCGACTCTCTCAGTCTCCGCTTTACCGTCCCAAAGTTCATGCGGCTACGCTGCACCGACAGGGTATAGTCCGGGTAAGCCGTGATGTTTGCTGCTCCTCGTATAATCGTTCCTCCCTTGCGGAAGTGTTCCAATATCCTCTCACGGTCCCGGTAATTAAGAATTTTGGCTATTACCGGCCTAGGCGGGTTTCCTGGCGGCGGCCTCCTTGCTAGAGCCCTATGTGCCCGCTCTACTGCAAATCCTTGAGATAGGGCACCTCCGGGTATCTCTTGCAGTAGCATGGACTCAATGAACTCCGTGGGATCGTGGCCCTCCAATCCCTCCGGCAGGCCCACGATGGGGATGTTGTTTCGTCGGGCGCGTCCTTCCGCCTCCTCCGCTCTGCTCTCCAAGTTGCCCACTCTCTGTATCAGGGCATGCAATTCGGCCTTATGGGAGGCATAATCCGAGGTATTAGGGCTCACTTCCTTCTCAAGGGTCTCTGTACGCTCCACCAAGGCCCTGTCGTCCTACCGGAGTAGATTAACTTCCTCCTGCACCTCTCCGACCTTAAGGTCCAGTGCCGTTTTCAGCTCAGTGACGGCTAGTTCGAGTTTGGCTTCCCAGGCCACCTTTAAGTCTGCAATCGCAGCTAGGACTTCTTGGTTGGTGCCCGTTGCAGTCATGCTGCCAGCAGGCGACGTATCCTTGCTCTTGGTATTTTCTTGACCAGGGGACGACTTAGCGAAGTCGTCCAGGGTGGGCTGCTTCGCCTTCGGCCTCATCGTTCTATTAGACATGACCCAGAGGACCTGTATTCTGCACAAGTGACAAATGCACACCCAGTATTCCTCTTTCGCTCTATCACCGTGCGGCCTGCTCCTTCCTTTGTTCCGGACATTGGTCGGCCATTTTGTGTCGTCTTTTGTCTCCGGCGCTCCTTGTCTTTTCTGCACAGAACTGTGCCGCCATTCCTCCTACACCTTCCAAAAGTTCACCAAGCATGGACCACTCATTCACACACCGACATGTATATTTTCAGTAGTCATCAGCCCATCGTTGCGCACTTTTACGCCCGGATCATTTTAGGATCTCGGGAGCTCCTCCAGATCACGTCCTCCTACATGGCCCTCATAGCCACGCCCCCTCTTATTCTTCTTCTTCTTCCATGTTTTGATGTGGATAGTGGTGGTGCCCTTATGTTTTTGTGATATAGGGGTGAGGGTTTTGGTTTCATTCCTTTATCTTCTCAAAGTTTCTCTTCTTTTTCTGCACAGTTCCAATAAGTTCACCGCGTGTTTAGGGAGGTCAGTGGTGTTTATGTTTTGATGTCCGGGTGCAGTTGTGAGGTACAGTGTTAGATATAGGGATTTTTCTCCTCTCATGATGTTTGTTCTGTTTGCTACAGTTTTTTTAGGGGTGTGTTCCGTATTTGTGGAAGTTTCAACTGGAAGAGGGTGTGGATCAGTTTGGTTTGTTTCTGTGTCGAGGCATCTTGTGGTCCTTGCTTAATACACACACCTAGATATGAGTTTCCTGGATAGAGGGAGAATGGCCTAGGTTTCATCATACGGTAGTCATTGTTTTACCCATGGTTATTTTATGACATAGTCATGTATGTTTGAGGTTATTGGTTTGTTTTATTATTGTAGGTGGGACTTAGCTGTTGGTTCTACTGTTAGTAGTTAGAATGCCTACCTTGTCAGTTGACGCTGGTTGATGGCTGTCTGCTCCTCTTTAGTCCGTGCAATCACTGTTTGGAGCCACTTCTATGAGAGCAGTCCACTGCTTTGGCTCTTCCATAATTAGGGAGGTAATGGGCAAAGGGCCACTCTGGTGTGAAGAGTCTAGAGCTGTTCTTTTCTGGTCCCAGCTGCAGATGGGATCATGCCTTGGCAACCACCCATATGAGTAGTAGGGTGAGCAGGGGAAGCATGGTAGGCTTCGGCTTAGAGGGGATTTCAAATGGAGCATCCCACTACAGCAGGGGGCACGAGGTGGGGAAATGGGGATTTGTTTTGGGATAAGGAAAGGGGTGGTAGGAGGTGGGCTAGTGTAGTAGGCTGTTGATTAATGGGTGGCAGGTGGCTGCCTGCTTTCCCTGCTGACACCTGTAGACACTTTCCAGAACTACTTCTTTCAGAGTTGCCCTTTGCCTTGGGGCCCCTTCCCGGGAAGGGGGCTGCCCTAGGAAGATATGCTATATGGGGCAGGTGGACCAATCAGGGGTTAAGGGCGGGCTGTGAGGAGGGGATTTCATACAACAATAAGGTTCTTGAATCTCAAAAAAAGGAAGGGTATACATATAATAACACAATTCTGATATATACCAACAGAAAACAGTGGGTATCTTAACAAAAACACCTCTGAAACAAATCTAGAGTGTATGTCTGCAACTCTCTTTCATATCAAGTTTAATTATTATATATTCAAAGCAACAACATCATGACACACATCTAAAAAACATAAAAAAGCATATGCACATCTTACAATACAATATACAAAAACGCATAAAAATGTTTCACTAAAAAACCCATACACAATTATTAGAACAGGAGGGATACAGAACAAAATAAATTGTTGTTGTTCAACATTGATCCCATCATAGCCCCAGTTTTTGGCGAGGTGAAGTTTTTCAAATCGTTGACGCCTGCATAGTGATATGTATGTTTATATTTGTGTACCTACAGATATTGGAGTACCTTTTTGAAACCAGAACTAAGAATTAGAATCAGAAGTGGAAAAGAACCGCCACATTTTAAGCACAAGATACATGACTGCCCCTGAGCAATGTCCAGTTATCTTATAACATCTAGGACAGAAACTTATATAAATTGGGCTGTGATGGGATCACAACGCTCACAGCACTAACATGCTTTTAATGGGCAAAGTAAGTGAAAAAAGGGCACAAGTACACTGTGGCCTTTCCTTTGCCCTCGCCTGCAGTTAAATGGTGGATTCTTCACGCTACGAAGCAAGGACCCTTGCCATTACTACTGCTCGGTCAGGGGAACAATTAGACGTTGAGGGAGAGCTGTAAGGAGGGGATTTCGTGCAACAATAAGGAAGTGGGCAGGGAGAGGGACTAGTGCGCTTGCAGCGCCAAGATGCTTGCAATGGGCAAATTAGGTAAAGCATTCAACAGATTCTTACCCTCCAGTTATATTCATTGAAGTCTTGAAATATGATCTGTTGTAGATCCCATAGATGTTAGATGTCACTGATGAAGAATCTACCTATTATTCGGAAGGACTTTCAAATCAGATTGCATCTGGACTGGTTATAAAGCAGTAAAATGGATATATAAAAATGTATATATATTTATTTAAAAATGTGTATAAACAATTTTCCTGAGTGAAATTAATTTGATGTAAAAATGAAAATTGTTCATTGTTTCATTTATGTTTAAAGTAGAATACATTTACAGAGTGAACGATTGTTCACTCGAACTATAAATACTAAGTTTTGTTAGAATTAAACACTTAAATATTTACGTCATTTAGGTATGTGTTAAATACTTCTTGGACGAGTGAATCACTCGTGGAAGATTGTAGGAGATGGACTCTGTGTTTTAGAGTTGAAATGTGTGCTTTGATAATTCTGCTTTACTACCTTCTGCAACCTACAAACTGTTTGAAAATAAATGAATGGAGGACAAGCGCATTAGGAAAAACAAAAGAAAACTATTACATTAGCCATATTAGCTTGGCCCAATTTGCTTAAAAAGGTACGGTTAATAGTTACAGCAGAGCTTTTCTTCCCCTCACATTCTGCTTCCACTTTAGGTCTATTTTAGGAACTTTACAATAATATTTCTACATCTTAAAGTCTCAATATCTACTGTGCCATCTCCGCCAAGTTAATCCACCATAACCACACATCCTATTGTGTAAATTGCCCCCTCGTTGGTCCTCTTATAGATATACCATGTTGCACCCTGTAGTATTCAAACCAGATCCCCTTATTATCCCTGCCCCTGTCTCCCTGCTTAAACTATTCCCGAAAAATATCACCCCCACGTTCTCCACATTACTAACATCTCACTCTAAATGCGATGGTACTCCATAAAACATCCCATATTGGAGCCCCTTTTGAAGAAGCTATCTTTGCACCATATGGTGCCGCCTAACTTTGTAATTAGTTGTTCCCACCCGGATCTTAAACAGCTCATGGGATGTCCTTGAAATCTCTAATATTCTAGACCCCTTCAGTTTAGCTTCTCTCACTATAGTGTACGGGGTCAGTACTGGTGGCCACTCAATGACCTCTGAAATGCATCTGTCAGTGTTTTTTTGTCAATGCCCTTATGCTTTTTTGTCCACTCCACTGTTTTGAAAAATATTGACTATTCTATTTTGGCCAGACGCCATGAAGAAGCTTGTGTGAAAGGGACTCCAAGGGATTAATTCAACTACTTCATAGAGGATCAGCCCCAATGAGCCTTCCTGTCTGTCACCTTTCCCCTCAACTCCTCTCCCTGTTCTGTGGGTGGTTACTTGGGATTCGCTCTCTTGCCCATTTTTTATCTGTAAATCCAACTTACTGGCAAGGTTTAGTCCCAGCTTCGGTCTCCAATTCTATTCAGACGCATCCCTCTTTATAATTGGACGTAGGTACCACCTGTCACTTAAGTGAACCCATCAAGTCCGCCTACAGTTGGTCTTTATGACTACCTGAATCAGGTGAAAAAAAAAAAACAGTGCCATTTGTAGGTGGCAGTCGCGAACCCTGCCCACATCACTTGTGTCCCACTAGATGGGGGCCATGATCTTCCCTTACTCCAACCACCCAGAACCCAGATTTCCAATTAGACAACTACCTTTCTCTTAGATCAGTACAGTCTCCAGAAGTAGCTGATTTTGGACTTACAATCCTCAAGCCCTTTCTTTTCTTGTTGCCATTACAACTTAAAGCATAACGTGTTTTGCCCTAATTTCCTCTCAACTGTATTATGTCAATGTGCTCCGTGACTATTTATTTTGACAATTTTATGTGATCCCAAAGGCAGTTCAGCGTGCTTGTAAGGTCAGCTACTATTTGCATTTCTAACTCCGTCTCGACATGCTATTGGTCTGGAAGCAGATCCTGTTCAAGACTCTCTCTGTGTTACGCATTGGGCCATTTGTTGGTGGGCACAGTCATCTTTTCTGCAAAACTCACATCTTATTACCCCACTTGCACACCGTGTCCTTCTGGTATTCTGCTCCCACGCGGATCCTAGATGTCATTGCTACACAAAAGTGGTAAAGCTTTCCCTGTTCTCACCTCCTAATTATGGTGTTAACTTCAATTTCAGTGAGTGCCTCTGAAATCCATCTTATCTTTCAGTGATCACTAAAAGCACTTCCTTATTCCAAGTTATGTCTCTCACCGTTCTCTCCCTGACCTCCATCCAAGGTTTAGGACCAGGTTACCACCTGTTGTACGAGTGCTCTAGCGAAGCTAAGTGCATACCCTACAAACAAAAATTCAATGGCTGCACAAGTACGCAATTTGCTTACTTTCTTATGTGAATGTTTGCGAGTTTCTGACTGTGATTTCCCAACTTAACACTTTGAATGATTGAGTCACACGTTCTTGGATATTCCTCTTTAAGATGTACTATTTGTGAGTCACACGGAATTATACATTTTGCACTACAGCCTGGCATACGTTTTAATCTCAGTCGTTTGAAGGGCTCAATGAACAAGAAGGAGGGTATTTATGAATGTTACTGCTTTGGATGTTTTTGTTAAAGGTCAGAAAGTAAAAGTGGAATGAATAAACACGTTTTGTTGCAGTTTTATGGGTCGATGACCAAACATGTGCATGGGTTTTGCACTCTAATAAGGCTGTATTTTAGACATGTAGGTATTTTTTATTTAGATGTAGACTGTTGTAAACTTTCTCAGAAGTTAATTCAAGGAAAGAATGCCAAAACAAGCAATCACGTGTTCCTTTATGTTGCTCCTACCTTCCGGCCAACCTGGAACTCTTTTCCATCAAACATCAGACGTGCACCCATACTCCCATCCTTCCAACACCAGCTAATTCCTTTCTTCATCAAACAATGACAATCCTTTCTACAATGATTTCACTTCCCTGTCCGGGTTTTGTTCTTTCACCTTCACATCCATGTCTTCATGTCTTCATGGAAGGCAGTATTTGTTTGGCTATTACTTATATCACCGCCCTCGCTTCATTTTTTTCCTCTTCCCACCATCTTGTCCAGGCTTGTAAACTTCACCATAGCACCAGGGTCTAAAGCAGCATCAAATAAATATGTAATACACAGAAACATAAGTAAATGCATCAAAAAGATAGGAGTCAACAATGCCATCAAATAATATCATTAGAATAATAACGGCTTACTTAATGGCCTTATTCAGAGGTTTAGATCTTATTTAATTCCATTCAAAAAGATATGTACAAAACAATCCTGACTTAAATGTGCACACTCTGATGATTGCTGTGATGTTCAGACGGTCAGCTGTCAAACACGTTCACACCAGTTGTAATCTATTTCCGTAATCTAAATGATAATTAAAGCGATTATTTACACGCTATCGTCCTCTTTCTGCGCGCCGATTAGTTCATGTTGCTCCTACGCCCCTGTTATAAAATGGAAGTGAACTGTTCAATACAGCAGTAGGTTTCCCGCTAATTGACCGTGTACTGCAGTCCATTAGGAAGGTGAGTGATTGCCGTGCTAATGGCACAGTGACCGATAATAACCTAAGGAACTACAGCAATGGACTGCTACAGATTACTGTCTAAAAGTATTCCTGAACAAATGTTCTTTGAGCCTTAAACAATGGATGCCACAGTCGAGGGAAAGTGTTTATACACATACACTTTCTCAGCAAGGTAGAATTAATGTGTTCACATTTCACACGACTGAATACGTTTTCCAGCAGGAGCTTATGACAACATGCTTGGGGAATGCAGTTGGGGAGAAACGTAAGCATCCAATAGCCACTGGTAATGTTAATCAGCAAGTGGCAGACTGCCCTACAGGGAGCTTTGGAGATCAACTATGGCCAGTATCCTCCTTCACCAAAGTATTCTATTTGGCATTTCCTCACACCCCACCAAGAGACCCAAGTTAACCCCAGAGCATGGCCTGTGCAAAGCCCACTGATCACTTAACACTTATTAGAACACCCTAGCAGGTATTTCACAATCCTGATTGGTCAATCTGCGAACTATAACAGTTCGTATAGCCCGCAGATTGACCAATCAGGATTGTGAAGCACCCGCTAGGGTGTTCTAATATAGCTTTATAGACCTGCGGGTATGGACACTGGTATATACATTCCTACTCACCCCCACAGTACTACCTAACAAGCACTGATCTTAATCATGAAGGTAAATCAGAAACCACATGAATGGTACACCTCCTTCACTTCTTTAAGGTAGCATGGGCCGAGTGAGTCAGCAAAGGAGCATCCAAAACGACAATAGTACTCAGGTCCCAGAATAACAGAATGTCAAATCCAGGTTCCCTAACAAATACAAGGCTTTAAACAAACTAAAAGGACAGAGAAATAATGAAAACACAAAGAACTCATCCCTGTAATGAACTATGCTGAATATGCATATATTTTCTTGAAAGGGGCACATTGGGTAAGATGACAGTGGTGTGCAGGCAATTGTCTTTGCAGTAATTATCAAGTTTAAGAATATGTCTTTTAAAAAAGATATCGAGCTGAGTATGAACTGTCACTATGGCTCATAGAGCAAGAGGAAAGGAACAGAACCGCAGATCACTACTTTAGTGTCTTCCTTAATGTGCTTGAGACCACTCCGTGGGGGTGTGAGGTAAAGTGAGTCAGTCTTCTACCCTTGCCTCCTTGAAGAACCTGCACTCTAACCAAACTCATGGGCAAGAAGGCTGGAAACCGTGAAAAGAACAAAACAGAAACTTGGAAAGCACAATTCTTTCACCAAGGGAATGTGTAGTGCTGACACTACAGCAGGCAGAGTCCTGGGTACCAGTGTTCCAGCAGCAGCAGGCAGGCTTTCAAAGCTGCAGTTCCTTGTTCTGCTGTGAGACACTGCACAGGTCTGTAGGGAAAGGTGAGTGTTTCTTCCGCCCTTCCCAGCAAGGTTGTCTACGAGGAACAATTGCAGGTCTACCCCTTCAGCAGGAAGAGTTCTGGGTACCAGTGTCCAGGCAACAGGGAGGTCACTTCAGATGTTCCCCTGATATGGGTGGGGATCTTCTCCTTCCTTGTAAATGCTTAACTTCGCTTCAGTGGCAGTAGGACTTTGTGCAGACTGTACCGCAATAAAGTTCCAGCAAAATCCTTCTTCTTCTTGAATTCAAATATATTAAAATTAAAGTGGGTCTCATTTCCTTCTGTATGTATTTATTGCACATTTATAAGGTGCCTATACAGCAGATAGTGCTTCCAGGCACCACAAGACCAAGGGGGAGGGGGAAACAGAGGATGAAAAACAAGAAATGGTCCTACAAGGCCTTGTGACATTCGGAACGAGCAAGTGCAGCAAACAGAAAGTGCAGGGAGCGAGGGCCAGGCTAGGGCAGGGGGAGGTAGGGGGAGTGACAGAGGGAAGGGGGTTAAAGGATGCAGGGTGTCCCAGGGGCTGGGTAAGTGCACTGGGGACAGGAAAAGGGTCAAAGTGTGAGGAGGTGGGTGGACCAGAGTCAGTGGTCTAGTCAGAGATGGTGCCCGAAGGCAATTGCTGGTAAGGGGATGCAGGCACCTATTGGTTGAGGCAGTGTGAGGGCCCTGTATGACTCTCAAGGGAGCAGGCAACTAGTCGTAGCAGCATGGGGTAATTACAAGGAAGGGGAGAGGGAAGGAGGAGAAAAGAAGGTCTTGAGAAGTTTCCAGAACTTTAGGAGATCTGGCTCAAGTCTGAGAGGGGCAGGGAGGCCATTCCAGAGGGAGTCTTCTGCCAAAGAAAGAGATCAACCCCCCACCCTCTGCTTTGAAAAACGTCTGACCTGCAGGGAGTTAGAGCTAGAGGAACAAAGGACTCCAGCAGTGAGGTATTTAGGAGAGAAAGCTGGATGTAGCATGATCCCAGGCCACAGATAGCCTTGCGCAGGGTATTGAATTTGAATCTTGCAGACACTTGGAGCCAGTGGAGAGATTTTAGGGATGGAGAGATGCGGTCCCTCGGCTTAAAGCCAAAGATAAGTCTTGCAGTCCTATTCTGGATTAGTTGAAGAGGGCGGAAGGAGGAAAGAGGCAGACTGAGGAAGAGGCTGTTGCAGTAGTCCAGCCTGGAGAGAATCAGAGCTCTAGATATGTTGAGTTTCTGGGGAATGTGAGTTAAGGGAGAATGCCTCTGAGGAGGACGAGCTGAAAGTGCGGCTTCTTGGCAACGTCAGCCATATGAGGTGAGAAGAAGAGAGTGGAGACGAAGATGACATCCGTTTTTTTTTTTGCCTCACAAGAGGGTGAGGTGAGGGAGCCCAAGGAGGGAGAAAGGAAGGAGGGGGAGTTCTGATGAGAAAGATCACCATGCCTCATAGCAGTCAGACAATCGGGAATGAGAGAGGAAGGAGGCGAGGCAGAGGAGAGGTGCTTAAAGGAGAGGTGAGTGTCATCCGCATAACACTGAAAGTGAGAAAAGAAGGTGGAAATCAGATGGGCAAGAGGGGCAAGGTAAATGTGAAAAAGCCATGGCGAGAGAATAGATCCCTGAGGGATGCCTCAAGTAGAGAATGAGGTAGAGGAGAGAAAAGGCCCATTTGAACCCGGGAGGGAAGATTTGAAAGGAAAGAGGTCAGCCAAGCCAGTGCCCAGTCCATGATGCCCAGAGTATCATGGAGTCAATTTAAGAGGGTGTTCAGGAGCTCAGTTGCCATTTTCCACTGGAGTTTCATCCATTTCAACTCTTCTGCAAGAACAAATCTCAGCTGTTGTATCAAGAATGTTGCCTTCAGGTGTCAGCTCCCAGAATTATTTATCTGCAGGAAGTTGGGAGTGGGTTGAGGTAGTGTGTGTAACCTAAGAAAATCCCAGATGGTGGCACCCCTCTGTTGGTTGTAACTCTCCTGGGTTACCTAGGGTCTTCCTGACATGGCTCAGACATGTGGAGCAATTCCATTTCCAGCATTTAGCATTTTTGATAGGCATCACCCACTGGAAATCACCAAAAGATTATACAGAGCAACAAAGCCAGCTACAGCACTTATTTATGGGGACATGAGTATGCAACAATACTAAAAAAAAAAAGAAAGGATATATTTTGTAAATGTGTGCTAACTCTTCCCACATCAGCCCCTTCTTTTTCTGTCGATATAGCAGAAAATCAGCCTTATGTGTTTGACAAATATGGACTATGATCAAACCGCTCCTCATGTGGCATTCCTTCTGGACCAACACAACAGCTCTGCAATCTTTTCTCAGCATACGCTGAAGGATTCTCGGCTCAGGGAGCATGCATTGAATATTTCAGGGCCAGCATATATCAAGAAAAGATTTTCATCAATAAATTGGAACACTTAGTTTGAAATCGAAATGACACACCCATCTTATCAAACTCTCAGAAGGCTGAATGGTCCATGAACAGAAAAGATAATGACCTCTATAAAAAAAAAAACATAAATCATTATGTCATATCAATTTATAGGTCCATTGAACAAGATCTAACTTGGATTCTAATGGTTTGAAACATATTTGTTTTAAATTGCTTGAGGTTTAACCTTCATCCCGTTGTTAGAAGCCTGACCATTTGGGATGGTCTGCCTGACTTAACACCAGTATGCTCTTTATGTCCCGATACTATAGAGTGAATGTGGCATTTTAACATATTCTGTCCCAAATACAAAAACATTTGGAAGTCAACTTTGATATTACTCCTGCAAATCTACGGGCTTGCAAAAGTTTAGACTAGCATTATTCCTTCTTAAACTGATTAAGTATCCATCAGTTGCTTGGGCTCTGCGGAAGGATTTAACAGCTGCACTAAGAGTTAGGAGGAAAATGTCTAAAATACTGCATCTGTGATAGGTTGTAGTTGATTTACTTGTTTTAAGAAACTGTTTTATATGTATATTGCACACGCTTGCAAAATATTTGTAGTTTTGAATATGTAAATCCTATGCGCTATTGATTTTGTATTTTTTAGGATTAATTCTAAAATGATATCATGCTTTGATGAGTATTGCATACAGTATGCGTTATTTTTGTCATACTTAGTGATGTGAGTTTTGTGGATAGTACCACAATAAAGTATTTGAATACTGAATACAGTTTTTTTTTAGTGATATGGGGGTCTTAATGAGATTGCGAGAATCCTATAAATCTGCAATGCACCCCACTTAAAAGTCCAAAATTCACAGATTGTTCCTGCGTACCTCTGATCGGTTTGCCAACCATGTACACAAAGCTATCCTTTTGACGTCATCGAAATGCATATGACACCATACTTTGACAATTTCACAGGTTTAAACATGTGTCGGAGGTCGCCTTGGAACTCATCAATAAAAATGACAAAAGTAGTCAAAAAAAGTTGTATGCAGGCAAGAAGTATGAAAGGTTTATTCAGGGCCCAGACACAGCTGGGACAGCTATATTCAAACAAATGGCAGAAGAGCACTGCATGAAAAGGCGCTGTCAAAGAAACCCCCCTAAGTCTAAGACTTTTATAATAATTGAGCTGACTAACATTAGTAACTTTGCAACATTTAAAAATCTCCCCACACCGAGCTGATTGGTGCACTGAACAAAAGACCCTTATTGAAAAACATGCATTGTGTTCAGTATTTGGGTCCACAATCCTTCCCACGCTGCCCCAAATTAAAATATGTGGCGTCACAATACAACTCTCACTTCCCACATCATAATGACAATTCATTGAAACATTTGAGATGACCAGTGGAACTTTATTCAACTGCCCCGGTCATCTTATATAAGTTCTCATGAGAAGCACTTCCTTGCATGACACTGCCAGAGCCTTGAACCAAGGACAAACTGATATACAAATGTTGCATAATAAGAACTCTTCAGCCTTCTTCTCAGGCAAAATGTGGTAAGGGGCAATTTGAAACCAGTGTGGTTCTCTTAACTCCATCTAAAAATCATGTTTTGCAAATTATTTTGACCGATGAAATTGTTATGCTCTCCTTGCCTGTTGGTAAGACTCATCGGTTCTAATCTGTGACCTTGAAAAATAACAATTGTTGTTTTGCTTCTTACCATACCGGCCTGGGATTGTGGGACCTGCAATGAGTTACCAGCCGCTGCGGCTTTCTTGCAGATTAATTTTGCATTTGACTCTGTGTAACAATTAAAAGGTGCCCTCTCCGCTTTTACAGTGCTACTCTCGCAATTGATATGTGCACACATTTTCACTGCTCAGAACTTTCATTTTTATTACATTCCCCCCTTTTATTGATCTATCAATAACTGACTCTTTTTGTGCCTCCTGTTCCCTTTCTGCTACTTTATCTTTGTGAATCCAAATTCTTTCCAAGTTTGTCATATCTCCAGATCTCCTTCCATTCACCCAGAGTTTCCCCCACCCCTAAACACCCTGTGCCATCCTTTAGGCATGAGATTCAAATTTGTTGATCATTCCCTAAGTCTGCTGGTTGTTGTCTAAAGACCCACCCATCAGGATCTCTTTGTTCATATTCCCCAATTATTTTATTATCATCCTTCTTTTCAGTAACCTTTTTTATCAACACTTAAAGGTAACATCAACTGTCCTTTTTTCTTACTAGAATATAATCTAAAAATGTTCTTAATGATGTAGAGAGTGATGAGAATGAGAAGCAAAGTGGGGACAGTCACTCAAAACAGTCGGGGAAGCCAGGTGGGTTCACATGTGAAAGTACTGTCAACCTAACCACTCTATTGCACCCCAATAACTTTGCTGGTCATCTCTTCATGGAGTGTCTGTATCTCTGTTATGGCTGCTTTTATTGTTCAATTTGTAGCCTCTCCATTGGGTATCATTGTAAAACAGCTGCTTCCGAGCTTAGCACAGACCCTCAATAGCCGTTAACAGGTCTAAAATATACCTTTTTTGGAGGGCCACCAAGAGTAGCACCCTCAACTCTTCCTTAATTGCATTGAACCCTTTTGCTGTTGAGTTTGTCAATTATAGCAGCTTGTATCTGGTTAGCTGCAACCACTTTGCATTAGTGGTGGCCTGAACACTTGGGAACAGAAGTGAGGTAAAAACATGTTGCAGCCATAGAGAACAGTCTGAACTCATAAGGGATAGGGGCCAGGTTTTTTAACTTTCCTCAGACAAATTATATTTTGCCTGCTTTTTCCTCCTTATTGATTTTTGTTCCTCCTCTCGTTGTGCAATTTTTTCCTGCAACGCAATCTTCAGGGTAGTGCTATTTTGAGGCACCACCCGTGCAGGACTGTGCAAGGTGACCAGGACACAAACACCACTCCAGTCAGGTGGAAGCTGGGCATAGGCATTCGATCCACAGGCCCAGCAGATATCCATCACCATGACAGTCCCCTACATCAGCACTGCATTAGGCATCACCTTTGCACATTCAGAATTATTGCGCAGGTAGATAGACTCCCTCAATCTGAAACACAAAGGGAATTGTGTAAAGCTCTTGACGTCAACTGGTTGATGTTTTTCATGTGACCAGGTTAAAGCATGTACATATTTTCCCCAGATTGTCCTGCAACTGCTATTCACCATGGTAGCCACATTTTGTTCAAACTTACCAATCCTTCAGCATGACATTGCATTATTCCCCCCTCCCATTGGTCCCTATACCATACTGCACCTTCTACCCTCATCAATGGCTTTGTATGACACCAGGGTATGCTTTGCCCTTCCTCACGTGTGCACCATATTCTCGTGTGGTTGCTTATTTGTAATTCCCTTTGTTTTGGACCCTCAGTTACATACTCCACTACCTTATGCCGGGTTTCCTCCTTTTAAAATTGTCTTTGTACACATTTTCCCCTTCATCCACCCACTGAACAGTTACCATGTTTTCCCTGGAATAAATTTCTAGTTCTGCAGAGTGACAGGTGCATTAGGCGTCCTGCTTCCTCATAGGACACAGCTTGGGGTAGGAAAGCCTTCAGTGCTCCTATCACATGTGGAATGAGAGAGCAGACGTAGCATGTGCCTGCCATTTGCCTGCTCTCACCCCATTCGTAATATCTTGTCGTACCAAACATTTCCAGTTGATGAATCTGGCTTTCCTGCAGTGCCATGATGACAACCCTCCTCAGTCATTGAACTCTTTTTCCCTATTTATTTTTTCATTTAATCATGTTCAATTTAGTTTTCTTAAAATCAAATATATCAGAAGCATTAATCCTATAATAAAACATGTTAATATCATCAGAACCCAAAACATTGAAAATGTGTTTCTTCTTCATTAAAACATTTTCTTTAAAGCCTTTTTCATGATTTTCTTGTGCTGGTTTATGATATGGTCTGGAAAGCAGAGAAAACGTTTAAAGACATTTCCCATATACTTCCCATCATGTTGTGTTTGGGGAGACAGAGTTCTTGTCTTTGCTTACATCAGTGATGTGGACCCATCCCTGCCACCCTTCAATCTTCATTCCTGTGGATGTCGAATAGATGACAGTATGTGGGCCAGTGAAGTGCTCCTCCTTCCACTAGGGATGTGATTGTCTGCAAATATCTTCTCACCCACGTCAAGAGGTGCTGGTTATGGGAATGTACCTGATTGTCTGCTTTCAGTTTTTGGCCTCCTCTGCAAAAATATGTATCAAAGGGATTTTGTGATTTCTTTGAGATACTTATCAAGTTCCCCCTCCAATATGCACAAAGAGGAATGTGCATCAGAGATTTGCACAATGGCGGAATAGGCACATGCATTCTCCACACTGTAACAATCTCATGAGTAGTCAAGTGGTGATCTCCTCCAGGCGTTTTTCGCAGTACAAACAAAGCAAGAGGCAAGCAGTGCACCCAGGATTTTCCGAGTATTTACGTAAGCTTTGCTAAGCACATTTATAGCAGTCCATTCATCTTCTTTACCAAACCGTTGGCTTGCAGATGATAACACGTGCATATTTTATGCTTTATCCCCATGAGTGTTGCTACCTCCTTTATTAATTCATTAGCAAAATGTTGACCATTGTCAGAACGAATTTCCTCTGGGAACCCCCATCTTGGGAACACCTTGGAATTTGGCTGCAGAACGGGAGTCGTTATGGTCATAGGGACCAGCCTCAAGCCAACATGAGAATGGATACACTACTACAAGCAGATATCCACATAGTCAATATAAGAGCAGGATGGGGCCTTCTCAATGTGTGACCTCACAAATATGTCTGCCAAATCATGCAGTTATTTACAATCTCCACGAAACTCTTATGCAAATTTGGTACACACAAGTCTTCACTTATCATTGCAGTCAAATGCTATTTCGATATGTGGGTGGGGTAGTGAAGCTGTTCCTATGCCACCTGCAATCATTTATTTGGCATGACCACGTTTCCTTCCTGTGCTGTCATGCTACCATACCAAATCAGTTGGGGATAAATAGTATCCTCTACTCTTCCACAGCTCTTTCTCCCCATCTGATGCTTCTCAAGCAACTCAATTATCTACATGATTGGGGTTGCAGGCATTTCAAAGCAGAGGCCTAACATTACACAGAGCTAAATCAGTCTCTGAATGCAGAAATCCAAATGCTATGCAAAGCTGTGCAATATTGCAGCATCATATTCACAATCTTTATTTTGAACAGCTTAGCAGTTGGAAGCTTATATCTTGTACTCATTCCTGGGCTGCCCATTACAAGTCAAAACTACAAATATGGTGGACAAAGAGGGCAGCAGAGATGCAGAAGCATCAGCTTTATTCAGTGAGACTCTCAACTACAATCTGAGGCCTACAGAAGATTCCCAATTACAACAATCCAAGAGTATACAACAGAAAATGTTTAGATTGGAAAAACTCCATAGAAAAGAAACTAACAAATGGTGGGAAGTGAAAACCTTGCAGAATTACATAGAAAACCGCCAGATACCTAGGGGCCTCAGGATTTTCACAATACCGACTTATGAAGATCCATATCCGGAAATGTTAAGTGAATGGGGTGAAGCCACTAATGAATGCTCCTTTAGGATGTTGACCATCTGGTCAAATATGCAAAGAGCGATAGAGCCAAGGCACTTGCAGAAATTGAGGAGCTGGAAAAAGATGTGTTTTCTGGAGCTGATGGTGATGTGGCTAATAACAGGTAGGTGCAAATGCAAAACATTTTTGGCAAATATGAGGACGAAATCAAGGATCGTAAACAATGGAAATTCTTGACAGATGAAGAAGATTATGCGACTGACCGGATCTATACATTTTCCAGGAAGTACGACAACATCAGGAGGGGGATGCAAACGATGACCGATTCAATGGTGCAAAATACTTCTCTAACAGAATCAGACACAGATGAAACCACCAGCATCTCAACAGACACCTCAATTACTGGCATCAATGACACTCCCATCAAACTGAATTTTTTAGAAGAAATTAGACTATTGCACAAAGCAGGCAAATCAATGCAAGTGCGGAATCAAAACAGAAGTAAGCCATTTGCAACCAATACAATGCCCAGAGGAAAACCACAAGGGGACACAGGGGACAAAGGAAAAAAATGGAGAGACTAATCAAAAGGCCGTCAAACACACTCTGGCAAGAACAAGAAGACTTAATACCAGATAGTGCAATGCAAGTTTTGTCCAACTACCAGCTATGACTATTCTCAATCTATAATTGATCTTTATTGCATGTTAGAAATTTGAGACCGGCTAAATTATATGTGACTAATGATCAAGTGGACAAACTTAACCCTACTGAAGCAACCCCTTCTGAGTTAAGCATCCGCTACCATTCAATCCAAACTGTCACCAAGTATGTTTCAGCCCATTAATGCCCAAACAGTTGACAGTTGGCTTCCTAATGAATCATCTGGCTTTTTCACCTGCCCCAAATGCAAAGCATGTCGATTCGGATCCACCACCAGCAAATATATCCATCCAATCACAGGGAAGGAGGTTTCAATCAAGAAGATGATCAAGTGCTCTACACATTTTGTCATTCATGTCATTACCTGTGATTAAAAGCTATGGTATATAGGCAGTACCAAACTTGAGGTAAGACTGCTCATTTTACAACATTTGCAAGCTACCAATAATCGCAATATGACCTATCCACTAGCCATGCACTTCGAGGATATGCATCAAGGCAATACTTCCACTTTTAAATACTTTGTGATTGATACTATTAATGCCCATCCCAGAGAGGGTAACAGATTAAGGAAGTTGAGACGATTTTGAATTACGCTACATAGTGGACTACAACACCACATTTCAAACTGGGCACAACAAAAGTGAAGAAATGCATACATTTCTGTGTGACTAAACAGTATTGGTGTAGATATTCTTTGTCCCAAACAGTGGAAGTGTTATACCCGTGACTAACGAGGATATAGGTACTTGTGGTCAGAATAACTGGTTTTCAAACATCACAAACACAGATTGTTCTGTGGTGCCCAATGTAGTTGAATCTTCATTGAAATCTTATTACGTGTCAATGTCCAGTCCTGCACTCTTATGTTTGTTTATATGTTTATGTCAAATCGGGTCTAGATGTCTCTGCTGGTGACATGTCGACAAAGGCATTTTAAGGTACATAAATAACAACCTACTTAGCCAATGCTTTGTACCTCGCTACATGGTTTAGAACAACATAATGAAGGGTGGTATAAAATTACATGTGCGATAGGTACATAGCCCACTATGCCCACTTGGGCTTTACTCTGGTATTATTTGTAACTCATAGATTACAACGCATAGTGAACATTTTCATTGCTATTTGCACAGCACTAGGCACTTTATGTACTGCACATTGCACTTTTCCATTGATCTAATGTGTTTAATGTTCCAATGTCTCCAGGGTCATAACAGCCATACAAACAATTACCAGTTGGGTAGCAGTTGTTTACATAGCACATTGCACTTTGAATAAGAATCTAATAGACAAGAAGAGCATGACTAGTACACTCCTGTGTGCAACAGATATTGGTGCTCCACAGGGGATGATTTGCTATTTGCACAACACTTTTGCGTAGTTTTGCACAGCGTATGATCTATAATGTTGGCACGATCTCTGCACTCTGCACTTGGCACATTGCACTTTATATCCAAACATAGGTGAAGACTTGCTATTTGCACAATATATTGCAAACTTTCGCACAATATGTTATTTAAATACTAGTATGTTTCATCATGATAACATTGTATTTTGAATACTGTATGCATATATGTCAAGATCAAACAATTAATTGTAGGATATTTACTATATATATATATATATATATATATATATATATATATATATATATATATATATATATATATATATATATATATATATATATATTTACAGTTTTATAATCATACACTCAACTGTGGTTTAAATGATGCATTTTAGCCGTGTATAGCACCCTATAGAGTCATTTGCTGTAACAGATCATTAGAATGCATGGTACTTCGAGATTTTATAATGTTCCAGTGAGCAGCTGTGCTTTCACATTTGCAATCTAAGATGTCTGCCCCCATGCACACATAAGGCAATCCTGTTTATACCTAGCTAGTGGCAGTAACAGCAATGAACGACTAAACCTGTTAAAAGAGACCCAATCACATCGCTTGTACATAAAACCCAATGAAGCCCGTTTAGGGTGAAACGTGTTGTTTTCTTTCCTGTTGCCCTAATGTCCATCAAGACAAATGAATAAAGGATCTTTCTTTGAAGCCGATTAAGGGTCTGAGAATTTGTTTCCTTGATACAATTGCCTGAGTGCTGCTGCATTTTTGACTGCTCAGCAGTCTATCCCTCCTTTTTCCATGATTGGGTTGCATTAATATTTTCTGTTAATGCATCGTTTTCTTCGCTCACTTTTAATCCTGCTAGTAGGGGTATTGTTTCCTTTTCGCCAGGGAACAGCACATGTGTTCCTTTTGGTAGATATGCAGCTTCTTTTGCTCCTCTGTCTGCGGTTTTTCATTTCCTGCTGAAATAAAATCTTCCCCTCCCATCTGGACTTTGCATTTTATTAAAGCTAGTTCCACTGCCATTTCTAATAATGTACACAGTAACCCTGCATGCTGAACAGGTGTGCCATGACTTCTTTTGAACCCTCTCCTCTCGTATCTTGCTAGTCCTGAGTGCACCATGGAAATGACATAGGCGGAATCAGGGAAAATGTTTACTGCCTGGTCCTTTGACATATCAGTGCTTCAATCAAGGCCACCAGTGCTGCCGCCTGTGCAGAGTAGTGGTCCAGTAGTTGTATCTGTAAGTAAACTACACACACCTCCCTATGTGTACGTTATGTCTGTGCCCCACCTGTGCAGAACCTGAATGTCTTTGTCCAGTTGTCTGATCAATACTGGAACTTCCAACCATGAAAATCATGCTCCCCCTTCAATCACCTCTTCTTTAACTAGGGGGTTACCTTTCATTCATGTCTATTCATGCTGCACAGTCATGTATGTAATCTCCCTCTTCAATTTTTCTGCAATTCATTCTGATGGATTTATAGTCCTACATCTCACCACCTCTGTTGCTGGGTTTGCCAGTATTACCTTATACCCTGAAGATTTCAGAGTTGTCAATGTTGATTTTGTTTTTTCCAGTATTGTGAATAGTGCATGTTCAACAGATAAAATTAGGGGGCACCCCATTGTTATTGTGGAAGCCTTCTCAATTGCAAATGTAGCAGCAGCAAGTGCCTGCTCACATTAGAAATGTCCCTGCATCACTGCAAATAGGGATTAACTGTAATATGAAAGTGGCTTGTGTCCGTGTCCTTTTTTTTGTGTCAGCACAGCTGTCATTACTTTTCCATCTGAATGGGAAAATAGATGAAACTTCTCTTTGTAATTCGTTGTAGCCAGTACTGATGCATGTGCTAACTCGTGTTTTAGTTCGTTAAAGCTCTCGCCCATTTCAGCTGTCAGTTTTATGTGTGTTTTGTACATTGCAGAAATAACCTGGTGTAAGTGAAGTAATCAAAAACCCATGCCCTACATTAGTTGCATAGGCCTAAGAAGTGCTGCATCTCTTTCACTGTTTTTGGTCGTGCGGTATTATGTATAGCCTTTCTGGTAGTATTTTTCTCCCATATGCTGACACAATCTTTCCCAGGTACACCACTTCTTTCTGACAGTACTGTAATTTCTCTTTGTCCACGTTGTAACTTTGCCAGCTAGCAAAGTCAGTAGTGTCACTGAGTTATTTCTACACTCCTCTTCTGTTGTTCTACATGCCAATCATTCATCGACATACTGTCTCACTGTGCTTGCAACCTGTAAGTTGCTCAAGTCCATTTGTATATCTCTGTTAAAGATACCAGGTCCCTCATAGTACCCGTGTGGCATTCTACAGTGTTTGAATCTGGTCCCACGATAAGTAAATGCAGTGAGATACCTGGAGTCTGGGTGTAGTGCAATGGAGAAAAATGCGTTCTTCAAGTCTACCATGGTAAAAAGGTGTGCCTCCACTGGAATGCTGCAAAAAATCGTAGCAGGATTTGGGACCAATGGATGCTCTGCCTCAATAATATTGTTAAGAGGATGAAAATCCTGTATAAAATGCCACGCCCGTCCTTTTGCTTTCTTGATCGGATAGCCGTGTTGCACGTTGATGTGTTTTCCTGTATTATGCATTGCTGCCATAAGGCATGCAGTGTCTCATAAATGCCTTCAAATGCTTCTCAAGAAAGGAGGTACTGCTTTACTCATGGTAATAAAGCTCCTTCTTTTAATTTGATGTGTACTGCCCCTGCCCCTTTTAGTGTCCCCACATCATGGGGTCCTGTTGTCGATAAGCTTTTTGGCACTTTTTCCAAATATTTCTGCAAATATTTTGCATTCTGTTTTGTTATCTGAGTCGACTGGGAAACTGTCCTTTCTTTTATGTGTACTGCACACAGTATTTTTAGTTCAAAAACAACCTCTCCTTCCTCATTGTCTTTTGTTGCAAACAATTCTGTGTCGCTTACTTCTTTTAATTGTCAGTGTGGGCTCAATACATAATATTGAACGACATTCCATGTTGTCATCATCAGTGGCAACCAGTATGCTCATGTCTTTCCGTACCACTACTTCCTCTAGGTGTGTGTGTGCCTGGACTAACAGAGGAGGGACTCCCTGGCCTGCACAAAAACCTGTTGGACAGCCGAAACACCCTTCCGCCAATTCCTAGTAACCATCCCAATAACACGAGGACACCATACAAAATTGCCTCAAAGTGTGTGGGTATCCCTCTCATCATGCTGCATGCATAGACTGCCTGGATTAAGACTGCCACCCTAGCTGGGTTCATTCCGGGTGTGGAACATACCATCACATTTCTCTGGAAAAAAATGGTGGCATTCAATTTGCTGAATAAGTCCCTTGGCAGAATGTTGATGGGAGTATCTTTTGAATACAGTATGGTGCTACAATATTCTGCATCCCTATTGTCAAGGGTAAATCTTTTGTCAGAGGAACTTTCAAAATTGTCCGTGAAAAGCCTTGTGTGTCCAAACCTTTGTTAAACAATGGAAAATATTCTTCCTTTATGCATGATCTGGTTGCTTCAGTATCTATAAGAAAGGAAAATACCCCTCTAGTTCCTACTCGGAGTGCTCAGTCCATGTGGGCACCCCGACTGGGAACATCTATACAACCTTCTTGTCTCCTTAGGGGTCCAGTTTGAAAACTATGCAGAGAATACCCAGATAGTGATTGAAGTATCTGGGTTATATAGTGAAGACGTAGCAAGAGTCACAAAAGTCTTAAAGGCCATACAGGTGTGGATGGCCATTAACTCCTTGGCCTTGAGCGATTCCAAAACTGAGATGCTTATTCTTGGTACTCTACAAAGGCTAAAAAATCTTGACACACAGTACAAACTTTCTTAGTTGTTGGTAATGCCGGCCAAGTCTCTTACTCTGTTAAAACTCTCAGAGTTTTCTTTGACTCACTCCTTTCTTTCAAGAAACATGTCTCCTATCTTAAGTCCTCTTGCTCCTTCTATGTTCACCTATTGTTGCAGATCCACCCCTATCTATCATAGGCAGATAGAGCCTTAATTACAGCAGCTATTGTTAATACGATGTTAGACTACTGCAATAGACTTCTAGTAGGCACATCCCAAGCTAATATATGAAAGTTACATGTGACACAGAATGGAACAGTACGTGCTGTCTGTGGGCTAGGCAGTCAATCTCAGGTGTCTGTGTCTTGTAGGAATTTGCATTGGCTTCCAGTTGAACAAAGAATTCAGTTCAAAGGCTCCGTCCTGGTATTTAAGTTATTTAAGTGCCTTTTAGGGGAAGCTCCTGCGTATCTCTCTTCGAGAGTGAAAATAATTCCCTTCAGGCAGACTTTACGCTTGAGTAATATCATTACACTTCATCAACTGCGAGGCCTCTTAAAACAGATTGGCGACACTGGCTTTAATGCATGGGCACCTATCTTATGGAACAAGGTCCCCCTGGATATTAGGGGCTGTGTATCAATGGCCCAATTTAAGAAGCATCTGAGACCCTCCTTTTTGATAGAGGAATAGATTAAAATCGCATGTTTGCTGCTCCAACCCATGTAGTTATTTTTTTCTATGTTTTTGGTGTCTGTTTTGTGAGCACCCTGAGGCCTTCGGGCGAGTGGCACCATATAAGAAATATATAGATAGGTAGATAGATAGAAAATCTCCTCTGTCCTATTTGAGCTGCTACCTCCGGTTCCTCCTCAGTGTCTGTAGTTACTGCTAGTACAGGGCACACTCGCACTCCCTGTGGCACTCCTATTGGGAAAATGTATTGGCGAATGATGTAAATGGATTAGTGCCCACCACTGTCACTCTGGTGTATTGGGGCACAGTGTTCTGTGTCAGTAGTGTGACCACTTTGTGTATCTGTGCTGGTGTCTGTAGTATGCTTACCGTACCTGAGGTTCCTGCCACCGTCCCACCTTGCACTTGTCCCTGGGTGGATATGCCCTGTGGTTGTGTGGGTTGCATCTGTAATTGAGGCTGCAGCATCACCTGTACTTTCTGTGGTGCTGGTGTTTACGGTTGCTGTTGTTGCCCTGATTGTGCTATTAGTGGGCATTTCCATGCAAAATAACCAACATTTCCACATGCAAATGGCATTTCCACATGCAAAACACTGTCCTCCAAACCATTGTCCCATGCAACCATACCCAATTCCCTGTCCTCATGTTTAATGTCCTCTCCCCGTTTGATACGTTCCCATGTAATCGTTTACTCAACCTGTCTGCATAACCGCTGGCTGTTGCTACAAGTTTACAAATTGAGGTTGTTGCTGCTTTTGCACCGTTCCCCACTGCTGTTTGCATGGTACATGAGTGTGCCCTCCTGGTCACATTACCATTGTCGCTGGGAACACCCCCACCCCTACTGCGCCTGTGTAACTATAACTGGCCCTGCGAGTACTGCACCCTCCATGTTAATTTTATCATTTTTTTTCTGAACTAACTTGTTTTGAAATTTTGTTGCATTCTCAGCTGTCAAAATATCCTACTCTTGCTTTCTCTTGAAATAATATACGATTGTCGCAAGGATTCCAGGACACCCTTTTGCCTCAATTCCCACTATCTTCTCTAAAGATGTCTGCACATCTGTGGGGAGCCCCCTTACTAAGATGTGATAAAACAAAGGTATTTTGTTGTCCCATGACCATTTATTTTCCTGCATCCACATTTCTTGCATAGATTGTATATATTCTGACAGCTTCTCATCAGGCTTCATTTAAGAGCCAATATATAACTAATGTCTGACATATCTGGATACATCTCCCTTGGAGCCTTCCAAACATGTGCTCAATAATTATTAATTATTAAAGGGTGCTCCATCATGTATGTTAGAGCTTAATATTACCCCATTGTATCCGGCCTGTGACCATATTTTGTAACTTCTCTCCTCAACCAACATTGCCAATAAACTTGTTATATTTCTAATAGCCAATGATAATCCTGCTGTCTTCTTTTCAAAAACATAAATCCACTTGCTCACCCCCGCCATTAATGAAGGCAGACTCTAAACCAAATTGTCCCTATCCATTGTCTGCCATAGTATGCAATGAACCTCATCCCTTGCTTTCTGCAAAAAGGCTCATCTGAGTGCAAGCTCTGCATTTATCGTCAACTTGTGGTCTTGTCGCTAATGATATTCTAATTTTTTGACTCCAAAGTCTATTTCCCCAATCTCCCAATGTCTCCTCTCTGTCCTCCTCTTCTCTCTCAGTTCATCTCCTTCCCTTTCTAACGTCCGTCAAATTGCAAGTCTCTAACTCGACATCCCCATGATCGCTGTTGCCACTGTCCTCCCACTGCAGTGTGCACACCTTCTGTCATGTCATATTCACCACTGTCCAAGTCCTGTCCCCAGCTGTCTATTCTAAATTGTATGCTTCCCACTCTCCACCCCTGTTCATCAGCTGCCTTTCCTTGTTTGTTTCCTTTTTTCTCTATCTCCTTTTCTATGGCTTTCTTGGCTTACTTGAACACAGAGTCAAGTTGTTGCTGGGTGCTCTTTTTTAATGTCAATTAAATATTTCTGCCTTCCTTTCTCACTCCACATGCATACACTGGCCTTCGCTACAGGCTTTTCTTGTAACATTATATTAGTAAACAAATGGCCTTCCCCCCAGACCCAACACCTTCAATCTACTGCACCTTTAACTCACACTACGCACTTGCAATTTTATTTCAGCTCTGGCCCTTCCATCATCTCCATAGCCAGATTAAACAAGTTTCCACAACACTAAAAAACAAACTGCTGCTACTCACAAAACACATGCGCGCATGTCCCTCAAAAGATTTTTTCTCCAAATAAAATAAAATGACACAGCTATAACAATTGCTTCCATTATGCACAACTCTTGTATAACATGGTCCATCACTTAATAGGCAACCCTCTGCTCTAATGATGTGCCACCATCAACCTGCTCCCTATCAGATTGGTAGACCTAAAATCTTAGACTACTATGGTCAATCGCTCTCCACCACTCTGAGTGTGCGTCGCTATATACTAAAATATAATCCCTCTCACCCCTTGCGCTTTTCATGCACAAGTACACTCGCATATCCTTTTAGGACAGTGTTCACTTCTCTCGACCTCATAGTCTCCCTTTAAAGTCTTGCACTTCAGTCAGAGTGAAGCCAGCGCCAGAACCAGGTGGACCTTTGGGAAAGTGGTGTCTGCAGACCTCCTCTGGCTCAAGCTCTTAGTACTGGCCAATGGACGCTGTCCTGCACTCCACCAGGAGCATGGCTGGAATTCCCACGCCTCGGTCGAAAGGCTGCAATATCTCGCTGGGCCCTACAGAAATGTGTCAGGGTCGCCTCTGAACTCACCAATAAAAAATACAAAAGTAGTAAAAAAAGGAGTGTACGCAGGCAAGAAGTAACACCGTTTTATTCAGGGACCAGACACAGCTGGGACAGCTATATTCAAACCGATCACGGAACAGAACTGCATGAAAAAGCGCTGTCGAAGAAATGCCCCTAAATCTAAGACTTTTACAATAATCGAGCTGACTAACATTAGTAACTTTGGAACATGAAAAAAATCTCCCCACACCGAGCTGATTGGTGCTCGCACATCAGACCATTTTAGAAAAACATATATTATGTTCCGTAATTGGGTCCACAAACCTTCCCACACCGACCACAATTAAAATATGTGACATCACAATCCAACCCTCATTTTCCACATCATAATGACAATTCATTGAAACATTTGAGATGAGCAGCAGAACATTATTCAACTTTCCTGGTCATCTCATCTCAGTTCTCATGAGAAGCGCTGCCTTCCATGACAGTGCCAGAGCCTTGAACCACCTATGTACTGCTATAAAAAACTGGCATATTAAGAACTTTTCAGCCTTCCCAGGCAAATTCTGCTAAGGAGCAGTTTGAAACTGCAGTGGTTCTCTTAACTCCATCTAAAAATCATGTTTTGCAAATGATTTTGACTTATGAAATGGTTATGCTCTCTGTGCCTGTCGGTGAGACTCATGGGTTCTAAACTGTGACCTTGAAAAATAACAACAGTTGTTTTGCTTGTTACCATACCAGCCTGGAATCGTTGAACCTGTGATGTGTTACCAGCTGATATGAGTTGCAGATTATTAAAGGTTAATACACGTTGGCTGCAAAGTCATGCTACAAGGCCTATTTACAGCGTTTTAGCCTACCTCTAGGTTTGGTTATACTTACCGGTGCCCCTATATTTCTGTTACATGTAAATTATTATAATTTTGTGTTTGACTTAGTGTAACGATTTAAAGGAGCTTCTCCCCTTTTACAGTGCTACTTGTTTATTTATTTAATGTATTGTGCATTTTAAAGGTGCTTATACATAAAGTAAATTGTGTTTCATAGCGCCCACAGGGCAACAGGGAGGGAACATGTGAATGAAAATCAAATATAACAATGAAAGATAGAGGCGGACCTACTAGGCCTTGTGAGCATTCAGAACGTGCAAGTGCAAAGACAGAGAAGGGATGAGGGAGTGGTGGGGTAGGTGCCAGGTGTATCAAGAGGGAAGTGTTAAGGAGTGAGCAGCTGTAAGTGCCTAGGTGGGGTGGTCAGCTGCCAGAAAATATGTAAGTGCAGGTCTGTGGTGGCATAGGCCAGTGGGTGTCTCGACAAGTGCTGGGAGTAGGCAGAGGCTGTAGGCGACTGGGTGTGGGAGGCCACGACCCGGAAGGACACATAAGGGCCCTGGTCAGCAATCTCAGCAACTGTGTGGTTTAGCAGAGGAGCGAGGAAGGGAAGGAGGAGGTGAAAAGGAAAGTCTTGAGGAGCTTCTGGATTTTGAGGCGATCTGGCTCAAGACGGAGAGGAAGTGGAAGGCTGTTCTATAGGAGCGAGCCTGCTGAGGAAAGAGATTGGCCACCAGCTCACTGTTTAGCAAAGCCCAAGACATGCAGAGAGTTGGTGCCAGAGTGGGTGTAAAGGTCTGGAAGAAGAGTGTTTAGTGAGATCTATTTGTAGATAGCATGATCCCCGGCACCAGACAGCCTTGTGGATGATGCAGAGGGATTTGAATTCGATCCTTTCAGCAACCAGGAGCTAGTGGAAAGATTTTAGGGCTGGAGAGATGTGGTCGATGGACTTGAGGCCAAGGATAACTCTTGCAGCCCTAGTCTCTATTAGCTGTAGGGGTTATTAAGAAGAAGAGGGTAGATTAAAGAAAAGGCTATTGTAGTAGTGTAGCCTAGAGTGAGCCAGAGTTCTACGGACAGTGAGCTGCGGGGGAAAAAATTAGTAAAGGAAGAATTCCTTTGAGGAGGTGAAGTTGAAAGTGGGACTTCTTGGCAAGGTCCTGGATATGAGGGAGGAAGGAAAGGAGGAGCCGAAGATGTCTCAGAGGTTTTTGGCTTCATCTGAAGGAGAAGGGGGGAGCCCATGGAAGATGGCCAGAGTGAGGGGAAGCAAGAGGGAGCAGGAGCCCCAATAGGAAGGATCTCAATCTAGATGGAAGTGAGGCAGAGATCATTGGAAGTACAGCAGGACTGAATGGCAGATAGACAGTCAGGAATGATGGAGGAGGTAAGGAGACGGTAAGGGGGAAGTTTAAAGTAGAGTTGTGTGTGATCTGTGTAACACTAGAAGATAAAGGAGAAGGTGGAAATAAGGTCTGAAAGCGGAGCAAGATAGATGTTGAAGAGCCAGGGAGAAGGTTTGGAGCCCTGGGGGATACCGCAGGTGGGGGAGGAGAAAGAGCCCAGAATAACCTGGGATGGATGGTCATTGAGGAAAGAGGTCAGTCCAGTCTCTGCTCTGAGATACCTAGGGTATTGTGGAGCCGGTTTATGAGGATGGAGTGGTTAACTGTACAAATACAGAGGAGAGATCAAGTAGAATGTTAACAGCTGGAGAGTTGGAATTAAGGTATTCAGAAGAGCAGTTTCCATGCCCCTGTATGCTCAGAATCCAGAGTGATGGTCGTGGAGGCAACCACCGAGCTCAGTGTGCTGGGTCAATTGGGGGAAAACCAGCTTCTCCAAGTGTTTCCTAAGGAAAAGGGGTGATAGATATGGGGCGTTAGTTGGCTGGACAAGACAGGTCTGCAGAAGGTTTTTTCAAGAGGAGGCAAACAAAGGTGTGCTTGAGGGAGGAGGGTAAATATCCAGTAGCAAAAGAGTGGTTGCAGAAGCCAATATTGTCCTTAATGGTTCTGGAGGAGCAGGGGAAACCTTTTTGGTGGATAATTTTATGGAGCTAACAACTCTGGTGACCTCATCATGTGTGATAAGAGAGAAGGAGGAGAGAAAGGCAGATGCATGATAGGAAGCCATAAAAGGCAGGGGGGAGGTATGCACATGTGCTCAGGATGTCCTGCGGCCAGTGCGTTGAAGAGGGACTGAAAAGGAAGAGGTGAGGAGGGGACGGCACACAGGTTGGCTAGTTCCCTGCAAATTTTAAAGAGTTCAGCCATGTTGTTAGATGCACCAGAGACACGAGCCTGGATGTGGGCACTTTTCTTGGCACAGATGGTGAATCTGTATTGCCTTTGGAGCAGGTGACAGCCCTGTTTGTCAGAGGGTGAGCCGGAGGTCTGCCACTTCCGTTCCACAGCTCTGCACTTGCATTTCAGGGCTGTAAATTTGGAATCATACCAGTTGTTACACTTGGAGGCATGTTTCAGGTGGATCCTCATGACTGGGGCAAGAATGTCAAGGATAGTAGTAATGGCAAGATGGAGGTTGCTGAGAGCAGAGTCCGAAGTAGAGTGTGTTGTGGGGCGAGGAGTAATGAAGATAGATGTGAAGGCAGCAGCTGACACTCGTTTTATCAGACAGATGTTTGTGAATGAGGCTGGCAGGGCTGGGGGAGGTGCGGTCAGAGGGTTGAGAGGACCCAGATGAGAGGAGAGAGTGGTCTGACCAGGAGAGCGGGGTGATCAGTGGGGATGAGAGTGAAAGATCAGTTTGGATGAAGGCATCAAGAGTGTGTCTATCCGAGTGGGTATGATCAGAAGGGAGAAAGGAGAGGGAGAGTGAGGTGCAGGTTTCATGGAAGAGAGTGTATGCCAGGATTGAGGAGTCAAGGTGGATGTTGAAATCGCCCACGAGAAGGAGCTTAGAGGTGGTTGTGAGGAGAGAGGAGGATAAATCATCCCATTCATGGAGGAGCTTGGTGGTAGAGCCAAGTGGCCTGTAGAAAGTGCCAATGGACAGAGAGGAGGTGGGAGAGATGACCAGCGTGCAAACCAGGCTCTCAAACGAAGAATAAGGCTAGGTAGGTATGAGGAAAGAAGGGACTCACTCAGGGAAAATCAAAGCAATCCCATTGCCAGCACAGTTATGGTGAGGCTTGGAGATGATCATATAGCCATCAGGGAGAAGGGAGTCAAAGCAGTGACTGAGCCCACATTGAACCACGTTTTAGTAAGAGCAAGGATATTGAGGTCAAGGTCTTCAAGGAGGAGGCAGATGTTGACTGAGTGTTTGATGGCAGAACGAGCATTAAGTGTGGCTAGATGCAAGAGTTCTCCACCTTTGAAGGTTTTCTGAGGAGGAGTACAGGGCAGTGGCGTAACACAAAATGATGGGGCCCCTGCGAGCCATGCTGAGGGGGCCCCCCAACTCGGCAACAAATCACGGGTCGCGCCACACTCTGGGCCGGCCTAGATTGTCATGCTTGCACAATATACACGAACGTGCTGCTGAAGGGGTATGCCACACACTGCACTAGGAGAAAGATGTAAATATGTATTTTAATGCAATATACAGCACACTTTCCGAGAAACATTGACTATAAAGCCACAGTGTTTGCAATTGTTTTGTAGGGTAACACTGTTCCAATACATGTAAGTCACCAACAGTGCACAGGGACATTAATGCTTTGCTATTAAAAATTCCATGCCACAATGAAAACATGCCCAACTGGCTGCACAATGTAGGCCAGTGTAGACAAGTAATATCATTACAGTAAAGCATGCCAGGCCACATTTAGACATACCTAGACTGGTTGCACAAAAATGCCAGTCAAAGCAATAACACTCATCAAGAAGAGAGCACACATTAAAGCCTGCATCTCCGCGGCCTCTACCAACACGGCCAAACTCTTTAATATCTGGAAGGATCTGGTCAATCCTGTTGTGGTCTCTTCCTCTCTTGTTCCCTCCAAGGCCCTCTGTACGCTCTCTGCTAAATCTCAGGATATCCTGTCCTCTATCTCCTCTTCCTCTCCCTCTTCCTCTCTCGGCCCCCTTCGGCCATCTCTACCTCTCCCACTCCATTTTCTTCTTTGTCTCTGGCAACATCTGACAAGGTTTCTAGACAAGTCCGATCTATGAAAGCGTCGTCTAAACAGGTGCTCCCCTGCTCCTCCAGAACCATCAAGGACCATATTGACACCCTTGCTACAGCCTTGGCCGATTTCTGTAATCACTCTTTAGCCACTGGAATGTTCCCCTCTCCCCTTAAGCACTCCCTTGTGCACCCACTCCTCAAAAAGCTGTCTGCTGATCCTACCTGCCCGGAAAACTATTGCCCAATCTCCATCACCCCTTTCTTGGGCAAACTCTTGGAAAAGCTTGCCATCTCCCAGCTTACTCTCTACACTGAACATGTTGGTTATCTCAATGATCAGCAGTCTGGCTTCAGAACTGCCAGAGGCATTGAAACTGCTCTCCTGAACACCGGTGAAGATCTGCTCTCTAACCTTGATTCCAGCAATCCTCACCCTCCTTCTTTCCTCTGCTTTCAACACGGTCAACAACGCCATCCTGATCAATCGAGTCTGTGAGAACCTGGGCATCACAGACCAGGCCCTGGAGTGACTGACCTCCTTCCTTTTGGATCGCCCCGCCCTCCCAGGTCCAAACTGGTCCCAATCTCTCTGCCACCTCTCTCTACCTGTGACGTTTCCCAGGGCTCTATACTCTCACCCTGGTTTTTCAACCTCCACTTGGCCCCTTTGGCCCACCTGATCTCTACCTTCTCCTCAAACTTTCAGTGTTATGTGGATGACTCCGCTTTCCTTCAGGCTCCCCTCAGCCTACTCTCCTCTCTCGCTCATTCCTGACAGTCTATCCGCGATTCAGGATTGGTGCCCCTTCCAGCGACCTCTCCCTTAATGCCAGTAAGACGGAGATCCTTCTCATTGGGACCCTGGCACCAGCTTTCCCTCTCTCACTCTGGCCGTCCGTCTTGGGCCCTCTTCCTTCACCTTCCTGCGAGGCAAAAAACCTTGGTGTCATCTTCTATGCCACTCACTCTTTCTCTCCTCACTTCTCGGATGTCACCAAGAAGTTCCACTACAATCTGCTCCTCCTCAAAGGGACTCTTCCCTTTCTCACTTTCCACCAGAAGCTCACTGTCTCCAGAGCCCTGGTTCTCTTTAGGCTGGACTGTTACAATAGCCTCTTTCTCATTCTGCCTTCCTCTACTCTCCGTCATCTGCAACTAATCCAGAACAAGACTGCAAGACTTATTATTGGCATTAAGCCCAGAGATCATATCTCTCCAGCCCTGAAATCTCTCCACTGACTCCCAGTGGCTGCAAAGATCAAGTTCAAGACCCTTTGCATTGTCCACAAGTCTTTCTGGGGTAGGGGCCCGCACTACATCCAACGCTCTCTTCCAAAATACCTTCCTTCTCGAGCCCTTCGCTCAGCTACCTCCAACTCGCTAATGGTTAGATGCTTCTCCAGGCAGATAGTGGGGGGTGGATCTCTCTCCTCTGCTGGTGCCTCCCTCTGGAATGGGCTCCCTGCCCCTTCAAACTTGAGCCAGACCATCTGAAGTTTCAGAAGCAGCTCAAAACTTTCCTTTTCTCCTCTGCTTTCTCTCTCTTTCTCCCCTGCTGACCTACCTGTCTGCTGCTTTTCTGATCAGTTGCTTGCATACCCTCAGAGTCTGTATGAGTCCAGGCTCTTCCTTGATCAGTCCCCCTTACACTGTCTCCGTGCCTATCATGCACTTAGGGGCTGTAACTGTAAACCTGCAGCCCCTTGTTCTCCTTGCACTACCCATAGCTGTGCTGCCCTGGCTGCACTTACTCAGAGCATCGCAGCCCTGTTTTCCCTGCCCCTCTCCCTTGCACTTCCCCCCTCCCATTCCTCTTGCACCTCTCGTTCTCACAATGACACAAGGCCTAGTGAGATCGTTTGTCTTGTCCTCCCTCTATCTTCCCTCCCTTGTCTAGTCACGCATAGAAACACTTGTGTACAGGCGCGTTATAAATGACTTTTATCATATCATTTTATCACAAAGGCCCAGAAAAATATACAATGCCGCAGTAAGAAATGGCTAGACTGGCAGGACCCAAATGCCAATCTAGCCAGGTAATTACACTTAGCAGGACTGCTTTATCAGAAATTCCCAGTTAAAAGAAAGTCATATCAAACTGAGGAATGACTAGACTGGCTGCACCAAAATGCCTCTCTAGCCACTAATACCACATATCATGCCTGCTTAGCCTGGACATGGACAACCATTATGATTTATTGCACAATCCCGCGCCCCCCACACATCCCCTCTCCCTCCCACCCCCCACCCCAAGCTCCTAAATCAGCTCATTGGCCAAGAATTACCTCCACGTCCCTCTTCCTTGTCCCAGAGCTTACGTATGAGGCTCCTTGCCTCATAGGTAAGTACTGGGATGAGGAGGAGTGGGACTAGGAGTAATGAAGATTACAGGTAGCTAAGTAAGGCATTACCTCCATGTACCTCTACCTCATCCCCGTACTTGTTTAGGAGGCAGAGTACACAAGTACTGCCTTATACATAAGTACTGGGACAAGGAAGAATAGGGCTAGGAGTAATCAAGGCATTAAACACAAGTAGTGGCACAACACCATTGAGTTGACTGGGCTTCAGCATTCCCCCACACCCTGACATTTTGGGCTATGTTGACTCAACCTGGCTGACCTTTAGAGCAGTTGCCGGACAGAACGGGACACAGATGTTAAACGGTACCTGGGTTTTACTGTTAATAAGGGCCAAGCAATTACCAACGTAAAGCATTTCACTGTTTGTACCTGCATTTAAATGCCACATTTTTTAGGCAATTGAAATCGCGATGTGGGTCTAGTACTTGCGTGCCAGGGGAGTGATTGGAAGGGTAGAGAGGGAATAGGAGACTTAAAGGAGAGAGTTAACTGCTTGTAACATTGAAGCTGCACTAGAATAGTCTCATTAAAACGCGTAAAGAAGTTAGATGCCCCCACACAAATAAGTTTGCCCCTCCCCACCACCCGTAAAGTTAGCATATCTCCAAACATTTGAAGGGTTAGCCCTCCGAAATGCAGGTTTTTTTGTGCCACTGTGCACAAGCACACACATCATTCACCATATACACACCCAGCCATCCATACATTTAAGTGTGCACCCTTTCACCGTACACGCACACACGCACACCCAGCGACCCATACATTTGTGTGTACCCTTTCACCATACACTCACACAGGCAGCCACCTATACATTTAAGTGTGCACCCTTTCATCATACACTCACACACGCACACGTCATGGGGTTGAGGGGAGCCCTATTACTTCAAAAAGAAATTGGGGCTCATTACGGGTCCGGCGGTAACCGTGCCGGCGGGTTGCCACCAGCCCTGTAAAAAATTACCAGCGCCTCACTTCCCGGTGCCACTGGGCTCTTCCAAGTCCGGCGGCTGGGAATTCAGGCACCGGTAATTTCGGTAATCCCCATTCCCGTGGAGTCCGATAGGACTCCATGGGATTGGGGACACGGAAGCACCGGCACCGTTGCTAATGGTGCCGGTGCTTCTGTGACGGGTCTGCCTACCGTGGCCGCTGTGGCCGCCAGGGTCAGTCCTGTCGGGCACAGCAGCCCCAGCAGGTAGACCTGTAATATGCAGTTCCGGAAACAATGGTGCCGGGAAGCTTACCGGAACCGTTGTTTCCGGACCGGTATGGTCACAATGAGCCCCACTGTTTCTTTTTGAAGTCACTCTAACTTCATTAAGAAATTATTCTGTTAAGGAGCTAACCATAACGGAAATAATTTCTTTATGAAGGCAGAATGACTTCAAAAATAAACTATTTATTTTTGAAGTCATAGGGCTCCCCACCACCCCATGACATGCAGCCCTCTAACCTAGGGTCTTCCATGTCATGGGTTGGGGGAAGCCCTCAACCTTCAAAAAGAAAGTTTCTTTTTGTAGTCACTCTGCCTTCATAAAGAAATTATTTCTGTTGCCAAAATTATTTCTATTAATTCAGAGTGAATTCAAAACGAAACTTATTTATTTTTGTTGAGAAAAAAAAATATTTTAAATTTTTTTTTCAAGTGTGGCCCCCTCCCAGGACATGTGCTGGTGTTCCCCCCCTACCCCCCGCACCGCGGGGGCTGCGGGGGCCCCTGTTACTCCAGTGGTACAGGGGCCTGGTACACCAATCAGAGGGGGGACAGAGAGAGTGTAAGAAGGAATAGCAGGTCTGGGAAGGAAGTTAATGAGGGACTGCAGGTGCCAGTGAAAGAGGAGGAGATTGGGTTGAGGACTGTGAACCAACATAGTGCCAGTGTGGTAGACATAAATGATACACCTGGATGATGCAAAGCCCACCAAGAGGACTTTCCATTTTGTGCCACCATTAATGGGTGAGGATGTGAGAGCAGAGAAAGTAGAGCCGAGATGTGGCGTCCATAGATCTGGAAAGAGGACAGAAAAGAGGATATCAGTGAAGATCTGTCTGGAAGTTGCACTGACATAGGTGTCTGCGATAGGTAGACCTGGGTTAGTGGTAAAGATATTTCTTAAGGCTTTTTTCTTCTAGACTTCATGAGAGAGGGAGGGTATGTGATAGTATAGCAGTTGGAGAAGATAGGGGAGATGGTGAGTGCCATAGGTGTGGCATCGGATAGTTGGAAGAAAGAGGAGAGGGTGCACATCACAGTCCAATCACAAACTCACCAAGTGGCTTAGTAGCCAAGGGAAACAAGAGAACAAATGCACTGGGGATACTTTTACCACAGATGGGTGCAGATCTGTTAAAAATCACACATAAGGCTTTGGGTTTGCTAAAAGAGACAACAACTGAAATGCAAAAAAGGGTGCAGAGAAGTTAAATATACACACCATGCTTCGAATTTGTAAAAAGAGACACAAAATGCAATACAAAATGGGGTGCAGAGAAGTTAAAATACACACCAGACTCGAATTTGCAACATGCCGTGCAAAATGGGGTGCAGAGAAGTTCAAAACACAAAGCAGGATTCGTATTTGCAAAACAAGTGATGATAGAAGGAATAAATGAGATTAAGTAGGGCAAGGAAGGCGGAATGTTGTAGGCACACCTTGGTTCAACAGTTGTTAGGCTTAGTGGAGAGGCAATGACAATGTACTGCCATTACTTACTGTTATTCTTCAGTGTGTGTAAAGATGTAGAGGCCCAAGTTCGTGGGGTAGTAGGCTGCCTGCCTAGGGATTGTGCCATGGTTTGCTACAGTGGCGCAAGGAGGAAGGGGTCCTCTGAACTCTCCTAGGCCCAGACAGGCACACTCTTCCAATGGATATGTGTGCACCTTTTCACCACTCAAAACTTTCATTTTTATTACAGAATCATGGACAACCTTGACTAGATTAATGAACCCAGTGAAAATAAATGTTTTTTACCCTTTTCATGGTATTTTGTACCCCACTTTGACCCGTTCTTGCCCTCTGTCTGGGCATCACGAGTATTAGAGGCCTGAAATATGCCCTGTTTAAAATAATTAAGAGGTGTAGAGTATTTGAATCATTTTTGATGCAGCTCAACCAATCCAATAGAAAATTCGCCAAGCAATCAATGCGCTTCGTATTTAGTCCAGAAACCTGGATATCATAGAAGTCCTGCAAGTAAGTTTGCGATCACACACCTACATTTTCTTATGCTGTCAACCGGAGAAATCTGAAATGTTGTCAAAACACCTTTCACATACAAGGGGCATGACATTCTGTCCGACGAGCACATTACCTCCTGTCCACCCATCCTCATCACAGACCTTACTAATGGAAAGCTCCTTGCCTTCAGCACAGAAACCAACAGAGTTGCCTAACAAATCCAGAATTTCACCCACTCCCTAAAGGAAGCATAACATTTCCATCCCTCCCTGTCCTCTTATAGTGATTTATTTAAGGGCCACTCTGTAAATAGAGTTTTCATCCACTCACCAATCAAAGGGTGCTTTGAAACAGAATTGACTTGCTGAATAAGCGATTAACGAATGCACAATACAATAAAATGTATCATGCATAGATGCCTACTAAAGTATCCCACATAAAACACCTCTAGGGAGGATTTTACATAATTGGCTATGTTACTTGTGCAATTTCTTTTTATTTGCCTTGCTATCCAAGCTCGGTGGATGTTGTTGGACACCCTAGAAACTGTGTCTATGTCATCCAAGGTTTTGCATCCAATATGATGTGCATACCTGCTGTTCTTAATAAAGATTTAAGATAAAGTAGTCTCAATCCCAGAGTTGCTACACATAAAAAACATAAAATGGTCTACTGTCTCATCACTAGTGCTACAGATTGGACACTGTCCAGAATTCCCTTCTCCCAATGATGCTGTAAATGTGACCCGATTCAGTGTACTCAAATAAAAATGTATGTATAAGGCACGTGCATATGGTGGGCTAATAAAGTCGAGGTATTTCATGAAAACAAACAATTATTTTTATCCTCAAATAACTAGAAGCAGATTTCAATTTGCTGCAGTGTTCCACCATGTTCTCTCTGAGCCGGTCAGCACAAAGCTTGCTTTTAATTCTTCTAAGCACTGTTGTGCTGATCTGGGCAGGACATATCTACTCACACTTGATGTGTCACTTTATGGTTTTGTGCTTTTACTCTCCCTTCTCTGAGTTTTTGGTGGAGAATATTTTTTCAATGGTTGTTGTTGTTGGTTCTGTTGATAGAATTCCTGCCAGGAATACACAATGTCACAGGAGTAATCAAGTGTATCACTGCAAAGTTTCCTAATCTTTCCTTGCTCTATGTTGCGTTTATTCTAATCCAATTTTTGATTAGTTAATAGTAATATGTTTTTCAACTCTTCTGCTGATGTCAAATTAGTCAATTGTTCTTTTAACTCTGTGATTTCTGAGTCTAAGTTTGACAATGATACGGCTAATTCTTCTATTGTTAAAAGAATTAGATCTAATGAACTCTTCTCTAGAATGCGTTCCCATTTCGCTACCAAGTCACTATTTTCTCTGCAAATAGTAGGTTTCAAATAGATCCTCAGTCCCCTGGGAATTCTTTGTTATTTATAATAATCTGACAGGGTTGATGCATGTAGTTTCTGTGCTATTTCTTTTCTGATTCGTTTTTCCAAATAATTGATGACTCTTTCTGGATTTTCAGGGGTGAGTGTTGATTTACCTGTGCTTTTAATTAAACCCAATATCCCAATTTTCAACATACTTACACAGCACATGACTGCTGAGGCTCCGCCAGCCCTGAAACGTTACTTCACTCATGAACAAACAGATGGTAAGTGCATATGAACAAATTCTTGGCTCAACATATATGCTAGGGAATCAAAAAAATAGCATTGCACATACACTAATACGTACACTTGCCTTCACATACTGACACAACTCTGACAGATGGTAAACCCTAGGAGTACGGCTTTACAGTTTTTGCTAGAAAACGCAGGGTGAGTACACTCGCCGCATATAACAGAATACTTAACTATGTTATGCAAAACTATGTCTTATAGTGACTATCATAGAAAAATAAACATATATAAACTTCCATTATTTTTTACAATACGTCCACATTCCCAACAGGGCTGGTGCGTATTGATGCTGGTGAACATCGCAAGCTGATGTGTTATAGACACAACTAGCTTATCAGCAGTACTTTTCAGCACGCTGGTCAGTATCATATCACTATCAGTTATTGAACACATTATTATTACTTCACAACAAATTCAAACGAGAACATTTCTATTCTAGGACACCCCATATCCTTCTCATGAAAATAAGAAGTATTACCATTATTTATTACTCAGAGGCCGACTCAAGAAACAAGATATCTTCAGACAATTACAAGATAATTGAGTCATTAGCACTGACCATTACTGCCTAATCAAACGCCATAGTACATCATCAATAATCAATATACAATTATTGTATATCCCACAGGTGTATCCTCAGATTGGGTCAATTTACCAGCGATTAATTTAATTTAAGACTTCAAGGACATGCACCCATTAAATCACATTGGTATCAGTAGCCGAAATACTAGACACAGCAAATTCTAAACAATGAATGAAGCATTGTGATGAACAAATTAGAATTGTGGACCTTATTTGATTACTAAAGATTAAGAACTATAAAAAAAAATGTTTGCTCCTGAAGAAGAGAGTATTCCCTCGAAACGCGTAGAGCTTCACTGTTTAATTTTTTTGTTAAAACGAATCTATTTTGAGCTATGTTTTTTATGTGAACTAACACGAAACCAAACTCAGAAAACTATGTTGTACAAATTAAGTAAATGTTATATTTGAATTTTAAATTTGATTTGCACTTGATGAATTCATATTACATATATAATTGTAATCCCCGTTCTCCGTACTGTGTACACGGTGCAGTCCTGAGCCACACTCCTGGAGTTGTGTGCCAAAATCCGAGTAAGTGTTTGTGTTCTCAGAAAACTGGCTGCAACATCTTGCGATTAAAATGTATTCTTTATTAGTTACAAAAATTAAAATTCCATGTGGAAACCTCCAGCCCTCGCCCAGCAACAAAAGGAAAAATCCTGGTGATGATGCGTTTCGCTACGGCTTGTAGCTTGATTACATGAATTCTACTCGATTAGACACAGCTTTTGAATCTTTTCCCACTAAGAAGCAGTTAAAACCAACAAAGGACTACGACCATATGTGCAGTACACAATGCCTATACAGCCCGCCCGCCATCTTGGAATGATGTTGTTATAAAAACGTTATATTCGACTGTGCAATGACAACATTTCATTTTACCCTGTTTGAGTGAGTATGCATACCATTAATATTAAGGTTTAAAAGATGCTGTTTGTCCCAGTATTATCAGTTATCTTTCTGGGATAATATAGACTGATTTAATTCCAATATTTCAGCACATGTGGAATGTAAATATTGGGTCCGCAATATAAAGTGCATGGTGCATTTGATGTACAATACCCCATATCATTGCATTTCATTGCATAAGAGATAATTCTAAGTTTTAAATTCGCATAGTGCAAACGTTTATCATACATGGATATCGCATTATTTTTTCTACAATAAGCTGACCTAATTCCAATATTTCAACACATATCAATAGTATATGTCTTCAGTCCACGATGTGAAGTGCATAGTGCATTTGATTCCACAGTATAAAATGCATGATTGTTCCCCATATCACTACCATCAAGTACGTTGCAGCTATGGTAGTTGTAAATTGCCATGACGTGATTAGGGCTGATTGATCCCATGAAATGTAAAAGGTCTCTCAATTCACATGACCCACAGTATTTCCTAAAATGTCTTGCCGCGACTAGTGCTTGTAGACCACCTAAGGTAAGGAGTCCCGGGTTAAAGTGTCTTATCTCACTGATAACCCAATACTGGGACCTGTATGTTTATTTCATGGACCTTTCTTTCTCTTAATTTATAGTGCATTACAGCTGAAGGTACTACGCACAATCTTGTAAAGTCAAGATCAGAGTGGTACTATGTGCAGATTTCTAACACTCCATTCATTTCAGACGGGTTAGCCCTAAAAAGATTTTGTTGGGGACAAAAATATTTTTTGTTATGAGTTAGATAACGTGTGTCTAAGAATTACATTAAAACAATCTCCCAACCGAATTCCCTGGATGGGAGAAAACCTCTAAGAGTAGAGAGTTCTAAGGAAAAAAGTAAACACATTTTCAGTGAATGACCAATATCCTACTTTGGACAATGAGTTTTAGAGGCTATGAGATAACCCAATATATTAAACACCTAGGAAAATATAAAGTTCCTCATCAATATTGTGCCCCAATGGAAACTTGCTCTCGAAGTCAATGATATATCTTGTTTCTCTTTGTCTTAACAGCTTTTCTCTGTCTCCTCCCCTGAGTCCAATCTTTACTTGTTGTAACCCTATGAACGTGAGATCGCCAACTTTCCCTTCATGTTTCTCCCAAAAATGTTTCGCTATAGGATATGTATAGTCCTGATTTTTGATTGCTCTGATATGTTGCTGTATGCGTGTCTTTAGTTTGCACTTGGTACTCCCTATGTACCATTTGTTGCAAGTGCATTTGAGTGCATAAACAATGTACTCTGAGTCACAGGTTATTCTGTCCATGATGGAGACAGTTCTCTTGAGTACCGGATGTAAAAACGTGCTGCATTCCTCCGCATATTGACATATCTTGCATTTTCTGCATTTGTAGAAGCCATCTTTTCTACTACTTAACCAGGTTGGTGATGGTAGATGGCGTCTGGCGGCATAAAGCTACTCACTAGTTTATCTTTTATAGATTGACATTTACGGAAGGAGAAGTTCGGATGTTCTCCCAGTGACTGTTTCAGAACTGTGTCCACTACCAAGGTGTTCCAGTGTTTACGTATTATGCCTTTGATGTATTTGGCAGATTGTCCATACGTCAGAACCAGACGAGTAATGGCTTTTTGGTCCGTGTTCAGATTCCTATTCGGCTGATCCAATAATAGAGTAGATCTCACACATTTACATGCCTTAAGATAGGCTCTCTGAATAATTTGTTTCGGGTAGCATTGTTGCTTAAAACCCCATGCCGTGATTTTACTTTCTTCATCATAGGAACTGAGTTCCGAACAATTTCTTCGAAGTCGAATAAACTCGCCATAAGGAATACTCCAGATCAAATTTTGGCAGTGGGAACTTTTGGCATGCAGTGGAACATTAGCTCCTGTGGGTTTGCAAAATAATTTTGTTTTGATTCTCCCATCTTCTATTTGAACCCTGACATCCAAGAACACTACTTCCTTGTGACGATGGGTTTCTGTAAATTTCAAATTGAATTCATTGATGTTGAGATGTTCCACAAAATCTGTCCAGTCTTTAGGTGTGCCCTTCCATATGATGAACAAATCATCAATGTTGCGTTGCCACATGATCACCTTGTTGGTGAACCTCTCTTTACTTTCCTTCCATGCCTCATACTTCTCCCAGTACCCCATTGTGGGTTTTGCATATGGAGGAGCGAAGGTCGTGCCCATCGCAGTACCTTGTTTTGGTTTATCGTACCTCTGGTTGAATAAGAAAACATTATTGGTCAGACAAAGGTGAATCATGGCCATGATCATTTCCGAATGTTTGGAATAATTCTAAGATCTGGTGTTCAGATAGTAGGTGCAGGCCTTCATTCCTTGTTCATGTGTGATGGACGTGTATAGGGAGACCACGTCAATCTGGGCCAGCAAAAAATCTGATTCACAGTGTAATTCATTGATCTTAGACAAAAAATCCTTCGTATCCCTCAAATAAGAGGGTAATGTTAAAACAAAAGGAAACAGCGACTCATCGATGTACTTTGACATGTTTTCTAGAAGTGACCCTGTAAGTGTAACAATGGGTCTCCCTGGGGGCTTAGAGATACTTTTTGGAATTTTGGGAAGAAAGTATATCGTTGGTATTGTGGAGTGGGGTTTATATATAAATTTAATATCGTTGTGTTCCAGCATTCCTTCTTCAGACCACTTGCTAAGGAAGTTATGTACCTTTGTTTCCAAATCCTTCATGGGACTTTCACTTAGTTGTTCATAGCAAGTTTTGTCATTAAGTTGCCTGTTGGCCTCATGCACATATTGGTCTCTGGTCATGAGTATGATATTTCGACCATTGTCTGACGCCTTAATAATGCAATTGGGTAAGAGGTTCAATTCTTTCAGGGCTTTGCTGTATTCGTACCCTATATTCGGTTTATGATTTTTGGCCTCCTTATGTCTCATTTTTTTCAGGTCTTCAATCACCAGATTTTGGAATGTCTCTATGGTGCTTCCCGTTGTAACTGGTGGTACAAACTTTGATTTAGTTTTCAATTTACTGGTTTTGTACCAATCCGTATTGATGTTCAGATCACTCAGATCTAATTTGATGGCTTCAGAAGCTGGATCACCACCTTCCTGGAGAAACATGAGAGTCGATAATTGTAATAATTGTAATATGCAACAATCTCTCATATTTTGAATAAATTACCAAAGATGGTAATGGAAGATTCATGAAATCAGTTTATTATCTAAACGTATATAAAATATTGGGCTAACAGATTAAAAGTACCATTGAAATTCTGACTTAAAAATCCCTTTCAGTAATAATAGGTGTTCAAGAGACGGGAGTGTCCATCAACTATGGACACTTTGTGTGTTCTACATATATGCCACTGACTTCCAATACCAGAGTCAGCTTATTCTCCCCAGCACCCTGAACATTAGTGAATATAGGTAGAGCCACTGCTGGGCTCTTAATTAATGAATTGAACAAACACCATTTACTAGACATGGTGTGCTTGACCACTTCTCTGTTGTGAATTTAGGTTCATACTACATTCCAGGCTCAATAGGTGTATTAAATCATTTCTGAAATCCACAAGACCTGGGGCCTGCCAGAGCCAAACCCAGTATAGTATTGGTTTTGTTGGAGAAATTACTTCAATAGGGCTCAGTTTAATTTCTAAATGCAATAAAACATTGGTCGTGCCCTTCAGTAACAAGAGGAGTTACTTTAAGAATGTGTTTTCAACAATAGCCAACAAACTTACATTTTAATACCCCCATAATTCTGCCCCAAAAAGAGGAACTGCTGTGGGCGTCTTTGCATATAAATCCAGGGCAGGCTTTACTGCACCTCTACCATGCCTATTAAAAAATGCCCGGATCCCACCACTATGTTTCTCTAAGGTAGCCGAAGATTTTGCCACCTCTGTGGTCTAATGGCCATTTTCGTGAAAACGCATCCAAGATCAATGTTCATTTTTCCATCAAATGTTCACATTTCTGTGGTTCACTTTATTTTATTATATTATTATATTATTTTACTTCTTGTAGTTTATTGGTTTCCATGTATGCCATAATAAGGCTGAGGTTGCCTGGCCTCATACAGCGCTCCGGTGCAAATACCAGCTGACGCTGCTGTGTTAATTTCTTCCTTTCATGCACTCCCATTTCCCAGTCTTTTCTCTCTGCAGAAGAGAGCGGGTTTGCCAGGGTGATAATTATGTTATATTTAGAAACACGGCTCCCCGGAGGCACAGCGGATGGCAAAGCAGGCTTGTGCCTCACACGCCAAAGTCATGCCAAAGTCCAGCCCGTCTGTGCCTGTCCATGCACAGTGCGGGCCATGTCCAGCTTCCTATTGTAACTCTGTTACTGGGTCTGTGGAAGGCTCTCTTTCACAGGATATTTTAGTGAGTCCTGCTCCACCATATTCAGTGTTAACTTTGGGCATTTCCTGTCCTACAATGGTGAATTCTACCACCTCATTCTCACCGTGTGATGCTTTACACTGTTTTTTAATAAATGTTCACTCTTTCGTGGCTCATTCAGCGTCATGCTTTGATTTGATTGCTGACCACTCACCTGACACTTTATGTGTAACAGAAACATGGTTACAGACTCATCCGGCCCGGATATTGTGCAACTATTACCTGATAATTATCATATTGTCCCCTTTGGTCTGATATCCTCTCATCCTGGTGGTTGAATTGCAGTAATGTATAATTCCCAATTCAGGTTGCTAGCTCTTCCACTGACTCTGATATCCTCTCATCCTGGTGGTTGAATTGCAGTAATGTATAATTCCCAATTCAGGTTGCTAGCTCTTCCACTGACGCATGGAATCAAAATAGAAGCTTTATTAGTGTGTTACACATTGTCCACTTCAATGGTTATACACATGTTAGTTGTTTATCACCCTCCTCAATATGATTCTTCTTTTGGGGCTCTGTTTATGGATCGAGTGGTGGCTCTCCACATCAAGTTTTTGTTAATTATTGGTGATTTTAATTTCAGAAGTAACTGTCCGGCTGACTCAGCTTCAGACAGGTTTTTTGATATTACGGGGGATTTTGTGTTCAGTCAGACCCGTTCACCTGCCTACACATCACGGTAATACCCAAAGGAATTATTCTCCCTTGTGCACTTCCAACAGTAATCTTTCATCTACTGTAGTTCCCTCGCAAGCTCTATGCGACTCTCTCTCTACAATTTTCATACAAAATGCACACCTCAAAACACTTGCGTATAGGCTCGTTATTAATGCCATATCATATCTTTGACATCCAAACAACAGTTTCCACGTCTGAGTTTACAGTCGGTGCCTGATGTGGAAACCTCTATTTCTAGCTCTTCTTAATCCTGGTCTTTTTTCTCTGTTTTTTTCAGCTCAATACATTCTGCATGCCAGTGTTAAACTTTCATCTGCATCCCCATAGATCCAGGTTCTTAGAGGATCTGGAAGAAAATGATGCCAAGAATTGCGCCTTGGGTCACAGAGGCAGTGAATTCCTCCTGCACCTCTGGTAGGATTTCCGTGAAATTAAAACAGGCTTTGGTGTTCCTCACTTGATCTGTCTGTCCCTGTGAATTTCCGTCCTATCTCTCTTCTTTCTGCTCCTATAAAGCTTCTGGAGACTTTAATTTCACCCTGGCTCTGTCAGGCTGTTCTTTCTTTAGTTCCTTCCAGTCTAGTTTTTGCCCTGGCTGAGGGACCAAGAGTGTTATTGTTTCAGCTATAGATTATCTGGTGTGGCTGTCCAATCAGGGTGGAGTGGGGCGCATATCCTGTTAGATCTTTGTTTAGGTCTTTAAGCTGTCTTTGATACGGTGAGCCAGTCCATCCTGTTGGGCCACCTAGCCTTAGCTGGCCTCTCAGGCCCGGAACTGTCCTGATTTTCTTCCTTTCTTTCTGATAGGGCACACATTCGATCTCTTTTTCCATTCCATTCCGGCTACACCTCTCTTTCTTGTGGTATTGCCCAAGGCTCTGCCTTGTCCCCAAATGTTCTTAATGTGTATGTGCAACTGCTGGTGGGTCGCATTCACTCCCACAGATGTTGTTGCTACTCCTATTTTGATGACACATAGGGCCTGATTCACATAGCGTTTTCCAGTGGGATTTTGCCATTATACAACACTTCTGTGAATCAGGACCACATATTTTAGTCCAACTGAATCTTTTGCAATCGGATATGTCATATCAGCTTAGGAGTTGCTTTGAGGTTGTGGGGTGGTGGGTGAGTACCAACTGGCTTAGATTGAACAAGATGACAAGATGGAGGTTCTTGTAGCAAGTCCTCTGTTGGCTCAAGCCCTTTGGAACCCATCTTTGTGGCCTTTGACCGCAGGACCGTTTCCCACTCATGTTTCAGTAGTTATAGATCTGGGGGTGAAGCTGTCCACCACACTCTCAATGGAGGCTCAAATAGGTGCTACGTGCCAGGCATCTTCAGCTGAAGATTGTTTGGGAAGTTCTACCTTTCCTTCCTACGCAATTCCATGCTCCGTTTGTGGCCTCATTAGTAATGGGCCACATTGATTATTGCAATTCTCTGTACCTGGCACAGCCTCTGTATCTCATCAACAACTTACAGCGGTAACAATATCTGTATGGCAGAGTGGTTATCGGCTGCCCTTATGGCTCTCACTGTCTATTCTACTCAATCTCCATTGGCTTTTGGTTATGAAATGAACTGAATTGAAATCACTCTGTGCCGCTCCCCAAGTCTTTCATGGACAGGGCGCACAGTACATTCAGGCTAAATTTCAGCATTATGTTCCTACTCGCACTCTCTGCTTGCAGGATGCCTGCTTTCTTGTGATTCTATGCTACAAGTTGCCCACAACCGGGCACTGTGCTTTTTTGGGAAGCGGCTGCTAAACTTAGGAATACTTAGCCCCGAGCAGTTAGAGCCACAGGAAACATCTTGTCTTTAGGCGTTCCTTAGAAATTCTTGTTGCATGGTGGCACAATCGGTCCCTGTTGGTTTCCAGCACCAAGATGCCTTGGGCAAACAAGCACTTTAGAAATGTGCTAACATAACAAAACCAGGAAACTGATTTCATGTGTGCTTTATTTTAGGCTGCTAATGCACACATTTCCAGGATAGCAATTTCTGTGTTTACAATGATCACTTTGGGCATCTGTCACCTTTAATGAAAAGTAGGCCTTTGTTTTTAAGCTTTACAATTGCATGCAAGGCCCACTTAGTAGTGTATTTCTCCTTGTTTGAAGACAGCATTCTGATATGTGTCAGATGTGAGTGAAACACTGTATTTTTATCTGTCAGTTCACAGTATGTTTTCCAGGTTCTGCACTTTGTAGGCCTCTGTCAGCCAGCACAGTGTGTTTTCCAGGATCAGCACTTTTTAGGCCCAACATAGGCAAATGCATCTCCTTTGTCTAGGGCGGATAATACCCCCACTCTCCCAGTGCTTTTTCTGTCTCTAGTCAGAGACCAATAGAGAGTCTGGGACTAGGCTATTGCCAGGTCTGGTTATGCTATGCAGTAAGTTGGGCTGAAAGAATGGTGCTGTGCTAACTGTTCTTACTGCTCTGTGACAATGAATTATTTTCAAGTTTGGGCTGGGATCTCCTTGGATGTATTCACCTTGCTTCCAATGCCTCATAGCGCCACGCACTCTACGTAACCCCATGGCAGTATAGAGGCTGGCGGGGCACAAAAGGGGTGGCCCCGCCAGTATTAATCTTGCACAAACAGCACACCTGCTGAGGACCTCCTTAATTTCGTTCGGGGTAGCAACAATTCACTGGAATGTGATTAGCTGTTTGATGAGTGGCTGGGCATACGTGGTGACGGAAATCCAGTTATACCTTCTCAGTTCGTGTGGACTCTGGAGTTGTTCACTAGTGAAGACTGAAGAGCCTCCTAAAAAGCTGCCCAGATGCCAGACCAAGGAACAGCAGAGGGTCCCCATCATACGGCCTACCTCTGTTAAGTGCGTGAAAGGACTGGGCTTGCTTTCATTCCCCAGGACAGTGCTCTCAGCCCAGGACCGTCCTGGTCCTCCTGGACTAGAGCCCTGCCCTGGGGAATGCAGGACCTAGTTCTCAATGTGTACAGTGTGTGAGAGGACTTTCACATACTTAACTTTGTGCCCACCCAGCCTCGGCTTTCATTCCCAAGACAATGCAGAACAGGGGCGTCTGGACTGCCTCCTAGGCCTACTCTGGTTACTTACTGGTGCAATGCCGGTAAGTGGCTTCTCCAGCGATGACAACTGTGTCACAACTGTCTGCACAGCACGAGGCTTTTAGTACTTCAAATTGACCGGAGAAAGTGTATAAGGACTGTCAGGAGTCTCGGGATGATAGTTTGTGCTACCATACTCCACCTGCTACCTGCTCACAGACACCCTGCGTGGTGTCCAGCTTTACTCCTGATTACGCACTACTGTTGATGTCCTGCTTAGAATTTAAGCCAGGGGTCTTTTTTCATTTAGTGTATCTACCCATTGCTCGTGCTGTGCAAAAGACTATTTTGGGGTTACTCTATATGAATTCTCCGAGTCAGCTTTAGAGCACACCACAGGATGCTACTCTCATTGAGAGATATAGAACCTCAGGCCTCATTTGGCGGTAGGCCGAAACACAATTACTACACATGTTACTGCATTGTACCGTATAGCTAGTCGTATGAAAATGTGCTAAGATATGCAGCAATGCTATGGCTGCACTTTTAAGTGTATTCTGTTTATCTCTGAACGGTGACACTATTAAATTATGACTGCATGTAGGGGGCATTGCAAGTGCTTTAGTACACTTGCAGATCGTCAAAAGGTTGCCCGTGAACACCAAAAAACCTTTGAGGGCTGTGGGAGTGCGGAAAGAGTTAATGATTGTTTAGTACATTCCGGACAAAAGTTGTTTAAAAAATCTTGTTGCGCAAAAGTAAGAGCTGGAATGAGTTGGTGATAAGTTCTGTCTAAATTGTGAACCATGTGTGCCGTCGAGCATTGCTGTAAAATTCATCCGCGTTTTTTACGTAGCAACAGGGCTGCCAAAATAACATTTCTGCATGTATGTGTTAGCAGAATGATTCTTTTCTAGCACCACGGAAGAACACGGTGGTGGTAACAAGAATTCGCTTTGGCCCAGTGGTGTCTGGGGTTCTGGAAAAAAAAAACAAGTTTATGTGTGTGTCTAGTACATGGGTCCGGCCCAGATCGAATGCGCAATGCATATTCCCCCATGTGCTAGTCAGTATTGTGACAGTAACCAGGGACGTCATGTAGGGGTTACCAGGGGTCCTCTGAGGTCTCACTTGCTACCCCTGTGGTCTCCCTTGCTACCCCTAAATTAAAAAGAAGAAATTATTCTTTTTGTTGTTGTTGTTCTTTTACACATTGAATCTCCTGGGCTGTGGCCAATGCCATGTGGCTCTTTGTTTCTAGAGTGGCTGTCTTTCTTGTTCAGGCTTCTTTAAAAAAAACAGGGGGTTCCAGGAGTGTTTCTGCCGATACCTATGGGGATTCATTCTTGTATGAAATGTATATCATGTTACAGTGATATTGTAACCATATTTTATAGTGTACTTAGGAACAATGTGATGCAGCTTCCTCTTTGTCAAGGGGTAAAAAAAGGTTGTGTTCCATCGCTTCCTGTGATCTCACTTCGGGGTGGGGTCAAATGACATCACTTTCTGTGATGTCATCAGAGGTCAAGGGTCATGCGATGTCACTTCCGCTACTCCTGGCATTTTGGTGATATGACATCCCTGACAGTAACCCTGGGACGCAACAGAAATGCAGTGGCCAGAGGTCGCTCTGCGACCTCTACTTCCCCTAGCGGTCCTAAGAGAAGGCTTGTGTCAGATTAAAGATCGATGTGCATTAATGCTCACTGTAACATCAATATTGCAATGCATGGGAAGGCTAGTGGGGGAGACTATTGGATGCACAGGCTTCTAGCTTTGTTCTTATCTCCCACTGCCAACAAGTCTCCTCTTGCGGCCTCTAGTTCAAAATCAACACCTCAAATTAAATATGCCCTCCTGTTGTATAGATACATGTATTTATTGGTAGATAGATACACAAGCAGACATCAGTGATGCATACATCTATTTGCTATATAGATTAATATATATATATTGGTAGCTATATTGATAGACACATAGATAGCAGCTTGTACTTATTGTGGTTAAGGGACCCTGCCACCTCCCCTCTCTTCCAAACCCAGGCAGCCAATACACAAACCCAGGGCAGGTTTTCAGACACCCTGACAGGCCCGGTGCCGGGCTGTATCGTCAGGTACATTTCTGATGAGCTCCTTTACCCTATGCGGATCGCATTAGCACATGGTAATCTGCGGGCCTCCTGTACATTACAAAGAACAGCCCAGTCTCACCGGGCTCACCTAGCCCCAAACATCACCATCCAACGAGGAAAGACCCCCCCCCCCACCCCCATGGCTCTTAAATAGGATGGGTCTTGCTGCTGGGAGGAGATGGTGAGTTTTGTAAACACACTGGGTGTTGCTGCAACATTAAAAGTCCTCTGTAAGGAGTTCAATTGCTACAAAACATTAGAAACAATTGGCCCTCACAGCATATGAATGCCAGTAATTAGACTTGCATACGTAAGAATAATTTACCAAGATTAGTATCTCAAACCTAATGCTTTTTATGTAATTTTTCTGAGGGTTTGATTAGCGGGGGGGGGGGGGGGGGGGGTGCGACAACCGCCACACACAGCTTGGGCTCGCTCCCTAAATTGCCCAGAGAAAAGTACATGCCACCTCTATTCAAAGTCAACAGTCCCACTTACTCTAGCCAGGCACTTCGCCTTTCCTGGTACTTAGAAATGACTAATGTTCAATAAGACACTAATAGGTATTGTAGGAACCCTCACCACACTGATCCCCACTTCCACTGATTAAAACAACACATCATACCTAACTCATCATCTCAATTTATTGCGAGCTGATTAGGTCTCGTGTGGCCAGGGCAGAGCCCTGCACCTAATGAATATTGAGAATTAACTTTGAAATTACACTGACAGGCTCCTTTGCTCTGGATGTCTGATGAAATACCAAAATCCCCAGCCTCTGTTTGAAAGAAAGCTATGTTGAGAGCTACAGAGAATAATAGATCCGCCTGATGCCACTGCGCATCGTCACACAAAAATAATCAATCCTGCCTTTAAAAAAAAGAGAGGGCCAAATTATAATAATTACTTTTTTAAATGAGCTTAACTACGTGCTGTGGGGAATTTTAAATATCTCGACGGAATGCCGCTGTGTAATAGAATTCTTGCTGACATAATTTCAAATGAGCTCGTTATCCGTAGGTGGAAGAAAAATTGTGAGTGCACCGGCGGTAATGAAGCAGTAAAACTTATCAATGGACGCATCCCCTGGGAAGCTGAAGGAAGTGGGAGTGTGAAGGCGTGGAGGTGGAAAGGAGGGTGTAAGTGACATATTCCCAATTAATTTAGCTGTGCTCATCCGCTGTTACTAGGGAAATTGGTGTCTCATGAGCTTATTTTGAAGCGTGGTGATAAGCAGATATCTTTCAGGCAAAACATAATTTTAGAAGGAGTAATAATAGTACATGAGCATGGCCCGATTCCAAGTTACTGAAGAAAAAGAAAAAGAAGGAAATACTCTGTGTTTCACTAGTGTTTTTAAGTTTTGGCTTTTTGTTGGACTCAAGTAATTGTAATTGGTTATTTATAAGGCACTTAATACCCAGATGTTTCTAAGCAGACCTGGGAATCGAACCTGTGTTGCTCCACGTTGTCTTGCTTTCAAGGCGAGTGCATTGCCCCTGAGCTATCACCCCAAAACTTGAAGTGCCCCCTTCAAGCCGAAATGATTGCATGGGAGTACAACTAGGAGGCAAATACCATGTTAGAAGGGGTAGACCGTGTGTGGGTGTTGTTTGGTTATTTACACACCTGTTGATTGCTCATGTCCATGCTAATCCGCGTGGCCATTCTCACACAGAACCTGGCCAATCCTGCCCAAAAAATGTCATCCTTGATCTCTTTGAGCTAGTTCTATCCAGCAGTAAAAGCAAACTTTGGCCTGTGGTTATTTGTAAGTAGTCTGAGAGTTAATGGCTTAATTGCAACTCCAAAACCACCACAGGTGTAATAACAATGTCTTAATTATGTATGCCTTCAGATACTGTATTTTTAGCTGTTCCTTGTCTGAAGTCCTGTTAAAACAAGCATTGACAAAGCCAACTGTTTATTGACAAAGCCAACTGTTTTGCCTTGTGTTTTGGGTACGGTTGTACGTTATTTCGCCGCTGTATTTTTCATCGCAGGTTTTTTCATCGCCTTTTTTTTTTCGATAAACTCATCGTTTTTTTATTTTTTTTATTCCCTTACACCCACAACCATACATTACATTTTTTAACCCCCCAAAAAAAAAAAACGTTCAGCCAAAACTAGCCTACTTGTACAGAACTCCAAAGAGAAGATGGATGCATGGAAATTATAAGCACTCTGATGCAGCTGTTTCTGATATCAGCGTGGTGAGTGCAGGGCCAAAGTGAATGCCGCCATTCAGAGGTTAACGACAGCCAGACCAAAGGTGATCTACATACGAGAGCCAAGTTCTAAGACAAGATCTCACAGAATGTAGAAGGCCGGGTTAGCATATTGCTCCTCCAGTAATAAGTGTAAAGCCCCTCTACGAAACATGGCAGCAGTCGGGGGCAAATAACAAAACCGACCATGCGTGACAGCTTCTGCAAGACTGACTTTTTATCAAGCACCAGAGTGCCATGCACATGAGTGACTGCTGCTGCAAAGCTTCGAGCTTCGATAACGTCAGTGTTGCCAAGCTGCTGGGTTCCAGAAGGGAGGTGTTCAGTGACGTACCCCTGCTAAGTGAAGAAGCCTGAAAGAAGACAATAAACCCCCAAAAGGACCTTCTTGAAGGATGGATGACTCTAAAAGTGCTTTGTACATTCAAAGGGCGCACGCATAGAAAATAAACCTCATATAACTGTTTCCTTGTGGGTGTAGCGGTGCTGACACTAGCGGTTTATTGGCAGTGTGGCCTGCTAAATAACTGATGCAGCTGCTTCTGTGGTCACGGGGCGTCTCTCCTCCTGAGTGGGTGGACCTGCCCATTTATTATAACTGTGACGCAGGCCGTCAGTGGACATGGGTGCTGGCGTGTGTCATAACATCCCATCCAACCATCACAAACAACTCAACAAAATTAACACAACACATTAGTATTGAAACATATCAGGCCCAATCCATGTATGGAGTAAGAGGTCAATTCAGGATTTAGGGCCTCATTACGAGGCTGGCGGTAGGGCACGGCTGCCGCCGGTATCCATTTTTTTCCAGCACCCGCCAATGGGCAATTACAGGTTCATGGCGAGTTTGGCGGACACAGTAATTACCCATTTGTGGGTGCCAGTAATGAGGGACTCCCCATCCCCATTTAGCCGCAAAGGGCTGAATGGGAAAGGGACGTCGGATGCACCGCCACTATTCAGAGTGGTGCTGGTGCATCCGTCGTGCTCTGCTCGCGGGTGCCGCTCTGCCCGCCAGGTCAGACCTGGCGGGCTGACAGGCGCCCACGAGCACAGCTCGTAGTATGGCGGTCCGGGAACTACAGTACTGGCATGCTTACCTGTACCGTAGTTCCCTGACTGCCATGCTTGTAATGAGGCCCTTAGTCTCTAAGTCTCTCGTGAGGGCACCTGCTGGGCCGCTGGGGATATCTGGCTGTGGCAGGCGTCGAGGTAGGCCCCTCTGAGCCTACTTGGTCACCAACCTCCTCAGACAGGTCATCCATTGCGGGGCAGCTCCTGCCATCCATTCCCAACGTATCAAGGCCGCTGTCTACATGCCTGTTTTCAACACCAGGAGTACTTTGATGACGTTGGAACCAGCTGCTGTTTCTTGCAGGGGATTCCCGCCCCTGGACTGCCATGAGTATTGTCCCCTAATGTTCCACCACTGTCCAAGGCACTGTGTCATGGGGCTATATAGCTTGTGTGTAGGACGCTTGGCCCTTGCCAAAACCTGATCGCTGATCTCCATTGGCTGTTCCACCAGCCTTCCCTGGGTTGACTCCTTGACATGTGCACATTCCTGGAGCTATGTTTTGGGATAAGAGACCTCACTTTCCGGCTCAGAAAAGATTCTGCCTGTGACACTCCCATGGTGGAGCCTGTGTGGTGCGGTAGGCCATTAGAAATGTATGAGCATTGGCCCCAGCGGTTGACCCCTATCCAGGGCTATGCAGAATGCCTTGTTCAGGGTCTTCCTGAACCTCTCCACATCACTGTTAGCCCTCGGTCAGCAGGGGGTTATGCACTTAGGAGTCCAGTAATTTTGCCAACTCTTCTTTCTGGAATGATGAGCCTTTGTCAGACCTTACCGACTCAGGGATCCCATTTCTGCAAACATGTCTTCCAAAATGGGGATGATTGTGCTAGCTGCCATAGAGCCCATGACCTCCACCAGAGGATAGCGTGAAAACTCATCAAACACAACCAGGAAGTTCTGGGACTGCAAAGTGGTGCCAAAGTTGAGGCTGAGCACCTTCCACAGAGAGGATGCACTTTCCGGCGAGGCTGTCGCAGGACCCTTCATCTGCAGCCCTGCCGCCTGGCACCACGACCACCTGCTGATATGCATCCTCCACCTTCCTTTCCAAATCCGGAAAACCACATCTTCTTGCGGAGACAAGCTTTGTTTTTGCTGGCCCCTTGATGGCTGACATGTGCCAAACTTAGCACCTGATCTTGTAAAGCAACAGAAATGACCACTTAGTTTCCGTGAAGGAGGACCTCTTCTTGACCTATGGACAGCTTGTCCCTCACCTTCCAGAGCCCATGCAGGAACACCTACGCCTCGAGGTCCTGTGCTGTGTCATGGTGAGGAATCCTTTCCACTGTCTTGCTTGCAATAGGCTCAGCAGCTCCTGCATTCTTGTGTCTTGACGTTTTGCTGCAGCAACATGAATTGGGGCACTGTGGCCGGGGTAATCCGTGCCACCAACTCCTCCATTTTATCCTCGCCCAGAACTCCTGCAGGCTCTTGTGACACAGGATGGTGAGACAGATAATCTTCAGGATTGTCTATGTCGGCTTTGAGCACCAATATGACCCCATACTCCTGTAGTTGAAGCAACCATCAATCAAGCCTGATTGGCAGGCGAGGCGCCGACCCTCCAATGATAAGCACCAGGGACGTGTGGTCCATGACCATTGTGACCAGATGGCCGTTGATGTGAAAATGCTTACAACCCCACAGAACTGCAAGGCCTCCCTCTCTATCTGGGAGTACCTGCATTGGGTGGGGGTCAGTGATTTACTCTCATAGGCGGCATGTTTCTGCTCCACCTGCTCGAAACCTGCTCCAGGACTGCGCCCAGATTGACAGGGCTAGTGTTGACCACAATCACGGTATCCTTGGCCAGATTGAAGGACGCCATAGTGGTGTCTGCAACCAATGCCTCCTTGGTGGTCCTTAATGCCTCCTGTTCATTGTGCCCCAACACCAGTCCTGATCCTTCATGGTCAGCAGACATAGAAGTTTGGTCGTAATTGTAGCATGATTGGAGATGAACCTTCCACAAAGGTTTTCCATCGAGAGGAATCTAAAGACTTCCAAATGAGATGCTGGGGCTGCTGCATTTTTGATATCTGCAACCTTTCGTGGATCTGGCAATAGTCCCCTGTCGTGAAATACGAATCTGAAGAAGTCAACCTTGGGCTCTATATATATTCACTTTCTTCAGTTCAGATTTAGCTTCTGTTGAGCAAACCTCTCGAGTAGCATCTCAAGTCTGGACAAGTGCTTCTTCGGTGACTGTGAGTGTATCAGCACATCGTCGCTCACATTGATCATCGCTGGGAGTCCTGCCAGCACATCCCATATAGTATGCTGGAACACTGCAGCTGCTGATGACACTCCGAAACTGAGGCGCTTGTAATGGAAGAGTCCAACATGTGAAGGGAATGACGATATTGCTCGGGACTCAACGTGTAAGGAGATCTAAAGGTATCCTGCCTTGAGATCCAGGGTGTAGAAAAATTTAAGCCCCTGGAGATCTTTCTTTACTTTACACATTTACAACATGCTCCTCAGAACCCAGAGTCATATGGGTGCAACAAGGACTAACAATCAAACATAGAAACATGGAGCTCAGCTCATGGGAAACTGGGGGGCATGGTCATCATAGAGGCAGCTAGCAGATATGTTTTTAATGTTATCTTAAAGTTTTCAACTAAGTTGATCTTGCTAATTTCTTCTGGCAGGGAGGTCCATGCCTTTGGGGCTGCTGCATTAAAAGTGCTCTGTTTAATCCGGTAAGAGTGTGCATCTCGGCTCGTTGATCTGTACTGTGCCATTTGATCTGAGCGTTCTTGTATTAGACTTCACATGCTGGTTCCTTTAAAGATATACAAGTCCTTGCCTGTGAGGCACTTGCGTGTCATAACAAGTATCCCAAATTGCACTCTATTTGCAATGGGTAACCAATGTAAGTCTCTTCTTGCTTTGGTTACATGGTCAAATCTCCTTAGTCCCGCGTTGGCTCTGAGTGCACTGTTCTGTATGACCTGTAGTATTAAAAACTCTGCTTGTTGATGCCCAAAAGAAGACGGCCACAGTAATCTATCTTAGATCCAATTAATCGCTCTAGCTATCATTTCGCAGTTGGCTTTTGAGAAAAAGGGACAGATCTGTGTAAGTAACTTTAGAAGGTATACAGATGAGGCTACCTAGTGGCTCACTTGTTCTCTCATGTAAAGATGCTGATCCAATACATTGGGCCTCATTACAAGTTTGGAGATAGCCATGCCTGTAATACAGGCAGGCTACCTCCAAACTTGCAAAAAGATCCGGCACCCGCAAATGGCCAATTTGCCCTTTTGTGGGTGCCAGTAAACCCCATTCCCACTTGAGCCCCATAGTGCTCATTGGGACTGCAGATGCATGTAGCACCGGCACCAATCATTACAGTGCCTGTGCTACAGGCATGCCGTACTCGCGGATGCCTTTCATTCCGCCAGGTCAAACCTGGCGGAATGGAAGGCACCCGTGAGCACAACTCGGAGTTTGCCGGTATGGATACAGCGTTACCGGCAAGCTTACCAGTACTGTTGTAGTTGGATCGGCAAACTCATAATGAGGCCCAGTCCCTAATGTTTACACTTTTGTTTTAGTTTCTATATGGTGTCCTACCAAAGTGAATTATTTTGTATTTTGTTCCCCTAACTGTTCTATTCTCTTAGGGGTTCCAACAACCATAGGTTCTGTCTTTTCTTTGTTCAATGCAAGTCTGTTTTCAACCATCCATGCTTGGATGATGTCATAAACTTAATTTCTGCTCATAATTTCCTGACAGCGGGATGACCCAATGCGTGGCATCAGCATAGTTAGTGGATTCTACCTGATTTTTGTCTAACATCTCAAAAAGGGGGGCAGTAAAGATATTATAGAGAGAGGGTGATAAACAAGCACCCTGGGGGACTCCAAAAAAGCAAGATACGTGGGGGAGGGGGGTTTCTTCTACAATGTCGCTACACAGCTTAAGTGTTCTATTACTGGCTACCTCCCTCAACCTGGTGACTCATAGCTGATGGTTGACCAGGTTGAAGGAGGCCAATAGATCTAATCCCATCAGAAGCAATGTTCCACCATTGTCCATGGTACACAGCAAATGGGACTTAAGGTCCAGTAAAGCTGTCTCTGTACCATGGCCCTGTCTAAAACCAGATTGTCTGTCATGTAGTATATTATGATTATTCAGAAATTCTGAGATCTGGATATACTCAAACAGATCTAAGATCTTCAATAAGAATGGGGTGTTGGTTATGGGACTGTAATTAAGTGCATCAAAAGGATCTAATCCAGGATTTTTTTAAGTGGAGAAATCCATGCTGTTTCAGGTGATCTGTTGTGTGCAGGTCAAATGAACTAAGGATACCAAAAGAAACCTGCGGGATCCCACTGAGAAATATAGAACACACCAAACAGGATGTAAAAGGGCATCTTAGTGACAAAGTTATGAGCAACCATTTGTTGGTGGAAGTGAATGGGAGATACCCAGGACATATACCCCCGAAGGCCACATTTATTGCATGGTCCTGGGATTCAGTCACAGACTACAGTATGGTCGACTGCTTCTCATATTATAAGGTCTGTCATTTTGAGATCCTGAATCGGGTGGAGAGAGATTAAGAGCCTCTTGTCTTGACTGGACAATGTAGACCCAGCCCCCCTCTTGAAGGCCATAATCTAGATGGTTTGAGGTCTCTCCCTCATATGACAAGATATAACAAGGATCACGCGTCCACAAATTCTTAACAGAAAAGCTTCTAAATGGGGGTGGAGTAACTGCCAGAATAAAGCTTCTTCAAATCTAAGGCATACCATGGGCCCCAAAGAAACAGGCAAAATGGACCATGTGTGGTTTAATGCACATTGTAACACAAAGAGATGGGAACTGCACTCTAAAACTACTTTTCATTATGATACACTTCATCACCATCATATGTCCCAAACATATTCAGAGCAGGTGCAATGGCGAAAAATGCACGCCCCAGTACCCTACTCACAAATGAAAATATGGACTGCGGCTGGTGTCCGCGAATAGCACGGTGGAAAAAAAGTCTGGAAAACGGATTTGGGTTTATTTGGTGGCAGAAGGAGGGTGTGGAAAGGGTAGGGAAGTGGAATAAAGATGATATGGAGCTGTTTTTCTGGTTCAAAAAAGGGTGTGCACGTGCCGCTGAGTCCAAGGACATCATTAGGATTGCAGGGGGTTTAGGGAGAGTTTTGTTATTTGAAGGTGTATTGTACGTACTTGTCATGTGGTTTAATTCTACTGTGGTGGCCATGCACCCAAGAATCTGGCCACTGGACACAAACACGGTAGTGATATGTGCATGGTAATTTTAGGTAATGGAGTGGCAGTATACAACATTTGTAATATGGTGGAAGGATATAATTAAAGTATATGGTATTTATAAATGTAGTACAATTGAGGACGATGCTCCTTGATGTCTCCTCAACCCTTCACACGGTCAATAATTGTATCCTCATCAAACAGTTACATGATACCATTAGCATCATGGACCGGGTACTGGACTGTCTGATTTGTTTTCCTTACTAACCGCCCTTACCAGATGCAACTGGGCTGTTTGTACCCCATTACCTCACTGTGTACCCCAGGGTTTTATCCTATGATTGTGGCTTTTCCATACCTATTTCGTCCCTCTGTCTCACCTGATGTCTTTCTTTTTTTCTCATTTCCAGTGTTTTGAAATAGAGGGAGGGGTAGGCTACCGCTCCTGTGTGTTATAAATTTGGTGTTGTACCCTGGTTAGCGGTACGCCCAACACAACAAAAAATAAGGGGAAGAACATAGGCATAGCAGCCAGATTAACCTCCCCAACCCCACATTACCAAATTTTACTTTGAAGTGGGGAATGCTAGCAGGAAATCCTGCACTTCAATGACAAAAAGTATTTAAATTCCCAAGAGCAGATTTATCGTCTATATTATATTTAGTAGTGCATATAAGTTATACAACTTTTTACCCAAAGAAAATAAATTGCATACTTACAATAGAAATAGACACAGTGTATAATCAATTGAGATTACAAAACAGCTTTAAATTGGTTTACAATAAAACCTAATTAAAAATTGCAGTATCACAATATCTAAAATTGGTTCCTGGACATTTAAAATTCTAGACCAAAAAAGCTAAAAGAAAATTCACAGGACAGAAATCTGCTAAACATGTCAATTTGAAGTCCTTGGAGCATCTTGCAGTCAATGACTAAGTAATAGAGATTTTCTACAGGTTGGGCACAATGTCATACACCTTGTTTATTCTCAATATTTTAGCACATGCTCCTGTAATTTCTCTGGTGGGCATCACATTTACTTTGAACCTCAACATGTCACCTCTGTGCAATCTGGAGCGTGTTTTTGAAAATCATATGGTAGCACATTGAAAGCTTTAATTTAATATCTAAAATGATAACACACATGGTAATTCATAACCAGAGCACATTTTCCAATCCACTCAACTAAAATATTTTGTTTTTGACCTTTTTGGGATTAATTATGTGCTCCTCTTCAGAAATATCATGAGAGCTCATGATGTGATCGGGCCAATGTTTCCAACAGGTGCACGTTTCATTATTAATTTCCACTTTCAAGTTAACAAACAGACTGTTCTCTGGAGGGACAAAGGGTTTCCTAAATAATTGGAGTAGTTTCCAATTCTCATGAACCTGCAAAGAGAGAAGACCCAGCTAGTGTCTGTTAATCGGGACAGGTGTTCCCTCGGGCACCAATAGAGTTCTTCTCCACAATAAGCCTTCATCCATATCCCATTTGGAGAGTTACAAACCTGTTTCAAAATCATAAAGCAAACAAGGAATAATTTTCTGGTGATAGTAACATAGAATTGGAATAACTGAAAAGTGACTACATTTCTTATCAATTAGGGACAATTCAGTAGCGCTCACGGAGACCTGATTTCTTAAATCAATCCGATCCAGGAATTTAGTCCTCTTGGTGTGAATGAATACCCCAAGATATTTGAAGCTAGAATCTAGCTCAAATCGAGAATGGTCCAAGGCCCAAACAAATGTTTGTTCAAATGCTTGGTATAATTTAACATTAACTTTTTTGACTTATTTATGCTTGATTTCAGATCAAAATTCAAGAAATATAGATTAATTGCAGTAATAGCCTGTTGCAATTCAACAGGGGTCAAATCGAAAAGGATGACACATTGTCCACATAAGCTAAACAATGTACAGCCAAACTTCCTAATTTTGGAGGAATATGAGATACACTGTACATGGATTTGCCATGGTTGCTGATGTAAATATTAAACACAAATGGGGCTAACATACAACCTTGGCAAAGCCCACAATGAGTATAAATCCATTTCTTAGTGTTTCCTGCCTGACACATTTTTTTCTTGTCTCAGAAAGTAAAATAGTTAAAATACAGAGGACAGCCTAATTTATCTAGTTTGTGCCAAAGAACGCCTCTATTTACACAAATACATGATTGAGTTATATCTACCAATGCGCAATAGATAGGTATTTTTGCCACTGAGCTTGGATCAGAAAGCAGTTCAAAGCTGTCCCCATGCCACCCTTAAACCCTGATTGATGAACATCCAAGCACTTTTTTTCGCTAACTCAGCTCTGAAGTTCTTGCAAAATTAAATTACCAATAATCTTGCTTGCCAAGGCAAAAGTGATATCGGCCAGTAGTCTGTGGGAAGCATTCTGATTGAATGTACAAAATCTTTAGTTGGCATCAAAACCATAAAAGCACAGCGTGAACAACAAATACAACAATTAAAACATGAACATTCTTGAAGAAAAGCAGCAGGATAAAACAATTCATCCTCGGGTCCCCTCCTCTCACCCTCTGTTAAGGCTTAAACCTTAGGGTCATCTTTGACTCCTCTCTCTCCTTTTATAAGAACATCACAGACCTCGCCAAGGGCAACTTTCAGCTCAACCTCCTCAGAGGCATTCTCCCTTTCCTCACCTTCCCCCAGAAGCTCAATGTTTCCAGAGCTCTGGTTCTCTCTAGACTGGACTACTGCTTTAGCCTTTTCCTCAATCTGCCTCTTTCTTTCCTTCGCCCTCTACAACTAATCCAGAACAGTGCTGCAAGACTTATCTTTGGCCTCAAGAGCAGAGACCACATCTCTCCATCTCTAAAAGCTCTCCACTGGCTCCAGGGGACCGCAAGGATCAAATTCAAGACCCTTTTCATCATCCACAAGGCTGTCTGGGCCTGGGACCTCTCTACATCCAGCTTTCTCTCCCTAAATACCTCCCGGCTAGAGTTCTTTGGTCGTCCAGCTGCAACACTCTACAGGTCAGACACTTCTCCAAGCAGAGAGGTAGATCCCTTTCCTCAGCAGGAGCCTCCCTCTGTAATGGCCTCTCAGACTTGAGCTAGATCTCCTTAAACTCTGGAAACTTCACTGACTTTCCTTTGTTCCTCCTCCTTCCTTCCCCCACACCCATGCTAATGTGCCTCTGATGCTGCGACTGGTGCCCGGTCCCCTATGAGTCTTACAGGGAGCAGGCCTTTCCCTGACCAGGACCCACCCCAGCATCACAACCAGCACTTGTCTTTGGGCACCCCTCCCGTAACAGCCTGAATCTGTTCCAACTCACCTTAGCACTTCTCCCTTTCCCACTTCCCTCACACCTGCCCTTGTGGCTCTCCTGAGCACTTGCTCAGCCACGTTGCCTCCCACTACTGCACTTCACCCCCTCCCCTGCCCTTCCACATACTCCCTCCTTCCCTTGCTCTGTTTCTCTGCACTTGCACGGTAAGAATGTCACAAGACCTAGTATGACCGTTACTGTTGGGTTATTTCCTTCCCCCCTACCCCTTATTGTCTTGTGGCACCTGGAAACACGTATGTATAGGCGCCATACAAATGTCCAATAAATAAACAAATAAATAAATAAATAACCTTGCATAAACGCCTAAAAGAACATACAAATCCATGATAAAATGACCATGTTCAGGCTATAAGTAATTTTATTCTTCGTAGCCATGCCTGATACTCGGATTTTGAGACAAAATAAACTGAATTGAGCTCAACAGTACGTATACAAAGATCTACAGCAGCACCAGTCAATCTGACATTTTGCAATTTAAAAATCAGGATTTTATAACGAGCCCTCAAGTCAGCATATCTAGGGCAACATAATAAAAAGTGCACATTAGTTTCCTCAGCAGTACTGCAAACCAGACATATTGCCACATTCTCTTGCTTCCATTTGGAGGTAAATGAGGCAAGCCTCAAAGTATGGATGCGTAACTGTATGAAGAGCGCACAGGCATAACCCGGACTAAAACAGTCGAGATACATTTCAAAGCCTTAGGTCTGTTTATATTGGTAAAACATGAACAAATACAGAGTCCTTCCTTAGGTAAGAAGGTATCTAGTGTTTCCATCAAAAAGGTTTCCAACAAAACCTTTTCCATCGAAACCTATCTATCAAAAATATATGCATTAAATGCATATGTGTGATGGGTAAAGGGTTAATTATCATTGTGGTGGGGTTTTAAGGGTAAAAAACAGGGGTTTGGGGGTGGACCCCCACCCCCAAAAAAAATACAGAAAAAAAAGCATTTGATGCAAATATTTTCGATGGCTGCATTTTCGATGCAAATTCTTTGGTTGGAAAGTTTTAGATGGAAAGACCATAAACCGGTAAAGAATATCAATATATCTTAAATGATATACATTTGTGATGTAGGCACAATATCTGCTGAGTACACTCATTATAGAGGAATACCCTTTTCAATCACCTGGTTAGGAGGAATGGTCATTGTTGAATGAAACATTTGAATCTGTTAAAGTCACGGGACTGGAATAATTTCCAAGGTTACAAAAATGTACCAATCACGAATAATCAAAAAGTGGCTGTAATTAACTTACTATGGTTCAACTATAAATGTTTAAAAAGCAACATATTCAAAAATATAACAAAAATAATATTGAAAAATCGAGTAAAACCACTTGATATCTTAGTGAAGGCTAACTCTCTGTCTCAATGTCCATCGAATGGACCTGTCTGTGTGTTAAATCTTGTAACTGTGAGGGTGAGAGGGATCTTTTAGTTTTCTAAAAAAGATCAATGCGATAGTAGGAGAAGAGCAGTAATATACGCTTGGTTATGTTGTTGAGAATTACCTAGTAGTAGGATTCCTTGAAATACGATAAATTACATACTTAGAACTATCTTACTTAAGAGTTGACTGTTTCCAGTTAAGAAGGTGTGCAGGGGATGGGAGTGTCCATTACCTAAGGACACTGTATTTTTTGATGTTACTGTATGACTTACTATGCAAGAGTCTTGTTTTTGTCCCCTACACCCTAATACTGATGATATATTCTCCTTGAATCTTTGGACCAACTCTGAAACTTGATGTGCAGACCGGAATAATACCATTACTGGGCCCCTATAACTGTGATTGCCAAAAATGCCAACTTTATTTTGTTGACCCCCTTTACACCATATATATATGGGGGAGGGGGTATGGTATATAATACAAGTAGGAGGGGCTGCAAAGGGATCTCCCCTGCATATATATGTGGTGTAAAAGGAGTCTAAATAAAAAAGGTCCGCATTTTCGAGGTCACAGTAATGGGGGTCGCAGTAATGACAGAGATTCTGCAGATCACTACTTATATATTGGTAAAACAAGCAGCCTGTACTTAGCTCTTGACATGCCTGCCTCCTCCTGATGATGCAAGCATTGGTACAAGCCCTTTGACCAGTGCCTTAGCCCCCGGGGCCATTCATGCAGGGTTTAACCATATATCCGCTACTAGGTCCAGCTTGATGTGCCTACAATGGACAAACTTGAACCAGAGGAGCGACCCAGAACCAGACACATTCAGCAAATTCCTAAAAGCTACTCTATATTAAACCAACTCAGGGACACTCCAGATCCTGATCCAATACATTCTAGGTTTATTTGCTAAAACCTCAGAAATAGGCAGAAAATCGCAATCCTAGCGAAGGCTAGCCATCAGGGCTCCACAGGGTTGCACCAGTATAGCTCTTCTTAATTTTGATTTAACTGGATTGCTGGAGAGATTGCACCTCTAATATGACTATAAAAGCAATGGAAGATACTCTCACTGTATTTTCAAGCAACACTACAGTCTTGAGCTGTTGGGCCATCCAAGACAGGTCTTCAGATATTTTGACTCCTAGGTGTTCATAGGAGCTAATTTGTTCTAGGAGACTACCTTCCGTTGGAAACATCAGCTTGTTTTTCTTACTTGCTCTATGACCAAACACTATCACCTTGTTTTTTTTGAGTATTTAAAACCATATCAAGTTCCTTACATTTGCCATTGAAGGCTGCCAGATTATGCCTCAAACCCACTGGTGTGGTCAACCGGATCACTGCATCATCAGTATAAAACAATGCAGGGAACCTGTCACCATTCAATTTGAGAGGATCAAGACAGCAGACCAGTAAATCCACAACAATCACATCCATATAAAGACAGAATAGGAGGGGGGGGGCAGCAGTCAGTCCTGGTGCACACCCCTTTCATCCTCAAAGTATGCTGTAGCTTTCCCTCTCTATCCCCATCTGACCGTGGACTTATAACAGGTATACAGTGCTTGGATAGAAGCTAACAGATTCCCTGGGACTACGTAGCTTTTCAAATTAGCCCATAGCTTAGCTCTAGAGACACAGTCAAATGCTGTTTGTAAATCAACAAATGTTGTGTAAACCTTAGTGTGCATTAGAGAGACATACTTTGCCAAAATGTGTCCCAATTGGAAACACTGGTCAACTTTGCTGGCCCCCTATTGAAAACCAGCTTGGAGATGATTGATTTTGAGCCAACTGGCTACCCAGGGGTGCAGGCGAGTCATCAAGGCTTTGGAGTACACTTTACCCATGGTAACCAACAAGGAGATAGGTCTATAATTTCCTGGTACTTTCTTGTCTCCCTTCTTGAAAATAGGCAGAGTAACTGCCTCATGCCATCATTGTGGTACGCTACTCGTCATAGTAAAAACATCAAACACCCGAGCCAACAAACATTTTATCGTCATGCTTATAGATCAAGACAATCAAGGCCCCCCTCAAGGATTGGGGAAGAGAATTTAACAAAAAAATATTAGTATACAGCCCCCATAAAATTGCAGACCATAGGAGGACATTAGATTTGAAGATAGTATTTGCTAGACCGTCTGGTTCTGGAGCACTGGACGCTTTGCTTTAAGAAATACAAGACTGCGCTGAAACCAGATCGAACCACATATCTCTCCACTTTGCTTCATATTTGGGTAGCCTTCTATTTGTCCAAACCAACAAGTCTAAATTAGAAAAGTGATGTTGCCACTTTGAAGCCTCAATCGGTTGTACCTGGAACGATCTTTGAGATTCCGGCACCTTAATGAGCCTCCAAAAGAAGGCTGAATCTCGCTTGCTGACTGCATATAGCATAGCTTCTGCATCAGCAACATACAATATCACCCGATGACTTTTAAGCCAGTTCTTATATGCTTGCTTCAGGAGTTGGCTTCCTTTTTGAAATGTGGATCTTACTTATTAAGTCTTCTTAGGAATGTATACAAGAGACACTTCCTTTCACGCACCCGTTCATCAGAAGTATGCTTATGTGTTCTATTCCTATTCATAGTGCAGCCTCTAGGGCTAACAATGAACAGGCCCCCTCAATAGAACCGCATTCTCATAGGTGAAGGGGTCTAGCATTGAATCCTTTAAGGAAATGGCTGAAGCTAACACTATAATATCGACTCTAGATGCAATACGTGGCTTCCACAAAAGTTCATGATTTCTTGGATGAACTTCAACAAATAGATTTATAGGGTTTTCAAGGTTTTTCAATGGACTTGTTCTAATTATAGGACAATCAAGCTATGATCACTCTTCTGTGAGTCTATGGCCCTCATTACAAGTCAGGCGGTGGCCCATGGTGCTATTAGCACCATGGTCCATGCCGGATTCCGCCATGGTGGATGGCGGAATTACCGCCCCATTCCAAGGTGAGTGGGGCGGTAATTCCCCATTCACCTTTTGCCCTTCCCCATTCCCATTTTTGCCCCATAGGGCATAATGGGGATGGGGAAGGCGCTAATTACGGTGCCGTAATTAGCACCAAGGTCGCTTAGCGCTTTGGACTTTAACGCCTGCAAAAAACAGGCGTTAAAGTGTGAATCAGGCGTTAAGGGTTAACGGCGCCGACGGTGCCGTTAAACCCTTAACGCCTGACTTGTAATGAGGGCCTATAACTTTAAAATCCAAACATAAAAAAATGCAAGAATGATTGTCCATGTTAAAGCCACCAATCCCAGAAGGTGTCCTTTGTAGTTCAGAATTGTCGATTACCCCAACCATCCCACCACTCATAGTCTGAAAGTAAACCCACCTGAAGGCATGGTGGTAATGGTAACTGAGTTTAATTACATTTCCACTAAAATACTGCAGGAATACTTCCAAACGTGTAACTATGCCCAATGTCTAGGATGTAAGCAGACTTCTGGGAGGTATCCTCTGACAAATGTTCATTGTTTCCAATTGTTGTTGTGATCGCTGTATCATTATTACCGCATATAACAAACCTAATTGATTAGCTGGTGAGTTTATAGTCAATACGTTTAAAAGGCCAGCCCCTTATTACAAAATAGTATTTTCAAACTTTAGTATTGTATTCATTGTGAGCTGCAATATGAGAGCTGTCTTCATCCAGAGTATAGTAAGGTACAATACGTATTTATGTATTTAGTACATTTATTGGCAGTGCACAAAGCCCATAGGCATCTAGGCGCTAGTTGCAGAAGGAGAAAGCAGTAGTGTCAAATGAAGAGGTCAATTTTGAGCTGTTTCCTGAAGGTGTTGTAGGAGGGTTTGTCATTCAGGCGAGGAGGGAGCTTGTTCCAGAGTGTGGGGGCATGGACTTGAAAGCAAGTCCCTCCCGCTTTATCCCTCTTGCAGCTTGGTGTCAGAAGACGATGTTTGTAGGATGATCTTACTGGTCTGGTTGAAGAGGTTTTGAAACAAATGACTGCCAGGTATAGAGGAGCATCATTGGCAATGCAGCAGTAGGTTATGGATAGAATCTTGAACTTAATTCTGTCCGGGACCGGTAGCCAGTGGGACGACTTTCTTGCCTCTGAGATGTGGGCATGCTCGCCAATGTCCAGCGCAGCCTGGAGTGCATTGTTTTGGATTGTTTGAAGTTTGTGCAGGTTCTTTCCTGAGGTGCCACAAAGTAGGGCATTGCAGTAATCCAATCCAGATCTGATTAGGGCACGGGCAATTTCGAGGCGGTTCTGGGTAGTGAGGAATGGCTTGCTAGCGTTAACAAGTTTGGTGGCATACCCTGAGGAGGAGACAATGTGGTTATTGTGTTGAGTCATGCAGAGCGAATAATCCAAGTACATGCCTAGGGTTTTGACAGAGGAAGCAACAGGTATCTTGTGGCCATCGATGGTGAAGGTTTTGTAGGCCTTGTGAAGTTTGGCCAGGCGGGCAGGAGGGCCTATGATGAGGAGCTTGGTTTTGTCTTCATTGAGGTTTAAGCTGCGTGTGGCCATCCAGGATTGGATGGTTTCATAGATAACTTTTATTCAGAGGGGATGAGGATCTGCATGTCGTCAGTGTAATTGGTGTACGAGACGCTGAGGATGTCTAGGAAGTCGAATAGAGGTTTGGTGTATACATTGTACAGTGTAGGTGATACGCAAGTACATTAGATTGACGAGTCCTTAAACTTATGAATTTATTTGCTGATGTGCTGTATTCACTGCAGCTGTCAACTCACAGAATTGTTTGTGACTCTGTGCTATCAAAAGCACCCAATTGGCGGAGGAAGGATAGCTCAGGGGGAACACGTTTGTCTTGGAAGCAAGACAACACAACACCGGTTCGAATTCCGATCAAGCGCTTAGAAACCACTCCTGGCATTACCTGCATTATAAATGAACAATTATAATAAGCATAATAATAATACTAGTCATGCTTCCTTTAAGCAGTGCTTATTTAATTTGATTGTTTTTAAATCTTGCTGTCTTGTTGCATTAGGAAACAATAAAAGACAAGAAAAGCTAGAACAATGCAATTCATTTATAACACTGTAAGATATAGCATGTCAAATGTTCTCATAATAAAAGAATTTCATATGATACAATTCTTACCTGGTTGGATTTATATCACGTGATGGTGCCTCAATTCTTACACCTAGTTGAAGAGGAAATGGGAAATAAGTAGTTATTGAAATACATAAAGAAATTGTTGCTCATGGACTACGCGTCACAGTTAAAATTAGTTATAAACATATGCACATGCTAAAATAAGTTCATCAGAGCAGATCAAAACAGTTCATAATCAAAGACTGATAGTTCATTGCAGAATTTAGTAAACAAAGAGGTAGGTGAGACTTCACAGTGGTTTTTAACTGCACATGCTTTCATACTGAGAAAGCCTTCCAATAGGTAGCCATTAGCTTTCAAACTTGGAAGACTCTACATCATACTGGTTCGAGTCTGCTCAATTCTATGTTTATTACATACAGTAGTCCACCACACTCTCTGTGCACGAACATGAATATATTTCCATTTGTTCTGATATTTTGAAATGCTATGTTCAACGTCGGATCCTTAAGTATTGTAAGAGTATTTAGCATTATTTTTATGCAACACCACTGCATGGGTTTGGTGCATTGCTATAATGCGGTACAGCAAGGCATGTGTTGCCAGTGTGACATGGACATGTAAATGAAAACAGGCTATTCCGTCAAAAACGATTTCTACATTTAAAATGCAAATAATTTTTTTTCACAGTTAAAAGCATATTTTTTTTATCTCACCTGAAATTCCTCTGTTGCAGGAGACACATTTGAGGATTAATGAACTAACCTTATTAACAATACTAATGATTCTAACTCATTAATAATATAATGTGTTCTCCAGTGCAAAATGGGATGGAAAATGACAGGCTCTGAAAGTCATTTTAAACATGCATCCAGATTTGTTTTTCTTTGCTTCTATCTGTGCTCTATCAACAGTATTTGCAGGAAGCAAAGACTCAAATAAGCAGGAAATCAGTTTGGTTACAGTTGCAATTGTATAAGCCAAGCCATTGTTAAAGAAAAAGAGGGTAGGACATGATAGAATTTCATTAGTTGAACTCGTTTGGCAGGCTGTAACAGAGCTTTGATAATGAATCTCGGGGAAAAAGAGTAGGAGAAGACATTTTACACAGCTGGGAGAAAGACCTGGCTGGTGGCTGGGGATTTTCCTGATTGAAAAAGCAGATCCCAGTGCACTGCTGCAGAGACTGGGAATTCCAGTCAATAAGCCCCGGTTTGAATGACGGCAGATGCTCGTCCTTGCTGGGGTGATTTAAGAAGAATTCATTGAACCACTTCCAGAAGGCAACCAGCCGACGAACTTCACATGCTTGACAGGCCTGGTAATTATATTACAGAGTGTGGGGGCAGTGTGTATGTGTGCAAAACTATTCAGTCAGCGTGGAAGAGGGAACTCCAGTGTTTTATCAACAGGTTTAATGTTGCGAATTGGGTATGTTCTCGCCGCTCTCTTCTCATTTTGTTACAGATAAGGTTTTACTGTGCAATTTCCATTTATTTCTGTAAAAAGAGTAAGATCGTGTTGAAATGCAATTTTTATAATACACAAAAAATATCTGAAAGCAGACGGATAGTGCGTTTTATTTTTCTCTTTTATTTGTGCATCTACCATTACAGTACTGATAATATGGGGAGAGGTTTAGACAGTGCAATTGTCATTTTAAGCTAGCTAACAATAAGACTTAGCGGTAGCTGTGTGCATGATTCCATTTAGTATATAAGTGTATGTTTCTGAATGGAATATAATAATAATATAATGAAATAGACTGCTGCTGGAGGTACATGAGTCAGCAGAAAGAGAGGCCCTGGACATAGTTCACCGATGTAGATAAGTTGGTGATAAACACCGCATGTTAGCTCGCTGCCGTAGATAAGACAGCGAGGACAGCCCATGGTGGCACTCCAATTGAAAATGTGGTGTTCCTGAAATGTAAGCCTGAGGCCTCTCTAGTGATCACACAAACAAACTAAGCAAAAATAAGGGGTTCTGGATATTGGGGCCACACATAAAACAAAGGAATTATGCTCACCAGAAATACCACCAATGACGCATACCAACATAATGTATACCACTAAATGCATCAGTGTGCTGAAATAATGTATGTATACTGTAGTAATATATACCAAATCTAATCTGAATGCAAAGAGTGATTATTACTGAATTATTTTCATTTTGGCGGTAAGAAAATACTGCTAGGCCCCAAATCTATACAAAATACCCTACAGTATGGATGAAGAGTGGTCAAGATAAATCCTAAATGAGGAAACCTTTCAGGTAGTGAACCCACCAACAAAGAACATTTTCCCTCTGAAAAAGTATATATAAGGGAGGATGTTTGCCCTGCATCTATCATATCATTAGATATGGTTCAGGTGACCATCTGTTGCATCATTTATCCAGGTGATTTGTACATGCCAACCAAAGAAGGTGCTTTTCACCTGCCAACGATAATGCGCAGCAAACTCTCCGGCTGGTATAGGCAGCGGTAGAAGTCCAGGTATCCAGGACTTAGACTACCCTTTTTCATCAAAAGGTTCAGTTCTTCAAAGGTGATTTCCCATGGAGGCACAGTGGAGCACATTTCATAGTTTTCCCTGCCTGCTTTCCCATTTAAGGATTTGGGGTGAACATGGATTATTCAGAACAATTTGAACAGATATCTGAGGATTGCTGGGTACTTCAGGCCCCATAAACGTTTGTCTAGTATTCACTCAGTTACCACTGCTGGATCGATCTCCCATGCACTTTTAATTCTCCAGGGAAGGAAGTTCTCTAATTTTTCAGTAGGTGTAGCCTCTGTTCAGTAAGGTGGCAATAGAGAGTGTTTCTCCTCATTCACTTGCATTTATTAAGGAACCTATTTTTGGTGCACAAGTAGAACAACACCAAATGGTCAGTAATTAATCTCAGGGCACTCAACCAGTATTGTGCTTCCATCATTTCAAAATGGAGTGAATAGCAGTTCTATCAGATGTATTGCACTGAGGGCATCACACAGAATTGTTAGATCTGAAGGATTACTTAACAATTCCCAATCATACCAGATTCAGGAAATATAATCACTTGAGATGGGGAATAAATGCCTATCTTTTAAAACATGTAACTACAGCTATACACATACCATAAATTGGGAATAGATATGTTTCAGATCTTGATGAAAAACTAAAATAGAGGGTGAGTTTCACAAACAGCAAGGTAAGGAATTCTAAATGCAAAAAACCTGAGAGATGGCCTGTTTTTGTTTTTGACTTATTTTAACTCTTGGAATAAAAAAAGTAGATTTGTATTCTTTGATAAGGGATTCCCTCGCAAAACCTGCAGGTTCCCTGCTCACTGTGCTCAGAGAGGCACAGCTTCACCTCTCTGGTGAGGCCCAACAAGGCTGAAACACGTGTATGGGGTTGCTTTTGGTACTCTTGTTCAGAGAGGAATTGCTGTAGCATTTCGGTGCTGGACTGCCCATGTGGGCGGGACAAAGACTGATATGCAAATGGGTTATTTACCATCTGTGAAAGGTACAGTGAGCAAACAGCGTGTGCTGCAAACTTTCATCTCAGAGCAGGTTATCATGCCATGTTCTTTCTGGAGAGGAGCGCCTGCTACCTTTTTTGAAAGGTTGGATTCTTAGTAGCTTTGTTATTAGAAAGTCAAAGCTTTACAAGTCAGGTAACCCAGCATAAAAGGAAAGCATGCGTGAAATGGCAGCCAGTGCAGAGAACCCAACAGATGAGAAACATTCTCATATTTCGGAGGCTCTAATACCAAATGGCTATAGAATGAAAAACAGATTGAATAGGGTGTATTACTTTCTTGGAAATTACAATCAATAAAGCATTCCCTCCATCAATACGAAACAGCAAAATTGTCTGTACTGATGAACAAAAAGGATCTTGAGGCAGACTATATTTAAGTTTCCGAATCAAATTAATTCATATTGAGCAAACAGAGCTTTCTTCAACCAGTGGGTAAAAACAGAGACTGTTGAGTCTAACAAAAAACCTAGAGATGCTGCTTCAAATTAAAGTTTTAAAGTACTGTTGTTGTTGTACACATATTACAGTCAGGTTTTGTTTTTTTGAGTCAAAATGCAATTAATTCTGCCTTCACATTTTAGCATTTTAAATTGACTTGTCCCATCCAGGCTTCATTTTCAATAAGACATCTCCCCGGGTGGTGGACATCCACCACCAATTACACTTTTAGATAAAGTTTTGTGCCACCAAGTTACTGATGTATAAAGACACCATGTCCAGACACCAGATTCCTCAAAGTAGCTATTAAAAAGAAGAAGTGAAAGAATTGATAGCTGGGGAAGTCTACAATATACTGGAAATGGTTATCAATGACCATGCCTGCTGTTTGGGCATACCTATGATCCCTGCTATTTTACCATTTAGCCAATCATGTTCCTTGATGTTATTCTGTTCATGTCCCAATCACAGTAGAGGACTCTCTACCACTTACATCAGATGATAACTCTCCTTTATGTCTCAAGGTTTCCTTAAATCAAGACAAGTCTGACACATTTCTTTCTCTGCCCATGGAGTTTGAGAAATTCAGATTTGCTCTCACCAAGGCTCTCTTTATATGTGCCTGGTACACATCTGTTGCATAAAAAGGATCTAATGATAGTATTGAGAATGTCAATAATTTCCCCCAGCTCCTTGCTAGAATAATTGGACTATGATCCCCCAATATAGGGGACATTTCCAGGACCCTTCTTTTCCAGGGAACTTCACATATTGAATATAGGGTATTCTTGCAGGAGATGTCCTATGAAGACATGCTCCAACTCTCATCACACACAAAGCAGGAGGCAGGTTTGTGATGGCATTACACTGAGGCATTGAATAGAAGAGCACTCTTTTGTTCTACCCCAGATCTAAAAATGCAATGCAAGCCAGTCAGGTTGGGTAGCCAGATGTGCAGCAACCTTAACTCGATGACTGTGCTATCTTTTGGAGTTCATCAACTGTTTTTGCCTCCTAGCAGGTTCCTAGCCAATAATGACTTATTCAAAACAAATACCTCAATGTCTCATTCCTATTTGAATGGATGTCCCAGCAGTGTGATGTATCACTCAGCAGTTGACACAATATTCAACACCCTAGCACACTTGGTTATGACACTCTCCAAGATGTTCCTCTCAACAAATTCAAGTAAGGTTAAAATCTCCTTCAGCATAATGCCACACCAAGACATATTGTTCTCTAGGGGGCCCAGAGATGCCAGTTATTGTCATATTTTAACCTCATGTTCTGTGCTTCTTTCGTATTATTGGTGTCCAATTGTCATGGATATTTTTGCTTCTAGACTGAATATAAAATTGCCAAGATGTTCCTGCCATACCCATATCCTGTAACAATGGATGGCATGGCCCTCCAAATATGAATGGGTGCTCCATTGAGGATTCAAGTGATTCTAGGGTTACGGACAGACCCATCAAACTCCTCGTACCCTTTGGACATGGAGGAGTCTCTTCAGATTATGGCCTGGAGAAATTATGGATCTGCAGGATCCAGCAGTGGCTTTTAGAGATGGCTGCAAGCGTCCTATGGAACTCATGCATCCCAGGTATAGAAAGTCTTACATTTGCAATTGGAACGCCTCACTACAATAGTATATACCTATAGGTGTGGATCCTCTTCCAGCCACTGTTGTGCACAGCTACATTTTTGCGAGATTTGGCATTGACACTTTAATACAAATCCTTGATTGGGTACAGGCTGGCCTTTGTGGGGCATAGCACTTTATTGTGCAGTAAGACAATAGTGGAACAACCTTGGACTACGTGTCTATTGTGGTCATCTGTGTTAAGAATCTCTTCAAATCTCATAAGTATGTACTTGTTATGTGAATGTGGTTTTAACATTGTGTTTGGGTTACCAGGCTAATGTAGATTTATCCTTGCAGGCCTTCTCTGAAAAGTTAGTGAATTTTGTTTTGAGGAATATCAGATATCATGGCTTTAGAATTAAAAGAATGATCATACTTCCATGGCAGCATTCGATATCTGATCTCCCAGAGAAGAAAAAAAACAATGTCCATGTTTGTACAGTACACAAAATCTTCAGACCACCCTACATTGCGAGTGGTACAATCTCTACAATGGCACTGTAGCAAGGACCACAGAGGGGGCTCTTCCTCTTTCTCTTCTGCCTGGTAAGATTGGTTTGTAAGGTTTTGTTGCAGGCAGAGTGAATTCTCCATCTTTAGGCTCTCATTCAGCCTCACTTGTGATAGCCCATTAGGCCTTCGAGATTGTTTGGAAAATGTATCCAGATCTATGGGCTGGTCAAATAAGAATTTACTTTGCAGCCTCTACTGTAGACCAGTGGAGCGTTCTTCAGCTGTGGTCATGTCACAGCTTTTCAATTGCATATTACAAGGCCTCCATTCATGCCATAAAATAGATGTTTTTCTAGTTTATGACATAAATGCAGGATTTTAGTCTCAGCAGCAAGGAATTTTCCATCAACAAGTATGCCGATCTGCTAACACCCATGCTGACACTTTCCAAACTGTGTATTTATATTTCAGGTGTGGATGACCCAGGGTACCTGGTGATGCAAATCCCAAGATCTGTGTGATGCATAACTTCAGAAGACTGCGGAGGTCTATATCAGCCAGGAAAGAAGGATGAACCAAGGCAAAGTCCACTTAAAAGTCTGGATCTTGTTAAGACTTTGAGTCGAGGATTATAGTGTCTCTTATTCATTTTCAAGTGTTGAAAGAAAAATCACTTGGACTACATGTACCATATTCCAAGATTTCTCCTGTTGGGGTTATTTTAGACCAATAGGAGAAATGTTGGAATATGGTACATGTAGTCCAAGTGATTTTTCATTCAACTCTTGAAAATAAATAAGAGACACTATAATCCTCAACTCAAAGTCTTAACAAGATCCCGACTTTATAAAACAAGCTAGAAAACGGGTTATTTGTACATAGGCAATCAGAGATCACAAAATCAGGACTACATTTGCCAAACAGTTTAGAGAATAGAGGTTTAGTCGGTGGGTTACTGAAGATTGATGTTTCTAGAACTTTGGCCAAAAAGGGATTCCTGAAAAGAAGGGGTGGTTGCACTGGTAATAAATAGGTCAGCAGATGATTTTTAATGTGGTGACGCCCACTGTGGTTTTAGAGCCGGTAGGATATAAGTCAGTGAGTAGGTAGTTCTTAAATAGAAGTTGTACATGGGGTGAAGCATGATATTTAGTCATGTGATCTGTCACATCCCTGATAAAATCAAATGACCAGACCAACACAGAAAACCTGAGTTTAAGGTGGTTTACCAAGGATCTTTTACAGTGCAGGAGAAAAGCACAACTGAAATATCAGGAGTGGATTGATGGGTTTGACTAAATACAAGTTTAGGAAAACAACAAAGTTACATAATGGCTTCTTTTCAGCATCAGATAGAGCCCATGTTTCCCCTAAATGGAAAAGGTTTAGTCACAGTAAAAATGTATTGCAACAAAGTCCCGGGGTGCCTTCCTATGGGTTATTTGCTGATTCCCAGAGGGTGCTAGTTTATGGCAATGTCTCCCTTGCATTACACCTGCTCTATTTTGGCCAGGTCCTACTGGTCTGATGTCAGTGTCTTTCTCCAGGCCCCCATCTGTCTGCCCCTCAAGATAGTTTCTCTCAGTGGATTAGTCTCCCATTGCAAAGGAACAAGGGACGTGGCAAACAAGCATGGCAGCTTTCATAGTCCTGCATGTGGATCCAGGCGAGCTTGGCAGGATGAGAGGGTGGCCCGCTGCTTTGCCTAACGCTGCGCTTCCTAAGATTTCATCCTTTAGGGAAGTCAGGTTACTTCCTCTGCCCTTGACCGCTGTTTCGTCCTCGACAAACTCACCTCCATCCATTCGTACTTCTATTTTCAATCTTCTTTACCTCTATGTGCATTGCTGCTTCCCCTGCCATCAGTTTCAAAGTATCTACATTCTGTCCCACCTTCGTCCACCCTTCGGGTACTGTTATTAATACTCCCCAGATCTCACCTCGTCTTCTCACTTTCTTCATTCCTTTGGGAACTACAGTCACTGTTTGTTACATTTCTTTTCTCTATCGCTTCTTCTTCTTCATCTATTTTGTTACTACTGTAAATACTTTCCAAGTCTCTCATTTCTCTCCCAACTTTTTCACCACTTTGGGCAACTCCATCACTATTGTGAGCACCAGTTGTTCCTTTCCTTTTCTCAACCTTAATGCCTTCTAGACCTCTTTCACCATATACACCCCTTTGTTGTTCCAATCAGCATCACCTTCTTTCCCATGTTTATGCAAACAGATGTGTATGTCTCTCCCAGCTTATTGACTGTTCTGGGCTCCATCTTTTCTCCTGTGGGCATAACCATCTTTATGTCTTATTTATTTTTTTAATTTTAATTTTATTGTATTGTACTTTGTTTAAAGTTAAACAGTACACAATTGTTTCCCTCATCAGAATAATTACAGAAAACAATTGAAAGCAGTTTAACAAGTTAGCAAATCTTCACCAATACAATCAAAATGAGTACAATATATATAGCTGATATGTTCCATCCATATATTTTCATACGTCGTACCCCTATGTGCCTGACGTATTTAATTTAGTTAAATGAACAGCCTAAAGTGAGAAATAGCAACGTATAACCCTAAGTGTTGTCCCTGCCGAGCTCTGATTCAGCCTGTTCTGGGGCGGGTACAGGCTTCTAAAAAAAACATATCTATCCTCTCCTAATGTAGTGCAAATTAGGAAAAGATGTTTGATTGTTTCTTCAATATTAGGACTCTTGCACTCTAACTACAGATCATTTAGAAAACTGGGAATCCCATTTCTAGCACCTATTACTTGCAGTGTCTCCTACATATTCAGTCTAAATTAGATTGGGGAAATACCTGACAGATTTTAATATGGTGCCCTGATGCCATGAAAACAAAAAATGATATATTAACCTGGGATTTGGATTCTAAGCATGTCCAATTCTTATATCAGTCTCATTCCTTTGTTTTATTTTTCGTGTTCATGGTACTGCTATTCACCTCTAATGGCTTGTCTGGAGAATATGTGAATTATGCTTTTAAAACCAAGTGTAGCACTTTCAGTACAAAAAGGGCTGGTGTTTTAGGACGTGGGGGACAAACATTGCCACCCGTTAATGATATGCTCAAGTCACGTGACTTGGATACATCTCTGCCTTCCAAGTAGTTGGAAACATCACCTGCACCTCCATTGTTCCATTGTGTGATAAATGGCATTTGAGCGCTGCATTCTTGATTTAGCTCTTTCATATTAGAAAGCTCCTTTATAATGAAGGATGAACACCCCCCTTCTGTGAATTAAGGATATTGTGTGAATTGCCCAACTCAACTTGATTATACACCTGGGTCAGGAGGCGCTGGCAATTAGCTGACATGCCCTCTCTCTTTCTCCCCTCATCAACGGAAAAGAATATTCTGAAGAAAGAAGTGATCTTCTTTTGCTCCGGTCCTCCAAATGGCTGTTCTCTAGAGGGTGAAACCTCCCATCGAGTGGCCGTGTTGCAGAGGAAGAGAAACACTTAAATCAGTCTGAATTGCATGCCGACTTGTAGGGTTATAGTTCTGCATCTTCACCTACCTCCCTCTTAAAAAGACAATATTACAGGGACCAGCTGAATATTCATGCCTGTCAATTAAATCTCCCCCCATCCCGGAAACCCCGATCTGCCCCTGACTGCACAAAACTGTGCTTTCCTCGCACTTATCTATCTACTTTCCAGCGCAGTGGTCTCCAGATAAATCACAACTTCACCAACTTTGTGGGCACTTTCTCCGCACCTCTGGGCATCTCTGTTCTCAATAATGTTACCCTCTTTGGCAAGCACTTTCCTGCTCCTTGCAACTTGCTCCAACTCTCTTGACTCCTTTGTCTGGTCTCCTGAGTTTCACATATTTCCCAGCCACCTGGACCGCTCCCTGAGTCAACTGGTTCTTGTGCAAACTCTTGCTCTTTCCGCCAACCTTTTCCCAAACAAACTTCAGTCTCCAGTTCCTACTTCAAAATCTCACACTTTCAGTCTGAGCCCTTATGTTTCTATTGGGCGGTGTTCCTTCCTGCTGGACTGGTCGACCTTTGAGGGTCGTCATCTTTTTTCTTGAATCAGGAAATGTACTGTGGAAGAGTGCTCTTAATTGGCACTAACTGAGTGTATATTGTAGTTTAGGGGAAGGACCAAGGCTTTATCTGGCCTGTCAGCAATTAATTAATGTACCCCCATTTTCTTCTAGTGGTAAAAACAGCCTGGGGACTCTACTGCTGTGTTGGAGGTTTGTAAATCAAGTGTGTATGATATTTCTGTGTGTTTTTCTCCAGGTTGCATCTTTGGTTTACCCAGAAATGAAAACACTCTCAGGGGATTATACATTTGCAACATTGTTTTGCTCCTGAGTTGATATGATGCTAGAAAATAAAGTCAAAGTCAAAATGAGCTTTTGCTTGAGTCATAACAAGACTATGCAAGCATGAAAAGAAAGAAGCACATTGTACTTGGACGTGCTTTCTTACCTCTCATTGTCGGTATTGCTGCAAAATACTGAAAAGAAAATGCTAAATCCACATTTACTGCGCATTCGGCACAACCAAAAATGTTGAATTCCATTATACTGAATGGGTTCGGGATTGCGGGGGTGTCCCCTGCTTCCAATGCCAGGAGTGTGGCGCCGGAAAAAAAAGAAAGAAAAAAAGGACGCTGCGACAGAAGTCCCTACGCACTTTATGGGAAGGAGACATGTCACAGGGGGGTGGATAAGGGGACGAGGAACAGTCAGGTATGAAGGTAAGTGTGAGGAGGCAAAGGTAAGTATGGAGCAAGAGTTGTGGGTAGGGAAAAGCAGCACAATGCGATCCATGTGCTCACTGCGTGCCTCCGCTTTCCGATTTGAAATTTTCGGATTCTGTAAAATGGGACGTGCTGTGATCACGTAGATCCTTCTTGTCTATACTAGCTGATACTCCCTCTGCCCTTACTCCTCCCACAGTTCTTTCAGAATGTCCCTCAGATGTTCCATTCGTCCTACTCCTCCTCTCATTACTACCACTTTCCACCATCTATTACCACTTTCATCCCACTACTAGCACCTCCCTCTTGCTACTTCCACTCTCCTCCTGCTACTATCACTCTGCTACCACTACTATCACTCTCCCACTGCTACTACCACTCTTCTCTGGTTACTGACACTCTCCTCCCACTGCTAGCACTCTCCACTATCTTCTAAAACTCTCCTACCACTACAAACGCACTCCTCCCTCTACTATCACTCTTTTCTGCTGGACTACACCAACACATGTCTTTCGCCTACACTCACTCACTTCACAGTCACCCCCTACACTAACTCTTTCTTCCACTCACCTCACACATATGCCCATTCAAACTGCAGACCTATGGTCACTCTCCTTCCAGTACGATTCTAATTGTCTCCGCCAAAATCCTCTGCTCCTTCCCTTGGCCACGCATGTTCTGATCCCACCCAAAAATCCCACAATGTTTCTTTCCTGTTCAGACTTCATATCCCCCATAGCCTCCTGCCCCAATCATGATTGGGCCACTGTCCTTCCCCAATATGATCCCCGCCTTCCATCGCAGGGACTGTGTGTGCAACCAATGGATTTCAACCAGGGGCTAAGCACTGCCCACTCATCGCTGGTGAGTTTCAACTGTATACCATTTTCCCCTGGAATTGTTGCACGGTCCATGAATGTGTTGCTTCTGGGTTTCTTGAGGACAGGGAGCTGCGACTGGTGGTAGGTCTCATTGGGGCTCACTGAACCTCCCGTGATGGAACGGTTCCATGTTGCAAAACTCCTCTCCCGGCTATTCTACTTTGATTTGTTTGCCTCCATTCAGGTTTTAGTTGGCCGCACTGTGATGTTGGAGGGAGGGACAATCCCACCCATGGGACAGGTGGCATATGCCATAGCCTCCCCATCAGTAAGGTACAGTGGGTGACTCTTTGCTGCCCGCAATTACTCAGGCACAGATTATGGCTCTGGGCCCTGGTTCTCAATCTGGGCCACCCCATTCCCCTGACAAGGCCAATGAGTAGGACTTGTCACAAAATAAACATGAACCTGGAACCATACATCTTAGACCTTTATCAAAGGGTGTAACTGGCAAATCCAAGACTTCAGCATTGACCTGATATGAAAGAATCCCTCTTCTCACAGGTGTTATGCACATACCTGGAGCTAGCAAAGATAACATAATTGTGATAATTGATCTGCAGAGGAATTCATCACCACCCCTTGTCCCCAGACCAAAATTGCTAAATTAAGACTTAAGCCAATGTCTGTGTTCCTTATCATACAGGTTCTACGTTATTTCGCCGCAGTATTTTTCATCGCAGGTTTTTTCATCGCTGTTTTTTTTCAAAAAACTCATTGTTTTTTTTTTTTTTATATTCCCTTACACCCACAACCATATATTTAATTTTTTAACCCCCCCCAAAAAAAATAAAAAACGATGAGTTTTTTTCGAAATAAAAACGGCGAGGAAAAAACATGCGATGAAAAATACCGCAGTGAAATGCGTGTATACCATCATGGTTATATGGGGCAAGTGCAAAGAAAGTTCTTCATATCTTTATTTACACTGGATGTCTGTTATATCTTATTGGTTAATTACAACACAGCAGGTGTTTCTATTAGTTGACCGTCCAGACACCCCAATAGTCATAAATGGATTGATTGATAGGTTATTTATAATGCACCTATACACAAGTGGTTGAAGGTGTAACCAGGTAGTGAGGGGAAACAGAGGAGAACAAGACAACGATCTTACTAGGCCTAGTATGATTTAGATCGTGTAAGTGTGCAGACAAGAAGTTCCGGGGCGGGGAAGGGGGACAAGTGCACCCAGTGGAACAGTGCCCTGGGTTAAGTGCAAGGAAGGCAGGGCCTCCAAATTGAACATGCCCCGGAAGTGCAAGGAAGGCCAGGTGGCAGTGAAGGAAGGCTCAAAGGCAAGTGCTTGGGACTGGGACTTGGTTACCACGTGCTTGCAAACGTTGCAATATGTAATGACATCATACAAAGTTTGGGCTCTAAAAGATTTGAAATTATCCAGGCACTTTTCTCACACTGAAGCCGATTTATGTGATAGGGAGTGAGGAACAACTCTCCCACCCGAGGCTTAGGTGAGAATTACTTCTCAGGCAGTAGTAGAATAAGTATCTTTACACTTGTTTTTGCATGGTAGCAAAAGAACTTGGGTTGGCCTGTACATTGCCATGAGCAGGGATACCTCCAAACAAGATTTTAAATGAGCCAACCAAGGCACATCATTACTGCTCCTCATGTCCAAAATATCTTTCATCAAGAACCTATAGTTACCCAAGTGGGAAATACCACATAGTCTAATCCAAAAAACGGTGGTGACAATTCTGATCCTGTTGGAGACACCAAACTATCCCAATAAAAAGTTAAGGAAACATTGAGTTCAGATTTTTGAGCGTCAAGATGATCTTAAGAATGCTATTTTCAATTTCAACTCCCTACAATAGGAGTGACCTGTTGTAAGCCATTGCACAATGTGCCGACTCGACATAGCAGAAGTATCATTTAAACCCAATTCGGTTGCTGATTCAAACCTATTGGAACCTATGGACCCACATCATCTTGAGTTACGACTCGACTCACGTAGAACCCAGTCTTGACAACGACTCAGCAATGACTCAATGCTGGATCAGCCTGGCTTGACCGTCCCTACACTGACAACGTCTAATTCACAGGAATGTGTAAAAAGAGCACCCGAGACAAAGAAATAAGGTATTGTGCAGCTGGACTGGAGCTCATTTTCATGAAATTAGTAATTTGGCAGTGGGGAGCCATTATGAGGTGGCGAACACAGGTGTACACTGCCAATTTCCCTGCACTTTTGTGGTCTGCTGTGCAAGGAAAGTAAACGCTGCCTGGCATGCTCGATTTACTTTCAATTGTGAACACTGCTTACCATGAGCGCTTGGTAAGCAGTGTTCACAATTACAATTAAACTCTGCCGACATTCAAGCAAGCAATTGTAATTGTAATTGTACATGCTGCATGTACAATTGTACAGGCAGCATTTACAATGGATCCTGCAGGGGCCCGCCTGCATAAAGCAGGCAGACTCCATAGGGATCTTGAGCATGTGCGCTGGCATCAAGTTCTATGTCATCCCAAATGCTGGAGGAAGGAGGTGGCGGAAATGCAAGTTGCGTTCTGCCCCTCCTCTCCACAATATAAATGAATTAAAATGCAGTGTGGCATGAACGGAAAGCATTAAAGCCTTACTCAAGGATTCTACGACTTCCATTCATGTTACACCACTACAGAAAATGAGCTCCACTGACTTTTTAGCCACTTTCTCTGCCTTTTTCTAAAAAAACAATTTGTTGAACACTGACATTGGCCTTCATTAAATGTTTAGTGGTCTGGGAATAAGGGTGCTGGTAGCAATGTAACAGCACTCTTTCTGGAAAGCCAAACTAAGAGTCTGCCAGTGGGGCCACAGAACTCCTGGCAGGCCTTACCTGCCTAGAGTTCAGTCCCCTACCGGTAGCCTTTTCACTGGACCACCAGCACCATTACTAACAGTGCCAGTGCTTCAGATATCCCATTCCCATGGAGTCCTATGGGACGACATAGGAATAGAAAATAACCATTCTGCTGCCGCCTATGATATCCTGCTGGCACCAGGATATCAGGCAGCGGAAACAGTGTTACGGGGTCGGCGGTATCCCACCGCCTACCAGAGGTTTTTACCACTGACCCTGTAATGAGGCCCATTGTGCCAATTAAGTGCCTGAACACCCCTTCTCATCTATACAAAATGCTATTCTACATCAGCTTACATTTTATGTCTTTCTTTTTTTTCCTTTTTTTTTTGTTCAAAGAGAGTTACATCGAGGCTAAACTTGCCAACAATCAGCACATTACAGCAATGGAAATAATATTGGGGCATATACACACAACTTTTCCCAAATTTATTATTATTCACATGTGTTTAGGAAGGCAATGGCGTGTCGTTTTCTTCCTCAGAAAGCATGTTACATAAATAAAGTCTTAATAATGCCCATATGTCCTTAGGTCGGCACAATGACTGTAAAGTTATAATAAATTGTTCCTCAAATTTGTTAATCATTGACAAGTCTTGCAGAAAGTCAACCATCCAGGGAGCCTCTGTTGACTTCCAGCATTTCAGAATGTTACGTTTTGCTACAACACATGCTACGTTTAACAGAAGTCTGGTGGTTACTGCCCCCTTGTCAATGTCCCCAAATAGGTGGGGAGGGTGTGGCTGGAATTGTGGTAATGTATTCTAGGATTTCTGCCACTTCTCCCAGAATTTAGGTACGGGTGCGCAGGCCCAGTACATGTGGTATGTGTCTGCCTCAGAGGCATCACATTTGGGGCATCTCCCCGAATGATTGTCTACAAACTTGGACAACTTAGAACAGGAATAGTGAAGTAGATTTAGTACCTTAAATTGGATCAGGCGCAGCCCTGAGTTCATAGATATATGTTTGGTCAGCTGGCAGTACCTTAGCCAAGTGGCTTCGTCCAGTTCCACTCCTAAATCACGCTCCCAGGTTGCTTTAATGTTGTTGCATGTTTTGGAGTGTGTTTGGACCAATTTGTATAGTGCTGACACACTTTTCCTGTGACCACCTGTTTCTGTCATGGTCGCGATGCATTCGTGAATGGGTGGCTCTGCTGGGAATGAGGGCCATTTGGCAGTAAAGGCGGCTTTCATTCTGTGGAATTGAAATTGTTTAAGGTAGCCCCCACCCACTAGCTCATTAAAGTCTTCTAGTTCACAAAACTTGCCCCCCAGGAACATGTCACGCATCGTAAACTGTTTATCCGGGTCCCATGCACTCTGTAGTGCCTTGTCAAATGTGGGTGTTATACCAGGGAAGTTCCATAATGGTTTTCTGGGTCATATGGGGTCGTAAGATCGATTCTCCTATATATCTTGAACCAGGCTTGTGTAGTAGTACTCACAGGGTCATATTCACATGAGTCTTTTCGTTTGGGGTCGAACATTACTGCTCGCAATTCCAAGTGGGACTCAGCGTATCTTTCCAGGGGGATATGCGCTACAATATCCCCCAAGTCGAACCAGTGTTTTCGCAAAGTGTGCCTGTGATGCTAGATAATAGAGTTTGAAATCAGGTGCCGAGATCCCACCCTTTGCAAAAGGTTCCATCATTTTGGACCATTTCAGCCTGGCCGTCTCCCCCCCCATGTAAATGCAGTGGTTAACGTATTGAGTTTTGTGAAAAAAGTTCTGCCAGGACAGATTGGGATATTACAGAAAAGGTATAGTAATTTGGGGAGAGCCACCATTTTGAGAAACGATATTCGGCCATTAAGAGATATGAGGAGTTTAGTCCAAAGTTGTAATTTAATGGAGAGGGATTGTAATAATTCCCCATGATTATCTGCATATAAGGTGCTCTTGTCTCTTGATATCATGATCCCCAGATAGCGGATATGTTCAGGGGACCACTTAAACCCTTGCGTGTTGAACATGTCTTTGGTGTTGGGGGTAAGTGGAAACAATTCAAACCGAGATATATTGATCTTGTATCCTGAGTACTCGGAGAACTTCTCGATCTCTGACATAATGGGTGCCAAGTTTTCCTGAGGGTTTTGGATGTATAATAGGGTGTTGTCTACATAGAGGGAGATCATTTGCGGTGTTCCAGTCATCCTGAGTCCCCTGTGTGTGTGGTTATGTTGCATGTATTCAGCCATAGGTTCTATTGTGAGCGCAAATAGGATGGGAGAAAAGGAGCAGCCCAGTCTGGTGCCTCTGTCCAGCAACAACAATGGTGGCGTAGTATGGTTTGACATCACCCTTGCACCGGGGAACGTGTAGAGTAATCGGACACAGTTTACAAAATATCTACCCAGCCTGAATCTCTCAAGGACCAAGAATAAATATTCCCAGGAGACAGAGTCAAACGCTTTTTCGGCATCTAGGGTTGCTACAACTGCATTCGCCCTCAGATTTATTTGTGCCATCACTCCAAAGAGTCGTCGCAAATTCAGGGCAGTGGACCTAGTCGGTATGAAGCCAGCTTCATTGGGGTGAACCAGTATGGGCATGTAGGGCAATAGTGTGAATTTTCGCAAATATATTCACATCTGTATTGATGAGTAAGAGGGGCCTGTATAAACCCATGTTTTGTAGGGGCCGATGGGGCTTGAGGAGGACCGTTATTACTGCCTCACACATAGTGTCCAGGAGAATACCGCTATCCATCACCTCCTCCCAAACCTTTAGCAGGGCCGGGGCTAACAGGTCTCGAAATTCCTTGTATATTTCCAGACCATCGGATCCCAGGGCCCTACCCGGGGTTAACGTTTTAATTGCCTCTATTATTTCCTCTAATGATATGGGGTTATCTAATAGTAGTCGTATTTCTGGGGTGAGAGTTGGGAGATCGAGTATATGTAGATACTCTGTTAACTCTTCCCTCGATTTGGTGTCTTGGTTGGAATAGAGTGTCCTATAAAATACGGTGAACATATCATTGATTTCCCAATCACTATTTACCATGCTCCTGATGGGCGTCTGAATGGCAGCAATGGGGGCATGACCGCTCTCGGCTTTGAGCATCTGGCCAGGAATTTCCCTGCCTTATTGCTTTCCCCATATCGTCGAGCCCGGGCTGGGACAGCCATATACTGGACTTCCCTCTCAGCGCGTCTATTGATTTCAACCAATGTCGTATGTATGTCGAAGAGGGCTTCTTTGCTGTTGTGGTAGTATACTCAAACTCAAGTAGTTCAAGTTTGGCTTCTATAGTATCTAGTTCACTCCTAACAGATTGCAGGAGGCCAGTGGACTTAAACATGATTGCGCCCCGCACCCAGACTTTGAACGTTTCCCATATCGTGGCATAGCGGTCAACAGATCCCTCATTTAGTTGGAAGAATTCCTCTATTTCAAAGGGTAGTGATTCACAAACATGTGGGTCTCTGAGGATAGCGGGGGGCATTCTCCAGCGTTTAGTCCGTGGCTTAGTGTCACAGATGTTGAGGGTGATTGATATTGGGGAGTGATCCGAGAGTGTACGGGGGTACATCTCGCAGTTCGAGATCGCACTCGAAAGGGCTGAGCTGATGAGCCAGTAGTCGATGCGGGATTTGGAATCATGCAGTGAGGAATCAAAAGTGAAACGCTTTTCCTGGGGGTGTAGTTCCCGCAATATATCTACCATGGAAATTTGTTGCATTATCTGCCGTATGGCTAATGAGGTCTTAGTTGGGGATATAAGAGAAGCTGAGGACCGATCAAGGGCCGTATCAAGGATCGTGTTGAAATCTCCTCTCCAGATCACTGCCGCGTCATCAGCTGTTGTCTACATGGTATGTATGGTGTTGTAGAAATCGGGGTTGTCAATGTTGGGACCGTATGTATTGACTATGACCACTCCCCGCCCCGCCACTTCTTCCCAGACTAAAACATATCTTCCATGGACATCAATTTTGGTATCTCAGAGATGGAACCCCAGTTTCGGATGTATCAGGGTGAGAACTCTTCTGGAATGGGATGAATATTCTGTGTAATATCTGAGTGACCCCCATGTTCTGATCTCGTTCTCGCTCTCTGGGGGGAATAGAGATAGATCCCTCAGTATATACTGTCGCTTCAGTGGGATTTTTGAAGAAATGTGACCTTCCTCCATGTTGGATTTGCAGCTTAGCCGGGAAGATGAGAGTATAGGGGATGTGGCGGAGCCTAAGCAGTTTCTTGACTTGTTCATAGGATCTCCTTTGTGTCTGGACACCGGTCGAGAAATCCGAATAAATGTGTACTCTGTTTCCTTCATATTGTAGGGTTCCCTTTTCCATGGACATTCTCAGGATCGTGTCTCTGTCTTTGTAGTTTAGGAGACGAGCAATGATTGTATGGCGTGGTGCCCCGCGTTTGGGAAGTGGTGCCAGTGTGTGGTGTGCCCTTTCAATGAGAAAGTGGTCTGAAAAGGGTTCTGTGCCAGAAGTGTTTTCAGCAAGCTTTCCACATGACGCTCCATCAAGCCCTTGCAAAAGGATTCTGAAATGGCAACAATGCGGATATTGTTCCTTCTTGATCTCGATTCGAGATCCTCGCATTTAGCTTGAGTTCTGCGTAGTTTTCCCTTCAATTGTGCTATGTCCCAGCCATATTGGGTTATTGTGTCTTCGTTTGTGCTTATCCTATGTTAGGCTTCTGTGATGTGGGAGCTTTCCTTGTCAACTCTAGTCTTGAGGGAGCTAATCGTTGCAACAATATTCTAGTTTGACATTCACTGCCAGGAAGCCATTCTGAACCATAGTCATGAGGCGATCCTCTCTCGCGTCCGGTGATGTCTCGCCAGGGCCGTCCTCCCCCACCAATGTGGTGGCAGGCATTCCATGAAGCTGGGAGCTGGCAGAGGAGTCCATTGGAGTTTTTCTTCTCGTGGTGACCCATGTGTCTCAGGTGTCCAGCTAGGGTGGGTAACGTTCTCCCGTCTCTTGCAATGTAGTGGGAATTTATACTGGTTCGATATAGTCAATACAGGGTGGATTTTTTCTTGCCAGCGTTTCCCGACTTATTTGGGCTCTTGCACAGTAGGCCCCTCTGCAGGCCGATGACGTTATAGTCAAGGTGTTTGGGTGCCTTGTCCCTGGGCCGTGTCGTCTGGGCCCTCCTAGTAGTTGTTTAGCTTCCATGTATGATTCGCCTTCACAGGGGCCAGATTTCTGCTATGGGCCGAGGACAATGTTGGTTGATTTTTTGGAGGCAGGCCCTCTTTTTGTTCCACCTTATTTGCAGGGGTAAATTGTCCTGTGGCCTTCAAGCACCTCGACTTGGTCAATGGTGATGGGGGAGCTATGATCCCCTTTCTTGTTGGGACACCCCGTGGTCCAAGCGCGAAGATCCCCAGTCTTCAGGATTAATCAAAAGATTATCTGGAAATATGTGGTCCTGTGAGGCATGGACTGTTTGTATTCGGGTCGGGGGTGCTGCTGGAGGTGCTAAGGGCCAGAGTTGCTCTAGTAATCGACGTGGTCCACCCACATGCAAGTTTGATTTATAGCCAAATGCAGACCTGTCAAACTGGATATTAAATTATGCCTCCTATTGTAACGATTGTATGTATATTGACCTACGCCAAGTTGCTTAAAACTGTACGCGAATAACTCTCTACGGCAAGGTCTTAACCTTAGAAATTGATGTAGGCCGCCATCTTGAATCAAGCCGCTATTTTAGGTTCTCTTGCTGTGTAAAAATCACCTTGTACATCAAAATGGTGAACAATGCCATTCCGAACAGAATCTAGGTCGACATGACCTCCGTACAGCTAATGTACAACTTGCCTACAAGCCACTTGTTAGGGTCGTGAACTGAGACCTTGTCCTTCTGTTGACCTGTGTGTAAATGGATTACCTGTATCAACGGAACTGATCTATGCGCATACTGATGTATATATTAAAAGATTGACCTGGCAGAGACCCTAGACCAGTAATACATTCATGGAATGGTTAACCCACGAAGGGGTTGGACAACAGGCTGGAGAAATGTATATAAGCCTGAATGTCCCAATGTACACTCTCACTGAATACATCGAACCCCGTTGAAGTTCGTTGTGTTGTACTGAGGGCCGATAGCTATCCGATTTGCCATTTACTTTGTCTTTGCTTGACCTTAAAATAAAGTACTTTGTATGTTCCTTTGTAACCAGTGTTTGGTGTGTTTCCTTTGGGTTTCCCGGCCTCATATTATTTTTCTCTTTTCACAGGCCCAAGTATGTAAAGTTATTGGCCCCTCGTGATATAAGGTATTGTTGAGCTGTTCCACCAATATCCCACACCTGGCATCAATATATAGGGCTTCAAATTGTCCACAGCTTTCTGGCTCTCTCCTGGATGGACTGTATCCTCCCACGTATTATGAGAGCATGAGAGGCACTGTTGCTACTCGTGCCGGCTTTCCCCCCCGTGGTGCCGGGCGTGCACCCCTACAATGGCGGTGGGCCGTGTCCCGCTCCCCAGTGCAACCACAGCTCACGGTACGTCTTCTGCACAGTTCCTCTTCCTCACTTGTAGGGCTATGCATGGATGTCGCTTTCGCAGCACCCCGCTGCGCTGCCTCTGGGGGGGGCGACTGGCGCTGGGGCGGCAGCCGGAGCCGGCCCGGGACCCCAGGCGGATAGCGGCCAAGAATGGTGGAATAAAATTCAGATGTGTCACGTGGGCGAACCCCCACCCAATCCGGAACCCCTCCGGTGGCACGTCTGAATCGCCTCTGATTGCCGTTTAGATCTGGTGCTACTGTGTAGACACGCAGAGGATAGCGCTCCTCCCCCCACGCGGCCTTGTGATGGTTGCGTGGCCGCGGTGCAGCCCCAGTTCTGTCTGGATCTCCTCAGCGGCTACCAGCAGGCGGGCCCACCTGCCTCCACAGTAAGTTCTGCAAACTCCTCCATGCCGCCGGGTTTCTCGGCCCAAGTTGCACAGGATGTGCTATGGGTTATAAAGTGCCAGTTGGGAGGACCAGTTTCTATAGCCTTGGCCCCAAATAGGATCAATTTATCACTCAGGATCTTCGTGGGATCAGAGCTCTCCGATCAGGCGGCCATCTTGATTGCACGCAACAGCACCCCCATATTTTATGTCTTTCTTTACACAGTATATTTTTTCTTGCATTTTTAGTTAGGTATTTGACTTTTTATTGTTCAATTAAAAGCCTATATTTGTATAGAACCTTGATTAGACATTGCTTTATTTGTGCGTATTTTACTTACGTTTTTTGGGTTGCTATTGTTATCACCTCACACAGAAACTCAACCCAAACTATACCAGCATTTGCACAGACGGGAACAACATACCCATTGCCAAAGATGTAAACACGTAAATATGGGTGCTTCAGCTACCGCCTACACAGGCAAGTTGATCAGGGCGTAAAGACCCCTTCTGTCACCCAATAGTTATCTTATACTAGCTAGAACACTTATACAATCCAAACTGGGCTACTGCAACGGTCTCTACCTAGGCACCAACAAGTCAATTTTGAACAAACTGCAGATACTGCAAAATAATGCTCTCATATCCACCCTAAACATACCCAGAAGAGAGTACATATCAGCAACTAAAAAGTTCTGCAAATGGCTCTCCATAAAAGACAAAATCAACTTGAAAACTCTCTGCCTCACCCATAAAGCACTGAACCACCGAGCCGCACTCTATCCCACAGACAAATTCACCCTGAGATCATCCACCCGTACCACAAGATCCTCGAATACCTCCTGCCTATTGGTACCAAGATACAACCTCAAAAGAGCAGGCGGATCCAGCTTCCCGATACTGGCCTGCCAACTATTGAACACACTCCCACAGGAAATAAAAACTACCCAAGTATTCGATAAATTTAGAAGTTGTGCCATCACCTGGCTACTCAATAAAAACAACCCAATCTCCTTTCGTAGCCTTCTGCCTATATATACCCCCTGCCTATATATACCCCCTATTGTTCATGGATGATCGTACTTATGCTTTTAATAACGTACGGATTGAACTTAATGCCACGTATCCTATGGCCTATGTATTATCATGCATGATCTGTATTAAGTGACCTCTGCACACATGTACTATCCTGTATGATCTATATTAAGTGACCTCTGCACTTTCTAAAATGGCTGTAACATGTTTTAAGTGCCCTCTGTACTTTTCTAAAGGATTGTATCTTGAAACCATTATCTTATCTACTAGCGCCCAGATACCCATGGGTCAGGCGCGCTATATGAATAAAATAAACAAAGAAACAAACTCCTCTTGAAGAGTATAGCCTCCCATCGCCCCACGTTGCCACAAAAGGCAAAGGAGGTATACCCGTCTGGCTTTGTCAGATTAACGTAGTACTGCTGGTTTTGTATTAATATGGTGCTGAACCTGTGGTTTAATCACTACAAGTCTGTGTACTCCTGAAGAGCATTGGTCATTTCGGTGCAGAGTCTCTCATTCACAGTTACTAATACTCCAACTATCCGTTTCCCAACTACATGCACCATGAAATAACCCACTCCACTTTTCATTTGTAACATGCACCGGGTAGCAAAAAATCATTATCATCATCTGAATTGGTGTTTGGCTATGCAGAGAGGTTGTTCCATAGTTTTCCACAAAGAAATGCTCATTCATTTTTATAAATGGCATTGCTTCTGCTACAGTTGTTCCCTTTCAAACCAAAAACTCTCTCTGACTGCCCATTTGCAGGAGGTTATAGCTTAGTAATTCTACAGAAACTATTACACATGATGCTGGTCACACACTCTTTGCTGAGCCAATAAAGAAATGGGTTATAAACCCTTCTCATGGGTGAAGGAACAAACAAATAGGCAAGAAGCATCTATGCAGCTGGGGAACTGCTGTGGGACTGCTGTTGGTTCAGGTTGATGGCCTGTCTATATTCAAGATGCCTGCGTCGCTCATATGGTGCCCCACAAACTCTCCACCCATAGACTGTGTCCACGCTGCTCACAAAGCTTTCAACAGCTATCATTGGTTCACTGCCCATTGATGTCATCCTCTTCTGTGAGCTAGAAATGCCTGGTGTAGTTGGCAACATTTGCAATGGTTAGTGTTCTTACTTCAGCATGCATTCTTTTTCCAAATGATAATAATTTGAACCCTCAGGTATCTGTTATTGACCTCGGAAAGATGAAAGGCTGAGTATGGCCCCGCTGGGATTCGAACCTGTTAGCAAGCTCTGCACTGATGTCATGATGCCAGTGCTCTACTCACTGTGCCACTTGACCGGCTGATATTGCAAGCACTCCAACACAGCATCCTTGTATGTTGTCTCCTCATTATGGGAATGCACGCCCCATTACCTTTAAATGCAACTACTTGTGCATCACCATGCCAGATTAAAAGCATGCCCCCATCAGGTGTGCTCGATCCTCATCTTCCAAGGCATGGGACCCCCCCATGTTGATCAAGTTGAGCTCCAGCAGGGACATACGCGATAGAAACTCACTCAAGGATGTGTGGTATGTATAACTGACTTTGTGACCTCCTTAAAAGTTTGCACCACTTAATATACATTGGACAGCAGCTGCCACTGACACAATGTTACAATAATCCCATCTTGAGCTTTGCAGCTGTGAGTGTTGCATTAATCTGCGATGGCTGTTGCATTAATCTGTGATGGCATTGTACTGCTCACGTTGCCTGTCTGTCATAACAACGGTGAGGTCCAGTGATTGACCAATGGGATCTTCAGCTTGTGCAGAAGCAACTTGAAGCACACTGACAGTTGGCACGGTAGATGTTTGGAATGGAAGGTCCAGTTTAAATGAGAGCTGCCCTTCTGGGCTACAGTGACAATTTCTTTCTCAGGTTCACAATTGCTGATATAGCAAGTGACCATGAGATTAAGGACAAGTAGATGGTGTGCATTGTATCGATAATTATTAAAGGACCCTTGATCTATTGATTTTGCTGCAACATAGCTCAGATGAAAACTATGAAGACTTAACCACTGTGTTACCACCTTGTACACCTTCTCCCAGATCTACTGGCACTAGTGGTGTTTGCCCTAAAGCCCTTGCAGGAATTATTCTTGAGGGTGCTAAACATCAGACATGTGCCACCTCCTTGAATTGTTCCGGGACCTAGCTTTCTGTTGGAGGAAGGCAGGGCCAACAAATGTCCTGTGACAGTCATGTAGTCACTGCATTGGTCACTGGTACTCATCATCATGGTGAAGTGGGCTTTCTGCTCCACTGGCTGTTGTAGAGCCTCCCCACTGCACTATAACCATAACACCATTGTACAATTCCACTACCGCTTTGCAAGAGAAAAAAACATCAGGTGGGAACTTCCCAGCTGTGATTTACTCTTCCATAAGGCACTGCAATCTAGGCATTACCTCAAATGAATATGGAAAATGATCTGTTGCCAAAATTCTACACTGGTCAGCATCAAGCAGGCACTGTCTGTCATTGGACACGTGGCATTGTTGGCCTTTCCGAAAGACTTGCATAAAGCTGCACTGAGATAATGTAGAACTACTCTATGCAACACTGTGGTACTGGAGTATGGTTTCCTGTTCCCAAGCACAGATACAGCTGAAGTATATTTCTGGGTAACTTGTGTGGACTAATAAATTAATGCTGCATGTCTGATGTTATGGGATTGGATGCATCTCGGATTGTTTAAACCTTTTTCCAATGTCTGTGCATTATGCCACTTCATATGCAACTGCATCATTTGGGCACACCGGTTTCTGGTAGTGTGCAAATGGCAAGATGCTGTTGTTGTTTATTCTCTGAAAAGTATTGAAACACTTTTGACTTATGTAGTGTGGTAGCACACATGCTGGATTAATCTGCGCATGATGGTAGTGGCAGTGGTGGTGGTGTTCTGAATACCAAGTAATGTGATGTGCAGTCTGATTTTAAATGGTAGAGGTGTCATTCCCTACTGCCTCCCCAGTATCACTGCCTTCCAGAAGCAATGTTTGATCCCATCTGGACATTGATGGCACATCATCTTTGTATTGGTCATCATCGATCTTATCATCATTACTGTCTGACATAAAGGATGGAGCATTGGAAATAGAGACGTGGGTCCCCCTCCTACTGCTCAGGTACACCGTTTGTTTTTTTTTTTTTAAATTTCTTTATTGGTTTTACAACATCAGAACAATCAATCATTAATCAGTGCAATATTCGTAGGCCTGAACAGCAGGTCTTAACTATCCCAACTATCCCGTCCCTCCCCCCCCCCACCGAGACCCCATTGGAACTCTCAAGAGGAAAGCGTCTCAGGCTCATATCTCGTCAGGGCCACTTGGACTGTTCGGGGTGCTATCCAGTGACACTGGGTGGAGTAATGGCATCGTTAAAGCCACCCATCGGTTCAAATCTGCGCTAGAGTCCAGTCTCTGTGTTTGGATTGCCGTTTCCCAAGCCGCCGTCTCAGCAGCTATCCATTTTTTGAGGTCATTCCACCAGAGGGCCCTGTTCGGTCCCCTTGCACTCTTCCAGCTCATGGCGATACGTCTTTTCGCTGTTATATATGCCAAGTCCTTGAGTTTATTTAGGGGCTTGTTCTTGCTGGTCCGTCGGTAGCTTCCCAATATGCAGGCTGCCGGCTCATCGGTCACCAGCTCGATCTCAGCGGTCCCCATTTTTTCCCTTACGCCGCTCCAGAACTGCTGAACTATCGGGCAGCTCCAGAACATGTGGGTCATTCCCGCCCTAGGCTCATGGCATTTGGGGCATGTTTGAATTGTGGCTCCCTTGAAGTTCGATATAACTTCGGGCGTGAGGTAGGCTCTGTTGGTGACATATAGTTGTATGAGTTGGAGGCGGGCATTCCTAGAGATTGCCTTGTGGTAGTGTGTTATTTTCCCCCATGATTTGTCCTCAAATTCGATCCCCAATTCGCTCTCCCATCTACTCTTGCTTTTCAATACGTCATTTGTCGTGCTCTGCAGGAGAGTTTCGTATATTCTGGAGGTTTCATGGCCTCCTTCAGCAGCGTTTAGCAACAGTTCGATAGCCTCGTTTTCCTGAAACCGATTGGCGGCCTCCGGCCATCTTTCCTTCAGGGCTGTCATTACTGCTCCATATAGCAGGAACTGGCCCGGTGGCAGGCCAGTGGATTCGCAGAGGTCGCCGAAAGCCACAAATTCTTGCTCTTGGATGAGGTCCCCAAGCACTGCTACACCATATGGTTCCCACAGCGTGCGTGTGTCCACGTGACCCCATGAGGATTTCGCCATGACAGCTGCGATGGGGATCTGTGGGGAATACGGGTCCGCTGCCCCTATTGCCTTGCAGGCCCTTCTCCAAAGCTGAGTCCCAAGTTTGATCAGGTAAGGGAGGCGTTGCGTGTTTCCCCATCTAACCCAGAGTAGGTCCCTGAGTAGCAGTCTCGGCAGGGCTGGCTGGAGGAGTCTAGTGTCAGCAGTGGTCTCATCTGCCATCCAGTGCATTACGTGCCTTAGTTGGCTAGCCAGGAAGTACAGCTCAAAGTTGGGGATTTTTAGTCCCCCCTTCTCGTAAGGCCTCTGGAGAATGTCTAGTGCCACCCTGTGCCTGCCGCCCTGCCACAGAAATCCCCTGCAGAGCTTGGACAGATCTCTAAAGAAGGTAGAGGGGATGTTAAAGGGTACATTGGTAAAGCAGTGCAGTAGGCGTGGGAGCGCCACCATCTTGAGGAGGCCCGCTCGCCCGGCCATTGAAAGTGGGAGCTTCCCCCAGAACCCCATGGATTTCTCTAGCGCGTCCTTTGCCCTAACCGTATTAAGAATGTGTTCAGTGTTTGGGTGGCGATGGATGGTGATCCCCAGGTATCTAAAGGACGTGGCTTGCCATTGGAGAGCTAGCGGAGGCAGGGAGCCGTACCCCTCACTGTGGAGAGCAGCTAGGGGGTAGAGACAGGACTTGTCTTTATTTATCTGTATGCCCGTAAGTGTGTGGAAGCAGTCTAGTGTCTCTAGGATGTAGGGCAGGCGGAGCTCGGGATCATGCAGGTAGAGCAGCATATCATCTGCGTACATAGAAATAAGGTGTGATACCCCATCTAGCTTGATGCCTCCGTCCCCGTACTCCTGGCGGAGGTACGCGGCCACCGGTTCTGCGGCTATGATGTAGAGCATGGGGGACAGGGGGCATCCTTGCCGTGTACCTCTGTGAAGGGGCCATTTACCGGAGTAGGTCCTGTTAGTACGGACCCTGGCAGTGGGGCGAGTGTAGAGCAATTGGGTCCATTTAAGGAAGGCAGGTCCAACCCCCATCTTGACCATGGTGGCGTACAACCAATCCCATCTGATCGAATCAAAGGCCTTAGTGGCGTCGAGTGATGCCACAGCGTACTTCTGGGGCTTCCCTTCGGTGCCATGTATGATGTGGTGCAATCTACGTAAATTTTCGGTGATGGAGCGTCCTGGCACGTATCCCGTCTGGTCCTGGTGGATCAGGAGGGGGAGTGCTCTGCGCAATCTGCTTGCTAATAGTGCCGCGAGTATTTTGCTATCGACATTTAGCATAGAGAGCGGTCTATACGCTCCACACTCCGTCCCATCTTTGCCAGGCTTTAGTATAGGAATTATTATTGCCTCGCTCATAGAATCCGGGAGGGAGCCCCGCTCAAAGGCCTCGTTGTATACCTGTGCGAGCAAGGGGGCGATGGTCTCCTCGTATGTCTTATAAAATTCCCCGGGAAGGCCGTCCATACCCGGCGTTTTACCCGAGGGTAGTGTTCTGATTATAGCCTTCACCTCGTCAGGTGTAATGGGGTCGTCTAGGGCTTCCGTCATCTGTGGATCTAATCTGGGCAATTGTATACAGTCTAGGGCGTCTTCGATTCCGGTGGCCGACGAAAGGGGGGTCTGGGAGTAGAGGTCACGATAAAACTCGGAGAAAACCTCATTGATCTCTACCTGTGTGTGCGCAGTGCCGCCATCAGGTTTCCGCACGTGACAGATAGGGGCGCTGGGGGTCTCTCTTTTATATAGCCAGGCAAGGAGTTTGCCAGGTTTGTCTCCTAGGGCGTGTGACCTTTCAACGTGCTTAGTGTAGCTCAGTTTCCCGAGTGTCTCCCAGTGGGTCAGACAGGCCTGTCGCAGTTGAATCATTTCTCGCAGGCTCTCGGGGGTTACGTCCGCTTTGCTTTCTAGCTCGCCCAGTTTCCCCTCTGCCTCCGCCAGGGAGTTCGCGACAGTTCTCTGGGCTCCCCCCACTGCCATCAGCATGTCCCCTCTCATAACCACCTTATATGCCTCCCACGCGGTACCAATGCTGTCTACGCTACCCAGGTTAACCCGCCAGTATTCATCTGTGCTGTTCTGTATATGGTCCCGGAAGGCTACGTCTAGCAGGGCCTCAGCTCGTAGTCTCCACGTGGGAACCGGGGGTCTAGGCGGGTGCATCTCCCATGTGACCATTAAGGGGGAGTGGTCCGACAGGACCCTAGGCAGGTACTGTGCATCGCTGAAAGTGGCCTGCCACTCGCAACTTACCATCATGTAGTCCAGCCTAGTGTAGACTTTGTGTGGTGGGGAGTAGAAAGAGTACTCACGCTTCTCCGGGCCCAGCTCCCTCCACAGGTCGCAGAGCGAGAGTTGAGTCATTAGCTTGAGCAACACTTTGGCTGGGGGGGACGGGCGGGAGTGTTTGGCATCAGATCTGTCCCTGAGCGGGTCGAGGGTGCAGTTGTGGTCCCCACCCCAGATCACCGTGGAGTTTGCATGAGGGCCTAGTCTGGTGTATAGGGAGTGGAAGAAGGGGGTGGCATCATGGTTTGGGGCATAGGTGCTAACCAGGCACAGCTCCCTCCCCTCCACCGTACCCCGCACCAGGGCCATCCTACCTTCATCATCCGTCTTGGTGTCCGTTATCCTGAAGGGGACGGTCGGGTCTATCCATATCAAAACCCCCCTTGCGTATGAAGAGTAGGAGGATCCAATCAGGGTCCCTCGCCATGTCTTGGCCAGGGCTTTTAGTTTCTCCTCTGTTAAATGTGTTTCCTGGATCATGGCAATCCTGACTTTACAGCGCCTTAAGTATGTGTGTATTCTGCGTTGTTTCACGTAACTGTTCATGCCTCTGACGTTCCACGTCATTATTTTAATCGTTCCGGCCATGAGCATGGTTGGGTCCAATGTTCCCCCACTGTCTCGGGCGGGGGGTTTAGTTGGCAATGTATCTGTGATAAGGATGTCCTGGGGTCTCGGCGTTTCCCTTTCAAAGTCCCAACGTGGGTGCAACTCCTCCGCAATTCCCTCCCCCCCAATAAACTTCCCAAACAAAAAACTGGTCTAACGGAGGGAACCCCGTCATGACTGTCCCGTTTCCGCTCCTTAGGACCAAACATGGTCGTCGGGTGCCCTACGGGCGGGTAAACGTACCCTAAAAGAGGAATAGAACTCCAGGGGGTTGAGGGAGCTGGTGCTTCGGTGTTCCGCGTGGTATGATCCGTTCAGTTGCTTGTAGGGCGCGATTCCGTGTCGTTGTGCATCTGTGGAAGAGCTCTTTTCGTTATAGTTACGATGGGTGGTTTAGTTCTGCTTACGTCTCTTATCTTCGATGTCTGGCAGTTGTTGCTCGTCCATCCAGTCACGAGCGAGTGCCGGGGTGTCGAACAGGAGGGCCCTGTTGTTGTGTAGTACCTTTAGCCTGGAGGGGTACAGGAGCATGTATTTCACCCCGGCCGCTTTCAATCTAGCCTTAGTGTATATGAACTGGGCCCTGTTCATCTGTACTTGGAACGTGTAATCCGGGTAGATCGCAATCTTGGCCGAGTTCCTCTGGATCTGTCCTCCCGAGCGCGAGAAGGCCAGGATGACCTCGCGGTCTCTGTAATTTAGCACCTTCGCTATCATGGGCCTGGGTGGGGCGCCCGGTGGCGGTTTCTTAGCGAGTGATCTGTGGGCCCTCTCTATGGTGAATCCCTGTGAAAGTTTCCCCGCTCCGATCTCTTGTAGCAGGAGATTTTCTACGTAGTCGGTGGGGTCTGAGCCCTCTATGCCTTCAGGTAGGCCTAGCAGCCGGATGTTATTTCGGCGGGCCCTCCCTTCGGCCTCCTCCGCTCTGTCTTCCAGATTCTTAACTCTCTGCCGTAGGCCGTCTACATCGTGTAGGAGTTGGGCCTTTGCTTCAGTATTTTCTCGTACCTGGGTCTCCAACGTCTCGGTCCTGTCCGCTAGCGCACGGACGTCTTGGCGCAGGAGCCCCAGGTCGATGGCCACGGCATCTATCTTGTTCACTATCGTTGCTTGGAATGAAGCGATGGCCTCCATGAGTTGGGTATTGCTGGGTTCGGTCGGCGCCGCGGCGGGGCCCGGGTCCTTATTAGCCGTTGTTGCTTCGGGGCACCCAGGGGCTGGGTGGTCGTTAGCCGCATACACATCCAGGGTGGTCTGTCGCTGTTTAGATTTGGCTCCCCTGCCCGTAGATCTGTCCAGGCTGGCCATGTTTACAGGTCCCCGGCGGGAGGGCCGCGCGCCTGTGTTTTTCCCTCGTCTCAGCGGGCGGGCCCGGTTCACTCTCCAGTCCCCGTCGGACCCCACCGCGGGGCCACTATATATGCCCTCGCAGGGACCGTCTCGAACCCGGTGAGGCCTCCTTCGATCTTCCTCCGGAGCCTCTTCTCTCTCACTTGCGATGGGGGCGCGGATCTCCAGGCCAGCGCGGGGCTCCACGGGCTTAGTAGGATGCGGCCGCCATCTTGGTCTCAGATTACGCCGTTGTTCGCAAGCCGCGTTTAGGTCTTTTAGGGCCGCGATTTCCTTGTATGAGAAGTCCAAGGGCCTCCTGCAGGCTTCCACCACTCCTTCGATGTTTCTGCGGGCTCAAGTGTTGCTTAAGTGTCCCGTAAAGCAGCTTATCGATGTCCTTCGAGCGGAGCTCACCAGAGACGCGTCCACTCTACATGGCGGTTAGCCACGCCCCCCAGGTACACCGTTTGTTGACCTCCCTGATATTCCTTAGATACAATCTGTGCACCTCCTTCTTCATCCCCTGAGGCAGAGTATGCAACCGAGAGTAGACTCTTCTCCATTGGTATTGGTGGATATTCATTGCTGTGGTGCAATACCCTTGCATTGTCCCGTACTTGCGCTTATACCCCAGAGTGACATTTGACGAGAGATGTGGCACATGTGTTGTATGATACTCTCCATTGACCACTTGACATTCTAGTAACCCCAGTGCACATAGCACAATGCAGCTCAATAGTACAAAAAACAGCTAGCAGCATGTCTCCCTTGACACTGGTCCATTTGTGTGTTGACATGTTGTTTCGAATGTGTCCAAATCATTGCCACATACAGCTTCCCTGAATAACTGTTGCTCCCTCCCATCAAAATGGCTCATCCACTCACTTCAAGATACAAGCACTTACTGGTGTGTGGCACCTGATGCTCTGAACCATTATTGTCCTCTCCTTGCAGAATCAGGTGAGTGTGCCTCTCGTACAAGCTACCATCAGGGATTTGCAACTCATCCCACTCTTTCTCCCAGGTATCACCCAATCACATGTGACTTGCCCATTCAGTACAAATAACTGATACTGACTGTGGTGTCACTCATTGACCTGAATCTCCGCCATCCATTCCCTCCCAAAGATCAGGCGAGCTTGCCTCTCCCACAAGCTTGCACATGTCTCATATCCTAACTTCAAGAAAATGAAATAGCTGTTTCACTCAAGAAATCCTTGAATCTCTTCTTCTCCATCTCAGCAAAATCAGGAATGCTTCTCTCTCTCACACAAGCTGGGCTCAGGGATTCTGAGCTAGGCCCACTCCTCTTCCCAGTTATTACCTGATGAGAAATGTCTCATATATAAATTCAAGAAAATAATGCTCACTGGGTTCCACTTAATGCCTCCTTGATGATTCTGTGCTGATCCCTCCCAGCAAAATCAGGTGAGCATGACTTTCCCACAAGCACCTCTCAGGGATTCCCAGCCCCACCAGCTTCTCCTCCCAGTTGTCTCCTGAGGGCATGCATCTAGCCCCTTCACTTCAAAAGATGAGTACTAATTGGCGTGTCACTCGCTACCTCCCCAAATCTTTGGTGGCTGCACTTGTGTTGTTCACCCACTACAAATCACTGAAAGCGTCACACATTGCATGAGCAAAATCAGCCACAGAACTTGCTCTCTGACTGTGTCCCCTTCACAAACTTCCTTGCCCTGCCCTTTCTTTGTACAACTAATTTAAATGCACTCAAGCTTGATGGGACAATCCTAAATATCCTAAACCTGCTTCCAGCAATTGCCTCCTGCCTCTTCGAAAGCTGCCTGACACTGAATGGGAGTTCCAACCCTTTGTCCCCCTTCAAGCCGCATAGATGAACTTCAGATAATTAGTTCCAAGAGGAAAATCGAGGGTGAAAGGCTTGAGGAGTCACCCAAAATGTAGATGATTCACGCTTGGTCCCTGAAGGGAACTTGAAGAGACCAATCTTATGAACATCCTATCTCCTGCTTGTAAGATTCCTTGGTACCGCAGGAACTGCATTCTTTTGGGGGTGTCCTAATAAAACAAATCTGTTGCAGCACTCATGCTGACCTCAGACAGTATTCCAAAGCATGCCATGCCTGTTTATTTTCTCTGTCAGGAGCCACACTTGGAGAAAGTGCCAATGAAATACGTGCATTAAAATCAATAGACATGAAACCAAGCCTGTTGAGTGTGAGGGGACATGCCGGCAGTCAAGACTGCCACAGAGAAGGAGAGAAGCCTTCATGCTGCTGCTGCCTTCATAATCCCCTTGCCCGATGTTCGGTGCCCGCTGCATAAGGATACCAGGACACAGCCAACGAGTCAGCAGGCCGAAGCAGCCTCTTATGGAGCAGCGGAGAGCCCAGTGCATCCTCGAGGAGGAGAGAGGACGCTGAGCACTGTGTACTGTGTGTCAGGACTACCTTTGGATACAAGCATTGGTATAGGTGAGCGGCTTGGCAGGGGGGGTTACACTTTTCTTTTCAATTGGCAAACCACATGCAAGTATACTTAGAAATGCGCTTAGGCCCTTGTGTTTTGGGCTCTGGGTGTCAGGCATAACAGGACCCAAATGACTTTTAAAGGCAGTAAGCACCCAGAGACAATTGTCCAAATATTTATCAAGCACCCAGCAGCTCTGCCACCTACCTCGCAATCTTGCCAGCTATGTCAACAATGCCTACAATGCCCACAATGCACCTGCCACTGCTCTCACCAAAACGAAAAATACTCACTTTGAGGAGAAAATAGTTGACAGCCCACCCTCGCTCGCTATTAGTCGTGGGGAACAATATGCCCAACGGTATCCAAGAAGCAGCGGGGGAGGCCAATGTATTGATCAGTATAATTCATCAATTCCTTTGGAAAATGAATATCCCAGTAAACCTGGGCCCCTGTGGGGGGCAAAGTGACAAAGCATCCAACCAAGCGCAATGATACTAAGCGAGACAGAGGCAACCGCAATAGAGACAAGGACTGGGATAATGAAGTTTCTGAGGTCCATGAGGCCTCTGCAAAGCCCATGGCTAGCCCAACAGTACTTGGAGACAAGTGAGACAGCATGCCCACAGTGCACACTGGATTGTCCCTCAACTAGCCTCCACTCATCAACATTGACACTCCTGTTATTTTTGATAACACAGGTTCTTTTGTAAATGGCTGAGGAGAGAGGGGGCACATTTTATTGTCAAAGAAAGCAAGACCAAATCCAGGCAGAATGCCACTCAAATTAGCCTGAGGGAAGGGTAGGCAAGAAGGTGGTATACTAATTGACCTATTCACAATTGACCTTGGGAGAATTGACCTTCGGGTGAATTGACCTAATTTAAAAGGTCATGTTGGACATATATGCGTGGGGAAACCCCCCACAACCCCACACCCAATCCAAACCCCCCGGCAAGCCCCCACCCAAACCCCTTATATCATTTAGAATCCAAAACCAACCCAATACAAATATAAAATAACTTAAATAATGTAAAGGTCAATTGTGCTGAAAGTCAATTAGTACCACTATAATTAGGTCAATTAGGACAAAAGGTCAATAGTAAAAGTTCAATTTGGGTAATACCGGCAAGAAGGAGGGTCTTCGCCAGCCATCCAACAATACCTCTGGCATGCCGTCTTACAAGTAGAACAAATAGGTTCAACGGTAGCACCAACCTCAATATTGACCCCTCCTATTTTATCACTTGCCCAGCCCCCCTCCCCTGCCACGGGCCAACACTTATGATCAATCCGCAATGAGATGGCACTAAGGATACAGTGGCCCACAGATGCAAATGTAATGATGTTCTGCTTGAATTGGCCTCAATTAAAAAAACGGCTCCAATTGTTGTTGGAACAGAGCGGGAGGAGAGAGACTTTGTGGAAGATGTCCAGCTCAAAACGACTAGAGACTGCAATACTTGTCCATCACGTTTCCTCCCCTAAAGATACAAACCCCAGCCCTGATAGTCTGGGCCCTCTCAGAGAATATAATGAAGACACAATGGCAATAAGTGTCCTGCTTTATAATGTGTTCTTGGCTTCCAAAACCCAGAGAGAGTTGGATCCTCCATTAAGTACTCAGAATGCCATCCCACCCCAATCTATATTGGGCATCAGCGGGAGGGGGAATGTTGGCCCCAGACCAAATACCACTACGGGTAAGTCCACTAGCGGAATATACCTTGTGCCATAGAATGACTCCACCATGCACAGCATGGGACCAGGCACTAATAGGGGAAGGGCAGTATACTTACACAGAGTGCACAAACTGTCCCGACACTCTAATTAATCCAGGGAGGCCCTTGTGAATAAGTGCACCCATTGGTTTCGGGCAGTGCGAGGCTGCCTGCTTGTGACACAGAAAATGATCCTAAGGTGGACCAGGTTGCCCGAAAAGTGGGAATGTGCTTATGAGTGTGTTCAGTCTGGGAAATAGTATATTGGGTTTCGATAGGAGATACCAGAATCCGGCCACGACAGAGATCGAAATCATAGCGCATTATGGGGGATACACTGAAGTTCACCTCCTAACTGGTCCCTCTGGGCCTGTGTTCTCTGGCGCCAACATTGTGCCATTGTGGAACAGGACTCTGAGAAACTCTGATTGGGAAAATAACCTGCAAATAACCTGCTCCCTGCCAATACACCCTTTACCACAGAAGTGAATTCCCTGTGGATATAAGTAGTGCAGTACAGTGGTCACACGATGTATTCATACACTGGATGATGTTTGTTACTGTTATTGATTTGTGCTATGATGTACTTAGATGGCCTATTAGCCGAATAAAGTTATTGATTGATTGGTTTTTATTTGGCACACACAAGGGTCAAGCGTGATGTATATACAGAGCACACAAAATGTACTGAATCGATGAAATGTGCTTTGGCTGAGGGTGGGCGCAATATGATATGATATGATATGATATGGCATTTGTAATGCGCCTATACACAAGTGTTTCAGGGCGCAAGGAGGCAAGGAAGTGGAAACAGGGGCAGGACAGCGACAACGATCAAGTGGCACAACAAGTAGAGCGCTTGCTCTGTGCAGAGGGTTGTATATGAATTGTTTATTTTACAACTGTTCGAATTACAATTGACCTTTTCACAATTGACCGAATTGTGAAAGTCAATTGTAACATATATGTGGGGGAAACCCCCACAACCCCCCACCCAACGCCAAACCCCCCAAAACCCCTATATATATATATATATATATATATATATATATATATATATATATATATATATATATATATATATATATATACGGTCAATTGTGAAAAGGTCAATTGTGACCCTTTAAATTCGGTCAATTGTTCATTCGAACAATTGTGAACAAACAATTTGGGTAATACCGTGCAGAGCTTGGTTATGTAGTTTCGAATCCCGGCAGGGCCACACTCAGTCTTTCATCCTTCCGAGGTCCATAAATGAGCACAGCACACCAGCGCTCAGATACCTGAGGGTTCGTAGCGCTATATAAATGTGATTTTTTTCTTATTATTTTTAACGATCTTACTAGGCCAAGTGACATTGGGATTGTGCAAATAACACTACATGATTTTGTGAACCAGGTCCATTGGCTCTTGCATTTCTAGCTGTCTGCTCAGGAAGTTGGCCAAGTTATAAAATGCCTTATATTGACATTTCCCCTTGAGCATCTCGGGGTCTGTAGGGCAACACACGTCAAGTACCGGCTTTCATGAGATTTATTTTAGGAAACTTAACCGAGCATCTTCGAGGCATGTTTGCTGCATTATGGAAGAGAAGCGAGCGCAGAATTATATATGTTTCTCATCACTGTTCAGAGCAGTGGATTTGATGAACAGGATCGTCAAGCTGCTGGCTACTCCTTGAAATGACTGCTTCTTCATGCGCGGAAGAGCTCAGAGAAGACATACGAGGAGATAGGGACGAAAAAGCCAGGAATATGCTTGGCTAACTTTCAGTTCAAGGTGGAAAGAAAGGCATTCAGCTTGGGCTTGGCAGTTATCCATGATTAGGTTCTTTAAGTGTTTCTGTAGTAGCCCTCGTAAATCAGGAAAATAAAATCAGGGGTCCCTCTCTCAGTGATGGATTCCTATCCGACATGTAACCTTTTAATGTATTCAAACCACCTTTCACCGTTTAGGGTTAAGCAGTTTATTTAATCTAAGTAATTATTCTATCTCCTTAGGTAGGAAACACTTTTCGTCTGAAGCCCGATCGAGTGCTGTGGAAGAGATATGTGTATATTAAACAGAGTCAACTTTTCATTTTAAACGCTTGTTTCTATTACATGTTTTCACAGCCTTTTTCATATTGAAACTGTTGTTTCTTTGTCGGTGGCTGATGTGTGTGTTTCTGTTTGTGTGCGTGTGTGGCGGGGGCTGCCGGACGGACGTGTAGTGTCATTGTATCACATACAAGAAAGTCAAAGTAAAACGAAAAATCAAGGCCTAAACTCTTCACACCATGCTTTTATGCTCATGGGGATTTTAATGTGATTTGGAGGTAGAGTGGGTGCACGGAATGAGATTTTTCATTCTGGTGAAAACAATGGATTCCTCTAGAATCCGCCTGACTTTGCCTTCCCATAAAAGCAGGTAGATACGAAATGAATCCATTGTAAATGTCACCTGCAAATCTCATTTTGCAGGCAACATTTTCACTTTCACCAAATGGAAATGTTAGGACCAAAGGCGCTTTCACCTGTGTTTTTACTGTTTGCGTGGCCACCCACTTTTGGAAATTACCAAACGTGCAGAGTGGGCCACTGCAATTTAGCAGGTATATATTCTAAGTACCTCAGATCAGGAGAAAAAAAAGTTCTAAATACACGTGTTACACATTAATGTCAGTCTTTTACCTTTTTTCTGAACATTAATGCCAGTCTTTCACCTTTTTTCTGATCTAGGGATTTCCTTTTTGTTGTGAAGGGGAGTGGGAGCATCATGCTACCCCTGATCTTCTTCAAAACAACACATGATTTGTATGCCTCTGCCAATCCAACGGATACCTCTATAGTCCGCCCGATTTACACCACCTGGTAAAAGCAAGATGATTCAAGAGGAATCCCTTGTAAATGCTTCCTGCAGTTGTTGTTTTTCTGTGACACGCAGTGGAACATCAACTTGACTGTAACTGCCAGGATTTACACATTTGTTTTCACTCTGTTTCATACATGCTGAATATTGTATTGTTGGGAGGACCGTTTAGCATGTAAGTGTAAATGGAACCGGTTTCCTCCGGTATCCTCCTTGCAATATGAACTTGGGAGGGAAATGACCCTTCTTTGTGTAATTGGATGGGTGTATGGAGAGTAGAGAGATGGATGGGTGGGGGTTTGTATGAATGGATGGATGTGTATCAGGGGGTCTTCCAAGGGAAGTCATGACTGGACCACTAAAGTAATCCAAAAAGGAGCGTACACAAAACAGGAAGTACAATTTATTATAGGCCCAGATGCAGCTGGGAGAGTATGGTTCAATCACAAGATGGATCATAACTGTGTGAAAGGAGCTGTCAACGTGGCCCCCTGTGGACACATTTTTTACGTATTTCTCACATAATCAGCACACACAAAATGTTATCAGTTGTTAGATTAGCCTACAAAGTTTATTGGTTGGACTATGCCTACAAAGCTCATTGGTGAGACTACGTTGTGATTGGTTTGGGCCCTCCTATTCCCATATCCAACACCAGTCCTTGTGAAGTCACAAACATTCCCACACCTCCCAACACTGATGTTTATTAACATTACGTGGTTGTATTGTGCTGACGACTGGCACAGTACTAATCTGTCAGTGGTTAGTTCCCATGGAACACACAAGACAACTTCGAGTTTGGTACAGGAAAGACATTCACATGCCTTCCAACCACTGAGGTGCCGCGCGGACATCAGCAAGGACACAAAACACTGTTGCACCCGAGGGACACTGAAACTCTCCCGGTGATTGCTCACCCCCTTGCCCCATCTCCCTATTTATTTATTTATTTATTTATTTATTTATTTATTTATTTATTTATTTATTCACATTTGTTGAGCGCACACCAAACCGAAGGCATTGTGGTGCTTGCTACAGTGTTGCTTATACTTAGTTACATACAATTCAAGTCCGTCAGTGTTATATTGGACGATATTATTCTTTTGTTACATACATACATTGAGAAGCAGGTAACTAGGAGAGCAAGGTTAGTTGAAGAGGGCAGTTTTGAGTTTTTTGTGGAAGGAGAAGAGAGATGTTTCAGCTCTGAGGTCAGTGGGGAGGGAGTTCCAAACCTCAGGTGCGAGGAAGGAGAAGCCTATACCCCCTGCCTTTGTCCTGTTGATGCGAGGTATCGTCAGTTGATTGGTGTTTTGTAATCTGGTCGCTCTGGTGGATTGAGATCTGCATAAGGTGTCAGATAGGTATGAGGGTGCTGAGAGGTTGATGCATTTATGAGTGGTTGTGAGAATTTTGAAGGTGATCCGGTCCTTGACTGGGAGCCAGTGAGCCAGTGAGCCAGTGAGCTGTTTTCCTTGCTTGTCTGATGTGGTCTCTTTTCGGTATGCAGAGGGCTGCTCTAAGAGCGTTGTTTTGAGTTGTTTGGAGCCTAGATAGGTTTTTTTGGGGGGTGCCGGCTAGGAGCGCATTTCAGTAATCTAGCTTGGCTCCTATGGTTGCTCTAGCGATGGAGAGGCAGTTATCCTTAGTTAGGAATGGTTTTATTGCGTTGATGAGTTTAGTAGTCAGTGCGGAGGCCGAGACTATGGCGCTGTCTTGTTTGTCCATAGATAGGGTAGCGTCTATGTGAACCCCCATTGTTTTGACTGAAGATAATACTGGGATGACACAGTTATCTATGTTGAAATTGAGGTACAGCGGGTTGAGGTTGGAGAGTGTGGATTTCTGGCCTAGAATGAGGATTTCGGTCTTGTACCCATTCCGGCAGAGGCTGTTAGTAGCCATCCACTCTTGTATGGTGGAGTAGATTTGCTGTAGGGTAGTGGCGTCTTGATGATAATGCCCCGACAGGGGAAGGAGAACCTGTGTGTCGTCAGCGTAATTTGTGTATGTGATCCCAAGTGCGTCCAGTTTATCAAAGAGAGGCTTGGTAAAAAGATTATAGAGCGTGGTGGCAGTACATGAGCCTTGTGGGACACCGCAGTGGATGATGGAGGGTGCTGCATGAGCTGTGTTTGAGAACACTTTCAGAGCTCTGCCCTCTAGGAAAGAGGTCACCAAAGATGCTGCGTCCTTAGAGAAGTGCGCTGCATGCGTCAGATGACTGGTAAGTGTGATGTGATCTACCAGATCAAACGCTGCTGAAAGGTCAAGGAGAAGGAGGAGAGCGGGCTTGCCGTTGTCAAGGATGTTAGTGATTTTGTTTTTTAGGTCTAGAAGGGCGGTTTCAGTTCCGTGCCCCTTGCAGAACCCAGATTGTCTTTTTCCTAGGATTGTGTTTGATTCAAGGTATAGTTGAATCATTTTGTGGGCGGCCTTGTCTAGTATTTTCAGGAGGAATGGAACTGTTGTTATGGGTCGGTAGTTATTGGGGTTAGCGGGATCTAGCGTTGTTTTTTTTAAAAGAGGGCACACCCAAGCCTCTTTAAGGCTGTATGGGACTATGCCCGTTTTGAATGAAGCATTGATGAATGCCATGAGAAGAGGAGCGAGCGGTTCTGTGCAGTCCTTGATGATTTTTGGGGGGCACACATCACCCTTACATTGTGAAGGTTTGAGGTGTCTGAGGATGTCTTCCCAGGCCCATCTGCCAAGAGGCAACTTGAAACTGCTTACCCCACCATTTAAATTCTTATTTGCCTCTACTATTTGTTGGTTCTCTACACTTCCGAATGAGCGCCCAGTTTCCTAGCTCACTGGCCTCAAAAGTATCCGCTGGTCACATTTCTCAGCGACTGATGTCTCTTGGGAATAGCCAACTTGCAACATTGCACTCCACTGCAGCAGAAAGCTCTAGAAATGAATGTCTGCTCAAGACACTAGACCCGTGGCTGTGGGGAGACAAACAGTTTACCTAGCTGTGGCCTATGCTCCACAATGACTGCTAGGTGGTTCATGTTGTACTAGACTGCCATTTCTGCCTACGGCCTCTGCCCCGATCCAAATCCCCAGCATGCCCCTTTTGCTCCATGCCCCTTCTGGTGCCCCCAACCGGCTCTTCCCCATGGACTTCTCCAGCTGCACCTGCACACATGGCACATAGGTTACACTTCACAGCTGTCAATGATGTCTAGGAAGGCGCCCCTCACCTTCCCAGTCATTCATGCAACTGGTAGATGCACCCCACTTGGCAGTGCTGACTCTGTAACTTTACCACAGATGAATGGATGGATGTGGTTTTAGGTGGATGATGGGCTCGTGGGTTGGTGGGTCGATGGACGGAATGATGGATCAATGGAGGCAGTGATAGGATTTTGTATTGAAAAATTGGTTGAGTTGGTGTGGATGGATTTTTGTGTGCCTGTTATGTTGGAATGTGTGTGGTAATGCCTTGTGTAAGAGTGTTGATGAGTGTGTTTGTTAACTCAGTGGGTGCATCTTTGAACTTGTGTGGATGGGTTAGTTGGTGTTTGAGCGAAAGGTATTGCACAACAATGTTTTCGGTTCCTCACAAAGTGGCATTTAGCTGCTAAATTTCCAGCGAAATTACCCACATTTGTTGTTCATAGAAGCATTGTGACATGTCATTCCTGTAACTTCTTAAGCAACTGCATGGTATTGAATAAGCAGGAATGGATGGAAAGGGTTTGAAGAGAGTGGGCAGTAGGCAAGGGATGGGGAAGGAGAGTTGGCCAAAGAAGGCAGAGTGGCTTAGAAGCATCTGCAGCATTTGGCTCTGAATTTCATGTATTCCAAGAGCCCTGAGGTGTTAATTGAACCAAAGGCATCACCCACCCACTCATCAACTGCCTGTCTCCACAGTTACCACATTACATGTTTTGTACCTAAATGACAAGTGCCCGAAGCGCGCGCGCGTACACACACACACACACACACACACATATCTAGCTCTTGTATTTCCCCTCCACCCACGCCACCCGCTGCTACAGGTATCTGCATAATGCCAGTGGATTTGCCATGGCTGGGGTCAAGCTTACTATCAAGCCCTGTCTCTGGTGATGCCGCACAATTAACACAAGTATCTTCTGGAAAGAGGTTAAAACAAAAAAACTCTCAAGTGTGTTCTGAATTAGAATAGACATCAGCTGATCTGGAATAAAGATGCACATGGTGATAAGAGCTACAGCCTCGGTAGCAGCATAATTATTAGCATTTCCATAAATACTCCACATTCTCAGTATGCTAACTGTGTAGATAAGAGGCATCTAAAGAAGGAAACTTTAATGGAAAACGCCACAGGCTAGAGGAAGGAGAATCATTCAGGATGGTGCCATAGTAGGATCACACAATCAAGAGTTGGAGTAGCAAGTGGCATAGTTTGGGTGTTTGCCCTCTGTGTTCATCCCAGTCTCCACTATTCTGCTTGAACCATTTCCCACGACAATATTATAGGCCACATACTTACATGGATTCTGGAAACTTGGTTACACTCATTCTGATCGTTTTACCCTTACATGAGTTGGGAATTAGGCCATCCCACTTTGCTTTAAAGCATCCTTTTGTACTTCTCCATGAGTTGATGATGACTGTGGAGACTAGAGAAACCTGGGCCACGTGGACACTGTTATGAGGATTTAGAGAGCATCTATAAGGTTGGCATCCCTTCTCCTATACCAGACTTAGTTAGCTGTTCTATGCCTCACTATTTCCCTGAGACTGTGTGATGTTCCCACTGAGCTTTCGGTGAAGTCCGATTTTCGGATTGTTCCTTCATTTCGGAAAGGCTATAAAAAAGACCCACACACAAGTACAAACAATCTATTAATACAGTGTAAACCATGCTTGTCAATTTTATTCTGAAGCGCATTAGTAAAAGTATTGATAAAGGTACTAGCACCGTTTTTGCAGATTGATGTCAAGTTCCTGGATTTGTGAGGAAGCGTTGGCAGAGTGGCAGACAAACCATAGTAAATACCTCCTAGATACATTAGTTGTAGACATGTTTACCAGCATTGTGGAAAGGTTAAGCATGTAGGACTTGTGCTCATCTTGTACTCTTCACTTTCACAGTGTGTGGTACATATGTTGACAAATTGCATGGGGGAACATTTGTACCTATGTGCAAACAGATATAGTACTTCACTTGCAAGTTACCTTTAAAATGAACATGAACCACAATGGCGATTAATCATATTTAGGAATGCCACATGCAGCCTTAGTTCCCATTTCTTGAATCATCCTCTACAAATTAAAACATGGTCCCCACGCATAATTCCCTTGCAATCCTGAATTTAAATTGCCTCCCTTTCAATCCCTAAGAGAAAGTGAGCAAAATCAAACTCTGGCCTAGATGTATGTTCACCAAATTAGAGCTAATCCTCTTGACTCCCACACCATTGTCATGTTCTCATTGTGCTCCTTGTGTCACCATAAAACCTTTTGGAGTAACTGAGATACATGTGTGGTAATGTGTGCTAATGAATGGCATTTTGATGCTTCAAAGGCAATTTTTTAAGACGCTAGCAGCAGACAACTACCATTTGACACTACAACCTGTTGGTTTTTGGGACATCACAAGTAAATGTATTTGACCGTCAAGATTGGCTGAACAATACAATGTATTCCTTGTAGACAGACAATGGTCCTGATTCCAATTATCCAGGCCCTGTTCTAGAAAGCCAGTTTCCTGAGAGCAGCCCTCAGGAAAGTCACCAACTAAATAATTCACAGTCTCAGGGACTTGAAGTGTCCTGGCACACCTCTCTCTTTGTGGTGTGGTCTGACAATGTGTCTTGGGCAAATCACATTGAGGGCCATTAGATACCATCTGGTGGTCGTTGGACTAGTTGTGTGTTGGAGGTTATGGAATGGGCAGGTGTATATCACTCTGTCCTGTCTGTGTGGACTTCTCGGTTTCGCTGTCACAGCTGGAAAAACATACTGAATTTTCTCCTCCTCTATCTGGGAACTTGGAGGGTCTTGGAGTAGTCTTGATGGCCTTCTCCCCGCCACCCTACTCTCAGCGCCCTCTTGTCTTTCTAGTACTGCTAGCAAGGTGATATGACACTCCTGAATTGCTCAGAAACGTTGCAGGCATGTAGCATTCAATAATCACTTCATCAGACTGCCTACTACTCTCTGGCCGGTCGAAATCAGCTGCTGTCTCCACATATTTAAGAGGCATCTTGCCTTATCCTATACTTTCTACTGGGTTAGTGGGCAGTTGCGGTCCCCTATATTTGATCCCCCTCTTTGTCCCTGCCCCTCCTCTCACGTGACCATACTGTCCTTCTCACATTCTTACTAGTCTACCACCTACCGATCCCACTCCCACTCTCACTCATTCTCCTCATTCTCCTTCTGGTTTTGCTCTCCATTCTTATCCCCTAAGCTCTCCCTTTCTTGCCTCCCTTCATCATCATCCAACCTTTTTTTCAGACCATCTCTGTCTTAATATACCATCTAGCAAGAAGGCACACGCCCAACCCAACATCTTGGGGAATTCTGGCTCGTTTTAAAGAGTTTGATAAAAGGTGAATGTGGCCTTAAGTGTTGCCAATGTTTGCTGTATCCATTCCCAGATTTCCCTGGCACTGAATGAGCCTGGGACTGTGTGTCCGTCCTCACATTGTGGGTAAACTCTACTCCTTCTTACCTCCAGATGAAGGGAGTTGTCTAATAGTTTATTTTGTGTCCTTTCCAGGTACACAATGCCAGGGTCTGGCAGGAGTGCCATGGCAGGTTCCTGACCCAGTGTTCTTCCTTCCAAATGTATCTGGAACTATTTTTCCAGACCTGGCATTTCAACTGGCAAGATCTTGTGTAACTGATGCTCGAAAGTCTACTTGTTATTTAAGTGAATGCTGTAGTTTAGAGCACATGTCTGATTCTGTGTCTGGCCCTCAACCCTTGCTGAGTTGTGTCCCCTTGGGATGTATGTGTGTGAGAGTGTGTGGGCAGGTGCAGAGTGACAATTGAGCACAATGCAGGTGCATGTTATAAGTTGTTTCATTGGAGTACAAGTTGGAGTTTCTTTTGAATGTTATGTTTTTTTGAGAAAATATGATTTCAGGAGTATTTAGCTCTATCATGAAACTTTATGAATTGAGAACACACAGTGAGCATCTTTGGAAGCTGCAGGAGCAGCTTTCCCCTGCCGCACCAAAGGTAAGCCCTGATGTGCTATTCTGAAGCTTATTTTTGAAAAAAGAAAACAATTATGAAAGCGCAAAGCAAGCACTACTTCACTCGCTTTTTGGGCAGAATTGATGCCTGGGTACTGCCAGCTTACTGCACATAGTTTGGAGAATCTCACTGTAAAGGTGTTGCCTTTACATTGTGGAATGGGCCACTGAGTGTAATATTATGAAAACACACTTAAAAATGGCTGCCACCTCGTTGGGAGGAAACAACTCACTGTGTGCCTGCTGCCTTGCTGATTGGGAAGCCCCTGCCAACTTCATCCAATCGGAGGCACCGGCAGGCAGAAGCTGGCCCACCGCACCAATGCCCACCCAGTAAGGCTCCTGTATGTGCCTGTCCGGGCCAAGGAGGACTTGGTGCGCCCCAACTTTTTCCACCTCTTCAAACTATGAAGCAGCCTCATGATATAGAACCTGCTGGTCCACGAAAGTGTGTCCCTGCACCTCTAAGATATGATATGATATGATATGTTATTTATAATGTGCTTACTACCAAGAGGTTTCTAATCGCGGACCCGGGTATCGAACCTGTGTTGCTGCGTGTCCCCTTGCTTCCAAGGTGAGCACGTTGCTGCTGAGCTATCCTCATGAGACATATCTCAGCTCTGTGCTCTTTGCATATCTACTAGTGAGTGATGGCTGAACTTTTCTACTGCCTCCTCCACTAACAACTTCTGAAACAAAACTGTGCCTATCTAACTCTGCCTTCCTTGGCTCACCTAATCTACTACTTTTTCTTTCTCTGCATTTTGTGCCCTTTTTTAAAATTCAAATTTAGGCTTGTGTTTATTAATATCTTTGCACCCCATTTTGCACTGCATTTTGTGTCCCTTTCTTGAAATTCAAATTTAGGTGTGTGTTTTTTTGACATCTTTGCATCCCATTTTGCATTGTATTGTGTGTCCCTTTTTTGAAATTAGAATTTAGGTGTGTGCTTTTTAACATCGTTGCACCCCATTTTGTTTTGCATTTTGTGTCCTTTGTGTTCTTTTTGTAACTACTAGGTCTCCTAGTGAGTTTAGGCTAGGACTGTGCTGTGCAGCCACTCCTCTTTCCTTCACCTATCCTCTTCCGTCCCTATGGCACTGAACATCTCCCCTATTTCTTGAATTGATACACTATTACCTATCCTCCCTCTCTCACGATCTCTGGAAAAAAAAGCACAAAAAAGACATCCTGACACTAACCTTGGCCTACCCATCGTGGACACCTTTGTCAGTGCAACTTCCAAACAGGCAGGTCTTCACTGATATCCTCTTCTCTGTCCCCTCTCCAGATCTACGGACCACTCATCTCATCTTTACTCGCTCCCCTTTCGCATCCTCTCCCATTAATGGTGGCACCAAATAGGAATTCCTCTTGGTGGGCTTCGTATTCTCCAGTTGTATCATTAATCTCTATCACACTGGCACTATCTTGGTTTAGGGTCCTCAACCAAACCACCTTCTCTTTGACCGGTGCCTGTCGTCCCTCACTAACTTCCTTCTCACACCTGCTACTCCTTCTTCAACTCTCTCTGGACCCCCTCCTCTGACTGGTGTACTATGTCCTTGTACCGCTCCTCGGAAAACCTTCAAAGGTGGAGACCTCCTTCATCTAGCCACACTTACAGCTTGCTAAGCCATCAAACACTCTTCCGACATCTGCCTCCTTCTTGAAGACATTGACCTTGGCATCCTTGCTCTTACCGAGCCTTGGTTCAATGCCAGCTCACTTGACATGAGAGGACCAAGGGAAGGGTCTCATACCTGAGTATACCCTTATCTATTCACACATTTGAGGACTCAGGTTGATCAATTCTATGGGGGATATTTTAATAAGATATTTAATTCTTAGTTTTGGTTCGCCCTCTTTTGAGGTACTTAGGATTTCTTTAAAAACTGCTTCATAGATGAAATTTTTTTTTATTAGGTTTCTCTATCCACAGGGTATTAAAAGAGAGTCCATATAGACATATTTCTATTGGATACTTGTGTTTATTCGTCTTAAGAAGTAGTATCCAGTTGTTTCCAGTTTTTCTTAAGAGTTCAGTTCTCCCGTATTTTTTCTTCTGTTCCGGTCTTTTTCATTATTTATCAGAATCCAGTTTAGAAGTTTTTAGTGATTCCCATCTTTTTTAGGGAGAGTCATAAATCAGGATGTCCGGCGAGTTTCAGGTCGATTATCTACTCATCTGGGGCTATTCCTGATATTGGAGCCACAAAAAGCCTACCGGTTTCAGTGGCATAGAGGCCACATTCATCAGACCCTTCCCTTGGTCCTCTCGGGTCAAGATATTCTTCTAACAGCATTTCGCTGTGGACCACGGCTATAAAACCGTTATAGCAAAGCCTTTTTAGTTTAGTGCACGGCAATTTTTCTTCATCAGAGTCTTCAATTTTGAAATAAGTACAACAATACAAAACAAATCTTCTCTAGAAAAATCATCAAAATGTCAGAAAACCTGTATTTGGCGTATGCAGAAGACTTAGTAGAAAATCTCCTAAGTAACCCTTCCATACTGGGCACAGATGGGATACCGGAGATTTGGACCAATGGAAATGATTGGAATGAACTCAAAAACAAAAAAAACAGCTGATCCGAACTGAGCTCCATGGAACAATAATGACCGAATATCTACGGGCTCATGCAGCCCCTATGGGCTTGATTGTTAGGATTGAACCGAGGATATTCCTGGAACAAATTAAATTCAGGAAGGATTGGTCATACATCTCAAATAAATGCACACAGGACTGGCTGATGCTGATCATCAGCACAGCCAAGACAGTATCTGAGAAATTAATGAAAGAGATCGAGGAAAAACAGGATGCTCTTAAATTAGCTCATGTCCTCGAGATCTATAAGAAAAGTATTGAAGAGTTGGAAGCCTCCATGAAGGAATTTAAAGAACTAAATTTAAATAAAAAAGTGTTGAAACTTAGGAAAGACCTGGCCTCCTATACTCAAGAAAGAATACATCCTTCCATCACGGATGCCCACTATGAAGATCAGAGCCAGATTCCCTCTATGCCAGGGCAACTTTTCAATCAATTCAACAGGAAGAGGATACAAATCAATCGCCCCAAACCACAAAAATGGACCTTCTCTAGCGGTAGCTCTAATTGAAGCAATAGCAGTATAGCAAGTACTAGCAGTGCCTCTAATAACCAATCTAATCGTAATGCTCCCATACATACCTGGAACTACTTTGAAGGCTATTTAAACCACGCCCAAGCAGCAACTCATGCTTCGCGTTGTTCTGCATCTAGCAGCTGGACGCTCACCGTGTCTGCTCCTGCATCCTGACTTCTGCCACGCCCGCCAGCATCCTGGAACACCTGCAAAGGGAGAAGAGAAGAGAATAGGAGAAAGAAGAGTCCTTACCTGCTAAATTCCGCATTCCGGAGACATTTCGCCGACGATCCTGAAAATGAAGACTTTCATTTTAAAAGCATATCGCATCGATCGCTGCAGCGCCGCATTCCACTCACTTTTACTAGGCGCCTCCATGTTCATCAGCGACCATCTGGATCCTCAACCACATTTCAGCGCCTAGGGAGAAAAAGACAAGAACAAAGGTGAGCTAGGGAAGAGAATAAGAAAACCTTAATTTGCCATCACAAGACTTACCTGTTGGGTCATTCCCACTTCATTTCGGGTCTGTGCCGCATCCTGGCATTTCCGGACCCCGGCCCCTAAGGGGAAAAAGAGACATCAGCGTTAGTGAGGGAATGCTAAAACATTACCTGAACGCTCATTAAAGACTTACCTGATATCTACTGGGACTGCACCTTTCACTTCGGGTCGGTGCCATATCTCCGGCATTTCCGAACCCCGGCCCCTATGGGGAAAAAAGACACAAGCATTAGTGCATTAATGCAAGAACACTAAAGGAACCTCTCATCAAACAACTCACCTGAGTTTCCTTCGTCGGTTCCATTGCTCATCTCAGAATCTTTGTTCTGCATCTGAAATAGAGACAACGGACAATTATTATTTTGGGCTCATACTTATAAACAAAATTTTCACAGTACTTTACCGGGAAGGTCAAGCAACTTGAACTCTCTACAATCCATGATCTAGTGAAGTAACTGGAGTACAACGCGCCCCTGCATCAGAAGCAGGATAGAGAGCTCGTCCTTTCAGACCCTAAGGTGAGACTTCACGGGGAATCGCAGAAGGGTTTCGTGGCGGGTGAGAAGGGAGTGGGAGGCTTACACATTATCCCGCAGATTGTTAATACTCCCTTTTCACACACAGAAGGATATTTCTGCGAATCAGACAAGCCAGATTTGAGGGTCCGGTCCTGTCCATCTTCCGAGTCCTGCGCTTCACCATAGAAGAGGCAACAGCACTCCAAACCAGGCCTGCGCCTCCGTGGGAGTCAGGTGAGCGTAACACTCATTATGAGTATGGAGGTAGCCATGATGCTATTAGCGCCATGGCTGCCTTCTTACCGGGCTCCAATACCGGGTTCCTTCAATGGGGAATAACCGGGTCATTCCAACATTGAAGGAACCATTCCCCATTCCCATTTGAGCCCCCTTAGGGCTCAATGGGAATGGGGAGGGAGCTAATAATGTTATTAGCTCCCTGTTCCCCTTGCGGGACCCAGAAAGGATGTCTGGTTTTACCAGACATCTGTTCCGGGTCCCGCAAAGGGAACCTCGTAATAGGCACTCCCGTAATGAAGGGTGCCGGTCCCGTAATGGGACCCTTCATTAATGGCACCCTTCATTACGGGATTGCCATGGTCGTAATGCGGCCCTTAGCCTTTAGATTCCTTTAAAATGCATCAACGGCTGGCAGTTATAATAGTGCATACAAATTATTCAGTAAAATGTATCAGCATAGACAATTAGAAAGGAAGGCAGGTTAAGGTTAATCACTGGCAGAATGATATAGATGCACAATTCTGAATGAGGATCCCCCCACCTGGGTGAACCGTAATAAAATAATTAACAAGCCCAGTCCATAAATGCTAAGTAAGCCTTGCTTCTTGGTTAAAAAGTTCAACCACGCCAATGTACCTGAAATGGAAGAGTTTCTTCTAAGGTTCATCGACGGTATCCTTCGAGGATGGATTCCCTTTGAACAAGGAGCCACTGGGCATTGAGATCCCGAAGAAAAGTGGAACACTGGTGTTGATTCAGCAGTGTCGACCTTCGCGGTGCTCTTCGAAAATGGTTTCCTCAATGGTGGAAATCCAGGGAAGGTGAGGCGTGCAGTAAACCTCAGCCAGTCTGGCTTGGACTTCCCTACAATATCTTATATGGTTCTTCCATCCAACAGTCAGTCAGGGGAAGGGACAGAGTCAGGCCATCCCAGGACATTGGGAAAAAACAAGGTAACAGGAAATAAAATCCAAAAGGCCCCATTTTGCCTGCATCAAGGATACACAGAGCTCCTGTCACATCAGCATGAAGCTGCCACCATCCCATACTCTGCTCTCTGTGGGCAACACATAGGTGCCAAAAACATACACTAGGGCTACAGGGTTGTACCCCCACCCATGGGTGCCATAAGGGTATCTCAAGTGTCTCGTTCACCATGATTGAAAAAAAGAGGAGCTGCACTGCCAGAGGGTCCCCAACTGGACTCCTGTGCAGAAAATAACACAGAACACGCGTGATAAGGGAGTACAGGACAAGGACAGGGAGGCCCTGTCCCTCTAATGCATTTCCAGCATCACAATGTCCTCATCCACGCTGATCTTTCACTCTCCTCCCCACTAATCACCCATCTCTCCTGCTGAGACCACTCTTTCCTCTGCTCTCACCCGGGTCCTCTTGGCTATCGGACCGCACTACCTCCAGCACTGCAACCTCATTCACGAACATCCGTCTGCTGAAACAAGCTGCTGCCTTCGCATCCACCTTCACCCCTCTCCCCCACCACAGGCTCTACCTCTAACTCTTCTCTCAGCAACCTCCATCTGGCCATTACAAGCACTCTGGATATTCGTGCCCCAGTCATGAGCATCCGCCTGAGACCTGCCTCTAAGCATAACACCTGAAACTACTCTGAACTTGCAGCCCTGAAACGCAAGTGCAGAGCTGCGGAATGGAAGTGGCAGACCTCAGGCTCACCCATTGACAAACTCGCCTTTCGCCTGCTCCAAAGACAAACAGATTTTCCATCTGTGCCAAGAAAGGGTACATCCAGGCATGCATCTCTGGTGCATTAAATAATATGTCTGAACTCTTTAAAATCTGCAGGGAACTATCCAACCCTTCCACAGTCTCCTCACGCCTCATCTCCCAAGCCCTCTGCAATGTATTGGACACACACTTAACTACAAAATCTCAGGGCATCCCGAGCACCCTTGCATCCTTCCCTCCCTCCCTCACTCTTCCACCCCCTTGCCTCATATGCCCCCCCACCCTCCTTCTTCCATTCTCTCCTCCTTCTTCCCTATCACACCTGTTGAGGTCACCAGAGTTGTCTCCTCCATGAAGGTCTCCTCCAAACAGGTTTCCCCTGCTCCTCCAGAACCATTAAGGACAATATTGGCTCTCTTGCCCCTGCACTTACTAATTTGTGCAACCACTCTTTTGAAATCAGTCATCCTTTGGCAGTGAATGCAGTTGCAGCAGGATCACAGGATACAGATAAGGAGCTGGATGGAGGACTGTGAAGGGATCTTCAAGTTGCAAAATGACACACCTGGAGGGGTAGAGGCCAATCTATGTTACCATTCTTGGAATTTGACACTACAAACAGAACCATATCCACTGTAAGGAAGGCATGGTATCAAGAATAGACAGACACAAAGGATCAAAGTTCAAGGATGTTTATTAAACTGTATAAGTAGGTTGGAAAACCGCCTAATCTAAACCTAAATCTAAGATGGGAGCAAGCTACGACCATCAAATAATAATAATAAGGCAGTGCTAGTGGCGTTGTGTCAAATAAAAGGGCCTATACTAAGACAAACCTATTGCTAACTCTTACGCTAAGATACAAAAAGAGTGTGGGATAGGGTTTCACAAGAAAGAAAGAAGTGTTCACAAATGGTAAGTCAGGATGTGTTAGCCGGGGGTCTCCCTTTTCCACGTTTTGAGGACGGGACAAAGCAGGACTCCTGAGAACAGCACACTCTCGAGCTTTCCCTGCACGAGACAACAGTTCCTGCTCACGTTTCAGGACCTTCGGTGCGTAAGTCTCATTTCTACAAAAATACTCTTGCCCCAAGGACCTGATGGCTTCCAAAAATAACAAACAAAATAAGTTCTGTCTGAAATGTATGTTGGGTGATGGTTTCACCTCTGGGTCCCTCTCTTCTGGGTGCAGACCCCTCAAACAGTTATTATCAATATCAGAATCTTCTCAGTTTCTCTCTTCTGTTCGGAGGATCTGATAGGTTCAAATAACAAACAAAACGTTCTTTCAGATTGCACTAGACTTGATGATTCCTCACTCCCTATATCCCCCTTTCTGGGCACAGAACCCTCTCGAATATCAGTCTCCCTCCCATCGGGTTGTATCTGGCTTTCTATTCTACGTGTCGCTGGGTAATGGCTTTCACCCCTGGATCCCCCTCTGCCATGCTCAGACCCTTCTCAACTGTTTGCCTCCTTCTATCAGGTTCACTCTGGCTCTCATTTGCAGGCTTTCTTCTTTTGCTTTCACAGTTCAATTCCCCATGTATGTGATGACTTCTCTCTTGGGTCCCCCTCTTCCAAGCGCTGACCCCTCATGAATCTCAACCTTCCTGCGTCAGGCTCGCTATCACTTTTGCAAAGATTTTTTCTCTTTAGCATTCACAAATCCTAATGTCTTTTTAAACAGTTCTCCGTGGACATCCCTCTGCTGGGTTCACTTTTGTCAACACACTGTTTCTTGGGACTTTAGACTTTGCCCCTTTTAATTGACATCCCTTTGTGGGTTTCACTCTTGCCACTTCACAATTTCTCTTAATTGGCATCCCTCCGCCGGGTTCACTATTGCCATTTACCAATTCCCTATACTTGGGAGGATAACTCAGGGGCAACATGCTCGCCTTGGAAGCAAGTCGACATGAAGCAACACAGGTATGATCCCCGGGTCTGCGCTTAGAATCTTCTGGGTATTAAGCACGTTATAAATAATCTATCATATCATATACTTTCTTCTGCTGAGGGATTCACCTGCCTTACGTTCTCAAAGGTTTCTTGTTGAAAGACTTTCGACTGTACGGGGATTTTGCTTGACCTCTGTATGACCACTTTGACTTGTCTCAGAGGCTCTCCTACAGCCTTCTGATACTAGTAGTTTAAATCAACACGGGTTCAACCAGAGTCTCTCGAGTTAGCACACACATGGTGCCACTCTCCTCTGCAGCTGGTCTTCCCTGAACAATGTACATTTCTTTCAACTTTGTCACTTTGTGACTTTCATACACCACTGTTCGGTTTCTTTATCGGTTCTCCCCTCGACTCGCCACCTGTGATGAACCGCTTGGCTTTCTTTGTGTCTGGAGTCAAGGCCGGTTCCATGGTAGTAGGCCTCTCCCTTGGTCCTGCTGATCAGCGTAAGCACACTCCATGTACCGTTGACATCTGCTGCAACACATTTGAGCTATTGTTTGTGGTCTTACAATTCCTTTCGGGGAGGTCTCACGGGCCTGGCTCGAAAGGGCACGGTCGCTTCTCTCCTTGTCACTTTCTTGGTTTGCACCATCTTTCTCCTGCTCTTGAACTTCTGTGCTGCGTTAGTTCTCTTGTTGTGCGGTCTGTCTTGCTTGTCTTGTGCTCTTGTGATCCACCTTTTATCCGTTTGGGGAAGAGAAAGGGCCATTAGATGTGTGTGTGATTCTGGTCAATTACCTGACTCTGCCTGACCTTTGTGTCGGTACATGTCAGGTAAACAGCTCTAGAGTTAGTCTGTTGTCTTTGTGTCAGGAGAAAGAGTTTGTGTTGGAAAAGGGGAGAGGTAGAGTTTCGAAGTGTTCTGCGTTGTGGGATGGGGAAGAGATGTTATATGGAATTATAGCCTTCATCCTAGGGGGGATAGGTGATTTCCGAAGTTTGTTAGGGTTTGTGAAATTAATGGGTGGTGATTTTTGTCAAAGCAGATTGTGAGTTCAGAAAATAATAATTAGAGGGACGTGGAAAAGAATGATCTTAATTATTTGTGTATGTAACAGAACGACAGGGATCATGGAATTCACTGTCCTCAACTTCTCCGGAATAATACTGCGTCTCCCATTGGTTATCTCCCCAAGCACAATCATGGGCTCCTCTACCCAGGTGATCTTTCCCCGCTCGTCTGCCTTCAGGGTTTGGATAAGAGAGGGCCAGTTCTTCCCTGGCCACCTGAATAAGGGATTCCAGGATCTGCCTGGGAGAATACTCTCAGGTTTCTCACAGCACCCGAGCCCATTGAAAGTGTATGAGCAACATTCTTGTCCACCTCTAGTCCTGCAGGTTCTGAAGGGAAGGTTGCATATGATATGAGTGGTGAGCAAGGCTGGACAGAGCTCACTGAGCGTTCAAATATAACTAAAGTTTTGAGTATAAATCAATATGCAAAGAACATTTGACAATATATATATATATTTAGTTATGTAGTTATGGTTAAGTTGATGTTTCCATAGGAAGAGCACTTTTTGGGCGGCTTATAACTCCGCTCCCCCTGGATGAATCCACACCAAACTTTGCAATTCTTTTTGCAAAATTTGGTGATGTTTGGTCCAGGGAGGGAAAAGTTATAGGGGGGGGTGTCCCAAAACGTCTTTTATTCCCATAGACTGAATGGGGGAAAAACTTTGCGCACATCTACAGCCCAAACCGCTGGACTGATTTTCACCACATTTGCGGCAGGAGCAGCAGCTTGGTCCCAAAAGCGTGCTTTTGTAAATTTGGTGCCAATCCGTCCAGTAGTTTTCTTTAAAATGACCAGAAAGTGTGTCTCAAAAAATGTGTGAGATCTATGTCCGCTCGGCGGACACACTTCCCTGTTCGCTCCGCGGACAAGATACCGATTGGCTAATCCATAGCATCATGTCCGCAGCCATGTGGCGCCTTCACTGATTGGATGTTGAATGGCGTGAAGTGCGTCAGATTCTTTCGCTACTCCTGCCATCTTTCATTCGTGTCTTGGTGTACGCAGACATCGTCGCTAACACATATAAAACAACACACCATTCCACTTGTTAACCTTAGGAAATACTGTTTCAGAAGGTGAGGATTAATGAGGCTGGGATGGGGTGTGGCAGTAGGAAGTAAAAAAGTGGGGTTTATTGTCACCAAAGTAATACAGTAAATTGGAAGTTGCTGCTCCATATAGTGTCCACTAAGTACAGGCGAAGGATTTCTGCGCCTGTGTAACAATGTATTTAAAATAATATTGCAGACAGACTGGCGTTATAGAGTTTAAAATCTGAGGCAGCCACCTGCACTGTTTGATGGAAACAGCGGGTCTGCAAGTGTTTGGGAGTACCAGTTTTCATGCATGCATTCAGATATGTTGTTGCAAAAGCACAATGTATTTTCGTTCTGAGTGAAGGTTACTTAGTTTGCTTTTTTGGTTGCGAGCTCAGTAGACCCACGTATGCGACTGAACCCATAAGGGTCAATTGTTTTCTGACCTTGAGCCAGAGGGAAAATTCAGTAAGAATGCAGTGAGTGAAAGTTTTGGAAAAAATACCATTTGATAAGGTTACGTATTGAAAAAGTTTGTAAGACTCATGCAATATCAGTTCGAAAAAGATTCTTTGGTGCACATACATTGCTGTCTGGGTTTAACAAAGACAATGGAGACGGTGAATATCGTGTACGTTTATTTTTGACGACTCTATACCGGAACGAGTTTTAATTTTTTATTGCCACAACAATAATTTGGCATTGTAACAGAGGTACTATCTTTCTGTGTAGATGGCATTTTTTTGTTACTTATGGAGAGTGCAGATTCTCGCCCTTTGTAGACTATCACTAGGTTAACCCATGTTAACCGCTATTATTTCTTTAAAATGTCATGTATGACCACATCGAATTGTGTAGCAGTTTCCACGTTATTTCTGTCTTTTTTGCAATTGTATGATGAAGGTTGGGTATTGGTACGCATTTTCTGTTAGTTTTCCAACAAGCTACATTCTGCCGTACTATGATTGCCATGGATTCCAAATGCCAAGTGATGGTTTCTTTCCACGCCAGATGCACATACTAGTGACCGGCTGCCTAACCGTTACGGTTTTTGGGACGACAGGCCCGGACCCATTTGTCCATACACTGGAGTGGCCATTAGGAGTAACATAACATGTTTTATGGTGGTGTATGCCGAAGTGCATGCCAACGTCTTGGAAATCACCGTGCGAACGAAGCAGTTGCTTTATGGAAAGCAAAAAGTTTGCGTATGCGAAAAGAACAACGTGTGCATCACAATTAACATTTTCGAAGACGACCCAAGAAACAAGGTTAATTGATTGAAAATGGGACTAGTCAGATGGTGTCGAACAGTTTATTGTGAAACAAAAGTACTTTGCAAAATCTAAAATGTTAATGTTTTCTTCAACAAAGCAGTTTATTATTTCAAAATGTAACGTGCTACGTTGTACGTTGCTGTGTGTTCATTTTCAGGTTCTGCGTCACGGCACGTACTTTTGCTTTTTGCAGGCTGCCATGGAAATCGAAGAGGGGCCATGTATGGAACAGCCTCCTTCCCTTTCTATGGTGGCCATCTTGGAAAAGGATTTTGTTTTGTAATACGGGACGCCACAGGATTCCGGAATTATAATGCGAAATCCTATTTTTTGGTGGCACACCTTACTGCTTTGCAAATCTAGATTTTTAATTACAAATCTTATTCCGTCTATGTCCTTTACTGAGAAATATAAAGAAGATGGAGTGTATGGGACTTTTAAAAAAAATATATGTTTACACTGTGAAAGTTGGTTCTTACAGGAAAATGTAGTTTGTTTACGGATGTAATAAGGACATTTGTGAACGGAAATGAGGAAAGAGGCACCAAACAGTAATATGGGGGGGTAGGTGGAGGGGGGGAAATGTAGTGTGCTTGTTATTTGTAAGGTAGGGGCAGTGTTTCTCATGCTCCATTACAGCAGTGGTGCTATTTTTTGGGGAGGAGGGATGGGTTTCGCTCATGTCATTTTCAGATAACTAGAACTTTTGCTAAAAGTATGTAATGTGTACTACATTGCTAAAGGCTGACTATGAATAAGTGTTGGAGCTGTGCAAGGGAAATGTTGAAGGTGGACGTTCCTACATCAATCTAAAATGTATTTCCACACTGTCCACGAGGCATACATCTTATTGTTAAGTGTGTATGGATTCTCGGACACGTCACCGTCCTGTACACCAGCATATGGTCATGTGGCATTCTCCGCAAGGTGTGCAATTAAGTCAGAAGTTACTTTACATTATGGTTACGTGCCAGTACTACAAAACGATGACCTTTAGCAAAAAACTTTGTTAAAGGGGCGGTATGGTTAAGTTGCCCTACTAAAAACCTGTGAAATTCAGTAAAAAAACGTTGTTAAAGGGACGTTATGGTTAAGTTGCACTACTAAAAACCTGCAAAATTCAGTAAAAAAACTTTGTTAAATGGATGTTATGGTTCCAAGTAAAACCGAAAAACCCCTGAAATTCGCCAGGTATGGTGTCCGGGGAATGTTCGTAGGGGGTGTCCTGAGGACGCTGTCTGTATTCTTCTCTGTCAAGTTGAATGTGTTCTAAGAACACTCGCCGTGTCCTGAAATGTTCGCAAATACACAAAATGGAGGTGTTCTGAAGACGTTGTCGAACACTTGCTGTGTCCTGAAATGTTCGCAAATATGAATGGGGGTTGTGGCTGGCAAGATGAATGTGTTCTAAGAACACTTGCGGTGTCCTGAAATGTTCGCAAATAAACAAAATGGGGGTGTTCTGAAGACGTTTCTTAGAACACTCATGGTGTCCGGGGAATGTTCGTAGGGGGTGTCCTGAGGACGCTGTCCGTATTGTTCTCTGTCAAGTTGAATGTGTTCTAAGAACACTCGCGGTGTCCTGGAATGTTCGCAAATACACAAAATGGGGGTGTTCTGAAGACGTTGTCGAACACTCGCTGTGTCCTGAAATGTTCGCAAATATGAATGGGGGTTGTTGCTGGCAAGTTGAATGTGTTCTAAGAACTCTCGCGGTGTCCTGAAATGTTTGCAAATAAACAAAATAGGGTGTGCTCTGAGGACGCTGTCCGTATTGTTCTCTGTCAAGTTGAATGTGTTCTAAGAACACTCGTGGTGTTCTGAAATGTTCGCAAATAAACAAGATGGTGGTGTTCTGAAGACGCTTCTAAGAACACTTGCGGTGTCCTGAAATGTTCGCAAATAAACAAAATGGGGGTGTTCTGAAGACGTTTCTAAGAACACTTGCGGTGTCTTGGAATGTTCGTAGGGGGTGTCCTGAAGGCGTAGTCCATATTGTTCGCTGGCAAGTTGAATGTGTTCTGAGAAGGCAGGTATTCAAGGAGCATCAAGAGTATGCTAACAAATGGATCAATTGGAGTGCTCACACTCAAACACAAAAAAGGGGGGCCACCCGACTCGGCGTACCTAGCCCCAGGGAAGAACACCCTAGCCCTGGAGGGGGTGCCTGTCCCTGGGTAGCGCGATATAGAAGAGAGTACTGTCCCTCAACCTTCTATACTGGTGGCAGTGTCTGTTGGCAGACGCAGATCATCCAAAAAGAAAAAGGATAAAAAATGGTACTCTCCAGAAGGTTGAGCAATATTCAACAAAGCTGTGGATTAGATCTTAGGGCTGCTCGATCTGAGGTGTGGGTACAACCTGCGGAGCAGGTCAACTGTTTGTATACCTTCCAAAGTGTATAACCTTAATGGTGCCCGTGGGTCACTGAGGTTGGGATGGAAAAACAGTTCAACTGGAGAAACCACTGGTGGGTAGAGCAGTAAAACACAGCCGAAGGGCTGGAGGACTAAAAATTGGCTCTTAAAAAAATGTTTAGCTCACTCGATAGTATTATTTAGAAAAAAGTCTCTCCTTTGTTCTTGAGAGGCACTCGGGCTCTTTTTTTCTGCTGCCTCCACACACCCGAGGCGTTCCTATGGAGCCAGCTGCTTCATTACGACGCCAACGCGAGCCCGTTTGACCGCGTTTTTGCGCTCTTTTTATAGGCGATGGGCCTTACTTTGCCAGAATCGTCAGTCCGGAGCTGTACAGCCAGATACAGCACACGGACCACCCAGAGGCGAGCAGCAGCCCCGTTGCAGGTACGGCCCACACCCAGGCCACACAGCTTTGTCTCCACATAGCCTCTGCCATGTTTGTTTGCAGGCCACCTTACCCTCATTTGTGTTCTTTAACAGGTACGCTTGACCTGTGAGTTCGCTTGCCGCTTTTTTGCATCATATTGTGGTGCTTTGAACAACCCTTTATCTCCAATCGCCTCCTGCCTCCTACTTTGGACGCTGGCCCAGAGGTAAGGGCTCTCTAGCTCTTTACATTGGCACTACTAAACTGCACCTGCCTGGGTGTTTTACCACATAGGGGCTCACATTTTTTGTCCCCTTGGCACTCCTTCCACCAATAGTGTGCATGGTGCACTCACCCCACTGTTTTGACCACCATTCCTTCCCCTCGTGACCCATTCATGCACTTCCCCTCCTCTCTCCGGCGGTAAGACCCCTCACAGGTGCCCAGGCACCCTTACCTCTCCTGTAATAAATGACCCTTACAGTTCCTGTTCCACATGCTCACCCAAATGCATTAAGAGCTCCACCCCTACGCTTGCACTGATTTGTAGTTGCCAGTGTCCCTCACAAGCCCTGATTGCTTTTCCCCCTCTTTCCTTCCCACCCCCCTTTTTCTTTTTGTCTCCCTACAGGAGACACCAGCAATTCTCGATCTCGTTCAGCTTTTCTCTGAACCCTGGCAACCCAGTTTGCATTTACAATCACGGTCCTGATGAAGATGGCTCGAATCCCTAACGCCATTGAAACCGGTCGACCCCTTTCGGTCATGAGGGCTCTCATGACCCACCTCTGATCTCTTCCATACCAACAGAGAGACTTTTTTCTGAATAATACTTGCTGTAGCACACTCATCACCATCGAGTGAGCTAAACATTTTTATAAGAGCCAATTTTTAGTCCTCCAGCCCTTTGGCTGTGTTTTACTGCTCTACCCACCGGTGGTTTCTCCAGTTGAACTGTTTTTCCATCCCAACCTCAGTGACCCACGGGCACCATTAAAGTAATACACTTTGGAAGGTATACAAACGATTGACCTGCTCCGCAGGTTGTACCCACACCTCAGATCGAGCAGCCCTAAGATCTAATCCACAGCTTTGTTGAATATTGCTCAACCTTCTGGAGAATAACATTTTTTATCCTTTTTCTTTTTGGACGATCTGCGTCTGCCAACAGACACTGCCACCAGTACAGAAGGTTGAGGGACAGTACTCTCCTCTATATCTATCAAGTAGGCGATACACCACGCGCTACCCAGGGACAGGCACCCCTGCCAGGGCTAGGGTGTTCTTCCTTAGGGCTAGGTACGCCGAGTCGGGTGGCCCCCCTTTTTTCGGGTTTGATTTTGAGCACTCCAATTGATCCATTTGTTAGCATACCCTTGATGCTCCTTGAATACCTGCCTTCCTAGAAAAACCGTTGTTGTTGTGCTACCATACGTTTTCCTTGTTAACGGTTAAAAGGACGATCATGGTTGTACCGTGCACTCTAGCTTTCTAAGCTTTCCCTGTTGTTTTCAAGAATGTGTTCTAAGAACACTCGCGGTGTCCTGAAATGTTTGTAAATAAACAAAATGGGGTGTCCTGAGGACGCTGTCCGTATTGTTCGTTGTCAAGTTGAATGTGTTCTAAGAACTCTCGCGTTGTTCTGAAATGTTCGTAGGGGGTGTCCTGAAGATGCTGTTCGTATTGTTCGATGGCAAGTTGAATGTGTTCTTAGAACACTCATGGTGTCCTGAAATGTTCGCAAATAAACGAAATGGGGGTGTTCTGAGGACACTGTCCGTATTGTTCGTTGTCAAGTGGAAAGTGTTCTAAGAACTGTCGTGTTGGTCTGAAATGTTCGTAGGGGGTGTCGTGAAAACGCTGTCCATATTGTTTGCTGGGAAGTTGAAAGTGTACTAAGAACACTCATAATGTCCGTGGACATTAAAAGTTTCCATAGACCATAGTTGAAATGTTTGACTCTATCGATGTGATATGCTGCGGTGGTTGTTGCCAGGGCATAGAGTCTTGGTTGCATTTGGCCATGCACCCAAGACTCTATGCCCTGGCACCAACCACCGCAGCATATCACATTCATATTTGCTTATAACTTTGGGTGAAAAACAAATGTATAAGGAACAAAGGTATTAGATACTATGGATGTCATATGCTGCTATGGTTCGCCTTATGATTGTATACTTACTGTTTGGTCTAGTAACCGGAGTACATGTATTTCTTGTTCATTTCTGTGATAAAAGAAAATAGCATGTTAGTATTAGTATTTTGTAATGACTTATTACATTGTATAATCAACATACTTTTTTTTTTTTTGGACCCTCATATTTAGTAGATTACAAATCAGAGTACTGTGCAATTTGCTCAGTTTCTGTATTTGTTGCTAAAATCATTGGGTATGTGGGAGAAAAAAATCCATGTTGGATTAAAAAAAAACTTTTTCTGTTATGCTACACTTTATTTGTTTGTTTGTTTTCAATGTTCACTGGTTTCTGACTAATGCTTTATACTTTGGCTTGTTGCATTTTTTTGGAGCAGTAACATATTATTTATTTGTTTGGATATTATAAAATTTTGGAGCAGTTAGATACCAATTGGCATATTCTAACTGTCTATTTTTTTATATATATTTTAGTGGTATTGATTTATCTATTTGGATATTGTTAAATTTTGGGACAGTTAGATACCAATTGGCGTATTCTAACTGTGTATTTTTTGGTCTAATTTAGTGGTATTCATTTATCTGATTAGTTGTTGTAGAATCTTTGAGAAGTTAGATAGCTTTTGGAGTATTCTAACAGTTTATATCTTTTTAACACAAGTTTACTTAGGGTTTAAATACAGTTTAGTTATCAAAATTTGGTTTTAAGAACATCAAATAAGCGTTTGTAAGATTTCCTGGTAATCTCTGCTTTAGAGTAATGTTACTATCATTACATTCAAACCATCCACATTTCTTTTTTATATATGCAGTGTAGTGCCCTGAATTGGTTGTGGCTCCTATGTGGTAGATTATACCTATTGTTGTGAAGGTTTTCTTACCAAGTGATATTTGACCATGTGTGAAACCAGTCAGCTTGCAGTTGTTTTTGGTACCATCTGCATTGTAACGTAGAAGCATTAGTATTATGTATTTACTATGTGTTTGTATTACTAACGTGGAGCGATTATCTGAATTGCAGGTAGAGCATAATCTACCATGGTTTGCATTTTGTACAAGTCGCTGAAATGGAATGGATTCACAATTTGGTATTGATATATATATGAAGTTTTCATTGGGGATTTCTTCTTGTGTCACATTGTTGCTGAGAGTGCATGTATGTTTCCACATGTATGAAATCTGAAAGATTTCATTTATAGGTAAGTTTTCGTTTTCCAGTACTTGTAGTACGTACATTAGAAATTATTGTGGATCTTCCTGTGAGTTTATAGTGAATTTCACCATTCCAGCACAGTAGTCCAATTGTTGTCTTATTCCATAAACACTATACGTGTTGTCAGGATTGTTTGCTGCATTTCTGTGAAGTACTAACATTTGCAAACACAATAGGTCTGTACTGTGTAAGTAAATGTTGTCAACAATTGGTGGTAATTGAAATAGAATATTCATTGCTACATTTGCGTAGCAACTTACACCAACTATATTTGAGAATTTAAATGGTCCAGGTAGTTCTATATCTAACTGTTTTTTTGGAGTTTGTCTTCCTTCTTTAAAGAAGTACCTGGTTTACTTTCCCTAATTGATTCTTTTTTGCTTGTGGTACTTGATGAAGTATTAGTTTCTTTTACTCTCTTTGGAGGATTTGCAGTGACATTCTGTTGCATTTCTGTTTGATTTATTTTTCTTTTATAACGTTTTACTTTTTGTGGAACAGAATATGTGTTTAGGTGGGGGTGTATAGTGAGCGAAGTCTATTGTATTCTAAAATGCAAGGAATATCAGGGTTTATTTTACTTGCATCAAAGTTGATTAGAAATAGACCGTCAAGTGTACGCAAGCCTGATAGTGCTACGTAGCTCATGCCTTCTTTAAAGACTGTATTACCAATATCTATCATTGCTTTGTCTAGGGTAAGACCTTGTGATTTATGAATCGTGACTGCGTATGCAAGAGTTAGAGAAAATTGTTCTCTGCGTACTTACATATCTTTGAAGAGAAGAATCTAGCTGTTGAGCGTCCTATCCTTTTTACTTCTGAAAGTTTGTCAAAGAGTATATTGACAAACTGAATTTTGTTGTCGCGTGGGTATGTTTGAAAGCCAACAACTGTACCCAGTGCTCCATTAACTAGTCCTTGGTCCACGTCAAGGTTACGTTTAAGCATTACTCTGCAATTTAAGGATAATTGTAATATCTTTTCTAAGCCTGCTGTGTTTGAGATTGATTTTTCTAAACTATTTAGTCTTGTTGTGGCTTGGTCACACATGGGTAGTGTCATACCATGTACATCTAGTTTGTCTGTGGCGCTAATTTCCATGATTGGTTGCATTTCTTTACTTAGCATGATTTCATTTAATTTGAAACGGCTTGCAAGAGTTGGCATTAAGGCCATACAATTGACATTTTTGTGGGCTAATTGTTCCATCTGTAGCACATGCATTATCGCCATAAAGTGCATTAATGTGCCGGGTTTTCAATATTGTTTCTGCTTCTTTAGAAAGTATACCAACTCTGATACTTTTTAAAATGTTGGCATAAGTGAGATCTGCAGATTGCCGCATGTTTTCTGTTAATTCTCTGTATTGGAAATGTTGCCAAAGGTTGACATTTCCAATGCTGCCAACAGTTTTACGGCAGAGTTTGTGTCCTAATGTTTTAAAAATAGGCTCACCTTTTACTGGTGTTAATTGAAGCAGATCTCCAAAAACAATAATGTGTTTTCCTGCAAAGAGCTCTTCATAGTCTGTTTTGAGTACTTCTTGTAATCTGAGGTGAATAAAAGCTAACATCAGGTTGGAGAGCATGCTCACTTCATCTATTAGTAGCATTTTCATTTGTTTCAATACTCTGCGTAATTCCATTGCAGCTTCTGCAGAAAGTTTGTAATAGTCTAATTTGTTCTGGTGTTCTACTGGTAATAGTAGTAATCGGTGTAATGTAACACCACCTATGTTGTAGGCAGCTAAACCTGTGGGGGCAGTGACAACAGCTGACAGTTTGTTGTTTGTCAATTGTTGAAGGAACTTACTAATGATTTTGATTAGGAATGTTTTGCCAGAACCAGCTTCACTACTGACGTACAGTAGTATAGGTTTATAATTATGGCAGGAACATTCTTTATTTTCATGTTTTACACCATGTGCAATTTGTTTTGTTACTTCTTGAAAAATGCTACTTTGCTCATTGTTTAGTTTTGAATGTAGTATAGTTAAGTCTTCTTTATCTTCATACTGACACATGGTGTTTTCTACTTCTATCATAGCTAATTCTGCCTCATTTATTATTAGTGGTTCTCCCAGTGGTTCTTGGCTTCCTGTTACAGAAGGTTGACTACTGTCAGGAGTGTCCTTATCTAGTTGGGCTTGGAGTTCTTCTTCGTGTTGCTGTTCATTGTGCAACATTGTTTTTTACTGTGTAAAGTTTACATAAATTACAGTGCTTTCATTTGCTTTGAAAGCATCCTCATATGAGTCATAGTTATCTAGTATATGTTCTTCTTTTCTCCATGGTTTGAAGAGTTGTAGCAGTGACATGTAATATACTTCTTTATGTTGAGGAGTCTTTAATGACAATTTGATATGATTAATTAAATTTGGTTTAGTGAGTTTAACTAAGCTGCCTTCACAGTTTGTCACTCTATATTTACCTTTTTTTCAACAGGCTATTGTTTCTATATCTTCATATGATTTTAGAACTCTTTTTCTAGATTTAGCTGGACCAAGACTTAGCCATACTATATTCAGATTTATTATACAATGCAGTACCAGTTAAACGATCAGCTGCTTCATATGATCCACATTCTCTATGGGTGAGCATTTTTATGCCCAAGCTGTATAATTTCTGAGACACTGTTTTATCTGATAACAGGTCATTCCAGAGGTCTTGGAGCTCTGTCTTTTCTGCTTTAGTTAAGTATGCTGTGCCATATCGTACAACTGCAGTAGAATTGTCTGAAATGTACTGCACATCTATGTTTGCATTCCATAAGTGGGCAATGACTACATTATAATCATTGATATATTTTTCTTCTTCTTTTCTTTTTATGTAATATGTATTTTTAGGCGACTTACCTTTAGCACTATGTCTAACTGAAGACATGAGGTTGTTCGCTTGACCTGTATTTGTAACTGGTCTAGGGAAACCAAATCGGCATTTGGTGTAGTATTTCCCTTTGTTTTTATATTTGCGACGACAATATTTTCCACATTTGTGTCTTTGAAATTGTAAAATTTGTGCATGAAGATCACTATTTGTGGCTTCTGATGGAATTTCACAAGTGACATATTTTTCAATAAACTGTAAAACAGTGGCATCACTGTCTTGACCAAATTTAGGAGCATCTTTAATCCATAAAAGCATGTGGATATGTGGTGCTCCTCTGGCTTGGTATTCTTTTCTCCAAAAGAAGTGTTGCACTTCTCCAAGGGGAGGAACAGTTTTATTACAAATAAAATGTAGCATAGCAATGAAGCGATGGTGAAAATATCTTGAAAGTTAACAGGATCCAAAGAACAAAGTTCTCCAGGTGTTAGTATATCTATGTTTGTTTTGTTTTTATTTGATATGCGTAGGAAATCATGTAAATCTTCCTATGCATATTCTGCACAACTTAATGTAACAAACCAAGTGGGTGGGCCAAGGTTTCTGATCATACAACGTACATCTCCATGACGTCGAAACCAATACTCTTTAGTACCACGCATATTTGCTAATAGATTTGTAATATTTGATTGTAAAACCTCATCCTTTTGTTGCACTTTTTCTAATAATTGTGTAGCTGTCATATTTTGAAAGTGTGATCCTGATTTTAATATGTGTGCAACTCCGTAACATAAAGTTGCTAGTTCACTTTCAAAGAGTAGGTGGAATATGTATTACACATTTTGTCTAAATCTGGGATCTTCAGAATACATCCGTAATGAGCGGTATTCTGAAGCTGATATTTGAATAGGTCTGTCATCATACCTTCCTCCTTTGCCAGTAGGAAAGAGTAGAGGAAAAGCAAGTGCTTCTATACTTTTTTCCCATATGCTGATTGGCGATCATTTTGTTTGACGCATTTGGTTCGTTTCAAATACATCTTCTACGGTGTCATTACAGTGCAAAGGATGAATTGTATAATGGTCTAAAGTATTTGATATTGTAGCAGGATCTAGTAGCTCAAATTGACCAGCTTCTTGTGTTTCTTGAATTATTTCAGTTGTATCTTTCAAGTTTTCTTCAATATTAATTTCTTTGTAATATTCATTATTCTCTTTAAGATATTGGAAGGCTTGTCTAACTTTATATAAATCTACCAGCTGTTGCCATATTTTTTTGTCTTTTGTAGTTACTCCATTTACTAAGATAATTAAAGATTGCTGCATTGGACGTTGCACTCCTAGAGTATGCACATTTTCTTTTAGATCTAATGGTAAATAAACTACTTTTCCACAAATGCCTTTTACCAATTCAGAGGGAGGTAATTTTGCTGTTTTTGGTTGAAGGCGTATTATTGCTTGAAATGGGTGTACTGTTTGAATTATGATGCTCTCATATAAATTAAGTTGTTGTAGCAGTTTTGGTACTGGGTATAATTCCAAATTATTTGTCATAGCATGTGAAGGAGTTTGTTGTTGTCAAGGTTTGTAGTGCAGTAACTGCAAAGTATTAAGGGCTCAGTTATTTCGTATTTGTTTTCTGCTACAAGGTAGAGAGCTATTTCAAACCATTTAGAATCTTCATTGTCTTATATTTTGTATGATAGGTCTACAGTTTTTGTGTTACTTTTATAAAAAGTTGTACTGCAACATACACATGCATGGTTTGGTACTTCAGCTGATGTACTTTTAAATTTTAGTATTTCTTTTTTGTATGTGTTTAGCAAAAGGTTGCCATGTGTAGAATTGTTGCTTAATTGGTTTAAAGCTATTTCATTCTGTAAATGGCTTTCACTTCCAAAATATGTTTTCTGGATATAGTGAATTTCTTCAGGTAGGTCTTTTGCTGCACAATGTAGAAGGATGTTATTTAACTTTGCTAGTGCTAAAGCAGGACTTTTAGCATAGTACAGTTTATAGACTAAATTTCTTATAGTTGAATGATGTGTTGATATACTTTTGATGGTTTATAGACATCATTTCGAAATCAAAAATTTCGAAAGTCAAAAAGTCGAAAAAAAAATGTCGAAAAAAATAATGTCGAATTTATTTTTTATGACTTTTTTTTTCGAAATGGGGGGTTCCCCCCCAACCCCAGTTTTTTCTTTTTTTTGTTGTTTTTACCTATTTTCTTATATAAACTAGAGCCCAAAAAAAAATATCGAAAAAAAAAATAATTCGACATTTTTTTTTTCGACATTTTTGATTCGACTTTTTTGACATTCGAAATTTTTTATTCGATATTATGACTGGACACCCCTTTTGATATCATGGAAAGTGGTTTTATAAGTAGGTCCTGTAATGCAGGCCAATGAATGTCCTTGTAGTCCTGTGTACTTGTGCACTGGACAGGTATCCATATTTTGCAGTAATTTAATTTTGATTTTGTCTTTGCTTTTTACATATTTATTGAGGAATTGGCATAAAGATTTGAAACATTGTTTGGGAATGTTACACATTTGTGCACTAGATGTTCTGATTCAATTGAATGGAGAGGTAATTCTAAGTTTCCAAGGCATATTTTTGTAAGGAGTACTTCTTGTTCCATTATGGTATTATTCACTTTTTCATAACCTCGACCACTGCTATGTATGGCAATTGTATTTGTTTGCTTTTGTTTGTAAGCTTCTTCATTAAAATATGGCTCTGTGCTCGTAGTGTGATTCCATTCACCTCCGCAGATACTTAAGAAGTTCTTTCTGTTGACATTTCGCTTATTGAGAAGTCTTTTTTGTAATTTAGTTATTAGTTTTGTTAGTGGTTTCATTTTGTTTGACAGTAAAATAAATAACTTTCTTTTGAGAAGAATTGCACTGTCCATCAACGCTTCTAAGATTAATTTCCTGCGATAGGTTTTAAGCATTGAACCTGATTTCTCTCCTGTTTTTATAAGATTTTGAAGGACTTTGTGATGGTACATTTTGGCTAAAATACTTTTCTTGGTATGCTTACATTTCACTATATTAAAATTTGAAGAAGTAGTTTTATCTGTAGTGATAGCTGATTTTCTGTTAATTGTTTTTTGGTTTGTTTTACATTTTGATAGAGGAGGCAAAGTTTGTGTACTTGAAACTTCTTGTGTTTCACTAAATGACTGTATTAGCTGTTTTGTTTCAATTTATTTTACAAATTCTGGTAGAGATGGATGCTTATGTTGGACACTTTTATTTTCATTTGCTCTTCTTTTGCGTTGCTTTCTACGGACTTGACTTTTCATAGGCATTCTTTAGGGTCTGTTGAAAAAAATAAAGAAGGTATGGGTTGGGGTGTTCTGCAATGTATGTGTGCTGTGTGCATGAGTGTTTGAGTAAGATGATAAAGATGTATGTAATAGTGTGTGATTGTGCATTGGGAACTACAACTAGTAGGGATAGGTATTCTTGAATTTATGTGTTACTGAACTGGGGATCAGATGACAAAAAAAAGTAAGCTAGTGGTGTGGAAAAGTACAAATAGTAAATCTAATGTATACAATTAAAACAGTTGTTTGTTCTATATTATGAAAATTGTAGCGGTTCAGTTGGGTAATTTGTGTGTCCAAAAATAGGAATTTGTGGGCCATTCTGGCTGTAAATCGATGTTTAAGACATGGAGATTTTTGGACAAAATGGTACACAATCTCTATTTTTAGGCACAGAAATAGCTTATATTAACTTTATAGTAAGTTTGAGTAATAGTACAAATATTATGGTGATGTTCTACTTACTTTTTTTCTTAAATTAACAGGTAACTTCTTAGTTCTTCTTTGTTCTTCTAATTTGGCTGCTTCTTTTCAGGAGACTGGTCTTCACTGCAATTGTAAAAGCTTCAAATTAGTAACTTTGTTTGTATATAGCGCTGTTTTTAATTTAGATATTGATTTTTTTAATTGAAATCCTCAGTGCCATTAAACTTATTTATTTACATAAGGTACATTGCACCAGTTCAGTACATATGATATGTTCTTAATGAACAAATTGTATTAAATGATTAACTGTAGCAAAAAAATATATTTACTATGTCTTGTGAAATTTATAATATACCAGTGAATACCACTATTTCTGTAAGTAAGCTGTTCTAGGTAATAGCGCCTCAATGTCATGTCTAAATGAAAGTAATTAAGTAAATAAATAAATAAAAACAAAAACATGAAATTGTATAAGTATTTTTTTTTAAGATTTAAACATAGATTGTGCCTGCATGCAATTTTGTTTGAATATATGTAGTCTATGTATTCCATTTAAAAAATGTTAGTTTAACATGATTTGAGTGTGTGTGTATAAAGAAAGTAAATAGTATAAAGGTTTAGAAGTGATAGTTGATTTTAGGAAATTGAGAAAAATACAGTAAATTCATTTTACAGATTACACAAGCTAAAAGTCTGTTTGAAAATGTGTTCATCTACTGTAAAGAAAATATGCATACCTGAAGTTTGTGTTCATGCATATGGATATGCATGGAGCTGCAAGTAGAAATCTTGGAGATTTGTACAGTATTTCTGGTAGATGGTGCTTGCCAATGATATGACACTTGTACTCAGGGAGATTCACAGTACATTTGCAGTGCTGATCTATGATGATGCAGTTAGATGTAGAGGTCTTGAATGTGATTGGTGCATGGTCATGTGATTTCTTAGCTACATCCAATGAGGGAATGGCAGAGAGAGTGAAGTGGAAATGGTAGAAGGGCTGTTCATGTTACGATATGTCAGCGGACATGGCAGTAGTTTGCAGACATCGGGAGTTACAACCGGGGATTTTTGGGTTCAGAAGTCATGCAAATGAGAATGAGTACTAAAAGGGATTGGTCAGGAAAGTTTACTGGGTGTGTTGTGCCAGAAGAGAGTTTCTCATATACTGTTTTTGCTGAGAGAACAACAGATAGCTATGTCTGTTTATTTTAGGAAAAAGATTGTATGGATTTTGGGAGATTCATGGATATATTGGTTGAAGGTGCATGCAGAAAGCTGTGGAGTAGCTGTAGATCTTGGATTCCCACATGTGGAAGTACACTGGCATGGAGTATGTGAAATGAAGTGGCTGGATTTGCTACCTCTCTGTGCCACTTTGGAGACAGAGCAACATCCAGACATAATTGTAATTCATTGTGGAGGGAACAGTTTAGGACATGTGACTGGAACTTCTTTGCAATTTGCTATGAAAGAAGGACTTCGGAAGGTTATGGACATGTTTCCTAATTCTCAAGTGATATTTTCTCGGATTGCGCACAGGCAAATGTGGCTTCGTTCTTCTTCATTTGGTCCACAAATGGAAAAAGCAAGGCGCAATGTTAATAAAGCTATTTGTGCCTTTCTAAAGGATTTTGGCATGTCTTCTTTTCACAATGAAAATATTCTGTTTCGTAGTACAAACATTTTTCGCAAAGATGGAGTCCATCTTACTTATGGTGCGAATCAGCTTTTTCGGAGAAATGTACAAAATGCATTGCGACCTTTTTTGGAATTGCAACATCCATTTTGAAGTAAGTGTTAAGCATTTATAATTTTTGACTTACAAATACCTCCCAAAGGCTCTTTTCAGAGCCACCACTTCCTCCCAGAGAAAATTGCAATGTTTGTGATAGGGTAGCAACCCAATTATTTAAATGTTCGCGAACTGTCCGCGGACTTCTAAAAAATACAAAGGGCCCTGCTTCATTTATTTTCACTTCTATTTTTTAACTGTGAAAGGCGGCTCTGAAAAGAGCCTTATTTTTTTTGATATTTTGTATTTTTCTTTGTTTTTTTATACACGACACACTAGGAGAGGAGGGGAAAGGAAGGTAAATGGGGGGACACCAACCAGAGGAATAAGAAAGGGCGAGCTGAGAGAGGAAGATGTAGAGTGGGTTTTATTTGGGTAGTGAGTAGATCTTCTCATGCTCTGAGACGATAGTCTCAAAAGCACTACGAAGTCGCTCCCCCCCTGCAGAGTACTGTGTCACAGTACATACATACAACTGTGACCCTCGAAAGGTAAGGGTCATCAGCATTCTGTATGGCCTGTGAGGTATCTTGAGGAAGAAGCTGTCCCACAGAGGTGGTCCTTGTGGTGACAGGATCAGAAACAGAGGATGAAGTAGAGGAAATCGACCTGCTACGTTCTTCGCAAGGTACAACCCTGCGAATAGCCCCAGAGTGAAATGACCTCAGGTGTTGCTTCATAGTAGTGGTCCCAAAGCTGTACTTATCGTGGTTCCCGCGACTGAGTATCATTTTCCACTCATTGTAGGTAACATGGTTCGCACAAGCCTTAGGAACATTCCCATGAATGGTAAATAACCGCCACACCCAAGACTCACACCTAGTGCGGGTAGTAGGGTTTTCCTCTACCTCATTCTCATCATCCTCTTCTTCCTCCTCTGTATCCTCACTCCTGTTCCCCTCTTCAGGCCCTTGGGGAGGTGGTGGTGGTGGAGGGGGTGGGGGTGGTGCTGAAGCAGGTGCAGCACCAGGTGGCAGTTCAGCAGCCAGGGATGCCATCTCAATGATGGTGTAATCTGCAGGTGGCAGCAAAAATCGCTGTGTTCTGAAGAATAGCCAGAAACACAATCAGAATAAGCTCTAGGGTGTGGTCTTTTATAGGGGTGCTTGTGCGCGGTCCGCGGACATGCGCGCTGTCTGTGGACAGATCGAACACAAAAAAAAGTTTGAAAAGTTTCAAAAGGTATGTAGAAACTCAACTCAGGATTACTCTGTGGGACTTGTGCCATGGTGAGATTTTATTGAAAAATATTATGGATTAATTGAAAATGTACTTTTAATTTGTTTGGGGACACGAACAGTGTCCGCATTCAGAACACGCGATCAGCGTGGGCAAGGTCATATGATCCGTTCGCGAACAAGTCCGCGAAGGAAGCGCATGTCAGCAGGACACCAAATGCACAGAGATTGGCTAGCGCATGCGTGTTGATGTTCTACGAACACTGTTCGGGTCCTGAACTAATTAAAATTGCGTCACACGTGAAACGAACATTTCAGGACACTGCGTGTGTTCTTAGAACAGTTTATACTTGCTAGCAAACAGTAAGGACAGATATAGTGTTCTTCAGGACACGTCCAATTTCGTTTATGTACGAACATTTCAGGACACCAATTGTGTTCTTAGAACATTTTCAACTTGCTAGCGAAAAGTACGGACAGATATAGTGTTCTTTAAGATACCTCCATTTTCGTTTAATTACGAACAATTCAGGACACCACATGTGTTCTTAGAACAGTTTGAACTTGCTAGCGAACACTACGAACAGGTATAGTGTTCTTCACTTGAAAACGAAATCATTGAAATACTTGGAACACACTCAAATGGTGATGGAAATTATCAATCTTTGTTTAACAAATAATGTCTTTCTTTTTAATGATGAATATTTTAGACAGGTTCAAGGAACCGCTATCGGTACAACATTCGTGCCCCCATATGCCAACCTCATGATGGGAGCATGGGAGGAACAGGAGGTCTGGGCAGAGAAGAATTCGGAATTTACACAAAATATTGTCTTGTGGCTCAGATAGATCGATGATCTGTTTATCATCTGGAAGGGTAATGTGAAGGACTGGATAGACTATGTTGGAAAATTGAACCAAAATGACAAAAATCTCAGGTTTACCGAAACCCACAGCAGAACCCTAATCACCTTTCTAGATGTAAATGTTAGAATAGTGAATAACAAAATCACGTGCGAACTACACAGGAAAGAGGTGGGGTCAAACACACCATTACATGCACAGACAGGACACCCAAAAAGTCTTATTTGGAGTGTCCCCTATGGTGAGTTTGTAAGACTTAGACGGAATAACACCACCTTGAAACCATATGATGAAGAGAGCAAGATCACGGCTGCTGGTTTTCAACGACAGATGTATCCAAAGAGAGTAATCGAAAGGGCTTTCTTGACAGCTATACAGCTAGAAAGACTAGCTGGCATAGCAAAAAAGAGGCAACAGAGGAAGAAAAGAATAACACCAGTTTTATCCTCACCTTTGATAAAGAAGCCAAAACTGTTCGACATATTTTACAAAAACACTGGTACATTCTTCTGGCAGACCCAGACCTTGCTAAAAGTCTTAAAAATCACCCACAGATCAATTACAGAAGAAATAGAACTTTAAAAGACATCCTGGTCCAGAGTTTTATGTCCAAAGAAGACTCCTAACACACAAACTAATTGGTTGACAATGAAAAAGAAGGGGTTTTATAAGTGTACAAGGTGCAACATTTGTAAATATGCGACAAACTGTGAAGCTTTTACACATCCGGTGACTGGTTTAAAAATCTGGATCCCACAATGGATCACATGTGAATGTGACCATGTGATGTATGTCCTTACCTGTCCCTGCCAGAAATGGTACATTGGCAGCACAAAGTGTAAACTGAAAATCCGGATCCAACAACATGTGCGTGCAATCCTTCACAATGATGCGAATTACCCCATGGCAAAACATTTTTCGGAATGTCATCAAAGTAAAATTGAGAATTTTAGCTTCTTTGGACTACACAAAATAGAAATGGGCCCGAGGGGTGGAAACAAGGAGAAACTGTTAAGACAAAAAGAAACGCGTGTATCTTGGACTTTGAAAGCAAACAACCCGATGGACATAATATCGAGGAAGAGTTGTATACTTTTTTGGGTTGCTAAACTAACTCTGTTGCTGCCCAGTCAAAACACATGTATAAATAATGTAGAGGGTAAACAAGCGTAGAGATATCAGAGTTCCTTAGCTGGTCCTGAAAGAGGTATTTCTCCATAGCAGCTTGTTAGTATCCCAGCACCCGTATTAATGGGTGCGTAAGTAATAAGGATGTGTAATGTGAATCATAATAGTACCAACATTAACAATATTTTTATAATTCAGGTTTTAGAAACAAGGTTTTATAGTTTTAAATTTTGTAATATCTTTTAGGTGATTGTTTCTGTTTCACACTTATGTTTAAGTCACATTTTTGAATAGAGGAATTGAAGAGGTTGAATAGGTGTTACAAACAAGTACTGCAAACCCCATGGATTACAATTTGGTGAAGATGATGACCATAACCAGTCTAAATGAGAGTACAATATTTGAATCATTAGGGCATTCAAAGAAAGGTAAGGCATAACAAGCAACCAGAATTTGTAATATTGCACCTCATTTTTATAATAATGAATTTGTACAAAGAATGGGAGTGAACCAAAGCGTTAAAGAGAGGTTAGATGGACTGTTAGTCAAATCTTTGCGGCACTTTGCACTGCATCGCTGTAAACGTATGTTGCTAATGCACTAAGCACTTTATTGTGAGCAGAACATGCTACTATTGCATGCAGCACTTTATTTTGTTATAAACAGATCCCCCATATGCACGAGGCAACCTGGATATACTCAGGAAATGGGAGAAAATCAAAGCGTTAATGAAAAGCTAGATGGACTGTTCAGTCAAATCTCTGTGGCACTTTGCACTTTATCGCTTAAAGAGTATGCTGCTAATGCACTAAGCACTTTATCTCAAGAAGAACATGCTGCTATCGCACGTAGCACTTTATTTGGTTACAAACAGATCCCCCATACATAGGGCGGTATGTTTTGCAGAACATGAAATACATTATATGTTTTAAGGGCACTTGCTCTGGAATCATTCCCATAACACACACATGAAATATGCCATACTAGTGATTTATAGAAACAGAAATTTTCTAAGGCCGACCCTATGAGGCAAACTATAGGTCTCCCAGGAGGTTGTTTCAGATTTTTGTGAACTTTCGGTAAAAAGTATATGGTGGGTGTTATGGCATGACTAATCCACAGGAATTTTGTTGTGTCTTCGGATATTATGCCTCTTTGTTCCCATCTATCCAAAAATGCTTTAACCGTCTGTTCCAACTCTGCCATGGGATTGGATTTTAATCTGGTATAGCAGTTTGTGTCATTCAGTTGTTTATACGTCTCTTTGATGTATTCATCTCTGTTGAGTAGGACTATGTTACGCCCCTTATCAGAGGGTTTGATTATACAATTTTTCAGCTCCTGAAGTTCTTGCAGAGCCCGTCTCTCATTCAGGGTTAGATTGTCTTTCAGTTTCAAATGTTTGGTTCTTCTGCGTAAACTTTTTAAGTCCTCAATTACTAGGCTCTGAAACACATCGATGTTGCTGCTAACATTTGAAGTAGGATTGAATCTTGATTTCGATTTTAAAGTGCTTTTCGCATCGCATGCAATCTGTATTGATGCCTACATCGGTGAGATCTATGGGTCTAGCCTTTTGTCCCATGTCTGTGACACTTTCTAGATCCATGAGATCAGACAAAATCTAATTCTCTGATTTCAATTTCCGTTCTTCCTGTTCGTGTCTCCTTTTTGCGTTGATGCCAAATATTTGTTGCAAAGAATTTCTTGAGACGCACTTTACGAATGAAATGATCTAAATCAATTCTAGTTTCTACATAGTCGTTTTTCACATTGGGACAGAAATGAAGACCCAAACCAAGTACTTTGTTTTGGGTATCAGTGAGAGTATGGTTTGACAAATGTATTATTTTGAACATCCCCTCATTTGAATCAGCGTCACCACTCATTTGCCATACCGCAGAGATCTGGCCGGGGTATTGTTCAGGGATCCTCCTCTTCCTTTGTCCCCTCCTCGTTTGTTTTGGCCGCCTCTTCCCTTACCCTGATTTGAAATTCCACCTCTTTTTTGTTTGTTTTGTTTTCCGTCTTGGCGCAATAAGCGCATTTCGTCTAAAAAATGTAGACGTATCTGTGGATCCTCTGAATCACTCCCCGTCAGATCTGATTCTGATAGTGATGAAATTTCACTGGTGCTCGCTATGCTTTCTTCGGTGACTGGTGCTGGTTTTTTCATGGATGCTTGTCTCAATAGGTCAAACCTTTTTGTGAAGGTATATACTCTCCCTGTCTCGTAGTCTTCCTTGTCCCGTAGAAACTTTGTTTTCTTAGTTTGATTTCTTCCTCGTATTCTGTGAAGTTCTTCTCCATAGTACTCTTTAGTTTTCTCCCCTTCTCCATTTCTGTAGTTAGTTCCAATTTATCTTCTACTTCCGCTATTTTACCCAGCAATGCAGTGCGGTCGCTTCCTGCATATTTAATTAGCAACAATAGAAAAATCTTTGAGCAACCATTTGTGGCATCACTCCATTCTTGTAACATGAGTGGGTCCTGTTCTTCAAATGATGGAATAGTGAGAATTCTCAACCCACGAGGTATTCTGTCCACTTCTATTTAATTTTTCAAAGAATGTTCTTCCCACCCCTTGCTTACTTCTTTGCGTTGCAATTTTTTTAGTTCTTTAAGCAGGCCGATCTCGCTGTCGTTTTTAGGCGTCGCTGCAGGCGATGTGTTTTTCTTAGTAGGCTTTAGAGTTTCATTAAGAAGTGTCAGGGCTTGTGCCTGTCGTGTTGCTTCTTTGTGCACTTGGGAGTTAGCCATGTTTGTTAAATCCCTGAGAGGGAGGTTGTCAAGGTGTGGAAATATCGGCTTAACAAATTGTTGAAAAATGACTCTGAATTAACAGACAGAAAATGCCTGACTATGGAACTCAATTCGAAAGTCTTAATAGTCATTCAGAGTTGTGTACTTTTACGAGGAATAAGAGTTGCATGGTGTTTTTTCTTTTTAACACACTGTCCCGCTTCCCAGCGCTGCCACCGTACCACCCCCGCTCCACTTTACCACCCGTTCTCCAACGTGTGGATTCGTTTTGCTAAAGGGGTTTCTGGAAGCTGCCCCGTACTCACGTTCATCGTCGTGTTTTCATGCAGCAATCCGAGCAACTGCGGGACACAAAGTCAGCGTTATCCGTGTTTTTCGTGTTTTTATATATACATATATATTGACACTTTTTTTTCAAGATTGATGCATAGCCTCTTGGTTTATTTCCCAATTACTTATCACTCTCATTGGGTTTATATTTTCCTACGTTAGCTGCAAATCTGGTTCTGGAACCTGTCCTAAATAACTCTCAACTTCAGCAAGTTTTCAAAGTTCATTTAATATAGTGTTTTATCATGTTATTCGTTTCTAGTATAGAGCCAAGCAATTATGAAAAATGTTCAACATTTTGGGAAATTGCATATTAAGGTGCCTATTACTCAACAGATTCCACTTTTTGGATGACTGGTCCATAACTATCTCCTGTTATTTAAAGATTGTCTACATTTCTTCAGTTTACTATCCTTTATTTCAAATAGGTTTTCAACCAAAAAACATATACAATCATACATCATCAAGCACAACTTGAAAACATAATTAAGAGAAAATGCAATCAAATGAAATACGTAAAATCTTTCCAGAAGGCATTGCTGTTAGAAATCTTGCCTTTGTAAGGCCACTTCTGCGACAGACAGCTGTCATGACTACCTGATAGATTTATCAGAGACCGTTATCAAGGAAACACAACACCATTCTGCAATATCTAAAGTTCTAATTCTTAAGAATGATTAACACCTTTTCCTTTTAGGTTTTTTTCTGTCTGGCAGAAAAAGACATGCTATGTCCTAGGACTGAGCCAATCTTTAGAGGGCAGAACAGAGATTGATATTCACAATTCCTCCGACCACTGCACTAATGTACAGCAGTCTGTACTGGGTAATATGGAATTGTTGGTTACATTTCATCCACCATTCTAGATAAGTCTGAGTTCTTACCTGGACATTTTCCTATGTGCACATCCATGTATTTGGTTTAAACAATTCCAGACGGGCTCTTTTCTTTTATCTTTTTATCTGTTTGGAAGTATGGACTTGGGTGGACACCAGGAGTTTTTCTGCTTGATAAAAGAAATTCAAGATATTAATATTCTGTTATTTCTTCTGCCTTTTCTCAGCAACGGTACTGATTAAGAGAGTTCACCCTCTAGAACAAATGGGACAATAACAGACCAACCTGATTGCGAGCTACCATAACTCAAATGATGCTAGCAAATGGCAGCAGTGCTAGAAACCAGTGAATGGCCTTGGGCCAAGAATCAAACAAATAGGTACAAGAAAAAAGTGTTTTTGTTCCCAACACATGCACTCAAAACAACATTAGAACTGAAAATATTGCAATAAAGTACATGCTGAAAAATATCAATGAGTATACTTTAATACATGATGCTTGAAAACTGCATATTTCAGAATTACACACAAATGCAAAAGTGCATGCTGAAAATTTAATGATGTGATTGCATTGGAACATGAATTTGACAAGCCAACACCATTTCGACCTATGGGCCATCTTCAGGGTGCAAACAATATACCAACAGCACTGAAATGTGCCTTTAGAGCAACATACAAATGCAATTGCAGGTGCTCAGACCAACGATTAAGACTGTAAGAGGTAAGTATAAAGTAATGCCATGTTTACTTACACCTTACAGTCTGAATCCTGTTGCAAAATTGTTGATATTCTGCGTGCTCTGAATTGCTGTCCTAACCCAAACCTGAAGATGTGTGATGCCACTCATTATAATCTATCTTTATATTACATACTCAACCTTGCATTAAGAAATCATAACACCATTTTCCTAAATTGGATGAGTGAACCAAGATCCTGTGCTTGCAGAAATAGCTAAATCCCATTTTAGCCTGCATTTACATTGCATACATGTAGGCTATACACCCTTAACCTCGATTTCATACAGTGGGGAGAAGTGTTATAAATAAGTGTACATAAATGCCATGTATGCCTCACTCAGGCCTATAACTATGGGCCCTGGGGCATAGCCTGAAGTGGTAATGCCCCCCCTGCTCTGGACTTATTGCTTAATTGGAAATGTCAGAAATATATCTACTAGACATTATGGCGATTGAACACATGTACCTCATAGCAATATTTTCTCAGGCAGGCGTTAGCGGCCCTCTAGTTATGGTTAAGTTTCTCCACCCATAGGAAGAGCACTTACTGGGCGGCTTATAACTTTGCTCCCCTTGGACGAATCCTTAAGAAACTTTGCAAAATAAGTAATTAGTCCAGTCAGATTGATCCTATGAAGTTTGGTGAGGTTTTGTCTAAGGAGGCAAAGTTATAGGGGGGCCCCAAACTGGGTGGTTTTTCCCATAGACGGAATGGAAAAATAATTGTGCTCATGCCAACAGCCCAAACCGCTGGACGGATGTTCACCAAATTTGCGGCAGGAGTGGCGGCTTTGTCCCGTAAGCTTGCTTTTGTAAATTTGGTGTAAATCCATCCAGTATTTTTTTTAAACGACCAGAAAGTAGGTAAAAAATGATTTGTGATTTCTGGGTTCGGTTCGCGAACTCATTTCCCTGTTCGGTCCACAAACGGGCCTCCAATTGGCCCAGGGGCTGACGTGAGGTCCGCAGACATCACACACACCCGCTGATTCGATGGTAAAAAACATGAGGTGCATCATACCTTTTGGAAACTCCAGCCATGTTGCGGTAAAAACATATTAAAAAACACAACATTGCACTTCCCAAACTAATTAAAGAATCTCTGGAGAGGTTAGGGGTGATGAGGATGGGATGGGATGTGGCCTTAAAAAGTTTTTGAATGGCTTATAACTTTGGTGCCACTCAATGAAACTGCATGACATTTTTGACTTTTATCCTAGACCTGACTCTGAATGATTCATCAAAGTGTTGTGCTGTTTTGTCAAGAGGCAACACAATTAGAGGAAGGGTCTCAACATATTGCAAAGGCTTATACATGTGGTGCCATTGGAGAAATCTACACATAAGTTTGCAAAAGGATTGTAGACCTAGATATGAATGTTTTTGCAAATTTTGGTGGGATTTTATCAAGAGTGGGCAAAATTAGAGGCGGGGTTCAACATTTTTAGAGTGCTTATAACTTTGTTGCCATTTGATGAATGTGGACAAACATTTACGGAAAGATTACATACCCAACCTTGAATGTTTGTACAAAGTCTGAATGGATTTTACCAAGTGGGGGCTAAGTTATATGACTATTGTATGTATGTACATTTTGACACTTTTGAAAAAAATAAAACATGCAGCAAACTCATGTAAGGGGCATTGGCTAGGACCTAAATGCATGGTTTTGCAAATATGTCTGTGTTTTATTTTTTGAAAAGTGTCATAATATAGATACAAAAAATTGTGGAATAACTTTGGTGACTTAGGTATAGCCTGTGACCATGGGAAGTGGGCCGATTGTCTGGGGCAAGACCTAAAGCTAGGACCGGGACAATCTGGATACTGGCCATGATCACAAGGGAGCAGCAATGGAGTTAATGTTGGCATGGCCTTGCTACATGGCCGAAGCAGTAGGTTTGAATGGTAAAAAATATTCTGCTTGCGGTTACAGCCTGAAGTGATGGACTAGATTGCAACAAATTTACGCGACGAGGATGAGCAAGGACCTGAATGCATGTTTTTGGAAATATGTCGTGTGTTTTATATTTGAAAAGTGTAAGAATGCAAGTAGAAATACTAGTCATATACATTTGATGTGTGGGTAGTGGGCCTGGCCCTCACCAAACTCAAATGTGTACTCTGATTTGATGTTGGGGAATGCGACATGGCCGACACCTCTGCTCCATGGATTTGGAGACTGGCCATGGCTGCAAACCATGAACACAGGCCATTGATCACGTCATTAGGGTACATGAACATGAGCTAGGATGGAGAGTAGGTGCAGTGAATAAAAGGGGTAGTTTGGTTTGGTTGGGGTCATGGTGGAGCCTTATGCCGTAGGCAATTGAATGATGATTTCCGTCCCCAGCATGCGCTCCTGATAATGACTGTGGGATTTTTCAACCCATGCCAATGCATGCTTCTGCACTCTTTTGCCCATGGGGAAAGAAGACTGCAAAAATGGATGCACTAACCCCTGTGCGCGCCAAATTTGTAAAACTGCACACGGTTCATGAATCACAAAAAGGCTGCATACCCTGCCATACACAGGCAAAGAAAAGTCAAAACAGAACTCCCTGCAGGAGAATGCCAGGGGGTGCTGTTACCTGTCACATGAAGCAAGGCCACAAAAGCGGGCTAAAATCCGAAAATGCCCTTAAATTCAGCTTCCTAATCAATGGCAACTTTCAAAGTGCTGTTTTGGCGCTAAATTCAGTCATTTTCCCAGTGAATTATTGAAAGGAAAAGTGTGCTGAAATCATAGATTCTCCAGGCAGTCAGAGGAATACAGGCCTTACTGACAGCTGCATAAGAAAATTAGCTGTGAAACCCAGTTTAAAAGTGTTTGTTTTTCCAGAAGAAATTGCTAAATTCTCCTATTTAAAGCATGTTTGTGAAGGGCTTCATTCTTTTAAATCTCCAAATCCCTTATAAACCGTGCTTATTTTTATATGTGTTAAAGAAAAAAACTTTATTGCGAATTTTAAAAGCAACCCGTTTTTGGATTTAAGTAACTGCTTAATTCTTATTGGGCAGTGACCAGCCTGGGAAAGTTTGAAATTTCAGTTTGAGACTCCCTTGATACAGGAAGCCTTAATGGTTCCCACATATTGACAACAAGGAGCACAATGAGACCTCATTAGATATTCGTCTGGGGCTGAGCCAAGAACAATGGCAAGCTGCCTGACTGATCTCTACAGGGGAGCTTCCCTCTCCAGGAAGAGGACACATCTTCCTGATCAAAGGACTGTGACAGCTACTGCCTGGGAAGGGGATGTTACAAAGGAGAACTTTGATGTTTAAATCCTTATTTGTGGTTAAGTCTGAAACTCTTTAACTGTGCAACCGAAGAAGGATAAGTCTGAATATTGGTAGATCTTAACCTAATTTTAGACTTTTGCTTTGAAGATATTGTTGAAACTTGTATTACCTAAGGAACCAAAGTTACAGGGAAACCCTCATTGTAGCAGAAATATTAATGTTGCAAGCCTAAGATTATATATTTATGGTCCAGTGATAATTGCCCAGAGATGTACAGAATTTGAAATTATTAGTCCAAACTGTTATGATTAAAATTGATAAAATTCTATAGAATGAGAAAGACAGCTCTCACAGAGATGAGGATAGAATGTAAATATAACCCATCAAATATGCAATGTATGTGTCCAATTTTATTAGGGAACATAATTTCAGAAATGTACATTTGGGCAAAAGTTAAGTTTTGGTCAAAATCAATGTAGGAGTTCCTAAATCGCATCATAAAGATGACAACTCTGTTCTGACTTCCAACAAGGACAAGGCAAGTGCCTGTGGCCACTCACAGCCAAGGGGTCTGTTTTGAAATTCTGCTCACACCATAAACTTGGTGATGTCATTTGGTAGGATTAATATACGAGCTTCTCCACACATAGACACACACGCTTCCAGAACACAACCAGATTTCAGCGCAGCGTCTTGTTCCTTACTTCTTCATCTTGTCCAGAACTATTCATCTTGCAGCTGATTACAGATTTCTTTGCAGAATCCAGGCCTTAGAAGTGCTGAACTCTTTTTAGCTAGGCCCAAAATTCAACCATCCCAAAAGTTAAAAGAATAATTCTGATTCAGTCTGGCTTGCCCGCTGAAACTTGCATCCTGCTATCTACCGTGTCCAGTGACCAGAAGAGCCCATCCAAATCCAGTCTGAGGTGCAGTCGAAAATTGACCAGAACCGCACTGCTGATCCAATCCCGCCAGAAGTGCCCTGCTGCCGGTAGACCTGACCCGATCCATGACCAGAACCTTAACGGTCCATTTTAATAACAAGGGACTGTAAGTATTAATAGGAATAACAGTGACCCATAGTATATTTGCATTGTCCTATCCCAATCTCAAACCATCCCATCTTTAATTTCAGAACCTTAGTATTGTCAGAACCTTCTTGTGCTGATTTTCCTCATTTGTATTACAAAACCATAAGTCATTAGTGATTTTGAGTAACTTAAGTGAATCCCAGAAAGAACTAAAGTCTCCACCATGTGAAGGGTTACGCTGGCCACGTAACTGTGGAAATTCATGTGTGGCATTCTCTTTTTCATAGTCATTATTATAGTGTAATAAACCAATCTGTCATTTTTTAAACCAAATTTCTGTTTTCATTTTTCGCTTCTTTTTTGCAAAAGCGCCTCTTACTAAAACCTCTATAACTCCTTCAATTTTATTCCAAAATCCCATAGTGAAATTTTGCCACGAATTTGCAGTTTTTAAAAGTTAACATGCATCTTTTTCCCATTCAAAGTGTTTCTTCAATCCCATCCTGATCTAAAGTGTGTACTGTTGTTTATCTGGTAGCGCATGGTTGTTAGGACCTGTTTAGTATTGCTTTCCTAAGATTTTTTCTCAATTTAAGCATTTTTGTACCTTTTGCATTATTTCACAAAGACATTTTCACCTGTCAATTTTAAAGTGTTAATTTCCAAAAACGGTTTTCTCTCTTATTTGGGGAGGGAAGATTGCATTTAAACTCAGACATTGTCTTTCATTCATGAATACCTGCTGATTACTTCATCTGTGTAGGATTGCTCATTTGTACCTTAAAGAAGTTTGCAGGGGGAATATCAACCTAAACGCTATCTGTTCACAAACCAAAACTGTTCTTTTCCAGTGTTTTCTATTCTGCATTAATATAAGTGAATTCAATTGCTTTACTTCTTTTCTGAATTGTACTGTCAACCCTAGGTGATTACTGCCCCATGTATAAATTTATTAAAACGTATGTGTTATTTGAATATTACATAAATAAATAAATATTTACCTTTACAAACTGGCCTGATTCCTGGCCCAGTGTGACCTGGGGTGTATTTTGAGAAGGGTGTGATATGAGTGGTATATCATTCAGAATATTGAACTTATAGACACAAATAAATTAAGTATTTCATTGTGCAGTACATGCTAGGCGAGACCGGGATGTGTGCCTGATTGAAATCCTTAACAGCTTGGGGGCTTGTGCCGTTATTCTGAATTTGAAATACCACCCATGAAAGTCTAACACAGCATACTAGCCTGCAGGGTATAGACACCTTGCTGGGTTGGGGTACTGTGCTACACTGTACAAGCACCTCTCAAAATAAATACTCCAAAAATCGGGCCTGTTTGTAAAAGTAAATTGACCCTGAAATAAGTCATAAGGAAATTGATATTTCCAAAATGGCGATTTCCAGTAGAAATAATATTGCTAGCGAACACTTCCTGCACAAACTGTTTGTCAGGGGTGAGTGGCGCGAAAAGGATGAACAGGTATGGCTGCAGGAAATAAAAGAGCAGGTCACTGCCATAGACCTAGATAAATGGCAGGATAAGGGCCCATTACACCAAGCCCTTAGTGAACTGTACATGGGCCCAAAAATAAAAGAGGAGCAGTGTAAAATTGCCAAAATAGTGGTCTACCTGTACCGCCACATAGGAATCACACAGGAAAAGCATGCAGAAAACATAGTTCTGGTAAAGAAGCAAGGGGAAACATTACAGAAAATCCAAACGAATCTGGACTCTGCAAAGCAAAGGCTCCAAAAGAGCCAAGAATCATAGATAGAAGCTAGACAGTACTTGACAAAACTAAAGGAAGTACTGGCTCTCTTACATCAAGAGAAGGCAGAGCAAGATACCCAAGTACAGACACTGCAAAAGGAGTGTCAGGAAAGGGTTGAAAGCTGGCGCAACAATTAACTTTCAATAGAGCCTGCGCAGAACAGATGGCCGGTTTACAAGACCAGATAGACCAATTAAAAGAGGAAAACAATAAATCCATTATTAAAGACCTACAATCTCAAGCAGAATTTGATGAGGAGCAACAGAAATCCAATGCATTTAAAAGTCAAAGGACGACCGGGCTGAACGGAGGGGCACTCTAAGTCAGGAGAGGGACATCTTAAGCTAGGAAGTCAGCCAATTAAAAATCAAGTTAGAGGAAAGAAAGCTGGCCGTCCAGGAGCTAGTGAAGTTAAAACTGAATATAAGAAGCAACTAGAGCACACCAGGCGGGTGGAGGATGCTCTGGAAAAGAACACTCAGACCAATAATGACAAAACTCTGGAGGTGAGTCTCCTGCAACAAAAAAAGGCACAGTATTTCCAAACGAGGCAGGAAGCAGAGAAAGACAATGAGGCTCTCTGTAAAAAGAATGATATGCTCCACAAACAGATAGCCATGCAAGAGCAAATCATTGAGACCAGTAAAGCCTTAATAGAGGCGCAAAAGAGTCTGATTTTGGCATGTCACCAGGGAATACGGGCTGAAAGAGAAGAGGTAGGAAGGGACAGAGAAACCCCTGAATATAACATCAGGACTCCTGCAATCAGGGACTCTAACCCCTTCAGTACCCTGGACTCTGCCCCCTTCATGTCCACTGGCTCATATGAACCAAGGGCCACGGGGATGGTAGACTTCAGCAGAATTGGCAACATGGGACTGACAGATCAGCGCCTCCAAGAAATGGATGGGCGGGCATCTCTGTACAGATTCCCAAATGTTAGGGCTAGCCTCTCTGATCAGGAAGATTCCTGTGAGGGGAGAATCCAGGAATTGGATCCTTAGAAATAACGCCTACCAAAGGATCAGTCTGTAAAATTTGGTGGGGAACTCCAGGAAAGTAGGCCCACAAAGAGTATCTTAAAGACCTCCTCCCAGCTAGGGCAGTGGGGGGTACTCAGTCAATCCGGTAGCAGGGGAGAGTCAGAAGACTCTTCTGAGCGCACCAGGCATCAGGAAACTAGGCCCCAACATTATGCCAGCCATTCTGAAGCTCATAGACTCAGGAATAGCCTAGAGGATCAGATAGCCACCTCCTTTAGCAGTGCCTCTGAGTCAGAGGATGAGTGGACACGGGTGACTAAGACCAAAAAGGGCAACAAAATTAAGAGGGCTCTACTAAAAGATCCCCTGAAACACATCAAGGCCATTAGGAGCATCATAACTCCAGATCACAAAAATGCCAAGTATTCAGATTGGGAGTACCTTGAGTTATACGAGCAAATGATGGATACTTTCCATCTGAAAGATAGCCAGAGTTGCATCCAATATGTCAAATGGAAATTTTCCCCTGAATACTCCAGCTTCTTTGCAGGGCTGGAGGATCAGAACCACTCAAGATGGTCCACCTACACGGCGGCCATCTTAAAAACAATTTCTATACATAGGAACCCCCAAGAGGCCCACAAGGTGGCCTACAACCTGCAGTGTGGGGAAGACCAGGCCCCACAAGAATTTGTGCAAGAACTAAAACATGCCTTTGCGCAAACCACCAGGAGGGTGCGCACAGACAGTAGGGAGTTCATTAATACCTTCTTTCATGCACACCGTAAACACATCATGACCAAGCTGGTGAGGGACTTTCATGAGAAGAGATCACTAGACTGGGTCATTGAAAAGGCGACTAGTATTTATGAAGTGCAGAAACTGGTAGAGAATAAAAATACAAATAAAATCCCCAAACCAGCCAACACCCCTGCTGCTGCTAAGGTGGCGGAGGTGAAGGTTGCCCCCATTTTAGATCTGGAGATGGGGGGCCTAAAAATATTGCTGTGCAAAATCCTTCTAACCAATGAACCAAAAGGCCCTTGGGCCAATCACTAACAGGTAGCCAGGGAAGTGATCTCACAAATGGGACCCCTAACTCCCCCGATTATATCAGCCCCTGATAGAAGGGCAACAGACCCATCCTGGGGTATGTGTGGACTCCCCCAGTCCAAGGGAGGGTCCAACCAGGTAACAACCAACCCAGGAAACTTCCCTCCTAATTTTCCCCAGGAGGGCAGTAACCCCCATAAATGCCGGGTTGAGCTGCTTTCCCCAGTACCTGCCAAACTTCAACCCCCAAAACAACCCTCCTTTCTTTTCCGACTTTCCTGAGCCCAGACAACCCAATCCGGGAGAGGGGCGGCCAAGGGTGGAGGGTTACCAGAACTATCCCAACCAAGGGTATTATGGGAGAAGGGACAGTTACCATTCCCGTGATTCACCTAGGATGGACTAGAGACCCCGTACCAGCCAGAGTGGGTATCCCAACTGGAGCGCCAGGTCCAGAACTTGTCACAGGATCTGGTTCGCATGTTGAAGGCTCAGCAGAAACCTCAAATGAACATGGCGGCCCAGAAACCCTCAAACCAAGTGTCTGGTACTCCAGAGCAATGATGGGGAGAGAAACCCGACAACCCACCGGTTCCAAGGGAGGAGGCACAGGGGGAAGGGGGGTGTAAAGCCTTAGAGGAAGCTTCCTTCCCCACTTGTGAAAAGCCCTTGGAAACCCAGGAACCCAAACCAAAATCTTCGGCCCCTGAAAGTCTGCAACCTAAGGAACAGAGGGCGGGTGGGAGAAATAAAGGGCCTAAAAAGACCCATTTTGTGGAGGAGGTCAGTGTTTTCCAATTTGACGGAGAGGGGTCCTCAGAGGACTCTGGGAAAAGGATCTTCTCCTTTAGGGATGGAGGAACTTCTCCCAAAGAAAAATGGGTCCCGAGAGATCCTAATCAAGACTGTGTAAATGTGGGGACTGAGTTAAAACCGCCCATCATTGAACCACAGAATGATTGCTTGGAAAGCCACCTTGCCCAAACAGATTCCGGTGACTGCCTCCAAAAAGGGGGGAGGTGGCCCAGAATCAGAACCAGGGAGGCCCAAACCTCCCCCAATATCCAACTGTCATATTTTTCTTACAGATCCCCAAAGGTCCCACATCGAATCCTGCCAAAAATACCCCGGTGTCAGAATCAATATTAAAGAAATTAACCCACCAATTAGTCCAAAATGCACATTATCTTTGCCCCCTTGAGGAGAAGGAGGGAAGATTGTATACCGTGGTCCAAATACATGGGCAATGTACATTTTGGCACTGGTGGACACTGGATCCCAAGCTACCCTTCTGTCAAAGAGGGCCTTTGATCAGCTGAATTCAGGAAGCAGGAGAGATACCAGATCCCTCTCACCCCTCTACCTGGACAACTTCAGAACTTCGATGGGAATGAAATTCCTGTCGAGGGGACTGCAGATTTGGAAATTAAAATTAGGTGACACAAGGTGAAACACCCGGTCATAGTTGTGACTCCAGAGGGCACACCATGTTTACTGGGGAATGACATCCTGCGTAGATTGTCTCCCCTAATAGATTATGTAAACAAGGTCCTCTGGACCCAGACTAACCGACCAATTAAATTAAAACATAGCATTAACCATGTTAGTCTAAATGCCACATGCCACATGGTTGAACAAAAACAGGATCACATTTAATTCAATTTTCAGAACAACAAAACCCCTGACGTGACAGTAATTGCAGTAGGACAACAAACTGGTGATGGGAAGTCCTCCCTATTTCTGAAAATCAACCTTCCTCTCAGTCTAAAGTGGCATTCCACACTGGAAGGAAATACTCTGAAATTCTATACCAATTCACAATCAGAAGATCACACTTCTATAGTCCAAAATGATGAGAAACCAGATCAAAGCTTGGCTGACATTCAGAAGATTGGAGAACAGTTGTTCATCCCTATTCAGTTAAATGAGGGGAAGGACTCTGTTCTCGCCCGAGTGTGCGTGAACAACAGTAAGAGCTTTATCAGCGAGGCCATGGTCCGAAAACTCCAAAAAAATCCATCCATTCCCACATTTAAATTGATAGACAAATGGAAAATGGACCTGGAAACACCCAATTCCAAACATCTCCTGCCTAGCAGGTGCATGCTAAAAATTTCCATCGGCAACAAGAGCATAGTGCATAACTGTTGGGTCCTGCAAGATGTCCCTGCTGCATTATATTTCGGCAGTGACATTCTCAATTGCTTTGCCATTTGTTTGGACCTAATAAACTTAAAAGCCTTGTCCCAATTAACGGGTAATCCCATGGATTTTGATGATCCAGTGAAAGTATTTCGGTCAGCTCAACTGCTGCCATATGCAGTTGAAGTTCAGATTGGAGAGGAAGTCACCATCCCAGACCGAACCCGACAATTCCCACTTGAAGTAAAAATTAAAAGAGGACAGAAACTGCCAAATCCTGACGCATATGTTCACCTCAATGCCCATATCCAACACCAAGGGTTGGGGTTAAACCCAACATCATTAGTCAATACAGATCATAACACCATTCCAATAGTGGTGGATAACAGCGACCTTAGGTGTATCACTCTGGGCGCAGGCACCATTATTAGAATGGCGGTTGATGACTGACATTTTCCCATAGATTTAGGTAATGAACTGATAGGACCAAGCCGTAATGACTGTTTTGACAGTGATACCGACAATGACACAACACCAGACAGGATCTTCACCCGGCATGGACGGAATTTCCTGTTGTATGCCTCCTGCCCTTATGGTAAGGAAGAGGGGACCTGTGACTTCAGGAGGGATGAGGTGATCTTTCAAGTCCACCAGGACTGCCTTCCCCACCTGAAGATATCAGTCCAAATCAATGCTTTAACCAGGGACTTCTCCACCCAGCTGGAGGAGGCCGCTGAGATAGCCAAACCAGAAGTCTTTCCAAGCTTCAGGCAGATGGTTGAAGAGAGAGTCAACGTAGCTGATGCTTGTGAGCTCTAGATCAAAAGCAAATATGTAAACAAGTTTTCTTAGATTTTCAAGATCTCTTTGCGGTAGACTCATATGACTCTGGTTGCACCGAAATCCATACAACAACAATTCCCACGGACCCTGGCATGACTCCAGTGTTTGTGAAGCAATACCTCTTGCCTCTCGCATCCATGGGGTCCCTCGCAGAAATAATTAAAAACCTTGAGTCCTGTGCGATAATTTGTCCTGTCCACAGCACCTTCAATAATCCGGTGCTGGGGATTTTGAAACCAAATAGCCAGTGGAGACTCTCTGCTGACCTAAGGGAGCTAAACAAACGGGTCCACTCTTCCCGATGGCCTCTTCCCTACATTGAGCAAGGGCTGGCCCAGATCCAGAGGTCAAAGGTATACACTGCCATTGACCTGACCAATGGACACTGGACCATACCTGTCAGTAGGGAGGACCCATACAAGCTGGCCTTTACCTTCAGGGGCCAGCAGTACACTTGGACCCAGACTCCCTTTGGATACATCAACTCCGGCAATTAATTTTATATCTTCTTGCATAAGGCCATGCCCGACTTGGGTGAAAGGGGTAACCTAGCCTATGTGGATGATGTTCTAATCAAAAGATCAGTTGTGGAGGAACACATAGCGGAGATCGGTTATGATCTGACACAGTTAAGGGCGGCCGGAGCAAAACTATCTTTCCAAATGGCACAGTGGTGCAGGACCCGTGTCAATTTTTTGGGGCATGAGATAACTCCTGAGGGTCTCTGACCCAGGAAAAGAAAGTAGAAGCACTCCTGAAACTAAAAAGACCCCACAACTCTGCATGAGCTAAGGAGCCTCCTTGGACTGACTAATTACCGTAGAAAGTTCATTGAGGATTAAGCAGAGATCACAAGACCCATGATCCATCTGTTGAAGGGGGTGGTCAAGTGGGAGTGGGGTCCAGAACAAGCTGAAGCAGTAAGACAACTCAAAAGAAGACTCTCATAAGCGCCTTGCCTAGCTTACCATGTCAAAAACAAGGAGTTCTTCTTGGAGACAGGGTTCTCAAATACATGCTTGACTGCAGTATTATACCAAAAACATGACAACGTCAATAAAGTTATCTCATATGCGAGTAAGACTTTATCCTCTGTGGAGGAAAAATAAAACGTTTGTGAGAAGGCACTCCTGGCAACGGTGTGGGCATTGAAGAATTCCCGCCCATTCATCCAGGGGGAACAGAACAAATAATAATGGAGACTCCACACCAGCCTCTGCAATATGTTCAAAGTGACAGAATCCGGGCCGGAAATGTGAGTAATTCCAGAATTACTTCCTAGATTCTGTCAATGCAAGCCTTTCCTTTGGAGGTCAGATAGGCCAAAACAAGAAGAGTGTCCTCACGCAAGGACTGGCTCACTTCCATGACTGTGACTGAGAAAACTGTCTCGAGGACGAAAGTCTTAAAATCAAGGACAACATGGAGGCATACCTCAATTCCCCACACAAAGTCTATGAAGAAGAAAAGTGTGAGGGAATGCCCACTGTCTATGTGGATGGGTGCTCCTACCATGTTGACAGCAATGGGGAAAATAACTAGTGACCGGCATGGGAAATGCCTGGGTGAATGATGCCCCAGAACCCTCCGTTGGGTACAAAATCGGTCCCCGCAGTAGTCAAGTGGCAGAGCTGATGGCTGTGCATCAAGCCATCCTCACTGCTGTCCTACACCAACTCCACAAACTGGTCATAATCACTGATTCAGATTATGGCTGAAACGGGTTCGTGGAGCACCTGGTTAATTGGAAAACCAGAGGCATGTTATGTGCTAATAATAAACCACTAAAACATGGAAAATTAATACAGAACATTGATGATCTGGTTACCTCTAGTGGGATGACCATCTACTGGAAAAAGATCAAGGGTCATTCTAATGTGGAAGGATCAGACAAAACTGGAAATGACCTAGCTGATCAGCTGTCCAAAACCAGAGCCATCCAAGGTGATCTACTTGAGATTGAGTCCCTGTTGGGGGAAATCCAGGTCACTGCTATCACTAGATCCCAGACAAATGCTCACAATTAACTCTCACCTGCACAGTGGAGTAAGGAGACCCCAGATGCTGATTTGATTACGGCTCAAAAAGAGGATCCAATAATTGTTAAGTTTCATCAACACATTGAGGAACCTGAGAACTTTCCCCTGACAGATACCGATTACATTGGGAAATGTCCAGAAATGTTCCAAATCCAAGACAGTTTATTGGTAAGGAGTCCATATCTGGCTGTGACCAGTGGGTGGTCCCTACCTCATTCCGAAGGCTGATGCTAAGTCACGCCCATGATGCAGCCACAGCCGGTCATCAGGGTTTCATATGACATTAGAAATCTTGTAAGAGGTTGCATACTGGCCACACATGGGCAGGACCTCGAACAATACTTGAAGGGGTGTCATGTGTGTGCACATTTTCAGCCAACATCACTCACACACCGTGCTCCCCTCCAAAAGAGGGGGATTACACTGCCTTTGTCAGATTTGCAAGTCTATTTTATAGGACCTGTGATGTTATCCGTAACATGCTTGTTTACCAAGTGGATGGAATGTCTCACGGCTCCAAATTGCAAGGCAGAAACAGCAGATGCCCTGATGATCAATCACATCTTCTCGTGTTTTGGACTACCCCAAAGGATTGAGTCAGACCGAGGTAGTCACTTCACCAGCGAAGTGATGACAAAGATGTGGGAGATACTAGGGGTTAAAAGGAAATTATACATTGCATACCGCCGGTCCACTAGTGGTGGAGTTGAGAGGTACAATAAAACTATTGTGAGCATATTAAAAAAGTTTGTGGCAGATTCTGGGCCAAGTTGGGATATTCGATTACCCCTTGTCCTGATGGCCATCAGATCTACGCCTTCTTCTGCAACAAAAATGTCTCCCTTTGAGCTGATGACTGGGCGAAGGATGGTGTACCCCAGCATCTGCTCTATAGAACCCAAGAACAGACTTTGATAAATGCCTCCACAACTCATGAGTATGTTGAGAATCTCAGAAAACACCTTCAACATGCTTTTGTGTATGCCCAGCGGAATCTAGAATGATCTGCAGACAGTATGAAGACTCACTATGACCTTAAGACAACTAAAAAGGAATACCAAGTAGGAGACAGGGTCTACTTGTACAATTTCCAAAGGAACCAAGCCAAGGAGCGCAAATTTCTCCCAAGTTTGCGGGGTCCTTTTGAAATTGTGGACAGAATCTCACCAGTCGCCTACAGAATCTGCATCTCCAAGGGAAATTTGACAGAAGGGGAAGACAGGTGGGTCCACATAAACCAGCTAAAAAAAGTTGCCATCCCAGGCATACTTTGCGGCAAATAGAAGAGCCTACTGGAAACCCAGAGGGGGAAAATCTGGAGATCTGAAAAAAAAAATGTTTAAATGTTCTTTGAGTATGTACGAGGAAAGGGTTAAGACTATCATAGAATATAGGCGAGGAATATTGTCAATTGTTATTAAATGCATGCATCCGCCCCACTACACCCCTCGGGGAACAGTAGTGGGGAATTTTCTATAACCGTGCTATGTTCTGTTTTCTAGTACTGGAACTAAATCCACATAATCACCAAGGAGGACCTCCTCGGGGACCAGGAGGAAATAAACCCAAGAGACGCAGAGTGCGGCTCCACACTTCCAACCAGAACCAGAGAGGAGAGTGTGTTGCATCAATCGCTGACGGGAGAAGGAACCGGATTTCTTCACATAGACTGAAGGAAAAATAATCCCACATGCCGGACTCCACCACGACTGGATGTCACCCTGAAGTCAGGGGGGGGTGGGAGATTTCAACCAATTGCCCATGGGGAAAGAAAACTGCCAAAAATGGATGCACTAACCCCTGTGCGCACCAAATTTGCAAAACTATGCATGGTTCATAAATCACAAAAAGGCTGCATACCCTGCCACACACAGGCAAAGTTGGTGTAAAAACAGAACTCCCTGCAGACGTGCAGAGCGGGTCCCGCGAGGGGAAGAGGGAGCTAACAACGAGCCGGTCATAATCGGCCCGTTGTTAGCTCCCTCCCCCATTCCCATTCAGCCCTATGGGGGCTGAAATGGGAATGGGGAAGGTCTGGGCCCGGGTTCCTGGAGGAAGGAATTACTGGGCCTTCCGAACTCAGAATGGCCCGGTAATTCCCAATTCTTGGATCCCAGACCCAATTTTGGGAGGGAAGGGAGGTACTGTCAGGGTTCAGACTGGAGCAGGGGCAAGGAGGGTAGTGGGCAGGACAACCAGGGTAGTAGCTGCCCTAGCAGAGTGCAGACAGCCTTCAACCAGGCATTCCAGGTGTGTTCTCCATCCCTTTCACAGGTCTGAAGCCCTGGGACGGAGAACAGCCTGGATACTACATTTCCCAGCAGGCCGTGTGCAACACGAGCCTGCTGGAAGGAAGATAGCCACGCCCCCAGCCGCACCCGCACCAACACGCATGCCTGAGCCACGCCCAAGGAATGGGGCTCGCAAATCCGACCAGCATGGAGGAAGGACATGTGGCAACAGAGCTCCAGTGGCACGCCTTTGTGGGGCTCCCGCCTGCCGCAGTAGAAACCCCGGCCCCGCGTACAGATCAAGATAAGGGCCGCTTGCAGTTGCAGTGACACGCGCAGCCCGCTGACATAACTTGAAGGCCGGGGCTATAAACCGACCCCCGGAAGCCATCTGCATTCCAGACCCGCGGAAAGCATGACAGGGGGAAGCTAGGCTCTCCTGAATTAACCCTGCATGTGTGTGGAACCTTGGTGCATACTCGTTAAACCTCATGGGAGTGGAACTGACATCCGCCGCATGTGACCTTTGAACGTGCTTGTTGCATGAATCCACAGTTCAGAAAAAACTAACCTAAGTCCGAGCCACGCAAGTGAAAGTGCTCTTTTATTGACATTATTGTTCCTCCTTTCAGTGGAGCTCGACACCAGAGGTGCCATCGAGGGGAGTCAGTACCACAGGGACCTGGAAGGACGTTGGCTGGGACAGTAAACGAAGCTAAGTGTTTTAAGGATTGTGCACCTTGGGTATTGCATGGGGTAATGTGATATTCGTAGTATTACTGCATGAAGGCAATGCAGAGTTATTGAGCAGTAGGAAGGGTCACGTTTGGAAACCTTGCATGAAGCAATGTAAGTTAGTTCATGGTACATAGCAGCTGTAGCACAGGATGTACAGTGTCCTGGTTTAGGGGCTCCAGCACAAAGGCCATCTACAGATCCTGGGGCATATTGTGTGAATGAGAAGAGTGCAAGGGTGGAGTACCGCTGAACCAGGAGCAGGAGCCAAGGAGCATGTGAACCTAAACTCCCCAAACCCATCCACTACACCTCCCTAAACCTCTTTCCGGTGTACCTAATTTCATCTACCTATCCACTCCTCAGACCCTAACCCTCTTTCCCCGAAGGGTCAAGGTGGCCTGTGCTATCCTCTCCCAGGTCCCGAGACCTAACGGGGAGGGAGGCGTTTGTGCTGCCTTTGCACCAGGAAGAAGCAGGATTTGACAGAATTGCGAGCCCAAGTGTTTACTAGGTGCCCAGGCAGCACAACCATGGTCGAAGTGGTTACTCTCCTCCAAGAATTAAAGGCTGAATTGGCAGCGACAAGGCAGGACTACCAAACCTTGGCAGGCCAGGTCCACACCCTAACCATTCAAAATCAGGCCCAGGCAACCCCTTTACCCAGAGCACCCCTGCCAGTCCCAGTTCAGGTGCAAGTGGCCACGGAACCACCACTACCCTTGGCGGCACCAGAAAGGTACCATGAAGACCCCCAGCACTTCAACCAGTTTATCATGTAATGCCAGCTGCATTTCCTTACAAAGCCAGTGGTGTTTTGGACAGTTCAGGCCCGTACGGCATTCGTGATCTCTTATCTGTCAGGAGATGCTGCATCCTGGGCCACCCCTTAGTCCGCAAGGACGACGCATTGCTTTATAGTTGGGACACGTTTTTAGAAGAATTCGGTAAGATATTCAATCGTAGGGCAGCATCGTTGCTCAAGGACAAGGAGTTGCTGACACTGAAACAGGGAAGCAGAGACTTGGTTTCCTATGTTACGGCGTTCAATCGGCTAGCCATGGAAACGGATTGGCCGCAAGAGAAAAGAATGGCCTTCTAAAAGACTTGGTGGCTCAGGTAGATCCACAGCTGGAGGATTGTTCAACTATAATTGACCTTGTACTTTGGTTGGATCAGAGACAGAGTGAGCGTCGTCAGGCCCGGCGGCGCTGGGATAACAAACTGATTGTTACGGCTGGATCAACAAAAGCCCCCAAGGGCTACGCAGAAAGGGACAGGCGAACCAATGCAGATAGGCACGGTTCGGGGGCCTCTAACCAAGGATGAGAAAGAGAAAAGGCGAAGACAAAGTTATGTCTTTACTGTGGAAAAGCAGGACACGTCGTGCGGGAATGTCCCAACAAACCAGCAAAAGGAGGGCCTTCGGGAAACGAGAAAGCTCGCCCGTGAGGGTGGCAGGAGCGAGCGGAGCAAGAAACACCCCACTCATGTTGGCAAACGTGCATTCTACACAGGGTGCACATATGACCTTGTCCGGTTACGTACATTGGCAGAAACACCATGTTCCAGTGACATTGATGGTAGATTCGGGCGCCACAGGTAATTTCGTGGACCTTCAAATGGCCCGAAAGCTGGGGCTCCCGCTGGATACTAAGCCACTTCCAGAAGAAGTAAAGTCTGTAGATGGCTCGCCATTGGTCTCGGGACCTGTGACCCAGCAAACAATACCCCCACGTTTGGAATGTGGAACAGCACATCGAGAAATTATCAGTTTTGATGTAATCGCGGCCCCCCAGTTCAGGTTCATCTTGGGGTTAACTTGGTTAAGACTTCACAATCCAATGGTGAATTGGAACACTGGGTCCATTAAGTTCAACTCGAACCATTGCCAAACACATTGCCAAGGATCGGTGTCGCACCCTGTTTCTCACGTCATAGAAGGGAATACGGGCTTGGAGTTGCCCGATGAGTACAAAGAGTACCAGGATGTTTTTAGTAAAGCAGCAGCCGAAACCTTGCCCCCGCACCGGCCGTTCGACTGTCGGATTGACCTAGAAGCAGGTGCTGTGCTTCCCTGCAGCTGCATATATGCTCTTACCGAGGCAGAAAACAGGTATCTCAAGGATTACATTGACACCAACCTGGCGATTGGCTTTATTCGCCATTCCACGTCACCCGTCTCCTCTCCCCTGTTCTTCGTCCCGAAGAAAACCGGGGACCTTAGAACATGCATAGACTACAGGGCGATTAACAAAATAACTATCAAGAACCGTTATTCCCTGCCCTTGATCCCGGTACTGCTGGACCAGGTACGTGGGTCTACACGAAGCTGGACCTCCGAGGATCCTATCACCTGGTAAGGGTACGCAACGGGGACGAGTGGAAGATAGCCTTCCGGACCAAATTCGGCCTGTATGAATATCAGGTCATGCCGTTCGGGCTCTGTAGTGCCCCAGCCGTATTCCAGCATTTCCTGGACGAAGTACTTCGTGGGTACTAGACGTATTTGCGGTTGTCTACATCGACAACATCCTGATTTATTCTCATAGCCTAGAAGAACATCGAAAGCACATTTTGTACCCTGCACCGGTACCCCATCGGCTAGTACACTGGCGGATCTGCTATTGCAACATGTAATTCGCCTGCATGGTTTACCTTACTGTATTATTTCAGATCGAGGACTGCAATTTACTTCCAGGTTCTGGCAGTCATTCTGCAAATCAGTGGGTATGGACATTCGACTCTCCATAAGCTACCATCCAGAAACCGATGGGCAAACCAAAGAGACTGAACCAGACATTAGAACAGTATCTCAGATGCCTCACTCACGGCCAGGAAGGGGATTGGGCAGACGTCATTTGGTTAGCCGAACTGGCGTACAACAACGCTGTGCATCCATCCACCAAGATGACACCCTTCTACAGTGTTTATCGGTACCACCCCCGTTTTCAACCAGTCCCACAAGGGAATATACCAGAAGTACCTGCGGCAGCAAAAAAAAAAGGAACACCTAGAGGAAGTTTGGCGAGTTCTCCAGAACAACTTAGATACCGCTAAAAAGGCTTACAAATACCAGGCAGACAAGAAGAGACGACCTAGTCCTCAGTATCATGTTGGGGATAAAGCTGAGTTGGGGTTGGTATTTTCTGGGCCACCTCTGGCTTCTGCTGCTGCAGTCACAACTCACAACAAACAGGGTCTGCTGGTCAGTTACCCAAGCCAAAGGGGTTTGGGTCTATTTGACCTAAAACATTTGGTGAAATGTATTTGACTTTTTATTTGGTCTAACCGTCCCCACTTCTCCTCAATCTAATCTATACCCTTAACCATCCCCATAAATATATTTAATTACATTTGACCGAAAAAAAGGTCAAAATAATTCAACCAAATGTATTAGGTCAAATGGTTTTAGGTCAATTATGCTAATGCCAGCCAAAGGGGAACCCTAACATAAGAAGGGAGAGCAAGAATGCCACCTCAATGCCACCTCTGCTGCTTAGCAGTTCCCACTGTGGATCAAGCTTCTGAGGGACTGGATCCAGTGGGGACCCTATACTCAACTCCTGAGGGAGAAGAAACTGAGGACCCTCTTGAGGAAGAGGTAATCAACCCAGAGGATACCCTGATCTTTAATGTCTGCTGGCTGAAGGTGGGCCCTCTATGGGGGAATTTTGTAAGGGTCAAAGGGAGTAAAACTCCTGTGTGGGTCTGAGAAGACAGGCTCAGGGCCAGGGACAAGGTGAAGTGCTTAGGTGTTTTAAGAATAATTAGGAAGGGGAGCTTGTCTATGGTGAGCCAATTGAGACAGTACATGGTACAGCAAGAGATGGTTGTTCACCAGGTCTAGAGTCCCATCATTCTGCAGGAGGCCTATGAGGTGCCCATGTCTGGTCATCTTGCCACTAAGAAGACCAATCAAAGGCTCTCAGCCTACTTTTACTGGCCCAGGGTTGGAGTAGTGAAAACTCACTGCAGGACCTGCCCCACTTGCCAGTTGTCTGGCAAGACTGGTGGCAGTGTCATTGCCAGACTGTAGCCTTTGTCAGTGTTTGGCACATCATTTGAGAGGATAGGCATTGTCATTGTAGGTCCCTTACACCCTCCTGTATCATTTGGATCCAGGATCATACTGGTACTGGTTGATCATGCCACCAGATACCTTCAGGCTATACTCATTCGGACCATAACTGCCAATGTGGTTGCCTAGGCTCTCCTGGGTGTTTTTACCAAAGTGGGGTTCCCTAAAGATGTAGTGTATGACAGTGATCCAACTTCATGTGTCTAGTTACATGCATGCAATGTGGAAGGAGCATGGTGTAACTTACAACTTCTCTACATCCTACCACCCCCAGACCAAGGCATGTTGGGTGCTTTGGTAGAGGTCCTGAGAAAGAAATAGGACCTTATATTACCATGCCTGCTCTTTGCCTATAGAGAGGTGCCTCAGGAGGGTGTTGGATTCATCTACTTTGAGCTCCTCCTTAGACCTCCAGTGAGGGGGGGGCTTGCCTTGGTTAGAGAAGGTTTTGAAGCCACCTCTCCAGGCCCTGCCAAGCAAGTGGGGGACTATGTTTTACGCCTCAGAAGGAAGATGGTACAGACTGTAGGCAAGGCATCAGCAAACCTCAAGGCTAGCCAAGTACTGAACAAGAACTGACATGACCTTAAAGCCTCACAAGTAGACTAGACTCCTGCCCAGGAGATCTTTGTGATGAAGCTCACCAAGCATTGAGCTTTGGCAAATAAGTGGACTAGAACCTTCAGGATAATCTCCAAGATAGGCAAAGTCAACTATCTGGTTAACACTGTTACCCCTGGGGGCACAGCCAGGCAAGCACAGACCAGTTCGAAGTGCATATCCAAGAAGGCCCTGCAGACTCCGAGTTCACAAAGGTCTGCCTAGTCCTGAGCGCAACCCGTGCTGATGTGGAGGTGAAGGCCATATGGATGGCACCGTGCCAGAAGGACTCGAGGATCTCTAGGAAACGTGAGTGTGCCTGTGCATGAACACATGTCACCGTGGCTGCATGCCCACGGAGAGGGGAGGGATTTTTTTAAGGTGTCTAGAATGCATCCTACAGGGGAGGAGGACGATCAGCTGTATTAGTGGTAGATGCTAGTTCCACCTCTCTGATAGGGAGTGGGTGTGGGTGTGTGGGGGGCACATCTGTGTTAGAGCAGACAGGTGCCTAGATGGTGGTGGTCCCCATTAGATTGTAGTTGGGCATAGTGTAAGCAATTGTATAATTACATCATTTTAGGGGACGGGGTCTTGATGTTTTGTTGAGTTATTGAAAGGGATGCACAGTAGGCGAGTAGCTGTTGAGTCCAGTTCTTATTTTGTTTTTTGAGGTTTTGCCAGTTTAGTATCTGTAGTAGTCGTTGTTTTATATGGGAATGGCCATGGTGGAGGGGTTGACACCAGAGATAACATGTATATATCTGCACTTGCCCTAAGTAGGAGCAAATAGGAGAACAGAGGGGGGTGTTCTAGGTATTTGACTACTACCATAGAATATACTAGGGAACAGGTGGACATGAGAAGGTTGTTGTTGTACTAATATTGAGTGAGTGGGTGGGCCCAGTGTGCGTGTGATGGGTGTGACTCAATGGGCCTGTGGAGAGGGCTAGTGAAATGTGGATAGGGTGTTAGCAGAAGGAAGGGTTAATATGGGTGCATGAGAAGGAATTAGGGTGTGCAAGAGATGAGAGTGAGAAGAGGGGATTGGGTGAAGGTGTGAAGGAAATAAAGATATTTGGGACCTTGTGTGATTTAAAGTAAAAACGGAAATGTGCTTCCGATGATAATATAGTAGGAGGGCAGTAGAGGGTGAGGATGGACACACCCCTGGATCATTAACGTAATTATTTGCCCCAATATTGTGATAAAATATTAAAGTACCACTGTAATGCCTAGGAGTGGGAGCGTTCGATAGTAGGATAATACAAAGCATGTTTACATATTTTCTAGCCACCTGTAAAGGATCCAAACTATACAGCAGTCAAAACATCCTAGTGCTCTGTAAGCTTTAAAAAAAGAGAAAAAGGAGGAGCCTGTGAAAACGGGCAGGCAGAACAGTGACACTATGGCGCCACCTAGTGCAAAACCCCCTCCCCATGGATTGTATCCAACGTTGAAACCTGCTACAGGCTACACCAACCCATGGCGCATGTCCCCAAGCAGGGGGGAATGAAGAATGGGCAAAGGCAAGCCAGAGGCAGGCAGTGCTAAAGAATGAAAGGACAAGAGCACTGAATGTATCAGGCCAACATAGAGAAGAGCACACAGTGACTGCTGGAAACTATGTCCAAGGAGGCCGAGAGGGTGATAGAAAAAGAGGTGCAGGAGACAGGAGAAGGAGCAGGGGACAGCCAAGGGTAAAGAGGGGTGGACATCGGGGAGAATAAAGTATAAACTGGACAAAAAGGATTCAGATGAGAGGGAGGAAGGGCTGGACTTGCCTGCAGAGGACTCCATTGCCTAGGGGGGGGCAAGGAGCTAGGTACGAGTAGTGGAGATGAAGAGCCCTGGGCAGCAGAGGGAAGGAGAGGGGGTGGAAACAAAAGAAAAAGAGGGAATGAGCAGGAAAGAATAGGGGCTGGCCCAAAAGCATCTGTAGCGGAAAGACAAAGATGCTGGTTGCGAAGGCCCTGGCAGAGTGGGTTTGGGCCCTGGCCCACAGACCCAACTGCCCCTGCTGTAAAAGTGGAGGGGAGACACAAACTACGTACCATGGCAGACGATGGACAGAGACGATTTGATATACAGCTTGCCCTCCTTTATGGCAAGGAGCGAGAAAATTGATGTATGCCCTCTAGAAGGAGATGGCAGGGATTACCCGGACAATTGGGCAGATTAAAAGCTTATTCGCTGCAATTATAGGGGAGGAAAGAGACAAAATATGGGAGCAAGCAGAATTCAATGGGGTAAAGCTGAGTACAAATATAGACAATGGGGTGGCCTTCAATAACTGTTGTGCACATGTGTGGAAAATGCTATGCAGTATGTACTCCAATACCTCAGACTTGGGGTCGTGTTGGCTTATAAGATGAAACCAGATGAGGGCCCTACAGAATATATACAACAAATAGAGGAGATGTGGACGCTAGAGACGTGACAATGGTGGGACAAATACATTCCCATTTTTATCATATATTGCTCCGAGTGTTTCTCCTGGATGTGCAGACTTCTTGAGATAAAATAGTAGGGATAGAAGCAAGGGGGTGGCCAGAGATACAATCGATTATCATGCAATATTGCAAGTAAAAGCAAGAAAGGGAGAAGTAATCAGCAGATAATGCTGCAAAGGCAGAGAACACATTTGTACAGAAAAAGCTTGTGGATCCTGCCCAACATGGGGGTTTCCAGTGGTTGGAGTGCAACAACACGGGGGTTCCTGCAGCCACAGTACAGCCAGCAGTGTGGGGACCAACCGCCTGGCTTCTACTCAAAAGGGGGCAATTACCAATCAATGGCATACTACCAGCAAGGCAGGGGGTATTCACAGATGGGCGACGGAAATGGGTATGGAAGGGCAGGACCCAGGGTTTCAGCGCTTTCTTTGTGGACAACGGGCCACTTTTGCACAAATGTTCCCATATGGGCAACAGCTCTACTACAACCCTGGGTGGCCATAAACAGGGATCCAGCCGGCACAGCCACAGGTAAAGCCCACTTGCATGCAGGCAAACCTGCAGCCCCATCCTTCCACAAGCGGATAGTACCCTGTTGGCCCAGAATGTAGTACCCACTTCACAGGAGTAACAGTTTTGGTAGGGACCCCCTTCCTGTTTCTACAGGGCACAACATCCCAATAGGATTGCCTACAGGTAGTGCATGTCTGTCCAATCCTTTCAGTAACTGAAGACCTTGAAGAGGAGCATGAGGTAGCAGTGCAGATTGGAAAGAAAGAGTTCTTCTTTTTGATGGATGTGGGGGCCACCAAGTATTGTATAAGCGAGTGTGGGTTCCCACTGTCAAAATGTTTATGGACACACAGGGCTTCTTTACGTCTATTGTCATGGTTCCAGTTAGACAGGATTTACCATTACCAAAAGGCATGCAACACCTCATGGTGCCTCTATTGTATTCAAGGGACACTCCCATAAACATACAACGGAGGGACTTGCTCAGTCAGCTGAATGAAACAATTTCATTTTCAGACAGGGTATGGTGTTCTCCACACCTGGCATATATCCAGAAAGAGTGGCAGCTTTCATACAGGCCTACTGTGCACATAACACCTTGTGTGGGCAACCAATGTACCCCAAGGTGTTGCTTTAGAGAGTCCAAATACTACTGTGTTGGGTGTCTGGGATGAAGGGGAAAACATTTCAGGCTCACAGTGCAGAAGGAAATTTCCCCAGGAAAACAGATGTTGTTGCTGTTAGAAGAGAAAATAACACACAAAGACATGGTGATATTATGTGTGAAAGATGAGAATGACATTGAATGGCATACCATCCTCTGAATTGACCCTACATTGACATTGACTGATGTGACTGGTGAGCAGCTGTTTGCAGAGGGTGAAGAGTAGGGAGAAGTGGTGTTCCAGCTCCACATCCCATGCCATATACAAGTGGTAGAAAGATTAGTGCCACAAATGACCCAGGTAGTGAAGAAGCAAGCTGCATACATTCAAGGAGACTTGAAGCAGTTCATAGAAAGCATATGAACCACCGGGATCCATGAAGTAGGCATGGTCAAAGGAATAGGGGCAGTCTGCATCAAACTAAAAGATGGGGCATTGCTGCCCTGGATGAAACAATATCCACTTTGCCGTGAGGCAGATGAGGGCATCTATGACATGCTACTCCTGTTATGACAGTAGGGTGTAATACAGACATTAACATATGTTAGAAAAGATTTCTCTTTACTGGACCTTTCCTTCCATCGTTATGGAACCCACACATTTTTTGCTCTCATTTTTTATGCTGACCTTCTCTTTTTGCAGTGCAGTGAAGGCTTAAGCTTCACTGCATTGGCTGCTGATTATATGTTATGAGTAAAAACTAGCATGTCCTTCAGGCTGACAGTACTGGGAAACCTACCTTGTTTCCATTTAGTCGTGTTACTGTGTTTCTACTTTTGGTTACTTTGTATCACTTGTGGTAACTTTTACCGTTGTACAATGCAGCTTACACTGCAGTACAATGGGGTACACTTTTTGTTTGGCCATAGAATAACACTCAGGGGATTTTCGGTTACTCTAGGTGTTCTAAAAGGATAAGCTGGGGCAGCAGTGACTTTTCCCACTGTTTGCGACTTTTTGTTTTTGTTTTAGCTTTACTGTGTTTTTCCGTGTTTGGCTACTAACTGTGGCAACTGGTCAAACATGGCCATGCCATGAGATTTTTCGCTTGTCCTTTTGCAATCTTGTTCTTTAGCCCTCTTCCTGGCATCTGAAGCCAGGAACATCCTTATAAGGACTTCCAGTGCTCGGGAAAGCAGAAGCTTTTGGTTGGCTACTGGAGGGCTGTATGTGTTTGCTGGCAGGATGTGTGCTGGGACTGTCTACTCCCAATCCACAAACTGGTTTCAGTGTGTCTGATTCATATGCATGAGTGTTCCCACCAGTGGTCCTGGTTGCACCACTGCTGGGGTGTGTGTGGGGGGGCTAGTCCTGTCATTGGCTAGCAAGGGCAGCTGCTCTTACCTGGCTTTTAGGATAAGAAGTGGATGCCTGCACACATTCCTCAGAGAACCTGGAGAAACCTGAAGGAGCCTAGACTTCTATCCAGCTGTGAGACCGTCTTAAGAAACCGGAGACCCGTCAGAAGGAGGCCTAGCTAACAACTTCTGCTGCTGTCCTAGAGGAGCCCTGTATTGCTGAAGATCATTAGCAGTCCTGGGAAGGAGTTGTAACCCTGGGAATGGAAGGAAAATCCATTAATGACATCAGCTTGGTACACTGTAAAGAGGAGCCTTCGGAAGTGTCCCGGGATTGTCCTTTGGTTGACCAGCTCTGATTTTGGGCAATAGTGCTGAAACTATCACTGTTCTGAGTTTCAACCTGAAACATTAGGGATCCTCAGCTGGCCCTACGAGGTCAAGCTCTGTGAAATTCCGGTGTCCTAGCTTCAAGGAGACCTGAGATAGGAGGGAAAGTCTGGCCACAGCAGTTGAGTCCCTTTGCATCACCGTGCTGAGGTCACCACCATCCGACATCACTTACCTGACCCGAGTCCAGTCCTGAGAGGGGTTCTGCATCAGGTTTTGCTGCATTCTTCATTCGAGGGTCCTAGCAACAGTGAAAGTCACCAACCGGAGATCAGCTAGAACCTGCAACCCCTGCAAATCGAGGACTGTGACTTTCAGTGGGAAATGCAACCTTGGACCCTCTTCCTTTGTCCTGCCATGCCTGGGGAAGAATCAGAGTATGGGGGTAAGTTACATTGATTCTTACCTACCCCTAAACCCCCATTATAAGTCTGTGGGCTTATAATAAACTTTATTATAACAATATTGGTTTCGCCATTGCTTGCTTGCGCAAGACTTCTGAAAGATGGGTCTACTTCTGTTAGCTAGTTTAACTTGTACTCTGACAATTAGAACCCTTCACTGGACCCCAGAGTACCTACCTGCATTTTGTACTGCCTCAAAGAATCTGTGGAACTTTACCTGAACTGTTGGGCAAAAGGACCCAGACAATTTAGGACCAGACATTTTGAGTTAGGGATCATTTTCTGAGAACCTATAAGTGCATAATATAACCTTACCTTTCCTTTGCAGGAGGGTTTGATGTATATGATGAATGTATATATGTATCTATGTTTGCTAGTGTTGTGTGATAACTCTACTTGCCAGTAGTCATTTTTCTATAGTGTCTATGGCCAATACATGATAATTGGAATTGTGTGCATCCTGTCTAAGTGTAATATGTGATTCCCATTGTGTGAACTCATTGTGGACCCTTCACAAGCTCATCACCTCTGTCCAAATATCCGATCAAATAGGCAAAAACAGGAGCCTGGAGATTTATACAGGATTTGTACACAGTGAACAATGTGGTAGAGGCTGAGTTCCCACTCATGCTGAACCCAGTGATAATAGTTTTTTAATATTACAGCAGTGCAAGATATTCCACTGTGATTTATTTGAAAAATTATTTGTTCTCCTTTCTACTGCATCCTGACACCCGATATCTCACTCGTTCATGTATCACATTGTCTCATTTGAGTACATACGGTTATCACAGGGGTACTGTGAATCCCCCAGTGTGTTCAACATAGTGAACCATATGGATCTAAGCAACTTGCAAACACGCAGCACAGTAATACACTACGTAGATGCCCTGCTGGTGTGTAGTAAGACAGAAGAGCAATGCAGGAATGATTCCATACTTCTCTTGAACCTGCTAGCAGAGAAAGGGTACAAGGTAGATAAAGAGAAGCTACAGTACTGTCAGACAGATGAGGTATTCCTGGGGCAAATAATATCGCAGTGGAGCAGAAGATAACACCAGATTGAGTGGAAGCAATACATATATCACCACTGCCCCACACAGTGAAAAAGATACAGTACTTTTTGGGATTGTGTAATTACTGTAGAGCATGTGTATTTAATTATTTAACATTCACAAAGCCCCTCCACCAGGCACTTAAGGAAGCAAACAAAGGTTAAAAGCCCCATCAAATAGGCCTCAGAGATTAGCAAAAGTTTTGCTGAACTAAAAGAGGCACTGGGCCAAGCCCCAGCATTTGCAACCCCAAATTATAAAGAAACATTGTATTTGTTGTCATATTCTGATGGCACAGTAATGGTGGCTGTCCTCACCCAGAAGAAGGCACAGGGGCACAAGACCCTTGCATATTAACAAAGTCTGCTGGACCCAGTGATGCAGGGGCATTTTCCATGTGAACAAGTGCATGTAGCTACAGTGTTTGCCATAGAGAAGGCAGCCACTATAACTATGGGATGCCCAGTGATTTTGTACATGCACCGCACACTTTTTGAGATCCTTGAAAAATCTGAATCCACATTAACCACTCAAATTGAGGTTGTTTGATAGCGTGTGGTGAACCCAGCAACCTTCATACCGCAGTCAGCTGCACAAGAGACAATTTTGACGATTGTGTATCCTACTTGGACAGGATGGAAGGGAACCCCCAGGTGCAGGAGGAGCCCATTGAGGGGGCATATGCTCTTCGTTGACGGGTCTGCAATAATAGATTCAAGCATGGGGTGTCGGCACACTGGTCCCACAGTGGTGTACTATCACAAGGGAGAATTTCCCATATGGTCTCAAATGCGTCTGCCAGCTCATTATTTGGCATAGGCCACAGAGTTGGTGGCTTTAATAACAGCATTAGACATCTCAGAAGGGCACATGGTCAACACTTTTTCAGACTTGACATGCGTCACCTCCACAGTGCACTAAAGGTTGCCTCAATGGGAAAGCCGGCGGTTTAAAAGGAGTGATGGGTCCCCTGTTCAGAATGCAGGATTACTTGCACAATTAATTGAGGTGTTACCCATCCCAGTAGAGGTAGCAATAATATAATGCACTGCCCCCACAGTTGGTCTGTATTTTGTTTCACAGGCCAATGACACGGACCACAGAGCAGTCAAAGAAGCAGCCTATTTGCATCGAAGTACTACTAAATTACTCCCAGGTAAAAAAAAAAAAGTACCCATGATGGCATTCAGCTCCAATCAACCTGAAAGCACTAATATGACTGAGCCCTTTAAAGCACTACGCATTGTTTAGGTGATATAATTGCAGGGTGAAGTGCCCCAATAGGAAAACAAGCTATGGATCAAGATATGGTGTTCCCTGTCGCCAAATTATTTAGTGTGGAGACAGAACAGCACAGGCAAGCCCATAATGCCCCAAAGATTACTTATTATAGCAGCGGAGCAGCTCCTTTCTCCAGTGCATGTGTTGAAAGAACACATGGCCACCAAGATTAATGAGAGTTGGTTTGTGCCCAACCTCTATTAGTTAGTTGCTGAATTTAGGAATAACTGCATGACTGGTAGAAAGTCCTGGCAGGACACACCTTAAAAACTGCCAGGGCAACAATACTGCTTCTGCTGAGGGGCTCTTCTGGCACTTGCATATTGACTATGTCAACATGCAAGATAGATGTGCCTCTTATAGGTACATGATCATTGTGGCATTTCCTTTTTCACTTTGGCTTGAGGCGGGATCCTGTGCTCATAATGATGCAAAATCAGCTGCCAAATTCTTTGTTAGAGTGGTATTCCTGAGGTGAGGAATATGTGATGAATTGAGGTCAGACAACGTGCACCACTTTGCCAATGATCTCTTTAAGGAGGTTACAGTCCTCCTGGGGATACAGCACTGACTGTGCTCAGTATACCACCCTAAAGGAAACGGTTTGGTTGAACATTTAAATGGCTTGCTTGAAGAGAGCTTGGCCATGCTGTCAATGACATTTGGAAAAAGCTGGCAATAATGCTTGCATATTGCTTTATTTGCATCATGCGACTCACTTGGTGTAGACCATCCCCTGACCCTGCACAAAATTGTTACTGGCAGGAGAATGCATGCACCTCTTACCCCTGCACATACAATTTTGGATGCTATCAGCTTTGCTCAGATACTGGTGGAAGAATTGACTGCACACTTGAAGGAACTCACCAAGTCTCTCAAATACATATCTCGTCAGGTGCACCCATGCTCCAGCCAGCCAGCCAGCCACCAAGAAATCACCAACAGACACGGTAGGAGAAGCGACTTTCCCTCATGCAGCTCCCCTCTCTTCTCAGGAGACAAAATATGTATTTGTAATTTTGCAATAAATTGGAAAGAACCTTGCTTCACGGTACTGCACACAGTGATATACTCCACGCCCGCTGCAGTGAAGGTGACAAACCGCCAGCATGGATCTACCATTCTGACATCTACAGTGACAGCAGCACTGGCTCTCAGCTTTCATACTATTAGGTTATGAAAGAGGCCTCTGGAGGAGATGGACGATATGCCTCGCAGTAGTGTTGGTAACGATAGAAGTCAGAAAAATACTGTCTTGTGGCCTAGTTTGGCATTTTTCTGTGTTTTTCATTCCCTCACTTTTCTTTGATTTCTATTCTATAAAGGATCAGAAAGCACTGTTAAAAACAAGCATTGGCAATGCCTATAGTTTTGGCGTATACTGATGTTCTTTGCATGTTGCATTTATAGGCACTCGGATGCAAGGGGGAGAGTGCAAAGTTTCAAAGGAGTATGTGATAAGGGTTGCAGAATGAGAAAGGGAACAGTGCAAGGGAGGAAGCCATTGATGGGGAGTGCCATTTATGATGAGCATGAAGAAATATGAGCAAGAATGGGCAGAGTGAGAGAATAAGACAGAGAGTGTGAGAGTGTGACGAGAGGGGATAATGTGGGTTTAGAAATAGAGGGGGTAGATTGGGGTAAGGTGGGTGGGGGAATAAAGGATGTTGGGTGGGTGTAGCCACAGAGAGGGGTTACAGCGTATGGCTGGGGAAAAGAGGAAAGGGGTAGGGTTTAGTAGAAAAAGAGGGATAGGCATGGTGGTGGCACAAAGCTGGGGTAGGGTTAGAGAGAGCAGTAGGGTGGGTGGCTTGAGGCAGAGATAGTAGTGGTAGTGTAGGTGGGGGGAAAACAGAGTGGTGGTAGGGTGAATGGGTGGGTGTAGAGAGAGTGGGATTAGGGTGGGTGAGCGTTGAAAGAGTGGTAGTAGGGTTGGTGTGCGAAGGTAGAGAGATTGGGGGAATGCCTGTAGAGAGAGCTAGGTATGCTAGAGAACGTTTGATGGTAAGGCTTCATAAAGCTTGCTGAAAGAGATCCCAGAGGGATGTGTTTTGGATGGGGCGGGTCAGGAACGTGGTGGGAATATCCCTAGGAATTAGCATGGCCATGGCAGTGAATGGTGGGTAAATACCTAAAGAATACCTACACATTTTGTGTCTCTCCTTATACGCTATCTCTCCCTCGCTACATTGAGGCTTTAAAGTTTGCTTGCCGGTGGTAGGGTCAATGTAACCATATCAAAGGATCTGGTAGCCTTCACTTGATCCAAGACAACATTCCAGCATCTTCAATACTTCCAGGTCAGCATCAGGAGGATGTGAAAATATGGGAAAACATAGCAGGAAACATCTTGATTAAAGGAGAAAGGGTAGTTCAAAGGAAAACCTACAAAGAAAACCTCCTTTAATAGCATGCTGCAAGTGTTTCAAAAACAATTATTGCACTGTGTGCATATTGTTCATGCCACTTTGGCAGCAAAGATATCTTTTCCAGTTACCTATGCACCATTTTTCAGCATCCATTATTCAACTAATTTCACAGAAATACATGGATTTCCTGCATCATCACTGGAGCATAATCCACTCGAGTTCGGATGACAAATATGCTTTTCAAGGTCACGCTTGCATGCCAGTCCAGGTAAATCATGGTCTTGAACTATGCCTAGAGTTTGAAATACGGGCAAGTGAACAGACAGGTGTCAGACACTTCGTTTTCTGAGACCAAGCCCCTCAAAGTATTTGCATTCCCCCATAAAAAAGGATGATTGAAAAGGTAGGGTACGTCCAGAGTATGCTTTAAATTTGGTCCCAAAATATAGTTATTCTCTTTAGTACAAGAGTCCTGTAGTAGAACATTTGGTAGAAATCAGCTTTTAAATTCCCAGTATTGTGTGCAGCAATTACGTTCGTAACTTTAGAGAGATACAAATGACAGTCCTGGATCTTGTTGTCTGAAGACGCCATATGGGCAAAATATGACCTTAAGTGTTGACACACTTGTGGCTTCGATGTACAGAGTCTGCTGCATGCCATTCCAGATTTGAAACGCAAGCGACAGCAGTCATTCCGACAGAGATTGATTGCCCATTCAGTGTGTTATTTTTTATCTGGTGCTGATTGTGTAGTCCCAGATATTTGGCTCACGCTGGTCCTCTGAGACACTGGAGCCACCAACATGCGTGCATGCTTCAGCAGTGAAACTAGCAAAGGGCTCAGATTGCAGAAATAATTACCCATGCGCCTGGTGTCCTTGTGTGATATTCCATTAATCTACAGTGATCCACGTTTACTTATGCTCACATAAGGTGAGGAAATAACGTGATGGGAGGTGTTTTTTCTGTGCCATGTGGACTGTGCTGAGCTATGTGGATGTTCAGCGTTGCCTATCAGGTGGCACACCTGCCACATTTTCCCTCATGGCTGTTGCTGCTGCTTTCCAGAGATCTGGTTGGCCTGCAAAGGAAGCACAGAGATGGCTATTGCTTTTGACATCACATCGCTAAAAGACCGTGTATCAAAGTTCGGGTTGGTTTCACCTTACCGCAGAAATATTTCTGGGCAAGATGACGCCAACATCTTATTTTTAAAAAGTGCTTGCTCCCAAGGCATGAACGGAGAAAGTTGGTTGTCAATCCATGGAGGTCATAGTGCAGCATAGATGTCTGGTCCTCCCAGGGATATGGCACGAAGACAGCAAACAGTGCCTCTCACATGACAGCATTTAACAGTGAAAACAGGTTTATCAGGCTCCAGAGAAATGAAGCAGACACATAGGATTGTGATGATAGAGAGCGCCTTGAGATGAACCGAAAAACGTTTTCACTGAGCCTTGTCCATTGAAGGGAGAGTCATTAAATATATAGTTTTGTCAATAACTGGGCTTGTTGGGGGCAATGTTCCAATGTATTTTTATAGAGATCTCCATACCAAATTCCTTCCACAGTGGTGCAACAAGTAAAACGTGCTCACTGGAGTGACCATGGTATTCCTCTCCATAACACACTTTCTTCCATACATATGAGGGGTCATACATGCAGCAAAGAATAAAAGGGACAGAGTGTCGCCCATGCATGGTAGTACCAAAGCACAGCTCCCCAGAATCCCCTTTCCGTGACAAAACTACAAGCCGTTGTGTCGCATTTCCACGTTCCAGTGCAGGCCGGGCCAGTGTGCTCAGAAATCTGTTACAAAACCATCTTGTATATAAAATGACTTACTGTGGTAGTCCTTCACTCACAGTCGGCTAGCAGCGTTGGTCACAGAGAGCTACATGCAGACTAAGAGTGCCCTTGCTTCCTCTTGTATTGTGTACAGCGGCACGCAGACTCATGAACGTCATGCACACGCCAGTGATGGCGCTTGGGTAGAAAACAGATCACTCCGCAGCTGAACAAATAAACATAGTCCACAGGAGTTTAAGTGCCTAAGAGCATTAGTACATACAAATTTAAAAAATAAGTGGCACATAGCAGTGTGCAGTCATTTTCCCAGTACTTCAGAGCTTGCACAGCTCCCCAGCAACAGCAGCAGGCTGGCAGACGTGAGCGAAAGGGTCAAGGCCCAAATGGTGCTTCGACCATTTCATTGCCAAGCGTCGGGAAGTTGTCATGCCAACACCACACACTGCTCCCGAACTTCATGTTACATGTTTATTTTTATTTTTACAATAGCAATATTTTGGCAATATTTTGGTGGTTATAAAAGTTGGTAAAAATACCACAACCTGACACCCACTTCTCCCGCTGAACCACTCGCCACGGAAAGTCATCCATAATCTTCATGGGACATCCACAGCCAGCATAACAATCTGACATCGGAGACCACCGTGAAAGACCTGCATAGCTGCCTTTCCGACACTGCTTCGTTCCCTTCTTCTTCTCGACACTGGCAACCCAGCGACTCTTCCAAGGGGGGTCCATCCTCGATGGGTCTCATCAAGTGAAGCCAAGAAACTTCACCACTTTGCCTTCCAAGGCACCAAAGTTACTGCAACCAGGAAGCACATCTTCCACCCGTAGGATACATCCATGGATCCCAGATCTATCTTGGATCTTGTTCTCCTGGGGCTTCATATGTATTTTGGGGTAGTGGGATCTGCAGAAAAAGAAGCAGAGTATTATTGAACATATTTGGACCGGCCTGTAATATACAAGATAAAGTACCCCTTATCTTTTCCTTATAGATTGCCCAGTTGGGGGGATCCTCACACAATATTGCATTGTTTTTCGGAAAGAAAGCATCCTGCCTATGCTCTTATTATTACCTGCCTATCTACAGTAGTATCTATGAGGTTGCACATTGCTTAGTAATTTTTATGATTTTCAAAATATGTCAGCAGCTGGTGCATTTTACCTGAATCTAAGTATATTGAGGTACCATATAGAGGTGTAAATATTTGAAATTATTAGGCTAGTGTTGCATCTGTAAAAAGTGTATAATTTATTGCTGTATATATTCACCTGAACCTTATTTGTCTAGAGAAAAGCACATAACAAAGTGTATGGACATTCCTTTGTGGGGTTTTGGGTATTCACTATACCTAAGAACCTCCCTTGAGTCTCAGCCTTGGTTGCTCGTCCATTACTACCATTACAGAACCTTGGCCGGCGTGCTCTGTCCCTCTACCCTAACTATATAGTGGCCAGAAGTAAAGATAACCCCCTTCAGTCTTTACACCGACACCTTGTCTTACTGTGCTCATCTTGATGCCACATGCCACCAAGCTGGGCAAAATCCCTTTACAAGACAACATGATATGATATTTTTATTTATATTTTAACATGGTCCCAAACTGAGTTATTCTCCTCACAATATATGCAGTCTCACATACCCATAACACACTAAACTGATCACCTCAGCTTGTCAAGCTGCTAAAACAGTACCCGAACACTGATACAGTTCGGCCAGTAATAAGAGCCACAACATCAAAGAATGGTTTTGGGGATCCAGATAAAAAGATGTTCAGAGCTGCGTTGCTCTTGTCCAGGGGGTGAAATGTGTTTCTCGATTGAAGCTCTTTTTTAATTGATATTAGTTTAAAAGCTGAACATGATTAAATCGTGCTCAATTAGAACCCTTTTGGGCCTGATTTACAAAAGCGTTTTAAAATGGCGCAATTCCATTGAAAAAGGCGATTGTAAATCAGGCGCTTTGAATTTAATCAGAACACTACTGCCTTTATTTTACATATTATAGGAATTTTGGAAAGATGTGTCTTTACGGTTCACATGCTTGTTTATTTTTGCATTATTCGCCCCACTTAATTTGATGACCTCGTAAGCACAAATAGGTTTGTTTTTCTGTACCTGTTGGGGATTTGTTCTTGTCTTTTGAAACTTTGTCGACAGGGCCCACCAGAAGTCCTTTCACTGACATTTAATTACTAGGCGTTTTGTAGGATTCAGGACGACCATCTGCTGTTAATGCTTTTCAAGGGCATCTGTTTTTCCTTCAGTAAAGTAAGCATCAATCGAATTTATTAGGGGAGGTGTTGGTCTGTGGAACGTGCACACAAACGCTTAGCACACGGTACTTAAATCTTACATTTTAGCACCAGCAGCTAGGTTGAAAACTCCCCATAATCCAAACATGGAGGGAAGCAGCTCAGTCCTTGGAGGCAGGCATTCCAGCAGCAGAACTGTTGTCAGAAGATAAAACAGATATTAGGGAGGAAAGAGGCCACAGAGAAATTTGAAAATGCAATAAAGAAACACGATGTGACTATAAAGTTCCCGCATAAAATCATATGTTTAATTCATTTTTTATTTTGTATTCCTGATTTAGCCTCGTAATTATGCAGTGGCCAACAGCAACCGATTACACAAATCAGTAACAGGGACAAGCTGAAAAATGATTCCAATTACCTTACACACAGCAGCCAACTCGTTGCTGGCTGCACATAAAATAAGCGCCACCATCGTCTGTTCCTGCCAAGATTAGGATTATTGATGTAAATGCATTTAAAGATGTGAAGAAAAGAGCGTACCCGGTGTTCTTTTGCACACTTGCAGCCTGCCACCCGCCCCCCACCCCCTCCTTCCATCACGCACCCCAATCAGGACATGCCAGCACTGCTTTCCAACAGTTGTCAGCCCAGGAGATTTCGTGACAGCGCCAATGACAGAAGAAACGGCGGCACCTTTTGTCCTGGTTCTTGCTTGGCAATTACAGAGTTCCCAAAGAAACTTTCCACAGGAGCATGATGAGCTGTCTTATATTGAGAACACCTCTGCAAATTGTCTCTGAATTTTGTTTTCTCTGCACCCCTCATTCATAGGCGAACCTAGAGGGGGCAAAGGTGGGACATTGACCGCCCCCCCCTTGGCTGCTTTGCCCCACCCCCTAATTGGTGGCATGTCGCCTCCCACTTCCCCCTCTGCAAAGAACTTTTTCCAGGCGCCTTAAAGGGGGTTTCGCATAGCCTCATTCACGAGTTTGCAGGTTTATTTTGCTGAGCCTGAGTCCTTTCTTCTGGCCTGAAAGAGACACCACAGGAATGAATGGGCCATGAATATATCTGGGGTGGGAGCTATCGCTGTTAAAAGCAGACTACTTACATGCTGGGCACACCATTGTTTTCCAAATGTCTAGAAAAAAACCAAAGACTTTTCCAAACTGAAACATGCTTACATTCACTAGTTTTCTTTTAAATGTATTCAATTTTTTGTCCGACTGCCACACGATGATTTTTGTGCCTGCTTAATCACAGGATATATTTTCTAAAGCTGTTATGTCCTTAACAAACTTCTTACTCACTAATGCATGCTTCTATTGGGCTGACATCAGATATTAGGAAATGAAACTGTACATGACAACATATGATTTTCACTATGGGGTCATGCATTCCCCACCTTTGCCCTGAATATAATCAAGCTACCTGCCCAACAGTGAACCTCCTGTTTGCTTGGGTCCCTGTTCAGGGTCCACAAACAGATTGTGTTTACGCTGAGCATGCTGCTCATCTTTATAGGATGTTGTGTATGTGGTGGGGGCTGCTGTTGTCGCAACCCCCGGCCGGATAGTAGAATGTCTGGCCCCTTGGTGGGGGCAGATCTTTTGAACCTGGGCCCTGCCTGATGGTTGTTTTCCTTATGGTGCATAGCACCTTGCTGTTTGGAGGAAGGGTGAGATGACTGTTCGCACCTTACCCTTCCGTGGCTTTGTGCTGCCGAGACTACGTGTCTCTGTAGCTGGGGGGAGGAGATGAGCAGGCACAAAGAAAGTTGGGGCTGCCCCTCTCTCAGCTGCCAATGGTAACAGCAGTTACCCTGCCTCGCTTGTGGGATGCCCATGCAGCATTGCCCATAACTGCTGAACCCATATGCATGCATTGGAATTGGCCGAACCCCAAACCCTCTCCCTTAATGATAGGCTCACAACAAGTGTCAAGTGTTGGCAATAAAAGGACGTAGGATTGTATTGTACAGATATGAGTTATGGCAAATACACAATATCACATATCATGATGATATCATACTTTTGGGCACTGGGTCCTGAGGTTACCCCCTCTGACCCGTGCCGCCACACACAGGCAGGTTGACGGCTGACCGTGTTCCCCCAAGAGTATGCCCTAGAGACAGCCCCTGTGAGCAAGTGTTGCGTTGGTTTCCCAAAAGAAATGCTCCATGCCCTGGTTAGACAAATGGGTGCCGTCGTGGAGGAAGAGGTCTGGGTTGCCTAGTGTAATGGCTGGGTGTTTTATGAAACCCAGTCCTCTTGTCATACAGAATCTCTCTATCCCCCTGTTCAATTTTCTTCTGGATATGTCTATAGATTTGTAGCAGTTGGCCCCTAGCCATTTCTTTCTTGGTAAGATGGCTGAGAAGTACATTTTGGTACCCCTCCAGTTGTGCGAAATGCCTGATAGGGAGGAGCAGATTTCCTCACATAGGATGCGTCTAGCCGTGTTGACTAGGTTGTTGCCCCCTAGGTGAATGATCAGGAATTCTGGGGAGTCCCTGTATGCCACCAATTCTGCTAGTGATTTGTGGACATCGGCCCACCGTAGGCCTCTGTATCCCCACAATGAAGTAATGGTGTTTCTGAAGGGTGGCCCTTCTTTCGTCTCTTCTGTCCATCTGCCTGTCCTGAAAACGAATGAGTGGCCAACTATTCATGCTGATCGGAGTGTGGTCCTCGATACCCCTGTTGTTTCTGTGGTGGAGGGAGGGAAAAGAAAATAAAATTTGAGGGAGGATGGCTATATCAGTAGGGGTCTGATATATCTTTTATTACAGTCTGACTTCCATTCCCCTATGTTTTTTAGTTATTGCGGTGCTAAGCCTCCCTGCCATGCTGCAGTGGCGACAACTATCCTGAAGGAATGGGTGCCGAACTGATTGGGATCCCCCCCGCTTTGCTGATTGCTTTTATCAGCACTCCTTTAAATTGGTAGCGGCTTAGGGCCGATGCATCCATGTGGATTAAAAAACTCCCCCACACTTTGGGTCGTTGGGCGTAATAGAGGTTGGTGATGCAAACCGGACAGTTTGTTGCTTCATCAATGCAACAAATGTTGATGGTTCTTTTTGCACCCGTTTTCGACTGTTGCTTTTCTATGTTAACACTCTCCTGTCTCACCCTGACTTCCATGATACCCAGGCCGTTTGTGGCCTTGGTGCTGGAAGCGATGAGTTCTCCTAACCGGAAAGCCCCAAAGTAGGCTAGGAAAAAGGCTGTTTTAAATAACATTATCTTGTATGGGTGCCAACATATGGCTTCCAACTGGCTTGCTATCTGCACCAGTTTGCTGAAATCAAGGGGTCGGCGGGTGTCCACTTGGGCACCCTCTATTCTGCCCCATCCCTTCATTGCATAAGAGATGAGGGCGTTCTGGGTGGGGTCTGAATCGCCCCGTATTTTTGTAAAATATGAAATTGCCACCAGGTGTCTTTTGGCCCATTCCCTTTTGAAATCTTGTTCCCGAGCCCATTTTAAATATACTTTCATATCTTTAATCGTTATTAATTCTACGTGGTTTACACCTGTGGCCTTAAATACTGTTTGCAAACACTTACTGTACTGTGTTGCCGTAGTGCTTGCCACTGCCCTCTCTGCCATCTCTGTTAGGAAGCTTGTGATGTTCTTGGCACCTGTTGGTGATGTGCCTGATTCTTGTTGGGCATCCCGGCCTGGGCTCTCTGGCGCTGGTGTTGATGCCAATGTGTTGTTGGCACCCGTTTTAGGGGTGCCAGCTTTGTATTGGTCATCCCGGCCTGCACTCTCTGGTGCTGGCGTTGATGCCAATGTGTTGTTGGCACCCGTTTCGGAGGTGCCTGGTTTTCGTTGGGCATCCCGGCCTGTGCTCTCTGGCGTTGGCGTTGATGCCGTTATTCTTGTCTTCCCATTATTGCCCAGCATTCTGCTGGTATTGGCGTCATCTGTTCTTGGGCGTGCGGCGCTAGCTCTCGGAATCTTGTCCACTGAAAGCGAGATAAAGCATCAGCAATGTTATTATCTGCCCCTGAAATGTGCTTCGCTTTGATTACAATGTTTTCTTGTAGTGTGACTGTTGTAATGGCTCGTAATACTTTCAGTACTAAAGGGCATTTCGTAGACCTTCTGTTTATGGAGCCTGCTACCGCCATGTTATCGCACCAGATCAAAAGTTCCGTATTCGCTAGTCGCCTGCCCCAGATGTGTAATGTTAGCCAGATGGGAAATATTTCTAGTAGGGTGATGTTTCTTGTCCACCCTGCTGCTTGCCATGAATTGGGCCAGTGTCCTGCCACCCATTCGGGGTCTAGTATGGCTCCAAACCCCTTGCTCCCGGCTGCGTCGATGTATAGGACCCTGTTTGACCAGGTATTTAAAGGCGTTTGCCAAAGTAAAGACCCGTTAAAATCTCTGAGGAATTTTCCCCATGTTTCCAGGTCTTGTTTCACCTCTCTACCTAGCTGGATATGCAAGTGTGGTTTGGTGAATGATTTGATTTTGAACTCTAGGCTTCTGGAAAATATCCTCCCTTGTGGTATTATTCTAGATGCGCAATTGAGGCTGCCTGCTAAGGATTGTATTTCCTTTACTGTCCCCTTTTCTTTCGTTATCAGGTTTTGTATTTTAAACAGGAGTTCTGCTATTTTTATTTTGGGGATTCTGCAGAGGCCCTTTGCTGTGTCTATTTCGATGCCCAGGAAAATTCTGTTTGTACCTGGTTTGGTGTTTTTTTCCTTCGCTAAGAGAATTCCCCACTGTGCGGCCATGTGCTCAAGTTTTGCTAAAGCCCTGCCGCATTCCCCGGAGTTTGGTGGCCCTATGACCATGAAGTCGTCTAGGTAATGCACTATTTTTGTCCCTGGTCTCTGCTTTATGAAAGCCCATTGGAAAAAGGCAATGAATCGCTCAAATAGCGCACAGGATACTGCGCACCCAATGGGGAGGCATCTATCTACTTAGAATTTGTTGTTAAAAGTGAAATCTAGCCACTGCTTTGAATCTGGGTGTACATTCGATGTCCAGTTTAGCCATCAAGGCGTTTCTGCCGCACTCTTGTATGAGCCTTACCGCCTCTTGGAAATGTGTATAAGATACGGCAGATTCTGTGGGTGGGATGCCGTCATTTAAAGACTGGCCTTTAGGGTAGGTGAGATGATGGATTAGCCTCATTTTCCCAGGTTCTTTTTTGGGGACCAGGCCTAGTGGAGATATTAAATAGTTCTTTAAAGGCATGCCGTCCCAGGGACCTGCTTCCCTGCCTAGTTGCAGTTCTTTCTTGATTTTGGTTTCCACTATCTGGGGGTTGTCCCTGGCTGACTTCAGGTTCATCGGGATGGTGTGTGACCCAGAGCCCTTGAATGGGATGGAAAATACCTTTGGTGAAACCCTGCCATAATATCCTGCTGATTTCCTTGTCTGGGTAGTTGTTTAGGGCGTCCCCAAAGTTGCCCAGATTGATGGGTGTTCGTCCTGGTTCTAAAATTGGGGTTTGGCACCTATCATTCTTTCTTGGCTGGTAGTCTGGTGCAGTTGCTTGCTGCATGGTCACCGTTGCAGTTTCTGCAGGTGTGTTTGTACCAGCATTCTTTGCCCCATGTACACTGATTTTTCCCAAAATTTCTGCATGGGATGTTGGATTTGGCAGCCTGCTGTTTGTTCTGTCTGTGGGCATTATTCTTAGCCGCCCAGGGCTGGTTCTTCCGAAAGGGCTGCTCCCCTTTTTTGGATTTATCATTGTCATGGGATTTGCTTCCTTGCAAATGTTTGCTATTTTTGGAAGAAGAATGCATGGTATCTTCTTCCTGGGGAGGTTCGGCGTTGAGGGTGTATAAATCGTTCTAGACTTCATCCCACTCAATGGCCTGCCTTTCTGATATGCTCCTCCTAAATCTGATGTCATATGCTAGCCATGTCTTCCCCCTCTGGATTACTTTTACTTCCCTTATTTTATCAACGTATTCCCAGATCTTCCTACCATCTATGGGGAATTTTTCTTCATATATTGTTGCTAGAATGGCAAAGGCTTGTAACCAGTTGTCCCAGTTTTGTTCGACCAGGGCGTTTCTGGCAATCGCTTTTTCTTCTATCTTTTTGGGGTCTCTGAAAGCGTCTTTCCCTTTGCCTTGGGCTTCTATTAAGGAAATGATTTCTATAAATTCCTTGGCCCATATGGCTTCTTTGATTGTGGTATCAATGTTCCATGCCAGGCATCTTTTGTATCTATTTAATATCTCTGTTTGGAAAGATTTCATTTTTTGGTCTAACTGTGCATTACAGATTGTTACAATGTCAGTTGTATTGCTGCCGGGTGTCCCTGTCACGCCGGTATTGTCTGCGCTGGTGGTTGCCATGCTTTTAGAGCACCTGCTGCGTCTGTTGCTGGAGTTGTGGAGGCTGTTGTATTTATAGCTGTGGGTGCTACTGGCAACTGCTGTACTTGTTGTGGCGGGATTGCTGTAGGTAGGGTTACGGGTGGGTTGACAACCGTTAATGTAGGTTCTACTGTGACGGTAGGGTTTGAAGCCCCAGGTTCCCTTGTGGGCGGTGTCTGTTTCCCCCTTAATTCTGCCATTAGTTGCTGTAATTCTGCTACATTCTCGCATATCTTTGACAATTTTTTGTTACCTTTTTTGGCGCCTTCAGATACTTTCCTCCTTTTTAATGGTGCAGAAACCTCATCTTGGCTGGGTGGGCTGGTAATTCCTTCCCTGGGTAGGCCGTACATGTTTTCTCTAACCCATGCCCATCCCTAGTGCTCTGCCGCCTCAATGGCTGCTAACAATTGTGGTGATTTGGGCTTTTGCGCCAGTGTTGAGGGTGCCCGTGCTTTCCGTTTAGGCCCCATGATTTTTTATACCTGTTATAGGAAAAGGAAAAAAGTTTTATCAAGGAGTTAAAACTGTTGCTATCGGCGAGCTCTTTGAGCCTGTTCTATTTGTTGCCCGTGCTGGGTAACTGCTGGGTGGTACCTTCTTGAAAGGGTTCAAATAAAATTGTCTCCTAGTGTCCGCTTTGTGCGGTGTTCATTTTAATAAATGGGCAGCCCCCAGACTTGTTTCAATGGTATTTAAATAATTGGTTTTGCTGTGAGGGCGCCCGTGCAAAATTACAGAAAATATTTTTACTCTGTAGTATTTGGGCCCGCCGAGCTTGAAATTGCATTCGTAAGCTCTGTGTGGATGTCAAGAAAGATCGAGCTCCCAAAGAAACTTTCCACAGGAGCATGATGAGCTGTCCTATATTGAGAACACCTCTGCAAATTGTCTCTGAATTTTGTTTTCTCTGCACCCCTCATTCATAGGCGAACCTAGTGGGGGCATAGGTGGGACATTGACCGCCCCTCGCCCCTCTTGGCTGCTTTGCCCCACCCCCTAATTGGAGGCCTGTCACCTCCCACTTCCCCCTCTGCAAAGAACTTTTTCCAGGCGCCTTAAAGGTGGTTTCGCATAGCCTCATTCACGAGTTTGCAGGTTTATTTTGCTGAGCCTGAGTCCTTTATTCTGGCCTGAAAGAGACACCATAGGAATGAATGGGCCATGAATATATCAGGGGTGGGAGCCATCGCTGTTAAAAGCAGGCTACTTACATGCTGGGCACACCATTGTTTTCCAAATGTCTAGAAAAAAACAAAAGACTTTTCCAAACTGAAACATGCTTACATTCACTAGTTTTCTTTTAAATGTATTCAATTTTTTGTCCAACTGCCACACGATGATTTTTGTGCCTGCTTAATCACAGGATATATTTTCTAAAGCTGTTATGTCCTTAACAAACTTCTTACTCACTAATGCATGCTTCTATTGGGCTGACATCAGATATTAGGAAATTAAACTGTACATGACAACATATGATTTTCACTATGGGGGTCATACATTCCCCACCTTTGCCCTGAATATAATCAAGCTACCTGCCCAACAGTGAACCTCCTGTTTGCTTGGGTCCCTGTTCAGGGTCCACAAACAGATTGTGTTTACGCTGAGCATGCTGCTCATCTTTATAGGATGTTGTGTATGTGGTGGGGGCTGCTGTTGTCGCAACCCCCGGCCGGATAGCAGACTGTCTGGCCCCTTGGTGGGGGCAGATCTTTTGAACCTGGGCCCTGCCTGATGGTTGTTTTCCTTATGGTGCATAGCACCTTGCTGTTTGGAGGAAGGGTGAGATGACTGTTCGCACCTTACCCTTCCGTGGCTTTGTGCTGCCGAGACTGCGTGTCTCTGTAGCTGGGGGGAGGAGATGAGCAGGCACAAAGAAAGTTGGGGCTGCCCCTCTCTCAGCTGCCAATGGTAACATCAGTTACCCTGCCTCGCTTGTGGGATGCCCATGCAGCATTGCCCATAACTGCTGAACCCATATGCATGCATTGGAATTGGCCGAACCCCAAACCCTTTATGTTTAATCACAGGATATATTTTCTAAAGCTGTTATATCCTTAACAAACTTCTTACTCACTAATACATGCTTCCATTCGGCTGACATCAGACATTGGGAAATTAAACTGTACATTGTCAACATTTGATTTTCACTTTGGGGTCATACATTCCCCACCTTTGCCCTGAATATAATCAAGCTACCTGCCCAACCCATCCCCTTGCCAAACACATTTTATAGCACTTGTTTATTATAATCAATTGCAAAAAGTCATAAGAATTACAGCCAGGTTTAAATATATAACATCTTAGCAACAGTCACTGAACCTTCTGAGCTACCCTGGTAGCCTTCTACTGTAGGGCATGTCTATGGATCCTTTAATACGTTCAAAATGACTGCAATACCAACAGTGCAGTTTGTGTACATGACTTCAAAGTCAACGTTATTTCTGCTCCATCCACACTGAGCCTGTGCATACATTCATTGAAGGTCTACCAGTGGCGGCTTCTCCATAACGGACAAGAGAGCACTGACTCTAGTGCACCCTCTCCCATTATGGAGGAGCCGCAGAGCCAACCCAGTGTAAACACTGAGTTCTCCCTCAGCTGCTTTTTGTAGCCGAGGGAGCGCTCCTTAGCTGGTTTGAACTGTCAAAGGGAAATGCGGTTTCCGTTTGACAGATCTGTTTCTCAGCCTCTCTTATCCAATGAGCCATGCAAAGCCGGGGGCGTTTTTCTTTCCCAACCTTGCATGGTCCATTGGGGATGCTGGCTGAAGTACTGCATGTTTGCAGGGGCACCTCCCTGCACATACCAGCGTGAAAGACCCCAATAATTATAAAACTATATCCAACCTGTCATACCCTCAAAAATCCTGAGAACCATGTATGCAAAATTCTGCACTGCTACGTATAAATGAGCAGAATACTCAACCACTCAACCACTTTTGTTCCATGAGAGAAATAGAATCGACACTCCTATCTATATGGGATGGTTTAGAAATAAATGCAGTCAACAGCACCCAATCTACCTTCATACTAGTGGCAGTACTTGACACAATCAGTCACACAACACCAATTGAAAGACTGGAGGAACACGTATTAAAGACTCTGCCTTAAAATGGCTAACATCCTTCCTCACCAATCGAACTGAAAGTACATACCTACCACCTTTTACCTCAAACACCAAACACATCTCCTGTGGGGTGTCACAAGGCTCCCACCTCTCCTCTTCAATATCTACATGTCCACCCTGATGAATATAATTCAAAACCATGCACTGACCACCTACAACCACACAGATGACATACAACTCACCTCAAGATAGCCACGAACCAAGACCAAGCAACACCCTCAGCAATTGCCTTACCGACATACACAGCTGGATGACAATGAACAACCTCAAATTCTGCTTGTCCAAAACATAAATAATGATCTCTTCCCCCTGGGCACAATAGCCCCAAAGCATACAATCCAAACATACTGAGAAAACTGACCCACACTAGACGTCAGGTCCTCCTGGTTCTACACACACCAACAGAAAAACAAAACCTCTATCCTATTCCCTCTTCCCTCACTAACCTACCAAACCCACTCTTTTACAGAACCATGTGACGCCAATTGTAACGATGTGTGGTATAAGACAATTTAACGTAACATAAATCAATGATGCACCCTAGTCCATGTCCATTTCTAGGATCAATCCTTCATATGTAATGTATATTCAGAGATTCTATGTTTTGTCTTATTGCATTACAATTGCAAGATTCGGAAATGGATAGAGAGCTATAGCTCACCACACTTTATCAAATAGGGTTCTTGAGCATAAGATAGGATATTTACAATTGTTTATTCAATAGTTTCAGAATGTCATTGAATTAATATAGTTTAACTTAATCCGCGAGGCTCTTGTCTGTGAATTAATCACTATTTGTTAACGTGGCTCATAAACCAAAATCTATTCACATTGTGCCATCAAGTCTGTACATAATTTACCCATAAGCCAACACATGTTTGGACCATTTGCTGTTCCTCTTCAAGGCTGGGCTTAGACACTCAACAAGTCTCCTCTCTATCATGTAATCCAAAAACAAAAAAGTGTACAAGATAAAGAAGACAGCATGGTAAGGGAGAAGAGGTTTGAGATAAAGTGGAAAGAGACAGAATTACAATTATCACAAATGACTTCTTATATACTAATCAATGGTATTATAGTCAACCAACTATTGCACACTTGATCCCAAAATCATGCAAACAATTGTCCACATCATTTTGTATCACCATGCTAGTGTCCACTGTTCTATTTTTCGCTAGCACCACAAGAAAACACTGAGAGGTTTGAGGGAAATGTTATGCATCATAAGCAGACCCTCACATTAAGGGTGGAACCCTTGGCATATAACAAAAAGGCTTGTGACTCGCAAAAGTACCGCTCTCTTAAGTTGAAAGGAAAAAAGCTATCTCATGTCAACAAAAGCTACTGCGTTCATCAATATTGCACAACGCAAGATTGAACATTATAAAACAATTACATATTTTATTTGAAAATTTCATATACATATTTAATATATCTCTAATATAAAAGATCATTTCAAAATGTTAGTTAAGAAATTCTAATTAAGAAATGCTCTCATTGAATTAATCACGAGAGTACAAAAGAGAGAAAAAAGAACAAGAGCATAAACAAAAAAGAATCACTCCATATCACTGATGCAACGTAATTCCATAATGGCTATCCGTAAATGGGAGCCGAGATGACAAAGTGGCTTATACATAGTGATAATATGTGATCACAGTTCACTTATTCATTTATCCACTCCTCACCATTCGTACCATACAATCTCATACAGAATTTATGACTCATTCATACAGATACACACCAAAAAAACTTTTAAACAATGATAAAAACAGGCCCAACATGGTTCTTTCCTTATACAGGTTATTCTAGGAAATTCATCAGGGGCAGACTAAAAATCAGAATCATTGCATACCGAAAGTGATTGGTTTTAAATGAACTCGAAAATTCTCCTCAAAGTCCAAATACTTTGATAACTGGCAATCCCAATCTTGGCATTCACGGAATTGCTTGTCGATAGTTTCACTAGATAGTTTTCACGTATAAGAGAGCGGTACATAAAAACAGTATGTCAATTAACTGTTAACAAAGGTATACCTTATGGTTATACCAGTACCTGAGAAATATAGTCGTTACCGTACTCAGTGTACGAGAGCTCACGACTAGCTCAATAAAGGTTTCAACCACGACACATAGCCAAAGACACCCCCCTCCACCACCATTGAGAAGTACTATATATATATCTCACCCCTCTATGTCATGAGAGTTTCCATTGAGTCAGTGATTTTGAGTTTCTGTCCTGTTGAGAAATCGACCCCATGTGTGACAATACATAATCAAACAGGTACACCAGAGATTGAGAAACTACGAGACTGAGAAACTTGATGAAAAGAAAAAAAGACACAATTACTCAAGAACTCAGAGCGTCTGGAGAGAAAGACGCAAGGCGTCTGGAGATAACAGAACATGCAGGAAGTACTAACAGGGGGGCTATTATAGCTCGCTGCCCTTCAACACAGGCATTAATCACCTATCTCGCATGTTTCATCATGAAGCCCTGGTTAACTTACCCACGGATGGGGCACGTTATCCTAAGCAAATTAACGCTGTCTTTGTTGATAGTCACAACCTTCCTTATACGTGTCACCCTCGCTGGACGTCAACAAGATTAAAGATCTGGAAAGGATGATATAGCCAACAATTAGTAACCATTCTGTTACATTGTAGTTCCCCCACCAGATACATTCTTGCCTTTAGCATCTTCTAATTGCTCTTAAAAGGGTTGGCTTACCCTGTAGAAGGTGAATAATTCATCCTACAGCAGAAGCTGAACCATTATCTTCCACTATTGCTGTTTGGTAGCCGGAATTCGCACAGCCGAATTGACCCGAGGTCTAGAATGCGACTTGTTTGGGGTCAAACTTATCCCCATTACGTTGGAGCATCGGAGAGCGTCAATACTGTTGACAACAACAAAAACAACAAAAAGTATCAGCAAGTTGCAGTTGGTATCAGTAAGGTCTGTCTCCTTATTCCACACCTGAGTAGCCCTATATGGGTCTAACAGCACATCCTGGATATTCCGAGCTCCGTTCGATTCGCCTCCTCGTCTGGCTTGTGACTTGTCGACCCGTCACAGCGTATGATCGTTCTCTGCGCTGGTCCGTCTCAACATCCTTCCTGGTGACTGCCGTTGTCCCCCGTGTTCATATCTCTCGGTTCAGAGGTCCAACCGTCTTTAAATTCGTTACAAGCGCCTCATGATTAGCCAATCAGAGAGTGCCCATCGCAGCATGTGACCTTAACCATGTCACGTGACCCGACTGTATAACGCGGAAATGTTATTCAGTCCGATCCGATCTCCACTCTATGGTCGCCGATCTAATTTTTCGCTAGCACCATGTGGAATTGTTGATTGTGCTTAAAAAGTGCTCCTATGTAGTAATTATTGGGATGTTAAAACACACAATTCATGCTAAGTGCCTATTAGTGCCATATCATATCACAGCAGTGGAAAGCAGTTATTGTGCCTGTAGTAAATCCTCACCTTGATAGACTAGGTTGTAAAAATCCCTTTTGAGTATATTCTCTTGTTGCAAAATTCGTAGTGTAATTTGGTTCAGAAAAAATGATAAATTCCACAGCAAACTGTAATAACATGCATGCATTCTATTGGGTATCTTAATGCAATGTTTCATTAAACTGTAATTTGTACTAGAAATGTAAGATTACGTTTCTGTAAAGGGTTTGTTGTGATTGATTTTAAAATCCATGCATGATATGAATGTACTAGTTCTTATTTTTAATTAGAATTAATTATTAGATCTAATGAAGATGATCATTTAGGGTGTTTATTTGTCTGTTTCAAAAAGCTACATTTCTGTATTTATTTGTATTATATGTATGTGTGTTTGATGCCTAAAGACTAATGTTGAATAAAGGTTTTACAACAACAACAGCAATGTTTGCTCTGCACCAAGGGTTTGGAAACATCTCAGTGCTTGTGCCCACCGTCAATAATCTTACCTAGTCCAGTTCACTTGTGTGCACTATACTTGGGATCCTGTGTTAGAGGATAACCCGTCGCTGTGGCATCCTGTGTGCTTTCGCAGCAGGTGCCATCTTAAATCAATGTTTATATCTAAGCAGTGATTTCACACATTTTGTGCGTGTGAATTTCAAAAAGAAAAAGTGACATTACGATTTAACATAGTCCTATATCACACTAAATTCTATTAAATGTGGATTGGTTGGTAAAGGTTTTTTTTTCTATATTTCCCACTGAAAATTAATAGAATTGATTTTAGCCTTCACGTTCATAACTAAAAATTGAATGGTGTGTGTGTATATTAGGGCATCCGGTCCGGTGATCCTGATAAACTTGTTTCCAAATGTCGGCCTGCCATGCCTCATCAATATTAATATGTGAGATACTCAGTTATTGTATAGTTGGTTAAACTCAACCATATATGGACTGTAGCAGAGGGGCGGTACTTATGCTCCCCTTTATTAGTGGATCAATCCTTGCTATACAGACAACCAGTTAAAATGACCATGGAGTGTACCATTAGCTGAGCAGCCCATGTAATGATCTTATGGTAACATAATAACCTACATCCATTATGGTTTGTAAATAGGCATGTACAGATAGCCTGCCCAGTTATGTGATAATGAGAAAGTGGAGATCATTGCATGCATAATATTTGGCATATTCTGTCATACCATCAGGCTACATATACAAAATATTTCAAAAAAGGTAGCAGGTGCTCTTCTCCAGAAAGAACATGGCATGATAACCTGTTCTGAAATGAGAGTTTGCAGCACAAGCTTTTTGCTCACTGTACCTTTCACAGATGGGAAATATCTATTTGCATATCAGTCTTTGTCCCACCCATATGGGCAGTCCATCACAGAAATGCTAAGGCAATTCCTCTCTGAACAAGAGTACCAACAGCAACCCCATACACGTGTTTCAGCCTTGTTGGGCCTCATCAGTGAGGTTAAGCTGTGCCTCTCTGAGCACAGTGAGGAGGGAGTCCACGTCTGGCTGCCCCCAAAATATGTTGTTTGTACATTTACTCATATTGCCATATTGTTCATGCACAAAACCATAGGTATGAAAGTGCATTGTGACATTAATGTTTTGTATCATTACAAGTTGTGTCCTTGATACAGAACTTAGTTTCAGCATTCTTAAGAAAAAAACGGGGTCATAAATTCGAGTAGACAAAAGCGTCAACCTTCAGAAAAGAAATCCTACTATACTGAGCATTTTAACTTGATTCTGGATATCAGTCATAAAAACACTGCCATTTCACGAACCTTATTCAGAAGACATTGGATTATGTTGTGCACATTTTATAGATACGTTTCGACTCCAATTGAGGGAGTTTAAATTCCTTATTTCCTCGTCTTTGCCAAGTTTTGCTTTCTGCAGTCCAATAAACCTGATCCGTTGCTTATCATCCAGTTGGTGTGCCAATATGTAGCAAGGGGGAATCATTGGTCCTGGTTCCTGAGTGTTGACATATGTTGTTGTATTCTCACTCTAAGTTCCTGGATTGTGCTTCTAATATATATCTTGTTAAACACACAAATAATAGGATATACTACATGCCTAGTACGACACCTGATAACATCTCTAATTTCAATGTTCGTACCAGTGTCATTGACATATGACTCAGTATTAGGAGGTGACTACCTGCACATTCAGCAGTTTTCACATTTTTAAAAAAAACCCCTGAGCATAGTGATAGCAACCAAGGTATTCACCTGCATAAATGAAGGACTTAGTTTATTCCTGAGGGTGGGAGCCTTTCTGCAGATAATTCAAGGTTGTGGGTCAATAAATCCACATATGTCATTATCCCTATGTAGTAGGTAGCAACGTTTGTATAATACAGAGTAAAGAGTGTGACTATTTTTGCAATATCTGGTGATCAGTTTAGTTCTTTGTCTGTGATGATCATTTAATCTCAATTTAGGTGTCAAGGTGGATTCTCTGTTGATAGCTTCAATTTTAACCCGAGTTTTGGATACACATGTTTCTGGGTAACCTCTTGCCAGAAACCTCTTAGTTATTAGTTCGCATTCTTGGTTAAAACTGTCTGGTACACTGCAATTCCCTGTAGCTCTAACACATTTCCCAACCAGGATATTGTTGATTATACTCTTCTGTTGACAACTGGTGGAATACAAGGTAGAGTTAATTTCTGTGGGTTTCCTGAAGTTTCTAGTTTGTAAGTCCATTCGTCTCATAGATATGTAAGTCAAGAAAGTCAATCATAGTTTGGTCACTATGACATGCAAATGTGATGCAAAGGTATTGTTGTTTAGCATGTCAACAAATTCCCTTAGCTGTGTTTGATTCCCTTTCCAAATCAACAACACCCCACATATTAATCTCTCGCCATAGAACAATATTGGCACTAAATTCAAGGTTATTATAAACATAGGTATCCTAAAACTGTCCCGTGAACACATTGGGAAGTGATGGTGAATGTTTGCAGCCATTGCCACTCTGTTAGTTTGCTTGTAATATTTAGTATTAAACAAAAAGTTATTATGCTCTAACGCAAAACTGAGCATCTCCTTGATCATGATAATATGTGCAAGTATGAGGCCGAACTGTTTCTGATCGTGTCCTCTATTGCTTTAATAGACAAGTCATGTTGGATGAAGGTATACAACGCCTTCATGTCAAAGGTCACTAATAGGTTATTTGTGTCCCGCATTATGTTACTGATGTTCTGTAACACTTGAGTAGAGTCTCTTATGTAAGTTGGTAGTGCTGATACTTTATGCCTAATAGCTGTGTCTATAAATTGAAAAAAAATCTGTCACCCACCTAATTCCACTCATGATGGAAAAGACATAAGAGTTGGGGAGTAACACGCTGCATTGTGCCTAGCTTCCTTTGATCAATGGTAGTCAACCGCAGCAGAAGCAACACACGAGGTTCCCCTAGGCCCCTTGGTCAATTGCTAGAAAAATAGTACAGTTGTGTGTTGTTGGACAGCGCAGAAGACCCTTGGCCTGAATCATGGATCATTTGCGCCAACAAAAAACAGGATTTGTGCACCATTCTGCCCGCAAATCCCCATTAGTTAAACAGGGATTTGCGGGCAGAATGGCACACAAATCCATTTTTTTTGGCGCAAATAATGCATGAATCAGCAGCTCTATGTTTAAATGTTCTTTTTTTTTAAATAGTTCAAATCCCAAATGCGTTAGAGAAACAAAATAAAGCCATCCAATTATGTGGATGGTGATTTATTCTTGTTACAGCCGACACGTGTTTCGACCATTCGGTCGTCCTCAAGGCTGAGATAGTCATTAAAAATAACAACATTGTGAAAATGAAAAGTGATATATACACGTATAAATCATAAGTATTAAACAACGTCATATATTGGAAAACCACAAGAAAAGTGGAAAGGAAAACAAAATCAAACAAAGCACATATACACAAAATGTCAAAGCAAGAACCGAAATTTCAATTAAAATCAAAGGGGTATACATACCCAAATTCAAATCAGTCGGGGAAGGCGGGAACAGTCATGAGAGGACAAGAGGTAATTTAGAATCAGAACACTGTAGTTTGTAAAATGTCTTAGCTATAGTCACCCTTAGTGATCATATCACACCTAATGGCATTGATGGTCGCCCAAACTAGGGTTAGTGCTAGTTACAGATTATTAAATGACATGTGCATTGGTGAGATCCATAATGAAGGTGCCAGCTACACAGCCTTTGGAGCCACCAGAGCCCTGTAAAGCCGCCCCTGAGGGACATCTTGGAGACTTGCTTAATTAGCTGGGAACGTACGGTAAAAGCATTGTGCAATCCTCCCAGATAGTGGGTAACATGCTAGACTTGGTTGGACCAACACTAATTAGTGTATGAAATGACTCACCCAGTAGATCTTAAGAAATGCCCTATACGGGTTGGATAGAAAAACGAGAAGGTGCGGGCTCACGAGTAGAGAGAGTGTGTGAATAAGCATGTAAAATTAAACATGTACAATTATAGAAATCAGTAGTAGAAGAGCTGTATAGATGGGATCTTACTCTGGCAGGATATATATAGCGCAGTCCTTGTAGGGGAACTACTGCATATAGATTTCTGGATGCAATGTTCCAAACCAATAGTGGTAAAGTGTGGCGACAGCCATGAGATGGACCTAAGAAGCAGAATCAACCTATTAGGTCTGCAGCCTCCATGAAGTGGGCGCTAGTGAGAATACATATATCAAGTCTGCGAAACATTCCAGTGAAAAAGTGGGGTTGTTCTAAGAGCTCACCTTAGATGTAGTCAATTAGCAATAGAAGGCAGTAGAGAATTTGTCTTTATCAATGGAAGCGTCCAAAATACAAGGTCCTAATACCTATGAAGTAAAGTGATACAGTGTGACATCTATTATAGAGATAATATTCGAAAGAAGTATAACATTCTCACCCTCCTAACCGGATAACAAGGTATGGATCCCGTGTGCGTGTCAGTCTGAGAATGCATAATAGATATCATGACATCAACAATAACAAATACCATACTCGGGTTGCAAAGAGCCATTTGCGTGTGCACAAATATGAAGCGAAATTGTTTGCGATTGATTAATGAAGCATAGTCAATAGCATGCAATTTGGATGGCTATATTTTGTTTCTCTAACGCATTTGGGATTCAAACTATTTTCAAAAAAAGAAAACTTAAATATAGAGTCTTCTGCGCTGTCCGGCAACACAAACTGTACTATTTTTCTAGCAATTGACCAAGGGACCTAGTGGAACCTTGTGGGTTGCTTCTGTTGCGGTTGACTACCATTGATCAGAGGAAGCTAGGTGCGCTGCAGCTTGTTACACCCCAACTCTTATGTCTTTTCTTGTTTGATGTAACTTGGGGTGCTGCCTTGCTTTGTAGCATTTATTTACTGACTTGTAACATGGCGAATTATCTTAAAAATAGGAAAGAAGAACACGCTGCCTTTTTTGCACCACAAGGAGGCACTTTGCATCCATTTAAGAGTTCATATAACTCTACTGAAACACTCAGTCAAAAATTCATAAAGCTTGAAAGATTATCAAAGAAAGAGATCAATAAGGTCTGGGAAAAGGCATCACTTACCAACTATTTGGAAAATAAAAAAGATCCCTAGAGGACTCAGAATTCTCATATTTCCAAATGTTGACAACCAAGATGATCAGGACTTAGCCAATGAGTGGGAATAGAACCATGAAAGGAAAAAGGTCCACATAAATGATCAAACTTTTGATAGAGCATGCCAGAAGCTATCACACTAGGACACAGGAAGCAATAGACATCCTTAAGGAGGAGATTAAATGTATGTCCAACCCACTGCCCACTAAGGAGAATTTTGCAAAAATGTACCAGATATTAGAGGCGTATCACGATGAAATTAAATTGTGGAAATTCTGCAAATATTTTAGGGACGACAAAGATTATAGAGATGATCGTGTTTACACTTTTCAGGCTAAATTTGATGAGCATCCAAGTAAATCAAATGATAATACACTGAATACTGAAATGCGTATCTCCGATTTAGAATCGGACAGTGATGTACTAATACCACAGAACAAGTTGTAACCGGTGTCCAGTCAACTCGTCGAAAAAAAACTGGTCGACTGCAATTTGGTCGACGCAATTTGGTCAAAAACCAAATGGTCGAATTTTTTTATTTATTTATATATTTATTTTTCGGGTTTTTGTTTAGTTAAAAAAGGGGTGTTTAGAGAAAAAAAGGGGTTGGGGGGGGACCCCCCCAAAAAAAAAAAAAAAAGGGTTAAAATAAAAAAAAAAAAATTCGACCATTTGGTTTTCGACCAAATTGGTTCGACCATTTGTCTGGTCGACCAATTTTTTTCGACCAAATGTCTGCCAACCGTTGTAACCAATCAGCCCCAACCTATCCAGGGTAAGGTTGTTTTAGAGCAAATCAAACGTTACCGAAAAGGTACCTGCCCAACGGGCAAACAGGTTCAATTTCTTACTCCAGCTGCACAAAATACGCTAACATGGAACACTACCACAGGGGCAGGAGGTGTAGAAGGTGTGGGAGGAGGAACGGATGCAAACAGACAACTGACAGGCATTCTGATGAGAGCAGGATCAAGGAAGCAACAGGGGAACTGACAACAAAAAGTCTGGTTATTAACCTTTCAGACTCTCACACAACATGAAGAGAAAGTTCTCAATAAAGGATTATCATTTTGTCCCGCAGTGACCGCAGACATGGTAAACTTTCAGATTGATCTGTTTAAATGTACCCGCAAACTGAATTTAAAGAAATATTTTCCCACTTGTATTAAACAATACAAACCTAAAGATATTCCGGATGTGCCTAGCACTCTTTCTATCACTTTGAACATACACACTTACTTATGACTCTAGCCTCAGACTCTGATAAACAACTGAATGAGACTTGTCAGGAACTTGGAATTGAATCTCTCAATCTTCCTGTAAAGGAACTCAAGAGAAATTCTACATGTACCCTGCAATTGGCTAATGAAAATATCATCGAAACATTTTAACAGGCTGTTACCAAAGACATCCATAAACACTTGGACAAGATGACCAAGACAAATACCCACAAGGGTGGGGGTAATTTGACCAAGTAAGAAAGGGAAGCAAGCACTTGATAACTTGAGTAATGATACTAATCTAGTTATTCGAGAGGCTGATAAAGGGGGGACTATTGTGTTGCTCAACATGAGTGATTATATCTGTATGGGGCAAGCACATCTTCTGACACCTGGTTGCTACAGAAAACTCCCAAGCAATCTCACAGTGACCATTACCCAAAATGTTCATCAAATGATAGATAACTGTCATGACAAAGGTAACATTACTGACAATGAAAATCATTTTTGAAGATTCAAAATCCTGTATTGCCAGTAATGTACTTCTTACCAAAAACATAAAACTTTTGCAGGGTAAATCATAGAATTCAGCGCACAAGTGGCGCACGCGGCTGGCGCACAGTGTGTGTGTGACTTTTTGCGCCAGCCACGTGCGCTAAAATCCATTTCCGCACACAGCATATTCATGGATTTTAGCATCCAAAACCAGCCGTGGCGCAGAGTGGTGCAGCGACCCTGCAGCAGCACCAGTTACGCCCCCAACCCATCCCCGTGTGCCATGAACAGTGCAAAAATCCCGTACATGGCGCACAGGCCCCGAACCACAAAATCACCCACGCGATTGGCCCTGTGCGAGCGGGGTACGTGTATTACTGGGGTGCGCGGGAACTCTCACACGCGATTGGCCCTGTGCGAGCGGGGTACGTGTGTTACTAGGGTGCGCGGGAACTTTCACACACGATTGGCCCTGTGCAAGCGGTGTACATGTGTTACTGGGGTGCGCGGGAACTTCCACACGCGATTGGCCCTGTGTGAGCGGGGTACGTGTGTTACTGGGGTGCGCGTGAACTTTCACATGCGATTGGCCCTGTGCGAGCGGGGTACATGTATTACTGGGGTGCGCGGGAACTTTCACACGCGATTGGCCCTGTGCGAGCGGGGTACGTGTGTTACTGGGGTGCGCGGGAACTTTCACACGCGATTGACCCTGTGCGAGCGGGGTACGTGTGTTACTGGGGTGCGCGGGAACTTTCACACGCAATTGGCCCTGTGTGAGCGGAGTATGTGTGTTACAGGGGTGCGCGGGAACTTTCACATGCGATTGGCCCTGTGCAAGCGGGGTACGTGTGTTACTGTGGTGTGTGGGAACTTTCACACGCAATTGGCCCTGTGCGAGCGGGGTACGTGTATTACTGCGGTGCGCGGGAGGTTTCACATGCAAATTTGCTGTCAGAGCGGGTTACGTGTATCCAGTGTGGTGCGCTGGGAGTCCTACACGTGAATTGGCAGTGTGGGTCCTCCCAGGTGTCCCCTCTACCCCCTCCACGGCCCCTGCAGGCAGCCCACACCACAGGGGACTACCCTGCACCCCTGGGCATGTCCGACAGGGAGCCCATCCACCATGGCCATGCCCCCCAGCCAGGCCACATGTCACGTTGCACTAGTAATCACCAACTCATGTCCCCCTGCGCCCCCCAACCCATCAGTGAGGGGCACCTGCCAGCAGGCCCCCACTCATGTCCCCCTGCACCCCGACCCCCCATCATTGAGGGGCACCTGACAGCAGGCCCCCACTCATGTCCCCCCCTACATGAAATAAAGATGCACAATCATGGCCCACTTCTACACCAAAATACGACAGCACACCACCACCATTTCTGAGATGCAATGATTTCCCAATCAAACCCACACTGACATGCCCATCTCAAGACAGAAACAAAAAGTCAACTATGTACATCAACACATGTCCGTCTCACACACACACTCGTTGGCATTGATTGTGTAAACCCACATTTTCACATGCATTAACCCAATGAGCAAATCCCACACATGGAACTAAAATATGAAAATGTATTATGTACAAAAATAAATCAATAAAATGAAAGCATAACAAAATAGCAAACATGAAATGAAAAGCATGTGCAAAAGAAGAGTAAATGAAAAGTATAACCAATACAAAGAAATCCAAAAGAAAAATAGTCCAAACTCTCCATCCACCAACGCAAATCCAAAGGAAATGTAAAAAAAAATCCATTGATCCATGGTGAAATCAAAAGAAAAAGTTCAAAATAATCCATTGTCCAACTATGTACAATCCATTGTCCAAAAGAAAAATCCATTAATCCATGTACAAAATTAAAATCAATCCAACGTCCAACTATGTACAATCAAATTTCCAAGGGTCCATGAGCCCAAGGAAACAAATGAAACCTATTTAATAACCTACCGTACAAAAAAACTATTTACAAAAGTGTGGGGCATAGTCCAAAAGCCCCAAAATAAAGAAAAAAAAGGAAACCTAACACTATAAACTATTTACAATGGCGACGGGCAAGTCCTGCGGCTCACTCAGTGATGTTTTCGGCCAGGGCATCATCGAACTCCATGTCTATTTGCTGGAGGCGAGCCTCTGTCCTGGCCCTGAGGTCTCGCAGGGAGGCACTCATGGCCTGTTCCAAATCCCTGCGAGTCGCCTCGAGGCACTCTGCCCGCCTCAACGCCCGACGCATGGAGTAATCCGCCCTGACCATGGTGAGCCGCACCTCTTCTGCCCGCCGCCGCTCCGCACATATACGCTGGCCCAACCGCAGCCACACGGAAGACACATCCATTCCAGGGTTCTCCTGCCCTCTGGCCGATGCCTGCCCCCCTGATATCGATGGCCCTGAGCCATCATCGCTCCCACCTAGAGCCGGCTCACCTAGAGCCTGCTCCTGCTGCTTCTGCTGCTGCTGTCCATGTGCCCTGTCCGATGATGCCTGCACACCCTCCATCAGCTGGTCTCCAGTTGTAGTGTCCACCCCTACTGGACCGCCGACTCCCGACTGTGGCAGGGATGGGATCTCCACCAAGCTAGCTGTCTTGGTCAGGCCAGGTCCACAGGGGGCCCTGGTGGAATCTGGGCCGGAAGACGGCAGGGAGCACGACTGGCGCATAGTCTCCACAGAGGAGGAGAGGTCAGCCAGAGTGCACATCACATGTAGTAACCCACCAACCAGGGCCCCTCCCAACAGTGCCACGTCGGGACGCTGCTGTTCGTGATGGCGTGCGTTCTTCGCCCAGGAAGAACGCACTTCATCATGAATGTCACGCATGCTCAACGTGACACCAATCAGGACAGAGCCCATACGTTGGACCCCTCGTCCGCAGGTAGTGGAGAGGCAGATGAAATGGCACTCTCCCCTACCTGCGGAAGGATCTGGGATGGGGCATCCCTGCTGGTGCATGGTGGTGCAGTCACAGGGTCAAGGACAGGGACATGCACAGGCCCCTCCGCGGTGACCTGTGCTGCCTCCTGACCCTGGCCCTGGACTGCACCACTTGCACCAGTGGTACTACCCCCACCAGGCTCCATGTGCAGCTCAGTAGCAGGCTCCTCCTCTTCTGTGGAGACCACCAACCTGGATGTCTCCGTACCATCTTCCGCCATTGCAAGCCCCTGTGGGGGCTCACCCGGCCTTTCCGCCACAGCTGTAATGGCAGACGTGGCACCAGCCCCCTCGCTCCCGGATGATGGCAAGTCCTGGGAGGGTGGCTGGGCCTTGTGTCGCCGCCCAGTGGAGGCATCCCCGCCGCTTGGGTCCACAGCGCCGTCTCCGCCCTCTTCTTCACTTGACGCTGCGTAGAGGGAGACATAGAACACAAGCATCAGAGTACAGTACAATATTCGCCTAGACAGGAAGCAATAACACATGAGTGACAGTATCTAACGTCACTTCCATCCTGTCCCTCCACAACACATGGGTGAATGCACGCAACACACATGCACAAACAGGCACGGCGCCTGCAATCAACATCAGCATCCATGTACAAGGGCCTCTATTAATCAAAAGTTTGCCTTCAAACTCACATGCATCATGGATCACACTGATCCCATGCACACACATCACTGGAGGGTCATGCATCATGCCTTGTAAACCACAGACACATTGGATAGACACAGTGCATACAACGGTGACCGCACTGCATGAGTGAATGTACACATCATCACAGACATGTGTCGTGAATCCATGGCGTATCAAAGTCACAGATACACTTCTCAGACACACACACATGTGCACCATACATGTACATGACAGCAGCACCCATCCCTCACACCCCCACCATTTACAAGAACAGACACTGGCATGCTTTCATGTGTCATACAGCTCCCCATGTTGCATTGGAACTCATGCATCAACCATGTGGTTCGCACATTACTGGTCTCACATGCATGAACATGGTGTCCCTGCACACACACATCCATACATGGCCCATGTCACATATACCGCTCAACTCCAGACCAGTCTTCCTCCGAAGGATCTGGGCATGGAGCGCTGGGCATACGTGTTCCAGGACCCTCATCTGGATGTCCCTCATGCTGACCCGGCCCCCCTACACGAGGCGCCAGGCATTGTGGAAAGTGCTGGACCTGAAGTTCTCCCAGCGCTTCTTGACGTGCTTGATGTTGCGGGTTGCAAACCCTCCGCGTTGATGGCAACCACTACGTCGTCCCAGATCCTCTCCTGTCCTTCCTTGTTGGTGCGTGATGTTCCGAAGAGGGCATCATGCTGCCCCAGGACATGCTCCACCAGGACACCAACTTCCTTCACACTGAAGCTGGTGGCCCTCTGCCTCTCTGGCGGGGGGTCGCCAGTGGTCTCAGATGGTGTTTGCCCCGACATGGCGACCCCCGAGGCAGGCGTGGGTGGGCAACTGGGTCCTGGGGCTGGGCTGTGGAGCGATGGTATCCCAGTCGGGAGTCTTCTGTTCCAGCAGGGGTGGACACAGCAACTGGAACCCTGGCTGATGTGCAGGCACCAAATACCAGGGCACGTGGGCGGCAGGCAGGCAGCAGCAGATGGCAGGTGGGAGCGTGCTCGGGGCTCTGAGGGGCAGTAATTCGGCCATCTGGGCAGGAGCGTGGTCTTCCGTGTGTTGTTCCATGGCCAGCTTGATACGGAGTGATTTGACACGTGAAAATCTTGCACGTCAGCGTGTAATTCGAGGAAAGGCCCTTTGCGCGTAAGCGCATCAGCACACATAGGCGGTTTAATTGGACCAAAGGCCCTTAGCGCATAAGCACATCTGTAACGTTTCCCTCGTGATGTGGGCATAGTGGCTCATGGCGCGTGAAAAAACTGCACGTCCGCGTGTGAATGCGTGTAATCGGACGAAAGGGCTACGCGTCTGTGACGTGATGCGTGGGCATTTCCCTCAGCACGGGTGCATGTGTACACATCCAAGAACTGCACGTCCGAGTGTCAGCTGTGTAATTGGAGGAAAGGGCCTTAGCGCGTATACGCGTAAGTGACGTTGTACGTGTGGGCCGGTTTAAAAGGTACGTGTAGGACCCTATTTCCTTATACTTGCTCTTCGTGGAGAGTGAGTGGGTGAATTCCGTACTTCTTATCGGTTCACACGCGATTACTTCACAGCGTTTCAAGTTCGTACTCCCTGTTACCTCTGACAGCGTTAATTTTTTTTGTTGGGCCTGTTTCCTAAAACAGCGTTCACTAATTCTTTTGTCCTATCTCCTCAGACAGCCTACAATTCTTCTTTTGGCGGGGGTGTTGCCAACGCGCACATGTGTGTCTTTTTCACATTCTTTTTCCAGGCAGACGTTGAGTCGCGCACCTATTTACCAACTGTGCTTGCCCCGTGTGTCGCATACCCCTTCAGAGGTCATTGTAGGCTGCGTGTAACACGCGTACGCTTATTTTTGTGTTTCTGGGTGCCACAGCATAGTGCGGGTTCATTTTTCCATGCACGTGGTCTACAAGGGGTTGCGTGCACGTTACTTTTTGTTTTCGGGGTGCCTGTACATTGCGTGACCCGTCATCTTCCCCCAGGGGTCACAGACAGACTTGCTAGAGCACTAGGGTACGAATTCCATCTAGTACCCTACCCCTTTCACCCCCAATGGCCCAGGACAATTGTTTACTGCAACTCCCATACGCACAACAACATCAGTGCCATGGTTGGGAGGCAACCAAGCAGTAAGGGAGGCAAAGGTGGCCGACCTCCAAAAGGTGGGCGTGGTGGGCGCGGTAGGGGACGTGGCCAGGATTTGCAGGCTGCCCCTAGACCCCCATATGTGGAGGACCAATCAGGGACAACCATGCTCCCCCCCCCATGGTTGAGGGAAACGCAGCTGACACCATCGCAGCTCAGCCCTTGTTGGACCAGCCCATTGTGGCACCTGACCCGGCACAGGATGACTCCCAGTCCAAGTCTAAGCCACGTGTGGCGGTGCAAGTTGGTGTCACCAGGCCACATGGATCTGGGACAGCGTTGTCATCTGCTGCCCCAAGTAGGCAGGGTGGGGAGGCTGCAGGGGCAGCTGCAGCTCTATCCACCCCAGCTCTGAGTCTCCCAGCCGGGACAGTGTCGGTCCAGGTCCATCAAACCGACGTTGCCCCTGCCAACATCACACTTCAGCCAATGCCTGCACCAAGACCTATGGTCATTGTGCCTTCGCACACTCCCAGTACCTAGTCCACTGGTGCTTCTGCCCCTACTGACCAAAGCGGCGCAAGCCACTCAAGCTCCGCTCCACCTTTAAAAAAGAGGAAGAAGGGTGCTCTGGGACTACAGGCTGAGACCCCAGACACGGCTACACAGTCAGGCACATCAAGGAAGCCTAGCTTTAATGATGCCGACCTTGATGCACTTATGACCTATGTGTCAGTACATAGCCACGAAATGGTGGTGACTGCAGGGTGCAAGACCACACCTGGTCAACATAGGGCACACTGGCAGACCATCGCAGACTGCATAAGTGCCCTTGGATTTGTGAGGTGCACAGCTGATGATTGCTACAAGCGGTGGAATGACCAGAAACGCAGAGCAAAGAACAAGCTGGCCTTAAATCATGCCGCTACTCTGGTGACTGGCGGTGGGTCTCCACCAGAGCACAAAAAAATCACTGAACATGAGTCTGTTGCTGGGACCTTCGTCACAGAGGAACAGATCCAAGGCATGGGAGACCTACCTGATTACGACGCATTGTCCGGTGACTGCCCATGCATGTGTGTGTAATACATGTGTATGTTGTTTGGGTGACGGGTTCTGATTGAGTGCCAGGTGAGGGTGTGTATTCCTGAGTGTTATGGGTCACCCATGTGCTTCCTCCAATGCATTCACGTGCCTTTGAATTGGGTATGACAGTATCCCTTCTGCCCACAGTAGCCAATTAGCCCCACATTACTGCTGTTGCACTGAAACTATCATCTTGCAACAACATTGCTCTGATTTTTTCTGTGTTCATTCAGGCTGATTGTTTAGATGATCCCATTTTTCATATGCTTTTTTCATCCCTAATGCCACATATGTGACATGCTTCTGTTATTGTTTACACCCCACATTGTGCCACTTTAGTTACCTGGTTATGTGAATGATTAGACCATTCAGGGCGAGGGAGTAGTGGCCTGCTGAAATGTATTTATAGGGCCTGTTTGCATGTGGAACATGATAGTTGTTTCCTGTCATGTTGAAGTGACCAACCATTGATGTGTACATCTGCCTACAATCACTGTCTTATTGTACACTGGATGTGTTGCAACACTATTCTGCATTAATCTTCTCATCATGTCCATGTGACATGGATGTGTGACAGTACTCATTCACTGACATATCGCTGTAGTTGTCTAATTTACCATGGCTATGTTACATGACATCTGTGTGCTGGCATGTGTCATGTATGTGTATTGGACATGCCACTCACAGGCTGATGTGTGATGCCAGTGCTACACAACATGCTGCAAATGTGTTGCTTTTCCATCTTGGTGTCCTCATTGTCTGCCTTTTTGACTCCCCTTCAAACTCATTGACAGTGCATGCATGCCAGGGTTATAGTCATGTGGTACATGTGTAAACCATGTACAGGATCTCTGTCTTGTCAGGCCTATGTGTGTGCTATGGTGCTCATGCCTGTTTCCATTTCTTGTATTTCATGTTTTTGCAGGTGACGACGCACTTGATGCTGGTGAGGTTCAGGAAATGGTGCAGACCCAGGAGGATTCTCAGCCACGACTAGGCACCAGTGGGGGGGCGTGGTGTGGTGGTGGGTGAAAACACTTTGGTACTGCAGACCATACTGTTGAGGGGTTTACATTGAACACAAAAAAACCCTAAGTACTACGACAACTGAAGCTAGGGTTAAATTAAGATCCTTGATTTCACAATCGAAAATCATTCTTAGAAGATACGGGAAATTCACAGTGAAACATATTGTGCACTTTTATAAGGCCAAAGTAATTCCAATTCTGCTATATGGTGTCGAGGCCTTGGCACCACAAACTCGTACATTTTGGGATAGCATAGAAGCCAGATTTTGGAAAAAAGTTCTAACACTTTCTCCAGGAACACCATTGGCCATACTGCGACATGAACTGGGTCTGGTCTCCCTATATGCCCATGTACTATGGAAGCAATGTGCTCTTCTACGAAAAATGCTGGATGGTATAGGGAAACACAGCCTTTTAAATGTATTGGCCCTAAACCTATTAACCTCCAAAATTGGTCTGTCATTGAAGTGGAGAAATCATACGCTAAATGCGGTTTCTGATGCTTCAGTAACGATCGAGCTTCTTTTGACAAACCCTGACCGTGCCAAAAATAAAATTTATCAAGCAGACTGGATATCCAACATGACAACCTGCTCAAAACTCAAGGATTTTAACCCCGAGGCATTTGGCGTCAAAAGGTATGGGGTAATAGCAGAGTACCTGCTAAAATACCCATCACCTGCATCCCGTCAGAAATATCTAAGATTCAGATTAAATCAATATGAAACTAATGAGATTTTACATAGAAGGAAAGTAATACCAAAGGACCAGAACTTCTGTCGGCACTGTAATGACAAAGGACAATGTGAAACATTACAACATCTTATAATTGAATGCCCCGCTCTACATGACATCAGAGTGAAATGCTTTGGAAGTAAATTGTTGGTTCAGAGCGGTACTAGTTCTAGGCAAATATGGAATCTTTTGTTTTCTAATCCAAGATTAACTATACAGCTCGCAATTGTGCAATTTCTTAATTTAATATTTCCTGTTACGAAGACTGTCTGTATCAATTCGAAGTGAATGGTAGTCTGATGGTTGTAACATAATTATTCATTCTACTCTGCTCTATTTTGCCTCATAATTATTTTTTTAATGAGATACAAATAATTATTTACTTATCTTTTATTGTTGTAAGTGTGGATGTGCAAGTTTAAAAAAATGATAATGAGTGTAAATATTTGAAAAGTTGGTTTACCAGCTATATCAAATAAATAAAAAAAAAATACTGTTGAGGGGTGTCTCTGGGTGCAGCTCCCCAGACCTCTATTCAGGTGCTGAGTCGGATGATGAGACTTATGTGTTGTCGCAGGTCAGTGCTTCTGGCAGGGATTCTGTTCTGTCCAACCCACCTGCACCAGGGGTAGAACCCTCTATGGGGATGTCAGTGTTGGTAGGTCCGCCTTTGGCGGTTACGGATGCAGGGTCACACTCCACAGCATCTGATCCTGTTCCTGGGCCAGCAGATCAGAGGGGGAATGCAGTCCTGCAGCCTCAGGCAGTGCCAGCACAGCAAGGTGCAGATCGCCTTGCCCCGATGCGGTGGCCGTGCGCCACCAGGCAATGCTGTATGGGAAAACTCCATGTACGGTATTGCAACCCAACAGGCAGCATCAGTAGAAATGATGGCTCAGGCAATGGAGAGGGTGGCCACTTCCATTATCCCCCATGAAAGGCAGATGGAGCAACAAAAGCAGGCAACAGACTCCATTTGCCAATAACACAGGGAAGACATGTTGGCGTCCAACAGGGACCGACGGGCGGCACTGGAGACTCTGCGCGAATCCATATCAATAGAGTCACAGGGCCACAGGGAAGCCCTGAGGGTAGAACTCCATAACCTCAGGCAGAGTCTGCTTGAACTTGAGGCTTCCCGAAATGTTAGGGCAGAACAGCAGCTAGAGCAGCTCACACGTTCACTCTCAGCTGAGCTGCAGGCAACACGTGAGAAGATCTGGGCATCCCGCGAGGCCATGCGTGCAGAAGTGTAGGCAACCCGTGAGGTGCTACATGGGGATCTCTGCACTTTAATCCTCCAGAATCAGACCTTCCAGACCCGCATGCTTGCTGCCATGGAGGACCATACCAGGGCTTTGCGCGGGCTGCCTCCCATAGTGCCACCACCTCCTGATGCAGCAGCAGTGGGTGAAGAGAGCGACAGCAGTTCTCCCACAATGGCATAGCTGTCCAGGCCATGAGCCCATGGAGGTATTTTTTTTTCTCGCAACATCGACGCAGGTGGGTGTTGGTGTGCAACGTGTCCTCGAACCTCCTGGGTGTCCTCTCCCCTGTCCCCCACATGGCCATTTTTTTTTTTTTTTTTTACAGTGTGTTGCCTTGTGTGGCTCCCATGGGCATCCACTGTATTCCGGCATGGGCACATGCAGGCTTGTCCTGAGTTTGGGTTAGTTGCTTGAGTTCGTGACACACACACCCCTCCTGCTTCCCGTTTCCATGGGTTTGACCAAGTGACAGTGTTTAACACAGTGACATTGGGCTCCCATGTGCTGTGTGGGCAGTCTGTAGTCAATACTGTGTGTACATCCCTAGTGGGTATTGTTGTTGTATTGTACACTGCATGGTGTATTGATATGTGCTTGTACATCCATGTCTTCCTCCTAATTTGCAGGTTCCTTCCTCATGTCTTCACAAGGCCGACTCCTATGCAGATGGAGTTCATGTTGTATGCAGTACACTGACACATTTGCGTGGCAGCAACACTCTACAGTTGGAAGGGGTCGATGTGCTGGCTTATTCAGGTTGTAAAACTACCACTACTTTGACTTAGTACTGTCATGTTTTTGCAATGTTTCATGGTGTGTTGCTGTATTGTGTTGGTGGTTAGTATTTGTTCATGTGTGCTGTTTGTTATTGATTACTGGGAGCATATTGTCTGTAGGCAGTTTCCATTTGGGACAGTGCACTTTGTGACACTTGTGTCAGGTCTTGTGCATTCCTTTGTTTGCTTTCACATTGCATGACATGCCATGGCGTGTTGGGTGGTGGAGCTGGGGAGGGGTTGGGTGACATGGCGCTATTTTCATGTTGTATTTTGCAAGGGGGTAGTCATTCATGCAGCATAGATGTGTGTTTTTTTGTGACACAGAATTGGTTGTCTTTCGGCAGGTAGGGATGCACACAATGTAACAATTCCAGGTGATCAATCTCAGGCTGGTATGGTTGTGACAGTTGACTGTCCCTTATGTCATCATCATTGATGGTCAGCTGGTATGTGCCAGGGCTGTGTGCACTCCACAGGGGTGTGATTTTAGGTGAAGTAATTAGCCACCAGCTGCGTACGGGCTGCCTCACCACGTGCCCTTTCCCCTCCCATGCGCAGAGGCCGTGCTTGTGGTTGGGGATGTGGGGGCACCACCATGTCCACCGGCAGGCCCCGGCATGTTGCAACATTGTGCAGGACACATGCTGCCACTATGATCCTGCACACTACTGGGGGCGCGTATATCAGCTGCCCACCAGAGCGGTCAAGGGAGCGAAAGCGTGACTTGAGCACACCGAATGTGTGCTCCACTATGCCCCGGGTTGCAATATGGGCTGTGTTGTATCTTACCTTGGGTGGTGTGGTGGGGTTCCGAATTGGCGTCATCATGTGGGTGCTCAGTGGGTAGGCACTGTCCCCTGGGGAGGTGATGATGGGTATCATTAGTGGGGTTGTGACATTACTCAGTATCTTACATGCATGCATGTGCAGGGGCATTTATACTCACCAAGCAGACATGTATCACCATGCTGCCCAGCTTCTAGGTCCCGGTTTAGGGTTCACATTCTGTAAATGAAACTGTCATGGGTGGACCTTGGATAGTTGGCATATACTGAGGTGATGATTCCCTTGGCATCACATACTACCTGCACGTTGATGGAATGCCAGTGCTTGCAGTTTCTGTAGATGTGCTCAGTTGCCCTGGGAGGACGTGGAGCCACATGGGTGAAGTCAATGGCACGCAGCACTTTGGGGAAGTGTGCCAGCCCGTAAAAATCCTGGACGACAACCTGCCTTTCTGCAGGTGTTCTGGGCAGGTATATGTGCCTGCGGACTAATGGGCGTGCAGTCATGATGGCCAACACCTGGTGCAGGCAGCGTGACTGCGTGGCCTGTGACCCCTCCCCACTTGTCCGCTGAAATGAACCAGTGGCCAAGAAGTGCAGTACATTCAGCACCTTTTCCAAGGGGCTCAGTGCTTGGGAGCACAGGGTGGGTGATGTGAGGTCATCCTCCCACTCACTCATCAGGTTGAGTATTAAGTGAGGTGGAAACCTGTACCTCCCATACACCTGGTCATCAGACATCCCAAAAAGGCTGGTTCTGGGTGTAAAAATTCTGGCCCTGGCTATCCTCCCCCTTCTCCTGCGGTATCCGACGACCACTGCTGTGAGGAACGGTATATTCATCTTGGCGTCTGAGCTTGTTTGTTGTTTGCACGACCTTTTATGCTGCGCGGGTCCATGTACACCTGCTTCCTGCTGGCGTATGTGTTTCCGGATTTGCGCGTCTTTTTTGGCACATGCGTTAGCCCCGTTCGATTCCACGAATACGTGTTGTAGGTTCGCGTCTGGGCGTTCCGCGCATTTGCCTCCTGTAATTCCCCCGTGACACCCACATTTTCACACATTGTTCCCCATTCCGCGTGTTATACCCCATGTTACGCCTACTTTTATTGTGTGCGCTTCGCTATGTGCACTTTCGCTTTGCGCATAGCGCACCCTGTTTGAAGACGTGTGCGCCTGTGTGCACCAAGCAGGATTTTAGCACACATCCATGGATTTACATGTGCACGGACTTCCATGAATCGCTGTGTGCGGGTTTCGCTGCGATGTTTGCACTTGCGCTGCGATTCGCACGCTTTCGCACGCTTGCGCAGGAATTTTCAGTGCACATTAATTCCATGAATCGGCCTCTTGATGTTTTACCAGAAGTCAGGCCCATAACGAGTGGGATAGGTTGGGTCGCAGAAGGACTTTCAACATACATCGACAGCATACTCAAAGATCATGTACTCCAGATGCCCACCTAGCTGAGAGATAGCACACACGTGCTCCAGATTTTATCAACCATCCAATTGAAGGAAGGATACATGTTGGCAACTATGGACGTGACAGCTCTCTACACGTCAATCAGCCATGACTTGGCCATACGTACCATTGATTATGTCTTTAAGGATCATTCTGCCTCTTTTCTTGTACATGTAGAAATGTTGAAAGATTTTGTGAAGTTCACTTTGGATAATGATGTGTTTCTTTTTGATGAAATATTCTACACCCAAACAAAGGGAGTGGCAATGGGGGCAAAGTACGCTCCCCCATTGGCCAATATTTTCATGTCTAACTTTGAAGAGCAAAACACATTTATAACAATAATGAATATCAGGTCAATGGAGTTTTGTGGAAACATTATATAGACTATGTTTTGATAATTTGGAAGGGTACTGCTGATGATTTTGAATCTGTTGAGGAAAGTCTGAACAGTAATGCATTTGGTATCAAACTGACTGGTGAGAGTAACAGTACATCCATTAACTTTTTAGACCTCACAATCTACACCTCTCAGGGGAAAATTGAGAGCAGAACATTCCGCAAACTCACTGAGGTCAATAGTACATTGCATGCAGATAGTTGCCATCGCAAACAACTGTGAAGAATATCCCAGCTGGGGAATTCTTTCGGTCACGCCGCAATTGCAACACTGACACTATGTATTTACAAGAGTGAACTTCTAACCAAGAGATTCAGAGAAAGAGGCTATCTTGATAACACCATAGCCAAAGCCTGTACCAAAATAGAAAAAAAGTCAAGGGTGGATATGTTTAAAACTAAAAATACTGACAAATCAACAAGGTCACCTAAAAAGTGTGTGGACATTATCACACAATACTCAAGTGATCTACATAAGCTATACAGAATCGTGAGCAAGCATTGGGATCTATTAAAACCTGACAGTGACATTCTGCCATTTCTTAAAGAGAAACCATCTTTTGTGTACACAAGAGCCCAAACTCTGAAAAACAGACTTTGCCCTACACATATCACTGATTCCAAACCCAAAGGTACAGATTGGAGAAACCAGCAAAGGGTTTTTTCAAATGTGGCACCTGTACTTTATGCAAATTCGCACATCGGGATTGTAGCACATTCACCACCCATTTGGGATTAAAACCATGATTACTGACTTCATTAATTGCAGGACCAAATTTGTGGTCTATGCGGTTGTGTGAGTCTGCCTGAAGGTATATGTAGGAAGTACCATCAGGCAGCTCTGCACCTGAATTCGAGAATATATCACAAGTCTCAAAAAACAAGACCATTTGTTGCCATTGGCTCTCCACTGGCAGGAATGTCATCAGATGGAAAATGTGGATGACATTAGATTCATTGGCCTTAAAAAGGCCTCTCTGGGAAAGAACAGAGATGATTGAAAACTGAAGCTTAGACATATGGAGGCAAAACTCATTTGTAATTTGCGATGTGTCCAGCATGGACTGAATACGGAACACAAGATTAATGTTTTCTTATAATCCTGGATGTGTACCTCTTATTTTAGCATGTGGTAGTTGTTGCATTGACGGGACTCATGGAGGAGATGCCAGCTTCATACTATCCTTCCCCCCACTCTACATTAGTTCCTCCCTGGATCTACATTTTCTGACTGCCTTATAAATGACCACTGTGCATGTATGCTACTCTAGCGCCTAGCGCCTCTCCATACAACACTTTACAAATATACTTCATCCTTTCTTTACTGGTACCATATATATATTTAGGCTTTATTTCCAGGCCCGTTTTTTATTTGTGCCCCCGTAATGACTAGTCCTTTACTGCATACCTATGTACCATTACATTTTTCCTTTTTTCTTTTTCCAATTATACACGTTTCTCTTTTCACCCGCATGCTATTGAATATGCATACGGGTTTCATGGCTTCATTAATCAATCGTGAACAATTTTACTTCATATTTGTGAACACGCAGAGGGCTCTCTGCAACCCGAGCACGTTATTTGTTATTGTTGACATCATGATATCTATTATGCATGCACGTGATGTCACACGCTCGCGTGTGACTTCTGAATTCTAAGATGGCGTGGCCATTCTCAGACAGATACGCAGGCGGGAACCATCCCTTGTTGTACGGTTACAGGTGATTACAACAGGAGGGTGAAAATTGTATACTTCTTTCGAATATTATCTCTGTAATAGATGTGACACTGTATCCCTTTACTTCATAGGTATTAGGACCTTGTATTTTGGATGCTTGCATTGATACAGACAAATTCTCTACTGCGTACTATTGCTAATTGACTAAATCTAAGGTGAGCTCTTAGAACAACCCCACTTTTTCACTGGAATGTTTTGCAGACTTGATATATTTATTCTCACTAACGCCCACTTAATGGACGCTGCAGACCTAATAGGTTGATTCTACTTCTTAGGTCCATTTTATAGCTGTCACCACACTTTACCACTATTGGTTTGGAACTTTGCATCCAGGAAACTATACACAGTAATTCCCCCTACAACGACTGTGCTATATATATCCTGCCAGGGTAACATCCCGTTTATACAGCTCTTCTGCTACTTATTTCTATAATTTTACATGTTTAATGTTACATGCTTATTCACATACTCTCTCTACTCGTGAGCTCTCACATTCTCCATTTCTATCCAACCCGTATAGGGTATTTCTTAAGGTCTACTGGGTGAGTCATTTCATACACTATTTAGTGTTTGTCCGACCAACTCAAGCATGTTACCCACTATCCGGGTGGATTGCACAATGCTTTTACTGCACGTTCCCAGCTAATTTAGCAAGTCACCAAGATTTCCTCATGGACCGCTGTACAGGGCTCCGGTGGCTCCAAAGGCTTTGTATCTGGCACCTCCATTATGGATCTCATCAATGCACATCTTATTTAATAATCCGTAACTATTAGCACTAATCCTAGTTAGGGCGACCATCAACGCCATTAGGTGTGATATGAGCACTAAGGATGGCTATAGCTAAGACATTTTACAAACTACAGTTTTCTGTTTCTGAATTACCTCTTGTTCTCTCATGACCGCTCCCGCCTTTTCCAACTCTCTCTGATTTGAATTTGAGCATGTATACACCTTTTGATGTTAATTGAAATTTCAGTTGATGATTTGATATTTTGTATATATGTGCTTTGTTTGATTTGTTTTCCTTTCCACTTTTCTTATGGCTTTCCAATACATGACTTTGTTCAATACTTATGATTTATACGTGTGTATATCACTGTTCATTTTCATAATGTTGTTATTTTGAATGACTATCTCAGCCTTGAGGACGACCGAATGGTCGAAACACGTGTCGGCTGTAACAAGAATAAATCACCATTCACATAATTGGATGGCTATATTTTGTTTCTCTAATGCATTTGGGATTCAAACTATTTTCAAAAAATGAACACTTAAACATAGAGTCTTCTGCGCTGTCCAGAAACACAAACTGTACTATTTTTCCACTCATGATGGGCCTGACTTCAGGAAGTTTGTCATATGGTTCATGTATCTCTCATAGGAAATAGATTGTTGGCATGAGAGGTTCTGAAAGAGCGAGCAACTCTTTCTCTTGATCTGTCTGCAAGCCCTGTCTGTACCATTTTAGAACAAGTTCTTGCATACATGCATACATACAAGTCCGTACTAGGATTGAGGCATACTTTTTGATAACAACCAGAGGTATTAAGATGAGATTTGGTCATCTCAATATAGTCTGCGATGTTCAGAATGACTATGTTTCTTCTTTTGTCTGTTTCTTTGATTATAATATTAGGATCTGTTGCAAGGCTATCTAGAGTTTGGTATTCTTCTAGTATCAAGTTATAGGAAATGTGTTTAAGATGAGGCTGTGGTTCATCCGTTAATTTATATATTTCCATTGTAACAGCGTTGTGAAAGGTATCTATGATACTACCTTTAGTCGATGGTGGTACAAATTTAGATCAAGGTATGAATTCTTGCATGTTACAGTTCCTGGATGCAATGTTGAGATCTTCACTCACAGGAGCAGATTCATCTATTGAATAGTATTTGCCAATTTTTTAAGTCGTTTTTATTATTCTAATAAACTTAAATAAGTCTATTTGGAAATCAATCAGATCATTAAACCTTGATGGGGCAAATGAGAGAACTTTGTTTCAAATGGAAATTTCTGATGGGGATAATGATCAATCTGAAAGGTTTATCACTCTCCCCTTCCTCTGTTGTTTCCTGTACCCAGCTCATGTGAGCCTTCTTTTTTTAGCCCTCGTGTTGGGTCATCTTCTAAGTCTCTTCTTTCTTGTTCTTCCTCTCATTCCTTTTCTGCTCTGGTATGAAATGGAATATCTACTTGTTTTGGATCCTGAAATATGACTTTATATTGGTCCTTTGATTTCCTCGCCTGCACCTCTTGATCTGCTCTGCAAACCCCTTTTTGAGCACCTGATCTCTGTCAGAGGCCTGTTAGTACTTGTGATGGTATTTGAAATTCCCATATCACTGTCTAGTTCAGAGTCAACGTCTGAGCTACCAGGTGGGGATACATAATACAACATACAAACAGAGCAGGGCACTTTGTCATCAGTGATCTTGTCTGCATATGCACAAACTAGGAAGTGCTCTTTGCATCCTGGCTCCTGTTTGTGCTACGTGGGAGTCAGGGTGCTGGGAGGGGAAATAAGGGCCGGGCAGATGGTACTTGCATTTAAATATGGTTATGTAGGTTTGTGTGCGTGTGTTGTGTATAATGAATGAATGTATGATGATTGGTGTGTATATGAATGAGCGAGTGCATGCTGCGTGTGAAGGTTGTGTGAATGTGTGTACATGCGTGCGATTGTAGTGTTCATTTTGGAGGGAGGGGCAGTGGGTTGTTGCACAGCCCTCCTCCCCCCCCAGCCAAAATCAGCTGCCCGTGTGAGGTGTTGGGGGTGGACAACAGGGCAGGCATGGCATTTTTCTACTGGGCATCTATGATGGGTGCTTAGTGCAAAATACCATGCCTGCCCCAACACCTTGCCTCCACACATAATCACATAGTGAGCGTGCAAGTGCTGGGGTGCCCAGAGGGTAGGCATGGCATTTTTTTTACAGGGCATCTATTATAAAACAAGAATTTTAAGAGGTATTAAGTAGCTAAACTTGCATTTGAATGCATCCATTCTAGCCATTCATTGCTGTGGAATAATAGTTTATTTGGGCATCTTTGATGAAGTAAGCATAAGTGTTCTTACGTGCCTAGACTGGCATTTTGTTGCCGCCAGTTTAGTTATCTATCTATCTATCTATCTATCTATCTATCTATCTATCTATCTATCTATCTATCTATCTATCTATCTATCCTATCTTTAAGTAAAATAGAAAGTTGTGGATGTATGTGTGTGTGTCTATTAGAAATGTTCAGCGTACTTGCCAACATGCTACAAACCTGAAATTTGGCATGTGGGTAGTGTGAGAAACCTAGGGGTATTCTCCCATAAAGACTGCAAGAGTCCTCTATTCAGGTGGCCAGGGGAGGGCCATCGCTTTTGGATCCCAACCCTGGGGGTGGACAAGCGAGGGAGGATCACCTTGGTAGGGGAATCCGGGGTTTCCTTTGTGCGAAGGCCCCGGGCGAGGCGTGGTTTTCTGATGGAGCAACTGAAGAGGAGGAAGACCCAGATGCCTTCATGGGATATGTTGATTCCTGTCACTTTAATCCAGGTTTCATTTTCCCTTAATCCAATTCCGTACTTAACTGCCCAAGGTGGGAGAAAAATGGAAACCAACTAAAACTAAACCAGAAGTCTGATGACAATATCTATTCAACTAATAGCAATTTAAACCCCAGAGCATGCCATCAAAAACTAAACTTGTATAATTAGCCATCAGGAATATGGATGGTGATAATGTTCCCCTTGAGGGAAAACTAGGATTTCCCTATGTCCATTGTCAGTTTCCAGATAGAATAGGGGGAAATAGATCTATCCTTCAAAACCATACCATCACCCTCTTCCCATTTCCAACAAATACTGGGAGGAGGAAGAGACAATCAGGAGTAATGATGATTTCCCATAGGAATAAAATGGGGAACATAAGGGAAACCGGCTATAGGAATACCTTACGCTGTCCGATTGATAAAGTCAGGCAGAGTCAGGCATTTACCAATTATTATTCACAACTGACTCCACTTGTTTGCTTTTCCAACTATAAAAGGTGTGGTTCTACACAGGTTTTTGAATGAGGTGGGGTCATTGTTTGGACAAGGGAGGCCACAGAGCAGAGAGCAGCAGTATCTGTGGCCCAGAGGAGAACGACATGCCCAGATACTGGCCCAGTCTTTCTGAGTGGCTGCAGAGTGGCTAGGGAGCCATGTCTCGAAAGAGCCAGAGCAAAGCATCCTGCCAGCTGCTAATGGTGGTCGGAACATTGCTCATTCTCGTGGGACCTGTGCCAGCCCCACGGGTATCTGAGGGACAGGTGGTGAGACCATGAACTCAGGACCGCATAACTCGAAGGTACCACTCCTCACCGCATTGCTGCCCGGGTGAGTCTTGTGAAAGTGAGAGAGAGACTCTGGAGCATGCGACAGTCTGAGACGGAGCGGGAAAAAGAAAATTCACAAAGCAGCACTGAGCGGAAAGAGGAATAAATGTAAAGAAACCAGTGAAGCTATATAGACTGAAAGAGGAATGAAAATATAAAGAGAAAGTACAAGAAAGTAAGAAACGCAGAGCATGGAAGGGGCACAAAGTGAAAGAACTTTAAATAAAGAGGGTGCAAGCAATCCGAAGAAAAAGAGAGTGCAAGAGTGCACGGGAAAGCTGGAAAAGGTGCCAGGGGGCACGAGGAATTAAAAAACCCAGATAACAATAACACAATAACCGCTGAGCATGTTCAGAGGCACCGCTCGGTGAAGACCCAGCTGATTTGTGGGACAGCGTCCATTCTCTATATTCTCTATATTGACTTTTATTTTGTTTATTGTTAAAAACACATCTGTGTGGCAAGGCCCATCTCCTTTCCGGCCACTGCTTATATTATCCGAGCTTTTCACAATAGAAGAATTAGCATCATCATTAACCAAATTGGATACAGAAATAGCAGAACTAAAAGGTCAATTAGTATCGTTGACATCTGTGGAAGAATTTAAAAACATTTTGGCTCTAACTAATGAGAAATTGGACTCATACAAGAAAGACATAGAACAGAGGAAAATATGAAATAATCGTAGGGACACACTGGATTACTCAAGAGATATAGTATACACGTGGCAGGACTATTACCATCAGCAAAATCAGCAATTGCAAAACACAAAACAGAAAACACCACCTCAAAAAAACGGAGAAGAGGAAGCAAAAGCACAGACCCCTCAAGCGACGCATCGAGTGAAGGAAGGAACCCGACATCCAGCCACCCAACATCTTCTTTACCCACAGTACCAGGAATTATTACAGTGGAAACAATTCCAACATCTCAAAGAGAGGAAATCCAACCAGACGATGCCGCTACTTTTTTAGAAGACGGCGAGTGCGAAGAGGAAGGAAGAAACTTAAGGAGCAAAAAGAAAACTCCAACCTGATCATAAATATTTCCAACAAAACATTTACCAAACAACAATTGGATCCCCTAAGCTTAGGTTTATCCTTTGTACCCACAAACTACACTAACTTGTTCAATGAGGAAGTGAATCTCTTTAACCTGATCACAAAAATGAAATTAAAAATATTTTTTGATTCGATTCCGGCAATGCAAGAAAGATCAGTTACTTTTGACGCTTTGGAAATGAGAGCAAAAAATAATTTCAATCAGACGTTAAACATCCCGCTTTGGATATGTTTGAAATGAGAATAAAGAAAGACTTAAGATCAATTAAATTTAAGGACACAGAAATCAAAATCTTCGAAAACATCAACACAGAATTCTCAAAGAACTATCGAATGACAGAACGATTGAAATTAAGCCGGCTGACAAGGGAGGTGCAATAGTCATAATGGACTCAAAGCTGTACAAACAGGGTCGTCTATCCCTTTTGGAAGACATTAATACTCACATGATTCTTGATCATGATCCAACTAAAGAAATTCAATCAATGATTGAAGAGGTAGTGAACAAAGCCGGAGAGGAAGAGTGGATAACAGAGAAGACAAAATAATTTCTAATTAATAAAAGTCCAATCCTACCAGTGTTCTAAGGGCTACCAAAGGTCCATAAAAATCTCACAAATCCTCCATTCAGGCCAATTGTAGTGGCAACAGAAAGTGTATTTGACCCTCTTTCAAGATATTTGGACTGATTACTTCAACCAATTGTCCAATCGACTCCCACTTATTTAAGAGACACCACTCATTTGTCGAACATTTTGAGCACAATTGATCAAGTTGAAGAAAAATGGATCTTATTTACACTAGATGTACAATCGCTTTATACGTCTATACCACATGAGGAGGGGCTGGAAGCTCTTGAATGGTTACTAATGTGATGCTGGAAATGCATTGGAGGGACAGGGCCTCCCTGTCCTTGTCCTGTAGTCCTTTTTCATTTGTGTTCTGTATTGTTTTCTGCCCAGAAGTCCATGTGGGACTCCTGGCAGTGAAGCTCTTCATGTTTTTGGTTTGGTGTACAGACCCATGGGATATCCTTATGACACCCATGGGTAGGGATACAACCCTGTGCCCCTAGTGTATGTTTTTGGGCACCTGTGGGTGGCCCACAGAGCAGGGTATGGGCTGGTGGCAGATCCATGCTGAATTTGACAGGTGCTCTGAGTATCCTCCATTTTGGGATACCCAGGCCCTGCCATTAGAATCAGTTGATTCCTCATAGAAAACAAGATGGCCCCAGTGGCCTCTTGCTTTCTATTGCCTGTTACCTTGTTTTCCCAAAGTACTGGGAAGCCCTGACTCTGTCCCTTCCCCCTGACTGGCTGTTGGGTGGAAGTTCCATACATGGTGTTGTTGTGAAGTCCAGTCCAAACTGTCTGGAGCCTTCCCATTGACTGTATGTCGTGGGTACACCCTGTGGGTGGGACCTGGGTGAATGGAGTGTGTGACCAATATGCACTTCTTGTTGTGGCTGTCTGGGTTCTGGTATGAGAGACAAAGACTGAGACAGCCCTGCCCGAAACTGGCCTGAATACAGTGTGTAGTGTTGAATGGCTGGGTACTTGTCCCTATCCACATTCCTTGCTGTGAGTGTCTGAGAGGGAGGAGGATGGCCTGAATGCACTGTGTGCCTGATTGGCCGACTGACTGCATGAATGCCATTCTGTATGATTGGCTGCTGAGTGTGACCCAGCAGTGTGGATGAGAGACAGGATAGTATATCTGGGGACCTCTCACCACTGGAAATGTTCAGAAGCTGTGTCTATACTTGAAGAGTAACTGTAGCTGCTGATCCTCGACGCCCAGCTGGAAGAAGTAGACTTGCTGTTGCATTTGCTTCGACCTGATCTGAAAGCTGCCGAATTCGTCGAAGACTGATCCGAGAGAGGACCTGGTAAGGCGCCCTCTTCCCATGCTCCTAGGGACCATCGAGCACCGCTAACCTCACCGAAGCTCTCTGGAAGTCAGACCCTCAAAAGGCTGCCGACCGGAGACAGGGACTGCTGAAGAGAACGAAGTGAAGCACCCGGACTTTGCTGCTGTCTAAGTCCATTGCCGTCGACCAGGGTTGGCAGGTTTGTGTAACCGCTGGAGGCCCGTCGAAGTTGTGTTGCCCCAGAAGAGGGGACCGATTGACACCGTGCCGCCAACGACCGGAGCCGCCCGCTCCTTTGCCTAAGAACATTTGAATCGAAGGACTCCCTTGTCCGCACCGACAACCGGTTTATCCTGCCAGAGAGAGACAAGGCCACCGACACGCCGAGGAGAATCCGCCGGTGGGTTTCCCGCCGCCGGTGGGTTTCCCACCACCTGAAGGCCACAAAGACTTTGACGACTCGATGCCCTTGCTGGGCCACAGTTCTTCTGAAACTCTTTGCGGTCCAGAACTATCAAACGCTGAGGTGCCCCGCACACCTCATCCTCGCAGGACGTCGCCGACGAGCACCGCCTGGATCGACACCATGGTCTTGGCACCCTCGAACTTCTCATCAACGCCGTTGACGCCAAGTTCACTTTCTTCGACACCTCTCGACGATCCGTGACTCCTGCTTGAAAGGGGGTCGCTCAAGAAGGATCCATCAACGCTTCTTCGAAGAACTCTGCTCTCCCAGGTACATTGGGGGGGTAAAAACATTATAGGAGGAAATAAGACTATTGAGCAATATATGGATGCACGTTAATGAGATCTGATAATATTGGTTGTACGACTTTAGAATTGTATATATTTACCATTGTTGATTTCTGAGTAGAAAGTGCGTTATTGTGATAGTGTACATACCTTTGAATATTAATTATATAAAGACTGTGTTTTCAGTAATACAGTGTGTGGACATTCCTTTGTGGGGGTTTGGGGACTACACTGTACTTAAGAACCAGCCTGCATCACCTCCTGAGAAGCTAGGCCTTGATTGCTCGACCATAGCTACTGCATAGACAATCTTGGCTGGGGTCCTCTGTGCCTCTCCTCTACCATATAGAGAGCAGAAGTACAGACACCCCCCGCCAGTCTTTACAACTACGCAATCAAGAACATTTTCCATCAAACAAAATCTTTGCCATTGAGCGTGCCAAAATGATACTTTGCAATAATTACTTTAGATTTCAAGGTAAATATTATTTACAGTCATCCAGGACCTCTATGGGGTCAGCCATGGCCCCAGTCTATAAGATCACTTTTATGTTTCATTTTGAAACACAGCACATACTAGAGAACCCCACATGGCCGTGTGGCGGCATTACATAGACAACATTTTTGCAATTTGGAAAGGTACCAAACAAGAACTAGAAGGTTTCCTAGAATATCTGAATCAATGCAACAATCGCATTAAGTTCACGCTAGAAATGGGAACCCCAGCGGTAAATTTATTAGATGTGAAGATCTAACCAGAGAATGGGAAATTACAAACAATGATTTTCAGGAAACCCACGGATGTTAACAACAGCTTATTTTTCACAAGCCATCATCCACAACACTTAAAAAAGAATGTACTGCTAAGTCAGCTTCAAAGGATCAAACAAATTGTATCTAAGGAGGAGACATATAAAGAAGTGGAGAATGAGCAAATTTCACGATTCAAAGAGAGAGGATTCCCACAATCGATCCCAGTAGAAGCCAAAGAAAAATGTCAATTAAAGAAAAGGACTGAACTTCTTACCCAACAGAAAATACAAGACAAAGACAATTCTCCATTAATTTACCTGTCACAATATTCCACAAACAGCACACAAATTAAAAGGATACTGCAGAAGAATTGGAAAATTACAAGGTTGGACCCACAACTCTGCACTCGGTTTCCAAAACCACCACTAATGGCTTACAACAGAGGGAGAAATCTACGGGACTTATTAGTAAAAGCAGAAAGAACAAGTACAATGCAACAACAATTTCTGACAAAGCCGAAGAAAGTAACATTCCACTGTCTAAACTGTAGTCAATGCAACAATGTACAGAAAGGCTCACTCATTAGACACCCATGCACAGGTTAGAAAATCAACCTACAACACAATGCTACTTATGAAAGTAAATGTGCAATATACGGATTGATCTGCCCATGTGGCAAATATTATGCTGGCCAAACAATAAGGCGAGTGAAAGACCATATTTCAAAGCATAAATCCAAAATTAAAACTGGAAATTTGAAATCACCAGTCACAAGACATTTTAGAGATCAACATCATACAATCTCGCAATTGAAGTTTGTGATCCTAGAGAGAATAACACGACCAGCAAGAGGAGGAAACTTACAGAAAATATTATCCCGCAGAGAGATGTTCTAGGTTCATAAGTTAGATGCCCTACAACCCAGAGGTATGAATGAAGAATTCTCCTTGAGTGTATTTTTGTAAATAGTAGTGATAGGAATTTGTATCACTCCACCACACAAGCATACTTGTGTTTACAAAAATGTATAATCTGTGCCAAGAAAATATGAAAGTGAATTCAATAATTGGGAAAGTTTTGAATATTGTGAAATGATCACAAATTGCAGAGATGCGAGACTCTAAGAATTGTGTGAATTTACCAAGAACAAAAATGTGAATGACGTTGTGAAATAATGGAAAGATAATCTACATTCAATATTGCACTAAATAACATGAGGCGAGCTACGACTTATTGACTGCTCATTGGCATTAGCCTTTTACATTAATTGGTCATTATCAAGAATTATGTTTTCTAATAATCGATTGGCCGCTTAACTGCGTTATTAACTTATTACATGAACAGAAATTACAACTATGGATAGCACATAGATCGGACCATATACCATATAAGCAGTGATTATTTAACATACTTACCAGTTAACACAATTGAAATCTGTATTAGGGACAATTAGAACTACAAATCCAATATTGCATGTGATCTGGATATATACCAACAACGCTGAGTATGAGATCGCTATCGTAGTTTTACTACGAACTCATTAATATTACTTTCAAGCCGAAAATCAGTACAAGCAATAAGATATAAAATGGGAACTACAACTCCCAGAACTCTATGGCACCAGGTGAACATCACATGATTATATAGGGACATGTTGCCAAACAACCGCTTTAGTTTCGTGAAAGCAGGAAGAGAAACACTTGTGGTCAGCGCGCCCTCACGTTCAGGTAAAAGTTATGACTTTCTCATACTCACATCATTATGGACGTAAGAATGGAAAGATTACACGCTGACACATATCATTAATATTGATCTAGATAGAAACTTCATAACGAACGCGGACAAGCACTAACATCGATTGTGACTCGCGGTGCATTTCTGAATGGTGAGTCTTTTTCGCCATGTTTGAGAATGTACACAGAATTTACACTGCTTAAGACTCGCATTGAATTGTGGAGTTAACAATTATTACAATACATAAACTTACCTCTCTAGGAAATCATTTTTCAAGCTTCCAAGCCTCCACATATCTGAGATCCTTCGTGATATCAACAACAACGCACAGGTATGAGTGGTACTTACATGAGATATAATCATCACTATAACTTGTTGACTTAACAGATCACTAACACACATATTAATACTATTTGCAGAACATCAGAGAATTAATAATTATGCTGTAAAATGACGTTTCCATAATTCCATAATGTAATGATCACCTCAAGACACAAAAAAAGACATGTGGGATACATGTCACTTGAAAACCAATGTTGTTTTTGAAACAAAGATTTACAAAGATTATAATTTGTTTAATTATTTGAAAATCATCTTTGCTCCTGAGGAAGAGAGGAAAACTCTCGAACGCGAAGAGCTCTAAAGGTTTTTGTGAATGTATTGGGAAGTGTCATCATTAACGTCTAAGTTTAATTTTGATCATTGAGTGATTTGAACTCTTGCATATATATATTGTTTTTCTTATTGAAAACATATAAATACAATAATGAAACATTCTGAATGAACTTGTGAAATTGAATTTTTTGAATAGTTGCTACAGTCAAAAATACCAATTCCTAAAGCTTAACAGTGACAAATAATATAAATTGGTTAAATATTGTTTGTAAAAACACGTTTTCCAATACTAAATGGTGTGCAGGGGGCGGGAGTTCCTATTACCAATAGGAACTCTGTTTTGTTCACTATATTATCCGAGTGAGCACGCATCCAAGAAGTGGTGCTGAGCAATGAGCTGCGTGCAGCCTTCCACAGCGCCATTATTCCGGGCTCGAGAACCAGCTTGTGAAAGCCTAAAGTAAGCCCTGTACATTTTCCATTTTGGTGAAAGTTCTTTAACTGCTGCCTTCTACACAAAGATATTCTTCTTTGCATAATGTCATTGGGTGTTTATTCACTAAAAACAGGGATGCTGCAGGCAAATGAGTTACCTTCTGCTGCTTGTTCGAGTAATCAAACTCCTCAGAGGAAAAAGTTGGCACCTGCACTAGTTAAATCCTGCCGTCTAAAGATGCTGACTCGACTGCATTCTTTTAGTGCTGATATTCGTACTTCTGTGTTAGCAATGCCCCGCCAGGGGGAACGCCATGGCCAACCACCAACCAGTGGCAAACTGCCATAGTGCAATTGCATGTGAATACTGTTGTTACAACAGCGCTAGTAGCTGATTCACAACCGGTACCAGAGTCCACATTAGAGGTGGGGTTTCAGTCACCTCGCGAGGCTCTAACACCATCTGAGACTCTGATAACTAATGCTACGAGACACAATAATAATGTACCAGAGTGTACTGTTGCTGCACAACAAGAACTTTGCGTGACGTTTGGTTTAGCAACAGCCTTGACCCATGCAGAACACTCAGCTGCCTAAGGCCTGAGTGCTTCTCCAGAGAGCAATGAAGAGGCTGAAGAGGTGGATATTCATTTTTTTCAAAATCAGGAGAAATCATTAATAATGTTACACCTCTAATGGACTCACAATTAGTGTACAAAACCACCCCTTTGAAATGTCTGCAAAAACCTATAAACATTACTTGTACACCTCAGTCCACGAATTCCTCTAATGTACATAATTTATCACACTCCCTTATCATGTTTCAACACTCAACTCATCACCCAACACATAATTCATCTGCCTTGTCATTGTCTTTTGCTAACCCCACACCTAGGCACTTTTCATACAGAACAACCATTACAATGTCAGCCTACACCCACAACCTCTTTTCTTGACATCATGCTTACAGCGATGAATATGGCCCTGCTCTCTTTAGCTAAACTCTATGAGAGAATGGATTGAACAATAAATCATCAAACAGCATTGATTACTCAATTAGCATCAAATAAAGAAATGTTTTCTCGAGATTGCTTTTCAGAACCTATAGCAATGAATGTCCTTCTGACCCTGATACCTGTGTTACAATCTGTAAGTTCTTAGACAATTGGTACTGGTACACATAATGCACCAGAGGTAGATAATTCTGGAGAAACGTACAAGCAATTAACATCACAATCAATAGCTAGAGATAGTCAACTCCAAGGGGGTTCATCACATAATTGTAACCGTACACCTAAAGTGCTACAATCTACAGACGACTTGCTTGTTACCACCGAACAACTACCAGTGGTGGAATCCATTCCTCTAAGTAGAGTTTTAACATCTTTTCAGCTCAGACCAAGGGAAAGAAACCATCTAAAATACCAGCAAGTAAAAAATAAAATATCATGGGACATCCGGTACAATCGCATTCTAGCTCTAAGTAATTTATCCGTGCATTAATTTCTCCGAATAAGCAAATGAAGAGAGAGAAATATACTTTTTTTTTTTTTAAATGGTATGTTTGGTAATCCAAACTTTTCATTATATTTGTCTTTCGAAGAATCATTAGGATAATTGCTAAAGAAAGATTTACTTCTTATTTTTTTGCTTTAGTAAAAAAGTATGCAGCCCTTGTGGCAACTGAAAATCTCAGGAAGACTGCACCTGAGGCGGATACATAGAATTATCAGCCATTGAATGATCTGATTGAAATCTCCTCTCAAATGCACAAACCAAGGCTGGATGTTACATCCATACAGTAATCTGCTCATATCAGCACATCCAATTCCGTTCTATCAATGAAGGAATCATAGAACTGCAATGTGGCTGAACTCCATATCCAACTTCCTTATTCTTGACTTGAGGCGTAAAGAAATTCAAAAATCACTTTTTTCATATATGTCCCTGAAAACTGATAATATGGGGAAAAGGAATCCAATAGTTTCATATGATCCGATTTTACGTGGTCCCATGAACATAGGAAGTAATCAAGTACCTGTCGATGCTCGAAGGGCCACTCATGTCAGTAGCCGTTCATTTTTAGAGAGTGGTGTAAAGACATTGATATTGGCAAACTTCCTGAAGAAGGCCATCAATGCACCTCGGGATCAAAAGTCATTACAATATCAAAATGATAATTTAATTATTGGTTGCAGAGGATCGCCATTTCCAGCTCATTATCTGAATAGATCGAGTATCCTGAATATATTAATCGATGTGCCTAGTCTGGAGGACTTATACTCATTGGATATCAATATGGTGGAATTTATTAATGACTCTGACCTAACAACTTCAAGATTGTGGATCCATTCAGGGCTAGTACTTAATACCCTATGGAGGGCCAAGGACTCTCTTTATTATTTAGGTGTTATACTTTTACAGGATCGGATGAGTGCACCCTGGGAGGGACAACGTTTTTCAACAGATGTGCCCTCAGGCCACCGGTCCATCTACAAATACAATCATACAATACACAGTCATGACTTTACTGGAATGGCAGGCTCAGCACAAGTGTAACAATGTGCGGAACTTGATGGGTTGAAGCTTATTAGCTGGAAACCCATGGTTGTATGCACTTGTTGAATTTGTCCATTAGCAACCTCCTTAAATTTGACATTATCACATTGCAAGAGTCATGCCTTTCATTGCCACCTGTTTGGGATGGTGTTGATCTTGTGATTGCTCCAGCCAAACCATTGCCTGGGGGTCCCTATGGCAGGCCTTATGGCTGCAACAAAAAAATCTAGGAATCTTGTTATTGAATCCTGGTCATCTCCAAGCCCATACATACAAATGATTAGGATCAAATAACATGCTGAAATCATTGCACTAATTAATATATATTGGGGCAGAACACATTTGGATGTTGATGAGTTCTTTAATCAGATAGAAGCCACCCTCAATCTTCCCAGTCTTGTACCTATGCTTTCTTAAACGATATTGCTAGAAGACTTGAATCTCCATTGTCTATCGGATGAATTGGGTCCAGAGCAAATTGTTAAGCATCAATGGTTCCGGCTTATGAATGAGAGACAACTCATTATGCTAAATGGCACACTGTAAGGAAGCCATTATTAATTTTATTTCCACAAACAAAAACTATGTGGTAATTTTACAGACATTGGAAGTGGGAGCCAATGACTATAGAGACCAGGAACAATTATGTTTAACATGGTCTTGACCTGGCCATCAAGAACATCACTCTCATCAATTCTATGGTGGCAAGGTGAAGGTCAATAATGGAAGAAATCGATTTAAATGGACACAACTATCAGTGGAGAACCTGGAACACATGTTAAGAGCTAATAGCATGTCTTCCGATTTTTTTGAGGAGGGCAACTATGTATTGACTCTTCTGAGATATGTACAGGCGAGCACCACACACAAGCAACCTAGCTACACACATCTACACACGTTTGATCGGGAACTCAAATCCCGGAAAATGGCATTGAGGCAGGACATAACACAAGCATTGACCTTATCTGAATCTATAAGACATAGGCCCTCATTACGACCCTGGCGGAAAGTGACTGACCGGACCGCCACAGCGTAAATAGCGTTTCCGCCATTGCACGAAGGAGCAAAGTGCGGCCCATTCCGACCCATCGGGCACGAGCACCACGCCACGGCGGAAGTGCAAAGTCCGCGATGGCGGAAATGACCCCAAAACGGCCCACACCGCCGCCGTACGGCGCCCTAGGTGCAATACCGCCACCCCTCTTAGCGGTCACCGCAGTGTGCGCCTACCGGAAAGTACGGTGACCGGAAATATACGGAAACGGAAGTAAAAACATGGGCCCGGAACGGGAAACATCCCGCCGTACACCTATAAAACCACTAAAACCACACAACCACTAAAATCACTACCCTGAAACACACCCCAACCCGTCACCCACCCTAGCGAAACCAAGAAAAATGGGAAAAGTAGCGAAGAAAGCGTGCGACCGCAAGCGGCAGGTCCACTTCTCCCGTGAGGAACTCACCGTGCTAACAGAGACCCTCCAGGAGAATGCTGCCGTCGTCTTCTCCACGCAAATGACCAGAACGGCACTTGCAAACAAGAAGACCATATGGGCTCTGGTGGCACAGCGGGTAAGTGCGGTGGGGACCGCACCCCGCACCCCACAGCAATGCCGCAAGCGATGGGACGACCTGTGGATACGCGTCCGCAGCATACTCTCTGCCAACCGCAACATTGCCACAGCCACCGGTGGAGGTCCTGAATCACCCATCAAGTTGACCCCCTGGGAAGAAATCTGTGCCTCCACCATCGGAATGGAGAGCATAGAGGGAGTCGGAGGGATGGAGAAAGGAGTGCAGACATCCGAAGATTCAGGTAGGTGGGCCCGATAAAACAATGCCAAATCCACACAGTCCATCCATGTGAAGTACCATGCGTCCACATAGTGCAACAGAAACACATGTCCAGGAGAACGTCCACACACATCGGCCTGATAGCGCACGTTAAAACCCACAATAAATACATAAATAATTAAAAACCCCTAATACACGCACTACACGTGCAGCAGGCACACCCTAACTGCAGGCTGCCAAACAACTGCACCCTCACTCCACACACAAATTAAAGCACCTCCAAGGCCCCGACCCAAATCACCCTCAGGTACCACCCCAAAGCATGTGATACAATGCCATTCCAATTCCCACAGACCCATCAATAACCCTCGCCCTCCTTTACTCCACCACAGGGTCCGATCCAAACGACGAGCTACAGGACACCCCTACCAGCACACCTGCAAAGAGGGCCAAGACCAACGGCCAAAGACCCTCCACCTCAGCTGCACGCATCAAGACACGGCAGCAGCACAAATCAGGTGGCAGCACAGAGGAGGGAACATCAACAGGCACCCCAGCAGCCAGCATACCCACAACACCACCACCACAGGTCCCCCCAATGGATGCCACAGAAGGCACTGCCTCTGGTGGCAGCAGCACCATAGGTGACACCCCATTGATGGCAGCATGCTCGGACACAGAAAACGGGGATGTCGAAGTCAGATCCATCCATGACCTGTCCCAATCCCCCTGTCTGTCCCATCCCGTACAACATGAGGATACCACGCAGGGGCACCCACAAGACGACGACTGGCCATCCCCCACAAGCCCTGTGGCAAGGCAACATGAGGACAACAGCCCCTCTGTGGCACCCCCGCAAATGGGCATGGCCCAGCAGAGGCAACAGTCCCTCGACCAGTTAATCGTACAACAGCAGCAACTGGCCACACTCCTCAAGGACCATGCCGATGAATGTGGGGGCACTAAGGCAGACATAGAAACATCAACTGAGACACTTAGGGCAGAAATGGAGAGAGGTACAGAGACGCTAAGGGCACAAATGGAGAGTAGCACCAAGAGCCTGAGAGTCCAAATGGAGAGTAGCACCGAGAGCCTGAGAGTCCAAATGGAGAGAAGCACCGAGAGCCTGAGGGGGGAACTGCATGCGACGTCCAAAGACGTATGTGCCGAACTTGCCGCAGTGCGCCGTGTGCTCACTGAGCTCTCGCAAACCCTTAGGGACATGCATGGACGTGAGCAGGCAGACACATCATCCGTTGCAAGTTCCGTCCAGGGCAGCCCCCAACGTAGATCTGGAAGGAACCTGCGCTCCACAGGCAGGGGTGCCCCTGATACCCGCAGAGGGGGCTTGCAATAGCGACAGCCCACTGACAATGAGCATCTTTGGACACTGGTGTTCGGGGGGGAGGTAGGAGGGTGGAGGGGGTGTGTTGGGCTCACTTGGGTGGCGGGTCGATAGGGTGTTCAACATGACATCACATATGCCATAAAAAGTGCACGATCAACCAATGAGATGTGTGGACATTGATCTTTGTGTACTAGGCCATCATAGGCGTACAGTCCATATTGTGCATGTCCCAGACACACGCAGTGCCACGAGTCCCGTGTCCATGCATCAGCCACCAGGCGTGAGTGCTAGAAGCATACATCAATGAGATGCTGACGAATGTCACGGGCCTCCGGTGCCTCGCAGACTCCATGAGGTGCTGCCACATCCCCACCCTCATCATGACCATCATCAGGTGCTTGCAGTTCTGCGTCAGGGGGCATGGGCACATTTCTACGTACGCACATGTTGTGGAGCATGACACATGCCATGACCATCTTTGCAACCTTCTCATGGCGGTACAGGAGTGCCCCGCCAGACCTGCTGAGGCAGCGGAAACGAGTCTTCAGTAGGCCGAATGCCTGTTCAATGACTACACGGGTACGTGAGTGGGCATGGTTGTAGTCCTCCTCATGCTGGTCCCGTGGGTTCCGGACTGGTGTGAGGAGCCATCTCTTCAGTGGATATCCAGCATCACCTGTATGTGGACGAGAAACGTATGATGTGGAATGCCATTGATACGTACGCACACCCCCCCCCCCTCCCTGCCAGGTCATTGCCAATTCACATACCCCACATAATCATGCATGTAATGAGACTCACCGAGTAGCCAGGATCTGTTCCCTGCGTGTCGCTCCATGTAGCGTGGTATTGTAGAGTTCCTCAAGACCATAGAATCATGGGTTGATCCAGGGAATCGGGCACAACAATGTGTAATGATCCTGTTGGAGTCACACACCATTTGTACATTCAGGGAATGAAATTGTTTTCGGTTGCGGTACTGGGCCTCCATGGCATGTGGGACGACCAATTCCACATGGGTGCAGTCGATGGCACCAATGCAACCCGGTATGCCGGCAAGTGCATGGAATCCCACTTTTGTGTTGGTAATTTCCTGCTCCGAGCGTGGTAGAGAGATGTAGTCGTCTGCGTGCTGCAGGAGGGCATCGAGCACTTGCAATAGTGTCCGTGAGAACAGTGGCTGAGAAATGCCATGCAACTGTCCGACTGTGTGCTGGTAGGTGCCTGTGGCCAGGAAGTGGAGTACAGACACCACCTTCAGTAGGGGTGGGATGGCGGTTGGGCTATCTATCATGCTGACAAGGTCAGCCTGTGTCATGTCCACAATGGCGGCTATGGTGTCCCGGTCCAGACGGTAGAGGGTGTGGATCTGCTCATCAGTGAGGTTGAACGGATGTGCTCGGAGGCGTGGGATTGCGGGCTGCCTGCGTGGTGGTAGTGGCTGTGCTGGTGGGCCTTGCTGGCCCTGCCTTGGCCTCCTCCTCCTCCTGCGTCTCCTCCGTGCGGCTGGTTGTAGTTGGTGTTCGTCTTCTTCTTGGAGTTGGAGCACTTGCAGTGCTATCAGGTCCCCCAGGGCCAACATCGCGAGTCCTGCCGGTAGCATTTCGGTGTGGTTGTGGGAGGAGACTGGCTGTGCAATTTATGTGTTTTCAGGCTGTATGGCCTCCACCTGTGGTGATTAATTCCACCTGTGCAAACTGCTCTCCCCTTTGGCCGAGCACGTCCCGCGCACAACGCTGCAATTCGGGGAATGGCATCTTGCTATTGCAATCATGTATTTGTACCCGATGGCCGTGTAAGATTGGTTGATATGTTCATTCTGCTGTGGTCCCATTGTTTCACATACTATTTGTGCAGTCGCGAACAGACTTGTGAAGGGTCAGTGGAACGTAGTACTCGAGTAACGGTGGGCCCTCATGCATCACTGTACCGAGTTGCAACGACGGGCGGGGCGTCCCATTTGTGGGTGAAGGCAGTTGCCATTTTCACACACAGCCGCACTCGATGGAATAATTAGTGATTTCAAACGGCCACAGATGCCTTTTCGACGTGATGTTGCAAATGAGGAATTCGAAGGGCGGCGCTTTCGGTTTCCAGCTAGCGGCGAGGAGATGCCCACAGGTCTGACTGCAAATATAACGTTCTATTGTTCAATGTCCTTGAGACAGGGCCCATGGCGAGGAAGCAATGATTGATATGAATAGTTTGGGATGCGCAATAGCTATGTGGGCGATGAGGCCGGCCGTTCCCAAATACATGTTACTTCACAACACTGGAATCACGGGCTGGGGCACTGTGGATTTTGCAGGCTGCATAACGCACAGACTCAATGGATGTTTCTAATGTTATGTGAGTAATTATTCAGGCGTTTTGATCCCGGGATGAGGGAATGATGAATGGATGCATGGGCAGGTGATTTGATACAGAGTTTGCCATGTACAGGGCTTCTTGGGATCTATCCGCCTCCCCTACGCTATGTGATGCAGGGCTGCCATAGTGGGACCATCGTCTATCTGGCCTTGTTGAGCCCTCCCTGTCTCGACGCGCCCTCAGACACTTGTGTCCATGCACGTTAACATTCCCATCTGATGGATTCTGTTTTGACAGTCGCATGCACAGGTACACTCGTTTGTGATGGTGTTTGCACCTCGATATAGATGGTTATGAGTCGCAAGTGGTTTTGGGGTGGTGATGATCCTTTGGAGTGGGCTAGCATGCATATGGCTGTGGATTTCGTGTGATCATTGAAGTGAGTTGTTGGAATGTAGTTCTGATGGCCATTCTGTTCTTTTTCTTTTCTTTTGGTTGACAGGTATCTCCTCCCCTTTTGCCACTGCCATCTGTATGCCACTCCTGCAGATGGCTTTTACTCCCGACACCTGCTGCTTCGTGTTAATCAGTGGAGCAGCATTACGATCTTATGGGACGATCGCCAATGGCCCACATGCCCTTACGCAGTACTGGTGGCTCGGAGCAACATTTCGGCCTTTCAGCTGGACTAGTGCCTCCCCATTGGGACGGCCCTGCGGTTCTGTGCGCTTCCATGTTGCCTTTTCGTACGTGAATGTGGCTCTGTGTACCATGGGGGAACAGGGCAACACACAAGTAGTGGCTGGTCATTTCTTGCGGATGCAGCCCACAATGGTGATTGGTGTTTTGGAGGTCATGGCCTGATGGCTGTATGGGCTTGGTGACTTTGATGTGCATTAAATTTCTATTCTGATTTGGCCCGTGTAGCGTTTTTCTTTGCAAGTGATGTGGCATATGCCTATTTGGGGGGCGATGTATTGTGAGGAGATCTGCATTGGGTTCCAGCTTCGGAGTTTAGTTGCGTGGTACTGTACTGGGCGCGTTTGCCTACTAAGCCCGTGAGGTCAGGGATGGGGGCTGCCAATATGACAGTTTGAATGTTGTCATGCTCAGGGGCGGGGGATTGGGTTTTGTGTAACAGATGCCGGTCAGCCAGGTGGACTGGTGGAATGATGTGATTCTCGGAATATTGCTGGTCACAGGTGCCTGTGTTTGCGTGCGTTTCTTGGTGGGGGACTGTGGTCATGTCCATTGGGATGGCTTCTGTATTCGTGCCATCTGTGCCATGCAGCTCCCATTGGCCCCTCTTGTGTTTCTTTTGTTCGTTGCCATGCATGGGTGACTTGTACATTTCAATGGTTGCATTGTGACTTCATTGCACCTACGGGGAGTTGTACTTTGTGGGCAGGGAGCGGTGTACAGGCACTCAGTGGGGCCGTTTACGGTTGATTCGCGATGCCGTACTTCTCACCATGGCGGAATGGTACATTACGCCATGCCTGATGGCGTTAGGTACATGTCCGCTAGGGTCGGAATTGGCGTACCCTTGCGCCATGGTGGTGTTTGCGATTTCGCATGGCGCGCGCGCGCGTGCTTGGTGCAGTTAGCGTTGGCGTTCACTACGGTGTCGCTAATGGCTTCGTACTTTGCGGTGACGGGTCATAGTCGCACCGAGCGCTATTCGATGGCGGTATTGCATTTCCGCCATCGTTTTCCGATTTCCGCCAGGGTCGTAATGAGGGCCATAGTCATGTTAGGCATTAAAACAGGTTATAAAAACTGGATACGAGCCAGGAAAGCACTCATTCTGCAGAGAGATGGAGAATCCTTGCTGAAAGCAATGACCACTAAATCCTCTGCAGGGATTTGGGCACTGCTTAATGGAGCGATGCATAGACCCCAACTCCCAATTCAAGTAAATGCTATTTCCAATCAGCAGTGGAATCAGTTCCACACCAAATTGTACCGACCTCCCCTTAGTGATGCACGAATAAATGTAAATATCAAAGTGGCTAATCTTCAACCATATTTTGACAAGGAGGATAACTTATTATATGTCTCAAAGCTCAGCACCTCTAGGACACCAGGCCCTGATGGGCTTAACAACTACATGCTCAAGCAGCACTCTGATGCTTGGGCCCACATCCTAGTGCTGATATTTAGGCAGGTTGTGACTACAGGTGTTATCCCGTCCTCATGGCGGAAATCAATAGTGATACCCATCTTCAAAAACAGAGGTAGGGCAAATCTGGCGAGTTACCGACTAATTGCCCTTCTTGACACTCCGGGGAAAATATTTGCATGCAACTAATTAGGGGTTTCCACAAGTGGGTAACAGGTAAGAACTTAAGAGACCCTTTGCAGACAGGCTTCGTCCCAGTACTTGGTATATCAATAATCCACTCACCATCAATGCCATTAAAGCACCAAACAGCTACAAAATCAACCTCTTTACATAGAGTTTGTGGACTTTAAAAATGCATTTCACTCAGTTCCCAGAGAGCTATTGTTTACCAAATTGATTGATCAAAAATGTCCGACCCAATTATTTCATTTAATACATCAATTTAATACAGATACCTCAGTTCAGATTTGTCTTAATTTGGATGGACAATTTTCAGATCCTATTCATAAATATCGCGGGTTAAAGCAAGGTTGCATCCTTGCTTCAGCCCTCTTCAATTGTTTTATTTCTGATCTCAATCAAAAATTCCTGGTCCTCACTACAGATTCACCTAAAATGGATTCTCAGCCAATTACATGGCTATAATATGCGGATGATTTAGTCCTGTTGTCCAAGACCCCAAAAGTTCTTCAGACCCTTCTTACAGCACTGAGTGAATATACCCAAGATAATTATCTTACTATTAATATAAAAAAGACAGATAGTGTGTTAAGACTCAGGGGGCTTTCTGTACTCCGGCCCTCTATATGGCAGAGTAGATGCACCCCAACCAAGATTCTCTATGCGGTAGCAATGAATGAGCAATCAAGGCGTAAACTCTGAGGAGGTGATGCAGGATGGTTCGTAAGTACAGTGTGGTCCCCAAGCCCCCACAAAGGAATGTCCAAACACTAAATTATGTGATAACACAGTTCTTTATAAAAACAAGTTTCAGAATAAATACACAATCGAAAATACACTTTGTGCTTTGGAAAAACTAATATGATAAAAATATACAATGTCTATGTGGTACCACAGTTAACTCTTGACTCCTTTAAAATGCACCAACTGCTAACAGTCTCAATGGCATACAAATCAAATGGTAAAGTGAATCAACAATAGACATAGGAAGGAAGTTTTGTTAAACAATGGCAGAATACTTGATCCTTACCAAAGACACAGTTCTGTGTGAGGATCCCCCCACCTGGGCAACCTGTAAATTAAGTGTATTAACAAGCCCAGTCCATGTTAGATAGTCTTGTTTCCAGGTAAAAAGGTTCTACTACCCCAATGTACCTGAGTTTAACAGAGTTCTTCGATGGCTCATCGATGGATCCCGCTTGAGTGGACTCCCTTTAAAGCAGAAGTCACGGGTCATTGAGATTCCTATGAAGAAATGTGAACACTGTTGTTGAGGCGCAGCTTTGATCTTCGCAGTGCTTGTCGATGATCGGTCGTGGACGTCCTGTGAAGATGAGGCATGTGGTGCACCTCGATGACAAGAGTTTGTTGCCACCAAGCAGATCGATGCAGAAAATAGGCCCAGCAAGTACGTCGGGTGGTCAGCATTTGATGTCAACGATCAAGACTCAACCACGACTGGCTTTCGAATCTTCGCCGGCATCTTTGTGCACTTCGGGTGGCGGGAAACCCACCATCAGATTCTCTTCGGTTTGTCAGTGACCTCGACTTTCTCTGGTGAGACAAAGCCGTCGACGCTGAAGGCAAGGGAGTCCTTGATTTCTAAGTGTCTTAGGCAATGGAGTGTTGCGGCTCTGGTCGACGAGGTTTCAGCTGTCCTCCGAACGTCTGTCGATGGTGATGGTCATCAATGGCTTCAACGTTCTGGCACATAATTCAATATTTCTCAGCTAACCCCATCTCCGGTCAACAGCTGTTTGGGACTGACTATTAGGGTGCCTTGATGAAGAGGAGCTTGTGCACAATATTCCCTCGTAGCTCGGGAATAGGTCTCCTAGCCATTTCCTCTCTTGGATCAGTTCTTGGAGACACAACATCTTTCGGATTGCATTGAAGGAAAGCAGCAGGAGAACCTTCTTCTTCCAGCTGGGTTTCAAGGTTAAGCATAATATTCGACTTCAGTTTCTGAACGATTCTACTCAGTGAGAGGTCCCCAGATATACTGTTCTGTCCCTCATTCACACTGCTGAGCCAGGCTCAGACAGTCAATCTTTCAGAAGGGCATTTTGCAGGTAGGCAACCAATCAGGGTCACAGTGCATTCAGGCCATTCTTCTCCATCCAGACACTCACAACAAGGAATGTGGATTGGGACACACACCCAGCCTTTCAGCACACCACACTGCATTCATACCAGTTTCAGGCAGGGCTATCTCATTCATTGTGTCACACACCAGAAACCAGACACCCATAACATGAAATGTACATTGGTACACACTCCATTAATCAAGGTCCCACCCCAAGGGTGTACCCACAACATACAGTCATCGGAAAAGGGTCCAGCCAGTCTGGCGTGAACCTCCATACAATACCATATATGGACCTTCCACCCAATAGCTAGTCAGTCAGGGGAAGGGACAGAGTCAGAGGTTCCCAGCTTTTTGGGAAAACAAGGTAACAGGATATAGAAACCAAGAGGCCACAGAGGCCATCTTGTATCCTATCTGGAATCAACTGATTCCAACAGCAGGGCCTTTGTATCCCAAAATGGGGGATACTCAGGGTACCTGCCAAATTCAGCATGGAGCTGCCACCAGCCCATACCCTGTTCTGTTGGCCACACACAGGTGACCAAAAGCATGCACTAGGGGTACAGGGTTGTACCCCCACCCATGGGTATCCCAGAGTTCTGTTCACCATGACCAAATAGAGGAAGAGATGCACTGCCAGGAGTCCCACATGGACTTTTGTGCAGAAAACAACACAGAACACATGATAAAGGAGTACAGGACAAGGACTTGGAGGCACTGTCCCTCTAATGTATTTCTAGCATCTCAATCGCGTCCCCCAGACAGAGGTTAGGTTGGTCTAATCTCCCACAGGATTGACACCCTCATCCAGATGGTCAACATACCTTCCGGAAAGGCCATCTGCATTATCATGACCCTTCCCTGGTCTATGTTCAACGGTGAAGGCTAGCCCTTGCTGGCTAATGGACCACCTAAGCAGTTTTGGGTTTTCACCCTTCATCTGCACAAGCCATTTTAGGGGCTTATGGTATGTTTGGACCTTGAAGGTAGACCCCGTAAGGTAGGGCCTAAAATGCATAAGGCTCCAAACTATGCTGAAACATTGCTTTTCAACAGTAGCCCACCTACGTTCGTTACCTTTGAGATGCCTACTGATGAATATGATAGGATGTACACTCTGTTTGTCATCTAACTGGGACAAGACAGCTCCAATTCGGGTGTCGCAGATGTCTGTCTGAACGATAAAGGGTTTGCTATAGTCAGGCACACAAAACACAGGTGCCATACACAGACTTTCCTTCAAGCCAACAAAGGGCCTCTGATAATCTTCCGTACAATCAATCTTTCTCGGTTGTTTGGGCGAAGTCAGAGATGTCAGAGGGGCAGCTATGGTTCCATAGTCCACATGAAGTTGCGCTAATACCCAGTGAGGCCCAAAAAGGCTCTCACCTGGGTTGAGTATTGGGAGTCTCTCAGTCATGTACATCCTGTACTTTACTGGGGAGACGTTGGATTCGACTCTCCTACCTCATGACCAAGATAACTGACTTTCCCCTGATCTATCAGGTGGCCTTGATAATGAGGTTAGACCTTTTCAAGGCCTGCAACACCTTCTCCAAATGAGTCAAATGCTCTTCCCAGGTGGAACTGTAGACGGCAATGTCGCCTAGTTAGGCTACACAAAAGGCCTCCAGCCGACTGAGCGCATGGTTGACTCATCTTTGGAAGGTAGATGTGTATTCTTCAACCCAAAAGGCAAACTGGCAGAGCCCCTCAGGTGTTAAGAAGGCAGTCTTTTCCTTGGAATATTCTGTCAGAGCTATTTGCCCATAGCCTGAGGTAAGGTCAAGGGTGCTGACAATTCTGGCAGCACCTATGGTGTCCACGAGCTCCTCAGCCCTGGGCAATGGGTGTGCATCAGTTCTGGTGACAGCATTGACCCCTCTGTAGTGAACACAAAACCACCAATCGTTGGTACCTGCCTCAGAACGTGCCTTGCGGACAAGGACCACTGGATTGGACCATGGACTGGTTGAAGGTTCAATTACACCCAGATCCAACATCTTGGCAACCTCATCCTGGATGTGGTTATTCACAGTATCTGACATTCGATAGCATCTGCTTTTGACAGGTACACTGTCACCAGTGTCCATTTCATGCCTGCACCACAGGGTGAGGCCTGGTGTCAGTAAGAGCAGAGGGGCATACTGCTGGAGCAAAGCCCTGCAGGCCCTCTGCTGCTCTGGTTTCAGATCTGGAGAGATATGCACTCCCTCCATTGAGCCATCCTGAGGGTTGCTATGCAGAAAATCAGGAAGGGGCTCACTCTCATCCTCCTCTTGCTCTGAAGCTAGCAGAAAACATGAGACTTCTTCTCGCCTATGGAAAGGCGTGAGCCTGTTGACGTGGAATTCCTGAGGGGCTACCCAAAGGGCTCTCATGTTAACCAGATAATTGACCTCGCCCATCTTGGAGATTATCCTGTAGGGTTCAGTCCACTTATCGGCCAAAGCTTGAGGCTTGATAGGCTCCATCACAAGGATCTCCTGTCCTGGAGTCCAATCTATTTGAGATGCTTTAAGGTCATGGCAGTATTTGTTCAAAACCTGGCTTGCCCTCAGATTCACTGTCTGGCCAATCATCTGTGCCATCCTCTGTCTGAGGCCTAACATATAGTCCCCCACTTGCTTAGCAGGACCTGGAGGGGTGGCTTCCAAACCTTCACTGGTCAAGGCAAAGGGCCCCCTCTGGGATGTCCAAGGAGAAGCTCAAAGGGGCTTAACGAACACCCTCTTGAGGCACTTCTCAATAGGTGAACAACAGGCATGGTAGGCATAGGAGGAGATCCCATTTCCTCCTTAGGGGCTCTTCCAAAGCACCCAGCATGCCTTTGAGTTTTATTACATCTCTCAACCAGACCATTGGTCTGAGGATGGTAGGAAGTGGAAAACGTATATGTTACTCTGCATTCCTTCCACATTGCTTGCATGTGGCTAGACATGAAGTTGGATTCTCTGTCAGAGACCACCTCTTTAGGGAATCCAACTCTGGTAAAAATGCCCAGGGGAGTCCTGGCAACCACCTTGGCAGTAATGGTCCGAAGGGGTGTAGCCTCAGGGTACCTGGTGACATGATCAACCAGGACCAGGATGAACCGATGTCCACCTGATGTGGGAGGGTCAAGGGGACCAACAGTGTCGATGCCAACATTCTGAAATGGTGTGCCAACCACTGGCAAAGGCTGCAGTGGGGCAATGACACTGCCTCCAATCTTGCCAGACAATTGAAGTGTATTAACAAGCCCAGTCCATATACATTTAAAATAGTCTGGTTTCCGGTTAAAAAGGTTATACTACCCCAATGTACCTGAGTTTAGCAGAATTCTTCAATGGTTCACCGATGGATCCCTCTTGAGTGGACTCCCTTTAAAGCAGATGCCACAGGTCATCGAGATTCCTACGAAGAAATGTGAACTCTGTTCTCGAGGGCGCAGCTTTGATCTTTGCTGTGCTCGTCAATGATTGGTCATGGACGTCCTGTGAAGATGAGGCGTGTAGTGCACCTCAATGACACATGTTTTTTGCTGCAAAGCAGACCGATCAAGAAAGCAGGACCAGCAAGGGTGTCAAGTCATCAGCGTTTGGCGTCGATGACCGGGACTCGACCATGGCTGGCTTTCGGATCTTCAGCTGCATCTTTGTGGACTTTGGGCGGCAGGAAACCCAACAGCAGATTCTCCTTGGTTCGTCAGGGACCTCGAGTTTCTCCGGTGGGACATAGCGGTCGACAGTGATGGCAAGGGAGTCCTTGATTTCAAAGCGTTTTAGGCAATGGAACGCTGCAGCTCTGGTCAACGAGGTTTCAATGGTCCTCGGAACCTCGGTCGACGATGATGGTCGTTGACAGCCTCGACGTCCTGGCACTTACTTCAATGTTTCCCAGCAAATCCCATCTCCGGTCGACAGCTGTTTGGGACTGACTAACAGGGTGCCTTGATGAAGATAAGCTGGTACACAATGTGCCCTCATAGCTCTGAAAGAGGTCTCCTAGCTAGGTCCTCTCTCGGATCCGTTCTTAGAGACACAACAGCTTTTGGATTGTGTCAAAAGAAGGCAGCAGCTGAACCTCCTTCTTCCAGCTGGGTTTCAAGGTTAAGTATCAAGTTTCGACTTCAGCTTCGGAACGATTCTAGTCAGTGAGAGGTCCCCAGATATACTGTTCCGTCTCTCATTCACATTGCTGAGCCAGGCTCAGGAAGCCAATCATTCATAAGGGCATTCAGCAGGCAGGCAGCCAATCAGGCTCACAGTGCATTCAGGCCATTCTTCTACGTCTAGACACTCACAACAAGGAATGTGGATTGGGACAACCACCCAGCCTTTCAGCACACCACACTGCATTCATACCAGTTTCGGGAAGGGCTATCTCATTCGTTGTGTCACACACCAGAAAGCAGACACCCACGACATAAAATGTATATTGGTCACACACTCCATTCACACTCCATTCACACAGGTCCCACCTCCAGGGTGTACCCACAACATACAGTCATTGGGAAGGGTCCAGCCAGTCTGGCCTGGACTTCCCACAATACCATATATGGAACTTCCACCCAACAGCTAGTCAGTCAGGGGAAGGGACAGAGTCAGGGATTCCCAGGACTTTGGGAAAACAAGGTAAGAGGATATAGAAACTAAGAGCCCACAGGAGCCATCTTGTCTCCCCATCAGGAATCAACTGATTCCAATGTCAGAGCCTGTGTATCCCAAAATGGAGGATACTCACGGCACCAGTCAAATTCAGCATGGAGGTGCCACCAGCCTCTACCCTGCTGTGTGGGCAGAGGCTGATGGCCAAAAACATGCACTAGGGGTACAGGGTTGTGCCCCCACCCATGGGTGCCATAAGGGTATCCCAAGGGTCTGTTCACTACAACCAAAAAGAGGAAGAGCTGCACTGCCAGGAGTCTCACATTGACTCTTTTGCAGAAAGCAACACAGAACACACATGATAAAGTAGTACAGGACAAGGACATGGAGGCCCTGTCCCTCTAATGCATTTCCAGCATCACATAGTGCAATATGGAATTCATAAAAACAAGGGAAAAACCTACAAATAGATCCTGCAAAATGTCAACATCCAGTTAGTTCACAAGCACACCCTTCCGATCTGCCATACTTAGGTGATCTCAAACAAAAAATGTCCACAGCCATATCACAAGTTCAGATACTAAATGCAAGGTATGGCAAGTTCTCAATCACTCCAGCAATGAAATATTATAAACAGAAAATCACCCTGACCCTATTATATGGGGCCAAAACTAAGTCATGGAAATCAGAAACCTTTTGGCTCAAACTTGAGGGAGGTATTGCAAGAAGGTATTGACTCTTCCACCAAGTGTATCAATGCATATTATCAGATATGAACTGGGCCTACTCTCTTAATATGCTATCTACACCTGGAAAATATGTTGTTTATACCAGAAATGTCTATTGTCAACTGGCACCACTACTTTACTAGTTATATTATCTAAACATGTACAGTTGTCGAATCGTTTGAAAATCAAACAGCGAAGAACTGAAATTCAACAGATTCTAGAAGAAGCCAACATATCACTTAATCTCTTGATGACAAATCCAGATTGAGATTATGGCAGCAAGACTGGATTTACACAAGAGATAAGTGTTTGCTTTGCAAAGATTTCAAACAAAATCCTTTTGCACAAAAAGTGGCATCTTGGCCCCTTACTTGGTTAAATCATACATAGAGGTGCCTTTTTGAGCTTTAAGCTTAATTTATGGAGAACCAAAGAAGTTTTAGCAAAATGGCTACTAATCTCACATAGTGATACTAAATGCAGGTACTGTCACCGAGATTGTGAAACCTTAAGACATCTGCTAACTGAGTTTTCTGTATTATTGACGCTAAGAATTATTCATTTTAAACATCACTTTAAGGACTTTGTTATTATGGATGCAGATGCATTAGAGCACAATCTATTTTGTACGCAAGGACAATGGGCCTCATTACACGGAATGTGGTAAACCATGGTGCTATTAGCACCATGGTTGCCGCCGGTACCATACCGGTACCACCATGGAGAAAAGGGGAATTACCACCCCACTCCAAGGTCGGCGGGGCGGTAATTCTCCCTTTCTCCATGGCCCTAACCCATTCCCATTTTTGCCGCATAGGGCTCAATGGGAATGGGGACGGGGCTAATTACGGTACCGCAAATTGCGGTACCGTAATTAGCACAAGGTCGCTTTGCGGGTACCAACTTTAACGGCTGGTCTACACCAGCCCTTAAGGTAGGGTCCCGCAAAGGGACCTCATAGTAAGGTGGTAAGGGTTTACCAGTACCGGTGCCCTTACCGGTACTGGTAAACCCTTACCGCCTACCGTGTAATGAGGCCCAATGTGTTAGAATTGCGATTAGTAACTTTTTATCTATGTTAATCATAAACTATGTAGAAGTATGTTGTTGAATATTTATATTTAATAGAACAAAGCTTTCAAATGTTTGCTAAAGCTTACATTTAGGTTTGATGCTGACCGGAGAAATTATTTTCACACAAAGATAATGTGCGAACTAGTGATATTTTTTCTATAAATAATGGCTCAGGTAAAACAAACACAACAGGCTATATTGCTAGGTCATTTCTAAAATTTGTATATGTAGGAATGAAGCGATGAGTGTCTATGTGGCGATATATGACGTCAATACACTTTCCCGATTAATTAAGCTCAAGAGAATAATAGAGACATTTTCTGAACACTGCCTTTATTCAGTGTTATAATGTTAAATATTTATTTTAATTTTATTTTATTTCATAATTGATTTGCTTTTTAATAGGTTATGCATTGTCTTGCACAATATATTATAATTGAAATTGATTTTAAGCAAAATGTGTAAATATTTTATCTGTGTTGTGAATAATTTGTTGTATATTATTGAAAGGTTGATAATCTGTAAAAATCACCCATATCAGTAAAAAAAAAAAGAATGGCAGTGGTCACGAGAAAGAAGTCAAGAAAACGGAGAGGGGTTAAAGCTCATAGTGGTGATGCTTATGAGGAGTAAAAAGAACCTGGTGTTTTCAAACGTCTCTGATGCTACCCCTTTTAAAGAACATTAAAGGACTGTATATGAAAGAAAGGTACATCCTGACAAATTGAACTAGTGTTTTTGAAACGTAATAGGGCCATAAGCTTGGGGAAGGGAACCCGGAGAAGACTAAAAGCTGAACTTGTATTTGAACTTAGAAGAGGCCTAAGCTTGGGGAAGGGAACCCTAAGAGGCCTGACAAAATGGAATTTAGATTATTTGGTGTTACTGAAAGAGCTGAAACTTGGGGACGGGAACCCCAAGACACTACGAACATTTATATTGTACTATGAAGGTCCTATGAAAAGTCCTTTTTGAGTAAGTTTGATCCGTTTGTTTTTAATTGTGTTTTAGTTCATTGAACTTTACACAAATTACATTTTATAGTATACAAAAAAGAGAAAAAAAAAAGAAAAACATTAAAGTTCACACCGTCAGTTACAAATTCAAGTCTTAATATTTAACAATTAATATCAAATAAAATTATTAAAACCAACAAAGTTACATATGAATCACCAGAATAATAAACAAATGAACATCTAAAATGCACATTACATCTCAGTAGCATCATAACACATTTTTCACATTTCTCTTATAGCATTGTAGGTAAAGTTTAATCTAGTTCAACCTCGTTAGTTTTTTCCAGGGCCAGTACCATCAAAAAATGTACGGTTGAGATTCAAATACTGATGGAAGAAGTTGACAAAATCACTGGCCATCTGTGATCCGGGTTCATTTCCCCAAAATATTCATAGTGCTTACTAAAGAACTTTTGTCTTGCTGTTATCAGAGCCGGGCAGTCAATGATCAAATGCTGTAATGTTTCTTTACATGTTATACCAATACAAAATTGACAGACATTTTTTTCTGATTTAATTATTTTCCGTTCGGCTAATAGATCACGAGTCGTCCGTAAATTTAGCCTAAGATGCAAAATAGAAGATCTGATAGATGGATTTGGTACCTTTCAGAGATAGAGATCCATGACCCGATATCTTTTTATATCAAATGGATTACATGCAACATGCTTGTAAATTAGACATATTTCCCGTGTTCAATCCAATCTGCCAGATATACTTTATGTTTGGCTCTATCTGAATCTCTGATCAATACTTCAGTAGTGATATCTGCATGAATCAAAGTCTGATGAACACAAAATTTCCACTTGTCAATAAAAGAGTGATTTAACAGGCAAACATATTTTGACAATACTTTAAGAACAACGTTCAAATCAGTTGAAATAAGAATTTTTCAAAACAGAGCACAGAGTCGCCAGTGATATGAATCATTGAGAGAAATAAGTCCCAGTTTATATCTCAGATGAGCAACAGGGATACACAGTGGGAGATTTAAGATTTGTCTCCAAAATGTCCCCTCTATTTTTGTTAAAAAAGGGTGTTGGCACATTTTCTCTGGGTTCCATGCCATATTAAACGAACAGTATTTTTTTTTTATTATAGTAGGTTAACGCTGGCGTTAGCGAGAAGTTGCCACATTTCTTTAAAATTAGCTTTGTTTGAGATATGGCAGTGACTAACTTTCTCTCAAGATTCAACAGGTCAGATCTATTATGTTTTTCTCCATCAATTATCATCCCTAAATATGTATAATGCTGAACCACTTCGATCTGAGCATTTTTCAATGACCATCGCATTTTAGTGCGGACAGATGATTTAGGTGTGTATGTTATGAATTTAGTTTTTGTCAGATTTACTGTCAGTTGGTTCTCATCAATGTACTTTGACAGGGAGTATAATAATTTCTGAACACCAAACAGAGTTTTAGAGAGAAGTACTACATTATCAGCATATAATAATGCTTGAATCAGAGTATCATTCAATTTGGGAGAGTCTGAGATCACGTTTGCAAAAGCATCCTTCATATCATGTATACAAAATTTGAAAATTGAGGATGCTAATATGCACCCCTACTTCAAACCCCAAGATGTATTAATGGAGGATGAAAGCAGGCCCATGTTGAAAGTCTAACTTGAACTGAGGTGTTCGAGTGCAGGGCATGTATAATGTCCCTTAAGGTAGACAGACAACCAACCTGCTTGTATAAGTTTAGCTCTCAAAATCACTCATGCAACCAAAGCAAATGCAGTATGAAAATCAATGAAGGAAAAATACAGTGGTTGACTTCAAGCATGAGCCTGTGCCTTAATCACATTTAAACAGAGTACATTGATAGCTGTCCCCATACCAACAACAAAACCTGTTTGATTTGGGTCTCTCAAACCTTGTTTCTGGATCCATATGTTAAAATCTCAGAGGACCAGTCTAGCAAAAATCTCCCCCAGCACATCAAGCAGGACTAATTATTAGAAGAGTGGTCACCCTTCTTAAAGATGTGTACAAGCAGGGATTTGCACCATGAGGTTGGGCTCACACGTTTTGCGATTATGTTTTATAAAATATTATTCAATACAATCGCCCATTGATGGGGGTATAATTTGAACATGTGATTAGACAAGCCATCAGGGGCCAATGCTCTGGAGGCACTAGATTTCCTTATAGGATCTTCATTGGTGTCTATCAAGAACTTCAGCCTCCACTGATTTGATGAATATACAGTATCTTACAACTTATTAAAGTTTGGATCAGCGTAAAGGTTCGAGAAATGTTTCAACCATTGCTGTTCTTGAACACCATTCATTTCTCTGTTAGCTTGTTTATTCTGCTCGCTGTTATTCAATCAGCTCAGAGTTTGAGCTGAGTTCTTATTTTGAAGCAAGACTAAAAGGGCTTCACTATCACGTTGATACAAAATAGCTTTTCGAGCCCTTACCCAATTGGTGTATCAACATTTAGCTGCTTTGAGGGCGTTGTTTTGTTTATTGATGGGTAGACCTAATATTTTTTTTTTTTTGTGACGAAATGTAATTTTCCTTAGCTTGAGTTCAGGATCATAACAATGCCTATGACTGAATGTCATGGCTTAGTGGCCATCAATGAATACTTGAGGTAATCAAGAGCACCTAAATAGGAAGAATCACTAGAACAGGTTTGGGATTGTAACACATGATTATTCAAGGTAATTAAATTCACTTATGACCCTGGAAAGCGTGTTCTCGCGTTGTTAACTGATAAGGGTTGTTTATACCATTGCGTCTCAGATGTAACATTTGTCACGGCCCATGTCCAATATAGTGCCAGCATATGATGATCACTGTGAGTTTGTGTGATGACTTCAGATCGATCAGCAGCCATAAACAAATGCTCATCCATGTAGATATAGTCAACAATACTCTGTGATAGGCCTCTGCTCCATGTACATTTGAGTGGAATATCCCCCGATAGCGACCCATTTGCTATCCTGAAATTTCTGTCAGACATAAAAATATTCCATCTATCAACGTCTACATATTTGGCCTTAGAATTCTGATTTAAACAATTTAAATTGAGGTCCCCTGTGATAATGGTGGCAGTGATCTCTGAGGACATTGAGATGGTATCTAAAAGTAATGTTAAGGATTATAGAAACTATCATGGCTGGCCTCTCTTGGCCTTCTTCCTGCTCCCACCTGTGAGGCTAAAAACCTCAGGGTCATCTTCGACTCCACACTATCCTTCTCGCCTCACATCTCTGACGTCTCTAAGAAGTAACACTACCAGGTGCACCTCCTCAGAAGTATTCTTCCTTTCCTCTCCTTCCCTGAGAAGCTCACTGTCTCCAGAGCTCTGGTTCTCTCTAGGCTGGATTTCTGCAACAGCCTCTTTCTAAATCTGCCTGCCTCTACTCTCCGCCCTCTGCAACTCATCCAGAAGAGGACTGCGAGACTTGTCCAGGGCCTCAAACCCAGGGATCATATCTCTCCAGGACTGAAATCTCTGCACTGGCTCTCAGTGGTTGTGAGGATTAAGTTCAAAACCCTCTGCATTGTCCACAAGGCCTTCTGGGGCCTGGGGCCTCAATACCTTCAACTCTCTCTTCCTAAATATCTTCCTTCTCGAGCTCTGCGCTCATCCACCTCCAACTCCCTCAGGGTCAGTCGCTTCTCGAAGCGACGAGTTGGTTGCAGATCTCTTTCCTTGGCTGGGGCCTCACTCTGGCCCCAGCTGGAACAGCCTCCCTGCCTCCCTGAAACTTGAGGAGAACCATCTCCGGTTCCGGAAGCAACGCAAAACCTTTCTCTTTGCTTCTGCTTTTTCTCCTCCGCTGCCTTACTGACCTCCTGGCTGAAACTGCCCTAGTTACCAGGCCACCCTCTGATCTCAGACCCAGGTCCCTTCTCTGCCAGTCACACAAACCTGCACTGCCTGCCTGGCAACCCCGCACTTGGGAATGTTCCTGTGTCCCTACAGTACCTCCACCAGCACTTGCCACCTGATTTCTGCACTTACCTTTGCACTTGCCACCTGCTGGCCGTTACTTACTTTTGTGATTACGTATTCCCTTGTACTGCACTGTTCCTTCCCCCCTCCCGCCTGCACTTTCCCATCCTCCATTCCATGCACTTGCGCGATCTGAATGACACCTGGCCTAGTAGGATCATTGTCTGTCCTCCCTTTGTCCCCCTCCCTTGCCTCATTGTGCCTTGAAACACTTGTATATAGGCGTGCTACAAATGCCATATCATATCATCTGTGATGTGAACCAGATTTCTGTAGACGTTTACTAGGGCAAGATTCTGGTCACAATAACTAATTTTGACCACATGGAGAAAATTGTTAGGTGCCACCCGTGGTTGAATAGTAAACCCTATACTTTTTTTTTTATTGCTATGAGTAGTCCCGAGGTCGGTCTGCCTTTTTTAGCAGTAATAGCAGGTGATAAAATGATGTTGTGGTCATCCCATGCTGGTATCAAGCTTAACCAGGTTTCTTGTAATGCTATAATGTCAAGTTTATCAATCTGATTGTTTGTGGAGCTCTGAAGATGTATATAACCATGAGTATTCCAGTTAGCCAGAGGAAAATGTTGATTTTGCTTAATCTCTGATGGTTATGCTTGTATTGAATGATGCTGCAGTACATGTGAAGAACCACAGTCACAGCAATGTGCACATTTTGAGATCGGTACATCCATATTGCTAATCATCACCTCACTAGATTTCCTATAGGGATCTAGGGCTATAATAAAGGCACGTTTGATATTCATAACTGCTACAGAGGGAATCCACAATCTGACAATCGATAGGTCAATATCTTTCCAGAACTCTACCTGTTCTACATCGATCGAGGTGATATCATCCAGTGCTGGGACATCAGTAAACATGTTCATGATACTTGTTCTACTTAGATCGGATTTAAGAAATGGAGCATCACAGCATTTCATTATCAGAGAGTGTCGAAATGGTAAGGACTTTTCATTATGAGTTGGCAATATCCGACTATTTGTATTTTGGACTTTTTTTACCTGCAACTTTCCATTAGAAACATGCTTTTTCATGTTTCTGTCAGTTCTACATTGACTAGAATTAAACCACATAGAGCTCTTTGTCTTGGGAAAGTGCAATCTGTGGCTCTTGATCTGCCTTAGCATCTTCTTTGTATCACTTCTCAATCATGGTTGAGATTCCTGTTGAGAGGTTTTCTCTCTCTTTAAGGCGTGAATCAAGATAGGCATCTACTGTCATCTGAATCGCTCTACATCTTTCATCATCCTTAGTGACATTGCCATTTTGGGAGATCTGTCTGTCAGCTGGCATATTATCTGCAGCACTTTTATGATTAGTACTTGGATTTGCCATTGTAAGTTTAGCATCTTGCACTAAGACTGCAACCAAGTCATTCAATCGTTCATGAGTTGAGGAACGATTATTAACAATATCGCCCTGGTCATCAACTAGGCCATTTGTTTTTTTCGGAATTACTTTGAAAGACAATGTTGCATTTCTTAGAGTTTTCTGAGCTAAATTGATTGAACAAATAAAGGGCTTAAAGCTCTTTATACTTGCAGGTGGGATTGCTCTAAAATTTGTAGATTTCTTTTTCTGAGGAACAATTTTTAATTAGGGTTTAGTAGCTTGAAAGGTTATTGTTTTTGATTTAGAAGTGACACCCTTACACAATGCTTGATTAGTAAGGTTATCAAGTGAAATCATTCTAGAATTACATGAGTGCCTGGAGGTAGTGGGATCCAGACTAATCCTTGAGTCATTGATATCTACTACCGATGCTTCATCAAACTTTTCCCCAACCTGGCGTATGACCTGTTATAAAAAAAGCAATACAGAAGGCATGGCAATGCTTCCGGCTGGCGTAAGCAGGGTTCAGGGTATGTGTCCACTGCATTTGCATCAATAACTATTGGAGAACTGTTGTGTTTAGCTTTAAGCCTAATTTCTTGCTCAATCCAATCAGCAATTTGCTGTATCTGAACTGATTGCGAAGTTATTTTCATTTCTAATTATTCAAAGAGCTTAAATAAGCTAGTAATAGTCAAATGAACTGCAGTCAAAGTAATTTCAATCATAGCATTCTCCCTAAGGCTCTCCTGCTGAATGGGTGTAATTATAGGTCTACACAGAGTTGGCTGTGTATAAAATACAGAGAGAGCAGAAGAGTCCAAAGGACATTGTGCATGATAATCAGGGGAAAGAGCTTTATGTGTAATAAAAGATGATTCATGTATATTCACATGAATGGAAATATCTGAAATCACCTGGCTCATATTGCAGTGTCCATCATCCCGAACAATTACACAATTTAAGCACTCTGCGTTGTTGATGGAGATTGAGCTGTTCTAAGAATAGTTTGGTCGGATAGTATTTGCGATGAAGGGGCGGCCACCGGCATAAATGGCGACAGTGGAAAAGTACTTGTGGATGTCGTTAAACTGCCTGCAGCGGCATGTATCCCTAATCGCTATGGCAATATAGAACAAGGTACGGACATGCTAGTATCAGTTTCAGGACGCGGTGACCAGAAACTCTGAATATCCTTACTCACCGCTGTTTGTTTAGATCAAGTAACAGGGAGGCAGGTATGCTCAGTGGCAGATGCTCTGTTCATCGGCGTAGTTAGCACATCAAGCATGCTTGTTTTAAAAGAATACAATTTAGCTAGCATAAGACGGCTCTCCCAGCAGTCACCCCAAAGGGGGTTTACACTACGTGAGTGCCGACCAGTACAACCCGCCGAATTACACCGCTATGATGTGGCAAAGCGGCAAAGCGCTACTTGACGGTACTTGTTCGGTGCGCACGCTCTGGTCTCGCGTGTTCCCAATTTGTAGTGCTGGTTGAAAAATGTGGTGTGTCCACAATAATACTGCTGGGAAATTGAGTTTCTGCAAGTAAACAAACAATATATATAAATGTACAAGATTGAAGGTATAACACAGTTTAATTAGTAGCAGTCCTTATATATAATCACTTCAGCAATGTCCAAACAAAATGTAACAGAAGTCCAACAGCAAGCACTCAAGTCAAGTCGATAGCAGCAAAGCGGTACTTTACGGTACTTGCTCGGTGCGCGTGCGCTAGTGTGCGCACATTCCAAATTTGTAGTGATGGTTGAAAAAATGGGTGTGTCCACAATAATACTGTTGGGAAAGTGAGTTTCTCAGCAATGTCCAAACAAGATGCAGCAGAAGTCCAACAGCAAGCACTCAAGTCAAGTCCTTTTGAAGCTGACCATCCTGCAAACTGATGAGAAGACCACCCAAAACCAACCCTGGTTTCCTATTTTTGTTGAACCACTACTTTTTACTTTCATAAACATTCCTAACACATTTTTGTTAAAGAGTGAGGGCAAACATAGGTCTAGACACAGACAGTTTTTTATTATGGACTTCAAGACTTCGATGACCTTTAACATCAGTTAAGGGAACCATCCCTTTCGTGTTAGAGCCAGTTAGGTATTAGACCAACCCAAGGACTTTAGTAAAATAAAGGTTCTGAAATGATTATATTTGAGTCTGTGTCTCTCTTAACACCATGCCTGTTTCACAGTAGGTTCCACGGTGTAGACAATGTAAAAAATATAAAATATAAATTTTTCTAATTTCCTTTTTTAAGCTTTTTCTAAGCAGCCTGCAATGCTTGGATATGTGTGTGTGTCTGTTCAAAATGTTCAGCATACTTCCCAACATGCTAAAAACCTGATTTGGCATGTGGGTAGGTTCCATTTCGTAGACACCTATTGGTGTCTCCTATAGCGAATATTAGGCAATAAGCTCAAATCCAAGATGGCCGACCCATCTCACGAGATGGCATCAATGCAGAACTCCATCTTTAATTACAAGTGGACATTTCCATGACAATTGGTCTGTTTACTTTTACAGCGGCAGCAGCCGCGTTGCACCACACCATTTCGAGCAGAGCGGGTTACACTGGTACAGGAGATCAGGACATGCTAGACGTGAGAGCGGTAAGTAACATTTAGCAATATCAAAGGCTAAGACTTACCAATTGATTATGCCATATCATAACGTTACCTGAAAGTACTTTTCTTTGTTATCAGAGAATCTCGGCAGTACCTAGAATGGCTCACACGAGTCCCTGAAGGTCAGTCAGACTTGTTCATACAGCGCAAGCATGCGGCACATCGTGTGCACATCGCTATGCATGGGAACATATTGAGAATATATTTAGAGCCCTTGCGGTCTTGTAGAATCACCAACACATGCATGCAAATATATTTAGAACCCTTGCAAGCTTTGCAGAATCACCAATACATGGGTGTTTACACATTAGTGTTCAGGAGAGACAGTCTTATTATTCCATGTTCGAGCACACTTAATAGGCTACCCGGCACAAGCCCATTAGTTTCAGGCATGAATTTAGGTTGAAATACAGATGACACATGATTACATAACATAGGGGTGAATGGGATCACCGTGGCTGAGAGTGAGACACCAGCACATGATCAGCTGTGTTCTAAGGATGGTTGACTGTATGGTGTTGGTTCTAGAAGGATGATTAAGGAAATAGAAGGATGATGTTTTGATCTCATGCATGTTTCTTTTATATTTTCCTATTTCTATTTTTATGTTGTTATTGTAATGTACGTCTTGTGTCCGAATGTTTTCTTTATTTAAATTATTGGCGGATAATATGATTATTTCCAGATATACATTATATAGCTTTTATGTAACATAATGTGACAACTTGTCTTTGGTGATTGACAATATTGTAATGTCGATATACATGATGTAATTGACTGACATGGACCAGATGAAAATCATAGACCATGATGAAGGACTCTTTCATTCCGAAATGCATTGGCGCAATTAGCATCTGCAAAAATATGTTTTTTTTTAATTAAAAACTCTATAAAGTCAAGCTACGGTTCATGTTTTTCAGTAAAAGGATGTTGAACAACTCTCTAATTATATGAATAACCAAACTAAACTCAACAACCCATAGTGGATAACAGGGTGTGCATCTCACACTGAAGGCAACAAGCCCGGGTCTCTCTGACTATTTTTCACAATTGCCGCACCCCACACGGAGGCACAAAATAGTGGGTTTGCACTACACTCACAATTTAAAAATACGAAATTACTTTGAACAAAGAACTATATACAAGAAAGCTTAATAACGCAGTGCCAGCTCACTAAACTTAATGTTAAAATGTAAATATGTCATTGATTTATTTTTGGATGGGCAATTTGCGGATATGTGTGTGTGTTTGTTCAAAATGTTCTGCAAAATTCCCAACATGCTACAAATTTGAAATTTGGCATGTGAGTAGGTTCCATGGTGTAGACAATGGAAAAAGTACAACAAATACATTTTTCGGATTTTGTTTTTTAAGCGGTCTGCAATTCTTGTATATGTGTGTGTGTGTCTATTCGAAATGTTCAGCATACTTCCCAACATGCTACAAACCTAAAATGTGGCATATGGGTAGGTTCCATGGTGTAGATAATGTAAAAAGTATAAAATGTAAATATACCTTTGATTTATTTTTGGATGGGAATTTGTGGATATGTGTGTGTGTCTGTTCAAAATGTTCAGCATATTTCCCAACGTGCTACAAACCTGAAATTTGCCATGAGGGTAGGTTCCATAGTGAAGACAATGAAAAGTATAAAATAAACATTTTATAAACATTTCTTTTAAGAGGTTGTTTTTAAGCAGTCTGCAATGCTTGGATATGTGTGTGTATCTGTTCAAAATGTGCAGCATACTTCCCAACATGCTACAAACCTGAAATAATTTTGCATGTGGGTAGGTTCCATGGTTAGACAATGTAAAAAGTATCAAAGATAGTTATACCTTTGTCTATTTGTTTATTTGTGGGGCAAATTTGTGGATATGTGTGTCTGTTTGAAATGTTCTGCATACTTCTGAGCATGATACAAACCAGAATTTGGCATGTGAGAGATTACATGGTGTAGACAATGTAAAATGTATAAAATATACATTGTTCTAATTTTTTTGTACACATTTTTTTAAATGGTCTGCAATGCTTGAATATGTGTGTGTGTGCCTGTTCGACATTTTCAGCAAACTTCTCAACATGCTAAAAACCTGAAATTTGCCATGTTGGTAGGTTCCATGGTGTAGAAAATGTAAAAAGTATCAAATTTAAATATACCTTTGTCTATTTATTTCTTTAGTAGGAATTACCATGCGAAACACTTGCACAACTGCTAGTCTTTGATAAAGCAAGCATGATAAGTGTTATCCTGTAGACAGGCCTTTTAATGCATGCAGTCTAGCCATTTCTTACTATCACATGACATTTTGTATTCGGCATCTTTGATAAAGCCAGCATGATAAGTATTACCACGTGGCTAAAATGGCATTTTGTCGCAGCCAGTCTAGCCATTTCTTATAGTTGCATGATATTCTGCATTGGGCATCTTTGATAAAGCAAGCATGTTAAGTGTTATTACGTGGCTAGACTGGCATTTTGATTTAGCCAGAATGGGCATGATTGCATACTTTGTCATGGCATGCTTAATCATATAGTCAACTGAAGTATGCTCTTACATGGGGATACCGCCATTTTTTGGCAGAACAAGCATGGACATGTTTTCTTATAGTAGTATTACTGGCCTTATGGGCATGGCAAATATGGCAAACTGTTTTTATACTGTCATATATTATGGGCAAAGGTATCATGTTGGCAAAATGCTCATCTGCCCAGTGGACATATATTGCATTTTTTCATGAGTTATTGTACAAAGCCAATTGCAAACTGTTTGGCATTTTACACAATTTTTCAAAAAGGTGTTCAGTTAAAATGCACAATTGTAAGCCCTTATTTAAACAATGTTCTGGGTTGAGAAGCACAAGAATCCTTCTTGCATAGCTGGGGTCACCCCCAGACCAGTCTTTGGCTAGAAGGAGAGAGGCTGATCTGAGGAACTAAGTTGACCACTGCAGTTAAAGTAAATCAAAAGAAGATGACTCAGGGGCACTGGAGGATTGATGCAGAAACGACCATTGGTTCAGTCAACACCACCTTGTCACAAACTCTAACCTTCTAATGAACAGAGAAGGCCTCTGCGAGGTTCCTTCTTCCATCTGACTGGTGGGACCAACAGGTCACCTGTCCTGTCGATGTAAATTGCCTGTTTACAGTCATCAAAGCTTCTATCTTTGCATTTTCCCTGCAAGGCCTCAATCTAGCTGTTCACTATTGCAAGTATTTCGGCTGATCAAATCGGATGCTGGAAATCTGCTGTGCTACCATCTACCATGAGGCGAGCTGTTTAGAAGGCCAAAGTCCTGCTACTGAGTTTGCCAAGTGTCTCCTTAATCGCTCTGTGATCAATGCTAGGAGTGCATCCTTGAAGATCCCTGTGAGAGTCTCTCCATTATAGAACCAAATTGGGCGTTCATCATACAGTTTAGGGTCTCCACAGGAACCTGGAGATGACCAACAGTGTTTACTCTTGAACCCACTAACCACCAACCCTTTGCAGTGACAATGACAGTGAGGCATATCTTGCCCAGTGATTTACTATTACTGTTTACTGTTCTTAACTTTTTAATAGTCTGTGAGACAGAGAACACTTATAATTCTTGAACCAACGCTTCTCCATTGACTTCGATTTGCGTGCATAGTCCTGCTTACCTTAGCACAATCCAGGGCTGGCCGAGGGGAGCTCATGTTGCAGGGAGAACAGAGGGGCTGGGTTCACCAGAGTTACAAGTGAAGTAGAGTGAGTATTAATAGGGACATTAGCTGGGACTCCCTTTTTCTAAGGTACCCTGGGATATAGGTAGTTGCCTTAATCAAAACGGGTTATGGGGATTTTTCTGCAAAGTAGGAGAGTTTAGAATATCTAATCCCATACTAACCCAACTTTAACTAAGTGTAAATGGGAATTTAAACTGTATATATAATGCATTTATTTTCATAGCCAAAGTGCTGAATATGGTGGCTGCTATTCTCTTCCCTAACTTAACAGTAAGCAGGGATTGGGGCACAACTGAGGGTGAACTTGTTTCATGCCATTTTACACTCATTAATAATTAATGTCAGTTAGGGTTATTCCAGAACCAAAAGGAAACTGTCTGTGTGGAAGTGTATGTTTTGTTTTTCCTTCTCTCCATGCACCAATAACAATGATGTTTTGTTTGCTCTTACACATCACCAATGTGAAAGTCTGAAATGTGTCTTTTCTTGCTATGAGTTTAAACCGGTTCATATAAATAGTAAAGCAACGAGCATGTGTGGTGGTTTTATTGTTTCTAGGGTCTGTTCAATGTATGTAATCAAGAGTTACAACAATCTGGTGTGTGCCTGGCGCAGTACAAAGCCTGCTGATGTTAAGCCTGATTTGTGTACAGTCGTTTCCTTTGTGTAATAGTCTGGCCGGCTGAAAAAAAATGGTTTGAGCTGTTGCTCAGAACTGTGCCTGTGGTCATGATTTATTCAGAACATTCCAGCAGTCACATTTTGGTTTTTCATGCATTACTTTTATCGATGGCAGTTTCCTTGAATAATCACAGGACACACTCTGTTCAGGAAGCTGTGGCTTTATGTTAGTCCTCACACTTCATTTTTTACTAGTTTTATATTTTAAGATTATTTTATTTGAATGGAAAAGATTATTTACCTTTGTGCATGTGTAAACTCTGTTACATTGCTTTAGGTTTAGATCACTTTATACTGTATCTTTATATATCCCAATTTGGTTGTGTTAAGGATGAAGGTAGTTTACATTCCTTTTTTGTAATTAGATTTGCATAAATGAATGAGTTGTTTGTCCCATCTGTGATTCATGATATAAGGCATGGGAAATTAAATCCAAACCATTGTTTAATTGTCATATTTTTCTGCTGTCATTTAAAATGTAGTATTTTCAAATGATTTTCTAACACTAGTTTTACAGCTACTTTGGGTACAATCAGACAGTATTTGATTGATTGAGATTAAATAAAACTTGTTCACATGTATTACTAGATGTATTAGCTACGGGTGAAGGAATTCGAAGCAATTAGAATGAAACAATTTTAAGTATCAAATAGGGATTTCATATTAGGCATAAATTAAAGTGTTATTCTACGGAATAGTACATGCCCAAGGCAGTGGACATATGTTGCAATCCTATTAGTGCAACCTTTCATTTGAATTAAGATCTAGAAATAAGTGAGGCTAAAATATGGCCCTTGCAGACGTGACATGCAACAATGGCCCATTGAAAAATATCCCATCAACTGAAACGTTCTTGAATCCCAGGTCACTACTCAAGCAGGAGCACATAGCAGAACATGTTGAAATATAGACTCCCTAGAGTGAATCGACGTGAAGAGAACTTGTAGTAAGGTTTTCTTCAGATGAAGTACATTTTCCAGGTATTTAACGCAAAGGTGGAGGACAAAGAAAGATACTTGTTTGCTGAATCAAAAGCAGTGATCTTTCATTGTTTGGTTATTTTGCCAGTGGTTGCATGGAGCAAGGTTATCTCTAATAACAGTGAGTGTCAATCTTTTTTCTCTGAAAGACGGCTAGCTGTGCACTCTCTTAGATTGACTGGAACGTTCCACACTGTTTTATTCTCTTATTCAACCATCAGTATTTTTCTCTTCCTTGCACTCACAATAGGTTTGGTGATTGTTCCAGCGAGGTTATGTTTTATATTAATCCATTATCACTCTCTTACGGTAGATTTTCTCTCTTTAGAAGGGTTAGGATTTAAATCTTTCTTCCTGTCGAATTGTATAATTATCGTTTTACAAGAGAATTATTTATGCTGATGTTGGGTATGTTAGAAGGTTGATGAGATGCTTAATTATGTTTTCTTCCATGCCTTATAGGTTGTAGCACAAAATATCCTCATTGGTAAAGGGTCTAGTTGGTTCTGCAGATGTGTTGGAAAATAGTTATGCAGTGAAAACGTTTCCTTTGCTTATGGCTCTGGTTTTGTGTGGCACTAGATTTGTTTGGAGACTATTTGGATTCACCACATGTACTTGGGCACATGTCGAATTTAAAAGGGTAGTTAATGGCACTTGTGTGTTTTTAATTGATGGCTGAATATTATATGTAGGTTGATGTTATTTCTGTTATACATGGATTTTCATAGAATACTTTAAGTTCCCTGAAGATGTGGTGAAGTTGTACCCTTTACATCGAAACCGGTCCGTCCTGTCACATCTAGAAATGTGATCCTGTTCACTGAAAGAAATGTATTGGGATCAATTCTAGAAGAAAGAAAAACACATACTTTCAAGATTATTGTCTATGTCAATTGTTGATATGTATGACATGTGAGATGTGGACGTGAGTGTTGGGACAAGTGCACAAGCCCAGTTCAGTTGTGAGATTGATGTGTGTGTTTTCCTATACTACATATATACTTGATGGTATATGGTTTTCATTCATTTTCATTACTTGCATTAAATTACTGTGTTTTTCTTCGATTTACTTCATGATTTAGTTCATATATAATTTTGCATCAATCTAAATGAATAATGTTGATATTTGTGTATAAATCATGCCCTCTGGAGTTCCTTTCAGATAATTTGCGTACAGCCCACAAAACATGCCACATTACACCCCCAGAAACATGGACACAGCCAGCACATCACACTGATAGAAACACCACCAAACTATTAACGGAGTGCATCTTCCCAGACCCACCACACACTGCACACCAGGAACAAGACCACATTTGAAAACTAGCCTTTAACAAAAGTGCACTGTCTTCAACAGTCAATGACATTATATGAAAATGTCACCTGAGCACACACGCACATGAAAAGCATCACCATACACATGTCATGCCCCAGGATAAATAACCCCCCCTGCCATATTTCCAACACTGTCCTCAACTTCTGCTGTAAGCAACCATTACACCACAACAGCAGCCATGGGCACGCAAATAACACAGCATGGTGGACCACAATAAATAAATAATTGAACACCATGTACCCAGGACCATAAATAATGAAAGGATGCATTAACACAGGGTCCAGTACATATGATAGCAGCACTATTGCTCAAGTAAAGGCATGGCACCCTGCCACACAGTGCTTATTGGAGGACAACTGCTACACACTAGGAACTGGGGAGGAAAGCCCTACACAGACAAACAATTGTTCCTAGCGTATCATTTTCAAATTATTCAAGACATTTTGGCCATCCAATTTTTGGATGCTGATTTTTGGCAGTCAAACAAAGCTATTGATGCCAAAGTTTCCTTAACGTATATGTACACAAATTACAATATACTGGGCCTCATTACGACCCAGGCGGTAACTTACCGCCTGGGCCGTGACTTTACCACCATGGCGTAAACTACGTTTACGCCATGGTGGTTGGCGGACTTACCGCCCCATTCCTACCTTGGCGGGGCGGTAAGTCCCCAATCCCCATTTACCCTTCCCCATTCCCATTTTTGCCCCATAGGGCATAATGGGAGTGGGGAAGGCGTTAATTACGCCACCGTAAATTACTGTGGCGTAATTAACTCCATGGTCCCTTAGCGCAATGGATTTTAACACCTGCTAAAAGCAGGTGTTAAATCCGCCATGGCACTAAGGGACCTCGTACTCAGGCGGTAAGGGTCGGCGCTGTTTACGGCGCCGTAAACCCCTTACCGCCTGAGTTGTAATGAGGCCCACTGCCTCATAAAATGAAACATTAATTTACTTATCATCCATCTATATTGCATTCTATTAACATATGGATGCAGAATCAAAGTAAGATCAAATGACAGTGGTTTACGGTAACCAAAGAACAGCCTTCATAAACAGTCCTAGAGTTAATCAAAGTTAACTGGCTAACAATGTTCCAACTATGCTAGAGGGCCATTCTCACGCAAGTACAGAGCGGAACTCAAACAAATCTGAGGGACCTCCTGTGGTGGAGTCATTCACATTCATTGGTCGATGTAATGTGACGTAGGGTCAATGCCAACCTGTAGTAAAGACACTGCAGGACCAATGCTTGTAGACGTTCTGACAAAGGGTGCATTATAAATGTGCCTTTGTCAGGACCATTTGATTCAGCAAGACCCTGTCCATGAAGGAAACAATTTAACAGAAAATCTTTTAAAAACATGAACCTGGTGTGGGGTTTCTAAAGACTGCCTTAAAAGACAATATATATATATATATATATATATATATATATATATATATATATATATATATATATATATATATATATAAAAACACATGCCCCTGCGCGGTTGTAACACTACAAAAAACCACCCAGTAGGCAAGTACAAAAGCACCCCAGCACACAAGACCTAGTTATTTAAAACATCATCTTTATTATTACAAAATACAGCACATCATAAAAACAGAGGTAAAGGCATTCCCCTGTGACAGACATAAGGTGTACAAAAAGCACTCACCCCATGAATGAGGAATTCAAATTGCTGCATCTCGACAGCAAATCAGAGAGAAGAAGAAGGGGTCAATACAAGGGACCAGGAAGAGGGAGAGGCACAAGAGGTGGCAGAGGAAAACGAGGCGGGGATCAAACACAGATACCCAATCGCCGATGGCAACGAGATCTGGAGTTAAACAGAGGGGGAAACCTTGAGGCAACAAGACCTCCAACTAAAAATCTTTAATATCTCAAAAAGAAGTTTGACAGATCATGAAGTATCAGTACTCTCTCTGGGTCTCTCCTTTAGCCCTTCTCATGTCTTTGACTATACATCCACTATTCAAATTCACGTGAAAACTTAAACTGACCAAATTTCATGCCACGAAAATTGAAGAACATCAAGGATTCAAGAAATAACAGGCAGTGAAAGATGTCTCTGCATTATCGGAAAAAAGATTTGATCAATCTCATGTGTTTAGCGAATATGGAAGAATCAACAGAAGCTACTATGGATGATAGTACTAGTATGGACGACGTTATGTTAGAAGCCAAATTTGGGATTTCTACAGACGTGAGTTGTCCCACTAAATTTAGACCTCCTTCTATCTTTTGTCCTAACATAACATGTGGACCTATTGACACTTATGAAGAGTTGGTTATGGGAGATCTCAAGAAACTATCTAATAAAATCTTGCCTGCACATTGCAATCTAAACTATTCACAATTCCAGGAATTGGAAACATTGAAAAATGACAAGACGGACAGCTATACGTCCGTCTGACAAAGGCGGTGGAATTGTTGTCATGAACAGCGTCATATATGAATTTGAAGCGAGAGGGCAATTGAATGACAGTGCCAACTACATCCCAATAGAGATGGAGATGCTATTGGAAACTAAAACGCTATACCATGGAAAGTTAAAGGAGTGGTGTGATGCTGAGCTTATAGATCAAGATGAATATTTCTTTCTTAAAAATGCTCATCCAGTGACTCCCTTAATCTACTTTAACCCCAAGCTCCATAAACGTTTAACAGACCCACCAGGTCGTCCCATTGTGTCTTCTATGGGTAGCTTACTTGAAAATACATCTAAATATCTGGACTATTTTCTCCAACCGTTTGTCTTGAGCTTGAGCTCGTATATACGAGACACTGCAGGTCTACTTACCAAGGTAGAGAATATTAATTGGGAACCTGGATACTTTCTTGTCTCATTAAATGTAGTATCTTTGTATACTTCCATTCAACACACAGCAGGTATTAAAGCATGTCATTCCTTTTTGGAAAGTAGATCTATCAGCTATCGACAGCATAATGTGATGCTGCTGAGTATGTTACAATTTTGCCTAGAGCATAGCTATTTTCTCCATGAGGACAAACTATACAGGCAGATACGAGGGACAGCTATGGGGTCATGTATGGCCCCTACATATGCCAACCTGTATATGGGATGGTGGGAGATATATCAGGCGTGGACAGAAGAATTGGAAAAATGGACCCAGCATGTGAAAATCTGGTATCGGTTCATAGATGATCTCTTTATTATATGGGATGGAAATGAATCAGAGTTTATGGAATATGTTGATATACTCAAAGATAATGTACTTAATTTAGAACTAACAGCAGTCATTAGTAAGCAACATTTGGTATTTTTAGATGTCCAATTTGAGTTAGTTAATGAAACCCTTGCATCTAAACTTCATAGGAAACCAACAAGTTGTAATTCAACTCTCCACGCCAAGAGTCATCATCCCAGAGCTCTAATAGACTCCATTCCTTATGGAGAATTTTTGAGAGCTAAACGAGCATGCAGCAACAACAGTGATTATGAGAGAGAGGCTAAAAATATTAGCCAGAAATTTATCAGGCGTGGGTATGGGAAACATGTCATGTCTAAAAGCTACATGAAAGCAGAAATGCCTACTAGAGAATCCCTTTTGTCCAGAAAATTGAAAGTGAATGACAAGAAAATCAGGTTAATCACAGGGTTTAATCATCAAGCCAAACAAATCAAAAGGATCATGAATAAACATTGAAAGGTTCTGCTCACTGATCCTCATCTTAAGGAAGTTTTGGATGATGTTGCTAATATCACCTATCGTAAGGCCCCGACCCTCAAAACTATGCTGTCCCCGAGTATGGTGATCACTAAACCAATTGAGAAAATGAGGATGACCAATATGAATAGAGTTGGCTTCTATAAATGTGCAAACTGTGTAATCATGTGTCTAAGGTCCCCTTTCGGAGTGTGAATGGCCAGTATTAGAAATACAAGCATAGAATTTCCTGCATCACTAAATATGTAGTATATGCTATTGCATGTGCTTGTGGCCTTCATTATATAGGCTCGACGATAGGACCCCTTAAGATGTGGATTCTCCAGCATTATAGAGCCATTAAAAATGGAGATTTAACTTATCCTCTGACTAGCCATTTCCAAGAGGTACATAATGGTGATGTTAGATTTCTATCTTTTACAGGGTTGGCCCATATACCATCTATCAAAAGATTAGGCGGATTCCAAGATGGCTGCCGGGACATGGAGTCGCACATAAATCTCTCCCCGCCCGGGCCGCCAACAAAACCACAATAAAGCAGGACATAAACGCAAGAATCGATATGAAAACCTACCCGAATATTAAGGACACCATCCGACAGGAGAGGCCCGACCCTACATATGTGAGGACCGGAGACACGGAACCACAGACGCGGTGAGAAGCGGCCGCCCCTCCCCCATCGGTCGCGGCCATAACCATTAGCGAGAGCGGAGAACCAGCGCGAGTCGCGGGAGGCCGCGGCTCCTCTCCGCAAGCAGTGCAGAACACCCGAGGAGGCGGGTGCCGTTCCGCGGCGCCATCGGAGCTTCGCCGCATCCGGGCAGGGCAAGCAAGCTCCGACGAGGCGGAGAGGGCACCAGAGAAGCACAGGGCTTCGAGCGGAGGAGAGGAGGCCCAGCAGCCCAAGCAACACCGCGCACGCCATCGGTCGCCCGGAGGCGCATAAGGTGAGCGCCCCCCCACACCAGCGATTACCGGTGGACACTCACTGAGTCCCCACCACTCGAAGGCCTAAGCAAGGCTCGAGGGGAGTGCAGAGCGGCAGGAGGGGGCACCAAGGAAGGACTATACCGCGGACAGCCGCCCCCTCCAGGGTAACTGCCCCCACCATACAGGAAGACCAACACCCTCCCCCCCGGGACCTGCATTTTAAGGGGGAAAGCCACAAGGTGACATCCAAAAGCGCAAAGGGCCTCCCGATAACCACAGGAGAACGTTCTACAACAAAAGCAAAGGGGAGAGGGAACTGGACTCTCCCGAACCCACACCCAGCTAAACAAGACGCTAACCTGGTACAAATGTGGTCGGCGGCGGAATCACAAGTCCAAACAAGAGGAAGGGCATGGGACGACTCCCCAGAGGGCCGCATCCACTCCAACCCCACCTCTCTACCTCCGTCACAGGAGGATATGCAGACGTGGTTCGCTGAGCTACAGGATAAATTCATGTCAACTGTCCAGGACCAGTTCTCTTCCTTGAGAAACGAAATAAAACAAGTGGTGCAAGAAGTCAAGAGGTATGTAGCCAAACTAGAAGAGAGGACCAATATAATGGAGAGAATTGTACAAAACCTTGAAGATGAAACCCGCCAATACAGCGAGACGCAGGAACAATTGGTGCGCCTAACCCAAAACCTTGAGATCCAATGCGAAGACTTAGAGAATCGCTCTAGGAGATCAAACATTCGAATCAAAAATATCACGGAGACTGTTCTCGATAAGGACCTCAAAAAAGCGGTCCAAGAAGTGTTCAGAGACATTCTGGAGGAGCAGGAAGCGGACCTCATTGGGGTAGACAGGGTTCACCGAGTGGGCCCAAAAACGAACAGGGGCACCCGGAGAAAGACCTAGAGATGTCCTAGCAGCCCTCTCCACATACCCACAAAAGGAACAAATTCTGAGGAGGGCGCAAACACTGGAACACATCAGGATGAATGGGACGGACATCCATTTATATCAAGATCTGGCAGCGGTCACTCTGCAAAAAAGGAGAGATATGGCACCACTTGTAAAGGAACTGGTGGCGAAAGAAATTTGTTACAAATGGACTTTCCCGTTCGGCCTCCTATTCACCTGGGAAGGTAAACAAAGAAGAGTAACCACATGCGACGAAGGCCTACAGGTGATGGACATACGAAGGGAGGACCCGTCGGGGATGCCCAACAGAACAGGTTATGGGTACAACAAAAGGCCGAGGGGATGGGAAGAGATACAGCAAAAGAAGAAGCAAAATGGGTAATTAGGTTGTCAAAGCAAAATGTCCACGGCAAGCACAGGCAGGCGGCCCGGTGAGGAGCCCTTGGAACTGTAACTCAGGAAGATCTGAGGAAATGCGGGGTATAGGATCCCCCGCGAAGTTAATACCGAGCACATTGAGGGCCGGGAGCGATAGGCCCAACGCCCTAGCAACCCTAGGTACCCAGGCCCTCCTCAGGAAGTTAATTGTTTCAAAGTTTGTTTTGGTGGGAAGTTGGGGAGTCAGAGAGGGAGGGGGGAGAGAAACGCAACGGAAGAAGCAATAAGATCTCAATGCACCGAAAAACAGGAAATGACCCACACCGTAATTCTCAATGGGGAGACTTAGAATCCGAACATACAATATAAGAGGCCTGAACTCCCTGTTAAAGAGGAAAAAAGTTGAGTCCCTGCTGAAGAGAGAAAAGGCAAGCATTCTCCTACTACAAGAAACACACATCAAAGCCCAGGACAAACAGAAAATACATCTCGGGGGATATCGTATATGGGCGCAATCTAATGCCAAAGACAAAAAAGCAGGAGTCCTGATTGCTATAAAAGAAGGAGTGAATGTAGTCCTCACAGACAGGCTAACGGATAAGGAAGGGAGGCTCGCGATCATTAATTCCCAGCTCGACGGATGCCGCCTGACCCTGGCCTCCATATATGCACCTAACACAGGACAGGACGGCTTCATTAGAGACGCTCTAGAGAAGCTCGAGGGCTTTGCGAAAGGGGAAGTAATTTTGGGGGGGGGACCTAAATCTTGCATGGCATCCACAAACAGATAGAAGTACAGGGGGACCCACTACCCAAGGCGCCCCATCCAAACTTCTCAAACAGAAGATGGAACAATTGGCACTCTGTGATGTATGGACACAGCTAAAGAGCCAACAGCGAGGCTACATGTGCTATTCGCATGTATACAACACAATGTCAAGGATTGATTATTTCTGGGTATCGGTGGGCCTCATGGGGAACATCCAGGACATAGAAAAGGGATCGATTTCTCTTTCAGATCACGCTCCGCTCTGGCTAGAAATAAAGACCACAGAAAAGGGGGGAGGCCTGTGGCGCTGGCGGCTCCCTCTAGATATTCTCCAAGACCCTGTTTTGGGGGAAACGGTCAGGGACAAGATAACAGAATACTTCTTACAGAATGACAAAAGTGAGGTCCCAATAAGCCAATCTGGGAGGCATTCAAAGCAGTAACCCGCGGCCACTTCATAGCACTAAAAGCCACTAAAGAAATTCAGAGACATCGCTGGGAAAACGAACTTGAAAAAAAAATATCGTACACACAAAAAGAACTGATATCCCACCCTTCTAGATCCCTAAAGAAAGCCTTAAAACACACACAGGGACAATTAGAAATGCTCTGCTCTAAAGTGGCAGAGAGATCCCTCCAATTCCTTAAACAACGGCTATACATAAAAGCCAATAAGGCAGACAGACTCTTAGCAAGACAGCTGCGAGAAAAACAAAAGAATACGAACATAATGAACATTTGGGACTCGCAGGGGGAACTTCATACACAAACCCAGAACATAGGCAAAGTCTTTAGCGAATTCTACCGAACATTATATACCACAGAGCACCCAAATGAAACCGAACAAGACACATATCTGCAATCCCTCCCCATTACGACAATCCCAGAGGCTGACAGAGAGGCACTAGAGAACCCGATCACGGAAGAGGAAGTAAAAAAGGCAATAACGGCACTCCCAAACGACAAGGTACCAGGCCCGGATGGCTTTACTGCACCCTTTTACAAAAAATACGCAGATATACTTATCCCGGTCTTGACTAGACTCCTAAACTCCTTCAAAGAAACCGGCAATGTGACACACACTATGAATGAAGCAAAGGTCCTGGTGTTCCACAAATCAGGAAAAGACCCCTCCCTCCCCTCCTCATATCGCCCCATTGCGCTAATCAATCGAAACGCCAAAATATACACCAAAATCCTGGCAAACAGACTATCCCCACTCCTCCCGTCCCTAATAACTCCAGACCAATCTGGATTTATCCCAGGGAGGACGACACACGATAACCTCAGAAGAATAATACATCTAGTGGAGAAAACTGAGATTACCCACACACCGGCAGTCCTGCTCTCACTGGACGCCGAAAAGGCTTTCGATAGGGTGGAGTGGTCAATATTGTTCAAAACCTTAAAACATATGGGATTTGGGGGCCAGTTTATAAAAATGGTGAAAGCTAACTACACCTCCCCCACAATCAGGATAGCTATAAAAGGGATGGTCACTGACGAAATAGATATAACACGGGGTACCAAACAAGGATGCCCCTTGTCCCCCCTCTTATACGCCATTTTCCTGGAACCTCTCCTGACTAGAATCCGGGAATCCGGTGACATAACGGGGATAGAAATGGGAGGTATACATCATAAGGTAATTGCATACGCAGATGATATGCTCCTAGCCCTAACGAACCCAGGGACGGCCTTACCCCACGATATTAGAGAACTTGAAACCTTTGGGGCACTTTCGGGCCTCAAAATAAACAAGAAGAAATCAGAACTGTTACTCTTAACAGGGGACAGGCCGGAATTGGAAAGAATAGCAGCAACGCTAGACTTGGCTATAGCTGAAAAGGGGATTAAATACCTGGGGATTACCCTGACACACAAGATAGAAGCACTTTACAATGGGAACTACCCCCCCTATTAGAACGGGTTAAGAGGGACCTAGAGCGCTGGAACCCCCTGATGGTGTCATGGTGGGGTAGAATACAAGCAGTAAAGATGAATGTCCTTCCTAAAATGCTCTATTACTTCCAGGCTCTCCCGATCAAAGTGCCTAACTCATTCTTTAAAGCACTCTCCAAAGCAACCTCATCCTATATATGGAATTAAATAAAAAACAAGGATAGCCAGAGTGACCCTTACAGCTCCAACAAAGAAAGGGGGAATGTCCCTGCCACACTTTCGCAAATATTATCAGGCAGCACAACTCTGGATTCTGAGAGAATGGCTGGGGGAAAATCAAAAAACAGTATGGGTGTCACAGGACCGGTGGTGGCTAGATCCCCCTTAGAGGGTACCCTTTGGATAGCCAAACAACATAGACACCCCAATCTCTGAATTAGCCAGATCATGAAAACCACCCTAGAGGCATGGGACGAACAAACAAGGAGAGGCATCATGACTACAGTGGAGGGCCCTTTCACGCCCATATGCCGGAACCACCAGTTCCCACCGGGAATGGAGCAGGGCGCCTATGAAAAATGGGAGGCGGCAGGATTAACAAAAATAGGCGAAATGTACCAAAATGAAGAAATAAGACCGTTCAAAGATTGTAAATCATTATTGAGCTTAACAGACGCAGACAGATATAAATATGAACAGCTACGGCACTGGCTGGCAACCCCGGACATCCAAGCAGCAGCCACACGAGAACTCAAACCATTTGAGAAATTCCTAATAACCAACCCCGGATCAAGGAAACTGGTCTCCTCGCTCTACTATTACATCAACTCCAAGGAGGAAGAACTCAAATGGGCCTACATGGTCAAGTGGACGAATACATTGGGGGAGGAAATCCACAAAAAGCAGTGGGAAGATCTATGGAGCACCAATCCAAAAATGACCCGATCAGTCCAAAAAAGGGAAATGTGGCTAAAAGTGGTGACCCAATGGCACCTTACACCGGACAGGCTACACGCCATGTACCCCCAAACTCCGAACACATGTTGGAGAGGCTGCTCAGAGGTGAGCACGTGGAGACACATCTGGTGGGACTGCGGGGGGATCAAGGCTTTCTGGTCAGAAATAAAGAAGGAAATTATCAAGATATTCCCTAAGGCCAATCAACTAGACGAGAAAGTATGGCTGTGCAGAATAAAAGACCAGGCAGCAAGGAAACTCAGGAAACCACAATGGAGAGGCTTCATGGGGCTTCTCATAGCAGCCTGGGCGTCAATAGCCCAAAACTGGAAAAAACAAGAACCTGAACCGGTGAACAAGAACCTGAACCAATGTCCTGAAATGTTCATACGGGGTGTCCTGAAGACGCTGTCTGTATTGTTCTCTGGCAAGTTGAATGTGTTCTAAGAACACTCGCGGCGTCCTGAAATGTTCATAAATAAACAAAATGGCGGTGTCCTGAGGACGCTGTCCATATTGTTCGATGGGAAGTTGAATGTGTTCTAAGAACACTCATGGTGTCCTGAAATGTTCATAAATAAACAAAATGGCGGTGTCCTGAGGATGCTATACGTATTGTTCTCTGGCAAGTTGAATGTGTCCTAAGAACACTGGCGGTCTCCTGAAATGTTCGAAAATAAACAAAACGAGGGTGTCCTGAGGACGCTGTCCGTATTGTTCGTTGTCAAGTTTTAAGTGTTCCAAGAACACTTGCAGTCTCCTGAAATGTTCATAGGGGGTGTCCTGAAGACGCTGTCCGTTTTGTTCTCTGGCAAGTTGAATGTGTTCTAAGAACACTCGCAGTGTCCTGAAATGTTCGTAAATAAACAAAATGGGGGTGTCCTGAGGACGCTGTCTGTATTGTTCGTTGTCAAGTTTAAAGTGTTCTAGGAACACTTGCGGTGTCCTGAAATGTTCGTAGGGGGTGTCCTGAAGACACTGTCCGTATTGTTCTCTGGCAAGTTGAATGTGTTCTAAGAACACTGGCGTTGTCCTGAAATGTTCGAAAATAAACAAAATGGTGGTGTCCTGAGGACGCTGTCTGTATTGTCCGTTGTCAAGTTTAAAGTGTTCTAAGAACACTCGCGATGTCCTGAAATGTTCGTAGGGGGTGTCCTGAAGACGCTGTCCATATTGTTCTCTGGCAAGTTGAATGTGTTCTAAGAACACTCGTGGTGTCTTGAAATGTTCGTAAATAAACAAAATGGGGGTGTCCTGAGGACGCTGTCCATATTGTTCGATGGCAAGTTGAATGTGTTCTAAGAACACGCGTGGTGTCCTGAAATGTTTGCAAATAAGCAAAATGGGGGTGTTCTGAGGACGATGTCCGTATTGTTCGTTGTCAAGTTGAAAGTGTTCTAAGAACTGTCGCAGTGTCATGAAATGTTCGTAGGGGGTGTCCTGAAGATGCTGTCCGTATTGTTCGCCGGCAAGTTGAATGTGTTTTAAGAACACTCGTGGTGCCCTGAAATGTTCGCAAATAAAAAAATGGGGGTGTTCTGAGGACGTTATCCGTATTGTTCGCTGGCAAGTTGAAAGTGTTCTAAGAATACTCATAATGTCCGCGGACATTAAAAGTTTCCATACGCCATAGTTGAAATGTTTGACTCTATGGGTGTGATATGCTGTGGTGGTTGTGGCCAGGGCATAGAGTCTTGGGTGAATTTGGCCATGCACCCAAGACTCTATGCCCTGGCCACAACCACCACAGCATATCACACTTATAGTTGCTTATAACTTTGAGTCAAAAAGAAATTTATAAGGAACAACGTTATAAGCCATTATGGGTGTGATATGCTGCGATGGTTGTACTTACAATATATTTAGTGTTTGGTTTAGTAACTGGAGTACATGTATTTTTTGTTCATTTCTGTGATAAAAGAAAATAGTATGTTAGTATTAGTATTTTGTAATGACTTATTACATTGTATAATCAACATTTTTTTTTTATGGCCCCTCATATTTAGTAGATTACAAACCAGAGTACTGTGCAATTTGCTCAGTTTCTGTGTTTGTTGATAAAATCATTGGGTCTGTGGGAGAAAAAAAAATCCATGTTGGATTAAAAAAAAAACTTTTTCTGTTATGGTACAGTTTATTAGTTTGTTTGTTTTCAGTGTTCACTTGTTGTTTCTGGCTAATGCTTTATACATTGGCTTGTTGCAGTTTTTTGGAGCAGTAACATATTATTTATTTGTTTGGATATTGTAAAATTTTGGAGCAGTTAGATACCAGTAGGTGTATTCTAACTGTTTATTTTTTGATATATTTTAGTGGTATTGATTTATATGTTTGGATATTGTTAAATTTTGGGACAGTTAGATACCAATTGGCGTATTCTAACTGTCTATTTTTTTGCTCTAATTTAGTGGTATTCATTTATCTGATTAGTTGTTGTGGAATCTTTGGGCAGTTAAATAGCTTTTGGAATATTTTAACAGTTTAGATTTTTTTTACTACAAGTTTACTTAAGCTTTAAGTACAGTTTAGTTATCAAATTTTGGTTTTAAGAACATTAAATAAGCGTTTGTAAGATTTGCTGGTAATCTCTGCTTTAGAATAATGGTACTATCATTACATTCATACCATCCACATTTCTTTTTTATATATGTAGTGTAGTGCCCTGAATTGGTTGTGGCTACTGCGTGGTAGATTATACCTATTGTTGTGAAGGTTTTCTTACCAAGTGATATTTGACCATGTGTGAATCCAGTCAGCTTGCAGTTGTTTTTGGTACCATCTGCATTGTAACGTTGAAGCATTAGTATTACGTATTTACTACGTGTTTGTATTACTAACATGGAGCGATTATCCGAATTGCAGGTAGTACATAATCTACCATGGTTTGCATTTTGTACACGTTGCTGAAATGGAATGGATTCACAATTAGGTATTGATATATATATATAAGAAGTGTTCATTGGGGATTTCTTATTGTGTCACATTGTTGCAGAGAGTGCATATATGTTTCCACATGTATGAAATCTGAAAGATTTCATTTATAGGTATGTTTTTATTTTCCAGTACTTGTAGAAAGTACATTAGAAATTCTTGTGGATCTTCCTGTGAATTTATAGTGAATTTAACCATTCGAGCACAGTGGTCCAATTGTTGTCTTATTCCATAAACACTATACGTGTTATCAGGATTGTTTGCTGCATTTCTGTGAAGTACTAACATTTGAAAACACAATTGGTCTGTACTGTGTAAGTAAATGTTGTCAACAATTGGTGGCAATTGAAATAGAATATTCATTGCTACGTTTGCGTAGCAACTTACTCCAACTATATTTGAGAGTTTAAATGAACCAGGTAGTTCTGTATCTGATTGTTTTTTTTTTTAGTTTGTCTTCCTTCTTTGATTAAGTACCTGGTTTACTTTCCATATTAGGTTCTTTTATGTTTGTGGTACTTGATGAAGTTTTAGTTTCTTTTACTCTCTTTGGAGGATTTGCAGTGACATCATATTGCATTTCTATTTGATTTAGTTTTCTTTTAGAACGTTTTACTTTTTGTGGTACATAATATTTGTTTAGATGGGGGTGTATAGTGAGTGAAGTCTATTGTATTCTAAAATGCAAGGAATATCAGCGTTTACTTTACTTGCATCAAAGTTGATTAGAAATAGACCGTCAAGTGTACATAAGCTTGATAGTGCTACATAGCTCACGCCTTCTTTAAAGACTGTGTTACCAATGTCTATCATTGCTTTGTCTAGGGTAAGACCATGTGATTTATGAATGGTGACTGCGTATGCAAGAGTTAGAGAAAATTGTTCTCTGCGTACATACATGTCTTTGAAGAGAAGGAATCGAGCTGTTGAGCGTCCTATCCTTTTTACTTCTGAAAGTTTGTCAAAGAGAATATTGACAAACTGAATTTTGTGGGTATGTTTGAAAGCCAACAACTGTACCCAGTGCTCCATTAACTAGTCCTTGGTCCACATCAAGGTTACGTTTAAGCATTACTCTGCAATTTAAGGATAATTTTAATATCTTTTCCAAGCCTGCTGTGTTTGAGATTGATTTTTTCTAAACTATATAGTCTGGTGTGGCTTGCTCACACATGGGTATTGACATACCATGTACATCTAGTTTGTCTTTGGCGCTAATTTCCATTATCGGTTGCATTTCTTTACTTAAAATTATTTCATTGAATTTTAAACAGCTTGCAAGAGTTGGCATTAAGGCCATACAATGAACATTTTTGTGGGCTAATTGTTCCATAACATCTGTAGCACATGCATTATCACCATAAAGTGCATGAATGTGTTGGGTTTTCAATATTGCTTCTGCTTCTTTAGAAAGTATACCAACTCTGATACTTTTTAAGATGTTGGCATAAGTGAGATCTGCAGATTGCCACATGTTTTCTGTTAATTCTCTGTATTGGAAATGTTGCCAAAGGTTGACATTTCCAATGCTGCCAACAGTTTTACGGCAGAGTTTGTGTCCTAATGTTTTAAAAATAGGCTCACCTTTTACTGGTGTCAATTGAAGAAGATCTCCGAAAACAATAATGTGTTTTCCTGCAAAGAGCTCTTCATAGTTTGTTTTGAGTACTTCTTGTAATCTGAGGTGAATCAAAGCCAACATTAGGTTGGACACCATGCTCACTTCATCTATTAGTAGCATTTTCATTTGTTTCAATACTCTGCGTAGTTCCATTGCAGCTTCTGTAGAAAGTTTGTAATAGTCTAATTTGTTTTGGTGTTCTACTGGCAGGAGTAGTAATCGGTGTAAAGTGACACCCCCTATATTGTAGGCAGCTAAACCTGTGGGGGCACTGACAACAGCTAACAGTTTTTTGTTTGTCAATTGTTGAAGGCACTTACTGATGATTTTGATTAGGAATCTTTTGTCAGAACCAGCTTCACCACTGACGTACAATAGTATAGGTTTGTAATTTTGGCAGGTGCATTCTTTGCTTTCATGTTGTACACCATGTGCAATTTCTTTTGTTACATCTTGAAAAATGCTACGTTGCTCATTGTTTAGTTTTGATTGTAGTATAGTTAAGTCTTCTTTATCTTCATATTGACACATGGTGTTTTCTACTTCTGTCATAGCTAATTCTGCCTCATTTGCTATTAGTGGCTCTCCCAGTAGTTCTTGGCTTCCTGTTAAAGACGGTTGACTACTGTCAGGAGTGTCCTTATCTAGTTGGGCCTGGAGTTCTTCTTCGTGTTGCTGTTCATTGTGCAACATTGTTTTGTACTGTGTAAAGTTTACATCAGTTATAGTGCTTTCATTTGCTTTGAAGGCGTCTTCATATGAGTCATCGTTATCTAGAATTTCTTGTTCTTTTCTCCATGGTTTAAAGAGTTGTAGCAGGGACATGTAATATACTTCTTTATGTTGAGGGGTCTTCAATGACAATTTGATATGATTAATTAAATTTGGTTTGGTGAGTTTTACTAAGCTGCCTTCACAGTTTGTCACTCTGTATTTACCGTTTTTTTATCAGGTTTTATATTATTTTTGTATGTGTAGTTTTGGGCTATGTGGTATAGACACATGGTTTCCAAAGTGGTACTCCTGTGTGGGTAGTATGTGTCCAATAAATTGTTTTTTAAAATGTCTTGGCTGTTGGGATCACGTTTGGCTATTGTTTCTATATCTTCGTATGATTTTAGAACTCTTTTTCTAGATTTTGCTGGACCAAGACTTAGCCATAGTATATTTTCAGATTTACCATACAGTGCAGTACCAGTTAAACGATCAGCTGCTTCATAGGATCCACATTCTCTATGGGACAGCATTTGTATGCCCAAGCTGTATAATTTTTGAGATACTGTTTTATCTGATGACAGGTCATTCCAGAGGTCTTGCAGCTCTGTCTTTTCTGCTTGGTTAAGTATGCTGTGAAATATCATGCAACTGCAGTAGAATTGTCTGCAATGTACTGCACATCTATGTTTGCATTTCATAAGTGGGCAATGATTGCATTGTAATTATTGATATATTTTTCTTCTTCTTTTCTTTTTATTTAATATGTGTTTTTAGGTGACTTACCTTTAACACTATGTCTAACTGAAGACATGAGGTTGTTCACTTGACCTGATTTGTAACTGGTCTAGGGAAACCAAATCGGCATTTGGTGTAGTATTTCCCTTTGTTTTTGTACTTGCAACGACAATATTTGCCACATTTGTGTCTTTGAAATTGTAAAATTTGTGCATGAAGATCACTTTTTTTGGATTCCGATGGAATTTCACAAGTGACATATTTTTCAATAAACTGTAAAACAGCGGCATCACTGTCTTGACCAAATTTAGGAGCATCTTTAATCCATAAAAGCATGTGGATATGTGGTGCTCCTCTGGCTTGGTATTCTTTTCTCCAAAAGAAGTGTTGCACTTCTCCAAGGGGAGGAACAGTTTTATTACAAATAAAATGTAGCGTAGCAATGAAGCGATGGTGAAAATATCTTGAAACATAAACAGGATCCAGAGAACAAAGTTCTCCAGGTGTTAGTATATCTATGTTTGTTTTGTATTTGTTTGATATGCGTAGGAAATCATGTAAATCTTCCCATGCATATTCTGCACAACTTAATGTAACAAACCAAGTGGGTGGCCCAAGGTTTCTGATCATACAACGTACATCTCCATGATGTCGAAACCAGTACTATTTAGTACCACACATATTTGCCAATAGATTTGTAATATTTGATTGTAAACCCTCATCTTTTTGTTGCACTTTTTGTAATAATTGTGTAGCTGTCATATTTTGAAAGTGTGATCCTGATTTTAATATGTGTGCAACTCCGTAACATAAAGTTGCAAGTTCACTTTCAAAGAGTAGCTGGAATATGTATTCCACATTTTGTCTAAATCTGGGATCTTTTTTTTATTTATTTTGATGCTGATATTTGAATAGGTCTATCATCGTACCTTCCTCCTTTGCCAGTAGGAAAGAGTAGAGGTAAAGAACGTGCTTCTATACTTTTCTCCCCATATGCTGATTGGTGATCCTTTTGTTTCACGCATTTGGTAGGTTTCCTGTGCATCTTCTATGGTGTCATTAGAGTGCAATGGATGAATTGTATAATGTTCTAAAGTGTTTGATATTGTAGCAGGATCTAGTAGCTCAAATTGACCAGCTTCTTGTATCTCTTGAATTATTTCAGTTGTATCCTTCAAGTTTTCTTCACTATTAATGTCTTTGTAGTATTCATTATTCTCTTTAAGATATTGAAAGGCTTCTCTAACTTTTGTCTTTTGTAGGTACTCCATTTACCAAGATAATTAAAGATTGTTGCATTGGACGTTGCACTCCTAGAGTGTGCACATTTTCTTTTAGATCTAATGGTAAATACACTACTTTTCCACAAATACCTGTCACTAATTCAGAGGGAGGTAATTTTGCAGTTTTTGGTTGAAGGCGTTTTATTGCTTGAAATGGGTGCACTGTTTGAATTATGATGCTCTCATATAAATTAAGTTGTTGAAGGGGTTTTGGTAGTGGATATAATTCCAAATTATTTGTGATAGCACGTGAAGGAGTTTGGTTGTTGTCAAGTTTTGTAGTGCATTAACTACAAAGTATCACGGGGTCAGTTATTTCGTATTTGTTTTCTGCTATAAGGTAGAAAGCTAATTCAAACCATTTAGAATCTTCATTGTCTTCTGTTTTGTATGATAGATCTACAGTTTTTGTGTTACTTTTATAAAAAGTTCTGCGGCAACATACACACACATGGTTTGGTACTTCAGCTGATGTACTTTTAAATTTTAGTATTTCTTTTTTGTATGTGTGTAGTAAAAGGTTGCCATGTGTAGAATTGTTACTAATTTGGTTTACAGCTATTTAATTCTGTAAGTGGGTTTTACTTCCAAAAAAATTTTCTGAATATAGTCAATTTCTTCAAGTAGGTCTTTTGCTGTACCATGTAGAAGAATGTTATTTAAATTGGCTGGTGCTTAAGCAGGACTTTTAGCATAGTACAGTTTATAAACTAAATTTCCTATAGTTGAATGATGTGTTGATATCCTTTTGATATCATGGAAGGTGGTTTTGCAAGTAGGTCCTGTAATGCAGGCCAATGAATGTCCTTGTAGTCCTGTGTACTTGCGTACTGGACAGGTATCCATATTTTGACGTAGTTTAATTTTGATTTTGTCTTTGCTTTTCACATATTGATTAAGAAATTGGCGTAAAGACTTGAAAAATAGTTTGGGAATGTTTCACATTGACGTGCATGGCCATTTGTACACTAGACGTTCTAATTCAGTTGAATGGAGGGGTAATTCTAAGCTTTTAGGGCATATTTTTGCAAAGAGTACTTCATGTTCCATTATGGTATTATTAACTTTTTCATAACCTCGACCACTGCTATGTATGGCAATTGTATTTGTTTGGTTTTGTTTGTACGCTTCTTCATTAAAGTATGGTTCTGTGCTCGTAGTGTAACTCCATTCACCTCCGCAGATACTTAAGAAGTTCTTTCTGTTGACATTTTGTTTATTGAGAAGTTTATTTTGTAATTTAGTTATTAGTTTTGTTAGTGGTTTCATTTTGTTTAACACTAAAATAAATAACTTTCTTTTGAGAAGAATTCCACTGTCTATCAACGCTTCTAAGATTAATTTCCTACGATAGGTTTTAAGCGTTTGACCTGGTTTCTTTCCTGTTTTTATAAGATTTTGAAGGACTTTGTGACAGAACATTTTGGCTAAAATACTTTTCTTGGTATGATTACTTTGAACTATATCAAGATTTAAAGAAGCAGTTTTATCTGTAATGATAGCTGATTTTCTGTTAATTGTTTTTTAGTTTGGTTTACATTTTGATAGAGGAGGCAAAGTTTTTGTACTTGAAACTTCTTTTGTTTCAATAAATGACTGTATTAGCTGTTTTGTTTCAACTTTTTTTTTACAAATTGTGCTAGAGATGGATGCTTATGTTTGACAATTTTATTTTCATTTGCTCTACTTCTGCGTTGCTTTCTACGGACTTGATTTTTGGTAGGCATTCTTTAGAGTCTGTTGAAAAAATAAAGAAAGTATGGGTTGGGGTGTTCTGCAATGTATGTGTGCTGTGTGCTTGAGTGTTTGAGTAAGATGATAAAGATGTATGTAATGGTGTGTGATTGTGCATTGGGAACTACAACTAGTAGGGATGGGTATTATTAAATGAATGTGTTACTAAACTGGGGTTCAGAGGACAGAAAAAAGTAAGCTAGTGGTGTGGAGAAGTATAAATAGTATATCTAATGCTATACAATTAAAACAGTTGTTTGTTCTATAACTTCTAAATTTTAGCGTTTCAGTTGGGTAATTTGTGTGTCAAAAAATAGGAATTTGTGGGCCATTCTGACTGTAAATCGCTGTTTAAGACATGGGGATTTGTGGACAGAATAGTGCAGAATCTCTATTTTTAGGCACAGAAATCGCATTAATTAACCTTACAGTGTGTTTGAGTAATAATACAAATATTATGGTGATATTCTACTTACTTTTTTTCTAAAATGGCAGGTTACTTCTTAGTTCTTCTTTGTACTTCAAATTTGGCTGCTTCTTTTCAGGAGAATGGTCTTCACTGCAATTGTAAAAGAAACAAATTAGTAATTTTGTTTGTATATAGCACTGTTTTTAATTTTTAATTGGCATCCTCAGCGCCTTTCTCAAAACCATTAAAACTATCTTATTTACATAAGATACGTCGCACCAGTTGAATACATATGATATGCTCTTAATGAACAAATTGTATTGCAATTACTAACTGTAGCAAACAAAATATATTTACTATATCTTGTGAAATTTATAATGTAGCACTGAATACCATTATTCCTGTAACTAAGCTCTTCCACGTAATAGTGCCTCAATGTAATGGGCTGCTTGTCCTATATAAATGTAAGTAATTAAATAAATAAAGAAATTTAAAAAACTATGTAATTGTACAAGTATTATTATTTGAGATTTGAATATAGAGTGTGCCTGCAATTTTGTTTGACTATATGTAGTCTATATATTTCATTTCAAAAATGTTAGTTTAACATGATTTGAGTGTGTGTGTGTGTGTTTAAAGAAATTAAATAGTATAAAGGATTGTAAGTGACAGTTGATTTTAAGAGATTGAAAAAAGACAGTAGATTCATTTTACAGATTATACAAGCTAAACGTACGTTAGAAAATGTGTTCATGTACTGTACAGAAAATATGCATACCTGTAGTTTGTGTTCATGCATATGGATATGCATAGAGCTGCAAGTAGAAATCTTGGAGACTTGTACATTATTTCTTGTAGATGGTGCTTGCCAATGAAATGACACTTGTACTCAGAGAGATTCACAGTACATTTGCAGTGTTGATCTATGATGATGGAGTTAGATGTAGAGGTCTTGAATGTGATTGGTGGATGGTCATGTGACTTCTTAACTACATCCAATGAGGGAATGGCATAGAGAGTGAAGTGCAATTGGTAGAAGGGCTGTTCATGTTACGATATGTCCGCGGACATGGCGGTAGTTCGCAGACATCGGGTGTTACATCCGGGGATTTTTGGGTTCAGAAGTCATGCAAATGAGAATGAGCACTGAAAGGGATTGGTCAGGAAAGTTTAGTGGGTGTGTTGTGCCAGGAGAGAGTTTCTCAGATACTCTTTTTGCTAAGAGAAGAACAGATAGCTATGGCTGTGTGTTTCAGAAAACAGATTGTTTGGATTTTGGGAGACTCGTGGATACACTGGTTGAAGGTGCATGCAGAAACCTGTGGAGTAGCTGTAGATCTTGAATTCCCACATGTGGAAGTACACTGGCATGGAGTACGTGGAATGAAGTGGTTGGACTTGTTACCTCTCTGTGCTACTTTGGAGACAGAGCAACATCCAGATATAATTATAATTCATTGTGGAGGGAACAGTTTAGGACATGTGTCTGGAATTTCTTTGCAATTTGCAATGAAAGAAGGACTTGGGAAGGTCATTGACATGTTTCCAAATTCTCAAGTAATTTTTTCACGGATTGCGCAGAGACAAGTGTGGCTTTGTTCTTCTTCATTTGGTCCACAAATGGAGAAAGCAAGGTGCATGCCAATAAGGCTGTTTGTGCCTTTTTAAGAGATTTTGGCATGTCCTCTTTTCACAATGAAAATATTATGTTTCGTAGTACATACATTTTTCGCAGAGATGGAGTACATCTAACTTATGCTGGCAATCAGATTTTTCTAAGAAACATACAAAATGCATTGCAACCTTTTTTAGAATTACAGCATCCATTTTGAAGTAGGTGTTCAGGATTTATAATTTTTGAAACACAAACACCTCCCAAAGTATCTTTTCAGAGCCACCACTTCCTCCCAGAGAAAATTGCAATGCTTATGATAGGGTAGCACCCCAAAATTTTAGATGTCCGCGGAATGTCCGCAGACTTCTAAAAAATACAAAGGGCCCTGCTTCATTTATTTTCACTTCTATTTTTTAACTGTGAAAGGCGGCTCTGAAAAGAACCTTATTTTTTTTTATTTTTGTTATTTTATGTATTTTTGTTTTTTTTATACACGACACACTAGGAGAGGAGGGGAAAGGAGGGTAAACGGGGGGACACCAACCACGGGAGTAGGAAAGAATGAGCTGAGAGAGGAAGATGTAGTTTGGGTTTTATTTGGGTAGTGAGAAGGTCTTCTCGTGCTCTGAGACAATAGTCTCAAAGGCACTACGAAGTCGCTCCCCCTTGCAGAGTACTGTGTCGCAGTACATATACACAACTGTGACCCTCGAAAGGTAAGGGTCATCAGCATTATGTATGGCCTGTGAGGCAGCTTGAGGAAGACGCTGTCCCACAGAGGTGTTCCTTGTGGTGACAGGATCGGAAACAGAGGATGAAGTAGAGGAAATCAAACTACTACGCTCCTCGCAAGGTACAACCATGCGAATGGCCCCAGAGTGAAATGACTTGAGGTGTCGCTTCAAGGTTGTGGTCCCAAAGCTGTACGAACCATGCCTCCCGCGACTGAGTACCACTCATTGCAGGTGACTCGGTTCGCACAAGCCTTAGGACCATTCCCATGAATGGTAAATAACCGCAACACCCAAGATTCACGCCTAGTGCGGGTAGTAGGGATTTCCACTACCTCATTCTCGTCATCCACTTCTTCCTCCTCTGCATCCTCACTCCTGTTCCCCTCTTCAGGCCCTTGGGGAGGTGGTGGTGGTGGAGGGGGTGGGGGTGGTACTGAAGCAGGTGCAGCACCAGGTGGTAGTAGTTCAGCCATAGATGCCATCTTGATGATGGTGTAATCTGCAGGTGGCAGCAGAAATCGCTGTGTTCTGAAGAATAGCTAGAAACACAATGGAATAAGCTCTAGGGCGTGGCCTTTTGTAGGGGTGCTTGTATGCGGTTCGCGGACATGCGCACTGTCCGCGGACAGATCAAACACAATAAAAGGTTCAAAAGGTTTCAAAAAGTATGTAGAAACTCAGGATTAGTATGTGGGACTTGTGCTATGGTGAGTTTTTATTGAGAAATGTTGTGGATTACTTGAAAATGTACTTTTAAATTGTTTGGGGACACGAACAGTGTCTGCATTCAGAACACGCGATCAGCGTGGGCACGGTCACTTGATCGCGACGCAAACATGTTCGCGAAGGAAGCGGCCGTCCGCAGGACACCAAATGCACGGACATTGGTTTGCGCATGGGTGTTGATGTCCTACGGACACTGTTCGGGTCCTGAAGTAATTAAAAGTGTGTCACATGTCAAACGAACAGTTACGGACAACCGCATGTTCTTAGAACAGTTTAACTTCCTTGTGAACAATTTCATCTTGGTAGCGAACACTACGGACAGGTATAGTGTTCTTCAGGACACCTCCATTTTCGTTTATTTACGAACATTTCAGGACACCACATGTGTTCTAAGAACAGTTTCAACTTGCTAGCGAACATTACGGACATGTATAGTATTCTTCAGGACACCTCCATTTTCATTTATTTACGAACATTTCAGGACACCACTTGTGTTCTTAGAACAGTTTTAACTTGCTAGCGAACACTACGGACAAGCATAGTGTTCTTCAGGACACCTCCATTTTCATTTATTTACGAACATTTCAGAACAACCGCGCCGTCCGCAGACACCTAATGTTTTTTTTTTTTAACTGAAACTAATTACAACACAATATAAACATTTAAGTTTATTTAACATATATTAACAATTTATGACAGAGAAGGTGAGGCAGAAACGGAAACAAAAACAGGAGAATTAGGGGTTTCAACATGATTGGTATCAGGTGAAGAAGGGATGGAAGTCTCATCAAAACGTTTTGGGTTATGAAAAGGGTTTCGAGCTAATTGACTGGGATATGGTGAGGGGGGGACAAGTACATGTGGGACAATGGTATGAGGTTTTTGTTTTAAAATGATCCTCAACAAAAGTTTTCAAATGATTAAAATTGGTCAACAATAAATACATTTTTTCTTTTATGCTTTCAAGAGTGTTATTTATAACAGTTTTCTTCAGAGGTATATTCTATTTTGGTATGCTCTGTACAAATAAATATATATATGTTAAATATATATAAAATAATAATAATTAAATGGTTTATATTATAAAGTGTGTACCATTAGCTTCACTATCTTCTGACATTTCGTCATGTGGGAAGTGCTCCTCTAGCCATTCCAGAGTACTAGACATTTCTGTGAGAAAAACAAAGATAATATATATTTTTTTAATCTAATACAGAAAGTTTATAAATATATGAGTAAAATGAAGTACACTTACTATTTCAGGTAATATATGTTCTGAGTACTCTGTAGGTTTGGTCTTGCTCTTAGTTGTGGAGAGTCTGTGAGGTAATTATGTTGGAAGCCAATTTATCTTCATTTGGCATATTCCATTTTAGAACATATTGTATTTAAATGAATGGTTAGTGTGTTACATATATGGGTTACATGTCTTATATGTCTATAATATGTACATGTCTATAATATGTATGTGTGCTACTTTGTGAATTTTTTAAATGTTACTATGTTATAATATAACAATTAAACATACCCCCCCAGACTTTTTAGGTAGTGGTACTGTTGTCCGAACATGTCCGCGGACATCAAAAAAGTTTGCGGACATCAAATTCAGTAGAAGGGGTTCAGTATGTTCTATATTACATGTACATAAAGTAAAAGTTATTATTGTTAAGCTTTGCTACTAAAAACCTATGAAATTCAGTGAAAAAACTTTGTTAAAGGGACGTTATGGTTAATTTGCGCTACTAAAAACCTATGAAATTCAGTGAAAAAAACGTGTTAAAGGGACGTTATAGTTCCAAGTAAAACCAAAAAACCCCTGAAATTCGCCAGTTATGGTAAGCTAAGCAACCATAACTCGCGCCACCACCATGCACTGCTAAGACTAAGACCCACGACATCAAAGATGACATCACATGTCTGGCTCACTCTTTTTTCTTTTGCTGACATATCTAGGCCACATGGTATTCTTCAGTAACAGTCAGAAACTAAACATTTTATTTTATTTGTAGACGTATCCTTCAAGTAGGTTCTTACAGTAATTCCCTTAGAGTCTAGTCACATCATATGAAACATATATATAGGGGAAGACAAAAGCTTGAAAGAGAGCAATCCTTTTTGTGCATAAAGATAATCAATAGACTTATCAGCACTTTCTGATAGTTCTGTTGTTTTTTTATCGCTGTACTTTCCCTGTACATGATCATATTTGTATACATTGTACTCCTACTACTTTCCTTAAGGTCCAATCACACCAAGTGATACATATACATAGGGTAAATAGCAGCTTTGAAACAGAGCAATCATCTATTTGCAAGAAAATAATCAGTTAGGTTATGAATTGTTTCTGCTACTACTTGTGCTTTTTTGCTAACTTCACTTTCCCTGTATATACCCATTTTGGTATGTGTTCTTGTCTCTTTGTGTTGTATCTATAGTAATGCAATTATGTAATACATGGGTTTTATTAGCTACATATTACATATTTCACAGTGCACAAACATCTATTAAGAAAACAATTATAATTTCATTATTCAACATATTAACATTACGAATATTATACCTTCATCTTGTACGCTGCACACAATGCTATGTTTCTGCATGAGTAGATTAGTATACTAGATAGAACCCCATAATTGAATGCTATTTATATCAATGCATCGTTCAATGCACTAATTAGGGTATGATATTTATTGCAATGATCCTTGACACTTTTTTCGCAACATTATAATAAGAATCCCTTGTACACATATTTCATGAAAAGTACATACACATGTGATGTCATCAGTGATGTTATCAATGACATTTGTGATGTCATCTTTAATGTCGTGGGTGTTAGTCTTAGCAGTGTTTTTTTCTTTTCTTTCTGGGAAAGAAAGACATTTTCTCAAAGACTCGCACAACTTTGAAACATAATTGTAACAAGAATGGCTCAGCCCTGGCCAATGAGCGCTCAGAGCTCCGGTGCGAAATGCTTGCTTCAGCTAAAAAGTTATGGGAACAAAGTCATAATGCAACAAGCTAGAATTAGGTAATGGTGGGCTGGCACAGCTAAACCAACCCACTGACGCAAAACTCTAATGTCCAATTATCAGGCTCTCTATAAGGGTTACATAGGTAACCTATTACTTAGCAGCCAATAACAGGAGGAGATAGGTTTCTGGGAGCTGATCGAATTCTGTGAGGTCAGCCTGCAGTGTGATTACAAAGCTGGCTTGCAAGCCAGCCCCGGGGGAGATGGCCCCTGAACTCTCGATGTGCACGACGCTCTGCGTGTTTTTTTCTTTTTTGCTGTCCAGAAATAAACGCAGTTTGGAACATGTGGCTGCCTGCTGGGATCTCTGTTGCATTTCTGTGGGCCATATGGGAGGTGTTGGGGTCTCCCATAGCTGTTGAGGGTATGGCTGCTGGGCCCCACAGCACTGATGGGGGTCCAGCTTCTCCCCAACAAGTTGGTGCCCTCTGTGAGGCTCATTGCTCATTGTAACATGGGTGAATGAGCACTGCCTGTGCAAGCCCTGCGTTGAACTGCACTCCCTGCCGCCGACTCAAGGAAGCTGTGGGACCCTCGCCTGCACCTGAAGACCACCGGAAAACGCGTAACCGGCTAAAGGCATCGGGGGCCACTTGGAAATACCCCACTTGAGGGCAGGTGAGAGCCCTGCAGAAGAAGGGGTCCGGTGAAGCGCCTTGAGGGGGTGTCCAGTAGCAGAGCAAGTGCAGCATAGGAAATGTAAGTTAACCAGCCACATGGGCTTTGAGAGGAGGGTGTGATTGTGGGAAATGTTTCAAGTATTATAATGTATTGTTGATCAGTATGTTGCAGAAATGTTCTTTTGTTTGGGTAGAAACTGGGGGAGGCATTGTAAATTGGGTGGTGGGTGATTGTACATTGTCGCAAAATTCGGCGCATTGGTGGTGATCGGCACGTGTATTGTTGGGACTGGAGCGGTGGCAGTTGTCCCATCTTGTGTTTATGAGGATATTGGGTGGGGTAGTGACTCCCCACATATAGAAAGGAGTGTCGCGCTGGTTGGTTCGGATGGCGATTTCATGTACGGGGGTGTGGATTTCCTATGAATTGACGTTGTAGATCAATGAGTAGATGAGGTTCCCTGCTAATTGAGCATTTTAGTTCAGTGAGTGGATGATGTTTCCCCGCAGGAGGTAGCTAGATTGTTCCAAGTGCGGAAGATAATTGACTGGTTAAGCTCCCCTGGTGAGGGGCGTGTCACACGTGAAGCGACGCAGCGTGCGCAGTCCAATTATAAGAGTTTTTATTGTGGTTTACCTTGTTCCAGTTGAAACAGGAAGACAGCTGTGGGGATTGTGGGGTTTTATTTTGGGATATTTATGGGGTTGGAAGCAATGGGTTATTGTTCTGTGTATGCACATTTGCCTGTTCATTTGAATTGTGTTTTTAGTTTGGTGACGTCACCTTTAGATTGACACATAGGATACTGATTTTGATGGTGAGGAGATGGTGGTGTGGTTTTGGAAAAGAAGAAGAGGTGACCCAGAGGCGGTGTGTGGAAGACACATGCGCAAGATTATGGGGGTGTGCCGGAGAAGGCAATGGTTTGGTGAAGATGGGCTGCACGTGGAGTGCACTGGCTAAGGTGCTGAGCCAAGAAGGCTCACAGAAATTGAAAATATGTTCAATTATCTTCTAACGTTTGCTCCCTGAATAGCGGACTATCGAAATTTTCAAACTGAGGTGAGGTAAAATGTATCACACAATAGAGAAATGACTCCCCTTCACATGTTGTGTAGCACACAGCTTCCATGCCAAAATAAGTTAGTAAAACATAGTGTGCAAAGATTCCAAAGTACTGAAGGTAAATAAATGAGACCATGGCTGCCCATAGGCAGCTTCTCCAGAAGCGTGCAGCAATCGCTAATGACACACATGCATAGCACTTACACAGGAAAGAAGCTGGGGAAAAACCACCTGGCTACAGTTGAACGGTGTGCACGAAGGGAAGGGAAGTGGCGAGGCGTCAGCATACGCTGAACCAGCACGAGCAGAAGGAAGAGGGGACTCACACTTCTGCACCTCCGGGAGTGTAATATTTGATGACACAGATGGTAAGCAAGGAATGAATTGCATGAGAGAACTGAAAACAGCAGAAGGACATTTAAACACCACACACACACACAATCACAATACACTAAAGAGAACAAACAGGAAGGTGCAGAACAACCCACTAGCAGCACAGGAGCGAGCAAGAGAGGGCTGCAGTGCATGGAAGCAGATTTGAAGGCACAGGTACAGAGGAATTACATTTAAAAGAACGATAATGGGAGAGGTGCAAGGAGTAACAATAGCAACAAAGAGGGGGAACTGGAAAGGGAAGAAAGGGATTGGAGGAGGAGAGAAGGACTGAAAGAGACAGCACAGCCAAACATGATAGAGGATCAGTAAGGGGTGGTGCAGCATGCATGGGGTTATGGAAGGGAGGAAAGAAGGATAGCGTGCTAGACATTGACTGTGTGCACTGTAGATTGTGGCAAGAGAGAAGACGGTTAAAAAAAACGGCAGAGAAAGGCAGATGAGGACAAGTAGGCACAAAATACATTATTAAAGTATGCAATGGGAGGGGCAGTTAAACACCCTCAACACACACGCACAAGCATCACAATAGCAGTATCAACAACCACCACAATATGCACCGCCCATGTGGGGAGGATACATGGGGCAGGACGGGATCATTTCAGCAGACACCACAAGCACCAACGCAGGCACTGTCACCACTACATGTACGGACACAACCAATGACAGCACCACTACCCCAGGACTGACAAGAATCACAACCCAGGGGCACTGCACAGCAGTAAGAACCCATACAGAACACTGACACAATAGCAACGGTACCGGTTACATGACTGGGAGGGGTCTTCCTGATGGGGAACAAACCTTTCAAAGGACATAGATTGACATTATACCCTTAATAGGACAGCCCAAGACAAACTTGATTTGACTCACTCTGCCACACACACTCATGCTCCACCTCCCCGACAGAGCGGGCGAGACGCACGCCGACACACACACTCACGCACACTTAATAATGCAGAGGACAATTGCATAGGGGTGGTGATAGGTATCAAAATGTTTTCTTTTCTGGGTGACAGTGGGGTGACTAGGCCATGCATTAGGGAAGAGACATTTGTGACATCATGAGCGATGTGGATATGACCACCTTATTAACGGAGAAATCCATAACTTGTTAAACACCAGGCATTCACATGTTGAAAGTAAGGAAGATTGTTTAAGCATAATGGGGGTGCACGGTACAGAGGGGGGTGCATAATGATAGCGCATCACAAGAGAGTACATTTAGCTACATTTTGAGCACACATCTTTCAGCGAGGAGACTGGGCTCATGAATAAACAAATAACACAGAACAATTAAATGAGACACACAGGTGGAAGAAGGTGCACTTGAGGGGGGAGGCCTACATTTCATTGACGGTTCACCACAGGAGGAGAGAATTAGGGGTAAAGGGTGGATGATCCATGTTCCCAACAGAATGAATTTGGCGACAAAATAACAGTGCAAGTAGTAATGCCACTAGTGCTTTTGAACACAGCACTGTCACAAATGCATTAGCCAACACACATAGGGAAAGAGGTCATTGCTGCACGAACTGGAGAATAATGGTTGTATTAAAATTTGAGAGCAGATAATGGGGGTAGACATATATTGTTTAAATGTAACAGTAATTACAGTAGTGGAGTAATAAAATACTAAACTAAATGAGTAATTAACACAGTAGGTAGGGTTTAAAAAGTGGACATGGGGTGGGATAGAGAGAATGGGAGTAAATTGTGACGGTTGGGTTTGAAAGAAAAGAGGAAGTAAATGAATACATAAATAAATAAATAAATAAATACAAAGAGGGGGGGAGGGACAGGTAGCGAATAATTGGTAGTGAATTTCATTAGTACCAGCTTAAAGTGCCTGCAGTTCACTGCGAGACACGCCCTGAGAAGTTGAGAGAGGAGCCATAGAAAAAAAGATTTAAAAACCCTGTGATTATTTTAACTAAGTAACATGATCCTCTTAATTTAGAAACACAGCCACCCTATATGACAGAATTACCATCCTGATGCTTCCCTGTTTAGCTTGTCAGTGCCTAATGCCCCCCCCCGGGTGCGCACTATAAATAGCTTATAGTAAAGTACAGTAAATACAAGACTCAAAGGCCCATTTGTACACCACTACCTGAATTATGTATATATGATCTAAGGGTGTCATGACTATATTCACCTAAATTAAGTGCAGATGATCCAGATGTGTTAAGGATACAGCAACAGGATAGTGGTTGTCAACCCATTGTCCAGGTAAATTTCGAATTGTGTAACAATTTCGGTCAAAGCGGCATTGAACGCCACCAGGGGGTGACAGGATGGTGCATAGGTGTACCATTTGCTCCTCCCACTAGGACACTGAATAGTGCAAGAGTAGTGCAGAGAGGTTAAGTCAAGAAATTGAAGAATATGTAAATGCTCAGGTCTCAAGCACTTCAATTTCATTTCTCGCCAGACATAAAGGACCCAGGGCAGGCCTGAAGACAACGGACACCTAACACCCAATGGCTATGGACTAAAGTGGGACATTTTCCCCTCCTGACAGACTTTTTTAGATGTGTGAGGCGTCAAGCCCCACAAAGCGGTGGCCACCCTGGCAACGAGGGAGCAAAGATCAACAGGGCCAACGCAAGAGATTTTCATGAACTGCAAAATAGCACGAACACTCCCGAGGGAAACATGGCCATCCTATGGTCCAACGCACACTAGCAACTAGAATAGGGTCGACACACCCATGTCCAAAGTTTAATTGAGTTTCATATTACATTTTGTGCACCTACAGCTGTAACACTGTTTTGTTCCTTCTCTTTTCCCCGCACATGCAGGTTGTTGTGTATGTATGCTGTTAGAAATGTGTAGGAAATTTCCTTAATGTTATCTTCCATTAGTAACCCTGAGGCCTACTAATTAAACCATCGTGAAGCATTCCCCACTCAATTGCCCACTCTATCAGGAACCTCAGACCCCTTAGAGCACGTTTCCCTGAAGTATATGTCCTTGCTTCCATTGAATAAACAGCCCAAGATTTTCCCTACCCATATTCAGAAATTTTGAAAACACAAAATGTCCAGGGGGAGGTTTCATTTTTTCCCTTAGTGATTGCTTAGTTCGCGGAGCTTGAGGTTACGAACAAGTACTAACGTATTAACGCCTTTCTTGCGATTTTCAGGCGGGCAACTTTATCATCTCATCAGCTGCAAGGACCCAGCAGCATAAGTGGTTATGGGCAAGCAAATAAGGACTTTTACCTTCACGATGGGACTATTAATGATGAACAAAATAATGAGGGTGGTAATTTGAAAATTATATGTAATAGTGAGCATTATCGCTGTATCGCCTGCTAACATTCCCTAACCTAAGCAGGAAGACTTACGGCGTCAGTGGGTGAGGAAAAGCTGCTGCTAAAGTAAGGAGAGGTAAGGGCAGACACAAAGGGAGTAAAACATACACATAACACACATAGCAGAAGTGACCAACAACATACACACATGTACAAAATTTTTAGGGACACCACTGGAGAGAGCTGTCCTGACTGCTCTTTAACACATGCAGTGAGAGAATTGATCACAACTGAAATTTCTACAGCAGAGCACAACGCCCATGTATCACAAGGTGTGAAGAAGATTGCAAGGGATGACAGCAACATTGAGATTGATAAAAAAAAAATTAAAAAAGGGGGTAATCCCCTATGGAAGATGATTACATAAAGCAGCTAATTGGAGAAAAACTGCATGTGCAAAGTGACCAGAGAGAGAAGAAACAATGAGCAAATGCACCAGTGAGAAAGCTTCAAGAGAAAAAAAAAGAAAACCAAAGGAAGAAAAAAAAATAAATAATAAAAGAAGAAAGAAAAAACAAAAGAGAGAAGAAGAAAAAAAAGAGAAACATATGATAAGTGCCTAGCAGAGTGAGACAAAAGAGCGAAGATGGTCACTTGGGTGGAGAATGAAGAAGGACATATTCTGTGAAGGTACCAGCCTTATGTTACCAGCACAACAGTGACAAGAAGTGCACAACCATGCTGGATGAAAGAAGGTTGAGAGAAGTAGGGAGATGAGAGCAGGAACACCACTGCTTATGGACTACTATTGAGCACATGCATCTAAAGCTCAAGAGAAACTACCACCGAATTGGGGAGGAGACTGTTTGTTGGTGCGCATCAGAATGCCCTTGTTGGTGATGTCCAAGGAAGATGTGAAGAATTACACATTCACCAAGATGGAAAACAACAGAAGAAGAGAAACAGACAGAGGGGTGAAAAGAGGGGGGGATTACTTGGCGTGCGAGACAGAAGCAACATAGAATAAAGTACCAGCACACAAAAGAATGATCAGCAGAAAATACATGTGAACAGAGAAAGACAAGAACTGGCTAGCGTTTACATAGTAATGGATGCCATCATGACTGGCTAGTCGATTGAAGGTGGTAACGGAAGCACTACTACAGAGCGCAGCATCATTGTGCAAGATCAAGATACGTTGCAAGATGTGAGAGAACAACAGAAGAAGACATTGGAATGCAAATAAGAGACATGGTGAAAGGAAGAGCCGGACTAAGGGAGAAGATAGCGGTGTGTGACATGGTTCCAGCAGTAATAAAGGTGGCCACTCCCTGTGATCCGAGGAAGTACGAAGGGAAGTGAGTGTGGTGGAACACAGAAGGAGAACACTCCTATATGTACTGTTCATCAACAACAATGCAAACAATTATGGACACTTCAAGGAATTGACAAAGATATGCAGACCAGAAGGAGGTGAATGTTGCTTGGTGGTGCGGTCGACAAAGTCGACCAGAGGGGGGACTGAAGAGGGAAAATCAATATCAAACCCATGCCCCCTCACCCGAGGCGCATATACAGAAGAACAGCAGGAAGAACAAGGAGTGCACTTATCATTTGAACCAGGCCCCAGCGCACCCATGGGTGACAAATATGCTGAAAGACACCCACTTCACCAACAGTGCAACTTCCATGCTACATTAGAATCAATGCAGCAATATCAGAATCTACAAACACAAGAATCCTTGTTTAAAGGCTTGCAAATGCCTATATGAATTAACATGGTCTAATTCCACAGTGTAAAGCCATGTTTCAGGAAAATTACAGCCAAGTTCATTTCTCTCACTGAACACTAGCTGCAGATGCCTTCACCAATACTCCTCGCAAACCCACGAGCAGCCAAGGTCGCGCAGTCAGATAACATTGCTTTCTGCAGACAAACACTTTTTAATTCTCCACTAATGCGAGTAAGCCACGGCATCCCAGTGTGTTTTTTTCTTTTCTTTCTGGGAAAGCAAGACATTTTCGCAAAGACTCGCACAACATTTGAAACATAATTGTAACAAGAATGGCTCAGCCCTGGCCAATGAGCGCTCAGAGCTCAGGTGCGAAATGCTTGCTTCAGCTAAAAAGTTATGGGAACAAATTCATAATGCAACAAGCTAGAATTAGGTAATGGTGGGCTGGCACAGCTAAACCAACCCACTGATGCAAAACTCTAATGTCCAATTATCAGGCTCTCTATAAGGTTTCTGGGAGCTGATCGAATTCTGTGAGGTCAGCCTGCAGTGTGATTACAAAGCTGGCTTGCAAGCCAGCCCCGGGGGAGACGGCGCCTGAACTCTCGATGTGCACGACGCTCTGCGTGTTTTTTTCTTTTTTGCTGCCCAGAAATAAACGCAGTTTGGAACATGTGGCTGCCTGCTGGGGTCTCTGTTGCATTTCTGTGGGCCATATGGGAGGTGTTTGGGTCTCCCATAGCTGGTGAGGGTATGGCTGCTGGGCCCCACAGCCCTGGTGGGGGTCCAGCCTCTCCCCAACAAGTATACTCCCCAATTGAGGTAGAGAATGTATTTAGCTATCTGGCCAGACTCTACAAGGGGGGCTCTTCTAATACATTTCTTGTCCAGCTTAAGGAGACAGCAATGCAGCACCTACATAAAATGGACATTGATGTGCGTGATCTTATGGAATTACCTAATGTCATTAGTATGTTAAAAAAGAAGACTAATAATTTATATTACTGTCTATGAATATACACAGATGTATTATATACCTGTTATTCAACATACTCCGACCAGGCAACACACAGGGAGATGGACCAAATTAGTACTAAATGAAAGAAGTTATAGACTCTGTAAAGTCTATATTGAGACTGCACGCCACCTTCTAACCCAATGTTAGGCTCTTGTACCTACTATATTGCTACTTATAGCTGCCTAGTACATAATATCCGTTCTCTACAGGGGGATCAATTTTGGAACTCATTATTAGCACAGAGAGCACAGTCATGATGGCCACAGCCTACTATGTGTGGAAAGTAGCCATATATAAAATGTCAGTATTGAATGCTTAGATAATGTATTGACTACTAATGAAATACAATGACATTTAAAATGTTAACAAAGGTTTTTAGATTGTAATTATCTTTTATGCTGTGGTGTTTTTTTTGGGATATTTATAATATGACTTTGTAAGACATATTTATCTACTGCATTAAATTGGCAAAAGGTTTGTTTTATAACCATATGCTACAAAAAAAAATATCTAGAGCTACCAGCCCTCAAGGAGTCTCAGATCTCACACAGCATCTCGCCTAGTGGTCCCACTTTACAACTCATCCTGATAGGGCGGATCTTCATTCTCATCCAAGCGCTGATCATCTGGAACTCCCTAACCCTACACATTTGCAATACTGAAAATCACATTGCATTCAGAAAGACCCTTAAAACCTGGCTTTTTCCTCCCTCCTCGTGAAGCCCTCCCCCCTCTCTAAACTATATCGCTGAGCACAAACACAACAACAATCCTATCCACCAATAACACACGGATGCCAGCAGCATTCGCAGTTGCTCACTGTGACAAACTATTGCCCTCCCCACACATAACAACACTCCTACCCATCAATATTCCAGGGTTCCCAGGAGCATTCTCTGAGGCACACAGTAATAAACTGTATTCTTCATGAGAAATAAACATCACTCGTACCCACCAAAATATCACAAATGCCGGCAGCTTTCGCAGAGGCACTCCGTAACAAGCTACCATCCTCCCTATCATTCTCCCTCACCCCCTATCATCGTCCTTCATGCCTCATGCCCTCCTTGCTCCCAGCTCATCCCTTGCTGCTCAGCGTTTCATTCCAGGGAGTCCATGAATAGCGAGACCAGCCATCTGCATTGGACAAAGAAAAAGAACACTGCAGTCAAACTCCATCCAAGCATATGGTATGTATACCTTACATCACTTTTGAGGACACAGGCCACAGGCATGACCACCCATCCATGCATCATAGAATCCAACTATGGCTATGTCATTCCGGTCTTGCAGCACACATAGCCATCAAGACTGAAACCCCTGATGTTCATCAACACCACTGCCACTAGTATACATCAACAACCAATGTAACACAGGTTGGTTTTGCTGGGAACACATCTAATCTTCAGCAATAGCACTCTAGCCTAAACCACCAACAGCGCCCACCCACATGAATGACCTTCGGGCTGCTAACTGGAGCTTAGCCCGCCACCTAAGTCCTAACCCAGCAAAAATGCACACAAGCATATTCTAATTTAAAATCTTAGAACCTCCTACACATGGCCTGTGGTCACTGAGGGCATTCCAACTACAAAGCACATTCAGGCCACCAAATGGGGAAAGCGCGCTATATAAATAATGAATACAATGCAATACAATACAATACATATCTGCAGTAGTTCAACAAAGGTAGCAGGCACCCCTCTCTCAGAAGAACAAGGCATGATAACCTGTTCAGTGGTTGTTAACCACATTGAGAGTTTGCAATGTTTGTACCTTTCACAGATGGGAAATAACCATTCGCATATCAGTCTTTGTCCCGTCCACATGGGCAGTCCAGCACCGAAATGCTATGGCAATTCCTATCTGAACAAGAGTACCAACAGCAACCCCATACACGTGTTTCAGCCTTGTTGGGCATCATCAGTGAGGTGAAGCTGAGCCTCTCTAAGCACAGTGAGCAGGGAGTCCACGTCCGGTTGCCCCCAGGTAACAAAGGGTGACCAACCCCAAGTTCCTTCAAATATTTCAACAAAGGTAGCAGGCGCCCCTCTCTCGGAAGAACAAGGCATGATAACCTGTTCAGTGGTTGTTAACCACATTGAGAGTTTGCATTAAGAGCATATCTGCAGTAGGTGTGTACCAAATAGTAGATTGAAGTATTCGGCCAAAGCCGAATATGGAGCCAAATATTTATCTTGTTAATAAATAAAGTTATGTAGACAAGAAAAACAAGGGGCATGGCTACAGGGCATGCAGTAGGATGGCACTCTGTTGAGCTGATCCTACATGATCCTGTGCAAGATTGAGGCTACAATGTGCATCCACGCATACAAAAATATCAATGGACGTATTGAAGTGGTGGAGCATGTGATGTGCAGAAGCTGAGAGCTCTGCTTGGAGCAATCGGGTGACGTGAACTGATGGAAGTCCAGGAACCTTAACAATGGACGAAACAAGATGGCAGCTGCTTAGAACAAAGGCAGAGTAAAGTCTGGGCACTGCGACAAAGAGGCATTGTGCGAGGAGCAACTCATGTGCTGAACAGACCGATATGAACCCGGACTGTAACGTGGGCCAAACCGGATGGTGCCTTGTACACTGACTGCAGAATTGCAGATATGGAGCCCTCTGGGTCAGCGTGTGCACTGCCAGCCATTCCGTAGCGTGACGTGAAAGGTGGTCCCTGAATAAGCAGGAGAATAATAAGCAGCATCCAGAGAGTCACGATATTTCAGCAATAAGCAGTCAAGACAGCAATCTGCCCCTCCCCACTGGCAAACGCTTCACCAAATGGACAATAAAAATGATATCAAATTCATTGGCTTACAAAAAATCAATCATTGGCAATCGATCTGTTGAATACGGATTAAACTCGGACAATGAGATGTCACATTTCCTCTAATATGCTTCATAACATTTGTTTTTTTGTTCTGCATCAGTATTTCGATTTGCATGTTGCATCATCAATGTATGTTCTCTACACACTGCTATTACATTTATTGTTCATATATTTGGCGTTACGAGCCACGTTTATGTTGGGATTATTTGACCAGTCTTACTGACTCTATTTTCATGTGAATTTAACACTCTGGCTCACTCTCTCTCTACTTGCCCTGTACAATGGTTCTAATCAAACTACACTAACCACAATGCACCTCAGGTGTTAATACGAATCTCTACCTAGAACTGCTTGAGAGATGTACCAAGATCAATAGATGTATGCTAACCTTATGTGTAACTTTCACTCTCTCTAATCATTCGTGAACGTGACAATAATAATTCACACCTAGATTTAGGAACTAAGTTCATGTGTACTTGCATCTTTTCCTACCCCACATTTTGGATTGGGTATCCCTCTCATCTACAAACACTGGCCACACATCTATAATTTCCCAAAGTATGGTCGCCAATAACAAAACAAACAAAGGACTTTCTATTTATACCTACGGGCCAGGGCATCGAACGCGGACCACCCTAAACACGGAGGACACATTTTCATGAGGTAAGACCTATTCTCTTGCCCGCCCACACCAGGGGGGTCTTTTATCGTTCGCAGCCGATGATTCCTGTTACACGTGTAGCAGCATGATGATATTTTTTCGAATTCACAATGGTGTCTATACATCACGGACATGCTGCTTTTTGAACAAATACAACCAGCAGCCGCACTGGAGTGCATAATTCATTCCCCCAAATATATTGTGGAAAAGTATGATAATTAACCTAACCCTATCTAATGAAACAATGTTTTAATCACGTTTGGCGATAATTTTGACTAATGCATTTTTATATTACTATACAAATAACTTGCTAAATGGGTTGCACACCTATTCCGTGTGCCTGTCATACTAAGCAGGCAACGGCTGATAACAGACCATATGCATAAGAGAATGGGCTTTTGATCTGACATACACATGCCTCCCTAAAATAATCTTTTGAAACTAATGGGTTTCCTCATAATTTCCACGCAGGTGGGATTGAACCCATGACGTATCGTTTTCTCTGCATTATGCTGGTATCTAAGAAAGTGAATATGGGTAAGACCCTATACTTTGCTGAAAATAGTACACTTTTGACTTATTCTCTTGCTCCTGTGCATATCCAGTCCCACCCTTTATATCTAGTTTTATGTCTCTTGCTCAAAATATTCTCTCCTTTTCCCCTCACAACCTCTGTTCCTGCATTTCCATGTGGCAACATCTTTTACATGGATTAATTAATCACGGGCTACCAGCCCAATCCACACTAGTTTCCAGGATTAGAGCACTCTTTTTGCACCAGTGATGACATGCCAACTGAACATTTTAAATGCTTTCTTAAGACTGACTCAGTATGGTTTGTGTTCATCTGTTTCCATTTTTGTTTTGTTTTTTTCTCATTTATGTTACATGTATATACAGCCTGAATTTGAAAAAGGCAATGTAAAACCTGCCAAAACACATGTCATCCACAAAGGCTACAACTTCAAAACCTTTCAATTAGAAGGAATTCAAAAAATCACTGAAAGTTTTTCTTATTTCTTTATTTTACGGCGCATAGAAAGGTGTAAGCTCACCCAACCAATACTAATTTGAACAAACAGAGTTGATGGTCTCTATGTCTCCGTAGCAGCTTACTCCAATGCAACCTCATATTTTAATATCCATCTATCAAAAATAATTTACAAACACAATTTTTTAGGTCGCGAGGTATTACCTCTCCAGGTGTCAAACAAAAAGTCCCTCATCAGCCACTCAATTTGCAAAGTACTTTTATTTCACAATAAACGCTCCGAGAACATCCGGCGATTGCCATATTAAAGCAAATGGGTAATTTATTTCTTCGTTCTCGATCCTCAAATGTTTATCGTGAGTCACACGGTGTTCCTTTTGGGTTTAAGAAGCAAATTGGACGCACTGTGAATTGCAATGCTTTGACATCAGCTCGGCGCTAGGCCACCATAAACGATGTTAGGTTGCTCCTTATCGCTGGTGCCGCGTAAGGGCATATCGGCCTGTGGCGATCATCCCAAAAAAGAGTCATTGTGATCCATCCATTCACGTGTATCTGCAGCTGCCGGTTAAAAAACCTGTCAGTTGGTATCTGGAATCGATGACAATCGCAGAAAGGCAGGATGTAGCTGTTTAAAAAAGATAACAGAAATGTGTCTCAGTAGCCGATCTTTATTACAGTTTATCATTTTAACTATTAATTTGGCCCCATGTTAAAACTATTGATGAACACGGACGTGAATTACGCGTTTGTGGAACCTGAGGGAACCCACTAGTGGACTACACGCATCTCGATGCTGAACTGCCCATATGCCCAGGACAAAGCCAAGTCCACACACAGGTTGTAATTGCGTGTCGTTGCAATATTCCACAAACAACAACCGAGTACAATGTAAGCCAACAACAATGGTCGGCGAATGATAAGTTGACTGGATGGTCTATAAAATCGTTGAAAGTAAAAGTTACATAATATTCAGCATTTCAAATCTCTTGGCGTAACGCAGACACTCCGTTCAGGTCAACAAATTTTCATAAAATCAAATTACTTGTTCCTTTGTCCAGTTTTGGAATAGTTAACCTTATCATATTTGACAGTGTTACATCCCTCCCTTCATGCATTCCTTTTGGAATACTCCCTTTGTTACAAAGTCGAAAAACAATTGAACCTTATACTGTGTACGATGGTGGGTTTGCTCAGCTCAGAAGCAAAAATTGAACGGCGCTAACCTTCACTCCGAATGGGAGCCAACAGCCCTTCAGACCATAGTGGCATTACAAATATTTTTGAAAAACATATGAATTGTTTGCTACAATTCAGCAATGCCGGCGACATTTCTACAGATTTATTTTGTTCCTCTGGAGAACTTCGCACTCTCCCAGCGACTTCCACAGCCAGGCCACACCACCTGTCAGCTCAACCCATCTCCTCTTCACACGGCAAATCACGTAAACATTTTTCAAAGGAGCAGGTCTTGAGCCCTGGCAAAATGTGCTCATAGGAGAATGTCCGAGCAAACCCTTCTGCAACCCCCTCCGGCCAGGCTGCGGTCCCCTGACCCCATGACCGCACCTATATATTAGAGGCCTATAATTTTCACATGTGTGTTTGTAGTATCCCACCTTCGGTCACTAGCAAGATGAACGGTGTGGGGGTCTTGCCACCTTACAAATACAGACACATAGTAAATATGTAATAGTAATGCTTTTACGTTATAATGCAGATAGTAACAAAAACAACTGTAAACTGACTGGATTCACACATGGTCAAATATCACTTGGTAAGAAAACCTTCACAACAACAGGTAAAATCTACCATGCAGGAGCCACAACCAATGGAGGTCACTACACTGCATATATTAAAAAGAATTGTGGATGGTTCGAATGTAATGATAGTACCATTACTCTAAACCAGAGATTACCAGCAAATCTTGTAAACGCTTACTTAATATTCTTAAAACCAAAATGTAATATGTAATCTGTCTATGAACATAAGCAAAACTTCAACTTCAAAACTGTGCACTATTAGAGTACACCAACATGTATCTAACTGCCCCAAGATTCTGCAACAAGCAAACAGATAAATAAATACCACTAAAATCAAACAAGAAATATGCAGTCAGAATACAGCAACAGGTATCTAACTGCCCAAAACAATCTGCAACAACACAACAGATACATGAATAGCATAAAAGTAGAAATAAACAATTAAAATATGCCAACAGGTATCTAATTGCTCCAAAAATCTGCAACAAGCCAACAGATAGAAGATTATCAAGAAACAAGAAATAAACAGTAAAACAGTAAAACAATGAAAAAAATATATTGTACCACAACATAGAAGTTTTTTTTTTTAAATCTATCATGGATTTTTTTTCCCACAGACCCAATGATTTAGAAAACAAACACAGAAACTGAGCAAATTGCACAGTACACTGGTTTGAACTATAGTACTTGTAAAGTACTAAATATGAGGGTAAAAAATACAGAAATGTCTTTTATGCAATGCAATAAATAATTATGAACTACCTGCTCTAACATATGATCTTTTTTTTAACACAGAGATTGAAAAAGTTTGTCTGGTCCAATTACCCATGTCATGAGAAAACTGCATACAACCACAAAAAACTCAACCAGTAAGTATAAAATAAATTGACTCACAAACACAGCTGCATAACACACCCATTCAAGCAAACATCTAACCATACACCACAATCCAAAATGTTTACTTCCATTATGACGCAGTCCTTGTTACAAACTCTACAATCTGAACTGCATAGTCTAGCCAAAACTTCACATACAAACTCTACAAATGAAACAGTACACAAACTTTTGGGCTGTGGATATTTGATGGGTGTTTGATTCTAGGGGTGTGTTATGCATGCACCCAAGACTCTAGGCCCTGGCCACAACCACTGCAGCATAACACACCTATGCTACCAAACATTTTGACTGTGGTATGTGGGCTGCTTATAGGGGATATTAATTACAATCAATGCTCTACTAACAACCCAAAACCAACTAAATATCTAGTAGTGCATTTATTATGTCTGCAGACAGCCACGAAGACCGCGGACATGGTGAACACATCAGGGGCACCTGCCACCTAAACAAATACAGTATTTGGCCCATCTCTTACTCCCCAACACTCCCCAAGCACTCCTGCACACTAACACACACCCCAAATTGCATTTTGCCTCTGTTCACCGCCGCACTGTCCAATCGGTGTCCTTTTCGCAGAGCGAACAGGGAAATGTGTCAGCGGAGCGGACATAGATGTCATTCATTTTTTTGCCTTACGTTTTGGTCATTTAAAAAAAATACTGGACAGATTTACACCAAATTAACAAAAGCAAGCTTTCAGGACAAAGCCGACACTCCTGCCACAAATTTGGTGGAAATCCGTCCAGCGGTTAGAGCTGTAGGCATGAGCAAAGTTTTTTCCATTATGTCTATGGGAAAAAAATTCATTTTGGGATCCCCCCTATATCTTTGCCCCCCCTGGACCAAACCTCACCAAACTTTGCAAATTCAGAGTGGGTCATATACTTTTTTTGCAAAGTTTGGTGAGGATTTGTCCGGGGGAGTGAAGTTATAAGCCGCCCAAAGGGTGCTCTTCTTATGGGATTAGCAATTTAACCATAACTGCACTGCATGGCCACTATGGCATGCCATGTAATACTATATAGAATTTTGAGAGCCAACTGTTTCTGATACACTTTCATACATTTACTTGTAGAACTGAGAAACAATTAATTTAAATGTTTGCAACCAGGCAAAGCAGCAAACCTTGCTCCTGATGAAGGGATGGATATCCTGAAACGTGAAGAGCTCATATTTTGATTAGTTTCCTTGTTTATTTTATTCTTAATTGTTCACCAAAGTATTTTGTTATGAATTGATAAATTGATATATTATCACTAAATAAAATACTGAACAAGTTCAGTACAATCAAGAACATTTTTTCTCTATTTACCTAATTCACGATGAGCAAGCTACACTATCTTATCCAAACATTTTGACTGAGTTTATCTACAGTTTGACAGGTGTGCATGGAACAGGAGTTTCCTGGAGTTATGGACACTTATAGTTACCATTCTCTTTTCCTGCTGGCCTCAGCAGAAACATGCTACATATCCACATAGCCTTTTCAAAGATGGTCTGAGCTCACAGTTTTGACATGACTATGATATAAATTTGATGTTGCATGTGTGTGAACTATTAGTCATCATATAAATTCTGAGTTATGGCTTATTCCTAGAGTTTACTCTGTCACCGGACGGATACGCACCACATTTATTTTGGATGTGTATCAGAGGTGCACATTTAATGTAACCTGTGTCTGCAGTGACTTTGTTGTCACAACAGCTATCAAACATGGCACATGTAACCTTTGAACCTACTGTGTGCCACTGAAGAGCAAGAGCTGCAGATCAGGAGACTCATGCAGTAGGGCATATGTTTTCACTATCCTTTTGGTGTGGATCTTTTGTAATGGGGATCTATTTAGCAGACCACCATATCTGAGATGGATTATCTGCATCAATGTATTATTATACATGTCAAAAAGCCGAGGCTTCTACACTATTACCAGATGGAAATACTTCACAGTAGGTAATTCCATTTCAGGTCAAGTATGTGATGGTCAGAATAATCAAGGTTTGCAATAATGAATCGGAGCATTACTCCCTTCACAGGTCAATGTCGTCAACACTTACCTGTAATTTGTGATGTGTACATCCAGAATATCATTGTTTCCCCTTTTTTTTTTTTTTTGTTCAGCTTTATTTTGGCAAAAGCCATAAAAGCACATCAAACGCAAAGCAAAAAATACAGGTTGTTATGATATGATATGATATTTTATTTATATCGCGCCCATACACAGGTGTTTCAGAGCGCGAGCTTTAAAAACAATGCATAATATTAGCGCATAGGATACACGAGTAAGTCCTTAAGACAGGATATAATCCCCCATCAGTAATTATTGCGGATTCTGAACATTATACAATTACAGATCATTTAACATATCTGTTTTATCCGACATTGCAGCAATGACAAGGTAGACACCCACCCTAATATATAGTACAGTTAGTATGGGTGGTTGTGGGGCAGCAAGGGTGCACTTAATAGCTCCCAGTACCCCTGGGAAGTGTGCAATGGCATAGAAGACCTGTGCTACTCTATACCTTGCTTGTATGGTATGTGGCATTGCTATGTGTGTGTGCAGGTGAGCCATGGTTCAATGCCGAACCTCAAATAAGCATCAGGATTGTGTGGGTTGTGATATGCCCCTGTGATGGCTGTGGAGTGCAGTAATGTACTAGTGATTGAGAAATGCAGCTAGCACATGGAGAGGTATGACACGTGAGCAGATGATGATGGATGTTAACTGTGATCCCCACTTCCTCACCATGTCCAATATGATGCATGGTAGAAGCCGGTATCTGCCGCGCACCTCCTCATCGGGCATCCAGAAGATCTCAGCCCTACACTTTCTCCTTCAGTAAGTGTATGGTAGTGCACGCACTACCAGTATTGGACACGCCCTGTTCAGAAACTTTGGCAATGTTGGCATGATGCATTTGTTTTTTGCCCCTTTCCAGTTTCCACACAGTGAGTGTGACTGTTCTTTTTCCTGTTGCTTCCCAGGAGACTCCGATGGCACGCAATTATGAGCCCTCATACATATTCCAAACCATTCTCCTCCCCTGCATTTGCCTTTTCCGAACTCTTGTGGCACTGATAACAATGGGTGCAGTGTGATAGCCCAGGGCGCTAACAGCACTCTGCCGCTGCTACACACCTCTATGACTCAATGATGTTCTTTGTGACACGTGCAACTCGTGCGGTTTGGGCGCAATCACGTTTTGAGACGCTTAGAAGATTTTGGGAATCAGGCACACAGATGTTATGGGCCATCACCACAAGATGAGATGAGAGATGGGAGCCAGATGCAGGTGGCCTATTGACTCCACGGACGCTGCAGCGTGTTGCAGCAAGCCCCACTGCCAGCAAGCATGAACGTGCATATGGGCTCTTCCATCCCCAGATTTGCCTGGACACCACAGAATTGTGATTATGTATCATACATGCAATTCGTACGATCAGCCCCTCAATAGTTACCACCACCCCATAGTCCTGATAATCTATAACCAAGGGAGGACTGGGAACCAAAAGAGGCCCTGGAAATATTTTCAAAGTGGCCCCATATTGCACATTTTGGCAAGCCAAACCCTTTTCCTATGGGACATTTTGGAAAAAACCTACACAAATGAGGCCCAGGGTGTAGAGGCCTACTAGAGAAATCTCCAGAGCCCCCTAAAGTCCAGTCAACACCTGTTTATAACTCTTCCATGGAAACCCTTTTAAATGCAAAATGAGCAGCAGTTTCCAATGAATATTTGTGAAACCTAAGAATGGAACATATTAGTTTAGTTTTGTTTAGAAATGTAGTTTCATAGATTGTGGTGGTCTGACTGGCAGGGGACAGGTTAAAACACAAATAGACGAGTACACTTACATGCTTTACGCAAAGCATTCAAAATAATATTGCCGTAGATCGTGATAATGATAGTGTCATCCTTCCTGGCATGGATACAAATCATATGCATCCTCGACACTTTCAATATCTCTGTTAACAAGACTCCTTCCAAAAGGCTCTGAACACATTCCATACTCCCTGGAACATCTGGTGCATGCCGAGATGCGCATGTATTCCTTCTGCAGCGAGCATACATTCATCAGGCATACATATTCATGAGACCATTTTAATGTCAGCGCAAAGATCGTTTAAATTATCGAAAATTACCTTCAACACTTTTCCGCGTATTCATTCGTACATGCTAATTTAGCAAATTGGTTCTCTCTTTATCGTATTACTGATTTCCCACCCCTACTGCTGCTAAGGTGGTGCATACCGGAATAAAGCAAACTTGGAATATGACGAGAAGTAAAGAGATTCAATATGCTGTGGTGATTAATAAAATTCGATGGTTTTCCCTCACGAACATTAAAAAAAACGGGGTGAGTGCTGCCTGTGTAAGGCTGCAGTTTCTGCAGTAACTTTTACAAAGTATGCAAAGCGAGGGTATGTATTATAGTATTACTCAAATTATTAAGCATTGATAAATAAACAACACAGAATCTGTCCTGATGCCAGCCGTGAGCGGATTGCAGCGTGTAGCTTCAAGAGACATGTTGGACACTAATAACCATTTGATAGAACAGCTCAGGGTGGTTGCCCCATAGATTTTGCATCACACTTCTAAAGTAAGCCAATGCAATCCAGTTGAGGTGTGTATAATGCAACTTCTGTCTGCCATTTCTGGGCGTTCCCTTGTGCCCGGTCCTAAAAGAGCGCCGAGCTAGTGGGAATAGAAGGACAAGCGAAGTGGAATCCTGCCCTAGAAATGGTGCAGTTCAGATGTACCAACTGTCTGTGTGCTGGAGAGATTCAAGTTATGCACCGTTGCCTACTAAAGGGATTCCCCTTATGAGCATGCATTGGCGTGGGGGGCTGTAATGTGGAAAGTTGAACAGATGAAACATGGTCAGTGTATTTTTAGGGGAATTGAACGCCCGCGCTAACTGCTTATGGGTGTGTTTTCACTGTATGATTTATGACCTGTAAGGCGTTCCTAGTAATGATGAGGATGGATTTGTTTTGGGTTTGATAGATTTGGTTATCTAGGTCCATGGGTTGGCAGGTTCCTGAGACAGTGCAAAGTATGTATTAAGTCCAGCGGGTCCAAAGTCCATCCATGCATCCTTCCCGCTGCCTTGAATTATATATGTACTCCAGAGGAGCAGGGGAGCATTTGTGCATTGTTGCTGGCCTAGTTCGGTTGGCAGTACAATTGCATTTGAAATTGCTTCACCTCGTTTTGGATATCTGGACTTCTTGCTTCATTGTTTGGCTTGCTAATGTTTCTTACTTCTTGTTTGGCTGCTGTTTGACGCTGATTGGCTGGGGCTAGGGATGTATCATATTATGGGAGAGTGGGAAGGCTTGGCCGGCCCTCCTCTCAAGGCCTGTTCCTGGCCCTTGCCACTATCCATGGATCAAGTTGTGCTCACTACCTACATGAAGCTGCAGGGCACGGATGCTCCTGCCCTTCTCCCCCACCCATTGGGAGACTCAACACCACTCCATACAACACCTGGATATAAGGTAAGCCCTGGGGGCTTACACCATGCAATTGCGTGTTTGAGTGCACATTTTTAATATATTTAAAAAATGTGACTTTGTGACTGTATTCAAGCAGCGGAAAGCTGCAGCCCCTTTGCAAAGAAGGCCTTAGCTCGCCACTTGCTGGCTCTCTTGCTGATTCTCCATCGTTTGCTGGTGCTGCCTGACCATTCCATGATGGCCGCCTCATGCACCAGAGTACCTGGGGCTTTGTTTGGCTGCTGTTTGTCCCTGATTGTCTGGGGTTAGGGACTTATCTGCCTATGGGAGAGCCGGCAGGCTTGGCCGGCTCACCTCTGAAGGCCCGTTCCTGGCCCCTGACTGCTCCTTGTCTGCTACGTAACACTGCCCGCTCCCTTGCCCCCCACCACCCGCTCTGGTTGCTCATGTTGTCCATGTGCCCCCCACCATCCCATCCAGTTGCACATGCTGTCCGTGTGCCCCCCACCACCCTCTCTGGCTGACTGTGTTGTCCGTGGGCCCCCCACTCCCTCAGGTTGACCATATTGTCCGTTTGCCCCCACCACCCCCTCTGGCTGTATTGTCTGTGTGCCCCCACAACCCCCGCTGGATGACTGTGTTGTCCGTGGGCCCCCCCACTCCCTCACGTTGCCCATGTTGTCCATTTGCCCCCACCACCCCCTCTGGCTGTGTTGTCTATGTGCCCCCCACAACCTCCTCTGGCTGATTGTGTTGTCCGTTGCACCCCCCACTCCCTCAGGTTGCCCATGTTGTCGGTTTGCCCCCACCACCCCCTCTGGCTGTGTTGTCTGTGTGCCCCCCACAACCCCCTCTGGCTGACTGTGTTGCCCGTGTGCCCCCAAACACCCCCTGCGGTTGCCCATGCTGTCTGTGTGGCTCCCACCAGCCCCTCTGGTTGCCCATATTGTGTGTGTGCCCCCCACCACCCCCTCTGGTTGTCCATGGTGTCCGTGTGCCCCCACCACCCCTCCTGTTGCCCATGTTGTACGTGTGCTCCCACCACCTCCTCTGGTTGTCCATGGTGTCCTTGTGCCCACACAACCCCCTCCTGTTGCCCATGATGTCCGTGTGCCCCCACCACCTCCTCTGGTTGCCCATGTTTTCCTTGTGACCTGCACCACCCCCTCTGGTTGCCCATGTTGTTTGTGTGCCCTCAACCACCCCCTCTGGCTGACTGTGGTGTCCGTGTGCCCCCCACAACCCCCTCCGGTTGCACATGTAGTCTGTATGCCCTACACTACCCCCTCTGGTTGCCCATGTTGTCTGTTTACCCCCCACCACCCCCTCCGGTTACCCATGTTGTCTGTGTACCCCCACAACCCCCTCTGGTTGCTCATATTGTCCGTTTGCCCCCCACCGCCCCCTCTGGTTGACTGTGTTGACCGTGTGCCCCCCATCACCCCCTCCGGTTGCACCTGTTGTCTGTGTGCCCCCCACCACCCCTTCTGGTTGCCAATGTTGTTTGTGTGCCTTCCACCACCACCTCTGGCTGCCCATGTTGTCCGTTTGCCCCCCTCCACCCCCTGTGGCTGACTGTGTTGTCTGTGTGCCCCCCCAACAGTTGTTCCAGTTGCCCATGTTGTCTATGTGCCCCCACCACCCCTTCTGGCTGACAATGTTGTACGTGTGCCCCCTACAACTCCCCCTGGTTGCCCTCTCTTCTACCTCCCCCCCTCTAACCACTGCAGGATTTTGTCTTGATACATTCTGGTTACCATCACTGTCCTGTTGCCAATGCCTGGATCTGACTTTATGGAATCTTTGACTAGTGGTGCTCCACCCTTCTCATCTCTCATGCTGGACCTCCCCTGCATCTCGAACTTGGTGGCCCTGAATCATGCTGTGCCCATCTTCATCTTGAATCCTGGCTGGCATTGTGCTGTTCTCTTGCAACATTTGTGTTATTACTGACGTCAGCAACTGTATTAGCTCTCCCCTCTTGCTTCTCCACTATTTTACACTGTTTTATTCTCTGTTTCTCTCCTCCTCGCCCTTCTCCCTCTACAACCCTCCCTTGGGCCAAGTATGATAGCAACAATGTTTGTCTCCTCCTCCTTCCCTTACTTGTGTTTTTTCCACCCTCCTCCCCCACCCTCCAGCACTATCTGAAATTTCATCAGGCCAGTACAATAGGCACTTGTTTTGTTCCTCTCCCTCCTTTCTCCTCCCCTTCTCCCTCACCTCCTGTAAATCTCTTTCTCTACCAGAAATGTCGTCAGGCCACGTACGGTAGTTGCCTGTATGTTTCCATTCCTCCCAACCCACCCTGCCTTCCTTTATCTGTGTCTTAGCTCTTGCACTATCTGAAATGTCAGGCCGCGTACAATATTTATTTTCACATTCTTTTGTTCATGGCCTTGTAAGAATGTCATTATTTTCCCTTGTACCCTCCCTTGCCTTGAAGCTCTTGGAAACACATTATGTAAAAGCGCTGTATAAATAAACTATCATATCATAATGAGTATCTAGTGGGGCATCTGGTGCATGGTGCATGACCTGCTGGTGTAATGTCCACGTTGGACTCTTACCCAAGGCCTACAGTTCTATGTTTTGTTGCCCACCTTACTGGCTAAGCAGTACCAATGTTTGCATACTTATTCTAAGTATATTTTTTTTATGATGCCAGAGAGCCAGGAAAGAAAGCAAAAACTTAAAATATCAAAGCATTGGATATCTGGGATATTTACTGGTAATCTAACAGCCTGCAAGCTCTGTAATCTAGAATTCTATATTTTTTTATTCAACATTGTATAAACCCGAATGCAGCTGAGGGCCAAGCCAAGTACCACTTAACATATGGAAGTAAAAGTTTTCAATGTATATTATTGCCCAGAAAAAAGATTATCTGGAATCTTCTTGCTCAAACTCTCAACTTCATAGCATTAAAGACTGCAACACTGACATTAAAGCATAGTTAATCACAAAGCAAATATCAACCTCACATAGTATGAAATATGAAAACACCTATAAACATTTATTCAAGGAAAGGGCCAACAAGTGTCTTTGTGTAATTTATATGCAAGATAGCATTCCAGAAGACAGTTTAATAATGAATCAACCGTATACCTAGTTTTTCTCCCACTATCTAGGAATCTCAAACGTAGATGTGTTTATATTTTTCATTTTGTGAAAACTGGGCATTTCTCCCGCTGTCTAGGAATCTCAAACTTAGCTGTGTTTAGATCTGCCACTCTGTAAAAACTAGGCCTTTCTCCCGCTATCTAGGAATCTCAACTTTTCATATCTGCCACTCTGTAAAAACTAGGGCTTTCTTCCACTAACTAGGAATCTCAAACATAGGTGTGTTTATATGTGCCATTCTGTGAAAACTAGGGCTTTCTCCCACTATCTAAGAATCTCAAACGTAGATGTGTTCACATCTGCCACTCTGTGAAAACTAGGCCTTTCTCCCGCTATCTACGAATCTCAACTTTTCATATCTGCCACTCTGTAAAAACGAGGCCTTTCTCCCACTTTCTAGGAATCTCAAACATAGGTGTGTTTATATGTGCCATTCTGTGAAAACTAGGGCTTTCTCCCACTATCTAGGAATCTCAAACGTAGATGTGTTCACATCTGCCACTCTGTGAAAACTAGGCCTTTCTCCCACTATCTAGGAATCTCAAATGTTCATATCTGCCACTCTGTAAAAACTAGGCATTTCTCCCACTATCTAGGAATCTCAAACATAGGTGTGTTTATATCTGCCATTCTGTGAAAACTAGGGCTTTCTCCCACTATCTAGGAATCTCAAACGTAGATGTGTTCACATCTGCCACTCTGTGAAAACTAGGCCTTTCTCCCACTATCTAGGAATCTCAAATGTTCATATCTGCCACTCTGTTAAAACTAGGCCTTCCTCCCACTATCTAGTATTCTCAAATTCAGCTGTGTTTATATCTGCCTTTTTTGTGAAACCCAGGCCTTTCTCCCACTGTCGAGCAGTCTCACCCTCTTCACCCCAGAATCAGAAGGGACTGAGTAGGAATCACAAATTCTGGCAGAAACAGGAAGCCCAGGGACGGACCTACAACCCATTGCCTAACCATCCCCAACTGGTGGGCATAGGGAGGACATTTTGGACCTCTCATGCACACACACCACCAAACTTACAGAGTAATTCCACAGTAGGCAGAGACCCCGACTAAAGGTCAAGGGAGCGACCCATAACCTTCCTAACCTAACCATCTCTAACCCTAGGGCGGGGGGGAACACACCTCCACGACCCATGTCCTGATACTGCTAGACTTCTACAGAAGATAATTACCAAACCACAACGTACCTACGGACGAGAATGCACAACAATATCAATGCACACAGGATGGTCATGGATGGCAACTCAGAAACCAAAGCAAAGAGGTAAGGAAAAAAAAAACCTGCTAACCCAATACTAAAACCCAATTTTTTCATAAACTCTTCTCCTACAGAAACTCAGATGATCACATCTCTGCACAGCAAAACGCACGCACTTCACCACACTGCAAAAAACATACAAACAACACATAACCATGCACAACAGAACATGGGAATCGCTCAGACTTGAAAATCAAACCTAAGCTCAGCGAATGGTGCAAACCGAACTGAAGCTGCCAACAGAACATCACATCTCACTTTCCTATTTCCACTGCACACTACTAACAACTCCCAGAGCCTCCCTGTTTCACACCATCCTTTTTCAGGTCCGCCAGTGAGCCAGGGGACCACTCTGGTGCTGATAGGGCTCGGTACAAGTAACCTTTAACATTAATATTAACATATACAGTCCAAAGGTTTGCTGGTATTCTACTGGTAATTCCGGTAGGATACCAGCAAACTTTCCTACCCTTTCTGCCACCTGATATCCCAGTATTACTGGGATATTACTGCAAGCAGAAAGGGTGGTAAATCCCCATTCTATGGAGTCCCATCAGACTCCATTGAGGGGATTGTTGGGGTTTCCTGCACCGTTAATTCAGGGCCGGAAATACCAGCATTTATTTGCCAGACAGGGCCTGATTTACCTCCAACTCTTGGCTGGAGGTAATTCAGTGACCCCCAGTGGCAGACTTGTGTTTTGCTGGTGTGGGACATGTAGCAATGCTGGAATTATCTGTATTTTTACCAGCATTTTGGCTGTACTGGCAAACTTGTAATGAGCGCCCAAGACTAAAGAACTAACTAAAGTGGGTGCTAATATGTTACAATACTGGTGTTAGTCGATGTGGCCAAAGAGATCATAGTTGTTTGCAACTCACCTCCTCCCCTATTTCTTACCTTGTTTCAAAATGTAGACCCTTAGGGAAACCATCTGGTGAGCCCATAGGTTGGAAATTGTCTCTAAGTGTAACATCAACTTGACATGGTATTGGTACATTGCAACCCATACCTCATCAATCATTTCATTATCTGCACTGTCAGTAGATTGTTGATATAGACTGGTAACACAATAGGACTCAAACTGACTAGCTTTGATATACTTGTTCTGACGTGGGGGATGTCCTATACTTAAAATAAATGTTTACTATAAAGGGGCACCAGCTTAAATGAAGATTCTTGGCAGGCATTTCTGGGGGCGAGATATCCAATGGGATCTATGTCTCCATGTCATTCTCAAAAGCTTGCACATGCGGATGCCAGCACAAAAGGCTGCATTCGCGGGTGCAACCTTTTGTTTGCGGCCCTTTTTTCTGGCCCCTGTTGGGGTGCCCCCCAAACACCATATCGCTATGCAGCACCCTCTGCCACCATCCAGCATCTCCTGCGTTCTTCCCCACTTTCCTCTTTTGGGCTCTTTCTTCTGGTTGTCTGCTTCCTGCTCCTTGTGTGTGACCTTTTGTACCCTGTGCTTCCAATGTTTTGCTATGTAGACTGCAAATGATTCAATGATGTCTCTGCTGTTGTATACTGGGTGGCACTTGAAAAAACGTACATGTTTAAGATTGTTTTGGTGATGGTGTGTGTCTGCAGATAAAGTTCAACCTGTCTTACTTTCTTGTGATTAAACTTTATTTTGTCGTAGTGCACCAAAAGGCTGCACCAAAATGTCCTTTTTTCATTTCCTTTCAAAGGTGGACAACTATATGGACAACAGTACAAAAAAGGTAGCAGACGCCCCTTTCTAGAAAGCACATTGCATGATAACCTGTTCTGTGTTTGGGTTTTTTCCCACTTTGAGAGTCCGCAGCCATCGCTTTTCGGTCACTGTATCTTTCACAAAGGAGGAATACCTATTTGCATATCAGTCTTTGTCCCGGCCACAGGGGCAGTCCAGCACCGAAATGCTAGGCAACCTCCTTTGAACAAGACCACCAACAGCAACCCCAGATATGTGTTTCAACCTTGTTGGACCTCATCAGTGAGGTGGAGTTGTACCTCTCTCAGCACAGTGAGGAAGAGGTCCACATCTGGGTTCTCCCAGGCAACTTAGGGTGACCAACCCCAAGTTCCTTGGACAATACAAATTTGGTAGCAGGCGCCAACAGTATTTTTATAGCCTGTGTAGAGAGAGAAAGAGCATTGGAGACACTTAGGGCTTCACAGTTTTGCTGATAACTGCCACATTGGCACACCCATACGTTTTGCTACGTAGACATGTCACTGCTCTCTTATGCTGGTGCCCTGCAGGCATCCAGGCACATTCAACCATCCATCTGGATGTGATCTGGAAGGAGGTCTGTCTGGCCACAGCAGTTAACCTTGGAAAAGTCAAACCTGTTGGTTTTCCAATTATTGTTTCTGTAAGAAATATATTTAAAAAAGGATCCCAAATTACATAGATTGTCGATAGCTGGTACCTATTGTTTAGGCATTTGAAGCTCGTAGGTAAAATCCCAATTATGCTTAAATCCAATAGAAAATATATCTACGACCTTTCTGGTGGCAAGCCAGTGTGAAAGGCAATTCATAGTGGATAGGAAATAATGAGATGGGGGGGATTACAAGTTTAATTGTCAAAATGAATGGGGTGACTCGGCCTGTTCAGACAAAACGTGCTCTCTTCATTGCTTTACTTAAATAAGGTATGCACATAGTAAAATGATGCAGATTAACTAAGACAATACAAGGTGGAGTAATCAGCCGTTATAAAATAAACATGGAAAATTGTTCAGTTTAAGTTTTGATCCAGAAATATATTACTTAAAATGGGATGGAAACATGAAAAAGGGGGTATATGGTCTGTACTTCCAAGCACTAGGGGAACACACTATCTCTTGTGCTCATTATGCACACTAAATGCAGACGAAACACAATTATTTTCAAGCCTTGCCAGAGGAATGGCACATAGGATAAATACCAATGATTCTAACAGAGCTATTGAACAATGCTACAGATAATTCGACAGATCTGACACACCAGAGGCAAATGCGAAAGTAAGGACCTGGAAGACATTATGACAGAAATCAGCGTAATAGAGTTTTTTTAATATTAAAGAAGCATATAATATGCATGCAAATCATGCATTTGCAACATGCGCAAACTAGATCTTGCTTTGTTATATGAAGTAGATTGGTCTGAGATAAGCGGGTATCACACAACTCACTGCAAATTTTTGAAATAGGACCAGAAGAACACTTTTCTACCAAGATGGCATATTATTGTTAAAAACATAAGTCAACAGAAACTACAAAACAGTGGCTCACCGCAATTGAATGGGAATCATTCTGGACTCAAATTAGGGGATTGAAGAAAGAAAAGAAATAATGAAAAAGGACGGAAAAGAACAAATATGTATTTCAAATTGAAATTGGTAGATATTAAATCTAGTATATATCGAGAGACTCAATTAAAATGTACTACAAAATCTAAACCAAGCCAAATATAAGGAGGATAATCTTTTTGCATTGCAAGTTAGATTTTACTATGAAAGTGCCATTATGATAAGGTAACAATGCTGGATGATGATTTACAATAAAGACCTTGATCAGCATAGAGGTTTATCAATATGGAACCTGCAAAGCAGTGGCGTTAACATTTAAAAGCAAACAAAGGCATTAAAACATTTTTTTACTAACAAGAGTATGAATCAGAGGTGACAATTAAAATAGTGAACCTTAAGAAGTGTTAGGCAGAATTGCATGCAGTAACTTCTGGGACCACCACATACAATTAGGACTACAGGTGTAAGCAACAACCCAACCTTTGCTATAAGTCTGTACTACACAGTTTTGTGGTAGCGAGCTGAGCAGCCAGGCTTATTTCAAGAGGGAATGTGAGGAGTAAAAGAAGTTACACAGAGGTCTTACAATCACAGTGGTTCAAGTAGACACTTACACTCAAGGTTTCTTTGTAAAACACTTGTAAATGTATTACACAATCATTTAGAAAACATTCACTAGAAGGAGGCAACTTAATATTACACACAAATATACTTCAACACAAAACCAATACGTTTCTGAGCAATTTAAGCTCCCCTGAAATAGGAGCCAAAGGGCATTTCAGTCACTTTGAATGGGAAGGCAAAGGCACAAGTTAATAGAATAGATCACACATACTTTCTTAGGCAGTGCAAATAGTTTTAGTTCACTATAGGACTTGATTCAGTTCAATAGGCATAGGCCAAAGTCAATGGGCTAGTGTCTTGGTGAGGAAAGAGCAGTTCTTGTAGTAAACGGTAAAGTCTTTGCCAAAGTTTTCAAAAGTAGTTTGTACGAAAAAGAGAGTGGCGTGATCTCAATCGGGTTGGCACAGTACCTTAGTATGAAGCAATAGATGCAGCTGAAGACGTTGGTTCCTGTCAGTTCCTGCAGATCTCACTGTTCCTTGGCCTCAGTCATGAGGACAAGAGGGAGACACCGGGGGACTCCTGCACTGCACGGGATAGTCGGAAAACGCTGACAAAATGGTGTCACTTCAGTTTGGGTAGCTGTACATCAAGCACACAAGCTGGTGTCCCTCTCCCTGATTAATCCTAACCAGCCTTGAGAATGGTATCCAGGTGGTCTATGAGTTGATTGGTCCCACCAACTCAAAGGAAGAAGTCGTCCTTGAAGGGGCTTCTCTGTCGAGATGAACTTGGCAATTCGGACCCGCAGCAGGGCTTCACCGGGCAAACCAACGGTCCAGTGGTTGCAGCAGCAGTCCTCTTTCAGCTCTTCTTCTGAACTTCTGTTCCAGTGGTCAACTCTGCTTTCCAGTCCACGAGATTCACCTTTTAAACAGTTTTCTCCCTTTCATTCCAGCCTAGCTGCCACTCACCCAGTAGGGTGGCTGTCCTTGCCAGACATTCAGCCAGCCAATCATGTCAGAATGCATTTGGGTCTCCTAGGAGACTAAGAAAAGGGAGTTTTGGGCACCTCCTTTACTTCCTGCCCACCCCAGACACTCAGATGCCAGAGGCGATCTTCAGTCCTGAAGCCCTCAAAAGGGAGCAAACCTGGTTTGGCACGTAGAGAGAAACACTAGAAGGACCTGTACAAAAAAAATGGTGACAAAAGAAGACTGGGACCTGTTTTAAACAAAGGGGCTTAAAGGCGCCATCTTGAAAAACATGGCTCCCGCGATTTTTAGCTACCGGAGTTCGCGGTTGGGAAAAATCATGGTAGTTCATTGTAAAACCACTGCCACTAGCCATTTCGATAGGAAAGGGTAGCATTTGACTACTACATGAGTTTCTAGACAAAGGGCATACTAGGTAACCCCTCCAGCCCTTATAGTGTGTGCTGGGTCTAGGACTAAAAAAGATTAGTAAAGTCAATTTAACCTTACATTCTCTGGGAAATGGTAGTTTATCCCAGAGAAGGTATTTAAACATTTTGGAAGTCTAAAAAGACATCCCTGTGTCACTGCACTGAGGGTGCTGTGTTACACACATGACAAGATGCCTATGGAGTTATCTTAAAACTCCATAATCAAAGAACACAAGAGTAAATGGAAGAGTCAAAAGAGTAAAAGGATATCTTGGCCTCTAACCCTAGTCTTCCTATCGCCAACACCTACTTCAATGCTTCCGCCAGACAGACCCTCACTGACATCCTCTTTGTCATTCCTTCACCACATCTATGGACTCCTCATATGGTCTCTGTGCTCTGCCCTATCTCCTCCTCTCCCATTAATGGTGGCACTCGCTGGGAAGTTCTCATGGCTTCCTTTGACACCTGTAAAGTCATCATTAATGTCTACCTAGATGGCACTGTCATGGTCCAAAGCCCTCAGGCCAATCTCCTCCTCTTTGCTAGGCGCTTACTTCACCTCATCAATTTCCTCTGATCTCCTGCTGTCCCCTCCTCTCTCCCCTTGCCTACCTTGCCCTCTCTCTCCTCCTCCTCCTCTGCCCCTCCTAGGGCTCTTTCTTCTCTGAAGGGCACGCCTCTGATCTGTACCCCTTCCCGGAAGGTCTTTAAGGCTGGCAACCTTCATATTGCCACTCTCCACTCTCGCTCTGCTGTCAAACACTCCTCTGATATCTGCCACCTCCTTGAAGAACTAGACCTTCATGTGCTTGGTCTTACTGAGACATGGTTCATGGCCAGCTCTGTCACAAGCTTTGACACTCTCCTCCCTGATGGCTACATGATCCTCTCAGCACCCAGATCCTCCCGGTCCGGTGGTGGGGTAGCCCTGATCTTTCCTGAGTGGATTCCTGCCTCTATCATTCCCACTCAGACCTACTCCTCTTTTCAATGCCTTGTCTGTAGGCTTTCTCTCTCGCCTACCTATTCTCTTACTGTGGTTAGCATCTACCAGCCTCCTGGTCAAATCACCTCATTTCTCTCTGAGTGGGCAGACGTCTCCTCCTCCCTTCTGGCCTCTACCACTCAACTCCTCCTCCTCGGTGACCTCAATATACATTTAGACTCTCCTTGCTCCTACTCTGTACTTTTTCGTGACCTCCGTGACTCCCACTCCCTGTCCATCCTCCCCTATGGCACGACTCACTCTGCAGGGCAAACAACCGATTTCTTGAACTCCTCTGACCTGCCCCTCTCCATCCCTCTGACCACTCCTCTCTCCTGGAGCGATCACTCCCTCTCCTCTCATCTCTCCCTCTCTTCCTCCCAAGCCAAGCCTACCCCAACACTGCAACTTACCTTCTCGGACATCCGGCCCATGAAGCGTGTGTTAGTTGGGGCTTTTGCTGCCACTTTTTCTCCCCCCCGTCCACCTTTGGCTGTCTCACATCCTGACACAGCTCTATCTCTGCTCTATTCTTCAATTTCTGATACGCTTGATGCTCTTGCCCCTGTCATGAGGATCCGTTTGAAGTCCAAAGCCAAGTGCAATTCCTGGTATGACTCTGACCTAGCTACACTTAAACGTAAGTGCAGGGCGGCTGAGAGGAAATGGAGGAATTCCTGTTCATCCTCTGACAAACTGGCCTGTAGCCTGCTACAAAGGCAATACCGACTCTCTGTCCTCACCAAGAAGAGAGTCCATTTTCAAGCTCATGTCTCTGCGGCATCTAACAACTCGGCCGAACTCTTTAAAATCTGAAAGGAGCTGGCCAACCTTGCTGCAGTCTCTACCCCTCCTGTTTCTCCCAGGCACTTTGCAATGCCTTTGCCTCTCACTTCATTTAAAAAACCCAGGATATCCTGTCCACCCTCTCCACCCACACCCTTCCTCTCCCCTCTCCATCTGTGCTTGCTGACCCTCCTTTAGCCACACCCCCACCATCCTTCTCGTCCTTTCCTCTTTTTTCCCCTGACAAGGTCACTAGACAATTCCGATCTATGAAAGCCTCATCAAAACAGGTTCATCCCTATTCCTCTAAAACCATCAAGGACCACATTGACACCCTCGCTCCGGCCCTTGCTGATTTTTGAAACACTCCTTTGCCTCGTGATCCTTCCCCTCCCCTCTGAAGAACTCCTTTGTGCATCCTCTTCTCAAGAAACCCTCAGCTGATCCTTCTTGTCCAGCTAACTATCGCCCAATTTCCATTACTCCCTTTCTTGGCAAACTCCTGGAAAAGTTGGCCATCTCTCACCTTAACCTTCATTCCAATTCTGTTGGTTGTCTCCATGACCACCAGTCTGGCTTCAGAGCTGCCAGAAGCAAGGAAACTGCTCTCCTGAACATCCGTGAAGATCTGCTCTCCAACCTTGACTCTAACATTCCCTCTGTCCTCATCCTCCTCGATCTCTCTTCTGCCTTTGACACGGTCAACCATACCATCCTGCTTAACCGTCTCTGTGAAAACCTGGGTATCACTGATCAGGCTCTGGCCTGGCTGACCTCTTTCCTCTCAGATCGACCCTCTCAGGTCCAATTTGGGTTCTTCATTTCATCTATCTTCCTCTCTACCTGTAGTGTTCCCCAGGGGTCTCACCTCTCACCCTGGCTTTTCAACCACTACCTGGCAACTCTTGCCCACTGCATTGCCACTTTCTGCTCAAATTTCCAGAGCTACGCTGATGACACTCAACTCATTTTCAGGCTGCCCTCTGCCACCTCCTCTCCCTCTCTCATCTCTGATTGCCTAACTGCCATTCAAGATTGGTGTACCGCCAATGATCTTTGTCTGAACGCCAGCAAGACGGAGATCCTCTTCATTGGCACACCTTCACCATCCTTTCCCCTCACTCTCTGGCTGGCCTCCATTGGCCCTCCTTCTACCCCCACTTGCGAGGCTAAGAACCTCAGGGTCATCTTTGACTCCACCCTTTCCTTCTCTGCCCACATCTCTGAGGTCTCTAAAAAGTCAAATTTCCGACTGCACCTCCTCAGAGGTACTCTGTCTTTCCTCTCCTTTCCCCAGGGGCCTAGGTCCAAAATACCTTCAGCTATCCCTTCGCAAATACCTCCCCTCTCGAGCTCTTCGCTCCTCTACCTCCAGCTGCCTCAGGGTCAGTCGTTTTGCCACTCTAAAACTTGAGGAGAACCATCTCCGGTTCTGGAAGCACCTCAAGACATTTCTCTTTTCTTCTGCCTTCGCTCCTCCTCTCCCCTGCTGGTCTGTTCTCTCTTGACACCGTGCACCTGGCCACCCTCTGTCCTTCGGGCCCAGTTACCTGCTCACCCTGCCACCCTCCCGCACTGCCTCCGGGCCACCCCTTGCACTGGGGTCTGTATCTGTACCCATACAGCCGCCCTTTTTCTTCCTGCACTTATCAGACCTACCCTGTCTGCTGCCTTAAACCTAGCACTTGCAAATTGCTGGCTTCACTACCACTGTTTGCTGCCTTTATTATTTATTTATTGTTATCTGTTTCTCCTCTGCTTCGCACTTTCCACTTCTCCCCCCCCTTCCATGCACTTTTCCCCTCCCTCTCTCCCATGCAGTTGCGCGTTTTCAATGTCACTGGGCCTAGTAAGATCACTGTTTTGTTCTCCCCTTTTCTCCTCCCTTGCCTTGTCGCGCTCTGAAACGCTTGTGTACGAGCACGATAGAAATAAAATATCAATATCAATATCAATAAAACACACATCAAAATACATGAAAGAGTGGGAAAAAAGGCTCACACTCTTTCCAGGAAAAAAATAAAGTCCTCAAAAACAGCAAAGTTGCTGCTGGTCTCTAAGGTGGAGGGAATTAGCACATTTATGAGAATTCTCCATAACAAGAAGCAATCCTGGTAGCCAAAATCTAAAGTCCATAAAGGAAATTAACTTGAGAAATTCACCAGGAAATATGTCTTCCCCATTGAATAACACTTATAGGCACATCTGTTATGTATATTTTGAAGATCTTCAGATAATCAATGGGAGTGAAGAAGCATATGGAGGTGACACCAAGAAGGCAGTCCTATCATTAATACCAAGCCATCGTAGGCATCTAAAAACACATGTGAACCATATGACCATATCATCGATATTTCTTAATGTAATGATAAAGGTCAAGATGCAAATAGAAAAGGGAGATCCCTCAGAGATAGATCATTAGAGTAAATCATTTTTATATCTGCAAAGGAGACACCATAATCCTTGGAATCACAATTTGGGCTATGTCTAGATACAGAAAAGACTGTCAACTCTAGTGGGGAACCTTGCTTCGGATAGTGTGAAAATGCACAATCAGTCCCACATGCTTAAAAAAGGTCTAGTTTTTACTGCAAACAATCTGTGAAAGTGAAATGTGGGGAATTGATATCTGAAAAATACAAATGCAATACAACTAGAAAAATATTGTTGTGACCCCACCACATTTTATAATAGTACAACAGTCACTAGCAATAGTGAATCAATGTGATAAAGGTTTGAGGGTTCAAGCAATGGAAACAAAGTCATGCTGCATGCAGGTTTTGTGATAATGATTCTACAAAACACGCACATCAGATAGAATAATGAATTGTAACAATAAAAGAATGATTAGCCTTTTCAATGTATAAAAATAACCTGGACGAAAGTAACGTCTTGCATATGAACAACTACACAATGATAAGTATTTTGGGAACTAGGCAATTCAAATGATTAAAAGGTAATGCATACTAACTAGTCTTTACAATAAATAAAAGATTAAACATAAGAAGACAGAAAATAACATCCCTGCTTTACATTTTAAAGATTGAGCCACAATGGGAGACATTACTGAGGATCCCCGTTTTATGGTATTTATTTTTCTGCCTTTTCCATCTGTATCTATACGTATGTATTTGTTGGAATTTTTTCAGTGTTTATCCAAGTATATCATTTGTCATATTAAAAATATAATTAGGAATAAGTATATTACTGTATTTATTTGAATGACTAAAATGCATTTATCAAAACACACACGCAACCATAGAGGATGCACATGGAACGGATGGTTGCTGATTTTGCATCTGACCCAAGCTATATCTTGTCAGCATTTTTAAGAACTTTAATACTATTTTGCATACAACTTTTACACTCTCCATGCTGCCAGTCTACAATGCCATTTGCCTGCATTGCATTACGGACAGAATAGGGAGGCAGAAATAAAGATCTGCATTTTTTTTTTACTCCATTTTTATACATAAATACAGACAGAAAGCAGATTGAACGCAGATTAAAATGGAAAACAGTGAACTGATAAGTGATGAAATAGTTATTTCTAGGGTTTCTGCCATTTCAGGTATTGAAGGCTTTACATAAAGAGAGAGATATATACTTATAACAGCTACTAGGCCTCATTACGACCCAGGCGGAGGACCATGGTGCTATTAGCACCATGGTCCATGCCGGTGTCCGCCATGGCGGAATGGGGGATTACCACCCCATTCCGAGGTTGGTGGGGCGGTTATTCCCCATGCCGCCATGGCCCTTCCCCATTCCCATTTTTGCTGCATAGGGGTCTATGGGAATGGGGAAGGCGCTAATGCGGTACCGTTATTAGCACCAAAGTCCCTTTGCGGGCCCCTACTTTAACGGCTGGAAAAACCAGCCGTTAAGGTCGGGTCCCGCAAAGGGACCTCGTAATCAGGCGTTAAGGGTTTAACGGCGCCAACACCTTTTACGGCGCCGTTAAACCCTTAACGCCAGGTTCATAATGAGGCACATTGTCTTGAAATGCCCAATGAAGTATTACGTTCTTCAAAAATTGTGCTGCAGATCTTCTTAGCAATGTGTCCTTGCCAGTCAATAACAGTATGTCCCGGTCTGTTGCAGATTTTACAGCAGGGAATAATGGTGTTACTAACACAAGGATCTTGAGATAATTGTATATCTGTGCTTAGTGCAAAGGAAGCCACTGCCCTTGATACCCAAAAGAGGTTTACAGTTAGATATCAATATTGTCATGGCTGTTCCCCTGGAGCCAATTAATTTGATGATATGATATGATAGATTATTTATAAAATGCATAATACCCAGAGGTTTCTAAGTGCGAACCCGGGGATCGAACCTGTGTTGTTCTGTGTCATTTTACTTCCAAGGCGAGCACGATGCCGCTGAGCTATCCTCCTGAGACCACTGAGATATCCTCCCGAGACCTCACTGATATTATATTTGAGTGAGTGATTAATTTAGATGTTATTAAAAACATCCGTACACAGTTTTCCCTAAAACAACAAGCATTTACATTTGCAATATAGTGGGCCTCATTACGAGTTTGGAGGCAGCCATACCTTAATAAGGGCATGGCTGCCTCCAAACTCGGGTCCGGGTTCCTTGAATGAGGAATTACAGGGCCATTCCAACCTTGGAGGACCCGGTAATTCCTCATTCAATGTACCCATCCCCATTCCCATTCGAGCCCCCATAGGGCTCAATGGGAATGGGGAGGAAGCTAACAACGGCCCGTTAATAAGGGGCCCGTTGTTAGCTCCCTGGTCGCCTCGTGGGACTCGCAAAGGACGTCTCAGACGTCCAGAGCTGGTCCTCCAAGGGAACCTTGTAATAGGGCGGAATGCGTTTAACAGCACCGGCAGCTCTACCGGTGCCCTTAAACCATTTCCGCGAGGGTCGTAATGAGGCCCAGTGTCTTTCTTATGTTCAAATCTAGAAACACTCAAAACATGTTCTTAATCTTTTGTATAGCATTGTTGTATAGTTAGTAAACATAGTGTATTAAAGAAAATATAGCCTTTGCCTCCTACTCATCCCCTGTTTACTTCTAGAAATGAAAGCAACCTACAAACAATCAGGAATGTTCATAGCCATCGAAGATTTGGCACAGTAAAACTTGAAATTATACTTACAGTAGTGCTGTCAGGAATGGCTAGCCAGGAGAGTCTATTCCAAACCATGTATGCCATTAAATGGACAATGTGAAACAACTCTATCAAAACCCACTCCTTCTAAGGGCAGTGACCTAAAAAGAACCAGAAGCAACAAACTGAAAATAAAAACTGGAAAAAGCTTTTATACACAAACCCACCTATTTGGATTACTTTCTTCTATGCACAAGTGCTTTGTTGCATCAACTTTTTCTGGCAAAAGAAATGCAAGGAAGAGAACAGGTCTTAAAGCACTATGCCCAAGTTGCCAAGTTTGTATCACAAAACACACAGTGGGCCTGATTTACAAAAGCATTTTACAATAGCGTAATCACATTAAAAAACATTGTGTAAATCAGGCCCAATGTTTCACAAAGTATAGTTAAAACCCACCTTACCAAATATATCATGCTGTTTCATTTTTCTATCTTGTTGCTTTGTGTAGAGTACCTGGTGACATATATAAGAGAAGGCTGTGTTTTAACTTTCCCTTTTTTGAGTATCGTTTTTCTGCTGATAGTCTCGATTTTATTCAAAGAACTGGTCACATCTGTTTCCTGATTGCCTCTCTCTTTGAATCTGTTAGCCTTGTCTTTGAGAGGTCTAATGCAGTATGTCTCGTCTTGTACAGTTTTCTTCACTCTGAGAAATTGGCTGTATGGTAGACTTCTAATGGTGTTGAGAGGTTGGAAGTTGAGTCTGTGTAATAAGTTGTTCTGATAGGTTCACTCAAAAAAGAGAAGGTGAAAACACAGCCTTCTCTTATATATGTCACCAAGTACCCCACATATAGCAACACAATCAGAAAAATCATCAACATACACTGGCATTTCCTATCAGAAGATAGAACTCTTGGCAAACTGTACGAGTCCCCACCTGTGTTTGTGTACACTCGTAGCAGGAATATGAAGGACATGCTGGTAAGGAGTGACATTAAAAGACCACCTGAGAAACCTAAGCGATGTGGCACCTTCCCATGCCTAAACTGCACTAATTGCAATCTAGTACAAAAAGGGAACATCATATTTCATCCCAACACAGGGAAAAATATATTCTTAAAAGCTTATGCCACATGTGACAATAATAACATAATTTATAACATGAAATGCCAATGCAGCAAATACTTTGTTAGACAATCATCAAGAAGAGCGAAACTCCGGTGGAACGAACACTGCTCCTATATTCACACAGGGAATAGCAAATGAACAGTAGCACTGCACATTCTAGAAGCAAAACATCAGATTTCTCAAATGAGATTCCAAATACTTGAAACAATTGAGAAAAGAGAGAGGGTGCAATATCGCTAAACTGCTGGATCAAAAAGAAACCTTCTGGATAGAAAGGCTTCCTTTATCCATGGGGAACGAATGAGGAATGCAATTTCTCATGTTTTCTCTAAACTACAATGAGCGATCCCTATGAATGCACAAAGACATTTATTTTCTCCATGCCAGGCTATTGACACCACACATTATCAACATAAGTGGCCAAGTTACAGTATACTGTTGAATGTATAACACATTAACACATTTGTTGTAAATTTTGAAAATATCCATATTGAAATACCAATCATTGTACACCTTATGACACGTGCTATCTCGATCATAAGGTCATGTAAATGGTGCTCATTAAAAATGTAACTAAATCATGTTAAAGATGTTGAAGAAAATGCATGTCTCCACTCAAAAATGGCTAAATAACAGGTTAATTAGTAAAAGTTTCTTCCACCTTTTTGCAAAACATATCTACCGAAACTGGTTAACTATAGTCAAACTAGGAATTGTATGTAACATTTGGAATGTTAATGGAAATAATATAAATTATGTTGAAGAGAATGTATGTCCACGTCTTAAGAATAACTGGGAAATTCTTCTCTCAATCCATGTAAATACATCAACCAAATTTGGTAATCAATAGCCAGATCAAGAATTTAATTCAATACCTGGAATACTATGGGTATATATGTTAATAATAGAATCATATAGGAATGGGTCTCACAAATGAACACGGAAATGCATTAGTGGAAATAACCTACCGGTAACTAGATTACAACAAACTGTATTGACCAGCAACATGAAGATTTACATATTGTGTATTAGCATATGTTGTCTATCACGTTACTGCACAACGTTAACTCAGTTTTTTAATGATGCTAAAAATGTCTTTTACTCAATGTATTCACTACAGATTCTTGATATAGTTTTTGTATTGGAATATTACCAGTAAGATTGTATAGACCACCGGTACATTATAGAAAAGCTAACATTACTCCGCATCTATATACAGAATTTAAAAATGGCCACTGGCACGCCATGACGTGGTCACACCAATGATGTCATTGTGTTCCGATTGCCGGCACCATTACTAACATAAAAGCACTGCGGGACACACAGGCAACAACTTCACAGCGGTACTGGTGTCCCATGTTGATGCTTTCTCAGCAGAATCAAGGTAAGATGCCTCCTGAAAATGAAAATAACTTTAGCAAGCAGGATTTTGGAGATAAAGCTTAACAATATGTATTTTCAAAACAGTCCATCGGGATAAGAACTTAATAGGAACCCCAGAAATCCTATCAAGATAAGGTATGACTTCTTTGCCTTTTAGACAAGTTAAACATATATACTAAAGGGACAGAATAGTACAGATGCCCAACTTACTTACATTTCAGATGCTACAATAGGTTCCATGTTTATAGAAAAAGACTGTGATGAAGTGAAATCTTCTATAAATTGACAGCAAACATTAACCATTTACAGAAGTTTCAAAATAGGCTGGTAAATATGTCAAGAATAACATGGACAGATATGATAAGGGAAATTGTGTGAGACAAACGACTTGCATCATGGTTATTTATTAGTTTCTACAAATTGATCTCTGAAGATGGTCGTTAGGACTGGAATGCATTGGACACCCTAGGAAAGCCTATGTCTCTGTGAAATAAATACTTCTGTTTTTTAGACACATCCATGCTCTTGTAAAGAACTCATTTTTGCAAATATGAAGAAATGAAATGCATGGAATGCACACATGTAAACCTTTGGGGATACCTTCCCACAGGTCCTTCCAGATGTTTGGGTCACTTAACCCAGACAAAATTCCTAGATATACATTGTACTCCACTGCGCAAGTGGAGCTTTTTTCTGGCTACGGGAACAAATAACTATTTTGAATAATTACCCCATATATTACATATATCTAATTTATATATCAGCGGTGCCCACTCAATCATTTGAAACCAATTATTCTTGCTCTTTCCATCTCTGCTACTTTCTCTTACAAACATCTAATAAGAAAAAGTCTCACATAGGACGCCCAAAAGGATGCCCCGATTCTCATGATTCTCCTCCACCCAAGTGTCACTCAATGACATGCATATTGCTCAGTCATTACAGGAGACAGACACTGAATGCTATTTCCCACTTTACTGAATCTCTACTATAATCTCCCACAAATACTGTGGATTACGTGTCCTGGCACATTAGTCACTCGCTCACTTCAAGAGACAAATTCTGCACTGTATTATTGGCCCTTCTGAATCTCAGCTGCTTTCTCCCACCTGTATCTCATGATAATGTGTTTCGAACAAGATGCCTTCATGGATTCCCTCCTCTCACTGCCCCTCCACCCAAGTGTCACTTGAAAGCATTTGTGCCATTCACTGACTTCACTGGTACCTCCTTGAACCTCTGTGATAATCTCCCACAAATATTGTATGATAGTGTGCATTGCTCAAGCACATTCCCTGTTCCTGCTCCTCCATCAAAATGTCATGTGCCTTAAGAGATGCACACTGAATGGTATTTCACATCTCTCTTGACCTCTGATACTTTCTCACACAAATATTGTGCAATCCTTTATCTGGCACAAGCTGCCCTCTAGGATTTCCTACTCCCCCTTCTTTGCCTCTTCCCACTATGGGCCTCCAGATTGTGTGTGTGTTATTCACTTACTTCAAGAAATAGAAGCTAAATGGTATGTACTGACTCCATGAATCTCTGATACTTCATCTACAGTGTGTAAGCTTTTGTCTAACACAAGCTTCCTTCAGTGATTCTCTGCTCCTCCACCCAAATATTACATCAAGGCATGTGCGTAATTCACTTAGTTCAAGAGGCAGACATTAACAGCCAGATTCACAGAGTGTATTCCTATGGAATTGAACCATTATAAAACGCTTTTGTGAATCAGGCCCTAAATGGTGTTTCTCAATTACCTGAATCTCTGCTAATTTGTCCTACAAATACCCCAGGGGCATATATCTCACCAACGCTGTCTTCAGGGCATCTCTCCCACTCGCTAATATGAAGTACAGGTTGGAAAGAGAATGCTATTTTGTTCATAGCATGGTTCATTTTGAATCCCATAAACAAAATGAATGCCTTTTATCTCCTACCTTCCACAATCATCCGTATTTTCTGGAGACTCCTATAGGTGTAATACCAAAGCAAACATAGTTCGTGAGTGCAGCATGGTAACCCAATCTGCTCTCACTATCAGGGATTCCCTCGCCGAAGGCCATTTTATGGCCCTTCTGTTTTGCACCGATTTCAAATCTCTGAATGTATCACACAAAATTGACTGAAAAATCAAAACCCATTTAAACAAAACTTACTCTAAGTCCAATTTCTCATTACCTACTGCTGTACTTCTTCCTTCACAGCTACTGTCACTCCAGTGTATCAACTCTTCCCTAGATTTCCTAAGCCTGTCTCAAGCAATAAACTCATTCTTCTCCTCTCCAAAATCTGCCTATCAATGGAAATCATGTATGTCCCTCTTCTCAGGACACAGTTCCAAACTATCTCTTGGGAAACCAGTTCAGTGAAACAGTCAGTTCATCATAAAATGAGCTCCAACCACAGTCAGAGTGTGAGTGGTTGGAATAGTAGAAGGGTGGCATTTGGAGAAAGTTGTGGATGGAGAAGCTAGAGAATGGAGGGTGTGACTGGACAAGCAAAGACGGGTGGTAGAGAAGGGGCTTAGGAAAGATTATGAGCAAGTTGGATATTTGTTGGAGGAGGTTGCGGATTACTGGAGGAGGTTGGAAAACATCCGAAGGTAGAGGTAGGAGATTTGTTCAAGGATGTTAGAACAAGTCAGAAGGAGTGGGCAGAACATTTGTGGAACAGGTTGAAGAGTTTATGGAGGAGGTTTGCAAAGATCAGAAGGAAGAGGTGTGCAGATTACTGTGGAAAGTTTATAGCGATTGAAATATGTCAGAAGGGAGTGGCAGAAGGTAGACACAGACTGTGAAGAATAGGAGAAATTGGGTGGTTTGATGAGGTGGTGGTGGATCACCAAGAGGCAGCTGGATGTGTAGCTTTGGAGGAGTCAATGAACCAGCACGAGTAGGTGGTGAAAATTCAGGAGGTGGGAGGAGGAGCACAGGTGGAGCCCATGAATGGAAAAAACCTCAATATGAAGGGTGTGTACCAGGGTGGCTTGTGGAATGACCATATGGCATAACAACAAGGAGGATAGGCCAGAACTAGTGTCAGAGAATAATACGAGGAGGGTCCTTCTGAGAAAGGGTACTCTGAAATTGCACACCCACATCTGTTGAATCCAGAGACCTCCAACCGCCAACAGCAGCCCAGCTGGAGAACGTAGCCTTCTGTCCTGTTGGAAAATCTGTCTGTACTTTGTTGGGAGTCCAGAAGACACAGCCTCTTCAAGAGGTATAACTAGTACACCAACGGCTTTATATTTCTTTTAAGAGAAGCTATTTTATTTTTGTGACAGGTTAAATACATTATGTAAATCCTTGTTGTGTCTGTGACTTCTGTGGTTCCCAACTGAACCTCAGTCAGACACTGCCTGGTGTTGTGATGTTTATGAAGATGAGATTGTGTCATACATCCAGGACACTTCTCAACCTACCACCCCGAGCATCAACACACCACATCTACTGGTTCAAAGATATTAACTGCAGGCGAACAGAACAACAGCTCAAAATGGGTGAAGCCTGTCAGCTCTAAAGACGTTTAAGGCTAGCATTCATTGAAATCTGCACCACATGTGTGTTGTCTATAGCCATTGAGACATTCACATAATTAACGTGTTCTTCCACCAACATAAACAAGAATGTGGTTGACCTCAGAAAGGTAACATATGTTTGGCAGGGGATTAGGGGAGAGAGCCATATGCTGAGGGTGTGTAATACACCTCTTGGTATCCTGCTAGGAATGACACACAATCCCTGAGCCTATAGCTGTTCCTTCCCAGGCAGCATATGGATTCACCAGGACTCCAGAGGGGTCTCATGGAGATTCAACCCAAAAACAAGGGGCTTCTTTTGTGTTAAGCCTGTCAGAAGTCCCCATTTAGAAATGACCAATACATGAGTGTGGATGCTATGAACAAAGCTGATTTGAAATAAACCAAAGGTATTCATGTAATAATATGTTTAGCAGATGCACAGTTGTCAGCGCTTATTATGAATCGATGCAACATCACACAGAATACACAGGGTCCGACAATTTCCCTAATCATCCTTGGATAGCTGAAACAGTCCACCTGGGCTGCATGCAATGAGTCCGTTTGTGCTTGAAAGATACTATTCATTCATACCTCAAACCCGTGTGTGGTAATGGTTTTCAGAATTGATTTTTTGTTGGCATACGTTTTACTTTCGTTGATTTTTCGATGCCTATCACAAATTATTAATTGATATATTATCTATACAATACATCTATTTTGCCTAGGACATAGAGACTCGGTGGGGCACTACCACAAAGATTGGTTTAAACATTTCTTATATATAGTGCATTTGTGACCTTATATTATGTAACGTATATGGTATACTTTGTAAATATTGTGTTGTTGTTGCATATACACTTCAATTGAGGGTGTAGTAATACAGTGTTTATTAAAAACCGGTTTTTGAAGCAAAGTGGATTGATGGTTGGTTATTATGTGTATGCAAAATACTATTTTGTAAGCAGATAAAACGGTAGAAATCATATTTACATTTTTACAGAGTCCATCTCTTTAATGATAACATACTAATGAATTCAATGTTGATAGTGCCCACATTATGCTCGTCTCTTATGGAAAGTAAACTCGTTCTCTATTTTAATGTAGCAGAGGGGCGTACTCTTTAGTTGCTCACATGCTATAAACCTGTTGCCTTATATGTTGGTGCATATTCTAATTTTGGAAAACAAAATAACAGCAAAGCCCCCATTGAATATAAGAATTAATATTTTCTGGTAGGTTCGTTTTGATAAGGAGTGGAAATTACATAGACATGACTGTGTACGTTGCTTACAATTCCATATTGTTTTTCTGGTATTTCCTAATTTCAGCAAGTTCTGAACCACTGTGTCGACAAACGGTTCCCCTTTGTTTATTTGTATTTCTATTTTATTGAGCTTCTTGAAAACAATGGGAGGTGCAGTTGTAAATGTACAACACTGAGTTTAAGGCAGAATCTGATGACGGACAGTTTGTTTCTGATTACCACTGGGAAATTGTTGCAATGCTTGACGTTGACAGCATCAAGGGAGTGGCCACCATGAACATTTCTGCAGAACTTTGAGAGAATTAGCAAGTTTAGGGAGGCACATCTAAGGTTCCTGGGAGGGATATGATTTTTATTCTGGGTGTGATATAGAATTTGGGTTTGTTAGAAAGATTCTTGTGAGGGACACAAACGTGACTTTTTTTTCTTGGATTGGAGACATTGCAAGGTATTTCAAGGCTGGTGAGATTGATCCATAGGTTTACGGAAGAAAATAGTATTGTAAAGTTGTAGTTGTCAGGTGGAGTTATTGTTGAATAAAAGACTGGTTTCTGTTCTTCTTAGTCGATAATAATCAAAGTATTCTCCGGAAGTAGGTCATCAGTTTCACAATGTGTCATCACCCGAGTTTCTTCATAACAATGGTTACTGTAGCATGTTTGTTTGGAGATGGAGTGATGATCGCAGATTTAAGGATGGCTATAATCAATACACTCGGAAGCAAGGCATTGCACAATGTTTTGAACCGTTTGGACATGAATTGCATTTATTTTTTCATCAGGGAGGTAGAGCAAGGATGGCTTTGTTCACCTGATGCTTTTAATTTCCTGCCAAATTCAAGAATCTCTCCATACATCATATGCATACATTTGGGGGTGATGAGAAACTGGACTTCCAGGGAAGTAGTGAGTGCAGTTGGAACAGTGAGAAAAGTGGACATTTTCCTGAAAGTGAGTTTGAAGATCAGAAGCGAAGAAAGTGGCTGGCAGACGTAGGAGTGTGATTCAGGGGTTTTCTGCATTGAATATAGACCTTAAATAACAAAGCCGTAATCACAACTTAAGTCTGTTGCACTAAAATGTGTCCTTGGGTAGGCAAGAATTATGCAATGTTTGGCCTAGTGTATTTTGGAATTGCCAAAGCTATCCACGGCTTGTTTGACAATATTGTTGAAGATGTCATTAAGCAGGTCAGGATCTGAGGAAGACCCAAGGGTATAGATGGAGAGATTAAAGTTGTCTTCAGAGTTAGGTTTGGACAAGATATTAAGACAAGAAATGATTATACGTTTCTTCATGGGTACTTGATGAGAAGGAGGCACAAGGGCATGCCTGTTCCAAATAACTTAACAGGGTAAGGTTGGTCCTGTCAGATTACCTAGCATGAGTATGTGTTTACTCTCGTTTTGGAAGGCAGGCAAGAGTTCAGCTAATTTAGTTAATTAGATGGGGCCTGGGCCTGGATGGTGGTAGGGAATGAGGATTGGCATTAATCTTCATATATAAAGCTGAATGTATGTGTGTGTGTATGTTTTTCTGGCTATACCAATCCACACCGTTGAATCCACGTCTTCCAAATTTTGCATGGATTTCTCTTTTGTCTGGGGTAAGATTGTAGTCTATGTTTGGATACAAAAATCTTATATGCAAAAATAAATGTGTATGTGTGCATATATGTTTGTCTGGCTATAGAAATCCACACTGTTGAACCCACTGATACCAAATATTGCATGGAACCTCATTTGTCTGGGGCAAGATTGTAGTCTATGTTTGGATGCAAAAATCTTATATGCAAAAAGAAATGTGTATGTATGCATATATGTTAGTCTGGCTATACAAATCCACACTGTTGAACCCACTGATACCAAATATTGCATGGAACCTCATTTGTCTGGGGCAAGATTGTAGTCTGTTTGGATGCAAAAATCTTATATGCAAAAAGAAATGTGTATGTATGCATATATGTTAGTCTGGCTATACAAATCCACACTGTTGAACCCAGTGCTACCAAATATTGCATGGATTCCTCATTTGTCTGGGGCAAGATTGTAGTCTATGTCGGGATGCAAAGAAATGTGCTGCTTAGACACCCTAATTTACTGGTGCACACCCCCACTGCCCCCCCCCCCCCAATTCACTACAGGTACTAGAAGGAGGCAACACGTATTAGTACTGTATACAGTTCAAAACTGTTTATTGGAGCATTTTTAAAGGGAATTTAAAAAAAGTGTTTTTTATCACGCCACTCCAAATATAGGAAGTTACAGTTTACTTAAGTTAATTCACGAGAAGAGAGCACAATCAATCAATTTTTCTTGGACAGTTTCTCAAATGTGCTGGAGCCATTACGTGACTGAAATATGCTACACAAAAAATGAACATCACATGGAAAAGCTCCACCTGATGCAAAGTGAAAATCAATATCAAGAGCTTCTGAAGCACAACAACAAACAGCAGAATGGCTTGCAGACCAGAGGACAAGAGCAACTTTCTCCAGGGCAAATCCGATGCCAGAGCAAACTGAAGCAAGACTTGCTGATATGAGGACAAGAGCAGCATCCCCTAGGGCACATGAGACACCACAGCAAGCTGAAGCAAGACTTGAGGACAAGAGTAACATCCTCCAGGGCACATGAGACACCACTCAATCAGGACACGGGCTACGGCGGGTACCCCAGCTAGTGAGGTGTATATTAGCATATTTCTAAAAGAGCAAGTAGGGCCAGTTTGGGGAAAAAAGTAATATTAATGTTTGAGGAGTACTCTCGGAACACAACACCATCCTAAATACAAAGACCACATTTACATTAGGGAGTGAAGAAAAAGCAATTTCTCCATAATGCAAATGGATTATTTTCCCTATGTTGTCCCAAAGGTTAAGCCAAAACAAAAGGGATATTGAGAATCCAAATGAATACTGTACACATAGTGACTACCAAGAATCTGCTTGGACACACTCAGAATGAAGATCTTCACAAGGTTAAGTGATCATCATTGTTACGATATGATTTGTACAGCTAAAGATGTAGAGAGAATTATATAACATTAATGCAATTTGATTTAAGATATATAATATTGGTTGTAGCACAAGAACATGAATCATTTTCAATTAGTATTCGATTTTTTACTTTTAGAACTTGTTGACTTTAACATGTTATCATTGAAATATGAAATTCAGTGATTTTGAACCAATAACACAGATGCACATGTTCACATCCATGACCTCCCTCCTTAACTATTTCACAAACCTAACTCCTTTTTATTTTTATTTAACTTTATTTTCTCATCTATTTCATCACACTCAAATATTCCATCTTTTTAACAATGAGCAGTACATTATGCATTCTGTCATAATTTGAAACGGATTTGTTTCATGCAAAACTGGTATGATGTGGTTTTTAACTTGTTTTTTTAAATTTGAATATGACATCTGCTTCTTTCATATGTGGCCACAAAAGAAAGAGGAATATATTATTAACATGGGATTCACAATGCACCTAACATCCCTGTCAATAATGCCATGAAGTAATTATGAGATGTTTGTACAAAGACAAGGAAAAAGACCAACCAGGTTGTTGTAATTTCCCTATGTTCAACTTCCAGAGAATTTTGTTTAACTATTCTGTTAAAAGATTACACATTTTTACTGTGTTTACTGTGACAAATTCCCACGAGGCTAGGGAGGTGAAGTCGCTATCCGATAGTCCCTCTGGGGATGGTACTCAGCAGGCTGATCTCAAGTGGAGGAAAACCACCTATGGGACCAGTGACAACCTGGGTAGAACATCGTAACCCCATAACCCACCTTACCCTGACACACCTTCGTACCGCCATCACACCAACACTATCCCTAATATTCCTATATGTTTTTGTAGATCTATCAAAATGGGAAGTACTGGGACGAGGAAGAGTGCAGAATCCACAAAGGGAGATTATCATATAAATACAGAGATGAAAGAGAAACTAATTGACCCACTGGAAGATCTCCAAGTTGATACTTAGACAAAGAAGAGGCACAAAGCTGTGCAGATGGCCCCGCAGAACCAAAGCAAGCATTCTAGCTGCATCATGTGAGGTATGAAGCAAGTTGTGCATAAAAGAGAAGAGGGACAACCAATGTTGTCAGACCCACACTGGAGGAACTGGGAGATTCGAAGCATTATGAATCAGAGTTGACAGGGGAGCACAGACTGGGACGCTTACCCAGAGGCAGAGGCATCCCTGAAAGGTCCGCCATGGAGAGATGGGTGAAGGTGGAGAAAAAAAAGGGTAACCAGTCCATCGTCGAAGCTGGTACGTGTAGTCAGCTGGAGACGTGCAACCCAGGAACAGCGGAATGCTGCAGAGCCTGCGCAGCCCTGGGGAAGCCAGGAAAGACTAGAACAGGAAGGCAGAGAAGACCACAAATTACTGGTTGATGCTGGTAAGCACCCTACAGAGATGTTGGTGTGACACCCGAAGGGCAGAAGATTAAAGAAAGATGGGCCCGGGACCTGCAACTCATAACAAGCAGCCTCCTAAGCCTACTTCCTCATTGCAGTGGCAGGGTAATAAACCAGGTGTGCCAAAACCCTCAGAAGCTAACAAAGCCCGGGTCTGGGACCTACACCCACAGGAGAGCCATACATTAAGCCATCTTCTTTGTCACAGTACCTGGCAGGCGAGTGAACCAGGTCTGCCAGAGCAGGAAAAGAAGAAACATCTGTTTCTGGGACCAACACCCACAGAACTGTGCAAACCATAGTGAGAAGCCAGGGGAAAGGAGATAATTGTTACACTCACCTTGTCTCTGCGGGGACATCGGGCGCTGATGCATGGGTGTCTGCTTCCCTGGCTTGAGGCGCTGTGCGATTTCTGTTCCCTGGACTGGCCTTGGGTCAGCTCCTATGACAAAGGAAAGGGTGGTGAGTGAGACTGTCTGTGCATGCCACCCGTGACCCCCACCCTGCTCCTTCCACACGGGTTCCCCATTCCAGGGTGCTCTCACCTTGTGTATTTAATTGGTTGGCCTCCTTCTTGCTTACTCTCAGCAGGGTCGCAGTGTCCTGTAGGATCCAGTTACTTCACTGACCCTTGAGGTCGAGTGGCAACCCAGTACTCCTGTGGTCGCAACTCGTGTTGCTTGTGTTGCTCTGCTTGTTATTGTCTGTGTTAATCCGTTATATTGTATGGTTGTCTATGTCCAGTTATCTGTGTTGTCCTTTGCTGTGTACCACAGTCCATTCTTGTTTCCCTGTTGTGGCTTGTGTCGCTGTTGTGGCAATAAACCCTCCTCGGTGTGCGTTGGTTTGGTGCAATGCGTGTGAGCGACTGAGCCAGTGGCTCAGGGTGGCCTGTCTTGTGTCTAGGGGGCCAGCGCAAGCTCAGCTGCGGTTTGGAGTGATATAACCTGTTCTTTCTTTCTCTTTTCCAGGTGCCAGTGAGCCGGTGTGATGAATGAGTCCGGTCAATGGCGATGGAAGCAGTGAATAATGCACGGTGGTGACAGGATGCGATGAATGAGTTCAGCAATTATCCTTGTTTTCCTTCTCTTGCTTCTGCAGGTGCCGGCGACCGGTGAAAGCTGGAGTTCTCCTCGAAAGACCGGGTCGTTGCTGGAGGCACAGGTAAGTCTGAGCAGGTGAGTATGCAAGGCCCGATGGTCTCCGGCTTTTCTTTGCAGGTTTGTGGATTATTGCTGGCAGGAGTTCCTCAGAGAGCATTACGCTGGTAGCTGCAGAATAACGTGAAGCATGCCTTAGGGCTTGGGTGGGGCTAATAAAGCCAACCACGCCCTCCCACTCCCTTTGTGCAACTAATTCCAGAAGCTCTCTGTCACACCCATGATTGCAGGATAATGCAAAAGCTAATGGCTTAGAGCCATGCCCGTAGCTGCAGATTAGCACAGAAGTCAATTACTCAGTGGCAGACCGACAATACCTGTGTTTTCCTTGAGGTTAACTCCATTAGCCTGGTGCCATAGGCACCAGGAGTGGGTCCAGGTGGCCCTCCTTTGAGGTTCGATCCAATTAGAGCCCTTAAAGTGCCCCAATGTTCCCACTACTGCTGAGCTGAGGCGATCTGGTCAGCTCATCATGACAATAATACCCCAGACACTGTGAACTATAACATTGAGCTTGAAGAAATAGAGGGGTAGGGATTGATTCCCGTTGGTACGGTGCATTGCCAAAATCAAATCTACAGAAGGTCAGGGAAAGGGGCCATTCCCCTGACACTGGAGACTGTTCCAACAAGCCAGAGAAAAGCCAGATGAAGGGACTCATCCCCCTGGCAGTGTGAATTGTGAGAGCAAGTTTGAAGATTGACCAGCGGAAGAAATTCATTCCTCCTGGAGTGGGAAAGACCAGGGGAAGGGAGTCATTCTGCTGGGATTCTTGTAAAGCACAAGAACAGTTAGAAGGGACGCCATACCACCTTCTGTTGTGTACTTTGATGCCAAGAACGATCAGGGGGAGGAAGCCTTACACGCCCTGGTGCTGCGCACCATGAAGCAAAGCTGAGGAAGGACCAGGGAAGGGAGTCATTACCCTGGCACTGTGAAAGTATTAAGAACAAGATAACTGTAGAAGGGAGGCATTCTCCAGTGACGCAATAGTGAAAGTAACTGTGTGCAATAAGGAGTGTTAATGTTTGAGGGGGGACTTTACCCTTTTGAATTAAATTGAGAATGTTTCTACTTATTTGTTTTATATCCTAGAAAGGTACTGAGACCTGGAGAAGGGAGTCTTCTCTCGGGCACAATTCCCAGCTGCCAATTGGAACTATAATCCAGTGTCCAGGGAGTCATTCGTCTGGACCAAGAAGATCCAGTATCTCTTTAGTTTAGTTGCTAGTCTAAGGGATAGAGGAAGGTGTTTACATACATAGTTGTGGACTCTTTTTATTTACTTGGACATTCTACCAGATTCCTTAGTTCCTTAGTAGAGGCAGGGAAACCCCTCTTAGAGATTGGCAGAGATAGGTGTCCTCTGTATTCTTGAACAAATACAAGTCTATGCAAACAATCATACCACCTGTGTGACAGTCTCCTCCTTCTACACCTTTGACATTACACTTTAAAATAGCTCTATGATTGCACAATACTTCAGGTCCCATTCTGAGTTTGGCTGAGTGACAGAAAAGTGGTAGTAACAGGATTATCACCACTTTAACCACTCTACCAAATCCCGAGTTTGGCCATGAAGTTGATTGAGCTCCAGCATCATGCTGGAGGTAAATCCTCCACCTCACCACAGACGAATTGGTGAAATCCTTGGAATTACTGCCAGTGGAATTTCCTCCGGTGGCAATTCTGCCAAAATCCACATACAGCCCTATAGGCCCAATAAATGGGGGCTTACACTTACTAAAACCACTTGTAATCTGCCAGTAAATCCATAGGGCCAAGTAGTGGAAACGATAATTTCATTTGGAGGTAGTTCTGCAGAATTACCACCAAACTACTGCCAAAATCTGTAATGAGGGCCTTTGTTTGTTAATGGAGAATGATTTGGCAAGACTGCCTCATTTCTCAGGCATTATTATGCCAACATTTGGAACACACTTTGGATCCCTCTTGTGTTTGCATCATTACTCTTGTAAAGAAATGTTTTTGTTTTATGATTTTATAAATCATTACGGCCTGATTTACAAAAAATGTTTTGACATGGGAAAGTCCCAATTTGTAAATCAGGCCTATAGAATATATATGCATCCTTTACATGAGTATTTCTTTCATTCTTCTTGATAAAGTGTTACCCTGCATCATTCAACACTTTCAAAAGAACTTAATATGAGAAAAACATTAAAGGGCGGTTCATAGTATACAATAAACAGATCACTAAAATACCATGTTGTACAGTTAGAATAGCACAGTATAAAATGATTCATTCATTGCATAGTCGCATTATTAATAATAATACCTATAATTCTAATTGTGGTATTTAGATCTATAAGTGTCCGAAGCATGAGAGTATTGGCAGCAAATAATATATGTAAAAAAACAGCACTACATTGCCCGAGATAGTGATTTTCAAAAGGAGTAACATTGTTTTAGCCCTGGTTTGTGTATGTGCCTTGCAAAATAACATAAAGTGCATAACAGTTTCAATTACTCCAAAGCAGAATAGATACGGGGACTCTTCAACGTGCTTACCCTTACACGTCCCTATCACAGTTTCAAACGTGCGTAGGCTGAATCTCATTCTTTTTTTTATTTACGGTTTTATACAGCAGTTATTACAACAACCTTTTAACACATAAGAAAAGATAAATGAGAAAAGAGTAGAGAAACAGGAAGTGAAGATAAATCAAGAAAAGAAATGTATCCATAATTGCCATGATAATCAATGGAACCATGTTAAATACCCTGGCCCCAGTGAAGCAAAATCAATTGGTCATGAGGTAAACAAGATGACTTAATTATTTCAGAATCTTCTCTTTCTACAGAAAATGTATCTAAATACATTCCATTGGAAATATGCTTTGCAGTTTTCCCTCATCAGATTCGGTTCCTCAAAATAATATGCCATATCACTTAGGTTACATAGATTTCTCCAGACTACCAAATATCTGTCTTCAAATCCTTAGTAAGTTTTGAACTTTTGTGCCCCTATATTGAGATCCAGAAAACGGGGTGGATTCCAGTTAACTATATGTTTTATGTATCCAATGTGTTAATCAATATTGTTTTTTGTACCTATTTTATAAAATATGGTTCAGAATAAGGCAGCCACATTGAGGATTTGCAAAACCTGTTCTCCAACATTTTAGGATTATCAAGTACCCATATATCAGCTCTGTATAAGGCTATCAAGTTGAACTTGGATCGATAAACTGTCAGCATTCTGTCAGTAGGATGGGATCTTAGAGATTTGCTAATGTGAGGAATCCACACACCTGCTTGCTTTACTTCCAAATGTGTTCTGTTGTTTAGTAAGGCGTATTCCGAGGTAAGGTAATCACATCCATCTGCACATGGGGTGGATACCTCAACCAAGCATAAAACACCTGTAGAATTAGCCGTAGTCCTAATCAATATTGGTGCTGATTAAGAAACATCAATTTCCATAACACACAATCTCATAAAATCAGTTTATTTAAAACATGCTTTAAGGCCCTTTAGTTCTGACGATTAATATCACAAAATCTGCATAGACTTACAATGAAACCACACATAAGTGTATTTAAGGTACATCTGGGGTAGACTTCTTCAGTTTCTCTTGCAATACAAACATATGTTGGTTAAATGGGAGCGGGGCAAGCACACTACCTTGCCTTATCACTAAATGAGGAATACCCTAGTACACCAACAACGCCTATCAAGCCTCACCATTTCATTTGTAGAGTCATGGGGCTATTAATAATGCAAAAAACATACCTAATTTTTCCACAATGGTCTTGGTGCCAAAGATTAACCATGTAAAGGATTTCCACTAATACCAGATGAATTAGGATTATTGTGTTTAACCAGAATATATTGCCTGGGGCATGGTGGTCTACTTGAGAAGGACCTGGTATGAGAGGACTAAATTCACTGTCCAAAATATGAACGAACCCTAAATATTTTATTGAATCATTTGGACGCTTCCTGTGGATTTCATCTTGATTTACACACATGCACATTTTAATCTTTTTTTTTTAATATATATGGAATATTTGTGAGCTTATACTGTGGACTTTTTAAAAAAATGTTGAATTGCATTTTGTATTATTATTCAGTTCTATTTTGTGTATGGTTTATGGATAATTTCCTTCCGAATAAACTTAATATGAATAATGAATATATTTATAAATCAGAAGGAACCAATTCAGTGCTTGAGTCTGAGTTCTTATTCTACTAAATACAAACTCAGTAATAGACTACATGACAGAAGCTCTTTGGGGCAATATTTCGTAATGTGGTTGTCTATATGTTTCAGGAGTGAAAGAATGTTCTTTTTTTTCAAAGTATATTTACACGTGCACACCAGGAGGATGACATCATCGGCAAAAACCAACATCACACCAATACAAGTCCAATGGGATAAATTGGTGTAACAATACTTCACTGTGATTGCAAATTGACGAATATAGATCTGACACACGCTCCTTCTTCTGTTTCGAAATGACCCTGCTCAATAATGGAGGTCTCAACGTGTAGAAAGCAGAGACGGGTTATTCCATGTGTTCAGCCAACACACATTTCTAACCAAAGTCGATTAGATGGATTTAGACCTTGAGAATAGATGATGTTTTATTTTATCTACAAATTGAGATAAACGCCAACAGTTACCTATGTGTAGGCATTTATCTCAATATGTCATGAAGTGAAGCCCTCTATCATTGCGTCTTGAACTCTCTCTCGGCTATATATTTGTAATAGCTATGTACTATACAGTTTTTTATTGTATGTATTTCACTGTTGTTCTCTGTGCCTTGTATTTGATTGTAACCTTAAGCAAAGCGCCCAGATGCCCATGGGCTTGGTGCGCTCAACAAATAAACTAAACTAAGCATCACTCCGCTCCTGAGAGGTAGGCGTGACCCATTGACCACTTCTACCAATCAGTGTGCGAAGGAACGCTAAATGAGACCTGTCAGCAAAAGTAAGATGGCGCCTTGACAAAACCCCTGTGACACGCCCCTTCTGAGCATTTCAAAGTGCTGTTTTCTTGGGTATGCACGTTTACAGATATAACCTTGCCAAAGGTCTCACTAAACGCCATGTTCTTCCTTCATTTAAATTATCTAAGCTGATCAGATGCTTAAAATTGTAAAATGTTTCTGCATACCAATTTCATCATCTCAATAGCATTCACTTCAAAGGTTGCATTGCTCAAGAAACGATACACATGATAATACAACCATTATGCTGAATACTGCACAAACCCATGCGCAACAATAAAAGTCATTGGGGCTCATTTTAAAGTCCCTGCATATTTAACTGCAGGGACCTGATACGTTAACATTTCAACATAAGTGAGTCCCCACACCTAATATTGCTCATTTGCATAGCAGAGTTCATGAGTGTAGGGTGAAAGGGAGTGTGCAAGCATGTACACCATCTTTTGCCGTTAGACTCTGACATGCAAATGAAGTAAACTCTGTCTGTCATGCATGCATGGCAGGTGGCGTTTACATTGGATTCGTATGGGATCCGCCTGTTTTTTGCTGGCGTATAAAGCCTCGGACTCCATAGGGTACCCCTGTATTTGCGCGTATGAAAATGTATGCCAGCGCAAGTGCTGGGGCGTTAAGCAAATCACACACCTAAAGGTTTTACCAAGATGTTTACACGTCTGATTTACTTCATGGCTCATTGAAAATGATCGCTATTGTGTTTTCTGTTCAGAGTCAGTGATTTCCTTTTAATTGTAAACAATGCAGAATATACATTTTCATGCGAGCTCTTTTTTAATTGGTGCAAACGTGATGGGTGCCTTATGTGAAGAAAATGGCTGACTCGTGGAGCAAAGAATTGAGTTAACAGACTGAGTAAAGTGCTGTTACATCGTTAAGGAACTTTGCTCGCTTTCTGAAGCTTCATTTGGGCAGACTTGCATTAACATTTCAGCTGTGTATGAGCCAGTTTTCGATCAATTGCTTTGAGTGTTACTAACTCACAGCTGAAGTTTTGATGTTTTGTTTTCAAGTATGTCAGCGCTTGCCAGCACCATTGACAGATATTGATTCCCGAGCACAGCGTTCAAACGTTTAATATTTTATTGATTTGTTTCCATTGCTTTGTTCATTTTTGCCTCGGTCGGCACTAACCACCAAGAAAAATAACGTCTTTTCCATGAGATCTGCCGCGTCAGATGAAAAAAATGCTTTAAAATTGCTTCTTCTTCTTCTTCTTCATCGGAAGCGTGGGCGGGCATAGCGGGCCTGCAGCGCAGCAAGAAAGAGCAGGACACGGGGCACTTCACACTAACGTCCTCTTTATTCAACTTCTTCCCCGATCCCGCCCCGTTACGTCACTTCCCCTTCCTCGTTCCCTCCCGCCCCTGTGTTACCATGGGAACGTCAACATGACAAAGGGAGGCATCCAGAATCGGGAGGCAGCTGTACATTTGCAAATATGCATCATTTTCTATGTGGAGATATGGTCACAAAGACGACCTTATTACATGATTGTTCTTTCGAGGGTGGGGGTCGGGCGGGCGGGCGTTCTTCGTTTTTATTTCATAAATAAAGAAGTGCGCACCAATGCAAGGGCCACTTGTGATGTTTTAGGAAAAGCACCCGAGCAAAACACATTCCTAACCACAGACATGGAAATCAGTTTGACTGTGGCCTCTGTTTATTTATTTACAGTGTTTTCTAGTGCTAGCATGACATCTTACTGCCACATCAGACTGTTAAAACAACACTCTTACCCTTTGTTTCATTCTAAAGCTTGGATTTCTCAGATAAGTGGTAGAGGGCAGAGACAGCCTTCTCTGCCTGTGCTGAAAAACTGAAAAACCCTATATGCGTGTTTTTACTGATTGTTTTATTGCGAAATGCACCCTACCTCTCTTGGCGCTCACACGTCCCTTCGGCTATATACTAATCCCACCACAGCAGATACTTTTTTGCGGTAAAAACATCGGTAAGGAATTTGGTGAAACAATTAAATCGACCATTTTACTTTTAACCAAAAAGGTGAGTAGATGTGTCATTTTTGGCATGATGTTTTAGTCACCAAAGGTTCGTATATATTCTGAAACTGCAGCTCTGGGCACAGCTCTTTTTAATGCAAGAAGCCATGGATACTAATCGATGTATACATCTGTCTTGCCTTTCATTGACAAAGATTTTTGAGGGAGGTTGGTCTGTGGGTATTGTAAGGTTCCGCCTTTTGCATATCGTTGTACTATTTGCCTTTGTAGTATATGTGTACATGGCACATTTCCTTGAGCTGGAGCCTACACTCCCCTCGGAGCAGAGGAGGCATTTCAGAGACAGGGCAATGTGAACATATAAGTACAACCAAAGCACACTCTTTCATCCAGATTCGAACTTCTTTTCAACTTTTTCATGTGTGCCTGTTGAAAACCTATGTATAAGATACTGCAGTGGTCTGACTTAGACAATATTTAGGATTTAGAGAGACCAATGTGCTCCAATCGAAACAAGGGTAGTTTCCTTTGAAGTCTGTTCAGCTGCCATTATAAGGACTTGGTGTCAGCATTTACTTAGGGCACACAAAATGAATGGAGTCAAATACACATTAGCGGTGTGGATTGAGCAAAACTTGAACCTGTACAATTTCTAGAAGATCAACCACTTTGTTTTACCAAAGGTTTAGGTATGATGTTCTACTGGGTGCATCTTGTCTCTATATAAAATCAAACAAGTAGAAACCCGGGGCAGTCAATTGTCAGCATTTGAAAAGCTATGAACAGCATAGTCTCGTTAGGGAAGTATTTTGTAGCTAGGATAGTGTAGAATAGTTTAGCAAAATTGATAATTGGGCCTAGGTAGAAGTCGGGAATTAGGTTGGAATTATTTTGTGTTGCTTTTGAGATAGTATAACGCACATGCATTTTGTAGGCATTGGAGATGGCCAAACCACTCAGAACCCCACCTGCATTTAGTAGGCAAAGGAGACGGCCAAAGCACTGAGTATCCATGTGCATTTACTAGGCAGTGGAAAAGGCCAAATTGCTGAGTACCCGAAATACATTTAGCAAAGGAGATGGTGACAACACTGAGAACCACAGGTGTATTTAATATGCAGAGGAGAAGGCCAATACATTGAGATCCCCATATGCATTTTGTAAGTAGGAGATGAGGCCTAAGTACTAAAAACCCCAAGTGTATTTTACTAGGTAAAGGAGAAGGGAAAAACTCTCAAAACTCTATGTGCATTTACTGACGAGGAGAAGGTGAAAGCACTGTGAACCTCACTTGCGTTTATTGAAGAGATATGACGAATAAATTAACGTCTGAATCTAGTGCCCATTCCCAAAAATAGTAGGGAACAGAACAAGGGTCAGGGGAGCTATCTGTTGGTAATGTTCCACCTGCTACAACACCAGCAGTTTGTGTTGGATAAGTCCAAATAGTGCATGGGTCTCTGCACTTGCCAATCCGGTCTATTACTAGCCACAGACTCTTCATCCATAAATAACTAGATCATCTTTCTCAAAAGAATGTTGTGCATTGGGAAAAATGTAATTGTGCATGCAGAACTATTGCCCATGCATCAGTTTCAAGAGGATAGAGATCGAAAGAGGAGGAAGTTAAGCTTCCAACAACAAAGGCACAATTGGTAGAGTATATGAAATCAGGTCAATAACTGCGGGAGTGGACAGAGCCTACAATGATTCCTTATGGTAATTCAGTACAAACATACATGCCCTTAGCACTTAAGGGTATAACTAAGATGGAAATTCATGGATGAAGAAGAGCTGATTTCTGAAAATGCCCCACTTCTGATTTCTTTTGAAATAGATGATAATCTGGAACATGACAAAGATTATGATCCATCCCCTGATTCAACTGATTCAAGATTCAAGATTGAAATTGCCTGCCTGACACCTGTTGATAACTTCTGACATTGAATGTCATTCCAAGAGGGACCTAGTCCATCTGGTTACTGGCCAAGGGATGATTCTAAGACAGCCAACACAATGCTGAAGTACATGTTCACCAAGCTGAACAGCAGCTTCCCAACATTTATGAGAATGGTCCAGTCCGTAGAAACAACCTCAGAGAATTCTGGTATATATTTCATTTAACTAGGTTCCTTCCACAAATCCCAGTTGAACTTCACTAGCATGCTTGAACCCTCTTCCCTGCCTCTGAACCTACCTAAGGCATGATTCTATAAAAAAGCATACTTAATAAGTATCTCAAGACATAGCAACTAAATTCAACTTCAAGAATTTTGGAAACACGCAGGCACTCTCCTTCAGAACAGAGAGCTCCAGCCATAATGGCATGCAGATCCAATAATCATAGTGATCTATGCACACCTCCATCAATCAAATGCACAGCCACCCACCAAATTGTATAACCCAGCAATCAACTGCTGCCCATTACAAGACTATTCACCAGTATAAACATGGATCAATACATGCAAATATTCCAGAACTTCGTACAGCTGGCAAAACAATTCTCACCTTTGTGACAGCTGTCAGTATCAATACGTCAAAGAAATGATGAGCATCACACAAAAAACCTTAACATACTTATATCATTATCAGGAATTGTCATCTGGCTATGCTGTGGAAGCCATAATTTTTTGATTTGTCTGCTGCTAACCAGACCTCCTTTCCTTAAATGTGCATACCCAACGCATAGTGTAGATCAGTATTCTGATCTACAGCACCTGCTCTCCAGTTGCACACAGGTACAAAGGTCAAAGGAGCCCTTTTGACACCTGCTGTGTCAGCAAGCCACTTCAGCAGAGATGCTGCATTTAAAGTCTGCACGTCTGTTCCAAAACCACATACTTATGAGGAATTACAATCCTGGTGGCAGTTTAATCTTGAAATATGAGCAAAACTTGAGTTTTGGGTATGATGGATGGTAGTTCATATATTTATTAGAATCACATGTGATGTTTGTCATGCATATGTCAAAGGTTTAGACTGAGCTCAGCTGTGGAAGAGTTATGTGTTTTCGAGTCAGGCAGCCTATCCCTCCCTGCCAGCAGCACAAAATACTAAAAGAGTATGCCTCTCTTTTGATCCTTTGTGAGGTCTGATAACTCCTGTCTGCAGCAGGACAGTCCCTCAGCAAGAGCTCTCCTGTGAAAGAGAAATCAATGAACACACCTCACAAAAAAGGGCTGTCATCACACCAGAGGGTTGCATAACAATAGGCCTTCGATGCTATGGATCTGAGAAGAGGTCAGTATTCATGTAGTCAGATGGAGCTCAGCTCTGTTAGACAAGGATTGCACCATCTTTTTTCTCTTTGTACCTCTCCTTCCCTCCTCTTGACTCTAATTCCTTCAGTTCAAAACACTTTGAATTTTATACAAGAAGGCAAAGACAGCTTGTCGCAAAGAAAGGTATGGAACCCCTTAATGCAGGCTTGCTTTTGTCCAGTCACCTTTGTACTTTTGCCAATAAAAGTGGGGTCTATGAAGCCTGATTTGATTCACCCATGGGCCATCCAGGCAGCAGGAATAGTTCATCTGGACCTATATTAGGAGAGCAGACCTGTCCAAATCCCTCTGCCAGCGAGGTGATCATTGAAAGCCCGATTTATGGAATTATTTGCACTGTTCAAAGTGACTTTGCAATTCTGAAAAGTGACTTTGCACTGCTGACATAAACCCTGATTCATGGAACTGTGCAAAGTGGATTTTTGCAGTGTAAAGTCTGTGCTAAATCAGTGCATAGTCATTTTCAAGTACAAAATGGCTTTGCACGGACCTTGCACAGCAAAAATACATGTTGCACAGATCCATGAATCAGGGTTTGTGTCAACAGTGCAAGGTCACTTTTCAGCAGTGCAAAGTCACTTTGACCCGTGCAAGAAATTCCATGAATTGGGCCCTATGTGTTCAAAGGCAGAGACAAGCTCTGCTCCCTAAACATCCCCAGCACAAATTAGTGGTGCCCTGCTGCTGGAGCTATACCTGCCTGTCAGCCAGCTACCCAGTAATCAGGGCCTCATTGGAAGTGAAAGACCCCTGCAGCTGTTTGCCAGCCTCACCCATGTTGGGAGGCCAAGAAAAAGGACTTGTCTTGGGCCTGAGCCCCTGTTTTGGGACACACAGCATCAGAACAGCCAAGATCCCTGTTTTATCACAATTGAACCGCTTCAATCCATCTGCTAACCCTTTTTAACAGCTGGCAAATGAACAGAAAATACCATTGCATGCAAATGGTACTGTACAAATGTTCTTCCATGTGTACACAGTCACAAGACATTGGGCCTCATTACACGGTAGGCGGTAGGGACATACCGTTACCGGTAAGGGATTACCGATATCGATAAATCCCCTCCCCAATCACGACCCGGACATACCGCTATTAGCGGCACCGCAAAGTACGGTGGCACTATTAGCGGCAAGTCCGTGAGCGCGCGGCCCCTCAGACCGGAAATAGCGGCATAGCGCTAATATCACGGCATCACGAGCCATGCGTACATGGCAATACCGGCATGTACTAGACCCAAAGAACCCTTACCGGCAAGGCGCTAATACCGGCATCGCGAACCACACGTTAAAAGAGCACAGCAGAGTTCCAACCTGCCACAGGTGGACAAAATCAGCACAGGTGGAGGCAATGGAGACTGGCAGCACAAAAGAGCACACCACACCCCTCCCCACACCCATTCCCACACCAAGATGGATGCAATACTAGCAGCATTACATGGGCTAGAGGACATGATTGCTGTGCAGCAGCTACAACAACAGGCAGCACAGAGGAGACGCAGGAGGAGGAGGAGGAGGGCAAGACAGGCGCAGCAAGCACCACCAGTGCACCTAGTGATACCACAGAGGCAGCCACCAATTCCCAGGATCAGAGCCAGTCCAGTCAACCTAACCCCTGAGCAGATACACACCCTGTACCGTCTGGACTGGGATACCATCACCACCATAGTAGACATGATATACAACGACATTGTGAGTCTCATTGACATCCGTACTGCCATCCCCCCTCTACTGAAGGTAGTAACAGTGCTCCACTTCTTGGCCACAGGCACCTACCAGCATACGGTAGGTCAGATGCATGGCATATCACAACCAGTATTCTCACGCACACTGAACCAGGTGCTCGATGCCCTCCTGCAGCACACAAGTCAACACATATACATGCCACGGACTGCCCAGGAGATCTCCAACACCAAAGTTGGCTTCCATTCACTGGCAGGCATCCCAAGTTGCATCGGGGCCATCGACTGTACCCATGTAGAACTGCTGGTCCCACATGCCAATGAGGTAGTGTACCGTAACAGAAAGCAATACCACTCCATCAACGTCCAAATGGTATGTGACTCCAATAAGATCATCACACATTGCTGTGCCCGATATCCCGGTTCAACCCATGATGCAATGGTCCTGCGGAACTCGACAATACCACGATACATGGAGCGACATGCTGGACAACGTTCGTGGCTACTTGGTGAGTAGCAGGCTGACCACATGTCAGTGTGATGTGGATTGTGAGTGGGGGGGGGGGGAGATGCATACTCCAACTGGCCGTGAATGGGGGGGGGGGAGATGCATACTCCAACTGTGCGTGAACTTGTGTCATGAGAAGAATGGACATACATATTTGCATCACTGTACAGTGAGGCAGCCCACAATGGACCAGAGACAAAACCACATGCCGGAAGTGAGTGCCACGGCAAACATATCAATCCATTACGCCAAACAGGCCATTCCAAACAACATGCACACCGCACAACACACCATTCCCCCATTACACAAATCAGCAACATGCATATCAAAATCACAACTGAAATGTACGCTGAACTACATCAGAAATGGTCCGCGCACATGAGTGCATACAAATGGATCCCCTGTAGCCATTGTGGTGAGGCACACCCGTACCCGCGTGGTGATCGAGCAGACATTCGGCCTATTGAAGGAACGCTTCCGGTGCCTCAGCAGGTCGGGCGGGGCACTCCTGTAGGGGCATGAGAAGGTGGCCAAGATCACCATGGCATGTGTCATGCTTCACAATATGTGTATCAGACGGAATGTGCCAATGCCCCCTGACATAGAACTGCGACCACCGTCTGAGGATGATGACGGGGATGAGGATGGAGGAGAGGGGGCTGCAGGTCATGCAGGTGTCGATGCCCATGAGGGACGTGCTGTGCGGCAGCACCTGATAGACCATTGATTCTGATGCACATGGATTAGGAGGGTGCAATTGGTGTTCAGCTCAGGGCACGGGGTGTATGGAGGACATAATCACAGTGCACCCTTCAACAATAAAACACACATACACAATTATCAATGTCGAGTCATGTGATTAACCATGCCATTACGTCTGTATTGAGCATTATGACATTCAAACGTGCATGTACCCTCCACCCAAAACACCCTCACCCCCCTCCCCCCACAACTCCCCCAAACACCCTCACCCCCCTCCCCCCACAACTCCCCCAAACACCCTCACCCCCCTTCCCCCACAACTCCACCGAACATGGTGTGCACATCAGTGCTGCATTAGTTCCCAAGTGTCAACAGGGACAGGCTGGCCCTACTTCCCTCCTCCACTACCACCATTGGGGGGTTGTGAGTCTGACCGCCGCAAGGACCGGCTGGACCTGCGCAGGATGGTTGTCTGGTCGGAGCTAGTAGACGAGGGCGTGGCTGGTTGATCTGCTCCCTGTGAGTGACGCATGCTCTCCATCGCCTCAGCAATGCGCGTTAGGACCTGCCTCACAGCGGCCATCTCCTCACATAGGCGCGTCGTGTTGCTGTCCATGGCAGCTTTCATGTCCCTTGACAACCCCCGGATCTCCTCCCTGGTCGAGGCAGCCTCGCTCACTTGCCGGGCAACCAGGGCATTGAGCTCCTCCTGGCGCTGGCGTATCAGGCTCATGGTGTCGTCTGCGGCCCTGCCCCTGTTACTCCTCGGCGCAGCTTGCTGCATGTGGCCGACATCAGGTGAGCTCGCCACGGGACTGAATGACCCATCCATTGCATCTCCGGCATGCACCTCATGGATGTTGCCATTGGATGTGTTGCATGGGCTGTGGAGTGGGGACAGCTGGGGGCTGGGTGTACGCTGCCCTTCCGGTGTCGGACAAGGGTCGTCCACATCACTCATAGGTGCCGTGGCTGCTGCTTCCCCAACGGAGCTATTGGCTGCGGACGGCGTGCCTTCTGGCACTGGCTCCTGAGTGGTGGGGGTGGGTGGTGGGGGTGCTGCCACAGTGTCGGATGGCATTTCGACCCTTGGTGTGGTCGTTGCGTGGGTGGCTTTTGTACGCTGGGCCACTCCAGATATCCCAGTGCCCCTCGATGTACTGGGCCTGGTGCCTGCATCCTTTCCCTTGGCCTGCTTTTTGGGTGGTGGGGCCTGCGTTGCAGCGTCCAGCTCCTCACTGTCAGATTGTGACCCTGTGGGGGAGCAAAACAGGGATAACATCAGTGATGGGTCAACGTGCATCATGCATATGTTGTTGTTGCTGCAGTTCTTTGGATTTGGACATCTACTTTGGGCCTGCAGGTTGTTGGCCAGATGGGTGGGTCATCCGGACATGTGTCAGGGTGACACGTGTGTGAGGTGCTGCATGCATGTGGTTGTGTGGGGATGTGCAGGGCATATATGCAGGGTTGTGTACATGTGTGTGTGATGACCCCATCCATTAGCTGATTCCCAATTCACATTTAGGGGAGGGACTCATGCTTGGCATTGCTGTGTCTTGCGTGGTCACTCACCTCCGTCTGACGTTGTTGCCACACCACACTCCATTTGGCCCACTCCCTCGATGGATTCTATGCCAATGGTGCTGGCACATGTCTCCTCCCACTCCTGCATCTTCATCGGGGATCCACCTCCGCCTCCTGTGCCCATGGCCAGATTCCTGTTGGCCGATAAAATGCTGCGTACACGAAGGCGCAGATCATCCCACCGCTTGCGCACGTCCTTTACGGTGCGGGGGGTGGAGCCCACCGCACTGACTTTCTGCGCCACCTCAGCCCAGATTTCCTTTTTTCTCAGGAGTGCCGGGCGCCGCATGTCGCTAGCGAACACTACATCTGCATTTGCAGCCAGGGTGTCTGCCAGCATTTTCAATTCCTCATTTGAGAAGCGTTCTTTGCGCTGGCGCGCATCGGCTTTCTTTAGGGCCTTGGGCATTGTTTGTTCTTCTGGGATGTGGTTTTGCCAGTCGTGGTGTTGCTGCAGGTCCTGAGTGCAGGGGATGGCAATGGATTGTGTTTTTAAAGATGGCCGCCGGGCTCTTTCCCGTTCCGGTGCGATGACGCTATTTCCGGTTCCGGTGTTTTACGGTGACCGCTAATAGCAGTGACCGCTAATAGCAGTGACCGCTAACAGCGGTGGCCGCTAATAGCGTGCAGCATGAGGGCGGAGGTGCTATCAGCACTTTGGTCGGAGCCGGTAAGGTGCTTTTCCGCCATGGCGGTGGGGTCATTTACCGTCATGGCCCTATGCGCGTGTCCGCTAACTCGTAATGTGACGCTATTAGCGGTCTCCTACGATGGCGGACACGCTAATGGCGCCATGACGGTAAATCACTTTTTTTAGCGCCTACCGTGTAATGAGGCCCATTGGCTTTACAACAGTATACAGCAATACTGCAAACCTTTTGCAAACTTAATGTTTACTGAGGGTTTACACAACATTTTAAAGTGTGTACATTTCATTTGCAAAATTTTTACAAGGATGTAAACCAAGTGCATACAATATGTTTGCTATGTTTTTCATGTTGCAAACCACATTAAATGTATCATTTCAAAAGATTGCCAAGGAATTGTAAACCAGAAAAGCAATGTTTCCAAAGGTTTATAAGAATCTTGCAATCCTTTCACAAACATTGTCGTTTGTTGCACTTCGCACATTTTATTTCATGATCATTCCTTTAACAAAGTGCAAACTAATGTGTAAACCATGTGCAAAGCGTGTGTTTTACTACTTTTGAATGTTTTCAAACCATATCACAGTATGGTTCTGTAGGATTGTTAATAGTTTGGGAACATTTCAAAATATTTTTAAAATGTATATGTTTTAAGCCTGTCAATGTAATGCTTTTAGTTGGATGATATATTTGTTTTGCAACAAATTACTTATTCAGTAAAATAGTTATTCTGCAAGGGCAACCACATCAACCCTACACACAGTTGATGTGACCATATTATCAAGAAACTAGGTGGTGCAGGAATCACATTGCCAGGCCTTCCAAAAAACGTGTACTTGTAATGCTTTTAAAACTGTAGACTAGAAGTTTCAAGTGAGGATCTTAGAGTAATGTGGACAAGGAATAGAAAAATTGGTTGATGTAACACCCTTTTCATCTTTGGAATCAATGTCACAACATGGCCATACCACATTTGAGCTTTTCTTTGTTGACGAATTTGCCAGAGCCACTCCTTAAAAACCTAAATCTCCCAGGGAATTCAGTGAGTCATGTATAACATGCCTATTGCTATTATCGATTATGTGCAAGACTGTAGGCACAGAATAAACAGTTTGTCTTTCTCTTCTTTTATGCATTCTCTATGATGTCACACGCCTAAAGAGACTGTAAAGCAGTATCAAAGAGAGAACAAGGATAATGAAAGAGTACAAATCAGGCAAAGAGCTTTTTTTTATAAAGTCTGCCCCCACACATAACCACACCATCACACACACACACCCACACACACACACAAACACACACCATCATACGCATACCATCACACATGACATGCAAAAACACACATCACACACGGCATCACACACCATCCCACATTCACACCATCACACACACACATACCATCACACACACATCATTTCTTAGTTTTCCTCCCTCAACACTCCAGTCACCCTTCCAAGCTGCATGTGAAAACAATCACTTCTCTTCCTAGCATGCCTTCTCAATGACCACAGAAGGCATTAGTGAAGTCCGCTCATGGCTCCATACCCATGAAAATGCCTGGGGTCAACAATAACTGGTGCCAGCAATATCTCTTTTGGACTAGGGTGCAAAGCAACACACTTTTCTTGCAGAGACATCACTCTGGAACCTCAAACATTGGTTGTGTGAGATTTGCTTCCCACTCCATGTGAGCATGCCAGCCACTGTGCCAAGAGGAGCATATTAACTGCTGCACTGCATGGCTTACTGCTCTGCAACACAGCTACTCAGGTAAGTAGCTGCCAGGGTGAGCAACATAGCACCACTGCTTAGCATTTCTCTTTCTCTGACCTCCTTCATAATTGGTTTCATGCAATACTGGAGTGTCTATTCCCTGTCCCTGCGTACATTATGAGAAAATTGTCACACAAATTCTGGCACTGAGGACAAATACACATATACATTTTGTGCGCCATTTTCATTTACCACAGTGATGTCACATTCCTTTATGCCCACTTAACGCTGTGGTTCTACAGTATCATGTGTAGTTAGCTGTACAGTGCTGGTTTCCGTCACAGCCAGTAAGAACTTTTAAGACAGGTTATTTCATGCCTACTTATTACTGCAGTGTTAGATTCCATAATATCCAGTTAGCACTGTGGTTGTTTCCTGCCAACGGACCATCATGTGCAAGGTGTCACTTGCCTTGGTTAAATTACGCCCTCAAAATAAGCTCAATGTAGCGACCCTCTAAAACATGGAGACTCATCAGGTTGAAAGCTATGATAGTCCCATGCCACCAACTAACCTACGTTTTGCAGCAGACTACTGACCTTTCTGGCCAAAAGGTTGATATTTCACAAAAATTGTTACATTTCTCCTGTCTAAAATGTGATGGCCTCTGATACAATGAGGTGCCTGGTTCCATCATGCACATTTAGATTGGGATTCTAGATGCTATGAGGGTCGGTTATCTCTAGTACCAGATTCATTACTGGTCTATTAGGACACCACCATGCACAGTTAGCACTATGGGGCTAGGCATTGGTTTTTAAAAAAATAGGAGGAAGACCCAGGAGGAAGACAATTTGGCTGTGGGGGTTTTGCCGGATTGCCCACACAGGGACTCATCCAGCCCATTGATTTTAAAAACTGTTGTACATTAAGACATTTTACCCAGCACCCCAAATAAGCAATATTTCGACATGCCAGTATTTCGTGGCATTTTTGGACCAGCACAATGAGACCCAGGGCATGTGTCTGGCACATGGTGAACTGGAATGGCAGGAAAAATGCATTTCGGGGTGAATTATAAATGGCACAGACATGAAACTTGGTGAAAATATGCAAAATACTAGTCGGCATGTGTGTAGTTATTTGCAGAATTTTTTATAGTATGCTCTTCTTGAAAATGAGGAAATTGTGCCAAAGGGTGATGTAACCTCACACAGAGTTGGTGATTGGACTATCCAGATCCCTGTGACATATGGAATCTGCATATCTTCTTCTTATGATGATGACTAGTACAGATTTGAAGTATTGCTCCATAACTCATTTTGTGAAGAAATGGGCTTTGTGAAATAAAGAAAGCCCTTAAAGCACACACAAAAAATGATGTCATTTCCCCTGAACCAATCAACTCGAGGGAAAGGGGAACACCTGTAGCCTGGCCTATCCTACGATAGTAGTAACTCCAGAGTACTTCCCCCAGATTGTAAAATTCTATGAAGTCACTTTGGCTATATAAGCAGGAGACAGGGAAACACACGGGATATTAAAAAAATAATCAAAAACCAGACCCCGAGGTAGCTGATTCAATCCAGGCAGGACCATCAGATCCAGGCAGAACCACCCATCCAGATCCAACATACCCAAGCATCCAGGGAGAAAGGAGGAAAAGCAGCTGATCCCATTTAGGAAAGCCCAGTGACCAGACCTCTTGCCCAGCTGACCCATCCAGCTGTCTACAGTGACCAGACCTTGCTCAGCTGATGCCATCCAGGAGAGCCCAGCTGTCTCAGTGACCAGATCTCTTTGCCTTGCTGTCCCATTGACCAGATCCTTTGGCCTTGCTGTCCAGAGACCTCACTAGCTGTCCAAATTCCCCCACTTACATTGCAAGTATCACCTCACCCAGTCCTAAAACTGCATATCCCACTCTTTTAATTTTGCATCTCATAGAAAATCCCATTAAAAGTCCCATATTGCATACCCCTCTCTCTTGAATCCTATATCTCTTAGACAATCCTATTGTAAATCCCAAACTGCCAGTATCATCTGTTCACCTTTCCCATAGAAGAATCTGTGTTAGTCTATGCCAGTTAGCACATTCCTTTTCAATTTCATTCAGTTATCTGTGTATATCCATAGTATCATTTGAAGTAAATCAATTCATTTCCCTATTGAAAATTCTTGTTCATTATTGTTGCCCTTCGAAAGTAGGCTTTTACTAATTATAGCCATTAAAATACAGCCTCAGTAGAACTAGTCATTGTGCTAACAAAACAGAATTTGCATGTGCATTGTGCTTTTCTATAAATCCGGATTTGCATTTCCCATAGAAAAATCCACACTATCATTCTATTAAAAGTAACCCCTTTACCTCAGAATCCTACTTGTTATGTGCCTGTGTTTCTGATCGCAAAACCAATTTTTGATTTTGACAGCTAAGCCCCTTTTCTTAGCTGCTTGTCACTTTAAAGCCTGTGTCAAAAACGAATTGCAATTCTGCTGCGTGTGTTTTCTGTTGCATTGTTTTCTTCCCAAAATTGATATTGTATCTGTGTTCACATTGCTCTGGTGAGTAGTCTGTAAGCTTCCATATCATTTAAGTGCAGCCACACACATTTCTGTCCTAGCTACTCCACTATAATTGTAAACTGCTGTTCAAGTAAACAGTCAAACCTGCGTATGGCATTTTGCTCCTTTTAAAGGTTTTCAATTTCATTTCTGGCCTCCCATCTTGGGGTGTTGGTCCGGATTCACATTTCAATTTTTCCCTCTTCCTACTAAATCCCCGTCACTACTTTCCATCCACAAAGAATTTCGTTAGCAGGTGGTTGGAATCTGCATGCAATTACCAAGTTTAAAAGTCTGACTACCAAAAGTCTGTTCCACCCCCCCATTTGTTTGCATATATATATATGCCCTTGCAGCAGATTTTTATCACCTGCACCTGCGGTGAGCTGCAAGTCCACCCAGCCTCCCTGATGACGTGTATTGGCACAGAAACCGGTCGGAGGAGTACACCAGTGGCCTGGAAGGTTATGCAGAGAATTGGAGTGCGCACCTTTCCTTGTTTTTTCCATATATATATATATTCAGTGAAAAAACTTTGTTAAAGGGACGTTATGGTTCCAAGTAAAACCGAAAAACCCTTGAAATTCGCCATTTATGGTAAGCTAAGCAACCATAACTCGCGCCACCACCGTGCACTGCTAAGACTAACACCCAGGACATCAAAGATGACATCACAAATGTCATTGATGACATCACTGATGACATCACATGTCTATGTACTTTTCATCAAATATGAGTACTAGGGATTCTTATTATAATGTTGCGAAAAAAGTGTCAAGGATCATTGCAATAAATATCATACCCTAATTAGTGCATTGAACGATGCATTGATATAAATAGCATTCTATTATGGGATTCTATCTAGTACACTAAGCTACTCATGCAGAAACATAGCATTGTGTGCAGCATAGAAGATAAAGGTATACTATTCGTAATGTTAATATGTTAAATAATGATATGATAATTTTTTTCTTAATAGATTTTTGTGTACTGTGAAATATGTATAAGTAGCTAATAAAACCCATGTATTACATAATTGCATTACTATAGACAAAACACAAAGAGACAAAAACACATACCAATATGGGTATATACAGGGAAAGTGAAGTTAGCAAAAAAGCACAAGTAGTAGCAGAAACAATTCATAACTTAACTGATTAGTTTCATGCAAATAAATGATTGCTCTGTTTCAAAGCTGCAATTTACCCTATGTATATGTATCACTTGATGTGATTGGACCCTAAGGAAAGTAGTGTGAGTACAATGTATACAAATATGACCATATACAGGGAAAGTACAGCCATAAAAAAAAAACAACAGAACTATCAGAAGGTGCTCATAGGTCTAGTGATTATCTTTATGCACAAAAAGGATTGCTGTCTTTCAAGCTTGTGTTTTCCCATATGTATATGTTTCATATGATGTGACTGTACTCTAAGGGAATTACTGTAAGAACCTACTAGAAGGATACGTCTACGAATAAAATAAAATTCTTAGTTTCTGACTGTTACTGAAGAAAAGCATGTGGCCTAGATATGTCAGCAAAAGAAAAAATAGTGAGCCAGACATGTGATGTCATCAGTGATGTCATCAATGACATTTGTGATGTCATCTTTGATGTCCTGGGTGTTAGTCTTAGCAGTGCACGGTGGTGGCGCGAGTTATGGTTGCTTAGCTTACCATAACTGGCGAATTTCAAGGGTTTTTCGGTTTTACTTGGAACCATAACGTCCCTTTAACAAAGTTTTTTCACTGAATTTCATAGGTTTTTAGTAGCGCAACTTAACCATAACGTCCCTTTAACAAAGTTTTTTTCACTGAATTTCATAGGTTTTTAGTAGCGCAATTTAACCATAACGTCCCTTTAACAACGTTTTTTTCACTGAATTTCATAGGTTTTTAGTAGCGCAACTTAACCATAACGTCCCTTTAACAAAGTTTTTTCACTGAATTTCATAGGTTTTTAGTAGCGCAACTTAACCATAACGTCCCTTTAACAAAGTTTTTTCACTGAATTTCATAGTTTTTTAGTAGCACAACTTAACAATAATGACTTTGACTTTATATACATGTCATATGGAACTGACTAGATCTCTTCTTATGAACTTGATGTCCGCAAACTTATTTAATGTTCGCGGACATGTTCGGAGAACAGTACCACCACCTAAAAACTCTGGGGAGGTATGTGTAATAGTTATATCATAACATAGGAACATTTAACAAATTCACAAAGCAGCACACATACAAAGTATATGTAGTAATACTTAAAAAATGTTACCCATATATGTAACACACTAACCATTCATGTAAATACAATATGTTTTAAAAAGGAATATACCAAAAGAAGATAAAGTGGCTTCCACCATAATTACCTCACAGACGCTTCACAACCAACAGCAAGACCAGACGTATACACTACTGATTACATATCTCACCAGACATAGTAAGTGCACTTCTTTTTACTCATATATTTATAAACTTTCTATATTAGAAAAAAAAAAACATATTACTTTTTTGTTTTCTCACAGAAATGTGTACTACTCTCGACTGGCTAGAGGAGCATTTCCCACGAGAGGAAATGTTAGAAAATAGTCCACCTAATGGTACACACTTTACTATATAAACCAATTAATAAATATTATTTTGTATACATTTAACATATACATTTTTTTTATTACAGACCATACAAAAATTCCAAGCATCTCACAACAACAATCAGAGGATATCACTCTACAGCAGATTCATCAAAAAATGGACGACCTTATGCAAAATGTTATGGATTTGAAAAACTTTGTGGAAAATTATGTGAAACCCCCAACATCACACCATTGTCCAACCTGCACTTGTCCCCCCTCACCCTATCCCACGCAGTTAACCCCAAACCCTGTCTATGGACCAAAGCGTTTTGATGACATTTCCTCCCCTTCTTCACCTGATCCCAGTTATCTAGAAATCCCTAATTCTCCTGTTTTTGTTTCCGTTTCTGCCCCACCTTCCCAGTCATAATTGTATATATATATATATAAAATAAAGTTATTTTTCTTATATTGTGTTGTAATTACTTTCAGTTCCTTGTAATAAAACCAATTTAGGTGTCCACAGACACCGCGGTTGTTCGGAAATGTTCGTAAAGAAATGAAAATGTAACTGTCCTGAGGACACTACATCTGTCCGTAATGTTCTCATGCAAGTTGAAAATGTTCTAAGAACACTTGTAGTGTCCTGAAATGTTCGTAAAGAAACAAAAATTAAAGTGTTCTAAAGAACACTATATCTGTCCGTAATGTTCGCTATCAACTTAAAACTGTCCTAAGAACACAATTGCTGTCCTGAAATGTTCCTAAATACACGAAAATGATGTGTCCTGAACAACAGTACAACTGTTCGTAGTTTTTGCTACCCAATTGAAAGTGTTCTAAGAACACAATTGGTGTCCTGAAATGTTCCTACATAAACTAAATTGCACGTGTCCTGAAGAACACTATATCTGTCCTTACTGTTCGCTAGCAAGTTTAAACTGTTCTAAGAACACACGCGGTGTCCTGAAATATTCGTTTCACGTGTGACGCACTTTTAATTACTTCAGAACCCGAACAGTGTACATAAGACATCAGTGCGCATGCACTAACCAATCTCCGTGCACTTGGTGTCCTGCGGACAGGCGCTTCCTTCGCAGACTAGTTCGCAAACAGATCATATGACCGCGCCCACGCTCATCGTGTGTCCTGAAATGCGGACACTGTTCGTGTCCCCGAACAATTTAAAAGTACATTTTCAGTTAATCCATAATATTTTTCAATAAAATCTCACCATGCCACAAGTCCCACATAGCAATCTTGACTTTCTATATACGTTTTGAAACTTTCCGATCCTTTTTTTGTGTTCGATCTGTCCGCACACAGTGCGCATGTCCGCGGACCGCGCACAAGCACCCCTATAAAAGACCACGCCCAAGAGCTTATTCCCATTGTGTTTCTGGCTATTCTACAGAACACAGTGATTTTGGCTGCCACCTGCAGACTACACCATCATCGACATGGCATCCTTGGCTGCTGAACTGCCACTTGGTGCTGCACCTGCTTCAGCACCACCACCACCCCCTCCACCACCACCACCTCCCCAAGGGCCTGAAGAGGGGAACAGGAGTGAGGATGCGGAGGAGGAAGAAGAGGATGATGAGAATAAGGTAGAGGAAATCCCTACTACCCGCACTAGGCGTGAGTCTTGGGTGTGGCAGTTATTTACCATTCATGGGAATGGTCCTAAGGCTCGTGCGAACCATGTTACCTGCAATGAGTGCAAAATGATACTCAGTCGCGGGAAGCACGGTAACTACAGCTTTGGGACCACTACTATGAAGCGACACCTGAGGTCATTTCACTCTGGGGCTATTCGCAGGGTTGTACCTTGCGAAGAACGTAGCATGTTGATTTCCTCTACTTCATCCTCTGTTTCTGATCCTGTCACCACAAGGACCACCTCTGTGGGACAGCGTCTTTCTCAAGCTGCCTCACAGGCCATACAGAATGCTGATGACCCTTACCTTTCGAGGGTCACAGTTGTATGTATATACTGTGACACAGTACTCTGCAGGGGGGAGCGACTTCGGAGTGCTTTTGAGACTATCGTCTCAGAGCACGAGAAGACCTGCTCACTACCCAAATAAAACCCACTCTACATCTTCCTCTCTCAGCTCGCCTTTTCTTATCCCTGTGGTTGGTGTCCCCCCCTTTACCCTCCTTTACCCTCCTCTCCTACTGTGTCGTGTCTGAAAAACCAAAAAAAATACAAAATTATAAAAATAAAAAAAAAATAAGGCTCTTTTCAGAGCCGCCTTTCCCAGTTAAAAAATAGAAGTGAAAATAAATGAAGCAGGGCTCTTTCTATTTTTTAGAAGTCTGCGAACAGTTGGCGAACATTAAAAAAATTGGGTTACTACTCCATCACAAACATTGTAATTTTCTCTGGAAAGAAGTGGTGGCTCTGAAAAGAGCCTTTGGGTGGTGTTTGTAAGTCAAAAATTGTAAATGCTTAACATCTACTTCAAAATCGTTGTTGTAATTCCAAAAAAGGTTGCAATGCATTTTGTACATTTCTCAGAAAAATCTGATTGCCAGCATAAGTCAGATGGACTCCATCTCTGCGAAAAATGTATGTACTACAAAACATAATATTTTCATTGTGAAAAGAAGACATGCCAAAATCTCTTAGAAAGCCACAAACAGCCTTATTAACATTGCGCCTTGCTTTTTCCATTTGTGGACCAAATGAAGAAGAACGAAGCCACATTTGTCTCTGCGCAATCCGTGAAAATATCACGTGCGAATTAGGAAACATGTCCATAACCTTCCTCAGTCCTTCTTTCATAGCAAATTGCAAAAAAAATTCCAGTCACATGCCCTAAACTGTTCCCGCCACAATGAATTACAATTATGTCTGGATGTTGCTCTGTCTCCAAAGTAGCACAGAGTGGTAGCAAATCCAACCACTTCATTCCACGTACTCCATGCCAGTGTATTTCCACATGTGGGAATCCAAGATCTACAGCTACTCCACAGCTTTCTGCATGCACCTTCAACCAATGTATCCACAAATCTCCTAAAATCCAAACAATCTGTTTTCTGAAACACACAGCCATAGCTATCTTTTGTTCTCTCAGCAAAAAGAGTATCTCAAAAAATCTCTCCTGGCACAACAAACCCACCAAACTTTCCTGACCAATCCCTTTCAGTGCTTATTCTCATTTGCATGACTTCTGAAACCAAAAATCCTCGGATGTAACTCCCGATGTCCTGGAACTACCGCCATGTCCGCGGACATATCGTAACATGAACATCCCTTCTACCATTTCCACTACACTCTCTCTGCCATTCCCTCATTGGATGTACCTCAAAAATCACATGACCATGCACCAATCACATTCAAGACCTCTACATCTAACTGCATCATCATAGATCAGCACTGCAAATGTACTCTGAATCTCTCTGAGTACAAGTGTCATATCATTGGCAAGCAGCATCTACCACAAATACTGTACAAGTCTTCAAGGTTTCTACTTGCAGCTCCACGCATATCCATATGCATGAACACAAACTTCAGGTATGCACATTTTCTGTATCAATTCAAATCATGTTAAACTAACATTTTTTAAATGAAATATATAGACTACATATATTCAAACAAAATTGCATGCAAACACAATCTATGTTTAAACCTTTATAAAAATACTTATACAATTTCATATTTTTTGTTTTTATGTATTTATTTACTTAATTACTTTAAATTAGACATGACATTGAGGCGCTATTACCTAGAACAGTTTACTTACAGAAATAGTGGTATTCACTAATATATTATAAATTTCACAAGACATAGTAAAGATATTTTATTTTTGCTACAGTTAGTCATTCAATACAATTTGTTCATTAAGAACATATCATATACACTGAACTGATGCAATGTATCTTATGTAAATAAATTAGTTTAATAGTTTTACAGAAGGCACTGAGGATTTCATTTAAAAAAATCAATATCTAAATTAAAAACAGTGCTATATACAAACAAAGTTACTAATTTGAAGCTTTCACAGTTGCAGTGAAGACCAGTTTCCTGAAAAGAAGCAGCCGAATTCGAAGAAGAAAAACTAAGAAGTTACCTGTTAATTTTAAAAAAAAGTAAGTAAAATATCACCATATTATTTATATTATTAATCAAATATACTATAAAATTAATACCAGCTATTTTGGTTTCTTAAAATAGAGATTTTGTACCATTTTGTCCAAAAATGTCCATGTCGTAAACAGCGATTTACAACCAGAATGGGCCACAAATTTCTATTTTTGGACACACAAATTAGCCAACTGAACCACTACAATTTTCATATTATAGAACAAACAACTGTTTTAATTGTATACATTACATTTACTATTTGTACTTTTCCACACCACTAGCTTACTTTTTTTTGTCATCTGAACCCCAGTTTAGTGACACATAAATTCAAGAGTACCTACCCCTACTAGTTTTAGTTCCCAATGCACAATCACACACCATTAGATACATCTTTATCATCTTACTCAAACACTCATGCACACAGCACACATACATTCCAGAACACCCCAACTCATCTCCTTTATTTTTTTCAACAGACCATAAAGAATGCCTACCAAAAGACAACTATGTAGAAAGCAACGCAAAATTAGAGCAAATGAAAATAAAGGTGTCCAACATAAGCATCCATCTCTAGCAGAATTTGTAAAAAAAGTTGAAACAAAACAGCTAATACAATCATTTAGTGAAACACAAAAAGTTTCAATTACAACAACTTTGCTTCCTCTATCAAAATGTAAAACAAACCAAAAAACAATTAACAGAAAATCACCTATCAGTACAGATAAAACTACTTCTTCAAATTTTAATATAGTGCAAAGTAAGCATGCCAAGAAAAGTATTTTAGCCAAAATATACCGTCACAAAGTCCTTCAAAATCTTATAAAAACAGGAGAGAAATCAGGTTCAAAGCTTAAAACCTATCGTAGGAAATTAATCTTAGAAGCATTGATGGACAGTGCAATTCTTCTCAAAAGAAATTTATTTATTTTACTGTAAACAAAATGAAACTACTAACAAAACTAATAACTAAATTACAAAAAAGATTTCTCAATAAGCGAAATGTCAACAGAAAGAACTTCTTAAGTATCTGCGGAGGTGAATGGAATCACACTACGAGCACAGAACCATATTTTAATGAAGAAGCGTACAAACAAAAGCAAACAAATACAATTGCCATATATAGCAGTGGTCGAGGTTATGAAAAAGTGAATAATACCATAATGGAACAAGAAGTACTCCTTACAAAAATATGCCCTGAAAACTTAGAATTACCCCTCCATTCAACTGAATCAGAACGTCTAGTGTACAAATGGCCATGCACGTCAATGTGTAACATTCCCAAACAATGTTTCAAATCTTTACACCAATTCCTCAATACATATGTAAAAAGCAAAGACAAAATCAAAATTAAATTACTGCAAAATATAGATACCTGTCCAGTGCGCAAGTACACAGGACTACAAGGACATTCATTGGCCTGCATTACAGGACCTACTTGTAAAACCACTTTCCATGATATCAAAAGGATATCAACACATCATTCAACTATAAGAAATCTAGTCTATAAACTGTACTATTCTAAAAGTCCTGCTTTAGCACTAGCAAAGTTAAATAACATCCTTCTACATGATAGAGCAAAAGACCTACTTGAAGAAATTCACTATATCCAGAAAAAATATTTTGGAAGTGAAAGCCATTTACAGAATGAAATTGCTTTAAACCAATTAAGCAACAATTCTACACATGGCAACCTTTTGCTAAACACATACAAAAAAGAAATACTAAAATTTAAAAGTACATCAGCTGAAGTACCAAACCATGTATGTGTATGTTGCTGTAGAATTTTTTTATAAAAGTAACACAAAAACTGTGGACCTATCATACAAAATAGAAGACACTGAAGATTCTAAATGGTTTGAATTAGCTCTCTACCTTCTAGCAGAAAACAAATATGAAATAACTGAGCCCTTAATACTTTGCAGTTATTGCACCACAAAACTTGACAACAACCAAACTCCTTCACGTTCTATCACAAATAATTTGGAATTATACCCAGTACCAAAACCTCTACAACAACTTAATTTATATGAGAGCATCATAATTCAAACAGTACACCCATTTCAAGCAATAATACGCCTTCAACCAAAAACAGCAAAATTACCTCCCTCTGAATTGGTAAAAGGCATTCGTGGAAAAGTAGTTTATTTACCATTAAATCTAAAAGAAAATGTGCATACTCTAGGAGTGCAACGTCCAATGCACCAATCTTTAATTATATTAGTAAATGGAGTACCTACAAAAGACAAAAAAATATGGCAACAGCTGGTAGATTTATATAAAGTTAGACAAGCCTTCCAATATCTTAAAGAGAATAATGAATATTACAATGAAATTAATATTGAAGAAAACTTGAAAGATACAACTGAAATAATTCAAGAAACACAAGAAGCTGGTCAATTTGAGCTACTAGATCCTGCTACAATATCAGATACTTTAGACCAGTATACAATTCATCCTTTGCACTGTAATGACACCGTACAAGATGTACTGGAAACTTACCAAATGCGTCAAACAAATGGATCGCCAATCAGTATATGGGAAAAAAGTATAGAAGCACGTGCTTTTCCTCTACTCTTTCCAACTGGCAAATGAGGAAGATATGATGATAGACCTATTCAAATATCAGCTTCAGAATACCGCTCATTACGGATGTATTCTGAAGATCCCAGATTTAGACAAAATGTGGAATACATATTCCACCTACTCTTTGAAAGTGAACTAGCAACTTTATGTTACGGAGTGGCACACATATTAAAATCAGGATCACACTTTCAAAATATGACAGCTACACAATTATTAGAGATAGTGCAACAAAAGGATGAGATTTTACAATCAAATATTACAAATCTATTAGCAAATATGCGTGGTACTAAAGAGTACTGGTTTCGACGTCATGGAGATGTACGTTGTATGATCAGAAACCTTGGCCCACCTAATTGGTTTGTTACATTAAGTTGTGCAGAATATGCATGGGAAGATTTACATGATTTCCTACGCATATCAAATAAAAACAAAACAAACATAGATATTCTAACACCTGGAGAACTTTGTTCTTTGGATCCTGTTAATGTTTCAAGATATTTTCACCATCGCTTCATTGCTATGCTACATTTTATTTGTAATAAAACTGTTCCTCCCCTTGGAGAAGTGCAACACTTCTTTTGGAGAAAAGAATACCAAGCCAGAGGAGCACCACATATACACATGCTTTTATGGATCAAAGATGCTCCTAAATTTGGTCAAGACAGTGATGCCACTGTTTTACAGTTTATTGAAAAATATGTCACTTGTCAAATTCCATCAGAAGCCACAAATAGTGATCTTTGTGCACACATTTTACAATTTCAAAGACACAAATGTGGAAAATATTATCGTCGCAAATACAAAAACAAAGGCAAATACTACACCAAATGCCGATTTGGTTTCCCTAGACCAGTTACAAATACAGGTCAAGTAAACAACCTCATGTCTTCAGTTAGACATACTGTTAAAGGAAAGTCACCTAAAAATACATATTACATAAAAAGAAAAGAAGAAGAAAAATATATCAATGATTATAATTCAATCATTGCCCACTTATGGAATGCAAACATAGATGTGCAGTACATTGCAGACAATTCTACTGCAGTTGCACGATATGTCACAGCATACTTAACTAAAGCAGAAAAGACAGAGCTCCAAGACCTCTGGAATGACCTGTCATCAGATAAAACAGTATCTCAGAAATTATACAGCTTGGGCATAAAAATGCTCACCCATAGAGAATGTGGATCTTATGAAGCAGCTGATCGTTTAACTGGTACTTCATTGTATGGTAAATCTATAAATATAGTATGGCTAAGTCTTGGTCCAGCTAAATCTAGAAAAAGAGTTCTAAAATCATATGAAGATATAGAAACAATAGCCAAACATGATCCCAACAGCCAAGACATTTTAAAAAACAATTTATTGGACACATACTACCTAAACAGAAGTAATACTTTGGAAAACATGTGTCTATACCAAATAGCCCAAAACTACACATACAAAAATAATATGAAACCCGATGGAAAAAAAAGGTAAATATAGAGTGACAGACTGTGAAGGCAGCTTAGTTAAACTCACTAAACCAAATTTAATTAATCATATCAAATTGTCATTGAAGACTCCTCAACATAAAGAAGTATATTACATGTCCCTGCTACAACTCTTCAAACCATGGAGAAAAGAAGAACAATTACTAGATAACTATGACTCATATGAGGATGCTTTCAAAGCAAATGAAAGCACTATAACTGATGTAAACTTTACACAGTACAAAACAATGTTGCACAATGAACAGCAACATGAAGAAGAACTCCAAGCTCAACTAGATAAGGATACTCCTGACAGTAGTCAACCTTCTGTAACAGGAAGCCAAGAACCACTGGGAGAACCACTAATAACAAATGAGGCAGAATTAGCTATGATAGAAGTAGAAAACACCATGTGTCAGTATGAAGATAAGGAAGACTTAACTTTACTACAATCAAAACTAAACAATGAGCAAAGTAGCATTTTTCAAGAAGTAACAAAACAAATTGCACATGGTGTAAAACATGAAAATAAAGAATGTTCCTGCCATAATTATAAACCTATACTACTGTACGTCAGTGGTGAAGCTGGTTATGGCAAAACATTCCTAATCACAATCATTAGTAAGTTCCTTCAACAATTGACAAACAACAAACTGTCAGCTGTTGTCACTGCCCCTACAGGTTTAGCTGCCTACAACATAGGTGGTGTTACATTACACCGATTACTACTATTACCAGTAGAACACCAGAACAAATTAGACTATTACAAACTTTCTGCAGAAGCTGCAATGGAATTACGCAGAGTATTGAAACAAATGAAAATGCTTCTAATAGATGAAGTGAGCATGGTCTCCAACCTGATGTTAGCTTTGATTCACCTCAGATTACAAGAAGTACTCAAAACAGACTATGAAGAGCTCTTTGCAGGAAAACACATTATTATTTTTGGAGATCTGCTTCAATTAACACCAGTAAAAGGTTAACCTATTTTTAAAACATTAGGGCACAAACTCTGCCGTAGAACTGTTGGCAGCATTGGAAATGTCAACCTTTGGCAACATTTCCAATACAGAGAATTAACAGAAAACATGCGCCAATCTGCAGATCTCAATTATGCCAACATTTTAAAAAGTTTGAGAGTTGGTATACTTTCTAAAGAAGCAGAAGCAACATTGAAAACCCGGCACATTAATGCACTTTATGACGATAATGCATGTGCTACAGATGTTATGGAATAATTAGCCCACAAAAATGTCAATTGTATGGCCTTAATGCCAACTCTTGCAAGCTGTTTCAAATTCAATGAAATCATGCTAAGTAAAGAAATGCAACCAATAATGGAAATTAACGCCACAGACAAACTAGATGTACATGGTATGACACTACCCATGTGTGACCAAGCCACAACAAGACTAAATAATTTAGAAAAATCAATCTCAAACACAGCAGGCTTAGAAAAGATGTTAAAATTATCCTTAAATTGCAGAGTAATGCTTAAACGTAACCTTGACGTGGACCAAGGACTAGTTAATGGAGCACTGGGTACAGTTGTTGGCTTTCAAACATACCCACGTGACAACAAAATTCAGTTTGTCAATATACTCTTTGACAAATTTTCAGAAGTAAAACGGATAGGATGCTCAACAGTTAGATTCCTTCTCTTCAAAGATATGTATGTACGCAGAGAACAATTTTCTCTAACTCTTGCATACGCAGTAACAATTCATAAATCACAAGGTCTTACCCTAGACAAAGCAATGATAGATATTGGTAACACAGTCTTTAAAGAAGGCATGAGCTACGTAGCACTATCACGCTTACGTACACTTGACGGTCTATTTCTAATCAACTTTGATGCAAGTAAAGTAAACGCTGATATTCCTTGCATTTTAGAATATAATAGACTTCGCTCACTATACACTCCCCATCTAAACACATATTCTGTTCCACAAAAACTAAAACATTGTAAAAGAAAACTAAATCAAACTGAAATGCAACAGGACGTCACTGGAAATCCTCCAAAGAGAGTAAAAGAAACTAATACTCCATCAAGTACCACAAACAAAAAAGAATCAATTAGAGAAAGTAAACCAGGTACTTCTTTAAAGAAGGAAGACAAACTCCAAAAAAAGCAGTTAGATACAGAACTACCTGGACCATTTAAATTCTCAAATATAGTTGGTGTAAGTTGCTATGCAAATGTAGCAATGAATATTCTATTTCAATTACCACCAATTGTTGACAACATTTACTCACACAGTACAAACCCATTGTGTTTGCAAATGTTAGTACTTCACAGAAATGCAGCAAACAATCCTGACAACACATATAGTGTGCTGGAATGGTGAAATTCACTATAAACTCACAGGAAGATCCACAAGAATTTCTAATCTACTTACTACAAGTACTGGAAAACAAAAACATACCTATAAATGAAATCTTTCAGATTTCATACATGTGGAAACATACATGCACTCTCTGCAACAATGTGACACTAGAAGAAATCCCCAATGAACGCTTCATATATATTTCAATACCAAATTGTGAATCCATTCCATTTCAGCAACTTGTACAAAATGCAAACCATGGTAGATTATGCTCTACCTGCAATTCAGATAATCGCTCCACGTTAGTAATACAAACACATAGTAAATACGTAATACTAATGCTTCTACGTTACAATGCAGATGGTACCAAAAACAACTGCAAGCTGACTGGATTCACACATGGTCAAATATCACTTGGTAAGAAAACCTTCACAACAATAGGTATAATCTACCACGCAGGAGCCACAACCAATTCAGGGCACTACACTGCATACATAAAAAAGAAATGTGGATGGTTTGAATGTAATGATAGTACCATTACTCTAAAGCAGAGATTACCAGCAAATCTTACAAACGCTTATTTGATGTTCTTAAAACCAAAATTTGATAAATAAACTGTATTTAAACCTTTAAGTAAATTTGTGTTACAAAAATATAAAATGTTAGAATACTCCAAAACCTATCTAACTGCTCAAAGATTCTACAACAACTAATCAGATAAATGGATACCACTAAATTAGACCAAAAAATACACATTTAGAATACGCCAATTGGTATCTAACTGTCCCAAAATTATAAATGTGTGTTAAAGTAATATAAACTGTTAGAATACTCCAAAAGCTATCTAACACTCAAAGATTCCACAACAACTAATCAGATAAATGAATACCACTAAATTAGGCCAAAAAATACACGGTTAGAATACGCCAATTGGTATCTAACTGTCCCAAAATTTAACAATATCCAAATAGGTAAATGAAAACCACTACAATATATTAAAAAAATAGACAGTTAGAATACGCCAATTGGTATCTAACTGCTCCAATATTTTGTAATATAAAAACAAATGAAGAATCTGTTACTGTTCCAAAAGAAATACAACAAAGCAAAGTATAAAGCATTAGCCAGAAACAACAAGTGAACACTGAAAACAAACAAACAAATAAACTGTAGCATAACAGAAAAAGGTTTTTTTTAAAATCCAACATGGATTTTTTTTTCTCCTACAGACCCAATGATTTTAGCAACAAATACAGAAACTGAGCAAATTGCACAGTACTCTGATTTGTACTCTACTAAATATGAGGGTCGAAAAAAAATAAAAGTATATTGCTTATACAATGTAATAAGTCATTACAAAATACTAATACTAACATGCTATTTTCTTTTATCACAAAAATGAAGAAAAAAAACATGGACTCCCATTACTAGACCAAACAGTAAGTATACAATAATAAGGACAACCATAGCAGCACATCACAACCATAGTATCTAATACCTTTGTTCCTTATACATTTGTTTTTCACCCAAAGTTATAAACAAATATGAATGTGATATGCTGCGGTGGTTGTTGCCAGGGCATAGAGTCTTGGTGCATGGCCAAATGGCCATGCACCAAGACTCTATGCCCTGGCAACAACCACCGCAGCATATCACATCCATAGAGTCAAACATTTCAACTACGATCTATGGGAAACTTTTAATGTCCGCGAACAATGTGAGTGTTCTTAGAACACTTTGAGCTTGCCAGCGAACAATACGGACACCGTTTTCAGGACACCCCCTACGAACATTTCAGAACAACGCGATAGTTCTTAGAACACTTTCAACTTAACAACGAACAATACGGACACCGTCCTAAGGACACCCCCTACGAACATTCCAGGACACCGGGAGTGTTCTCAAAAACATCTTCAGAACACCCCCATCTTGTTTATTTGCGAACAATTCAGGACGCCGCGAGTGTTCTTAAGACACATTCAACTTGACAGAGAACAATACGGACAGCGTTTTCAGGACACCCCCTACGAACATTCCAGGACACCGGGAGTGTTCTCAAAAACGTCTTCAGAACACCCCCATCTTGTTTATTTGCAAACCTTTCAGGACACTGCGAGTGTTCTTAGGACACATTCAACTTGACAAAGAACAATACGGACAGCGTCCTCAGGACACCCCCTACGAACACTCCCCGGACACCGGGAGTGTTCTTAGAAGCGTCTTCAGAACACCACCATCTTGTTTATTTGCGAACATTTCAGGACACCGCGAGTGTTCTTAGGACACATTCAACTTGACAAAGAACAATACGGACAGCGTCCTCAGGACACCCCCTACGAACACTCCCCGGACAGCGCGAGTGTTCTTAGAAGCGTCTTCAGAACACCCCCATTTTGTTTATTTGCGAACATTTCAGGACACCGCGAGTGTTCTTAGGACAGACTCAACTTGACAGAGAACAATACGGACAGCCTCCTCAGGACACCCCCTACGAACACTCCCCGGACACCGCGAGTGTTCTTAGAAGCGTCTTCATAACACCCCCATTTTGTTTATTTGCAAACATTTCAGGACACCGCGCGTGTTCTTAGAACACATTCAACTTGACAGAGAACAATACGGACAGCCTCCTCAGGACACCACCTACGAACACTCCCCAGACACCGCGAGTGTTCTTAGAACAGTTTCACTTTGCTTGCGAACAAAACGGACACATTTTGACTCCTTAGAACACTCCCTAGTCAGTTTATTTAGAAAATTTCAGAACACCCGTGATGTCCGCAAACAAATCGAACACAAAAAGAACGTCTAACACATAAAAAACACAACTTTCATCCTATCTCACACACTCCCACCCTCCTCAAACACTCCTACACACCAACAAACTCTACAAAATACACATTTTGAACAAAGTTTCACCGCGCTGTCCGGGACGTCCGTGAATCCAATATGGCGGGCGCTACCGATAAAATCTGACGCGCTTCACGCTCCACGCCGTCCAATCAGCGAACACTTTGCATGTCCGCGAACATCACGCAAGACGATTGGCCAATCAGGACACTTTCCGCGGAGCGAACAGGGAAGTGTATCCGCAAACCGAACACAGATATCACTAATTTTTTTTTACCTACTTTTTGGTCATTTTAAAAAAAAACTACTGGACGAATTTTCACCAAATTTGCAAAAGCATGCTTTCGGGACCAAGCTGCTGCTCCTCGTCCAAATTTGGTGGAAATCCGTCCAGCGGTTTGGGCTGTAGACGCGAGCAACATTTTTTTCCCATTCACTCTATGGAGAGTGACTATAATGTATACAAATATGAGCATATAGAGGGAAGGTAGAGTAATAAAAGTAAAACTATGACAAAGTGCTGATACCATAATGATTATCTTCATGCACAGAAAGGATTCCTCTCTTTCAAGCCTGTATCTTACGCTACGTACATGTTTCATATATGATGTGACAGGAACCCAAGTCTACAAATATAGTACCTTTTCAATTTTTACTTCCTGACTGTTACTGTAGAAAACTATGTGGCTTCGATATGTCACTAAAGGATAAAAAGGGAGAGCCAGCCATGTGATGTCATCAGTTATGTCATCAATGACATTTGTGATGTCATCTTTGATGTCCTGGGTGTTAGTGTTGGCAGTGCACGGTGGCGTGAGTTATGGTTGCTTATGTTACCATAACTGGCGAATTTCAAGGGTTTTTCGGTTTTACTTGGAACCATAACGTCCCTTTAACAAAGTTTTTTCACTGAATTTCATAGGTTTTTAGTAACACAACTTAACCATAATATCCCTGACATGTAACATAGAACATACTAACCCCCTTGTAGTGATTTTCATGTCCGCGGACTACCGCCATGTCCACGGACACATCGAAAATCTGAGCGTGGTGAATGTAAATTTAAATAGTGTGCCCCATTTCCCCTTTGAAGTTGGCTCTAAAAATAGCCGTTTTTTTTTTTTTACAGATGCTTGACAGACACCTGTTATTTTATATTTTTTTTCTTGGTTTTTTTTCTTACTTTACTCCTAAAATCTTCACATAACCTTCTCCAAAGCAACCCTTACATTCCAAAATAAAAAGGCATTTCCGGTAAAAGATAAAGAAATGCCATCTTCTTTAAAATTAACAGCATTACTGGCATCAATATTCTCATTGTTACAGAAGAACATACCAGCTCTAAGCATGAAGGCACACATGCCTCGGTTGATGACACACCTAGCAATGTTTTGCTGAGGACAAAAAACTGAACTATTGTCCCATATTGCCCTAGGTAGTAATCCGGAAAAAATTACTTTAGCATTTGGAAGGATCTTCACTGCGGCTTGAACCAAGCGTTCCAAATCAGCCAACGAAGTAGGGGCACTGACGTTGCCCAAATGGAAAGCACCATAGTGCAAAACTACCACATGCAGACTGTTCATCGTGGCCATATCCGCACAAACTTGTACAATTCCCTGTACATTGCAACCAGGCACAGTGCTCCACACCACCTCCACTCCTTTGACATCAAAGTTCTTTGCAACATGCCTGCATTCAGCGTACAGCTGTAAACCATGCACAAACATATCTCAGAGCACCAACACCCTGACTTTCTCCACTTCTGCCATCTTCACCACACACAGTCTCTTTCAACACAAATCCACAACCTCGACATCTGATTGGCTGATCCGTACAGTCTTCTTTCCATGTTGGATTTCCTGGAAAAACCCGGATTTACCACGCCCTGTCCACGAACAGCCGCGGTGTCCGCGGACGGCGTCCACTTTACTCTCTGTACCATTCCCTCATTGCATACAGCTAAGCAATCACACAATACGAATAACGTCCTCAGAACACCCCCATTTTGTGAATTTTTCAACATTTCAGGACAATTATCATTTCATTATTGTACATATTAACATTACAAATATTATACTTTTATCTTGTACTCTGCACACAATGCTATCTTTCTCCATTAGCAGCTCAGTATACTACATAGAATCCCATAATACAATGCTATTTATTGATATAAATGCATCGTTCAAAGCACTAATAACTGTATGATATTTATTGCAATATCCTTGACACTTTTTTTCGGAACATTATAATGAAAATCCCTAGTACACAAATTCCATGAAAAGTACATACACATGTGATGTCATCAGTGATTTCATCAATGACATTTGCGATGTCATCTTTGATGTCCTGGGTGTTAGTCTTAGCAGTGCATGGTGTTGGCGCGAGTTATTTTTCATGGCTTACCATAACTTGCTATTTTCAGGGGTCTTTCGGCTGTACTTAGAACCATAACGTCCTTTAAACAAACTTTTTTTAATATCACGCAAACAATATACAAACATGGCGTGCAAAAACCAACTTCTACAGATGGCTTTACATAGAATGTTGCAAAGTAAGAATTTATGCTCGTTCACAGTGAAGGTCAGCTGCTTCATTTTTTTCTCGGGCCCCGGAGAGGCTCACGAAGCAGACTATAAGGTTGTATTGTGTTTTGACCTTGACAGACAGACATTGTGATGAAAGACTTCTCTTGAAGGAGTGTTGCTAAAACGTAAGAGAAGATAAAGATGAAATTTCTGAAACGAAACCACTTTTACATATTATATCACTATGCGAAAGATCGTTGGCACACGCGGAGTCGTATTTTCGGACTGCACCACTCGTAGACAATGGAAATTGCAATTGTACTATAAGTAACCCTTTACATTACTTTATACCAAATATAATTACAATAGCGTAGCATTAAAGACCGCTGAAGTTGAACTTGTTCGTTGAAAGTGGCATAATGTTTTCTACCGCGTACTATCACCGCCGAATTGATCCCCTGTCGTTTAGAGGGCTCTGAAAAAGGCAGACGACACAGAGTGGGTTAATAGAAATAATTTAACCGGTCTATAGGCGGTCAACGCTCTACTCGCTGTGCCACTTTACTGTAGCCTGTCAAGTAGCACAGCGAGTACAGCGCTCGCTTTGACATCTGTGCACAGCTTGCTAACGCAAGTTCGAATCCCGGCAAGCCCAAACTCAGCCTTTCATCCTTCCGTGGTCGATAAATGAGCACCACACACCGTGGTTAATAATAAGCACCGCTTAGATACCTCACAGTTCTTAGCGCTATATGAATGGGAAAATATTATTATTTTATTATTAACATACTCTGTTGCACTATCTTCGATAGCAAATAGTTTCACGCCCTTATAAATAAAATGATGATTTTTAATGAAGATCGGCTGGTGAGACTAATTTATGTTTTTTAAAACAGGTACGTGGCCCCATTTTGTCTATGTCACGATTTACAGACTCCAGCGGATGGGGTCTTCAACTGCCAGGTGCAAGTCCAAATATGCAACTTCATGACCCTCACCATTTTATGGGACAATCGCCAAGGACCAATATGCCCTTACGCAGTACTAGAGGCTACAAACAATATACCAACCAATACGGTGGTCTAATGGCTCGTTGTTGGAGCAACCTTCCGATTATCAGAGAGACCATTTACTGCTTTTATCATAAACCAACAGCCTATCTACCGCAAAGGAACAACGCGCGGCTCCAAATAAACTTTTGCTGATCGACAGCAGAGACAATTGCAAATCACTGAATATTCACTAAACATTTCATGTGAAATAAATGTACTTTACCAAATGTACAATCCTGCTGTTTACTTTTAAACCACAGTTTCATATTCCGAATTGTGGCGCACTGAGTTGTAACCTGATCTAACACTCTCTGTACCGCAAAGGAACATCGCGTGTCTCAACATGAACTTTTGCGGATCGACAACAAAGACAAATGCAAATTGCTGAATATTCTCTAAACATTTGATGTCAAATCAATGTACTTTACAACATTTACAATCTTGCTCTTTGCTTTTAAATCACAGTTTCATATTCTGAATTGTGGCGCGCTGTGTTGTGACATTATGTGTGTTGTCTTCCGGGTTCTGTGTAAAGTCGCGTAGTACTGGAGACGACTGGGCGCGTTTCATTACGCACCCTGTAAGGTCACGGAGAGAGGCGGGGAATATGAATGCTTTGATAATATCAGGCTTAGTGGCGGGAGATATGATTTAGTGTTGCAAAAGCAAGTCAGCCAGGTCAATAGCGCCAGTCATAGGATTATCACATAATGCCGACGCACACCAGCCGGATTTATCGTTTCTTTAGTGGACAAAAATTCGGTTGACGCCCCTAGGAAATTGTACTATTAGCGGACAAAAGGAGTGCTCTTAAAACACTTTCACCCTGACAACGAACAATACAAACAACGTTCTCAGAACACCCCCATTTTGTGTAATTGCAACCATTTCGGGACACTGCGAGTGTTCTTAGAACACATTCAACTAGACAGATTACAATACGGACAGCGTCCTGAGGACACCCCCAGTTTGTGTATTTACGAACAATTAAGTACACCGCGAGTGTTCATAGCTCATTTTTACCTTCCTTGCGAACAAAAATGACACATACTCCGTCCTCTAAACACCCCACCATTTAGTTTATTTACAAAATGTCAGAACAGCCGTGTTCTCCGCGGACAAATCGAACGCAACAAAAACGTCTAGCACATAAAAAAACAAAACATTGAACCTATCTCATACTCCCTCACCCTCCCCAAACACTCTTACACACCAACACACGGCACTAAATACAATTTTTTATCCACGTTTCACTGCGCTGTACGCGGTCGATTGCGAATACAAGATGGTGGGCGCCACAGAAAATCTGACGCGCTCCACGCCCCTCGCTGTCCAATCAGCGAACACGTCGCATGTCCGCGGACATGACGCAAGCCCATGGGCCAATCGGGGTGCTGTCCGCGGAGCGAACAGGGAAGTCCGTCCGCAAAGCGAACGCAGATATCACTAATTTGTTTGCCTTACATTTTAATCATTTTTAAAAAAACTACTGGACAGATTTACACCAAATTTACAAAAGCACGCTTTTGGGACCAGGCCGCCACTCCTGCCGCAAATTTGGTGTAAATCCGTCCAGCGGTTCGGGCTGTAGCCGTGCGCAAAGTTTTTTCCCATTCAGTCTATGGGAAAAAAAAATTTTTGGGATCCCCCCTATAACTTTGCCCCCCCTGGACGAATCCTCACCAAACTTTGCAAAAAAATTTGGAGTGACCCAACTACTTTTTTTACAAAGTTTGGTGGGGATCTGTCCAGGGAGAGCGAAGTTATAAGCCGCCCAAAAAGTGCTCTTCCTATGGAAACAGCAACTTAACCATAACTACATGGCCACTCCCGTGGCCATGTAATATATATATATATATATATATATATATATATATATATATATATATATATATATATATATATATATATATATATATATATATATATATATATATATATATATATATGTGTATATGTGGAGGAGATCCCCCACAGCCCCCCACCTTACGCCTATACATTTCCTATTAACTTTTCTCCCCCCACATATACATATGCGAACAAACGGGGGGCAGACTTTTGGCACTAATGCTGTGGTTGGGGGGAAGTGTTGCATGGGAAGCCAATAACCTGTGTGCTATCTGTCATTTAAGTAAAACAGTGTTGCTTATGTTCCATTAAAGATTTATGTAGATTATGTTAGGAATTTTAATTAATTGTGTTGTAGGATTGTTGCATTTGTATTGCCACAACAGTGGTGGCTATTGCCCTATTATTTGAGTTTGCTCTGATTTTTCATTGAATTTTAAAAAATAAATAAATATTTCATTGTTACACACCAGCCTGGTTCATGGTCCATTGCGACATGGAGTATTTGTCAAGGTGGGTGTGAGACGGGTTGGAGGCCTTCTCAATAAAGAACCCAGGGTTCAAATAAAAATAAAAAGCATTTTTATTGTGTGTCACATTCATCGTCAGAGGAAGAAATCCCTGGCTGGAGTGTGCCGTGACATAAAACCATTACACAGTGGGGTCTCGTCTGGGATTGAGCTTAGTGTTTCCACCCGTGACAGTTTAACAAAGCAGGCTAACTCAGTAGAGGTAGTGACACTTTTGGTGGTTAGAAAGCTGTGTTACACAGTAAAAGCTCCATCCCAAAACCCATACCCTAGGTAGTAGGCCTGTGTGTAAAAATAAAGTAAAGTTAACTCTAAACTGTGCAAGAGCAGGGTATAGATTTGTCCTTGCAAAAATCATTAAATAAAGGAAGAACACTTTTTATAGTGAGCATTGTTGAGATTAAAATGGGTAGGTGTTAAACAGAAATCACATAGTGCCTCCTTGTGATTTATATTGGCCTAAGCCTAGTTGCTCTATGGGGAAAAACACGCTGCAAAGTTCCGATTTTGGATCGACTTCGCCGCCATTTTAGAGTCATCCGCCATTTTATTTCTGTTTGTATGATTCTCTGTTCTAAAATGGTGGACTGCGTTTTCAACTTGCAACCAAGCCTCCCGACCTTTGAATTCTATTAATGTTAGGCTGTTCGAGAGCCGACTGTTAAGACTGGGTAAAGAGACCTTGTGCTCCGTATGAACTGCCATATGAGTGTTGCCTGCGCACATAAGACTCATCCCTGTGTAAATGTTGGGACAATACAGAGTAAATGTCAAGCGTGGACACAGGCCGAACTACATTGTGAAGGGATATAGACTAAGGCTTACCGCGGGATCCGAGAATATACATCACCAGTGTAACTTGATATAAATTCAAACTCATGTAATCCATCTGCATATTATTGTATAAGCTGTATGTGAACTAGGCAAAAACTCTAAACCACAAAATATTAACATGTAGAGGGTCTGGACAATATTTCTGAAAACTGCATAAAAGTATGAATGTTTAGATGTCCAGCTCTCTCTCTCCTCTCTTTGATGGGCTGGTACTCATTGTGGGGTGTTGAGAGCCAGATAGCTATCTGTATCTATGTTTCTTTGTAAACTGTGCAGAATAAAAGATCTGTGAATCTTGATAGTCCGTGTTTGGTGTATTTACTTTGTGGTACTCAGCCTTGATATTTGTTATTGCTTTTACAGATGGCACCCGAATAGGGACCCTCAAGATCGATGCCATCTCGTTGAACAGTTGACGCGGCTATCGGACCGGGATCGGACAGTGAGAGTGGGGGCCCCTTCTTGGATGAGACGTGACACCTCAACAGTACTGCACGACCCGATCCTCAGACGGTGAGCACGCGATCCGAGACGGCATCTTGAGGACGGTCCATATATCAAGGCGGGCAGTTTTGCCAAAATCACCAACCAAGAGGGTCCTTCGTTGTCCTTAGTAATCCGATCGGACCTCCCTTTGTCCTTTGATCAGGTGAGTCGTGCCCCAATTCCTAAGTATCCTGATATTTGATTTGGCGTATTGTCCTCACGAGTACAATTATTGACCAGGTAACACCAGTAATCTGACATGCCTGGGAAATTGTCTGCCTGTTTCAGGGCGTTATTGCGCAGAAACAGACAATCTTTGGAATTTGGCCATCTGGCACCACAGGAGGGGTCGCCAGCATGTATAATGTACTGTAAGTACGGCATTGGTAATATAGTGTTTAAAGATATTTGGCACAGACCAACTCGAAATGCTTCCAAACTTCAGTGGCCAATCAATGGTAGCTTTGAGATTTCTCGTATAGAATATTTAGAATCTATATTGTTAAAGAAAAAAGAGCTAGACCTACAGCATTTGATGTATTTCAAAATTGGAAAAAAGAAGCTATGGAGCAACTTAAAAGTAGAGAGAAACATGCACTCCGACATATGTCAAACGCAGAGAAAGCATTACTGTGCGATCAACAGAAACAGTCAGAGTCAGTTTGAAACATGGATAGGGCTTTTCAACTTGGTATACAGAAAATATACCCGTCTAAAGATTTTTATGCATCAGATGAACTGATCAATAAGCTTTTAAATGAACAAAGGCCTGGTGCCACTGCACCACCTCCTTATGTACCTATTCCTGTTGTTTTACCTCTTCCTGCTGCTGTTCCTTCTCCCGCAGTAATTCCTGCACCTCTTATTATTCCTCTTATTACTCCTCCGCCACTAGCTATTGCAGTACCTCCTATTGTCGCTCCTCCACCTGTACCTCCACCTTTGCCTGCTGCCATGGGTCAGGTAGATTTGTATTTGTTACCAGTGACAGCACCTTCATTACCTACTATACAAGATTCGTCTACTCTTTCGCTTCCAAGTGGCTCTGCTTTGCTTGTAGTTGATAAGGGAGCGAAATCGAAGATTGTAACTCGCAATACAGTTTCTAAAGAAAGAAAGCGAGCTCTGAATGCATGGGCTAGTCAGTGCATGGAGAATGGTGAACAATCTGATGTCTTTGCTACACTCTCTAATCTGGATAGTTTTCCTGAGAAAACTGTTTTTATTGAAGGGATGGGAATCCATTTATCTGTAATGTGGACCAGACTGAATGATGTAGATATCCCACAAGGGTTAAGGGATCTGAATGTTTTACCATATTCAAGAGATACTGCAGAGAAAGTATATGAGCACGTCGAGAGGGTATTTGAGTGTAGAAGGGAGTTAGAAAAGTTATGGAATGAAGAGATAGATGGTGATAGTTTGAGCGCTATTTTTGTACAGAAACGGTTCCTTCGTCTTAGTAAATCGATGAGTGAAGAAACGCAAATTTGCATGAGAGATGCACTTAGATGGATTTCAGATATGTCGATATCTCCCGTAGAAGTAAATGACACGCATAGTCAGTATATGCCAGAAATGCAGAGGAAAGTGATACAGGTAATGGTAGAGTACCCTCATGATGAATGTATACAGAAAAAGATTTGTTGTACTTCAAAATTATTGAATATCTTCAAGAGAGCTTTTTGGTCTGACACTCCTGCAGCTGCTTTAGCGCTCGATTTAGCTTTATTGCTCAGTAAGCGTTCGGAGTTACCTGTTACTCAGTCGGTTTGAACAAGTATTTTCAGATTTTAGCGGACAGGATTTAAGCACAGAGTCTGGAAAAAGATTATTTGTGTAACAATTTGTGTGTGGATTGTTTCCTGACATCCAGTCACAAATTATGACTTCTGAGAGCGCATGGCAAGCTAAGTCTCAGTCTGAAGTGTTGCATATGGCTCAGTATTATGAAAACCGATTCAATAATGAGAAGGAAAGGATTGAAAAGAAAAAGGGAGACTTGAAAACTAAAGTGTTGTTGCAACAGATTGTTAGAGGACCTAGAGGGGGTAGAACACAGTTTTGGGGACAGCATTTTCCACAAGGTAACATACCGTTGGGTCCTATACACGCGAACCAATGTGCTTATTGCAGACAAGAGGGTCATTGGCGAGCACAATGCCCGATCCTCCAGCAAACGTCAAATAATACATATGGTATCATGGGTAGACGATACAGAGGCTGCCCTGGGGCAGTGGGTCCTGGTAGAAGCCAGTTTTCTCAGAATTCTCAGTCCTTTTCGCAAGACAATCAGCCAATGAGTGTGGATAATAGAAATATTTTTGATCATCTTTCTACTGCTTATCTCTCTGAAGACATTCCCTTCGATAATATATTGTTTCGCTAGGATTACCCGAAGCAGGGTTTGGAACCTATACCTATTCCCGTTAATCAGAAAGGTCCCTACGTTGAGATGATGGTGGGAAATAGGAAACATCTATTCTTGATAGATACAGGAGCACAAAAGTGTTCCATTGACCATTCACAGGTTCCAGACATTCCACTGTCAGGGCAAACTAATGTTTCTATAGGGTTTTCTGGTATGCCAGTGGTTAGTCCGGTTTCTTTGCCGGTACCGATTTCACTGGGTCCATTCACGGATCACTGTCCATTTCTTTTGACATCAAACTGTGGTGAGAATTTGTTGGGGTTGAATCTGTTGAAGGAATTAAATGCGGTAATTCATTGTTCTTCAGAGGGAGTGCGTTTGACGATTTCACCACAGCAATTTTCTGTCTCACAGTTTTTGACTAGACCTTTGCCGCCGGAATTTAGTGACGTTCCGGAATGTATATGGGCAATTGATGACAATGATGTTGGTATTTTACAAATTGAATCTGTTAAAGTTGTGTTGAAACCTGGAGTAAAGTTGCCACAAATTCCTCAGTATAAGATTTCGATTGATGGTGAGCAAGCATTGAAGTGTGTAGTTTCCGATTTTGTACACCGTGGGGTAATTGAAGAAATTGCAGGTAATTTGTGCAATAGTCTGATTTTACCAGTGTATAAGAAAGGGAATAATGCAATTACTTTCCGTTTCATTATAGATTTACGTGCTATCAATAAGATCATCGCCCCACAATTTCCTATTGTGCCAGATGTGACAACGATATTAATGATGATCCCAGCTTCTGCAACTCATTTTAGTGTGATAGATCTTAAGAATGCCTTCTTCAGCATTCCTATACACAAGGATAGCAGATACCTGTTCATGTTCACCCTAGGGGCACGCTCATTTACATTCACCCGTGCGCCACAAAGGTACACGGAAAGTCCGAGCATTTACAGTAGGGCTTTGAAAGAACAGCTCGACACACTTGAGTTGCCTACTACTTGTATATTGCTTCAATATGTTGACGTTCTTCCTTTGGCTGCAGATTCAGAAAGTGCCTGTAAAGAAGGCACTGTGTTATTGCTTATTCATTTAGCAAAACATGGACATAAAGCTTCACTGAAAAAGTTTCAATATTGTCGACAGGAGGTCGCCTATTTAGGCTATCTCCTGTCAAAGGAGGGAAGAAGATTGACACCTGAATGAATTAAAATAATTTCTAGCATGTCTGTCCGAAATACACAGAAGGAAGTCAGAGCCTTGATAGAAATGGCTTCTTACTGTAGGCATTGGATCCCAAACTTTGCGCTAGTGATCAAACCAATGTTGGCTTTGACAAAGAAGGACTTTTCTTTGCCACTGTCATGGAATTTGGAACACCAGAAAGCTTTTGATTTGCTCAAGAATGCACTGTGTTCAGCACCTGTTTTGGGCACACCAAATTATGAAAAGGCCTTCGAGTTGTATGTGCATGAACGTGATGGATGTGCTTTGGTTGTGTTATTGAAACACTTGTGCGTAGGCGCGTTACAAATACCATATGATATCATATCATATCAATGCAGGAACATGGGGGAAGAATAGGCTGTGTGGTTACTTTTCCTCCACCCTTGATCCTGTTGCATGCGCTTTGTCGAGATGTCTGAGAGCTGTCGCTGCTGATGCTGCATCTGTAAAACAGAGCGAGGGAATGGTCCTAGGCCATGCTTTAATCTTGTTGGTACCTCACTCTGTAGACTTTCTTTTAAACAGAACGCAAACACAACATCTTACCTCTGCACGATTAACGAGATATTAATTAATCTTGTTTGCACCGCATATACAAATTAAGAGATGTTGTGTTTTCAATCTGGCTGAATTATTACCTCTTCCGCAAGATATCGCTTGCAGTGACGAAACGTCACATGACCACCTTTATACCACAGAACAAGAAACTAAAGGCAGGATTGGTTTGAAAGATACACCTTTGAACGACCCACAAGGAGAGCTGTTTTGCGATGGCTCTTTTTTCAAACTTCCGGGTGGTACATCCACTGCTGCTTATGCCATCACTACACTAAGCACGATTGTGGAAACCAAAAGAATTCTGCATAGCTCCGTGCAGGCCGCAGAGATTATTGCATTGACCCGAGCTTGTGAACTTTCCAAAGGGCTTAGAGTAAATATATACACCGCTAGTCAGTATGCTTTTGGGGCGGTTCACATATTCGGTAGACTTTGGGCAGAAGAAGGTTTCTTGACCTCACATGGAACGAAGATTCAATATGGCACCTTGATGGTTCAGCTACTCTCAGCGCTTGTACTTCCCACTCAGCTAGCAATTATGAAGTACGCGGCACATCAGCAAATCATAGACGATGTAGGAAAAGGGAACGCTTTAACTGACCAGATAGCCAAAGAGACTGCTACGGATCTCTATTCAGATATGTACACTACAAAGGAAGCCAAAAACGTCTGTACTATAGATGAAGGAATCGATTCCATAAAGAATATCCAAGCAGATGCCACTCTAGAGGAAACTAAGAAATGGGCTGAGGGCTTGGCAAGGTTGGATGATGATGGGTGTCAGGTGGATAGCTTAGAGAGAAAATGGATGTTACCAGACGGGTACATCACCATGATGGTTTCAATGGCTCATGGTCCCACCCACATATGTGCTAGGAAAATTTGCAAATTGTTAGAAACTGTCTGGGTAAATGTTAACATCCCAAAAACTGCAGAGCTTTTTGTCCACAGTTGTATGGTCTATCTACACACCCTGGGGTCGTTTTGGTCCACCTTCTGTCCCTTTTGAGGTAGTTCACTTTGATTTTATTGTAATGGAGCGTTGCAATAATCTCAATATATTCTGGTAGTTATTTCTGCTATTAGTAAATGGGTTGAAGCTATCCCTGTAAAAGATGCCACAGAAATGACGACGGCGAAAACCATGCTCAAGGAATATTTTCCTAGGTTTGGTTTGCCAAGGGTCGTCTGGTCGGGTAAATGTCCACATTTTATCGCTGCTGTTATCCTACATATATGTGCAGGATTACAGATCGATAAACGGTTCCATTCAGCCAGACATGCTCAGAGTGCTGGATTGGTAGAGCAGCACTATGGAATTTTAAAGAACAAACTCACTAAGACATGTGCCGGCACCAATTTGAAATGGCCGGACGCCTTACCGATAGTGCTACTCTCTATGCATACCACCCCGCAGACTAGGACTTTGGCTCTCCCCATATGAGGTGGTGATGGGCAGGCCAGCTAACATTTGGACTATTCCTAAACCTAGGGCTTTGAGGGATATAGAGCATGCACTTCTTTCTGAATATTGTGACCGGTTAACTCAAAATCTGTATTTTATTCATCAACAGGTGCGAGAAGCCCTCCCAGCCAAATAAGAAGGGCCAGGTCACAGCATCCGACCTGGTGACTGGGTGCTGACTAAAGAATTTGAGAGAGCATCCTGTCTCGCACCGCGGTGGAGAGGGCCCATTCAGGTCCTATTGGCCACACATACTGCCGTACGAGTAGCTGGAAAGAAACATTGGGTACACATGACACATGTCAAGAGGATACCTTTCCCTTTGCCACACGACGAAGAAGAGAAGGAGAAACTTACTTGCCCTGTCCCCAATGATCGATCAACGTCGAGCATCACCGAGGGTGTTCTGCAGACACTCCCTGAGTCCGCGGGGCCTGGGGAAATTGCTGCTTCTTCTCCACACTCCTCTACAGATCCTTTTGCACCTTTGTCTGGTTTTGCTGCAAATTCATCACTTCCATCAGGAAGCAATGACAGACTGTTCGCAGATCACACTGTACCAAGAGTCACAAGGTACAATCGGCATCCACGGAGCTAGACTTACTGCACGGTTTGGCTGTGCCCACAGGGAAGTAACTGTAGGGCTTGTCCTTCAGCACATCCTTTGCCCCTGAAGGAAAGTAGATGGCTGGGGATAGGGAAAGACTAAAAAAACGCATGATCAGGAGATCACCAGCAAACCGACTATGGAGTTTTCGCAGGAATCTTTCGAAAAAGAGAACAGCTTCAAAGGAACAATGCCTTTTATCGCCCCTACTTGTGCGGAACAAACAAGTGACTGTGTGGCCAACAATGACAATGGACGATCAAATACATGGTCTTTTAAAATGTGTTGTTTTCTTGTAATTGCGTTAACCAGTTTCATAGTATTAACTGCCTTAGGATTTTGGTGTATGGAAGAAGTACGCCCACTTGAAACATTCTTGCCTACTGAGAATGTTCCTACTGTATCTACACCTTTCGTGCACCTGCACACTCTATCAACATAGACAGAGCTATCATAACAATACATTACTGCTAATAATGAATGCAACTCATGCCATTTTGAATAGGACAAACTGCTGGGTTTGCTCTCATTTACCACAACATGGGGAAAAGGGGTTAGGCTGGTATATTCATCCTTTGCCTTTAACTACTGCATGTTATGCTTCTCTACGGGCATTATTCTTTGGTCGGTGGAATGATAGCATCTCAGGGAATTTTGATGGGACAAATTTGAACGAATTTGAAAGGTGAGTTTTACCGCCTACGGGATGCTCACTCTTTGCAAATAGGAGCAAGCTCAAAGTTGCTTCTATTAGGCCTTCTGAAAGACTGTCCCGACCTTTTCAATCTCGGATTTCTTTTAAGATGGCTCCTATAGGTAATAGGGATGCCAAACCACCTTCTTATACTGTTAACCATAGCCTCAATTCTGTTTCTTTCTGCATTCAAAGGAATGGTACTCAATCATTGGGAGATTTCAAGGGTTGCACCAATGTTGCAAACTTGACCAGTGAGGACAGACCTTTGTATGTAGGTGAACCTGTCAACTTTGTTTGTGGTAATGAAGCTTTTCCATGGCTATCTAGTGAATTGCAAGGAACTTGTTATTGGGGAATTCTGCTACCAGGGGTATATGTAGCTAGTACCACTGAAATCTCTAGGGCTGGTCCAAGGCGGGACGAGAGCAGTGATACTCCCCCACCAATTCTGGGTGATGTAGTAAAATCTTTTGTACCATTTTGGGGGCAATTTATGAATTCTGAGGACATTAGGAGACTAGAGAGAGTGCTCGAGAAAACCATCAACCGGACCACTGACCTACTCTATAACATGACTCTATGGCAGAAGGCAATCAGATTAGTGGTGCTACAAAACCAGATGGTATTAGATGTCATCTTGGCTGAGCGTGGTGGAGTATGCAAATTAGTGGGGTCCGCGCGCTGCGTTTTCGTACCAGATTCCTCCCCAACTATCTTTAAGGCAATACAAAATCTGCACGTGCTGAGTTCTGAAGTACACGTTCCCGAGGGGAATTGGGATCTTAGTACATGGTTCTGGACTTCTTACGTTCTTGGGGATGGAAGCTTCTCTCGGTTTTGTTGATAATTCTGGGTATTCTGTTGTTTTGCTCTTCCTGTTTACAATGTCTTCCTGCCATATGTTTAATGTTGGGGGGGATGCTGTGCACAGACTATCGGAACGTTAGGACCAAAGGTACACAAACCGGGAAGAATAACCAACGAATTTGTGATGAAGGAAATTTCCACCGCTTATGGCAATTGATATATCTGATGAATGTGATTCAGGATGTATGGATATTGAAACGTGGAGTTACTCGTGAAGCAACTAATCTCTAGTTTAGCACTTGGCATGGGCCAAAAGGAGAATTTGTTAAACGGAAATCATATAGTGCCTCCTTGTGATTTATATTGGCCTAAGCATAGTTGCTCTATGGGGAAAACCGCGCTGCAAAGTTCTGATTTTGGATCGACTTCGCTGCCATTTTAGAGTCATTCGCCATATTTATTTTTGTTTGTATCATTATCTGTTCTAAAATGGTGGACTGTGTTTTCAACTTGCAACCAAGCCTCCCGACCTTTGAGTTCTATTAATGTTTAGGCTGCTCGAGAGCCAACTGTTAACACTGGGTAAAGAGACCTTGTGCTCCATATGAACTGCCATCTGAGTGTTGTCTGCGCACATAAGACTCATCCCTGTGTAAACGTTGGGACAATACAGAGTAAATCTCCAGTGTGGAAACAGGCCGAACTACAATGTGAAGGGATATAGACTAAGGTTTACAGCGGGATCGGAGAATATACATCACCATTGTAACTTGATGGAAATGCAAACTCATGTAATCCGTCTGCATATTATTGTATAAGCTGTATGTGAACTAGGCACGAACTGTAGACCACAAATTATTAACATGTAGAGGGGCTGTGCAATATTTCTGAAAACTGCATAAAAGTATGAATGTTTAGATGTCCAGCTCTCTCTCTCCTCTCTTTGACGGGCTGGTACTCATTGTGGGGTGTTGAGAGCCAGATAGCTATCTGTATATATGTTTCTTTGTAAACTGCACAGAATAAAAGATCTGTGAATCTTTATAGCCTGTGTTTGGTGTATTTCCTTTGTGGTACTCAGCCTCGATATTTGTTATTGCTTTTACATAGGCATTACCTTCTGTCCAAACTATTAAGTAGAGGGGAATGGGCAGAGCAGAAGCAGGAAGCCAGGTTATCCAGCATGATGCAACAGGTCACCTCCACAAGCACGGATGTGTGGCAGGGCAGTGACCTCTTTGCATCAAGCCCTGACTGAGTTTTACATGACTCAGAATATCAAAGAGGAGTAGCTTAAAGTTGTTCCCAAATCACAGCCTACATATACCTAGACATGGTGGTTATGGAAGAAAAATACCATGAAGCATAACCTTTGCACAAAACTAGTCTGGCCTCTTAAATCAAAACCCATAGTGAAGGATTGCAGGTAGAAGATAAAATGCAAGAGAGCCAACATTCTGAGTCAGAGTTGAAAAAATCTCATCCAACAGTTAAAAGAGGAGTTGGCAGTGCAGCAACTAACCAATTCAGAAAAGGAGGCCTAACTAGCTACATTAAAAGAGGAGTGCCAAGAAAAGGTTGACTTTCTGGTACAGAGTCAACTAAAATTGAATGACCAAGTGGTCTACAATAGAGCCTGTCTAGGAGATATGATTGCTTTGTAAGATCAGATCAAACAGTTAAAAGATGAGATTAATAAGATAAGCATTGAAGCAGTTCATTCCCCAACAGAATTTGACCAAGAACACCAGAAAGTAGGCACCATAAAGCAACAGAGGGATGGCCTGGCTGAACAGAGGGGAACCCTGTATCAGGAGAAAGATGGCCTCCACCAGGAAGTGTGCACATAAAAACAGACCTACAGAAAAGAGTGTCAGACCTTCAGGAACAGACTGACCTATAAACTGAGTATGCAAAGTTAATGGGGCGCATGAGGCAAGTAGAAGGTGATCTAGTAGAGACAACCCAGGACAAAAATGTGCAGAGTCAGGAGATGTATCTCCTGCAATAAAAATGATCTCAGTGTTCCCAGGCAATACAAGAAGCACAAAAATACAATGAGGACCTTTGTGATGAGATCAGGGGACTCCAGAGCCAGGTAGCAGCACAAGGGCAGGTAATAGAGGTCGGTCAAGCCCTGACAGCAGAGCAAAAGGCCCAGGCCTTTGCCTACTATCAAGAGGTAGGGGTTGAGAAGGAAAAGCTTGGGAAGCTAGAAAAAGAGTGTGGTAGGTTGAATCAACACTTGAGTGACTCTGAACAAGTAGAGAGTGGCAGGATAACCCCTGATCACAGTATGATGCCCTCTGTACCAAGGGCCTCAAACCCATTTACTACCTTGTATGCACAAGGCATGGCTCACTTCATGTCCACAGGTTCATATAAACCAGACACCATGAGGCAGCCAGACTTAAATAGGCCTGGCATGATTGAGCTGACATGTCAGCACCCATTAGAGACTGATGGACGGGTGTCCCTGTTCAGGTTAAAACATGTCATGGCTGATAGATCTGACCAGGAAAGCTCCTATGACGAGAAAATCAGGGAGCTAGACTTGCAGAAGCATCAGCTACAAAGGAGCCACTTGGTTCGCTTTGCAGAGAAAAAGGAGTCTGAGTTTAGACCCCAAAAGAGTATTTTGAAAACCTCCACCCAATCAAGGAGGTGGGGGGAGTTCTCCACCAACCCTGGAAGCAGGGAGGAATCTCTCTCCTGTGCAAAAGAGGGAGTCCAAGGGGAGTGACCAAGAGAGCCCAAAGCACCACTGGGGAGAAGAGATTAGGCCCCATCATTCTGGGAGAAGCTCCCAAGCTCAAAAAATTAGGGAGTGCCTAGAGGATAGGAATGGGACCTAAAATAGCAGCAGCTCTGAGTCTGAGGGCAAATTGACTCAGGTGCAGAGGCAAAAGAAGGCTAACAAACAAAAGAGGACTCTGGTGAAAGACCCCATTTAAAAGATAAATGCTATCAGGAGTTTCATGACTTTGTGCCAGAAGCATGCCAAATATTCTGTCTGAGAGTATCTGGAGCTACATAAACAGATGATGATATCTTTTGACATTAAAAATAATCAGAATTGTGTAGAATTTGCCAAATGGACGTTCTCCTCAGTGTACTCCAGCTTCTTTGCAGGGCTGGAAGACCAAAACCATTCAAGGTGGTTCAACTATAAGGCAGCCATCTTGAAGCACTTCTCCATACACATAAATCCCCAGGAGGCCCGCAAACAGCCTATAATATGCAGTGTGGAGAAGATCAGCCCTAAGAGAATTTGTCAGGAACTAAAGCGGGCAAATACGCAAAGTACTAGGCGGGTGTGCACAAATAGTAGGGAATTTATAAATACCTATTTTCATACACTCCCAAAGTACATCATGACGCAGTGGGTAAGAGATTTCCATGATGACAGGACCATGGACCGGGTAATAGAGCAGGCTACCCGGATCTACAAGGTCCAAAAGCCTGTATAAATCTAAAATCCAACCAAAATCCCCAATCCAACCAACACTCCCTCTGAAGCCAAGGTGGCGGAGGTGACAGTTGCCCCCATTTTGGATCTAGAAATGAGGGGGCCTAAAAATACACCTTCCCAAAACTAACCAATAAATGCTATCAGGAGTTTCATGACTTTGTGCCAGAAGCATGCCAAATATTCTGTCTGAGAGTATCTGGAGCTACATAAACAGATGATGATATCTTTTGACATTAAAAATAATCAGAATTGTGTAGAATTTGCCAAATGGACGTTCTCCTCAGTGTACTCCAGCTTCTTTGCAGGGCTGGAAGACCAAAACCATTCAAGGTGGTCCACCTATAAGGCAGCCATCTTGAAGCACTTCTCCATACACATAAATCCCCAGGAGGCCCGCAAACAGCCTATAATATGCAGTGTGGAGAGGATCAGCCCTGAGAGAATTTGTCAGGAACTAAAGCGGGCAATTACGCAAAGTACTAGGCGGGTGCGCACAAATAGTAGGGAATTTATAAATACATATTTTCATGCACTCCCAAAGTACATCATGACGCAGTGGGTAAGAGATTTCCATGATGACAGGACCATGGACCGGGTAATAGAGCAGGCTACCCGGATCTACAAGGTCCAAAAGCCTGTAAAAATCTAAAATCCAACCAAAATCCCCAATCCAACCAACACTCCCGCTGAAGCCAAGGTGGCGGAGGTGACAGTTGCCCCCATTTTGGACCTAGAAATGGGGGGGGCCTAAAAATACACCTTCCCAAAACTAACCAAATTAGAGGCAGAGAAGACGCTCTGACCAATCACAAACAGGTGGTAGTCAGGTAGGGTGCCCGATAAATGTTCCCCTTAACTCTGCCAATTACATCAGCCCTAGGTACAAGGGCAACAGACCCGTGTTGGGGTACATCTGGACTCCCCCAGCCCCAATCCAATCAGGTGAGTACGGCCCCAGGAAACTTTTCTCCAAACTTCCCTCAAGTGGGCAGTAATCTCCCAAATTCTGGTTTAAGCTTCTTCCCCAGTTACCCTCTAAACCCCAACATCCAGGACAACCCTCCTTACTCTCCCTGCTTTCAGGAGTCCTGATCACCAAATCCGGGAGAGGGAAGGCCAAGGGTAGAGGGTTATCAGGGAAACCCCCAATACACAGGTTACTCCAGGAGAAGGGATATTTATCCTTCCGAACAGCAACCCAGAGATGATTCAAGACCCTTGTACCAGCCAGAGTGTGTGTCCCAACTGGAGTGTCAGGTCCAGAGCCTAACTCAAGACCTGACTCTCATTTTGAGGGCTCAGCAGAACCCTCAGATGAACATGGCGGCTCAGAATAACTCAAACCAAGGGTCTGGCACCTCGGAGCAATGACACAGAAAGAACCCTGACAACCAACTGGTTCCAGAGAAGGAGGCACGGGAGGAAGGGGGATGTAAAACCTTAGAGGAAGTTTCCTTCCTCACCTGTGAAAAGCCCCTAAACACCCCAGAACCGGAACTTAAATCTCCTGCCCCCGAAAATCTGCAACCCAGGGAACAGAGGGTGAATTGGAGAAACAAAGAGACCAAGAAGACCCATTTTGTGGAGGAAGTCAGTGTCCTCCAGTTTGAAGGGAAGAATCCTTGGAGGATTCTGGGAAGAAAGTCTTCTCCTTCACGGACGGGGGAATTCCTCCCAAAGAAAAATGGGTCGCAAAAGACCATAACCAAGACTGGGTAGGTGTGGGAACTGATTCAGAATCGCCCATCCGTAAACCCCTGAACTGTCATCCAGAGAACATAACTATCACTGAGGGACCCTCCCCACAAACCGGTTCTAGGGACTGTCTCCAGGTGAAGGGGGACAGCACAGACCTAAGGGGAAAAAGGGGATTCCGAAACCCCTCCTATTTCAGGATACCACATTTTCTTTACAGATTTCTGAACTCCGACACATAAAACTGTCCAAAACCCCACAGCGTCAGAGTCCAAAATAAAGAAAAAACCGCCCAGCTTTCCCAAAATGCCCATTTCCTTTACCCCTTGGAGGAGAAAGAAGGTAGTTTCACTGCCCTGTCCGAATGCAAGGGCAATATGCATTTTTGGCACTGGTGGACACTGGATCCCGAGCCACTCTTCAGTCCGAAAGGGCCTTTGAACAGCTAAATTCAGGAAGGGGAAGAGACACCAGATTCCTCTCACCCCTCTTCCTGAACAATTCCAGAACCTCCACGGGAATGAAATTCCTGTCGAGAGCACTGCGGATCTGGAGATTAAAATTGGGCGACATAAGGTGAAAGACCAGGTCATAGTCGTGACTCTAGAGGGGAACCCTTGATTATTAGGGAATGACCTCCTTCGGAGGTTGTCTCCCCTAATAGACTCTGTGAACAAGGTACTCTGGACTCAGGTTAACTGGCCAATAAAATTAAAACAAAGCATGAACTATGTCAGTTTAAATGGCACATGCCACATGGTTGAACAACGATCTCACCAAATTAAGTTCCATTTTCAAAACAACCAAATAGCTGACATTACTGTTATTGCTGTAGGACAACAAACTGATGATGGGAACTCCTCTCCATTCCTGAAAATCAACCTCCAGTTTCAAGTGGCATTCCACACTGGAAGGAAATACCTTGACATTTTATACTGATTCCCAATTTGAAAATCCAAGTCCTGGAGTACAAAGTGATGAAAAATCAGCTCAAGGAGTGGCTGAGGTTCAGAAAAAGGGTGAACAGGTGTTCCTACCCATTCAGGTAAATGAGGGGGGGGCTGTTCTCACCAGAGTAGGCCTGAATAGTGAAGAAAACTTTATCAGCAAAGCGTTATTCAGGAAACTCACAAAAGATCAGACCATTTCCACTGTTGTCGGTTTATCAGTGGGTATGGAGCCTGGAAATTCACTATTCCAAACATCTTCTGCTTAGTAGTTGTATGCTAAAAATTGCTATCTCTGGCAAAAGCATAGAGCATAAATGTTGGGTCATGCAAGATGTTCCCTCTACCTTCTACTTAGGCAGTAACATTCTCAACTGATTCACAATTGATTTGGATGTCATTAATTGCCAAGCCTGGTCCCAACTGGAGGATAACCCTAAGGGCCTTGGCAATCGTGAAGAAAGCCTTTCCGATCATCCCCATTGCTACCGTAGGCAGTTCAAGTTCAAAGATGGAGAGGATGTCACCATCCCAGGCCTGGCCCGACAGCTAACTATCCCCATAAACATTAGGAAGTCAGGACTTGTGGCTGATTAGACAACAGGGAGTATTTTTCTTTAGTGTTATTGTGAAAATGAAAACAAAATATGTTTTAAAAGTCAAGTGCTGTCCTTGTCCTGTTGAGTAATTTGCTGGATGTTATTGTCAAAATGTGAGGAAGAGATAAGAAACATTGTACACTATAATCATGGTTCCACTGTTGTAAATCATCCGGGAAAACTGTCATTGAAAAATCCTAAAACTTGTTTTTATCTATCTTCTATTAGATAATTAGATCCATTACCTCCTTGCCTGGTGAGGACATCCTCAGGGACCTGGAAAGGGAGGGAAGGAAAGAGGGTGCATACCCTCCCACGAAAGATGAAAGGAAATCCTGGAGTGCCGCTCCCTGATGAAGGAAGATTCCGCCAAATGAACCCCACTCTGCTCTACTCTCCCGCAACAAAAAGTCACGGCAGAGCAGGGGGGAATCTGTGGGGTACAGTTACCAGCCCTAACAGAAATTCATTCATCACAAAACCAAATTTCAACATTTCATCCAAAAAAGGCTGTGTTGTGTTCTCCTTGGCAGATGTGTGGCTAGCTTTGAACACTGCCTCCCCAGAGAATGGCTGCATTTTTTCTTTGTTTCAAATAAAGCACAAGAAAATGACCTGCATTCAAGACAGCATTGCAATTTGTTCCTCCTTTAATTTTAAACACCACAAAGTTTTTTCTCCATTAAACACAGCCCTGCTTGTGTATTTCATCTGATTGCCATGACGTGAGGCAATACATTTCCAGAACAGCATTGTTTACACTGATAAAATACATGCAGAGCAAACATTTTGTTGACAGTCAGTATAGCTTTGATTTCCTTTTGAAATAAACCAGTGCACTCAAATTACTCCAAAGGAAAGTAATAGCGCAGCTTTCTCTTGCCTCGTGTCAATTACAAAGAAACTCTTTGCAGTACCTCTTCATGTCCATGAACCCACAGTCTAATGCAAAGGCCCTCCAGAAGTTTAAGCAAAAAGAAACTGTGTGCGGCAGAAACTGCATTTGTGAAATTGACATAAAAGACAAATTAACCCACGTGTAAAATGGTGCTTTTGCAACACAGGTGAATGCTGTTTGAAAGTGAAATGCAATTATGGCCTGTGCTCGTACAGAAATGGGATTGATTATGTGGGGATGGGGGTCTGCTATAAAATGTGCATGATATTTATTCCCAAAAAGACTTGGTTTCCTTTGAATGAAAGAAAAAAAACTGAAACCAGCAGAACAGGTTTTGGCCCACTCATTTACTTCAGGGGTGCCCTGCCTGCCATGGGAAAAGAATTACATCAACAAGTGAACCAGCCCACATGGGCACATGAACGGCCCCCGAGTGTGTAAGTTCACTGCCTCATCAGACTGGCCAGCATCCCTGCTGAAAGGAACAAAGGACCAAGGGGGAACTAGCATTTCACCAAAGAGGTGTGATTTCCTTCTATACCCATTCCAGCACCTGCTGTATGGCTTGAAAGGCCCTCATAAAAAACCATTTGTGCAGACTGACCCAGGAGGAATATAATTTGGCTGTGGGGGTTTTTCCGGACCGCCCACCCAGTAACTCATCCAGCGCATTGATTTTAAAAAATGTTGTACATTAAGACATTTTGCTCAGTACCTTAAATAAGCAATAATTCAATATTATGCCATTATTTTGTGGGATTTTGGACCCGTACAATGAGACCCAGTGCATGTGTCTGGCACTTGGTGAACTGGAATGGCAGGAAAAATGAATTTTCGGAGTGAATTACAAATGGCACAGACATGAAACTTGGTGAAAATATGCAAAATACTAGTGGGCATGTGTGTAGCTATTTTAAATAGTATGCTCTTCTTGAGAATGATGGAATTGTGCCAAAGGGTGATGCAAAATCATACAGATTTGGCAATCGGAATGTCCAGTTCCCTGTGACATATGGAATCTACATATCTGCTTTTTTATGGTGACTAGTACATATTTGAAGTTTTGCTCCATAACTCATTTTTATCAAGAAATAGGCTTTGTAAAACAAATAAAGTCATAAATGCACACACATAAAATTATGCCATTTCCCCTGAACCAATCAACTCAGGAGAGGAGGGAACGCCAGTAGCCTGGCCTATCCTAGGATAGGAGTAACTCCACAGTACTTCCCACAGATTGTAAAATTCTATTATGTCACTTTGGCTAAATAAGCAGGCGACAGGGAAAATCAAGGGATATTAAAACAACTCAAAAACCACACCCAGAGGCAGCTGATTCCATCCAGGCAGAACCATCCAGATCCAGGCAGAACCATCCATCCAGATCCAGCATACCCAAGCATCCAGGGAGAAAGGAGGAAAGGCAGCTGATCACATTTACGAGAGCCCAGTGACTAGACCCCTTGACCAGCTGACCCATCCAGATGTCCACATTGACCAGACCTTGCCCAGCTGATTCCATCCAGGAGAGCACAGCTGTGCCAGTGACCAGATCTCTTGGTCCGTGGTTCCAGTGACCAGATCCCTTGGCCCTGCTGTCCAGAGACTTCGCTGGCTGTCCAAATTCCCCCACTTACATTGTAAGTATCACCTCACCCAGTCCTAAAACTGCACATCCCGCTCTTTTAATTTTGCATCTCATAGAAAATCCCATTGAAAGTCCCATATTGCATACTCCCCTCTTTTGAATCCTACATCTCTTAGAAAATCCTATTGCAAATCTCAAACTGCCAGTATCATCTGTTGACCTTTTCCATAGAGAAATCTGTGTTAGTCTATGTCCGTTAGCGCATTCCTTTTCTATTTCATTCAGTTATCTGTCTAAGTCCCTAGTATCATTTGAGGTAAATCATGTAATTTCCCTATTGAAAATTCACATTCATTATTGTTGCTCTTCGAAAGTAACAATTTTGTCCAGTGTTTGTACTTATTATAGTTATTAAAATATAGCCTCAGTAGAACTAGTCATTGTGCTAACAAAACCGAATTTGCATTTGCATTTCTATAAATCCCGATTTGCATTGCTCATAGAAAAACTCACACTATCATCCTATTAAAAGTAACCCCTTTACCTCAGAATCCTATCTGGTATGTGTCTGTGTTTCTGATCTATGAAACCACATTTAGATTGTGACAGCTAAGCCCCTTTTCTTAGCTGCTTGTCACTTTAAAGCCTGGTTGAAAAACAAATTGCAATTCTGCTGCACGTGTGTTCTGCTGCATTTTTTTCTTCGCAAAATAAATGTTTTATCTGTGTTTACATTGCTTTGGTGCCCTGCTCAGTAGCCTGTAAGATTCCTTATCATTTAAGTGCAGCCACACTAATTTCTGTCCTAGCTATCCCACTGCAATTGTAAACTGTTGTGGAAGTAAAAAGGAAGATCCAAGTATGCCATTTTGCTCCTTTTGAAGGTTTTCAATTTAGTTTCTGGCCTCCCATCTTGGGGTGGTGAACTGGATTGACATTGCGATTTTTCCCGCTTCCTACTGACTCCTTGCCACTACTTTCCATCCACAAAGAATCTAGTTAGCAAGTGGTTGGGGGAAGTGTTGCAGGGGAAGTGCATAACCTGTTTGCTATCTGTCATTTAAGTAAAACGAGTTTACTTCAGTTCCATTAAAGGTTTTTGTAGATTATGTTAGGAATTTTAATTAACTGTGTTGTAGTATTGGTACATGTGTATTGCCACAACAGTGGTGGCTGCTGCCCTAATATTTGATTTTGCTCTGATTTTTCATTGAATTTAAAAAATAAATAAATATGTCATTGTTACAAACCGGCCTGGTTCATGGTCCATTGAGAGACAGGGTATTTGTCAAGGTGGGTGTGAGACCGGTTGGAGGCCTTCTCTATAAAGAACCCAGGGTTCAAATAAAAATAAAAAGTGTTTTTTACTGTGTGCCACAATCATCGTCAATGGAAGAAATACCTGGCTGGAGTGTTCAGTGACATAAAACCGTTAGACACACAGGGCTAGTGGTTTTCTTTTTCCTTTCTTGAAACCTGAGATATTGCCAAGTCGCTTGCTAGAAGCGACCTGCTACACAGGGCTAACGGTTATGTTATTCATGTCTTCAAACTTGAGGCCTTACAGAGGTGCTCCCTACAAGGAGTTTGCTTCACAATACTAATGGTTATGTTCTTCCTTTCGTAAACTCTGAGGCATTGCAGAGGCTCTCACTGCATGCATTCTGGCTACACAAAGTTGACTGTTTTTCCTTTCTTAAAACTGGAGGGATAACAGAGACTTTGGCTCCACATGGGGCCTCATTACGAGTCACCCGGTATGGAAAATAATGGTGGCCATAAACCCACCGCCACTGTTGTTTCCATACCCGGTGATTTTGAGTCCAGCAGGCGGAGGTGTCATTCCCGCCAGGTCTGACCTGGCGGGTTTAACATCGCCCGCCTGCAGGTGGGCTTGGAAACACCGGCACCATCACAAGATGGTGCCGGTGTTTCCATGGTCCCTATTCCCACTGAGTCCTATTGGACTCAATGGGAATGGGGATTTACCGAATTCCGCCTCTGGAATTCCCGGGTAACCGGGGTTGTAATGCCCCAGTAATTCGGACTTGGTAATACAAGTCCGGCGGTAACAGAGCGGAAAAACCAACAGGTTACTGCCGGACTCGTAATGAGGCCCATGGTCTCAGGTTGTTTTCCTCCTTTCTTAGAATCGGGGGGGTTTGCAGATGATCTCACTTCAAGCAGTCTGCCCCAAAGTGGTAATGTTTGATGGTGTTGTTATTCCTTTCTCAATACCTGAGGCAATTCAGAGGCTCTCAACACAAGCATTCTGCCACACAATGTTCCCAATTCTTGATTACTTATAATTGGAGGGATTGCAGGTGCTTTTGCTGCAGGCAGTTTGCCACACAGTGCAAAGAATTTGTTTTTCCTTTCTTAGAATCAGAGGGTTTGCACAGGCTCTCACTACAAGCCATCTGCCACAAAGGTGTTATGGTTCTGTTCCCCCCTACTCAAAACCTTAAGAATTGTGCAGGCGCTCACAACAAGCCGTCAGCCACACAGCAGTAATGGTTCTATTTTCCCTTTCTCAAAACCTTAACCATTGTGGAGGCGCTCGCTACAAGTGGTCAGCCACACAGTGTTAATGGTTCTGTTTTCCCTTTCTCAAAACCTAATGCATTGTGGAGGTACTCGCTACAATCGGTCAGCCGAACAGCGTTAATGGTTCTGTTCTTCCTTTCTAAAAACCTGATGCATTGTGGAGGTGCTCACAACAAGCGGTCAACCAGTCAACCACACAGAGGTAATGATTCTATTCTTCCTTTCCTAGAACCTGATGCTTTGTAGCGACACACGCTACAAGCAGTCAGCCCACAGAGTTAATGGTTCTGTTCTCTCTTTCTGAAAATCTGAGGTATTATGGAGACTCTTGGTACAAGTGATCTGCCACAACATGCTAATGCCAAATTCTTTCCTTTCTTAAAACCCTAGGCACTGTGTAGGTATCTACTACAAGTTGTCAGCCAAACAAGTCTGATGTCTACCTTCCTTTCCCAAAATCTAAGGCATTGCAAATACCACAATGTGCTATTGATTGTGATATTTTATTCTTGAAACTAGAAACATTTCAGAGTTGCTCAGTACAAGTAATCTAGCACACAATGGTAATTGGTCTGTTGTTTCATTCTTAAAACCTGAGGCATAGTGGAGGTGCACATTACAAGCAGTCAACCATGGAGTGCTAATGGTTCTATTATTTCTCACTTACATTTTGTGGTATAGGGGAGGAGCCTGCTAGAAGTCATCTTGGATACAATTCTAATGGTTATATTCATGCTTTTTGGAGGACTCTGACAAATTGTCTAGAGGAGCAGTCAGACACACTGGTCTAAATGTTTGTATCTGTTTTATTGTACAACCAAGACATATGGAAGGAAAGTTCTACTTATCAATTAAATTCTGATCATAGTTGTTTATACATATCTTGTGTGACAAAGTCCTCCACCTAACCTTGGGAACCCACAGTGGAGTGGTCATGGGTGCCACAACAAAGTAGCGGAGGTTGGGCTCAGATAAGGAATATGCAGGATCCACAGATCACCCTCACTGAGTCCCTGTCCTAAGGAAGGGGGCAGTCATTGGAATGCTGATGCCTAAACCACCCCTACCTATACACAGGACCACAAAGGGGAAAGTCACCAGAAATTCATACTTCTTATACTAATATGTAGGATCAATATTGGGTAGTTACAGAGGCCCTTCGTGAGCCAACTCCACCACCCCACCACCCCTACTAGTGAGTGACATTGGGAGATTGGGTTGCCCATAACAGTTAGAGACTCCTTCCTATCAGCTGAAAACACTTAGGGAGCCATTCCGGCTCCCCATGCTAATTCAAACATCTAGCATAAGACAGAAAGCCTGTCAAATTTTGAAAATCTCAGAAGATCAAGGAAACACATTTTGTCCTTTGGCACTTATGCTGGTGGAACCATTTCAAATCATAACTCATGTAGCCCATGGAGGCCCTACAGTTACAAACTTGCCCTTGAAAAAGGAGAATATGATTTGTGTTGAACACATGAGCATGAAAACAAACAAACCCAGTTCTCACAGCACTATAGGGGAGAGTGCAGGCCATTTTTGGGACCCTGTAATGGAGTTTGAATAAACATACATATGTGAGTATACCCTTGTAACACACCACTTCCCATGCTTAGCAGAGGATTTACTAGTTATGGATTCATTCACATGCTGAGAGAGTAGTGATGCCCATACCAAAGCAGGCAAGTGCAGAAGGGGTGTCCTGGGGGAGGATACTAGACATTCCATACCTGTCTATGGGCCTTCTGGAATCCAAGATGGTGGAAAGCTCTCATGTTACCCTCACGCCATCCTCATTTCAAGCCACATTACAACCAACATATGGAGGGCCCGATCACAAAGCGGCACAACCCCCAGTACACAGGTGAACTCATTAGCATTTTCCTTCACCCAAAGAGAGGAATGACCCTACTATAAAAACAAGCCAGTTTAGTATATAAGGGTGGAAAGTTTGAGTTGAACAAAGGAGTTTAGCTGGGCAGTAGCAAATGAGAGAATTATTGAGAAAAGAGTAGGGGAATAGAACTGGAGATTACAGGGTGAGTCTGGGAAAGCATTTGTCGGCAGTGGCAGAGGTGGGCTGTCAGAAGAGGGGAGACAGTTGAAAGGAAGTTGGAGAAAAATATAGTTGCCTTCAGAGTAACACAAACTATTGGGGATTAGAGGAGGCCTACCATCCATGAGTAAACTGTGTTTAGGCTGGAGGTGAACTGATACCATTTAGAGAGAGAAAGGGTGTGGTGAGGTTGGCAGAGAAATAACTCCAGGAGAAGGAATGAGGTGGACGTTTTTAAAATTGGTGGCCGAGAGAAATGAGCCAGACGGTCAGATATCCCTACTGTGCAAGGGAAGGTGGGAGGAGAACAGGTACTCCTTCTAAAGAGAGAGATCAGGGAGGGTCCAGTGGGCAAAGCCGGTATATGGCAGAACAGAGAGAAGGTGGGAGGAGGTATGAGGCAGTGCAATCTCCACAGTTGCCAGGGAGCTTAAGCTAGCAGTAGTTTGTGATGAGGTGTTTTGGGTACCAGAGCTGTTGAGCGCAGAGATGGTCAACTGACAAAGGATATTTCATTCCCATCCCAAGAGCGTGGGAAAGTGGGTTATAGGAAGACTCATTCAGTCTCTTGTCCTGCTGGAGGAGACCTGCCAACTTGTCCATTACTGGAGTGGACAGGACATAGAAGGCCTATCATCGTACTCAATGAATAAGAGTTCTGGAAATTCACAAACCAGCAACTTGAAGACAAGGATCAGGATTGTCAATCAAACTAATGCTTGTGTTGGGAAGTAGAGAGGGTCTTCCCACCCCGCTAGGTGATGATTCTGAATGAGAAAGAAACGACAGACTGCACTCCGAGAGATCAAGGGGTAGGGGAGTGTGCGTGCAGGAGAGGGCACGATTGAGTAGTGCATGCATTAGGAGCTATATAGTAGAGGCAAGTGTAAATGCCATCTTAGTTATTGGAAGCCATTTTGGAACGTAGGCACAAGTTCAGCAAAATCACCAACCGTGTTAGTATTAAGCCTGCATTATTAGCACAGACATAACCCTTATCACAAGTGAGCTTCAGTGAGTTAAAAGCATTTAATTGCCTCAGAGGGTGTAGGCCTTCGCACTCCATGAAGAATGAGCTCTGTACGGCCACGAGAAGGGGGCAGAGCACCTCTGGGCAGTTACCATCCCATGATACAGATAGCATGGTCCCTCAGCCCCAACACCCCATGCCAGAACAATAGCCCTCCTATGCTTTGATCCCAAAACCACATTCCCGGTGACAGCCAGGCCAAGACCACCGACCATAAAGCTTTAAGACCCCGATCGATCAACGAGATCAGAAAGCAAGTCTATCTCGCATTCAATCTGGGTCACGTGATTTGTGCTGTGAGGTGCAAGGGAGGGATGACATTAAGCCCAAAACAAGAGTGGAAGACCTTGAGAGGTTGCTGGGGCATCTAGGAATGAGTGAAGTATGCAAGTTGGTAGGTCCTCAGCTTTCCCCACGGGCACATATCTATGTCTGCCAGGTGCACTGTTACAGTGATAGAGTAGGATTGTTTTTCAAGTTACTAATTGCTTATTGGGCCCTGTTATACTACGGATGACTTGCCCAGCAGCATCCACGTGGACAGTGATGGAAAAGAAGGATGTGACCAATAGCCCAGCATCCCCTATGGAGTTGGCCGCCTATGCATAGGGTCTCACCAACCAACCTTGCAGGTTTTCACTGTATGTAATGATGACATAGATGATGCCAGGTGCCTTTTTAGCTTACTGCACACCGCTAATTTGGCAGAAAGTTCAGTGGCAGGAGAGTTCTTTGCTGATGCACTTCTGTTTTGTAGGAATAAAAACATTTTGTTATCCTCGCAAGCAGTGTTTTGGGCTTTTTTCCATAGAGGGTTGTATTTTTTCTGGTGTGAGCGTACAGGGGCTTGCCTTTATTTGGTGACCACAACGTGATATGATATCACATGTCATTTATAACATGCCTGTACACGTTTTCCTGATCACAGTGACCGTTGCACCGACGGAGGCTTCCAGGCTGCTCTTCTGAAAGGGCTACGTCCACCTGCAGGGACCAGTCCCAGATGCGTCATTCCCTGAGGTGTACATGAGCTGTTTTTACAGAATTCATGTCTGCTCTTTGAAGTGGGGCGCAGCTCTGGGAGAGTGCAGGCGATTGCTGAGACCCTGTGATGGAGGAGTTCGAGTAAACACGCATATGTGAGTATAACTTTGCAAGTGATAACAAGTTGAGTTGGGGAACAGGGTTTGTATGTGTGTGAATGACAGAAGGGTGTGTTTGATTGTGTGGTAGAGGAGAAACTTTTCATACTTTTCAATCATGAATTTTCTCTCATTCTCCACCGGACAAGATGGCCACAGGGTAACAGTGTTCCGGTGCAAGCGATCTTTTGCACCTAATTATTTACCACTCAGCCTGCTTAAAATCGTCCAATAATACCAGATTCTTAAAGCCGTAGGGATTGGGATTGCTTAGCCTAAGTACCAGCTTGACAACAGCTTGGATCGCTAAGCTATCAGCAGCACAGACCCCGGAGGCCTGTGGCTGCCGTGCACCTTTCCGCTCCCCAGCTAAGTCTGCCTACAGTATATGACTTCTGCTGACTGGAGCCCTCTTCTGTGGGACCCTGACCTGGGCCTGGCAATGTCATCGGAGGGCAGATGGAATCTTGGGTGCCGGTGGTGTGGTGAGGCATGTGGAGGAGTTATCGCCTGAGCACCCTGTGAGGTGCCTGGTGATATAATAGGGGGCGCTTGTCTATTGACCTGTAGTATGCTACGGCTGTGGCACAGCAACCGACATAACCCTGGCTTCCCGCGGTGGAGAAATCCTGCAGTTGATGTTGCATCGAGGACCTGGATGTCCACATGACGCTCAGTGACCCTGTTGGACCACTGCTGCCTGTCCTCTCTTCATCCCTGACCACTTGGAGACTTTGGATCAGCGGGAGGTTGACCCCGCTGCCATGTGGTTTACGTGCACCTTCTCCACCCCCACCTAATTAAAGGTGAGCTGCTGAGCGCATTGGAGAGATCCATGCTGTCCCACAGCAAGACTTCGGCAGCAGCTGTGATTCAGGTGCCTGCAGGGAGGCACGCACTGCATCTCCAACTGTCCTGCTGGGTGCTTGAGGCGAATGGTTTTGCACCATCTTTTTCTCCCTCAGCCTAGAACGACCTCTGCGAGCCTTCATCTGTGATACGTGTGGCAGCACACACTGGTGCTGGAGCGGAGATCACTGGCCGGGTTATGTGTACCCGCTAGTGGACGGAGCCTGTGCGGGATCCCTGAGGCCCTGGTGGGGATTGAGGACCTATAACGAAGTGTGCCTACAGATATGTTGATTCAGGATAAGAGACGATTGCAGTGGAGGCCACGGCACCACCATCTGCTTTACTTTGCTTGCTGTCTTTCTTAAAGTCAAATTTGGGGTATGCCCGAAAACTGAATTTTGGTGTTTAGCATTACATGTGCACCATCTGCTTTAAATTGTTTTCTGCCTTCCTTAAAGTCGAATTTGGGGTGTGCTGTAAAATAGAATTTGGGTGTTTAGCATGACATGTGCACCATCTGCTTTAAATTGTTTGCTCTCTTCCTTAAAGTCGAATTTGGGGTGTGCTCTGAAACCGAATTTGGGTGTTTAGCATTTCATGTTCTCCACCTGCATTCATTTCTGCTGCCTTCTTAAAGTCGAATTTGGGGTGTGCTCTAAAACCGAATTTTGAAGTTTAGCATTACATGTGCACCATCTGCTTTACATTGTTTGCTGCCCTCCTTAAAGTTGAATTTGGAGTGTGCTCGAAAACGAATTTGGGTGTTTAGCATTACATGTACACCATCTGCATTCATTTCAGCATCCTTCCTTAAAGTTGAATTTGGGGTGTGATCTAAAATAAAATGAAAGCGCAGGGCAGCAGAAAGGAAGTGGCAAATCTCAGTCTCATCCTCTGACAAACTGGCATGCCGCCTGCTCCAAAGACAATACAGACTCGCCATCCATGCAAAGAAAAGAGCCCATATTCAGGCATGGATCCGGTGCATCCAATAACACAGTTGAACTATTCAAAACCTGCAGTGTACTAGCAAACCCCTCCACAGTCTCCTCCTCACCTTCTCCAACCAGAGTTTTCCGCTCCATGAAGGTCCCTTCTAAACAGGTTTCCCCGTGCTCATCCAGGACCATCAAGGATAACATAGGCTCTCTTGCCCCTGGTCTTGCTGATATCTGCAATCACTATTTTTTCACTGGATCTGTCCCCTCGCCCTTAAGCACTCCCTTGTGTGTCCACTCCTGAAAAAAAACTTCCTCTGCCCCTAACTGCCTGCCAGCTATCACTCTATATCAATCACCCCCTTCCTTGGGAAGCTACTTGAGAGTCTGACCTTGCCCCAACTCAACTCTCACACTGAACTTGTTGGTGGTCTCCATGACCATCAATCTATATTCCGAGCATCCAGAGGCATGGAAACTGCTCTGGACTCCAACTCCTTAGCTGTCCTTATCCTCTCAATCTCTCCTCTGCATTTGACACAGATAACCATTCGATCCTCATACGAAGGCTCCACGATACACGTGGTATCTCGGAACGGGCACTGGATTGGCTGTCCTCCTTCCTCACTGACTGCTCCCCCAAGTTATCCTAGGCCCCTTCTCCTTTCCTACTTCCATCTCCACCTGTGGTGTCTCCTAGTGCTCTATACTCTCCCCCTGGCTTTTTAACATCTACCTTGCTCTCCTTGCATTCCCCATCACCTCTTTCTCCTCCAGCTTCCAGTGTTATGCAGATGACACAGAGCTCTTCCTCAGAGTCCCTGCTGACACCCATGCACTCTCCATCATTCCTGACTGCCTATCTGCCATCCCGTCCTGGTGCACCTCGAATGATCTCTGCCTCAACGCCTGTAAAACTGAGATCCTTCCCATTGGGTCCCCTGCTCCTTCCTTCTTCCCTTCACTCTGTCCTTGCTCCTTGGGCACTCCCCCCTGTGCCTTCAACTGAAACCTGGAACCTCGGAGTACTCTTTAACTACTCCCTTTCCTTCCTCCCACACACTCAGGACATTGCCAAGAAGGCCAACTATCAGCTCTTTCTTCTCAAAGGAATTCTACCTTTTCTCACTTTCCCTCGGTGGCCCAATGTGAATCAAGCCCTGGTTCTCTCTAGACTTGACTACTGTAACAACCTTCCCCTGAATCTTCTTTCTTCCACTCTGCATCCACTGCAGCTTATCCAGAACAGGGCAGCAAGATGTATCCTTGTCCTAAAGCCCAGGGAGCGCATCTCCTGCACTTTAAGGTCTTCACTGGCTCCCGGTTGCTGCACAGATTCAATTCAAATCCCTCTGCACCATCCCCAAGGCTGTCGTGGCCCCAGGACCACACTATCTTCAGCTCTATCTTACTAAATACTCTGCTTCTAAACCACTTCGCTCCTCTGGCACCAACTCATTGTGTGTAAAGCATTTTGATAAACAGAGGGCTGGGGGTCACTCACTTTCCTCTGCTGGCTCCCCTCTTTGGAACAGCCTCCCTCTGCCCCTGAACCTTGAGCAGGGTCTTCTCAAATTCTGGAAGCTCTTTAAGACTTTTCTCTTTTCCTATTCCTTCCCTCCTGCTCTCCTCTGCTAATCCCAAAGTTGCTGAATCGGTGTCCTTGGCCCTTTTGCATCTTTGGGGCCTTGACCTCCCACAACAATTCTTCACAGCTCCACACTGGAGGCTTGCACATACACCTTCCACGGCCAAGGCCGTCTAGCACTCAACAAGCCTAGCACTTTGTCCATGGCTCACTGTCATGCCTGCCAACCCAGGTCAACCTGGGACATCTGCTTCCACACCTGTTGCTACACGGAGGACTCCCAACAGGCTGTTATTACCTGCCCTCACTGCCTTTAGGACTGCCAGGCCCTTCTACAGGATACCTTGCGTTCCAGAGCTTTGAAGTTTGAGTATATTCTCCGTCAACTTCAACCTTACCGCAGTCTTCAGCAGTCCTTCAGAATTACTTACCTGCTCCAGTCCCGCCCCAGAGCCTCCTGGTATCACCTCCATCAGCAGTCCTTCAGAATTACTTACCCGCTCCAGTCCCTCCTTGGAGCCTCCTGGTACCAACTCATCAGCGGTCCTTCAGAATTACTTACCCGCTCCAGTCCCGCCTCGGAGCCACTTGGTACCGCGTTCATCAGCGGTCCTTCTGATTTACTTATCTGCTCCAGTTCTACCTCGGAGCCGCTGGGTACCCCGTTCATCAGCGGTCCTTCAGTGCCACTCACCTTCACCTGCTCCAGTTTCATATTGGAGCAGTCTTTCTACAATTGGCAAATCAATTTTGGTATAGTAGCAACTGCTATCCCAATAAGCCTGATAGCGCTATTCCACGATCCTGGAAATCTGGTATTATTGAATCACTTTACAGCTACAGATTACTTCAGTCAATCCTAAAAAGGGCACTATTCCGACAATCCTTACCTAGAACTATACATTTCAATTCCATATCATCTGTTGGCTGGGGTTCCATTCAGGACTCGTGCCCTGAACTTGATGGATGCTATCCTGTGTGCACCAACCCGACTCTAGTGTGGCCCTCGTTCCGTCTGGGTTAGTTCCCTCTACTAACTTTCTTCCTTGTCGTTTTTCCTTGGATTTCCTGCTGACTAATCTGGATTCAACCTGTGACTGTCCTGAAATACAGGTTAGTGTATCATAGAAAGATGCTTAGCTACCTTCTTGGTGGTAGATTAGTTCCTAATGTAATTCCTTATTTTTCTATCTAGAGCCTAGTGTATACTTTCCACTAATTACTCTCTTTGGCTGTGTAAATGAACTAGTCAAAGAGTTACATTGGTTGGAAGGTCTCACATTGACGGACGTCGTTCTACCTCAGATCATTCTGTACATCAGGGGCGACTCCTCGTGTATCCTTTTGAATACCAACCTTTATCCTTTTATTGCTGTATAGGGGTGGTACAGTCTGAATCATAACACTCATCCAAGGGCATGGACTTGTCAGCACTTCCCCATCATCCCTCTTCCTTTCTGCACTTGCACCTTCTGAATATCTGAATACTCACAAGGCATAGTAGGTCTTTCCCCCCTCTGCTCTTAAATATTTTGTTGTAATGTTGTAATATATATCCTACTCTCCCTCCCTCCATGCACTGTGGGTGCTTTAAAACAGTGGGCCTCATTAAAAGTTTGCCGGTCTGGAAACACCAGTACCGGTAAACTTGACGGCACTGTTGTTTCCAGACCGGCAAACTCTTAGTTCTGCACGGGTGCCTTTCAGCCCGCCAGGTCAGACCAGGCAGGCGGAACGGCACCCGCTCGCAGACCTTGACGGATGCACCGGCACCATTCATGAATGGTGCCGGTGCATCCGTCCTCCACATTCCCATTGAGTCCAATGGGACTCAAATGGGAATGCGGAATAATATGTTCTGCCACCCGGGAATGGGCAATTACCGAGTCCGCTGGGGCTGTAATGCCCGGTAATTGCCCATTCCCGGGTGCCGGAAAATCCATAACTCCGCCAACCTCGTAATGACCCCCAGTATATTCTTATTGTATAAGCGCCTAATAAGCAAACAATAAATAAATAAATAAATAAATAACAGGTGTAACAAGGAAGGAAAATAAAGGAGTGTAGGGAGCCTTCCTGAGTGAGGTGTGATGATGGTACCATTTGTTTTGTGACAAAGAGGTAAACAAGTATGAGGTCTGCAAAGTGAGTGTGCTCGTAAATAGTAGTATTTGTTGTTTTAGTTTGTTATTTTAGCCTGTTGTATTAGTGTATTGTGATTTTTTATTTGGAAGGGGTGGAGACCCAAAGTGGGTCGTTGTTGGTATGCATTTTAAGCATATTGGGCCTCATTCCGAGTATGGAGGCAGTCATGGCGCAATTTGCACCATGACTACCTCCCATACCGGGTCTGGGTCCGACCTGGTTCAATGGGGACTTACCGGTCCATTCTGACCCTGGAGGGACCGGTAAGTCCCCATTGAAAAATCCATTCCCCATTCCCATTGAGCCCCCATAGGGCTCAATGGGAATGGGGAAATAGCTAATACCGGTACCGCAATTTTCAGTACCGTTATTAGCTCTCTGGTCCCTTAGCGCATCCCGCTAAAGGCGCCTGATAAAACCAGGCGCTCATTGCGGGACCCGCTAAGGGACCTCGGAATAGGGCGCAAAGGGATTACCGGCACCGATGTCCTTAACGGTGCCCAGTATCCCTTTTCACCCACCTCGGAATTAGGCCCATTGAGTGAGTGTAGTGTGGTATTGAGTGTGTGTGAAGGGAAGGGGAAGGAACATTGACTGCGGCGACGGGGAGGACGGGACACAAGACTGGTTTTGACTTTGATAACGGCAGCATGCGCAGCGCGCAAGCATACGCCTAGGAGATCTGAGCACATTATTTAGTAAAATGGGAGGAGGCACTCCTTTAGAATATATTTATAGTGTGCTACTATTGCACAGAGAGACAATTGAAAAGTACCACAATCAATGGGTGACAGAGACATGATTGGGGGTTGCCCCGCTCCTGGCCAGAGCAGGGCACCCAAAATAGTGGAGTGTTAGAACACATGAGCACATGTTTAGCAGCAAAGTACATAGGCAAGTAACTGCAGAAGAGAAAGGAGATTTTAGATATTTGGCAGATAATTGAGGACGTAGAGGACCCCAACGAGGGAGGGGAATGGCATACCCACGGAGGGACCAATATAATAGATGGGGTGGAACCTCAACAGAACATCAAGTATTATATTAATTGGCTGATCGCGCAGCAATGTGATACACTACCCCGACCTATGTGCCCACCCCAGCCACCCCATTGTCACCATCACACATATCCATCCCAATTACTGCCCCACCTGAAGCCTGTAAGAGGCAGAAGGAATTAGATGAGGTGCTGGAAGTGGCACGAGTTGTGCTGGCATGATTGAGAACAGCGCAGAGGGCGGGAAGAGTGAAGGGGAGCAGACTAGATGAATGGTGGGAGGGAAATATTTGATTTAGATTGGAAAGTACAGCCATAAAGGATGTGCACATTGAGACGACAGAGGATGAGGGTGGGCAACCAGGGGGTATGGGATATGGGACATTGCGGTCCAATGGAGAAACCGACAGAGAGTTGAGGGAGAATGAATGGTCGATGATGAGGAGGAGGAACAATGGGCACCAGATATAACACTGCGAGTGGAAAGCTTGTGGGGGTCATGATTGAGGAATAGATAGGGCTGAGTGGCAGTTGCAAGGAAAAAAGGAAGCATTGGATGGAAGGAAGGGAAGGGGGTGGGCATGCAGATGCCACTATTACATACACACAGGTCTGGATAGAGCACATTATGTGCCCTGGGCACAGATGGCTAAAAATAATGTGATGAAGGTGCTCCCACCCCTTAGTGCTTGGAAATGTATTTACCCTCCCAAAAACAGATGGCAGGCATTCCTCTAGCTGTGGGGGATATAAAATGTTTGCTAGTGGCAATAGTTGATGATCAGGCCAGGGACATATGGGTCAAGGCGGGATATCCAGGAGTGAAATTGGATGACGATGCACACGATGGGGCACCTTTCAACAATATTAGGGCACAAGGGTGGGATGTGATAAGACAAACATACCCCAGACTTACAGTCTATAATGCAATACACTATGGCTGAGTATTAGGACCCCACGCAGTACATTATTGAAGTTCAAGGGACGTGGAGGGTGGATACGGGGGACCAGTGGGACCGATCATTTCCTCTTTTTTATTTCATTATAAAAAGGGGCTTACCCAAGAAGGTGCAGAAGGCACTCGACAAAATAGTGGGCATTGAAGTGAAATGGTGGGCGGAAATTCAGATGATAATAATAAACTATTGTAAAAGAATTGAGAAGCACAAAAAGGAAGCAGTGCAGCAGGTACAGGCAGAAGAAGTGAAACCAGTACAGAAAATGTAGCTAAAATAGCTGAGAAGGGATGGCACCTGCATCTGGGCTAATAGAAACAACAGGGAGCACACAGGTGCCTGCATATGCAACGATAGATACATTTTGGCAAGAGGAGGAGGACAAGGACAGTGGGGAGGGGGGTATCAACACCCCGGCCCTGAGTAGCAGCAAGGAAGCCAGCAGCAGGGAAGAGGTGGGTTCAGAAGGAGAAGGAGGGTTTCAGAGGATTTGGAGATATGGGATCTCAAGGTGGTGGTATGGGGCCCTCGCAAAGTTGGAGGTGCAAGAAAAATGGTGGCACTTTGTAAGAGAAGGTAGGAGCAGGCCGGGGTCAGGATATAACTCATATAGCAACTATTGTCCACAGCCCCAGCCACAAGGACAGCTCCAAATATTAACTGCTATACCATATGACATCCATCAGTTGCCACCTTTACCCCCAGGTGCACACATGCAAAACCCATGAGCTGCATTGCGAGATATGTCCCAACCCAATCTTCACAGAGAGGACACATGCCAACAAATGATGCTGTACCCAATGGCACTGTTGTACCTAACTGGGGGGACAGCGCCATTTCCCGGTACAAACACCGACCTTGACTAGGACAGCCCACAAAAGGCTCTCACGTGTCCAGTACTATCCATGACAGTCCACCCTGATGTGGAACTCTTGGTGGGTGCTGAGATAGGAAAAAAACACTTCGGGCCTCATTACAACCCTGGCAGTACGGGGTAAAAGGTGCCGTAAAAGGTGCCGGCGCAGTTTAAGCCGTACTGCCTCATTACGAGGTCCCCTCGCGGGACCCAGGTAGCAACGCCTGGTCAAACCAGGCGTGCTTACCGGGTCCCGCGAGGGGAAGAGGGAACAAACAACGGGCCAACTCGTAATGGCCGATTGTTTGCTCCCTCTCCCATTCCCATTCAGCACTATGGGGGCTGAAATGGGAATTGGGAAGGACCGGGTCCGGGTCCTTGGAGGGAGGAATTACCAGGCCTTCCGAACTCGGAATGGCCCGGTAATTCCTCAATCTGAGGACCCGGATGAGATTTCGGCAGAACCCATGCCGCCAATAGCTGCATGGCTACCGCCGAGGTCGTAATGAGGCCCTTCATCTTTATCCTTGACACCATTGCTACTAAATCATGCATCAGTGAGAGAAACTTCCCTCTATGAGGTGAAAGTCTTGACACACAAGGCTTCTCTGGGGCTGTCGCCATGGTTCCATACACTAAAGAAGTTGACATTAAAATAAGGGGGAAGGTGGTGTGAGCTCCCCTGTTTTATTCTGAAAGTTCCCTGATAGACTTGTTGGGCCGCGACCTGCTCAGCAAAGTGAACATGACAGACAGTGGGATAGTATGTGCCAGCCCAGGAATGTGCACAATGAGAGTAATGGTTACGATATATACAAGAGGCAGAGAAGTATTAGATCACAGGATTCCCGTGGACCCAATCAGGTTCATGTACAGTATTACAGTGCTTCTTGAGGCAGTGCCCCAAATTGGCAAAGGTTGCTGGCGAGTGCCAGCTGATTTTATTTTTTGCCCTGTGGTAATCCCCAAATTAGTGGCAGGAATGATATTGACCCTAGATTTGCAAGGTCTGGTAGCTTCGACCAAGAAAATTGTTGTCCTAGGGATTGACTCTGATCGGTGTGAGTGGTGCACGGTACTCTGTATTGATCCTCCAGTGCCTCTTAGGGAGGTAACTGATGCAGAGTTGTTTGAAGACAAACCAGATCATGGTGAAATTGTATTGGCTATTTGTATCCCCTGTGAGATTATGGTAAAGTATCTGACAGTTCAGTGTCCCCTCATGGCCCTGGCAGCCTGTCCCACTTCATGACGGAGATCTAGAATAGGCATCCAAATGACTTTGGACCTCAAATGCTCATGATGCAGGGAGTGATCCCGGTGCAAATAACACTGAAGCCAGATTCTGTGCTGCCCCTAGTGAGACTGTAACCTCTATCAAGGAAGGTGGAGGAAGGGATTAGGGACACCATCACTGCCCTATTAAACAAGGGAACAATAGTGTCATCCATCTCCCCGTGCAACACAGCAATCTATTCTATGAAAACAGCCAAAGGGGGCAGTTGGAGGATGATCCAGGATTTACGCCCCTTAAATGACTTTGTACAGGACAAATTTGCTTTGGTTCCAAATTCTGCGACAATACTTTCTAACATCCCCAAGGAAGTGACCCACTTTATTGTGGTGGATCTCAAAAACACTTTCTTTTACATTCCACGGCACCCCGACTCACAATTGCTCACTACCTTTACACATCACATAGGGGGATGAGATTTGAACACACAAGACTGCCTCAAGGGTACTGCGCGTCCGTGAGTGTTTCTAACGGAATTCTCCATGTAGACCTAGGAAATATCCAGGTGGCCAGTATGATAATCCAGTACATGGATGACCTGCTCGTGTGACAGCAAACACCAGTGAGTGAAAGATTCAATAACACTCTTACAGCTCTTGGCCCGCAGGGGGTACAGGTTGACAAGGCCAAATTACAGTATTGCATGCAGGATGTACTTTACTTGGGACTATTAATGCCTGTGAATGAAAAAGGATAATACCTGATGGTGCTGCATCTGTGCGTGCCTCTGCAAGGCCCAACACAGTGAAGGGGATGCAAAGGTTCCTAGGTTTGCCTAACTCTTGTTGGGCCTGGATACTCGAATATGCAGCCTACACCAGGCCCCTTCTGCAAGGCCTCAAGGAGGCCCAAAAGACTGATAACAAGATTGCATGGACAGAAGAAATGCTCACCAATTATGATGCCCTCAAAATAACACCCCAGTGCAAGCAACCCCAGCCTACACACAGGTGTTTTACATATTCTCTCTCTCCAACTGCCAATTTATGACTGCAGTATTAACAAAAAAGAGCACGATGGGCCACAAACCATTTGCCTACTACAGCAGCATGTTAGACTCAGTAATGCAGGGATGATTTGCATGTGAACAGGCACTCGCTGCTGAAGCATTGACAATTGAAAAGAGCTTCAATATATTAATGGGATGCACTGTCACTTTATATGTGGAGCATGCAGTGTTTGTTATCCTGGAAAGATCAAAGTCCACTCTAACAACACAAAGAGTGTCTGCCTATGAGATCATCCTATCCAGCCCAAATATGCACATTATAAGATGCAAAACAGTCAACCCTGCCACGTTTCTGATCGAAAAGTGCACAGACAATCATGGCCGACATGATTGCATATCTTATGATGGGAGGAAGCAACATTCCCAAAACAAAAGAAAAACTACTTGAGGGGGAGGTCCTCTTCATTGATAGGTCATCAATAATTGACCAAGGCACAAGCCCTCATTACACGGATGGCGGTAAGGGTTTACCGATACCGATAAGGGTACTAGTGGCGGTAAACCCTTTCCGCCTTACTACAAGGTCCCTTTGTGGGTCCCTACCTTAACGGCTGGCTTTATCAGCCGTTAAGGACGGGAACCGCAAAGGAACCTTGGAGGTAATTACGGTACCTCAATTTGTGGTACCGTAATTACCGCCTTCCCCATTCCCATTGAGCCCTATGGGGGCGAAAATGGGAATGGGAAAGTGCCATGGTGAATGGGGAATTACCGCCCCCACACACCTTGGAATAGGGCGGTAATTCCACCATTCACCATGGCGGACTCTGTAAAATACCAGCGGCAACCATGGTGCTAATAGCGCCATGGTTACCGCCATCCGTGTAATGAGGCCCACAGACTTGAGACACACAGGGGCGGCTGTGGTGCACCTAGTGGATGGTGAATATGAAACATTAGTGCAAAACAGATTGCCAGTGCACTTTTCAGCTCAGGTGGTGGAGCTCATAGCGCTCAGAGAAGTGCTACAAGCGTCACAGGGGTGCCACATGACCATCTAGTCAGATTTGCCATATGTAAATACAACAGTACATGCTGTTTTTGCACATTAGAAGAGGAAGGGGTTCTGGAGGGCTGACGGGTCCCCAGTCCGACATGCTGCATTTTTAAAAAGGCTTATTTTCATCCATAGTGACGGTCATAAAATGCACCACCCACACCAATAACACAGAGAAGGACTCTGTCAGAAATACTGTTGCAGATGCAGCGGCCAAAATAGCAGCATATCTTCCAGTACCTCAATCAGCAGAATACCTTGTATTAACACCCATCATCGATCAACCCCATGTCCCTTATAATTCGCTGCCAACTGCACAAATCATTGAGTTACAGGGATGAGTACTCCAGGAAAAAAAGCAACTGTGGATAAAAAGAGGGTGTAAACAATCCCCTACTGATTAATATTTAGACAGGATGTAACAGGGAAAGCAGTTATGCCTCATGAGTTACCGTTAAAAGCATTTGACCAGCTTCATCATCTTTCCCATGTTTCCTTGATGTCTACATTGCTGCAGACATCAAGGAAGACTGGTCTGTTCCAAATCTCCAGGAGCATTTAGCAAATGTAGTTATCCTGTGCATTACATGTCAGAGTTACAGCAAGGGAATGACACTGCAAACAGTAAGAGGCACTGTGACCCGCCTTACTGGACTGCTCCGCTGGTTGCCTATTGACTACGCGGATATGGGCGAGAGTTGCAACGGCTCCTGATAGTTGCCGTCTGCCCCTTCTCACAGTGAGTGGGGGCGGGGGCTTGTGCACATCCACATGCCAAATACGCAGCGACATTTCTATTGTTCAAGGATTTTCCTCGATGGGGTGTGTGCGATTTAACAAATTATTTAAGCAAATTACAACACTGCTTGGCATTAAACATGGAATGTGCACCATATACCATTCATAGGCCAATGGAGTTGTGGAGAGGATCAACGACCTACTGAAGAGTACGCTATTCAAGCTTTTCACCACATTAAAAAAAGAACTGGAAGCACGAATTGCAATTGTCACTGTTCAGTTTGCATGCACATCCCATTTATCACCCCATGAGGTGGTCACAGGTCACTGCATATTCATGCCCCTGTCTCCTGTTAAGGGAGCGTCAGATGCAGATAGGGCAGCATCTGTGTTGGGAGAAGAATTTAACAACTACTTGACCACCTTAACACAGGCCATTAAATTTGTCTCTCGGCAGATCGCACCACCCTGATCAGAGGAAACAATGGGCACCACAGATGTTGCACCACCTGATTCCTCATCCACTCAACCATTACTTCCGAGCGTACTGGTCTGTATGTAGAATTTTGTCTGCAGGTGGACCGACCCCAGGTATAACGGACCCTACCAGGTTGTCTTTTCCACCCCCTTTGCAGTGAAAGTAAATGAGCTCGCTACTGGATTCACTTATCGGATGTCCGGAGAGCACTCCTGAGCACCCCACAGTGACCATAATAGCATATTTCTATGCCCAATTATGTACAGAGGGCTTCTGACTCAGCTTCTTGCCCCCTACTCCTTTAACCGGGTACTTATTGGGTTCTGTGGAATAAAGTGGTGGGGTTGCTGGTCCCTTACACACATGCCTTCCTTGATCCTTTGCAGACAGAACGTGTCTCATCTTTCCGATTTCCGCATACATCCTTTTTACTCAATCCCTCTGCACCTTGGTATTATATTCTTAGAGGCAATAGTATTGAGAAGAAAGCCCTACCTGGAGAAGCCCCATGGAAGGTTGGTTGCAGTTAGGAACAGATGTTAGAGAATGCAAGTCCAATAATTACGGAGGGTGCTATGATGCCTAATGCATGGGGAGACCCCTAATGCATAGGCACTGTCTTGATATGTTGGGAGCCAATGACTGCTCCAGATGATATGGGTAAACTCATAAAGTGGATGCATTGGACTGACAAGGTAATTTCACTAAGAAGTAACCGACAGATGAATGCATGAGCACCCTCGGAAGGGTCCAAAGAACGACATGACAAATGGGCAGAAATGTCAAACCATGTTTTGTGGTATGATGCTTCAGCATCTAGTGGCTTGCTGGACCACTCTGGGTTCTGTGATTCAGAAAATGGTGAAGGCGTACATTTGCAAGCTGGAAATGGAAATTAGGCAACTTGTCCTCTAAATGGGATGTATAAGGACAGGGTTGGACTGGGACAAGAAATGGGCCGGAACACCTAAAACAAAGTGGCTCTCACCTAAAAAAGTTGGCCCTCAAACCCTCATCTGTGAATCATGTAAATTCACAACTTTACAGAATACTTCCTCTATGAGGTGAAAGTCTTGACACACAGGGCTTCTCTGGGGCTGTCGCCATGGTTCCATACACTAAAGAAGTTGACTTTAAAATAAGGGGGAAGGCGGTGTGAGCTCCCCTGTTTTATTCTGAAAGTTCCCTGATAGACTTGTTGGGCCGCAACCTGCTTAGCAATGTGAAAATGACAGACAGTGGGATAGTATGTGCCACCGCAGGAATGTGCACAATGAGAGTGATGGTTATCATATATACAAGAGGCGGAGAAGTATTAGATCACAGGATTCCCATGGACCCAATCAGGTTCATCTACGGGATTACAGTGCTTCTTGAGGCAGTGCCCCAAATTGGCAAAGGTTGCTGGCGAGTGCCAGCTGATTTTATTTTTTGCCCTGTGGTAATCCCCAAATTAGTGGCAGGAATGATATTGACCCTAGATTTGCAAGGTCTGGTAGCTTCGGCCAAGAAAATTGTTGTCCTAGGGATTGACTCTGATGGGTGTGAGTGGTGCACGGTACACTGTATTGATCCTACAGTGGGAGGTAACTGATGCAGAGTAAATTGAAGACAAACCAGATCATGGTGAAATTGTATTGGCTATTTGTATCCCCTGTGAGATTATGGTAAGGTACCTGAAGGTTCGGTTTCCCATCATGGCCCTGGCAGCATGTCCCACTTCATGATGGAGATCTAGAATAGGTACCCAAATGACTTTGGACCTCAAATGCTCATGATGCAGGGAGTGATCCCGGTGCAAATAACACTGAAGCCAGATTCTGTGCTGCCCCTAGTGAGACAGTAACCTCTATCAAGGAAGGTGGAGGAAGGGATTAGGGACACCATCACTGCCCTATTAAACAAGGGAACAATAGTGTCATCCATCTCCCCACGTAACACAGCAATCTATTCTATGAAAACAGCCAAAGGGGGCAGTTGGAAGATGATCCAGGATTTACGCCCCTTAAATGACTTTGTACAGGACGAATTTGCTGTGGTTCCAAATCCTGTGACAATACTTTCTAACATCCCCACGGAAGTGACCCACTTTACTGTGGTGGATCTCAAAAACACTTTATTTTACATTCCACGGCACCCTGACTCACAATTGCTCACTGCCTTTACACATCACATAGGGGGATGAGATTTGAACACATAAGACTGCCTCAAGGGTACTGTGCGTCCGTGAGTGTTTCTAACAGAATTCTCCATGTAGACCTAGGAAATATCCTGGTGCCCTGTATGATAATCCAGTACATGGATGACCTGCTTGTGTGACAGCAAACACCAGTGCATGCAAGATTCAATAACACTCTTACAGCTCTTGGCCTGCAGGGGGTACAAGGTTGACAAGGCCAAATTACAGTATTGCATGCAGGATGTACTTTGCTTGGGACTATTAATGTCTGTGAATGAAAAAGGATACTACCTGATGGTGCTGCATCTCTGCACGCCTCTGCAAGGCCCAACACAGTGAAGGGGATGCAAAGGTTCCTAGGTTTGCGTAACTCTTGTTGGGCCTGGATACTCGAATATGCAGCCTACACCAGGCCCCTTCTGCAAGGCCTCAAGGAGGCCCAAAAGACTGATAACAAGATTGCATGGACAGAAGAAATGCTCACCAATTATGATGCCCTCAAAAGGTAATATCCAACACCCCAGTGCAAGCAACCCCAGCCTACACACAGGTGTTTTACATATTCTCTCTCTCCAACTGCCAATTTATGACTGCAGTATTAACACAAAAGAGCACGATGGGCCACAAACCATTTGTCTACTACAGCAGCATGTTAACTCAGTAATGTAGGGATTGATTTGCATGTGAACAGGCACTCGCTGCTGCAGCATTGACAATTGAATATTAATGGGATGCTCTGTCACTTTATACGTGGAGCATGCAGTGTTCGTTATCCTGGAAAGATCAAAGTCCACTCTAACAACACGAAGAGCGTCTGCCTATGAGATCATCCTATCCAGCCCAAATATGCACATTATAAGATGCAAAACAGTCAACCCTGCCACGTTTCTGATCGAAAAGTGTACAGACAAAGACATGGACCGACATGATTGCATATCTTATGATAGGACGAAGCAACATTCCCAAAACAAAAGAAAAACTACTTGAGGGGGGAAAGTCCTCTTCATTGATAGGTCATCAATAATTGACCAAGGCACAAGCCCTCATTACACGGATGGCGGTAAGGGTTTACCGGTACCGGTAAGGTTACCAATGCTGGTAAACCCTTACCGCCTTACTACGAGGTCCCTTTGTGGGACCCTACCTTAACAGCTGGTTTTACCAGCGATTAAGGACAGGACCCGCAAAGGGACCTTGGAGGGAATTACGGTACCGCAATTTGCGGTACCGTAATTACCACCTTCCCCATTCCCATTGAGCCCTATGGGGTAGAAAATGGGAATGGGAAAGTGCCATGGTGAATGGGGAATTACCGCCCCCACACACCTTGGAATAGGGCGGTAATTCCACCATTCACCATGGCGGACTCGGTAAAATACCAGCGGCAACCATGGTGCTAATAGTGCCATGGTTACCGCCGTCCGTGTAATGAGGCCCACAGACTTGAGACACACAGGGGCGGCTGTGGTGCATCTAGTGGATGGTGAATATGAAACTTTAGTGCAAAATAGATTGCCAGTGCACTTTTCAGCTCAGGCGGTGGAGCTCATAGCGCTCAGTGAAGTGCTACAAGCGTCACAGGGGTGCCATGTGACCATCTAGTCAGATTTGGCATATGTAAATACAACAGTACACGCTGGTCTTGCACATTGGAAGAGGAAGGGGTTCAGGAGGGCTGACGGGTCCCCAGTCCAACATGCTGCATTATTAAAAAGGCTCATTTTCGCACTATCACAACCATCCATAGTGACGGTCATAAAATGCACCACCCACACCAATAACACAGACACGGTCTCTGTTAAAAATGCTGCTGCAGATGCAGCGGCCAAAATAGCAGCATATCTTCCAGTACCTCAATCAGCAGAATACCTTGTATTAACACCCAACATCGATCAACCCCATGTCCCTTATAATTCGCTGCCAACTGCACAAATCCTTGAGTTACAGGGATGAGTACTCCAGGAAAAAAGCAACTGTGGATAAAACGAGGATGTAAACAATCCCCTACTGATTAATATGGAGTCAGGATGTAACAGGGAAAGCAGTTATGCCTCATGAGTTACCGATAATAGCATTTGACCAGCTTCATCATCTTTCCCATGTTTCTAAGCAGCACATTGCTGCAGACATCAAGGAAGACTGGTCTGTTCCAAATCTCCAGGAGCATTTAGCAAATGTAGTTATCCTGTGCATTACATGTCAGAGTTACAGCAAGGGAATGACACTGCAAACAGTAAGAGGCACTGTGACCCGCCTTACTGGACTGCTCCGCTGGTTGCCTATCGACTACGCGGATATGGGCGAGAGTTGCAACGGCTCCTGATAGTTGCCGTCTGCCCCTTCTCACAGTGAGTGGGGGCGGGGGCTTGTGCACATCCACATGCCAAATACGCAGCGACATTTCTATTGTTCAAGGATTTTCCTCGATGGGGTGTGTGCGATTTAACAAATTATTTAAGCAAATTACAACACTGCTTGGCATTAAACATGGAATGTGCACCATATACCATTCATAGGCCAATGGAGTTGTGGAGAGGATCAACGACCTACTGAAGAGTACGCTATTCAAGCTTTTCACCACATTAAAAAAAGAACTGGAAGCACGAATTGCAATTGTCACTGTTCAGTTTGCATGCACATCCCATTTATCACCCCATGAGGTGGTCACAGGTCACTGCATATTCATGCCCCTGTCTCCTGTTAAGGGAGCGTCAGATGCAGATAGGGCAGCATCTGTGTTGGGAGAAGAATTTAACAACTACTTGACCACCTTAACACAGGCCATTAAATTTGTCTCTCGGCAGATCGCACCACCCTGATCAGAGGAAACAATGGGCACCACAGATGTTGCACCACCTGATTCCTCATCCACTCAACCATTACTTCCGAGCGTACTGGTCTGTATGTAGAATTTTGTCTGCAGGTGGACCGACCCCAGGTATAACGGACCCTACCAGGTTGTCTTTTCCACCCCCTTTGCAGTGAAAGTAAATGAGCTCGCTACTGGATTCACTTATCGGATGTCCGGAGAGCACTCCTGAGCACCCCACAGTGACCATAATAGCATATTTCTATGCCCAATTATGTACTGGTAGAGATTTACTATCTCCTTTTTGACCGCATCATACCAGTACTACTACAACTCAACTGCTAAACATGACATTTTGCACAGAGAGTGCACTGTTACTCTGTCCCAGACTCTCTCTCTCTCACACTCTCTTTGTCCTTCTCGCTGTCTCTCTCATTCACTCACACTCTCTTGTTGTCCTTCTCTCTGTTTATCTCTTTCTTTGTATAAAATAATTGCTTTTCAGAAACAGCAGAAGATGAAACCAGAGCTCTCAAAAGACGGCTTGTATATAAATTAAAATGTTAGGCATAGTAGTGTGTCTGAATTCTCCTGCAAATAATTGTGTGCCATGCATTATATTACGTGGCTGTTTACAATTTCTATGTTTGCATTAAGCATTTATGGATTATTATTGGGTGTGTGGTCAGCAGGCGTACTTGCACCTCCCATCATCATGGAGGGGCTACTTTTGGCTAACTACCTTTTACTAGGTGCTGCTTGAAATACCTAAAGAGCATCTCCAAGGAGGGCCATCATCTTATCACCACCAATGGCAGTTTCCGCCTCAGAAGGGCCTACCAGAAACCCATTACAGGCCCTGCAGAGCCACATCATCCCTGAAATCAAAAGAAAAGAAAAGTTGTGGAGGAAGAAAAGAGCACATTTTTTATGTCAAGATTAATCCAAATTCACAGTGAGATACCCGATGAATACAGGCTATTTAGTAGTACAGAAACATTCTTTACATCACTGTTACTGCCTGGGGTCCAAGCAGCTGCTAATGTCAAAGCGCTCCATAGTGTCTGCTGGAAACTGATACAGCTGGCAAATGACACAGAACAAGGGTTCAACACCATAAAAGTAGAGTTGCAGGTCCTACGATTGATGATGATGCAGAACTACCACAATCCTGACCTCCTCACAGTGATGGAAGGAGGCATATGCAAATAAATGTGGGATTCCTGTTGCACATTCATGCCTCCTAATGATGAAGAGAACGTCTCCCTCTCGCAGATAATAGGAGAAGTACACACTATGGGAGTGCGCATGAAAAAAGAAGCTGGACTACAAAGTGAGGACTGGTTTGATAGTATTTTCTTCTGAGCCCCGTCCTGGAGGGGAGAAATAGTAAAGATGTTGGTATTTGTGATCAGGTTTGTATTGGTCATCTTCTGCACCTGCCAGCTGGGCCTTAGATGCTGTGCCAAAGCAGCCCCTAATAGCGCTATCAGGATGGTTTCTATTGGGATGTCCAACACACCTCGCCATACCACCGAACATGGTACCCAGACAGATGACCCAAATAATCCCTGCATGGTCTGAATTGAGCAGCTTTAACACCCTCATGGCACCATTACTACAGCAACACCAGATCCTGAGAACTATACAGAACATTGGGTTGATTTAGCTGGGGATGGGGGATATATGTGACTTGCACCCCTGAGAAGTATGCCCGATCTGGAGCAAGTTTGTTCAATGCGTGTAGAGCATGGGATCCTAAGGAGGGATCGCCAACATATTTGGAATCTGAAAGTTTACAAAGGGTACAGAGATTGGAAGAGGATCATTGTGGGGATATAAGCTTAGGTGACAATGTGGGAGAGTTTGTTAATGTAGAATTAACGAAAGGGGGAATGTTCCCACCCTTATAAGTGATTTTGAATGTGAAACAAATGATAGATTGCACTCCGAGAGAGCAAGGAGTACGGGGGTATGGAGCAGAATGGTGCACAATCGCATAGTGCATGCATGATGAGCTATATAGTAGAGGCAAGTTTAAATGCCATCTTAGTTATTGGCAGCCATTTTGGAATGTAGGCCCAAGTGCAGTGAAAGCACCAGACATTTTAGTATTAGGATTACATTATTAACACAGACATAACCCACACCACAAGTGAGCTTCAGGAACTGACAAGCCTTTCATTGTCTCAGAGGTTGTAGGTCTTTGTGCCCTGGGAAGCATGTGCTCCACAAGTCCCTGAGAAGGGGGCAGAGCGCTTCTTGGCAGTTACCATCCCACCATACAGATAGCATGATCCCTCAACCGCAAGACCCCCCGCACCAGAGCTACAGCCCTGCTAGTCATTGATCCCAAGACCCCACATACCACAGTGCCAGCCAGGCCCAGATCACTGACCATAAAGCTATAAGACCCCTGATCGATCAAAAACATCAGAAAGCAAGAATATCTCGCCTTCACATTTGGGTCACATGATTTGTGCTGCCAGGTGCTGGGGAGTGATAACATTTGAGCTCAAATAGAAGGTGTAAGACCTTGGGAGGTTGCTGGCACATCTGGGAATGAGCAAAGTATGCAAGTTGGTATGGCCTCTTCTCCCCCTTGTACTCATATCTGTGTATGCCAGGTGCACCATTGCAGTGATAGACCGCCATTGTTTTCAAGTAACAAATGTATCGTTTATCCCTCGTTCCAGGGGCTGGAACAGGGGATAACAGACCGGCAGCCCAAATTATTGACCTGAGCGAAGCATGGGCAGATAATGAGGGCTCTGGGCTGTTATCCACCCTTCCAGCCCCTGGAACGGGGGATGAAGGTCAAAGCGGTTACCCGGGGTGCTAAAAAAAAGGATTTTCCTTCCTACAATGGCACCTGCGCGGCCTCCCGCTGCAGGAAGAAAAATGATTTTCCAAGATGGCCACTATGGAAAGGGAAGGCAAAGCTCCATACGGAACCCCTTTTCCCATTCCATGGCTGCTGCAGGAAGCAGAGAGGAAGGTGTGGCTGCCGCGGGTACGGCCGCTGCAGCCGGAATAATGTAAGTGGGGGTGACAAAAGAAGAACAAAAACAAGCAGAGAGTAGGGGGAAGATGGCAGCTGGGGAGCCGGCTGTCAGGTGGTTTAAAATGTGGGCTTACATCGGCGGCAAGCCTGCGTTCATAGTCACCTGTTTGGCTGGCTCCCCCAACCAGGGTGCTAATTGCTTTTAGGGCCCTGTTCTACTGTGGATGATGAGCCAAGTAGCACCCACATGGATGGAGAGGGACAAGAAGGTTGGGACCAATGGCCTAGCATCACCTATGGAGTGAGACACCCGTGTATATGGGGCTCGGAAACAAGCCTTGTGTGTTTTCACTGTATGTAATGACGATATAGATGATACCAGGTGCCCTTTTAGCTTATTTGGCTAAACATTTGGCTACAGCAGAGTTCTTTGCTGATGTACTTCTGTTTTGTAAGAATAGCAACTTGTTATTCTTGCAAGCAGTGTCTTGGGCCTTTTTCCCTAGCGGGTTGTATTTTTTCTGGTGTGAGCATACAGGAGCTGGTCTGTACTTGACTGGATGGACCCTCTGATGGGAGCTGTTGTAAGAGAATTTCTTTGTGGTTTATGGAAAATACATCATTTTGTCATTCCTTTGTTGTTGTGTTTGTCAGACTGAACACTCTTCTTTTATTGAATCGTGGTCTTGTGTGAGCCTCTGTGCCTCTCACTCATTTGCCCTTCCACTCTAAGTTCACAACTTACTATCTTTGTCAATTGCAGCAGAGAATGAGTAGCAATGAAATGTCACCATCATTGCAATGGCCTTCCATTAGTTACCCACTGTCCCATTCCCTTTGTAGTATGCAAACACATTTTGCAAACACATTTAGTTTTGTGTTTATATCTTTCTTTTCTACTCTAATGCCATGTCTCTATTATTTTTTTTCCTTGCTATTAGTCTCCCAGCCATATAACCAGGGCTCCCTATTTTCTACAGGACACTCGACAATCAGAGGAGAATCCCCGCTCACCATATTGTAAGCACCCTTGCATTTTTTACAAATCTTCACTTTAAATAAAGTATGTCATTTATTCAGAGATTACAGTATAATACAGATCTTTTAAAATACGTTTTACATCAAGGCGTCTAACTGTTTGTAATAATTAATTGCCAAGAGATAGTGTTTCACCAAGAAGCAGTGTACGTAGGGCCCATTCGTAGCTGTAGCAGTCCCACTGCTGGGTGATTTACATAGTTATCAAAACATTCTCTTTATTAACAGAAGTAAATTCATTAACATACCTTAGAATTATTCATGTAATCATATGAAAATGTAATTTAGCTTTTTGAAACCTTCTTTACAGATGATGTAGACAGAGGACTATAAAAGGACTACCTTCTAAAAGGTAGGTGAACGTCATAGGATATATGTGTGTATGTGTGTGTGTGTGTTTCTGTGTGTGTGACATTGATGAAGATGAAAGATACCCAAGCAAAGAGCGAAGTTCATCTGATGGGCATGTGTACCAGTATGAGTAGAGTTCTTTAGGGGGTTTATTATCTTAGATAGAAAAGGACTGGTAGAGAACGATTCAATCCGAACATAATAAAGGTAACCAGATCATGATTAAATCTGGTTATGATACCAATTTAAAATGGAGAACACTCAAAGCAATGATGCTGTATTTTAATAAAAACATACAAAATAATCACAATAAATGAATGTTTGCATATAATTTATGAATGTGTAGACACATATGCTATTTGTTAAAACCTTATGCAAAATGACAATACAAGTACATTTGTTTATAGATAGAGTAAAAAGTGCCGTTTAAAATATGAGAGATTATTTATGTCAGTCAGTTAGGCATAATCCATATTCCACCAATGACTATGTGACTCTTTTCGGCGTTCGATCTGATTGATCACAATCTACTTGCCGAAAGAATGATAACAGTTGTTAGATGCGCCCCTGCCACAGCAGAATAGTTTAAATCCTTTCTAGGCCCTAGAATCGCAGCTGTTGCCAAGGGGGACTTTACCTACTTACAAAATCTGCTATTATGCGGTGTCCCACAGAGGTCTTGTTTATCACCCCTTCTCTTTAACATCTTCTCCAAGCTATTATGTGACATGTTAAGAACCATGGGTGTCAAGTTTACAAACTACGCTGATGACACCCAGTTGGTTTTCACATTGTCAGGAGATTATGAAAATGACGCTCAAAGAGTCAGAGAGGTGTTTTTAGCCATACAAAAGTGGATGGCCTCAAACTCCCTGGCTCTCAATGAAACAAACACGGAACTCATGATTTTGGTCATTCCCTAGAGACTAAAAAAACTAGAGGATTTATATCAAAGGTTTAAAATTAATATTATCACGATCACAGTGTCTGATTGTGTAAAAACGTGTGGCATAGTCTTGGAGTCACATCTATCCTTTAAAAGGAACACCCCATATCTTAAATCCACTTGTGCCTTTTTTACCAGCCTTCTCTGGCAAATATGCCCCTACTTATCGAAGCCCAATCTCGCTGTAATTGCATGGGCTATAATAAATTCCAAATTGGATTATTGCAACAGTGCAAACCATTCAAAATGGTGCGGTTAGAGCAGTAAATGGGTTTAGCCGACATTCTAGAAGCTTTACTGCTAGGAGGAACCTTCATTGGCTCCCAGTTGCTCCAAGAATTAAATTCAAGAGCGCAGTGATGATCTTTAAATGTCTTACGGGTGCTGCACCAAAATATCTTGCTTGGAAACTAATAAAAGCCACCATTAGGAGAAACCTGCGTTCCAATAACAACCTAGAATTGCTGCAACCCCGTCAACTTTTAAAAAGAATTGGTAACACCAATTGTAACTTCTGGGCACCAATACTTTGGAACTCCCTTCCTCTGCCACTTAAGAACTGTGTTTCTCTCAACCTGTTCAAAAGGCAGTTAAAAACGTGGCTTTTAGATGAAGGGGCAGAGTAAGTCCTCACCCTTTCTGCCCAGTCATTTCTGGTTCTTTGACTTCTCTGATTATCTCCTTCTTTGTGTTTATGTCTCTGTTTTATGTCCCCGTGAGCGATTCAAGGCCTAAGGGCGATTTAGCGCTATACAAAAATTAATATAGATAGATAGATAGATAGATAGATAGATAGATAGATAGATAGATAGATAGATAGATAGATAGATAGATAGATAGATAGATAGATACTGGCACTGTGAACTTTGAGTTTGGCTTGTGCTTCCCTTTTGCTAATAGTTCCACCCTTGTGCCGTTCAAGTCAGGGTTTCTCTCCCTTCCTGGGCTCTTTGCTGATTGGTGAAATATTTCCGACTCAGCTTCTTGCCCCCTACTCCTTTAACGGGGTACTTATTGGGTTCTGTGGAATAAAGTGGTGGGGTTGCTGGTCCCTCACACACATGCCTTCCTTGATCCTTTGCAGACAGAACGTGTCTCATCTTTTCTATTTCCATACACATCCTTTTTACTCAATCCCTCTGCACCTCGGTATTATATTCTTAGAGGCAATAGTATTGAGAAGAAAGCCCTACCTGGAGAAGCCCCATGGAAGGGTGGTTGCAATTAGGAACAGATGTTAGAGAGTACAAGTCCAACAATTACAGAGGGTGCTATGATGTCTAATGCATGGGCAGACCCCTAATGCATAGGCACTGTCTTGATATGTTGGGACCAAATGACTGCTCCAGATGATATGGGTAAACTCATAAAGTGGATCCATTGGACTGACAAGGTAATTTCATGAAGAAGTAACCGAAAGATGAATACAAGAGCACTCTCGGAAGGGCCCAAAGAACGACATGACAAATGGGCAGAAATGTCAAACCATGTTTTGTGGTATAATGCTTCAGCATCTAGTGGCTTGCTGGACTACTCTGGGTTCTGTGATTCAGAAAATGGCGAAGGCATACATTTGCAAGCTGGAAATGGAAATTAGGAAAGTTGTCCTCTAAATGGGTTTGTATAAGGACAGGGTTGGACTGGGAAAAGAAATGGGCCTGAACACCTAAAACAAAGTGGCCCTCACATAAAAAAAGTTAGCCCTCAAACCCTCATCTGTGAATCATGTCAATTCACAACTTTACAGAAAATGCTACTTATGGAGGGTTAATGGTATTTGTTGTATGTAATGTTGTGTGTAAACGTTTCAGAAAATGAGTGATAACATTTCTTTTCCATGGCCCCGGCATTTGATAATGATTTGTGATTTAAATAGGGTGTTTGCCAAAGCACTGTACATAGCACATATTTATATACAATCATTCCCAACTAAAGTAGTTGGTACTAATTTATCAACCTCCGATTAATGAAAGACTGAGTTGGCCTTGCAAGGATTTGAACCTGCTACCTGTAGATAATGCATAGATCGTACCAGCGCCAACGAGCGCTCAACCTGTTGGTCTAAATTACTGGATTGAGCTAAGAAGAGCAAGCAGTTCCTTCTTTCTTCCCTCCCATCATCCATCACTCCCTTATCCCTACCTCTATTCCTCTTGATTTTCTTCTTTATTTTTTCTTTTGTTCCTTCCTTTTTTCTTGCTTCCCCTTGCATTCTCTCCCCTTTCTTTCATGTGCATCTTTCCTCTCCTCCTTTCCTTCCTCTCTCACATTGTTTCCTTCCTGTCTCCCTACCATCTTTCCTCTTAAATTCCCCACATCTGTCTACCCTCCTTGTTTTTGTCTCTTCTACCATTCCAACCTTATTTCTTTGCTTCCCCACTCTCTGTAATTCCTACCCCATTGTTATATTGGAAAATAGCAGTTAAAGATAAATTGTGCATCAGTCAACAGGCTAGGATGCACTGGAGTTGAGTGCAATGATTGGCTCTGCAGCATTCTTGAATCACAGCTGATACTAAAAGGCAGCTGCATCACCAATTCCTTTAGTAGAGACAGCCTGAGAGTGTGATGAATCCATGTTCTGACAGAAGCATTTAATCTAAGCATGCAAAATCCCTATATCTGGGTCTGTCTAGGTATAGATCTCTCATGGGATTAGGGGACATGATTTACAATGCTTGTATGTGTTGTCTAGTCCTGTGGGTAAGGAGCCAAAAGGGTGAAGTCCGCAAGCATGCGGTTTCAGCTACGGCTTAAGAATGCCACAATTTACTAAAACCATGGTGCCACCACACACCTCATGCCGCTCAGACAATCCCCAATCTAAAGCAATGTCACACTATGGTTAACACCTCCCCAATTCCGCCCAATTCTACAGTGTGAGAACCATACCTCGTTAAATCAGGGTAATGCACCTAAACTACTGAGGTGCGATTACTGACTGGAAAATTAGGAAAACCTGTCCTCAGCGCACCACATGATGCTCATGCCAGTATGACACAACGTGCTGCAGAACTGACACTAGCAATGCCCTGGCTCTAGATCACTGCATTTAGATTTTAGTGAAGTGAGAAGCTCTCACTTTCCACAAATCCTGTTTTCTGTTCAAAACCCTGAGCAAACATGCCCTACACCAGAAAACACGCATTCAAAGGAAACATGGTGAAATAAACCTTATGCTCCCCTCACCCCCTAGGTACACAAATGGCCCAAGATAACAGGCCTTGATGCAACTTCAGAAAGGGTCCTCAATGCAGCCACTGAATCTGAACCATACACAGCCTCTGAAATGTCCCTTACTGAGGGGCCTGTAACAAAAGTCCAATGCACAGGAAAGCATGGAAAAAACATTGTTTCATATGATTTTGTGTATTGGGGTTCAGCTGTGCAAGTGCACAGGCAGAATAAAAGGTAGGATGTGTAGATTCAACCATACACCCAATATATATTAAAGCAGGCTGTTAAGAATAAGGGCCAGCATTTAGATGCCAGAGACCGTGACTAACATTGGAATAAACAAAATTGAGCTTTTAAGAGAGAATAATCATTGTACGCCTCAGGTATCTGCAAATGCAACCGTCTGCCTGCACACATTTTCTTTTTATTTCAGCCACCCTTGAACTTCAAAGGTAAGGAGGAAGCAGTTTTCAAGGCATTCTGGGAAAGAGTTTTTTTTTAATTAAATTAGTGTTGCTCATTGCCTTAATCCCAATATTCTGGATATATAGTACATTCTGAAATACAAGTCTATGTCTTACAGAACACAACAGCTGTATGCTGCAAAGTTTGGAAGCAAGGTCAAACACTAGGCTCCAAAGCCAACAGTTTGGACTAAGAGTGAAATGACCACATTATGACAAATTATAGTGTACACTTGTGTTTACCACACTTGATACCTAATGCAGAAGTACAATTGACTGTGTCCTATAATTGTACACTGGAATTTAAGAAATCAGCTCTTACAAGAAGCACTATGCATTGGACACTCTTAGTCAACGGGCATGCATAAAAACACATACATGCAGCAATATTTACTACAGTTTAAGGGAAATTTCAATTTCTGTAAACTAAAATTATGAAGATTTGTCCTGGCCTGTAGCGGTTTTTCCATGTCAAATTTCAGACATTTTTAGAAGATGATAAGAACTTTGGCTCATGAGTTAAAAAGAGACACGTGGCGTGGATGCAATTTGTTTTCAGTCTTAGAGAGCTTTCACAGAGGCTTGATCATGACCTGATACGTGTGACATACATACATACATACAATCTCACTGCATGAAGGAGCCAACAGGTATGATAACATAGACCCAGGGCAGCACAGGTCAAAACATAGAGCTTCCTGCACATATTTATTGTGACAATAGAGCCACCTAAATACTGTATCGTCATCACTCCCTCCCAGGCCCACCCAATTTAAACCTTTACAATTAACCACCTTCACCATGCTTTTTTAACACTGACACACTGAGTGACATCAAATGCCTTTACCACTGGGCGGCACTGAGTGTTTTCACTAAAGAACACCATCACATTCACATACCTTTAACACAAAGCAGCACTGACAGGAGCGTAGCACCTTTGACAGCAGCGTAAACATCTCTTTCGCTGAGTAGCATCGCAGAGCAGCATTCATGTTTTATACATTGGGCTGCACATTTGGTAATCCTGTCCTGACTTTGCTGCAACAGGTAACCACTTCAGAACCAGTGCCGCCTGATTCGCCTAAACTGTAGTCGGACCTCCTCCATTTGTGGCGCTCTCCCACCGAGTAGCACCCCAAAGGAGTGAGAGCCCAGGCCCTGACCGGGCTATCTTAAAATTGATAGACAAGCGCAGACTGTCTCGGACTTGCGACCAGACACCCAGTGCCCACTAGCGAGCATCAGTGGGGCTGCCTCCAAAACACCAACTGAGCTGCACCATAAACGCCTTATGCACAGACGAGCAACATGGACAACCAGTTCCTTAACACACGCTGGGCCCACATTATGAGAAATCAGATTCAATAGAATACTTGGGGCCAGGCCTGATAGGATATGGAGGATAGAGACAGGAAGATAAAGGTAAAAGATCTCTTGACATCGCAGATCTCATCACATCACAAAATCGTGACTTCATCGCCATCACGGAAACATGGCTACATGCAGCTTCAGGTCCTCTATTGGCATTAGCTATCCCAGATGGATACTCTATTATCAGAAGCGACCGCAACTCCAACCTCTCTAAAGGAGGCGGCGTTGCATTTATTCACAAAGACAACATCAACATGAGATTAATTCCTAACACACAACTTAGTTCTGCTGAGTCCCCATCAGTCAAACTCTCTATCCCACAATAACACAGCCACACTGCACCTCATTTACAGACCTTCAGGCCCTCTCTCCTCATTCTCTGATGACATCATGTCCATCCTCACCGACAATACTAAGCCTAACTCCCAAGTCTTATTACTTGGTGACCTCAATCTCGGACTACTGGACCCTAAGGACCTCCATGCTGGCGAGATTGCCAGTAATATTTCCAACCTAGGATTCTCTCACCGCATTCACCAACCTACCCATTCCAAGGGAAGAACGCTCGACTGGATTGCTGACTTAATTGCAACACTCTTATTAGCTCCAACTCCCCGTGTGCTTGGTCTGACCACCACATCAAAATCTTTAGCATACCCTCCAATGACCCACGTACCAAACCTAATATTGCACCTCCATACCCACAAGAAACAAAAAGGACATTACCAGGGAGAAACTGCTCCCTCTCATCTTGCCTATACATAATAATTGTGCCTTGATACATGATAAACCGACAGTCCTAGTGGACACCTTTAACCAAACCCTACTCAAAGCTATCAATACCATAGCACCTCTCAAATTAAGGAAACCTAAACAGCACGCCCATCTGAACTCGTGGTTCACTCCACATCTTAGAATATTACGCAAAGAAAAACGTAATGCAGAAGCACTTCGGAAAAGTCTTTCATGTGAGACTAATAAAGACAACCTCTTTATAGTATCTCTTAATTACAAGGAAGCAATTGTACAAGCAAAAAAAGAGATGTACAACCAACATTTTTCACAAGCAGAATCTAATACGAAGGAGTTATTCAAAATTCTTAAAGAACTAGAATCCCCCTCTTCCATCCCTGATACATGCATCAAAGACAGCACCTGGTGCAACAATATTCAAAAACCCTCCTTACCAAAATAACTACCCTACAGTCGAAAATTAATGTCAAGCAAAGTTGTCTACAAACCAATTCCCAACGAAATTCTCAACCAGTAACACTACTACCTTCACATAAACTCATACACCATTTAGATTTGCTCCTCTCACAATCCCAGAGGTAGAAAGCATCATTAGTAAATTGAAACCCTCCAATTGTCAGGGTGATTCCTGACATGCCCCTATCATCAAGGAATCCGCGCATGAACTTGCCCCTTTCATCACCACCTTTATCAATTCCTCATTTCAGTCGGGCACGGTCCCTGACAACCTCAAGGATGGTTGGGTCATCCCTTTGCTGAAATAAACCTACCCTTGACCCTAGTATACCTAACTACAGACCCATCACTACGGTCCAATCCAAAATCTTGGATAGAGCAGCATATCTACAGATTCAGAAGTACTTAGAAACCAACAATCTACTCGGCACAAGACATTCTGGTTTTCGACCTAAGCATGGGACGGAAACAGCCCTATTAGATCTCAAAACTCAAATTGAGGACTTAAAAGAAAATGGCAAAATGGCCTTATTATTACTCCTTGACTTATCGGCAGCCTTTGCCTTGGTCAACCACCAAATCCTCTGTCGTCACTTGATATCAGCTGCCCACTTCTGTGAGAAAGCCACTAAATGGATTAGTTCCTTCCTGGACAATAGATACATGAGGGTATTCTCACCCATTGCATCTGCGGATCTGCACCAGTGCCATGTGGGGTGCCTCAAGGCTCCTGCGTCTCACCAACACTTTATAGTGTATTCACCAAACCTTTGTTCGATGTACTCGATTATCTGGGTGTCACTTATACCAACTATGCGATGACACCCAGATACTCATTCCCATCACTGGTGATTACAAGGTGGACTCTAAAGCACTGAACGATATCTATCAAGTCATTCAAGCGTGTATGGCCCAACATGAGCTCTGTCTCATTGATGATAAGACAGAGGGTCTCATCCTGGGCTCCCAACATCAACTGAATAAACATGACCCATCATTCAAAACCTTCAATATTGATGGCAACTCCATTAAAGTGTCTACTGACACCAAAACATTAGGATTCTATCTTGATTCCACATTATCACTTAACAGACAAACTAATTCTGTTGTCTCTGCTTCCGCGTACACATGCAAACTTATCACAGCATGCCACCCCTTCCTTTCCACACAGAACTGCATTACTCTGGCCAGGACATTGCTTATGTCCAAACTCGACTCGATTATTGCAATGCCTTATATCAAGGGACCAACCAACGTAAGCTAAATAAACTCCAGGTTATCCAAAATAATGCCATTAGAGTGGCCCTCAACATCCCCAGATCCTCACACATCTCCGAAACAAGGAGAAGTCTACACTGGCTTTCAGTAACACAAAGAATATCACTAAAATCTCTTGTCCTCACACGCAAATGTTTGAACAATCAGGCCCCCATCTACCTAGGTTCTCGCTTCACTAAGTACTTGCCTACCCGACCACTGAGATCAGCACAAGCACACTGCTTGACCATCCCCTGATAGAAACTGCAGAAAGCAGGTGGTGCAAGCTTCCCAGTGCTTGCTTCCAAACTATGGAACTCGCTTCCACCAACCATCATATCTGAATCCTCTCTGACATTATTGAAAAAAAAAAACAAACTCTGGTTATCCTCTGCACAAGACTAAACTCCTACCTTCGTTTGTAATAAAATGCCATATCCTAACTGTAGATAATGTTGTATATTATATATTGCCTAGAATGCTTTAGTTTATATAGTGATCACCCTCATTAATATCAAGTTCTTACCTTGTAAATTGTGCTTACTATGTATTGTATATATTTTGCCTTTGCTGCTCTCACGCATCTTTTTCCTCACTGTAACCTATGTATACTCTTATGAACAATTTTATGAAACCTTTACTCTGTAACTGTTTATCCTGTACTAATGCTGTACAAAGATATGTGCCCGGATGCCCTTGGGCCTGGTGCGCTATACAAATAAAATAAATACAAATACAAGTACAAAAGGGGAATGGGAATTTGGAGCAGGTCGATGCTTCAATTAGTAGAATGAAAGACTGCACAATTATACTATGTCCGAAAACTTCACATCAACAGGGATACCTTGGCCCTGCATGCGCTACCAGGAGAGGACCTTTCACCTTTCCTGCACCCGCTCTGTCCAGGGAAGCTCTTCCATGTGGGCCGAGTACACATTACTTTAAGCGCGTTATTCTGGCATTCATTCAAATTGGAAATCCTGCATGAGCACATTTATGTACACACAAATTGGTAATTTTAGGATTCAGTGTTCCCCTCTCGCATGGTGCACTTTTGTAAGGACTAGGACTAATACAAATGCCGTCCCTCCACCGCTGTCTAGTCCACACTGAGCCAGGTGTTGCAAGCAATGACCCACGCAGACCACGACACAGCTCCCTTCTGCACCAGCTCCAGATACAGCGCCAGGAACAGCATCGAGTTTAAGTCATCTCATGCTCCCACCACCATATGCTATGGATGGGAGGGATACTGCTGCCTGGAACAGGTTTTTGAGAAAACCAGATCTTCATTCAAAAGACACACATTTAGTCTGATTGGAAATTTGATTTTATTTCATATTTGTTTTTGTCTGTGCTCAAACATTCCCTTGTGGTTTGAGTTCCATGTGTTGTTAGTCATGCTGACATGATGATTGCACGGCCGTGACACACACTGACTGGGTGACAGTGCTCTGGCCCTTTTCTCAACTAACAGAGATAGTAACAATTCATTACTTACACTTCACTTGACTGTTCTCACTCAGAGTACCTGCCTCTTCTCCGACTCCTGACCCCCGCTGGCCCATTTCATTTTATGTTTCTATTACTTACTGTGTGTAACCCATATGCACAAATTCTGTCTCCAGAGACTCTCCATTGCAGTTTACACCTGGCTCGGGCTACTTGAAAAGGCCCCTCGTCATCGTTGGATATTTTTGCTTAAGGCCTCTTCCTCCTCTGTCATCAACACTTCCTTTCGAATAACCCAGCAACATACCAATGCGCATGATGGCCCATGCGTCTTGAGCATGATTGGCTGCCACTGCCAGCCTGCTACATATCAACAGGCCCCCTGACCTTGCCTTGAGAGGGCAAGGCTCAAGAGTCATCCCCGGGTCAGCCCTGCCCTGCCCCCCACCCAAGGCAGGCAAAAGCAAACTTGATGGAGAGCCCACCTCCCACAACAATAATTGTTGGTGTCCTTGAAGAGATCGTGAAGCTGCCTGCCTGGCGCCAAGCCAGTGGGTGTCTGTGGCACTGGCAGCCCCATGACTCATGCTATTGGTGCATCATCAAAGAAAAGTTAACACTTAGTGTTAACTTTTCTTTGATGATGTACTCTGACTGACACTGTGTGCATTCTAATCATAAATACATCTGTTTGCCACTGTGTGGCGAGCTGGCGGGAGGCTGTGTGAGGCAACTTAACAAGTACAACTTCAGTCACAAAAATCCAGCCCAGCTCCATGGATATTAATGTGGCTCATAAAACCGGCCCCAGAGTGGCTTATAAAATCAGCCAAGGGCCATCCAAAGTCCATTTTTATTCGGACGGTGGCAGAATGGCAGATAGGCCAGTCTGCCCCTGTATAAGGATACTTGTGTGAGGTGAATTTGTGGGATGTCACAGACACTAATGGGAGTTTGCATGAGGCCACTCACCATTGGACATTTCCCTATAAAAGTGTGGGTCTCCCAATCCTTCTTTGATTCACCTTGGACCATCCAGGCAGAAGGAATAGTTCAAGTTGACCTCTTTTGGGAGAGCAGTCCTCTCCAAATCCCTCTGACAGTGAGGTGAAGATTGAGTGTTCAAAGGAAGAGGCAAGCCCTCCTCCCTAAACCTCTACAGTTGAGATTAGTGGTCACCTGGTGTGGGAAATATACCTGCTTGTCTGCCAGATATTCCAGTACCCAGGTCTTCATTGGAAGTGAAGGACCGCTGCAGCTGTTTGCTAGCCTCACCCATGTTGGGAGACCAAGAACAAGGACTTGTGCTAGGCCTGAACTTCTGTTTTGGAACACACAGAGCCAGAACAGTCTCGATCCATGGTTTAGCCCCATTGCACCACTTAAATCCATCTTCTAACCCCATTTGACAGCTGTCAAACGAACAGGTCATGCTGGTGCTGTTTCTTGCTTTCTCTCGACCTTCAAACCGATACTGCTTGCACCTTCCAGCCAGCTAGACATGGCATTATATCACCCCGAGCCTGTCAACTGTTTGGCTCAATCCAACAGGCAAAGTTTGCATGCAGTACCTTCTGGGATCACTACACAAAACTATGACTCCAGGTGTAAGCAAAACCAACCTTTGGTATAAGTCTGTACCACACAGTTTTTGGAAGCGAGCTGAGCAGCCAGGCTTATCTCAAGAGGGAATGTGAGCTGTAATGATGTTATACAGAGGACTACAATCACACATATTCAAATAGACTCTTATACTCAAGGTTTCTTGGTAAAACACTTATTAATTTATTACATAGTCAGTTAGAAAACATTAACTAAAAGGAGGCAATCAATATCACACACAAATATTCTACAATACTTCACACTACCCGGTTCTGAGGCATTTAAACTACTTTGATGGAGGTGCGAAATGGCATTCAGAGCATTTGAAGTGGGGGCAAAAAGGTATAAGTTAATACAATGAATAGTAGAGTTATTCTTAAACAGTCCAAATAGTTTGAGTTCACTAGAGGAGTTGATTCAATGCAATAGTTAGGCCAAAGTCAATGGGCTAGAGTCTTGTATCAGTAAAAATGGTTCTGGTAGTTAAACGGAAAAGTCTTTGCCATGGTTCTCAGAAGTAGTTCATAGAAGAAAGCGTTAGATGTTGGGTCACAAGCTGACTAGGCCTGCAAGTTGCCAAAGTTTCACGCACTTTCACAGAGAGAGGTAAATTCTCTCGGTCAGGTTTTCACAGTACCCTATGTTGAAGAAAGAAATGCAGCTGAAGACTTCTGTTCCTGGCAGTTCCTGCAGATCTCGCTGTTCCTCAGCCTAAGTCGTGGGGACAAGAGGGAGGATGTCGGGGGAATCCTGCACTGCACAGGGACTGGTAACAAAGCTGGCAAACTGGCAAATCTTTCATTCCGCTAGCTGTAGTTAAGCACACAAACTAGTGTCCTTCTCCCTGGCTATTCGGTTTCCTACAGCACGCTGAGGAAAATACAACCAGCTCCGAGAATGGTATCCAGGTGGCTTATGAGTTGATTGGTCCCACCAGCTCAAAGGGAGAATTCGTCCTTGAAGGGCTTCTCTGTAGAGATGAACTTGGCGATTCAGACCTGCAGCAGGGCTTCAATGGGCAAACCAATGGTCCAGGAGTTGCAGCAGCCGTCCTCTTCCAGCTCATCTTCGGTTCTTTCATTCCAATGGTTGTCTCTGCCTTCCAAGCCAAGAGACTTGCCTTTTATTTAGTTTTCTCCCTTTCATTCCAGCCTAGCTACCACTCACCCAACAGGGTGGCTGTCCTTTCTGGACAGTCAGCCAGTCAATCACGCCAGAGTGCATTTGGGTCTCCTAGGAGACTAAGCACAGGGAGTTTTGGGCACCTCCCTCACTTCCTGCCCACTCCAGACACTCGAGCACAAGAGGTGGTCTTCAGTCTTGAAGCCCGCCAAAGGCGTAGGAACAAAGGGACCAAGCCTAGTTTGCCGTGCAGAGACAAACTCTAGAAGGACCTTTCCAAAAAGAAATGGTGAACAAAGAAGACCGGGACCGTTTAAACAAAGGAGGCTCAGACACCATCTTGAAAAACATGGCTTCCGCGATTTAACGCAACCGGTGTTCGCGGTCGGGAAAAATCATGGTAGTTTGTTGTAAAACTGCTGCCACCAACCATTTCGAGAGGCAATGGTAGCATTGGACTGCTACATGAGTTTCTAGACATAGGGGATACTAGGTAACCCATCCAGCACTCTATTGTAAGATAGTGTGTGCTGGGTCTAGGAATTTAGAAAGACTAGTAAAGTCAATTTCACTTTACTTTCTCTGGGAAACAGTAGTTTAAACCTTGGGATAGCCTAAAAGGCTTTCCTGTGTCACTGCACTGAGGGTGCTGCATGACACTCATGAAACTATGATGCCTATTGAGTTGTCTAAAACTCCATAATCAAAGAACACAAGAGTAAAACACACATCAAAATACATAAGATAGTGGGAAAAAAGGCTCTCACTCTTTCCAGGTAAAATAATCAAGTCCTCAAAATCCAGCAAAGTTGCTGGGGATCTCTAAGGTGAAAGGAATTAGCACATTTATGAGAATTCTCCCTAACACCAACCACTCATGGCAGGAACTCAACTTGAACCGCTGAAAGCACCACGTCATTGATCAACCCAAACTAGAGCTTAACAATGACTCAAACTGTCTGAACATCAAATCACTCCCTCATCAATCTGCACTGTGGACTATCAGGATAAAAACTTCGAAGGATCACCGGACCTTGACTCAAACTGCTGTAGCGTCACTCTGTGATCCCAACCGGCAGTTACCAATTCTCGAACTTGGATGGTCTTTGAACAGACCCTGGTGAGCCCTCTGAACACCATCACTCAAAAGGTGCATTCAATCTGCTCTGAGCTTCCATTTCGAACCGGCTTGCCGATTTCTTGACTGTTGGACCTACTCGACTAACCAGACTGGTTTGATTCACTTGAACAATGATAAGAAGCCTAGGTTTATGCTGTTGAACCTCCAAGAACAGCGAGATGTTATTATTGAAAGTACCAACATTAAAAGAAATCCAGGTACTAGCACCAGGAACTAACAGCAAGTATTCCTACCATTATGAGATACAATGCAGTGATTGTTACAAGTTCGGAACCTGTAGTAAATGTTAAGCGAATAGCAATGAGACCAAAAGTGCACACAGATATCATGCAAATATTTTAGACACTAGGGAGTAAACACTGCAGGGGCAGGGGATAGTAAACATCTTGTGAGTTCACTTTTATGTCTAATTACTTACATGCAGTTGTTAATGTTTGCTTTAAAATCAAAGTGGTTCATGTTGTCTTGTATTTATATTGTTAGCTGTACTTGTTTTTTCCATTGTTTGTAATTCAGTTTTGCATGTCAACAGTGAGACTTGAAAACACTATGATTAGTACTGTTTTTACACTCAAGTGGTTGTTGAGATATCAATTATACATCTTATCATCTGTTTGATGTTTAATACATGTCATTCGTGCTTGCTAAAATGTGAATGAAAACAGATCCCACCAATTTCTCAGAGTTTATATAAATAAACCATTTAATGCTGACTCTCAAATAATTTCAGATTCATCCCATGTGAAAAAAGTCACTGGGTCTCATTACAAGTAACCCGGTATGGAAATAACGGTGGCGTTAAACCCGCCGCCACCGTTGTTTCCATACCAGGTGATCTCGAGTCCTGCAGGCGGAGGTGTCATTCCTGCCAGGTCTGACCTGGCGGGTTTAACACCGCCTGCCTGCAGGCGGACGTGGAAACAACGGCACCATCATGAGCTGGTGCCGGTGTTTCCATGGTCCCCACTCCCATTGAGTCCTATGGGACTATGGGACTCATTGGGAATGGGGATTTACCGAATTCCGCCTCCGGAATTCCCGGGTCACCCCGGGTAAAGAGCCTTATGACATAGATGGAAAAATTATACATGGAAATCGTAATTCGTTTTGAAGTGGAAGGATGTAGAAAATTGGCTCTGAGGAATCAAATGCCTTCACTCCTGTTCAGTGCAGTGCTGTAACAAAAGGGAAGCCGTAATTGTGCATTGCTTGTGCATGTGCTTCTGTCCCATAGTGAGAGCCTCTCAGATGACCAGTGTGTGTATAATAAATGGACTCAATATTATTTGTGTAAAGCCAAGTAAAAATAATCACGCATAACGATAATGAAATGTAGTTGTGTGCTACTTGTTAGGTGTGACCCTCTTATGTGGATTGCCCCTTTAAGGGGATGCGTCCCTCCCACGTGTATTGCCCCTTTAAGATGGATCATGACGGTGTCATGGCCCCAGCTAATAAAAGGAGCCCCTGCAGGCACGTGCAACAGAACGGCTGCAGACTCCAGAAGAGGAACTCCTGAGTCTGTATCTCATTACCATGTAGGCTGCAGGCCTACATGGGGTGGTACAGGCCTGCAGGGCCTGATGCCGTGGGACCCTCATGCCAGGACGATGTCCTGCACCAGGGGGCCTGCCGGATGTCCAGGGCAGGCCCCAACCCCCCACAGGCACTGGCCTGTCGGGTACTGAAGTGAATAGAGCCCGGGGTGCCTGCCGGAGGTCAATGGTAGGCAACCCCCAATACTGGTGACAAGCCGACAGCAGCCCCCATGATGCATCCGCTCTCTCCCCGTTCCTCCATTGTTTTTTCTCCCTTTTGATGGGAGGGGAGTGGAGGGAGAAGAGAGGAGGAGCGGCATGCCACTGCCGCAGAGAATGGACATGCCCTGCATGTATTCACCTGGCCGCAGCCCTCTGTAAGGAGGATGCTCGTGCGGCCGGGATTGGAGCATGCCTACAGCCCCCTTCCCCATGGCATTCTGCCGCAAGAAAAGGTACTGTGCCCCCCGCCCCAGGAGGGATGAGAGGAGTGGCAGGCCAATGCTGTGAAAGAAGTGACACTCCGCCTGGTGGTGAGTTGTCCTGCGTATCTTCCCCAGCGGCACTCCCAGTTGTGCTGCACCACACCCGCTGAAGAAATGGAACGGCCGAACAAAGGCTGCTACCCAGGGCAAAAGGAGGGCAATGGCCGCAGCTGTGGGAGAAATTGCACGGCCCGTGGGAGCGGGCTGTGCTGTTCTCCCCAGCGACACTCCTGCCATAGAGAAGAGAGTGGCCCCAACCCCCTGAGAAGAAACCAAGCGTCCAATGCCGCAAGAAAAAGGGAGACCCGATGAGCGGCATCTGCTGCATAAAGGGAGGCAGCCGTCCTGCAAACCCTGGCGGCATCGCCATGGCCGCGAAGAAGGAGCCAGCCCAACCCCAGCGGCACTCGCCGCCGGGAATGGAAAACATCTCAGGGCTCACTTGCAGCCCGGGCCAAATGGAGGGGGAGAGAGAAGACCCGCTGACCCCCCCCCCTACCCCCCCCGTGGGAAGGCAGTGCTGGAGGTGCTGCCGCAAATTAATAAAGAATTCTCCCACCCAGGGAGATAGGATGCTGCGTGTCTGTGGGTGACTCATAGGAGGTGATTGCCCGGCCCGCCTAGGAGGCAGAGGCACCATATGATTGCAGCCTCTCTGGGCCGGAAGCGGCGGCCTTACAGACGGTGTGATTACTGGGCTCCATGTTGGAGCAACGGAAAAAAGATAAAGCGCTCCATATCGGCGATACCAGAAAAAGAAAAAGAGACCAGCGAGCGGCTCGTCCGCAGAGATGTCATCCTTAAAGGAAGTTTCACGGTCTGACCATCCTGCATCACGGCGAGAAAAGTAAATGCCAGCCTGCTTCACTGGCCTCTGCCGTGAGCTACCCACCAGGAGAAAAGAAAATATCTCTGGGCTTGCTCGCAGCCAGGCCCATCTCGAAAATCTGGGGAGCAGTAAGAAGACCTGCTGACCCCCCGAGGTACGGCAGTGCAGGCCTCCAGTCTACAATGAAGTCTCCCGCCTGAGGAAAGAAGTTGCTGCCTGCATGGAGGTGAGCTCGAGGAGGGGGTGCCCCACCCACCCAGTAGACAAAAGCACCACATGACTGCATGGACCGGGCCAAATGCCCAGGCCCTGTAGATGGTGCGGTCACGATGCTCTCGGTCGGATCAAAGGCCCCCTTCGCAGAAGAACATACCCGTAACATCCTGGGTGCCTGAGGTGACTGCTGCTGTGCTCTAGGAGGAGCCGAGAAACAAAAGCACTTCACGAGTAATATACAATTGGATTGCTAGATGTGTTTGTGGAAGCGTGCATTCTCCGTGAGTGCTAATGCTCAGCTGTGGCACCCTGCCTGTCTCCCAGTGATCGCACCGGGCAGTATTGAGCTGCACATGGCAGTGATGTCTGGGCAAAAGTGTGCATGCCCCATGCCAGAGCGAATACAAGTAAAACAGGGACAGTCCCCAGAAAAAGCCTGGGCCACATTACAGTGATTACTGGAAGGAATCCAGGGAGATGAGAACAAAGGAGGCATCCCTGCCTGCAGATGCAGCCACACTCACGCGAGAGGTGGCACCCTTCTAGTACTACGCCTCACCCCCATACCCTCATGGAGGGCCCCGGACTGCTGTGGGTGAAAGCTACTGTGCTCCCATAGGAGCCCTGAAAAGAAGAAACCGAACGCTCCCCGTTGGAGCTCCCAGAATTTACAAGGGCCCCAATGAAGATCCCGGGTCTGGTGGTGGTAGCGCGAATGGAGGACCCCAGTGGGCAACTGAGCTATAAGACTGAGAAAAGAGACAGTCTAAATGGAAGAGCAGAAAAGAAAGAGGAATGCTCGCTCCGCAGGAACCCCAGATAAAGGCACACCGTGTGACCCTGAGCCATCTCGCGATGGGAAGGAGGGAAGGCTCAGTGGCCCCAGCGAGGTCCCAGGATGCCCGGTGGTCAGAGAGTTAGCAACTCAGTGCCGGAGGTGCCCCAGCAGCTGATCCTGAGGCGCAACAAGTATTGAGTGCACAAGACACCAAACAGAGCTACTGCACCTGTGCCGCACCAATGCCAACAATGACCACAACGCCTCTTAAGGGGGAAGTCCACGCGTGGGGCACTGGAGTGTCTTACAATCTGCGCACTGTACACCGCACTAACGGCGCCATGAATGAGGTACTGCATGGGATAAGAGACGTTCTGCACTGCCAGGCACTCCGAGAGACCGAGTATCATTGCGCTCCTGCAATACCAGCACTATCCAGCAAGGGATGCTGCCTGATCAAAGCGGGATGAGGTAAAAGCCCTCCAACACCGGGGAAGAGGCGCGAAGTGCGATCAGGTGATTCGAGAAGGGGGCTCCCACCACGTACCTGTGATGCCAATCCAGCCAGCGTTGGCAGCCAGACAAGAGCTGATACACTGTGACAGCAATCGAAAGGGAAGGCCAACCAGCATTGAAGTTATTATTTCCCGGCACCGCGCCATCGAAACACAAGCCACCCTACCTGCCATTTTAGTGGCCCTGACTTCCTGTCCCTGAACCGACCCTGGCTGCCTGTCACTAATGACACCCTGCACGCTATGCCATCGAAGGACCAGACTAAACGAGGCTTGAGGGAGATAGCTGCCGGACCCCCTGATTTCAGCCGACAATTTGTGTCCACCCGATTAACAAGGCAGCCCTGGGCCCCAACACCAAGAACCAGTGTATCTGGCAAGAAATGGGTTGCAGCTCATCATGAGAGCTTGTGCGCTCTTCTCGAGGAAAGAGACGTGCCAGATTGGGAGAACATCGCCGACAAAGGGGGTGAGTGATGACCTGTCAGTCCGTGTTCTGTCAGCAACACTGTGCCCTATCAACAGCACATGGAGCAGCCTGGATGCCCTGCGGCTGTGTCTTGCTGCTCTGCTCTGAACATCAGGGGACTATGCCGAGGTGGCCCCTGATACCCGCTAGGTGCGGCCTTGCCGACTGTGAACTGTACCATCAATGGACCTGGACTCCACAGGTGTCTCCTGAACCTTCGCTGATGGAAGGCAAACAGGTCTCCTGTGGTCCTGCAATTGCCTAAAGAGGCCTCAGTAATCTTGTGTGTTTTGATGCTGCAAACCTGCTTGGCAACTACATGCTTTAAGTTGTCTCAGTAAAGAACAATAATGTGTAGCTGTGATCCCGCAGTTGCGAGGTGTGCATGTAGTGCCTGCCGCCAACCATGGCGTTGTTTCAGTAGTTGCCGTTCCGAACCCCAGGTTAATAAAGGGTTTTGTAAACTGTGGTTGAACTGCCACTATTCTACCGGCAGCTCACTGACCATGCCTGTCAACCACTGAGTATGTTTAGAAATGGGTTAGTATAGGGTATGTCTGTAACTATTGGAGTTAGCTATGTATGTGTCAGTGGCAAATCTGATTATTTGTCTACCCTGCAAGTCCTAAAGTGAAAAGTATTTTGTCGTTCTGTAATGGGTGGGATTCATGTATGTATCAGCAACGTTTGCTTTGTTCTTTATGAAAAAAGAGGAGTGTTAGGTGTGACCCTCCCATGTGGATTGCCCCTTTAGGGGGATGTGTCCCTCCCACGTGTATTGCCCCTTTAAGATGGGCCATTACTATGTTATGGCCCCAGCTAATAAAAAGAGCCCCTGCAGGCACGTGCAACAGAACGACTGTAGACTCCAAAAGAGGAAATCCTGAGTCCGTGACTCATTACCATGTACGCTGCAGCCCTACACAGGGAGGTACAGGCCAGGCCCTGATGCCTTGGGACCCTCGTGCCAGGACTTTGGCAGAGGTCTACATGGTCAGGGGCCTGGCAGGCTGTTCTCCCCACCCCCGATGGTGCTGATGCCCCATAGCACCAGGGCTCCTGCCGGAAGCACAGGGCAGGCCCCAACCATGTAGACCGCATTGGGCCTGTTGGGTGCTGAAGTGAATAGCACCCAGGGTGCCTGCTGGATGTCCATGGCAGGCAACCCCCAACATTACTAAGTGCAGCCAGTGGCATTCGTGTGTGGCCTTTTGGAACTAGGTCCTGCAAGAGAAGGAGCGGGGGTAAGGTTGGCATGAAAGGCGTGAAAAGAGGGTGGCAAAATACTTGTGCTGATGGGAGAAGTTCAGAAGTCTGCGGTTTCTGTGTAGGAAACGTAAATGTAGAATGTATCAGACAGGTGTGTCATATCTGGTGTGTCAGTCAGTCAGTCTCAGACAATTCAGAACTATACTTACGGGTAGTGGGACAGACAAGTGAAATGCAACGATCAGTATGCTAACCAATGTGGCCATGTACCCAGAGGTTCCAGTTGCAGTATGTCCCAAGATTACTTGATTGAGTTCTAATTGATATTTAGCAGTATAGACCTATGTTTTAGGAGAGGTTGGGCTTGGTTTATAGTGCATGCTGTTCGTAGTTAGTGGCCTAGTGACATCTAAGGATGACGCAGCTCTCTAAGTGGGTGACAAAAGCTATAGCTACATGTTTCAGCTGTCTACATTTTTGTACCTCTATAAATCCGACCCATGCCCATGGAGTATGGGAGCTGTGGTGGTCGGATATGGCTATGTGCTAGAAAACAGAAGCACACAATTCGCATCTTTGCCTGAAAAGTATAGTGTAGCGAACACGTCGTATTGCTATGCGATCGCTTATTCTCTTTTAGCAGCTGTCATTTTTCATATCAATGCTCATATCAATGCTCTAGTCTGCTGCGTGTTTTTCCTTCATTTTGATATTTTAGTGACATCCATTCATTTAGTTGTCACTGTTTATGATAGTTCCCATTCAATCACACATTTTCCTTACTTTTTGTTTCCTTAAATGGATGCGATTTAGCCGTCTGGCGTTGCTTTGAGATGAGAAATGGCACGGAACTGATCAACATCTATCTGTAAAGGCTGAAAAGGTTTGCCAGTTGCCTATAGCTTCCCCAAAGTATCCATTTGCATTGACAGGATACATTTATAAATTATCTACAGGAGGAATGGAGAAAACAAAGAATTGAGCCAAACTACGTCTTGGTTGCTCTGGTTCGGGTAATAACACACCTGGGATATTCCAGAGGATATTAACACGTGCAATATTTACACCACAGCATTCTTTAATCTAAGGAGTACTGCCTGATTACAATATTGTCACAGCAAAAGTGAAATAAACGAAGAGTGATTATGGCATAAATCCAGAAGAGCACATTGTGTAAACTCAGTGTGGCATCACATGCAGCGATTGCTGTTACCTCATGTGTCCAACACAAGAAACCTAATTTATTTTGAAAGCAACACAACCAAGAGCAAGCCGAGAGCAAGCCACCAAACATGTCTGCTGCAGGTTTGGCACCCAACATGAATGATATGTACTGCGACACATTCAGTGATCAAGTGCACCAGGTACTGGGAGAGGAGGTGGTGAAGGACAAGCCAAGGTTGTTTGGAGAACTGAAGGCCAGAACTGAACCAAAGAAGTGGGTGACACCATGGTGTAGGGTTCGGGACCATGTGATGGTCTTCCCCCACCATCGGATCCCTGAAGAAATTCTAAATGCTGGAATGGGTTTAATAGATGAGTGTGAGGATCCCACTAGGGAATGTTCACCAGACCACTTCCACTATAAGCAGGAGTTTCGTCTCCCATGACAAGGCAACCAATAGATGAAAGGGTGGATTCGGCATGCAATATCATTTTGTTTGAGGGCCGCAATGTTTAGACTGAACACACTACAGCCAAAGGTAAGTACTTTTCTAACCAGTGAACATAGTGCATATACACACAAGTGCAGTACTTTGATTGTCGACATGATCATGTGCTATGTGGCTATGACCATACATATTCTATTTATGTTACCTCATGCATGCTCTTGTATGCAATGCTGGAAGCATAATTAATTCGGAAAGCACCACATTAAGGTGGTTACCTTAAAAAAGCAGCTGCTGCTGTGAGCTACCAAGATGGGTGACAGAGAAAAACACAAATGCATTGACTACTTGCTCTAGCCACTGGATGTAGAGGTGGCAAAAGACAAGCCAACATTATTTGGCAACCTGAAGGCGAGAACTCCCCCCATAAGTGGTCTGCACAATGGTGTAGGGTTCGGCATCATGTAACTATGGCCTACAGCCCACCCTAGTAACCAAGAAGAACCGAACATGGTAGAATGAGCATAATTCTTTAATGTGGGGAATCCTACTGAAACATTGCAAAGACCAATGGTATGGTAGGCACACGTTTTCCTCCCATTGAAGTGCATACCAGAGAGATGAAGCTAAGCTATGCACTAAATCTCATGGGTGTGATGGTCAGGTTGTTGGAAGAGGACACACTGCAGCCAGAAGCAAATCATTTTCCAAACAATGACCATAGTGCATGTACCACACAAGTGCCTTCCATCCAGCGTGGATATGGCCGTGGGGGTATGACTCCACCTATTGTGTTACTGTAACATCTTGTGTCCAACACAAGAAGCCACATCTATTTGGAATGCAGCATATCAATGAGCCGTGCACCAAAAATGGCTGCTGCAAGTATGAGCTCTGAAGTGATTTACAGAAAAATCTATAATTCACTCGCTGGTTGATCCATGGTCTGGACGAAGAGGTGGTGAAGCACCAGCCCACATTATTTGGCAACCTGAATTCTAGAACTACACCGTACAAGTGAGCCTCACCACGGTATAGGATTCAGAACCAGGTGACTGTGTTCTATCCGAACCATAAGCCACTCAAGGAATTTAAAATGGAGGAATTAACCTAATTATTGTTTGTGGGGGGTGGTACCAGAGCATCTGCCCCCACCCACTGTCACTGCAAGTAAGAGTTTTTTCTTCCCATTCAGTGCATCCCAAAGAAGGGAAGGTGGTCTGCACACTCAATCTCATGGGCCTTGAGGACCATTATGTTGGTAGTGGACACAATGGACCCAGATGTAAGTACATTTCCAGACAGGGAACATAGTGTTTGCAGCAGAAAAGTGCATTAATTCTAATGTGGACATGAGAATGTTCAATGTGAACATAACTATTTTGTGACAATGGCAATATGAGAAGTTGCAAATTACCCCAAATATATTTCTATGCATGTAACACATATTTCATGTTTTGTATTTTATTGAATTTATATAGCCCCTTAATCCAAAGCACTTTACACGAGAACAAGAAAAAAAGTACAACAAGCATAAGATGGCAATTGAATCAGAACTCGAAAACAGTACAAGGAACAATTGACATTATTGCTGAGGTGAGGAGGGAGTGGAGAGGGACAGAGGCATGAGAGGGAATGGGAGGTATGCGTGGAGGTAGTATCAGAAGTAAGAGGGAAGGCGAGAAGGTGTGAGGAAGAAGAGAGGAAAGAATAAGACTAGATAAGAGCCGAAGGTAGGGTAGAAAGGAGTACAGGATGGAGAGGGTAAGGAAGTGCATGAGTAAGAGGTGAGGCATGAGTCGTTGGGAGGAGTAGCAAAGGAGGCGAAAGGTGTTAGGGAGGTTAATGGAAAAGATAGGATTTTAGAGATGAGCGAAAGGAAGGGTAGGAGAGAGAAGAGCGGATGTGGAGGGGGAGGCGGTTCCAGTGGAAGGGAGCAAGGAGTTTGAAAGAGCTGGAGGGGGCGCAGGGTGGTGGAGGAGGAGAGAGTAGTAAAAGATTAGCAGAGCGGAGAGAATCAGAAGGGGTATAGAAGGTAAGAAGGGAGGAAAGGTAGGGGGGGCAAGACCATAGAGGGATTTGAAAACAAGACAGAGGAACTTGAATTTGAGCTGGAAGTGAAAAGAGACCCAGCCTAGAGTTGAGAGAAGAGGAGATGGAGACAAGAGGTGAGAGAAGGCAGAGGGTGCAGATGGCAGAGTGGTAGACAGATTTGAGTGGGGAGAGGTGAGAGGAGGGGAGTCCAAAGAAAAGGGAGGAACAGTAGAACAGTCTGGAGAAGATGAGGGACATAATTAAGAGTTTAGTAGCGTGAAAGGTTAGGAGGAGTCATATTTTACGAATGTTGTTAAGGTGAAAGTGACAAGACTTGGCAGTAAGAGAAATGTGGTGAGATAGAGAGAGGTGAGGGTCAATATGAAGACCAAGGTTATGGGGAGAGAAGGAGAGAAGGGAGGGGGGAAAGGGAATGAAAGGGGGAGGGGAGGGAGGAGGAAGAGTGTTGGCAGGGAAGAAAAGGAGTTCAGTTTTCTCAGTATTAAGAGTAAGGAAGTGAGAGAACATCCAGGATTTAATCCAGGATTTAATAGCAGAAAGGCAAGAAGACATTTTATCGTGAATGTTGGAGAGAAGGAGGAGAAGGAGAGGAAAAGTTGGGTATCATCAGCATAGAAATGGTGTGAGATACCAAAGGGGGAGATGATAGGAGATATAAAGTGTGGAGTGAGAAAAGAAAGGGGCCAAGGACAGAAACTTGGGGGACTCCATGGTTGAGAGGATATGTGGGAGAGGTGAAGCCATGTTGTCAATCATAACGTAATGCAGACACACATTAGCATCCCTTTGCAATGTCATCATGTATATCTCATAGACATTGCATGTTGACTTACCCAATCAAAATTGAAATGCATAACTAAAGTGAAATAAGCAATAAACAGTATACACAGGTGAATCCTAAAGTGGTGTGCAATGCATATTAAACCCAGTGCATCTCTGTACAACTTCTGACTTGCTGCTGTCTTGTTCCTGCACATTTGCTGGGTCTTCTGCTGAATGCAATGTTATGATATGTTATGTTATGTTGTTTTGTGTTGTGTTTTATTACTTTATATTATGTTGTTTAGGGCCACTAAGGATCAGTTGGCTGCAGTTGGTTAAGATGGGAGGTTAGCAGGAGTAAAGGGTGGAGAGCATGATTGTTGTTGCTTTTGCCTAATTCCCTCTCTATTTTGAGGTAATTCCTTGTATTACCATGATATGCTAACTTCCTAGAAAGGGATAGGGCCCTGCAGCCTGCAGATTCCTTCGTGCATTTAAGTCCAAAGTCTGTTCCATATGACAGTGAACCATGAGCCTCCTTGGTATATAAATCACTGTGAAGCACTGTGAGGAGCACAACATTGCTGGAGCTTAGCGGTTAGGTGGATTATAGAGTGTGGCAGTGGAGGAGGACAGGGTGGATGAAGACTCAAGATATTGTGACACTGGTACCAGTATCCTAAAGTATCATGTATTAGTGCAGGTGCCAGTTCCATCACTACTGCCAACGCCTCTGCCATTACCACAATCCCTGCTGAAGCAATAATAACATTAGCTCCATGGGTAGCTGATCACAGTCAAGACAACACACCAAGGCACCTGGGAATTGTCACCTGACAACCTATCATAGACAACCATGCACTGTTTCCAGTCAAGCATTACCTCTGCATGATTCCCAGTGACCCATGAGAATGATGGGCGTTGATCGATGGATGATGATCATCTGGATGTGCAGGCCTATGTGGACATTGATGTTCATATACACCTCACATCACGTACCCAGATGAAGCAGTCATGGAAGAGGCAATACCAGGAGAGGCTGTGCATGGTGCCTGCAAAGCAGAAGCACACTCTACATTTGAAGAGTCCCAACTGGCCAACATGCACTGGCTGCAGGCAATAGATACCAGCCTGACCTTGATGCCAGGGCAAAGCAGCAGCACGTGGCTAACCATGGTACTTCCCAGATATGGAGAGATGTGATGTCAGCTGTCCATAACTTGATTAAGAAATCACTGTTCATTGGAAAGGCAGGAAGCCATCTTGTGGTAACCGATGGCACTCAGAGTAGGAGGATACAAGAAGCCACTGAAAAGGTAGGCTGGGCATTTGCCATCATGCCCTGGCACAGAAGCACCTTAATAATACCAATTCACATGTTAATCAGCAGTTGGAAAGGAACTCTTAGAAGCATGTACTACTAAAACCTTTCTGTTACACAGATAAACCTCACTGTAAGCAGAAGCCGAAGGAGGCATTTTGCAAGGACAACTAGACACCAAATGCAACTTTTAAATGGTCCTAGAACACCCACATAAAATGTGACATGTTAGGATGTGATGAGCGCTGAGTTTCTGAAGAGTTGTATGAGTGTTTGGTTAGGAAAGGAGTTTGTGTGTGATGATGTGTGTTGTGTTATTTTTGACATGAGTGGGACTTTGAAGAATCTGATGGGTGTTCTGTTATGCTTGGGCTTCAGAGGTGGACGTTGATGGTTGATGGGTTAGTGAAAGCATTTACATTGATGGGCATTGGGCTAGAAAGGGAGTTGTCTGTGAAGGGTCAAATTTATGGAGGGGGTTTGGGTAGGGCCCTTCAGCTACTAAGTTGTACTGAAAGCATGTTTATGTACACCCGATATTTAGACATTAGTAAAACAATATGATTTTCCATTATACCACAGAAAATTGGAGGAAACCAACTGAAGGTGATGAAAGGAATACTCTTTTACAGGAGTACAAGGGTGACTGGTTGCTTCTAGATTCCTGCTCAGCCCCACTCTACAACTAAATCAACAGTAATCACGCTCATAAAGTTGAAACATGCTCAGCATGATTGGTAAACCACCATTTTAAAGTAGTACGGGCTGAGGGCAGGCTATGCTAACCATAAGGGGTGTAAGCCACCAAGGAACAATCCCAAAAAACTTAACTGTAGATACCAAAGTCAAGGTTCTATATAAACTATGAAACTATAACTACACCAAAAGGACAAGACCACTTTTAAAAATATTAGCAACCCCCCCTTTCTAAAGGAATACACTGATAATGCAGACTCCTGGCTGAAAAGGGGCACTCTGGGTATCAATACAGGTGTATGCAGGCAATTGTCTTTGCAGTACAGTTTAAGTATGTCTTTTAATGTAAATAATGGAGTGCAGTCTTCATTTCCACTAAGGCTCTTGAAACCTGGTGAGGTGGACAGAACCACTTTTCTATACCTTTAATTCTTCTTCTGTGAAGCTTTCATGAAGCTTTCTTTTTGGGTGCTTTCCTTGGGATCGAGTTGAAATTGAGGTGATCACATTCAGTCGGCGGGAGGCAGATATGATGTTCATCAACAAGCAGCAATCAACTTGTTCTTTCACAGTAGTGATCCAGACGTGGACCTCTTACTCACTGCACCTTAGAGAGGCTCAGCTTCACTTCACTGAGGAGGGCGAACAAGCCCGAAACATGTGTCTGGGTTTTCTGATGATACTCTTCTTCAGAGGAGAATGCCCACTGTGTGTAGGACCAGGCTGGTATGCAGATGTATATTTCTCCTCTGTGAAGAGTGCAGTGATATAAAACATGGTTGTAGACCCTCCTGAGCGGAAGTAATTCCATAGAACAGGGTATTTGACCAAGGTTCCTTCTCAGAATAGGGGCTTCCACTCTTCTTTGTAATTTTGTAATAGCTGTCTTGCCTGGATGTCTCCACAACTGCCATGAGGGATAATGGCAAGAAAACATTCTCTCAGGACACAGGAACCCTCCCTATGGGAATTCCCAGGCAGGAATTAGTGCTTCAAAGGCACCACTGGCATAATAAAGTCACCCATACCAGTGTGCTAACCAATGGGATCCCTTTGAAGTGAGCAGACAGGGAAGGGGTCAAAGTAGAGTATACATAGGAGTAGTAGGCTGAGGATGGGGTTTCACATCTTGGTTCTAGCTAGGGCTCTCTACAACTTGTCTTCCCCATCTCCTATGAATAAGGAAGTCTGGGTATGACATCTGAAGATGAGGAGCACTTGTTACAACAGCCCAGATTGGACCACTTTCAGCAGACCTGCTTTGGACGAATCTCCAGTGACATTTTTCCTTTCTAAGAGAGGGGACATGTTCTTCTCAGTTGATTCATCATTGGATTTTTAAGACAAGAAAAAGGATTCACAAGACCTATGGTGGGAATACAATCTATTCCAACGTCTTCTGCCAGGGAGGAGAAGACAGAAGGCATCCATGTCACAAGCAAGGTCTGCTCCCCAACCATCCCCCAGGAACAGTGAGGACGACACTGATGCTGAGTCAAAGTCTCTTTGCTGGCTTTGCGCTGGAACTAGAATCCTGCTGTTCAGTGGAGGTGAAGAACTTCTAGATGGTGCCAGACAATCGGTTTGACTGGAATTGTAGAATTGAGTACTCACCTTGTCTCTGCAAATACGAGATCGGGGCTTACAGCAACCCGGAAGTGTACAGGTTCAGACCCTGTTTCATCACCTTGAGACATCTGACAGTCTGCTTGAACATGCTCTATGAACTTTAAGCCACTGCAGGACTCACACTGCTACCTTTGATGCTTTACAAATGTAGACATCACCCATTGCCCATTTCCATGGGCTTCATTCACAAACCTAATTGCAGCCTCAAACCCATGGAAGTAACTGACTCATGTGCTGGAAGCCATCGACTCACACTTATCAAATGCGTACCCTTCCCAGTAGAAGCAATATTTTGCTGCCAAATTGACAGCCAGCCAGAAATGTTGGAAGTCATTGACTTGACTGTCTCGAATGCTGATTTGATCCAAAGGGAGCCTGAACATCGATCCATCTAACTTATTGGACCACACAACTCGAACATCTGAAAATTGGCTTGACTATTAGTGAAAGCACCTATCATCTTGGCTTGATGCTGTTGAGTAGATAATACAACATCTAAAGGTACTTTGAAGCATCCATAGTAAATTTTATATTCCCCAATAAAACATATCCAAACACATTGTTGCTGAAGGCTTTGCAAGTACACATCTGAATATCAACCCAGAGTGTTCCTTTCTTATCAAAAGTAAGATTTCTCTGTTTCATTCAGAGCAATGGGTTTTTAATATTTTTAATCAGTTGACTTCATTGATTGTTTTATTAAAGTGCCTTTCTTTGTAAAACTTAAATTGGACATTCTTTTATTTTAGAAACATTACACTAACGCTGTAGGGAAATCTACACTGAAGAAGAGTACACAAAGAAACAAAAGTGGCAGTTTACCAGTTTAAAAAACAAACATGACAACTGCAGGCTGCACACAGCATATGAAAAATGACACTTGCGACGGAATGTGCAATGGTTGCAACCCATAATAAGTGTTTGATGATGAAGCCAAGAAAATAAGTCCTTCCAGTTACCATAAAATATCCATTGACTTTTATTAAGATGGAAAACAGTCCAATCTGGGATAAAACGCACAGCACAGCCTTTCATACAAGATGCTAAAACCAAATTTGGGTCTTGCATTTTGTATATTTTCCTTTACAGGACTCAAAATCAACTTTATATCAAACAATATAGAGAGATATCAAAAATAAGTTGGGAAAGAGTATGATTGCAAAGAACACATTGGCCCTCATTACAACTCAGGCGTTAAGGGTTAACGCCACCGTTAACCCTTAACGCCTGATTCCCACCTTAACGCCTGCTTTTTGCAGGCGTTAAGTTCCATGGTGCTAAGGCACCTTGGTGCTAATTACGGCACCGTAATTTACGGTGCCGTAATTAGCGCCTTCCCCACTCCCATTATGCCCTATGGGGCAAAAATGGGAATGGGGAAGGGAAAATGGGAAATGGGGATTTACCGCCCCACTCACCTTGTAATGGGGCGGTAAATCCGCCATCCACCATGGTGTAAACGTAGTTTACACCATGGTGGTAAAGTTGGTGCACTTAGAACCTCAGTTGTAATGAGGGCCATTATAATGTTGTTCTGTTTTAGGTGACAATTGCAATGCAAAAAGGAAAGGGAGGCTACATTGGTAAATAAAGCCACTTTGGCCAAATGGACACCCCGCCCCCTCTAGCCCACAGCAACAGAACAAGCTACAGGACATGAGTGGATTGCTTTCCCAAGAGAAACATATGAACACTGGCCTTAGAAGCTCACCATAAAATCATATGACTCAGTTAGGATCCTGGTTCATATAGACATGCCTTGCTAATATAAACAAAGGCTGTCTCTGAACTTAGGCTTACACTGCCTGAAAAATACATTGTATTTACTCTGAGAAAGGGTGAACAGTGGTCCCCTTTCAAATTAACTGACTTTCAATGAGCCAGGCCTTTCCACAAGGAAAACTTTCACACAATCGGGGACCAGATGTCTCACATAAGGGTCATCCAGTTCCTGGAATAATTAACAGGAGGCAGGACTAAAGTCATAGATGGCCCTGCCAGCTAACTTCAAAGAATGTTTTTCATGAGGACCAGCACTCTCTGGGCCATAAATGACTCCAGCTTGGAGCTCAAAGGAACTAAGTGTATAGGCCACAAGATATTCTAAACTAAAGATGACACTCAATAGCGTGTAAAGTAAAGGAAAGAAATGCCTTTAGAATTTTGCATTGTGAACCACTTTATCACTTGTAACGTTTCAATGGAAGGTCCTATAGAGTTTCATTTTTGAAAAAAAATTCCGGGTGAAAAGCCCTGTCAGTTGAATTTAAAATGATATGTTTGTTTCATTATGTTCATTGTGTAAATTAGGTTAATGTGGAACTATTCGGGCAGAAATGGCATGACTGTAATTCATACACACTGTTACCCATTTTCCCACCTGTAAGTATTCCATTGAAAAAGAGGAATGTACACTTTGACATAGTAATGCAGTAGAATCACAGCACCAATTTAGCAAACATACACATTGAACATTCATTTTCCTTTTGCAAGCAATGTACATGCTGGACTGTTAAGTAGAATCTCTTTTAAATAGAGTTGCTGGAACGCTGTTTGAAATACTCACATGTCTGATGGGTAGAGGGAAGTTGTTTGTTTATTCCAAATAAATAGAAAGATTAAGATATGCAGAGATGTTCTGATTTAATTTGCTTTTCTATAAAATGGAAATCGTATCTTGGGCTCTCATACACTGTTCAATGCACGGTGGATGTGTGCTCAAGATAGACCAAATGTATACATGATGAGGCATGTGATTTAAAGGTTTACTTTCATGTTAATGCCATTTTGACCATTGAAGTTGGACGTTCACATATGCTTAATTGGTTGAAATCTAAATTGATTAATATAATTCCATTTTATTAATTAATAGACCTTCTGTGCAACCATTTGTGTTTCTTTTAGGTAAAGGGATGGAGACTGTTGGGAATCCAATTAAAAACTTAGGGATCCCAGGATCTTAAAAAGAACTTTATTTAATAAATATAAATGTCCATGCCTATTTTGGGTTAGGTGGAAATTCCCTCCCCCCATTTGGTTGTCGCCCCATTAAAATACTACGTTACTACTGTTATCAGCTTACTCCTCTCTGAAGCTATACCCTGCCCTCAGCCCACCTTACAAAAGAAGCAAAGAAAGTACACCCGTCTGGCAGTGCCTGTTTCACCTTTGTGAATGGGATCACTGCTGGTTTTAGAGTGGTGTGGTGCTGAGTAGAAGTTTTAGCCAATACCTCCCTGTACTCCTGCAGAGCAGTAGTCATTTTGTCACATGCACAGGGCAATATATCAAAGTGAATATAGTTCTACATTTATATTTCACCAAAGTACTACAACTATTCCTTGGGGATGCACATTTATATATCATTTGAATCACGGCTGCAAGTGTTATGGGCAACCCACAGACAATGGAATTGATGAAATTACATCAGCCTGCTTTCGAGAATGCACATCTTATTTTGGAGCTGCAGTTTCGCCAAAATGCATGGCAGCTGCTGGTGTGTCAGTAGACAGGGCCATGTAAGAGAAATCATACGTACTATGTTTATTCAGCATGTAGAATTAGAAAGTGTGGGCTGTTTAGCAGGACTCACTTTCTGAAAAGAAATCCAGCAACATTTTGGATTCACAAAATTGAGAAAAGCTCAGATATGTGTGAACCGGCAGTTGGCATTTTGTCAGAAAGAAGAGGCAAGAAGTGTAGAAAACAGTGTAGTGCAAAGACTGCCTGGCAGGAGTGACGTGATCAGAGCGGGCAAGATTACAAACAGTACGAAACACACTGTTGTGGATAACTTGCAGTTTATAAATGTTGGCTTGTGAAGTGCCTATAAGAAGGCAGTTGCAGTAATTCATCTTTGAGCCCACAATTGTCCTATCCAAAAGACAGCAGTTGGTGTCAGAAAGGTAGGGTCTGATGTGCCTGAGTAATCTGGGATAATATGCACAAGAGGATCAAATCTGGTTGATATACGGAGTCATAGAAAATTCAGACTCCAGGATGAATCCTAGTGTCTTAACCTTGTCAGCTACTTTAATGGTGCAGCCAGAGATGGAGAAGGAGAAGTGGTGGGTGTCTAATTTCTTGATATGTTGACTAGTGCCAAGGATGAGCAGCTTGGTCTTCGCATTGTTTAATGAAGATAGTTGGTAGCTATCCATGCTTTAATACCAGAGTAGACTTAATTAATAGCCTGGGAGTCTTTGTTGTGATCACCAGATAGTTGTAACAGTATTTGGGTGTAATCGGCATAATTAGTGTAGCTCACACCCATGTGGTCAAGAAGATAAAACATTGGTTGGGTATAGATATTATAGAAGGTGGGAGCTAAACAAGATCCCCAGGGAACGCCACAATCAAGAAAAGTAATAGATGCAGAGGTATCATCAGAAAAGACTTTGGCTTGTCTATTGGAAAGAAATGAGTTGAGTCAGTTAGAGGCCGATGGAGAGAAGTTAGCAACAGCAGAAAGGCAATCAACCAGGATGGAATGATGATATGATATGATATGATATGGTATTTGTAACGCGCCTATACACAAGTGTTTCAAGGCGCGACGAGGCGGGGGGGGGAAACAAGGGAAAGACAGACAAACGATCCTACTAGGCCAGGTGTCATTCAGATCGCGCAAGTGCCGAGGTAAGGGGAAAAAGGAGAAAGTGCAAGGGGAGGAGGTGGGGGGGAAAGTGCAGTACAAGGTAAGTAGCGTAAAATAAATAATGAATAAAAAGGGCCAGCTGGTGGCAAGTGCGAGGTAAGTGCAGAGCAAGTGCTGGGAAGGGGGCTGTAGGGATACAGTGACAGTCCCACGGTGCAGGGGGGGCCAAGGGAGGCAGTGCAAGTGGAGAGTGGCTGGGCCCTGGACCGAGGTCGCTGAGAGTGGCCCAGATGCAGGTTAAGTGCAGAATTCAGTGGGGAGTTAAGCAGGTTTAGCAGGGGAGAGGGAGAGAGAAGGCAGAAGCGAAGAGGAAGGTTTTGAGGTGCTTCCGGAACCGGAGATGGTTCTCCTCAAGTTTCAGGGAGGCAGGAAGGCTGTTCCAGAGGGAGGCCCCTGCTGCGGAGAGAGATCTACCCCCAGCTCGTTGCTTCGAGAAGCGGCTGACCATGAGGGAGTTGGAGACGGATGAGCGAAGGGCTCGTGAAGGAAGATATTTAGGAAGAGAGAGTTGAAGGTATTTAGGCCCCAGGCCCCAGAAGGCCTTGTGGACAATGCAGAGGGTTTTGAACTTAATCCTCGCAGCCACTGGGAGCCAGTGAAGAGATTTCAGTCCAGGAGAGATACGGTCCCTGGGCTTGAGGCCAAGGACAAGTCTCGCAGTTCTGTTCTGGATAAGTTGCAGAGGGCGGAGAGTGGAGGCAGGCAGATTTAGATAGAGGCTGTTACAGTAGTCCAGCCTTGAGAGAACCAGGGCTCGGGAGACAGTGAGCTTCTGGGGGAAGGAGAGGAAGGGAAGAATACCTCTGAGGAGGTGCAGTTGGTAGTGAGACTTCTTAGAGACGTCAGATATATGAGGAGAGAAGGAGAGTGTGGAGTCGAAGATGACCCCGAGGTTTTTAGCCTTGCAGGTAGGGGCAGGAGGGGGGCCAAGGGAGGCCGGCCAGAGAGCTGAAGGGAAGGAGGGAGTGGGTGTGCCGATGAGTAGAATCTCAGTCTTACTGGCGTTAAGGCAGAGGTCATTGGCGGCACACCATTCCTTGATAGCAGACAGACAGTCGGAGATGAGGGAAGGAGAGGAGGAGGCCGAGGGTAGCCTGAAAATGAGCTGGGTATCGTCCGCATAGCACTGGAAGTAGGGGCAGAGAGCGGCGATGCGGTGGGCAAGGAGTGCCAGATACTGGTTGAAAAGCCAGGGAGAGAGGTTGGATCCCTGGGGGACACCACAGGTGGAGAAAAAGATGTCAGAGAGGAAGGAGCCCATTTGGACCTGGGAGGGTCGACCGGAAAGGAAGGAGGTCAGCCATGCCCGAGCCTGACCAGTGATACCCAGGTTATCACGGAGGCGGTTTAGCAGGATGGCATGGTTGACAGTGTCAAAGGCAGAGGAGAGATCGAGCAGAATGAGAACACAGGGAGTGTTGGAATCGAGGTTCAGGAGCAGGTCCTCACGGATGTTCAGGAGAGCAGTTTCCGTGCTTCTGGCCGCTCTGAAGCCGGATTGATGGTCATGAAGATTACCAACAGATTCAGCATGGAGGTTAAGCTGGGAGATGGCCAGTTTCTCCAGGAGCTTGCCCAGGAAGGGAGTAATGGAGATTGGGCGATAGTTAGCGGGGCAGGAGGGGTCGGAAGAGGGTTTCTTGAGGAGGGGGTGCACAAGGGAGTGCTTGAGGGGGGATGGGAAGACTCCAGAGGCGAATGAGAGGTTGCAAAAGTCTGCAAGGGCAGGAGCCAGGGAGTCGATGTGGTCCTTGATGGTTTTGGAGGAACAGGGGTGAACCTGTTTTGACGAGGCTTTCATAGATCGGACTTGTCTGGAAACCTCATCAGCAGAAAAAGGTGGAAAAGCAGAGAAGGGGGGCGGAGGGGCGGCTGCAAGAGAGCAAGAGGAAGAGCCGGGAAGAGAGGGAGGGAGGAGAGAGGAGGAGAGCGAGGATAGGATGTCCTGAGTTTTTGAGATGAAGTGCGAGGCCAGTGCAGTGCAGAGGGCCTGGGAGGGGACCGGAGAGGTAGAGACTGCAGCAGGGTTGGCCAACCATCAACCATCAACCATGTCGAAGGCGGCCGCTAAGTCCAGTAACACAAGAAGTGCACTATGAGCATGATCAATGATGTTGGAGATGTAGCTTTAAGATCAAGCCATGCAGTTTCAATACCATGGCACACATGGAAAACGATTTGCATGGTGCTCAAGATGTTGTGAGTTTCCAAGAAGTGCTGAAACTGCAAATAAGCTACCCTATCGAGAATCTTAATCAGAAAGGGGGCACAGGTAATGGGACTGTAGTAGCAAGGGATTAGCGGGTCAAGAAAGTCTTTTTTTGAGAGAGGAGTAATCCAAGCCTGTTGAGGATCACTGGATACAAAGGCTGAATCAAAGGAAGCTTTCATAATCCTGGTAATGAGCGGTATGAATGAGTCAGCGTAGGATTTAATAATAGACGCAGGACAGATGTCACCCTTACACACTGGGTTTGAGGTTATTAATAATTTCCCTGCTAGTATGTTCTGAGACAAGGCTAAAAAATAACTGAGGGACGTGGATTCAGGAGGAATGATAGGCTCAGGGCAGGCCTTCAAAGGTTTGCATGAAGTATTGCAAACAAGATTGTTTTCAATTTTAAGATGATTCGTCTGGAATTTCGTCACCAGTGCATCCTGATTCTTCTGGCAGCAAGCATCATCCTAAACAATGCAGGTATCTTGAGCGCGTATTCCCTCAAGTTCTTGAAGAGCATACTCGTCCTTAGCACTTAAGGGTCTATGGATGGTAAAGATCACCTTTTTTTATCAGATTTGGCCACGTTAATACACGTGTCAAAGGCACTTTTCTGGCCTCAATAATTGTATTCTTATAATGTGCTGCAGCCATAGAGTAGTGAGATTTAGTCTCAAGGGATGGTTGCTCTCGCCAGTATCTCTCAGCTGTGCTTTTTTTCCATACGCAGGGTGATAATGGTATCTGAGAACCATGCACTTTTATTGATGTTTTGTTTAACTGATTTCAAATTGAATGGGGCAAAAGAGTCTATAGTAGAGGTGACAGCAAGATTATAAAGCGACATGAGGTTGGAAACATTGGAAAAATCATTAAAGGCATGGTCTAGTAAAAAATTTTATTTAAAAAATAGATAGGCAACATAAAAAAAAATACTAGCATTCTCTTTTTTAAAACTTCCTATGTAAAATTTTGAGCTATTCAAGCTCAAAATTTGCAAAAGCAAGCACATGGGCGCATCCGTTTTGTGAAATGGATGCCCTCCTGTGCTGGCTTTTGCTTTTGCAGCACTAATGAAGGAAAAGCCAGCCAGCTATAGTAAACAAAAGCTACCGCTGGGTGGCTTTCTCTTCATTAGTGCTGTACGCGGAGGACGGGGACCGGAGACCAGAGCAGGAAAGCTGCAGCTGAATCTCGGTAAGTGCTATTTATTTATTTTTAAAAATAAGCACTAGCTGCGGTTTTTTTCTAAGTTTTCCGGGTTGGAGGAGCCCAGAAAACTTAGAAATAAAACCACAGCTTTAAAAACGTTGTATTTATGTTTGCGGTCGCTTTTGAAGCGACCACAAACATAAATACAACGTTATTGTGTTGGAAAACGCTGCGGTTTTTCTTTCCAAATTTCTCAGGCTCCTCCGGCTCGGAGGAGCCTGAGAAACTCGGAAAGAAAAACCGATGCGTTTTCCAACACAACTGCGTCGTGTTTCTGCCTGCTGTTTCTTTCACTTTGGGTCTCCGGTGCTCCGGGAGCACCGGAGACCCAAAGTGGAAGCCACAGCAGGCAGAAACACAACGCGGTTGTGTTTACATGCCATGTAGTGTTTCTGCCTACAGCTGATTTCCCATTTGGGGCTCTCCGGCTCCCTGTGGGGAGCCCGAGAGCCCCAAATGGGAAAGCAGATTCAGGCAGAAACAACGCGGTTGTTTTCCACAATGCTGCGTTGTATCTGCCTGAATCTGCTTTCCCATTTGGGGCTCTCGGGCTGGGGAGCCCGAGAGCCCCAAATGGGAAAGCAGATTCAGGCAGAAACAACGCAGTTATTTTCCGCAATGCCGCGTTGTTTCTGCCTAAATCTGCTTTCCCATTTGGGGCTCTCGGGCTCCACGTGGGGAGCCCGAGAGCCCCAAATGGGAAAGCAGATTCAGGCAGAAACACAACGTGGTTGTGTTGGAAAATGCTGCGGTTTTTCTTTCCGAGTTTCTTCCTCCGAGCTGGAGGAGCCTGAGAAACTTGGAAATGAAAACCGCAGCGTTTTCCAACACAATAATGTTGTATTTATGCTTGCGGTCGCTTCAAAAGCGACCGCAAACATAAATACAACGTTTTTAAAGCTCCTCCAGCCCGGAAAACTTAGAAAAAAAACCCCAGCTAGTGCTTATTTTTTTTTTTTAAATAAATAGCACTTACCGAGATTCAGCTGCAGCTTTCCTGCTCTGGTCTCCGGTCCCCGTCCTCCGCGTACAGCACTAATGAAGGGAAAGCCACCCAGCGGTAGCTTTTGTTTACTACAGCTGGCTGGCTTTTCCTTCATTAGTGCCGCAAAAGCAAAAGCCAGCACAGGAGGGCATCCATTTCACAAAATGGATGGGCCCATGTGCTTGCTTTTGCGAAATTTGAGCTTGAATAGCTCAAAATTTTACATAGGAAGTTTTAAAAAAGAGAATGCTAGTATTTTTTTTTATGTTGCCTATCTATTTTTTAAATAAAATGTTTTACTAGACCATGCCTTTAATATGATAAAGTTTGAGTTGCATGGAGTGACTCACATTTGCAGCAACTTATTATTGAGTTGGGAAGGCAAGGAGGAATACAGTGAGATGGAAGGTGAATGTCAAAAACCACAGAAAAGTGCTCAGACCTAGGACAAGAGGTGTTGAAAGTTCCATAATGGACACATTGTGGGTGAGGATCCGGTCAAGTGTGTTGCCCGCTCTATGATTGGGAGAGAGGGTTTTTAGGAGGAAGCAGCTGGCATTAAGCATGGAGTGATGGAAGGCAGCACATTTGTCAGTATGATCATTAGCCCAATAGTTGAAGTCACCTAGCTTGTAGAATGTGTCAGCAAATCGGACAATAATGCCTGCAGATGATTTTGAAAACTGTGCATACATTGAGGAGGTTGATAGAGGTTAACGAAATGATAGGTGAGGTAGTCATTATCCTTGAGCTTAGTGTGCAGCAGCTCACAGTTAACCAATGTACAGCAGGCTATTTCATGAAAACCTAGGTTATCTGTATATTTTAGGGCAACCCCACCATCCTTTGAGGACATATAATCAGTTCTTAGTATTTTGTATCCCAGGGGAGTGGCCAGAGATACAAAATGTGATGAAGCAGCAGGTATCCATGTTTCAGTGACGCTAAAATAACATGCCATTATGAATAATGTAATCAGAAATCTCAGTAGAATGATTCACAAGAGACCAAGTGTTGAGTAGCACAGTTTTTTGTGCATCATTGCATGAATGAGTAATGCATGAGTCTAGGGATAAAGATGGCAATAGTGCATGAAAGGCTTTGTTAATGGATTCCTGCAGAGAGGATAATGGTATATAAGAAAAGTTGTTTTGAATTTGAGCTTGGCGAAAATCATGGCTAGGCATGAACATATCAGGTGCAGACACAGAGTTAAGAGTATTGATAGAAAGAGTAGTATTCATAATAGTTTGCGAATGGCACACATCATGACTAGGTGCGATAATATCAGGCGCTGATACAGCGGAAACAGTATAGGAAGAACCAGTAGTATTCCTATTGGGAAAGGAACATAGAGCAAGTTTAGGTCCCGGCAAAGATGGCTCGCAAAGGATCAGCACAACATAACCAAACACGGTATCGTCACGCTTATGAGCTGCATCTTCTCTAGGGTAAGGAAGCAGTGGATCCCATATGAGGAGGGCAATCATAGCCAATAAATTGTTCGGACGCAGTGGGGGTTAAAAACAATGCCACATGATGGGCACTTGTGGAGAGTTTGGAAAGGGGTTACTTAGAAGTGAAAGGGCCTGGCATCTAATCACCCACAAGGTATTTGTTAATAATACTACAGAAATCAAGGGTTTTAGCACATACATGTATATGCTCAGGCGCAGTAAGACTGGGCAATAAAGCCAGTGGGTTGGAGCTATCTGTATTCGACATGGTGTAAAAGAAGTCAGTATGGAAACTGTAAAACAAAGAGTGGTACCTTGGAGGGTATAAGGCAGTACAATACACTGTCAGAGATTGCAGTGCACACATAACGAAGTAGTCCTACAGCTCTCTGCAGATCGCGAGAGAGATTGTGTCATTTTTAGTGTTGCGACTAATATAAGTGAACTAATTCAAAAGTGTCAGTTACTTTAAAATCTGGATTTTGCCTTCAAATAGCACATTGCAACATAAGGGCACTGCTTCTGATTGTTACGGGGATATAAAACAAAGTAGGTGTTTATGTTAACTGACCGAATTTCTAACATAATCAGAAATATTTTTTTTTTTAAACCAAAGCACTGTCCCATACAATTTGGAGGAATTTGCAAAAGTGAACATTCACGGGGTAATTCATAGAATTCAGCGCAGAGAGGGATCGTGCGCCAGCGTGCACCAGCCGTGTGCGCTAAACAGCATTCTGGCGCACCACGTATTCATGGAATTCCCGAGGCAAAAAGAGCCATGGTGCAGAGAACATCCCGCAGCGCCAGTTACGCCCCCAAGAACGCCCATTGCGCAAGGAAAAGCCATCAAAATCCCCAATCCAGCGCAAAGGGCTGCGCTAACCCAGGACCAGCTTACAGGGCCGCTACATAGCAAACGCTGAGCGGGGAACATGTATTCCTGGGGTGCGTTGGAATCATCACACGCGGTAGGGCCTGTGCGAGCAGGGTACGTGTATTACTGTGGTTCGCGGGGAGTTTCACACGCGATTGGCCCTGTGCGAGCAGGGTACGTGTATTTGGGTGGTACGCGGGGAGTTTCACACGCGGTAGGCCCTGTGTGAGCGGGGTACGTGTATTTCGGGGGTGCGCGGGAAGTTTCACATGCGGTAGGCCCTGTGCGCGTGGGGTACGTGGATTTCGGGGGTGCGCGGGAAGTTTCACACGCGATTGGCCCTGTGCGAGTGGGGTACGTGTATTACTGGGGTTCACAGGGAGTTTCACATGCGATTGTCCCTGTGCGAGCAGGGTACGTGTATTTGGGTGGTACGCGGGGAGTTTCACACGGGGTAGGCCCTGTGCGAGCGAGGTACGTGGATTTCAAGGGTGCGCAGGAAGTTTCACACGCGATTGGACCTGTGCGAGCGGGGTACATGTATTACTGTGGTTTGCGGGGAGTTGCACACGCAATTGGCCCTGTGCGAGCAGGGTATGTGTATTTGGGTGGTACGCAGGGAGTTTCACACGCAGTAGGCCCTGTGCGAGCGGGGTACATGTATTTCGGGGGTGCGCGGGAAGTTTCACTCGCGATTGGCCCTGTGCGAGCGGGGTACATGTATTTCAGGGGTGCGCGGGAAGTTTCACACATGGTAGGCCCTGTGCGAGTGGGGTACGTGGATTTCGGGGGTGTGCAGGAAGTTTCACACGCAATTTCGCAGTCAGAGCAGGGTACGTGTATCCAGTGGGGTGTGCGGGGAGTCCCACACGTGAATTGGCAGTGTGGGTCCTTCCAGGTGTGCCCTCAACCACCTCTATGGACCCTGCAGGCAGCCCACACCAAAGGGGACTACCCTGCACCCCTGGTCATGTCCCGCAGGCAGCCCATCCATCATGGGCATGCCCCCCAGCCAGGCCACATGTCACCTTGCACTAGTGATCACCAACTCATGTCCCCCTGCATTCCCACCCCCCAGCATTGAGGGGCACCTGCCAGCAGGCCCCCACTCATGTCCCACTCATGTCCTCCTGCACCCCCACCCCCCAGCAGTGAGGGGCACCTGCCAGCAGGCCCACACTCATGTCCCCCTGCACCCCCACCCCCAGCAGTGAGGGGCAACTGCCAGCAGGCCCCTACTCATATCCACTCATGTCCCCCTGCACCCCCACCCCCCAGAAGTGAGGGGCACCTGCCAGCAGGCCCCCACTCAGGTCCACTCAATCCCCCCTGCACCCCCACCCCCAGCAGTGAGGGGCACCTGCCAGCAGGCCCCCACTCATGTCCCCCTGCACCCCCACACCCCAGCAGTGAGGGGCACCTGCCAGCATGCCCCCAATCATGTCCCACTCATGTCCCCCTGCACCACCACTCCCAGCAGTGAGGGGCACCTGCCAGCAGGCCCCCACTCATGTCCCCCTGCATCCCCACCCCCCAGCAGTGAGGGGCACCAGCCAGCAGGCCCCCACTCATGTCCCACTCGTGTCCCCCTGCACCCCCACACCCCAGCAGTGAGGGGCACCTGCCAGCAGGCCCCCACTCATGTCCCCCTGCACCCCCACCCCCCAGCAGTGAGGGGCACCTGTCAGCAGGCCCCCACTCATGTCCCACTCATGTCCCCCTGTACCCTCATCCCCCAGCAGTGAGGGGCACCTGCCAACAGGCCCCCACTCATGTCCCCCTGCACCCCCACCCCCCAGCAGTGAGGGGCACCTGTCAGCAGGCCCCCACTCATGTCCCACTCATGTCCCTCTGCACCCCCACCCCCCCAGCAGTGAGGGGCACCTTCCAGCAGGCCCCCACTCATGTCCCCCCACCTTACATGGCATAAAGATGCACAATCATGGCCCACTTCTACACCAAAATACCACAGCATGCCACCCCAGTCTTGAGACGCTATGATTTCCCAATCCACCCCACACTGACATGCCTATCTCAAGACACAAACCAAAAGTCACCTATGTACATCAACACATGTCCGTCACACACACACACTGGTTGGCATTGATTGTGTAAACCCACATTTTCACATGAACCCAATGAGCGAATTACACACATGGAAGTAAAATATCAAAATGTATTATGGACAAAAATAAAGCAATGAAATGAAAGCATAAAAAAATAGCAAAGATGAAATGAAAAGCATGTCCAAAGATGAGTAAATGAAAAGTACAACCAATCCAAAGAAATCCAAAAGAAATATAGTCCAAACTCTCCCTCCACCAAAGTAAATCCAAAGGAAACGTAAAAAGAAAAATCCATTAATCCATGGTGAAATCCAAAGAAAAGGTTCAAATAAATCCATTGTCCAACTATGTACAATCCATTGTCAAGGGTCCATGAGCCCAACGAAAGAAATGAAACCTACCTAAGAAACTACCTAAGAAAAAAACTATATACAAATGTGTGGAGCATAGTCCAATCACCCCAAATCAAATGAAAACAAACATGAAACCTAACACTAAAAACTATTTACAATGGCGGCGGGCTAGTCCAACGGCTCACATTTCGATGTCCCGGGGTAGGGCATCATCGAACTCCCGCTCAATGTCCTGGAGGCGGTCCTCTTCCATGGCCCCGAGGGTTCGCAGGGATGATGCCATGTTGGACTCCAACTCCCTGCGAATAGCCTCGAGGCACTTGGCCCACCTCAGTGCCCTCCACATGGAGTTCTCCGCCCTGACCATTGTGAGCCGTGACTCTTCCGCACGCCGCCGCTCCGCACCTATGGCCTGGCCCAACCACTGCCACACGGAATACACTTCCAATCCTGGGTCCTCCTGCCCTCTGGCCGATGCCTGCCCCTCCGATGTTGAAGGACCTGAGCCATCATTGCTCCCACTATGTTGCTGCTGCTGCTGTGCCTGTGCCTGCGCCCTGGCTCTTGCTGCCTGCACGTCCTCCTCCGGCAGGGGTGCAGTTGTCGTGGTGGCCACCCCTGCTGGACGTCCGACTCCCGACTGTGGCAGGTATGTGTCCTCCACCAGCCTGGCCGCTGGGTCAGAGGCAGCTCCACAGGGTACCCAGGTGATACATGGGTAGGAAGATGGCTTGGAGGATGACTGGCGCATAGGGGGTTCAGGTTAGGAGGGGGTCGCAAGAAGGTCCAGCACACGGAGGAATCCAGCACTGGTGACCCGTCCCAGTAGGTCAACGCGGTCAAAGAGGCATCCGAGATGACGTGCAGTGTCTTCACGAAAACACTGCAGGTCACCTTGCATGCCCCGTTGACGCAACACTATCCCAGCCAGGACAGGCCCAACCCGTTCCCGGATAGCCACGTCCGCAGGGAGAGGAAGGCCAGTTGTTGTGCACTCATCCCCTCCCTGAAAACGGGTCTGGACGTAGGCATCCCTGCTGGTGCCGGATGATGCAGTCACAGGATAAGGGACAGGATTACACACAGGCACCTCCGCGATGGCCTGTGCTGCCTCCTGTCCCTGCCCCTGCACTGCACCACTAGCACCAGTGGAATCCCCACCTCCAGACCCCGTGTATGACCCTTCCACAGCCTCCTCCTCCACCAAACCCCCCACCAACCTGGATGACTCCATGCCATCTTCCTCCGTCGGACATTGTGGGGTCTCAGCTGCCCCTTCTGCTGCAGAGGATCCCATCTCCGACCTCAGCCTCTTGGACCTACCCTCGGCAGCTGCAGCCTGGACGCGGCACCAGACTCCTCACTCCCCGACGAGATGACAATCTGGGAGGGGAGCCGGGCCTTGCGTCTCCGGCTGGTGGTGCGATCCCTGCCGCTTTGCTCCACAGCACCCTCTCCGCCCTCTTCATCAGTTGACACTGCAGACAGGGAGAGATAGAACGCAGGCATCAGGGCACTGTACAATGGACTGATACACACATGACAGTTGTACATGAGTGGCAGTGTCAAACTTCAGACATGGCATCACACTCCCCAACACACATGTCATTTCAACTCACACACATGAGCAATTCAAAAGCAATATTCCACCAGGCAGCACCATCCATACACAAAGAACAGCACGAGCAGCCGAAGGTGAGCCTGACATCACATGAAACACAGGGAGTGCACAACACATGCACACACGCCACCAGACCTACATGCATGTGTACATCTCCACAAACTGTCGCAGTGATGTCATCCCCATCCAAGTCACATCTGGCATTCTGCCTTCAGTGTCACATGCATCCATGTTGCATCACAGTTGCACACTTGTCAAATACACACACATGCACGTGTACACAGTGCATATACATGCAGCAGGAACGACCATCCATGTGTGACACCACAACCATGCCAACATACATACACAGAAATTCAAACATGTGTGCTCCCACACCTGCATTTGGCCACCATGCTTACCAACACAAACAGCATCGATGTGTCTCACACATGAGAGGACTCACATGTGTCAGCCTCACGGCCCTGTACATACACATCCATACATGGCCCTACAAAAACACATGTGCAACCTGCACACTACTGTCACACCACAACACGCACAGCGTCCAATCAGTATGCATGTACACTTCCCGCTCGACTCCAGACGGGTCTGCCTCTCAAGGACCTGGACGTGGAGCGCTGAGCGTATGTGTTCCAGGACCCTCATTTTGTAGTCTGACAGCTGTCCCCGGTGCCCCTTGGCATCCGCTGCCTTCAAGAGGCGCTGGGCCTTGTCGAGGGTCCTGGACCTGAAGTCCTCCCAGCGCTTCCGTACATGTCTGATGTCGCGGACTGCCACCCCCTCCTCGTTGATGGCACTCAGGATGTCCATCCAGATCCTGGTCCGTCCTTCATTGTCGGCGCGCAAACTTCCAAAGAGGGCATCATACTGCCCCTGGACTTGCTCCACCAGGACACCAACTTCCCTGGCACTGAAGCTGGTGGCCCTTTGACTCTCTGGCTGGGGTTTGACAGTGGTGCCAGATGGTGTTGTGCCCGACATGGCAACCTCAGAGGCAGGTGTGGGTGGGCAACTGGGTCCTGGGGCTGGACTGTGGAGCAATTGTATCCCAGTCGGGAGTCTTCGGTTCCAGCAGGGGTGGTCACAGCAACTGCACCTCTGGCTGACGTGCAGGCAGCAAATAGCAGGGCACGTGGACAGCAGGCAGGCAGGCAGCAGCAGATGGCAGGTGGAAGCGTGCTCGGGGCTCTTGGGGGCAGGAGAATGGCCTTTTGGGCAGGAGCGTGGTGTTCCGTTTGTTTTTGCGTGGCCAGCTTGATACGGAGTGATTTGGCACGTGAATAAATTGCACATCAGCGTGTAATTCGAGGAAAGGCCCTTAGCGCATAAGCGCGTCTGTGACGTGACGCGCAAGGGCGTTTCCCTCAACACGGGTGCATGTTCATTGTACACGTGCAAAAACTGCACGTACGAGTGTCAGCTCGTGTAATTGGAGGAAAGGGCCTTAGCGCGTACACGCGTAAGTGACGTTGTACGTGTGGGCCGGTTTAAAAGGTATGTGTAGGACGCCATTTTCTTGTATGTGCTTTTCGTGGAGAGCGAGTGGGTGAATTTTGTACTTCTTGTCGGTTCACACGCGATTACTTCACAACAGTTCAAGTTCATACTCCCTGTTACCTCTGACAGCGTTCAATTCTTATTTTGGCATGTTTCCTCAAACAGCGTTCAATTCTTCTTTTGTCCCGTTTCCTCAGACAGCATACATTTCTTCTTTTGGCGGGGGTGTTGCTAACGCGCACACGCGTGTCCTTTTCACGTTCTTTTTCCAGGCAGACGGTGAGTCGCGCACGTATTTACCAATTGTGCTTGCCCCGTGTGTCGCATACCCCTTCAGAGGTCATTGTAGGCTGCGTGTATTACGCGTACGCTTATTTTTGTGTTTCTGGGTGCCAGAGCGTAGTGCGGGTACATTTTTCCACGCACGTGGTCCACGAGGGGTTGCGTGCACGTTCATTTTGGTTTTCGGGATGCCTGTGCGTTGAGTGACCCGTCATCTTTCCCCAGGGGTCACAGACAGCCTTGCTAGAGCACTAGGGTACGATTCCATCTAGTACCCTACCCCTTTCACCCCCAATTGACCAGGACAATAGTTTACTGCAACTCCCATACGCACAAGAACATCAGTGCCATGGTTGGGAGGCGACCAAGCGGTAAGGGAGGCAAAGGTGGCCGACCTCCAAAAGGTGGGAGTGGTGGGCACGGTAGGGGACGTGGCCAGGATTTGCAGGGTGCCCCTAGACTCTGTGTGTGGAGGACCAATCAGGGACACCCATGCCCCCCCCCCATGGTTGTGGGAAACGTAGCTGACACCATCCCAGCTCAGCCCTTGTTGGACCGGCCCATTTTGGCACCTGAACCGGCACAGGATGACTCCCAGGCTGACTTCCAGGTCAGCAAGTCTAAGCCACGTGTGGCGGTGCAAGTTGCTGTCACCAGGCCAAATCTATCTGGGGCAGCAAGGTCTTCTGCTGCCCCAAGTAGGCAAGGTGGGGAGGCTGCAGGGGCAGCTGCAGCTCTATCCACCCCAGCTCTGAGCCTCCCAGCCGGGACAGTGTCGGTCCAGGTCCATCAGACCGACGTTGGCCTTGCCAACATCACCCTGCAGAAAAAGGCCTGCATCAAGACCTACGGTCATTGTGCATTCGCACACTCCTAGTACCCAGTCCACCGGTGCTTCTGCCCCTACTGACCAGAGCAGCGTAAGCCACTCAGGATCTGCACCACTTTTGAAAAAGAAGAAGAAGGGTGCTCTGGCACTACAGCCGTGGCTACACACTCCGGCACGTCAAGGAAGCCTATCTTTAATGATGCCGAACTTGATGCACTTGTGGCCTATGTGTCGGCACATAGCCGCGAAATGGTGGTGACTGCAGGGTGCAAGACAACACCTGGTCAACGTAGGGCACACTGGCAGACCATCGCGGACATCATTAGTGCCCTTGGATTTGTGAGGTGCACAGCTGATGATTGCTACAAGCGGTGGAATGACCTGAAACTCAGAGCAAAGAACAAGCTGGCCTCAAATCATGCCTCTACTCTGGTGACTGGCGGTGGGTCTCCACCAGAGGACAACCAACTCACTGAACATGAGTCTGTTGCTGGAACCTTCGTCACAGAGGAACAGATCCAAGGTGTGGGAGACCTACCAGATTACGACGCATTGTCTGGTGAGTGCCCATGCATGTGTGTGTAATCCATGTGTATGTTGTTTGGGTGACGGGTTCTGATTGAGTGCCAGGTGAGGGTGTGTACTCCTGAGTGGTATGGGTCACCCATGTGCTTCCTCCAAAACATTCACCGGCCTTGGATTTGGGTATGACAGTATCCCTTCTGCCCACAGTAGCCAATTAGTGCCACATTACTGCAGTTGCCCTTGAACTTTCGTCTTGCAACAACATTGTTCTGAATTTTTCATTGTTCATTCAGGCTGATTGTTTGAATTGTCCCATTTTTGCAATGCATTTTTCAGCCCTAATAGCACATATTTGACATGCTTCTGTCATTGATTTCACCCCACATTGGCCCACATTTGGTACCTTGTTATGTGAATGATTAGAACATTCAGGCTGATTGAGCATTGGCCTGCTCACATTAATTTTTGGGGCCTGTTTGAATGTAGTACATGATAGTTGTTTCCTGTCATGTTGAAGTGACCAACCATTGATGTGTACATCTGCCTGCGATCACTGTATATTTGAACACTGGATGTGTTGCAGGGTGTGGCACATGTGTATTTTGTCACACTATTTAGCATTTTCATCTCTTCATGTCCGTCTCACATGGATCGGTGACAGTACTCATTCACTGATATATGGCTGTACTTGTCAAATGTGCCAAGGCTAGGCTACATGCCATCTGTGTGCTGGCATGTGTAATGTATGTGTATTGAACATGCCACTCACAGGCTAATGTGTGATGCCAGTGCTACCCAGAATGCAGCAAATGTGTTGCTTTTCCATCTTGGTGTCCTCAGTGTCTGCTTTTTGCCTCCCCTTCCAACTCATTGACAGTGCATGCATGCCAGGGTTATTGTCATGTGGGACATGTGTAAATCATGTACTGGATCTCTGGCTTGTAAGGCCTATGTGTGTGCTATGGTGCTCATGCCTGTTTCCATTTGTTGTCTTTCATGTTTTTGCAGGTGATGACGCACTTGATGCTGTAGAGGTGGAGGAGATGGTGCAGACCCAGGTGGAATCTCAGGCACGACCGGGCACCAGTGGAGGACGTGGTGTGGTGGTGGGTAAAAACCCAATCTTATTGCAGACCATACTGTCCAGGGGTGTCTCTGGTTGCACCTCCCCAGACCTCTATGATTCATGTGCTGAATCGGATGATGAGACTAATGTGCTGTCGCAGGTGAGTGTTTCTGGCAGGGATTCTGTTCTGTCCAACCCACCTGCACCAGGGGTGGAACCCTCTATGGGGATGTCAGTGTTGGTAACTCCACCTTTGGCGGTTACGGATGCAGGGTCACACTCCACAACATCTGATCCTGTTCCTGGGTCAGCAGATCAGAGGGTGAATGCAGTCCTTCAGCCTCAGGCAGTGCCGGCACACCAAGGTGCAGATAGCCTTGTCCCAAACAGGTGTGGTACCCGCCGACGCGGTGTCCATGCGCCACCAGGCAATACTGTATGGGAAAACTCCATTTACGGTATTGCAGCACAACAGGGAGCATCAGTTGAAATGATGGCTCAGGCAATGGAGAGGGTGGCCACTTCCATTCTCCCCCCTGAAAGGCAGATGGAGCAACTAAAGCAGGCAACAGACTCCATTTGCCAATCACACAGGGAAGACATGTTGGCATCCAACAGGGACCGACGGGCGGCACTGGAGACTCTGCGGGAAGCCATTTCTGTGGAGTCACAGGGCCACAGGGAAGCCTTGAGGTTAGAACTCCAGTTCCTCAGGCAGACTCTAAGTGAAATTGAGGCTTCCCGAAATTTAAGGTCAGAACAGCAGCTGGAGCAGCTCACACGTTCACTCTCAGCTGAGCTGCATGCAACTTGGGAGGAGATCCGGGCATCACGCGAGGCCATGCGTGCAGAAATATAGGCAACTCGTGAGGTGCTGTATGGGGATCCCCGCACTATCACCCTCCAGAATCAGACCTTCAACACCCGCATGCTTGCTGCCATGGAGGACCATACCAGGGCTTTGCGTGGGCTGCCTCCCATAGCACCCCCACCTCCTGATGCAGAAGCAGAGGGTGAAGAGAGCGACAGCAGCAGTTCTCCCACAATAGCGTAGCCGTGCAGGCCATGAGCCCACGGAGGTATTTTTTTCCCAAAATCCACGCTGGTGGGTGTTGGTGTGCACCCTGTCCTCGAAGCTCCTGGGTGGCCTCCCCCTCTGCCCCCCACATGGCCATTTTTGATTTGTATGGGTTTTATTTTTACAGTGTGTTGCCTTGTGTGGCTCCCGTGGGCATCCACTTTGCATACCAGCTGGGCACATGCAGGCTTGTCCTGTGTTTGGGTTAGATGTTTGGGTTCCTGACACACACACACCTCCTGCTTCCCTTTCCATGGGCTTGCAAAGGGTGTGACGAAGTGATAGTGACTTACACAGTGACATTGGGCTCCCATGAGATGTGTGGGCAGTCTGTAGTCAAAACTGTGTGTACATCCCTAGTGGGGATTGTTGTTGTATTGAACACTGCATGGTGTATTGATATGTGCTTTTGCATCCATGTCTTCCTCCTTATTCACAGGTACCTTCTTCATGTCTTCACAAAGCCGTCTACTTTTCGGATGCAGTTCATGTTGTATGCAGTAAACTGACACATTTGCCTGATGTCAACACTCTGCAGTTGGAAGGGGTGGATGTGCTGGCTTATTCAGGTTGTAAAACTTGCACTACTTTTATTTGGTACTGTCATATTTTGGTAATGTTTCATCCTGTGTTTCTGTATTGTGTTGCTGGTAAGTATTTGGTCATATGTGCTGTTTGTTATTGATTACTGGGAGCATATTGTCGGTGGCCTTTTTCCATTTGGGACAGTGCACTTTGTGACACTTGTGTCATGTGTTGTGCATTCCTTTGTTTAATTTCACATTGCATGACATGCCACGGTGTGTTGGGTAGCGGAGATGGGGAGAGGTTGGGTGACATGGCGCTGTTTTCATGTTGTATTTTGCAAGGGGGTAGTCATTCATGCAGCATGAATGTGTGTCTTTTTGTGACACAGCATTGGTTGTCTTTCGGTAGGTAGGGATGCACACAATGTAACACTTCCAGGTGACCAATCTCAGGCTGGTATGGTTGTGACAGTTGACTGTCCCTTATTTCATCATCATTGATTGTCAGCTGGTATGTACCAGGGCTGTGTGCACTCCACAGGGGTGTGATTTTAGGTGAAGTAATTAGCCACCACCTGCGTACGGGCTGCCTCACCACATGCCCTTTCCCCTCCCATGTGCAGTGGCCGTGCATGTGGTTGGGAGTGTGGGGGCACCACCATGTCCACCGGCAGGCCCCGGTGGGTTGCAACATTGTGCAGGACACATGCTGCCACTATGATCCTGCACACTACTGGGGACGTGTATAGCAGCTGCCCACCAGAGTGGTCAAGGGAGCGAAAGTGTGACTTGAGCACTCAAAATGTGCGCTCCACTATGCCCCGGGTTGCAATATGGGCTGTGTTGTATCTTATCTTGGGTGGTGTGGTGGGGTTCCGAATTGGCGTCATCAGGTGGGTGCTCAAAGGGTAGGCACTGTCCCCTGGGGAGGTGATGATGGGTATCATTAGTGGGGTTGTGACATTACTCAGTATCTGACATGCATGCATGTACAGAGGAATTTATACTCACCAAGCAGCCATGTATCGCCATGCCGCCCAGCTTCTAGGTCCCAGTTTAGGGTTGACATTCTGTAAATGAAACTGTCATGGGTGGACCCTGGATAGTTGGCATATACTGAGGTGATCACATACTACCTGCACATTGATGGAATGCCAGTGCTTGAGGTTTCTATAGATGTGCTCAGTTGCCCTGGGAGGATGTAGAGCCACATGGGTACAATCAATGGCACCTAGCACTTTGGGGAAGTGTGCCAACCCATAAAAATCCTGGACGGCAGCCTGCCTTTCTGCAGGTGTTCTGGGCAGGTATATCTGCCTGCAGACTGAGGGCCGTGCAGTCATGATGGCCAACACCTGGTGTAGGCAGGGTGACTGCGTGGCCTGTGACACCCCCCCCCACTATGGCACTTGTCCGCTGAAATGAACCAGTAGCCAAGAAGTGCAGTACATTGAGCACCTTTTCCAAGGGGCTCAGTGCTTGGGAGCACAGGGTGGGTGATGTAAGGTCATCCTCCCACTCACTCACAAGGTCAAGTATTATGTGAGGTGGAAACCTGTACCTCCCATACACCTGGTCATCAGGCGTCCCAAAAAGGCTGGTCCTGGGTGTAAAAATTCTGGCCCTGACTATCCTCCTCCCCCTCCACCGGTGTCCCACGACCACTGCTGCGAGGAATGGTATATTCATCGTAGCGTCTGAGCTTGTTTGTTGTTTGCACGCACTTTTATGCTGTGCGGGTCCGCGTACACCTGCTTCCTACTGGCGTATGTGTTTCCGGATTAGCGCGTCTTTTTTGGCGCACACGTTTCCCCTGTTCGATTCCATGAATACGTGGTGTAGGCCTCGTGTGGACGTTCTGCGCATTTGCCTCCTGTACTTCCCCCATAATGCCCACATTTTCACGCGTTGTTCCCCATTCCGCGTGTTAAGCCCCGTGTTTGCCTACTTTTGTTGTGTGCGCCGCGCTATGTGCGCTTTCGCTGTGCGTGTAGTGCACGCTGTTTGATGATGTGTGCGCCCACATGCGCCATGCAGGATTATAGCGCACATCCCAGTATTTACACGTGCACGGACTTCCATGAATCGATGTGCGCGGCTTTCGCACACTTGCTCTGCGATTTTCGCACTTGTGCTGCGATTCGCACGCTTTCGCACGCTTTCGCACGCTTGCGCAGAGATTTTCGGCGCACATTAATTCCATGAATTGGCCTGTCAGTCTTCAAGGGGATGATGAGGAAAGATCTTCTAAGTTCTCTGATTCTGGTTTAGATCTTTCAGGCAGTCATGCCAATATATATATTCTGGCATGGACATGTGATGAGATGGAACATGTCCTTAGGCCTTTACGAAAAGCCTGATCAACTGAGAGCCGTTGGTCACCCACTGAATGCAGGGGAAGCGTGTACTTTCCTGAAGCACATGCCGGAGAAAGAGACATGATTTGCTGAGTCCTATGTTGATCTTGCTCTCTATATAAGGGAAGCACCTAGAGGCCTTTAGAAAAAACCTGAACAACTGAGGACCATTGGGGCCAGGTTAATGCAAGGGAAGTCTATACTGTTGTACCATCTAGGATGTGTTCTATTTGAAGGAAGAATTCACTTCTCAGGCTCATCCTCTTTCTGTTTTATGTTAGTGATGCTTAATGGGAGGGAGGTATCTTACTTTATATATGAGGGAAGCGCTGGCCAGGCTGTCAATTAAGTGACGGACAGCAACATTACCTTTTACATAGGGCAGAAAATATTCTTGCACCAGCCCTATCCGTACAGTACAACCAGGGGCACTACAAAATTGCCCCTTTCACTCAACAGGCGCAGCACAGAGAACAGCACTGCCTCTAGAAAGTAAAGGATGATCAGCAGTAGTGCAATCTAACCCCAAATTGAGAGTGTACAGCAACTGCAAAGCAAGCTTCCCGCATACTTAAAACAGCTATAGCATGGTCAGCAGAGCCTTGAGGTTGCCTCTTACACAAGGTACAGACAAAGAATTGGAAACAGTTCTGCAGTCTTTGTTCGCATGCATAATCCGATCAGCAGCACTACAAGCGTCCTTAAAACAAATGAAGGCAGCCTTGGCTACAGCATTAACATAATTCTTTACCTACGGGGATAGAGAGTTCATGATAGGGGACAACACTGCAAGGACCCTCTGTTAGGGAGAATTCTCAAGAATGTGCTAATTTCCCTTACCTTTTGAAACTCCCAGCAACTTTTCTGGATTTCTGGGATCACATTTTTTACCTGGGAAGAGTGTGAGCTTTTTTTTCCCACTCTTCCATGTATTTTGTGTGTGTTTTACTTTTGTGTTCTTTGGTTATGGAGTTTTAAAACAACTCCAGTGGCATCATCTTTTTCTGTGTGTCACACAGCACCTTCAGTGCAGTGGCACAGGGGTGACTTTAAGACTCCCCAAGGTTTAAATACCTTCTCTGGGACTGACTACCGTCTCCCAGAGCATGTAAAGTTAAATTGGCTTTACTAATCTTTTTAAATTTACTGACCCAGCACACACTTTACTTTACTTTTTTACTTTAATGTATTTATATAGCGCAAACCATAGACCCTAAGGCGTGAGGGCACTACAAGACAAACAAAACAAGTAACTAAGCGTGAAAATCCATCAAGGAAAGGCAGCAAAAGAGTATTTTAGGCGCATGTCCAAATCATTAATTGAACAGGTAGGTCTTTAGTCTTTTCTTAAATAGGTCCAGGGAATCAAAGGATCTCAGTTCTAGAGGGAGGGCATTCCAAACTCTAAGTCCATTTGAGGTGAAGGCTGTATTAGCTACTCTAGCAGTATGGCACTTTGGTTCAAGTAGTAGGTGCAAATTATTTGACCTGAGCATTCTTGTGTTAGGTCTTGTGGATATTAGCTGTTGTAGATATCCAGGCATATTCCCAGTTCTGCACTTGTGTACGATAGTGAGAGTGCGGAATAGGAACCTGGTGGCCACAGGCAACCAGTGCAGCTCACGTCTCGCCGTCGTAACGTGATCTCTGTATTTGAGATTCATGACGGCTCTAATAGCCCCATTTTGGCAAATTTGTAGTCTGTTACAATCAGACTTATTAATTCCCATAGGAAGACTAGAGCAATAATCTATTTTTCCACCCACTATTACTCTCGCAATAGTCTCTGTGTTGTCCTGTGAGATAAGAGGCCTTAAGTGTGCTAAAAGTTTGATATAATAAGCACATGATGAGACAAGAGTACTGACGTGCTGTTTCATGGTCATGTGTTGATCAAAGGTTACTCCCAGCGTTTTCAATTTTTTGAGGGGTTTGTTGGATTCTTCTCCCAGCTGGAAATTATCATACTGTGGGCCAAGTTTGCTGATAATATGTGGTGAGCCAATTACAAGCAGTTCCGTTTTAGACTTGTTCAATGCTGACTTATTATGGACCATCCAGGTTTCAATTAGAGTAAAAACTCTGTTGATGGCCAACTCATCTATGCTATGAGATCCAGAGAGCGGGATGACACATTGAGTGTCTTCCGCATTGTTGGTAAATATGATATTCTCATGATCAAGCATTGCGAACAAAGGGGCAGTAAAAATATTGTAGAAGCAGGGGGAGGTGCAGGCACCCTGTGGAACACCGCAAATCGTGACAATGGAATCAGATTCAGCATTGCCACAGAAGACTCTGCTATTTCGATTGCTAAGAAATGACAATACCCAGTTATGAGCTAGCGGAGAGAAGTTAGCAACTTCACACAACCTGGTGGCCATAATATCATGGTCCACCAGGTCGAATGACGCGGATAGATTCAGCAACATAAGCAGAGATGCTTCCTTGTTATCCATATGGGCCATCAATTTAGACTTGAGCTCGAGAAGCGCTGTTTCCGTGCCATATCCAACCCGAAATCCCGACTGATGATCATTTAGAATGGGATAGGTCTTGAGATGATCTGCAATTTGTGTGTAGGCAACTCGGTCCAAAATCTTGAGTAGAAACACTGTGTTAGTAATTGGGCGATAGTTATTTGGTGAATCAACTGAAAGGCCAGGTTTTTTCAAAATTGGCATGACCCAAGATTTCTTGAGATCCAGTGGGACCGTGCCAGTGGAAATAGAGGTATTAACAAATTGACAAATGGAGGTGATTAATGAGGGGGCGCAAGTTTTGATTATCATGGTAGTATAAATGTCATTTTTACTTCTCGTAGGCTTAAGTTGATTAATAATAATTTCTAAATCCTTGTCAGTTATAGGAGATAATTTAAAAATTGGAATCATTGCTGATCTGTGGTAGATCCATTCTAGTGGTGTGGCCTTGGCGCAATTTAGATTGTTACTTTTCTCTAGTATGTTGCCCTTAATGGTATCAAGTTTTTTGTGCATCGCTTGTTGCATAACATTGCACCAGGTAACATCATCTGAGATAGATCTATCTGGAGTGGAGTGATTCGTTCTTTCTTGTTCCTTCAGGATGCGAAAGAGCTCTTTAGTATTATATTTTGCGTTTTGAATTCTGTCATTGAAAAAGCTAGATTTGGCTTTAAGAATAACCTTTTTATATATAGAGACAGAAGCTTTATATTTGTTGAGAAGCGATGATGTGTTATGCTTCTTCCACAAATGATAAGATTTAGTAGTGAGTGATTTCAGAGACTGAAGCTCCGATGTAAACCATAGACTATGATTGGATTCAATTTTGATCGTTTTCATTTTCTCTGGGGCAAGAGTATTAGCAACACTTTCTAGATTGGAGGAGATCCTTGTGGCTAGATTTTCCAGAGTATCAATGATAGGGTCTGTTATAGTGTTGAGGATAGATTCTACCTTTTTCAACTTAATATTCTTTAGGTTCTGATGTGTTTTTTTTGTAAGGTTCTGACTTTTGAGTTTAATGGGGGATCTACCCGGATGTCGAAATCCACAAAAAAGTGATCCGACCATGGGCATGGTGATACAATTATGTTATAGATGTTAATCTCATGACTAGCTACCCAATCCAGAGAATGCCCCAATTTATGTGTGGGCTCTTGAATCCATTGAGTAAAGCCTAATTCCTGCAAAGGTTTTTGCATTTCTATAGCAATCTTGTCTTCCTTATGGTTAAACCATAGATTGAGATCTCCTAAGAGCAAATATTTTGTATTTGCTTTAACAGAAGCAAGTAGGAAGGTTGCCAAATTCTTTTCAAACTTGCTCGTTATATGGGGAGGTTTATATAGCAGGAGAATGTTTAGAGTACTCACTATCTTCCTATAGAGTGCTGGAGGGGTTGCTTAGCTTCCTCTGAGTCAAAACACTCATGTAACTGTAAAATGTTACCTTTTCCTACTTTAAATGGCTGTTGGCAGTGGTTTAGATAACTACTGTGATTTGTCGTGACAGCTAACACTGGTAGCTCAAAATCAAGGGTAACTATTTTTTCCAATATGGCGCCCTGACCTATATGTCTAAACAGACTCCGATCAACGTTTTTCACCATTTCTTTTAGGAAAAGTCCTTCTTGTGTTTGTCTCTGCTCGCCAAACCAGGTTTGGTCCCTTTGTTTGTGCCCTTTGGCGGGCTTCTGTGCTGAAGCCCTCCTCTGGTGCCATAGTGTCTTGGGTGGACAGGATGTGAGGGAGGTGCCCGAAACATCCTGTGCTTAGTCTCCTAGGAGACCTGAATGCACTCTGGTGTGATTGGCTGGCTGACTGTCCGGCAAGGACAGAAACCCTGCTGGGGGAGTGATAGCCAGGCTGAATGAATGGGGGAAAACTGTTTAAAAGCAGGTCTCTGGGACTTGGAAAGCAGAGTCAACCACTGGAACAAAAGAACCGAAGACGAGCTGAAGGAAGAGGACTGCTGCAACTCCTGGACAACCGGTGAAGCCCTGCTGCAGGTCTGAATTGCCTGAAACTCCAATCGACAGAAAAGCCCTTCAAGGTTAACTTCTTCCCTTGAGTTTGGTGGTAACAACCAACTTGTAAGCCACCTGGACACTGTCCTATTCTGGTAGAATTTTCAGCTGAGTGCTGCTTGAAAACTAGATAGCCAGAGGGAAGGAAACCAGTTTGTGGTCTTTAAGGCACTCACACCTTAAAACAACGTCTTGCTACAGCTTTGACTTCAACCCTGGGCAGTGCAGAAACCTCCCGGCGCCCTTTTTCTTGTCCCCACGACTAAAGCTCAGTAACTGCTCGACTTGCTCGGACCTGCCAAGAACAATTGCCTCTGCTACAGCTTTCTTCACTTAAAAAGGTACTGTGCAAACGCAGTCCAGCAATATTTTTGGCCATCGAGAAAGTGTGTGGAATTTTCCTCAACTTCGAAGGTTTGTCAAAATTTTCGCCTAGCCAAATGAAAGTGAGAGACCCCCAAAATACAATTAAACCTCCCAATGAAGTCAATAAGGACACCTCCCAAGAGGGAATGAGAACAAGACCAAGTGCTAGTGGTAAAGAAAGTTTTTTATCTAAAATAGGGCAAGCAGAATCTACTGCTTACGCCGAGAGCGCTCTGCTGAAAACATATTACAACTCATTTTTATACAGCTTTTTCGTCATCCAGGAGATGGGAGGCCTAAGGGGCACAGAGTCTATCGGGATTGGACACTATGGGCCTCATCGCGAGTTGGGCGGTAACGACTGCGCTACTAGCGCTGGCGCTAATAGCCCTGCCGCCAAAACCCCCGGCGCTATTAGCGCCGGATCACAGGTTTGGCAGAAGGGTTATTGGCCATTCCCCATTGGGCCCATTTGGGAATTCCTCATTCCCCATTGGGCCCAATGGGGAAAATTTGCGCTATTACCGCCGGCGGATTTCCCTCCGGCGGAAATCGCGCTGAAAATCAGCAATTTTGCCACGGATTTCCCCCCAGCTCAGAGTGGGGGGAATTCTGCCAAAGCCATGATCTGGCAGACCCTTAAATGCAGTGGTAATAGCACTACCGCCGCATTTAAGGGTTACCGCCAGACTCGTGATGAGGCCCTAAGAGTGGTCACCTATAGGTGCCATAGGGCTTGGCGAACTTGGTTGGTGTAGAGGCACATGGTGAGATGACGTGGTGTCCCGAGTCAATCGGTCAGCTGGGCTCATCAGGCTACCATGATTTGTTCATCTGGTGACCTCAGAGGCCTGTATCTTAATACTTGCAAAACATGATTCAAGGGTACATTATTTATTACTGGTCATAGATCCGGCTTCATTTGTGAAATACTGTGTAGGATTTGTTCAGACAATTCGGGATATACTGACTAAGGGGTAGAGTCCTTGGGGTCATATTAGGGTTTAGGGTGTCCATCTGGTAACAACAAAGCAGATGCTGAATATATGACTGAAAAGGGCTGGGTCACAAAAAGGCACATATCATCAAGGATCTACATTTTCATTGTGGGTTCAACGATCACGTGTCCAAATACCATTAACTTGTTTGCTGACCTCTTTTGGCACCCTGATGGCATGGTAGAGTTAAGGCCTTCTTTAAGTTGGTTTTCTGTTGCATTATGTGACAGGGCTATTTAAAACACAATTATACATTCAGGCTTTTGCACATGGCTTGCTGAATTACATTTAAATTATACTAGGTTAAAACACACCGTATTACCCTTTTAACTCATTGTACTTGCTGTCACAGAAAGAAACATTAAAGTTCATAAAACATGTACTTAGTTCGATATACAATGGAGCAGGACGATGTATAGCTTGCAGTCTATATGCGAAAATATACAAAGTTATGGCTCACTGGAAAGGATTTGCTACTACATTACTCTTGTGCACTGTATGCACATATATTTACATTTAAGCTCATAGGTTGATGGACATGGGGTAGCTCCATGCTGGTGTGCATAAGGTCATATCGGTACACATTGCATTGTCATACGTTGTTTCCATGAGCACTCTTATATCCTGTATTAGTATATGTTACAATCACATCATTAAGGTTCAACATGAACGTTTCTAGTTATACCTACATATTACTTTGGCTATTCATGTTCACGTTGGCCCACATAAGATTTACATAATTCTGTTTGCAGGATGTGTACTGGCTACTTCTAAATTACAATCATAATTTATCAAAGCCTCAGGGGTCATTCTTGTCTCTTGACTTTATCCAGGGACATCGTGTTTTTATGGCCAGGGTCTGTGGGGGTGTCAGTCGGGTTTATGGAGATGAATAACTTCTGCCCTGGCCTCTGCTCAGGGCTGTATCTGGGTTAATGAAGTAAGACCGAAGGCAGAAGATACAGTTTGTATTTTGTTGCATTCTCGCAGACAGTCTTCTCATGGGAACTGAAAGATTGCAAGGATGGCGAACAGGGGGAGGAGGTGGGGGGCACTCACTCACGGTGTGCGCCTGGCTGGGAGAGCGGCAGGCTTACCTTGGAATCACACGATTGTTCTATCATTACAAAATGGAGTCATGTCTATCTCCAATTCACACTAATATGAGGGATGTCGAAAGGGGGGTCGCGGTTCCAGAGGCATTCCCATGTGAGTGCTCCGGGGCCAGGGCCCTAAGCCCAGAGCAGCCGCGACTGGGCCTACCAAGGAAGTACAGGAATAGGGGAGGGGGTCTAAAATACCCCCTCCTTCCACTCATTCTGCCCTTTCATTACTTAAATAACAAATAATGTAATGGTCCCAATCTCTTACGTTCCTCCTCTTCCGCCACTGCTTCGTCCCATGCAGGTGTTCCCTTTATTGGCATGCATGCCCTACATACCGCTCTGAGGCTGTGTCCCCTTCTAGCGTACTCGTCCGGGGTGCAGCTCATATAGATACATCCTCCATCACCTTCCAGATCTACCCATATTTCCTTGTACCATTCTAATTCTCTGTGTTCCTTTATGGTTGTGTGATATAGACTGTCCACAATGTGCCCTGTGTTATATATAGCGGTCATTCTATATTTGGGTTCTGAACTTTCCCCTATTTGTACTTCTGCCTCGTGCTTGATTTGCGCCACACCGGTTGCACGACCCATTCTCACCATCATCATCGCACCATTTGGCACCGCATTTGCGCAACATCGGAGTCCCAATTGACACACACAAAAAATGAGAAGTAAAATGACGATAAGTGGTACGAGATGTTTTACCGCCATTCCTAGCCAGGACGGTACCCATGAAAAAAGACTGTGCCCCTCCCTCGTCCTTCATCCACTCTCCAATATCATGTACTGCTGCTATTATGTGGGAGAGGGAACCGTTCTCGGCATCTGCAGAAGGTACAAATGTGCAACATGCGCTCCCGATTCTTCGGCAAACACCTCCATCGATTGTTGCTAACAAGTCCAGCACATATCTATTTTGCATTGCCATTAATCGCAGGGCTCTGAGTTCGACCTTGATGGTGTTGAACCCTTCTTTAGTGTCGTTGGCCAATTGGATGAGCTCCCGCCTTGTTATTTGTAGCCACTTGGTGTTCGCTCTCGCCTGGATGCTGGGAATGAGGGATGCAAAGAAAGGTTCTACATAGCTGAATAATCAGAACCTGTCTGGTATTTGAGTCAGGAGCTCTGAGGATTTGGCCGAAATGTAGTTCGAGGATCGCTTTCTTCTTTGGAGAGAGTTTTGCACACCTTCATCGTCTATGGCGTACAAGGTGCTTGTTTCAAGGATGTTGGTGATGGTTCTTCTGAGGCTGCTTCGCGTGTGCTCTTGCTGCGAATATGGCTTGCTGGGATCACCATCAGTGCAGAGTGCAGCGTTGCCAGGGAGCATGTGCCCCTCCATGATTGCGGGGGATACAGGTATGCGATATTTCCGCAAACCCAGTATGTGTCGATCATTGCGGCCGTTCCTTTCTTCATGTCTGGAATTATGAGTGTTTTACTGCAGTTTGTGTTCTCCCCCATATCCCTTTCCCCTCTCCATGAAAACATAGTTCATAACTAATGTTTCTTTGCAGCTTGAAGGGTTTCTCGATGGTGGTAACCCAAGTGAGTTTAGTTACGTGTTCAATCCATATGGGAGCACATGTTTTCTGTACCCACGCAAGTTTTTCTTCAGACAACCCACGCAGTGCTTCTGTTTTGCAAAGTATTTCTTCTTCCTGCCATTTATTGTCCATATGCAATGTTCCCTTGATCACCAAAAAAGGTTCTTTCCCACATATTATCCCTTGCGACTGGGAGTAACACATTCGCTTGTTCTGCAAAAGTTCAAATGAAACTGTGTGTGCTTGAAAAGTACTTTTTATGTGGCACAGTGCGAGATGTAGGAGACACTGGGCCTCTGCAAGTGTGATTATTTGTGGCAACAACACCTTAGTCGTGCCGGAGGCATGAGGTATTAAGGAGCACACATAACAACTTTAGTTAGTTGTTTGTTTGGCTGTGTTACTCATATCTGCATACCACTTGTTTGACTGGTGCGGGTGCTGAGGGTCTTCAACTGTATCAAGGCCAATTTTATAATGTTCTTCCAATTTTCCCTGTTGTGGCTCCCTCTTCTTCCTCCTAGGCCCTCCTTACCCTTTTCCCTGTCCCTGTGTACAATCCTCCTTCCCATCCTGTGGCGTATACAAATTATAGTACAAATTATAGTACACATTATAGTACACGGTTGTCATTTGGTTATCATCATCCCTCCTCTCTACAGTGGCTTTTTCAGAAACTAGCATGGCTGTTAGATACGGGTGATTCTGCACCCAAGTAATTTTCGGGGGGGGTTCGGTCATTCATTGTGTACACATTGAACTCTGATTCATTCACATGTGGGGGCTGGTGGATGGCCGGTGTTGCTTCACTTGATGCGATACCTGGAGTGTCATTGTACTCCTTTTCTTGGACCCCGTATGCCCATACCAACTTTCTGCCGTCCCAAATCAGATGAGTTCCTATTTTGATAGTCTCTATACCCACACCCCCCTGGCCAGTATTAACTGTGATATACACAAGGATATGTTTATATATCTCCTTCTTCTATTTCTATCTACACCATTAGTCGTGGTAGTTGGGGCCTCATCCATGCCCATTGTAGCTCCTAATAGGTGAGATAAAGTATTTGTTAATCATGAATACCACCCTTTTTTGCATTTCACATATTATATACATCATACATTTCTTCTCTTATATATCACTTTTCTTTTCCCTTACCCACATAGGTGAGTTTAGAGAGAGACAGACACAGAGAGAGATAATTTCATTTTATATCTCGTCTTGTCACATACCATTGATGCTTTGAGAACCCATACATTTATGTCCAGGTGTTTTTTTTTTCTTTTTTGCTTACTTTCCCACAGGGTCAATGTATTACATTTGGGTGCTTTGCTCGTCCCTATTATCTTTGTGATACGTGCAATCTGTGCTCCCATTCGCCCTTCGAACATCTGACAAGTGTATCCTTAAGCCCTGGTCCTTAACTGCGGTTGGTGTGCAGTATATTACCTTATATGGGCCGTGGAACCTTGGTCCATTCCATCTCCGCACAAAACTCCTTACATATACCATGTCACCTGTCATCAGCTCGCAGTTTGGGCTATCAGTAGCTGTTATTATTGTGTCAGTAGCACTTTCCTGTGTAAATGGGGGTGCTATTTGTTTTGCTTTAGCTCGGGCTGCTTTTGTCCAATTTCTGAGATACTCATGGAACTCTTCTCCTAGAACTATCGCGCTTTGGTGTGCATCTGATTGCCTGCGCAGGGGAGAGTGGGCCGTATGCATCCTCCTTCCTGTTACAATCTCATGAAGTGACAGGCGGTGGTCCTTTCTGGGTTGGTTTCTCATCTCAAAGAGTGCCAGGGGCAAACAATACACCCAATTTTTCTTGAGGGTGTGGCATAATTTTGACAATCTGCTCTTAAGTAGTCTGTTCATTTTTTCCACAACCCCATTCGATTGCGGTTGATAAATCATGCAGAGCTTGTGGGTTATCCCTAACATCACCGTGATGTGTTTGAACATGTCATTCACAAAATGCGTTCCGTTGTCGGAGCGTATGACATCGCAGATGCCCCAGTGGGGAAACACCTCCCTCACTAAGAATTTGGTGGCGCATCATGCCTCTGGAAAAGCGCAGGGACTGGCTTCTACCCACCGGGAAAAGGGGCATACAAAAACAATTAAATATCGAGCCCCTTTACAGCGTTCTCCCATATCTGCATAATCTATATGCTGTTCTCGGACGGGTCCTTTGGGTCATGGCAGTGTTCCCCTAAGGGTTCATAATGTCATGCCCGAATTATACGTTTGGCAGGTGACGCATTCTATTATCAGCTTGTTTACCTGTTCCTGTATCCCGGGGGCATATTTGTATATCTGCTATGATATGTTGTTTTGCATTGTGGGCAGGGAAGTTTAATTGTGTGAATGCGATCCCTAACAGTTTTGATGGCATCACTACCTTACCTGTTTTGTTCTGTCTCCATAGTAAGTCTGTGGCTGACTGACTACACATGTCCTTCTCCTCATTCGACACATCTTTCTGACGCTCAATGATTTGGGAAACTGGTAACGAGTTGAACCCATATGGCTGTGTGTCTTCTACTACTTTATGTAACACATACTCACCTGTTGAGGGTTTTGGCAAGTAGGAGGCATCTTTTGCGGCTGCGTCCGCTGCTGCGTTCTCCAATGGGATGACATCATCACCTCGCGTATGGGCCTGACACTTCACAACTGCTACGAGTGCTGGTTATTTTAATGCATCAATTAATTCCCCTAGTAATGTTGCATGCTGGACTGGGGACCCATCTGCCCTCCTGAACCCTCTTCTCCCCCATCTTGCTAAATCTTCATGTACTGTTGTTGCCATATAGGCGGAGTCCATATAAATTGTTACTATGCACCCTCTTGCGGTGTGCAGCACTTCAATGAGCACTACCAGTTCCGCTGTTTGGCGGAGAAATGCGATGGTAGCCTTATTTGCACAATTACCTCAAATTCCCTGTGCTCTACTCTCACTACTGCTGCTCCCACGTGTTTTTCTCCCGTCTCACAATCTATGGAGGCAGACCCATCCACAAAGTATATTTCCCCTTCTGAAAGTGCATTCTCGTGTGCTTTGGGTGTGTTATCATCATCTCCTGTGTAAGTGGCGCAGTCGTGTTGTTGCATATCTTCTTCTGTGCAAGCTTCTGTAATGAATGTGGCCGGGTTTACACTTTTACACCGCACTATATGAATGTTTGAACTGGAAATAATCAATTTGTACGCTGTGGCCCTTTGAGTTGTTAAGGCACTCTTAGATCTTTCAAGGATGGCAAACAAGGAGTGTTCTACGTACAATGTGACAGACCATCCCATCACAATGGTAGAACTTTTTTCTATTGCGAACGCGGTGGCTACGAGAGCCTGATCGCATGCAAAGTGTCCTGCATCACGAGTTCCACTGTAGAACGTCAGGGGTTTGTGACCCAAAGATGTTTTTTGTGTCAGTACGGCCGTCATGAGTGTGCCATTACAATGTGAGAATAGGTAAAACTCCTGCTCATAATTAGGGGTTGCAAGAACTGGGGCCGTGGATATCAGTTCTTTAAGACGGTTAAAAGCAATATGCATTTCCTGTGTCCAGAGCAGGGTTGTGTTTTCCCGCTGTGCATCCTTGAGCGCCTGTAAAAGGGGCTTTGTGTATGCTGCGTAATCCAGTATCCATGCGCGGCAGTAGTTACACATACCGAGAAACTTTTGCATCTCTTTTACTGTGTTGGGCTCTTTTACTGATTTTATGGCTGCTGCTCTGTCAGGTATGATTCTTTTACCGTCTTTAGATATTAATTGACCAAGATATAGGACCTCAGTCAGGCAATATTGCAGTTTTTGCTTGTCCAACTTATACCCCTTTTGGGCAAGATGCGTTAGCAGAATGATGGAATCCTTTTTGCACTCATTTTCATTTTGTCCGCAGACTAACAAATCGTCTTTGTAGTGAATTATTGGGCTAGTCAAGTGTATGTTGCCAAGATCTTCATGCAATATTCTGTTAAAGATACTAGGGCTTTCACAGTACCCCTGTGGCAATCTACACTGCTTGTATCTTTTCCCCCTAGTGTGAATGCTGTCAGATACCATGACCCTTGATCAAGAAGGATTGAGATGAAAGCATTTTTTAGGTCCACTACTGTGAAGTGTGTGGCTTCTGTCTGGATACTGCATAAAATTGAGGCAGGGTTCGGGACAAGAGGAAACTCTTTTTGTACTACGTCATTTAGGGGGCGTAGGTCTTGGATCATCCTCCATGCCCCTCCCCTAGCCTTCTTGATTGGATAAATGCAAGTGTTGCAGGGTGAATTGGATGGTACTATGATTCTTTGCGCCATCAGTGCAAAAATCATGTCTTTTATTCCTTCCTCTGCTTCCCTAGACAGGGGATATTGCTTTACTCGGGGTAGAATAGCCCCTTGTTTGAGCTTGATCTTCACCGGGGCTACTTCGTGTAGCTGTCCTACATCGTGTGGGCCTGTGGTCCACAACTGCTGTGGCACTTGGGACATATCTCCCTCAAAGTATGCTGGTGGTGCCTTTATTACTGCCACGAGGGGTAATGGTAAATTTGCCTTCGCCTGATCATAACATCACAAGGGATAGCAATTTCCATCACCACTTCCCCGTCATCTCCTGAATCGTGGAATCCTTGTCTGTCAGCTCGCGCATGGCTGTATTGGCATCGATGCACAGCACCGTTCTCCACTGGCATCCCTGTATGTCCATTGGTATCGCTGTTATCTTTTGGGATAACACTTATACCACATGAATGTCTAATGATATTATGGCACTATTTCCTGGTCTGTGATTAGACGGAAGACAAATTCTGATGGCACTCTCCACTCTTTATTTTTCAACTCCGGCACTACTCTCGCAAGAATTTTCAGCCCCTGAATGAACATGTCCGGGTTCACGGGCATGCCGCGCATTTGAGGGAAATTCGCTAGTGTATGTATCACTAGCATTACACAAACTGCACATATGCCTGACGTAGAGCACCCAATCCCTCTTTCAGTGAAAGAAATAGTCATGTTGAGTTTGCTAAGGAGCTCCCTCCCCAATAAATTAATAGGTGACTCTTCATAATACAGCAGGGGGGCACTTTTCAGTGTATGGAACCTCGACCACCACCCCAGAGAACCCCTGCGTTTCCAAGGTCTGATTTGAGAGCGGGAACCTACCTTTGTTGAGGCATGATTTTTCTGCTTCCGAATCCACCATGAATATGAATTGCTTGTTTCCGATCGCTGCCCCTAACAGTGGTTCCTCTGCTGCATTATGGGTCATTAACAGGACTGGACACGCAAGTGCTCTCTGTGGGCTGTCCTATGATGAATACCACAGGAGTTTGTCTGCATCAAAAACATTTCCTGTTACCATTGCTGTCCCTCTAAATGGTGTGGTCAGCGCGCCATTCGCTGTTGTAGCGTAAGTGTTAGTGCGCACAAGGGTAATATTGTCGTGGCACTGGGAGTGTGGCGATGTGTTCTGTGCATGTATTGGGCACACACTCATGTTTCTTGGATCAGGATGGCTGTCTCTCCTGTATCTGCCCATTGGTAGACCGTAGGGTCTTCCTGGGTGGGGGTGTCGATCTGGTGTTCACTTGGATAGGGGTTACTTGGCCTGTTTCGACATTCTCTCATAAAATGTCCCCATCTCCTGAAATTCCAACACTGTCCTTGCCCTCCCCCATGGGCCCCCCATACCCTGTACCTCCTCCTCTTGACCCACTAAGTCCGCCTCTGTTGCCCCTCCCAATGCCCATTGTGGTCCCTCATACTGATTTTCCCCAAACCATTGTTCTTGGCCGTTACCTGTCCAATTCGCCACCATTTGCACTGGCATTCCTGTCTGGACGCCTTCCTCCTCTCGCTCCCTCCCTGCTGCGCTAGTTGCTGCTACTGACCTTCAACAGTTTGCTTTGCACTAACTTAGTTTCGTCTGCCAACCGCCACTGGCTATCTCCTTTTCCTTTTATTTGATCCTCTTACAGTGGTGGACTATAATGCTTTGAATGTCAGGCCACCCCTTGGCTTCAATCCCGGCTGTTTTATCAACGGCCTTCTGCACTTCCTTCGGGAGCCTCCTTTTTATAATGAACTAAAACAGGGATGTTGATTGATCCCAGGCCGTACCCGTTTCCGCCCTCCACATGTCCTGCATCCGGAGAATTAAGGACTTTGCATCTTCCTCATCATTCATTGTACATTGCATCACTGACTTAAATCTGGAGTGTCTGGGAATGTTTCTCTCAATGGAACCCACACACATACTCGCACGGTGTTGAATGAGGCCCCATCGTGGCGGTCACAATCTAACGTTATTCCAGGAAACCTCGCCTTTGCCCAGACCCTGTTAGCTTGGTCACCCACTGCAGATACCAGCAGGCTTTTAACATCCCCCACCACCAAGGGCACTCCTGGTGCGTGTTTCTCAAATGCATATATCGACTTGCTGGCGCCTCCTGACAGCGGGGGTAACTGCTTGAGTAAATTGGCCTTGTCCATTTGAGCCCATGGTATGCAATTTGGCATTCCTGCCCCCCTATATATCAGTGGCAGCTGTAATCCTTTTCTTCTCTTTGTAGTACTCACCTTCTTCCCCTTCTTCCCGATCACAGCCATGCGCCCGGTTCTATTTCTTAGCCTTCCCCTCCATTCTTCTATGGCAGACAATCCCTCTGCCAACCCATTTCCACCAGTGGCGATTCCCAGCCTTCTTCCTTCTTCCTCTTGTTCTTCTCAGTCACTCCAATACTCCTCTTCCCGATCCGACACCACTGCTCCCTCTTCTACCTCACGCTCACTATCAGCTGCATTTATATCTATGATTCGTGTGGGGGTGTCATTTATCTGAAATAGTATCTCACCTTTCTACCATCCATCTTCCCATGCTCCTAGGCTTGGCTGGAGCATCTCATTGCGTTCCGCTCGGGGGGGTAAGTGACCCCCCCCCTTGCTCACCCATAGCCCTCAGACGGGATAATTCAGCTTGAGCCATTGTTAATCGTGAATCTAAATCCTGTGTGAGTTTGTCAATATCGATTGTAGGGTTACTTACCTGTCTGATTGTCCCCTGACTCTCATAAGGGGGAGGTGCTGGGTTAGATGGTTTAATTGTGGGGGGCACTGTGGGCTGTGCTACATATTCAGGATCACTATATCCTTCTGCAGGCACTGGTTTTGACAATAAAGGATAAACGCGTGTTACCTCTACCATTCCCTTACTCTGCATGTTCGGCCCTTCACTGCCAGCTGTTGTCAGGGGAGAAGTGTTATTCTCATTACATTTTTCTGGAGGCACTTCCTCGAACAGGCGCCACAAATCCAATATTTCTCTTCTATTCTGTAGCTGTTTTCCCTTATATTTATTGAACAAGCAGGTGGCGACCGTGTCTAGTACTGTTCTATCAAAGGACCCTCCTTGTCGCCATAACTGGGGCAGTCCTCCCTTCAGCTACACGATGCACTGGTCATGGTACTTATTTATTTTATCAGCATACCCCGGTAGGGTCTTACAAATATGAGCGACAGGCGTTTCTGCACCCATTGTTTGGTAGTTTCAATGTAAGTCAATTCCCACTAGATGTTACGGTAGTGGCCATGTAGTTATGGTTAAGTTAGTGTTTCCATAGGAAGAGCACTTTTTGGGTGGCTTATAACTTCGCTCCCCCTGGACGAATCCTCACCAAACTTTGCAAAAAAAGTATATGGCCCACTGGTGAGGATTCGTCCAGGGGGGGTCCCAAAACATTTTTTTTCCCATAGACTGATTGGGAAAAAACTTTTCGCACGGCTACAGCCTGAACCGCTGGACGGATTTACACCAAATTTGCGGCAGGAGCGGCCGCCTGGTCCCGAAAGGGTGCTTTTGCAAATTTGGTGTAAATCCGTCCAGAAGTTTTTTAAAAAATGACCAAAATGTAAGGCAAAAAAATTAGTGATATCTGTGGTCGCTCCGCAGACAGCACCCCGATTGGCCCATGACCTTGCGTCATGTCCGCGGACATGTGACGTGTTCGCTGATTGGACAGCGAGGAGCGTGGAGCGTGTCAGATTTTCTGTGGCGCCCGCCATCTTGTATTCGCCGTCGACCGCGTACAGCGCGGTGAAATGAGGATAAAAAATTGTATTTAGTGCCCTGTGTTGGTGTGTAAGAGTGTTTGGGGAGGGTGGGGGATATTAGATAGGTTCAATGTTTTTTTTTTATGTGCTAGACGTTTTTGTTGCATTCGATTTGTCCGCGGAGAACACGGCTGTTCTGACATTTTGTAAATAAACTAAATGGTGGGGTGTTTAGAGGACGGAGTATGTGTCATTTTTGTTCGCAAGGAAGGTAAAGATGAGCTATGAACACTTGCGGTGCACTTAATTGTTCGTAAATACACAAACTGGGGGTGTCCTCAGGACACTGTCCGTATTGTAATCTGTCTAGTTGAATGTGTTCTAAGAACACTCGCGGTGTCCCGAAATGGTTGCAATTACACAAAATGGGGGTGTTCTGAGAACATTGTTTGTATTGTTCGTTGTCAGGGTGAAAGTGTTTTAAGACCACTCCTTTTGTCTGCTAATAGTACAATTTCCTATGGGAGTCAACCGACTTTTTGTCCACTAAAGAAACGATAAATCCGGCTGGTGTGCGCCGACATTATGTGCTAATCCTATGACTGGCGCTATTGACCTGGCTGACTTGCTTTTGCGACACTAAATCATATCTCCCGCCACTAAGCCTGATATTATCAAAGCATTCATATTCCCCGCCTCTCTCCGTGACGTTACAGGGTGAGTCATCAAACGTGCCCAGTCCTCTCCAGTCCTAAGTGACTTTACACAGAACCCAGAAGACAACACTTATTATGTCACAACACAGCGCGCCACAATTCGGAATATGAAACAGTGATTTAAAAGCAAACAGCAAGATTGTAAATTATGTAAAGTACATTTATTTGACATCAAATGTTTAGAGAATATTCAGCAATTTGCATTTGTCTTTGTTGTCATTACGCAAAAGTTCATGTTGAGGCACGCGATGTTCCTTTGCGGTACAGAGGGTGTTAGATCAGCTTACAACTCAATGCGCCACAATTCGGAATATGAAACTGTGGTTTAAAAGTAAACAGCAGGATTGTACGTTTGGTAAAGTACATTTATTTCACATGAAATGTTTAGTGAATATTCAGCGATTTGCTATTGTCTCTGCTGTCGATCAGCAAAAGTTTATTTGGAGCCACGCGTTGTTCCTTTGCGGTAGATAGGCTGTTGGTTTATGATAAAAGCAGTAAATGGTCGCTCTGATAATCGGAAGGTTGCTCCAAAAACTAGCCATTAGTCCACCCTATTGGTTGGTATGTTGATTGTAGCCGCTAGTACTGTGTAAGGGCATATTGGTCCTTGGTGATTGTCCCATAAAATGGTGAGGGTCATGAAGTTGCATATTTGGACCTGCACCTGGCAAATGAAGACCCCATCCGCTGAAGTCTGTAAATCGTGACATAGACAAAATGGGGCCACATACCTGTTTTAAAAAACATAAATTAGTCTCACCAGCCGATCTTCATTAAAAATCATAATTTTATTTATTAGGGCGTGAAACTATTTGCTATCGAAGATAGTGCAATGGAGTATGTTGATAATAAAATAATAAAATGTTCCCATTCATATAGCGCTAAGAACCGTGAGGTATCTAAGCGGTGCTTATTATTAACCACGGTGCGTGGTGCTCATTTATCGACCACGGAAGGATGAAAGGCTGAGTTTGGCCTTGCCGGGATTCAAACTTGCGTTAGCAAGCTGTGCACGGATGTCAAAGCGAGCGTTGTACTCTCTGTGCCACTTGACAGGCTACAGTGAAGTGGCACAGCGAGTAGAGCGCTTGACCGACTATAGACCGGTTAAATTATTTATATTAACCCACCCTGTGTCGTCTGCCTTTTTCAGAACCCTCTAAACAACAGGGGATCAATTCGGCAGTGATAGTGCGCGGTAGAAAACATTATGCCACTTTCAACGAACAAGTTCAACTTGAGCGGTCTTTAATGCTACGCTATTGTAATTATATTTGGTATAAAATAATCTAAAGTGTTACTTACAGTACAATTGCAATTTCCATTGTCTACGAGTGGTGCAGTCCCAAAATACGACTCAACGTGTGCCAACGATCTTTCGCATAGTGATATAATATATAAAAGTGGTTTTGTTTCATAAATTTCATCCTTATCTTCTCTTACGTTTTAGTAACACTCCTTCAAGAGAAGTCTTTCATCACAATCTCTATCTGTCAAGGTCAAAACACAATACAACCTTATAGTCCGCTTAGTGAGCCTCCCCGGGGCCCGAGAAAAAAATGGAAGCAGCTGACCTTCACTGTGAACGAGCATAAATTCTTTGCAACATTCTGTGTAAAGCCATCTGTGAGAAGTTGGTTTTTGCACGCCATGTTTGTATATTGTTTGCGTGATATTAAAAAAAGTTTGTTTAAGGGACGTTATGGTTCTAAGTACAGCCGAAAGACCCCTGAAAATCGCAAGTTATGGTAAGCTATGAAAATTAACTCACGCCACCACAGTGCACTGCTAAGACTAACACCCAGGACATCAAAGATGACATCGCAAATGTCATTGATGAAATCACTGATGACATCACATGTGTATGTACTTTTCATGGAATTTGTGTACTAGGGATTTTTATTATAATGTTGCAAAAAAAGTGTGAAGGATATTGCAATAAATATCATACCGTTATTAGTGCTTTGAACGATGCATTGATATAAATAGCATTGTATTATGGGATTCTATCTAGTATACTGAGCTACTAATGGAGAAACATAGCATTGTGTGCAGAGTACAAGATGAAAGTATAATATTTGTAATGTTAATATGTTGAATAATGAAATGATAATTGTCCTGAAATGTTCGAAAATTCACAAAATGGGGGTGTTCTGAGGACGTTATTCGTATTGTGTGATTGCTTAGCTGTATGCAATGAGGGAATGGCACAGAGAGTAAAGTGGACGCCGTCCGCGGACACCGCGGCTGTTCGTGGACAGGGCGTGCTTCATCCGGGTTTTTCCAGGAAATCCAACATGGAAAGAAGACTGTACGGATCAGCCAATCAGATGTCGAGGTTGTGGATTTGTGTTGAAAGAGACTGTGTGTAATGAAGATGGCAGAAGTGGAGAAAGTCAGGGTGTTGGTGCTTGGAGATATGTTTGTGCATGGTTTACAGCAGTACGCTGAATGCAGGCATGTTGCAAAGAACTTTCATATGAAAGGAGTAGAGTTGGTGTGGAGCTCTGTGCCTGATTGCAATGTACAGGGAATTGTACAAGTTTGTGAGGTTATGGCCACGATGAACAGTCCTCATGTGGTAGTTTTGCACTATGGGGCTTTCCATTTGGGCAACGTCAGTGCCCCTACTTTGTTGGCTGATTTGGAATGCTTGGTTCAAGCCGTAATGAAGATCGTTCCAAATGCGAAAGTAATTTTTTCTGGATTACTACCTAGGGCAATATGGGACAATAGTTCTGTTTTTTGTCCTCAGCAAAACATTGCTAGGTGTGCCTTCATGCTTAGAGCTGGTATGTTCTTCTGTAACAATGAGAATATGGATGCCAGTAATGCTGTTAATTTTAAAGAAGATGGCATTTCTTTATCTTTTACGGGAAATGCCTTTCTATTTTGGAATGTAAGGGTTGCTTTGGAGAAGGTTATGTAAAGATTTTAGGAGTAAAGTAAGAAAAAAAACCAAGAAAAAAATACAAAATAACAGGTGTCTGTCAAGCATCTGTAAAAAAAAAAAAACGGCTCTTTTCAGAGCCAACTTCAAAGGGGAAATGGGGCACACTATTTAAATTTACATTCACCACGCTTAGATTTTCGATGTGTCTGCGGACATGGCGGTAGTCCGCGGACATGAAAATCACTACGAGGGGGTTAGTATGTTCTATGTTACATGTATATGAAGTCAGGGATATTATGGTTAAGTTGTGCTACTAAATACCTATTAAATTCAGTGAAAAAACTTTGTTAAAGGAAAACTTTGTTAAAGGGACGTTATGGTTCAAAGTAAAACCGAAAACCCCCTGAAATTCGGCAGTTATGGTAAGATAAGCAACCATAACTCGCGCCGCCACCGTGCACTGCTAACACTAACACCCAGAACATCAAAGATGACATCACAAATGTCATTGATGACATCACTGATGACATCACGTGGCTGGCTCGCCCTTTTTTACTTTCCTGACATATCTAGGCCACATTATATTCTTCAGTAACAGTCAGGAACTAAAAATTGTAAATTACTATATTCGTAGACTTATCCTTCAAGTATGTTCTTAGAATAATTCCCTTTTGGTCCAGTCATATCATATGAAACATATACATAGGAGAAGTCACAACCTTGAAAGACAGCAATCCTTTTTGTGCATTAAAATTATCAGTAGATTTATAAGCACTTTCTGATACTTTTGATGTTTTTTTATTACTGTACTTTCCCTATATATGCTCATATTTTTATATGTTGTACTCACACTATTTTCGTTAGGTTCCAGACACATCATGTGAAATATATAGATAGGGTAAGTAACAGCTTTGAAACAGAGCAATCATTTCTCTCCATAAAGGTAATCAGTTAGGTTATGAACACTTTCTGCTACTATTGCTGTTTTTTTTTCCTACTTCAATTCCCTTGTATATATTCATATTTGTATGTGGTGTTGTCTCTTTGTGATTTGTGTATAATAATGCAATTATGTAGTAAGTGGGTTTTATTACCTACTTATCCCAAGTTTCACTGTACGCAAAACTCTAATATGAAAACAGTTATCATTTCAATATTCAACATGGCAAGCTTATGAATATTGCACCTCCATCATGTATGCTGCACACATTGCCTATGTTTCTACATGAGTACCTTAGTATACTGGATTGAAGTTAATAATAGAATGCTATTTATATCAATGCATAGCTTAATGCACTGATTAGCACTTGATATTTATTCCAATAATCTTTTTGACACTTTTTTTATTAACATTACACTAAGAATCCCTTGTACAGACTTTTCATGAAAGGTAAATGCACATGTGATGTCATCAGTGATGTCATCAATGACATTTGTGATGTCATCTTTGATGTCCTGGGTGTTAGTGTTAGCAGTGCATGGTGGCGGCGTGAGTTATTGTTGCTTATCTTACCATAACTGCCAAATTTCAGGGGTTTTTCGGTTTTACTTTGAACCATAACGTCCCTTTAACAAAGTTTTTTCACTGATATATATATATATATATATATACATATATATATATATATATATATATATATATATATATATATTCGTACACCTTTTGTGTAATGAGCTCAACACGCTTATGCAATCCTGCTCACAAATCAAAATAGTTCACTTACTTCTTCATTAATACTTATCCACATAAACAACACTCATTTTCATAAACAATCAGCAAATGATAGAGTGCACAAACAAGAATAAAAAAGACACATATTACACTTTATCATCCCAAATATCCCCGTTGCCCCTACTTGGCTGCCCCCTTTTCGATTCCCTACCTCCCCTCTACTTGTTCGCGCCCACCCGGAAGAGAGAGAAAAAAGGGGATAGATAAGATACAGTTGGAAAGAAGCGTTTCTAAAACTACTCAGGGTCTTCCTTTGTGACCCCTACATTATACTTTTACCTTATATTTCCCATACTTATATATCCTGTACTAGTCAAGGTAGCACTATGCGGCACTGCCTTCCACCGCCCAACGGAGATAGGATCTCTTAACCTCTTCACACCTTATTTTCCATCACCGTCCTAATGGCCATATGTGATAGACAAGCAATAGATTGGAATATAGAGAAAAAAGGAATAGTTCCCAACCTCTGGACTCCTCTCTCCTACACTCTATGTTTCACCGCCCTTTCCTCCAAAATTACGTAAACTGTCCCAATACCATCTAATCTGACTCCCACCCACCTTTCAGTTCCACCCGCACTTGATACTCACGTGTCCGTCTTGATCCGAGACCCTCTGGACCCGATTGGTCAGTGCGCCGCTCCTCGCTCAAAGACCACACCCGGCTCCGGCGAGTGTTTGGGTTTTGTTAAGAGGAATACCATACACGCTCGCCCTACTGCGTGTGCACGTCTAGGTATACCAGTTGCCGTATCACTATCTTATCACAGGATAGTGATCTTAAAGCATAAGAAGTTCAGCTGTTAATCCCACTGAGCTAGGGCTTTCCTTTTTATGAACCTCAGAGAGAGAAAACGTTGAATAAATTAGCACAATTCTAAAAACAGTAGTATGCTCATTGTGCCATTCCACTCCGTTCTTGCAGTGCTATCTGGAGGATCACATGACATCAGCTTTACAGGCTCTTGCTACCCATGATGTGTTATCCCTTACTGCATGTGCCTCTCTTATTTGTTGCCTTGAGCTTGTTTCTTTAGAGCTACTGCTGCCGACCATAACCATAATGCAAAGGGACCTCCTGAGTTTCCTGAGTAACTTGCGATTCAATTCGTAGAATTCAGCGCAGAGGTAGCTCACACGCCTGGTACAAAGAGAGAGCGTGCACCACACGTGCACCAGGCGCAGTGCAAAAGAGCATTTTGGTGCACTGTGTATTCATGGATTTCCCGAGCCATTTAAAGCCGTGGCACAGCGAAAATCCAGCAGCGCCAGTAACGCCCCCAAGAACGCCCCATTCGTCAGAAAAAGCCATAGAAATCCCCAATATGGCGCAAAGGGCCGTGCTATCCCTGGACAGCAAACAGCCCCCCTACACAGTAATCGCGTGAGAAACTGCACGTACCCCGCTCGGGGCATCCAAAACGCGTGAAAATCTACTTGCGCACCCCTTGAATAGGCGTACCCCGCTCGCGCCAGCCAAAACACGTTATAATCTCCCTGCGCACCCACTTGAATACACGTACCCACTCGCTCCATCCAAATCACATGAAAAAGGCCTACCATAACTCTGCAAAAACAAGTACTACGCTTGGCCAGCCAAATCATGTGAAAATCACCTTGTGCACCACCTTGAATATGCGTACCCTGCTCATGCCAGCCAAATCATGTCGAAAGGGCTGCGCTTGTTCTGAAAGGTTTTGAGGGTCCCCCCTGTGGTGTGGGCTGCCTGTGGGGCATGGTCAGGGGTGCTGGGTGGTCACTGTGGTGTGGGCTTTCTGCAGGGCATTGTCACAGGTGATGGGCTGCCTGCAGGGCATGCTCACGGGTGATGGGCTGCCTGCGGGGCATGGTCACGGGTGATCGGTGGACTCCTGTGGCATGGGCTGCCTGTGGGTGATGCTCACGGGTGATGGGCTGCCTGTGGGGCATGGTCACGGGTGATTGGTGGACCCCTGTGGTGTGGGCTGCCTTCGGGGCATGGTGAGGGGTGTTGGGTGGTCCCTTGTGGCGTGGGCTGCCAGCGGAGCATTGTCAGGGGTGATGTGCTGCCTGTGGGGCATACTCATGGGTAATGGGTTGTCCTCTGTGGCATGTGCTTCCTGCGGGGCAAGCTCACGGGTAATGGGCTGCCTGCGGGGAATGGCCATGGCTGATGGGTGGACCCCTGTGGCGTGGGCTGCCTGCGGGGCATGGTCAGGGGTGTTGGGGGGTCCTCTGTGGCATGGGCTGCCTACGGGGCATAGTCAGGGGTGTTGGGCTGTCCCCTGTGGTGTGGGCTGCCTGTGGGGCATGCTCACAGGTCATGTGCTGCCTGTTGGGCATGGTCAGGGGTGTTGGGCTGCCTGCGAGGCATGCTCATGGGTGATGGGTGGTCCCCTGTGGCATGGGCTGCCTGCGCGGCATGCTCATGGGTGAGGGGCTGCCTGTGGGGCATGGTCAGGGGTGTTGGGCTGCCTGCAGGGCATTTTCAGAGGTGATGGGTGGACCCCTGTGGTGTGGGCTGCCTGCAGGTCATGGCTATGGGTGCTGCCTGCAGGGGGGTGCACGCGGCTGATGGCAGCACGCAAGGTCCTCACCACGCGGGTGTGCGATTCCGGGGTGTACATGAGTGCGCTTATCACATGATTTGGCTGGTTCGAGTGGGGTACATGTATTCAGGGGTACGCGAGTGCGTTTATCGCGCGATTTGGCTGGTGCCAGCAGGGTACGTGTATTCAGGGGTACGCAAGTGTGCTTATCACATGATGTGGCTGGCGCGAGCATGGTACCTGTATGTGAGTGCATTTTACATGCGATTTGGCTGGCGCGAGCAGGGTACGTGTATTCAGGGGTACGCAAGTGCACTTATCACGTGATTTGGCTGGCACGAGCGGAGTACGTGTATTTAGGGGTATGTGAGTGCGCTTTACACGCGATTTGGCTGGCACGAGCCGACCACAGAGGTCCACCCATCACCCGTGACCTTGCCCCGCAGGCAGCCCATCACCCGTGAACATGCCCCTCAGGCAGCCCACGCCACAGGGGTCCACCCATCACCCATGACCATGCCCCGCAGGCAGCCCACGCCACAGGGGTCTAACCATCACCTGTGACCATGCCCCGCAGGCAGCTCATCACCCGTGACCATGCCCAGCAGGCAGCCCACACCACAGGGGTCCACCCATCACCTGTGAGCATGCCCAACAGGCAGCCCCACGCCACAGGGCTTCAGCCATCATCCGTGACCATGCCCCGTGGGCAGCCCACACCACAGGGGTCCACCCATCACCCATGACGATGCCCCACAGGCAGCACCCCACCACAGGGGACCACCCATCACTGGTGACCCACATTGAAAGAACAAATAAATATCGAGGCTGAGTACCACAAATGAAATACACCAATCACGGGCTGAAAAGATACGAGTATCTTTTATTACTGTACAGTTTACAAAGAAACAGATAGCTATCTGGCCCCAACTCCTGGCAGTGTGTACCAGCCGACACAGTGAGGAGAGTGAGGTACTGGACATCTAAATACTGGCATTTTTATACATTTCCTAAAATATTCTCCAGCCTCTCTTCATGTTAATAATTCGTGGTCTAGAGGTTGTGCCTAGTTCACATAACAGATTTTACGATATTATACGAAGTACTGCATGAATTTACATTTCCATGACAATACAATGGTGGTATTGGTTCTCGGATCTGCGGTAAGCCTTGTTTCAAGAATCTCTCACAATGTAGTTCAGCTAAAACATACGATCGTCGTTTACTCTTCATTGTTTCAGTGTTTATACAAGGATGATGCTTGTGAGCACTGACAACACTTGAATAGCAGTTGATATGAAGCACAAGGTTTCTTTGCTTTGCTTAAACAGTCAGATCACAGACAACCTAAACTTCAACAGAACTCAAAGGTCGATCAGGTCGACTGCAAGACGAAAACACAAACCACCATTTTAGAATATGGAACACATGTGAAAATCAAAATTGCGGACGAATCTTAAAATGGCGGCGGAGTTAAAACTCAAAAATCGGAACTTTGCAACGTGGTTTTCCGTGTAACGCGAAGGTGCTTAGGCCAATATTAAACATAAGGATGCACTATATAATTACGGTTTAACAAACCCTCCTTTTGGCCTAAGCCAAGAGCTTTACGAAAAAATATTTGCTTTACTCACAACTCCACATTTCAATGTCCGTACATACTGAATCACATTCATCATATATATCGATCACCATTAGATGCTTGACAGTAATATCCTCCATTACAAAAACTTTAGTCATCTTCTCGGGAGTGTGCATTTTTTGTCCTAATGTTCCTACAGTGTGCGCACAACATCCCCCTAACATCGAACATATGGCAGGAAGACATTGTATGCAACAACAACAGAATACCAAGTATTACCACTAAGGCCAAAAAGAGTTTCGATCCCCAACACCGTACAAAGCCCCAGAACCAAGCACTAAGATCCCAATTTCCCTCGGGAACATGAACTTCTGTACTTAGGATGTGCAGGCAGATTTTGTATTGCCTTGAATATGGTAGGGGAGGAATCAGGTGTGAAAACACAGCAAGCAGATCCCATTAATTTACATACTCCACCACGCTCAGCATGATGATGTCTAAAACCATCCGGTTCGGTAGAGCTACTAATCTAATTGCTTTCTGTTCTAACGTCATATTGTAGAGTATATCAGTGGTCCGGTCCGGTTGATGGTTTTCTCCAATACTCTTGCCAATCTCCTAATATTGAAAGGATAGCACGCAAATCAATAAAGAAACAAAAAGGAATTGCATTATCTGCTTTCTTGTACACTGGTAAAAGCGGGCTATTGCACAAACTTCCTGCAATTTTTTCAATTATTCCACGATGTACAAAATCGGAAACTATACTCTTCAAAGCTTGCTCATCATCGACTGAAATCTTATATTGTGGAATACGTGGCAACTTAACTCCAGGTTTCAAGACAATTTTAACAGGCTCAATTTGCACACCAACATCATTGTTGTCAACCGCTCAAATTCTGGTGGGAAAAGTTTAGTCAAAAACTGTGAGGCAGAAGATTGCTGGGGTGAAATCGTCAAACATACTCCATCCGAAGAACAATGAATTACCACATTTAATTCCTTCAACAGATTCAACCCCAACACATTCTCTCCACAGTTCGTTGTCAAAAGAAATCGACAGTAATCCGTAAATGGCCACAGTGAAATCGGAACCGGCAGAGAAACCGGACTAACCACTGGTGTGTCAGAAAACCCTAGAGAAACGTTATTCTGCCCTGACAGTGGAATGTCTCGAACACGTGAATGGTCAATGGAACATTTCTGTGCTCCTCTACCTACCAAAAATAGATGCTTCCTATTCCCCATCTTCATCTCAACTTAGACCTCTCTGATTAATGGGAATAGGCATCGGTTCCAGACCCTGCTTCGGGCTGTCCTAACGAAAAAAATATATTGTCGAAGACAAGATCTTCAGAACGATAGGCAATTGAAGGATTATCAAAAATATTTCTGCTATCTACACTAGGTTGCTGATTATCTTCCAAGAATGACTGTGAATTTTGAGGGAACTGGCTCCTACCAGGACTCCCTACCACAGGGCAGCCTCTGGATCGTCTACCCATGACACCATATGTGTTATTTGACCTCTGCTGAAGGATCGGCATTGTGCCCTCCAATAAACCTCTTGTCTGCAACAAGCACATTCGTTCGCATGTATAGGACCCAACTGCGCATTACTTTGTGGAGCAACCTGACCTCGAAACTGCGTATCCCCACCTTTAGTCCCTCTAACTATCTGTTGCAATAATACTTTGGTTTTCAGGTCTCCCTTTTTCTTTTCAATCCTCTATTTTCCATTATTGACCCTATTTTTGTAATATGGAGCCATATGCAATATTTCAGACTGCGATTTAGCTTGCCAAGCACTCTCGGAAGTCATGATTTGTGACTGAATATCAGGCAACAATCCACACACAAACTTATCCACAAACAATCTTTTCCCTGACTCGGTGCTTAAATCCTGTCCGCTAAAATTGGAGAATACTTGTTTGAACCGATTAAAGAATTCGGTAGCGCCTTCAGATTTTCCTTGGGTACAAGCAGTGAGTTTGTCCCAAACAAACCTTCTCTACAGAACCAACGTTTTTAATCTCACTACTATTCTGTCTGGCAAAGTCAGTATCACTTGTGGTGGTCTCTCACCAGCTCTCCTTTCTCCATCTATCCTCACCAAGTTAACCCATGTGTCACCCAATCCTGCTTGATCATCTACAGTCCTAATTTGTGTCCATAAATCAGCAAGTAGGATCACAGTAAATAACAAGAATATATCACCCAAAGTGAAAACTGAAGAATGCAAGACAGATTATATTTCTTTGTAAAACCCTTTTGGATTTTTCCTAATGTCTGGGATTGACTGTCTGATAGTGTTCACTTCCTGTCTAGAGAACGAGACGTGAACAAATTGTGATACATAGTAAGCTTCAATAGTAGTAGCTACTGTACCTGCTGCGACATTAGCCGGAATATCACCTTTAGGGACAAATGTTGGAGGAACCTCTCTCATAGGCAACTCAGTAGTAGGTGACTCCGAACGTTTGTTGAGCAATAAAGCCAGATCGAGCGCTAAAGTGGTAGAAACAGTATCAGGTGCAACGGCTCTCTTATAAATAATCATCAATTTTGCGGGAAAACAAATCTTTTTCTTTATACACTTATCCTGCAGGTATTCTACCATTACCTTTAACAATTTCCTCTGCATTTCTGGAGTATACTGACTATACGTATCAGATACTTCTATGGGAGATATCAACACATCCGAAAACTATCTAAGCCCATCTCTCGTGCAAATTCACGTCTCTTCACTCATTGACTTACAAGGAGGAAGGAACCGTTTCTGTACGTAAAGAGTGTCCAAACTATCACCATCTATTTCATCATTCTGTAACTGCTCTAACTCCCTTTTTTACTCAAAAACCCTCTCGACATGCTCTTTTACTTTCTCCACAGAATCCCTTGAATAGGCTAAAACATTGAAATCCCTCAACCCTTGTGGGACATCTATGTCTGTCAAATTATTCCACATTACAGCCATATGTATTCCCATACCCTCAATAAAGGCATTCTGTTCGGGAATACTTGCTAGATTAAGAAATGTAGCTAAGACAGTTGATTTTTCGCCTTTCTCTATACATTGCTTAGCCCATGCATACAATTCTCTCTTCTTATCTTTAGAAACTGTGCTTCGAGTCACTACTTTTGATTCAACACTCACCCCTTCATCAGCTACAAGCGGAGAAGAACTGCTTGGGAAAGAGAAAGTAGATAGATCCTGTTCAGCAGGTAGTGGAGATACTACCGCTGGTAAAAAAGACGGAATTACTGGAATAATAACAATTGGTAAAGGTGGAGGTACAGGCGGAGTAACAACAATAGGAAGAGGAGCAATAACTGGCGGCGGAGGAGCAATGGGAAGAACAGGAATTGCTATGGGAGGAGGTGCGACAACGGGAAGAGGTAAGACAACAGGAGTAGGTACATAAGGAAGTGGTGCAGTGGCACCAGACCTGTCTCCATTTAAGAGTTTATTAATTAGTTCATCTGAGACATGAAAATCTTTAGACGGATATATTTTCTGTATACCAAGTTGAAAAGCCCTATCTATATTTCTAACAGACTCTGACTGTTTTTGTTGATCATACAATAAGGCTTTTTCTGAATTTGATATATGACGACGTGCATGCTTCTCTTTACTCTTAAGTTGCTGCATGCTTCTCTTTTCCACTTCTGAATTACATCAAATTCTATAGGTTTAGCTTTTTTCTTTAACAATATAGTTTCTAAATACTTTATTCGGGCAATCTCAAAACTGCCATTGACTGGCCACTGAAATTCCGAAGCATGTCTAGTTTGTCTGTGCAAATATCATTAAATACTATACTACCAATGCCGTACTTACAGTGGAGGACAAAACTGCAACCAAATATCAGGATACTTAAGAATCAGGGAATGACTCACCTGCTTACAAAGGACGGAGGAGGTCCGATCGGATTACAAAGGACAAGGGCCCTCGTGGTTGGTGATTTCGGAAAAACTGCCCGCCTCGATATATGGACGCTTGTCAAGATGCCGTCTCGGACCGCGTGCTCACCGTCCAGGGATCGGATCATGCAGTACTGTTGAGGTATCGTGTCTCATCCAAAAGGGGCCCCCTTTTTCTCACTGTCCAATCCCGGTCCGATAGCCGTGTCTTTCCTTCATCGAGGTGGCATCAATCTTGAGGATCCCTATTCGGGCGCCATCTGAAAGAACAAAGAAATATCAAGGCTGAGTACCGCAAATGAAATACACCAATCACAGGCTGAAAAGATACAAGTATCTTTTATTACTGTACAGTTTACAAAGAAACAGATAGCTATCTGGCCCCAAAAACTTGCAGTGTGTACCAGCCGACACAGTGAGGAGAGTGAGGTACTGTACATCTAAATACTGGCATTTTTATACATTTCCTACAAAATTGTCCAGCCTCTCTTCATGTTAATAATTTGTGGTCTAGAGTTTGTGCCTAATTCACATAACAGATTTTACAATATTATATGAAGGTTTACATTAATTTACATTTCCATGACAATACAATGTTGGTATAGGTTCTCGGATCTGCGGTAAGCCTTGTTTCAAGAATCTCTCACAATGTAGTTCAGCTAAAACATACAATCGTCATTTATTTTTCATTGTTTCAGTGTTTATACAAGGATGAGGCTTGTGAGCATGGACAACACTTGAATAGCAGTTCATATGAAGCACAAGGTTTCTTTGTTTTGCTTAAACAGTCGGCTTGCAGACAACCTAAACATTAACAGAACTCAAAGGTCGATCAGCTCGACTGCAAGACGAAAACACAAACCACCATTTTAGAATATGGAACACATGTGAAAATCAAAATGGCGGACAAATCTCAAAATGGCGGTGAAGTTAAAACTCAAAAATCTGAACTTTGCAACGGGTTTTTCCGTGTAACGCGAAGGGGTTTAGGCCAATATTAAATATAAGGAGGCACTATATAATTGTGGTTTAACAACATGGCGCCAAACACCGCATTGCAGACCCTGACTCATGACCCCACCCATGACGTGCCCCTGCAAGCAGGCCCTGACTCATGTCCCCCCAACCAACACATTGTCACAACATACATTCATGTAGCAAATGTCCACCCAAATGCCACCCCATGCTTCCCTCCCCTAGTGCAATTTCAAACCCATCCATTGTCTCCACTTCCCAGAACATCCCCATGGCAACCATTCACAGAAGCACACATGCATGCACCCAAAGACATGTGCAACATGGCCACAAAGCAGTGACACATGACTGAGGCAATGACGACTGACACATGCACCAAACAAATGAGAGCAGACAACACAAATATATGACTGCATGGAAATGTATTAATAAAAATGAAATTGACCAAAGGAAAAGAAAATATGACAATGAAAAAGAAATGAATGTAAATTGAAAAGAATTGCAAAATCCAAAGGAACATGAAATCCCAAAAAAGTGCAAATCCTTAAACTGGTCTTGTCCAAAGGCAAATAATCCACATACAAACCGTAAACCAAGAAAATAAAAAATAAAACATTCCTCCATGGGTAAAAAAATCCACAATACTCTCTTAGGGAAAATTCTCAAGACTGTGCTTATTTCCCTTACCTTTTGAGACCCCGAGCAACTTTGATGGATTTCTAGGATTTTAATTTTTACCTGGAAAGAGTGAGAGCCTTTTTTCCCACTCTTTCAAGTATTTTGATGAGTGTTTTACTTTTGTGTTCTGTGAATATGGAGTTTTAAAACAATTCCATAGGGATCATATTTTTCTTGTGTGTCAAACAGCACCTTCAGTGCAGTGGCACAGGGATGTCTTTCAGACTTTCCAAGGTTTGAATACCTTCTTTGGGACTGACTACTGTCTCCCAGAGTATGTAAAGTTAAATTGACTTTACTAGTTTCCTTAAATTTATAGACCCAGCACACACTATCTTCCTATAGAGTGTTGGAGGGGTTTCCTAGCATCCCCTGGGTCTAAACACTCAGGTAACAGTCAAATGTTACCCTTTCCCTCTTGAAATGGCTGGTGGCAGTGGTTTAAAACAAACTACCATGATTTTTCCTGACTGCGAACCCCGGTAGCTAATAATCGGGGCAGTCATGTTTTTCAATATGGTGCCAAAGACCTATCTGTAAAGACAGACTACGGTCAACTTTTTTCACCGTTTCTTTTTGGAAAGGTCCTTCTAGTGTTTGTCTCCATGCGCCAAACCAGGTTTGGTCCCATTGTTCGTTGGCTTTTGGCGGGCTTCAGTGCTGAAGCCCTCCTCTGGCACCTGAGTGTCTGGGGTGTACAAGATGTGAGGGAGGTGCCGAAACTCCCTGTGCTTAGTCTCCTAGGAGACCTGAATGCACTCTGGTCCGACAGCTGGGCTGGAATGTATGGGGGAAAACAGTTTAAAAGCAGGCCTCTGGGAATTGGAAAGCAGTGTCGACCACTGGAACGAAAGAACCGAAGATGAGCTGAAGGGAGACCACTGCTGCAACTCCTGGTCACCGGGGAAGCCTTGCTGCAGGCACAAATTGCCTGAAACTCCATCGACAGAGAATCCCTTCAAGGTTAACTTCTTCCCTTGAGTTTGGTGGGAATAACCAACTCGCAAGTCACCTGGACACCGTCTCTATACTGGTCGAATTTTCTTCAGAGTGCTGTTGAAAACGGATAGCCAGTGAGAGGATACCAGTTTGTGTTCTTTAAGGCACTCACACCGTAAACCGACATTTTGTCAAGCTTGTGGCCCTACCCTGGGCAGTGCAGGAATCTCCAGACTTCCTCCTTCTTGTCCCCACGATGGAAGCTCAGGAACAGCGAGATTTGCAGGAACTGCCAGGAACAACTGTCTCAGCTACAGCTCTTCTTCATTTAAAAGGTACTGTGCAAGTGCTGTCAAGAAATCCTTTCTCCAGCGGTGAACGTTTGTGAAACTTTCCCAACTTTGAAGGCTTATACTTCCCTAAATTAACATATAACTTTTCACCTGACCAACTACCTCTAAAAACTGTGGAAAAGATTTACCCGTTTATACCAGAACTGTGCTATCCTATCCAAGACTCTGAACCATTGACTTTGGCCCAGGCCAATTGAATTGAATTGCTGGTTGTAGTGAACTGTAAGTATTCGCCCTACCTCTGAATGTATTTATGCTTTGATTCTTTTAAACTTATCTTTTTACCCATTTTTAAAGTAACTCAAGTTCCATTTTGCTCTCATTTCAGGGGAGCTGAACTTGTTCAGGAACTGATTGGTTGTGTATTGTATTATATTAGATTGTGATATTGAGCTGCTCTTCCTAGTGGAATGTTTTCCAACTGACTGTGTAAATAAATGTATATTCTTTAACCAAGAAACCTTAACTAAGTGTTTGTTTGAACCACTGTGATTGCTGCCCCTTTGTGTAACCTGTTGTACTGCTCACTTTACTCTTGAGATAAGTCTGGCTGCCCATTTTAGAATATGGAACACATGTGAAAATCAAAATGGCGGACAAATCTCAAAATGGCGGTGAAGTTAAAACTCAAAAATCTGAACTTTGCAACGCGTTTTTCCGTGTAACGCGAAGGGGCTTAGGCCAATATTAAATATAAGGAGGCACTATATAATTGTGGTTTAACAACATGGCGCCATACACCGCATATCAGACCCTGACTCATGACCCCACCCATGACGTGCCCCTGCAAGCAGGCCCTGACTCATGTCCCCCCAACCAACACATTGTCACAACATACATTCATGTAGCAAATGTCCACCCAAATGCCACCCCATGCTTCCCTCCCCTAGTGCAATTTCAAACCCATCCATTGTCTCCACTTCCCAGAACAGACCCCATGGCAACCATTCACAGAAGCACACATGCATGCACCCAAAGACATGTGCAACATGGCCACAAAGCAGTGACACATGACTGAGGCAATGACGACTGACACATGCACCAAACAAATGAGAGCAGACAACACAAATATATGACTGCATGGAAATGTATTAATAAAAATGAAATTGACCAAAGGAAAAGAAAATATGACAATGAAAAAGAAATGAATGTAAATTGAAAAGAATTGCAAAATTCAAAGGAACATGAAATCCCAAAAAAGTCCAAATCCTTAAACTGGTCCTTGTCCAAAGTCAAATAATCCACATACAAACTGTAAACCAAAAAAATAAAAAATAAAACATTCCTCCATGGGTAAAAAAGATCCACAATACTCTGTTAGGGGAAATTCTCAAGAATGTGCTTATTTCCCTTACCTTTTGAGACCCCGAGCAACTTTGATGGATTTCTAGGATTTTAATTTTTACCTGGAAAGAGTGAGAGCCTTTTTTCCCACTCTTTCAAGTATTTTGATGTGTGTTTTACTTTTGTGTTCTTTGAATATGGAGTTTTAAAACAATTCCATAGGCATCATATTTTTCTTGTGTGTCAAACAGCAACTTCAGTGCAGTGGCACAGGGATGTCTTTCAGACTTCCCAAGGTTTGAATACCTTCTTTGGGACTGACTACTGTCTCCCAGAGTATGTAAAGTTAAATTGACTTTACTAGTTTCCTTAAATTTATAGACCCAGCACACACTATCTTCCTATAGAGTGTTGGAGGGTTTTCCTAGCATCCCCTGGGTCTAAACACTGAGGTAACAGTCAAATGTTACCTTTCCCTCTTGAAATGGCTGGTGGCAGTGGTTTAGAACAAACTACCATGATTTTTCCTGACTGCGAACCCCGGTAGCTAATAATCGGGGCAGTCATGTTTTTCAATATGGTGCCAAAGACCTATCTGTAAAGACAGACTACGGTCAACTTTTTTCACCGTTTCTTTTTGGAAAGGTCCTTCTAGTGTTTGTCTCCATGCGCCAAACCAGGTTTGGTCCCATTGTTCGTTGGCTTTTGGCGGGCTTCAGTGCTGAAGCCCTCCTCTGGCACCTGAGTGTCTGGGGTGTACAAGATGTGAGGGAGGTGCCGAAACTCCCTGTGCTTAGTCTCCTAGGAGACCTGAATGCACTCTGGTCTGACAGCTGGGCTGGAATGTATGGGGGAAAACAGTTTAAAAGCAGGCCTCTGGGACTAGGAAAGCAGTGTCGACCACTGGAACGAAAGAACCGAAGATGAGCTGAAGGGAGACCACTGCTGCAACTCCTGGTCACCGGGGAAGCCTTGCTGCAGGCACAAATTGCCTGAAACTCCCTCGACAGAGAATCCCTTCAAGGTTAACTTCTTCCCTTGAGTTTGGTGGGAATAACCAACTTGCAAGTCACCTGGACACCGTCTCTATACTGGTCGAATTTTCTTCAGAGTGCTGTTGAAAACGGATAGCCAGTGAGAGGATACCAGTTTGTGTTCTTTAAGGCACTCACACCGTAAACCGACATTTTGCCAAGCTTGTGGCCCTACCCTGGGCAGTGCAGGAATCTCCCGACTTCCTCCTTCTTGTCCCCACGATGGAAGCTCAGGAACAGCGAGATCTGCAGGACCTGTCAGGAACAACTGTCTCAGCTACAGCTCTTCTTCATTTAAAAGGTACTGTGCAAGTGCTGTCAAGAAATCCTTTCTCCAGCGGTGAACGTTTGTGAAACCTTCCCAACTTTGAAGGCTTATACTTCCCTAAATTAACATATAACTTTTCACCTGACCAACTACATCTAAAAACCGTGGAAAAGATTTACCCGTTTATACCAGAACTGTGCTATCCTATCCAAGACTCTGAACCATTGACTTTGGCCCAGGCCAATTGAATTGAATTGCTGGTTGTAGTGAACTGTAACTATTCGCCCTACCTCTGAATGTATTTATGCTTTGATTCTTTTAAACTTATCTTTTTACCCATTTTTAAAGTAACTCAAGTTCCATTTTGCTCTCATTTCAGGGGAGCTGAACTTGTTCAGGAACTGATTGGTTGTGTATTGTATTATATTAGATTGTGATATTGAGCTGCTCTTCCTAGTGGAATGTTTTCCAACTGACTGTGTAAATAAATGTATATTCTTTAACAAAGAAACCTTAACTAAGTGTTTGCTTGAACCACTGTGATTGCTGCCCCTTTGTGCAACCTGTTGTACTGCTCACTTTACTCTTGAGATAAGTCTGGCTGCCCAGTCACTGCTACCACATTACTGTGTAGTACAGGCTTGTACCAAAGGTGAAATTGTACTTACAATTGCAGTCTTAATTGTGTGTAGTGTTCCCAAAGGGTACTGCATGTGATTCTGCCTAACATACTCCAACTATGTACAAGGAAGTTTGGAAGGGTCCATGATCCCAACACAAAATGAAACTTTCAAAAATCCCTATAAAAATACAACTATATACAAAAAGTGGAGCAATGTCCATGAAATCCAAAGAAAAAAGAAAAAGAAAGGAAACCTAACCCTAAAGAACTATTTACAATGGCGGCGGGATAGTCCTATGGCTCACCATTCGTACCAAGAGTTTTGGCCAGGGCATCATCGAACTCGGTGTCTATGGCCTCGAGGGCTCGTTGGGATGCCGCCATGTTCTCCACCAACTCCCTGCGAGTCTCCTCGAGGAACTCCGCCCACCTCTCTGTCCGCCGCATGGAGTTCTCTGCCCTGACCATGGTGAGCCATGTCCTCTCTGCCCGCCGCCGCTCTGCATCTATCTGCTGATCCATCCGCTGCCACATGGAAGACACACTTTGTCCAGGGTCCTCCTGCCCTTCGGCCAATGCCTGCCCCTGTGATGTACTTGGACCCGAGTCCTGACGCCTCCTACGTCGAGCCTGCTGCTGCCGATTAGCCATCTGCCTGTGCCACCACGACTGCCTCCAGGAAGATGGCAACCCACAGGGCTGTTGTGCACGTGCCCTGCTTGAAGGTGCCTGCTCAACCTCCATTGCCAGGGGTCCTGTTGCTGGGGTGACCACATATGCTGAACCTCTGTCTCCCGACGGTTGCAGGGATGGGATCTCCACCAGCCTGGCTGCGGTGGATGTGGTAGATCCTCAGGGGGCCCTGGTGGCATCTGGGCCAGAAGACTGCATAGAGGATGACTGGCGCATAGTGAGTGAAGAGGAGGTGGGCTTGCAAGAGTTCCCAGCACATGGAGAAATCCCCTGACAATGAGGCGTCCTAGCCAGTTCATGATGGCACACACCTGTTTGGAATCACGCACATCATCACAATACCAACTTGGATGGGCTTAACCCTGTCATGGATTGCCACGGCCGCAGGTAGAGGAATGTCAGATGTCGTGGACTCGTCCCCTACCTGCGAATGGGCCTGGGCTGAGGCATGCGTGCCGGTGCATGGTGATGCAGTCTCAGTTTCAGGGACAGGATTAGACATAGGCCTCTCCGCAGTGACCTGCACTGCCTCCTGCTCCTGGACTGCACCACTTGCACCGGTGGCATCACCCCCTCCAGGCCCCATGTAAGGGCCCAATGCGGCCTCCTCCTCCTCAACCTCCACCAACCTGGATGCCTTTGCACCATCTTCTGCACTATCCTGCCCCTGTCGGGGCTCACCTGCCCCTTCCACTGCCGAGGAGCCCGCTTTCAACCTCGCCTTCTTGGGCATCCCCTCGATAGCTGCGGCCATAGTGGTGGACACGCCACCAGCCCCCTCGCTCCCGGAAGATGACCTGTCCTGGGAGGGTGACTGGGCCTTGTGTCTCCGGCTGGTGGAGGCATCCCTGCCGCTCTGCTCCACAGCACTGTCTCTGTTCTCTTCCTCAATCGCCACTGTAGATAGGCAGACATTGAACACAAACATAAGGGTACTGTACAATGGTCTGCTAGACACAAAGAAAATGCACATGAGTGGCACTGTCAAATGTCACAATCAACGTCCACAACACACAGGTCAGTACTAGCAACACACATGCACAAACAAGCATGGCACGTGCAACAGAAATTTGCATCCATACCCAAGGCACTGTTGGAACATCAGAAGGGGTGCTAAATTTCACATGCATCATGGGACATGCCGATCACATGCACACACACCAACGGACAGCCATGCATCTGGCCATGTCTACCTCCTGTCACAGAGTACATAGACAACTGTGCTGCATCAGTCAATCACGCATTGAGGGTGGCTCTGTGTCATGCATCCAGGGCATTTCCCAGTCACAGACACACCACTCAGACACACGCACATGTACACCGCGCACATCCATGAAGGTGACATCAGCATCCATGTATCACACCACAAACATGGGCAAGTACACACACAGGCATGCAGACATGTGTGTGTCGTCACATGCTGGTGCACATCATGCATTGCAACACAGACACCATTGATGTGGAACACGCTTGACTGGACTCACATGCATCACAGTCACATCTCTGCACACAGACATCCATACATGGGGCATGCCAGACATACGGCTGACGTTCACACTCCTACCACACCTCAACATGCAGTATGCTGGACAAGAACACATGGACACTTACCACTCAACTTCAGACGGGTCAGCAAATTGAGGACCTGGTGGTGAAGCACTGAGTTTGTGTGTTCCAGGACCCGCATCTGTATGTTACTCAACCAGTCCCGGCGCCCCACTTCTCCACGAGCCTCTACAAGGCGCCGGGCCCTGCTGTGGGTCCTGGACCTGACGTCCTCCCAGCGCTTCTGGATGCGTTGGTAGCTGGGGGATGCCACCCCCACTGTGTTGATGGCATCCACAATGTCCAATCAGATCCTCCCCCGTCCTTCCTTGTCGAGGCGTAATGTCGAGAGGAGGGCATCATAATGACCCAGGACTTGCTCCACCACTATGCCAACTTCATTACCACTGAAGCTGGCAGCCCTCTGCTTCTCTGACTGGGGGTTGCCACTAGCCCCAGATGTTGCTTGATCCGACATGGCAACCCCAGAGGCAGGTGTGGGTGGGTAACTGGGGCTGGGCTGTGGAGCGATGGTACAGTAGTCAGGAGTCTTCTGTATCAGCAGAGGTGGTTGCACCAAGAGGACCTCTGGCAATGTGTTCTGTGCAGGCACAAAATAGCAGGGCCGATAGGCAGCAGGCTGGCTGGCAGCATCAGATGGCTCGTAAGAGGCTTCTCGGGGCTTTGTGAGGCAGGGAAATGGCCTTCTGGGCAGGAGTGTGGTCTTCCATGTGTGGTTGCGTGGCCAGCTTGATGCAGAGTGACTCTGCATGTGAAAATATGAGGAAATGCCCTTAGCGCGTAAGCGTGTAAGTGACGTGATGCACGCGGGCTTTGCCTTCGGCATGGGTTATAGGTCCCAGTGGGACAGCAGTTCGCTGTATGTGCTTTTCGTGGAGACCGATGCGTGTGTTTCTAATACTTGTGGGTTCACACATGACATCTTCACAGTGCTTAGAGTTTGTACTTCTTGTTTGGCAGGGGAGTTGCCTATGCGCACACGAGTGTGTGTTTTTCTTTTCCACGCATGACAGATGATGAGTCGCGCATGCTTATTGTTCCTACTGTGGTTCCTCTGTGTGTCGCGTAACCCATTTTTGATGTCAGAGTAGCCTGTGTGCTCCACGCATATGCTTTTTTTGTGTCCCTGGGTGCCACGGCGTACTGAGGGAGGTTTATTCCATGCACATGGGCCACCAGGGGTTGCGTGCACGTTTGTTTTGTTTACTTGGGGTGCCTGGGCATTGCGTGACCCGTCTTTATTCACCAGGGGTCACATACAGCCACGCAGGAGCACAGGGGTGCATCTACCATCATGTACCCTGCCCCCTTCACCCCAATTGCCCAGGACAATTGTTGTGTGCACCGTCCATTGGCAATAGTCCATCTGTGCCATGGTTGGGAGGCCTCCAAAAGGGAAGCGTGGCAAAGCTGGACGACCTCCCAGGGCTGGGTGTGGTGGGGCACGTGGCCGGGGTGGCCAGGGAGTCCAGGGAGACCAAGGGGGATGCGGAGGGGGACGTTGCCAGGCTGTTCCACATGGCCAGGATGTCCAGCCACATGCTGGGACAGCCATGCCACCACCCACAGCGCCTCAGGGAGGTGCTGCTGCTGCAGACATCCCCGGTGCACATCTGACCCCGCAGCCACTGTCATCTGCTGACACGGGCCACCAGGTAGTGGAAGCTGCAGGTGCAGCTCTGGTAACCACCAGCCATGCACGTGGTCAGCCAGTGCAAACTGCCTTGGCACAAGAGTACTCCCAGGCAGATATTCAGGTGAGGAAGGCCAAGCCACGTGTGCCTAAGGTAGCTGTGACCAAGGCACATGTATCTGGGGCAGTGGCGACATCTGCTGCCCCAAGCGGCCAGGTTGTAGGAGCTGCAGGGTCAGATGCAGCCAACACCACCCCGGCAGTGAGTCTGCCAGCCAGGACTGTGTTGGTCACAGCCTTTGGCACTGAGGCAGTTGTGCCGCTGGCTCCTGGCAACAGCACCCAGCAGCACACAATCCAGGCCTTCTGTCCTCATGCCTATTACTACTCCCATTGGTCAGTCCACCATCGCCACTGCCCCTACTGACCAGAGCGGCATTAACAACTCACGGTCCACACTACCGGCCAAGAGGAGGAAGTGTGCTTCTGCGCAAGAGGCTGGGACCCCAGACACGGCTCCGGCCTCTAGCATGGCAAGGAAGAAGCCTTTCAATAAACAGGAACTGGACATCCTTGTGGACTACGTGTCGGCACACGACCGCAATATGCTGGTGGGCTCAGGTTGCCATATTACACCTGCCCAGTGTCAGGTCCACTCGCAGTTCATTGCGGAAAGTGTCAGTGCCATCGGATATGAGAGGCGCACAGCCCAGGATTGCTACACGCGCTGGACTGACCTCTGACGCTGTGCAAAACAAAAGCAGGCCTGTAAATACTCCCTGACTCTGGTGGCTGGCAGTGGGCCACCACCAGAGGATTATGAACTCACTGCAGAGTTCATCGATTGGGGACTCATCCAGGGAGTGGAAGAAATGCCTGATTATGATGCAACCTACGGTGGGTGTTGATGCTTGTGTTTCCAGCCCATGTGTGTGTTGCTTGTGTGATGTGTTGTGATTGACTGCAAGTTCAGGCTATGTATTCATGAGTGCCATGTGTGACACATGCTATGCTTGACTGATGCATGCTTGTAGTGATGCAGTCTGCATGCAGGCTATGTGCTGCACATGGGGGCAGTCCTCATCAGAATACATGCACCCTGTTAGGCAGAATCACGTGCAGTACCCTTTGGGTACACGACAGGCAATTAGGACTACAGATGTAAGCACAATTTCACCTTTGGTACAAGCCTGTACTACACAGTAAAGTGGTAGCGATGCCTGAGCAGCCAGACCTATCTCAAGAGTTTAAGTGAGCAGTAGCACAAGTCACACAAAGGACCAATAATACAGTGATTCAAATAGACACTTACTCAAGGTTTCTTGGTTAAAGAATATACATGTATTTACACATTGACTTAGAAAACATTACACTAGCACAAGCAGCTCAATAAAACACACTAATAAACCACAAAAATCCAACCGGAAAGTAAATGAAAAAGTTTATCTCCAAAATGAAGTGGGAGCAAAATGGCACTTCAGATACGTAGAAAAGGGAGGAAAAGATAAGGTTATAAGAATAGACAGCCCAAATACATTCATAGGCAGGGCAAAGGGGTTCAGTTACATACAACCTGCAATTCTTCTCAACAGGCCTGGGCCAAAGTCAATGGTTCAGAGTCTTTTGTCTAGGATAGCAAAGTTCTGGTATTTAACGGTTAATTCTTTGCCACAGAGATTAGAAGAATTTGGCTAGGCGAAAAGTTTGATGAATGTTTAGGGAAGGACAAGCCTTCGTAGTTGAGGAAAGTTTCACGCACTTTCTCTATGGACGAAAAGATTTCCGGATTGCGTTTGCACAGTACCCTTTTAAATGAAGAAAGCTGTAGCTGAGGCAGTTGTTCCTGGCAGGTCGAGCAGGTCTTGCAGTTCCTGAGCTTCAGTCATGGGGACAAGAAAGAGGACGTCGGGAGGTTCATGCACTGCCCAGGGTTGAGGCCAAAAGCTGTAGCAAGACGTCGGTTCTAAGGTTGGAGTGCCTTAAAGTCCGCCTGGTTTCATTCCCTCTGGCTATCCGGTTTTCAAACAGCACTCTGTTGAAAATTCGACCAGAATAGGACGTGGTCCAGGTGGCTTGCGAGTTGGTTGTTCCCACCAAACTCAAGGGAAAAAGTTAGCCTTGAAGGGCTTCTCTGTCGATTGGAGTTTCAGGCAATTCGGACCTGCAGCAGGGCTTCACCGATCGTCCAGGAGTTGCAGCAGTCCTCTTCCTTCAGTTTGTCTTCAGTTCTTTCCTTCCAGTGGTCGACTCTGCTTTCCAAGTCCCAGAGACCTGCTTTTAAACAGTTTTCCCCCATGCATTCAGTCTGGCTTACACTCACCCAGCAGGGTGGATGTCCTTGCCGGACAGTCAGCAAGCCAATCACACCAGAGTGCATTCAGGTCTCCTAGGAGACTAAGCACAGGGAGTTTCGGGCAACTCCCTCATATCCTGTCCACCCCAGACACTCTGGCACCAGAGGAGGGTTTCAGCACAGAAGCCCGCCAAAGGGCACCAACAAAAGGGACCAAGCCTGGTTTGGCGCGCAGAGACAAACACAAGAAGGACTTTTCCTAAAAGAAATGGCAAAAAAAGTTGACCGGAGTCTGTTCAAACTGATAGGTCAGGGTGCCATATTGGAAAACATGGCTACCCTTGATTTTGAGCTACCATTGTTAGCAGTCGCGAAAAATCACGGTAATTGATCTAAACCACTGCCACCAGCCATTTAAAGTAGGAATAGGTAACATTTTACTGTTACATGAGTGTTTTGACTCAGGGGAAGCTAAGCAACCCCTCCAGCAGTCTATAGTAAGATAGGGTGTGCTGGTCAGTACATTTAAAGAGACTAGTAAAGTCAATTTAACTTTACATGTCCTGAGAGACAGTAGTCATTCTCAGGGAAGTTATTTAAACTTTGGGGATTCTGAAAGACACCCTTGTGCCACTGCACTGAAAGTGCTGTGTGACACCCAGAAAAAGATGATGTCGCTGGAGTGGTTGTAACACTCCATAACCAAAGAACACAAAAGTATGGAAGTGTGGGAAAAAAAGACTTACACTCTTCCCAGGTAAGACATTTAATTCCAGAAATCCGGCAAAGTTGCTGGGGGTCTCAAAACGTAAGGGAAATTATCACATTTGAAGAATTCTCCCTAACACACCCTACTTATATGCAAGTCACTCAGCGGCCTCTCCTGTCCATGTTCAAGCTCACTGACATGTTAGCAAATAGCCTATGGTATAGTTCCACTCAGCACTCGGCCTATGTCGTCACATGACTGACGGCTATGTGAGGTCACCCTTCAAGCTGCTCCTCCTCAGGGGCATGCTTTCTTGCCTCTCCAACACCTTGCAGCACACTGTCTCCAAGGTACTGGTGATTTACGTGTTGAACTACTGCAATGGCCTATTCCCTATTCCTGTGTACATACACACTTCCCTCTTCAACCCTGCCAAACCTTTACTGTGGGATACTTCCTTTGTCCTTGATGCAGGGTGTCTCACTTGGACCATGCAGATGGCACAGGTTGAGAGTGGACATGAGTGTTCATTCATGGACTATGTGCATTCCCCGCAAGCCCCTATGGGTCCATGGCAGGCTACTCATTGTACTACATCTCCGGTATTTTATCCGTTTTATGGTATTTGCTCATCCATATCATGCTCACTCAGGGTCACCTCCTCATCACGCACATGGTTAATGTGTCCTTGTCTGTGTCGAGCACAGGCCTCCCTCTGTTACAGCTAGCATGCCTCTAGGCTACTGGTGTTGTGGCTTCTGCATGTATAGATGTACCTGTGATGGTTTCTCATGTGTCCTGTCTGTCTTCCTCTCATCTGCTGTAGTCTCAGTTGACTGAGATGATGCAATTGACACCTGCCAACACTGTCTGCAACTTCACAGTACTCTGGTCAGCCATTCAGATCCATGCACTACGTTCCTGCAATTCCCAGGGGGGGGTGGTGGGGGGGTTCACTGCATCCCTACAACCCAGTGTTAACACTTTTCACATGATGACGGCACGTGCCTTTACAGTGCAGTCATGTCACTAGATTGACATCACTAAGTTTTTGGTTCTTTTGATAGTTGAGGACGTACACCTGTGCTGCACTGCACCCACTCACTTCTGAGCCATTTTTCACCCTTCAACATGCCTATTCACTGGTGTGATGTCAAAGTGACCTGGCATGTAGGTATCCATGTGCCTCCCTTCACTGTATATCAATGCATTAGCATTGTTGCCTCCTGTGACACATGTATTTTTTTGATATTTATTTTCTTGTAGTGCATGTTGACATGCATTTTACATGTGTCATAGACAGTTCTATTTGACTTACTCCTGTGGCGATTTGGGGATTTTGCCATGGCTATGCTAAGCGTCATCTCTTTGTTGACATCTGTTATTTTCTGCTAAGATCTATGCCTGCAAGAAGGTTGTGTGTGATGCAGGTGATATGCAACATGCAGTACATATGTGGGTTTCGCATTTGACACATTTGACACATGTCTACTTTCAGGGTCCCCTTCCATTTCATTGCCACTGCATGCATGCTGGAGTTTGTGTTGCGTGTGACATGGCTGCCTCATGTGCTGTCCCTCAATATTGGGTTGTCTATGTGTGTGGTATGTGCTGCTGACATGTGTGCTCATGAGTTGTTTTATTTTGTTACATGTGATGATGCACCAGAAGCAGAGTAGGAGGAGATGGCAGACAGGGTGGAGTGTTCAGGTCAACAACCATGCCCCAGTGGTGGTTGATGTGTAGTAGGACGTGAACAGCCATTGGTGCTCCAGGCTATCCTTTCCAGGCCTGCCTCTGGGTATGGCACTGAGGATCTCTTTGACTCTGATGTTTAATCAGATGCTCATCAATCCATGCCGTCGATGGTGGGTGATTCTGCAGTGGACGCTGTTCTGTCTGCCACACCTACAGAGGGGGTTGAGCCCTCAAAGGGCCAGTCAGTGTTGGAATGTCCACGTATGGCTGTTACGGGTGCATGGTCACGCTCCACACCAGTTACTCCTGTTCCTGGGGCAGCAGATAGACGGAGGAATGCAGTCCTGCAGCCTCAGGCAGTGCCAGCACAGCAAGGACCATGTCACCTTGGGCCCAAAAAGTGTGGTGTCCAGCAACGCGGTGGCCGTGCACTACCGAGGAACACTGGGTGGTAGAATGCCATGTATGTCATTGCTCAGCAACAGGGGGGAGCGATTGAGATGTTGGCTCAAGGCATGGAACGTGTGGCCGATTCCATTCTCCCCCATGAGAGGCAGGTGGAGCTTCAGCAGCAGGCAATGCAGTCCACGTGCCGCTCACTCAGGCTGGGCACGGCGGCCTCCAACAGGACCTGCCAGGCTGAACTGGTGGCTCTGCGCTCAGCTATTTCTGCTGAGGGACAGGCTCACAGGGAAGCCCTGATCGAAGATAACACCTCACTCAGAAGTACTCTGGCTGCACTCATTATGAGCCAAGGGACACGGGCAGAACAGAGTATGGAGCCGCTGGATCACACCATCTCGGCTGAAATCCATGCAAGCTGGGAGGAGGTCCGTCTGTCACATGAGGCCTCACTGGCATAGCTCCATGTTACATGTGAGTCCTTGCAGGAGGAACTCTGTGTTACACGTGAGGTGCTGCATGGTGACCTCTGTGACATATTTCTGCTGGACCAGGCTCACCAGGCCTGCATGCTTGCTGACATGGAGGGGCTTGCTGGGCTGTGCATGGTCAGATCCTTTGCCATGCGCACCTCCTGATGTACAACCAGGGGGTGACGACGATGACATATCTCTCACTCGGGTCGGGCCGTAAAGACCATGAGCCCATGGAGGATTTTTTTTGTCTCAACATCATCGCATGTGGGTGTTGAGATGAACCATGCACCTCCCCCCTCCTGGGTGTCCCCCCCGGTCCACTATGGCCATTTTTTTTTGTCTATTGTGCATTTCTGTTTCAGTGTGTTGATATGTGGCATCCAATGGCATCCACTGTCTGTTCCGAATGGGCCCATACAGGCTTGTCTTGTGTTTGTGGCTTGGGGTCCGGACACATATGCCACTCCTGATTCCCCTTTCCATGGGCTCGCAAGGATGGCACAGTGTGACAGTAACTTACACAGAGGCATTGGACTTCCGTCATATCTGTGGCCAGTCTGAAGTCCAACTTGTGTATACACCCCTAGTGGGGATTCATGATGGTTTCTCCAGTGCATGGTTGGACTGCATTTTGATGAGTATATTGTTGACTGTGCATGATTTCATTTTGCTTATTCATGTATAACCTTGACTGTATGCATTGTTGATGCACTTAATGCTGTATGCGGTCCCATGTCCCCTTTAGCTGTCGAAGCCACTCTCATGATGGCAGGGGGACATGTGGTGGCATGTCACATTGAGGCACTTGTGCTATGGTGTTTCCTCACTGTCTGACATTGTCACTGCTGGGTCCTGTGTTCATGATGTGTTATGCTGGTAAATTGATAGTCCTGTGTTGGTTGTGCTTGTGATGTGTCACAGGATCAGCAATATGTTTCCATTGCAGATGTGTCCACAATGGAGTGCTTCACATGGAAAATGTACGCAACACTGAAGGTTCATGCATTTCCCATGCTAACATGCATTGAATAGCCCTGCAAACACACCCCCACAACACACACAACACACACCCACCCCCACCCCCACCCCAACATCCACCCATGCACACACTACTTGCATTCTGAGACATGCTGTGTCCCTGCTGCACAAGTTCACATTGACTTTCGTGATCATGATGTGTTATGCTGGTAAATTGATAGTCCTGTGTTGGTTGTGCTTGTGATGTGTCACAGGATCAGCAATATGTTTCCATTGCAGATGTGTCCACAATGGAGTGCTTCACATGGAAAATGTACGCAACACTGAAGGTTCATGCATTTCCCATGCTAACATGCATTGAATAGCCCTGCAAACACACCCCCACAACACACACAACACACACCCACCCCCACCCCCACCCCAACATCCACCCATGCACACACTACTTGCATTCTGAGACATGCTGTGTCCCTGCTGCACAAGTTCACATTGACTTTCGTGATCGTGAGCTGGCGCTGCAGGCTCTTTTTTGTCCCTTTGTTTTTTTATGCAGCTGCAGGGTTTTCCACTGTGTTGTGTAGTGAGCGGGGTGTTGCAGGGGACAACCCGTAGCACCCGCATTTTCTGTTCTTTTTTGGGATTCCCTGAAATGCATGGCACCAAAGGTTAGAGGTTTTGGTGTTCAGACCTTTGGTGGCATGCATTTACGTACTTTTAGTATCGGTTGGATATTTGTGCTCACTCTTTTCTTCAGTGTCTGTGTCTGAAGGGATTGTATGTGGCCTATTTCCGTTTGTGACAGTGTACTTTGTGACAGTTGTGTCATGTGTGTTGATATTTTTATTGTAGTTTTCACATTGCATGCCATGGCATGGTGTGTGGGGTGGGTGACATGGCGTTGAGGGAGGTTTACGTGACATACCAGCATTTGGATGTGATATTTTGCATGGAGGGGGTAGAATCTGTAGCTTGCATGTGTGCCTTTTGGTCACACAGGATTGTGTTTGTTTAAGTGGCTAAGGATGCACACAATGCTGTAATTCCAAGGACACTTTCTCAGGGTGTTAAGGTTGTGACAATCGACTGTCCCTTTGTCATCATAGATTGTCACCTGGAATGCGCCAGGCCTGTGTGCACTCTGCTCGGGGAGGGGGGGAGCTTAGGAGGAAAATATAGCCACAAGCTGGGTACGGGCTGCCTCGCCATGTGCCCTTTCCCCTCCCATACAACAGCCTTGTGTGTGGTTGGGGCTGTGGGGGCACCACCATGTCCACCAGTATGCCCCACCGGGTTGCAACGTTGTGTAGGACACATGCTGCCACAATGATCCTGCACACTACTGGGGGCGCATATAGTAGTTGCCCACCAGAACGGCCATGGGAGCGGAAACGTGACTTGATCACTCCGAATGTGCACTCCACTATGCCCCGGGTTGCAATATGGGCTGCGTTGTATCTTACCTGGGGTGGTGTGGGGGGGTTTTCGTATCGGTGTCATCATGTAGGTGCTCAGAGGGTAGGCACTGTCCCCTGGGGAGGTGATCATGGTTGTCATTAGTTGGGTTTGTGTAGTTGTCTGTGTGTGACATGCATGCATGTGCACAGGCATTTGTACTCACCAATGAGCCATGTGTTGCATTGCTTCCCAGCTTCCAGGTCCCGGTGTAGGGCCGACATTCTGAATATCAAACTGTCATGGGTGGACCCAGGATAGTTTGCATAGAGAGAGATGATGATTCCCTTGGCATCACATACAACCTGCACATAGATGAAATGCCAATGGTTGCGGTTGTGATAGATGTGCTTAGTGGCCCTGGGTGGATGTAGGGCCACATGGGTGCAATCAATGGCACCAAGCACTTTGCGAAAGTGTTCCACCCCGTAAATGTCCTGGACCATGGCCTGCCTTTCTGCGGGTGTTCTGGGCATATATATTTGCCTGCGGACTGAGGGGTGTGCAGTCATGTTTGCCAACACCTGGTGTAGGCAGCATGACTGCGTGGCCTGTGAGACACCCCCAACTATGGCAGTTATCCGCTGAAATTACCCAGTGGTCAAAAAATGCAGGACATTGAGCACCTTTTACAAGGGGCTCAGTGCTTGGGAGCACAAGGTGGGTGATGTGAGGTCATCCTCTCATTCAGTGACCAGGTCTAGGATGATATGAGGTGGAAACCTATACCTGCCATAGACCTGGTCATCAGGCATCCCAAAAAAGGCTGGTCCTGGGTAAGAAAATGCAGGGCCTGGCTATCGTCCTCCTCCTGCTGTGTCCTACGATCACTGCTGCGGGAAATGGGACATTCATCGTAGCTGTATATGCTTGTTTGTTTGCGCGCACTTTTATGCTGTGCGGGGGCGCTTCTGCCTGCTTTCGCGCGGCAGACGTGTTTCCAGCTTTGCGCGTCTTTTGCCGTGCATGGGTTTGCCCTGTTCAATTCCATGAATACATGTTGTTAGCGCGCGTGTGGGCGTTGCAGGGATTTCGCTGCTGAACTTCCACCGTTACGCCCACATTGTTGCGTGTTGTTCCCCATTACGCGTGTTCCGCCCCCTTTTTAGGTGTGTGCGCTAGACGCTGTGCGCCTTCACTGGGCGACTCAGGCACAACTTTCAGGATGTTGCAGTGATGTATGCATCATGTGCGGATTCGGCACAGATCCCAGGTAAGCCAGATGCAGTGCCTTTCATGAATCACGAAACAGGTGTACGTGTGCGTTTCGCACTCAGGCACTGCGTTTTTCACGCTTGCACCACTTATTTCGGCACACAGTCATTCCATGAATCACCCTGAAGGTGTTCTGTTGTCATTTGAGATACTTCAGCTCACATATTTTTCTTTTCTTCCATTCCCTTTGAGTGGGTGGGAGCATGAATAACTCCATCCCCACACTTGTTGCATATGCGGGCATGGCTAATATACCAGCGGTAATCTGAGATACTTCAATTTCCAGTATTATGTATTTGCTGGCAGAGTGTGAACTGTTGCAGCAAGATGCAATCATTTAAACTAAACCACTATACACCAGGGAATGTCTTATGCTGATTATCAGACATAACACTTGATCACATCACCCTAATTTTCCAAAGTGCAGTACAGGGACTCCAGGATGGGGGATCTTTGCTATCAATATCCAAAATGCCCCCTCCCACTCTGCTTTTTAAAATCAGGTATCATCACAAGAATGGTATTGAGAATGTGGTTACAAAATCTGATGAGGTATAGTGCATGAATTTATTGTATTTTGGAGTTTTCACTAAGCAAACACTATTTACAGCAGAGGAAATGCACAGAATGTGTATATTACAATGGAGCGAACCCCAGTTATATACAGATATTGATTACTCACAATTACCTCAATGCACATGCTATATTTCCTCCTCCTGGGTCCTAAAATGTATTTTCGAAAACCTTTACCAAAAACCTTTAATCATTTAACGTAAATGTAATTCTTATATTTTTTTATCTTAAACGAAAGATTTATTGCACAAGTGTATTTTTCTGTTTTCACTGTGCTCCCATCAAAACAATTATACATGGTTTATTGTACACCACAAATGCATTGTCTTCCTTCAAAATCTGATTAGACTCTTGCTTTAAACTCTAGTGCAGTAGCATTGTCATTCTTGGGCAGGCATGAACCAGTTGAGGAGGGAGACAGTGCTTACTTGGTTAGACCAGCATTTAACTCAAGAGAGTGGTTGGCCCACTCCTCACATAAGGACTGGGGAAGAATTACCCCACGCAAGAGAGAAACTGTGAAAAATATTCCTGTGGTGTCCCTGAGGTAACAGACTGGCAAAGATACATAATTGTAAAGAGTAGAAAAATCAATCTCTAACAGATTTCCGTGACCAGTTGAAGGCTGTGTTCATACAGCGTTTTGGAATTAACAAACTGACAGAAACTGCACAAGAAGAAATAGCGCTGTTTTTGGGCAGAAGCAGATGCCCAGTCTTCAGCAATAGCTGAAGACTTTGTAATTGTGTGGCAAACATAACTCCTTTTTAAAGTAGTGGTGGTGGCAAACCATTGTGTATCATCTTGTCAAGAACAAACATGTGACATAAATGAATGTAAATTAATTGCCCATCAATTACAGAGCTTACAGCAGTAGGACAGGGGTGCAAATGTGAATGCAAATACGAGTGGAGGTGTGTAGAGTAATATCAGAGAACCTGGATGTGGCAGAGTTAGAACAAAGTGGTTATTCCTCAGATTCTCAAGGTACAAGGATTTTAGACTAGGTTTGTGACACATGGTACTGCATGTCATTATTGTAAACCGGAGGGGCAGTGTATTTTTCAATGTTGCAACAAAATGCAGCTCCAGGCTGCCACAAATCACGCAAGTACCCATTCCTGAATGTGAATGCACAGAGGAAACAACCTCCAGTGAAACATGTGAATTAGTACAGTCAGAAGAAAAACAATAACTTGATTAAAACTTGGATAACCATAGACCCAGAAGATCCCTTTATTAAGTGTGCAATTGATGGTAATGCGTTGGATTGCTTAGTAAATAAACCCACTGATAAGGATGCTCTATTACATTGCTGCAGTTGTCATCCTCCCAAAACCTTGAGAAGTTTGCCTTAAAGCCAATTACTTACAGTGAAACAAATTGTTAGCAATGAGAATCAGTGTAAGGAAGAAGTCAGAGAAAGATGTCTAAAAGATTTCTAGCTAGAGGTTACACACCTTAAGAGGTCAGGGAAGCTGATATTAAGACGAGTGGTAAAACAAAAAATGCATTACTTAACGATCAGAAGCAGAAAAGACAACCATCACTGGTTTTTGTTAGTAAATATTAGTAAAAAAACCCAAAAAGTATTTTGAAAAATGTACACATTTTATGGTGTGATAACAGGATTAGTGACCTCTTTGTTGATTTACCTGTTTTTGCACATGAAAGAAGCAGTAACTCGCGTGATTTACTAGTAAACACCAAAGCTACCAGAAAGAAGAGAACAAACATGAAAAGAACAGGTATTTACCATGTTTAAGTTGTTGCATTTGTCATAACGTTATCAAAGGAAACACACTATTCGACCCCACAAGTGGAAGAAAAATACTGCTGAGGGACATTGCAACATGTCACTCAAAAATGTTGTATATGCCATTAAATGTCCTTGCGGAAAGTATTATATAGGACAAACAACCCATAAGACTAAACTACGATGGCATGAACATCGCTCATATATAATACTTAATAACCCGGCTTCATCAATGCCTCAACAATTCAGCGCAATGGACATCAGAATTCCAAATCAGATTTCAGATACTAGATGTTATAGATGATAGCTATCTAACCATGCATATAAGCAAAACACTGGAACAAAAAGGGTTCTATTGGATTGACATGTTACAGAGCGTGACACCAAATGGAATAAATGAATAACTAAATCTCGCACGTTATCTCTGAAATTGTTATAAGATGATAGGTTTGCCTTGGTCTGTTATATTGGACTTATATGGTGAATGAACACTGTGATAACAGATACTTTCCTTACAAGTCACAATATTTTGTATCAAGACTAAAGCATGGTTTGTGGATTGAGCATGGCATGAAACTTTAACCAGTAGATTGGACACTTCTGAGTCCATAAATATAGTAAGTGCACTTGAACGCAATGTGCAAGATACATGGATGTATGTTTGTGACACAAATAGTACTACTTCAGTTTAGTTATTGATAACTTAAACACTGAGGTTCCTTTGACAAATATATTTGAATATTGATGATTGAAAGATGGCAAGTGCATGCTTTTGTACACTATTTCACATCACTTCATTTTATTACATTTAACCTAATATGACACTGTATTTTGTTTATGTGTTTATTATTACCAACAACATGAGTGCAATTGAATATCACCAGGTCTTCTGACCTTGTCACTTCTATATATGACTTCGGAGATACATATATTTTTTATAAATGTAAGTGATCAGTGTGGAGAAATGGTAATGTTTTGCTTTTCAATACCCTGTAACAACAGATTTTGATGTGATTGTTGGAGACCATAAACGTTACTAGAACTGCAGAGAATACATTTGTTGACAATCTTGCTGTAACTAGAATCTATCGTCACAGACTGTCATAATCCTAGATAAATTGTGTGAGACCGAATATATATCATTGCTTCAAACTGTTGCAAAAGCTAAGATTGTATTAAGACGTTTTTGTATCCCCTTGTTTGTATTAATGCTTAACTTGCATCTATCTTTTTAACACAACTTACCTTTCAACACATGACCTACATGTCATTAAGTTGACATTTTGCCAATGAAACCGACAGCGGTTTCCCAGCATGTCATAATGCTGTGATGTCATCATGTTGTGATGATGTCACACTGCCACGGTTTACCCCTGTTTTAAAATTTTAAAATGGTTTATATAGCATATGCATATCAGTTTCTAGTTGGGATAGCAGTTGCTCTACACTTAAGGAGTTCATTTATACATGCGTATTGGTGAGTTAACTAGTAATGCCACCTCCCACCACCAACACACAACTAAACTGGGCCCTCCTTAAAGCACAATCTGTATGCACCCACATTACAGACATTCATGACCTCATTGTACAATGTAGTTTAGACATCCTAGCCATCACAGAAACCTGGCTCAACAATGCAGCTGGCCCCTCCTCCTCACTCACCATGCCTTCAGGATATTCCATCATCAGAGCAGGCTGCCCCTCCAAATCAGGTGGTGGAAATGCTCTCATCCACAAATACTCCCTTCCAATCAGAGAGTTGCCAGTAACCATATTACCAGGCTTCAAACTCTTAGTCGCAAAACTCACCAACTACACTCAACATCATACTTCTCTACCACCACCCCAACAATACAAGCACTCCGGAATCAGAAATTCCCCTTCTCCTAGCGCCCATGATTAAACCCAACACTAAACTCATCCTTCTAAGGGACCTCAACCTGGGGTTTAATGACCCTCTGTATAAAAAAGCAGCGGCTCTAGCTACTACACTGTCTGAAATGAACCTTACTCAAATAGTTACCAAATCTACCCACAAAAAAGGTTGCATTCTTGATGTTATTGATTGGATTATCAACCACAACACTAACCTTCCCATCACTGCTAACACCCCCCCTCCCCTGGTCTGAACATCACCTGTTAGAACTCTTCTTCTTACACTCACACCAATCAAGCCACCACCACCACCGATCCTTGTTCACAACGCCCATAAGCTTACCAATGATTCACTTCTACCCACACTATCTCCACTATCAACCACACCCTGTCACTTAGACCCACGGTTATGTGCCAGCCATTACAACACCATGCTCCTCAAAGCACTTGACCTCCAAGCACCCCTCGAACCCATGGCACCCAAACAAAAATGACACAGCAACAGTTGGTTCATCAAAAAAAGCTACAAGACCTCCACAGACAGAAGCGTGTGCTTGACCACCATTGGAAAAGTCAACCAATCTCAGTCAACAAAATCACCTTCAATACCACTGCGAATAACTACACAATCTCACTTGTGCTCACCAAAGCAAATTTATATAACACTAGAACCACAGAAGTCCATTCTAACTCCAAAGTGTTCTTCAAAAGAGCTAGAAAATCTGGCCCAACCCCCAACTCATTTCACAAAAGACAAAGACTGGTGCACAACCATTCAAGCAGCCGTCACAGACAAAACAGTTAAGAGAAAAAAAATGATCACCAACAAGACTCTCCTCTCCTCCAAAAATCCCTCACTTCAGAAGACACCTCATCCCCTCACCCTCTGCCCATAGTCCCTCCTTTCCACTTCTCCAGGCCACTCCTACTAAGTCACCAAAATCATTCAGCTCCTCAAACCATCCAATTGCAAAGGTGACGTCTGTACAGCACACATTAGTACACTCTGCTCTGAAGCCCTCATCCCCACCATCACTGACTTAATAAATGGCTCCCTCACCACAGGCATCATTCCAACCTGCATCAAAAAAGATTGGCTCACCCCTACTCAAGAAACCCACAATTACCCCTTCACTCCCCACTAACTACCATTTCCCCAGTCCCATTCCTCTTCAAAATTCTGAACTGCAAAGCCTACAAACAAATTCAATATTGTCTTGAATACCATAACCTACTTCGCTCTTGTCAATCTGGATAAAGACTCAATAACAGCAATAACAGCATAGAAACTGTTCCCACAGACCTCAAAATCAAACTGGACAGCATTCATGACTAGGGCAAGTGAGCTCCACTTCTCCTACTCAATCTATCTGCCGCCTTGAACCTCACCAACCACAAAATCCTATGCCAGCATCTCATTTCCAAATTTCACTTCTCCCCAGAGGCTTACTCATGGAGTGGCTGCACCTCAAAAGTCTTCTCTGAAGAAGCTGCTGCTGTGTTCTATTGTCTTACCAAAGGCTCCCGAATCTCTCCGACCCTCTACAATATTTACACAAAACCCTTGTTCGACCACCTAGGCAATCTTGGCATCTCTTAAACCAACTCCATCGACAACACCCCGACACTGCACCCCCCCACAGGCAACTACTTAGTTGACTCTTCCACTATAATCCAGATCTACAACATCATTCAGAACTGGATGGCCAGGCACCACCTGTGCTTCAATGATGAAAAAACTGAGCTAATCATTGTAGGGATACACAATCACCTGAAGAACCTGTATCTCACCTTTTCTGCCTTCATCATAGATGGCAAACACCATCCCCATCTCAAAACACATCAAACCTCTTGGTGTCTTCCTCAACATGACTAAACACGTGAATGCCCTCACCTTTTCAGCCACCTACACTACTAAAGTCATCCTTCTCAGCAGATAATTCCTCAACCCAGATAATTGCCTAACTCTTGATAGAGGCATCATAGTCATCAAACTGGACTACTCTAATGCCCTATTCATAGGCACCTCAGCTAGGAACTTGGCCAAACTACAACTAATTCAAAATAATGCCCTCGAGCAGCTTGGGGCATGCTATGCACGGATCACATTACTCAAGCTACACGCAAAGCACACTGGCTCCCAATCAAAGAATTCATCAAATGAAACACTCTAACTCTCGCTCATCGATTCATCTATGCTACTGCCCCCTCCTATCTCAACCACTCTCTCTCAAAAAAGCTCACCACATGTCCACTATGTTGCTCCTCTACCCTCTTGCTGCTTACCCCAGGTTTAAAAGCAAACAAGCTGGAGGGTCAGGCTTCACGTTCATCGCCTCCTCTCATTACAACTCCCTCCCCACAGCTATCAAACATTCTTTTTTTTTTTTTTTTTATTAATAGTTGATTTGGTCGCAACAAAATCGAGACCTTTCAACTTTGAGAACAAGTGATAAATCATATATACACAAATTCATAACAATTTACATGAATAAAATATATACAAAAGAAAAAATCAAGAACGTTGTACAGTATGCTAAACATCACAAACAAGTTTTGGCTCTGCATACATTGGTATTTTGAGCTGATGCAAGTAATTAACCACAGCATATCTTACGGCCTTTCTATTGGTGTGGAGTAATAGGACCCATAAGTGTTTTGAGGTCAGGATCTCTTGGGCCAGGAATAAGGGCTTAAAAGGAATACAGTGAGTTGATATTAGTCTATCACATTCTGTGCATAGATGCTGAAGCGTTTCTGGATGCTGTTCACAGAATCGGTTCAACACATCGTTGGTCAACCACTGATTTAGCCTGAATCTCATGAAACCATTACAGTGACTTGAGTTAGGAGATCTCACCATGTAATCAGCCACTGTATTATAACATTTAAGTTCAAATGGAAAAACCTCAAAGTTTTTATAGTTAACACAAGCCAGGCGTGTGTGAATCCAGTCAACCTCCCAGATTTTTGATCTAGCTTTATCTGGATTCTCTAGTAACAAGGCTGGATCTATCTGTGCTTTTCCTAGGATAGATTGGATTTTTTGCCGTCATACTTTCGGGAAGGTATCCATAGATCTTAGTAGATAGGTAGATATGATATTGGTAATCCCTGTTGTGGCTTGATTTAAGAGGCATTTGCGGTATAAGGCACATAAATTCCACTTATAGATCGCATATAGTGAGATTAACCCCAACTCATATCTTACGGGTGGCAACGGTTGCGAGGTTGGTAACTGTAAGATTTGTCTCCAAAACCGACCTTCCCTAGTGGCCCAATAGGTGTATGACATGATGCATCGGGTCTCGGCGCCATATAAAATGACTGGAACCACTTTTTGTTTAAAGTACGTAAGGATCGGTAAAAGAGAGAATTTACAGTATCTCGCTTTAATGATTTTAGCTTGTGAAACGCACATCTGCAGTTTATGAAGCCCTTTTTTGTTATACTGATCAGAGGCACACAAGTTGGAAATGACCATACCCAAATACACATAGACATTAGTAACAGTGGTCTTGCTATTTTGGAGAGGCCAGTGAAGCTGAGATATGCTTTGCTTCTTAGTGCCAAATTGGACGACATTTGTCTTAGCAATGTTAATTGTTATGCCATTTGCTTTTGTATAAACGTCAAGGGCACCTAATAGTTGACGTAAGCCTTTAGGAGTGTGCGACATTAGAACCATATCGTCAGCATAGAGTAGCCATTGGATCTGAACTCCCATAATCCTAGGAGAATCAGATATCACTTTACTAAAGTTTTGCTGAATGCCAGAGACAAAATAATTAAACAGGGCTGAGGCTAGTAAACAGCCCTTCTTCAGGCCTCTGGCTGTGACGATTGGAGGAGTTAATAGGCCATCGTTGGTGAGTTTCACTTGAATTGCGGTATTGGTGAATAGTTGGATCATCCATTTCAGAATGTGCCATGGACAGTTAACATCAACCAATTTCTTATACAAGAGCTCTCTTGGGACCGCATCAAATGCCATTTGAAAGTCGATAAAGGCGAGATACAGGGGCTGTTTTCTTTGATAGGCTCGTTGGATAAGGCTTGATAGGGTAATGATGTTTATACCAGTGCCTATTCCTTGCAGAAAGCCCGTTTGGAATGGATCTCGTAAATTACTATTCTCTAGCCATGTAGTAAATTGTTTCAAAAGTAATCTGGCAAATAGTTTGCCAGGACAGTCCAGTAATACAATTGGCCTATATGATTTAGGATTCTCGTGATTGCCCTTTTTGTAAATCGGGAGAATAATGGATTTTTTCCAGGTCTCAGGAATGACACCATATTTCGACACATGATTGAAAATACGATAGAGAATACCTGCCCATTCATCAATATGCGTTTTTAACATGGCATTATGCAGCCCATCTGGGCCTACTGCCCGGGACAAGCTCAATTTCAAGATGCATAATTTGATGTCATCAATATCAAACGTGAATTCTTTCGATGCCATTGACAAATTGAGATCTAGTTGCATGTCAGGAAAGGGAGAGAGATAGAGTTTCTGAAAATACAACTGCCATGTCTCAGATGAAATTGAGTTTATTTGGGCTACGTGTTGGAAAATGTCAGATGTACGATTGAGCAGGGCCCAGATACCAGCTGTGGATTTTACAACTAATTGTTTGAGCATAGTTATCCCCTCTAGTTCGTACAACTTGGCTCTTCTTACTCTGAGCCATTTCTTATACTTTTGTTTGGCTGCTCTTATTTCTTCGGCCATATTTATTTTTTGTGACTTCCGCAAATATCGAATTTCCCGTCTTAGGTCAGATTTTCGATATTTTATTTCCAGATCATGGGCATGAGTGTGCCGCTGTTTGTTCAGCCCATTGCTTGAAATAACTCGAGTAAACATCTGCATGGCAGTTGTATAATCTTTAACCACAAGATTACTCCTAAGCATGGTCTCAAGATTACAATCAAGAGTTCTCAATTTTTCTTTGTCCCAAGACAATCTATTTCTCCCATTATTCACGACAGCCCCAATTACATTCGTGTTAAACCATTGTGTCATTTGCGTGTAACCAATCTGTAATGACAGTCTAAGTTTATGATGATCACTTAGATTTGTGTTAAGAACTTCCAATTTTTGGACTGAGTTAAAATGTTTAGCATTAATATAAATATAATCAATTATGGCGTATTGGGCACCTCTTTGCCAGGTGGGCTGGGCGGGGCAGTCGCCCCTCACATTTCCATTTATCATCAAGAAGTCACGCTCAGCCATGATAGATGACCATTTAATTTCATCTTCTGGTAAGGGTAAAGTCCCTTCTGAGATAAGATGAAGATTAAGATCGCCTAATATAAGAATTTGTGTTAAGGCTGTTTCGATGGCCAATCCATCTAAAATTTCCACAAATTGCTTAAAAAACTCTTCAGAGGCTAATGTGTTACTGCACCAATAGATATTAACAATTGCTATTCTATGATGAGTATTAGATAGCTTTACCACCTGGAATGAGCCAGAAGGAACCTTGCACACGGTTGCCTCTAATCCACAGGTCTTTTTTACTGCTAGTATAAGCCGTTCTTTAGGTCTGCCGTGAGCACCTTTTTCTGCGGGAGTGAAGTGGATAGTATGCGAGTCCCAGATCGGTGGCAAAACAAGCCATGTTTCCTGAAGGGCAACAATGTCACTGTCACTTAGGTCCTTGTTTGGTATAGAATTGAGATGGCTATGACCTCGTGTATTCCAAGAAATCAAAGTTAAAATCCTCGTATCATGGCATAGTTATGCATGTCCGGTTCGATTCGTCACTTCTTGCTGAGGGGAGCCATTTGAGGATGATGTAAATATGCGTGAGGTATGGCCCTGTAATGTTGTAGGACCAGGCATTGTTTCTTGTGATAAAATGAACCCCAGGTCAAATAATGCCATTCTGGCCTGCCACAAGGTCTCAGCTACCAATAAAGATCGAATATATAAGCGGGCAACAGACAGGTCAGCATGGTTTGTAAACTCGATCTGTTCGATATCCAATGATGAAATGGCTGAGAGGGCCGGAACTTCTGCACAGATGTTGAGGATACTTGACTGATTCAGATCATAGGATTTAAATGGGGCGTCTCAACATTTTATTACAAAGTGATGGTGAGATGGTTCTTGTTTCGCTTTGGTCTGTGCAGGTCGATTTCTCGACAGTATTGGTAGCCTTCCCGGAGAACGGGCTCTTCTATCTTGGTCGATGGCAACAGTTGCCTGTGGTCCCTGTATTAGGGGTTTAAGCGAGGGAAACCCTTTTCCTGCCAGTTTAGATGGATTCATCTCATTTGATTGGTGGATATAGGCTTCAATAGAAGCTTTGATCTCTTCTCGTAGCTCTTGTCGAGAAACTGAAGTTTGATTAGAGGTGAGGACAGGAGTAAAAACAGAAGCTTGAGGCGGATGTAATACGTTTATCTGAGGATTAGGACTAGCATTACGCTTCAGTTATGCCTCCACTGAGGCTCTGATTTGATCCTCCGCGTTTTTCGCGAAGCTATCTTCTCTTGGCGGGGCAGCGTGAGCATCTGGGTTCTGTCCAGGTTGGCCATAGGACTGTGGAACTCGTCTGATGTCAGGTTGTAAACAGTGGGTCTTGGTCTGGTCACCCACGGATATTAGGGGCACGGAGTCACAATGCTCCTGTGTTATAGTCTGTGGGGGCTTATTTGGCAGAGACTTCAGGTATAAGTCAATGGATTTCTGTACCTGCAACTGAATCGCCCTCAACATGGGAGCACTCTGGGGATCAGGTGACTGGGACACAGACTCCGCTAGGGCTGTTGCAGCAGCAATTGAGGAGACCGGAGGAGTTACTTCAGGGCTTTTTAACTGAGAGCCTCGCTGTTCGTTGTTGCATTCGACCATCTGCACCAGATCGTCCAATGGTTTGTGCGGAACAACCGGCACAACTATAGGAGTCACCTCAGGGTTCGTGATGCCAGGATCAGATATAGAGATGTTCGACTGATCAATTGGTGAATCCTCCTGATTTTTTTGTTTTTTTTCCCACTGTTGATTTTGTGGCAGGAGTTTTGGGCTTAACGAATTGGACTTTCCTTCTTTTGGTGGACCGTAATGTAGTGGGTTTGGCAGAGGTTATGCCAAATACCTCAAACATATTCTTTGACATTGGGGGACACGTGAGTTGGTTTATCTTTAGGCTTACAGCAGGTGCAGGAGCATCCGCATAAACATTTGGCTCTGGTATAGAGGCAAGCACGGACGTGGGAGCATTCGTATAACCAGTTGATGGTACCATGGCAGATCCTGCCGTTATCTTAGTGGTACTGTCAAGGGAGTTGATATCTTCGATTGTAATAGAAGATAGATCTGTGGTCGGCATCGTAGACAATTTAGGTTCGATTGGTGCCCCTCCTGTATGTGAAGTGAAATTATTATCATGTGTCTGTGTACAAACTGCAGAGGTGACTTTTGAGCTCAAAAGCTCTTGAATCTGATTCGATGGATTGGTTTGTGATATGGTTTTTGAGTACAGGGAAAGTAGCTGTTCAAGACAGGAAGTCTGTTTTGAGACTTTTGCATCTAAACCCTCGTATAGTTTTGCGACAGCTAGCAGGGCTGTATTCATTGCTGACAACGTGTTGTTCAGGGCCGGAGCCTCTGGAAAAGAGTATCTCTCTCTAAGATTGGGGTTGAGAAAGAAGTCACAGACTCGGGGAACCTGATCAAAACGTGGTTGCCTCGGGGTAGGTGCTATATAGGAATCACCTTCCTCAATTGGTTCAGGGGGACGAGACGGGGGTGTTACAGGCGAAGCCATCGATTCAACCACTGCCGTGTTATCATGGGGCAACACAGGTGATGGATTTTCGCCATTTGTACCAAAATGGCTATTAATATCTTGCTCTAGCTGAATTAAATCACCGGTATTTGAGCACACATAGAAAACCTCTTCGGAACGCTCCTCAGTCCGATTGGAGAGGTTCATAAATTCAATATCCTCCTCCTCTGCTTCCCCAATCAAAGTCATATGAGTGTAAGCGTGTCTCAGTTTATGTTGGGCCATAACTGAGCACTGAACAGGTTGGGGCATGGTGTCCCCCAGAAAGAGAGCTGTGGTGGGTCATAGATCACCTGCAGCACAGGCTGCTATTAGTGTGTTATCAGTGGGGGCACCATGCAAGCTGATTTCTCGGGATGGCATATCAAGGGCAGCTATAGGCATAGGGTCAGGAGTACTGGGGCCAGAGGGTTGATCTTGAGCGTTGGGCCCCATAAAAACAAGTTGAGTTGTTAAGGGCGGGAGGCCAAACTGACCCTCGACCTCAGACATTACCCCCTCAGTTGGACACAGTTGCATGTTATTAGAAACTGAGTGTGAACGTTGAGTAGTAGCACGTCCCACACATGGTAGTAGACTTGTGAGTCGAGGTTGAAAAAGAATTTTTTTCGTAGCACTTGCACGCCCAGATTCCATCAATTTTTTCTGAGTCTCTAGAATGGGCGGCATGCTGGTGGTTAATGTGTAAGGGATCATTCAGTTGGCCACACAAATAAGAGAGAAAAAAAAACAAAAAACAATAATAATATATAAATAAATAAAAAATAGAAAAATAAATCAAGAAATAATACCTTGGACCGGGACCCCGCGACCCGCGAACAGCAAACAGTACTTATAGTACTTGCCGAGTGCGCGCGCGGGTGCGCTATGACGTGGAATGATATGGGCCAAGCAAGGCGGGCTTGGCGGGGGGCGTGGTCAAGGTGTGTAACAGTCCTTTAAGGGAACACAAGAAAAAAGAAAAAAAAAAAAAAAGGAGAGCTATATTAGGGTCCAACAAGGGTGGTTAAAGGCAACACACAAACACGGTGTGCACAACGTGGGTGCTGACTAAAAGTGCACAACGTGCTTCACACACAGTCACCTTTGTTGCTTTCCTTTAGACCAGGCAGGTCGGGTGCTGCAGAGAAGGACGTCCTCCGTGTGAAAACAGCAGTCAGTCAGAGGGAAATCCACGAGTGATGAGACCGCTGCAAAAACGCTCCAGCTCCAAGTCTTGAGATGCGCAGAGGATCGGCACAGCAAACAGTACTTATAGTACTTGCCGAGTGCGCGCGCGGGTGCGCTATGACATGGAATGATATGGGCCAAGCAAGGCGGGCTTGGCGGGGGCGTGGTCAAGGTGTGTAACAGTCCTTTGTTGCTTTCCTTTAGACCAGGCAGGTCGGGTGCTGCAGAGAAGGACGTCCTCCGTGTGAAAACAGCAGTCAGTCAGAGGGAAATCCACGAGTGATGAGACCGCTGCAAAAACGCTCCAGCTCCAAGTCTATCAAACATTCATCTTTCCACCAATCATTTAGAAAGCTTCTCAAAAAATGGCTGTTTAGCAACTGTGACTAAGTTTACCTCTGTGTGCTACGACGCTTGCGCATGTTCCCTGATTTGTCTATATGTACTTATCTAGGTTCAAGTGCCCTGGCATCCACGGATTTGGGCACTACACAAATGTAAAAAATAAATAAAATGAGTAATGCAACTTCTTTATTTACATACATCAAAGTCATTTGAGTATGTTTCCATATGTAATGTCGTCTGCACATGTTATTGATATATACTAAATTATATGCCCTTCTTTAGCATTTACTTTCTTGAGAGCCTACTTGTTTTGAGACAATTGCTTCAAGATGAAAAGGTAGTGGATATGCATATATATTTTTGGGATACTGTTGTATAAACTGTTGCACGGTGCACCATGTTTCTGGTTTTCATTTCATATTACCATTTTGACACCGGATTAAATGGCCAGAATCATTGTTTCGCTTGTAGACAGTTATGTTTTTCCTTGATGATATTGGCTGGCAATATATGGTTTTGGTATGATTTGACATAGTTATTGATGTACACTTTTGCATTATTTGTAGAGTCTGCCCTGATGATAGGCAAGATGTCGGAAATGCATTGGCCACTTATTCTGCCTCTGAAGCACTAGCAATAAAACATTGGGAATAAAGAAGAATACCTTTTACCAGTCATGCAACATTTATTATAGCTACATGAAAGTATTGTAGTATTGTATTATTTACTACTAGGGTGATGCCAATACTTGGGGGGATTTCCCAGTTTGCATATGCAACATACTGATGCTGTGCAATGGCATACAGCCTGGTGATGTGCCTATCATACAGTTATGCATCATGAACAGAGTAGGAATGTGAGTACCTGGTATATCATGTCAATGCCTTCCATATAATTTGAGTACCAGAAATTTGATGGCAATTCCTGTCCATTAGAAGGATTTTACTCTGGTCAGCATTGATGTTAATTACTGCAGTGATGTAGGTTCCTAGGTATATGTGGCCAGATTCACATAAATAACTGCAAATGAAATGCAGAGGATGTACTTTATTCATTTGGGATCCTGGCTGAAATACCTCATTCTCAAGGGTGACCTGCGTATTTCAGGAGGAGTTGGACAGTGTCGCAAAGATGAGTTTTGCAGCCTCCCTGCATACATTAGTTTCAGGAATGCAGAGGCTCCCATCAACCATGTAGTTTCTGGAAATGCAGTTCACTGAGATGGCCCGCCTGAGGGAAAAAAAAAAAAACATTTACCTCCCTGTTTGGGGAATGGAAATGCAAATGGGGCACACACTGTTTAATCTGCAGCTGTCACACTTGTAGAAAAACATCATGACAGGGTCAGTGATATGCGCCTCCTCCCGTGCCTGTTTCAAATGGCGCAAGGGGGGTGACCCTCCTTTCTGGGCATTTAAAAGCGCATTCCTTTTGTGAATTCAGGATATGCTTTTGAATGCACAGAGTACCTCTTATTTGCACAAATGTACACACGGGAAAAAAAGAGTATCTGAAAGAGCACATCTAAGATGCAGTCATTCAGATGTCCTTTGTGAAGTGGGATGCCCCTTTTCTGGGAGCAAGTGAGAAGAAGCGCCAAAACAAGTTTTGAAAATCTGTCCCATGATGTACATGCCTTGCAATATTATCGGTGCCTGGAAATGTTATGTTACTATCTGGCAATGGTGAGAATTCCTCGTCTTATGATTTAACTGTATAACAAAGATGCCTATCAGTTATTTTAGTTTTTGACTGAAGACTGCAAACGGGTTGAGCCTGTGTGCATTTCATGAAATCCGTAGCAAAGGTGTTTGTTCCTGAGCATACAGTGGCAATGTCCGATCAATGGGTAAGTAAGCTTTACATTTCATGGCAATCTCGTACAATAGTCTGACTACCTGGGAATTTGATGACAATCCCCGGTAGTGGTGCAAGTTCAAAGGCTTTTAATGGAAAAAGTTGGCCTTTGCGTGAGTAATTCAGTATGTGCTGGAAGTGACGGATAGGCGATAGAAATTCCGGAAATGTTGATTTTTTTAAATGTATGTATGGTCCTATGACACCATGAGGTGTTTTTGCTATGCACACAGCACATTGTTTGATATCCATAATATGCATGTTGCTGGGCTCCCAACATGGTTGCATGGCATGTGCATCTGAGACAACTCCTGCACAATGTGGGAGAGTAAAAGTAACTATTTTCTGAGACATGCATAATACCCCATGATGTGGAGTGCACTCCATTGATCCATGTGATATCTGTGATGTGATGTAACCTTGATTCTAATCTCCCATCTGTCCTCATCTTACTTGATCTCTTTTTTGCCTTTGACATAGTCAATCATGCCATCCTGCTCAATCGTGTCAGTGATAACCTGGTTATCACTGGTGGGATTGTCTCTCTTTGTAAGGGTATGTTACACCCTTCTACCAGACACAACCACTCCACCGGGCACTCTCCTGGGAACAGGAATCAAAAGGCATGACCATTCACAAAACGCCAGGCCTCACACCAGGGTCTGCAATTCTAAAGGCTTTTGTTCTTCGACAGGGGGGAAAGGGGTGGGGTTAAAGAAGTCAGGGGAACTCTGTTCAAGAAAAGAAGACTTTCACCATCTTGAATCTCTCTGGCTCTCTTTCCTGTCCCTGCCACTTCCTCTGGCAAAGTACTTTGGGTGTGACATCAGAAGGGCGCATTTCGCTCATTTCAGGAGCAGGGATTGGACCCCTAAAGCAGGCTAGCTTTAATCCAATCACATGGAGACGGGTGCCTATAGAAGAAGGGGTCTCCCAATACTTCTGTGAATCATCTTGGGGCATCTTTGGATCATCACTTGAGAAGATGTTGTTGGACCCTGCTGGGAGAGCAGTTATTCCCAGAGTCCTCCAGTATTGAGATGAAGGCAGGTGTTCCAAGGCAGAGGAGAGATCTGTCTCCGAACAATCCTCAGTGACCATGGGGGTGATGTGCTGCTGGAACAGGACCTGCCTCTGCCAGGCACAGTGGTACTCAGGACCTCACTGTGTTTAAGGACCCCTGCAGTTGTGTGCCAGCCTCCCCCGTGTTAGGAAACATGAACAAATGTCTCATCTTGTCCCTGAACCCCTGGATTGGGACTCACAACACCATGACTGTCAAAACAGCTGGGATCCTAGTGTATTTTGCTGTTAAACTGCTTGGAGCTTGTTTCAAGAATTGTTCAAAACATTTGAACCTGCAGACCCCTGCTTTGCTGCCTTTTGCCATCTCCTGATCATGGCACAGCACCAAGGAGTCTTGTTCGGCATTGCTGAACCACCAAGAATGGCAAATAAGTACTATTGACTGCTAACTGCACCTGGAGACCAGTTATGGATACTAGAGATTGGTTAGGTCACTTTGAACCCCTATTGCTCACAAATACATATCCTTTTTCAAGAACATTGTTGCTTATGCTTGCCTTTAACCCCCTTTTCATTACTCAGAGGGCTGCATCTACTATCTTAGCTTATTATGTGTTATTTCCTTAGGTGTTGGTTTTGTGTAGTGTTTTTGTGGTTACTTATTATTGTACATGGTGTGTTTAAAGAAATTCTATATATTTTTAGAGAACCTTGATTGGACATTCCTTTATTTTTGACTGTAATGCTTCTCTTTTTGGGTTGCTACTGAAACACATTCACACCCCTCTTAAAAGTATAGCCTTCCCTCGACCATTGTTACCACAAAAGCTAAAGGAGCTATAGCTCTTGAGTGTGCCCATTGTACATTTATGATTGTGTTGGTTCTTGGTTTGTAGAAGTGTGAGGGCTGAGTGGGTGTGTTAGCCTCTACTCCACTTTTTATTTTTATTTTGCTGTTCAATGTATGGACCTAGCCCGAGATCAGCGGAGTGTTGTACTGAGTTTGGGTAGCCAGCATTTGGGATGGCATCTTTTAACAGTAGCGCAGTGCTGTAAGGTCTGTGTGTTGGTATGTGCACCCATTGGAATTAGGCCTTGGTCAGGTGTTGTTGAAAGAGTCATGTTTTGAGAGATGCAAAATTGGAGAATAGAGTTGTCAGGGCATTTCGAGTTCCAGAGCGTGGGTGCATGACAAGAGAACAATTGTTTTTTGGGTCCTTTCTTTGCGGACGAGTTGTGATTCAAGCCGGTTGGTCGATTTTACTCATCCGTGAACTCTTGCAGGGCAGAAGTCAATTCGTCATGACTGGCAAATGCCAAATGGACCTCCAGATCAGCCTCCCCAAGTCAGGTATTTATCTCCATGTGGAGGTGCTCTGGGGACTACCTCCGTCTTGCGTACATTTCTTTAGCAGGCTGGAGAGAGTCCTCCATTATGGAGGCCTGTCATGGGTCATGTATTCCTCCCCCTCTTCCCTGGATATGGCCAAGGCATATGCTGGAGTCTGGGCCACATGCCTCGCCTCCTTCTGCCGCTTTATATGTGCCCATAAAACTAGCACTTGTGTGCAGACCCTCTTCCTAATCTCCCTCTTTTCTTTTCCCTGTTGATGGTGCACAGCTTGTTTGCCCTCATATCTGACTTACATTGCATTTCACACCTTCTCGGACAGGACAACTCCTACTGCCTGGCAATCCTGAGATGATTGGCTTTGGATAGAGAAATACATCATGGCACTTTCCTGGTTTGTGTAGTAGGCCACCACAGCCTGTCCAAAAGTGGGCAATATGGCAGGGCCAGAGGCCAGAACCTCCCCCATCATTCCATCCTTAGAGGCTCCCTCATCTGTCTCTGTACATACATCCACCTCCATCAGGGACAAAGGCGCTCCAAAGTAGCCAAAGTAGCCAATGATGGGACAGCAACAGAGGAGCCAGAGTTGATGTCAGGCATGGAGGACTCGATTGAGGATGTCTGGCCCGAGATGTGGACATGGAGGAGTGGGCCTTGATGTTATTGGTCCTAAGAAACCGCCCCTGGTAAATTCTGCCACAAGATTGTGAAGAGCATGACCACCTCTCTGTGATACTGTGCAGCTGCTGTCGACTGGCAAGCACAGCATCATGCAGAAAATTGGTCCTATACAATTCACCTACCAGCAGAGGAAGACCTGTGGCCTGAACCATCTCTTCTGCCAATGATGTAGCTTTGTCTGGAAGGAGACATCAGAGTAGGTCCCTAGCCCTGCAGCTGATGAACCTGGGACTAGAGGCTGTGCTGCCACCTCCAAGTTGCCCTGCACACCCTTGAAACTTGGATCCTTCAACAGACACTGAGTGAAGGCCTTCAGTGCCCTCCCCCTCACCTTCCACACCAAACCCTAACACCATAATTAAGGTCTCTGTATCCTGGGATCTGTTTCATTGTCCCTCTGCTGCGGATGACTATGATGTTCCCAATGTTCTCCCCCTCAGCAGCCGTGCTCTTGAATCAGTGCTCAACTCTAGGGACATTCCCATCAGTGGAGCTTGATGTCATCCAGAGTGTCTGGGGTGAAATGTTCCTTCTGGAGGCCTTGTCCCTGGCATTCAGCTCCTCCACAGGGGAGGGCCACTCTTTAGCCGCTGCTAAAAAGGACATGGGAGAACCAACACTGTAGGAACATGTATACAAATGTGCATAGGAAACTGTGACATATTGCCATGCAGAAATGTGTGCACGTGACATGTGTACCTTTCTGTGGAGACAGATGCATCACTCCCATGAATTTCTGAAGGGATAGTTTAATGGAAAAGGCACATGGCCACTGCAAGGGAGAACGACATATCTTGCTGACATGAGAATCTCAAACAATGGATGGGCACCCCCACATTGTATCTGGTTGGTCAACCAACCCTCCAGTCACCTTCACCTCCCACAGTCCCAAGTCAACAGATGAGATGAAAGGCAGGAGTACAATCAAGACACAGCTGAAACCAAGTAGGATTTCATGAGGCAAGAGGCAAAGGAAAGGCCTTATGCGCATGGGTTCAGCACGGCATGCTTTACGCACTATACATGCACAGTTTCCAAGCACTGCTGAAATATGAAAACTGGCTGCATATTCGGATTAGGTTTGGTGGCCCAATTGCAGTGACTATGTACACTACTTTTCACTGTGTGAAGCACCATGAGTGAGAGGGAACAACCATGCCAAGAGAAGGGACCAGCAAGGAAAAGAAGGTTCGTAGGTGAGGAGCTGATCATCATCACAGACTTTGTGTGGAGCACGATGTGGACTACTAAACATTGGCTCGCAGTACACTCTCTCTTACAAAATGTGGGCACCTATGACAGTAGGTGACTGATTAAATCAATGCCTGTCGAATTTAATAGTGTACTTCCAAGGAGGTACATAAGTGTGTGAAAGATTGTAGTAGAAGAACCTAGGAAAGGTTAGGGCAGAATGTATGTCCTGCCACGGACACCTGTGCAGGACCCCCTCAGATAGAGGAGCTGGCCCTAATGAAAGAGATTATCAGTTGCCTCATATTGAGTGAGCAGGTTGTTGGTGTGGGAAGCATGGCCAATTATGTGTCCCCATCCCTTGAGTGACATGTCTGCGTGATGACATTTTTGTTGACCGTGTATTCCATTCAGAAATAATACAGTGGCCTGCTTGATAGGTGATGTTTGGATGTGATGGCCTTTTGATGGACAGGGAATGACCACGCCATACTGGTGTGGAAGGTTGAAGTGTGCGATGTCTCATTGTCGTTTCAGACAACTATGTCTATTACTTTAGCCATTGCACATACGTGTGTGGCTCAATTGTCATACATGTGTATGCACCCTGCTACCTATTGTGGGAACCTCTTGAGAGTTGGCATTTCTCGATATGTGCTTCCGAAACAAGTCAGATTGTATTATGTCTTTCGCAACCAAAGTGTCTGATTACAGAATAGTAAGGCCATTTTTCTGAGTCCTTCGCTTCCTCGTGTTATGTGAAAACACCCTTTCATATCTAATGGAGTCTGTCACATATAATAAAGATATCCCAGGGACAGTGTTACATAGCTATGCATTCAATCAGAAATCAGCCATTCACCCAGAAGAAATGTGACATCCAACACAACTGCACTTGTAAAGCAACACACAGGTTACAATTCAAGCGTCTTGTGAAGGTAATTTTATGCATCACTACAAATGACTCCAAATGGTATATGCTTTAATGCTGCCTGTGTAGGAGTCAGGTCTTGAGTACCTATGACAGCCACTGCCTGAGGCGGGGGTAGAGACGATTTATCATATATCATCTGGAATTCTACGGTCACCAACCGGACAGAAGTTGCATGAATGGAATGTCAATTATCATTCTCTGACCAGACTGTGAGTGACAGCCACACACTGTGTAGTGGCAGCCATTCTGGCTATCTACAGCATATGTAGTGGATAGAGAGAGGCATGGGCAGTGAAACCAGTGAACTCAGGTAAGTTATGAAGGACAATGTAGTAATGATGACGTAAGTCCCCCATGACTTTAGATCAAAATGGGAATGTAAGGCATGGCAGCCGGCCCTCAGGAGAAGTACATGCATGGTCCTCACATGTAAATATGCAACCAGTTTAAGTCTGATAAGAACAGAGTCCTTTGTCACTACAGACCATCACTTGTATGAGAGTAGGGCAGTAGACCTGTCCTCTAGCTGCCTTGCTTCAAGCCCCCTAGAGTGTGCGCATGAGCATGACCTGTGTACCTGTCTCTGTCTGGGTGTGTACCGCCCTGACTCCATTCTGTTGAAAGTATGACATATGATGGCCAGTGCATGCACCCACATGCGTAACTCATTAACTGCAATTAAACATGTCCCCTTGACAATGCAGGAAGCTCCACTAATACCTGCTCTTCAGGGAGCCTCAGTCTGGCATCCATTCTTACTGCTGTGCCTGCACACATTGGTCGGCAGTCAAGGAAGGCATAATCCAGAAAGGAACCTGAGAAGCAAGGCATCTGATATGGGCATGCAATGATCATGTGCCCTGTCTTCTGACAATGCCTGGGCTGATTGGGGAGAGAGGGCCTTCCAGGTACATCATCAAACACTGCTGTTCAACTATTTTCATAAAAAAGGGCTGTCAAGAGTGTTACGGAAAAGGCTGTAGATTGTGTGCAGTGACTTTTCTACTCTCTGCATATTGGTGATCAGCATGGTTTCACATTGTGCAAGGAGGCCAACTAAATGGGCTCTAAAATGGGGAGCTGAATGTCTTGTGAGGCATTGGCAGGTAATAGGATTTGGAATGGGAGAACATATAGCGAAGGGATGGAAATTAAGAATCAGGCATGGTGTGGCAGAGTGATTATAGGCAGTGTTTTTGGCATGTGTGATTTAGCGGAAACTTGCCCCCACCCTGTCGAATGGGAAATCATATTATACCCTCTAGATCGTGTGTATATATTTATATCTAGTGGCCTAGGCCAAGTCGCTCTGCGAGGAAATCCGTGTTGCAAGGTCCTGACCTTAAATCTGTGCTAGCCACCATTTTAGGTTCATCCGCCATTTTAGATTCTCTCTCTAAAGTCACCCTGTGTCCTAAGATGGTGGACAGTGTCATTCCGAATGTAATATGGCCATCTTGACCCCTGCATACAAGTTAATGTATAAACTGCCTGCAGGCCAAATGTTAGGGCGATGTACTGAGACCTTGTCCTTAGTTGACCTGTGTATAGAGGATTACCTGTGCCAACAAAGCTAATCCGCAAGCACATGTTAAACATAATATAGTCAAATACTGAAATGTGAACATTTGTTTAACTGCATTGTATAAAGAGATGTGCGAAGGCTCAACGAGAAATCCGAAGACCCACTGTTGCTATTATAACTCGTTGACAAATGTATTAATGATAACCCCTAAATGTATAGATGCATAAATTAAGATGCAAACTTGGCACGAACCCTAGATCCGTGATGTACTAACTTGTAGGTGGGCTGGACATCATGTTTTGGACTGTATAAAAGGTGCAACTATTCTAATGTACATCCCACTCACTGAGCACACTGAACAGGGCTGGAGCTTGCTGTGTTGTACTGAGGGCCTGATAGCTATCTGTTGCTTTGTCCTTTGAAACTGTTCAGTTATAGAATAAAGATCTCTGTATCTTTCTTTGTAACCCACTTTTGGTGTATTTCCTTTTGGGGTACTCAGCCTCGATATCTTGATTTTGCTTTCACAGATGGCGCCCAAATAGAGACCCTCAAGATTGATGCCAGTTCGTTGAAGGTTGACGCATGCTATCGGACCAGGATCGGACGGTGTAATAAAAAAAGGGGCCCCTTTCTGAATGAGACGCAACACCTCAGCAGTGCTGCACGGCCCGATCCCTGGACGGTGAGCACACGGTCCAAGTCAGCATCTTGACGAGGGCCCACATATCGAGGGGGGCAGATTTTTTTTCGAATCACCAAACACAAGGTCCAATTTGTTAGAAAAACTTTGAAATCTGATCGGACCTCCTTAGGCTTGATCATGTGAGTCGTGACCCAATTCTTAAGTATCCTGATAATTTGTTTTTGAGCATTGCACTTGCAAGTACAATTATTGACCAGGTAACACCAGTATTCTGATATGCCTGGGAAATTGTCTGCCTGCTTCAGGGCGTTATTCCGCAGTGACAGACAATCTTTGGAATTTAGCCGTCCGGCGCCACAGGAGGGATCGCCGGCTTGTACTATGTACTGTAAGCATGGCATTGGTAGTATAGCATTTAATGATATTTGGCACATACAAACTAGACATGCTTCCGAACTTCAGTGGCCAATCAATGGTAGTTTTGATATCCCTCGCATAGCATACTTAGAATCTATATTATTAAAGAAAAAGGCTAGACCTGCAGCATTCGATGTATTACAGAATTGGAAAAAAGAAGCTTTACAGCAGCTTAAGAGTAGAGAAAAACATGCAGGCCGTCATAAGACGAATGTCGAAAAAGCGTTGTTATATGACCAAGATAAACAGTCTGAGTCAGCTAGGAATATGGATAGGGCTTTCTCACTTGGCATCCAGAAAATGTATCCTTCTAAAGACTTTCATGTATCCGACGAACTTATCGATAAATTGTTAAATGCACGAAAGCCTGGTGACACTGCACCACCTCTGTATGTTCCTCTTCCTGCTGCATTGCCTCTCCCTGCTGTTATTCCTCCTCCTGATCCTATCGTTCCTCCTGTTGTTCCTCTTCCTGCAGTCATTGTTCCTCCTTTTGTTGCTGCTCCTCCACCTGCTCCCTCACTTTTTCCTGTTGTACCAGTGATAACACCTCCGTTGGATATGCCTCCGCTCCCTCTTCAAAGTGGTCCTGCACCGATTGTAGTAGATCAGGGAGTGGGATCGAGGGTTGTCACTCGCAATACTGTACCTTCAGAGAAGAAACGTGAATTAATTGTGTGGGCCAAGCATTGTATGGAGGGGGGTGATTGAGCTAATGCTTTTGCCACACTTTCTAATATGGACAATTTTCCTGAGAAAAATGTTTTTATTGAACAATTAGGTATTTATTTATGTGTAATGTGGGAGAGATTGAACAATTCAGATCTCCCACATGGGTTGTGGGATCTGAACACCTTAGCGTTTTCTAGAGACACTGCAGTGAAAGTACAAGAGCATGTTTAGAGGGTATTTGAGTATAGAAAGGAGTTGGAAAGGTTACAGAATGAGATGAGGATGGACATAGTCCGGACATTATGTATGTACAGAAACGGTTCATTCCTTGTCGTAAATTGACAAGTGAGGAAACGCGAATTTGCACAAAAGACGCAATTAGATGGATTTCAGACGCATCAATAAATCCTATTGATGTATATGACACATATAGTCAGTATACGCCAGAAATGCAGAGGAAAGTGATACAGGTAATGGTAGAATACCTACAGGATGAGTGTGTAAAAAGAAAAATTAGTTGTCCCGCAGAGTTCTTAAGTATTTACAAAAGAGCTTTTTTATTTGACACTTTTTTCATTTGACACTTCTTTGGCTGCTTTAGCGCTCGTAAGCGTTTTTTTCTGCTTAGTAAGCGTTCGGAGTTGCCTACTTCTCAGATGCCTATGAGAGAGGTTCCTCCGACACTTGTCCCAAAGTCGAGGTTCCAGCGGATATCGGAACAGGTACAGCTGCCTATGTAATTCCTGCACACTATGTGTCGCAGTTTGTTCACGTCCCTTTCTCAAGACAGGAAGTGAACACCATTAGACAATCTATTCCCGACATTAGGAAACATCCGACAGGGTTCTATAAAGAAATACAGTCTGTTTTGCAATCCTCAGTATTCACCTTAAGTGATATTGATCTGTAATTTCCTGTACTCCTGCCCATAGATTTGTGGAAACAGGTTAGGACTATAGATGATGTACGAGGTCTAGGAGATACATGGGCTAACATAATTAGACTTGATGGAGAAAGGCCAGCTGGAGAAAGACCGCCTCAGGTGATATTAACTTTACCTGACAGAATCGTTGCAAAATTAAAAACTATAATTCCCGAAAAGAGAATTATCTGGGACAAGCTTATGGCCTGTGTCCAAGGGAAGTCTGAGGGTGCTACCGAGTTCTTTAATCGGTTCGAACAGGTATTCTCGGATTTCAGTGGACAAGACTTAGGCACATAGTCTGTGAAAAGGTTATTCATAGACACATTTTTGTGTGGATTATTGCCTGACATCCAGTCGCAAATTATGTCTTCTGAGAGCGCTTGGCAAGCGAAGTCTCAATCAGAAGTACTGCACATGGCTCCGTACTATGAGAATCGTGTCAATAATGAAAAGGAAAGTGTTGAAAAGAGGAAAGGTGATTTAAAGACAAAAGTATTACTACAGCAAATGGTTAAATTGTTAGGGGCCCTAGAGGGGGTAATTCACAAATTAGAGGTCAGTATGTTCCACATGGAAACATGCCCCTGGGTCCAGTAAACATTAACCAGTGTGCTTATTGTAGGCAGGAGGGTCATTGGTGTGCACAATGCCCGATCCTCCAACAGAGGTCAAATAACACATTTGGGAATATGGGTAGACGACCCAGAGGTCGCTTCGGTGTAGGGGGCGCTAGTAGAGGTCAGTTTGTACAAGATTCTCAGCAACCTTTTTCACAGGATAATCAGGCACCAAGTGTGGATACTAGAAACATTTTTGATCATCCTTCTGCCGCTTACCTCTCTGAAGAACTTCCTTTCAATGATATTCTGTTTCGCTAGGATTGCCCAAAGCAGGGTTTGGAACCGACGCCTATTCCTGTTGATCAGAAAGGTCCCTACGTTGAAATGTTAGTGGGAAATAGGAAACATCTATTCTTGATAGATACAGGGGCACAAAAGTGATCATTCACGGGTTCCAGCCATTCCACTGTCAATGCAAACTAACGTTTCTGTAGAGTTTTCTGGCACACCAGTTGTCTGTCCGGTTTCTTTGCCGGTACCTATTTCTTTGGTTCCATATCCAGACCATTGTCCATTCCTTTTGACATCGAATTGTGGAGAGAATTTGCTGGGGTTGAATCTGCTGAAGGAATTAAATGCGGTAATTCATTGTTCTTTTGATGGAGTGCGTTTGACGATTTCACCACAGCAACTTTCTGTCTCTCAATTCTTGACTAGACCTTTGCCGCCAGAATTTAGTGATGTTCCGGAGTGTTTGTGGGCTATCGACGACAATGATGTTGCCGTTTTGCAAATTGAGCCTGTTAAAATTGTCTTGAAACATGGAGTAAAGCTGCCAAGTATTCCACAATATAAGATTTCAGTCGAAGTTGAGCAAGCTTTGAAATGCATCGTAGTTTTGCGCTTGGCATAGGCCATGGAACATGGAGCACCAGCGTTCATTTGATTTGCTCAAGGCTGCATTGTGCTCGGCACCGGTTTTGGGCACACCAAATTATGAAAATGCCTTTGTGTTTTAACCCTGATGGTACCTCACTCTGTGGATGTTCTACTGAACAGAACTCAAACGCAACACCTCACTTCTGCAAGGTTGACGAGATATGAATTGATCTTGTTTGCACCACACATACAAATTAAGACGAGTTGTGTTCTTAATCCAGCTGAACTCTTACTTTTCCTGCAGGGTACTGCTTGCAGTGATGAAGAGTCACATGATTGCCTGTACACTACCGAACAAGAGACAAAGGGTAGAATTGATCTAAAAGATACTCCTTTGAACAATCCACAAGGGAAGCTTTTTTGTGATGGCTCCTGCTTCAAACTTCCGGATGGTACATCCACAGCTGCTTATGCAATCACTACATTGAGCACGGTCGTGGAAACCAAGAGAATTATGCATAACTCCGCGCAGGCCGCATAGATTATAACAATGACCCGAGTTTGTGAACTTTCCGAAGGGCTTACCGTGAATATATATACTGACAGTCAGTATGCCTTTGGGGTGGTTCACAACTTTGGGAGACTTTGGTCAGAAAGAGGGTTCCTGACTTCACATGGTACAAAGATCCAGCATGGCTCACTGATAGTAAAATTACTCTCAGCACTTGCACTCCCTACTTAGTTAGCTATCATAAAATGCGCAGCGCATCAAAAGATGGTAGATGATGTAGAGAAAGGGAACGCTTTCGCTGATCAGACAGCTAAACAGACTGCCAATGATCTCTCTTCAGACATGTACACTTTAAGGGAAGCCACAAATGCCTGTACTATGGATGAGGGCATTGATTCTGTGAGGGATATCCAAGCCGATGCCTTGTTAGAAGAGTCAAAGAAATGGGCTGAGGGCTTGGGGAAACTTCATGATGACGGGTGTTGGGTGGACAGAGTTGAAGGAAAATGGCTACTTCCCGATGCATACATCATGATGATGGATGTTATGGCACTTGTTCCCACACATATATGTGCCCGCAAGATTACAAAATGTTGGAAAATGTATGGGTGAATGACAAAATCTCTAAGGTAGCTGAACGTTTTGTCCAAAACTGCATGATCTGTTTACAGCATAATGTGGGAAAGGGAACATCAACTCTCAGGGGAAGTTTTGGTCCACCTTCTGTCCCCTTCGAGGTTATACACTTTGATTTTATTGAAATGGAATGATGTAATAACTTGAAGTATGTGTTAGTTGTCATTTGTGCTTTTAGCAAATGGGTTGAAGCTTTTCCTGTTAAAGACCTACAGCCATGACTACTGCAAAAACTATGTTAAAGGAATATTTCCCGAGGTTCGGGCTACCTAGAATCATCTGGTCGGACAATGGTCCACATTTTGTCACCGCTGTAATTCTGCAGATATGCGTGGGATTACAGATCGACAAACGGTTCCATTCAGCCAGACACGCTCAGAGTGCCGGACTAGTGGAAAGACACAATGGCATCATCAAAATCAAGCTCGCTAAGACATGTGCCGGCACCAAACTAAAATGGCTGGACGCCTTACCGATCGTGTTGTTATCAATGCGTACAACCCCTCAAACTAAGACTGGTCTCTCTCTCTTTGAGGTGGTAATGGGGAGTCCTGCTAATATCTGCAACCTTTCGAAATGTCGTTCCTTGAGAAATGTTGAGAATGTACTTATTTCAGATTACTGTAGCCAGTTGACTAAAAACTTGTATTTTATTTATCACCTGGTGCAAGAGGCTTTACCTGTACGATACTAGGGCCCTGGTCACAGCATACGGCCAGGTGACTGGGTCCTGATGAAGGTATTCGAGCGATCCTCTTGCCTTGCACCTTGGTGGTTGGGCCCCTTCCAAGTCCTGCTGGTCACGCAGACGGCGGTTCGGGTGTCAGGGAGGAGAAATTGGATCCATGCGACCCACACCAAGAAGATTCCACACCCCGTGCCATACGATACAGAAGAAACAGAACCCCTCACCAGTACTGCAACCAACGATCCCGAAGCAGTAAACAGCATCGAGAGTGCGTCAGAGATCCTCCCTGAGCCTGTGGGCCTGGGGAAACAGCCATTTTGCCTCTACACTCTCCAACAGTTTTGTTTCCAAAAGCTGTCCTTCCGGATCTTGCATCCTCTCTTCTTCTTGATATGCCGCTTCCAACGGGAAGTGACAACACGTTGTTCTCAGATCAGTCAGTACCAGGAAGCACGAGGTACGATCTGCGACCAAGGAAATAGACCTACTGCACGTTTCGGCTGTGCGATCAAGGAAAACCATCAAGGGCTTGCCTTTTCGGCCCGATCTATTGTCTATATGGGGATTCTGTTGGCTAAGGTTTGTGGAAGGACTAAGAAGACGCTTGGCCTGGTGGTTGCCAGCTAATAACATTGGCGTGTTCGTTTGAAGATTGTAATGCCTGCCACCACTACCGCTCATACAGGACTGATAAGTGAACATGTGACCAGCTGTGAAAAAGGACAGTCTGTAACATGGGCCCCAAAAACGTACTGCTGTTTTTTGATAATGTTAATTGGTTTTATAATAGTTATTGTTTTAGGCTTCTGGTATCTAGAAGAAGTACATCTGTTTGAAAATGTGTTGCCGACTGAAAATGTACCTACTGTTTCTACTCATTTCGTGCATCTGCACACTCTATCTCCAAGGGACTCTCAGCATAGACAGAGATATCACAACAACACGCTAGTACTTATCATGAATGCTACACATGCCATCTTTAATAAGTCCAACTGCTGGGTTTGCTCGCATTTACCGCAACACGAGGATAAGGGGCTAGGTTGGTACATTCATCCTTTACCTTTGACAACTGCATGCTATGCTTCTCTTAGAGCATTATTCTTTGGTCGTTGGAACGATAGCCTCTCAGGGAACTTCGATGGGACTAATTTGAATCAGTTTGCATAACGTGTTCTGACTCCCTTGGGATGCTCGCTTTTCACAAATAGGAGTAAGCTCAACGTTGCTTCTATTAGGCCTTCTGATAGACTGTCTCGTCCTTTCCAATCTTTGATTTCCTTTAAAATGGCTCCTATAGGCAATAAGGATGCCGCGTCTCCATTTTACACTGTTAACCATAGCCCCAAATCAGTTTCTTTCTGCATACAGAGGAATGGTACTCAGTCAATGGGAAATGTTAAAGGTTGCGCCAACGTTGCGAATTTGACTGGGGAAGACAGACCTTTGTGTGTAGGCAAACCTGTCTACTTTGTTTGCGGTAATGTAGCATTTCCATGGTTACCCAGAGATTGGCAGGGAACTTGTTATTTAGGGATCCTGTTACCCGGGGTATGCATAGCCAGTACTGTAGAGGTTTCAAAGGTTCGTCCACGACGGAACGAGAATGGTGACAGTCCAGCACAAGTTCTGGGAGACGTAGCGAAATCTTTTGTGCCATTTTGGGGACAAATAAAGAACTCTGAGGGTATCAGGAGGCTAGCGAGAGTACTGGAGAGAACCATCAACCCGACCACAGACATGATCTATAATATGACTCTAGAACAGAAAGCAATAAGGTTAGTAGCACTTCAGAACCAAATGGCATTAGATGTCATCCTGGCTGAACGTGGAGGGGTATGTAAATTAGTGGGATCCGCTTGCTGCATTTTCATGCCAGATTCCTCCCCAACTATCTTCAAGGCAATACAGAATCTGCATGTCCTAAATTCAAAAGTGCATGTTCCCGAGGGAAACTGGGATCTTAGCGCTTGGTTCTGGGACTTCTTGCGATCTTGGGGTTGGAAGGTACTTTCGGTCTTGCTGATCATTTTGGGAATTCTGTTGCTCCTTTGTTGCTGTATACAGTGTCTACCTGGTATATGTTCAATGCTAGGGGGATGTTGCGCCCAGCCGATGGGAACATTAGGACGCAAGGTATACGCCCCAGACAAGAACTCCAATGAATATGTTCTGAAAGAAATTGTGGAAACCGATCTAATGGCAATTGATATCTCCAGTGGTGATTCAGGGTGTGTGGACATTGAGATGTGGAATTATTCGTAAAGTGATTAGAAGTAGTTTTGCGCTTGGCATAGGCCAAAAGGAGGGTTTGTCGAACGGGAAATCATATTATACCCTCTAGATCGTGTGTATACATTTATATCTATTGGCCTAGGCCAAGTCGCTCTGCGAGGAAATCCATGTTTCAAGGCCCTGACCTTAAATCTGTGCTAGACGCCATTTTAGGTTCATCTGCCATTTTAGATTCTCTCTCTAAAGTCACCCTGTGTCCTAAGATGGTGGACAGTTTCATTCCGAATGTAATATGGCCGTCTTGACCTCTGCGTACAAGTTAATGTATAAACTGCTGTTAAGACGGATTTCTGAACTCTGTCCTGGTGGCGCAGAAGTTCAGAAGGCCAACCTAATTACTTGGAACAGAGTAACCTCTGGACGAGCCAGACCAATCAAGGTAGCGATCGCGGCGGTCAAGACTAGGTCTCAAGAGGGGTGAGGGTGACTGAAAGCCCGCAATGAGTACACAAAGCAAGAGCGCTTACAAACTACTCCAAACAGTTGTTATATCAAAAATAGATACACATTTATTTTAAGGCCTTTAAAATAAGGACCGTAGCGAGAAAATCACAATATCACAATACTAAACCAACACATACCATATCAACACAATATATATACAAATACGACAGTCTTAAGCATTATAAGCACGAAATGTGTAGTCCACCTGCCAGGGAAGGAAAACAGGCAGTGCGATAACGCTTTAGACTCAGTTCGCCTTCAGAGGCACCTAACTAGATGGAAGTCCGAGCCCTGCGAAGAGTGGAGCCTTGTGCTCAAAGTACCTGCCACGCCGGTGCCAACGGGCAAAAGGGGAAGCTCTTCGGAGGAAGTCAGGCAGTTCAGTATAGTGCACACAGAAGAAGAACAGGTTCCGCAAACTCAAGCGCAGCCTCCACAGCGGGCAGAAGCAGAGCGCGAGTACGGCCAAAAGGGTGCTGTTTTTACACAGCAGGGAAAAGCAATGGGATACTGCAGGAGGGCGACCAGATCCTAGCTAAACTACTCACCGGTCCCCGAAGCAAGCAGACCCAGGCTTCTCCACGTTAGTTTCAGCAGCTGGCAGGCTCAGAAGAGCACGGAACGCCTCGTAGTCGTGTAGAGCAAAAAGACGTCCCAATCGACGAAACCGGCACAGTTTGTTGCCGCAGCAGGACAACGGAGCGGCCGTGTGTATTCAAGCCAAATGTACACTCCTCCCTTCAGACTTGGGAACGCCAAGTGTACGAAGCGTGGGAGAGTGACAAGGACTCGAAATACAACACAACCTGGCGGCGGGTACAGAGCAGGACTCCCTTGTAAGCTGGTCAGTCAACTGGATGGCCCAGAGACACTTCCGAAGGCTTACTTGGCAGGAGATGATGAAGTCGCCGGGAATAGCTGTTCCTGCTATTCCAAAGGTCGAAGCACCAGTACAGGCCTTCTGGTTCGATCCAAGGAGGAAAGGGTTTCACAGGACGACAGCAGTGCAAAGGAGGATTCCTTCAGCGGGTCACCAGCGATTCCTCGGTCCAGCCTCTTGGTTGCAGGATACTTGGCTCCTGTATTCCTTCGTTTGTGAGAACTCAGGAGATCGACATGGTAGTGGTGTTTCCAGCTCCCTCTTATCCACGGTTCCCTTCGCGCCAAAACGGAGGGGAGCCAATGGGAGATCCGCTCATCAACACACATACCATACGTGGACCAATCACGGACCACGGTGGTCCCAGGCATTCACACCACCCTAGACTCTCTGGCACCCAGGATGTGTATTGGGACCATACATCCCAGCCCACACCCTGGAGGCACACAAACGACATGTAGAAGCCCGCGAAAGCAACCACGTTTCGCGGGAAAGTACATGCCCAAATAAGGAAGGCCCCGGGTCGCCCGACCTGGGGAAGGTGAAGAGAGCAAGACGGTCAGTGGACAGGACAAAGGAGCCTTGTGGTCTGGCCATTTTGGGAGCCAGGCCACCATTTTGGGTTCAGTGCGAAAAACGTGCTCAGAACGCCAAAAGGAGCTCAAAATAAACAAAACGATCGCTGCCACCATTCCAGTCCCTGAATGACTTGCACCGATCAAATACCATCCTAAAAGAGTATCTAGGGCCTGTAGAAGGCTAGAGACCCAAGAGAGCTGTAACTTAGCTTACAGTGCCCTCTTGTGTCATGTTGCACTAAAGCCGCAACACGATAAAAGAAACTACGGGAAACAGCGTTCCCCGGTACTGACTGTCTTAAGGGCATGTCAGTTTCCCCGTAAGAAAGGAGCGAAAGCCCAGAGGAGTGCGGCAGAAGGCTGCACTTCTCTGGCAAAGTCAAGCACAAGGTGAAAAACAACAGCAAAAAGTTTAGGGGTTGCCACATGGAAGGAAAATTATCTACAATTACGAAATCTTTCCTAACAACTGCCTGCAGGCCAAATGAGAGTCATGCACTAAGACCTTGGCCTTCGTTGACCTGTGTATAGAGGATAACCTGTGCCAACAAAGCTAATCCACGAGCACATGTTAAACATAATATAGTGAAATACTGAAATGTGAACATTTGTTTAACTGCATTGTATAAAGAGATGTGCGAAGGCTCAACAAGAAATCTGAAGACATACTGTTGCTATTATAACTCGTTGACAAATGTATTAAGGATAACCCCTAAATGTATAGATGCATAAATTAAGATGCAAACTCGGCACGAACCCTAGATCTGTGATGTATTAACTTGTAGGTGGGCTGGACATCATGTTTTGGACTGTATAAAAGGTGCGACTATGCTAATGTACAGCCACATTGACTGAGCACACCGAACAGGGCTGGAGTTTGCTGTGTTCTACTGAGGGCCTGATAGTTATCTGTTGCTTTGTCCTTTGAGACTGTTCAGTTATAGAATGAAGATCTCTGTATCTTTCTTTGTAACCCGCGTTTGGTGTATTTCCTTTTGGGGTACTCAGCCTCGATATCCTGATTTTGCTTTCACAACCCCACACCACATGTCGACTAAATGTAGTAGGGTCTTTCATAATATGCACAGTCAGAAACTGATTAGATGGTTTGTAGTGATTGCATATTTACTCTCTGGTGATTGTTTTTTTTTTATTGGATATGGTTTTATTAAACCTTTACAAAAGAAGAACGGTAAGAACAATAAAGAGAAAACATTTTACAATACATAGGAATAATTCATGTGCAATTAATGTATTGGCAAACAGTATAAGTATTTAAAAATAAAAAAAGAAAAATCACAGCCATAGGACAATCAAAGACTGCAGTTAGGAGTAATTAGCAATTAATAACTGGCAATTAGTAACTAGAAGGAGTCTATAGATTTTTGCACAGCAAAAAACAATTTCTCACATAAGTTCCAGATGGAGATTACGAATAAAGCCAGACAAAGCCAGACCTTCACGCACAGTTTGAGTGCACAGGCAGCATTGCCATACCAGTTCAGTTGGGTAACCCAAGTATAGAGATTTTAATACACTCAAGAATCTCAGAGGGCCTTCAGTTGCGTGCAAAACAGGATAAGGTGTTTAGTCGTTTTGGGCACTAAATGGCAAAATCTGCAGAGACAGTTAGTCACCAGATTTTGTTTCCACCTCAGTTTCCACGTCAGTTTAGTGTCTAGTGTTGGAAGGATATTCCAACGCAATCTAAATAGAACATGTCGATGATTCCAATTAGGAAAAATCGTAAGGACAGGAGAAGGGATACCACTCCTCTTATGTTCATGTGCTAAATGAAACATAGATATGTATGAGTGGAAAGAGTTGATTGTAAGGCACCAATCAAAATCCCACAGATTGTTTTTACTTTTTGTAGGATTAGTTGTTAGCTGTTCTAAATGTGAGCTGATGTTACAAAGTATAGTTTCACAAAGTTTAGAGAAATTGGATAAGAAGCCAGATCGACAGATATTACTCCCAACAAGTTCATATAAGGTGTTGGGTATGGGTACCTTGAGTTTAGCCTAAAGCGTAAGCATCCTCCAAAGAAATATAGCCTAGCTCATAACGAATAGCAGCCAAAGGGACCGTGTTAGGGAGAAGTAGTACCCGTCTCGGGATATCACCTTCAATTGCATCGAGTTTAGAGATAGTTAGTCCCGTGCATAGCTCCAAACCATATATCTATTTCGGGGCTATTTTGCCTTCAAAAAAGAGAAGAGCAGGTCTGATATAGAAGAAGCCATATTTACGATCGATTTTAAGAATCTGCCTTAGCTTTATTCAGGAGTAGGTTAGTCAGCCCTTTCGAGCCTCTACTAGCCCCGACGTAATAGCCAAGATAGGAAAAGCAGGTGGAGTTAGTTACTCTTACTCCCCCAAAGTTCCAGGAGTTGGTTTTCTTCCTGCAAGAACCGTTCGATAGGACTTTTTAGCAAGGTTAATGTTCAAGCCTTTTAACTTAGCATAGTTGGTGAAGACATCTAGCAGGCACTGTAGCCCCACCTTAGTTATATCGAATAATAAAACATCGTCCACGTAGGCCGACCAAATAATCTTCATGGAGCCAAGTCTTGTTGCTAGGAGGCCCTCCTTAAATAGGTGTTCCACTGCATAGGAGACATGTTGATTAAATACCCATTGTCTAAGACGCACCCCTGTCTAACACCACGAAATGAGCGGACCTCAGCTAACATATCCCTCTTTTGATTTAGGCGTATTCTTACACCCGCTTTTTATAGACCCCCTCCAGAAGGGACAATAATCCGCTCGGTAAGCCCCAGGATGAGAGATTACGCCACAAACTGTTTCGGTCAATGCAGTCAAAGGCTGCTGAGAGATCCACAGAGGCCATAAAAGTAGGGCCTCTAGCAGAAGTCCAAGCAGCCTCCAGAATGCACTTGACCACAATCCCATTGATATTTGTGGAGTGGAATTTGAGAAAGCCCGTTTGGAAAGGGCTCAAGAGGTGGCTGATTTTTTCCCAGTCCTTTAAGTGTGAAAGGAGTAAGGCAGAAAAGATTTTGGAGTCTGCGTCAATCAACGCAATAGGCAGATAATTTTTTGGATCAGATCTACTGCCACATTTGAAAATTGGAATCACATGTGCTGAGGACCAGGAGATTGGGCATACCCCAGATTGGAGTATGTTTTGGAACTCAAGACACAAGAGATTGGCCCAAAGGTTGGGGTCAGCTTTGAAGGTGTTGTTAGCCCGTTTGGGCCAGGGGCTCTAGATCTTTTGCACTTTAGGATTAGATCACACACGTTTTAATCTCAATGGGTGGTTCCCATTTAGCAAAATGGCCTAAAGTATCACAGATCGCAGCGTTATTAAGTTCCTGCAATGGGTTAGGAGCAAATCTATTGGAGAAGAAATCCAACCAGTCTTGTTCCGCAATTGGATTTAATAGGGCAGTAGCTAGATTACTATCTTGTCCGTTGACAATAGACCAGAAGGCTCCCAAATTTCCTTCATAATAACCTGGAGCATTAGTTCAGAATCCTGTTGCAGTAACTGATGTTTAATTGTTTTGCAAAAAATGTTGTAGTCTTGTTTGACCTTTCTAATGAGGCCCAGGCGTACGGTCATATCAAGATTTGCCAATTGAACTCTCCTAAGGTTTTTTGTTCTTGGTGGATTTTGTTAATGCCAGGTCAGTATTACAGCAGTGGGTGTGCCTACTAGCTGGAGTTGGGCACCCAGTGCAAGTACCCAGATCGCCTATCGCTGGTCGTACAAGAGAAGTGACTGTTGTAGTGTTGAAGGTTGCCATTTTCCAATCATATGTAGTCTGGGTAAGCCTAGCCCTCAGGTTAAAGTTCAGGGTGCCAATGTTTTTAGGTGACCACCGAACCGCAGAACCAGATGAATAAGGTGTAACCATAATTTGCGACTGATAGGACCCCTGGAGATGGCGAATCTTAAATATTGCTGTTAGAATGCCATGATCACTCCAGGTGTTCATAGGAATTTCATACAGCGAGCGTATACATAAGTATTCATCCATAAAGATGTAATCAAGCAGAGAGGAGGAGTGGCCACGCCGCCAGGTATGTCAAGTGGGAGTTTCAAGTAGCGATTGAGAGTGGCCTACCAGGGGCTGTAGGCCAATGTTACCCAGCCCAGTCTACCAAGCATAGCGTCCTGTGTTTTCCTCGTGGGACACAAATTCAACGTATTCAACACTGGTGATTGTGCTATGTTTGTAGCAGCTGTTCCCAAGGACAACACCCATATGTGATTGTGTGAATGAAATTTGAAATGAGAAACTATTGTAAGTAGCATGTTTGGTTGATTTTATTTCCTACGATGCACTCTCTATGGAGGTCATATGACATGGGTTTAGTGGTCTATTAACATATTAGAATGCATGTAGTGCTGGGTTCTTCAGGTACATTGAAGATACATTGTAACCTATGTCCCTAAATAGAGAGTTTTATGCTGTGAGTTGTGGGATATTTTACAAATGATAATTCCCCAGAGATGGAGCAGGCTGTACCAGCACAGGCCAGCAAGAAGTCTCCAGTAAACACCCTAGAGTGTGTGTAGGCAATGGTGAGCAGGCCTGATGACTCTTTCTCAGAAGATGTGGCTACTGATGTGGATGACATATTTGGGTAAATCCTGCATGGGGGTAAGCTCACCACCCAGTTGGAGGAGGAATCCTTCCAGTTTATGAGTGTGGTTGCAACAACAGGACAGACAATAACAGATACTGAAGGAGTTGTCAGGTAATATCCACCAGATGGGCCATGAGTTGCTAGAGAATATTGAGGGAGGACATGCAAGAGGATATGGTTGATATCGGCAGCATTTAGCATGCCTCTTTCTCATGCATCATTGCGGCAATGGAGGATCAGACTTTAAATGGGCTACCAGGCCAGCATGCTGCACACGAGTATGAGCCTAGTTACTGTAGACGTAATGCATCCCCTTGATTCTCTTACACGTGGAATGTATGCACTTTGTTGGGCCCTGACTTCTTGTTGTGATAAGCTTGGTTGTTGTGATAAGCTTGATGGTGGTGTTTGGGATGTCTACTGGTATGTTTTTTTTCTTTGGTGTGCCAGTGCCATGTCTCTGTTTTTTTAAGCAAAACTCTTTTACTTTTGGAGGTGTGCATGGAGTTTGGTCTATCTTTTTTCTTTTTACCAAGATCAGTCATGGGCATAGGGAGCGCTTTGTAAGTGCTTTGTTCAATCCATCAGGCTTGACTCTGATGAATCACCTGCAGCCATAATTGTTCAAGTTCTGTCACAGAGAGTGTACTGCAAGCCTGCACATAGGGATTTACGGGATGTCATTTATCAACCCCAGTTTGGGTTAAATGCTCCTTACATTCATTAATACACTGTTGTGATGTGTGGTCATCTGAAGTGTTGTTACATTACTCGGGCTGTTGGGCAGGGTGTTGGCTGATTGCTTCAGTTCTTGCTTGCAGTGCATCATCTCTTGATATATGAGTGTTTCTGAGGTGTGTGCCTGGAAGTTGTCTTGTTGTTCTCGCTGGCAAGTTAGATGATGTGATGATTGCACCACACTGATGCAGAGGTGAATGGCAGAGGATGTAGCTGTCATCATACTGGGTCATTTACATTCACATGCATGATGTGTCCCTTTTGCATCACAGATCACTTGGATATTGATAGAATGCCAATGTCTCCTGCTTCTGAAGATGTTTTCAGTTTGTTGGGAAGGTAGGAGAGCGTAGAGCCAGATGTGTGCTGTCAATGGCGCTAAGATCGCTGGGCAAGTGTTCAATGGCATAGAAGTCATGGGCAGCTGTTAACCTAGTCTGCAAGGTGCATTGAATGGCATTGTGTTCTAGAGGTATGTTATGATGCACTGGTACACCCCATGCAGGCATAGTGAACTTGTGTTCTGATATTCCCCCTCTGATTAATGTGGTGAGCTGAAATGACCATGTTGAAAAGAATTGCAGGCCTAATAGCATCTACAAGTGTAGGGGTACAGCATGTGAGTGCTTAGTGCATGTGCTAAATCCAACACCCACTCCCTCAGTATACACTACCTCACATTCATCTTCACATGACGTGGTGCATATCTAGTTAATGAGTACAAACCTTTTTCAAAAGTTGCACCTTTGGTTGAATACATTATTTTAATAATTACATTGTTATTGATTTTGTTGTCTGACAAATGGGGGTGCAGTTATGTCCTTAAGTGGTCTTGTTAGGAGTATAATAAGGTCAATGTACATTGCTTTGGTTTTTTTTTTATATTTGCTTCTGTGCTCTCCTGTTTTGAGTATTTCTTTTTGCATTCAGTAATCCCAATGTCATAAATCAATGATATAAGTAATCCATACGCTTATTTGGTAGTTAGGTCAGTCTCTACTTAGTGCTTTTTTGTCGTAATACTAAATGTGTTCATATTGAGGCCTTTAGCAGTATGAATTTTAGATTTGAGTTTGTTATGGTTTCACAATGTATGTTTTGCATATGTTGCCGATGGTATCCAGTGATTTTACTGAAATCATTCTCAGAGAGTTATTTTATAACGAAAGAATTATAACGAAAAAAACATTGATTAAAAAAAGTACATAGGGTATGGGGTTAAAATGGGTGAGGAAGGGCCTGGGGTGGGGTTAACAGCAGAGGGAAACAGGGGTTTGGGGGGGCAAATGTATATATTGTTTTTAATCGATGTGTTTTGGTTATAATTGTTTCGTTATAGAATTCCTCTCTGAAAATGATGTCGGTAAAATCACATAGAACCGTTGCAGGTACGTGCTCTTGAAAAAGGGTTTGCGGTGAGAAACTCATTAAGCTATTTCCATTTGTTGTGCTGCATGGAATCAGCTGCCTGTGTGTGGAAAGGAATATTTGTGTAATTCCAGAGGAGTGAAACTTCGTGAATCGTTGAAGAATGTAGTTTCTGTGGTTTGTATTTTTGTCCACAGTTTGGTTGCGCAGACCCTCAGTGTTGAATTTCTCAACTCATTTTCATATTAATAAACGACCTCATCTGTCATTCAGAATATTGTAGTCGGATAGTGAAACTCCCTCTGCCCCCGCCTCCTCATTCAGGCACTGTTACTAGCATGAGCAGTGCCTGATCCGCCATTGTGGGGAGGTTTTCATTTCATGTTGCCTTTGTACATTGCTCCTGCTCCTCATGGGGACTACGTTTGAGGGGGCTACGTTTGAGGGGGCGACAGCGCTATATTTTCAGTCAGTTAGGTTGGATTCACACTTTTGTCATGTGCCTCCCTACCAATGCCCATGACACTTCCCTTTAATGATATGATAGATTATTTATAACGCACTTAATACCGAGAGGTTTCTAACTGCAGACCAGGGGATCGAACCTGTGGTGCTCTGCGCGGTCTTGCTTCCAAGGCGAGCACGTTGCCCCTGAGCTATCCTCCCGAGACCTTCACGCTCCTTTATCCATATTCTGCTCCTTTGCGCCGTGGTTGCCTCCAAAACCTTACCGATTCCGCCATGGTGAATGGAGCAATTACCGCCCCATTCCAAGGTTGGCGGGGGCGGTAATTCCCCATTCACCATGGCCCTTCCCCATTCCCATTTGAGCCCCCATAGGGCTCAATGGGAATGGGGAAGGTGCTAATAACGGTACCGCTAATTGCAGTACCTTTATTACCTCCAAAGTCCCTTTGCGGGTCGTGTCCTTAACGCCTGGTAAAACCAGGCGTTAAGGGAGGACCCGCAAAGGGACCTCGGAAAAGGGCGGTAAGGGATTACCAGCACCAGTGCCCTTACCGGTACCGGTATTCCCTTACCGCCCCTGCTTGGGCAAGGCACATGGGGCTCTGTGTCAGCACAAAGTGGCCTTTTGGGGGTTTTACGCCAGTACAAAGTGGACGAATACTCTGCAAAGTCACTTCATAAATGTTAAAAACCATTGTTGCATCGGGCTCATTAAGAGTTATCTCGTACTGCCTGCATTTGAGCCTACGGAGAAGCTAGTTTATAAAAACCAAACAGTGTGTGCATATTCATGCCTGTGTTGGAAAAGGGTTTTTGCATAGAGGAAAGTTTGCCCCGAAGGTGGCATTAATAATTTCTTTTGAAACGCATTGCTTCTTGTTGCGCAGACATTCTGCCCAGCCTGATTTCAAGTGCGAACACTAAATAAATCATTTTCTATTTGATGACCGACTCGATATTAAAGAAGCAATGAGATTTCTTTTTATCGAGCTGGCTAATCTGTGCAGGAAGTGCGAGGGGCCGGGAAGGTAGGCCTTTGATCCTTGGTGTTGTAGAAATCAAAGGATTGGAGCTCAGACATATCCAGTAATGTTAATGACAATATTAGCAAAGAATTCATGCTCTGTCTCATGGGGATAACAGGAGATTGTCCAGACTCCCCAAGTAGACAGAGTGGGAATATCCGCGCCTTGTTATTCTCCTACTGAGATGGTTGATTATCAGGCTGGAAGATTATAATTCTTACAATAAAACAACTTTACATTTACAGTGATAGCTGTCTAAGACTGACAATATGACTTCAATTGAATGGAAAAGCTTAAAGTACATTTGTAGCTCCAGTAGATGAACGTGGGCGGAATATTGTCAATACCGTTTTCCGTATTTATTATGAACACATCCCTGGCCGATCTTTCTGTAGCAGTGTTAGACATGTCCACATTATTAAATAAGCAGGGGGGAAACTATTAGGAAATTGCTGTCTTTACTGTCAGCATCCAACAACCAATAAACTGCATTCCAAGACCAAAGGACAGCAATAAAGTTCACACTACTACAAAAGATGACAATCATGATAGTAATTGAAATGAAAAAAACATATATCACACACTTCAAACAAATAAGTAAGGCAAAACCAAAAATGCCCTGTTAAGCCTCGGGTATCTGGGACTCCTCACATCAATATGACAAAACAGAGGAAACAGACACGGAACATTTAAGTTTCAGGGAATAACACAAACAGAAACATATATAAGAAGGAAATCATGAATAACTACTAAAGTGCCCCTCCTACTATTCCTACAAGGTCTGTTGATACACTAGGTCAGACTAAAAAGACACATATGTGCCGGAACCTAACAATCATAAAATGTCCTGATTTTAAATACAAACCGCTGCCTTGGGATTTCACTTTGTAAAAGAAGCATGCACACTTATATGTGTTCTCTCCTCTATCACACTCCTGCTCACATACACACACACACTTACACACACATGAGTGATATTAAGTATGTCGATAACATTACTGAATGCATAAACATACATAGGTGCTTTCGACTAACATGTAAGATACAGATATATTACTTGTTTATATTAGTGCAACACACAATTCATGTATACATAACCTGCTCATGTTTATGTGATGGGCTATGTCATAGGATACATCACTAAAGCGGACAATAACTGATAATATTATTAATGGCATTGATGATGGTGTAATTGGTGCTGTAACTAGGAGCAGGGATGCTAAGTTTCAGAAAGCTAATTTATCCAATTTCTGGATTTCCATTCAGCAAAGATGCAGTATATTGCAGGTGACAAACGAATGTGGTTGTGTGACTTTGGATCAGCTCGATGTGTGCATCTGTTAAATAAGGAGTGATGTGAGGAAAGCGAGTCAAGCTCATGACAACGCCTCAGGAATAGAATCAGGCGCTGTTCCCATTGATAGATGTGTCTCCCTCCAATGAGCTTTTGTCATGTGCCTTTTGGGGCTGAGTTCTCTGGAATAGGATCATGCCTATAGCTGTATTCAAAAGCAGCTGCGCAGCAAGAAGACAACTTAAGGTGAATAACGGAATAGTTGCTACATTTTGGAAATAGGATATAGTGTCAAGGAACTCTGGGTCTCCAGGCTTAACAATAGCTCACTTTTCAAGATGGGATGACAGAATCTTTCGAAGAATATGGTACACAATAACACAATCCTACACTCTCCAAACTACCAGGCACTGCTTATCAAGAGTTCTGGACATAGTACAAAGGGACAGACTGGTCCATCTCTCACCTGAAGGATGAGGCAGGCAGGATAAGAATGGTTCTGGCAAAAGTGGGTTTGTCACTAGGCAGACCCAAAGGGGAAGCTCAGCGTATCTTTTATCAGGCAAGAAAAGACCTGTGGCTGGTAATCCGAAAAAGGTTCAAGGGTGTGGCCCACATGTGTAAAGTGCATCCTGGTAAGGTTCTTGTGTTTCTAATAAGGCAAATTCCAGGGATAGCCTACTACGTCAAAATAAGTATACAAATAGAAAGACGGAATATAATGCAGGTGCAGGTTCCACCTTCAAACATCTGGCATTCCTTTACTACCTTCCTTGTACGGCGACTATGTACCTCTCTTCTACCTGACAATGGCATCTCTCATATCTGTGTCAGCAAGTGAGGCAGAACAACCTAACTGGCTGGCCTGAAGATATATATGGTACAATGCGATGAAATCCTGCATCAAAGATCACCCTAATTTGGTCACAATAGTTGGTGATTCAACAGTTACTTCGAGGAAACACAAGTGTAGACTTTTTCTGGAAAAATACAAAAGTGGCATGAGGCCTAATAGAAATCTCAGCCAAAACAAATGCACTGAATTCACGCATGGCTGGGTAAAAGGGTATACCATAATTTCATCGCCGCACTTTTCATCGCATGGTTTTTTGCTGCAATTTTTTTCCCGAAAAAAAACATCGAATTTTTTGGGGGGGTACATTTTATAAAAAATGGGTTTGGGTGTTTGGGATGTTAAAAAAATCTAAAAAAGAATGGGCAGTTTGGGGGGTAACCCCCCCAAAAAAAGAAAACAAAATTCGATGTTTTTTTTTTAAAAAAAAATCGCGGCAAAAAACCCAGCGATGGAAAGTGCGGCGATGAAATCACATAGAACCAGTAAAAGAGTCCATATCAAAAACCCACACCTCTGAAATAGTTTTTTCGCCTAATAAAATACAGTTGGAACAAGGATGCCTATTATGATTTTAAACGATGCCTTAATTTAGATGCAGGTATCCATTTGTCACTTTATTTTATATCAAAGCTCAAGTAATGTCTCATTGCTTTCTGCAAGGCTTGAACTACATAAATCCCTTGCTTGCCTATATAAATGTATACCAAATGCTGGTCTGTGGATAATAAACTAAAGCAGTGACTCCCAATAATAAGACTTTTATGTTGGGAAATTTCAAATTCACCCAGGAGGCTGAGTCTTGCATATTTTAATTGGACCCCCTTGGTATACATCCAAACATGATGAAGTTACAGGTGGATTTGGGTCAATCGAACGCAGTTGCTTACAACGACACTGTTACAATTGATAAAGTTACCATTGATCACAATTACCAGGTGCTTACAACTATCTTGAATCCTGAGGCTGTAGAAAAAAAGAACAAGAAAAATGTAAGGATATAAAGAACATCACCTCTAAAAAAAAAAGGAGAATCAATACATTCCCGAGAAACCTTAGAAACCAAACTGTTTCCTCACCCTAATGACGTTAGTGTGGAAGCTCATTCACAGTCCAACTTGACGACTTAGAAAAGGAGAATCGAGAAAATTGACCCGCAATAGGAAAAAGTGGCGGTTTACCATTTAAAAGCTTTGGAGGGAAACATCCTACCTTTCCTACAAAGGGCTAACAAACATAACAATACTCAGGAGTTCGAAAATCTCTCCATTCATGGTGATGAGTCATCTTTCACTTGGGTTTCCCTACATTTAGTTCCATCCAAGAGTCTTGATGTCACAACTTTGTAGCATGAGGTGGTAGAATTTGCCTCCATTCTTGCAAAACCTCTCCCTGTTCACAGAGTATAAGAGAGACACTGATCCCAGCAGGAACCTTCTGAACTAACTTCCTCGATCAACTGTCTTTAACACAAAGAATGCATATAAGAAAACTAAGAAATGTGATGATCATAATTCTTTTTGGGTATATGGCGTGCTGAGTTTAGAATTATTCTTGCAGGAATACTGACTTTGTCCTTAATCGGGGGAACGTATTGGGCCCTCTTCATAACATCCCAAGTCTGAGAAATGTATAAACTAAGGACTGGGCGCAAGTACAATTTCAGGACATGTAAAGAACTGATATTGTATGGCTGTATATGCGCTCTAAATTCGTGTTTGACCTTTTACTCTCTGAAAGAGTCACATTGCTATCTATGGTCTATTACCTACACAGTTCCCCTACAAACAAGAAAAGTTGACACCGGGTGGGGGAGGAGGGGTGGGGTATGCGGAGAACCCTGGGGCAGGAACTATAGGAGACGCTGAAACACGAAGATCAATCCTTATAAAGGTTAACAAGAGAAACAGGCTGACGCATGCCATGGGCTGGTCATGGGTACCAGCTATTCTTGGGCCGGATAAGACCACAAGAAGGATTAGATCTGGAGCATCGGATTACAGCATTCACATAGCCTTTTGGAATACACAAGAACATAAGCAACTTTTTTAAGATAGGATAGGAGGAACAAGACGTCCCATTATTAACTTACAGGATGTATGGCTAAAGGATTCATAATTTCTAGATGGGTACATGACATTCATACAACCCACAAGCCAGAGGTTGAGGGAGAGGCCTTATGGGGGCCTCATTACAGCTATTAACAATGAGATTGAGGTTGACCGGCAAAAATGGGACTCCCACCGGGCATCCTTACTGTGGTTCTGTTAAAAAAAAACTCTGAATCCTTCTTTAGAGGGGGGCCCTTTGCATAATTAATACATACTGGAAACCCTAAGCCTCCGACAAACATGACATGTTCTACCATATTGCAATATTGTTAGAGGAATGGTTCTTCACAGATTTGAACTGTGACTGCCACAAATTCCTAAGCCCCTTCTCATAGTAAAGGGGAAGACCTTTTCACTAATAGTTATGGTCACAGATGGGCAGATCTCATGAATGAATGAGATATGTGTTGTCTAAACCTGGAATGTGTTAGTATAAGCATGCCTGAGTACACAAGGAAAAGAGGAAATTTAACCTTTATTATTGACTATATGTTTGTTTCCCAGACTTTGTTGGACAGTTGTCTGGGCTTTAATTTTCACACAGCTGATCATAGTGACCATTTCCCCTTAGTGGGCTCTTTTGAGGGTAAAGCTGTATACCAAGGGCAAGCGTTTGACATAAGATGTATTGGTAAACAATGGGGTAAATCACATTAGTTGGAGACCCAAGTTAGTGGTAAGATTTAATCATCAGTTGGCAAGATTATATGGAAGTATCGCCATGGAGGAAACGCTAGAGCTATTTTCTGCTTTTTCCAACTCTTTCAGCAATACTGTATTCAAATGGTCTGAACGACAGCATATCCAAGGTTTCACTGGTAGAAACATGAAAAATCAGAACTTTGACAACAAAGTTCAGGAGAAAAAGAAAGAATTAAGACAATAACTGTGAGCTCCCCAAAAAATAGATCTGTCAAAAAATAACCCTACGAGTTGGCATAATGTGAAGGCCCTAAAGCAGACCTATAACAACTGGCTCAAGGGGCAGAATATAAAGCTCTGTCAATTCGATGGAGAAATTATATCAAAAGCTTAAAAGCTCTAACTCTTAACAATATTTATGTTTTTTGGTCAATATGAATGAGGATAGGATACACCTGGAAAGTAAGCAGTTAAACCTCATGCCTGAGCATACCTCGGAAAAGTATTGCCACGATTTATATGATGTATCAAGGGGAGACTAGGAGTGCTTGCCAAAGTGGGATATAAAGGTGGAGAGGGTTGACATACAATAACAGTTCAACAAGGTGAACCCTTCTAGAGCCTCTAGACCTGAAGGGTTATCGACCTACGTTCTTATGGGGGACATTACTTTGTGGCCTTGTATACTTCTGGCACAGTTTCAGAATGTCCATAACACTAAAACCATACGTGAATCCTGGGTGATGTCCTACTTGATACCAACTTTCAAGAAGGAAGATAGGGTGCAACCCAAAAATTACTGTTCTATAGCCCTCTTGGATATGGGAAGTAAAACATTTTCCACCATAATCCTGGGCTGAACTCACTAACAGATTGGATGTAAACCAATCCGGATTTTGTAAGGGCCTGGGTACTCAATTCAATGGCTTTTTCTTATCTCTGTTACTTACGATAAGGAAAGTTGAGAAAGGGACCCTGTATGTAGCCTATATTGACCTTTTCTCTACCTTTGACGGAGTCAGTAGAGTTATTATTTGGAGAAAGATGAAGGATTGGGGTGCTCCTGATAGCATTTTGGAAATCTTGATTTCCATCCTCACAGACACCAACCAAAAGGTAAGACTAGATGGAAGTGGACACTATGAAGCAGACCCATCCCTTTAGTGTGTACTAAATGGGGCCAATATTCTCAAACGGCTAATACCGCAACTGGAGACAAATCGCCTTCCTACCCTGTGGCGTATACACTATTACAAAGCAAAAGGAACGCTCTAGCAATTGTGTGAATCACTTTTGTCAATTGGAAAATACCTAAGGTGTGTCTTTGAAATAAATATAGACCTATACCCAAATTAGATTGTAAAAAATAAAGTCTCAATTTTATTACATCATTTATAACACACATTTTTTATATATAAAACACAAAAAGTAACAGATAAATTGTTCTGACAAAGGAACAAATATAAATGGGAGACCCATTGCAGCAGTTCACCATAGTTCGGGCACAACCATAGCAAGTAACTCGTTAAGACATCCAGTTCATGTCTGTTTAAGTGGTGTTGATGGCACCTGTATTCCTAGTCATGTAGGATCTAAGGGGACTCCAATAATCTAGGGGTCTGCTACTAGATGATAGTAAGTTTTTAATTTAGCCATGCCCGGAAGCCCGGTGCCTTGCACTTACCCCAAGCTCCAGCAATAAGTGTCCTGGCTACCACTGATGCCATACCAAGAAACCTCTGTTCAGACTTGGGACCATTCTCTATCAAAGCCAACAACCAGAGCTCAGCTGAGTACTCTTGTGAGGTAGAGAGCATCTTAGACACCCCCTTTTCTATTGCCTCCCGGAACTGTCGTATGCAGGGGCAGGCCCATACCACATGAAAAAAGCACATCTGCTACATAAAGAGGATCTTATTGGCTAAAATCGGTGTAATCTTGTCAGGGAATATTGAACCTGTTCTAGGAATTTAAAGTGTGTCACCGGTAACCGATTATTCAAAGAGACACCCTGGGCCTCATTACGACTTATGCGGAATGGGTTACCGGGTTCCGCTAATGGATGTGGACCCGTTAACACCATTCCGCACAATTCCGAGGTCCCCTCAAGGGACCCGGTAAGGACGCCTGGTAAAACCAGGCGTCCTTACCGGGTCCCGCGAGGGGAAGAGGGAGCTAACAACGGGCCGGTCGTAATTGCCCCATTGTTAGCTCCCTCTCCCATTCCCATTGAGCCCTATGGGGGCTCAAATGAGAATGGGGAAGGTCCGGGCCTGGGTTCCCTGAGGGAGGAATTACCGGGCCCTCCGAACTCAGAATGGCCTGGTAATTCCCCATTCAGGGAACCCGGTAAAGGAGCCCGGTTTGGCGGCAGCCATGCCGCAAATAGTGGCATGGCTACCGCCAAACTCGTAATGAGGCCCCCGTGTCTATATGCAAATACTTTTCTATTGAGAGTCTGTGAGCTCCTTACCCAGCGCCTCCTACCAATTAACTCTATAGCTGTGCACATGGGGGGATTTCAGGGATCTAATGATTTTATATATAGTGGAGACCAACATCCTATCAGACATAGGCTGAATGACATACTGAAGCAATGGGGAGGGGGCGGGCGCTCGTGGGTAATCAGGCCATTTAGATTGAAGCACCACTCATAAATGATAATATAGCGGCATTGTGATTGCGTTCCAATCTCCTTTCTCCTTCAGGGCGTTCCAAGTGATGAATTGTCCCTTCACTATAAGGTCTCCCAATGTGTTAATCCCCAGCTTCTCAAAGTGCTGGTGGAACACCCTCTCGTGGGTGATCAGCACTCCCCGCACTGCATATATAGGGAGTCCAGGACTGTTGCACACTGCCCCATCCATCAATCATCCGAGGTGTGCCCATGCTTTGCAAGTGACCTCCACTGGTCGAATATCTGACTGTCCCACCATGTTAGATCCCTCCCACACCAAACCCCTCAGATCGTCTGATAACATTATAGCCTTTTCTAATGATGTATGTGGTATTGTAGGAGATGGCGACCACCACCATACTGAGTATTGTATCTGGGCAGCAAGGAAATAGTAATACATGTCAGGGTATTCTAGGCCTCCCTCTGCGTAAGGACGAGTCAAAGTGCTATATGAAATTCTGGCCTGTCTGCCAGCCCACACTAACCGAATCATCAACATCAGTAATCAGGACTAGAATGCAGCTGGCAACCAGATGGGGGTAATATTAAAAAGATATAGTAATTTAGGAAGAAGCATAATTTTTGCCAGAGAGATCCTAGCTGCTTGAGACAATGGGAGTAAGACCCCCTCAACTCTACACTCCAGATACTCATGGCCTTTCAGATCATTCTTAGTGTAGAGCATAGCCGGGGACAAAACTATGTGTGTTCCTAGGTTCTGTATCCCTTATGGACACCACGTGAAGTATCCCCTTATATCATTTTGGCGCACCCCCGGTGTCAGTGGCAACAATTCCGATTTTTACCAATTTATCCTTAGCCCCAAGAGGTCACCAAAGTGCGTGATTGCCTGCACCAATGGCTGCAAGTTGTGATATAGATGCATAATATATTACTACATGTTGTGTGCATATAGGGAAATGATGGAGACATGAAAATGTATTTTAACACCACAATGGGCATGGTATTCCCTAAGAAAGCAGGAAAGCTGGCTTTATAGCTAAAGCAAATAGGATACGGGAGAGAGGGCACCCCCGACATGTGCCACATGTTGGATAAATATAGTCTGACCACAGCTGGTTAGTATACACAGCAGCCTTCAAAGCGGTATACAGCAATCATATCCATACTCCAACCTGGAACGTCAAAGCACCTCAAACAAAAAGGGCCATTCTACAGAGTCAAAAGCTTTCTCTGCATCCAATGCGGCTATATCTATGGGAATATGAGAATTCACATGTGTGTATAAGCATCAATAGTCATCTTAGATTGTTCTGAGTAGATATACCTGGGATGAAGCGGGCCTGGTCAGGAAGGACCAGAGCCGGCATGTGCATGTAGCAGGAAATCAGCTAGGATTTTTGCCAACATTTTATAATCCGTATTTATCAGCGACAAGGGGTGGTAGGAAGAAGACTTACAGGGGTCCTTCCCCGGTTTCAACAACACTGTTACCAGAGCATTTCTAGTGGACTCGGGTAGGACCCCAGTCGCGAATGAGGACTCATTCATACTACGATGATGTGGAACTATAAGGTTGCTATATTATTTATATAAGTCTGCTGTAATGCTGTCGAGGCACGGAGCCTTGCCCCCTTGGAGGTAAAGGGTCGCCACCCAGATTTTCTCCTCAGAGGGTGGCTCATTCAAACTACCGCCAATGTCCTCGTCCAGTCAGCCCAGAGCCACATGATCTAAATATTGTGAAATGATGTCCCGTCCCAGTTGAGATTTAGAGGTGTATAACTGCTCATAATAATCCCAAAAGACCTCATTTATCGTCCTGGGATCTCGAGTGGTGGTCCCAGTCGAGTCTTTGACCTCTGTGATGCCCTCTAATTTATGTTCTCACTTAATAGCCCATGCCAGTGTGCGGCTGGAGCGGTCCCACACCCCATATGTATCTGCTGCACTAGGGTCCCAGAGAAACGCCTCCTCGATCTCCATAAGTGTGTGCATATCTGCTGTCTTTTCCCTGAGTTTGTCTAGGAGGTCATTGGTGTCATTTGACCCTTGCAGTCACTCTAGGTCCTTGATTTCCCATTTGAGAGTGGACATTGAGGTCAGTAGTGCCTTCAAGACTCTCCCCTCTCGCGACATACATCAGCCCCTTATATCTCCCTTAAAGGTTTCCCATATCACCCCATTATCCAGGATGGACACTACGTTTGCTTGGAAAAATTTATTTATGTCTTGGGAAATTTCCTCTCGAAACAGGGAGTCCTGAAGTATCCAGGCTCAAAATCGCCAGCGCAGTTGTTTTGGAAGGGGAGGAGGGTCTGTCAGCGAGATCCAAATGGGGGTGTGATCAGAGAGTATCCAGGGAAGGATCACAGCCTCACAAACCCAATGTACCAATTCAGATGAAACCATCACATAATATATTCTAGATGAACTACTGTGCACCCCGGAGTGGAAGGAGTACTCCCATATAGTAGGATATAACAATCGCCAGGCGTTGTGAAGCCCATGATATTCTGCTATATCCAACCCGGTCAGTGCTGGTTTAGGGAGGGATGTTTATGCCGATGAGGTCCTGTTCATATACAGAGAAAGCGCAACATTAAAATCCACCACCCATTTTATTCATAATGAGAAAATCTATGCAAATAGGAGACACACGTCTGAAAAACTCAGGCAATCCACATTAGGAGTATACACATTAATAATAAGCACCCTCAATCCCAGGGCCTCTCCCGGTAACAGCAGAACGCGACCCTCAGTATCCCCGATCTGATCATGCAACTTAACCTCCAGCGAGCAATGTATATAGATAGCCACCCCTCGGGAGTCTGATGTAAAGGAAGACCCGTATCTATGCACCCCCATCCTTGCATCAATGGAGGATTAAGTGTGTCTTTTGTAAACACAAAACATTAACACAGTGATTCTAGTGTCATTGGAAATCAGCCTCACTTTCTTCTTGTTGGTAAACCCATGTATTTTCCATGTCATAACTGAAATTTAATTCTTCGTCACCATGATAACCAATTACAAAGTAGTGTGACCGTGCCAACACAGTACGGGAGGGGCTGCCAATAGGGAGCAACCCTACCATGGCAACAAATCACAGCTCACACCAACTTGGTCACATTCCATAAGTGAACTCACATGCATGCACCACTAACCAACCCCCTTAAATATCCTGTTGCCCCTCCACCCACGCCAGAAACCTAAACATACCCACCCACAGTGTCCCCCACCCACAGAAAACCACAGAAACAACTAAAACCTACACAACACCCAGAGTGACTGCAGTAATAGGGAGCTGCTGCCGGCCGATGGGCTCCATTGGCCTGGGCTAATTTCTTAACAGTATCTAGTCTACCTGTCATCTACCAAATGTAAACTCATCTTATGGATTAAACACCCCAGTTAGACATATTTAGGAGCACAATGTGCGTTATGGGTCTTGAGGTGGAGATCGACGAGGGTCAGGCAGTTCCGATGCATACTGCTCCGCTGCTGCGGGTGTTGTGAAAAAAGTTTTTTGCCCACGTGAATCACCCGGAGCTTGGCTGGGTACATCATTGTGTATAGGATTATATATTATATATTGGCCTAAGCCACTTGTATCATTTTCGCATCATGAAACAATGTCGCCACATGTGAACCTGAAAATCATTGCTTGAGAAGCCATTTTGTGTAAGGTGGCCTTTTTGAGTTTTTGTTCTGCTCTCTGCTCATTGCATATATATATTCTGGTTTTCAGCTTGAGCACAGTAACCGACCGCTGCTTGAACTTTGAGTTGCTTACATAGTTAGGAATGCCAGTCTGCCACATGATTTCTTTTGTCTTATAATGAGAGAACCTTGAAGCTGTACATAAGCACAGGTAATCTGCCAACCCAGGTGCCGTTCTGTCTAGTTAGGCTATTATAGCAGGCAGCTAGAAAGAATTATACATGGCTGTATGTGCTCCCCCACAGGAGTTGTTATTCATTTCTGCTTGAGAACTGTCTGACCTTAGCACAAAGAGATAACATTGGCTGGCAAGACAAGGAATGCCACCTCGTTACAGGGAACATGATATGTTTTCCACCATCCAGAGGCACCCGGTTCTCAGATAGTAAATTATCTTGGCACTGGCAGCAAGAGTGTAGAATTTCTTGGTATAATGACTTATGTAGTAACCCCTTGAACCCTAGCCTGATTATGTCTGGACAAAGGGCGCCGGGCAATGCATTTGAATGCTGTGAAGTTTGCTATATATGTGCCTGTTATACTTGTGCTCTTTCTCTCTCTCCTCACGGTGTCCGCCTCTTAGACATTGTGGGGCGCTGAGATCCATTTGATCAAATGCTATTATTGAATAAATACATTTGACTTTGGATCCTCGTGACTGGCGTATCATTAGTATATGGTTGAATGCCTTGATTCCGGTCTTTGATCCGTCAGTCACAGCATATTTTTTGCCGATTGAAAAGTCCTCTTTTATTCTTGGACTTGAGGGCTGAAATCTGGAAATAGTCGGATCAACGCGGTTCCCCATTGCAGTTCTCCCTTTTCTCTTGCAGCGTTAATTACCACATCCCTATCCCGATAGTTGAAGATTTGTGCAATAATATGGTGTTGAGGGAACCCAGGCAGGGGTTGGCCACCAAGGAGTGTTGCACCCTTTCCACAAGAAACATCTTGGAGAAGGGGGGTCAGCCAGCACTTCCATTAGCAGTGTTTCGAGACATTTTTCCATGTTTCCAATGAATGTGTACTCCAGCACTCTAAGAATACACACATTATTGTGTGGGATCTCCCCTCTAAGTCGTTGTTTTTTTAAGAGAGACACCTCCCATTGAAAAACTGACTCCTTGTCCTCTCCCACTCTAATTCTATTCTCTGCTTCACTCAGATGCCCACATAGCTTGTCGATCTCAACTGCTAAGATGTCAATTTTACAGGTCAAACATCATTGTTCATGCCCAGGGTGTCCATACTAGTTTTGAGGGCTAGCAGAGTGTGAATAAGGGCCGCAACATCTAGCTTGGAGGGTCCCATGCCCATTGGCTGGCGTGGCACTGATGCCTCCATTATAGTGAATTGGTCGGGTTTAGTCTGTTTCTTGGGGTTCACTATGGCACTCTGCCCCATAGGATGTCAAAGCCTCAATAGTTAGCAATAGTCTGTTAATCCTGTGCTGCATATATCAGCTGGCCCCCACCATGTGCCCAGTAGTGTACCTCAAATGAGAGAGATAGATATGCCACGTTACCCTAAAACATACACAACCAATCTGCCGACCAGCACACGACCACAGTACAGTGTCAGCTTGGCGGTCACCCCGCTGTTCTTGACTGCACGGCAAGGGTGTCTTGAATCAGGGGTCCGAGCGCTCCCACCTCCCCTCTCCCTGAAGTGCAGGCAATCCACCCTGAATGGATTGTTGATGTCGGAGGCATACAAAGACCAAACATAGCAAGAATGAATTCAGGGTTGAGCTGCTCTTGATTGAAAGCTCTGGGTCCTGGTCGCTGTGGAGGAGGGGATCTCCACCAGTATTCCATTCCGCACCCTTCGAGATCCTACTTCCTCAGGGACCTGCCCTTCAGTTCTCCATTGTCAGGCCCCATGCGCAGCGGGAAGACATAGGCATTGTCATATGCCCATTGTGTGCCTTGTGCACCCTTGGTGCAGCGCTGTGAGGAGGGGGGCTCCGACATGTATAGAACTCCAGCTTTGGGTTGGGTGAATAACACTGGTCCATGCGATCTAGCCCCTTTCCCGTTTGCATTTTTATACTTTGTAGTCTTTTATTCGCTTTCTGACTTGACCATGCTATGTGGTGGTCGGTGGCTGCATGGCTACATAGAGATCATCATCCACGTGTTGGTTGGTAAATTAAAGTGAAGAAAAGTGTTCTTCTATGTAGGCCTTTGCACATTCATCTCTACGTTAATCGTATAATCCAACTGTTTAATGAGTAACAATTAACTGGTTTAATTCAATTATCTAAACAGTTTTACATCGGTGAGAATTTTATTAAACGCGTGCCAACATTACTACGCTATGAGACACGTGAATGAGTTTCGCCTTTTCCTGGGCTTTGTCAAGGCACTAATACATTGATTTATCGCATCCAGTATGATTCAAAAATACATTTAATTCATTAGCACAATACAAGAAATGTTTTCATCAATAATCCATTAGCAACGTTTTTTGATTGGCTTTTGGTTGTAGTTTGTGAATTAACACATTTCTGTGGTCCTAAGGGTTTAGAAAAGAGTAACAGGGGGAATAGGATTAGTCTGTGAACTGTCGGTGTGTAGGAAGGAATCACCCAATAGTTAACAATACTGTTTTAGGATAGTGGAGTCCTCACCTTACTCCGGTGAGTGTCTTCCACTGTCCTGGGATCCTGTTATTTATGCAGATACTGTGTCATTTCTCAGTTCATCTTTGTGCTGTGCAACACTTGATTTGCATACCTGTGATTGTGTATACCATTCCCTAAAATTGAGAAGTTGTTATGTACATTTTTGTGTATAGATTGTTTTTTGGAGAGGGGTTTCTAAATATTTTCTATATAAACACTGTCTATTTGTTGGTATCACTACATATTATCTCCACCAAAAATATCGCTGTATGTATGGTTTGCCTGGAACGGCCATAGGCAATATTTTGGGGGCAGATCATTTTTGGGGTTTTTGGGAGCAGAGGTCGCAGGGGTGTTCACTGTTCCTTTAAAAATAATGCAGGGGTCGTGGTGGTGTCCCCCGCAGGTTCCATGCCTTAATATTGCCGCAAAAATATGGAAATATGTTTGTATGGCGATATTTTTGCGGGGATATTAACACATGGAACATATTTGTTTTGGGCCTGGTATTTGGTTACCGGGTTTGATTGGACTCTCATTACCCTGGTTAAGTTGAATTTTGGTACAGTCCGGTATGCTCTGCTTCACCGTGCGTTTAGTCAACTCAAGGAGTGCTACTTTTGAGAGCACATAGCAGGGTGCACATGATTTTGCAAAGTTATGCCCATCAGTCTAGTTGTTCGGATTTATCTTGGACGTACTCAGTACATTCTTGTGGGCCCGACCCAATAATTCCATTCTGTTTCATGGGTTTCTTAGTAGTGTAAAAGTGTCGGCTTTGCCATGTGCCATCTATGAAGTGCTTGCTAATTCCATATACAGGTATTAGGTGCAGGATTAGGTAAGCATCAGTCTGTGCTATTATCCGTACAGGGGAGCCAATTGGTGCGTGCTATCTTTGTTGTTCGTTGTTCTTCCATAATACTAAGTTTATCATTATTTGTAATCTTGGTTATCTGTTTATATTGGTGCCGTTTGAGAAATTGTTTTCATTCAATTTAAGTCAGCAGCATCAGACCTTACTTAGCTTACATTCTTTGTTTCAGTGATGCATTTGTTTATCTGTTACCAAGTCCATGGCTGAGGTGACGTTTTTAGTTTTATTGTGTCTCTCATTGCGGCCGGGTCTAAGTTAACAGTGCTTAGTTTATTGTGCTGTGATTTCCTCTCACTTAGTATCCTGTGCCAGTGTTCAAAGGACGTTTGTTTTCTTTTATTCTCATCTAGCGCTGCCGTGGCATTCGCTATCTGTTGCATATTCAGTGTTATCATTGTCTAACAAGATTTGAATATGCTAAATTAAATTAAATTAGGGTACTGGTTTGAGTTATACATAAATGCCTCAGATGTCTATAGTCCCAGTGGTACAGCTAGCTATGAATAAGGCTAACACAATTTTCTTCAATGTTACATTAATACTTGTACAAACTAGTCCTTTAATTATATAACGTTTTAACAAGCTCTTACCTATTGGGAATTCTCACTGCTCAGAGCTTCGTGTTGCGTTTCCGCTGCTTTTGGATGGTTACAATCAAGTGATTAGTACGAGATGGGATATAGTCGCAATCTGTGACGTTACTGAGATGTCACATGTTCATGGCGTTCTGGTCACGTGACAGGGTTTCTCTCAGTGTCACACTTGTTTAACCTATTCGTCACTTTACATATTCTGTTTGCAGGGCCCGATTGTGTCAAAGGATTTGTATTAATGGTTTTTGTAAACAGATCTTCTACTAACAGATGGGAAATGTTTAAGGATGTTTTTGCACATATCAACTTTGATGCTATTGTTTTTAGATTTTAGTCACTTATGGTAGTTAATTCTGGTGAAATTCACTCTATTTTAAATTTAATAAGAAAATGGTTTTACCTTATAACAAAATTATTTCAAAAAGATAGTTTTTCATGCCAATTATTTTTTTTTAAATGTATACTTCTCTGCATTATATATACTCATCTCATGAGCTATCATGCCTCATGGAACGCATGTTTCATGAGAAATGTTTTCAAAAAGTTTATATATATATTCACATTATGGTAATCTGCTCAACTCATACGGTTTGCTAATTGGTATACCCTGTTGTTGTTTAACATATACACCCAGGGTCTATGAGGTTATACCTTAAGATATATTTGTACTGCTCATCTAGATGGATGCCAGAGATGGCTGCTATCATGCCTCAGTAAAAGCATGTTTGTGGTCTCGGGGTGGTTGGTGTAATTAGCAATAACAACCCCCCAGATGCAATTTCATGTGTTCAAGCACTTTTACAGGAAATGGTGCATGTCTGTATCAGTGTTTAATCCATCTGTTATAGTTCTTAGGTTACAGATTAATCTACATTCATTTTGTCGCAGACATTTTTCGCAGTCGCCCATTCTTTAATCCTGTGTTAGGTGTTTCGCTCCAAAGAACTTGATATTCGCCTTTTTGTCATTCAGATGGTTCTTGTTCCATTGTTCGGACAATTCTGATGGGTTGTCTGTATTTGTGATTGTTCCGAGGTGTTCTCTAATTCTTACTCTCAATTCACGAATGGTGCTACCAACATATATTTTGTTACACACACAGATGATTACATACATTACAAAGGTAGTCCTGGAGTTAATACATTCATTGATTACCACATTTCTCCCATTGGCAGTTTTGTAGCTTTGTATGTTATTAGGAGAATATCTACACATACTACAATTGGTACATTGAAATAAACCTTTAAGATGTTTGCCAGTCAAAATATTAGTCTGAAATTTCGTTTTTTCTCCTTTCATAAAGCTTGGACTGAGCTTAGAGTGTAATGTGGGTGCTCTGGTGTAGATTATATCTGATTTGTCAGATAGGTACTCCACTAAGTCGGAGTCAGGAGGTGCCCGTTTTTTTAGGAAAATCTTGTGAATTAATGCGTTATTTTCTGTGCACTGTGTTATCTTTCTTACTGTGTCAGATTGCTCTGTTGTACATTTCTTTTAGGTTTCAGGTAGTCATTTCTGTTCCCACTCTCTACTTTGTTGTTTGCTTTGAGTATACAGTCCTTTTTGTATCAATCTTGATTCAAACCTTTATTTGACGGTTGTACATTCTGCTCTATATGTATTTACTTGGCTGCAGTTCCTTTTGGCTCTTGTGAATTCCCAAATAGGTATGTTTTGCAAAGTCTTCTGGAGATGGCAACTGTTTGCCTGTAAGGTTGCATTCACTTTTGTCTTTTTGCGGTGTGTTCTAGTGTCCAATTTACCATCCTCTATATGTATGTAAACATCCAGGAATGTCACTTCTGTCCTACTGGTTTCGATTGTGAATTCTAAACCAAAGTAATTCCTATTGAGGTATTCACAGAATTCCAACATTTCAGCTTCATTTTCATTCCATATGATGAAGATATTGTCTATGTATCGTTGCCATTTAACCACTTTGTGTGACAATTTAGGGTGTTTGGTTGCATGCTTTTGTTCAAATTCACCTACAAATAGGTTAGCCATGGATGGTGCAAAGCAAGTGCCCATGGCTATGCCCTTTGTTGCTGTTATAGGATTTCATTAAATATAAAGATAATGTTTTTCAGTACAAATCTTATCAGTCCCTTGATCATTTGCATGTACATATAATGTGACACAGATACATTTTCACACATAAAGTCAATAGTTTTAATTGCTAAGTTATGTGTAATACATGTGTACAATGCTTTAACATCCATTGTTGGTAACATATATTCATCATTCCATTCTGTGTTATTTAGGATTTCTTGGATATGCTTGGTATCGCATATATATGATTTGAGTTTGTATACTTCTGGTGTAATGACCTTATAAATATATTTTGAGACATTTTCTGTGACCCACCCTATTCCACTTAGTATGTGTCTCATCTCAGGTAGTAAGTCATAATCTTTATGTACTTTGGGTAGGAAATATATAGTAGGGATCTTGGGTTTGGTGTTGCTCATAAAGGATTTCTCCTCATCCGTAATTAGTTGTCTCTTGCGCCATTTGGATGTTAATGACTGTAATTATTTGATACTCTGTGTTACAAAGCTTTACTGGACTATTTTGTAGCAGCCTGGTGTTGCTAAGTGTTTGTCAGCCAATGCTATATAGTCAATTGTTTTCATAATGATGATATTGTCCCCTTTGTCAGCTTCCTTTATCATTATCTTTTCTTTATCTGCCTTCAATTTGTCAGGAGGTGCCAGTTTTTTAGGAAAATCTTGCAAATAAGTGCATTATATCCCATGCACTGTGTTATCATTCTTACTGTGTCAGGTTGCTTTGGTGTACATTTGGTTGTAGGTTTGAGGTAGGCATTTCTGTCCCCACGGTCTACTTTGTTCTTTGCTTTGCTTTGTATAGAACTCCAATGGACCCTTTTGGGAGCCATCCCACCCATCCCACGCTCACCAGGATCAGAGCTGAAGTGACCTGTGGTGCCTTCCCAGCCGCTCCTCTCGCTGCATTCACTTCCGAGCCAGGGCCTCCAAGAACCTCTGGTGTTTGATAGCAATCCACACAGTGGGCAGGGTCTGTGATGGCCAGGCGCAGTCGGATACCAGCAAGTAGCCAAGGGCGGGATGCTCTTAGTCCGTTCCCAGCAGTCAACAACGGGGATCCCTGGTGCACCCGGAGTCTCTTTCCCTCAGAGGCTGCACACCGGCACCCGCCTCCAGGCAGCCACAAGCACTCCCTGCAGGCTCTGATTTCTGGGTATTATGCAACTCTGACACAGATGGTCAGTGGATTACTTCGTTAGTGGGGTAACTGGTACCGGGACATGAGGATATATTGAAGGATATGTGAGCCCCACCAGAGATCTCTCAGGCTGTGGCCCGTTTGTCATACATAATAATATTTAACACTCATAGTCAATAAAATCAATGGTGTTCAATACATTTTATTACACAGCCCGCGGGATTGGCCGTGTAGTTATAGTTAAGTTGGTAAACTCATAGGAAGAGCACTTTTTTGGTGGCTTATAATATAAATATAATCATACAATCCTACATATCACACATCAAGCCAGAATATTGACTTTATACACTTTTTAACTCCTGGAATCAGACCGTAGATTCAATGATCAATTTTTTCACCATTCTTATAAATGATAAGAGCAGTGGAAAAATTGATTTTGAAATATTATTTAGTATGTGTTATAAATTATGTAATATAATTGAGACTTTATTTTTACAATCTAATTTGGGTATAGGTCTATATTTATTTCAAAGATTATTTTCAAAGATATACCTTAGATCTTTTCCTATAGACGAATTCACACAATTACTAGAGCTTTCCTTTTGTTTAGTAATACTAAATGGGGCTGCAGTTCCTGTTTAGTACCCATTGTCTAAGGCAGAGGGAACTGTTGGAGGTATTTTGCAGTATTTTGTTGTGAGCTTGTTGGGGTATTTCGTAGTATGATGGTGAGCCCTAAATACAGAATTGCCTTAAAGTTCTTATACCAAGATCATGAACGGTAAGCCAAGATCGAACTTGGTACGCCCTAACTCATAAATTCACATTCCTGTGTTTTTCTATTTACAATACAATGTTATGCCCTTTTGGTGGTATCTCAGAACACACTGAGCAGGTAATCCGAATACTGACATTCATATAAACAGCCCTTGAGAAGGACTCAATTCACAGTGACTAGTTTTATTTTGTATTTTACCTCATGTGATAAAGAGAACTAGCCTGCGGTAAAATGCAACCACAACCCGCCACACAGTTCTCTGGGTATTATCACAAGCAACCAGAATACATAATAAGTAGTCAGAGGCTTATTTACCTTTCTCTCTTTCTCTTTTCATGTTTGTAAAGAATTAGAATTATGCAAAATAGCAAAAATAAGACGATCAATGCAGGATGATCTCATATGACATAGTGTGTTATTCAAAACATGGAAATAAAATATCCACAAATATAACTCATCTGCTGTTGCTTTCCCCGTGATAAATGAACTCTTCCCACATAACAGGCTTCAAGACACTATCTTGCGATAGATGCCAACAGTGCTGCTAAAGACTGACCTTGTTGTAGTTTCATCCAGTCTGCACAACCATGGCGAGTTTTCTGTTGTGGTTATTCATATTTAAGTTGCGTTGTTTGCAGCACCTATCTCTGAATCACTGCGGCTGACCAGTGTTTGAGAAAAATAAGGAATAACAACAGAGAAAGCGATGCGCTCCAAATGCTTATTTTGAATGATTGTTTATTAACTTAAACTTTATCTGTATGTACACTGTATTGCATTCATACAGAGGAGCTGAGATGTAGCAAATAGATCATAATTTCATTAGATTTGAAAGTAAATTCTTGCAGTACATATCCTTTTCATGATCATATTTTTAATATATCAAAAATGAAGTTTTGGGTGATGCAAAGAAAGTTCCAATATTTAGGTAATGAAAACGTAATGACTCTTGCTGCACTTGGCTCTCTAAGAGAAAAGGGGGATGGGAGCTCATTAGAGGTACAGTGGGAAATGCAGATATCAATCCTGTGGTGTTGAAAGGTGCAGATTGGAAATGTCCTGATCTTATACACTACAGTGCTTTGGGTCTGGTTAGCATGGGAGAGTGTGGCAGGGCTAAAGAAGAATGCTTAGTAGTGGCTCAGTTAGTGTTGATGTGCTAACAGATAGGCCTGTGGTGGCCTACTGTGTTTTTTGTGTGTGTGCATAATGTAACAAAGTAGGAGATATTAGAGGGTAGTCGGTAAGTTGTGGGAATGTGGGAGTAGGCCTTATAAGGCAAAACAACCTGCAACTCTGCACTCCTACCCGTGGTAATTTCCAGACAAGACCCATTGCACTAGTTTCCAATTCTACCCTTCTCTCTCCTCACTGTTTCTTTCTCTCTCCCCCCCTTGCTCCTTCTGTCTCAAACAGATACCTTGTACCTCATGGGGAAAAAAAGAAGCAACTGAGAGTTGGCAGATGACGGAGAGGGATGGTGTGAAGACACATGCATTACCATAACCTGCTAAGGCTTATGTGAGGCAGGAACCTGAGGTTCAGTGGAAGGGCAGATTTAATTTGGAGCGACCAGTCACCTATTTCACCTTCCTTAGTATGTTGGTAAGCAGTCTGATATATGCCTCAAACCGTACTCTAACATGCTCAGATGCTGTGCTCAGTGGCCTTCCGGGACATTTGCCCATCAAGGGCATGGCCCGTCGAAGCAGGCAAGGCTTTTGTAAGGGGATGGTCATTTCGCCACAAGGTATACCATGCTGTCTCTCACAAGCCTCAAACTCTTATCACACAGTCCATAATGAAACTGCCTCACCCACTGCCAACAGCCACAACTAAGTAGGTTTTGATGCAGAACCAGGCCTTTGGTATGATAGACATCCATCTGATGATTTCACATAAAGCCTTTCCTTCTCTGTAAATAATAAAGATAGAGTATCAAGTAACATGCTCAACTCTGAGATCTGTGCAAACTACAGTCGCAGATGCATGTCCAGGCAGAGCAGACTAGGAACTTGTTATTTAAGAGGGTGATCAATTATGTACAATTACATTTGAATGTACATACTATTACAGGTCCATGAAGTGGGAAGAGTCATACAGGAAGTTATATCTAAAATACATGTTTTTTCCATGCCAGGAGTTGCCCTAATCTATTAACCACCTACCAATTTACATGAAACATATCCACGCTTAGCACTAGTTACATGACAAGAGTAATGTATGCTTCTAATCAACCATAACAGGTTTAGAGTAAAAGCTACGTAGGTGTCATCAAACATAGTCTAAATCTGCCTTAAATGTGATTTTGTGATTTCTAAACCACTTAATCCCATTTTTTCCTGAACCAATTAATTTAGATTCATAGAGAATAAAGAATTGTTAACATTTCAGGGGGAAATCCTTCATCGGACGGACTACCTTATTCACACAGTATAAACCCACCACTGTCAATGTTCTCTATCATCGACCAACATTATTCCTGCATTGCAAATGGGCAGTCCACTTTCACTACTTTTTGGTTTGAGATTGTTAGTTGTCTCATCAATTATTCCAATCTACTGCAAAGTTTATGTACATTCCTTTAATTATTTATAAGAAGCCTAGACATATTACTGCTTTGTGGCATAGGACACACAAAGTTTGCAGACACCAGATATTTTTTAAAGGTCTATCTCAGGATATTACAAATATAGGCTAAAATGTGTACTCAAATCCAATGAGAAGAAAGTATTTCTCTGATCTGCACAATGACCCTAATTAGATTAATCAATTCAATCTCCAAAGTTCAGAATCTCTTGTTGAAGAAAATCCCAAAATGTTCAATGAAAAAGTTTGGATTTAATGGTGTGATCCACCAAATAAACAGCCGACACATGTTTCGACCAATAGGTCATTCTCAAGTCTGTTGTTATTAAAATAAACAAAATCACAAGAATGTATGCATGCCCATTACATAGAGCCAACACATAACGTAAATGACAATAGTAAAAAACACAAAATTGGCAATTACATACCATGTTGTCAATCGGTATCAGGCCGGGTGAACAGTTGCAGAGGGAAAAATAATAATGACATGTATTGACTTATAAATGAAGTAAAGACCGATTCCCAATACATTTGGAACTTTAAGATACACATTGTTACGCCCTCTGTATTCCTAGTACATTAATGGCATGCTGAAAAAATATATAATGCCAACTGAGATCAGTCAAAGGATTAGCAGGCGTGAGATGCCAGTTTCATTCATGCAGAAGTAGAGCTGACCCCTATTAATGTGTCCCACGAGGATCCCGTGGACCATACCAATATTTGCTCTAAGTGGAAAGATGACTAATCAACGTCCTAGGCATGAGTGGCCAGGTGGTTCCTCGGTGGTGGTTCACTTGCTAACCACTGTTTTATTAAGATGTATCTGTAAAGAGTGGACCAAAAGGGACTCACCAGTCTGAACTGTGTCTGTGTTCTGTATTAGATAAATTGTAAGCAGGATTAACATTGATAAATTAACATAGTTGAATCATGATATAGTAGCTAGATGAAGATTGTGCCATTTAGGAAATTGTAGTGGGTCCCTTACCTGGGAGTAGCATTTTCTGATAGTTCCCCTTGGAGTTAATAAAGCACCCGATGCGGTGCAAATCAATAATCATTGAAGAGTCTGCATGATCAAATTTTGGAGCTTCATAAATAAATTCTTCAAAATGTATTCCATGTATATTAAGTACAAAACATATATTTGCTATATTTTCTAAAAATCCATATGATGGAAGAAAGGCCTCATGAACTCATGCTAATTTGAATTATTCTTATCTAAATAATGGTCACACGCCCTTAATGAGTCAGCCTGATGCCTGTTATTCACCTTTTGTGTGGGTTCTGAAGAAGTGCCATGATTGTGCTTACAAGTTGCATAACTCCGTTTTTTGTGGCAGAGTGAAAGGTATCAATACCTGAAAATATACATAAAAAATGAATGGTCACTAATCTCACAGGTTAATGGTCCCATGTTACTAGAAACTATCCTAATGTGTTGATTTACCTATTGATTTGTAGTTAAACGGGCTGAATCTGGTGTTCCTGTTCGTGGCACGCATCAGTTTTGTTTTTGGTCTGATGACTCTTTGAATGCATTTTGAGCATTAAGTCGTGTTTAGGACCTGGATTTCTTTTTCGTGGAAACTTTCAATACATTTTGATCCAACCTGTTTACAGGCTGGAATTTGAATGATGACATTTTCAATGCATTCTAAGCATTTATTTCTGTTTTGGAGTTTATTCTTCATCTCTTGACCTATCAATGGCTGATAAACCTTCCTTGTAGTTTACAGGCTGGATTTTGATTGATGACTTATTTATTATTATTATTATTATTATTATTATTATTATTATTATTATTATTATTATTATTATTAGTATTATTATTAGTATTATTATTATTGGTATTAATATTATTTTATGCTAATCACCTTGCATAACTCACCTGACATTGTCCAATATTTAACTTCTATAATCTCAAGGTGATATGATTCTATAGGTGGTTACCACTATTAAATTATGAGGAAATGAGAGTCATTAAATGTAGTTATTGAAAATCCAGCCGGAGTAAAAGACCACAAGAGCAGTGGTATAATTTCATGATGAAGAAGATCAGATGGTAGTGAAAATGCATAATGAACCTGGTGAGGTCCCAAAATGTTTTAATTCTTTACAGGCCGATTCATGGAATTAATGTGCGCTGACAATTTCCGCGCAACCGTGCAAAAGCGTGCGAAAATCGCAGCGAAACCCGCGCACAGTGATTCATGGAAGTCCATGTGCGTGTAAATCCATGGATGTGTGCTAAAATCCTGCGTGGCGCACGCTGGCGCACACGTCTTCAGACAGCGTGCGCAACGCACACAGCGAAAGCGCACATAGCGCAGCGCACACAACAAAAGTAGGCGTAACATGGGGCGTAATACACGGAATGGGGAACAAAGCATGAAAATGTGCGCGTCACGGGGGAAGTACAGGAGGCAAATGCATGGAACGCCCACACGCGCGACTACAGCACGTATTCATGGAATCGAACCGGGCTAACGCGTGCGCCAAAAAAGACGCGCTAATCCGGAAACACGTACGCCAGCAGGAAGCAGGCGTACGTGGATCCGCGCAGCATAAAAGTGCGCGCAAACAACAAACAAGCTCAGACTCTAAGTTGAATATACCGTTCCTTGCAGCAGTGGTCGTAGGATACTGCAGGAGGAGGAGGAGGATAGTCAGGGCCAGAATTTTTACACCCAGAACCAGCCTTTTTGGGATGCCTGATGACCAGGTGTATGGGAGGTACAGTTTTCCACCTCACATAATACTCGACCTAGTGAGTGAGTGGGAGGATGACCTCACATCACCCACCCTGTGCTCCCAAGCACTGAGCCCCTTGGAAAAGGTGCTCAATGGACTGCACTTCTTTGCCACTGGTTCATTTCAGCGGACAAGTGCCATAGAGGGGGGGTGTCACAGGCCACGCAGTCACGCTGCCAGTCCCAGGCACATATACCTGCCCAGAACACCTGCAGAAAGGCAGGCTGTCGTCCGGGATTTTTACGGGGTGGCACACTTCCCCAAAGTGCTAGGTGCCATTGATTGCACCCATGTGGCTCTACGTCCTCCCAGGGCAACTGAGCACATCTACAGAAACTGCAAGCACTGGCATTCCATCAACGTGCAGGTAGTATGTGATGCCAAGGGAATCATCACCTCAGTATATGCCAACTATCCAGGGTCCACCCATGACAGTTTCATTTACAGAATGTCAACCCTAAACCGGGACCTAGAAGCTGGGCGGCATGGCGATACATGGCTGCTTGGTGAGTATAAATGCCCCTGCACATGAATGCATGTCAGATACTGAGTAATGTCACAACCCCACTAATGATACCCATCATCACCTCCCCAGTGGACAGTGCCTACCCTCTGAGCACCCACATGATGACACCAATTCGGAACCCCACCACACAACACCACCCGAGGTAAGATACAACACAGCCCATATTGCAACCCGGGGCATAGTGGAGTGCACATTCGGAGTGCTCAAGTCACACTTTCGCTCCCTTGACCGCTCTGGTGGGCAGCTGCTATACGCGCCCCCAGTAGTGTGCAGGATCATAGTGGCAGCATGTGTCCTGCACAACTTTGCAACACGCCGGGGCCTGCCGGGGGACATGGTGGTGCCCCCACATCCCCAACCACAAGCATGGCCACTGCACATGGGAGGGGAAAGGGCACATGGTGAGGCAGCCCGCACGCAGCTGGTGGCTAATTACTTCACCTAACATCACACCGCTGTGGAGTGCACACAGCCCTGGCACATACCAGTTGACAATCAATGATGATGACATAAGGGACAGTCAACTGTCACAACCATACCAGCCTGAGATTGGTCACCTGGAAGTGTTACATAGTGTGCATCCCTACCTACCCAAATACAACTAATGCTGTGTCACAAAAAGACACACATTTATGCTGCGTGAATGACTACCCCCTTGCAAAATACAACATGAAAATAGCGCCATGTCAGCCAACCCCTCCCCATCTCTGCCACCCAACACACCATGGCATGTCCTGCAATGTGAAAGCAAACAAAGGAATGCACAACACATGACACAAGTGTCACAAAGTGCACTGTCCCAAACAGAAACAGGCCACAGACAATATGCTCACAGTAATCAATAACAAACAGCACACATGACCAAATACTTACCTGCAACACAATACAGCAACACAGCATGAAACATTGCCAAAATATGACACTACAAACTCAAAGTAATGTAAGTCATACAACCTCAATAAGCCAGCACATCAACCCCTTCCAACTCCAGAGTGTTGCTGTCAGGAAAATGTGTCAGTGTACTGCATAAAACATGAACTGCATCTGCAAAGGAGACGGCCTTGTGAAGACATGAATAAGGTACCTGCGAATAAGGAGGAAGACATGGATGCACAGCACCTACCAATACACCATGCAGTGTTCAATACAAAAACAAACCCCACTAGGGATGTCTACACAGTTATGACTGCAGACTGCCCACACAGCTCAAGGGAGCACAATGTCACTGTGAAAGTCACTGTCACTTGGTCACACCCTTTGCGAGCCCATGGAAACGGGAAGCAGGAGGGGTGTGTGTGTCAGGAACTCAAGCATCTAACCCAAACACTGGACAAGCCTGCATGTGCCCAGCCGGAATACACAGTGGATGCCCACGGGAGCCACACAAGGCAACGCACTGTAAAAAGACAGGCTGCACACCAACACCCACCTGTGTGGATGTTACGGAAAAAAAACACCTCCATGGGCTCATGGCCTGCACGGCTACGCTACTGTGGGAGAAGTGCTGCTGTCACTCTCATCACCCTCTGCTGCTGCATCAGGAGTGTTGGGTGTCCTGACCCACGTTTAATCTATCATGCTACAACATTTGGTGCTGTGGGCTTAGAAATTTCAAGATGGCGGAAAACCCACATGTGCGCCAAAATCCAGGAAAGCTGCGCAGTTTGTGCGCACACCAAAATGGTTGCCTCACTTGCCACCCACCAGTGCGAGAATGATAGGGCGGGTTGCCATGAGGGAAATGGGTTGCCAAAGGAAAAACAGTAGCGCCGGTTAGCTTCAAAGCGCTTTAAAACCACCCTGTGTTTCTCTGAAGGCAGGTTCAAAATGTCTATTTTAAACATTGCAACACATCTAAAAACTCACTGGACACCAGCAGACATTTGGTAGAATGGAGTGTTGTGTGGCTACAAAATCTGGGAAATGAAGAGCCCAAAACAATACTTATAACAAAACTGCTATGGAGTCAGCAGTTTAAGTTGCACTGGATTTAAAGACAATAAAATCGAAAATGTTTAGATTAAATGAGTGACCTATGTTTGGTGTTACATGGCTTTGTAACTGTTGAAATGTCATAGTTTTGCACTTAGAATCAGCATTCTAGCTGCATGTGTAAAATTGCAAGTTAATTTAAAAAGCAACAAAAAAAAACATGACAGTTAGCTGAAAGTCTGGCTTAAGGAACTTGATTTTGCTTGACAGCTACCCCCATCAGGAGTGAAACTTGAGTCACAACTGTGTTCCCAGGCCTATCTGCCTTTTGCTGGCCACACTAAGGATATACCATCTCTCTGATAATTGAATTAAGGGGAGCCCCCTACAGAATACAGGAGCTCTGAACAATGTAACCCCCTTCACCCAGGCAGATGGTTTATGGCAGGAGTCGTAAATGGTCGTAAAAAGTGGCTTCCTCCTGAAGGAAAGGGGAGGAGCACTGCCTGTGAGAGCAAGCTGGCTTGGCAGAACTGGAAAAACCAGAAATTCAACCTTGTGCTGAGGGTAAACCACACCCCTTTGGAGCCAGAACATAACTTTAAAAAGATGGATCATTCATACAGCGGACATGTGAAAATTTTATAAATGATACCATAATTCTTGTGATTTTTCTGCCCACATTTTAAGAGGTTTTTAGAACCGGTGGCATGTTCAGGGGACTTTTAGCGGAAAAGAGGATATTACTCAAAATGTGTGCATGTGAAAAATCTGACACTTCATCAACTAATGTCCATACTCCTTGCGCACATGTGTGTAAATTTGGGGTAATATCTGATGTTGCAAAACCACTAAAAAGGTGCAAATATTGCCATTTCTGGATGCAAGCTCCTAGAAACGCCAGAGTCAGAACAGGGGCTAACATCAGTAATGCCTCATGTGTGCATGTAATTTTAAACAAATGTTTACCTGTGCAAATATGTCTCTTTTTATCATATATAGATTGTGTGCAATTTGGCAGGGGAGTGTCCTCTCTGCAAGCCATAAAATGACATCGCTCTGACTCACAGTTCCTTCCCCAATCAAGTGAGAAATGGAAAGCTGGACCAATGACGAGTGAGAGGGGCAGGTTTAGTTATGACCAACACACACACCCACTTGCAGAACATATAAATGGACTACTGAAACTTAGGTAGAGACCTTCAAATCCATTTGCAGCTGGAAGCTCTGCCGGGAAAATCCATACCTTGCCTCCATCAAACCTCCAGAGAGCCAAACTAGAGACTTCAATCTATCCAGAACCAGAGACCCAGACCCATGTTAGCAGTTCCAGAGACCAGACGCTGTGCCCAGAGACCGTCCGAAGTCCAGACCTGTTGACCAGATCGTGACAAAGCCGCCTTCCTGTTTAAAATCTCTTGTGAGTACTCAGCAAAACTCAGAACACATCGCTTAGTTAAAATCATATAATTCAATCCATTTTTAATCTAAGTAGAACTGCAGCTTAGCAATTGTGTTATCCTGCCATCATTTTTAAAACTGAAAAAGTGCTGCGTTTAAAATTTGCAAAACCAAAAACGACCTTTACTAAATCGCTCATATCTCCGCGACCGTTTGTCTTAGAGACTTGCAGTAACTTTCATCTGGAAGCTGAGATCCTAGGCTTTCTTAGGACCCCAAAACGATAGTGATAGTCCTTGTAGTTCCTCTGTAATAGCGCTCGGCGCATTCGCGAATTTTACCGCGATTTGCAAATTTCTCCACGTGTAAAAAAATCCGCTGCTGCTTGCCTTCCATTTGCCAGAAATTGTTTAACCTGCTAATCATCCCTGAATCATTGCAAGAGTGAGCCTGAGCTAATATTAACTAGATACCACTCACCCTGAACCTCTAGAGGGAATCAAAAGCATTTTAGCATACTTTTCACTGAATTGCCAGCACATATCAAAGCATTTTGCCTGTGTTTTCAACTTCTGTAGCCTAACCTTGGGGGGGATTGAACTGAATCACATTTAATTGCATTTCTGAGAACTGTGTGCTTTCCTCCCATTTCCTTGCATTGCATAAAGAGGGGGGGAGTGAATAGCCAGAGAAAAGCGATTACATTGTTTTGTTGAAATCATATTGAGTATTTTCTGTACTGCATTTCATTCAACATTGCATCCATCTGAAATCTATAAAGCATTCTCTACCACATTATTCTTTTGTTCCTATTTACCAGTGTGCTATCTTATCCATTTCATGTCAACTCATTAGTGATTATAAAGAAGTGTGCTAGTGCCAGATTCTCCGTTGTTAATCTTTATCATATCAGATTAAGTGTGCTATTCAATTATTAATTTATTATAAAGTGTGATATATATATCTATTGTTTAAATTATCAAATAAACCTTTTAACTTGCAAAACAGAACTACTTCTTGGCTCAGTGGGGTCAGGAGGATTCCAAGAGAGGGGTGTTATATAGGGGTAGTCATCCAGAACGCATGAACTGGACATAAAGATATATCAATAAGGGTTTTCATTCAGTATTATAGACTAAGCGTTGACTTAGCTGTAGTGTTGAATTGAATCCTCTTACAAATTGGGGGCTCGGGCCGGACGTCTGGGTTAGAATACCACTTGTGCAGCTTAATACAGTGTGCTAACTGACGGGATACATACATCCAGTCGGATCACCACGCTGCATTACGCTGTGAAGCATTCCTCAAAAGGGACACTCCAAGAAAAGTTCTGTTCTGCAAAAATAAAATACTAACTTCTGTAAGTCAGGACAGAGACCAATCTCTAGAATGACGACCTTGGTAGATATGAAAATAGCCAGAGAGCACTTCTTACATAAACTATTTGTGAGAGGTGAATGGGCTGAGCAGGGCCAGGATGCCTGGTTGCAGGCCATCACGCGACAGGTCACTGAAACAGGGTCAGACTGATGGAGAGATCAGGGTCCATTACATGTGGCCCTGAGTGAACTATATATGGCTCCTAAGGCCAAAGATGAACACGACAAGATCGTTAGGATAGCGGCATATTTATATTTATATATGGGAGCCATACAGAATAAATGTGCTGAAGGCCATGATCTGGCAAAAAGGCAACAGATGGCGTTAGAGAAGGCCCAATCTGATCTGGACTCTTCTGAGCAAAGACTGCACAGAAGCCAGGAGTCAGAAAATGAGACCAGACAGTACATCACTAAAATAAAGGAGGATATGGATGTGCTGCAAAAGGAAAAGTCAGAACAGGATACCAGATTTCTGGCCTTGCAGAAGGAACACCAAGAAGGTTTGGACTCCCTACTGCAAAGCCAGAAAAAGCTGGAGCAACAACTGGACTTCAACAGGGTATGTGCTGAGCAGGTAGTCACCCTGCAAGGCCACCTAGATAGGGAAAAGGCAGAAAGCAATAAACTGATTCTGAAAGACCTGGATACCCAGGCAGAGTTTGATGAAGAGCGCCGGAAAGCTGGTGCCCTTCAAAGGCAGAGGGACGACCTGGCAGCACAGATGCAGGCTCTCAGTCAGGAAAGAGACACTTTAGGCCAGGAAGTCTGCCACTTAAAAAAGGAAATTGAAGAAAATCACCTGGCCCTCCAGGGGCTGGGTGACCTCCAAAAAGAAAACCAGAACTTGGTAGAGCACACCAGAAGGGTGGAAGATGCTCTGGCAAGAAAGGAGCAGGCCGGTAGGGATGGGACTCAGGAGGTAAACCTCCTGCAGCAAAGACTGGCCCAGTTCTCCAGGACCAACCAGGAAGCACAGAGGGAAAATGAGGCCCTCTGTCAACACAATGATAGGCTCCAACAACAGGTAGCGATGCAGGAGAGACTGATAGAGTCTAGTAAGGCCTTGACTGAGGAACTGAAAGCACAAATGCAGGCTCTTGCATTGCAACAGGGAGCAGGGGCGGATAGAGATGAGGTCCGCTGGGAAAGAGAGACTCCTGACCATAACCTCAGGAGCCCTAACACCAGGGGCCTTCATCTCTCCCAGTCCCTGGACTCTACCACCCCCATGTCCCCTGGCGCACATGAGCACAGGGCCACAGGGATGGCAGATTACTATCCAGCTAAAAGTATGGGGCTCATAGGCCAGTACCACTCAGGAATGGAGGGGTGGGCATCCGGGTATGGGCACCCAAGTACAGTACAGTTCAGTGGAGGACCCCAGGAGAGTAGGCCCATTAAGGGCATCCTGAAAACCTCTGCCCAGTTAGGTCAGTGGAGGGGGTACCCATCAAATCCTGGCAGCAAGGAGGAATCTGAAGACTCCTCTGAACTGCGCAGGACACAGGAGACCAGGTCCCCACATTCTGCCAGCCATTCCCAGGCTCGCAGAATCCGGGAAAACCTGGAAGAGCAGACAGGAACCTCTGGGAGCAGTGCCTCTGAGTCAGAGGACGAATGGACAAGGGTTACCCGAACCAAAAAGGCCAATAAGGCAAAAAGGGCCTTGCTTAAGGACCCCTTAAAGCAGATTAAGGCGATCAGGAGCGTCATCACGCCTTACCATAAGAACGCTAAGTATTCTGTTTGGGAGCACTTAGAGTTGTTTGAACAAATGATGGAGACTTTCCATTTGAAGGACAGCCAAAGCTGTATTCAATATGTAAAGTGGACCTTCTCCCCGGAATACTCCAGTTTCTTTGCGGGGCTGGAGGACCAAAATCATTCAAGATGGTCCACCTATAAGGCGGCCATCTTGAAACATTTTTCTGTTCACAGAAATCCTCAAGAGGCTCGCAAGGCAGCCTACAATTTGCAATGTGGGGAGGATCAGGCCCCACAAGAATTTGTGCAGGAGTTAAAGCGTGCTTTTGCACAGACCACAAGAAGGGTGCGCACGGATAGCAGAGAATTTATTAATACGTTTTTCCATGCCTTGCCCAAATATATCATGACCCAGCTCGTGAGGGATTTTCACGAGAAAAGATCTTTAGACTGGGTCATTGAACAGGCTACCCGGATCTATGAGGTGCAGAAACCAATAGATAGCAAAAGTAATGCCCAGAAAAACCCCAAAGCCAACAGCACCCCTGCTGCTGCCAAGGTGGCAGAGGTAAAGGTCACCCCCGTTTTGGATTTGGAGATGGGGGGCCTAAAAACCTACCTGCACCTAATAATGCTAGGCCCAGAAGGTCCTTGGGCCAGTCACAGACAGGGAGCCAGAGAGCCAGCCCCACAAATGGGGTCCCTCGCTCTCCTGATTATGTAAGTCCCCGTTACAAGGGAAATCGACCCATCCTGGGTTATGTGTGGACTCCTCCAGCCCAAGGGGGGGGATCCAGCCAAGCACCTAACCCAGGGAACTTCCCTCCCAACTTCCCACAGGAGGGCAGAAATTCTCCAAATCCTGGGCAGAACTTTTTCCCCAGGTATCCACCCAATTTCCAACCCCAAAATCATCCATCCTTCTTTCCCCAATTCCCTGAGCCCAGACAACCTAATCCGGGAGAGGGGAGGCCAAGGGTGGAGGGGTACCCAAATCTTCCCAACCCGGGGTATTACCAGAGGAGGGACAGCTACCCTTCCCGGGATCAGCCCAGGGGAGAAAACAGGGCCCCGTATCAGCCTGAGCGGGTTTCCCAGTTAGAGCGCCAGGTTCAAAACATGGCGCGGGATCTGGGTCACATACTGAGGGCTCAGCAGAACCCTCAGACCGGCATGCCGGCGCAGAACGCACCCAACTCTGGACCTGGTGCCCCAGAACAATGACGGGGGCAGCACCCCGATAACTCACCGGTTCCCAGGGAGGAGGCACAAAGGGAAGGGGGGTGTAAAGCCTTGGAGGAAGCTTCCTTCCTCACTTGTAAACAGCCCCTGGAAACCCAGGAACCGGAAACAAAATCTCTTGCCCCTGAAAGTCTGCCTCCTAAGGAGCAGAGGGGGGGTAGGAGAAACAAAAGACCCAAACAGACTCAGTTTGAGGAGGAGGTACAGGTCTTCCAATTTGAGGGAGAGGGATCCTCAGAGGATCCTGGGAAAAGGATCTTCTCCTTCAGAGAGGGGGGAACTCCTCCCAAAGAAAAATGGGTCCCTAGGGATGCAAATCCAGACTGGGGAGATGTGGAGACTGAGCTACCGCCGCCCACTATCTCATCCCAGAACCAACAGCAAGAAAATCCCCTGGTTCAAACCCATCCTGGTGTCTGCCTCCAAAAAAGGGGGGGCGGCCCAGAACCGGAGCCAGGGGAACCCACAATGGCTCTGATCTCCAGTTGCCAATTTTTTCTTTCAGATTCCCAAGGCTCTCCACAGAATTCTGCCCAAATCTCTTCGCTAGCGATGTCCAAAACCAGAAAGTTAGCCCACCAGTTGTCCAAAAATGTACATTATCTGTGCCCCCTTGAGGAGAAGGAGGGAAGATACTATGCCCCGGTACAAGTACAGGGGCAGGGTACAATTTTGGCACTGGTGGACACTGGATCTCAAGCTACCCTTCTGTCCAGAAGGGCCTTTGACGAACTGAATGCAGGAAGGGGAGAGAATTACCAAATTCCTCTCACCTCACTTCCTGGACAACTCCAGAACTTTGACGGGAAGGAAATTCCCGTTGAGGGGACTGCAGATTTGGACATTAAAATTGGGCGACACAAGTTGAAACACCCAGTCATAGTTGTGACTCCAGAGGGCACCCCTTGTTTACTAGGGAATGACCTCCTGAGAAGGTTGTCACCCCTAATAGATTGCGTAAACAAGGTCCTCTGGACCCAGACTAGCCGACCAATAAAATTAAAACGGAGTGTCAACCATGTTAGTTTAAACGGCACCTGCCACATGGTTGAACAAAAATCTGACCAAGTAGAATTTCACTTCCAGAATAGCCAAATTCCAGACGTGACAGTAATAGCAGGAAGGCAACAGACTGGTGATGGGGGGTCCTCTCTATTTCTGAAAATCAACCTGCCTTCCAGTCTAAAGTGGTACTCCACGCTGGAAGGAAACACTCTGAGATTCTATACTAATCCACAATCAGAAACTCCCACTCCAATAGTCCAGAAAGATGTGAAATCAGCTCAGAGCCTGGCTGATATTCAGCAAATTGGAGAGCAGTTGTTCATCCCTGTTCAGTTAAATGATGGGAAGGACTCTGTTCTCGCTCGAGTGTGTGTGAACAACGGTAAGAGCTTCATCAGCGAAGCCATGTTCTGCCAACTCCCAAAAGATCCAGCCATTCCCACATTCAAACTGATAGACAAATGGGAAATGGACCTGGAAGCGCCTAATTCCAAACATCTCCTGCCAAGCAGGTGTATGCTCAAAATCTCCATTGGCAACAAGAGCATAGTCCACAATTGTTGGGTCGTGCGAGACGTCCCTGCCGCCTTTTGCTTAGGCAGTGACATTCTCAATCGCTTTGCCATTAGTTTGGACCTAATAAACTTCAAAGCTTGGTCCCGATTAGCGGATAATCCCATGAGCTTTGATGATCCAGAAAAAGCATTTAGGTCAGCTCAATTGCTACCTTATGCAGTTGAAATTCAGGTTAAAGAGGAAGTCACCATCCCAGAAAGGACCCGACAATTCTCCCTGGAAGTGAAAGTCAAAAGGGGACAAGAGTTGAAAAACCCTGATGCTTACATACATCTAAATGCTTCTCTCCAACAGCAAGGGTTGGGGGTAAACCCAACTCCATTAGTCAACATAGAACATGACACCATTCCAATAGAGGTGGATAACAGCGACTTAAAGAGTATTAATCTAGCCGCAGGCACCATTATTGGAATGGCGGTTGATGACCGACATTTTTCCATCGACTTATTAAATGAACTGTTAGGACCAATCCCCAAGGACTGTTTTGACAGTGACAGTGAGGACAATACAACACCAGACAGGATTTTTACCCGGCATGGGGGGAACTTCCTGGTTCCTGCCCCTATGGTAAGGAAGATGTGACTTGTGACTTCAGGAGGGATGAGGTGATTTTCCAGGTCCATGAGGGCTGCCTTTCCCACCTGAAGCCTCCAGTCCAAATCAGCACTCTGACCAGGGACTTCTCCACCCAGCTGGAGGAGGCCGCTGAAATAGCCAAACCAGAAGTCTTTCCAGGCTTCAGGCAGATGGTGGAAGAGAGAGTCAACCTAGCTGATGCCTGTGTGACTCTGGAACAAAAGCAAAAGTTGAAACAAGTTTTCTTGGATTTCCAAGATCTCTTTGCGGTAGACTCATATGACTGTGGTCGCACCGACATCCACACCACAACAATCCCCACGGACCCTGGCATGACTCCTGTGTTTGTGAAGCAATATCGCTTGCCTCTCGCATCAATGGAGTCCTTCACTGAAATAATCAAGAACCTTGAGTCCCGGGGAATAATCCGTCCAGTCCACAGCTCCTTCAATAATCCAGTGCTGGGAATATTGAAGCCAAGCGGCCAGTGGAGACTCTGCGCCGACCTCAGGGAGCTCAACAAACGGGTCCATACTTCCCGATGGCCTCTGCCCTACATTGACCAAGGGCTGGCCCAGATTCAGGGGTCACAGGTATTCACTGCAATAGACCTGACCAATGGATACTGGACCGTGCCTGTCAGCAGGGAGGACCAATACAAACTGGATTTTAGCTTTGGGGGCCAGCAGTACACATGGACCCGGACTCCCTTCGGATACCTCAACTCCGGCAATGAATTCAACATTTTCCTACATAAGGCCATGCCCGACCTGGGTGCGAGGGGTAACCTGGCTTATGTAGATGATGTCCTCATCAAAAGTTCATCTGTGGAGGAACACATAGCGGAGATCCGTTATGTTCTGACACAGTTGAGGGCCGCCGGAGCAAAACTTTCCTTTCAGAAAGCACAGTGGTGTAGAACCCGTGTTAATTTCTTGGGGCATGAGATTACTCCTCAGGGCCTCTGTCCCCAGGAAAAGAAAGTGGAAGCACTTCAGAAACTGAAAGACCCCACAACTCTGCGGGAACTAAGGAGCCTCCTTGGACTGACTAATTACAGCAGAAAGTTCATTGAGGGCTACGCAGAGATCACCAGACCCCTGATTCATCTCCTGAAGGGGGGGGTCAAGTGGGAATGGGGTCCATAACAAGCCGAGGCGGTAAAACAACTCAAAAGAAGCCTCTCACAAGCGCCTTGCCTAGCTTACCCTGTCAGAAACAAGGAGTTCTTCCTGGAGACAGCGTTCTCTAATACGTGCTTGACGGCAGTATTATACCAAAAGCATGACAAGGTAAATAAAGTAATCTCCTATGCGAGCAAAACTTTATCCTCTGTGGAGGAAAAATTCAACGATTGTGAGAAGGCACTCCTGGCAACGGTGTGGGCATTGAAGAATTACCGCCCGTTTATCCAGGGGGAACACATCATAGTGGAGACTCCACACCAGCCTCTGCAATATCTCCAAAGTGACAGAATCCGGGCCGGAAATGTGAGTAATTCCCGAATTACTTCCTGGATTCTGTCAATGCAAGGCTTTCCTGTGGAGGTCAGATATGGCCAAAACAAGAAGAGTCCACTCGCGCAAGGTCTGGCTGACTTGCATGATTGTGCCAGAGAAAACTGTCTCGAGGACGAAAGTCTAAAAATCAAGGACAACACGGAGGCATACCTTAATTCCCCACACAAAGTCTTTGAAGAGGACAAGTGTGAGGGAATGCCCACTGTCTATGTGGATGGATGCTCTTACCATGTTGACAACAACGGGGAGAAAGAACTGGTGGCTGGCATAGGGAATGCATGGGTGAATGAGTCCCCAGAACCCTCCGCTGGATACAAAATTGGTCCCCGAAGTAGTCAGGTGGCAGAATTGATGGCTGTGCATCAGGCCATCCTCACTGCTGTCCAGCATCAACTCCACGAACTGGTCATAATCACAGATTCGGATTATGTACGGAACGGGTTCGTGGAGCACCTGGTTAATTGGAAAACCAGAGGCATGTTATGTGCTAACAACAAACCCTTGAAACATGGGAAGTTGATCCAAAGCATTGATGATCTGGTCACATCGAATGGGATGACCATCTACTGGAAAAAGATCAAGGGTCATTCCAAAGTAGAGGGACCAGACAAAACTGGAAATGACTTAGCTGATCAGCTGGCCAAAACCGGGGCCATCCAAGGGGATCTAATTGAGATTGAGTCCCTGTTGGGGGAAATCCAGGTCACTGCCATCACTAGGTCCCAGACAAATGCTCACAACGACCTTTCAATTGCACAATGGAGTAAGGAGACCCCTGATGCTGATTTGATCACCGCTCAGAAGGGGGATCCAATAATTGGTAAATTTTACCAGCACCTGGAGGACCCTGAGAACTTTCCCCTGACGGATACCGATTACATTGGGAAAGAGGACCTAAGAGTGTTGATGAAATGTCCAAAAATGTTCCGAATCCAAGACGGTTTGTTGGTAAGGAAATCCAAAGCTGGCCACGATCAGTGGGTGGTTCCTACCTCATTCCGAAGCCTGATGTTAAGTCACGCCCATGATGCGGCCACTGCCGGTCATAGGGGGTTTCACACAACATTGGAAATCTTAAGAGAGGTTGCATACTGGCCACACATGGGGCAGGACCTCGACCAATACTTGAAGGGGTGTCTTGTGTGTGCACAATTTCAGCCATCATCCCTCACGCACCGCGCGCCTCTCCAAAAGAGGGGGATGACACTGCCATGGTCAGATTTACAAATCGACTTTATAGGCCCTGTGATTCGCTCGGCTAGGGGGAATAAGTACATGTTGACTGTGACATGCTTGTTTACCAAGTGGGTGGAATGTCTCCCAGCCCCAAATTGCAAGGCAGAAACGGCAGCTGCCTTGATGATTAACCACATCTTTTCCCGTTTTGGTCTACCTCAAAGGATTGAGTCAGACAGAGGTAGCCACTTCACCAGTGAAGTAATGACAAAGATGTGGGAGATACTGGGGGTCAAGAGAAAGCTGCATACTGCTTATAGACCAGCTTCTTCTGGGGCAGTAGAGAGATATAACCGAACCATTGTGAGCATATTAAAGAAGTTTGTGGCAGATTCTGGGCCAAGTTGGGATATCCGATTACTTCTGGTCCTAATGGCCATCAGATCTACCCCTTCATCTGCAACCAAAATGTCACCATTTGAGTTGATGACTGGGCGCAAGATGGTGCTTCCTCAGCATTTGCTCTACAGGACCCAAGAGCAGACACTGATAAATGCCTCCACTACTCATGAGTATGTGGAGAATTTAAGGAAACACCTTCAACATGCTTTTGCTTATGCTCAGCAGAATCTAGAAAGATCAGCTGATAGCATGAAGACCCACTATGACCTGAAAACTTCCAGGAAGGAATATCAGGTGGGAGACCGGGTCCATCTATACAACTTCCAAAGAAACCAGGCAAAGCAGCGCAAATTCTTGCCTACATGGAAGGGACCCTTTGAGATCATCGACAAAATCTCCCCTGTGGCCTACACAATCCACATCCCCAAAGGTCCTTTGGCAGAGGGGGAAGACAAGTGGGTCCACATAAACCAGTTGAAATGTTGCCATCCCAGGCACACACTGCAACAACTGGAGGAATCCTCTGGAATCCTAGCGGGTACTGTCTCAGACTAATTCAGTTCCAACCATAAAACATACCACATCTAGTCTCTAAAATATTGTGATTTGCATGAAACTGTCTCTTAGTTATACTGTTTTTTTTTTCAAAATAAGAATGTAATGTTTTGTTATGATGAAATGCATATGCTGCCCCACTATCTCAACAGTGGTGGAAAAATGTCTATGAATAGGTATTGCCGCTCTTCCTTTGTCGTCCTAGGAGAAAGAAAACCTGGAGACGGGCCAAGGAGGACGATCCGGAGACCGGGAGCAGAGACGCGATGGGCCCTGTGTACCGCCCAATACTCCCATTAGGACCGGCGAGGAGAACCGATCGATCAGTACCGGATGGAGAAGAAGATGCTGAGCTGTGCCATTTGCAGAATTGGAAGAAGATTATGCGGACAGACCGGTGCGTGGGTCAAAACCCTTGTGCACCCGACTCCCCATCGACTCAAATTCAAAGTGCAGTCGCGTGGGGGGGCTTGTTGGGTGTCCTGACCCACGTTTAAGCTATCATGCTACAACATTTGGTGCTGTGGGCTTAGAATATTCAAGATGGCGGAAAACCCACATGTGCGCCGAAATCCAGGAAAGCTGCGCAGTTTGTGCGCACACCAAAATGGTTGCCTCACTTGCCACCCACCAGTGCGAGAATGATAGGGCGGGTTGCCATGAGGGAAATGGGTTGCCAAAGGAAAAACAGTAGCGCCGGTTAGCTTCAAAGCACTTTAAAACCACCCTGTGTTTCTCTGAAGGCAGGCTCAAAATGTCTATTTTAAACATTGCAACACATCTAAAAACTCACTGGACACCAGCAGACATTTGGTAGAATGGAGTGTTGTGTGCCTACAAAATCTGGGAAATGAAGAGCCCAAAACAATGCTTATAACAAAACTGCTATGGAGTCAGCAGTTTAAGTTGCACTGGATTTAAAGACACTAAAATCGAAAATGTTTAGATTAAATGAGTGACCTATGTTTGGTGTCACATGCCTTTGTAACTGTTGAAATGTCATAGTTTTGCACTTAGAATCAGCATTCTAGCTGCATGTGTAAAATTGCAAGTTAATTTAAAAAGCAACAAAAAAAACATGACAGTTAGCTGAAAGTCTGGCTTAAGGAACTTGATTTTGCTTGACAGCTACCCCCATCAGGAGTGAAACTTGAGTCACAACTGTGTTCCCAGGCCTATCTGCCTTTTGCTGGCCACACTAAGGATATACCATCTCTCTGATAATTGAATTAAGGGGAGCCCCCTACAGAATACAGGAGCTCTGAACAATGTAACCCCCTTCACCCAGGCAGATGGTTTATGGCAGGAGTCGTAAATGGTCGTAAAAAGTGGCTTCCTCCTGAAGGAAAGGGGAGGAGCACTGCCTGTGAGAGCAAGCTGGCTTGGCAGAACTGGAAAAACCAGAAATTCAACCTTGTGCTGAGGGTAAACCACACCCCTTTGGAGCCAGAACATAACTTTAAAAAGATGGATCATTCATACAGCGGACATGTGAAAATTTTATAAATGATACCATAATTCTTGTGATTTTTCTGCCCACATTTTAAGAGGTTTTTAGAACCGGTGGCATGTTCAGGGGACTTTTAGCGGAAAAGAGGATATTACTCAAAATGTGTGCATGTGAAAAATCTGACACTTCATCAACTAATGTCCATACTCCTTGCGCACATGTGTGTAAATTTGGGGTAATATCTGATGTTGCAAAACCACTAAAAAGGTGCAAATATTGCCATTTCTGGATGCAAGCTCCTAGAAACGCCAGAGTCAGAACAGGGGCTAACATCAGTAATGCCTCATGTGTGCATGTAATTTTAAACAAATGTTTACCTGTGCAAATATGTCTCTTTTTATCATATATAGATTGTGTGCAATTTGGCAGGGGAGTGTCCTCTCTGCAAGCCATAAAATGACATCGCTCTGACTCACAGTTCCTTCCCCAATCAAGTGAGAAATGGAAAGCTGGACCAATGACGAGTGAGAGGGGCAGGTTTAGTTATGACCAACACACACACCCACTTGCAGAACATATAAATGGACTACTGAAACTTAGGTAGAGACCTTCAAATCCATTTGCAGCTGGAAGCTCTGCCGGGAAAATCCATACCTTGCCTCCATCAAACCTCCAGAGAGCCAAACTAGAGACTTCAATCTATCCAGAACCAGAGACCCAGACCCATGTTAGCAGTTCCAGAGACCAGACGCTGTGCCCAGAGACCGTCCGAAGTCCAGACCTGTTGACCAGATCGTGACAAAGCCGCCTTCCTGTTTAAAATCTCTTGTGAGTACTCAGCAAAACTCAGAACACATCTCTTAGTTAAAATCATATAATTCAATCCATTTTTAATCTAAGTAGAACTGCAGCTTAGCAATTGTGTTATCCTGCCATCATTTTTAAAACTGAAAAAGTGCTGCGTTTAAAATTTGCAAAACCAAAAACGACCTTTACTAAATCGCTCATATCTCCGCGACCGTTTGTCTTAGAGACTTGCAGTAACTTTCATCTGGAAGCTGAGATCCTAGGCTTTCTTAGGACCCCAAAACGATAGTGATAGTCCTTGTAGTTCCTCTGTAATAGCGCTCGGCGCATTCGCGCATTTTACCGCGATTTGCAAATTTCTCCACGTGTAAAAAAATCCGCTGCTGCTTGCCTTCCATTTGCCAGAAATTGTTTAACCTGCTAATCATCCCTGAATCATTGCAAGAGTGAGCCTGAGCTAATATTAACTAGATACCACTCACCCTGAACCTCTAGAGGGAATCAAAAGCATTTTAGCATACTTTTCACTGAATTGCCAGCACATATCAAAGCATTTTGCCTGTGTTTTCAACTTCTGTAGCCTAACCTTGGGGGGGATTGAACTGAATCACATTTAATTGCATTTCTGAGAACTGTGTGCTTTCCTCCCATTTCCTTGCATTGCATAAAGAGGGGGGGAGTGAATAGCCAGAGAAAAGTGATTACATTGTTTTGTTGAAATCATATTGAGTATTTTCTGTACTGCATTTCATTCAACATTGCATCCATCTGAAATCTATAAAGCATTCTCTACCACATTATTCTTTTGTTCCTATTTACCAGTGTGCTATCTTATCCATTTCATGTCAACTCATTAGTGATTATAAAGAAGTGTGCTAGTGCCAGATTCTCCGTTGTTAATCTTTATCATATCAGATTAAGTGTGCTATTCAATTATTAATTTATTATAAAGTGTGATATATATATCTATTGTTTAAATTATCAAATAAACCTTTTAACTTGCAAAACAGAACTACTTCTTGGCTCAGTGGGGTCAGGAGGATTCCAAGAGAGGGGTGTTGTATAGGGGTAGTCATCCAGAACGCATGAACTGGACATAAAGATATATCAATAAGGGTTTTCATTCAGTATTATAGACTAGGCGTTGACTTAGCTGTAGTGTTGAATTGAATCCTCTTACAGGAGGTGGTGGTGCTATGGGAGGCAGCCCATGCAAAGCCCTGGTATAGTCCTCCATGGCAGCAAGCATGCGGGTGTGGAAGGTCTCGTTCTGGAGGATGATAGTACGGAGATCCCTATGCAACAACTGACAGGTTGCCTGCATTTCTGCACGCATGGCCTCCCGTGATGCCCGGCTCTCCTCCTGAGTTGCCTGCAGCTCAGCTGAGAGCGAACGTGTGAGCCACTCCAGCTGCTGTTCTGTCCTCAAATTTGTGGAAGCCTCAAGTTCAACAATAGTCTCCCTGATGTTATGGAGTTCTACCCTCAGGGCTTCGCTGTGGCCCTGTGACTCTATAGAAATGACTTCCCGCAGAGTCTCCAGTGCCGCCCGTCTGTCCCTGTTGGACGCCAACATGTCTTCCCTGTGTGATTGGCAAATGGAGTCTGTTGCCTGCTGTTGGAGCTACAACTGCCTTTCAGGGGGGAGAAAGGAAGTGGCCAACCTCTCCATTGCTTGAGCCATCATTTCAACTGATGCTGCCTGTTGGGTTGCCATACTGTACATGGAGTTCTCCCATACAGTATTGCCTGGTGGCGTACGGCCACCGCATTGGTGGGCAACACACCTGTTTGGGGCAAGGCGATCTGCACCTTGCTGTGCTGGCACTGCCTGAGGCTGCAGGACTGCATTCCCCCTCTGATCTGCTGGCCCAGGAACAAGATCAGATGTTGTGGAGTGTGACCCTGCATCCGTAACCGCCAAAGGCGGAGTAACCAACACTGACATCCCATAGAGGGTTCCATCTCTGGTGCAGGTGGGTTGGACAGTCCAGAATCCCTGCCAGAAACACTCACCTACGACGGCACATAAGTCTCATCATCCGATTCAGCACCTGAATAGAGGTCTGGGGAGGTGCACCCAGAGACACCCCTGGACAGTATGGTCTGCAGTAACAAAGGGTTTTCACCCACCATCACACCACATCCTCCACTGGTGCCCGGTCGTGCTTGACATTCCTCCTGGGTCTGCACCATCTCCTCCACCTCAACAGCATCAAGTGCGTCACCACCTGCAAAAACATGAAAGACAACAAATGGAAACAGACATGAGCACCATAGCACACACATAGGCCTGACACGGCAGAGATCCAGTACATGAATTATACATGTCCCACATGACTATAACCCTGGCATGCATGCACTGTCAATGAGTTGGAAGGGGAGGCAAAAAGCACACACTGATGACACCAAGATGCAAAGCAAGACATTTGATGCATGCTGGGTAGCACTGGCATCACACATTAGCCTGTGAGTGGCATGTCCAATACACATACATGACACATGCCATCACACAGATGGCATGTAGCCTAGCCATGGTACATTCCACAAGTACAGCCATATGTCAGTGAATGAGTACTGTCAGCCATCCATGTGAGATGGACATGATGAGATGAAAAATGCTACATAGTGTGACAAAGTACGCATGTGACACTCACTGCAACACATCCAGTGTACAAGAATACAGTGATTGCAGGCAGATGTACACATCAATGGTTGGTCGCTTAAACTTGACAGGAAACAACTATCATGTACCACATACAAACAGGCACCAAAAATCAATGTGAGCAGGCCAATACTCAATTAGCCTGAATGGTCTAATCATTCACATAACAAGGTAACAAATGTGGGTCAATGTAGGGTGTAATCAATGACAGAAGCATGTCACATATGTGACAATAGGGCTGAAAAATGTGTTGCAAAAGTGGGAGAATTGAAACAAATAGCCTGAATGAACACTGAAAAATTCTGAACAATGTTGTTGCAAAATGACAGTTCAAGGGCAACTGCAGTAATGTAGCGCTAAATGGCTACTGTGGGCAGAAGGGATACTGTCATACCCAAATCCAAGGCCAGTGAATGTTTTGGACAAAGCACATGGGTGACCCATACCACTCAGGTGCACACACCCTCACCTGGCACTCAATCAGAACCCGCCACCCACACAACATACATATGGATTACACACACATGCATGGGCACTCACCGGACATGCGTCGTAATCTGGTAGGTCTCCTACGCCTTGGATCTGTTCCTCTGTGACTAAGGTTCCAGCAACAGACTCACGTTCAGTGAGTTGGTTGTCCTCTTGTGGAGACTCACCGCCAGTCACCAGAGTAGAAGCATGATTTGAGGCCAGCTTGTTCTTTGCTCTGCGTTTCAGGTAATTCCACCGCTTGTAGCAATCATCAGCTGTGCGCCTCACAAATCCAAGGGCACTAATGATGTCCGCGATGGTCTGCCAGTGTGCCTTACGTTGACCGGGTGTGGTCTTGCACCCTGCAGTCACCACCATTTCACGGCTATGTGCCGACACATTGGCCACAAGTGCATCAAGTTCGGCGTCATTAAAGCTAGGCTTCCTTGACGTGCCGGAGTGTGTAGCCATGTCTGGGGTCTCAGCCTGTAGTGCCAGAGCACCCTTCTTCCTCTTTTTCAAAGGTGTTGCGGATCCTGAGTGGCTTACGTCACTCTGGTCATTAGGGGCAGAAGCGCCGGTGGACTGGGTACTAGGAGTGTGCGAATGCACAATGACCATAGGTCTTGGTGCAGGCATTGGCTGCAGGGTGATGTTGGCAGGGGCAACGTCGGTATGATGGACCGGACCGACACTGTCCCGGCTGGGAGACTCAGAGCTGAGGTGGATCGAGCTGCAGCTGCCCCTGCAGCCCCCCCACCCTGCCTACTTGGGGCAGCAGATGACATAGCTGCCCCAGATTCACATGGCCTGGTGACAGCAACTTGCACCGCCACACGGGGCTTAGACTTGCTGACCTAGAAATCAGCTTGGGAGTCATCCTGTGCTGGTTCAGGTGCCTCAATGGGCTGGTCCAACAAGGGCTGAGCTGGGATGGTGTCAGCTACGTTTCCCACAACCATGGGGGGGGGCATGGGTGTCCCTAATTGCTCCTCCACACATGGGGGTCTAGGGGCACCCTGCAAATCCTGGCCACGTCCCCTACTGCACCCACCACACCCACCTTTTGGAGGTCGGCCACCTTTGCCTCCCTTACCGCTTGGTCGCCTCCCAACCATGGCGCTGATGTTCTTGTGCGTATGGGAGTAGCAGTAAACAATTGTCCTGGGCAATTGGGGGTTAAAAGGGTAGTGTACTAGATGGAATTCGTACCCTAGTGCTCTAGCAAGGCTGTCTGTGACCCCTGGGGGAAGATGATGGGTCATGTAACGCACAGGCACCCCGAAAACAAAAAATAACGTGCACGCAACCCCTCGTAGACCACGTGCGTGGAAAAATGAACCCACACTATGCTGTGGCACCCATAAACACAAAATTAAGCGTGCGCGTAATACACGAAGCCTACAATGACCTCTGAAGGGTTACGCGACACACGGGGCAAGCACAGTTGGTAAATACGTGCGCGACACACCGTCTGCCTGGAAAAAGAACGTGAAAAAGACGCGCGTGTGCGCGTTGGCAACACCCCCGCCAAAAGAAGAATTGTACGCTGTCTGAGGAGACAGGACAAAAGAAGAAGTGAACGCTGTTTGAGGAACAGGCCCAACAAAAAAATTGAACGCTGTCAGAGGTAACAGGGAGCACAAACTTGAAACGCTGTGAAGTAATCGCGTGTGAACCGACAAGAAGTACAGAATTCACCCACTCACTCTCCACAAAAAGCACGTACAAGGAAATGGCGTCCTATATGTACCTTTCAAACCGGCCTACACGTACGACGTCACTTACGCGTGTACGGGCTAAGGCCCTTTACTCCAATTACACTAGCTGACACTCGGACGTGCAGATTTTGCACGTGTACGATGAACATGCACCTGTGTTGAGGGAAACGCCCTTGCGCGTCACGTCACAGACGCGTAGGCCCTTTCCTCGGATTACATGCATTCACACGTGGACTTGCAGTTTTTTCACGCGCCCCGAACCACCATGTCCACGTCACAAGGGAAACGCCTGCGCACGTAACGTCACAGACGCGCTTACGCACTAAGGGCCTTTCCTCGAATTACATGCAGACGTGCAAGATTTTCACGTGACAAATCCCTCCGTATCAAGCTGGCCATGCAACAACACACAGAAGACCACGCTCCTGCCCAGAAGGCCGAATTACTGCCCCCCAGAGCCCCGAGCATGCTCCCACCTGCCATCTGCTGCTGCCTGCCTGCCTGCTGCCCACGTGCCCTGCTATTTGGTGCCTGCACGTCAGCCAGGGTTCCAGTTGCTGTGTCCACCCCTACTGGAACAGAAGACTCCCAACTGGGATACCATCGCTCCACAGCCCAGCCCCAGGATCCTGTTGCCCACCCACACCTGCCTCGGGGGTCACCATGTCGGGGCAAACACCATCTGAGATCATTGGCGACCCCCAGCCAGAGAGGCAGAGGGCCACAAGCTTCAGTGTGAAGGAAGTTGGTGTCCTGGTGGAGCATGTCCTGGGGCATTTTGATGCCCTCTTCGGAACATCACGCGCCAACAAGGAAGGACAGGAGAGGATCTGGGACGACGTAGTGGTTGCCATCAACGCGGAGGGGGTAGCAACCAGTGACATCAAGCACGTCAAGAAGTGCTGGGAGGACTTCAGGTCCAGGACCCTCTACATGGCCCGGCGCCTCGCGGAGGGGGGCCGGGTCAGCATGAGTGACATCCAGATGAGGGTCCTGGAACGCGTATGCCCAGCACTCCACGGCCAGATCCTTCGGAGGAAGACCCGTCTGGAGTTGAGCGCTAAGTGGCCAAGCATTGGTGTCTGAGAGAGGTCATGTTGCAGTGTTCTGGTAGTCTGATACTTGCCTGTATGTGTGACATAGGCCATGTATGGATGTGTTCATGCAGGCACATCATGGTCATGCATGTGAGACCAGTAATGTGTGAACCACATGGTTGGTGCATGTGTTACAATGCAACATGGGGAGCTGTATGCCAAATGCACACATGAAAGCATGCCAGTCTCTATTCTTAGACATGGTGGGGGCGTGAGGGATGGGTGCTGCTGTCATGTACATATATGGTGCACATGTGTGTGTGTGTCTGAGAAGTGTGTGTGTGACTTTGAAACACCATGGATGCATGACACATGTCCGTGATGATGTGTACATTCACTCATGCAGTGCGGTCATCGTTGTATGTACTGTGTCTATCCACTGTGTCTGTGGTGTACAAGTCATGATGCATGACCCTCTGGTGATGTGTGTGCATGGGATCAGTGTGAGCCATGATGCATGTGAGTTTGAAGACAACATTTTGGTTAATAGAGGCTCTTGTACATGGATGCTGACGTTGATTGAAGGCGCCGTACCTGTTTCTGCATGTGTGTTGTGTGCATTCACCCATGTGTTGTGGAGGGACAGGATGGAAGTGACGTTTGACACTGCCACTCATGTGCTATTGCTTCCTGTCTAGGGGAATATTGTACTGTACCCTGATGCTTGTGCTCTATGTCTCCCTCTACGCAGCCTCAAGTGAAGAAGAGGGCGGAGACGGCGCTGTGGAGCCAAGTGGCGGGGATGCCTCCACCGGGCAGCGACGCAAGGCCCAGCCACCCTCCCAGGACTTGCCAGCATCCGGGAGCGAGGGGGCTTGAGCCGCGTCTGCCACTATGGCTGTGGCGGAAGGGCCGGGTGAGCCCCCACAGGGGCTTGCAATGGCGGAAGACAGTGTGGAGATATCCAGGTTGGGGGTCTCCACAGAGGAGGAGGAGCCCGCTACTGAGCCGCACATGGGGCCTGGTGGGGGTAGTACCACTGGTGCAAGTGGTGCAGTCCAGGGCCAGGGTCAGGTGGCAGCACAGGTCACAGCGGAGGGGCCTTTGCATGTCGCTGTCCTTGACTCTGTGACTGCACCACCATGCACTAGCAGGGAAGCCCTGTCCCAGGCCCGTCCGCAGGTAGGGGAGAGTGCCATGTCATCTGCCTCTCCACTACCTGCGGACGAGGGGTCCCATGAACGTATGGGCTCCGTCCTGATTGGTGTCGCGTTGCACACGCGTGAAATTCGTTTTTGACGTGCGTTCTTTATGGGCGGAGAACGCATGCCATCACGAACAGCAGCGTCGCAACGTGGCACTGTTGGGAAGGGCCCTGGTCGGTGGGTTCCTACATGTGACGCGCACTCTGGCGGACCTCACCTCCTCTGTGGAGTCTATGCGCCAGTCGTTCTCCCTGCCGTCTTCCGACCCAGATTCCACCAGGGCCCCCTGTGACCTGGCCTGACCGACACAGCCAGCTTGGTGGAGATCCCTTCCCTGCCAAATCGGGAGTCGGCGGTCCAGCAGGGGTGGACACCACAACTGGAGACCAGCTGATGGAGGATGCGCAGGCATCATCGGGCAGGACACATGGAAAGCAGCAGCAGCAGAAGCAGGCTCTAGGTGGGAGCAATGATGGCTCAGGGCCATCGACATCAGGGGGACAGGCATCGGCCAGACGGCAGGATGACCTTGGAATGGGTGTGTCTTCCGTGTGGCTGTGGTTGGGCCAGCGTATAGGTGCGGACCAGCGGCGGGCGGAAGAGGCGCGGCTCACCATGGTCAGGGCGGTGTTCTCCATGCGTCGGGCATTGAGGCGGGCAGAGTGCCTCGAGGCGACTCGCAGGGAGTTGGAACAGGCCATGAGTGCCTCCCTGCGAGACCTCGGGGCCAGGACAGAGGCCCGCCTCCAGCAAATAGACATGGAGTTTGATGATGCCCTGGCCGAAAACATCACTGAGTGAGCCGCAGGACTTGCCCGTCGCCATTGTAAATAGTTTATAGTGTTAGGTATCCATTTATTTATTTTTTGGGGCTTTTGGACTATGCCCCACACTTTTGTATATAGTTTTTTTGTTAGGTAGGTTATTAGATAGGTTTCATTTGTTTCGTTGGGCTCATGGACCCTTGAAAATTGGATTGTACATAGTTGGACATTGGATTTGTTTGGACATTTTAATTTAATTTCACCATGGATCAATGGATTTACCTTTTTGCGTTTCATTTGAATTTGGTTTGGTGGACAGAGAGTTTTGGCCATTTTTCTTTTGGGTTACTTGGGTTTTTTTGAGGAATTTCTTTTTATTTGGACATGCATTTCATTTCGTGTTTGCCATTATTTTATGCTTTAAGTACTTTCAATTGGTTTTCATGTTAATACATTTTGATCTTTTACTTCAATGTGTGGGATTCACTCATTGGGTTCATGCATGTCGACATGTGGGTTTACTCAATCAATGGCAACCTGTGTGTGTGTGTGTGTGTGTGTGTGTGTGTGTGTGTGTGACGGACATGTGTTGATGTACATAGTTGACTTTTGGTTTGTGTCATGAGATGGGCATGTCACTGCTGGGTGGGTGAGTGGGTGGGGGGACATGAGTGGGACATGAGTGGGGGCCTGCTGGCAGGTGACCCTCACTGCTGGGGTGTGTGGGTGCAGGGGGACATGTGTGGGACATGAGTGGGGGCCTGCTGGCAGGTGCCCCTCACTGCTGGGGGGTGGGGGTGCAGGGGGACATGAGTGGGGGCCTGCTGGCAGGTGCCCCTCAGTGCTGGGGGGTGGGGGTTGTGGGGGACATGAGTGGGGGACTGCTGGCAGGTGACCCTCACTGGTGTCGGGTGCGGGTGCAGGGGAACATTAGTGGGGGCCTGCTGGCAGGTGCCCCTCACTGCTGGGGGGTGGGGGTGCAGGGGGACATGAGTGGGGGCCTGCTGGCAGGTGCCCATCACTGCTGGGAGTTGGGGTGCTGGGGGACATAAGTGGGACATGAGTGGGGGCCTGCTGGCAGGTGACCCTCACTGCTGGGGGTGGGGTGCAGGGGGACATGAGTGGGGGGCCTGCTGGCAGGTGCCCCTCACTGCTGGGGGGTGGGGGTGCAGGGGAACATGAGTGGGGGCCTTCTGGCAGGTGCCCCTCACAGCTGGGGGGTGGGGGTGCTGGGGGACATGATTGGGACATGAGTGGGGGCCTGCTGGCAGGTGACCCTCACTGCTGGGGGGTGGGAGTGCAGGGGGACCTTAGTGGGGGCCTGCTGGCAGGTGACCCTCACTGCTGGGGTGTGGGTGCAGGGGGACATGAGTGGGACATGAGTGGGGGCCTGCTGGCAGGTGACCCTCACTGCTGGGGGTTGGGGGCTCAGGGGGACATGAGTGGGACATGAGTGGGGGCCTGCTGGCAGGTGCCCCTCACTGCTGGGTTGTGGGGGTCCAGGGGGACATGAGTGGGGGCCTAATGGCAGGTGACCCTCACTGTTGGGGGTGGGGGTACAGGGGGACATGAGTGGGACATGAGTGGGGGTCTGCTGGCAGGTGAATCTCACTGCTGGGGGGTGGGGGTGCTGGGGGACATGAGTTGGTGATCACTAGTGCAAGGTGACATGTGGCCTGGCTGGGGGCATGCCCATGGTGGATAGACTGCCTGCGGGACATGACCATGGGTGCTGGGTAGTCCCCTGTGGTGTGGGTTGCCTGCAGGGACCGTGGAGGGGGTAGAGGGCACACCTGTGAGAACCCACACTGCCAATTGACGTGTGGGACTCCCCGCGCACCCCCCTGGATACACGTACCCCACTCTGACATCGAAAGCACGTGTGGAACTGCGTTATACACGTACCCCGCTCGCACAGGCCCAATCGCGTGGGAAACTTCCCGCAGACCCCAGTTATCCACATAGACTGCACGTACAGGGCCTGCCGCGTGTGAAACTTCCCGCGCAACCCCCAAATCCACGTACCCCGCACGCACAGGGCCAATCGCGTGTGATACTTGCCGCGCACCCCAGTTATCCATGTAGCCTGCACGCACAGGGCCTGCCGTGTGTGAAACTTCCCGCGCACCCCCCAAATCCACATACCCCGCTCACACAGGGCCAATCGCGTGTGAAACTTCCCGCACACCCCAGTAATCCACGTAGCCCGCACGCACATGGCCTGCCGTGTGTGAAACTTCCCGTGCACCCCCAAATCCACGTACCCCGCACACACTGGGCCAATCGCATGTGAAACTTCCTGTGCACCCCAGTAATCCACGTACCCCACTCGCACAGGGCCAATCGTGTGTGAATCTTCGCGTGCACCCCAGTAATCCACGTAGCCCGCACGCACAGTGCCAATCGCATGTGAAACTTCCTGCACACCCCAGTTATCCACATAGCCCGCACGCACAGGGCCTGCTGCGTGTGATACTTCCTGCGCACCCCCCGAATACACGTACCCTGCATGCACAGGGCCGATCGCGTGTGAAACTTCCCGCGCATCCCAGTAATCCATGTACCCCGCTCGCACAGGCCCAATCGCGTGTGAAACTTCCCGCGCACCCGAGTAATCCACGTAGCCCGCACGCAGAGGGCCAATCGCGTGTGAAACTTCCTGCGCACCCCAGTTATCCACGTAGCCCACATCCACGCAGCCCACACGCACAGGGCCTGCCGCTTGTGAAACTTCCTGCACACCCCCCAAATCCACGTACCCCGCACGCACAAGGCCAATCGCGTGTGAAACTTCCTGCGCACCCCAGTAATCCATGTACCCCAATTGCACAAGGCCAATCACGTGTGAAACTTCCCGCGCACTCCAGTAATCCACGTAGCCCGCACGCACAGGGCCAATCGCTTGTGAAACTTCCTGTGCACCCCAGTTATCCATGTACCCTGCTCGCACAGGCCCAATTGCGTGTGAAACTTCCCACACACCCCAGTTATCCATGTAGCCCGCACGCACAGGGCCTGCCGCTTGTGAAACTTCCCGTGCACCCCCCAAATCCACGTACCCTGCACGCACAGGGCCAATCAGGTGTGAAACTTCCCACGCACCCCAGTAATCCATGTAGCCCGCATGCACAGGGCCAATCGCGTGTGAAACTTCCCGCGCACCCTAGTTATCCACGTGCCCCGCTCGCAGAGGCCCAATCGCGTGTGAGACTACCCGCGCAGCGGGGTACATGTATTCAGAGGGGTGCGCAGGGAGTTTTACAGGCGTTTTCGTGGTTGTGAGCCTGTGCGCCATGTACGGGATTTATGCGCTGTACATGCGCACGGGGAGGGTATGGGGGCATAACTGGCGCTGCTGCAGGGTCGCTGCGCCACTCTGCGCCACGGCTGGTTTTGGATGTTAAAATCCATGAATACGCTGTGCACGGAAATGGATTTTAGCGCACGCGGCAGGCACAGAAAGTCGCACGCATACACTGTGCGCCAGCCGCGTGCACCACTTGTGCGCAGAATTCTATGAATTACCCCGTTAATATCTTGTGAGGTCCAAAATTAAAAGTTCATTATTAACTTTAAAGTTGTGAAATTCAAAAGTTGACCTGAAGTTAGCTGGTGAGAATGTAAAGTATTGAATGATTTGAATGGATCTCCAGCGGGAGTATGATATTGGCTGATAACTCCCCAAGGGAATGTGGTACATTCTGTTGTCAGTAGCACAAGATAAAGCGCCAATGAGGAATAGTAAATGAATGGGCATTCCCATTGATATGTACGGTATGTGCCTAGAAACTGGCATATCATTCATGCATCCATGACAACAAAGATTTTACTACTATTCATAAAAACACATTCATCTCATGTTCACAGTTGAGACCTTCCTGTACACATCGTAAATTGCAGATACATTTAACTTCAATTTGCCTTAACTTAAGTTGCAAATCACCTCCCCTTTTGCCCAATTGGGCTTTCTTGAGTCCAAAAAAGTTAATGGGGGTCATTCTGAGCATGGAGGTGAGGTAAAAACCATGCCGGTAATGATTTACCGGCATGGTTTTCCGCTCTATGCTATTCTGACCCCTCAGACCGTTAATTACCTCACCGTAAACTACAATGCCGTAATTATTGGTCTTGGGTCGCGCGCGCGCCCCACCATGCCGAAATTAACGGCATGGCGTAAACTGGAGCTGATCACAATTAAGGAGCACACGTAAATTACGGCCTCCTCAAGCCCGTAAAGTACCTTACCGGCATGGAGTACATACAGGCATCTCAGAGAAGGAGTAAAGAACCCTGAGCAGTGGGTCCCAGAGCCACAGGTGCACACCTGCAACACAGATGGAGGCCAGGAGTCTGCCACAGCAGAAAAGGAACACACCCACACGCCACCCCCTCCCACACCAAGATGACACCAATAGAACAATAAAGGCCACAACCACACAAACCCCTGCAACCACACCACGCCCCCCCCCACTGAGGAGACACAGGGGTAGAAGGAGGGGGAGACAGGCCCTGCATGCAGCACCAGTGCAGCCTCCGTTACCACCCCAGCAGCCCCCATGCACACGCGGCATGTCCGGCCACTCAAGGAGAAGTCCTACCAGATAGACACCCCTGACCACCTAGACTGTGACACCGTCACCACCATATTGCGCCACAGACACAAGAAAAACGAGCACCATACAAATGTACAGTGCCAACCTGGCACAAGTGACGGTGTTGCCTGTGCCCCACACCCATGCCACAGGCACCTACCAGCACACAGTAGCATGTCACAACTGTCAATTAGGCGGCCACATGTACAAGTGCCGTTACACCTCCCCAAGCACAGAAGGGCCTACCAATCCCCAACATGGACCACCCATGAGATACACAACAGTAAAGCTGGACCTAATGCAAATGGAGGCATGACAAATAACAATGGTGCCCCTGACAGCACCCACAGGTCGTATGTGGACCAGCATGGCATGCAGGTGGCGGACAGCAACTGCAAACAGTACCAATCCCCCTACGTGCAGATGGAATCCAACGCTACCAAGAACCGCACACATGGGTGGGCCCGACACCAAACAACTACACATGACTCAAAGGGCCAGCAGTTCACCACGCCACCACACCACATGGTCCAACATGCAGGATGACCAGCCTGGCTGGCGGTTGAATCGTCTGACTGTGTCATGCAAGTGCACTAGTGCCATGGGGTGGGTGCCTGCATGAACCAACTGGGTTGAAACGATGAAGCCACCGTACGGTGTTCACCCCAACAACAAACCTGCCACAGAACCAGTGCAATGGCACATATGAACAGATTCCCACTTTGCTAGAATAAGGCACTCACAACACACTACATCTCCACCAACTGACAAGGGCTAATCACACTACACCAGCACCACTCATTGGCGGACACCACAACCGTAAGAGCATATCGGAAGACACACTGCACATGCACAATGTGGCATCCCCCAGCTTGGCACCACATTGGAGACCCATCCCTGGGAGTGGAATTAAGGGAGGGCAGCAGGGGTACGAGATCACGTCACCGGCATGGCACACCCATAGGAGTGTTGGGAATTACCATAGAATGGATCAGAGCAGGATGATGACCATGATCAACAGACTACAGCCATCACACACAAATATGATTCTACACAGTACACTGCATCACATTGATCCGACATCAGGACAGCAGCATGCAACAAAGGAACATGTACCCCAAGATGTCCACACCATCGTTCACGGACCATCATGTAGAGGCAACTCCCCACTGCATTCCATTGCATCGGACACATATTTGTGTCCATGATCGTGCGCAATACATCTATGGACATGTGCAGATGGCCGTCATTGAAACCCTGCCATGACAGCCAAGTACTCTTCTCCACCATGACAGTCCACACACTCACCTCATTTGGCTACACATGCAGCTGTTGTTGGCTGTCCCTTGACAACAAGCCACATGACCCCTGTCATTAACCCCCTAAACAGGCCCATGGGGCAACCAGACAATGGCCATACCCGTGCATGCGTGTGGATGAAGCAGTCACCTGGCTTGCGTGAAGCACATATGTGCCAGTGAAGCAGGACTGGTGGTTGACCCATCCACTGATATCTGGTGTCGAATGAGCCCATGTCATATGTGCAGATGGACAAAAAGTGCATCCCTACATGAGCGGCTATCACCCCTGACATGGTACTGCTACAACCACAGGACGATGCGGTGAAGGCGGAGGTGGAAGTGGCAACAAAGGTTCATTGAGGCAGTGCCCTTGAGGGACATGTAATGCTCTGTACTTACAGTGGACAAGATCTCCAGGACAAAAGTCAGTAGAGGGTGTCATGACACAGGCACACAGGGCACTGGACTTGTGTATACTTGTACACCATGCACTGGCAGTAGTCAATGAACAAATGTGCAATGATGAATGTCCACAATGGTTGAAGTTTGCAACACCAATTGTGTATTGTGAGGAAAACAAAATAGTGCATACATCAGCAGCAGCCCCTCCCCCCCACCCTCCCCCCAACTCCAGAACAAACCATCACCCTCCTCCCTCCTCCCCCCAACTCCAGAACAAACCATCACCCCACTCCCCCCTCCCCCGACTCCAGAGCAAACCATCACCCTCCTCCCCCCTCCCCCAACTCCAGAACAAACCATCACCCCCCTTCCCCCAACTCCAGAACAAACCATTACCCCCCTCCCCCTCCCCCGACTCCAGAACAAACCATCACCCCCCTCTCTCCTCCCCCCAACTCCAGAACAAACCATCACCCTCCTCCCCCCTCCCCCCAACTCCAGAGCAGTCATCCCATGTAGGATGTGAAGCCCACATGTGGCAGGAATGCCTAATGTTTCTTGCTCCCCTTGCCTGGGGGAGGCATATCCCGCTGACGCATGGAACGCTGAGGGCGTCTCTCCATGCTGCCTTGCGTGGCCTCACTGGTTGTGGCCGTGTCCTCCTGCTGTGGCTCGGAATTTGAATGGCCTGCCTCAAGGGCATTCGCTATGGGGCCAAGTACATGACATAGCCGGGTCGTGCTGTCTGTCAAAGAGTCACACAATTTGGTGGTGCACTCGTTGAGGGACTGCCACATTTGACTGAGTTCTTCATGCAATTCTGCCCTGTCCTGGCGGTTGTCCGTAATGTAGTTTTGTATGAGGTCCGTCAACTGATGCACTCGCTGCCCGCCAAAAGATGGGAAACCATTGGAAGATCCACTTGGTCCAGCATGCTCTGCAGGGGGCGGTATGGATGGACTGGGGAGATCGGCGTCATACCCCTGCGGGTTGAGTTCCGGACTGTGCACAGGTGAAGGGGCATCCCCAGAGTCACTGCATGAGGCCAGTGTTACGATGCATGGCTCTGGGCTGTACACTGTGTCTTGGCCATCCTCCAACAAGGCCCCCCAGATGGGTGACGGGCTGTGCTCACACTCATCAGGCGCGATAGCAGCAGCCTCGCCTGAGACACTCGACTGTGCCGAGCTAGGGGTTGCATAGTTGCTGCCGCCGATGCTGTGTGGGATGGTGGTCCGGCAGCTTCCAGTGGACTTTCCATAGGCAGAGGGGTGGTTGTTTTTTGTGCTGGCTTTGGCCTGACCCTGCCACTACCCATGGAGGTGCTTGGCCGGCTGGATTGGGGCTCTGTGCTGTCATGGTCAGTGCCTGTGGGGGTAGAAGAGAGGGACAACATTAGTGAATGTGCAATGTCCTATTTGCATACATGGCTGTATGGACATTTCGGTCATTTTGGGTTTGTTCTGTTTTGGGGGTAGCTATGGCAGTGGTACATGTGCATGGTAATGACATATACACATGTTTGGGAGTGACGCATTGTGCCCTGGTTATGTACATTTTGGCTAGTACAATGCCTAACACGCTGGACAGTGTGCATGATGGGCTGTGCAAGTCAATGCACTATGGTTGAGGTGCGTTATGTACTCGCACTTGGACCATCGTTAGGCGGCACTTGCCTCAGCATTTGTTGGATGGGGGGATGCGTTGGATGGGGGGAGGGCAACACAAGAGGGTGCCTTCGATGGCCCCTGGGTCAGTTTTCATCATGAAATGGACATTGCCAGTGTACACTGTGGACACTCACCTCCTTCTGCAGAAGTCGTTCCCCCGCACTCCATGGTCCCCACACCCTCAATGGATTCAGTGCCAATGAGAGCCGCACAGGTCTCCTCCCACGGCTCAAGTTGGACTGCGGTACTTGAGCCACTTCCCGTCTGCGGGGCCTGGCTGCGGTTGCTGGAGAGGAGGCCCTGCACCCGCACCTGCTGGTCATCCCACCGCTTGCGGCAGTCCCTGGGGGTGCGTGGGGTGTTGCCTACAGCGCTCACCCTCTGTGCAAGTTCCGCCCAGATGTTCTTCTTGCGGAGGGTGGACTCCCTCCGCATGTCGCTGCTGAAGACAACATCGGCATGCTCTGCCAGGAAGTCGACCATGGCCTGGAGTTTCTCGGGGCAGAATCTCTGCTTGCAAATGCGATCCGCCGCCCTTTTGGGTGCTTTGGCCATGTTGTGAGGGGCCTGGTCCTGTTCCCGACTTTAGTTACCTCACAAGGGTGCTGGCGGCTGAGGATGGCAATGGATTGTGTTTTTAAAGATGGCCGCCGCTCTCCTTCCCTTTTCTGTGCGATGTCGTAATTTCCGTTTCCTTTTCTTTTTTGCGTTGACCGTAATTTACGGTCTCCGTAAATTACGGTCACCGTTATGCACTGACGCTACAGCTTACAGGGCGGTGTTGTTGTTTACGTGTCGCAGCATGCCGGTAGGGGTTTTTCGGGGCGTTTTGCAGAAGGCCGCTCCGTCCTTTTCCAGCATGGCGCAAAGCGCGTGTCCGCGAGCTCGGAATGGGCTGAAATTTGCAGTCTTGTACCAGCCCGGTGTCGTACTTTACGGCATGCCGGAAAGTACCGATACTTACTGGCATGGCTCGGAATGAGGCCCAATGTCTTTAACATCATCTAATTGGTGAAACTCATGCCAATCCATTGCTAAAGGCAACCTTTGGTCCTGTTTGTTCAGACTAGAGATATGCTCTATGATTCTGACACCAAAGTTGTTTTATAGTGCTGCCCACATGCACCTTAAGAAACACGCAAACTATTGCGTAGACGACGAAATTTCGTCCGGCAATGAATGAAGTGACTGATCACCACCTGTAAACACAAAACGGTTCCATGTAATAATGTCGCCACAAAAATCTTGCCATGCAAAAATATCGCCGAAAAATGGCCGTTTTTTATGGTGACATTATTGCATGGAACATGCAGGGGACACCCCCGCAACCCCCAAACTTTTAATTTTTTCTTATTATTTTTTTTAATTTTTGTTTTTGCCCCTGTCCTCATATATATGGTCACCCAAATAATATTGCCAGAACATTTTCCCGGCAATATTATTTACGGCAACCATATATATGGCGATATTATTACCTGATTCCCACAAAACAGGATCAAAATGTATTGAAAGTTTCCACAAAAGAAAAATCCAGGTCCAAAACACAACATAATGCTCAAAATGCATTCAAAGAGTCATCAGTCATCTGTCCAAAAACAAAACAAAAAAACAAAACAAAAACATATACAAAAGAATATATATATATAATTTTTTTTCTCGTCATTAGATGAGATTACATTTTGCTCTTTGCGCATTCGCATGGCATCACACACGTCGTTTGACGTCACACGCACTGTTTACACATTACAAGGGAAAGTAAAATGGTGCCAGATGTGCGCCATGAACAGGAACACCGGATTCAGCCCGTTTAACTACAAATCAATAGGTAAGTCAGCACATTAGGATAGTTTCTAGTAACATAGGACCATTAATCTATGAGATTAATGACCATTCGTTTTTTATGTATATTTTCAGGCATTATCTGTATTTTTTAAAATGTTTGTATAGTTTAAAGAAAACCTTTAAAAAGACGAGAAGAGAAAACATTCTCAGTTACAGCACTTCATACGAACCCACACCACTTAGCATTAGTGCACATCTCTTGAGATCCTCATAGGTATGCAATTCGATTCAGCTAAATGAATTTTCAAATCCTTTAAAAACAATACCAAACTGAACAAGACTTTACGTTCAGAGCCATCAAACATGGATTTCGACAAGTCATTAGCTGAATAAGTCCGACGGGCCTCGAAAAGAGGTCCATACAGCTTTGTTCGTAGTGAACGAAACTTTGGGCAAAACCGAATCAAATGTTTTAGAGTCTCTGTGGGGTACTCGCAGAAACGACAGGTGAGGTTGGAGGTTTCCTTAGATGCCCAGGTTCTTGTACGGTCTTTGGTCAAGAAAAGATTAAGTCGAAAGTGTAGGTATAGTAATCTCGAATTCCGGTCCGGACATTTTGTCAGGTAGGGCTGTAGATTGTCTAACTCTCTTGCTTTGGGTGGTGCATCTTTTATAAGACAAGAGCTTGTTCTATCAGCACAAGTTTGGTGCCAATCCGATCTCCAGAGCTTTAATTTTGCCTTAACTGGATTTTCTAACAAGGTTGTGATTTTTATGTTGTTTGCATCAAGGATTTCTGTGCATAAATGTTTTTTCCAGGTGCCAAACATATTGTGTGGATCCTCTTTTATGAGATGCCAAGTTACGTAGAATCAGGACTTCACATTTGTTTCTTGTTAATGTGAAGTTACTTTTTGTTTACGTATCTTTCCAAGGCATCTAGTCTCCTTTGCAAGCCGACAGGTGTGGCGTCCAAGAGTATTAAGTTGTCAGCATATAAAAGCCAGCCTAGTTGTGACCCATGAATTTTTGGTGGAAAAGCTGCTACCTCGTTTAGTGAGTCTCCAATATGAGAGTTAAAGAGATTGAAGACAATGGCAGCCAAGGGGCAGCCCTGTTTCACGCCCTTAAAGGTTTTGATTAGAGAAGATAAAGTACCTCCTTGATCCAATCTAATTTGGATGGTTGTTTTGGAATGCAGCTCTTTTATTGCATCCAGGATGTCAGGTGGACACTTCCAGGCTTTAAGTTTCTCCCATAAAATTTGACGGTCGACACTGTCAAACACATGTGAAAAGTCGATAGTTGCCAGATAAATCACAGTGTTGGTTCTTATTGTCTCCATTTTTACTAGGTTCAGCAAGCGAATATTGAGGCTGCATCCAACGCCTTTGATGAAGCCCGCTTGCCAGTGGTCATTATGATGTTTTTCAGTTGACCAGGATTGCAGCATTCGTTGGAGTAGGCTTGTCTAGGTTTTACCAAGTATGTCGAGAAGGGCAATCGGTCGATAGTCTCTCGGGTCCAGTCTGTTGCTTTTTTTAAAATTGGGTACAATAATGGCGTTTTTCCACGATCTTGGGTTCGTATGTTTCATTCTTATCCTTTCGAAAAGGATAAGACAAAGCTTTGCCCATGCCTCACGATTTTGTTTCAATGTGTAGTTTGTAAGACCGTCGGGCCCCAGAGCTCCCGATGCACTAGAGTTCTTGATTGAATTTGTGATGTTAACTATCTCGAACCTCAGTGCCCATGGGGCTCCGGCTTCATTCATTCTTTCGGGTTCAACTTTCGATGTGCTAAACAAGTCCGTGTAATGTTTTACCCAGGTTTCTTGGGAAATTGGCGACGCTTGAAGCGCCTCCTGAGGGGCAGCAAGATTGTTTACAAGGCTCCAGAATTCTGAGGAGTTTTTGTAGCATTTCCTCAGAATCGTTCTGGAGTAGTATTGCGTTATAACTCTTTCTCCAGTTTCTGTATTTTTGAGTTGCACATTTTTTGCCTGCACAATAAAGGTCTTTATCTTCTCAGGGCAGCCTCCTTAGTTCTCCGTGTAGTAACAACACCTGGATGTCGAACCCGTGTTTATGTTGCATCTTACGTTGTTTAAGGCCTTGTTTATGTTCTGAGAATTGAGACAGAAGGTGTTGGTATTCAGTCTCATCCGGAATGGCCAACAAAGCAGATGTTAACGAGTTAACATCACTTGTTTTAAGATTGAGACAAATCCTTCCAGATCGATAGGTAATGGCGTGAGGCCATAGTTTTTGTGGTGTGTTATTACAAGTGTTAAACATCAACTTAAGCATGTCATGTTCGTTATGTTCCATTTTGACGATCTCTAGGTGAAGGACTTTTGATGCAAAAGATTCAGACACAGAAAAGTAATCTAGTGTTGAGGATTGTTGGTCGTGGCTCCATGTTGGATTTGCAGGAATGTCGCCAGGGGAATTCCCGTTCAGAAGTGTTAATTTTCGGGAATTCATTTCAGTCCCCCATGTGTGAGCAGCCGCTTCGTTGGCCTTTTTGATAGACGACTTTGATTTAGTTTGAGTGTTCATGTTTAGGCAATCGATGTTTAGGTAGCCACAGATTATAATTTGGCCGATGCTTGAATTTTCCACTATAGTGTCTACGATCGGGGTCACCTGATCAATAAATTGAAAAGTTCCAATTGCAATTTGGTTCCAATACAGATTAATAATGTACAGGAACTCAGGGTTGCAAATACCAGGTGTCCTCATTTTGGCAGTTTGAATACATGGTGAGACATTCTTTGTCTCTACTATTCTGAGGCCACAATCTTTGTTTGCGGCTATCAAGAGCCCAGCCATAGGCCTACCTTTAAGGGGGTTGACCGCAGGATTTGCTGCCATCTCAAACAAAGAAGAGATAGGGCAGATCGTTAACCATGTTTCCTGTAAACAGATTAGATCCAGATTACACATCCAGGGGGAATTGAACAGGTGGGCAAAGCCTCGAGTGTTCCAAGATCCAAAACTCATGGGTCGGCTCTCGCGCAGTTCCTGGCGTTAATTGCAATGTTTAATATTGAGATTTGCCGCCAGCCATGCCCAATTTTCCTTTTCAGGAGTGCTTTTAGTCACGTCCTCAAGAGGGGTTGTGTCGTCATTTGCGTTTAGACCTTCAATTGATTGATTCTTTATTTTCAGGTTATGTCGTAATTTCTGACGATGCCTTAGACTCTTGACCCTTAAAAGTTTTGAGTGTTATCTTCGTGGTTGTTGATTTCTTTAAGTTTTTAAGATTTTTGTCATGCATGCTGTTGAGAGAGAGCTCCAATGCTAAGACATCTTGACGCTGAGAGTATAAGTCGAAGCCTAATGACAACAATGCTGGTACTGCATCTAGTAGTATGTCATAGATTATTCTTGAGGCAAGGTGCAGAGTCACCATATCATTTCTTTTTTGACAGTGAAACTCCACTATTTTCAGATCGTCGGAGTGGATCGTTATCAAACTGGGCACGAGGAGTTGTCACGAGAGTCCAGTCTTTCCAAAATTAGTTTTCATAGGCTGATACCTTTTTTGTTGTTTTAAAGTTCATCAAGTTGCGTTTAAGTGTAAACTGTGTTACCTCTGAGGTATGGCCATGAGGGAACTGCGGATCAAGAGACATTTGACTTAATTTCAGAATAGGTGTCGTCCCAATTTTTGAAGAGGCATGAAATGCCTTAGGTTGACTGATTTCGCATTCCGTTTCTGTGACTCTCTTTGCCAATATTTTCAAGCACTTTTCTGCCGTTGGTAGAAAAGGAGAATCAGGTTCGACAGTCTTTTCTGTATTTATTGCAATAGGTCTCACAATCGTGCAAATTCTTCGTGGCCTCATTATTTGAGAGGCACCTGGAAAGTCAAGAAGCAGAGATTTATCTGCACAGCTACTACCAGAGTTTGATTGAATCATTCCGGCTTGATACGTGTCAGGACTTGTGGTAGGAAGACCAGCCTGCTGGATTTGAGAGGTTTCTTCATTGTCATCATACGTTGATAAGTTTATCAGGTCGGATTCGTCATTCTGGATCACCTCAGAAGGATTTGAGCCAGCGTTGAAACTTTCCGCTTCGCACACCAGGTTTGAATTTAGAGGAGGGGGGACTTTACATCCGGTATTCTGAACTGTTAAGTTTACCGTTTTTAAGTTGCACAAGAATTTCCTAGAGCCATTTCCACACTGTATCTTAGTTGCAGGTTGATTTTTTTTTTTCTGGAAGCTTGGGTTTACCCGAATGGAAATGTAGGTACTGGAATTGCCGGGCATTGAGTCCCCTTAAAAATATCAAATACATCTGAAGTCTTGGAAGTAGGTGGATCAGCTGTACAAGCTGATACTTTGCCATCTTTTGAGATTTTTTTCGTGAGGCAAAGAACCACTTTTTGAGGATGAAGGCATTTGAGGGTTTGATAATGCAAGGATACTGGGTCGGCGGCTAATTTCGAGCACCTCATCAAAGGATGTCACGTCAAGCTGTGCCCGGTCCTTGACATGAATGTTTGGCTCAGCTGGATCGACACCTGTAGGTGACAAATGAATACATGGTGTCCTAACATGCTTCTTTGCTAGTTGAAGAATCATAAGGGGATCATTTGTTGACTTTCGATCCCGCATTGCGAATGGCAGTGTTTGTAAACTGCAGTCATCAGGCAATGACGTGGGGTTTGTTGATATTACATCGGGCACCCAGGCTTTGTCTTTTGGGGCCCTTTCAGAGGGGGTTGCTTCCAGATCAAGAATCTGCAAGTGAGCATCAGAGTTATGCTTAAAAAGTTTCAGAGCTTCTTGTGCAACTTCTGCCAGAAGTTTTTTATCCTCGTTGTTGTTTTGAGTGTGTCCGGAAATACATTTTAACATTTGGTCCATTTTGCTGCTCATGGTGGTTAAGTCTTCTTTACAGACGATTCCTTTCCTTTCAACATCAGTTATTTTTGTATTAAGGAGTGCAGTCAATGTTGTGAGGTCTTTTATATTTTCGTTCATATGTTCATTGAGTTTGAGGAAAGGCGCGATGGATATTCCCATTGATGCCATGATTGTTGTCTGTAGCTCTTTAGGAAGAGATGAATCTCAGGGAGCATCGAGATTCCAGTTAGTAGGTGCCTGTTTATATCAGTAGATGAGCCTACTTGATCTAATTTTAGGATAAGGGCGCTCCATGATTGAGGAGTCAGTGGAAGAGGTTTCTGAGGCAGAGGACTGTTGAGGTTGTCGATCAGTACCCTTTATGGGATGTTCATCATGTTCAGAGGAAGAAGGAACAAGTCCTTTTTTTTGGATGCTCAACACAGATTTCTGAGTAAGTTTCAGTTTTTTCAGTTGGGAGCATTGCAGGGAAGGTGAACTGCTTACATGGATCCGTCTGCGTTTTGCCCCCGCAATATCTCTGGTTGTGGGGTTGATCGTAGTGTTTGAGTCAGTGATTAGGGCGTCTGGTGTTCTCCATTGATTCATGTATGAAGGATTTGCGTGAGGTACAGGCTCAGCATGCAAATTGTGCCAGGCTTTGTTTATCTGCGCTAAATAAGATATTAACTTGTTTGCAATGTCAAGTGAATTACGGCAGGTCTCTATAACGTGTGCAGTGAGTGATGCATTAGGAGGTTTGGAGTTTACGTATGAGGAGTTGATCTGCACATCTGTAAACAAACAGCTTTTAGAAAAAACCTTGGCGCTGAAAGTCTGGGGGATTTTTTCCAAAGGTGTAGCTGAGGCACTGAGATAGACGGAAGGGCTGTTTTTGGGTGAAGCCATGTCCCCAGTTGGAATTGTAGTTAGCGGTTGGGCACGTTCATCACCGCAACTCGAAGGTATGAGTTCGGTGAAAACAGTAGTTTCATAGGAAGGGGAGAGGCAAAAGGCCCAACATAACTGTTTTGGCTACACCAGTTTTAGGATTGTTATTGGGTTCTGCAGCCCCGGAGCAAAGAGGGTGCATGCTTCTGCTTTCATGTTGCCTACCGCCTCCTAGAAGCGTAAGCGCAGATACTGCTTTCTTAGCTGCCAGGGATGGGTATGTAACAGAGGTGCAAACAAGGGCTTCGGTAGTATTCGCAGACAAGTGGGACTTTGCAGCTGACATGTTTTGATTTTCATTCATGTTTTCATTTTTGCTAATGTTATCAAGTGACACAAGTGACACAGGCGCTGCAGGCGCTGCAGTGGGCCTGATCACGACCTCGGCGGTAACGCTAACGCTAACGCTATTAGCGCGGGGGCTATTAGTGCAACCGCCATAGCCCCCGGCGCTAATAGCACGGGATCACGAGTTGGGCAGACTTGGAAGTCCCCATTCCCCAGTGAGCCCATTCGGGAATGCCCCATTCCCCATTGGGCTCAATGGGGAAAATTTGCGCTCTTACCGCCGGCGGATTTCCCGCCGGCGGTAATAGCACGAATTTTTGGCGGATTTCCCCCCAGCCAAGAGCTGGGGCGAAATCTGCCGAAGCCCTGATTCGGCCGACCCTTAAATCCGGTGGTAATAGCGCTACCACTGGATTTAAGGGTTACCGCCGAGGTCGTGATCAGGCCCACTGTGTTTAGACTGCTGTCCACATCAGCATTTGTGTCAATAATGATAACATTTTGGTTTCGCAGACGTGATGGACTTACTTGGGCCATGGTGGGGCGGCGGTTTGGGAGAGCAGGTTGGTTCGCGACATCTTGCTGGGAATCAGATGGTTTCCATTTTTTCATCTGTGCTCACGTCTTAGAAAGGGTCTGATGCGCGGCAGGGGCTGGAGTTGTGGCGGGCACCACGTCGGGGCGGCAGATCATCTCTGACGGCTGTGGGACAGACGGTAACGAAAAGGGACCCCGCCTTTGCCACCAGACCGCCAAACAGCTAAACAGCACAGTTCTCGCCCTTTCACCGAGGGCTTACGCTGCAAGGGCATGGAGGCGGCCCTCTTATAGTCAGCTGACACTGCTAGGTTAGTGTATTTTAGAGGCACACACACCTCCGTATGCATGATAAATATTGCAGATGTTGCAGATTACAAATACTGCTACTGGAAACACGGGTCTCTCTCTCTCTCTCCAGGGAAAACTCCAAACTCCACAGCTAAACAGCACAGTTCTCGCCCTTTCACCGAGGGCTTACGCCGCAAAGGTGTGGAGGTGGGCTTCTTAAGGTCAGCTGACTCTGCTGGATTAGTGTCTTTTAAAGGCACACGCACCTCCGTATGCATGATAAATATTGCAGATGTTGCAGATTACAAATACTGCTACTGGAAACACAGGTCTCTCTATCTCTCCAGGTAACAGTCCAAACTCCACAGCTAAACAGCACAGTTCTCGCCCTTTCACCGAGGGCTTTTCAGGTATTGATACCTTTCACTCTGCCACAAAAAATGGAGTTATGCAACTTGTAAGCAACATAATGGCACTTCTTTAGAACCCACACAGTAGCTGAAGAACGGGCATCAGGATGACTCATTAAGGGTTTGTGACCATTATTTAGGTAAGAATAATTCAAATTAGCATGAGTGCATGAGGACTTTCTTCCACCATATGGATTCTTAGAAAATAAAGCAAATATATGTTTTGGACCTTATTTACAAGGAATACATTTTGAAGAATGTATTCATGAAGCTCCAAGATATGATCATGCACACTCTTCAATGTTTATTGATTTGCACCTCATCGGGTGCTTTCTCAATTCAAAGGGGAACTCCAAGGGGAACCATCAGCAAATGCTACTCCCAGGGTAAGGGACCCACCAAACCAAAATTTCTCAAATGGCACAATCTTCATCTAGATAATATATCACGATTCAACCATGTCAATTTATCAATGTTAACCCTACTTACAATGTATCTAATACAGAACACAGATACAGTTCAGTCTGGTGAGTCCCTTTCAGTCCACTATTTACAGATACATCTTAGTAAAACAGTGGTTAGCATGTGAACCACCACTGAGGAGATACCTTGCCACTCATGCCTAGGACATTGATTAGACATCTTTCCACTTAGAGCACACATTGATACGGTCCACGGGATCCTTGTGGGACACATTAATAGGGGTCAGCTCTACACTACTTATGCATGAATGAAACTGGCATCTCATGCTTGCTAATCCTTTGACTGATCTCAGATGGCACTATATTTTTTTTCAGCATGTAATTAATGTACTCAGCACACTTAGATTGGCGTAAGCACTAGGAATACACAGGGCATAACAATGTATATCTTTAAGTTCCAAATGTATTGGTTATTGCTCTTTCAAGACAATACATTTCATTATTATTTTTCCCTCTACAACTGTTCACCCTGCCTGATACCGATTGACAACATGGTATGTAATTGGCAATTTTGCATTTTTTACTATTGTCATTTACGTTATGTATTGGCTTTATGTAATGGGCATGCATACATTCTTGTGATTTTGTTTATTTTCATAACAACAGCCTTGAGTATGACCTATCGGCCGAAACACGTGTCGGCTGTTGATTTGTTGGATCACACCAATAAATCAAGACTTTTTCATTGGACATTCTGGGATTTGTTCTTCAACAAGAGATTCTGAAAATTGGAGATTGAATTGATGAATCTAATTAGGGTCATTGCGTGGATCAGAGAAATACTTTCTTCTCATTGCTAAATCTACGAGGCTCAGGGGGGTCTTGTATGTCCAGACTGAGGCATCTAACCATATTCTAGGATACAGGAGACTAGCACATCCCAATCTGTTACTCTCCACAGTTTCTTTAATGTGTACTCAAATCCATCACACTTCTTAGATTCCAAGACAACACCATACTTTATTATGGCCAAATCAGGAACTCTCTAGTATATTCCAGGATGGTGTCATGAAAAAGTGGGCTTTACCACCATTACAACGGTCACGTCAGCTATTCAGCAACGTAAGAGCTTTACTTTTTGTTAGATTGACTAAAATATGTTAGGAAATCTGCAGACATGCCACCACTCCCCCTTTCAACCATATAAAAACTGCAATCCTCTCAGTACAGGAAATGTGCTGCCACTAATGTATCTGTTGAAATGAAGATTCTCCAACCTAATTCGAATTCCGGTTAACGGTCTGGGTAAGCAAAAGAAGGGCAACTGACCATGATTCTGCTCTCAAACATTTAACAACATTCACACACTGTTGCTATGACACGGTTCTTCTTCTATCTTGTATTGGCCCACAATTTAAAGCCAAGTTGGCAATTTTTAAATAGCATATGTCAGAATGAGACAAATTCAGGGGTTTGTAATCACAAGATGACATACTGTCTAAGTGCAAAGATGCACTAAGGAAATGCTTGCAAGGTGGAATGGAACAAGAAGAGAAAGTCAAATATCACAGATCAAAAGCCTTGAGTAGGGCTCCACCACTGCAAAGAGGTATAACGGACAACACCCACTCATTTTATACAACCTCTGACATTAGCTTGGTGGTATCACTACAAGATTTCAAAGAGTTGATAAATGTAAGATGCTGTTGAACAGGCTTTTTCCCCCCAGTCTCACTTGCGGTTCGGATTAGCAACCTCACAGAAATTCAGTGGGCCTGCTACAAACATGCAAATGTACTCAATTTATGCCAACATGATAGTGTTATTGAACAACTGAAATTATGGCTTGTCAAGTGGTCCATGTGACCATGGGCTCATTTTGCAATTAACTATGGAATGCCTAAATTGTACACCTGGCAAGGGTGCACTCTTAATAGGTTTCTAGTGTTGTTGTGGCTGTTGCGTCAGACCAAAGGACATGCCATATGGGACATACATGATTACCTTAAACACAATTAACAAACGTCTTGTTGCTGGAGACTGTGGCTCACATAAATACTGAGTCCATCATCTGTTGAAGGAGCACACAACTGATTCTTCAGATATTGACAATTTGTGTGCAAGGCAGATACAGTCATCCAGATGGAGGGGAACATGAATAGATAGTGTAGATTGCTTCTCTAACAGCTGCTGTTGAATGCATTGCACAAATACACCTTTCATTGTATCTTTATCCTCCATTTATGTGGCTCTACCATCCAGTGACACAGTTCTCTTACCCTAGTGGGCACAAGAGGTTCATCTTACATTTAATTTGCTTTACAAAACCATGGAGCTAATCTCTGAATCTTAGTACCACACTCACAACTCTGCCTCCATTTTATTTATCTAGCAGCTTAGCCACTCCTGTTTTTTTGTCTTTTTTCTTCTCTCTCCAAATTTTCTAGGTCTTCTCTTTAGCTACTGCCTAGCAGAGTCTCCCAGAAGTGGTGAGGGTAGAACTTGCGCATGCAGTTTTCTGTGGCAGCAACCATGGCTTTGGTCCCAACTTCCAATTGACAGATTGAAAAGAAATACAGGTAGTATGTGCCTGCATCACTCATTGAACTGTCTCACCTTTCCACCCAAAAGGTAGCACACCCTGAAATTGACCATGACCAACAAGTGCCAGTACTGATTGTGGTGGTCAAGCAGCGCTGCTAGATGATTGTTCCACTGAACTAGTCTCTCTCAGTCAGGCAAGGTGAGTCAAGAATAGAGTTGGAATGACACAACCTTCTGTCAAAGCCTACTGGGCTTGTGCTACATTATGGTGACTGAACACCTTCTTGCTTGGGTCATATTACACTACATTGCTCCTCCTTACTGTCAAACCCTCAGAAATACTGACCAGAATGATGTTGATTTCATTGGTAAGGTGCCTTCCATCAAACATCCACTTGCTTAAGGAAGGCCTGAACCAGTGTTGCCATCTCTGCATAGGCACACAATGTTGTAGTGGCCACAGTCTCCTTCTCCTGAGCTATCTGCTCTGGCAACCATCCCTGGATTCTCTGCATATTGCTTTTCAGTCTTTTGCAGCACAGCCTCTCCCCAGTCCTTTGGCTTTCTGAACCTTTGTGGATAAGTCTAAACGCTGATCTTGGATTGCCATACCCTTTCTGTCAAGTCTAAGGTGAAGCCCCTCACTCACATTCAGCTGGTACTTGCTGAGTGACCTCGCATTAACCACTGCCTCCTGGAGATTTGTATCATGGCACAGCGAGTAGAGCACTCACTTTGACATCCGTGCAGAGCTTGCTAACGCAGGTTTGAATCCCGGCGGGGCCAAACTCAGCCTTTCATCCTTCTGAGGTCGATAAATGAGCACCACACACCGTGGGTAATAATAAGCAGCGCTCAGATACCTGAGGGTTCGTAGAGCTATATAAATGCTATATTATTATTATTATTATTATTATTATTATTATCCATATTCTTCTCCTCACACTTTGCTTGCCTCTCCGAAACCACTCAGAGCACTCCTACAGTATCGGTCTTGCCGCCCTGGCTGATAACTTCAACCTATGACAAAGAGGTTGAGGAGTATTCCAGATGATTGTATTCGTCCCCACCCCAAATAAAATAACATGTTGCTTAAGGTGTCAATGTGCAAACCACAAATGTGCCTGAGGTGTCTATTTTTAGGTAAGGTGTCAATGTGCAGAATGCACAATAAGTAACCAAGACTAGCACATAGATTTTCTCAAGCCTCATGTTATGGCAAAGGGTTCCCTGAACACAAAAACAGTAGGGAAGATGATTAAACACAGTACAGTAAGTCATCTGTGGTTCACACATAAATATGTCTATACAAATACAGGAATGTAAAGATGTTTAGAACGTTTTTTGGATTGGCCTTTGGGTTGACTCAGGTGAGAAAAGGAACATTAAAAAAGAAAAGGAGATCAGTACATTTTGTTTCTTTGAAATTTGTTTACAAGGGAGTAAGAGTTAAAAAGGACCATTAGGGTCGCATCCTAAAGAACACAATGAGAAAAATGAGAGAAAACAGGAATAAGGAAAAACCAACAACATGAATGACTAAAATCCCCTCTAAAACTCTCCTAACCTAATCAAGAGCACACCAATTCGCCACTAAGACCACCAATCCATGAGCCTATCATGCCCAGCCCTATCTTAATAGCCATACAAAACCCACAAATGCAGTTGTGACAGATGACATTTTCTAATGGGAGGAATGTAAATGGGAGACCCAACATCTTGTTCCTCTTGTAAAGTGATTTGAATTAAAGCGCTATATAAATTAAAATAAATTCAAAATACAAACATAGTGAGGGAACATGAACCAATGAAAGAGTTCTCCCACCAATAACATTTCCTAAATATTGGCTTAAAATCATGCATTTTGAGCACACTTTCGTTGAAAATTGTGTAGAAAGCCAGTTTGCAAGTTGATTGGAATGGTAACACATGAAAAAATCCAATAAATGCAAACCCCAACAATGCACAGGAGCATTTCCGAACTTATTTTCATGATATCTTCAACCAAAAAACATGCCAGTATAAAATAAATGTTTACGTTTGTTGTGTCCATACATGTTCAGGGAGATGCCACTAATACATGCCAACATTATCAAATGAGAATATACCCCAAGAGTCATTACCAGTACAAAATTCCATGTCACAGTAAGAACATAAGTCGAAGTTGTCTGCATTTCAATGTTGGCAAGCCTAGCCAGGTAATACAACTTATCATGTTTGCTTTGCCCTTTATGTTTAGTAAAATATACCATGCCAAAGTAAGAAATATATCCAGTCTGGTTTCACAAATGTAGCCATTCAATAATAATCAGACTACAGTTCCTATAGCAATATTTGAATTCTATAAAATTAGTCAATCCCTAATAAAGATTTTGGTTCCTTAATATCATGCATTTTATGAACAAAATTGAGGTTCAGAAACTATATGTGATAGATTTTCTGTTATGCATTAACACATTAATAAATAACAACGGTTGCAGCCAACGCGTGTTTCGACCCACGTGGGTCTTTGTCAAGGCTGAGTAACAATAATCAAGGAAAGCCAAATGGTGAGTGTCACATCCCAAGAAGAAAAGTTTTTGTGCCACAATTCCAATAACATCATTTAAAAAAGACCATTAATTAGTATAACATATTTTCAGATAAAGCCATTGCATCAGTTGAAAATATGAATTGATATTCATATGGAAATGCAATCATTTCAAAATATGCAATTTTAGATGATTAATAAATTAGTAGCTAGTGTGTGTTCGCATTTTTTTTTAAACACACTACAGAGTAGAACAGACAAACCAGGAGAGGGATGAAAAAAGAGAGACTCCCTTATGGTTATTCCATCTTGTTTAAAGCATTTTGATACAGAAGCAAGAATAGGGCTGTATTATGAGCCAGCGCCACCTGCAGACCCCTCTTACCCTATGACAGATAAAGGTTCCTAGGTAGGCTATGGGTTTGTGAACAAGGATCCCTCGTCCCTGGGTTACTGTGAATTTCCTATAACAAGTCAAGGAACTAAATATTAATGAACTGAATGAAAATGTACTATCATGGATAACTATTTGTAAACACCAAATTGTACCTTATATGAATCCATTGTGGTATAATTTGATCAGTCCAAATTGTTATATATATATTACAGGGCCTACAGTAGCAGCCCTGTTGTTATGGTTATGTTTCTCAACCCATAGGAAGAGCACCTTTTGGGTGGTTTATGACTTTGCCCCCCCCCCTCGACGAATCCTCAAAAAAGTTTGCAAAAAAAGTATATGGCCCTGTCAGATTGATCTGCGAAGACTGGTGAGGTTTTGCGCAGGGGGGCAAAGTTATAGGGGGGTCCCAAGATGCTGGCAAGTACATTTCGGTGTTCGCAGACATAATTTCAATTGCAGGGGGTTCAGGGTGATTTTTATTAGTTCACAGTGTATTGTACTTACTTGTTATATGGTTAATTGTATTGTGGTGGTTGTGGCCAATGGTCAGATTCTGGGGGCAAGGCCCAAAGAATATGTCCACTGGCCACAAGCACCACAGTATTAATAAGTGTGTAGTAATTATAGGTTATACAGTAGAAGTATGGCCAGAATCACCACATTAGTAATATGTGTATAGTAATTATAGCTAATGTAGTAGGAGTATAAAGTGTTATTAATAATCTGGTGGAATTATATAGTTGAACTGTAAATGGTACTTATGATTATAGTACAATTCAGGATAGTGCTTATAGAATATGTATTTGTTTATGCTTGGCGTGGTTACTTAGTTCCATAGCATCATGAAGCTAGAAACCCTGTTTCATTTCCTTTGGGAAGAAAAATGGTATCATTTGTTGAGCAGGATAATTTAGATGCTTTAATTGTATACAATTTTACATATATACATTTATTTGTTTAGTCCCTCCTAAACAGTACATTCGAAGTACTATGTTTGGTACAACATTAGTGTATCACACACTGCTGGTGAATTGACATTAAATAATGATTGGGTCATTGGGATAAAAATACATTCTGGATTTTAAAAAAAACTGATTACAGTTATGTGAGTGTAAGTGACATACTATTTTTGTTTGAAGTATGTTGTGATTAAGGGAATGCTTAAAATAGGTATACATCTGTTGGCGTATTCTAACTACATTAGAGTTTAGAATATGTTTTGTCGAATAAGAATTGTGATGGCATATTTGAAGTGTTTTGAATTATAAACATACTTTTGTAGTATTATGGATGTAATTAGATACCTCTTCGCGTATTCTAACTGTTAATTGTGGTACAGTTTAATGACTACATTTGGTTTGAAGGAATATTAAGTAGGCATTTGTTAGATTTGCTGGTAACCCATGTTTTGGAGTAACGGGGGTTTTTTACATTCAAACCAACCACTTATTTTTTGACATATGCAGTATAGAGTGCTGAAGTGATTGTGGCACCAGTGTGGTATATTAAACCTACTGTTGTGAAGGTTTTCTTTCCAACAGGTACTTGGCCATGTGTGAAGCCTGTACATTTACAGTTATTTTTGGTTCCATCTGCTTTGTACCTTATAAGCAGTAGTATGACATATTGGCTTTGTGAGTTGATTTGTATGTTGGAACGATTGTTTGAATTGCAAAAAAGGATAATATGCCACGATTTGCATTCTGCAGAAGTTGGGGAAATACAGTGGATTAAGAATTTGGTATGGATCCATATGCACATTGTTCATTCCAGATGTGCTCTTGTGAAACATGGTTGCCGAGAGTGCATGTATGTTTCCAAGTGTGTGAAATCTGGAAGATTTCATTAATAGGGATGATTTTGGTTTCCAGTACTTGTAGTAAGTACATTAGGAATTCTTTTGGATCTCCCTATGTGTTTATGGTGAATTTTACCATTACTGCACAGTAGTCCAATTCTTGCCTTATACCTGCCACACTCTAGGTGTTGCCAGGATTATTTGTGGCATTTATATGAAGGACGAGCATTTGCAAACACAGCTGGTATGAGCCGTTTAAGTACATTTTGCGAACAATTGTTGGCAGTTGAAAAGGAAGATTGATAGTTACATTAGCCTAACAATTTACTCCAGTTGTGTCGCTGAATTTAAATGCACCAGAGAGTTCTGTTTGTGGGTCGTTTGATGGGCCTGCAGATTTTTCTGGAGAAGAGACATTTGTGTCTTTATTTTCTAATGGACATGCAGTTGACTTTGTACTAAAACTTTTTGTGGTTGTATTCTTTGATACCGAAGGAGTTTCTTTAGCGGTATTGATGGGAGATCTGTTATAGATTCTGTTTGTCTTCATTTTCTTTTTAAAGGTTTTTCGTTTTTGAGGTACAAGGTACATATCTAGATGGGGTTTATAGTGCACGTGGCCTGTTCTATTCCTGGATGCAAGGAATGTCAGCGTTCACTTTGTGTCAAAGTTAACTAGGAATAGACCATTGAGTGTACTCAGATGTGAAAGTGCTATGTAAACATATCTTCTTTAAAGACTCTACTGCCAATGTCAATCAATGCTTGATCTAGGGTCAGACCTTGTGATTTGTGAATAGTGACATCATATGCAAGAGATAGAGAAAATGCATTCTGTGCATATGTACATATCTTTGAAAAGAAGGACACGTGCTATTGTGCGTCCAATTATTTTAACTTCTGCAAGTTTGTCAAAATAGGTGTTGACAAACAGAATGCTGTCATGTGGATATGTTAGGAAGCCAACAACTGTACCAATTGCTCCATTGTCTTAACCTTGCTCTACGTCAAAGTTACATTTTAGAAGAATTACTTTGCAGTTTAGACACAAAGTCAATATTTTTCCAATCCAGCTGTGTTGGAGATTCATGTTTCTAAGATATGCAGTTGTGCTGTTGTTTGTTGACACATATGAAGTATCCTGCTGTACACTTCTAGTTTGTCTGTGGAGCTGATATGCAGTATGGGTTGCATTTCTATTTTCAACATTGTCTCATTAAATTGACTACAGCTTGCAAAGGCTGGCATTAAGGACATGATTTTATATTTTGTTGAGTTAATTGTTCCATGACATCAAGAGCAGATGTGCTTCATCCACATAGCTCATCGATTAGTCTACTATTTAACCTCTTAAGTGCCATTGAGGTTCCCCCCACAGTGCCAATGTTTTTTTTTTTTAAATCGCGGTATTCACCGCCCAAACCCGCCAGCATTTCCCCCCTCATTAACCCCTTAAGTGCCACCAACGAGCCGGCTCGTCAGTGGCAACCTGGAGCGGTTTTTACCGATGAGCCGGCTCGTCGCTGGCATTTAAAGGGTTAAGATGAATGTTGCACCTTTTAGTAAGCAGATCAGTTCTAATGTGTTTTTAAAAAGTTCCCATAGGTGAGGTCTGCAGACTGATGTATGTTTTGAGTTAGTTCTCTGTAGTGTACATATTGCCAGAGTTTTACATTTCCAGTGCTGCTGAGCGTATTGAGGCATTGTGTGTGTCCTAATGTTTTGAAAATAGGTTGACCTTTTACTGGTGTTAACTATAGGAGGTCTCAAAAATCAATTACATGTTTTCTTCCAAAGAGTTCTTCATAGTTGGTTTTTAGGACTTCTTGCTTTCTGAGATGAATTAAAGCCAGCATGAGTTTGGAAACCATGCTTACTTCATCTATCTGGAGCACTTTCATTTATTTCAGAATTCTGCGTACTTCAGTAGCAGCTTCTGATCATTTGTAGTATTCTATTTTGTTTTGTTGTTCTATGGGGAGGAGCAGTAGTCCGTGTAAAGTTACACCTCCTATGTTGTAGTCAGCTAAACCTCTGGGGGCTGTTACTACAACAGAAAGGTTGTTGTTTGTTAGGTTTTGTAGAAATGTGATGATTATTTTAATTTAGAATATTTTACCAGAACCAGATTCAACACTTACATGTAGGAGTAGATGTTTATAATTTTTACTGCTACAGGTTTTTGTTTTAAGTTTAAAACCATGTTACATTTCTTGAGTGACTTTTGTATAAATGGTGAGTTGTTCATCATTTAGCTGTGATTCGAGCACTGACAAGTCTTCCTCAGATTGTTTATATGGACACATGGCATTTTCTACCTCAGTCATGATTATTTCTGCTTAATTTAGAATGAGTGGTTCTCCAAGTGGTTCTTGGCTTCCTGTGAGGGAATGTTGATTACCCTCAGGAGTGTCTTTACCTAGTTGAGCTTTAGGGGGTAATTCATAGAATTCAGCGCACAAGTGGCGCACGCGGCTGGCGCACAGTGTGCGCATGCGAATCCCTGCGCCAGCCGCATGCGCCAAAACCCATTTCCACGCACAGCATATTCATGGATTCCAGCTGCCAAAACCAGCCGTGGTGCACAGTGGCGCAGCGACTCTGCAGCAGCGCCAGTTACGCCCCCAAGAACGCCTCTCGCGCAGGGAAAAGCCATCAAAATCCCAAATCCAGCGCAAAGGGCTGCACTAACCCTGTACCAGCACGGCAAGCGGGCTACGTGTATCACTGGGGTGCGCGGGAAGTACCTCACGTCATTTCAGCTGGGTACGTGCATTTCAGGGGTGCGCGGGAAGTTTCACACGCGATTCCATCAGGGTACGTGTATTTCAGGGGTGCGCGGGAAGTTCCACGCGCGATTTCAGCAGGGTACGTGTATTTCAGGGGTGCGCGGGAAGTTCCACACGCGATTTCAGCAGGGTACGTGTATTACAGGGGTGCGCTTGAAGTTCCACACGCGATTCCATCAGGGTACGTGTACATCAGGGGTGCGCGGGAATTTTCACACGTGAATTCAGCAGGGTACATGTATTCCAGGGGTGCGTGGGAAGTTCTACACGTGAATGTCCAGGCTACGTGTATTTCGGGGTGCGCGGGAAGTTTCACACGCGATATCAGCAGGGTACGTGTATTCCAGGGATGTGCTGGAAGTTCCACACGCGAATGTCCAGGCTATGTGTATTACGGGGTGCGCAGGAAGTTTCACACTCCATATCAGCAGGGTGCATGTATTCCAGGGGTGTGCGTGAATTTCCACACGCGAATGTCCAGGCTACGTGTATTTCGAGGTGTGCGGGAAGTTCCACACGCAATTTCAGCAGGGTACGTGTATTCCAGGGCTGCGCCTGAACTTCCACACGCGATTTCAGCAGGGTACGCGTATTACAGGGGTGCGCTTGAACTTCCACACGCGATTCCATCAGGGTACGTGTATTACAGGGGTGCGCGGGGAGCACCACATGTGAATTGCACGTGTGGGTCCTCCCAGGTGTTCCCTCTACACCCTCCACGGCCCCTGCAGGTGGCTCACACCACAGGGGCCTACCCTGCACATGTCCTGCAGGCACCCCATCCACCATGGCCATGCCCCCCAGCCAACCCACATGTCAACTTGCACTACTGCCCACCAACGCATGTTCCCCTGCAACCCCAGCCACCAGGGGCACCCTCCACCAGGCCCCCACCCATGTCTCCCACCACCCCCACCCCCCAGCACTGTGGGGCATCTGCCAGCAGGCCCCCACCCATGTCCAACTCATGTTCCCCACCACCCCACCCCCCAGCACTGTGGGGCACCTGCCAGCAGGCCCCCACCCATGTCCAACTCATGTCCCCACCACCCCCACCCCCCAGCACTGTGGGGCACCTGCCAGCAGGCCCCCACCCATGTCCAACTCATGTACCCTCCACCCCCACCCCCAGCACTGTGGGGCACCTGCCAGCAGGCCCCCACCCATGTCCAACTCATGTTCCCCACCCCCCACCCCCCAGCACTGTGGGGCACCTGCCAGCAGGGCCCCACCCATGTCCAACTCTTGTTCCCCACCACCCCCACCCCCCAGCACTGTGGGGCACCCTCCACCAGGCCCCCACCCATGTCTCCCACCACCCCCACCCCCCAGCACTGTGGGGCACCTGCCAGCAGGCCCCAACTCATGTTCCCCAGCCAACATGTCATCACAATCTAGATCTCTGGTCCAAAGTCACTGTCCACAAAAGAAAATCAAATGGGAAATAATAATTGAAAGCCATTGCTCCATGGGTAAATTGTGAAAGAAAAATAAAATCCAACAGTGAACTATGTACAGACGAACAAGCCAGGGTCCATTGTCCCAACCAAAGAAATGAAACCTATCTAACAACACTAACTAATAAAATAAACTATATACAAAAATGTGGCCAATGTCCAAAAGGTCCAAAAAAAATCAAAAAACAAAGGAAACCTAACACTAACTACATAACTATTTACATGGGCAGCGGGCTAGTCCAACGGCTCACTGGATGTTGTCATGGGCCAGGGCATCATCGAACTCCTGTTCAATGGCTTGGAGGCGGGCATGTTCCCTGGCCCCGCGGTCTCGCAGGGATAAAGCAGTGTCCAGCTCCAACTCCCTGCGAAGACCCTCGAGGCACTCAGCCCGCCTCAGCGCCCTCCGCATGGAGTTCTCCGCCCTGACCATTGTGAGCCGTTCCTCCTCTGCCCGCTGTCGCTCCGTACCTATCTGCTGGCCCAACCGCTCCCACACGGAAGCCACTCCCATTCCAGGGTTCTCCTGCCCTCCGGCCGATGCCTGCACCCCTGATGTTGATGACCCCGAGCCATGATGCCTCCCACGTCGAGCCTGCCGCTGCCTCCGACGCAACTGCCTGTGCCAGCACGACGGCATCCAGGCTGATGGAATCCACCGACGCCGTTGTGCATGTGCTCTGCCCGATGATGCCGTCACATCGTCCAACTGCTGGGGTCCAGTTGCTGGTGTGTCCACCCCTGCTGGACCTCCAACTCCCGACTGTGGCAGGGATGGGATCCCCACAGAGCCGGCTGCATTGGTCGGGGCAGGTCCACAGGGGGCCCTGGTGGCATCTGGGCCGGAAGATGGCATGGAGAACGACTGGTGCATAGTCTCCACAGAGGAGGAGAGGGTCGCCAGATTGGCCGACACATGTCGGAAACCCCCGACCATGGCCGATCCCAACTGGGCCACATCGGCACGGTGCTCTCCGTGATGACGTGCATGCTCCTCCCGGGAAGCACGCACCTCATCACGAATTGCACCTGTGCGCAATGCGACACCAATCAGGACCTTCTCCATACGGCCAGGGGTCCCCTCGTCCGCAGGTGGAGGGGAGTCAGATGACATGGACATCCCCCTACCTGCGGACGGGCCTGGGATGGGGCATCCCTGCTGGTGCATGGTGGTGCAGTCACAGTGTCAGGGACAGTGACATGCACAGGCCCCTCCACAGCGACATGTGCAGCCTCCTGCCCCTGCCCCTGGACTGCAACACTTGCACCAACAGGGATGCCCCCACCAGGCCCCATGTGCGCCTCAGTAGCGGTCTCCTCCTCCTCTGTGGAAACCACCAACCTGGATGGCTCCACCCCGTATTCCGCCGTTGCAAGCCCCTGTGGGGGCTCACCCACCCCTTCCGCTGCAGCCGTGGGGGCATCCCCGCTGCTTTGCTCCACAGAGCCGTCTCCGCCCTCTTCTTCACGTGGCGCTGTGTAGAGGGAGACATAGAACACAAGCATCAGGGTACTGTACAATGGTCCCCTAGACAGGAAGCAATAGCAGATGAGTGGCACTGTCAAAGATCACTTCCATCATGTCCCTCCACAACACACGGCTCAGTGCAGGTAAAACACATGCGGTAACAGGCATGGCGCATGCTATGGACATTAGCATACATGTCCAAGGGATTCTTGGAACATACAATGTTGTTTTGGAACTCGCATGCATCATGGGCCATGCCTATCACATGCACACACTTCACCCTAGTTTCATCCATCTGGCCTCGTACACCACAGACACAGTGGATACAGGGATGACTAGGCTGCATCAGTGAACCTGAACATTGCGACAGACATGTGTCATGCATCCCTGGCATTCACAAGTCACAGACATACAGACATGGACAGCATACATGTACATGGCATCAGCACCCATCCCTCACCCCCACCCATGTCCAGGAACAGAGACTGGCATGCTTTCATGTGGCCATTCCGCATAGGGCAACCCATGTTGCATTTGAACACATGCACCAACCGTGTGGTTCACACATTACTGGTCTCACATGCATGACGTCCCTGCACACACACATGCATACATGGCCTATGTCACACATACAGGCAAGTATCAGACAACCAGCACACTGCGACATGCCCTGTCTCACACAGCACTGCTTGGCCACTTACCGCTCAACTCCAGACGGGTCTGCCTCTCAAGGATCTGGGCGTGGAGCGCTGGGCCTACGCGTTCCAGGACCCTCATCTGGATGGGACTCATGCGGCCCCAGCCCCCCTCCACGAGGCAACGGGCCTTCAAGAGGGTCCTGGACCTGCAGTCATCCCAGCGCTTGTTGACATGTTGGTAGTCGCGGACTGCCACCCCCTCCGCATTGATGGCAGTCACGATGTCCTTCCAGATCCGAGTCCGTCCTTCCTTGTTGGCGCGCTTACTTCGGAAGAGGGCATCATACTGCCCCAGGACTTGCTCCACCAGGACACCAACTTCGGTGGCAGTGAAGCTGGTGCCCCTCTGCCTCTCTGGCCGGGGGTTGCCAGTGGTGCCAGATGTTTCAGTGCCCGACACGGCAAACCCAGAGGCAGGAGTGGGTGGGCAACTGGGTCCTGGGGCTGGGCTGTGGAGTGATGGTATCCCAGTCGGGAGTCTTCTGTTCCAGCAGGGGTGGACACAGCAAATGGACCCCTGCAGATGGCTGATGTGCAGACAACAAATGGCAGGGCACGGTGGCAGCAGGCAGGCAGGCAGGCAGCAGCAGATGGCTCGTGGGAGGCTGCTCGGGGCTCTGGGGGGCAGTAATTCGGCCTTTTGGGCAGGAGCGTGGTCTTCCGTGTGCTTACGCGTGGCCAGCTTGATACGGAGTGAATTGGCACATGAAAATCCTGCACGTCTGTGTGTAATTCAAGGAAAGGCCCTTAGCGCGTATGCACGTCAGCACGCATATGCGATTTCATGGGACCAAAGGCCCTTAGTGCGTGAGCGTGTCTGTGACGTGACGCGCGCGGGTGTTTCCCTCATTACACGTGATGACAGAACACATGTGGATTTCCACCAATCGCGTGTGAAAGTTCCCGCGCACCCCGGAACACACGTACCCAGGCTAATCGCGTGTGGAACTTCCCGCGCACCCCGAAACACACGTACCCAGGCCAATCGCGTGTACGCTCACTTCCCTCCGATCACACGCGATGACACTCGGACGTGCAGTTTTACCACGTGTGCTCTGTCATCACATGTAATGAGGGAAACACCCGCGCGCGTCACGTCACAGACACGCTCACGCGCTAAGGGCCTTAGGTCCAATGAAATCGCATATGCGTGCTGACGTGCATACGCGCTAAGGGCCTTTCCTCGAATTACATGCAGACGTGCAGGATTTTCACGTGCCAATTCACTCCGTATTAAGCTGGCCACGCGTAAGCACACGGAAGACCACGCTCCTGCCCAGAAGGCCGAATCACTGCCCCCAGAGCCCCGAGCACGCTCCCACCTGCCATCTGCTGCTGCCTGACTGCCTGCTGCCCACGTGCCCTGCCATTTGCTGCCTGCACATCAGGCAGGGGTGCTGTTGCTGTGACCACCCCTGCTGGAACCGAAGACTCCCGACTGGGATTCCATCGCTCCACAGCCCAGCCCCAGGACCCAGTTGCCCACCCACTCCTGCCTCTGGGGTTGTCATGTCGGGCACTGCAACATCTGGCACCACTGACAACCCCCGGCCAGAGAGGCAGAGGGGCACCAGCTTCAGTGCCACTGAAGTTGGTGTCCTGGTGGAGCAAGTCCTAGGGCAGTATGATGCCCTCTTCGGAAGTTCCCGCGCCGACAAGGAAGGACGGACTCGGATCTGGACTGACATTGTGACTGCCATCAACGCGGAGGGGGTGGCAGTCCGCGACTTCCAACATGTCAAGAAGCGCTGGGAGGACTTCAGGTCCAGGACCCTGAACAAGGCCCGGCGCCTCTTGAAGGCAGCGGATGCCAAGGGGCACCGGGGCCACTTGTCAGAAGAGCAGATGAGGGTCCTGGAACGCATATCCCCAGCGCTCCACGTCCAGGTCCTTGAGAGGCAGACCTGTCTGGAGTCGAGCAGTAAGTGTACATGCATCCTGATTGTGAGCTGTGCGTGTGGTGATGTTTCAGTAGTGTGCAGGTTGCACATCTGTTTGTATGGGGTCGAGTATGGGTGGGGGTGCAGGGCTGTGGGGCTAACACATGCGAGGGCTGTAATGTGTGAGACATGGATGGTGCTTGTGTGTGTAGGCTTGCATGCCAAATGCAGTTGTGTGGGCACACATGTTTGGATGAATGTGCATGTAAGTAGACATGTCTGTGATGTCACGCATGTATGCTATTTTCAGCTGCATGTATCAGCACTGTGTACATGTGCATTTGTGTGTATTTGACAAGGGTGCAACAGTGATGCAACATGGATGCATGTGACAGCGGGATGTGGAAGCCTGATTGGCAGATGTGACATGGATGCCCATCTGAACACTGCGACAATTGGCAGAGGTGTACACATGCATGCAAGTGTGGTGGTGTGTGTACATGTGTGGTGCACTTCCTGTGTTGCATGTGATGTCTGGCTCAGCTTTGCCTGCTCATGCTGTTGTATGTATATGGATGGTGCTGGCAGTTGCGATATGGCTGTGGTATGGCTCATGTGTGCGAGTTGAAATGACATGTGTGTTGGGGATTGTGATGGCATGTCTGAGGTTTGCCAATGCCACTCATGTACAACTGTCATGTGTGTATGTGTCCATTGTACAGTGCCCTGATGCCTGTGTTTTATTTCTCCCTGTTTGCAGCGTCAACTGATGAAGAGGGCGGAGAAGGTGCTGTGGAGCACAGCAGCGGGGATCCCACCGCCAGCCGGAGACGCAAGGCCCGGCTCCCCTCCCATGTTGTCATCTCGTCGGGGAGTGAGGAGTCCGGTGCCGCATCCCAGGCCGCAGCTGCCGGGGGGAGGTCCAAGAGACGGAGGTTGGAGTTGGACTCCTCGGGAGCAGAAGGGGCAGCTGGGACCCCACAGGGCCCAACGGGGGAAGATGGCACGGAGTCATCCAGGTTGGTGGGGGGTTTGGTGGAGGAGGAGGCCATGCAAGCAACAGAGACGGGGTCTGGAGGTGGGGATCCCACTGGTACTAGTGGTGCAGTGCAGGACCAGGGACAGGAGGCAGCACAGGCCGCCTCGGAGGTGCCTGTGTGCAATCCTGTCCCTGCATCATCTTGCACCAGCAGGGATGCCTACGTCCAGACCCGTTTTCAGGCAGGGGATGAGCAAACGACAACTGGCCTTCCTCTGCCTGCGGACGTGGCTATCCGGGTCTGGGTTGAGCCTGTCCTGACTGGTGTGGCGTTGCCTCAACGGGCCATGCAAGGTGACCTGCAGTCTTTTCATGAGGAGACTGCACGTCATCTCGAATGGCTCGTTGACCACGTCAGCCTGCTGGGACAGGTCATCCAGGCCGGATTCCTCCGTTTGATGGGGCTTGCTACGACCCCCTCCTCAACTGAACCCCCTACGCGCCAGTCGTCCTCTGTGCCATCTTCCCACCCATCAGTCACCTGGGTGCCCTGTGGAGCTGCCTCTGACGGTGCGGCCAGTCTGGTGGAGGAGGCATCCCTGCAACAGTTGGGAGTCGGACGTCCAGCAGGGGTGGCCACATCAACGACTGCACCCCAGCGAGCGGAGGATGTGCAGGCAGCAGGAGGCAGTGCACGGGCAGAGCCACAATATATTTTGCAGCAGCAACGTGGTGGGAGCCATGAAGGCTCGGGGCCTTCAACATCGGAGGGGCAGGCATCGGCCAGAGGGCAGGGGGACCCAGGACAGAGAGTGTCTTCCGTGTGGCAGCGGTTGGGCCACTCCATAGATGCAGAGCGGCGGCGGGCGGAAGAGGCACGGCTCACAATGGTCAGGGCGGAGAACTCCATGCGGAGGGCCCTGAGGCGGGCCGAGTGCCTCGAGGCAATCCGCAGGGGGTTGGAGGTGGACACATCGACGGCCCTGCGGACCCTCGGGCCATGGAGGAGGACCGCCTCCAGGACATTGAGCAGGAGTTCGATGATGCCCTGGCCCGGGACATCCAAAAGTGAGCCGCCAGACTAGCCTGCTGCCCTTGTACATAGTTATGTAGGTAGTGTTAGGTTTCCTTTGTTTTTTGATTTTTTTGGACCTTTTGGACATTGGCCACATTTTTGTATATAGTTTATTTTATTAGTTAGTGTTGTTAGATAGGTTTCATTTCTTTGGTTGGGATAATGGACCCTGGCTTGTTCGTCTGTACATAGTTCACTGTTGGATTTTATTTTTCTTTCACAATTTACCCATGGAACAATGGCTTTCAATTATTATTTCCCATTAGATTTTCTTTTGTGGACAGTGACTTTGGTCACCATTACTTTGTATTATGATTTTTGGTTTTGCTTTTTTTCACGGACATGCTTCTTTTCATTTTTGTACATTCCCATTCCTGTTTCTTTATTTTTGAATCTATTTATGTTTCCTTTAATACATATTTTTTTTATCGAACTTCAATGTGTAGTATCATCTCATTGGTTTCATGCATATCATGATATGGGTTTTGAGATTCACTGACACCCATTGGGTGTATGTGAGGGACATGTGTTTGTTTTGAAACTTGCAATTGGTGTCCTGTCATGTAATTGCCATTTCTGAGTGGGTGGATGCAATACTCGGGTGGGTGTTTTGCATTTGGAGGCTGACCATAGGGACCAGAGATCTAGATTGTGATGACATGTTGGCTGGGGAACATGCCCGCCTCCAAGCCATTGAACAGGAGTTCGATGATGCCCTGGCCCATGACAACATCCAGTGAGCCGTTGGACTAGCCCGCTGCCCATGTAAATAGTTATGTAGTTAGTGTTAGGTTTCCTTTGTTTTTTGATTTTTTTTGGACCTTTTGGACATTGGCCACATTTTTGTATATAGTTTATTTTATTAGTTAGTGTTGTTAGATAGGTTTCATTTCTTTGGTTGGGACAATGGACCCTGGCTTGTTCGTCTGTACATAGTTCACTGTTGGATTTTATTTTTCTTTCACAATTTACCCATGGAGTAATGGCTTTCAATTATTATTTCCCATTTGATTTTCTTTTGTGGACAGTGACTTTGGACCAGAGATCTAGATTGTGATGACATGTTGGCTGGGGAACATGAGTTGGGGCCTGCTGGCAGGTGCCCCACAGTGCTGGGGGGTGGGGGTGGTGGGAAACATGGGTGGGGGCCTGGTGGAGGGTGCCCCACAGTTCTGGGGGTGGGGGTGGTGGGGAACATGAGTTGGGCATGGGTGGGGGCCTGCTGGCAGGTGCCCCACAGTTCTGGGGGGTGGAGGGGGTGGGGAACATGAGTTGGACATGGGTGGGGGCCTGCTGGCAGGTGCCCCACAGTGCTGGGGGGTTGGGGGTGGAGGGGACATGAGTTGGACATGGGTGGGGGCCTGCTGGCAGGTGCCCCACAGTGCTGGGGGGTGGGGGTGGTGGGGACATGAGTTGGACATGGGTGGGGGCCTGCTGGCAGGTGCCCCACAGTGCTGGGGGGTGGGGGTGGTGGTGAACATGAGTTGGACATGGGTGGGGGCCTGCTGGCAGGTGCCCCACAGTGCTGGGGGGTGGGGGTGGTGGGAGACATGGGTGGGGGCCTGGTGGAGGGTGCCCCTGGTGGCTGGGGTTGCAGGGGGACATGCGTTGGTGGGCAGTAGTGCAAGTTGACATGTGGGTTGGCTGGGGGGCATGGCCATGGTGGATGGGGTGCCTGCAGGACATGTGCAGGGTAGGCCCCTGTGGTGTGAGCCACCTGCAGGGGCCGTGGAGGGTGTAGAGGGAACACCTGGGAGGACCCACACGTGCAATTCACGTGTGGTGCTCCCCGCACACCCCTGTAATACACGTACCCTGATGGAATCGCGTGGGAAACTTCCTGCGCACCCCGAAATACACATAGCCTGGACATTCGCGTGTGGAACTTCCCGCGCACCCCTGTAATGCACGTACCCTGATGGAATCGCGTGTGATACTTTCCGCGCACCCCTGATATGCACGTACCCCACTCAATCACGTGTGTAACTTCCCGCGCACCCCGAAATACACGTAGCCTGGACATTCGCGTGTGTAACTTCCCACGCACCCCTGTAATACACGTACCCTGATGGAATCGCGTGTGATACTTTCCGCGCACCCCTGATATGCACGTACCCCGCTCAATCGCGTGTGTAACTTCCCGCGCTACCCCGAAATACACGTACCCCACTCAATCACGTGTGTAACTTCCTGCGCACCCCTGTAATACACGCACCCTGATGGAATCACGTGTGAAACTTCCCGCGCACCCCGAAATACACATAGCCTGGACATTCGTGTGTGGAACTTCCCGTGCACCCCTGTAATGCACGTACCCTGATGGAATCGCGTGTGATACTTTCTGCGCACCCCTAATATGCACATACCCCGCTCAATCGTGTGTGTAACTTCACGCGCACCCCGAAATACACGTAGCCTGCACATTTGCGTGTGTAACTTCCTGCGCACCCCTGTAATACACGTACCCTGATGGAATCGCGTGTGATACTTTCCGCGCACCCCTGATATGCACGTACCCCTCTCAATCGCGTGTGTAACTTCCCGCGCAACCCCGAAATACACGTACCCCGCTCAATCGCGTGTGTAACTTCCCGCGTACCCCTGTAATACACGTACCCTGATGGAATCACGTGTGAAACTTCCCGCGCACCCCGAAATACACGTAGCCTGGACATTCGCGTGTGGAACTTCCCGCGCACCCCTGTAAACTTGCAATTGGTGTCCTGTCATGTAATTGCCATTTCTGAGTGGGTGGATGCAATACTCGGGTGGGTGTTTTGCATTTGGAGGCTGACCATAGGGACCAGAGATCTAGATTGTGATGACATGTTGGCTGGGGAACATGCCCGCCTCCAAGCCATTGAACAGGAGTTCGATGATGCCCTGGCCCATGACAACATCCAGTGAGCCGTTGGACTAGCCCGCTGCCCATGTAAATAGTTATGTAGTTAGTGTTAGGTTTCCTTTGTTTTTTGATTTTTTTTGGACCTTTTGGACATTGGCCACATTTTTGTATATAGTTTATTTTATTAGTTAGTGTTGTTAGATAGGTTTCATTTCTTTGGTTGGGACAATGGACCCTGGCTTGTTCGTCTGTACATAGTTCACTGTTGGATTTTATTTTTCTTTCACAATTTACCCATGGAGTAATGGCTTTCAATTATTATTTCCCATTTGATTTTCTTTTGTGGACAGTGACTTTGGACCAGAGATCTAGATTGTGATGACATGTTGGCTGGGGAACATGAGTTGGGGCCTGCTGGCAGGTGCCCCACAGTGCTGGGGGGTGGGGGTGGTGGGAAACATGGGTGGGGGCCTGGTGGAGGGTGCCCCACAGTTCTGGGGGTGGGGGTGGTGGGGAACATGAGTTGGGCATGGGTGGGGGCCTGCTGGCAGGTGCCCCACAGTTCTGGGGGGTGGAGGGGGTGGGGAACATGAGTTGGACATGGGTGGGGGCCTGCTGGCAGGTGCCCCACAGTGCTGGGGGGTTGGGGGTGGAGGGGACATGAGTTGGACATGGGTGGGGGCCTGCTGGCAGGTGCCCCACAGTGCTGGGGGGTGGGGGTGGTGGGGACATGAGTTGGACATGGGTGGGGGCCTGCTGGCAGGTGCCCCACAGTGCTGGGGGGTGGGGGTGGTGGTGAACATGAGTTGGACATGGGTGGGGGCCTGCTGGCAGGTGCCCCACAGTGCTGGGGGGTGGGGGTGGTGGGAGACATGGGTGGGGGCCTGGTGGAGGGTGCCCCTGGTGGCTGGGGTTGCAGGGGGACATGCGTTGGTGGGCAGTAGTGCAAGTTGACATGTGGGTTGGCTGGGGGGCATGGCCATGGTGGATGGGGTGCCTGCAGGACATGTGCAGGGTAGGCCCCTGTGGTGTGAGCCACCTGCAGGGGCCGTGGAGGGTGTAGAGGGAACACCTGGGAGGACCCACACGTGCAATTCACGTGTGGTGCTCCCCGCACACCCCTGTAATACACGTACCCTGATGGAATCGCGTGGGAAACTTCCTGCGCACCCCGAAATACACCTAGCCTGGACATTCGCGTGTGGAACTTCCCGCGCACCCCTGTAATGCACGTACCCTGATGGAATCGCGTGTGATACTTTCCGCGCACCCCTGATATGCACGTACCCCACTCAATCACGTGTGTAACTTCCCGCGCACCCCGAAATACACGTAGCCTGGACATTCGCGTGTGTAACTTCCCACGCACCCCTGTAATACACGTACCCTGATGGAATCGCGTGTGATACTTTCCGCGCACCCCTGATATGCACGTACCCCGCTCAATCGCGTGTGTAACTTCCCGCGCAACCCCGAAATACACGTACCCCACTCAATCACGTGTGTAACTTCCTGCGCACCCCTGTAATACACGCACCCTGATGGAATCACGTGTGAAACTTCCCGCGCACCCCGAAATACACATAGCCTGGACATTCGTGTGTGGAACTTCCCGTGCACCCCTGTAATGCACGTACCCTGATGGAATCGCGTGTGATACTTTCTGCGCACCCCTAATATGCACATACCCCGCTCAATCGTGTGTGTAACTTCACGCGCACCCCGAAATACACGTAGCCTGCACATTTGCGTGTGTAACTTCCTGCGCACCCCTGTAATACACGTACCCTGATGGAATCGCGTGTGATACTTTCCGCGCACCCCTGATATGCACGTACCCCTCTCAATCGCGTGTGTAACTTCCCGCGCAACCCCGAAATACACGTACCCCGCTCAATCGCGTGTGTAACTTCCCGCGTACCCCTGTAATACACGTACCCTGATGGAATCACGTGTGAAACTTCCCGCGCACCCCGAAATACACGTAGCCTGGACATTCGCGTGTGGAACTTCCCGCGCACCCCTGTAAACTTGCAATTGGTGTCCTGTCATGTAATTGCCATTTCTGAGTGGGTGGATGCAATACTCGGGTGGGTGTTTTGCATTTGGAGGCTGACCATAGGGACCAGAGATCTAGATTGTGATGACATGTTGGCTGGGGAACATGCCCGCCTCCAAGCCATTGAACAGGAGTTCGATGATGCCCTGGCCCATGACAACATCCAGTGAGCCGTTGGACTAGCCCGCTGCCCATGTAAATAGTTATGTAGTTAGTGTTAGGTTTCCTTTGTTTTTTGATTTTTTTTGGACCTTTTGGACATTGGCCACATTTTTGTATATAGTTTATTTTATTAGTTAGTGTTGTTAGATAGGTTTCATTTCTTTGGTTGGGACAATGGACCCTGGCTTGTTCGTCTGTACATAGTTCACTGTTGGATTTTATTTTTCTTTCACAATTTACCCATGGAGCAATGGCTTTCAATTATTATTTCCCATTTGATTTTCTTTTGTGGACAGTGACTTTGGACCAGAGATCTAGATTGTGATGACATGTTGGCTGGGGAACATGAGTTGGGGCCTGCTGGCAGGTGCCCCACAGTGCTGGGGGGTGGGGGTGGTGGGAGACATGGGTGGGGGCCTGGTGGAGGTTGCCCCACAGTTCTGGGGGTGGGGGTGGTGGGGAACATGAGTTGGGCATGGGTGGGGGCCTGCTGGCAGGTGCCCCACAGTGCTGGGGGGTGGAGGGGGTGGGGAACATGAGTTGGACATGGGTGGGGGCCTGCTGGCAGGTGCCCCACAGTGCTGGGGGGTTGGGGGTGGAGGGGACATGAGTTGGACATGGGTGGGGGCCTGCTGGCAGGTGCCCCACAGTGCTGGGGGGTGGGGGTGGTGGGGACATGAGTTGGACATGGGTGGGGGCCTGCTGGCAGGTGCCCCACAGTGCTGGGGGGTGGGGGTGGTGGTGAACATGAGTTGGACATGGGTGGGGGCCTGCTGGCAGGTGCCCCACAGTGCTGGGGGGTGGGGGTGGTGGGAGACATGGGTGGGGGCCTGGTGGAGGGTGCCCCTGGTGGCTGGGGTTGCAGGGGGACATGCGTTGGTGGGCAGTAGTGCAAGTTGACATGTGGGTTGGCTGGGGGGCATGGCCATGGTGGATGGGGTGCCTGCAGGACATGTGCAGGGTAGGCCCCTGTGGTGTGAGCCACCTGCAGGGGCCGTGGAGGGTGTAGAGGGAACACCTGGGAGGACCCACACGTGCAATTCACGTGTGGTGCTCCCCGCACACCCCTGTAATACACGTACCCTGATGGAATCGCGTGGGAAACTTCCCGCTCACCCCGAAATACACATAGCCTGGACATTCGCATGTGGAACTTCCCGCGCACCCCTGTAATGCACGTACCCTGATGGAATCGCGTGTGATACTTTCCGCGCACCCCTGATATGCACGTACCCCACTCAATCGCGTGTGTAACTTCCAGCGCACCCCGAAATACACGTAGCCTGGACATTCGCGTGTGTAACTTCCCACGCACCCCTGTAATACACGTACCCTGATGGAATCGCGTGTGATACTTTCCGCGCACCCCTGATATGCACGTACCCCGCTCAATCGCGTGTGTAACTTCCCGCGCAACCCCGAAATACACGTACCCCACTCAATCACGTGTGTAACTTCCCGCGCACCCCTGTAATACACGCACCCTGATGGAATCACGTGTGAAACTTCCCGCGCACCCCGAAATACACATAGCCTGGACATTCGTGTGTGGAACTTCCCGTGCACCCCTGTAATGCACGTACCCTGATGGAATCGCATGTGATACTTTCTGCGCACCCCTAATATGCACATACCCCGCTCAATCGTGTGTGTAACTTCCCGCGCACCCCGAAATACACGTAGCCTGCACATTTGCGTGTGTAACTTCCTGCGCACCCCTGTAATACACGTACCCTGATGGAATCGCGTGTGATACTTTCCGCGCACCCCTGATATGCACGTACCCCTCTCAATCGCGTGTGTAACTTCCCGCGCAACCCCGAAATACACGTACCCCGCTCAATCGCGTGTGTAACTTCCCGCGCACCCCTGTAATACACGTACCCTGATGGAATCACGTGTGAAACTTCCCGCGCACCCTGAAATACACGTAGCCTGGACATTCGCGTGTGGAACTTCCCGCGCACCCCTGTAATGCACGTACCCTGATGGAATCGCGTGTGATACTTTCCGCGCACCCCTGATATGCACGCACCCCGCTCAATCGCGTGTGTAACTTCCCGCGCACCCCGAAATACACGTAGCCTGGACATTCACGTGTGGAACTTCCCGCGCACCCCTGTAATGCACGTACCCTGATGGAATCGCGTGTGATACTTTCTGGGCACCCCTGATATGCACATACCCCGCTCAATCGTGTGTGTAACTTCCCGCGCACCCCGAAATACACGTAGCCTGCACATTTGCGTGTGTAACTTCCTGCGCACCCCTGTAATACACGTACCCTGATGGAATCGCGTGTGATACTTTCCGCGCACCCCTGATATGCACGCACCCCGCTCAATCGTGTGTGTAACTTCCCGCGCACCCGAAATACACGTAGCCTGGACATTCGCGTGTGGAACTTCCCGCGCACCCCTGTAATACACGTACCCTGATGGAATCGCGTGTGATACTTTCCGCGCACCCCTGATATGCACGTACCCCGCTCAATCGCGTGTGTAACTTCCCGCGCACCCCCGAAATACACGTACCCCGCTCAAGCGCGTGTGTAACTTCCCGCGCAACCCCGAAATACAGGTACCCCGCTCAATCGCGTGTGTAACTTCCCGCGCACCCCCGAAATACACGTACCCCGCTCAATCGCATATGTAACTTCCCGCGCACCCCCGAAATACACGTGCCCCGCTCGCACAGGCCCAATTGCTGTATGTTTCCACTTTTGTAATGCGCAGGGACGCTACCGCCTGCCTTCGTGTGGCGGACGTGTTTCGGCTTGTGCGTGTCTTTGGCTGTGCGTGGCTTTGCCCTATTCGATTCCATGAATACGTGTGGTTCGAGTGCGTGTGGGCGTTCCGTCTGCTTCCCTGCAGTACATCCCCAGTTACGCCCTTATTTTCTTGCGTTGTTCCCCATTCCGCGCGTTACGCCCCGTGTTCCGCCCACTTTCTGGTGTATGCGCCGAGGTTGTGCGTTTTCACTGTGCGCGTCGCGCACGCCTTTCGGGATGTTGCAGTGACGTGTGCCCCATGCACGGGTTTGGCGCACAACCCGAGGAAAACACGCGCAGGGACATGCGTGCGCGTGCGCCTGTTTTTTTGCGCTTGCGCCTGCTTGCGCCTGCTTGCGCAAAGATTTTCGGCGCACGTTTGTTCCATGAATCGGCCCCTCAATGTCTTACTCTTGTTGGCATTAATTGTCCAGCATTTGTTTATATTGTTTGAAATTGTCATATGTTATACTGCTTTCATTTGCTTTGAATGTGGCTACAAATGAGTCATAGTCACCCAATATTTTTTCTTTCCTCCAGGGTTTAAAAAGTTGGAGTAGGGCCATGTAATACAGTTATCTATGTTGTGGATATTTACATGATAACTTTATTTGATTAATTAAACTTGATTTGGTGAATTTCACTAGGCTTCCTACACAAGTTAGACTGAATATTTGCCAATCGTCTCATTTGGTGTCACATTGTTTTTGTAGGTGTAGTTTTGGGCAATGCCATACAGAAACAGCGGAGGGCTCCTTCTAGAGCCCTCCGCTCGTCCTCCTTCTACTCTTTGCGGGTGAGCAGTTTTTCCAAGCAGAGATTCGGGGGTAGAACTTTATCCTCTGCAGGCACCACCCTGTAGAAAAGCCTCCCTTCCTCTCTCCGCCTTGAGCCAGAGTTCCTTAAGTTCAAGAAATTCCTCAAGACCTTCCTCTTCTCTTCCTCTTTGTCTCTCCCAATACCTTGCTTGCGTGCTCTCTCTTTCTCTATGCTTCACTCCTCCATCTCTCCCCTAACTCTGTTATGCTTTTGCTGACTGGTCCCCTGGCTCACCTCCAGAGCCACAAAGGTCTCAGGCTCCCTCGCCAGTCTTTGCACTTGCCTCTAGGCCTCTGCACTATGCTCTGCACTACTGTACTTTCAGCATACGTTCCATGAGAGGGGTAACCTCTCTGCACTTAACCCATGGCCCTGCTTGACTGGGCGCACTTGTTCCCCCCTCCCACTCCTTTGCACTTCCTTCTGTTCACTTGCATGACCTGAATTTACTAGGCTTAGTTAGTTCTGTCTTGCCCAACCCTTTGTTTCCCCTCCGTAATCTGGTTGCGCCTGATACACTTAATGCACTTGCACTAGGATACATACCATCAGGGCTAGTACACTAGTTAATTTTGTGTTAGATTATTCAGAAACCTCAAGGCCTAAGAATGACTACTGTATTCAGTTGCTCCCTTTCCACCTTAAAGTGCTTCTAAGTGCTTCACTTCTATATAAGCGCTGTACAAATAAACAATTACAATTACGCATGTTTTCCAAAGCAGTACTTCTGTTTGGGTAGTATGTGTCAATTAAATAGACTTCTTAAAATTTCCTGGCTCTTGGAATCATGTGTGGCTATGGTTTCTATCTTTTGGTATGATTGTAGTACTCTTTTTTGGGATGCAGCTTGACCAAGATTAAGCCAGATAATGTGTTAAGATTTTTACCTGTGAAATGGTCTGCAGCTTTGTACCACTCGCATTTTCTATGGGAGAGCATTTTGATACCGAAGCTGTACAATTTTTGTGATAGTGTTTTGTCAGATATGTCATCCCAGAGGTCTTTTAGCTCTGTTTTCTCAGCTTTGGTGAGGTAGGCTGTGACTTATCTTCCAACAGTAGTGGAATTGTCTGCAATGTGTTGTATGTTTATGTTTGCATTCTACAAGAGGGCAATGAAGTAAATCATTGATGTACTTGGATGCTTCGTACCTTTTAATGTTTTTAGGGGATTTGCCTTTCACGCTGTGTCTAACAGAAGAAATTAAGCTATTTGCTTGTCTTTTTTTGCAAGCTGGTCTAGGGAAGCCATCGCGACATTTGGTATAGTATTTGTCTTGTTTTTTATCTGCATTGGCAGTATTTGCCACACTTATATTTTTGGAAGCGTAGGATTTGTGTATGAAGGTCACTATCTGTGGTTTCTGAAGGGATGTCGCAGGTAATGTTTTTTTCAATAAACTGTAAAACAGTGGTATCACTATCATGGGCAAATTTAGGAGCATCTTTTATCCACAAAAGCATGTGGATGTGTGATGTTACTCTGGATTAATATTTTTTTCTCCAATGAAGTGTTGCACTTCTCTGAGCGGAGGGGTAGTTTGTTCAGAGATAAAGTGCATAATGGCAATGAAGTGATGGTGAAAGTACCTTGATACATTGACAGGGTCAAGAGAACAGAGCTCTCCTGGTGTTTTAATATCTACTATATCTTTATTTTGGTTTGCAGTGTGTAACAAGTTGTGCAAGACATCCCATGTGTACTCTGCACAACTTAAATTAACAAACCATTTGGGTGGGCCTAGGTTCCTTAGTATTCAGCGTACATCAACATGACCTCAGAACCAGTATTCTTTTGTACCATGCATGTTTGCCAATAGATTTGTGATACTTGACTGCAAAACTTCATCATTGTGTTTTATCTTTTGAAGCAGTTGGGTAGCAGGCATGTTTAAAAAGTTAGAGCCTGTTCTTAATGTTTGTGCAACTCCTTAACATAGAGTTTCAGTTCACTTTGAAGGGGAGATGGAAAATGTATTCAACATTTTGTCTGAATCTGGGGTCTTCAGAATACATTCTTAAAGAGTGCTATTCTGATACATTAATTTGTGTGGACCTTTCATCATATCTTTCTCCATTTCCTGTAGGAAAGAGTAGAGTAAAAGAACATGATTCTACAATTTTTTCCCATATGCTCATTGGGGATCCTTTGGCTTGATGCATTTGATGTTTTTAATGCATCGTCAATGGTGTCTTTAGAGTGTAGTGGGTGAATTGTATACTGGTCTAAAATGCTGTCCATAGTAAAAGGATCTAAAGATTCAAATTGGTCAGTTGCTGGTGAGTCTTCAATTATCTTGGGTGGTTTCTATTAGGTTTTCCTCTATTTTTATATCTTTATAGTATCCATTGTTTTCTTTTAGATCTTTGCTTACTTTGTTTAGGTCAACTAGTTGTCGCCACATTTTCTTGTCTCTTGTTGGTACACCATTAAGTAGTGCAATCAATGATTTGTCTATTGGACATTGTACTCCTGGAGTTTCTACATTTTCTTTGAGATCTAATGGCAAATATACTACTGTAAGGGAGGAAGAGTCATTAAGCACACCCCGTACATTCGGCACAAAATACATTTTATGCTTCTGCAATAGTGGGGAGAGGTCCTCCTTGCCCTTCCGTGACAACAGCGGAAGAGGGACTTTTGCAAGACACATTTGGACTCCATTTTGTGCACCTCCAGACTCAATTTTTGGGCTAGGCCTCATCCTGATAACTGAGGAGCCTTCTCTCCCCTTTGAAGCACCACGCACAGTGAACACTGACAGCCACCACCTCCTCCTTCCGTGTCTGTGCCACCCAAGCTCATTTCTCACGGATGCCCTGCCGCAAATTGTTACAAGTAGAAAGTTCATTCTTTTCCTTCCGCTGTGTGTGACCGGGGTGAATCTCGACTTGTGGCCCATCCATCGCCACAAACCTGCTCCTGCGCCTCTCACCCCCACCTTTGGAAGTTATTGCCTGTCTTTTGCCCCCCATTCTTCCTTTAATGTAACAGAAGTGTGACCCTTCCCCACTGACCACCTCACAGTGCCCCCAATATAACTGGTTTTATGTCATCATATATCCCACCTTAAACTAACACCTATCAATCCATTCCCTCAAGCTATGGGGCACCACGGCAAATAAGTCCTATATCGAGCCCCCTGATAAAGCACCTGGAGGACAAGACCCTCGTACCCTTTATTTATACAAAGGCCTGAGGTGGGAATGTGTAAATAAGAGTCTACAATTTATACGTATCCCCACATTCTAGTACATGGTTTATGTTTTGCTTTATTCACTGCATATCAGGAGATATTGGGCCTCATTACCACCCTGGCAGTAAGGCAACAACGGCGCCGGTAGTGTACCAGTGCAGTTGTCGCCTCACCACCTCATTACTAGTTCTGCTCACGGGTGCTGGACTGCACGTGTGGTCTGACCAGGCGCGCAGACCGGCACCTGCGAGCAGACCAGAAGGGTAGCAGCGGTCCCGTTATGAACGGGACCATTGCTACCATCCTCCCCATTGCCTTTGAGCCCTATAGGGGCTCAAATGGGAATGGGGATGTACCGGGTCCGCAAAGGTCGGAATGGCCCGGTAATTCCCATTTTTCGGGACCCGGACCGGACACGAGTTTGGGTGTAGCCATGCCATCATGGCTTCTTCCAAACATGTAATGAGGCCCATTGTGTAGCTTAGTTTATACAGAAAATTCTCCTCTCATGGACCCCGTCTGACCTTCACGTCGCAAGGATGAGCCCAGCTGACCCACGTTATGCCTGCTGGACCTCCAAGCTGCCAGCCAATCCTGTGGAGCCGCTCCCTACACTACTATAATGTATACATGTCTTTCACCAGTGACGTTTCTGAAGCATATAATGTACTGTTCTTTTATTGTTTGGCAGAGCGCTCTCCAGGCAGAAGAGTCCTCTGTATGCTTATTTCTATAAACCTTTGTTTTACTGACACCTTTCTCCTGGTCTCATTCCCTACTGGGGTGTGTCCTTTTTCTATGAGTTTATAATTGCCTTTTGGGGAATGACCACCATTACTACTTTGCCATGGATGTCCTTTAGGACAAAGACTGATATGCAGTGGACTTGTCTGTTCTTTGAAAGGATGGTGAGCTAAAGACTCTGGTTGAGACTCTAACTCGAGATATAGGCTGGTAGGTAGATACTCCCAAGACCCCCCTCTTGTTTGTGCATTTTAAGTAGCTTTGAGTTTTTGCCCTAAATTACACACAAATTACAGCTCCACCTCACTGACTAGGCCCACCCAGGCCGAAATATGTGTCTGGGTTTGCTGTTGGTACTCTTGTTCAGAGAGTAGCAACAACATGCAAGCCAAGATAATTGGCTTGCATTTTGTTGCTGGACTGCCCTTGGGTAGGAAAAAGAATGATATGTAGTGGACATTTCTTTTCTGTGAAAGGATGCTCTCGCATTGCTCAGAGACAGATGTGGATGTGTTAGGGTTTATTTGGTCCGCAAATGATTAAAGTAAGGCACAACATCAATAAAGTTGTGTATGATTTTCTGCAAGATGTTGGAATGACATATTTTCATAGTGAGAACATTACATTTGATATTGCAAACATTTTTCAGAGAGATGGAGTACAACTAACTGATTTATTTATTTAATTTATTTTTCCATTTGTATAGTGCGCGCAAACCCGTAGGCATCAGCTTGGGTGGATAATCCGATTTTGCTGGAAAACATTCAAAATGCTTTGAAGCAGTTTTTGTGAAAGTTAGAAGAAATAATTAAGTTCAATAACATTTTTCATAGTTCAGTTTATAAAACCAACAATTAAATAAAAATATAAAAGCCAAGAACAGAAAAAATTATTATTTTAAGAGCCACTATAAAACAATAAAAATGATTTTAATCCTCCCACCCCACTCCTGCAATTCATCCTGATGTCTGTGGACTACTGCACTGTCCAGAGACTATGCAGGCTGGGTAGGGGCATGTGACTTTTTTTCTCACTTCTATTTTTTAACTGTGAAAGGTGGCTCCCAAAGGAACCTTTTTTTTGTGTTTTTTTTTGTTTTCCATTTTTGGGGGCTTTTTAAGTTTTTTTTGCAGCAGAGGCAAGGTAAGTTAGGGAAGGGAAGGGAGGGAAGGGAGGTAAGGGGCATCACCCACAGAGACAGAGGGGCTGATGGATAGGGGAAGAAGTTGGGCGTACCTTAAATTTAAGGTAGGGGCCAGTGTAGTGTTTCTCATGCTCCTTGACAACTGCCTCAAAAACACTGAAAAAGAAACTGCTTCCCTCTGCAGATCGGTGTGTCGTGGTACATGCAGAGCACTGTGGACCTCAATAAGTAAGGATCTACAGCATTCCATATGGCCTGCAAGGTGGCCGGTGGGATCCTCTGCCCCAAAGGAGTACCCTGTGTGCTGGGAGGGGCGGTTGAGGAAGATGGTGCAGAGGACAATAGCCTGCTCCTCCCTGAGAAAGGAACTACCTTTCTCAGTGCAACTGGGTGGTTAGAACGGACGTGACGGCGCATTCATGTGGTGCTGAAGGCGTAGTACCCCTGTTTGCAGTGACTGAATTTCACCCCACACTCAATGCATTCAACACAGGCAGCCTTTGACCACGGGACCCCACCCACGGTCTTAAAGAACTGCCACACCCAGGACTCACTCTGGATGCTGGAGGTAGGCATTTTCTCTACTTTTCTCTACCTCATCTTTGTCTTCTTCTTGATCCTCCTATACATCATTGTGCCTGTTCCCCTCTCCAGGCCCGCCAGATGGTGATGGTGGTGGTGGTTGGGGAGGAGGAATGTCCATAGCAGATGCTATTATGGTCTCCACAGATTTCCAAAGCAGCAATGCAGCAAAGCAGGAGCTCTCTCCTGGAGAGCCAGATTGAGAATGAGGACAAGTAATCAGTGGGTCCCGTAATCAGTGGGTCCCGTCAGAGGAGCTGTCTGCAGACAACCGAGTTGCAAAAAAGCCTTGTAAAGTTGTAAAAAGTTTCCAGATCAACCAGGAATGGGTCGGGAGCTGTGGAAGGGTAAGGTTTCAGCTTCAAACACAATAGATTGGCGTAAAATTCACTTTTAAACTGTTCACGGTTATGGACACCGTTGCAGACAAACTGCCATGCCGCACGGGTGCAGTCACATGAAGGCCGTTCACAGACACCTATCGGGTGGGAATCGCAGTGCTGGGTGTCCGTAGAACAGGTGCAGTGTCCGCAGACTAATTAAATTTGCGCCGTGAGAAAACTGACATGTCCGGACATCACGCCTGTCTGGGGGCACCTCTATTTTGAGTGTGGACACCCCAGACAGTAGTAGTGTCCGCTGATTCATAATTGGGGTTTAAAAAAAGACATATCACACAACCATATACAACACATTTATAGTATACAAAATATATTTATTTATGAAAGGGATGGGGTATCGGAATGGGAAACATACATGGGTGAATTGGGAATTTCTGTAGAATAATGATCAGGTGTGGAAGGGAGTGAGGTTTCATCTAAGCATCTTTGATGAACATTTTCAGAATTTGATGGGGATGATTGCCAGGGACGAGGGGGACAGGTGCAAGAAGGACAGTGATAGGGAGCATTTTTAATGACATGGGGCCTCATTACACGGTAGGCGGTAAGGGTTTACCGGTACCGGTATTTTACCGTTACCGGTAAATGCTTACCGCCTTACTACGAGGTCCCTTTGCGGGTTGGGGAATTTAACGCCTGTTTTTGCAGGCGTTAAAAACCAACCCGCAAAGGGACCAGTGGAGCTAATTACGGTACCGCAATTTGCGGTACCGTAATTAGCGCCTTCCCCATTCCCATAGAGCCCTATGGGTTAAAAATGGGAATGGGGAAGGGCAATGGTGGAAGTGGGAATTACCACCCCATCAACCTTGGAATGGGGCGGTAATTCCCCTTTCCTCAAAGGTGGTACCGGTAAATTCCCGGCATGAACCATGGCGCTAACAGCGCCATGGTTTACCGCCTACCGTGTAATGAGGCCCATGATTTTTTACATACTGTAAAAGTTCTCATTACATAGTTAATCCAATTTTGTAGACAAGTTTATAATTTGATTATGTACAGTTTGGGATAGGGCTTCTCTTTGTGAGTCTTGGGATTTTGTATAATTAAAGATTTAAATACAATGAACTTACTATTTAGTGAGAATTTGTTTTCCAATAAGCACCTGGTGTTTCTCAATCTGTATGCAGAGTTCTATTGAGGATATTATATGAAGTGTACTGTTATGGTTTCTGATTGGTGCATTCCATCATAATGTGTGCTAAATGAAAAAATAATTAGATTTTTTTAAATTGTTTGTACAGAAAGGTATATTTGTGTGTCGTAAATATTAGTAATGATGTTATGTACATCTGTTTGTTGGTTGATGGTTACAACCTTTTGGGATCTCCCCTATGATTCTAGGCTTTGTCGATGCTGTCTGATGTCCGCGGACCATTGCACTGTCCGCAGACTCCATATCTGCCTCATTGGGGGTGAATATGATATAAGGAACTTGGAGCAGATTAAGAGTGCACTAAGAAAAACCCATACAATTCATTGAAAACACTTTGTTAAAGGGACATTATGGCTAAATTGCACTCATTAAAATGTATAAAATTGACTGAAAAAACATTCTTAAAGGGACTTTATGGTTAAGTTGCACTAACAAAAACCCATGCAATTCACTGTAAAAACGTTGTTAGGAGACACTATGGTTTCAAGTAAAACCAAAAAAAAAAAAAACCCTTGAAATTCACCAGTTATGGTAAACTAAGCACCCATAATTCATGCCACCTCAGTGCGCTACTAAGACACCCTGGACATCACAAATGGAAAAGTTATCCTTGTATTGATAATTCAGGGAATTAAAATGAGGATTATTGAACTGTGTCCGTTTTACACATTTTAATGGAATTGAAGTACATATAGATATCTCACTAAGACTTCTTCCTGTTTATTTCTGTACCTCATCATAAAGGGATTTATCTTTGCTTTTGACATTAGGTGCTTTTTGTAGATATGTCCCTATTTCAATAGTTTTCATATTTTCTCTTAGTCTATTTGGATCTTGTTGCACCTCACTGGGTAGCAACCCACCAGTAACCATAGGCCGGGGATTCAAATTTAATTTTCCATACGGGGTGTGAGGAGCCAGGAATGAGATACAGACACAGAGGACTCATGTTTTGCTTATAAACTTTTATTAAACTACAAAGGGGTTGGAAAATGCCTCACTATCCCTATTCCATGAGGAGTTTCCCTACCTCAATCAAAACTGATGGGTCTGTCCTTTGTCAAGATGTCCAAAGCCCAAATATGTCCTGTGTCCGAAATCCTATCCTTGCGCATACACACTAAAAATTAACTGTAAGCCACAATGTATGTTGTCTCTGATTCTCAAAGTGCACACATGTTCAAAGATCCAGGTGGACAATATGCTCACAATTCCAGGGAAAGACTCCCTTCCCTAGATGCCTTTTCTACAAAATGAAAAGTTCAAACAAAGAATAACCATGTTCCTTGTTACCCAAGAGGATAACTGCCTCCTCTTGGTGGGTCCACTGTTCCTGAGGAAATGGCTTCCCTCCCCATGTTTCGCTTCACATTAAAGACAGTTCAAAATTATAAGGGCATATATTTTCCTTGGGATTCTCTTTTCGCTCTATTACAATTTTTTGGATCTTCCTTGAGATTCTCTACTTACTATAGTTTACCACACATACTTGACTTTGCCTGGTATGCTCTCCTGCCAGGTCTTGCATGCAGTGTCTTTCAAACACTTGGCTTTGCCTGGTGTAGTCTCCTGTCAGGACTTCTATGCAGTTTCTTTCAAACACATGGTGTTGCCTGGTATACTCTCCTGCAATGATGTATGCAGTTTCTTTCAAACACTTTGCTTTTCCTGGTATACTCTTCTGCCATGACCTCTATGCAGTTTCCTTCAACAACATCTGTTTGGAACTTTTAGTATAATCATTTAGCTTACTTTCCAAACACTTGGTATATTTCTCTACCAGTTTTCAACACGTAATGTCTCTATGGTTTTCCTTCTTGGTCTCTCCTAAATTCGTTCTGGGGGTCCCAGACCCCACTCTCACTGTGTAGGGCTTGTGTTATCTCGCCCGACAGAACTTCGGCTTCCAAACCCTTTCCCTTTCCCTGGGCTCACAGGTACTCTTCTTGGGCTTTCTCTGGATTATTGACTCCAAGCCGAATGTTTCTCTGGCTCCCGTGTGTCTCTCAGCCTTTGCTGGCACCTCCAGTAGGTGTTCGGGCTTCGCTCGGCATTCCAGCCTCTGCAGCAGTCAGGAAGCATGACTTGCTTCCTCGTACTTTGTTCCAGTTTCTGCAGAAGTATCATATTTTTGGCAGCCTTTGAAGCTAAATTCTTTTTTTTCAGACATTAATCCATATCGTCAATACATCGACATTTGGCGGAGGTATATTGATGATATTATTTTCATCTGGCACAGTAACACAGGCAGTCTTAATACCTTCCGGCTTTGGCTTAACCAATGCCATACCACAATTTAATTTACAATTACCATGAGTAATATTGAGATATCTTTCTTGGACCTCCTGATTCAACATCAGGCCAACAAACTCATCTGTTAATTATTCACTAAACCTACCGATCGCAACACTTTGTTGCATTTTAATAGCTTCCACCCACTTAATCAAAAAGAAAGCTTGCCCTATTCTCAGTTTCTGAGACTTAGGAGGAATTGTACATTATTGTCTGATTATGACCATCATACTCAGATTTTGACTACTAAATGTAAACAACGGGGGGGTACCTGAAAAAGCTCATCTCAGATTCATACCAACAAGCAAGGTTCACCCACCGGGAAACTCTCCCTGAACCTAAAAATCAGTCACCACATGATAAATTGGTCTGTGCCCTTACCTACAGTCCACATACCTTCCTGATTAAAAAGACTATTAAGAAATATTGGTCTGTGGCACAACTTCTGCTACCGGAAGAACCGCTACCAATCTTTGCCATGAAAAGGCAAAAAAACCTGAAGGATCAATTGGTCCATGCTTCTGCCCCAATAAAATCCTCTAGATCTACAACAACTAGCTGGGACCATTCGAATTGCAAAACAGCTGGGGCAGTGTACTGCATCGAGTGTCCCTGCGAGCTTAAATATCTTGGCAAAACTACACGCCCAGTGCATACGCGCATCACAGAACATCGTTCCCTCATTAGATGCAAAGCCATTAACTCTCCTTTGGTGAGCCCTTACATGGAGTATGGCCATTCCACAGAAGACCTACGTTGCTGGGTCATTGATGTTGTCAAGAACGATGCTAATCCACACCAAGTATTGGCCAACAAGGAAACATGCTGGATTTTTGTTCTTGACACGATTGATCATGGTTTTAAAAAAGAATTTTGTGTCTGGTAGGGCTCACCCTCTATGGTATTTCATCAAACTATTGTCCATTTGGCCTCATAGACCTGCTATCCAGTATCTAACTTCTTTATTTAACTTTTTGGATCTTAGATTTGGACACTTTCTTATTGATTTAGTGTCCTCTATTTCTTTTTTTTATTTATTATTTCTTTCTTTTTTAAATTTATTTGAGAGATCTATGTCTCCCCCTTATAGGTCAGGGCATTGTTCCCTTCTCTAGGCAGTGTGCTTCACTGCCATATTTCACAGTACCCTAGTGTTTCAATGCTTACGGTTTCAGTGCCTTTTTTTGAAAATAACATACTCTTTTCCGTGCATCCTTAGAACTACACTAGTCTATTCATAGTTCTCTTTTGCTTTCCATATCTGGACTCACTCTCTCACCCTGAGCCACAACCCCTCATTGGGCTCATTTGTTTCATTGCCGCGACATACACGGAAGCATTTCAAGCAGCACTACGACAGCGTCTGAAGTGCACAACCTGGCACATCCTGGCTCCATGCCACAGGTTAGTCGTTTGTAGCTTGTAGCTATCCGATGCTTTTCCAATTTAAGAAAAGCTCCCGTGATTACATGTATGCTTTGTCCCCATGGTCTGTTTACTTTTTCTCTGTTAATATCCCGCCGCAATGGATGAGCTATTTGCAGCCGTTTCTCTACCTGCGGGCACCTTCAAAACAGACGGCATTCATTGCCGCGAGCCTACAGCACTCCCCGTAGGTATGCTAACTTCACTGTGGGCCTCAGCTAAATTAACAACTGTTCCCTGACTTTACATGCAGGGCACGCATGGATACTTAAACAATTCTTGGCACCTGCTCAATACCATTTTGGTATCCCTTTTCTTTCTATCTGTATTTCACAAAAAACTTAATAGGGACGGCACTAAAGTACTTTGCTCTCCAATGCATGCCGCATACACCGGTTCTTTCCGCAAGACATCCTCATCTAATGAACACAGTGTTTCTCTTTTTTGGTCACTGTTCTGGTGATGCATGGACACTAGGACAAGTCAGAGGGGGCACTTCCTGGATGACTGTTTCAGGAGCTACAAATGCCCGGTTATGCATGTTAAAATGCTCATTACTTTTTTAGATACCTCTCATATTTATATCTGTTTGTACAATAATGTAGGCACACCCTACTTATCAACTTTGTTTGGTTGTTTTCTAGGGGCTGAACAAACGATTTATCATCCTGACGAACGAGGTATACTCTTTCTACTTTACCACGGGGGTCGTGATCACACCTGTGACAAGTGAACGTGGCTCATCACGCTTTTTCCCACTCACGACAGCGGATGGCGTAGTGGGAAAAAGTGTACTATGTATCAGCCTCATTTTTGTTGTGTATTAGCTTTATTCTTATTAGCTCTGAGACAAGCATTTGTGAAGCATCAAACCACAAAACAGTGCCTTGGCTGATTATCCCTTATCATAGACTTATGAAATCAGCACTAACTAAGTCAGGGAAGGTAGCTATTTACGGCACAGCCAAGATTTGAAGCCCTACTGACAAATTTAGTCTGTGGCCTACAACTAGCACTACTGACAGATGTGTGACCTTGAGCTACATTGGTTGAATTCAGTTTATATTTCTAACTGTACCTCTTTTTTCTGCTAAGAATTGTTTGATGTTTTTCTGTAACACATCAGCTCCAGACAATCTTTTGTTTTGTATATTAGTTACATTTGTCATATTAGTTTCAACTAAAATGTTTTCTCTGTTTTTATATATTTGTTATCTCTCCTTGTATGTTATCAATTTTTGTGTATCATTGGTATAATAAAACATAGGTTTGAATGTGTTCTAGATTTCTTTATTTTGTTGCATTTGTGCCAATAAGCACATACTGCACTATTCTAGTATGAAAGATATCACATGCTCACTATGTAAGATTAAGCAAAGGCGTGGTACCACCAAAAATTAGATCGCCAGTCACGAAGTCAAAGATTTATTCTGTACAGATTCAAATATCAAAGTAGATAGCTATCTGGTTCACAGCACCTCGCAGTGTGTACCAGAAACACTGTGAGGGGAGTGAGTCCTGGTCATCAAAAAACATGCAGTATTTATACACAGTTCTGGTCATAGCTCAGCCCATCTCCAAACTAATAGGTTACAAATTTGGGTTTGTGCCCAGTTCACATGGCTAATACAACAATATTGTCTTTACATAATTCAAGTGTTTTCCATTCTTCAAAATACAATGGTTACAACTTTGTTCTGTCTGGTCATGTTGGTTATCCAGCTTAGGCTGATCCTAGTTTCAAGAAACAAATTCAATAGCTTATTGTTAAGGTACACAGTTCTAGTTTGTATAACATTCAGTTCTTATGTTTGAATATGGCTGAGGCTATTGATACAGAAAACACTTTCAATTGGAGTTCACTTTAGCTCCAAGGTTCCTTAAACATACTGACAAACTTTGTTGTCATCGGCTGTGTGGATCTTTAGCTTTCTAAAGTAAATTCTATTTCCTTCAAAAACACACAGCATTAGATAACATTCATTGTATAACACTGTTTGTGGGAGGATGGGTTTTGTAGACATAGATAACAGTTTGAATGAGAGTTTGTTCAGACTACAAGGTCTTGTTTGCACAGGACAAATAGTCTGCTCTGCCCGCCCTAGTGTTGACATAGGCTCAAAGGTCAATTCTGTTCTGGCAGCTGAAAATATAGCTAATCATTACTGAAGAGTGAGCAGAAGTTAGAACCAAGATGGAGGACTTTTTCCAAGATGGAGCTTGAAGTAAATTCTAATTCAGAACTTTGCAACACGGTTTTCCCCATGGAGCAACTAGGCTTATGCCGATATAAATCAAAAGGAGGCATAACATGATTTCTGTTTAACAACTAAATCATGTGATTTACTCACTATAGCAACCAGCCTAATAAATGCTGGTAGTCTATACCGTATTTGTTTAACTTTGCCTACACGGGAACACCTCTTTGTCTGTTTCCAGTTTCTGCAGAGCCTTCCTGAGCATGTTGTTCACCGAGCTGCCCTCTCGCTCAATATAGAAGCTTGGACTTCCAGGTTGCCGCCAGTACCTCGGTCTGTCCTGAGCTGTAGAACTCTGTGCTTCTCTACTGAGCATGGTTTTAAACAGTGTCAGGGAATTTGAATCTCCCCAGCGACTAGAACACCAATAGTGGTTCTCATTAGGAGTAATCATCCTTGCTCCTCGCCTCTTCCTTGTCTCAGTTGTTTCAATACTGTTCCCTATATGATATTGTGAAAGCTGATGTTGGATCTGTTTGGGAGCACTCATCAATGCTCCAAGTTTCTTCCTCGTCTCAGTTGTTGATAAACTATTTTTTAGGTGACATTGGGGAACACTTCAAATAGACTTGGCAAGTGGTTGAGAGAGAGTGTTACAATATACCATCAAGGCATGAGAAAGGGAGGGAACCTTCATAAAAGGGAGTGGGAGTATGTGACCTCCTCCGATGATGTTCTGTCATTCCCTTGAGGGTTGCCTCCCCCCACGTGGTCCTCCATCATATAGCAGCCGCCAGGGTCAGGATCAGGTAGTGGCTGCTGTACCCTACCCACATGACGAGAAGCTATATCTGGGAAAGGATGATGGCATAATCAGATTCATCAAAGGGGCTAAAGAAAAATCATGAGATATGGAGTTGAGTCTTAATTTAATCTCATCAAGCTCAGCCATTATTTTAGTTAGCATCAGCATCACTGTGCTCAATAAGTGCATCCCAAAATTAATGGAGGGTGCTGAAAGTCTTTTAGGGTGGGAAGTATCTAATGAAATCACATTGCTACTAATAACTGGCAGAATAATTTCTTTATTTATAATTTGATATTATTCCTAGCTTCAGCACATTCAATAATATCTGTTGGAGAATATTTATTTATTGTACTGTGCCACTTGATGACACAACTTCAAACCTACTCCAATTAGGAATTACATTGTGTATTTTATATACAGAAGTAATTTCCAAAAGAGTACAATGTTGTCAATGCACATTCCTTGTCTACACCCCTGTTTGTCTGGACTTGGGGGAGTCAAAGGTATCATCTAAATTTAGATCTAACAACTGCTCTTTACTAAACATTCCTGCCTGTAGACTGACACAAGCGAAAAATTGAGCCTTCTTTTTGGTAGCACCTGCCTCTTGGAATGGACTTCCCATCAACCTAAGAGAAGAAACCTCCATCAGGGTGTTCTGAAAAAGACTGAAGACCCTCCTATTTAACTAATATCACTTCTCAGGCTCCTGATCCCTCTGACATATTGTTATGTCAGCTTGCTAGGCTGTTTATTTTCTTAGTTCTGTGTTTCTAGCACTCTTAAGCCCCCGGGTCAGTTGCCACGCTATATAAATCATAAATAAATAATAAATACATGTATGCGATTCTCACTGTGCCCGCTTGCTTTGCACTCAAGGTCATCATTACTAGGCTCATTTAGTTTACAAGCAATGGGCCTCATTACGAGTGTGGAGGTATCTAGGCCGCTTTTAGCGGCATGGCTACCCCCATACCGGGTTCCGTGTCTGGGTTCCTGAAATGGGGAATTACTGGGCCATTCCGACCTTGGAGGGCCCGGTAATTCCCTTTCCCGGGACCCAGACCCGGTACATCCCCATTCCCATTTGAGCCCTCATAGGGCTCAATGGGAATGGAGAGGATGCTAACAAGGGGCCCGTTAATGACGGGCATGTTGTTAGCATCCAGGTCTGCCAGCGGGTCCCACTAAGGACGCCTAGTTTTACCAAATGTCCTTGGTGGGACCCGCGAGCAGAGCTCGTAATGAGGCGGTAGAGGGTTAACGGCGCCGGCAGCTCTACCAGCGCTGTTAACCCTCTACCACCTGGGTCGTAATGAGGCCCAATGCCTTTTCACTGTGGGTCTACAAGGTTCTATTTATCTGCACCAAAATGGTATACATCTTCCTATTTCATCAATGTCTCACAAAGTCCCAAATAAATGCAAGTTATGGGTCACATCAAGGTGTTTGCTCGCTGGTTTGTCAGGAAAGATAGCACACACTTTAAAAGGCAGATTAACTTGATCCTGTAGGTTTGGATGAAGTGTTACCTTTTCTCTCCAATACTGTTTTACCAATTGTATCACGTGCAAGTACATTTTGTGCATCATTAAAATCACAGTTGTGAGAGGCCCAGTGCTTTAATTTGGCCTGCTTCAGTTGGTCATGGTGCCAGTTACATCTCTCACAACTAGAATCTCATCCTACTTTAACTTAGTTCTGTTTTCTATAATGCTAACACCACAATTGCCTGTCTTACACTGACCAGAAGAGTTACTATTTCCCACTACATCTAAAAGAAGGTTTTAAATCTCCAATATCAAGAATCCAATATCAATATCCGATATCAAGAAATGTGCTTCTTAAATGGGGGCCAAAAGCCGAGATGACCTGTTGGCATTTGTTTGAGGCTGTGTTTTGGGTGCTACTTTTCGTTTCCCCATTCTCATAGAAACACATTTTAATCCCAAGTGAATACAATATAATGAAGTTTACGCCCTTGCTTTGAAGGAGACTAACAAAACCGCCCACGACCATAAACGTATTCAAAAGTCAACTCACGTGCCTTTTGGAGTTTTGAAAGCTGGATATCTATTGCCACACAGGGAGTCTGGTGTATTTCGGTGCAATACTGGTACATATGGTTGCGTTTTCTTCAACATCTCAGCCCTGAAACATTACCAGAGAAACAGGGGTGGACTGGGAACCAAAAATGGCAGTGGAAATAATTTTCAAAGTGGCCCCATATTACAAATTTTCAGCAAGTCCAACCCTTTTCCTATGAGAAAATGTGAAAGTTACCACAGAAAACATGCCCAGGGTGTCAGAGGCCTACGGGCAAATCGCCAGAGTTTCCTATAGGCAAGTCCACCCCTCCCCTGGCGGCAGCCTGGTGGAAAACTCCAACACACTACAATATTACCAGCTGGTAGAGGCTCAGCAGTCTCAACAGGCAGCCCACGCAGCCGAAAAGTACAACAGCCCACTCTGCTGAGCATGTATGCGCTGGCTAGGAGCACACAGCCAGCATAAGAAGCTCCGTCAGCTTCGACCCCTCCTCCTCTGTATTAGGGGACTCTCTGGAGGCCTCCCTTGCCAGCCTCATCATGGCCCACAAAATAGCAGGAACAGCCTCTCAGGCCACGCTTTGCTCTGCTCCTCTGAGCGTGCATGGCCCGGCTAGCAACCCACAGCCTGCATCAGAAGCTGTGTTGGCATCAGTTTCGGACCCTCTAACTCGATATTCTGGACTTCTCTGGGCCTCCCTTGGCGGTACCGTGGTCCACAAGACAGCAGGAACAGCCTGCCCAGCTCGGCACCCTCATTCTAATGCAGACACAGTTACATTGCTTGTACTTTCTTTCTCATAATATATTTTTTCAAATTTGAATTCATTTTTGAATTCCACCACCTATGGCCAGGATCTAATTTGGAAAACGCAGTGACTGCTTTTCGAAGAGTTTTACTGTGACTAGAATGGGATATTTGGGGTTTTCCAGCCTGTGCATGTTTACTTCAGAAGTACATGATGTTGAATATTCAGAACCAATGAGCACGGATTTTGGCACTGAGTAGCTAATTGCAAACACTTTGATTTTAATTGAAAAAAGATTTGTAATATACATGTATTTCTTACTTTCAGTAGATTACCAACAAAATATTGTATATTTAACAGGGGTCAAGTCCTAAAAATTAAAGTGGGGGGACTCGCCACAAAGCATTGGGATGTGACGTCACCAGAAATAAGCATATCAAGGTGAAATATGCACATTTCATTAAATTGGCTTTGCATAATCCCCCAAATTGAACAGGACGAATGGCATTTGCCTTTCTTAAAATCAGCACACACACACAAAACCAAGAGAGGATATTTTCTTCTAATAGTGGTTTTGAAAACGTTAAAAGGTGTGCATGTTTTAAACTCCACAAACCAATACACTTGTTTTCCCTGGGACTTGCAGTACCCAAATGGGACATTTCACATTTAGTTGTTTGCTATTTTTCATCAGGTTATATCGTGCAGTGGTGAAGTGTCCGGCCAACAAACCTGACGGCTGCGGGTTCATCGCCGAGGTCGGCTTTAATTCATAAATTCAAAGAGGACATCCAATGTTTCTCTTTTAGCTGGGGGGGACTGAGTCCACCCTTTGAATAAAGTGGGGGACTCCGTCCCCCCACGTGTACCCTAGACTTGAGCCCTGATTTTTAAACTGTGCAAACACTATTTCCCATAAGCAACCGAAATAATATAATAGCACCACATTGTATGAAGTAGGAATTCTGCAGTGAGAAATGCCTCAAGTTAACCCGGAGTTAAGGAGAAGTAATATGTCAGAGCATCTAATGAATTCAAATCTATGATCATAGGTTCTCGAAGTTTCCTTCAATCTTGAAAGTGAAAGTTTAATTGTTTCCATTCCATCCTATTCACACTACTTTATCACATAAAATAAAGCAAATATTTGTTCAAACATCTTAAAATAGTGGATGACCTATGTCTAAAGCCATATTATACTGTTTTGTTATTATGATATTACAATAGGTGAATATGGACACCAGCACGGGTTCACCACAATTCACAAACGCAAATTGTTTACTTATGGTGCAATATTATGCAGATGTTGATATAAGTATGAATGCACACCTATTTCGGAATACAAGCTTTAAACTAAGTAAAGTTACATTTCATTTCATATACACAGTTGTTTTTCTTTGGACAGATGGATTGAACTGCACAGGTTGTTTTTCGATTTCTCTTATACCTACTGCTATGCAAAAACACTTCAGAGTGCTGCAAAAAAATGAGCGTTAAATAATTGTACCCCTTATAATAAATTTGTTGGCACAGTTGGTTTCTGAATTATGTTCAGGTTGTGGCATGAGCGTGCTCAACAACAGCACACATAGAAAAAATAAATGTTTTTTTTTATCATTAGGGCTGGCTCACTCAATCCAACGATAGCATCTGCAAAATTCATAATTTGTAGGTCAGAAGGGGCTTGAAAAAGGAGAGGAGCCAACGTGACCGGTTTTCCAGGAAGCGAGTGCATACAGGTGGAGGGTTTTATGGAAGTTCAGCCAATTTACCTAAGTATGTGAGAGAGACTGAATCCCTACACACATGACCACTGAGCATTCATACCTATCGGGGATGTTTGAGCACCCTACCAGACATTCATACACATATACATGTGCTGTCTGCATGTCGTTTCTCCAAATCAATCTTGTTCTGGTGCAGGCTAGTCAGAGGGAGCCTGTAGATGAGGTAAACATGTAAAAATGGATGGCATATGAACTCTTTTAAAGGCTTGTCACCAATGCACCCTGCCCCACGTGTGTGGTGCACTGACAACAGTACCATCGACGTGTAAGGTGCTGATGCCTATGTAGGTGTCGGGTTCTGCCGATGCAAGAGGGGCTGTTCTACAAAAAGCATGCACTCTTAGCTTTTTCTATGAGGCCCATCTGGGAATCCTAGGGGCCAATGTGCAATCCATAGAGTTGCAAAATGTGACAAGCACTCTCTCACCACAGTCTGCATCCAGCTTTTTGAATTTACACTTTAAACATTATTGGTTAAAATTAGAAGCAAAATTGTAGAGTAAAGGACTTCAAGGAAGTCCCACGCAAAGTCTCGAGAGAGCAGACGCGAGATAGGAAGCAGGACTGCCCGCTAAGAATAGTATGAGTGTGGCGAGCCAGCAAGCAGACGGCAGACTTGAACTGAATATATATATATTCAGTAAAAAAACTTTTGTTAAAGGGACGTTATGGTTAAGTTGCGCTACTAAAAACCTCTGAAATTCAGTGAAAAAACTTGGTTAAAGGGACGTTATGGTTCAAAGTAAAACCGAAAAAACCCTGAAATTGGGCAGTTAAAGTAAGATAAGCAACCATAAGTCGCGCCGCCACCGTGCACTGCTAACACTAACACCCAGGACATCAAAGATGACATCACAAATGTCATTGATGACATCACTGATGACATCACGTGGCTGGCTCTCCTTTTTTTCCTTTCCTGACATATCTAGGCCACATGATTTTCTTCAGTAACAGTCAGGAACTAAAAATTGTAAATTACTATATTCGTAGACTTATCCTTCAAGTATGTTCTTAGAATAATTCCCTTATGGTCCAGTCATATCATATGAAACATATACATAGGAGAAGTCACAACCTTGAAAGACAGCAATCCTTTTTGTGCATTAAAATTATCAGTAGATTTATCAGCACTTTCTGATACTTTTGATTTTTTTTATTACTGTACTTTCCCTGTATATGCTCATATTTTTATATGTTGTACTCACACTATTTTCCTTAGGGTCCAGACACATCATGTGATATATATAGATAGGGTAAGTAACAGCTTTGAAACAGAGCAATCATTTCTCTCCATAAAGGTAATCAGTTAGGTTATGAACACTTTCTGCTACTATTGCTGTTTCTTTTTCCTACTTCAATTCCCTTGTATATATTCATATTTGTATGTGGTGTTGTCTCTTTGTGATTTGTGTATAATAATGCAATTATGTAGTAAGTGAGTTTTATTACCGACTTATCACAAGTTTCACTGTACGCAAAACTCTAATATGAAAACAGTTATCATTTCAATATTCAACATGGCAAGCTTATGAATATTGCACCTCCATCATGTATGCTGCACACAATGCCTATGTTTCTACATGAGTACCTTAGTATACTGGATTGAAGTTAATAATAGAATGCTATTTATATCAATGATTAGCTTAATGCACTGATTAGCACTTGATATTTATTCCAATAATCGTTGACACTTTTTTTATTAACATTACACTAAGAATCCCTTGTACAGACTTTTCATGAAAGGTAATTGCACATGTGATGTCATCAGTGATGTCATCAATGACATTTGTGATGTCATCTTTGATGTCCTGGGTGTTAGTGTTAGCAGTGCACGGTGGCGGCGCGAGTTATGGTTGCTTATCTTACCATAACTGCTGAATTTCAGGGGTTTTTCGGTTTTACTTTGAACCATAACGTCCCTTTAACAAAGTTTTTTCACTGAATTTCATAGGTTGTTAGTAGCACAACTTAACCATAACGTCCCTTTAACAAAGTTTTTTTTACTGAATTTCATAGCTTTTTAGTAGCGCAACTTAACCATAACGTCCCTTTAACAAAGTTTTTTCACTGAATTTCATATGTTTTTAGTAGCACAACTTAACCATAATATCCCTGACTTCATATACATGTAACATAGAACATACTAACCCTCTCGTAGTGATTTTCATGTCCGCGGACTACCGCCATGTCCGCGGACATATCGAAAATCTGAGCGTGGTGAATGTAAATTTAAATATTGTGCCCCATTTCCCCTTTGAAGTTGGCTCTGAAAAGAGCCGTTTCTTTTTTTTTTAACAGATGCTTGAACAGATGCTTGACAGACACCATTATTTTGTATTTTTTTTTTCATACTTTACTCCTAAAATCTTTACATAACCTTCTCCAAAGCAACCCTTACATTCCAAAATAGAAAGGCATTTCCCGTAAAAGATAAAGAAATGCCATCTTCTTTAAAACTAACAGCATTACTGGCATCAATATTCTAATTGTTACAGAAGAACATACCAGCTCTAAACATGAAGGCACACATTCCTCGGTTGATGACACACCTAGCAATGTTTTGCTGAGGACAAAAAACTGAACTATTGTCCCGTATTGCCCTAGGTTGTAATCAGGAAAAAATTACTTTCGCATTTGGAAGGATCTTCATTACGGCTTGAACCAAGCGTTCCAAATCAGCCAACAAAGTAGGGGCACTGAAGTTGCCCAAATGGAAAGCACCATAGTGCAAAACTACCACATGCAGACTGTTCATTGTGGCCATATCCTCACAAACTTGTACAATTCCCTGTACATTGCAATCAGGCACAGTGCGCCACACCACCTCCACTCCTTTCACATCAAAGTTCTTTGCAACATGCCTGCATTCAGCGTACTGCTGTAAACCATGCACAAACATATCTCCGAGCACCAACACCCTGACTTTCTCCACTTCTGCCATCTTCACCACACACAGTCTCTTTCAACACAAATCCACAACCTCGACATCTGATTGGCTGATCCGTACAGTCTTCTTTCCATGTTGGATTTCCTGGAAAAACCCAGATGTAGCACGCCCTGTCCACGAACAGCCCTGGTGTCCGTGGACGGCGCCCACTTTACTCTCTGTGCCATTCCCTCATTGCATACAGCTAAGCAATCACACAATACGAATAACGTCCTCAGAAAACCCCCATTTTGTGAATTTTCAAACATTTCAGGACAATTATCATTTCATTATTCAACATATTAACATTACAAATATTATACTTTCATCTTGTACTCTGCACACAATGCTATGTTTCGCTATTAGTAGCTCAGTATACTAGATAGAATCCCATAATACAATGCTATTTATATCACTGCATCGTTCAAAGCACTAATAACGGTATGATATTTATTGCAATATCCTTGACACTTTTTTCGCAACATTATAATAAAAATCCCTAGTACACCAATTCCATGAAAAGTACATACACATGTGATGTCATCAGTGGTTTCATCAATGACATTTGCGATGTCATCTTTGATGTCCTGGGTGTTAGTCTTAGCAGTGCACAGTGGTGGCGCAAGTTATTTTTCATAGCTTACCATAACTTGCGATTTTCAGGGGTCTTTCGGCTGTACTTAAAACCATAACGTCCTTTAAACAAACTTTTTTAAATATCACGCAAAAAATATACTAACATGGCGTGCAAAAACCAACTACTACAGATGGCTTTACACAGAATGTTGCAAAGTAAGAATGTATGCTCGCTCCCAGCTGCTTCCATTTTTTTCTCGTGCCCCAGAGAGGCTCACGAAGCGGACTATAAGGTTGTATTGTGTTTTGACCTTGACAGACAGAGATTGTGATGAAAGACTTCTCTTGAATGAGTGTTGCTAAAACATAAGAGAAGATAAGGATGAAATTTATGAAACAAAACCACTTTTATATATTATATCACTATGCGAAAGATCGTTGGCACACGCGGAGTCGTATTTTGGGACTGCACCACTCGTAGACAATGTAAATTGCAATTGTACTGTAAGTAACCCTTTAGATTATTTTATACCAAATATAATTACAATAGCGTAGCATTAAAGACCGCTCAAGTTGAACTTAATGGCATTATGTTTTCTACCGCGCACTATCACCGCCGAATTGATCCCCTGTTGTTAAGAGGGCTCTGAAAAAGGCAGACGACACAGGGTGGGTTAATAGAAATAATTTAACCGGTCTATAGGCGGTCAAGCGCTTTAGTCGCTGTGCCACTTCACTATAGCCTGTCAAATAGCACAGCGAGTACAACGCTCGCTTTGACATCCGTGCACACCTTGCTAACGCAAGTTCGAATCCCGCCAAGGCCAAACTCAGCCTTTCATCCTTCCGTGGTCGATAAATGAGCACCACACACCGTGGTTAATAATAAGCACCGCTTAGATACCTCACGGTTCTTAGCGCTATATGAATGGGAAAATATTATTATTTTATTATTAACATACTCCGTTGCACTATCTTCGATAGCAAATAGTTTCACGCCCTAATAAATAAAATGATGATTTTTAATGAAGATAGGCTGGTGAGACTAATTTATGTTTTTTAAAACAGGTATGTGGCCCCATTTTGCCTATGTCACGATTTACAGACTCCAGCGGATGGGGTCTTCAATTGCCAGGTGCAGGTCCAAATATGCAATTTCATGACCCTCACCATTTTATGGGACAATCGGCAAGGACCAATATGCCCTTACGCAGTACTAGCGGCTACAAACAACATACCAACCAATAGGGTGGTCTAATGGCTCGTTTTTGGAGCAACCTTCCGATTATCAGAGCGACCATTTACTGCTTTTATCATAAACCAACAGCCTATCTACCGCAAAGGAACAACGCGTGGCTCCAAATAAACTTTTGCTGATCGACAGCAGAGACAATAGCAAATCGCTGAATATTCACTAAACATTTCATGTGAAATAAATGTACTTTACCAAATGTACAATCTTGCTGTTTACTTTTAAACCACAGTTTCATATTCCGAATTGTGGCGCACTGAGTTGTAAGCTGATCTAACACCCTCTGTACCGCAAAGGAACATTGCGTGCCTCAACATGAACTTTTGCGGATCGACAACAAAGACAAATGCAAATTGCTGAATATTCTCTAAACATTTGATGTCAAATAAATGTACATTACAAAATTTACAATCTTGCTGTTTGCTTTTAAATCACTGTTTCATATTCCGAATTGTGGCGCGCTGTGTTGTGACATAATATGTGTTGTCTTCCGGGTTTTGTGTAAAGTCACTTAGGACTGGAGAGGACTGGGCGCGTTTGATGACGCACCCTGTAACGTCACGGAGAGAGGCGGGGAATATGAATGCTTTGATAATATCAGGCTTAGGGGTGGGAGATATGATTTAGTGTCGCAAAAGCAAGTCAGCCAGGTCAATAGCGCCAGTCATAGGATTATCACATAATGTCGGCGCACACCAGCCGGATTTATCGTTTCTTTAGTGGACAAAAAGTCGGTTGACGCCCATAGGAAATTGTACTATTAGCGGACAAAAGGAGTGGTCTTAAAAAACTTTCACCCTGACAACGAACAATACAAACAACGTTCTCAGAACACCCCCATTTTGTGTAATTGCAACCATTTCGGGAAACCGCGAGAACACATTCAACTAGACAGATTACAATACGGACAGCGTCATGAGGACACCCCCAGTTTGTGTATTTACGAACAATTAAGTACATCGCAAGTGTTCATAGCTCATTTTTACCTTCCTTGCGAACAAAAATGACACATACTCCGTCCTCTAAACACCCCACCATTTAGTATATTTACAAAATGTCAGAACAGCCATGTTCTCCGCGGACAAATCGAACGCAACAAAAAAGTCTAGCACATAAAAAAACAAAACATTGAACCTATCTCATACTCCCCCGCCTTCCCCAAACACTCTTACACACCAACACAGGGCACTAAATACAATTTTTTAATCACGTTTCACAGTGCTGTACACAGTCGACGGCGAATACAAGATGGCGGGCGCCACAGAAAATCTGACGCGCTCCACGCCCCTCGCCGTCCAATCAGCGAACACGTCACATGTCCGTGGACATGACGCAAGGCCATGGGCCAATCGGGGTGCTGTCTGTTTTTAAAAAAACTACTGGATGGATTTACACCAAATTTGCAAAAGCACGCTTTCGGGACCAGGCCGCCGCTCCTGCCGCAAATTTGGTGTAAATCCGTCCAGCGGTTCGGGCTGTAGCCGTGCACAAAGTTTTTTCCCATTCAGTTTATGGGGAAAAAAAGGTTTTTGGACCCCCCTATAACTCCCCCCCCCCCCGGACGAATCAGAGTGGGCCATATACTTTTTTTTGCAAAGTTTGGTGAGGATTCGTCCAGGGGGAGCGAAGTTATAAGCCACCCAAAAAGTGCTCTTCCTATGGAAACACCAACTTAACCATAACTACATGGCCACTACCGTGCCTGCCTGTGATTCTAAAGACCTGTTCAATATGAACGGTATCAACATCCTGATGGCGTCTGCTGCCCTCATCATGCAGAATGCTATACGTGCAGAACCGTGCTCCAGCTTGAGCTTCCCTTTCTGAAAACGAGCCGAAGAGACAGGCATGCATATGTCACAGTCTTCCCCCGCAGTGTAACATATCTGAGGTTCACCATCCTATTAAAAGTATGTATACTAGCTCACATCCAAGTGAAGACACTAATCTTATCCGCGTGCCACTAGCATCCAGGCACGCCAAGGTAAACTCTTTACCATTGTCATTGCACAATATTACCTTAATTGACAACGTAAGTATATGGGTCATTGATCCACTTAGTAAATATTCCATGGCTGCTCCTCGCCATGCATCATGATCATTGTTATGTAATGTCACAGATTTATGTCAAATCATAATGCTATTACTTTGGTAATCATCTGAATTCCATCTGGTTTTGGCAAATATAATAGGACTGCACTATTCAAACCAAGACTGCATTACGAAGAATCCAGAAAACTTGTAGATGTTATTGCGGCACCTGGCACCTTGAATACTTGTTGTCCATGTACTCATTTACTCAATACACATCAAAACCCAAATGTACGAAAAACGGGAATGGGTGGTGGTGGAATGAGAAAACGTTTAATACAACATTGTATCACAGTCACAACTGCACTGTCAGAGCACCAGCACCTAAAACCCCACCATTCCATAACTCCTGACGTAACTCCATGCTATATGCCACGCGCAGAACCGTGCTCAAGCTTGAGCCTCTTTTTCTGAAAACAAGCGGAAGAGACAGGCATGCATCTGTCACAGTCTTCCCCCGTAGGGTAAGATATCTGAGGTTCAACACCCTATTAAAAGTATGTATCCTAGGTCACATACGAGTGAAGACACTAATACGCGTGCCACTAGCATCCAGGCAGTGAACTCTTTACCATTGTCATTGCATGATATTACCTGTATTGACAACATAAGTATATGGGTCATTAATCCTGTTAGTAATTATTCCATGGCTCCTTGCCGTGCATCAATTGCAATTGTACTGGAAAGCACATTAAACAAAACATAAATGTACATAAACATGTAATGTCGCAGATGTATGCCACAGCATGATGTCATCACTCGGCAATCATCTGAATTCCATCTGGTTTTGGCAAATATAATAGAACTGCACTATTCAATTCAAGACTGTGTTACGAAGAAACCCGATGTTAGTGCGGCACCTGAAACCTTGAATGCTTCCTTTGTACTCATTTACTCAATATACATTCAAAACCCAAACGTCCGAAAAAAAAAACAGAATGGGTGATGGCACAGGCACTGGCATGAGAACATGTTTAATACAACATTGTACTCACTGTCATACACCAGCCAGCTAACCACGTCAAGCCTGATGGTCGGGGCACCCAAAAGCACATAACACCCCACCACCATTTCATAACTCCTGGCGGAACTCCATCTTGCCCACAACACTCCCATTCCACTGACTCACGTAAGGCTTGCAGAATGGAAGACGTCATAACTGCTACCCGCTCGACCACTCCACTCATCTATTAATACCAACCGCAATCAACACATCAAGCACGTAAGTCGCAAGCATGTCATCCAGCCTTTTCAAACTATGAGTTTCTCTGTCAATTATTTTAAATGTGGAAAAGAAGACACCTGCGCTCACCTTGTGGAGCCATGTAGGTAGGCCCGGTGTAGCCCAGGTTAGGCAGGCTGGCTGGGCCCGGTACAATAATGGTGGTAACCTTGGCTCGGAAGGGCTGCCTGAACTCGAGCAGTAGGCCAGGCAGCACATGGGGCCTCATGCCGAGGAGAGTTTCTTCACACTGAAGGGTGCCTCAAAGAACACACGCCCACAAGAGAAACAAACTCATATACTTTTGGCTCATGGAAGCTGCTGCATGCATGGCAACAGCGATTTTTTGATTCCTCATTAGTTGATGTGGGGGCAGAGGGCAGAACCAGGAGGACAACACGAGGCTCATTAATCATAGTTGTTTTTCCATGTCATGTAATCAACTAATGTATCACTTCCAGTTCCAGCCAGACACACTGGCACTTAGGGCAGTGATCACATGGGCCACCTGGCCGTAAAAGGCCTGTAAAAGAAGAGGCTCAGCTCAACTTAAGTGCTGTGTTACTGTATGCTGGTTGTTGGTGGGGGCACTAGTAGAGTGGGAGCGAGCGGCAGAATCGTTGAGACTTTCTAAGAAGTTAATCAATGCAGCTCTGCACAGCTGAAACAATGACATTGTTGACTTGACCTCTAAGTCACTCACACACGTGTAGTGTCGGTGCCCAGCAGGCCCCAGCCCGCCACTCTGTAGTATTGTGTGCCTGCCTGACTGCAGCCAGCACTGAGGCACATATTGTGTCACACACTCATGTGCCCAGCCCAGTCCAGCAACCAACATGAAACACGTGGGGGCCCTGCCCCTCCCCTGGAAGAGGGCCCAGGTCACGTGCCCCATTGGCCCTCCCATAAAGATATCTCTGGGCCTTAACACAGAAGCCACAACAGGGGAAGTTGATGATGCCTATCAAGAAGCAAAGAGAAGATTAGCCAAGAGTTTTTCATGCATGGAAAACATCGTGCTATACAGAATCAGGTGGTTTTGGCACAAAAAAGAAAACTATGGAACCAGCAGACAATTATGTGGTCAAGTTAAGAGAGTTGGCAGCATTGTGCAGTTTTGGAGTGACGTCGGAAGAAAGACTATGCAACATGCTCATTGTGCACATGAATAACAGAAAAGTGCAAGATACGTTTATACTTGAGAAGGAAATATTGTTGGACAAAGCCATCCAAATTGCGAGGGCAGTAGATGAGATGGCCTGCAGGCACAAGTAGTGGGGAACCACCTCGCAGTCACCAGAAGTGCAGTCGGTACAGTCCAGAGGCAGAAGAGAAAAGGGGCAATGCAATGCCAAAGATGACATAGCAAGGCGATGCGAACCACTAAAGTGCCACAGAGGTTCCACCACCAGTCACCTAGCCAACAGCACTGAATGTCCAGCAAGGAATAAAGAATGTTCGAAATGCAGGAGCAATGGACTTTTTGCTTTGGTATGCATCTGGAAAGGGAGGAAGACTGTGGCGGCAATCCAGAGTGAAGAGGGCAGAGATGAGGCCTACTCTGATGAAGAAGCATGAGCCACAGTTCTCATGGTTAATAGCCTCACTACCCGGAGGGAAAAGCCTCTTTGTGCCATTAAAATCGACGGTCTAGAAACAAGGGTAATGGCGGACTCAGGCTCATATCTCACCATACTATCATTGAACCTGTACAAAAGCATGGTGGGGAAGGAAATAGTGGATGCGTACAAGACAAACATCAGTCCCACGGTTTACAGAGGTGCCAGTGTGAATCTCCTAGGATACATCAGGGTGACAGTGGAATTTAAGGGAAGACAAAAACCAAAGTGTGCTTTGCAGGAAACGGACCACCAGTATTAGGCTGGGACGACCAGCCCAAATTAAAGAAACAGAACAGCGGCGGCTTACGCATCTGCATTGACTTACACAGTCTAAACCTTGAAGGTGTGGTGGACAGTTATCTGATTTTGCTGATGAAGGACGCAAAGGTCTTTTCAAAACTAGATATGAGAGATGCCTATCACCAGATCAACCTTCATCGGGAGTCCAGACCTCTCACTGCATTCATAAATCCTTTTGGAAATTATCAGTTCACCAGAATGCCCTCCGGGTTGTCTTCAGTGGCCTCTGTGTTTCAGCGCATGATGGACTCCCTGTTGAAAAATATTGGCAATGTCTCACACTTCCAAGACAACATTTTTATTTATGCTGGGGACGAAGAGACACATGATACAGCTCTCCACAAAGTGTTAACAAAGTTGCAAGAAGCAGGAGTGCGGCTATTGATATTGATATTTTATTTTTATTGCACTCATAGACAAGTGTTTCAGACCGTGACAAGGCAAGGGAGGGGAACAGGGGAGAACAAAACAGCAATCTTACTGGGACCCGTGACATTGAAAACGCGCAAGTGCATGGGAGAGGGGGAGGGGAAAAGTGTGTGGAAGGGGAGAGAAGTGGAAAGAGCGGAGCAAAGGAGAAACAGATAAATAATAATAAATAAATAAATCATAAAGGCAACAAACAGTGGTAGTGCAGCCAGCAATTGGCAAGTGCTGGGTTTAAGGCAGAAGACAGGGTAGGTCTGATAAGTGCAGTAAGAAAAAAGGGGGGACTGTATGGTACAGATTCAGACCCCAGTGCAAGGGGTTTCCTGGAGGCAGTGCGGGAGGGTGGCAGGCTGAGCAGGTACCTGGGCATGGAGGACAGAGGGTGGCCAGGTGAACAGTGCCGAGAGAGAACAGATCAGCAGGGGAGAGGGGGCTCAAAGGCAGAAGCAAAGAGGAAGGTCTTGAGGTGCTTCCGGAACCGAAGATGGTTCTCCTCAGGTTTTAGAGTGGCAGCAAGGCTGTTCCAGAAGGAGGCCCTAGCCAAAGACAGAGATCTACCCTCAGCTTGTTTCTTTGAGAAACGACTGAACTTGAGGGAGTTAGAGGTACAGGAGCGAAGAGCTCGAGGGGGGAGGTTTTGTGGAGGGATAGCTGAGGGTATTTTCGACCAGGCCCCAGAAAGCCTTGTGGACAATGCAGAGGGTTTTGAATGTAATCCTTGCATCCACTGGGAGCCAATGGACAGATTTCAGAGCTGGAGAGATACAATCCCAGGGCTTGAGGCCAATGACACGTCTTGCAGTCGTGTTCTGGATTAGTTGCAGAGGGCAGAGAGTAGTGGCAGGTAGATTTAGAAAGAGGCTGTTACAATAGTCCAACCTAGAGAGAACCAGAGCTTGGGAGACCATGAGCTTCTGGGAGAAGGAGAGGAAGGGCAGAGTACCTCTGAGGGGGTGCAGTAGGAAGTTTTACTTTTAAGAGAAATCAGAGATGTGCGCGGAGAAGGAAAGTGTGGAGTCAAAGATGACCCAGCGGTTCTTAGCCTCGCAGGTGGGGTAGGAAGAGGGCCAATGGAGGCCGGGCAGAGAGTGAGGGGAAAGGATGGTGAAGGTGTGCCGATGAGGAGGATGTCCGTATTGCGGGCATTCAGACAAAGACCATTGGCGGCACACAAATCTTGAATTGCAGTTAGGCAATCAGAGATGAGAGAGGGAGAGGAGGTGGCCAAGGGTAGCCTGAAAATTAGTTGAGTGTCGTCAGCGTAGCACTGGAAATTTGAGCCAAAAATGGCAATGCAGTTGGCGACAAATGCCAGGTATTGGTTGAAAAGCCAGGGCAAGCAGTTAGACCCCTGGGGAACACCACAGACAGAGAGGAAGATAGATGATAGGAAGGACCCAAGTTGGACCTGGGAAGGTCAATCAGAGAGGAAAGAGGTCAGCCAGGCCAGAGCCTGATCAGTGATACCCAGGTTATCACAGAGATGGCTGAGCAGGATGGTATGGTTGACCGTGCCGAAGGCAGAAGAGAGATTGAGGTGGATGAGGATAGAGGGAATGTTAGAGTCAAGGTTGGAGAGCAGATCTTCATGGCTACACTATAAACACTGTGTACTACAGGCTGACAAATTAGAGTATGTAGGATACACCATATCCAAGACAGGGATCAGCCCAAACAAATATCTACTGCAAGCCATTGTGAAGGCACCTCTTCCAAACAGTAAAGAAGAGTTAAGATCATTCCTGGGATTATTCAAACATTATGCAAAATTTGGGCCACATTTTTCGAAAACTACCGCCCTCATGAGCAAATTGCTCAAGAAAGGTGTGGAGTACCAGGGGAAGGCAGAACAATCAAGGTCTTTTCAAGTTGTCAAAGAGTGCATCATGCATGCGCCCTGCTTACAACCATTCGATCCCCAATGGAAAACAATGATCACCATGGATGCCAGCGCGTATGGAATAGGGGCAACTCTAACACAAAAGAAAGGTGGTGATGAACACATAGTTGCATTTGCGTCCAAAGCACTCACGCAAGCAGAACAAAATTACTCCACCATCAAAAAGGAGATCTTGGCATGTGCGTGGGCTGTTGATTACTTTCGCACATACATCTGGGGTGCTAAATTTCTACTGGTTACGGAGCACAAACCACTAGTACACCTACTGACCCCAACATCGACACCCCGCCTTGCTCTCATCACAGCAAAGCTGCAAGAATACATATATGAAATACAACACATAGCGGGGTGGAATAATACCCAAGCGGACTGTATGTACAGATTGCCAGTGTGCAAAGACACAGAGCCAACTTCCTACAAGATAAATGTGTGGTCGCATCACTCATTGATTTGAGGAGCCAAGAATTCCTCGAAATGAGTGAAGGCCACTGGAAAGAAGAAGCAGCCAAGGCTGCCACCACAATAAAAATCACAGAATGGGTCAGTAAAGGGTGGTCTGATGAAAAATCCAAAAGGGTTGCGTCCCTACTGGAAGCAGACAAAATCTTCTAATGTGAAGGGATGTTCATGAGAGTTGACCAAGTAATTCCACCAGTAGCAATTAAAAGAACCATAATATGCAGGGCTAACGCAGGTCCTCTCGGAAACCACATGACAAAGAGAAGAGTGAGGGAATCATATTGGTGGCTAGGTATGGACTTAGAAATATGGATAATGACAGAGAGATGTCATGAATGCGTGAATAGTGACAAGTGACTTAAATGAAGGCAGGCGCCACTACACCCAACGGAAGTGCCAGAGGGGTGTGGCAAAAATTAGGCATGGACTTCATAGCCCCGCTTGAACGAATGGAACATGGACTCAAGTATGGCATAGTTTTAGTGGACTATATATCCAAATGGGTAGATGTCAAGTTTGTATCCAATATAACCACAGCTACTGTGATTCTGTTCCTCAAGAACATTTTTCAAAAAGAAGGGTCTAGAGAACTGGTCACCAACAATGGAATTAAACTTGTATCTAGAGAAATGGAAATGTTTATGAAGGAGAAAGATAGCCAGCAAATCAAAGCAGCCTTATATCACCCACACCTAATGGTTTGGTGGAACGCACCAATAGGTCATCATGGGAGCCCTGCAGTTGGCTACCAGAGTGGATCTCGATCCACTTAACACTGTTAAGGAAGACGTGGCTGCCCATCGCCTTACCCCAATGGGGTCACAAATATATCGCTGTTCCATCTCCTCAGAGGACGTAGGACAGCGTCCATGCTGGTTCTCCCATGGATGACAAATATAAGAGAGGATGAAAAGGTGGACATGGAAGAATTGGTATGGCAAGTGAAGAAGAGCAAAGAGAACATGGAGAGATTTTGGGATAAAAGAAGAAAGCCATAACAAAGTACAGCTCGAGAGGGAGATTTGATGTAGATTCAAATGCCACATAGAGATCCTGTGACTGGATCCAAGTTCCGCAGACCATTGAGGGTGGTGCAGCGAGGGACAAATCATATACGCACCCAAGAAGGTAAGCAATGGTGCTTGGAGAGGGTGGCGCTATACAAAAAAGGCACAGGAGAAAATGAAGTGGAACAGAATGAATGGAAACCATTCCAAGTGGAAGCCAGCCCCAAGAGGAGTGTGGTCAGACAAGAGGGATCCAGTGAAAAGAGCATACGACCACAAGAAGAGAGTACAGAGAGCAGTCGACCACAGAGAGAAAGACAAAAACCAGGAAGTTACAAAGACTACGTAATGGAGTAATTAAATTCTTTCAACAAAAGGAGGTATGTAGAGTAAAGGGCTTCAAGGAAGTGCAGCGCAAAGTCTCATGAGAGCAGACACGAGATAGGAATCGGGACTTCCTGCTAAAAACATTACGAGCACGGCGAGCTAGCAAGCGAACGGCAGCTCAACGCTCTCCCTGCAGACTTGAACTGAATGTATATGTTACCTCCTGAAAGCAGAAGAGACTGACTTATACATAAGACAATAATGCTGAGAGAGTATCTATTAAGCCAGAAGCCAGTGCTGTGTTTGTAGAGAAAATGAATGCCTATAATTTCACCCTCCTGCCTGTGTGTGATCTTTAACCAGACCACAACAAAAATGCCAATCACAGATGATCCTGGTTTTGCAGTTTTTGTAAATCTGTTAAATTGCAATATTTTCCTTTGGGTAGAGCACCGATGTGCAAGGTAAACATGTATTTTCCTTCCTGGTTTATAATTACATGTGTATAGGTAACAATGTATTCGAATATTGTGTTTTCTTGCCATGAGCAATAACAGCTAATATTAATCTTTGGCAACATGCCCTTCAAGATCAAACATAAGTTTCAGTCTTAAAATGTTTCATTGCGGCATAGCCCATACCAGATTCTGAACAAAATCTGCAACTAATAGAAGTTAACCATGTGCACTAAATGAAAGAACATTAAATTAAGTAAAAATGTTTGCAATAATTAGGGTTTGAATCATATACAACATGAAATATTGGAATTTTCACACTAATTGAATTTGAATGGTTTCGAAAATAATAACGAAAAGAAAAGCTCAGGTACAAATATTGGTTTAAAAATCAAAAGGTAGAACAACACAGTTCACCAAATTCCCAAAATGTATGAATTTTGTTAATACTGTTAAAAATCATTGAAAAAAAATGCTTTAGGAAATTATACCACAGAAAGAAAACTCAGACATTTTTCAAATTTTATTTATAGAAACAGTGTTTCCCATTAACAAAATTACGATATGTGTAATTTACAATGAAAGGTCAACCTTTTGTTAAAGGCACTGAGCTGAGTATTATGCAGTATGCTTGTATTTCTCCCTTCTGTATCATAAAATGGACCTTTAAATGTAGACTACAAATCCATTAATTCCTCGGTCGATGTTGATTGGTAGGAAAGTGGTACACTCGTTCTTCACGGATTTTGGATCAACTCGTCCTCTTTTCTTGAATGAAATGCCATCCATCACAGTCAGGAAGAAACATCACTCATTTGATCCTTTTTATGATCCTATGCTCCCTTTTCTTCATTGCCAGGAGGATTCCCTGCCCAAGAAAAACGCCATGGGAATTCCAAATGTAGAAGCTGAGTTCCCATGGGGCTACTGGGCACCCAGGGCTATTCAAAGCCTGCAAAATCGGAGATTCAGGGTGCACGACATGACACTTAAATCACTTTATTTCACCGGGAGTAGAAGTATTTAATTTCCTAGGTAACATGGCATGACATTGGGGCACACACATTGAGATCATTTTCAAACGCCTTCCCAAACCATGGTTCTCCATCTTATGAGATTTGAATTTATGTCTTTTGTCTCACTTGGGCTGGAAACAATGACCCATTTTTACAGTCTCTTTATGCCAAACTTGTGACACTTTTTTGTCTCATTTCTTTGCATCGAGTTTTAGATTCATGCGCACAGGATTTGAACACATATTCATGTTTATTCTCTTGGGATCATGTTTCACATTCTCAATGGAAAAAGACTAATTCAAGGTTTGTATACAGTTTTTTTTCAGACTAGCCCCATCTTTTTGTGGTTTCCTTCTTTAGGGCTTAAGCAAGTGTGTTGAGCCCAAGACCTGAAAGGTTGTTCTACACAAAGATACATTTATTTCTATAGCTCCTTTCATCTTGTCTCCTATCCAACAATGGCCAGATGGTTTTGATGGGCCATCTCACAAGCAGGGGTGGAAACCTCCTTCTTTGGTGATCATTTGACTTAGGGCGGGATGGTTTCTAAACCATCCAAACGCCTGAGCTTGTTTGGTAGCTATCCCTAGGCCTGTGAATTGGTCCAGGTAGACTGTCCAAGTACATGGTGTCCAAACTGTTTTACTAGGTTTCTGCTGCAGTTTTAACTTGGTTTTAGAATTACGATTTTCGTACTTCACAAGGAAAAGTTGAGATTGTATCAAAGATAGAGTAGTGAGTACCTTCAAATAGTATGTTACTTTTATGAATTCTCTGTGATGATGTATATGTATTTTTGATATAGGTTGTGGGATGCCGAGGTCTGTATTCACCGGTATTTCTGAAATCATCTCAAATACAACGAGAGAAGGGGGCCAACTTTGTGTTCTGACTGCAAGTATATAGTAGAACCCTTGGAATAAGGAAAAAAGTAGTAAAAGTTTAATGCAAACGTGACCAAATGTCTGAAAAATGAATCGGGGGCCATTGCACCTGGGTCTGGCTACCCACTGGAATAGTGTGGACCTTGTGGTTTGAGTTGGAAGGCTAAAATATCAGTCTATATTGGATTCCAGTGAGACCAGAGAGACTAGAAGCCTAAAAGAAGGGCTTCCCAGTTGCTGAAATGCACACGTTTCTTGGACAACCCATCTGCATGTTTGAAGTTTGTCTGGGGAAGGACTAGAGATCAGCATAACGATCTGGTGTTCGAATTCCCCAAAACTGTTTGGCCATCGCTTAGAGGGCTTTTCACAATATATAATTCAGACAATTGGAATAATGTATGGGCACCGCATTTCGGATAAGTAAGATCACTCAGCAATGATGTCTTTTTGTTGCAAAAAGTGTAACTGCAAAGGATCCTTCAAGTAGTTCTAAAGTGTTTATGCAAGTCTTCATCTCCCGGCAAGGCTAGCGCCCTCCAGTCAATGTTTCTCCCCTTCTGGTGCACCAATGCCCTAGGTTTCCTTTGGTCTCTATGAGCCGATCTGGAACAGAGATAATAATGGCGCTGTTATTCCATGCCTCAATGTGAGTAAGCTACCATCTCAGCTTGACTTTTGCTTCTACTGACAATGGACCCAAACAATGTTGGTACTGACCTGGAGCAACTGACTGACTTAGCTATATGTCATGCACGGACTTGTACAGTGCCATTCTGCCACTATTATTGGCCTTACTGCACTGACAATGTAAGAAAAGGTGGAAGGACCAATAGTGGCACAGTGGAAAAGGCAGATGTGTAAAGCTGTGGTGTTGATGGGTGCAGGTTGTAAGTACCTGCATCCTATGTGCTCATCTGTTTTTACAGGTTTTACAGAGAAAAATTAGGGTTTGTTATCCATAGAGAAAAGCCTAAGATCTGATAGACTACAGCGCTTTTTGTCTGGTTAGCTTCTGATGTGGGAGGGTGTGATAAGGTTAAAGAGGAGGCCGTAGTCATGCCTCGGTTAGTGTTGATGTACTAATGGCTATGTTTGTGGTGGCCGTGTGGAGGGGTATGGTGTAAGGTATATGGTAATGAGATGGGAATTCTTAGAGTAGAGTCGATTATTTTGGACAAGGGAGGAAAAGGAAAAATAAAACAAGAAAACACACAGCACTGCACTTCCGCCACTGAGCTCTCGCAGACAGTTCTCGTTTCATTAGCTCACATTGCCACTGTGAATTCCCCTGAACTCCCTCCTCTCTCTCTCTCTGCCCCTGTCTGTCTCTCTCTCTCTCTCTCTCCCTCTCTCTCTCTCTCTCTCAAATAAACACTATGCATCCCATGTGCAACAAAACAAGCATCTGCAATCTAGTAGTTAAGGGAAAGCTGCAGTACGGAAAATCCACTGAGATACCATAAGCTACTTGCTGGGTTTTTTTCGAGGCAAAAACCTTTGGTTCAGAGAAAGGGCTATGTAAAATGAGAGGGCAGCAGTCGCCCATTTCACCTTTATTAGAATGCTGATTGACAAGGTGAAAGATGTTTCAAACCTCACTATCGTATGCTCAGGTTCTGTGTACAGTGGCCTGCTGGGAATTTTGCACGTCTTGGGAAGGGCAAGACTGCATATGTCAGGATTCGGTAATTGGTCATGTTAGGGGTCCAGCATTCTATGATTGTTCTGGTTTGGGGCAGGGCCCAGAATCCCTGCTTGTTGCTCCTTGGGGCCTGCCCTGCTGTCTCCCATGTTTCACAAAACTCTTCTCACACTGGCCAAAGTGACATCCCTATGATCCCAATTCATCAGGTATTGAGGCGGCAGCAGTACTCCGCTATCAGAGTGATCATTCAATCCTGCGGAGAGGCTTTCACAATGAAACAAGGAGCCAAATAAATAGACTGTGGTATGTCCCCTAAAAAGTGCAGCTCCCTGATCTAAATGTGGTGTAGTGGCTTCAGGAAGATGAAGAGCAACATGCTGGCTGTGACAGAAAGGGGCTATAGGTTAGAGGAGGCACGTTCCAATAAAACTTTGCGTTATCTGTACTGTTGCGCCCTGATACCTTTGGGTCTGGTAGGCATTATAAATGAATAAACTAAACTAAACTAAACTAAACCAAACTAAACTAAAACTGAAATCTCAAGTTTGTTGTCTCTCTGGCACCTTGCTAGATAGGGGTCACTGACCAATGTCCCTGCAAGACTTTCTTCTATAACTAAATGATGGAACCAGGGCAGCCACAGCCATACTTTATTCAACCAGATATGGGCAGTCTTTCCCAGTGTAAGGATGGGTTGTATGGGATTAGAAAATGCAGAAGGTGTGAGCTGTTCCCCAAAGGGGGACCTCGAAGCCAGGGAGATACCGCCTCATGCAATAACTCGTATATGTATTACAAAAAAGAGGAAGGGGCAACAATGCTACCTTTCTACAGAAAGCGCTGTGCTTGGGCTAACTGAATTATGCTCTTGCATTTTCAATTTTTACAGAAGTTGGTATGAGGTCTGAGGAAGAATGTCAGAGAATTGTGTTTGCGTAGTTTTGAGCTGTTTACAAAAGCTACAAAAAGACATGTTTTGCTCATGTGGGCTCCATTTGTTAGCCTGGTAGTTTTTCAAGTGGCGTCTGCATTCTTTATTCAGAGGGATACCTTTGCTGTCTAAGGCTTGAGCATGTAAATTATAATATAGACAATTTTGGGAGCTAGTTCTGTCTGACCATGTACCGGGAGGATGTGTGTTTTAGGAGGCTATGTCGCCTCTACAGCCTTACCATGAATGGTGTAGGACATATGATTTAGGGCATTCGCTCGGCTGTCATCATCATCAAATAGTTTTATTTTGGTACACTGAACCCATATAATCACATATACCTTCATACATCAACATAGTCACATTGCAATGAATGTAAGAAAACATTGTATCATGTCATGTCATTAAAATTCCATCATACAAATCCAATATTAAATACATCCATTAAATTAATTTAACAATTATAAGAATGCTCCTTCTTATCAGTATGAACTCACACTATCACATTTAATAAACCAATCCAAGCTGAATTAATATAAAGATTGTGGAACTTTATCTGTATCGTTGTTCCCCTTAGTGATCAAGATTTCTTCAAGTACTGCAGTGTGCCCCATGAGAAGTGTTGTTTCTAATTAAGACCGAAAGAGAATGCTTGCCTCACAAGTCTAATATTGAAAGTTTTAAATATTGGAAAGAGCTATTTTACTGTCAAGGAGGCATACACTTGACAACATATATAGAAATGTAATGAATTTTCCTCTTTGAGACACTCGGGATACGGGGAAGCATAATCGAAGGTCACCGCTGATCCCATTCTGCATTTCAAGGCAAAGGAATCACTAAACGGTTTGGTTTTCCATGACCCAAGAATTTGGCGCTGGCATAGTCTGGAAATGATCTTGCGCCCTTGAACATGAGACACTCAGAATGCCCCTTAGAGCAGATTATCTCCTTATGCTGCACATGACAATTTATGAGCGTATAACAGCACCCAGCATCGCATTTTCGAAATCATCTTTATGTCCTGAAGATGGCTGGTGTATGTAACTTAGACAGATTACCCAGCAGAAACTCGAGTAGACATGTTTAAAAATTCCAGTGGATAACAAATGCTTGACAGCTCAATGATAATTTAATTAAGCCAATGACTGTATCATAAATGTATTATTGATATACGCCAACATTTCTAAATGAGAGTGTATTTATGATCATAATGGTCATTACAGCATGTTGCCCCTTAGGGCAATTTCTTTTTTCGACCTATGTTTTTTTTAAAATTATTTTTCATCAATTTGCACAGTATGAATGAAATTGTATGTGAATGATTGTTGTTCATGTTGAGTAATTAGTTGGTGTGTAGGTAAATGAAGTCTTTATATGAGGAACTTTTTTGAGGATATCAACGTTAAAACCTACGCGACCAATGAGTTTAAGAATAAAAATGTCACCTTGGTGTGGGAAACAATGGAGACATAGAGTTCCACCACTCCGTTTAATCGAACGGACTTGAATGTGTTTCTTACACACCACTTACTGCGCCATAAGACATTTTCTGACACTCATCAGTCGTAGTGATTCAACAATGGTTTAATAATGGCCCTTTCTGATTACACGTGTTTCGACACATCTCTGTGACTTTTTCAAATCAGGGCAAATCTATTTATTTCCTCATCAAAAAAGAAAATAGCATATAGTGTAACATTCAAATATAAAGGAGCAATTTGAAAACAAAATGTTTCGAAAAGGAAATAAAATAGCGTGGTTTAACGTATTGATAACATTGAGGGTTGCATGTTTGACAAATTAAGAAGAAACCTAATACAGAATAAAAACCACAAAGCCCTGAACTATTTTTAGCCCCTATGGACCTAGGGATATTTTCCTCCAAAGATGAGTACAGTGCTCTATGCAACTGCAAAATGTTAAGTGCAAATAATGGTGAGGATAACTTACCATTGAATCTGCCAGAATTAAATCTCTCATTGGAAAAGAACCTCAGTAGAAGTGACCACTTTTGGGACGAAAAACAAGTTACTGGGTCTCCATACCGGGTTCCAGGTCCGAGTCCCGCGAAAGGGGACTTGCCAGGCCATTCTGACCTTGGAGGGCCCGGTAAATCCCTTTCGAGGGACCCGGACCCAGTACTTCCCCATTCCCATTTCAGCCCACATAGGGCTCAATGGGAATGGGGAGGGTGCTAACAACGGGTCCGTTAATAATGGGCCCGTTGTTAGCACTCTCTACTGCTAGCGGGTCCCGCTAAGGACGTCTGGTCAGACCTGATGTCCTTAGCGGGTCCCGCTGCAGACCTCGGAATAGGGAAGACCGTAATGAACGGTGCCGGTCCCATACCGGCACTGTTCATTACGGGACCGCCAGGGTCCTAATGAGGCCCACTGTCTTTGGGCCAAAATATTGAACATCTTTGCTTCATTATGGCCCACCTCAGCCAACTGACCTGTGACAATGACCAGACAAGCGGCCCTTACTTTGGCCAGTCTTGGAAACATTTTCAGGATGATAGGTTATTTTCTTAAGGGTATGTAGGGCTTTGTAAATCACTGAGATGTTACTCTGTGTTCATCCAAGAATACATACTTTATTTCAATACAAATCAGTTACCTTAAAAAAAAAATGCACACATGATTCAATAATATATTTACTAATAAAAAGAAAGTTCTGTGAGACAATATACTAACTTTAAATAACATTTTGTGGCAGATTCGTAAAACACATTTTTTGGCACAAGTGATGAGATATGCTAGTGCATCCCATAACTTGCACCAAAAAATGAGCTGCCCAATTCACAAAGGACTTCTGAATGAGCTCATCTTAGATTAACTCAATTGGATGTCATTTTTCAGCCATTTTAGGGCATTTCTGTGCATTGAAAAGCACATCCCAAATACATAAACAGGATGTTCTTTGAAAGGAGCCGAAATGAGGGTCATGACCCAGCGCTTGCTTGAAATAGTCCCTGGGGTAGGTGCAAATCATGACAGGTTCACTTCATTTTCATTCCCCAAACAGGGATAGAAATGTTTTTCTTGCTGACCATTTCACAGAGACAGGTCTATGTGAAATGCGATCCCATCAACCACGTGGTTGCTGAGAGTCAGTCATACATTAGTGTCACTAGCACATCTCATCATTTGTGCCAAAAAGGAGTAGTCCAATCCACAAAGGACATCTGAATGAGCACCTCCTAATTGAGCCCACAGCCACCACATATTTTCTGGGAGACAGCCATACATTAGTGTCAGTAGTGTGCCACCAACACTAATGTATGCAAGGGGGCCAGATAGTGTATCTTTACTCTACACTCCGGCCCCTCCTGAAATGTGTAGGTCACCTTTGAGAATAAGGTGACCTGCGCATACCTAAAAGTAGGGCAAATGAAACAAGCACATTCTCTGCATTCCTTTCATCTGCACTTCTTTCTGCTGCCTTTTTTATTTACAATACATGGTAACATCTAATTTAAACAATCAGATATTTTTTTTGGGCGGGATGTCATAGGGCCTCATTACAAACTTGCCGGTAAATGTTAAAAGTGCTGGTAATTTGGTTTCCCAACACTTTTAACGTACCAGCAAATTATATATAGATAGGAACACCACCGGTAATACTGCCGCTGAACACCGGACCTTCCAGAATTTCCATCGCCATTAATACTGGCAACGGAATACCGGATGTCCAAGACCCCAGCGCCGGTATTATAGGCACAATAGTGATACCAGCAAAGTATGAGTATGATATGATATCTGATATGATATGGCATTTATAATGCGCCAATACACTAGTGTTTCAAGGCACAACGAGGCAAGGGAGGGGGGACAGAGGGAAGACAGACAGCGATCATACTAGGCAAGTGTCATTCAGATCGCGCAAGTGCATGGGAAGGGGGAGGGGATACAGTGAGCTACATGGGTTGATAGAATAAATAACAGTAGGTAAGCTATGGCCAGCAGGTGGCAAGTGCAAGGGTAAGAGCAGACATCAACTGTCAAGTGCTGGTAGAGGGACTGAAGGGGTACAGAAACAGTCCCCAAGTGCGAGGGTTGACAGGAAGGCAGTGCACGTAAGCGCCTGGTGGGAGAGGGGAACTGGGCCCAAGATCAGAGGGTGGCCAGGTGACCATTGCAGTATCAATATCAGCCAGGAAGTCAGCAGGGGAGAGGAGAAGAGAAAGCAGAAGCAAAGTAAAGGGTTTTGCCGGTAATACCAGTAATAATTAGCCGGTTATACTGACATATCTTTGGCGGCAATACCAACACCTCAGAGCAGCCGGTACACGGACACAGGTGCTGTCAAATAGGCCACATGTGCACCCAATCCACCCAAGTGCAACCAATGCACACAGGAAGGCCACACCTGCCCCAAGAACACTTACCAACACAACTATGCTGCCACTCATTGCTGCTTACATGGACCTGGATGTGCTCCATGCTGATTTACAGCTACTGGGGCAGTAGTACCAAAGTGGTGACAGGAGACCAGGGAGAGAAAGAGGAAGAGGATGCTGCAGATGGGGCTGCAGGTGACAAGGAGGAGAAGGAGGGGAGGCATGCAGCAATTACCACACAAAAGGGCCACAACGTGGAACTTAATGGAGACACAAATCCTCACCCTGTACCACCGTGACAGGGAAACCATCAGAGAACTCCTCAACCACATCCAGGAGGACATAGGCAGCAGGATCAGCATCAGGACAACAATGCCAACAATGGTAAAGCTGATGTCTGTGCTGCACTCCCTGGCCTTTGGCATTTTCCAGCACTCTGTGATCCAGCAGCATGGCATATCACAGCCTGCATGCTAGGTTCTGGAGGCCCGCCTCTGCCATGAGGTCCAACACATTGCCCTCCCAAGTTCTATGCCACCAGGCTTTGTTCGATGCAATTTCAGACATGCTCAATGTGGCAGTAGCAGTGGATTGCACGCATGTGGAGCGGGTGCCCCCCATTGCCTCAGAGCAGGTCTAGAGGAACCAGAAGCAGTTCCATTCCCTCAATATCCAGGCGATCTGTGATGCCAACCTGACCATCACGCACTGCTATGTGCCTGATGCATACACTACCTCATGAGTCTCATCTCACTTAGCAGATCATGTGCAATAGCAGTAAGTTATCCCTTCTAGGCCTCTATTGCACGCAAGCGTGCATCAATATTACAGAAGCTGGTCAGTGGTAATGGTGGGGAATGGTGGTAATGGTGGGTGGCTATGGGGTGACAAGGGCTTTACCAGGCTAAATATGTTGTGTAATTGTCATCATCGTCATTGTCCTCATCCTCCTCCATAGCAACCCAGCCCTGATGGCCTGGTCGCTGCTGTGACCATCGTGCATGGCAAGCGAGGGAAAGTGTGGCCACTGATTACAGTTGTTGTGGTTGCAGCTGTGCCACATGCAGCGGTGGGCGGTAGTGGCGATGGTCATGGTGGTAGAGCTTATGGTGCTGGTTGTGGGGCTGATTGTGCTGGTGGTGGGGTTTATTTAGTTTATTTATCTATTGCATTTGATTATACGCCCAAATCCGAAGGTATCAAGGCGTAGGTTACACATTTACAGCACACCCTTCTGGTTACAAGGGAGAAAGGATCAGGTGAAAAAGACAAATTGGCACAAATACAATTCTAAGCTTACACAATTTAAACATTAGGGAGATGATTCCGGGCTGGACAAGACAATTGGGAGGTAAACATTTTAGAATTTGTTTAATAGCCAGGGTTTTAACATTTTCTTTAAGTGGGTGTGGGAGGGCGTGTTGCTTTTGTTCAGTGGGAGTGAGTTCCAAATTCTAGGAGCTGATAGAGGAAAGCTGGAACCTCCTATCCTTGAGCTCTTGAAGAGGTGGGTGAATAGGTGAGTGCCGGAGTTGAATCTTAGACATCTCACTATGGTTTGTTGCGTGAGGCATTGATTCAAATAGGTATGCGCTTTTAAAGTGATACATTTATGTGTGATGGTGAGTGCTTTGTGTACTTATATGGGTATCCAGTGTACCTCTCTTCTAACCTGAGAAATATGGTCTCCTTTTTGGATTCCAAGCACTGCTCTTACAGCTTTATTTGTGTAGTAGTTCTACTTTGGTTAGATTCTTTTTAGTGGTGCCTAGTAGGAGAATATTACAGTAGTCTAATTTAGACAGGATAAGGGGTCTTGCTAGGGTAATGCAATTTTGTGGGGTGAGAAATTGCTGACTGTATAGGTGGTGGAAGAAGCCAGCAAGTTGACATGCTTACTCATGGTGAGGTTTTAGTCTAGGTATACGGCTAGTGTTTTAACTTGGTGAGAAATAGGAATGGGAGTACCATTTAGTTTGATAGATGTGTAGTTTGATTGTAACCTTTTCAGTCGAGCTGGGGAACCTACAATGAGGATCTCTGTTTTTTCACCATTAAGGCACAGGCTATTTATTGCCATCCAATTTTGTATGAGAGAGTAGATTTTATTTATGAGGATGGAATCCTGCTCTAGGGTGCCAGTGACTGGGATGAGTATCTGTGTATCATCATGTTTTGTATAAGTTACTCCCATGGCATCTAATGCTGCAAAGAGGAGTTTTGTATAAGCAGTGAAGAGTGTAGGGGAGAGGCACGATCCTTGCGGTACACCCAGGGGTTTGGGCTTTCGAGATAGGTACTTTGAATCGAACTAGGAAATGATCAGACCACAAGATTTCTGTAATGTCATCAAGGGATAGATTGATGTTCAAAGAGAGAATCCAGTCTAGGATTCTGCCTTTGACATGTGTGGGTGCATTGACTATTTGGGAGAACTACATTTCTTGTAGTACAGTGTGGAAGGCTACAGCTTTGTGGTCACGGGAGTCATTTAATCCCCGGTTGATGTCTCCCAGTAGTATGAATTTGGCCTTAGGCTTTAGAAGGGGCATAATGAGTAGTGGGCTGTCTATATTGGGGTGATTGTTATTATTTGGGGCACTATAGACTATGAGGAAGTTGACAGTGGTTTTGGGGTCAGTGGAGAGTTTGAGAGCTAGAAGCTTGTATCCGTCTATTTGATCTGTTTTTCAGGCTCTGAACTGCAATGAGGTTTTAGCAATAATAGCTTCTCCTCCTCCCATAGCATCTTGACAGTCCAATCTTAATATGGTGTAGTCCAAAGGATTTGCTTGAGATAGTAGAGGACCTGAAGCAGGGTGGAGCCATGTGTCGGTTAATACTAGGAAATCTAAATGGTGTTCTAGGATAAGGTCATGTGTCTCAATGGCATGTGCACCTAGGGGACGCACGTTTAGAAATGCACCTTTGAGCAACATGTTGGGGGTAGCAAAATGCGGAATAGGTGAGGTGGTCAGATCTGTATGGGCTAAGTCGGCAGGCTGTTGTTTGGACTGGGTGTTCTGGGGTTTTAGCTGATATCTGGTAACTATGGTAGTTGGCTTGTGGGTCAGAGGTTTGGTTGTCTAGTATATATTATTGTTGAAGGGGAGTAGGTGAATGGGAAGGGAGTTACTCTGCTTTCTTGTAGAGGGAGGGTACTGGTAGGTGTGTGCTGAGAGTCTCAGTGTCCTAAAATCTCCCATTATGGGTCTGGTGAGTGGGGGGGGGAGGGTATGAGCATGGGTTCTAGTGCTAAGGCGCATATGCCGCGTGGGACCTAAGTGGGACCTAAGCATGGGGTGGCTGTTATACTGATGTTGGTGGAGCTATTGAGACTATGGGGAGTGGTGACAGGGAGGGTACGTTTTGATGCTAGTGTGTATGTAGGATGGTACTGGGTACAGATATGAAGCTGGTTGACATGGGGGGAAGGCTGCTGTTTTAGGCAGAAAAGTGGTAGGGCATGGATGAGGGTGATATCTGGGGCCTCCGATGCGGGCCAAGCCAGCGTCTAGGTTAATGTATGAGCCTTTTGAGCAAATTCTGGGGCAGGTCGGGATGTTGTTCCGTGAAGGGATCATGGCCGTGGGGAAAGGATTGATAGTGTTTATTAGATAGATTCCCAGTGTTCAGGGCTGCGTTGTAGCCTAGGCAGGTGAGGGTTATGATTATAAACATTGCAGTAGGACAAACAAGTAGGGACTCTTTGCACAAACACATACAAGTATCTAGAACAGCAACAATGCATTAAGCCTGGCCAAAAAGTGTTGCAAACATGCGTGACTTAATAAGCAGCGTTGCAGGGAGGCCAACTAATGCCTGTTAGTAACAATAACACTGATAATTAATGACCAGTTATTAAACAATCACAAATAACTAAGTATCAGTAGTACAATGGGACTGACCACCTGGTGGCGCCGATTTGAGTCGATAGATGGCAAACTAAGGTGAGCAGCTGTTTGCCAGATTAATGCAGTATCATAAGTGAGTGAGAGCCAGTCGGACAAACAGTCACGATTGTCTGAGGTAGCAGACTTTACGTTAGGTCTGACCGTAAGGTGGTGCATACATGCATAACTTTATAGGCAGCGTTGCATAGGGGAGCAACTGTTTGCCTAATTATTACAATGACATACATAATAAGTGAGAATTAGTTGTGCAAGCAATAATGCGTGTTTCAAATAATCAGCAATGCATACAGAGTAATCAAATGGTGGAACAGGCATGCACAGCTCGGTAGACAACAATGCATAAAGGATCAGCTGGTGTATTGTTCATGGCTAGTTAGTTATACGTTAGTACCGAGGGGATTAAATGAAATTTGTCATTTAAGATAGTTAGAGAGAGTCGGATAAGGCCGCAGGCTTCTCAGGAGGTTTATGACTAGCGGGTAGCCATGAATCACATTGGATTGGGTTAGACAAAAAGAGGGGGAGCAATAGTACATATGAGAGGCACAAGGCAGTTTAGGAAGATGCAAGATAAATGCCTGGCCAGATGACATAACGTGGTTACAATCGCTGGATAAACAGAGTTAACAGTCCATGGAGGGACGTAATAGGGGCATTGTGGGGGTTCACTGAAGTTTTCAGTGACAGGAAACAATGTTGGTCATCATAGGAGGCAAAGCATGGATGCTTGCCCTGAGGATGCACAGGACGGAGCACTTGATAGGTATCGTGGGCGCAAGCCAGGGCTGCGGCTGCTCCCGGCTCCGACAGGCTCAGGACTGAAGCCTTAGATTGCGAGCCTTATTGTGGGCCGGCTCTCGCCTGCCGGCATTGGGTGATTGGCTGATGAGGGAAAATTCAGTCAATCCGCATGCAGGCTCCAGCAATCAGGTGGATGGTGAAAGTCTGATATTTAGGGGGCGGCCATCTTATGCTGCAGACCTCCTTGTGGTCATTAATGGAGGATGAATCAAAAATAAAGCACAATAAATGCAGGATAGGTTGCAACTGTTCAGAGCTGTGATCATCTGGGGTAGTTTCAATTATGGCGGGCACTCGTGCGCTCGGAGCTCAGCAATGCTGGGCAACCAGCTGATAGCATGGGCACTTTGGAAAAAGCAACCAGGCTTACCTTGCAATGTCGGTATGCTTTCCTAGTGAGTGCACTGCTCCAGCAGCGCAGGGAGAGCTCCTGCTCATGGGAAGAGGGTTCTGTTGTGGCTAAGGCATGCTGGTGGTGGGACTGATTGTGTGTGTGATATGGCAGTTGTATTGCCCTACCTCCTTAGCCTGCCTGCCTTTGCAGGACTGCCTGCAGCTTCTCTGCCTGATGACGGTCCTGGGCCATCACTGTTGGAGGACTGTGTGCCTGTTGAAAAGAGATGAGCATGCGGTTAGTATTGTGGGTGTCACGACTGTGGCTTTGCGTTTCATTCCTGCCACATTGTGTGTGTACTGCTCTTGTCATGAGGCTTCTCTGGTCTCTTGGCTCCGATGTGTGCATCTACATGTGGTGGCCTGTTGTTTTGTGTGCGGTGGGCCTATGATTCAAGTCCTGTTCTCCCTTGGCACACATGTGTGGGACTGTACATATTGGCAACAGTTTTTGTGCATGGCTACTTCTACCCGCATCCCCTTACATGTGTCTTGAATCAGGCCATGTGATGTGTCATACATAACAGAGGGTGTCATAACAAAACAATTCAGATGCATTTATGTATGCATTTTTGTTACAAACATATTTGAAACTTTATGCATAGTTATTCCCAGTAGTCTTTTATCAACTAAGACAACCAATTCTACTCCGAACGTGGGTGTGCATATCACCCACAGAAATGTTGTATTTGTTTTCTATGACCATAATTAGCAATGATTTTCTGTTATGGTCTCATTAAGAGGGTTAATGCTGAAACTCATTTTATGGTGTTTTGACACATAATAAAAAACACCAACACGATGGCAATGTGTTGTCAAAACATAAAACATGCACAGGTACAGTGCAGATGTAAATTGCATAAATGCAAACAACAAACAATATGTACATAGTACGAACATAGAAAAACATATATAAACAATTGTTTATAGTTTTAGTAAGCAGCGTACTCAGTATATGCACAATAAAATCATATGAAAAGCAATGACAAAAATATTGTGCGACAAAGGCTCAGTATGAGTAAGGCCTCTGAGATCTGAAGGTGAGTCTATTCTAGTTGACCTTGTAGGCCTGGACTGCTAAGGAGAAATACTACTATGTGGGTAATTCATAGATTTCAGCACAGAGGCAGCGCACGCGAGCAGCGCAGAGAGGGAGCATGCGCCAGCGTGCGCCAGCCGTGTGCGCTAAACAGCATTCTGGCGCACCGCGTATTCATGGAATTCCCAAGCCATTTTGAGTGCTGGCGCAGAGAACATCCCGCAGCGGCAGTTACACCCCCAAGAACGCCCCTTGCGTAAGGAAAAGGCATTAAAATCCCCAATGCAGTGCAAAGGGCCGCGCAAACCATGCACCAGCTTACAGGGCCGGTACACTGTAATCGCGTGAAAATACTAGGCGCACCTCGCTCACGGCACCCAAAAGCGTGAAAATGTACTGGTGCACCCCTCGGAATACACATACCCCGCTCGCGCCAGGCAAATTGCGTAGAAAAAGCACCCCCCTGTGGCGTGGGCTGCCTGCGGGGCCTGTCCCGGATGGATAGGCTGCCTGCGGGGCATGAGGAGGGTGAGTGAGCTGCCTGTTGAGCCTGGCTAGTGTGGATGGGGTGCCTGCGTGTATTTTGAGGGTGCGCGGGGAGTGTCACACGTGATAGGCCTTGGTCGAGAGTGGGCTACGTGTATTTTGGGGGTGCGCGGGAAGTTTCACACGTGATAGGCCTTGTGCGAGCGGTGTACGTGTATTTTGTGGGTGCACGGGAAGTTTCACATGCGATACTCCAGGCGAAAACGGGGTACATGTATTTGGGGGGTACGCAGGAAGTTTCACACGCGATAGGGCTTGTGCGAGCGGGGTACGTGTATTTCAGGGGTGCGCGGGAAGTTTCACACGTGATACTCTATGCGAAAGCAGGGTATGTGGATTTGGGGGGGTACAGGGGAAGTTTCACACGCGATAGGCTTTGTGTGAGCGGGCTACGTGAATTATGGGGGGGTACGTGGGAAGTTGCACACGTGATAGGCCTTGTATAAATAATTTGGCATTTATATAGCGCTACGAACCCTCAGGTATCTGAGCGCTGCTTAATATTACCCACGGTGTGTGGTGCTCATTTATCAACCTCGGAAGTATGAAAGGCTGAGTTTGGCCTTGCCGGGATTCGAACCTGCGTTAGCAAGCTCTGCACGGGTGTCAAAGCAAGCGCTCTACTCGCTGTGCCACTTGACCGGCAATGTTGTATGAGAGGGGTACGTGTATTTTGAGGGGTGCGCAGGGAGTTTTACACACGATTTCGCTAGCACGAGAGGGGTACGTGTATTCTGAGGGGTGCGTGGGGAATTTTACATGTGATTCCGCTAGCACGAGAGGAGTACGTGTATTCTGAGGGGTGCGCAGGGAGTTTTACACGCGATTTCGCTAGCGCAAGAGGGGTATGTGTATTCTGAGTGGTGCGCGGGGAGTTTTACACGCGATTTAGCTAGCGCAAGAGGGGTACATGCATTCTGAGGGGTGCACAGGGAGTTTTACAGACAATTTGTCATTGTGGGTCCTTCCGGGTGTGTCCCCTCCACCCACACCAGGCCCTGCAGGCAGCCCACACCACATGGGACTACCCTATACCCCTGTCCATGCCCTGCAGGCAGCCCATCCACCATGGCCATGCCCCATAGGCAGCCCACAGGGCACCATGCACTTGTGAGCCCCAACACATGTCCCACTCACCCAGAATAGACGGGCACCTGCCAGCAGGCCCCGACTCATGTCCCCCTGCACCCCCACCCACCCACCATTGACGGACACCTGCCAGCAGACCCCAACTCAAGTCCCCCTGCACCCCGACCCACCCACCATTGACGGGCACCTGCCAGCAGGCCCTGACTCATGTCCCCCTGCACCCCCACCCACCCACCATTGACGGACACCTGCCAGCAGACCCCAACTCAAGTCCCCCTGCACCCCGACCCACCCACCATTGACGGGCACCTGCCAGCAGGCCCCGACTCATGTCCCCCTGCACCAATTGACAGGCACCTGCCAGCAGGCCCCAACTCATGTCCCCCTGCACCCCCACCCACCAACCATTGACGGGCATCTGCCAGCAGGCCCTGACTCATGTCCCCCTGCACCTCCACCCACCCATTGATGGGCACATGCCAGCAGGCCCCGACTCATGTCCCCCTGCACCCCCACCCACCCAGCATTGACGGGCACCTGCCAGCAGGCCCCGACTCATGTCCCCCTGCACCCCCACCCACCATTGACGGGCATCTGCCAGAAGGCCCCGACTCATTTCCTCCTGCACCCCCACCCACCCAGCATTGACGGGCACCTGCCAGCAGGCCCGACTCATGTCCCCCTGCACCCCCACACACCCAGCATTGACGTGCACCTGCCAGCAGGCCCCGGCTCATATCCCCCTGCACCCCGACCCACCCACCATTGGCGGCACCTGCCAGCAGGCCCCGACTCATGTCCCCCTGCATATACACACACCCACCATTGACGGGCACCTGCCAGCAGGCCCCGACTCAAGTAACAACAAACAACATGCCATAACTAAACAGACCCATGTCCCTAAAGCCAACCCTAATCCTCCTTGCCCCCAATCCAAGCATGCGACCATCCACAGAACCAATTGCCAAATTACCCATGCAAATGAACCACCAAGCTCATGCAGGAAAGCACAACGGAGCCACACAGTGGCAACACATGACTGAGGAAATGTTCAATGAGACATGCACAAAACCAATGACAGAACACAACACCAATTTACAAGTTAGAACAAATATATTAAAAACTTAATGAACTGACTTGGAGGAATATTAAAATGAAAATCAATGTGCAATGACAGATTTAGAAAAAAATGTTTGCAAATCCAATGAATTTAAAAAAAAGAAAATCATGTACTATAAAAAAAATGGTCCATTGTCAATGTCCATAATAAAAACATAATCCAAATTTTAAAAAAACATTGATCCATGGGAATATAGAAAAAGAAAGTATGTAAAAGTCTGCAACTATATACAAAGGAAGTCCAAATGGTCCATGATCCAGAAACAAAAGGAAACCTACCAAAAAGTCCTATTAAGAAAAAACTATATACACGAAGTGGAGCAATGTCCATTAACTCCAAAATAAAAGAAAAAGAAAGGAAACCTAAGACTAATGAACTATATACAATGGTGGTGGGCAAGTCCTACGACTCACTCTGTGATGTTCCGGGCCAAGGCATCATCAAACTCCACGTCGATGTCCCGGCGGTGGCCCTCTTCCCTGTCCTCGAGGTCTTGCAGGGGTGTAGTCGTGGCCTGTTCCAACTCCCTGCGAGTTGCCTCGAGGCACTCAGCCCGCCTCAATGCCCTGCTCATGGAGTTCTCTGCCCTGACCATAGCGAGTCCTGCCTCCTCCGCCCGCCGCTGCTCTGCATCTATCCGCTGGCCCAACCGCTGCCACACGGAAGACATTCCCATTCCAGGGTCCTCCTGCCCTCCGGCCGATGCCTGCTCCTCTGATGTTGATGGCCCCGAGCTATGATGCCTCCCACGTTGAGCCTGCCGCTGCCTCCGACGCAACTGCCTCTGCCAGCACGACGGCATCCGGGCTGCCGTCGTGCACGTGCCCTGCCCGATGATGCCAGCACATCCTCCATCTGCTGGGGTCCAGTTGCTGGGGTGTCAACCCCTGCTGGACCTCCGACTCCCGACTGTGGCAGGGAACGGATCTCCACCGAGCTGGCTGCGTTGGTCGGGGCAGGTCCACAGGGGCCCTGATGGCATCTGGGCCGGACGACGGCATGGAGAACGACTGGCGCATAGTCTGCAGAGAGGAGGAGAGGGCCGCCAGAGTGCCCAACACATGTAGGAAACACCTCACCATAGCCCCTCCCAACTGGGTCACGTTGGCATGCAGCTCTTCGTGATGACATGCTTGGTCCCCCCAGGAAGCATACACCAATCAGGACGGACTTCGTACGGTCACGGGTCCCCTCGTCCGCAGGTAGAGTAGTGCCAGATGACGTGGACCTCTCCCCTACCTGTGGACAGGCCTGGGATGGGGCATCCCTGCTGGTGCATGGTGGTGCAGTCACAGTGTCAGGGACAGTGACATGCACAGGCCCCTCCACGATGACCTGTGCTGCCACCTGCCCCTGGACTGCACAACTTACACCAGTGGTACCACGACCACCAGGCCCCATGTGCAGCTCAGTAGGGGCCTCCTCCTCCTCTGTGCACACCACCAACCTGGATGGCTCCACACTGTCTTCCGCCATCGCAAGCCCCTGTGGGGGCTCAACCGCCCCTTCCTCTGCAGCCGTAGTGGCAGACGCGGCACCAGTCCCCTCGTTCCCAGATGATGGTAATTCCTTGGAGGGAGACTGGGCCTTGCGTCGCCGGCCGGTGGAGGCATCCCTGCCGCTTTGCTCCACAGCGCCTTCTCCGCCCTCTTCTTCACTTGCCGCTGTGTACAGGGAGACATAGAACACAAGCATCAGGGTACTGTACAATAGTCACCTAGACAGGAAGCAATAGCACATGAGTGGCACTGTCAAACATCACTTCCTTCATGTCCCTCCAAAACACATGGGTCAGTGCAGGCAACACAAATGTAGAAACATACATGGCACATGCAATGAACATTTGTATCCCTGTCCAAGGAACTGTTGAAATATACAATGGTGGTTTGAAACTCACATGCATCATGGGTCATAGTGATCACATGCGCACACATCACCGTAATTTCATGCATCTGCCCTCGTGCACCCCAAACACAGTGGATACAAGGATGACTAGGCTGCATCAGTGAATCAACACATTGTCACGCACATGTGTCATGCATCCATGCCATTTACAAGTCACACACACGCTACTCAGACACACAGACATGTCCATTACAGCAGCACCCATCTCTCACACCCCAACCATGTCCATGAACAGAGACAGGCATGCATTCATGTGTGCATTCCGCATGCTGCTCCGCATGTTGCATTGCAACACATACACCATCCATGTGGTTCACGCATGACTGGTCTCACATGCAGCACCATCATGTCCCTGCACACACACATCCATACATGGGCCATGTCACAGATACAGGCAAGTAGCTAACTACCAGCACACTGCAACATGCCCTGCTTCACACAGCAATGCATGGGCACTTACTGCTCGACTCCAGACAGGCCTGCATTCTGAGGATCTGGTGGTGAAGCACTGGACGAATGCGCTCCAGGACCCTCGTCTGCTGGTTGGTAAGCTGGCCCCGGTGCCCCACTGCATCCGCTGCATCTAAGAGGTTCCAGGCCTTCTTGAGGGTCCTGGACTTGTAGTCCTCCCAGCGCTTCTGGACGTGTTTGATGTTGCGGGGTGCCACCCCCTCCATGTTGATGGCACCCACTATGTCCGTCCAGATCCTCCACCGTCCTTCCTTGTTGGTGCGCGATGGTGTGAACAGGGCATCATAATGCCCCAAGACTTGCTCCACCAGGATGCCAACTTCATTGGCACTTAAGCTGGCAGCCCTCTGCCTCTCTGCTGGGGGGTTGCCACTGGTGCCAGATGGTGTTGTGTCAGACATGGCAACCCCCGAGGCAGGTGTGGGTGGGCAACTGGGTTCTGGGGCTGGGCTGTGGAGCGATGGAATACCAGTCGGGAGTCTTCCGTTCCAGCAGGGGTGGTCACAGCAACTGGACCCCTGCAGATGGCTGACGTGCAGGCACCAAATAGCAGGGCACGTGGCTAGCAGGCAGGCAGGCAGCAGCAGATGGCAGGTGGGAGCATGCTCGGGGCTCTGGGGGGCAGGAAAATTGCCTTCTGGGCAGGAGCGTGGTCTTCCGTGTGTTGTTGCGTGTCCAGCTTCATACGGAGTGATTTGGCACGTGAAAAAACTGCACATCAGCGTGTAATTTTAGGAAAGGCCCTTAGCGTGTAAGCGCGTCTGTGACGTAACGTGCAAGGGCGTTTCCCTCAACACGGGTGCATGTTCATTGTACACGTGCAAAAACTGCACGTCCGGGTGTCATTGCGGGTAATTGGAGGAAAGGCCCTTAGCACATAGGCGTGTAAGTGACATCGCACGTGTGGGCTGGGTTAAAAGGTACGCATAGGACACCATTTTCTTGTACATGCTTTTTGTGGAGAGCCAGCGGGAGATTCTTGAACTTCTTGTCGTTTCACACGTGATTACTTCACAACTGTTCCAGTTCGTACTCCTTGTATACTCAGACGGCGTTCAATTCTTCTTTTGGTGGGGGTGTTGCCAACATGCACATGCACGTCTTTTTCACATTCTTTTTCCAGGCAGACAGTGAGTCACGCACGCATTTTTCTACTGTGGTTGCCCCCCATGTGTCATGTACCCATTCAGAGGTCATTGTAGCCTGTGTGTACCACGCGTATGCTTATTTTTGTGTTTCTGGGTGCCACAGCATAGTGCGGGTTCTCTATTCCACGCACGTGGGCTACCAGGGGTCGCGTGCATGTTAAATTTTGTTTTGGGGTGCCTGAGCATTGCGTGACCCGTCATCTTCCCCCAGGTGTCACAGACAGCCTTGCTAGAGCATAGGGTACATATTCCATCTTGTACCCTACCCCTGTCACCCCAATTGCCCAGGACAATTAGTTACTGCACCTACCATTTGCACAACAACATCAGTGTCATGGTTGGGAGGCGACCAAGCAGTAAGGGAGGCAAAGGTGGCCGACCTCCAAGAGGTGGGCGCGGTAGGGGACGTGGTCAGGATGTGCAGGGTGGCCCAAGAGGCCAGTGTTTGGAGGACCAATCAGGGACACCTATGCCCCCCCAATGGGTTGGGGAGATGCAGCTGACACCATCCCAGCTCAGGCCTTGTTAACCCGGCCCATAATGTCAACCGAACTGGAACAGGATGACTCCCAGGCTGACTTCCGTGTCACCAAGTCAAAGCCACATGTGGTGGTGAAAGTTGCTGTCACCAGGCCACGTGGATCTGGGGCAGAAAGTCTTCTGCTGCCCCAAGTAGCCAGGGTAAGGAGGCTGCAGGGGCAGCTGCAGCTCAATCCACCCCAGCTCTGAGTCTCCAAGCTGGGACAGTGTTGGTCCAAGTCCATCACACCGAGGTTGGCCCTGCCAACATCACCCAGCAGCCAATGCCTGCAGTGAGACATTTGGCCATCGTGCCTTTGGCTACTTCCAGTCCCCAGTCCACCTGCACTTCAGCCCCTACCAACCAGAGTGGAGTAAGCCACTCAGGGTCCGCACCATCTGCCAAGAGGAAGAAGGGTGCTCTTGCGGTACAGGTAGGGACCCCAGACATGGCTACCCACTCCGGCACATCAAGGAAGCGTAGTTTCAATGATGCAGAACTAGATGCACTTGTGGGCTACCTGTCGGCCCATGGCCGCGAAATGCTGGTGACTGCAGGGTGCAAGACTACGACTGCTCAACGTAGGGCCCACTGGCAGTGCATCGCGGACCAGATTAGTTCCCTTGGATTTGTGAGGTGCACAGCTGAGGATTGCTCTAAGCGGTGGAATGACCTCAAACGCAGAGCAAAGAACAAGCTGGCTTCCAATCATGCCTCTACTCTGGTGACTGGCAGTGGGTATCCACCAGAGGAGGAAGTACTCACAGAACATGAGGCTATCGCAGGAGGCTTCATCACAGAGGATCATATCCAAGGCGTGGGAGAACTACCAGATCTTGAAGCAATGTCCGTTGAGTGGTCATGCATGTGTGTGCAAACCATGTGTATGTTGCTTGGGTGATGTGTTCTGATTGAGTGCCAGGTGAGGCTGCGTAGTCATGACTGCTATGGGTCACCCATATGGTGCCTCCAAACCATACCACGGCCTTGGGTTTGGGTTTTCATGTATCCGATCTGACCGCAGTAGACAATTTGCACCAGATTAATGCACTTGCCCTTCAACTACCATCTTGCCACAACATTGTTCATACTGTTTTCCTGTACATTCTGCCAGATTGTTGAAATCCTTAACATTTTTACCACACATTTTTGTGCCGTTCTGCCCCAAATGTAACATACTTCAACCATAGATTACACCCCACAATGGCCCACATATCTTACATTATTATGGGAATGATTTCACCAATCAGGCTGATTGAGTAATGTGCACCCACACATGGCCTGCACACAATCACTTCGGGGCCCTGTTTGAATCTTCAACATGACAATTGTCTTCTGTCATGTCGAAGTGACCAAACATTGATGTATCCATGTGCCTGCCATCACTGCATCAGTAAGCACTGGCTTTGTTGCAGCGTGTGGCACATGCGTGTTTGTCACATTATTTTGCATGTTCAATTTCATGATGTCCATCTCACATGGATGGGTGACAGTACTGATTTGCTACCATCTGGGTCTCCTTGTGAAATCTGCCATGGCTATGCTACGTGACATCTGTGTGCTGGCATGTGTCATGTATGTGGATTGTCCATGCCACTCACAGGCTAATGTGTGATGCCAGTGCTATTTAGCAAGCAGCACATGTGTTGCTTTTCAGTCTTGGAGTCCTAAGTGTCTGCTTTTTGCCTCCCCTTCCAACTCATTGCCAGCGCATGCATGCCAGAGTTATTGTCATGTGTGACATATGTCATATATGTACTGGATGTGTGCCTCGCCATGCCTATGCATGTGGGCTATGGTGCTCATGCTTGTTTTAATTACTTTTATTTGATGTTTTTGCAGGTGATGAGGCACTTGATGCTGTTCAGGAGTAGGAGATGGTGCAGAGGCAGGAGTACTCACAGCCACAACCGGGCACCAGTGGAGGACGTGGGGTGGTGGTGGGTGAAAACCCATTCCTACTACAGACCATACTGTCCACGGGTGTCTCTGGGTACAACTCTAGAAACCTCTATGAATCAGGTCCTGAATCGGACATTGAGACATATGTCCCGTGTCACAGGTGAGTGTTTCTGGCAGGGATGCTGTCCTGTCCAACCCACCTGCACTGGGGGTAGACCCCTCTATGGGGCATTCAGTATTTGGAAAGTCCGCCTGTGGCGGTTACGGATGCAGGGTCACACTCCACAATATTTGCTCCTGTTCCTGGGCCAGCAGATCAAAGGAGGAATTCAGTCCTGTAGCCTCAGGGAGTGCCAGCACAGCCAGGTGCACATCACCTTGCCCCAAACACGTGTGGTGCCCGCCAACGTGGTGGCCGTGCGCCACCTGGCAATACTGTGTGGGAGAACTCCATGTACACTAAAGCAGCACAACAGGGGGCATCGTGTGAGATGATGGCTCAGGCCGTGGATAGGGTGGCCACTTCCATTCTCCCCCCTGAAAGGCAGGTGGAGCTCCAGCAACAGGCAACAGAGTCCATTTGCCACTCACACAGGGAGGACATGTTGGCGTCTGACAGGGACCGATGGGCTGGACTGGAGACTCTGCGCACAGCCATATCTGCAGAGTCACAGGCCCACAGGGAAGCCAGGAGGTTAGAACACAAGTCCCTCAGAGATACTCCGTGTGAACTTGAAGTGTCCCGGAGTACAAGGTCAGAACAGCAGCTGACACGCACACTCTCAGCTGAGCTCCAGACAACCCATGTGGAGATCCGGGCATCACGCGAGGACATGCAGGCAGAAATGCGTGCTACCCGTGAAGTGCTGCATGGGGATCTCTGTACCATCATCCTGCAGAACCAAACCTTTCAGACCTGAATGCTTGCTGCCATGGAGGAGCATGCCAGGGCTTTGCGTGGTCTGCCTCCGATATCATGGCCACCTTCAGATGTAGCACCAGAGGGTGATGACAGCGACGGCAGTTTCCCCACTGTAGCGTAGCCGTGCAGGCCATGAGCCCATGGAGGTTTTTTTTTTTCTCAACATCCACGCATGTAGGTGTTGGGGTGCACCCTGTATCTCGTCCCTCCCCTCCCCAACCTGGTCCACACATGGCCATTTTTTTTGTTGAGGTTTTTTCACATTTGATTCTGATTTGCTAAATGAAAATAGTTTTCCATTCATTTGTTATCTTAATTTCTTCTTCTTATTTGTAATATTTTTTAAATTTATTTTATTTTCTAACTTGATTTCTTATTTTCATTTTCATGCATTTATTTTTATTTTGGTTATGCTTCTGATTTTTACTTTCTTATTTTAATTTATTTGTTTTACTTTACATTTACTTTTGCTTTTTCTATGTTGCATTTCCTTTTACATTTTTGTTCATAACCATTTTCTTTAAGAGTGTTAAATAATGTTACAGTGTGTTTCTTTGTGCCGCTCCCGTAGGCATCCACTGTGTATTCCAGCTGGGCACATGCAGGCTTGTCCTGTCTTTGGGTTAGAAACTTGGGTTCCTAACACACACACCCTTCCTGCTTCCCCTTTCCATGGGCTTGCAAAGGGTGTGACCAAGTGACAGTAACTTACACAGAGACATTGGGCTCCCATAAGTTGTGTGGGCAGTCTGTAAACCAAACTGTGTATACATCCCTAGTGGGGATTGTTGTTCATTTCTCCACTGCATGGTATATTTACATATGGGTTTACATCCAGGATTTTTCCTTATATACAGCTTGTTCATGTCTTAACAAGCCTGTCTCCTTTGAAGATGCAGTTCATGTTGTATGCAGTACACTGCCACATTTGCCTACCAGCAACACTCTGCAGTTGGAAGGGGATGATGTGCTGCCTTAGTCAAGTTGTGACACTTGCACTACCTTCATTTTTTACTGTCATATGTTGCCACTGTTGGATCCTGTACTGATGTTTTGTCTTGCTGGTAAGTATGTGTTAATATGTGTTGTTTTTTTATTCATTACTGAGAGGAAATTGTCTGTGGCCTGTTTCCATTTGGGACAGTGCACTTTGTGACACTTGTGTCATGTGTTGTGCATTCATTTGGTTGCTTTCACATTGCATGCCATGCCATGGTTTGTTTGGTATCTGAGATGGGGGTGGGTTAGGTGACATGCCACTATTTGGATGTTGTATTTTGCATTGTGGTAGTCCTCGATGCTGCATTAATGTGTGCCTTTCACTGACGCAGCATTGGGTGTGTTTAAGTAGCTAGGGATGCACACAATGTAGCACTTCCATGTGAACAATCTCAGTGTGGTATGTTGTGACAGTTGACTATCCCTTTTGTCATCATCATTGATTGTCAGCTGGTATGAGGCAGGCCTTTGTGCACTCCGCAGGGGTGGGATTTTAGGTGAAGTAATTTGCCACAAGCTGGGTATTGGCCGCCTCACCACGTGCCCTTTCACCTCCCATGCGCACTGACCGTGCATGTGGTTGGGGATGTGGGGGCACCACCATGTCCACCGGCATGCCCCACCGGGTTGCATGTTGTGCAGGACACATGCTGCCACTATGATCCTGCACACTACTGGGGGCGCATATAGCAGTTGCCCACCAGAGCGGTCAAGGGAGCGAAAGTGTGACTTCAGCACTCCGAATGTGCGCTCCACTATGCCCCAGGTTGCAATATGGGCTGTGTTGTATCTTACCTTGGGTGGTGTGGTGGGGTTCCGAATTGGCGTCATCATGTAGGTGCTCAGAGGGTAGGCACTGTCCCCTGGGGAGGTGATAATGGTTGTCATTAGTGGGGTTTTCACATTTCTCAGTGTTTGACATGCATGCATGTGCAGAGGCATTTATGCTCACCAATTAGCCATGTGTCGCCATGCCGCCCAGCTTCCAAGTCCCGGTTTAGGGGTGACATTCTGAATATGAAACTATCATGGCTGGACCCTGGATAGTTGGCATATAGTGAGGTGATGATTCCCTTGGCATCACATACAACCTGCACGTTGATGGAATGCCAGTGCTAGTGGCTTCGATAGATGTGCTCAGTGGCCATGGGAGGATGTAGAGCCACTTGGGTGCAATCAATGGCACCTAGTACTTTGGGGAAGTGTGCCACCCCGTGAAAGTCCTGGACGACAGCCTGTCTTTCTGCAGGTGTTCTGGGCATGTATATGGGCCAGTGGACTGAGGGGCGTGCAGTCATGATGGCCAAACCTGGTGTAGGCAGCGTGACTGTGTGGCCTGTGAGACACCCCCAACTATGGCACGTGTCTGCTGAAATGACCCAGTAGCCAAGAAGTGCAGTACATTGAGCACCTTTTCCAAAGGGCTCAGTGCTTGGGAGCACAGGGTGGGTGATGTGAGGTCATCCTCCCACTCCTGACCAGTTCTAGGATTATCAGTGGTGGAAACCTGTACCTCCCATGCACCTGGTCATCAGGCATCCCAAAAAGGCTGGTCCTGGGTAATAAAATGCGGGGCCTGGCTATCCTCCTCCTCCTGCGGTGTCCCACAACCACTGCTGCGAGGAACGGTATATTCATCGTAGTGTATGAGCTTGTTTGTTGTTTGTGTGCATTTTTATGCTGCAAAGGTCCGCTCATTCGTGCTTCCTGCTGGCGTACGTGTTGCCGGATTAGCGCGTATTTTTTGGCGCACGGATTTCCCCTGTTCAATTCCATGAATACGTGTTGTTAGTGCGCGTGTGGGCATTACAAGCATTTACCTGCCGTACTTCCCCTGTAACGCCCACATTTTCACATGTTGTTCCCCATTCCGCGCATTATGCCCCGTGTTCCACCCACTTTTCTTGTGTGCGCTACATGATGTGCGCTTTCCCTGTGCGTGTTGCGCACCCCGTTTAGTGATCTGTGCGCCCGCGTGCGCCACCCACGGATTTGGCGCACATCCCAGGTTTTACAAGCGCAGCGCATTCCATGAATCGATGGAGGGCTGCATGCATGGCTTTTGCACATGTGCGCTGCGATTTTCACGCTTGCGCTCCCTTTTCGGCACACATTTATTCCATGAATTACCCTGTATGTCTGTGGATAGTTAGTTCAAGCCTGTTTGTTCCTGCTTTCCCAGGGAGGGATAATACTAACTACCGGGGGCTCAGAAGTATAGGTGCCTGGTGAGATAGGGGTGGTTAAGCGGCCCGTTCACAATTGTTCATAGATAAACAGTCAAGGGACACATTCACGGTGGACGTCGCTTTATGTTAGCTGTTAATTGTGTACATGTGCTGTAATAAGCAATGATGCATATGGTCTTGTCTTCCCTGGACGTTTCAGCAAGGTGAGGTGGTCCACCTTCTTCTGGACCTGAAATGTGGTACCCTTGGGTTGGGGTTTCCTGTCAATCTGGGTGGGATGGGGATAAATGCAACCAAGTCTATGTCAGCCAGAGAAATGTGACCATTGGGGATGGAGGACACGTCTCATCTTTGTCTGCTTTCCTTGGTATGAGGGTATACGAGAAACAGAGATTGAGTCTCTGACCTCTTCATGCTCCGCCATCTTTGAAAACTACAGTTTTTCCTGTCAAGGAGAGCAGACACGGCTGAGCCTCGATCTCTGTTCAACATGGTTACCTTCTGCTGACTTGAATAATCAAAGTGAAACTACCCAGGGGTTTTTCTCATATAGCCTCATACCAAAGAAAGCATACACATTTGAGATGTGTCCTCCATCCCTAGTGGTCACATTTCGCTGGCCGGCATTTATCCAGCCAAGTCATGCATGGGTTCTTCTTAATGCCCAAACGCTAAGCATCAAGAGCTCTCTTGTTTCCCATCAGCCACAGACTTAGGATTCAGTAGTCCGTGCTGTGCCAATTAAGAACTTCCAATCAGGGGTCTTCATTAACCCGCTACATGACACAGATTTGGTTACATTTATCTTCGTCCCATCCAGATTGAAAGGAGACCTCAACACAAAGGTACCACATTTCAGGTCCAGAAGAAGGTAGACCACATCACCACGTCAAAACGTACAGGGAAGATAGGACCATATCCTTCATTGCTTATTACCGCACATGTCCACCATTAACAGCGAATATATCTAACAACGTTGACCGTGAATTAGTCCCTTGATTGTTTATTTATGAACAATAGTGAATGGGTTGCTTGAGCACCCCTATCCTGGCTTCTGCCTCTGCAATCCCAACACCATTGATGCCCTGCAAGTGCAGGATTGAGCTCCAACTTTCTTCCCAGGTCATGAGGGTGAGGGGTCACAATGTCCCTCCTTTTGTGGCTGAGGATTTCCTCCTGTGGGTGGTGATGCTTTTACATACCTACAGACGTAGGCCATCCCAGCTCATGTGGCAGTCCATGTTTGTGCGGGGGACAGTCCCCAACTGCTTTCACGTATTCTGCAACCCCCTGCCATATGGCGGTCTTCCACTGTTGCCTGATTTTGCGGTATCCAGTCTAAATAGCTCATTGGTGCGATGAACAACTTTGTCCACCAATGATGTTAGTTCTGTCTATGAGAATTTAGGTGTCCGGATGTGGACGTAAGATACACATGCCTTCTTTTCCTGTGACATGCTTTATGCCTCCTCTTGCACTGGATGGCAACAGGAAATGGGAGATTAAGAGTGGATTGTGTTTTTCAAGATGCCTCCGGCAAGCTTCCTGTTCCATCAGTGAGGCTATTTCCAGCACCGCCAATTCTGGCAATGGTAACTCTGTTGCTGATAATTCCGATGCTGGCAACTCTGGTGCCAGTGAGTCTGGCAGTTTGGGTGATGATATTGGTGTTACTGGCACATATCTGCCAGAGATACTGGCACATTTCTGTTGTTGCTGGTAACACCGGCATGCCAGTATTACTGTTATCGGCACAGGGGTGTCCGTGCACTGGTGGTATCGCAATACAACAGTAATTCCGGCGATCGCCCCACCGGTAAAGGTAATACTGGCACACCGGTATTACTGCTGCTTTACCGGCATACTCGTATTGAGCTGCATAGTCTCCTTATCATTGGAAATAATTGTGAGAATTAAAGTTGAGAGAATTGCAGCCCTTCCAAAGTGTGGCTCGGATGCTGGGATGTAGCATGTAGACAATTATGTGTGTCTGCAGGCTTGCTGTAAATACAAAACTCAGGTTTACCTGTACACATTTACACAGGCATCCCCAAATAAAATTCCTTTGGTATCCCCGGTTGAGTGTCTATAAAAATGATCTTGTTTTTGATACATTTTATTTATACTGACCTTATGCCATTCAATGTTCAATGATGCATTAGGATTGCCTGAAATAAGCGGTCCCCTCTTTGTACAGAATTCCTCGAAGTCCATTGTGTCTGGAAACATAGGAGAACCATTCCTTGTTCCACTTCAGAAATACCAGAATTTTTTAACAAAAGGCCAATTGTGTTTAACTGTTTGTCTTGGCACCTATACCAGACAATTTCTACTCCTCTGTCAGTATCCCTACCCTACATAGAAAATAATCAACTAATCCTTGGGGATACTGTGGACCCAGGAAACTATTATCCGAGATTGTGGTATCTAATTGAGATGAACATTGAGCCTGAACATAAATTGCAATATGTGGCAATAGTTGCTTTTCATTAGAGTTGGTTTGCACTGGCGCTCAGGGCCTTGAGTAACAGGATCAATGCAGTAATCAATGTATTGTAATAAACAGAGGTTTGCCGTCCCCCGGGTGAATAAGTGATGAGTTTAGAGCTAGAGATATCCAAGCTGTCTTGGCCATCAATTGATACATCTTGCATCAGAGAATATGGGTAACCAATCCCGTTATCATTACCGTATGGTGCAACGGCTTAGGGGGAAGAACAGCATGCTCAACACCTGTGAATTCTTAAGTGTTACCTATTTGTATTAATATTTATGCAGCATTTAGATGATCACCCACCTTCATCTGCATTGTCATGCCCAGAGGCAATATAGGATAGGGTATCAATGAATGGAGAAAAGACATAGTGATACAGCTTTCGATTTCTATGAATACACTGGAGAAGGCTGTTCCCATTGACAAAGAGAAGTCATGAAAAAAATAAGAATGTCCCAAATCCAGGGGAGACTATCATCCCCACTGACTTCTAGAAATTCTTGAGAGGAAATGTTATCATGTTCTTTTTTAATTTTAAATTCCCACAACAGGAAATGCACAGATTCAGAGTGAAATGTGGTGCTTTTCCAGTACTGCAACATGTAGAAATACAATAAGGTTCTGCATTAAACATTGTCTGGTGATCCTGGGAGAAAGGAGCGAGCTAGACCTATTAGGGTGAGCTATATTGAAATGTACATGTTCTGTGGTCTTGACTCTGTGTGGCGCCGAACCAAAAGCAAAGAAAGGACAATGAGGGTCAGAATATGGGAAATCAGCTAGAGACACTTTTCTGAAACACTGGTAATACTTTCATATTTAATTGTTTTCTATCATAAGCAAGAAAAGACGATCTGTTTTTCCAAAATTTTAGATTCTATAGTGAGATAGAAAGGGCAGGACACTGACCAAACAATGGGCAAAAGATGGACATTATTGGCCGGATTATACAAAAATACTTTTGAATTTGAAAACCCTATTGAAAAAGTCTTTGAATCCTATGAGTCTTGTAATCCCGGTGTCAACCAATCAGGTGTCTAGGAATATGAGTAGAATCTGCCAATGACCACCTGGGTTTCATTCCCAGCACCTCAGTCTCTCCTCAGGGTCAACCATGTCTCTGGTTTTAAGACAGTGTCCTAGTGCCTAGTGCCCTGGAATGCATTCCCTACACACCTCCACCCATAGACCCCCCCCACTGCAGCCCTACAACCAACACCCCAATCCTGCCCCCCTCCACTGAACCTCTCTGAGCTATGCAGATCCATGATCCTCTTCAGGGGAGGCCACAACCCAGCAACAGAAATAGTTATTTGTCTTTACTCATACGGTTGTCAGCCATTTTTGTTTGTAGGAGTTTTTAAGAATATCAGGTGCAAGTGAGCTGCACGGTGCCAGTTTCTTGTTTCTCTTAAAAAAAGACAATTAGGATCCTGGACGAAAGACTTAAAGTGCTAAAACTGGTCATCCCCATGTTTGGGATGAAAGGGGTTGTGACATGCCTGAGTCGTCACAGAGGGTCTTGCTTTGCTTTGCCCTACTTTAGACTCAGAGAGAATGCTAGAGGGGGCTGAGGGAGCGATAGCCCCAGGTCTTTTGGTTGTTGCCCCTTATGGAAGCTCAGGGGCTACAATCAAAAGGCTAGCTAGCCCCGAGTCACGACAATCCCAACATTAGCATAGCCGCAAATCGTGTCCAGGCATAGCAACACCCCTTTTTAGGCTCCTACAGTGGGGTGGTGCGACAAGAGCTATTTCGAAATGTTTGCAGAAATTTCTAACTTTAATATTCTAAGTCGTGTAAATTGAACTTTGTCTACCCCGAGGTTTATTGCCATGTAGGGAAGCTACTTTTTTAAAACTTTTTATTACAAACCTGTTTTAAAAATGCTCCTAAAATAAAATTCAAAAAAAGTTGGGCATCCTTTGACATAAAATTTACAAAGTATTTACTTTAGGCATTGTGTGATAAAAAGATGAAGCTGCCTTTGAGACCTTTTTTTTTTTTTAAATGGCTTCTTTGAAAAGAGAATTAAAAGATTACATTTTAAACTTGAAACGAATTCGCAAACTATGAAAGCAATCTAATGATTAGTTATTGTTATTTACTGTTTTTAACATACACAGACAGCCCTCTGTTCCCTTTGAGCTTCTGGCTTACATTCGGGATTTCAGCGCCTGGTGTGGCGGGAATCTCCTCTGCTTTCCTCCATGTGGCATTCTGATGAATGATGCGGACATATTAATATTCTTTGTTGTGTAATGATTCAAGGAGGCTGCTAATGTGCGTGTACTTTCCATATTTTTCCAGATTGTCATTAATCAATTAATTAGCCCACTGTAGGAATAATGGTGAGGAATCATGCAGATAAATAATGCGCATTCATTGTCTTCGCTTTTCGCTGCCTTCAAATCTATATTGATACCGTAAAACATAGGAGTGGGTGGTGTGATGGGGTGAGGCCTCATCACATGACTAAACATTTAACTCTACAATGATGTAAAATTCATGTTTATCCTTAACAAATACTGATTACATTGGTGCCAGCTAGGGAGCGGTGTGCAATATTTCTGAGCATGGTCTTTGCACTATTCTTTCTATTTTAAAAAAAAAAGAATTTTGATTGACGACCACCATGAAAGCCTTATCCATCTTCCTTTAAGTCCAGGTCCACCCCATACGTAATTTTAAACATAAACACATGTATTTACAAATAAATCATACAATAAAACACTGATTAATCGGTGCAATTGAATTTGATTTGACCATGGTGAAATAAATGTACTCTGGAAAACCACCTCCTGCGTGAGAGGGTTGGGGGTAGTGGTGTTTAAAAATGCACGGCTAAAAATAACACTCTGTTTTAAATTGAAAATGTGAAATGTGCACAAATCGCGCTAAATATTTAGCATTCCCACAAGATCTAGCTGGGCCCACCAGGAGCCCAACATCGGGTATAAACCCCTGTTGGTGGCTTGACATGCAGGACGGGCATGCCAATCAGAATAATGTACTGCCCCATGGAGGTTACCAGAGCCAATCAGAGCCCCCACTTCAGTGGCAGCCGGTGAATTTTTTTATTGGAGAGGCTTAAATATTTGCCACAAATATGCGTTAGCGGCTGCGCGAAGCACGCCCAAAGCAACCAAGACGGGTTCAGGGAGGGTTCTCCCTCCAGAAACGCTTTTTTTAAATAATGGGTTAAAATGGTGCATTAAACAGCAAACTTTCTGAGAAAAATTGGGTAAAGAGCCAGACAGTTTGTAATTGGTTTTCTGGGGTAACACATGTATTAATCGATTAGATGCAACAAGGCACGGGTGCATTTCCCAACACATATCCATGTCTTTCCCCACAATATATGCCAGTATAAAAAACATTTTGCCCATACATTTGTTTGTTTATTTGTTTATTTGTTTGGTAATGCGCACCAAGCCCTTAGGTAGACGGGCGCAACAGAAACAACAAATCTTAAAACTTAGTTACAGTACAAGGTAGCAATACATAGAGCAGTGATTGCAGTGGGAGCAAAAATACAAGTACAAGATTCATTAAATACGAACCAATGGTCTTGGTAAGTCAAGGAGGCATTTTCGTGAGTAACAATATATGCACACATACATATACCGATATGTATATACAACCTTACATGTCTATGTTAACTTGTATCCATGGTGCATGCAAATATGACAGGACAGACGACCATGCGTGTATAGTTAACCAATCTACAGTGTAGTTTGAGGGAACAAAGGGTTGTGTAGGGGCTGGAGAGGTAGAAGTGTAGTTCGGCAGTTAGGTGTCGTTAGTGTGTAGCCAATTGAGCATCTTATGTCTGAATATAGGGTAGGGTTGTTCTAGTCTGAAGTCAACCTGTAATTTGTTCCAACATTGTGCCGCTTTAACAGGGAAACTGGTTCCTCCTGCTGTCGAGCGTTTGATCCTAGGAATCTCTAACATAAATGAGTTAGCAGATCTCGTAGGGCGGGTAGCTGTTCTCCTGGTAATTCTATCCATAAGGTATGGGGGTGCTAGGTTATTCAGGAATTTGGAGGTGAGGGATGCAGTTTTGAGGATAATTCTGTCTGTTATTTTTAGCCAGTTAACCTCCTTCCTGAATTCGGTAATATGCTCTCTGTAAGGGATGTTCAATGCTGCCCTCAGGGCGTTATTCTGCAGTCTTTGGATTTTGTCTGCAATGTATTTGTTGGCTCCCGAGTACAGGGCATTACAGTAATCTAATCTTGACACGATAAGAGCGTTGGCTAGTGTGGTGCAGCTTGCTCTCGAGAGGTATGGTCTGGAAGCTCTGATGAGTTTGCAAGTATATGTTGTGGATGAGGCAGGTGTAACGCTCACCTGACTCCCACGGGGGCGCTCGCCTGGTTCGCGCTGCTGTGACCTCGTCTAAGGTGATGCGCAGGGTTCGGAAGACGGACTGGACCGGGCCCCAGATCTGGCTTGTCTGACTCGCAGAAGTATCCTTCTGTAGGTGAGAATAGGGGGTTAACTGTCTGCGGGGTAATGCAATCGGCCTCCCACCTACCCCTCTCACCCTCCTCAAAACCCTTCTGTGCTTCCCCGTAGCGTCTCACCTTAGGGTCTGGAAGGACGAGCTCTCCATCCTGCTTCTGATGCAGGGGCGCGTTGGTATCCAGTTACGTCACTGGATTTTCGGATGGGTGAGAACCAAACTTGCTTGGCTTCCAGGTAAGTTTTTCTATAAGTGGTTCCCCTTGTGTCCATGCATTAATGTTCTAATGCTAGTGTCTTTTTTCCCCATAGGGGCCGGGGTACGGAATGCCGGGGAACAGGCACCGACCCGAGGTGAGCGGTGAACTCCTTGTGGAAATCAGGTAAGTCTTTAATGAGTGTTTTGGTAATGTCTTTTCATTCACTCATTAACGCTGATGTCTTTTTCCCCTTATGGGCCGGGGTCCGAAAATGCCTGGATGCGGCACGGACCCGAAATGAAAAGGGAATGACCCAACAGGTAAGTCTTGACATGGAGTTTTAGCTTCCCTTTTCCCTTCTTTCTCTCACCTTTGTTCTTGTCTTTTTCTCCCTAGGCGCGGGGGCGCGACTGCGAATCCGGATGGTCGCTGCTGAACATGGAGGTGCCCTGTCAGGATTGTCGGCGAAATGTCTCTGGGATGCAGATTTAGCAGGTGAGGCCTTTTCCTTCTTCTGTTCTCTTGTTCCCTTCCTTTGCAGGTGATTCAGGATGCTGGCAGGTGTGGCAGAAGTCAAGATGCAGGAGCAGACACGGTGAGCGTCCAGCTGCTAGATGCAGAACAACGCGAAGCATGTGTGGCTGATCGGGTGTGGTTTAAATAGCCTTGGAAGAAGTTCCTAGAATGTGTCCTTCCTCCAATCAGGTATGTATCCTTCCCCGACCACGCCCGGGTGGTAAATGAGTCCCACAGGTAAAGTAGTTCCTTTCAGGCCTCAAGGAGGCCGGGGTTCTGCAGCGTGGTCTGCATCAGGTAAGTGCACCCAAACACTTTCATAATGAGCCTGGCGCCTATGGCGCCAGGACTGACCTTTTCTATGAGCCTGGCGCCATAGGCGCCAGGACGCTGTCCAAAGGGCCCCTATAAGGGGTTGCTGGGACCTTCCCTGGGGACTTGATGTCTGCTTTCGGGGAAGCAGCGCCTGAGCCGGCTCCCCGGGAGCGGGCATCGTGACAGCAGGTTAATTGACTTGCTTTTTAAGAGTGAGAGAGGAGTCTAAGTAGAATCCTAAAGTTTTAACTACAGACATCACCTTGATAGGGTTGTTATCAATGTTGAAGGATGTGTAGTTTGGGCTGAGTTTTTGGATATTAGCTTCAGAACCTAAGAGGAGTAATTCCGTTTTTTCGTCATTCAGGCAGAGGCCATGGGATGCCATCCATGCCTGAATGAGGGTGTATATTTTGTTCACCAAGGCTGAGTCAGAATCGAAGTTGCCCGAAAGGGGTGTGAGGATCTGTGTGTCATCTGCATAATTAGTGTAGGTGACACCCAGTCTATCCAACTTGTCAAACAGAGGCTTGGTGAAGATATTATACATAGTAGGGGAGACACAGGAACCTTGTGGGACCCCGCAGGTTATTTTAATGGGGTCGGCAGAGGCTGAAGTAGAGAAGACTCTCATGGTCCGGTTAGCTAAGAAGGATTGGACCCGAGCTATAGCATCTTTGCTGAAGTTGGCGGCAGATTGGAGGTGGTTGCATAACACTGCATGGTCCACCAAGTCGAACGCTGCCGACAAGTCCAGTAGGAGTAGCAAAGCTATTTTTCCATTATACTTCAGTTCTTCAATTTGTGTCTTAAGGTCTAACAGCGCTGTTTCAGTGCCATGGAGAGGACGGAAGCCCGATTGTTGTGAGCCAAGTAGGTGGTTGGCTTCTAGATAGCCCTGAATTTTTATGTAAGCAGCTCTATCTAACATTTTAAGTAGAAATGGCACAGTGGTGATGGGTCTGTAATTGGTAGGGATAGAGGGGTCCAGAGTCTGTTTTTTAAGTAATGGTAGAACCCAGGATTCTTTAAGATTGGCCGGTACTGTATTAGTTTTAAATGAGGAGTTTATCAACTTGGAGATAAAAGGGGCTATGTCTCAAGCTGCATCCTTTATTATTTGTGCTGGGCACGTGTCACCTTTACCGTTAGAAGGTTTTTGAGGGAGAGTATTATTTTTTCTGTTTCAATTATGGAGATACTCCTGAATCTAAAGGGTGTGGTTGTCCTAGTCAGTGAAGGTTGACTAGTTTGTTGGACGGTGAGTGATAGTGAGGCCTTTTGTTTTGCAATTTTGCATTGTAAGGAGAGGATTTTATTCGATAGAGCATTTTGTATGTTAGTACACCATACTTTATCCTTTGGGGCATTGTCTACCGGTTGAATTGGGGATTCTAGTTCGCGGAGGATGGAGAATAATTCTTTAGTGTTGGATTTAGCTTTCTCAATCCTGTCATTGAAGGTGTTCTTTTTGGCTTTGGTTATTTCTTTTTTGTATTTTCTCACAAATTCCGATTATTTTTGTTATTTTCAGAAGGGGAGTGACGCCAAATGGACTGGAGTTTCCTTTTTTGTGATCTTAAGGATTTGAGTTGGGGGGTGAACCAGGCATTCAGGAGGGCTACTTGCCTAGCTTTGCGCAGTTTGACAGGAATAGAGAGGAAGTAGAGTCAACGGCTACCCAGGCCTAAGGCGTGACAGGGGGTCGCAATATTCCTTGCAGTGGAGCTCGGAAAATAGGCCATTTCAAGTGTGGAAACTGTTCCGTCTGCACACTGACAACAAACCTCAAGACAATCGATTTAAAAGGTAACTTGTGGACCCTGAATTCCTTTACCAATTGCAAAACTAAATGGTCCGTTTACATCATCAAATGCCCTTGCAACCTCATCTACGTAGGCAAATCCAAGAAAGAAATCAGACAACACATCTGTGAACATCGGTCTTGTGTACGCAACCAAGTAGAAGACAAACCCCTAGTGGCACACTACAAAGCCATGAAACATACCCACAACAACATTTTCTGGACAATACTGAAAACAGTGGGCAACCCCTTCCAAGGGGGTAATAGAGATCTTGCCCTTCGCAAACCCGAGCAGAAATGGATATATCGCCTTGACTCCGTCAGACAAGGCTTGAACATTTCCATTGAATGGAACCTTTTCTTTAACAAATAACTCCGAGTTCCCACACCAATGCGCAAAAATTGGTTTGCAACACTTCTCCCTGTAACCGGGTGTTTCCTAAACATTAAAATCGGTTCTTTTAGACGAGCACCATTGTTAAAACTACACTAAACGTGAGACAACAAACTAAACGTTTGTTTACTTTTGATGTTTCCCTCCTGCTGTCATGATGTTTTCATATATATTTTTTATACTTAGATGTTTCGCAATCTTGACAATGTAACCGCACCAAATGCATTTCTCCTTAATGGTATATTGACGACTCTCGTGTACCGCTTTGCACATCCAATGTTTAGGAGGGTTTACAGCTCTGTCTCTAAATTAAGAGATTTGTTGCATCCAGAGATCAATTTTTTTGTGTCAACCATGACGACAATACACTTGTCCACCTTCAATAGAGTCCTATTAATCCATATACATATTCCTGCCATACATGACTATATGTGCTTCTCCGTTACTCCATCACTGAGTTTTGGTTTTGAGAATTAACGCCCCTGCGTTAAGCACTCACTCAGACACTGCCCTTCTGCACATGCGCGCTCGGGCCATGTTTTAGCCTCATTCTGGTCAAATAACCCTCCAGGGCACACATGCGCACAACTAGCCTGCAGTGATACAGCTCTTTTTCAATTCGGCACAGGTAAGAACTAGTACGGTCATGTTTTTGATTCACTGCCGTTGGTCTCAGCACTTATTTATCAAGTGGCCTTCATCACCTCTCTCACCCCTAGAGTCGGGGTAGAATGTTAATCGTCACAATAAGATCATGACTTAGCTACTTTTCCTTGGCCGCCATTTTAATTTTAAAGGGCATTTTTAACAACAGCCCTCCCTTACTCCGCCACCAACCGCACAGTTAAGTCCTTTACAACAATTAAAATCCATGAATGGCATTCACTTTATGCACCTTTCTCGTAAATCACTAATACCTTGCACGACAAGATCTTACCTGTGCCCTAATTTGTCTTAGCCTACCGCTAACTACCGCACTGTCAATTTTTGACTCCCTTCCAACTAGATTTGGGCATCTGACAAACGCAGACTGCCCACCCCAGCCGTACTTACCGACAGCTGGATAAACACAAGACCACCGCCATGGCGTCAACTTACTTGCACATGGTAGGTCCACTCCTTGCAGCACTACTTTTACTATGTTTCAAATCTTGCATCACCGTTTCTAAAAGCGTTCTCCACCCTTAAACTACAGGATGACGCTCTTCTCACTTAACCAAGTCCGACTACGACTTGATGTCCTGAAGACAGTTCGGTACTACCTTGCAGCGCTGCCTCATTTCATCCAGTCACTGCCCTTTGTAACCTACCGAACCAGAAACACCAACCTATGTTTCGACAATGTTAAATGTATTGTGAATGTAAACAATACATAGAATATCTGGTCACTATTGTATGATTACTAACTCACCGATATGCTACCTGCAAATGCATTTCAAGTATGCATACACTATGTGCCACGGCACATAAAGAATTGTGTAAACATGTCTTCCTGTTAAAATAAACCTTCCTGTTTATTATACTCCACGGTGATCCTTTTTCTCCAGCTAGTATTTTCCTAGCTCCACTGCAAGGAACATTGCGACCCCCTGTCACGCCTTAGGCCTGGGTAGCCGTTGACTCTACTTCCTCTCTATCTCTGTACCTTCCAACCCTCCAGAGTTAGGCCCCCGTACAAAAAAGAGGGTCCCGCCCATTTTCCTTTCTTTTCTTGCAGTTTGACAGGAGCAATGGTGTCCAGTGCCTTAGTCAAAGCATTGTTAAAGGTATTTACCAATGCGTCAGGGTTGTTATTTTCCATTCCAGAGATGGCAGGCAGGAGAAGAGGGATAAGCTTTTCAGCAGTGATGTCCTTCTTACTTCTGGTAGGGAGAGGCGGTGCCAAATTATTAGGCTTGGGGCTGAGGAGGTCTAATGCGGCAGAGAAATTTATTAAGTGATGATCTGTCCAGGATTGTGGGGCGATATCGGTAATGTTGATGTTGCAGTTTAGTTTGGATACACAGTCAGGGATCCTTCCTTTGATATGCGTTGGTGAGAGGACTTTTTGCATAAGACCGTGGTCATTTAGTAAGGCAGTAATAGATTCAGCATGTTTGTTGTCAGTATCATTAAAGCCTAAATTGAAATCTCCCAGCAGTAGTGTTTGGGAGTGATCTTTGGTGGTGTCGGCTAGAAGACTGGTTAGGTCATCTTTGAAGGTGCCTAGAGGCCCAGGGGGTCTATATATCAAATATATAGTTAGAGTATGGTTGTTGGAGAGGGGCAATCTGGCGGTTAGTACTTCACAGGATGTAAAGAGAGCTGAGGTGGCAAGTCTAATAGGGTGGGTGGTTTTGAAGATGATGGCTAGGCCACCACCTATGGCATTCGGCCGGTCCACTCTAATGATTTGGTAGTTGTCAGGAACTGCGAACATGAGAGTTGGTCCTGCGGCCTCATGTAGCCAAGTTTCAGTTATGGCCAGTAAATCGGGATTGTCATTAATTAAGATGTCTGCAATTTCAGTAGCATGGGCTACCACTGATCTAGAGTTTATGAGGGACCCTGTTACCATTAGGGCACTGTCAGGGTTGGCAGTTAGCGAGGTTTTGTGAGAGAGGGTATCCTGGGAAGTGTGATTTTTAGGGGGAGTTTTGTCCGTGGTATTAGTAGTTTGCGTTAGTGTGGAGAAGGGGTTCCTGGACCGGGTAGTCGTTCGATTATTGAAGTTGTTAGGGAAGTTTCTATAAGGTTCAATGCTAGGAGACAATCTAGACCTAAGTCTCAGATTTCTATCCTTAGGAGGGTTTGTTATGATGGCAGTGGCCATAATGGTTATGATGGCACAGGTTTGTAGTGCCGTCTGGGCTAGTTTAGTCAAGTAGGCAGAGGTCATTGTCAAACTATGCTGAGGACATACTGACATCTAAGTGTTGATTCAGTGTAGATGAGGGGGGAGGGACTTCTGTGCTATACCTAGCCTATGTTGTAGTTAGAACACATCTAGGCTAGTCAATGGAAAACACTCATAAGCTAAATGCAATTATGGGCGCAAGGCACATCTAGGCTAGTCAAATGAAACACACGTAGGCTAAATGCAATTGTGGACACAGGGCACATCTAGGCTAGTCAATGCAAAACACACATAGGCTAAATGCAATTGTAGGTGCAGGGCCTATCTAGGCTAGTCAGTGCAGAACACACATAGGCTAAATGCAATTGTAGGCGCAGGGCACATCTAGGCTGGTCAATGTTGCCTAGTAACAATAATAGATTAAGATGCATGTAATTATTTGAAGCAATGAAGGTAAGTCTAAATATGGCGGGCACAGTGAAGGCTGTGAGTACATATGACTGGTGAAGCAGTGATGGTTCAGCTAAGTGCTATAGACCCCTATAAGGGCTGATCATACATCAATAGTAGGCACTGTTGTTACTTTCTTCAGTCTAAGGTCAATAGTTAATTGTTAGGCAGTAATTCAGTGGTTGCAGCACGTAGGATACATTTGTCTATTCATCATCTCGCCGAAGTGGGGTGTAAAAGCACTATGCAGGCACATGATATATTACAGTCACAAACGGGAGCATGGTGAGCAGCAGGACTTAGTGCTGAGAAATCCTTGGCTTCGGCAGCTGCTGGTGGGAGTAGATTGGGAGGGTTTACTGGGCACGGAGCACAAGTTAAATGCAGACACGTTCAGAAATTTTTAAAGACAGTCACAAAATGCCAGCCACTAGGCTTTAATGTTACCTTCAAGATGCATGGGTGCTTGGGTAAACCACACAGGGATTCCGGCAGAAGCAGAAGGCTGGTGACAGGCTGAGGACAGGAGGCAGCCTTGTTTCCTGTGCCTTGGTGAGGTGGGCCAGCATTATGCCTGGCGGCGCCTGATAGGCTGATGCTTGCTGCACTAATAAATGCCAGTATCCCCATATAAGAACAAACTCATATTTGCTTTGTGCATAATGTCAGTAATTAAATGATAACAAATCATATCGCAAACAGCGCTGGCAATATATGCCAGTATCTGCACATAAGAACATGTTGACATTTTTTGCCATTAAAAATGCCATGCCAAACTAAGAAAATGTGTCTGACACTTAATAAAACTTATGTTTGCTTTATCATACATTGCCAGTAAAAATGCCATGTCACAGTAACAAATGGCTGCACCAAAATGCCAGTCTAGTCACGAAATGACAATTAATATGCTAACAGTATCGTAGCCACCCAGTAAAAAATGTCATGCCACAATAAGAAATGGATAGACTGGCTTCAAAAGGCCAGTCTAGCCAAGCAATTATATTTGTGTGTATGTGTTCTTAGATTAAAAAAAAAAAAAACGTACACCATTCACACTGATAAAAAGGGAAATTGCATGCGCATTATACACACCAATCACACAATATACAGAAATAATAGTAAAATGTCCATTGAGGTTAAACAAGAATTATTCTGATCTGCTAAATTTACATCACAATAACACTTATCATACTTGCTTTATCACAGATCACAATGATATCATGTTGGCATTAACAATTATGGCTAGTAAAAGATGCAACCCCTCCCCGTGCATCCCCATCTTAGAGGCCCATTGACCATTGTGAGTTGGCCTCTGATTTGGAGGTGCAGTGCAAGGGGGTGCCCCCAAATAAGAGGCTTCTTCACCAGCACTGTGAGCACCACTCATTCATCCTCAAATCAAAGGCCCGTGCACCAGCACAGTAGACAATGCTCACTGTGCAGGTGAGTGGGTCTCTGCTCTTATTCATCCCCAAATCAAAGTCCAGCTCACAAGCATGCAGACATATGTAATGGGGTACAATCTGTCATATGGAAAATGCATTTACCTCTCCAGTTCAAGCCAGAGAGGAGCGGTCGACACCCATCACCATTTATGGACAAGTTGTGACTGCCACAATTGCTTGTGAATATTCAGTTGTTAAAAGGGTGAGGTTTCTTCCAGGTTCTCTTTGGGTGTGGATGCCTGTTCGTGGGAGCAATAGGGATGTGTGTCTTTTTGACATTACATTTCCTGTTTGTGACAGTGTATTGTGAATTGGGCTTGTTTGTAAAGTTCCACAAAGTGCGACTTCCCCTTTCAGAAAACCTTTGTGAATCACTTTCAGATTCTATATTGATATCCATTTTTCCTTAGCCGTCCTGTTTCCACCACTAGAAAGAAAAAAAGGAACACCTTTGTGAATTACTTTGCCATTGTTTTGAATGTCTCTTGTAGGAGGCAGAGACGGAGTGGCGGCAGAAGGTGGAAAGCTAGCAGTCAGGCATTTTCGGAGGTCCATGAGTTGGTAAAGCAGAAGGCGGCAGATGACAAGCAGGAGGAGGTAGATGAGTAAAAGGTGGAAGAGGGATAGTAAAAAGAGGCATTTCTGCCATGGAATTAGATTAGGCTGATGGATATAATGCTTTTGGCTCCTTTCCTGTGTCCTTGTCTCTAATAGTTTTGGCACTATATAGTAATACAAGGTCACTGGAGCTGCAGGTAAAGTCCGCAAGTGTGCCCTTTATTATTTACATCTCAAGTAAGATTAGTGTACATGTTGAAACCAATGGTGCCTGCCACTCTCGTAAATTACTCTGACTTTCCTGGGATGAGGGTAAGGGGTATGGACATTTCACCTACACTTAAATGTTACACATGGCCTCGCATCCACACACATGAACAGGGGCTGGGGAAATGAAAGATCACTGCAGCTGCTGGAAAGTTGAAATGGATATTGATATTTTATTTATATCGCGCTCGTACACACGTGTTTCAGAGTTCATCATGTGACTCCTTTATTAGATAAATCTTCACATAGCAGTAATGTATATGCATGATCAACTGGTGCCACCAACCTAGGAAACTGAACCCAACTGTCCTGGGAGGAACACGAAGGTCAAGAATATGCCACATACACTCACATTCTACAAATCATCTCATAAAACTGTGGCATCACCCTATTCACAGACCTGGAGAGGGACTGGGGAAACTAATACCAAATAGTACCTCCCAAGGCCTGACGGTACGATATAGGCAGATGCTTGTGCAATTCTGCATAAACTCTGTAATAACGAACACTGTTGGGGCAAGTAGATTTAGCATTACGCAATTGTTATGTTTATTTGTCACTAATACTGTGCACCAATGCCAGTTTTTGGGGTCTCCAGGTACCCTGGCGGATCTGAAAAGGACGGAGGACTGGGAGGGCTAAGTTAGTGGGATTAAGAGGGAAAAGAACAAGAGATCTTTGATGTGCTGTTGGTAGCATCATTTTGGGAAAAAGGTCACTGTGTGCTGGTTTGATTTTAGTTGGTAGCAGTTTTGTGGTGTTTGGTGTATGAGTCTGGATAATTGTGTGTCGCTGGCTTAATTTTCTATTCAGTGTTGCATGGTGTGTGCAGTTTGTGGTGGTTTTATGTTTTGTTGAGGTAGAGATATGGCTTGTTTTGCTTTATGTTTTAGGGTGAGTACACAGCATATTGCGCCACTGTTAGTGGTATGGAGGAGAGTTGCATCATGTTCAGCTAAGTTTGATACATTGGCTACCCACCCTCAATCTTCCTCTAAGTGCAACACATTGGCGACCTTCACAATTCTCCTACGTACAACACATTGGCTACCTTCACAATTCTTCTAATTGCTGTGCATTGGCTCCCTTCACAATTCATCTAAGTGGTGCAACTCTAGTATATGAATACATTTTGTTGTGGCATAAATTGATGTATTATATGCATATCCAATCTGCCACAACTGCTGCCATGACAACCTCTTCCGTTGGTGCGAAGGAAATATCTGCCACCTCGTCTGGACATGCACGTTTATCCTCACTATAACATAGAGCACATCTGCATTTGAACGTGGCCTTACAACAACCAAATATACTGGCTGCAGCTATAGGTCCCTGTCCTCTCTTAGTTGGATTCTAATCCCCTTTTTGTGGAATGTTGGCTGTGCCATAAGCGAACAGCTGTCATGATCTTCTGTTGCATCAGGCTTGCAAACATTACCTGCATTTTGGGGTGGTTGTCAGCTGGTGAATCGTTCATACACTGGCGTTCACGATGCTGTGGAGGCTCATACATGCCCCTATCAACAACACACCTCATATTCGTGGTTGGGAAAATTGACAAGGATTCTATTATTTTTCAAGGAATATAACACATTCTGCCCACTTGGGTACACCTGTCACTCGTCACACTCCTGTGGCTACCCTACTATTACTCCATCTCCCTCTTTGACCCCTCCACTGTCTACCTCCCTTGTTACTGCCTGGTGCAAAAATTGTCACAACTATTTGCTTGGAAGTCAGTCCTATAACACCATGAGTAGACTTGAAAGGGACTCCCAGATTTCTGCATCACAATCATGCACTCATTGAACCCATCTCCCTTCCTGCCACTGTCTGTATGCTCACTGACATCTGTGTGTTGTAAAGAGAATAGCAACCCAAAAACCCAAATGATTAAAATAAGCCAAAAGGCCCTTGAATATAAAATAAACAAAAAAAGAAAAAACATGCATAGCTTGAAATGTCTCTGTGCACTGGGAAAAGGTGATCACTGCAAGTACAGTGTTGCATGCAGCTCAGGCATGAGCTTTTCCCCCTCCAGATCTGGTAAGACAATTCTGGCCCGATATCTAGGGAGGTCTGTCTGATCATTTACACTCTTTTTGACTGCAAGCTTTAGTAATTCTGGTATTATAAAACCAAACATCAATCAGGCCATGAATGTGGAACTGAAAAATAGTGGCTAAGAGATGAGCCAATATTGCATAATTTTGGAATATGAATAATTGTGATTAAGACAGTCAAATATGTTAACTTATTCATTGGAAAGGTGGAAAGTTGCTAGCACTTTATTCAATTTCCAAAGTCATACATATGCAGAAATATGTATGTGCAACCAATTTCGACCATACAAGAAGTTGGATTCATGTAAATATCCCATCCAATGTACCATTGGTGAGGGGTCAGCAATGCAAGGTGGACAACTGTTTGATGATTATTCATAACATGCCATTTTATTAAGGTAGAAATAATATCAAAATGCCTCACACCCCCTACTCTGTTGAGGATTTCCCACCTAAGAGAACTAAGGGAAACACGTGTTTGTTGGAATCCAAACAAAGGATGCCTGACACTGAACATCAAATACAAAAGACAATATATGGCAATTCAATTAACATAAAAATGATATTCAACGTGTTTTGATAACCTTTTAGCAACTTGGGTGTACTTCCTTCCCCAGGTTTCAATGTGTATTCAGCTTCAATGTTCATCAAAAGAATTTAAGGAAATCCACATAGGTAGCAAAGTCTTAATGCAGTTCTTGAAGTCTCAATATTAATGTAGATATCTGTAAACCACAGTTCTAACAACAACAAAAGTTCTTCTTCTTGGTAAAATAAAAATGGCCCACTTCTTCAGAATAGCATTCATGTTATTCCCAGCCACAATGCTTGTTTACCACTTTCAGTTATGCAAGAAGACTTGACACAGTTCAAAAAGAAATACAACTTCTAGAATGTTAGTGAAACACAAGTCTTGGTTAACAGTATTTTTTTCATCTATTCAGATTAGGATTTACAATAGGTATATTTGTCAGGATGACTTCACAGTTTGGCTGCTTCTACTTCAACAACTTCACTTCTAATACATTTTACAATGAGGACATTCTCCTTTGCCTCATAGCATTCCACTTCATTTGGACTACTGAAGTCTTGCATATACTGACAACCAGATATACCAACACAGCTTCAGTAAATTATATTTCAAGACAGATTTTGACAAGATTCACTTCAAGGCACTGCAACAACTTCAAACAGGCAAGGCACTCTTCCTCTGAATATCTCTCTTCAAAAAGGGGTAGCTTCTTTGCCTCTCTTGTCTGTCTGCCACCACAGAAGCAACCCACAATTGCCTTTTAGACCCACTGCTTTCATTCTAAAACGGTCTCTGGCAATATAGGTTGTGTCAACTTCCAATAATGTTCATAAGTAACAAGGTATCCCTTCCCCGATGTGGCCTTCACCTTTTTGCCAACTGTTAGTAAATTAATTACCCAGACGCCTTGGTGCCACTCTCTTGGCATCAGGAAATGCTTGCACACTTGTAACTTAGCCAAGGTTATGATATGATAATTCATTTATAAAGCGCATGTTAAAGTGTGTTTCTAGGGGCAACAAGACAAGGGAGAGAAGACAGAGGGAGGACAAGGCAAACAATCTTACTAGGCCTTGTGTCAGATCATGCAAGTGTGTAAACCAGAAGTGCAAGGAGAAAGGGAAAGGGGAGTGCAAGGGAGAGGGGAGGGGAAAATAGGGCAGAAATGCTCAGAGTAAGTGCTGCCAAGGCAGCACAGCTCTGGGTAGTGCAAGGAGAACAAGGGGATTACAGTTACAGCCCCTAAGTGTGTGGTAGGCCCAGAGGAAGTGCAACAGTGACTGATCAAGAAAGAGCCTGGTGGCCAGTGAGACTCTGATGGTAGCCAAGCAACCAGTCAGTACAGCAGACAGATAGGTCAGGTAGGTCAGCAGGGGAAGAAGAGAGAGAAAGTAGAGGAGAATAGGCAGGTTTTCAACTGCTTACGGAACTTCAGGTGGTCTAGCTCAAGTTTCGAGGAGCAGGAAGGCCGTTCCAGAGGAAGGCACCTGCAGAGGAGAGTGATCTACACCCCACTCTCTGCCTGGAGAACAGTCTAACCCTTAGAGAGTTGGAGGTTGCTGAGCAAAGGACTTGAGAAGGAAGGTATTTTGGAAGAGAGCGTTGGATGTAGAGTTGTCCTTGGCCCCGGAAAGCCTTGTGGACAATACAAAGGGTCTTGCACTAGACCCTTGCAGCCACAGGCAGCCTGTGGAGATATTTGAAGGCTGGAAAGATACAGTCCCTGGGCTTGAGGCCAAGGATAAGTCTTGCAGTCCTGTTCTGGATTAGTTGCAGAGGGCAGATAGTACAGGATGGCAGATTCATAATTAGATGTTGCAGTAGTCCATCCTAGAGAGAACCACAGCTCTGGAGACAGTGAGCTTATGGGGGAAAGTGAGAAACCAAACCAGCCCTTTTTGGAGGTGCAGCTGGTAGTTGGACTTCTTGGTGATGTTCGAGATGTGAGGAGAGAAAGAGAGAGTGGAGTCGAAGATGACCCCAAGGTTTTTTGACTCGCAGGAAGGTTGAAGGAAGAGGCCCAAGGCGGGCAGCCAGAGGGAGAGAGGGAAAGCAGGGGCAGTGGTCCCAATGAGAAGGATCTCCATCTTACTGTCATTAAGCAGAGATTGTTGGAGGTGCACCAATCCTGAATCACAGAGAGACAGTCAGGAATGAGAGTGAGAGGAGAGGAGGCTGAGGGCAAGCTGAAGGAAAGCTGAGTGTCATCCACTTAACACTGAAAGTTAGAGGAGAAGGTAGAGATCAGGTGGCCAAAGGGGCCAAGTAAAGGTTGAAAAAACAGGGTGAGAGGATCGAGCCCGGGGGAATGCTACAGGTAGAGAGAGAGGTGGCAGAGAGAAAGGGACCAAGTTGGACCTGGGAGGGGCGGTGCAAGAGGAAGGAGATCAACCACTCCAGGGCCTGATCCATGATGCCCAGGTTCTCACAGAGTCGATTGATCAGGGTGGCGTGCTTGACCTTGTCAAAAGCAGAGGACAGAGGAAAGATCAAGGAGAATGAGGACAGAAGCAATGCTGGAATCAAGGTTAGAGAGCAAGTCTTCATGGGTGTTTAGGAGAGTAGTTTCCGAGCTTCTGGCAGCTCTAAAGCCAGACCGATGGTCATGGAGACATCCAACAAATTCAGTGTGGAGAGTAAGCTGGGAGATGGCCAACTTTTCCAAGAGTTTGCCCAGGAAAAGTGTGATGTAGATTGGGCAATAGTTTGCCGGGCAGGTTGAACTTCTATTGGCTCACAATAATTGTTAGACCATTTTCTGGCTATGAGATAAGCTGTTTTCAATCTTAATGAGGGAATATTCTCAGCTTGGGTAATACTTGTACTCTCTCTAACTGTAGTTAGAATATTTAAACACTTAAATTCTTTAAGGAACAATGGCTCTTCATAAGAATAAAGAAGTAAAGTTCATTCTTCACTTGGAAAACAAAATGTGGAACATGTGCCCACGTCTTTTCAAGTTTTACAAGTTTTAAGTTTTCAATAATGCTTTCCTGCAATGTTTGTTATGTTTCATATGAGAGACACCTGGCCACTTCTTCATACCTTAAGGGTTTAACAAAGGCCTTCAGCAGTGTTTGCTCCTCTGCGAGTAAAAGAAATACTTCTGATCACACACAAGCGCTACTTTCCATGTCTCAGTGTTATAAACCTCAACAAACAAGCTCCTATGGCTTCCGTTCTATGTGAGTTAAATATTTAAGGTGGATACTGTTGCCGGTAGTGCTTGCCCAAGGAACACAATGCCAGGTTCGACTCAAGGGCTTCTGTGATCCTCTTCCCTATCGTTGCACAACTTCCTCTGCTTCTGGCTCCCTCATGGTGTCTCTGGTCCAGCCACTCTATTATGTAGCCCTCTTCACTACTGAGACCCGCGACCCGCCCACAGCTCCTCGCCTTGGTCTCCGACATGTTTCCTGCACAGCCTTCACAGCAATTGGGCTCACATGGGGAAAGGCAGCTTGCCTGCACAACTTTGGCTGCAGAGCCTCTGCACTTCAGAGTTTGGGGGAACAGGACCTTCTTAGAACAAACCGTGAAATGTGCTGCATCCAAGTTCTAGCGTTCCTCTGGTTCTCCCATTTCCACTTGACTTTCCAGCACTGTTCCTTCCTCTTGCTGCCTCTGCTACTACTGCACGCACTCCATTCACAGTTCCAGTTTCTTCTCATTTTCTGCACCAGAGGAGGCCTTTTATGCCTCCCTGGTTCTTTCAAGCGTGGGCTGTTAGGCTTAATTGCCTGACTACTGCTACAGCATGCCTCTTCAGTCATCTTCCTCATCCCAGTACTCATGGAATTACACTGGTGTCTTCAGGGAGCAAGAATGTGTCCTCTATGTGATGAAAATCAGATAGAGTCTGCTAAACATATTTTATTGCATTGTCAAACCTTGGAAAATATAAGGATGAATCTTAGTTTGGGGCAAAATAACATTTGCCAATTCCAATAACATTTGGGGCATTTTTATTTTAGAAGCTGATTAAGGGTGTATTTTTCATTTGACGAAATTGTGGAACATAATCGAAGCAATACTGAGGATTATCAACAAAATCCTTTCTTGACTTTGCTCTTAGAACTGATGTATAATTTCACATGAATGTATTTTATTTGGCGAAATATCTAAGATAACTGAATCAATAGTAAGATTCTCAATTATTTTTACTTTGAATGTAGTGAATGATGCAGGTTTTATTGAATGTATTAGAAGTTTACTAAATGGTAAACTATATAAAACTATAAAAAATAATTAATCATTTACTAAAGTGAATATTTCGACAGACTGGCAATATCTCAGCTAGACTGAGAAATAAGAGATGTTTTTTAATCATTTATTGAATGCTTGAAAATGTAAACTCAAATATCTTCAGTTAGGCAATTTTCTTTTGGCCAAGTATTTACAACTGCCGAAACATCCACTTGTCTCTCATGTCTACAAAAATGTTCCCTACTTAATCCACAATTTTAATGAGCCATAAGAGCTTCATTACAGCTGGAGGGTGTGCTGTACCTGTAATTCAAGGAATTATTAACAGCACATTTTAACAATGTGTGGTGCCCACTGACCACCCATTCTCCGCCCATGCTGCTTCCTGTCAGGTCTATAGGGGGATGGAGACCCCAATAAGAGTCTTCGTCCCCCTGTAGCATCAACCACTTCAGCATACAAGCACGGAAATGTCAACATTTGTACATGTTTATATGGCGTTAGGTGACTTATCTGGTGAGAGAAAGCCAGGCCCTGGTAACCGTGCCCCCTAAGAAGACAGCTCCCCATCTTCAGCACACAGGGGCCTTCTGTGATGGTTCTCCCACCACTCCTGACTAAGGTATAATCCCAAAGGACACACAGACTTTCTCACAGACCACAACTCACAGTATTGTGCTACTGTTAAAAGATGCCAGCCTAAACGTTGGCTACCCACACCCTTGACAGCGAGCGTCTGCTCTCGAGCTAGGTCTGCACTGTCAACAATTAAATAAATAAAAAAAAAGCTCTGGCACACACCAACTGCTTGCCACCCATCCACCATCACACAACACCCCCTTGGTCATGTTTCCCACTCACTCAGCATAAAAAAGCTCTCTGTGTCATAGTACTGTCCAACCAGAGAGCAGCGAAAAGTCCTTCTGATCATCACCATCCATGGTCACCAAGGGTAGTCATGATGTCTTGTTTGGAGCTAAGGAGGTGGAATGGTCAGCACACAATTTTGCATTTTGGCTCATGAATTACACATTTATGGCCTCATTACGACCCTGGCGCTAATGGTTTAACGGCGCCGTAAAGAGCGTCGGCGCCGTTAAACCATCAGCGCCTGATTACAAGGTCCCTTAGTGGGTTGGAAGCTTTAACGCCTGCTTTTTGCAGGCGTTAAAATCCAGCCCGCTAAGGGACCTTGGAGCTAATTACGGCAATCGTAATTTACGGTGCCGTAATTAGCGCCTTCCCCATCCCCATTATGCCCTATGGGGCGAAATGGGAATGGGGAAGGGCAAATGGTGAATGGGGAATTACCGCCCCCGCCAACCTTGTGATGGGAGCGGTAATTCCGCCATCCACCATGCCGGAGACCGGCATGGACCATGGTGCTAAAAGCACCATGGTCCAGCGCCTGGGTCGTAATGAGGCCCTTAGACTTTCATGGATGAATACGATTTGTGCACAATGAAAAAAGGGTGGACATTTCGTCAAAATCAGAAATGAAGAACACAGAGACCAGGGACGTCATTTCACCAAAATTCCAGGGGTAGTGGAAGTGACATCATCGACCTTTGACCTCTGATGACATCACAGGAAGTGATGTCATTTGACCACCACCCCGAAGTGACATCGCGGGAAGCGAGGTACCACAACCTTTTGCCCCTTGACAAAACAGGAAGTAGCATCACATATCATTGTTCCTAAGTACACTATCAACCATATGGATACAATATCACTATAATGTAATATTATATTTGTTCTAATAGAACAAATATACATACACTATCACCCAACCTGTGTTGATACTCCTGTGGATGAAAGGACAAGTTGAGGTGTTTAGCAATTATTGTATAGAATTTCAGAAAGACAAATGATTTGTTATTCCTATTCTTTCTTATTTAAGATCACTGCTCAAAGTGGTACACTTGTGGAGCTCCCTGTTTTTTTAAGAGGCCTGATCAAGAAAGCCAGCCACTCTAAAAATAAAGAGGCACATGGTACTGGCCACAGCCCAGGAGCATACATAACAAATCTTTTTTTGTTTTTCGGGGTAGCAAGGCAGACCTCAGAGGTAGCAAGGGAGACCTCAGGGGCCACAACTGCGACCCCTGGGGACCCCCAAATAACGTCCCTGACAGAGACTTGAGTGGATTATATTTCACAAAACGCTCGCTGTGGAGTTTGAAGTTTTGTTTCCCTTCTAATTTTGCTCATTGCATGATTTTGAAGCAAATACAAAAGGTAGCAAAGCAAATCAGAAAAATAGTGCTCTGAATGGCGGTGCTACATAGTGGGTGAGTCATTTGTATTTGAAATTAATTTTGTAATGATCCCCTTGCTTGCGCGCCGTGCATCCATTGCTTCACAGACAGATGGAACAGCCCAGCCAATTGCTTACCAATGTTCCGAATGGATTTCCTGCAGACGAACATAATAATTATCTGTTGGATTGATATAGCTAACCCTGTGCACATTTGTGGCTTTGGCATAGAGTAATTCCATTTTGCAATGGGTATGGGTTTTGTGGCGCCTCAGTATTCATTTTGTACAGATTTCATTATTCAGTATATTCAATTTGATAGAATATGCTATGCTGGTTAATACATCTTCCGCAAGAAGAAAGAGGGAATAATGATTGAGCAACATGGAATAAATTAGCTGTCATAGGAGCTGGTCCTCTATCTGCAGGTTTCCGTAACATTATCACATCCTTATTATCTAGGTTATGCCTCTTGCAGCTGCAGACACTCCAGTAGTGAATGATAAAGATCCTTCAATTATGTCTCTAGCTTACAAAAGAATGGCCTTTTTAGTAAGGCTTTTTTCTGCATATTTATTGGATTCGTATATTATATTCCAAATTATTTTCATGGTGCATAGTTTTTGAAAAGGTAATGGCCCTATCAACGGGGAGGGCCTGGATCCTAATACATGTTGCATTATGATAAATTCCCAATGGGCCATTTAGATACAAGAATCTCCTTCTGTGTCCTTGTATCTGAATAAGCTAACAAGATGTGCTCATGTCCAGTTGTGTTTTCCCATATCAAACTAAAAAAGGGAGCTTTTGTATAAGAGGAGATGTTTCCCCTATTCAGATATGTTTAACATTACAACTTGTATATATTATCATTTTCTACAAATGAGCAAAATAAAATTAATAGCTTGTTACGATGTTACTGGTACGTTTTTACTGCTATTCTTTACTTTTTCGACACAAAGGAAAACATGAAATAGGTTACATACTTTGTTTTGCTGGTTGTTCTTCCTACAGCCAAAGCATCAACAATTCTTTGAGATTGCATATTTTTGGTTATGCTACATAGTGGGGCAGACACTTTTCCATCAGGTCTTTGTCAGCTGATTAGAGGACCCGGTGTTCATCTAAATACTTTGCAAAATACAACAGGACCTTTATTCTCATCATTTTCAATATTTAGATCCTTTAATTGTAATCAGGACATGCCATTTAAGTGCTGAATGGTGGAGATGCATGTCTGTAGTGATTCTAGATTTCTGAGCAGCATTCAATAAAATTGACCTTGAGGTACTATCATTCATCCTTGACAGTCAAATGAGGCGCAGGTTTGTAGCCTAGCTTGGATTTAATTTTTCCTGACTTGAGGCTCTCATATAGTGCAGTGGGCCTTTCAAAATGGTGTCTCTGAGTAATTGAGTAATCTGGTGTAGGAATGTGGTGGCTTCATCCACCAGTAAAAGACGGTCACTCAGCTTCACCTTTGAGTTTTGTGCCTGGCCTTTATCCATCTTCTCAGGAAATCATTGAACACTCGAAGGCATTCCACTTCCCCAAACTCTCCTTCTCTCCTCACATCTCTGACTTTTCTAAGAAGTCACACTACCAGCTGCACCACCTCAGAGGTATTCTTCCTTTCCTCTCCTTCCCCCAGAAGCTCACTATCTCCTGACCTCTGGTTCTTTCTAGACTGGATTACTGCAACATCCTCTTTCTAAATCTGCCTGCTTTTACTCTCCACCTTCTGCAACTCATCCAGAACAGGACTGCGAGACTTGTCCTTGGCCTCAAGCCCAGGGATCGTATCTCTCTGGAACTGAAATCTCTGCACTGGCTCCCAGTGGCTGCCAGTATTACATTCAAAACCCTATGCATTGTCCACAAGGCCTTCTACGGCCTGGGGCCTCAATAACTTCAACTCTCTCTTCCTAAGTATCTTACTTCTCAAGCTCTTCGCTCATCCGCCTCCAATCCGCCTCCAATTCCCTCAGGTTTTTTTGTATTGTAACTAAGTTCTCAAGTATCCTTGTACTGCCTGCGCCCAGTTACCCTTGCGGGTTTGGTCTTCTGCGCTATACCAAATAAACAAACAAACAGTCGCTTCTCCAAGCAACGAGTTGGTGGTAGATCTCTTTCTTCAGCTAGGGCCTCCCTCTGGAACAGCCTCCCTGCCTCCCTTAAACTTGAGGAGAACCATCTCCGGTTCCGGAGGCACCATAAAACCTTTATCTTTGCTTCTGCTTTTTCTCCTCCTCTCCCCTGCTGACCTCTTGGCTGAAACCAGAACTGCACTGGTTACCTGGACACCCTCTGAGCACAGGCCCAGGTACCTCTCCTGCCAGTCGCACACACCTGCACTGCCTGCCTAGCAACCCCGCACTTGGAAAGTGTTTTCTGTATCCCTACAGTCCCCCTACCATCACTTGACACCTGACGTCTGCACCTACCCTTGCACTTGCCACTTGATGACCGTTACTTTACTTGTTATTATCTACTCCCATGTCCTGCACTGTCCCTTCCCCCAACCCATGCACTTGGGCGATCTGACTGACATCTGGTCTAGTAGGATCATTGTCTGTCCTCCCTTTGTCCCCCCCTTGCCTTGTCACACCTTGAAACACTTGTGTATAGGCGCATTATAAATGTCATATCATATCAATATCAGTGTCCCTAGCAATAATCAGAAATGCCCTAGTTTTGCACGTAAAAAAAGAGTTAAAGTACAGCACCTGTGAGGTGCCATTAAATTCAATTTCACACTTTTTCCTTCATAAAAATAGCATTTCCGAGACTGAGAGCCACTTTTCTTTTTTTACTGAGTGCTAAAGAAAACGTTCTTAAATTAGAAACCGGGCAGTCTTTTAAGCAATGCTCACAGTTTCACTGGTGCACATGTCCCCTTCAATTTTTCCACCCACCTCAGAACAGTGGCGTCCCCACATATTTTTCATAGGGGTAGCCTGGCACGGCCACAGGGGTGGCCTGGCCCGGCACAGGAGAAGTTGCATTCATTGAGTGGGGAGGGGCAGCGTTTTCATAAGGGTGGTTGTGGCTCCCCTTGGCCATCACTTGGTGGCGCCACTATCTCAGGAAGATTGTACTAGGAAATGGACGGGAGCATGTCTGCCTCCTTCATTCAGTACTTTTATCACAGGCTCAGAATCAGGCTCTGGAATAATACCTGCTGACACTGTCATCCCTAAAATTCCCTCTAAAATAGCCCCCCCCTACAACCAGCATAACCAATTGAGGAAAACCAGTCTTTAGCTTTCCTCATGACTCCAGTGTGGCGAATCAACTTCTGGGGCACCAGTGGTCCAGGGATGATTAGCGGTTTCTAAACCATCAATCATCCCCAAACCTCTAGAACACCAGAAGGGATCCAAACAGATTGGAAACACAAGTACATTATGAACCTCCTTGTTCAATTTTAGGTACATGGAGAGAACAGCAGCCTTATCTTTGCAAGCTCGTGGATTGTTGGTTAGTTACAACACAGCAACATTTTATTGCCCAATGATAAAAGAGACTGTATACACATATCTACTTTATCTACTTTATCATTATTACAACAGACAGTTCTAGCACACTACAAAATACAACCTACCCTGTAAATGAACACAGAGGACAGACAGTTTCAGGAAGGAAAGGGATTCACTCTGGATACTGACAAGAGGGTAGTCAATAAAGCAATCGGACGGCTGCACGCTGACCCGCATGGCAGCTCGGGTCCAGAATTGTTGTCTCTGTGCTGGATGATGCATCTGGAACGCTGGCTGGGGCGTCTCAGATGGTTTTAGTGATTGCAGCGTGACAACAGTCAGTGGTGCAGCTGGTCGCAGTTTCGAGTGCTGAACTGCCTCAAAAACGTCCTTAAAAGATGGATGCTGATTGATGCTTGCCATAGCACTCCACCTAGCTTCTTTGCAGGGCTTGTTTCGTCCTTTAAGGTGGACAGCCCAAAGCTGAGGAGAGGTTATACAGGCAACTGCCTTGTCCTTTGCTCAGAGGCTCTGTGGCACTAACCACCTAGGAAGCCTTCTTGCAGAACCTGGCAGGGCATGCTTTGTGCTGGCTGGGTATCGTTCTGGAGCTGCTGGATGGGTCTTCTGATGTCAGTATCTCCCTCTGTTTCCTGGGAGATGTTTGGAGGAGATATCTTACTTCCCTCTTTGAAATACTGTCTTTCCTTCACTTGCTGAAACTGTAAGGCAGCCTGTATCCTCAGCCAGGGTCAGAATGAGTATTTCTTCTTACTCCTTTCAAAGTCATCAAATCATCTCCCAAAAGACGGGCTCAGCCCTCTTTTAAAGCAAATGGGCCCCAGTGATAGGTGCAGGCTAAGCCTACCTCAATGAACCAATCCTGAGTCCCCAACAACAATCTTCTGTTATGTGTGAGGTCATAACCAGAGTACTTTGCAACAGGAAAGGTAAAGTGGTGACAACATGTAGTACTAAGTCCCACCCATCTTCCTGCCTGTTGTGGATCAAAGTGGCTCTCTGGTTAATTGAGCTCTCTATGGCTCTCTGTGGCTCCTGATCAAAGTGCAGGGCTCCCTTGAAGTTATGGCGAGAACAGACTTTCTCTCCATCAAATCACATTCTTGTACCTTCCTGAATGGGGTCCCTCTGCAGAGATGACCACTGTAAACAGTTGTCTCAGACATGACATTCACTGCCCTTCATACTAAAGGGCAGGAGTTGACTTCAAGTTGACACATATCAAAGGGGTGTTGAGTGTCCTGTCCCCATTGTCAGCACTGAGACCAGACCTCCCGCAGGCCTGCTTCAATGATCTTTTATGAGTATCCGCTGCCATCAGCAGGCAGAAAATGATAGGGTGGATCCATGGAGCTTTTGATATTTAGTTAGGCTGGCCATGGCAGGAGGAAGGTGTTGTCCTCCTCCTCTTTCTGTTTTCATGTACTCTTGGCTGTCACGTTCCAACTGAGCATGGCACGGGAACTGCGCCTGTAGGCCAGGTCCACCCAGGTAACACGTGACTATGTCATTGTTGTGCAGTGAGCATAGGAAAATGTGTGCAGATTAGCCCCACACATTTTCAGAGTTTGATCTCCCCTCTTTTAATTTCTTTAACAAATATCAAAAAAGCCCAGGTGAGTGCACATCCGCCATGCGGATGGTCAAAGTGCTGACACCCAGTGATGTTGCAAGGACTTTTGGTGCTGCAGTGTGGCATTGATTGGGGCACCTCACATTCATGTACCATGGACTGAACCAGTCACATAATTGAGTTTTTGTGTCATTATCTATTATTATTTATCTGTTCTCCCCTGCTCCGCACTTTCCACTTCTCCACCCCATGCACTTTTCCCCTTTCACATGCACTTGCGCATTCTCAATGTCACTGGGCCTTGTAAGATCATTGTTCTGTTCTCCCCTGTTCCCCTCCCTTGCCTTGTCGCACTCTGCAACACTTGTGTACGAGCACAATATAAATTAATTATCATATCATATCATTGTAGGGGCAGTGTGTGAGGCTATGTCAGGCCTTGAGTTTATGGGTATTGTCAGGGGGCAGGGACAGAGGAGGTATAGTGTAGCAGAGTAAGGCTTGGGGAAACAAGTGCAGAGGAAGAGTAAGGGATTTGCTAGTGGCAAAATGAAAGGTCAAAGGCACAATGTGAGGTGTAGTGGTAATGGTAAGGGCAGCAGTGCAAAGATGGGATACAGATAGATTTGTAAGGGCAGGATAAAGTGAGAGGCTACATGCAGATCCAGGGATTTCACATGCATTGGGTCGACCTAGAGAACATTGGTTTATGTCCACAGTGAGGATACATGGGCACAAGGTGGTATTAGAGGAAGAGTCAGCATTGAAATGAAAAGGTGCTAGGGGAAAATGAGGATTCAGAGTCAGAGTAAGAGAATCTGGATATGATATTGAAATGGGTAGAGCAGTGGAGTGCTAGGGGAGTTGGAGAATGGCAGTCTGGAGATATAGGTGTTAGGGGCAGTGTGGCAGTAGGTGAAGCATTATGTTGGGTCAGATTGAGAGGGTTAATACAAAGTGGGAAGTGGCAAGTTAAAAGGGTTCAGAGCAGAGAAGCAGCGAGAACGGCTGCAGTCTGAGAGGGTAAGGTGTGAGAGGCACGGCAGGGAAAGGACAGAGGTGTTTAATAGGGTAGGGGCAGATGGAAAGAGGATTGAATCCTTATTGAAATGCAATGCGAGTGAGAGAGAATATGAATAATATGAAAACACATGATCACAGTTAGAGAAAACAGTGTAGGGACATTAGTAGGCTAGGGTAAATTAGGCTAGGCTAGGCTAAATTAGGAGAAAGGACAGCTTGAGGGTGGAGGGAGCAGAGTGATAGTGTGCCTATGGTTAGTAGAGCCAGTGAAAGTGTAGGAAGAGTGACAAAAGGTGTATGAATGGTTGTGGCAGAGTGAAAATATCGGGGTTAGTGAGAAGATGAACGTATGGGACGAAAGGTGGTGAATGTAGGGGCAGAGTTGAAGTGGAGAGGAATATTGAATGAGTAACAAGCTGATTCTGAATCTAGTATACCGAGTGATGATGTCAGAGTTATGGGCAGAATGATTAGGTAGTTTAGGCAGGTGTAAAGCAGTTGGAACAGCAGATGAGCCTCAATTTCTTTAGTGGAATCAGGCAGTATGCAGTTGTTTCATGCCCCACACGGTTGACTCCCGGGACTCACCAGTCCTTTATACTCTAAGGGCCTCATCATGAGTTCAGTGGAGCAGTAAAATGTTGCGGTAATGCTATTACTGCCACATTATCAACTCCAGACAATCTCGAGTTGGATGGAAAGTGGGGTTTTACATCCACCATTTTTGCTGGTGGTAAAAATCTCCCCTTTCTGCACATTTTTGGTGCTATTAGGGCAACGCTAATTGTGCTGGTGCTAATAGCGCCAAAAACCTCTATTGGTTCCAATGGACCCAAAGGTAATGGCTATTTAACTCCCCACTGCAACTCAGGATCTGGCTCAAATTGCGCCGGACTGAGTTGTGGTAACGCTAATAGCATTGGGCGGTATCCCAGCACAATTAGTGGTGGGATACCACTCAACTACTGATGAGGCCCAAAGAGTGCAGTGTGTCACAATCTCACCAACAGGGCTACACCAGGACAAACAACACCTCCTTGTAGACTGATAGAGATGCATCAATTACACTACCTCTTTCCTACCCACCAAGATATCACTAGACTACCCCAACTGGTATGTTTGGCATTCCAGTGGGATGTCTTGCTGCTGCACTGGGCTGCACTGCACCACAGAATTACCACTATGTTGCATTAATTACTTTTGAGGCGTCCCGCCCCAGACAGGAAATGGTACCACAAAATACAGTACTTTTCATTAACATGTCTTATATTGGCCAACAAGCAATATACGTGATCCTGGGTCTCAACTGTCCACCTTCAAAACATGTATTTCTTTTTTGTCATCAATTAAAAGCCTAAAGGGAAAACTGCTGCACCTCTCCACTCTCTACATAATGAGGTGCAAGATGCAATGTACACTTCCCAAATTCAAAGTTTTAGCCTCAACCAACATATTGCATGTCTTACTGTCTGACATGCCACACAGGGCATAGTGCACTTTCTTACAAACCTTAATCTTATATAAATGCCTTGAAACCTCACAAGAATATCATTATATAAAACGTAACACTCAATTTGAACAAGGAAGCAGCCTAGGGAGGTCAACTATCATTGTGTAATGGTCTTCCTTCTGTGACGAAAATGCAGAGCCTCCAGAACTTGCACTCACCTTTCTTCTCCTAACCCTCCGATTGTCATACGCAAACCACACACTGGCGTAACAGGGGCCCCCTCACCTCCCGCAGTGCGGGGGGCCCCACGACCCCATGTTCTGGAAGGGGGCCCCACTTGGAGTTTAAAAAAAAAGTGTTTTTTCTTCAACATTTCACTTTTTTTATGTTTTCTTTTTGAATTCACTCTGTAACAGAAATTATTTCTTTATGAAGGCAGAGTGAATACAAAAAGTCCGGGGGCTACCCCCAACCCATGACATGAAGACCCTAGGCTGGAGGCCTACATGTCATGGGGTGGGGGAAGACCTATGACTTCAAAAATAAAGAGTTTATTTTTTAAGTTACTCTGCCTTCATAAAGAAATTACTTCCGTTATGGTTCAGTCCTTAACAGAAATAATTTCTTTATGAAGTCAGAGTGACTTCAAAAAGAAACAATGTATTTTTGAAGTATTATGGCTCCCCTCAACCCATGACGTGTGCGTGTGTGAGTGTATGGTGAAAGAGTGCACACAAATGTATGGGTGGCTGGAATGCGTGTGTGCATGTACGGTGAAAGGATGCACTCTTAAATGTATGGGTGGCTGCCTGGGTTTGCCTGTATGGTGAAAGAGTGCACTCTTAAATATATGGATGGCTGGGTGTGCGCGTGTATATATGGTGAATGGTGTGTGTGCTTGTGTTCAGGGGTGCAACAAAACCAAAATTTCAGGGGGGCTAACCCATCAAATGTTGGGAGACGCGCTAACTTCACGTGTGGTGGGGAGGAGCAAACTTATTTGTGTGGGGGCATCTAACTTCTTTACGCATTTTAATGAGACTATTCTAGTGCAGCTTCAATGTTACAACCAGTTAACTCTCTCCTTTAAGTCTGAACGCAGCCACTTATGGACTGCTGTGAGAATGGCTGGTCTCCTGTTCCCTCTCTACCCTTCCAATCACTCCCCTGGCTTGCCAGTACTAAACTCACATCACAATTTCAATTGCTTATACAATGTGGCATTTGAATGAAGGTACTAACAGTGAAATGATGTACATTAGTAATTGCTGGGCCGGGCCCTTGTTAACAGCAAAACCCATGTACCGTTTAACATCTGTGGTGTCCTTTCCTGTCCGGCAACTGCTCCGTAGGTCAGCCAGGTTAAGTCAACATAGCCCACAATTTCAGTGGAGGGAGGGAGTGCTGAAGTCCAGTCAGCTCAATGGTGTTGCACCACTACTTGTGTTTAATGCCTTGATTAATTATTGGTATTCTTCTTTACACCTAGCCCTATTCTTCCTCATCCCAGTACTTGTGTATGAGGCATTATGCCTCATACTCAAGTACTGGGATAAGGTAGAGGTATAAGAAGGTAATGCCTGACTTAGCTACCTGAATCTTCATTACTCCTAGTCTCACTCTTCCTCATCCCTGTACTTACCAGTGAGGCAAGGAGCCTCATACGTAAGCACTGGGACAAGGAAGAGGGATATGGATGTAATTCTGGGCCAATGAGCTGTTTTTGGAGGTTGGGGTAGGGGATGGGAGGGAGAAGGGATGTGTGAGGGCGTGGGGTTGTGCAATAAATCATAATGGTCGTCCATGTCCATGCTAAGCAGACATGATGTGTGGTAAGTGGCTAGAGAGGCATTTTGGTGCAGCCAGGCTAGTCATGCCTCAGTTTGGTATGACTTTTTTTAACTGGGCATTTCTGATAAAGAAGTCCTGCTAAGTGTAATTACCTGGCTAAACTAGCATTTGGGTTCTGCCAGTCTAGCCGTTTCTTACTGCGGCACTGTATATTTTTCTGAGCATCTGTGATAAAATGATATGATATGATATGATAAGTCATATATAACACACCTGTACACAAGTGTTTTTAGGCACGACAAAACAAGGGAACGAAAACAGAGGGAGGGGAAAGGGACGGGGAAGTGCAAGGGAGAGGGGAGGGGAAAACAGGGCAGCAATGCTCTGAGTAAGTGCCGCCAGGGCAGCACGGCTCTTGGTAGTGCATGGAGAATAAGGGACTGTAGGGTTACAGTTACAGCCCCTAACTGCGTGGTAGGCCTGAAGGCAGTGCAAGGGTGACTGATAAAGAAAGAGCCTGGACTCAGTGAGACAGAAGGTAGCCAAGCAACCAGTTGGTACAGTGGACAAGTAGGTCAGGTGGGTCAGCAGGGGAGGGAGAGAGAGAAAGCAGAAGAGAAGAGGAACATTTTGAGCTGCTTCCGGAACCTCAGGAGGTCCGGCTCAAGTTTGGGAGGGTCACGGAGGCCATTTCAGAGGGAAGCACCTGCAGAGGAGAAGGATCTACCACCCCCCCCCCACTCTCTGCCTGGAGAAGCATCTAACCCTTAGGGCTTAAGAAGAAAGGTATTTTGGAAGAGAGTGTTGGATATAGTGCGGACCCCGGCCCCAGAAAGCCTTGTGGAAAATGAAAAGGGTCTTGAACTTGATCCTTGCAGCCACCGAGAGCCTGTGGAGAGATTTCCTGGCTGGAGAGATACAGTCACTGGGCATGAGGCCAAGGATAAGTCTTGCAGTCCTGTTCTGGATTAGTTGCAACGGGCGGAGAGTAGAGGAAGGCAGATTGAGAAAGTGTCTGTTGCAGTAGTCCAGCCTAGAGCGAACCAGAGCTCTGGAGACAGTGAGCTTCTGGGGGAACGTGAGAAATGGAAGAGTCCCTTTGAGAAGGTGCAGCTGGTAGAGGGACTTCTTGGTGACGTCCGAGATGTGAGGAGAGAAAGAGAGAGTGGATTTGAAGATGACACCAGAAATGAGCAAGAGAGGAGAGTAGGCTGAGGGGAGCATGAAGGAAAGCTGAGTGTCATCTGCATAACACTGTAAGTTAGAGGAGAAGGTAGAGATCAGGTGGGTCAAACGGGCCAAGTAGAGGTTGAAAAACCAGGGTGAGAGGATAGAGCCCTGGAGAACGCCACATTTAGCGAGAGGTGGCGGAATGAAAGGGACCAAGTTGGACCTGGGAGTGGCGGTCCAAGAGGAAGGAGGTCAGCCACTCCAGGGCCTGATCCATGATGCCCAGGTTCTCACAGAGTCAATTGATTAGGATGGCGTGGTTGACCGTGTCGAAAGCAGAGGAAAGTTCCAGAATGATTGTGGACAGAAGGAATGCTGGAATCAAAGTTAGAGATCAGAACTTCACATGTGTTCAGGAGAGCAGTTTCTGTGCCTCTGGCAGCTCTTAAACCAGACTGATGGTCATGGAGACAACCAACAGATTCAGTGTGGAGAGTAAGCTGGCAGTTAGCCAGCTTTAACAAGAGTTTAGGAGATGGGAAAGTTCCAGTGGTAAAAGAATGATTACAGAAATCGGTCAAGCCTGGATCAAGGGTATCAATGTGGTCCTTGGTGGTTCTGGAGGAGCAGACGAGAACCTGTTTCGACGACACTTCCATAGATGGGACTTGTCTAGAAACCTCGTCAGGTGTTAGAGAGAAATGGGAGAAAGGAGGAGGAGAGGGAGAGATGGCCAAAGGGGGCTGAGAGAGGAAGAGGAGATAGTGGACAGGATGTCTTGAGTTTTAGCGGAGAAGCGAGAGGCCGTACAGAGGCCCTGTTCAGGGAAAAGGAGAGGTAGAAACCGCAACAGATTTTAAAGAGTTTGGCTATGTTGTTAGAGGCCGCCGAGACACAGGATTGAATGTGTGCTCTCTTCTTGATGATTCTTATTGCTTCGACTGGCATTTTGATGAAACCAGTCTAGGAATGCTTAATGTGGCCTGGCATGCTTTACTGTAATGTTATTATGTGTCTACAGTGGTCTACACTGTGCAGCCAGTTGGACATGTTTTCATTGTGGCATGGTATTTTTAATAGCAAAGCATTAATGTCCATGTGCACTGTTGTTGACTTGCATGTATAGGATTGGTGTTACTCTACACAACAATAGCAAACACTCTGGCTTTTTAGCCACTTTTTCTTAGAATGTGTGCTGTATATTGCATTAAAACACATATTTATATCTTTCTCCTAGTGCATTGTGTGGCATACCCCTTCAGCAATACGTTTGTCAATATTGCGCAAGCGTGGGAATCTAGCCCGGCACTGAGTGTGGCACGACTCATGATTTGTTGCTGAGTTGGGGGTGCAGGCACCCAGCATGGCTCGCAGGGGGGCCCCAGATCTTGTGTTACGCCACTGACACCACAAAGATCACAGCTGCCAACCATACACGCACACACACACTGAAAACCCAATTGTGTGAATTCAAATTAGGCAGAGAGACCCAGAGTGAACAATTCTACTAGTAATGCAACTAAAACTATAAAGCACTGCCTTACTACAATACTATTCTAATACAATACTACTGCAGTGATATACTACATACAAGCAACAGTACACGAAAAACAAAATGGGCGAAACTGGAACATTGTAAACAATTATTGTTTGTTGTTGTTTTCATAGTAGGATTAGGTGTAACACTTTTTTAATGTTACAAGGACTCAAAAGGGAAAGGGTCGAGGAAAAGAAAAAAGGCTATGATTTTTTTTATTTTCTTTAATATGGGGTTGCTCACACAGCGCACTACCAGACACTGAACAAACACTAAGACAAAGTGAAACAAACATTGTCTACAACAACACTCTAAACACGCAGAAACCATAGAAAAGACTAATACCAAAAATTGGCAATTGCTGCAAACTCCTCAAAACTCCATAATATCTCACAAATCCCTCCAAATATCCTTCAAGTATAGGCCTGTCCTGTACCTTCCTTCCCTTACCTGCATAGCAAAACCACAAAGATTCAGAAAGCAAAATGGTCCTTATGTATCAGGTTGAACTCCCTTTAGGAGATTGCATGGCCCTGGTTGGCCAAACAATCTTGATAAATCAGCCGAAGAATTGTCTGGATGTACTCAACAAAAATAGTATGTATCCATGGTGTTATTGGAGGCTCGTGATTGGGTGATGACTCATCATGAGAGATCCACAATCCCACAGCAAATTTGCATGGATTTTGTTGGTGGCAAAAACATGTCCTATTTTCGTATGCTGTATGACCCTTGATTAAAAAGATGAGTTTGTTACTGACTGTCTATCCGTAGGCCTACTCATGAAAAAAAAAAATCAATAAATCCTATACTAATTTGAACAAAATCCCTTGTCTGGAAAGTAGCACAGAAAAGTCTACCACGGATATTCAATGAGAGGGATCAATATGAATTTGCACACAAATAATCGAGTGAAACTTCTAGAAAGTTCTGAGTAAATCAAACAAAGATACATTATTACATTGGTAGTTGTGGGCATACATGTGAAGAATATACACATGTTCATTCACAGTTGGAGCAACAACTAAGAGACAAAGAGAGAGTGCAAGGGAAGAGGTTTCTGGTTAGAGTGTAGCCTTATCAAAATAATCATTTTTGGCTAGCAAGCTAGTGAGGAGTAAGAAAGGAGTCCCACCAGCAAATGATAACCTACAGCAAGAGGATCGAACGGGATATACCCCATTTCGAACTTAGCAAAGTGGACCCAACGAAAGAGACATATAAAAGAAAAATTATAGACAGTTGGAACTACATGAGATTCCATGCTCGAAGGAGACAGCAGAAAATGGTTGCAGATGACATCTTGATGTGTAGAATCAAAAGAAGGCATACCATCACAATGAGGATATCTTGGCATTTCCTCTTTTGGACTGTGGATTAAAAAGTTGCTTGGAACGCTCCATGACTTCGCAAGCATTGTCATCAAACAGAAATAAAATTGTGTTGCAGTTTTATCCTGCACAAACTTTCCGTTTGTACCAGGTAGTGCTTTCATAGAGAAAATGTGCCTTTATGATTTCCCTGTATGCATAATATTGGTCATCAACTCGCACAGTTAGTCTATTTACCATATTAACTCTATTCTTGAGGGTAAGGAATGATATGATATGATGTGGCATTTATGATGCACCTGTACACGAGTGTTTCTAGGTATGACCAGTGTGTCTGAGTAGCATAATGAACCAGAACTCTGAATGATTTGGAGGAATGGTCAGCAGCAAAAACTAGAACGCCTTTGAACGTATTTGCACACACAAATAATGTACCACCATTCTTTTAGTGCAGTGATATTTGAGACATATGAATATGACAAACAGACTCAACTGAGTCTGAAGTTGAAGGAAGTGCATTACCTGAACGGTGTCTCCTAGAAGGATTGCCAGTCTCATTGCCGGATTACACTTTAAACAAAGGAGGCTGTAATTTAAGAAGGCTATATGTGTAATAAAGAATAACAGAGAAGTGATCATGTTCATCTTATCAAGCACGTCTTTGTCCACAGGATATTTGCAAGAATACCCAGATGATAGGTCAAAAGAAAATGCAACAGAAATGTGGTAGCAGTCGATAAGTCTGGTGAGGGTACAGGGCAGGAAGGCTTAAATACACAGGGTTGTCATGGCAATGTAAGTGGTCATGGTGCAGAGCATATGGACGAAAATCCTTCTCCCCGGTTAGCAATGCCTAGAAGGAAAGTCATGAGGATAACATCATGAAATGTGAGAAGATGTTTCCCTCTCCTCTGAAACATATAATCCAGGGACTTGGAAACAGTGCTTGTCCCCACCAGTTGTTAAACCCTGACCTCTTGTGAAATGTAGATCAGATGCATAAAACTCATTCACACATTTTAATAACAGACATGAGATGATCTGCAAGAAACAACATTCAAAATTTGCTAAAAGAAACTGAATAATACTTTTCGATGTAAAGCATAAGGTTCATTTCACAACATGTAAATAAAACTACCTTTTTGGGAGAAATGAACTGGATTGTTGATATCCATTCAGAGAATGTCACTGCTAGAACAATGGAACATAAGATGTGTTTGCTGCATTGTAGGGTCTAGGATGCTGGTTCAACTTGATGTTTAAGCTTGCGTTTACTTACTCTGCAGTGGGAGATTTAACGCAAAATAGTATCCAGCCTTTTGGTACTGGCGGCTGTCATAGAGAAATGCAAAAGGGCCCCTGATCTGGTGAAGCCCTGTGTGGCAGCTTCATCAAGGTTTCACAAGGCACGACTTGCATCAACCCAAACAATTACACAAACAAATGCACTATAAGTAAGCACTGTTAAATAAAAACAAATGTTTGTTTGCATACTTAGTTTAATACTAAAACTTTTAGGAAGAAGAGAAAAAGAAGAAAAGAAGACAGGAGTCATTCATTTATGAGCCGGGGTTGTCCAAAGTCAGAGATTAATTAGGTCCAAAGGGAACAGAAAGTTCCGAAATTTCACAATTGTTAAACCAGGCTCTTTCAGGCCCAACACATTGATTTAAGAAATGTACTGCTGCGATGGTAAGGACCACCTGTTTACCACTCAAAACCGTTGACCACCATTCACCTGCTGACACTGACTCAGTGGACTCTACAAACCAAGCACAGTACTTGTTTCCCAGTTCAATTAGACCGGGACATCGAGTGAAAAGATGTTGTACGTTTTCCAGCAAGTCCGGCATTCTACAGAACCTACATATACATTTTTGAATGTTCCCGTCAGACCTTCCCGATATAATCTCCGTCGTAGGAAAGAGGTTAAACCTGATCCTTATGAACTGTGTTCTGTAAAAAGAATCCGGGAATTTCTTCATGTAAAGTGGAGTGTGGCCGTAAGCTCTGGTTTCATTTGAGAGTTGTCTAAATAGTTTGTATTTATTAGCGGGTTCATAGGTGGATAGCCAATCTTTTTCCCAGAGATTCTTCTTTAGTCTGTTGGGGTTTGTCTGAAGATCTTCGCACGAGACACCTAGGTCTTCTAAAAGTATTTTACAAGCTCGGTCCCATGCTAGTCCAGTTACATTTGCTACTCTTAATATGTCAGATTTCATGATGACAGAGCTTGGTGCTGGGTCCGATTTTGTGTAGTTCCTGAAAAAGGAGTGACTTCAATTCAACTGAGGCCTTAAGTGAGATTAACCCCAATTATCTTCTTATGATTTGGATTGGTATGGACTTCGGCAGAACAAGTACTCGCTTCCAGTATTGCCCTTGCAGCGCTGGGCACATTTTCCAGAGATACTTATCATCGCCTCAGTGCCATACATTACAGTAGGCACTACTTTTGCTCTGTAAAATTCCATCACTGGCTGTAGAGAAAATCCACAGAATATTTGTCTTAGAATAAGAGATTGGTTAGTCAAAGCTCTCACTTTTGCCTTTAGTGAGCGCATATCCTCCCTTTCCGCCCAGTGTGTGGAGATCTGAATACCCATGTAGTCAGTCAAGTGTCTTAAAGCTCAGGTTCCAAAAAAATACTCCTTTTTCTTTCTTTGATTCTGGAGTTGGATCATCTTAGACTTTTCTATTTTGATCGACAGGTTATTTTGGATGGTATACTCCTCCAGTCGTCTCGGTTGTCATTGCAGACCTATGGGAGTCATGACTAACAGGAATAAGTCATCAGCATAAAGAAGGTGGGTAATTTCCACACCTCCAATTTTTGGATGAAAACGCCTACATGTCTCCATGAATGTTGCCAGATTAGAGAGGTAAAGGCTAAAAATAAATTGAGCCATGGGCCAACCTTGTTTTACACTGCACTCCATTTTGATCCTTTGGCTTAAGAGTTCTGATACGTTTAATCGCAATCTAAAAAAGGTGTCATTGTGGAGCGCCTTTATCTGGGCTACCAGGTCTGCTGGGCAGTTCCATCTTCTCAATTCTTCCCAGAAGCAGATGCATGTAATGCTATCAAAGGCTTTAAAAAGATGCACAAAGGCAAAATAACATTTCTGAGTTGTGTTTAATATTTTGGTATTCAACAGTGAGCGCAAATATATAGGTGGTGAAGTCCCCAAGCCCCTAGCAAATCCAAACTGCAGATGATCTTGTCGCCCTTTTTCCTATGCCCACTATTTCGGTTTCCCCGGAAAGTCAAGCAGGGCGATTGATTGGAAGTTACCAGAGTCATCTCTGTCCCCACTTTTGAAAATCGGGCCGACAATTGCACCCTTCCATGAGGGAGGAATGGTCATTTTTGCCAAGATCATCTTCAGAATTAAGTCAAGCACCAATGCCCAATCCTCTGGATTTTCCTTCAACATCACATTTGAAAGACCATTGGGTCCCCGGGGGCTCGGGGGGGGGGGGGGGTTAGCTTGTTGAATCAAGGAAAACTGTGCATCATAGTCATATGTCAAGAACCATGGTTGTAGGTAAACAGGCAGGCTTTCATTTGTTTGAGGATCTGCGTATAAGGTCTCAAAGAAGGTTGTCCACCTTCCTTCTACAACCCTGTTTATCAATGGTAGGTTTTCGATTTGGGACTGTGAAGTTGATGATAGACCACAAGTCTTGTGTATTTTTCTTTTTCGCTAAAGTTCTCAGCATCATTTGAGCATCTTTCCCGACCATCTATTTCTTATATCCTCTCAGCAAGTGTTTATAAATGGTCGTCAGTCTATCAATAGCCTCTGTGGCATATTAAGTTTCCAACCTTTTGAGTAAAGAAACTGCACGTCTTAAATCAGGCTATTGTATATGCTACCAGTTTATCGTAGCCATGTCGATGTGTTGTTTTTCATGTCTTTGTTTTTCAAATTGGTTCTCAGATGGACAACTAACAACGGACGTAGTTAACCATAGGTGTTTGGGAGGAGATGTTTGCTCCCTTTGCTTGGGCTTGAAGGGTTTGGCCCAAAGTTAGGACGTTGCACTTACGTATCCTGAGTCGAGACCCTTTGCTTATAGGCTCAAAAGCAAAAGGATGTATTTGCCTCTGGTCTTTCCCTTCCACAAATCATAGTAGTTTGAGTAAATTGTGGTCACTTTGATCAGTGGGGAGAACATCAAAGGATTCATTGGCACCAATCAGGTTTCTGGAGACAAAGACAAAGTCTATAACTGAAGATTGATGACCTCTGTGCCAGTTGGGATTACATCTTTTCTCCTTCTCAAAAAAGCCATTTAACAAGTGTAAGTCACAGGATTTAATTAGTAGATTCCACTGGGTACCTATTTGTTGCTTTCAGCTGGATGCAATAAGTGCCTCTCCTGAGTATCCTCTGAGATCCACCCCACAGAGCAGGTTTAAGTCCCTGCACAAGATCATTTATACATTTTCTAGGCTGTAAGCCTCGTCTATAACCTGCATAGTGTCAGCCATCATGTGCTCCACTCCAACTTTTTTTGGATTCCAATATATATTGACCAAAGCTAGATGTTTATTGTAGGGGTTATTTATTTATTTATTTAGTATTCACTTGTTAGGTGCTTATATAGCAAGTACATACTGTTTCAAAGCGCCCACCGGGCAAGGGAGGGATCAAGGGAGTGATTCAATTGAATTCACAACAGAGGAGGGGAAAGGAGAAAAAAGGACAAACCTACTATCTCTTGTGAGTATTCAGAACGTGCAAGTGCAGCAGGAAGAGGGCAGAGGGGGATGTGCTGTAGTGTCCATGCTAGTGAATGAACAACAGATGAAGTGCATGGTGTGCTAAGTGCTACATGGCCTGGGACCATGTTAGGTGTTAGTGCGAGACTCCAAGGTGGAGGGAGTGTCCAGGCAAGTGCTGAGGGTAGACAGAAGCTGGGTGATTGGTTTTGGTAGGTCAGGGGCTCCGTGGATGCATAAGGGTCCAGGGAACCAATCACAGCTACTGTGAGATTAGCAGAGGAGAGTAGATGGGAAGGAAGAGGTAAAGAGGAAAGTCTTGAGGAGCTTCCGGAATTTGAGGAAGTGCTGCTCAAGGCGCAGAGGGAGGGGAGGCTGTTCCAAAGTAGGGAGCCAGCTGAGGAAAGCGATTGACCTCCTACCCTCTGTTTAGCAAAGCGCGTTACACAAAAAGAGTTGATGCCAGAGGAACATAGAGGTCTAAAGGGAAAGTATTTAGTGAGATAGAGTTAAAGATAGTGATGACACCAGGCCCAGACAGCCTCGTGGATGATTCAGAGAGATTTGAATTTAATCCGAGCAGCAACCAGGAGTCAGTGAAGACTTTTTAGGGCAGGAGAGATGCGGTCCCTGGGCTTAATGCCAAGGATAAGTCTTGCTGCCCTATTCTTGATTAGCTGGAGAGGTCGCAAAGTGGAAGAAGATAGATTCAGGAGGAGGCTATTGCAATAGTCAAGCCTAGAGAGAACCAGAGCACAGGAAACTTTGAGCTTCTGGGGAAAAGTGAGAAAAGGGTGAATTCCTTTGTGAAGGAATAGCTGAAAGAGGGACTTCTTGGCAATGTCCTGAGCGTGGAGGAAGGAGAGAGAGAAGTCGAAAATGACTCCAAGGTTTCTGGCTTCAGAGGAAGGAGCCGGGGTCGAGCCCATGGGGTAAGGCCAGGGTGAAGGGAAGAAAGCGGAGCAGGGGTCCCGATGTGAAGGATCTCTGTTTCACAGGCGTTGAGGCAGAGATTGTTAGAGGTGCACCAGGACTGAATGGCTGATAGAGAGTCAGGATAATGGAAGGTGCAAGGGGCTCAGCAGGAAGTCTGAAAAAGAGTGAATGTCATCTGCATAAAACTGGAAATTGGGGGACAATGAGGAGATGAGGCGTGCCAGCAGAGCATGGTAGATGTTAAAGAGCCAAGGGGTGTGAATAGAACCTTGGAGGACACCGCAGGTGGAGAAGGAAGTTGGAGGGGAGAAGCTGCCCAGGATGACTTGGGATGAGCGGTCAGATATGAAGGATGTCTGTGAGTCCAGTGACCAATCCAAGACACCAATGGTATCATGGAGTCTTTGTATGAGGATGGGATGGTTGACAGTGTAAAATTCAGAGGAGTGATCAAGTAGGATGAGGACAGCTGGGGAGTTGGATTCCAGAGATGCAAGCAGTTCTTCACAGGTGTTCAGAAGAGCAGTTTCCATGCCTCTGAATGCTTGGAATTCAGATTGATGGTCGTGGAGACCCCCAACAAGTACAGTGTGAGGGTTGAGTTGGGGCAGGGTCAGCTCCTGCAGCAGTTAAGGGCTGTTTCAATGTTAAGACGATGTTTCAAGGTGGTGAGTTGAATAAACGGGCCATTGTTGTTAGATTTTAAAGGTTCAAAATTGACCCCAGATTTTATAAGAGTCAATAGTCCTGCTGACGGCCATCCCCTACCGGATGCGATTGCTGGGTTAACAAATGATGTGAAACCGTTCACTGATGTTTTTTTTAACAGCCATACTTCTTGCAGACATATGCATTCTGAGTCTGCCCAATCAGTGTGTCCCTTTACAGTCAGATGAGAGAACCCTCTCATGCTCCAAGACACCAGAGAGAGTCGAGAGGGTCCTCCTTCCTCCATGGCTATCTGCTAGTGTTTCTTTTCATTTGAGAAGGCTGAAGCTAGCCAAGCCACAACATGTCCACCAGAGGTTGGGAGAGTCTTGTGGAACTTATTGTCACCATCCGTCCTCTGTGTTTTTTCCCCTGCTAATTTATTGTCAATGTTAGGTTTTCTCTTTCCTTTAAGTTGTTGATTTCCAGGACGTCTGGGCTTCTGCAGTATCTTTTCGATTGGGAGGCTTTGACCGGAGTCTTCGAGTCTGTCCGGTCAACTTGGGCATTCGTGCCCTTGACCTTTTCAAAGAAGGTGATCCTGAATAAGTTACCCCGATCTGAGGCTTTCTCAGCTCCTGTAGTTACCCAAGCCAAGTCAAAACCAAAAGACAACAGACTAGCAGCTGATGACAAAAGTAGCTCCTTTACAACAGTTGATAGAAAATGGAGGAAAACAATATCCATACGGTTTTCCGTTGGAAACTCAATTATGGAGAAGTCTTCGGATACAATTTGGCGCAATGGGGTTACACAGTGGCACAGCTTTAAGATGTTATGTCTGTTTAGTATACATTCTTGCCTTTGGTCCACCACCCTTTCGGACTTCATACTTCATGTAAGGTCTCTACCAAGATCGTAACAATCTCTAAGTGTTCCTGCTCACAGGCGTGTTGTGCGTGCTCGGCCATCTTCTTTTTTCTTACAGGTCTCAGGTTTGACTAACTTTGCTGACCTTGGATGGACAGAGTGCATGCCCTTATTGTGCAGGGCTGTCTGGGGCCTTTTGCTCTTTGAAGTTGTCGGCGTAGCCGAGGAGGCACTTTCCCTATCCGCAACTAGTGCGGGAGGCCGGCATCAATAGTTTTGGTCACTTTGTCGTTTGTATGTTTCCTTACTGCTATTTGTCTTCTTTCAGTTAGTGTCAGGAATGAGCTATTTGGTGCCTTCAGGCAAGGTAACTTAGATTGGGCTTCGATAAGACCCTCCATATCGTCATCTACTGAGTAAGCTGATAAGTTTGTTAACAATATGACGTTGTCTGTTGTCTTCGTCAGTGCTGGAAACCTGACCTCTCACTCTTTGTCTATCAGTCGGAGGGCATCCCTTAAAAAATGGAGCATCGTCCGTCTATTTGGTCGTGCTTCCCTTTTCGGTTCTTACCGTGTACGCTTGTAATGGAGATGGAGTTGTCTCACTTAGTGACTTTCTAAAGTCTTGTGGTTTTGCTGTTAAAAATTAATTTGGTTGTTTAGGTGAGCTACTAAGTGAGGTAAGACCAGTTTTCGATCTAACAAAGACTGTGAAAACATTTGTAGGTGGTTTCGCTGTTACCGGATTATGGGATAACAGCCTCCGCCCGGACAGATGTTGTGGAAGAGATTCAAGATGCAGATACTTTGGAGGGGCTAATTTTTGTTGACTTAAATAATGGTAGATCTGATAACAAGATCGGCTCACCCTCAGCTAAGTCTTCTCTGACATTATGTAGCTTAACCAGGTAATTTGTTGCTCAGGTCATTTTCTGCTCCTTGTCATTGTTCTAAGTCTGACCTTTTGAAGGCTTTTGTTTGCATTGAGAGACCTCCCAAGTGTGTGCCTAGTGCAACATAGCCCTCGATGTAGATCATTTTTGAGTGAAACATAGTGAGGAGTGTTGTCTGGTCTGTCAATGTATTGTTTATCACCTCCTAGAGTTTTATATACGAGGCCATCGCTATAGTGACAATTGACATGAATAGGGTTGTGTGAAAAAGGGCACCAGAAAATGGGTTGAAACATTATAAAAAACACAGAAAAACAACAAATGTCATACCTTCCCCCATTCCCACATGTGTCCCAATGAAAAGGGTACCTCACATGTGTGGGTGCACCTACCTGGGCGCCAAGGGGAAAGCCTTAAACTCCCCCAACCCTTAGTCTTTTCAGACAGCTGAATTTCACAATTTTTCCAGACGGGCAAAGCATACAGATATGGGCCTCGGGTTTCCAAGCCACCAAGGAAAACAGGGAACCCCATGCATTTCTGAAAAGAAGACACCCCTGGAGATATGCAGAGGTCTGACTTGTGCAAATCGGCACAGAATTTATTACCCAGAAACCCTGGCAAAGTCTGAAATGTGGGCAAAAAAACAATTTTCTGCACATTTCACTCGGCTCACCCACCGAATAACGACGCCAACAACACATGGCCTACTGTCCTGCACTTCCACAGGAGTCCCAATGAAAACGGTACTTCACATGTGTGGGTGAACCTACCTGGGCGCCGAGGGGAAAGCCGAAAACACCCCCAACCCCAAGTCTTTTGAGACAGCTGAATTTCACGATTTTCCCAGACGGGCACACCATACAGCAATGGGCCTCGGGTGTCCAAGCCATCAATGAAAACAGAGAACCCCATGCATTTCCAAAAAGAGGACACCCGTGGGAATCCGCAGAGGTCTGACTTGTGCAAATTGGCCCAAAATATATTACCCAGAAACCCTGGCAAAGTCCAAAATGTGGCAAAAAAAACATTTTGGCACATTTCACTTTGCTCATCCACCGAAACCTGCCGCCAACAACACATGGCCTACCGTCCTGCGTTCCCACAGGTGTGCCGATGGAAACGGTACCTCACATGTGTGGGTGCACCTACCTGGGCACCAAGGGGAAAGCCTAAAACACCCCCAACCCCAGGTCTTTTCAGACAGCTGAATTTCACGATTTTTCCCGACAGGCACACCATACAGATATGGGCCTCGGGTGTCCAAGCCACCAAGCAAAACAGGGAACTCCATGCATTTCCAAAAAGAGGAAACCCGTGGGAATCCGCAGAGGTCTGACTTGCACAAATCAGCCCAAAATTACCCAGAAACCCCGGCAAAGTCCGAAATGTGGCCAAAAAAAACATTTTTTGCACATTTCACTCGGCTCACCTACCGTAACACGCCGCCAACAACACATGGCCTACCATCCTGCATTCCCAAAGGTGTCCCAATAAAAACAGTACCTCACAAGTGTGAGTGCACCTACCTGGGCGACAAGGGAAACCCGAAAACACCCCCAACCCCAAGTCTTTTCAGACAGCTGAATTTCATGATTTTTCCAGACAGGCACACCATACAGATATGGGCCTCGGGTGTCCAAGCCACCAAGGAAAACAGGGAACCCCATGCATTTCTGAAAAGAGTACACATGTGGGAATTAGCAGAGGTCTGACTTGCGCAAATCAGCCCAGAATGTATTACCCATCAACCCCGGCAAAGTCCGAAATGTGGCCAAAAAAAACCAATTTTCCGCATATTTCACTCGGCTTACCCACCAAAACACGCCGCCAACAACACATGGCCTACCGCTATGCGTTCCCACAGGTGTCCCGATGAAAACGGTACCTCACATGTGTGGATGCACCTACCTGGGCGCCAAGGGGAAAGCTGAAAATACCCCCAATCCCAAGTCTTTTCAGACAGCTGAATTTCACAATTTTTCCAGATGGGCACACCATACAGATATGGTCCTGGAGTGTCCAAGCCACCAAGTACTGTTTTCGTCAGGACACCTGTGGGAATGCAGGAAGGTATGACAACTGTTTTTGGTGACGTGTTTACATGAGTGGACAGAGGGAAATGTCTCTGAAATTGGCTGGAAATAAAGACAATTCTCAGACATTTCGCTCTGGCCACCCACCGAAATACACTGCCAACATCACATGGCCTAGCTTCCCACGTCCCCACTTGTGTCCCGATGAAAATGGTACCTCACATGTGTGAGTGCACCTACCGGGGGCGCAAAAGGAAAAGGGCAACCCACTGGTAACCCCAAGCCTTTCGGCACAGCACATTTTGTTCATGTGGGCAACCTACAGATTTGGGCCTAGGGTGTCAAACCCAGGAAGGAAAACAGGGAACCCCATGCATTTCTGAAAAGAGGACACCCGTGGGAATGCACAGAGGTCTGCCTTGCACAAATTGCTCCAGTTTCATTAGCCACAATCCCCGACAAAGTATTATATTTGGTGGGGAAAAAACACAATGTTCACTTGTCTGGGGTTCTGGGTAATACATTCTGGGCCGCTTCGCGCAAGTCAGACCTCTGTGGATTCCCATGGGTATCCTCTTTTGGGAAATGCATGTGGTTCCCTGTTTTCCTTGCTGGCTTCGACACCCTAGGCCCAAATCTGTAGGTTGCCCACATGAACAAAATGTGCTGTGCCGAAAGGCTTGGGGTTACCAGTGGGTTACCCTTTTTCTTTTGCGCCCTGGTAGGTGCACCCACACATGTGAGGTACCGTTTTCATCGGGACACCTGTGGGAACTCGAGAAGGTATTACATCTGTTGTTGGCGACGTGTTTCAGTGAGTGGACAGACGGAAATGTCTCTGAAATTGGCTGGAAATGTAGACAATTCTCAGACATTTCGCTCTGGCCACCGACCGAAACACACCGGCAAAAACACATGGCCTACCTTCCAGCATCCCCACACGTGTCCCGATGAAAACAGTACCTCACACGTAAAGATATCCCTGGCGTCTAGTGGCACTGCTGGCCACGGATTGAGCGCCCTGCGCCCGATCGTGGAGGAGCAATTCTTACACAAATGGTGTCATTGGAAAGGGGAGAATCTCCCCTTTCCAACGACACCATCACTAAAAAAATCTCTGGTGTCTGGGGTCCCCAAACCCCCTCCCCCCTTCCCATCATGTATTTTTTTTTCAATTCTTTTTTTTTTGGCTCCCCCACCCCTGGGATTGGATGGTCACCCATCTGGCCCCAGAGGTCTCCATACATGTGGCCCCATTCTTTTGGGCCACGGGGGGAAGGGGCCACTTACCTAGCAGACCCCCCTCCCCCCGCACTGTAAAGACATCCCTGGTGTCAAGTGGGCATTGCTGCCCACAGATCGAACGCTGTGCACCCGATCCGTGAGCAGCAATGCTGTCACACAAGGTATCATTGGATAATCTCCCCTTTCCAACGACACCTGCATTGATCTCTGGCTTGAAATACGCCGGAGATCAAGGCAGAGCAAGGTGGAGTCTCTATTTGTGTTTTCACCGCAGCAGCCGTAAGTGGCTGCTGCTGTGAAAATACTTTCACTTCCATGTCGGTGTGCATTACGCACGCCAGCGTGAAACTGAAGGTAATCCAGCCCGCTGGCAGTGAGGGGGGACCTCCCCCTCACATAGCCGGGGGGTTGGATTACAATTTTGAGCGATCCCTGCTTTGCAGGGATCGCTCAAAACAGAGTGCTAAAAAACACGAGCTATCTCATCCTTGGCACTACGGAGGTAATGTCAAGAATGAGATAGCTCGGCCATGGCACTTAAGGGGTTAATGGAAAAGCTGTTTTCAGCCTCCCCTCATTTATTTTCCCCTAGCAAAAAGCGCTGGACTAATTTGAGCCAAATAAAAAACAACTTGGGCACTAAAATATTGCAGATATTACTTTTTTTGTAAATCTGTCCAGTAGTTCTTAAAAATGAAGCAGAGAATGGGGTTGCCGCCCTTGCATGTATGTTTATATATCTCCATATAACCACCAATAAAAAAATTGACAAATTCAAAAAAGACATTCTAGCTTTCACGAGAGAAGTGGCATATCTGTACTTTGAGCGTGGACTATCAAGGCCTTGGCTATTGGCACGACCCCCCACAGCTCACAATAGGGCCCTAATCTATATAAGAAAAGAGTGACCTTTTCTGATACTTCCTCAGATGGCCGTACCCCAATAGAGGGCCACGTGGGGGTAGAGGATGCAATTGGAACAGGGGCCAAAATAGAGGTAGAAGGGGGAGACCATATTGGCAATATCAGAATTATGGTCCCCCATCTAACTTTGGCAGCGAATACTGACACTTATCTCTCTGACACCATTGAAGCCATCAAACACCTTGAAGGATTGCTTTTCATTTCAGACAGAGATTTGTTAATTACACTTGGCATGGAATCGCTATATTCCAACATACCACAATTAGAGTCTCTCAGTATTTTGAAATAATTTTTTGACTCAAGAATGGGCTTTCATCAGATTCCTGGTGAATTTTTGGTTGAATTACTAGAGATAGCCTTAACCAAGAACTATTTTCTCTTCAAAGATTCATATTATTTGCAAATCAAGGGCACGGCGATGGGGGCAGCGTTTGCCCCACTTATGCCACTTTATACATGTGGCATTTTGAGAAAACCAACATTCTCCATGGGCCTCATTCCGAGTATGGCGGTAAGGGATAGCGGCCACCGCTAACGAGAGCGGTGGCGGTAATCCCTTACCACCATACTCCGAGTTCCCTTTGCGCCATGGTGGTTTTAACACCTGCTTTTAGCAGGTGTTAAAAACCATGGCGCTAAGGGACCTTGATGTTAATTACGCCACCGTAATTCACGGTGGCGTAATTAACGCCTTCCCCACCCCCATTATGCCCTATGGGGCAAGAATGGGAATGGGGAAGGGTAAATGGGGATTGGGGAATTACCGCCCCGCCAACCTTGGAATGGGGCGGTAATTCCGCTATCCACCAAGGCGCTGCCGGTCCGGGTACGGCGTCAACCAAGGCGTTAATAGCGCCATTGGTTAGCGCCGTACTCGGAATGAGGCCCCATGACTCTAATCCTTTCCATTCAGCTATTAGTGTATACAAACACTCCATTGATGATATTATCATTGTATGGGACAACATTCAAGATGATTATACAGTTTTTCTTCCATGGATTAACACCCTGAATACTAATCTCAAATGTACAATGACCAGTAGCAATCAATCTTTACCTTTCTTTGATCTTCTCATCAAGATCAGTGAGGGCCATATCATTGTAGATCTGTTGCGTAAAGAGACGGATAGGAATAATATACTCCACTTTGATAGCTTCCACTCTCAGTCGTTACGAGAACGTATTCCTTATGGGCAATTGTTACGAGCTAGATGAAATTGCTCTAAATTAGTGAATTCTTCGTCCCAAGCAGATATCATCTCTGACAGATTACAGGTAAGAGGTTATCCTTCTCATTTATTGCGACAGTCTCGGAAAAGGGAGAAAAATCAACAGCGTGACATTCTATTGACCAAGAACAATAAGGCCAACATTACTAATACATGCATTGTGTGTGTGACCACCTACAATACTCACCATAATGCCATTAAAAAGATTATTTTTAAACATTGGCACTTGCTACAATTCAGCAATCTGGACTTGACATGCCGCATTTTTGCCTTTAAGAAAGGGAAACATTTAAAGAATTGGCACTCACGAGCAGCCAGGGCCAGTGTTAACAAAAAAATACAGCCAACACTTTCGGCCCTTTGGGGCCTCAAACCTGTACTTGGCCACTTTCCATGTGGCTCTTGTCAATGCAAATCTACAACTTCCTGTACATCAGTTATGATGAATGGCAAATCATGGTATTTCAAACACCACACCACTTGTAACACTTCTAATGTCATTTATGTCATTATCTGCCATTGCCTTAAAACATACATTGGCAAAACATCCAGACCGGTCAAAATCAGGATAACTGAACACAAGTCAAAATTTCGGACTAAAACCTTAACATCGCCACTTGTAGCCCATTATTTGGAAAATAATCACAGTTGTGATGACCTTAAATGGGGGGCCCTGGAAAGGGTAGTTGGTATGGATTCATTGAATATAGCAGCAAGATTGTCTCAGCGTGAACAATGGTGGATGTATAACACCTTAAGTTACCAAACAAGCCTCAACCACTAAGAAGAATGGCTTCACTGCGTACCCTAGAATATCTTTACATTAGTATATTTGCTTATATCTAGCATTGCTTTTGCCAGCATTTTGTAAATCTTTACTCTACTTTCAATATGCCTATTTGGGTATACCCCCCCTTTTAGTTTCCCTCTAAGTGTGAGGCTATATCAAAACGATTGCACTTGTGGATGTTGTACTCCCCGGTTGATTATAACTATGTGTTTGTCGTTCTTGTTTATATCAATGGGATTCCTTTCTAAGTTTCAAAACATTGCCTTTGAAGTCCTTTCTTTATAACCATGACTTCATTTGTCACAGCACTGCATTCTTTTGACTTTGGAGTCACTTCTAGGATGGATTATATAACCACCATCATTTTGTATCTTCCAGAGTTTTCTATAGTGGTTGAATTTTGGGCACGGTTTCCCATTTCCTGCTAGCGATTTGTTTGACAATTTAGTTCTACACGTATATTGTCACTTATGGGCTGATGCAATTACAGAGTATCAGTTAGACTTTCCAGTCCTCTTTTTATACCCATTACTTTCTTCCAGCTAACTAGCGTCAACACAAACGTGCCTCCATGCTATTTATACTACCCACGGGAGCCGCGTGTAGTTTAGTCCCATTGCCAGGCGTGTTTAACACACTGCAGCTCTGCATATTCAGCACTGTCCATGTTTGAGGTGAGCACTTATGGACTTGGCATGATACTCGGCATTCGTGTTGGGGCTTTTTGTTATGCACCCAATGCCTTTTTGGCAGCAGGGCTATTAGAATGCACTATTATGAAGACCTGTGATCAATTTGCAGCCGTATAACATCACAGCATTTTTTCCGATTTTCAGATTCATACCTTGTCGATTCAAATAGACACTTGTCTGTGCTGATATTTTACCTTATTGACACTTTCTTTGTTCGCATTGCAAGTTTTATTTCAAATGGACAACATTTTTATGGAGACTTTGACTCTATAAGGGCAGCTTTGGAAACCTGTGTATGCATTACGGACTAATATCAGTACCATTGATATATTGATACAATTGATAGCTAGGCATATTTTGGGTGCCGGCATTTTCTAGTCATGATAGAGGGCCTATGGGCCCCTACATAGTATGGATACATTTTCAGTGATGCTGCTTCTTTAGTATTTTTAGTGACACTGCCCATTTTATTATTTGGGCCAATTGTATTGGCTCTTCATTGGGCAGTCTACATTAACTAGTCTTATTTTTCTTTTCTTCCATTAGAGCTTTGATGATTATTATTATTATTATTATTATTATTATTATTATTATTATTATTATTATTATTTTGCATTTTAAAGTGCTCACACAGCCCGCGGGCATTGAGGCGCTGTTACAGGAATTGTTTTTTTTTAATTTTTTTGTTTGTCTTAGTTGCTAACGTGCTTAAATACCCAGAGGTTTCTAAGCGCGGACCCGGGGATCGAACCTGTGTTGCTTCGTGTCATCTTGCTTCCAAGGTGAGAACGTTGCCGCTGAGCTATCCTCCCTATCATGGCCCTTTTTAAATGGAAATTTGACGTCCATATAACCTACTGATAACACCTATTGATATCCACTTGCATCAAGATTGGATGAATTTTACTTCATATCAATGGAGGTTCGTAGAGTCTTCTTTTGGTCTTTCACTTTGTTTCTTTGCCTTTTGGACATTTAGCCACGTTGGGGGAAGTATGGATGGTATTAATCCCAGTCCCATTGTTATGTCTCTGCAGATTAATTTCTTCAGTATCTGCCGTAATGCCGTGGTGGTTGGATTCTGCACCTTCACTGAATGTAACAAGGTCATTAGAATTTGGATCTGTTAGTTTGCTAAAGACTTTTTTGTTTATGTTAAATACATTTTGGAACTTTATCTTTCGTTATGGGGCTGCTAAGCTTGTTCAGGTTTTTAAAATTGATGTGTGTTTTTTGTCATTTTACAGATAACAAGTGGATTGAAAAATGATTTGAGAAGAAGATTTCCTAATCATCAATTAGTAATCAGCAAGCTTAGATGTGAATCGATTTCTACATATGTTTCTGTACAATCATTGTTTAACATTAAACTTGTGATAATTGTGTCCTGATGAAGACAAATATATCAGTTCGTCTGTCTCTTGTTTGATTTGTTTGAACTAGACATGACGATTTGTCGAAACTACAGAATAACTGGATACCTTGAGATATGTACAAATTAAATTTAGCAAGGTACTAGTAGTCGCCACTTAGTACTTTTCTGTTGTGTGTCCCTTTGCATTAACAGAGCACTGTGACATTCAGCACTTGTTGTTGTGTGCTTTTCTTTCACTGACATAGCACTTTATGACCACTTGGAGATTGTTTTGACATTAATATTGTCGATTTAGAAATCCATAATTTGAGAGAAATACAGCCATTAGCCCTGACTACAGCAGGGCATTATGTAATTAGGTCTAATCAGTATTACATGCTATTCAATAGTGGTATTCTCTTTTCATTTAGACTAAGTACCTCTACATTTATATGTCTTTTTATAACATTTTGTACAAGTTTATGGTACATTTTGTGCTCATTATTTTTTACACTATTGTATGTACTTTATCAATAAAATATGACTATGTAATTCTTTACTGACTGAGCTTATCCCCTTTGTTTGTATAATGCAGTCGAGATTATTTGCACATTTTTCGTATTAATTTGCCCGTGTGACCATTGCCATTGGTTTCTTGATTACGTACGCTCCCCTGGTCAACATTGTAGGGGATACCGATCCTTTTGTTCCTATATGGAGCATTGCAGCACTGAGGCATTTTGGAAAGAAAAGCTGCCCTTTTTTTGCTCAATGCAAGAGATTCTAATGGTGATTCCATGGAAAGGAGACAAAGAAAAGTGCTGAAAATGATACTTTGAGAAGAGAAAATGGTGCATTCCCTTCGAAGTGCAGGTGGGGAAAGGGAAAGAGGACCAAATGGTTAGGTTGGCACTTTGGGGAGGTCAGCAGAGTCTGCTTTAGATCAAATCATTTTATTTTTATACGTTTTATAGGATTTTAGTTTTGTTATGTTAAATCTTTCCCATTAAAATATTGCAATGACCAGTGTCCACACTGAAACTATTTGCAATAAAGATGCTACTTCACCGGCAATAGTCATGAGCCAAGGCCAATGACTGTCACCCATATCCTCCTACACTAGTAAATGACAAAGTCTCAACAGTCATGGCCATTGGCCACAGCCTTCACTTGTGGCATCTGTCCACTTGGCAACACATCATATAAAAGGCTGTAGTTACTGGCATCCTAAGTTCTCCATCACTAGTAAATAATCAGGTACCAACAGGCAGGACCTACATATAGACATGAAAGTCCATGGCTCACTGCTCAAAAAATTAAAGTCTTACTCATCCCAACTATCACTCTACATGTGTACCCCTCATTTTTTCAGTTCTGCTCACTGTGACATTTATGATATCATCTTTGATGTCCTGGTTGTTAGTCATAGCAGTGCACGGTGGTGGCATGAGTTATGGTTGCTTAGCTTACCATAACTGGCAAATTTCTGGGTTTTTTTGGTTTTACTTGTAATCATAACGTCCCTTTAACAAAGCCTTTTCACAAAATTTCATAGGTTTTTATTCGTGCACATTAACCAAAACATTTGTTTAACACAGTTTTTTTTCACTGAATTGCATAGCTTTTTACCAGTGCACCCTTAATATACTACAAGTTCCTTATATTATACTCACCACTAATTTAGCAGATCTAGAGTCCGCTGACAGTAAGGAAGGCTGCGGACATCATGTAGTATTCACAAAGCCCAGAACGACTGAGTACAAGAGAAAATGTTGTACTCTTCAACCAACAAACACATATACATAAAACAAAATTACTTTTATTTACTACACACACATATACCTTTTTGCCCAAATAGTCTTCTGAAAATGTACACATTATTTTTTTCATTTAGCACACAATATAATTGAATGCACCAGCACAAACCATAACTGTACACCTCATATATTATTTCAGTACATCTCGTCATACAGACTCACATACACCAGGCGCTCAGTCCAAAACAACATCTTACCAACTAGTAAGTACACCATATTTATTTCTTTATTATTACAATTCATTATGTAAACATTTCTTATAAGCAAAAAGCAATGTTATTATTTTATTTTAACAGAAATGGCAAACACACTTGAGGGATTGGAAGAAAACTTCACAAAAGAAGAAATGAGTGATGATAACAATTCTAATGGTAACCAATACATCTTTCAATATAAAGAAATAACGTTATTTATACAGAGCTCAGTGAAATAATAATTTCTTCTGTTCTTATAATACATACTGTACATGACGAAAACATACCCCAATTTAATGATGGAGAATCCCAAGAATCACAAAGACAATCTCTATCCTCACCTGTACATAATGAAATCATGATCTTGTCTACAAAATTGGATGAACTTAGTAATGAATTTAAGAAACTTTTATTAAATTATGTTAAACATGGTGTTATTTGAAATGTTGATTATCACTGTCCTTCTTGTACATGTCTCTCTTATCCCCCAGCAATCATCCCCCATAAAATTCCCAAAATATGAATGAAAGTTGCTTTGATGAAACTTCACTCCTTCCCTCATCATGATCATTGTATAGAAATTCCAAATTCTCCCATTTATGTTTCCCATTCCGATACCCCATGCCTTTCATAAAGAAATGTATTTTTATACTATAATTACCTTGTATATTGTTCTGTCATGTTTCTTTTTTTACCCCAATTAATAGTCCAGGGACCATTTGACTGTCCAGGGTGGCCGTTTATGAAAGGGATTGTCCGTGGACACTGTGCTATGTCTGGACATGTCCGTTCTTGTATGACACACTTTTAATTAGTTCACGAACTGTGCACCAGTTTACCGATATCGATGCGCATGCGCCCTGTGGTCTCCCATTCCATGCTGTCCACGGACAGCTGTCCCCTCTGCAGACGTCCAGGAACGTCATAATTTGACCGCACTTGTGTGGCTTGAGGGCGTGTCCACGGACAGTGTCTGTAACCACAGACAGTTTGAAACTGCATTACTGGCCAATCTAGGATGTTTCAAGTTGAAAGTTTACCCTCCTAGACCCATCCTCAGTTGATCTGTCAACTTTTTACAACTTTCCAAGGGCTATTTTCAACTCGATAGTCCACAGACATTCACAATGTCCACGGACGGTTCCTTGGAAGGGACCCACCCATTACTTTTAGTCATTCTCAAACACCAGGAGAAGACCTGCTTTGCAGAATTTTCAAAACCTGCTCCAATGGCATCTGTCATGGCCATTCCCCCTCCTCAGGCTCCACCACCACCACAACAACCATCTGGAGGGCCTGGACAGGGGAACAGTTGCAGAGATGCAGAAGAGGGTGAAGAGGAAGAGCAATATGAGGTAGAGCCAGTGCCTACCTCCAGTGCTCGAAATGAGTAATGGGTGTGGCAGTTTTTTCCACCGTTTTTGTTGTACCAAGGGCTCAGGCCTCCAAGGAGAGATGCACTGAGTGCTACATCATACTCAGTTATGGAAAACCTGGGCTGTACTCCTATGGGGACCACCTCCATTCACTGCCACACCAGATCCAGCCACCCAAGTGCTCTGAGAAAGGCTGTTCCTTTCTCAGGGAGAAGCAGGTTGACAAGCTTGACATCTTTTTCGTCTCCTCCTACCACCACACAGACTACTCCTGTCGGGCAGAGGATATCGTTGGATGCCTCACACGCCATACAGGATGCTGTTGACCCTTACCTTCTGAGGGTCACAGTACTTCGTACTGTGACACACCGATACACAGGAGGGAGCAATTTTGAAGAGCTTTCAAGGCCACAGTCAAGGAGCACAAGAAACACTGTAACCTACATTAAATTTAAGGCCCGCCCAACATCTTCCTCTGTCCACCTGCCCCTCCGTCTCTGTGGTTTGCACCCCTTCGCTCACACCTTATCTTGCGTCTCATGTAAAAAACAAAGAAAGCCAAAAAAATAAAAAATAAAAAACACACATGAAAGGTTCCTTTAGGGGCCACCTTTCACAGTTAAAAAATTGAACTAAGTATACAAATAAATTTTTGTTCACATTGTGCATTGATTTCTCAATTTGTGGACAAAATACATTCAAACGCATCCACATTTGTCTCTGAACTATCTGAGAAAAAAATATTTTTGAATGTGGAAGCAGTTCCGTCAACTTTCAAAATGTATCCTTCATGGCAAACTGTAAGGAAATTCTGGTTACATAGCGCAAACTGTTGCCTCCACAGTGAATTCCACCCTACTAATTTCTCGAACTCTATACCATAAAACTTGAAATTCTTCTAATTCAAGATTGCCAGACAATCCACACTTCTCACAAATACACCTTTAGCGAATGGACCCAGGAATCAACCACAATCCAGACACTCTGCTTCCTCAAGACCCTAGCCATCTTCACTGCACACAACAAAGATAACTCTTGCTACACTGTGTTCCTGCACACCACACACCACACCAATGAAACCTGATTAGCTGATCCCCCTATGTCTGCAGACATCCACAACTGTCCGCGGTCTCTGTGGTCCAGTTTCCATGCCAGGGATCCTTAAAAAACCTGGATGGCACCATAGTACAGGGCAGCCCGTTAACCCTTTTTACTTTTATGTTTGTAACACTCCCTCATTGGCTGCTATCAAACAGTCACACATCCATCCACCAATCACATTAAAAAACTCTACATGTATCCCTGTCATCTCAGTTTAGCACTTCAGATGTACTCTTGAAGTCTCACAGTACACTTCTACTGTTACTCACAGCCACCTGCATCAGAAACTACTGTATAACTCTCCAAGATGTTGTTTTGCAGATTCAACAAAAGCTGCATTTAACAAGACATAGAACACAGTATTCTTAGATTTTGTTAAGTATTTTTTAAAACTCTTTTACAAATATATATATTTAGGGTTCCTACCAATTAGCCTGTAATAAGCTCCTCAATAAGCATATTCTCTTTTTTAACCACACTATTAAATGCCATGTCTTACAGCAGTCAGCACCTGCTCACATGAAGTGGCAGTTACGTACAATGATGTGCGTTTAAAAATGTTTCTTTTTAGGAGCATGTTCATGAAAGTTCAATAATGCATATTGATAAATGTATATGCCCCTCCAAATATAGAAGATTTAGAAGCTCTACACAATGGAATAGAAAGCTGCTTGTTATCAATAAATGAAGCCTGCAATTCACAATTAGCAATAGTGGGGGGGTGGGGGGGTGATCTAAATGCAAGATGCCTTGATAATACAGAATGTGCTGAGTATTGGGTCTCATTATGAGTCCGGCGGTAGCCGTGCTGGTAAAACTGGCAGGCTGCTGCCAGACTTGTGGGGATTTACCGGCTCTGGACTTGCCAGAATTACCATTACAGCCCCGGTGATCCAGTTATTCCGGACTTGGCATTCGATAAATCCCCATTCCCATGGAGTCCAATAGGACTCCATGGGAATGGGGAATTGGAAACACTGGCACCATGTGGTAATGGTGCCGGTGTTTTCGCATCCGTCTGCAGCCAGTGGCGTTAGGCCCGCCAGGCCAGACCTGGTGGGTGTAAATGCACACAGCCACAGAACTTGTAGTCAGCCGGTCTGGAAAACTGTGCCAGTACGGTTTTACTGCCTAGAAAGGATACAGAGCTTCGAGATATGACCCACTTCAAACAGCGACCATGACATTTTAGCTCTCTAAATTGATATACAGACATGTGAGAGCCGCCCCAGTGGTTGTAAAAATATTGGAGTGAATCATGCTGGTAACGCCATTCTTTGGACAGGAGACCATTTAGACAAAATTAAGATGGCAACTCGTGATTTTCATGAAAATATAATGTGGTAAATTATGTATCTAACGTAGATGAAATACAAAACAAATTTTATAATATACCAAATAAGTTGGGGTCTACTAAAATACATAAGCATGTCATTAAAATTCTTATAGATACGATGGGGTGATTCACAATGGAAAACGAGAGATGCCCAAAAAGTTGCAGAATCTTTATAAAATGGGGCTGAAGCTAGATGAAATAATCCAACAAAAGAACGTAATTAGAAGAAGCTACCAACGGTGGCTACGAAGATGGAAATACTCGATCTGTAACCAAAATGTGCAATTGATGATTAAAACGCTTAACAACAATAACACAAACACTATATGGGCTAAACTATCCAGTGTAAAAGGAGAGGCAAACAAATCTATAGTGACCCCTATCCAAGAAAGTTCATGGGTAGCTTACCTCCAGCAGAAACCTGATAATCAGGAGGTGGCTGGTATATCAAAACAGATGGGGGAAGGGTGGCCCATGAACTTCACTCTAGACATGGTCAGGACCGCGATACAAAAACTGAAAGACTCTAGAGCACCGGGTCCCAATGATCTAGCAAATGTTATATTCGAACATAACCCAGAAGAATGGGCGATGAAATTAAGTGTGCTTTTTAAAAAGGTATGGCAGAGACATGGTATCAAGCAATAATTCTCCCAGTATACAAAAAAGGAGCATGTAGTCTCCCTGAAAACTACAGTTTACTATCATTACTTGATGTTTCTGGCAAGTTAATTTCAGCATTTGTCTGCAAAAATTGCAGAAGTGGGCAAATGATCGAAATATTCTGCACTTTACCCAAACAAGGTTTAGAGCAGGTGCAATCACAACACATACATTTAGATTGTTGGACTCTGTTATAGAAGAAACATGTGATGCAGCTGGAACAACCTTGTAAGTAGTCTTTATTGACTTCGCCACTGCATTTGATAGTGTATATCGGCAGAGACTTTGGGGTAAATTAAGGAGTTGGAGCTGCCCACTTTGGTTGGTGAATATTCTGGAGAGCTTACACCAGGATACACAAACAGGGTGAGGCTCTCAGCAGATTGTAGTACTACAGCCCCAATAGGGATTTATAGAGGAGTGTGTCAAGGTTGTACCCTGGCAGCACTTCTCTATAATCTATATATAGCTGACCTACCAGAATGGCTATTGCCTAGTGTTGGGTGTAGCTCAAAATGAGGAGGTTCGACCGTGCCGTGTCTACTTTATGCAGACGATTTAGTTTTATTGAACTATACATATCTTGGTGTTAAAAATATGTTTGTGTCCCTGAATAAATATGTAATAGAGAATAAATTAAAGATAATTATGGGGAAAACCAAAATAATGTCCTTCTCTACAAAAAGGCGACACATCCTGATTTTGTTACTGACTTGCGAAATATTGAATATGTGGACACGTATCCATATCTCAGTTTAAATATGAGCAGTAATGTCCAATATAAATACATAGTAGAAAATAAGTAAATAAAAGCACTAAGATTGACTGAGAAAATTGCAAAATTTGCTAGAGAAACCGCAGGTTTTACATTTAAAGGCATTATAATTTTGTATAAGCAATGTTTTTGCCCGATGATTCTGTACGGTTTGGAAGCCCTAGCAATTAAAGATCTGTCATGTTTAGCTGTCGTAGAAGGATGATTTTGGAGAAGTATATTCAGACTTAAACCATCCACCCCAATACAATATATACGCCTTGAACTGGGACTAATTTCATTGAAGGGTACTCGTTTGAATAAACAAGGCATTTTTCATTTAAAAATTGATTCAACTCTGAAATGCATGCTCTTGCAGTTGCTAAAAATAAGAAACAGCTCTAAGATAGCTTTGAGAGACTATCAGAGGCGCTGTTTAAGATAATAGATTGGTACCCAGTTTACTCCAAAAAGACCCCATATGGAATATTGAAGCGAATACTAATTAGTAGAATTGAGAGGTGGGACTGGGTTTGTAATTATGAGCGCTTAGAGTCACGTCGTAGCTACAAATTTGTGGCTAGAGTGACACATAAGTATGTACAAACCCAATTATATTTAAGAAACTGTCCTTGTCCAGCAGTTAGAGACTTGCATTTGAAATTGTGCCCAAATCAGTTACCCTTGTTAGGACTGATGGGTGCACAATTAAAAATACCTCAGAATGAGAGAGTTTGTAGAATATGCAAGAAACAAAATAATCTGGAAACACCCAAACATGCTTTTTTCTGAATGCCCTGCCTTAGCGACAGAGTACATGACAATTATGGTCCATTTAGCACATGATTATGATAAAATAAAAAGCAATGCTTTCTGGCTATATTGCTTGAATTCAGAATATCAGAAAGTGCATATAGCATTATATCAATTGTGGATACAAATTAAACAAGCACTGAATTTGGCTAACCATTAAATAACTGAAATCTAGCAAAAAGATAAAAGTGGAAATGGGATGTATAACAGGATTAAGTAGACTGCAGTACATAGGTATGTGTATATATAGTGGGATTTTAATGGATTTTAAGTATAGAATATAATGTATTGTTTTAACCAGTAAAGAGGTTGAGAAGTATAAAAGGTAAATTGATTGGGGTTTAAGTAAAGTTAAGATGATGAGATATACGCCATGACCATGATTATATTGATTACACTGATAGATAATACGATGAAATATTAGTTTTAATAAGTGTATATCCTAGTAACACATGGAATTATGTGAAATTAAGTGTACTGTGTTTTAAGATGTGTCTGAAAGAGTGAAATGTGTGCTTCGTTTTAAGTTTAAAAAATGTAAAGGGTAATAACTTGATGATGTAATTTTGTAAAGTTTTTATAACACTAAACAAATAAATAAATAATATGTGCAGCACTGTATGTAGCTTTATTCTAAAGGAAAGGAAAATCAAATTGAAAAGATGTGTACAACATTTTCAAATGGCACTTGGTGTGTGGATGTTGAATATGTTGGCAGTACATGCATACTTGCCAAAATGACCAATTCCATTCTAAAGGTGCTTATCAAGTTTTGTTTTTTTCTTTGCATTCTGTGACTTGTAATTCCACCCTCCCACAACACAACTCGGACTTCTAACTATATTAATCAATACATTAAAAAAGTACTTCTAAACATGTGCAATGTCAATTTAGATACGATTTCAAACTTCTGTGAAGGTGAATGGATCCACATAAGCAGCACAGAACCATATTTCAATGAAGGGACTTAGAAACAAGAGCAAAAAAAACAATTGCCATAGATTGTAATGGACAAGGGTATGAAATGCCAGAAGACACCATTATGGCAAAAGACACCCTTATAGAAAAAAACGTCCCCAACAAACCGTCTACCATATGTTCCTTTCACCCATACAAACTGTCCCATACACAAATGGACATGCAGCTCAATATGTAACATGCGCCAATAATCCTTTAAATCTTTACAACAATTCCTCAATCACCATGTGGAGCTAAAAAACAAAATAGAATGAAAACTTTACAAACCCGGTGTGCAGTCACACTGGACTTCGAGGACATTATTAGCCTGCATTTCAGGAACTGCTTGCAAAAGCACCTTCCACCACATGTTAGCAATACACCATTCCACTGTACGAAATCTTGTGCTTAGACTGTACTATAAAAAAAAGTCCTGCTCTAGAACTCCAAAATTTAAATAACATTGTCCTACATGGAACAGCCAAATAACTCCTTTGAGAAATAGAACACATCCAAAGTAATTATTTTGGAACTGAAGTTAACAACGAAAATTCAGCAACTTCTCAAAACATTAGCGAAAGCCTCACAAACTCCAACCTTCTAACAAACACATACAAAAAAGAAATAGCTTATTTTCAAAACACACCTGCTGAAATACCCAACCAAATATGTGTATGTTGTCGCAGAACTTTTTTATAAAAAGAGTACACAAATAGTAGATATGGCCTACAAAATAGAGGACAATGAGTAATCCCAATTTTTCCAATTAGCTTCATATCTAACAACAGATAATAAACACAAAATAACTGACCCCTCAATAGTTTGCACATACTGCAATACAAAGCTTGACAATTACCTGATGCATAACTTTCTTTTCCTAACAACTTAGTAATATTCCCACTTCCAAAAGCTCTACAATTTAACTTGTATGATAGCATTTTAATTCAAACAGTACACCCATTTCAAGATATAATATGCCTAAAACCGAAAACTGACAATTTGCCTCCATCTGAGTTGCTAAAATGCATTTGTGGCAAAGTAGTATATTTGCCATTAGATCTTAAAGAACATGTAGAAACTCTGTGAGTGCAAAAAACACAGCACTTTCCACGTGCCGGCTGCACTACCACAGTTTATTGCCTTTATTATTTATTTTATTTATTATTATTTATCTATTTCACCTCTGCTCTGCACTTTCCACTTCTCCCTCCTCTCATGCACTTTCCCCTTTTCCCATTCCCATGCAATTGCGCATTCTTAATGTCACTGGGCCTAGTAAGATTGTTGTTTTGATCTGAAACACTTGTGTATGAACGCGATATAAATAAAATATCATATCTGTAACGCTCACCTGGTTCCCACGGAGGCGCAGGTCTAGTCTGGATTGCTGTGGCCTCTTCAAGCGTGATGCGCAGAGCCCGGAACACTGATTGAACTGGTTCCCCAAATCTTGCTTGACTGGCCCGTAGGAATATCCTTCTGCAGATGAGAAAGGGAATTAACTGTCTGCAGAATAGTGTGCTTGATTCCCCCCTTGTTCCCCTTCGTTCTCCTCTAACTTCCTCCTCCAAACCCCTGGTTTAAGCTCACCTTATGGTTTGGAAGGATGAACTCTCCATCCTGCGTCTGGTGCAGGGGCGCACGTTAGTCCAGTTACTTCACTGGTTTTCAGAATGGCGCTGGCAAAATCCTCTTGACTTTTCTGAGCGAAACGCTGTAAGTATAAAGATTCAAAAGTTCAAGAGTGAGCCCCCTTTTATGTTGTCTTCCTAACTTGTGATCTGTCCTTTATTTCAGATGCAGAATGAAGACGATGCGTTGAAGGGGTTAATTGCCGATGGTAAACTCAGGTGAGTTAGTGAGGGCGATTCCTCTAAATGTCTTTATCATTTCCCAATAATGTCTTTTGTCCTTTCCCCATAGGGGCCGGGGTGCGGTACCTGCCAACGGAGCAGCGCCGACCGGAAATATGGGATGACAGCAAGAAAAGCTGGTAAGTATTATGGCTGTAAATTAGGCTTTCCTCCGGTGTTCCCTTTGCTCACCTTTTGTCTCTTCTTCTCTCCCCTAGGCGCAGAGATGTGGCGACATGTGCTGACAGCCGCGATGGAGCCGGGAGATGTTTTGAGGACAGGTGAGTGAAGAGCGCGCTGCAGCGAGCAACGCAATGCTTTTAAATGGAAGTCCTTCTTCAGGGATGCTGGAGTGAAGATTCCGGATGCAGGTAAGATGTTTGAAATAGTTCGTGGTTTTCACCTTTCTCTTCTCTTCTTTCCTAACAGGAGTTCTTGGTTCGAGTCGGGCGTGGCTGGAGTCCAGGAGCAGGAGCAGACACGGTGAGCATTCAGCTGCTGGAATGCAGAACAACGCGAAGCATGAGCTGCTGTCTGGGCGTGGCTTAAATAGCCTCCAAAGAAGTCCCAGGTATGCATCCTTCCCCAACTAGGTATGTATCCTTCCCTGGCCACGCCCGAGTGAAAAAATAGTCCCTATGAAAAAAATAGTCCTTTTCAGGTCTCTGGGAGGCCTGAAGCGTGCAGCATGGTCTGCATCAGGTAAGTGCACCAAACACCTCCCTATATGAGCCTGGCGCCAAAGGCACCAGGACTGAGTCCAAAGAGCCTCTATAAGGGTCCGCTGGGCTTTTACCCGAGGGCATGATGCCTGCTTCCGGGGGTGCTGAGCCTGGCCTGGTGCTCCGGCGGCAGGCATCATGACAATATCATATCAGTAGATCAATCACTGATTTTAGTAGTTGATGGTGTACCAACAAAAGACAAAAACGGTTGGCAACAACTAATTGACTTAAACAAAGTTAGCCACACCCTACAATATCTCCACAATAATTCAAGATTCACCACCAACTGGCCAATTTGAACGTGTAGATTCTGTTACTGCAGCCAGCATTTTAGACCAGTATACAATTCACCCACTACATGCCACTGACACCATAGAAGATGCATTAGAAACAGATCAAATGTGTCAAGCCAAAGGATCCCCAATGAGCATATGGGAGAAAGATGTAGCATGTTCTTTTCCTCTGCTCTTTCCAACAGGAAAAGGAGGAGGATTTGATGACAGATCCATACAAATTACTGCATCAGAATATCACTTTTTACGGAAGTCTCAAGATTCAGACAAAGTGTAGAATACATGTTCCACCTCCTGTTTGAAAGTGAATGAGCAACTCTATGTTATGGAGTTGCACACACATTAAAACAGGCTCTCATTTTCTAAACATGTTCACTACCCAACTGTTTCAAAAGATAAAAGACAAATATGAAGTTTTGCAGTCAAGTATCACAAATCTCTTGGCAGACATGCGTGGTACAAAGCAATACTGGTTCCATCGTCACGCAGATGTATGTTGTATGCTAAGGAACCTAGTCCCATCAACATGGTTTGTTACTTTAAGATGTGCAGAATACGCATGGGATGACTTCTTACTCACTGCAAATGAAAATAAAGAAGGGTTAGGTATAAAAACACCAGGAGAACTCTGTTCCCTTGAACCTTTCAATGTATCAAGGTACTTTCACCATCGCTTCATTGCCATGCTGCAGTTCATCTGCAATTAAACTACCCCTCCACTCCGAGAAGTGGAACACTTCTTTTGAAGAAAAGAATATCAATCTAGGGGAGCACCACACACCCACATGCTTCTGTGGATGAAAGATGCTCCCAGATTTGGCCACAATCGTGGTGCCACTGTTTTACAGTTCATTGAAAAATACATTACCTGTGATATCCCTTCAGAAAACACACATAGTGACCTACGTAAACAAATCTTACGCTTCCGAAAACATATGTGTGGCAAATGCTGCAGATGTAGATATAAAAACAAAGGTAAACTGTTGGGGAGAAGCTGGATCCCCCCCCAGGGCAGTGGGGGGCCAGCAGCCATACCCTCACCAGCTATGGGAGGCCCCAACACCTCCCATATGGCCCCCAGAAATGCAACAGAGTCCCAAGCAGGCAGCAGCATGTTTCAAACTGCATTTATTTCTAGGCAAAGAAAAAAGAAAAAAGCAAAAGAAAAGCACAGAGCATCGTGCATCGCGAGTTCAGGCGCCGTCTTCCCCCGGGGCTGGCTTGCAAGTCAGCTTTATAATCACACTGCAGGCTGACCTCACAGAATTGGATCAGCTCCCAGAAACCTATCTCCTCCTGTTATTGGCTGCAAAGTGGTAGGTTACATATGTAGCCATTATAGAGAGCCTGATAATTGGATATTAACCTCTTGCGTCAGTGGGTTGATTTAGCTGTGCCAGCCCCCATTATCTAATTCTTAACTTGTTGCAATGTGACTTTGTTCCCATAACTTTTTAGCTGAACAAGCAGTTCGCACCTGGGCTCTGGGCTGCGCCATTGTTGTTACAACTCATGTTTCAATGTTGTGCGAGTCCTTGAGAAAATGTCTTTCTTTCCCGGAAAGAAAAAAAAAAGCACACTGGGTTGCCGTGATTTATTCGCATTTGTGGCAGTCTTATCTTGAATGTGCGGCCTTCGCAGGTCGGACTGGGTTTTTTTCGAGGAACATTGATGAGGCTCCCGCAGCCAGTGTTCAGTGAGTGAAATGAGCTTGGCTGTAATTTTCCTGAAACATGATTTTACACTGTGCATTTAGACCATGTTAATTCATATAGGCATTTGCAAGCCTTTAAACAGGGATTTTTGTGCTTGTAGATTCTGATATTGCAGCATTGATTCTAATGTAGCATGGAAGTTGCACTGTTGGTGAAGTGGGTGTGTTTCAGCATATTTGTCACCCATGGGTGCGCTGGGGCCTGGTTCAAATGATAAGTGCGCTCCTTGTTCTTCCTGCTGTTCTTCTATGTATGCGCTTGGGGTGAGGGGGCATGGGTTTGGTCTCGATTTTCCCTCTTCAAAACACTATACCAAGCATCCAAGTACATCAATGATTACTCTGCAATCATTGCCCTCTTGTGGAATGCAAATATAGACATACAATAAATTGCAGACAATTCCACTGCTACTGTTACTCAAACATCAATAAAAAGATCAACTCAGGAAGTTCGAAAAAGGTACGCTGTTTTGTTAACAATTATCGAAAACAGAGAGTACAACAGACATCAACGGACGTCTCATAGCAAGGTCTCAATGATTTACATAAAAACAAGCTTTTATAGTAAAACTTTGTCATCACTGACGTCACACTATGTGACAAACTGTAAAACTTAAACTTGATTGTGGTTGATCTACATTTGAGAAGTGCTCGGACGTGCTGCTTGGCTGCTTAGCTTCGCAGCGACCAGCAGCTTGTGCATCCTACTTTACCATTGATATCAGGAAAGAAGAACATGGTCAAAGACAGCTACTGAAAAAAGAACACTCTGCACATCCTCCAAAGCCTTTTTTTTAATGGGAAGCCAGTGTTGTGAAGAAAATATGCTTCCCAAAGCAGAGCCACACCAAGTCACGCCAAAGGCCAAACAGCTGACATAAACATGGCATACAAATCACAGAAACACGCTGCGTGAGGCCCTGCCCGCGATCTTCATGACGACATACACCCAAAGTTCCAGGAAATGTAGAGGGCAGCCACCGAAGACCACAGACTGAGGAAGGCTGAATTTTGACGCTGCCAATTCTGGCAAGCCGAAACGTGCTACAGTGCTTATCTTAAAGACCCTTTTTCATGAATAACCTGTTTTTCAAATAATTTATGAAGTACTGCCCCCATTAATATCTAGACATGCAGGCACACACGCTGGCAGATTGGAAGACTATTTAGACATAATCAGGTTTGGATCATGAAACCAAATGAGACCATTAGATTCCTACAAACCAGCTAGTAAGGACTCTTAATATTAGTATTCTGACACCACTGTATAGTAAGAATAGGTCTACTATTGGGTTATACACATGATGAACTGACTCAAATTAATGTATTTCTATGTTGGTTAATACATACTTTGAATGTTTATGCTCAATTACTTTTTTCTTGTTTGTTTTACTAAATTCCAAAATAACACTTTCCTGTTATTTGCTTATGCTTTTATTTACTATTGATTCATCACTTATTTGTTTGCTGATATACACATTCGGTATATATTCTTTTGTCTTATCAATAAATATTGACAAACCTTAGACACTACCTTGTTGCTTTTCCCTTTGGTGACTTTTTGAGCACCAAACTAGTCTATCCAAATTGTAAGTAAAAATATAAACAAATTACTTGGTTCTTTATGTGGATTTCTCTTGTTTTCGTTAAATCTATGTGAAACATCTACGCATACTTTCTATGGGGAGTGTGGTTGTGATTGGGTATCTATTGCCAGATGTGCAACTATGCCCTCCTCTAGTGCAAGTCATCTTCATCCTCATAAAATACACAACGATTTATTGGTTCACAAACTATAGGGCTCTTTGATACGGCTCCCTCTATAATTGGTTGGGACGCTTGTATCCTTATGGAATATTCCACTTGCTAATAGCACATAAACTGGTACCCCAGTAGTTGGTGGGTTCGGGTTGACCATGCATCCCCATCCAATTAGTCCAACATCTATCTTCACTCTTACTTTCTGTCATTTTGTTAGCGTTTGAACATGGCTTTCAAGCCTCACAACTCCAGGGAATAAAAATGGACACCAAGCAAACTTAATAATCTTGATAATGTAATAACGAATTCTCAACATTCGATTATGGAATCAAATGATCAACCAGTGGATCCATATGTTACAGCCTTACAGCTTTTTGTAATCTACTCCTTTAAAACAGCAAACCCAGTTTATAAACCAAAGCATGCATATGACGCAATCCTGTGAGAAAAAAAGCCAAATTCCACAGGAATAAGCGAGTGGTCAAATATCTCGACATTAAGGAGCAACCGTCAACTTTGGAGCTTCTAAAAACGAGATACCAAAATTGTATTAAAAGTTGACAATCGCTGCTATATCAACAAGACGGAGAGTGTATGCTGCTTTCACTTTCATCGAAAACATCAGCTGTGACCTGGAAACTACTAAATAACATGAATGTTTCCACTTAAGTCCCGACACAAATAAATGGGGTGACATTGCATGAATGGCATGACTACTTTCTCATCCCTTATCTCCCTTACATTAGACCAGAACCTCTTGCATTTAGCCAAATAACATCGAAAAATGGTATGCCTGAAAACTGTACATTGAATATTAATTTATGCATCACGAAAGAAGACATAATGTACATCATAAAAAAATTGAGTCGGTCCGGAGCCCCAGGAATGGATGGATTAACTAACTTCATGTTTAAAGAATATCCCGCAAAATGGACAGAGATACTATATGAAGTCTTTCAACGTATTATTCGTACCAACGCCATACCAAAATCATGGTTAAGATCAATTATAATACCGATATATAAAAAAGGAGATGGAACAGTGCCTGTAAACTATAGATAAATCACTCCTGTGGATGCACCAAGCAACATTTCTGCACGATTCATACTCAGAGAGTTCAATAAATGGACGTTATAAACATACAATCGTGATCCTTACCAACTGGTTTCATGGCAGGCATGGGAACATCAGTAAACCTTATGATAATCTCGGCCATCAAAGCCCAATGTGTGAACCAACATCAACCTCTTTATTTTGCTTTTGTGGACTTCGGCACAGCATTTGATTCTGTTCGAGAGAACTCTTAGGTACTAAATTAGAAGCAGCAAACTGTCCTTCAACCTTGATAACTTTGATTATGTTATTACATACGGACAACTCCATTCAAGTCCGGCTCACCTTGGATGGCATTCTATCAAACTCAATACCCACTTTTAGAGGGCTGCGGCAGGTTTGTATTCAAGCATCAGCCCTCTTTATTATTTTTTTTCTGATTTAATAAAGCACATCATACATATGTTAACAGATGCACCAAAGGTGGGCCCTCACCTAGTCCCATGTCTATTTTATGCAGACGACTTGGTCCCGATGTCCAAGACGCCCAAGGGCTTGCAGCAAATGCTGGATGCCCTGGGAAGTTATGCGATACAAAACCTATTAGACATCAACTTAGACAAGACCAAATTCATGGTATGCCCAGGTACTATAGGCAAGAAAAAAATCACCGCTAGAAGCTGTCCATCAGTACATATATTTAGGAGTAAATACAATCAACTTTATGATGCCCCTTACTTGGCCTCTATAGTTTTTGAAAATGTGATTTGTGACCTCACAGGCTAAAATCCTACATGCTCGATATTGGAAGTTCTCTGGTATTGCTTTGATTACATTTTTCATTCAAAAAGTAGCTGCTCAGGTACTATTTGGAACTGAAACTAAGCCAATAATGTCTGAACATTTTTGGTTAAAGTTGGAAGGTAAAAACTGGAAAGAAGTTCTTTGTCTACCTATGGTGGCTATTGTTAGGCACGTACTGGGCATCACTTCATTGTACTGTTTATATTTATGGAAAATATGGGCCTCATTAGGACCCTGGCACTCCTGTAATGATCGGTGCCGGTACGGGACTGGCACCGTTCATTACGGGATGCCCTATTAAGGGGCCTGCTAGCGGGTCCCGCTTTTCACATCTGGTCTAACCAAACGTGAAAAGCAGGACACGCTAGCAGGCCAGGATGCTAACAACGGGCCCGTATTTAACGGGCCCGTTGTTAGCATCCTCCCCATTCCAATTGAGCCCTATGGGATTCAAATGGGAATGGGGATTGATTTTTATCGGGTCCAAGAAAAGGGCAATTACCGTGTCCGCCAAGGTCGGGATAACCCTGTTATTGCCCTTTCCTTGGACCCTGTAAAAAATCATTACCAGCGGCAGCCGTGCCCTTAATAAGGGCACAGCTACCGCCAGAGTTGTAATGAGGCCCTATGTCTCATATACAGAAAGTGTTTAACGTGTCTATATGGTAACCATCTCCTATCTGTCTTAGCAAACTATATTGATTAATCGAATCATACATTCATTCAAACTTGGAAAAAGGCTGTCACTGCTGCGCTGTTTGAGGCTAATATATCATATGATCTTTTGATTGGTTACCCAACCAAAGCAGAGAGAAGGTTACTGTTGTTCGACTGGATTAAAACTCGACAACTGTGCATGGGCATGATGTTAATCAAAACTCTTTTGCCATTAAATTTCATCGTTCGGATGTAGGTTCCTTGGTTAAATGTCCATCCACCAAATTACGAAATGTATGTTTACGAATAAGATTGAATTGGTGGCCGACATATCAGGTTTTGACCGGATGAAAAATCATCGATCAAACATTCAACATTTGTTGATTCTGCCATCAAACTGAGCAAGTAGAATTATTGAAACATTTTGTGCCTGAATGTCCCAATTTGAGAAATCAGTGGCTTTTCCAACTTAAAAACACTTTGTAAATTGCCAATCACTTGAAGTTGAAACTTTTTGGTCGATGATTTTCTCTTGCATTGAGAATAGATGTAATGCAATCCTTAAATGCCCTTTGTCTAGATGATGTTAAATAGAATGTTTGTTTTTCTTGTTTTTTTGATTTTCCTTGTTTCTTCTTGTACATCAATCTAAATGATCATTGTACAATTGTATTTTAGGAAATCTATGTTTTGTAATATATGAGATTGAAAAGTTGATAACAAAATCAACTAAATCAATAAAAATAAAAAAGGGAGTGTCAGCATGCTCTTTTCTTCTCGCCTCAGCGTTATCTGCCCAAGTCTATTTCCATCTAGGTGACATGACTGGAGGCCACATTTTGAGCTTCTTCTCTATATTCAATGATTTTAAAATGAATAAAACTTGGTACTCATTGGGGGTCATTACGAGTCGGGCGGTAGGGGATACCGGGCACCGGTAAGGAGACCGGTGCCGGTAATCCCCTACCGCCCGATATCGAGGTCTCCTAACGGGAACTGCAAGGGTGGTCAGACCACATGTCCCTTACATGTCCTGCTAAGGGACCAGGACGCAAATAACGGGCTTGCCAATCGCGAGCCCGTTATTTGTGCCCTCACCATTCCCATTGAGCCCTGTGGGGGCTCAAATGGGAATGGGGAATGGTTTGTGCAATGGGGACTTGGTCCCGCCAGGGTCGGACTTGACCGTTATGTCCCCATTGCACAACACCGGACACTGTCACGGTATGGGAGGCAGCATGGAGCTAATTGCTCCATGGCCACTGCCATACTCGTAATGACCCCCATTGTCTTTTTGCTGTACCTTGGCAGGGGCTCAGCCCATCTCTTAAATTCATTGTTTCTCTTGAAGCTCAACAACCAGTTCTCGGCAGCACTGGCCTTTTGACACTGGGCCAACCAAGCCCTCTTGGATTCTTTCTTGCTCATCAGCTACTTGTATTAACTGCGCCACACTTTCGGCTTCTCTTCTCATGGGGTCTCAGTTTGCTAAAACACGATGTGGAACATCCAGATTTCTTATGCATATAAATACCTTGGAGCATCGCCGCAATTTATTCACTATGTTTAGCCAGCTTTTATGATTACTTAGTCTACTTGCGTTACAGCAGCTGTACAATTTTTAAATGGTTTGCTTTTACTACTGTGCTCTTCACACGTATAATCTGCATTTTGGATGTGAACGTTTACTCGATTCTTACTTGGTCACTAAATTCTATATGTTCTCTTCATTTTCTCTTTTGTTTTCTTCTTCTCTGTGTGTTACTTTACGTCATGTGATGTCACCAGTCAGCTCGTTCGTCTTCTCTTGCTCTTCAGGGATCTTCCCCAAGAGACTGTCAGCTCTTTGTGGATACATAAATAAAGATTTTATCAATTGATACTTTGCTTCAAAGGCTGCTGTGTTATTAGCATCACTACAGGAGTCTTGCTTGTCACTATTTCCGTTTCCCAACATATAGGCAACGTAGGGGCAGGATTTCCAGTAGAGGCTTTTGGCTCCTCTTCTACATTCCCAGCTCTGGTTGATTCATCAACCACTCTTTCATCTGTCTCCACATCTAGACATCCTCTCTTGAAGAAGTGCTTCTGGGGGGGTCCTTATCTTCAACACACCCTTCAAAGATCCTACTGATTTTAGATGGTCATCAATGCAGCAGGTCAATCTCTGATCTCTTCATAAATCAGTCGCTTGGGATTTAGCCCAGATTCAAAATCAATCATAACCTTCGTTCCTACTGCTTTCTTTGTTGTCTTCTTACACTTTGTGATTAGTATCCTGACCACACAGAATACAAGCATTATCATGACCAGTAATGCTCCAAGAAACTTGAAAATGTTTGCCATCCACTGTGGAATCCATGAAAAGATCGATGCAAACCAGCTGTCGTCTGCAGTGTCTGCCACTTCATCTTCCATCTTGGTGTGTAAGTTCGTCAGCAATGTTATAGCCTCTGTCAAAGTCCCATTCTTGTCATCGTGCGAAGGTATGAATGTGCAACATGATTCTCTGATTTTGAAACAACCACCTTCATCCATTGCTGTGATCATGTCCAAGACATATATATTCTGGAGTGTCATCAGTTTTATAGCTTCCAGCTCTTCTTTGATCACGTTGAATCCCTTTATGGTAGTGGTAATTGTCTGCAAAAGCTCCCATCTGGTTATTTGTAACCATTTAGCATTTTCCATCGTCTGGGTCCCTGGCATAAAGATTGTCGTAAATACTGACGCAGTCTTGCTGAACAACCAGTGCTCATATGGAATGGCATTGAAAGCGTCCATTGACTTGACTGAGAAATAGTTCTATCTCTTTGTTCGATTGAGAAATCCAAGTGACCTCTTCTTCATTAGATGGCATTAACCTTTGGAAACTCTCCAAAGTTCAGGTTGCTTCTTGGAATCACGAATGTTGGAACATGAATGATCACTATAGAACATAGTCCTCCACAATCTCTGGGTAGTTTTATATAAGCTCTGGATCCACAAGCCCAGTAGTGGTCCATTATCACTACTGTCCCTTCCTTCATTCCTGGTACATCAAAGATTTGTCCGCATTGTTGATTCCTTAGGATGTTTCAACCCACGCATCCAAGACCTACAACATCATTGTGCATTACTGACATGGGAAACATCATAATGGCCACCGGAAAGCATGCTGCTGGCCAGAAATCACCAGAAAGTGCGCAGTGAGAACCTGACAGACAGGCTGCCATCTTCTTTTGCCTCTGTCAGTGTCAATACAGGAGACCATTGCAAGCCCATCATTTGGCTGCCCACAGAACAAAAGCAGACAAAGGAATACAGAGCTGTTCAACAATTAATTTTCTTTATTGCCAAAATTGCTAAAATCATAGGCATGAAACCACCAAAAAAATCCAACTTCTGGTTGGGTGTTCTACATTACTCTACTGCAGAATCAAAATCAATACAATGTTAGCAAGGATCATATGCTATCAAGTAAAACCCCCTTTTTGAAATGTATTAATTTAAGGCAGCTGTCAAAAATGGGTGAAATACCGGTGCCCGACACTGCCCGGAGTTAGAGATCTAAATTCTGACAGGAGACTTGTATTTCAGGAGCTAAACAGTGAACCTGAGTTAGCTGGGACTTCAAAGGCTTGCTTGTCCATGAGAAGTCTTCACACTTGGTCATCTCAGCAAGAAGGCAGGAAATCACAAGGTTCTGTTAATCAAATGGAGAGTGGCACCCTGGACTGATGCCCTGCTAGCAGGAAAACCAGACAAAGGATTCCTTCAGCTGAATAGGGTATGCTGATTTTGGGTGTGAACTGCCAACACTGCCCTGGGGGAAGGCAAGACATCTGATCTCTGAGTCAAGCCAAGTTTCTAGGGGCGGGGACAAACCAATGGGTGTACTGCAGTGGAGGCAAATGTATGTTTTATTAAATTGCTTATAAAATATTGTATCGAGTTAACAGAAATGTACAATTTGGGGATTCTTAATATGAAAAATGCACCCACGATTTGAGACTAAACTGGACGTTGTGGGATATTCTGAGGCCAAGCCCTGTAACCTCAAAACTTACTATAATATGCCCAGAGAGGGTGTGTACCTCCGTGTCAGATTTGATGAAACACCAATATTGCGAAACCCATGAAAATCGCAAATAAGTTGTCATTTCTGAACCCAAGCTCTTAGAAAGAGCAGGGTTGAACAGAGACCTGTCTTAATTAATGTGCAAAGTGTACATGTAATTTCAACAACTTGTGTATCTGGGAAGCATGTCTGGTTATGAAAAAAAAAATCTAAGTAAATGCTAAGGGGAGGGACTTCAGTCAAGCCATAAACATAGCATCACTCTGACTCATTCTGACTCACTACTCTGTTCTCCAGTCAGGTCACAGTAAATCCTTTAACCTATCAGGATCCTCAGTGGGTTGGCCATAGAAAGACAGCCTTCCCACCCACTTTCAAAAGACATAAAAAGAACCACTGAGACCCATATAGGGACATTCATTTTCCACTCTTTAATCAATTTCTGTGCAGCACGCTGCCCGACCATATCCAGAACTTAGACTCCAGATAGACTCCAGAACTTGAAGCAGAGAGGCCTGAACCAAAAGCTGAATCCTTCTCAGCAGGCCTCAGAATCCAGCAACCTAACTAAACTATTCAACAGCCGGGCGAGCTGTTTGATTCTGGTTACAACCCTGTGCCAGAACCCGTCAGACCCAGACCAGACAGCTGTGCAGTGCCGATAGCAGACCAGAGGCCCCACTGTGAGCAGAACCAGTGCTAGAGACTGTCCCGTGGCGAGAGAACCGCAGTCCAAACCTGACCAGATCTGTGACGAGGTCCATTCCAGTCCAAAACTAGGAGTGAGTATCCAGCCAAGAACTTTGCATAGTCATCTCTTAGTCTAAAGTAATCTCATCCTATCCATTTCAACCTATTTAGAACTGCATAGAAATCGTGTGTCCATTCTGTGATTTCAAACCTGAAAAATTGTCATCTGTCATTCTGAAATCTTGACTTCATTTTGGAAAATCTACCTCCATTAAAAAAACGTCCGCATCTTTTGAACCGTACGTCCTAGAAGTGAGATTTAACTGTCATTTTAAAGCTAAGAACCTAAAACGACCTTCCAACTCCTTATAGTTTTTCTGTAATCGAGATCGACGCCCTCGGAAAAAGTGCCGCAAATTGCAATTTGACTCAATTTCACCACTTGTAAAAATAGCTGCTTCTTGCTTTCCACTGCTGAAATTCGTTTTCACTCTGATAATCATTCCTGAATCATTGCTAGTGTTGACCTGAACTAATTCAAAGTAGCTATCACCTACCCTGAATCTCCTATAGGGAATTAAAATCATTTTTAGCATATTTTTCACTTCATTGCAACCACATTTAAAAGTATTTGGCCTGTGTTTTAAAATCATCCCTGTTTCTCTAAGCTTGCTGGGGGGAACGGGAACTGAACTGCTTCTGATTGTATTCCTGAAAACTTGTGTGCCGTCATTTCCATCTTTTCATATTGCATAGGGGGGGAGTGAGTTGTCACAAAGGAAAAAGTGATCAGATTATCTCTTGTTGAAACCATATCCACTTTATTTCTGTGCTGCATTCTTTCCATCATTGCTTTTCCTTGAAACCAAACAAAGTATTCTGCGCTACCTTATCCTTTCTATACCAACTCCTGAGTAATTAAGAAATTGTGCTACTGTAATATTATCCATTGTTGATCACTGTTCATACTCATAAGTGTGCTATCAAATATTAATTTATTCATAAAAGTGATATATATATATATATTGTTTAATTTTTCCAATAAACCTTTTAATTTGCAAAACAAACCTACTTCTTGGCTCAGTGAGGTCAGGGGGATTCAAAGAGAGGGGCATTATATAAGGGTTTATCATCCAGATTTAAGAACTTGACATAAAATCTATAAATAAGGGCTTCCATTGGGCATCCCAGACTAGGCATTGACTTAGTTGGATTGCTGAATTGAAGTTACTTACAGAGTGGGGGCTCGGAGCCGGGGATTCTAGATTAGATCTACCACTTGTGCAGCTTAATACAGTGTGCTAACTGACAAGATACAAAAATCCTGTTGGATCACCACGCTGTGTTCCGCTGTAAAAACACTCCTCAAAGGAACGCTCTAAGGAAACGGTCTGTTTTGCAAAATAAAATACTAACTTCTCTAAGTCAGGAAGGAAATCAATTTCCAGAATGACGACACTGGTAGACATCAAAATAGCGAGAGAGCGCCTCTTACATAAGCTATTTGTGAGAGGTGAGTGGACTCAGCAGGACCAGACGGTGTGGTTGCAGGCAATCGAGACCTTCATGAGCTGGAATGTCAGCGGTCTAGGCAACTACAGAAAGATGCAGAAAATACAACTCTATGCGGAGCGTCATAGCGTTCAAGTCCTATGTTTACAAGAAACCCATGCTCGCTCCGAGCAGTGCGAGAAATTCGCTAAACAGTGGGGACCCCAGAGGTACTATACAAACTACTCCACTCAAAGTAGAGGTACCCTCACTCTAATTTATAGGAACATTAGATTCAGTTGCTCCCAGTCGCATGTGGATCCCCTGGGAAGATATGTACTTATTGTTGGTAAACTGCAAGATCTGGAGGTGGCTGTTCTGAATCTATATGGACCTAACATTGATGACCCTGACTTTTACCTGCACCTAGCCTTGATTCTTGAAAGTTACCCCCAGATCCCAATCATATGGGGTGGAGACTTCAACACGATCTTAGATGTCACCCTAGACAGGTCGGGCTCTAGACCTCGTCAGCTCTCAAGGGCAGTTCACAACTATACCCCGACTTGCTGTGGTTGACGCTTGGCGCCTAATGTACCCCGACTCCCGCATGTACACCTATTATTCCTCAGTCCACGATTCCCACTCTAGAATAGATAGATGGCTCGTATCTGACATACTAATTAGATGCCTATCCCACCTGGCAATCCTCCCCAGGACATTGTCCGATCACTCCCCGGTGGTCATCTCTCTAACCTGGGGGCATGACTCTGGAAAGACTAGGCAATGGAAAATGAGACCCCATGTCCTCCTGGACCAAACCTTCGCCTCCGAACTTGAGTCCTCCAACGAGGAGTTTTTTGAGTTCAACACAGATTCAGTATCCTCACGGTCCACCCTCTGGGAATCGTTCAAAGCATACGTCAGGGGTATCGCCATATCTAAAGGTTGTGGTATTCTGAAACATATTCGGGTGGATACCGCTGACAGCGAATCATCCCTGGCCACCCTGGAATCCCAATATGCACAAGATCACTCTCCCACGGCACTGGCAACACTGGGTCGGGAGCTGGATAGATTCCGCGGCCTTGCAGAGCGTGAGATTAAATTCCTTGATGGTCCCCGGGCAGTTAGACGATACGGGGAGGGCGAGCGGCCAGGCCGTGTACTGGCCAGGCTAATTCGCCACGAGTTTGGCACTCCCAACATCCCGGCAATTGAAAGGGCCGACGGTACGCTGGCTACCTCATCTCAGGACATCAACACAGAGTTCCTTACATTTTACACATCCCTATATGCGAAAGCCGATGAGCCCTGTGTCTCAGAAATAAACGCTTACCTGGAGGAACTCCATCTCACGGCCCTATCTATGGATGCTTCCGCTTCCTTAGAGAGACCCTTCACCATCGAAGAGCTGACCGAGGCCATCGAGGCACTTGCTGCGGGCAAGGACCCCGGCCCAGACGGTCTCCCCATGGACTTTTACAAGCGGTATAAATCTATCTTGGCTCCACAATTACTAGCACTATGGGAGGAGGCCTGCGAAGTAGGCACACTCCCCCCTCTTTCCGTGAGGCCATGATAGCAGTTCTCCTGGGGGGCGTGGCCTGGAGCTCATGGCGTGTAGTGGCTGAGTCGCAGAGGTCTGGCCGAGACGCCGCATCTGGATCCTTTCGCCTGATTTAAGCCGCATCCATGAAGATGAAAAGCGGCTACGAGTGCAGCTGAACCGGCCCCCGACGGGACCTTGCAGTTTCTGGGGGAATCGGAGTCTCGGTGCCTGAGAATTCGCCTCTGAAAAGTTCTCCCCTTCCTCCCTCAGATGAGTTCTAAGATGGCGGCTTGCCTCTGAATTCGGCGCCGAGCGGAGCAGCGACCCCCTTCACGGCCGCTTCAGTGTATAAGCTTGGAGGCACGTCGGAGGCCAGTCGCAGATGCCGTTGTGCCCAACCTCCCACCTCAGCACGCCTTGGCAGCTGTCCCTGGCGAACCACACCACACCGCAGGCTGCAGCGAAACCCCACCCCCACTGACGAGGGAGAGATAAGCCAGCCGGGGAGACAAGCGGAGGTCCCAGCCCTGAATCACTGGGAGCGGACCGCTGCTACCAACCCCAGATGCAATTGGGGTGAACCCTGACCCACGATTAGGAGGAGAGTTGCAGTCTCGGAGCCCGCCAGCCACGCAATAAGAAGGCGACACACGGACTTCACGGGATCGGGGAAGCCCGGTCCCGAACTCAGCCCCAGCGTGGAACTTGAGGTGAGGAGAACTGCGGGAGGGACGCACAACCAGCTGGGCCACTGAACCTTCCACTAAAGTGGACTATAGCCGCACGCCACTGGCACGTCCACAGGCACCCTCTGGAACATACCTTAATAATATAAACAGATCCATCTGGCCTAAGTGGACATTTTCAGGAGTGCACTGCACGCCATTCACCGACTCTCCATTAAACTCTGGTGCCAATCTGAATAACGCCCTCTGGACGCTGGGAGCCTTGTGAACAGCCCCCTCAGAACCGCTGCCACGAAGGAGAATGCTCCCCTAGAATTAATCTGGGAACCTGACTTTGCCAAGCCAACGAGGCCCTCCCAGGAGGCACTCTAAGCTACCCAGGGTCTCCCAGCGGAACCCTGGTCACGAATCTCACGAGTACCCACTCCTCTGCTGGCACCTCCAGGCCAACGCGGTGCATGGTCACATCACAGGCCCTTCAAAATGTCCACCAGAAACAAGGCAAAGAGAACCACCATGGATGCTTACGTATCCACCAAAGCGAAGTCCCCTCCACGACCAGGACCCTCTACCCCAGCCCAAGCAAACGCACTGGAATCCTCGCAAAATCAAGCCCAGGTGCTGGAAGCTATTGCATCCCTGCGGACTCCAGAATTAGTGAGTTCAAATCGGAACTACAACTCATGCGGCAAGATGCCCGTAATTTAACTGAAAGAGTGACAACGGCTGAGACGACCATAAAAGAAACGTCCGATAACACAAAGGAAATGAACACTAAAGTGGTCGACCTGGAAAGAAAGGTAGCCGTACTTGAAGACAGGGCAGAGGAGGCAGAGGGCCGGGCCAGGCGCAGTAACGTCAGGATACTGGGAGTCCCTGAGGGAACCGAGGGATCGAACCCAACGGCCTACATAGAGTCCCTGATACAACAAGGGGTAGGGGCCGAGAAGTTAACACAAGGATTCTCGGTTGAAAGGGCGCATAGGTCCCTACAGAAAAGACCACCACCCGGTTCCCATCCCTGCCCTATAATTGCTAAAATACTACATTTCCAAGACAGAGAAGTCATCTTACGCCACTCTAGGGAGGAGGGACCCATCGAAAGGGGAGACGCCAAGATATCCATCTATCCCGATTACACCCAGAAAGTCCAGAGGGAGAGAAACTCATTCCTGCCGATTAAAGCACGCCTCAGGTGCCTGAATTTGAAATATATGCTGTTATATCCCTCCAGGCTGAAGGTGATTCATAAGGGCCATGCTATCTTTTTGGAGACCACGGCAGCCGCCAATATGTGGCTGGAGGACAACAACTTAGCAGACGGAAGAGGCGACCAACCATTGGAAAACTGAGGAGCCCTCGTCGTAAAAGGTCCAAGATAGGGATCGACACACGACCCGCAAGATAATGCAGGCATAAAGCACATAAGAACCAAGTAGGTAAACCAAACAACAGTTAGCCACATAGATGCGGTCCTCGCTCGGCCCCACGCCAGGCACAGGGCCCTACCCCCACAAACAGTTTGCGGGCAGGTCAGCCGCCTGTCTGACCCCGCTCGTGCCTGATACCCGGATGGGCTCAGACGGTACGAGAGCACCTGAGTACCGAGAGGAGTATGGAGTGGCTGGGCGCACAAGTTCAAGTTTTGTTAAATGTTTTGTTAGTTATGCAGTCTTCAATATACCGAGAAGGGAACGGAATGAGACCGGGTAGTCTCGGAGAGCAGCAAAGGGAGCACGTTGGAACCCAAGTTTGGAGTACCAAAACCATGAGCTACAGCCGTCCCCGGTCACCAGGGGGGACCGGAATGAAACGCTCAATATACCGACGGAATGGCATCCCAACTTAAAGTGATGACATGGAACGTGAGAGGAATGGGCACATACTTGAGAAGGAACCGAATCCACTCTTACCTGCGCAGAAAAAAGATCTCGATCGCAATTCTCCAAGAGACTCATCTTATGGAGGAATCCACATCCAAATTAGCTGAGCGCTGGGGTGGGACCGGGAGAGGGGCACCTTACTCCAAGTTTGCTAGAGGAGTATTCACTTGGGTAAACCCGACAGTGCCATTCCAACTACTGGACTTTGAAGCCGATAAAGAGGGCAGATACCTAATAATGCGGGGGATTATCAAAGGCAAAACGATATGCTTAGTAAACTCATACCTACCACAATTTGGAATACCGGCACATCTGCAACTGCTAACCACTAAAATGACAATCCATAGAGATAGTTTATTTATCTGGGGAGGTGATTTTAATTGCATCAGGAACGGAACCATGGACAGATCGGACCCTCCCGTCAACCATACAACGCTGCAACCAAAGCACTAAACAGCACAATGGAACATCTCGACCTGGTGGATATTTGGAAGGAGCAACACCACACTGTAAAGAACTACTCCTACTACTCGGCCCCACATAAGGTCCACACGAGGATCGATTACTTGCTCATTGATCGGGAACTGGCACAACAGGTTGAATCCACAGCGTACCTAGGCAGATCAATATCTGACCACTCGCCGCTGGTTATGCAATGGTCAATCAGAGGACCCAGACCACCAATTCCGATATGGAGAATGCCATCGGCAGCACTTACAGACCAAACATTCAAGGAGGAACTGGGCACCAAACTGGAAGACTACCTAGACATCAACAAAGGCTCAGTGGCAAGCTGGGGCACATTATGGGTGGCTATGAAAGTGGTGACAAGGGGAGAGGTGATATCTGGAGCGGGAGGCATCCGCAAACAACTGAAGGCAGAACTAGAAGATCTAGAAACCAAGATCACGAGCCTCGAATCTGAAATCGACACCACATCGGACACTGAGGTCGAGTTAAGAAAAACACGGGAAGAATGCCTCTCTGCCTGGAATAGGTTGTCCAAATTCGACTACACGACTTACACAGCCAAGGCGCACAAGGAAGCGGATAAGCCTGGTAGAATGTTGGCCTGGCAATGCAAACGGGAGTCTCCAAAGCACCTCCCAACCGAAATTACGGTTGAAAGAGGGACAAATCACAAGACACAGCATGACATCAATAGTGCTTTTGCAGATTTGTACTCCAAATTGTATGCTCACGACAACAAGATACCAGGGGAAGACATAAGAGCCACTGTAGAGGAGATAGGGCTCCCAAGACTGTCAGCAGACCAAAGAGGCCAAAATTACCACAGAGGACGTGACGGAGGCGATCAGATCGCTGGCTACATGTAAAGCCCCCGGGAGCGATGAACTCCCACCAGAGTTTTACAAAACATATGAAGCGACCCTCACCCCGATCCTACATGAGGTGTATTCAGAGGCCTATGAAACCGGAATCCTACCTGTTGGGTATTTTGTGTAGATTGGGGGCCTGGCAGTATTTTATTACCACCAAAAATAATAATTTAGTAAAAATCACTCCCTACATTCAGATTGGGCCATGTACAACAATAACACAGTGGATATGCATTATTTCAGCACACAGACCTATTTAGATGGTATGTGCGGTTGGTATGCGTGGTTGGTTTGCGTGGTTGGTTGGTATGGTGGTGAGCATAATTCCTTTGGTTTATTTGTGGCCTCAATATCCAGAACCCCTTGTTTTTGTTTAGTTTGTTCTTGTGATCACCTCAGGCCTACATTTCAGAAATACCACATTTTCATTTTTGGTGTGCCACCATGGGCAATTCTCACTGAATTATCTACAACAATGAGCTACATGTGGTATTTTTCACTAACTTATATACGATAGTGAACTATGTCCCGGGCCTCCCTTTCTGCCGACTCATAGACCTCCGGCAGACTACAACACACTCAGTTATTTATAATTGCTCATACTGAATGACATGCACACAGCTGCAGCCAAATCTTATTTTTAGCTACCTTAAAAATGACAATTGCACTGTCTAAACATCTCCCCACATCATCAGCACTGTATTGGTAAATATAAAACACACCACCCGTCTGCTTTCAGATATTTTTGTGTATTATAAAAGTTGCATTGAAACACGATCTCACTCTTTACAGAAATAAATGAAATAGCACAATAACAGCATTATTTGTGATACACTGAAAAGAGAGTGGCAGGGAACAAGAATTCAATTTGCAACATTAAACACGTGGGTAAAGCACAGAAATCTCCTTTCCTACACTGACTGAATATTTCCGTACACACTCAGCCCCCACACCTCAGCGAGATAATCACCAGGCTTATTCAGCATGTAACTTCTTTGGCTGTTTGCCTTCTGGAGGGGTTCACCCAGCAAGGACAAGCATTTACTGTCACTCAAACTGGGACTTGTTAACTGGAAATCCCAGTCTCTGCAACCAAGTTGAATCTGCTTTAGGAAACAGGCATCCCCAGCTATCAACCCAGCCCTTCTTCGAGCTGTGTCAAGATGTCTCTCCCTAGCTCCTTCCTCGAGATTAAACAAGAAAACTCTGGTTACCTCCTACCAAAGGATCCTAACCAATAAAATTCTATCATGCCCCAACCACCCTCTGCACACAATGGCTTGGCTTATACAGTTGCAACTGTAACCAAACTGATGTCCTGCTTATTCGAGGTCTTTGCTTCCTGCAGTTACTGTGGACAGAACAGCAGAGTAAAAAGAAAAAAAAAACTGAATGTGCATTTAAATAATGACTTTCAGAGCCTGTCATTTTCCATTCATGTTGCACTGAAGAACACATTATTATTAGTGGGTTATGATCAGTTAATGATGTTAGGGTTATGATGTTAGGGTTATGATTAGTTGTTAATGATGTTAGTTTATTAATTTTCAAATGTGTCTCTTGCAACATAGGCATTTCAGGTGAAAAATAGTGCGCATTTTGAATGTACACATGTGTGCTTTTAACTGTGAAAAAAAATTATTTGCATTTTACATGTAAAAATCATTTTTGACTGAATAACCTGCCCTCACTTATATGTCCATGTTACACTGGCAACACATAGCTTGAAACAATTGCATCATAGCAATGCACCAAACCCATGCAGTGGTACTGCATAAAAAAAAAAAAATAATGCTACACATTGATCCTGTGCAGTAGTGCTGTACTTTGTGTTGTAACAAGCTAAATAACCTTACATACCCTCCTTTTTTAGAACTTGGCTACGATCCAAGCCAATTTTTAAAAAAACAAGTTTGCTCCCCATCCTTCTTTTAAAATGCATGTGTATTGGGATATCTTTCTCTTCCTGACGTAGCTACCAAAATCAGCAACATTTTCATTTTTACTGATAGCACAATCAACCAACCACCCATGATTAGCACCAGGACAGCCAAACCCACTATTGAGCATTCCCCCCAGGTTCCCCAATTAAATCTTTCCACTTCTATTATCCCCAGATTACTAACTGTAATATTGTTTTTTCTCAGATACATTTTTATAACATGTTTTTCTTTGTGATTCAATAAAAACTCCACATCCGGATCTATTGGAAAAGTGTCCCTTTGAAGAAATCGATATTTTCCACTTGGCTTTCCCAAATATCGTTTGTTACATGAAACAATGTTAACCCTCCAATTGACACAATTGTATCCTTTGGAACCTGTAAATAAAAAACATTATATTTCACCTGTTTAACCACGTATGTTCCATGGTTCAAATGTACTACTGTCATGTTCTTTAAGCAGGTGCTGACCAACCATTTACCTCTGACCATTTTAGCCTGTGCCAGTTCTTCACTCCCCATATTGCTCATAATCACCTCACATCCTTCTGATATACTTGGGTCAGATTTCAAACCACAAATAGCATCTGTGGCATCAGGAACAAACGGTTTACCTGGGCACATATAATTTTGTTCTTTAAATTTGACACATGTTTCCAAATTTGGTATTAAATAAACTTCAGGCTCCCATGACTGAAATGCCACCACTTCTGGAGTCTTAATCTTAATAAATGTGTCCTCTTGCCAAAATCCTACGTTGTGTACCCACTTCGTTTGATAAATAAGTTCAGGAGCTACATATGGTATGCATAGTAGAAATCCAATTTCCAACCTTTCCAGGTCCACATATAATGGCATCGCATTACCCATTTCAAATGCAATTTTTACCTGTACAACATCAATTTCCCTCCTGGTCAGTCTTTCTATCATTTGATGAACAATATCCTGCGAAACAAAATACAAGGGGATATGTCCTTGAATCAATTGTGAAACTGCAGTTTGAACTTCTCTCATATAATTCGTTAATAGTCTATCAACAGGACTCATTATGTTCAATATTTCATTTAAAGTTCTGTCATGCTTAATAATTATCTTCGTTGCCCGTTGCATCACATCCGCTTGTTCATTTAGAATGATTGCAGTTTCATTTATGAATCTTACTTGTTCATCCAGTCCCCCTCTAATCCCATCTAATGTTTTTTGTATTATTTCTAGGTCAATACTCAGTTGTTGCGCTTTAGTACTCAGTGTTCCTACCGAAATAGCATTGGCTGTTGATATTGTGGTACCTATTATGGCTCCAACTATAGACATTACCAATGATATCGCAAGCATCACCGCACCTCTCTTTCCTTCCCTATTCTTAATGTCTGCTGAATTCACAAATGTTTTCTCCAATTGCATCAATATATCTCTTTTCGACTGCTTAGCGTCCTCTTTTCTTATTTCCAGCCACTCTTTAGTCTGTTCAATTTTAATGCCGGTATTGTTCAAATGTTTTTCAATCAAAATCTCAGGATTCAATGGTATGTAGATATTTTGGAAAATCATCCTTCTATCACTCATGATGAATCCTGGTGCCTCTTCCACCGCAATACCAGATGCTGGTCCAGGTTCAATGACAACCTGTGCTTCTGAATTCTTGAAGATCCCTCCAAATATCATCATCATTAAACATATCGTTGGTGTCATCTTCAATGCTGATCGCTTTGCAGCCTTGGTCTTCGCCCCCCCCTCGGGGCTTTCCCGGAATCCGTCCACGTGGGCTCCAGGACTCCATCGTCTCCTGTGACCTCCGGTATAAATAGTCAATGTTCTAAACCAAAATAGAAAAGAAACAGATTAAGTATATAGCACAATACTAACTTCACCCTTTTGCCAAAAATAAAACATTTTTTTTCCCTGAAATTAAACACAGGATAAAAAGAAAATAAGCATACATGAAACAACATTTTAAATTCAATGCATTTTCATTCTGCACACCGACCATGAGCTTCCATTATATATATATATATATTTTTTTTTAACTTTTTTATATTATTTATTTATTTATTTATTTTATATATATATTATATATATTTACATATGTTACAGTGTTTATGTGCCATTATAATAATCAACTTTTTAACTTCTCTGTCACTGCCTCCTGACTGTACCCATTTATTTTACCTTTTTGTGTTCAAGGGACTTTCTGTTGTATTGTGTGCATCAGTGGGCAGTAGCCCCAGGGCTTTCTGTTTCTACATGCTCAAGCCGCCTGATCTCGTGTCTGGGATGGCATGGCTTGATCTGATTTACATGGACAAACTGCTCTATCGCTGTTTCACCTTCATTCTTCAAAATGTTATACACTACAGGAGAGATCTTATCTATAATTCGAAATGGCCCCTGCCAGGCTGCTAGAAATTTAGAATTTTTCTGTTTACTTTTTCCAAAATGAAACTTGTACACCTGATCCCCTACACTGTATTCTCTCACTGATGTTCTTTTATCATAGTATGTCTTAGCGCTGTCAGCAGCTCTTTCCAGATTTCTCTGCACAAAAGAAAATGCATGTTGCAAATGCTTCCTCAGTTCATCAATGTACTCATGAACTGTGGATGCACTCACAAGTGTCTGCTCATGTGTTCTGTATAACAGTTGTTGTGGTAACACCATTTTCCTACCTGTCAAGACTTCGTGGGGGCTAACACCTGTTGCTTTGGCAGAAGTTGGTCTGATTGCCATCAAAACCAACGGTAAACGTAAATCCCAGCTGGAACCTGCTTCTGCCACGAATTTCTTTAAAATATCCACAACAGACCTATTGCTCCGTTCAACTCCACCTGAAGAGGCTGCCCGATATGCGATATGTAGTTTCCTTTTCACACCCAGTATTTGCCATACCTTACTCATTAGAGTACTTGTGAAATGACTTCCTCTGTCTGACTCAATTCTTTGTGGCAACCCAAACCTTGAGAACACATGGTTCACCAGCAATGTGGCTGCTGTTTGCGCACTACAATCTGGTGCAGGAATACATTCAATCCACTTCGACATCAAACATATCACACTTAAAATGTAACGGTGTCCTCTGCTCAACCTTTTTAAAGGGCCTACATAGTCTATTTGCAAATCTGACCATGGAAGGGTTAGGCCTCTTTTCATCAATGGGGCTCTATGCAATGGTGAAGCAGGTTTAAATTGGGCGCATACTAGACACCCTCTAGTATATAATTCCACATCTTGGGACATATGTGGCCAGTAAGCATAATCTTTTAGTATTTCCAATGTTTTTTGTGAACCTCTGTGGCCTGCAGTTATTGCATCATGTACATGTTGTAGCATTAGCCCTCTGAATGAAAGGGGTACCACCCACTGTATCTGTCCTGTTATGGACTCTCTAATACTGAGTTCATCTTGTAATCTAATTCATTTTTTATTTTTTTAATAATACCCTCAACTCTTCTTTTCCCATACAATAATTTTTGGTTAAAGGGTTTTGATCAGGATCTATCAAATGATTATAATAGATTCCCAAAATTCGATCATTCTTTTGTGCCTCAATCAAATCTTGGTCTGGCTTGTCATGGCCCCATTGCACCACTGGTTGATCTTCCTCCTTTGGTGCTTTAGAACGTGTTACTGCATCAATTTGTATTTCACCCAGTAAATCATCAATAGTTAGCAATTCTCCCATCACAGCCCCAATTTTAGCCAGGTGGTCTGCCTTAACATTTCCCTCCTTATCCTCTCCTGGTGTTTTTAAATGTCCACAAATTTTTCTCCAGTATATTGTCAAATCATTTTCTGACACCAATTTGTCTATGGCTTGTATCATTTTTCCATGTTTAAGTGGCTTTTTGCTGTATGTAACCATGCCTCTCGCTTTCCAGCCAGGTAAATACTCCACAAAGCTATTTCGTGCATAGTCAGAATCTGTCACCAGGACAATTTCACTGAATTTATTATCAACTGCAGTAGCAATTGCTTTATAAATGGCCGCCAATTCCGCCACTTGACTGCTTCTAGCTCCAATCCTCATCCCTACACTGGGGACACCTCACATTTCAACCAGACATTCCCTATTCCTGATACTAATTGTTTATTACTGTCATTTTCAATGTGAAAAGCACAACCATCCACATATACAGTTGGCAGATCCTTGCATGTTTTTTCATCAAAAGCTTTGTGTGGTGATTGTTCAAATTCCTGCAAACTAGGTTCCACTTCCATTTCATTTGATACTTGTTCATCTGCACAGTCATGTAAGTCAGCTAACCCTTGATCAATTGGGCTCTTTTTATTTTGTCCATATCTCACTTCTACAGGAAAACCTTGTAATACTTGCGTCCATGAAGTGATTCTGGACTGCGCTAGATTACCTGACCTAATTCTTTTACTCTCTAAAAACTGCAAAAGTTGATGATTAGTTTCAATAATCACCTTTTCTCCCTGAACAATAGGGCGGAAATGTTGTAGCACCCACACAGTGGTTAATAGGGCCTTTTCACATTCATTGAATTTCATTTCAACTTGGGAAAATGCTTTACTTGCATATGCAATAGTTTTGTGATTCACATCATGTTTTTGTGATAACACTGCTGACATACAATGTTCAGAGAACACTATTTCTACAAAGAAATCCCTACCCTTCATGGGATATGCTAAACATGGTGCCTTTACAAGACATTCCTTCAATTTAGCTACTGCCTCAGACTGCTCTTTTTCCCATATCCAGGGTGTATTCAGTTTAAGCAGTTTAGTCAATGGTTGAGTAATTTCAGCATAATTTTCAATGAACTTTCTGTTATAGCCTGTCATCCCTAATAAACTTTTTACCTCTTTCACATTTTTAGGGTCCTGTATGGCATCTATTTTCTTCTTTTGTGCATTTAGCCCATGGTCAGTCAATTCATGGCCTAGAAAGTTCACTTTTTTCTTGCACCATTGTGCTTTTTGTAAGGACACTTTGGCTCCTGCTTTCTGCAATTGGCCACGCACATGTCTTATTTCATCAAAATGGCTTTTCAGGCTTTCATTTTTTATCAGGACATCATCCACATAAACTATGGTTCCTCTTTCCGCTGCATCTGGCATGGCCTTTCTCAAAAATATGCCAAATTCACTCCCACTATTGATGTACCCGAATGGAGCTCTAAGCCAGGCGTATTGAGTCCTGTCAAATGTAAAGGAAAATACATTCTGTATCTCCTCTGCCAATGGCACGCACCAATATCCAGAGGTGAGATCTAATGTGGTAAACACTTTTGAACCATGTACCTGAGCTAAGCCCTGATCAATGAATGGTAGTGGCCATCTGGATACTGGCACTCTTTTATTTAACTCGCTCAAGTCTGCACATAGCCGCCATTGACCATTTGGCTTTAACACACCTAAAATAGGTGTATTGGATGTGCTATGAATGGGCCTGATGATTCCCTGAGCTTCCAAATTCTTTACAATCTCTGCTAATGATTCTAAACATGCCAGCGGTAGTCTATACTGGCGTACAAATAATGGACTTCTGCTACACCCTTCTGGTAGTGTGGCCACATGTAAATCAGTCAAACTGCAATCATAAGCATCTTTTGCAAATACATCCTTTAACTCCATAAATATCTCCCTCAGATTGTTTCTATCCTCATCGCTGTCACACGCATCTGCTAAGGAGATCTGCTCTTCTACCATTTTGGAAAATTCTTGAAAATCTTCTGGTAAGGGAATCTTGGCGCTTTCCTCTAACTGTGTGGCTGTGTCTTTTTGTAAAGCTGCCACTTTTAAATAATTTGGCATATCAGCTTCCACTTCAATGGGCTGATTTTCTGTTTCATTTTCATTTAAATTAAATATTATGCAATCCTCTTGATGGCAGCACACTGTCTCATTTGAATCATAAGGATACACAGAATGAATTTTAAATATTCCTTTGGGCTGAGAGTCCAGGTGTTCTGGCAACTCACCCTTGGCATCTACATACTTTTCAGGGATATTTCCAATCACCATGTTATTTAAATCTGCCGTATTATGTGATTTTTGTATGGCCATTCCTAATGGGGAGTTTTCCTCTAAATGAATATCCTGACAACCTTTATTATTTACCATAATTTTTACAGATCCTTCACCAATATTTACCAATGGAATGTATTCATAATCCAGGCCTTGCTGTTTTATGGATTCATTCAGGCATACAAATGCATCAGAGTCTTTCATCTGCTGTCCATTTTTGCATTTCAGTGTTATTGCTAACTGTTTTGTAAATGCAGGAATAATAGTATCTTTCCTCATTTGTAATTCGATTGCATAAGGAACCAGTTGTGCACAATGATAAGCCCTTCTTTTGGCTTCAAATTCAGGTGCCGGCCCACCTAGGCGTGACCATCTTTTTTGATTAAGGAAATCTAACACCATACACATTCTGTGCATCATGTCATTGCCCATGTAAAAGTCATTTTGTGTTCCACTCACTATCCATACATTATGGTAAATAGTTTTCTGCCCAATGCTAATTTTAAGCATGGATCTGCCTGCAATTCGGTTTTCAAAGTCTGGACTGTCCAACCCAGAAACATATTGGTTTTTAATCCTATATTTCGGGATTTCCTCCCTCTCCATTATTTTTTGCAACAATTTCTCATTAATGAAGCTCCTCTCCTGTTCAAGCGCTAAAGTGGCTTTTATTGTTTTAAAACAGTCATTTATACCAACATGAACCCATGGTTGCTCATCTTCCATGTGTATTTTAGCAAGAGTGGTAGTGTGTTTTTCTGAATCTGTTTTAGGAGCAATATTCTGTTTGATTGTTTTCTCTTTTAAATAAAAACGCAATGTGTGCTCATCTATGGCAGTCTGCCAATTTTTCCTTGGGTCCAAGTATATTTGTACAGGTAGTCTTTCATTGTCGCTCTGCATTTTGTCTTGACACATTAATATAACAGTGACACTAGGTATGCAACTATTCTGGAGATATACCTCCACAGCATCATTTGTTTTGGCAACGGTGTGACATTCATTTATGTTGCTGTTTTGTGATTTTAGTTTCTTAGGTCTCAATGGTTTTTTGGTTAAGGACCACAGCACTCCATTCACCCCATCTATGAGAGGAGACAATCTTTTCAGGCAATCTGTCCCCATCAGAAATGGAATTTCACAAATAGATGTGATCAATACCTCTTGTTTCATTCTGTGCTTTCCTATTTTTATGTCAACCTCAGTTACACCTATGATGGGCACCTCCTCCCCATTAAAGTTATGCACTGGACATTGATTTTCCTTCACTGTGATCTGATTCTGTGGGGGTCTCCCTTCATTGATACTCTTTACCAGCTCCTTGGACATAATTGTGGCCTGTGTGCCAGTGTCAATCATAGCAAATGTTTGCCATTGTTCTTCTACAGTGATGGGTGCATAATATCTGTCCTCAACTTCCTCTAATACACATAACAAGTGTGAATTCTTACTGATTTCAGGGCTCACCTTTCTCAGGCCTTTTTCACTTTTGGCTAAGCACATTGGTAAATGGAAAGACATTTTTCCCTCCTTTTTACCCATTCCTGCGTGAGAGACTTTATTCATTTCTCCATGATCAGAGGTTTTTTGGAGTGTGGCCACTGTTCGCCCATCCATCTGGGTAACATCAGGGACCACATTACAACCTTCCAACTGAACATGTGTAACAAAATCATTCAGCAATTTGTCATTGTTTAATTCTGTGCATTTGTGATTATTTAGTGTGATACCAGTCCTTTCAGCCTCTTCAAAAATATGTGGCTCAAAGAATTCTTCAGGTGATTGACCTGTACCCTCCTTTTGAGTATTTCCTTTTTCTGCCTGTGTTTGGTCATTGTTTTGCTTGCCCGGGGAAGGAGCTATAGCATCCCCACTTACTCCCTGTTCACTGGTATTCCCCATGCATGAGTCATTTTTCTTAAATCTGTCTCTTTGTTCTTTTGGAATTTCCGGTGTTTCTTTTTTATTTGCACAAATCTTCAATGTTTGATTTAGTTCTAGGTTAAACCGTACCTCTTTTTTAGAAGTATTTGCATTTTCTGTTACATGTTCATTTATTGGTGCTTTCACTTTTAAATCATTAGGCATCTCAGAGTCATTATGCAAAATTACATCAGGGCAATCTGTCTTTTTGGCACTGCAGGTGTCATAAGTACTTAGTCACTTCTCAGAAGCCCCCCGGTCATTGCTAGGGCCATCAGCCCCCTCTTTAGATGGTTGTTTTTGTGCTGTATACGGCTTTCCTATTTACTCAGTTAACATTTTCACTTGGGCCTCAAGGCACTGGAACCTTTCAATCTCTCTAGAATCCTCTTTCTGTGGCCTAGGTCAATATTGGTTGTTTTCCCCCTGATTGGATCTGTTCTGATAGCTCTCAGGTGATTGATGTCTGTTGGGATGGTTTCTGAACTCTTGATTCATTTGTGGAGGGGAGCGGGGTGCACCCATCCTTTGATTATAGTCCCCTGGTGGGGAATCATTGTACTGACGTGGATTGTAGTTCATGTTTTGCCTCATGTCCTGTCTCTCAGATTGTGGGTACTGGCCCCTATGTTGATTTCCATTATCAGTAAATCGATCCACATATCGGGGTCTATCCTGATTACCATATATCATGGTGTTGGGATCAAATCTGCTCTGTGTCCCCAATGTCTGGTAGGGACCATCATTTCTTTGATCTTGATTTTGTCTCTGGTTATTGTTCATACCTGACATATCAGGCCGATATCCCACCCGGGGTCTGTCCCCTAAATACCTAGGGCTGATGTAGCTCTCCCTATTACTAGGATCATGTGATTGGAACATTGGTACAGGAAAGGGCGATCTTTGTTGATTACCCCTTTGTTCAGGTGTCACATTATTTTTACCTGGGCTTTGAGCAGACTCAACGGACATTTTGGCTGACCTGATTTCCATTACTGTGGCTGAGGGTTCTTTAGATTTGGGTCTAGTATCTTTCATTTTATCACTTTCTCTACCCTGACAATAGAGTACCTCATATAGTTTTGTGTTTTGATGTACAATCCATTCAAGGGACTTGTCACGGTCAAATTCACGGACCAATTGGGATATGATGTCTTTCTGTAGCCCATAGAAGTATGCAGTTTTAAACTCATTGGAATTTGGGTCAAAAGATACATCAAAGTGAGAAAATGCTCTTTTTAAGTCTTGTAAAAATTGTCAAGGGGATGTATTAGGCCCAGCAGTGATTGTGTAAGCGACTTTCTTTGCCTCCTGCAATGACTGAAAAGGAGAAAAATGACGCCTAATTTCTTTTTCAAACTCCACCCATGTCATATTCTGCTGTTCATTTAATCCCCTTATGATGTTGGCCGTCGGGGCATCTAAAGTTAAATGAAAATATTGTCTGTACTGTTCCTTAGGTATCTGGAGTGCTTTAAAAATGTCATGAACCGCTTCTAAGTGATCCTCAATGCAGCATTCACCTCCCTTTTTAAATGGTTTGATCAGGGCTTTAATGGATTTCATAATTTTTACGGGGCTACTTGTTGCAATGCAAGGAATGGCACTACTTTGTGATTCAATCCTGGTTTCAGGTGCATGGGATTGGTGGCTGCCCCCAATGGGAGTATCAAATCCCCCAAGGGCTCTGCAACCAAGTTCAGTCACCGGCCCAGTCACTGGAGCACTAGCTCTTTTGGAAGAACTAGAATTCACCTCTACTCCATTGAATGTGGTATTCTGCCGCCTCTCCTGGGACCTGGGAATGCACATTTGTTGTTCTAAGTCTTTGCACTTTTTAAGGAGCCTGCGTGCTTCATTTTGCAGATAGTTGTTTTCATCACTCATTTTATTTATTACCTCCTGCATGTCGCACATTTGCATTTGGCATTCATTGAATTCTTTCTTTCTCTTGTCTTTTTCTTGAATCATTTTAACCATTTCTTGCTCTACACCTTGGAGATCACTTTCTTTTTCAAAATTTTCTTTTTGTAAAATCTGCATTTCTGAAACAATCTCATCTTTATCCTGTCTAATGTGGTCCACTAAGGCTTTTAAGTGTACCAATTCTTGCTCACTATCCTCAAATTGTTTCTTGCTTTTGGATAACTGAGCATCAAAGTCTCTGCATTTTAATTTCATGTCTTTTTGGCATACATCCAATTCAGCTCTTAACATTTCCTGATTTTTACTTGCCCCATCTAATTTAGTCTTTAACCTGTTAATTAGCTGGGTATCATTTTCCTGCATCCGCAGGGACCTATTCCAAATAAACCATATTTTGCCGAATAGCCGTATTAAACAGTCTTTCTCTGCACTTTTATCGGCTGCATTCAATAATCTTGTGAGGCAGACCTGAATTATGCTGCTTTCTGCAAAAATATTGTCTAGTTTTTCTTTCTGCACCTCACCCTGAATGCGGTCATGCCATTCTTAGGTACTGTTCGACGACCATGTCCCATGTGCAAACAACTTTGCCTCTAAATATTGCACTAGGTCTGAGAATGTGGTTTCCCTTTGTGACATTCTGAAATTCGTTTTTATTAACACACTGCTATTATGAAACGGGTTCCCTTTAATGTACAGATGGCAGTGTGAGACACACTTGCCACTCCCAGTAGGTGCTCTGTGATCACTTTCCCGGCCTGCAACGCACCATAAATATGTTGGGTATTTTGTGTAGATTTGGGGCCTGGCGGTATTTTCTTACCGCCAAAAATAATAATTTAGTAACAATCACTCCCTACATTCAGATTGGGCCATGTACAACAATAACACAGTGGATATGCATTATTTCAGCACACAAACCTATTTAGATGGTATGCACAGTTGGTATGCGTGGTAGGTTTGCGTGGTTGGTTGGTATGGTGGTGAGCATAATTCCTTTGGTTTATTTGTGGCCCCAATATCCAGAACCCCTTGTTTGTGTTTAGTTTGTTCTTGTGATCACTAGAGAGACCTCAGGCCTACATTTCAGAAATACCACATTTTCATTTTTGGTGTGCCACCATGGGCAATTCTCACTGAATTATCTACAACAATGAGCTACATGTGGTATTTTTCACTAACTTATATACGATAGTGAACTATATCCCGGGCCTCCCTTTCTGCCGACTCACAGACCTCCGGCAGACTACAACACACACAGTTATTTATAATTGCTCATACTGAATGACATGCACACAGCTGCAGCCAAATCTTATTTTTAGCTACCTTAAAAATGACAATTGCACTGTCTAAACATCTCCCCACATCATCAGCACTGTATTGGTAAATATAAAACACACCACCCGTCTGCTGTCAGATATTTTTGTGTATTATAAAAGTTGCATTGAAACACGATCTCACTCTTTACAGAAATAAATGAAATAGCACAGTAACAGCATTATTTGTGATACACTGAAAAGAGAGTGGCAGGGAACAAGAATTCAATTTGCAACATTAAACACGTGGGTAAAGCACAGAAATCTCCTTTCCTACACTGACTGAATATTTCCGTACACACTCAGCCCCCACACCTCAGCGAGATAATTACCAGGCTTATTCAGCATGTAACTTCTTTGGCTGTTCACCTTCTGGAGGGGTTCACCCAGCAAGGACAAGCATTTCCTGTCACTCAAACTGGGACTTGTTGACTGGAAATCCCAGTCTCTGCAACCAAGTTGAATCTGCTTTAGGAAACAGGCATCCCCAGCTATCAACCCAGTCCTTCTTCGAGCTGTGTCAAGATGTCTCTCCCTAGCTCCTTCCTCGAGATTAAACAAGAAAACTCTGGTTACCTCCTACCAAAGGATCCTAACCAATAAAATTCTATCATGCCCTAACCACCCTCTGCACACAATGGCTTGGCTTATACAGTTACAACTGTAACCAAACTGATTTCCTGCTTATTCAAGGTCTTTGCTTCCTGCAATTACTGTGGACAGAACAGCAGAGCAAAAAGAAAAAAAAGCCTGTCATTTTCCATCCATGTTGCACTGAAGAACACATTATTATTAGTGGGTTATGATCAGGTTAGTTGTTAATGATGTTAGTTTATTAATTTTCAAATGTGTCTCTTGCAACATAGGCATTTCAGGTGAAAAATAGTGCCCATTTTGAATGTACACATGTGTGCTTTTAACTGTGAAAAAAAAAATGATTTGCATTTTATATGTAAAAATCGTTTTTGACTGAATAACCTGCCCTCACTTATATGTCCATGTTACACTGGCAACACATAGCTTGAAACAATTGCATCATAGCAATGCACCAAACCCATGTAGTGGTACTGCATTAAAAAAAAAAAAAATGCTACACATTGATCATGTGCAGTAGTGCTGTACTCTGTGTTGTAAAACGCTAAATAACATTTCATACCTAACTCCATGAAAGAGACAATAATCATCCCCATACTTAAGCCTACCAAACCCAGCAATTATTGTGACTCCTACCGCCCGATCGTAATGCTAAACTATGATAGTAAAATCCTGACCACTATCCTGGCCAAAAGGCTGGCGAAGGCAGTGGGAACCTTGATCCACGAAGATCAGAATGGCTTTGTTCCAGGACGCAACACTACAGCAAACCTGAGAAGACTCCAGCATGTTATAGCAGAGACCTCTGAGAGAGACAAAGATCTAGCGATGCTATCGCTTGATGCCATAAAAGCCTTTGATTCTATCTACTGGGAGTGACTGATCGAGGTATTAAGGGAGTTCGGCTTCGGTGAAGGCTTTGTGCGTTGGGTCAAGGTGCTGTACAACTCACCGGTAGCGAGAGTAAAGACCGGAGCAAGGATATCCAAACCCTGGGCGATTCAGCGGGGCACCAGACAAGGATGCCCGCTGTCCCCGATGTTATACATCCTCGGCCTGGAACCAATAGCCATATACTTCCGGAAACAGCTCTTTGATGCTGGGATCAGGCTAGGCAACAAATACTCCATAATATACCTGTATGCAGACAATGTTCTCCTATATCTGAAAGACCCGCAACTCAATGCACAAGTCACACTAGACATCCTGGACAACTATGCCCGCTACTCCGGGATCGAATTCAGCAGACAAACATCCTGCGCCTTCCCACTGGCCAGACTCGGGAGCTCGGACAAGTCCGACTTGCCAGACGTCGGGATAAAATGGCAGCCAGAAACATTTAAATATCTAGGAGTCGACGTAAGCCACACCCCCGAGCTCTCACATGAACTCAACACGGTAAAAGCAAATCCATTAAATTTTGGTCAAAACTACCGCTTGCAATGATGGGCAGAGCAGCAATTGTCAAAATGATAATCCTTCCCCGACTACTGTACTACTTTGTGAACATGTGCTAATATATCAGACCTCCCTTCTTAAAAAAACTGGAATCTTAAATCAAGGAGTTCATATGGGGGCCTTCCAGACACAAGCTCTCCTTGTCCACACTCACGCTGCCGTACAAAGAAGGAGGGATACAACTTCCAGATTTCCAAAGGTACTATCTAGCTGCACAACTCAGCCATGTGGCGAAGTGGCTCTCTGACGACCCATCTCCCGAATCTGAGCTATTGCGACGAACACCCTCCAAACTATTCCCCAAGGAAATTATGTGGAACCCTATGAAACAACCAGCAGCTGCCTCCATGATTGTGACCCTGGGCAGGCAGATATGGGCTAGAACCTGCTCAATGCGACATCTGAAACACCCCTACTCTCCCAGCACTCCCATCCTGGTAGACGCCTGTAAAACCCAAACGGACCTTGCTGCAGCAAGAAACTGGGAACGGGCCGGAATCTATACATGGGGTGACATGTTTGAGGATGGTACATTCAGGGAACTTGAATCACTCCAGGCAACCGAAGGAATCGGAAGAGGCCAATTCCTGTGGTACCACCACCTCAAGGAGACGGCCAGGAAACAATGGGTGGTCTGACCAGAGGAGCCCGCTCCAGACCCCCTCCTCCAGGAACTATACGACCTAGCGGATGGCTGGAAACCTGTTTCCCGCCTGTATGGTAAACTGTCCGACAGACCCAATCCGAAAAGTGCAGGGCTGAGGCAAAAATGGGACACCGACCAGGGTATCACACTAACCAACAACGAATGGGAACGAATACTAATATACCCCAAAGAGGTGTCTAGAAACACCAGGTTCAAACAGATTCAACTGAACGTCCTGTACAGAACGTACATGACCACACTAAGGGTTGCCACCTTTAATAAACAAGCACCTCCAGTGTGCCCCTGGTGCGGAAATGACAAGGCTGACTTGATTCACATGTTCTGGACCTGCACCAGAACGGCAACATTTTGGTCCATGGTGAAAAACACCTGCACAAACGCTGGTCTAATCAGATACGAATGGAACCCAAAAGAATGCTTACTAGGGGCCCATCCCCGGCTGAGCAAATACAAACACCTAGTCAAATTAATGGGCTTAGCCTGTATTCTTGCAAAACGATCCATAGCAATGGCATGGAAATCGCCACAGGGTCCGAATCATAAGCGTTGGTTCAAAGACCTGGAAAGGTGGACGGAAGCTGAGACCAGAGCCTGGCAGGATGGAACCAACTCAATCGGCGATAATGCCAACGACACCCTAGAATCATGGAAGGCCCTCCTCCGAGACATAAAATATTCCGCCGACCATAAACCCCCATGAACAAGTACTCCCACCAACAATTTGTTAAAAAACCACTGGAGAAGTGGGAACCCCTGGACTTAACTCCTTGAGACCCCTGATCCTCTGGGCACCCGCCCTCCTCCCTATCCATGCCGCTAAGAACTAAGTATCGCATCAAAAAGACTGCACCAGTTTGTTAACTGTTTGTTTATTACATTGACATTTGTTGTGTATTGAAACACAAGTGTTTATACAAATGCCAATCAAATACTTTAAAAAAAAAATAACAGTTCTCCTCAAACCTGGTAAACCTCCTACCCTATGTGGCTCATATCGCCCCCTCTCACTAATAAACTGTGACGTTAAAATATATGCTAAACTGCTGGCTAACCACCAAGCTCCACCCATGCCCCACATCATACATCCCGACCAGGTAGGTTTTGTCCCAGGTAGGTCCACATCACTAAACCTTAGGCGGCTCTTCAATGTGATCAGTAGGATCAACTCAAATACACAGGCAGTGGCAGCCACCCTGGACATGCAAAAGGCTTTTGACTCAGTGTCTTGGGAATATTTGTGGCGAGTCATGGCAAAATGTGGATTTGGTTCCAACTTTCAATCTTGGGTCAGACTCCTCTATAGCAACCCAGTGGCTAGGGTCCGCACCGAGGACAGATGCTCCACCCTCCTTCAGATAGCCAGAGGGACGCGACAGGGGTGCCCTTTCTCCCCGCTAATTTGAACCCTTTGCAGACATGATGCGCCAATCACATTCCCACAGGGGCTTACGCTCGGCGGGGCAAGCAGATATTGTTTCCTTATACGCCGACAACGCCTTGCTTTACATCCGCTCCCCAGAAGCCAACCTAGCTCCAATCCTACAAGACGTGACCCGATTTGGTAAGATATCGGGTCTCAAAGTAAACTACTCAAAATCGACCTTATTTCCTCTCACAGCCAATACAAACCACCGACCGACCTTCAGGGTTTCAAATGGTCCTATTCCACCTTCACCTACCTAGGAGTGGCGGTCTCTCGGCACGTTGAGAAGTTGTGAGACGACAACTATCAGAATTACTTAGCCAATCTAACGACCAAAACTGCAAGTTGGGCCAGACTTCCCATTTCCTTGGCGGGTAGAATTGGTATCCTTAAAATGGTTGTGTTGCCCCAACTCCTATACCGCTTTACAAACATTCCATTATGGCCGGGCGACAGTTTCTTCAAGAAATTACGCGGCATTATTAATACCTTCCTCTGACACTCCGGTGCAGTCCGGCTCAAACTGACTACACTCACCACTCCCAAGGAATTGGGTGGGTTTGGCGCCCCCGGCTTTCTCAGATACTGGGCAGTCGCTCAATCCCAATTCGCTTCCTACTGGTTCAGTACAGAGGACCCCTCTCCTCATGTCCGACTTGAAAAACGAAAGGTTAGCGAACGAACGATTGGCTCCCTCATTCTCAAGCCCGTCCCACCCGATCCTGACTCACTAGACCCTGTGGTTAGCACATCATTCGCACTCACTAAAATATGGGTAATGGTCGCAATGCCTAATTCATTTCATGGTGACCTTCCACTCTGAAATTTTTTCCCTGATGTCCCATATATCCCTCAATCCATAGTCTCCCGCTGGTCGGAAGCTGGCTTCCTAACTCTACGAGATGTATTTAGAGGGGACAACTTCCTGGAGTAGTCTGACCTTCCTTTACCCCTCAAGCGTAAACCATCAGCGTGGTTGCAATATTCCTCGCTTCGGAGGGTCCTCAAAGCCAAATATCCCGAGTTTCTTGCAATCCCTCTGGACAACCCTATAATAACTGTGTTCCTCCAATGCCTTCAGAGGGAAAGTATCTAAACTCTATAACATGCTGCAGACCAGGGCCGCCCCCTCCTTTGTTAGACTAAAACTCAAATGGGAGGAAGACCTTGGAGTCGAGATCACGGATGAGCGCTGGTCTCGAATGTGTTCACGCACCCAGGAGGTGTCTTAGAACTCCAGGTTTAAATTAGTTCAGTTCAAGATACTGCACAGGTATCACCACACACCAGCTAAATTACACCGCATGTTCCAGGAATTCTCGCCTCACTGCCCCAGATGTGGAAGCGACCAAGCTACTTACCTGCATATGATCTGGCATTGCTCACACCTAACACAATACTGGCAGGACATATGCACTTCTATGTCAGACATACTAGACTGCACCATAGATCCTTCTCCTATGCGCTGCCTCTTCCATGAGCTCCCCAGTCTCAAACGCGACTCTAGGAAGTTAGCGGGACTATGTATGCTGCTGGCAGTGCGCTGTATACTACTTTGCTGGCTTCGCCTAAGGGCGCCCACACACGCCCGATGGCTCTGGGCGGTCACCTGGGCGCATGACACTGAGGAGGCCTGGGGGGCCACGCAACACCCACACTCCAGACCTAGGGACATCTGGCCACGATTTTGCGAATACATGTCTGCCCTGTCCTCCACCTCAGACTCTGGTACTTCCTCTCCCACCCATTCTCCTCAGTAGCTACCTGTGAGACACGATTCTCATCAAGCCCGGGGCGCAATCCTTCTTCCAGTATCTACGCTAAATGTTTCATGGGATAATGATGCTCTGTATTGTGAAATCTTGTATGAGTCGCAAGCTGATGCCGTGATGTGCCTTATCTGAGCAGTTCTGTGTATTGTTCTTTTGTCCTCAATGGATTGTCAAGCTAATTAAATAAAGTTTTTAAAAAAAAGAAAATGATAGTAGACAGTTTATCATTAAAATAAAAGAGTGTATGGATACCCTGCAACAGGAAAAGGCAGACCAGGATACCAGAATTCTGGCCTTGCAGAAGGAGCATCAAGAAGGTTTGGACTCCCTACTGCAGAGCCAGAAAAAGCTGGAGCAACAGATAGATTTCAACAGGGCATGCACAAAGCAGGTAGCCACCCTGCAAAGCCAATTGGATAGAGAAAAAGAGGAGAGCAATAAATTGATTTTGAAAGACCTGAATACCCAGGCAGAATTTGATGAAGAGCGCCAGAAAGCTGGTGCCCTTCCAAGGCAGAGGGACGCCCTGGCGGCACAGATGCAGGCTCTTACTCAGGAAAGGGACACCTTAGGCCAGGAAGTCTGCCACCTAAAAAGGAAAATGGAAGAAACTCACCTGGCCCTCCAGGGACTGGGTGACCTCCAGAAAGAGCATCAGAACTTGTTAGAGCACACCAGGAGTGTGGAAGATGCTCTGGCAAGAAAGGAGCAGGCCGGTAGGGATGGGACTAAGGAGGTAACCCTCCTGCAGCAACGACTGGCCCAGTACTCCAAGACTAACCAGGAAGCACGGAGAGAGAATTAGGCTGCCAGCACAATGATAGGCTACTGCAACAGGTAGCCATGCAGGAGAGACTGAAAGAGTCTAGTAAGGCCCTGATTGAGGAACTGAAAGCACAGGCTCTTGCATAGCAACAGGGAGCAGGGGCTGACAGAGATGAGGTTCTCTGGGAAAGGGAAACACCTGAGCATAACCTCAGGAGCCCTAGTACCGGAGGCCTTCATCTCTTCCAGTCCTTGGACTCTGCCACCCCCGTGTCCCATGGCGCACATGAGCCCAGGGCCATGGGGATGGCAGATTACTATCCAGCCAAAGGTATGGGGCTCATAGGCCAGTACCTCCCAGGAATGGATGGGCGGGCATTCGGGTATGGGCACCCAAGTACAGTGCAATTTAGTGGGGAACCCCAGGAGAGTAGGCCCACTAAGGGCATCCTGAAAACCTATGCCCAGTTTGGTCAGTGGGGGGTACCCATCAAATCCTGGCAGCAAGGAGGAATCTGAAGACTTCTCTGAGCGTCACAGGACAAAGGAGACCAGTCCCCACATTCTGCCAGCCATTCCCAGGCTCGCAGAATCCGTGAAAACCTGGAAGATCTGACGGGCACCTCTGGGAGCAGTTCTTCTGAGTCAGAGGATGAATGGACCAGGGTTACCCAAAGAAGGCCAATAAGGCAAAAAGGGCCTTGCTTAAGGACCCCTTAAAACAGATTAAGGTAATCAGGAGTGTCATCACGCCTTATCACAAGAACGCCAAGTATTCTGTGTGGGAACACTTGGAGCTCTTTGAGCAAATAATGAAGGCTTTCCATTTGAAAGACAGCAGTAGCTGCATGCAGTACGTCAAATGGACATTCTCCCCCGGAATACTCCAGTTTCTTTGCAGGCTGGAGGACCAGAATCATTCAAGATGGTCCACATATAGGGCGGCCATCTTGAAGCACTTTTCTGTTCACCGAAATCCCCAAGAGGCTCGCAAGGCAGCCTAGAATTTGCAATGTGGGGAGGTTCAGGCCCCACAAGAATTCGTGCAGGAGCTGAAGCTGCTTTTGCGCAGACTACCAAAAGGGTGCGCACGGACAGTTAAGAGTTTAAAATACGTTTTTCCATGCCTTGCCCAAATACATCATGACCCAGCTAGTGAGAGATTTTCATGAGAAAAGGTCACTAGACTGGGTCATTGAGCAGGCCACCCGAATCTATGAGGTGCAGAAGCCCATAGAAAATAAAAATAATGCTCAGAAGAGCCCCAAACCAACCAGCACCCCTGCTGCTGCCAAGGTGGCAGAGGTAAAGGTTGCCCCCGTTTTAGATTTTGAGATGGGGGGGACTAAAAACTTGGCTGCACAGAATAATTCCAAGCCAAGAAGGCCCTCGGGCCAGTCACAGACAGGGAGTCAAGGAGGTAGTCCCACAAATGGGATCCCTGACTTCCTTGATTATGTAAGTCCCCGCTACAAGGGAAACCGACCCATCCTGGGTTATGTGTGGACTCCTCCAGCCCAAAGAAGGGGGGGATCCAGCCAAGCACCTAACCCAGGGAACTTCCCTCCTAACTTCCCACAGGAGGGCGGAAATTCCCCAAATCCGGCGCAGAACTTTTTCCCCAGGTATCCACCCAACCTCCAACCCCAAAATCATCCATCCTTCTTTCCCCACTTCCCTGAGCCCAGACCACCTAATCCAGGAGAGGGGAGGCCAAGGGTGGAGGGGTACCCAAATCTTCTCAACCCAGGGTACTACCAGAGAAGGGATAGCTACCCTTCCCGGGATCAGCCCAGGGGAGAAAACAGAACACTGTATCAGCCTGAGCGGGTTTCACAGTTAGAGCGCCAGGTCCAAAATAGGGCACAGGATCTGGGTCGCATGCTCAGGGCTCAACAGAACCCTCAGATGAGCATGCCGGCACAGAATTCCCCAAACTCTGGGCCTGGTGCTCCAGAACAATGACAGCGGCAGCACCCCGATAACCCACCGGTTCCCAGGGAGGAGGCACAAGGGGAAGTGGGGTGTAAAGCCTTGGAGGAAGCCTCCTTCCCCACTTGTAAACAACCCCTAGAAACCCAAGAACCGGAAACAAAATCTCCTACCCCTAAAAATCTGCCACCCAAGGAGGAGCAAAGAGGAGGTAGGAGAAACAAAGGACCCAAACAGACTCACTTTGAGGAGGAGGTACCAATCTTCCAATTTGAGGGAGAGGGATCCTCAGAGGATCCTGGGAAAAGGATCTTCTCTTTCAGAGATGGGGAAGCTCCTCCCGAATAAAATGGGTCCCAAGGGATTCACAGACAGACTGGGTAGATGTGGGGACTGAGCTAGCACCACACATCATCTCATCCCAGAGCCAACAGCATCAAAATCCCCTGGTTCAAAACCCATTCTGGTGACTGCCTCCAAAAAGCGGGTGGCGGCCCAGAACGGGAACCAGGGGAACCCACAACGTCTCCCATTTCTAGTTGCCAACTTTTTCTTTCAGATTCCCAAGACTCTTCACAGAATTCTGCCCAAATCTCTTCTCTTTCCTTGTCCAAAACAAGATAATTGGCCCACCAGTTGGGCAAAAATGTGCATTATCTGTGCCCCCTTGAGGAGAAGGAGGGAAGATACTATGCCCCGGTACAAGTACAGGGGCAGGGTACATTATTGGCACTGGTGGACACTGGATCCCAAGCTACCCTTCTGTTCAGAAAGGCCTTTGATGAACTGAATTCAGGGAGGGGGGAGAATTACCAAATTCCTCTCACCTCTCTTCCTGGACAACTTCAGAACTTTGACGGGAAGGAAATTCCCGTTGAGGGGACTGCGGATTTGGACATTAAAATTGGGCGACACAAGGTGAAACACCCGGTCATAGTAGTGACTCCAGCGGGCACCCCTTGTTTAATAGGGAATGACCTCCTGAGAAGGTTGTCACCCCTAATAGATTGTGTAAACAAAGTCCTTTGGACCCAGACTAGCCGACCAATAAAATTAAAACAGAGTGTCAACCATGTTAGTTTAAACGGCACATGCCACATGGTTGAACAAAAATCTGACCAAGTAGAATTTCCTTCCAGAACAACCAAATTCCAGACGTGATAGCAATGGCAGTAGGACAACAGACTGGTGATGGGGGGTCCTCTCTATTTCTGAAAATCAACCTTCCTTCCAGTTTAAGGTGGTATTCCACACTGGAAGGAAACAATTCTTTAGCAATCCACAATCAGACATTCCCGCTCCAATAGTCCAGAAAGAAGTGAAGTCAGCTCAGAGTCTGGCTGATATTCAGCAAATTGGAGAGCAGTTGTTCATCCCTGTTCAGTTAAATGATGGGAAGGTCTCTGTTCTCGCCCGAGTGTGTGTGAACAACGGTAAGAGCTTCATCAGCGAAGCCATGTTCCGTCAACTCCCAAAAGATCCAGCCATTCCCACATTCAAACTGATAGACAAATGGGAAATGGATCTGGAAACACCCAATTCCAAACATCTCCTGCCAAGCAGGTGTATGCTCAAAATCTCCATTGGCAACAAGAGCATAGTCCATAATTGTTGTGTCGTGTGAGACGTCACTGCCACCTTTTACTTAGGCAGTGACATTCTAAATCGCTTTGCCATTAGTTTGGACCTAATAAACTTCAAAGCTTGGTCCCGGTTAGCGGATAATCCCATGGGCTTTGATGATCAAGAAAAAGCATTTAGGTCAGCTCAATTGCTACCTTATGCAGTTGAAATTCAGAATAAAGAAGAAGTCACAATCCCAGAAAGCACCCGACAATTCTCCCTGGAAGTGTAAGTTAAAAGAGAACAAAAATTGAAAAACCCTGATGCTTACATTCATCTAAATGCTTCTCTCCAACAGCAGGGGTTGGGGGTAAACCCAACATCGTTAGTCAATTTAGAACATGACACCATTCCAATAGAGGTGGATAACAGCGACTTAAAGAGTATTACTCTAGCCGCAGGCACCATTATTGGAATGGCGGTTGATGACCGACATTTTTCCATTGATTTAGGAAATTAACTGTTAGGACCAATCCCCAAGAACTGTTTTGACAGTGACAGTGATGACAACAAAACACCTGACATGATCTTTACCCGGCATGGGGAGAACTTGCTGGTGTACACTTCCTGCCCTTATGGTAAGGAAGATATGACTTGTGACTTCAGAGGGGATGAGGTGATTTTCCAGGTCCATGAGGGCTGCCTTTCCCACCTGAAGCATCCAGTCCAAATCAGCACTCTGACCAGGGACTTCTCCGCCCAGCTGGAGGAGGCCGCAGAGATAGCGAAACCAGAAGTCTTTCCAGGCTTCAGGCAGATGGTTGAAGAGAGAGTCAACCTCTCTGATGCCTGTGTGACACTGGAGCAGAAGCAAAAGTTGAAACAAGTTTTCTTGGACTTTCAAGATCTCTTTGCGGTGGACTCATATGACTGTGGTCGCACCGACATCCACACAACAACAATTCCCACGGACCCTGGCATGACTCCAGTGTTTGTGAAGCAATATCGTTTGCCTCTCGCATCCATGGAGTCCCTTACTGAAATAATTAAGAACCTTGAGTCCCGGGGGATAACCCGTCCAGTGCACAGCACCTTCAATAATCCGGTGCTCGGAATATTGAAGCCAGACGGCCACTGGAAACTCTGCGCCGACCTTAGGGAGCTCAACAAATGGGTCCATACTTCCCGATGGCCTCTTCCCTACATTGACCAAGGGCTGGCCCAGATCCAGGGGTCACAGGTATTCACTGCAAGACCTGACCAATGGATACTGGACTGTGCCTGTCAGTAGGGAGGACCAATACAAACTGGCTTTTACCTTTTGGGGGCCAGCAGTACACATGGACCCGGACTCCCTTCTGATACCTCAACTCCGGCAATTAATTCAACATTTTCCTACACAAGGCCATGACTGACCTGGGTGCAAGGGGTAACCTTGCTTATGTAGATAATGTCCTCATCAAAAGTTTATCTGTGGAGGAACACATAGCAGAGATCCGTTATGTTCTGACCCAATTGAGGGCCGCCGGAGCAAAACTTTACTTTCAGAAAGCACAGTGGTGTAGAACCCGTGTTAATTTCTTGGGGCATGAGATTACTCCTCAGGGTCTCTGTCCCCAGGAAAAGAAAGTGGAAGCACTTCAGAAACTAAAAGACCCCACAACTCTGCGGGAACTAAGGAGCCTCCTAGGACTGACTAATTACAGCAGAAAGTTCAATGAGGGCTATACAGAGATCACCAGACCCCTGATTCATCTCTTGAAGGGGGGTCAAGTGGGAATGGGGTCCAGAACAATCCGAGGCAGTAAGACAGCTCAAAAGAAGCCTCTCACAAGCGCCTTGCCCAGCTTACCCTGTTTGAAACAAGGAGTATTTCTTGGAGACAGGGTTCTCTAATACATGCTTGACTGCACTATTATATCAAAAGCATGACAAGGTCAATAAAGTAATCTCTTATGCGAGCAAAACTTTATCCTCTGCGGAGGAAAAATTCAACGATTGTGAGAAGGCATTCCTGGCAACGGTGTGGGCATTGAAGAATTACTGCCCGTTTATCCAGGGGGAACACATCATAGTGGAGACTCCACACCAGCCTCTGCAATATCTCCACAGTGACAGAATCCGGGCCGGAAATGTGAGTAATTCCCGGATTACTTCCTGGATTCTGTCAATGCAAGGCTTTCCTGTGGAGGTCAGATATGGCCAAAACAAGAAGAGTCCCCTCGCGCAAGATCTGGCTGACTTGCATGATTGTGCCAGAGAAAACTTCTTAAGGACGAAAGTCTAAAAATCAAGGACAACATGGAGGCATACCTTAATTCCCCAGACAAAGTCTTTGAATAGGACAAGTGTGAGGGAATGACCACTGTCTATGTGGATGGATGCTCTTACGATGTTGACAACAACGGGGAAGAAGAACTTGTGGCCGGCGTAGGGAATGCATGGGTGAATGAGTCCCCAGATTCCTTCGCTGGGTACAAGATTGGTCCCCGAAGTAGTCAGGTGGCAGAGTTGATGGCTGTGTATCAAGCCATCCTCACTGCTGTCCAACGTCAACTCCACAAACTGGTCATAATCACAGATTCGGATTATGTACGGAACGGGTTCGTGGAGCACCTGGTTAATGTTATGTGCTAATAATAAACCCTTGAAACATGGGAAGTTAATCCAAAATATTGATGATCTGTCACCTCGAATGGGATGACCAACTACTGGAAGAAGATCAAGGGTCATTCCAAAGTAGAGGGACCAGATAAAACTGGAAATGACTTAGCTGATCAGCTGGCCAAAACCAGGGCCATCCAAGGGAATCTAATAGAGATTGAGTCCCTGTTGGGGGAAATCCAGGTCACTGCTATCACTAGGTCCCAGATAAATGCTCACAATGATCTTTCAATTACACAATGGAGTAAGGAGACCCCAGATGCTGATTTGATCACGGCTTAGAAGGGGGATCCAATAATTTGTAAGTTTTTCCAACACATTGAGGACCCTGAGAACTTTCCCCTGACGGATACTGGTTACATTGGGAAAGATGACCTTAGAGTGTTGATGAAATGTCCAAAAATGTTCCGAATCCAAGACGGTTTGTTGGTAAGGAAATCCCAAGCTGGCCATGATCAGTTGGTGGTTCCTACCTCATTCAGAAGCCTGATGTTAAGTCACGCCCATGATGCGGCCACAGCCAATCATAGTGGGTTTCATACAACACTTGAAATCTTAAGAGAGGTTTCATACTGGCCACACATGGGGCAGGACCTCGACCAATACTTGAAGGGGTGTCTTGTGTGTGCACAATTTCAGCTAACCTCCCTCACACACCGTGCGCCTCTCCAAAAGAGGGGGATGATACTACCATGGTCAGATTTGCAAGTCGACTTCATAGGACCCGTGAGTCGTTCCTCTAGGGGAAATAAGTACATGTTGACAGTGACATGCTTTTTTACTAAATGGGTGGAATGTCTCCCGGCCCCAAACTGCAAGGCAGAAACAGCAGCTGCCCTGATGATCAACCACATCTTTTCGCGTTTTGGTCTCCCCCAAAGGATTGAGTCAGACAGAGGTAGCCATTTCACCAGCTAAGTAATGACAAAGATGTGGGAGATACAGGGGGTTAAAAGGAAGCTACACATTGCTTACCGACCAGACTCTTCTGGTGCAGTAGAACGTTACAACAAAACCATTGGGAGCATCTTAAAAAAGTTTGTGGCAGATTCTGGGTTAAGTTGGGATATCCGACTACCTCTTGTCCTAATGGCCATCAGATCTACCCCTTCATCTGCAACTAAAATGTCACCGTTTGAGCTGATGACTGGGCGTAGGATGGTGCTTCTCCAGCATTTGCTCTACAGGACCCAAGAGCAAACATTGATCAATGCCTCCACAACTCGTGAGTATGTTGAAAATTTAAGAAAACACCTTCAACCTGCTTTTTCCTATGCTCAGCAAAACCTAGAAAGATCAGGCGATAGCATGAAGACCCACTATGACTTGAAGACTACTAGGAAAGAGTACAATGTAGGAGAGCAGGTTTATCTATACAATTTCCAAAGGAACCAGGCCAAACAGCGGAAATTTCTACCTACTTGGAAGGGACCTTTTGAAATTGTAGACAAGATCTCACCAGTTGCCTACAAGATCTGCATCCCCAAAGGCAGTTTGGCGGAAGGGGAAGACAAGTGGGTCCATATTAATCAGCTAAAGTGTTGCCATCCCAGGCACACCCTGCAGCAACTGCAATCCCAGAGGGGGCCGCTTCAGATTAATACATTTCCAACCCTAAAATATTCCACATATAGGGCCTCATTACACGGATGGCGGTAAGGGTTTTACCGGTACCGGTATTTTACCAGTACTGGTAAATCCTTACCGCCTTACTACGAGGTCCCTTTGCGGGTTGGGGAATTTAACGCCTGCTTTTTGCAGGCGTTAAAAACCAACCCGCAAAGGGACCAGGGTGCTAATTATGGTACCGCAATTTGCGGTACCGTAATTAGCGCCTTCACCCATTCCCATAGAGCCCTATGGGGCAAAAATTGGAATGGGGAAGGGCAATGGTGGAAGGGGGAATTACCGCCCCGCCAACCTTGGAATAGGGCGGTAATTCCCCTTTCCACCAAGGCGGTGCCGGTATTTTGCCGGCATGAACCATGGCACTAATAGCGCCATGGTGCACCGCCATCCGAGTAATGAGGCCCATAGTCTCTAAAATACAATGATAAGAATGCAAATGTCTCCTGATTTATAAAATGTATATGTTCACCTGACTACATTAATAGTGGTGCGGAAATGTCTACAAATATGTTTCTGCCGCTTTTGCTTTGTCATCCTAGGAGAGATAAATCATGGAGACTGACCAAGGAGGACAACCCGGGGACCGGGAGCAAAGATCCGTGAGGCCCGGGTACCGCCCAATACTCCCATCAGGACTGGCGAGGAGAACCGATCGATCCACCCTTGATGGAGGAGAAGATACTGAACTTTGCCATCTGCGGAATCAGAAGAAGATGAGGCGATCATCCCAGTCTTGCAAGTTCCATCGATGAAAGTTCAGAATGGCCATCGCAAGAGGGGGGCTTGTGGGATGTTTCAACCCACGCATCCAAGCCCTACAACATCATTGTGCATTACTGACATGGGAAACATCATAATGGCCGCCGGAAAGCATGCTGCTGGTCAGAAAGTGCACAGTGAGAACCTGACAGACAGGATGCCATCTTCTTTTGACTCTGTCAGTGTTAATACAGGAGACCATTGCCAGCCCCATCATTTGGCCACCCACAGAACAAAAGCAGACAAAGGAATACAGAGCTGTTCAACAATTCATTTTCTTGATTGTCAACATTGCTAAAATCATGGACATGAAACCACCAAAAAAATCCAACTTCTGGTTGGGTGTTCTACATTACTCTACTGCAGAATCCACATCAATACAATGCTAGCAAGGATCATATGCTATCAAGTAAAATCCCCTTTTTGAAATGTATTAATTTAAGGCAGCTGTCAAAAATGGGTGCAATACCGGTGCCCGCCACTGACCGGCGCTAGCGATCTAAATTCTGACAGGAGACTTGTATTTCAGGAGCTAAACAGTGAACCTGAGTTAGCTGGGACTTCAAAGGCTTGCATGTCCATGAGAAGTCTTCACACCTGGTCATCTCAGCAAGAAGGCAAGAAATCACAAGGTTCTGTTAATCAAATGGAGAGTGGCACCCTGGACTGATGCCCTGCTAGCAGGAAAAACCAGACAAAGGATTCCTTCAGCTGAATAGGGTATGCTGATTTTGGGTGTGAACTGTCAACACTGCTCTGGGGGAAGGCAAGACATCTGATCTTTGAGTCAAGCCAAGTTTCTAGGGGCGGGGACAACCAATGGGTGTACTGCAGTGGAGGCAAATGTATGTTTTATTAAATTGCTTATAAAATATTGTATCAAGTTGCCAGAAATGTACAATTTGGGGATTCTTAATATGAAAAATGCACCCACGATTTGAGACTAAGCTGGACGTTGTGGGATGTTCTGAGGCCAAGCCCTGTTTTTATTAATATTGTAACATCTGTGTTTATGCTAGAGACCTCAAAACATACTATAATATGCCCAGAGAGGGTGTGTACCTCCGTGTCAGTTTTGATGAAAAACCAATATTGCGAAAACCCACGAAAATCGGGAATAAGTTGTCATTTCTGAACCCGAGCTCTTAGAAAGAGCAGGGTTGAACAGAGACTTGTCTTAATTAATTTGTGAAGTGTACATGTAATTTCAACAACTTGTGTATCTGGGAAGCATGTCTGGTTATGAAAAATTGTTTTTCTAAGTAAATGCTAAGGGGAGGGACTTCAGTCAAGCCATAAACATAGCATCACTCTGCCTCATTCTGACTCACTACTCCATTCTCCAGTCAGGTCACAGTAAATCCTTTAACCTATCAGGATCCTCAGTGGGTTGGGCATAGAAAGTCAGCCTTCCCACCCCGTTCAAAGACATAAAAAGAACCACTGATACCCAGATAGGGACATTCATTTTCCACTCTTTAATCGATTTCTGAGCAGGACGTTGCCCGACCATATCCAGAATTTAGACTCCAGATAGACTCCAGATCTTGAAGCAGAGAGGCCTGAAACAAAAGCTGAATCCTTCACAGCAGGCCTCAGAATCCAGCAACCTAACTAAACTATTCAACAGCCGGGCCAGCTGTTTGATTCTGGTTAGAACCCTGTGCCAGAATCAGTCAGACCCAGACCAGACCGCTGTGCAGTGCCGATAGCAGACCAGAGGCCCCGCTGTGAGCAGAACCAGTGCCAGAGACCGTCCTGTGGCGAGAGAACCGCAGCCCAAACCTGACCAGATCTGTGATGAAGTCCATTCCAGTCCAAAACTAGGAGTGAGTATCCAGTCAAGAACTGTGCATAGTCATCTCTTAGTCTAAAGTAATCTCATCCCATCCATTTCAACCTATTTAGAACTGCATAGAAATCGTGTGTCCATTCTGTGATTTCAAACCTGTAAAAGTGTCATCTGTCATTCTGAAATCTTGACTTCATTTCTGAAAATCTACCTCCACAAAAACATCTGTATCTTTTGAACTGTATGTCCTAAAAGCGAGATTTTAAAGCTAAGAACCTAAGCTTTCCAACAAACCCAAAACGACCTTCCAACTCCTTATAGTTTTTCCGTAATCATGATCGACGCACTCGGAAAAAGTGCCGCCAATTGCAATTTGACTCAATTTCAGCACTTGTAAAAATAGCTGCTTCTTGCTTTCCACTGCTGAAATTCGTTTTCACTCTGAGAATCATTCCTGAATCATTGCTAGTGTCAACCAGAACTAATTCAAAGTAGCTATCATCTACCCTGAATCTCCTATAGGGAATTAAAATCATTTTTAGCATATTTTTCACTTCATTGCAACCACATTCAAATGTATTTAGCCTGTGTTTTAAAATCATCCCTGTTTCTCTAAGCTTGCTGGGGGGAACGGGAACTGAACTGCTTCTGATTGTATTCCTGAAAACCTGTGTGCCCTCATTTCCATCTTTTCATATTGCATAGGGGGGGAGTGAGTTGTCACAAAGGAAAAAAATATCAGATTATCTCTTGTTGAAACCATATCCAGTTTATTTCTGTGCTGCATTCTTTCCATCATTGCTTTTCCTTGAAACCATACAAAGTATTCTCTGCTACCTTATATTTTCTATACCAACTCCTAAGTAATAAATGAATTGTGCTACTGTAATATTATCCATTGTTGATCACTGTTCATACTCATAAGTGTGCTATCAAATATGAATTTATTCATAAAAGTGTGATATATATATATTGTTTAATTTTTCCAATAAACCTTTTAATTTGCAAAACAAACCTACTTCTTGGCTCAGTGAGGTCAGGGGGATTCAAAGATAGGGGCGTTATATAAGGGTTTATCATCCAGATTTAAGAACTTGACGTAAAAATATATAAATGAGGGCTTCCATTGGGCATCCCAGACTAGGCATTGACTTAGTTGGATTGCTGAATTGAAGTCACTTACAATTCTCTCCACCTTTTCTTGTTGCTTTGTTTCTGAAGCACAGTTCTGCACTTGCTAAGGGCACTATCTGCACTGGGTCTCCTTTATCTTTAACCCAGGACAGTAGCTTGGCAAGTCTTGGCCAGAGGGGTTGCATCCGTTCTCCACACACTCTATAGTCTACCGGTGATGTCATGTTACTGCCACTGCTCTGCATACAACTATGTCTTCTTGCCATCTATCTGGTGAAAATCCTGTTCCCCAAATCTGCATCTGTCCTCTCTCCTTGCATCTTTGGATTTCTTCTTCAGTCTTTCCTTGGCAATTGAGCTTTTTATTTATCTCCCATCTGATTCCTGCTCCCTTCATTCCAGGCTGTTCGTATTTTATCATAGAATCTCTGATGTGTGGTCTTGCTCTTGTTTTCAAATCTTGTACATAATCATCTTCTTCTGGTGCTGACCATTCTGTCACCCATACCAACGATGCTGTTCGACCCTGGAATTGACCTCTTCATTGACAGAGTGCAAGGTGTGTTAGGCAATGAGCTGTCTGGACATCTATTTCTATAGCTATGAATATCTTAGAATTCCCAATGCATAAGGTGGGAGAGCACAAACATAGCAACTCTCCTCCAAGGTTCTTTTGCCTACCTCTTACATGTGTTGATACCACATGTTATTCCCCAAATGTGCTGTTCTGTGAAGATTTAACTCATAATCATCTTCTCTTATACCTCTCTTAGGTCTCTTTCTTGCGAAAATAATATGGATGAGCAACTCATGAACACCATCACTATACATCCTTCCTATATGAGGAATCAGAGGGACATTTGTCTGAGAGATAGGTGACTTCACATGTGTCACTGGTGTAGGGATAACCACATATGGCCTTGGCCTTCCTACAACAGATGTGTCTGTAAGAATAATTGGTGTGGAAGAATCAATGGAACTGCTGTTCTTTTTGGACTGAAAAATTAAACAGTGTGTACCAGAAGAATCAGGAAAACAATGATGACTAGATGTGCATGCATATATCAGACACCAAAACAATAATCCCTGCGAGCGATGATCCCTCATACATCGCTGGGCTTGTTCGTTGTCTACTACTGTATCACTATTAGGACTCCACACTTTGCCTGTAAGCTACTTTTTAAGAAGGCAAAACTTCTTCAATCAGGCAAATATGTCAGTTGCTCAAGAAACTGCTGGATGTGTTCGATTACCTCCAAAAGTAACCGGCTAATTGCAGGATGATTTATAGGGTCTCTCAGAAACATATACGTGTTGGTTTTTCAACCAACAAAATAAGGATACACTCGAATTAGGTAAATATAGATCATAATAAGTAATCTATGGGCATTGATGTTTGACAGGACCATTGATTTTGACCAAAAAGAAATTCAGTGAGGAATGAATCTGGAAACTGCTCCCTCTTCCAGTTGTTAAACAAAAACTCAAGATCTGGCATACTTTTTCAGGAATTCAATACTTTCTAAAGTCCAAGTTAAAAATATTTCTGTGGCTCAGGCAACAAGTTTGAACGCCTGCTATAATATCTATAAGGAATGTTCACGGAAACCCACAGTCCAAATGCACACTTGCATTCATTTACTCAGAACTTTCTGCATCCATTTTCCTCGTCATCGATCGAGTCTCTACATGATGTACTACTTCGTGTTAGCTTGCTTCCGAATCAACGGGTGGGGTTGGATTGGTCTCACCAATATACCGTTTAACATTGCTCAAGTTTATCCAGGCAAGCCTTTCCTGGACTTTTACTGCTAAGGGAGTAATGTTCACAGTGATATAGGGACCAACAAATCGGGGCTCGTGCCACTTCCTAGTGAAATTGCGGACTAGGATTGGGTCTCCCACAAATAATCTAGGTACAGGTAATAGTTCTAGTAGTCTGGGTGCTGAATGTTCTTCGCTTGCATCCTGAGAATGAGACCCCTTGCTTCTGTATTGATCTGAAATGACAGAGATACTAGTGGTCATACATATCAAATAATCACCTATCTCATTTCCTAACATTTCTGCTGTCTTCTGGGCATCACTTCTATTCCTCGATGGAGGAGTCAGAGGCGTTCTCATTTGCCTCCCTGTTACAAGTCATGGAGTGTGAGGTGGTGGTCCAACCCAGGCTGATTCCTCAATGATGTAATGCTAGGGGTAGGCAATAAAGCCATCCCTTTTTCAGTGTCAATTTTAGTTTTTCAATTCTCTCTTTGAGAAGACCGTTGAGTCTCTCACATGATTTGTTTGCTTGCGGGTGATAAGCAGTAGAAAACTCATGTTTTATATTCAATAACAAGCTAATCTGTTTGAATAGTTCATTTAGAAAAAGGTGGACGATTGTCAGATCTCAGCACCTCACATATTCCCAATTTTGGAAATACTTCTCATACTAAAAGCATTGTTGTGCAAGGGACATCAGGATGTTTGTATGGACCAGCTTCAATCATCTCAAAAAGGGCCACACCACCACTATCATATACCTATATCGACTTGATACATGCAATGTATCAACATAGTCAATATGTAAATGCTGAATAGGACCATTCAGTTTAGGGTTGAATACCCTGATTGTTTGCAGTGTGTGCCCAGCAGTAAACTTTTAACATACAATATAATTTACTACATAAAATGCAACATGTTCTAAAAGGTTTGGTACAAACCAGTCCTCTCCTATAGTAGCTGCAAGGCTTTCCCTAGTTACATGCGCGGGGAAGTGCATCTGTTGTAGTGCTACCTTTAGTATGCTAATGGTATCACTGGCTTTCCAGTGCTGTCTTGCCAAAGGCTTCAGTGGGGGATAAAAAACATCCCCTCCTTTCCCACAATTCCTTCTCATCTTGTGAAGCATGGCCTTGAATATCCATCAACTTTGTTTTCGTAAATTATGAAATCCCTCTTGCATTATCATAACCATAGTCACCCCCCTCTTTATACTGGGAGTGTCAAAACTTGAAATATCTGTAGAATCTGTAACCCTTTTGACTTCTTTGTCCGCTGCTTCATTTCCACATGAAATAAAATCAGTTTGCTTAGTATGTGCTGTGCATTTAACTACTGCAATGGCTGCTGGGAGCTGTAGGGCCTTAATACGCCTGTCCAATAATACTGCATGTTGTACTGGAGTGCCGTCCACTCGGAGGTAGCCTCTCCTTTTCCAACGTGCTAACCATAGGTGCATGATCAGCATCACATAGGCGGAGTCTCTGTATGCCATCACTTCCTCCCCTTCGTATTGCTCAGCTGCGATAATAAGCACCACGAATTCTGCTGCCTGTGCCAAAAAATGAGATGGCAGCCTTATGCTTGCCACAACTTCAAATTCCCCATTTACTCACTACAGCTGAACCAGTTCGCCTTTCTACATTATTTTGATCAATTTTCCACGACCCATCAATAACGAGAATCTTCCCTTGTGACAACGTGTTTTCATTTACCCGTGGTATGTCGTCATATGTCTCTTCATAGCTAGCGCAATGATGCACATATTCATGCTCTGCCACGGGCTCAGCTACAAACGTGGCAGGGTTCACTATCCTGCATCTTACTATCTTAATTGCAGGATTGAAAATAACCACTTCATAAACAGATGCTCTCTGAGATGTTAAAGTACCATTGGGTTTTTCCAAAATAGCACATGCTCAACGAATAACATCCTAGAACACCCTATCACTATGCTTGAAGCCTTCTTAATGGTGAATGATGCTGCTGCCAGTGATTGTTCGCATCAAAAGTGTCCTCTCATAACTGGATCTAGAATCCCACTGTAATATGCCAGATGTGTATACCCCAGGGTAGTCCTCTGTATAAGCACTGCTGTCATAACTGTCCCACTTGTTCGAAAATAGGTTACACTCTTGAGAATAATTGGGAATCCCTAAGACTGGAGATGTACAAATTGCTTTCTTTATTTCATCAAATCCTTCCTCAATTTCCGTAGCCCATTCTATTTTATCATTACCCACTTGTGCCTTTTTAAATGCCTGCAAAAGTGGTCTTATGTATGAACTATAATCAAATACCCATGCTCTAACATAGTCATGTAGTCCCAAAAACTGTTGCATCTGCTTTATCGTGTGCAGTTTTACTTTTTTCATAATTGCTTCTGCTCTTTCCCTCATGCTAGATCAACGGGCCTATATACAACACCTCCTCTTGACAATACTCTAATTTCTCTTTGTCCAATGTATATCCTTTCTCTGCTAGGATAATTGTTAATAGTCTTCTCTGCACTCATCTTCTGTCGTGCTGCAAACTAAAATCTCATCTATGTACTGCAAGACAACACTTTTCCCTTTTAATTCAATATTGTCTAGGTCATCTGGAGGACCCTATTACAAATTGATGGAGATTCAAAGTACCCTTGAGGTAACCTTGTGCTTTTCAGCTTAGTCTGATGAAACATAAATTACGTCAAGTCTTGAGAATCCTTTTGCAACGGATTGAGAAAAATGCATTTTCAAGTCAATCACTGTGAAATCTCATGCCTCAACATGAATACTACATATCATCGCAGGATTTGGAACTAGAGGAAACTCTGCCTCTACAATCTGGTTAATTGGCCTCATGTCCTGGATTAAACGCCATGACCCACCTTTCTGTTTTTTTACAGGATTAACTGCGGTATTGCACAGTGACTCTGATATCACTAGAATACTCTGTTGCATTAATGCTGAAATAGTCTTACAAATACCTTCATCACCTTCTCAAGACATTGGGTACTGTCTTGCTTGATGTAAAATTGCTCCTGGCTTCAGTTTAATCTTAACTTCTCCTACCCCCTTCAATAGGCCTACGTCAAAGGGGCCAGAAGTCCATTACGAGATTGGCACTTTTTCTAAGCCCCCATCAAAATATTCTGGTCCTTGCTGTGCTATCATCATTCACTGTAGGACCTCTCCTTTCTCTATTCTAATCCAATAATTAATAATAATTTCAAATATCTACTCATCATCTGCTGGTTCATCTTTAAAGAACTCCTCAGCTGTAACATCAGTCAACATGTACCATTCCCCAATAGCAATGACTGTTCTCCATGGCCTGCCGCCATCCCATCCTACGAGCATGGCTAATTCCCTGTGTACTACAGCTGCAACTAGTTCTAGAGGCATGGCTCGTCCCCATCATTATCTGTAGGTATCTGTGGTCTAAACAGAAACGTATCAGGTATTCTCATAATCTTTCCCACTAACCTGGGCAACCATGTTAACAAAATGCAAAAATGCATATCCCATTAGAAAAAGTTCAGGTTTGAGTGGCACTCCCCGCAGAGCCATATGCCCTGTAAATGCCATTATAAATTTGCCAACATTTAAATAGTGTATCCGAGGTGTGGAACACACTATGCCATCATCAGTAAACAAAATCGTCATTAAATCTCGCTCCAGAATATTGACTGCGGTCTGCCACGAATACAATAAAGGCGCAGTCATGTCACATTCTCCTGCAGAAATTGGCAATTCATCAGTAAAAGGAATTCAACTTTGATCTCCACAGAAGCCTTGAGCATTCATGGCATTTCCCAATAACGGAAATGTTCCCTCTCGTGTATATGAGCGAGTTGCACCTGTGTCTACTAAAAAAGAAAATGATTTGCCTGCTATTAATACAGCAAACCTTTGTCCCTCTTGGGGGTCTAGTGTTATAGCACTGAACACATCAAGTTGCCCTTTGGGCTGTCCTATTGTGGATATATACTCATCCCAGTACCTGTGAAAGGGCTTGCTCCCATCACAGTAGCACCCCCCACTCTAGGTGTCATTAGCTGTTCCGTGTTTCTATTCTTCTGTATTTGCATGGGTTCGTGTTGTAACTGTCCTTTCGGCAGACTCAATGGTGCTTGCTGTAATTTCTGTGCTTGTTGCTTTAGCAACGCTTGCTGTTGATACACTCTCTGATCTTGAGCAAACCCATTTCTAGCTTGATGGCTACATGCCGAACAGTAAGTTGTCCCGCCTCTTGAAAATTGCCCATTCTGTACATTCCCTTGACTTCCACACACACCCACATTGTGGCCTGTCATGCCACATGCCAAACATACAAGAGGCGGTTTTCTAATTTGCCCTCCTAGCACATTCTGGTTATCATTCTGCACATTCTGAACGTAATTTTGATTATTTTGAAAAACACCCCTACCTCTGAACCCCATTCCTCTGCCTCTTTGCACAAACCCACTTGCTACTTGATCCGTCTGCTGCTAGTTATTTACCTGCAAAACACCCATAGGTTGTTGCTTCCCCAGCCCTTCTCAGCTTGTCAAAACTTTATGATTCTTATTTTTCTCTTGCAGCAGTCGACAATGATGCACTATAGTCAACTGTATTTCTGCCCATGGTTTTGCTTCCATACTCACCAATTTCTAGAGCTGCCTCCGCAATTGCTCTGGCAGTCCTTGACATAAAATGTGGTAAAAGACTGCCACTGATTTCCCCTAAGGCTCGCGAGTCTCCAAGGTCCACCGTTCCTGAATACTTTGAATGTAAGCAAGCAGATCTTCCCCTTCTTGCATCTTACGTTCCATAATTGCACCCATTCCTGAGGTGTCATCACACTGCAATCTCAGCGCTCTCCATATGTCTTCCCTACAATTATTCAATGGCGCTCCATCATGAGCCGTATACTGTGCCGTGACAATGGAATAACCTGCTTGTGTCCAAATGTCATCATCCCTTCCCCAAGAATGGCTGCTAGGAGACCCTTAATGTCCCCTATGGCTAGAGTATTTCCTCCTGTCATCTTTTCTAGCTCATAAATTCATTTTCCCACACCCATCGTTAAACTGGGAAGTTTGCATCTTAAACTATCCTTGTCCATCTGTAGCCATGGGATATACTATGGTGTAGCTCCTCCTTTCTCCAATAGGAGGAACTGCGTAAACCCTATTCCACCCTCGGCTCCCATGCTCTGCCAATCCATAGAAAGGACAATGGTTCCACATCACCTTCTTCCTGGTAATGACCTTAATCTGCTCACATATAGTGGCTTTTCTCCTCTCTCACTATGCGCTTGTCCTTTAGGGCACTCAGGATATGCTGTAGGATCATGCGTCCTATCCTTAGGTTGTTCTAAATCTGACCATCTCACTTCCTTGTCTAACAGTGTGCATCCCTCAGGACCACATACGTCTACTACCTCCTCCTCACGGAAGGTTTTCCTTTGTTCATCTCACTTATCTTGTCCCAAACTAGTATGACTCTCTTCCCTTTCATCTCTGTTCAAAGTCAGCCTGTCTAACGACAAGGTTCGATGCTCGAGACTAAAGAGGCTTTCTTCCTTGCCTCGCGACTGAGCAATTATAGATCAATCTTCCTTTCCCTTGCTTCTCGATTCACCTTTTGTCCTCATCTCCTGATAAACTTTATCAATCCTGTCTCTGATGCTTCCTTTCTCAAAACTCTCATCTAGGTTTACCCTAGATGGTCCTGGTGTTGCCTCCTTTAACGGAGCAAACTCCTCTAGGTTCATTTCAAGTGGTTCTGCTGTTGCTCCCTGTGGCAGAATAGACTTCTTTATATGGCTCCATGATATCGCTGGACATGGTTCCAATAACCCCTTTCGAATATGCTCAATGCCGTGTTCCCCTTATCTCTTTTTTCGTTCCATTTATTTGTCTAATTCCCTTTATTTTTTTGCTTCCCATCTAACCCTTTCCTCCTCTTTTCTTTTCTCTTCCCTTCTTTCATTTTCTCTACACACTTCCTCATCTCTTCGTCTTTGCAGTCATTCTCTTATCCTGCAATATCTATTGTTCTTCCTCTTTTCTCTTCTTTTCTAGCCTGTTTTGTTCTTTGAGTTCTCTTTGCCAGTTGTCATACTTTCTTTGCTCCTCTGCCCTTTCATCCTTTCTTTGTTGTTTCTCCTGATACATTTGTTCTCACCACTGTCTATTCTTTCTTTTATTCTCATCTTCCATCAACATTTTTTTTCGTTCTTTGTCTTTTTTTTATCTTGTTTGACTTGGCCTTTCCCTTGCCTAACTTCATCGATGCTTTTCCCATCAAGTTTAAGCAATATCTGACCACTGATTCATTTTGTACTGTACAAGCGTTATATCATCAGCTTTTTCATTTTCTCCTTTCCATCTCTTAATCTCTCGTTCAATTTCTGTGGTCAGGTTTGATCGTGCATTTTCTCCTCTTTGTTCTGCAAAGCCTTAAAGATGTCTTCCTTTCTCTTACTCTCTTCTGAACTGTCACCAGTGCTATACGCAGGTGGCTCACATATCAGATTACTATACACTGTTGCCGCTTTCAGTTTTCTCAACTGATATACTTCTATATCTTCTGTACTATCGTTGTTTATTTCCAATGGATTAGGGGGAGCAGAAGGCTCAACCCCCTTCTCCTTGCTCTCGTTAAGCATCCACTCCTCAGGGGGGGATACTCTCACTCCACCTGATACATCTTCCAGATCTCTAAAATAGCAAAACCTTTTCTCTAACTTCTTTCCTGTGAACACTCTGTGCAAGTATGTGGTCATGTGCTGTAATACTGCTTTAGACAGTCATACCCCTTTTGGCCACATCATTAACATTATATCTGCAGTGCCTTTTACCCATCGATCTTGGGCAAGTGTGTTGGCAAAGTTTTACACATCTGCAGCAGTGGAGTGACTTCTTACATTTTGGCACGTCTCAATTGACTGTCTATACTTACCAGCGCTTACACAAAATACGGTTCAGAAAAAGAATCAAATATGAGCATACCCACACAAACCGCTCATGCCTTTATTGCTCAATGCTTTCAAACTACCCTGTGGTCGGCGCCGACAATGATCCAAGATAGATAATATTGACTACAGGCTTTCCGACACTATAGATCTCACTTTAACACTTTAACATATACCCTGACGCTCCTTGTCACACACTAAAATAACCCTTGTTACTTTATATTACTACAGTCCCATCCCCACAGTTTGCCACTCTCCTCAGCCTACTCACCATTTGTGTTTCAGCTCTAGGCCCTCGGTATCATCTCCCCTCCTTCAATTTGGCCACTGATGCCTTCAGTCTGCTCGGCGCCTATGGAAACCAGGAGGGATTTTGTCAAAGAGGGGCCTACCTGTATCTTCTTTACTTGCAAGCTTGACTATTTTGCCCGTTCTCCACAGGAAACTTTGCGTCCTCACAGCTACATGGCAGAGGGTATTGGATTATCTGAAAATCTTGGGTCTACTAAACCGACGGATCTTTTATCCAACCATCCGACCCGCTACCACTTGAACCCGTATGGGCCCTCTAAGGCGAGGTGGTACTCTTATGGGTTGGATGGGGATGCAGAAGTTACTCAAATATCAATCAAAAGAATACCTACAGATAATGATGGGGACGAGCCATGCCTCTAGAACTAGTTGCAGCTGTAGTACACAGGGAATTAGCCATGCTCGTAGGATGGGATGGCGGCAGGCCATGGAGAACAGTCATTGCTATTGGGGAATGGTACATGTTGACTGATGTTACAGCTGAGGAGTTCTTTAAAAAGTTGGTAAAAGGTAGGCTGTTTTATTAACAATTATCTAAAATGGAGTACAATGGACATCAATGGACGTCTCATAGCAAGGTCTAAACAATGTACATAAAAAACAAGTTTTTATAGTAAAACGTCATCATCACTGATGTCACACTACATGGCAAATGTAAAACTTAAACTGGATTGTGGTTGGTCTATGTGAAACATCTGCATATACTTTCTATGGGGTGTGTGGTTGTGATTGGGTATCTATTGTCAGGTGGGCAACTAAGCCCTTCTCTAGTGCAAAGTCATCTTCATAAAATACACAATGATTTATTGGTTCACAAAATATAGGGCTCTTTGATACGTGGCCCGCTATAATTGGTTGGCATGCTAGTACCCTTCTGGTATATTCCACTTGCTAGCAGGACATAAGCTGGTACCCCAGGTGTTGGTGGGTTGGGCTTGACCCTGCCTCCCCACCCAATTAGCCCAACATCTACCATCCCTCTTACTTTCTGTCATTCAATTAGCCTTTGAACATGGCCTTGCAAGCCTCACAACTCCTGGGAATAAAAGGGAGTGTGAGCATGCTCTCATCTTCTTGCCTCAGCATCGTCTGCCCAAGTCTATTTCATTCTAAGTCACATGACTGGAGATCACGTTTCAAGCTTCTTCTCTGTATTTAATGATTTTGAAATGAATACAACTTGGCACTCATTGTCTTTTTTGCTGTACATTGGCATGTCTTAAATTCATTGTATCTCTTGAAGCTCGACAACCAGTTCTCAGCTGCACTGGCCTTGTGACACTCAGCCAACCAAGCCCTCTTGGATTCTTTCTTGCTCGTCAGCTACATTTATTAACTGCGCCACACTTTCTGCTTCTCTGCTCATGGGGTCTCAGTTTGCTAAAACACTATGTGGAACATCCAGATTTCTTATGCATATATATACGTTAGTGCATCGCTGCAATTTATTTGCTACGTATAGCCAGCCTGTATGATTACATAGACACAGCATCTGTACAATTATAACATGGTTTGCTTTATCTTCTGTGCTCTTCATACGTGTAATCTTCATTTTGCATGTGAATGTTTACTTGATTCTTACTTCGACACCAAATTCTATATGTTCTCTTTACTTTCTCTTCTGTTATCTTCTTCTCGGTTTGTGACTTTACATCATGTGACGTCACCAGTCAGCTCTTTCGTGCATCTTCTTTCGCTCTTCAGGGATCTTCCCTGAGAGACTTTCAGCTCTTCATGGATACATAAAGAAAGGTTTTCTCAATGGATACTTTGCTTCAAAGGCTGCTTGTGATATTGGCATCATTACAGGTGTCTTGCTTGTCACTATTTCTGGTTCCCAACATATAGGCAATTTAGGGGTGGGACTTTCTGGTAGAGGCTCTTGGCTCCTCCTCTAAAGAAGTTCACAGAATTCTGAAACAAATGAAAGTGCTCATGTTGGCTTTAATTTATCTCAGAATGTAAGAAGTCTTAAAAAAATACTAGAAAATACTGTTTGGAAGAAAACATGTCATTGTTTTCAGAGACCTTGTATCAATCTAAATAATCTGAAGAAGACTTGTCAGTGCTCAAATCACAGCTAAATGATGAACAACTCACCATTTATCTAGAAGTCATTGAAGAAATTGAACACGGTTTAAAAAAATGAAACTAAAACTTGTACCTGTAAACATTATACACCTTTGCTCCTGTATGTAAGTGGTGAAGCTGGTTCTGGTAAAACATTCTTAATTAAAATAATTTGCACATTTCTACAAGACTTAACAAACAACAACTGGTTTAGCTACCTACAACATACACTGATTAGTGCTTCTCCCAGTAGAATACAAAAACAAATTAGAATACTACAAATTATCAGCAGAAGCTGCTACTGAAGTACACAGCATTCTGAAACAAATGAAAGTGCTCCTGATAGATGAAGTAAGAATGGTTTCTAACCTCATTTTGGTTTTAATTCATCGCAGAATGCAAGAAGTTGTAAAAAAACAACTATGAAGAACTGTTTGGAGGAAAACATGTTATTGTTTTCGGAGACCTCCTACAGTAAACACCAGTAAAAGGTCAACCTATTTTCAAAGCATTAGGACACAAACAATACCATAACACACTCAGCAGCATTGGAAGTGTGTAAATCTCTGACAACATTTTCGCTACAGAGAACTAACTCAAAACATGCATCAGTCTGCAGATCTCACCTATGCTAACATCTCAAAAAGCATTAGAACGGGTATGGTTACTAAAGATGCAAAATCCACCCTAAATACTAGATTAATCCGTGAGCTATATGGGCAAAACACATCCACTCTTGATGTCATGGAACCATTGACTCAGCGAAATATAAACTGCATGTCCTTAATGCCAACCATTGAAAGCTGCAGTCAATTCAAATATACAATGTTGAAAAAAGCCCATACTGCATATCAGTTCCACAGAGAAACTAAAAGTGCACACCATGACACTCCTTATGTGTCAACAACAAACAGCATGACTAAATAGCTTAGAAAAATGTATCTCCAATACAGCTGGATAAGAAAAAGCAATAACTTTGTGACCAAACTGCAGAGTAATTCTAAAAAGTAACCTTGAAGTAGAACACGTTTTAGTCAATGGAGCAATTGGTACAGTTGTTGGCTTCCAAACATATCCACATGACAACATTCAGTTTGTCAACATCCACTTTGACAACCTTGCAGAAGTTATAAAAAAGGCTGCACAATGGCACATTTCCTTCTTTTCAAAGACATGTACGTATGCAGACAACACTTCTCTCTATCTCTTGCATATGTTGTCACTAGTTACAAATCGCAAGGTCTAACCCTAGATCACACATTGATTGACATTGGCAGCACAGTTTTTAAAGACGGTTTGAGTTACGTAGCACTTTCGCATTTGCTTACACTCAATGGTCTATTCCTATTTAACTTTAATGCAAAAAAAGTCAACACTGACATTTCTTGCAAAATAGAATACAACAGGCTATGTGCACTGTACAATACCAATATAGATATGTACCATGTACCTCAAAAAGGATAACCAATAAAAAGAAAAAAATACAAACAGAACCTGTAACATATCTCCCAACAATACTTCTAAAGAAACAAAGAAAAACTGCTGCTGCATCAAATAATACAACCACAAATGGTCAATTTCAAAATCAACTGCACGTCCATCAGAAGATAATGAGACATTGGGGCTCATTACACGGTATGCGGTAAGGGTTTACCGGTACCGGTAAGGGCACCGGTACCGGTAAACCCTTACCGCCTTACTATGAGGTCCCTTTGCCGGACCCAACCTCAACGGCTGGTTTTACCAGCCGTTAAGGAATGGGCCCGCAAAGGGACCTTGGTGCTAATTACAGTACCGCAATTTGCTGTACCGTAATTACCTCCTTCCCCATTCCCATTGAGCCCTATGGGGGCAAAAATGGGAATGGGGTAGTGCCTTGGTGAATGGGGAATTACCGGCCCCGCTCACCTTGGAGTAGGCCGGTAATTCCGCCATCCACCAAGGCGGACACGGTAAAATACCGGCGGCAACCATGGCGCTAATAGCGCCATGGTTACCGCATACCGTGTAATGAGGCCCAATGTCACTTGTCAAAAAACAACTGCAGGCCCATAAAAGAATACAGAGGCACAACTCTCTGGTGCATTTAAATTCAACAAAACAACTGGAGTAAATTACTATGCAAATGTAGCAATCAATCTTCTCTTCCAATTGCCATCAATTGTTCACAACATTTACTTGAAAGGCTCAGACCATTTATGTTTACAAATGTTTGTCCTTCATAGAAATGCCACACATAATCCTGACCACGCTTACAGTGTCTCAAGTATAAGGCAAGAATAGGACTACTGTACAGGAATGGTAAAATTCCCCATAAACACAAAGGAAGATCCATAAGAATTCCTAATGTCCTTACGCAAGCACTGGAACACAAAACAGCCCTATGAATGAAATCTTCCAGATTTCATACACGTGGAAAGATACATGCACTCTTTGAAACCATGTTTCACAAGAGCACATTCCTAATGAACGATTTGTGTATGTATCCATACCAAACTCTGAATCCATTCCATTTCACCAGCTTCTGCAGGATGCAAATCATAGCATATTATGCCCTCTTTGTAATTTAGACAATCGTTCCAACATACAAATAAACTCACATGGCCAATACGTGATACCAATTCTTCTAAGGTACAATGCAGATGGTACCAAAAACAACGGGAAGCTTACTAGCTTCACACATGGCCAAGTATCTCTTGGAAATAAAACCTTCACAACAGTGGGCATAATCTACCACACTGGTGAAGCGGTTCGAGCACTGTGAAAATGACTTTCTCTGCTGCCATTTATGAGGGATTTCCACCTTCTATCCTTGAACTATCTTTTTGGCTAACTCAAACATTTTCTCCCAGAATCCTTGGCAGGGCTGTACATGCTGCCAGATCTGTTTTGCGTTTCTCCAGAAAATCAGTGTATCAGGTCTCACCCTGTGTTTTAGGTTTTCCCAATTCATGTCAATGCAGCTGTGGTTTCCATTTTCCTTTCATGGGTGTTCATGGTAATTGCTTTAAGACTCAGCAAGACATTCATGTGTGTTCTTTTGCACTCCGCTTATGTCTCTATGTGTGTTAAATCATGTCGCCTCTTCATGATTACTTTGATTATGTCATCCGGTTATAGTCTGTGGGGCTGCTTTAATGAGTGGCATCCATCATCTTGTCTGTATGCTTGGGTGGGTTTGAGTCCACCTCAATAGTTCCCCCAATGGTCCAGCAAACCTGGACCGCATACTCAAAGTCCCTCCCCTCTGATGGGTGTCTTGTTGTCTCACACCTTCATCAACCCCTCTCAGTTCGCTTCAGCTCCTTCTGACTTGGTTTGTGGTCCAGGTCATCTCCTCTTTTTAACCCTGCTCAGCTTCAGCAACCTCTTCTTTCTTCACTGTGCTTCTAGTTTGGGGCATTCATTCACATCAAGGCTGGTGTGCTCAATGACAGCATGGTACATCTTCTTCTCCATTTGGGTTGCACCTGCACGTGAGTTTCAGGCCCAGTGTTGGTCTGTGGATATTGGTGCCTTGTGTACCCTTGAAATGCATCTGCATCCTCTTTTTTTATCTCCACTCTTTACTGAATCTTCATTCTGGCAACATGAGGGTGTTATTCTTGATGGCATTCCAGACAGAGGCCTGCCTTATTTTCTACCCATGTAACCAGCTTGAACTTTTCGTCACACCTTGGTGTACTCATTCTTTTCTCTCTACACCATCTCTATTGGAACTCCCAGGAGCACTTACGTTCTGCATCTGTGAAGCCTTCAACACTTTCTTCTCTTGCAAACTCTTGTCCATGCATAGGTGGCTGGTGTTTCTTGCAACATTCAGGCCGTCCTTCCACCTCTCTTCTTCCATTCTTGAGGCATTGCCACTCCCCTTGGGTTACAATTCCTTTGTGTGGGCCTCTCAGTATGTATTGTACCAGGTCCCCTTGATTCGAGCAATCCTCTATCATTGTTCATGTTATCATGTAACTGTCTTCATGGGAAATTTCTCCTGTGTATTTCATCGTAATGTAGCCTGCTTCTTCTGGAACCGCCATAGAAATCTTGTAGCTGCTCATGGCTTGGGAAGTGGGAGAGTTTGCGTGGCCTTCCTTCCCTGAAGCCTCGCTCCCCACATTGGTCATGTGCTAGTACTAAACATTGTTAGTGGTGTGAGCCAATACAAGCACTCATATATGTATATATATTTTCTTTTTTTGTCTTTTAAATCAACAATAATGTTCTATTAAAGCAAATTCATTTCTTCATGTCACTAGTAAGGGGTAAAGTCACTACTTTTCTTTCAAATACACAAAATAAGTAGGAAAATGTTTTCTTGTTACAGTCCTAAGAGGGGACAGAAGTAGAGGCAGCAGGGTACAAAACAATCAAAGCCACAATCATTTCCAGAGGAGCAATTACACAGGTTGCAAATGTGTAATTTCCTAGCAACCCATGATCCTACCTACTCCATGCACAACGGGTGACCCTTGCATCCACAAGTAGGAACAATGCATCTTCAAATAACAAGACTCATCCAGAAGCCCCTGCAATCCAAATGATGTCGGCGGACACTAAAATTGACTGTGGTCTCGGCAGCATGTGCACACCTTTTTTTCACCTATAAAGACAGCTGCATGTCAACTTCATTTGACTCCCCCACCCTTTCCAAGCTCTCTTTCTGCATGCAAATAACACCAAATGTGTTTTCCAGACTTTTTGCTCACTGCAGTGTCCGCGCTCAGCGGCAGCAGTCCGCGGATCCAACATGTCGATGTTTCAAAAACTATGACGGATCTCATGTTTTTCACCATCCAATTAGCGTGTGTTTTTGGTGTCATGGGGTGTTTGTGGACTCCGAATCAGAAAATTAGTCAGCGGAACGGACCCAGATATCACAAATGTTTGTTGATCTACTTTTTGGCCATTTAAAAAAGAAATACTGGACAGATTTACACCAAATTTATAAAAGCATGCTTTTGGGACAAGCCATCGCTCCTGGCGCAGTTTGGTGAAAATTTGTTTGCCTGTTTGTGCTATAGGTACAAGCAAACTTTGTTTTCCATTGTGTCGGTGCGGATTACAAAACTTTTGCCATCCTTTGACAAAATCACAACAGACTTTGGAGAATCATTCTGAGAGGGCCCATATACTATTTTGAAAGGTTTGGTGAGGATTTGTCTAGGGGGGCAAAGTTATAAACCACCCAAAATGCGTTCTCTGTATGAGTTGAGTAACTTAACCATAACTACAGGGCAGCTACTGCAGAACCTGTAATGTGGATAATTGGGCAGTGATTGGTATTTCGCCAGAATATAATTAAGAGAAACCCATATTGAAGTGACTTCTCCTCTGGACGGATTTGGATGATGTATTCCAAAATAAATGTCTGACAGGGAGGCCGCCAAAGTGAATTTTTGGGAAAATGTTTGAAATGGTTTAAAAGTTTTTAAGAAAAATACTGTTTTCAGCCTACTATTTTTCATTTTCCAAATAATATGCTTCCATTGAACATCTGTGGCGTGTCAATTGCTGGAGGAATTTGCACCAACTGAGAAACAAGTAGAGCACAAAGTGTCAAATATATTCCTTTTTGTGTGGGGGCTCCAAGTTAAGATTTGTGATGCTTCTGGCATCCACCGAATTTCATGGGTGTTGCTGTGAGAAATTGGTTTATCTTAACTATCTCTTAATTTCCTGCAGAAATGCTGCAAGATGTGCTCGAGAAAAAAAATGCATTACATGAATTGGAAAGTGTAGGCGTTGATATGAATGCACCATGAAGGGTTGCACATGGGGAGGCTATGAATAGACCTAGATAGGTGGATGTGACTCTTAAATTGTTGGCCATTTTCCCATTAATTGGATACTTGGGAAATAATGCAATAATGCATTACTTGGTATAGTTACTGGTAAAGATGTCCATGGTAATACAAGGCAGCATCGAGGTGACTCAGTATGTTTCTGGAGGAATTTCCCACAGCAAACAATGATGGAAATGAGATGAGGGGGGAGGTTAGAAGGGGAGGGTCCAATAATGAGTGCCCCATGCACTTTTATTTGTGTTTATGAGAAAGGGACATTGTCCATTGATGGTGGGATCTGATAATTAACTGTGGGCCATGGTCTTTTGCCTAATTGGTGCAACAGAGACAGATGACATGGCCAAAGCCTTGGCCAGTGGGCATTCAACAATGGGCAGTGGCATTTTGTTTATTCTTATGCAGCGGGATTTGGGATTCGACAGCAGGCCAGTGGGACATGGTCTTTATGCTTAATTGTTTCAACATAGACAATGGACACGGGCAAAGGGCCAAGGGCAGTGGGTTTGTATGCATTACTAGGCAGGAGGGTATGGACCATGGTGGTTGGACAGGGACAGTGACCAAGGCTAAATGCCATGGCCAGTGGGGAACTATTTCTTTTAATAACATTTGCAACAGGAAATGTGCTATGGTCAGTGGCCCATGCAGTTTTAGTTGTGTTGGTGTGACAAGGTCAGTGCCCATTGCTGGTGGTATCTCATAATTTACTAGTGAGCAGGTGTGAGGAATTGACATCTGGCAAGAATTTAGAATCCCAGGCTTTTTCGATTTCAATTTAATAATAATAATAATAATAATAATAATAATAATAATAATGCAGAGGTCATTCAATTTCAGAAGGGGTGGTCTGCTAACCAGACCAGTTTTAGTAAAGCTCCATGCCAAAAGCATACAGACACTTGTGCCCTAGAGCATCAGTCTCCTGATCTGCAGCACTTACTTTCCAGTGCCCCAGAGAAGGTTCAAAGATCATAGGTGTTCTTCTGACAGCTGCAGCGACAGGCAAGTCACTACATCATAGAGGTTGCATTTATGTCGACACATCTCTTTAAAAAGCAACAACATAATATAATGTTGAAATATAAGCCATGCCTAATTGGGTATGGTGGTTAGTGGTTCACACAATTATTCAAGCCATATATGACTTGGATCATATACATGTAAAACGTTTGAGACCAGGTCAGGTATGGAAGAGTTGTGTCTATTATTTTCAGGCAGCGTGTCTCTGCTCTCTGTTCGCTGTGTATCCCGAGGGGGCCTACCCATGGCGGGCCCTGCCCAAATCTGGTGAGCATTTGGGTGTTTGCAAAGCAAGGACCCACAGGCCCAGCTCAGGAGCGTACGCTTTTGTAGAACGTCTGCCAACCGTAGGTAGTAATGGACCTCCATGGGTAGCCCTGGATCTCACCGCAGGTACGGAAGTATCTCATGGACTATCACGTCAGTGTCACCAAATTGAAGGCTGGCACCTTAGCATGCATGTGTCCCAATAGACAGAATAAAGTACACACTCCACTAGGGAATGAGACCAGGAGAGTAATTGCAAGGAAACCAAAATGTATATGAGTAAATAAATGCAAGCAAAGAACTCTGCTTCCCGAGAGCGCTCTGCCAACAGATACATGGGCAGCACATTAAAAGGGCACCACAGATCATAGTTGAGGTCATGCATAAGGGAGAGTCTACCAAACATGATTGGCTAGGCACATATACTACTCCCATCTCCATAGGGATGCCTGGGTTCCATTGGTTGCTGTTTCTCCATCAGTCACAGCACACGTGGTCAGCTGGGCTCATCCTTGCAGGGTGGAGGTCGGGCAAAGTTTGCAATGATGATGTAGAGCTGTATGACTAAGCTAAATAACAGAACCTGGCATGCACGAAATAATGACTGGTCTGTTGTTGTGAAATAGGTGCATTCTAACCCGTGTTTTTATGGGAGTATGGGTTAGGGTTTGTTCCTTCAGGTGCCTTATCAGAAGGGGCAATCTCTGATTCATGGTCTCTGGTGCCTTGCGATTTCAAACACATTGGGGGTAGATGTTAGTGTTAGCAGGATATACGACCACTCTAGATTAGGTATATGGTGGGTGAATTGAGGGTGGTCCCGGGGAAGGGCCTGGTGACCAGATACATTCAAAGGGAATGAGGGCATGGGTTCAGTGGACCGTGGCTTGGCAGGGAGGAGGTGGATAGGGCATGAGTCAGTCAGCAAAGATGGGTGGGGCGATGTGGCTGGAGCCAGCCTTGAGCTCACATTCTAGGATGAGTACATTTTGTCAGTGCTTGATACTTGCTAATGGCAACAATGAATGGCTGTGTTTCCGTGAGAACAGGAGTCACGCTGAGCTGACAGAGGGTGAAGGTTGCGGGGGCTGGCTGTGCGCAACGCTGGGAGAGGGAGAGTGGACATTTCAGAAGCGGGGCAGAGGGCCCGGAAAATAGATGGCGTTTGGAAAGACACAACGTGGAGTTCATACTACATGAATTAACATGGTGTTTATACACTTATACAGAAGATGGGAGATGCAAATCGGTAGAGGAGGGGCATAGATGGCTCCCCCCTTAGCTCACATAAAATTTACCTGGTGCAGGAATGGTGCAGGGGGGCGCGATATACCGCCTCTCCCCCAACAGTAACATGACATTAGACTGAAAGACTATATCTCTCTTTTGGTACTTTGTGAATTTGGGTAACACTTCTTTCAAGAAGGGAAGCCACAGCAGTGGTTTCCTTGGGAAACATGATTCTAAGCCATACCCTAAACAAACCAACTACTCAATAGGGTGTTGCATACCAAAAGGCCTTTGAACTGCAGGCCTTGAGAAGAGGGTGGGTTCAGACAGGCAGGCAGAGCAAAACCAAAGAGAGGATTCCTCCATCTTAGTTTTCGGTGTGCCTTTCTTTCATTCCTGTCTCTCACACTTCCTGCACAATAAAGCACTTTTGGTGTGATGCGATAAGCCACAATGTGCTTGTTTTCTTATTGATTTACTGCTTTTAGCCAATCCTTGAAGGCTTTTGCCTTTATAAGGAAGGGGTCTAACCATCTTTCTTGGATTCATTTTTTGACCATCCATGGCCAACCTGTTGGGCGAGCAGTGAACTCCAAAGCCATCTGCCAGAGGTCAAGACCAGTGCCCAAGTCACAGACAACCTCTGCACCCTATTCATCCCCTTTGAACAGTTGGGTTGAACTGCTGCTGGCAGAAGACTTCCACCCTTCCAGCTGCACTGGTGCCCAGGATCTCCCTGGAGTTGAAGGACCCCTGCAGGTGTTCCCCACACTCCCCCTGTTTTGAAAGTATGAGAACAAGGACTCATCTTTTCTCTGAGCCGCCGGATTCGGATTCACAGCATTGAAAAAGCAAGCTGCTGGTGGCCACTGACACAAACATCTATTCATGTAATCACTCTGTCGTTCGCTCATTCTGTCCTTCACCCACCTTCACCAGCCAGCTATCCACCCATTCGCTCAGAACTGAGTTATCCTTCTTTCACTAGCTCACTCATTTATCCATACATATCCATGTCTGTAACCCCAAGTTTTTCAAGCGCCAAGTTACTCCTGAGTTTGGTGCGCGATACAAATAATAAACAAATACACAAATAATAAACAAATACAAAAAAAAAAATACGGTCAGCTACTTACTATATCCAGATACTAACTCCACCTTTGTATTCACTAATGAATTCAAGTACTCACTCTCATAAGAATCTGTGAGAAAAAGTGCTTTCCCTCTAGCGAAGTAAGACCTATTGGCTTTGGAGCGTTTATTGTTTACGTGCCATTACTACTTCTTCTGGTCACGTTTTATGCCAAATATGAATTTTAAATTAATGAACAGTCAGTATGCACTAAAAATAGAAGATCAGTAAAGAGGCATGGAAAAATCCCAGTGAGTGATAATGAGGGGGGTGGGTGCTGCTGGGAGAGAGTCAGAGGCAGGGAGGGTGAGAAAGAGAGTGAAAGGGAGACAGAACGAATAATGCTGGGATACCTAAACCATCCATAGAACTACAATAAGGTGCATGATCTTTATTGGGTATTTCTAATCTGAATCAGCATACGATGGGTTAATAAACCCTCGACATGCATGATTCAACATGGACCTTATTCTCATTAGTCATGGCACACATGAAAGTAGTGCAGTCACAGACAGATGGTATTTAGCCTCGAAGTTTGTCCATTGGGTTTGATGGACGTTTGACCTCTGTGATTATTTCAATATTGTGCAGACTGTATTCCAATTAAGCCGTGATCGGGATCCTGGTCCTTCATGATTTAGAAAACAGAAGATGGATTGAGTGGTTCACTGAAGCTATAGAAGTCGGCAACACACGTTACCTGACTACGAGAAACACACCTGCTTTGCAAATATGTACTTTAGTGGTATCAAGAGCATACGAGTGCCCTGCATTTTAGCTTCATCCATGAGGCGTTCTCTCTCCAGATGTTGCCGCTAATCCAGATGCCGGCGACGTTGCCTGCCGTAAGGCGAAGATTGGTTGCTGAATCGCGGTTTAATGAATTCCCACAGCAGTGCTTTGCGAGTATCGCACGCCGAGCACCATCTGCACAGAAGGCAGAGAAGCACATCGTTCTTTGCTTGTCTAATTTTTCAGCTCTAAGTGGGTGCTCCCAGGCTGCCTTCTTCAGCATCTCCAAACCTGTTCACGTGTGCTGGCTTTGAAAGAAGAGGCATGTGAGCAAACGGCCAGTCACCATTACATGTTTGTGACTGTATTAATATCTCGAAAACTATCTTCATTTTCACAGTCTGTATTCAAATATGTGCTTCATTTAGCTCAGTGAGAGGGGGCGCCATTGATGGCTTTCTAAAGACTAGTTTCTGGGTAGGTCAGTGGCATGGTGACTGGCCAAAAGTCATGCATCCGGCAGACCACGAAAACATCTCAGATGGCAGAGAGTGAAGAAAACACCCCAGCAACCAAAATCGAAAGAGCATCTGGTTAAATTCCAAATGGGAAGATATTCAGTAAAGTAGTATTGCGTCATACTACAAAGAGGTGCAGGGGTCCAGCTGGCACATCACAAGTGCTGCTTCATGAATGGCTGAATGCTGCATGCTTTTTTCTAAAGCAAATCTTTTAAGAGGTCACAAGGGACATTCTGGACGTGCCGGTTGGTCCTTAGCATTTAAGGTGGTTATGATTTATCGCAATTTAGATACTCCTGTGTCTTTCCCTTCTGCTTATTGTAAATAGTTCACATATGTTTGAGAAAGACAAATTGCATGGTATACTTGGTATTGGCCCTACAGCACATGTGGTTCTATATGAAAGAAGGGGATGATGTACATGTATGTACACGTTTGGGGATTTTCTAAATCATGGTTTACTAATAATGTATGAAATTTGGTCTAGTAGCCAAATTGATGCTTTGTACCGAGTGCTTGATTTGTACCGGTGATTGTTGTGGCCACAGGCACTTTTTGGTTTGCAACAGAGTAATAGCGGGCCAGAAGCTGCAGAGGCTTTGGTGGCAGTGCGCTCTGTGGCCGCCATCCTCGTTGTTGACATTTTTTTTTTAAAGAAGGTCTGACTGCTCCCAGTGCTGTGCTGCAGAGCAGACAGTCAGACATTCTTCACACAACAAAATGGCAACAACGAGGCGCGCTGTGCGACCGCAGGCCTTGTTGGCATTTTTTTGGGGGGTGGGTCAGGGGGGTTGGAGGTCACCTGGGCATGGCACTGACCCTCCTCCTCCACTGATGCAGTGCTACTGCAATGCACCTCAACTCAAGCACCAGCACCACACAGGCACTGGGTGTGCCCAGCAATGAAATGCTCATTGCCGTTGCTGTCGCCGGACCCGGCAATATGTAGCAATGCTAATATGCTTGCCATCGGGACCAGGACCCAATGCTGTTATGCTGTTGGGGCCCAGGTCAAACATCAGTAATGTTGCTTATAGCCCTTGCCCAGTGACAACCTCATTCAATTAAAATTGCTGCTGGCTGCGCCACCTGGTAAGCAATCATGGTCCGAGCAGCGCACCAGCTTAAATCTTCATTTTTGATTCCGACATTGGCGTGCTGTGCCGTGTCATCACACAGGTCAGCCTGGTCACCGGTTGTTTGAACATGTGTGCCGCACTGTCCGTGCTGGCCAGTCAGGCAGGGGTGCCCAGCCACGGTGAATCTTTGACACACTGACTGGTGTGCACAGGCAGTCAGTGGCACACAGCAAAGTCGGCAGCAACAACTGTCCGGAGCCTTTATTTTGGTGCCCTTTGGCCTTGACATGAAGGAAGCAGTCAAAATCGACCACAGAGTAGTCTCTTCTCCTCTGGAGTCTCGGCTTACAAAAAACACAAATTGCACCGAAATCCACATGACAGCATGTAACTCCTTACCATGTTAAGCCAAACGAATATCATTGTGGCTTCAATTTTCCCATCCTGAATAGTAAGCTCTAAGCCTCAGAATGTAAGAAAATGCCAACTCTCCTTTCATATTTCATGCAGCTGCAAGAAACAACCCTTGTGAATTTCATTTCCCTAAACTGAGACGATGACAGTGGCACGTTAAAAATTATGATTGTGAGTGCGATAAGGATAGAAATGTGTCTGATCAAGGCATAACATTGGCTTAGCTGGACTTTGGCACGTTCTCAAGCATTGTCCTGATACATAGGCGAAAGAGCAGTGACCAGTGAGCTAAACGCACACATACTGCACAGAGGAATGCTATTTTGTACAGCAGTCCCTTAGCATGATGCGATTTTATCAGCGTTTCGCTGGACTTTGACAATTATTATTTTGCATTTGTATTACCTCAATGTAAGGACGACATTTTGTGGGCCACTGTTTTTCGAGACATTGCAAGTGTGATTTCATCAGCAAGAAAAATGGTCACTTCACTACAGATACTCTCCGATGTTGAACGGTCCTGACATAAAGAAACTGCCACTACTTTAGTGTTTTAAAGTCTTTCTTGATTGAAATAGTTGTGCAAATGACTCCATTGTGCTACTTCCTCAATTCAGCACCCACCAAGTTAAAGAATGTGGCACCCGAGCTAACAAAGCATTCTCAAGGCCAAATGTGCTTTGATTGGAATGCAAAAGAGGTGAGAATATGCATATTTGAGTCAGAGGAATAATGTTAATCAAAAGAAGATTGTGCCTTTCAATACATTTCAGCGGGTAGAGTTTGGAAAGGAATACTACACAAATATTAGCATGTCTACTTTACTTATTCTGCCATATTGGTCTTGACTTTATTGTAGGGAACAAATAACTCCCTTGAGCCCACACCCCTTCCCATACCTTCCCCCTTCCATATTCAAGCTTCCATGCACTCATAGTGGTGCAGCCCAGCCAACGGGAAAAATCTAGTTAACCCCACGGTACTTTCAATGATTTAGGACATGTAATAAAAGAAGTTGTGTAATGAACAAAGATAGATATGCAGATTCTTTGTCAGAAACTTTCAGCACGTTGTTATTCATGATGTTGAAAACCTTTGATTAGTGACTTAAAGTAACTTTATTGGTTTGCATATCAATATAGTAGTCATCCTTGATATCAACAAATCTTTAAATGGACACTTTGTGTTGCTTACTTTAACTTGCACAGATTTGCAAGGTAACTGGTGTTTTGGGAGCTCCTTGAGTTGGAAATGTTTCATCTTGCATATGAAAGGCTCTGCCGATGAAATGTGTCTGCAACCTAAGCACCTTAACAACCTGCATAGCCACGGACGCTGTGTGTGTGTGTGTGTGTCTACCTAGCTGTGACTTGGGAAACAGGCAGGGCTTGAATGTCCGGCCTGAGCTGATTCTATATTTGGCTCAGGAGAAAGACATAAAGTGTCAAAGGTGTGTTTCTCGAGCCTTTGAAGTAAAGGTACTCTCTGTAAAAATTAAAAGAACCAGTGGTACTGCGTACCAATGATTTATATCTCTGGTCTAACCTGTAAAAATGGCCAGGCCCAGTCCCTAATATTTCAAAATGGTCAGCTCCTCAGAGTAATTTAGTTCTCAGGGTGCGTACTTCAAAAAATCTGCACTATGATTTAATTGGCAATAGCATTGCTTCATGTATCGTAATAAGGAGTCATGGCATATATCGCATCACAATTTGTTTCTTGGCGCACCCATGACAGCACTACTTAAAGAAATGGGTCCTCTATCTAATCTGTATCACCATCCCCATCTATGCTGTGGTATGTGTATTCTGCTCATTGCACCAGGCGTGCTGCTTTTATCAATGCTACAGTTCTTTATCAATACTGGCACATGTTTACCTTTGGCATGCAGCAAATTATCAGTGCCCTGCTGTACTACAGGCACTGGGGGGTGGGGGACCTGGGCACACATACAAGGCACAACCATTGTTCTCTTTAATTACTGTATCATCACTATTGCATTATTTCTGGAGCGCATGTCAGCGCTATACAAATCATAACTACAAAGCAACATAACATTCAACGAGATGGGCACTGTTTATATTTTTAGTCTTTTAATCAATACCACATCTATAATCTCTGCTTATCATTAATAAATCAGGGCAAACATCCCCAAAAGTGAAGCACATGTATTTTCTAGTAGCTGTGCCAAAGGTTCAGTGACCTGTGATGTGAACCTTTGTGGTTCCTTTTTGAGGGTGGACACCAGCCCTCCCCAGACCCAATTTAAAACATCCCTGTGCCCTTCTAATCCTGCACTGCCCCCACTTGGCACATGCCAAAGATTGACCTGAATGAACCAGGTGTGTGTAGATGATCCTCAAAAGTGCTAAGCAGTGACTTAAAAAGGACTGTGTTTTCACAACCTCAGTGTAATCTAAAATGGCAATTTGCAGTGCAGGTGGGTAGAGCGGCAATCACTGAGGAAAGGGCTGAGTTGGGAATGTAAGGGTTGATGCACAACCATGCCAGCAGTTGCTGCAGCACCGAACTTGTGACATGGAGCAGCAGCAGTGTGATGGGCTGGTGTAGACCAATGTAGCAAGGAGCCGGGCCACAGACACTGTGGCACAGCCGGACCGGCATTAGTGAGTCAAGATTTATTGAGCCCATACACTTATTTTTTGACAATTTAAGCATTGTTTATACCTACAAATCGGTGGTTTGATCCCAGCGTTGGCATGCCTCTCATAATGAGCAAGTGAATGTGTCCATCTGACATTGCTTCCTCCTTGTCTTACGTTACTCAACAGCTACGATTACGCTATATGTATTGCACCCTTGGTTTGCGATCATCCTGAGGTCCTCCTGCTACAGGTCTCTGTAACGTGCTCAACTTCTCATTGAACCTACATCCATGATAACTAGTACATATCTACATTTATAAAAGTTAACATTTGTGGGTTTGTGGCTGGGTTTGTAGCTTGGCGAAGCATTGTACCTTGTACAATTCCGCACCATTTCATTTGTTTGTGGGTTTGTGGCTTCCCAAAGTGGTGTGCCTTATACAATTCCACACTGTTTCAACTATCTGCACCAAATGTTCCATCATGTTAGGACCCTCCCGACAGTGCTGGCTACATGACATTTGGACATCCCAATCCTTTTCACCGGATTCCAGCAAAAAACTTAATCTGTGGGTTTTTGACTTGGCAAAGCGTTGTTCCTTATACAGTTTGACACTGTTTCACCAGTCTGCACGACATGTTGCATAGAAGCCTGTTAGGACCTTCCCGTCATTACTGACTGCATAACGTTTGGACACGCCACCCCTTTTCCCGGATTCTAGCACCTTCACACATGAGACTGTTGCCTGAAATCAGCCAAACATCAATGTGGTCGTAGAAGGATCTGTCTTCAACCCTAGAATGCATGGTTTCTGGGGCATTTGCATCACAAAGCACCACAATGAACTGCACTGGGCCAGGGTGAGGCAACAGGTGGGGAGAGAGGGCACACCAAATCTCGCCTTGCCCCAACATCTGCTCCAGTGAATGTCAGCTAGCCACACATGTCCATTGTCAGTGCAGTTTACTTCAAAGAGCAAAGCACATCAAGCGATAACAGCGACCTACAGGATCATTGATTTTTAACAATTGATGAGAGTGTTGTCATGTTTGTTCAAAGATCCCGTTCTGAGGTACTTTTTGCTAGTTACAAGTAAATAGCAAATATATCAATGCATTTTGGATACTCCTGGTTGAATTTGTTAGAAGAAACCTCAATACAAGTTCCTTAAATCAATGAAAATGTTTCTGATTTGGCCCTTAAACATTTGCTGAGACCCATTCATGGCCTACTTCGACACAGAACCCTGGGGGTCTGATGACGGCCTACCTGTGTGAGAAAGGCAACTGGGGTTGTGGCCAACGGCCAAGTGGCTCGAGGTAGCAGCGTATGTGGGTCGGCTTGAATCTAGTGAAGGGGCTGCTTCCTGCGATGCACCTTTGACTCCATATGCCGTCCTCTATGAGACCCCCTCAGGTGGCAATGCCAACAACAATCTTTCTGATGTGATTGGATAGTGGCAACAATGACATTTTGTTGAATAAATCCACCGTAATCAACCTTGCCCAGTTAAGGTTGCTAGACACTAGGTACATTCACAGGGTTTATTTTTCATGTGATGATAGGACTGTTCACATCCAGCTAGATTTCGAATTTGACACTGGATACAAATGATTATGTCAGAAATTGATCAATTGAAGGCTTTTGGTTATGACTTACTGAACGATTGTCACAGCGACCTGCTGGTGATGGGCGAATTGGTACCATTGGGTCTCAGGCCGTTCCAACTGGGATCCCGCCTCTGTGTGAAGGTTATGTGGTCAGCAGGTAACCAGGGAAATAGTTTCGTAAGACTCTCCCCAAGATTGGTATTTGCTGCCCAAATCCCTTATTAGTTCCTTTAAGAAGCTGGCTGATTACGAGATGTGGCTTTAGTTTTGCCCATCATCCCAAAAAATGAGGCATATTGATTTGGAATAAGGGCTTAAAAGATATTTGGGTTCAGTTGAGAGGTCAAAGCTTCTGCATCTTCATGATATAATTTTCTTGCAAGGGGGTGTGGTTGAACCAACACCTTGCCGTGGACAGTTACACAGTCTTTCAGCAAATGGCAACAAAGGACTTGGGTGGCCATGTGTCTGGTGCCTCATTATTGCTGTGAATAATTCCAGATGGTTTTGGCTTTGCGGTAATCTCTGAAGACACATATGGCCTCTTGGAAGTTAAAATAGTGCTGATGGGGTCCTTTCCTCTTAACACTCTTCTCCTTGTAAACATTAATAACAATCCTTGGTTTAGCGACGTGGGTAGCTTTTTGGGCAAATTGTCAGATATATGTGAATCTTATTTGTGCGACATGAAGGCACTCATATGTTCCTGGCTGGCTACCTTAACGCTGACAGCATTTCCATAAATGTACAATGACTGCCCAATGTCAAGTGTCAATCAAAAGGTGGGATCTAGAACTCTCATGGACACTAAATAATGGATTGTTTTTTTTGACATCTGGAATTTGAAGGTCATTGATGGATCTATTTGTGGTGATGTCCCTCCAAATCCAAAATGGAGTTCTGGGATATCTTCATTCCTTGATTATTTGGTCCTGACACCAATGTTATAATATCTGTGTGAAGAACTTAGGTTTGACGATACTGACCTTAGTGACCATAAAATGATTATAGCCAAAATGAAATGTGAAGTAACTAGTGCCCCCAATAACTTATCAGTCAGCCAGAGTTGTAATCGCATCAGTAGATGTATTGGTAACATTAGTGAATACAATAAGACTATCAAAGACTTCCTCATAGCTTTCACACTGGAACAAAAGTGAGCTCTGATTAGACCCGAATTGTTCCAGGCTCATTTTGAAGATTCAAATATAAGTCACGGTGTAATAAGACTGGCACATGAATAAAGGCTCATCCATTTTACCCTGTGATCCATGATAAAAAAGAAAAACTTAAGCAGACAGATAAGAGTTTTGGGGAAGGATGGTCTCACTGTTGTGGTCTATTCAGCAAGAGTTCAAAAAAATGTGCCCAAAAATATAAACATTGGATCAAGGGGCATATGTTTGCAAAGTTGTACAACGAAGGGTCCAAAATGTACCAAAATTGACCCCAGAATAATTCCCGTAATTTCTGGTAGGTAATTAATGGAAAGCAATTTCTACATTTGTACATGGAGTCAGAACGTTGTATGACCTTTGTACACAAGAACAGCGTTTGGTGCTCACCATTGTCAATTGAATCCATAAAAGTTTTAATTAGGAGGTCATCGAATTCAAGGGCCCCATCTCCAAATAGATTGTCTAAAGCCATTTTAAAAAACGTCCCAATTTTATGCTTCAAGATTTTATATATTCTCGTTAATTCCATTATGGCATATAAAAACCTCCTTCACTTGGCGCCACACCATCATTTCGCTGATTTCTAATAAGGGGGATATGGATCGTCCAGAAAATTACCGACCTATCTCCTTTCATGACAGTGATAGAAACATTTCCTCAGCTTTGGTGATTGAAAAACTGAAGCACTGTGCCATTTTATCTGGCCTCCGAGAAAAAATTCAAATCAAGTTCTGCAAAGGGCTTGGTGTTGAATTGAATGGCTTTGTGGTCTGCTGCTTAAAGGAGGAGACAGTGAGAGCTGCTAGCCTGCCTCTGTATGTGGCAGCCATCATTTATTCTCAGGCTTTTGACTGCATTAATCGAAAACTACTGTGGTCCAAACTAAAGAATTTACAAATACCTTTGGCGCTACTTTCCATCTTGGTTCATTTACACAAGAAAACTTTCTTCCAAGGCAGGCTGAATGTGCAGGGTGCATTGACTGAGAGTTTCTGGTGAAAGAGGGGGCTCCATCAGGGCTGCACTTTTGCTCCCTGCCTGTTCAACCTTAACTTTTCTGGAATGGGGCTTTCCTGTCAAAATCTTTATTTGCTCCCCCGAGGATTTCTACTCTGTCTGTTCCGTACCTCACTTACACAAACAACATTTTTCTCCTTCGTAGGACTCAGGTGGGTCTGCAAAGACAATGGTATTTGTTAAAGCTATATTCCATAATTAAATTAAGCATCAACAAGAGCAAAATGTACATTATTAGATTCATGTGTGCCCCTAAAAAGAAAATGGACTATACATGGTTAGTTGGAAAACAGATAATTCCCACTCAGAGGCTTACTTTTTTAGGTTTCCTAATGGATTTGGCTGACAGTATGATATGATGTGATATGGCATTCATAACGCACCTATAAAAAGTGTTTCAAGTATTGGTATCCTGACGTAACACTTTAGCTCAAGTGACCCAAGCCGCCCCTCAGATGAGGTAAATCAGGTCATGGTTCTGTTGTTTCTTGCTCAGCCCGCTGATAATTAACTGCAGGATGAATATATATATGGAGCCACTGGGAGCCCACCTAGCCACATACAACATTCACATCGACCAAGATGCCAATGACAAACAGCTAGGCCCCAAGATTGCCTCCATCAAGGACATCCTTAGGCTCCAAACCTGCCTTGCTCTGATCATGTCTTGGATGTCCAGTGCATACTTGAAGCTCAACCCCTCCAAGACTGTATTCATACTCCTCACCAACAACACCAAACACCCAGACATACAGCCCTGGCTTTCAACTATGAACCTTGAGGGCTTCAAACCTGATCTCACCTCCAGCACCAAGTCCCACAGTTTCCATATTGAAAAACACCTCTCCTTCAAGACACAGGCTGGTATCGTCTCTCCCTCCTGTAGAAAGTCAAACCCTTCCTTCATCCTGACAGCTTTAGATCTATTTTTCAAGAACTGATCCTACCCCACTGGGATGGGGCAATACCCCTCCTTGAAGGTCTCCTGCCATCCAACTTTGTGTCCATGAGAAGAATCCCACAGGGTTCCGCATGCCTCATCAAGGGTCTATGCAGATATGACCACATCACTCTGGCCCTCCTTGACCTTCACTGGCTCCCACTGCATGCACAAATCTCCTTCAAATCTTGCTGAAACATCTATAAGGCAGTCATACTCAAGTCACCCAGCTGCCTCACTGAGAAACTCTGCATCTCTGGTGGACAGCGCACCACCAGAAGACGGGATATGTGCAGACTTGAAATCCACTGATGAAAAAAAGAAGTAATAGAAAACAAGCCTTCACTGCATATGCCCAAAGACTATGGAACCTCCTCACTGTCAGCATCAGACTTGCTCCCACAGTTCAGAAAAGGACAACACCTAGGCCACCACAACGCCCATGCTACTTGACTCACTAGATGCTGTCTGCCCCTCTTTTTCCAGCCACCCTGTACAGATGTACCCCTCCTCTGTGCCCCTCTGTATCCTACCCGTGCTGTGCATCTGTTCTGTTGGTACCTTTGAAAAGCACTCTGTTATGCATCTGTACTGTTGTATACCTATGTAAAGCAGTATGTTATGTTGTGTATTGTTGTATATCTCTGTGAAGTGCTCTGGGGCATCTTGAAACTAGGCCTCCGCTCAGTGCATACCAAAAAAATGATAATATTAATTATAATAGTTGGTGGGAAGGATCTCTGTGTGGGAGAGATGTGTGTCACAGGAGCTGGGCAGGCTCCTCCAATCTCAAACTGGGTCCCTAAAGCAGGTGGTGACCGATGGGACTGGCCACAGAAGGACAGGCTAAGGTAGGGCAACAGCTGTAGGCCCAGGAGGGTGCCAGGGTCCAGTAGGTATCCCATGGATGTATTACTGGTGCTGGGTCGGACAGCCAGGGGCCCCAGGTCTTTCTAGAGGGCATGGTTCAAAGGTATCCCTACCAGAGCCCCAGGCATACAGGGGTGCTGACACATCCATTGTACACCAGCCTCTGATGCAGTGTGCCAACCACATGGCTCAGCGGTGGTCCTCAGGATGCCCCAGTCCACTACGGAGGGAAAAGCTTAAGGGCATTGAGGGCAGGGTCAAGGACGGCCAGGGGTGCAACCCCACCCTTGGGTGCTGCTAGGAAGACCATTGCTGTCAGGTTACCATGTTCCTTGTGGGACAACTCAACACAGTGCATTGTCTATGCAAGTTGACAACGTGATTTTGCAAGCCCTAATAGAGATGGGATGCATCTGAGTCCTTTGTGCATGGTGTCTCATGGCCCTCAGGGGAGTTGAGTGTATACTGTCATTGGGTGCAATGTGGTGTTCATTGTGTTGAGTGCTTACATGTGTGTTGGCCTGAGGTGAGCAGGTTCAGTGGCAATGGTGCTGAGTGGGACATGATGAAATGGGAGGCAGGTGAGTCCCTTGTGCACTTTGTTTCATGGCATTCACGCGAGCAGAGTGTATGGTGTTGTTGGGTGCAAGGATGTCTAACCTGCTCTGACCCTGTGTTTTCCTTTCTCTCTGAGGCATTCTGTGCTGAGCAAGGTGACACAGGTTTGGAATGTCTGCACACCACACATCAGGCAGTCTGGGTTTGTTCTGGCACCTCCAGAGAAGTACAAGCTGTCACGTGACTAGGACATTCTTCTTCAATGCAACTTGTTCGTTTCTCTATCTGTATGGCACCTTACATGGTGATATGTTTTATGAGCTGTATAATTGACAGATAATGCAGTAGCCACTCCACCTGTATTTTAGGGTGATACATGTCTAGGGTGGGCAGTGCAGTCCTCCCATAGCATTGGTTCAATCTTAGATTATATTCTGTGTCTTTCCACTACTGATCTCCGTTTTGTTATTGGGTATCGGAGTGCCCAATTTTCGGTGGGCACCAGGACAAGCCGTAACAGGATGTATTTGTTTGTGTTGTGTCATTTTCTGAGAGTGACAATGATACTGTTGTTTCCTCTTGGTATGGCTGTGTGGGTGGTTTGTGCACTTGATTTGATGTATATGTAAATATACTGTTTGATTCTCCCAGATGCACATTCTCAGTGTGTGTGATGTGGGTAAGCTCGATTAGCCCAGTTTCATCATTGAAGGGCATCAGGGACTTGGCTTCACTGTGTATGCTCCAAAGGGGCTGCAAGTCAGGTGAAGTATGTTAGTACGACCTCTTATGTGCCTCCTGTCCCTGTGCCCTTTGGCCTGAGAAGGGGAAAGGTGGTGCCTATGGCTGAGGGCAATGTCCCTCCTGTAGCTCTACTGGTATGCCACACTTTGTAGCAATAGTGTGCAGGACATAACATGCCATGATGATCTGGCATACTACTGGTGGGGCATATAGCAATTCACCACCAGAGTGGTAAAAGGAGCGGGAGGAGGACTTAAGCACCCCATACATGCACTCCACTATTCACCGTGTGGCTGTGTGTGCTGCATTATACCTTACCTCACGTGGAGCAGCAGGATTCCTGAACGGTGAGAGCACGACTGGTGAGAGTGGGTACGCACTGTCCCCTGCAAAGGTGGAAATAGTTGTTTGTATTGATTTGTCAGGGCATGCTATTATGTGTGTCATGTGACAGCTTGCAGTGCATGATTGTTGTTACTCACCAATGAGCCATGTGTTCCCATGCGTTCCTATGCCAAGTCCTGGTATAGCATGGGAACAGCGTTAAATGAAGCTGTCATGTGTTCTACCTGGGTAATTGGCATTCACATCCATGATGACGCCCTTGGCCTCACAGATAACCTGTGCTTTGAAGGAATGCCAATGTTTGCCGTTGTGGTAGATATACGTTCTTTCTTGGGGGGGGAGCTGTAGTGCTAAATGAGTACAGTTGATGGTTCCCAGTACCCATGGAAAATGTGTAATGTAATAGAACTCCTGGCACTCTCTGCCTTTCCTGCAGTGTGCATGGCAAGTGTATGTGCCTATGCACATATGCAATTATGAAGCGCAATACCTGGTGTAGACACCATGATTTCATGGGCTGCAATAAACCCCCAACAATAGCACAGATGCACTGGAATTAACCTGTTGCAAGGAAATGTAGGGCTGTTAGCACCTTCTCCAGGGGTGTGAGTGCATGGGAGCAAATGGTGGAAGATGCAAGGTCATACTCCCACTCCCTAACCAGCTCTAACATGACATGCGGAGGAAATCTGTACCTTGCATACACGTCCTGGTCTGGCATCACAAATAATACGTGTGGATGGAAAATCCTGGGCTTGAAGCTCCTCCTCTTCCTTCTCCTTCTTCCATAAATTATCAGTGTGTTTGGAAAGTGGAAAAGTTCGAACTTCGCACGCCGACCACTAACTGCGGGTGGACACGTCATCGTTGTCATTTCTGTCACTTTCGCAAATTACAATACAATATTTATGGTAAATAGGAAAAGTGTTACATTTAGGTTACTTTGTGTTATTTTGTGTAGAGGTGATACATTTGTAGATTTGCAATCACGCAGATACATAACGATGAAACATTGTCAAACAGAGGGCCCCTGCCCACTCAGGGGAAGCAGGCAATCAATATGTGCACGTCAAGTTTAGATATATGAATGGCGGCATGATAGGAGATCATGATAGGTATTAAAATGAACACATAATGATATACATGCATTGTAAGTATTTTTCAAACTTAGTAAAAGATATGAAATATATGAGGTGTGGTTACTCTGTGTATCAAGTGTCTTCGTATTGTGAATTAATTAAAAGGTCTTTTTGCAGTCGTGGCAAAGGTTTGCAAAGGCCGTCAGCAGTCAGAGAAATAGGTTTTGTAAGTTGGTCAACATGGTGGCTCTGGCCAGTTTGCAGATGGCTCAAGTGCTGGAGGGCAAAGGGAAGATATGATCTCTTGTAAACAGGAGAGCTCATTGCTGTAAGGTATAGGCATCTTGTGAACTTGTGGTTGTATTTGGAACAGGTGGTTTCTCCAAAGGCAGTTGCTGAGATCAGTAGTAATACATTTCAGGACAGCAATTGTGTTGTCAGAGAGTGGACGGAACTCATGTGAATAGAAAAGGTCAGTACTCATAAAAAACAGACATCGGATAGGTTTGGGAAATGTGGTTATCAAACACGAATAGGTCAAAAGGGAATTTTTGTGTCTTTCTCTCTTCTTCATGTGCTTAGATATTTTTAGGACAGGTCTGTGTGCATCATTAATAGGAATTCTGTTTTTGAGTACCTAAGAGGCAAGGCTGCCACTAATTATGGAGAGGCTTTTGGGAAGGGGTGTGTTGAAAATGTAAACCTTGTAATTATACCTTTTTAGGGGATTCTGTTATAATGTCTGTGTCCAATGAACGGTGTGGGTTTTGGATTTATCTGTACAGGGCAATCAATCATGTCTGAGGGATGCCTTTGTAATGGTATCTGGGGGAGTGCATTAATTGTTGCAAACTCTACATAATGTGTGTTCTTTGTGTGTTTCAGAGAGATCAGGATTAGTGTGACTCTTAGATGTCGACAAAAGGCGCACCTACTAATTCTAGAGGTTGGCCTCATTTTTAAAAGGGCGGAGTTTAAGGTCCACTCCAACAATCTGGCAAGTCAGATAGGAGCCTTAGGTTCTCCGAAAATGTTGTAGGTCTCCTGTTCATCCAGCTCAACTGTAGCACTTCTCTGCTTGCACCAGCGCGTGCATGAACAAGAAGTGGTTTGCAGGCACCAAGAGGCCTGTCTGGTCCCAAGGCGGAAGTTCCACAGCCCAGCTGTGAAGCAGAATCAATTGGGGGAGCACCAGTTCGGACCGCTTCAAGGTTTTGACGTCCATGTAAGTGCATCTTTGTCAGGTTAACCAAGTGGGGTATAGAAGAAAGAAAAGGAAACATGTTTTTTCATTTTCTTTTTTAGGTAGAGCAAGAGATGTGTTTGTGGGTTTGGAAGGGAGTAAGCAGGTTGAAGTGTGAATGTGTTTAGAAAGTATATGAATCGTTTATGTTGTTACATTTTCTTATTATCTAGTTTGTTATTTTAGATATGTCTTTCAGCGCAGTGTGTTACTCGTGGGGATAGTGTCAATACCCTTGAGGTTGCTTGTCTGATTGGCTGGAGCCCTCACTTTAGAGTGAGGTGGTATTTTATGGTAAGACCACCAACAGATACCTTTCTGAAGCAGATCTTCATAAGGCCTTACTTGTACTAATTGCACGGGCAGACCCAGCACCTCAAGTTTCTTGGTTAGTCTAACATAGTGTGGGTCTCATCTGGTAGTTTTGGAGAAGATGGCTCTTTAGTGGAAAGGGCCATACTAGTGAAAAGAGGAAGAGATATAGCAGTGTTGTAGTGGAAAACATTGACCTCCATCTATGCTCGAGTGAAGGCGAAATCTCAAAGGAATAGAAAGGATGTGTGCCGGCGTGTTTTAATAAGATGTTGTCTTTTTTGTGTAGTTGAGGAACACATAGTTATTGAAGCGGTTGTGACAAAGAAGTGAGTGTGGAGAGTGAGCATATGGATCATCTTTTAAGGGACAGAAAAGGAGTTTTTGGGTAGTAGTTTTTATATTGACAGGGTTGGGTCTTCTTTAATAATATCGGGATTTTTGGGGATTTTTGTTGAAACATGGAAACTCCATTGCATCATTTATGTCAAGTGCTCCCCGGACACAAAATAAAAATTTTGAAATATCATCATGAAAGGTTGAGGGAAACGAAAGGCAATATGTATTTTAAAAAGAAATGTATTTATTTATTTATGTATTTTATTTATTTAGACATTAGTAAACCACACCTAACCCTGAGGCATCTGGGCGCTGGTTGTTTGAATTTACATACAGTTTAGTGACGTATCGCTTGCCAGTTGAATTTCAGATTGGTGGTACATTACATATTTGTGCATACATGCAAAGGTATAACTTTGCAGTTCAGTTTTGGCAAAGAACATATAGTTGCAGTAGTGTTGGGAAGCATTATAATTCATAAATATATGATGGGGTTTGTGTTTTAAAACAAAATGCTTTTCCGATACAGAATCCTTTCATGCTCCATACAACCACCATTCGGCACTAAATTAAGTCCTTTTTTACTGTTGCAGCTCAAGAAGTAACTCCATTTTAATAAAAATAGAAAACAGACAATGGCAGTAGTGGAGTGAATAAGACTTAGTACACAAAGTTTATGGCGTTATCCGACTAATACGAGAGACACGGTATTAAGGACCAACAAAGGAAAACCCAGGCGAAGTGCAGACGCTGAGCACACAGAGAGGGTTTCATGCCCGAATAATGCGCGAGATGTGTTTTTCAGAATAATTCAAGAAAATCTCAGGACCTCAAAACCACAAGGGAGGCAATATAAACGACAAACAGTGAAAATAGGTAAGTGGTTCGTAATTAGACCCAAAGGCAAAATCGAGTGTTAGAGAGTAAATGTGAAAATAACACAGAATGGGTAAGGACACTAAGAATGTTGTTTTTCTCGATAGCTGGATACAAACTGGAATACAGGGGAAGGATCAGCACGGGAAGGAGTAGTTTAGCTACCACCAAGCAAGAAGCTAAATAAAAACCAGATTTAACACCTAAATTTGGACATTCAATAGAGGGTAAGCATGTGCCTATGACCAATGTTCTCAACAGGCAAATGGTTAACTAAAATAAGGAAGTAATATCAATTTAGAAAACAACAAATCTTTTCTATGATTTTTTCTCTATTTTTTCTGTAATAATACACAGTTAAGTACCGCCCCTCAATCACACCAACAAGAAGTGGACTAATAAACGGAAAAGAAAAATCTGTATACTAGATTTCTCACCCATTAAGATATCACTATCAAAGGTAATTAGAACACCATGTTTTATTATTCTAAAAGTGAGTAAAGAATGGGCATTGAGAGCGCGAGTCACAATAGCGAGTCCTTTAATATAATTAATATTTGTTTTTGACAGACATATCGAAATGCCATGAGTCTATGGGCCACTACTGACCTAATGAGGAAGTGTGTTGGCAAACTAAGGACCAAACCCACAAGCGGGAGAAGGTAAATGTTTTACCAATTTCCCAGCATCCTTAATAATTGAAGGTATAATAATTTGAGTATTAAATACAGAATCCTAATTTATTTATTTATTAGATATACTCTTAGCCAAGAGGCTTCGTATAACACAAAACATACAAACATATACAGGTAATCAATACAGGCTAAAATCACACAATTCTAAAAAATATGGCATCCAGTACACGTTAAAATATTTCATTCAATACATTTTAAAATCGCAACAATCTTTACATAGAATATAACAAAGTAATATATTAGATTAGTATCATTACCTCTCATAAAAGACATCCATAGTTCAGTAGTGTGTGTCATATCAATAGCATTGTTAAAAGATTTAAAAGATTTGGTTCTAATCATGGTTAGACTTTCACAAATCATGATTAAATGATAAAGTGACTCAGAGACATTATTGCCACATAGGTGACATTTTCTCATTTCATGTGGAATATTCAAAATATCGCCTTTGATTGCTAGCGCTTCCGTCATATAAAATTTCATTAAAAGATAGGTACGTAAAGTGCTAGAGCTTGGATATGCAACGATATATTTAGGGGGCATTGTTCTCGTTAAATACTCTTCAAGATGCAGACCACTTTTTGACTTCGAGCCAACATTAATATCATTTTGCTCATCCCAAAACTCAAACCCTTTCTTTTTTATGTCCCTTTTTTGCGCAGTAAGCGTTAACATTCCAGGAGTACTCCCAGACATCCATTTATAGTATATTCTTTGTAAAATGCCAAAGGTACCAACAAGCATATTTCCTTCTAACCGAAGATATGCTTCTACGTAGGGCACAATAATTGTGTCGTTTTCAAGAGTAACCACCTTTTCATAACTCAATACACATTGACATGTATAGGCACACCAAATTCCTTTAATGGCGAACTCTAAGTACAAGTATTCAACACTCAGACTGTGTGGTAACCGAAAGAGCTTCCTCAAAAGTTTAGCCTCAAATACAACCATACCTTTGGCAAAAGAGTGACCCCATATCTCGGCAGCATATAGGATCATTGATAGTATTTTAGCCAAATAGATGTTTACTACCGAAGTGGCAGAAAAGCCTCCATTGCGACCAATGAAGGCACTCAATGCATTCGTGGACACTAGGCAGCGGTTCTGAAGTGCTAGCCAGTGGGATTCCCATGTAAGTTTTTCGTTCACTATAATACCGAGGTATTTATATGATGTAACTTGTTCCAATTATTTTGAGGCTAAATACCACAAATATCCCTTGGGTCTTTGTTTTTTAGAGAATAACATAATTTTGCTTTTATCGATATTTATAGTCAGGCCATTTGCAGCGGAATAAGCCACTAGTGTATCAAGCATATGTTGGAGACCGGCTGGCGTATAGTCCAGTATAAGCAGGTCATCCGCATAGGCAAGCCATCCAACTGTCACCCCATTGACTTTCACAGGATTAGCATTGGTTGTGTTAAAGGCATTCATCATATCAGACAAATAGAGGTTGAAGAGGATTGCCGCTATCATACACCCTTGTTTCACTCCACGGCAAGTACCCATATTTGTCGATAACCTGCCAGCAGCGTTGAGTCTTATTCGAACCGAGGTATCTGTATGGAGCAGCATCAACGTCCGCAGAAGTCCTTGCGGAATACCCCATGAATTAGGTTTTTGCCACAATTTATTTCGCAGGATGGTATCAAATGCGGCAGAAAAGTCTATGTAGGCACAATATATATCTAATTGCCGTTTGGCCCATGCATGCTCAATTGCCGATGTTAGAATTAATAAGTTATGCGTGGTACTAGATTTATCAGGAAATCCTATCTGATTTTGTGGAAGGATGTTAGAAGCGGCAATCCATACATTCAACTCTTGGAGCAGTACCTTGGTGAAAATCTTAGAGGAGACATTGAGCATTGCTAACATTCTAAAGTTAGCCGGGTTATCCCAGGATCCTTTTTTATGAACGGTTAAAATATGGCTTGTTTGCCGCGAGGAAGGAATGGCACCCAGCCTACCAATGTTCTTAACTAGCAGCAAAAGTGCCGTATCCCATAGAGCTGGCTGTTTTTTGATCACAAGGTTGCAAACACCATCAGGGCCTGCCGCCCGGGAATTTTTCAATTTATCTATTATCCTAACAATGTCTAAGAAGGATGCATTGCAATCCCACGTGGCGTCTGGCAATAAGAAAGTGTTGGTTGGCTGTTCAATTTTGCCTAAGGTTTCTTTGATATATGAAGCCCATCTTTCCTCAGATATACAATTAATAGTCACGTCACGCTTTTTGTGTTTTCTAAGGAGAAGCCAGATGTCTTGGTTGTTATTTGACAAGGCCATCGTTGTAATTTTTTTCCATAGATCCATTTCGGTTTCCCTTTCATGTTGCTTAACCCATTTCTTGTAACTCATTTTAAGTGATTATATATAACATGCAACAGTTTGAACAGGTAAAGGTGGATCTGTGTTCTTTACTGATATTCTAATAGCATGTCGAAGATGCTTTTTTGCTTCTCTTATCTTGTTGTCATTACCGGCCCTATGAGGAAGTTGATATTACTCCGTTCACTGGCAGATTTATATGCCCTACATTCGCACACATATTCACAGATATTCAGCATTAGCAGACTAAATTTAGACAGAATTTGACTCGCAGACAAAAGACCAGAAGTTCCTTACTTGGTGAACTCACGTAGCAAAGCAGATACAACATGAGTCACATTCTCAAGATTTCGACAGTGCCATACGATTCTGTTTTTACCTTCGTTCACATGGATCAAACCATTATCATCATGATTAATGTCGACATCACATTTTCCTGGGAATTCAAACAGGAGGCAAAGGGGAAAATTATCACTCTCTTCACGTTCCACAATGCCAATATCCCTTATTGAGTGTAGACCCAAATCGTTAGTAAAGATATCATCGAGAATGGCTGCTGATCTTCCTTCAACCCTGGTGTATTGCATCAAGGCGTTGCCTGGAGTAAGTCCATTTAGTTTGACTAAACCATGGCCATTAGTAAGATTCGCCCATTTGTGTCCTTGCCTATTGGATTTCTGGATGGTTGCATATCTGATCAACCTATCATTCGCCTCTTGGTTATTACTAAGATCGCCAATTTTTGCATTCAGATCGCCTAGTAGCCAGATTGAATAGCGGTGACTGTACATCTTTAAAATGGCATCTACAGTATGCACATTTTCTATTGTATGGACCATGTTGGGTGGGTCGTAAACATTTATAACTATTATAACTTCCAAGAGCCAAGTAAGTTTAGCAACTAAGACATATTGGGTGGACTGAGAAAGCTTTTCAATCTTCCATGGCAATCGGACAGATATCAGCAATCCCCCTTTAGGACGACCTAGGGGGCCCTTGGTAGCTACCTGATGTACAGTACTCCTATCATCTAGTTGGATTTCTGAGGATAACCAGGCTTCCTGGAGAGCTACTATTTTAAAGAGCGATAGGTCATCAGGCCCTCTGCCTCAAATAGATGGGAGTAGCCTCTCGTATTCCACGAGTATAATAGTTGTAAGGTGTGCAGTCAGTTACGGGACTCTGCAAAGTGGGATTTGAATGTCAATGCAACCATTGCCAGTATCCTTCAGGTATGTCATCACTGCCACTTTTGACTGCGTACATTGGAGGGGGATTTCTTATTGGAGGAGCAGGAGGACTTGATTGATGGATTACTGGCCTTTCCCCGCTATTCACCATTGGCTCATGTTCCTGATTGGAAAGATGGTGAACACTGGGATCGACAAGAATAGGCTTATGTGGTCGAGATTTCACAACTGGTATCATAAATTTATGAACATTATAGCCCATACGTAGAAGGTCTACCTCATAGCCTAAAACATAGTTCAAAATGCCCTCAGCCTCAAAGCATATATTGGTGGTGTATTTATTTGTTATTTCTAGTTGATCCACCAGACGGATATCGTTGGAAGTAATAACCCGCAGGGGCACAATCGATTTAAACATGCTCAAAATCACTGATCGATTCAGCGGAAAAGGTGGTTTATCCATATGCACCTGTGTTATTTGTAGCACATTCATCATTCCAACATTAGCTGCCTCCTTAACACCGCTATGCAAAGCTCCATTTACAGGGTCTTTCAACAACCAAGCATCTGGCAGTGTCGTTTGCTGCAATGCTACTACCACACTAGTGTTTGACACAGGTGCAGCAGCACACGGCTGCTTCGCGACTTAAGTGTTTGCCAAGACCAAAGATGACATAGAGTCATCAAGCACACATATTAATTTAGATGCAGCATCAGTAATTTTACTGATACCCACCTGTCTCTGAGCATTACCCACATCGGTGATTGTGGCTGGTGGAGCCTCAGCAACACAGATATCAATGCTTACAACAGCACCGGAGTTAGTTAGTGGAGTCTATTTCTTTTTCACAATTCACTTACTATACATAATGGCTTGATTAACACGCAGGGGCTTCCTTTTGGCAGAGGTGGGCTTCTTCTCTATATTAATATCAATACATGATTTGATTTGTTTTTTCACATTTGCTACTGCAGGAATTATCGCATGTGACTTTGCACGCATACTGACACACTCTTTACAACATACCTCTTTTAATTTAGTATGAATTAGCAGTGATTGCACATCGATTTTCGTTTCTAGATGTGAGCACTTCTCAAGTAACATTGAGAGTAGGTTTTCCAAAGCATTGAACATTTCATCAGAATTCATGCTGGTGTCTGCATCATTTTCACTTGAACCTTCCCCATTATCAGTCATCACATTTCTAGGAGAGCATATTAGCTTACCAAGCTTACTATTGGAGGTAAAACTAAAAACAGGAGGTATACTTGAAATATACTCAGACGCATTCTGAGGGAGTGAGCTGATATTGAAGGCGTCTTTAATGTTAGGCTCGGGAGCCGGAGCCATCTTAGATGGAGGGGTAAAGTGCATAGGGGTAGCTACTGCATCAACTAGGGACATTATGTACTCGATCTCTAAATCTACAAGCTCAGAGTTGGAAATATCAATGGCACTTGTAGTTTGGCTACTAAATTCCCTATGTATGATAGCAGCGGTACTCCCATTGCCATGTAATGCATTGTTACTATTTAATACTCAGCATTATCAGGCGGTATTAGCATCACATTAGGCATAAAATCATTAGCTTTTGGATCGAGGAGATTGGGAATGGATTTAATGTCAATATTGGAATCCTTATCGAGTTCATTAACACTGTTAACATCTTTGCCACTGTCAATGTGATCATGAGGATTATCTGCCACAGGACCACATAACACATCACATAGTAGTTTTGCGCTAACACACCCGAGGTTGCTAGTCAACTCAGAGGCCACGTCAGCAGACGCTGAGGTGAAAGAAGCAATGTCAATATCAGTGTCAACAATCTGAGCTTCTGGCATAGCACTTGGCATTTTCCCAAAAGAATCGCTAATCGAATTTCCCTGTGATATGCCTTTTTTCAGGCGCGAAATGATTTTGGGTACACAGATGCGGCGATTTCGCAAGTTTTTGTGCATGACTAATTCCCTTTCATAGTCATCCATAGCGCCATACAATTCAAATGTGGTTGTAAAGAACAAAATAGAGCTAGGCTTTTTAAGGGAAAAGAAAGGTGATAAAATAGTGATATCTAGAAATAGTAAGTAGTAATATAAGCAAGTATACGCTACTAGCTTAGCATGAGAGTGGATATAGACTGCTAGAGAACGCACATATACTGAAAATGCCAATTGCAAAGAGCACTGTGACGTTATGACGGCATGACAGACTGGCAATCTAGCAATCTAGCAGTTTAACAGTATAACAGCAATGGTGCAGCAATTAAACAAACAACCAACAGCAACAGTAATATTGAGTGAGAAAGCAACTAGCAACTAGCGATATAAGCAAGCTAACAGCTGACATCTACACACGACTTGCTTACCTGGTCTGTTAGCAGGCCCGCTGACCCGGGACCTTGAGAAATGAGGTGTTAACACTGCCGCATGTACTTCCTAGTACTCAGTTAGAGCACATCCACAGGGCCGGGCAAGACAGCGAGGCAACGTAGAGGGACGTACTCCTACTCATGTTCTACTCGCCTGTTCGTACTGGCATAAAGGGCATGAACAAGAGCTAGTAGTAAGACAATAAGATGTCGGTTGAGTAAAAAGTATTGCAGTTCGCTTGCCGAGCAGCAGAACAGCAAAACAGCCACTTCCGAGCCACTTCTCGGAGCACGCGCGCAGGAGCGCACGGCTGGCCCTTTTTCAAGATGATGGGGGCGTGGCTAACTTGTCCTACAGAAAATACATAAAAATATATATACTAGGTGCTAAAATTGTAGTTAAGCAGATATAATTATGTTAGAGTGTCCACAAGGGTCCACAACTGTCCATATGTGAAGTAATGTCCATGGAAGCGCAGTAATACCGTGGTGAGCAGGGGTGATCCAATGAGAGTAACACAGCAAAACAGCCACTTCCGAGCCACTTCTCTATCAACCGCTGTGCCAATTTGAAAAAGATAATTACTTAATTAATGAAGATCGAGTTTATCATTGAAAGAAATTGAGTTTTAAGTGGAATGTGACATTACTCCAGAAGAAAGTCCCAGATTGACGTTTGAGGACTGAAACATGTTGAGTTTAAGTGTCTAAGTGACTATAGACTTTGGAAAAGATTACAAGTTCAAACTGAACATTAGAATATCATTTAATGAGATACTCTGCAAAACAATCTATTAATCTCGATGCCGAATGTATGGTTTATTATTGTCACAAAGACTATTCATAAGTCTTTTTTATGTATGTATTGTCTATTTTTATATTGAGATGTTTTTATATTGAATGATTAATAAAATTGTAATTTTGTAATTAGGCAACTCTAATGGCCTAATTGCTGATAGGTTCTATCTACCTCTCTGTATAACAAAGGGGTTTGCGTTAAATACACTGCTTTTGTGTGAATAGCCAGGTTTTTAAACCTTTGCGAAAGGCCACTAGAAGGATTCAAATCTTTATGCAGAGGGTAGTGCTTTCCAGTGTTTAGCAGATACCACTGGGAAGCTGTTACCCCCTGCTTTTTGTAGTTTGTATTTGGGAATGGTAAGTACATGCATGTAGGCTGTAAGCGTAGGCCGGTTATATTTGTTATATTTGTTATTTGTGAATTTATTAGATAAGTACTTGGGGGCTGAATTCGAGATACATTTATGTGTCAGGGAAAGGGTTTTGAAAAGGATTGGATCACCAGTGTAGAGGGCATTACAGTAATCTAATCTGGATAAGATGAGAGCTCTGGCCATGGTGATGCAACTGACAGAGGACAGGAAGGGTCTGCCAGAGTTAATGAGTTTAGAGATGTAGGCTGTGACATTGACTTGTCTAGTTAGTGTGAGGGCAGAATCAAGGTAAATGACAAAAGTTTTTACTTCCTTAGGGACATTGATAGTCATGCCAATGATGTCAATTGTAAAGGGTTTTAAGGCATTGTCAAGTTTGTTTAGGTGGTTTTGTGAGCCAATGAGGAGTAATTCTGGATTTTCATTGTTTAGGCATAGGCAGTGTTGGGCCATCCAAGCCTGGATTATTTGGTAGATTTAATTTAGAGATTTAGGGCCTCATTACACGGTAGGTGGTAAGGGTTTACCGGTACCGGTATTTCACGGTACCGGTAAATCCTTACCGCCTTACTACGAGGTCCCTTTGCGGGTTGGGGAATTTAACGCCTGCTTTTTGCAGGCGTTAAAAATCCAACCCAAAAAGGGACCATGGAACTAATTACGGTACCGCAATTTGCGGTACCGTAATTAGCGCCTTCCCCATTCCCATTATGCCCTATAGGGCAAAAATGGGAATGGGGAAGGGCAATGGAGGAAGGAGGAATTACCGCCTTCCCAACCTTGGAATAGGGCGGTAATTCCCCTTTCCTCCAAGGCGGTACCGGTAAATTACCGGCATGAACCATGGCGCTAATAGCGCCATGGTTTACCGCCTACCGTGTAATGAGGCCCACAGTGTCTTGGTAATAGGTGCCTGTTAAGGGTATGAGGATGTGGGTGTCATCTGCGTAGTTAGTGTAGGTGACAACCAATTCATCAAGAAAGTCGAATAGAGGTTTTGTGAAAACATTGTAAAGTGAAGGGGAGATGCAGGATACTTGCATAACTCAGCAGGTGACAAGGGCTGGTGGTGCTGCTGCAATAGGTGAGAATACTCTGATGGTTCTATTGGTTAGACAGGACTGTATCCACTGTATGGCATTAGTTAAGAAATTAGCTGCTGAGGTGAGGTGCTTGCATAGTATGTTATGGTTGACTAAATCAAAGGCCACAGAGAGGTCGAGCAGGAGGAGGAGTGCTAGATTGCCGTTGTCTTTAATCTCATCCATTTGTTTTTTAGATCCAACAAAGCAGACTCTGTACCATGTCCTGGGCGGAAGCCTGGTTGGCGGAGGCCTAAGAGGTTGTTTGTTTCCATATGATTTTGGATTTACAGATAGGCTGCTTGGTCCAGTATTTTGAGGAGGGAGGGTACTGTAGTTATACAATGGTAGTTAGTGGGAATGTTGGGGTCTTCAGTAAGGAGAGAACCCATGCATCTTTGAGGTTGGTGGGGACGATGCATGTTTCAAATGAGACATTGATTAATGTTGTGATTAAAGGGGTGAGTTCGGCTGGGCATTCTTTGATGACTGACACTGGGTATATGTCACCTTGGCACCTGGAAGGTTTGAGGGTAGTGATAATTTTTCCAACTTTGGTTGTTGAAACTGGGGCAAAGTCAAAGAAGGTGTTATGGTTCTGGACTGTGTAAATGGGAATCTGCAAGGATTGGCAGGGGGAAAGGTTCAGCTTTTTTTGTTCAATTTTTAATCGGAGTAGGGCAAATTTGTCTAGAAGAGCTTTTTGTATATCTGTGCACCTGGTGGTGTCTTTAAGGCATGATTCCTGGGGAGGCACTGGTTACTCAAGCTTACGTAGGATCGCAAATAATTTAGTGCCAGAGTTGGCTTTGGTAATTCTTTCATTGTATGTGGAGCTTTTAGTTTTGAGGATGGCTTTTTTTGTCGTTTTTAGAGGTGCTAGTGAAGATGCCTTAGTTGGGTTTGGTGGGGGATTTTTTCCAATTGGTCTCACCTGTTCTCTTAGTGCTGCATAGAGTTTTAAGATTTGGAGTGTACCATGAGTTTAGGTGAGCATGAGGTTTGGTTTTACGCAAACTCAATGGTGCTACTTTGTCGATGACAGCTAGGAGGGTTTGGTTGTAGAGCTCCACCATCATGGACGAGTCATTACCAGAGTTGTTCTAATGTTCTATGATGGGAGGCATCAGGGGTAGTAGTATCTTTAGTGTTATGTTGCAAGAATTACTGGATGGGGCAGCTGGGGCCTGAGTAGGAAGTGTGTCTCTATTCTTGTTTTTTGGTGTGGTGAATTAGATGAGGTGATGGTCAGCCCAGGGACATTTTGTGTTGGAGAGGATATTAATATTGCAGTTAGAGACTGCCAGCTAGTCCAGTGTTCAAGCTTAATGTGGGTAGGGTTAGTAATGCGGTGTGTAAAGCCTAGCACTTCAATTGTATTGGTGAGGGTGGAGGCATTGTCATCATTTGGACCTAGGTTTAATTCGCCCATCAGAATAATTTGGGAGGATGGCTTGGTGTTCACTGAGAGAAGTTGGGCCACGTCTTCTTTGAAGGAAATTACTGGGCCATGGGGTCTGTATATAAGGTGGAGGGTCAAGGTGATAGAATAGGTTAGGGACATTTTGATGGAGAGTAATTCCCCTGAGTGGAATGAGTGGTTAGGGATTTCCCTTTTGAGGACTTGGTTTTTCAAATAATTGCCACTCCTCCTCCTTTGGCTACATGTTTATCTGTTCTGAAGATAGTGTAGCTTTCTGCAATGGCAAGGGATAGTGAAGGTCCGGCTGCTACATGGAGCCATATTTTGGTAATGGCTATGAGGTCTAGGCTATTTGTAGTGACGAGGTCAGCGATATCTAAGGCATGTGCTGGGAGATATCTTGTGTTAATGAGTGTGCCATTGAGTGTGGAGGCTTCTAAGTTGGCGATGTCCTGGGGGGCTAGGTTGAGCGCATTCCTTGAGCGAAGCATCAGTGTAGGCGTAGGTAGGAATGGGGTGCTCTCGATAGTGGAGGATCCACCAGTGTTGGTGGTTATGGTGGAGTTGAGTCTGGAATCTTTCGTGTTCAGTTTAATTAAGATTTTGGTGGAAAGGGTAGCTGGGAGAGATAGTTGGTGACATCTCTTAGTAGTAGAGTGTAAGGTTCTTGAGTTGAGGTGTGCTTTTCTCGATATGAGTGAGGGGATAGTTGTTTGCTGTTGTAGTGGGGCTGTAGTTATTCGAGACAAGAGTCTGAGGTTTTGTGTGGCCAGTGGGTATGTTTGGGTAGGGCCATTGGGTGTGGGATTGAATGTGGTGCTCTGGAGGACAGAGGCATAAATAGGCTAAGGCAGGGTGTGTACTTCGGTTCATTGATCATAGTGGGAACAAAGTAGTTAGCCGGGTGAGAAAGTGTCAGGAAGCGGGAGGGAGGAATTGTGTTCGAGTCTGGGAGGATAGTTGCCATTTTTAGGGTCACAGTATTTTTGTAGTTGGGTTTGCCATATTGATGAGGGAAGGCTAGGCAGGTAGTAGGCTTTGGGAAGCCCTGGTTTTGGTAGAGGCTGCCATGTTTGTACCAGGGATAGTAGTTTAATGCTGTCTTCAAGCAACAGTTTGAGTTTACACAATGATAATGACTATAGGACACAGGTATGGCATGCTAGGTGAAGGTGACTGTAGTGGCTCATAGGCTTTTCGAGTAAACATGAGCTCGCTTCTAGGTGAGAATCATTAGCAAGGCAGCATAATGTGGTAGCCTAATGCACATTTGAGAACATATAGGCACCTGTGCAAGTAAGGCAACATGATAAAGTGGGCTAGGGTACATTTAACAACATACAGACACCTCTCGTGCAAATCACTAACAATGCAGTGTAATGTCAAAGGGCTAGGGCACATTCAGCAATATACAGGCACTTCTAGAGCATATCATCGGCATTACAGCATGAGAAATGGTTTGAGTCACCTTCAGTGGTTATAAGAGCTCTTATGGGATCAGGTCCTCATTAAAGTCACAGCGAGTGTCGGTGAAACAGCGTACGTTTCCAAGGATTCCGTTTAGAGTTAATGGGTGAGGATGAATGTACGGCTAGGGACAAATTGCTCTGGCTAGTTTCTGACAAGCAGTGTGGCTTGCCTTCCTGGGAGGGCTCAAGATGATTTGAACATGTCTCAAGATGGGAGATTGAGTCAAGAGAAGGGCACTGTAATGCGCAGTGGACAATGTGCTTTTTGGTTTGGAAGCAGGATCCTTACCATAGTGTGTCGGCGTTGAGGGCTGCTTGTGGCGATACTTAGGGCAAGCCGTCTCTCCCGTCACCGACAGGCACAGACAGGTGCCTTTGTTCAAGGGCCTTAGTTGCAGGTGTCGGCTTCTACCTGCTGGAGATAATAACAGGCTCTTCAGGAACGGCATGGCCAATTAGAGGGGCATATTGGAGGCTTGCCTCTGCAAGCACATCAGGGTCAGTCAGTAAATTCGATAACAGTCATTTTGGACGGTGCAAGTGGAATTCTATTTGAAATGTTCATGTTTCATTTAAAGACTATGCAACCTTGTGGAATAGAGGCACCCACGTCTTTGCAACACGAACATGTGATGTAAACTGAACACAGGCATAATGGTGCATGCGAGCACTCCGCTCTACCATTCATACGAGTGTTATCCCAAATTGGAGCACCAGCTCCTAGTAGCACCCGAGGGCTTACCTTGGAAAAAGAATGTGAGCCAGCTGCTCCTGCAGCTGACGGTGGGTGAAAGGAGGGCTCCTGCCCTTGGAAGACTTCTTGCTGTCGATCCGAGTAATGGTGCAACTTCAGCAACAGACAGGTGCCTTCGTTCAAGGGCCTTAGTTGCAGGGGCCGGCTTCTGCCTGCCGGCGATAGCGATAGGCCTTTCAGGAGTGGTGGGGCCATTTAGAAAGGGGCATCTTGGAGGTTTGCCTCTGCAAGCACATCAGGGACAGTCAGTAAATTCGGTAACAGCCATTTTGGAGGATGCAAGTGGAATTTTATCTGAAATGCTCACGTTTCATTTAAAGACTGCGCAACCTCATTGAATAGAGACAGTCAGGTCTTTGCAACACAGATATGCGATGTGAACTGCACACAGGCAGAATGGTGCGTGCGAGCGCTCCGCTCTACCATTCATATGGTTTTATCCCAAATTGGAACATCAGCTTCTATTAACGCCCCGAGGGATTACCATGGAAAAAGATTGTGAGCCAGCTGCTCCTGCCGGTGAAGGTAGGTGAAAGGAGGGCTCCTGCAGTTGTGATAATGTTATATTGGAAAATCTGCAGTGTAAGGGAGAATTCTCAGCAATGGGCTAATTCCCTTCTACCTTAGAGACCCCTAGCTCTTTTTGCTGGACTTTAGGACTTTTAATTTTTATCCTGGAGAGAATGAGACCTGTTTCCCCCTCTCTCATGCATTTTCATTAATTTGAGCACTGTGTTTCTTGTGACTTTGGAGTCTGACAAACTCCACAGGCATCATCTTTTTTGACATTGTGACACACAACACCTTCAGTGCAGTGGCACAGGGAAGTCTTTCAGATTTCCCAAAGGTTTGAATACCTTCTCTTGGATAAACTAATGTTTCCAAGAGCAGTGAAGCGCAATTGACTTTCCTTACATTTGTAACTTTATAGACCCAGCACACACTATCTTACAATAGGGTGCTGGAGGGCTTACTTAGTATCCCCTTTGTCTATCTTCTGATGTAACATTTGTATGTTACCCTTTCTACAATTAATGGCTGGTGGCTGTGGTTTACCTTTTCCTACCATTGTGTGTTTCTTGTTAGAAAGATCCTTCTTGAGATTTACTCCTTGCGCCAAATCAGGTTTGGTCCCTTTGTTCATTTTGTCTTTGACGGGATTCACTACTGAAGTCCGCCTCTGGCTCCAGCATGTCTGGCATGGCAGGAAGTGAGGGAGATGCCCAAAACTCCCTGTGCTTAATCCCCTTGGTTACAGGAATGCAACCAAAAGTGATTGGCTGTCTGGCTGTTCTTAGAAGACAGCCACCCTGCTGTGTGAGTGACAGCTAGACTGAAAATTAATTGGAGAAAAAGGCAATGTATTTTGCTTGGAAGGCAGAGTTGACCACTGGATGAAGAAATCCCAAGAAGAACTTGGAAGAGATGCCTGCTGCAACTTCTGGACCGTTGGTTTGCCCGGTGAAGCCCTGCTGCAGTGCTGAAGCTCTGAATTCGCCCCGACTAGAGAAGCCCTGCAATGGACGACTTCTCCCCTTGGATTGGTGGGACCTATTGACTCCAAGACGAACTCATCGGGGGGAGGAACACCAGAATTGAGTGTCTCATCTTTAAGTCGGATCTGAGCTACAGGAAGATCCACCGGGCTCCCATGAAGCAGGACTGACCGAGCCTGAGCCACCTTAACAGAGTGTTGGACACCAGATGCAAGGAAAGTCCATAAGGTATCCGAGAACCGCATTGGTGCTATTCACGAGAAGCTGAAACCGCGAAGTGCCATTGATCTGAAGTTTGCCCATTGCTGCCGCCAACCTTCAAACCATAGTGCAGGAGTCTTCCGATGTCCTCCCTCTTGTCCTCATGACGGAGGCCCGGGAAAACAGGATCTGCCATACTACAACTGGAACAGAAGCTAGCTGGAACCAATTTCTTCAGACCTAAGGTACTGTAAACTAAGGGTTACATACCACTTGTTGTTTAGCCTTGCTAACTCTCAGTTGAGACTTGTCTTGGTTGCCATTGCATAGTTGCTTGCAGCTTTGCCCCTCACACACCTGCTAGCTTGAGCCCAACAGTGATTTCATTTTGTACAAAGACCTCTAAAACATTGTGCAAGACTCTTTACTTACCTTCAAGAAGTGCTTCAGCTTACCTAGACTTGTGCTCAATTAGCATTGGCTGGCCTTGCTCCCTGAAATACTCTTCTAACCTCTGACTTTGTGCTTTAACTATCCCTCAACAAAAGCCACACATTCTGTAATGTGTGTAGCTGGGAAGGGTTAATTTACTTTGCATTGGGGGTTCATACATACTTACCCGCTTAAGAATATTTGTTTACCATTGTTTTATTCCCTCATCTTTTCCTTTTGACATCAGACTCAATATTTCTCTAAATGTGTCAGTGATATATCAATGTCCACAGTGTCCTAGTTATTTAAGATACTTCAGGGTGTAGTAGAACGTGTCTGTGTGCCATCCCAAAAGGGTATCTACTGATTTAAAGAAACTGAGAGTGTGTATTTTGAAGTATATTTTTGTGTTACATATATTTGTCACTGTGAATCTCTATGTTATAACCCTACAGCTCACATTGACCCCTCTTGAGATAAGCCTGGCTGCTCAGTTACTCTACCAACCTGTGTAGTTCATAATTATACCAAAGGTTGGGTTAACTATTGCACAGAGGACTGCATACAATCTTGCATAACATGTGTACTTTCTTAGGGACTAAATATAAGTGGTCTAAATTGGACAATAGACTGAATATCTTGGAGCTGTGGAGGTTATATGAGAACGGCGTGAAGGCCCAGAAGGTTGTGGCTATAGAAGAAGGGAGGAGGAAGGAAGGTATAGGAATATTTTCTGCACCACCCCCATAAGGGTGTTATCTTTTATCGCCATCAGAAGGGTATACAAATCCAGAGTTTGAACCTTCATATTCTCCAGTGACTACTTCAGTGGTTACGAGACAGTCAGGGGTAACACCTCCATCTGCACCAATTTTCGAGAGAGAGGAATATGAAGGAAGCAGAACGGTAACGCCTTCTTTAGTAAAGGTTGTTGGCAGGCCCCAAATGGAAGAGGAAAGATGAAAAGTCTATCTTAAAGATAAATCACCATTAACCATGGGACTAGAAGAGCCAGAGGGAGAGAGGCTTGTAAGAAGTAGGCGAGAAGGAGAGTCAGCGATGGAGAATTGTCCCCCCGGTTCCAGGATAGATTACGGAGAGTAGTGGAAAGGCAAGAACAGCAGAATCAGGAAGAAGCCGCAAGGTTAGTACAGAGCAAAGTAGAATTGGTACAACAGGATGGGGTAAATAGCAGGAAGACGAAAACACAGAAACACAGGAAGCGGAGGAAGGGAGATGGAGACATGGTCAGATTCTCATATGGCTGGATAAATATGTCATAAAGAGACTAAGTGTGGACATAGAAAAATAAAGCACTGCTACAGATGCAGAATTTAGAACGAAGGGGAAGAGAGGCAGCCTGCTACGGATGCCCAGAGCATCAAGGGGTGTAATAGAAGGGACAGAGGAGGAAGAGGAGGATTGCTGGGAGACAGACAATGAACAAGGAGGACAGGAAGCAGAGGCTACACCTCCCACTCTATTAGGGACTCTACAAAGGGGTCTTTGGACACACTGTGGAGCCCGCCTGGCTATAGGGAGAGGGCAAGTGCAGATAGGGGAAGCCCAAGTAAAGGCAAGAATGACACAATACCCGCTACTCCAGAAGAGTCAGGGAGGGCATTTTATGTCCTGTGGTCACACATTGACCGGGTTAACTAAATGAAGATGCTTCCTTCACTCACTGCAGTGGCGGGGAAGTGGATATATGCTCTAGAAAAACAAACTGCTAGTGTCATGTTGGCAATTGGGCACATGAATAACCTGTTCAAAGCCTTGATGAGGGAATGGGCAGACGAGTTGTGGAAGAAAGCGGGGTATCCAGGAATTCAATTGGACACAAACACCCACGATGGAATTGCTTTCGATAACTATAGGGCACAAGTTTGGGGAGCACTGAGGATAATGTATCCTGATACGCCAGACATAAATTCCATTTTGGCAAAAACAATGAAGTAGATATGGAGGGCAGGGATGGGAGAAGTATGGGACTAAAATGTGGCTATTTTTATCATGTGTTGAAAAAGTGACTTCCTAAAGAAGTACCTTATGACCTAGACAAGGTCATAGGTATAGAGGTGAAGAGTTGGCTGGATATACAGGTGCACATTTTGCATTTTTGTAAGAGACGACAGGAAAAGGAGAGTACGGACCAGGCACAAAAGGCTGAGGCCAAGCTGGTCCAGAAAAAACTAGCAAAGATTTGTTAGGAGGAGGCAATGATAACCAGCCCCTAAAGGGACAGCAGGGACAGTTGGGACAACAAGGACAAATGGACTCTGGAATGGGACAAGCATAGACGTACGGGTATGAAACTGAACCAAGATTTCCACAGGGTAGGGGAGGAATGGAGCCCTGGTTCAAAGGGCCTATGGGAGGGTGGGATGGAGGAGTATATGGAGTGCAGTGTTATGTGTGTGGAAGAATGGGGCATGTGTCACAGGATTGTCGAAGTCGACCACAGTATTTTAACACAGGTCCCCTCCAGCTGAATATCACCCTATACCCGAACTCTGTGTCATTGCAGCAAGTCCAGCTTGATCAGAACCTGGGAACTAGAACAACACAGAACAACACAGAATCATTCCCAATCATGTCAGCCCAGGCACCTGTACAGGCTTGGGAGAAGAATCTTCTACCGAATAGGACAGTTAACCATTATACTGGAGCAAATGTACTTGGAGGAAACCCTTTTTCGCATCCTGTGCTGAAATGTATCAGCAATAGGCCAGTCCACAGGTATCTCTGACGTGTCCAATTCTATCGGTTACTACAGATACAGAAGAGGAACCCCGGGTTGGTGTAAAGGTAGGTAAACAGACATGGGCCCTCATTACAAGTCAGGCGTTAAGGGTTTAACGGCGCCGTCGGCGCCGTTAACCATTAACGCCTGATTCACACTTTAACGCCTGCTTTTTGCAGGCGTTAAAGTCCAAGGCGCTAAGCGACCTTGGTGCTAATTACAGCACTGTAATTTACGGTGCCGTAATTAGCGCCTTCCCCATACCCATTATGCCCTATGGGGCAAAAATGGGAATGGGGAAGGGCAAATGGTGAATGGGGAATTACCGCCCCACTCACCTTGGAATGGGGCGGTAATTCCGCCATCCACCATGGCGGAATCTGGCATGGACCATGATGCTGATAGCACCATGGTCCACCGCTTGACTTGTAATGAGGTCCATTATCTTTCATGGTCGACACTTGGGCCACAAAATCCTGTGTTAAAGAAGGTGGATTTCCCCTATGAGGCAAAGCAATGGACATGTAGGGATTCTCTGGGGCTATTCTATGGGTTCCATACACTGAAGATTTGCATATCAAGGTAGGTAATCAAACCTTATCTGCTCCCTTGTTATACTGCAAAGATACTCAAGCGAATCTTTTCAGAAGGGACCTACTGAGCAAGCTTAATATGTTGATCACTTTTTCAAAGGACTGCATAGTGTGCTCAACTACAGGATTTTACCCATTCGGAGAAGCAGCGCTTTTCCCTGTGTATTGCAGCAACAGCGCAATCAGGGGGGTGCCAATACATTCTGCATTATTCTTGTATGGGCTAATGATAGTGTTAAATTGGTTACCTGGAATAAGAGATCGGACATGGTGGATACCCCTAGAATTTTTGTTGCGCTCTGCTGAGTCACAGGAACTAGCATTATGGATTATCGTTACCAATCTTCTAAAAGCTTTGGTTGTGACAGGGTGGTTTCTTTCAGGCACCAAGGAGGAAGGAAGCGTATGGCACACAGTGTTGTGTATTAATCCGACCTCATCATTAGGAGAAGTGTCCGATGAGCAATTGTTCAATGATGTGAAAGATGCAGGAGAAATGGTCTTTGAGATTGGGTTGCCTTGTCGAGTAATGGTGGAACAAAGGGAGGTACCACAGACCATGATCATTGTGAGAAAAACATTGCCATATTGGAAGGAGGATTTTGAGAAAGTGCCAGACTATTTATGGACCAGCAATCCCCATAATGTGGGGTTATTGAAAAGTGTAGGGGCAGTGCAAATATGATTAAGGGATTTTTGAGATCATTACAGCATTGTTGAAGCAAGGCATTATGCATCCTTCTGTGTCTCGATGTAACACGGCCATTTACCCTGTGAAGAAGGAAAATGGGTCTAGTTGGAGGATGGTTCAATATTTTCGGCCTCTGAACAACATTGTTGAAACAGAATTTCGGGTGGTACCAAATCCTGCTAAAAGTTTGAACAAACAAGGTTACCCAGGCGTACTGTAAATCTCCAAGTGTTTTTAAAAGAGTCAGGCAGATGGATTCGGGAACTTACACATGTCCAACACTGTAATTCAGTAAGTGGACAATGTACTTGTGTGTAGTGCTTCAGAGTAACAGTGTCAAGGAGACTCAGTCAGACTCCTGCTTACAGAGAAGGGGTACAAGGTGGACAAAGAAAAACTGCAATATTGTCAAACAGAAGTAGTGTATTTGGGACAGGTACTATCATCTGCAGGGAGAAGGGATATTGACTGCGAGAGCCACCACAGTTCAGAACACAATTCAACCAACTATGGTAAAACAGGTCCAACAGTTTTTGGGGCTTTGTACATATTGTAGGTCTTGGATTTTTGACTACTCTAGTTACATGAGGCCCCTGATGCAAGCTCTCAAGGAAGCACAGCAAGAGAAGAGTCTGATCGAGTGGTCAGATGAAATGAGAACTTGTTTTCAGGAGCTCAAGACTGCCATCAGTAATGTTCCAGTTTTGGTGTTTCTGGATTACCAAAAGTCATTTAGTCTTTTTTCGCATAGTAAAGGTAATGAACGCGGTACTAACTCAGAAAACATTGTTAGGCCACAAACCCATGACCTATTATAGTGGGTTGTAGACTCAGTTATGCAGGGTCAGATTCCGTGTAAGCAATCTCTTGCTGCAGTGGCCTTTGCAATACAAAAGTCCTCAGCCATTACTATGGGATGCCCGGAGACACGGTGCATGGAACATGCAGTTTTTGCAATTTTGGAAATATCAAAATTAACTTTGACTACTCAGAGAGTTTCAGGGTTCAAGGTTATTTTGTCAAATGCTTCCGTGCGACTAGTGAGGTGTAACGTAGTAAACCCAATTACTTTTTTGGCTTACCCAGTGCAGCCTGGTGAATGTTAATGATTGTATGACCTATGAGGGAGAAGAGGGACACAATACAAGTGTTAAAGAAGATGCTATGGAGACAGAAGGAACACTTTTTGTTGATGGATCATCAATAATTGATCAGGACACTGGTGAGAGACATACAAGAGCAGCAGTTGTAAGTCTTGTGGGTGGTAAGTACTGGGTAGGGGTGGAGAAGTGATTGCTGTCACATTACTCAGTGCAAGCAGCCGAATTAGTGGTGCTTATTGAGGTGCTGGAAATGAGTAAGGAGAAGGCAGTCACTATCTACTCTGACTCTGCATATGTTACCACAACAATACATTCTGGGTTATCTAGATGGCAGAGAAGAGGGTTTAGAAGATCTGATAGGACCCATGTCCAGAAACTGCACAGCTTTCATGATTCATCGACACGTTGACATTGACTGTGGAGATAGGAGTTGTTAAATGTGCTGCTCATACTAGCAAAACTGACTTTTTAGCACTTGGTAACATTGCTGTGGACCGACTGGCAAAGGCTGCAGCACATTTGCCCCTCCCAGATATCCCAAAAATTGAGATGATGTCCCAACAGGCACAGTGCCGGTCTCGAATACTGCAGTGCCCTTGTTACAAATTGTTGAACTGCAGGGGAAAGCACCACATGAGGAAAAGGAGCTTTGGACAAAGAGGGGGTGTACGCTCTCTCCCACAGATTTTTTGTGGAGGCAGGACCTGATGGGGAATGTAGTGATGCCTGTAGAGTTGCTTTTTGAGGCTTTGGAGCAAATGTATTTCCCGGCACATACTGCTCAGTGACAAATTGCAGCGGAACTTCAGAAGGATTGGTTTGTGCCCAACCTCTCTGAGCAGGTTAGTAGGTTTATTTGTAATTGCACACTGTGTAAGGAATTTAATCCAGGAATTACTATGAGGGTAGTAAGAGAGGTTATACCCTGACCTCCAGGTTCTTTTAGGGAATTACATATTGATTTTGTCGACATGGTACAAAGGTGTGGCATCTATGGTTATTTAATTGTGATTGTGTGTCGATTTTCCCATTGGCTTGAGGCTGAATCCTGCACGCACCCTGAGGGCAAATCAGCGGCCAGATTTTGCTAAGGGTGGAATTTCCATGGTGGGGTATTTGTGAAGTGTTAAGGTCTGATAATGGAACTCACTTCTTTATTGTTTTGCTCACTGAAATTACTTCACTTTTGGGGATACGGCACAGGTTGTGCTCAGTGTATCACCATTAGGCCAACACAATTGTGGAGCATCTCAATGGCTTGTTGAAAACCCAATTGTGAAAAATGTTTACTAATTTGCATAAATCATGGCTTTATTGCCTTCCATTGGCGTTGTTTTGTGTGCAGAATAAGAATGGAAAGGATTGTCACCTTAGTCTACATGAGGTGGTTACAGGTTGTAAAATGTTTTCACTTCTCTCATCCGCACACATAGGTACTGATGTACATAAGTCAGCAGACATTCTGGGGACTATCTTAAGGCTTTAACCAAGAGTGTTAGAATTGCGTCCTAACAGGTTACTGAATCTTATCAGCAAAACAAGATCGAACGAAGTGTGGGACCAAACAAGCATCAGCATCCATTGTTGCTCCCCAGGGAGAGGGTCTTCATCGGTTCTTTTGTTAATCGCTGTTACGACCGTCAATTTCATGGACCCCATAGGGTCATCTTCTCTACTCCTACAGCCGTGAAAGTGGAGGGAATTAAAGCATGGGTGCATCTCCATGATGTACTGTCATGATTCCTGCCCCTCATGTCCCCAGCCCTTGAAGATGTCAGGCTGGAGCCAGGCCACAATCACCTACATGGCCCTCAAGGGCCTCACCATCCCTCCAAAGACCCACTTGGAGTCAAACTTGGCGCTTGTGGCACCAGACTCACTCACTCCCATAGGATAACATTGGGGATTGGACTTGTAGTGCTTTGATGGGGACAAGATGGATGCCCCCACATATTTCGGTTCCCAGAACTGCATGTGGAGTCTAGTCTTTTGGGTGTGGTTCAGCCCAGAGACACCTGGGATATCCAGAGACAATTTAAGCCACGCCCAGGCTGAGAAACATGCTTTGTGTTTTCTGCACCTGCAGCGTGACACTCACCATGTTCGGATCGGTCTCCAGTAGGCTTGCATCTTTCTTCTGCGCTCAGCTCCTGCAAGAACAAGAACACTGTTAGGAACAGCTTTACCTTGCGGCGCTTCTGCCCATCATTCATCGCTTCTTCTGTTCTGCTGGCATCTTCGGCGGTGTCATTCCCATCCTGGCACGCCACTTCCTAAGGAAAAGGGAAAAGAACAGAAAAAAGGCATTAGTAAGCATTCAGCAAATCTTAACTTATGTTTAAAGACTGTACGAGCTTCAAACGCTTACCTGAATCCCAGCCGCTCTGGGGGAACTCTGTCTCCGGAACTTCTCATCCATATGCAAGAGGGAAAAGACACTCCAGGTTAGCGTGGAAACATCTGGCGGCGCCGCATACCGCACTTACTCACTGCATTTCTTCTTCATAACCGCCATCCACGCTGAAAACCTTGTGGCACCTAAAAGACACAGAAAAATAACTCAGTTCAATACAAATACGAAAGGGTCGCATCGCGCAATGGCTCTGACTCACCTTCAGCGCTACTCATCTCAGCGGCACGTCCCCATCCCCGGACGCCGGCCATCATCTAAGGAAGGAAAGGAACGAAGTTAGAAAACTGTTCAAAAGACTCATTATACTTACCTGTCAGACTCTTGCCAGTGAAGTAATTAGGCAGCAACACGCCTGCATCAATCAACGCACTCCTGTACTGAAAGCAGGACGGAGAGCACACTTTCCAAGAAAACAAGGTGAGTTGTGGATCGAAGGGAAGGGTTGGACCCCGGGGAAGAAGGGGTTCAAGCACACAGAGACAATAGGGAGTTAAACTCTACCAATCCTGTGTTTCAGGCCCAGTCTCCAGTCGAGTAGACTCCAGGGATGGGTTTGAGGTCGTAAGAGGTCAGAACAGGCTGAGTGACCCGTGGAAACCAGGTGAGCGTTACATGTACGGAGGGAAACTGATATGTCCCCACAGTGATGCCTGAGGAACAGCAGTCTACTAATAGTTAAGTTAAGTGGCATCCAAGGAATCACTGTTCGTTCCAGCTTATAGTGGGGAGTAGAGCATACAAAACCTTAGCATTTTTTTAAAAGATTGTTTTAAAATGTAGAATTGTTTTAGTAGTAATTGGTTGTATGAGGATTATTTAGGACTTTTTTGTTTTTCAGGACAAACCAAAGGAATGAAATTGACAATGTATTCAGCAATATATATAGTTATTTTCTTTTTTCTTTTTGGGTCATATGTGTTGGACAAAAATGTCCACATGGGGAGGAAACATTGGGTTTGCTGGGTACAATGGATGCAAACAAGTTTCAAAATTCATTTCGCATCTGATGATTGTGATGGGACTTTAGAAATAGCAAATGATTAACACAGCTTTGCAACTGATAGTGTATGGTACCAGCACATGAAGAGAGTGGGAAGAGAGAGAGAGTAACTGAGTCATAATACATGTGCTCCCTCATTCCCCATGCCTCTGGTGACCCTAAATTACTTATTCCTTATGAGGTAGGATTGGCAGATGTATGTTGTCTGGTGCACTTAGCTCTATGCAGAGTTTGAAGGCAGTTTCAGGGGCAATCTGTAGAAGTTTTTGTCCTTCCGATCGATGAAGAATGTTCAATTACGAATGAAGAAGATTGAAAAGATGTTTGTTGTACACAAACAGTGCAGCTTAACCTTGATGGTCTGATTGTCGTGAAGAGCAACTGGTAGCGAGGGGTAATGAGTTGTAAGGCAGGGAGGATGGTTGAAAATATCTGAATTTCTTGACATGGCTCAAAGAGCCTGAGAAACCTGTTAAGATCTGATTATTTACACATTTTTTTCTGTGCTTTAAGGGTGATGGCACAGTGTCTGTGGGCCCAAATCAAAACTGAAGAACCTCTCTGCGCATTCCTGATTTAGCTGGCGGTATGGCAGCGATTCTCTATTTATTCTAGCCATGTGGGACCTTTTTGTACAAACAATTACTTCCAGCCTGGAGAGGTGTATGCAGGATCACTACTTGACATGTGCCCATCCTCATGGTTCTGCACAGCCAGCTGACACTGACTGAGTCCACATTTGTGCCCCCTTTGTCTCCTGTGCCCCTTGCATCCCATGTGCCATCAGACATGGACAATTTACAAACTTTGCAGGACTCTGCAGAAACTGACTTTCTGAGGAGATTGAAAAAAATTCAACTTTTGTCAGCCGCATCTTGTGAAACTCTAAGGAACATTCCTGATTGTTTTCAACTGTTTCGTCGTACTGAAACCTTTTTTTCTTCTCTATTGGTCCCAGCCTTGCAATCGACTGTCAACGCAAAATGGTTTCAAATAACCCGTTACGAGCTGCTATTATTTTTTAATTACTCTGTGTTAGCATTCAGTGCCATCAAAGAAGAATCTAGGGCTTACTGAATTGCAAATTCTGAAAGGGGCCATGGAGAGGGAGGCGGGAATTAGTGACAATACTTTTTTGGACTTTCTTTTTTCTTGGATGCCATCATGGATGTACATAATCTTAAAAGTACTTTGACCTGTTTTGATTTTTCTCTCTAGGACTTTTTTGTTCTTGTCAGTTATGTCTTTGATGCTGCTCGACTCAGATGCCTAGGAGTACTGCCATGTTTCTTGTAAACCTGTCTAAGGTTACGTATAGGACCAATTCGCTTCACATGGGCAATAAAACTGTTTTTTGAATGATTGAAGATGGGGTTTCCATCCTTCTCCATGTTGGAGTGAATGTGTAGAACAATGGGTAGAGTGAGGAACTAACAATGAGTCAAATTGGTGTTGTCTAGCAGAGGATTATGGGAAAAATGGTTGTGAAGATTTGTTCCATAAAGATAGTGAGATTGATGATTTGGAAATTGGTGTCAGTAAATGGATTAACTAAAGGGAGGAATGTTGGGAAATTGGAAAAGTTAGAACTTTGCATATCATACTGCTGACTAGGGGGTGAACACATCATCATTGTCGTTTCTGTCACTTTTGCAAATTGCAAAAAAATATTACAATATTTATGGTAAATGGGATAAGTGTTACATTTAGGTTACCTTGTGTGTTTTTGTGTAGAGCAGATCCATTTGTCGATTTACATGCAGGCAGAAACAGAATGATGAAACAATGTCACATGGAGGGCCCTTCCCCAATCAGATGAAGCAGGCAATTAATATGTGCACATGTGGTTTAGCTGTATGAATGGCAGTCATGAGAGGAGATCATAATAGGTATACAAATGCACACATAATGGTATACATTTTTTTTTAATTGATATTGTTGAAATAAATCAACTTTTCAATATAACACTTTACATTCAATTGATCAAGAGATAAAGTATACAAGAAACTCATCATGATTATTAAAATCAGAAGAATAAACTTGAACACTTGGCAAACATTAAAAGGCGAAGTAAGGAAAAATGTTCAAAAACATCTAACAACAGGTTAAGAGATTTAACACTCTCCACACACCAGATAAACAAAAAAAAAAACAATGGAAAAAACAATTCTTTAACAAGTCAAATTCACTGCATAAAGGAAATTAACAATTGCGATTTGGAGGGAAACGTTTGTTGAGCACAATAATGTGCGCCATCTTTCTACTGAGTCCAAATTCCCCAGATGAGCGCAATGCCATGAGAAAAATTTCAGGCGTTCTTGTACTAGAGCTGGGCATAACGAGAGTACATAATGGTATACATACATGGGAAGTATTTTTCGAATTTAGCAAATATATATGAAATATATGACGTGTGGTTCCTCTGTGTATCATGGGTCTTTGTATTGTAGATTAATTAGAAGTGTTTTTGCAATTGTGGCAAAGGTTTGTAAAGGACATCAGCAGTTATGGAACAGGTTTTGTAAGTTGGTGAACGTGGTAGCTGCGCTCAGTTAGCAGATGGCTCAAGTGTTGGAGGGCAATGGGAAGATATGATCGCAGGTAAACAGGAGAGCTCATTGTTGTAAGGGATTTTCATCTTGTGAACTTGTAGGGGTATTTGGAACTGGTGGCTTCTCTCAGGGCAGTTGCAGAGATCAGTCGTAATAAAGTTCAGGAAAGCGTTGTGTTGTCAGAGAGTGAGTGGAATGCATGTGAATATTAAAGGTCAGTAGTCATAAAAATCAGACACCGGCCAGGTTTGGCCAATGCAGTTAGAAAACACGAATACGTCAAAAGGGAATCTACATGTCTTTCTCTTGTCTTCATGTGCTTAGATATTTTTTAGCGCAGGTCTGTGTGCATCATTAATAGGAATTCTGTTGTTGAATAACTAAGAGGTGAATATGGAGAGGCTTTTGGAAAGGGGTGTGTTTAAAATTTGTACCTTGTAATTATATGTTTTTAGAGGATTGTTTTATAATATCTGTGTCCAATGGACTGTGTGGGTTTTAGATTTCTCTATACAGGCCAACCAATCATGTTTGGGGGGATACCTTTGTAACAGTATTTGGGGGAGTGTATTAACTGTTGTAAACTGCACATAATATGTGTTCTTTGTGTGGTTCAGGGAGACCAGGGTTAGTGTGACTCTTAGATTTAATCTTAGCCTCCTCCCAGCCATCTGTACAATAAAACTTGTTTATGTACAAAATGTGCACTTACTAATTCTAGAGGTGGGCCCAATTTTGGTAAAAGGGGGCGGAGCTTAAGGTCCACACCTACAATTGCCACTGCAACAGGGTCCGACATTATGCAAGTCCTGTTTTGAAATGGTTTGCATTGCATGTTTTTATACTTACCTTGCGTCACGTATCACGTGGTGGTAAGGTTACGTGATTTGCGTTCTACTTTGGACTCTGGACACTTGCACCATATTATATATGAATAGGGTTTTGTTTGCGCTTGATGAGGCGTGTTTGGTGCTTGCATTGTTTGTCTCTTGACCAGCCCATGTTATTTCTCGTTCTTGCTCATTTGTTTCAGGAAGAATGGGAAGTATTCATGTTCCGCCCCCTATTTATTTCTTTACAATTCCCCTTCCCTCACTTCCCACTGTGTGCTGTGAAACTCGTCCCATTGCAAAATAATTAAGGACCAGTGCAAAGTCTGATCCTTGAATCGGCAACTCAAGATTTCCGCAGCACAAAGTGAACTTTTTCAGCGCAAAGTGCCTTTGCGCACACACACTTTTCTACTAACCCTGTGATCAAATGTTGCCATTTTTTTCTACCAAAGGGTATTTTCCACCACTATAGGGCCTACACATGTCCTACTCAGAGTCAGGAATTGCCCCAGAGGGCTGCTATAAGCTTATTTCATTTTTAAGTGCAACAGTGAATCAAAGTCACATATTTTTCAGCCTATATTCATCCACTCAAAATTCAAAATTCTGCAAAAAAAATTGGTGAGGTGACCTGTCAATAGGCTTCAAATCTCTGAATAATGTCTTCCCATTTTGACCAACTGGTCGGATTTTCACCAAACCAAATGAAGATATTCAATTGTTCCTGACCTTAGATTTAGTGTCCCACTATAACTTTGTCACCAACCCCAGGCGACATTTAATGAACCGTTCTTACAGGGATCCGAGTTGTCCATAACAGCAGAGTCGCTAGTACAAAATAAGTCGACTATATACGAATGTATAAGAGCAAAGACATAGAAATAACCACAATTCATAAATAAATGACTACATTCAAATGTTTATATGATATGATTACAGTACAAATATTGTGGGATGTTTGCCTCAATTTCATTGACATCTAGGTATAATTTTCAAATGAAGATGTGCAATTGGGGAGTGAGCACGGGAGGAGGTGGTCAGAGTTGGGTGTGGACAGTTCGGGGAACTGCGAAGTCCAACCTTGGCAACATCCTCTAATTTATCAACTTTCGTAACGTTTAAAAATACTGAAAGTTCCAGTCGCACAGATGACTCCTGTTCTGGTTCTAGCATAGCAAGCTATAAGGTAGTGAATGCATGCAGGAATTTGTTCTGCATTTTCAGCACAGAGGTACATCTACCACAAGCTCTAGGAAACAAACCAGGTGTTGAAATTGAGAAAATATTTGAAGATATCAAAGTTTTTCGGCTGAGCGTTTTCAATGTCGTTGCCCAAGGACATACAGAATATGTGTCTTTTAGAAATCGAACGCTTTTTCTGTGTGCATTACCAGGATTAAATGCCTCGTTTCTTTGAGATGACCTCTCACAGCCTCATAAATCTAGCCTTGAACAGCCGCACCATTCTTCCTTTTTAATTTTCTTTTCAGATGAGGGTTATAATCAGCATTACCTTATCTGCTTATAGCATTTGCCTGGGACCTGAAGTCTAATAGACCCATTTGGCGAGGTAATCTTTGTCTGATTGCATCCTTTAAGCTGTAAATCGTTTTAGCTTTTACATTTGTTTTAGGTTGTTATGCGTTTTCACGCTTCGTTTGCAAATCAAATTGTATTTTAATGTCTATTACAAGTTGCAGGTGCATCTCGCGTTATGTTCTCGACTGTCAGAGGGTATATGTGAAATACACACACCCCTTTCACGTGAAAATTCCTTAAGTGCAAGTAACAAACATTTACCCCCTAAGGTTAAAGCAAGCAAAAAAAAGAAACACATAGGCACAATCAACACGCTGCAAACTGCTGAATAAACATGTACTGCAGATTTGTGGTGGACATTCGCCAACTAAGATGCATATAACGTATTCTAGTTTGTGTATATGTTCACTGTTATACATGTGTTGTGTACATCTAACATATACAGTGCACCTGCCGCGTGTGCTTGGGTGCACAGACACACACTCTGCTTTGTGTGCATGCTCTGCCTGTGCACCATTTAATAATATTAAAACAATGGATTTCAATGAGCCAGAGCTCAGAGACAATGGGGGGACTAGATCATTGGAATGGGGAACAAACTGAAGGTGGCATCACAAGAAGAAATTAGTACAGGTAACGGGATAGTGAAGAGAGAAAACAGTAAGGAGGAAGTACAGAACCTTGGGGAACTCAATGAAGAGGAGGAATGGGGAACGAGATAGAACCGGCCCAAGAGACAGAGAGGGGAGGGACCACAAGTAGTACTGAAACCACTTGCAGACGGAAGAGGAAACACTGAATTATTAACAGCATCAAAAGCTGCCGACAGTGGTAATGTATCTGGATTTAAAAGCACCAAGTCACATGAGAGCAACCTGATAAAATATAAGAGAAATCTTAATAAAATCACACGTTCAAAAATTAATTATGTACCCCTTTGTCAGAAAAAAGAAAGGGGTTGAACCACTGCCACAATTCTGTTCGATGGCAAGCATACAAAGCACATCGCCTGACTTGCATCCTGATGCCTTGCTGAGGGCAAGGGCTCCCCACCAGAGCGGGCGCTGCAGGAGCAGTGTGCTACACCCACCAAAGAGAAGGTAGGCTTCATTAGAGCAAATTACACAAACTATATGTTTTTTTTAAAGCACTTTATTTGAAAAAGTGAGCCCTTGCCACATTGTGGTGGTTGCACCTTAATGAAGTGCAATTGGGATGCTGTAGTCCCAAAATGCTTTGTTTTTTTCTCAAGAAAGACGTGAGCTTGCATAGGTTTCCCGTTCTGAAGCACCTACATCAAAATGTCTGATTTCACTTTACTGTCGAAAGCAAAGCAACACCTCCTGGGCTGCCCCTCAGCGATTGGCTGACTCCTTTCTTCAAGAGCCAATTGATATCGCCAATAGGCGGTAGCTGGCCCCTGCATACAAATTCACTGTTTCTAAGGCCCCCTGTCTGAGCCTGTCCGGTCCTGATTGGGGTCGGTTGGGCCCCCCCTATTGCTGCGCCACACACAATGCTGCAGCCTCCTTTGCACTTTCTGCTGCTTCACGAACTTGGACCTCAGCACCCCATTTAGTGAGTAAGTGCCCAGGACCGTGCAGTGCAGCCCCCCTCTTTTTTCCTTCTCTCATCTATCCTCTGCCACTGAGAAGGCACTCACCATCTCTCCAAACCATTCTAACTGCTACACCATCACATATCCCCCCTCTCTCATGACATCTTGATGGAAAAAGCACAAAGAAGACATCCGCGGTGCAAATCCTGGCCTTCCCATCACAGACACCTATGTCAGTGAATCCTGCAGAGAGATCTTCACTGATATTCTCTTCTCTGTCCCCTCTCCAGACCTATGGACTGCTCATCTCATCTCTACTCTCTCCCTTTCACGTCCTCTCCCATTAAAGGTGGCACCAAGTGAGAAGTCCTCTTTGTGGGCTTTTTCTACTCACTTTGAATCCTTATTGTCTACCACACAGGCATGATTTTGGTTCAGGGTCCTGAGGCTGACCTCCGTCTTTTTGACCAGATCATTTCATCCATCATTAACGTTCTTCCTTCTTCGGCCTCTCCCCTTACTTCCCCATCTTCCCCCAACCTCTGACTGAAGTACCACGGCCCTGTACTCCACCTCAGAAAACCTTTAAAGGCAGAGACAACCTCCACCTAGCAACTCTTATTGCCAACTCATCCAACAAACACTCTGCTGACATCTGCCTCCTTCTTGAAGATACTGAACTTGACATTCTCGCTCTTACAGAGACATGGTTCAATAGCAGCGCAGTCACCACTTTGACCCCCTCCTCCTTGATGGCTTTAAGATCATTTCCAATCCACAACCTCTCTGTACTGGCAGTGGGGTTGCCTTAAAATTCCCGGAGTGGGTTCCCTCTTCCATCTTACCCACTCAGCTCTACTCTTCTTTTGAGAGCCTGATATGCAAGTTTGTTATCTCTCCCTCCTCCACCCTGACCATTGCTACCATGTACCGTCCTCCTGGCGCTACCTTCCTGTTCCTCTCTGAATGGGCTGATTTCTGTTCTGCCTTACTTTATACCTCCTCCAACCTGTTACTCCTGGTTGACTTTAGCATCCAATTGGACTCCCCTGGCACAGCATCTACTGTTTTCATTGACCTATGCACCTCTCTATCCCTCTCCATTCTCCTTTCTGGTCCAACCCACTCTGCTTGACACACTCTGGACACCCTCATCCACTCTGACCTCCCTACCACTCTCTCTTGGTCAGACCACTTCCTTCTCTCCTCCCACTTGGGTCCCTATTGCCTTGTGACCTCACCTCCAAAATCCTTGCCAAACTTGTTCATGAACATCCACCCGATGAAGCAAGTGTCAGTTGCTGCCTTCACTTCCACTTTTATCCCCCTTTTCCCCAACTCAGACTCTACCACTGACATTGCTCTCAGCAATTTCCACCTGCCCATCACCAATACCCATGACATTCTAGCCCCAGTTACGAGGATCCACTTGAAACCCAGCTCTAAGTGCAACACCTGGTACAGCTCTGAACTAGCAGCTCTGAAACAAAAGTGCAGAGCTGTGCAACTGACGTGGCAAACCTCAGGCACACCTTCGGACATACTGGCCTGACGCCTGCTCCAAAGGCAAAACAGACTCTCTATCCATGCCAAGAAACGTGCCACATTCAGGCAGGGTATCTGGTGCAACCAACAACATGGCTGAACTTTTCAAAATCTGCAGGGAACTAGCCAACACTTGTACAATATCCTCTTCCCCTATTCTGTCTCAGGTCCTCTGCAATGCACTCACCACTCACATCACCAACATAATTCAGGATATCCTGAACAGCCATGTTACACACTCTCCCAAACCATCTCTCACCCCCTTGCCTCCCTTCGCCACTCACCCTCCTCCTTCCTCCTTCTCCTCCTTCACCCCTGTCTCACCTGATGAGCTCATTAGAGTTTCCCGCTCCATGAAGGTCTCTTCCAAACAGGTTTCCCCTGCTGATCCAGAACCATCAAGGACAACATTGGCTCTCTTGCCCCTGCACTCGCTGATCTCTGTAACCACTCCTTTGCTACTGGTACTTCCCCCTCCTCCCTCAAGCATTCCCTTGTGTGCCCCATCCTTAAAAAGATATCAGCAGACTCTACCTGACCCTACCTGTACAGCCAACTACTGCCTTATCTCCATCACTCCCTTCCTGTGGACACTGCTTGAGAAGTTGGTCCTGTCCCAACTCAACTCTCACACTGAACTAGTTGGTGGTCTCCTCGACCATCAGTCTGGATTCCGAGCATCCAGAGGCACGGAAACTGCTCTTCTGAACACCTGTCAAGAACTGATCGCATTCCCTGGATTCCAACTCCCCAGCTGTCCTCATCCTTCTTGATCTCCTGTCTGCATTTGACACAGTCAACCACTCCATCCTCATACAAATGCTCCATGACACCCTTGGTATCTCAGAGCGGGCACTGCAATGGCTGACCTCCTTCCTTGCTGACCGCTCTTCTCAAGTCATTCTGGGCACTTTCTTCTCTCCTACTTCCTTCTCCACATGTGATTTCCCCCAGGGTTATTTTCTCTCACCATGGCTCTTTAACATCTACCTCACTCAGCTAGCACTCCTCATCTTGTCCTTCTCCCCCAACTATCTGTTATACTGATGACACACATCTCTTCTTCAAACTTCCTGCTAAACCTATTGCACCTTCCATCTTCCCTGACTGCCTTTCTGCCATCCAGGCTTGGTGCACTTCCAATGATCTCTGCCTCAATGCCATTGGGACCTCTGCCCCTGACGTCTTCCCTTCGGCCTTACTCCATGTGCTCTCCCCCTGCTCCCTCTTCTGAAGCCAGAAACCTTGTTTTCATCTTTGACTCCTCTCTCTCCTTCCTCGCTCACACTCAGGACATTATGATTTGATATGATATTGTTTTTATATCGAGCCAATACACAAGTGTTTCAGACCATGACGAGGCAAGGGAGGGGAACAAGAAAAGGCCCAGTGACATTGAGAACGCGCAGTGCAGCGGATATGTAAGGGATAAAGTGCAAGGGGCAGGGGAGGAGTGGAAAGTGCTGAACACAAGATCAAAACAACAACAGGTAGTGCAGCCAGCAGGTGGTAAGTGCCAAGAGGTCCCACTTTCAGCTCTTCCTTCTCAAAGGAATTCTACCTTTTCTCCCCTTCCCCCAGAAGCTTAATGTTAACTGAGCCCTGGTTCTCTCTAGGCTTGACTATTGCAATAGCCTCCTTCCTTCATCCATTTTGAAGCCTTGCCAGCTAATCCATAATAGGGCAGCAAGACTTATCCTTGGCCTCAAGCCAGGGACTGCATCTCTCCCACCATAAAAAGTCTTCACTAGCTTGCGGTTGCTTTACAGATTAAATTGAAATCCCTCTATATCATCCACAAGGCTGTCTGGGGCCCGGACCACACTATCTGCAACTCTCTCTTACTAAATATTCCCCCTCTAGTCCCCTGTGCTCCTCTGGCATCAACTCTTTGTGTGTAAAACATTTAGCTAAACAGAGGGCAGGAGGTCGATTGCTTTTCTTAGCTGGATCCCTTCATTGAAATAGCCTCCGCCTCCCTCTTCGTCTTGAGCATATCTTTCCTAAATTCCCGAAAGCTCCTCAAGACTTTCTTCTTTACTTCCTCCACCCCCTCTCTCTCCTCTACTAATCTCACAGTTATTTGTCTGGTGTGCTGGGCCTCGGGCACTGACCTCCAACACCAAATAGCCACCAGCCTCTGTCTATCCTTGCACATGCGTCGGCTCACCCTCCTCCCTGGAGGCTTGCACTTATCCTACATTGCACTTCACCTGTTGCTCACCCATGAGCACCACAGCACCTATCCTAATCCCCCCTCCCTTCTGCACATGCACGTTCTGAACACTCACAAGGCACTGTAGGTTTGTCCTTTCCCCCAACCACTGTATTTAATATTTCTTTATGTATTTAATTGTATTAATTGTTTCACATCCCCTTGCCCCCCACCCACTGTATTTAATATGTATTTATGTATTTAATTGTATTAATTGTTTATTTGTTTTACATTCCCTTGTCCACTCAATGTTGCCCTGTGGGCACTTTGAAACAGTATTTGCTTCCTGTATAAGCACCTAACAAGCAAAAAATGTATAAAATCAATAAATAAATAAACATCTCTCAATCTGCTGACCTTTATTTACAGATGTGTAGCCCTGTTTTATTTACCTGTTTGTCCTTGTCCATCACTCCCTGGTGTCCTTTCCCTTGCACCTTGCATCTCATCCTCAAATTAGTGTCCCTATATTTAGGGGGAAACCTATCATCCACATGAAAAGCAAAACATCTATGTCTAAAAACAGCGCAAATGTTACACACATAATTTGTAGCCTGGGCACCACAATGCTAGAACATTTTGTCCAAATCTGTGTTATCGTTCAAAAGATATTATGGGAAAATAAAGGGAGTGTTTTTAATGTTTGTACTAATTTTTCCATAGGTCACAGTCAAAACCAATGGATGGATTTTCAACAAAGTGAGAAAATGTTTTTGCACAAAGTACTAAAAAGACATACATTGTTGGTTCGGTGTTAATCCATCCAGTAGTTTTTATTCTTCAAATTTGGCATAGAGCTGGCGCCCTGTACTCAAAAAGTGAGTTATATCTCCCATGATGCATTGCTGGCGCCAAGGCTTTTTATTTCTGAAATCAGCCAGTACCCATTTTGAGACTGAAGATTTGGATTCATTTTGGGGTAATTGTGAGGCTATGGAGCATGTGGGCAGATTAAAAAAAGATGAATTGTGAAGCTTTGGGGCTTGGGGATTCTGTGTGTTTTTTTGGTCTTCAAGCGTTTTTCCAAGATCTCGATTTGAATCGAGAGGCAAAAAAACAAATAGTAAATACTTCAAAAGCATAATCTATTGATATGTGGAAATTACAGGGATTGCAGATTAGCGGAAGAGGACTATTTTAAATTAAAATTGTCAGCAATTCTTGTTTTTTTATATAGAGAAAAAGTGCAGGGGTTGCTTCCTAAATTAATGTTAAATGTGTAGTAGGGGGCTATTAGGGGCTTAACCATGCTGTTTTCGAACGTTTGTTCCAAGATATCGATTTGTTTCGAGAGGCAAAAAAATGAGTAAATACTTCAAATCAGTAATATAATGAGATGTGGCAATCGCAGTGATTGTTGATTAGGGGAAGAGGACTAGTTTGAGTTAAAATTGTAAGCAATCCTTGTTTGTTTGTTTGTTTGTTTATTTTGTATAGCGCAAAACCAAACCCGAAGGGGTAGCTGGGCGCAGACAATACAAGGATACTTGAGAACTTGGTTACAGGAAAAATACAGTTTATACAGTTCACATTAGTAAAAAAGGTGCGTGTACAAGAAAATGCGAAACTACAGTTCAAGCTAGTTAACCAGAAATCAATTCATCTAGTTACAGTCATCTAGTGTCTCTAGAGGAGGTGGCAATGGGACGGTCAAGCTAAGTGTCATTGGAGCGTATCCAGGTGAGGACTTTTCGCCTGAAGCTAGGGTAAGGTTGGTCCATTCTGAGATCCAGAGGGAGTTTGTTCCAAGTTTGCGCAGCTATGACCGGAAAACTAGAACCGCCAGCTGTACTCTTTTTGTATCTAGGGACCACTAAGGTATAGGCGTTAGTCATTCTAGTGGGACGGTTTGAAGTTCTCTTGTGGATTCTGTTTACCAGGTAAGGGGGGGCTATATTGTTAAGACATTTGAAGGTGAGGGAGAGTGTTTTGAGGGCAATCCTGTCTTTGATTTTTAGCCAGTGGATATTTTTCCTAGAGGTGGAGATATGAGCTCTATTAGGAATATTTAAAGCTACTCTAATAGCGTAATACCTTGTTTTTTATATATAGAAAAATTGCAAGGATTGCTTCCTAAGTGAATGTAAAATGTGTGGAAGGGGGCTATGAGGGGGCTATTAGTGTATGGAGGCTTGGATTTCCATAAAGAGCTTTCATTTTTTAAATTATATTAAATTAAAACTTGATTGTTTCTGATGTATCTTTACAATAGACTTTATTTTAATTGGATAAGCATGCCACATGATTTAACATTGAATATCTCTACACTAGAACACAACACCGTTCCTCGTCACACTACTTAATTCGTAATCCTACCCTAACTCCTACATCCCTCTTCCACGTCAATGTACCTAATTTGTAATCCCACCTCTAACCCCACATTCTACTTTCTTATCCCAGTATCCAATAGTAATTTTACCTTTACCATGACATACCTCTTCTTCGTCCCATTGCCCAAAAGAAATGTGACCTTTACACACACATCCCTCTACCTCCTCCCAGTACCCAATAGTAATCTTACCTTTACCCTACATCGCTCTTCCTTGCAATAGCCCCCCACATCCCCATCTCACTGTTCCTCAGCCTATTTATTGGACATTTGTTCCCAGGCGCCACAAAACAAGATGGGGGCAGGGGGACAAGGGAATCAAAAAGTAAAACAACAAGAATTGTTATATTGGCCTTGTGACAATCCTACCTTGCAAGTTTATGAAAAGTTGGTAAGTGCAAGGGAAGGGAAGGAGGGAGAAGTGCAGGTGTGGGGTGCCCCCTAAGGTAGTGTGCCGGGTAAGTGCTGGGTGGGCCAAAGTAGCAAGTGCCAGGGAAGAGAGGGGAAGGGGAGGAAGAGTGCGGTGGACAGGGAGGACCAGTTAGGCTAGTCAGGGGAAGGGGGCACAAGGGCAAGTGTTAAGAATGGATGAAGGCGGGACTGATAGGGGTGATCTGGACCCTGTATGACTCTGAAGGGACCAGGCCCCAGTCACAGTGGCAGATGAAGAGTTAGCATTGGAGGGGGTGAGAGAAGGAAGAGGAGAAAAGGAAAGTCTTGAGAAGCGTCCGGAACTTAAGATGATCTGGCTCAAGTCTGAGGGTGGGGGAGGCTGTTCTAGAGGGAGGAGTCAACCAAGGAAAAGGATCTACCTCCCATTTGATCTGCAGAGCGTTGGAGCCAGAAGACCGAAGGACTCTGGCAGGGAGATATTTAGGGAGGTAAAGCTGGATATAAAGAGGTCCCAGGCCCCATACAGCCTTGTGGATGATGCAACGGATCTTGAATTTGATCCTTACAGTCACCGGGAGTTCGTAGAGAGATTTTAGGGCTGCAGAGAAATGGTCCCTGGGCTTGTTCCCAACAATAAGTCTTGCAGTCCTATTCTGGATTAGTTGAAGGGGGCGAAGGGAGAAAAGAGGCAGGTAGAGGAAGCAGCTGTTGCAGTAGTCGAGCCTTGAGAGGACCAGGGCTTTGGAGGCGTTGAGCTTTTGGGGAAAAGTGTAGAAAGGTAGAATGCCCCTGAGGAGATGCAACTGGAAATTTTACTCCTTGTCAAGGTCCATGATGTGAGGAGAGAAAGAGAGAGAGGAGTCAAAGATTATCCCAAGGTTTTTTCCCTCACAACTGGGTGAGGGGAGTGGACCCAGGGAAACTGGCCAGAGAGAGGAGGGGAAACAAGGAGCAGGTGTCCCGATGAGAAGGATCTATGTCTTACTGGAATTCAGGCATAGATCATTGGCAGAGCGTCATGCCTGATTAGCAGTCAGGTATTAGGGAGAAGGAGGTAGGGGAAGGGTGCTTGAAAGAGAGCTGTGTGCCATCTGTGTAACACTGGAAATGAGGGGAGAAAGTGGAGATCATGTAGGCCAGAGGGGCCAGGTAAATGTTGAAGAGCCATTGCGATAGGATAGAGCCCTGAGAGATGCCACAGGTAGTGAGTGAGGTGGAGGAGAGAAAAGGACCCATTTGCATTTTAGAAGGAATGTTTGAGAGGAAGGAGGTCAGCCGCGCCAGTACCCTGTCCGTGATGCCTAGGTTACCATGTAGACGGTTAATGAGGATGGAGTGTTGACTGTGTCAAAAGCAGAAGAAAGATTGAGGAGGATCATGACATAGGGAATATTAGGATCCAGGTTAGAGAGTAGGTCTTTATTGGTGTCCAGGAGAGCAGTTCCTGTGCCTCTGGCTGCCCTGAAACTGGACTGGTGGTCTTGGAGGAAGCTGGCCATTTTGGTGTAGAGGGTCAGTTGGGGTATGACTAGATGACTAGCTTTTCCATGAGTTTGCCCAAAAAAGGGGTCATAGACATAAGGCGATAGTTAGCCGGGCAAGAAGGATCAGCAGACAGCTTTTTGAGGAGAGGGTGCTCAAGAGAATGCTTAAAGGGTTGAGAGCAGGAGCCAGTGACGAATGAGTGGTTGCAGAGGTCAGCCAAGGCTAGAACATGAGAGGCAATGTGGTACTCGATGGCTCTGGAGGAGCAGGGGAGCACTTATTTAGAGTAGACTTTCATAGAACAGACCACTCTAGAAACCTCATCAGGTGCAATGGGAGCCAAAGAGGAGAGTATGGGGGCAGAGGAGGGCCTGGGGAGACAAGAGAAGGGGGATCAGAAGAGAGGATGTTGAGAGTTTTGGAGGAAAACACACCACTATCCCCTCTTTACTCTTCCTCTCACAGTTCTCCACTACACCACCTCATTCTTCCTAATCACGGTCCGTCACTACCACACCTCACTGTACATCATCACAGTCCCCCACTACCCAACCTCACTTTTCGTCTTCACAGTGTCCCAATACTCCACCTCACTCTTTCTTTTTAAAGTTCCACACTGTTCCACCTCACTTCTTTTTCACAGTCTATCACAAATACCAAGAAAGGCTTCCTCATTATAGACCCACACTATTGCATCTCACTGTTCCTCTGCAAAGTCCCACACTATCCTCATATTAAATGTCCTTGTCACAGTCCTCATGTCCCTCAACTTACTCCTCATCATCACAGTTCCCCACTACACCACCTTACTCTTCCTTATCACAGTGCCCCACTTCCCCACCTCACTCTTCCTCATCATAGTCCCCCACTACCATCACCTCACCTTTGCTGGACACAGACCCCAATTATTTCATCTGACTCGTCTTTGTCACTGTCCCCCACTATCCCCACCTCACTCTTCCTTGTCATAGTCTGTCACTGCTCCAATCTGTGTTTTTTTCATCAAATTCCTGCATTACCTCACCTCTCTCTACATTGTCACAGCGCCCCCAACCCCACATCACTCTTCCTTATCACAGTCCCTCACCAAACCCACCTCACCTTTCCTCCTAAAAGTCCCCCACCACCCAACTCTGTCTTGCTTGTCACCATTCTAATTTCCCCCACCTGCATCCTCCTCGTCAGAGTACCCTACTACCCCCAAATCACTAAATCATCACAGTCCACCCACCCTCATCTCACTTTGCTGTCACAGTCCCCTGCTAGCTGCACCTCACTCTTCATCATAACAGACTCCCAATACCTTCAATTTGCCCTTCCACGTCACAGTCCCCCACTACTCCCAGCTCACTCTTCCTTGTTGCAGTCCTCCACAACCCCCACCTCACTCTTTCTCATCAATGCCCCCCACTACCCCACCACACTCATCCTTGTTACAGTCCACAACTACCACCGCCTCACTCTTCCTTATGACAGACCCCCCATACTCCACCTCAGTCTTCCTTGTCACAGTCCCCCACCACCCAAGCTCACTGTTCCTTATCACAGTCCCCCACTACCCAACCTCACTTGCCACATTCCCCAAGTACCCCACCTCACTCTTCCTCCTCAGAGTCAACTAACTCCAACTCACTCGTCCTCATCACAATCTACCACTATCCCATCTCACTCTTCCTCGTCACAGTTCCCTACAACCCTCACCTCACTCTTCCTCATCATACTACCCACTAACCATATGCAATTATTCAACTCCACAGTCCCCACACCATGTCTCACTCTTCCCCATCACAGTCCCACACTTCCCCTCCTCACTCTTCCTCTTCACAGTCCCCTACTGCCCCTATCATCACTCTTATTCATCACAGTCCCCCACTACCCTCACATAAGTATTCCTCATCATAGTTCCCCACTAACCACACCTCACTCTTCCTCTTCACAGTCCAATACCACCCCCCACCTAGGTCTTCCTCATCACAGTCCCCACCAATTCATCTCACTGTTCCTCATCACAGTCCCTCATCATTAATTGTTATTTTACCATGACCTCCATCTTCTATGTCCCAGTACTACATTAGCATCTGTTGCATTACCTCACATACCTCTTCCTCATCCCAGTACCACAATAGAAAGCTGTTGCATTATACCACCTCCCTTTTCCTTGTACCAGTACAGCAATCAAGCTGTACATCTGAATCTACCCTCGTATGCAAAAATACACTTGTTTCATGTATTTTTTTGTATTGGCTATTCATGGTTATACAAAGAAAAACCTTTAAGCAGTTTTATACAACATCTAAAATCCAACATAAAAAACAAGTGAACAGTTAGTGCAGCTCCAGTGTAAAGTTTAGTTTGTTTTGTTTACTGTCAATCCTGTTCTTCAGATACACTTTTTAAATGTTACACCTCTTACTTGTACACATGATCTGCTGTAACAGTAATGTCTCTGAGGTTGCCACAAGTGATGTCATATGTTTTGTCATCATTGATGTCATTTGTGATGCCATTAGTGTGCTTATGGGATGCATAGTTGGCCATCATAGTTAAGGTGGCATTGCTTATAACACCTGCTGAATTTCAGGGCTTTTGCGCATTAAATCGTCACCTTAATGTAATTTCAAATAAAGTTCTTTTTACGGAATTTCAAGGGTTTCCAATGCATCAGATTGTTTCACCATTATGGTGCATCAACTAAAGTTTGCTCACTGAATTTCAAGGTTTTTTTTTTTTGCACTTAACCTGTTTACCTTAACGGTCCTTTAGCAAAACGTTTTTCAAAGAATATAAATAAATGTTTTTGATTAATATGACTCTTTTGTTGTTCAAATAAGTTTCTTGGACAAGGAAAGACAATAAAGAAACACTGCCATATTCATTTTGCAGTCTACTAATAATTGATCACTGCATTTTACGTGATCTGCCTTCACGTGTTTGGCAACTGGACCCGAAAGTCAGCACAAAATTCAAGCCAACGGCCATTTTTATAACCACCATGCAGTAACCTGCTTGGTTCCTATTAAGAGTGTTATTATTTTCTTTTTGTAATGCTCTCCCCAGTGATTAAGACATTAATCAGCAAATAAAAGAAGCATTCTTACAAATTGGGGACAAACCCTAATATTATATGTATCCTTACTTCATCAGCAAAAATCATTTGTGATAAGCTGCTGAGTATACAGCTGAAGAGTAGACCCCAGTAGGTTGACGATATATTGTTGTAGGTGACTCCCCGACGAAGAGGCCATATGACCCAGAAATTAGAGCTGCAAAGTGGTGTTTAAGACAGAAAATTAGACACATTAAAATATCTGCCTTTCCCAATGAAATGATAATTTCCCAAATAAGTATAAAGAAAAATGCCTATAGAAACTGGACACAGAGGTGACATATGAGTATATCAAATGGCCACTGGCAAAGAATGTTTAACATCCTAACAACATCAGACACAAAAACGTATGGAAAAAAAATAAGTGAAGTACGGGAGGGTCCAGCAAAGAGGGTGAGCCATCCCATCGATGAACCTACTTGGAGACATTGTGTGATCAGAGTGTTTGGAGGTGAGAGCTTGGATCCTCCTTTATCTCAGAAAAGAGTGGGGACATTGTTTCATATATCCTTCGATATGGAGGAAATAGATTATAAAATAAAATAGCTAAAAAGCTCCTGGGCCCCTAGGGTGCAGAATCTGCTTCTGAAGAAAAATCCACACTTGTGGGGTCATTTACTGATGTAGTTATTTGAATGGGTATGTAGAGAAGGAAAGCTGCCAATCAGCTGGAAAAAAAAGCGATACTAATCCCCGTTCGTAAGAAGCTCCATTGCAACGACCCTGCAAATTATAGACTTGTGTCTATGTTAGTTGCGGCAGGCAAGCTGTTTGGGAACTTAATCCTGGACAGGCTAAAAACATGGGCAAATGATCCACAACTACTCAGCCGGTTCCAGATTGGCTTAAGAGCTGGATCAGGTACCTCACACGGACCACTGTTGTTGACTATTCTTGCTAGTAGGACAAGGCAAAGATTGGTTATCCCTATCCATGCCGTATTCACTGACCTCAAATCTGCGTTTGACATTGTTAACAATGATATATTGTGGAGGAATCTATAAGTCTGGGGGCTCCCTATAGATCTATTGTGAGTACTGAATTAATTTCACGCTGATATTTCCGTGCAGGTCAAGTTGGCCACCATGAAAGAAAAGTATTAAAACAGTGGTGTGTGCTGGCGTCCATGCTCTTCAACCTGTATTTGGCATATTTCCCAGCAGGATTGAGCAAAATAAATAATTTCCCACCTAGAATCGGTACAGAGGTCATCTGATGGGTCTCCTATGCAGACAATCCGGTCCTGTTGGACCAGATGCTGGTGGGATTAAATCGCCTGGCTGACTATTTGTATAAATTTGCTGAGCTTGATGAGCTAAAGCTTAACCTCGACAAAAAAAGTATATGATTCTCGGAAATAAGAAGAAAAGAAAGTGTGGCAATTGTTATACAGCGGGAATACCAATAGAGCGGGTGGAGGAATATAAACATCTGGGAGTTGATCTGAATCAGAAAATGACTCGTAGCCACTCGCGTGTAAAGATATGTCATAAAGCATCAACTTTGACAATGATGACAAAGAGGTTTGGTAGTCAGACTGCAGGTTTCACTATAACAGGAATCATAACATTCTACAAACAATGCATAGTCCCAGCGATTATCTACGGTATGGAAACCTATCTAGTAGCAAATCAGAGCTGGTGAAACATAGTGGAAAGGAACATCTGGAGAGGCATATTGGGGCTGTCAAAAGGCATCCCGGTGAAAGCCCTAAGGTTGGAATTAGGCCTATGTGCAATACTGGCTATAGTGCTGCTCAGTATCAATATAGTGGAATGGTATATCTCAACATGACGAAGAACCCTAGTGGATGTGATGACAGAGGCCCTGTCAAGAATCGGAGGCAGCGACTTGGAATGTTTTAGTCACTTGTGTGAGAAATTGTTTGGTACAACTGGATGATCTCCGGATAGGGAACAGGAAAGTGGGATATTGATTAAGGAGTTTAATATGAAAGGAGGATTGTTAGGCAGAATTGCATGCAGTACCCTCTGGGACCACCACAAATAATTAGGACTACAGGTGTACGCAAGACCAAGCTTTGGTATATGTCTGTACCACCCAGTTTGTTGGTAGTGAGCTGAGCAGCCATGCTAATCTTAAGAGTGAATGCGAGCAGTACAAGTAGTTACACAGAGGACTTTCAATCACAGTGGTTCAAGTAGACACATATACTCAAGGTTTCTTGGTAAAACACTTATTAATTTATTTACACAATCATTTATAAAACATTTCACTAGAGGAAGACAACTTAATATTATAGACCATTACACTTCAATAAAAAACTGAAGACAGTTCAGTTTTTCCCTTGAAAAAGAAGTCAAATGGCAGTTCAGTTAGCAGTGAGCAAAAAGGACAAACGTAAGTAGAATAGATTCTATATACTTTTTAGGCAGTGCAAATAGTTTCAGTTCACCAGAATAGTTCTATTTAAGTCAATAGGCCAGGCCAAAGTCAATGGGCTAGTGTTCTGGATAGGAAAGAGCAGTTCTGGTATCAAACGGTAAAGTCTTTGCAAAAGTTCTCAGAAGTAGTTTAGGCAAAAAAGAATCATTTGTGGGGTCACAAGCCGATTAGGCCTGCAAGTTGGGAAAGTTTCACAAAATTTCTCTGCGAGAGTGGCGTTCTCTCAATCGGGTTGGCACAGTACCTTATTGTGAAGAAAACAAATGTTGCTGAAGTCATGGTTCCTGGTAGTTCCTGCAGATCTGGCTGTTCCTTAGCCTCAGTCATGGGGACAAGAGTGAGTACGTCGGGGGACTCCTGCACTGCACGGGATTGTTGGGAGAAAGCAAACAAAATTGAGTCACTTCAGTTCCAGTAGCTGTAGATTCAAGAGCACAAACTGGTGTCCCTCTCCCTGGTTAAACCTAACCAGCTTTGAGAATGGTATCCAGGTGTTTTATGAGGTGATTTGTCCAACCAACTCCAAGGAAGAAGCCTTCCTTGAAGGAGCTTCTCTGTCGAAAGGAGTTTGACAATTCAGACCTGCAGCAGGGCTTCACTGAGCAAACCAATCGTCCAGTGGTTGCAGCAGCCATGCTCTTCCAGCTCCTCTTCGGTTCTTTTGTTCCAGTGGTTGACTCTGCCTTCCAGTCCTGGAGACTCGCCTTTTAAACAGTTTTCTGCCTTTCATTCCAGCCGAGCTGTCACTCACCCTGGAGGGTGGCTGTGCTTGCCGGACAGTCAGCCAGCCAATCACGCCAGAGTGCATTTGTGTCTCCTAGGAGACTAAGTACAGGGAGTTTTGGGCACCTCCCTCACTTCCTGCCCACCCCAGACACTCAGACACCAAGGGCGGTCTTCAGTCCTGAAGCCCGCCAAAGGCACACGAAAAAAGGTACCAAACCTGGTTTGGCACAAAGAGACAAACACTAGAATGATCTTTCCAAAAAGAAATGGCAAAAAAAGAAGACCAGGACCTGTTTAAACAAAGGGGCTTAAGGCGCCATCTTGAAAAACAAGGCTCCCGTGATTTTTACCTACCGGTGTTTGCGGTCAGGAAAAATCATAGTAGTTCAGTGTAAAACCACTGCCACCAGCCATTTCAATAGGAAAGGGTAGCATTTGACTGCTACATGAGTGTTTAGACACAGGGGATACTATGTAACCCCTCCAGCACTCCATTGTAAGATGGTGTGCGCTGGGTCTATGAATTTGGAACAGACTAGTAAAGTCAATTTCACTTTACATTCTCTGGGAAACAGTAATTTATCCCTGAGAAGGTATTTAAACCTTTGGGAAATCTAAAAGACATCCCTGTGCCACTGCACTGAAGGTGTTGTGTAACACACATGAAAAGATGATGCCTTATGGAGTTATCTAAAACTCCATGATCAGAGAACACAAATGTAAAACAAACATCAAAGCACATAAAAGTATGGGAAAAAAGGCTCACACTCTTTCCAGGTAAAAAAATAAAGTCCTCAAAATCCAGCAAATATGCTGGGGGTCTCTAAGGTGCAGGGAATTATTACATTTCTGTGAATTCTCCCTAAGAAGGATTGTGGGATCAGGGTCTAAATCATATGAATTTGTCTGGTTTAAAAAATATTAGGAGTATGTGGTGATCCAAACCATAATTCTGTCCCTACAAAAATATTTACTAAAGTCCCCATCGACAGCTGTGAGAACGTTCATTATGGCATTGAGATTTAATATGCTCCCTGCACTTATAGTGAGGGGAGCGTGGTTTTAAATACATAAGGAAGATAGAGGATGTAGGATAGGCAGAGTACCCCTGATAACAGAAACAGCGAAACAGCCGGTCAAGTGGCACAGCGAGTAGAGCGCTCACTTTGACATCAGTGCAGAGCTTGCGAACGCAGGTTCGAATCCCGGCAGCGCCAAACTCAGCGTTTCATCCTTCCGAGGTCGATAAATGAGCACCACACACCGTGGGTAAAGCGCTCAGATACCTGAGGGTTCGTAGCGCTATATAAATGCCAAATTATTATTATTATTATTATTATTATTATTATTATTATTATTATTATATGTTACTCGCTGCAAAAGATTGGGGCACCTGTATCATCCTTTTTGTTGCTTACTGACAACCCTGCCTACGTTCTGTAACCTACCGTAAACAATGCTTTACAAAGGTATCTTTCTTGTAAAATACTCATGCAAATAATGCCTTGTAATTGTGTAACCTATAAGCTATATTTCTCTTGCAATGCAAATGTGTAAATGTGTAAATATCTATAAAACTGTGTAACTATGTAAGCATAAGAAATGTTCCCAGATGCCTCGGGGCTTGGCGCGCTATATCAATTAATAAAATAAAAAACAATACAATGAATTAGCTGTGTGAATTCACACATTGGACTGAGGAAATGAAGAGTGACCAGTTCTGGAGGAAATGCATGATTGCTACAGAGCACAGATTGAATATGGCCCTGTGTAAGATGTGGTTTAGAATAAAGTCACTATTGGATATTGAGTAGGTGTAACAACAGTACTGAAGGGCCCGCACTGTGACCTTGTTTATTTGTGATTTCTGCCACAATATTTTCACAAGCGAAAGGTTTTATTAGTGTTGGAACACTTAAATCATTTAAGTTTATGTTTTTTTTTCTTTTTTATGTTTATGTTTATGACACAGTTAGTTATGAGATTTTTTTTTAAATTGCTGGATGATTATGTATTTTTTGTTCTTATGATATATTACACGGCCTGTGGTAGCTGACAGGTAGTTATGGTTAAGTTGTTCAACCCAAAGGAAGAGCACTTTATTAGTGGCTTATAATTTCGTCCCCCTGGATAAAACTTTGCAAAAAAGTATATGGCACCATCAGCTTGTCTATGCGAAGTTTGGTGTGGTTTTGTGAAGGAGGGGAAAAGTTATAGGGAGTCCCAAAATTTGTGATTTTTCCCATTAATGTAATGGAACAAAATGTTTGCTCATGCCTACAGCCTAAACCACTGGACGGATTTTCACCAAGTTTGTAGCAGGAGCGGAGGCTTGGTCCTGAAAGCCTGCGTTTGTAACTTTGGTGTAAATCCGTCCAGTAGTTTTTTTTAAAACAAATAAAAAGTAGGTAACAGAAATAGTGATATCTGGGTTCGGTCCACGGACTCCCTGACCTGTGTGGTCTGCGGACGGGTCCTAGATTAGCTCAGAGGGTTACGTGATGTCCGCGCACATCAGACACGCCTGTTGATTGGATGGTGAAAAGCGTTTGGTGCTTCACATTTTTGGAAATGCACGCCATGTTGGATTTGCGGACATAACTCGTTGTCTGTGAACATCACAGTAAAAAAATATTTAAAAACACAACAAAAAAAAGAATGAAACAATCTCTGAAGAGGTGAGGGGTGATGAGGTTTGGATGGGATAAGGCCTTGAAAATGCCAAAAAACAGGTGTTTTTTCCTCTTTGATGTCCCCGAACAGTCCGGATTCCCGGGAAGTCCTGTGATTTTCACAAACAACTGAGATGTTCTGGCACATCTATGCCTATTTTTGCATTACAGGGTTGGTGAAAAGTAGTTTTTCGATGGCTTATGACTTCGGCGCAACTCAATGAAACTGCATGACATTCTGGAATGGTTCTGCAAAGTGTAGTGCTGTTCTGTCAAAAGGGAACAAAATTAGAGGGGTGTCACAAAATATTTTAAAGGCGTATAAATGAAGTGCCATTTGACGAATCTGCACACAAGTTTGCAAAAAGATTTTAGACCTAAATATGAATGTTTCTGCAAAGTTTGATGGATTATTGTCAAGAGGGGGCAAAATCAGAGGTGGGCTCTCAACATGTTTAGATGGCTTATAACATTGTTGCTGTTTGACAAATGTGGACGAAACCTTTCAGAAGAGTTATAGACCCAACCCTGAATGTTTGTTAAAAGAGTGAATGGATTTTGTCAAACAGGTTATATGACTGTTTTATGTACATACATTTGAACATTTGTCAAAAAATAAAACACGGGTGGATTTGCAGCAAACTCATGTAAGGAGCATTGGCAAGGACCTGAAAGCATGGTTTTAAAATGTGTCTGTGTTTTATTTTTTGAAAAGTGTAATCATATAGGAACTAAAAATGGTGATATACCTTTGGTGACTTAGGTATAGCCTGTGGCCATGGGCAGTGGCCAGATTGTCCTGTGAACTGGACAATCTGTCTACTGGCCATGACGACGAGGGACCAGCAATGGGGTTAAAGTGGGCATGGCCACCAGGGACTGTCTATGAGGTAAAATCTTTCGACATTGGGATAGGTTTGAATGGGAAAAATAATCTGCTTGTGGGTACAGGTTGAAATGATGGACGGGGTTGTTTTGCAAATATGTCCTGTGTTTTATTTTTGTGATAGTGTGATAATGTAAGTACACAACACAGCGATACAACAATGGTGTCTGGGCAATGGGCCTGGACGTCTGCAAGGGTTGTTTTATATACCTATTACAAAGTAGTGTATGACATTCTATGAATTGCTCGTTAGAGATCATGTAGATTAAGGGCCTGATTCATGGAATTATTTGCACGGAAAATAGGGGCATTGCACACGAAATCACGTGCAAGCGCCCGTTCGTCGATTCATGTAACACAATGCGCAGGGCTTACCAGGGACTTGCGAGGAATCTGCGCCAGTCCAACACTTAACTGTGACACCACAAATGCCTTGCGTGAGACTCCAAGTGAAGGCACACCCGTGTCTGCGCAGTCATCTAAAAAGGGGGTGGAACACATTGAATGGGGAACAACAAGCAGAAATGTGAGTGTTACGAGGGAAGTCCCAGAGTAAAATACTTGCAACGCCCATACGCACGCTAAATACCAATATACATGGAATTAAACATGGCTCGCCGACAAGCGGAAAAATATGTGCCAATCCTGAAACATGTACTCCATGCGATGGCTGGCATAAACGTCGACGCTCACAAAAACAAATGCATGAAAATCCTGTGCGATGAAAAAACGCACGTATGCATCTATGATGAAGGTACCATTTCTCGCAGCAGTGATCGCGGGCACCACAGGAGGAGGATTGCCAGGGCCTGGATTTTTCTACCAAAGACCAGCCTTTTTGGGATGCCTGATGACCAGGTCTATGGCAGGTATTGGTTTCCACCTCATATCATCTTAGACCTGGTCACGGAGTGGGAAGATGACCTTACATCACCCACCCTGTGCTCCCAAGCATTGAGCCCCTTGCAAAAGGTGCTCACTGTTCTGCATTTTTTGGCCACTGGGTCATTTCAGCAGACCAATGCCATAGTTGGGGGCATTTCACAGCCCACACAGTCAAGCTGACTACACCAGGAGTTAGCAGTTATGACTATGCACCTCTCAGTCCGCAGGCACATCTACATGCCCAGAACACCGGTAGAAAGGCAGGCTGTGGTCCAGGATTTTTATGCGGTGGCGCACTTCCCTAAAGTGCTTGGTGCCATTGATTGCATCCATGTCCCTCTACATACATGTAGGGCAACAGCGCACATTTATCGCAATAGGAAACATTGGCACTCCATCAACGTGCAGGTTTTATGTGATGCCAAGGGCATCATTACTTCTGTATATGCTAACTATCCAGGGTTCACCAATGATAGTTACATATTCAGAAAGTCACCCCTACACCGGGCCCTAGAAGCTGGGAGGCATGGCAACACATGGCTCATTGGTGAGTATAAATGGCCATGCACATGCATGCATGTCAGACACATACATATAGACACCAATGTCAAACATTCTCACCTCTCCATGAGACAGTGCTACCCTTTGAGCACCTACATGATGATGCCAATACGTAACCCCTACACACCTGATCAGGTAAGATACAACACAGCCCATTTTGCAACTTGGGCCATAGTGGAACAGGCATTCAGAGTGCTGAAGTCACGTTTCTGCTCCCTTAACCACCCTGGTGATGAGTGTGCTATATCACCACCACTAGTGTGCAGGATCATTGTGGCAGCATGTGGCCTGCACAATGTTGCAACACAGCGTGGCATACCGGTGGACATAGTGGTACCCCCACATCTACATCAACGGCACGCTGCTTGCGTATGGCTGGGCAAAGGCCATGTAGAGAGGCTGCCCGTACCCAGCTTGTGGCTACTTTTTTCACCTAAACCCCATCCCTTGCAGAGTGCACACGACCATGCCACATTTCATGTGCCATTCAATGATGATAATGGGCCAATCAACAGTGGCCACAAAACCACCCTGAGAATGTGCCCCAGGAAGTGCTAAATTGTGTGCATCCCTTACAACTTAATCTCTAACCACCACAAGTAACACAATGACACCACTACCAACATGCCAAACCTTCCATTAATTCACCTCTGTGTCACTCAACCCATTCCATATGTCATATCAAATTAACATCATACTGTGTCACGGAGTTCTTAGTGATTTTATCGAATGCAAACGTTTTGAATTGCAAAGTTTAAAAAAAATGCATCAACATTTAATGGGGGGTCCCCTCCGACTCTCATTTTTTTACCCCTTATAGTAAAAAAAAAACCTGTACCTACAAAGAAATGCATTTTTTGATGCTTTTTTAATGAAACTTTGGCATTCAAAACTAGGTTTTCGAAGCAATGCCTGGATACCGTGTCACGGTATGGCACGTCATGTAAAAAGGATCTACCATAATGTCTGATGCACAAGACAAATTTCTGAAAGAGCTCAAGGATGCATGGAAGAAGGGGTGAAAAAGAACACTTGTACAGAGCCCTAGAATGACTGAAACCACAATAGTCACTCATATCCGTCTCTGTGCATGTAAAACAATCAACAGTGGTGGCAACAGTGATTATGTTTGATGATGCGCTGTCAGTTTCATCAAGTGCATGAATGTGCCACCATACAGGGAGCGAGGACAAGGTGGAACAGACAGACACCATACCTGCATGCTGCAATCTGAAGGAGTAAGTGCACAGATGTTTAGAGGGGAGTGGTATTCGGAGGGTGGCAACAAGTTCAGGGCTGTTTCAAGTGCGTCCAGTCAGTGGATGCTTGGGTAAGTGCAGAGAGATGCAACTCTCTTGGGTCATTCCGCAAGTGCATTGATGATTACACTAGTTCAGGTCAGAGGGGCAACTGCCCCAAAATCTGCTGGGGGTGACAGGGGCGTGTGAGACCTTGAGGTACATCAAGCAGACAGTCATCAAGCAGGAAGCACAAAAGAATGGAGAGCGTGAGAGAGCAGAGGGATCGCTTAGCAGGGAAGAGGGAGAGAGAAGGAAGAGTAGAAGATGAAACACATGAGTAGTTCATGGAACTTAAGGATATGAGGCCCCAAACAGAGGGTGGCAGGATGGGTATCCCAGAGGTTGGCCCCTGCTGACGATAAAGATCCCCCACCAAAGGTCTCCATCAAAAACTGGCTCACCTGAAGAAGGACGGAGTAACATGATGAAATGGCCCTGAAGGGACAGCATTCAGGTATGACTATCAGCAGATAAGTAGTACTCAGGCCCCATGAATCCCTGTGTACAATGCATACTTCCTATGGCTCTAACAGGTGTGGTCCCTGGCCTTGACGTCTAGTATAATCCTTGCGGTCTTGAATTACACAAAGTGTGATTTAGTGCATGGAGAACATCTTGTGCAGAAATGTCAAGAAAACAATGCACTAATGGAAGTGATTAGTCACATGTGTATGCTGTTCGTGAGCAAGTTCACCATATGCACCGTACCGCAAATGATACATGTGGTGGGTCAGGGCACCAAGGACACATAAGGCACATGGACATGAAGCACGCCACTGCATCAATAGCAACAAATACAGTGGGAGATGGAAGTGGAGAAGAGAAAGGACTACATGATCAATGTGCCATTAAGGAGTACTTGCTCAATGTGCAGGGGGAGAGTGAGTCTACTACACAGGAAGCATCAGGAAGAGCAATTGAACCACCACCATCCCTTCCAATACATAAGTGCTTCACACACAGGGAGTAGTTGCCAGAGGAATGCAGGAGTACAGAAGGGTAGTATATCATCATGAAGCATAGAAGATGGTACAGGGACCCAGACATACTTGTGGATGCTATACCGGTATTGCAACATAATACATGCAGAGTCTGTGAGCCTCACAAGCATTCACATAGCAGGATAGAGGTTGGCCCTGGCCCCGAGTTAACTGATGAGTCACGCACACATAGGACCTCATTACAGGTTTGGCGGTAGCCTTGCCAGTAAAACAGGCAGGCTGCCGCCAAACTTGCAAATATTTCCGGCCCATGGCAATGGGGAAATACAAGGCCATTACAACTCTGGCGGACCCTGTATTTCCCATTTGCCAGGGGCCAGATAATTTTACTCCCCATTCCCATTTGCGCACCGTAGGGCGTAGTGGGAATGGGGAGGATGGATGCACCGCCACCATTCAGAATGGTGCCAGTGCATCCGGAATGCTCTGCTCGCAGGTGCTGTTCTGCCCGCCAGGTCCGACCTGGCGGGTGAAAAGGCACCAGCAAGTAGAACTCGTAGTCTGCTGGTCCGGTAACCACGGTACCAGTAAGCTTACCGGTACCGTAGTTACTGGACCGGCAAACTTGTAATGAGGCCCATAATCTGGCTAAGCTGTAGTTGTCGCAGGGTAGAGCAAGGAACACTCATGATTTGGATGTTGCAGTAGTGTAGCATTGATAGTACCACAGCACGTGTAACATTACACCTATGTGTGATGTTGTGGAACTGTTCATTGACTGTGTGCACCAAGACGTCGGACTCCTTGACAATCATGCAAATATGTGGCAGTAAGGGAAGTGGGTAGTTGAAGATGAATGCAACATTTCTGCCTTGGGATGAGTGTGCGGGGAGTGAGCAAATGTAGGAAGGACAGAGTCAATGGCTAAAGTAGGCTGCAGTGGAGCCAATTGGGACAATGCAATTTTGTAAGTGGCGCACAAGCCAATGTCATTTCGAGGGCGCCAATCCAGGGTGGCTGTGCGGCAGACATGGTGAATAAGGGTGCCAGTGTGTCACTAGGAACAGTACTGAAGAGTAGTCTGTCCTCATCATAGAACATTAATCATTTGGGCGATGGATCAAATATGTGTTGTAGCAGGAAAATGTATATTTCATTGATTTTGCACGCATTGATGCCTGCAGAGACCTCAGATCGGTCAGTCAGCTCCTGCTGCTGGCCTCAATGTGCAGCCTGTGTGAGCGGCATGTGGACCGCATGCCTGCTGCTGGTGCTCTACCTATGTTGCTGGTGGTATCATGGAACTAGTGGCCACCATATCCATGCCCTGAGCCAACATCTCATTTTGTGCAATACGCAACTACGACTGCTCCCACATTGTCTCCCCAGCCGCCACAGGTCCACCATATGTGCAAGGCTCACACTTGCCTGACCCAAGGGAGCATGGCCCTTGATGTGATGCCGCTGTCTGTGGCTGCAGGAATGTATCCTTCCCTTGGTTATCCATCCCAGGACCAGAAACCAATACTGTGAAGCGTAACCTTGCAGCCGTAACCACCACAGACGGACATGACACCACTGAATGGCCATGTGAGGGCACCTGACCCCCTGCAGATGAACAGCCTACAACAGCTCCTTTTGGTGCACTCACATCTGACAGGATAGAGGATTGGATATCCCTTTCAGCACTAGAGCTACTGGTTTCATCAGATTCTGTGACGTTTTGAGCCATACCCCGGATGGCCTGTATCACCAGTGGATTTTCATGGGCTGCCACACCACATCCTCCACTGGTCGTCTGTTCCGGCTCAGACTCCTGTCCCTCCTCCTCTCCTGCAACTAGTGCATCATCACCTTCACAAGGACATAAAAAGACATGAAGATTCATGTTAATTGCATCGACAATATACATTTGTATCACAATGATGTCCTGCACCGCATTGCCATGCATGTTACCATGACATGAATTGCATACACACAGTAAGTAAAAAAGGTTTCAGATCATGGGGTATGCAGACTTGCAACCACATCCCGTGTCCCTGACCATGTAACCACTGGACAAATTGCCAACAGACATGGATCTCTGGAAGCACATTCAGTCCCATGTCACAGCAAACATTTGACTAAAACATGCAAAATGTGACTTATCATGTGGATATGCAACATGTCATTACAGTACATGTGAACACATGCACACATAATCGCAGCCAAGTCCACTACACTTACATTAAACACCAGTGTCCCACTGGCACATCTAGTGCACACAATGTGCACATGGCTGGAGTGTGAGATCCCAGGTGTGTGATGTGGAGAGAGTAATGACATTCACTGGGAGATAGGAAGTGGGTACATGACACACAAGAGGGACATGGCCATGGACCCATGGAGAGTGTGTTGAGTGTGGGAGGTTAACATGGATGAATCGTGACAATTATTTGACGATGGGGTCAGTGCCATAGCTTCATTGTGGAGGTGAACAGTGTATTCAAATGCAATGTCACTCATGGCACATTGTCACTCCCGCTGCCAGTTTACATGGAAGTTATCTTTAGCATGGAACCACCTGCAAACATGTTTTGATGGAGTATCTACAACATGCAGTGCATGATATGTTACAAGTGCTTCAGACACAAGCACATGTCTAGCATAGCAGAGTCACTAACATCACTAATGCAACTAACCAATTCCACATTGTGGTTGCATGTAGAATATGTCTTTTTGTGTATGGAGGTTGGTGATGCCTACTGTCACAAAGCCTTGTTCAACAGATGTACGGCACATGGGTTGCATCCACTCTGCATTACACTGTGCAGGAGTCAGTACACCATGACATGGTTCACCCAGGGCAGTCATTCAAATGCAGGCACAAGTGCAACACATTGATAGTCCTATGTTTCAACTACATACACGTATTCAGGATGCACACGTTTGATCACTCACCAGATGTGTCCTCGTAATTTGGTAGGCCTCCCATGCCTTGCACCTGATCCACATGAATTAAAATGCTTGTGGCCTCTTCTTGTGGTGTGAGCTGCTGCTCCTGTGGTGACCCCCCTCCAGTTGTCAGAGCAGAGGTGAGGTTGGCACCCAACTTGTGTTTGGTGCGACGATTGAAGTCATTCCAGCGCTTCATGACCTGAGCGGCGGTGCGTCTCTGTGATGAACCTACTGGTCCACACCCAGTTAATCTACTTACTAGCTCTGGCTCTGTCAATACCTGGCTGAACAGCCATGTAAAGGGTTAATTCTAGCTTGCAGCTGGCAGGAACCGACTGACAGTAAGGTTGTCCAATCAGAGTCTCTGCCATTGTTAATCTGATAACTTCTGTTTTGTTTTCCTGTCATGATGTTGCTAGGAGATGGAGGAATTGGAAAGCCAAAACGACGGTTATGAATGGGCTTATTAGAGCTGCAAGAGTTACACGAAAAGATTATAAAAACAAGTTGTGCCTTTGCACATGTTTGAAGTTCTGTTCCTGTGAAGTTAAAAGCGAGTGTTTGCTTCGCTCTGTAAGAGGAACTTTATCGGTGTCTGCGATCTGAAGAGGGTGACGTAACGCAGTGTCAGATGTGTTTTAGACGGAGGAGCGCTGGAGAGGACATCGCGTGAAAAGTGAGGTTTGAAGGTGAATCCTGACCGCTCTGGTGCGCAGAGCAAGTCTCCTCACGCAGCGAACCCATGATATGAACCAACGTTACACTCGGGAAGCGTTACGCTCGGAGACATGAAGCCGGTGTGAAGACCAGCTGGCGACGCGGATCCGCCTTCACAGATGAAGTAGGCGTGGCCCGGCCGGACCGCCTAACGGCGATAGCAGCCATTCGTAAAGACGCATTGGAGAGACGGTGCACTTCTAAGCCCTGTGCTCCTGAGTCAAACGATGAGAAGGTATGCCATAATACTAAGGCAGTCATGGGTAGACTTGCATAAAAGGGAAGTCTACGTTGAATTAACAGGAAGTCAAGTCAAAGAGACTCCCTCTTTACAAAAGTATTACAAGTATAAGTTAATGTTTGGCTGTTATTAAAAATAGACTGTTGAAACAGAAAATGCTTCTGGAGACATGAAATAATTAAAACAACAAGATTCCCAGTGTCGTAAGGCAGAATGTAAAATTACCAGCTCAGACAGTATTTAAAGAAGGAGATACAGAGACTGTAAAGTAAATTCTGAAAAGTCCTTAAACGTGAATAAAGTCGGGTGAGTTGCATTTGATGAGAAGACTAACATTGGACCGGACTTAAATAAAATGAACATTAAAGCAGGAGTCATAAATAGTAATAGACTACTGAGACATTGATACTGTGTACAAAGAGAAGAAATAAGGGGGGAATAAAGACTTACCTGGGTGTGAACCAAGTGTGTGACAAGAAGGAGATAAATCCAGTCGAAGAAGCCTTAAGAGAAGATCACATATCCTTTTATTTTTTCCTAAGAGAAAAGAAACAAAGTTACAGTTAATAAAAGTTGTTTCTGAAACAAGTTACCACCTACTTTATGTCCCAGTGTACTTCTTCAGAATAGTAACAGGTCATTCTCACAGTCTCTCATTAACTAAGTTGTTGATAGCATCCGTGACTCGCTGCCAGTGCACCATACGCTGAGCAGGCATCTGTGTGCCCCCTGGCTGCGTGCAGATGTCATGGTGGTGTTCGCACACATAGTCCATGAGGATTTGGAGTTCTTCATCATTGAAGCTCCTCTTCCTTGATGTGGTGGGTTCCTTTGCTGTGCATTGGGGTTGAGCCTCTTCCTGTTGTGCACGCTTTGCCTTCTTGGCATGTCGTGCAGACCCTCTGTGGCTGGGACCCCTCAGGGCACAAGATGCTGGACCACTAGTGGCCTGGGCCATGCCATCACCCGCTGATGCTCCCTGACCCTAGGTGGTGGGGACAGCAGCTGGCCCTGCAGGTCCCTGAACCTGGGTGGTGGGGACAGTAGTTTTGCATGGACGTACCTTCCCCTTTGAGGGATGGACAGCATCTGCCCCTGTGTGTCCGTGTACCTGGGGGGGACTACAGCTACCGCTAGACCTCCCTGAACCTGGGTGGTATGGATAGCAGCTGGCGCTGCAGGTCCCTGCACCTAGGTGCGGGGGATAGGTATTTTGTGTGGTCGTCCCTTCCCCTTTGAGGGACGGACAGCATCTGCCCCTGCGTATCCGTGTACCTGGGGGGCTACAGCTATCGCAACAGCTCCCTGATCCTGGGTGGTGGTGACAACAGCTGCCCCTGCAGGTCCCTAAACCTGGGGGCCACAACAGCAGCTGCCCCTGCCGCACCCTGGCCCTGTTGGTGGGGGGGCACAGCTCTAGCTGCATGTCCCTGACACCGCCCACCTCTGCCACCTTTCCCTCTTGTGGCCTTGCAACTCATAGTACAGATGGATTTGTACAATAAAACACACAACAAGCAATTGCCCTGCGCAATCGGAGTGAGGGGGCAGGGTATGTGATGTAAAACATACTTGTGTGGTCCAGCAATGCTCAATATTACACCTGGTGAAAAAAAACGGGGCACGTAACGCACTGGCACCCCAAAAATCATAAAAGCATGTACCCGACACCTCGGTAGCTCCTGTAAAAAGAATAAGAATTACGCGAAATGCTGTGCACCCAGCAACACAAAAATGTGTACGCAAAGACCAGGAAAGCTACTGTAATGGTAATAATGGAGGTACACGAAAGCATTTGCACGGAGTCAAATCCCCCTCCAAAATAAGAATTTTGCACTGTCACAGTAGTGAACGAATTGCGTGGCACCACAAAAATCTCTGTAATGCACTCGTCCGTCCACTCCAAATCACATGTATAGTCGAATTTTCAGCTACCCACATATTTATCGCGAATATGAATGCCAACGCCCAGCGCGTGTCACGTAAGTTACACAATGAGGGCCTTTCCTCTGATTTCACTTGTCCACGCTAATTTCGAATGTGCAGAGTAACTGTCACTCTGTTTCTGGCTGCCCACGCAATAGACACGTAAGACCCACGCTCCTGCCTATGAGCCTTTTTACCTGCCTCCTACTGCCCTGAGCTGCCTCCTACCGATCCATCTGCTTCTGCATGCCCACTGTGTGTACCTGTGTGTACCTGCTCCCCACCTGCCCTGCAATTTGAGTGCCTGCTGTCCAGCCATTGCCAGTGCTCCTGTCCTTGGCCCTGTGACCACCTCTGATGATTCAGAAGACTCCCAACGTGCCACAACATCACCACTGCCCCACTGCCCAGCTCCAGGACCACCTTGCCCACCCACACCTGCCTCGGGGGTTGCCATGTCTCAAACAACATCATAAGAGGTAAGTGGTAACCCCACGGCAGCGAGGCAGAGGGCTGTCAACTTCAGTGCCAATGAAGTTGACATCCTGGTAGAGCAGGTCCTGGGGCATTATAATGTCCTCTTCAATGCCCCAATGCAAGTCGGCAAGGAAGGACGGAAGCTGATCTGGATATGGATCGTGGATGCCATAAATGCAGAGGGGGTGGCATCCTGTGACTTCCACCACGTGAACAAGCGCTAGTAAGGTCTAAAATCCATGACCCACACCAAGGCCCTGCACTTCCTCCAGGCTGGTGCCAACGGAGGGATGCACAGTTGGAAGATAAACAACACCGACATGCGGGTCCTGGAGGAGTTCTACCCGGCGCTGCACACCCAGGTCAGCGATTTGCAGCAACGTCTGGAGTCGTTAAGTGAGTGTCCATGTGTTGCTGGGATCCACAGTTCATGTGCATGTTCATGTATGTTGGGAATGTGCATCTTGGGCTTACAGCACGTATGCGTCTTGTACGGATGTCTGCGTGCATGTCACAGACAGTGCTCTACAGGTGTGCAGTGAACCATGTTTAATTTCAATTGTATTACATTTGCATTGTGTGTTGTACTGCAGCATTTCACAATGTGCTTGTGGTTTGTTACATGTGTCTGAGACGTGCCCGTGTGACAAGTGTAACAGATGAGGTGGTGTTGGCAACCTCATGTGCATGTATGCTGTTCATGTGTATGTGTCCAAGATGGTATTGTGTGACTGGCCATCACTCATGGATGGATGAAACAGGTGCATTTCAATGTGTGACATAGTCATGTTGCGGGATTGCCGTTGATGGTACTCTGATGTTATTGCTCATTGCACTGCTTGAGGACTGTCAGGTGATGTGTGTGCATAACATGTGTATGTGCATATGATGCATGTGTGTTTAGCATGCATGGTTGTGACAGTGCCATGTCCCTGGTTGTGAATATGTGTTGTGATGGACAGACATGTATGTGCATGTATGTACATTGCATGTACATGTGTGTTGTGGAGGGGGATGATTATTGTACCCTTTTGCAGTGTACTTCATGTGACATTTTTGGATGCCAAGCACACATCGGTGCAGTACCCTAATGTTTGTGTTCTATGTTTCCTTATCTGCAGTTGCATTGGAAGAAGTGGGCGGAGACTGTGCTGTGGAGCAAGGCAGCAGAGATGCCTCCACCAGGCAGAGGCGCAAGGCCCAGCTATGTTTCCTGGACACAACATCATCGGGAGCGAGGAGGCTGGTGCAGTTTCTGGACCATCGGCCAAAGCTGATGAGGGGAAGTCCAAGAGGGCGAAGGTGGACGTGGACTCCTCGGCAGCGGGGGACAGGTGAGGCAACACAGCAGCCATTCAGTGCAGAAGACGCTCAGTAGTCAAACAGGTTGGCAGGGTTGGAGGTGGAGGAGACCATATTAAACCAGCACAAAGGGTCAGTCCAGGGTGGTGAGGTGGGTGTGACTGTTGCAGCCCTGACCCATGGGCATGAGGCTATGCAGGTCACCGTGGAGGTGTCTGTGCTAAATCCTGTCCCCGGGCCAGCGGCTGCAGCTGTATTAACATGCCGGCATGCCTCAGGCCATTCGGGACAAAGTGGTACCCCTGCTAGTCAGTACTGGGAGGCTTACTGGCGTCATTCATGAAGTTGTGCAAGCTTCAACTCATGTGCTAGCACATCATCACAATAACATCTGGCATCTCCTCAACTGGCTAGCAGCATTCCTATTCTTGATTGTGCTGCATGAGCTGGCCACTAATGCTACCCTGTCCTCGTATTCCTTCTCTGTGCACCTGTCATACTGCGGGGTGCCTTCCTGCCCAGATTCACCAGGCCGCCTGTGCACCAGTCCCAACCACATTGGCCCATCAGGTGGAGCCAACATCCCTGCCTGAGTTGGGAGTCAACAGTGATTCAGCTGAGGTGGTCACTGTGCAGATCCAGCCAACAACAGGAGCACTGGCAATGGGGGGAGAGCAGGCACTCAGGAGCAGGGCACAGGCAAGACACTGATGGGGCCTCTAGGGGACCCTTGCGTATGGAAACAAGGCACAATCACCACACACGAACTGATACACCAGACACGAGGTTCAATTCCCAAAAGCTAGGTTTTATTGCAAAGCAAATAGTCTCAGTTGGCCAACTGGGTCTCACGTCCCTCAATGTGTGTCTCCAGACGCCGAGGGATGCAAGAGAGCGAGCATTCTACAACAGTTACATATATACAAAACGAACATCTTATTATCAGAAATGACATATTCAATAGCACCGATAATGTGCTTCCTTTGAAATTGATTTGATGATTGACAATTGTGACGAATATGACACATTTAGACATTCATTTAGCAACAGTTTGCAATTTGAGGATTTGCATACACAATTCTTTGTTTTAGGGAACATACTGCCCTTGTTCTTTCAAGCAAGCTGCGTGCAGGGGAGAGACACATTCCAGGCCTCACTATCTTTTATTTTCTATTCGTGTGCTAGGGGTCAACTCGCTCTACAGGTCTCAGTGAAGGGGGGCCGTAAAAGAGAGCATAATTCAAGCCATTAATTGTTCGTACCTACCATTTCTACCGCACCAGTGAGACTAGCTTGCACCTGCGTAGTGATTAAATGCCTTGTTGCTTACTTCCAAGGACTTGTGAGGGAGGAGACCGGGCATTACTGTCTGGATTGCCTGCATTGTGTTTCAACATGTATCTTGTGGTCTTGCTCTATTGCATGAGCAACAACAGAATAGAATACGCTTACAGCAAAGCAATTTGAACAGAAAGCAAGAAGCAAAAATTAATCAAAATGGCAAATTCTATTCCTACAAAATGGACGCTGTCTGGTCATGCTCATGAGTCTGTACTCGCGATGCTGAATATATGATGTGGTGGTTTTTGGCCAACAAAATACATCGCTTATGCTATGGGAGGGTAATTTCTAGACTCACAAACCCTCCTCTTGGCCTTAAGCCAAACGCATCATCCAAACATCGCATCCTCTTCTGACCAAGTATCTGATTCCGAACTTTGCATACTACTATAATCGTCATCATTGTCATCAATATTGATTGACATTAATTATTTCACTGTCTTAATTTCATGATTCATTTGAGTATCCAACCCAGGAGGTTTTTTTGTGTTACTTTATGTACGCACTCCTCACTTATTTCAGTGCAAATTATTGGTAAACAGTGTATGCAACAACAACATGTCATAAATATTCCTAGCACTGCTACTAGGATTGCAACCAGTTTCCATCACCATGAGCGTAATATTTCCCAAAACCAGGATCTTATGTTTATTTCCCAACTACCATCTGGGGGATGGAGGTCGGAGCTCAAAACGTGCAACTTTTTTATTGCTTCAAAAATCGTAGGCGATGAGTCACTTACAAATACGCAACACAATGATCCCACGATTTTGGAAACTCCCCCACGATCAGCTAAAATTATGTCAAGAGCCATTCTATTTTGGAGTGTCATCAATCTAATCCCTTTTTCCTCCAATGTCATGTTATTTAATATGTCCGTTGTCCCATTTATCGTTTTCTCTAATATTCTGGACAGTTGTCCTATATTATAGGAGTTTATTGCTTGGCCCAGAAATGGTATAAATGATTTTGCTATGTCCTTCGCAATTAATCCTCCCTCCTCGTCTCGTCGTGGTCTTGATCTAGGTAGTTTGGCTATGTCGGCTGTTTTTGAAAGAAACACCCCTGGAAACAGAATCCCCAAATAACAAGTACCTCCCCATTTCCTAGGCAGCCAGGGATAAGCTTCTTATCCACATAAGAAATAGACAGGGTCACCTATATACACTGGTTCTTCCTCTCTCTCAAGGATTGCAATGTTCATACACCGGGTGTATGTCCCTACTGAATAGGAGCCTTTTTTCTTTAAACAAAATGGAACAGAGCGTGGACTGTAACTTACTGCATAGGAGTGGGGCACTGTATCTTTATTTCCTTCTAGGTTCATATGAAACGTGATTACAGATGATTTATATGGCACATATAATCTATCTTGTGGTGTGACTGCTGGTCTTATTAATCTTGCTTTGCTAAATATGGAGCAACCTACAGGTTTCATTACCACCTCTTCGAATTCATCCATATTTGTTTTATCTAATTGACCCGTTTCACTCTTATTCCATTTCCCATAGTACAATGCACATAAGGATGCATAACATGCAGAATTTAATGCCAATGACTGCACATACCAACCTATTCCCTTACCACCATGCTGTGGTAAGTGAGCACACACCCAACAATTGTTTTTTTCTCAGAATTGAGTGTGTCATATTCATTATCAAGAGTAATGTATTATTCCCATATCCCTCCCTGTGTCTCTGTTCCATTGGCGACAAAGTATAGGTAATTACGTGGACCAGGCTTTCAGTGGCATAAATATTTCTAATAGGTAAGAACACTTCTAATGGGTGCATTTCTTCTAAATACCATAGTACCAATTCTGTCATTATAGGTGCTAATATACTCATAACACACATGACTATTGTTAAGATCAGCATACAATTTTTTCAGCAATGTTTTTTCTGTAATCTTACAGGCTCTACACTTAACTCATTATCAGCAGCAGTGCAGAAGGGGGCAAAAGCTGGTGCAGGCTTCTTTCTCTCGTGGTCCTTCTTCTCCAACAATGTTCGTCGTGAATATCTCTTACCGTTGCTCTTGTTCGAATGTTAATAAGTTCAGGAATGTCAACAAAGTGTTTTGCCAGTTCTCAGCAGCCTGGATTGCTATACGTTGGGTAAGATTATCGTGCTTCTGCACATCGCTCAAAGAACTCCAGAGCAGTTTATCAATTGCCTTTGTACCATATGAGCCCCTCTTGTCTGTGAGGGGTGATCTACACATGGATTTTCAAAGATAGCACTAGGGAGCCGCGTTCTTGAGCTGTCTGATTTGCACAACTCCCACGCCTCTCTCCCCTAGACCTCCGGTTCCCACTTCATCCGTGATGGGAAACAGAGGCAACAAAGATCAATAAAATGAAGATTTGATCACTCCTTGGTTTGAGGCTGTAAATTATACCGCCTTGCTCCTTGTACTGTGTGATCAATGAATAGTGCGGGTGCACTTCCAGACTCAGGCTCAGAGTCAGCCTGCGGCGCAACGATAAGCGGTAGGGGCCAAAGTGTCGATGCAAGCTTTGTGTCAGCCAGTAGTGATGCAGATTCTTCTGGGCAATGTTGGGGCACTCTTATCCCTTTCTCCTTTATAACAATCTTTCCAGGCTTTATTTCAGGAACAGACACATTTTGCGGCAAAGAACTGGCAACAATTTCCTTCGTTTCACTGCCTCTCTCTGGTCATCTGGATCGGGCAGTTCTTTCACTGATGATGGAACTTTCTTCGTATGCGTGGCATGTATCCACGCCTTCCTACCGTCCACACGGACTGCTGTTTGTGTTGCAAAAAGTACCTGGTAGGGTCCATGCCATCTCGGTGCAAGCAACGATTTCCTCTTGAAATTTTTCACCAGGATCCAGTCGCCTGGCTGCAGCGAATGCCCCGGACCAGTATATCTGATGGGAAGAGCCTCCTGCACCTGCTGATGAATCAAACGCAATTTCTGTATTAACAGGTTACAATATGTACTGAGCACAGGGTACTTGATTTCATTTAATCGCCTCGGCTGCGGCGCACACCAAACATTCGCAGGTCTCTCCATTGCAATTTCATACGGGGAGAGCCCAGTCCTTGCCTGCACAGATGTGTGCATGCACAATAACGCTAGGGACAATGCATCTGTCCAACGTATCTTATTCCCCGCATAGATTTTGCTAATTTTGGCTTTCAATATGCCGTTTTGGCGCTCAACAAGACCGGCACTCATGGGATGTCTGGCACAATGGAATCGTTTGTCAATCTGGAGAACTGCGCAAATCTGTAGTACCACTGCGCCCACAAAATGCGGGCCATTATCTGACCATATGACCCGGGGCAAGCCAAACCGTGAAACGTACTCCTTCAACATCACTTTTGCAGTGCTCATGGCAGTGCAGACCTTCAATGGATATGCTTATATGCTTCCACCCACTTACTTAACGCACACACAACCACTAGAACGTATTTCAAGTTTTGACACCTTTCCATTTCTATGAAATCAAAATGGATTACCTTGAATGGCATAGAAGGTGGGCCAAAACGACTTATTGGAGTCGCTGTCCCCTTCCCCACATTGTGTTGCAAACACGTAATGCAATTCTGTACCAGCCTTTCTGCATTTTTCTTTATGTGTGTGTTTTGCCATACTGTGGCTAAGTGCTGGACTATCTTTTTTGCACAAATGTGTGTGGGACTGTGGGCCACCGTGACCATCGCGGTTACATAGGAGTTGGGCAGCATCCAATTTCTACTTTTCTTGTCCACCCAGCAACCTTCTAGATCTAATTCTGCGGAGCCCTCAGCCCATTCTTTTATTTCATCAGAAGTGGCTTCTGCCTGCATCTCTTTATCAGTGGCAATCCCATTCTCTATCATGCAAGGCACTTCTTCTTACTGTACTGTTAACATTTTGGTATTTAAATCAGTGGCAGTTTGTTTCACAATCCTGTCTGCAAATGCGTTTTCCTCTCCCACTTTACATGTTACATTTTTATGCGACTCGCATTTTACTATTGCTAGGCGCTTTGGACACGTACATGCAGACATCAATCGTAAAATCAAAGGGCCATGTTGAATCCTGGTTCCATGTGATGTCAAGAAACCCCTCTCAGCCAGAGACGGCCAAAGTTATGTACCACCCCAAAGGCATATTGGCTGTGAGTATACATGTTTAGACTCAGATTTTCCAAAATTTCACATGCTCTAGTTAACGCTATTATCGCCGCAGCTTGTGCAGAGTTGTAGGATTCTTTTACTTTCTACAATACTTTTTTGTGTTGTAATTGCATAGGCAGCAGTCGATGTGCCATCAGGTAATTTGAAGCAGGAGCCATCACAAAACAGTTCTCCATCTGGCTCTTTTTGTGGGGTGTCTGTTAAATCAATTCTTCCTTTCGTTTCTTCCTCAGTAACCATTAAACAATCATGGGGAGGTGATTCACTCTCACCTAATTCTCCATTGGGCAGTGGCATTAATTCTGCAGGATTCAAAGTGCTACACCTCATAATTTAGATGTGTGGTGCAAATAGGACAATTTCATATCTAGTCAATCTAGCGGACGTGAGGTGTTGCGTCTGCGTTCTATTTAATAGAACGTCTGGCATGTGGCACCATTAAAATTAAGGTGTGCCCCAACACCATTCCTTCAGTTTGTTTCACTGACGCAGCAGCTGCTGCAACAGCTCGCAAACAACGTGGTAGAGCGCATGCCACAGGGTCCAGCGCGGAAGAAAAATAACTGCATGGTCTATTTCTTCCACCTTGTTCCTGCGTTAAAACAGTCAACGCGCAGCCTTCTTTCTCATGCACAAACAATCTGAAAAACTTTTCATAGTTTGATGTGCCCAAAACTGGGGCAGAGCACAATGCAGTTTTGAGCAGATCAAATGCTTTCTGGCATTCTTCATTCCATTGCAAAGGCATCGCAGCATACTTTTTTTGTCAATGCCACCATTGGTTTCACAATCATTGCAAAGTTTACTATCCACTGCCGGCATTAGGAAGCCATGCCTATTATGGCTCTGACTCCTTTCTGTGTTTTTGGAATAGGCATACCAGAGATACTTTCTATCCTTTCTGGTGTCAGTCTTCTCCCCTCTCTCGAAAGTAGGTAGCCCAAATAAGCCACCTCCTTTCAACAATATTGGAATTTCTTCAAACTCGCTTTATGGCCATGCGCTGCTAAGTGTGACAATAACAAGACAGTACTTTCTTTACAAATCCCGCAGCAATTAATAAATCATCTATATATTGTAACAATACCCAACCTGCCGGTAGTTCTAACATATCTAGCTGTTCTTTCAATGCCCTACTATAAATGCTTTCTTCCTCAAATCAGGAATCGTTTGTTTTATATTATTCACCTCTTGTCTGGAGAAAGGAACATGTACGTACTGTGCTGTATAATGCGCTTCCGTTACCTGTGCTGGTTGATTACCTGATGCAGGAATTTCTACTTTCGGCACAAAAATATGTGGTGCTTCCCTCATAGGAAATACTGCACTTACTTGTCCTCCTCCCTCCCTCATATGCAATACTATTTCCAAATCAAGTGATAAGGCTGTTTCTCCTGTTCCTCGTTCAATAGCTCTCTTATATATTGCCATCAATTCGGGGGGGCTAGCTTGTTTATTGTCTATATCTCTGTCCTGCAAATATTCAACCATCACCTGCAATGCTTTTCTCTTAATTGGCAATGTGTATTGATCAAATATTTCATGCACTTCCATCGTGGGAATACTAGGATCTGTAATCCACTTTAGCGCTTCCCGTGTACATATTTTGAATTTTTCACTCGCCTGTTTTGACGGCAGAAGAAATCGCTGCTGCACATATGGTACCGCCTCTTTCCTATCCCTTCTTATATCTTTATTCCTATACCCTGGCATGGGAAACATTTCAGCATATGCATCATGAAGTTCATTTTTAAATTCAAAAAGCCTGTCCACATGTTCTTTTATCTCTTCATCTCTCTCTCTACATCGTGCCAAAGCATTCAAATCCTGCAACTTCTGCGGCGGTACCATTCCAATTAACTGCTTCCATCTCTCCATTAAATATTCTCCCATGCATTCCAACAATACCTGTCTTTCACTATTCTTCCTGAAATCATACATCGAGTCCAGCGTTGATATTTCATCATTTCCGTCTATATACATCTCTGCCTGTACTTTCAACTCCCGTTTTCTCTCCTTGCTGACCGCACTACGGGTTACTCTAGTGCACTCACTTTGTGCCGTCCCCTCTCTCCCTGTATCGTCTTCTCTTATTACAGTGAATTCAAGTTCAATGGGCAGAGGGGGAAGGGGAATGTCTTGAGAGGGAGGTGCGGATGGGACAACGGGAACGGGGAGTGGCTGCTGCGGCGCCAGAGCTGCGGGCCATGGCGCTGCTTGCTGTATGATCTGCAGCTGCACTGGGATCTGAGCAGCTGGGAGGGGCTGGGCAACTGAAGGGGGCTGAGCAATAGGCACTGGTGCAATCCTCTTAGTCTCTCTTTTTGGGCGCTCTTGTCTCTTCTCAGTTAATATTTTATTTATTAGATCATCTCATGAATGCAATTCTTATTGAGGATATATTTTGTCTACCCCAACTGACCACATCTCTCTGACTTTCTCAAATTATCATCCCACTCCTTTTCATCCTGCTCTTTCACTCTTTCTGTTTTTGACTTGTGCCTGCGCGCATTTTTCTCCCTGCTTTTCCAATGAAGCATAGCTTCCTTCCTCCAGTCTCTAATGACGTCAAACGCCACAGGGTGTGTTTTCTTTTCGCAGCAATACTTTTTCCTAATAATCTATCCTCGCAATCTCAAAACTCCCGTGTTTTGGCCATTGTAAAATATTCTTCGTGCCTGGTTTGCCTATGCCAAATTTCACAAAACATTATCGCCCCTACACCATACTTTACATACATTTCATACGCCGGCGACCCCATGGGTGGCGCGACCTGGCCAGTTTCCAAAGATTGTCTACTGCAGTGGAAAAAACCCACTAGGCAGGAAGACAACACCCCAGGCATGTTTTAACCTTACCCTTGGTTCATTTTAACCTTACCCTGGGCATTTGATTTTGCAAAACCAACTCTCAACCAATATCAGGGTTATTTAGAATCGGGGCACGACTCACCTGATCAATCAAATCGTCTTTCAAGACGCGATTCATCCGTATACTGACTCAACCAAAAATAGTTGTGTCTGCGTATCCTGGCTTACTCTGCCTCGTTTCGGGACCCTCGCCTCCTTGTTCTCTGGCTGGACACGTTGATCAGGGATCAGCTGTGTACAGATCTGCAAAGGAGTCTCTCGACACATTCACAGGGGCACCCCGAACACTTCTTGATCCTGGCTCGACCGTCTCGTCCTCGCTTCGTTTTCTCCTCTCGCCTTTATTTATTTATTTATTTTTAAAATATATTTTATTAGTTTCATAACAAACGATAACAAGAAGAAAACAGGCATCAATGGTAATGGTTGAGCATATCAGAAGGTAAGTCCCCAACTCCCCCCAACCCCTCCCTCCCTTCCCCCTCCAAGACTACGGTAAGTTCTATGTTCGTCATGAGTCCATGCTCGGGCCTTGATCGCCTTCCCCGGTTATCTCACCCTCCTGTGATTCTGGATATAGCAGGGGTACTGTTAAGGCCACCCAACGGTGTAGCTCTTCGCTAGAATCAAGTCTCTGCACTTGGATCGCAGTCTCCCATGCCGCAGTTTCCGCTGCGATCCACTTTGTAAGATCTCCCCACCATAGGGGCATAGGCGGGCCTCTGGGGCTCTTCCACCTCATGGCTATATGCCTCTTGGCAGTTATATAAATAAGGTCTCTGAGCCTGTTGAGGGGTTTGTTCTCCCTGCTGCGCCCATACCTGCCCAGGATGCAAGCTGAGGGTTCGTGCCGGGGTCTCGATGTATGGTTATCCCCAAATATTTAAACAATGTTGCCTGCCATTCGAGATCTAGGGGAAGGAGGGACCCATAATAATCACTTTGTAGTGCGGCTAGGGGGTAGAGGCAAGATTTACTCTTGTTAATCTGGATCCCGGTGTGCTTGTGAAAGCTGTCCAGGGTTTCGAGAATGTAGGGTAGGAGGTGTTCAGGGTCCTGCAAATATAAGAGGGTGTCGTCCGCGTACATAGAGACGACATGAGTTGTCCCCTCTATAGTGATGCCCCCATCTCCATATTCCTGTCTCAGGTAGGCTGCTACAGGCTCTGCGGCGATGATGTACAGCATGGGGGATAGGGGGCAACCCTGACGGGTGCCTCTGTGTAGGGACCATTTCGCGGAAAAGGTTCTATTGGTTCGTACCCTTGCAGTGGGGTTGGCGTAAACCAACTGGGTCCATTTCAGAAATACCGGGCCTATTCCCATCTTTGCCATAGTGGCATATAGCCATTCCTACCTCACGGAATCAAAAGCTTTGGTGGCATCCAGTGACGCCACCGCGAGTTTCTGTGGTCTTCCCTCGGTACTATAAATAACGTGATGTAGCCTACGCAGGTTCTCAGTGATGGATGGTCCGGGGACGTATCCAGTTTGGTCTTGGTGGATCAACAGTGGGATCACTCTGCGTAGTCTGTTGGTGAGCAATGCGGTGAGGATCTTGCAGTCTACATTTAGCATGTAGAGGGGCCTGTATGAGGCACAATCTGCCCCGTTCTTCCCAGGTTTGAGTAGGGGTATTATCACGGCCTCGCTCAGGGAATCCGGGAGTGTGCCACGCTCGAAGGCCTCATTATAGACCTGGGCCAATATAGGGGCGAGTGTTTCTTCATAGGTTTTATAGAACTCCCCTTGGAGGCCATCCGAGCCCAGGGTCTTCCCAGCTGGTAGCGTTCTAATTACCACCTTGACCTCATCAGGAGTGATGGGCTCATCGAGGGTCTCGGCCATATGCAAGTCTAGTTTTGGCAAGTCGATGACGTCAAGGGCGTCCTCGATCCCCGTGTCAGAGGGGTGGGGTCTCAGAGTACAAATTATGGTAGTAGCTAGAGAAAACCGAGTTAATTTCCTGTTGGGTATGCACGGTAGTGCCGTCCGGTGGGAGTATGTGGCATATGGGCGGCCTGGGGGTTTCCCTTTTGTAGAGCCAAGCTAAGAGTTTTCCGGGTTTGTCCCCCAGGGCATGGACTCTCTCCATGTGTTTGGCGCAGCTTAGTTTGCCTAGGGCTTCTCGGTGCTTTAGGCAGGTTTGTCTGAGTTCGGAAATTTTAAGTAAATGATCGGGAGATGAGTCAGCCCTGCCCTCGAGGGCGCGCAGGTCTCCCTCGGCTCGTTCCAACAGGGTTGTGATGGATCTCTGGGCACCCCCAACTGCTGCGATCATCTCACCCCACATGACCATCTTATATGCCTCCCAGGCGGTGCTTATGTATTTAACACTATGTAGGTTGTTCTCCCAATATTCTTTGGTCTCGTCTCTTATGTGCTCTCTGAATGCTGTATCAAGTAGAGCTTCGGCTCTCAATCTCCACGTGGGTATGGGGGGTCTAGGCGGGAACACCTCCCAGGTGACCAACAAGGGAGAGTGATCGGACAGCACCCTCGGCAGATAGTGCGCGTCAACAAACACAGACTGCTGTGTCTGGCTGAGAAAAATATAATCTAACCTGGCATGCACGGCATGTGGTGGGGAGTAGAAGGAGTACTCGCGTTGCCCCAGGTGCTGGTCCCTCCAAATATCACTGAGTTGCAACTGGTGGACTAGTTTGGAAAGTATTTTGGCCGGAGGGGAGGGGCGGTCGTGTTTGTCGTCGGATCTGTCCAGCAAAGGGTCAAGGGTGCAGTTATGGTCGCCCCCCCATATCATAATTCTGTCCATATATATATATATATATATATATATATATATATATACATATATATATATATATATATATATATATATATATATATATAAGCCGTGTATAGAGGGAGTGGAAGAAGGTAGTTGCGTTGTGGTTGGGTGCGTAAGTGCTGACTAGGCATAGCGCTTTGCCTTCGATAGAACCACAAACCACAACCATTCTCCGCTCGTTGTCTGATTTAGTGCTAGTAAGCCTGAAGGAGACCGTGGGGGCAATCCAGATCAGGACCCCTCTGGCATAGGAGGAGTATGTGGAACCCACTAGGGTGCCACGCCAAGTTTTGGCCAGGGCGTCTAGCTTTTTGGCAGATAGGTGAGTCTCTTGGAGCTTGGGGATTCCGACCTTGCATCTCTTCAAGTAGGATTGGACGCATCATTGTTTGACGAAGCTGTTCAGGCCTCCAACGTTCCACGTAACGATCTTTACTGTGTCAGCCATAGGTGTTACGTAGACGGACGTGCGGGGCCAGCAGGACTCTGAGTCTTATTAGTGCAGAAATGCATGACGAGTGCTTCCGTGGTCTTGGTAATTCCCGTTTGTAGTTCCCAACTGTAGCAGTAACTCCCCGTTTCCCACCCCCCCCATTAACTGTAAACAACCCGAACATAGAACTAGCCCAGCGAGGTTACCCTCATTATGACAATCCCGTTTCCGCTCCGTAGGACCGTGCATAGGTCACCAGGTGCCCTACGGGAGGGTAGGTACACCCAAAAAAGGAAAGACATTTTCCAGGGGGTGGAGTGAACCCTGACTCCAGTGTCTCCATATCAGGATCCAATCAGCTGTGTAGGGGCTCAATTCACCCGCCGGCGATAGGTGAAGGCTGCATGATTCCTATCGAAATGGCGGGAGTAACGTTATCTAGGTTTCTGCTTTCTTTCCTCGATATCAGGTATTTGCTGCCCATCCATCCAGTCTCTGGCCTGTGTCGGAGTGTCGAATAGGTGTGCCCTGTTGTTGTGTAGCACTTTAAGTCTTGAAGGGTACAGGAGCATGTAACACAACCCAGCTGCCTTCAGTCTGGCCTTTGTGTGTATAAACTGGGCTCTGTTCATTTGAACCTGGAAGGTGTAGTCAGGGTAGATTGCAACTGTGGCAGAGTCTCGTTTGATTTGGCCACCTGCTCGGGAAAAGGCAAGGATTACCTCTCGGTCTCTGTAGTTAAGGACTTTTGCTATCACCGGCCTGGGTGGAGCACCCGGTGGAGGTTTTTTAGCAAGGGATCTGTGGGCCCTTTCAATGGAGAAACCTTGGGAGAGTTTGCCAGCTACCACCTCCTGCAGCAGGAGGTTCTCAATATAGTTAGTGGGGTCGGAGCCCTCGATACCCTCAGGCAGCCCAAGGAGGCGAATATTGTTGCGACGGGCTCTCCCCTACGCTTCCTCTGCCCTGTCTTCCAAGTTCTTGACCCTTTGTTGGAGCCCGTCTACGTCTTGGAGGAGGTGCATTTTGGATTCAGTATTTTCTTTGACCTGTGTTTCGAGCGCCTCAGTACTGCCGGCCAAGGAGCGGACATCTTGGCGCAGAAGGCCCAGGTCAATGGCAACGGCATCGATTTTGTGCTCCATCGTTGTTTGGAGAAGTCTGATGGCTTCGAGGAGCTGGGTGTTACTGGGTTCGGGTATCGTCAGTGCCGTAGGGTCCAGTTGAAGGACTGTGGGCACACAATTCGTGCTCTCAGGGTTTGGAGATTCGCTGGCTGCGTATGTGTCCATGGTGGTCTGTCGACCCTGGTGCAGGCCAGCTGGCTGCTCCGGCTCCCCAGCGGGCTCCGATGGACGACGTCCTCTGCGGTGCAGGTGCGCTCCGGTCCCTCGAAACTCAGGACGCGGGAGCCGCCATTTTAGTTCTCGGCTCCGGCACTTCTCACTCGACGTATGTCGGCGTTGGTTGTCTCCAACCGTCTGAAAGACGGATCAAACGACTGCTGATGGGATCCGGCGATGAATGGTGCAAGTTGCAGCTTTTAAAAGTTAGCAGAAATACATGAAAAACAGCTTATGATGACACATCGGCGCAGAGCTCACAGGAGACACGTCCGCTCTACATGGCAGTTAGCCACACCCCCCTCTCGCCTTCTTTATATTGCAACGTACACTATGGAACAAGTGGGGGAGGGTCCCTGTTCGGATGCCATTTTGATGGGGCCCCTAGGAGACCCTCTCGTATGGAAACAAGGCACAATCACCACACACAATCTGATACACCAGACACGAGGTTCAATTCCCAAAAGCTAGGGTTTATTGCAAAGCAAATAGTCTCAGTTGGCCAACTGGGTCTCACGTCCCGCAACATGTGTCTCCAGACCCCGATGGTGGACGCAAGAGATCGAGCATTCTACAACAGTTACATATATACAAAACAAACATCTTATTATCAGAAATGACATATTCAATACCGCCCATAATGTGTTTCCTTTGAAATTGATTTGATGATTGACAATTGTAACGAATATGACACCTTCAGACATTCATTTAGCAACAGTTTGCAATTTACGGATTTACCAACACAATTCTTTGTTTTAGGGAACATACTGCCCTTGTTCTTTCAAGCAAGCTGCGTGCAGGGGAGAGACACATTCCAGGCCTCACTATCTTTTAGTTTCTATTTGTGTGCTAGGGGTCAACTCGCTCTACAGGGCTCAGTGAAGGGGGGCCGTAAAAGAGAGCATAATTCAAGCCATCAATTGCTTGTTCCTACCATTTCTACCGCACCAGTGAGACTAGCTTGCACCTGCGGAGTGATTAAATGCCTTGTTGCTTACTTCAAAGGACTTGTGAGGGAGGAGACCGAGCATTACTGTCGGGGTTGCCTACGTTGTGTTTCAACATGTATCTTGTGGCCTTGCTCTATTGCATGAGCAACAATGGAATAGAATACGTTTACAGCAAAGCAATTTGAACAGGAAGCAAGAAGCGAAAGTTAATCAAAATGGCGAATTCTATTCCTACAAAATGGACGCTGTCTGGTCATGCTCATGATTCTGTACTACCAATGCTGAATACATAAGGTGGTTGGTTTCTGGCCAACAAAATACATCACCTATGCTATGGGAGGTTTTTGAAGTGTACATGGACACCTATTTTTTTTTTTGTTTCACAGTCTGTATGGCAGTAATACAACTGAATATTATAATTTCTTTTTTATTCAGAGTCATTGTTTGTAGCAGTAATTTTCTTGTGTGCCTGTTTGGTAGTCCACTTTCGTGGCCCTGATTCTATCCATTGGTAGTCAAGTGTCTGGTTGCTTACATGCATGTGTTTGTGAATGTGTTTATTTGCAAGGGCATTATACACATGTGGCTGACTGGTGGTGGTGTTTGAAGTCGAAGGACGGGTGTGCACTGCTAACAGTATTTCCTTTCAAATGTACTGCATCATTCTGTGTCTGCCTTCACTGTGTCTGGGATGGAGATGGGTGGGGTGACTGTGGGAGTGTTACATGTTCAGGTTAATGGCACATGACTTAGTTAATGCTGTGTGACACACATGTAGTACATTCCCCTTCACCAGCATGTGTTTTGACAGTAATGGTATTTGGTCCATGAGGATTGATGACATGACATTGTCACATGGGCAGCAGAGCCTCAATTTAACATTCACTTGTCACATGTGTATATTGGGTGATGGTTACGGCCAGCTAGTGTGCATGAACAGATACCGCACTCATGGATGTGAATGCTTTTATTTTTGTTTGCAGGCTACATGTTCCAGAGTGTATTCCCGCTGATGTCACGACATGGCAGTACAGGTGCACAACACATATTTGTTGCAGTGATGATGTATCATAATGTCAGGGTACAGCATGCAAGTGGTGTCCCTTCTGGGGTGGGCTGCCTGTGTGGGGTGTCCCTTCTAGATGGTGCGGCCTGCAGGGGTGACCCTTCTGGAGGGTGTGGCCTGCAGGGGGTGTCACAGGTGATGGGTGCCGGGGAGTGGTGTCCAGTCTGGAGGGTGTGGCCTGCAGGAGGTGTCACAGTTGACGGGTGCCGGGGTGGTGGTGTCCAGTCTGGAGTGGGCTGCCTTTGGGGGGTGTCCCTTGTGGAGGGTGAGGTCTGCGGGTGTGTCACAGGTGAGGGGTGCTGGGGGTGGTGTCCAGTCTGGAGTGGGTTGCCTGTGGGGGGTGTCACAGGTGATGGGTGCTGTGTGGTGGTGTCCAGTCTGGAGGGGGCTGCCTGTGGGGGGTGTCCCTTGTGGAGGGTGAGGTCTGCGGGTGTGTCACAGGTGAGGGGTGCCAGGGGATGGTGTCCAGTCTAGAGGGGCCTGCCTGTGGGAGGTGTCCCTTCTGGAGGGTGCAGCCTGAAGAGGGCTTCCCTTCTGGAGGGGGCAACACGTGGGGGTGTCCCTTCTGGATAGGGCAGCCTGTGGGGGGTGTCACAGGTCATGGGTGCTGGGGGGTGGTGTCCTGTCTGGAGGGGGCTGCCTGCGGGGGGTCCCTTGTGGAGGGGGAAGCCTTCGGGGCATGTCACAGGTGATGGGTGCTGTGTGGTGGTGTCCAGTCTGGAGGGGGCTGCCTGCGGGGGGTGTCCCTTGTGGAGGATGAGGCCTGTGGGGTGTGTCACAGGTGAGGGGTGCCAGGGGATGGTGTCCAGTCTAGAGGGACCTGCCTGTGGGAGGTGTCCCTTCTGGAGGGGGCAGTCTGCAGGGGGTGTCACAGGTGATGGGTGCTGGGGGGTGGTGGCCAGTCTGGAGAGGTCTGCATTGGGGGTGTCACAGGTGAGAGGGGCTGCGGGTGGTGTGTGGACTACAGTGGTTCATGTGCAGTAGGGGGGTATGTGGACAGAGTGGGTGCTGAGGGTGTAGGGGGAACTCACATTTTTGTTAGGGTTGGAGCATACACTTATGAGCAGGCTTGCAATTTCGCTGGGTTATGGCCATGGATTGCGAGGGAGGGCATGCGTTTTCTCTGGGGTGCGGCCTGGGAATGCGAGACCTGGGTTTGTGAGGGAGGGCATGCATTTTCTCTGGGCTGCGGCCTGGGAACCCGAGGTGCTATCACGTGATTTTGCTGGAGTACGGGCTGGCTTTGTGAGGGAGGGCACGCAATTTCTGTGGGATGTGGCCTGGGAAAGCAAGGTGTTGTCGCGTGATTTTGATGGGGTACAGGCTGGCCTTGTGAGGGAAGGCACACATTTTCTGTGGGGTGCGGTCTGTGAATAAAAGGTGGTGATGTGTGATTTCACTGGGGTTTGACCTGAGCTTGCGAGCGAAGTCACGCGTTTTATCTGTGGTGCGGCCTGTGATTGTGAGGTGTTGTCGTGCGATTTTGATGGGGTACAGCCTGGACTTGCGATGGAGGGCACGCGTTTTCTCTGGGGTGCTGCCTGGGATTGCGGGGTATTGTTGCGCAATTTCGCTGGTGTATGGGCTGGCCTTGCAAGGGAGGGCACACGTTTTCTGTTGGGTGCAGACGGGGAATGAGAGGTGTTGTCGTGTGATTTCACTGGGGTACGGCCTCGGCTTGCGAGGGAGGGCACACTTTTTATCTATGGTGCGGCCTGGAATTGCGAGGTTTAGTTGCGCGATTTTGCTGGGGTGCTGGATGCTGAGGCATGCTATACATGTTTAAACCTTGGAAAGTCTGAAAGACAACCCTATGCCACTGCACTGAATGTGCTGTGTGGCACATAGAAAAAGATGATGCCTGTGGAGTTGTGTTAAAACTCCATAACCAAAGAACACAAAAGTAAACACACATCAAAATACATGAAAGAGTGGGAAAAAAGGCTCACACTCTTTCCAGGTAAAAAATCAAATCCTAGAAATCCAGCAAAGTTGCTGGGGGTCTCAAAAGGTAAGGGAAATTAGCACATTTTGAGAATTCTCTCTAACAATGATCTTGTAGCACTAGCCTCCCTGCCTCTCTGAAACTTAAGGAGAACCATCTCCAGTTCCGAAGCACCTCAAGAACTTCCTCTTTACTTGTGCTTTCTCTCCTCCTCTCCCCTGCTGATCTCCTGGCTGAAACTGAAACTGCACTGGTCACCTGACTACCCTCTGATCTCGGGCCCAGGTCCCCTCCCTGCCAGTTGCACAACTGCACTGCCTGCCTGGCAACCCTTGCACTCGAGGGCTGTTTCTGTATCCCTACCGCCCCCTATCAGCACTTGACACCCAATGTCTGCACTTACCCATGCACTTGCCACTAGCTGGCCGCACTTTTTTTTATTGTTTATTATTTATTGTTTTTATTTATTTTACTGCTTATCCTATGTAGTGCACTGTCCCCTCCCGCTTCCCTCTCGCACTTTCCCCTCCCCCTGCCTTGCACTTGTGCGATCTCAATGTCACTTGGCCTAGTAAGATTGCTGTCTCTGTGTTCCCTCTGTTCCCCTCCCTTGCCTCGTCAGGCCTTGAAACACTTGTGTATAGGCTCATTATAAATGCTATACCATATCATATCATATCATATTACTATACCCGGGAGTCCGCCCGCTTTTTGTTCATAAGAGTGTGGGCAATGGGCCTGTCCGTCAGCAAGGAGAAATGTGTACTGTAATTTGCTTAATGGGACATGCAGCATGGCCGAATCGATAGGTGTGAATGGGAAAAAAGATTCTGCTTGAGGTTACAGCCTGAAGTCGTGGACTAGATTACAACAATCCTGCTCGACCAGAATTAGCAAGGGCATGAAAGCATGTTCTTGGAAATATGTTTTGTGTTTTATTTTTTCAAAGTGTAAGAATGTAAGAAGAAAAACTAGTGATATACATTTGGGGTCTGGGTAGTGGGCCTGGCCTTCGACAAACGTAAATGTGTACTCTGATTTGCTTATTGGGGAATGCGGCATGGCCGAAGCCCATGCCCCATGGATTTTGGAGACCGGCCATGGCGGCAAGCCATGAGCACTGCCCATTGGGTACATTATTAGGGTATAGTGGACACTGAACTAGGATGCAGAGTAGGTTCAGTGAATAATAGGGGTCGTTTGGTTTGGCTGGGGTCATGGTGGAGCCTTATGCCATAGGCAATTGAACGATGATTTCCATCTCAAGCTTGCACTGCTCATAATGACAGACATAAATATGTGTTGCAAAAAATATGTTTCTTAAAGGAAGATTACAGTTTTTTCATATATATGAAAAGAGGAATAATTAATAACTTATATACAGTGATGTAACACCATGAAACATTTCACTCATTAAAACCTACTAAATTGACAGAAAAATACTTTGTTAAAGGGATGTTACATATATATTCAATCAAGGAACAACCTCTAGTTTCAGGGGAGTTAAGGTGAACAAAACATACTTTTTTAAACTTTGAAATTCAAGACAAAATATTTTGTTGCAGGAACGTTAAGGTGAGAATTGAATGCAACAAAACTTCTTAAATTCAGCGAGAGCCACCTTAACTTCGTGCCCCTGTTGCACAGCCTATGACCACACTGATGACTTCACAGATCACATCAATGATGACATCACAAGTTGCATGCTATATGATAAAACTGATGACATTATAAATCACACTACTGATGCCATTACTGGCGACAACAAGAATTACATTATATACAATTTATTACATCAATAATGGAATTAGACATAACATCATTTATAAGTTAGCTCATGAAAACTTTGATTACTTTAATAACAATTTAGGCCATGGACTTGGCCATGAAAAAGGATGGGGTCAATGGCCAGCACCAAAGGCCACAGCTAGTGGTCGGTTAGTGTTAAAAAATACCAATGTGCATGGTTCAAAGCCATGCCTAGTAGCCCATCACTGTTTTAAAATATACAGTGGGCAACGTTGAAAGCTGTAGTCAGTGGCCATGGCTAAAGGCCATAGCTAGTGTCCATTAATATTTTAGAATATACAGTCGGCACAGCCAAAGGCCATGGCCACTGGCTAGTATTGTGTTGAAGACCATGGCTAGTGGGTGGTTAGTGTATATAATATAAAGTGGGCTCGGCCGAAGGCCATAGCTAGTGGCTGCTTAGTGTAGTATAATAGACAGTGGTCACGGCCGAAGGCCATCACTTATTGCATTATATTATTTTAAAATATACAGTGGACATGGCCCAAACATGTACAAACTGCTGAAGGTCAAAGGTCATGGCTAGTAGCCATTTATATGTTAGAATATATAGTGGGCACAGCCAACGATTGTGACCACAGGCCAGTATTGTGCTAAACTCCATTGTTAGTGCCTGACCAGTGTATTTAATATACAGTGGACATGGTGGAAAACTGTATCCACTGGTAAAGCCCAAAATCTATGGTTGTTAACCTGTTACTGTTTTATCTGTGATGTCATTATTGTGGGCACAGGCTGTGCAACAGGGGCGTGAAGTTAGGGTGGCTTTAGCTGAATTTTAGGGATTTAGTTGCATTAAGTTCTCACCTTAACGTCTGTGAAACTAATGATTGTTCCTTGAATTTCAAAGGTTTTGTTATTCCATACATAATTCACATTAATAAGACAGACAATTGGGCTAATGAAAACCATGTATCATGTGTACAAAGTAAAATGAAAAGCAATTGTGCACCCATAATTCCCCTAATTAACCTATTCTTAAAAATATTTCTTTCCATATTAATTTAACTTTTCAAAGGGTTCGCAATTATATGTACTGTTTATGAATTTAGACTTATTAACGTGGTACCATAACTGTGTACAAGGAGTATACTCAATAGATTTTAAAGCAAATGTTTAGAGCACAACTGCCCACATACATATATGTACATATGTTTTTTTAAATAGTTTTATAGCCGCACCTACAGAGGTGGTTTTTCCACGATATGGCAGAAGCCCCGTCAATAGAAGGCCAAAATATGTAGAAAGTTCAGTTGACACAGCTACGTGGCTTCATGCCTCTTTCTTCTGGTCAATCGCATCGCAACCTCCTATGTTGCATAGCCGCATCAACAAACGAGCCAATGGTACACTGAAATGCATTGACACGACTAGGCCCATGACATCACGCAACACGTGCAAAATCCTTTGTTGCGTACTCGCGTCAACAAACGAGCCAATGGCACACGAGAAGCATTGATGCGACTACATCCAATGCGTTGCGTGACATCAGCACATGCAAAATGAACCAAGCACGTCAAATTACATCGACATGCCTAGACATCCACGTCAGTCACCCTGCAGCCAACCATATTATGCGCTGCGACTTTGCGCCTACACATCTTTGTTAGACATGCACAAAGACCATCCTATCGCGCGTCCGGATTAATTGATACACATACAATACCATCCAATCAGCAGGCGCAGCAGTCTGTAGCTGCAAATAATCACCACACCCACAAAAAAAGAAGTTTACATTTATCATTGCTTTCTGGACTTGCTGCTGAAAGGGTTTCTGAGTAACTGCAGGCACTTTTGGCACTTTACCCTTTAAATTCTTCATCATGTCTACCCAGTTTTACCATAATCCTATTTCGTTTGTCTTGTGATTTGTTCAGTTTGTCTATTTTTTGTTCTACTTTTTTTTACTTTTTAATTTTAAGAGGCATTGGGCCTCATTATAAGGGTTGCGGCCACAGTATGAATGGTGCTGGCACCATTAATACTGGGCTGCCGCATTATGAGTTCTGCTTGCGGGTTCCTGACAGCCCGCCAGGTCTTACCTGGTGGGCTGTGCGGCACCCATGAGCAGAACTCGTGATTGCACCGGCACTGTGATCAACAGTGCCGGTGCAACCATGCTCCCCACCTCCATTCTGTCCTACGGGACAGAATGGGGATCGGGAGCCCAGCATTACTGCCACCCGCGAATGGGCAATTCCTGGCCCACTCATCTCATAGTGGCCCAGTAATTGCCTAATCGCAGGAGGTGGTACCGGGCGCGAGCATGGCGGTAGCTGTGCCTGCCATACAGGCACATCTACCGCCATGCTCGTAATGAGGCTCATTGTCTTTTTGTGTTGTCATTTTTATTATTTGACATATTTACCGCCGGTACAACCACTAGAGTAGCAACAATGATGATGACGTTATCGTTTGGTTTATGAATCCATCGCCACAGAGGAAGAAGGCAACTGGAATGAAAACCACTGCAGACAGTTGGGGCTTCGTCTAAGTCTAAAAACGCTGTTCCCAAAAAGAGGCAGAGAAGGTCATTTGCACAATCTGAAAAAAAAACTCTACACTGTGGGCCTTTCAATGTTCCTTCTCAAAGCCTGGGGACATCTTTTATGATAAATCATCTAATGTATGTCCACTGGGATGATGTTGATGATGAATATTGAAAAGCACCCAAACCTCATTAAAGAAAAATGCATGGATCCCATTCCTTGCATCGACGGACATCAGCACCACCTGCAGCACTTTCATCCACCAGTGCAATAACATCACCAACTGGAAATGAAGCCTCAACAACGGTATCAACTTCATAGACTCTTTCTTTACCAACTCCCGATCTTTCCATGATTGACATCATGTGTAAAAAATGACTCAAATGGGTAGTCGAGCGAGATGCCACAATTGAGCAATGGCTTAGGAAAATTGCTGATCAGATCACCTGTCATGCGTATATCTTTTTTTAAGTTGCAATTTTTTCCCCCTTTTGTCAAATTTTTTTTTAAATACAAAAAAATATATGTTGCTTTTTATTGTAATTCCTTTTTTATATGTTTCATACTTATGTGTTTTCCTCCCCTATTCCACCCCCTCTTTCCATTCCTCAAAACGGCCTTTTTAAGGGCCATCAAAGTACCTCAATTGTTTGTTTGTAGCTGCGGTGACGCTGCTAACAGGTGAAGCAGTTGCCCGTGGATGAAATCACCCTTGTCGTTGCTCGCTTTAGCTGCATAAGCAAATCTGCAATTTATCGGCTGATGCTGTAGCCGCAGCTACAAAAAATAATATAGAAAAACATGCAGCTCTGTGTCTGCACATATTTGCATTATTACATGGCCTGCGGTAGTGGCCATATAGTTATGGTTAAGTTGCTAAACCCATAGAAAGAGCACGTTTTGGGCAGTTTATAACTTCGCTCCCCCTGGGCGAATCCTCACCAAACTTTGGAAAAACAGTATATGGCCTACTCTGAATTTCTTTTGCAAATTTTGGTGAGGTTTGGTCCAGGGGAGCAAAGTTATAAGGGGGATGCCAACATTTGTTTTTTTCCATAGACATAATGGGAAAAAACTAAGCACATGCCTACAGCTCAAACTGTTGGACGAATTTCCACCAAATTTGCGGCAGGAATGGCGGTCCTGAAAGTGTGCTTTTGTTAATTTGGTGTAAATCTGTCCAGTAGTTTTTTTTTTTAAATGACCAAAACGTAAGCCAACAACATTAGTGATATCTATGTCTGCTCCCCGGACACACTTCCCTGTTCTCTCCGCGGACAGGACACCGATTGGCTAATCAGCTTGCGTCATGTCCACAGACACGCAATGTGTCCGCCGATTGGCTGGAGTGCGGTGTGAGGTGCGTCACATTGTTTCGATGCGCGTGCCATCTTGGTTCACAGTGCGACGGAGAACAGAGGCAAAATGCAATTTTGGGGAGTGTGTTGGTGTGCAGGAGTGCTTGGGGAGGGTTGGGGTGTAAGAGATGGGTCAAATACTGTATTTGTTTAGGTGGCAGGCGCCCCTGATTTGTTCGGCATGTCCGCGGTTTTCGTGGCTATCCGCGGACATAATAAATGCACTACTAGCTATTTTACTTTAGTATGATGTTGGTTTTGGGTTGTTAGTAGAGCATTGATTGGAATTAATATCCCCTAAAAGCAGCCCACAACCCACAGTCAAAATGTATAGTAGCATAGGTGTGTTATGCTGTGGTGGTTGTGGCCAGGGCCTAGAGTCTTGGGTGCATGGCCGAAGGCCCGGCATTACCGCCACCTTTCGGCTATGCACCCAAGACTCTAGACCCTGGCCACAACCACCGCAGCATAACACACCCATGGTGTCAAACACCCATCAAATATCCACAACCCAAAAGTTTGTGTACTGTTTCATTTGTAGAGTTTGTATGTGAAGTTTTGGCTAGGCTCTGCAGTTAAGATTGTAGAGTTTGTAACAAGGACTGCGTCATAAGATACCCTTGGAAGTAAACATTTTGGATTGTGGTGTATTGTTAGATGGTTGCTAGAATGGGTGTGTTATGCAGCAGTGTTTGTGACTCCATTTATTTTATACTTACTGGTTGAGTTTTTTGTGGTTGTATGCAGTTTTTTCAAGACATGGGTAACCAGACCAGACATACTTTTTCAATCTCTGTGATAAAAGAAAAGATCATATGTTAGAATAGGTAGCTCATAATGAGATATTGGATTGCATAATAGACATTTCTGTATTTTTTTTACCCTCATATTTAGTACTTTACAAGTACTACAGTTCAAACCAGTGTACTGCACAATTTGCTCAGTTTCTGTGTTTGTTTTCTAAATCATGGGGTCTGTGAGAAAAAATCCATGCTGGATTAAAAAAAAAACTTCTATGTTGTGGTACAATATATTTTTTTCATTGGTTTACTATTAATATCTTGTTTCTTGCCAATATTCTATCTGTTGGCTTGTTGCAGATTTGTGGGGCAATTAGATACCAGTTGGCGTATTCTTAATTGTTTATTTCTACTTTTATGCTATTCATGTATCTGTTGGGTTGTTGCAGATTTTTTGGGGCAGTTAGATACCTGTTGGCATATTCTAACTGTATATTTCTTGTTTAATTTTAGTGGTATTTATTTATCTGTTTGCTTGTTGCACAATCTTGGGGCAGTTAGATACCTGTTGGCATATTCTAACTATGTATTTCTTGTTACATTTTAGTGGTATTTATTTATCTGTTTGCTTGCTGCAGAATCTTGGGGCAGTTAGATACATGTTGGAGTATTCTAACTGTGCACAGTTTTGAACCTGAAGTTTTGCTTATGTTCATACACAGATTAGGTATTAAATTTTGGTTTTAAGAATATTAAGTAAGCGTTTACAAGATTTGCTGGTAATCTCTGCTTTAGAGTAATTGTACTATCATTACATTCGAACCATCCACAATTCTTTTTTATATATGCAGTTTGGTGACCTGCATTGGTTGTGGCTCCTGCGTGGTAGATTATACCTATTGTTATAAAAGTTTTCTTACCAAGTGATACTTGACCATGTGTGAATCCAGTCAGCTTACAATTGTGTTTGGTACCATCTGCATTGTAACATAAAAGCATTACTATTACGTATTTACTATCTGTCTGTATTTGTAAGGTGGAGCGATTATCTGAATTGCAGGTAGTACATAATCTGCCATGGTTTGCATTTTGTACAAGTTGCTGAAATGGAATGGATTCACAATTAGGTATGGATACATACATGAAGAGTTCATTAGGGACTTCTTCCTGTGCCACATGGCTGCATAGAGTGCATGTATGTTTCCACATGTATGAAATCTGGAAGATTTTATTTATAGGTATGTTTTTGTTTTCCAATACTTGTATGATATGATATGATCGTTTATTTATATAGCGCCTATACACAATGTGTTTCAAAGCGCTTCAAGGCAAGGGATGGAACAAGGGAAAATACAACCACATTCTTACAGGCCATGAACAGTAAGGATGTGAAATTAACTATCGTACTCGGCCTGACGACATTTCAGATAGTGCAAGAGCTAAGACATAGATAAGGAAGGGAGGGGAAGAGTACGAAGGAAATGGAAACAGACAGGCGACTACCGTACTAGGCCTGACGACATTTCTGGTAGAGCCGGAGAAAAACAAAAGGTGAGGGAGAGGGGTGCAGAAATGGAGTGGAGGAACAAAACAAGCGACTATCATACTAGGCCTGACGACATTTCAGATAGTGCTGGAGGGGTGGTGGGGAGGAAAAAAAACAGTAATGGGAGGGTGGAGGAAACAGACGAGGTTGTTATCATATTAGGTCCAGGGACAATTCTGATAGAGTAAGTGCATAGAAGAAAGTAAGGGGAGGAGATAGGAAAAGGGAGAAGGGAAAGGAGGAGAGAAAAGAGAGTAAGCAGTCAACAAAAAGAGTGGAGAAGCAAGAGTGTAGAGCGAATACAATTGCAGAAGACAGTAGTAACACATAATGTTGCAAGCCAGGATACAAGATGAAGATGGGAACAGCATGATTCAGGGCCACCATGAGTACAAGATGCAAAGGAAGTCCAGCATGAGAGTTGAGAAAGTGTGTCGCACCATGAATGAATGAAGTCCAAACAAGTCAAATCCAGCATTGGCCACAAGACAGTGATGGTGGAGGAAGGCACCAGGTGGGCGGGGCTTGCTAAGTGGTGAAAAAGAGCAGCAGGCAGGTAGGTACCAGGTGGGCGGGGCTTAGGCCAGGTGACCTAGATCCACTTGCACCTGCTCCCCATCTGCAAAGGAGAAGAAGCTGGAGGTCTCCTTAAATAGGGAAACAAAGTGGCAAGCAGGAAGGCACCAGGTGGGTGTGGCTTGCTAAGTGGTGAAAAAGAGAGGGAAGCAGGAAGGCACCAGGTGGGCGGGGCTTGCTAAGTGGTGAAAAAGAGCGGCAGGCAGGAAGGCACCAAGTGGCCGAGGCTTAGGCCAGGTGACCTAGATCCACTTGCACCTGCTCCTCATCTACAAAGGAAAAGAGGCTGGAGGGCTCCTTAAGTACGGAAACAGAGCAGCAAGCAGGAAGGCACCAGGTGGACGTGGCTTGCTAAGTGGTGAAAAAGCGGGAAGCAGGAAGGCACCAGTTGGGCGGGGCTTAGGCCAGGTGACCTAGATCCACTTGCACCTGCTCCCCATCTGCAAAGGAAAAGAGGCTGGAGGGCTCCTTAGGTAGGGAAACAGAGCGGCAAGCAGGAAGGCAGCAGGTGGGCGGGGCTTGCTAAGTGGTGGAAAAGAGCGGCAAGCAGGAAGGCACCAGGTGCGCAGGGGTGCTAAGTGGTGAAAAAGAGTGGCAGGCCGGAAGGCACCAGGTGGGCAGGGCTTAGGCCAGGTGACCTAGATCCACTTGCACCTGCTCCCCATCTGCAAAGGAAAAGAAGCTAGAGGGTTCCTTAAGTAGGGAAACAGAGTGGCAAGCAGGCAGGCACCAGGTGAGCGTGGCTTGCTAAGTGCTGAAAAAGAGCGGGAAGCAGGAAGGCACCAAGTGGGCGTGGCTTACTAAGTGGTGGAAAAGAGCGGCAGGCAGGAAGGAAGGCACCAGGTGGGCGGGGCTTAGGCCAGGTGACCTAGATCCACTTGCACCTGCTCTCCATCTGCAAAGGAAAAGAAGCTGGAGGGCTCCTTCAGTAGGGAAACAGAGAGGCAAGCAGGAAGGCACCATGTGGGTGTGGCTTGCTAAGTGGTGAAAAAGAGCAGGAAGCAGGAAGGCACCAAGTGGGCCGGGCTTGCTAAGTGGTGAAAAAGAGTGGCAGACAGGAAGGCACCAGGTGGGTGGGGCTTAGGCCAGGTGACCTAGATCCACTTGCACCTGCTCCCCATCTGCAAAGGAAAAGAGGCTGGAGGGCTCCTTAGGTAGGGAAACAGAGCGGCAAGCAGGAAGGCACCCAGTGGGTGTGGCTTGCTAAGTGCTGAAAAAGAGCGGGAAGCAGGAAGGCACCAGGTGGGCGGGGCTGGCTAAGTGGTGAAAAAGAGCGGCAAGCAGGAAGGCACCAGTTGGGCGGGGCTTGGTAAGTGGTGAAAAAGAGCGGCAGGCAGGAAGGCACCAGGTGGGCGGGGCTTAGGTCAGGTGACCTAGATCCACTTGCACCTGCTCCCCATCTTCTACTTAATACAACAGTTTTATGTTAATACAACAATCAAATTAAAACTAACAACTGATGGTCTTCTCGCTGAATCCATCAAAACAAACATGGGCCTGAAACAGGGCTGTCCCTTCGCTTCTATTTTATTTAATTTTTATATTAGCGATTTCTAGACGAATTTGGACTTATCTCATTACAAATTGCTGTCAAATGGTCAATGTTGGCGCTATATAGAAAAATGCTCCAATCCACAGACATGTCTAAAAACGTATTTCCAGTAGTAAAAAAGCTTCTAACAAGCGCATCTCTAAATTCCTTAACCAAATGGAAAAATATGTGCCAAAAAACTGTGCTAGATACCTCTATATCTTTAGATCTGCTTTTAGAGTCTCCAGAGAAAGCTGAGCTGCAATTATATAGGAAAGAATGAATTGACACAAGGGAAAGATGCTTGGATTACCAAGCTTTTAAAGTAGGGGCATTTCCAGAGAAGTTATTAAATGAGGTCCCAAGGTACATCCAGTCCTTTCCTGATCAGTCTTATGCTGATACATTTTATGTTTTAGACTTAACCTTTTACCAACTAAAACAAAAATGGTGTCTTATTCTAAAGGAACCAGCGTTCCTACTTTATGTAGATTTTGCAAATTTGTTGCTAAACCTGAGACTATGGTTCACCTAATAACTGAATGTGAAGCTCTAATTGAACTAAGGGAAAATCACTTTTTTAAGCATTTTAAACATAGAATCACACTATCCAAAGCACAGATGTGGATTGAAATTTGTAATGCTTCTAAAACCAGTTTGATAATTGACACAGTGAACTTTATTGCAAAATTGAACTTACAACTTGTATGATAACTAAGCTATCAACTAATTTTATCTGAACATTTTACTTAATTTTAAATCTCTTATTGATATTTATTGATTGTGACCTCATGAATTCATAATAGTTAACACTATGATTCTCGATGTATGTAGAATGAGATTAAGATTTTATGTTGATGATTGTTTATATTGATGTTGATGAAGATTAATGATGTATCTATAATTGAAAAAGTTGCTTGACAACTAAAACTATTTTTTAATAAAAAATATAAAAAATAATGATTGTCATTTTTTTGAGGTTATGTGATTATTGATTTTGAGTGTTTGTGCTGTAAGTGCATGTGTTTTAGGTTTCTGTGTTGTGATGGCGTGTGTCATAAGAGTGTGTGTTTTGTGTGTTGTAGGGGCATAGGATAAAGGAGCACGTGTTGTAGGAGTATGTGTTGCCGGAACATGTACCAGAACACGGCGGTGTTTCTTATAAATGTTTGTGTTGTCAGAATAAGTGTTATGGGAGCATGTGCTGGAGGAGTATGTGCGTGTGTGTAGTAGGAGCAAGTGTAGTAGCTGCATATGTCATAGGAGCACATGTTGTACGAGCATGTGTTGTAGTATTGTGTATCATGATTGTGTGTGGCAAGTGTGCATCATAAGAGTATGCGTCATTGAAACATGTGTTGTAAGGGTAAGTGTCATGCCTCCACATATTATGTGCAGTAGGCACGTGGTTATTAGGTGTGTTCATCATCAGAACATTTATTATATTAGTGTGTGTTGTAAGACTGCATGTTATAACAGCATGTGTCATAGGAGCACATGTCGTAAGGACTGTGTGTTGTAAGAGTGTATGCTTAGTGTGTGTGGTAAGAGTCTGTGTGGTAGGAGCATGTGTCGTAGGAACATGTGTCGTAGGAGCTTGTTTTGTAGATGCACGTGCTGTAGGTGCATGTGTCCTGGGTGTATGTGAGAGCACTTGTCGTACCTCTGCATGTTATGTGTGGTAAGTGTGTGTGCATTATCTGTGCATGTCATAAGTGCATGTTATTAGTGCTTATATATACAATGTTAATATCACAATCTACATGTAGGGTTTTAATATGAAATGTACCTCTATTCTGCCCATGCATATATGCCTCTTAAAGTGTACATTATCATATGAAAAATGATTATTGTCATAATGAAATTGTACATTTATTCCATCACTTTAAAACAGACATTTCTGTTCATACATTGTATGCTTCCTAAACTGTAAATGTTCATATGGAAAGTAAACATTTTCACTTGAAGTGTATATTTTTCCATTACTTTAACACTGACAGCAAAGTCAACTTGTCACTTGCCTTTCACGTGAGTTTTTAGATGTTGTGTAATGTATAAACTGTAAAACTCATATGCTCTGTGTACAGTTCATATGAAAAGTGTATATTTATTCCATCACTTTAAAACTGACATCAAAGTAAGCAAAATATGCAGCACCTCTACAGTATGTGTATAATAATGTCAAAGAAGTATGACCAGATCAAGTCCTCTGCTTAGAATGTTTACTTTCACTGCAGAAAAATAACTTCCCAGGATATGTGATGTCATCCATGATATCATTGATGATGCCATTTGTGATGTCATCTTTGATGTCCTCGGTGTTATTGCTAGCAGTGCATTGTGGTGGTGTGAGTTATGGTTGCACAGCTTACAATAACTGGTTCATTTCTTTGGTTTTTTCATTTTACCTTGCAACCATAATGTCTCTTTAACAAAGTGTTTTTGCTGAATATCAATGGTTTTTATAAGTGAAAATGTTTCATGGTGTTACACCACTCTATATAAGTTATTAATAATTAATCTTTTAACATATATGGAAGAAGAATAAAACCTGTTTAACCAACATATTTTTTGTCATGGTTGAATAGCCTAGTGCATGAGGCTTGAGCATGATCCCGGCCTCACCAAACCACCCTCGTTATTGAGAGGGGTCAAAAATGTAAGGTGGAAACCAGTATAGTTTATCAGAATTTGCCATTTTATTAAACAATAAAGTGTGAGATAAACTTCCTTCTTAAGGACTCACAAAACTCTATAGTCTGAGAGATTGGCACACACCACCTTATGTGGAGTACCAACGGGATACCTAATATCCCGCTTCTCTCTGCTTCTGTGACTTTTTGACATTGACAGTCTCCTAGTTATGGTTGGTGGCAGTGAACCTGTTCTACCAACTATTGTGTAATTTCTGTAGCACAGGCTATGTCCATAAGCCTCAGTGCACAATAGGGGCACCAAGTACCAATTTGGGGCCTCCCTTCTTTTTTGACCATTACTAGCATGTTTTTACTTTTATGAAAATGCTCCTAAAAAGAAACATTTGCAAAGGCTCAGCATTTTCCATTATTCCATGAACATGTCACACTTTCCAAACTCACTTGTTACATCCCTTACACTGCTACCATTGTCGGGAGGCTCACACACATGTGCATGACACCAAAGTATCTATATAAAACACTTCGGCCCTCATTACGACCCTGGCGGAGGACCATGGTGCAATTTGCACCATGGTCCATGGCGCAAAGCTGCCAACTCCGCCATGGGGGTTGGCGGACTTACCGCCCCATTCCGACCTTGGCGGGGCGGTAAGTCCCCAATCCCCATTTACCCTTCCCCATTCCCATTTTTGCCCCATAGGGTATAATGGGAGTGGGGAAGGCGTTAATTACGCCACCGTAAAATACGGTGGCGTAATTAACGACAAGTCCTGTAGCGCCATGGATTTTTCCGCCTGCAAAAAGCAGGCGTAAAAATCACCATGGCGCTACGGGAACTCGTAGTCGGGCGGAAAGGTACGCCATGGTTTACGCTGGCGTAAACCCCTTTCCGCCAGGGTCGTAATGAGGCCCTTCACCTTATATATAAAGTATTCTTCTTTTCCAACTTATACTATAATACACCAACTAGTGCTGCAACAGCAATCCGTCATTGCATTACCACTAGGCCACACTTTCCCTATTCTTAAATAACACTGCAACACATTACAAATACATTTCCCCAAAAACACAGCAGTTCTTTCATTAAAAACAGCAGCATGCACCTTTTTCTTACACTCATTACTGCCCTGTTCTATTTAATACCCAAAAACACCACTACTAATACTTCAATTGTTGTAAGAACATACTTAACATACTTTAGTACACCATCCATAACACAACTTTATTACTTCTTTTTCCCAACAACTCCTCCTACCTTTATAAACAACAACCGAAAAATACTTGACCATTACCATATATACCTACTAACTTTCTTTTTCAATTACAGGAAAGAAGAACATTCCCAAACACAGCTACCGAAAAAAGAACACTCTTCACATCCTACAAACTAAGTACATTACCACAATATCCATCTCTCTACTACTGTAAAATGTATAGTGTCACTATATATTAGCCTAGAGTATTATTTTCAAATCAACAACATTTATTTCACTCTTACTCATTATATTGTAACATGCACACATTTCTTTCCCATCTCAACACCAGAGGTAGAGCACCCATTGTTTTCCTCAAAACATCACACTATCCTTATACATTCATTCACACCACCTCTCTCTTACTCACTAACCCAAACCCATCACACCTGTACACACTCTTACTCTTACAACCTTCCCAAGCAGAAGTATCATCACACTATACAATCACACAACACAAGTAGATATTCATCTCTACAATCACACCCACACACCCATGCACAACATATCCATATGCATTCTACAACTCTCAAACCTAAACTTTCTTTTTTCCAACAGACACAACACAATGCCTACTAAAAAGCAACTCTGTAGAAAGGAAAGAAAAAATAGAGTAGACAAAAATAAAAGCAAACCATATACTCATCAACCTCTAAAACAAGTTATAGAAAAAATTAAAATGAAAACAAGCCATGACTAGAAAAGGCGAAGCCCTCTTGCAAAAACTAAGAGTAAATCAATATCTAGAAAGAAAAGCAAACCTTCTTATGAACCCATCACTACATGTGCCAGTCTTAATATAATCACTACTAACGAGAACATTGTTTATATTGATTTTAAACAGAATGCAACCACTAACAACATTATTTATTAAATTACAAGGAGTACTTATAAACATGTGCAATGTCAATATAGATACCTATTCAAACGTCTGTGAAAGTTCATAGTTTCACACAAGCAGCACAGACCCATTTTTCAATGAGAAAGCTTATAAACAAGAACAACAAAAAATCAATTGCCACAGACAGTGATGGACGAGGGTATGACATGTTAGGAGACACCATTATGGCAAAAGAAACCCTTATAGAAAAAAGTCCCTAGCAAACTTAAAACCAAATGATCCTTTTGCCCAAATAAACCGTCCAATGTCCAAATGGATATTCAGCTCAAATGTGTAATGTAAGGCAACAATCCTTCACATTTTTATGACAATTCCTCAATCACTATATCAAACTAGAAGACAAATGTAGAATGAAAACTTTACAAACCATGGACTCCTGTCTAGTGCATAGGCACACTGGTCTGTGAGGACATTCATTAGCCTACATTTCGGGAACGGTTCGCAAAAGCACCTTCCATGACATCAAAATGTTAGCAACGCACCATTCTGCGATACAGAATCATATACATAGACAATACTATGCAAAAACTCCTGCTCTAGAACTACAAAATGAATATAACATTCTGGAACATTCAACAGTGAAAGAACTCCTTCAAAAAATAACACACATCCAAAGGAAGCAGTTTGGAACTGAAGTTGACTTAGACAATTCAGAAAATTCAGAAAACATTACAGAAAACCTCTCACACACAAACTCCTAACAAACAAATAAAAAAAGAAATAGCAAAGTTTCAAAACACATCTGCAGAAATACCAGACCAAGTATGTGTCTGTTGTTGGATAGCTTTTTATAAAAAGAGCCCAAAAACAGTAGATGGCCTACAACATAGAGGACAATGAAGAATTGCAACGGTTCCAATTAGCTTTATATCTAAGAGCAGAAATGAAATACAAAATAACTGACCCCTCAATACTTGCACATACCGCAACGCAAAGCTTGACAATAATCAAATGTCATCACGTGCTATCACTAATAACTAATATTCCCACTTCCAAAAGCACTCAAACAATTTAACTTGTATGAGAGGAATATAATCCAAACAGTACACCCATTTCAAGCTATATTAAGCCTTCAGCTGATAACAGCCACATTACCTCCATCTGAGTTACTAAAAGGCATCTGTGCCAAAGTAGTATATCAGCCAATAAATCTTAAAGAAAATGTACAAACTCTTGGAGCACAACGAGCAATAGATCAATATTTGATTGTATTAGTTAATGGTGTACCAACAAAAGATAACAACATTTGGCAACAATTAGCTGACTTGAACAAAGTTAGACAATTCCTACAACATCTAAAAGAAAACAATGAATACTACAAAGATAAAAACATAGAGGAAAACTTAAAATAAACCACCCAAGTAATTCAAGATTCACCAGCCACTGGCCAATTTGAATGTGTAGATCCTATTACTGCAACCATTTTTTTTACACCAGTATACAATTCACCCACTACACTCCAAAGATGCCATAGAAGATGCATTAGAAACATATCAAATGTGTCATGCCAAAGGATCCCCTATGAGCATATGGAAAAAAGAGTAGAAGCACTTCTGTTCCTCTACTATTTCCTACAGGTAAATGAGGAAGATGTGACGAAAGATCCACACAAATTAGTGCATAAGAATACCTATTTTTACAAATGTATTCTGAAGACCGAAGATTCAGTCAAAATGTAGAATACATTTTCCACCTTCTGTTTGAAAGTGAACTAGCAACTCTTCGTTATTGAGTGTCACACACATTAAAAACAGGCTCCAATTTTTTAAACATGTCCTCTACCTAACTGCTTCAAAAAATAAAAGACAAAGATGAAGTTTTGCAGTCAAGTATCACACATCTGTTGGCAAACATGCATGGTACAAAAGAATATTGGTTCCAACGTCATGCTGATGTACGTGTATGCTAAGGAACCTAGGCCCACCCAAATGGTTTGTTACTTCAAGCTGTGCAGAGTATGCATGGGATGACTTGCACAACTTCGTACGCACTGTAAACCAAAATAAATAAGGAATAGATATAAAAACACCAGCAGAACTCTGTTCTCTTGACATGTCAATGTACCATGGTTCTTTCAACATTGCTTCATTGCCATACTGTACTTCAACTGCAATAAAACTACCCCTCTGCACAGAGAAGTGCAGCACTTATTTTGGAGAAAAGAATATCAATTCAGAGGAGCACCACACATCCACATGCTTTTTTGGATAAAAGATGCTCCCAGATTGGGCCTTGACAGTGACGCCACTGTTTTACAGTTTATTAAAAAACATTACCTGTGACATCCCTTCAGAAACCACAGATAGTGACCTACACACACACATCTTACACTTCCAACAACATAAGTGTGGCAAATATTGCCGACGTAGGTAAAAACAAAGGTAAATACTATACCAAATGTCGCCTTGGCTTCCCTAGACACTTTTGCAAAAAAGGACAATAAATAGCTTCAAATCTTCTGTTAGACACAGCATAACAGGCAAATCCACTATACACACATACAACACTAAAAGGCATAAAACATCGAAGTACATCAATGATTACAATGCAATCTTTGCCGTCTTTCAGAATGCAACCATAAACATACAATACATTGCAGACAATTCCACTGCAGTTTCAAGATATGTCACAGCCTATCCTACCAAAGCTAAGAAAACAGAGCTAAAAGACCTCTGGGATGACATATCACCTGACAAAACACTGTCACAAAGAATATGCAGCTTTGGTATGAAAAGTATCTCCCATAGAGAATGTTGGTACTGCTAGGCTGCAGACTGTTTAACAGGTGTAGCCTTATATGGCAAATCTGAACGCATTGTCTGGTTAAACCTTGGTCCAGCTTCATTCCGAAATAGAGTACTAAAGTCCTACCAAGAGATAGAAACAATAGCCACAAATGATCCCAACAGCCAGGACATTTAAAACAAATGCAATTGACACATACTACCCAAACAGAAACATTGCTTTGGAAAACATGTGCTCTTGTGACATAGCTCAAAACTACTCCTACAAAAACAATGTCACACCAGATGAGACAACTGGCAAATATTCAGTCTCAACATGTGAAGGAAGCCTAGTAAAATTTACCAATCGCAGCCTAATTAATCATATAAAGTGATCATTTAAATCTCTGCAACACAGAGAACAGTATTATATGTCCCTACTGCAAGTTTTTAAACCTTGGAGAAAAGAAGAAGAATTATTAGGTGAATATGACTCATTTGAAATGGCACTCAAAGCAAATGAAAGCAGTGTATCAAATGCCAATTTCAAATAATACAAAGACATGTTGGACAATGAACGCCAACAAGAGGAAGAAATTGAAGCTCAACTAGATAAAGACACTCCTGAGGGCAGTCAATCTTCCCTAATGGAAACCAAGTACCACTTGGAGAACCACTCATTCACAATTAAGTAGAAAGAGCCATGGTAGAAAATACTGAGGTAGAATATAATGTGAGTGAATATAAACAATCTGAGGAAGACTTGACAGTGCTCAAATCACAGCTAAATGATGAACAACTCACCATTTATCTAGAAGTCACTAAAGAAATTAAATATGGATTTAAACATGAAACTAAAACATGTAGCTGTAAACATTATAAACCTCTGTTCCTTTGTGTAAGTGGTGAAGTTGGTTCTGGTAAAACATTCTTAATTAAACTAATCAGCACATTTCTATGAACCTTAACACACAACAACCTTTTGGCTGTTGTAACAGCCCACACAGGTTTAGCTGCCTACAACATAGGAGATGGAACTTTACAACAACTACTCCTCCTTCCAGTAGAACAACAAAATAAGTTATAATACTATAAATTATCAGCAGAGGGTGCTACTGAAGTACGCAGAATTCTGAAACAAATGAAAGTGCTCCTAATAGATGAGGTAAGCATGATTTCCAATTTCATGTTCGCTTCAATTCACCTCAGAATGCAATAAGTGCTAAAAACCGACTAAGAAGAACTGTTTGGGGGAAAACATGCTATTGTTTTTGGAGACCTCATACAGTTAACCCCAGTAAAAATTCAACCTATTTTCAAAACATTAGGACACAAACAATGCCGCAACACATTCAGCAGCATTGGAAATGTAAATCTCTGGCAGTACAGATAACTAACTCAAAATATGCATCAGCCTACAGACCTCTCCTATGCTAACATTTTAACCTCTTAAGTGCCAAGGACGAGTATGCTTGTCCTTTTTGCATAGACTTACATAATAGCCTATCATTTATTAAAAGAGATTAGAACTGGCATGCTTACAAAAGATGCAAAATCCATCTTAAATGCAAGACTAATACATGAGCTATGTGGGCGAAACACATTTTCTCTTGATGTCATGCAAAAGTGAATGCAACAAAATCTAAAATGCATGCCCTTAATGCACCCTTTGCAAGCTGTAGTCAATTAAATGAGACAATGTTAACAAAAGAAATGAAACCCATACTGTATATCAGCTCTACAGACAAACTACAAGTGCACGGCATGACACTCCTTATGTGTCAACAAGCAACCGCACAACTAAATACCTTGGAAAAATCTATCTCCAACACAACTGGATTGGAGAAAATATTAACTGTGTGCTTAAACAGCAGAGTCATTCTAAAATGTAACCTTGATGTAGAACAAGGTTTAGTTAATGGAGCAATTGGTACAGTTGTTGTCTTCCAAACATATCCATATGACAACAACATTCAGTTTTTTCACATCCATTTTGACAAACTTGCATGAGTTAAACAAATTGGCCGCACAATAGCATGTTTCCTTCTTATCAAAGATATGTAGGTACGCAGAGAACAATTTTCTCTTGTATATGCTATCACTATTCACAAATCGTATGGTCTAACCCTACATCACATGTTGATTGATATTGGAAGCACAGTCTTTAAGGAAGGTTTGAATTATGAAACACTTTCACATCTCTGTACACTCAATGGTCTATTCCTTGATAACTTTGATGCAAACAAAGTCAACACTGACATTCCTTGCATCTTTGAATACAACAGGCTATGTGCACTGTACACCCCATCAAGATATGTACCCTGTACCTCAAATAATACGACCTTTAAAAAGAAAAGTAATGCAAAGATGCAAAGAGAATATACAACATATCTCCCAACAATACCACTAAAGAAACAATGTCCAACTCCTTCGTCATCAAATAATACAACCACAAAACTGTCTGCTACAAACTCAACTGCACATTCATCAGAAAAGAAAGAGAAAAATATCTCTTCTCCCAAAGAATCTGCAGGCCCACCCAACGATGCAGACAAACACTCTCTGGTCCATTTAAATTCAGCAACACAACTGGAGTAAATTGATATGCAAATGTAACAATAAATCTTCTCTTCCAATTGCCACCAATTGTTTACAATATTTACTTAAGCGGCTCAGACCAGTTGTGTTTGCAAATGCTCGTCCTTCATAGAAATGCCACAAATAATCATCACATCACTTACAGTGTCTCATGTATGAGGCAAGAATTAGACTACTGTGCAGGAATTGTAACATTGACCATAAACACACAATCCTCAAGAATTCCTAATGTACTTATTACAAGTACTGGAAACCAAAAACATCCCTATGAATGCCATCTTTCAGATTTCATGCACATGGAAACATACATACACTCTCTGAAAAAATATTTCACAAGAGCACATCCCTAATGAACAATATGTATATGTATCCATATCAAATTGTGAATCCATTCCATTTCACCAGCTTCTGCTGAATGCAATTCATGTCATATTATGCCATTGTTGCAATACATACAATACATACAATCGGTTCAGTATACACATCTTCTCACATAGAAAATATGTCATACTAATGCTTCTGATAGGTACAATGCAGATGGTACCAAAAATTACTGTAAGCTTACACGCTTCACACACGGCTACATATCTCTTGGCAAGAACACCTTCACAACAGTAGGTATAATATACAAACTTGGTGCCACAACCACTCCAGGGCACTATACTGCATATGTCTAAAAACGAAGTGGTTGGTTTGAATGTAATGGCATGTCCGTTACACCAAAACCTAGGTTACCAGCAAATCTAACAAATGCCTAATTAATATTCCTTCAACCCAAAGTTACTCTCTAAACTGTAGCACAATAAACAGAATACACCAACAGGTATCTAACTACAGCCATAATACTACAGTAGTACTTTTAAAAGTCAAGATAGTTAGAATAAGTCAACAGGTATCTAACTACTTAAAAAATACCCTTCATTGCAATACACTTGAAATACGCCATCACAATTCTGCTTACTACAAAACGTCTTCTAAAGTCTAATGTAGTTAGAATACGCCAAAAGGTACATACTATCTCGCTTACACTGACATAATTGAAGTAGGGTTTATTAAATCCTCTATGGATTTTCTTTCCCAATGACCCAATAATTATTAAAGACAATACAACAACAGTGTACCACACAATAATGTTGTGCCAAACATAGTACATAGAATGCACTGTTTATGAGGGTCAGAAAAAGTAAATGTATTTGTAAAAATGTATGCTATTAAACCTTTTCAACTATATTGCTTAGCAAATTATAATGTTCTGTTCTCACAGGAAACAAACCAGTGATTCCAGATTGACTACCTTATACAACTAAGTAACGGTACCAAGTGTAAACAAATACATATTCCATAGTCACTATCCTCAATTATACTACAATTGTACATACCACATATGTTCTACTCCCCCTTCAGTACCTTTAATTACTATACACATACTACTATAATGGTTGTGGCCAGTGGCCAGATGCAATACACCGGCAAATAACAAAACTTGCCCTGAACCTTCAGCCATTGAATTGTTGTCCATGGACACCGAAAGTGACTGCGGACTCAAGGTACCTGCAGATCCTATTTTCACCTATATAAACAGCTCCATATCATCTTCATTCCATTCCCCTACCCTTTCTATACTCTTTTTCAATGTGTTTTCCAAGCTGTTCATTCACGGCACTGTCTGCGGACTACTGAGGCGGACTGGACCCAGATATCACTATATTGTTTTTACCTACTTGTTGTCTGTTTAAAAAGAAACGCTGGATGTATTTTCACCAAATTTGCATCAGGAGTGGTGGCTTGGTCCCGAAAGCGTGTTTTTGCAATTTGGTGTAAATCTGTCCAGCATTTTCTTTTAAGAAATGGCCAAAAAGTAGATAAAAAGAAATTAGTGATATCTGGGTCGGGTCGGCAGACTCACTTCCCGATTCGGGGTCCGGTGACACGTCTGGGTCAATCAGGGGGCGGTGTGATGTCTGGCAGGGGGTTCTGGGTGAGTTATGTTATTTGATGGTGACTTGTATGTACTTGTTATATGGTTTAATTTTATTTTGATGGTTGTGGCCAGTGGCCAGATTCTTGGGGGCATGGCGACACACACAGTATAGTAATATGTGTATAGTGATTATAGGTACTGAAGTGATTATTTGGAATATGGTGGAATGATATAATTGAAGTGTACATGGTATATATGATTGAAATAAAATTGAGGATAGTGCTTCTTGATGTCTCTGCCACCTTTCACATGGTCAAACATCATATCCTCATTAAACAGTTACACAATACCTTTTGCGTGAGTGCTTTGGTACAAACATGATGGCCCAGCAGAAATTACTCCTCTCACCTACTATTCAGTGTGCTTAAGCAGGTGGTGTGTTGCATCATACTGCCAATCAAACTGCCACTAAAGTCAATCATCTTTCATCACAACCACCGCAAACAACAATTTCTCCAGTATTGCAAAATTATTTTCTGTTCCCCCAAAACAATTTAGCTGCTTGTTCAATGTGTGGGTGAGAGTAGTTCAAACAAGAAGGATGACCACATATTTCTCCTCTGGCCTACTGCTCAATCTGCTAATGCAGGTGGTGTGTTGCATTACAGAGACAATTAACCAGCCACTAATACCCACCACCTGCGATCAGGGAAACTACCTTCAACAGTTTCCAGTATCCCCAAATTATGTTCTGCTGCTAGTTTTGTTTGTTGGTGTGCCCATTCAAATAAGTTGGCCCAGTGCAAATTCCTCCTCTGGCCTACTGCTAAGTGTGCTCAAGAAGGTAGTGTGTTTCTTCACACATCCAAATTAATCTGCCTCTAATGCCCACCACCTGTCATCCCCACCGCCACATCCTACAATGTTTCTGGTACTTCCAAATGATGTTCTGTTCCCCCAATGTTGTGGCAAATAAATGTATTTCAACGTTTTTTTGTGGGATCATGTGCTCAATCAAGCAGACCTTGGGTATCAATAGAAAGTACATTGTTGAGTTGCCTGGCAGAGAAACCAACATCTATTTAAAAAATCCACAATCAATCAACCTGTCACTAATGCCCACTGTTTAGGATTACCATTTCCAGAAATTGCTACAGTACCAACATGGTTTTTCTCCTCCCCCCTAAGGAGCTTCTGTGTGGGCATGTGTTCAATCAAACATCACCTCCATATACACAAAGTACATTTTTGAGGTGCATGGCAATGATAGTGACATCTCTCAAAATAATCCCAAAGTCTAAATTATATCCTCTTGAGTACTGCCTAAAATCACTCTAGCCAGGTTCTCTATTACTTTCCATACCCCTTCTCGTTCTCTCTGCTCTGCTAATCTTTCCTACTCTCGCCTCCTCCACCACCCTGCGCCCCCTCCTGCTTCCGCTCTTTCCAACTCCTCGCTCCCTTCCACTGGAACCGCCTCCCCCTCCACATCTGCTCTTCTCCCTCCTACGCTTCCTTTCACTCTTCTCTAAAATCCTATCTTTTCCATTCCCCTCCCTAACACCCTTTGCTTCCTCTCCTACTTCTCCCACCGCCTCATACCTCACCTCTTACTCCTGCACTTCCTTACCCTCTCCATCCTCTCTACTCCCTTCTACCCCTCCTCCGGCTCTTATTTAATCTTATCCATTCCTCTCTTCTTCCTCACACCATCTCGCCTTCCCTCTTACTTCCGCTTCTACCTCCACTAATAACTCCTACTCCCTCGCACACCTCTGTCCCTCTCCACTCCCTCCTCACCTCAGCAATATTGTAAATTGTTCCTTATACTGTTTTTGAGTTGTGATTCAATTGTCATCTTATGCTTGTATTTTTGCTTGTTCTCATGTGAAGCACTTTGGATTAAAGGGCTATATAAATTCAATAAAATACAAATAGAAATACAAAAAGTACCGTGGCGGATTGCCTTCTGGAAAGGGCGTAAATATCATTTGAGTTTTATGAATAATAACATGATGCAGGCCTTTCTATCTCAGAAAGATAACCTGCTAACCAGACAAGCCTTTCATTAAACTACATATCTAAAGCATAATGCACACCTGTGCCCTACTGCATCAGTATCCTCATCAGAACAGCCTGCTCTCCAGTGGCATGGAGCAGATTCAGAGTTCACAGGTGCTCTCTTGACAGTGTGGGTGTCAACAAAGTCAATTCAGCACAGAAGCAGGATTTAAAACTGCCACTCTACTCCAAAACCACAGAATTATGAGAGGTACTGTCCTGATGGTTGTACATTTAATCATAAGCTGTATCTGAGTTATGGTATGGTGACTGGTATGTCTCATAGTTATAAAAGCCACACATGATATAGTTGTTATTTATGTGAACCCAGCCCAGTCACTTACAGGCTGTCTGTATCCTCCCTAGCCTGGCTGCCTCTGAGATAACACGCAGGGCAGGAGTCTGTGGGAGTTGCCTCTCTTTTGATCCTTTGTGAGGTTGAGTAACACCTCTCTCCTGCAAAACAGTGCCTAAGCAGATGCTGCCCAGGGAAACTGGAATCAAAACACCAACCATAAACATAAGGACTAACCTAACAATAGGCGCTGCATACCAAAGGTCCTTTGATGCTACGCGTCTGTTAAGGGGATAGCGTTAGTGTAGACAGAGGGAGATTGGCACAGTTGTGGAATGTTTCCACCATCTTGTTTTTATCTGTACCTCTCCTTCCTTCTTGTCTCCTTTACTTTCTTTAGGACCGAGCACATTTGGTATGGTGCAAGAAGGCAAATGCCAATTGTCACAATAACCGGCATTGGACTCCTTAAAGCAGGGTTGCTTTTGTCAAAAGACCTATGGATTTTTGCCTTTAAAAGAGGGGGTCCCCCAATCCTTCTTTGATTCACTTTTTGACCAGCCAGGACTTACGGTAAAATGTGTTTGGACCTCTTTGGGAACGTTAGTCATTCCAAAGCGCCCAACCATTGAGGTGAAGGAGTGTTCCAAAGCAGTTGCATACTCTGCTCCATAACCACTCCCGAGGTTCATTGGGGTGACTCTTCCTGAGGACAGGGACCTGCTACTCTGCACCAAACCTCGGGAGAGTAGAACCTGAAAGGACCCACCCAGTCCTAGAGCCCCTGAAGGGTGCCTCAAAGCATCTGGAGGGCCAGATCAGACAGGATCTCTACTTTAATGCATCATAAAACACCCAAGTTGCATTTCAAACTGTGTTAACCACACTAGAAACAGAGGGCTGCTTTTGACACTTATTAAAACTTGAACAACCGCTGCCGTGCATCTGTCTAACTTGCGTACTGCTGCATTGTGTCAAGCAGAGCTTGTCACCTGTTCAGCTTGAACAACCTGTTCACTGCTGCATGTCTACTTGAATCACTGTATTGGATCACCTTGGTCACTGCATCGAACCAACAGAATTTGACTTTAACCACTGGAGCACTTATCACTTGCCAAACCAATGGCTACCAAAGTCTCATACTCACTCAAAACTCGACCTGACTCTGTGATCCATTCAAACTGTAAAATTCAAATGCTCAACCACGCCACTACTTCGAACACACTACCCGCCAGTTTGCTGCTAGACCCAGAACAACTCGCTGAACCCAAAAATGGCTTACCCCGTACAGCATTACAGCTTGAAGGATACTTCGATACTGTCAAACTGCTGAATATTGGATTAAGGTACTTTGAACTGACACTGTCCTCCTGGCCCACATTTTGTGACCCCAGAGGCTGGCTACGTCCCTCTTTCATCTTTTCCCCTAAAGCCATATCCTTATGAATTCCTTATTGCATTTTATGCCTATTTGTCCTTCCTGTTGAAAAACCAGAGTAATGCGTCATTACATAATGCTTTTCTCTGTATTTCCTCTACAGGGGTGTTTTTATATAGTGTTGTAAAGTTATTTGTACTTTGGTGTGTTTAATTAAAGTAAGACTTTGATTGGACATTACTTTTATTTTGGACTTTGCTGTTTGGTTTGCTACTGGATCACAGCCATACCCCTTTTGAGGGTATGTCCTTTGCTCTACCCACGTTACTCAAAAAGGCAAAGTAGGTATAGCTCTTAGCTGTGCCTGTTTTCCCTTTATGATTGGGATCAATGCTGGTTTGTAGAAGTGTAGGAGCTGAGTAGGAGGTTTAATCACTACTCATCATTGCACTCCTGCAGAGCAGAAGTAATTCGGTCACAGGCACACCATGCAATGATGTTTTGTTTCAGAGTCTAAACCTCTGTACCTATAAATGTAAGTAAAATGCTCCAGCTCTCAAACAGAAAAAGCTTCCTTTCCGTTTAAATGTTTCTTGCCTCTGTCTTTCCCTATAAATATATTAAATGTGCAAGCCCAAAAAACTTTAAGAAGAAAGAAAATTAATTGTTCCAGCTCTGAAATAGCAACAGACACCTGTCCACACATCCTTCCTTCTTCTCTGAAAGATTCCCAGTGATGGTCGCAGTGCTCCAACAAGCTTCCCTATATATGATCAAACGCAACTTTATTTGGCAGTTGGCGCTATATATATAACATACTTTACAGTTCATAATTACAGTGCAACTTCTCACATTTCATCAGACATCCAGAGAATATTCACAACAATATTAAATGTCCGATGGTCAAACACTTAAAATATAATACAGCTTGTTTATGGCCATTGAGAAGAATAAAAAGGGAGCTATGGAGGAGGTCTTAAGATTCAACACAGAACCATGTGGCAGACCATAATTATAGCGCCCAACTACTTGAGTCTTATTAACCAGGCTCAGTGTACACATTTAGAAACAGCGAATAGTGCAATCGAATCACTGGAGTTCAGACAAAGTTCCATGGCCTCCTGGGGCCGCCCTAAATTCTTGAGTTTAAAAAGGGGTACAAGATAGCAGCGTCTCAGATCGCCAAATTGACTACAAAATCACAGAAAGTTCATGATCAATTCATTAGCTACACATTCTGAGCTATTCTTCTCATCACATTGTGTGGTAAAAGAGGCTTCTTTCAAGACATTACTGCGCAGTTGTACATAGAGGTATTCCTCGAAGCCACGTACCACTTGTGAGCCAAATACATTCACTGTGTACTCAAGGCCAAGTAGTCCAGCTTCATCTGGTTAGGTCACTAGGTCGTGGTAAGCACGCTTCACCACCAGCCTAGTTAGTGAATTAATACTCTCGGGCCTCTAACATAGCTCAAGCAAATAAAGTTTGATAAGCTCTGTGTGGATAAACCAAAATCAGGGTAGTGACTGAGCCCACCGCTCAGTGATAGGAAGTTAGACAGACCCAATCCGTATGGTGCAAGATGTTCGTTTGACCACATCCTGGCCCAGTACAACACAGGTCTGCTAGCCAGTGCCCCCAATAGCGGGCCAATTGCACTCCATCCAAAGACTATCCATGGGGGCTCCCCTCGGTTGCATCAGGATTGCCATGAGGAATTCATTCTCTGAAAAATGGAGGGATGGTACCCCTAGGTGGCCCCACAACTCCGCTCCATACAAGGCTGCTGGGAGAGCTTGTGTTCTGTATAATTCCAGAACTTGCGATGTTGCCCCACTACCAAGGCTGCTAAAAAAATGTCTGAAGTCCCCCACAGTATATGTCCAGCGTCACAGTAGTCTTACAATGGTGGTTCGACAATTGGCAGCTCTCTAAAAACCGAACACCCAGATAGTCACAGGTGACGACTTGTTCCAGTATCTTACCCCCACACTCAATACCCAGTTTGACCCTTTTGGCCAACCTATGCCTACAGACCATTGCTTTTGTTTTATCCATGTTGATCGCCAACTTAAGACACATGCAATTCCCCATAAAGTTGGCAAAACCTTTCCTCAGACCCATAGGTGTGGTTGACAGGATAACTGCGTCATCTTCGAAGAACAGAGCTGGAAACCTTATCTGACCAAGTCTAGGGGCGTCAAGACTATCTTCCACAAATTCCCTGATTATGTGATAGATATGCAGTGAAAATAACAGGGGCGCAAGTGCACATACCTAATGTACTCCCTTCTTCACTGGGAAATACTTGGTCAGTTCCCCCCGCCCCCCGGTGTCCACCTCACTGAAGCCTTACTACCAGTATATAGTGTACAGATGTTATTGACAAGCTTGGTGGGTACACCCTTCCTAGCCAGTGCTTCCCACAGTAGCTGCTGTGGTACGCAATTGTAAATAGTTTGAAGGTGCACAAAAATAGCATAAATTCTGGTCTTATTTGGACAAGATCTTGTGGAAGTCTACCTGGAGATGGTTTATGGTTTTGCTCTCATCCATCCCCCATAAGAACTAAAGCGTAGGTCTTCCCTGCGCTGTCAAGCAGTGAGATGGGCCTGTTATTTCCAGGTACATGCCTATCAACCTTCTTATAAATAGGTACGATTTCAGCGTCTCGTCAAGAGGGCGGGACGATGGCAGAATCAACCACTGAATTAATTACCCGACACTATGTGGCAGCCCAGACCCTTACTTCATCCTGGAAGAGATCAATCAGCATCTTATCTGGGCCTGGGGCTTTCCCTTCCCCCAATGCCATAATGGCTACTTCCACTTCCTTAGGCAAAATTGCATCTTTCTCCACACCTTGTGTTTCAGGACTTTTGGCAGTGAGAGTAGCCCCACTGGCTGTCAGGCCACATTGGTAGAGGACCCTGAAATGATTGTGACATATCGGGAGTGATCTGGCACCTAAGAGGCTCTCTGAGCAGTCTCCAAAACCCAATAAGATCTCCCTCTCTGCATGATGACTGTAACTCGTCCCAAATTTCAGAGTTAAACTCAGTTTTCTTCCTTTGGGTCATAGCTTTATAATTAACCCTCAATGTGTGCAGGAGTTGCTAATCTATTCGGTTATCCACCTTCAAATAGTAGATCAGGGAGTCCCTGGCAGTCTTGCAGGCCTGATCGAATCACCTTGCAGACTTCTGGATCTCCTGTCACAACTTCTTGGCTGGGTTAGTTACAAAGCGGTGAATGGAACAGACCATGCTTTCATAGGCTTTGTTGGCGCTCTCCGGGATGCTTGCATCCCCACAGATTTCACTCAAATGCGATGCAATAGCTGCATACAAACTCAGTTTGGTCACCTCAAGATCAAGGGTAGCCCACTTAATCCTAAACCTGAAGCAGCCTTCAACTGCAATAGTAGAGCTCTCCAAAACAACCTGCACCACTTCCTTTTCTCAGCACACACCCTGGTTTCTCAGCACACCGGGATAGGGTCACTCTCCCCCCGCTTTTGTACATGCACACTGGCAATCCTCTCCCAGTCCTCAACACTGACAAATACATATTCAATCCAAGAGCTCCCAATTGGGCCTTCGAAAGTGAGGTTAGCAGGCTGGTCTTCACTAAACCGACTATTACAGGCCATCAAATTTACACCATATATTACACACACCACCTCAATAGCCAATGGGTGATTTCTCACAGGTTTCTCGCAAACCCCAGGGGGGATACACAGTGCCACATCAAACTCGCCCCAAAGCCCTTCTAATTCATCAATCTGCTCAAGTGCAAATCCCCCATAGACAACACCCGGGGCTACAGCCTTTTCATAGCTTTTATTCGGAGATGGTCTGACACATTGTTTTTAAACTTTCCAATTGGGGTACAGCCATAGGGTCGGTTATAAACATTAAATAGAAGCATCTTCTCCCTCCTCCCCAGGTTGCCTCAAGGCACTGGAGGTCAGACGACACCATAGGTTTATCCACAGAATTGAGGCCCAGCGTGGGCTTACCAATATTAGCAAGCCACCCTTAGGTCTCCCTCTTCTTCCCTTAGATGCCCACCTAGAGTATGACATGAAACCTTGGAACAAAGTGGATGATATTTCCCAGGCCTCATGCAGACAAACCACATTGAACGCATGGATAAAGTTCAACCATCCCGGGTCCTTCAGATGCCTATGAAGACCTCTCCACATTCCATGACAGGATTTTTTGAGACTCGAGACTCCCCATCACCCCTATTGGCAAGATAGGGCGCTCAAAAGAAGTGCTTGACCCCTCGGGTCAATTAATGTCATCGAGGCCAACCTCCCTTCTGGGGGAGGATAGCACTTCCATTCTGAAGGTAGTAGGTCAAAGACTTGATCCAGGGTTGGAACAGAGGTTTGGGCTAGGGGGGCATGCTATCAGAGAGATCTGTGAACCAACCGGTGGGTAGGTGTGCAGCTCGACTGATAGGAGACCATCCACCAGTTGGCCATTTGTCACAGACACCTGCATGTAGTCCTCTGTGCCTCAAGGTGCAGTCCTCCAGGTGTAGTCCTCTGCGCCTCCAGGTGCAGTCCTCCTTTCGCACCTGAGGATATCCTCTCGTATAATGGATCTGCACCCCCTCACATGCCTTAACCAGTGGATGACTTTATTCACAAGGGCTTTCTTGCTTTCAAAGGTTCCTCGCTGCAAGCAGGGAACATTCACCATATAGATATAGCACAAGGAGCCTCTCCTGTCCCCCACTTGCCCCTCCCCAAATCCTCTGATTGGGGCTGTCCCCAGGGCTGCATCCTGGCTGGCTCTGGACCCGACAGATCCTCGCCATTCCTCACTGGCATCCCTGGTGGATGGATGTGGGAGCACCTGTCAATCATTTCCCTTAGAGCACTGAGGGTCCCATTGCTGGACATTATATTCCTGCTTCCTGATTGATCGCTTTGGGTGTGAGTTGGTCCTTCCATTGTGCCTACTTGCCAGGTAGGATGCAGCCCCTAGCCACAGCCAGTCTCAGGTCAATTTGGGGGTATCCCTATACCAGCTTCCCCCCTAAGCTGTGGGATTGTCATATTGTTCTTGAGTTGCCCATACGTAGATGTTAGCCCAGCCTCCATGCATGGTTCAAGACACCGAGGGTTGCCCTTCACAGGGTTTTGCTATAAGTGTATTTGTTAGAGCCATCAGTTGGGAGACCCCACTCTTAAGCTGGGTGATCGCTGGCCTGAGGACCTCCAACTCCAATGAGAAGACCTTCATGGGCCACGGGTGCATGCAATGTTTGGGCAGGTTATATTGTCTATATGGTCGTCCCTGGGTCCCTACCGTTATGGAAGCACTTTCTTCAAGTACCTCATACCGATTTTTTAGCACAATTCCTGGGGCCACTACCACTTCCTTGGTTAACCCCATTTCTGGTTTGTTTCCCGTTTCCAGGCAATTCAGGCCATTAGGCCCCCTGGAAGCAGGTGCGTTACTTCCAACGGGATAGCATTAGCTTTTGTCTTGGCACTGGCTCTTTTCCTCTTTAGCCTGGGCCTCTGGATCTGAATCTGATTTGTTGCTGCTACAGCAGCCGTACTACTGACCTGGCCCATATCCCTTGGTTGCTGATGGCACTCAATTACCCCCCACCGAAGCCAATGGGCCGCCTTCCAGGTTTGTAACCGATATGATGTAGTTGATCCCCGGTCGCTCCCCCTCTCCATTGTTCTGCTCACATCTACTAGCATGGACAATTGGCACCGCCCATGGCTCCTTTTGTTGGCTATCATGTTTTGGGCTGTTCTGCAACCTCGATTGACTCTGGAGGGGAGTTTGCCACGCAGCTGAATGGCCCCCTCATAGCTGGCCCCCCTTAATCCTGAGGGGTTGATTGTAGCCATGGACCCGGGTGGGTGCCGGGACAGTGGTTGGGACAATGGCTGGTTGTCCATACCTTCAATCCCCTCGAGAAAGCCAGGGATCACTGTAATCAGTAAATTAAGCTCCTTAATGGGGTTAAAAAGTAAAGAAAAGTATCTTGCCATCTCTAGGTGAGGCAGGGGTGGTAGATTTCTGCTTGCCCATCTCCTAGCGGGGAACTCAAGAAGCCCATGCCCACGCCTGCCCGCTCTCCTCTTGGATGTTACAATTATTATTATTGCTCCGCCACAAGGTTCTCTGTTCAGCAATCCACTAGGGGAAACATAGAAATCACTCACCGCTGATATACCCCCAGTTGTCAAACACCTTGCAGGCACCAAACACCTGCGCCCTTGACTGTGGGTTTCACCATAGCGGGCACGGAAACACCAGATAAAGGCTTGGGGTGTGGCCAAAGTGCTGTAGCATGGAGCTACTTCCTCTCCCTCCTCTTGCTCTAGGTGCCAAACACCTGCACCCTTGAGCGTGGGCTTCACCCTGGTGGGCCCGGGAACACCAGATAAGGGCTGGGGGTGTGGCCAAAGGTCTGTAGCGTGGAGCTGCTTCCTCTCTCTCCTCCTCCTCCAGGCACCAAACACCTGCACCCTTGACTGCAGGCTATATAGCACGATAAATCTGCCTGCCCAAACTCATTTACACAAATCTCTTAACAGTTTGGGAAGTTTGGTGAACCCCAAAAACAGTGACAATGTGGGTGATTCAGGATTCAGAAGGATAACTCTGCCCATGCTTGCTGATGTGTATACACAAATGTGATTAGCTGGCACGAGAATGAAAAATGTGTGTGTCCATAATCTTTGATTTAGATCTTGTTCTAGGCATGTCCTGACCCCAGCAAGGGCAAGGAATCTCCCAAAAGATACAGAATATCCTCTTTCCAGGGGAACAGTCTGCACGTGTTGCTGTAGGGTTTGTTGACATGAATGTGCACTCAAGGGTGCAGGGAAATAGACATTTGCATGAAACCTTATAAAAAACAAAATCAGCACACTCTGATTATTGCTGAAAGGTTTTAAAGTCCCATTCAGATGTGGCAAATCTGTAAAACATTCAGAATAACACATTTTGTGTTCAAATTCTCTTCTGAAAAAGGCATGAATGTCTTGCACCAACACCACTGAACAGATTGATACCAAACTTGCACAAGAAGTTGGCAGATAGTTCAACTGTGCTCAGAGTATTTCTGAAGGGCATTCCCTGGGCACAATATAGTGGGGGTGACCCATTCCAAACAGAAGGTGCGTTTACAATGCTTCCTTGCATGACCAAAGGCCATACCCTAAATACAGTGTAGACTGGGCATCACTGAAAGCCCTACTCAGTGGACACTGTGGGTATATGCAATATGCCGGTTTCTCTGAGCACAGTGAGACAGTGAGCGCAAGGCATGGTTGCCATACCCTGAGTTTTGTCTGGCTATATGTGCCATGGTGAACATTCAGAAAGAGTGTATACATGGGACTTGGTTGCAGGGTTTGCCTAAATGGGCATGTTGGGTGTGTTTATGATGCTTGGACCTCAGGCAGAGTGCCCAGTGGGCACACCAAGATGTCATGTCCAGTGGGAACTAGTGTATGTGTCTGTGTGTGTTTTGTTTCCAGGATATTAGTATGGTATGATATGATATGATATGATGTGGCATTTATAACACACAAGTGCTTCTAGGAGCAACAAGACAAGGAGGGGGAAACAAAGGGAGGGCAAAATAACAATCTCACTAGGCCTTGTGTCATTAAGATCACGCACGTCTGGGGAAGAAGGAAGGGCAGAAGTGCTGGGGGGAGGGGAAGGAGGAAGTGCAGTTAACTCACAAGTGCAGCCAGCGGGTGGCTCGTTAGTGCAGATAGAAGGGACTGTAGGGTTGCATATACAGACCCTTTAGTGCTGGGGAGCCCAGAAGCAGTGCAAGGGCAACTAGACGTGCAGGAGTCTGGACCAGAGTTCAGAGGGTGACCAGGTGACCAGTGCATGGAGCAGTCAGGTGCATCAGCAGGGGAGAGGAAGAGAGAAAGCAGAAGCAAAAAGGAAGGTCCTGAGTTGCTTCCAGCACTGAAGGTGGTTCTGCTCAAGTTTGAGAGAGACAGCGAGGCTGTTCAAGAGGGATACCCCAGCTGAGGAGATAGATTTGCCCCAGCTATCTGCTTGGAGAAACGTCTGACCCTCAGAGAGTTGGAGGTGGATGAGTGGAGAGCTCGAGAAGGAAGACATTTTGGAAGAGAAGGTTGGAAGTGGAGCAATCCAAGGCCTCAGAAAGGCCTGTGGATGATGCAGAGGGTCTTGAAATTGATCCTTGCAGCCAATGGGAGCCAGTGAACAGGTTTCAAAGGTAGAGAGATACCATCCCTGGGCTTGAGGACAAGGACAAGTCTCGCAGTTCTGTTCTCGATTGGTTGTAAAGGTCAAAGAGTAGAGGCAGGAAGATTTAGAAAGAGGCTATTACAATAGTCCAGCATAGAGAGGACAAGAGATTTGGTGACAATGAGCTTCTGGGGGAAAGTGAGAAAGGGAAGAATACCTCTGAGGAGGGGCAGCTGATAGATTGACTTCTTAGAGATGTCAGAGACATTGTGAATCTAAAATCAAAAATATCGAGGCTGAGTACCCCAAAAGGAAATTCACCGGACACGCATTACAAAGGAACATACAAAGTACTTTATTTTATACTGAATCCAGTTACTAAGAACAGAGCAAAAATCAGATAGCTATCGGCCCTCAGTGCAACACAATGAACTCCAGCGTGGTTCAGTGTGTTCAGTGAGAGACGCTGTACATTATAATGCATTGGTTTTTATACTCTTTGTGAGCACGATGTCCAGCCCTATTTTGGGTTAATATTCCTCTAATGCATTACTGATCTAGGGTTCATGCCAAGTCTTGCATATCCGCATATAACTGGTTTGCTTTTAATACATCTATCAACAAGCCTCTACGGCAACTGTGTATTCCGGGATTTTCCTTGCAAGTCTTCTCAAACATTAATACAATGTTGCTAAACAAGTGTTCTACGTTCAGTATTTCAATACATTGTTTTAACATATGCTCGTGGATTAGTTTCATTGCACGAGTAATCCTTTTACACACAGGTCAACGAAGGACAAGGTCTCAGTTCATGACCTCAACAAGTGGCCTGCAGGCAAGTTACACCTTAGCTACCTACAGAGGTCAAGACAGCCATGTTGTATTTCGGAATGACATCGTCCACCATTTTAACTCACAGGGTGACTTTATAAAGCAAACCTAAAATGGCGGATTAACCTAAAATGGCGGCTTACATTGATTTTAAGGTCAGGACCTTGCAACACGGATTTCTTCACAAGCGATTTATAGGCAGCTTGGCGTAGGCCAATATACATATTTCATTGCAATAGAAGGCACGATAAAATTTCTCATTTGACAACGTGAGGAGAGAAGGAGAGGGGGGAGTCAAAGATGACACCAACGTTCTTAGCCTCACAGGAAGGAGCAGGAAGAGGGCCCAGAGTGGGTGGCCAAAGAGAGAGTGGAAAAGAGGGAGTGGGTAGGCCAATGAGGAGGATCTCAGTCTTACTGGCATTAAGGCAGAGATCTTTGGCAGTACACCATTCCTGAATTGCAGCCAGTCTGGTGTGAGAGAAGAAGCAGAGGTGGCTGAGGGGAGCCTGAAAGAGAGCTGAGTGTCATCCGGGTAACACTGAAAATTGGAGTAGAAAGCAGCGATGCGGTGGGCAAGAGGGGCCAGGTAGTGGTTGAAGAACCAGGGAGAGCAGTTTACCCTGGGGAACACCACAAATAGAGAGAGAGATAGCAGAGAGGAAAGAACCCAGTTGGACCTGAGAGGGTCGGTTGGTAAGAAAGGTAACACCAAGGTTGTCACGGATGCCATTGAGAAGGGTGGCATGGTTAACCGTGTCAAAAGCAGAAGATACATTGAGGGGAATGAGGACAGAAGGAAGATCAGAGTCAAGATTGGAGAACAAGTCTTCACAGGTGTTCAGGAGAGCAGTTTCTGTGCATATGGCAGCTCTGAAGCCAGACTGTTGGTCATGGAGGCAACCAACAGATGCACTATGTAGATTGAGCTGGGAGATGGCCAGCTTTTCCAAGAGTTTGCCCACGAAAGGAGTGATGGGGATCGGGCGATAGTTAGCTGCAGAGGAACGATCGGCTTAGGGCTTGTTTAGAAAGGGGTGCACAAGAGAGTGCTTAAGGGGCAGAGGCGTTGCTGGGGGGGGCTGAGGGGGCTATAGCCTCCAGTCTTTTGGTTGTAGCTCCGGATAGAAGCTCAGATGCTACAACCAAAATGCTAGCTAGCCCCGAGTCCCGCCAGTCCCGAAATTAGCTCAGACCCTGATCTTTTCCAGACCTAGCATCACCCCTGTTAAGAAAGTTCCAGTGGCAAAGGAGTGATTGCAGAAGGGAAAGCTATGCCCTCAACCCAATGACCATTATTCCTGGAGCCCTAGGTACAGTGCACACTTTTCATTTCTGCAGAACATGCACATTGAGGACCAATGGAGTGCTAACAATGCTCTGGGCAGAGTGGGCACACCTACTAAGGTAACTGTGCCTGCAGTTGTGGACAGAATGTCCAATGGGAATAGCTGTCCAGAGTGCATTGTAGGTATGCTTACTGTGTCTGGGCTATGGCTTAAGGGTAGTCTTAGTATGTTAACTGTGCCTGGATCATATGAGACATTGTCCTTATGGAAAATGTTAATAGCACTCTTGGTCAAGGCACCAGATACATACTCGAAGATCAAAGAGTTCGAAAAGCATCATGTTACACATGTATCTTTCCAGTTCCAATGTATTCAAAGTCAGAGATATATTTAGTTGCATGAAATCAAAATAGAAATCAAATGAATGGCCTTCACTATCAAACAAGGCTCGTCAGCATATTGGGCCCTTACAGAGTAGCAACGTCCCTACACTGTTGCTGCTCTTTAAAGAGGATTTGAGTATTCTCATTGAGACAATGAGGATCATGTTGCTATAAGCGTTCTATAAAAAAAAAAAGCTTGCCCTTCCCGCATAGGCATAGAGAAAAGAAATGCTGTCACTGTTAAAGACAGTTGGCATGTGCTGCCATCTGTCATGCCCCACCAAATAATTGGATACATCATTTGTAACCCCAAAAACATCTATATAGGTGATTACTAAAGCAAGGCGTGCAACATAGCCATGCATAAAAGGCCATGTGCGTGTTGCCTGCAAGACTTGTTTTGCAGTTTTATTGCTTATGGTTTGCTATTATTTTTCTTCGATTTGTATTCTTAAACAATAATAGTTTTATTGTAAATAATCCAGGGCTATTTTAAAATACACAGTACAGAAAAAAACGGAGGATTGCATTGTAATCTGATATAGTGTTGTGACATAATATTATGATGTCAATGTTACAGTTCCATGAGATATTGTTACATTTATCCTATTCCCTTTGGCATCAGGACCTTCTGGTGACCCTAGGGGGAAATTGGAAAGGAGGTAGTGTACAGTGAGGTGTCCTGCAGTACACTCAAACGTTAAATATACGGGATGCCTTTACTACGAATTGTGTTTCCCACAGATTCCCTGTCTTTTTCAGTGGTTGGAAAGCAAGACATTCTTGACGGGTGAATATACAAAATAAACAACACACTCATGTTTCAATTCCAACAACTCTTAAAACCACCACTTCATTCTTGGTGTTTTCATTTATTTGCCGTTCTTGTTTAATATGAACTGTACAATTTCCAAACACATAATCATTCTACACTTAATAATGCCGTTGAGATAGGAAAATTCAGCAACAAAACCCGCAGTTCAAAAGCCCAGCGTTTCACATAATCACGCATAAGAAGGAAGACATTTTCAGCTCATGGAGAAAGATGGTGTTACGAGATTAGAAGCAGTCTTTAGTACTGGAGGGTGCATAATATCCCACTTTTACTACGGCAGAACTCTATTAACATGTGCAAAAAGGTAATTCAGTCTGTCAGTCGCTGATGATATGCTGTACAGCACAGAGTTTCTGAATGCTGTCATATTTCATCACGTTTTCTTTTTTCCACTCTTTTATTATGGAGTAAGTTCTGTAATGAACACCACACAGAAAAACACCCAGAGAGATTATTGCACAATGTTCTGGGTGATGACATGAACATGACACTCACAGGGTAATTCATAGAAATTCGCACAAAAGTGGCGCACACGACTGGCGCACAGCGTGCCCGTGCGAATGTCTGCGCCAGCCGCTTTCGCTAAAATCGATTTCCGCGCACAGCGTATTCATGGATTTTTGCATCCAAAACCAGCCGTGGCGCAGTGTGGCGCAGCGACCCTGCAGCAGCGCCAGTTACGCCCCCAAGAATGCCCTTGCGCAAGGAAAAGCCTTCAAAATCCCCAAATAATCGCAAAGGGCTGCTCTAACCCTGGACCAGTTCACAGGGCTGGCAAAGAGCAAACGCCAAGTGGGGAACGTGTATTTCAGTGGTTCGCGGGAAGTTCCACACGCGATTGTCCTGTGTACGTGTGCATCAGGGGTGCACGGGAAGTATTACACGCAAAATCAGCAGGGTACGTGTATTTCAGGGGTGCGCGGGAAGTATCACACGTGATTCCAGCAGGGTACGTGTATTTCAGGGGTGAGCGGGAAGTATCACACGCGATTCCAGCAGGGTACGTGTATTACAGGGGTGCGCGTGAAGTTCCACACGCAATTTCCACAGGGCACGTGTATTTCAGGGGTGCGTGGGAATTTCCACACGCGATTGGCCCCGTGCGAGCAGGGTACGTGTATTTCAGGGGTGCGCGAGAATTTCCACACCGGATTTGCCCCGTGCGAGCAGGGTACGTGTATTCCAGGGGTGCGCGGGAAGTTCCACATGCGATTTCAGCAGGGTACGTGTATTGCAGGGGTGCGCGGGAAGTTCCACATGCGATTGGCCCCGTGCGAGCAGGGTATGTGTATTTCAGGGGTGCGCGGGAAGTTCCACACGCGATTTCAGCAGGGTACGTGTATTTCAGGGGTGCGCGGGAAGTTCCACACGCGATTTCAGCAGGGTACGATTCCATCAGGGTACGTGTATTTCAGGGGTGCGCGGGAAGTTCCACACGCGATTTCAGCAGGGTACGTGTATTTCAGGGGTGCGCGGGAAGTTCCACACGCGATTTCAGCAGGGTATGTCTATTTCAGGGGTGCGCGGGAAGTTCCAGACGCTATTTCAGCAGGGTATGTGTATTTCAGGGGTGCGCGGGAAGTTCCACACACCATTTCAGCAGGGTATGTGTATTTCAGGGGTTCTGGGGAGTACTACACGTGAATTGGCCGTGTGGGTCCTCCCAGGTGTTCGCTCTACAACCTCCTAAGCCCCTGCAGGCAGCCCACACCACGGGGGACTACCCTGCAACCCTGCTCATGTCCCGCAGGCAGCCCATCCACCATGGGCATGCCCCCCAGCCAACCCACATGTCACCTTGCACTACTGATCAACAATGCATGTCTCCCAGCACCCCCACCCCCCAGCAGTCAGGGGCACCCTCCACCAGGCCCCCATTCATGTCCCCTATTACCCCCACCCCCCAGCAGTGCAGGGGCAGCCTCCACCAGGCCCCCACTCATGTCTCCCACCACCCCTACCCCCCAGCAGTGCAGGGGCAGCCTCCACCAGGCCCCCACTCATGTCCCCTATTACCCCCACCCCCAGCCACCAGGGGCAGCCTCCACCAGGGCCCCACTCATGTCTCCTACCACCCCCACCGCCCAGCAGTGCAGGGGCAGCCTCCAACAGGCCCCCACCCATGTCTACCACCACCCCCACCCCCCAGCCACCAGGGGCAGCCTCCACCAGGCCCCCACTCATGTCCCCTATTACCTCCACCCCCCAGCAGTGCAGGGGCAGCCTCCACCAGGCCCCCACTCATGTCCCCCTGCACCCCCACCCCCCAGCAGTGCAGGGGCAGCCTCCACCAGGCCCCCACCCATGTCTTCCACCACCCCCACCCCCAAGCCACCAGGGGCAGCCTCCACCAGGCCCCCACTCATGTCTCCCACCACCCCCACCCCCCCGCAGTGCAGGGGCAGCCTCCACCAGGCCCCCACTCATGTCTACCACCACCCCCACCCCCCAGCCACCAGGGGCAGACTCCACCAGGCCCCCACTCATGTCCCCCTGCACCCCCACCCCCCAGCAGTGCAGGGGCAGCCTCCACCAGGCCCCCACCTATGTCTACCACCGCCCCCACCCCCCAGCCACCAAGGGCAGCCTCCACCAGGCCCCCACTCATGTCTCCCACCACCCCCAGCCCCCAGCAGTGCAGGGGCAGCCTCCACCGGGCCCCCACTCATGTCTACCACCACCCCCACCCCCCAGCCACCAGGGGCAGCCTCCACCAGGCCCCCACTCATGTCTCCCACCACCCCCACCCCCCAGCAGTGCAGGGGCAGCCTACACCAGGCCCCCACTCATGTCTACCACCACCCCCACCCCCCAGCCACCAGGGGCAGCCTCCACCAGGCCCCCACTCATGTCTCCCACCACCCCCACCCCCCAGCACTGCAGGGGCAGCCTCCACCAGGCCCCCACTCATGTCTCCCACCACCCCCTACCCCCCAGCAGTCAGGGGCACCCTCCACCAGGCCCTCACTTATGTCCAACTCATGTCTCCCACCACCCTCACCTCCCAGCCACCAGGGGCAGCCTCCAGGAGGCCCCCACTCATGTCTCCCACCACCCCTACCCCCCAGCAGTCAGGGGCACCCTCCACCAGGCCCCCACTCATGTCCAACTCATGTCTCCCACCACCCTCACCCCCCAGCCACCAGGGGCAGCCTCCACCAGGCCCCCACTCATGTCTCCCACCACCCCCACCCCCCAGCCACCAGGGGCAGCCTCCACCAGGCCCCCACTCATGTCCCCCACCACCCCCACCCCCCAGCAGTCAGGGGCACCCTCCACCAGGCCCCCACTCCTGTCTCCCTGCACCCCTACCCCCCAGCAGTCAGGCGCACCCTCCACCAGGCTCCCACTCCTGTCTCCCAGCACCCCCACCCCCCAGCCACCAGGGGCAGCCTCCACCAGGCCCGCACTCATGTCCCCTATTACCTCCACCCCCCAGCAGTGCAGGGGCAGCCTCCACCAGGCCCCCGCTCATGTCTACCACCACCCCCACCCCCAAGCCACCAGGGGAAGCCTCCACCAGGCCCCCACTCATGTTCCCCTGCACCCCCACCCCCCAGCACTGTGGGGCACCTGCCAACAGGCCCCTACTCATGTCCAACTCATGTTCCCCTGCACCCCACCCTCCAGTACTGTGGGGCACCTGCCAGCAGGCCCCCACTCATGTCCAACTCATGTTCCCCTGCACCCCCACCCCCCAGCACTGTGGGGCACCTGCCAGCAGGCCCCCACTCATGTCCAACTCATGTTCCCCTGCAACCCCACCCCCCAGCATTGTGGGGCACCTGCCAGCAGGCCCCCACTCATTTCCAACTCATGTTCCCCTGCACCCCCACCCCTCAGCACTGTGGGGCACCTGCCAGCAGGCCCCCACTCATGTCCAACTCATGTTCCCCAGCCAACATGTCATCACAATCTAGATCCCCGGTCCTTATGGTCAGCCTCCAAATGCAAAACACCCACCCGAGTATTGCATCCAGCCACTCAGAAATGGCAATAACATGATAGAACAGCAATTGCAAGTTTGGAAATGAACACATGTCCCTCACATAAATCCAATAGGTGTCAGTGAATCTCAAAACCCATATCATGATATGCATGAAACCAATGAGATGATACTACACATTGAAGTTTGATCAAAAAATATGTATTAAAGAAAACATTAATTGAATCAAAAATAAACTAACAGAAATGGGAATGTAAAAAAAGTAAAAAGAAGCATGTCCATGAAAAAATGCAAAACCAAAAATCAGAATCCAAAGGAATGGTGTCCAAAGTCACAGTCCAGAAAAGAAAATCCAATGGGAAATTTTAATTGAAAGCCATTGCTCCATGGGTACATTGTAAAAAGAAAAGAAAATCCAACAGTGAACTATGTACAAGTTGAACAAGCCATGATCCCAACATAAGAAATGAAACCTATCTAACAACACTACCTAATAAAAAATAACTATATACAAAAATGTGGCCCATTGTCCAAAAGGTCCAAAGAAAATGCAAAAACAAAGGAAACCTAACACTAACTACATAACTATTTACATGGGCAGCGGGCTAGTCCAACGGCTCACTGGATGTTGTCATGGGCCAGGGCATCATCGAACTCCTGTTCAATGGCTTGGAGCCGGGCATGTTCCCTGGCCCCGAGGTCTCGCAGGGATAAAGCAGTGTCCAGCTCCAACTCCCTGCGAAGACCCTCGAGGCACTCAGCCCGCCTCAGCGCCCTCCGCATGGAGTTCTCTGCCCTGACTATTTTGAGCCGTTCCTCCTCTGCCCGCTGCCGCTCCGCACCTATCTGCTGGCCAAACCGCTCCCATACGAAAGCCACTCCCATTCCAGGGTTCTCCTGCCCTCCGGCCGATGCCTGCACCCCTGATGTTGATGGCCCCGAGCCATGATTCCTCCCACGTGGAGCCTGCCACTGCCTCCGACGCAACTGCCTGTGCCAGCGCGACGGCATCCAGGCTGATGGTATCCACCGACGCTGTCGTGCACGTGCCCTGCCCGATGATGCCGTCACATCCTCCATCTGCTGGGGTCCAGTTGCTGGTGTGTCCACCCCTGCTGGACCTCCGACTCCCGACTGTGGCAGGGATGGGATCCCCACCGAGCCGGCTGCATTGGTCAGGGCAGGTCCACAGGGGGCCCTGGTGGCATCTGGGCCAGAAGACGGCATGGAGAACGACTGGTGCATAGTCTCCACAGAGGAGGAGAGGGTCACCAGATTAGCCGACACATGTAGGAAACCCCCGACCATGGTCGTTCCCAACTGGGCCACGTCGGCACGGTGCTCTCCGTGATGACGGGCATGCTCCTCCCGGGAAGCACGCACCTCATCACGAATTGCATCTGTGCGCAACGCGACACCAATCAGGACCTTCTCTATACGGCCAGGGGTCCCCTCGTACGCAGGTGGAGGGGAGTCAGATGACATGGACATCCCCCCTACCTGCGGATGGGCCTGGGATGGGGCATCCCTGCTGGTTCATGGTGGTGCAGTCACAGTGTCAGGGACAGTGACATGCACAGGCCCCTCCACGGCGACCTGTGCTGCCTCCTGCCCCTGCCCCTGGACTGCAACACTTGCACCAGCAGGGATGCCCCCACCAGGCCCCATGTGCGCCTCAGGAGCGGCCTCCTCCTCCTCTGTGGAAACCACCAACCTGGATGGCTCCACCCTGTCTTCCACCGTTGCAAGCCCCTGTGGGGGCTCACCCACCCCTTCCGCTGCAGCCGTGGGGGCATCCCCGCCGCTTTGATCCACAGAGCCGTCTCCGCCCTCTTCTTCACGTGGTGCTGTGTAGAGGGAGACATAGAACACAAGCATCAGGGTACTGTACAATGGTTCCCTAGACAGGAAGCAATTGCAGATGAGTGGCACTGTCAAAGATCACTTCCATCATCTCCCTCCACAACACATGGCTCAGTGCAGGTAAAACACATGCGATAACAGGCATGGCGCATGCTATGGACATTAGCATACATGTCCAAGTGATTCTTGAAACATACACTGTTGTTTTGGAACTCACATGCATCATGTGCCATGCCTATCACATGCACACACTTCACCCTAGTTTCATCCATCTGGCCTCGTACACCACAGACACAGTGGATACAAGGATGACTAGGCTGCATCAGTGAACCTGAACATTGCGACAGACATGTGTCATGCATCCCTGTCATTCACAAGTCACAGACACGCAGGTCAGACACACAGACATGGACAGCATACATGTACATGGCATCAGCACCCATCCCTCACCCATGTCCAGGAACAGAGACTGGCATGCTTTCATGTGGCCATTCCGCATAGGGCAACCCATGTTGTATTTGAACACATGCACCAACCGTGTGGTTCACACAATACTGGTCTCACATGCATGACGTCCCTGCACACACACATGCATACATGGCCTATGTCACACATACAAGTATCAGACAACCAGCACACTGCGACATGCCCTATCTCACACAGCAATGCTTGGTCACTTACCGTTCAACTCCAGACGGGTCTGCCTCTCAAGGATCTGGGCGTGGAGCGCTGGGCCTACGCATTCCAGAACCCTCATCTGGATGGTACTCATGTGGCACCGGCCCCCCTCCACGAGGCGCCGGGCCTTCAAGAGGGTCCTGGACCTGCAGTCATCCCAGCGCTTCTCGACATGTTGGTAGTCGCGGACTGCCACCCCCTCCGCGTTGATGGCAGTCACGATGTCCGTCCAGATCCGAGTCCGTCCTTCCTTGTTGGCGCGCTTACTTCCGAAGAAGGCATCATACTGCCCCAGGACTTGCTCCACTAGGACACCAACTTCGGTGGCAGTGAAGCTGGTGCCCCTCTGCCTCTCTGGCCGGGGGTTGCCAGTGGTGCAAGAAGTTGCAGTGCCCGACATGGCAACCCCAGAGGCAGGAGTGGGTGGGCAACTGGGTCCTGGGGCTGGGCTGTGGAGCGATGGTATCCCAGTCGGGAGTCTTCTGTTCCAGCAGGGGTGTACACAGCAAATGGACCCCTGCAGATGGCTGATGTGCAGGCACCAAATGGCAGGGCATGGTGGCAGCAGGCAGGCAGGCAGGCAGGCAGGCAGCAGCAGATGGCTCGTGGGAGGCTGCTCGGGGCTCTGGGGGGCAGTAATTCGGCCTTTTGGGCAGGAGCGTGGTCTTCCGTGTGCTTACGCATGGCCAGCTTGATACGGAGTGATTTGGCATGTGAAAAACCTGCACGTCTGCGTGTAAATCGAGGAAAGGCCCTTAGCACGTATGCACGTCAGCACGCATATGCGATTTCATTGGACCAAAGGCCCTTAGCGCGTGAGCGCGTCTGTGACGTGAGGCACGCGGGTGTTTCCCTCATTACACGTGATGACAGAGCACACGTGGATTTCCACCAATCGCGTGTGGAACTTCCTGCGCACCCCAGAAATACACGTACCCAGGCCAATCGCGTGTACGCTCACTTCCCTCCGATTACACGCGATGACACTCGGACGTGCAGTTTTACCACGTGTGCTCGCATATGCGATTTCATTGGCCCAAAGGCCACCATGCGCAGCTGTGACGTCACGCGCATGGCCGTAGAGAATGGTGCGTGTAAAAATGAAGAGATACACGTCCGAGTGTCAAAGCGTGTAGTTGGTGGAAATGGCCTCATTGCGTATGCGCGTCTGTGACGTGTGTATAAAAGGTACGTGTAGAACGCCATTTCCTTGTACGTGCTTTTCGTGGAGAGCGAGTGGGTGAAATCTGTACTTCTTGTCGGTTCACACGCGATTTACTTCACAGCGTTTCCAGTTCGTACTCCCTGTTTCCTCTGACAGCTTTTTCTCTTTTCCTCTTTTTCCTGGGCCTGTTTCCTCAAACAGCGTTCCCTACTACTGTTGTCCTGTCTCCTCAGACAGCGTACAATTCTTCTTTTGGCGGGGGTGTTGCCAACGCGCACACGTGCATATTTTTCACGCTTTTGTTCTTGGCGGACGGTGAGTCGCGCACGTATTTAACATCTGTGTTTGCCCCGTGTGTCACGTACCCCTTCAGAGGTCATTCTAGGCTGCGTGTGACACGCATACGTTCATTCTTGTGTTCCTGGGTGCCACAGCGTAGTGCAGGTTTATTTTTCCACGCACGTGGTCTAGGAGGGGTTGCGTGCACCTTACTTTGCTTTTTTGGGGTGCCTGTGCATTGCGTGACCCGTCATCTTTCTCCAGGGGTGACATACTTGCTAGAGCACTAGGGTATGATTACCATCTGGTACCCAACCCCTTTGACCCCCAATTGCCCAGGACAATAGTTCACATCGACTCCCATACGCACAATAACATCAGTGCCATGGCTGGGAGGCGAACAAGCCGTAAGGGTGGCAAAGGTGGCCGAGCCCCAAGTGGTGGCCGTGGTGGATCCGGTAGGGGACGTGGCCGTGACTTGCAGGGTGCCCCTAGCCCCCCATGTGTGGAGGAGCAGTCAGGGACACCCATGCCCCCCCCCTGTTTGAGGTTACCGTGGCTGACACCATCCATGCTCAGCCCTTGTTGGACCAGACCACTGTGGAACCAGACCTGGCACAGGGTGACTCCATGGCTGACTTCCAGGTCAGCAGGTCTAGGCCACGTGCCCGGTGAACGTTGGTGTCATCAGGCCACGTGGATCAGGGGTAGCTAGGTCATCTGCTGCCCTGCGTAGGCAGGCTGGGGAGGCTGCAGGGTCAGTTGAGGCTCCATCCACCCCACCTCTCACACACCCACCCAGAACAGCGTCGGTCCAAGTCCATCATGCTGACATTCCCCCTGACACCATCACACTTGAGATAATGCCTGCACCAACTCCCATGCTGAGTGTGCAATCCCACGCTCCTGCACCTAGTGTCCAGAGCGGCGCAGGACACTCCGGATCCCCACCACCTTCCAAGCGGAAGAGGAAGAGTGCTCGTCCAGTAGAGGCTGATGCCCCAGACACGGCTACACAGTCTGGCCCGTCAAGGAAGCCCAGCTTCAATGAGGCCGAACTGAATGCACTTGTAGAATATATGTCCGCACATGACCGCGAAATGGTGATTGTTGCACAACATCAGGCACATTGGCAGACCATTGCGGACATCATAAGTGCCCTTGGAATCGTGAGGCGCACAGCTAATGAATGCTACAAGCGCTGGAATGACCTGAAGCGCAGGGCAAAGAATAAGCTGGCCTGAAGTCATGCCGCAACTCTAGTGACTGGAGGTGGGTCTCCAGCAGACGACATAGAACTCACTCCACATGAGCAGGTTGCTGGGACCTACGTCACGGAGGAACAGATCCAAGGCGTGGGAGAAGTGGCAGATTACGAGGCATTGTCCGGTGAGTGCACATGCATGTGTGTGTCATCCATGTGCATGGTGTCTGTGGGAGGGCTTCTGTTTGGGTGCCAGGGGAGGGTGTGTGTGCCTGAGTGGTTCGGCTCACCCATGTGCCTCTTCCTATACATTCTTGGCAACAGCATTTGGGTATAGCAGCATCCCTTCGGCCAACATTAGACATCCAGCCCAACACCACGCCAGTTGCCCTTGGAGTGTCATCTTGCCACAACACTGTTGCTTATTTACCTCTGTTTATTCAGGCAGATTGTTTGCATACCACCACTTTTACTCGGGACTTCTCAGTCCTATTGTCACATGTCTGACATGGCTATGGTACAGTGGACTGGCTCAGTTTCGTGGACATGATTAGTTTGGACATGTCCCTGTGCTATAGGACCATTTTTGACTGGCAGCTGCAGGTTAAACATTTGAACCATTACAATGAAAGTAATCAATTATATGAACAAACTGGACTGAATGAACAATTGGTGACCTCCTCTCCCTCTTCACTTCATGGCTAGGGTTTTTGCCATCTTTGTGATGGCATGTGTATTTGACCTGCCAATCACTGGCCAATGTGTGATGCCACTGCTAGGCAGCATGCAGCAAATGTGTTCATCTTCCATCTTGATGTCATCAATGTGTGCCATCTGCCTCCCCATCACATGCAGTGACGGTGCATGCATGGGGGTGTTTTAGTCATGTGGGACATGTGTGAATCAAGTACTGTTTCTGTAGCCTCTCAGCCCTAATTGTGTGCCATAGTGCTAATGCCTGTTTCCATTTGTTTTCTTTTATGTCTTTGCAGGGGAAGACGCACTTGATACTGCTGGGGTTGTGGAGATGGTGCAGACCCAGGAGGGGTCTGAGGGCCGACCGACCACCAGTGAGGGACGTGGTGTGGTGGTGGGTGAGAACCCACAACTGCTGAAGGTCGTGCTCTCAAGGGGTGTCTCTGGCTGCACCTCCCCCGAGCTGTACTCAGGTGTTGATTCGGATGATGAGACCTACGTGCCGTCGCAGGTGGGTGTTCCTGGGAGGGATTCTGTTCTGTCTGACCCACCTGCACCAGGGTTAGAACACTCAATGGGGATGTCAGTGTTGGCAGGTACGCCTTTGGTGGTTACGGATGCAGGGTCACACTCTGCGACATCTGATCCTGTTCCTGGGCCAGCAGATCAGAGGGGGAATGCAGTCCTGCAGCCTCAGGCACTGCCGGCACAGCAAGGCGCAGTTTGCCTTGCCCCAGACAGGTGTGGTGCCCGCGCCGTACGCCACCAGGTAATACCGCATGGGAGCAATCCATTTACAGTATGGCAACCCAACAGGCAGCATCATCAGAGATGATGGCTCAGGCCATGGATAGGGTGGCCACTTCCATTGTCCCCCCGAAAGGCTGATGGAGCGACTACAGCAGGCAACCGACTCCATCTGCCAGTCACACAGGGAGGACATGTTGGCGTCCGACAGGGACAGGCGGGCGGCACTGGCGACTCTGCAGGAAGCCATCTCCATAGAGTCCCAGGGCCACAGGGAAGCCCTGAGGCTGGAATTCCTTCAGCTCAGGACGACTCTTGTTGAGCTTGAGGCTTCAACAAACCGAAGGACAGAACAGCAGCTGGAGCGTCTCATCCGTACGCTCTCAGCTGAGATGCAGGCAACTAGGGCGGAGGTCTAGGCAACTAGGGCCGTGAGTTGTTGCATGGGGACCTCCGCATGCTTATCCTCCAGAACGAGACCTACCACACCCGCATGCTTGCAGCCATGGAGGAACAGACTAGGGCTTTGCGTGGGCTGCCTCCCATAGTGCCACCAACTCCTGATGCAGCTGCAGAGGGTGAGGATAGCGACAGCAGTGATTCTCCCACAATAGGGTAGCCGTGTAGGCCATGAGCCCATGGAGGTGTTTTTTTTCCGCAAGATCCACACAGGTGGGTTTTGGTGTGCACCCTGTCCTCGGACCTCCTGGGTGGCCTCCCCAAGCCCCCCGGGCCCATTAATGGCCATTTTTGATATTTTATTTTATTTTTTATTTTTTTGGGGACAGTGTGTTGCCTTGTGTGACTCCCGTGGGCATACGCTGCATTGTGGCTGGGCACATGCAGGCTTGTCATGGATTTGGTTCAGATGCTTGGGTTTTTGTCACACACACCCCTCCTGCTTCCCGTTTCCATGGGCTTGCAAAGGGTGTGCCCAAGTGACATTGACGTACATGGTGACATTGGACTCCCATGAGCTGTGTGGGCAGTCTGTAGTTCATACTGTGTATACATTCATAGTGCATATTGTTGTTGTATTGTACACTGCGTGGTGTATTGATATGTGCCTCTGCATCCATCTCATCCTCCATATTTGCAGGTCCATTCCTCATGTCGTCACAATGCGGTCCACCTTGGAACTGGAGTCCATGTTGTAAGCAGTGCACCTACACTCTTGCTTGGCGCTAACACTGTATACTTGGAAGTGTTCGGAGGGCTGTCATCATCAGGTGGTGAGGCTAGCTAATTTTTAAGTCTGTAATGTCATGTTTAAGGTAGGTTGGAGGTTGCGTAGGTGATTGGTATTCTTGGTAAGTATTTGGTAATGTGGGTTGTAGGTCCTTCATTACTGTGAGCATTTCATGTGTGGACATGTTTCCATTAGGGCCACTGTAGCTGCTGACACTTGGGGCATGTTGTGGGGTTTAATTTCTTTCCTCTCACATTGCATGACATGCCATGGTGTGTTGTGTGGCCGTGCCGGGGAGGGGGTGGGTGACATGGCACTGTTTTCATGTAGTATTTTGCAAGTGGGTATTCATTTCTGCAGCATGGAAGTGTCTTTTCATGACACTGCATTGGTGGTGTTTGTGTAGGTAGGGATGCACACATTGTGACACTTCCACATGAACAATCTCAGGCTGCTATGGTTCTGACAGTTGACAGTCCCTTTGTTCGTCTTAATTGTCAGGTCGAGTCATCATTGCTTATCAGATGGTATGTGCCAGGCCTGTGTGCACTCCACTGGGGTGTGATTTCTATGTGAAGTAATTAGCCACCAGCTGCGTACGGGCTGCCTCACCCCGTGCCCTCTCCCCTCCCATGCGCAGCGGGTGTGCATGTGGTTGGGGATGTGGGGGCACCACCATGTCCACGGCCAGGCCCTGGTGTGTTGCAACATTGTGCAGGACACATGCTGCCACTATGATCCTGCACACTACTGGGGGCGCATATAACAGCTGCCCGCCAGAACGGTCAAGGGAGCGAAAGCGTGACTTGAGCACTCCGAATGTGCGCTCCACTATGCCCCGGGTTGCAATATGGGCTGTGTTGTATCTTACCTCTGAAGGCGTGATGGGCTTCCGAATTGGCGTCATCATGTGGGTGCTCAGAGGGTAGGCACTGTCCCCTGGTGAGGAGGTGATGGGTATCATTAGTGGGGTAGTGACATAACTCTGCAACTGACATGCATGCATGTGCAGTGGCATTCATACTCACCAAGCAGCCATGTATCGCCATGCCGCCCAGCTTCTAGGTCCCGGCTTAGGGTAGACATTCGGTAAATGAAGCTGTCGTGGGTGGACCCTGGATAGTTGGCATATACTGAGGTGATGATTCCCTTAGCATTACATACTACCTGCATGTTGATGTAATGCCAGTGCTTGCGGTTCCTATAGATGTGCTCAGATGCCCTGGGGGGACGTAGTGCCACATGGGTGCAGTCAATGGCACCTAGCACTTTTGGGAATTGTGCCACACCGTAGAAATCGAGGGTGGCAGCCTGCCTTTCTGCAGGTGTCCTTGGCAGGTATATGTGCCTACGGACTGATGGGCGTGCAGTGATGATGTTCAAGACCTGGTGTATGCAGCGTGACTGCGTGGCCTGTGACACCCCACCCACTATGGCACTTGTCCGCTGAAATGATCCTGTGGCTAAGAAGTGCAGTACATTGAGGACCTTCTCCAGGGGGCTGAGTGCTTGGGAGCACAGGGTGGGTGATGTGAGGTCATCCTCCCACTCACTGACCAGGTCCAGTATTATGTGTGGGGGAAACCTGTACCTCCCATACACCTGGTCATCAGGCATCCCAAAAAGGCTGGTTCTGGGAGTGAAAATTCGGGCCCTCACTACCCTCCTCCTCCTCCTTTGATAACGCACGGCCACTGCTGCTAGGAATGGTATATTCATCCTGGCGTATGAGCTTGTTTGTTGTTTGCGCGCACTTTTATGCTGCGCGGGTCGACGTACGCCTGCTTCATGCTGGCGTACGTGTCTCAGGATTGGACCATTTATTTTTCGGCACGTCGTAGGCGAACGTGTGAATCTTCCCGCCCACCCCAGGAATACACATAGCACGCTCTCACAGGCACAGTCACGGGTAAATATTCCTGCCCACCCCTGGAATACATGTACCCCACTCTCACAGGCCCAATCGCGTGTGGAAGTTCACGCGCACCCCGAAGTACACGTACCCAGGCTAATCGCGTGTGGAAGTTCACGTGCACCCCGAAGTACATGTACCCAGGCTAATCGCGTGTGGAACTTCCTGTGCACCCCGAGGTACACATACCCAGGTCAATCGCGTGTGGAACTTCCCGCGCACCCCGAAGTACACGTACACAGGCAAATCGCACGGCTGGGGGGTGGGGATGCAGGGGGACATGAGTGGGGGCCTGGTGGAGGCTGCCCCTGGTGGCTGGGGGTAGGGGTGGTGGTAGACATGAGTGGGGGCCTGGTGGAGGCTGCCCCTGCACTGCTGGGGGGTGGGGGTGGTGGGAGACATGAGTGGGGGCCTGGTGGAGGCTGCCCCTGGTGGCTGGGGGGTGGGGGTGGTGGTAGACATGAGTGGGGGCCTGGTGGAGGCTGCCCCTGCACTGCTGGGGGGTGGGGGTGGTGGGAGACATGAGTGGGAGCCTGGTGGAGGCTGCCCCTGGTGGCTGGGGGGCGGGGGTGGTGGGAGACATGAGTGGGGGCCTGGTGGAGGCTGCCCCTGGTGGCTGGGGGGTGGGGGTGGTGGTAGACATGAGTGGGGGCCTGGTGGCGGCTGCCCCTGCACTGCTGGGGGTGGTGGTAGACATGAGTGGGGGCCTGGTGGAGGCTGCCCCTGCACTGCTGGGGGGTTGGTGTGGTGGGAGACATGAGTGGGGGCCTGGTGGAGGCTGCCCCTGGTGGCTGGGGGGTGGGGGTGGTAGTAGACATGGTTGGGGGCCTGGTGGAGGCTGCCCCTGCACTGCTGGGGGGTGGGGGTGGTGGGAGACATGAGTGGGGGCCTGGTGGAGGCTGCCCCTGGTGGCTGGGGGGTGGGGGTGGTGGTAGACATGAGTGGGGGCCTGGTGGAGGCTGCCCCTGCACTGCTGGGGGGTGGGGGTGGTGGGAGACATGAGTGGGAGCCTGGTGGAGGCTGCCCCTGGTGGCTGGGGGGCGGGGGTGGTGGGAGACATGAGTGGGGGCCTGGTGGAGGCTGCCCCTGGTGGCTGGGGGGTGGGGGTGGTGGTAGACATGAGTGGGGGCCTGGTGGAGGCTGCCCCTGCACTGCTGGGGGTGGTGGTAGACATGAGTGGGGGCCTGGTGGAGGCTGCCCCTGCACTGCTGGGGGGTTGGTGTGGTGGGAGACATGAGTGGGGGCCTGGTGGAGGCTGCCCCTGGTGGCTGGGGGTGGGGGTGGTAGTAGACATGGTTGGGGGCCTGGTGGAGGCTGCCCCTGCACTGCTGGGGGGTGGGGGTGGTGGGAGACATGAGTGGGGGCCTGGTGGAGGCTGCCCCTGGTGGCTGGGGGGTGGGGTGGTGGTAAACATGAGTGGGGGCCTGGTGGAGGCTGCCCCTGCACTGCTGGGGGGTGGGGGTGGTGGGAGACATGATTGGGGTCCTGGTGAAGGGTGCCCCTGGTGGCTGGGGGGTGGGGGTGGTGGTAGACATGAGTGGGGGCCTGGTGGAGGCTGCCCCTGCACTGCTGGGGGTGGGGGTGGTGAGAGACATGAGTGGGGGCCTGGTGGAGGCTGCCCCTGGTGGCTGGGGGGTGGGGTTGGTGGTAGACATGAGTGGGGGCCTGGTGGAGGCTGCCCCTGCACTGCTGGGGGGTGGGGGTGGTGGGAGACATGAGTGGGGGCCTGGTGGAGGCTGCCCCCGGTGGCTGGGGGGTGGGGGTGGTGGGAGACATGAGTGGGGGCCTGGTGGAGGCTGCCTCTGCACTGCTGGGAGGTGGGGGTGGTTGTAACGCTCACCTGATCCCCGCAGAGGCGCCGGTCTTGACTGGGTGAATGCCGTATCTTCAAAGGTGATGTGTAACACACGGTTGGCTCTTTGGGCTGGACCTCTGTGCACTGTATGTCTGACTCGAAGAGTAAGATGTCTGCAGATAGAAAATATGGGATTAATGAACTGGGGTTATTGGGTGCCTCTCTCCTCTTCCCTTTCTCTTCTCCTGTAGAACCCCAAAGGTTAACACCCTCACCTTAGGTAAGTGAACGCCGAGCTCTCCATCTGCCTCGGGGCAGGGTGCCGTAACCAGTTTCTTCACTGGATAAGGGTGCAGGCCCCTTGACCTCAGAGGACTGCTGTCCGTCGTTAACTGCACGAACGGTAAGTTCTGGGCACTTCAAATGTCTTAAAAGTCTTTTGTAATGATATCTCTTGTTTTGCAGGGTTCCGGCGATGGCGGATGGCGGGCTGATGAGAGTTGAGGATCGAACCCGCGTGAGGAATAGAAGCGCCTGGAAGCACGTAAGTAAGCGCTTGTAGCCTGCTTCACGATGCGCACTAACTGTCCCTTTTATCTTGCAGGTACAAGTTCGGAGCTTTAGAGAAGCTGAAGGGTGCTGGAATACCCACTGGATTCGGCGTGGGAAGGAGTAATGGCACGTGAGTAATAACGTTGCCCAATGTCTTTAAACGCACCTTCTTTTGTCTTTCAGATGCAGGATGCAGCGCCGAAGGCCTGCGGAGCGTGCGAAGAGCTGGTAAGCTTTTGTCTTTCAGATGCCGGAATGCAGTGCGAAGACCTCCGGAGCATGCGAAGAGTAGGTAAGCCTTTGTCTTTCAGATGCCGGAATGCAGCGCAAGGCGTTGGTGACAGCCAATGGACCAGGTAAGAGATGCACTGCCACTGAAGACCGTAGTGCTAACCTGTTCTTTCTTTGTCTTTACAGGTGCTGCTGAAGACTGGATTCCAGGATGGTAAGCCTTTGTTCCCTTAGGCCCAGGATCAGAAGCAGAAGACACGATGAGCGTTCTGCTGCAGAGAATGCAGAATAACGCAAAGCAAGATTCATCCATCGGGTGTGGTTTAAGTAGCCTCCTGTAGTGCTTAGGTGTCTCCTTCCACAGCCACGCCTAGGTAAGAAAGTTCCTGCTTTCCAGAAGAGTTCCAGTGTTCTGAACCTAGGGAGTGACTCCTGCCCCACCCAACAGGAAAAGTAGTCCCAAACAGAAGAGGATCAGGGGTTCAACTGGCAGGTAAGTAAGCAGCATGGTCTGCTGCAGGTAAGTCCACCCAAGCATTATGAGCCCGGCGCTTCCAGCGCTGGGACTGGGCATCTTTATGAGCCTGGTGCCACTGGCGCCAGGACAGGGTCCAAAAGGTCCCAATTGGGACTGGCTGGCACTCGGAACCGGGGTTATGGGTCTGCTTCCAAGGTAGTCGGGCAAGTCCTGATCTTTTGGAAGCAGAGATCATGACAGTGGTGGGAGACATGAGTGGGGGCCTGGTGGAGGCTGCCCCTGGTGGCTGGGGGGTGGGGGTGGTGGGAGACATGAGTGGGGGCCTGGTGGAGACTGCCCCTGGTGGCTGGGGGGTGGGGGTGGTGGTAGACATGAGTGGGGGCATGCTGGAGGCTGCCCCTGCACTGCTGGGGGGTGGGGGTGGTGGGAGACATGAGTGAGGGCCTGGTGGAGGCTGCCCCTGGTGGCTGGGGGGTGGGGGTGGTGGTAGACATGAGTGGGGGCCTGGTGGAGGCTGCCCCTGCACTGCTGGGGGGTGGGGCTGGTGGGAGACATGAGTGGGGGCACGGTGGAGGCTGCCCCTGGTGGCTGGGGGGTGGGGGTGGTGTTAGACATGTGTGGGGGCCTGGTGGAGGCTGCCCCTGGTGGCTCGGGGTGGGGTGCTGGGAGACAGGAGTGGGAGCCTGGTGGAGGGTGCCCCTGACTGCTGGGGGTAGGGGGTGGTGGGAGACATGAGTGGGGGCCTGGTGGAGGGTGCCCCTGACTGCTGGGGAGTAGGGGGTGGTGGGAGACATGAGTGGGGGCCTGGTGGAGGCTGCCCCTGCACTGCCGGGGGGTGGGGGTGGTGGTAGACATGAGTGGGGGCCTGGTGGAGGCTGCCCCTGGTGGCTGGGGGGTGGGGGTGGTGGTAGACATGAATGGGGGCCTGGTGGAGGCTGCCCCTGCACTGCTGGGGGGTGGGGGTGGTGGGAGACATGAGTGGGGGCCTGTTGGAGGCTGCCCCTGGTGGCTGGGGGGTGGGGGTGGTGGTAGACATGAGTGGGGGCCTGGCGGAGGCTGCCCCTGCACTGCTGGGGGGTGGGGGTGGTGGGAGACATGAGTGGGGGCCCGGTGGAGGCTGCCCCTGGTGGTTGGGGGGTGGGGGTGGTTGTAGACATGGGTGGGGGCCTGGTGGAGGCTGCCCCTGCACTGCTGGGGGGTGGGGGTGCAGGGGGACATGAGTGGGGGCCTGGTGGAGGCTGCCCCTGGTGGCTGGGGGGTGGGGGTGGTGGTAGACATGAGTGGGGGCCTGGCGGAGGCTCCCCCTGCACTGCTGGGGGGTGGGGGTGGTGGGAGACATGAGTGGGGGCCTGGTGGAGGCTGCCCCTGGTGGCTGGGGGGTGGGGGTGGTGGTAGACATGGGTGGGGGCCTGGTGGAGGCTGCCCCTGCACTGCTGGGGGGTGGGGGTAATAGGGGACATGAGTGGGGGCCTGGTGGAGGCTGCCCCTGGTGGCTGGGGGGTGGGGGTGGTGTTAGACATGAGTGGGGGCCTGGTGGGGGCTGCCCCTGGTGGCTGGGGGGTGGGGGTGGTGGGAGACATGAGTGGGGGCCTGGTGGAGGCTGCCCCTGGTGGCTGGGGGGTGGGGGTGGGGATAGTCATGAGTGGGGCCTGGTGGAGGCTGTCCCTGCACTGCTGGGGGGTGGGGGTGGTGGGAGACATGAGTGGGGCATGGTGGAGGCTGCCCCTGGTGGCTGGGGGGTGGGGGTGGTGGTAGACATGGTGGGGTCCTGGTGGAGGCTGCCCCTGGTGGCTGGGGGGTGGGGGTGGTGGTTGACATGAGTGGGGGCCTGGTGGAGGCTGCCCCTGGTGGCTGGGGGTGGGGGTGGTGGGAGACATGAGTGGGGGCCTGGTGGAGGCTGCCCCTGGTGGCTGGGGGGTGGAGGTGGTGGGAGACATGAGTGGGGGCCTGGTGGAGGCTGCCCCTGGTGGCTGGGGGGTGGGGGTGGTGGGAGACATGTGTTGGTGATCAGTAGTGCAAGGTGACATGTGGGTTGGCTGGTGGGCATGGCCATGGTGGATGGGTTGCCTGTGGGAGATGAGCAGGGGTGCAGGGTAGTACCCTGTGGTGTGGGCTGACTGCAGGGGCCGTGGAGGGTGTAGAGGGAACACCTGGGGGGACCCACATTGCCAAATCACGTGTAGCATTCCCCGGCACCACCGAAATACACGTACCCTGCAGAAATCGCGTGTGAATCTTCCGCGCACATTGGAATACACGTACCCAGGCCAATCGCGTGTGTAACTTCCCGCGCACCCCGAAGTACACATACCCAGGCCAATCGCGTGTGGAACTTCCCGCGCACCCCCACCTACCCAGGCCAATCACGTGTGGAACTTCCCGCGCACCCCGTAGTACACATACCCAGGCTAATCACGTGTGGAACTTCCCGCGCACCCCGAAGTACACGTACCCAGGCTAATCGTGTGTGGAACTTCCCGCGCACCCAGGAACACGCGCACACGCTATTTTTCACACAGCCGGTGTCCGTGTTTGTCGGTGCCCCTTTGCACCTCATTTGTCCTAGAGGGCCACTGTATGGGCCATTCATCATGGCTGTATATGGGTGCTTTTTGTTAGCGCACATTTTGGCGCACATTTTTTTCAGTCGCAGGGGCGCTACCGCCTGCTTTCTTGTGGCGTACTTGTTTGGCCCTGTGCGCGTCTTTGACCGTGCGCTGGTTTGCCCTATTCGATTCCATGAATACGGTTTGTAGGCGAGCGTGTGGGCGTTCCGCGCACTTGCCTCCTGTACTTCCCCCGTGACGCCCATATTTTCACGCGTTGTTCCCCATTCCGAGTGTTGCGCCCCGTGTTCCGCCTACTTTTGTGATGTGCGCCGCGCTATGTGCGATTTCGCAGTGTCCATGGCGTAAGCTGTTGGATGACCTGTGCGCCGGCGTGCGCGGCGCACATTTTTAGCGCACATCCAATGTTTTTCTCGTGCACGGACTTCCATGAATCGCTGTGCGCTGGTTTTCCTGCGATTTTCGCACTTGCACTGCAATTTTCGCACTTTTCCTGCGATTCGCACGTTTTGGCACCTCTGCGCGGGAATTTTCGGCGCACATTAATTCCATGAATCAACCTGAAGTCTGGACCGCCTGCCATAGCTACACTGATTGGTCTGCCTTGTCCAGAGGTTTCCCTGTTCCAGGAAACTAAGTTGGCCTTCTGAACCTCTGCCCCTCCAGGTCAGAGTTCAGAAATCCACCTTAACAGCAAGACATTTTAAAGAACCAGGATGCTTGCAAGTGCAACGGTTGGATGGCAGTGTACTTGGAAGCTCCCTGTTGCAAGAGGAGTGCTTGGACAGACCTCAGAAGGTAGCCAGGGGACCTCAAACTCCAAAGAGGGTGGTGCAAAAAGAGGAAACCTCGAGTCAGAGCATTGAGAACAAAGCAAAATAATTCGACATCTGCAAGTGAACCCAAGACGGCATCGGAGCTAAACCAGGGACTCCAGCTAAACCTGTACAAAAGTAAGGCTGTGACAAAAAATCCAACTACACCAGATGTCAAAGAGGCTCCTTTATCAAAAATCTTACCCTCCCAAAATGTGATGAATCACTACCCTTGAGAAATCCATCAGATCGGCCACTCCCTTGTCAGCCCAATGAGCCAAGCTCCCAACACACAACACCTACTGAAGGGGGCACAAACAAGATCAGAAGAAGTCACCTTTGAGGACCTGCTGGAGCTCTGCAGGTACAATGTGATGGAATGGGAGGTGTCTGATGACTCACTGAATCCGCAGGACGACCAAACTCACATTGATCTGGCCACTACCATAGACGAGTTGAGAGTGGCTAAGGGAGGAAAGCTTGGCTCTGAACAAATCAAAGAATCATCCAGTTCTCCACCACCCTTACCCAGAGACCATGGCATGGGGACCAAATCATTGGAGTCAAGAGCTGTGAGATCCCATCCACCTTGTTTTCCTGAGGTGACAAGTTATGCAGGCCCAAGGGTGAACCTGAGGATTGCACACAGGTATGCTCCTGACAATGCAAACCTGTCCTCCAGTCACACCAGGCCCACCAAGACAAATAAATCCTGACATGAAGATGAGAGAAGCATCAAGCTTCTGGAGGGAGCCAATCAAGTGGCTAAGGAGAGCAGCAGCTTCGAGGAGAGATACATGAATCCCTCTTGAAGATTGGTGGCAAAACATCAGAAAATTGGGACAACGTCATTGAATGGATCCAAGTGAAGTGGCATCCCCGACATTCAAAACAATGGACAAAGGGGAAAGGAAGTACTTAGAAATACAAACCCCATACCTAATGAAAAGAATGGGACCAAAGATCGGAGATCACCCCAAGATCATAAACGGACACCCTGCAGAGCTCCCACCCATGCAAGTAATAGCTTGCTACTGTAGAGAATATTACACCTGACTTGATTCTGAATTGAGCTAACGTTCTATGATTATTCCATCATGTTCCAAGCTTCAGGTCACTGACAACCTATGACCTGGATATCTTTCAGTTTCTAGAGGAAGAGAGGCTAGACAAGGTGATCATCTACCTCGCTTCATGGTTAGTGAAACAAAATATCAATCACAGTGAAGGGTTACAGGAAACAGCCGGAATATAAGGCCAGCTTAACTTCAGAGTACCAGAAGGTAGACAAAGAAAACTGTAAATTGCTGGCAGGGATTCTGGCGCACAAAATCAGAAAGTCATAACACCGTGAACCCATCACCGGCAAGGAGCTTGTTTACGGCAGTTGGAACACACAAGGATTCACCTACTTGTTTAGCCCAGGGGAACTACACTTTGAAATATTTCACATAATCTGCCTCCAAGAAACGTGGCTGCAGCACACCCCTGTTTTGTAAGGGTACACTATTTACCTTAACCCGGCAGTAAAGGGATCTAAAGGGAGGCCTATCACAGGCCTACTAACTGCCATAAAAAATTAGATTAATCTTACACTATTGTCGATAGAAAACCCAAACCCCTACATTCAGGTTTTAACGCTAGAGGTGGGGACAGGTAAGGTGGCAAGCCAAAGAATCCTGATTGTCTTTAATGTATACTGGAATCCTGCAGTACTTGACACCAGATATTTTCCGGAAACCATAACAGACATACTTGATCGGCAGACAGAGCGGTGGGCAGATCCCTAGTTCATCATCAGTGGAGACCTGAGCATCCATTGTTTTGATCAAAGCCATCGGCTGATTCAGAATGCAGATATATTGGCGGGTCCGGCAATAAATAGAGGCCTGGAGTGGCGACATATCCTTGCCTTGAGAAACATCTACATCATGAATGGGCAAACTGAGGGTGACATTCCAGCTCATATTACAAGGAAAGAAGAAGGGAAGAGTAAATCTTAGATTACATCTTTATATCCCGAAATATGATATGCTTAGTAAGTCAGCTGGAAGTAAAGGACATGACTATGAGTGACCATAACCTGCTGAAATGGACCTGTTTACAGTTGAGTAAAGATCAAAAGAAGTTCCACCCGTGTGAGTTGCGTGTGACACCTGGAAGAAATAGGCTGATCATGAACCCGGAAGGAATCAGCCCACTGACCAGCAAATTAAGATCCCAAATATGGCATGCAAACAAAGATCCAGTGGAGCAACCCATCAACTGCTCAATCATGTTGAAGGATTTTGTCGAACGCAAAAACTTTAGCAACAATAATACCATTTGCTACCGAAATACAACCTGGAATAGCTATAATATAGAAGACCATGAATTTTAAAATTCATAAACATTAAAAGGAGGGTAAAGTGGAAGACCAGCTGGCTATTAAAAAACTCAGTCAACAATATTGAAACTGGGTACAGTCACACAGGAAGATGATGCTTCAGCAAAGACTCATAAGCAATGTTAATCAAAATTGCATCCAATAAGACTGGGGAAATTTGGCAAATAATCAACTCACTGAATGCCCCTCAAGATGCCCGAATTAATTAATGCTATAGCAGCCAGTAAATGGGTAGACCACTTTTCTCTGCTCTTTGAGAGCAAGGAAGAGGACCGGAGCCGAGACGCACCACTGCATAACATCCCTTGGAGCTTTGCCACGGACAATGTAGACATCTTTGAACTGTTAAAAAAAACTAGCAAATCTAGAGCAGCGGGCCCTGATGGGATGAAAATGCCATGCTAAAAAAGACCAGGTCAGATCCCAAGAATTACCGGCCTATAGCCCTGTTGGATGTACCATTCAAAATGTTTGCTTCACTGATTTTAAAGTCTTTGGGCCTCATTACGACCCAGGCGGTAAGTTACCGCCTGGGCTGTGACTTTACCACCATGGCGTAAACTACGTTTACGCCATGGTGGTTGGCGGACTTACCGCCCCATTCCGACCTTGGCGTGGTGGTAAGTCCCCAATCCCCATTTACCCTTCCCCATTCCCATTTTTGCCCCATAGGGCATAATGGGAGTGGGGAAGGCGTTAATTACGCCACCGTAAATTACGGTGGCGTAATTAACTCCATGGTCCCTTAGCGCCATGGATTTTAACACCTGCTAAAAGCAGGTGTTAAATCCGCCATGGCGCTAAGGGACCTCGTACTCAGGCGGTAAGGGTCGGCGCTGTTTACGGCGCCGTAAACCCCTTACCGCCTGAGTTGTAATGAGGGCCTTTGTCTTATTGGAGTGTCTCCTCTGGACATTGTGACAGGTTTTGTCAAGGATGTCTGAACGTCCCTCAACATGTTCCTGTTTAATATCCTAAAGGCTCGTGCGGAGAGAGAAAATAGGCGAAAACCTATATGGCATTCGTCAACTTGGCACAGCCTTTGGCTACATAAGCAGGCCAACATTATTGAAGAAACTAGAGGGATGGGGATGCCCCTGCGATATCAGAGATGCAGTAAAAGATCAGCTGGTTTCTTTTACAAAAATGTCCAGCCAAATCACGGATTCATTCCGTAGATTCAATCGACAGTCGGACAGCAATCATGGGTAAAAATGCATTTAAAGCTCTTACGATATGAATACATTATTTAACACTTTGAAGCATCGGCATAATAGTTCATACAATGAACGTACGCCAGACTGTTCACAGTGCTCTATTCATGCTCGCCAATTTGAAATGCCCATTATTCATCTCCCCTGGCATTTTACAGTATAATTTATGTTTACATCTATTTTTGCTCATCACTTTTTGAAATGAGCATTTGAGTCAATGGATGCTGAGTTTTCAGCTCTCATATGATGCTTAATTCACTATGTCCACCATTCTGTTGCAGCCACTGTTTTTTAACAGCGCAACATTTTTTACCTATCTTCTAGGTTTTACACCTTGAAAGCATATGTCACAAGTCAGAATACATTTGCAACTTAATCTGGGAATGCTCATAAACTGCAAAAATTGGAGATCTCGCGGAGGACCCTTTCCTTTATAGGAACAGATGCATTTGCAACAAGTAAGCAACCGCAATTTTCAAACGTGCATTTGCTTAGTAATGACAACTAATAATTTTCTAACATTAGGCCACATTTTTAACATGAATCCACTTTAATTTTTTTATTCATTCAGGCTGAACTTGGCATTGTGACATAATAATACTTTCTTGCTATGGACATTCTACCTTTGTGGACCTTAAATGCTATATCTGAAGTACTGGCTTTGACTCTTCATTCTGCTGGGAAATGCATACTGGCCACGACGTGGGTTTCTGTCAACGGAAATTGTTTCTGTTCTTCCCTCACCATTTAGTTTGGTAAGGTTCTTTTTCAGGACTCTCTAAATAAGTAGTCATATTTACTTGAGTAACCAAATTGTATGGCAAACTCTGATAGTTGAACACTGTCAATACAAAGTTCGTATCAAGTATATTTCTCTCTTCTTAGGATTTCTCTTTTGTCTGCTCCCCTGTAGGGATTACTATGCCAAAATCTGCCCCGAAGAAGGCGGTTTTGAAATCCAGTCCTCACAGGTGGCCACGCCGAACCGTATTTTGGACAATGACAGATGGAACTTTTAGCCCTTTATTTAGACTACAGCATTTCAGATCCTGCAGACAATAAATAATCACTGTTTTCTACATAGCCAGACCTGTTAATTAATTAATTTATATTCAAATTTCAACCTGTGACATCTGAGTTCAGGCAATGTTACAAATTAATTTCTTACTGAGTTAAAGTCTGTGACGTTTCTTTGCTCTGGTTGCTTTCAGAAAGCTTTGGACTTCTACGTATTTATAGTAATTGTAGCTGCCTGTCTTTCTCAACCTCATGCCCTCCCCGCATCCCCTCTTCACCCCTCCCCACCTTTTGTTAAATTCCAGAACTACCCCAATTGTGATCATGCATATTAATTGTATCCCTCTGTCTTTCTCATCCACCTGCCCTCTCCTTCCTCCCAAATACTGTCCTTTAGCACTTACTCTATCATTTGTCTCGTGACTATTTGATAGCAGCTTGTTTGTCTCCCCCGTCCCTCCCTGTCTCTTCCTCCCACTTCCCCTTCCAGTAATATTCGGAATTTGTTGTTTGACTTAGTATGTTAGTTGCTTGTTTTGTTCCTCTCCTTCTCCTTTACTCCATAAATCCCCTGACCCCCCTCCTCGTGTTTAATTTTCTGGCACTACAACAACTGTTGTCAGACATGGTAATGTAACTGCTTGTTTTTGTCTCACCTTCCCCCCCTTTCCTTTCTCCTCCTTAATTGTTCGTGCACTTGCATTATCTGAAATTTCACCAGGCTGATTAAGATAGTTATTTTTCACATTCTGAATTGTTTCAAGGACTCACCAGAATGTAACTGTATTCCTCCCATGTTCCCTCCCTCCTTGAAACCCTTTGAAAATAAAGTGTGTTTAGGCGCTATACAAATAAACAATCAATTCAATTCCTCTCTGAATGGGCAGATTTCTGTTCCTCCTTACTTTCAACCTCTGCCAATATGCTCCTCTTGGGTGATTTCAACATCCAATTGGACTCCCCTAGCACAGCATCCACTCTTTTCATTGACCTCTGCAATTTTCTATCCCTCCCCATTCTACCTTCTAGTCCAGCCCACTCTGCTGGTCACATTCTGGATGCCCTCATCCCCTCTGACCTCCCTCTTTCATCTCCTCTAGTCACCCATCTCTCTTGGTCAGACCACTCTCTTCTCTCCTCCTACTTGGGTCCCTTTGGCTCTCTGACCACACCTCCAAAAGTCCTACCAACCGTGTTCACGAACATCTGCCTGATAAAATGAGTGTCCGCTGCTGCCTTCACTTCCACTTTTATCTCCCTTTGCAGCCTAACTCAGATGCTACCACTGAAACTGCTCTCAGCAACTTCCACTGGTCCATCACCAACACTCTTGACATTCTTGCCCTAGTCATGAGAATCCGCCTGGAAACGTCCTCTAACTGTAACACCTGGTGCGACTCCCAACTTGCAGACCTGAAACAAAAGTGCAGAGCAGCGGAAACAGAAGTGGAACACTTCAGGCTCAACCTCTGACAAACTGGCCTGCCATCAAAGGCAATACAGACTCTCTATCTATACCAAGTAAAGGGCCCACATCCATGCTTGCATCGCTGGTGCATGTAACAACAAGGCTGAACTCTTTCAAATGTGCAGGGAACTAGCCAACCCTTCCACAGTCTCCTCCTTCCATCATCCTACCCAGGCCCTCTGCAACACACTGGCCTCACACTTCACTGTAAAAACTCAGGAAATCATGAACACTCTTGCGTAATCTTCCCTCCCCTTCCTGCTCCCCCTTGCCTCTTATAGTCTCCCATCCCACACTGCATTTCTCTCCTCCTTCTCTCCTGTCACACCTGATGAGGTCCCCAGAGTTGTCTGCTCATGAACGTCTCCTCCAAACAGCTCTCCCCCTACTGCTCCAGAATCATTGAGGACAATGAATCTGTGTACCCAACACTAGGCCCTTTAAAATGAGTTAGCAATATTTTGAGATGGATGGAGCTGCAGAGTATACTCAAACATCAATAAACAGACTGACTCAGGAAGTTGGCAAAGTATGTCTGTTTTTATATATATTATTTAAAACAGGGAGTTACAACGAACATCAACGAACATCTGCTCGATCTTCTCACTCTGCAAATTTCATAAAAAATACAACACATATAGTTAAAACTAGTCATCATTGATGTCAATCTGGGAACATTTAGGTATACGTTTCATACTTGCTGGGACGGCGATTAGGTCTCGAACATCAGGTGGGGAAACTAAGCCCTCCTCCAGTGTAAGTCACTAAGAACGTCATCAAATACAAAATGTCCCATTGGCTATACAAACTATAGGGATCTCTATTACGTGTCCCTCTACAATTGGTTGGCACCCTTGCACCCCTCAGTACTTTTCCACACACGCTAGAAGCATGCAGGCTGGCACCCAGGTGCTGGTGGGCTGATCATAACCATAGCTTCCCACCCCATTAGCCTGTCATCTATCATCACACTTGTAGTCTGCCAGTCAATTAGCCCTTTGAACAGTGCCCTTGGAAATGTTCTCTGTGCCTGAGAAGAAAAGGGAGTAAAGGCATACTCTGTCTCTTGGTTTGATAACCTCAACTCAGTATCTATTTTCATCCATCCACGTGAGTAGAGACCATGTTTCAGAGCTTTTTGGTATTTGAATTACAATTCAATGATGAACCTCTGACTTCTTCAATGTTTCTGCTCTGCACCTTAAACAGGAGTTTGTTATTTAATATGTTTTGTAGCTACTGAATGAACATCCGAGCTCACGGTGGCCTTGACATCCTGGTGCTGGGCCAGCCAAGCTCTTCTTGAATCTTCCTCGGTATTAAATCATTTTCCAACTGCGCCACACTGAAAAAGCCTGTCTTTTTAGTGGGGTCAAACTCTCTTAAAGTGCGTTGTGGAACATCCATAGTCTATACATTTCTATGCATATACGCACCACAATCAATTCACTACATAGACAGCATTTAAGAATACTTTGTCTACTTGCATTACTGCCTCTGTACAATTGTAAAATGACTTAACGTTTTCTTCATCGTTTCTGTAGGATGAGCATCTTCTTCTCAAGCCCAAAATGTTGCTCATATTTAAAAACCTCCTCCTTAGATCTTCATAGAATGCTTACATTCTTCAGCCTCTTGTCTCTTTTCTAGATACGTCAGCTCTGCTTCGCATGACGTCATCAATCTTCTCTTTTGCATGTTTTTCACACTTCTTCCGGGATTTCATTCAAACGGCCATCATATTGTCGGGAGTGCATATTTGGCTTTCTCAATGGGTCTCATACTTCCATGATTCTTTTCGGTATAGGTACTCTCCCTGGTACTGCACATGTCTCACACTCTGGCTCCCAACATATAGGCATCACGGGGGTCGAGCTTTGAGTGGGGGTACTTGGCTCCACCTCTACACTTCCCCCTCTGGGTGATTCATTGACCACTCTCCCATCATCCTTCACATCTAGACATCCTCCTCTGAAGAAATGCTTTGTTGGGACCCATACCTTTACGACTCCTTTCAGGCATTCTGCTGATTTCACATGCTCTTCATTATTCCAGGACAAAAGCATGTATTGTCCATTTGGACTGCAGTAGATCCATCTCCCCACATAATTCTTGTGGTTGTTTGGGTACAGGAACTTCGTTCCTTCAGGTCCATGAATGTTGGCCTTCACGTAATCTCACATTTTTTCATCTGTCAGTTCCTTAGTCAAAAAAGCAAAAGGGGAAACCGCTTACCCCTCTCGCCACCTTTGATAATCTTCACTGGTAACCATTCGCTTAAACCACCTTTTTGGAATTTAGGGTGATTTGTTCATATATCTCTGCCACAAGACACGTATGTAGAAAAAATAAATGTTATTAATATCTTCACAATACATTTAAAATGCAATAATCAAACAGATTTTAACACACAATGGACTTTCAACATGACAAATAAATATTTCAACAAAAATGGGGTGGTAGTAAAGCTGTTATGTTATTATGCTCTCCAAGTATTCACAGGAGCTGCTTGAGTGTTTTTTATAAGCAACTGTGACAACTCAATTAAGTTTAAATGATAGTGTCCAGTCACATCACATACATACTTTTTACAGAGCGGTGCGTGATCACACTACAAATAAAATATTAAAACTATTTCAATAAAACACATTTGTCCCATGGCGGGGATGAATAATCAATACAGATACAATTAATCATGCATTAATAATGTTATACGGTGGTATATATACTCTCTATCTTGACCGTGTTGGTCAATAGATAGAATGGATACCAGTGTGACAATTTCCTTAGAGCCTAGGCGTGAACTTTTGGGTTTATATTTACACCAAATGGGAGAACTTGTTATCGTAATTTTCTAAAGGTAGAAGGAGGGAAAGGATGCTCTGTCACCCTCAGTGAACCTTCTAATATTAGGATACTTAATTAATTTTACCCAAAGGAGTGACTGGATCTCTTGTTGTTTATAAAGCATGTCATGCAGTATGCTAATTCATAGTCATTTACCTGATATTATTTGTGATGTTGTATGATCTTTTTGTGCGTCATACAAATGAGCTTTTCAGAATTGTTGATTGTGGAGGAACTCTGAAGAGGCAAAGGGCAGAAAAAACACCCAATAGTTAGTAATAGCTTTACTTACACTAGGTTTGTTGCAGATCATTCTTCTATCTTATCTGCCTAAATATCTGGGCGGGCTGTTTTCCACATTTAGAAGAGGTGTTGTTAAATACTATTCTTTGACAATGGAGGTCATTACAACCTTGGTGCTAAGTGCACCAACTCTACCACCATGGTGTAAACTATGTTTACACCATGGTGGATGGCGGATTTACCGCCCCATTCCAAGGTGAGTGGGGCGGTAAATCCCCATTTCCCATTTTCCCTTCCCCATTCCCATTTTTGCCCCATAGGGCATAATGGGAGTGGGGAAGGCGCTAATTACGCCGCCGTAAATTACGGCGGCGTAATTAGCACCATGGCGGGTTAGCGCCATGGACTTTAACGCCTGCCAAAAGCAGGCGTTAAAGTGGGAATCCGGCGTTAAGGGTTAACGCCGTCGTTAACCCTTAACGCCGGGGTTGTAATGACCTCCAATATCTATTAATCAGCTGTTCACCAATAGATTCAAAACCTTTTGGATTCATTAGCACTGTTCAGTGGTAGGTTACAGCACAATGTTATAAAAAAGCAAGGTGACTCAAACAAATTGGCACAAAAATACATGAGAGAGTGGACAAAAAGGCTTACACTCTTTCCAGGTAAAAAAATCAAGTCCTCAAAATCCAGCAAAGCTGGTAGACAACCTCTTTCCTCAGCAGGGTCCCACCTATGGAACAGCCTCCCCCTTCCTCTTTGTCTTCAGCAGGACCTCCTCAAGTTCCAGAAGCTCCTCAAGACTTTCCTTTTCACCTCCTCCTTCCCTTCTTCCCTCATCTTCTGAAACTCACAGCTGCTGAGATTGGTGACCAGGGCCCATCTGTGTCCTCCTGGGTCCTAGCTTACCACACCCAATTGCCTGCAGCCTCTGCCCCTCTCATCTCTTTGCCTTGGCACTCACTGGCCTGTGTGGCCTAGGCTTGCCCTTGCCTGTTTATTGGTGGTATTCCGTTCCACCTATGCACTTACAGCTGCTCACGCCATAGCACTTCCCACTCGATAAACCTAGCACTTACCCACTATCTTCTCTCTCTCTGCACTTGCGCATTCTGTAAGCTCACAAGGCTTAGTAGGTCCACCTCTATCTTGCAGTTTTAAATCTAGTTGTACTCCCATGTTCTCTCCCTGTTACCTTGTGGGGGCTTTGAAACACAATTTACCTGTTGTACAAGTGTCTTACAAATGACCAATTAAATAAAAATAAAAAGTAGATTGCACACAGAGGACGTTCAACTGAGATGTGCATTTGCATGGTGACAAGGGGCTTAAGCTTAAAGGTAGAGTCTGCTCATGTCAGATTGAGCAGTGCGTGTTATGATTTGCCACTAGGACACTTGAATCTAGGGTGATTGATCAACAGATAATATTATCACAAAATGGCAGCTTCTGCCATGTGCAATTTGTGTGTCTAAATGTCAGAAAATTGAAAGTAAGATGTTTTGTAAAATAAAATGTGATTGATTGATATATGCTGAAAAAAGACATACCCTGTTTTACCCAATACAATTGCTGAGAGAACATCTCCTTTAATTTATACTGTCACAAACACATGGTACACTCAGTCAGAGCCACTCATTGCTCTCATTTTATTTAGAAGCAAACATTATTTTCTCTTATGGCAAAAACTTGTTACACTAAGTTACAGAAACTACAAATATCACCTTATGACTCCAAAGACTGTTCTGCAAGTAGATATATCTCTTATAAGCAAAAATAAAATGTTGCAGTGACCTGCAGCTACTGAATATAATGCCCTTCTATCTCCTGTTTTAACAACTGTTTAGACACAGGAAGATGCCAGGCTCATTTGCTGACACTGAATGCTCTCTCCTGCTTCCCAACAGTTCTACGACCTTTTACTAGACAAACAACCACTCTTTCATCTCATCACAAAATCATTGTGGACAGAGTTGAGGCCACTAGTTCCACTGCAATGCCATGTACTAACTCTAATTTAGGCGCTGTCATATGCATTGTAGCCTGTCTTTGATGCCCAAATCTAGTTATTGCCCTGTGCATATTAGTTTAATTGTGCTGCCTTGTGATGCCCTGTGCTGATTCGAATTTAGGTGCTGCCATGCATATTGTAGCTTGTCTTTGATTATTTGATGCCCAAATCTAGATATTGCCCTATGCATATTAGTAGCCTGTCTTTGATGCCCAAATCTAGATATTGCCCTGTGCATATTAGTTTAATGGTGCTGCCTTGTGATGCCCTGTGCTGATTCGAATTTAGGTGCTGCCATGCATATTGTAGCCTGTCTTTGATGCCCAAATCTAGATATTGCCCTGTGCATATTAGTTTAATTGTGCTGCCTGTGATGCCCTGTGCTGACTCGAATTTAGATGCTGCCATGCATATTGTAGCCTGTCTTTGATGCCCAAATCTAGATATTGCCCTGTGCATATTAGTTTAATTGTGCTGCCTTGTGATGCCCTGTGCTGATTCGAATTTAGGTGCTGCCATGCATATTGTAGCCTGTCTTTGATGCCCAAATCCAGATATTGCCCTGTGCATATTAGTAGCCTGTCTTGATGCCCAAATCTAGATATTGCCCTGTGCATATTAGTTTAATTGTTCTGCCTTGTGATGCCCTGGGCTGATTCGAATTTAGGTGCTGCCATGCATATTGTAGCCTGTCTTTGAAGCCCAAATCTAGATATTGCCCTGTGCATATTAGTAGCCTGTCTTTGATGCCCAAATCTAGATATTGCCCTGTGCATATTAGTTTAATTGTGCTCCCTTGTGATGCCCTGTGTTGATTCAAATTTTGGTGCTGCCATGCATATTGTAGCCTGTCTTTGATGCCCAAATCTAGATATTGCCCTGTGCATATTAGTTTAATTGTGCTGCCTTGTAATGCCCTGTGCTGATTCGAATTTAGATGCTGCCATGCATATTGTAGCCTGTCTTTGATGCCCAAATCTAGATATTGCCCTGTGCATATTAGTTTAATTGTGCTGCCTTGTGATGCCCTGTGTTGATTCGAATTTAGGTGCTGCCATGCATATTGTAGCCTGTCTTTGATGCCGAAATCTAGATATTGCCCTGTGCATATTAGTTTAATTGTGCTGGCTTGTGATGCCCTGTGCTGATTCGAATTTAGGTGCTGCCATGCATATTGTAGCCTGTCTTTGATGCCCAAATCTAGATATTGCCCTGTGCATATTAGTAGCCTGTCTTTGATGCCCAAATCTAGATATTGCCCAGTTGCATATTAGTTTAATTGTGCTACCTTGTGATGCCCTGTGTTGATTCGAATTTAGGTGCTGCCATGCATATTGTAGCCTGTCTTTGATGCCCAAATCTAGATATTGCCCTGTGCATATTAGTTTAATTGTGCTGCCTTCTGATGCCTTTGCTGATTCGAATTTAGGTGCTGCCATGCATATTGTAGCCTGTCTTTGATGCCCAAATCCAGATATTGCCCTGTGCATACTAGTAGCCTGTCTTTGATGCCCAAATCTAGATATTGCCCTGTGCATATTAGTTTAATTGTACTGTCTTGTGATGCCCTGTGCTGATTCGAATTTAGGTGCTGCCATGCATATTGTAGTTCTTTGATGCCCAAATCTAGATATTGCCCTGTGTATATTAGTAGCCTGTCTTTGATTCCCAAATCTAGATATTGCCCTGTGCATATTAGTTTAATTGTGCTGTCTTGTGATGCCCTGTGCTGATTCAAATTTAGATGCTGCCATGCATATTGTAGCCTGTCTTTGATGCCCAAATCTAGATATTGCCCTGTGCATATTAGTTTAATTGTGTCTCGCGACACCCCAATGAAGCACATAGGCAAACTAGCCCTGGCTATCTGACTAAAACAATCAAACCTTGGTGCTAAAGCATCAGCATAAGTGTATCTCAGTCCCTATTGAGTCAGACCTATATACTTGTCTCACTGTGTCCTCTTCACCCAACGTGCGTACCCTCCAGACCTGCCTTCTATATACATCTTGGTCCCTAGCCTGGACTACTCTAACCATCTCCATAATAATGGCCCTCACCAACTGTACCCCTTGCAACCCCTGCAGAGGTGAAACCATCACCTCCCTCCCACGAACTCTATTAGACAGAAATCTAAAACTTCGCACAAGACTCACACAATTATATGAACCACCGAGAAGAACCCTACCACCAACTAACCTAAAAACAAACTACCCACAAAAACCTTCCCAGACTGTAATAACAAATGCCACTAAAATTAAAAGACAAAAGTATAAGTCCATAGACACCAACTTAACTACCCCTAGCCAAACCACCATGTCTAAAGAGACATTAGTACTCAGAGGAGCCCTCCTTAATGCGAGATCCCTTGTCGCACATGCCCTCGACATAGCCGACCTCATTACAGAAAATAATCTAGATTTCCTGGCAGTAACCGAGACCTGGCTACACAATGCAGCTGATCCATCGCTAATGCTAGCTATCCCAGAGGTTATACTATAACAAGACAAGATAGGGACGGCTCACGAGGTGGTGGAATCACCATTATCTCTAAATTGAGCATCTCTCTCAGAACATCCCCTCCTCAAATCCTTCAATCTTGTGAAAATATCTCAGTTAAATTCCAGATAAACAACACACAAACTCTCACAATAATAATAATAATATCTTTAATGTGATATAGTTTAAAAATTCAAACTTTACACATGTACATCTTAATCACTTTCAATACAAAATTCAAAACACCATAAACATAAAATTAAAATTAAATAAAAATTCTTCGTAAGATAACACACCATGATTACACATGGGCATGGTTTGATTCTTTCTTGTCATGTCAGCGGTTAAAATGCATATACTGGTCTGTATTATCCCATGGTTCTATCCAGCGCGATGGCTAGCTCTCCTCATATCGATATACCCAGCTCATCTTCCACTCTTAACCAAATGGAATAGAGTGCGGCTAGCAGACGCATACTGTTGGTGTTTACACAATGATTCCAGAACAACATATCTCCAATAGTCTCCCAATTATGTACAAACATTCTTAAGTGCAGTTTTATGTCAACCATCATACCCTGGCATTCGGTTAGTACATGTTTAGCCGTCTCCAGAGCTTCCTGGTTCTTGCACAGGCGACAATAGCGTTGTTCTCTGGGTATCTTTTCCATAATACCAGTGGTCATCTTAATGGGAAGATATTCCATTCTTAATAGAAGTATAAACCTCCTTAATCTTGGGGACGGGCATATCATCAGGTATTTCTGTGGTTTCTTGAATGTATATAATCTAGTTTCCATGAACCTATACCTTTTTAATTTGCGCAGATGATCATAGTTCTCTAACCAATCCCATAACTCAACTCGTCTCCCCATACAGGATTGCATAGCCTCCGTGAAAGTCCCTACACGATGATTCCAGCAAATTTCTTTGAGCAGTTGTTCCATTTGTTTTTGGAAATCACTGAGGGTGTTTTCATTATTATTGTTCAGGGCAAATGTCGTTAGCAGGGCATTACCCGTGCCATTCACCATTTTTAAGTAAAATCCGGCCCTTTTCTTTAATATCTGTGCTTTTAATGATATCAGACCCAACTCAAGTCTGAGAAGAGCCATAGGGATACATGCCGGAAGACCTAGTATCTTCCTCCAGTATTTTCCCTCGATAATTTGTAACCAATTTAGATCCATCTTAATTAATGATTCCAATCCATACACCATCATGGGCGCTAGTACCTGTATATAGAGGTGTCTAGATCCCCATAATGTGTAACCACCCTGTTTAATTGTAAAACTTTTAAATAAGGCAGTAATTTGGGCAGCTCTTATTTTCCGATTGCGTTTACAATTCGTGTAGTCACCTCTGGGTTCGAATTCAATCCCGAGATATTTATATTCAGGGACGTATGATATTACAACTCTGTCAATGCATAGAGAGACACGCGCGGACCTTTTACATGTGTATCTCATCACATGTGTTTTTTCAACATTAATTGTAAGTCCATTTTGTTCCGAATATCCCCAGAGCGCTATGGCTGAGCGACGTATACCACTGATTGTGTGGTCAAAGATCACTAAATCATCAGCGTATGCAAGTACCAAGCATGGGGTTTTACCAATATTGGGAGGGCAGTTTTTTACCAAGGCTAAAGATGCCGGTATGTCATGCACATACAGATTGTATACTAGGGGAGCGGTCACACAACCTTGTTTGACTCCTCTATTTTGTGTGACTTCCTCCGTCATATGTCCTTCTTGGTCTAATTTCAATTTAACCTTGGTGTTCTGATGTAGCAATCTTAGATAGTATAGTAAATCATCTGGACAGCCAAGATTTTGTAACTTCAGCCATAGTTTTTCTCGGGGGATAGAATCAAAGGCCGCTTTAAAATCTATGTAAAGTGCATAGAGGGGTGATTGTCCGCTTTGCAAGGCTCTAGTTCGTAAGTAGTCCATGACAAAAATGTTATGGCTAGTTGAGTAATCTTGCCTAAAGCCACATTGAAATTTACTTAAGATTCTGGCCCGGTCAACCCATATCTGTAATTTTTCCAACAGGAGTGACGCAAATATTTTACTTGTACTGTCTAGCATGGAAAGTAATCTATAATTATTAGGGTCTAATCGATTGCCTTTTTTAAATATTGGTATTAATATGGCTGATTGCCACGAGCTCGGCAGTACCCCTGTCCTCAAAATCTTGGAGAACCATACATTCATTAGGGTGGCCCAAAAGATTGGGCTACTTTTTATTACAATATTAGGGAGCCCATCGGGACCAGGTGCCCTGGATGACTTCAGCCGTTTAATCATAGAGAGGATGGAGTCATGGGAGATATCTATGTCAGGGTCCGTTGGTATGTTACCCAAAGGGATTATCTCCTCGACTCTGATCGTTGTGTTGCGTTTTTCCAGAAACGCAGTCCATTCCACACTGGAAATAGGGTTGACTAATTGTCGTGTCCTATTCCCTCTTGCTTCATTAAGAAGAGCCCATATACTGCTAGTTTTACGAGAGCAGATAGTCTGTATTAGCTTTTGCCAGGCTCTATTTCTGTCGGAGCTTCTTTTTGCTTTGATCACCCTCCTATATCTCATCTTTATTTCCTTGGACACAATGTTGTATATATCCCAGGTCATACTTGATTTCTTTGCTCTTCTTAGTTCTGCCCTCAAAGTTCTTTTAGTATCTCGAATAAATTTGTCATAGGTAGGACATTTCTCCTGCTCACCGAGCATTGTCCCAACCGGAGTTGCGGCATATTGATCGGAGAACAGGTATATCCAGTCCTCTACTCCATCTATGGTCATTTTCTTAAAGTCTTCGACACTGAGATAGCCATACTTATGTAGGGCTTCCTCAGCGCGAGAGATATTTTTATCCGACCAGCGGATACAGGTCCCTGCATGGTTGATTTTCAGATCTCCCGTGGTGCACACTCGATCATTATTCTCCAGGATGTCAAATGAGCACGCCAGAATAGCATGATCACTCCATATGTTTGATATTACCATCATATCATCAATCAGCAACAACAGACTTGGAGACACGAAAATATAATCTAGAGTGCTATTCGCAATTCCATTGTTCCAAGTATGTTTACCTGGATGATCACTTTTGGTGCGTCCATTTAACATCTCAAATTCCCACCTACTAAAAAAGTGTACCCAATCAAGTCCTTCATCCTCCAATTTATCATGCTCCATAACACATCTAGGACGGAGCTTAGGATTAGCAAAGCTCCTCACTCCCCCAAGCATATGGGTGTTAAAATCTCCAGCCACACAAACATTACTATTTCCTTCAATGGTTAACCAACTGGCCAGTAGCTCATGTAACCCTTCTTGTATTGATTCTCTGCACATAGCGCCCGGAGGATTATATAAGCACACCACCAAGACTTTCTCGGTGGTATTCTTAATATTGTATATTATTTCAACAGCCAATAGTTGGTCATTTTGGCTCCCAAGAATCCTCCTTGAACTTAGGCTATTCGATACCCCAATCCATAGCCCCCCAAAGGGTCTACCTCTTTCGCCTCGTTTGGCAAATACCTGGTGGCCCTTATATCCATCTAGAAGTAGGGGATTTATTGCAAAAGTTTCTTGTAAGCATATACAGTTGTAATGAGATAATTGAGCTATAGGGCCTGTCTTGTTTAAGAGATGGGCAAAACCCCTAAAATTCCACGAAGCCAACGATAATTTTCAATGATTCTCTACCATCTTAGACAATGCCTCCGTCAACCATTTCAGGATGGATTGTACATTATTTTTGTCCAACTTGGATCCTGATGGCATAATAGGGCAAGCGACCACAGGCCCTTCAACAACATTTTCAATTTCTGAGCTACTAGGCTCATTATAGTTTACTTCAGCATCTAACTCAATGTCAACAGTTTTCAGCTCTGTTTTATAAGTCCTTAATAGTTGGGCAGTCGATGTAAATTTGCAATGCAGGGCTGATACCTTGGGATGGGATCCTGACAAGGGCTCAAGGAATTGAAAGTCTTCCGATTGCAGAACTCTCAGTTGAGGTACCGAGTATAGTCTCTTTAAAAATTCGGAGCGAGATAGCCAAGCGCTTGGTCCAGATTGATATAAGTTTCTAATAATACAGGTGCGATTCCCCCACTTCGGATCACACTCTTTTGCCAAATCTGAAGAATTTGTATTATGGAGACAATCAGGCTCATGCGCTGTTTTCAGGGGCTTTTCTAGGGTGCCATCGTCTTCAGGTATAGATTCAATTATTGAGTTTTCGAGTTCCTCGGCCCCATCTGGGGCTATAGTTGTCTCTGCAATCAACCAACTAGTTAGACAACCATCTCCTGCAGCCCTTCGCTTCTTTGCTCGAGCTGCTCTTTTTTTCCCTTTTTTAGAGCGAGGAATAGGCTTCTCTAATTCAAAAGGTAAGAGCTCTTGAGTATTCACTCTGGCCCTGTCTGGCGCTGACTTGGCCAACCTCCGCTGCTTACGGGTCATTGGAATGTCTGGTTGAGCTGTTATGTCAGTATGGGGGTCAGGGAGTTGTTGTTCGTGTATCTCGTTTGCTATTATAATGGCTTCAGATAGATTGACTTCCGCATCCTCGGCCTCCTTCCGTCTTTGCTCAGTGTCGCTCATCAATGTGTTTGTGTTTGCCAGTATGCGGCCCGACATCTTCAGCAATATTTTTAATGCAAACTGTAAGGAAGCCACGGAAGCTTGTAGTTCTGCAATTTCCTGGGCTACCGGATGAATATTACTGACTGTCTCTCTTCCATTGTCAGTTGAGGTATCAATAATTAGGTTAGGTGATGTAGATAACCTCTCCATTATTACAGCTTGAGAAAGTCGTTTGCCATGGTTTTCACTCTGGTTCTCCGGTGTAAGAGACTCCAGATCCTCCGAGTGCACCACAATCTGGGGTGTCATGCCTCTCTGTATAGTTAGGCATAAGTCCAGTAAGGAGTTGTTATCAATATCCTCAAAGTTTAGTGATCTGTCCAAATTGGAGGTATTGGTCACTTGATTCATGGGCGTCTCGAGGGTTGTGGAATTATTTTCAGCCGGTATATTTATGGGGAAAAAACCCGTTATCTTACCTTGATCTACGGGGGTTCCCTTCTTGGCTTTATTTCTCCTGCCTTTAGACTCTTCCATTATGGGACCCAAGTCTGGTTCGTGTGTCTTTTTCCTTAGGTTATATTTGGAAGGAGCAGGTTTTTTATGGGGAGCCATCCGCTCTGGGATAAGCAGGCTACCTGGCACAAGTAGGTAGAATTGGCCGATTACAGGATCAAAGGGTAAGTCCCCGCAGTCTCCAGTCACGTTGGGATTCTACCAGGCTCAACTTCTGATGCCACCAATCTTTATCAGTAAAGGAACACAGTTACTGTGATAATTGCGCCAGGGAAAGTATCCACGTAGAGGAACTGTCACCCCACTCACAAAATCTTACAATGGGGAGGTAGTCTCGCTACGCAGTTTGAGGGGGCACCTTATTCAGCCACTGACCTGGTCAGGTCAATGCGAGTGTCCCCAGCGCCCAGCGCTACACCCACAGGCGTCAACACCCCTCTCCGTACCTTTTGCCGTAAGGCCAGTTACCCCCGGGGGGGGAGATATCGCTTGATTCGTCGCCGGATCGCACTACACCCAGTGCGCCCGCTACGTTCCGCGTGGGCCGCACTATCGGGCGGCGGGCGACGAATCGAGTGTGCACACCCGTCACCACTGGCGGCTCTCCTTTCAACGAGTGCACAAGAAGCCTCCGTCCTCCTCCGTGCTCCCGACTCCCGACTCCCGGCTCCGCTCCGCTCCGTTCCCAGCACTAGAGCACTAGAGCCAGTCCGCCCGAGCCAACCGAGCCGGCCGATGGCGCAGTTCGCACAGTACGCACAGTACGAGGAAAGGACCCAGCCGTCTCAAGCCGCACCTCTACGCAGCGTATGCAGGAACTGCACGTCGTAAGAGGCCGCCTCCGAGACTGAACAATCCATCTAATATATAGACCCCCAGGTCCTCTCGGCACCTTTGAGGAGGACTTGCATAGTCTAATCATCAACAACCTTAAACCTACCTCCCAGCTTCTATTACTAGGAGATTTTAACCTTGGCTTTAATGACCCTATGGACAAACAAGCCTTAGATATAGCCAAAATCATCAATGCCTCAGGCCTGTCTCAGAAAGTTAACAAACCCACTCACTCTAAAGGGAAAACACTGGACTGGATAGCGGACTACAACTGTACAGCATCCATCACCTCCATCTCTCCTCAACCGTGGACAGATCATTCACTCGTGACCTTTAACTTATGTACAGCCAGAGCCTCTCAGACGGTCTCATTGCTAGCACCACCATGCCTAACTAGAAGCAAAAAAAGTATCACAGTGGAAAAAGTCATCCCTGCTATCCTACCCACGCTAAATGCTCTACCTGACAACCTAGACCCCAGTACCCTAGTCCAAGAATACAACAAGATTATGCTCAATACACTGGACAAAATTGCCCCGCTCAAACTTAGAAAAAGTAAACTTAAAGCGCACATTAACAAATGGTTCACGCCCCAATTAAGAGACTTACGACTTCTAAAAAGAAACAGTGGAAACTCTTGGAGACTATGCCCTTCAATCGAAAATAAAGTAAAACTAACATCCATTTCCTCACATTTAAAAAAAGAAGTGCACCTCGCTAAAAAGAACTCCTATGACGAACGGATCACCAACTCAAACTCTAGCATGAGAGAACTATTTTCCATACTGAAAGAATTAGAGTCACCAATAGCCACACCAGACTTAGTTATCAAGGATAAGACCTGGTGCACAGACATCCAAAATGCGTTAGCAAACAAAATCAATACACTCCAAACTAAAATACAACAAAAAAAAGATATGCTCAATCTACAGTATTCCCCTAATACCTCAACACATAGCGACTTACCTGAGGCAAACAACAAATTTTACTTCTCCAAAACCTCCCCACTAGAAGTAGAAAAAATCATTCTCTCACTCAAACCGTTAAACTGTAAGGGTGACATCTGACCAGCACAGTTAATAAAAGACGCTGCCAGAGACCTCTCACCATTCATTTCAAAATTAATCAATGCCTCCTTCACATCAGGTACTATCCCAGCTAATTTAAAACACTCCTGGGTGCTCCCACCTCTCAAAAAACAGACCTTAGATCCACTCATCCCGACCAACTATCGCCCCATTACTACTGTGCCATTCCTCCTTAAAATAATGGATAAAGCCGACTATATCCAGATACAAAAACACCTTGACTTGCACAAGCTCTTAGGAGCTAGACAATCCAGCTTCCGCCCATTACATGGAACGGAAACCGCCCTAATTGACTTAAAGATGCAAATCGATGAGATGAGAGATGGAGGGGGAACAGCACTCCTGCTCTTACTCGATCTCTCAGCCGATTTCGACCTGGTCGACCATAAGGTCCTCTGCAGGCACCTGGACTCCGCTGCCCACTTCTCTCCTGAGGCCATCAAGTGGTTAGAATCTTTCGTTAGCGAAAGAACAATGAGAGTATTCTCCCCTTCGGCTGCAGCTATTCCTATCCCTATATCATGTGGCGTTCCCCAGGGTTCCTGTGTCTCGCCAACCTTATACAACATCTTCACCAAACCCTTGTTCGACGATCTGGACCTTCTGGGTATCACCTACACCAACTATGCAGATGATACACAGATTCTCCTCCCACTTTCTGGGGATCATACGAAGGACTCGGAGTTGGTGACAGGATATATCTTGTTGTTCAAGCATGGATGGCCACACATGGCCTATGCTTGAACGATGACAAGACAGAGTTGATAATGCTGGGAACACACACAAATACAAAAAAACTTGGCCAGGAATTCTCCTCTTTTAACATCGATGGAAATCCTATTAGGGTCTCCAAGGAAGTAAAAACCCTTGGTTTCTACTTAGATTCCACACTCTCATTCGACAAACAGCTTAAATCCCTGACTTCCACCACCGCCTACACCTGCAAACTGATAAGAGCAGGTAAACCCTTCCTCTCGAACAATAGCTGTACTCACTTATTCTCTCCAGGATTGACTACTGTAATGCCCTTTACAGTGGTGCTAATAAATCAACCATCCAGAAGCTACAAACGCTCCAAAACAACGCCTTGCGAGCAGCGCTTATCATAAATAAAAGAGCTCACATTTCCGCCACCAGACGTCAACACAAATGGCTATCCACAGACCACAAAATACAATTAAAAATTATCTCCTTGACACATAAAGCTCTCAATAATGCCGCCCAAAGCTACCTCATGAATAAAATACAAAAAAAAACTTCTATCAGAGCATCTAGAGCTACCAACACCAATTGTCTAGTAGTACCTAGATTCAAACTAACCACGATTGGTGGCAATAGCTTCCCGGTGAAGGCTGCAAAAACTTGGAATCTACTACCAAACAACTTAAGAGCAGATCAACCTTACCCTCTATTTAGAAGGAACGCCATCCAACACTTTATCGCCAATGACCAACAATCTCCGGCCCACGTTATTCCCAGACACGGCATTGGTCCCCTTTTCCCCTGCTGAATTTACGATATGCTACCCGCACCTTTTCTTCCATGTAATCCACTGAGTTTTACAACGCCAGTCTTGTATACATTGTATATTATTACTGTATCTTGTATAATCTGTATAATTTGACTGTATTCTGTATAATTTGTAACTCTGTAAATTTTGCATTATCCTACCTGTTGCGTCCTTCTACCCATGAGTCTGGAGCGCATTAGAAATAAATAAACAAACAAACTAAGTATAATCTCCTCCTGAATCCATATAATCTCATTATATGTTAGAGCATCTTGGCGCTAAAAAGGACTAACAGATTATCAGAAGATTAACATAGTTAAAATAAGAATAGTTTCAGAAGGCTTCTAAGTGCCAGATGATTCATTATAGCCCTCATTATAGCCCTTCATTACAAGACCAGTGGCCAGCGCTGAGCATAGATTTGGCGCAATATTAGCCAAAGGGTAACTGCAGTGGGGCGCGTGCCCCGGGATGGCGAGGATCGTCGAAAGCGCCTCAACGACTTGCGTGTGAGAGTCCACGGCATCCTGTCACAGCACAGGAGTGCAATCAGGGGCACTGGAGGAGGGCCACCACCACCCCCACCCGAACTCACACCCTCAGAGGAGAAGATGAGTGCCCTGATTGACATTGGCACCATCGAGGGAATTGGTGGAGCGGAGGCAGGCACTGGCATTGATAAAACTGCAGGTGAGTCCCACCCCAAATGCATGCAACTGAAAGTACCACACATGCAGACCCTGAGTGAATGAATGTGAAGAAATGTGTGTGAGGCACTGCAGACACCCATAAGTGACCCCTTGATCCATTGAACTGTAGTGTTCCCTAGACTACCCTGCACATACAGTGCATCAATAGAAGGGGCAGGGGACAGACATCCATATCCATGGGACAGCTACATAGAGTGTGAGTGTGTAAGAAGACACCCCCAGGACCCTGAGCGCAGTGCACCCCAACCCTGCATGTGATCTTGTCACACAAACATTCCCATGCAGTGTACCTCCACACTCACACATCACACCAATCACCACATGGTGACTGAACAAAATGCAAGTTGAATGCATAATTGATACTGTCTACAATCCCACTTGATGGCATGAACTGCTTGATACTCATATAAGTTGCCTTAAACTCAATCCACACCCTATGTACCCCACAAGCACACGGCAAACCTCATGGGATGAAGATGATGGGGAGGATGCCACACCATCACGGCGCCCGAGGCAGCGTGCCTCAACCAGCACCACCACCCCACAAAGGGGCCGCATGGAAGGGAACCGACGCAGGCCACATCCCACATCACCACAACGCAGCCCAACCAGACCGCTGCAGCACCCACATGTCAACAGGGAGTCCGTGGCCAGCTCGCCCCCAGCCACCAGGCATACCCCGGATGCAGAGGGAGTCACCTGTAGATCGGAGCCCGACGTGGGAGTGACACCTCCACGTGCGCATCAGGCAGGACGTCTGCATTCACCCAGAAGCAGTGACGCTGAAGGGATGGGCATACCACAAGGGACCCCAGGGTCAGGCAAACAGGTAGCACAAACCCCACCTGTGCATGTGCGTCGCATCCACACACCACAGCCAGACGAAGACACGCCATCATATGGCAGCCCTGAAGACCGGCACTCAGAGCCTGGCAGCCCGATCCCAGCCGGCAACATGTCCCCATGCAGCCCCCCCCAACAGCGCACAAGTGGCAGGCCAGTACCTGCACACCAGGGATACGCTTTGTCACGGGGGCAGCAGTGATGGGACGACTGGATGTGATCGAGGCCAAACAGGCCAAAGTTGAATCCATGGCCAAAGTGCACAGCCGGCACATCAAGGCCATCAGTGCATCCATACGCCATGGATGCATGTACATTGCGCGAGACAATGCGCGCACATGCAGAGTGGTGGAGCAATGCACCACAGCCCTGACAGGGTTTGGTCAAAGGTTGAATGAGTTGTGCAAGGCAGTATCAGCACTTGCTGAGCAGACAAGGGAGGGGAACAACCTTCTCCGTCAGCATATGCAAGCAACCGGGTCAGTACCATCGACCTCCACTACACCCACGGAGGGATCCCTTGAGCCTTCTCCTAGGCGTCGTTCAATGCACCACCTGAGGTCACACACACCAGAGTAGCCTGGACATGGAAAGCGTCCACGACCATCGTAGTCAGACATGCCATTGTTGTGGGTGCCATGAAAATAAACATGCACCCACCTGCACTGTTGTAGGGAGTTCACTGGGGGGAGGGGGCATTGTGTGCTGGGTGTTCACTGGGGGCAGGGGGGATTGCGTGCTGGGTGTTCACTGGGGGAAGGGGAGATTGTGTGCTGGGTGTTCACTGGGGGGAGGGGAGATTGTGTGCTGGGTGTTCACTGGGGAGGAGGGGGGATTATGTGCTGGGTGTTCACTGGGGGAGGGGGGATTGTGTGCTGGGTGTTCACTGGGGAGAGGGGGGAATGTTAAACTGAGAATACATCACGTTTAAAAATTCACAAAGCATGGACAGTAGTGATTGTGATTAAGTGCTCTTTAATGTTGAAGTGACATGTGCAAAATGTAGCCGTCACCCGTATAAAAAAAAAATAATCAAGCCCTGTCTGGCCAACCCTCCCTCCCTCAGCCCAACCCTTTGTGCATGTGCAACACCTTCAGGCACATTCCTGCGACAGCAGATGTTGTGCAGCATGGCACATGTCAGTACAATTTTTCCGACTTTTTCAGGTGCATACATCAATGCCCCTCCCGTACGGTCTAGGCAGCGGAAGCATGCCTTCAGCAGTCCAAATACCCTCTCCACGCAGATCCGTTTACGACCATAGGCAATGTTGTATGCCCGCTCTGCTGCAGTGTGTGGATGACGCACAGGGTTCATGAGCCATGTGTACTGAGGATATCCAGAATCACCTGCAGGGGAGAGAAAGCAGGTTTTGGGAGAAGGTAAGTACAGTGTGTGTACAAGGCTCAGTCATCAGTGTCATGTTGGCATACTTGTCATTTGGTCACTAACATTGTGGAGTGTGCTGTGCTACGAGCAGCATTGATTCAATGAAGTACTCACTAATTGGTACGCCTCTGTTTCAGAATGTAACAGTACTCATTCCCTTGTCACTGAGGAAGGGGACCCTTCCATCTGCTTGTTCATGCGAGAAGTGGTTACCTCATGTGTCATTGCCATTCCCTTTGGCTGCTGTTGCATTTTCTGGTTATCACTATTGTGTACTGTTCTCCAGGCATTTCATTGGCCAATCAGGGGATAGTGTTTGTGAGATGTACATTGGCATTAATCAGACTACTTATGCGTGGTGCTTTTGTGGATGTGCCGACTTTTGTGTTACATTTGCATGACTGTCGGGTGGGCAGGGTGGGATGTCTGTACTGTGTCGGTGTGGGTAGCCAAAGTGCTACTCACACAGGAGGCTTTGCGGTGGTAGGCCTTCCATATGTCACTGTGCTGCCACATGTCTTTTGCATCCTGAATGGGTGCCTTTTGCTGTGTTGGACATGTCCAAGGTTTCTCGTGCAAGCTGCTTGTATGGAAATGCTGCACTGATGGTGCTGCCTTGACATTCAGGGATTTCATTGTGTGTGACCAGCCCCATCAGATGTGGATTAACATGCATTACGGTATATATTTGTACTCACCCAGCAGCCGTGTGTTTTGCCCTCGGTGCCTTTCCATGTACGCTGGCAGGGTACAGTTGCGCAAGACCATGGAGTCATGGGTGGATCCTGGATAGCGGGCACAGTAGTGGCTGAAGTTGAGGTCAGGGCCACATGTCATCTGCACATTCACGGAATGGTAATTTTTCCGGTTTCTGTAGGCTGCCTCATGTGCCTGGGGTGGTACGAGTGCTACATGTGTGCAGTCCAGGGCTGCTATTACATTCGGGACTTGGGCAATGGCATGGAATTGACCCTTCAGCTGGTTCACCTGTGTCTGTGTGGCTGGCAATGCGATGTGCTCATTCATATGATTCAACAGTGCATCAAGCACCTGTCCCAGCATGGCACTGAATGCGGACTGGGTCATGCCATGCATCATGGCAACGGTGTGTTGGTAGCTGCCAGTCCAGAGGAATTGTAGCACAGACATGAGCTTCACAAGCGGGGCTACTGCTGTGCTAATGGCTATACGGCTGCCGATGTCAGCCTGGATTGTGTCCAGCAACTGTGTGATGGTTGCCCTGTCCAGCCGAAATTCAGTCACCAACTGGCCATCAGTCAGGGCCGAGGGTGTTGGCCTGACCCTTGGGATGGCTAGCCGCCTTGCTGGTGCTATTGTCCTCCTCCTTCTCCTCATCCCTACCACCCCCTGCGCTCCCAGGGCACTGGCCTGGTTGGCTGGCCTCTGTAGCTCCAGGCGCAGCAGGTAGAAGTCCAGATCAAGGCTCTCGGCTCCAAATGGCAGCATGGTGTTTGGAAGTGTGTGTTATGCATGGTTGGGTCCTTTGTAGGCCTCTGATATGCATTGGTTTCACCTGGGCCCTTATTGCTGTCTCCTCCCTGCTCCTGCTGGTGGAATGGTGGTGGGGAGGGCGTGTTGTGCATGGGTGGGTCCTTTGTAGGCCTCTGGTTTGCATTGGTTTCACCTGGGCCCTTATTGCTGTGGCCTGTGTTTTTTTTCCTGCAGCATTTTGCTGGGGGTATTTTCGGTGGATTGTCTGCGCTTTTCTGGCGCTAATTGCACCTACGCCAGACTCGTGATTGCTATGTTTTAGCGTGAATGGATACTGGTGCTTTTACAGCCGACGCTTGTACAGCCGGCTGTACTTGCGCCGGCAGTAATGGCGCCGGTGGTATTTGGACTCGTGATCCGACGGACCCTTAAAATCGGCACTGATAGCGTTACCGCCGATTTTAAGGTTTACCGCTGAAGTCGTGATGAGGCCCTTTATCTCTACAGCAGAAATGTTGTCTAGTATAGCAGGATAGAATTTGTCTCCAGTACTGTCTCTTCACACAAAAACATAGCACACTTAGTTATAGCCACTAAATTCACTCTCCTTCCTCACTGCAATTATCAGTAAGTCAGACAATTTGGCTTTATTTCGATCCTTGGATCATAAAAGCAACAACAGAAAAACACATTTAACATCACAGTGGCTGTCAGAAAAAATCCTTTGTACACCATCATAACAAATTACATAATATGTGACAATTCAGTAGAATCATAACATATCAGAAATGTAAAACGTAATCACATGGTCACTCATAGGGAGTGTTGCTTCATTCTTAAGATCACATGAATAAAAAAGAATACTACAAGTTTGATAATAAAAACAGGTGAGTGGGATCATTTTTTTTCTCAAATGCTTGAGAGACCTGTACACAAATGAAACACCCAGTTAGCACCCCTAGTGGCCATAAGCAATAAAACAGGATCTAGCCTCTAGGCATTTGTCAAATATTTCATATCTGAATGTACTGCCAGTTCATCCCTTGAATGAGTGCATAGCACTAAGGCGTCTTTTACAGTTGTTTTTTATCTATATTTAAACAATGGCTTGAGGTATCTCTTGCCGGTATTTTGGTGCAATGGACAAAATAATGGAAATGGTGCCACATTTTCGATCTCGTTTTCACACATTGAACATTGGTTGGAATAATCACTATTCCATTTGTGCAATAGATCTGCCAAGAAGCTTTTGATACAGGACCATAGAGAATTTTGGGGCGACATTATCTAGAAAGATTTCATAGCCAAAGGTCTGCTTACACTCCCAGCAATTTCTTCCTCTCTAACTGCTTAGCATGTCAATGGGAAGCACACTTCCGTCATTATTTGTCAAAGCTACCATGAGCTTTGATTTTACACCACAGTCAATTAGTTGGGGTTTAACCAGTAATCACAATGGCCAACTGATTACAAGACCACTTTCAAATATTCCATCCGGGGGAGTGGTCGGCCAACCTCCTGTGAGAGAATGTCTTCAATTGCAAATTTACATACGGAAAATCCCGGGGAAGACCAGACCTTTGACCAGTAGAAGAGAGGTTTTGATCTACACAGGAACCTGATTCTCTGCATGCCAGCCTCCACAAAGATCAATATATTTGGGGTGCTGTACGGGAGGCCCAAACGATTTGTAATGATTTTATTTTCACTGTTTGATAACATTTCACAATTTGTTCCTCCCCACAGTTCTTCCCCATACAGAGCTGCGTGTCTGGCCTCTGCAGAATAAGCTTCTAGCAATGCCTTCACAGCCCCGTTACCATAGTCCTGAGCAAATCTTGGAATAACACTGCCATATCGGTTTATTGCAAAGTGTGCTTTGATGATTTGGGGATTCCAATTGCATTTTTCTGTGAGGTGAACCCCCAAACAGTCATACTGTTGTACTTGTTCAATATGTTCCCCTCTCAATTCATTTTATTGAACCACTTGGTTATATTTTTCCTAAAAATCATGGTTTTAGTTTTTTGTAACATTAATGCAAAGCCCATTGCAAACAAAATTCTTCAAATGTCAGCAGCTGATCTTCCAAACCTTGTGGCTTCAGGGACAATAAAACTGCTCTTTTTGGAGTAATACGAGTGATAAAGAGGCAAAAGAGTGTTGGGGCCAGAATTGTCTTTGGAACGCTCCCATTGGCACTCCATTTTACCACAGCCTCATTATCAATGTAAAGACCTTGTATTGCCCTAAGAAGGGCTGCCAGGTTCCTCATGTCTCTCAAACTATTCCACAGTAGCGCCCCCGGGTACCTTGCCAAAGGCCATGTTCAAATCCACAACAGTGACATATAGTCTCATCTTTCTGAAAATTACATATTTGTCGCATATGAGACCCAACATAAGACATTGGTTGATTGTACTGGTATTTGCCCAGATCCCAGCCTGTAGGTGGTGTAGAACATTGTCTCTTTCCATCCAGGACTTGTGAGAAACCAAAGGGTGTCTCACCCACCAGTCCCTTAGGATCTGTCATCCACGTGGCTGAGGCACAGCCATTGCTATTGGATCCAGACCTCGGGCTGGACCAGTGCAGGAGGATCACCTGGATTAGGGGTCGCTGGGGAGTGAGAGTGGAGCACCCAGAGGAGAGATACAGTATCCCTGTCCACACTTTCCCGTAGAACATCCTCATTTCATGTACTATCTACAAACTTCACCCTCCCCTTTCCTACAAATACTCTTCTGCATGGACAAAGCACTTCAGGGAAAGACAGACTCACAAACAGCCAGTCCGTTTGACATGTCCCAACATCATGGTCAGGCAAAGTCAGGCACTTAACCTTAATGACCGCACCTGAATCTTGTTACCTTTCCCCACTGGGATAAAAGGCAGAGCATGAGAGCACCCAGAGAGCAAGACTAGGACAGGAAATCCCAGGAAGATGACACGACCAACGAAGTAGAGCAGACAGGATCAGGTGGCAAATTAAATGCTGTGGTACTACTAGCTGCAGGGTGAAGGTCACTGCAGAATCCCAAAGGGGTAACTCCCTGCTACTGCAGAAGGTCACGGCGGTACCTCTTTCACATGTGGTGTGAGGACCTGAAAGGAGGCTAGGCCCACTGGGCCAAAAGCCTGGACTACATAGGTTTTGATAAACTGCATTAGTCGCTGCTGGCGAGTGTTATGGGAGACCGGCTTGTGTTCATAAATGAAAAGGAAATTAACGTTTGAATTGCTTGTTGGGTTCTCGAGAAACTGTGAGGGAACGACATTGTAGCAAGCATGAAGAATGTTAACATTGTGTGTGTGAGAGAAGCCGGGAAAGAAACCGAGCAAGGAGGCAAATGGTCAAACTGGTCACACAAGGGTAAAGTGAAGGGTACACGCCCCCTCGTACACTCAGAAGTCTCGGGAGAGGAGGCCGGTACAGACTTTTGAACTGTATCCAGTATTGTGCGTTGTGCGTAGGACGACAGCCGTGAGAAAGAGAAGCCTGGTTGTTGAAGGTAAACACACTTGCTACAATATAACAGAGTAACCCAGTGAGATGCAATCACCTATCGGAAGTCTCTGTATTGAATTGGCAGGTACTTTGAACTGAAAGCATGAAAGATTGAAAAGTAACAACTGTGATGCTAGCAGTTAGAAGGCTTGCGGCCATTTGAGAGAAACCCCGAACTGCCTACTGCAGAAGGTCTGATCCTGGAGGAGGGGGACCTGAGTGAATTGGTGAAAGTGAACCAAATATTTGTATAAAAAGATACTAAGAGCTCCTGAGTGAAATAAGCGTGTAGAACTGGTAAAGATAACTGAACTGTTATTTAAAGGCTACTGTTAACCCAACAGATGGATGCCAAGTGAATGCAAGGGAAAATAAAGCCCGCATTTTTATAAAGTGACTGAACAGTGGTTTAAAGAAAAAAATGAACCCAACAAAGGGGTATAACGAGAAAGCCGGGAAAGAGGGGAATAATGCATGGTGAGAGCTTGGGAAAAGTCTTGTGAGGCCAAGACAAAAACAATGATTTGAGGGATCGTGCCTTTTATGACACAACTGCATCCTGATGGCTATAACTCAAGGGGTGCTCACAGTCATGCCACTGTTCTGCCTTTTTCCCATGATGTAATATGGGGACGGGAGTGCATTAGTTCAGCAGTCCTGAACTACCTAACCCTTTTGGACATTTCAGTTTTCACTACACTCTTTTGTTATGCGTATCATTGTCCCACACATGTTTGTTATATAGAGTAAGGATTTTGCGATAGGTTTATTAGTATAGGTCATTTTGTTTTGACACCACAGCCTTTTCTTTACTTTGATGTTTGTAGCTTGCTCCCATCTTAGTTCTAGGTTTAGATTAGGTATTATTCTCACCCATATACTGTTCAATAAACACCCTTGGATTGTACTCTTTGTGTCTGTTGTACTTCTGATAACCATGCCTTCCTTACAGACTCCCGGTGGGACAATAATGCCTTAGCAAATATATTCCCGCCTGTGTCGAACAACAATATTGGGTGTTAGTTCCCAGGATCTGCTCTTACTCTCTTTTTATATATTGGAACCATTTTGGGCCTGAGTCTATGACTGTGGGACAGGATTTGCTACCAGGGTAGCATTGAAAAGATTCTTCAAGTATGAGGCCCAAATCAAAGATTATGCTTTATAAAAATCCACCAGCACCTTATCTGGTCTGGCAGTTTCTGCTTTTTGACACTTATGTGCAGCTGTAACGTCACACAATGTTAGAATAAGAGAATTACCCATATTAATCTCCCTCCCAGTTTTGTACACAAAAATTCTGAATTTGGATCTTTGTTGACAATGAGGTCAAGGAAAGACTTCCAGGTATCTCTACAATGCTCCTCTTTTTTCCCTCCAACTTGCTTTTAAACATAGACTTGCTGATGATACTGCCTCCCTACCCACTTCTACTGCATTCTTCACACTTGAGATCATCTTCTCTTCTGCCCTCGTGCATTCTTTATTGAACCAAGGATTTGTTTTTATTGTATTTTTCCTATTCTGTTGGGCATTGATCATGAATATTGGTCTCACAGTTTCCGTGAATGATTCATGAAACTTTAATACTTGTAGTGTTGAACCCATTTCATCAAGTAGGACATTTTCTAAAATAGGGAGAAAAGATGTGCACATTTCAGCCACGTTCTCGGTTGTATTGATTTTAACCCAATTGGCCGCCTTTCTAGCATTTCCAGTTATTCTCAGGCTACATTATCCAATAGTTTGCACGTCCCTTTCAGCCCAAACAATTGGTGATTCACCCTCATGTAGAGTGGACGATGATCACTCTCCATCATTTCATTCACTTCTGACTTCATCATTCAATCCCACATCTCAAGTTCCCCATGATGTAGTGTATAAGTAAACTGCCGTGATCACTCACATAATGTTTAGCAGGTGAATCTCCCATAAACCTCCCATTGCATGCATGCATGTTCAACAACATGAGGATACGTACAATATCAACTACATTCTTTTGTGCTATATGGGGGATGGAGCATTGAGGCGCTCCACGTTCCATAGTCTATCCTCTTCCTCACAAATGCATCTGTCAGGGACAATGCCTCAAATTAGACATTGAAATTCCCCTCAATGAACACCTTCTGGCTGCTCGGGTGATTCAATCTCCAGGAGCTGACTCTGGTTTTTAAAAGATCAAACAATTTATTTATTTTATTTTTATTTATTGATTTCTATAGCGCCGGAGCTCGTAGGCATCAGGGTGCATTACAATTAGGCAAGGACAGTCAAGGAGAAAACGGAACAGTATGGCAGGTATACAACCTGAATGGATTACTTTTAAGTGGTATTTGGCTGTTTGAAGGACATTTATTTAAACAACTGTGTTTTCAATTTTTTCTAATGATAGGTTGTTAGATTCTAGTCTGAGATGGTTTGGGAGCTCATTCCACTTAGATGCCACTTTGGTAGGGAATGCCTGCCCAAGTCAATTGGCTTTTTTTCAGATGAATTATTTTCACAATCCCTTGAGCCTTGGACCTTAAGGTATGGCTTGGTTCGTATGAAGTAACTTGATTTTTTAAGTAAGCGGGGGCAGATCCAAATATGCAGTGATGGACAATGGTCATTGCTTTAAAAGTAATGCGGTCTTCCAGGGCTAGCCAATGAAGGGACTTTCTGTCCTCTGTGATATGTTCCCGTCTCGAATTTCCAGTAATTGTCCTCACCACATTGTTCTGAATGACCTGGCATTGTCTGATGCATTTTCTGTTGGCCCCCATCATCAGAGGTGATAAACCGTGGTCCAATCTAGATAGGATTGTGGCTCTGGCGATAATGGTGCTGTTTTGTTTATTCAGTAGTGGCCTGATCCAGCTGAGTAGCCTCTGGTGGTATTGAAAGTTAAATTTCAGGTATGCTATATGAGCATCTGCTCCCAAAGATGCTTGCAGATAGACATTTAATGTCCTAACCTTATCAGAGACCCCAACGCTTGTGTCTTTGATGTTGAAAGTGGTATAGGCAGCATCTAGTTCAGCCCTGGCCTGAGGTGATCCAAAAATCATAAGCTCGGTCTTGCTTCCATTGAGACACAACCAGGCCTCAATTGAGTTGTAAATGCAAGCAAGCTTATTTTTGACTGTGGTGTGACAGCCGCTTAGTTCAATAACTATTTGCGTGTCGTCAGCAAAGTTTGTGAAAAAGACCCCTAGGTTGGTTAATAGGGTACATAGACATTGCAGGTAGAGGTTAAATAAAAGGGGTGATAAGCTGGCCCCCTGGGGTACGCCACAGTTTATGAGTCGGGGAACGTAAATATCTTCAAAGATATTTAAGTTCAGTATCTTGGCCTGACTTGTTATATATGATTATAAATAGTATTCCAGACCCATCCTTAATTTCGAACTGGAGCTTTAACAGTTCCTTACAGGAATTATGAGCTTGCGATACTACAATGCCTAGGGAGGCTTCAAACCATACACAGAGCCCCCCACTCAGTCTTCCCTGTTTGCCATTTACAGCTGGGATGGCAAATGTGGAATAACCCTGGAGGTGGATTGCCTCTGTGGCCTACCTCTCTTGGAGGCAGATGATTTTATAGCCTCTGATCATATCCATCATATTCCAAGTGAGCCCAGCGATGTTACAGGACAGGTTATGCGCTGCCACTTCCCCCCACCCGGACGTCCTGGTTGTTATCATAAGTATCTGGGGGTTGGATATGGCATGCAGAGCATCATACCTTGCCTCCTGTCGTCCCTTGATTCCGCTGGGTTGGCCATATTCATCACGCCCCATGCCCCATTGGGCCAGACTCCCTTGCTATTGTACTAATTGAGGATGGAATCCCATGATCATTGACCGAATTCGTACCTACTGGGTATCTTGCTGCCTTGATCCAGGGGGCATTATAGGAGTACTCGATTTCTAGTACTGGGACTGCTGGTCTCAAAGTAATTTGCGATACTGTTGGTGGGTAAACCCACAGTTCTACAGACAGAACTCCTTGTGCAAGCTCCTCTCTAGTTATAAAAACCTAGATGCAGTCTAATTTGCTATTTGCCATTTTTATCCTAACGCATTTTACAATATCTGCCTGTACAATCGAGAGGCACCCCTTATTTTATGATGAATCCAATGCAGCATTTTATTAATGCTTGGTTAGTTATCTGACATTAGGATGACCTTGCCACAGCGGTTAGGCCACCAAGATACCTGGTCTGCTGACTCTGGCCCTGGTTTACACATATGGTGTAAGAGGCTTGCATATTTAATCCTGTGTTAGCAGTCAGCAGCTTTGCTCCGTCAGTGTCTCAATTGGGGTCCTATTCCCCAGATTGTGAGCACTGCTTTCTGCTTTTTGCTTTCTGGAGTATCGATTTGCTTGGCTCATGGTGACAGGCTATACTGCCATTTGTCCTGTTCAAAGGTCTTTTATGCATGCTTTTATATAGGCTCTCGTTTTTGCTGAGTGTGACTGATTGCGATCACATGGTGGTTTTGATATCAGACAGTGCTTAAACAGACACTCTGTAAGGAGTCGAGGGTATAGGGCTGTCTGACATTGTATTATAAAATCGAAACCAAAGGCAAGCAAATTGAGTGGCGCTCAGGGACAAAGTCTGGAGTGATTACCTGACCACATAGTACATCACCATCCTGAATTGGGAACTCTGCATCGTCAACTTGTTTGAACATTGACATGTGGATAGGCCTTTTTGTATGGTGACTGTGGGGCATTGCCCTTTGTGCCATGTGTAGTTTGTGTCCCTGGTGACTGTGAGCTTAGCCCTTTGAGCCGTGGGAAGGATTTGTGCACAGTGACTGCAGGGCCCTGCCCTTTGAGGCGTGGTTAGGATTTGCACACGGTGACTGCAGCGTTCAGCCCTTTGAGCCGTGTTTAGGCCTAGGTCAGGCATTTGTGAAGTTCAGATTGAAGACGAGGAATTCTCTCCAAATCAAAGAAGTTTGTAGGAGTGTGCTACAAATTAGAATACACAAATTTATTTTTACGTCAAAGCAGCTATATACATTAACTGGTTACTATCATGCCTCATATGCTCTCTAACCACTACCACCTTCAGAGTTGTGCCTTAGTGGAAGATTTGCGAGCCCCTGAGATGGAGTGTGTAACTGTGGAGGGTGGAGAGATAGTTGGATACCAGCCTCAGTCTCCATGCTCATCACATTTTGGAAGTTTGAAACAAAACAATATGGTACATGTACATGAGAACGATAATAAAAAGCTCAAAAGATGGGAAGGCCACCAGAGAATGGGGAAGTTCCAGGCAAATAATTGACTCTTGGCATGGAATATAAATTCACAGCAACTAACATTAAGCGGAAAATTAACAACTTTTTCCCCCTATGGAAGTGCTGTAGCATGGGTGATTTAGACCTAATAGTGCTGTATGATGATGTTTCAGCCTCTCAGTTGGTGGACTCATTGCTCTATGGGGGAGGGTTTTACACAGGAGGGGAGACATGATATAGCTGCAGTGAGTAATTTGCTGAGATCGCCATTCAAGAGGACTATTGTAGACCATTCAGCATCATCCATGCCTGGATTATGGAGGGGGTTCCAGATTCGGGATCTAGAAGGAAAAGTGTTTGTCTCCCTACAAACAAAATGACACTCCCAAACCTCCTTTAATGCTGGCTGGGACAAATAATGCGCTGGATACCAAGGGTGGGTTTTTTATTACGCAACAGATTATTTATTGCTTATTTTATAATGCACCTATATATTTTTGAGGTCACAAGTAACAACCAAGATAATAAGCCCAGGCAGGATATTGCTGCAAGGGCTACTTAGCAGCAGGAAAATTAAAGGGTAGGATGGTTAAGCATTCATTTAATTAATTATTTAGGTGAGTGCAGATTTATTTTGATTAGAAGGAACAGAAATTCCAGGACAAGGGCAGGAGTACAAAGGAGGTGACGACAGAATGCTTGATTTCCTGACTTGTGGTAATAAGAAATTGTTTTTATGTGCTAAACACAGGTTCCAGGATATCGTAAAAGGAGAAGGGATAATTTGGCACTTCCTGCCAACAGGTTACTGCTTGGGCAGTGGGGCAGTTAGTGTGGCACGTGAGCTTGCCGGCAGGTAATGGATTGTGAAGATGGAAAAATGCGTAAGACATTAGAAGAAATTGTGAGAATTTTACGAGAAGTGGTGCAGCTACCTGGGGATGGGACCATCAGTGAGGCCGCAAGAAGAGTTTGTGAGGGCCCCTAAGAGCCTGCCACGGTCTTGGGGATTAGGGGGGCACAGACCTCTCTTGATTCAGGAAGGGTGTCAGCGACACCTGGGGTTGCGGCACCAGTACACCAGCAGGGGCCCATAGGACTGGGAGACTTGGAAAAAGGGTTAGCAACCTCAACATTGTCTGTAGAGGTACCCACACTGCTAAACGAAACGAAACTAAACTAAGAAGCTAGATGTGCTGTCAGGGACAAAAGGTCCTACTGAGATTAAGAGATGTGGACCTGAGGGGGGTGCTACCCCCTTGTGACCATTGTACATTTGTTGGACCTTGCACGTCCACCTTAGAATGGCACATTCCCAGGCAAGTGAAAGAGCGGATTCGGGAAAGGGAATATTTCAACACATTATCATTGTTATCGGTTGAGACAGCAGGTCTGGACATTATGGTTAGCAAAAAAGAGGAAAATAGTAAACTGTAACAAGGAATTATCTTTGTTAGCAGCAGTATTGATGGAGAAATACCCAGAGCAGGGGCCAGCTTTCCAGAAGTACAGGCATACTATTGTCAACGAGCACCATGGGGTGGATAGATTACGACAGAGATTTTAGATCCAAGATGGCAATGGCTCTGCATATGACTTGGGATCAGAAAGAAGTGCACATCCTAAAGGGACACTCGAAAGGAGGGATGTTGAGTATATCGGCCCGGAATGGGTGGGGGCATTGTTATGGGAGTGATCACCGGACAGTCAGAGACCAGATGTGGGTCATTCTCGCGAGAATTGAAACTTTAGTGATCCATACAAAGATTATGAGAGTGACTGACCTGGCAGTTTCTGGAACAGAAACAGGAGTAATCCATACCTGGGTTATGGGAGTGAACGACCTGGCAGTCGGATACCAGGGGAGGGCCATTCTCATTGGAACAGTGCCAGAAGTGATCCATACAAAGGGATATGGGCGTGACTGACCTGGCAGTCTGCTACCAGAGGCACTCAAGGAAGGGATTTCTGTTAACATACGGCAAAAGGTTTTACTCGCAGTTGTGGTTTACAGCTCTGAAATGGGCAGGATGCACTAACGAGACAATGGTAGTGTAGATGTATGCAGCTAAGGTCTGAAGTTTTGGGGGTAGCGTGGGAGCCCCCCCCAAAGCATGGCAGAGTTGCGGGGCGGTCCTAGCCAGGTAGGAGCTTTGACACTGTGGATTCTGCCATGTGCAGTACCCGATGGCAGCACTCGAGCCAGGTTCGGGCGACGGGCACTCAGTCCCTTATGGACAGTTGAGACTCATCGTGAACGAGACTTAGTGGTCCCGGAATATTACTGCCTCAAAGTTTATAACAAGAGATGGATGTCCGCTACTCTGCAAAACTGGAAGTGACAAGTGTCACCCGGGGACAATAAAAATGATTGCAATCCCGGCAAAACCAAATGGGCTACCTTGGAAGTCTATGGAGATTGCTTTATTTAGTGTCTGGGACCGCTCCAAATTATGTATTACTCCAATAAAATGTGATCTTATGTTTCCAAAATATATACAAACTGTCCTTTTGATTATTTTGAGGTAGGTAACTATTGAATCTATATCTTAGACCCTGCAGGAAGGGGGGGCACAGTGGGGGTTGGCCCTGCTAAGGGGCTGGCCAGCCCCTAAAGGAGGTGCTAGAGGGGCAACCTGCATAGCAGGCTGCCCCTTTGGCCACCCTCCCATCCCCCAGGGGGGTATCTAGCACCTCTTCTCCCTCAGAGGAGGAAGGTGCATCCCCTGGCCCAGCCCACATCCGGCTTTGGGCTCCAGGGAGCAGTTATAAGGTGGGGTGCAGGGATCTTCCACTTTGTTGCAGCCCCCGGCCGAAGTCCCACCCACCCACTCCCTTCCTTTGTCACCCAACAGAAGTCTCAGACCCAGGTATAATAGGTTGAGCAAAGGAGTGGAGTTCAGTGAGTAGGTTAAAGGAATTGTGTAATTTCTAAGAAATGTATGAATTTGATGATACCATTTTAGTTTTCAGCGTCTTGCGGAACTGTGTAAGTTAACAAGCATGGAGTTCATTGAGTAGGTTGAAGGAATTGCGTCATTTGTAAGAAATATATGAATTTGATGACAACATTTTACTTTTCAGCAGCTTGCGTAATTGTGTAAAATAAGAAGCATCGCTGTTCATAAAATTGTGTAATTATGTTGCTAACTTTTCTTTTTTTGTCACAGGTGAAGTTACGGGCAGTCCTAGCTGGGGAGGATCTTTGATACTGTGGTTTAGGCCAAGGGCATTACTCCATGGACATACTCAAGCCAAGTTTGGGCAATGGGCACTGAGTCCCTTATGGACAGTTGAGACTCCTCAACAACGGGATTCTGTGGTACCGAAATATTACTTTGTGGCAGTTTATAACCAAAGGCGGACGTCCACTGCTCTACAAAACCGGAAGTGACAAGTGTCACCCGGGGACAATAAAACATATTGCAAGCCTGACAAAACCAAAAGGACTACCATAGAAGTCTAAGAGATTGCGGAACTTGTGTATGACTCCAATAAAATGTGATCTTGTGTTTCCAAAATATATACACATTTTCGTGTGATAATTATGAAGAATGTAACCATTTTATCTATGTCTTAAACCCTGCGAAAGGGGAGGCATAGTGGGGGATGGCCCTGCTATGAGTTTCCACAGTATCTGGACAATATGTGGTACAGCACAAGATTCCAGTTCCAGTTCTTGTAATGCTGCACCGGGTTATCTACAAAAACAAACAAAGATAAGTTGCTGTGCTCAGTGATTTTACTGCTTGTCTTTTGAGTTCAAAACGCCAAGTAATGCTGGTAGTGTAGTAATACAGTGTAGTCAAGTAATCTTGTATCAGGCTGAAAATCAGCAGAGTGCAGAGTACCACAATACTGCACACCAGGGCGAGAACTAAGCGTGATTACTGATTATTAGTTTGCTAAGGCCCGAAATAAGGCAGTAAGGAGTATGCTGGCACTGGTAGCAGGCCACTAAAACTACACCGGAAGGCTCCAATGCTTTCTGAAACCTCCCGAAGTCAAAGAAGGAATAAAGCTGGCCCAGACACAGGGCATTAGATCTTTGCTAGCCCAAACTCCTTCAAACTTCTTCTGCCTCTGCCACTGGCTGTGGTAACAGTTGCAAGTACTTACCACTTGACACTTGCAAGCGCTTATCACTTATGGCTTGACAAAATATATAATGGATAAAACCATGGTGCACCTCCAATTCACCTCTCCTGTAACTTTTCCGGTAACTCTAAGCGATGGTTGCCTATGGATATGCTCAGTCCTGAGAGTGCTTGGTGCACAATACTCAAAAGGGAGGCCTGGGAGAAAAATAGCAGGCAAGCAGCTCTGTACCATTTCACACCCCTGGAGGCCTACCTGCACAGACTGCATGGACTGCTCTTTGCCACTCTTTGTTCTATGATATGATATGATATGACTAAATATGGCATTTATAACGTGCCTATACACAAGTGTTTCAAGGCGCGATGAGGCAAGAGAGGGGAAACAGAGGGAGGACAGAGACAGCAATCCTACTAGGACAGGTGACATTGAGATCACACAAGTGCAGTGGAGGGGGGAAGGGGTAAAAATGCAAGGGGAAAGGGGAAGGGACAGTTCAGTACAAATGATAACAGTAAAATAATAAGGACAAAGAAAGTGAGGCCAGCTGGTGGCAAGTGCAAGGGTAAGTGCAGAACATCGGGTGTCAAGAGCTAGTAGGGGCTGTGGGGATACAGAACAGTCCCTGAGTGCAAAAGTTGCCAGGGGGGGCAGTGCAGGTCTGCAACTGGTGGGGAGGAGATCTGGGCCCGAGATCAGAGGGTAGCCAGGTAACCAGTGCAGTTTCAGATTCAACCAGGAGATCAGCAGGGGAGAGGAGGAGAGAAAGCAGAAGCAAAGAGGAAGGTCTTGAGGTGCTTCCGGAACCGGAGATGGTTCTCTTCAAGTTTCAGAGAGGCAGGGAGGCTGTTCCAGTGGGAGGCCTGTAGGGTATTTTGTGGAGATTTGGGGCCTTACGGTATTTTCTTACCGCCGAAATATAACTTAGCAACAATCACTCCTTGTATTCAGATTGGGCCATGTACAACAATAATACAGTGAACATGCATTATTTCAGCACCCAGGCATGCATATTTGGTATGCGTGGGTGGTAGGCGCGTTTGGTGGTATTTTGGTGAGCATAATTCCCTTGTTTTATTTGTGGCCCCAATGTCCAAAATCCCTTATCTTTGCTTAGATTTTTCGTGTGATCACTAGAGAGACCTCAGACCTACATTTTAGGAATACCACATTTTTCAGTGATAGTGTTGGTGTGCCACCATGGGCGAACTCACTGACTTATTTACGACAGAGAGCTATATATGGTAGTCTTGTGGTAATTTCCACTACCTTATATACAGTAGGGAGCTATGTTCAGAGAGTCTCTCTTCCCGTTGGCTCATGTACCTCCAACAAGCTATGCTACAGTCACTCACAATTATTCATACTGATTCTGACATGCACACATCTGTCTTAAAATGACCATTGCACTGTTTAAAAATCTCCCCACATCATCAGCATTGTAATGGTAAATAGTAGATACACCACCCGTCTGTTTTCAAATATTTTTCTGTATTATAAAAGTTGCATTTAAACACAATCTCATTCTTTACAGAAATAAATAAAATGGTACAGTAAAAGCATTGTCTGTGACACACTGCAAAGAGAGTGGCGGAGAACAGAACTCAAATTGCAACATTGGTATTTGATTAAGACACGCACAGGAATCCCCTTTCCTACACTGACTGCATATTTTCGTGCACACACGGCTCCCACGCTTATGTAATTACCTTATCTTTTTAGTTGTTCTCTTTGGCGGTCCTCTTTCTGAATGTGGCTCCCTTGAATATTAACTCCAGTAAAAAGGAACGCTGGCCTTCTCAAACCGGGGCCATTGCCTGGAATTCTCAGCTTTTGCAGATAGGAATGCCTCAGCCAGTGGAAAGGTCCTTCTTTCAGCTCTCCCCAATCTCGACTGCAGCAGGACGCAGGAATCTGCATTCAGTCAGGAGTCCCACAGCCAGGTCTTCTCCCCAGTAGTGCAGAAAAATGTCTGCCTGTCTTTTTCCCCGATACTGCCCACTAAAACTTTCATCTCAGCCCTCTGTATGACGTGTCCCAATGAAATCCATCATCTCTCATCCTCCTACTCTCAACAATAGCTTCGCTTATACATTTGCAATTGTTGCAAATCTGACTTCCTTCTTCCTGCAGTTACTGTGCACAAAAACACGGACAATCAGGCAGAGAAGAGAAGAAAAAAAATCTGCACACACATTTAAATGGCTTTCAGAGTATGCCTAATTCTGCAGTGGAGAACACATTTTATTAGTGGGTTATGTTAAATAAGGTTTTATTAGTCAGGTTAATGGTTAATAGGTTAGCTGTTAATTTTCAAATGTGTCTCTCGCACCATAGGCATTTCAGGTGAAAAATAGTGTGCATTTTTAAATGAGCACGTGTGCTTTTAACTGTAAAAATAGATTTGCATCTTATATGTTAAAATCGTTTTTGGCTGAATAGCCTGTCTTTCCTTGTTAATCTGGTAACCCATATAGCAATGCACCGCACCCTTGTGGTGGTGCTGCGAAAAAAAATTTGCTACCTGTGCAGTAGTGCTGTACTCTGTGCTGTTTGCTACCTGTGTAGTAGTGCTGTACTCTGTGCTGTTTGCTACCTGTGCAGTAGTGCTGTACTCTGTGCTGTAACATGCCAAATATCCTTACATATACCCTCCTTTTGTTTTTAGAACTTGGCTATAATCCAAGCCAATTCCTAAAAACAACTTGTTCTTTTTTTTTTTTTTACAACATAGCAATCCAACAAAATGAATATTCATGTGCATCAATGAAAATTTGCAATCAACATTTCATCTGAGTCCATCAGTTCATAAAATGTTCCACATTTGCCTTCTCAGTGGAAGTGGCATTACTTTAAGTTTAAATTTTCCAAGTCAATTAAAAACAACGAAATAAAACAACTAACTAAAACAAATAATTAATATAACAAATTAAAATAAATAATTAAAATAATAAATACGTGGAACTTCATATGCCGAAACTTTTGTTTTGTCTCTTTTGGTATGTCCCGACCAGCGATGTTATTCGGTTCATTCGAGTACTCTTTCATCTTGGCAATCTTGAATCCACAGTAGTCATCTCTTTTGGCATTCCGGTTATTTTGTCTTCACCTCCACCTGGAGGCAGGCATCTTTTGGTCTTCATCCAGGGGACTCCAGGACTCCATCGTCTCTCCCGTGGGCTCTGATCTCGGAACCTCCGACCAAATAATGTTAATTGTCTAAATCAAAATAGAAAATAAACAAATTAAGTACATAGCATAATACTAACTTTTGCCAAAATTAAAACATGCTTGGTAAAAATATTTCATTTTTTTTTTTTTCTGAAATTAAATACAAGTTAAAAGAAAACAAGCAGATATTCAATATTTAACACACTTTCTCTCTGCACACCAACCATGAGCTTCCATTATATGTGCATTTATTTATTTATTTATTTATTTATTTATTTATTTATTTATTTATTTATTTATATTTATTTTATATTATATTTTACATATGCTACAGTGTTTATGTGCCATCATAACAATCAACTTTTTAACTTCTTTGTCACTGCCTCCTGATTGTACCCATTTATTTTCTCTTTTTGTTTTCAAGGGATTTTATCTGTTTCTACATGCTCAAGCCGCCTGATCTCATGTCTGGGATGGCATGGTTTGATTTGATTTGCATGGACAAACTGCTCTATTGCTGTTTCACCTTCATTTTTCAAAATTTTATACACTACAGGAGAGACCTTATCTATAATCCGAAAAGCCCCTGCCAGGCTGCTAGAAATTTAGAATTTTTCTGTTTACTTTTTCCAAAATGAAACTTGTACACCTGATCCCCTACACTGTATTCCTTTGCTGATGTCTTTTTATCATAATATGACTTTGCACTGTCAGCAGCTCTTTCCAGATTTCTCTGCACAAAAGCAAATGCATGTTGCAAATGCCTCCTCAGTTCATCAATATATTCATGAACTGTGGATGCACTCACTAGAGTTTGCTCATGTGTTCTGTATAGTAGGTGTTGTGGTAACACCATTTTCCTAACTGTCAAGACCTCATGAGGGCTAACACCTGTTGCTTTGGCAGGAGTCGATCTGATTGCCATCAAAACCAATGGTAAACGTAAATCCCAGCTGGAACCTGCTTCTGCCACAAATTTCTTTAAAATATCCACAACAGACCTATTGCTTCTTTCAACTGTACCTGAAGACGCCGCCCGATATGCGATATGTAGTTTCCTTTTCACACCTAGTATTTGCCATACTTTACTCATTAGAGTACTTGTGAAATGACTTCCTCTGTCTGACTCAATTCTTTGTGGCAACCCAACCTTGAGAACACATGGTTCACCAGCAATGTGGCTGCTGTTTGCGCACTACAATCTGGTGCAGGAATGCATTCAATCCACTTTGACATCAAACATACCACATTCAAAATATAACGGTGTCCCCTGCTCGACCTTTTTAAAGGACCTACATAGTCTATTTGCAAATCTGACCATGGGAGAGTTAGGCCTCTTTTCATCAATGGTGCTCTATGCATTGGTGAAGCAGGTTTAAATTGGGCGCATACTAGACATCCTCTAGTATATAATTCCACATCTTGGGACATATGTGGCCAGTAAGCATAATCTTTTAATATTTCTAATGTTTTTTGTGAACCTCTATGGCCTGCAGTTATGGCATCATGTGCATGGTGTAGCATTAGTCCTCTGAATGAAAGGGGTACTACCCACTGTATTTGCCCTGTTATGGACTCTCTAATCATGAGTCCATCCTGTAATCTAATTTGTGTTTTGTTCTTTAATAACACCCTCAACTCTTCTTTTCCCATACAATCATTTTCTGTTAAAGGATTTTGTTCAGGATCTATCAAATGATTATAATAGATTCCCAAAATTTGATCATTCTTTTGTGCCTCAATCAAATCTTGGTCTGGCGTGTCATGACTCCACTGCACCACCGGTTGATCTACCTCCTTTGGTGCTTTAGAACGTGTCACTGCATCAATTTGTATTTCACCCATTAAATAATCAATATGTAGCAATTCTCCCATCACAGCCCCAATCTTAGCCAGATGGTCTGCCTTATCATTTCCCTCCTTATCCTCTCCTGGTGTTTTTAAATGCCCACAAATTATTCTCCAGTATATTGTTAAATTATTTTCTGACACCAATTTGTCTATGGCTTGTATCATTTTTCCATGTTTAAGTGGCTTTTTGTTGTATGTAACCATGCCTCTTGCTTTCCAACCAGGCAAATACTCCACAAAGCTATTCCGTGCATAGTCAGAATCAGTCACCAGGACAATTTCACTGAACTTTTTATCAACTGCAGTAGCAATTGCTTTATAGATGGCTGCCAATTCCGCCACCTGACTGCTCCTATCTCCAATCCTCATCCCTATACTGGGAATGCCTTCACATTTCAACCAGACATTTCCTATTCCTGCCACTAACTGTTTATCACTGTCATTTTCAATGTGAAAAGCACAGCCATCCACATATACAGTTGGCAAATCCTTGCATGTTTTTTCATCAAAAGCTTTGTGTGATGATTGTTCAAATTCCTGTAAACTATTTTCCACTTCCATTTCATTTGGTATTTGTTCAGCTGCACAGTCATGTAAGTCAGCTAACCCTTGAGCAATTGGGCTCTTTTTATTTTGTCCATATCTCACTTCTACGGGAAAACCTTGTAATGCCAGCGTCCATGAAGTGATTCTGGATTGCGCTAGATTGCCTGATCTAATTCTTTTACTCTCTAAAAATTGCAAAGGTTGATGATTTGTATCAATAATCACCTTTTCTCCCTGAACAATGGGGCGGAAATGTTGTAGCGCCCACACAGTGGTTAATAGGGCCTTTTCACATTCATTAAATTTCATTTCAACTTGGGAAAATGCCTTACTTGCATATGCAATGGTTTTGTGATTCAAATCGTGTTTTTGTGATAATACTGCTGACATACAATGTTCAGAAAAACCTATTTCTATAAAGAAATCCCTGTCCTTTATGGGGTATGCTAAACATGGTGCCTTTACAAGACATTCCTTCAATCTAGCCACTGCATCAGACTGCTCTCTTTCCCATCTCCAGGGAGTATTTAGTTTAAGCAGTTTAGTCAATGGTTTAGTGATTTCTGCATAATTCTCAATGAACTTTCTGTTATAGCCTGTCATCCCTAAAAAACTTTTTACTCCTTTCACATCTTTAGGATCTTTTAATCTTTGTATGGCCTCTATTTTCTTCCTTTGTGGATTTAGCCCACGTTCAGTCACTTCATGCCCTAGAAAGTTCACTTTTTTCTTGCACCATTGTGCTTTTTGCAAAGATACTTTGGCGCCTGCTTTCTGCAATTGGCCAAGTACATGTCTTATTTCATCAAAATGGCTTTTCAGGCTTTCATTTTTTATCAGGACATCATCCACATAAACTATTGTTCCTCTTTCCGCTGCATCCGGCATGGCCTTTCTCAAAAATATGCCAAATTCACTCCCACTATTGATGTACCCGAACGGAGCTCTAAGCCAGGCATATTGAGTCCTGTCAAATGTAAAGGAAAATAAGTGTTGTATCTCCTCTGCCAATGGCACACACCAATATCCAGATGTGAGATCTAATGTGGTAAATACATTTGAACCATGTATCTGAGCTAGGCCCTGATCAATGAATGGTAGTGGCCATCTAGATACTGGTACTCTTTTATTTAACTCTCTTAAGTCTGCACACAGCCGCCATTGACCATTTGGCTTTAACACACCTAAAATAGGCGTATTGGATGTGCTATGAATGGGCCTGATTATTCCCCGTGATTCCAAATTTTTAATAATCTCTGCCAATGATTCTAAACATGCCAGCGGTAGTCTATACTGGCGTACAAACACTGGATTTCTGCTACAACCTTCTGGTAGTGTGGCCACATGTAAATCAGTTAAACCACAATCATAAGCATCTTTTGCAAATACATCCTTAAACTCCATAAATATTTCCCTCAGGTCGTCTCTATCCTTATCGCTGTCACATGCATCCGCTAAGGAGATCTGCTCTTCTACCATTCTGGAAAATTCTGGAAACTCTTCTGGTAAAGGAATCTCAGCGCTTTCCTCTAACTGTGTGGCTGTGTCTTTTTGTAGAGCTGAAACTTTTAAATATTTTGGCATATCAGCTTCCACTTCAATGGGCTGATTTCCTGTTTCATTTTCATTTAAATTAAATATTATGCAATCCTCTTGATGGCAGCACACTGTCTCATTTGAATCATAAGGATACACAGAATGAATTTTAAATATTCCTTTGGGCTGAGAGTCCAGGTGTTCTGGCAACTCACCCTTGGCATCTACATATTTTTCAGGAATATTCCCAATCACCATGTTATTTAAATCTGCCGTATAATGTGATTTTTGTATGGCCATTCCTAATGGGGAGTTTTCCTCTAAATGAATATCCTGACAACCTTTATTATTTACCATGATTTTTACAGATCCCTCACCAATGTCTACCAATGGAATGTATTCATAATCCAGGCCTTGCTGTTTTATGGATTCATTCAGGCATACAAATGCATCAGAGCCTTTCATCTGCTGCCCATTTTTGCATTTCAGTGTTATTGCAAACTGTTTTGTAAATGCAGGAATAATAGTATCTTTCCTTATTTGTAATTCGATGGCATAAGGAACCAGTTGTGCACAATGATAAGCCCTTCTTTTGTCTTCAAATTCAGGTGCCGGCCCACCTAGGCGTGACCATATTTTTTGATTAAGGAAATCTAACACCATACACATTCTGTGCATGATGTCATTGCCCATGTAAAATTAATTTTGTGCTCCACTCACTATCCATATATTATGGTAAATTGTTTTCTGACCAATGCTAATTTTAAGCATGCATCTGCCTGCAATTCGGTTTTCAAAGTCTGGACTGTCCAACCCAGAAACATATTGGTTTTTAATCCTAAATTTCGGGATTTCTTCCCTCTCCATAATTTTTTGCAACAATTTCTCATTAATGAAACTCCTTTCATGTTCAAGTGCTAAAGTGGCTTTTATTGTTTTAAGATAATCATTTATACCAACATGAACCCATGGTTGCTCATCTTCCATGTGTATTTCTGCCAGAGTGGTAATGTGTTTTTCTGAATCTGTTTTAGGAATAATATTCTGTTTGCATGTTTTCTCTTTTAAATAGAAACGTAATGTGTGCTCATCTATGGCAGTCTGCCAATCTTTCCTTGGGTCCAAGTATATTTGTACAGGTAGTTTTTCATTGTCGCTCTGCATTTTGTCTTGACACATTAATATAACAGTGACACTAGGTATGCAGCTATTCTGGAGATATACCTCCACAGCATCATTTGTTTTGGCAACGGTGTGACATTCATTTATATTGTTGTTTTGTGATTTTAGTTTCTTAGGCCTCAATGGTTTTTTGGTTAAGGACCACAGCACTCCATTCACCCCATCTATGAGAGGAGACAATCTTTTCAGGCAATCTGTCCCCATCAGAAATGGAATTTCACAAATAGATGTGATCAATACCTCTTGTTTCATTCTGTGCTTTCCTATTTTTATGTCAACCTCAGTTACACCTATGATGGGCACCTCCTCCCCATTAAAGTTATGCACTGGGCCTTGATTTGCCTTCACTGTGATCTGACTCTGTGGAGGCCTCCCTTCATTGATACTCTTTACCAGCTCCTTGGACATAATTGTGGCCTGTTCGCCAGTGTCAATCATAGCGAAGGTGTGGCATTTTTCTTCTACAGTGATGGGTGCATAATATCTGTCCTCAACTTCCTCTAATACACATAAGAAATGTGAATTCTTACTGATTTCAGGGCTCACCTTTCTCAGGTCTTTTTGACTTTTGGCTAAGCACATTGGTAAATGAAAAGACATTTTTCCCTCCTTTTTACCCATTTCTGTGCGAGATATTTTATTCATTTCTCCATGTTCAGAGGTTTTTTGGAGTGTGGCCACTGTTCGCCCATCCATCTGGGTAACATCAGAGACCACATTACAACCTTCCAACTGAACATGTGTAACAACATCATTCAGCAATTTGTCATTTTTTAATTCTGTGCATTTGTGATCATTTAGTGTAATACCAGCCCTTTCAGCCTCTTCAAAAATATGTGGCTCAAAGAATTCTTCAGGTGATTGACTTGTACCCTCCTTGTGAGTATTTCCCTTTTCTGTCTGTGTTTGGTCATTGTTTTGCTTGCCCAGGGAAGGAGCTATGGCATCCCCACTTACTCCCTGTTCACTGGTATTCCCCATGCATGAGTCATTTTTCTTAAATCTGTTCCTTTGTTCTTTTGGAATTCCTAATGTTTCTTTTTCATTTGTGCAAATCTTTACTGTTTTATTTAGCTCTAAGTTAAACCGTACCTCTTTTTAAGAAGTATTTGCACTTTCTATCACAATTTCATTTACTGGTACTTTCATTTTTAATCCATTAGGCATCTCAGAGTCGTTATGCAAAATTATATCAGAGCAATCTGTCATTTTGGCACTGCAGTTATCATGAGTACTTAGTCACTTTTCGGAAGCTCCCCGGTCATTGCTATGGCCATCAGCCCCCTCTTTGGAAGGTTGTTTTTGCGCTGTATAGAGCTTTCCTATTTGCTCAGCTAACATTTTCACTTGGGCCTCAAGGCACTGGAACCTTTCCATCTCTCTAGGATCCTCTTTCTGTGGCCTAGGTCGATATTGGTTGTTTTCCCCCTGATTGGATCTATTCTGATACCTCTCAGGTGATTGATGTCGGTTGGGATGGTTTCTGAACTCTTGATTCATTTGTGGAGGGGAGCGGGTTGCACCCATCCTTTGATTATAGTCCCCTGGTGGGGAATCATTGTACTGGCGTGGACTGTAGTTCACGTTTTGCCTCATGTCCTGTCTCTCAGATTGTGGGTACTGGCCCCTATGTTGATTTCCATTATCAGTAAATCGATCCACATATCAGGGCCTATCCTGATTACCATATATCATGGTGCTGGGATCAAATCTGCTCTGTGTCCCCAATGACTGGTAGGGACCATCATTTCTTTGATCTTGATTTTGTCTCTGGTTATTGTTCATACCTGCCATATCAGGCCAATATCCTACCCGGGGTCTATCCCCTAAATATCTAGGGCTGATGTAGCTCTCTCTATTACTAGGATCATGTGTTTGGAACATTGGTACAGGAAATGGCGATCTTTGTTGATTACCCCTTTGTTCAGGTGTCACATTATTTTTACCTTGGCTTTGAGCAGACTCAAGGGACATTTTGGCTGACCTGATTTCCATTACTGTGGCTGAGGGTTCTTTAGATTTAGGCCTGGTATCTTTCATTTTATCACTTTCTCTACCCTGACAATAGAGTACCTCATATAGCTTTGTGCTTTGATGTACAATCCATTCAAGGGACTTGTCACGGTCAAATTCACGGACCAATTGGGATATGATGTCTTTCTGTAGCCCATAGAAGTATGCAGTTTTAAACTCATTGGAATTTGAGTCAAAAGATACATCAAAGCGAGAGAATGCTCTTTTTAAGTCTTGTAAAAATTGGCGAGGGGATGTATTAGATCCAGCAGTAATTGTGTACGCGACTTTCTTTGCCTCCTGCAATGACTGAAAGGGAGAAAAATTACGCCTAATTTCTTTTTCAAACTCCAGCCATGTCATATTCTGCTGTTCATTTAATCCCCTTATGATGCTGGCCGTCGGGGCATCTAAAGTTAAATGAAAATATTGTCTGTACTGTTCCTTAGGTATCTGGAGTGCTTTAAAAATGTCATGTACCGCTTCTAAGTGATCCTCAATGCAGCATTCATGTCCCTTTTTAAATGGTTTGATCAGGGCTTTAATGGATTTCATTATTTTTATGGGGCTACTTGTTGCAATGCATGGAATTGCACTATTTTGTGATTCAATCCTGTTTTCAGGTGTATGAGATTGGTGGCTGCCCCCAATGGGAGTATCAAATCCCCCAAGGGCGCTGCAACCAAGTTCAGTCACCGGCCCAGCCACTGTAGCACTAGCTCTTTGGGCATAGCTAGAATTCACCTCCACTCCATTGAATGTGGTACCCTGCCGCCTCTCCTGGGACCTGGGAATGCACATTTGCTGTTCTAAGTCCTTACACTTTTTAAGGAGTCTGGTTGCTTCATTTTGCAAATAATTATTTTCATCATTCATTTTATTAATCACCTCCTGCATATCGCACATTTGCTTTTGGCATTCATTGAACTCTTTATTTCTCTTGTCTCTTTCTTGAATCATTTTAATCATTTCTTGTTCTGCACTCTGGAGATCACCTTCTTTTTCGCAATGTTCTTTTTGTAAAATCTGCATTTCTGAAACAACCTCATCTTTATCCTGCCTAATGTGATCCACTAAGGCTTTTAAGTGTGCCAATTCTTGCTCACTATCTTCAAATTGTTTCTTGCTTTTCGATAACTGAGTATCAAAGTCTCTGCATTTTAATTGCACGTCTTTTTGGCATACATCCAATTCTGCTCTCAACATTTCCTGATTTTTACTTGCCCCCTCTAATTCAGTCTTTAACCTGTTAATTAGCTGAGTATCATTCTCTTGCATTCGCAGGGACCTGTTTAAAATAAACCATATTTTGCCGCATAGCCGTATTAAACAGTCTTTCTCTGCACTTTTATCGGCTGCATTCAATAATCTTGTAAGGCAGACCTGAATTATGCTGCCTTCTGCAAAAATATTGTCTAGTTTTTCTTTCTGCACCTCACCCTGAATGCGGTTACTCCATTCTAACGTGCTATTCGAAGACCAATTCCCATGTGCAAATAACTTTGCCTCTAAATATTGCACTAGATCTGAGAATGTGGTTTCCCTTTGTGACATTCTGAAATTCGTTTTTAGTGGCACACTGCTATTATAAAATGGGTTCCCTTTAATGTGCAAATGGCAGTGTGAGACACGCTTGCCACGCCCAGTAGGTACTCTAGGATCACTTTCCCAGCCTGCAACGCACCATAAATATGTAGGGTATTTTGTGGAGATTTGGGGCCTGACGGTATTTTCTTACCGCCGAAATATAACTTAGCAACAATCACTCCTTGTATTCAGATTGGGCCATGTACAACAATAATACAGTGAACATGCATTATTTCAGCACCCAGGCATGCATATTTGGTATGCGTGGGTGGTAGGCGCGTTTGGTGGTATTTTGGTGAGCATAATTCCCTTGTTTTATTTGTGGCCCCAATGTCCAAAATCCCTTATCTTTGCTTAGATTTTTCGTGTGATCACTAGAGAGACCTCAGACCTACATTTTAGGAATACCACATTTTTCAGTGATAGTGTTGGTGTGCCACCATGGGCGAACTCACTGACTTATTTACGACAGAGAGCTATATATGGTAGTCTTGTGGTAATTTCCACTACCTTATATACGGTAGGGAGCTATGTTCAGAGAGTCTCTCTTCCCGTTGGCTCATGTACCTCCAACAAGCTATGCTACAGTCACTCACAATTATTCATACTGATTCTGACATGCACACATCTGTCTTAAAATGACCATTGCACTGTTTAAAAATCTCCCCACATCATCGGCATTGTAATGGTAAATAGTAGATACACCACCCGTCTGTTTTCAAATATTTTTCTGTATTATAAAAGTTGCATTTAAACACAATCTCATTCTTTACAGAAATAAATAAAATGGTACAGTAAAAGCATTGTCTGTGACACACTGCAAAGAGAGTGGCGGAGAACAGAACTCAAATTGCAACATTGGTATTTGATTAAGACACGCACAGGAATCCCCTTTCCTACACTGACTGCATATTTTCGGGCACACACGGCCCCCACGCTTATGTAATTACCTTATCTTTTTAGTTGTTCTCTTTGGCGGTCCTCTTTCTGAATGTGGCTCCCTTGAATATTAACTCCAGTAAAAAGGAACGCTGGCCTTCTCAAACCGGGGCCATTGCCTGGAATTCTCAGCTTTTGCAGATAGGAATGCCTCAGCCAGTGGAAAGGTCCTTCTTTCAGCTCTCCCCAATCTCGACTGCAGCAGGACGCAGGAATCTGCATTCAGTCAGGAGTCCCACAGCCAGGTCTTCTCCCCAGTAGTGCAGAAAAATGTCTGCCTGTCTTTTTCCCCGATACTGCCCACTAAAACTTTCATCTCAGCCCTCTGTATGACGTGTCCCACTGAACTCCATCATCTCTCATCCTCCTACTCTCAACAATAGCTTCGCTTATACATTTGCAATTGTTGCAAATCTGACTTCCTTCTTCCTGCAGTTACTGTGCACAAAAACACGGAGAATCAGGCAGAGAAGAGAAGAAAAAAAATCTGCACACACATTTAAATGGCTTTCAGAGTATGCCTAATTCTGCAGTGGAGAACACATTTTATTAGTGGGTTATGTTAAATAAGGTTTTATTAGTCAGGTTAATGGTTAATAGGTTAGCTGTTAATTTTCAAATGTGTCTCTCGCACCATAGGCATTTCAGGTGAAAAATAGTGTGCATTTTTAAATGAGCACGTGTGCTTTTAACTGTAAAAATAGATTTGCATCTTATATGTTAAAATCGTTTTTGGCTGAATAGCCTGTCTTTTCTTGTTAATCTGGTAACCCATATAGCAATGCACCGCACCCTTGTGGTGGTGCTGCGAAAAAGAATTTGCTACCTGTGCAGTAGTGCTGTACTCTGTGCTGTTTGCTACCTGTGTAGTAGTGCTGTACTCTGTGCTGTTTGCTACCTGTGCAGTAGTGCTGTACTCTGTGCTGTAACATGCCAAATATCCTTACAGGCCCGAGCAAAAGAAAGAGATCTACCACCAACTTGCTGTTTGGAGAAGCGACTGACCCTGACAGAGTTGAAGGTGGATGAGTGAAGCTCAAGAGGGAAGATATTTAGGAATAGAAAGTTGAAGGTATTGTGGTCCCAGGCCCCAGAAGGCCTTGTGGACAAGGCAGAGGGATTTTATCTTAATTCTCACAGCCACTGGGAGCCAGTGTAGAGATTTCAGTCCTGAAGAGATACAGTCCCTAGACTTGAGGCCAAGGACAAGTCTTGCAGTCCTGTTTTGGATGAGTTGCAGAGGGCGGAGGGTAGAGGCAAGCAGATTTAGAAAGTGGCTGTTACAGTAATCCTTCCTAGAGAGAACCAGAGCTATGGAGACAGTGAGTTTCTGGGTGAAGCAGAGGAAAGGGAGAATACTTCTGAGGAGGTGCAGCTAGTAGTGTGACTTCTTAGAGTCGTCAGAGATGTGAGGAGAGAAGGAAAGTGTGGAGTCGAAGATGACCCCTAGGTTTTTAGCCTCACATGTGGGATCAGGAAGTGGGCCAAGGGAGGCTGGCCAGAGAGTAACAGGAAAGGAGGGAGCGGGAGTGCCGATGAGGAGAATCTCGGTCTTACTGACATTAAGGCAGAGATCATTGGATCTGCACCACTCCTGAATGGCGGACAGATAGTCAGAGATGACAGAAGGAGAAGAGCACTTAAAGTTGGGGCAGAGAGGGGAAATGCGGTGGGCAAGAAGTGCCATGTATTGGTTAAACAGTAGCAAGGGAGAGAGGTTAGACCCCTGGGGAACAATACAGTAAGAGGTAGAGATAGAGGAGAGGAAGGACCCAAGTTGGACCTGGGAGGGTCGATCGGAGAGGAAGGAGGACAGCCAAGCCAGGGCCTGATCGGTGATACTCAGGTTGTCACGAAGACGCATGATTGACTGTGTTAAAGGCCAAAGAGGGATCAAGTAAGATGAGGACACAGGGGGTGTTGAAATCAAGATTGGAGAGCAGGTCTTCACAAATGTTAAGGAGAGCAGTTTCCATGCTTCTGGCTGCTCTGAAACCAGACTGATGGTCATGGAGACAACCAAAAGATTCTGTGTGAAGGTTAAGCTGGGAGATGGCCAGCTGTTCCAGGTGTTTGCCCAGGAAAGGAGTGAAGGAGATAGGGCGATAGTTAGCCGGTCAGGAAGGTTTGGCAGAGGGTTTTTTAAGAAGAGGGTGCACAAGGGAGTGCTTCATGGGGGAGGGGAAGACTCCAGTGACGAAAGAGTGGTTTCAGAAATTGGCCAGAGCAGGAGCCAAGGTGCCAATGTGGTCTTTTATGGTTTTGGAGGAACAGGGGCAAACCTGTTTTGATGAGACTGTCATAGATCAGACTTGTTTAGAATCCTTGTCTGAGGAGAACAGGGGAAAGGCAGAGGGAGGAGAGGTGGCCACAGAGGAGCCAGAGGAAGAGCAGGGAGTAGAGGGAGGAGTGGGAGTGGAAGAGAGAGAGGACAGGATGTCATGAGTTTTTTAGATGAAATGAGAAGCCAGGGCCGTGCAGAGGGCCTGGTTGGGGACAGGAGAGGTAGAGACTGCAGCAGGATTGGCTAACTCCTTGCACATTTTAAAGTGTTTGGCCGAGTTGTTAGATGACACGGAAATGCGGCTTGGATGTGGGCTCTCTTCTTGGTGAGGACAGAGAGCCGGTATTGCCTTTGGAGCAGGCGGCAGGCCAGTTTGTCAGAGGATGAGCCGGAAGCACACCATTTCCTCTCAGCCACCCTGCACTTGCATTTAAGGGTGATGAGGTCTGAGTCATACCTAGAGTTGCACTTGGCTTTAGGCTTCAAACGGATCCTCATGACAGGGGCAAGAACATCGAGAATATCAGATATAGCTGTCATGACCGCAGCCTCCAAGGAGTCAGGTTTAGCCCAACTGCCTCGGAAGCTGGGTCACAACTTCATTTCCAGGCACCCATCGGCTCCCATAGGGGCCTTATGGACCTTGTCCTGGCGCCAGTTGCGCCAGGCTCATAAGGGGACCCAGTCCCGGCACAGGACGTGCCGGGCTCATGATGTAAGGAATGGTGCTTGGGTGGACCTACCTGCTGCAGACCATGCTGCTCACTCACCTGCAGGATGAAATCCGCATCCATCCATGGCTGGAACTACTTTACCTTCTGGGTGTGGCCAGCACCACTCTCTGGGACTGGATACTGGAACTATTCTGGAAGCTGGGACTTATTACCTTGGCGAGGCTGCTGTGGAAGGAGACACCTAAGCACTCCAGTAAGCTATTTAAACCACGCCCGATCAGAGCAACGTGCTTCGCGTTATTCTGCAATAGCAGCAGGGCGCTCACCGTGTCAGCTCCAGAGAATCTTCAACTTCTGCATCTGGGGAGGAGAAATCCGCAATCTTACCTTCTGAAATACCATCTTTGTCTTCAGCAGCATCTGAAAAGGGAAAAGAACACCAGGTTAGCACGAGATAAAAACCAGCGCAGCACTTACCCAGTCCATCGGTGCATCTCAAGCCACGGGCTGCAGCTTTCCATTTTTCCGGCACCCTGTGGAAGCAAAGACATTTTTCTCCCCTCGCAGGATTCTCAAACTTAGGTGGCCCTGACCTACTAAGCATTACTGTTTTGCTCTGCATTGTGTTCAACTAGTGCCCTCCACTCACTTCCTGTCTGCATACTCGTGTCGTCCACCTCCCGTCTTACTCCATGGTGCTCTCCATCTCGCCTATCTACTCTAACTGCTTCTCCATTGACTATCCTGGTCTACTCACTAAATCCGGTAGGAAAAAGTTTAAAAAGGACATCCTGGTCTCCAACCCAGGCCTCCCTATCGCTGACACCTACACGAGCGCCTGCTCCAAGGAAACTCTCACTGACATTCTCTTTTTCGTGCCTTCACCTGAACTATGGACCCTTCACATGGTCGCTGTGCTCTCTCCTTTCTCCACCTCTCCCATTAATGGTGGCACCCGTTGGGATGTCCTCTTGGCCCCTTTCCACTCCTCTAAAGCCATCATTAATGTCTATGCTAACGGGACCGTCTTGGTCCAAGGCCCTCAGGCCAACCTTCACCTCTTTGATAGAAGCTTCCCATGCCTCATCAACTTCCTCTCCGCTCCCGCTGTCCCCCCTCCTCTGTCCTCGGCTACCTTGCCTCTCCCCTCCCTCCCTGCCCCTTCTCTTGCTCCCTCTTCAACTCCTTCTCCAACACCTCCGCAGGGCGTACCTCTGATCTGTACCCCTCCCCGGAAGTTTTTCAAGGGTGGCAACCTTCTCCACATTGCCACTCTAAATTCTCGCTCTGCCATCAAGCACTCCTCTGATATCTGTCGCCTTCTTGAGGAACTGGACCTCGACGTCCTCGGTCTCACTGAGACCTGGTTCACTGCCAGCTCTGCCACCAGCTTCGACACACTCCTACCTGACGGCTACAAGATCCTCTCTGTGCCCAGGCCTAACCGTTCAGGGGGTGGTGTTGCCCTTATCTTCCCTGAGTGGATTCCTGCCACTGTCACTCCTACGCAGACCTACTCCTCTTTTGAATGTCTTGTCTGCCGACTCTCTCTCTCTCCTAGCCATTCCCTTACCGTGGCCACTATCTATCGGCCACCTGGTCAAATTTCCTCCTTCCTCTCTGAGTGGGCTGACCTCTCCTCCTCACTCCTGTCCTCAACCACCCAACTCCTCTTTCTCGGTGACTTCAACATCCACCTCGATGCCTCCTGTCCCCCCACTGGTCTCTTTCGCGAACTCTGCAACTCTCTCTCACTCTCTATTCTCCCGTCTGGGCCTACTCACTCTGCAGGGCACACTCTTGATGCTCTGATCTCTTCTGACCTTCCCCTCTCCCTCCCTCTCTCCACTCCTCTCTCCTGGAGCGATCACTTTCTCCTATCCTCCTACCTCTCCCTCCCCAACCCACAGGCAAAGCCACCCTCTTCACTGCCTCCCACCTTCTCGGTCATCCGACCCATGAAGCGCGTGTCAGTTGAGGCTTTCGCTGCTACCTTCTCGCCCCCTTCTCCCCCCTCGGCTGACTCCCACCCTGACACAGCCCTCTCCATGCTCTATTCCTCTATATCTGATACTCTCGATATCCTTGCCCCCGTCATGAGAATCCGCCTGAAGCCCAAAGCCAAATGTAACTCCTGGTATGACTCGGATCTCGTCACCCTAAAACGCAAGTGCAGGGTGGCAGAGAGGAAATGGCGTGCTTCATGTTCATCCTCTGACAAACTGGCCTGCCGCCTGCTCCAAAGGCAATACCGGCTCTCCGTTCTCACCAAGAAGAGAGCCCTTATCCAAGCCCGCATCTCTGAGGCATCTAACAACTCGGCCGAACTCTTTAAAATCTGCAAGGAGCTGGCCAACCCTGCTGCAGTCTCTACCTCTCCTGTCCCCTCCCAGGCCCTTTGCACTGCACTGGCCTCGCACTTCATCTCAAAAACTCAGGACATCCTGTCCTCGCTCTCCTCCTCTCACCTCCCTCCCTCTCTTCCCGGCTCTTCCTCTTGCTCTCTTGCAGCTGCCCCTCCGCCCTCCTTCTCTGCTTTTCCACCTTTTTCTGCTGATGAGGTTTCCAGACAAGTCCGATCTATGAAAGCCTCGTCTAAACAGGTTCACCCCTGTTCCTCCAAAACCATCAAGGACCACATCGACTCCCTGGCTCCTGCCCTGGCTGACTTTTGCAACCACTCATTCGCCTCTGGAGTCTTCCCATCCCCCCTCAAGCACTCCCTTGTGCACCCCCTCCTCAAGAAACCCTCTTCCGACCCCTCCTGCCCGGCCAACTATCGCCCAATCTCCATTACTCCCTTCCTGGGCAAGCTCCTGGAGAAAATGGCCATCTCCCAGCTTAACCTCCATGCTGAATATGTTGGTAACCTTCATGACCATCAATCCGGCTTCAGAGCGGCCAGAAGCACGGAAACTGCTCTCCTGAACATCCGTGAGGACCTGCTCCTGAACCTCGATTCCAACACTCCCTGTGTTCTCATTCTGCTCGATCTCTCCTCTGCCTTTGACACTGTCAACCATTCCATCCTGCTCAACCGTCTCCGTGATAACCTGGGTATCACTGGTCAGGCTCTGGCATGGCTGACCTCTTTCCTTTCCAGTCGACCCTCCCAGGTCCAAATGGGCTCCTTCCTCTCCGACATCTTTTTCTCCACCTGTGGTGTCCCCCAGGGATCCAACCTCTCTCCCTGGCTTTTCAACCAGTATCTGGCACTCCTTGCCCACCGCATCGCCGCTCTCTGCCCCCACTTCCAGTGCTATGCGGACGATACCCAGCTCATTTTCAGGCTACCCTCGGCCTCCTCCTCTTCTTCCCTCATCTCCGACTGTCTGTCTGCTATCCAGGAATGGTGTGCCGCCAATGACCTCTGCCTTAACGCCAGCAAGACTGAGATTCTACTCATCGGCACACCCACTCCCTCCTTCCCTGCAGCCCTCTGGCCGGCCTCCCTTGGCCCCCTTCCTGCCCCTACCTGCAAGGCTAAAAACCTTGGGGTCATCTTCGACTCCACACTCTCCTTCTCTCCTCATATATCTGACATCTCTAAGAAGTCACACTACCAGCTGCACCTCCTCAGAGGTATTCTTCCCTTCCTCTCCTTCCCCCAGAAGCTCACTGTCTCCCGAGCCCTGGTTCTCTCAAGGCTGGATTACTGTAACAGCCTCTATCTTAATCTGCCTGCCTCCACTCTCCGCCCTCTGCAACTTATCCAGAACAGAACTGCGAGACTTGTCCTCGGCCTCAAGCCCAGGGACCGTATCTCTCCAGGACTGAAATCTCTTCACTGGCTCCCAGTGGCTGCGAGGATTAAGTTCAAAACCCTCTGCATTGTCCACAAGGCCTTCTGGGGCCTGGGGCCTAAATACCTTCAACTCTCTCTTCCTAAATATCTTCCTTCACGAGCCCTTCGCTCATCCGTCTCCAACTCCCTCATAGTCAGCCGCTTCTCGAAGCAACGAGCTGGGGGTAGATCTCTCTCCGCAGCAGGGGCCTCCCTCTGGAACAGCCTTCCTGCCTCCCTGAAACTTGAGGAGAACCATCTCCGGTTCCGGAAGCACCTCAAAACCTTCCACTTCGCTTCTGCCTTCTCTCTCCCTCTCCCCTGCTAAACCTGCTTAACTCCCCACTGAAATTCTGCACTAAACCTGCATCTTGGCCACTCTCAGCGACCTCGGTCCAGGGCCCAGCCACTCTCCACTTGCACTGCCTCCCTGGCTCCCCCGGCACTGTGGGACTGTCACTGTATCCCTACAGCCCCCTTCCTAGCACTTGCTCTGCACTTACCTCGCACTTGCCACCAGCTGGCCCTTTTATTTATTATTTATTATTTTATTACGCTACTTACCGTGTACTGCACTTTCCCCCCCTCCTCCTCCCCCTGCACTTTCTCCTTTTCCCCTTACCTCTGCACTTGCCCGATCTGAATGACACCTGGCCTAGTAGGATCGTTTGTCTGTCTTCCCCTTGTTTCCCTCCCTCCCTGCCTCGTCGCGCCTTGAAACACTTGTGTATAGGCGCGTTACAAATACCATATCATATCATATCATATCATAGTAAACCTCCGTGAAACTTTCCTTACCTGCGCTGCATTCTTCTCACCTCGCCGACGCTGCTACTCGCATCTGCAAAACAAAAGGACATCATTAAGAAATACAAAACTCCATCTATACGCACGTGTTTTGGGCAGCGCTCATCTTTCTCACTCCTCGGCGCATTCCTCGACATCCATTTTTCTACCCAGCTGCTTCTGCGACCTGAAAAAGGAAAAGAGACATTAAGAAGTGCTTTTAACTTCGAATTGACATTTTCAACTTATTTGCCTGCAATACCTTTGCCATTCCATCGCTCTCCGAACCTCCATATTCAAGCAACCGCCGTTCGTGCTGCTAACAACGGCCTAGCTCCAAATCTTCATCCTCTGCAACCAAGAGGCTGGACAATTAACCAGTGAAGTAACTGGCTTCGGCGCCCCTGCACAGACGCAGGATGGAGAGCTCCGCTTTCACCTACATAAGGTGAGCACATTTAGCCTACGAACTACTTGGGAGTACCAGGAAGGGGAGGCAGCTTACGCAGTCAGGCTTATATATCCATATTAACCCCTTGCTCTAATAATTGCAGACACCTCACCCTTCAGATCAAGATCTCAGTGAGGAAAGGGCCTTTCCAGGGTGGCATTCGAGGCCTGCGTGTGACCCTAGAAGACTCCGAGAACCCCCAGCCCAGACCTGCGCCTCCGAGGGATTCAGGTGAGCGTTACAGAACGCGAAGCCTACCGCAATTTTCCCACCCAGGCGCAATGGAAACCTCGGACACAGATCAACTGGCTCAATTGCTTGGGGAACTAAGGGCAGAAGTACATGCATCTCGCCAAGAAACAAACGCTTTACAAAGGGAGTTGATCATTGCCAAGGAACGGACGGATGATCTGGCCAGACAGTTGCTACAGGCTCAAGCGGGACAGACGCCACTGCCTCCCTATGGAGGGGGCGGCACTCCTACAACCTCAAGTAATCCGGTGCAAATTAATCTGCCAGGGAATGTGCCTTTGGCCCCGCCCGAACGTTTTTCCGGTGATCCAAAGCGATATGCAGTATTCATCAATCAATGCCGCTTGCACTTTCTGTGTAGACCCGCCGCATTCCCAACGGACCAAGCCAAGGTAGCGTTTGTACTTTCCTATCTTAGCGGTAGTGCTGCAGATTGGTCCATTCCTCTCGTGACACAGGATGACCCGCTCCTCTATAACTTTCAAGACTTTCAGACCAGTATGGAAAAGTTGTTCGCAAGACATTCACAGGGGCAGGCCTTGGACAATGAACTCCTGTCACTCAGACAAGGTAATCAGGATCTCCTGGCTTACATAGCGTCCTTTAATAGAATGGTGGTTGAGACCAGGTGGCCTGAAGATAAGAGAATCACGCTCTTCTACAGAGGTCTACGTGGGGAACTTAAAGACGTTTTAGCACAGGTGGTTAATCCGCCGCAAGACTGTTCAGATTATATCGACCTAGTAGTCCAATTAGATCATCGGCTACAGAACAGGAAGACCGATCGATCCAGATTTGAAACCCGGGTACTTTCAAGACCTCAGAGCTCCACTAAAGGGAATGACTCCGTGGAACCAATGCAAATAGGAGTAGTAAAAGGACCATTAACTCAGAAAGAACGGGAAAGAAGAAGGCAATTACAGCTGTGCCTATACTGTGGGAATTCTGGACATTTCCTTCGTGATTGCTCAGTGAAACCAGTCAAGAAGACCGTAGGAGTTTCTGATAAAAATGCTGAGAAACTGGAATCGGGAAACGACCTCGCCCGACAAGCGTAGAGGTCCGCTTGCCGAGCGTTAAAACCAGTTCCTTGACCTCGCATTTGGTAATGCCTATGGTCCTCATAAGTCCCAATAGACCAGATCGCATGCATGCTATCAAAGTATACATTGATAGCGGAGCAATCGGTAATTATGTGGACCAAGACTTGGCTACCAGGATGGATCTGGGAATGCCTTGGTTGGAAAAGTACAATCCTCAGATAGACTGGCGAGCCAAGGTAATTCGGTTTCCAGAATGCGCTTCAACCTGTTATCCTCAGCCCGAAATCAAGCTAGCAGCCATCACTTCCGAGGACCCCCGATTACCTCTGGAATACCAAGAGTTCAGCGACGTCTTTCAGAAAGATCAAGCCAACACCCTGCCTCCGCATCGGTCATACGACTGCCAGATAGACCTAATACCTGGGTCCACCCCTCCGTGCAGTAGAATATATGCCCTCACTGAACCAGAAAACCTCCATCTCAGGCAATACTTGGACCAGTACTTTGCTAACGGATTCATCCGCCCCTCGAAATCCCCGGCTTCCTCAGCTTTGTTCTTCGTCCCGAAAAAGGAAGGTGACCTAAGAACTTGTATCGATTATCGCGCCCTGAACCAGATTACAGTCAAAAACCGATACCCGTTGCCCTTGATTCCTGAATTATTGGACCAGGTAAAAGGCGCCTGCATATACACAAAGTTAGACCTCAGAGGAGCTTACCATTTGGTACGCATTAAGGAGGGCGACGAATGGAAGACGGCCTTTCGCACTAAATATGGATTATTTGAGTATCAAGTAATGCCCTTCGGACTATGTAACGCACCAGCCGCTTTCCAGTTTTTCATGAATGATGTCCTCAGAGAACTTATTGATGTGTGCGTAGTCGTTTATATTGACGACATCCTGGTATACTCAGCCTCAGAAACTGATCATCGTAGACACGTCACAGCGGTTTTACAGAGACTTCGCCAACACCGCTTGTTTGCTAAACTGGGGAAGTGCACCTTTCACGCAAAGGAAGTGGAATTTTTAGGGTTTTAGGGTTCATCTTATTACCCAACGGAGTTCACATGGACTCAAGAAAAGTGGATGCTATCACCAAATGGCCTTCCCCAACTTCCGTGAAAGGTGTACAGAGCATGCTGGGCTTCGCTCATTTTTACCGAAGGTTCATTCCTGAATTCTCTCGGGTAGTCCAACCTATCACGGCTCTTCTGAAAAAGAATAAAAAATTCGAGTGGACTCCAGAAGCCGAACAAGCCTTCCAAGAATTAAAAGCCAAATTTATCTCTGCTCCAGTCTTAAGGCATCCCCGTCCAGAACTTCCCTACATCGTCGAGACAGACGCTTCCAGTCTTGCAATGGGGGCGGTGCTGTCACAAAGAGACCCCGAAACGCACCAGTTACACCCTGTAGCCTTTTGGTCTCGCAAATTTTCGGCTCCTGAGATCAACTACACAATTACTGACAAAGAACTCTTGGCAATTAAGTCCGCCTTTAAGGCCTGGCGGCATTATCTTTTGGGAGCCCGGCACACAGTAACTGTAATCACGGATCACCGTAACCTCCAGTACCTGAAGTCAGCTAAAGCTCAATCTTCGAGGCAACTACGCTGGGCTTTATTCTTCGCAGAATTCGATTTTGTAATCACATATCGACCAGGCGTTAGGAACGGAAAAGCAGACGCCCTTTCCCGGATAGGGGTAGACGAACTTACAGCTAATCCGGAGCCGGTGCCAATAATTCCTGAACAAAAGATACTAGGAGCAATCAACACACTACCCCTCGAAGAGATTAAAGCAAGGGTCAATCAACTCATAACTCCCGAAGATTCATCGAATTGGCAATTGAAAGGAAAGGATTTTACAATAGATCAGAACCTATTGTATTTCCAAGGAAGACTATTCTTACCCTGCGCTGACTTACAAAAACAGGTCATCACCTGCTACCATGATTCTCTAATGGCAGGACACCCTGGAGTTGCCAAAACCTCAGAGAAAATTAAAAGGCATTTTTGGTGGCCATCTTGGAGGAAAGATGTTAAAGAGTTTGTGGCTTCTTGTGGTATCTGCGCACAAAACAAGAGTCAGAAGGAAAAACCAGCAGGATTACTACGTCCAATAGACATTCCACCAGGCCCTTGGCACACGCTCTCGATGGATTTTATCACGGATTTACCCCATTGCTCCGGATACAACACAATTCTAGTGATCGTGGACCTTTTTTCAAAAATGGCTCATTTTATCCCACTGAAGGGTTTACCTACAGCTTCCATTCTAGCCCGAGAATTTCTTGAAAACATTGTCCGGTTGCACGGTTTCCCTTCAGTACTAATCTCTGACCGAGGGAGCCAATTTATTTCCCATTTTTGGCGGAGTTGTTGTCGTTTAGCACAAATTGATGTACGACTTTCCACCAGCCATCACCCTCAAACCGACGGGCAGACTGAGAGAACTAACCAAACTTTAGAACAATATCTGCGCTGCATGTTGCATCAATCCGAGGGTACTTGGAAGGATGTCCTTTGGATTGCTGAATACGCTTACAATAATTCAATCCATTCTGGGACGGGAAAAACCCCTTTTTTCCTGCTGTATGGAAGTCATCCTCGAACCACAAAGCTGGACCCACCTCAAGCTCTCGGAACACCTGCTGTTGACCATCTGCATTCGACGATAACGGTGGCGTAATTAACTCCATGGTCCCTTAGCGCCATGGATTTTAACACCTGCTAAAAGCAGGTGTTAAAACCTCCATGGCGCTAAGGGACCTCGTACTCAGGCGGTAAGGGTCGGCGCTGTTTACGCCGCCGTAAAACCCTTACCGCCTGAGTTGTAATGAGGCCCCATATCTATCCACAGAACGTTACGTGCCTTCCTGCCCTGTCCGAATGTGGCGTTCTCCCAAACGCAGTTTGTGACTACTCATACAGCATCAGCACTGATTCTTTACCTACAGGCTTTACATTCTTCAGGTAAACGGCATCCTAATTCACTTGATACTGATTAACAGGTAAACTGTCTGTGATTTTCACTCATTTGTATTTTTTTCCTTTTCATGTGCTCTGGTACTTCAAAACCCATCTGAATCTACCATCATTGGGTATGTGACTATGTTTATTATTACTTCATTATATTTCATTTTATTATATTGATTGGTTTCACGGTTGTATACTTTATGGACTTGTAATAAGATAGACTTGCCCTGACGAAGAAGAATACTCTCCGAAATGCATTGGCGCAATATGTCTGTTTAAATAAGAGATGTCCTAGCTGCTTCCTCACTAAGAATCAATTAGTGACTTTGCCTGGAAAGAACTGTTTTTGATAAAATATTATCCTTTGAAATACAAGGACTCTTACAATTTTTTTTTTAAAATGCCATGTTCCGTTTATAAATTTTGAACATTCCATAATTATTTTATAACCCAGGTTGGGTACAATAGAGAGCGGCTGTGTGACTGGGTTTGTAATCTAGTCTCCGTCCTCATGTGTGTGTAGTGCATGTCAGTATATGTAATGTAACTGCATTTCATTGGTCCTCATTACAACACCGGCGGTAACCAATGGCGCTATTAGCACCATGGTTGCTACCGGTATTGTAACGAGTCCGCCATGGTGCAATGGGGAATTACCATCCCATTCCAAGGTTGGCGGGGCAATAATTCCCCATGCACATTTGCCCTTCCCCATTCCCATTTTTGCCCCATAGGGCTCAATGGGAATGGGGAAGGCGGTAATTACGGTACAGCAATTTGCGGTACCGTAATTACCTTCAAGGTCCCTTTGCGGGTCCCTAATTTAGCGGCTGGTCCTGACCAGCCGTTAAGGTCGGGAGCTGCAAAGGGACCTCGTAATTAGGCACTAAGGGGTTAACGGTGCTGCAGCCTTTTACGGCGCCGTTAACCCCTTAGCGCCAGGGTCGTAATGAGGCCCATTGTGTTTTCCCATGTCCCCTGTCCTACCCACTTCCCCTCTCCTAACCCTCTTACCGGTTATCCTCGCAATCTGAGCCCATCCAACCATCAAATCCCTTACCCTCTTTCCCCACTGGAATATCGGAGGCCTGTGTGGGCTTTCGCTTGCAGGCACCCAGACCACAGGGGGGATGGTTGGTTCGTGCCACTCCTGAACCTGGAAACCGGAAGTGCGACAGTAAGGGAATGGCCAGGAGAGAGCGAGAACCTGCAGACAAGGCATTCGAAAGAGGAGTAGGCCTGCGTAGGAATGAAAGAGGCAGGAATCCACTCTGGGAAGGTCAGGGCTACACCCCCTCTGGTATGGTTGGACCAGTGCGCAGAGAGGATCTTGTAGACATCAGAGAGTCAAAGCTTGTGGCAGAGCTGGCTGTGAACCATGTCTCGGTGAGACCGAGGACATCGAGGTCAAGTTCCTCCAGGAGGCGACAGATGTCAGAGGAGTGTTTGACAACTAAGCAAGAGTTTAGAGTGGCAATATGGAGAAGGTTGCCATTCTTGAAAGACTTCTGGGGAGGGGTACAAATCAGAAGTACGCCCTGTGGATGTGTAGAAGAAGCCCGGGGGTGGGGCAGAAGAGATAGGAGGAGAAGGCAATGTAGCCAAGGAGTAGATGACAAGGGGAGGCAAGGAAGCCATGGACGAAGGAGAGGGGACAGCAGGAGGAGAAAGGACATTGATGAGGTGTGGGAAACGTCTATCAAAGAGGAGTAGGTTGGCTTAAGGGCCTTGGACCAAGACGGTGCCATTCAAGTAAACATTAATGTTGACATTAGAGGAGTGGACGGAGGCCAGGAGGGCCTCCCAATTGTGCCACCGTTAATGGGAGAAGAAGATAAAGGAGAGAGCACAGAGACCATGTGTAGATTCCATAGGTCTGGCGAGGGAACGACAAAGAGGAAGTCAGTGAAAGTTTGCCTGGAGGAGGCACTGGTATAGGTGTCAGCAATAGGGAGGCCTGGGTTGGAGACCACGATGTCCTTTTTAAAAAGGAAACAGGGCAGGGTGCAAGCAGACGAGACAAGTTGACAATTGGGCAAGACGACAGCCACTAGAATGTATAAGACTTTTGCAGTGCAATTTAAAAACAGGAGAAAACACACCTACGTTTGCCATGGAGTAGGCTGCGATTCCTTGGAGCTCCGTGATCCGAATTATTGATTCGAAGCAAAACGCATGTGTTCACGGCCGATTCCAGCGGAAAAAAGATACGGTATCTGGGTGAATACTTCAGGAAGCAGATGAGCGTATCGGCCAGAAAAAGTGGACACAGCAGATTGAATTAGGCCACTTTGTGTCCTGATCCGGAAGCGGCGCAATCGATACTAAGATGGCGGCTTGCCAAAACAAAGGGACCCCCGGCGGCACTTGAAATCGGGTGCCAGGCGGGCAGTAACTGGACTGCAGGCGTGCGGCGGCGGATGAAACAGTGAGTGGCCGACTACCGGAGAAAAGCCCACGAATAGCCCGAGAGAATGTACACACCGCTGGGCTTCTGGGCCATGAGATAGGCAGCACGGCCTTGGTGCTCCCACTAGACCAGGACGATGTATACATGAAACGGACAAAAAAACTGATAGCGTTCCCGCAGTAAGTTGGAAGCGTCGAGCACGAAGGGATTACATCCCGAATTCGCACCGTGGAGTGGATGAGCAAATACGGACACAATAAGTGGCGCCGAGACCTGTACGCCCGAAACGAAATGGCCACTGATCCTGAACAAAGGATTACACTGGTGGACCGTGAAGCGGCCTCGTAAGGTCTGGGACGCAGCAGATGGTTATATGCATCTTGTATGTACCATCCGCCTCTGATAGGTGCAAAGACCATGAAGAAGAACCAGAGATGCTGATGACGGCCCCCTGCTGATGACGGGCACGGACGCTGAGAGGTAATTGTGACGCAGAAAATTACAATCCACCTGAATAACGATTTTGTGTATAACAATTGGTGTAGGCTGATATACAGGGACTCCAACGACTCGAATAACAACTAAGCGGCACCGGGCCGGAGCCAGACACGTGGACAAGGTTGCACCATGTCGGTGAAAAGTTTGAGAGCCAAGACCAAACAACCTACAATGGAGGTCATCGCGAAAGCGCAGAGGACCCCCACAACATCGGAACGAGCGCGTCCACTACTTCTGCTGAAGAAGCCCCAGAAGGAGACAAGCACCAAATCCAAATCCTGGAGGCTATATCGGAGCTGAGCACCAAATGGGGCACGCCGATGGCGGACTTGCGGACAGCCCTGGAGGGAAAAATCGCTGCGATCGGGACTGAACTTACTCTGTCATGGCAAGATGTCAGGGGGCTGGCGGAGAGAACCAGTGGGCCTGAGAGTGCCGTAAAGACCAATACTGATGTCAGCACAACTAACGCAAAAGAAGTTCATGTGCTCAAACAGCAGGTTGCTAACCTCGGAAATCGGGTGGAAGGAGCTGAGGGAAGAGCAAGGAGAAATAACATTCGGATGGTCGGCCTGCCGGAGGGAGAGGAGGGTCAAGACCCTACAAAGTACATGGAAAACATGATCTTACAAGAAATAGGAGCAGATAAGCTTTCGCAGGGATTCACGGTGGAGCGGGCGCTCCGAGCCTTGATGAGGAAACCGCGACCTGGGGCTCCGCCGCGACCTATCATCGCGAGGATCCTGAACTACAGAGATAGGGAGATGATCCTGGAATATTTTCGTAAAGGGGAGACAATACAGAGAGCATCCGCCAACATTGCAGCATACCCGGACTATACGATGCTGGTGCAGGGACTGAGATACAGCTAGGTGGCCTTCAAGAGGAGGCTGCGAGCGGCAGACATCATGTACATGCTCCTGTACCCGGCAAAACTGAAGGTGATACATAAGGGCAGAGCGCTCTTTTTTGACACTCCGGAAGAGGCGGTAACGTGGCTGGATCTGCTTGGTTGCCCGGAACAAGAAGTGGACCGTGACCGGCAGGAACAGGATGGCTAAAAAACTGGTGCCGCGGACATTGGGGGTACCGGATTATACCGGGAAACGATACTAGTTGAACACTGGATAGCATTCGAGCCCTGTGCCCGTCATGGACTGGAACATAGTAGGTAAATTGTAATTGGAAGCAGCATAAAGTTAACACAATGCGTAATACATTTGGAAATAGGAGCAATAGGATGGTTGCAACTCACCCCCGAAATACTATTAGTTAAGTGGCCATTAGGGCGACTTTACCCTACTGAGCCCTGATCATAAGTGTGTGCTGGACGGGGCTAGATGTGGGGGTGCCTGAGATCCAGGGATGGAGCTAGGCAACAGTTGGGGGGGGCGTTGTTGGGGAAGGGTTGGGTTGTGGGAGGGAAGGGAGGTGGGAAGTTTGGGTTGTACATAGTTTTGGGGAGTTTAAGTTTAAATATGAGCCTACATGGAAGAATTGAAGGGTTGTATCTGAATAGCATGACCGGGAGGGTTCGGTTGGGAATGAGGGAGGAAGATATCAGAGCGCAATGGGAGATCTTAGAATAGTGACGTGGAATATCAGGGGACTTAACAGTTATATGAAGAGGAATAAAGTCATGCTGTATTTGAAAAGGCAAAAAATAGATGTTGCACCGTTGCAGGAGACGCATTTGACGCGAGAGAAACTGGAGCTAGTTGGGAAAAAATGGAAAGGGATTGTAGTGGGTTCGTCGTACTCTGCTTACGCCAGGGGAGTGCTTGTCTGGGTAGCACCTCATGTCCCGTTTCAGCTACTGCAGGAAATGGCGGAAACTGATGGGAGGATGGTTATAGTGAGAGGGCTATTGGAGAATAAAGAGGTATGCATCGTGAATACGTATGCCCCTAACCATAACACGGCGGCATACATCAGGACTCTGTGCACTAACCTCAGTATGTGTGTGGGAAGCGTGGTTATTTGGGGTGGTGATTTCAATTGTGTAATGAACCCCAAGGTGGATAGATCTGACAACAGGATTGATAGGCCCACCCCAGCGGCCAAAGCATTGCAGGTATTACTAGATGATTTTGGCTTGGTAGACGTATGGAGAACAAAACATCCCAATGATAGGCAATATTCACATTATTCTGCCCCGCAGCAGCTACACACGAGACTGGACTATGTCTTTGCCACGCCGAATGTGGTGGCAGAGAGCACCCAAATAGAATACAAGGCGAGGGTCCTCTCGGATCACTCGCCCGTGATCCTTGGGTGGCAATACTGCCCCCCAAGGGCACGGATACCGACGTGGCGCCTCCGAGCAGAGGCACTCAAAGATCCGGTCTTTCATGAGGACACAAGGGATGAGATCATTAACTATTTTGAGACGAATACTGGTAGTGTTGACTCAGCGGGTACACTATGGGAAGCTTTTAAGGTGGTGATGCGGGGGGGCAGCCATAGCTAAGTCAAAGGGCCTGCAAGGTGGGGTTCTGGCTGACCTACAAAGAGTTGAAGATGAACTAGAAAGGACATTAGAATGTGACAGTGTGGACACTGAGCGAGTACTTAAACTACAACAGCAATGTGCGGAAAATTGGGAAAGGCTCTGTAACCTCAATTATAAAAAGTATGTAGAAAGGCAGCACGCGGGAGGAGATAAAACGGGTAGGCTTTTAGCATGGCTGTACAAGAGTGAGACCTCTAGACCCCCGATTAGGACAATAATTAGAGAAGATGGCGAGGTAGTGGACACTCAAGAAGGAGTTAACAGGGAATTTGCGGATTATTATAGGGTGCTATACAGAGACAAGGAGTGGAGTAGTCAAGAGGAGATAACCGAAACACTAGAAGATATAGGATTACCTAAGATAAGTGAGGAGGAGAGAGAAGAGCTGGATGCACCAATCACCCTGGAGGAGCTGAGGGAGGTTGTGAAGCAGTTGCCCACCAGTAAGACCCAGACGGGTTCCCTAGTGAATTTTACAAGGTATATAGAGAAGAAGTGCTACCCCCATGCTAGACATGCTTAACGAAGCGTTTGAGATAGGAAAGTTGCCGGAGTCACTCAGAGAGGCGAACATAATACCGCTTCCTAAGCCCAACAAACCGGGGTATAGCTGTAGCTCCTACAGGCCTTTGTCGATGCTGAACCAGGACAGCAAGATACTGACGGCTGTCCTGGCAAACAGATTGCGGAGAGTAATTAGTAAATTAATCCACCCGGACCAAACGGGCTATGTCCCAAACAGGAATATAACCCGTAATCATAGGAGACTCCCCCGTGTGATCAAATGGGCAAATAGAAAAGAAGGCGAAATGGCGATTGTATCCCTAGATGCAGTTAAAGCTTTCGACTCCGTTAAGTGGCCATAGCTGCTGGCAGCCCTGGCAGGTTACAGAGTAGGGCCGAGTTATATCAGGTGGGCGAAAATGCTATACAGTGAGCCGTTAGCCGGAGTTCGAACGGGATCGGTGATATCCGAGAGATGGCAGCTTAGTAGAGGTACCAGGCAGGGGTGCCCCTGGTCCCCGATGCTTTACATCCTAGCCCTGGAGCCCCTAGCAATATACCTCAGGCAACAATACGATATGATAGGTATTGAGGTTGGGGAGGAGCGGCATCTAATATCCTTATATGCGGATTATTTATTATCATACTTGAAATACCCAGAAGAGAATCTTCAATATATCCTTGAAGTGATGGAGAAATACGTGGGGTTGTCCGTCATAGCGATAAATCCTCAAAAATCCAGTATATTCCCCCTAGGTAGCTATAAGGGGACCCTGGAAAAAAGGTTGCCGGTGTTATAGATACCATGGGTGACTGGTTCTTTCCGTTACCTTGGCATAGATGTGTATCACACCGTAGAAGAGGAACATAAGCACAACACCGTGGTAGCTGTTGAGAAAATCCAGAAATGCATGAAGTTTTGGGAGAAGTTGCCCCTAGCTATGATGGGACGGGGGCAATGCTTAAGATGGTGGTCCTACCTAGGCTTTTACATTATTTTAACAATATCCCACATATGATACCCAAGGAGTTCTTCGCTAAACTGAATAGTGTGTGCAGGGACTTCCTATGGCATGGTACCCGGAATAGAGTAGCAGTATGGAAGTTGCAGAACTTCTACGAAAAGGGAGGTAACAGGCTGCCCAATTTTGAGGTCTACCACATAGCAAGTCAATTACAATATGCGGCCAATTGGCTCTTCGATGAAGTGACCCCTGAACATAGGTTGTTTGGGCGGGTTTGTACCCAATTTTACTTAAGGGAAATGATATGGTTGCCTGAAACAGATATGAAGGAGTGCCCTAAAATGATGATGTTGGGGTGCAAAATGTGGCGATGAGCGTGTCGGATGATGGAGGACCCATTCCCGTGCTCCCCGCAGGTACCGCTGGTCTCATTAGCAGGAGGGGACAAGCAGCTGAGGGTGATTATCAGGACCTACTGGGAATCGGTGGGACTGGTAACGTTGGGGGACATCTGGCAAGAAGGGACCATTAGAGATTTAGAAGAACTTGGGGAGGAGGTGGGATTACACACTGGCCAATATGTTACATACCATAGGATGGTCCAGAAAATTCGCAAAACGTGGCCTGAAACAGTGTTAGTAGAGGAACCAGATGCTACTTTGGGGGTAATATATGACTTATCGGAAGGGTGACATGAGATTTCTAGATTGTATGAGATGGTGATGACCAAAGTGGGGAAGGAATTGACACATTTGAGACTTGATTGGGAGGAGGAGGTAGGGGCCCCAATGGGAGATGGGATGTGGGAACGCGCCCTGGGATATCACAAAAAAGTGTCAAGAAACGCCAGACTTAAACAAATACAGCTGTACGTAACGCATAGAGCATACATGAACCCTATGAAGATATCCAAGTTCCGGAATGCAGGGCAACAGGCGTGCCCTAAGTGCGACATGGAAAACGCTGACATGACACACATGTTTTGGTCATGCCCAGTAATCGAAGGTTTCTGGGGTGAAGTGGCACAAAAATTAGCGACAAAAGTGGTCACGCTTGTCAAAGATACGGCTTGGGCCTGCTTGCTGGGAGGGTTCCCCAGACCATGGAAACTTAAACATGTTGAGAAACTGAGAAACTTGGCATATGTGTTAGCAAAACGGAGGATCGCCATGGGATGGAAGAAGTGCTACAAGCCACGGGTGGAGGTATGGTGGAGGGAGTTTAAGAAATGGGCGGAGGCTGAAACGGTAGTATGGCAGGAGGCGAGCAGCATGAGTGGGGAGGAAGAAGTGGGTACCTTGATGGCATGGAAACTATTAATAGCGCAACTGTTTGGATCTATATCGGACCCGACTGAATCCGAAGATAGTGAGACCCAGCCACACGTAGCAGATACAGAACGAGATGTACAAATAGGCTCATAATGGAGGGTGGGACTTGGGGAGCAGTGGCAAACTTGAAATACAAATGGTGTTTACTGGAATTGCTGTAAATTACACTGCGTGTTGGGTTTGTTTGTATTGTTGTTTGGTTTGAATACAATTTATAAACTATTTTTTTTTTTAAATTGCGAGTCCTAAATAGTAGGGAAAAAGGCCTAGGTTTCACAATGCAATTTTAAATAATTTCACAATGCAATTTAAAAACAGGAGAACACACACCTAAATTGGAGAGTCCTAAATAGTGGGGAAAAGGAAGTGGGGAAAAGGAGGAGGGAGGGAGGAGGGATGGAGAGTCCTGGATAGTGGGGGGGGGGGGGGCCTAGGTTTAACAATGCAATTTTAAATACTTTCACAATGCAATTTAAAAACAGGAGAAAACACACCTAAATTTGAGAGTCTTGAATAGTGGGGAAAAAGGCCTAGGTTTCACAATGCAATAATAAATACTTTCACAATGCAATTTAAAAACAAGAGACAACACACCTAGGTTTGAGAGTCCTGAAAGGTGGGGAAAAGACCTGGGTTTCACAATGCAATTTTAAATATTTCCTCAGTGCAATTTAAAAACAGGAGAAAACACACCTACGTTTGAGAGTCTGCTATATGGACAGGTTAGCAGAGAAGAGGGAGGTTCAATAGCTAGCCAGGGCCACTCCTATCTGGTTGACTGCTGGCAACTGGCTTCCCCTGCGGACACCTGCAGACACAAGGACACACAAGGAGCCGCCATTTGCCTAGGGGCTGCACGGGCGGGGGGCTGCCCTAGGGGGGTCATTTTAAAGGAGTGGGATCCCAATCACGGCCTGAGTGGCAGGTTGGGAGGCGGGGGGATTGAGGGAGGAGGGAACTACAACACAGGTAGAGATCAAGAAGCGGGCAGGGCCCAAGGGTCAAGATGCAAGAAAACGCTCAGATTAGCAAAAATTGAAATCAAGGAGAGAGCTCTCTCACCTGCAGCACCTCATGGCAAAAAACAAAAAAAAAATAATAATATATATATATATATATATATATATATATATATATTCAGTGAAAAAACTTTGTTAAAGGGACGTTATGGTTAAGTTGTGCTGCTAAAAACTGATGAAATTCAGTGAGAAAACGTTGTCAAAGGGATGTTATGGTTCCAAGTAAAACCGAAAACCCTTGACATTCGCCAGTTATGGTAAGCTAAGCAACCATACCTTGCGCCACAACTGTGCACTGCTAAGACTAACACCCAGGACATCAAAGATGACATCACAAATGTCATTGATGACATCACTGATGACATCACATGTGTATGTACTTTTCATGAAATTAGTGTACAAGGGATTCTTATTATAATGTTGCGAAACAAGTGTCAACGACCATTCCAATAAATATCATACCCTATTTAGTGCATTGAACGATGCATTGATATAAATAGCATTCTATTATTGAGCTCTACCTAGTATACTAAGCTACTCATACAGAAACATAACATTGTGTGCAGTGTACAAGATGAAGGTATAATATTCGTAATGTTAATATGTTGAATAATGAAATGATAATTGTTTTCTTAATAGATTTTTGTGTACTGTGAAATATGTAATATGTAATAAAAAACATGTATTACATAATTGCATTACTATAGACAAAACACAAAGACACAAGAAAACATACCAATATGGGTATATACGGGAAAGTGAAGTTAGCAAAAAAGCACAAGAAGTAGCAGAAACAATTCATAATTTAACTGATTATTTTCATGCAAATAAATGATTGCTCTGTTTCAAAGCTGCTATTTAACATAGGTATATGTATCACTTGATGTAATTGGACCCTAAGGAAAGTAGTGTGAGTACAATGTATACAAATATGACCATATACAGGGAAAGTACAGCCGTAAAAAAAAAACAACAAAACTACCAGAAAGTGCTCATAAGTCTATTGATTATCTTTATGCACAAAAAGGATTGCTGTCTTTCAAGCTTGTGTCTTCCCGTATGTATATGTTTCATATGATGTGACTGGACTGTGAGGGAATTACTGTAAGAACCTACTTGAAGGATACGTCTACAAATAAAATATTTTTTTTAGTTTCTGACTGTTACTGAAGAAAACCATGTGGCCTAGATATGTCAGCAAAAGAAAAAAGAGTGAGCCAGACATGTGATGTCATCAGTGATGTCATCAATGACAATTGTGATGTCATCTTTGATGTCCTGGGTGTTAATCTTAGCAGTGCACGGTGGTGGCGTGAGTTATGGTTGCTTAGTTTACCATAACTGGCGAATTTCAAGGGTTTTTTGTTTTTACTTGGAACCATAACGTCCCTTTGACAAAGTTTTTTCACTGAATTTCATTGGTTTTTAATAGTGCAACTTAACAATAATGACTTTGACTTTATATACATGTCATATGGAACTGACTGATAAAAAAAATATATTATCTTTTTTTTTCTCTGTCACAGAAATGTCTAGTACTCTGGAATGGCTAGAGGAGCATTTCCCACATGAAGAAATGTCACAAGATAGTGAAACTAATGGTAAACACTTTATAATATAAACCATTTAATTATTATTATTTTGTATACATTTAACATATATATATTTTTTTTTGTACAGAGCATACCAAAATAGAAAATACTTCAGAAAAACCTGTTATGGATAACACTTTTCACAGTATAGATGAAAAAATTGATTTATTGTTGACTAATTTTAAAAATTTGAAAACTTTTGTGGAACAAAAACCTCGTACCATTGCCCCACATGTACTTGTCCCCCCTCACCATATCCCAGTCAATTATCCCCAAACCCTCTCCATAACCCAAAACGTTTTGATGAGACTTCCATCCCTTCTTCACCTAATAACAATCATGTTGAAACCCCTAATTCTCCTGTTTTTGTTTCTGTTTCTGCCTCACCTTCTCTGTCATAAATGATTAATATATGTTAAATAAAGTTTCATTTTTATATTGTGTTGTAAATAGTTTCGTTTTTTAAAAAAAAAAAACAATGTAGGTGTCCGTGGACAGTGCAGGTGTTCTGAAATGTTCGTAGATAAACGAAAATGGAGGTGTCCTGAAGAACACTATACCTGTTCGTACTGTTCGCTAGCAAGATGAAACTATTCTAAGAACACACCCGGTGTCCTGAAATGTTCATTAAAAAAAAATTAAAGTGTCCTAAAGAACACTATATCTGTCCGTAGGGTTCGCTATCAAGTTTCAACTGTTCGAAGAACACAATTGGTGTCCTGAAATGTTCGTACATAAACGAAATTGCACGTGTCCTGAAGAACACTATATCTGTCCTTACTGTTCGCTAGCAAGTTTAAACTGTTCTAAGAACACACGGAGTGTCCTGAAATGTTCATGTCACGTGTGACGCATTTTTAATTAGTTCAGGACCCGAACAGTGTCGTAGAACATCAACGCGCATGCGCTAGCCAATCTCAGTCCATTTGGCGTCCTGCGGACATGCGCTTCCTCAGCGTACTTGTTTGCGAATGGATCATATGACCGCGCCCACGCTGATCGCATGTTCTGATTGAGGACACTGTTCGTGTCCCAAAACAATTTAAAAGTACATTTTCAATTAATCCATAATATTTTTCAATAAAATCTCAACATGGCACAAGTCCCACATAGTAATCCTGAGTTTCTACATACCTTTTGAAATTTTACAAACTTTTTTTTGTGTTCGATCTATCCGCGGACAGCGCGCATGTCTGCGGACCGCGCACAAGAACCCCTATAAAAGACCATGCCCTAGAGCTTATTCTCATTGTGTTTCTGGCTATTCTTCAGAACACAGCAATTTTTGCTGCCACCTGCATATTACACCATCATCGAGATGGCATCCATGGCTGCTGAACTGCCACCTGGTGCTGTACCTGCTTCAGCAAAACCACCCCCACCCCCTCCACCACCACCACCTCCCCAAGGGCCTGAAGAGGGGAACAGGAGTGAGGATGCAGAGGAGGAAGAAGAGGATGATGATAATGAGGTAGAGGAAATCCTTACTACCCGCACTAGTCGTGAGTCTTGGGTGTGGCGGTTATTTACCATTCATGGGAATGTTCCGAAGGCTCGTGCGAACCGTGTTATCTGCAATGAGTGCAAAATGATACTCAGTCACGGGAAGGACTGTAAGTACAGCTTTGGGACCACTACTATGAAGCGACACCTGAGGTCATTTCACTCTGGGGCTATTCGCAGGGTTGTACCTTGCGAAGAACGTAGCAGGTTCATTTCCTCTACTTCATCCTCTGTTTCTGATCCTGTCACCACAAGGACCACCTCTGTGGGACAGCGTCTTCCTCAAGCTGCCTCACAGGCCATACAGAATGCGGATGACCCTTACCTTTCGAGGGTCACAGTTGTATGTATGTACTGTGACACAGTACTCTGCAGGGGGGAGCGACTTCGTAGTGCTTTTGAGACTATCGTCATTTACCTTCCTTTCCCCTCCTCTCTTCGTGTGTCGTGTATAAAAAACCAAAAAAAATACAAAATATCAAAAATCCAAAAAAAAAATAAGGCTCTTTTCAGAGCCGCCTTTCACAGTTAAAAAATAGAAGTGAAAATAAATTAAGCAGGGCCCTTTGTATTTTTTAGAAGTCCGCGGACAGTTCGCGAACATTTATAAAATTGGGTTGCTACCCCATCACAAACATTGCAATTTTCTCTGGGAAGAAGTGGTGGCTCTGAAAAGAGTGTTTGGGTGGTGTTTGTAAGTCAAAAATTATAAATGCTTAACACCTACTTGAAAATGGGTGTTGTAATTCCAAAAAAGGTTGCAATGCATTTTGTACATTTCTCAGAAAAATCTGATTGCCAGCATAAGTAAGATGGACTCCATCTCTGCGAAAAGTGTATGTACTACGAAACATAATATTTTCATTGTGAAAAGAGGACATGCCAAAATCTCTTAGAAAGGCAAAAACAGCCTTATTAACATTGTGCCTTGCTTTTTCCATTTGTTGACCAAATGAAGAAGAACAAAGCCACATTTGTCTCTGCGCAATCCGTGAAAATATCACTTGAGAATTAGGAAACATGTCCATAACCTTCCCAAGTCCTTCTTTCATAGCAAATTGCAAAAAAATTCCAGTTACATGTCCTAAACTGTTCCCTCCACAATGAATTACAATTATGTCTGGATGTTGCTCTGTCTCCAAAGTAGCACAGAGAGGTAGCAAGTCCAACCACTTCATTCCACGTACTCCATGCCAGTGTACTTCCACATGTGGGATCCAAGATCTACAGCTACTCCACAGCTTTCTGCATGCGCCTTCAACCAATGTATCCATGAATCTCCCAAAATCCAAACAATCTGTTTTCAGAAACACACAGCCATAGCTATCTTTTGTTCTCTCAGCAAAATGAGTATCTGAAAAACTCTCTCCTGGCACAACACACCCACTAAACTTTCCTGACCAATCCCTTTCAGTGCTTATTCTCATTTGCATGACTTCTGAACCCAAAAATCCCCGGATGTAACTCCCGATGTCCGCGAACCACCGCCATGTCCGCGGACATATCCTAACATGAATAGCCCTTCTACCATTTCCACTTCACTCTCTCTGCCATTCCCTCATTGGATGTAGCTAAAAAATCACATGACCATGCACCAATCACATTCAAGACCTCTAGATCTAACTGCATCATCATAGATCAGCACTGCAAATGTACTGTGAATCTCTCTGAGTACAAGTGTCATATCATTGGCAAGCACCATCTACCAGAAATACTGTACAAGTCTCCAAGATTTCTAATTGCAGCTCCACGCATATCCATATGCATGAACACAAACTTCAGGTATGCATATTTTCTTTATAGTAGATGAACACATTTTCAAACAGACTTTTAGCTTGTGTAATCTGTAAAATGAATTTACTGTATTTTTTTTTCAATATCCTAACATCAACTATCACTTATAAACCTTTATACTATTTACTTTCCTTATCACACACACTCAAATCATGTTAAACTAACATGTTTTAAATGAAATATATAGACTACATATATTCAAACAAAACTGCATGCAAGCACAATCTATGTTTAAATCTTTAAAAAAATACTTATACAATTTCATATTTTTTTGTTTTTATTTATTTATTTACTTAATTACTTTAATTTAGACATGACATTGAGGCGCTATTACCTAGAACACCTTACTTACAGAAATAGTAGTATTCACTGGTATATTATAAATTTCACAAGACATAGTAAAGATATTTTTTTTGCTACAGTTAGTCATTCAATACAATTTGTTCATTAAGAACATATCATATGTACTGAACTGATGCAATGTATCTTATGTAAATAAATTAGTTTAATGGTTTTAAAGAAGGCACTGAGGATTTCAATTTAAAAAAATCAATATCTAAATTAAAAACAGTGCTATATACAAACAAAGTTACTAATTCGAAGCTTTTACAATTGCAGTGAAGACCAGTCTACTGAAAAGAAGCAGCCGAATTCGAAGAACAAAGAAGAACTAAGAAGTTACCTGTTAATTTAAGAAAAAAAGTAAGTAGAATATCACCATAGTATTTGTATTATTAATCAAACATTCTATAAAATTAATACAAGATATTTTGGTGCCTAAAAATAGAGATTGTGTACCATTTTGTCCAAAAATCTCCATGTCTTAAACAGCGATTTACAGCCAGAATGGCCCACAAATTCCTATTTTTGGACACACAAATTACCCAACTGAACAGCTACAATTTTCATATTATACAACAAACAACTGTTTTAATTGTATACATTAGATTTACTATTTGTACTTTTCCACACCACTAGCTTACTTTTTTTTGTCATCTGAACCCCAGTTTAGTAACACATAAATTCAAGAATACCTATCCCTACTAGTTGTAGTTCCCAATGCACAATCGCACACCATTACATACATCTTTATCATCTTACTCAAACACTCATGCACACAGCACACATACATTCCAGAACACCCCAACCCATATCTTCTTTATTTTTTTCAACAGACCCTAAAGAATGCCTACCAAAAGTCAAGTCCGTAGAAAGCAACGCAAAAGTAGAGCAAATGAAAATAAAAGTGTCCAACATGAGCATCCATCTCTAGCCGAATTTGTAAAAAAAGTTGAAACAAAACAGCTAATACAGTCATTTATTGAAACACAAGAAGTTTCAAGTACAAAAACTTTACCTCCTCTATCAAAATGTAAAACAAACCAAAAAACAATTAACCGAAAATCAGCTATCACTACAGATAAAACTACTTCTTCAAATTTTAATATAGTGCAAAGTAAGCATACCAAGAAAAGTATTTTAGACAAAAGGTACCGTCACAAAGTCCTTCAAAATCTTATAAAAACAGGAGAGAAATCATGTTCAATGCTTAAAACCTATCGTAGGAAATTAATCTTAGAAGCGTTGATGGACAATGCAATTCTTCTGAAAAGAAAGTTATTTATTTTACTGTTAAACAAAATGAAACCACTAACACAACCAATAACTAAATTACAAAAAGACTTCTCAATAAGCGAAATGTCAAATAAAAGAACTTCTTAAGTAACTGCGGAGGTGAATGGAATCACACTACAAGCACAGAACCATATTTTAATGAAGAAGCGTACAAACAAAAGCAAACAAATACAATTGCCATACATAGCAGTGGTCGAGGTTATGAAAAAGTGAATAATACCATAATGGAACAAGAAGTACTCCTTACAAAAATATGCTCTGAAAACTTAGAGTTACCCCTCCATTCAACTGAATCAGAACGTCTAGTGTACAAATGGCCATGCACGTCAATGTGTAACATTCCCAAACAATGTTTCAAATCTTTACGCCAATTCCTCAATAAATATGTAAAAAGCAAAGACAAAATCAAAATTAAATTACTGCAAAATTTGGATACCTGTCCAGTGCGCAAGTACACAGGACTACAAGGACATTCATTGGCCTGCATTACAGGACCTACTTGTAAAACCACTTTCCATGATATCAAAAGGATATCAACACAACATTCAACTATAAGAAATCTAGTCTATAAACTGTACTATGCTAAAAGTCCTGCTTTAGCACTAGCAAAGTTAAATTACATCCTTCTACATGGTACAGCAAAAGACCTACTTGAAAAAATTCACTATATCCAGGAAAAATATTTTGGAAGTGAAAGCCATTTACAAAATGAAATAGCTTTAAACCAATTAAGCAACAATTCTACACATGGCAACTTTTTGCTAAACACATACAAAAAAGAAATACTAAAATTTCAGCTGAAGTACCAAACCATGTATGTGTATGTTGCCGTAGAACTTTTTATAAAAGTAACACAAAAACTGTAGACCTATCATACAAAATAGAAGACAATGAAGATTCTAAATGGTTTGAATTAGCTCTCTACCTTGTAGCAGAAAACAAATACGAAATAACTGAGCCCTTAATACTATGCAGTTACTGCACTACAAAACTTGACAACAACCAAACTCCTTCACGTTCAATCACAAATAATTTGGAATAATACCGAGTACCAAAACCCATACAACAACTTAATTGATATGAGAGCATCATAATTCAAACAGTACACCCATTTCAAGCAATAATACGCCTTCAACCAAAAACATCAAAATTACCTCCTTCTGAAATGGTAAAAGGCATTTGTGGAAAAGTAGTTTATTTACCATTAGATCTAAAAGAAAATGTGCATACTCTAGGAGTGCAACGTCCAATGCAGCAATCTTTAATTATCTTAGTAAATGGAGTACCTACAAAAGACAAAAACATATGGCAACAGCTGGTAGATTTATATAAAGTTAGACAAACCTTCCAATATCTTAAAGAGAATAATGAATATTACAAAGAAATTAATATTGAAGAATACTTGAAAGATACAACTGAAATAATTCAAGAAACACAAGAAGCTGGTCAATTTGAGCTACTAGATCCTGCCACAATATCAAATACTTTAGACGATTATACAATTCATCCTCTGCACTGTAATGACACCGTAGAAGATGCACTGGAAACTTACCAAATGCGTCAAACAAAAGGATCGCCAATCAGCATATGGGAAAAAAGTATAGAAGCACGTGCTTTTCTTCTACAGTTTCCTACTGGCAAAGGAGGAAGGTATGATGATAGACCTATTCAAATATCAGCTTCAGAATACCGCTCATTACGGATGTATTCTGAAGATCCCAGATTTAGACAAAATGTGGAATACATATTCCACCTACTCTTTGAAAGTGAACTAGCAACTTTATGTTACACACATATTAAAATCAGGATCACACTTTCAAAATATGACAGCTACACAATTATTAGAAAAAGTGCAACAAAAGGATGAGGTTTTACAATCAAATATTACAAATCTATTAGCAAATATGCGTGGTACTAAAGAGTACTGGTTTCGACGTCATGGAGATGTACGTTGTATGATCAGAAACCTTGACCCACCCACTTGGTTTGTTACATTAAGTTGTGCAGAATATGCATGGGAAGATTTACATGATTTCCTACGCATATCAAATAAAAACAAAACAAACATAGATATACTAACACCTGGAGAACTTTGTTCTTTGGATCCTGTTAATGTTTCAAGATATTTTCACCATCGCTTCATTGCATTGCTACATTTTATTTGTAATAAAACTGTTCCTCCCCTTGGAGAAGTGCAACACTTCTTTTGGAGAAAAGAATACCAAGCCAGAGGAGCACCACATATCCACATGCTTTTATGGATTAAAGATGCTCCTAAATTTGGTCAAGACAGTGATGCCACTGTTTTACAGTTTATTGAAAAATATGTCACTTGTGAAATTCCATCAGAAGCCACAAATAGTGATCTTCATGCACAAATTTTACAATTTCAAAGACACAAATGTGGAAAATATTGTCGTCGCAAATACAAAAACAAAGGGAAATACTACACCAAATGCCGATTTGGTTTCCCAAGACCAGTTACAAATGCAGGTCAAGTGAACAACCTCATGTCTTCAGTTAGACATAGTGTTAAATGTAAGTCACCTAAAAATACATATTACATAAAAGAAAAGAAGAAGAAAAATATATCAATGATTATAATGCAATTTATTTTATTTATTTATTTGTTTTTGGTTTTAAAAAGAAAAACCTTTACAAACGAATAGTGCCTTTCCAAAGATAAAATTGCAATAGGATCACGGAAACCAGGGAATCACTGAAATAACTGGAGGGGCCAAAAAGTGTCAACCAGGAAGCTCAAAAGGATGTGTCGTCTTTTGATACTTTGTTAGTATAGTAAGTTTCTCTGAGACTTTTACTATAGCTGCAGTGAGCATGATTTCCTGGCCGGAGATCAGTCTGTTCCAGAATGCTTCTTGGTTTAGACTCACTTCTCTGCTTACAAATCTCCTCAGTAAAGACACTCTTATGGGCCATGTGCCTTCGCACTCCAGCAGTAGATGTTTCAATGTTTGGAGGTTCGAAGTTTTACAAATTTCGCAGAGTTTTGTTACCTTCTCTCCCTGGTTTCTTTGAGCCAATATTTCTCCTGTATAGGCTAGGTTCAGACTCAATCTGAGAAAGTTGTTTCTTATCTCTCGATCTGGGAATTTTTCCAGGTAACGTGGCATGGTGCCAAGTTTCCTATCTACTATCAGGAAGGAGTTTAATGTTTTTAGGTTTCTGACTCCTGTGATTGTTTCGATCCAGTCAGCCGTTTTTAGTTTTTTTTTTACTTCCAAGGGGTTTTGTAGAAGGGTTTCTGTTGGTAAATCAAGCTAATGTAGAATCTGTCCAATCTTTTCTTTTAAGCTCGATAATTGGTTTGATTTTGCTTTCTTTAAATGTTGATTTATATCGAAAAAAAGAGTGGCCCTGCTGGCTATGATTATATTGCGATAGAGCGAGAGAAGTTTCCACTCTGCACGGCAGCTCAAGGAGGTTAGGCCTAATTCGAACCTCAGACTGACTGACGAAGTGCACAATGGTAGGAAAATGGATGATTTCCAAATGAGTCCCTCAATTTTGTTCCAATCGTAGTTCCACAGCAGAGGTTTTGCCTCCAGTCCATAGAGGAGGACAGGAACTGCTTTGCTTACGTAGAATTTTATGAGTGGAGAAAATGAAATTTTACAGAATTTTCCGTTTAGGTTTTTCATTTGTGCAATGATTTTCGAGGTCTTGCTGAGAATTGATGAGTTCACCTTGTTCATAGTTGGATGGGCTAAGACTTCATAACCAAGGTATGTGAGCTCATCTACTCGGGGAATTGCCTTGTTGTCCAACACCCAGTTCCTTGATGTTACCTTTTTTCTTGGATGTTTGAAGATCAGGACCTTGGATTTTAATGGGTTGATTATTAGACCTTTTAACTTGGCATATTCATTGAGTTTGGACAAAAGATGTTGCAGTCCTAATGCTGATCCGTCCAAAAGAACTAGATCGTCCGCGTAGGCCAGCCAGTGAAGTCTTCTGTTGTTGATCCTGGGACAGATAAGCGACGCCGAAGCCAGAAAGTCTCCAATGTCTGATAGAAATAAGTCGAAAAGCAATGGTGCACCCAAACATCCTTGTCGTACCCCTTTAAGAACCTGGATTGCTTCTGATAGGTTGCCGATGTCATCTATCCTCACTCTGACCGTGGTATTTTTGTGTAGTTCGATGAGCATAGCCAGCAGGGGGGCCGGAATTCCCCAGTTGTGTAGTTTCTGCCAGAGGAGTGATCTGTCCACAAGGTCAAATGCCTTGGACAGATCTACCCATGCCCCATACAGAGGAGAGCCTCTTTTCTTATTTGAGTTTTCGCTCAACAGGTTCAGTATGAGGCCATTAAGGCTGGTAGAGAGCCCCTTCCTGAAACCTGTTTGTTGCGGGGGGAGAATCTCATTTGAGTCCACCCATAGAGAAAGTTCCCTCAATAATATTCTTATGAATATTTTACTGTCTATGTCCAAGAGGGCTATGGGTCGATAGCATGTTGTATTTAGCCTGTCACCCCCTTTGAAGAATGGAATAATCACTGCGTTCTTCCACGACGGTGGGAACGTTTTTTCCCTCAGGATTCCTTGAAAGAGATGAAATAGCAGTTTTGACCATAGTTTTGGCTGATTTTTTAGCACCTGATATGTGAGGCCATTCGGACCTGCTGCTTTTGAGGTAGAGGATGACGTTATTGCCCACTTATGGAATGCAAACATAGATGTGCAGTACATTGCAGACAATTCTGCTGCAGTTGCACGATATGTCACAGCATTCTTAACTAAAGCAGAAAAGACAGAGCTCCAAGACCTCTGGAATGACCTGTCATCAGATGAAACAGTATCTCAGAAATTATACAGGTTGGGCATAAAAATGCTCACCCATATAGAATGTGGATCATATGAAGCAGCTGATCGTTTAACTGGTACTGCATTGTATGGTAAATCTGAAAATATAGCATGGCTAAGTCTTGGTCCAGCTAAATCTAGAAAAAGAGTTCTAAAATCATATGAAGATATAGAAACAATAGCCAAACATGATCCCAACAGCCAAGACATTTTAAAAAACCATTTATTAGACACATACTACCCAAACAGAAGTAATACTTTGGAAAACATGTGTCTATACCACATAGCCCAAAACTACACATACAAAAATAATATGAAACCTGATGAAAATAAAGGTAAATATAGAGTAACAAACTGTGAAGGCAGCTTAGTTAAACTCACTAAACCAAATTTAATTAATCATATCAAATTGTCATTAAAGACTCCTCAACATAAAGAAGTATATTACATGTCCCTGCTACAACTCTTCAAACCATGGAGAAAAGAAGAACAATTACTAGATAACTATGACTCATACGAGGATGCTTTCAAAGCAAATGAAAGCACTATAACTGATGTAAACTTTACACAGTACAAAACAATGTTGCACAATGAACAGCAACACGAAGAAGAACTCCAAGTACAACTAGATAGGGACACTCCTGACAGTAGTCAACCTTCTGTAACAGGAAGCCAAGAACCACTGGGAGAACCACTAATAATAAATGAGGCAGAATTAGCTATGATAGAAGTAGAAAACACCATGTGTCAGTATGAAGAAGGAAGACTTAACTATACTACAATCAAAACTAAACAATGAGCAAAGTAGCATTTTTCAAGAAGTAACAAAACAAAGTGCACATAGTGTAAAACATGAAAATAAAGAATGTTCCTGCCATAATTATAAACCTATACTACTGTACGTCAGTGGTGAAGCTGGTTCTGGCAAAACATTCCTAATCAAAATCATTAGTAAGTTCCTTCAACAATTGACAAACAACAAACTGTCAGCTGTTGTCACTGCCCCCACAGGTTTAGCTGCCTACAACATAGGTGGTGTTACATTACACTGATTACTACTATTACCAGTAGAACACCAGAACAAATTAGACTATTACAAACTTTCTGCAGAAGCTGCAATGGAATTACGCAGAGTATTGAAACAAATGAAAATGCTACTAATAGATGAAGTGAGCATGGACTCCAACCTGATCTTAGCTTTGATTCACCTCAGATTACAAGAAGTACTCAAAACAGACTATGAAGAGCTCTTTGCAGGAAAACACATTATTGTTTTTGGAGATCTGCTTCAATTAACACCAGTAAAAGGTGAGCCTATTTTTAAAACATTAGGACAAAAACTCTGCCATAAAACTGTTGGCAGCATTGGAAATGTCAACCTTTGGCAACATTTCCAATGCAGAGAATTAACAGAAAACATGCGGCAATCTGCAGATCTCACTTATGCCAACATTTTAAAAAGTATCAGAGTTGGTATACTTTCTAAAGAAGCAGAAGGAATATTGAAAACCCGGCACATTAATGCACGTTATGGCGATAATGCATGTGCTACAGATGTTATGGAACAATTAGCCCACAAAAATGTCAATTGTATGGCCTTAATGCCAACTCTTGCAAGCTGTTTCAAATTCAATGAAATCATGCTAAGTAAAGAAATGCAACCAATCATGGAAATTAGCGCCACAGACAAACTAGATGTACATGGTATGACACTACCCATGTGTGACCAAGCCACAACAAGACAAAATAGTTTAGAAAAATCAATCTCAAACACAGCAGGCTTAGAAAAGATATTAAAATTATCCTTAAATTGCAGAGTAATGCTTAAACGTACCTTGACGTGGACCAAGGACTAGTTAATGGAGCACTGGGTACAGTTGTTGGCTTTCAAACATACCCACGCGACAACAAAATTCAGTTTGTTAATATACTCTTTGACAAACTTTCAGAAGTAAAAAGGATAGGACGCTCAAAAGCTATATTTCTTCTCTTCAAAGATATGTATGTACGCAGAGAACAATTTTCTCTAACTCTTGCATACGCAGTCACGATTCATAAATAACAAGGTCTTACCCTAGACAAAGCAATGATAGATATTGGTAACACAGTCTTTAAAGAAGGCATGAGCTATGTAGCACTATCACGCTTACGTACACTTGACGGTCTATTTCTAATCGACTTTGATGCAAGTAAAATAAACGCTGATATTCCTTGCATTTTATTATACAATAGACTTCGCTCACTATACACCCCGCACCTAAACAGATATTCAGGATGTCACTGCAAATCCTCCAAAGAGAGTAAAAGAAACTAATACTTCATCAAGTACCACAAGCAAAAAAGAATCAATTAGGGAAAGTAAACCAAGTACTTCTTTAAAGAAGGAAGACAAACTCCAAAAAAAGCAGTTAGATACAGAACTACCTGGACCATTTAAATTCTCAAACATAGTTGGTGTAAGTTGCTACGCAAATGTAGCAATGAATATTCTATTTCAATTACCACCAATTGTTGACAACATTTACTTACACAGTACAGACCCATTGTGTTTGCAAATGTTAGTACTTCACAGAAATGCAGCAAACAATCCTGACAACACGTATAGTGTTTTTGGAATAAGACAACAATTAGACTACTGTGCTGGAATGGTGAAATGTACTATAAATTCACAGGAAGATCCACAAGAATTTCTAATGTACTTACTACAAGTACTGGAAAACAAAAACATACCTATAAATGAAATCTTTCAGATTTCATACATGTAGAAACATACATGCACTCTCTGCAACAATGTGACACAAGAAGAAATCCCCAATGAACACTTCATATATATATCAATACCAAATTGTGAATCCATTCCATTTCAGCGACTTGTACAAAATGCAAACCATGGTAGATTATGCTCTACCTGCAATTCAGATAATCGCTCCACATTAGTAATACAAACACATAGTAAATACATAATACTAATGATTCTACGTTACAATGCAGATGGTACCAAAAACAACTAAAAGCTGACTGGATTCACACATGATCAAATATCACTTGGTAAGAAAACCTTCACAACAATAGGTATAATCTACCACGCAGGAGCCACAACCAATTCAGGGCACTACACTGCATATATAAAAAAGAAATGTGGATGGTTTGAATGTAATGATAGTACCATTACTCTAAAGCAGAGATTACCAGGAAATCTTACAAATGCTTATTTGATGTTCTTAAAACCAATATTTGATAACTAAACTGTATTTAAACCCTAAGTAAACTTATGTTAAAAAAATATAATCTGTTAGAATACTCCAAAAACTATCTAACTGCTCAAAGATTCTACAACAACTAATCAGATAAATGAATACCACTAAATTAGAAATACACAGTTAGAATACGCCAATTGGTATCTAACTGTCCCAAAATTTAACAATATCCAAATAGATAAATCAATACCACTAAAATATATAAAACAAATAGACAGTTAGAATACGCCAATTGGTATCTAACTGCTCCAAAATTTTATAATATCAAAACAAATAAATAATATGTTACTGCTCCAAAAAAATACAACAAGCCAAAGTATTAAGCATTAGCCAGAAACAACAAGTGAACACTGAAAACAAACAAACAAATAAACTGTAGCATAACAGAAAAAGGTTTTTTTTTAATCCAACATGGATTTTTTTTCACCCACAGACCCAATGATTTTAGCAACAAATACAGAAACTGAGCAAATTGCACAGTACTCTGATTTGTAATCTACTAAATATGAGGGTCCAAAAAAAAAAGTATATTGATTATACAATGTAATAAGTCATTACAAAATACTAATACTAACATGCTATTTTCTTTTATCACAGAAATTAACAAGAAAACCATGGACTCCCGTTACTAGACCAAACAGTAAGTATACAATAATAAGGAGAACCATAGCAGCATATCACATACCTTTGTTCCTTATACATTTGTTTTTCACCCAAAGTTATAAGCAAATATGAATGTGATATGTTGTGGTGGTTGTTGCCAGGGCATAGAGTCTTGGATGCATGGCCATGCACCCAAGACTCTATGCCCTGGCAACAACCACCGCAGCATATCACATCCATAGAGTCAAACATTTCAACTATGGTCTATGGAAACTTTTAATGTCCGCGGACATTATGAGTGTTCTTAGAACACTTTCAACTTGCCAGCGAACAATACGGACAGCGTTTTCAGGGCACCCCCTACAAACATTTCAAAACAACGCGATAGTTCTTAGAACACTTTCAACTTGACAACGAACAATATGGACAGTGTCCTCAGGACACCCCCATTTTGTTTATTTGCGAACATTTCAGGACACTGTGAGTGTTCTTAGAACACATTCAACTTGCCAGCGAACAATACGGACTATGCCTTCAGGAAACCCCCTACGAACATTCCAGGACACTGCGAGTGTTCTTAGAAACGTCTTCAGAACAGCCCCATTTTGTTTATTTGCGAACATTTCAGGACACTGCGAGTGTTCTTAGAACACATTCAACTTGCCAGCGAACAATACGGACTACGCCTTCAGGACACCCCCTACGAACATTCCAGGACACCGGGAGTGTTCTTAGAAACGTCTTCAGGACACCCCCATTGTGTTTATTTGCGAACATTTCAGGACACTGCAAGTGTTCTTAGAACACATTCAACTTGTCAGCCACAACCCCATTCATATTTGCGAATATTTCCGGACACAGCGAGTGTTCGACAACGTCTTCATAACACCCCTATTTTGTGTATTTGCGAACAATTCAGGACACCGCGAGTGTTCTTAGAACATATTCAACTTGACAATGAACAATACGGACAGCGTCCTCAGGACACCCCCATTTTGTTTATTTGCGAGCATTTCAGGACACTGCGAGTGTTCTTAGAACAGTTTCAGTTTGCTTGCGAACAAAACGGACACATATTGAGTCCTCAGAACACCCCCCATTCAGTTTATTTAGAACATTTCAGAACACCCGTGATGTCCGCAGACAAATCGAACACAAAAAGAACGTCTAACACATAAAAAAATACAACTTTCATCCTATCTCATACACTCCCACCCTCCCCAAACACTCCTACACACCAACACACTCTACTAAATACAGATTTTGAACAAAGTTTCACCGCGCTGTCTGCGGACGACCGCGAATCCAAGATGGCGGGCGCTACCAAAAATCTGACGCGCTTCACGCTCCACGCCGTCCAATCAGCGAACACGTTGCATGTCCGCGAACATCACGAAAGCCAATTGGCCAATCAGGACCGAACACAGCACTCCTGTAGAGGCTTGTTAGAGCTGTTTCACATTATACGATCAATCGATCAATGTGCTGACTTCTTTGTATATGACATAGCACCATAAGCATATATGTCAAATTCTAAAAATAGCACAAATATACTCTGATATATTGGGTTGAATAAGAAAATACCCCAAGAAAAAGGAAGCCATGACTGTTCTGTGCCACTGAATGCAATCCATTCAGTGGCCCAGTTGATAATATGATGTGCTTATTCTGAAAACATGCATTCAGGGTGCAGTCAAATCTAGAAATGTATATAATTTCTTTCGTGAATCCATTAAACAGTCTTATACTGACAAGGTCACTTATTACACGTCCCTCACAGCACAAACCTGTTCAAGAACACGTGTCACAAATCAAAGAGGCATGCCATCATCACGGTAAAGTATGAAACATTAATTAGTGAAGAACGTGACTTACAGTCGCTGCCTTCATGTATAAAGAGCAGAGGTGTGGCTAATTATTGATAATTAACTGGTTCCTTGTCAATTGAAAGTAAACAAATAGCCGAATGCAAGGAGGATGAGAAAGACCAAAGTAACAGCTTAAACAATAGATAATTGGCAAATGTGAATAAACGCCACACATGCTCCTGAAAAGAAAATTAAAGTCATTCTGCAAACGTAAGGAATGTTGTTGCACAGGAGTTGGTTATTTTTTGCAAGCAGTTCAGGAATAGCACATAATATGCATACAATGCATACTGGCTTCAGCAGGTGAGTGCTGCACGGTTCTCAGAGCCCCTCCTGGGGCTCCTTTGGTAAAATCTTTTGGAACTTTGCCCCAACGCTTCTAGCAATGTCGTTGTCTCTCCCTCGTACCCCTCCCCTGCTTCCCTTGCCGTTTGCCTTCCCTCCCATCGCCCAGCCCGCCTCCCTCCCCTGATTGGCGGTTCTTGCTGTGGCCTGCAGCCTACACCGTGCCCCCTGCTTCCCTTGCCATCTGCCTTCCCTCCCGCCTCACTGCCCTCCCCCCTCCCCTGATTGGCAGTGTGCTGTCTCATCGATTTCCCATCCTGGCCGAGCGCGGTGAGTGCAGCACAACTTTCATGGATACCTAGCTGCCCACCTGCTGCCAGTCACCTCCCCTCTCACCGCCCAGCTTACCCCCCTTCCACTTACCGGCGGTTTTATTCCCCTGATGTTTCAAATTGTATAAACTTGCCTGTATCATTACCACTGAAATTGAATTGTGATACCTAGACCTTTTCTCCCTATTTAGGATTCTCAAACTTAGGTGGTTTCCACTTGTGTTGTTAATATTTGGCTGTCAGTACCACTGAAATTGCATTGTGAAACCTTGGCCTTTTTCTCCCTCTTTAGGTCTCTCACACTTGGCGCGCCTTCTCTCCTGTCTCAGAATGTGCATTTTCTGAGCTCTCATCCCTATTGCCATTGTCTTGTCCCATCTCTCTACTCTCTTGCCTATCGCTGTCCTGTCTGTCTATCCTAGGGTCCCCCCCTCTCCTTCCAACCCCCCTCTTCTCCCACCTACTCTATGCTGCTCCCTGTCTCTCCTATCTTTTAAAACTGCTTATCTATTGACTATCCTGCTCTCCCCACTAAATCTGGTAGGAAGAAGTTTAAAAAGGACATCCTGGTCTCCAACCCAGGCCTCCCTATCGCAGACACCTACACCAGTGCCTCCTCCAAGGAAACTCTCAGAGACATCCTCTTTGTTGTTCCTTCACCAGGCCTATGGACCCCTCATATGGTCTCTGTGCTCTCTACTTTCTCCTCTTCTACCATTAATGGCGGAACCCATTGGGACGCACTCCAGGCCTCCTTCCATTCCTCTAAGGTCTTCATTAATGTCTACTCTAATGGGACCGTCTTGGTCCAAGGCCCTCAGGCCAACCTTCATCTCTTTGATAGACGCTTCCCGTGCCTCATCAACTTCCTTTCTTCACCTGCTGTCCCCTCCTCCCTCTCCCTGACTACCTTACCTCCCCCTTCTGCCTCCTCCTTGGCTACCTTGCCTCCTCCCTCCCTCTCTGCCCCCTCTTGGGTATGCCCTTGGAGGCTACACCTCCCAAGGGCATACCTATGATCTGTACCCCTCCCCTAAAGTCCTTCAAGGATGGCAATCTTCTCCATATTGCCACTCTAAACTCTCACTCTGCTGTCAAACACTCCTCTGATATCTGCCGCCTTCTGGAAGAACTTGACCTTGATGTCCCCGGTATCACTGAAACATGGTTCACGCCCAGCTCTGTTACTAGCTTTGACACTCTCCTACCTGATGGCTACAAGATCCTCTCCGTGCGCAGGACCAACTGCTCTGGTGGTGGTGTAGCCCTGATCTTCCCCGAGTGGATTCCTGCCACTGTCACTCCTACGGAGGCCTACTCCTCGTTTGAATGCCTCGTCTGCAGGCTCTCTCTCTCCCCTAGCCACTCCCTTACTGTGGCTACTATCTATTGGCCGCCTGGTCAGATTTCTTTCTTCCTCTCTGAGTGGGAGGACCTCTCCTCCTCACTCCTGGCCTTTACCACTCAACTCCTCCTTCTTGGAGACTTCAACTTCCACCTGGATGCCTCCTGTCCTCCTTCTGGACTCCTTCGTGACCTCTTCGACTCTCTCTCACTCACTATTCTCCCCTCTGGCCCGACTCACTCTGCAGGGCACACTCTCAATGTGCTGATCTCCTCAGACCTTCCCCTCTCTGTCCCTCTCTCCACTCCTCTCTCCTGGAGTGATCACTTTCTCCTATCCTCCCACCTCACCCTCGCTACGCCTCAGGCCAAGCCACCTCCATCACTGCCACCCTCCTTCTCGGCCATCCAACCGATGAAGTGCGTGTCAGTTGAGGCTTTCACCACCACCTTCTCACCCCCTCATCCCCCTTTGGCTGACTCTCACCCTGACACAGCCCTCTCCACGCTCCACTCTTCTATATCTGATACTCTTGATATCCTTGCCCCTGTCATGAGAATCCGCCTGAAGCCCAAAGCCAAGTGTAACTCCTGGTTTCACTCAGACCTCGTCACCCTAAAACGCAAGTGCAGGGTGGCCGAGAGGAAATTGCGTGCTTCATGTTCATCCTCTGAAAAACTGGCCTGCTGTCTGCTACAAAGGCAGCACCGGCTCTCCGTCCTCACCAAGAAGAGAGCTCAAATCCAAGCCCGCATCTCTGCAGCATCTAACAACCATGCTGAACTCTTTAAAATCTGCAAGGAACTGGCCAATCCCGCTGCAGAGTCTACCTCTCCTGTCCCTTCCCAGGCCCTCTGCACGGCACTGGCTTCTCACGTAATTTCTAAAACTCATGACATCTTGTCCTCACTCTCCTCCGATCACCTCCCCCCTGCTACTCCCTGCTCTTCCCCTGGCCCTCCTGCAGCCACCCCCCTCCCTCCTTCTCTGCCTTTCCCCTTTTATCTGCAGACAAGGTTTCTAGACAAGTCCGATCTATGAAAGTCTCGTCGAAATAGGTTGACCCCTGTTTCTCCAAAACTATCAATGACCACATTGACTCCTGGCTCCTGCCTTGGCTGATTTCTGCAATCATTCCTTCGCCACGGGAGTCTTCCCTTCCCCCCTGAAGCACTCCCTTGTGCACCCTCTTCTTAAGAAACCCTCTGCCGACCCCTCCTGTCGTGCTAAATATCGCCCAATCTCCATCACTCCCTTCCTGGGCAAGCTCATGGAGAAACTGGCCATCTCCCACATTAACCTCCACACTGAATCTGTTGGTTGTCTACATGACCACCAGTCTGGCTTCAGAGCTGCCAGAAGCATGGAAACTGCTCTCCTGAACATCCGTGAAGACCTGCTCTCCAACCTTGACTCCAACACCCCATGCGTCCTCATCTTGCTGGATCTCTCTTCTGCCTTTGACACTGTCACCTATGCATCCTGCTCAACCGTCTCTGTGATAAACTGGGTATCACTTGTCAGGCTCTGGTGTGGCTGACTTCTTTCCTCTCCGACCGACCCTCACAGGTCCAACTTGGGTCCTTCATCTCTGATATCCTTTTCTCTACCTGTGGTGTCCCCCATGGGTGTCACCTCTCTCCCTGGCCGTTCAACCAATACCTGGCACTCCTTGCCCACCGCATCGAGGTTCTCGGCTCCAACTTCCAGTGCTATGCGGATGATAACCAGCTTATTTTCAGGCTACCCTCGGCCTCCTCCTCTCCTTCCCTCATCTCTGACTATCTGTCTGCCATTCAGGAGTGGTGTGCCGCCAATGACCTCTGCCTTAATGCCTGTAAGACTGACTGAGATTATACTCATTGGCACACCCGCTCCCTCCTTCCCTGCAGTTCTCTGGCCGGTCTCCCTTGGCCCTCTTCCTGCCCCCACCTGCAAGGCTAAAAACCTCAGAGTTATCTTCAACTCCACACTCACCTTCTCTCCTCACATCTCTGATGTCTCTAAGAAGGAAGTCACACTACCAGCAGCACCTCCTCAGAGGTAATCTTCCTTTCCTCTCCTTCCCCCAGAAGCTCACTGTCTCCAGAGCCCTGGTTCTATCTAAGCTGGACTATTGTAACAACCTCTATCTAAATCTGCCTGCCTCTACTCTCCATCCTCTGCAACTCATCCAGAACAGGACTGCAAGACTTGTCCTTGGCCTCAAGCCAGGGATCGGATCCCTCCAGGACTGAAATCTCTGCACTGGCTCCCAGTGGCTGCGAGAATTAAGTTCAACACCCTCTGCATTGTCCACAAGGCCTTCTGTGGCCTGGTGCCGCAATACTTGCAAGTCTCTCTTCCTAAATATCTTCCTTCTCGAGCTCTTCGCTCATCTGCATCCAACTCCCTCAGGGTCAGTCGCTTCTCCAAGCAACGAGTTGGTGGTAGATCGCTCTCTTCAGCAGGGGGCTCCATCTGGAACAGCCTTCCTGCCTCCCTGAAACTTGAGGAGAACCATCTCTGATTCCGGAAGCACCTCAAAACCTTCCACTTTGCCTCTGAGTTCTCTCCCCTTCTCCCCTGCTGAACTCCTGTCAGAAACTGCACTGGTTACCTGGCCACCCTTTCTGATTCTTGGGCCCCGCCAGTTGCCCTCCTGCACTGCCTCCCTGGCACCCCATGCACCGGGGGACTGTTTTCTGTATCACCTACAGTCCCCCTACCAGCACTTATAGCTGCACTTACCTTGCACTGCCACCAGTGGCCGTTTTTATTTATCTTATTTATTCAATTATCCCATGTACTGCACTTTCCCCTCTCCCTTCCCCCACACACTTTTCACTCCCCCCCCTGCACTTGCACGATCTGAATGACACCTGGCCTAAAAGGATCGTTGTTCTGTCCTCCCCGTTGTTCCCCCTACCTTGCCTCGTTGCGCCTTGAAACACTTGTGTATAGGTGCGTTATAAATGCCATATCATATCATATCATATCATACCATGCAATTTATATTCTAACCAGTGAAACTGCAAGCAATGCTCGTTATTTCTCGTGACATATCAGTATTAATGGCACGAGATGTAGTATGATACAAGATAACTACTGCTCGGTAAAGCTATATCAAAAGTACAAAAAGTGTTCAGTGGTGATGAATTAGTCTATCCGTGGACCTTTTCACCTGATCTTTCCCTCAATATCAGTAGCCTTCCAGCTTGTGACCCCACCATGGCCATGAGTGATAGGAGACTTTAAGCGCATTGCCTCCTTCACAGACAGAGTACTGCAGATTTAAAAATTGGCATCGCTTCTTGAGTCAACTCCTCTCACTTGGGCACTAGCACTGGGCTGCACAGGCACGGTGCAAATAGGAGCTTTAATGTGTTATTCCAATGCAGAGAGCGACATGGAGTCTCTACTTCTATCCTATCTCTCACAAATGTCCGGGGTGGGGTTAGAATACAGACACCAGCCTCAGCCTTTGCAAACGCAGGGTCTATGGTGTGTTAAGGGAAGAGCCCTGGGCTGGGTGACTCTCATACTTGGCAAAGTTGTTCATCCAGCCTTGCTCAAGAGACTGCCACCTAGTACAGTGTAACCGTTCATCCCCTGCCTGTCGATGCCATCATGAGGTTCCAACGGTGGAGTATGGCGACCACAGGGTATTTGCAATCTTGATTTCTGTGGATGCACATTGTACATGGGTGAGCCTAAGTGTTTGAGCAAACGTTGGGTGTGTGCGTGTGCAGGTAGATGTCAGGACTCAGGAAGATAATGGGGCAGTTTTAAAAGGCAGTGAGTGTGACATGGTTCAGAAGTGATTCAGTGAGAGACACATGATGAAAAATTGTGGCAGGGAGAGTCACATGAGATGGAAAGAGGAAGGCAGTGAGAGCCAGGTGGGGTACTAAGTGCCATATGTCAGATATGAGGCAGTGAGTGCCATGTGTGTAAGAACTTGGATTGTGAGAGTTACATGGGCAGGCATGGGGTAGTGAGACAGAGTATGGCCGTGAGAGTGACATTGGAACTCTATCCGGGGAAGTGAGAGGGAGATTAGGGCACAATTGGTGCTTAGAGAGTCACATGGGCAGAACCAAGTCAGTGAGGGTCACATGGGCAGTGAAAGATGCATGAAGCAAATTGGAATTCACTGGACCTGGCATCAGAAGTATGGCAACATTGCATGTGTTCCACAACAACAAAAACGGTGCCTTTTTCAAATTGTATGTCAGACAAACATTACGCTACAAAATGCACTGTTTTTAAAAAATATATATTATTGTGTGGATAAAAGCCCTGGAAAACCTCCTGAATGGCCTCAAACTTACTTGCTGGTTTGTCTTGTGCGAAGTCAGGAAAAGAATATGCACCCTAACACATTAAAAATGCACCAGCTGCTACTGCATAGTGTTTGTTCTGGTGAATAACCCACGGGTTAAGCTCTCGCTTCGGACAGGAGGCTATGCTATTCTTCGCAATTTCGCAGCAGCCCCTAATTCACACTTTATCAAAAGGCCACTAAAAAGGCAAATAGCATCTAATATTAAAAGTGAAAAGAATTTGGCATGAAGTTATACATGTATAAGAAATATGTTATATATTTTTTTATTTTGTATTTGAAATGATTTAGTTTTAACATAAACTTTTCATTTGGTTTCGTTAGGCTATATAACATCTTAGTATTAGCATAGCATAACATTTTTGTAAAAGAACGAGTTTCTTCAATGTACGATTTGTGAATTTGGTTCTTTTGAGCAGTCAAGAATGTCCACAAGAAATTGGACGACTGTATAGACAATTTCTTGTCCTGGCCTCCTAAGATCTTCAGAAATCTTGAATAGATTGCCAAATAAAATTCTCTTGTCGACAAGGGCTGGGCAGATCATAATGAGGTGTTTCAAGGTTTCAGGTGTGTTTTTGTCCAAGCAGAAACGGCAGAATTGATCCTTCATGGATATTTGTCGAATATTAGCTAGTCTGTGTCTAGTTGGATGGTTGTTCAAACAGATTTTCATGAAAGCAGTATGGACAATTGGATCTGGGAAAAGTGCAAAAGTATTGCGGAGGTCGTGAATTGCGCGGATGTCAATCGAGCATTGTAGGTTCATGGAGTATCTTTGTTTTTCTCCAGATGTTTTGGCCCAAACATTCTGCTGCATTCTTATATTCGCACGCTGAGGGCGGTTGGTAAGCATTTCTATTGTAATGTCTTCTTTCGTCAATTTTTGGACTAAGGCGGCTTTCCACATTTTCAACATTGTGTTATGCATAGCGTGCGGGGTCTCTCATAGAATAAGAAGTGCTGGGATTGGATTTTCGTTTTCATTTATCAGCGTGTGCAGGAGTTCCATCTGCTTCCACCATACAATCGAGGAAAGGGATTGTAGGGCCAGTTCGAACCATATTCTGAATATGGGGATACTTTTTGGAAGGTTCAGAATCTTTCGCCAGAAAGCTGATTCGAAAGTTTGCCAGTTTACCTCTGTTGCTATAAACATGGCATCACTTCCGTAGGTAATAATGGGAATGACCTTTTGCCGGTGGAACGCCAGGATGGGTTTTAAGGAGAATTTGGAGTAGCGTCTTTGTAACATCACTCCTTGTCTGGCTAACCTTTGGATCTTACCTTCCATTGGAGTCACCCAAGCTGTTTCAGCCTTCTGCTGGTTAATTAGTACACAAAGGTATTTGAAGGTTGTAAGTACTTCAAGTGGTTTGTTCTCCATAATGAAGTTTGTGAGTCTCAGTCGGGTGTTTGTAGTTTGGTGTTTAGTTAATGTCAATATTTTGTTTTTTTTTACATTTATCTGCAACTCGTTGTTGTTCATGTATGTATCTGTCATCAGCAGGTTCTCTTGTAGGCCTGATGGAGTTTTATCCAGCAGTACAATGTCGTCAGCATACATGAGGTATGCAATCAGAAAATAATTAATTTTTGGTGGATTAAGTGAGTCAGTTTTGATGTGAGAGAAATAATCAGTGGTGTATAGATTGTACAAGGTTGCAGCGAGAGGGCATATCTGCTTTAGACCGTTGTGTGTTCTTATTTCACCTGTATTGAGGCCTTGTTTTGTTAGTCTGACGGTAACGGATGTATTGGAGTAGAGTAGCTTGATGGGTTCGCTGATCTCTAGTGGACATTTCCATTTTGCGAGATTTTGCCAAAGTTTATTCCTATTTATGGCGTCAAATGCCATATGAAGGTCTATGAAGGCGGCATAGACTTGGGAGTTGTTTCTTAGGGCTTCATGCTTTATTAAATTTAGAATCAAAAGATTCACATTTGTGCCCACTTTTGGTGTAAAGCCTGTTTGTCTAGCATCGAAGCGGTGTGTTTCTTTGGCCCATGCAGTCAGTTTTTGAAAGAAGTATGTCGCAAACAATTTTCCCAGTGGATCTAGGAGAGCAATAGGTCTAAAATTAGATGGATTGTCTCTATCGACTTGTTTATAGATCAGGGTCAGCACTGCTCTAGACCAAGTGGCTGGTATCGATTTTAGTTTATTGATTAAGGTCAGAATAAGGTCCATTATGTTTGCCCATATCTCCGGAGCCTGTTTCAAAATGGCGTTAGACAGGACATCGGGCCCAGGGGCGCGAAAGGGATTGAGTTTTTTGATCATCTGTTGGAAATGGTGTTTATCCCAAAGCATGCTCCATTGATTTGAGATAGTTAGTTCTGCTGAAGTTTCTTCTTGGCGTCAGGGTTTATACAGATTGGTGAAATGTGAGATCCATTTTTGTTCCGAAACATTGGAGACCATCAGGTGTTGGTGATTGGGGTCATTGTTTAGCAAATTCCACTGATTTCTCAAGTTCTTATTTTTGATTGTTAGAAGCATAGCTTCAGCATCTGTTTGTTGCAAGGACATCTCATGGGTTTTTTCCAATTTCTGAAGGCTTGTTTCGCTTTTTTCATATTTTGCAGATTTTCAGTCGTGAGATTCTTTCTCCATTTTCGGAGGTGTTGACGAAGGATTTTCTTTTTATTTGCTAGCTCAGGATTATAATGATGTCGATGAACAGATTTTTCGGCTGGAGTGACATTGATCGGGAAGGGGATCAACATCCAATCATAATTTAACTTTTCTTCATCTGGCATGTTGGTTTGACAGAAGGTCCGTGGCAAGAAGGCTTGGTTTTTAAGATAAGTCTTAATCTGGTGGTTGTTCCAGTAAGTTCTAAAGGTGGAGCTGAAATTGGTGTGTTGTGATCAGACATTCCGATGCCACGTAGGATGAGCATGGAATGGTCGCTCTTAGTAGATGGTTGAATTGTATATTCTAGTATCAAATTATGCAAGGTTGATGAAAGATAAATGTAGTCGATAATTGCTGTGGTGTTTCTGCTAGACCAAGTGGGGATCAGCATCTTGTGTTCATCGCAAGGGTGGCTCATTAGAATCAGGTTTCTCATGGTAGTTTCTTTGGACCAGCGGCGTGCTCTGATTGTCAAGTCATCAGAAGGTCTGAGGAGACCAGTAGAAGTAAAGAGATGGATATTAAGGTCCCCACAGATGATAAAGTCGATGTTGGGGAATCTCACGATGAGTCGATCGATGGTCAGAAAGACGCCATCCAGGAAGTTGTTATCATTTATTGCCGCTGAATTCCAATGCACATTTATAATTGCAATCAAACTAATGGTAGAAGTAATCTGTTGACTTTGATAGGCCGAGTTGATTGGTTTAGAAATCTTGATCAAAGTGAATTGGGTCCATGGGTTGATGTTCTCTGTTTCAAGAAAGCTCCAGGCTGGAGTAATCTTAATCAGTGTCAAGATGCCAGAGGAGGCACGTCCCGAGGCACCTTTTAGGGCTGGGTTAAGCACAGTAATATATCCATCACAAGTCAGTGGTTTAGTAAACCAAGTTTCTTGAAGACAGATTACTTGACAGGGTTCACGTTCCGGGACAGGTGAGTTGAACAGATGGGAATGTCCTCTCGTGTTCCATGAGCACAGTATCCAACCAGAGGTTTGTGATGTAGTTAGTGGTTATGAGTAGTAGGCTGGGTTGTTGGATTGGACTGAAGATGCAGAGTCATACTCTCGCCAGAAGGGAGACTGTAAGTAAGTCTGCTCTCGAGACGATGATCTCTGTCTAGCAGATTCCTTGTGTTCTTTGTTCTCGGCGATTTGTCTTGATGTTTCCATCTATGATCATCAGATGGTGCTGCAGAGTGTATAGCTGGGCAATTGCATTCCCGATCGTCTTCTGTTGAAAATATATTATTGATATTTTGAAAACTGTTCAGTTTCTTCCTGAAACCCAAACCTATAGATTGTGACGAATCCACAGAATCTGTCCCTACTCCTCACGGGGGAGCCACCCCTTTGCGACTAGGGATGTAAGCCTGCTATACAAAACGCTGCCTAAGGACAACAAGTACAGCAAACTGTACCTTCTTCCTTAAACCCCATGTCGAACAGGGTTGTTGCATACATGCTCGCTCATCATATTGTTAAAGAAGTGTACCCTTTAAAATTGCTGCATCTGATTGCTGACACCACCATTGAAAGCTAAAATTCCATCACCAATGTTACTCTGTTTCACGTTGTCAAGCGGACCAATTAAGGAACACGTCGGTTACCTGGAGTAGCGGTGGAGCAACGGTGGAAGAGGACGACCGCCAGAAGGAGGGTGGCAAGAGAGAGGATGTGTACAGAAGGCAGGACCAGGACATGTAGATGTTGGGTGGAGAGCATGCACAACTTTGCAGATTCTGGGAATGCAGGAGACTTTCATCCCTGAGGTCTGAGGGAGTGCGAGACAGCGCCACAACCGAAGCGGCAAACCAATGGGGCCGAAATGTGGTGCCCGAGCAAAGAGAGAGAAAACCAGTGAACATGCAAGAAAGGTGCAGAGCCGCCGAGAGCGACCTGCCTCAGCTGACATTGGACCCGCGTGGGTCACCACAAGGAGAGGGAGGAGGGCAACAGAGAAGCCAAAGGATACGCAAGAGAAACTAATTGGGGCCCAGTGGGCCTAAAACAAACAGGCACCAAAAGAAAGACCAGGAGAAGGGGGAAAAAACACAAGATCCAGAGTGGAGCTACTAGACACCGGAAAGTGAACGAACCACCTCGAAGGGCTAAATTCAAAATATATATCCATGACGGGGTGAATGAAAACATAAAAGAAACAGGAACAACCACAACATGTATTCCTCAAGAAGGCAACTGTTACCCTAGACTTTGAAACCCAGTCCAGGCTATGCCGTCTCCCCCAAAATCCCCAAGGGTTATACCCCACAGCCATATCTTTTGGGTGGAAAGCTATAAACAGACATATGAAAGCGATTCACTTAGTCCAAGAAGGAGCACGGACAGGTAGTGCCCACCTCATATCTGACCACCCTTGACAGATGGACCAAGACCAAGGAAGCAATGTGTTAAAATGTTACAAAAGCAAGTCTATCAAGTAAGAGCCAAACTGGCAGGAGCATTTTTTTGTGGAGGAGGGGGGGATTTTGTGATGAACCATCACGGCACACTGGTTTCGATTTCAACTATAGTTAATGATAATGATGTGTTATTTATATAGCACCTTAAACCAAAGCGCTTTACAGAGCACATATTTACATACAATATCACCCAACCGAAATTGGTACTCATTTATCGACCTCGGAAGGATGAAATGCTGAGTTGACCTTGTCGTGATTCAAACCTGCGACCTGCAGATCACGCTCAGATTGCGGCAGCGAGCGCTCAACCAGCCGAGCTATCTTACCAGCTAGTTCAAGCTTTCAACCAAAGTGTTCAAATTAAGAATTACTTTTCTAGGCCAAGTGTGTCCTTTTCTTATTTACTGGTAGGGTCAGTTAGATAAGCAGAGCTTTGAAGGGAGGTATAGTCTCTGTGTCACATCTGGACAAGCTCTGTTCATTTTTTGTAGAGTTGGGAGCCTCTAATATAGAAATATGGTAAGGTAAGGGTTTTGTTTAAGTCGAATAAAGAGTAACTATTGAATCAACAATGTCCAGTTGTCCACTTCTTATCTCTGCCTTACCACAGGATTTAATAAAGACTAATAAGCAAAGAATTGCTAGCATTGAAAATAAATTCACAAGTTAAGAATTACAAACTGCAAGTTTGTGAGATAACACGCTATGAGGCTCATTTTCCAATTGCAAATATTTTGGTGACAGGGCCATATTACCTTTTCTCTTTTGCTTGAACAGGCCCCTGCCAGTGAAGAGAAAAGTGGGGAGTGGAAAAAGGCAGTGTAAACGCTTGCACGACAACCTTTTGCGATTTGCCATATAAGTGAAGTAAACACCTGCTATAGCATTTACCATGATTCCTACGGATGTCCACCTGCTTTTTGCTGGTGTAAAAAGCAGGCAGACTCCATAGTTTTCCACAGCATTTGCACAAGCATGAAATTCCACGCTGGCGCAAATACTACAGTATTTGTATGGTGTGGAGGAACATGGAAGCGTGATTGTAAATTGTGATTCACTCCACCTCTCCACCATACACAAATATGAAAATGTGGCATGACATGAATGAAAAGCGAAAAAGCCATACACGAGGCTTTTATGGCTTTTCTTTACGTTACGCCACGGAGCAGAATGAAATCGCATTGGGTTAGACAATTTCAATGTGAGCGTATGTGACTTTTAATGAACGAGGACTGTCTAAAGAAAATATTTATTCTATAACAACAAACACAGGGAGGAGAACACATACTGACATTCTACAGCCAGAAATGATGTTTACATGCACATGTTTACAACCGTAAGAGTAATTGTGTGCTTATGTTTTCATCAAAAATACAACATTTCGATTGGCAGGATGGGGCTGACCCCTCTTTTCCACTAGTATATAGATGGCCAAAGCTTCTATGATTATTATCACTACAGCACTAAGAGAGAATTATATGATTTTGAATAGAAGTTCAAAAGTTCCCTGCCTAAACCTTGCAGTTTGTAGAGGATGACCATGGGGGCCGGTTGCTGCCCCCAGCTCTATGATGCAAGTGCTGGGGGTAATTTTGGGAGGAAATACACTCACCTGTTGTATTGGGTGATTTTTATTTAAAATTTGAATGCCCTAGGCTACCTGATCCTTGTTTTCCAGCCTAACTGATCTTGATCTCCAACAATTCGTATTGGGACCTACTCATTAAATGGGAAATACTCAGGATCTGGTTCTAGCTAAGGAAACTCTGCTAGCTGTCCAATCCGCAGAGCCAGTATTTTGGTCCGACTATTATTTAGTGACATGTACATTTAAAGTGGGCCAGGTCCAGTCTAAGACGCTCCAGCCTTGTGTGTGGCAGCGCGGCTGGCACTCTGCTGACTTGTCGGGTTTTGTCTCGCTAGTGAAAGCAAAGTGTCTGGCGGTTCCTGCCGCCTCTCTCTCTAATCCGTCCTGCTCGTTGCAAGAAACAGCTGATATAATGGTTCCCCGGCAGCTTATCCAACCACATAGGCTTCCTTCAGAACCATGGTTTTCCATATAGCTCAAAACAAATCGCCTTAAACTTAGACAGATGGAGTGCAAATGGTGCATTGCGCATGGCACAATCTAAGAGCATAGTATAAAGCATGCTCAGTAGCCTATTTTTCAACTATTACAGCAGCTAACAAATCTACTTCTATGGTTATTACTTCTCAGGATTGTTGCGATTGCTTGTCCCAGTTTGTCCCAATTGAGGCCACTCGTACCACCATTTCAGCCTCTGTCTCAGTTCTCGTTACGGAGAGAGAATTACTAGGTCCGGTTGGCTTGACTCAAGTGAAAGAATGGTCTTCCTTTTTGCTTTTTACTGAGGCAATGGTATCCCCTGCCATACAGCACATTAAGTCAGGCTCTCCTTCAGACGTGGTTCCACTGGCAGTCATGAAAGAGATCTCTCGTGACTTGCTAATGGAGCTTACGACAACAGTAAATATTGCCTGCCAGACGAGGATTATTCCATCGGAATTTAAGGTCGCTACAGTGATTACCCTTCTGAAAAAAACGTCAGTAGACCCATCTCTTCTTTCTAATTTCCACCCTATTTCTCTTCTACCTTTTTCTATGAAGCTCTTGTAGTCTGGTGTTGCCTCTTTTATCTGAATTTCCGGAATCCTCTCAACTTCTGGATCCTGCCCAATCAGGCTTTAGGCCTGGTTAGGGCACGGGAAGTGTTTTGGTATAGGTCCAGGATGACGTGGCCAGACTGGTTGATGCAGGTGGGGTGGGTGCCCTGATCTTTTCAGATCTGTCAGCAGCGTTTGACACCATGAACCATCTCACCTTGCTGACTCTCCTGACTCAGAATGATATCTATAGTGCTAGCCTGTTTTTTGTCGTTCCTGGCCGTTCGCACTCAGGTGCTCTGTCTCCCTCCTTTCTTTTCGGGTTCTTGTCACCTTACCTGTGGAGTTCGGCAGAGCTCTGCCTTGTCGCCTATTCTCTTCAACATTTATATCTGGCCTCTGATCTGTCTCATCTGCTCCCTCGGCGTCAGGTGCTATTCTCATGCCGACAACACACAGATCCTGATCCGTTTAGATCTCGATCGGGCTGAGATGTTGTTGTGCCTTCATCAGTGTCTGGTGGCCGTGGGTGAGTCGATAAGCCACAACTGGCTGAAGTTGAATGGGGACAAGACAGAGGTGTTGGTGGTAGGTGACCCCGGGTCCTGCACTCTGGGTGTCCTCGTTGTGGCCTTCCTCTCTTGGGTCTCTTCCTGTTCCAGTGATGAAGGTGAAGAACCTGGGAGTGATTCTTTCATCCTCCCTTTCTATGAATGATCAGGTCTCTGCAGTGTGTAAAATAGGTAATTTCCATTTTAAGACAAAAAAAAAGGTGCTTCCCTTGCAACCGGCCACCCTTCTTCTGACGGTGGTTGCAGCCATGGTGCTCAGCCGGTTGGATTACTGTAATTCCCTATACCTTGCCCAGCCCAAGTGTACAGTCCAACTGTTTCAGTGCATTCAAAATATTGCCGCCCGGGTGGTAACGGGGTCCCCCTATGTGGCTCAAATCTCGCCGTTGTTGCATGCCCTGCATTGGCTCCCAGTGGCGCAGCGTATTGAGTTCAAGGTACATCGAGCGCTGCATGGACTGGGGGCAGAATATCTCCAGACCAAATTCATCCGCTACTGTCCTACCTGTTCTCTGCATTCTGCATCAGCTGGTTTTCTGGTGGTGTCTACCTTTCGCCACTAGCGCATCGGTGGTCGGGCTTTCTCAGTAGCCACTGCTCGAATGTGGAATGACCTGCCACTGTCAGTAAAGACCCAGCCAAATCATTTGGCATTTAGAAGGGCTCTAAAGACATTTCTGTTTTGGTGGTTAGCAGCTGATGGACGGTAGTCTCTGTTTCTCCCTCTCTAGCAACAAGATACCTCTGGGTGACCGTGCACTGCACACATTTCAATAACATAACATAACAGGATTTTCCCATACCAACCAATACAAGGGGGAAGGTGCTCATTAGATGTGGCACACTAACTTAACTATCCATTTAATAAATAGTCCCTAAAGTGTAGCCGCCCACTTTCTTTGTATAAATGTGCCAATAATTAAAAAAAAACAGTGTGCCCACCAGAGCGCCTAAATAATCTGAGGAGGAACTCCTTTTGACCCATTTGCTCTGCACTCCGCAGCAGATTGTGGTTTGCAGCAGGTAAATCCATTTTTGTTTCTTAGCCCTGAATTTCATGTGTGTTCTGCATTCCATTGGTCTGAGTTTAGCGTCTTGGTCGCATCCTCCACCACCCTCTTTCCTGCCTTGCATCCCATTGGTTCCCCTCATCCCAGGAGTTCAAATTAGCCCTGTCCTGGCTTCAGACAGGCCATCCTTGCCCAGGAAGCTAGCAAAGGGCCCCGGCAAAACAGAGCACAGCTCCTCTGTGGGCAGCTCATGTACCCTGTTTGACCCTGTTCGCCCATGGACGCCTGGTGGAGAATACGTCAGCGACAACGGAGGTAAGGTTGATACGGGCGCTGAGCACAGCTCTGTGTTCAGATAAAATACTAACACTCATTTTATGGCATGCTAATGATATTCCACTGATCAGCACTGTGCTATGCTTATGCCCATACGTTATTGATCTGTCTCGCATATTGCATACTGCTTTTCCCATTGCAGTATATGTCATGTACCTACGTGCATTTACCACTTGTGTATATGTTTTGAATCTAGGTGCATTTTCCAATATAGTTATGTTTAGAAGCTAGGCTCATTTTCAAATATATTCATGCTTTGAATCTAGGTGCATTTCCCAATGTATTTATGCTCTGAATAAAGGTGCATTTTCAATTAGAGTATATGTTTTGAACCTAGGTGAATTTCGCAATATATGTATGCATTCAATCTATGTGCATTTCCCATTAGAGTGTATGTTTTGAATCTAGGTGAATTTCGCAATATATGTATGCCTTCAATCTATGTGCATTTCCCATTAGAGTGTATGTTTTGAATCTAGGTGAATTTCCAATTACAGTATATGTTGTGAGTCTAGGTGCATGTCCCAATATACTTATGTTTTGAATCTATGTGCATTTACCATTAGAATATACGTTTTGAATTATGTGCATTTTCAAATATACTTACGTTTTGAAGCTAGATGCATTTTCCAATGTATTTATGTTCTGAATCTAGGTACATTTTGCAAAATAGTGTTGCTCTGTTTCTAGTTGCATTTCCCATTAGAGTATATGTTTTGAATCTTGGTGCATTTCCCTTTACAGTAAATCTAGGTGCCTTTCCCAATATATTTATGCTTTGAATCTCGGTGCATTTTTCTACCACATTGCGCCCTCATCCTAATTTCCTATTCTCATGTCACCTCCCTGCCACAATGCCACACGCTTCCCAGGTCAGAACAGCTCGCTAGTGCTGCAGAAACCTAATTAATGACCTACCCACCCAACCTCTCCCCACTTCATCCACCCACCAGCCCCTCCCCTGCCATCATACTCACTGTTAGGGGGAATTCTAATTTCTGTGCTAATTCCCTTCATCCTTAGAGACCCTTAGCTCTTTTGCTGAACTTTAGGACTTTTTCATTTTAACCCTGAAGTGAGTGAGACCACTCTCGTGTGTGTTTTTACCGGATTTGGATTGAATGTTTCATGTTTTGTGGAGTCTGACAAACTCCATAGGCATTTACTTTTTGTATGGTGACACACAGCACCTTCAGTACAGTGTCAAAGAAAAATCCTCCAGATTTCTTATAAGGTTTAAATACCTTTTCTTGTGTTAACTACTGTTCCCAAGAATAGTAAAGTGAAATTGACTTTACTTACCTTTTCACTTTTTAGGTCCAGCACACACCATCTTATGTGGAGTGCTGGCGAGTTACCTAGTAGCCCCTTATCCTACATTCTCATCTAACATATTTTATGTTACCCTCACTACTTTAAATGGCTGTGAAAGTGGTTTAAATTTCCTACCATTGTGCTTTCTACCGCAGGCTGAATCCTCAACTACAGGATAGCACCCGTGGGTGACTATTTTGTCAAAATTGCCTGTTCTCTTCTTGTTTCACCATTTTCTGTTTGTGAGGTCTTTCTTGAGTTTTACTCTGTGTGCCAAGCCAGGTTTGAGCCCTTTGTTCATTTTGCCTTTGGCAGGCTTCAGTCCTGAAACCCGCCTCTGCCTCCAGTGTGTCTGGAAGGGCAGGAAGTGAGGGAGGTTACCGAAACTCCCCTTTCCTTTGTCTCTAGGAGTGCATGAATGCAACCTGTTCTGATTTGCTGGCTGGCTGTCCTTTCAGGACAGGCACCCTGGTGTTTGAATGACAGCCTAGGCTGTGCATGAATGGGTGAAACCTGCTTAAAAGGTGAGGGTTTTGGGACTAGAGGCAGAGTCGACCACTGGGAAGAACACCCGATGAAGAAACCATGACCGAAGCTTGCTGCATCCTCCTGGTTCTTTGAATTGCCCGGTGAAGCCCTTCTGCTGTGCTAAAACTAATATTTCTGATTGACAAGCAACGCTCCGGAAGGGACTACTTCTTCCCATGGGTTAGTCTGACCAACTAACCCCGAGACGAACTCCACTGGACCATCTTCCCTGAATGGCTGTACTTCTTCTCTGCTGCAAGAACCGAGTGCCAGGGGTTGAGAAATCCGTAGTCGAGTGCAACATCTGCAATCCAGCCAGAGGCTCCAGGAGTCTCCTAAGGACCCTCCAGATGCACGATGACCCGATCTCATGTCCTCTCATGAGAGAGCAGGACTCAAGGAGTGAAGGAAGCCCAGACGGTATCCGAGATCCGTGGTGGTGCTGTTTACCGAGTGCTGCCACGGTGAAGTGCAGCTGATCCGAAAAGAGCCCATAGCTGCCTATGACATCCAAATTGCTGCAGCACGGGTCCTCCAGACGTCCTCCCTCTTGTCTCCACGGTGGTGGGTCAGGAACCCAGGATCTGCATAGCTGCAACAGGACAGAATCCAGCTTAACCGCTCTTCTTCAAACCTGAGGTACTGTATCGACTTGGGGTACTTACCTTGTTGTCTTGAACTTTGATTTCACCAGTTGAGACTTGCATTGGCTTATCTTAGAGTTGATTCCAACTCTGCTTTTCACAAGTGTAACCGCTTGTGCTCCTACAAGTGATTTATACAAAACTCTATATACTTTGTGCAAGACATTTATTATCCAAGAAGTGCCTCAGCTCCATAGACTGTGCTCAAATTGACTTTGGCTGCCTGGCTCCCTGTTGACTCTTCTAATCCATTGACTTTGATATTTATGTCCCCCAGAGGTGATACCTTGCTTTTAGACTGTTATTGCTGGGAAAGGTTTTATCTAGACTTCATTGGAAGATTTAAGTATATTCACATGCCCTGAGAACCTGCTTAACCTTTTTTCTTTCCTTTAACCTTTCCTTTCTGCAACCTCAGAATCTGCAAAATATAACTAGTGATATATGAATGCCATTACTGTCCTTATGAATGAAGTCACCTCGGGGTGAAGGAAGTGTGTAAAAAGCATCTCGAAAGAGTATCCACTAAAAGTTGTGCTATTTGCGGAAAAGTATTTTAAAGTATATTTGATTGTTACCTATCTTGCCCTTTTTAAAGAATGCTTATTTAAAAATGGGAGTTAAATTAATAAATAAATAACTATTTATAACTGAAACCTTGAGTATAAGTGTTACTTGGCTCCTTGTATTGGCAAATTTCATTTCTGCAGCTCTACAGCTCATATTTACCCCTCTTGAGATAAGCCTGGTTGATTAGTCACACTACCAACTTGTGTAGTACAGGCCTACACCAAAAGGTGGGTTACCTAATACCAAGCATATAAGTGTTGTGTAGTGTCACACAGTATTACTACATCAATTCTTACCTAGCACTCGCAGCCCCTTTTCCCCTCTTCACCACACCCAGCCCGTTGCTCACCTACCCCCTCGCTACCCACCTGTCCACACAGCATTAAGATCTCACAGCTCCCAAATCAGAGCTGCAAGCTGTCGATCCAGAATTGAATATATCTGTCATCAGAACCACCCTCCAATATCCCCACTCCAGTCCCCCACCCAACATCTCTCCCACACACCAATCTCCAACAATTATCCCACTTCTCCCTTTACACAATCCCCCCTTACAACCTCCTCTTCCCCTGTCTTACTCATACTTCCCTTCCTTAAGCTCTGTGACGGTTGCCCTGGCCAAAACTCCAATCTCAACAGCTCTCACCCACACCCCTCTGTCCCCCTGAACCTCCTGAAAGGGCACTGGGCGCAGCCACCTCAGGACCTGTCACTCGCTCTGCTCTCCTCTGATTGTACAGAATAGATCCAGCAGAGGATGAGCGTTAGCCATCCTCCCCAGCTCCATTAGGATATCTTACCCTGCAGCACTGACTATGAATCACTGCAAGTACAGTTTTGGCTCTCCTCCTCTACCACCCACAGCTTTCTAATCCTATACAGACCCCCTGGCTACAATCAGAACTTTGCAGGTTCTCTCAGAGTGGTCCTATCTACCACCCTAATTCAGCATCGCTCTCTTACCATATTTAGAGATTTAAGCATCTGGTTCAACAGCCCTTCAACCCCCATTACCCATTCTCTCAATGATGACCTAGAAGCACCTACCTTGACCCAATTGATATCTCTCCCAACTCACTAGGCAGGCCACACCCTTGATGCACAGATGACTCTTCAATCTTGTTCTCCGTCAGGACCTCCCCATCCTGTCCCTCCCAGCAAACCCCCCCTACCTCTCATACCCCCCGCTCTCTCATCCCTCTCTGGAATAAAGTGACTATTATCCCTGATCTAGCCAACTCCCTCCTAAACTCACTCCAAGTACTCTCACTCCAGGAAGGATCCCCCTCAATTGAACCATTTGATCATTTGCTCTCCAGCACCCTCATCTCCCTGACTGCAACAAGATGTCACTCTCAGAGGCTGGGCCCCAACCCCAAGTGGTACACATCCCACCTCAAATCTATCAAAACCCTCAAGCACCAAATAGAGCAGATTGGAGAATCAATCCCACATCTCAAAACAAAACCTCTCTTGCAAGCCTGACAAGGTCCTACCAGTCAGAAATGAGAAAAGCCACAAAAAAAATGAGTCTATGGGAACCAAATCGCTGTAACCCTATCCAGGAACTGCACAGAATCTTCACAGAATTCTAGATGCCTCGCTACTCACCAGCCCCCCCTTAAGTCCCAATCACTCTGCAATGCCCTATCTGAAGCTTTTTACAATATCGCCATTGAGCGACATGCTCCATCCTCTCCAAACTAGCCTTGATGCCCCTTACCTTTCCCCACTCTCCACCTAATCCCAGCCCTACTCCCTTGTTAGACTAATCTTCACCTTATTCTCCCCCATCTCACACCATGACTTCCTCAAACCTTTAGATTAAAGCCAACCTTCAGGCTCTCCTGAAGACCCGTGGCCCCCCGCTCTTCTTAAGAACATCCTAAGGACAACATGTGAAGGCAGAATTGCAAGGTCCATCATTTACCAGTCCTTATCCTCTGGTATCTTCTCATATGCCTTCAAAGCCTGGTGCATCAAATCTCTCTTCAAAATACCTTTGCTCAACCCCCACATTCCATCCAACTACCACCCTATTTCCAACGCCCGTTTCATTGCCAAACTGCACAACATACAAACCGCTCTGCCTCTCCCCAGAAACCAACAATCGTATTGATCCAGACCAAACAGGCTTCAGACCCCTTCGAGGAACTGAGTCCTCTCTTGTGTCAGTTTGGGATGACCTAAAAAGAACAGCAGATTCGTAAGAATGTGCCACTTTCATCCTCCTAGACTTATCCTACCACCTTCGACACCATTGACTGAACCATACTCACAGACAAACTACACTCCTTAGGAATCAAAGATGCTCTGCTAACATGGATCTCCTCCTCTCGAACCTCTCGCAAATTATGCTACTCCATCCTTTCACTTCCTCTCTCTTGCCCTGTTCTGATAAGGGTCCCACAGGGAGCCTCCCTTTGTCCCATCCTCTGCAATAGCTACATTAGCCCAAACCCTGCACTCAACTGATCTCAGTAATGTATCTGCTACAACTATGCAGACGACACTCAGATCATCCACAAAATCCCCAAGTCACCAGCCTCCCCCCACCCTGACCTCTCCTGCCTTTCTGAAATCAGCCATCTCCTCAACCCCGGCAAAATGGAAATCCTGACATGCAGCAAATCTGCTCTATTTCCCCAACCTATCCCCTGGTCACACTCCCTATGACCCATCCCTGCAGCATCCACTTCTGTAAAAAATATTGAATGCACGCTGGAGTGAAATCTATCTCTCTCACACCACATCAACTCTGTGTCCAGAACCTGCCTCTTCCACCTACGCATCCTCAGATGAATCTTCCCTTACCTCTTCTACCCACATCGAATCTCTGCCATCCTTGCCAGCATTCTCTGTGCATAGACTATGCAAATTCCCTTTACTTAGGTGTGCCAGAATACCAACTCAGGAAACTCCAAAGAATCCAAACCCATGCTAGCCACCTCCTTCATGTCCTCTCACCAAGAGAACATATCAGCCACACACTCAGAGTGCTACATTGGCTCCCTATCAGCTGACAGACTACCCTTAAGGCCATGTGTATCACTCACCATGCCCTCCATAACACTGGTTGCGAATTCCTTTGGGATAAGCTCACATGTTATCAACTCACCAGAAAACTAAGATCCGGTTCTGCTCTTTTCATTGTTATTCCCCACTACAACTCGACCAAAGTAGGAGGATCCTCATTCTCAATCTAGGCCCCCATCTTCTGAATCTTCCACTCCACATCCGCTGCATTGACAGCCATTTCTCCTCAGAAAGACCCTCACTATCTGGCTATTCCCCACACCAACCTGAAATCCTCTTCCCCCACCCCTGCCATCATGGCAGCATTTGCATGCATCAGTCTCCCGCATATCTAAACTCCAACAAGTCAATTATACATTGACTCACATATGGATGCGGGATGCTGTCGCAGCCCCCCCCTACACACTCAAACCACACACCAACCAGTATAGACGAATAATCAACAGCCCACCAGGCTGCCTTCTCGCAGACTGGTGCACACCAACCGTTTGATAGTAGCCAATATTTTACCAAAGAAATGTATTATGATAGCCGTCCATTAAATCCCGCCTGGCCACATACATTGAGGATCCATAACAGTAGCATACCAGTAGTCAAAGAACTATGGGGATTGGTGATAAAACACTCAGAACGTACTCAAAGCAGAGTTCATAAGCTCAATGATGACAACCTGTCTACTTTTATTAAAAGAGGTTTTTAGGCCAACATGTCTTTTTCCAATCTAGTGATAATGCAGCCTTTACATATGACCTAAGCACCCCATCACTTCGAAGCCAACTGCACATTAAGAACCGTGAAGGCTAGGACATGTACTGTCCTAAAGGAAACTGTGAAGGTTAGCTCCGATATTGCACTTTGAAGATGGCTGTTGGAAGCCCTCTATGGAACTTTGAAATTATAAAGTAAGACTATAAGGTTAGCCTGTCTATTGCAATTAGGGAATCCTATGATCCCTACTCCTAAGGCAGCCTGTCTGCCACGCGTAGAAGATGTATTAAGAATACCAGTCTATTTGCTCCTAGAGGACTTTGAGGGTAGCCTGTCTTTATTGCCTAACCTCTGCCATTAGAGTACAGCGACAACCTAAGACAATATTCAGTCTAACTGGTTACATAATGAATCTCCTGCACTAGCACACTGGCGTGACCTCCAATAGCACCCATCCATATGCCTGACCTCTTAGGTTGCTTACTAGCCTAACCAGCCCACTTAATTCCTAATTTTGGCTGAATGCACACACACATTGTAAGCCTTGTCTAACAATGTTCCCACACCTGGACTTCGGTCCATGAGGGTGTTCCCACCACAAGCGTATTGAGGCCATACAAATGGGAAAAGGTGCTATATAAATGACTACTACTGCTAGATAAACCTGCAGGCCTTTAAAGACTGCAATACAGTTCAGAGTCACTGTTGACATAGACAAAGACTACTGAGAAAATAGCAAAGCTCACTTGAGACCCACAGAGAACATAAAGGAGAGAATAGTATGCAGAGTAAAATAATAGTGAACCCCACAGGTACACCATAGTGCTCATTTGCCTACATACATGAAAGGATCCGCAAAAAAAGCCAGATGGTAGACAGATGAGACCAGCTCTGGAGATCTGTGCTCTACAATTTAGCACTATTGAACTGATAAAACAATATATATTCAGACAATCCAAAGCAATGAAAGAACCACACACTTCTTTTTTGATCCGTGGTAGTTTTGTGCAGTGGCACGAGAAACTTCTTGTGGTTTTCCCTAACCAATGCTACTTTTGTGCATCCACACAATAAACTTTGTGCAGGCTTATTTTCAATCCATACTGGTTTCGCATTGCGGCCCGAGAAACTTTGCACTGTTTTTCATACCATGTCAGGTTCCTGCAGCGGTACAAGAAACTTCACACAGCTTTTTGTTTGACTTGTACTGGGTGCATGCAGCGGCATGAGAAACTGTATGCCGTTATTTTCAATTCATGCACAGTTTGTGCAGTGGCAGAAACTATTATTTGTTTATTTGTATGGGTTATACATAAACTTTACAAAACAGTTCAGAATACAAAAGAACACAACTTAATTTAGAAGAATTCATCATACAATACTAAAACCAGTATAAATGACAATTAATATGATTCAAAGTAAAGAGAACCAATTACACTTAAATCACTGATTTCATGAGAAATTAGACATACAAATATACTCAATTTCTAATAATAAGACTTCACTACTTCTGTTGTTATGAACTCGGACTATCTCCCTATTTCCATATCAATACAAAAGTGGTACACACAGTCCACCTACGTCATTTTGTTCACTGAATATACATCTTCAATTCATTTCTTTATTCAATTTGTATTGGCGATACTAATTGGCAAGTATTTCTTAGAAATCTAACCACTGCGCACTGTAGGGAGATACCTTTCCCATATGACATTTCGCACCATAACTTTTCAAGATCAGCATTGTCCCCATTCACAAATTTCAGGAAATAATGTATACGATCATTTCTCAGCGAGTTACAGTAAATTAATAAGTGCTGCAGTCTCTCTGACAACCCTGAGACGCCACAGAATCGACACAGTGATGGTGTATCAGTCCCCTTTCTCACAAATCTGTGATTTCCCTGGTCAACAACACATTACATTTAAAACACATAAAATCATTCAGACATCTTTTATCTGGAAATTTAATCAGGTATGGCTCCATACTACCTCCTCTTTTGTAACCAGATACCAACTGGTTATATAGTTTAGTTCCTTCAACCCTAGTACAGATTATATTCCAGTCCAGTTGCTCCGAATATTTTTTTGCCATATTTGGATTAAATATAAGCATCTCACATGTTGCTCCAAAAGTAGCTAAATATGCTATTGATTCCATTGGTAATTCCTTTAGGAATTCTAATACACATGTTCCAGTTCGTATCCCATTTCCCAGCATATCATAAATGGTATCTTTAGCACTAGTAATCAATTTTCTAAATAAGCACACTCTGCACCACATAACCATGCTTTTGATGGAACACAGGACTACCTCATAGTGCAATGCTTCCAGCGGAAACACACTCAGGTAAGCATCGAAACACAGATCTTAGTATCCTTGCCTCATATCTATCTAGTTCCTCTATAGCCCATCTCGGGAAGAGTTGAAGACCATAATAGAACTGCAGGATAAGTTTACATTTATAACATCGCATAGTTGGAACAAATGACAATTTCCTATATTTTGCATCAATTCTTTTTAGACAAGCTATTTGTACCTTTACCTTTCCATTCAAATATTGCCTAATAAATTTTGTTTCCAAAAATGGGATAGGCCAAATAGCACAGATGAGGTTTCATGCTCAGCTTTTCATGATTCAGAAACCATACTGGGGTGTACAGAGGCAGAAACTTAGTGCTGCTCTTTTTTAACTGTGCAAGGTATGCACAAGGGCACAGGACATTTTGCATGCATTGTGTTCAATTCACTTTGGGGTCATGCAGTGGCAGAACAGCAGATTGGGTGAAACGGATCGAAATCTTAAATTTTGCTTCAGTGGCAGGCGGAATGGGATTTAACAATACACCCAGCCCTTCATTTTACATGTAACTTCATTATGTGTCTCAATTACAATTTTCTTTTGACAAGGTAATTTTGCAAGGCTTACAAATTTGGTGTCTGTCGAAAAAATTGCATTTAAAAAAAAGGTTTATCCCACTTTGAACTCTATTACAAAGCTATAATCATCATGTCTCCAATGTGACAAGAAGAAGGTTCTATCCCTTCATCCCTGTCACTGACTGCCGCTGTATCTCATGAGACATACTAAACACACATCAATGAAACTGCATCCAGACAAAACCAGCCCCTGCTGCTTTCAGCCTCCAGAAAATTACAAGGAACAATGATTTCTTATAAATATACACATTTTAGATTCCACCCAAAAAATATATTAAAAGATTTACGTTTTTAAACAACACATAAGAAATAAAACTAAGTCAAAAACATTATTTTATCAAACAGTTGTGAAAACACACAAAACACTTAGTAAATAGAATCAAACAATCCAATAAAACACCACTCAATGTTTGTTGCAAACCTGGTCTAGATCATATAGACAAGAAAAACCTGACGTGCGCATGTTTCTGTCCGTACATAAGCTTTAAATGCTATGGACTTTCATCAGGGGGTAAACATGATTTCTCAATGTTTATATACATAGAAAAACTCCTAGACGAGTTATTTTCTTAATAGACAGACACGTTTTCTTCACAAAAACTCAAAATCTTGGACCGTATAAAATAACGGTATACATTTTGTCACTTTTGCCAACATTGCCTGTTGGCTTTCTTCCTGAAGCTGAGAAACAACAACAGCGGTTGACTGTGAATTACCATTGACAAACACTATTGTGCAATTAAATCCAATTTTAAGGCCAACAATTCCTATTTTATGTCTATTCTGAAACAACCAATTGTTAACATCTGCTTTTATCGGACATTCTTTGTGTGTGCAATCTGTAGCCTGTTGTAGCCCGCAATGTGAGGCAGAAATGTTACCTTTAATCTATGTAAATTGAAACTAAAACTGAAAAGAAGTTTCAATATTGTGTCAGCTAGCACGCATTAAAAATTCTCAACTTGTTTTGCAAAAAAAAAAAAACCTGCCTTTCCAGTGCTTGCATCAAGGACATCATTTCACCAATATGGCAGGATAGCGAAGTCACATCACATGACCCTTGACCTCTGTTGACAGCACAGGGATTGATGCCATTTCACCCCAACGCCAAGTGACATCCCAGGAAGTGATGGCACACAACCTTTCACCCCTTGACAAAACAGGAAGTGGCATCACATAGTTTGTTCCTCAGCGTGGGGGAGGTGTGATCCCGAGGGTGGCATCCTTCTTTCCTGCCCGCGGCCTGGAATGCCTTTTTCAGATGGGTGCCTAGGGTGAAATCTAGGGGTCAGTGGGAGGGACTTCCTGTTGCGAATGCACTCAGGTTCAAGGGCCCTCACTGCTGCTTGGAAATTAGGTGGGGATGGGGGGCTTTGCTTTTCACAGGAGGTTAGTTACAGGCTTCTTTTGCTGATCTGTTTTAAAAGATAAACCTGCAACATGGAGACCCGCTTTGAATCAATATTTTTGTTTACAATATAATAATAACGACGTGCCTGCTATATAACGTTTGCTTCAGGCGACTTCTCATCATTGCAAATGTCAGGTCCTACAAAACATGCTGCTCTTTTTGTTAGGAACAATGATGCAGAACTTGTTTAATTGCAGTAGGATGATTAAATGCTAGTCCCGGTTTCTCCACTAACCCCACTGTGTGATTATGTGCACATCAGTTGTCCCCTCATTGGTGAAAATGGGCAAAACCATAGATATTAAAGTGCAAATAAAAAATGAACACATGTATTTCTGCATCAGTTGGATAAACACACTAAGCTACTCGTTACATGCCTGCACATGCTTCGCATTACATTGTCAAGTCCAGTATTCAAGCAAGCAGTTTGCAACAGGGCAACATATAGTAAATTGGCACTGCAGCAGTCTACCCAGACTCTTGCAGTTATGTAGGCATAAATAAGCACCTGCCTTGTATTTTCCTATGCCAACATGTGGGAGAAAAATACAGATATGTGCTTTCTTCGCAATAGTTTACTTTGCAAAGCGAAAGGGCTGACATTTTTGTCACTCGCCAGCATTATTTAGGGCTTGGTAGGTTCTGCTCATTGGTCACAGAAGCGGGCATTCAGCCCTGCAGGTCACAAACTATGAAATATCCTCTGGCAGTTTTTATCTGCTTGTTTGTTTCTGGTGTGTTGTAGGACGTAGGTTTTTGCCACTAGGCACTTCTGGGCGCAGAACAAAGAGACAGCGCATCGCCATTGCGGCCTCATCTCTGTAGGAAGAGATGGGAGTGCACATTTGTGATGCTGGAAATGCATTGGAGGAACAGGGCCTCCGTGTCCTTGTCCTGTAGTCCTTTTTCATGTGTGTTCTGTATTGTTTTTTGCCCAGGAATCCATGCGGGACTCCTGGCAGTGCAGCTCTTCCTCTTTTTGGTTTGGTGTACAGACCATTGGGATACCCTTATGGCACCCCTGGGTGGAGGTGCCCCTAGTGTATGTTTTTTGGGCACCTGTGTGTGGCCCACAGAGCAGGGTATGGGCTGGTGACAGCTCCAGGCTGAATTTGACAGGTGCTCTAAGTAGCCTTCATTTTGGGATACCCAGGGCCTGTCATTGGAATCAGATGATTTCTCATAAGAAACAAGATGGCTCCTGTGGCCTCTTGTTTTCTACTGCCTGTTAACCTTATTCTACCGAAGTCCTGGGAAGGCCTGACTCTGTCCCTTCCCCCTGACTGGCTGTTGGGAGGAAGTTCCATATATGGTGCTGTGGGAAAGTCCAGGCCAGACTGGCTGGAGCCTTCCGAATGACTGTATGTTGTGGGTACGCCCGTGGGGTGGGACCTGGGTGAATGGAGTGTGTAACGAATACGCATTTCATGTTATGTGTGTCTAGTATCTGTTGTTTGACACAATGACTGAGACAGCCCTGCCCGAAACTGGTATGAATGCAGTGTGGAGTGCTGAATGACAGAGTGCTTGTCCGAATCCACATTCCGTGTTGTGAGTGTCTGGATGGAGAAGAATGGCCTGAATGCACTGTGAGCCTGATTGGCTGCCTGCTAATCCCCTTCTTAGTGATTGGTTGCCTGAGTGCGACCCAGCAGAGTGAATGGGATATCAGCGGTTTATCTGGGGGCCTCTCACTGATGGAAATCCTTCCGAAGCTGAAGTTGATACTTGATGCTTAACCTTGAAGCCCGCTGGAAGAACAAGAATTACTGCTGCTGTCCTTCACTAATCTGAAAGCGGCGTGACTGTCAAGGAACTGATCCAAGAGAGGACCCAGCTAGGAGACCTCTTCCTGAGCTATGAGGGACCATCGTGCACCAACTGATGTTTGCCAAAGCTCCCTGGATGTCAGACCCTCGAAAGGCTGCCGACCGGAGAAGGGGACCGTCCCAGAATCAGAAAGCGAAGCCCCCAGACATTGAGCTCCATCAACGTCGACGACGAACCTCGTCAACTGGAGCCGCAATGCTGCATTGCCTAAGACATTTGAAACAAGGACTCCCTCGCTCATCACCGATGACTACTTTGTCCGGACGGAGAAAGTCATGGCCACCGACGACCGAGGAGAATCTGCCGGTGGGTTTCCCACCACCCGAAGACCGCAGAGACGCTGACGACCCGACGCCCTTGCTGGGCCAAAGTTCTATAATATCTCTTTGCAGCAACAAACTCTCGTCATCGAGGTGCACCGCATGCCTCAGCTTGCAGGACGTTTTCGACCGATCGTCAACAAGCACCTCAAGAACTGAAGCTGCTGCCGCAACAAAATTGTTCACCCTTTTCTTCACTGACCCTCGACGACCCGTGGTTTATGCCTTAAAGGGAGTGAACTCAAGAAGGGCCGTCGACAACTCATCAAAAACACTAGGAAACCAGGTATTTTGGGGTTGTGGAACCTTTCAGAAGGAATCGAGAATACATTGAGTATAATTGGACTGGGCTTGTCAAATACGCTTTATTTACAGGTTGCCCAGGTGGTGGGATCCTCACACAGAACTGTCTTGTGGTAGTGGGATAGACGATTCTGCCATTGCTTGATTTAACTTGCTTTCTTTCTGTGTCTATCGTTGATTTATCTTATAATCTGATTCGTAAGCCATTTGAACAGTTATAGCTGATGCATTTCAAAGGAATCAATAGTTAAGAGTGGTACCATGTAGACCTGTATATATTTGCCATTATAGTATTGTATTGCCAGAGTACAAAGTGTGTTATTGTGTATATAACTTTGAACCTTATTTATATAAAGACTGTGTTTTCACTAACATATTGGGCCTCATCACGAGTTTGGCGGTAACGCCGGTACTATTATCGCCGGCGCTATTAGCCCTAACGCCAAACCCCTGGCCCTATTAGCGCCGGATCACGGGTTTGGCAGAACGATTAGTGCCCATTCCCCATTGGGCCCATCCAGGAATTCCTCATTCCCCATTGGGCCCAATGGGGAAAATTTGCCCTATTACCACCAGCGGATTTCCCGACGGCAGTAATAGCGCCGAAAATCAACAAATTTGCTGTGGATTTCCCCCCAGCTTAAAGCTGGGGGGAAATCTACCAAGGCCATGATCTGGCGGACCCTTAAATGCGGCGGTAATAGCGCTACCACCGCATTTAAGGGTTACCACCAGACTCGTGATGAGGCCCAGTGTGTGGACTTTCCTTTGTGGGTGCTTGGGGACTACAATGTACTTAAGAACCAGCCCGCATTACCTCCTGAGTGCTAAGCCTTCGTTGCTCGACCACAATACCAAAATAGAGAACCTTGGCTGGGGTGCTCTGTGCTTCGACACTGCCATATAGAGAGAAGGAGTACAGATACCCCCCTCTGTTGCTTTACAACATTGTACACATATTTAGTTTCTGTTGTGGTGATTTCAAAAACTTGTCCTAATCACCTCTGGGTGTTTTCTCGCACAGGGCAAAATTGTGTTTTTTTCTTTAAAATGTTCTAAGCGCATTCCTGCACCTGAGAAAAGACACTTGAGAGAATAAATGCAGAACCTTACTTTCATGTCCTAACTACCAATTTTTGAGCACCAGCCCTTGAAAGACCTCAAAACTGATTTGGTATGTAATTATGAATTAATTCAAGTACTAAATCCACCTATGCATGAGGCCTTGATTACATTTTAACACCCTTTCACCATTTTATTTTCCACAGCTTACTGCTTACTTATGTCGCCTAAAAACTGCATTAGATATCCTTTGGTCCTACAAAGACCATTTACAGAGCACTCCTTCTTCCCTTCCCTACTCATTCTGCTTACAGTTTACACCGTTCTGCACTGGCTATATTTGCATGATAGGCCGCTTGAAGGCCTGCCACTTGCTACCACACCTTATTGTATCGAATTATAACTAATATATACTTTGCTTATTTAATCAAGATTCTGACCTGATATGTACACCTAAGCCAACATTTGGATTGTTTGACTTACAGGCGGCCTTATGGCTTGCACCTACCACACCTATATGCTAATCACTAAGCAATTTTACTCAGTGACTCAAGATATGTTATGCATATGTTGCTCACCAGATAGATATATTAAGGATGCCTAACACATAACATATTATTTCATATAACTGAATTTTGAACTTGGGTATTAATTTTGACTTTTCCTCATTGTTCTTACCTTTGTTTTCTTTCGTGGTTTTAATTTACCCTTTGGTGACATGCATCTATTTGAGTTACCCTACACCCTACAAAACCGATTGCATGCCAGGGGATTGATTGGAAGGGTAGAGAAGGGACAGGAGAGTGCTCATTCTCACAGCAGTCCTTCAGCAGGTGCTATAAGACTTACAGGAGAGAGTTAACTGCTTGTAACAGTGAAGCTGCGCTAGAATAGTCTCATTAGAATGCGTAAAGAAGTTATATGCCCCCACACAAATAAGTTTACCCCTCCGCACCGTCTATGAAGTTAGCACCTCTCCCAACATTTCAAGGGATAGCCCTCCCGCAAATGTAGGTTTAGTTGCACCCTTAAGGCTGATCAAGCATATGCAAGAGGTGTGTTTGGGATTTCATAGTACATTAGTGACTGACTGGTGTGAGTGATGAATGTAGAGGGAAATTCAGATTGGAAGATAGTATAATGTGCAGGTGGAAGAGTGAGAGGTTAGGGCAGGTACCAAAGACTGATATTTTAAGATCTGGTACAAGGACGACATGCGTCTGCCACAGCAACAGAAATTATATTGCTCCGGGCGATCACATCTTTGTCTGTGGCCTCATGTTTCTGTATTAAAAAATGTTGCCAAATCCTGTTTTGACACGGGGTACAAGGTCATGTGCCATCACGTCATGTGTTGTCACTTAGGGGTGGGGTCAAATGACACCACTTTGTGTTATGTCATCAGAGGTCAATGGTCGTGTGAGGTCACTTCCGCTACCCCTGGATTTTGGGGGAAATTACGTCCCTGTTGAAAGGGTGTAATTTTGAAGACAGAATGATACCCCACATCGGGGTAGGCTGTTAAGGGGGCACAGAAATCAGCAAAAGCCTAACCACAATTACTATGCAGGAGGAGGGCGGGCAGCAGGCAATGAACCAATCAGGCATAGGATATCGGCATGCTCAAGTCTCCCCAACCCAGAAGTTGCACTTTTTTTCAGTCTGTGGAACGCCCTTATAGTCCCCAACCCTTGTTGCTAACAGGTCATTGCCAACATAATCATCCTGCGTATCAGCAATACCTGGCAGAGAGTGGGCAGGAGCCTCCTGAGTGCATCACCGACAATACAATGAATGCAATGAATGCAAACATCACTCTAGCTCCTGTTAGGCAGAATCCTGTTCAGTGTCCTTAGGGACTACTACACACAATTGAGACTACAAGTGGTAATACAAGTTCACCGTTGGTACAAGCCTGTACTACTATGTTAAAGTGGTAGCAGTAGCGGAGCAGCCAGGCCTATCTCAAGAGTATATGAGCAGTAGCAGAGATTACACAAAGGGACCACAATTACTGTGACTCAAGCAAACACTGACTCAAGGTTTCAGGTAAAAAAATATTAGTACATTTATTTTTTAAACCATTTTTTATAGACACAACACTTCTATTAATTCAAAAACCACATGTGAAATACACTACAACCAACCAATTCACTTGGTACAGTATAACTCAAGGTCAGTACCCTATGTTTTAACGGACCGTTGTTGTGAAACAAAAGACGTTACTGGGAATACATATGCGATCACTTTTTGACAGTAATGACAGTTCGGTCTTACTAAAGATACGCATATCCGCAGCAGGAAATGTTACCGGGGCAATAACACACTTAGCACCTGAGTTAACCAGAGAGAGTTGAGGGTAAAAATCATAGGCAATACTTTTGTCAGGGCAGACAGAATCAGAGAACACTCGTTGACAGAAATTCAAGAGTCAAGAGGCTGGAGCTAGTGTCAAGTGGAACCGGGTTCCTGTTGTTGAGGATCACACAGTCGGATAGTTCAAGATTCAACGTTGCCAGGAGTACTTAGATATTGTAAACAGAGGAAGCAAAAGTTATAAGAAGGAGGGAAGACAAGGGCAAGCCTTGGAGGAGGAAAGAAGGGATTCACCCTAATTCCTCAAGCAGAACACAGTACCTTATTCAATGAAGAAGCTGGTGCCACAGCAGTTGTTCCTGGTAGTTTCCTGCAGACCCACGGTTCCTAGAGCTTCGGTACGAAGGGGGACGTCTGGAGGGGTCTGCACCACACAGGGATGAAACCGGCAGCAGCAATGGTGAATAAAAGGTGCGCTCCTTAAAAACAGGAGAGGCTCTTCAGATGGCTATCCAGACCACTACAGCAGTGTGCAGCGATTTGGACCACGAAGAGGATCCTCTGGCTGTATAAGGTGAGCTGGTTATCCCCACCAGGCTCAAGGGAAGAAGACTCCAGACTGGATCTTCTCTGGTCATCGAAGGGTAGATAGCTCAAGACTGCAGCAGGGCTTCACCGGGACAGGATACTTGCAGCAGCCATCGTTCTCTCCGCTTCTCTTCGGTTCCTTGTAGTTCCAGTGGCGACTTTGACTTCTACCCCAAGAGTCCTGCCTTTTATGCAAAAATCCCCCATTCACACAGCCTGGCTGTCAATCACACAGCAGGGGGGTTGTCCAGCCCGTCAACCACCTAAGCCAATCATGGCAAAGTGCGACTTGGGTTTCCTAGGATATCCTGTGCAGGGGGTGACTACACCCCTCCCTCACATTCAGCCCACCTAGACACCCAGGCACCTAGAGGAGGGCTCCCTGGCAGAAGCCCGCCAAAAGACAGTGAACAAAGAAGGCAAACCTGGTTTGCCGCGCAAAGTAAAACACAAGAAGGACTTTCACTAAAAGAGATGGTGAATAAACCCAACCGGAGCCAAAAGAAAGAGTATTTGGTCAAGCGGGTTTATGTTCTAGGCTAATATAAGAGCCTAAAACAATACCACGTTTATATAGTATAATCGCGGTAGAAAAGTTAGGGTAGATACCACTGCCACCAGCCAAGTCTAAATGTTTAAAGAGCAAAACAATGCTCTAGGAGGCACAGATAAAAAAGGCTAAGGATTAACCCTTTGCAGTACTTCATGTAAGATGGGGTGTACTGGATCTGTGGTTATTTGACTAAGTAAAGTAAATGGAAACTTTACCCTTTTCTGGGGGTCTGTAATCAGCCTCAGAAATGAAGTCGGTAGGAAGTCTAAAAGACAACACTGGGTCTCTGCACTGAAGGTGCTGTGTAACACACAAAAGAATGGGCTACTGAAGTGGTGTACCCCAGAGTCCACAATCACAAAAACGGATGAAATACACATGGCAAAACACAGGTAAGAGTGGGAAATAGAGGTACACTCTTACCAAGTGAAAACAATAAACTCCAGAAATCCATCAATGCTGCTGGGGGACTCACTAGGTAAGGGAAATTAGCCATTGAATGAGAATTCTCCCTAACACTCGCCCCCCCCCCAGACTAAGGGACAGGAGGATTTAATCCACTCCTGGATGGTTCTCATACCTCTAGTCGGTTATAAACATCCTAGTGAGACCATCAGCATTTTGGTGGTGACTTCTGGCTCTGTGCTCAATGTTACAATCAAAGGTTTTCCTTTGTAAGCTATATGACCTACACACCCTTTGAGAGACATCTTTCTTTTTGAATCTATAGGGATCTGTTTGGCCAGTCCCTCAGAAGTTGATACAACTCCTGAATTTGTGATAGGATTTTTCAAGGGGTCCTTATAAAGGATTCCATTAGATCTAGAGGGGCTTCCAGGGGTCCTCACCACCTCTCTTTTGGGAGCAGGTTGGGTCTCAGGCATCTTGGTTGGAGGAGCTGGGGATGAGGAAGGTACATGCTTCCCCTTCCTCTTAGATCTAACCTTACCTACTTTAGGAGTTGTTCTCCTAACATTAGGCTTTGGGTCGGAGTCTTCTGTAGAAGGTCCAACAGTCTGAAGGTCTTTGGTCTTAGACTTTTCTTTTCTGGTGTTCCGCCAGCACTGAGAATTACCAGTTCTCTTAGGCCCAGAGAGGGGTCTCGTTGGTCTATCCACCTCTTCCTCAGAAGCAGGGGGAGTCAAAGGGCCTCATTCCGAGTAGGGCGGTAAGGGTTAACGGTCACCGGCAACGAGACCGGTGCCATTAAACCCTTACCGCCCTACTACGAGTTCCCTTTGCGGGTCCTTCCTTTTAGCAGGCGTTAATGACGGGACCCACAAAGGGACTTTAGTGCTAATAACGGTACCGTAATTTACGGTACCGTTATTAGCGCCTTCCCCATTCCCATTGAGCCCTATGGGGGCTCAAATGGGAATGGGAAAGGGCCCTGGTGAATGGGGAATTACCGGTCCCTCCAACCTTGGAATGGACCGGTAATTACTCCATTCACCAGGGCGGAATCGGAACGAGTTTGGAGGCAGCCATGCCGCAAATAGCAGCGTGGTTACCTCCAAACTCGGAATGAGGCCCAAAGACTTTAAAATTGGGGGAATAATGATGGAGCTTGGTTTGGGCTCCCATTTCCCTAACATACTAGCCTGAACTTTTCCTGGGTTAGAGGTCAAATTACTAACATCAGGGCTTGTAGTGGGGTTCTCTATAGAGGTCCCCACAGGCTCAGAGTGGTCCCTTAAGGTGGCCTCACTAGCCAATTTGGTTTGGTTCTGCTTCTCCCTACTGGGAGGCCTGGGGGTATTGGATACTACTCCTAGAGTTTTTAGATCATTTCCCAACAGGACTCTTCCAGGCACCTCACTCTGAATACTGACAGGGATCCTTACTGTCATTTTATTATACTGAATGAGAGCTTGTAGAATAGGAACCATTTGGACAGGGCCTCCAGCAAGTTTGGTGGGGCCTTTGGGTGCCTTAGCAACATCCTCAGGCCTGAAAAATCTTTCGTCCATAACTGTTCTGCTGGCCCCAGTGTCTCTCATGGCAGGGGTGTCCTGGCCATTGACAAGAACACTGTCCACATAATACTCCCTAGAGTTTTCAGGAATGGAGTCATACACATCACTATGTTGTTTCTTACCCAGACCCTTGGACTTTAAGGATACAGTTGCTTGAAGAGCCAAAGGCTCTTCAGCAAACAAGTGAAAGAGGGCACTAACCATCTGAACTTCTTCCTCTGGGGAGAAGGCTAAGGAGGTAGTGCTGACCCCTGCAAGGTTACCCTTGCATCTGAGATCTCCTGTCACATGGTCAGTTGACCCACAACTAAAGCATTTACCAAGTTATCTCTGGAATGGGGGTCTGTCCTGACCTATTTGGTTTCCCTTGTGGCTTACCCTGGTGCGACTTGGGTTTCCTAGGATACCCTGTGCAGGGGGTGACTACACCCTTCCCTCACATTCAGCCCACCTACACACCCAGGTGCCTAGAGGAGGGCTTCTTGGCAGAAGCCCGCCAAAAGACAGTGAACAAAGAAGGCAAACCTGGTTTGCCATGCAAAGTAAAACACAAGAAGGACTTTAACAAAAAGAAATGGCGAATAAACCCAACCGGAGCCAAAAGAAAGAGTATTTACCACGTTTATATAGTATAATTGCGGTAGAAAAGTTAGGCTAGATACCACTGCCACCGGCCAAGTCTAAATGTTAAAAGAGCGAAACAATGCTCTAGAAGGTGCAGATAAAAAAGCTAAGGATTAACCCTTCACAGTACTCCATGTAAGATGGGGTGTATTGGATCTGTGGTTATTTGACTAAGTAAAGTAAATGGCAACTTTACCCTTTTCTGGGGACTGTAGTCAGCCTCAGAAATGGAGTAGGTGGGAAGTCTAAAAGACAACCCTCTGTCACTGCACTGAAGGTGGTTCTCATACTGAAGGATGATTCTCATACCTCTAGTCGGTTATAAACATCCTAGAGAGACCATCAACATTTTGGTGGTGACTTCCGGCTCTGTGCTCAATGTTACAATCAAAGGTTTTCCTTTGTAAGCTATATGACCTACACACCCTTTGAGAGACATCTTTCTTTTTGAATCTATAGGGGATATGGTTGGCCAGTCCCTCAGAAGTTGATAGAACTCCTGAACCCGTGATAGGCTTTTTCAGATGAAATACACATGGCAAAACACAGGTAAGAGTGGGAAATAGAGGTACACTCTTACCAAGTGAAAAAAATAAACTCCAGAAATCCGGCAAAGCTGCTGGGGGACTCACTAGGTAAGGGAAATTAGCCAATGAATGAGAATTCTCCCTAACAGCTCCCCCAAGGCCTGGGCCACAATGCCAAGAGTCCTGGGTAGGGGCGAAGGAGGGTCACCCTTAAGAGGGTTTGGCATCATTTTAGAATACTTGAAGGTCACGTTTAGAGCAGGCACTTCATGCAGCTGTAATTCTGGACGAGCACATGGTTTCTCAGCGCGAAAATGATTTAGTCACAGACACAGTGTCGCCGTGCAACACTGTGCCTGCCACCCAACCATGGCAACAGGCAATCTGAAGCTTGTACGTTTAGAAATAATATTTTGTTGAAACAAAACACTAGAAGTCCCACAATTATGTCAGGGGTCACTGGGGAGGTATCCCTCTATTCCAGCACTTGTGATTTGTTAAAACCAGCCTACTGAGCTTTCAGACATCTTCAATAAAAGGAACTGCAACAGCTGTGACTGACAAGAGCTACAGGCCTCATGCAAACTGTATTTGTGACAATCCCGTGTCCTGCATCGAGCACGTCTTTCTTGTACTTTTAAAACATTGCGGACTGAAAGAGGACCAAGTTGTTTAATCACTACTCAAGTTTCTCCCTTTCAGAACCTGAGGAATACAATCCTATGTTTGAACGTACATTTAAAAAAAACACTCTGTGGTGAAAAACATTGCATTCTCAACAGACCTTCTGGGACTTGCAGTTTCAAAGATCCAACAATCACAGGAGAGGAAATGGCAATGCAAACAATTACATTATGTGTCTTGAAAGCCTCATGAGATCCATGAGATATTAATGACACACATGTACGTCACGTAACTGAAAAGAGACTCAGGTTTGGCTACTGCAACATTTTTCGAGTAGTCCTTTTTTAAAGTGTCTCATGGGACATACACCAGTACAAGAGACGTTGACAATTACATGTTTTTTTATCTTGGAAACCCGTCATTTACTACAAGGTCGTCACACCTGAGTCCTGAGCTTCACTGGACTGACTCTGACTCTCTGACTCATAGATGTCAAGCCCCCTAGTCAATTCCTGATTCCCACCATCAAGCCACTGAATAAACCTGTCTAGATGCACTGCCAATGTGATCAAGCCCCATCCACACAACCACCCCAAAAATATTGCTGCCTTTACTGAGAAGTGTTTTTATCAATTACAATCAATCAAACTAACCTCACCAGCATGCCTTATCTTGCCAAGAGACACTCATTGGGTCAATTTTACGACCCAGGCAGAGGACCATGGTGCTATTAGCACCATGGTGCTATAAGCACCTTGGTCCACGTCGGTTTCCGCCATTGCGGAATGGGGAATTACCACCCCATTCCAAGGTTGGCGGGGCGGTAATTCCCCATGCCGCCATGGCCCTTCCCCATTCCCATTTTTGCCCCATAGGGCTCAATGGGAATGGTGAAGGCGCTAAGTAAGGTGCCGCAAATTGCGGCACCGTACTTAGCACCAAGGTCCCTTTGCGGGTCCCTACTTTAACGGCTGGTAAAACCAGCTGTTAAGGTTGGGTCCCGCAAAGGGACCTCGTAATTAGGCCCTAATAGGTTAACGGCCCGCAGCCTATTACGGCGCCTTTAACCCATTAACGCCTGGGTCATAATGAGGCCCATTGGCCCAATTAAAGTTTTCTAAAGTCAAATTGTTAAATTGTTAATCCCTTCTTAAGTGCAGTTCACCGCCATTCTGCTGATTGTGATATTCTGTCAGCCTACACAGTGTCTTTCCCTTGCACAAGTAGGTTGTTAATGTGTTTAGTGTATTTTTAGTGTATATCGTGCTTTCATAATGAATGCTATTTTCATATAAATGTTTAAGGACATTTCTTTAATTTATTATTTCTTGCATTGCTTCCTCTGCAGGTCTACCTCTCTGGAGAGTACATCCTTCCCTCTTCTATTTCGACCTAAAGTGACGGAGGCCGGCTATCTACCCTGGACACATTTAACATTTATGATAGAAACAAATTAGGGTTTAATTGTGGTAAAATCCTGAAGATAACACAACCAGTTTGGCTCCTACTCCCAACCAACAGAACCTCACCTACATTCCTCTAATCACAAACACCACTCCACCTCCAAAACACAAAACAACCTTATGCTCATCTGTGTTTTTCCATATTACTACATGCATTGAGAACCCGAGAGGAATTGTTCACCCACATGTTTCAGCTTCCAAAACAAGGGCCACAAAGGGAAATGTGACAGGGGACTCTATTATCCAGAAGACCTCATGGATATGCACTCTTGAAGGGCTTCACCAAACATGCATCCAGGTAGCACTGCCCTTGCCACTTCCTGCTCACCAATGGTCAGACAGGTACCTTCCACCTGATCTAGCAGTTTACCAAAACAAATAAGGTATTTCTCGATGAAGTGACAGACATCATCACAGCAGCATCCATCAACAGCACTGCTAGCATGCTGGTCAAAGATCTAAACCTGTCTGTGACACAAGCCACAAAGTAACAAGATTCTAGCTGCAAAACAGCATACATATCAAACATCTCATCAAAGAACCATCCTACAACAAATGCAACACAATCAACACAATCAACCTGGTATCCAGTAACTCGGGACACACCATGCAGCCATCATACTCCTCCACACAATTCTCACCCATCTGGCCCAACCAAACCAGGCACACACCTCAACTCACTTTCAAGGTCTTCCCCATGAACACACAGAAATGAAACATCAACATCTTGGCCTCCACATCCAAGCTCTTGAAGACTGTCAATGTCTAACTGTGGGCTACCAAACGAACCCTAACTGAGACCATCAACACCCATGAATCCCTGAAAGTCACACTCAACAAACCTTGGTAGACATAGGACCTCATTGACTGCAAGCACAACATCTGCAGAAAAGAAATGTTCTGGAGACAATCCCACCAAGTAGAACGCCTCATCACCCTGAGAATCCCATACACAACACAATCCATGGAAGCAATTGGCAAGAAGAAAACAATATTCCAAGCATTGATGCACTGCATCAATCTGATGCAGGCCCTGAAATATCATAATCCAATGACAAATGTAACATCACAAACAGCCTCTTCACAGACAAGGTGATACATTGTCATCTCCAAACTCATAATACACATCCAACCAATACCAGCCTGCAATATATCAAAATGCACCAATTCATGGCAATTACTCTTGATTATCTGAACAACACACTTTCGGCCCTCGAACCCACCAACTACAAAGGCATTCCTCCCTTCGCCATTTTGAACATCATCAAATGTAGACGACTCATACCACTTCTCAATGTCATCAATGCATTCCTCACACAAGGCACCTTCCCAGATGCACTTAAAATGGGACAGATCCTCTCCCGCCGAAGAAACCCACATTGACCAAACATAGCCCCATCATGCATCTACCTTTCCTTTTCAAAGTGATTGATACTACTGTTGACATCCAGTTGCACAAAAGAATAATGGAGCACAATCTCCAACAGGAATACCAATCCAGTTTTCAAACATGATGCAGCCCATAGGCTGCCAACATGCAAGTTATATATGACACCCTATGCATCCTGGACAAAATAGACCCCCTGCTTACTCTTCCTACATGATCACTCTGTGATACTGTTAACCATAAAGCTCTACTCTGCATCTTTGCCTCGCTGAATGGCTTCAATGGAACAGTCCTCCGCAGGTTCACCTAATACCTCTCCAACAGAGAACAACTCATCCAAATGGGGAACCACAGATCCAAGAACAATCCTGTAAACTGAAGCGTTCCATTGACTCAAGCCCTGGCTGTTCCTTATCCAAGCGAGGATACCAAGTGCCTACCTCAAGGTTAACCATAAAAATACTAGGAAATCCCTTTACATATGCCTAAGTCCAAAACTGGCTAATTGACATGAAGCTTGATGAAATCACACGTCAGCTCTTACTCAGTGCAACATCCCACTGCTTTACTATCTGTTGTGAACTCTCATTTAATACTCACTTCACCAAGAGGATCCAAGGAGCATGATACCAGCTTATGCTTTTTCACAAATTTGTCTAGCATGATGGAGCACACCTCATCATAGGACTAAGGACATTTGACCACATTACACCATCATCAGGGAGGTTTAACTGCTACCCCGTCAAGCATGCATCACATTCAAGACAGCATGTGTCACACACAAAGTAGTCAGTACCAAAACACAACTGTACTCTACCCAGAAGCTCAACATCACTGGAAGCCAAGGCAACATCAGAAGTCACACATCGCAGGGATGGATTCAAAGAACTACAAGAAATAAAACACAAGAAACTGCCCATTGCCCTGCTATTCAACCTGTCTCTGAAACAAGTTACCAGGACAGATACAATGGACCACTTCCATTCTACATTTGCATCCCACACATCGTATTCTGCCTCTCTCCCTGTCTAGAGTTCTACCACTGCTCCCTCTATTCATCCCAACTCCAACCTTTCCATATTATTTCCTATACTCTTTCTCCCTCCTCCTGCAGACTTTTCCTGCTCTAGCTTATTTCTTTTTAGTCTTTACTACAAGGAATCCCAATCCACCCGACCCTAGTGTGCCTTATTGCAGATTATTGGCTCTGTATGAATGTTCTGGTGCAGAAGAAGCTGTTCATGGAAAATGAGATTTTCCACTTATTTGCCAATCCCATCATGACCCTGATCAAATATCTGTGTGATTCAATACATTGCCCCCTTCCTCCTTTAATCCATAAATTGTCTTTTCTCGTTCTCTACCCTAGCTCACTTACACACTGAAGCAACTCTAGTTTTGCCTGTGGTGGATGTGCAAATCAAAGTGCACACAAACCAGAAACGTATCTGAATTTCACTTACTTGTATATGTATGCAAACCCACACATCACTATTTAAAAAGTTGACCAGGACTGCACAAGACTCATAAACCAAATGCAGAAGCCTTTATAGGTGGTGCTAAAATAACATTTTGTCTATTCAGCAGGAAGGGTTGCGGGTCGAAGAATGAGAAATTGATTTTGTTTTACATGACTTGGTTTTCAAAGAATTCTAACACACTGACACTGCTTCCTAGTCTTCAAGCCTTATTAACACACAGGCATACCATTACTCTGCATGCACATCTGATGCTGTGATGACTCGACTTTATCACCTTTCATCTCTCATGCATCTTCCAATGACTTCATTAATCTACTATAATAACTGCTGAATGCAGATTTGCTGCAGGGCGCCTGCATTGCTCCATTAATCTTCTCAATAAAGTGCAATATGTTCTTCCCATTTTTTTGGATTCTGAAAGTAGTAGTACACATAATATGAAGATATTATACAATGGAAAAAGTTGGTTTAACCTCGATTCGATGTATGTACCAATGCAATCCTCCACTTACTGCCGCATAATGTATGTCCCTCATTTGCTCATCCAACATCATGGATTATTTTGTATTTACGTTAGTCTGATGGCAGTGGGTTTTTAAAGAGGCACCGGGATATTAGCAGACCTGTATTTGGTTTTCATTAGAATAAACCTCATGATGGGATTTCACGTTATTATACCAACCCTTTTCTCCAGTTTTATTTTAATTATGTTGTACTCTGCACGATCATATTCAATCATTCAGAACGGGGATACTCAATGGCCCTCATTACGACCCTGGCGGATTTCGCGGTGCTAAATGCACCGCGAAGCACGGCGGAAAGCCGTCGATAGCGCCATGGGGGTTGGCGGATTTACCACCCCATGCCGACCTTGGCGGAGCGGTAAATCCCCAATCCCCATTTTACCCTTCCCCATTCCCATTCTTGCCCCATAGGGTATAATGGGAGTGGGGAAGGAGTTAATTGCGCCGCCGTGAAGTACGGCGGCGTAATTAACAACGAGGTCCCTTAGCGCCATGGTTTTCTCCGCCCGGCAAAACCAGGCGGAGAAAACCTCCATGGCGCTAAGGGAACTCGTAGTACGGCGGACGGGTCCGCCGCGATTAGCGCTGGCGGAAACCCACTCCGCCAGGGTCCTAATGAGGGCCAATGTCTTAATACACAATCGAAAGGTGGATCAATAAATGAGCTGGATTTCGTTTTTCTTTCAACATACACTTCTCATATTCTCATAAGGTATTTTAATGTGCTGCTACTTCCTATTAGTATTTGTATACTTGTGCATGTGGCACGAGTCATGACATTTATTTGATTTTGTTTTCTCATAAACTATGTTTGTGTTTGCCTGAAAACAATGTACCTGTCCGCGTGCATTTTTAGTATGTTACTAATATATAGAATGTCCGCCAATGAAATACAAACATGCTGCTCTTTTGAGAAAAACGCTCATAACTTTAAGATTCACTTTAACACGCGGAAAACGATTTAACTCTATTGCCTGTATGCATATTGTTTTTTTCTGCAATTTAGAATGCAGCCAATGGCACCGTTTTTAAGCGCAGTTCCCTGTATTTACTAATAGTAATAAAGGAGCCCATTTGTTTGCGCAAATGTTTTTAAATTAAACACAGATTGCTTAATTGCTCATAGTGGTCAAAACTGTGCAACTGGGTGTGCAAGGTTAAGGTGGTTTTAGCTGAATTTCTGGGGTTTGGTGCATTAAGTTGTCACTTTAATGTCCATGCATCTAAAGTTTTTTCCTTGAATTTCAAGAGTTTTGTTACTCCGACATAATTGGCATTAATAATACTGAGAATCGGGCTAATGAAAACGACATTTCAAGTGTAGAAAGTAAAATAAAAAGGAATTGTGCAACCATATTCCCCCCAAATAAACCTGTTCTTTAAATACTTTGTTTGCATATTTAATCAACTTTTATATATGTACTGCTGAGAAATAGAACCTTATTAAAGTGTTACAGTAATGTGTGCAAAGAACGCACTCAATGTATCTTAAAATAAATCTTTACAAGACTACTGCCCACATGTACATATGTTTTTTTAAAACGGTTTTATAGCCGCGGGTACCAAGGATGCATGCGCAGAAAAATGTGGCAACGACTAGGTGGGGTTACCATGGCTGACACAGGGGATAACCACGACTATAATGAAATACATAAGGATATGTATTTATTCTTAACACACACTGTATCAAAAAGATCAAACAAAGGTCTTTGATACATATATACAGTATTTGTTTTTATTGTCTATTTTTATATCCGAAAAGTTGACCATGAAAAGGACCTATTTGGGGATATCAAAATAACAGGCGGGAACTGGGAAGGGAAAAAAATAGGATTCATACATATAACAAGAAGATCTATATTTTCAACTCTTTCTTTTTTTCTACGCATATTACTTTTCAATAAAAAAAATAAAATGTAAAGAAAACAATTTACAGCTGAGTTTGGGGAATTACTGTCTTCTTAGTCTAAGGGCCTCATTACGACCCTGGCGGTAAGTGAAAAACGATGGCGGTAAATGGTTACCGCCATCGTTTTCCGCCAGGTCCGATCATGACTCCTGACCGTAAACTACGATGCCAATAGCGGCATCGTAGTTAACGCTGCCGCTAACTGCGCTAAGGGTGCGCGCACGCGACCGCCCACACCGTACTTAGCGCCATGGCGGAAAGGTACGCAAATGCCGACCCAAGCGGACATGCACCTAACGCCATCACCGAGGCCGCTAAGTACCTTACCGCCATGGTGCAAATAACGCCATCGCGAACCAACCGTAAAGGGCCAATTCAAGTGAATGCAGCTGCCACAGGTGCACAGAAACAGCACAGGTGAAGGCAATACAGACTCAGGGGAGTACAAAAAGAGCACACCCCACCCCTACCCACACCCAGTCACACTCCACAATGATGGCAATACGACTAGCAATGTTGGGGCTGGAGGACCTGATAGCAATGCATGTGCTACTACAACAGCAACAACAACAACAACAGGCAGCACAGAGGAGACGCAGGAGGAGAAGGAGGGCAAGGCAGGCCCAGCAAGCCCCACCAGCACAGCCAGTGCTACCACGCAGGCAGCCCCCAATCCCACGCATCAGAGCCAATCCAAACAACCTCACTGCTGAGCAGATCCACACCCTGTACCGTTTGGACCGGGACACCATCACCGCCATCGTAGACATGACACACGACGACATCGTCAGCATGATAGAAAGTCCAACCGCCATCCCCCCCCTACTGAAGGTAGTGGCTGTACTCCACTTCCTTGCCACAGGCACCTACCAGCACACAGTGGGGCACCTGCATGGCATTTCACAACCATTATTCTCACGAACACTCATCCAAGTGCTCGATGCCCTCCTCAAGCACACAGGCGACCACATCTCATTACCACGGACTGCCCAGGAGATTGCAAACACCAAAGTGGGTTTCCATGCACTAGCCAGCATACCCGGTTGCAATGGTGCCATCGACTGCACCCATGTGGAATTGGTGGTTCCACGTGCCATGGAGGTACCGTACCGCAACCGGAAACAGTTCCACTCTATCAACGTGCAAATGGTCTGTGACTCCAACAAGATCATCACACATTGTTGTGCCCGATTCCCCGGATCAACCCATGATTCAATGGTCCTGAGGAACTCCACAATACCACGCTACATGGAGCGACATGCAGGCCCAAGATCCTGGCTACTCGGTGAGTGCAATGTCATGGAAGTGGGCATGGGAATGACGTACCAGTGCATACTCCACCTGGCAGAAAGGGGGGGGGAAGATGCATACTCCACCTGGCAGAAAGGGGGGGGGAAGATGCATACTCCACCTGGCAGAAAGGGGGGGGGGGGGAAGATGCATACTCCACCTGGCAGAAAGGGGGGGGGAAGATGCATACTCCACCTGGCAGAAAGGGGGGGGGGAAGATGCATACTCCACCTGGCTGTGAGTAACACAGAGAACGGATACAGAGGAAGGGCACTCACAATGCACAAAACCCCTCTGCATACATAGGGTGATGGCATGCAAAACAGGCCATGGCAGCAATGAGCATATACTGGTTGCATAGTGTGAATCAATTAGTGCATGTAGAAGTGAGCCAAGGTAACAGTTCCATGCCAGCCATGGTGGAACATCATGTTCCTGATCAGACAACATGACTGACACATACATTCTCGCCTACATACAGGTGATGCAGCCTATCCCCTGAAGAGGTGGCTCCTCACGCCAGTCCGGAACCCGCAGAACCAGCACGAGGAGGACTTCAACCGTGCACATACACGTACTCGTGTGGTCATAGAGCAGACATTCGGCCTCCTGAAGGCACGGTTCCGAAGCCTCAGCAGGTCTGGTGGGGCACTCCTGTATGGCCATGAGAAGGTGGCAAAGATCGTCATGGCATGTGTCATGCTGCACAATATGTGCGTCAGACGGAATGTGCCCCTGCCCCCTGACGCAGAACTGCAACCACCTGACGATGAGGATGAGGAGGGTGCAGATGGGCCGCCACCACATGGAGGAGGCGATGCACAGGAGGGGCGTGCCATGCGCCAAAGTATCATCGACCACTGCTTCTAGCACACACGGCTGGTGTTTATCGCATGGAGACTGCACTTGGGGCACTGTGTGTCTCTGGGACATGCACACTGTGGACTGTACACCAATAAAGCACACATACGCAATGAAAATGTCCACACATTTCTTTTTTTGAAAGAAAAAAGTGTATTGGAACTATGAACTGTCGTGTCACACCCCCTCCCACCTCCCCCCTGCACACCCCAACACACCCCCTCCCACCTCCCACCTCCCCCCTGCACACCCCAACACACCCCCTCCCACCTCCCACCTCCCCCCTGCACACCCCAACACACCCCCTCCCACCTCCCACCTCCCCCCTGCACACCCCAACACACCCCCTCCCACCTCCCACCTCCCCCCTGCACACCCCAACACACCCCATGTAGCTGTCAACAGATGCCTGTGACCGTGTCCACAGGCCGTCACAAGCCCCCTCTCCCGGCACCCGGGGCACCCCTGGCTGTGGAGCGCAGGTTGCGTCCAGAACGGCGCACGGGGCTGCTCTGCGCAGAACTGGCAGTGGAGGATGTCCCTGGCTGCCCCTGTGCATGCAGCTCCTGTCGTGTGTGGGTGAGGTCAGTGACCGCACGACGCAAGCCCGCAAGTTCGGCACAGATGTCCCTGGACATGGCCTGCATGGCATCCCTCAGGGTGGCAGTGCTCTGCGCCACTTCCGCCCTTAGTGTCTCCGTGGCCTGTTCAATGCTGAACCTAGCCCCCACACATTCCGCAGCATGCTCATCCAGCATTGCGGACAGTTGATGCTGCCGCTGAGTGATGTCCTCGAGGGACAGCTGGCCGTGCTGGCCCATGGCCAGTGCAGGTGGAGTGATGGAGGGGCTGGTCCCCTTCTGTGGAGTGTGGACAGGGCATGGGGTGGAAGGCCACTCCTCTGCCTCAGTGTGCCCCTGTGTGTCGCCCTCATGGGGGCTGGCGTCTGAGAAACAGGGGGAATGTAGTTGGTCAGTGGGGCTTCTGACCTCCTGCTCCATGTCCGAGTCAGAACATGCAGCTGTTGCAGCTGTCTCCCCGATGTTGCTGCTGGCCGCTGACCCCCTGCCTTCTGTGGCAGGCAATGTCGGTGGAGGTGGAGCAGCTGCTGCTGGCCTGCTGCCAACAGGGGTGCTTGCCGGTGGGACCTCCGGTATGCCTGCAGTGGGACCTGCTTGTCGTGGGGTCTGCCTCACTGCAGCTGAGGTTGAGGGTGCAGGGAGGTTGTCGTTGGACTTCGCTCTCTTCGGCGCAGGGGTGTCCTGGTCCTCTGGGTGTGATTCTGTGCCTGTGGTGGAGCAAAGGTGGGAGGGTGTTATTGATGGGTCTACGGACTTCTGAATGACAATGGTTGACATTATTTTGGCCAGTGGATGAGGCAGATTTCAGGCAGTGCCATGCAGGTTGTCTCCTTTTGGTGTGGTATGTGGATGCAGGTATGCGGGTGCCAGCAGTGTATGCAGGGTGGTGCTCGCATGTGGCTATGGGCAGTATTGATTTGTGTTGCATTTACACTCTAGGGCAACCTTGTGCTACACATGATTGGACTGCTGTGACTATGGCATGTCTTGTATGAGGCACCTACCTTCATCGCCTGATGTCGGGGCTCCCCTTTCCATCCCTCCAACGCCTTCGATGGATTCCATGCCGATGGTGGTAGCACAGATCTCCTCCCACGGTTGGAGTTTCAGGGGGGATTCCGACCCTCCACCGGTTCCCTGGGCAAGGTTGCGGTTTGCCGAGATGACGGCTCTGACCCGTATGCGCAGGTCATCCCAGCGCTTCCGGCACTGCTGTGGGGTGCGGGGTACGGTCCCCACCGCGCTGACGCGCTCAGCCACCAGGGCCCAGATGGCCTTCTTCTTCCCGATTGCTGTCCTGGTCATTTCAGGGGAGAATACAACACCTGCGTTCTCCTGCAGGGTCTCCACTAGCATGCAGAGTTCCTCCCGGCTGAATCGCTCCTGGCGCTGGCGGTCACATGCCTTTTTCACGGATTTTGGCATTTTCTGGAACTTGGATGGGTGGGTGTTTGGTTGGGACAGGTGTCAGGGTTGGGTCTGGTGTTGTTTGGTAGGATGGCGATGGATTGTGTTTTTAAAGATGGCCGACGGGCTGCTTCCCGTTCCGGCGCGATGACGCTATTTCCGGTTTGGCCTTTTACGGCCGCCGCTAATTACGGTGGCCGTAAATTACGGTGGCCGTAAATTACGGTGGCCGCTACTTACGCTGGCGGAAGGGCACCTTGCTCGCTTAGCGATGACGGTAGGGGCCTTTTCCGCCATGGCGTTAATTGCATTACCGCCATGGCGTAATGCTCGTGCGCGATGGGTCGTGATGTGGCGCTCTTTACGCCATCGTCCCACGGCGTAAACGCTCATTACGCCATGGCGGTAATGACGGGCGATTACCGCCAGGGTCGTAATGAGGCCCTAAGTCTTTAACATATTGAACATCTGTGTTCCAAAAACTGATTATATGACAACAACCCCTGAGCCGGGGGTGCATTACTGTGTGAGGTAATCCCCCAAGGCCCATAGTTAACGAAGACCCTGGAGCACTATGTGATGTACTAATGCCCCTCTGGCTCGGGGCTTATTGCTATTAGTACTCTGGCCCATTAGACCAGGCTAATAATAGTGTTTTTATCCAGTTGAAAGACACCATGGCATTTCGAAAATCGACTGGAATATGAAGTCAGTTCACCCTTTTTACAACAGTAAACAAAACTAAACAAAAAAATGGCCACCATGGTACGGGATAAGGGCCTACATATAGTCTGTTCTCTCTTTCCATGACAGCCATTAAAAAGATGGAAAAAAAACCAAAGAAAATAGCTGTCATGGAAAGGGAGAAGGGAGTATACATAGTTCCTTCTCCCTTTCCATGGCAGTCACATGCAGAACGAACACTGAGGGAAGTAGTGGTGACCGGTGTCTTGTGAGACTGCTAAGGCCCCGGTGAGGGCCAATCAAATTATTTTTAACAATCTGATTATCTCATGTTGGGTACTAATTGTACTTTAAACTGTCTACATGGATAACATTAGAACAATTAACACATTCAAGATATAGTGGAAAAACAAAACTTACAAAAAATAAAAAACAATAAAATAAAAAATAGACAAACTGAACAAAAGACAAGCGAAAGGAGATTAGGGTAAAAGTGGGTAAAAATAAGGAACAATTAAGGCGTTAAAGCACCAACAGTTCTTGCAGTTACTTGGTAAACCTTTCACCAACAAGCACTAGTAGCAATGATCAATATAACATTATTTTTCTGGGGGTGGGGTCATTATTCATGGTTGCGCACTGCAGTGCATCCTGTTTGGACAAAGTGTTTCAAACAGTCAATTACATTAAAAGTAGACCTCTTCAATCACGATTATTTTCTCATATTTGTGAATAAATGTGGGCAAGGTTTAAAAAGCTTCTACAGGACACAGAAGTTTGTTGGCTCTCAAGAAATTAAGTGCTTTCTTAGGTATATGAATTGAGGGAAATTATGCTTAAACTTTTTCACAAAAATCAGCACAATTAATTCTGTGATCCAATTCAAAACAAAGTTTGGTACACAAAATTTGGATGAGGTGGATAAAGACTTCCAGCCAATGTATTGCATCAGAAAGAACAAATCCTGGGAAGGCCTCCAACTCATTCAAGTGGCACTGCTGCACAACCACCGGTCACAGCTCCAGTGAAGAGGTAAGACCACATGTTAGCCAAAAAAGGCTGCAGCCCACTATGGGGCAGACCACCAAGAGAGTGTTAGGTGCTAGTTTGAGACATAGTTCGTAGCATCTATCCCTCATGTAGATTGTATTTAATTTCTCTCAAGGCATGGATGAGATCAGAAGTACAGGCGAGCCGGGAATAGAACAGGAGGGAAAAAAAAAGAAACCCAAGAAGGCACATGATGTCTGCACACCTCTGGGAAAGCTGTGGTTGGAGCAAGGTGGCAAGGGAAAAGAAATGAGGTCAACGTTGAAAGAAAGCAGATGGCAAAAAATATCCTCACTCAGCTTGCTCAAGGAAAACAATGGCTGGTGGGAGCAGAAGTCCAGTGAAGAGGAGGCGAAAACACTATCATCTTCCAGTAAAAATAAAGACAAAAGACCTCTCAAGAAAAGAAAGACTGGGTAAAATCTGAAAGAGAATACAGACGACTTTGACCCACATACTCTCATTCATCTCTGGTCATCGGAGTGGGAGCCCCCAACTAAAAAAGCGGCCTACCTGATGAGGGGGATCAGAACATGACTGGCCAAAAAAGCCAGAAACAAACTACAGACTAAGAGGGTAATTCATGGAATAAATGTGTGCCGAAAAGGGGAGTGCAAGCGTCAAAATAGCAGCGCACGCGTGCCAAAGCCACGCATGCAGCCGTTCATTAATTCAAGGAATGCGCTGTGCTAGTAAAACCTGGTATGTGCGCCAAATCCGTGGGTGGTGCACGCAGGTTCACACGTCACTAAACGTCATGCACTACGCGCACAGGTAAAGCGCACATCGTGTAGCTCACACGAGAAAAGTGGGCGGAACATAGGGCATAATACGCGGAATGGGGAACGACACGTGAAAATGTGGGCGTTACGGGGGAAGTACAGGAGGTAAATGCTCGCAACTCCCACACGCGCGCTAAGAACACGTATTCTATGGAATCGAACAGGGGAAAGGTGTGCGTCAAAAAAGACGCGCTAATCCAGAAACACGTACACGAGCAGGAAGCGGGCCGGCGCAGCATAAAAGTGCGCGCAAACAACAAACAAGCTCAGATGCTACGATGAATATACCGTTCCTCGCAGCAGTGGTTGTGGGACACCGCAGGAGGAGGCGGATAGCCAGGCCCCGCATTTTTTACCCAGGACCAGCCTTTTTGGGATGCCTGATGACCAGGTGTATGGGAGGTACAGGTTTCCACCACACATAATCCTAGACCTTGTGAGGGAGTGGGAGGATGACCTCACATCACACACCCTGTGCTCGCAAGCACTGAGCACCTTGGAAAAGGTGCTCAATGTACTGCACTTCTTGGTTACTGGTTCATTTCAGCGGACAAGTGCCATAGTCAGGGGGTGTCACAAGCCATGCAGTCACGCTGCCTACACCAGGTTTTGGCCATCATGGGTGCACGCCCCTCAGTCCGCAGGCACATATACATGCCCAAAACACCTGCAGAAAGGCAGGGTGTTGTCCAGCAATTTTACGGGGTGGCACACTTCCCCAAAGTCCTAGGTGCCATTTATTGCACCCATGTGGCTCTACGTCCACCCCGGGCCACTGAGCCTATCTATCGGAACTGCAAGCACTGGCATTCCATCAACGTGCAGGTTGTATGTGATGCCAAGGGAATCATCACCTCAGTATGCCAACTATCCATTGTCCAGCCATGATAGTTTCATATTCAGAATGTCACCCCTAAACCGAGACCTGGAAGCTGGCCGGCATGGCGACACATGGCTAATTGGTGAGTATAAATGCCTCTGCACATGCCTGCATGTCAGAAACTGAGAAATGGGAAAACCCCACTAATGACAACCATTATCACCTCCCCAGGGGACAGTGCCTACCCTCTGAGCACCTACATGATGATGCCAATTCAGAACCCCACCACACCACCTGAGGTAAGATACAACACAGCCCATATTGCAACCCGGGGCATAGTGGAGCGCACATTCGGAGTGCTCAAGTCACGCCTTCGCTCCCTTGACCGTTCTGGTGGGCAGCTGCTATATGCGCCCCCAGTAGTGTGCAGGATCATAGTGGCAGCATGTGTCCTGCACAACGTTGCAACCCGGCAGGGCGTGCCGGTGGACATGGTGGTGCCCCCACATCCCCAACCACATGCACGGCTGCTGCGCATGGGAGGTGAAAGGGCATGTGGCAAATTACTTCACCTAAATTCCCACCCCTGCAGAGTGCACACAGGCCTGGCACATACCAGCTCACAATCAATGATGATGACAAAAGGGACAGTTAACTGTCACAACCATACCAGCCTGAGATTGTTCACCTGGAAGTGCTACATTGTGTGCATCCCTAGTTACTCAAAGACACCCAATGCTGTGTCAGAAAAAGGCACAAATTCATGCAGCATGAATGACTACCCGGTTGCAAAATACCACATCAAAATAGTGGCATGTCACCCAACACCTCCCCAACACACCATGGCATGGCATGCAGTGTGAAAGCAACCAAATGAATGCACAATGCATGACACAAGTGTCACAAAGTGCACTCTCCTAAATGGAAACAGGCCACAGACAATTTGCTCTCAATAATGAAGAAAAAAACAACACACATGAACAAATACTTACCAGCAAGAGAAAACATCCGTACATGTTCAAACAGTGGCAATATATGAGAATTAAAAATCAAAGTAGTGCAAGTGTCACAACCTCACTAAGGCAGCACATCGACCACTTCCAACCGCAGAGTGTTGCTGGTAGGCAAATGTTTCAGTGTACTGCATACAACATGAACTGCATCTGCAAAGTAGAAGGGCTTGTTAAAACATGAAGAAGGTACATGTATATAAGGAAAAAGTCATGGATGTAGAACCATTCATAAATCCACCATGCAGTGGAGATTTCTACAATACCTAATAGGGATGCATACACAGTTTTGGCTACAGACTGTCCACACAACTTATGGGAGCCCAATGCCACTGTGTAAGTTACTGCCACTTAGTCACTCCCTTTGCAAGCCCATGGAAAGGAGAAACAGGAGGGGTGTGTGTGTCAGGAACTCAAGCATCTAACCCAAAGACAGGACAAGCCTGCATGTGCCCAGCTGGAATACACAGTGGATGCCTACAGGAGCCACACAAAGAAACACACTGTTTAAAAAAAAAAAAAAAAGAAATCAAAAATGGCCATGTGTGGATCAGGGGGTGGGGCACCCAGGAGGGATGAGGTACAGGGTGCACCCCAACACCCCCATGAGTGGATGTTGAGAAAAAAATAAATACCTCCATGGGCTCATGGCCTGCATGGCTACGCTACAGTGGGAGAACTGCCGTCGCTGTCATCACCCTCTGGTGGCACATTAGAAGGTGGGTGTGATATGGGAGGCAGACCACGCAAAGCCCTGGCATGCTCCTCCATGGCAGCAAGCATGCGTGTCTGAAATGTTTGGTTCTGCAGGATGATGGTACGGAGATCCCCATTCAGCACCTCATGGGTAGCAGGCATTTCTGCCTCCTTGGCCTCGTGTGATGCCCAGATCTCCTGATGGGTTGCCTGGAGCTCAGCTGACAGTGTGCGTGTCAGCTGCTTCAGCTGCTGTTCTGCCCTTGTACTCCGAGACACCTCAAGTTCACACAGATTATCTCTGAGGGAGCTGTGTTCCAACCTCAGGGCTTCCCTGTGGGCCTTTGACTCTACAGATATGGCTGTGCGCAGAGTCTCCAGCCCAGCCCGTCGCTCCCTGTCAGACGCCAACATGTCCTCCCTGTGTAAGTGGCAAATGGACTCTGTTGCCTGCTGCTGGAGCTCCATCTGCCTTTCAGGGGGGAGAATGGAAGTGGCCACTCTATCAATTGCCTGAGCCATCATTTCACACAATGCCCCCTGTTGTGCTGCTATAGTGTACCTGGAGTTCTCCCACACAGAATTGCCTGGTGGCGCACGACCACCGTGTTGGCGGGCACCACACCTGTTTGGGGCAAGGTGATGCACACCTTGCTGTGCTGGCACTGGCTGAGGCTGCAGGACTGCATTCCTCCTTTGATCTGCTGGCCCAGGAACAGGAACAAATATTGTGGAGTGTTTCCCTGCATCCGTAACCGCCAAAGGCAGACTTTCCAACACTGAAATCCCCATACAGGGGTCTACCCCCGGTATAGGTGGGTTGGACAGAACAGGATCCATGGCAGAAACACTCACCTACCACGGGACATATGTCTCAATGTCTGATTCAGCACCTGATTTATAGAGGTCTCCAGAGATGTACCCAGAGACACCCATGGACAGGATGGTCTGAAGGATGATTGGGTTTTCACACACCACTACCCCACGTCCTCCACTGGTGCCCGGTTGTGGCTGTGAGTACTCCTGCTCTGCACCATCTCCTCCTCCTCAACAGCATCAAGTGCCTCATCACCTGCAAAAACATGAAAGATTACTAGTGGAAACAGGCATGAGCACCATAGCACACGCACATAGGCATGACAAGGCAGAGACCAGTACATAAATGACACATGTCACACATGACAATAACTCTGGCATGCATGCACTGTCAATGAGTTGGAAGGGGAGGCAAAAAGCAGACACTGAAACCAACACATATGCTGCATGCTGGATAGCACTGGCATCAAACATTAGCCTGTGAGTGTCATGGACAAACCACATACATGACACATGCCAGCACACAGACGGCACGTACCATAGCCATGGCAGATTAGACAAGTACACCCAGATGGTAGCAAATCAATAGTGTCACCCATCCATGTGAGATGGACATCATGACATAAAACATGGAAAAAAAGAGTGTGAAAACACTCATGTGCCACACGCTGCAACAAAGCCAGTGTTCACTGATGCAGTGATGGCAGGCACATGGATACATCAATGGTTGATCACTTCGACATGAGAGGATAGAATTGTCATGTTCAACATTCAAACAGGGCCCAAAATGATTGTGTGCAGGCCATGTGTAGGTGCACATTACTCAATCAGCCTGACTGTTCAAATCTTTCCCATAATAAGTCAAGAAATGTGGCCCATTGTGCTGTGTAGTCTATGACTGAAGTATGTCACATTTGGGACAGTAGGCCACAAAAATGTCTGGTAAAAATGCTAATAATGTAATCAATCTGGCATAATGAACAGCAAAACAGTATGAACAATGTTGTGGCAAGAAGACAGCTGAAGGCCAAGGCAGTAATCACGTGCAAAAAGTGAACTGTGGTCAGAAGGGATACTGTGAAACGGAAACACAAGTCCGGGGCATGGTTTTCAGGGGCCACATGGGTGACCCATAGCAGTCATGACTACACAGCCTCACCTGGCTCTCAATCAGAACACATCACCCAAGCAACATACACATGGATTCACACACATGCATGGTCACTCACCAGACATTGCTTCAAGATCTGGTAGGTCTCCCACGCCTTGGATCTGATCCTCTGTGATGAATGCTCCAGCGATAGACTCATTTTCAGTGAGTTGTTCCTCCTCTGGTGGAGACCCACCGCCAGTCACCAGAGTAGAGGCATGATTTGAAGCCAGCTTGTTCTTTGCTCTGCATTTCAGGTCATTCCTCCGCTTAGAGCAATCATCAGCTGTGCGCTTCACAAATCCAAGGGAACTAATGTGGTCCGCCAGTGGGCCCTACGTTCAGCAGTCGTAGTCCTGCACCCTGCAGTCACAACCATTTCATGGCCATGGGCCGACACATAGCCCACAAATGCATCTAGTTCGGCATCATTGAAACTAGGCTTCCTTGATGTGCCGGAGTGGGTAGCCGTGTCTGGGGTCCAGCCTGTACCGCAAGAGCACCCTTCTTCGTCTTGGAAGGTGGTGTGGACCCTGAGTGGCTTACGCTGCTCTGATTGGTAGGGGCAGAAGTGCAGGTGGACTGGGCACTGGAAGTAGCCAAAGGCACGATGACCAACTGTCTCATTGCAGGCATTGGCTGCTGGGTGATGTTGGCAGGACCAACCTCGGTGTGATGGACTTGGACCAACACTGTCCCAGCTGGGATGCTCGGAGCTGGGGTGGATTGAGCTGCAGCTGCCCCTGCAGCCTCCTCACCCTGGCTACTTGGGGCAGCAGATGACATTGCTGCCCTAGATCCACGGGGCCTGATGAAAGCAACTTTCACCGCCACACGTGGCTTAGACTTGGTGACACGGAAGTCAGCCTGGGAGTCGTCCTGTGCAGGTTCGGTTGACAATATGGGCCGGTTTAACAAGGCCTGAGCTGGGATGGTGTCAGCTACATCTCCCTGAACCATTGGGGGGGGCATAGGTGTCCCTGATTGGTCATCCACACACTGGCCTCTTGGGCCACTCTGCACATCCTGGCCACATCCCCTACCGTGCCCACCTATTTGAGGTCGGCCACCTTTGCCTCGCTTACTGCTTGGTCGCCTTCCAACCATGGCAGGGATGTTGTTGTGCATATGGGAGTTGCAGTAAACAATTGTCCTGGGCAATCGGGGTGAAAGGGGTAGGGTACTAGATGGAATATGTACCCTAGTGCTCTAGCAAGGCTATCTGTGACCCCTGGGGGAAGATGACGGGTCACGCAACGCACCGGCACACCGAAAACAATATTTAATGTGCACGCAACCCCTGGTAGACCACGTGCGTGGAATGAAGAACCCGCACTACGCTGTGGCACCCAGAAACACAAAAATAAGCATACGCGTGGTACACGCAGCCTCTAATGACACCATGAATGGGTACGCGATACACGGGGGCAACCACAGTTGAAAAATAAGTGTGCAACTCACTGTCTGCCTGGAAAAATAATGTGAAAAAGACGGACGTGTGTGCGTTGGCAACACCCCGCCAAAAGAAGAATTGAACGCTGTCTGAGTATACAGGGAGTACGAACTGGAACCGTTGTGAAGTAATCGCATGTGAACCGACAAGAAGTACAAGAATCACCCGCTCGCTCTCCACAAAAAGCATGTACAAGAAAATGACATCCTACGCATACCTTTTAACCCAGCCCACACGTGCAACGTCACTTACGCGCGTACGCGCTAAGGCCCTTTCCTCCAATTGCACGCACTGACATCCGGACATGCAGTTTTTGCACGTGTACAATCAACATGCACCCTTGTTGAGGGAAATGCCCTTGCGCGTCACGTCACAGACGCGCTTACGCACTAAGGGCCTTTCCTCTAATTACACGCAGACGTGCAGTTTTTTCACGTGCCAAATCACTCCGTATCAAGCTGGCCACGCAACAACACACAGAAGACCACGCTGCTGTTCAGAAGGCCATTTTCCTGCCCCCCAGAGCCCCGAGCACGCTCCCACCTGCCATCTGCTGCTGCCTGCCTGCCTGCTGCCCACGTGCCCTTTGTGTTTTGGTGCCTGCACGTCAGCCATCTGCAGGGGTGAAGTTGCTGTGACCACCCCTGCTGGAACAGAAGGCTCCCGACTGGTATTCCATCGCTCCACAGCCCAGCCCCAGGACACAGTTGGCCACCCACACCTGCCTCTGGGGTTGCCATGTCGGACACAACACCATCTGGCACCACTGGCAACCCCCAGCCAGAGAGGCAGAGGGCTACCAGATTCAGTGCTAGTGAAGTTGGTATCCTGGTGGAGCAAGTCCTGGGGCAGTATAGGCCATCTTTGGAAGTTCGGACGCCGACAATGAAGGACGGAAGAGGATCTGGATGGACATCGTGACTGCCATCAATGTGGAGGGGGTGGCAGTCCGCGACATTCAACATGTCCGGAAGCGCTGGGAGGACTTCAAGTCCAGGACCCTCCACAATGCCTGGCACCTCTTGAAGGCAGTGGATGCCAGGGGGTGCCGGGTCTGCCTAACCAACAACCAGATGAGGGTCCTGGAACGTATATGCCCAGCGTTCCAGCTCCAGGTCCTTGAGAGGCAGACCCATCTGTAGTCGAGCGTTAAGTGTACATGCATACTGATTGGATGCTGTGCATGTTGAGGTGTGGCAGGAGTGTGCAGGTTGTACATATGTCTTTGTTGGGCCATGTATGCATGTGTATGTACAAGGAAATGAGCCTGCCGCATGTGAGTCCTCTCATGTCTGATGTCAGGCTCGCCGTCTTGCGCGGAGGCAGCACGTACACCTACCTCCCCGTTGGGTCTTGGTGCCTGGCTTATTAGGAAACACAGGCCACCGCGACCCGCCGGGGAAAGAGGGTTATGGCCTGCTTGATTGGATAGGTAAGGGGAATTAGGGTAACCGGGAAGTGGGTAAGGGAGTGGTTTTGGATTGGGTAAGGGGACTGGGGTTCACCTTGGTGTTCCCTGCTGGAGCTCCTGAGTTCGAGGTACACCTTCTCACACTTGTGCTCCCAAAACCTCCAGCTTAGACACGTATATGAGCATTAACATAAAACCATATACATGAGCGTTTCCATCACGCCCCTAATCAAGCATTTCCTGGGTTGGTATCTCCCAAGCACAATCTGAACCTTTGTGACCTCCCCCCCACAGCCCTACTACTCGCCCAATAGGTAGAAATCGAGACAGCACTTAGCTCTGAGTGTTACTGCAGAATTGCTTGCGAGGTGACTGCCTGTTCTTGCCGTAATGCCTCAGCGCAGAGCGAGATGTTCGTGCTGTCAGTTCTGCGGAGCTCCGCTACAAGAGAATCAAAACATACGTGAGGCCAGGTCAAGTCCGTGTTGTTTTCACACGGTTTACAAACATCAACATCCTACTCCACAAGACGCCGAGTTACTGCACTCGGTGTTACGGGTGCTCGTAAAAGGTCTGCAACCAAGTCTTGCCACACCACGTGGCGTGCCCAAGCCTTCCCCAGCTGTCCGGCGCGTACGCGCGCCTGATTGCCTAGGAAGTATTCCCCACGAGGGCCTCTACAAACACTGGTCTCGTTTTACTGTTGACAAGCGATCCACATTGATCGCTTGCGAAAGCATGCACTGAGAAGGAGAAGCACTTATCTGTCTGGGTGAGCGGGGCCTGCAGTTCTCACAGGCGGGGGGTGGCCCCGCAAGTCGCTGCCTGCAGGAGCCCTCTGCCGATACGTCTTCTCTGCTCCGCGTCCATCAGCGCAAGCAGGGATCCTTGCGCGCACCGTGCGCATGCGCTGTAGGTCAGGCGTGGTCCGGCAAGTAGTTCTTTGGCTCGCGAACCCGCGAGCATGCTGGGCAATGTAGTCTTTCACCGGTCTAGGTGCTGGATAGCGTTTTCTGCCACCCACAGCCCATTTCCTGCAATAAGGACACAACAGAGTCCTGAAATATGGTTGCCTGTGTCCCATTACCTTTGTCCCGAGCCCAGGTTGCTCCCTCCCATGCAACAGATCCACCTTGGTTACAGTGGTGGCCCTGACAGTACTCCCCCTCCCAACAGGTCCTGCTTTAGCGGGATTATCTTTGTGGAACCTGCGTACTAGTCGGGCAGCATGAACATTAGACGCTGGTTCCCAGGAGCGTTCCTCAGGCCCGTAACCCAACCAGTCCACCAAATAATACAATTGTCCCAGGCAAAAACGTGAATCTAAAATTGCTTTTATCTCGAACTCAGGAACCCCGGCTACAGTTATTGGGGGAGGTCTCTTTGGGAGGATGGACGCTGGGGCTGGTTTGAGTAATGCCACATGAAATACCGGGTGCACCTTCATTTGTGCTGGTAAGGTAAGGCGGACAGCAACTGGATTGAGAATCTTTTCCACAGGAAATGGACCCACAAACCTGGGCTGGAACTTGCGGGCCCTACCAAGTGCAGATTGTGCGTGTTCAACCACACCCTATTCCCAACTCGATATGTCGGGGCTTGTCCCCTGCCAGCATCAGCGTACTTTTTATAGGATGCTTTAGCTGCATTCAAATTAGCCATCATACTCTGCCAGACCTTTTCTAAATGTTCCTTGAGCGAGGCAACAGCCTGTACCTCTGTACTCGTTACCACTGGTACTGGCTGAAAGCGCGGATGGAAGCCATAAGTGCCGTAAAAAGGAGATACTTTGGTAGATGCGTGCACGGTGTTGTTATATGCCAGCTCCGCCAACCAGATGACGTCTGCCCACAAGTTTTCGTTATCATATGTCATACACCGTATGTATTGCTCCAGTGTTTGGTTCACCCGTTCGGTTTGCCCATCCGTCTCGGATGATAACTGGTAGACAATTTCAACTGCATTCCTGCATTGGTGCAAAAAGCTTGCCAGAAGCGTGATGTAAATTGCGCCCCACGATCCGAAACAATATGTAGGGGTATGCCGTGTAGACGGACAATATTTTGGAGGAAAAGGTGAACCAAAGCCTGAGCCGTGGGGACCCCTTTACAAGGTACGAAGTGCGCCAGCTTAGTTAGTGATTCCACAACTACCATCACTGTGGTATAACCATGGCACCTTGGTAGGTCTACTATGAAGTCCAGTGATATTGTGTGCCAAGGCATTGGCGGCGTGGGCAAGGGGCGTAGTAACCCGGCTGGTTTTTGGTGATCCGCCTTGTTTCTCAAACAACATTCACACATACGTAGGTATTGTTGAACATCCTGCTTCATCCGAGGCCACCAAAAATGACGTGTTAGTAGCTCGTAAGTCTTGGCTACTCCGGGGTGTCCTACAAATGGGGAATCGTGACACCACTCAATGGCTTGTTGACGAGTTGCTGACGTGGGGAGATATAGAGCAGTGCCGAAGAAAGGTAGTCCATCCTTTACAGTCTTCTTCTTGTCAGGATCGTTCCACTGGGCCAAATCACGAGCTGTCAATGCTTTTCTGATATTGGCAAACATGTCATCAACTACCACACTACCCACGATGCATGTTGGTGGTACTATAGGTTTTGGTTCTTCCATCTCGCACTTGGATTCCAATTCCGGGTAACGAGATAGGATGTCCGCTTTCCTGTTTTCTGCAGCTGGACGGTATGTGACTATGAAGTCGAAGTCGGCAAAGTACATGGCCCAACGTAACTGACGGGGGCTTAGTGCTTTGGCTGATTTCAGGAATTGCAGGTTTCTGTGGTCGGTCAAAATTGTTATAGTGTGTTGAGCTCCCATCAGGTAGTGACGCCACTCACCGAATGCCGCCTTAATAGCCAATAATTCCCTGTCTGCAATTCCATAATTGCGTTCCGCCGGTAACAAGGTACGAGAGTAGTACGCCACTGGATGTAACGGACCGGTGTTATCCCGTTTGGACAATATGGCCCCGAGAGCATAACTCGAGGCGTCCGTTTCGACAACGTAAGGACGAGTCGGGTCCGCATGTAATAAGACCGGAGCTGTGGTGAAGGCCTTCTTTAAGGCCAGAAAACTGGCTTCAGCGGCGGCATCCCATTGAAACGTTACACCTTTCCTCAATAGACAAGTAATCGGCTGCACCATGTTTGCGAACCCATCGATGAATCGCCGATAGAAGTTGGCAAATCCCAGCACTGTTTGCACGTCTTTGACAGTCGTGGGGGATGGCCATTCCATAATGGTTCGCACTTTGCCTTTGTCCATGGTTACGCCTTCTGGGGAGAGAATGAATCCCAAAAATTCCACTGTAGTTTGATGGAACACACACTTCTCGATCTTGGCATACAACTGGTGCTCCCTTAAACGCTGCAAAACAGCTTTTACATGGTCCTGATGCTCATCCAAGGTTTGAGAATAAATGAGAATATCATCTATGTAGACAATGGCGAAGAGATCCAAATAACCCCGCAAAACCTCATCCAAGAAGTGCTGAAAGGCGGCGGGTGCGTTGCAGAGGCCGAATGGCATGACCTAATATTCGTAGAGCCCATACTTGGTTCTAAATGCAGTCTTCCACTCGTCCCCCTCGCGCACCCGCACCAGATGGTAGGCCCCTCGTAGGTCGAGCTTAGTGTAGATCTTAGCATTTCGTACCTGATCCAGTAAGGTAGGGATTAAGGGCAGCGGGTATCGGTTTTTTATAGTTATTCGGTTAATCGCTCTATAATCAATACATGTTCTTAATTCTCCGGTCTTTTTGGGGACGAAGAATAACGGTGATGACACTGGTGACATGGAGTGTCGAATAAAACCGTTAGCTAAATTTGTATCGATGTAGTTCCGTAAGTGTTTGTTCTCTGATTCCGTCAAGGCATAAATGCAACTACACGGTAATGCTGCTCCTGGTTCTAGATCGATCCTGCAGTCAAACGTGCGGTGAGGTGGCAAGGTTTCCGCTGCGGCTTTACTAAAAACATCCCGGTAAGCTTGGTAGACGACTGGTAAACTCTCTATACTCCCGATCACGTGCTTCTGACTTGGCATCTGTTGCACTTCCGGGACCACAACTGGGTTTTGGTGGCAATGCGTCGAGCAATGACTGGATGAGAAACGTAACGAGCCTTGAGCCCAGTTCACGTCTGGGTTGTGCTTCCTTAACCAGGGTAATCCCAAGATCATTCCGAACTGTGGCGCTGCAATTACATCGAATCTGATGACTTCGTGATGCTCGGGGGTGCATTCCAGATGTACCCACCTAGTTTGTTTTGTTATGAGACCGGAAGTAAGCGGCGAACCGTCTACCGACTTAACTTCCTCCTGACGTTCCTTATCAAGGAGGGGTATTTCTAATTTCTCTACTAGGTTCTGATCAATAAAATTGCCCGTGGCCCCAGAGTCAATCATCAGTAAGACTGGCACCTGTCGAGTGCCCCAGCTAATTTGCCCTGGGATCATTACATGGACTACTTGCACGTGATTGGTATTAGCCAAAAGCTTCGGGGTGTTTTCTGCTTGGCTCGCCTGGACCACCCTCACTGGCGAGCGCTCTCGTTTCCCGGCTTTTCCCCTTTAGGTTTCGCGGGACATTCCCTAACAAAGTGTCCTCCCTTACCGCAATATAGGCAGAGCTTTTCCCTACGCCTCTTGTCCTTTTCTTCCTTGGTTAATGGCCCACGAATTGTTCCTATCTGCATAGGCTCATCGATTGGCTTCTCAGTTTTGGTAGTCTTTAGGTGTTGGTCAAATCGAGCTACGGGTCTGGGTTCCCATTTCCTTCTATCCTGCCTTCTTTCGCTCTGTCGTTGATCCAATCGCAAAGCAAGATCTATCATCGAAGAGCAGGTCTCTGGCTGGGGGTCTACTTGCACAATGAGGTCCTTCATATCTTCCCGCAACCCTTGGTAGAATAAAGCCAAGCGCTTCTCCTCTGGCCAGTCCGTTTCCACCGCTAAACGATTAAACGTGGTTACGTAGGTAACTAAGTCCTTGGCTCCTTGGCGCAGAGTGAGTAGTTCTTTATCCTTAATCAAGGTTCCTGCTTTGCAGTTAAATATTTTGCCAAACTCCTCCAGAAAGGTATCCCAATTGTATAATATTATATCGTCTTTGGTTACCAAGGGCGTGGCCCAAGAAGCTGCATCCCCACCCAGATATGATATTACAAATGCAGTGCGAGACTGGGCGCTACGAAATATGTTGGGTTTGGTAATAAAGTGTAGCTGACACTGCATGATAAATTGGTTATACCGTTGCGGGTCCCCATGGTACCTTTCTGGAGCTGCCAATGGTATTGGTGGCTCGGTAGATACATGCACCTGGACTGGGGTGGGAGGAACGTGATCCCGGGGGAAAAGGAGTAGCTTGGGCAGTGCTCTGCAAGGTCAATGTATGCACTTGCCCTGCTAGATTCACATAATCTTGGCGGGTGGCCTGTAACTCCCCCTTTAAATCTTGCAAGGCTGCTAAAACCTCTTCCATGGTGACGTGCTACCCAGGCGCTTGAAGATACGTGGGCTTGCGCTACTGTCGGGCTCGCCGTCTTGTGCGGAGGCAGCACGTACACCTACCTCCCCGTTGGGTCTTGGTGCCTGGCTTATTAGGAAACACAGGCCACCGCGACCCGCCGGGGAAAGAGGGTTAGGGTCCGCTGGATTGGATAGGTAAGGGGAATTAGGGTAACCGGGAAGTGGGTAAGGGAGTGGTTTTGGATTGGGTAAGGGGACTGGGGAAAGGTTCACCTTGGTGTTCCCTGCTGGAGCTCCTGAGTTCGAGGTACACCTTCTCACACTCGTGCTCCCAAAACCTCCAGCTTAGACACCGTATATGAGCATTAACATAAAACCATATACATGAGCGTTTCCATCACGCCCCTAATCAAGCATTTCCTGGGTTGGTATCTCCCAAGCACAATCTGAACCTTTGTGACCTCCCCCCCACAGCCCTACTACTCGCCCAATAGGTAGAAATCGAGACAGCACTTAGCTCTGAGTGTTACTGCGGAATTGCTTGCGAGGCGACTGCCTGTTCTTGCCATAATGCCTCAGCGCAGAGCGAGATGTTCGTGCTGTCAGTTCTGCGGAGCTCCGCTACAAGAGAACCAAAACATACGTGAGGCCAGGTCAAGTCTGTGTTGTTTTCACACGGTTTACAAACATCAACATCCTACTCCACAAGACGCCGAGTTACTGCACTCGGTGTTACGGGTGCTCGTAAAAGGTCTGCAACCAAGTCTTGCCACACCACGTGGCGTGCCCAAGCCTTCCCCAGCTGTCCGGCGCGTACGCGCGCCTGATTGCCTAGGAAGTATTCCCCACGAGGGCCTCTACAAACACTGGTCTCGTTTTACTGTTGACAAGCGATCCACATTGATCGCTTGCGAAAGCATGCACTGAGAAGGAGAAGCACTTATCTGTCTGGGTGAGCGGGGCCTGCAGTTCTCACAGGCGGGGGTGGCCCCGCAAGTCGCTGCCTGCAGGAGCCCTCTGCCGTTACGTCTTCTCTGCTCCGTGTCCATCAGCGCAAGCAGGGATCCTTGCGCGCACCGCGCGCATGCGCTGTAGGTCGGGCGTGGTCCGGCAAGTAGTTGTTTGGCTCGCGAACCCGCGAGCATGCTGGGCAATGTAGTCTTTCACCGGTCTAGGTGCAGGATAGCGTTTTCTGCCGCCCCCAGCCCATTTCCTGCAATAAGGGCACAACAGAGTCCTGAAATATGGTTGCCTGTGTCCCATTACCTTTGTCCCGAGCCCAGGTTGCTCCCTCCCATGCAACAGATCCACCTTGGTTACAGTGGTGGCCCTGACATCTGAGACACATCAATGGTGTACGTGTTGGTAAGCATGCTGGCCAAATTCAGGTGTGGGTGCACACATTTTTACATTTCTGTGTATGTACAGTGGTATGGTTGTGGTGTCACACATGGATGGTGGTTCCACCTGTATGTATCTGCACTATGTACATGTGCATGTGTGTGTATTTGACAAGTGTGCAACTGTGATACACCATGGATGCATGTGACACTGACATGTAGGAAGCTGATTGCCAGATGTGACATGGATGGCGATGTTAACACTGCGACAGGTGGTGGAGATGTACAGATGCATGTATGTATGGTGGCGTGTGTGCATGTGTTCTGCACTCCCCGTGTTGCATGTGATGTGAGGCTCACCTTCGGCTGCTCATGCTGTTGTTTGTGTATGGATGGTGCTGCAAGGTGCAACATTCCTGTTGGTTTTCTCATGTATGTGAGTTGAAATGACATGTGTGTTGGGGAGTGTGATGCCATGTCTGAAGTTTGACACTGCCACTCATGTACAACTGTCATGTGTTTATCAGACCATTGTACAGTGCCCTGATGCCTGTGTTCTATCTCTCCCTGTCTGCAGCGTCAACTGATGAAGAGGGCAGAGACAGTGCTGTGGAGCAAAGCGGCAGGGATCCCACCGCCAGCCGGAGATGCAAGGCCCGGATCCCCTGCCAGGTTGTAATCTCGTCGAGGAGTGAGAAGTCTGGTGCCGCGTCCAAGGCAGCAGAAGGGGCAGCTGAGACCCCACAGAGTCCGATGAAGGAAGATGGCATAGAGTTATCCAGGTTGGTGGGGGGTTTGGTTGAGGAGGAGGCCGTGGAAGGGACAGACACGGGGTCTGGAGGGGGGATTCCACTGGTGCTAATGGTGCAGTCCATGGGCAGGGACAGGAGGCAGCACAGGCCACCGCCGAGATGCCTGTGTGTAATCCTGTCCCCGATCCTGTGACTGCATCATCCCGCACCAGCAGGGATGCCTACGTCGAGACCCGTTCTCAGGGAGGGGATGAGCGCACAACAACTGGCCTTCCTCTCCCTGCGGATGTGGCAATCCGGGATCGTGTTGAGCCTGTCCTGGCTGGGGTGGCATTGCGTCAACGGGGCATGTGAGATGACCTGCAGTGTTTTCATGAAGACACTGCACGTCATCTCGGATGCCTCTTTGACCGCGTCAACCCACTGGGACGGGTCGCCAGTGCTGGATTCCTCTGTTTGCTGGACCCTGTGGAGCTGCTTCTGACCCAGCGGCCAGGGTGGTGGAGGAAACATCTCTGCAACAGTCGGGAGTCGGAGGTCCAGCAGGGGTGGCCACACCAACAACTACACCCCAGAAGCAGGAGGACATGCAGGCATCAAGAGCCAGAGCACAGGCACAGCAGCAGCAGGCTCAATGTGGGACCGATGATGGCTCGGGGCCATCAACATCAGAGGGGCAGGCATCGTCCAGAGGGTAGGAGGACCCTGGATTGGGAGTGTCTTCCGTGTGGCAGCGGTTGGGCCAGCACATAGATGCGGAGCGGCGGCGGGTGGAAGAAGCACGGCTCACTATGGTCAGGGCAGAGACTCCATGTGCAGGGCGCTGAGGCGGGCCGAGTGCCTCGAGGCAATTTGTAGCGAGTTGGAAGTGGACATGGTGTTATCCGTGTGAAACCTCGGGGCCATGGAACAGGCCCGCCTCCAGGACATAGAACAGGAGTTTGTTGAGGCGTTGCCTGGGAAATCAACAAGTGAGCCGTAGGACTTGCCCGCCACCATTGTATATAGTTAGTTAGTGTTAGGTTTCATTTATGTTTTTCTTTCATTTGGGGCGCTTGGACTATGCCCCACCTTTTGTTGATAGTTCTTAATTAGGTAGTCTTTTTTGTAGGTTTCATTTCAATAGTTGGGCTCATGGACCCTGGATTTGTTATTTGTATATAGTTGAACAGTGGATTTTTCATCATTACTTTTTTTATTTCACCATGGAGCAATGGATTTTACTTATTTCTTTCCCTTTGGATTTGCTTTGTTGGACGCAGACTTTGGACACATCTTCATTTGAATTTATTTGGATTCTGATTTCATATATTTTATTAATTTTGGGACATGCTGCATTTTATTTCTTATTGCCATTATTGTGTGTTTTCATTTAATTCCCTTCATTTTGTGTTCAATACATTTTTGTTTCAATTTGTGGTATTCTCTCATTGGTTTCATGCATATCACGATGTTGGTTTTCATATTCACTGGCACCCACTGTGTGTGTGTGTGTGACGGACATGTGTTGATGTACATACTTGCCATTTGGGTTGTGTCATGTAATGGGCATTTCAATGTGGGGTGGATGGAATACTTGGTTGGCTCTTTGGACAGGGGTGGCGTGCAGTGGGATTTGGGTGGCCATAAGGCCCATGATTGTGGATCATGATGATGTGTTGGGGGGACATGAGTCGGGGACCTGCTGGCAGGTGCCTGTCACTGCTGGGTGGGTGGGGGTGCAGGGGGACATGAGTCGGGGCCTGCTGGCAGGTGCCTGTCACTGCTGAGTGGGTGGGGGTCCAGGGGGACATGATTCGTGGCCTACTGGCAGGTGCATGTCACTGCTGGGTGGGTGGGGGTGCAGGGGAATATGATTCGGGGCCTGCTGGCAGGTGCCTGTCACTGCTGGGTGGGTGGGAGTGCAGGGGGACATGAGTTGGGGCCTGCTGGCAGGTGCCTGTCACTATGTGCAGGGGGACATGAGTCGGGGCCTGCTGGCAGGTGCCTGTCACTGCTGGGTGGGTGGGGGTGCAGGGGGACATGATTCGGGCCTGCTGGCAGGTGCCTGTCACTGCTGGGTGGGTGGGGGTGCAGGAGGACATGAGTCGGGGCCTGCTGGCAGGTGCCTGTCACTGCTGGGTGGGTGGGGATGCAGGGGGACATGAGTCCGGGCCTGCTGTCAGGTGCTTGTCACTGCTGGGTGGGTGGGGGTGCAGGGGGACATAAATCGGGGCCTGCTGGCAGCTGCCTGTCACTGCTGGGTGGGTGGGGGTCCACGGGGACATGAGTCGGGGCCTGCTGGCAGGTGCCTGTCACTGCTGGGTGGGTGGGGGTGGAGGGGGACATGATTCGGGAACTGCTGGCATGCTGGCAGGTGCCTGTCACTGCTGGGTGGGTGGGGGTGCAAGGGGACATGAGTCAGGGCCTGCTGGCAGGTGCCTGTCACTGCTGGGTGGGTGGGGGTGCAGGGGGACATGAGTCGGGCCTGCTGGCAGGTGCCTGTCACTGCTGGGTGGGTGGGGGTGCATGGGGACATGTGTGGGTGCTCACTTGTGCATGGTGATATGTGGGCTGGCTGGGGGGCAAGGCCAGGGGTGCAGGGTAGTCCCCTGTGTTGTGGGCTGCCTGCAGGGCCTGGGTAGGGGGGAGAGTGCACACCTGGGAGGACACACACTGCCAATTCGCATTGGTGCACCCCAGGAATACATGCACCCCGCTCGTCCACCGTAATCACGTGTGATACTCCCCGCGCACTCCTCAGAATACACGTACCCCGCTTGCCCAAGCCCTATTGCGTGTGATACTCCCTGCGCACCCCTCAGAATACACGTACCCCGCTCGCACAAGCCCTATCACGTGTATAACTTCCCGCGCACCCCCAACATACACGTACCCCGCTCGGCCAAGGCCTATCGCGTGTATAACTTCCTGCGCACCCCTCAAAATACACATACCCCGCTCGCCCAAGGCCTATCGCGTGTATGACTTCCCGCGCACCTCTCAGAATACACGTACCCCGCTCGCCAAAGCCCTATTGCGTGTATAACTTCCTGCACACCCCCAAGATACACGTACCCTGCTTGGCCAAGGCCTATCGCGTGTATAACTTCCCTCTCACCCCCAAGATACACGTACCCCGCTCGCCCAAGCCCTATCGCTTTTATAACTTCCTGCGCACCCCCAAGATACACGTACCACACTCTGCCAAGGCCTATCGTGTGTATAACTTCCCGCGCTCCCCTAAGAATACACGTACCCCACTCGGTCAAGGCCTATCACGTGTATGACTTCCTGCGCACCCCTCACAATACACGTACCCCGCTCGCCCAAGCCCTATTGTGTGTATAACTTTCCGGGCCCCCCCAAGATACACGTGCCCCGCTCGGCCAAGGCCTGTCGCGTGTATAACTTCCCGCGCACCCCCAAGATACACGTACCCCACTCAGCCAAGGACTATCACGTGTATAACGTCCCACGCACTCCCAAGATACATGTACCCCGCTCGCCCAAGGCCTATCGCGTGTATAACTTGCCGTGCACCCCTCAGAATACACATACCCCGCTCGGCCAAGGCCTATCGCGTGTAAAACTTCCTGCGCACCCCTCAGAATACACCTACCCTGCTCGGCCAAGGCCTATCGCGTGTATAACTTCCCGCGCACCCTCAGAATACACGTAGCCCGCTTGGCCAAGGCCTATCGCGTGTGAAACTTCCTGTGCATCCCCCAAATACACTGTACCGGTCCTGTGAACTGGTGCAGGGTTAGCGCGGCCCTTTGCACTGCATTGGGGATTTCAATGCCTTATCCTTGCGCAAGGGGCGTTCTTGGGGGCATAACTGCCGCTGCGGGATGTTCTCTGCGCCAGCCCTCAAAATCGCTTTGATATTCCATGAATATGAGGTGCGCCAGCGTGCGCCAGCCCTGTGCGCTAAACAGCTGCCTCTCTGCGCTGCTCGTGTGCGCTGCCTCTGTGCTGCAATCTATGAATTACCCTGTGAGTGTCCAAGACAACATCCGCCAGAAGGAATTGCCGAAACACCTGAAATAGATGAAAGAATGCTCACCTGCATGGGCAAGTATTCTAAACACATGAAGAAACGTCTTGATGCAGCTTGGAAATCATGGCAAGATAAATTACTGGATGCGCTGGTACCAATCACAAAGATAATACACCTGGATAAAAGTGATAACGTGAAAGAGAAAAGGGGGGAGCATAGACCCTATGGTTCTGACGAGATGGGCCCCAAAAGCCATATGCCTACTGCCTAAAGCCAACAGTACAATCGCAACGTAAAAAAAAAAATCCATCATGATATAAATAGATCCTAAACTGAGTGAGTTAGGAACATCAAAGGCAGCAGCAGCCGGTGGCAAATGATTTGGCAAATAGTTCATCAAATAAAACCCCAAAAAATATATTCATTTTTTCTGAATTCTTTCAGACTTTGTACATCCTCTATTTAAGAAACACCTGTTTGGTGAAAAATAAACATTTGTTACTTGTTCTGTTTTGTTTGATTTGTATATATATCACTAGCTTAAAAATCCTCGACTACATATCCTGCTGTAACATTTCAACATTTGAATAAAATAAACACCAAGGATATGTCTAAATTGCATTGGACGTTGTGAGTTTGTGTTGGGCAATTTGCGAATCACTTGCTCAAACCTTAAAGGAAACCTGCTCAGCATAGAGAGGTAAAAGCAATGAAATAAATGTATGAAGATGTGCTTGCGTATGCTAAATATTCATCTTAACTGCATGGAAGAACCAGTATGCCAAGAAAACTGTCACTAACAGCTGGCAGTAGTTCTTTGTCACGTACCATTGGAGTAAAAAGGACATTAACAAAGTTCATTGTGTTTCCTATTGTAAGCTATTGCTGATGGAAGATTCCAATAAACCATCCCAAACTTTTGCAACCTCTAGTTTGATTAAGCACCTCATCCAGTTCCATTATGACAATATAGAGTAACCCTATAAGAAGACTCATTTCCATCAAAATGTACAAACCCAAGGCCTATAATCTGCTCTCTGCTGCTAAAAAGCCTGTCTGCATCTCTAACTTCCACTTGAATTGCTTTCTGTGTTCCAGCCACCTCCACCCAACCTCTTCCTATCCTACCTATACCCAATCTGCACGACTGCAAAGTAATGAGTTTGAAATATGATAACTGCATCATGGTGTGAGATTGCACTCTACATGATTACAGAAGAACAGTTTTAGAACACCAAAGTTATTGCTACCACTACAAATATATATATACATTTTACTAAAAGGACAATGATTTTAAATCCCCTTATTTTACATAAAAAAACAGAAAATAAATCTCATGAAAAGAGTAGGCACAACAAACCTATACTTTAAATATTAATTGTGGACTGAAATTGTATTGCTGAAGTCCATAGTGCACCTGTATTTATTGTTACAATTTGCACCAGAAAAAAACATTCTATGGGCCTCATTACGACCCAGGCGGTAAGTTACCGCCTGGGCCGTGACTTTACCACCATGGCGTAAACTACGTTTACGCCATGGTGGTTGGCGGACTTACCGCCCCATTCCGAGTTTGGCGGGGCGGTAAGTCCCCAATCCCATTTACCCTTCCCCATTCCCATTTTTGCCCCATAGGGCATAATGGGAGTGGGGAAGGCGTTAATTACGCCACCGTAAATTACGGTGGCGTAATTAACTCCATGGTCCCTTAGCACCATGGATTTTAACACCTGCTAAAAGCAGGTGTTAAATCCGCCATGGCGCTAAGGGACCTCGTACTCAGGCGGTAAGGGTCGGCGCTGTTTACGGCGCCGTAAACCCCTTACCGCCTGAGTTGTAATGAGGCCCTATGTCTTTTTTACATAATAGGATTTAGCAAAATGAATACCATTCCTTCCAAAACAGTGCTACTCATTTGCTCAGACCTATCAGAAAACCTGCTCAGCACAGAGAAGACAATGCAATTAGCGAAAGCTATGAATATGTGCTTTGGTATGCTAAAAATATTTGCCTTAACTCCATGGAAGAACCAGTGTGCCCAGAAAACTATAGACAGTATTTCTTTGTCAAGGAGCATTTGAGTAAGAAGTACATTAGAAAAGTTCATTGTGTTTCATATTGTAAGCTATTACAGATGGAAGATTTCAATAAACCATCCTAAACTTTTGCAACCTCTAATTTGATTAAGCCCTCATCCATTTCCTTAACACAATATAGAGGAACCCTATCGGAAGACTAATTTCCATCAAAATGTACAAACCCATGGCCTATAATCTGCACACAGGTATCTGCTGCAGAAAAACACGTCTCTGTCACTCTCCTCCACTTCGGTTGATTCCTCTGTTCCTCCTCCTATCCTACCTATACCGCATCTGCACGACTGCAAATTAATATGTTTGAAATATGTTAACTGCATCATGGTGTGAAATTGCACCCTACATGGTTACAAAAGATTGATTTTAGAACACCAAGGCAATTGCTGCCAGTACAAATATATAAGCATTTTTTGCAGTGGCAATTCTTTTGACCCTGTTATTTTACAAAAAAAAAACAGAAACAAAATCATGAATAGAGTAGGCACAAAAAACCCATACTTCAAATATTAATTGTGGACTGAAATTGCATGTATTGTTGAAGGCCATAGTGCGCCTGTATTTATTGGGGCAATTCGAACAAGGGTAAAACATTCTATTTCTTTTTTACATAATAGGAGTTTGCACAACTAATACCATTCCTATATTCTTTATGAGTGTATCTTTACAAATAGAAAAAATCAAACATATTTTGATGAAATTGAACACCAGGTTTCGCAAAACAAAAAACAACAAATGAAAACAATATATTTTCTGGTATAGATAACCACACAGTAACACACTGGGCCTCATTACGAATCAGGCGTTAAGGGGTTAACAGCGCCGTAAACGGCGCCGACCCTTAACGCCTGATTCCGAGGTCCCTTTGCGCCATGGTGAGTTTAACGCCTGCTTTTTGCAGGCGTTAAAATCCATGGCGCTAAGGGACCATGGTGCTAATTACGCCACCGTAATTTACGGTGGCGTAATTAGCACCTTCCCCACTCCCATTATGCCCTATGGGGCAAAAATGGGAATGGGGAAGGGTAAAATGGGAAATGGGGATTTACCGCCCCACTCACCTTGGAATGGGGTGGTAAATCCGCCATCCACCATGGTGTAAACGTAGTTTACACCATGGTGGTAAGGGTACGACCCAGGCGGTAACTTACCGCCTGGGTCGTAATGAGGCCCACTGCGTCATAGCAAGTCTTTTTAAAGCAGACACATTTTCAGATCTCCCCAATAATCTCTTTAATAAAAACCAAAATATATTATTATAAAAGCATTGTAAATAAAATTACCTTTGTACTGCTCTGTGATCATTCTTTTATTTTGTGTGCAGGAAGTAAACTTAGTGATTCTATATCAAGCACCTCACTAAAATACATTTTCTTTCCTAATAAACAACTTCCAACAATTGTTCACAAATCACAAAGCCCCATTATCTACATATTATCAAATAAAACTATCAACTAAACAATGACAAATACCTGATACATGGCAATAATATTTTGTCATAGGTAACCAGAAATGCACCATGAGCACAGTGTGAGTTCTGAAGTGAAAATGAGAAAAGTAGACAAAACTGTTGGTTTTATACTTTCCAAAATCAAAAGCAGAAAAAGAGGACTATATTGTAAGAAAACGTATAAAATGGCTGACACATATTCACTGCAACCTATCACAAAGAAGTACACATTTAGAACATTAACACCAGCCGATTACAACACTGAAACACATACAAAACCCGGCCCAGCAGCTCTAGTAGCCGTGGCTATTCAACGGGGCTACACAACTTGCCTTGTAGCTGTGGCTACACGTACATTTTCTACAAACTCATAATCAAATTAAGCTAACCTTCAAAACTTCAAATAAAAACAGGGCAACACCTAAGCGCATACAATAACAAACGCAGATGCAATTCTGACCTGTTTCATCCACATAAAAATATGATTGTTGCACAGAAAATGTATGGTCCAATAGATGCAGCTATAACAATAGCTGCGTCTACCACAACAACCAATGAAAAGACAGAAAGCATTGACGCGCCAACACATGTGCTTGCTATAGCCGTGGTTATAGAGAAGCCTCACCGGTTTGGCTGTTATTGCACATGGCCCACACACTTTCACAAACACACAACATGCCATTTGCTGGTGTGTAGTCGCAGCTGTACAGGGTGCCACTTTTAGCAATGGGTAGCAATGCTGTGCACCAGGTGGGTGCAGGGTAGTCATGGGTAAACACGTCAGCCATTACTGTGGCTTGGCACAATCCTCAAAACACCAGTCACTCCCTTTTTGGTATAGCCGTGGTTATTAGATAAAAACAAAATCTGAGTATGAAACAGGAATGACGAACGAGTCAGTAGTGATACAATAGTAGGTAAAATGTGTCACTACAGTAAATTAATGATCATGGAGTTATGTTAAGTGGATGATGAAAATGAAAGCAGAGGATACGGAACATGGGGCTAACTTGGCTGCATTCAGACGACGTTCACTTGCAGCTGCTTCACGGACGCAGACGTCCTGCTGCGAGTCTCCCTCATGAAACGGCATTGCTCGCGCTCTGCCTTTCTTTTCCAATCTGCATCTCTGCTTTCTACGCCCCTGCAATAACGCGTAAGCTACAATTGTGCTGCCACATCGTTTTCACGCCACATCAGTCCTCCTGGAACTGACCTGCGGCGTACATGTTTCCTATCTCCTACTGAGTACCGACTGTTACCGTGCTCCCAGTGTTTGACTGACAGAGCAAGCAGAAGCTCAGTTTAGTTTAGTTTAGTTTATTTATTTGTAATGCGCACCAAACCCGAGGGTAGGAGGGCGCAGGAGCAGCAAGGTTATTCAAAGCTTAGTTACACTTCCCATAGCATTGCATTGCAGTATTTACAGTAATTACAATTGGGTAGAAAACAGTTACAGCAATCATGATAAAGACAAGGAAGTATGCAGGTTACAAGTGTATATATATTTACAAGGTGGGTATGCAGGTTTACGAGTAAACTTATTTACAAGGTGTGTACCGGGTCTGGGTAGGATGGGATTAGCAGTCATTGTTCTTTATCCAGTGTATGTAGTTGCACCTAAAGTGTGAGTAGGTTTGGGGTGTCCTTAGTGGGGGTGGTAGGGAGTTCCAGTGCTGGGCTGCTTTCACTTGGAAGCTGTTGCCCCCCATTTTGGTGCGTTTGAATCTGGAGACAGTGAGTAGATTAGCGTTGGAGGTTCTGGTAGGTCTGTTGGACGAGTATTTGCTTATTCTGTCGACTAAGTAGCTGGGGGCGGCGTTGTTGAGGCACTTGTGTGTAAGTGAGGCTACTCTGAGCATGATTTTGTCTGTAGTTTTGAGCCAGTTATGGGCTCTCCTAGTGTTGGAGATGTGTTCTTTCTTAGGGATGCTGAGCGCTGCTCTGAAAGCGTCATTTTGCAGCGTCTGTATTTTGTTGATAATCTGTTTGCTAGCTCCTACGTAGAGGGCATTGCAGTAATCCAGTTTTGATAGTATAAGGGCTCTGGATAATGTAATGCAGCTCTGGGTGGATAAGAAAGGTTTGGCTGCTCTTATGAGCTTACATGTGTAAGCCGTGGAGGAGGCCAAGGAGCTAATCTGTTTATGGAAAGAGAGGGAGGAGTCAATGTATATTCCCAATGTTTTCACTTCCTTGGCTACTTTAATTAGGTTCCTGTCTATTCTGAAGCTGGTGTAATTGTGGTCTAGTTTGGCTAGGTTTGCAGTGGATCCAAGTATGATGAGTTCAGTCTTGTCATCATTCAGGCATAGACTGTGTGATGCCATCCATGCCTGGATGATGAGGTACACCCTGTTCACCAAGGCCAAATCATGGGTGTAGTCTCCCGTCAACGGGATGAGGATCTGGGTATCATCGGCAGAGTTAGTGTAGGTGATACCCAGACCATCTAGATCATCAAACAAGGGCTTCGTGAACACGTTCTACAGTGTAGGTGAGACGCAAGAACCCTGGGGAACTCCGCATGTAATGGGGACGGGGTCTGAGGCCGCTGTGGTAGAGAAGACATGCATGGATCTATTGCTAAGAAGGACTCAATCCAGCCGATGGCTTCTTGGGAGAAGTGGGCAGCAGAGTCGAGGTGATTGCATAGGATTTTGTGGTCGACCAGGTCAAATGCTGCGGATAGGTCTAGGAGGAGCAGTAGGGCAGTTTTCCCATTGTCTCTCAGAGTGTCGATTGGAGCCTTCAGGTCGATAAGGGCTGTTTCTGTCCCGTGTTGGGGTCTGAAACCTGATTGCCGAATACCGAGTAGATGGTTTGATTCGAGGAATTTTTGTATTTGTTGGTAGGATGTCTTGTCTAAAATCTTGAGCAGGAAGGGAACGGTGGTAATGGGTCTGTAGTTGGTGGGAATGGATGGGTCGAGGGAAAGTTTTTTGAGAAGGGGGAGGACCCAGGACTCTTTGAGGTTGCTGGGGACGGTGCCTGAGGAGAAGGAAGCGTTGATAAGTCTTGTGATGAATGGCGAGAGGTCTCTTGCCGCATCTTTAATGATTTGAGGGGGGCAGAGGTCACCCTGACAATTGGATGGCTTTAGACTAAGGATGATTTTTTCCACTTCTAGAGTGGAGACCTTGGAGAAGCTAAAGCGGGAGGGGGTAGGCAACGGGAGTTGGGGCGTGGGGTGCGGGGTTGTGTTGGTATGGTTGGTCTGTTTAGTTAAGGATTCTTTCTTGTTTTTAATTTTAGTTTGAAGGTTTGTGATTTTATTGTTTAGGGCATTTTGGACACTAGTGCACCATTGTTTGTCCTTCATACAGGTGTCAGGAATTAGCACTGGTGTTTCCAGTTCTTTAATTATTGTGAATAGCTCTTTGGTACTGGAGTTAGATTGTGCGATTCTTATGGTGTAGGATTCTTGTTTGGCAGCTATAATTTCTTTTTTGTAGTTGGACCTTATTTTATTGAGTATTGATTTATTGAGGTCTGTGGGAGATTGTCTCCAGGCCTGTTCCTTTTTGCGTTTTTCTGTTCTGAGACTTTTAAGGTGATTAGAGAACCAGTGGTTGAGGTGCTTTTTGGGTTTGCATTTTCTTAGTTTTGAAGGTGCAATGGAGTCTAAGGCTGTGTGCATGATTTTGTTATAGCCTTCGACGAGGTCATGGGGGTTGAGGGTGGCGGGGAGTTGGTTAAGTGTAGGGAGGATCAGAGGAATCAGATATTCCACTGTGATCTTTTTCTTACTTCTCGTGGGAATGGCAGAGGCTATCTCGTTGTTAATGATGGGGCTCAGCAACCTACACCAGCAGTACCAGAGTCCCGACACCCCGGGACAGCAGCCGCACGACATTCCCCTGTCCTTTATAGATTCATAGGGGATTCACTTCTAGACTACATCAACTCTGCCCTGAGGAAGGCTTCTACCACACCAACCTATTTAGGCCTGTCGAAACGTGTTTTTCCCGTTGCTGGGTCCCGCTCCCTCCTGGAAGCACCCCCGGGAACTACTCCATGATTTCTCATACACGTTGGCAGTCAATGATATGGCAAATAACTACATGTCATTAGTTGATTATGAATAATTCAATTCTGTACTAACCAGGGTAATTTTTTACACGCCCTGGTTAAAACCCAACAGGCACAACTGCCTTTGTGTGGTTTTCTCTGTTCTTTTTACTAATTGTCTTATTGCATTATTTTCTATTCCAATTATTTGTTGAAATCATAATGTACATATGCTTTGTTGTATGTCTCCTTTTCATCTTTTGTTATGTTGTTTTTTTAAAAACGTGTAAAAAACATTTTTGAAATACATTAAAGAATATGTTTCTTTGTATAATAAATCTATTTTCATGTACTCCTTAGGTTTTTTCTTTGGCTCTGTTGTTCCTGTGACTTTCCTTGAAAGCATATGCCTTATAAATAAGATGGAGATTCAACCATAAAATCATTGACAGAAATTAGGACTGTCTTGTGCGTGGGTTCCTTTCTGAGGTTCCTTGTATTTAATGTTTATATTGCCCCCGCCCATGCCTGCCCACTGGGGCACACCTATTGTTTGTATACATTCAGACAAGTTCATATACATTAAGTTCCTTCTATCTGTAAAAAAAGAAAACACAAGTAGTTAAAGAACACACTAAATGAAAAGCAATCCATACATGTTTTGACCCTCAAATGTAATGTAAAAAAAACACAATATTAGATACAACATTGGAACACAGTACATTGTTGTTCTCTTTGCACATACTAATCATTGGGTAATTGGGAAAAAAACATACTTCTGGATGGACTGCCCCATCCTGAGCTCCAGCCTTTTTGATTTACATGTGGTCTTCCCTCTTCACTGAAGCTGTGAGCAGTGGTTGTGTAGAATCAACCTTCACAGATTGAAGGTGCTGCCACGAACAGCCAAAGTCTTGAAACACCTGAATATGTGCAGCACTCCATTTAAGAGTCATCAGACATACTGGAGAGGTTCAGAAAGGAGGCTTTGATGAAGTGTCTAATTATGTGCTGTTCCCATCTGCAGCAGTACCACTTGGATGAGCGAAAGCCCTTCCCAGGATCTTTTCTTTCTAATGCCAATGCATCTGCCAGAAGTCTTCACCCAGTTCATCCCAATTTTGTGTACCAACATTTGTTTTGAATTAGAACAAGAGGGAATAGGGTAGAATAAGTAAACACGGAGAAGAAGGGGTTGAAAACAATCACATAGGAAGAAACACTAGTATTTTAAAAGAAATGTGTCCTTATGTTTCAGTTATGAGAATAATGTGATGCCTATGCCACAATTGGCTTCCTCCAGGAGATGCCACACTAGACATTGAGAAATGACCCTCTCCATAATGTACATTGCCATCACTAATTTACTAACACTGTAGGGGTACAATACAAGTATACAAATTGTAACTATAATCAATAAACATACATATATAAACTGAGTGAGAACAAACAAGTGCTATTATGCTAAAGAATTTCAATAGAGTGAATGGGGTAGTTTAAGTAAACTTGGAAAACAAGAGAGAATGGGGTAGGTTAAGTAAACACAGAGAACATGGGAAACAAAACAGTCACACAGATAGAAACAGTACCCATGACAAATCAGGACACCTGAGATTCCACTGACGAGTTATCTACCACACCCCAAAAAATTACTTTATATACATTATTGCCAACAGTCCTTTTAAGTGAACAATGTTCCATCCCAAATGTTATGTACATCAGTACTGATCAACCACCTGTTAAATATCAACAAATATGTAATCATTTCTAGATTGGCGAAGATTGAGAATTTGGTACCATACTAATGTAGCACCCTGACACTACGTCATCACGCTTGCACAATCTTTTTTGATATTTGTTCTTTTGATAATTGTTTAAGATTTAGGATATAACCTCTGTACACACTTATGTCACCTAAAAATATGCTCGAGACTTTTGGCCTGGTAGCACTAATGGCAGCTAACTATATTTTGAGATAATGTTATGCAGTAGGCAGCCATCACCCAAGCAACTATCACAGACTGTATTTGAACAAGGAATTAAATTTGACTTACTACAATATACAGATCATTTTTATAAACAAGTAAATGATCGGTGAATTTTGAGATGATTTGAATCTAAACAATTAGCACTCTCTAACAAGCACCTAAATGACCTAGTTCTTTAAATGGACTAGGTCGAGTAATACATGAAGCATATAACTTCCTCCATTTAGTAATGGCCGCTGCTTTCGATACTATAACAACAATGGCCTCAAAATTAGAGAACGGACTACTCTTGGAGTACGTCGTCATGGCGACTCACTCTTAGTTTAACAACGAAGGGGACGACTTTGGACGCCCCCTTTGGACACTCGGCGCACGATTATACTCGATTCATGCAGTTTCAGGTGAGAGACCGTCTCAGAAGTGCAGCGGTTTTTCTCTTTCTCCCTTTACGATTTCAATTTAATGAAAGACTGCGAGCACTGTGTGTGCTGCATCTTTAAATAGAACACTGGCTCAAGTCTGGCGGAATACTAAGATTTAATCTATATAACTGAAATAATATTGTGATCACACGACTATTAAACACAGGATTTAAAAAAAAAGCCACTGGCAACATCTACTAATCCTTAAGGAAAACTAATTATGTATACTAACTGGGAACTAGGAAACTGGATTAAGATGCGCATTACCTTGGGTGAAACTTTGCCTATTACATTAGACTAACAATGCCGAGCGGCATCTGCAGAATGCTTTAGTTAATTGTAATTTATGTCATTTCTTCAAAGGGATCTAACCCGTTAATGGAAGCGGATATTCTCTGCAAAAGCTAAAATAATAGGGGCAGTTCAAAGAATAAGAGGTAATACAACTATTACTCACCATACACTGTAAGAAGGTATTATGAGATAATGGACAAAGCATTAACAAGTCAAATCAAACAAGTGTATTCGGTTTTTCAAAAAAATCCATCAAACGCAAAAAAATGCAAAAACATCACATATAAGCAATTACAATTACTACTCCCAAACAGAAAGAATAACTCCACAGTTCATTAAATCCCTAATTCTGTCCCAAAACGGCCCTTTACGGTGGCCTCTCTACCAAGGTGCTTGTCCGATCATGACCCAAAGGGATAAGGTTAGCGCCAGACAATGGAGATGGCCTCAGAATTGGCCGCCAGGTGCACCCAGACCCTGTATAGGGATGTGGACTAATTAAGATCCCACTCATGTGCGTCCTGCCAGCTCCCTCACATTGTCCCAGGACTTCGTTTGCCACACTCTGGTCCCTAAAGGCCAATTCCACAGTATCACAGAACTGATTCCCCCCACTTGGTACTCTATCACAACCCACCATGGATTCCCTATACACTGAGGCACAACCTGTAGTGGACCGTAGCAAGTGTAAGGTTTTATTTAACAGGGCATCCTTTGATTCTTGCACATCCCTCGCCAGTTTGGGAACCCCATGAAGGTACACCCTAACATGTCTGGGCTGACATTGAGGTAGGGGCAGGGAGGGAACCCCACTACCCCGTGTACCATATACTCTCTTTTTCCCTGGGTTGGGACATTGTGGGCTCTCTCTTTGTGGAGCATAGACCCGCAAGGGGGTAGGCTTTGCCTTGGGGTTGGGCGCCCTGTGAGGCTCTCTAAATTTAGCACTTCTTGCACTGGAGTTGGTGGAATTTGCTGGTCCTGCATTCCCGAGCCCCAAGCTAAGGGAGGTGATTGTAGGAAGTACAGTTAGAGGGCACAGGGTAGCCTGTTCCCCATGATATACCCATGGAGGATCGGGCGGGCCCTTGCACATATTTGGAGTAATCGGAGGCACCCCATCCCTCATAGCCCAACCCTTAGATTCTATAAGGGTTGAGAGCAAAGTTCTGATAGCTGCTAGCTCCACCAGCACTTGATTACATTGACAGCCGGCCCCCCTAGGTATAAAGAAACCGCTGGCTGGGGGGTCAGTAGCTGTTCCAATGTCAATGATAGTTCTACGACGTTGTCGATTGATAGTCCTAAGTGGGGAGAGATGGAGATAGGAGCTGGCTACTGAACTGGATGAAGACCCTTGCTCACTACAGGTGCTACAAGAGCATAGGGGATGGTTATGTATTGAGCCGTCGATAGACTGTCCATCCTCTGTGGGAAGAAGGGGCAGCAGAGGAACTGGGCAAACCCCCAACCACTCCAGAGCCAAAGTTAGGATCGAGATCCTCAACAACATCCAAAGCATGTGCAAGTTCTGGACAAAACGCACCCGATGAGGTGCAAGGGGAAGTACCAAGGGGGAGGCTGGATGGTTGACAGCCACCGGTAGACTCTGGGTGCCGGACCAATCCCCCCTCCGTCCCCGGGCATGGTTCACCAAAAGCAGGAAGCGGGAATGATGGGCAGGATGTCATAGTAGGGGCACGGAGCTCCACTGCAACGGGGGGTGGACAGACTAGCGTGCCACCTTTGCTTGGGGCTATGTCCGCGAGGTCTCCCAAACTCAGCCGTCCATCCGTAGTAACTTCTACGGTTATAGATGACTCCTTGGTTACCACCTTAGTTGCTAAGCCCCCCCAACCCCCATGTAGATGATACAGGCCAACCTGACCCCCAGCCCCTCCATAGGTTCCAATACGAAGACCTTCCAGATCAATTTTACTGTCCCTTAGAACTTGGAGGGCTTGCTGGGCTTCTATTTCTGTCGAGAGAGTAGTGGGGAAGCTAGAAGAAGTCACTTCCCCAAAAGCAAAGGCAGTATCGGTGAGCGAGGAGTCCGCAGTAAGGGCCTTAGCTCCAGTTGTTCCTCCTTAGTGGCTCTGTCTCTTAATAACCACAATTTTTCGCGCTGATGGCTGCTCAATACTAAGGGGGGCAGGCTCAGAGCAGCACAGGAGCAGGGTGAAAGGCAAGATGGGAGAGGGTTTCTTGAGTTCTACATGGCCATTGTGGGACCTTAATGAATTTAATAGGTGCATGGCGGATCCCCCCGAGCCAAGACCTCAATCACAATAACAGTTCCGGACCTTTACTCCTTTAGGCACAGCCACCGAAGTAAGCACTCCCCTACACTTACTTTCTCCCCAGCCGCATCCGGAAAGGGCCTCCCACCACGAATGCCGAACACCTGCGGCGCCAAACACTGCGCCCTTGCCCCGCCGCGGGCTTCACCGCTTCGGGGTCGGGCCGGTGTAATTTGTCCAGGGGGCGTGGCCAATGAGGAAGGACCCAGGAGGGGCCGTGTTACTGCCCCGAATTGAGCCTTTTATGCCTTTCTCTTGACCCTTCCTGTCCCTCCCAATCCCCCACCTATTTTTGTCTCTCATCTTATTTTTGCATTATTGTTTTGCTTTTTGATTTATCATCCATATGAATTGGATATGTGACTTTTTTCTTTGTTCTATGTTCATTCTTTTGCTAATGTACAATATGTGATCTAGCATAATGTCTTTTTGTTATTTTTGGCACTTAATTACTGTATATTCACTATAATCAGCCCTGATTTGAGAAAGGTCTATTAAGGGACCGAAACACGTGTCATCACAAAGGGCACCTCAACGCATTAAATATTATTTTCTTAAAACTGGGCGCAGTCTCATTCTCTGTCTTTTTTCCTTTTCTTGAATACTTTTTGAATACTTTTTGAGTGGTTTTTTTCTTGGCTTTACCACTAAACGTCTGAGACGCGACCTTACAGAAAAATCTTGGAAAGCAAACATTTGCCTATTTTATATAATTTGAAGTGAAACTAAAATGTCACCATGTTAGACCTGACCGACCTAGCCAAGAATTCTTCAAAATCCCTATAAACATGTCAATTGAATAAGAAGAAAGAGGTGAGGGTATGGTTAATGTGTAAGGTAGAGAGGCTGCAAATTCCTTCACTGGATGTATGAAAGAAAAGATACTGCATAGCTGAAAGTGCATTAAAAGTATAACAAATACAATCAAATAAACCTTGAACCTCACTAACATGAATACAAAAAGGAAATGCCTACATATAATTGCCATTCATTGACAAATCTAATTGTGTAGGTCCATGTTAGTGAAAGTTAAAAAGTACATTGAAATATACTTGCCACACAATTAGAACTGAAGAAAAAAATTATAAAGAACACCATCTGATAGCAGTGGTTAACATAACTAACACACACATCTCTCAAATAAACCTTCAAATATGTAAATTTGTATTAATACTAATAATAATAATTAATAATAAACAATCAAACTCACAGAAATCTTTTTTTTCCCCACCCAGCATCTTTCATAGCGACGGCTATTTGACGCGGCTGCAGATCTTGCTTAATAGCCGGGGCTACACGCACATTTTTATGCAAACTGAAAAACAAACTAAGCCAAACTTTAAAACTTCAAATAAAACAAGGGAACGCCTAAGCACAAAAAATAACACACACAAATGAAATGATGTGCTGTAGCTGTATCATCCCCTACCAAAATATAAAGTGGACAACATAAAAACTGTAGTTAGTAACCATAGTTAAAGGCCACAGTTAATGCCCATTCACATATTAGAATATACAGTTGGCACAGCCAAAGGCCATAGCCACTGGCTAGTATTGTGTTGAAGCCCATGGCTAGTTGCTGGTTAGTGTATCTAATATACAGTGGACGCGGCCGAAGGCCATAGATTGGGGCTGGTTAGTGTTGTATAATACATAGTGCGCGCATCTGAAGTCAATCTCTTATGGAATGTTAGTCATTTAAAATATAGTGGATATGGCCAAAAGATGTACAAACTGTTCATGGTCAAAAGCCATGACTACAGAGGCCCAATTATATATTAGAATATATAGTGGGCGCAGCCAATGATTGTGCCACTGGCCAATATTGTGCTAAAGCTCATGGCTAATGGTTGATTAGTGTATATTATATACAGGGGACACAACTTAAAGCTGTAGCCAGTGGTGAAAGCCAAAGTCTATGGTTGGTAGCCTGTTAGTGTTTTAAAATATACTTCTTCTTCTTTAAAATTATATTCAGATTTCTCCATTAACATAATACATAAACAACTTGCATAGTATTCACAATGTTTAAAATCTTAGCAAAATATAAGATAGTACAGATACAACATAATCCTTTGTGGCTTAATCAGCTTCAAGCCTCCCCTTACAATCCTGTTTTAAAGTGTATTATGCCAAGCCTATTCTTTAATGACTGATCTAGATATTCCATCAGTTCATAAAGAAATTGTGAGTTGGTGCAGTGAAAAAAATGTACTAGTGATTCTACGTTAGACCAACCTGTCTGAACTGCATCGGACGAGTTACTGTTTATTTGAAATGTTATGACGTGATTGCATGTTGATTCCAACCAGTCTGCTGTAACACATGTCACCCATAGCTTTCCCCTAGCCCTTGTCCTAAACTGCCTCTGCAACCGGATTACCTGCCCAAACTGCTCTAGACCATTTGATCCTGCCTGACTAGCCTTTCTCCCGAACCACTTCAATGAATACTTGTCAGTCAGGTCCACCCTCACTTGTCTCAGCATCCTAACAGCATCACTGCCCGCCCATAACTTCCGCTCACCTCCTAGCTGTACCCGCCCAGAGTGCATTCTCACGCAACTGGATGCACTTAGCACATTATGCATCTCCCACTCACCCAACAGCTACTATTACCTGCCCTCATACTAACTCCCAATTGGTTTATGTCATTTGCACCACAGCCGTTAATCACCATGCCTTCCCTCAACACTAATGATCACAGTATCAAGGCCACGCCTTTTCTACCAGCACTAAATACCATCATAGATGCTATAATCAAACCTACCTCTTATCTACCCAAACTTACCCTAAACATACCAAGGACTGTCAAGGGGACCACACCCAACATCACCTTCTGCAGGAGATCCACAAATTCTACTATCAACCAGCCCTCAACCTACCCTAGTATTGAATCCAGAAACGCTAGACTCCACACTAGATTACAGTCTACCCCTAATGGTAACCAGAACAGCCATGCTTACCCCACATCTACTACGACTCGCCCAAAGAAGCCATGGCCAACATACCTTGCTCACTCTAGAAAGCACGTTTCCACGAAACTAGTTAATACTGACACTACTGTGCTGGCCAACCTAGCAACTTTAAGCCAAACTAAACTTGCCAACACTAAGCCAGGCAATTCCACTAAGTCCCTGAAAGGAGCCTTAATCAACACGAGGTCTTTAGTAGCACACTCTACCAACGTAGCTGAAACCATGCTTTCCAACAATTTGGACTTCCTAGCAGTAACGGAATCTTGGCTGCATGCAGCAGCGGGCCCCCTCACTATTACTAGCCATTCCCGATGACTATTCCATCATCAGAGCTGAAAGACCTATAAAAAGAGGAGGAGGTATTGCCCTCATCTTCAGGAACTCTCTTGATATGAGACTTATCCCCTCACCCACATTATCCTCTTGCAAAATCTTCTATGCAAAACTCCAAACCTCTCACAAAAATACCACCTCTATTCATCTTATCTATAGACCTCCAGGACCCTCAAATGCCTTCGAAGAATATATAATGACCCTACTGTCTGAAAATATCAAAACCACCTCGCAAACCTTAATCCTAGGAGATTTTAATTTAGGCTGTAACGACCCGACATCCCAGCCAACTCACTAGCTAATACTTTGATTGAACATGGAATCTCCCAAATAATCACCCAGCCCACTCATGAGAAAGGAAGAACCTTGGATTGGGTAGCAGATTTAAACTGTAACATCTCAGTAAATGGCATTACACCACAAACCTGAACAGACCATTACCTTATCCAGTATGAGATGACCACAGCATAAACTCATAACAAATCCTGTCCCACAGCACCTTCATGCCCTACCAGAAACAAGCAGAACATTACGGCTGAGGCAATCACGCCCCTTGTTATCCCCACTCTCAATACTTTACCAAACACAAGTGACCCCAACGTCCTCGTAGATGCCTATAATGCGTCCATGATCAAAGCTATTGATTCAATAGCACCTCTCAAAATACGCAAAGCAAAACCGAGAGCCCATGTGAATTCATGGTTTACCCCTGAATTAAAAGTGCTCCGTACTGAAAAAAGAAAACTAGAAACTCTCTGGAAACTCACACCCTCCCCTGAGAACAAACCCAACTTAGTCTCCATATCCACTAAATACAAAAATGAGATCATCCACACCAAACGAGAGACCTATAATAACAGAATAAATCAAGCAGGCTCTAGAAATTAAGAACTCTTCTCCATCCTGCGAGAAATGGAGACACACAACCCATCTATAGATATATGCACAAAAGAATGTACCAACATTCAAAGTGCGTTGGCCAATAAAATTACCAATCTTCAGACCAAAATAGCAGAGAAACGCAAACTACTTACTAACCAAACAAATACTAAACACCTGATGGAAGTACAGAACCACCCAACCCCACCCCCATTGCTTCATGGCTTCAAATTCTCCAATGTATCTGTACTGGATGAACAAAAAATCATTGCCTCCCTGAAACCATCCAACTGCCAGGGCAATAGTTGTCCAGCATAAGGATGTCAAGGATGCAGCCAGAGACTTGGCCCCATTTATTACCAAACTCATCAATTCCTCCTTCACTAGCGGTGTAGTATCTAGCAGCCTGAAGGAATCCTGGGTACTCCCTCTACTTAAAAAACAAACTCCCGACTCCACGATTCCAACCAACTACAGACTGATCACTACGGTCCCATTTTTACTAAAGATTCTAGATAAGGTTGCTTACTTACAAATCCAGGACTATCTCAAAGCCAACAAACTCTTGCGATTGCGACAATCTGGTTTTAGACCTCCTCACAGGACAGAAACCTACGTAGTTGACTTAAAAAGCCAGATTGATGACTTGAAGGACAAAGGTAGATTGGCCTGGTTGATCATAAAGTATTCTGCGATCACCTGGAAACAGCAACTTTACTTTCCAAATCTGCAATCACATGGATACAATCATTCCTAAACAAAAGGACCATGCAAGTATTCTCACCCACCGCAGCAGCTGACCCAATACCGATAACCTGCGGTGTGCCCCAAGGGTCCTGCGTCTCACCCACTTTGTACAACATCTTTACAAAGCCGCTGTTTGTTAAATTGGATCGTCTGGGTGTCACCTACACCAACTATGCAGATGACACCCAGATACCCCTACTCTTGACGGGCTCTTTTGACACAGACGTATGCCGGATAAACAAAATCTACACCATAATTCAGGCATGGATGGCCACCCATGGCCTCTGCCTGAATGATGATAAGAGAGAACTACTCCTAGTGGGCTCCCCAGCGAATTTAAACAAATTTGACCCTAACTACAATATCTTCAATATATATGGGAACAACATCCACATCACCAAAGCTGTAAAAACGCTTGGCTTCTACTTTGATGCCACTTCTAACCTCAGCAAACAAGTTAACATGACCGCCTCAGCCACTGCTTACATAGGCAAACTGGTAAGAGCCTGCAGATCCATGTTATCTACTGGTAACTGCCTCACCCTAGCCAGAGCTCTCATAGGCTCTAAATTAGACTACTGCAATGGGCTTTACCTAGGTGCCAACAAAACAGTGATTAACAAACTCCAGACTATGCAGAATAACGCTCTCAGAGCCGCTTTAAATATTGCCAGATATGAACACATCACTGCAACCAGAATTCAACACAGATGGCTCTCTATCAATGATAAGATCAAACTCAAATCGTTATGTCTGACCTTCAAAGGACTAAACCACACATCCCCTCCCTATCTCACGGAATAATTCATTTGGAGAACTTCCACACGCATCACTAGCTCTACATACACCTCCTGCCTGGCTGTCCCTAGGTTTAACCTAAAAAGATTTGGTGGTTCTAGTTTCCCGGTACTAGCCTCCCATCTTTGCAACTCCCTCCCATCCGACATCAGGACCCTACAAGTATTTGACCACTTTAGGAGCAGAGTTATAGCAAGGCTACTCAGCAAGAACTAAACAACCATTACGTAATATGTGTATAGATCATAACCATATGCTAAATTGTCTGGCACTGATGCATGTACCTACCAATGTATTATACCCTCCCAATGTATATTCAACTGTTTTTGCCTATTCATGTACCTGTACTTAAAAGCGCCCAGATACCTCTGGGTCAGGTGCGCTATACAAATAAAATAAACAAAAAACAAAAACAAACAAACAAGAGGTCCTCCTGACACAAAGTTCAGTATACAATGAAATAATTGACAAGGCCGATTCTAAAAGTAAGGAACTGTTCTCTATTCCCAGAAAACTAGAATCCCCCCAAGCAGAAAGTTGAAATAATGATGCTATCTGGTGTTCCAATATCCAGAATGCTCTTCTAGATAAAATGACCCTACTTCAATCTAAAATTACAGCAAAAGAAAATCTAGTCCGGGGTTCAACTGAACCAAATATCAAGCTCCCGAATGTCACAGCCAACAAGGGCCTTCCTAAATTTGAATTCACTGATGTCATGAACCCAGAAGTCCTGCATATTATCTCTAGCCTTAAACCCTTAAGGTGCCAAGGTGACCCATGCCCACGTACAGTCATCAAAGACTGCCCACCACAATTGATTCCCTTCATCACTATGCTCATTAATGCCTCGTTCAGAAATAATTGTGTCCGAACAGACTTAAAAAGCATGTGGGTGTTACCCCTTACTGAAGAAGCCCACACTTGACCCAAACATACCAATTAATTACCGCCCAATCACAACTGTGCCCTTCCTTTTAAAATACTAGCCAGGATAGCATATCACCAAATTCAAAAGTAGTTAGAAACCAGTAAGCTTCTTGGACTATGTCAGTCCGAGTTCTGCCCTAGACATGGGACTGAAACAGCCCTTTTGGATTTAAAAATCCAAATGGACGAATTAAAAGATAAAAGATAAAGGAAAACTAGCCCTTCTTCTCCTATTGGACCTTTCAGCTGTGTTTGATCTCATGGACCAAACAAATGCTGTGCAAATACTCATTTCTCCCTGAACGCCACAGAATGGATGTAGTCCTTTTTAACCGATAGAACAATGAGAATCTTCTCCCCTAAGGCTGAAGCCCAACCTACAACGGTTACATGTGGAGTACCCCAAGGGTCATGCGTCTCCCCAACGTTATATAATATCTTCACCAAACCCCTATTTGCTGGCCTGGAGGATTTGGGTGTCACCTACACTAATTATGCAGATGACACCAAATCCTCATCCCTATCACTGCTGATCATGCCACTGACACCGCTACACTCAATAACATCTACCTATACGATTTAAGCATGGATCGCTCATCACGGACTGTGTCTCAATGATGATAAGACCGAGTTGCTCTTTATAGGATCACAACTCTGGCCATCTAAATTAAATAACTCCTACAAGTCCTTTAACATTGATGGCAATAGCATCATAGTCTCCCAGGAGGTTAAAACCCTTGGCTTCTACCGAGACTCCTTGCTCACTTTGTCAAAATAATAAATGCAACCTCATCAGCAACAGTACACACATGTAAACTTATCAATGCATGTAGACCATTCCTGTCTTGGTAAAGCTGCATCACCCTGGCTAGAGCCCTCATCCTGACTCTCCTTGACTACTGTAATGTGCTATATGCCGGGACCAAGAATCACAACATCAGAAAACTTCAAGTATTGCAAAATAATGCCCTGAGAGCTGCTCTCAATATCTCCAGAACTACCCACATTGCTTCAACTAGACAGAATGTCCGCTGGCTTCCAATACAAGAACATATCACGTTCAAAACCCTCACCCTGACTCACAAATGTCTCCACCAGTCGGCCCAACAATACCTGTCAGACATAATCGCTAAACCTCATTGCGACAGACCCACAAGAACAGCATGCATGCATCTTCTGGCCACGCTGAGGTTGAACCTACAGAAAGTGGGTGGCAGCAGCTTTACCACAATAGCTAGTAAAGAATGGAACATCCTGCCAGTCAAACTTAGGGCCCAAGAATGCTTCTGGACCTTCCGGACACAACTTAAAACACACCTCTTCACCCAATGGGCCTCATCACGACTTGGGCGGTAAACGTGGCGGATTATCCGCCGGACCTAAATAGCGCTAACGCCAAGGCACCCGTCAGATAATCTGCCAGATCACGAGTTATCGTGCACACGCCCCGGTCCAAGGCGTTAGAGCAATTAGCGCGAACCCTTAAAGCCGGCGCACCGTGCGCTACCGCCACTTCGCTCTCATAGCGCGCGGGGAACGCGTCACTGCCGGAACGGTAAATAAAGCAGCAGCCATCTTGGAAATCACAATCCATCGGATATCAGAACAAATGGAAGCCATCCACGCAATCTGAAGCCTAATAATGAGTCAGGAGCGCACTAGGGGCAAGTCTGCACTGGACAGGGTCCAAAAACCCAAGTTCAGTGATCAGGAGCTTGAGGTGCTTGTGGATGAGGCACTACCGCACCACCATGAGCTGCAGCAGCGCAAAACCAGCGCCCCGCGCCGCGGCCAAATATGGCGATCTGTCGCAGAAAGGGTCAGTGCAGTGGGGCGCGTGCCCCGGGATGGGGAGGACTGCCGCAAGCGGCTGAATGACCTGCACGTGCGAGTGCGAGGCATCCTGTCCCAGCACAGGAATGCAAGCAGGGGCACAGGAGGAGGGCCACCACCCCCCCGACCTCACACCATGGGAGGAGAAAATGATGGGTGTAATTGACGTTGGAACCAAACAGGGCATTGGTGAAGCCGAGGCAGGGACTGGCATCAATCCAACGGCAGATGAGTCCCATCCCCGAATACATGCATCTGAATAAGAGTGAAGACATGTGTCTGAGGCTCTGCATACACCCGTAAGTGAGGGCCACATCCCTAGAATGGTAGTGCTGCCTAGACGACCCTGTACGTGCAGTGCATGAATGACCGGGGCAGGGGATAGACTCCCATAGCCATAGGACAGCTACGTAGAGTGGTACTGTGCATCAACACAACCACAAAAGCCTGAGTGCAGTCCACCACAACCACGCGTTCCCATGCAGTGTACCTCCATGCACATCCACAACAAGCACCACATGGTGACTGAACAGAATGCAAGTTGAATGCATCATTGTTACTGTCTTCAATCACACTTGTTGGCATGACCTGCATCACACAAATGTAAGTAGCATTGTACTAAAACCACCCCCTATGTACCCCGAAGGCACACGTCGATCCCAACAGCCTGGTGATGATGGCGATGAGGCCACACAGACAATGCACCCACAACACCGTCCCTTCACCAGCACCAGCATCCCCAAAAAAGGCCACACCCATGGGAGACAACACCGGGGAACACCCACCTCACCCTGACGCAGCCCCGCCACACAGCAGCGGCAGCCACATGGCCACAAGAAGGCGACCGTCAGCTCACCAGAACCCAACATCCACAGCCCCGATGCTGAGGGAGAGAGGCCGGAATGGGAGCCCAACGTGGGAGCAACAACTCCACGTGTGCATCATGCCACCGCACAACACTCCCACAGCAGTAGAGATAGGGAAGGGGTGTCAACACCCCATGGAAGCCCAGGCAGACAGCAGGTAGGGAGGCCCCATGTGCCTGTGCGTTGCTGCAGCACACCACAGCCCGATGTGGACACTCCATCCTATGGGAGCCCAGAGGGCCATCGATCGGAGCCAGGCAGCCCAGTTCAGTGTGGTGGCATGTTGCCATGCAGCCCCCACCCGACAGCGCCCAATTCGCGGTCCACCACCTGACGCACCAGAAGAAGCCTTTGTCACAGGGGCAGCAGTCATGGGCCGGCTGGATGTCATTGAGGCAAAACAGGCCAAGGTGGAAGCAATGGCAAAGGTCCAGAGCCGGCACATTAAGGCCATGAGCACTTCCAGCCGGCATGGGTGCCGGTACATTGCGCGGGACAATGCCCGCACACGACAAGTTGTGCAACAATGTACCGCTGCCCTGACAGGCTTTGGGCAACGAGTCCGCGAATTCACGGAGGCAGTGTCTGCACTTGCAGAACAGCAACACGAGGCCAATAACCTCATGCGCCAGCACATGATGGGCAGCGCTTCCATACCCTCAACTTCCACCACACCCACAGAGGGTTCACTAGACCCATCTCTAAGGCGCCGGTCTTTGCGCCACCTGAGGGCACGTACACCGGAGGGTCCTGGGAGAGGGAAGCGCCCGCGCCCATCCTAGTGGTTCATGGCATCACTGTTGTTGGCCTGATGAGGCAACTGTACAGTTTGGGGTTGTACACTGGGGGGAGGGGGGATTGTTGGGTGTTCACCGGGGGGAGGGGGGATTGTTGGGTGTTCACTGGGGGGAGGGGGGATTGTGGGATTGTTGGGTGTTCACTGGGGGAAGGGGGGATTGTTGGGTGTGCACTGGGGGGAGGGGGGATTGTTGGACGGAAAATAAATCACGTTAAAAAAATCACAATGCATGGACAGTAGTGATTGTTACAAATGCAATTTAATGTTGAAGTGACATATGTACAATTTACCTATTACCCATTTCTAAAAGAATCAATCAATCAATACCTGTCTGGCCAACCTCCCTTCCCTCAGCCCAACCCTTTGTGCATGTGCAACACCTTCTGGCACTTCATCGCCCTCACCACCATCCTCAGGTGGCTGCACATGAGCATCAGGGGGCAGTGGCACATTTCTGCGACAACAGATGTTGTGCAGCATGGCACATGTCAGTACTATTTTTCCAACTTTTTCTGGTGCATACATCATTGCACCTCCTATGCGGTTGAGGCAACGAAAGCGTGCCTTCAGCAGGCCAAATGCCCTCTCGACTCAGATCCATGTACGGGCATGGCCAAGGTTGTATGCCCGCTCCCCCGCCGTGTGTGGGTGACGTACAGGGGTCATGAGCCACGTGTACTGGGGATATCCCGAATCACCTGCAGGGGAGAGAAAGCCGGTATGGGGACAAGGTAAGTCGAGTGGGTGTACAGAGCCTTGTCATCAGTGTGATTTTGCCATATTTTTCATTTGGCCTATAACATTGTGGAGTGTGTTGTCCTACGGGCACGTTTGAATCAATGGGGTACTCTCCACTTGGTACACCTATGTTTCTGTATGTAACAGTACTCATTCACTTGTCGCAGGAAGAGGGGGACCATCCATCTACTTCTGCTTGACAGAAGTGGCTGCCTCATGTGTCATTGCAAATCCATTTGGCTACAGTTGCAATTGCTGCTCTTCACTATTCTGTACTGTTATCCATGCATTTCCATGGCCATTTTGGGGACAGTGTTTGTGGGATGTGTATTGTCATTACTCGGCCTACTTATGTGTGGAGCATTCGTGGATGTGCCCGCTCATGGATTGGGTTTTCACTACTGTTGGATGGCCAGGGTGGGATATCTGTACTGTGTCAGTGTTGGGAGCCATGGTGCTACTCACACAGGAGGCCTTGTTATGGTGGGACTTCCATATGTCACTGTGCCGCCACATGTCTGACATCCTGCATGGGTGTGTTCTGCTGTGTTGGACATGTCCAAGGTTCATTGTGCAAGGTGCTTGAATGTGTATGTTGCTGTGATGCTGCTGACTATTGGGAATGATGGATTCTGTGACAGGCACCATCAGTTGTGGATTGACATGCTTTGTGGTATACATTTGTACTCACCCAGTAGCCATGTGTTTTGGCCTCTGTGCCTTTCCATGTACGCCAGCAGGGTACTGTTGCGTAGGACCATGGAGTCGTGGGTGGATCCTGGGTAGCGGGCACAGCAGTGGCTTAAGGTGAGGTCAGGGCCACATGTCATATGCATGTTGAGGGAATGGTACTGTTTCCGGTTCCTGTAGGCAGCTTCATGTGCCTGGGGTGGTACAAGTGCCACATGTGTGCAGTCCAGGGCTGCTATTACATTCGGGACTTGGGCAATGGCATAGAATTGACCCTTAAGCTGGTGCACCTGTGCCTGTGTGGCTGGCAATGCAATGTGTTTGTTCACATGATTCAACAATGCATCAAGCACCTGTCCCAGCATGGCACTGAATGTGGACTGGGCCATTCCATGCATCATGGCAACGGTATGTTGGTAGCTGCCAGTCCCAAGAAATTGAAGCACAGACACAAACTTCACTAGGGGAGGTACTGCCGTGCTGGTGGCTATGCGGCTGCATATGTCACCCTGGATTGTGTCCAGCAACTGGGTGATGGTTGCCCTGTCCAGCCGATATTCTGTCACCAACTGACCATCAGTTAGGGCCCAGGGTGTTGGCCTGACCCTGGGGATGGCTCGCCGCCTTGCTGGTGCTGCTCTCCTCCTCCTTCTCCTCATCCCCACTGCCCCCTGCACTCCCAGGGCCCATTTCCTGGTTGACTGGCCTCTGTAGCTCCAGGCGCAGCAGGTAGAAGTCGACATCAAGGCTCCCGGCTCCAAATGGCAGCATGGTGTTGGGGAGGGTGTGTTGTGCATGGGTGGGTCCTTTGTAGGCCTCAGATTTGCATTGCATCCACCTGGGTCCTCATTGCTGTCTCCTCCCTGCTCCTGCTGGTGTAATGAGTTTGGGGAGGGTGTGTTGTGCATGGGCGGGTCCTTGTAGGCCTCAGATTTGCATTTCCTCCACCTGGGCCCTCATTGCTGTCTCATCCCTGCTTCTGCTGGTGTAATGGGGTTGGGGAGGGTGTGTTGTGCATGGGTGGGTCCTTTGTAGGCCTCAGATTTGCATTGCCTCCACCTGGGCCCTCATTGCTGTCTCCTCCCTGCTCCTGCTGGTGTAATGGGGTTGGGGAGGGTGTGTTGTGCATGGGTGGGTCCTTTGTAGGACACAGATTTGCATTGCCTCCACCTGGGCCCTCATTGCTGTCTCCTCCCTACTCCTGCTGGTGTAATGGGGTTGGGGAGAGTGTGTTGTGCATGGGTGGGTCCTTTGTAGGCCTCAGATTTGCATTGCCTCCACCTGGGCCCTCATTGCTGTCTCCTCCCTGCTCCTGCTGGTGTAATGGGGTTGGGGAGGTGTGTTGTGCATGGGTGGGTCCTTTGTAGGCCTCAGATTTGCATTGCTTCCACCTGGGCCCTTATTGCTGTGGCCGTCTGTGTTCTGTTACCTCCAGCTTTTTGCTGGAGGTATTTTCGGGGGATTATCCGCCACATTTCTGGTGCTAATAGCGCTTACGCCGGACTCGTGATTGATGATGTTTTAGTGCTAAGGGTTCCTGGCACTGTGATGGCCGGCGCTTGTACAGCTGGCTGTCCTTGCGCCGGCTGTTATTGCGCCGGCGGTGTTTGGAGTCGTGATCCGACGGACCCTTAAAATCGGCGCTAAGAGCGTTACCGCTGATTTTAAGGGTTACCGCCCAAGTCGTGATGAGGCCCAATGTCTGAATAACTAAACTATTCACAATATCTGTACATATTGCACTAAGTACCATGGGTGATGACCTCAATCAACCATGTAGAGAATGTATATAATTAATGTAAACATTACTGTAAATGAAAATGAGTAACTTTCCATGTAGATATGTAACTTAGTTAACTGTTGTAACTTCCTATCTAAGAAAAGCGCCCAGATGCCTTAGGGTGAGGTGCTCTATATGAATAACAAAATAAATAAATAAAATAAACACTTTCATTGTTCCTCCTTTTTAGCCACGTTTAACCTAATTGTCTCTTCCCTTGTCTTGTCATTTGTTCAGTTTGTCTATTTTTTGTTTGAATTATTTCTTCATTTTTGAAAAACTTTTTCATTTTTGTGGTATTATCTTTTCAGTGCTGTCATGTTTGTGATTTTACATTTTCCTCCCCAGTTGGACATTTCAACATGTCTAACTATGAAAACAACAGCAGCAGCAATGACAATGCCATCTGGATAACCAATCCATCACCACCCAGGAAGAAAGCTACAGGATTAAAACCTCCTGCAGACAGTTAGAGATATTTCAATGCCAAAGAACACTGCTCTAAAAAGGCGGTGGAGAATGCACAGTACACATTTTGCATGAAGACTCTAACAGGGTAATTCATAGAAATTCGCACAAAAGTGGCACACGCGGCTGGCGCACAGTGTGTGCATGCGAATGTCTGCGCCAGCTGTGTGCGCTAAAATCGATTTCCACGCACAGTGTATTCATGGATTTTAGCCTCCAAAACCAGCCGTGGCGCAGAGTGCCGCAGCGACCCTGCAGCAGCGCCAGTTACGCCCCCAAGAACGCCCTCGCGCAAGGAAAAGCCATCAAAATTCCCAATTCAGCTCAAAGGGCTGTGCTAACCCTGGACCAGTTTACAGGGCTGCCAAACAGCAAACGCCAAGCGGGGAACATGTATTACTGGGGTGCGCGTGAAATTTCACACGCGAAAGGGCCTGTGCGAGGGGGATAGATGTATTACTGGGGTTCGCAGGAATTTTCACACGCGATTTCAGCAGAGTATGTGTATTATGGGGTTCGCGGGAACTTTCACGGGTGCGCGGGAAGTTTGACACGCGATTGGGCTGAGTACGTGTATCTCAGGGGTGCGCGGGAAGTTTCACACGCGAATGGCCTGGGTACGTGTATTTCAGGGGTGCGTGGGAAGTTTCACACGCGATTGGCCTGTGTACGTGTATTTCAGGGGTGCGTGGGAAGTTTCACACGTGATTGGGCCTGGGTATGTGTATTTCAGGGGTGCGCGGGAAGTTTCACATGCGATTGGGTTTGGTACGTGTATTCCAGGGGTGCGCGGGAAGTTTCACACGCGATTGGGCTTGGTACGTGTATTTCAGGGGTGCGCGGGAAGTTTCACACGCAAATGGGCTGGGCATGTGTATTTCAGGGGTGCGCGGGAAATTTCACATGCGATTGGGCTGGGTACGTGTATTTCAGGGGTGCGTGGGAGGTTTCACACGTGATTGGCCTGGGTACGTGTATTTCAGGGGTGCCCGGGAAGTTTCACACGCGATTGGGCTTGGTACGTGTATTTCAGGGGTGCGCGGGAAGTTTCACACGCGATTGGGCTTGGTACGTGTAGTTCAGGGGTGCGCGGGAAGTTTCACACGCGATTGGGTTTGGTACATGTATTTCATGGGTGTGCGGGAAGTTTCACACGCGATTGGGCTGGATACGTGTATTTCAGGGGTGCGCGGGAAGTTTCACATGCGTGTGGCCTGGGTATGTGTATTTCAGGGGTGCGTGGGAAGTTTCACACGTGATTGGCCTGGGTACGTGTATTTCAGGGGTGCGCAGGAAGTTTCACACGCGATTGGCCTGGGTACGTGTATTTCAGGGGTGCGCGGCAAGTTTCACACGCGATTGGCCTGGGTATGTGTATTTCAGGGGTGAGTGGGAAGTTTCACACGTGATTGGCCTGTGTACATATATTTCAGGGGTGCGCTGGAAGTTTCACACGCGATTGGAGTAGGATGCGTGTATTACCGGGCTGCACATGAAGTTTCACACGCGATTTTGCTGTCAGAGCGGGGAACGCATATTTTCGGGGGTGCGCGGGGAGTCCTACACGTGAATTGGCAGTGTGGGTACTCCCAGGTGTCCCCTCTACCCCCTCCATGGCCCCTGCAGGCAGCCCACACCACAGGGGACTACCCCGCACCCCTGGTCATGTCCCGCAGGCAGCACATCCACCATGGGCATGCCCCCCAGCCAAGCCACATGTCACATTGCAATATGATCACCAACTCAAGTCTCCCAGCACCGCCACCCCCAGCAGTGCAGGGCACCTGCCAGCAGGTCCCCACAAATGTCCCACTCATGTCCCCTTGCACCCCCACCCCCCAGCAGTGCAGGGTACCTGCCAGGAGGCCCACACTCATGTCCAACTCATGTCCCCTTGCACTCGCACCCCCAGCAGTGCAGGGCACCTGCCAGCAGGCCCCCACTCATGTCCCACTCATGTCCCCTTGCACACCCACCCCCAGCAGTGCAGGGCACCTGCCAGCAGGCCCCCACTCATGTCCCCTTGCACCCCCACCCCCCAGCAGTGCAGGGCACCTGCCAGCAGGCCCCCACACATGTCCCACTCATGTCCCCTTGCACCCCCACCCCCCAGGGCACCTGCCAGCAGGCCCCCACTCATGTCCCACTCATGTCCCCTTGCACCCCCACCCCCCAGCAGTGCAGGACACCTGCCAGCAGGCCCCCACTCATGTCCCATTCATGTCCCCTTGCACACCCACCCCCCAGCAGGCCCCCACTCATGTCCCCTTGTACCCCCAACCCCCAGCAGTGCATGGTACCTGCCAGCAGGCCTCCACTCATGTCCGCTTGCACCCCCACCCCACAGCAGTGCAGGGCACCTGCCAGCAGGCCCCCACTCATGTCCCACTCATGTCCCCTTGCACCCCCACCCCCCAGCAGTGCAGGGCACCTTCCAGCAGGCCCCCACTCATGTCCCACTCATGTCCCCTTGCACCCCCAGCCCCCAGCAGTGCAGGGCACCTGCCAGCAGGCCCCCACTCATGTCCGCTTCAACACCCACCCCCCAGCAGTGCAGGGCACCTGCCAGCAGGCCCCCAAACATGTCCCCAGCACCCCCACCCCCCAGCAGTGCAGGGCACCTGCCAGCAGGCCCCTACACATGCCCCACTCATGTCCCCTTGCACCCCCACCCCCCAGAAGTGCAGGGCACCTGCCAGCAGGCCCCCACTCATGTCCCCTTGCACCCCCACCCCCCAGCAGTGCAGGGCACCTGCCAGTCTTAGTTCTTTACTGAAGTGTAGAGGTTAGAACTGCAATGAGTGCAGATAATTTCACAATTAACCTTTTTCATCAGGTCTGGAAACTGTACAATTTCTTGAGTTGGTACTGAACGGTCAAGAAACCTTTCACATCTTCCCAGGGGGATAGCTCAGGGGCAACATGCTCACTGTAGAAGCAAGACGACATGGAGCAACACAGGTTTCATCCCCGGGTCCGCGCTTACAAACCTCTGGGTATTAAGCGTGTTATAAATAATCATATCACATGACTCTTTAGAAAAGATCTGATGTCACAAGCTAAGCAATCATTAGCCAACTCATAAGTCAATCCTACATGTGTATCCATAGGTACAAACACTTTTTACAGCACATCTTGTAACTTGTGCTAGGTTTCTGAATACTGTGCCCTGGTGAGGAGCATACAACATACAAAGCCAATTGTACTCTTCAACACATTAATTGCCTGCAGTCACTTTAGACTGATCAAAGCCAAGTTAAAATAATTCAGAGACATTTTTAACATGTGACTATGATGCATAGAACATACCTTTTTTAAATAAATTGCAGCCTATATCACTAGTGCAACCTCTAAAATCAATCCTTCATTCGTGTGCAAGGTAATGGCATAGGCTGAGGACAAAGGAAACAGTGCTCTTGTCATGATCCATAGAACGCGTCCCTTTTGGACTTCCTGATCTCTGTCACAACGGGGCTTGCACTCCTTGGAACTTCCAACATGGCCGTCTAATGTGGTACGCTCTCCACCAGCCTCCACGTCAGACGTAGCTCATTCTACAAAGAGACCACGCCCCCACGACCCCACGCGACTCAACGCTACCGCTTGCAGTGGCTAGACGTGTGCTCCACAGTTCGCTGTAACTAATCTCTTGTTTCCTGGTTCCCGGACCCTCGATTTCCTCCCTCCTTACCCTGCCTTGATTCCCAGATCTCGTGTACCGCCTCTGAGTACACCTCCCTTGTTTCCTGGACTTCCTGGAGACTCCGAGTACCCCTGGACGCTGAATGCAGGCTGGAACCAGAAGAGGCTCGCGCGGGCTTGTACAAAACCCGATCCGTATGCAAGAAGGCTCCTTCCAAGAATTCCTGCAAGGATCGAACTCAGGTGAGAAAGGGGGAAATCCGTGACAGATTGAGACGCCAAACGACCAAAGTTGAATCGGACATGGAGGCGGCCGTTCAGGATCTCATGCGTCGCATGCAAGAATTAACGACCGAGGTGCAGAATCTGAAAGCGGAAAATGCCGCATTAAAACAATTTGTTTTGTCCCGTGATTCCGCTACAAAGGAAAGCATACTACTGGGCGGCATTGTAGATAAATACGATGGGTCTGCAAAAACCCTTTGTGGATTCCTTGAGTGCTGTTTAGTCCACTTTCCCTTTAAGCCCTACTATTTTTCTACACCCAGGGCTAAGGTGGGCTTTATAATTTCGCACCTCTCTGGAAATGCACTAACCTGGGCCACACCTTTAGTCAATTCTGCAGATGCCCTCCTGGATGATTATGACGGATTTATTCAGGCCCTTAAAACCATGTTTGACCGCCCAGAACAGGTCTTTAGCGCCCAGGGACGCCTACTTGATTTCCAGCAAGGTTCCCAGGACATGCTTACGTATGTAACACGATTTAAACAATTGGCCAAAGAAGCGGATTGGTCCTTAGAAGCATGCTTTACTCTTTTCCGAAGGGGGCTAAATGAAGACATCAAAGATGAACTAGCCAGAGTGGCTCGCCCAGGTTCATTCCAGGCCCTTATGGACCTTGCTATGCAGATAGACTTTCGTATCCAGGAAAGGAAGGCAGAGAAGAAGAAAACCAAGATGCCCTTCCAGAAGGTTTCCATTGAGACCTCCTCGAAGTCTGACCCTACTCCTGTCTCTGTTAACGATCCAGAACCCATGCAATTAGGGGCTTTCTGTGGACCCATATCCTCACAAGAAAGGATGCAAATATTCCACACGGGGTTATGTATGTATTGTGCCTCGGATAAACATCTAGTTAGAGAGTGTCCTCTAGCCCCTCCATGGTGTTCGGGAAATGCCAGCTCCCGATCCTAGATGTAGCAAGGCTTCAGGAGAGAGATGTTTGCTTCACATCTATTCCATCCTTGAACTCTCCTGGACAGAACAACCTAATGACTCTACAGGCCTTTCTATCGCCATCCAAGAATGAGACCTACCCCATTTTGACCTTGGTGGATTGTGGGGCCATGGAGATATTCATAGATCAAGATTGGGTCCTTAGCCACCACATTCCATATGAAACTCGAGGCATCATGCAACTGGTGGAGGCGATTGACGGAAGACCTCTTTCTTCAGGACCCATAATCTTACTGACCAAAGAGATCCAACTCTCGATAAACCATCATCAAGAGGTGATCAAATTTGACATCATAAAGTCAGCTCATTACCCAATGGTACTGTCATGATCACTGCTTCCAAGGAGCCAGGACCAGCCCAACGTCCTTGGAAGCAGGCCCCTAACCCTAATCCGAAGCACCAGCCGGTCCCCACTGGGACCTTTTGGACCTTGTCCTGGCGCCGGTGGAACCAGGCTCATCAAAACCATTGGTCCCGGCACTGGAAGCGCCGTGCTCATAATGGGTGTGAAGATGCTTGGGTGGACTTACCTGCAGCAGACCATGCTGCTTACTTACCAGCCACTTAGAAGCCATCTGAGAACAGGAACTACTTTCTTACCTGGGTGGGGCAGCTCCACTCCCTGGATACAGCACTGGAACTCTTCTGGAAACTGGAACTCTTTTCTTACCTAGGCGGGGCCGTGGAAGAAGACGCCTCATCACTCCAAGGCTATTTAAACCACACCCGATAGATGAAGCGTGCTTCGCGTTATTCTGCATCTGCAGCAGAATGCTCACCGAGTCTGCTCCGGCCCTTCTTCTTCCGACCCTGGACCTGCAAGAATCCTACTTACCATTTCGGTATCCAGACATCATCAGCACCTGCAAAGAACAGAAACAACAGGTTAGCAAGGCGAACTTTACACGCAGTGCTTACTTGCCTGATCCATCGGCTGCGGCCGTTTCTTCACGCCGCATCTCCACCTGCAAGAACAAAAGCATTGCCATACTTACCGGCACGCTGTGAATTCCGGATTTCTTCGTTCAGCATCGCCGCCTGTGAAGGCAAAGTATCGTTAACAACTTACTGGCATTCCGCGGACTCCGGCCCTGCAACCCAACATCTGAAAGGCAAAAGAAAAGACATTAAGCAGGTATTTACTTACGTCCATCACGCTCGTCGCAATAAAATGCCTGCGAATACTCCGGCGTCTCTTTAACACGAACTAAGCTGCAAGGAAAGAGACAGTTAGAGCGCTTGCCATACTTACGAACTTCCAGGCGCTTCAATTCATCTTTCATCTCAAGAGCCCTGCAATACATAAGGGAAAGGCATTATACAGAGTCTGCATATAAACGTGCCACGCATGTAAAGACTATAAAGACAAAAGGTGTCCAGAAACTCACCGCTCGTGCAGATAACGACGGTAACCATCCTCTGAATTCAAGAGGCCTGTGTTTCACCAGTGAAGGAACTGGCAACGGCACCCTGCACCAGACGCAGATGGAGAGCCCAGCATTCACCTATATAAGGTGAGCACGTTGACCTGGGGGCTCTACGAAAAAGCTGGGAAGAGAGAGAGAGAGAGAGGGACATTCAACAACCCAGACCATTAACCCCCATATTCTTTCACCTGCAGAAACCTCACTCTTCGAGTCCGACACACAGTGCGAAGAGGTTCGACCCCAGAAGCCAATAGAGTACTGTACATCACTTTTCGAGTCACAGACAGCTTCCTGCCAAGACCCGTGCCTCCGTGGGAATCAGGTGAGCGTTACAGGTACTGGGTATGCCCTGGTTACAGAAGCACAACCCATATATCAACTGGGCAGCAGGATCCTTGTTTCTTGGTTCTGAGCATTGCATGTCTCACTGTCTATTCCTGGATTCCTCCTTGACATCTTCCGAAGGCACGCCAACAGACCAGCAAGGCCCATTCATGGTTTCAAATATCATACAGGTTCCTAAGGCCTATCAGGAATAAGCTGACATGTTTTCAACTGCTATAGTCCAGGCCCTACCCCCTCACAGACCTGAAGACTGCGCTATTGATACAGAACCTTCAGCAGTGATTCCCTTTGGAAGGATGTTGATTTTATCCGAACCAGAAAAAAGGGCCCTCCGAGAATACTTGGATACCAACCTTGAAAATGGCACCATAAGACCATCCAAGTCTCCAGCTGGAGCTTTGTTGTTTTTTGTTCCCAGGAAAGACACTAAAGAGCTTAGGCCTTGTCTTGATTATTGTGGATTAAATCAATGCACCCTCAAGGACTGCTACCCATTGCCCTTAATCTCAGATATCCTGAAAGCGGTGAGAGGAGCTGTAGTATTCACGAAATTGGATCTCAGGGGTGCCTACCATCTGATCCATATCAGGGATGGAGACGAATGGAAAACAGCCTTTAGAACACCCTTTGGTCACTTTGAATGCCTGGTCATGCCCTTCAGACTCGTTAATGCCCCAGCGGTCTTCCAACGTTTCATGGATCGGGTGTTTTCTGATATGCTGTTCCTATTCGTCATAGTTTACCTGGACGATATCTTGATTTACTCCAAGGACCATCTAAAGCATGAAGAACATGTTAAGGCAGTCTTACAACGGCTACATGAACTCAAACTCCTAGCTAAACCCGAGAAATGACTTTTTCATGTCTCTACTGTTCACTATCTAGTATTTGTCCTTAGTCCAGAAGGAATTGGAATGGACCACTCAAAGGTAAAAGCCATACTATCTTGGCCTGTTCCCACTACCGTGAAACAGATTCAATTCTTCCTGGGGCTTGCCAACTTTTACCGGAAATTCATACTGTCCTTTTCTGAGATAGTTCAACCGATCATTGCATTGTTGAAGAAAGATAGTCCATTTCTCTGGACATCAGCTCAAGATAAGGCATTCCAACGATTAAAAGCAGAGTTTACTCAAGCCCCCATCCTAGCTCAACCTGATATTAATCAACCATTTCTAGTGGAGACGGATGCCTCTAACTATGCCATAGGAGCAGTGTTAAAACAGGAATTCGAGGACAAATTCGAACATCCCATTACTTACCTTTCATGAACCCTGACTCCCAGCGAGACTCATTATTCCGTCTTGGAAAAGGAGCTGTTAGCCATCCGTCAAGCCTTCACAGAATGGTGTCATCTACTTCTGGGAGCTAAACATCCTGTTCAGGTCTGTACGGACCATTGAAAACTTCAAGTTCTACATTCTTTGGAATGTAGGAATAGTCGTCATGCCCGTTGGGCCTTCTTCTTTGCCCAGTACCAGTTCCACATCCATCATGTCCCTGAACATAATTGCTGACGCCTTATCCCGACGCCCCAACTATGAAACTCTTGAAGATCGGTCCTTCCCAAAGATGTTTCCCCACACAATTTTTGTAGCCCAAGCAATCAGTCTCCTGGAAGACATCCGGATGCAAACCCAGTCCTCTGAGATCTGGAAGGAATTTACGGGGAAGAATTGGTGGAATCTCAGAACAAGAGACGGGTACCTGTTTAAGGATAATGGCCCGGTCATTCCCACACAGAGACTACAACAATGGATTATTAAGCTCTGTCACGATACCCTTCACTCCAGACATCATGGCGTCACCAACACCCTCTGTCTCATACAAAGACAATTTTGGTGTCCTAAAATGAAAATTGACGTTCAACAGTACATTCAAGCCTGTGCAGTCTGCAATCAAAACAAGCATGATAATAAGAAACCGGCAGGTCTCCTACTTCAACCTACGCTACCGCCTCTGCCCTGAGAATTCATCGCTACAGACTTTATTGTGGAATTGCCACCATCCAGAGGTTACACGACTATCATGGTCACCATTGATTTATTCATCCACATGGCTCATTTTACACCATTGTACACATTGCCAGCTTCCTGAGAACTCGCTGGCATCTTCCTGGAACACATATTTCGACTTCATGGACTCCCTTCCAAGATCATATTAGAGAGGGGACCTCAATACATCTCTCAATTCTGGAAAAACTTATGCTGTATTCTAGGAATCCAACGTGCCCTCTCTTTAGGTTATCATCCACAGACTAACGGAGCTACCGAACGTGTGAACCAGACCCTGGAGCAATACCTTTGTTGTTTCGCCACCAAGATACAGGGCGACTGGTCACTCTTAATACCTGTGGCTGAATTCGCCTACAACAATTCTGATCACTCGGCAGTCAAGACCAGCCCTTTTTTTTGCAGCCAAGGAATCCACCCTTCGGTTCTACGTTCCATTCTCCACACATCCCACACCAGTACCAACAGTCGACTCCTGGATTGAAACTCTCATCAACGTACACAAGGAAGCCAAAGAACACTTAGAAAAGGCATGAACTCACACCAAGCGTTATGCGGACTCCAAAAGAAGACCAGGACCTTCTTATGCAGTCGGTGATAAGGTCTGGCTGTCCTCGAAACTACTGCCTCGACATTTACGACCAAACAAACTGGATCCCCGGTACTATGGCCCTTTTTCCATAAAGGAAATCATAAACCAAGTGACATTCCGGCTCAAATTGCCAGACTCCTGGAAGAAGATTCATCAAGTTTTTCACACTTCTTTATTAAAACCTTACGTCCAGTCCTCCCGGAAGTCCTTCAAACCCAACCCCGCACTTGTGGATGACCAGCTGGAATATGAAGTATCCAGAATATGCGACTCCAGGTATAAACGGGGTCAACTTCAATAACTGGTTGAGTGGAAAGGATATCCTCCTAGTGAAAGAACCTGGGAACCAATTTCAAATCTGAATACCCCTCAATTGCTCAGAAGATATCATCTCATACACCCGGGCAAACCTGGTGGGACAGATTTTCGGAGGAGGCATGCTATTGTGATCCATAGAACGCGTCCCTTTTGGACTTCCTGGTCTCTATTACAACGGGGCTTGCACTCCTTGGTACTTCCAACATGGCCGTCTAAGGTGGTACACTCTCCACCAGCCTCCACGTCAGACGTAGCTCATTCTACAAAGAGACCACGCCCCCGCGGCCCCACGCATCTCAACGCTACCGCTTGCAGTGGCTAGACGTGTGCTTCGTAGTTTGCTGTAATTAATCTCTAGTTTCCTGGCTCCGAGACCCTCGATTTCCCCCTCTTCCCTTCCTCCCTCCTTACTCTGCCTTGATTCCCGGATCTCGTGTACCACCTCCGAGTACACCTCCCTCGTTTCCTGGACTTCCTGGAGACTCCGAGTACCCCTGGACGCTGAACGCACGCTTTAACCAGAAGAGGCTCATGCAGGCTTGTACCAAACCCGATCCGTACGCAAGAAGGCTCCTTCCAAGAATTCCTGCAAGGATCGAACTCAGGTGAGAAAGGGGGAAATCCGTGACAGCTCTGTTTCCCAAAATTCCATTTATGAGTCATGAAACGCAGAGAGGTTCCACTTGTAAGATGAAACTCAGTAATATGATCAAATTTGACAAGAACCATCTCATTGGATGTACCATGTGGAAAAATGGTAAAAAGAAGCACTCTTTCCATTGTTACATCAATTACACCAATCTCCATATTCAAGATATGTCATAACATAACTCAACATGTTACACCTATTCTCAAAATGAATTGTAATACAGCTGTTTTAGATATAGAGCTAACCAGCTGAATTAGAAAGCCTTTGATTTGTTTAATTCTTTGAACATTGTGCCCGTCTAAAATACCAATAGATGTTATTTCTAGATTAGTTTTCATTTTCAAAGCTCATCATTACAGTATTAAATTAATCATATTGGGAAAAGGTAGACACTAAACCAGTACTCAATGTTTTTCTGCTCTAAATACAGTAAGACTTCAAGACCAGTGAAAGAATCCTTCATGATATAGGGGCACAAGGAAAAGGGCAGCCACCATCCACGCATCCACACCCCATGTTTACATGTGTTTGCCTGAGATGACTACCGTGGTCAACCAGCAGAGATTTACAAGGTAAGCATGGTGTGCGTGTGGAGTACAGTCCTTACTGCACTCTGGTAAAACCCCACACTCTTATTACCTAACATTCTATAGCGACATGCGTTGAACTCTTGTGTATTTTCTCCTCTCTCCATCTGGCCGACCTGCGTTAGTCAGACTTTTATTGCATAAGCCTTTTTGTATAAGATTAGACTTATCTCACAATTAGCCCATCTATCTTAAGTTAAACACACTTTGCACCTAGCATATTTGTGTAAGTTAGACTCCTCTTGCATCTAGCCTATTTTCTACAAGTTAGCCATATCTCCCATTCAGCCCATTTTGCTTTCAGCTAAACCCACTTGCAGCCAGCATATCAGTGTAAATTAGACTAATCTTGCATCTAGACTATTTTGTACAAGCTAACCATATCTCACATGTTAGCAATTTTGTCTAATCTAAACACACTTTGTATCCAGCCTATTTGTGTAAGTTAGACTCATCTTGCATCTAGACTGATTTTCCAATTCAGCCATATCTCACATTTAGCCCATTTTGTTTTCAGCTAAACGTACTTGCACCCAGATATTTTGTATAAGTTAGACTCATATTACATCCAACCTATTTGTACAAGTAAGCCATATCTAACATTTAGCCCATTTTGTTTTCATCTAAACACACTTGCACCCAGATCTTTTTTATAAGCTAGACTCATCCTGCATCTAGCCTATTTGTACAAGTTAGCCATATCTCACATTTAGCTCATTTTGTTTTCAGCTGAACAGACTTTGCATCCAGCCTACTTGTGTAAGGTAGACTCATCTTGCATTTAGCCTAATTGTACAATTTAGCCATATCTCGCAATTAGCCCATTTTTTTTTGACTAAAGGCACTTGCAACAAGCCTATTTGTAAAAGTTAAAATCAGCTTGCATCTAGCCTATTTGGACCAGTTAGCCATATCTCACTTTTAGGAAATTTTGTCTAATGTAAACACACAGTTCATTCATCGTATTTGTTTAGGTTACACTCATCTTGCATTTAGCCTAATTGTACAAGTTAGCCAGATCTCACATGTAGCCCATTTTATTTAAGCTAAACAGACTAAATATAACTCACCCATACAACCACTTACTCAATGAAAGTGTGTAGACAGGACAATATGATGGTTCCTGATAAAGTGATATGGGAGGTGATGAGTGTCAAGTGGATTGGTCTTGGTTGGCAGCAACTTTAAACCCAAGTCATGAATCCCGAAAACGTACATGTAGACTCTAGTACCCACAGCTTTCCAACTTGTCACCTTGAACACAAGAGGTCATAAGCACTTATCCACTAATCCATCTGTGGGTCAATTATTAAGAAAATTAGACCTAATTTTCCTCCAGGAGACTTGGCTGATGGAAGTTCCCATAATGGATGGATATACTGTGACTGCATAATTGGCAAGCAAGGGCATGAGGGGAAGGCCAAATGGGGGCCTTATGACTATGTGTAGATCTGGTATCAGCCTCTCATTGAATTGATGCCCTTACAACTTTTAATTAAGCAATAAGCCCCGAGCCACGGGGGCATTACAGAGTCAGGTAATGCCCCAGAGCCTATAGTTATAGACCCGAGTGAAGCAAGGGCCTTGACGAAGGACCCGGAGCATAACCTGACTCGGTAATGCCCCTGCGGCGAGGGGCTTAGTGCTCTTATTACCCCGGCCCGCAAGACCAGGGTACCAATAGCATTCTTTCTGTTCTGAAATGTTGTGACGTTTCGGGATGAAAATAAATAAATAATAAATGTGAAAAGAAATGGCCATCGGGAGTGGATGCGCTGGGGACAGAAGTGTTACTAGCACGTTCGCTCCCGAAAAGGGAGAAAAAATAAGGTATGTGGTGTTGGGAGGGTAGGTAGGGGACAGTTTGCAGGGGATGGGTTGGAAGAAAGAAAATACTTACTTGAATCCCCGGCGGGGGACGATGGCAACCTCCCGCCGTGTGGAGGCTTGGGGCGGGAATTGCCCCATTTTGAGCCTCCTCATTGGCTGAGGGGCTGCCATGCCCCCTGTCAGGAAGAAAGGATAGGAATCCTGGCCGAGGGATTCCAGATCGGGTAAAGCCCCAGGGAGGGCCAATCAGAATGTTTGTTACATTCTGATTGACCCTCGCCGGGTACTCATTTTCAACATTTACTAGCATGAGGGCATAGAGCAGTTAAACTCTTTTCTTGAAGCCTTTCCACCTTTTCTATGGAATGGATGGAGTCCCATAAAGATAGGAACCTCATTGCGCATGGTGATTTTAACTCAACTTGTCTTGATTTAGAGGCAGATGAAGCCCCGCCATCCAAAATATTGACATGGGATAACACTGACTTTGTGGATTCCCAATTGTTGGGTTTGAATGGTAGCAAATGGAAAAACTGTTTAAATAACATGGGGTTGTATTTCCTGAATGGTACCGCTAATGTAGACACAGGGGAATATTTTACCTGCCAGAGTGGTAACAAGAGGTCTGCCCTGGATTATATCTTTCTTGACAGCTTTCTGATGACCAAATGTAGAGATTGTAAAATCACGCAAAATTCCTGGAGCGATCACAACTTAGTGACTTGCTCGTTCAATTGACCTATGGGAAGAGGTTGAGAGAAGTATGATGTAGACATTGGGGTTAACCCGGCCTCCAATAGAATTAAATGGAATCAACACAAGGCTCTGCTGCTTGTGCAGAGTAATGGTTTTGTAGTGACATCTGTGAGCACACTATCAGCTCCTCCCCTTTGTGTACTCATTGTCTATGCCCCACCACTGCAAAACCTGAATGCCTTTGCCCTGCGATCTGGCCAATACTTAAACTTCAGTAAATTAAAAGCATGTCCCCACCTTCTTTCACTTCTTCCTTAACCAGGGAGTTTCCTTCACTCCTGTCTATGGATGCTATGCAGTCATGTACATAATCCCGCCTCTATTTTCTCTGCAATGAACTCTGATGGGTTTATGGTCCTGCATTTCACCACTTCTATTACTGGGTCTGTTACTATTACCTCATTCCCAGAAGCTCTCTGTGTTGTCAGTGTTGATTTAGTTTTTTCCAGTATTGTAAATAATGCATGTTCCACGTATAGAACTACTGGGCTCCCCATAGTTACTGTGGAAGCCTTCTTAATAACAAATGTAGCAGCAGCAAGTGCCTGCTTACATGGGAAATGTCCCTGCATAACTGCATCCAGTGACCCACTGCAATATGCAAGTGGCTGGTGTCCCTGTCCCTTTTTCTGTATCAGTACTGCTTTCATTACTTTTATATCTGAATGTGAGAACAGGTGAAACATTTCTTTGTAATTGGGAGTTGCTAACACAGGTGCATGTGCTAATGTTTTTGCTCATCAAAGCTTTCACCCATTTCAGCTGTACATTTTCTGTGTGTTTTATTCTGTGCTTATTTTAGTGCTTGCAACAATGGCCTGGTGTATGTGGAATAATCAAAAACCCATGTTCTGCATTAGTTGCACAAGCCCCAAAACAGCTGCATCACTTTTACTGTTTTTGGTTGTGGAGTTTTGTGTATGGTCTCTACTCTTTATGGTGTTATTTTTCCCTCATCTGCAGACACAATCTGTCCCAAGTACACCACCTCTTTTTGACAGTATTGTAATTGCTCTCTGTCCGCTTTGTATCCTTTGCCTGCTAGCAAAGTCAGTAGTCCTTTCTACACTCTTCATCTGTTGGGCTGCTCATCAATAAGTCATCAACCTACTGTATAAATGTGCTTGCAACCTGCAAATTGTGCAAGTCCATTTGCATTACTCCGTTGAAGATGCAAGGCCCTTAACAGTACCCCTGAGGCAGTCTGGTGTGTTCCAATTTGGTCATGCGATTCATAAATGTGGTGTGATACCTAGAATCTGTCGATAGTGCAATGGAGAAAAATGTGTTTTTTAGTCAACTACTGTGAAATTGTTTGCATCCACCAGAATACTGCAAAAACTGTCACAGGGTTGGGGACCAATAGATACTCTGCCTCAAAAATATTAATCAGAGGGAGTAAATTCTGTATAAAACACCACGCCCCTCCCTGTGTTTTCTTGATCAGATAGATAGCTGTGTTGCAAGGTGATGAAATCACCTGTATTATGCCTTGCTGCCATAGGGCATGCAGTCTCTTGTATATACCCTCATCTGCTTCTAAAAAAAGTGTGTACTGCTTTATTTCAATATCTGGTTCGATATGCCCAACAACCCCATGACCCGACCTCCGGTCGACAGTCTTGATGCACTCAACCTCTCTCAACATACCACTGGTCCAACTCACTCAGGTGGGCACACCCTTGATGTGATCTTCAGCAACTATGACCTCATTTCTATATCCAGCCCCAAACCACTTATCTAGACAGACCACTCAGCCATCCCTTTCTCTGTACACAGACCAGCCCCTCCTCCCACAGCTCCCCCAGCCCCCACTTTTGTTCATAAATGCTGGAACAAAGTCAGGTACTCCCTGACCTAGTTGAAGTCCTGCTACTCTGTCCCCCAGCAACGCTGTCCTGTAGTAGACCCTTAACCATTGAATCCTTTGACTTCTGGCTTAAAGAACCGCCAATTCCTCCCAACCCCTCATGCCCGCAGCCTCATGCAAAGGACTGTCCCCCAAATAGTTCATGCCCCACTTGAAGACATTAAAAAGAAACAAAATAACTCTCTTGAACGCAAATGGCGAGCATCTAAAACCAATCTCAGCAGATCCATGTTTGCCTCCACCACCGTAAATACAAATCCCAGCTCCGAAAGGCCAAAAAAGCTGATTACAATAAACACATTCTGAACTGTGGCAGCAGCAGCAAAGAACTCCACAAGATCATCTCCGAATTTGTGAAGCCCACTTGCACATCTGCCCAACTGCCCAAACCACTCCCACACAAACACTCTGCAACTCCCTCTTGCTATATTTCTACAACACTGCCATTGACAGGATGGCAACCCTTAACACCATATTTTTTTACCCTCACCCCCTGCCATATATCTACCCCTCCTGATCCTGTTGCCCCGACGCCCACTATGCCAACCTTCAACTCCTTGCAACCAATCTCAAGAGACATATTCCTAGACCTACTACACAGCAACAGACCCTCCAGATCCCCCCTGGGTTCCTGCCACGCCTCTCTTCTGAAAGAAATAGTCTCCTCTACTTGCGCAGGAGAGCATGCAAGATCCATATTAAACTACTCCCTCACCTCAGACACCTTTCCAGAAGCCTTTAAAATAACGCATGGCAAACTGCTTCTAAAAAAGCCATCCCTCGACCCCATTAACCCTAAGAATTACAGGCCGATCTCCAACATCAGATTTCTTTCGAAACTCATTGACTGGACTGCGTACTCCCAGCTCAACTGCTTAGTAGAATCCAGCAAACTTCTCAAGCCCACACAATCGGGCTTCAGACCGCGCCATGGAACAGAAACCACTCTGATCTCAATCTGTGATGATCTCAATGTTGCGGCAGACTTTGAGGGTTGCATAGCACTGATTCTCCTTGATCTGTCAGCAACCTTTGACACTGTTAACCGTTCAATCCTCCTTGACTGCCTCCACACCCTGGGAATCCGTGGCTCGGCACTCAAATGGATTGCTTCCTTCCTCAGCAAAAGGAAACAAATCAACTTACTCTCCCCTTTGGTCTCAACTGCTCGTACTGTAAACACTGGAGTACCCCAAGACGCCTGCCTCTCTGCTCTCTTTTTCAACCTCTATCTGACCACTCTACCAGGAATCATCCATGCACGCAACCTCTCCTGTTACAACTACACCAAAGATACCCAAATTATCCAGAGAATTCCCAAAACAAGCACCAACCCATGTACCGACCTTGATACATGTCTCACTGATATGGACTGATGGATGACAAGTAACCACCTCCTTTTGAACCCTGATAAAATGGAAATCATGGTGTGCGGCAATACTGCTCTTCCCCCGCCACTGCTCCTTTTGCCCCCCTCCCTTAGCCCGCCCCTTCTTCCAAAATAGTCAAAAACATTGGCGGTACTATGGACTCAGGCCTAACCCTCTCCCGTCAGATCAATATTGTATTAAAATCCTACCACTGCCACCTCAAACTCCTTAGATGCATTTTTCCTTACCTCACCTATCCCAACAGACTCACTGATGGTATGTCTATTTTGTCGAGACTGGACTATGCCAACTCCTTATACCTAGAGAACTGGCATACCAACATAACAAACTCCAAAGAGCCCAAAACGCTGCTGCCAAACTCACTTGCTCCTTGTCGGACAAAGGGCCACCTTCAAAACCCTATGCCTTACCCACCAAGCAGTGTACAAGACCAGACCAACGTACCTACAAGAGAAGATAAAACCCTACCTCCCATCATGCTCCCTAATATCAAGCACTGGCCTCTTACTAGTGATTCCAACCTCCAATTCTGCCAAGATTGGATGATCTGCCTTCTCAACCTTGGCCCCAACTCTGTGGAACTCACTCCGCCCACACATTCAATACACCCATGACTACATGGCCTTCCGCAAAGCTCTAAAAACCTGTCTCTTTCCATAATGCCGATTAAGACCATATAAGGCCACTGAGACCTTGCAACCTGCAGACAAATGTTCAAGGAGATACCAAGCAATGACACCTATGAAAGTGACTATTAAGTCACTAATAAGGTCACTCTGAACGCAGAAGTCGCAAAACGTGTAAATGAAATCTGGCACAAAGGGCTCATCAGAATAAAACCTCCACTCCAGACACTCACCTCTCCTATCACTATGCTCACTCTCTACTCTACATCTACACACAATAAAGTGCAGCTACCGCCCTCAATAAATTTTGGCCTAGCTGCTCACATATGAACAATGCTCCATGAACACCTCAACATCCTGCTAATAGCGGCTATACCCCATGAAAAATCAGCCTAACTGCACACATAAGCGTCCTACGCAGGTTTTACAGAGCCAGAATCCAGTCTCAGAGACCAACCTCCAGACTGCACACATTCAACTGATCTCAATACCACCACACCTAATGCTAGGATGCAGCTATCATCAGGCAATCGGGCAATTGCATCTGCTGCGCACATAATGAGTGCACCCAAGTACCCAATGATACCCTATTTCTCTCAACTGACCTGGCCTTCGGTCCCTGAGGGCATTCAACCAACAAGTGCTTTGAGGTCATTGCAATGATATATAGAGCACTATATACATGCCAAATAACACAACATAACAGGTCCCCATTAGCCTCAAAGGGGGTGACTCCACCCTGGGAAGAAGGGATGAATACCCTTGATTCATCACAGGAGGTATTATCTAAACGTTGCATTGGTGGAAGTGTGATTATGACAAGGGCACACCATGTCCTAGGGCAAAAAATATGCACTTTCAATGGATTGTTACAAAAGGGCAAACTGCTACGAGCAGGACAAACACAGTTGTGGTGTAAACATGTATTGAAAATATATATTTTTTCCACTAGGGTAATTTTTGCTGTATTGCTAATTGGTGTAAAATGTCTGTATTACCGCCCCTGGGGTCTTCAATACAATCAAAAGAGCATTAGCTAAAACTAAAAGACTGAAATACACTTTTGCCCATTTTTAATTGTCACTTCCATTTTGGCACCAAAAGAAGAGTACCCTATGCCATTGGCAAGCGTTTACATGACGTGTGTACTTAAAAGGGGTCATTAATGGACTGTCCTTGTTTTATTTTGTACAAAGATCCTTGCTAGTTATACCTGTCTATCGTTCTCTTTCAGCCCTCAGACAAATCTGCATTTCTGTTCTCCCTGGGATGCCAATTAGGATATTCTCTGTGGATCATTATGAGAAGGTTAAATGGCATAAAGTATGCTTCAAAGTAGTCGCTGCTTCACTAAAATCCATCTAAAAAGCAGTATAAACCTGGTGATTCAGGCAAATGTAGGCCACGGTGCTCCACGGGAAAGAAAACACGCTAAGGAGGTAGTTTAAAAAGCTCACAGAATTAAATTAAATACGTTTGCCAGGGAATATTAATAATCTCTGCCTAAAATTATGGAAGCTTTGTGTATTTTGTTAGTTGTAACTGTGTTACAATGCTTTTCATGCCTACCTTTCTTAAACTATCATATATGAAAGTGTGCTGTTATAAATGTTTAACGCTGCTACATCTAAACAATTTGTATTTCATTTTATCAAAACAAAACATTGGGTACTATTCAAACAGTCTGTTACAACAGTAATGAACTGTCATTTGTAAATGTAGGCCACTTTTCAATTTTGCCCAACACAATTATATGCCGCATTCTGACCCTGGGTGCAGAACACATACACCACACATTGCTGTTCGCTAGTGTTCACAAACAAGCATTTCTGCCCTGGGCATGTATGCATTGTTTGACACTGATGCACAAAAGGAAGGCCATCCTGTAGCAGTGTGATTGGGGTGCAGATCTGTCTACCCATAAGGTACAGATCGAGCTAGGTGGTGATAGCATTACTTTCGAAAGAGTTTTTACAAACAAGTGCCAGTCAATGTAAAGTCAAGCAATAACATCACAAAGAAGCCTAATTTTACCACACGTGTACACGTCCAAGCCATCTCCACACTTCTCAAAAAACAGGATTCAAATAGACACCATGAAAACAGGCTTTTCCACCTTGACCACAATTCAACGATTTCAGAAATGTTCTCCGTTGGTGAAATAATTTCACAGATGGGACTTTGTAACATTGCAATATTACTCAATGCACTGAATTTCCAACACCTGATAAGTATGTAATGCTGTTAGCTAACTAGCTATCGCTACCCACCTTAATGTGCAGATTAAAAAGTTACAAACACATTTTAAGAAATCATATTGGACATATAGAGATGGAGCGCGTAATACAGGTGCATGGATAAATGTTACCAATGGCCAGTGACCATGGCTACAGCCATGGCCAGTCTCCAAAATCCATGGGGCATGCCCCAATAAGTATGTCAGAGTAGACATTATCCTTGCTGAGGGCCAGGCCCACTGCCCAGGCACCAAAGTAATATCACTATTTTGCGCACTTAGATTCTGACACTTTCGAAAAAAGTAAGACACGGGACAGATTTGCAAAAGCATGCTTTCACATCCTTGCTGATGCTCCTCACATAAGTTTGTTGCAATCCTGTCCAGCATGAACAGCATTTGTTTTCCTCCTTTTCAAACCTAGGGCTTTGGCCATGCTACATGCATCAATAATCAAATCACAATACACATTTGTCGTTGTTCAGTGACAGGCCCACTGCCCAGGCACCAATGTTATATCACAATTTTTTGTACTACATTTTGAAATTTTGGGAACAATAAAACACAGGACATATTTGCAGAACCATACTTTAAGGTCCATGCTGATGCTCCTCGCAAAGGTTTGCTGCAACCCCGTCCAGCACTTCCGGCTGTAGCCACAAGCAGATTTTTCTTTCCCATTCAAACCTATACCGATTTAAAGAAACACATTATCAGATAGCCAGTCCCTGGTAGCCATACCCAAGTTGACTGTCCCTTGTTACCATGGCCACAACCTATAAATCAGTCAAAGCTAGAGTATGACTCTTCAAAAAAATAAAACATATTAGAAACCATGCTTTCGGGTACTTACCAGTGCTCCTCACACAAGTTAGCTACAAATCCGTCCATGTTTTATTTTTTTTAAAGTGTCAAAATATACATACAAAAAATAGTCATATAACCTAGTCCCCACTTTCCATTAAAACTTTGCACAAACATTCAAAGTTCGGCCTGTAATTGTTTTGCAAACATTTGTGCAGACTTGTCAAATGGCACCAAAGTTAAAAGCCATCTAAAAATGTTGAGACCCCCTTTAATTTTATCGCCTCTTGACAAAATCCAACCAAACTTTGCAAACATGTTAAAAGTTGGGTATAAAATGTTTCTGCAAACTTGTGCACAGGTCTGTCAACAGCACCAAAGGTATACGCCTTTCAAACATGTTGGGACCCCCTCTATTCTTTCCTCCTCTTAATGAAACAGCACTAAACTTTGCAGAACCATTTGGGGTTGGGTCTAAAATGATATTTATTTCCAAATGTCATTCAGTTTCATTGAGTGGTGCCAAAGTTATAAGCCATTCAAAAACTGCTTTTCACTGACCCTTTAAAACAGAAATATGCAAGGATGTCCCCACACTTTTGTCAAGTTTGTGAGCATCCTAGCAATGTTCCCAAAAATCTGAGATGTTTGCCGATTTCAGAGAAGAAAAAAAAGATGTTTGGCTTTATTTGGCCATATTCCACCCCATCCTCATCACCCTCACCTCCCCAGAGATTGTTTAATTACTTTGACAAGTGTAATGTGTGTTTTTAATATGTTTTTAAATATGTTGTGTTCTTTAATATGTTTTTTTAATATATTTTTACTGCAATGTCCAAGGATCGCAGGCGCAGATCGCGATTCTAACATGTCGCCCGTTTCAAATGTTTTCACACACCTCATGTTTTTACCTGGCCAATCAGTGGGCGCGTCTGATGTCTGTGAATGTTGTGGGGCTCCCTGATCAGTTCAGAAGTGTCCGTGGACACCAAATCAGTAAGTGAGTCCAGGGACTGGATGTACATATTACACATTTTGAAAAGTGTGAGGGGTGTCAGATATTTAGAAACACCCACCATGTTGGATCTGGTGGACTGTGTCCGTCGTCCGCAGATATCGCGATATGGGAAAGTCTGGAAAACACATTTGGGGTTATTTGGTGATGGAAAGAGGGATGGCGAATAGTGGGGAGTGGAAAAAGATGATATGGGGCTATTTATGTAAGTTGAAAAGGTTGGGCAGGTGTCGTAGTGGTCCGCGGACACTGCAGTAGTTCACAGACAGCGCCATTAGAGGACAGCTTGGAAAAGACATTTGTGGTCATTTGATGGCTGAAAGAGGGTGTTGAAATTGCAGGGAAGTGGAATGAATGTAATGTGGAGCTGTATTTATAGTTGAACAAAGGGTTTGGAAATGCTGCCGAGCCTGCGGTCAATTTCGGTGTGCGTAGACATAATTTCGATTGCAGGGCATCAGGGTGAGTTTTATTAATTGACGGTGTATGGTGCGTACTTGTTATACAGTTAATTGTATTGTGGTGGTTGAGGGCAGTGGCCAGATTCTGGGGGCATGGCCAAAGGCCATGGCCCCAAGAATATGTGCACTGGGCACAACCACCCCAGTCGTAATATGTGTAATTATAGGTCATGAAGTAGGAGTGCAAAGTATTTGTAATATGCAGGAATTATGTATTTGAACTTTATATGGTACTTATGAGGATAGTGCTCATAGAATAAGTATTAGATTATAATTACTGTGGTTACTTACTTTATAGCGGTATGACGCTGGAATCTCTGGTTTATTTTCTGTGGAAAAATTAACTGTGTAAATTGTTAAGCAGGATAGTTTAAAAGCTGTCAGTGTATACAATTTTACATATACATTTTCTGACCCTCATAAACAGTACATTTTAAGTACTATGTTTGGTACAACATTAGTGTATGACACACTGCTATTGTTTTGACATTAAATAATCATTGGGTCATTGGGAAAAAAAATCTGTGCTCTATTAAAAAAACCTGATTACAGTTATTTGAGTGGAAGGGTGAGACTATGTTTGCTTAAAGTATGTTGTGATTAATGGAATTCTTGAACTAGTTCGATACCTGTTGGTGTATTCTAACTACATTAGAGGTTAGAAGATGTTTTTTATCATATAGGAATTGAGATGGCGTATTTGAAGTGTTTCAGAATGAAGGGTGTTTTTCAAGTAGTGAAATACCTGTTGGCATATTGTAGCTAGATTCTAAAAGTACTATTGCAGTACTATGGTTGTATTTAAATACATGCTGGCATATTTTAAATGTTAATTGTGCTGTAGTTTAGTGACTAAATTTGGGTTGAAGAAATATTAAGTAGGCATTTGTTAAAAATGCTGGTAACCTATGTTTTGGAGTAACGGAGGTATTGTTACGTTAAAGCCAACCACTTCTTTTTTTTACATATGCTGTTTAGTTCCCTGAAGTGGTTGTGGCACCAGTGTGGTATACTATACCTACTGTTGTGAAGGTTTTCTTTCCAAGAAATACTGGGCTGTGTGTGAAGCCTTTAAGCTAACAGTTATGTTTGGTAACATATGCATTGTCCCTTTGAAGCCTTTGTATAACATATTGGCTATGTGAGTTTATTTGTATTGTGGAATGATTGTCTGAATTGCTAAAAGGGCATAACATGCCATGATTTGCATTCTTCTGAAGCTGCTGAAATGCAAGGGATTTAGAATTTGGTATGGATAAATTAACAAATCGCTCATTAGGGATGTGCTCTTGTGATTCTGCTTTCTCTCTCTCTCTCACTCTCTCTTGCTGATTTCCTCATTCTGCTGCACTAACTGGTTACCTGGCCACCATCTAAACCTTATGTGGACCAGGTACCCTCATGACCAGTAGACCTATGCACTGTCTCCGGCCCAACACACACTATGGAATGTATCTGCAACCCCAGGGTGCCATTCCTATTTGCACTTAGTTAGAGCCAGCCATACCAGCATCAATTACTGGAGGTTGCTTATTGCGGTCTCCCCTTCCGTCCCCTGGCACTTCTGCTCTCGTTTCCCCTTGCACTTGCATGACATGAATGACACAAGGCCTAGTAAGATTATTTGTTCTGTTTTCCTTGTTTTTTCCTTCGTTGTCTTGTTGCGCCTGGAAACACCTGTGTACAGGTGCATTATAAACAACTTATATTATATCATTGTTGTTTCGTTCCCTGGCCCTCAACCCTTTTTTGGTCTTGTGGTGATGGGCACACTTTTTTTTGGCTGTAGGCGCTTCACAAATAATAAAGAAATAAATTAATAAAGTAAATGAAGTCTGGACCGACTGGAAAGTAGGCACTATAATAAGTGGCTGCAGATTGCAATAGACCAAACGTTTATGTGCCACAGTGTTAGCCAATATTGAAAGAATGGGTAAAGGAATTTGTATTGCCAATGTGCATTATGAACATGCACCTCTGGCCTTTGTACATTTGCATCTTACTGTGGAGCGCAATGAGGGGCGCGTGCATAAATGCAGAAATTGATATGATTGCGGGAATAGATGTACACAGAAGCTAGTAAGCCTGTACTCCACTTTTCATGTCTCTACACTTTTACGTGATCACTGTATGTGTCTTTTCATCACTATTATCCCTTCAGTTTCCAGCAATTATGCCGGACAAACTCAAATGACTTTGTGGTTGCATTAAGGATGACATCCAAGTCCCTTGCATTACCCACAAGGCTGTCTGTGGCATGGGAAAACAGTACCTGCAGCTACTTCTGACAAGTCTCTGCTGGGGAAATGCTTCTCATAGCAGAGAGCAGGGGGCAGATGACTATTGACGTATTGGGAAATCCGTGCCTGTGTGGACCTCGCCTGAGGTTATCTTTGAAAGAAAATGTAAATGTATTGGGAACAGGCACGTCAATACCTGAAAATGGAAGTAAATATTGTGATATGAGTTTTACTTGAAATATTTAGTTGTTTTTCAGTACACTGATTTCCAGTAATACTGTTCATTTTTGTGGCATGTGTTTACAAAAGAAAACGGACTCGGCCACGCTGTGAACGCTACATGAAGGGTCTCATTGTTATGTGTCTTTGAATAACCTGCACTAAGAATTTGAAGGACTAAATGTTTCAAAAATCCACAAAGAAATTATAAGATTCTCTAATTTGAAAGCTGACATGGGAAAGAAAAGTTCCTATTTTAGAAAACTGTGCTTTGAAGTGGTTGGTCCTCTGCTATATCGGAAGAATGTATTTGCAAAATGCAATGTAAGCAAGATTTTAAATAATATTTATTGAAGTATGGATTGAAAGTGTGCTGTGTGCCATGTGATGATCAATTTGATGGATGAATGTTCAATTTGACGCAAAGAAAAGACATTGGGCCTCATTACGACCCTGGCGGAATTCGCGGTGCTAAATGCACCGCGGAGCATGGCGGAAAGCCGCCGATAGCTCCATGGGGGTTGGCGGATTTACCACCCCATGCCGACCTTGGCGGAGCGGTAAATCCCCAATCCCCATTTTACCCTTCCCCATTCCCATTCTTGCCCCATAGGGTATAATGGGAGTGGGGAAGGAGTTAATTACGCCGCCGTAAAGTACGGCGGCGTAATTAACAACGAGGTCCCTTAGCGCCATGGTTTTCTCCGCCCGGTAAAACCAGGCGGAGAAAACCTCCATGGCGCTAAGGGAACTCGTAGTAGGGCGGACGGGTCCGCCGCGATTACCGCTGGCGGTATCCCACTCCGCCAGGGTCGTAATGAGGGCCATTGTACGTGTTAATTGGAACTTAAATGTATAGACAAAATAAGAATGTAATGTGTATATTTAACTATACAGTTGTCCCTGGAATATGTTTTTGCATTCTCAATTTTACATAGTTATATAATCCCGATATGCACGTGTCATGGGTAAAGGGTACCGGCTGACGGCTTCTTCAACGGCATTTCAACAATAATTATCAACAATGGATATGTGATAACAATCATCTGGGATGATCGCCAGACAACAATCTGTCCTTTCACGGTTGCAGTAACAAGGAGCATCATGGGAGCATATAGGTTCTAGAAACGTGCAGATGTGAAAGTGTTGCATTTATTTCAATTTCAAAACACTAGTTTATCCTCTATAATGGTGCGCCAATTGCATAGATTACTTGTCGGTCATGGAAGATAATTGTTGGTGAGGAACACAAAGACTTGTATTATTCGATTGATGATGGGATTTGGCATCAGAAGAGCCACCATTATCAGTTTCACTAAAAATGAGAATGATGTGAAGTTCAGTAGCTATGGAATGTGTTCAAAAATGTTACACAGTTTTCATGGACTTAATTGAATGTTTTCATCATTGTGTCAAAATGAAAAGTGCCTGTTGCGGTCCCGACTATTGCTGTTTTCTTCAAAATAAAATGTTTCTGTCGTTTTTGTAAAAAGAAACAAAGGTGTTGCCTGTGTTGTTGATGTGTGTGTTTAAGTTCCTTGTTCTGCGTTAGATAACTTCATGATGTTGGTGATGACAGGGTACGTTTGGCTATGCTGCCCACTAACATCATTGAAATAGGTGGTGCGCATTCTGAGCATATAGTGATATTAGCGTTAGGGGCAGACAAACGTAGTCAGTGCTGCGAGGGCCTTTGAAGTTAGGGTGATAGAATCGTGTTGAGTCTATCTACTTTTTTGAGAAATGTAAAGTAGATGGAGTTTATAAGATTATTTTTTTTATTATATCTTTTTAACCATGAAAGGTGGTTCCAAAAGGAACCTTTTTGTTGTTGTTTTTTTTTAATTTATTTTTTGCAGGAGAGGTCAGATTATATGGTGGGCATGGAAATGAGGGAAGGGGCACCAACCACAAATATGGAGAGGCAGGTGGACAGGGGAAGATGTTGCATGTATTTTGCATCTAAGGTAGGGGCAGTCTTTCTCATGCTCTTTGATTACAGCTTCAAAAGCAGTTTGAAATTGCTCCCCCCACCAGAGTAGTGTGTTGCAGTATATACAGAGGACTGTTGTCTTCGAAAGATATGGATCAACAGCCACTTTTATCACTTGCAAGGTAGCTTGTGGTATTTTGTGCCCCACTGAAGTAGGATCTGTGGTTACAGTATTGGTTGAGTAAGGTGAGGTGGAGGAAGATAGCCTACTACTTCCTAAGAAAGGGACAACCGTTCTGAGAGCATTGCGGTGGTTGTATTGTGTGTGGTGGCACATAGAGGTGGTCCCATAGAGTACTGTCCAGGTAGTCTGCGACTGAGTAAAACATTGCACTCAGTGGATTTCACTTCGGTAGCTTTAGCCCTTGGTACATTCTGAAAAGTGGTAAACAACTGCCACACCCATGATTTTCTCTGGGTGCTAGAGGGAGGCACTTCCTGTACCTCATCTTCTTGGTCCTCTTCATTACTTTGTTGTGCAGGTCCTCCAGCTGGTGGTGGTGGAGGTGGCTGTTGGGCAGGAGGGATGGTAATAGGTGATGCCATTTTTTAAGATAAATAGCAGTTTTGCTAATATTCTTCAAAGTATGTGCTCTGTGCTAGATTGTCAATGGATAATGAGTAAAAATAGATGTAGGAGCTGTGCAAGGGTACATTTTGAGCTTGACGTTTCCTAGAACAGCAGACAATGCAGTTCCGAACTGTCTGTGAAGCACAGACCTGATCACGAAGTGTGGATGCTTTTTCAAACATGTCATCATGCCACACGCAAGCATGTGGTCATGGGACACTGTTCGGAAAGTGTGCAATGATGTCAGATGGTCGTGGACATAAACGAACACAAAAACACTGGTCAATAAGTTTGCTATATTGAGGTTTTTTCCCCAGTGCTAAGTTCACTTGCACCATGCAAAGTTTCTGTAAAATTGCCCTAAGACGGAAAGAAGGGGTTGTATTGCTCATTTATATCAACAGGTGGTGTTGATGGTGTAAGAACAGAATTTTAAAAGGCTTATTGTATTTGATATTATTTTATATTATTTTGTCAGAAGAGCTCGGTACAGGGTCGGGTAGACAATGTTTGAGCTGGTAGTTTTTAACAGTAGGGTACTACAGTAAATTGCTGTCTGTGCATCCCTTGGGATTAGTCCTTGTTCAGGTGGTGTTGAAAAAGCCACGTTTTGAGAGATTTTTGTAATTGATGAATTGTGGGGGCATTCTGAGCAGATACCAAGATAGTGTTCCACAGGGTAGGTGCGTCCAAAAGAGGAGGATTATTTGTGCTTCATTTCTTTGCGAATGAGTTGTGGTTCGAGCTGGATTGTCAATTTGCTGCATAATGGGATGTGAATCCAGATAGGTGTAGCTTGCCTGCCATGTATGCTGTTGTGCTACTCCTGACTGCTCTGTAGATGATGCATGTAGTCTTGTACAGTATCCTAGCTTTGAAAGGAAGCCAATGTAGATCACTCAGGATGGGGCATATTTGGTTGATTAGCTATGCACCCGTAATAAGCCCTGTTGCAGCATGATGGACTGATTTTAGGGAAGCCAAATGAATGGTTGGGGGTGCTAACATGATGGCATTGACCCTATCGATGTTCGAGATCACAGGTGCCTTCACTACAGTCCAAAAGCCCTGCAGAAGGATGAAGGGTTGAATTTGCAAAGAGGTCAGATTTGGATTAAAGCCATTTCAGCCTTCTTAGCTATCTATTTCTGGAAGTAAAAGCTGCGGTAAATGATGAGCATAAGGATTTAGATCAATCCGAGAGCTGCGGATCAAATCCTTCTAGGCACGTATCATTGAGCTATTGTTGAAAAGTCGTTGTTTTGCTGGAGTACAGGTGAGGACACATAAAGTTGGTGGTAGGCAGTCAACATCCAGGACTGAAAGATGGCTAAGTAATCGCTCAGATGAATGATGTCATGTGGGCTTTTTACTCTCATCTTCTTGTCTAGTAATGCATGGTGCTATTCCTTTCCTTTTCCTATAAGGCAGTGTCTAGGTGCAGTGCATTTCATATTTTATAATTTTCAAACTGACACAATATTTTAAGCTGTACCAAGCAAAGTATAAGTATTATGTTCATAAGGTGCACCTTTCCAAAATGTGATACCCGGCATCTTGCTGAAAAACCTCAACAAACTTATTGCACAACTCAACTCGCTCCACGGTGGGACGACATCTAAAAATGACCCTGATTCATGTACAAAATGTATAGATAAGAAACATATTGCATTATCTTATGTTTGCCCCACAGAACAAAGGACAATGTGAATTGCACATTACAATATTCTAGTTGTTACAGAAGGACTCTTGCAAGGTATGAATATGCACCTTTCTGATGGGTGACAACTGTCTACCTGGCATGTTATATTATGATATGATATAGTTTGTTGTGTTATGGTATGTTACTAGGATCTACACCACACTCTGCTGCCACTGGCATGGTTCCATGAGCTCTGACTTATCTGAAAAAAAGGGTGTGAGGTAGGTTAAGGAGAGTCGTGGAGGGATCGAAGACGCCTTTATGTTATGATAGCATTATGTTTTTTGAAAAATAGTTGAAAACATTCAACTAATCTTAAAAATTATAAATGTCTACATCATAGTAAATAAACTGTGGCTGGGACTCACAACTAGGTCCCATTGTTGTGAAGGGAAGCACTTGTCCACAAGTCCCTTGCTAAGAAGCTCAGTGTTATAACTTCATTAATACTGGAATGAAACACACACCCCATTCCTATGCAAACTATTACACTGCAGTGTTTCATTAGATTAGAATTCAATTTTGAAGACATAGCAGCCATGTACAGAATAGCTGAATTTGAGTAGAAAATCAGCAACACAGGACATTTTTACACTTTGCTGATGATTTGATTTCTAAAGAAACTTTCAATTCTAAAGCCATAGCAAATATGTCCTGAATAGGTGAAATTCTTCTCATTCTCACCAATGCAGGACATGTTTGCCATGCTTTTAGAATGCACTTCTAAAGAAAGACTGCTCTTTTACAGCTTTAATACGATGGTGTGTCTGTAGAATTGGATTCTAAAGACATAGCAGTCTTATGAAAGTTATACCACTACAGTGTGTCTTTAAAATGTGATTTGTTGATGCCAGTAAACAGGCAGGAGTCCACCCTAGCTGATGAGTGCTTACAGCCATGCTGGCGGGGGCTGGCATTTGATTTTTGCCACCAGGATATTGAAGTCTTCACATTTAAAATTTAAAAAAAAACATAGGTTTTGTGCACATATAGTTGCTCATTCCCCATTGTGAAATTAATTGTAATGTGTTTCATTTTATTTTTTTCAGTGTAGGCACAGTACTAGCAAAGATTTAGTTTGAAAATATTGTGTTCAAACTTGAACCTGAAGTAATGATCATGGTTGGAAATCTCTCTCTTTCAAATGCTACAAGTATTAATTTCACATCAATGGACTTCCAATCTTGTTTTCAGTGTTGTTGAGTTGTTGATGTTAGTGCATTGTAACAATCAGTGGGTTTGACTTGAAAGTCTGTTTTATGACATTGCAGCATTGCAATTTCTATTTACATGGGATGGGTTTCAAACACATGAACAAAGTATTCAAGCATCAGGTGTTAAATTTGAGCAGTGCCATTCATATGGTGGGAAGAGAGATGTTTACCGGAACCACAACATCTTAAGTTGTTAATACTGTCAATATGTACAGCCCCTGCTTGATATACAAATTAATTCACCAATCAGCCATGATTCTCTTATGAACTGCTATCTGTGACTCACTTCTTTCTGCTCACTACTCTACGTAATCTTCTCTCTTGGTTATTCCTGACTTGTCAGCACCTTTTGGCACTGCTGATCAATGATCCCATTCCCATTTCACCAAATCCTCATATTCCATCTCATGGACTGATCAAACATCATCTGTCCTTCCTCTTTATTTTGGTGTTTCCCAGGGTTCAGTCTTAGGTCCACTTCTATTCTCTCTTTATACTATTCCCCTTGCTTGTATTATTTCATCATTTGGTCTTTCTCACCCTTTTTATGTGGATGATACGCAACTCTTTCTCTTTTTCCCCTCCTTTTTCCTCCTTCTATTGATGTAGCTCTTATCTCCTGCCTTCTCGCTTTGCAGTCTTGGATTGAAGATCATTATCTCATCTAAACTCATCCAAGACTGAAGCTATTTACTTTACTGCCACGCCTGTACCTGCTCCTTTGTTTCTTCCTTCCATTTTATTCCTTCCAGCTTCTCTTAATATTTCTGCATCTGCCTGGAACCACATCAGTATTCTTGACTCTCTGCTTACATTTTCTTCTCATATCTCTGTCCTTGCCCACTCTTGCCATGTCCAACTTGTTAACATTCAGAAGGTTCAGCCCATTCTTTCATTTAATGCTACAAACATTTGTTGTTTCCTCTCTTTTCTCTCTTTTATTTTACTGCACTTCTTTGCTTCCTGCTTTTCTTGCTTTGCCACTCTTCACTCCATCTATAATTCGTCTATGCCCCTTCTTGTTTCTTTATCCTTATGCAACTCTATTTCTCCTGCAATTGCTTGACTCCAATGACTCCTTTTTGAATCGTGTTTCCACTTTAACTTCCTCAGTCTTGTTCTCAAATATCTTGATGCCTTTGCCCCTCTTATCTTTTCTCTTTGGTTTCTTTCTTCTTTCTGCCTTATGTTGGTGATGAGGTGGTCCAATCCCACGCACCTCCACCATTCCCACAGTGAATAATATCATGTGTAAGCCAAAGGGGGAGAGGCCCCTGGCCCCTCAACACCTTGCCTTATGATGTAACATAGAAATGTGCCTGCATAACATAGTCCACAGACCCGCCGATAGACACCATTTCGAATTAGAACAAAAGCCATTTTTAACTAGGGTCAAAAATCACCCCTCTGCAAAACACAGCTCTTGCCATCCCCAGCACCTCGTACAGAGAGCCCAAGCCCCACGCCTCCCTTCCCCACCGCCATAGCCCATAGCCCCGCCGATAGACACTATTTCATATTAGAACAAACACCATCTTTTGCTAGGCCCAAAAATCATCCGTCTGCAAAACACAGCTGTCCCCATCCCCAGCACCTCACACACATGAGCCCAAGCCCCACTGCATCCCTTCCCCACCAGCTCTACATGAGCTTTCTTCCGATGGATGTCCTATCATTTTATTGTTGCAACTGCATAACATCACTTCCCCAGAATGTGCTTGCCGCAGAGTGTGAGATTGAAGCAAGCCTCAGCACAAGTGCCCATCCATCTCCACAAAACTGAATATGCCCTTTCAACCCCCACCACACCAGATCAAGGACCACTATCCCACAAACCCTCTACTCTCTTTCATGCTGATACCCATCTGACCTCCTCATAATGACCATTCCCGAACACACACCATAGACTTAATCCTGTATAGAAGTATATCCTTTCCTATTCAAAACATGTCTGTCAGGGAGACCACCAGGGGGTGCAGATGAGATGGAAGCTTAATCCGTCGTCTCCCTCTCCAGGCTAACACATGCAGAGATGATCTGCAGTTAAAAAGAGATAAATGTCCCTGTAGTGTAACGCTCGGCAGCAGGAACCACTAAAGCAATAGCTGGGGAAGTCTCAACTAAAATCGCAGGAGCATTGGGACCGAAAACTTCGCCATGAGATCCCACCCCAGGCCTGGCAGTTAACACTGAAATATGGCAGCCGCACGCCGGGCTACTGGCTGGTAAGAGACCGGCGTGTCTCAGCCTGGTCGAGCCTGCATGGTCGGCGATGGGCCTCCAGAACAGAGGCCTGATGGTGCCCACTAGCAAGAAGTGCCCGGTGGGGGCATTGAGGATATTGGATCGACCGCGGCTCACCACCCCTCCCCCAACCATCAGTGCTCGCAACGCGCACATGAAGTGTGATCCAGAGTGGGTGTCGATGTGGCCGGCCTCTGCTTGCTGAAGTGAGCGGGTGGAGAGCCGTGAGGTGTGCCCTTTCCCCCAGCCCACGGTGTGGCTAGCCGGAAGGCCTGAGTGAGAGTTTGGGGACCTGTGGATAATATTGACTGGTTTTGGTGCTCTTCCCTTGTTGTAGGGACGCACCTGCAGGGGTGGTTCCCCTCAAAGCCCCTCCCACCTCCCCACTCAGCCACAGACTGAGCCTCGCTCCATGGGGGTGTTGTGACTCGGGTGATTGCGCTCACGCCACCATCTCCCTTACTAATGGCGCAGCGCCCGAGTGACTAGCACACCTCCATCTAAGAGGAACTGTCGGACGAGCCCCTTGCAAACGCACCATGCATGAGTCCGTATACAGGACTCCTCAGAAGTCTGCTGATTGTTATTAGCCCCAGTAATGTTCACAGACACAAGCCCCACAACCTCATAGCTGCCACTTGTGAATGCTGTCTAGGGGCTGCGAATAATCTACCCTGCGTACCACAGCAGAGCATACAGTACTAGAGCCCACTACGGGGGCAGGAGTCCTTGAGAGTCACCAGCAGCATTCCCTTTCTCTACCTGCTAGCGCTGTAGAAGTCCTGAGGTCCCCCTAGCTCTGGGACACACAAGACAGTACAGGAAAGTGAACTGCCGCCAACTCAGTCTACTCCATTGTCAAAACAGCCTTTAAAGCACCGGCGCCTGCCCCCCTCGAAAGTGACAAATAACCCCCACGGCAGCAAGGAGATCTGTGCCAGGCTGGCACTGAGGGGTGCCCTGTGTGGCAGGGAGAGCTGGAGAAGCAGCCTGGGTACAAGTTAGGAGAGAGGGAGTTGGTAGCTGTGCTGGCTGACAGTTCCGCTGCAAAGAAGAGCCCTAAGAAAGTGATATCAAGAAGCCAGTCGGGGCCTCGTTTTTGGACTGCGGCAGATGCGAGGGGGGTGCAACCAGCCCCCCCTCAGAAGAAGTTCACGCAGCATCATCCTAAAGCTCTCCGGGCAAAGAGTCTGATCTTAACCCACCAGCAACAGCAGACCACCGGGCTTGTGGGGGAGAAAGGTGGACCCGCGCACCCTAGCAATATTACAGACGTTCTGCTGAGCAAGCATGGTCATGGGAACAGACGAAGTCGAGAGCTCCTCCGAGATTCCAGGTAATTACCTCGACAGCACAACTAAAGCAGACATACCGCTCCTCCTGGACGAGATTCGGTCGATCAAGACCAGCCTCATGTAGACTGTCTCTGACTTGCAGACTAAAATGGCTAAAGTTGAAGACCGACTGGACGCTGGTGAGAGTAATCAGAAATCTGGAGACATCACAACAATGCAGTATGAGGCCCGGCTCCAAGACTTGGAGAAGAAAGAACAGGACATTGAATCAAAGATCGATGATCTTGAAAAAACCATGAGCGACGGTCTAACATCCGACTCCTAGGCCTGGCGGAGGAGCAGGGGGAAACCCTGGGGAGCCTGGAAAGCAAGGTCAAAGCCCTAATTCTGTCCCTGTATGATGATGTAAACCCCCCTAAACTGGAATTTAACAGGGTACACTTTAGGGCGTCCATCTGACCTCCTCATACTGACCATTCCCGAACACCCACCATAGACTTAATCCTGTTTAGAAGTATATCCTTTCCTATTCAAAACATGTCTGTCAGGGCGACCACCAGGGGGCACAGGTGAGATGGAAGCCTAATGCGTTGTCTCCCTCGACAGGCTAAAACATGCTGAGAAGATCAGCAGGTAAAAAGAGATAAACGTCCCTGTAGTGTAACGCTCGGCACATGGAACCACTAGAGCAACAGCTGGGGAAGTCTCAACTAAAATCGCAGGAGCATTGGGTCCGAAAACTTTGCCACGAGATCCCACCCTGGGCCTGGCAGTTAACGCTGAAATATGGCGGCCGCACGTGGGGCTCCTGGCTGGTAAGAGACTGGCGTGTCTCAGCCTGGTCGAGCCTGTGTGGCCGGGGATGGACCTCCAGAGCTGAGGCCTGACAGTGCCCACTAGCAAGATGCTTCCCCATGGTGCGCCCGGTGAGGGCATTGAGGGTGCCGGATCGACCACGGCTCTCTGCACCTCCCCCAACCATCAGCTCTCCCAACGCGCACAAGAAGTGTGATCCAGGGTGGCCGTTGAGGTGGCTGGCCTCTGCTCTCCAAGGTAAATGGGTGGAGAGCCGTGAGGTGTGCCCTCCCCCAACCCCACAGGGTGGCTGGCCGGGAGGCCTGAGTGAGAGTTTCGGGCCCGCGGATAATATTGGCTGGTTTTGGTGCTCTTCCCGTGTTGTAGGGATGCACCTGCAGGGGTGGTTCCCCTCCTCCCTGCCCCCTCAGCCACGGACTGAACCTAGCTCCATAGGGGTATTGCGACTCGGGCGACTGCGCCCACGCCACCGTCTCCCTTACTAATGGTGCAGCGCCCGAGTGACTAGCACACCTCCATTGAAGAGGAACTGTCGGACGAGCCCCTGCAAACTGCAACCTGCACGAATCCGTATACAGGATGCCTCAGAAGTCTGCTGATTTTTGTAAGCTCCAGTAACATTCACAGACACGAGCCCCACAACCTCATAGCTGCCACTTGTGAATGTTGTTTAGGGGCTGCGAATAATCTACCCTGCGTACCACAGCAGAGCGTACAGTACTAGAGCCCACTACGGGGGCAGGAGTCCTTGAGAATCACCCGCAGCATTCCCTATATCTACCTGCTAGCGCTGTAGAAGTCCCAAGGTTCCCCTAGCTCTGGCAAACACAAGACATTACAGGAATGTGAAGAGTCGCAAACTCAGTCTATTCCATTGTCAAAACAGCCTTTAAAGAACCGGCGTCTGCCCCCTTGAAAGCGACAAATAACCCCCATGCCAGCAAGGAGATCTGTGCCAGGCTGGCACTGAGGGGTGCCCTGTGTGTCAGGGAGAGCCGGAGAAGCAGCCTGGGTACAAGTTAGGAGAGAGGGAGTTGGTGGCTGCCCTGGCTGACAGTTCCCCTGCAAAGAAGAGTGCTAAGAAAGTGATATCAGGAAGCCAGTCAGGGCCTCGCTTTTGGACTGGGGCAGATGCGAGGGGGGTGCAATAACCCCCCTCAGAAGAAGTTCACACGGCGTAGTCCTCCTAAAGCTCTCCTGCCATAGAGTCTGATCTTAACCCACCAGCGACAGCAGACCATCGGCCTCGTGGGGGAGAAAGCTGGACTTGCGCACCCTAGCAATATTACAGACGTTCTGCCAAGCAAGCATGGTCATGGAACCAGATGAAGTCCAGAGCTCCTCCAAGATTCTGGGTAATGAACTCGACAGCACAACTAAAGTGGACATACAGCTCCTACTGGGCGAGATCCGGTCGATCAAGTCCAGGCTCGCATAGACCGTCTCCGACTTGCAGACTAACATTTCTAGAGTTGAAGACCGACTGGACGCTGTCGAGACTAATCATCTGGAGACATCGTAATAATGCAGTATGGAGCCCGGCTCCTAGACTTGGAGCAGAAAGAACAGGACATTGAATCAAAGATCGATGATCTCGAAAACCGAGAGCTAAGGTTTTACAACCGCGTCCTAGGCCTGGCAGAGGAGCAGGGGGAAACCGCGGCGAGCCTGGAAAGCAAGGTCAAAGCCTTAATTCTGTCACTGTATGATGATGTAAACCCCCCATATCTGGAATTTGACAGGGTACACAGGGCGGGAGGCTCGCCGCGAGGACCTAGATCAGTTCTCATAAAAGGCCACTACTACGTGCATGACTGGACATCTTACTTAAAGCAAGAGAAAAGGAAACAATACAATTCAGGAGCTCTACAATTACGCTATACCAAGACCTTTTCAGCAATGACCCTAGCAAAAAGGAGAGGATGCCGCCCCCTCATGGTCTGGTTGCAAGAGAAAGGAGTGCGTTACCATTGGGGCCACTCATTTTCGTTGTCGTTTGAGTTCAGCGACGAGTAAGTCGGAATAACATCAATAGAAGAAGCAGAGCGTGCCCTGCTGCACCTTTGAGGTTATGGTGCTAGCTCGGACACTGACAACTGAAGAGGACCCAAGGGACTGTGACATGACCCAGCGCCAAAGCCTCTAAGAAGAGGCTGGGCGCAAATTAAGTGGAAATACAAACGTTTAAACACTCCATGAAAAATAAGAATTGTGCTCTTGAATCCTGAATTACCTTTTCATGCTTCTTTTGAGCACCCATTTAGGTTCTTGGTGCTTTGCACCAATTTGTTATTGCTTAGATGCATCAAGGAGGTACCAAATGTTGAGATGTTACTGCACACTGTTCTCTCCGCATGTTGTTTTGCTTGAATATTTGTATTCATAATTAATGCCTGGAGAGGGACATCATCAGAGTGGCCCTTCTTAGTTTAGGGCATCTCTTTTCTCTTGGACTAGGATGCGTTCAGTAGTATTTCTCAGGGATGGCAGGGAGGGAAAGGGGGAAGGGGGGGAAAGAACACTCAACCAAGCAAAATGATTTATCGGATCCACAACACTGATTCATGCACATATGCAGCACTGATAAAGCAGGAATTCCAATCTCTCGCGAGTGGAAAACGTCCTCCTCCGTGCACAACTCAGAGAGAAGGGGCCTCATCCATAATGTTAACTTGTTGGTATGGCAGGGTCTGATAGTATAGTCTTTGGATCCCTAAATGTGAAAGGCCTTAATTCGCCGCAAAAAAGATCAATGTTGGCACGACAGTTTAAACAGTCCAAACTAGATTTACTGTTTGTACAGGAGATGGAATACACCCAAGGGGAGGAGCGTAGGATTGTGGGTAAAGAGTTGGGAGACACAGTGGGGGCCTCTGGACCACGGAAGTGGGGTGGGGTTGGAATCCTGTATAGGAAATCCCTAGGGATTCAAATAGAGCATATACACAGGGATGCCCAAAGTAGATATGTGGGGCTTCAAGGGAGGTTCAGAACTCGCAAAATCACTCTCAGCTCATCTTACGCCCCCCACCAGGGCCAGTCAAGCTTTTTTGAACCTTTGTTTGACTTTTTGGAGGTCTGGTGGGCGGGTATGTTAGTTTGTGGGAGAGACTTCAATGTTGAGGCAGATCGGGAGCTGGACTGGAATCCGGGGAGGCAAGGCACCCACCCACCGAGTAGCCATCAAGGGGATAGATTCCTTAGCCAGTTGAAAGTACACCATCTAATTGACACATGGTGCACGGCTCACCCTGGGGAGAGAGCCTTCACTTTTCTCTCCCCCCCACACCAAACCTTCTTGAGAATAGACTACCTCTTGTTGGGAGCAGAGAGTGAGAGCAAAATCCTACAATCATCTATAGAAGTGGTGGCCTGGACTGATCACAAACTATGCACACTAGATCTTGACTTAGGCCCCACGCCTAGGCAGGAGAGATGATGGGTCTGCAATTACTTTTTGTGTAGAGACCCCGTGTTCAGGGAGATTCTCTGTGATGCCATCACAAGTTATTTTGAAATGAATGACATGGATGGGATGTCGCTGAACAAAGTATGGGAGGCGGGAAAGGCTACAATAAGGGGGATCCTGATTGCAGAGGGAGCAGCTAAGAAAAGATTTAGGCAGCATAGGGAGGAGAAGTTGAGATCTGACATTTCCCGCCCGGAACGAGACCTACGGGATCATCCAGCCCATATTGAGGATATGGTAAGTCAGATTAAAGGAGGGCTGAGGGGAGAATTAAGGGACATTTGGAATGGTAAAGCATTATCGCAACTTAAATACCTTAAACATAAATTCTTCGAGAAGGGGGATAAAGCAAACACAATGCTCAAAAATTGGCAGTGAAAGCAAAGAGCAGACAGGGTGGTGTACAAAATTAATGATGAGACTGTAGCTCCTATCAAGAATCCGCAGGAGATTGTGAATCGTTTCTCAAGGTTTTACTCGAACCGATACACAGCGGAGGGTGACAGTCCCCCCTCAGCAATTGAAGAATACATAGCTGCTCTCCCTCGCCCGACGATAACCCAAGAACACTTTGGTATGTTAAACGTCCCGATCACCACCCTAGAAGTGCAGGGAGCTATTTCTAACCTGAACGCGGGCTCAGCACCGAGGCAGGATTGGTACAAGCCGGCCTTATACAAGTCGAAAAGTAACATCCTCACCCCTTTTCTTACTAAGCTCTTTAATTCAATCTTGACGTCGGGTCAGGCCCCCAAATCTTTCACCGAATCAATAATCATTGTTATCCCTAAAGAGGGTAGGGATCCCCTGGAATGTGCATTGTATCGCCCGATTTCCCTTATCAACGTTAACGCTAAAATCTACTCCAGCATCTTGGCTGCTAGTCTGGCCCACGTCCTCCCCCAGCAAGTCCACTCCGATCAGGTAGGTTATGTAAGAGGAAGGCAGGGGGCAGACAACATCAGGAAAACTCTAGATCTCACGGCAAGTCTTCACCAAGACGGAGATAGCCCCCTCCTGCTGTCAGTTGATGCCAAAAAGGCGTAGAATGGCCTTTTCTGTGAGCAGTATTGAAGTGGGCGGGACTGGGAGTAGTATGGACCCAGGGAGTGAGGGCACTGTATCACACGGCCCAGGCCAAAGTCGCTATCAATGGCACCTCTTCAGATCCTTTCACCCTCTCGCGGGGTACAAGGCAGCGCTGTCCACTCTCCCCATTGATCTATGCCCTAGTCATTGAACCTTTCGCCCAAGCAATACAATCTAATCCCTTGATTCACTGCGTGACTCGGTGACAGAGGGAATATAAATTGGCCATGTTTGCCAATGTCATTCTGCTTTACCTCACCCAGCCATTAGAATCCGTCCCAGCCCTCTTCCAGGAATTACTGAAATACAGAGCCCTGTCTAAAAATTATAGCAGTACCCTTAAAAACAAATGTCGAGCTCCCAGCGTTATTAGAACCAAATTGGGACTTCCAGGTGCAGCCCCAATCTGTCAGATACCTGGGAGTAAACCTTACTGTGTCCCTCTCAGATCTTGTTGGGGCAAATTATGCCCCCCTATGAACAGCTATCCGGAATGATGTTAACAGGTGGTCCAAACTGCCCTTGTCCTGGGCAGTATGTTTCACATCCATAAAAATGAATGTTCTGCCTAGATTCTTGTTTTTGTTCCAATCTCTCCCGACGCCCATTCCTGATTCTTTTTTTGCAGATGTCAGAGGAACACTACTGTTGTACCTATGGGCTGGTAAAAAGCCCAGGATTCCGTACTCCACACTGATTCAGCCCAAAGAGTTGCAGGGTATGGGATACCCAGACCTGGAGGAGTACTACAGAGCCTCTCAGCGCCAAGTTCTGCCAGATCACCTGTAGGAGAACCCAGAGAAACAATGGATAGCCATAGAGAATGATATTTTCGCATTAGTCACACTGGGGGAATGGTTGTGGGTCCCTCTGCCAGCCATGACGCATAGAATTTGTGAGCATCTGGTCTTGAAAATGTTATGGTCACTTTGGCGTCCATCCTGCATCATGCTTGGAGTCGCAACTTGACTTTTAATTGCGTATGGTCTCCCCCCATTCGGGACCTAATAAGTGAAGTTCACTGCTTCCAGCCCTGGTATGAGGCTGGTTTTGTGAGTGCTGGACAGATGTGGAAACAGGGTTCATTCACCTCTTTGGAGGATTTCAAGAAAGACTTGCAGGGTGTCGAGGTGTCCCCCATGCGTTTTCTCCAGCTACGTAGTGTCCTGAGGGATGCGCGATGGGGCAACTCCCTGCGGCGGCCTCTTACTCCGTCTAAGCAAATCCTCAGTGTCCCCCAAGCAACAAAGGGACTAATTGCTTGAATGTATAGGGCTTTGATCACTAGGGGTCACATCATGCACCCGTCGTCTGAATCCAGGAGGGAGGCAGAGTTGGGACTGACAGACCAGCCTGGGTTTGTAAAAATCCATACACACAGCGGTATGGGCTTCATCTATTTCCGTACAATACAAAATGCACAATGCGCACCCATTAGAAAGATGGCACTATACCCCCCTAAGGTTATCCAAAATGTTCTCTGGCATGTCCCCCTATTGCTGGAGAGGCTGTGGAGAAAGGAGTGACTATTGGCATCAGTGGTGGGAATGCCGTGAAGTGAAAGTGTACTGGAAGAAGATTCTGGGGTGGATTCAAGCCATAGATTGGATAACTAGAGTACTCACGCCAGTGTCAATCTTGTTTGGGGTGGAGTCAGATGGGGAGGACCCCTATGTGTCTCTCTCACACATGCCACGCAACCTACTGTTGGCTGCCAAGGTATGTATAACAGTCAAATGGAAGTCGGCCTCCCTTCCCGCAAAGAGAGAATGGCTGACCAAAGCACACATTATATATGAAATGGAGAGCCTTCTGGCAGCGGTTCTTCAATCTCGCACAAATATAGATATGATATGGCTGCCCTTCTTGGAATTTTACACTGCATATTGGGATTCTATAAGACCTAGTGACTAAACCCATCATTAAGAACATTATGCAAAATAAATGGTGGTGCCCCAGGTCATCTACAGGCCTGTGGAGTAATATGCAATGTAATTTGTGCAACGTATAACATTCTGTGCTTTGTGAAGATCCGTCCATTCTTTCTAAATTGATTATTGTGTCTTAGCGAGTGTGGTGGGAGGGTGAATGGGGGGTTATACAACAAGTTATGGTATTTTCTCTTTACAGTCTTATAGTTGTGCTTTGTACATGTTGCTGACCTTTACTGTGTAATTAACATATATCATGTCAGACTTGTTAAAAATCTAATTAAAAAAATTATTTAAAAAAAAAAAACATGTCTGTCAGCATCATGAGGTATAGGGGAACATAAAGTAGTGGATCAAACCTCCGAAGAAGATACACCTGGGTGCAGGGCCCCAGCATCAAAGAGGTCAGAATGCCATTATATGAACCGATGTTTTTTCCAAAGTACCTCCATTCATGCAAACCTTTTACGGTCACCAGTATTCTCGTATTATCAGCTCCTGTGTAATAGTTTAGTCAGTTAGGAATGTATCATATTTGAACTGACCTTCACCACAGAAATAAGCCCAATGGACCCACATGCCACCGGACTGACTGAGCAGCAACGACCAATCGTAGCCTGGCATCCCCTATGGAACGAACTATGCTACATGACCCCTCCAATCCGCTCCCCGAATGTGTACCCTATATGTTGTCATAATTGCTGACTTTTTTTTTATAATGTGCTGCCCTTGTATTGTTTGGCAGAGCGCTCTCGGCCAGCAGAGTTCTTTGCTTGCTAACTTTATTTTATAAAGTTTGTTTTCCTTGCACTTCATCTCTTGGGGCCTCATTAGGACCCAGGCGGACTTCGCGGTGCTAAATGCACCGCGAAGCATGGCGGAAAGCCGCCGATAGCGCCATGGGGGTTGGCGGATTTACCGCCCCATTCCGACCTCGGCGGAGCGGTAAATCCCCAATCCCCATTCTGCCCTTCCCCATTCCCATTTTTGCCCCATAGGGTATAATGGGAGTGGGGAAGGAGTTAATTACGCCACCGTAAAATACGGTGGCGTAATTAACAACGAGGTCCCGTAGCGCCATGGTTTTCTCCGCCTGGTAAAACCAGGCGGAAAAGGCCGCCATGGCGCTACGGGAACTCGTAGTATGGCGGAGAGGTACGCCATGCACTACGCTGGCGTAACACCCTCTCCGCCAGGGTCCTAATGAGGCCCTTGGTCTCATTCCCTGATGGGGTGTGTCGGCATTATTTGGTCTTTTGGAAATTGCATGTTTTATGGTGCCCGCCTTCATTTGGTGACCCCTTTGTGTGATATTCCTCAAGACCCCGGTGCTTGCGGCGAGATCCAGGGCTTCTCTGGCAAGGCCGGCTCCACCAACAGCTGACTTGTCCCCAAAAAATGCATACGCTGAAGAAAAAGGTTCTTGTGGGTTCCTGCTTTGCAAATACCCTGCTGCTCGCCTGAGCTGGGTGCGGCCCCGAGGGAGAGGCCCAGACGTTGTGGATAGACCATGAATGGAGGTCCCTGGAAGAACATGGGTTTATGAGTATAAATTGCAAGGAATGACAAATGTGGGTAATTTGGGTAATTTAGAGCAGAATGATTGAAGGGAACACGCAAGGGTTGTATGTGAATTAATAGGTTGTTTTTTGACGGTGAAGCACTTTTTTCCTTTTAATGGCCTTTAGTTTTTTTTTTACAAAGAGAAATAAGGTGAAAATATAGAGGATATACGGAAACCTAGCTCTGAAAGGGGGTGGAAGGCAGTGCACTGTACCAACCAATGCGGAGGATAAATAAGGAAGAAAAAAGTAGGAGCCCCCGTATAATTTGTGGGCTCGGGAATAAGTAGTGATTGTTGTTTTAGCTTGTTGTTTGGCAGAGCGCTCCCAGGCAGCAGAGTTCTTTGCTGGCTAACTTTATTTTATAAAGTTTGTTTTACTTGCAATTCATCTCTTGGTCTCATTCCCTGACGGTGTATGTCCTCATTATTTGGTCTATTGGAAATCGCATGTTTATGGTGCCCGCCTTCACTTCCTCTCACTGCTCTCAATCCCTCTTTGTACTCACTGTCACACATCCTCTCTGCGCTAAATCTCGCTTTTGCTCTTACTCTCTGCTGGCCCCTAAGCATTGCAATGTACTTCCTCCCCCTCTTCACTTTCTCTCCTATTTTTCCCACTTCTGCTTTCATCTTAAAACACACTTGCTTACCTGCTAATTTGGTTTGTTCAATATTATTTGAATTGCACATGTTTTTACTGGTTATTTTACCTTTACACCGCTTGACATATAGTGCATTGTAAATACAATAAAAATACACATTCCTCTGAGTACCTTGATAATGTTGACATCATATAGAAATATGTGGCCCATAGCCAATGATTAAGCCTGCCCATCCAATGCTTAGCATGATACTTCTTTTGTATTGGACAATAGAGAGCAGATTCAACTTGTCTGAATCATGCAAGTCTGTCCCCTTGAAGGCAGTGGCAGACTTTCATTTGGGGCTAGGGGATCAGTGATAGGCAAAACGACTGTAGTTTGACAGCAAAGCATGTGTCCAACGTAGTGCTGGTGTATTTTTACCGGACAGGCTGAACATAAGTTAAAACAGAGGGCTGATAGTCTAGTGGTTGGTATGCAAGGTGTGATGTTTCAGGTGGCTGTACAATAGTGGTAGCCTTATACTTTAAGTGCTGCCATGACTGTGGGATCAACAAATGACTCAAAAACCATATAATTTGCACCTCTTTTTTATTCAATACTGTAATAATCATGTGATTTAGATACAATTGAGAAGCAGTGTTACATTTTCAAACCTCAATCAGGCTTGATCTTGAATCGTGATCTACAAACCCTTCCTCTCTCTCCTAACGGAGGTCTGCGCTCTTGGCAGTAAACAGCCACTCTCAATCCTTACAATGTATGTTGTATTGTGCTTCTTTATAGGCCTGTGGTGGGTTTCTCTTCAAGGAGCAACATTTATGGCAGTGAGACATTTCTGTTTGTCCAAGCATGGATCCATGGGACAGTGTGTTGTCTGGCATAATATCATGGGGCAGTACTAACAAAAGACCAAACAAGTACGAATGAGTGCAAAATGAATTCTCATTTCCTGACCTTGACCTGAGCGTGTGTGGCAAACTATTTCTGTAAATGAGAAAATGCTCATATAAATGCTATAATCATCTTTCTTCAGAGCTAGCCCAGCATGTCTCACTGGATTTCACATCAATATGTCCTCAGACAGCTCAGGGACTTACTAGTTAAGACTGAAGCTTGAAGATGTTGTTTAAAGATACTTATCTTATTTAGGGCCTGTCCTTGTGCTTAAATAATGGGAAGATTGAAGTTACCACAGCTGCTTTCATTGAGGTATCACTGGACCAAGGCAACATATTGACATTTCACCAGATACTTTAATGATTTATTTGGAATTATTATTGAAGTATGAAACAGCATGTTCTAGTTTTTTAGTTAAAGAATGCATTCTTGAGAGTGAAACAAAAATAACAAAGGAAATACAACAAAGAAAAAAGTGCTCCCCGTGCAGATTTGTAAGAATTCTAACATTTTCAGATTAATGAATATACAAACACATTGCTTTTTAAACAATCTTATCAATTTTAATACACTGTTCAATGAGCCAAAGTCCTTGTTATCTTTTGCATCCAAATACATTTAGAAAAAGCCATTGATACATCAGGAACACATAGCTGGTCAGAGTGTGTCTTCCATCAACAGAAAAAGTACCAAAGTCATGTGAGAGGAGATAAACTCGAACCCACATAAAATAAGCTCTACCTTTTAAGAGCAGTAACCAAGCTTTGAATATAGTTAGAGATGTGCTCAAAGAAGGAACATTAATGTGTACTCCCAAATGAAACACAGAAACATATACGGAGCTCTGAACGGTCTGCAGCAAGGTTTATCAATGATGATACAACTAGCTAATATGGGAGGAGCAATTGTTGAATTGTTGTAAAGAACTAGTTAATGTATTGCTGAATAAAATCAATGCCAGTTTAATTTTACTGCAACATACTAAAAAATACAAGTCCTGATTAGTGAAATGAAAGGGCATTTTATATATAAAACATATGACACATTGCTGCTACCAGGAAACACAATACATATTTGATTGATGAATACCATCCATTAACAATTCTCTATAGTGTACCAAATATTCACAGAAGCCTATTTCACCCAGGCACTCATTTTTCCCAAAAAATAATATCTATTTGAATCAATCTGAAAATACAATGATGCATTTTTAAACCTATTGTTCCACATCTTGAAAGAATGTTGACGAATAAGACAGATCATTAACATATTGAAAAATGTCACATATTTTAATAGTCCTTTTACCCTATATGTGAATATACCACACCAAAAAGTGATTGAAGGAGTTTTTATTGCATTTGTTACCAACAATTTTGACTCAAAGTTGATGCTATTTAAAAAAGAAATGTTTCAAACAAATGAAAGGAAAAATGACAGAGGCTCTGTTTCCTCTCAATTTTACAAATATTTGTATTAAAGTTGTTAAAATAAACAATTTCATTTTTTCCAGTTCTATGGAATTATGCTCTAGATGTTGTACAAATAGCAAAATTGCCAAATTGTGAAAATCCAAAGCATATGTAAAGAGAACATTTTCTGAAAAAAATTGCAAAAATATTTTTTATAGTTTAAATAGGAAAAAATCCAAAACGATTGCTCTAGATTTATATATAAAACTAAATGAAAATATTCACCAAATGTTTCTCTGCCATTATTTTGTGCAAGTTAATCTGAAAACTCAGCTGAACAAAATCTGTTGAACTATTTATGCAACTAATATACTAAACGAAAGACCTATACCAAGTTAACAGACCAACAGACTATCTCCTTAGAGCATCATCCTGAAAAAATGGACTACTTGCACAATTGTCAGAAATAATATCAAAAATACTTTAATGTCACAAATATACACAGTATAGAACATTAAAATAGTGCTGTAAAACAAATCATCATACGTCACTGAAGATGAACAATGAAGCAGATATTCTTGGGACAGACACACAGTTGTATACAAACACATCGATCTGTGATAAGAAGTAGCCCGACATGTTTCTGTCCTTCAGATGTAACACAAATACTGGACATTCCTCAGGAGCTGAGAGGTAAGTACAGCATATGTTCTTCAAGATTCAATAGAAATGTCATGATCTTCATTAGCTAAAAACAAAAAAGAGATACAGAGTCTTAGGTTCCGTAACTACTAGATTCTTCATTGTCAATTACTCTTAGACTTGCCCTACAACTGTAAGAGTACAAGTACAAGTCAGATGGTCTGAATTCATCAAAAATCTTCACTTTCAGTGAGGATATCTTTTGACCGTTGCCTAATCATTGTGGCTGTTCTGCAACCAAAAAGCATGATACAGGGATTATTTTAATACATTATTGTGTCTGTGTATAATTCTCATAGGCTGGAAAAAGCCATATGGATGTTTCCTTTTACAGAGTCTTGTGCATGCAAGCTTGTGAATAGAGTGGTAAGCAAAAGTAGGTAAACAAATTCAAGCCCTTTTGGATCTAGCCAACAAATTAGCTCTAAAGGTAGAAAACATTGGCAGAGTTAAATAAGTATAGTAGGCCTGTGGAAGGCTTAGTAAAAATAACATTCTGCTGATTTTATTGGAACACCATTAAGGTGTAGAATTTTTCAACTTGCCTGCCAAAGGGTGTGGGGAGACTTCGGGATCTTCATGGTAAAAAATGGCAAAGGAGCCTGCGAGTGGACTTCAAAATGGCTTTTCCTATTTAAATCCAGCATCCCGTTGTGTAATAACATCATTGCATAGCAATGCAATGACATCACATGTTTTTGACGCAATGTATAATATTGACACTGCATGATCACTAAAAGTAAGAGTGAGTGAAGACAATCCCTCTACAATCATTGACCACAATGTCTGTATTTTTTAATTTATTTTGTATTTATTTTTTTATTTATATAGCGCAAGTAGCTCGCAAGTCTTAGGGCACTGACACGTGGACACAGAGACAGACACTGATTTAGGTCATAAACACAGGACAAAACGTACAGGTATAGGGTGATATGAAGGGAAGCAGTTTATTTAAAGATGAGGGTTTTCACAAGTTTATGGAAACGTAGGTGCGCAGGGAGGGTGTTCCACAAGCCAGCCACAAGAACAGTGAAGGATTTCCCTGAACCAGATTTGCGCTTGTGTGGGGCCACTGCGATTTTGCCTTGGTCAGAGGATCTAAGTATTCTGCCAGGTATGTAAAAGTAGATCTTGGATTTTAAGTAGGTTGGTGCTTTCCCATGGATGCATCTGTGCACCAATGTCAGGGCCTTAAATTGAATCCTATCCTCAATCTTTAGCCAGTGTAACTCTCTTCTGGAGTTGCTGACATGTTCTGATCTGGTGTTTTGCTTGATAATCCTCACTGCGTTATTCTGAACAACTTGATAACTATGGAGGCATTGTGTGTTGGTGTAATGTCGGTGATAATTCACAAGAAGAAATAAACACTTTAATAACTGGCAGGTTATCCCAAAGACTCACCGGTACCTCTCTTCCTCTCCTTGTGACTGTGACCTTCCAGCAGTGGGAAGAATCTGCTTGTTCCAACAGGGGGGGGCGAATTCGAAAAGCCTCCCAGATACCCCTTCTCCCCACTAGAAAACCAGAGAGGAGAAGAGATCTCAGGGAAACCCTGTGGAGAAGAAAACCCTGTGTCGACGGCTGCAGGAACGTAGTCTTCAATGCAGCGGAGATTCAGGTGAAGTCCGGAGACTGGTGGTCTTAAAAAAGAAATAAAATGGTAAGTACTTGCAGGTAGGTGAGAGGTGGAAATGTAAGAGAGTATGATTCAGATTACCCTTAAACAGGAGTGGGATGCGAGGAAAGGTGCCAGCCGGAAACTTCTGAGAATCCCTAGGGTAGCATGAAATAGTGAGATTAGAACAAGTAAGAGGACTGGATAGAATCGGGTTGAGGCCACGGGAGAATCTTTTACCTGGATAGAAAGAAGGGCGGAGCTTGGAGTTGAGTCAGTAGTGAAGGGTTTGGAGCGAACGGGTGCGGTACCCGTGTCGCGTATGTCTGTAGATGTAAAAAAGGGAGAAGGTAATTGAGTATGGAGACGTCCGGAAGGTGGAGGATCCGTGTCAAAGTGACGGATCTCGGAGAGTCTGAATGTCGCTTACCGCGTTCCAGAGAGGAACCGGTGAGCCGTTTGGAGCGAGAAAGTGTTGGAGTCCGGGGAGTCGGGAAACAGAGACGTGGTACGGTAGGCACTGAAATCGAGATAGGATAAAGATTGTTTAAGATACAGAAAGGTTAGTAATATGCAAGACGTATCAGGAAGATCCTAGATGCGAACTCACGGAGCGTTGTTGAGGAGTAGCAACGCATCCATGCGTCGTTCACAGGAACAGATAAACCTTCTCTCGGGTAGGCGGACGGTACTTCCTGGATACTGAGGCGTGCAACATCTAGACCCGCATCTTTAGTTGCGGCGGCCATCTTGCCAGTAAAAATGGCCGACACCCGCCGTCCCAAGGTCCATCGATGCCAGAAGGACCAACGCCTTCGGAGAGGCGTGACAGTTGGACCCTAGCAGTAGTGCATTGCCGTAGTCCAGGTGTGACAAAATGGTGGCCCTTGCTATGTTAGCACAATTACCTTCAGATAGATAGGGCCTAATGGCTTTTAGTAGTCTAAGGTAGTATGCACAGGTTTTCTTTTTGTATTGAGCTTGGGCTTCGGTCCCTAGTGATGCTTCAAGCATCATGCCCAGTGTTTTGACTTTGCTCAAAACTTGAATTTGTGTGTCTTTTATCTGGAATGAGCTATATGCTTTAGATAATTTGGCTCTGGCAGAGTGTGAGCCAAATAGCATAAGCTCTCTTTTTTTTCCATTCAAAGACATCCAGTTAGTATCCATCCACTGTTCCATGGGGTCATAGATCCTGGATAGAAGTTCACTGTCTTTCTTGTAGTCCCTACTAAGTTCAATCACCAGCTGAGTATGATCAGCATCATTTGTGAAGAAGGTGTTAATGTGGTCTAGGACTATGCACAAGTATCTTAGCTAGAGATTGAAAAGTAAAGGTAACATATTGGCCCCTTGTGGGACGCCGCATAGAATTTCTTTTTCCAGCAAGAATGTGTCTCCCCAGTGCACCCTAGAGAAGCTATTTTTTAAAAAGGGCATTATCCAGCCAATTGCTTCTGCCGAGCAGTTGGCTGTTTTTTTCTAGTGCTATTTTGAGTAGGTTGTGATCCAGTAAGAATAAGGAGGTCTGCCTTCCCCTTGTCCATAATGCTAAGCATTTTTGTTTGAAGGTCGAGCATGGCGCTCTCAGTGCTATGGGCTAGACAGAATCCTGATTGTTGGTGGTGTACGGATTCAAATGCTTCGACGTGTGCCTGGAGTTGCATAGTAGCTATCTTGTCATGATCTTTAAAATTAAATTACAGTTGGTAATGGGCCTGAGCTTGGTAGGGTCTCTTTGGTCTAGGATGGGTTTCTTGACCAGAGGGGTAACCCTAACTCTTTTTATGGCAAGTGGTACTGCCTGATCTTTAAAAGATGTATTGATGATTTTTGTCAAAATAGGTGCAAAGATATCTGGGTGCTCCAGAATTATTTTAGGTGGCAGAATATTTTCTGCACAGGTTGTAGGTCTCATAGTCCTCGTGGTGGATTTCTGTGAATTTAAAGGCTTCCTTGCTTTTTGTATTATCCTTGGTCAGGAGGGTAGGTAGTGTCTTTTTGCTGGAGTGGGATTTTGTTATTAGGTCTCTAGCCATGGACATTTTGTTGAAGAAGGCTATCTGTGTATTGTCACACTCTTCTTGGGTCGGTGTGGGTATGCTCAAACCCACTCAGAAATAACCTTTATGGTGCATAAGAGGCACACATGTCTATGCAGACATATGGCATGACTCTCAATGAAGTTGGCAAACTACAACAGGAAGAGTTTGGGAGAATAACCTGCCTGCCAAAGTACATAGTATCTCACTGAAAGATTATTGAAAATAAGGGAGATGAGGGTAGTCGTGGGTAATTATGGAATTAAACATATCAGAGGGTTAGGTTGTCGTCTAACCTACTCATGTGGTCTAGGAAGGAATCAGTTTGGTGGCCTCAAATTACTTTAAATAATTGACCTTTGTCTATGTAGGCATGGGCACCCGGAACCATACATTTAACAGTGTGGTACCTACTTAGGAAACAAGTTAAGATGCAGAGCATTCAAAGCTCAAGAGGTCAACGATAGGGCCGGGAATTATCAGGGCACCAATAGAGAGAACATCTATACATATTAAATACAAATTAGAATATACATCCCTCATCCTAATTTGACTCCATACTCTAGGATCAAACCATCAAGGGGTGTGGTAAAGACTTCTCATTGTAACTGTTCAGTCACAAAGCTTAGACAATAATCATGCAGACCATAGCAATGGTAATATGTGGCAAGGCATATACATCTATACATTTATACATTTATACATATACATCTATACATTTCAGAGATCACATAACACGACTCATAACCCAGGATCCAAAATATAGATTATAAAGAAACATTGTGCCACTCAACACTCTCAGTGAGCCCTTGAGTGTGTCTCTTTGTCCGAAAAATCAAAATGTATTCCAGATTCAAAAGTTTCTGTTGATCTCATTGTGATTGTTACTATTAACATTTTTCAAAATTACCCATTGTATATCTGTATAATTGTTGGGTTTACTGATGTAATATTTGACTAAGGGTGCCTGTTCTATCTGGTTTTTAATACAGCTGTTCAATGAGTCTGATTTTAAACTTCTGGTTAGTCTTGCCTATATAATGCAGGCCACAAGGACATGTGATCATATAAATTACATTCTCAGTGGTACAGTTCATGTGTTCATGGATCATCCAAGGTTTGTCCAATCCAATATCAACTGAAATAGATATAGTGGTGAAAGGACACATCCCGCATGACCCACAAGGATGATAACCAACCACTGTTGCCATTCCCCATAGAGTGGTTTGTTTGCGTCTTTGTGGTCTGTATTGGTGATATCATTCTTTATAACAATGTTACTAATGTTCATGCTTCTCTAAAAAGCTATGATCGGCCAGGAGGCAGACTTGCCAAATGCATGTTTGCTAGTCTTTTGAATGATTTGTTTGATTTTTTATGACTGGTTGCTAAATTGGCTAACAAATAGCAAACAGTCCTTTGTTTTATTCTTTGGTTTATGTTCTAAAAGGATGTCCCTATTATTGTAATGAGTACGTTTAGCAGATACTTTTACCAGTCTAGAAGGGTAACCTCAGGCCTTCAATTTAGAAAAAAAAAAGATTCCCTACTGCAACTTCACAATTCTTTGGTTCTACTATTCCTTTTCAACCTGAGTATTTGCCCAAAGGGCAGGCTTTCTTTTAGGTGCTTCACACCATGGCTGTCATAGTGGTGGAGGGCAAAATGCAAGGTGCAATTATTTGGGAAGGTTTTAACTTTCATGAACTAAATTAATACAGTTTTGCAGACCTGACTTGGAAAGCACATAAATCACATGATATACGAATATTACAATATTTTTTTCAAATATCTGTAGAAAAAGGGGTTCTCCATCCTAAATACAAAAAGTATCAGCAAAACCTTTTTCATCAGATAAGCAGTTCTTAAATACACCTGTTAGAGACCTGTCGCAATTGGTCAACTTGTTCCTGCCTTTCCGATTAAATGCCCTATATGAAAAGCAAGAGTAGGACATTCTCTCAACAATGACATCACAACGTGAGAGGGAAACCCCTTTCCCGAAAGACGTTACAGTACTATACCAGGTTGTACTATATCAGGTTGCAGAGCAGTGATATGGGCCATCACACTTTGGATCTACTGTTTCTAAGGTGCTGAACTATTAACCTGTTCCAACTAATGCATTATGCACACCATTGGGAATGGATACCTAGTTTTAAAAACCACATATTTGTTTGGAGGACCAAGATCTGGACCTGCACCATAATGATGCTGAGTTATAACGAGTGCTTTCTTGTCCAGGAACATTATTTTGTAATATCACAGCACAGATTACATACTCATGTTTATTAATGTCAGAATGAAGAAAGGTTCACTCTGCCTTGCCAACATTTGGAACTGTAATCTGGCATGGGAACAAAGATCTCAGTAACAAGTGTTTGACATGCTGAACAGACTTTTGAACCATTGTGGTACTCAACATGAATTTTATAATTGACTATTGCATGTGATCAATATATTCCTCAAATAATGGTGAACATGCAACCTGTTGTGGTATTGCAAACGATATTAAACAAAAAATAGAGACCCACGCTCTAGACAACATACTGAGTTGTCATTATTCCTTTTGGTTTAAATCATACATTTATATGCGCAGAGGTCATAAAGAGAAATGCATCTAAGAGTATAAACAGAGTTAAAAGATTGTTTTCAATACAAAAATATATAATAGTAACTGGTACATGTTTATTAACAATACATACCATCAGAAACAGTATATTTTTTGAAGACCAAAGGTGTTTGGGATCACGCAAATATTTTGAAACTTTCAAGGAAAAAGCAAAGAAAATATAATGAGCAAACAAGTACACAAATCAATTCAAACAGTCAATTCCACTCTTATAAAGTAGGCATTAATACTACTAGGAGATAGATCCAAATGATCTATTCATCTGCTTATAGGGTGCTGTTTTGTTTTTCTGTGTTTTGTTGGCATGATCAATTAATGATCATGTCTTTTGTCTGCCTACGCGGGTGTGACAATTCTAAAACACTTTCTGTAGTACTCATGTGTGTAAGAACTTAACGAGCACTAGAACACGTTTCGGCTTGCCGGTAATTGCAGCATCCATGTTGAGCCTTCCTCATGGCAGACGAGCCTAGTGGCCCTAAAGGGGGCAGAGAGAGATACATGAATGTATCAATGTTTTATACTCATAGAAGACACAAATAATTGTTTCTGCTAACTAAAAAATACCCACATAGTACTTACCCGTATTTCAAACGGGTTTGCAGTGTGTGTGGTGTTTTCTCCAGACACGGAGGTTCCTATATAGGGTTGACAAAGTTCTCTCTTGGACAGAGATTGTATCAAATAGTGTACACATTCCTAGAAAAAGACAGGAAGAGAAATCCCTCCCATAGACACATGACTGGATTGTTTAACCTACCTGGTCTTGGAAAACTTTGATTTTCTGACCTCAATTGGGGTGTTGCTGCAAAATGCTATTGTGCATAAGAGATCGAGTGGTCTTCTATACTGATGCGATCTAAACTTTGTATCGCCGTACAACGAGCTGAAAAGACAAAAGGCTGCGTGAGAAGGGTGTTACCTTTCCACGCACCTGGAAAGTGATTCTGTAAGCTGTGCCGTGGCTGTGAATCCCTCAGGACGAGTGCTGGTATCACGTCTGCATCATTGCCATGGTAGTGCGAAATGCAGTTCGCATCTTGCATACCTCGAGCGAGGCTTGTACGTGGTTTGTTGTCAACTGTTAACATGGAGACCAAAGGAGGCACGCCTACTGAAGGTGGCCACCCAGGAATTTTTGGTAACAGTAACCTCGTTTCATATTTGCGCATGCGTAAAGAAAGGGCATCTGATGTTGCAAGCCCAGAATGAGTATAATCATGTTAAGGAGCAAGCTAGTGTTGGGGCAAAGTAAAAAATATGCCTGCGATATATTGCACATTCTGTTTGGTAGTCCCTGCTTCCCCAATTGTTGGGGGGTATCATAGCCTCAAAGGGCGGCCATGAGATAGTTTTACAAGATGTCTGTTTTATAGTTGTCATGGCAACTAAAGACAGAACTTGCAGTTTTAAGTAACCAACAGAGGGTTGCCAGCAAAATATGCTCCATGATTGTTTTGCGTATCTGAAAAAGTCAACCCTTGTACTCAGTTAATCATCCAATTGGTGAAACCGAGGGGCGCAACATCCCTTCTTGAGGGCGAGCAGATTGGCATTCACCATATTCTCAAGTTCTTAGTTGACAAAGAGGCATCACAGCCTCTGATGTATGACCCGCGGTTAATGGATGGATGAAAAACCAGGCAGTGTGTACACCATCTGACCATCTGTTGCAACATCATAGTAGCGTTCTACTATGATGTTGCAACAGATGGTCAGATGGTTGTTGTCATATGGACCCGCAGACTTGGCTAGATAGGGATGACCCTGACCCTGGGAGGCACGCGGGAGGGCACAGTGGGTTGAATTTTGCCTGTTGATCTATATTACATGGGCGGTATAAATTCCTCATTGAGACCTTGATGGAAAGAGTCCAACCTATGGATCCATCTCGCTTCTTTTTGTAAGAGGCTGGCTGAGATATTTGTCAAAGCGCCAACAGTATCTATGATCCACCATAGTAGGTCATCCACAGAGTGCTGGGCTTCAATGTAGCGGTTGACAAGTGGCACACTCAGATTCCTGCATCTTATCCTCAACCTATGTTCACATATCCTAATGTGTATAGGTCGCAATGTCTGGCCAACGTACCTTAGGCCGCATGGGCATTCTATCACATAGATAGCCTGTTTGGTTTTGCAATTCATCATGCTCCGTAGTTCCCAGGCCCTGCCATTGATATCGAATTCTTTGATTTTTTTGGTGAATCTACATGAGGTACAGTTTCCACATGGGAAGTGTCCTACAGTGGTCCTGAGATTCCACAGACCTAATCTTGGTGCAGGTTTGATGAATCTAGAGTGGACCAACTGGTCCCTTAGGTTTTTTGCCCGTTTGTATGTGAACCGTGGTGGTGGTTCCTCAGCTAGGCTTAACCTGGTTAGAGGCCAGTATTTCGTTATCAATTTCCATATCTGGTAGGTGTGTGCCCCATGAGTGATGACACATGTGGTCCTTGACTCATTTTCATTGTTTTCTTTGGGGGTCAGGAGGGCATCCCTATTATAAAATCTTGTCCTTTTCTTGGAATGTGAAATGACTCGATGAGGGTTACCCCTCTCAGCTAGTCTGTTATATAGGTCCTGTGCATGATACTCTCCCGCAGATGTCTTGGATGGTCACTCAATAAGTGTAATAGCTTGTACCTATCGCTGAGTTTTCGGAACAAGTTGTATTTCAATTTTCCTTTGTCATTTTGGATCTTTAAGTCTAGGAATTTCACTTCTGTGTTGCTTGACTCCATTGTGAACTAAATGTTGTCATCCACATTGTTGAGCCATTGTAGGAAAAGGACTAGGTCAGCTTCCTACCCTTCCCAAATAAACAAAATATTGTCTATATACCTCCTCCTGTGGTGAATCTGGTTTTTGAAGGGGTTTGTTTCTGATATGATTTTAATAACTTCAAAGTCTGACATATATATGATTGCCAAACTTGGCGCAATGGTGGTGCCCATTGCCTTGCCCTTGGTTGGAAAGAAAACTGTCCTTCAAATTCAAAATACTTTTTACAGGGGGCCAGTGTCATTAATTCAATTTAGAAGTTTTCGGGTACTCTATTTTGCATGTTAGATTGGGTCAGGTGTTTTCTCATGCATTCTATTGCTGTTGTTTGTTGTATACTCGTCTATAAGGACCCGATGTCCATGTTGTGGTATTGCAAACTCACAAACTGTACCACTGTACTACAGTGAACACAGAATGCATTACCAAAGTATTTCATCATGTCACACCTTAATTATCTGGAGCAGCCAGATAGCCCCTTGTTAGTGCCATAAAAAACATCATAGCATGTTATTTATTTCATTTTCATTATTTGTATCAGGCGCCCAGGTGGGGCCGCTCACAGGGTTTTAAGTGTGATCAATTATGAACACATAGCAATCAATATTCCAGTTAACTCAAGAACAGGGATACTTTCTCCTGCACACTCTACCCTCCCCTGTATTTATGCCACAGGTTGGCCCCTCTGAACTGAAGGGTGGGCCTCGCCCTCCAGATCAGAGCCTCTCCACACAACTGCACCTATTATTACAAATGATAATGAGTTTCATTGTATATTCAATATCACTCCTTTTATATTGATGAACTAAAACAATTAAAGACTGCATTGTTGAAGCAGATGTAATCATTAAGATAATCAAAGCTATTTAAAATCAATGAAAATGGCACATAACCATAGTTATCATGTATGGTATGCAAACATGCTAGGGGAGGGGATACATAATAACATTCAATACCAAGTCACATTAGCCAACCAAAACAGTTAGCCACATGTTTAATGGTTTTCATTGTGCATGAACTTAAATGTCAATGTGGATCAATGTTCATAGGTGAAACAAGAAAATAATTTCAAGAAACAATTATTCTTTTGTATTTATTTATTAATGACCTTTAACATACACAATTATGAATTAGGAGACATATGGTTACATCCATTGGATTCAGGGTTAAAGGCGTGTCACATTCAACAGCCATGACCAGTCTTGGATTACCTCAGACCGGTTCATTTTTTCCTTCAAGTACTCAGTCTCCCCCCTCCTTGGACAGTATCTCGAGCCCTGTAACTGATATTCAATAGTGCTGAGCCCTGTATATGTGTTAAATCATAGCCAAACACCCTCAGATTGTCTCTTTTAGCACAGCACTACAGACAAGCCCAGATGAAAAATACACCGCAGAACTATCAGTTCTTGTATTATACAGAAAATAAACCCTCTGTATGTCTCTCGAGGAAATACCTGCAAGACTCAGAATCTCTGAGAGAAGCCGTAGAGTTGCAATGTGTCTAAGAATAATAGAAGTATTATCGGGTAACACATATTCTACCATTGGGCAATCGTGATCTTTCTGACCAATAGGTGTTTCCCTAACAGGTAAATCGGAACAGCCCAAGCTATATACCTCTCTCCTGTTGAGAAGATGCGTGAGGCCCAGTGGTGCTCGGTCTAATGATTTCTCTTCATAAGAGTCACCAAGAGGACAAGGGGCACTAAAGGTATTGATGGAATTTGCAGAAGGGACAACAATCCCCACACTTTGTGGCCACCCCGAACACTGTGGCGAAATAACTCTAACTTCTTGGTTACTAGGATTTAATGTTGGTAAATCAGACATTTTTAAATTGGTAGGTCCCACCTGGGGAAAAGAAGAGCGATGCCTCATCAGAGGAAATTCAGGACAGGAAGGTATCGAAGACAAAGATGAATCAAAGTCATGGCATATCTCTTATCCATTGGTGAAGGTGTATCATACATATTATCATCAGAGGGATAATGAGGAGATATTTTAGAATCAATTTGCTGTTCAATTAGTGGATGGATGTTTACTCCGTCTTTCAGTCTCAAACTTAAATCGATAAGTGTAATCTTCCCAGAAACAAGTACAGATGTGCTGTTCTCAAGAAGCCTGGGGACTGGAGCATTGAAAACAGTTTCTTTAGACTTTTGAGATAAATATGAAGTGATTACATTTAATTTGTTCATGCTTGTGCAATGGCTGGAATCCCTCGAATGAGATTCACATATTGGTGCTGAATCAATTCCCATCTCATTTTGTGAGGTATTCACAATAGTAACAATTGGAAAAACTGAAGGTGAGGTAGGAGGATGAGGTGAGGGTGAGGGTGGAAGAGGCCAGTTCCTTGCCACCAACACCTCAGCATTGGAGATGTTGTGACTGCTAGCCATAGAATGGTTAGACATTTTACCACTCCTTAAGTCTGGCATGGACTTCTAGTTGGTAAATTAGTGAAAATATAGAGTCACACTTTGCGGACTGACTGGAACAGGAATTTAAGGCAAGCTAAAACAGTTGGATAGGCTCCACACACTGGCCACATGAACTGCATTTGCAGTGTAAAGGTTCAGGCCAAGAAACAGTCAGCACAATACATAAAATGCCAAACCCACTGCATGATCACTACAGGATGGCTTCATGTATCAGTTATGCATTTCACTTACTCTGCATTTCACTTACTCTGCCACTTCCGTGACACACTCTGTGCTCAGTACTGGCCTTACGTGGATTCTCGCACACGTTCCTTGCTGAAAAGCTCTGCCTCCAAAACGATAGAAATAGAAAAGATACTCTGCTCCAGCCACAGCAGACCACTTACTCTGCCAATATCCCATTAGACAATGCAATACATTATTTTATTTCAGTGGTATGAAGATGTTTTGCACAAAAATGACACATTATGTGACATTGAAATGTGTGCTGTTAGTAGTTCATTTTAAGGAATGCATTGTCAGCGATAGTGTTAAAAATTCAAAGAATGTGATACGTACTAGATTCAATAATTATAGACATTATCCCTGAAAGACATGAAAGAGAATGGGGATCTTTAGCATTTGACATGCAGAACTCGTGGTCAATCAGTCTAATGGTTTAGAGCATAGAGCCATAGACTGTTGTGGCCATGAAGTGAAGGAGATGTGTGCTAATATCAGGCACATATAATTGGTTCATCTGAATGTACTTTTTCTATGTTGTTATGCTTTACGAGAAGCAGGAAATTATGTCATTGCATTTGAACAAGAAACTAGTAATCTGAAACCAATATAGGGATATATCTCTGCTTGTGTACGAGAGCACTGCATTGTCAGACATCCTTTTTGTATAAATATGATATTTATGTTGTTTGGAATGTATGTTCTCATAATTACACAGGGAAACACATTCTGATATATTATTTTGTATTTTAACAGTGCACCTTATGAAAGGTCTTGGACCTGAAAAATATTGTGAAATATAAGACATGTGCCTTGAAGGTTGTTGTTCTTAATATTTAAATGCAGAATTATGTTATTGTTGATTGCAGGATATTTCCAGTAGTAGATTTTATTTTAAATCGTTATTAAACAAATTGGAATAGTGTATATGAATAATTAAAGACCAAATTTGATAATTATCAACATTGAAAAGTGGTTACTACCCAGATGGATGGCCGTGAGTGAAGCAGCTGTGTTCCAGATATATGGATTCTAATATGCTTGGCGACCCAAGGAAAGAAAGCTAAGGCAGCAAATGGAAAAGCACATGAAAAAGGAGTGTGAACTGAGGATAGATAATTATATATACAGGATCTGTAAACTATGTTTTCATTGATCAAGACTGCTCCTTGAGTATGTTCTCATTTCTGCAACATTTTCCTGCACTTGTAATCGTGTGTCTGCCCAATGCCTAGCCCATGCCCATACAAAAGCCCACACTATTGGCTTACTTGCCAATGCTTGCTTTTCAGACGTGTCTGTCTCACAATTACCCCAACACCAATGTCCAGGTACTGCATGCACATTACTGGAAAGTTGGTCCCTTCTATTACTGTACTGAACGAGAATAAAGGTTCCGCATTTTTGCTGAAATAGGAACCCTACATCATTGGCAGAATTACAACCCTGCACCCACATGAGGGTTGGAAGCAAATGCATAACTAATTACCAGTTGTGTGGATGATAAGGAGGACCAGGTGGCCACAGTTTGTGAGTGTAGAGCCCGAGTATAGTGCAAGGCAGCTCTCACACCATTAAAGCACAGAGTTAAGAGCACAGATGTGGACATAGCCATTTATTAGTCAAATACATATACAAACGACACAGACAGTGGACAGGTCAGTTGCCAAGTGTGTTCCTGAATTAAAAAAGAAAGTGACATGTTGATGCCCCTAGCCTTTAGCCATAGGAATACTTCTACTGCTTGTAGAGATAATAAAGGCCTTTTGCTCACTGAGTCCTGAGAGGCCTTCCTAGTATATTCCCCTGGCCAAGACGAGGAGTTCATTGTGACAACTCATAAAACATGCTAGAGATTAGAGGCTGACTTTTTAGCTTGAAACTCTATACAATCACAAACTCGGCTGGTTGTCATGTTAGTTATGTAAATTAGTACACACATATTAGTTACCTATTGCTTTGCATTAGGCAAATATTAAAATTTCCTGGGGTCGTTCAGCCATAGAAAACATTATGTCTGCAGCAAATGGCCAAAAGCAGCAACGTACCACTCCCTGTTTGGGCCGGAAAGGGTCTCTGGCCAGAACCCCTGCTCAAGCCAAGACTTTGCTGACCTCATTGTTTACCTGACTTCTGCTTCCAAAAAATGGGGATCCTTCCACCCATGTATTGTCTATCACAACAGAAACTCTGTTTACTCACAAAACCCAGGAACATTTCTGGTTTAGGCCTGGTAACTGTCTTTTTGTTAATTATAGCCCCATTCTAGCCCGCTGCAGAACGTCCACCACTTATTCACAGCCAACCATACACCCATATTACTGCTCACTCCCCTACCCTCTCTCTCGGTCTCTTGGGTTGCACCCTTACTTCCTCCTCTGACATTAACTATTCCTCATTTGAAAATGCTACAATTCAATTCCTCCCTCATACTCCTCTCACTCTTCTGGCTCTCTATCAACCCCTGGTTCTCTCAATTCCTTCTTCTCTGATCTGACCCTTCTTTTTGAGTCACACCCTACTGACATGCCCTTTGTCATGCTGTGGGACTTTAACCAACCCAAGCACTCTGCAGTCACTTGCATTGAAAGTAAATCCCTCCTATCTGACCATTCTCTTAACTCCCTACACAATAGGCCTACCCACTGTGATGGACACTCTATTGACCTTACCTTTATCTCTAATTCATTCTCTTCATCTAACCTCTCCATTGACCATCTCCCTTTGAACACTCAATGGTTCACTTCAACTCCACCTTCTACTCTTCATCTCCCCTCTTCAATGACTTGCCTCTTACCTTGATGATGTGAGTAGTTCTCCTCTCCTGTCTCTTTCCCTTATTAATTCCTCTTCCATTGATCATGTGTTCTCTCACATTCACTATGCAGTTATGACTCCATTTGACCAATACTATCCTGCCTGCACATTCATACCTTCCCGTCCCCAGTCTTGGATCACCTCTTAAATTTAGACCATCACAACAAACATGTGCCCTGACCAATGATGCAGGCACACATTAAGGACAGATACCCTACCCCCTGTCTAAATAAGTTTGCTTGCTGCCTTAACCACTGCACTGGACTCTGCCAAATCCTCCTACTTTACAAACCTTATCTCATCCCATTGCAATCATCCCTGCAATCATTCATCTACAAACTTTCATCTACCTTACAACTACCCTACATTCTTTGCTAACACTCCCAAGCTAATATCCTCCTCACTTTCTTCTAATGACTTAATAACTTTGCTCACTACTTTTCTTCTAAAATCTCTACATTGTGTGACACTCTAATACACTCTAATAAGACATGCCGCCTAACTATTCCTCCCCAACACTCCTTTTGTCCATCACTTCTCCTCCTACCTCTTCTACGCTTGACTACTTCTCTCCTACCTCCCCTATTGAATTAGCACCCATCCTTCACAGTGACAACCCATCTTGCTCTCCTATCTCCTACCAAATCTGTTGCTGTCCAAATAGTCAAAGACTTAATCTTGATAACTTGCCATTATCTATCTCAGCTCTTTACCCTCTCGCTATAGAGCGCTCTTTGCTGCCTGTATCAAATCTGCAACAGTCTTATCCCTATTGAAGAATCCATCTGCTGACCCAAATGTCCCAGCAAGCTATCAACCAGTTTCTCTCCTTTCCCATTATTTAAAGCTACTTGAGAGTGTTGTCTTCAAACATGTTACTAAGTACGTTGACGAAAATGGCCTTGGCGATCCACTTCAATCTGAATTCCGTAGTAAACACTTCACCAAGACTTCACTCACATACGTCTCCAACTTTCTCTTTAATTTTCATCATTCCAAACTATCTTCTATACTCATCCTTGTGGACCATTCTGGAGCTTTCAAAACTGTTGACCACTCCTCTCTCCTTCTCACTCTTCATGCCCTTGGGGTTTGTAAATCTGTGTTTTGTACCTGGGTCACATCTTACATGGAAGGTTGATGCTTTAAAATCTCTTTTTAAACACAAACCTCTGAACCCACCTCTTTCCATATCAGTGCCCCCCAAATATCAGTCCTTGGATGACATCTGCTCTTGACCCCCTATACTTCTGCCTCAGTAAGATTTTCCTCATCTTTTGGCTTTCACTATCACAATTTTAGCTGATTATATTCAAATAAATTTCTCATTTACCTCCATCACCCCAGTCATTGCAGAACAGAATATGCACTGTCTCAGAGAAATTTGTCATTGGATCTCTCTCCGCTGCTTTATGCTGACCTCTTCAAAATGGAAGTAATCTTTCCTAGCTTCCTAGCTTTCAAAACACTTGTGAACAGGCGCGTTATAAACGCCATATCATATCATATCATTCCTACTCTCCCCTCTCCCAAATCCTTCAATCCTCACCTTCTTGATTCCTCACCCAAAGCTTGCAGTCTTGGGGTCCTCTTTGATAGCAACCTATGACTGCAACAATGTTTCACTACCACTGCCTCTGCTGCTCATATTAACAACCTCAACATTTGGAAAATTCAGACTTTTCTTCCTAAACACTATACAAAACTTTAATCTCCACTCTCGTGCTCAGCAAACTTGGCAACTGATCAAGCCTACTTCTGGACCTTCCTATCACCTCTTTCCTCCATCTAGAAAAAGTACTCAACTTTGATCCCCACACTCTGTACAACTAACCCAGATCACTTCTCCCTATCAACAACATGCTGGTTGGCACTCCATGCACAACCACTCTCTTTTCAAATTCCTAATCCTAATCTACAAAGCTATCAAAAGACTTGATCCTTAGTACCTATATTATTCCACTGTAGTTAACTCCCCATCTTTTTCCTATGATTGTCCTCTGCACTCAACCTCACTGCCCAGTACCCTTTATGTGCCACATCTTGCTTCCGCTCTTTCTTCATACTTGCCATGCAAGTATCTCTCCAAATCTCAGCATACACTGTACTTACTTTCTAAAGAGGGAGCTCCCCCTGCCTGCTCTGTTATCCTCCTTTCCTGACCCTACCATGAACTCTACTGATTCTTAATAATGTAATTGTATATGTTTAAATAGATCTACTCTTTAGTTTGGAGCACCTACCCAATTAGGTTAATGTAACTTTTCTAACTCACTGTTTTCTTATATTACAGGGCCTGCGGTAGTGGCCCTGTAGTTGTGGTTAAGTTGCTCAACCCTTAGGAAGAGCACTTTTTGGGCGGCGTATAACTTCTCCCTGTGTGGATGAATCCCAGCAAAACTTTGCAAAAGAAAAAAGTATATGGCTCCATACAATGGACCCTGCACATTTTGGTGGGGTTTTGTTAAGGGGGGGGGGGGGCAAAGGTATAGGGGGCCCCAAAATGTGTGGTTTTCTCCCACAGACACAATGGAAAAAAATGTTTGCTCACATCTACAGCACAAACCGCTGGACGCGGCAGGAGCGGCAGCTTGGTCCTGAAATAGTGCTTTTGTAAATTTGGTGTAAATCCATCCAGTATTTCTTTTTAATTGACCATAAGTAGGCCAAAAAAAGTGTGATATCTGGGCTCGGTCTGCAAACTGACTTTCCTCTTCAGCCTGCGGACAGGCCTCAGATTGGTCCAGGTGCAGGCCTGTTGTTCACAGACATCGGACGCACCTACTGATTTTATGGTGAAAAGCGTGAGGTGCATCAAACCTTTGGGAAACGCACACCATGTTGGATCCGCGGACAGTCGAAGCAGACCAAGGACAGCTCGGTGGGGAAGACGCCTAGAAAAGCCATTTTGGGTTATTTGGGGGTGGAAATATGGGCTGGGAAAAGTGGGGGAGTGGAAAAAAGATTATCTGGGGCTATTTTTGTAGGTTTAAAAAGGCTAGGGAGGTGCCACAGCTGCCTGCGGGGTAGTTTGCGGGCAGTGTTCTGAACGGACAGCTTGGGAAATACATTTGGAGTTATTTCATGACTAAAATAGGGCATAGAAATGGCAGGGAAGTGGAATGAAGTTAATGTAGAGCTGCTTTATAGGTGAAAAAAGGGTTTGGAAATGTTGCCTGATCCGCCGTCAATTTCAGTGTCCACAGACATCATTTCGATAGCAGGGTGGTGGGTGTGAGCTTTATTACTTGACCGTGTATGATATGTCCCCCCAGAATTTGTGCACTGGGCACAATCACCACAGTAGTGATATGTGTATTGTAATTATAGGTAATGTAGTAGGATTATGGCCAGACTGACCATAGTAGCAATATGTGTAATTGTCCGTAGTGGGAGTATAAAGTGTTTGTAATATGAAGGTACTATGAAATTGAGTCATTGGGGAAAATATAGATTGGATTAAAAAAAAAAACTAAATACAAATATTACAAATAATTGCAGGTAAACAGTTGTGAGACACTTCTGTAAGTGCACTACATTTTCAAACATATAAGACTATTGTTACATTTTGATGTGCAATAACACATGCATTGGCCTGTGGCACTCATCTTACCCTTACCTAGCCACCCGTCTAGTATCAATGGCAGTTTGCACCTGTGATGGTGTGCTTGCATGGGGGCAGGGTGGATGGAGAGGCCGAAGGTGTGGTACAGCATGTGCACCAGAAAGGCATCTTATGCACTGTGACTATTATGCAGACTCCCCTTTGAAGACCCTGTTCATGCAATGAGCATATATATGCGTGCATTGAATTTTATTGCAGGCCTATTGCGCTTACCTCCTTCTCATCGTCCTTTTGTTACTTTTACGTAGAAGCTGAACGTGTGTAGAGCAATGCTACTTTGTAGGCTCTACTATTGCAATATCCTCTTCCACTTTCTTTCTCGGACCACTCCAGATCATTTGAATTAAGGCTGCAAGACTTATCATTGGCGTAAAGACCAGGGACTGCATATTTGATCCTTGGTTTTTAACCTTTACTTGGCACCTGTAGTGCCCCTAATGTCTACATTGCTATCTAACTTTAAGTGTTACACGGATGACAAGCTTCAAGCTATGTGATGCATGCTCTGCTCTCCTCTCTCGCTTAAATCTGACTGTGTATGTGTGAATTAGGAATGGTGGACATCCAACAATGTGTGCCTTAATGCCAGTAAGGCTGAGATAATTTATATTGGAACCCTAGTACTGTTTTCCCTATTTCACTACGGCTGTCCTCTGTGGTTCCTGTACCTACACCTTCCAGTGAGAAAGAAACCTTGGTGTTATCTTTCACTCCACTCTCTCTATATGTCCTCACATTACGGACATATTGAAGCAGTTACACTACCAGCTGCAGCTACTAAGAGGTATTGTTGCTTTTGTCACTTTCCCGCAGAACCTCACTGTTGCAAGAGTGGTAGTTGTGTCTAGTCTGGACTATTGTAACAGCCTCTTTGTAAATCTCACTGCCTCTACTGTTTGACCTCTGCAACTTAACCAGGCAGCACTGCAAGATTTGTCCTTGACCTTAACTGAAGGAATGACATATGTTCAGTCCTGAAATGTTTACACTGGCTGCAATTGGTAACTGCAAGGATCAATTTCAAGACCGTCTGTATTGTTTACATGGCTTTCGGTGGCTAGGGATAACACTACTTTCAACTTCATATTAAGCATTTTTGTTATTCAGCTCTTTATTTCTGTACCTCCAACTGTTTGAGATTTAGGGGCCGATTCATGGAACAAACGTGCGCCGAAAATCGTTGCGCAAGCAGGCGCAAGCGCAAAAAAACAGGCGCACGCACACGCGTGCGATTCATGGAAGTCCCTGCGCGTGTATCCCTCGGGATGTGCGCCAAACCCATGCATGGCGCACACGTCACTGCAACATCCCGAAAGACGTGCGCGACGCGCACAGTGAAAGCGCACAACCTCGGCGCATACACTAGAAAGTGGGCGGAACACGGGGCGTAACGCGCGGAATGGGGAACAACTCGCGAAAATAAGGGCGTAACTGGGGATGTACTGCAGGGAAGCAGACGGAACGCCCACACGCAACCGAACCACACGTATTCATGGAATCGAATAGGGCAAAGCCACGCACAGCGAAAGACACGCACAAGCCGAAACACGTCCGCCACACGAAGGCGGGGCACGTGTATTTCGGGGTTGCGCGGGAAGTTACACACGCGATTGAGCGGGGTACGTGTATTCCGGGGGTGCGCGGGAAGTCACACACGCGATCGGGCCTGGGGGAGCGGGCTACGTGCATTTCAGGGGTTCTTGGTCCAATGAAATCGTGTACGCGTGCTGACGCGCTTACGCGCTAAGGGCCTTTCCTCGATTTTCACGCTGACGTGCAGGATTTTCACATGCCAAATCACTCCGTATCAAGCCGGCCACGCGAAAACACACGGAAGACCACGCTTCTGCCCAGAAGGCCGAATTACTGCCCCCCAGTGCCCCGAGCAGCCTCCCACGTGCCATCTGCTGCTGCCTGCCTGCCTGCCTGCTGCCACCGTGCCCTGCCATTTGGTGCCTGCACATCAGCCATCTGCAGGGGTCCAGTTGCTGTGTCCACCCCTGCTGGAACAGAAGACTCCCGACTCAGATAACATCGCTCCACAGCCCAGCCCCAGGACCCAGTTGCCCACCCACTCCTGCCCCTGGGGTTGCCATGTCGGGCACATCCACATCTGGCACCAGTGGCAACCCCCGGCCAGAGGGGCAGAGGGGCACCAGCTTCACTGCCACCGAAGTTGGTGTCCTGGTGGAGCAAGTCCTGGGGCAGTATGATGCCCTCTTCGAATCGTCCCGCGCCAACAAGGAAGGATGGGAGAGGATCTGGGCCGACTGTGTGGTTGCCATCAACGCGGAGGGGGTGGCAACCCGCACCATCCAGAAGGTCAAGAGGCGCTGGGAAGACTTGAGGTCCAGGACCCTCATAAAGGCCCGGCGCCTCGTGGAGGGGGGCCGGGGCCGCATGCGTTCCATCCAGATGAGGGTCCTGGAACGCGTACACCCAGCGCTCCACGCCCAGGTCCTTGAGAGGGAGACCCGTCTGGAGTTGAGCGGTAAGTGGCCAAGCATTGCTGTGTGCGTCAGGGCATGTTGCAGTGTGCTGGTTGTCTGATACTTGCCTGTATGTGTGACATAGGCCATGTACGCATGTATGTGTGCAGGGACATCATGGTAATGCATGTGCGACCAGTAATGTGTGAACCGCACGGTTGTTGCATGTGTTTAAATGCGACATGGGGAGCCCTATGCAGATTGTACACATGAGAGCATGGCAGTCTCTGTTCCTGGACATGTGTGGGGGTGAGGGATGGGTGCTGATGCCAGGTACATATATGGTATCCATGTCTGTGTGCCTGACCTGCGTGTCTGTGACTTGTGAATGCCATGGATGCATGACACATGTCTGTGACAATGTACAGATTCACTGATGCAGCCTAATCATCCTTGTATCCACTGTGATTGGGGTGTACGGGGCCAGATGGATGTGACTGAGGTGAAGTGTGTGCATGTGATAGGCATGACCCATGATGCATGTGAGTACCATTACATTGTATGTTTCGAGAGTCCATTGGACATGTATGGAAATGTCCATGGCATGCACCATGACTGTCACTGTGTGTGTTTTGCCTGGACTGACACATGTGTTGTGGAGGGACATGATGGAAGTGTACTTTGACAGTGGCACTCATCTGCTATTGCTTCCTGTCTAGGGGACCATTGTACAGTACCCTGATGCTTGTGTTCTATGTCTCCCTCTACGCAGCGGCTAGTGAAGAAGAGGGCGGAGACGGCGCTGAGAAGCAAGGTGGCGGGGATGCCCCCACGGCTGCAGCGGAAGGGATGGGTGAGCCCCCACAGGGGCCTGCTACGGCGGAAGCCGGTGAGGAGCCATCCAGGTTGGTGGTTTCCACAGAGGAGGAGGAGGCCGCCACTGAGGCGCACATGGGGCCTGGTGGGGGCATCCCTGCTGGTGCAAGTGGTGCAGTCCAGGGGCAGGGGCAGGAGGCAGCACAGGTCACCGTGGAGGGGCCTGTGCATGTCGCTGTCCCTGACCCTGTGGGTGCACCACCATGCACCAGCAGGGATGCCCGGTCCCAGGCCCGTCCGCAGGTAGAGGGGATGTCCATGTCATCTGACTCCCCTCCACCTGCGGACGAGGGGACCCCTGGCCGTATGGAGAAGGTCCTGATTGGGGTCGCTATGCGCACGGCTGTGATTCGTGATGCCGTGCGTGCTTCCCAGGAGGAGCACGCACGTCATCACGAAGAGCACCGCGCCGACGTGGCCCAATTGGGATCGTCCATGTTCGGGGGTTCCTGCATGTGTCGGCCAATCTGCCGGCCCTCTCCTCCTCTGTGGAGACTATACGCCAGTCGTTCTCCTTGCCGTCTTCCGGCCCAGATGCCACAAGGGCCCCTTGTGGACCTGCCCTGACCAATGCAGCCAGCTCGGTGGGGATCCCATCCCTGCCAAAGTCGGGAGTCAGAGGTCCAGCAGGGGTGGACACCACAGCAACTGTACCCCAGCAGATGGAGGATGTGCCGGCATCATCAGGCAGGGCACGTGCACGACGGCGTCAGTGGATTCCATCAGCCTGGATGCCGTCGTGCTGGCAGAGGCAGTGGCGTCGGAGGCAGCAGCGGAGTCAACGTGGGAGGCATCATGGCTCGGGGCCATCAACATCGGAGGGGCAGGCATCGGCCAGAGGGCAGGAGGACCCAGGACGGGAAGTGTCTTCTGTGTGGCAGCGGTTGGGCCAGCAGATAGGTGCGGAGCGGCGGCGGGCGGAAGAGGCACGGCTCACAATGGTCAGGGCGGAGAACTCCATGCGGAGGGCCCTGAGGCGGGCCGAGTGCCTCGAGGCAATCCGCAGGGGGTTGGAGGAGGAGACGGCGTCGTCCCTGCGGACCCTCGGGGCCATGGAACAGGACCGCCTCCGGGACATCGAACAGGAGTTCGATGATGCCCTGGCCCGGAACACCACGGAGTGAGCCGCTGGACTTGCCCGCCGCCTTTGTATATAGTTATATAGTTAGTGTTAGGTTTCCTTTATTTATTTATTTTATTTGGTTGCGATTGGACAATGCGCCACATTTTTGTATGTAGTTCAGTTTTTAGTTAGTTGTCATAGTTAGGTTTCATTTGGTTGGGCTCATGGACCCGGGATTATCTTGTAAATAGTTCTTCAATGGATTTTTCTATTTTTTGAATTTTTTTCATCGCCATGGAGCAATGGCTTTTGTTTATCATTTACACTTGGGTTACTTTTCTGACTGTGACTTTGGACACCATTTTTTTGGATTGTGCTGTGTGTTTTTGATTTTTTCATGGACATTCTTCTTCTTTTGGTTGTTTTGCTTTGTGGTTTTTCTCATTTAATTTCCATTCAAGTTGATTTTTAATACATTTTTATTTTCATCATTCAATTTGTCGTATCATCTCATTGCTTTCATGCATGTCATGTTGGGTGTTTTAACATTCACTTGCAGCCATTGTGTGTGACAGACATGTGTTCATTTGCATTATTTACATTGGGTGTGTAACATGTTATTGCCTTTGATATGTGGGTGGATGTGATGGTTGGGCCTTTTGGCAGGGGAGGATGGCCATTACGGACATGATTGGGGATTGGTGGGACCCAGGTGCAGGGGGGCATGGATGGGACATGGGTGGGGGCCTGGTGGCAGGTGCCCCACAGTGCTGGGGGGTGGGGGGGGGACATGAGTTGGGCATGGGTGGGGGCCTGCTGGCAGGTGCCCACAGTGCTGGGGGGTGGGGGTGGTGGGAGACATGAGTTGGACATGGGTGGGGGCCTGCTGGCAGGTGCCCCACAGTGCTGGGGGGTGGGGGTGGTGGGAGACATGAGTTGGACATGGGTGGGGCCTGCTGGCAGGTGCCCCACAGTGCTGGGGGGTGGGGGTGCTGGGAGACATGGGTGGGGGCCTGGTGGAGGCTGCCCCTGGTGGCTGGGGGGTGGGGGTGGTGGGAGACATGGGTGGGGGCCTGGTGGTGGGTGCCCCTGCACTGCTGGGGGTGGGGGTGCAGGGAGACATGGGTGGGGGCCTGGTGGAGGCTGCCCCTGGTGGCTGGGGGGTGGAGGTGGTGGGAGACATGGGTGGGGGCCTGGTGGAGCGTTCCCCTGCACTGCTGGGGGGTGGTGGGAGACATGGGTGGGGGCCTGTGGAGGGTGCCCCTGGTGGCTGGGGGTGCAGGGGGACATGCGTTGGTGGGCAGTAGTGCAAGTTGACATGTGGGTTGGCTGGGGGGCATGGCCATGGTGGATGGGGTGCCTGCAGGACATGTGCAGGGTAGGCCCCTGTGGTGTGAGCCACCTGCAGGGGCCGTGGAGGGTGTAGAGGGAACACCTGGGAGGACCCACAAGTGCAATTCACGTGTGGTGCTCCCCGCTCACCCCTGTAATACCCGTACCCTGATGGAATCACGTGTCGAACTTCCCGCGCACCCCTGGAATACACGTGCCCTGCTGATTTTGCGTGTGAAACTTCCCCCGCACCCCGAAATACACGTACCCTGATGGAATCGCGTGTGGAACTTCCCGCGCACCCCTGAGATACGCGTACCCTGCTCGCACGGTCCCAATCGCGTGTGGAAATTCCCGCGCACCCCTGAAATACACGTACCCTGCTGAAATCGCGTGTGTAACTTCCCCTGCACCCTGAAATACACGTACCCTGCTGATATCGCGTGTGGAACTTCACGCGCACCCCTGAAATACACGTACCCTGCGGAAGTCACGTGTGTAACTTCCCCTGCACCCTGAAATACAAGTACCCTGCTGATATCGCGTGTGGAACTTCACGCGCACCCCGAAATACACGTACCCTGATGGAATCGCGTGTGGAACTTCCCGCGCACCCCTGAGATACGCGTACCCTGCTCGCACGGGCCCAATCGCGTGTGGGAATTCCCGCGCACCCCTGAAATACACGTACCCTGCTGAAATCGCGTGTGTAACTTCCCCTGCACCCTGAAATACACGTACCCTGATGGAATCGCGTGTGGAACTTCCCGCGCACCCCTGGAATACACGTACCCTGCTGATTTTGTGTGTGAAACTTCCCCCGCACCCTGAAATACACTTACCCTGATGGAATCGCGTGTGGAACTTCCCGCGCAACACTGAGATACGCGTACCCTGCTCGCACAGGCCCAATCGCGTGTGGAAATTCCTGCGCACCCCTGAAATACACGTACCCTGCTGAAATCGCGTGTGTAACTTCCCCTGCACCCTGAAATACACGTACCCTGATGGAATCGCGTGTGGAACTTCCCACGCACCCCTGCGATACGCGTACCCTGCTCGCACGGGCCCAATCGCGTGTGGAAATTCCCGCGCACCCCTGAAATACACGTACCATGATGAAATCGCGTGTGGAACTTCCCGCGCACCCCTGAAATACGCATACCCTGCTCGCACGGGGCCAATCGCGTGAGGTACTTCCCGCGCACCCCAGTGATACACGTAGCCCGCTTGCTGTGCTGGTACAGGCTTAGCGCAGCCCTTTGCGCTGGATTGGGTATATTGATGGCTTTTCCCTGCGCGAGAGGCGTTCTTGGGGGCATAACTGGCGCTGCTGCAGGGTCGCTGCGCCACTGTGCGCCACGGCTGGTTTTGGTGGCTGGAATCCATGAATACGCTGTGCGCAGAAATGGATTTTAGCTCACGCGGCTGGCGCAGGGATTTGCACGTGCACACTGTGCGCCAGCCGCGTGCGCCACTTGTGCGCTGAATTCTATGAATTACCCCCTTAAGCTCTTCTGAAGGTAGAGAGTGGAGGGGGTAGATTTCTCTACTTGGATGGTGAATTCCTCTGGAACAGATTCCCTGCCTCTCTGAAACATGAGCAGGGACACCTACGGGTCTGCAAGTAATTGAAGACGTTCCTTTATGCTTTTGCTTTCTGTGTGGCTGTGCCCTTCTGAAGTTCTCATTCTGCTGCACTAACTGGTTACATGGCCACCCTGTAAACCTTATGGGGACGAGGTTGCCGTATCACCAGTAGCTCCATGCACTATTTCCGGGTCCACCACGCACTATGGAGTGTATCTGCAAGCACATGGTGACATGCCTATTTGCACTTACTTATAACTGGGCACCCCAGCGTCACTTACTGGAGGTTCATTATCGCACGCTCCCCTTCTATCCCTTTACCACTTCTGCTCTCGTTTTCTGTTGCACTTGATGATATGAATGACACAACACCTAGTTAGATCATTTATTCTGTTTCCTTTTGTTGTTCCCTTGCTTGTCAAGTTACACCTGGAAACACTTGTGTAGAGGTGCGTTACAAATGACTTATTATATCAAATCAATGTTCTTTTGTTCCATGGCCCCACCACTTTTTTTTGGTGTTGTGCCGACATATACATTTTTTGTGGGGTTTTAGAGGCTTCACAAATATCCAAGAAATAAATGAATAAAGTAAATGAACTTTGGACATGCTGGAAAGTTGACACTATGCTAAGTGGCTGCAGTTTACAATAGACAAAAAGTTTATGTCCCACAGTGTTAGCTAACATTGAAGTAACGGGGGAAGGAATCTGTAGTTCCAATGTGCATTATGAATATGGGACTGTGGTCTTTGCACATTTACAACTTACTTCGCAGGGCAACGATGGGCATGTGCATGAATGCAGAAATGGATATGATTGCGGGAAAGATGTACACAAAAGCTAGTAATCTTGTACTGCAAAAGATGTACACAAAGGCCGGTAAGCTTGTACTGCACTGTTTGTGTTTTTACACTTTTACATGATGACTATATTTGTATTGTTGTCACTGTTATCCCTCGATAGCAATTATGCCGGGCAACATGTGCAGCCTTCATGGTTGCTTTAAGGGTGAAATTGAAGATCTTTTTATTATCGACAATGCTGTCTGGGCTGTGGGAACACACTACCTGCATTTCTTTCTGGCAAACTACTTTTCTTCACGATACATTCGATCTTGCGCTCCATCTCTGTGGTAAGGAAATGCGTTTCATTGCTCCGAGCAAGGGGCACATTATTGTTTACGTATAGGGAAATATGAGCCTGTCTGCACCACACATAAGGATATTTTTTTAAGAACATGTAAATGTATTGTAAATAGGTGCGTTGATACCGGTAAAATGGAAGTAAATATTGTGATATGTGGTTTACTTGAAATATTTCAGTTATTTTTATTTCAGTTATTTTTGTACTACATTGTTTGCAAGTAATAGTGTTAATTGCTGTGGCATGTGTTTTCAGAAACAAAACTGACTCAGGCACTCTGTGAATGTTACATGTAGGGTGGCATTGTTATGTTTCATTCAAAATGCTGGACTAAGAATTTGTGGGAGTAAATGTGTCGGCAATCCACAAAGAAATGTTAAGATTCATTGTATTAAAAGCAGACATCGGAAAGTAAAGTTTCTATTTCAGAAATCTGTGTTTTGAAGCGGTTGGTCATCTGCAACATCGGAAAAATGGATTTGTAAAGTGCAATGTAAGCATCATTTTAAGTAAAAGCTTTAGAAGTGTGGAAAGTGTACTATCTGCCATATGATGAATGCTTTGACCGATGAATGTTCAATTTGCTGCAAAGAGTGGACGTTGTACATGTTACTTGAAACTTTAATGTATTGCCAAAACAAGAATGTATTTGTATATTTAATTGTAAAGTGCTTACTGAAATATGTATTTCTGTTATCGATTTTACATCGTTATATACTTCCGCTGTGTGCATGTCATGGGTTCACACTAATGGCTGACGGCTTCTTTAACAGTATTTGGTCAGTAATTATCAACAACGGATATGTTATAACAATTGTTTGGTATGATCGCCAGACAACAATTTGTCCTTTTGTAGTTGCAGTAACAAGGAGCAAAATCTTCGCATATAGGTTCTAGAAAAGTGCAGATGTGAAAGTGTTGCATGTATTTCAATTTTAAAGCAGTCATTTCTCCTGCGTAATGGAGTGCTATGTGCACAGATTATTCATCGATTATGGAAGATCATTTTTGATGCAGAACGCAAAGACTTGCATTGATGGATCGATGATTGGATTTGGCAGTAGAAGATCATAGTTGACAGTATCATTAAAAATGTGAATGGCGTGAAGTTTGGTAGTTATGAACTGTGTTAAAAAAAGTTAATGAAGTTTTCATCGACTTAAGTGAATGTTTTCATCATTTTGTCACAAGGAAAAGTATTTTTTACGGTCCATACTATTGCTGTTTTGTTCAAAATAAAATGTTTCTATCATTTCTGTAAAAAAGGACTAAAGTTTTGCGTTTGTTATGGATGTTTGTGTTTAAGTTCCATTTTCTGCGTAAGTTAACTTTATGACGTTGGTGATGACCGTGTACATTTGGCTACACTGCCCACTAACGTCATTGAAATTGGTGGTGCTCATTCTGAGCGTATAGTGATGTTAGCATTAGGAGTGGGGGAATGTAATCAGTGCAGTGCGGCCCTTTCTAGTTCGGCCGATAGAATCTTAATGAGTTCATCTACTTTATTCAAAATGTAAAGTAGTTGGATTCTATAAGATTACTTTTTTTTCTATTTTCTAACTGTGAGAGGTCGTTCCTAAAGGAACCTAGTTTTTTTGTATGCAGGAAAAGTCACAATGTAAGGTGGGGCGGGAAATGAGGGAATAGGCACCAAGCAGTAATATGTGCCCATATTTTCTTCCAGCTTTCTCATCTAAAGAGCCTGGCAATTGGGGCTAATCGGGGCTCAGGTGAGTGAATAGTGGTGCTTTGCATGCTGTCTTTTCTTGAACTTGAGCAGGGTTTCTACATGCCTTGACTCACCAAGACACTGTGGAAAGCTCAGACGTCTGGCCACAGCTAAGCCATAGAAAGGATTGGTGTTCTTAAGCACTTTGATCTCAAGCACAAGCCTAGCATTTTGGTAACCATGACTTGAATAAATGAGTAAACAAAAAAGGCAGGGATTTGTGCTCGTTTTTCTGGGAGCAGTTGCAAAATTGGCCAAATCGGGTTTCTGACATATAACCTTTCCCAAATGTTGTTGGGGTCCCTAAGTGTAAGGGTTTTGCCCCGCCTGGTTTCTTTTGCATGGCAATTCCAGTCATACACCCGGGCATAGCGAACACCTCTTCTCCAGCTAGCTCTCCTTTCGGTGCTGCACCCCATAGACTACCGTTGAGTCCCACAAAAATGCTGTCCATATGTAGACATATCTCTTCACTTTTTCCTTCTCATTCCATTCTGAGCAGCTTATCTATCACAATCTTTGCTCCTTCCTACAAATACTGAATGCAGTATCATACAGCTCTTTGCCTCTCTGACAGGCAAAAGTGTTTTGATAAAAGGCGGAGGAACACAAATGCAAGATAACATAACAATTTTATGGAAATAGGACTTTGTTTCTTTTTTCGCCTACTGTTTATTGTTGATTGCATACTGAGATGGGTGGGAGTGCCATATCCATCTACTTAGTGGGGAGGCCAATACAAAATAATGCAGTGTGGATAATGGATAGTGTGTTCTTCATTTGATGGAACACCATAGAGAAAGTGGAGATATCTTGTAAGATTTACTTCATGCCTATTGATGAAGGAAAAAAAAAGATAAATAAAATGTGTTGCTGGATTAGCGAACATCCACTCACATATAGTGCTAATTTCTCTGCTTTCCCAGTACTTGTGAGACTTACATGAAACTGAACATAATGCTATTCTAGTCTCAGCAACAATATCTTACAATGGGACAGTAACCATGAGGCATAGAAAGTAAACAGATTCCCCTGGCTTGCAAACCACATAATCGTGTGTGCTAGTTTTAACAGAATTGATTGTGAAATGTCACTTTCTTAATAAGGTGATATTAACTGAGGCAGCGGGTCGACCCTGTCAGTATTGGCGCAGCGCAGTGCTGCTGTCAGTGTATTCCATTTTCTATGTTGATTATTGTGACATCATCAACATGGAAAAGGGACTTCACTGATATCAGCACTGTGTGGTGCCGGGGCACACAACAAACCACGTCTTTTTCTTACGAACCAAAAAAAACAGCACCTGTGCAGGAAACTACACAGGTATCAAGTGGAGAATGGTGAACGTGGAAGGGAAGGAAAGGGGCTCCTAGCTTCACAGGCAGCTCGGAACGTGGGCATCTATCATACAGTACAGCCCACATTCTGAACCTCCTGATTGGCGAGTGACCCCTCCCAGGGTGCTACGAAAGTGTGAAAATCTTCTGAAATACAATAGTTGCCCTGTTCTCTAAACCAAACACTGTATGGGTAATCACACACTTTTAGGCACAGTATCAGTGTTCTGATGGAGGTTAATCACAAGAGGATAGTAAAGCACTGCCTGAACCCATAGGAATTTGAGAAAAGTGTAAAAGGCCAAGCACCTGCTATATGTCATGTTGAATAACCTACTTCTGAGGCATTCAAGGTGTGGATGATGGTACGCAGCCAGCATCCATGGGTGGCAGCAAGTACCAGCAAGCAATAGGAAGGGAAGCACAAGAGATTACAGGTGGAAATGGTCAGAAAATCCCTGAAAAGAGTAACAAAACTGGGAATAATATTAAAATGTTGCCCCGAAAATTGTGACCTCTTCATTACCGCGCATTTGTGTGGTAATAATGCTGACCCCCACTACACCGACTAATGGGACCGGGGTTTGCGGGGATGTCCCCTGCTCCCCTTTGTCAGTTTAGTGGGGGTCGGAGGTTGCAGGGTGTCCCCCACCTCCATTAGATGGTAGCAGGGGACAATAAAGTAAAAAGAAAAACAAGAAAAAAGGACCCTGTGACGTCAGTTCAGACCCACGTTAGTCAGCGAGAACTGACGCCACAGGTCGGAGGAGAGATGCAGCACACTTCACGGTGTGCCGCTGAAAAAGTAAGTGGGTGGGAGGAGGGGGCAGTTATTGGGATGCAGGGCACAGTGATCTATGTGATCACTATGCCATGCCATAATGGGAGTCAGCAATTTAATTGTCGACATTATGAGCAACACAGTCATCACATAGATTCCAAAACTGCAAAACAAAGAAGTAAAGCATCTGGCGAAACCTCAAACTCAATTAGCAGAATAAAGAAATAGAGCACCAGCTCCACTTCCTTAAATATTATCTTTCGCCAATCGGATAAGGGGTTTTAAATCAACTAACCACCGAAAGCCATAATAATTGAAAAATTAAAGAATAGAAACAGACAAAAAAAAGTGATTTAAACCCTTTAAAGAAAAGGATACTTGACTCTCTGTAAGCAATCAGATGAAAATGACTGAAGGAAAATGAAAAATGAAATAGGTGACGGAGGCCTGTTTTCCGAAAGCATTCCGAATATGGTGTATTGCTACACCCAGCACACACAATCAGGTGCTATTTTCGCCCTTCACAGAGTCAAATGGAGCCACTTTCAAAAGAAATCCAGTGCCTCTTTCGGTTTCCAGTACACTGATTTACGTAGCTGAAGGTTTCCAGATGCAGGGAGCCTCTTCACTGGACACACCAGTCCAGAGAGCCTGTTGTGAAAAGCTGCGAGAGCAACAAAGATTACGTATCATTTTCAACACAGTGAAACCCTTACCTGCCAGCTCCCATAGGGTGCCGTCGGCTATTATTAAGCGCATCAACTCATCCTCCTTCCTGCTTTACCCTAGAACACCTCATCCAGTGATTTGCAAGCACAAGCTGCTGGATGCATATTTTACAAAACAAAAATGATGTGCGGTAAAATGGCAGAGTTCCAAGGAGTAAATTAGCTCCTGTGTTTTAGCTATGCTGCGATGGCTTCCGTGATGCCTGCGTGGAGCTGTACGAGCTGCAGTTTCCTTTTCAAACAAAATCTGGCAGCTGGATCCTGCCCATGACTCAATGTCAGGACAACGCCGCTGCTGCGTGGGAGTTACAAAGCATTAAAAGTCCTGTCTTGTGAAACATTCCACTCCAGCGAGAAACTCTTCCCACTGCCTGCATGACATCAATAATCGGGAGGATTTCAGATGTGGAAGGATCTTTCTGCTTGTTTGGTGAGCTCAGACAGAGAGATATGTGCAATGCATTTCTTAAGCGAAGCAATTCATCAGGCTTAACCTTTAAGCAGACATCTCATAATATGGTGACATGAATTTCAAAATTCTTTAGCAGGAAAAAACACATTTTGAAACACGTAAATGGACATTTCGTTATGTGTTATGCAGTGGCGTAACACAAAATGTCGGGGCCCCCCCTGCGAGCCATGCTGAGGGGGGCCCCCCAACTCGGCAACAAATCACGGGTTGTGCTTCACTCTGGGCCGGCCTAGAATATCACGCTTGAACAATACCCTTGAATGTGCTGTTGAAGGGGGAGAAAGATATAAATATGTGTTTTAATGCAATATGCAGCACACTTCCTGAGTGTTTGCAATTGTTTTGTAGGGTAACACCAATCCAATACATGCAAGTCACCAACAGTGCACAGAAATATTAATGCTTTGTTATTAAAAATGCCATGCCCCATTAAAAACATGTCCCACTGGCTGCACAATGTTGACCAGTGTAGACACATAATAATATTACAATAAAGCATGGCAGGCAACATTTAGACACACTTAGACTGGTTGCCCAAAAATTCCAGTCGAAGCAATAACAATCATCATTGTGGCGCTGCCCCTTGAAGGGACGCGCACGCGGCGTTGCACGCCGCCGCATGCTGTATAGATAAAAGAGGCATTCCCGGCCGCGGCAGTGCGACCGGGAAGCCCGAGCAGTACGGACGTGTGTGGTGTGAGTCTGTGCTCGCTGGGGGGCTTACGGGCATCGCAAGGGGGTTCAGGACAAACCCCCAACAGTGGCGACGAAGTTGGGATGATGCCTGCGCCCGGCGGTGATTGAAAGATACATTTTTTCCCTGAAGCGGAATCCTGATTACATTTCGTTTCATGCCGTAGGCTGTGCATCGACCAGGCAGTTATACCTGCATGCCCATGCCTGATTTTCGAATTTTCCTTGAGTTTTGGGCCTCCTACGTCGAGTGCAAGCGAGGAGGAGGGTTATAATGCCTGGGCCTGCTTAGCCCAAATTCTCGTTGACTCAATTTTTGGAACTCCTGTGCCTACAAGGTGCTGCTGGAGTTTAGGATTGGGTTCTTCATCGTCCTCTTCATCAACAGGCTGGGGGTCTTGTTCTTCTTCATCCTCTTCATCATCAGTGAGGACTGCTGCAGCTGTGGATCTTCCATTCACTTCATCCTGTTCATCATCATATCGAGCTGCTGTGGCTGTGTATGAGGCTGTCTGTGAGGGGGATACTCTGCCATCTTCACCTTCGCTCCCAGGTTGGACATTTCATTTGCCTGGGTGTGTGTCTGGACTGTTTTGTGGTGGTGGGAGTTGAGTTACGGCCCCCATATTCCATGCTGAGGGTGCCTGTGCGCTCAAGCCCATAAGCGGGGCTGGTGATCAAGACGGTGGACTGCCAGCAGCTCTACAGCAGCCGCCTCAGGACGGTGGGCAAGCAGCAGCTCAACAGCAGCCTCCCCAGGACGGCGGACAACCAGCAGCTCTAAAGCAGCCTCCTCAGGCTCAAGCAGGAGGTCAGGCTCCATTGCCTCAGGTGCCGCCAGTGGTGCAACCGGTTGCTCAGCCACTACATCCCGTCATGGCCCAGGCACGAGCCCATGCGGCCCTGCAGCCCATCCCCGAATTTGATGTCTCAGGCCTGCCATCCAGCCTAGGGCCCAGATGGAAGAGGTGGGTTGACCGCCACAACATGTACTTTAGGGCCGCACAGGTGACAGATGATGACAGCATGCTGGCAACCATGTTATACTCGGCGGGACCTTCGGCTCAGGAGATATTTTAGTCGCTTCCACCAGGGGATGGCTCATACGCGGTGGCGAAGGAAGCACTCCAGGCTCATTTTCTGCCCTTTGCCAACTCAGACTACGAATGATTTGTGATGCTATCCGCAAGGCAAAAGGAGGATGAAACTTTGGACACCTTCTATGGACGCCTAATGTGCCTGTCACTGGCTTGTGCATGGGGCGATGCAGAGGACATGATAAGAACAATGCTCATCCAGGCGTGCTACTCGAGCAAGCCCAGAAGACAGGTCCTAAGAAAGCCCGCCACCACGTTGCCCCACATCCTTGAGCTGGGGCGGTGCCATGAGGTGTCTGAGGCTCGGGCAGCTAGGATGGAGGCTGGGTCGCGCGCTGTCAAGACAGAGGAGGTGTGTGCCATGTGGAGAGGTGGAAGAGGCATCAGAAGACCTGGTGCTGGACCCCGTGACAGAGCTGGAAGAGCTGGTGAGTCCTGCCAGAAGTGCGGGTGTGACCTTCCCCACCCAACAGAGTGCCCAGCGGCTGGTAGGACGCGTGGAAGGTGCGGGCTGCCCAATCACTTTTCCCGGGTGTGCAAGGCAGCCCTGCCCGTGATGGTGCCTAGAGGCCCGGCCCGGTCCGGGTTCCTTCGCCAGAATCGCCCGCTGAATGTTGCCCAGGTGGACCAGAGCGAGGAAGATGCCCCGGTGGAGGAGGTAGACGAAGAGGAGGAAGAGAACATTTTCTTCGTCTCCAGTGTGGGAGCCCTAAAAGGGAAGAACAGGAGACAGCGGAGGTGTGTGGTGGAGGTCAACAAGTCGCCAGTCAAGGTCCTGGTGGACACGGGAGCGTCAGTCAACGTGATGGCCCATGGGCATTACAACGCCATGGACACGCCTCCTAAACTGGTCACACCGAAAGCTTGCATCTTTGCATTCGGGGGTCTGGAACCTATCCCGTTGGACGGTGCCTTTTTGGCGAAGGTGGCTCATGATGGCTCGCAGATCACCGCACAATTCTATGTAACGCCGGTAAGCACAAACACCCTGTTGAGCTGTGCAGCAGCCGAGGCCCTCAGCATTGTCAGTTTTGCTTACTCAGTGTACCTGGAGGACATTAACGACCTGCTTGACAAGTATGCCGCCCTATTCAATGGAATTGGACAGATGGCCGGCGACACAGTGAAGTTTGCATATAGACGAGTCCGTGCAGCCCATCGCCCTAAAACATCGCAGGGTACCCTTTCACCTTCGTGAGCAGGTGTATAAGGAGCTGGACAATCTCGTTAATCTCGACATAATTGAGAAGGTGGAGGGTCCGACTCCCTGGGTGTCCCCGATTGTGGTGGCGAGGAAACCCAAACAACCAGACTCCGTCCGAATCTGTGTCGATATGAGGCTGCCGAATAAAGCCATCAAAAATGGAGAGGCACCTTACCCCAACAATTGATGACATCATTGCAGAGGTGCAGGGTGCTCGCTTCTTTTCCAAGCTGGACCTTTGAGCGGGCTAAAATCAGGTGGTCCTACACCCTGAATCAAGGTACATCACCACGTTCACCACCTACTGGGGACAATACTGCTATAAAAGACTTAGCTTTGGCGTGTCCTCGGCAGCGGAGGTCTTTCAGAATATCATCCGAGGCACCCTCGCAGACCTAGAGGGCATTTTCAACATTAGTGATGATATCCTGGTGTTTGCCAGGACGGAGGTGGACCACCTGTGGAGGCTGGCAATGACTTTTGAGAGGCTGCAGTCATTGGGTCTCACCCTTCACAGGGTAAAATGTGAGTTCCTGCACCCGTCCATTGAGTTCTTTGGTTTTGTTTTCAAAGAGGGGGGTGTGTCGCCGGATCCCAAGAAAGTCCAGGACATCAAAAAGGCACAGCCACCCGAGTCGGTGTCCGATGTGAGGAGTTTCCTCGGCATGGTCACGGACTGTGGACGGTTTATTCAAAATCTTGCCTTGAGATGGGAACTCTTCAGGGCCCTGACGAAGAAATAATCCACCTGGCACTGGGGCCCGCTTGAGCAGGCGGCGTTCGAGGACATCAAGGGTGCGCTGGTGGCTGAAGACACTATGGCATTCTTTGACCCTGCTTTACCATTGGAAGTCATTGTGGACGCCAGACAGTTTGGCCTGGGCGCCGTGCTAACTCAGATTGATCGTGATGGGGGTGTCCGCCCGGTGGCCTACGCCAGCAAGGTGCTGTCTGAGACAGAGCAGAGGTATTCACAGATTGAGCGCGAGGCGCTGGCGGTGCTCTAGGGCTGCAGGCATTTCAGGCGATATGTCCTGGGTCGCCTGGTGATGGTCGTGACGAACCACAAGCCTTTGCTTCCCATTCTGGCAGGGTCGTCGTCCATGCCGCCGTCGATGATCGAGCGGTGGATGGTCGCTCTCCTGGAGTATGGGGTCACCTTGGTGTATCGGCCGGGGCGAACAATGCTGCAGACTACCTATCTCGACCCCCGTGTGCACATGGGGGAGAAGAGTATGACACATGTGCCGAAGAAGCAGATGATCATGTCCGCGTGGTGGTGGAGGCGGCCACGCCTAATGCGATGCACCTGGGGGAGCTAGAGGCAGCAACAGCAGGAGACGAGTGTTTCCAAATTCTGAGACACTCCATGCAGCGAGGATCCTGGAAGTCGGTGCTGGAGTCCCTGGTGGGGCGCACTCAAGAGGCCAAAACGGGACTGGAGCAGCTGTGTAAGGTCAGGGAAGAACTATCATTCTCAGAGTCCGGTCTGCTGCTCAGAGGTGATCGGATCATCGTTCCTCAGTCCAAGGGGAAGGACGTGATCACTCTTGCTCACCATGGACACCAGGGCGCTGCAAAGACCAAGACCAGGCTACGACTGAAAGTATGGTTCCCTGAACTTGAGCGGAAGTTGGATGACTTTGTGGCGGCCTATGTCTGGTGTCAGGCGGCGTCTCCTCTGCAGCGAGAGCCGACCGTAGAGGCAATGCCTCGAGGGACATGACCCTGGGAGGTAGTCCATGCGGACTTCGGATCTACAACGATGGGCACCCACTTCCTGGTGATCGTCGATGAATACTCCAGGTACCCTGAGGTGGAATTCGTAGAATCGGTGGCCTTCGAGCGCGTGGTGGTGGCCGTGGAGAAGGTGTTTGCGGCCCATTGGTTCCCCCACACACTGTGGTCTAACAACGGAGTGCCGTTCCAGAGTGAACGGTTCTCGGAACTGATGGAGAGCTGCGGGTACAACATCGGAAGATCACCCCCCTATGGCTGAGGGCAAATGGAGAAGCCGAACGGCTAATGAGGACTCTGAACAAGACCTTCAGAATTGCCCAAGGTCAGGGACAGTCCCTCCAGAGAGCCCTCTATCAGTTTCTGCGGGTGAACCGGACCACCCCGCATGCCTCCACAGGGGTGGCCCTGGCCGAGGCTCTATTCAAGCGTTGCCCTCGGGGTTTGCTGTCCGAGGTGGGGGAGAAGGAACTGGGGGTGATTGATAACCAACAGGTAGAGGTGGACCGGCGATTGAGGATTGAGCAGGAAAACGTAAGGAGGGGGCTCTGCCCGCAGCGGCTGGAGCCAGGAGACAAAGTCTTCATCCGAAACAGACACCCCCAGGGAAAGCTCTCCCTTCCTTACGAGCCAGAGCCATTGGACGTCGTGGCGGTCAAGGTGTCCATGGTGACCTCCTCGGATGGAAGGTCAGCCATCACCCACAACGTGAGCTTCTTCAAGAAGCTAGGAGACCCGAGAACTGACCCTGCCCTGATCCGGACTTAATGGAGGTACCTGACGACGGAGGAGACCAATCTGGCACACCTGAGTCCCCCGCCCGGGGAATGCCTGTGGACAGACTACCTGTGCCGGAGGTAAGCGGGAGGTACCTCCAGAGGGCTGGGCGACTATGTGCTGGGACATTTATCTGTTCAGCCTGAGTCCTTCGACTGTTAAGTAAGGGGACCAAGGTGGATGCTAATAAAGGGGTGTGTGGGGAAGCTGTTTTTAAGTGTTGTATTAGTATAGTTATTTGGTTTGTGGTGTGTATTATTAAAGCATTTGTTGTTGTCCTCCCGAAAAAAGAGGAGTGTGGTGCTGCCCCTTGAAGGGACGCGCACGCGGAAGCGTGACGTTGCACGCCGCTGTGTGCAGTATAAATAAAAGGGGCGTTCCTGGCCGCGGCATTGCGACCGGGAAGCCCGAGCAGTACGGACGTGTGTGGTGTAAGTCTGTGCTCGCTGGGGGGCTTACGGGCATCGCGAGGGGGTCCAGGACCAACCCCCAACAATCAAGAAGAGAGCACATATTGAAGCCCGGGTCTCTGTGGCCTCTAACAACACGGAAAAACTCTTTAAAATCTGCACGGAACTGGTCAATCCTGTTGCGGACTCCACCTCTCCTGTTCCCTCCCAGGCCCTCTGCATGGCTCTGGCCTCTCACTTCTCGGGTAAAGCTGAGGACATCCTGACAATTCTATTCTCTCCCTCTTCCTCTCTCAGCCCCTCTTTGGCCATCTCTACCTGTCATCCTCCTTTCTCCTCTTTCACTCTGACAACACCTGACAAGGTTTCTAGACAAGTCTGATCCATGAATGTGCCGTCCAAACAGGTGCTCCCCAGCTCCTCCATAACCATCAAGGACCATATTGACACCCTTGCTGCAGCCTTGGACGATTTCTGAAATCACTCTTTCACCACTGGAATGTTTCCCTCTCCCCTTAAGCACTCCCTTGTGCACCCACTCTTCAAGAAGCCGTCTGCCGATCCTACCTGTCAGGCAAACTATCGTCCATTCTCCATCACCCCTTTCTTGGGCAAACTCTTGGAAAAAAGCTGCCCATCTCCCAGCTTACTCTCCAGATTGAATCTGTTGGTTGTCTAAATGACCATCAGTCTGGCTTCAGAACTGCCAGAGGCACGGAAACTGCTCTCCTGAACACCTGTGAAGATCTGCTCTCTAACCTTGATTCCAGCATTCCTTCTGTTATAATCCTGCTTGATCTTTCCTCTACTTTCGACACAGTCAACCACACCATCTTGATCAATCAACTACGTGAGAACCTGGATTTCACACCCAGGCCCTGGAGCGGCTGACCTCCTTCCTCTTGGACTGCCCCTCCCAGGTCCAACTTGGTCCCTTTCTGTCCCCCACCTCTCTCTTTACCTGTGGCATTCCCCAGGGCTCTATCCGCTCACCCTGGTTTATCAACCTATAATTGGCCCCTATGGCTAACCTGATCTCTACCTTCTTCTCTAACTTTCAGTGTTATGCGGATGACAGTCAGCTTTCCTTCAGGCTCCTCTCATCTCTCGCTCATTCCTGACTGTTTATCCGTGATTCAGGATTGGTGCGCCTCCAACGATCTCTGCCTTAATGCCATTAAGATGGAGTTCCTTCTCATTGGGACCCCTGCCCCTGCTTTCTCTCTCCAACTCTGGCTCCCCACCTTTGGGCCCTCTTCCTTCATCTTCCTGCGAGGCAAAAAACCTTTTGTGTTATCTTCGACTCCACTCGCTTTTTCTCTCCTCGCATCTCGGACATCGCCAAGATGTACCACTACCTACGAGCTGCTCCTCCTCAAAGTGACTTTTCCCTTTCTCACTTTCCCCCAGAAGCTCACTGTCTCCAGAGCTCTATTTCTCTCTAGTCTGGACTACGACAGCAGCTTCTTTCTCAAGCTGCCTTCCTCTACACTCTGCCCCCTGCAACTACCGGAACAGGAATGCAAGACTTATCCTTGGCCACAAGCCCAGGCATCATATCTCTCCCACCTTAAAATCTCTCCATGGGCTCCCAGTGGTTGCAAGAATCAAGTTCAAGACCCTTTGCATTGTCCACAAGACTTTCTGGGGTCAGGCCCACACTACCTCCAACGCTCTCTTCCAAAATACCTTCTTTCTCGAGCTCTTCCCCCAGGTACCTCCAACTCTCTAAGGGCTAGATGCTTCTCCAGGCAGACAGTGGGGGGTAGATCTCTCTCCTCTGAAGATGCCTCCCTAAGAAATGACCTCCTCGCCTCTCTCAAACTTTAGTGGACTACGTGATGTTCTGGAAGCAGTTCAAAACTTTCCTCTTCTCCTTTGCTTTCGCTCTCTACCTCCCCTGCTGACCTACCTGACCTACCTGTCAGCTGTACCGACTGGTTGCTTGGCTACCCTCAGAGTCTTGCTGAGTCCAGGCTCTTTCTTGATCAGTCACCCTTGAACTGCCTCCGGCCTACCATGAACTTAGGGGCTTTAACTGTAACCCTACAGTCCCTTGTTCTCCTTGCACTACCGAGCGTTGCACTTCCCTGGCTGCACATACTCAAATGATTACTGTTCTGTTTAACCCTCCCTTCTAACTTGCACTTCCCACCTCCCTTTCTCCTTGCATTTCTCGTTCTTGCACTTGCACGATCTGAATGACACAAGGCCTAGTAAAATCATTTGTCTTGTCCTCCCTCTATCTTCCCTCCCTTGCTTGTCTCACCTAGAAACACTTGTGTACAGGCGTGTTATAATAGACTTATATCATTTTATCAGAGATGCCCAAAAAAATATACAATGCCGCAGTAAGAACCGGCTAGACTGGCAGCCCCCAAATGGCAGTCTAGCTAGGTAATTACACTTAGTAGGACTGCTTTATCAGAAGTGCGCATTTAAAAAAAAGTCATACCAAACAGAGAAATAACTAGACTGGCTGCACCAAAATGCCTCTCTAGTCACTAATACCACATATCATTCCTGCTTAGCCTGGACATAGACAACCATTATGGACATAGACAACCATTATGATTTATCACACAATCCCGCACCCCACACATCCCCTCTACCTCCCATGCCCTACCCCAACCTCCAAAATCAGCTCCTTGGCCCAGAATTACCTTCACGTCCCCCTTCCTTGTCCCAGAGCTTACGTTTGAGGCTCCTTGCCTCACAGGTAAGTCCTGAGTTGAGGGAGAGTGGGATTAGCAATAATGAAGATACAGGTAGCTATGTCAGGCATTACCTCCATGTACCTCTACCTCATCCCAGTATTTGTGTATGAAGCACGGTGCCTCATACACAAGCACTTCCTCATACACAAGTACAGGGAAAAGGAAGAATAGGGCTAGGAATAATGATGATTACCAATAAGTAATCAAGGCATTAACCACAAGTAGTGGTGTAACACCATTGAACTGACTGGGCTTCAGCACCCCCCCCCCTGAAATTTTGGGCTATGTTGAATCAACCTGGCTGACCTACAGAGCTGTTGCTGGACAGAACAGGACACAGATGTTGAACGGCACCTGGGTTTCGCTGTTAACAAGGGCCCAGAAATTATTAATGTAAAGCATTTCACTGTTACTACCTGCATTCAAATGCCACATTTTTTAGGCAATTTAAATTGTGATGTGGGTTTAGTACTTTCATGCCAGGGAAGTGATTGGAAGGGTAGAAAGGGAACAGGATACCGTTCATTCTCACAGCAGTTCATAATTGGGTGCTTTCACACTTACAGGAGAGAGTTAACTGCTTGTAACATTGAAGCTGCACTAAAATAGACTCATTAAAATGCATAAAGAAGTAAGATGCCCCCACATAAATACATTTGCCTCTCTTCAACCGCCCGTGAAGCTAGTGCCTCTCCCAACATTTGAAGAATCAGCCCCCAGAAATGTAGGTTTTGTTGCGCCCCTAAACACAAGCACACACACCATTCACCACATACATGCATGCACACCCAGCCATTCATAAATTTAAGTGTGCACTCTTTCACCATACAGGCACACCCAGGCAGCCATCCATACATTTAAGTGTGCACCCTTTCACCATACAGGCACACATACCCAAGCACCCACCTTTACATTTAAGTGTGCACCCTTTCACCATACACTCACGCAGGCAACCACCTATAAATTTAAGTTTGCAACCTTTCACCATGCAGGCACACAGAGGCAGCCACCCATACATTTAAGTGTGTACCCTTTCACTGTACACGCACACATGCACACCCAGTCACCCATACATTTGTATGCACCCTTTCACCATACACTAACACAGGCAGCCACCTACACATTTAAGTGCCCACCCTTTCAAAATACACTCACACATTCCGTTAAGGACCAAACCATAACGGAAATCATTTCTTTATGAAGGCAGAGATTCAAAAATAAACTATTTCTTTTTGAACTCATAGGGTTCCCCCACCCCATGATATGGAGGCCTCCATCCTGGGGTCTTCCATGTCATGGGGTGAGGGGATCCCTGGACGTCACTCTACCTTCATAAAGACCTTATTTCTATTACAGAAATAAAGTCTTTATGAAGGCAGAGTGATTTCAAAAAGAAATTTAAAAAAAAGATTTTGAAAAAATATGTTTTTTAAAAGTGGGACCCCCTCTCGGGACATGTGCTAGCAGGCCCTCGACAGCGTGGGGTCTGCGGGGTCCCTTTTTACACCAGTAGTGTTATTCACATAGGCCTACATGCTAAACCTTTACAGAATTACAGAACTCAATGAAATTGATTTTGACATGAATGTGTGTGTCTGCCTAATTAAAAGAGGATGCATGGCTAGATTAACTAATCTAGTGCAAACCCTATGTATTTGCAAGTGCACATTAACTTGCTGTATACCATGCATGTATATTTGCCTTGCACCACAGCAACTGAAACAAGGTGATGTTGCTTGCAATGGTGTGACAACATGATTACTGCCCTGCAGGAGAACAAGGATCATTAGTGGCTACCACCACCTACTCAACCCTCACACTGCTACAAACCAAGAGTGATCCCAATCATAAAGGTGAAACAGGTATAGTGAAGAGCAACACCTTCTTCGCCTTGTGGCAACATGGTCCAGGGACAGGCTATAAACCTAAGAGCAATGTGAATGAGAAAACAGTAGCAAATCAAGCAGCAATAGTACAAGCGTCCAAAATAAATGAATGTCCAAACAATGTTTTATACAAACATATATACTTTAATGAAAGATACCAAAATGCAAGAACAACTGACTAGCAAACACTAGTAAAACCCACTCCTGTGTAAAGAACACAGATAATGCAGAACTTAAAGATGAAAGCATTCTCGGTAATGTAGCAGATGGTACTCTTTCAATGTTATGTCTTGAAGACAAAGGTGCAAATGGGTTGGGTTAACAGTCATTAGGGTGTCAAAGGTAAACTGAGAGGGTTAGGCCTCTCAACAGTACCATATTCTGTTCTTGGGCAGTTTGATGATGTCGAACCATGCTTTGTGATGCAGTCTTTGCCGTTTGAAGCAGGTTTGAAGGTGGCAAGGTGTGCTGGTGCAGGTGAGGAGTTGGCACTGACTAAGGCTCGAAAAGGAGCTCAATGCAGTTCGAAGGCACTGTTTGAGTGATAAAGTTCAATGAGCCCACCAGCGTTGGTTCGAGAGTCAAGCCAGATCCACGCAATGGGTGCTTCTGTGTCAAGTAGACAAATGTTTGAATGCTTCCAGCAGTTTAAGTCAATGTGATCTCAAGCAATGTTCGTAGTGACTTTTGTTCAAAGTCATCTGCATAGGCAAGAAGAACAGGTGAAGTGCTCTGCTGGTACGATGTGGCATCAAGCCAGTACAATGAATGCCAAAAAGCGGCTCATATAGGATCAAAGAGGGTGCCAATGGCAGCACCACAGATCCTGTATGGTTCAAAGGTGTTCAAACTTGGTTGACTCAGGTTTGAGGTTGGATAAAAAAAAGTAGAAACACAGGAATCCAACTGCTTTGATTTCTAATGGTGCTCTGAGTCTCAATCCAGGTTGCTCAAGGACACAATTAGTCCCTTTTCTCTTCAACCCAAATCTGAGAAGGCTAGCTAGAACTTGCAGGTGTCCTTCACCTATAGTTAGGAGTCTGGTAACTGGTGAAGGTGCCAGAGAGTGCAGCTCTTGGTCCAACAGGAGTCAACCCCAATGTTTCCTGAGGATGGGTATGGGACAGAGCTTGCCTGTGCCTTCGAACACTTGTCTTTGTCTCTGCCAGAAGACTTTGAAAAGGACTGCTCTCCCAACAAGGTACATACAATTTCTCTGCCCAGAAAGAATCATAAACAGAGTGGGAGACCCCCTTCCTTATAAAGGTAAAAGGTCACAGGCCAATGAATAAAACCAAGGCTGCTTTATGGCGTCCTATCCCTGTTAAGGGGAGAAGAAACATTTGCCTTCCTTCTTCAAACCCAAAATGCTCTACTATGCTGGAGGCAAAGGAGACAAGAAGAAAACAGAAGCCCAATGAAAACTAAAATGGAGGAATACTTCCTACTTAACGCTCCCCCCCAAAAGGACAAATATATACACTTTTCCTGCCTCTTGTTAGGCAGACAGGCTGGCTGCAAACACTTTACATTGCTGGCCTGATCTCACAGGGTTGAGATGAGCATGATACAATCTGATGTGGATGAGTAAGTGTGTGAACCATACCAAAACCCAGGTATGGCCTATTTTTATATTGCCTTGCCACCAGATGGATAGGTCTTCATAATAGTCACGGTTTTGGATCAAAGTTCTAAATTTAAATGCACCTTTTTCCTGCAGTGACTTTGGTGTCACAGAAGCTGTCAAACAGGGCACATGCAACATTTGAACCTGTTCTGTGTCACAGAAGAGCAGCAGCTACAGTTAAGGAGAGTGATGCAGCAGGCAGGGCACATGTGTTTACTATGTTTTTGGCATGGAGCATTCTGAAAGGGGCTCTGTTTAGCAGATAACCCTTTCTGCGAATGGGTCACTGCATCATTTTATTATTAATCAAAATCAAATAAGCTAGGGCTTCTACACTATTATCAGATGGCAATCCTTTGCATGCCCCCATCCAAAAACATCTAGCCTTACCCCTGTAAGGGTCTGCCTCAAACTCAAAGAGAAAGTACCTACTGAGGTAATCTACATTGCAGCGCAGAGATCCAGTTTTTTGTTGGATTGTGTTGAATGTCCATGCTCAATCCCTGTAGGGTTATGGTCCAATACAATAACTTGGAATTCTGCCTCTATGGGCCTGTGGCCAGTCTGGGCCATGAAGTGAGACGCAAACATGTAGTATTTACAATTGTGCATGTTCCATACCACTGCAAATGACTCCTTTTCAACAGTGGCACAGTTACGTTTTTGCTTTGTCAAAGGGCTGACCCCCTCAGAATTTAGCTGCACTAACACTGCTCTAATTCCAAATTCACAAGCATCTGTCTAAATAAAGAATCCTGTCCTATATTCCAGGATCTATTTGACTGGGCCCTTTTACACACTCTCCTTTAAGCCCTGCAAGGTTGTTTGGCAGGCAGGAGTCTTTCTTTGGAATGTTCTTAAATGATTTAGGGGTAGGACAATGCCACAATACCCCTTGATGAAGGGCCTGAAGTATCCGTGAGGTCCCATAAGCCTCTCACCTGTGTCTGGCTAGTGGGAATGTCCCAATCCACCACTGACTCCACTTTTGCCTGGAGAGGCTCTTTCTTACCTCCACCCACTTGGTGTCCTAGTAAGGCAAGAGTACCCTTCACTTTCTGGGACTTTGAGGCCATGATAGTCAAGCCAGCCTTCTATATGGTATAGATGGTCTTCCAGGTACAACTCAAGACAGCAACATCATCTAAATAGCAAATGCTAAAGTTCTCTAACCCAGATAGGGCCTAATATACCATCCTCTACAAGATGGCACAGACATTTTTAATTCCAAAAGGCATGACAGTAAACTAATAGTGCCTTTCTGGTGTAGAAAATGCAGGGCACTTAAAAAACAATGATACAGGACTTCAAAGATTTTTATTTGTGTAGAATGTATGAAAGGTTCAAGTGATTTTGCGAGACTGTCATCAATTGTCAAAAGATTGCTCCCATTTATGTGGTATGGACCAACACTAATCCGCTATAATTATTTCCATTCCCTTCTCTAGTCTTGAAATGGACATCATGGGACCCTTAATGCCCTCCAAAGTGGGGAAATACTATTCTTATTTAAAATCAACACTATAAAGCCGAGTCTGAACAACTCAGTTCCATATTTCTTCAGATTTCCCAAATAAATAGGACAGAGCCCCACTTTAATTTCATGTGTAATTCTATGGTATATGTTACTCTACTTTTGTACATCTCTGTATCACTATAGTGGTAGTTTCAAAGCTCAGAATCCTTGGCCTTGGCATATTGTGCCCCTGCCTGGAGACACCAGACCTTAGTATGCTAGGAAGAACCACTGGCGTAACAAGGGCCCCCGCAGCCCCCACGAAGCGGGTGACGCTGCTATCACATGACCTGGGATGGGGCCCCACTTGAAAAAAAAATGTAAACAAATATTTTTTCAAAATCTTTTTTTAAAATTTCTTTTTGAAATCACTCTGCCTTCATAAAGACATTATTTTTATAACAGAAATAATGTCTTTATGAAGGCAGAGTGACTTCCAGGGATCCCACCACCCCATGACATGGAAGACCCCAGGCTGGAGGCCTCCATGTCATGGGGTGGGGGAGCCCCATGAGTTCAAAAAGAAATAGTTTATTTTTGAAGTCACTCTGCCTTCATAAAGAAATTATTTTCATTATGGTTTGGTCCTTAACGGAAATAATGTCGTTATGAAGTCAGAGTGATTTCAAAAAGAAACAATTACCTTTTGAAATAATAGGGCTCCCCTTAGCCCCATGACGTTTGTGTGTGTGAGTGTATTTTGAAAGGGTGGACACTTAAATGTGTAGGTGGCTGCCTGTGTGAGTGTATGGTGAAGGGGTGCAGACAAATCTATAGGTGACTGGGTGTGTGTGTGTGCGTGTACGGTGAAAGGGTACACACTTAAATGTATGGGTGACTGCCTCTGTGTGCCTGCATGGTGTAAGGGTGCACACTTAAATGTATTGGTGGCTGCCTGTGTGAGTGTATGGTGAAAGGGTGCACACTTAAATGTAAGGGTGGGTGCCTGGGTGTGTGTGCCTGTATGGTGAACAGGTGCACACTTAAATGTATGGATGGCTGCCTGGGTGTGCCTGTATGGTGAAAGAGTGCACACTTAAATGTATGGATGGCTGGGTGTGCATGCATGTATTTGGTGAATGTTGTGTGTGCTTGTGTTCAGGGGCGCAACAAAACCTACATTTCTGGGGGCTGATTCTTCAAATGTTGGGAGAGGCGCTAACTTCACGGGCGGTGGAAGAGGGGCAAACATATTTGTGCGGGGGCATCTTACTTCTTTATGCATTTTAATGAGACTATTCTAGTGCAGCTTCAATGTTGCAAGCAGTTAACTCTCTCCTTTAAGTGTGAAAGGATTCAATTATGAACTGCTGTGAGAATGAACGGTATCCTGTTCCCTTTCTACCCTAATCACTTCCCTGGCATGGAAGTACTAAACCCACATCACAATTTAAATTGCCTAAAAAAAAACTGTTGCATTTGAATGCAGGTACTAACAGAGAAATGATTTACGTTAGTAATTTCTGGGCCCTTGTCAACAGCAAAACCCCGGTGCCGTTTAACATCTGTGTCCTGTGCTGTCCGGCAACGTCTTTGTAGGTCAGCCAGGTTGAATCAACATAGCCCAAAAATTCAGGGGGGTGCTGAAGCCCAGTCAATTCAATGGTGTTACGCCACTACTTGTGGTTAATGCCTTGATTACTTATTGGTAATCGTTAGTACTCCTAGTCCTATTCTTCCTTGTCCCTGTACTTGTATATGAGGAAGTATTTGTGTATGAGGCACCATGCTTCATACACAAATAGGATGAGGTAGAGGTACATGGAGGTAATGCCTGACTTAGCTACCTGTATCTTCATTACTCCTAATCCCACTCTTCCTCATCTCAGGACTTACCTGTGAGGCAAGGAGCCTCAAACGTAAGCTCTGGGTCAAGGAAGAGGGACGTGAAGGTAATTCTGGGCCAAGGAGCTGATTTTGGAGGTTGGGGTAGGATATGGGAGGGAGAGGGGATGTGTGTGGGCGGGATTGTACGATAAATGATAATGGTTGTCTATGTCCAGACTAAGCAGGCATGATATGTGGTATTAGTGGCTAGAGAGGCATTTTGGTGCAGCCAGTCTAGTTATTCCTCAGTTTGGTATGACTTTTTTTTTAAATGCAAACTTCTGATAAAGCAGTCCTGCTAAGTGTAATTACCTGGCTAGACTGGCATTTGGGTGCTGCCAGTCTAGCCATTTCTTACTGCGGTATTGTACATTTTTTTGATCATCTGTGATAAAATGATATACGTCACTTATAACACACCTGTACACAATTGTTTCTAGGCGAGACAAGCAAGGGAGGGAAGATAGAGGGAGAAAAAGACAAATGATTTTACTAGGCCTTGTGTCATTCAGATCGTGCAAGTGCAAGAATGTTCTGACTTGAGTGTCGTGTAGACCGATGAGACCTCCGTCCCCAAGTGACGCACAGGGGAACAAAATAGAAACCCGCTGTGCGACCCTTGAGGCCACAGGTGAGAGATGTCTTCCCAGATCCACGGAGCCTCTGGAACACCGATGCTGCTGTCAAGAAGGAATGAGGTTAAGCACCAGGCAATCACAATACAGGCAGGTAAACAAAAGAATCTAAAGTGTCTTACCTATCTGGTGTAAGGGAGACCCAGGTAACCTAGTAGGGAGGTTCGAGGCTCAAAAAGATACAGCGGTCCCTGGAGTGGTAGAACCGCAGGTAAGCGTGGATACAGGTAGACCACCTGTAAGATAGGGCTTGACTTGGGCGTAGAAGTACAGCAAGAAATTCAGGGATGATCCAAAGACAAGTCGATATGCAGTCCAAAAATCCGGCAACAGGTAAACAGTTCCGAGCAAAGGTACAAAGGGGTGTCCAAGAGAGTCCAAGATAGAGTTCCGTGGTCGAGGTAGCAAGGAGCAAGTATAAACGCCAAACAGGGTCCGAAGCCAGCTGAGAAGCAATGATCGTCCTGCCTCTCAGTTCTTTATACTGTGTGTCCCTGGGTCATGTGACGTCTACCAAGATCACGTGAGGAACGCCACACTGTATCACGTGACCGACGTGATGACGTATCGCCGTCCCTTCTGCGATACATCCTCCAAGGCAGTTGCCAATGCAGGAAAGGTTGTAAGCGAGCCCGTACACCAAAGAAGGAACAGTGTTTTCGGTTCTGTGGGTTCACCGAATCCCTTGAGCCTCGAAGCTGGGGTGGAGGTGTTTGGGGAAGGTGAGCAGTGTTCTGATGTGGGGAGGCCTGATGTGCTGAGGATCGCCTAACATAGCCCCTCCCCAACGGCCCACGACCCCGTGGGCAGGATGGATGGTCTAAATGGAAACGGGCTACCAAGCGAGGGGCGTTCAGGTCAGAGGTGGAAACCCATGAACGTTCCTCCGGGCCGTAACCCTTCCAATCTACCAGATACTGGATCCCTCCCCTAAACCACCTGGAGCCCAAAATGGCCGACACCTCGAAAACATCAGGAGAGGACAAGGACACCGGCGCAACAGGGGTACGAAGACGGACAGAGTCGGGACAAGGTTTGAGGAGGGAGACATGAAACACAGGATGGATGCGCCAAGAGCTGGGAAGCACTAGACGGAAAGCCACCGGATTAACAACCTTTGAAATCACATAGGGACCGACAAAGCGAGGTAGCAATTTCCGACAACCCACTAGGCGAAGATGACGGGAAGACAACCAGACCCTGGAACCCACCACCAGAGGGGGAGCAGCCCGACGTTTGCCATCCACACGGGCCTTCATAGCAGCCTTTGATTCAGTGAGATGAACCACTGTACTAGCGTGTAAGGCAGAAAGATCCCTAAGACATGTCGTGGCCGCAGGGTTCGCAGAATCAGAAGCATCAGGGACCGGCAAGACCTTGGGATGTTGGCCATAGAGGGCGTAAAAGGGAGAATAACCAGTGGCTGAATGAGCCGCATTATTATATGCGAACTCCGCAAGCCGCAAAGCGGCCAACCAAGAGGTCTGATGTTGCAACATAAGGCAACAAAGGTATTGTTCCATAGATTGGTTCGTCCTTTCGGTCTGTCCATCGGTCTCAGGATGGTAGGCTGAAGAATACCTGGTATCAATGCCCAATAGCTTCGTCAGGGATCTCCAAAACCGAGAGGTGAACTGTGACCCTCGATCAGATATAATGACCGAAGGAAGGCCGAATAGCATGAACACATGTTCAAAAAACAAATCCGCTAATACAGGAGCCGAAGGGATACCTTTGCAGGGAACAAAACGGGCCATTTTAGTGAACGTGTCCACCACCACCCAGATGGAGTCGAAGCCCTTCGACTTGGGGAGATCAGTAACGAAATCCATCGTCAACGTATGCCAGGGCCTGGGAGGTACCGGAAGCGGAAGCAACAACCCAATTGGTCGACCCCTTTGATGTTTAGCCTGAGCACATACTGCGCATGATCTAACATAACATTCTACATCGCGCTTCATAGAAGGCCACCAACACCAACGCTTGAGAAGATCTAAAGTGCGCTCTTGTCCGGGGTGAGCGTTAAAGGGAGCGTCATGAGACCACTCAAGGGCCAGATTACGTGTGTCAGGTGTGGGAAGGAACAGGCGTTCATGTACGAACGGTAATCCATCAGAGAACACTGGGTCCCATTCTCGCAACTGGTCAGAATGATCGCTAGTCCAGGATCGAACCGAGTCTATCAGTGACAATGAGGGAGTACAGAGACAAATCACATGACTCTTTCCGAGAACAGTGTCGGGGAATGTAGGCAATTGGACCCCCCCCCGGGGAACGTGACAAGGCATCCGCCTTCCCATGTGCCGTTCCAGGACGGTGCATAATACGGAAGTCAAAGGAGGAAAAGAAAAGATGCCATCGGACCTGTCTGCTATTAATGCATTTCAGAGAGGCCAAATCCTGTAGATTCCGATGATCGGAGTATACTGTGATAGGATATTTAGCCCCCAGAAGATGATGACGCCAAACACGGAAAGCGTCCATGACAGCCAAGAGTTCTTTTTCCGTAACGGTATAATGAGACTCAGTACTGGAAAACTTACGGGAGTGGTATGCCACTGGATGTAATTTGCCTGTATTAGGACATGTTTGTGACAGTACCGCCCCGAGGGCAAAGGAAGAGGCATCTGCCTCGACTATGAACGGAAGATCTGGATTGGGATGTTGGAGTACCGGTGCGGTAGTAAAGGCGGTTTTCAAAGTCTCAAAAGCCTCCTGCTGTTCTCTCTGCCACTGATATGGTACCCGAGGACTAGTCAGGGCCGTGAGTGGGGCTACAATCGTGGAAAAGGAAGAAATGAAACGCCTATAGAAGTTGGCGAATCCTAAAAAGGCCTGCAAGGACTTGAGTGTTTGAGGTACTGGCCAATCTAAGACTGCTTTGACCTTAGACTCGTTCATGGATAACGCCCCAGGGGTGATGTGGAAACCCAAAAACTCAACAGAGGTCTTATGGAACTGACATTTCTCAGGTTTGGCAAATAAGGAATGTTTGCTTAAACGGGTTAATACTTCTCGGACGTGTTTTACATGGTCATCCAGATCACGAGAGAAGATCAGGATGTCGTCCAAATACACAACCATGTACACATCCAGAATATCCCTGAAAATGTCATTCATGAATCGTTGGAACGTGGCCGGGGCGTTACATAAGCCAAAGGGCATGACAAGATATTCGTACAAGCCGTAACGAGTACAGAAAGCAGTTTTCCACTCGTCTCCCTCGCGAACGCGTACCAAATTGTATGCGCCGCGTAGATCGAGTTTGGTAAAAATGGAAGCATGTGTTAAATGATCTAAGAGTGGAGTGATTAACGGGATGGGATATCTATCCTTCTTGGTGATCGCGTTAAGACGCCGATAATCCACACAAGGACGTAAATCCCCCTCCTTCTTGGGTACAAAGAAGATAGGACTTGCCGCTGGTGAAGTGGAGGGGCGGATGTGTCCTAAATGCAGGGCGTTCTGTACATATTCTTTTAACACCAGTTCCTCCGAAGGAGACAAAGAGTAGATCCTGCCCGAAGGAACAGTGGAATCAGGAAGCAATTCGATTGGGCAGTCATAAGTTCTATGTGGAGGAAGTACCTCAGACGAGCCACGATCGAAAACTGATTCGAAAGCCCGATATTCTGGCGCAATCCCAGACACCAACCTCCCAACAGTATGGGACTGTATGACTTCTGGATCGTCAACTGTCAGTGTGAGTTGTGCTAAGGCTCCCAAGACCCGAGAGGGTGTGTCAGGGGCTTGATGGATCGGGAGACAATAATTCTGACAAATATCGGACTCAAAGAGTACAGTGCCTGCTTGCCAATTGATCAGTGGATTATGTTCACGTAACCAGGGAATCCCTAGTATGATACCGAATTGAGGTGCGGTGATCAAATCAAAACATAAGGTTTCTGTGTGTATGTCTTGTATGTTCAACAAGAGGGGTGCAGTTTGATGTCTAACAGGACCAGAAACCAATGCGGAGCCGTCTACGGCTTGGACATGTTCCGGTCGTGTTTTTACCACTAAGGGTAGATTGAGGGAATGGGCCAAATCAATATCTATGTAATTACCAGTGGCACCGGAATCAATAATGATATTGACTGCATGTAGAAGGCCAGTAGAGGGACATAGAGTAGCCTTTACGGAGATGGGTTGAACACGAGCAAAGGCAAGAGGGGTTCCCGGAGAAGACGATGGGACACTCGACCTGGTCTCCGGTTCTAAGGTCGAGCCATCCGAAAAACCTGACTCTTCTTGGGACGTCGAGGACACTCTTTCACGAAATGTCCAGTGGTGCCACAGTAAAAGCACGCATTATCTACCCTTCTTCGTTCCCTCTCAGATGTTGTAATAGGACTGCGTACCCCTCCCACTTGCATAGGTTCTTCAGTACCGGAAGCGGGAGTATTAACAAGAGTAGGAGAGGAGGAGGCCCCCAATTCAGCTCTACGCTCCGATCGGCGTGCATCTACCTGCAGGACGAGATCAACCAATTCCTGATACTGAGTAGGCATAGAAGGGATCACTGCTAAAGCGTCTTTCATGGTGTTACTCAACCCCCTATAAAAGACCACCGCCCGCTTGTTTTCTGGCCATGATGTTTCTGCAACTAGCTGATTGAACCGGGTGATGTAATCTATCAGAGTTCTTTTGCCCTGAGTCAATTCCAACAACTCCAAATCCCTAGACTGTGCCTTGTGTCGAGTATCGAATACTCGGGACATTTCTAGGACCAACAAATCAAAGTCATAAAGAACCGGGCTATTGTTTTCTAACAGGGGATTAGCCCAAGCGGCAGCTGTTCCAGCTAAATGGGAAAGGGCGAAGGCGGCCTTAGCAGTGGACGTGGGAAAAGCCAAAGGCCTGCATAAGAAATGTAACTTGCACTGGTTAACAAAGGTTCTGAATTTCTTGGGATCACCCTGGTAACGTTCAGGAGCAGCCAGGGGGGAAGGAGTTGGGAGGATTATTGGAGTCGGGACTGGGGGTGTAGTGGAGGAGCTGCCATCTCCAAACTCCGGGTCTGCAGGAAGGGAATGCTGAACGCTCTGTATGGTATCCAACCTTTGATGGATCACTGTGTTCGCGGCGGCCATATCTGCCCTTAATATTTTAATTGCCTGAACTAGAGCAGTTATGGGTTCGTCCGTGGATCCCTGCATCGTCTAACACGACTATACGGCTTCTCAGTCTGTTCTGACTTGAGTGTCGTGTAGACCGATGAGACCTCCGTCCCCAAGTGACGCACAGGGGAACAAAATAGAAACCCGCTGTGCGACCCTTGAGGCCACAGGTGAGAGATGTCTTCCCAGATCCACGGAGCCTCTGGAACACCGATGCTGCTGTCAAGAAGGAATGAGGTTAAGCACCAGGCAATCAGAATACTGGCAGGTAAACAAAAGAATCTAAAGTGTCTTACCTATCTGGTGTAAGGGAGACCCAGGTAACCTAGTAGGGAGGTTCGAGGCTCAAAAAGATACAGCGGTCCCTGGAGTGGTAGAACCGCGGGTAAGCGTAGATACAGGTAGACCACCTGTAAGATAGGGCTTGACTTGGGCGTAGAAGTACAGCAAGAAATTCAGGGATGATCCAAAGACAAGTCGATATGCAGTCCAAAAATCCGGCAACAGGTAAACAGTTCCGAGCAAAGGTACAAAGGGGTGTCCAAGAGAGTCCAAGATAGAGTTCCGTGGTCGAGGTAGCAAGGAGCAAGTATAAACGCCAAACAGGGTCCGAAGCCAGCTGAGAAGCAATGATCGTCCTGCCTCTCAGTTCTTTATACTGTGTGTCCCTGGGTCATGTGACGTCTACCAAGATCACGTGAGGAACGCCACACTGTATCACGTGACCGACGTGATGACGTATCGCCGTCCCTTCTGCGATACATCCTCCAAGGCAGTTGCCAATGCAGGAAAGGTTGTAAGCGAGCCCGTACACCAAAGAAGGAACGGTGTTTTCGGTTCTGTGGGTTCACCGAATCCCTTGAGCCTCGAAGCTGGGGTGGAGGTGTTTGGGGAAGGTGAGCAGTGTTCTGATGTGGGGAGGCCTGATGTGCTGAGGATCGCCTAACAGAGAATGAGAAATGCAAGAAGAAAGGGAGGGTGGAAGTGCAAGTTAGAAGAGAGGGGAAAACAGAACAGTAATCATCTGAATACTTGCAGCCAGGGCAGTGAGACTTTGGGTAGTGCAAGGAGGACAAGGGTCTGTAGAGTTACAGTTAAAGCCCCTAAGTGCATGGTAGGCCGGAGGCAGTTCAAGGGTGACTGATCAAGAAAGAGCCTGGACTCAGTGAGACTCTGAGGGGAGCCAAGCAACCAGTTGGTACAGCAGACAGGTAGGTCAGGTAGGTCAGCAGGGGAGGGAGACAGCGAAAGCAAAGGAGAAAAGGAAAGTTTTAAACTGCTTCAGGAACATCAGGTAGTCCACTAAAGTTTGAGAGAGGCAGGGAGGCCATTCCTTAGGGAGGCATCTGCAGAGGAGAAAGATCTACCCCCCCACTCTCTGCCTGGAGAAGCGTCTAGCCCTTAGAGAGTTGGAGGTAGCTAGGGGAAGGAAGAGCTCGAGAAAGAAGGTATTTTGGAAGAGAACGTTGGAGGTAGTGTGGGCCCGATCCCAGAATATCTTGTGGACAATACAAAGGGTCTTGAACTTGATTCTTGCAACCACCGGGAGCCTGTGGAGATATTTCAGGGCTGGAGAGAGATGATCCCTGGGCTTGTGGCCAGGGATAAGTCTTGTATTCCTGTTCTGGATTAGTTGAAGAGGGCGGAGAGTAGAGGAAGGCAGCTTGAGAAAGAGGCTGCTGCCGTAGTCCAGCCTAGGGAGAAACAGAGCTCTGGAGACAGTGAGCTTCTGGGGGAAAGTGAGAAAGGGAAGAGTCACTTTGAGGAGGAGCAGCTCGTAGGTAGTGGTACTTCTTGGTGATGTCTGAGATGCAAGGAGAGAAAGAGCGAGTGGAGTTGAAGATGACGCAAAAGGTTTTTTGCCTCGCAGGAAGGTGAAGGAAGGGGGCCCAAAGGTGGGCGGCCAGAGTCGGAGAGAAAAAGCAGGGGCAGGGGTCCCAATGGCAAGGCTCTCCATCTTAATGGCATTAAGCCAGAGATCATTGGAGGCGCACCAATCCTGAATCACGGATAGACAGTCAGGAATGAGCGAGAGATGAGAGGAGCCTGAAGGAAAACTGCAATCCGCATAACACTGAAAGTTAGAGGAGAAGGTAGAGATCAGGTGGGCCAAAGGGGCCAAGTAGAGGTTGATAAACCTGGCTGAGCGGATCGTGCCCTGGGGAATGCCACAGGTAGAGAGAGAGGTGGCAGACAGAAAGGAACCAAGTTGGACCTGGGAGGGGCAGTCCAAGAGGAAGGAGGTCAGCCACTCCAGGGCCTGATTGGGATGCACAGGTTCTCACATAGTCAATTGATCAGGAAGGCGTGGTTGACTGTGTCAAAAGTAGAGGAAAGATCAAGGAGGATTAGGACAGAAGGAATGCTGGAATCAAGGTTAGAGAGCTGATCTTCACGGGTGTTCAGGAGAGCAGGTTCCGTGCCTCTGGCAGTTCTGAAGCCAGACTAATGGTCATATAGACAACCGACAGATTCAATGTGGAGAGTAAGCTGGGAGATGGCCAGTTTTTTACCAAGAGTTTGCCCAAGAAAGGGGTGATGGAGATTGGACGATAGTTTGCCGGACAGGTAGGATCGGCAGACGGCTTCTTGAAGAATGCACAAGGGAGTGGTTAAGGGGAGAGGGGAACGTTCCAGTGGTGAAAGAGTGATTTCAGAAATTGGCCAAGGCTGCAGCGAGGGTGTCAATATGGTCCTTGATGGTTCTGAAGGAGCAGTGGAGCACCTGTTTGGACTAAACTTTCATGGATCAGACTTGTCTAGAAACCTAGTCAGATGTTGTCAGAGAGAAAGAGGAGAAAGGAGGACAGGTAGAGATGGCCAAAGGGGGGCCAAGACAGTAAGAGGATATAGTTGACAGGTTGTCCTGAGTTTTAGCTGAGAATTGAGAGGCCAGAGCAATGCAGAGGGCTTGGGACGGAACAGGAGAGGTGGAGATCACAACAGGTTTGACCAGTTCTGTGTAGATTTTAAAGAGTTTGGCCTTGTTGTTAGAGGCCACAGAGACCCGGGCTCAATGTGTGGTCTCTTCTTGATGAGTGTTATTGCTTCGACTGGCATTTTCGGGCAACCAGTCTAGGTATGTCTAAATGTTGCCTGCCATGCTTTATTGTAATATTATTATGTGTCTACGCTGGTCTACCTTGTGCAGACAGTGGGACATGTTTTCAATGTGGCATTGCCTTTTTAATAGCAAAGCATTAATGTTTCTGTTCACTATTGGTGACTTGCATGTATTGGATTGGAGCAAAAGAGGGGAAAGGTCCCGCCGAGCTACCTCTGGATGTCGACACTGGAGGTGTCACAATATATATGGGGACTTTGTAAATAGTCGGATTTGAACTGTATATTGCTAAGTCACCCTTGTGTTACTAACATCACCTGAAAACTAATGTATTCAAGGAGTGAACACTAGGACAAAACAAGTGTTAAACAAATTGTCTTCCTATTAATTCTGTTTTATGTTGTTTTCAATTTGCAAATGTGACCTGCTGGTCTCTTTTAACTTATGAGTAATCATAAAATAAAATAATAATATTTTTTTTGGTAACCACCGTTCTTCTCATCTTTTTACATGTGTTGATAAAGATGTGGTCATAAGCACATAAAAGGTGTCACAAAGCTTTGTCACCTCCAGTGTCGACATCCAGAGGTAGCTCGGCGGGACCTTTCCCCTCTTTTGCTCTTGATATTGTGTCCTCCCCCATGAGCCCCTATCAAAAAAGAGGACAACTGTTCATTCAGTTCGCTCATTTGAGTTTTTTCACATGTATTGGATTGGTTTTACCCTACCAAACAATTGCAAACACTCTGGCTTTTAGCCAATTTTTCTCAGAAAGTGTACTATATATTGCACTAAAACACATATTTATATCTTTCTCCTCCTTCAACAGCACATTCATGGGTATTGTGCAAGCCTGATAATCTAGGCCGGCCCCGAGTGTAGCACAACCCGTGATTTGTTGCCGAGTTGAGGGGGACCCCCTCAGAATGGCTCGCAGGGGGGCCCCACATTTGTGTTACGCCACTGGGAAGAACGGCAAGGGTAAATTAAGAGGTAAGAAAACTAGAAAAGGAGCTTGCAACACATGTAATGTATTTAGCAGGACTAATGCTTGTATTAGTAATGATGCATGTTTGCCTATTACATATGAACTATCTGCTAAAGCAAGGCAACACAAAAGTTGACCTAAATTATGCCCTATAATTCCAGAGCAGCTTTGAGATTTCTAAGATTGAGATTCAATACTGTTTGATTTGTGAGTGGATCACAAGTGTTCTCAGGAAATCCTGGTAGATATGTATTCTTAAAATTCCTCCCGTTTCTTATTATGGTTCCCGGGTAAATTCCTGAATAGTTATTGTGGGGTTGGCTGGCAAACTCACAAAGCAGCCAAATCCAAGAGTAAGACATGTGAGAGGTGAATGCTGGTGGTAGAAAAAAAGGCAAGCGAGCACGATGGACAAAGTTAAATAGTAATTAGCAACCTGAGCGGGGGAGACAGCCAATCAGGTGGCTAGGAAGGAGGGCTGACACTACCAGTGAAAGCATGCGTTCTGTGCTACCTGAAGGCCGGCTCGCCCACCAGCCACCTTCACCTGAACCGACCCTGCTTTTAAACCCCCCCATCCCATTTACCTGTTTGCTGCAGCTTTGAGTCCTGCCACTGCAGCTGCTGCTGCTCTCATCCCTGCTCTGGCCACCATGGAAATGGACAAGGGGCTCCACATGGAGCCCCGAGTTCCTAATTCATGGTGGCCATTTTGGTATTTTCTCTCCATGAACGGGAAGCTGAGAGGCGTCCCATGCACGGAAAGAAAATACTTAATATTTTTCAAAGAAATAATACATTATCAACTGAGTAGCATGCTACATGGATGCTAATGGTGATATGCCCCTCGATGGCTGGGCCCACCCTGTGGGTAACGGCCCACCACCCTCACTTTGCTCGGGCCCTTAACTTGGGCTGTGGGCCAATACCCACAGGGTGGGCCCACCACTTCTGGGCATATCGCCTCAATATATGTCTGGCCCTAGGAAAGAAGTTGACAGAGTTTGTGTTCTGTGTAGCACTAAAATCCGCAGTAAGGCCACCTCACAGCATTGAACTGGTGGTAGGGTGTCTTTCCGGATGCAAGCCCACATTGTAAGCACCAGTGGGCCAAAAGAGTAGCACTGAAGGGACTCTGTGACCAACAGGGGGATGGACAGACAGATCTATAGTATGGATAAGAGGGTGAACCTGAAGTCACTATCAGGTCAGATCGGATTTCAGTAGTCATGTGCCATGCCTGTAAACATTTAAGGATTTCTGGGTTGTTGTGGACTATTCCACACATACACAGTGCCCCACACCAAATGCAACATTTGCCTCTAAGGCTGCAACAGAGGTTTAGCTTTTTATGTCAAGGTGCTATGTCCTGATATTAAGGTGAACAATTGAGAATCGAATTTGCACTGCTAGAGTGAGAATGTCTAACTGTCAAATTACCCTGAGCTTGGCCATTTCAGCATGTCAAGGGGAGGAGTAGAAAGGCATTCACTGAAACAAAGAATGGAGGCATATAATGTTATAATACTAGTTCCTTGTGTAGCCTGTAAAGGAGCACAGACTGTCCCAAAGGATCTGCAAATTGTGCACACCAATTGATTCATTAAACAACATATTTATTTCATTCATAGAGCACTTTATAGAGTGCACCAACAGCCCAGAGGCATTGAGGCGCTGTTACAGGTACACGTTATTTATGTTAGGTTTTGACCAACAATACTTTTGGATAACAAGAGCAAGGTGCAGCAAATGTTACAGATTATGAAAACAGCTGAATTTGTAGTGCTTTTTGGAATAACCAGTATTTCTGCTCTAAGCGACAGGTAGGAGGAGTTCCATTCCTTGGCTGTGATAAAGGGGAAGCTGAAGACCCTGGCTTTGGTTTGTTTCACTTAAGGTAGAAGTAGTCAGTCTGCGTATGCTCTCCTGGAGGGTCTTGTTGAGTGTGCTTTGGCTATTTTTTGAGAGAGAGGTAGGGGGCTGTGTTGGATAAGCACGTGTGGGTAATGGACAAGGTCTTGAAGGTTATGCGATCTTGGATGGGCAGCAAGTGGGTCACTCTTCTGAGATATGTTCTTTATGTGCTGCTGAGATACGTTCTCTTTTGGCGATATGCAGGGCTTCTTGGAGGGCGTTATATTGAATTACTTGAAGTTTATGGATGTTTCTGGAGGAGGTGCCTGCAAAGAGGATGTTGCAATAATCAATCCTCGAGCCGATGATTGCTCAGGCAATAGTTAAACAGCTGTTTTTGGAGAGGAAGGGTCTAGCAGCATTTAATACCTTGGTGGAGTAGGCTGCTGATGATGCAATGGCATGCAATTGGTGGGACATGTTAAGTGAGGCATCGAGGTATACCCCTATGATTTTGACTAAAGCTGAGATGGGAATTGCTGTTGTTGACATGTTTGTTTGAATCAAAATGATCCATCACACAGATACAAAATGCCATTAAACAATACATGATAACTTAAAATGACTGCTCACAATACATATGAAAACCCATTTTCAAAAATAAAGCCAATCAAAACAAAGCGCTCTGTAAAAGTTGATAAAATAACAAAACATACACAAAACGTGTAAATACCAAAGCACAATCAATCCAGTAAAATGCATACTTAACAAATTGTCATGTTTGACATCAAGAAATAGTTAATAAAAGGGGACGGGGGACCCATAAAAATCTACCAGTGCATTTGGGACAATATTCATTGAAATTGCTCTAAAGTTGCCCTGTTTTTCAGTGCAGGTGCATGTGCGGCCCCTTTCATTTGGTACATGGCTCTTTTCAGAAAAGCTTATGCAGTCAGAACAGAATCTGAAGTCAAAAGATAAATAACCGCTGGCCTATGGGAATTGAGGAGCTGTCAATCTGGAAGGAATTGTTCATTGAGATTTTTTAGGGCTTTGGGTGGTCCGACAAGTAAGATTTCAGTTTTATCGCAGTTTAGACACAAGTGGTTTGCTGTCATCCATGACTGTATCATGGAGTAAGTATTGTTGAGGGTGTTTGAGTCATTTGCATAATTGCCTGTGAGTGGGAGCAGAATTTGGGTATCATCGGCATAGTTGGTGTGGGCTATGCCGAGGAAATACAGGATATCGAAAAGGGGCTTAGTAAGGATGTTGTAAAGGGTCAGAGATATACACAACCCTTGTGGTAACCCATATGGGATGGGGGAAGGTGAGACATTGGCATTCTCTGAGAATATCCTCATGACTCTTCCTTCCAAAAAGGAAGCGATCCAGGCTGTATCCCTTGGGGAGAAGTTGACAGAGGTGGTGGCATAAGATGTTGTGGTCGACCAGGTCAAAGTCAGCAGATAAATCTAGTAGGAGGAGGAGGAGTGCTGACGTCCCCTCATCCCTGATCTCATCCAGCTGATTTTGTAGGTCCAGCAAGGCTGATTTGGTCCCATGCCTGGGGTGGAAGTCAGATTGCTGCATTCCTATGACGTGGTTAGCTTCAAGAAAGCACTGTACATGCCGGTAGGCTGCTCTTTCAAGGATTTTTAGTGGGAACGGACAGTTGTGATTGGGCTGTAGTTGATGGGAATAGCAGGGTCTCATGATGGGTTTTTTTAGGAGGGGAAGGACCCAGTATTTCTGCACAGTCTCTGATGAGGGGTGCTCCCCATATGACTCTTCTATTCTATTGTCTCATTCTATTTTTAGCAGCAAACCTGAACTTGCAGGGGGGCATCTGCTACTAACCATTTTGAGGGGCTAGTGAATGGAATTAGCCCTATTTTGCCATGTGCAGCTGTAACATGAGCAGGGGTATTAGGAAGGATTGTTATACACATTACTAATAGGAACATATTTAGAAAGGAAATGTTAGACTGACCGGGAGGCTAAAGATGTGCATTCCTAGTGATAGCCAGAGTGGTAGCCACAAGAGCAGAATACTATTGGAAGAGACAGAATATATAAAACAACTAAATAAAATGCAATTTAAACACACTTTCTGTCATGCACAGGAAAACAGAAATGGCTCTTGATTTCATAACATTGCAGTGAAGCAAAATAAATCTGGGTGAATAATGGGTATATCTACATATTGGAAAAAGGGTTGTACAGATAAGAAGGCAAGCATGTGAAAGGATTTCTGCAGGTCAAAGTATAAAGTAAAAGTCAAAACTAGAATGAAGGACTTGATCTTTGTAAGGGAGCACAATCATGTCCCATCAACGACTAAGGTGGAAGTGGCAAAAAAGTAAAGGGACAAAAGGAGCAGGTTGGATACTCCACTACAAGCATGGGCAATATCTGTAACGAATCCTGAGGTGTTGTCACTGCTTTAGATGGGGAAGCCCCTTCCCATGAGGCCAGTGAGGGGAGACTGCTACCCAATAGAACCCCTGGGGGTGGTGCTCAGCAGGCGGATCTATGGAGAGGGAGGACCCTATTGAGAGTAGTGGCCATCTTGGGAGAACACAGTATCCCTTGGACCCTCCCACTTGCACTCAACATCTCCATTTCCTAATGTCCCCATGTACTTCTGTATTGCATCCCAAGTAGAAACCACTGGGTCGAGGAAGAGGCAATGAGTAATGAGGATCACCGACCAGAACAAATTCAGACGCTTTAGTCTTTTGAGCAATGTCAATGATCAGCTGCCATTCAAAGTAGGATAATGAAGAGAAGAATTGAGTCTCTGTTTTCAGAACGACATCAGCTGCCGAGAGACAGGCGAGGCTCCGGCGTGCCAGAGAAGCCGCTGAACTGCAGAGAAGACACACAGAGGACCGGAGGAGGCTCTGGTGTGCCCAAGAAGCTGCCAAAGTGCAGAGGAGACATGCAGAGGACTGTGATAGGCCAGAGTGAACCACGGAAACAGATGCAGCTCCTAGGAGAATCGCAAACAATCATAGGGTGACAGATAAGACCCTGCAGGTACTAGGGTGGGCAATTTGAGGGTTGGCAAGACCCAGAGCACAAGTGAGGCCCAAAGCAAAGTATATAAGGAATACACACTGGGGAAGAGATACCAAGTGAAGGGCGTCTAGGCCTCACGCTGGGAAGATATATCACAAACAGGATTAAGAAGGGATACAAACTTTGTATGCATAAGTGGTATCCACAGACCTTGGCAGCAGAGTAAACCAAGGCTGTGGTGTGAAGAGGAATCAAAGAAAGAGTACTATAAGAATGAACAAGTGAAGAGGATCTGGGACCAATACTGGGGTAGCGCACCCCTAACCGTAACAAGCAGAAATAGCAACTTTGCTTTTACCATCAATTCTCATAGACTTTGGCAGGAGAGTAAACCAAGGCTGTGGAACAAAGTTAGATAACAAGAACATTGTGAATGATCAAGCAGAGGCAGTCTGGGACCCATGTCACGGAAGTCCTCCCTGAGCATAATGCATGAGGAATGCAAGTGGTACTCAGAGACCTTGGCAGGATAGTAAACCAAGGCGTTTGGTGCAAGTGAAAATGGACAGAGAGACTGAAAATTCAAGAATGTTGTGTAACCTACTTAGCATGCGAGTGGACCAAGAGGAGAAGTACGGAGGATCACAGCAGGGCTTGGGAGAGAGAACCAGGCTGTTTTGCCTTGTCATAGTCCCTAGAAGTACGATCTGCTCACAGAAGATAAACTTGTATAACTCTCAAAAGACTCTGGGAAAAGAGAATCAGCCCCTTGAGTCTAGTGGAACATTTGTTTCCTTTATTACATACACCCTTTTAGAACATTTGTTTTGTGAACTCGAAAGCTAAAGCTGGGCTGCAGGTGGACAGCCAAGAGGCATTTCCCTTTTCACCTTTTGTTAAGTTTAGAGTGTGGGGGACAGGTTAGGATTTGGATACAGGACGGTGAACTTTAGTTTGGACAATCTGACACCGACAGTTTCATTAGCTAGTTTTGTTGAGGCAGGGAAACCCCTCTTAGAGGTAGGGTTAGTTACTTTCTCCTCCAACTCCCTCACATTTTTGTTGTTAATAAAAGCCTTTGCCACTCAACATGCCACCTTTGTGTCCTTCTCTTACTTCTAGACCATCAAATAACCGACAAGAGTCATGCTAAAACATCCTCTTTCAAATAGTTGGACATATACCTACCAATGGCCCCTCGGGAGGATAAAGCTCAGGGGCAAAGTGCTCACTTTGGAAGCAAGACGACACGGAGCACCACAAGTTCGATCCCTGGGTCCGCACATAGACACCTCTGGGTATTAAGTGCGTTATAAATAACCTATTGTATCATATCATATCAACGACGTGTACAAAGGCAATGCAAATACCTGGAGTGAAGATGAGTAATCCCCTAAAACTGCAGGATGTTGACATTCCTAACGAATATGGCATCAGTTTAAGAGGTGAGATATGTCAGCACACAGATGTGTTTGGTGAGGAGAATAGTGTGTTGCTTTTTGCCACAAATGAGAATTTTAAGTTCTTGAGGGAGTGCACATCCTGGCAGATCAATGGGGCAAAGTTAAGTCTGCCCAAAACTATTTTGTCAACTCTACAGCTTTTATGGAGTCATTCAAAATTAGACATATGCACTACTGCCTGACACATGTGTAAACAAATCTAAACATCTCTATTCAATGCAGTTAATCAGGTGTGAAACACCAGTACATAATAATGGTTGTTCAGGCACCAGCTATACCTGTTGTTACCTATACTTGCCAACCCTGTGACATACCTGGTTCCTACTTCCACTTCACAAAGGATATCTGGAAAGCAGTGTAAATATAAATATATGGATTGCTGCAAGCTATGTGTCTGGCAGAGTATTTGAATGCAATATATAATTATTGTGCAGTTTGGACTTTATGTCAAAAGATCTATTCATCCCTGCTTTTGAGGAATTACTAGGCAGCTAATCCCCCTTTTCGCAGACAACTCAAAGCTACTTAAACCCTTACTGGGCTACCTTTAGGAAATATGGCTCCGCAAAATATCATGTATGACAGAGAAATCCAAAACTGTGTAGATGTAACAATGGGAACACACGAAAAAATAACAATACGCTTGAAGGTTAGCATAAAGGGTTTGCAAAAGCCATAGTGCAAAGTCATCCCACACTGGAACGGTAACCAGGGGCTCATCTGAGGGACCAAGGAAGTCAGAATGTCTTAATATCCGGCTGGGACAATGATGTACCTTCCTAGAAAAATATGTAGGGTAGTATAAGCGAGATTTCGGTTGACAGTAGAAAGCTATAAAAGACGTAGAGGATCTACAAAGTGAAGCCTTTACTGTAACACTGAAGTTCTGAAAATATGTACATTTTAATTGGTTGCCAGATTAGAAAGAGGCACCAACTGGCCCTTTATTTGGCAGAAAGTTGAGCTCTGAGATGGGGGATGCCCCCCATACTCTCTCACCCAATCAATATAGCTGCATATATCTCTAAGTTCAGATTAAATGCACTATATGCTACACATTGTAACCTTGCCTTACATTTCCTCACCAACATCACCATATGCGACATCACCATACGCGAGCGAACACTCCCATCATGCATTGTTTCCAATCCATTCTCTGACTGCATTTTTACAGCTTACAAAATGTCACTCTCAGGATCTCTAAATCCCCTCCCAACACACTCCCCCATGTGTCTCCTTCCCTTTAAAGCACCAACTCCAACCAGGTATCTATGCTATAAGAAGCTCGCTTCTTGCCAGAAATTCTGAGCCTCCTTCCCTTCGAAGCCCCTCTGCTCACTGGGCCATGCTCTTTTCATGCCAGGACATCCGTTGCTTAGCTATAGGCCGCCACTCGCTTCCACGCTTTAGAGTACATGTTACAGGGTCTTAGGGACTGCAAGCGTAAACTGATTTGTACATGTCATGGGGGTCCTGCTGTTGGAGTTTTGAAGTATACCTATTACACATATTAAGGGCCGCGTCGTCAGCAAGTGTCTACTTTATAAATGTTATTTTTTGATTTTTGTAGGCAAATGATCTGTTGTAGGAAGATGTGTTGTGGTGGAAGAGTGGGGGAAAGGATTGCAGGGAAATAGCCTGCAATAGGGCGGGGGTTAGCGACTTAAAGACTGAAAGTGACAGAAGGGGAGCATTAGGAAGTGTACAACAATGTGTCTATGACAAAGGTGTGTCGTACATTATATTATGTATGATTTGTATTTTCCCCTCTTTCTACTGCAGTCAACACTGAGGAATTGAATATCTTTGTACAAACTAAGACTCCCCACGCTTCGATATGTAAACTCAAAAGGTCTTAGCTAAAACTTGAAAACCCTTTTGATGATGCTCTTAAATGAAGAACTTGTACAAGCTGATTCCATGTGACCTATTCGCTGTCTGCCCAACTCCACAACCATCCACATTTTTTTCTCCTTTTAAATGGGTGTTTGTCAGAGCATTCTGATACATGCCGAATATGTTAAAGGTGAATTGTGAGAGCAAGCAGGAATACATGGACCTTCTACTATTGGGAGAATTTCACAGAGAAATACATGTGTACTTTTGTTTTATTCCCGGTACACCCAGATAAAAGGCAATGAACTTTCTAGGATTCGGAAACGTTACTTGACTTTTACTCAACAAAATGAGTGCCAACGTGCATTAAGTATCCACATCCCAGTGTGTTGCTGCTCACCACCCTTGATGTCAGAGACAGCAATATTGGACAGCAAGTAAGGAGAGAAACTATGCAAATTGTCTATCTGAAAGCTGCAATCGTTGTGCTCCTAATCTCAGCTCTCCTACTGTAGGTTCTTTGTCATGTCCGCTGGCTCACTTGCTTTCATGGTTGAGGCACCGAGGCCAAAGTAGTGGCAAGAGCAAAATGAGTGCAGGAATGCTGCTCTGAAGTGCCTCTGTTCTCATCCAGCATCTCTTTCAATCTCTGGGGAAACAAGGAGAGCAGAGAGATTGCTATTCCCAAGCCTCTCTTCTTGCCAGATCACTCTATAATGTCTCTGTGTTGAAGAAAGGTGCTCCATCACCAATCTCCCCTATGGAATTTCCGTATGGCTACATTAAAGCAAAGACGTTGGAGGGGTGCCTGGAGGGGTTGGGGGGTGAATACCTGAAAAAAAGTAGATGCATTCACTGGTAATGGCATCACAACCCAGTCATGAATGGGAATGCCTAAAAGTGGATGAGTATCTGGGCACTTCTTGCCAGCTCTTTGCAACATGCTGTTTACCTGGGTTATTGATGCCAATCCATGCCAAAGAAGTGATAGCCACCATTCATTTCGTGGCATTCTATGGCAACAGAGTAAGCACCTTGAAATGGTTGGAACGTCCGGCCTTTTAATGAAAGTCCCTGGCAATAGGGAAGAGATTCTGGGGTATTTATGGCAATCCCTAACACTAGGGAGACGGAGAGGGCATTTGATCTTTCTCTCTAGAAGAGTGGCTTGTATCTTATCCTTTGCTTGCTATCCCTGGCGAAGGCATGAGTACCTGTATATTTGATGATCACACATTGTAATGATGTGAGTACTTGTCATTTCATGGCAATCCCTTTCAATAATCTAAGTATCTGTTCAATTCATGCAATCTCGGAATTTTGGATTATAATACCTGATAGTGCGGTGAGCATCTGGTCATTTGAGTGTTGCTGTTGGTATCTTCTTCAGAAGAGAATTGCCTAGCATTTCGGTGCTGGACTGCCCCAGGGCAGGACAAAGATTGATATGTTTGGGATATTTCTCTTCTGTAAAAGATAGTTAGCTAACGACTCTGGGTAAGACTCTCGAAACCAGGATTAATGTCTAGCAGAGAGTCTCCCAGGACCCCCCTAGTTGTCTGCATATTTCAAGTAACTTTGGGGCTCACCCTAAGTTACTAGGGGAATCCAGACGTGGACCCCGATGCTCACTATTCTTAGACACAGCTACACCCTACTGATGAGGTTCAACCAGACCGAAACACTTGTCTGGGGTTGCTCTTGGTACTCTTGTTCAGAAGAGAATTGCCTAGCATTTCGGTGCTGGACTGCCCCAGGGCAAGACAAAGACTGATATGTTTGGGATATTTCTCTTCTGTAAAAGATAGTGAGCTAAAGACTCTGGGTAAGACCCTTGAAACCAGGACTAATGTCTGGCAGAGAGTCTCCCAGGACCCCCCTTGTTGTTTGCAATGGTGAGAGAACCATGACCTTTGATGGAGAAAAAATGGTAACAGTACTGTGCTATAGAGGCAAATATCTTACAATGGTCCCACCACCTAAGGTATTTGTTGCAATATCTGACAATGACACAAGTAGCTGGACATGTGATGGTTATACTTGCAATAGTGTTCATGCTAGGTGTTTGGATTAGAATACTTGACAATGGTACATGAATATTTGACATCTATATGTGGTATGACAGTATCAGCTTGAAAGACCAAAGAAATATCAAGGCTTAGTACCACAAAATTAAATACGCCAATCACGGGTTGAAAGATACAAGTATCGGGAGGTGGCGGTGTTGAGCAGCCCAAGATGGCTGCTTGTCTCAGAGCTCCGTGCGGCCTGGCCGAAAATCCAACTACAACTGCGGTTCCTTACGAATTTGCAGCCCTATATTTAGAGGAATCACCACTGTGCTTCAGCTGCCTGCTTCGCTCTGATCCCAGCTCGAATCGGCCGCGGGAAGCCTGAAAACGGGACTCCTCGCCCGGCTGACTGGCGGCCTGCATGGCCCTGTGTGGGGTGTCTCCTCTGGGGCCTGCGATGTGTGCCTGGTCCCGGGTGGCTGGAGCGGGATCCTGTCATCGGCTCTGGCGCCGGAGCGTGCCCCGTCTCCTCGCCTGTGTGCCGGCTCTGAGGGACCTTCATCACTGGGGCGTGCGGCGGCTGGACTGGTGCCTGGCTGCGCCCTGGACATCGCGGCCCACATTCCTGAGACCTCCGGATGCCAGGTGAGGTGCGGAGGGTGGAAGTGCCAGCATTGTGCCACCGGCGGTACTCTCACTCCGGCCCCCATTGTCCAGCCTTGAAGCCCTGAAAAGCCTCCCACCCTGCCCTGAGGGGGCATCATCTTGACTGTACACCTCAGCGGGGGCCCCTGGAAGGCCTACACTCTGGTCATCTCACTGGACTTGGCCACTGCGGCGCCGAACTGCGCAGTGTGCCCCCCCAGCGGGAAGGGGCTGGAGGAGTGGAACCCCTGAACTGGTGGGTTCATAAACTCTCACCTCCCTACCCACTCCATCTGAGGTGCCTGCTCCGCGGGGCTTGGCACACTGCTCCCTTGATCTGCAGGAGGGGTGGTCCCCTGCTTCCGTTCAGGGGACTACCTGTATTGCCGAGCCGGCTTCCTAGCCTTGTTTGCCCCCGAGTAACTCGACACTCTTGACATTCCTCTGGTCTGTACTGGGCTTGCCCATACCATTGCCACGTGTGCACTGCCTGATATCGACCATCGGCTGGTTCCTACGTACCTCGACTCTCTTGCCTATCCCGCCTGGGTCCCCTGAGCTGCCGGAGACAGCTCCAGTGATGCCCAACAAATCCAGAGGGAGCTCGAGGGGGGGCCATGGACAAATTTGCAAGGACCGTCCCGAGGGCGGAATCTGGCCCCTCCTCATCTCTACAGGAGGAATCTGAACCGGACCCTCACCCCTGCATGGTGGCCCCTGACTTGACCACACTAATGGAAACTATGGCCAAGAACTTCGCTTCATTCCACGAAAAACTAGATGACATTAATGCCAATGTTGCCTCCCTGAAAACGCGTGTGGCTCAGGCGGCCACCAGGATCACAGATGGAGAGAGTATAATATCTATGGCCAAGGACGATATCCAGACTCTGCAGACCACAGTTGCCTCCCTAACACATGACATGAAAACCGTAAATGCAAAATGTGATGACTTGGAGTCGCGCTCTCGTAGGAACAACCTACGAATTATTGGGGTCCCTGAAAACGCCCTGAAGGGGCGCATAGAGGACGCAATTGAGGCCCTGCTCAGCAACCCAGATCTCTCACCCTATTTTACAGTGGAGCGTGCACATCGAGCCCTCTCACAACGCCCCAAGCCGGGCGACATCCCGAGGCCTATCATTGCTAGGATTCTAAACTACCGCGATAGGGACCTCATCCTCTGTCTGGCGCATGAAAAGGGAGACCTAAGACTTGAGGCCAATACCATCAGAATTTTCCCTGATTTCTCGATAGCAGTGCAACAGGAGAGACGCCAATTCCTCGGGTTCAAGAAACGGCTTCAGGAACGCAAAGTCCCATATGCCATCCTGTTCCCCGCACGACTTAAGATTACACACAATGGCAAACTGTATTTCTTTACTGTGCCTGAAGAGGCAGTGAAATTTATCGAAGCACACATTCCGCCCCATGATCCGGATGGTGCCCGCGACGGTGAGGACTGACCTCGCGCGTGGTACCCTGGGGCAGTCTGATCTATCTAGTAATTCCTTCTCTCAACTACAATGTGTCAATGGCAATAATGTACTGCAACCTCAGCGATCTAAATCCCTTGTATGTTCAGCCGGCCTGAGGCTTACCCTGGGTCCCTTGGTCATCAATCTTCGTTCTTTGTTCAGAGCATGGGACTGACCAAGACCTTTTGCCACTTCATCATTGCCATCTGGTCCCATCAGTGAACTGCTGAATTCGAGACCTGACCTGTGATCCGGTTACCGCAGAACCTGACCCGACGGCTACTGCCGTCCTAAGCAACACTTAAGTGGCCATCCGCACGGCAACAGCACACCTCACTGCGATTGCAATGTTCATGTTTGGTTTGGTATTATTGTTGGTTGGCCCCAGTTGGGCCGGAATATGGGCATATCCCCGTTGGATAGTGTCCTCTGACCTCCCTTGCTCAGGGAGTGTTGAGTCCCCTGGTGGCACCTGCACTGGTTCAGTTGGTGGCACATGCTTTTGGGGGGGGTCATTCCCACTGCAAGTTGGGGGCGGGCAGTGAGGATGGAGGGTGGTAATGTTGGGGATTTGGGGAACTGTATTGTAGATGACGGGGGCAGTTTGGCGGACGGCACCACATCGGGGCACCCCCGCGGGGGCTTTCTTAATTCACTGTGTAAGTTTCGACAAAGGTTGTGGGATGTACCCTAGTCTTCTGAAATGGCGACAATAATGATGTCCTGGAATGTCAAGGGTTTGAGCAACTACACCAAAGCCCGTAAAATTATGGCCCACGCCAACAGGCACGGCTGTAAAATACTGCTCTTGCAGGAAACACACTCTGAGGGCCATTTGGGTAGGTGCATGGCACAGTCATGGGGTCCCTGTAGATATTTCACCTCCTACTCGTCCCGTGCCAGAGGGGTATTGACGATGGTCCATAGGTCACTCAGGTTTGTACTCCACAAGAACTATATAGACTCAGAAGGAAGATATGTCATTCTACATTGTGCCGCAGCTAACAGGGAATACTTGCTGGTTAACACGTATGGCCCCAATGTGGACTCTCCCGACTTTGTCGACCAGGTGGTATCTATATTATTGGGCTATGTGGGAGTGCAGATCATCTGGGGTGGGGACATGAATTTCATATTGGACACCACACTGGACAGAACAGGCACTGCCCCCAGACTGCTTTCTAATGCGGCCCGTAGACTCCTGGCACACAGCACGACGCTTGACGTTCGAGACGCATGGCGGGTACTGCATCCGCAGATGCGTGAATGCACTCATTATTCCTCTGTGCATGACAGCTCCTCCAGAATCAATATGTTCCTTTTGTCTAGTACGCTCCTGGGGAGGGTGGTTGAAACTCAAATTTTGGCACGCACCTTATCGGACCACTCACCTATTCGGTTATCTGTAGATCTAGGAGTCCCTGCCCCCACTCTTAACTCATGGGGTTTCAAGTCTTTGGCCCTGCAGGACATAGTATTCAAGGCGGATATTCTGTCCGACATACAGTCCTACTTTGAGCCTAACTCAGCCCAATCCACCTCCCTGGGGGTCCGTTGGGAGTCCTTCAAAGTCTTCATCAGGGGAATGTCCAAATCGAGGGAGGCGGGAGTTCTCAGAGCCATAAGAGCGGCCCTTACCCGCTCTGAATCCAAATTACGTGACCTAGAGAGCGCGCACCCTACATCCGTTGACCCGGCCACTCTCTCTCAAATCGGCGAGGAGCTCCAATTCTTTAATGAACAAGCCACCAGGGAAGTTCAATACTTCAGTCGCCCACAGGCGGCTCGCAAATATGGAGAGGGGGACAGGCCTGCCAGGACGCTGGCTGCAGTGGCTAGGGGTGAATGGGGTCCAGCGCAGATCACTAGTGTGAAGGATAGCTTAGGATCGGAACAATGGACCGATCAACGAATTCTGGAAGTCTTTGCGGACTTCTACGCAGAACTATACTCCCAGCCCCCTGAGCATAGTGAGTCCCAAATGCGTGATCTCCTCGAGCAGATCCCTACAACGATCATCTCCCCCGCTACCAGAGACCAACTAGATTCCCCCTTGCTGTTTGATGAAATAGTTGAGGCGATATCCAAATTCCCCAAGGAAAAAGCACCCGGTCCAGACGGGCTAACAGCAGAGTTCTATCAGGAGCACGTGGCCATTCTGGCCCCCAAATTGCTGGAAGTTTGGAACAAATCGCTCCGGTTGGGCACCCTTCCTCCGACACTGCGTGAGGCCGCCGTTACGGTCCTGCTTAAACCTGGTAAGCCTGCAGATGAGTGTGGATCTTATAGGCCCCTTTCATTAATGAATCTGGACAATAAAATCTTTGCCAAAGTGATTGCTAGCCGCTTTCTCCCGGTCATGTCCTATATGGTACACGATGATCAATCAGGGTTTGTTCCAGGGAGATTGACGTCCCACAATATTAGAAGGTTGTTCAATGTCATGGCCCGCATTGACCAGGGCGCAAGTGCGGTGGCGGTCACGTTAGATGCTCAAAAGGCTTTTGATATGGTGTCTTGGAAATATACTTGGCTGGTATTGGAGACTATGGGTATAGGGCCAAACATGATAGCATATATTAAGTTGCTGTACACTTCCCCGGTGGCTAGGGTTCGAGTTAATTCCCAGACGTACGCTCTGTTCCCTCTTTCCAGAGGCACCCGACAGGGATGCCCATTTTCCCTGATTTTGTTCGCCCTGGCAATAGAGCCAATGGCCGACTATATCAGGGAACGGCATGCATGCAAGGGGATACGGCTGAAAGGAGCCCCGGAGATTGTCTCGCTGTACACGGATGATGTGTTGCTTTTCATAAGGGACCCAGCTGTTCATCTAGACACAATTTTATGTGATATCACCCGCATAGGTACATACTCCGGATTCACTATAAACTATACTAAATCTGCTGAGATCTTCCCCCTTACTAGCTCCATGATACAACCCACCACTGAGTACCTGCTCCGTTGGTCCCCACAAGGAATTAGGTACTTGGGAGTCCAGGTGTCCCTGACCAAAGATTTTCTACCCGCAGACAACTATCGGGATGTGGCGGAGCAAGCTGAGGCCAAAATTGAGCGCTGGCGCGCCCTTTCACTGTCACTAGCTGGTAGACGCTCACTGGTGAAGATGATCCTACTTCCAAAGTTACTATATATTTTCGGTAATGTGTCCATCTGGCCGGGTAGGAGATACTTCGCGAACCTGCACAAATTGCTTGCCCAATTCTTATGGCACTCTGGTGCGGTGCGTAAGAAGTGGTCAGACATGGCTCTGCCGTATGACAGAGGGGGCTTCACAGCCCCAGACCTGCTACGATACTGGACGGCATCACAGGCTCAGTTTGCATCATACTGGTATCCTGGGCCCCCACCCCGTTCCCATGTCAAGCTGGAGGTTCTGGCAGCTGCAGGCACTAATGTAATGTCTTTGATTCTAGACAGAAGGTATGAACCGGACTCGCCCATTGATCTGGTCCGAACCACGGTGCAGGCCTGGGCCCAGTTGTTTAAAACTTGTGACGAACAGTACCCGTATTACAAGTGGCTCCCCGCCTGGAACCTTCCCAGGCTGGAACCCACGCATGACATCGCCCTGGCACGACACTGGGAGGCCCTGGGATACCGTGCCCTCATTGATTTTTATCCAGAAGGGCAGTTCATGACACCACAGACATGGAGGCCGGGACACTCGGGCTCCGTTATGGAGCTTCTGCAGTTCTACAGGCTCTGCGCTGCTTTCCGCAGTGCGTGGCCTGACTTTCCCGATGAGCCCCAGGACTCCCCTGGAATTGCTTATATTGCCAACTCGGATGGCGCCCGAGGGGTGGTTTCTTCATTGTATAAACTGTTACTGACTACTGCCTCTCCCCAACCGTCCAGGGTCCGGGACGACTGGGCTTCCGATCTGGAGGTGGAAATCACTGACCAAATGTGGGAAAAGATGTGCTCTCATACTAACAGGGTGTCCCTGAACTTCCGTTACCGCACCATACAATATAAATTGCTCAACAGGCTGTATTACACTCCATGTAAAATTTCGAGGTTTGCACACTCTGATCCACGGCTCTGCCCCCGCTGCAGTGTGGAGGGTGCAGACCATCTTCACATGTTTTGGAACTGTCGTGCACTGGCCACATTCTGGAGTAAGATCATAGAGACATTGTCTGGAATCACTGATTCTGTTGTCGAGCCCGACCCGATGTGGGTCCTGTTTGGGGTGTGGGGACTTGGGGGGCCCAGGGACATGCTTAAGTTCTTGAATGTGAGCTGTGTGGTGGCCAAGAAGTGTGTTCTTCAAAGTTGGAAGAGCCCGACCACCCCTACATACCAGAAATGGTTGAATCTGCTCACATGGTCTCGAAACAGCGAGGAAGAATTCCTGGGTATGCTCCTGACCCGTTCCCGTCCCCATAATATTTGGTCTGCTTTCAACAGCTATCTGAATAACCTAAATGATACTTCCTCTATGGACGAGTCCTCCCAACCCTCTCCGTTAACTGTTTGAGATGTTGGTGCTCCATGACATGTCGCTACTTGACCACTGTTGCCTTACTCTTGCATGTAAGCCCATCGTATTTATGTATATGTGTACCAAATTTGTTATTACTGCTCCGATGTATATGTGTACGCTATCTGCCTCTGTCAACAAAAATAAAAGTAAAAAAAAAAAAAGAAAGATACAAGTATATTTATTTCTGCACATATTTCAAATCAAAACAGATAGCTATCTGGTTCCCAACGCCTCGCAGTGTGTACCAGCAGACACAGTGAGGGGTGAGAGTGCTGGACATCATAATGCAGGCTCTTTTATACATTATTCCAATCATTGTCCAGCCCCTCTCCAAAATAATAATTTACATATTAGGCTTCGTGCCCAGTTGACATGACAAATATAACAATATTGTTTAACATATTTAACAAGTTTGCTTATCCATGAAAATACAATGGTGACATTGGTTCTGTAATCGAGAGTAAGCCTTGTTTCAAGAATCGATACAATGCAGTTCAGCAAAAACACATGGTCTGAGTTTGTTCTACATTGTCTCATTGTTTATATTAGGATGAGGCTCGTGAGCGCAGGCAACACTTAAATTGCAGTTCATACGGGTCACAAGGTTTAGTTGCACAGAACAAACTTTCTGCTATCAGCAGCCTAAATGTTGACGTAACTCAACGCAAATGGGCTTAGGCCAATATTCATAACAAGACGGTATTATACGAATACAGTTTAACAAACCCTCATTTTGGCTTAAGCCAAGAGCATTACTCAAACATTCTCTTTATTCAAAAGCCCACGCCTCTATGCCCGTACATCCTGAATCACATTCTTCAGAAATATCAATCGCCATGAGTTCCATATCCTTAATTACTAAAGCATTAGCAGTGTTCTTGGGCGCATGTACCTTAGGTCCTAATGTACCTATCGTTTGTGTACAACATCCTCAAAACATCCAACATATGACCGGGAGACATTGGAGGTCATTATAACCCTGGCGGTAGGGGGTTAACGGGGCGGTAGAGCTGCCGGCCCCGTTAACCCCCTACAGCCACATTACGAGGTATCCTCATGGGACCCGTGAAGGACGCCTGGTTTTACCAGGTATCCCTAGCGGGTCCCGCAATCAGACCAGCATGCTAACAACGGGCCCGTTGTTAGCATGCTCCCCATTCCCATTAAGCCCTATGGGGGCTTGAATGGGGATGGGTTCCTGGAATGGGGAAATACCGGGATCACCAAGGTCGGAATGGCCAGGTATTGCCCCATTCCAGGAACCGAGATCTGGTACCCGGAATGGGGGTAGCCATGCCGCAAATAGCGGCATGGCTACCTCCAAAGTTGTAATGGCCCCCATTGTATACAACAACAACACAGTAGAACACCAAGAACTATCATTAGGACTGCAAAGAGTATCCAACGCCATGATCGTAGTAATTCCAAGAACGAAGCACTAAGATTCAAGTACCCCCTTGGACATGTACTTCAGTACTCAAGGTATGTAGATTTTGTATTGCTTTGAATATGGTAGGGTAGGAGTCAGGTACCAAAACACAACATGCAGATCCCACCAATTTGCATACCCCATCATGCTCAGCTAGGATGACGTCTAACACCATCATATTTTGGAGGGCTACTAATCTAATTGCCTTTTGCTCCAGCGTCATGTTGTACAGAATATTGGTGATCCTATTGATGGTCTTTTCCAGTACCCTTGCTAGTCTTCTAATATCCTCAGTGTTCATTATCTGTCCCCAAAAAGGCACAAAAAGATTTTGCTTCATCACCCATGACTTGTGAAGGTGTGTCACCATTTTTATCCTGCCTTGGACAATCTCGAGAGACTTCAGTGGTGGTAGCCATGTATACCCCTGGTAACAAGATACCCAAGTAACAAGTACCCTGCCAATCTCTGGGTAACCAAGGATAGGCCTCATTGCCACAAAGTAAACAGGGTCTCCTACATACAAAGGTCTGTCCTCACTGGTTAAATTCACAATGTTAGTACAACCCTCAAATGAACCCATTGGCTGAGAACCTACCCTTTGTATTCAGAAAGAAACAGAGTTGGGGCTATGATTAATAGTACAGGAAGGAGGCATGGCATTCCGGTTGCCTCCGGGAGCAATATTGAAGGAAATCACTGACTGAAAAGGGTTAGAGAGTCTATCAGAAGGCCTAATAAAAGCAACATTGAGTTTGCTTCTATTTGCAAAGGGAGAACATCCCAGAGGTGGTAGGACTCGCTTTTCAAACTCATTTAGATTATTTCCATCAAAGTTCCCTGAAATACTATCATTCCAACGACCGAAGAATAGTGCCCTGAGCGCGGCACAACATGCAGTTGTTAAAGGAAGAGGATGAATATACCAGCCCTGTCCCTATTCCCCGTGTTGTGGCAAGTGTGAACACACCCAGTAATTTGTTATGTTCAGAATCACTTGGGTTGCATTCATGATCATTAAGAGAGTGTTATTATGGTAACCCTGTCTATGTTGTGATTCTTGAGATGGAAGAGTGTGCAGATGCACGAAAGGTGGAGACACAGTGGGGATTATTTCAGTGGGTAACAGTTTATCAAGTGAATGTACCTGTTCTATGTACCAAAAACCAAGCGTAAATATAACTATGAAACAGACCAATTCTATGATTAAAAACAGTGGGTCCTCAAGGACCATGGTCCTTGGTGAACAGTTTCTTTATCAGCCACAAGACCAATAGCTTGCTCCGCACAAGTGGATTCAGGGAAGGACATTGTTTCTCAGAGTCTGTTTAGAAGCCTCTCCGTTAGGCTCTTTTAGTTCATCCCTCCTGACCACGTGGCCTATCTTGCTAGAAGGTAACTTTGCCGGTCCCTGCCTCTTATTTATATTTCAGCGAAAAAATGACAAGGGACTGGCTCAACGATGATTCCTTGTGGGCAAAGCTGATGCTGTGTTGTAAATCTGATGTCTCGGATGCAGATCGTACCTCAAGACTCCGGGTACGGTGTGATCTGCGAACAGAGTGTCGTCACTTCCTGAAGGAAGTGATGAAGCAGAAGCAAGGTTGCTCAATGGTGAAGAAAGATTCAGAGACATATTTGAAGGCAAAGCAGCAGTCTCCCCAGGCCCCACGGGGTCAGGAAGGATTTCTGTGGAAAAAACAGGCTTGTGATGAGCATCAAAGTAAACAATCTCCTTCTCTTCCCCTTTGTCGTGGGGCAAAGGAAAGGGAATCTTCTTGATGTGCGTTGCGTGTATCCAGTGTCTTTTCCCTTCCACTCGTACAGTGGTCTATGTGGCCAAGAGGACTTGGTGCGGTTCTCTCTACCGAGGTGCGAGACAGGAGGCTCTTTCAAATTACTTTATGAGCACCCAGTCCCCAGGTCGGAGTGGATGACTTGGTCCCTCATACTTTACTGGAATGGCTTCTTGCACCTGTTGATGAATCAAATACAAGCTTTGAGTTAACTGGTCACAGTACTCAGAAAGGAGCAAATGCTCTACATCTTTTAGCAGCTTGGATTTAGGTACATTCCAAATATTGGCTGGTCTCCTCAGAATTATCTTATAAAGAGAGAGCCCGGTCTTTGATTGTGCGGTCGTCCACATGGACAATAGACGGTAAGGCATATGGCCATTTCTAATTGCTGTTTGCACAGATGTTCACAATCTTATTCTTTAGTATATCATTATGGCTTACTACAAGTCTGGCTCTCTGAGCGTGTCTGGCCAAATGGAACCATTTTTATCGATCTGTAATCCTGCGCATACTTGCAGGATAACAGCAGCGATAAAATGTGGACCATTGTCCGACCACATGACTCTTGGCAAACCAACCTAGGAAAATATTCCTTCAGCATGGTTTTCGCCGTCGTCATTACTGTGGCATCTTTTAAAGGAAAAGCTTCGACCCATTTACTGAAAGCCCAAATAACTACCAGAACATACTTATAATTCTGACAACGCTCCATTTCGATAAAGTCTAAATGTATAACCTCAAAATGCATTGAGGGGGGACCAAAACTACCCCTCGGTGTCTATGTCCCTTTCCCACCATTATGCTGTAAGCATACCTGTCACCGGGGTCGGTGATATCTTCGTCCGACAGTGTAGATTCTGAGATCTCCCCCTCCCCCGACTCCTCACCTTCTTCTTCCTTCCAAGAACCCCTCTTTTCCTTTCTTTGTGATCACACCTTTTTTTTATGTAGATAGGGACGACCCCGGGAGGAAGCCACCGTGCCCCCCAAGAAGGGAGACCAAGGGGCCCCTCCCCCGCGATCGACCAGGAGGGGAAAAAGCCCTTAGGCACAAAAAACCCCTGTGTTATCGTCGGATGCCTTGGAGGAGTGGAACCAGGAATCCTTGAAGGGTGAGAGCTGGTGGAAAGTGTCTGGAGGCAACACGTGGGAGTGAACCCCCCCCAGGACACAGGCAGTTCAGTAAGCGGTCCAAGGAACTGGTACACAAGGCTAGAAGTGGAAGTAACAAAATGGTAAGCAAAGGCAGTCCAGGTGAACAGGCCGGAGTCTGGTACACGGAAGGTCACAGAAAAACTATCCGGGAGGTAGGCGAGAGCAAATCCAAAAACAAGGCAGGGAACTGGTACACGGTAGGTACGGAGCTGAGCAAGAGGAAGTAGGAAACAGAAGGACGGAGCAAGCGGAACAGACAAGAGGAAGAAAGGCGGTAAGTGAAGATGGGAAGGAGGGAGGGTAAGCAAGTTGGAAGGAGGGCAGAGGAGGCGGGCGAGTGAAACAAAGCCAAGGGAGCGAGAGAAAGGCAGACAGAACCAGCGGAAGGACGAAGGAAGAACAGCAGGGGGAGCCGGACTGGGCGCAAGAACCCGACCGGCAAGAAAGGCGAGTAACCCAGGAAGAGAGCAACAGGTAGCAAGCAACTCAGGGCTAATGGGACGAAACCGGAAGCGTTGCGACGCATCCGTGACCCGGAAGTGGCTGGTAAAAACACCGGGCCGCGGAGCGCCCAACCAATGGGAACAGAAGGAAGTGAAACCAGGAAACAGGGGGCGTGGCCGAAAGCCGCTGGCGGACGGGACTAAGTTCTGCGTCGCCAGCGGCTCCATAGACGCCAGGAACTCGGCGGCATGACAGTATGCCCCCTCCTATAGGATCCTCCCCCTGGTTTCCCTGGATGAAAGAAGTGGTACTTGCGAAGTAAGACAGGAGCATTAATGTGTGTGATGGGTTCCCAAGAGTTTTCCGATGAAGGGTAGCCCTTCCATTTAACCAAATAATCCAGCCTGCCTCTGTGATACCTGGAGTCACAGAGTTGGGCGACCTCATATTCCGCCCGAGTAGAACCCTGAGGAATCGGGGCCTGTCTAACCTGACGTGCCCAAGTGTCAGCAAGAAATGACTTGAGTTGAGAGGCATGGAAAACAGGATGGACCCTTTTGAGGTTGTTGGGTAATTTGAAGCGAAAAGCCACAGGGTTGATCTTCTGTATGATCTCGTATGGCCCTAGGTACTTGGGAGATAGCTTGGAGGGATGTACCCAACGACGTAAATATCTAGTGGAGAGCATGACCCTGTTACCCACATCCCATCCTGGTACAGGTCTACGGTGTTTGTTGGCTTGAATGCAATACTGAGCTTGGGCTGACTTAAGACCTTCCTCTACCTTCTTGTGTGTCTCTCTAAGGAGGGAGAGGGAAGAATCTACCGATGGTACGCTAGTAGAGAGGCCCGAGACAGGAAGAATGGAGCAAGGGTGAAAACCATAAGTACCAAAAAAAGGACTAAACCCCAGAGCGATATGTGTGGAGTTATTGTAGGAGAATTCAGCTAGAGGGAGTAGTGTGCACCAGTTGTCCTGTTGGGAGTTGATGAAGCACCTTAAGTACTGTTCCAGGGTTCCGTTCAGGCGTTTGGTTTGCCCATTGGATTGCGGATGGAATCCAGAGGTGAGAGCTCTTTCGATACCTAGTCTGACACACAGTGCCTTCCAGAACCGGGAGGTGTACTGACTACCCCGGTCTGAAATTATCTTGTTAGGCATACCGTGTAACCGGAATATGTCTTGGAGAAACACTTCTGCCATCCTGGCTGCAGTGGGAACACCAGGCAAAGGGGAGAAGTGAGCCAATTTGGTAAATGAATCCACTACCACCATGACACAGGTGCATCCTTGAGACGGGGGCAAATCCACTATAAAATCCGTAGAGATCGTGCTCCAAGGACCCTTTGGTACAGCACTTGGTTCCAGTAGACCAATTGGTCGTTGAAGGGATGACTTACTCTGCAGACAGACGATACATGACTGAACGTACCGATCTACATCCCTTCTCATCGTAGGCCAGTAGAAATGTCTTTGAAGGTATTCAAGAGTGCCAGCCACTCCCCTGTGTCCTGCAAGTTTGGAGTCATGACACCAGGTAAGTGCCGTCTTGCGGAAAGCCGGTGTGGGTAGATAGAGTTTTCCTCCGACAAGGTTAAGGCCGTTCCTGATTTCATAGGTCAGATCCTTAGAATGTCTTTCCACCTCAAAGCGACCTCCAGAGTCCTCCTGTACCTGCTTAAGGAATTTAGGAACAATTCCGATAGTCCTAGACTGGGGAAACATCCGTTCAAGAGGCGTATCTGTCTCTGGCAGGTAATCACACCGGCGGGAGAGAGAATCGGCTACAACATTCATCTTGCCGGGGATGTAGGTTATGTGGATTTCGAATTGAGCGAAGAAGTGAGCCCATCGGGCCTGTCGAGAGTTGTAGCACTCAAACTGTTTGAGAACCTGCAAGTTCTTATGATCGGTCCGATGACCTTCCTCCTTGAAGCAGATGGCGCCATTCTAAACAGGCCGCCTTCATGGCTAGCAGCTCTCGCTCTATGACCGAGTAGTTCCTTTGACTGGTGTTTAGGGTCTTTGAGAAATAAGCCACCAGATGTTCTGTACCCTGGATTTCTTGAAGAAGCACAGCCCCTATTGCGGCTGATGAAGCGTCTGTCTCTAGAATGAAGGGTAAATGTTGGTTTGGTTGTTGTAGGATGGGTGCAGAACAGAAGGCTTCCTTAAGATTCCCAAAACTGTCTTCCGCCTCTGCTGACCATTTGAATGGAGTTGCAGACTTCTTTAAAAGAGAGGTGATGGGTAGTATCTTTTGAGAGAAATTAGGGATAAATCTCCGGTAGAAGTTTGCTAACCCCAGGAATTTCTGTATCTCTTTGACTGAGGTGTGTGAAGGCTATTCAATGATGGAAGACACTTTGTTTGGATCCATGGAGATACCGTGGTTGGACAGAATGTATCCTAGATAAGGAATGGAGGAGGCTAAAAATACACATTTGGCGAGTTTAACAGACAAATGATTTCTCTGGAGCCTTCTGAATACTTCCCTGACATGTTCCACATGGTCTTCAGGAGTGCGAGAGTAGATCAGAATGTCATCTAAGTATACCAATGTGGTTTGGCACAGGAGATCGGAGAATAGTCTGTCCATAAACCGTTGGAATACCGACGGCACGTTTACCAACCCGAACGGTATTACTTGGTACTCGAAAAGTCCGAAAGGAGTCCGGAATGCTGTCTTCCATTCGTCTCCTTTCTGCACCCGGAGTAGGTGATAAGCATTCCTCAAGTCGAGTTTGGTGAAGATGGTAGCACCCTGTACAGCTTGTAGGATATCGGTGATCAATGGCATAGGATACCGGTCTTTTATGGTGACCTTGTTTAGACCGCGATAATCTATACACGGCCTCAACTCCTTTGAATCCTTTTTAGAGATGAAGAACAAGGATGCCCCTGCAGGGGACTTTGAAGGCCTTATGAGCCCGTTTTCCATGTTGCTGTTCAAATACGTTCGGAGGTATTGTTTCTCTTCAAAAGACAGTGGAAACATCCTACCGAAGGGTACCAGTGCACCTGGGGTGAGATCTATGCAACAGTCTTCAGGCCGGTGCGGAGGCAGCTCGACGGGTATCTTTTCAGTTGCTACCTCGTTGAACTCCTTCAGGTAGTGTGGGAGACAGTGTACTGTTCTGACCTCACAGCTATTTGTGGTCTTGACGGTCTTGAATCTTGGTTCTGGCAAGCATTCCGATTTGCATAGTGAGGACTGAAAACTAAGTAAGTTTCTAGACCAGTCAATACTGGGGTTGTGTCTGCGTAGCCAACAGATAACCAGGGGGAAGTGAGCAGCCCTGATGATATTGAATGTGATACTTTCGATATGTTGTTGCATGGACAAAGTAAGCGCTTCTGTGGTGTGAGTGATCAAACCCGAGCTCAAAGGTTCGCCATCAACCCCTTCCATCTTTTGATCTTCTCATTTGGCTATCCTTTTCACTCCATGTCGTTCTGCCCAATGGGTATCCATAAAGTTCCCTGCTGCTCCATAGTCGAGTAGGGCTAAAGTGGTTACTTCCTTGGGGCCCAATCTGAGAGAAACTGTGAGCACCATCAACCGGGAGTCCTCAGACGTTTCAGTAGAGGATACAGAAAGAGGCGCGTAGGGACTAAGAGCAGCCCCTCAGTAATGCGTCCCAATGTTTACCGGGGGCGAGCGTTTCCCGACCTTCCGGGTGGTACTTCCGGACAATCTCTTAATAGATGTGAGGAAGACCCGCAGTACATACACAGGGAACCCTCCCTGCGCCGTTTCCTTTCTTCAGGTGTGAGCGGGGCTCTGGTTGTTCCGATCTGCATAGGTTCTTCCTTAGCGGTCTGTTGGAAGGGCACTGACGCGGGTGATTGAGTCTCCAAGAGAGGGGGTACACTTAACCTGGTCCTCTTCTTTTCTTGACGTCTTTCCATCATTCTGAAGTCAATTCGGAGGGCAGCTGTCAGGAGTTCGGCAAAAGACACCAGTCTTTCTATCCGGGCTAGTTCGTCCTTCAATTCCTCCCTTAAATCTCGCCGAAATATGGCATACTGGGCCTGTTCCTGCCAACCTGCCTCAGCTACCACCTGTTTGAAAGCGGTGATGTATGTCAGTAGATCAGAATTTCCCTGACGGATGTCAAGGAGATCCTCCGAGGCAAAGTAGGTACTCTCTGTTCGCAGAAAGGTTTGTTGAATCAGAGCCTTAAAGGCATTGTAGTCCTGTAAAACCGGGTCTGGCTGGTTTACTAGAGGGGTAGCCCAAGGCAGGGCATTCCCAGTCATGTGGGTGATCATAAACCCCACCTCGGCGTGGTTTGAAGCAAAGGTCTGAGGGCGAAAGGAAAAAAGAAGATTACATGCGTCCAGGAACTCCTTAACCTTTTTAGGGGAACTATCAAACTTCCCTGATACTAGGGGAAGTGGAAGTAAATCGGTTAAAGGTCTTTCCCTGTCCGTCAGACGCTGTTGTAGGGTGGCATTAGCTGCCTTAAGGTTCTGCATCGCCAAATTTAGACTTTGTACAGCGGCTAAGAGTTCTTGTACCTGCTGTGGGGTGGCCATCTCTTTTTGGCGTCGCAAACTGTCACCGGGGTCGGTGATATCTTCGTCCGACAGTGTAGATTCTGAGATCTCCCCCGACTCCTCACCTTCTTCTTCCGTCCAAGAACCCCTCTCTTCCTTTCTTCATGATCGCACCTTTTTTTATCTAGATAGGGACGACCCCGGGAGGAAGCCACCGTGCCCCCCAAGAAGGGAGACCAAGGGGCCCCTCCCCCGGGATCGACCAGGAGGGGAAAAAGCCCTTAGGCACAAAAAAAACCCTGTGTTAACGTTGGGTGCCTTGGAGGAGAGGAACCAGGAATCCTTGAAGGGTGAGAGCTGGTGGAAAGTGTCTGGAGGCAACACGTGGGAGTAAACCCCCCCCCAGGACACAGGCAGTCCAGTAAGCGGTCCGAGGAACTGGTATACGAGGCTAGAAGAGGAAGTAACAAAACGGTAAGCAAAGGCAGTCCAGGTGAACAGGCCGGAGTCTGGTACACGGAAGGTCACAGCAAAACTATCCGGGAGGTAGGCGAGAGCAAATCCAAAGGACAAGGCAGGGAACTGGTACACGGTAAGTACGGAGCTGAGCGAGAGGAAGTAGGAAACAGAAGGACGGAGCAAGCGGAACAGACAAGAGGAAGAAAGGCGGTAAGTGAAGATGGGAAGGAGGGAGGGTAAACAAGTTGGAAGGAGGGCAGAGGAAGCGGGCGAGTGAAACAAAGCCAAGGGAGCGAGAGAAAGGCAGACAGAACCAGCGGAAGGATGAAGGAAGAACAGCGGGGGGAGCCGGACTGGGCACGAGAACCCGACCGGCAAGAAAGGCGAGTAACCCAGGAAGAGAGCAACAGGTAGCAAGCAACTCAGGGCTAACGGGACGAAACCGGAAGTGTTGCGACGCATGCGTGACCCGGAAGTGGCTGGTAAAAACACCGGGCCGCGGAGCGCCCAACCAATGGGAACAGAAGGAAGTGAAACCAGGAAACAGGGGGCGTGGCCGAAAGCCGCTGGCGGACGGGACTAAGTTCCGCGTCGCCAGCGGCTCCATAGACGCTAGGAACTCGGCGGCATGACAATACCATGCAATTTTGAACAAAACGCTGAGCACTTTTTGAGATATTTACATTAACCCAGACAGGTTCTAACAATTTACAAATCTTTTTGGCACATATGTGAGTTGGACCATGAGCCATCATAACCATAACAGTGACATAAGCATCGGGCAGCATCCATTTTTGTTTTCCATTATCTACCCAACAACCTTCATTGTCTAAACTTGGTACCTCACTCTGTAGATGTTCTGTTAAACATTACAGCCCACTGTTTAAGTTCGTCTGGAGTGGCATCAGCCTGAATTTCTTTTATACAACAAATTCCTACGACTATCACACAAGTGTTAGTGACCTCTTTCGTTATATACATTTTGGAATGCAAATCGGTGACAGTCTGTTTGGCTATTCTGTCAGCAAAAGTGTTTCCTTTCCCGACATCATCTGTTACTTTTTGGTGTGCTGCGCACTTCATTATTGCTATCTGAGTAGGAAGTACAAGTGCTGAAAGTAGCCAAACTATCAAAGATACCATGTTGTATCTTAGTTCCATGCAAGGTCAAAAAACCTCTTTCTGAGCATAATCGACTAAAGTTGTGAACCACCCCAAAGGCTTACTGAATGTCTGTAAATATATTCACACTATGCCCTTCGGAAAGTTCACAAGCTTGAGTCAATGCAATAATCTATGCGGCCTGCACAGAGTTGTGCAGAATTATTTTGGTTTCCACAATAGTGCTTAATGTAGTGATTGGGTAAGCAGCAGTGGATGTACCATCCGGAACTTTGAAGCGGGAGCCATCACAAAACAGCTCCCCTTGTGGATCTTTTAACAGTGTATCACTTAGATCAATTCTGCCCTTAGTCTCTTGTTCTGTGGTATAGAGTCAGTCATGTGACATTTTGTCACTACAATCAATTTCTTGCGGAAGAGGCAATAGTTTGGCTAGATTTAATGAGAAACATCTCTTAATTTGGATATTCGATGCAAATAGAATCAGCTTGTACCTTGTTAGTCATGCTTATGTGAGATGTTGCATCTGTGTTCTGTTTAACAGAACATCTACAGAGTGAGGTACCATCACGGTTAAGGAGTGACCCAGAACCATACCCTCACTTTGTTTTACAGATGCAGCGGCAGCAGCAACAGCTCTCAAACATCTCGGCAAAGCGCATGCAACAGGGTTAAGCGTGGAGGAAAAATACAGATCTAAATGTTGATGAAACTCAAAGGTCATTCGGCTCGGCTGTAGTTGAAAACACAATCCACCATTTTAGGACACAAAGCAAGAGTTAAAATCAAAATTATGGATGGTTCTTAAAATGGCGGCGAAATCAATTTGCATTGGAGCATTTCAAATGTGGTTTTCTGTACAACGCGAATGGGATTATGCCAATATTCATAACAAGACAGTATTATACGATCTTTGAAATGGCGGGCACGAGTGTAGTAAACGTGAGATATGGTTTACTGGAATGGTGCAGAAAAATTGCATTAGTCTCTCTCCTGTTTGGCAGAGCCAAATACATTGGGACAGAGCCCCCAGTTGGTGAGTGCAATTCTAGGACTCAGCAAATGGCTGCCTCCTTGTTGGTAAAGCCAAATAAATTAAGGTACATCCTCCAGTTTGCAAGTGTGACTCTAGGACTTTGGTAATGGCTCAGGTGATGTGTAGAGGTAAATAGATTAAGGTGGAATCACCACTGAATACAATGTTGGCTAATCAGACCGAGAAAGCCAGCAATCTAATATTATGTAAAGTAACTGTGTGACTCTGCCGATTGGTAGTGCAAAATATATATAGGCATAACCTCTAAGTTGAGAGGTTGGTACTAAGACTCTGAAAGTATGTTTTCTCATTGATAGAGACAAATAAATTGAGGAACAGGAAAAACAAATGATTTACTTTTGCAATGTAGTCACTCAATACTGTCAGAGTCAGTTTCCTTTATCATTCCGCTTTCCACTCCATTCTCTTGACTTGACTGCAGATGGGTCAAACACAAATCATCATTTGAGGAATCTGTGGTCTGGTCTTCTAAGTGATGGGCCTGTTGAGGTTGTGTCGAATGATGGTGAACATGTTGTATATGTCCTCCAGTTGAGGGATGGGAGGCTGCTCTGTACCCTTTTTCCTTTTGTCAAGCATGCAGATAATGATGTGCCATGTGACCCATAGGGAATATGTGCCCACATGAATTCCTGAACGTGACACTTTTCTTGAAAAAAGGCACGTGGCAAGATTAACTTGTTGCTTTTCTGCTATAAAACGCTCCACACTGCTGATTTCTGAAAAGGCTGAGGCAGAACCGTAGCTCTCCTTCTTGCGGTATGCTCTGTTTACTTTGCAGTGGCTGATGTGTGAGTGCTGTTGACTTAAGCACAGATCTGTTGGTGTAACGTAATGAAAAGTTATATTATCATGAGCATGTGTCAGTTCAACTTTATTCGGCTTGAGGCCATCAAAGTGTGCATATACAGCAAATAGCAAAACAAAGGTCAGTACAAGAGAAAGACAGGGGGCAGGAGAACCCAAGAACTGCACACAGCCCAGTCACACCAATGTCTTTCTGCAACTATGCCAAATAGATAGGAGGCAAAATGTATGACATTAGACGGAACTACCACAACCATTAGAAGGGCCCACAATCCTTGACCCAAAGGTGACTAGGTTAGTTCCTGAAAGCATCGATAACTGGGACCCAGTAACCAGTAGAAAGGCATGCGACCCATGTGGGGGACAAGGTTGGGGTCGGGAAAGGCACTCGTTGTGGTCGCCGTTGTTGGCCAATTTCCAGTAGGTCCGTGACCATTCTTTGGTCCCTTAGTACTAAACGGATGGAATCATAAGGACAACCCTCCCCTTGAGATATTCTTCTGGAGCTGCAAATGTCCTCTCTGATCAGTGAGCGACAACCATAGACTGAAATCACCCAATGGTTACATTTATTTTTGAGGGCGGCACTGTATTCGGCGCATTCACTAGAGCATTTGGGCACCCTGTGCATAAATAACATGCCTTTTCTTTGGGTCTCCTTTTGAACTTTTATGCGCTAAAAGGTAGACATTCTGCAGTGCTCTGTGCCCTCCTGGATTAACCCCCCTTTGTTTTCCACCTTGCACGCATCACAGGCCCCCTTGTTTGACATCCTCAACAATTCTCCGTCCCGTTGGATGATCGATAGCATGTGTTTTTTCAGACAATTTTTAGAAGTGAATGCATACTTGGACAAGGGGGGAGGGTGTCTGAAACTTGCTTGGAGTGGACAGTGCTTAACATTGATAATTATTTGAGTTTGTCAATACGTGCAGCCTCTTTGTCTATCTATATAGCTACATTGCATCAGAGTAGAGGTGCCTAAGTTCTTCATTGTCATCTCAATCTAAATAAATTAGAAATAGGTAATGTTCACCAATCACACCTGCTTCATCATTAAAGAAAATTATGTGTTGGTTTCTAAGCTGTTATCATATCAAATGTAAGTGCAAATATAAACATTGTATAATGTTCTATGATAGTGATTTTACTGTAGACTGTAATTGAATGGAAATACTTGATTACTGTTGAAAAGAAAACACAAACGCTATTTTAATATCTTCTTCTTATCTGACTGACCATTTGTCATCAAATGGCTCACCTGGTGTGTCCCAACAGGGGGATTATTTACACTGACTAGACAAAGGTCATACATGAACATGTTAAAACTCTGGGGACAGTGAATATTCATGCAACCGCATAGTTATCTTAAAACCAATAGCTCACCAAAGCTAAGAGGAGAGAACTAAGCAGACCTTGAAACCAGTCAGACCTTTGTCCTAAACAGTCCCTGTCAGCTTTGCCTTTGGTTTGCCCTAGGAATGGTATCCCCACCATCGTTAGTCTATTCACCAAAGTCGTATTTTATCAACACTGAAACCACATGTGGGGTTTTACAATAAAAAAGAGGACCCTTCCATAAGTAAACATCAGGACAGAGAAAGCACTGGGGTCACGGATGCACCTTGTCTCTGCGAGCCAGGTAAACCGTCTGTAGAGCCTCTGTGCCATGTGTCCTGTTCCTGTCAGATTGCCTGAGAGAAGCCTGCTATGTCTGTGAATCATTCTCGGTGAAGAACAATAAGAGAAACAAGACAGGGTCCTCATCCCAGCCCAGCAACACCCAATTGAGAGAGTGTGGCATGCACCTAAAATGGGAAGACAGTCTTCTCCTCTGTACTGCATGTTAAAATGGATTTCTAGAATCCGGCATGGTGGAGAGATTATAGGAGGCCACCCTATTTATAGTGAACAGGGGAACTAAGAAAGGTTGGCCATACCTCAATGAGGATAACATTGGAGAGCAGTCAAGACTATTCTCAGGAGAGTGTGAGGAGGAGCAAGGGTCAACAATGAGTCCTCACAATAAAGCACACAATAATTCAATTTAGAAAGGAATGCACAAAAACACATTTATGCATTCTAGGCCCAAAACACACACCAGAAAATGAAACAAGCAAGTGATAATATCACATAACACACAATAAAAAACATATACACAGTCACCATAGGTTCTAATATACATGCAATGACTCAAGTTAATAAAATCAGCTAAGTGATGCAGTAACTTAGAGCCATGTCACACAAAATATGCCCTATCTTCAGAGGTCCAATCCCTATAAACAATGGGGCCTTGTGCCCAAAAGTCACATTCTTTCTCCCCAGAATGTATGCAATGCAGGTAAAGTATGTGTGTTGGTGAAATGTTCAAAAGAAGAGATGCAACAAATCTACTGGTGAGTAAAAATGTGTTCTTCTATTTCAGGTTTCACTGCTCAGGTGCGATGACCAAAAAGTTGTGGAATGGGATGATACAAAGAGACGCATTCTCAATGTTATCCTATGGTGGACACAGGGAGACAAACGCTTTGCATTTGCTTGTCCCTTGAATCTGATTTTCCAAGAAAACTGGATGGGTCGACTGGGGGTCACAGAAGTTTGGATTTCCTGATGTTGGTTCCAGAGAGATGTGCCCAGCAGCTGTGGATGCAAGAATTCCTGCCCGAAGGCTGCAGGGGAAATGTGCCCCCCTTAGCAATGGAGAAATGCAGAAAGCACTGATGCAGACCTCTTCAGGACACTTCACAAGATGGGGGAACGGCAATTTCCAGCGATGGCCACCCCATACAGACTATGGCAGGCATTGTTCCAGTCACAGTTGAAACAAACCTTCCAAAGCAGGATCCCATGAAGATGGGAGGCTGAAATTCAGAAGGAAGGTGACTTAAACCACAATTGGCACTAGAGCGCTAGTCAGTCCACTGGATATAGCAGGCACACTTCCGAAGGCTCAGCCTGGCTCAATCCTAGAGAACTCATCGAAAGTGGTTGGTCCCATCAGTGCAGTGATTGAAGCACCGCTCAGGGCCTTTGCAGATCATGTAGTCCAACAGGGCTTCACTGGGTCAGATGCTGGCCATATTCAGGACTCTTCTTTGGGTCTTCATTTGACTGTTCTTTGACACAGGTTTCTTGGCTCCAATGCTCATCTCATGTCTGACGGAGTCCTCTTCTTACTAAATCCAGCCTGGGAACTAGTCCAAGCCCACCAATGGTATGGATCTGCTCCATGCTAACAGCCGGCAGCGGTCCAATACGGGACCAATGTTGGTTTTTTAAAGTTGGCCAGGGCTCTCTCGCAGTCACCCCAATTATCATCAGAGAACACTTGGGCCAATCAAAAATTCCCTGCCACAAGAAAGGAAGACTCAGCCATGGGGCAAAGTTACTGTCTTTATTAGCAAACGAAATGACAGGGCTCAGAACAGATAAACTAATATCCTTCGGAGCTCTTGTCTACTAAGCACGTGTAACTCAGTTTTATCCCGCTGTGATGTCACAAGTTCAGGTTCCAAACCAAAAACCTATCAGCTTATTGCATTGGTCAGTTTGGGTAGGTTACATATGGCGAATATACAGGTTAGTTCTATAATTGTATATGTAGGAGCCCCTCCTAAAACCACTCCTACTAGTACCAATGTACAAGGTTGCATGCTCGTAGAGAGACCAATGACCTTTTGCAATTAATTAGTCCAAGGTGAAAGGTGAATCTGGATTGGTCAGAGAATGTCCTCCTATACCTGATACCCTGGGCAGTTACCAGGCTGGGTGTACCTTTTTAAGGCAATGGGAATGAACATGGAGGTGCAAAGTGTTCCCTAATGTTGCCATTTCTCTGATCACATATGCCTGTGAAAGTGCATTCAGTTGATTTTCCAGATGCAACACTTGTAGCTTCTTTTCCCCTGATTCGATGGGAATGGCTCTCTTCATCTGTCTTGGTTGAATGGGCATTGTCCTGTTTGGCTGGGTCATGTTTGCAGAGCACACAAAATGAAGTACTCCAGCCTGTAATTATGAGGATTTTAGCCTGGCTTTCTGCAGATGGCTCATTGTCTTGGTAACCAGAAACTTTCCGCCTCCACTTCTCATTGGCTGAGTGCCTTGTTTTTGCTCACCTCTAGCTGTGGCGATTGTGTCAGCTCTTCCATGTGCTTGAAGCCTGTCTCTCCTTGTCCATCCATTACAGAGACCTATAGCTTCTATATCATTCTCTATGGCTTCTCCATGTTAATAGCAGTCAAGCATGTGCAAGGTAAATATATGAAATCTTTGCATCTTGGGTTTCAGCTTTGGCAAAAGATATGAACACACCTATATGTACGTATATCTGTCCTCTACCAACGTGGTTCATAAGACTGTTCTTTCTGCCTATATGCAATAGACTACTGCAGGTTTGTGTAACTTCATGAATGTATGAGTATGTACTTCATGCATACTGCGGCTATGCCGTGATGTCAGTGATGATGTCAATGATTACTGGCCTTGCAGTCAGTCGACTTGCTCAATCGAGATCCTTAATACATCATCCAAGTCATCTATTGTGTATGGTTTGAATGGTTGTCTGAGTGAATAGAGCTTCTCAAACGTGTGATACATTGAAGTTCTCAGTGATAGGCCTAGAAGTGAGGCACATCTGTCTTTTCTCTGCCTTCGTGCTGAGGGTCGTGTTGAAAGATTAAAAGAATATCAAGACTTAATACAACATCATAGAAATATGTCAATCACGAGTATTAAGGTACAAGTACACTTTATTTTAACAGAATACCTGTCTTGCTGTCAACACCCTGCAATGCATGCAAGCAGACACCATGAGATGAGAGAGTGCTGGATGTTTCAAAAACATGAGTATTTATACAGTTTTCTCACAATCCCGGACACATCGTCCAGCCCCTGTTCGTGTAACACATTTACCTAGGGTACATAGACTTTCAATAAAACTAATACATGTTAAAACATTCTTGAATAGCTGGTTGGTTTTCTGTTAAACACTTCATATGTTTTTCAAACATTGGACACAAAGGTACCAGTCCTTATTTCATTCACTTATGTTTGTCTACCATTTGTTCTTAAGTTTAAAGTCAGCTTAGTTTCAAGGAGCAAAAACAAAGATTTCTGCAAAAGCACACGTTCAGCTATTCATCATTCTGTTTTGCTATTTGAACGGGGAAGACACTGTTGGTACAGATGGCATCTAAATTACTTATTAGCATGGCTCTAGTTTAACTCAAAGGTTTCCTTAATGCAGGACAAACAATCCACCTTAGCAGCTTCAGCATGTTTATCTACGTTGACATAGTACATTTTGCTCTGCTGGAGCCAGAAATACAAATTTCAACATGGGACAGAAAGCAGGAGTTCATCAAAATGGCGGATAACTTAAAATGGCGGTGTAGTCAGCCTATTTCAGGTTCATTCAAATGTGAATTACAGTGCGATGCGAATGTGCTTAGGCCAATGTTTACTATCAGATGGTATTCATGCAAAATATACTTTTACAGTGTGGGGGCCTGAGGGTTAGATTTGGCCCCTCATATACAATCCCTCCTCTGGTTGACCCATCCAACACACAACCTATAATATCCTCTTGGTTCATCTGTCATTTTGGGAGCAAGACCTTTGTTATCCATCCAAGATGTCCATAGTATTTTGCATGGTCGTCTAAGCTCCATGACACATAGCTGCAATACACAACAAGGTTGCACCAAACCATTTTCCCCTATTGTCATGAGTAGTGTAAGGATACTGGAACACTGTTCTTGTTGCGAACAGGGGACACTGCATCAGTTGTGTTTTCAGTACATTCCATGTCTTTGTTTCTTCATCTTCAGTCTGTACGTCTACTAGCACTTTCATCCCTAAAGTCTTCTTAGTTGTATTTCTACATGGTTTGATTATTTTTATGATGACACAACATGTTAGTAACACTAATATCAAAGCTGTTGGCAGTATTTCAGTTGATTGGCTATCCATGTTGGTATCCATGAGAATATTTAAGACAGCCAACCTTCGTCTTTTCCAACATTTTTCATTTCTTTCTCCATCTTCGCGTGAAGTTCAGATAGCCTGGTGATGGCCTCTGTCAATGCCCAGTGCCTTCATCATTGCAGGAACCAATGTACACCAAAAATACCTGATCTTTGCACAAACGCCTCCTTCCATGGCTGTGATGCAGAACATATCTGTTCTGGAGAGCCATCAGTCTAACTGCTCTCAACTCTTCCTCAATGGCGTTGGACCCCTTCACAGTTGTCTTTATTGTCTGCATCAGTTCCCACTAAGTAATCTGGATTCAATTGGCATGCTTGTTTGTCTGCACTGCTGGGAGGATGATGTCATGAGAACTGTTTCCAAGGAGTCAGGACAAGCCCAACATCCCCGGAAGCAGGCTCACAACCCTCGCCCCTGGTCCCAACCGACCCCTATCGGGGCCCTCTGGACCATGTCCTGGCGCCGTTGGCGCCAGGCTCATAAGAATCACCGGTCCCGGCGCCTGAGGTGCCGGGCTCATACTTTGGGTAAAGGTGCTTAGGTGGACTTACCTGTAGCAGACCATGCTGCATACTCACCTTCACAAGTCCTGGCAAAATGAAGCCTCAGCCTTCTGCTGGGTGGGACTATTTTTCCAATCTGGAACTACTTTCTTACCTGGGTGGGGCTGGCATCACTCCTTGACTCTGGAACACAGGAACTCTTTTTCTCTTGGGCGAGGCTGAGGAGGAAGACACTAATCACCTCAACACTATTTAAACCACACCCGATTGGAAGAATTTGCTTCGCGTTATTCTGCATCTGCTGCAGGACGCTCACCGAGTCAGCTCCAGTCTTCTAGTGATATCTTCTGCTCCAGCCTGTGAAAACAAGTCAGATCTTCACTTACCATCCAGGGACCCAGTCTCCGGCCGCACCTGTCAGCAAAGGAACATCAGGTTAGCAAAAGACAACGCTTTAGCAGCCGCGCTTACTTACCTGAATCCACGGCATCTTCCGAATCCCGCGGCCTCTACCTGCAAGACAAAGAACTCCGGTTAGTTCAAAAAGGGGGGAATTGGACGCAATTATATTTTCACTTACCGGAGCTGTGCGCTCCTCGCCATCTCCTCTTCTGCTGCATCTCCGTACCTGCGAATCAAGAAAAAGACATTAAGAGGTGCGAATAAACCTGTCAGCAAGCATATTACTTACGTGCTCCTCCACATGCACGGACCTTCATACTTACGTGCATCCGTATGCTCAGCATATAGCATTTCGGCACCTAAGAAACAAAGGCAAAGACTTCATTAAAAGGTGCTCTCGAACTTTACAAACCGACCAGCATCCGCTCGTGCAGAAAACAACGGCATCGCTTCTTCAGCAGCTTTAAACCCTCTGAGGCTACAAGAGACTTAAAGCAATCCCAGTGAAGTAACTGGAACCAGCGCCCCTGCATGAGTCGCAGGATGGAGAGCCCAGCATTTACATATCTAAGGTGAGAGCTCATTCAGACTTTGGGCCTCAGTTGAAAAAACGAATAAGGAGGAGAAGCCCAACCAACAACCAGCCATTAATCCCTTTTTCTTCCGCCTGCAGACACCTTACTCTACAAGTCAGACATTCCATAAGAGGAAGTCCGGTCCAGAGAACCATCCGAGTCCTGCGCTTCTCAATTGAAGACACGGTAACTGTCCAGCCAGGATCTGCGCCTCCGTGGGAACCAGGTGAGCGTTACAGAACGCGAAGCCATCCAATAACTTCCTACCCAGGCGCAATGGAAACCTCAGACACTGACCAACTAGCCCAGCTATTAGGGGAATTAAGAGCAGAGGTACATGCAGCCCGCCAGGAAACGAATGCCCTGAGAAGAGAATTAATTGTATCAAAAGAACGAACTGATGATCTTGCCAGACAGTTGTTACAATCACAAGCGGGGCAAACCCCTTTGCCTACAGGAGGGAGCTACATTCCTGCAGCCTCGGCAAGTCCGGTACAAAGCAACCTACCCGGAAACGTGCCTTTGGCTCCGCCAGAACGCTTCTCCGGTGATCCTAAAAGGTTTGTGGTTTTCAGCAACCAGTGCCGATTGCACTTTCTCTGTAGACCAGCTGCTTTTCCGACGGACCAGACCAAGGTAGCCTTTGTGCTTTCGTATCTTAGCGGCAGTGCTGCTGATTGGTCGATCCCTCTAGTAGCACAGGATGATCCGATTCTTCACGATTTCCAAGCCTTCCAGACCATCATGGAAAGACGGTTTGCAAGACATTCCCAGGGCCAAGCCTTGGACAACGAACTCCTTTCCCTACGGCAAGGCAATCAGGATCTCCTGGCTTATATTGCGTCATTTAATAGGCTAGTAGTTGAAACCAGATGGCCCGAGGACAAGAGGATCACGCTGTTCCACAGAGGTCTGCGGGGAGAACTCAAAGATGTTCTAGCCCAGGTAGTGAATCCTCCTCAGGATTGTTCTGAATACATCGATTTAGTGGTCCAATTGGATCACAGATTGCAAAACAGGAAGGCAGACCGCTCCAGGTTCGAAACTCGAGTGTTTTCCAAACCACAGATTTCCACCAAGGGAGCTGAAGCCGTAGAACCTATGCAAATAGGGGTCATGAAGGGCCCTTTAACCCAGAAAGAACGCGACAGGAGAAGACAGTTGCAGTTATGCCTCTATTGTGGAAATTCAGGACATTTCCTTCGAGAATGCCCAGTGAAACCTTCAAAGAAGACAGTGGGAGCTTCTGTTAAAAATACCGAAAGGCCCGAGCCGGGAAACGACCTCGCCCGACAAGTGTAGAGGTCCGCTGGCCGAGCGTTAAAACCAGTTCTTTGACCTTGCATTTCATAGTTTCAATGGTCCTCATGAATCCAGAGCAACCGGATCGTTTGCATGCTATTAAAGCATACATTGATAGCGGAGCAATCGGTAATTATGTAGACCACGAAATGGCTTCCAGGATGAACCTACCCCTCTGTCCTAAGGCAATTAAAGACGTTATTACCACAGTGGATGGTACGGAAATAGCTTCTGGACCAGTGACCCATACCACCACGGAAGTGACGTTATTAAGTCAAGATGGACATTGTGAGGTGATCATGTTCGATGTGATCAAGGCTCCTCAATTCCAAGTAATATTGGGGATTCCCTGGTTGGAGAAACACAATCCTCAAATTGATTGGCGAGCAAAGACAATACGGTTTCCAGAGTGTGCCCCCATTTGTTATCCTCGACCCAGTATTGGACTAGCAGCGACAACACCCGAAAGTCCGCAACTGCCTATAGAGTATCAGGAATTCCAAGATGTTTTTCAAAAGGAGCAGGCCAATACTCTACCTCCCCACAGGTCGTACGACTGTCAGATAGACCTGATACCCGGATCCACTCCCCCCTGTAGTAGAATTTATGCCCTTACCGAGCCTGAGAATCTTCATTTGCGACAGTATCTGGACCAGTACCTAGCCAACGGATTCATCCGTCCTTCAAAGTCTCCAGTATCCTCAGCTCTGTTCTTCGTGACGAAAAAAGAAGGTGACCTTAGGACCTGTATAGATTATCGTGCCCTGAACCAAATCACGGTAAAGAATAGGTATCCCTTACCTCTAATTCCGGAACTCCTTGACCAAGTTAAAAACGCCTGTATATACACAAAGCTAGATCTTCGGGGAGCGTACCACTTGGTACGGATCAAAGAAGGCGACGAATGGAAGACGGCCTTTCGCACCAAGTATGGACTATTTGAATACCAAGTGATGCCCTTTGGTCTTTGCAATGCTCCGGCCGCCTTCCAGTACTTCATGAATGACGTTCTTAGAGAACTTATAGACGTTTGTGTAGTCGTCTACATTGATGACATCCTTGTGTACTCATCTTCTGAAGCAGATCATCAGAAACACGTCAGAGCTGTTCTTGAAAGGCTTCGCCAACATAAACTTTTTGCCAAGCTTGAAAAGTGTGTTTTTCATGTCACCGAGGTCGATTTTTTAGGTTTCATTTTGACACCCAACGGGGTCCACAGGGACTCGAGGAAAGTTGACACTATCATCAAGTGGCCATCACCAACTTCTGTGAAGGGAGTCCAAAGCATGTTAGGTTTCGCCAACTTTTACCTCAGGTTTATCCCGGAATTTTCACGAATAGTTCAGCCCATTACGGCTCTTTTAAAAAAGAATAAACGTTTCGAGTGGACAGCAGAGGCAGAACAGGCCTTTCAGGAGTTAAAAGCCAAATTCATCTCAGCACCTATATTAAAACACCCGCGCCCGGACCTTCCTTATATCGTTGAGACCGACGCCTCCAGTTTGGCAATGGGGGCGGTTTTATCGCAGAGGGATCCAGAAACCAACCAATTACACCCTGTGGCATTCTGGTCCCGCAAGTTCTCGGCGCCCGAAATCAACTACACCATCACTGATAAAGAACTTCTAGCTATTAAGTCCGCCTTCAAGGCCTGGCGGCACTACCTCCTTGGAGCCAAACACACAGTCACAGTAATCACCGATCATCGCAACTTACAGTATTTGAAGACCGCTAAAGCTCAATCCTCCAGACAACTTCGCTGGGCTCTGTTTTTTGCCGAATTTGACTTTGTAATCACTTATCGTCCAGGCAACAAGAATGGCAAAGCAGATGCCCTTTCCCGGATTGGAATGGAGGAACACATGGTCAATCCTGAACCCGTACCTATAATTCCCGAACAAAGAATCCTGGGCCTGGTCTCCTCGCAATCCATCGAAGATATCGAAGCAAAGGCCAAACAACTTGTGACTCCTTCAGATCTACAGAATTGGCAACAGAAAGGAAAGGACTTCACCGTGACTAGGGATTTGCTTTATTTTCAAGGACGACTATACTTACCTGGTACTGATTTACCAAGACAGGTAATCTCTTGCTACCATGATTCTTTAATGGAGGGACATCCTGGCATTGCCAAAACCTCAGAAAAGATCAAGAGACACTTCTGGTGGCCGTCATGGAGAAAGGACATCAAGGACTTTGTAATGTCTTGTGGGGTGTGCGCCCAAAACAAAAGTCAGAAAGAAAAACCAGCAGGCCTCTTACACCCACTAGACATCCCGCCACACCCCTGGCATACCCTTTCCATGGACTTCATTACTGATTTACCCTCATGCTCCGGATACAACACCATTTTAGTAATCGTGGATTTGTTTTCTAAAATGGCCCACTTCATCCCACTGAAGGGCTTACCCTCAGCTTCAGTCCTGGTCCGAGAATTCCTCGAAAACATTGTTCGGTTACATGGTTTACCTTCAATTTTGATCTCAGATAGGGGAAGCCAGTTTATCTCGCACTTTTGGCGAAATTGCTGTCGTCTAGCTCAAATCGATGTGAGACTTTCAACCAGCCATCACCCCAGACCGACGGGCAAAGCGAGAGGACAAATCAAACTCTGGAACAATATTTACGGTGTATGCTGCAACAGTCAGAAAGTAATTGGAAAGACATCCTTTGGATCGCCGAATATGCCTACAACAATTCGATCCATTCAGGAACCGGAAAAAGTCCCTTTTACCTCTTATACGGGATTCACCCTCGAACCTCCAATCTTGATCCACCTCAAGATCTCGGAACACCTGCCGTAGATCATCTACACACTGCTATCACTCAAGCTTTCAAGGAAGCCACGACCCATCTTCAACTAGCCAAAGAACAGTATAAAAAGGGAGCAGACCGACATCGAAGGGAGGCTCCCCAATATCGGGTTGGAGACCTAGTTTGGTTATCCACTAAACATTTAACTCTTAAAGGACCTCGCACCTTCAATCCAAAATATCTGGGACCATATCCTGTCACCGCCATAATAAATCCAGTGGCTGTCACGTTGGGCTTGCCGTCCCACATGAAAATACATCCAGTTTTCCACGTATCTCTACTAAAACCAATGCAGCCTGGAACCCGATTGACTAAATCTCCAGAACCTATTCAAGTTAATGGAGAACTCGAATTTGAGGTTAAAAACATCCTGGACTCCAAGATCATCAAGTCCAAGCTATACTATCTGATTGACTGGAAGGGCTACGGGCCTCAAGAACGATCATGGGAACCCTCTGAATACGTCCACGCACCTCGCCTAATCAAAAAATTCCACCGAACTTTTCCCGACAAACCAAAATTCCCGGGGGAGACAATTTTGGGAGGGGCCTTGAGGGGGGGTGCTGTCATGAGCACTGTTTCCAAGGAGTCAGGACAAGCCCAACATCCCCGGAAGCAGGCTCACAACCCCCGCCCCTGGTCCCAACCGACCCCTATCGGGGGCCTCTGGACCATGTCCTGGCGCCGTTGGCGCCAGGCTCATAAGAATCACCGGTCCCGGCGCCTGAGGTGCCGGGCTCATACTTTGGGTAAAGGTGCTTGGGTGGACTTACCTGTAGCAGACCATGCTGCATACTCACCTTCACAAGTCCTGGCAAAATGAAGCTTCAGCCTTCTGCTGGGTGGGACTATTTTTCCAATCTGGAACTACTTTCTTACCTGGGTGGGGCTGGCATCACTCCTTGACTCTGGAACACAGGAACTCTTTTTCTCTTGGGCGAGGCTGAGGAGGAAGACACCTAATCACCTCAACACTATTTAAACCACACCCGATTGGAAGAATTTGCTTCGCGTTATTCTGCATCTGCAGCAGGACGCTCACCGAGTCAGCTCCAGTCTTCTAGTGATATCTTCTGTTCCAGCCTGTGAAAACAAGTCAGATCTTCACTTACCATCCAGGGACCCAGTCTCCGGCCGCACCTGTCAGCAAAGGAACATCAGGTTAGCAAAAGACAACGCTTTAGCAGCCGCGCTTACTTACCTGAATCCACGGCATCTTCCGAATCCCGCGGCCTCTACCTGCAAGACAAAGAACTCCGGTTAGTTCAAAAAGGGGGGAATTGGACGCAATTATATTTTCACTTACCGGAGCTGTGCGCTCCTCGCCATCTCCTCTTCTGCTGCATCTCCGTACCTGCGAATCAAGAAAAAGACATTAAGAGGTGCGAATAAACCTGTCAGCAAGCATATTACTTACGTGCTCCTCCACGTGCACGGACCTTCATACTTACGTGCATCCGTATGCTCAGCATATAGCATTTCGGCACCTAAGACTTCATTAAAAGGTGCTCTCGAACTTTACAAACCGACCAGCATCCGCTCGTGCAGAAAACGACGGCATCGCTTCTTCAGCAGCTTTAAACCCTCTGAGGCTACAAGAGACTTAAAGCAATCCCAGTGAAGTAACTGGAACCAGCACCCCTGCATGAGTCGCAGGATGGAGAGCCCAGCATTTACATATCTAAGGTGAGAGCTCATTCAGACTTTGGGCCTCAGGGGAAAAAACGAATAAGGAGGAGAAGCCCAACCAACAACCAGCCATTAATCCCTTTTTCTTCCGCCTGCAGACACCTTACTCTACAAGTCAGACATTCCATAAGAGGAGGTCCGGTCCAGAGAACCATCCAAATCCTGCGCTTCTCAATTGAAGACACGGTAACTGTCCAGCCAGGATCTGCGCCTCCGTGGGAACCAGGTGAGCGTTACAGATGAATGCAAATAACATCTCAGTTCTGCTGAACAGCCTGTGCTCCGGTAGTATTGCATCCAACAACTTTTCCATGTCTGATGAGGCATAGTTTCCCCTTTTAACTCTGGTCAGTTCCACAGATCTCTTCTTCCGTTTGTTGGCACGCATTTTAGGGAACCCTCCAACTTGTATGTCCTTCTCAGGCACTACCAATGCTGGAGTGTTCAGATGTACAGGGGAACATATTCCTCCAAAGTTGGGTGGCAGATGCAGATATGCCTTCGATCTGCAGGCCCAGTAGTTATTCCTGAGTACTGATGTTCCAACCTTCATGCCTGGTATTCCTGAAATTGGCTTACATCCTTCATTTTCTCCAACCTCTACTTCACTATCATTCTAGAAACATAAAGCTGCTCCTTGAACTGTATAATGGGCACAGCCCTGCTTTGATTTCTATGCATGTGAGCAGTTTTGGACTTGCTTCCCATTCCTTGAGGCACTTGTCATTGTCTTTCTGTAATTCTTCCACTAGAACCGTTAGCAGAGCATTTGCTTTACTCCCCACCACTCCTTCTTTCCATCTGTCTGTTGTGTATACTTGTCTATACACCAGCATCTGCGGTCTTTTCCAACATCCTGGCATTCCTCCTATTTCTATATGTCCTATTTCGGGGCACTGTAGATCCTTCTGTGCCATTGTTTGTACTTCCCATTTATGCGGCCCCTCTGTTATATACTTTATGATTGTATCTGCGTTACAGTAATCGTCTAACATTTCCTGGGTCTTTAGGTAATTATCTTCATACGGTAACATTGTCTTGGACACCCACATTGGTGTGGCTCGCTTCCCTTAAAATAGTCCTATTTTGAGGCATTGTGCGCTTGCCACTGGAATTTCAGTTGCTACGAATGTTCGAGATGCACTCATGCCAATTGGGGATGGGAGAGCAGACATACCAGCTCCCTTATGTAATTTCCTTCCCCACTTTGGCCATGAGGCTATACCACATGTTATTTTATATACGTGGCAAATCAGTTATGTAGGAATTTAGCTGATTAAAATCAACTCCTGCACTGCAACTGACTCTTTTTACCATTAGCTTATTATATTGGATGTTTCGACCCAGTGATGAGTGGACATTACCCTTGCGGTAGAGAGGTCAACCAGTATTACCATTGGGTGCAGCACCACACTTAATGTGAAGCATGCCCTCTTTGCTATTCCCGAAAGACCTAGGAGTACGCTGACCACACAGAGACATTCTGGATGTGAGGTAATATTTCCGAACCCAGTGATCAAGGTAATGAAGTGCAGAACTGTCAATCTGGTGATTATTTTTTGCTAAGCCAGTAGAAGAGGGAGACTGTGCACACAACGGTGCTACATTCATGGAGCAGTATGACTACCTCCCCAAGGTGGGCAAGAAGCCACTTAAGGTGGCAGAAGTGCTTTATATTGATGGTTCATCAACAATTGACCAGGCAACAGGGGAAAGGCACAAAGGAACAGCAGTGGTAAAATTAAAAGCAGACAGCACAGCAAAGGTAAAAGCCAGAGCGAAATTGCCTTCACATTTTTTGGCGCAAGCAACAGAATTAGTGGCTCACATAATAGCATTAGAAGTGTGCAGAGACCAGGAAATGTCAGTGTATTCAGATTTGGCCTACATGACATCTACAGTACACTCTGGGCTATCACAATGGCAGATTAGGGGCTTTAGACAAGCTGATGGCACACTGGGGCAGCACGTACCCCTATTGGATAGACTCATAGAAGCACTTGAACTCCCGCAGCAATAATGGTTTTAAAGTGCCAGGCCAACACAAGGGTGGAGGACACAATCTCCTGGAGCAACAAAGCAGCAGTTGCAGAAGCAAAGCGTGCAGCATATTTTCAAGGAATAACAGACTTCGATACCCTATTGAGCACACTTATACATGTGCGCAGTATGATTATAAGTGAAGGCGATAATACGTTATCAGCCATGCAGATAATGGGAAGGGCTCCAATACAGGAGAAGGACCTATGAGTAAGAAGGGGGTGTTCAATATCTCCCACGGATTCTCTGTGGTGACAATAACGCACAGGCAAGCTTGTTCTCCCAATAGCATTGTTGAAATTGCACTTACTCAACTGCATTATCCCACCCAAATTGGTAAAGAAATACTTGCTGCTCACATTGGGGAATATTGGCTCTGCCCTAACATGGCAGAGCATATAACTGCATTCATGGAGAACTAGTTCACCTGTAAAAAGAGAGCCATACCCCGGCCAATTGGGCCTTTCCAACATACCCGCATCGACAATGTTGATATGATCCAGGTGTGCCAGGGCTATCACCATATGCTAGTGGTTTTGTGCCCATTCTCCCGATGGATCGAAGCTGGTCCCTGTTCCTAACCCGATGCCTTCATACCCGCCGTAAGTCTTCCTCGAGGAATGGTGGTGGCAGTTTTTACAATGCAGCCATTCTCTGCGGCACTTCCCTATAATGTATTTCCACCCAATGTTTAATGCTTATGTCAAACACCACCTCAGTATCGGATTGATCATCTTAGAATAACTACTCATCTGTCATGTCAGTCAACCACTGCAAGGACAGTTCTCCATGATCGCCCTGTATCATCAGTCCCATGCAGTACTATTCTCTTGTCTCTTATTATCACTGTGTCAAGTTCTACTGGGATCACTCTTCCTTTTTTTCATCTAAGGGAACTTCTTGTCTTGAAAGGAATTCATATGGTATGTGTAACAATCTACTCTGTATCCAAGCAAGCAATGCGATTAAAACTTCTACCTCACATGATAACAGTTCAAGGTCTACTGGCATCCACCTCTATACCGTTAGGCCACAATAAGCATGGATGAGTTTCTTCACATTCATGTAATGGATCCCTGGTGTTGAGCACACTATTGCTTGGTCTGTGTATTTAATGGTCATATTAAGTCGGCTCATCATGTTTCTAACCATTATTTTCACTGGTGTATCTGGGGAATATAACAGTGGCATGGTCAGGTTGTGTCCTCCTACAGAAAGAGGCAATTAGTCAGTAAAAGGAACCAAATCCGGGTCCAGAGACTCCCTGTGCATTCATGGCAATGCCTAATATTGGTTATCTCCCCTCCCTGGCACAGGACCAAGTCAACCCTGTATCCATGAGAAAGGAAAAAGTTGTGTCACCTGCAGTCACCCCTTTACATGATTCCTAAGCCAGATTGGGTGTAACAGATAGGATTGAAAACATCAGGTTTGTTTGTGGGCTACCCTATTGTGAATATAATGACATTCCAGTCCCTGTAAATGGATTGCCCCTTACAACAGCAGCAAGTCCCAGCTTTTGCACGAGAGCCGACATCTCGGAGGCCACATGTGTCGTGGTTATTATGTTCTGTTCAACCGGTACCTGTTGGGCTAGTTTTGATTGCTGCATCTGTAATGCTTCTGTAATGCATGTGTCATGGGTTGGTATTGCTGCACTTGCTCATCCTGGGTATGTGTCTGTTGTGGTGTGTAAATCTGAACTTGCGTGTGATCTTGGGCATAATAGTCAGTCTGCTCTGTATGGTATCTGTGCTGTTGCTGCATTCCCCCATTCTGAGACATCCCACTCCTGTATCTATGTACTTGCGAGATATGGCCCATTTGTTTGCACACCCAGCATAGTGTGGGACCCCAATCAGTCTTTGCTGTCCCCCAGGAAATCCTCCTGCATTCTTGCATTCGGTGTCCGAGCCCACTTCCCCGAGGTATCCCTCCTCATCCTCTCAACCACTGATTTATAGCGTCTCATCCTGCAAAACCTCGTCTGTGATCAATTGTGCACCTTCTGAGCAACTACTCCTTCTCCGCTTGTTAACATCACCCCTTCCATTGTATACTTAGATAATTTCTTCTGCACTAACTTTGTTTCTTCTTGTTTCCTCTCCTCACGCTTCTTTCTCGCATTCTCTTGTGTTTGCCTGCAATAATGCACTATGGTTAGCTGGATTTCTGACCATGGCTTAGCACCCATTCCCACTAGATTTTTAAGCTGTTTTTGCACTTGTTCAGGTAACCCCTGACATAATATGTGATAAAATAACCCCACTGTTTTGTCCCACAGTTCTCTCATCTTGAGACACCATCTCTCTTGAATTTGTTTAATGTATGGAAGTGGGTCTTCGTCCTTACGCATTTTCTGTGCCATGATCGCGCGTATATCCGATGTGTCTGGGTATTGCACACTTAGAGCCTGCCATACAGTCACTCAGCAGTTAATGAACGGCACTACATTGTATGCCATGTGTTGTGCAGTCACTCTGGGATATCCTGCCCTTTTCCATACATCGTTAGCTACCTCCCCAAGAATGTCTGAGAGTAAACTCTTCATGTCCCCTACCACTAATGTTGTTCCTGCTGTCAGTCTTTCAATTTCATAAATTCACTTGCCAGGCCCTGCAGTTAATGAAGGCAGCTTAAATCTTAGATTGTCCTTGTCCATCCGCTGACATGTTATGTACTGAGGCCGCCCACCAACCTTTTCCAGTAATGGGAACTGTGTCAGTGTTATCCCTCCGTCCTCTCTTCCCATGTCTTAAGTGGTGGTGAATACCTTTGCCATCTCCATCCTTGTCTGTCCTGGTCCTCCTCCTCCGGGCCCTGATCCTCTGTGCATCCTCTGTCCTTGGCCTTAAACCCTGGATCGTATCTCTCCAGCCTTGAAATCTCTTCATTGGCCCCCAGTGGATTCAAGGATTAAATTCAACACCCTATGCATTATCCACAAGGCTTACTGGGGCCTGGGTCCAAAATACCTTCAGCTATCCCTCTGTAATACCTCCCCTCTCGAGCACTCTGCTCATCTGCCTCTAATTCCCTCAGGGTCAGTCGCATTTCTAAGCAACGAGCTAGAGGCCGATCTCTTTCTTCGGCTGGGGCCTCCCTCTGGAACAGCCTCCCTACAACCCTAAAACTTGAGGAGAACCACCTCTGGTTCCGGAAGTACCCTAAGACCATCCTTTTCGCTTCTGCTTTAGGCTCCTGCTTATGTTTTCCACCCTCCTGCACTGCCTCCTGGCCACCTTTTGCACTGGGGTCTGTATCTGTACCCACACAATCCCCGCTCTTTGTCTCTTGCACTTATCAGACCTACCCTGTCTGCTTCCCTCAACTTAGCACTTGCTGGATGCACTACTATTTTCTGTGTTTGCTGTTTTTATTATGTATTTATCAGTATTTATTTCTGCTCTCCCCTTGCTCTGCACTTTCCGCTTCTCCCCCTCCCTTGCACTTTTCCCCAGCACCCTCTCCCAAGCGCTTGAGCGTTCTCAATGTCACTGGGCCTAGTAAGATCGTTGTTTTGTCTTCTCCCCTGTTACCCTCCCTTGCCTTGTCGCGCTCTGAAACACACGTGTATGAGCACGATATAAATAAAATATCAGTTCAATTCAATTCAATTCAATACAGGATGATATTGTCCACTCTCCCTGACCCACTCTTGGTATGTGATAAATGCCCTGAAATGTCCTCCTCTCCCCTATCAATATTCTGTTTGCCTCCTCATATTCTGTCTCTGTCTGGGCTTACTTCCTTAGGGCGCATAGAATGTCTTCTCTCTTCCTCGTCTTTTCTCCCCTGTGAATCCTCATCTGACCCCAATGACCCAATGCTACTGTCACTGTCCCCTTCTCAGTCCTCTTCAAAGCTGAGGCTCCTTAATGTTGTGCATTCCTGCAGTTTTCCCCTTGTTTGTTCTGTTACTTCATTCTCCCCCTTCACAGAAGGTTCAGTCCTTCTGTCTGCCTGTGTGGCAATCGTGCTGCTTCTCCTACTGCTATTGAGTTCTCCTATCCTTCTTCATATACCTTCCCCATCCTCATCATCTAAACATAGCAAGTCCATCTTAATTTTGACTGCTTTCGAAGAGCGTCTTTCTCTGCTCTCGTCTCTATCTCGCTCGCTTCTGGGCTTCTCTCTTTCGCTGAATCAGCTTTCTTCAACGAGCCGCTCGACTTCTATCCTCTATTACTCATTTATTTGCAGTTGATTTTCCTGCTCTTCTTCTTTTTTTCTTGTGATATCTTCTAGCTCTCTCTGTTTTCTTTTCTCCCTCTCTCTCTCTTGCTTCCATTCATCCCCTTTCCTTTTGTAGTCTTTCACGTTCTTCCTTCTCTTCCCTTTCCCTTATTTGTACTTTCTCCATTATCTCTGCCCATTCTTTAGCTTCTTCCTCCGTATCTTTTCTAATCAGCAATTCATTCCCTGTGCACCCTGTCTCGCTGACTGGTTTTCCTTTCAGTTTAGGCAATATTTGTCTGCCTATCCATTCATTTGATGCCACCAATTCTTGGCCTTCACTAAGCCCTGTCTTCTAGTCATCCTTCTTTAGCTTCGCTCTCATCTGGCTGCACTACCTATGTTTGAAGTTACTGTCTCGCGCTGGTTTTCTGGCTTGCTTTGCGCCATCCGGTGCACTTTCACCGCTATACTATGGAGGTACGAAAGTGGGATTGGTGTATCCCACTTTTGTTTTTAATTCCTTTTAACTCTAATATGGGCAATCGATAACTTAGTTTACCCTCATAAGCTACCTGCAAATAAGTAATCATTTGTTGCTGCACACATTTGGAAAAACTTCCATCTTTGGGCCATGGCTTTGCGAACTTGCCCTCTGTGTTGCAAGTCCATTCAGTGTTATACTTTAAAAAAAAAAACCTCTTTATTATTTAGCAACATTAACCAACAACAACAACAAACACAACAATCACTCTGGCACTCCTTCATGGATTGCTCCCTGCATTATCATCCATTGTGGTGCTGTTCTGTGGCCGTGCTGCCCAGATCAGTGGCCTCCCATCCCATCCAGCCTCAGGTTTGTATCCCATGTCCTTATCCTTGTCAGGGTTAAATGCTCATTTGTTAGTTCTCCTATTAATGCTCTTCCACTCCTCCGGAGTCATCTGTGCTTCTCTCTTCCCTTTGTCCGAATAAGTCTTGTATCAGAGAGTTCCATGCAAGTATATTATGTCCACTTTCCCCTTCCCCTCTCTGCACCACCCTTGTCCACACTGCTGTCTCCGCTACCAACCATTTCCTCAGGTCGCCCACCATGAGTCTATGCTCGGTCCCAAACTGGAGTTCCATGCCATTGCTTTGCAGCGCTTTGCCAGAATGCACACCAAGTCCTTCATTTTGGCCAAATGTGTCCTCTGTCTGTCTCCTCTAGGAAAAAGGCCCAATAGGTAAGACTCTGGTGTCCACACTTGCATGTGGATTCTACCCCCTGCCACTCTCTCTTTTATTCCCTCCCAAAATATCCTTATCACTGGGCAGTTCCAAAACATGTGCACCATTCCGGGACAGTTCCGGGATTCCCCAATCCCCATCGCAGACATTCTCCTGGGTGTGAGGTATGCTCTATGCATGAGGTAAAGCTGCGCTGGTCTAAATCTTTCATTCCACGACACTTTCTTAGGGTATCGCAGGATGCTGGACCATTCCTGGTCAGTGAAGGGCCTCTGGAGCTCCCCTTCTGAACGTTCTCTCGTTTGCAGCTCCCACTCGTTAGTTTTCAGTAGCTGTTCATTCAGTCTGGAGACCATATGTCCCCCTTCTGATCTGGCAGTTCCAGCCATCTCTTCTTAATTGTCTGAACCATGCTGTTGTGTAGTATGAACTGGCCACTGTGTATGTCATGCTCCTCCTTCAAAGTTTGGAATTCCACCCATTGTCCTTCTTTCCTCAGGTCTCAAATCTGAGCTACACCCTTGGCTTCCCAATGTGTCTGGTATGTTGCGAGGGTCCCAGTGCCGCAAGGGGGATCTGCACAGAGCAGGGCTCCTGTGCCCACTGAAGTTTCCATGCCTTTTTCCACAGGATCAGGCCCAGTTTGACCATATTGGGTAGGGTTCTGGTCAGGGACTTGTCGATACATATCATTTCTCTCAGGTAGTACTGTCTCAATGCTGGCTGGAAGAGTAGTGAGTCTATTGATGTTTCATCCCCTAGCCATCTCACCACAAATTGCAATTGCCCTGCAAGGTAATATCAATCAAAGTCCGGCAATCTGATGCCGTCCGGTTCGTAGTCTCTTTGCAGAGTATTCAGCTCAATCCTGTTCCTCCCCGCATCCCACAGGAATTATAGTGCCATTGTGTTCAACTGTGTAAAAAATGCCTTCGACATTTCATGTGGGATGTTTGTGAAGTTGTATAGCATGGAAGGAAATATCATCTTCTTCAGCAGGGCCGCCCTCCCTATCATTCCTAGTGGAAGTTTATTCCAGAAGGCCATGGCTTTCTGTGTCTGATCGAGGGCTACCCATGTATTGAATTTGCGTGAGTCAGTGGTATTGTGATGCACCTCTTTCCCCAGATAGTGTAAGGAGTGCGGTGCCTATGTGAGTCCCAAGTCTGGTAGCTGGCTCGGGGGGACCCATCTCAGATCGGCCAAGGGAAATAGGGAGGACTTATCCTTGAAGATAGCTGTTCCTGATCGGCTGATATATACGCATCTATTGATTCTAGTAGGCATGATAGGTGCACCTTGGTTCCCCCACAAAGACAAGCATGACGTCTGTGTATAACGTGATTCGGTGTATAACAGCATCTATATCTATCCCAGTGTCCCTATATTCGGCACTGAGGAAGACCACCAGAGGTTTGAGGGCCAATATATACAACATTGGTGACAGTGGACACCCCTCTTTTGTGCCTTTGTAAATCCTCCAGACCTCCAAAATGTGCCTCCATGTTTTCACTCTTGCTCTGGGATTTTTATATAGCAGCTTGACTCAGTGGAGGAACCCCTTTCCTATTCCAAAATGGGCAAGAATACTCAGCAGCCACTCCCAATTCATGGAATCGAAAGCCTTAACAGCGTCTGGTGATGCTATGGCACATTCGCGCCGTCTGTGATTCATCTGGTCCACCACATGGTGGAGTCTTCTCAGATTCCACGTCGTGTTCCTTCCCGGGACATAGCCCATTTGGTCCGAGTGGATCAGAGTGTGTATCACCCACATAAACCAATTGTCGAGCACTGCCATGAGGATTTTGGAGACTTGGTTAATTAGGGAGATTGGCCTATAGGAGGCACAGCCTAGTGGTGGTTTCCCTGGTTTAAGGATAGGTATTATGACAGATTCCGAAATGCTGTCCGGCAACTGTCCCTTCTCGTACGGCTCCTGATAAGTTTCCAACAGTCTAGGTGCTACGGTGCCCTTGTATGCCTTGCAAAACTTGCCTGGGAGCCCATCGGGTCCGGGGATTTGCCAGATGGGAGCTCAGTAATTACAGTCTCTATTCCTTCCACTGTGAGGGGGGCCTCAAGTATTTGGACCTGCTCTCAGCCAAGTCGTCGGCTATATCGCCCATTTCCACCGCTGGGTTGGGGGAGTACAATTGCTCATAGAATTATGAAAACATTCTGTTTGTTTATTTGTTTGTTTGTTTATTTGTTTGTTTGTTTGTTTGTTTGTTTGTTTTATTATTTGTAATGCGCACCAGACCAGGGGCTGTCAGGGCGCAACAGTTAAAATAATGTGCAAAGCTTAGTTACAATGAAACATAAAATAAAATACAGTACATATACAGGTGGATGTAGACTAAAGGAACTAAGGGAGTATTTACAAATATTGCAAATAATACAAAAATGAGAGTTCTTCCCATAGGGATCACAAGCAGGGTGTGCTGTATTACATCTTACTAGCAAAGACATGGGGTCATTCCTGGGTAGATGTTACACCGCCAAGGTTTACTAGTCAGAGGATTTGAACCATGTGATAGTGTTGGATCTGAAGTTCTGGTAGGACTGATCTTCTCTAAGTGTGGGAGGCAGGGAGTTCCAAAGTTGGGCCGCTTTGACGGGGAAGCTGCTGCCTCCAATCTTGGATAGTTTGAATCTGGGAATGGACAGGCAGTTCAGGTTAACTAGTCTGGATCGTCTCAAGAATGGCCGTCTGTGGAATCTCTCAGAGAGGTAGATGGGTGCAACATTGTTTAGTGATTTGTGAGTGAGTGATGCCGTTTTTAGTAGGATGTTGTCATTGGTCGAGAGCCAATTGTTTTATCGCCTGCTCTCAGAGACATGATCTCTCCTGGCTATGCCAAGGGCTGCTCTTAAGGCATTATTTTTTAGTGTTTGGATTCTCCTGATGATGGATTTATTAGAGCCTTTATACAGGGTGTTACAAGAATCTAACCGGGACAAAATGATGGCTCTGGCCAGGATGATGCAACTATTGTTAGAGAGAAAGGGTTTGCCAGTTCTAATAAGTTTACATGTGTACACGGTGGTGGATGCTAGTGTGTTAACTTGTTTAGAGAAGGACAAGGTGGAGTCGAGGTAGAATCCTAAGGTCTTTACCTACTTGGCCACCATGATGAGGTTGCCATCAAAGATAAAGGAGGAGTATTCAAGGCGTAGTTTTTTTAGGTTGGTAGGGGTACCCAAGATGATGAGGTCTGTTTTAGCATCATTCAGGCATAGACCGTGCGTTGCCATCCATGCCTGGATGATGAGGTACACTCTATTCACCAAGGCCAAATCCTTGCCATAATCCCCTGAAAGTGGGAGGAGAATCTGAGTATCATCTGCATAGTTGGTGTAGTGATACCAAGATGGTCCAGATCATCGTAAAGGGGCTTGGTGAAGATGTTGTACAACACGGGCGAGATGCAGGACCCCTGGGGCACCCCGCAGGTGATAGGTAAAGGTTCTGGTGCTGCTGACGGCGAAAAGACCCTCATTGTTCTGTTGCTTAAGAATGACCGAATCCAAATTTTGGCCTCTTTGGAGAAATGTTCTGCTGAATCGAGATGGCTGCATAGGACCTTGTGATTTACCAGGACAAAAGCAGCTGAGACATCAAGGAGGAGAAGTACGGCGGATTTCCCACTATCTCTGAATTCGTCAACTTGGGCCTTCAGATCGATGAGGGCGGTCTCCATTACATGTTGTGGACGGAAACCTGATTGTCTAGCTCCTAAAAGGTGATTCCAAATATTTCTGAATTTGCGTGAAGGCCACTTTGTCTAATATTTTTAAGAGAAAGTGAACTGTCATGATTGGCCTATAATCAGTTGGCATCTGGGGGTCTAAGGTGTTTTTTTTTAATAATAATAGCACCCACAATTCTTTAAGGTTAGTGGGAATGGTACCAGTGGCAAAGGAAGCGTTGATAAGCTTGGAAATGAAGGGCAATAGGTCCCGGGCTGCGTCCTTGATGAGCTGTGTCAGGCAAAGATTGCCCTGACAATTGGATGGTTTAAGAGACAGAATAATTTTTTTCTACCTCAATAATGGAGGTTTTAGAGAAATTGAAACGGGCAGTTTGGATTTCAGAGGTGTTGGGAGGGCATTAGGCAGGGTTAGGGCATTTAAAGATGCTTTTTTTAGACTATTCTATTTTGTAGGGTAGATACTTTGTTGATGAGTGCATGTTGGATATCTGAGCTCCAGTTTTTATCTTTGGTACAAGTGTCTGGTATTGCGATGGGGGTCTCCAGTTCTTTGAGTATGGTGAATAGTTTGTCATATTCGAGTTAACTTGGGAAATGTGGTTATCATAGGATTCCTGTTGATACCCTCTTGGGTCCTGACCTCTTCACATGCTTCATCCTTTATTGCATTGATAGGGTCTCTCATACTGTCCTGCTTGTTAAGCCAGACCAGGAGCCTGCCAGGCTTATCTCCCTCTGCATATAATCTCTGTTTATACTTCCCATAATCCAATCTCCCCAGCCTCTCCCAGATTGCGATACATCTTAATCTCAATGTTGTGAGTCCCCAGATTCCTCCCCTTTTATACCAGCTTGGTGTTTGGCCAGTTCTATCTCCCTTTCTACTTCCCAAGATCTGTCAGAGTGCTCCTTCTTAGTTCCCCTGTTTTCCCTATCGCTGCCCCCCTTATCACCAGTTTAATGGCATCCCAGATCGTACCATTGTTCTCTACGCTTCCCATGTTGTGCTCAAAATAATCTTCTATCGTGTCTTGCAGATATTCCTGGAATTCCCCCTCCTTCAGGGCTTCTTCCATCAGCCGCCAGGTTGGTTTTCTTCTAAGTATGTGCCCATGTTGCTAGCAATGGTGCGTGGTCTGATTGTGTTCATGATTTCATGTTTATCCCTGTGAACTCCCTCAGAGTTTCAGTGCCCGTGAATAGTCTATGCGTTTAAATGTCCCATGGGGGGGCGCTATAATGTGTACACTCTCTCCCTTTTCCATGTACCTTCCTCTAGATGACCGCCAAATGCAGTTGGTTGAGGATTGTTTGTAAAGTCTTAGCTGGTGGTGCTGGTTTCCTATGCTTGTCATTCGATCTGTTCAGAAGCGGGTCGAGGGTGCAGTTGAAGTCGCCTACCTAGATGTACATCGCCTCTCTGTATGGGGCCAGCTTCTGTGCTATTTTCCTGAAGAATTCTGTTGTTACAACATTCGATGTGCTATTAAGAGTCTGCCCTCCGAGTCGCTTTCTTGTTTTATCATCTATAATGGGACCCCTGGGGCGATCCATATCAGCACTCCCCTAGCATAGTTTGAATATGTTGAGCAGTACATTTGGCTGTCCCATTTCTTGGCTACTTTGGTTTGCTTCTCCGACGTTAAGTGAGTCTCTTGTAACATAGCCATTTTCACCTTCATCCTGTTCAGCCATGCGTATACTCTGAGTCTCTTGTCGTAGGCGTTGAGTCCTCTGACATTCCAGGTTGCAATAGTTACCACGTCCTGACCCATTTCTGTGGTGTCACCTGTGGCCTGGTCTTTCCCATAGCCTTCTGCAAGCCTGCTTGCCTGATTCTTGTTTCTCCGGCCATAGTCCGTGCTGTCCTTCCTCTCCATGGTCATATCTCCCTTTTGCCTTTGTTAATGTCATTATGTGCCAATGTCGCCTGGCACCTAAGACTGGGGATATTTTTCCAGCCATGCTTAATGTGATCATTGTCGATTATGCGCCACTCACGCTGTGCCATCTACTTCTTTGTCTGCTGCTTCCTCCACTACCCATGCCTTTAACCAATCCACCAAACAACTGACTATCTATAACTATTAAACAAACGCCCACCCACCCTCCCCATGCCCAGGCATTGCTGCTTCTCTTGCACTGCTCACCAGGGTGGGATCGGCCTGCTGCAGCATGACGCCTTAAAACTGACATCTAAACTTGTAGAACTCTTTGGGGTTTCATGTCCTGTCATCCTCTGCGGCAGAACTGAATCTCATCGCTCCATTATTGTATTCCTTCTGGCTTGCATGATGCTTGGGTATTTTGTCTTCATAACGTGGGACGGGCTTGCACATGTGTTGAAGAGGTGTATCCCTCATTTCGTTACCTTTATATAACACTTTATCAATACTTACTTGACCTCAAACTGGGATTTCGACATATCCAATTGCAATTACTACAAAATAACATACATTTTCTCTGCCCTCTCCGGCTCACCATCAAACTCAGGCATGCTCCACCCTGAAGGCTCAATGTACAACTCCACTGGTAAGCTTTTCAAGCTCCACCCAAATGTCACAACACACATTTTTTCAATTCACAATCAGTAAACTACCCATCAAGTTCCACCTTGTCCTCTATACTTCAAGTTCTATTGAACAACCTCACTGGTGACACCACCAGTACCATAGAGGAAGAAGTTTCAAAACTCAAGCTTTCAACAGATGAGTCAGTTTATGCCCTGTCCCAAACACAATAACAAACAGAACATAACATGTATGCAGCCCACTTCCTTTCTCTTAAAAGGGAAATCCAATAAATATTGCGGTCCCCTTTCTATAGGGTCACCTTATAGAAATCCACCTCTCTGAGGTAAAACAGGAAACCACCTTCCATGAAATGAGGTAGCGTCTTCTGCTAACCAATATACCCACGACAACTAATAAACAATCATCCATGTGCCAAGCTTACTTGCCTAACTCACATGGAAAATATTATATATTTATATATTATTATTATTATTTTTTTTAATTTCTCTCTCTACTTTATCCGTAAGCTAAGCGAACTGCCGAAGCTGAAAGCTCAAGCTGATCGCCTAACAAAAAGACATTCTTACATAAAACAAAGACTTCAACAAAAAGCACCAAACAGAAATTTCTCCCCCCCCATTTGCCATATAGCTGAGTCTATACATACACTCTGTGATACGCTGAGGTCTTTCGGACACTGACTCTCCCACAACATGCAACTCTGCCGTCCGGTCTGATCGGTGTCCCACAGGAAGCGGGGAGGAATTTCTCTTCAAAGGCAGGTCCTGTCGACATCTTCTTTACATACTTGTGATTGAAGGGATTGATTTCCATGGGTCGCCACACAGCCCCTCAGGCATGCGACGGGACAAGATGGTTTTTTGACAAGAATTCCTAGCAACCGTCCTCTGCTACCACTTTTTAAAGGTGGGCGTTGCTCTCTAGCATTCACCCCAATTATTATCAGAGAACATTTGGGCCCATCAAAACCTCCCCTCTACCAGAACTGAAGACTCAGCAATGGAACAAAGTTACTGGGCCTCATCACGACTTTGGCGGTAACCCTTAAATCTGGCGGTAGCGCTATTACCGCGTGATTTAAGGGTTCGCCATATCAGGACTTTGGTGGATTTCCCTCCAGCGCTTAGCTGGGGGGAAATCCGCCGAAGATTCGCGCTATTACCGCCGGCGGGAAATCCGCTGGCGGTAAGAGCGCAAATTTTCCCCATTGAGCCCAATGGGGAATGGGGCATTCCCGAATGGGCTCAATGGGGAATGGGGACTCCCAAGTCCGCCAAAGTCGTGATCCCGCGCTATTAGCGCCGGGGGCTATGGCGGTCGCGCTAATAGCCCCCGCGCTAATAGCGTTACCGTTACCGCCCAAGTCGTGATGAGGCCCACTGTATTTTATTAGCAAACAAAATGACAGGGATAACAGAAGAAGGACAAATATCCTTTGGAGGTCTAGTCTTCTAAGCATGTGTCAACCGGTTTTATTGCAGTGTGACATCACAAGTTCAGGTTCCAACTCAAAAAACGATCAGCTGAGTACATTGGTCAGTTTGGGTAGGTCACATGTAGAGAATATACACGTAAGTTCCACGATTGGTTAGCCATGTCTTGGAGTCCCTCCTAAGACCACCCCTACTATTATCAATCTAAAATGTCACAGGGTCGCAGAGAGACCATTGACCCTTGCAAGAAATGATCCCCAGTGAAAGGTAAATCTGGATTAGTCAGAGCATCTCCTCCCATCCTTGGAAACTTGGACAGTTACCGGGATAGGTGTACTTTTTCAAGGCAATGGGAATGAACATGAAGGTCTGGAGTGTTCCCTAATGCTGATCACCTGGGCCTCTGAGAGTGCATTCAGTTGATCATCCAAATACAACACTTGTAGCTTCTTCCCCCCCTGGTTTGATGGGAATGGCTCTCTTCGCCTGCCTTGGTTGAATGGGCATTGTCCGGGTCGGCTCGGTCACATGTGCTGAGATCACAAAATTAATCCCTCTTGCCTGTAGTTATGATTATTTTAGCTTGCCTTTCTGCAGGTGGCTTATTGTCTTAGTAATTGGAACGTTTCCATCTTCACTTGTCTTTGGGTCAGTGCCTTCTTTCTGCTCACCTCTAGCTGCAGCGATTGTGTCAGCTCTTCCATATGCTTGAAGCCTGTCTGTCCTTTGCCATCCATTACAGAGACCTATAGATTCTTTATCATTCCCTATGGCATCTCCATTTTAATAGCAGTCAAGCTTGTGAAAGCTAAATATTTGAACTCTATGCATCTTTCAGTTTTAGCATTGGCCAAAGATATGAATACAATTATATGTACGTGTATCTGTCCTCTACCTATGTGGGTCATAAGCATGTGCTTCGTGCCTATATGTAATAGACTACTGCAGGTTTGTGTAACTTCAAATATGGATGAGTGTGGATGTCCGTGATGATGTCATTGATTCCTGGTCTTGCAGTCTGTCAACTTGCTCGATCAATGTCATTTCCATGTCATCCAAGTAATCTATTGGGTATGGTCTGAATGGTTGTCTGAGAAAATAGCGCTTCTCACACCTGCAATACATTGAGGTTTGTGGTGATGGGCCTAGAAGTGAGGCACATCTGTTGTTTCTGTGCTTTCGTACTGAGGGTCGTGTGGGGGTCATGAGGGTTAGATTTGGCCCCTATCTACAGTTTCACTCATGCAGCACACCCAGAACTTAATTTACCATGGATGTGGAGTGGGATCAGAGAGTCTTATCCCCTTCTTGAGCCATACACACACAGGGATCACTAGCCCATGGTAGCTGGGGCTTTCTCTGGCAAGTTCATGACTTTATATGGGATGTCCTGATGTGGCAAGGCAGGAAGAAGGCCAAACAATAATATGGCCAAATAACAAGTGACATTCCTGTGGTGTGGCCATTTTAGGCACTAGCCACATTTACTACCTATAAATGGTAAACACAAATGTGCACACTAGCAATAACACAAAAGAACGGTACAAATATAATTACTGCTATCATCTTGTCTTTATAAAAGTAATTAACATCTCAAGTGTAGAATACTAGGGTGATACTCCCATTGCACTGCATTGTAAGATGCTGTGTGCAAGGTTATAGAGTTACAATGTGTACAAAGTCGAAAGAGAAACATAGTTTCCATTTCTCCATAAATAAATGAGCAAAATGCCAGGAAAGTGAAGTATCAGGGCAGGTTCAAAAACAGAAGTAACACGTTCGGGGGTCCATAGAACTATGGCGGGAAAGTTACCAAATGAGAAATCTTTCCTAACACTGCAGCTCACACAAAATAAAATTGTTCCCACAATTGTTGGCCCAGCCTCTGGGCTCCAGTACAGCTGTGTATGCTCATTAAATACCAAGACAAATAAATATTAACATATGTTGATTTTCACCACCCTGCTAGTCAGGAGAGGTAACAAAAGGAACAAAAGGAAATTAAAAAAGAACCTAGACGTCTTCTGTGCCTCCTGCATCCCTATAACACACTACTGGCCACTCAACCCCAGACAATGCTTCTGTAGCAGATAATTGAACAATTACAGTGATCAACTGCCTTCTGGCCTGGAATCATCCATGCTTGTTTGCACTGTCTGATCCCCCAGTATGGAGCTGTGTGCTCTGGGCCCTGTCTTGTAAAATGTATCATACATGGAGAAAAGGAACCAATAACTGCAATTGTCCTGCAGCTCTCCTGCGTGCCTGAAGAGTTCCACCACTACAAAAAATATGAAACCCTTCCCTGTGCCCTAAATGTCTCAGGTGAAAGTACAATTCCATGACTGGGAGTCATATGTTCTGTCTCTTCAAACATATCCAACAAAAAATGAAACCTCCCCCTTAAAAATAGAACCCACAGTACATCTGTCATATGTGGAATGAACAGTAATACTAAAACCCTTAAGCAGGTTTGCACGGAACCAGATAATGCAAATGGGCCGGGCGCCCATTTTAAGACTGTAAAAGAATTTCTGCATGCCTCTGTCATTTATGGATTAAACTATGCCCGCAAACCCCTAATTCTTTCTTGCACAGGACCAAATGGTGTAAAGAAACAGCTGTGTGCAACTGTTGTTTAACCCACCAACCTCTTAACATGTTAATACACCAATCACCAGTGTGAATGCTCCAGGGTATTAACGGGTGGTGTTGCTAAGCGGTTATTTGGGGTATACGTGTCAGATAGTGACAAAGTTAAACCTTTAACAATGCAAAATGATGACGCCAGAACTATAAATGAAGGTAAAACCATGCTGAAAAATCTTTAGCTGATATGCAGAAGCGTGTTTCTAAAGCCAAACAGGTCCCGTTCGCATTAAATCTAAAAACAGAATACAAGCCGAATAAAACAAAAACAAAACAAAAATTGACCTTTACTATGATATGGTATGATATGGCATTTATAACGCACCTGTACACAAGTGTTTCAAGGTGCAACAAGGCGAGGGAGGGGAACCAAAGGGAAGATAGACAATGATCTTATTAGGCCAGGTGTCATTCAGGTCGCGCAAGTGCATGGGAAGGGGGAAAGGGGAAAGTGCAAGGGGGAAGGGACAGGGGAAAGTGCAGTATATGGGATAGTAGAATAATAAAATACATAAAACGGGCAACTGGTGGCAAGTGCAAGGTAGTGTAGAACATGAGTGCTGGTAGGGGGACCGAGTGCAGAAGTTGCCAGGGAGGCAGTGCAGGTGTGCAACTGGTGGGGCATGGGTCTGAGAACAGAAAGGGTGGCCAGGTAACCATTGCAGTTCAGCCAGGAATTCAGCACGGGAGAGGGGGAGAGAAAGCAGAAACAAAGAGGAAGGTTTTGAGGGGCTCCCGGAACTGGAGGTGGTTCTCCTCAAGTTTCACAGAGGAAGGAATGTTGCTCCAGAGGGAGGCCCCTGCCAAAGAGAGACATCCACCACCAACTCGTTGCTTGGAGAAGCGACTGACCCTGAGGGAGTTGGAGGTGGATGAGCGTGGATGAGCGAAGAGCTCGAGAAGGAAGAAATTAGGAAGAAAGAGTTGAAGGTATTGCGGCCCCAGAAGGCCTTGTGGACAATGCACAGGGTTTTGAACTTAATCCTCGCAGCCACTGGGAGCCAGTGCAGAGATTTCAGTCCTGGAGAGATACGATCCCTGGGCTTGAGGCCAAGGACAAGTCTCCAAGTCTCGCAGTCCTGTTCTGGATAAGCTGCAGAGGACAGAGAGTAGAGGCAGGCAGATTTAGATAGAGGCTGTTAAAATACTCTAGCCTAGAGAGAACCAGGGCTCTGGAGACAGTGAGCTTTTGGGGGAAGGAGAGGAAAGGAAGAATACCTCTGAGGAGGTGCAGCTGGTAGCATGACCTCTTAGAGATGTCAGAGATGTGAGGAGAGAAGGAGAGTGTGGAGTCGGAGATGACCCCGAGGTTTTTTGCCTTGCAGGTGGGAGCAGGAAGAGGGCCAAGAGGGGCCGGCCAGACAGCTGCAGGAAGGAGGGAGTGGGTGTGCCGATGAATAGAATCTCAGTCTTACTAGCATTAAGGCAGAGGTCATTGGCAGCGCACCACTCCTGTATAGTAGACACACAGTCAGAGATGAGGGAAGAAGAGAAGGAGGCTGAGGATATCCTTAAAATTAGCTGGGTATCATCCACATAGCACTGACAATATGGGCAGAGAGCGGCGATGTGGTGGGCAAGGAGTGCCAGGTATTGGTTGAACAGCCAGGGAGAGAGGTTAGATCCCTTGTGGACACCACAGGTAGAGAGAAAGATGTCGGAGAGGAAGGACCCAAGTTGGACCTGGAAGGGTCAGTCAGAGAGGAAAGAAGTCAGCCACGCCAGAGCCTGAGCAGTGTTATCACAGAGACGGTTGAGCAGGATGGCATGGTTGACAGTGTCAAAGGCAGAAGAGAGGTCAAGCAAGATGAAGACGCAAGCGGTGTTAGAGTCCAGGTTGGAGAGCAGGTCTTCACAGATGTTCAGTAGAGAAGTTTCCATGCTTCTGGCAGATCTGAAGCCAGACTGATGATCATGAAGACAACCAACAGATTCAGTGTGGAGATTAATCTGGGAGATGGCCAGTTTCTCCAGGAGCTTGCCCTGGAAGGGAGTGATGGAGATTCAGTGATTATTAGTTGGGCAGGAGGGGTCGGCAGAGGGTTTCTTAAGAAGGGGTGCACAAGGCAGTGCTTCAGGTGGGATGGAAAGACTCCAGTGGCAAAGGAGTGGTTGCAGAAATCAGCCAGGGCAGGAGCCAGGGAGTCCATGATAGTTTTGGAGGAACAGGGGTGAGCCTGTTTCGACGAGACTTTCATAGGTCAGACTTGTCTAGAAACTTTGTCTGCAGAGAAAAGGGGAAAGGCAGAGAAGGAGGGAGGGGGTGGCTGCAGAACAACCAGAGGAAGAGCATGGAATAGTGGGAGAGAGGTGATAGGAGGAGTGAGAGGACAGGATGTCCTGAGTTTTAGAAATGAAGTGAGAAGCCAGTGCTGTGCAGAGGGCCTGGGAAGGGACAGGAGAGGTAGAGACTGCGGCTGGATTGGCCAGTTGCTTGCAGATTTTAAAGAGTTCAGCCGAGTTGTTAGATGCCACAGAGATGCGGGCTTGGATATGAGCTCTCTTCTTGGTGAGAACAGAGAGCCGGTATTGCCTTTGCAGCAGGCAGCAGGCTAGTTTGTCAGAGGATGAACTTGAAGCACGGCATTTCCTCTCAGCCACCCTGCACTTGCGTTTTAGGGTGACGAGGTCTGCGTCATACCAGGAGTTAAACTTACCTTTGGGCTTCATGCAGATTCTCATGATAGGGCAAGGATATCAAGAGTATCAGATATAGAAGAGTGGAGCGTGGAGAGGGCTGTGTCAGGGTGAGAGTCAGCCAAAGGGGGAAGAGGGGGAGAGAAGGTGGCGGCGAAAGACTCAACTGACATGCACTTCATGGGTCAGATGACCGAGAAGGTGGCTGGCAGTGATGGAGGTGGCTTGGACTGAGGAGTAGGGAGGGTGAGGTGGGAGGATAGGAGAAAGTGATCACTCCAGGAGAGAGGAGTGGAGAGAGGAACAGAGAGGGGAAAGTCAGAGGAGATCAGAACATCGAGAGTGTGCCCTGCAGAATGCGTTGGGCCAGAGGAGAGAATGGTGAGTGAGAGAGAGTCGCAGAGGTCAGGAAAGAGTCCAGAGGGGGGAGTGGAGGCATCCAGGTGGATGTTTAAATCTCCAAGAAGGAGGAGTTGAGTGTTGAGTCCAGAGTGAGGATGAGAGGTCCGCCCACTCAGAGAGGAAGGAAGAAATCTGACCAGGTGGCTGATAGATAGTAGCCAGAGTAAGGGAATGGCTAGTGGAGAGAGAGAGCCTTCAGACGAGGCATTCAAAAGAGGAGTAGGTCTGCGTAGGAGTGACAGAGGCAGGGATCCACTCAGGGAAGATAAGAGCTACACCCCCGCCAGAGCGGTTGGGCCTGGGCACAGAGCGGATCTTGTAGTCGTCAGGTAGGAGCATGTCAAAGCTGGTGGTAGAGCTGGGTGTGAACCATGTCTCAGTGAGACCGAGGATATTGAGGTCAAGTTCTTCAAGAAGGCGGCAGATATCAGAGGAATGTTTGACAGCAGAGCAAGAGTTAAGAGTGGCAATGTAGAGAAGGTTGCCATCCTTGAAGGACTTCCGGGGAGAGGTACAGATCAGAGGTACGCCCTGTGGAGGTGTAGAAGGAGCCCGAGAGGGGGAAGAGAGGGAAGTAGAAGGCAAGATAGCCGCGGAAAGGGGAGGGGGGACAGCAGGGGAAGAAAGTAAGTTGATGAGGTGCAGGAAGCGTCTATCAAAGAGGTGAAGTTTGGCCTGAGAGCCTTGGACCAAGACAGTCCCATTAGAGTAAACATTAATGATGTTGCCACCATTAATGGGAGAAGAGGAGAAAGGAGAGAGCACAGAGACCATATGAAGGGTCCATAAGTCAGGTGAAGGCACGACAAAGAGAATGTCGGTAAGAGTTTCCTTGGAGGAGGCACTGGTGTAGGTGTCAGCGATAGGGAGGCCTGGGTTGGAGATCAGGATATCCTATTTAAACTTCTTCCTACCAGATTTAGTGAGGAGAGCAGGATAGTCAATAGAGAAGCAGTTAGAAAAGATAGGAGAAACAGAGAGCACCATAGAGTAGGAGAGGAGGGGGATGGAAGGAGAGGGGGAGACACTGGCGAGAGTAGGTAGACAAGGTAGCGTGCTGCAATCAAGTTGCGCAATAAGACAGACTCTCAGGGTTAAAGAACATACAGTGTACTGCTTTAGAACTAGTGAGAATCCACTCCTAAGTTTGAGAATCCTGAAAGGGGAGAGAAAGGCCGAGTTTTCACAATGCAAAATAATTTTAAATACTGATACAGTGCATTTTACAGCAACATGTGAAGAGACCACCTAAGTTTGAGAATCCAGAAAGGGGAGAGAAAGGCCTAGTTTTCACAATGTAAAATTTTAGATACTGATACAGTGCGTTTTACAACAACATGTGAAGAGACCACCTGAGTTTGAGAATCCTAAAAGGGGCGAGAAAGGCCTAGTTTTCACAATGCAAAATTTTAAATACTGATACAGTGCATTTTACAACAACATGTGAAGAGGCCACCTAAGTTTGAGAATCCAGAAAGGGGAGAGAAAGACCTAGTTTTCACAATGCAAAATGTTAAATACTGACACAGTGGCCCTCATTACGACCCTGGCGGAAAGTAACTGACCGGACCGCCATAGCGTAAATAGCGTTTCCGCCATTGCATGACGGAGTAAAGTGCGGCTAATTCTGACCCATCGGGCACGAGCACTACGCCATGGCGGAAGTGCAAAGTCCGCGATGGCGGAAATGTCCCCAAAACGCCCCTCACCGCCGTCGTACGGCGCCCTAGGTGCAATTCCGCCACCCATCATAGCGGTCACCGTAATGAGCGGTAATCGCAAAATAGGGTGACCGTAAATATACGGAAACGGAAGTAAAAACATGACCCCGGAACGGGAAACAGCACGCCGTACACCTATAAAATCAGAATCCCAACACAACCATCAAAAATCCGACCCTGAGACACATCCCAACCCGTAAGCCACCCTAGTGAAAACAATAAAAATGGGAAAAGTTGCGAAGAAAGCATGCGACCGCAAGCGGCAGGTCCACTTCTCCCATGAGGAACTCACCGTGCTCACAGAGACCCTCCAGGAGAATGCTGCCATCGTCTTCTCGACGCAAATGACCAGGACGGCACTTGCGAACAAGAAGGCCATATGGGCCCTGGTGGCACAGCGGGTAAGTGCGGTGGGGACCGCACCCCGCAACCCACAGCAATGCAGAAAGCGATGGGACGACTTGCGGATACGCGTACGGAGCATACTATCTGCCAACCGTAACATTGCCACAGCTACCGGGGGAGGATCGGAATCACCCATCAAGTTGATCCCCTGGGAAGAAATCTGTGCCTCCACCATTGGAATGGAGAGTATAGAGGAAGTCGGAGGGATGGAGAAAGGAGTGCAGACATCCGAAGAATCAGGTAGGTGGGCCAAATAAAACAATGCCAAATCCACAATGTCCAATCATGTGAAGTACCATGTGTCCACATAGTGCAACAGAAACACATGTCCAGGAGAACGTCCACATACATTGGCCTGATAGCGCACTTTAAAACTCACATCAAATACATAAATAATTAAAAATCCTAAAAACACCCTCTACACGTGCAGCATGCACACCCTAACTGCAGGCTGCAAAACAACTGCATCCTCAATCCACACAAAAATTAAACCACCTCCAAGGCCCTGACCCAAATCACCCTCAGGTACCACCCCAATGCATGTGATACATTGCCATTCAAATTTCCACAGACCCATAAATAACGCTCGCCCTCCTTTACTCCACCACAGGGTCTGATTCAAACGACGAGCTCCAGGACACCCCTACCAGCACACCTGCAAAGAGGGCCAAGACCAACGGCCAAAGACCCTCCACCTCAGCTGCACGGATCAAGACACGGCAGCAGCACAAATCAAGTTGCAGCACACAGGAGGGGACTTCAACAGGCATCCCAGCAGCCAGCATGCCCACCACAGCAGCACCACAGGTCCCCCCAATGGATGCCACAGAAGGCACTGCTTCTGGTGGCAGCAGCACCATAGGTGACACTGCATTAATGGCAGCATGCTCCGACACAGAAGACGGTGCTGTCGATGTAGGATCCATCCATGACCTGTCTCAATCCCCCTGTTTGTTTCATCCCGTACACCATGAGGATACCACGCAGGGGCACCCACAAGACGACGACTGGCCATCCCCCACAAGCCCTGTGGCAAGGCAACATGAGGTGATCAGCCCCTCTGTGACACCACCGCAAATGGCCATGGCCCAGCAGAGGCAACAGTCCCTCGACCAGGTGATCGTGCAACAGCAGCAACTGGCCAGCTCCTCAAGGAGCATGCTGATGAATGTGGGGGTACTAAGGCAGCCATAGAAACATCAACTGAGACACTTAGGTCAGAAATGGAGAGAAGCACAGAGACACTAAGGGCACAAATGGAGAGAAGCACCGAGAGCCTGAGGGTACAAATGGAGAGAAGCACCGAGAGCCTGAGGGGGGAACTGCATGCGACGTCCAAAGACGTATGTGCTGAACTTGCCGCTGTGCGCCGTGTGCTCACTGAGCTCTCACAAACCCTTAGGGACATGCATGGACGTGAGCAGGCAGAGACATCATCCGTTGCAAGTTCCGTCCAGGGCAGCCCCCAACGTAGATCTGGGAGGAACCTGCGCTCCACAGGCAGGGGTGCCCCTGATACCCGGAGAGGGGGCTTGCAATAGCGTCTGCCCACTGACAATGAGCATCTTTGGACACTGGTGTTCGGGGGGGAGGTAGGAGGGTGGAGGGGGGGTGTTGGGCTTTCTTGGGTGGCGGGTCGATGGGGTGTGTAACATAATTTCACATATGCTATAAACATATCACAATCATCCAATGAGATGTGTGGACATTGATCTTTGTGTACGAGGCCTTCATAGGCGTACAGTCCATATTGTGCATGTTCCAGACACACACAGTGCCACAAGTCCCGTGTCCATGTATCAGCCACCAGGCGTGAGTGCTAGAAGCATGAATCTATGAGAATCTGATGAATTTCACGGCCCTCCTGTGCCTCGCGGACTCCTTGAGGTGCTGCCACATCCCCACCCTCATCATGACCATCTTCAGGTGCTTGCAGTCCTGCGTCAGGGGGCATGGGCACATTTCTATGTACGCACATGTTGTGTAGCATGACACATGCCATGACCATCTTTGCAACCTTCTCATGGCGGTACAGGAGTGCCCCGCCAGACCTGCTGAGGCAGCGGAAACGAGTCTTCAGTAGGCCGAATGCCTGTTCTATGACTACACGGGTACGTGAGTGGGCATGGTTGTAGTCCTCCTCATGCTGGTTCTGTGGGTTCCGGAGTGGGGTAAGGAGCCATCTCTTCAGTGGATACCCGGCATCACCTGTATGTGGACAATAAAGGATGTTTGTGGAATGACATAGCTACGTACGCATCCCCCCCCCCCTTCCTGCCAGGTCATTGCCGCATCACATACCCCACATTATCATGCATGAAATGAGACTCACCGAGTAGCCAGGATCTGTTCCCTGCGTGTCGCTCCATGTAGCGTGGTATTGTAGAGTTCCTCAAGACCATAGAATCATGGGTTGATCCAGGAAATCGGGCACAACAATGTGTAATGATCCTGTTGGAGTCACACACCATTTGTACATTAAGAGAATGATATTGTTTTCGGTTGCGGTACTGGGCCTCCATGGCATGTGGCACAACCAATTCCACATGGGTGCAGTCGATGGCACCAATGCAACCCGGTATGCCGGCAAGTGCATGGAATCCCACTTTCGTGTTCGTAATTTCCTGCTCCGAGCGTGGTAGAGAGATGTAGTCGTCTGCGTGCTTCAGGAGGGCATCGAGCAATTGCAATAGTGTCCGTGAGAACAGTGGCTGTGAAATGCCATGCAACTGTCCGACTGTGTGCTGGTAGGTGCCTGTGGCCAGGAAGTGTAGTACAGACACCACCTTCAGTAGGGGTGGGATGGCGGTTGGGCTATCTATCATGCTGACAAGGTCAGCGTGTGTCATGTCCACAATGGCGGTTATGGTGTCCCGGTCCAAACGGTAGAGGGTGTGGATCTGCTCATCAGTGAGGTTGAACGGATGAGCTCGGAGGCGTGGGATTGTGGGCTGCCTGCGTGGTGGTAGTGGCTGTGCTGGTGGGCCTTGCTGGCCCAGCCTTGCCCTCCTCCTCCTCCTCCGTCTCCTCTGTCTCCTCTGTGCGGCCGGTTGTTGTAGTAGTTGGTGTTCGTCTTCTTCTTGAAGTTGGAGTACTTGCAGTGCTATCAGGTCCCCCAGGGCCAACATCGCTATTCCTGCGGGTAGCATTTTGGAGTGGGTGTGGTTGTAGGAGGGGGTTGGGTGTGCAATTTATGTGTTTTCAGGCTGTATAGCCTCCACCTGTGGTGATTCATTCCACCTGTGCAAGCTGCAATCCCCTTTGGGCGAGCACGTCGATGGCAGTGGAATATTTGTTCATATGTTCATTCTGCAATGGTCCCATTGTTTCACATACTATCTTTACAGTCGCGAACAAACTCGTGAAGGGTCAGTGGAATGTAGTACTCGATTAACGCTGGACCCTCATGCAGCACTGTACCGAGGTTCACCGACGGGCGGGGGGTCCCATTTGTGAGTGAAGCCAGTTGCCATTTTCACACACTGCCGCACTACATGGATGAATTTGTGATTTCAAGCGGTCACAGATGCCTTTTCGACGTGATGTTGCAAATGTGGAATTCGAGGACAGCGCTTTCGGTTTTCAGCTAGCGGCGAGGAGACGCCCACAGGTCTGACTGCAGATATTAAGTTCTATTGTTTAATGTCCTTGGGACAGGGGCCATGGCGAGAATGCAATGATTGATATGAATAGTATGGGATGTGCAATAGCGTAGTGGACGATAAGGCAGGACGTTCCCAGATACATGTTACTTCACAACACTAGAATTCCGGGCTGGAGCACAGTGGATTTTGCAGACTGCATTACGCACAGACTCAATGGAAATTTCACATGTTATGTGAGTAAATGATCAGGCGTTTTCATACCGGGATGAGGGTATGATGTATGGATGCAAGGACAGATGATTTAATTGAGAGTTTACCATGTACATGGCTTTTTGGGATCTATCCACTTCCCCTGCGCTATGTGATGCAGAGCTGCCATAGTGGGACCATCGTCTATCTGCCATTGTTGAACCCTCCCTGTCTCGACGCGCCTTCAAACACTTGTGTCTATGCACGTTACTAATCCCATCTAATGGATTCTGTTTTAACAGACGCATGCACACAAACACTTGTTTGTAATAGTGTATTCACCTCGATTTATATAGTTATGATTCGCAAGTGATTTTTGGGTGTGAATGATCCTTTTGAGTGGGCTAACATGCATATGGCTGTAGATTTAGTGTGATCATTGAAGTGAGTAATTCAAATTAAGTTCTGATGCCCATGCCATTCTTTTTCATTTCATTTGGGTGACAGGTATCTCCTCCCCTTTTGCCGCTGCCATCTGTATGCCACTCCTGCAGATGGCTTTTACTCCCGACACCTGCTGCTTCGTGTTAATCAGTGGAGCACCATTACGATCTTATGGGACGATCGCCAATGGGCCACATGCCCTTACGCAGTACTAGTGGCTAGGAGCAACATATCGACCTTTCAGCTGGACTAGTGCCTACCTAATGGGACGGCCGTGCGGTTCTAGGCGCTTCCATGTTGCCTTTTTGAACGTGTATGTAGCCCCTGTGTACCATGAAGGAACAGGGCGTCACACAAGCAGAAGCTGGTCATTTATTGCGGATGCAGCCCACAATACTGAAATGTATTTTGGAGTTCATGACCTAATGGCTGTATGGGCTTGGTGATTTTGTGGTGCATTACATTTCTATTCTGATATTAACCGTGTAGCGTTATTCTTTGCAAGTTATGTAGCATATTCCTATTTGTGGAGCGATGTATTGTGAGTAGATCTGCATTGGGTTCCGGCTTCTGGTTATGGTTGCGTGGTACTGTACTGGCCGCGTTTGCCTACGAAGCCCAGTGAGGTCATGGATAGGGGCTGCCATTATGACTGTTTTAATGATGTCATGCTCAGGGGCGGGGGATTAGCTTTTGTGTGACAGATGCCGGTCAGCCAGGTGGATTGGTGGAATGATGTGATTATCAGAATATGGCTGGTCACAGGTGCCTGTGTTTGCGTGCGTATCTTGGAGGGAGACTGAGGTCATGTCCATTGGAATAGCTTCTGTATTCGTGCCATCTGTGCCCTGCAGCTCCCATTGGCCCCTCTTGAGATGGGCCTGGCTGCTCAGTCACTCTGCCAACTTGTGTGGTACATGCTTGTGCTGATGGTTGGTTTGTTTACTGGCAAGGGTACAGGGCTGGTGCAGTCTCCCTCAGGTTACTGCTTTGAATGTTGCCTTACACTGGTGTCAAGCGATGGGGGCCTGTTGTTGTTTTGTCTCATATTTCACTTCATATTGCTGTACTTGGCCCTTCACGTGCCTGTGCTGCATCAGTACGGCAATGGTGACATGGCAAATATGGATGGCCACTCACAAGGCACTTGGAGCCCCTACATTCATTTGTTCGTTGGCATGCATGGGTGACGTGTACATTTCACTGGTTGCATTGTGTGACTTCATTGCACCTACGAGGAGTTGTGCAATGTGGCCAGGGAGTGGTGTACAGGCACTCAGTAGGGCCATTTACGGTTGGTTCGCGTTGCCGTTCTTCTCACCATGGCGGAATGGTACTTTCCGCCATGCTTGATGGCGTTAGGTGAATGTCCGCTAGGGTCAGCATTCGCGTACCGTTGCGCCATGGTGGTAATTACGGTTTCGCATGGCGCGCGTGCGCGTACTTGGTGCAGTTAGCGTTGGCGTTCACTACGGTGTCGCTAATGGCATCGTACTTTACGGTGACGGGTCATAGTCGCACCGAGCGCTATTCGATGGCGGTATTGCATTTCCGCCATCGTTTTTCGATTTCCGCAAGGGTCGTAATGAGGGCCAGTGCGTTTTACAACAACATTTGAAAAGACCACCTAATTTTAAAATCCTGAAAGGAGAGAGAAATGCCTAGTTTTCACAATGCAACCTTTTTAATACAGATACAGTGCGTTTTACAGCAACATGTGAAGAGACCACCTAAGTTTTAGAATCCTGAAAGGGGAGAGAAAGGCCTAGTTTTCAGAATGCAAAATTTTAAATACTGATACAGCGCGTTTTTACAACAACACGGGGGACAGCACAGCCGTGTTTAAGAGTCTGAGGGGGTAGGCAGGGAGGTAAGTGGGAATAACCTGTGGAGACTCACTGGCAACTGCCGTCCCCTGCGGACACCTGCAGACACAACAGGAGGAGCCGCTACAGTGGGAGCCGTCCTTAGCCTTAGGGGCCCTTAGCCGTGAGGCTGCCTGGTGGCACCTATAATGAGGAGGGGGAGGGCGTGCCAATCGCAGTGCAGCAGAAGGGCTGTAGGTGGGAGGGAGGAAGGAAAATATGATGGCACAATACAGAAGGGGCAAGCGGGCCAGGGGCAGCACAACAATGGAGGTAAACAAGGTACAACACAAATAAAATGTGAAACAGACCCACGGAGGGTCTAGATACCTCTGATGGCTACCTGCAGTCACCTGCTCAGCTCAGGATTCGAATAGCGAGCGCAGTAACTGCAGGGCAACCAAGCTAGGCAAGCAGGATCGGGCGGCCAATCGCAGTGCAGTGGGAGGGCTGGAGGTGGGAGGGAGGAGCGAAAATACGACGGCACAACACGGAAGGGGAGAGGGGGCCAGGGGCAGCACAACAATGGAGGCAAACAAGGCACAACACAAATAAAATGTGAAACAGACCCACGGAGGGTCTAGATACCTCTGAAGGCTGCTTGCAGTCACCCACTCAGCTCAGGATTTGAATGGAAATGGCTGCAGGGCAACCTAGCTATGCCAGCAGGATCGGGCGGCCAATCGCAGTGCAGTGGGAGGTCTGGAGGCGGAAGGGAGGAAGGAAAATACGATGACACAACACGGAAGGGGAGAGGGGTGAGGGGCAGCACAACAATGGAGGCAAACAAGGCACAACACAAATAAAATGTGAAACAGACCCATGGAGGGTCTAGATACCTCTGATGGCTGCCTACAGTCACCCACTCAGCTCGGGATTCGAAAGTACTATGAAAAGTACACTTAGAAAAAGAAATGTGGGTTAAAAAGCCTTGTAGAAGCTATGCAGGGTTTGACAGGCCCCCTAACTTCTTTCAGACCTGTGGTATTGCCAGTGCAGCACACAGAAGCTGCAGACCTAAGCGCAGGCACTAAAATCCCTGTGTTCGTGTTGGAGGATCTAATCACACAGCCCCGGCCTATTGAAAGACCGCATTTACCTGGAAAAAGTTTAGCTGCGTGGAGTTTAAAATGGCTTTGTTCCTGAAGGCAGAGGACCATTTTCTTGAAGCGTTTGAAAAAGCAAAAACTATAATTAGCCAATGCACAAGGAAAAATTTAGCGCTCCATGCCCTAAACACATCACAGGCCCCAATATGGACACTGTTTTTTACAGAGTATCGGAACATACCAGCAAAATCTACCAAAATATAATAGTGTTGAATACTACGAAGTGTTTTGCTTTCTAAAACAAGATTGGTTACTATCCATGGCTCATGGCCTATTAATAATAAAAGAAGCAGTTGAAAGGCTTGTTTCACGCCTCCTTGAAATGGCCGGACCTAACGACTTAGTGCAGATCTGTTTAGAGTTTAAACCACACTACTCTGCCCATTTTGAATCACACCCAATGCATGCCATGAACAAGGCAATGGATATATGTAAAGAGGCGATGCAGACATAGAAGAACTTGTCCCCGCCTCCGGAATGTTGTGTGCATCACATTTTGTCAAAAACCTCTAAATTCCCATTTGCAACTGCATGCTCATACTGGCTTGTAGTGGAATAGGCCCATGGAGCAGCCAAAAACACAAAATGCTTCTGTGGGGCAGTTTTTGGCGTCGGAGTGGGGCACTTTTTTGGATAATGTCAGCCAGTTTGATAAGTTACCTCAGTATGCATCTAAGACAGTGTTACTGGACAAATATTGTTTTATAAATGTATAATTTGAATTACATTGTGTCAAAAACCTCCCCCTTGGGTACTGTCAAACTGCATCACAAAGGAATGAATTCCCATTTGCAACTTCAGGCTCGTACTGGTTTGTAGGGCAATAGGCCCATGGGCCAGCCAAAAATGCAAAATGCTTCTGTGGGGCAGTTTTTGGGTTCACAGTGGGGCACTTTATTTTCTAATGTGGGCCAGTTTGATGAGTTACTTCACTATGCAGTTTATTAATGTTGACAGTGTTGCGGAAGGAATAATGTTTTAAAAATGTACAATTTGCATCACATTTTCACACATGGACACATTGATCATTAAAATGTATAGTAAAATGTTCTTGTGTGCTGTTGGCGACATGGAATTTTCATGTTCCCCTTTAGAACTGATTGTAAACTTTATGGTTTTTTGGTCTGTTTTTCTGCTGCAAATGCACTATTTCAACCCCATATTTGCAAACAATTTCTTGGGAGGAAACCCTCCCTCCGTACCCACCCTAGATCCTTATAGATCCCTCGCTACGCTCAGCCGCCCCCACTATGTCAGGAAAATATGAACACCTACACACTGAAAGAAATAACAAGCAACTGACCTTTGATCATTTATGATGGAGACATTCCCTTGGATACTCACTGCCCCTGGCACCAAAAGTTATCTTTGGGACTGCATAGTACATCACTACATGTGATGCTATTGTGTCAAAGGTCACACAATATCTCTTTGTAATATGATACTACTTTGGGTGAGGTTGTTGACTTTTGGCTCAAAGGCCCACTGGGTGACAAAAAGTTAATCTTCTGCCCCACATTCAAAAAGGTTGGACAAGCCTGGTTTAGACAGTTCTACTTTAAACAGACCTCTTTTCACCAGGTGTTCATTTCGTCAAGTCCTTGATGTTTTGGAGTTTTTAGAAAATATTGGAAGACTGTTACAAAGTAAGGTGGAGCTTGCTGTAACAGAGCTCTTGAGGATCGGGTCTGTGATTGTCATATGTAGAGAGCATGGCATGTACAGGCCGCTAAAGAACACACTTTAGAGTATGGTTGTGGCAAAGAAGAGGTGTTGGCTGTGGGACTTTAACTATGGCACCTTCACCATCTGTATGGCTGCGATCATTATGGGTCCGTTGGAGGCTAGAACTGTTACCAATGGTTACATACAGACAAAAGCTTTGTAGGTCCACAAAGTTCTGGGTATACCCACTGACATCATGGTTGGTTCCAATGAGTACATTTATATCAGGATTACTTCGGAGTACTGATCAAAATTCTGTATAATGAAGGCAGGCTTCTTAAATATTTTCTCCCAGGTGACACCTCCAATAAAAACACGGTGTACAGTTTACATCATGATCAGCACTATTACGGTATCTTAAACCTACATGGTTTCCTTGGGGCTAGGAATTTATGCCCACATTTCTGCCACATATAAAGCAACAATATGGCTCACATGTGTCAATTCCATTGTCACATGTGCCAGAGAGATGGATGCGTGGCGTTTACTGAATCAGGTTTTAAATGCCCCAAGTGCAAAATGTTTGCCAGATCTAAAGAATGTCTTAAAAAACACACTGAGAAACCATCTCAAGGTTTAGCAGAATGCCATCTCAAAATGTGTCTCCTGTGGCCGTTTTATAAGAGCTAATCATGAATGTAAAGGTCAGATATGCACCAGGCGTAAAATTGGAGTGGTCTCGATGGGGGACCTTCTGTGTTTCATGACCTCTCCCAAAGAGGTGCACGAAACAGAATAATACACTGTCTTTGATATGGAGTGCATGCAAGATGCAGGTATTCATATTCCAAACTATATTAATGCCAGACATTTCACTGGGGATAAGAATTGGGAATTTGAAGGCCTAGACGCAGTAGTCTTTTTATTCCCAACTTTGTGGCTCAGAAATTCAGGGGCTATAGCTTTTTGGCTCACAACAGTCATGGAAAGGATGGTTGTTTCCTAATACAAGCAATGATTCAAGGAAGAGTATCCACAAAGCTCATAATGCAGGCTGCAAAACTAAAGCTCCTCAAGGTATCAGACCTTAAAATCTGCTTTATTTACAGTTGGAATGTTTTGCCTCTGGAGTTAAATAAGCTGCCTAAAGCTTTTGGCTTCCTAGATTTTCCACATTTCTTGAACACCAAACAGAATCAAAATTACGTGGGACCTATTCACCCTGTGGAGTGTTATGGTTCTGAATTACTGATGTCTGACGAGAAAGAAGCATTTCTTAAATGGTAGTCAGAGGCCCATAAAGATGTTTTGATTTTAAGAGGGAACAAAAAAGCTATAGTTGTGAAGATGTATATATTTTGAGAACTGGATGTAACATTTTTAGAGTCTGTATCATTGAGCGGACCCGAAAAGTGCACATTCGGAAAACGGGGAGCCCCAGAAATGGCAAAATGTGTTACTTATGTAGAACCCTTCATTTTTATTAAGCTATCTAGCATGTGTATGAGTATATACAAACAGTTGTTCTAGATCCCAAAACATTAGCCCATGTACCACTAGACCTGTACAACGGCAAAAAAATGCACTTCTCCACACCTTCCATACAGTGGCTGATGTTTGTGTCCGATCAGGACACTGTAGCTATACAACACCCTCTCTGTGGAGGGGAAAAAAAGTTTGGCCCCTATTTTCTAGCCGGTTATTATTATTTAAATGGTGAGGCCCTGGCCTATGAATTTAATGGCTGTTTTTTTCACGGGTGCCCCCCGTGCTATAATAAAGAGGATTATCATACCTTGACAGACTGTATTTGTATTTTGTATTTTGTTTATTTATATTGCGCACCCTGCCCAAGGGCATCAGGGTGCATGTTTAAGATGCAGTTACAAGTTACAGTAATAGGTACATTACATTTATACATATCTACAGTGACAATAAGACATTTGAACAGAGAACAAAACAGAACAATGTATACAATATGTACAGTGCGCAGACAGTTTACTGCTACCAGTTGCCTATCTTAGAGTGGGGTGGCCAGAGCATCCTGTTCATAAAGCCACAGTTTGGTTTTATTTTTGAAGGATTGGAAGGCAGGAACATTTCTGAGAGCATTCAGTAGAGAGTTCCACAGATTGGCCGCCAGAACTGGGAAGCTCGCGCCTTTGGCTGTCTGCATCTTGAAACTGGGAATGGTTAGGGTGTGAACCTGTGCCGAGCGAAGTGGTCTGGTTGCAGTGTGTTGTGTAAAGCGCGTGAACAATTAGGCGGGTGCTGCGTTCTGCAGGGCTTTGTATGTTAGGGTGAATGCTTTGAGGGAAATGCGGTGAGTAATGGGTAACCAATGCAAGTTGCGTCTAGTGGATGAGATGTGGGAGCGCCTGGGGACATTGAGAGCTGCCCATATGGCATTGTTCTGTGTGACTTGGAGTTTATCAAGATTTCTTTGGCTCCTCCCTAGATTTAGGGCATTACAATAATCGATTTTGGACATGATGAGGGTTCTAGCAAGAATTAAACAGTTGCCCGTTGTCAAAAAGGGACGGCACGCTGTGATCAGTTTACAGGTATAGGCAGACGCTGAGGTAACTGAATTAGTGTGTCTGTTGAGAGAAGGGATGGAGTCTAGGTAAATACCAAGTGTTTTTTGTAACATTAGTGACTTTAATAATGTTGCCATCGATAATGAAAGATTTGTATTTAGAGTCTAGTTTAGCAAGTCTGAACTGAGAGCCTAGAATGAGTAACTCAGTTTTTTCATCATTGAGGCATAGCCCGTGATGAGCCATCCAGGCCTGGATGACGGTGTAGACTGAATTTAGTGCTTTGACATCAGTTACATAATCGGCAGTGATATGGATGAGTATCTGGGTGTCGTCTGCGTAATTGGTGTGGGAGACACCCAGATAGTCCAGTATATCAAGGAGCGGTTTAGTAAATACGTTATAAAGCGTGGAAGAAACACAAGAGCCTTGCAGGACTCCATACGGGACATGTGCTGAGTCAGCTGCAGCTAGGGGGGAGAAGACCCTCATGGATCTGTTTGCAAGGAAAGAGCTGATCCAGGATATCGCTGCGTCGGAGAAGTGAGCAGCAATCTTGAGATGATGACAGAGGATTTGATGATCAACCAAATCAAAGGCCGCTGAAAGATCTAGGAGGAGCAAAAGTGCTTGTTTGCCTTTGTCTTTCAGGTCCTCGATTTGGGTTTTCAGATCAATCAGGGCACTTTCTGTGCCGTGTCTGGGAGGGAAACCAGATTGTCTAAGCCCTAATAAGTTGTTGGTATCAAGATATTCCTGGATTTGGAGATAGGCTGCTCGGTCCAGAATTTTGAGTGGGTAAGGCACCGTGGAGATGGGCCTGTAGTTAGCTGGGTTGCTAGGATCTAGGTTAGGTTTTTTGATAAGAGGTATGACCCAAGCATCTTTAAGGTTATCTGGTACAGAGCCCGATTTGAAGGAGGCATTAATGAAGGTGGTACTGAAAGGGGCGAGGTCATGTGCAGCTTCCTTTAGGAGTAAGGGCAAGCATCTCCTTGGCAATTGGAAGGCTTGAGCTTCCGGGTGATATTTTCAACTTCCTTAATGGAAAGGGGGGTGAAGCTAAAAGCTTTGAAGGAGTGCTTGGGTGTGTGAGTTTTATAAAATGAGGGGTAACCCATTGAGTCTGAGAGGTGGCTTTTTTGGAATCAATTTTGGCTTGTAGCAAGGCAATTTTGTCTAATAGTGCCTTTTAGATGTTAGAGCACCACTCAGCGTCAGGGGTTCACGTGACAAGAGGGGCAACTGGAGACTCAAGTTCCTTGAAGATCTTAAAGAGTTCCTTGGTGTTTGATTGTGCTTGTATAATCCTATTGTTATACACTTCTTTTTTAGCTGATAGGATAGCTTCTTTGTATGTAAGGGAAGCTGTGGTAAGGATGTTTTTATTGGCAAGCGAGGGTAAGCTTTTCCAATGGGCCTCAGCTTTTCTTTTTTCTTTGCGCAGTTCACAAAGGTGAGGAGTATACCAGGAATTAAGGTCATTGCAAGGTTTTTGTTTGTGCAGTTTAAGAGGGGCAATTGTGTTAAGAGCTTTTAAATTAACACGGTTGTAGGTATACTAGGACAGTAGGGTCAGAGCACGTAGATGTAGCAGCGTTCAATAAGGAGAGGATAAGTGGGAGTAATTTCTCAGCCAAGATATCCTTCTTGTTGCGAGTATAGGTAGACGGGGCAAGGTCAGGTTTGTCAATAGGTGGGCTGGAATTGATGGAGAACAAAATTATGTGGTGATCAGACCAAGCACATGGAGAGATAACGGTTATGTTGAGCGCACAGTTCATCTCAGAGACCCAGTCAAGGGTGCGCCCCTTGATATGGGTGGGTTCTCTAATATGTTGGGTAAGGCCGAAGTCAGTCAGAGCACTGGCCAAGTCAGTGGCTTTAGCATCATTAGTGTCTAGGTATCCTAAATTAATGTCACCCAATAATATGACTTGAGAATTAGGCTTGGTGCTTGTAGCTAGTATAGAAGAGATGTCCTTCATGAAGGAGGAGGTGGGTCCCGGTGGCCTGTACATGAGATGCACTGATGCGGTGTGATTGGGTGAAATCAGTATTTTGACAGAGAGGAGTTCCGCTGAAGGCACCTGCAAGCTGTTGACTGCTCTGATGTTTAACAAACTCTTAAATATAAAGGCTAAACCGCCCCCTTTGGTTTGGTTAGTATCCCTGCCGCACCTGATGATGGAGTAGTTGTTGGGGATGGCCAAAGTCAAGGCAGGGCCTGAGGCTGCGTGCAACCACGTTTCAGTGATTGCAAGAAAGTCAAGATTTTCATGGGAGATAAGATCAGCAATGTCTAGTGCGTGGGTGGGGACAGAGCGAGCATTAATGAGTGCACCTTTGAGTTTAGTGGCAGTGTCAGGCTTCTGTGCGGGGAGAGCTGTATCAGTTTTGGGAGTCGGTGGAGCAGTGGTGCTAAACATGCTAGGGTTGGTAATTTTGTCAGTAGAGGTGTTATTCCGGTGATAGGACCAGTGGTAACATATGGATGCTAATCTGAGGTTTCTGACCGAAGTTGCACAAGGTTGACTAGGTAGGTTAGGTATGGTCGGTTTGGCCGGTCGAGTTTTTAGTGGCGATTGTATCAGCCAGCGATAGGGACTCGCAGGGACTTGCAGCGAGGTACAGGGGGGCTGTGTCCGGCACAATGTTGTGCCTGAAGGGTGATGTTGAGTTATTGGACGTGGTGGATTGGATGCCAAGTATGTGGTGCAGGCGTGACCAGATCCTAAAGTTCCTAGGGAGGGTAGGGCAAGGTTGGTTAGGGGTAGGTCTGGTGGTGAAGTGTTGTAGGCAAAACAGAAAGGTGATGCTGGAAGGTTTTGAATTAATCATAACCATGGGCAAAGCTCTGGGCAACCCTCCAGATCATCGTTTTTCAGCCTGCCAAGCCATTTCAGAAGGGGAAAAACCATATGCAAATCAGGCTTGGTCCTACACAAAAGGGGCAGTCCAGCCTCAACTGCTAGGTCACATCCCTTCTGCACGAGACCAAAAGCATCCCCAGACATGTTTCAGCCTTGTTGGGCATCATCAGTGAGGAGTAGCTTGGGTCTCTAGGCCCGGCAGTCTCGGGACCCACGTCTGGGCATATCCGTCCCACTCGGGGTGACTTTGGCAAAACAAAAGGTGATGGCTGGAAGGTTTTGAATTAATCATAACCACGGGCAAAGCTCTGGGCAACCCTCCAGATCATCGTTTTTCAGCCTGCCAAGCCATTACATAAGGGGAAAAACCATATGCAAATCAGGCTTGGTCCTACCCAAAAGGGGCAGTCCAGCCCGAACTGCTAGGTCACATCCCTTCTGCACAAGACCACAAGCATCCCCAGACATGTTTCAGAACCTTCCACCCATTACTTTTGTGCTTATTGTTTGTCTCACTATGTGAGAGAGGGTATGCCCAGACGTGGGTCCCTTGCTGGCTGCGCCATAGGGAACCAAGCTCCACCTCACTGAGGAGGCCCAACAAGGCCGAAACATGTCTGGGTTGCTTGTGTTTTCATGCAGAGGGGACCTGGCTTAGCAGTTTGGGCTGGGCTGCTACCATTGATGGCAGTACCTGACTGATTTGCATATGGTTGGACCCCTTTTGCAATGGCGCAGATGGGCTAAAAAATGGTGGTGTGGAAGGTGGCCCAGAGCAATGCCGGTGGTTCAGATTCATTCAGAACCTTCCACCCATCACTTTTGGGCTTATTGTTTGTCTCACTATGTGAGAGAGGGTATGCCCAGACGTGGGTGCCTGGCTGGCTGCTCCATAGGGAACCAAGTTGCACCTCACTGAGGAGGCCAACAAGGCTGAAACATGTCTGGGGTTGCTTGTGTTTCCGTGCAGAGGGGCCCTGGCCTAGCAGTTCGGGCTGGGCTGCTACCATTGGTGGCAGTACCTGACTGATTTGCATATGGCTGGACCCCTTTTGCAATGGCGCAGACAGGCTAAAAAACGGTGTTGTGGAAGGTGGCCCAGAGCAATGCCAGTAGTTCAGATTAATTCAGAACCTTCCACCCATCACTTTTGTGCTTATTGTTTGTCTCACTATGTGATAGAGGGTATGCCCAGACATGGGTCCCTTGCTGGCTGTGCCATAGGGAACCAAGCTGCACCTCACTTATGGTGAAGTGTTGTAGCCAGAGAGCCGGTGAGTTTAAATAGGGATTGTGATCTGACATGATGAGTGGGGGTGGTGGCACGTGAGCTGTACATATGACCACTTACATAGAACACTTTAAAAAAGTATGTTCTTGAGAACCAAGGTTTAAGCATCATAACGCGTTGGGAGCATGAGTGGGTGGATACATTGAAAAACAATGAGAGATTAAAACATTTCTCAAACAGAAAAATCTACCAGAACCCCTAAAACGATGTGACACTCTTTCTTGTGGGCATACTGATGCCTGCAAATTCTACCATCAGATAGTGCCTGGTGAAAAGATACATTACTATGACTTTACCAGTCTCTACCCCTTTCTGAACAATTCAAAGCCCTATCTGCCAGGGCATCCCTGCATCATCTATGAAGATTTTGGGGATGTTAAACAGTATTTTGGGCTGATTAAATGCCAGGTTTACCCAAATAAGAAATGTTATTTTCCGATGCTCCCACATAGGTAGCTGGAAAATTAATGTTCCCTCTATGTATGACCTGCGCAGAGTCAAAATAAACTGAAAAATGCACACAAAGTGATGATGAGAGGTCCATCACGGGTACCTGGTACACAGTTGAGCTGGAAGTGGCCTTGCAGAAGGGTATTGACTGCAAAGGGTTCATGAAATATGGCATTTTGCAAAGGTTATGATAAAAATCTTTTGTGGTAACATGAGCGTGTTCCTGCATGATAAACAGAAGGCCTCACGATACCCTGAAAGTTGCAAGGTGTATTGCAAACATCAGGGGAGCCATTTGAGAACCAAATTCATAAAAAAAAAAATCCAGACATCAGTTAGCTAAACTGTGTTTAAACTCCTTGCTCAGAGAAACATTCTCCCAAACACAATGGTTATAACTATCTCCGACAAACTGACTGCTTACCTTTTTTGACTCGAGCTATGACCTTTCAAGACTACAGTTCATAGATGAGGAAACAGCGTGCCTCCGCTGGAACTACGATGAAGAGTACCCAACCTGCTCCAACAACGTAAACCTTTTTATCACCTGCTTCACAACCGTGGATGCCCGTTTTGGGTCATAAAAAGTAATTGAGCCCTCGAAGAACACTGTTCCTACAATGATACTGACACTGTAGTTTTTGTCAGTTCCACCAGTCAGGAGAAACCCCATTGGGTGATTATCTGGGTGATTTAACAAGAAAACTAGCTCTGGGTGAACACATTGTAGAATTTGTTCCTGCAGGTTGCAAAACCTATTCATATCGTACATCCACTAGAGCGGTCCGTATGAAGGTAAATGGTGTCAGTTGAACGTTAGTAACAGCATGAAAATCAATTTTGATAGCTTGTAGGAGCTAGTGCTTGAGTACAGCTACAGCTATTGAAAAGGGAGCATCGCGTACAATGGACACAAGGTTACAACACCGTTTTTCAAGTGTATTAGCTGGCCATTTTAGTTGCGGTAAAAGCTATTTTATTAAATAGCTTTTAGAACCCCACAGTTATGATACTTGTGCCAAATAACATTGTGTGGTACTACTCATGTTGGCAACCCCTGTATAATGATTTGTCTACTAAACTGTTTTTATTTTTTTTTATTTGATTTGGCTGAGTAAATCAACCTTTCAAACAGTACAAATTACCAACAAAAATCAGACTTAATTTACAAAATTTCATACATTTTAGACCTAATTTAAACCAATTTTAAAATAAAATATATACGAATTTTCAAATTTACAAAACTTTACATTCTTAGTTCATTTGATCAGGAATCACATGGTTAACATTTGGACAGAGGAATTCATATTGGTTAATAGATCATTCCAAATGTTTTCATTAAGATGATGTATTTAAAAATTACATTTTGCATGGAAATATTTACACCTCACGCAATTCAGTGCTGGATACTCAACCACTAAATGGCATAATGTCTCAATTACTTGGTGATTGAGACAGTATATACAAAAAGTTTGATCTTGAGACACCAGTTGTCTTCTTCCCAAAATCTGTCTTGTCAAACACAAGTTTAGACAAATTTGCATCAACTGAGCCCTCACAAAACTGGAGGGACATTTGATTAAGTAAGGTTCAGGACAATGCATTTTTTTATGAGAGGACTTAACCAGTTCACAGTCCACATATTCTAAGCATTGTTTGCATGTGTTTATCCAGTCAAAGCGATATAGTTTCAGTTTTGCCTTCGTTGGATTCATCAACAATAGTTCTATAGAAATATCAGCTTTGACTAAGATGTCTAAAACGCACTCAGCCCATTTCTTCGGAAATTTCTTATCAGAGGTTATCAGATAATTGGCTAACACACCCAAAACATTGTGAGCTGAGGCTCCAATTAGACATTTTCGATAGAGGGAGCAGAATTTCCACAGTACTTGGCAAAACACAGAAGTTAGACCTAGTTTGTAACAAATCATTGGGATTGGAGTACATTGCGGCAATCCCAAAAATCCCTTCAAAAATTGAGATTCAAGACGGTCCCAAAAGGCTCTTGGCTTTGGTGCTACCGTCTCGGCCCCGTAAATGAGTATGGGTGTTACTTTTTGTAGGAAGAAGGTAATTATATGGATTCATGTAAATTTACGGTATCTAAACAATAAAATTTTAGCTTGTGATGTTAACGAGTGATTTTTCGCGTCAAGGGTTACACAGCAAATGTCATCATTCATAACTTCTGTAGATGGAAGACCCAAGTATCTATATTGCTGTACTGCAATTAATTCCTGGTTATACAAGGACCAGGTAAATGTGCATGTTTTTTTAATTGCAGTTTTGTGACACACTACAAATTGGGTTTTTTCAAGATTGACAAATAAATTGTTCTCGGTGACATATTCCTGCAATTTGTTTAAAAGATTTTGAAGGCCATAAGGTGTACATGACAGTAACACCAAATCACCGGCATATAAAAGCCAAGTAACTTTCTGTTTACCTAGTTTGGGTGAATCAGAAATTGCACTCTCGAATGTGAGACCAATATCTACCAGAAAGAAATTGAATAATGTAGAGGCTAGAATGCACCCTTGCTTTAGGCCTCGCTCGGTGGGAATTATGGCTGTAAGTAGCCCTTCTAAAGACAATCTCACTTGCAAGGAAGTGTGGGAATGCAAAAGTTTTATTAATGTGAGAATTGAAGAGGGACACCCATGCTAGTGAAGTTTTTTAAACAGAAGTTGGCGATCAATCGAATCGAATGCAATGCTGAAGTCAACAAAAGCAACATAGAGATTGCGATTTTCATTGACATATTTATGTTTGACCAAGTTGGGCACAAGGATATTAGGTGCACTGCCAATTCCTCTAACAAAGCCAGACTGAAACGGTTCTCTTTTACATTCATGCTCCATCCATTCGTTTAACTCTCGCAAAATAATAATAATAGTGTAATGTCTACTAAACTACCTCCTCTGAAATTTGTGGAAAGTTTACCAGTTTGTCTGAATGGGTTTGCTACTTCCGGACCTTGTAAATATGATCATCATAGGTGATTTGATGATGGAGGGTGGGCATAGCTCTGAAATGGAAAAAAACATTCATACACTAGTGTCGCCTTTGTGACCTTAGCATCTGTTACATTGTTCAGGATTTGTTATATCCATTGAAGCACTCAAAAAAGAAACAGAGGCATGGCTTGTGAAGGACATTTCTATTTTATTTTCATTACAGATATTATAAATATAGGGTCTGACATAGCATAACCAATTGTGATATGTTTTCTGCAGCATTATAAATGGCGTTATATAGACCCACCTGTTCACCCCCCATATAACTCTGCATGCATACAAGACTCGACATTTAAAATTTCATACAACTCACGGTCCTGTAAAACAATTCCTTTAATGTTAAAGTAGTGTTCATAAAACTGATCCAGGAGCTGCTGCAATACCGCTCTAGGGTCTAGGTATAGAGAGCCCACATCTTATTTAAACACATGCCAGTATTCAACCAATAAAGGCAGCCAGGTGTTGGTACATGTGTTACCTATACACATTATACTTTTACAAGGCAGACTGCGCTGGGTGTTGGTACCTGTTGGGTGATTTCAGATATTCTCTCTTTCAGCATAGCTTATAACAGGTTTTCCAAAAAATATATGTCCTGTCTTCAGTTTAAGTTCCACAAGCATTTCATAACCTTCATAAGCTATATCCTGGAAACACATATACACATATAAGGACTACATTCATTGTATTTGTTTTCTCTTTAAAAAAGCTTCCAGCGTATCAGGTTCTTGTTATGGGTCTTCCTAAAAATGTATAGGTCACAAAAATCTTTTTGCATTGTATTTATTTATGTATTGTTTATTTATATATACAGGTGAAGTGCTTCATGGCGCTTCATGGTGGGAAGGTAACAAGGGAATACAGTAATCATTCTTAGGCCTTGAAGATTCCAAATGATCTAAACAGAAAAAACTTGCATACTAGGTCTGATGACATTTCTCCTAGTGCAATTGTATGAAGTGGTACAGTTGAGAACAAGCTCAGTAGAGGGGACAGAAAATGGTGGGGGGTTGAGGGGGAAAAGGACAGACAAACTAATTGGTACTGGTACATTTAGGTCCTGTATGAGTACAGATGGATGTGCAGCGATGGGGGAGTGGAAGGAGCAAGGAGTCCGGTCCAGCAGGGCCCTGGTTTAATTGCAGAGAGGTTGCCCACTCAAGGAGCATAAGCTGAAAGTACAGTAGTGTATAAACTGCAGCAGCCTGGAGGCAAGTGGAAAAGACTCGCAGGGGAGCCTGAGGCTGGTAGACTCTGGAGGTGAACCAGGCAACCAGTCAGTACAACTGAACAGTGTTAGGGAAGAGAAGGAAGGTGAAGAAAAAACAAAGGAGGTTAGCAGTGGAGATTGAGAGAGAAGGAGGAAGAGAAAAGGAATGTCTTGAGGAGTTTCTGGAACTTAAGGTGCACAGGCTCAAGATGGAGAGAGGCAGGGAGGGTGTTCCAGAAGGAAGCACCCACAGAGGATAAAGATATACCCACAAATCTATGTTTGTGAAAATGGCACACCCGCAGAGAGTTGCAGGAGGATGAGCGGAGGTCTCTAGAGGGAGAGTATTTAGGAAGAGAGCATTGTAGATATCGCGGGTCCCATCCGCAGAAAGCCTTTGGTTTATGCAGAGGGTCTTGTACTTGATCCTTCCAGCTACAGGGAACCAGTGGAGGGATTTCAGAGCCAGAGAGATGCCGTCTCAGGGCTTGAAGCCTAGGATAAGTCTTGCAGTTCTGTTCTGGATGGGTTGTAGAGGACGAAGAGTGGAAGTAGGAAGATTGAGAAAGAGGCTGTTGCAATAGTTCAACCTAGCGAGAACCAGGGCTCTTGAGGTGATGAGCCTCTGGGGGAAAGTGAGAAAAGGTAGAATACTTCTGGGGAGGTGCAGTTGGTAGTTGGACTTTTGGAGATGTCTGAGATGTACATGTGAGAAGAGAAGGAGAGAGCAGAGTCGAAGATGACCCCAGGATGTTTTGCCTCATTGGTAGGTGGGAGCGCAGGGCCAAGGCAGGCAGGCCAGTGAGAAAGTGGAAAAGCGGGAGCAGGGCTCCCAATGAGGATGAGCCTGAAATACAGATAGACAGTCAGGGATGAGTGAGAAGGATGAGGAAGCTGAGGGTAGCCTAAAAGAGAGCTGTGTGTCATCCGCATAACACTGAAAGTTAGAGGTAAAGGTAGAGATCCTGTGGGCCTAGGGGGGCATGTAGGTATTGAAGAACCAGGGGAAAGGTTAGATACCTGGGGACACCACAAGTAGAGAGAGTGGTAGAGGAGAGAAAGGACCCGAGTTCTACCTTTGAGGGCCGGTCAGGGAGAAAGGTTGTGAGCCATGACCAGGGTATCACAGAGATGGGTGATCAGGATGTTTTGGTTTAGCATATCGAAAGCAGAAGAGAGGTTGAGAAGAATGAGGACAGAAGGAGAGATGGAGTCAAGATCTGAAAGCAAGTCTATACAAGTGTTCAGAAGAGCAGTTTCCATGCCTATGTGTACTCTAAAGCCAGACTGATCGTCATGGAGACAACCAACAGATGTAGTGTGGAGGATTACTTGAGTGATAGCTAGCTTCTCCAGGAGTTTTCTCAGGAGAAGGGTGATGGAGATCGGGCAATAGTTTGCTGGAATGGACTGGTTTTCTTTTTAGCAGAGGATGCACAAGAGTGTGTTTTAGAAGAGAGGGGAAAACTGCAGTGGCGAAAGAGAGGTTGCAGAGGTCAGCCAAGGCTGGAGCAAGAGGGTCAATATTGTCCTTGATATTTTTGGAGGGCCAGGGTTCCACCTGTTTGGAGGAGGCTTTCATAGACCGGACTTGTCTAGGGACCTCATCAGGTGTGACATGGGAAAGGTAGGAGAGAAGAGTGAGAGGGGTGGGGATGGCTGAGGGGGCCAAAGAGATTTTGGTGCCGGGGGTGCAGAAGAGAGAGAGGACAGGATGTCCTGTGTTTTTGTGGTGAAGTGTGCAGCCAGGGCCGAACAAAGGGCCTCGGTAGGTGTAGTAGAGGATGCAGCTGTGAAAGGGTTTGCCAGTCCTTACAGACTTTGAAAAGCTTGTCCGTCTTGTTAGATGCCACAGAGATGCTGGCTTGAAAGTAGACTCTATTCTTGGAGCGGATGCAGAGTTTATATTGTCTATGAATAAAGCAGGAGGCCAGTTTGTCAGAGGGTGTACCTGAATATCCCCATTTCCATTCTGCTGCTCTGCACTTGCATTTAAGGGCAGCCAGATCAGAATCATACCAAGATTTGCACTTTTTGGCAGGCTTCAGTCAGACCCTCATGACAGAGGCAAGAATGTCAAGAGTGTCGGAGATGGAATAATGAAAGTTGGTGAGGAATGTATCAGGGTGGGAGTCAGCCGCAAGAGTAGAAGGAGGAGAGTAGGTGGAGGCAAAAGTAGCTGCTGATACTTTTTTCATGGGTCAGATGACATTGAAGGCAAGAGGTGGTGTAGGGTGTTCTATTGCCAAAGGAGAAGAGAGCTTCAAGTGAGAAGAGAGAAGAGAATGATCTGTCCATGTGAGTGAAGTAGTGAGAGGAATAGAAAGTGGGATGTCTATGGTGATGAGAGCATCCAAGGTTTGGCCAGCAGTGTGTGTTGGACCAGAGGGTAGAATGTAAATAGAAAGGGAGTCACATAAGTTTTGCAAAGTACCTGAAGAGTCAGGAGAGTCAAGATGGATATTAAGATCCCCCAGAAGGAGGAGTTGGGAAGAGGAGGAGAGGAAAGAAGAGGCCAGGTCAGCCCATTCCGAGTGGAAGAGGGTGGACTGGCCTGGCAGCTGATAGAAGGTGACCAGAGTAAGAGAGGCAACAGGTGAGAGAGAGAGCCAGCAGACCAGGCATTTAACGGAGGACTAGACCTGAATAGGAATATTGGAAACAGAGGTCAACTCAGGAAAGATCAAGACTACTCCACCTCTTTTAGGCCTGGGCACGGAGAGGATCTTGCAACCTTCTTGGAGGAGTGTGTCAAAACTTGTGACAGAGCTGTCCTTACACCATGTCTCAGTAAGAGCAACACAATCAAAGGTCTAAGAGTTCCAGGAGCTGGCAGATGTCAGAGGAGTGCTTGACATCAGAGCGAGAGTTTAGTGTGGTGACATGGAGCAGGTCACCACTTTTGAAGGATTTACGTGGGCGGAAGCAGGGGAAAGAGGTCATCCCAGCCAGTGGCAAGAACGCCGGAGAGATAAAGATAGGAGGAGGCAGAGAAGGCAAGGGAGCTCCAGATGCAGTGGCAGTGGGTGGCCAGGGCAGCATGGTGGAGGGGACTGATGAGGTTGTCAGTGTAGTCTGGGTAGGCAAGGGAGCCTGTACAGTTGAGAGTGACAGTGGTGGAGTTGTGAGGTTGGTAGGAGGCAAGGTAGCCAGGGTGGGCATAGTCAGCAAGGGAGCCTGGGCAGCCATAGAGGCAGGTGGCAAGGGAGCCCGTGAAGAGAAAACGTGAAAGTTGATAAGGCAAGGAGGAGCCTATCAAAAAGTAAGAGGTTGGGTTGAGACCCTTGTACTAGGATGGTACCATTTCGATGGACATTTGTGATGGCTGTGGAAGGGGAGGCAAGAAGGGCCTCCCAGGGGGTGCCACCATGTAAGTGTGTGGAAGAGTAAGGAGAGAACAAAGCATCCATATGGGGAGTCCATACATCGCGAGAAGGAACAACAAAGAGGATGTCAGTGAGATTCTCTGTGGCAGAAGCACTAAGGTAGGGGGTAGCGATGAGAAGGCCTGGGTTGGAGGAAAGTATGTCCTTCTTGAGTTTGTTCCTGCCAGGCTTAGTGGGAGGTGAAGGATCGGAGATGGAAACATAGTTAGAGTAGATGGGGAAGATAGAAAGTGCCATAGTGAGGGGCACAGAGTGTGGTACTCTCAAGCAGGCAGATCAATTGGGGTATATGGGAGGAGGAAGGCAAGAAGGGAGCAAGCACACAAGGAGACACAGGCAGGATAGCGAAGACACAATGTGAGATGACGAGGGTAAGGGAACAGATAGCAGACCAGCAGAGAACAGAAGGGGTAAACCTGTCAAACAAATTCTCATGAAAAGCAGAATGTTAACAGAGCTAAAAAACAATTTTGAGCAGAAGCAAGACAATCTGGATGTGCACACAGCTAAATTCGATTTGAAGCAGTAGCAATACAGTCAGGATGTGCATGCAATTAAATTCGATTTTAAGCAGCAGCAAGAAAATCCGGGTGTGCACACCGCTACATTCGATATTAAACAGCAGCAAGACAATCAGGATGTGCACACAGATAAATTCAATTTTAAACAGCAGCAAGACAATCAGAATGTGCTAATTGCAAAACATGACTTTAAACAGAAGCAAGACAATCCGCATGTGCAAACAGCTAAATTAGATTTTCTTTTTTAGGTCAAACCAGTATAACAGCACAAAAGTACAGGGATGTAGGCAATGGAGGTGAAAGTCCAGGAAGGAAGTGGATGTTAAAGTTTAGTGATATGATACAAAAAGAAGATAGTTTATAGAGATTGTCAGGAGAGGCACAAAGTCCAGAAGATGAAGCAAGGGGCATAGAAATAGTCTACACTTACGTGATAGCTGAGGGTGAGATCACATAGCCCATAAGCGCCTGGATAAGTTCACTGTTGTCCAAGTGCATAATGAAAGTGATAAAAGTAGTGGGGCCGGCAACGCCCAGCCAGGACCTGACAGGAACAGACAGGGCTGTAGATGTGGGTCTTTGTTGGGGGGCCGGTTTCTGCCTGCCGATGCTCCCAATTAGTTAAAGAGGAATCAGGCAGCCAATGAGGGGGCCAGGCATCCTAAGGATGGGGGCCCAACTGTACATAAACCAGGGCAGCCATTTTGAATGAAGCACTGAACACCAGGGCAAAGTAGAATAAGTGCTAAATGCCCCAGGAAAAACATCCAAGCCAGCGGGTGCGATCAAGCTAATTAATCAGGTTACCCAGTTTCTAAAAACCATGGGACTAGCCCCTTGTAAAGATCAATTTGTTTCTTCTGGATTGTGACAAACGTGTATTTCCAGCAATGTTTTTGATTAGGCACTCGCCACACTATCATGTACGCACATGCCCATTCCTTTATAGACCTATTTAAGTAGCTGCAAAACTTTATATGAATTCAACATAAAACATAACCCGCTGTAATGCACTAGCATGATAATGCAGGAGTAGACATTCAAGAGCATCCTGTTGCGCATAATCGCATTTATGCCCATAACACCAATAGTAATAATGATGCTTTAATCATGTTTTCAGTACACAGCCTGCAAAAGTCTTAACAGTTGAGGACTTGAAAAGGGTCATAGTTTCATCTTCTTTTATATCATAACTTTTAATGCGTTTTAAGCAGACACATTTTGTACAATTATTACTGCTTTGGGTTGCTGGACTTTCGATCATTTTTTAACAGCACACAGTAGAAATTGACCGTATTGAATGAAGACTGCTGACTCTCAGTGCTGTCAACTTTATCTGCTGTTTTCTGTAATTCAAAATAGAAAGCAGTTTAACTCTTAAATATGTGTTTTTAACAAGTTTTCACACAGAGACACTCACACCTTGTTACATACCAGATAGTACAGGTTACAGCCATCCGCTTCCGTCTCCATAGCATTAGAAGCATCCACAACAGCTTGTCTTCATCAGTACAAGCTCCTAGCTCTGGGGACATGGCAGCCTCTGGAAACAGCTTGCCCAGAATGCCCAAGTCCTCATACAAGGGCAATTTTAGAGTCTTCATAGACCCTTCCATAGCAATGTGGTCTGCATCTGTATAGTCTGCATTGGTTATAACAGCATCTACACCATCACAGCCTTCAGCAGCAACTTTGGAAGGGTGGGAATACGGCAACATCATATCACCTAGCTTCATCATAACAAGGCACACACACAGATCATCCTCACACTCCAGAGAATTAGCATCAGGATGTTGCGATTCCTCATCATTTATACAGGTTATTGGTGTCTGACTTTTCGGGCTTTAGTAGTTTTCAATTGTGTTCAAGTCATCACCCCTTAAGATATTCTTAGAGTAGTAGATGTACCGCTTCATGGTTCTCAGTATCATGGTTTTGTGCAAACAGGCTTCCTAAGTCTTCAAGAGCTATCTCTACTTCTCTTCAGAGCTCCTTTTGTATATACACTTGACTCCAACACTAGGGATGGCATAGTACCTACATCATTGGCACAGCACCCTAATGTATCATGACACATTTCAGGGTCAAAATTGAACTGCCTACTTCACACCTCCCCCGAACATCACAGTTTAATGCCAGTTTCATCCCCCAGAGTCCTGCCACCCTGTAAACCCAGTGACACACTTCCAGGTCTTGGGGGCATACGGCCAGGGGTCAAACACAACATCTACATAATGTTTGCATTATATTGTCACCCAATACACTGGTGCAAAGGGTACTCAAACAAGGCTTCACACAGATTACCACCAGGTCAACATGGTGATACCACCTACCCACAACCAACAGTTCTGGACTTTGGGGTGACACACATGAGGTTGCCGGCAGGATATGAGTTAGAGTGGGGTGGAATTTCAGGATGGCCCCCATAATGTCACATCCGGGATATAACTTCTTATAGGGCGGGACTTCCGGGTGCATCACATATTGTCACATCAGGGCTAGGCCTTCTAATAGGGTGGGACTTCATAGGTAAAACCCATAATATCACTTCGGGGGAAGGACTTCAGGTAGGGTGGGACTTCTGGGTGACTCACATGACGTCGCATCTGGGGAGGGACTTCCTGTAGGGTGGAACTTCCCAGTTAAAGGGCCATGGACACCTGTGTCAAATTTATTTGGTGATGAAAAGTATCATCTTATGCTACTCACAATTTAAGAGTACCATAATTTTTAATTAATTAAACATAATGCTTTTAGTTTAAGTGTTACATATGTAATGTGTAGATTTTTCATGCTGGACACTATTAGATTTTTCAGAGAGAAATTGCAAACCTAAGTTACCAGCCCAGCTTTCACAACACATTAATAACTTGTGATGAGCCATATGCTCTTTAATGTAAGTCAACTACCATTTTTCTTTTGTTTTGGTTATCTCATGCTTTAATGAGTCGCTGTTTGATTCTGGAGCAAACAAGCCCTATACAAAACACTTAAGGGATACAAATGGCTGGGCCCAGATGAAGTTATTTATATAAAGAGCACAATAAACTATCTGGTGTGAGAATATTGGCAAATCATGTCTTCAAATAATGGATAGTGCATAGTGATATAGAAAAGGATGGAAGTCCATCGTGGGCCATCTTCTAGGATGGGTTGCTCCTGGAAGATAGGCACTTAGCCTAGTCATGGCTGACATTTAGCAGCAAACATACCATTCTCGTGTAACAAATCTATGCAAATCTCAAGTAGGCAAATAAGTCCTGAGAGCAGTGTCAGAAGTAGGGGTTATCACAATGACAATCATACTCATACCTTATTCAGATAATAACACATATCCATAACAACAGTGACATACAACATAAATATAGTTACAGTAACACGTGTAAAACATTAGTAAAACATTAGTGTAAGATTTCCATAAACTACATATTAATATAAAGAGATCAATTTCATATATCATTTGTGCTTGTTCCTTGCAAACTATAAGTATGTTACAAATAATAAGACCACCCTTTGCCTGGTCAATGATTTAAAAATGGCTAAAGCCCCACTCCAACTTCACATCTGTTCTCACTAATAAAAGGTAGCAACATCTCAGCCCTTTGCTTATTGTATAAGGGACAAAAACATAAATAAAATGTAGAATTGTTTCAGAAATTGGAAAACAAACAGGACAAATATCTACAGATGATGTACTACAATTAGATGTAACACAAGCAAGTGGCAGTATGTCACATCTAAATCTTGTGTAGGGAGTCATTTTCTTTGGGTACTCTATCCAAAATAGGTAAGGTTTGCAGCATCATGAGATTTAAAAAAAAAATAGGTATCCAACACAAAGGATTTCAATAGCCCTAACAAAGGTTCAATAGACCTAACAAAGGTTCTGACATAAACTGAGCGAGCACCCAATCATCGGAGACTGTACTCAGTGTATTACTTGACATCACTGGCCTTCCTGAATTACCACTCCATAACGTATGACTCTAAACACTGAGGGCCTGACTCACAGATGCGTTTTAAACTGCGCAATCCCATTAGAAAACTTTCTGTGAATCAGGTCATTAAGCTGACTCTTAATTCCAATAAGGGTCTTAGAGATCAGAACAACTTGATCAGTGTATAATAGGATGCCCATCTTTCTGTTTACAATAGTTGGTGCATCACCATATATTTTTCTATCACTGTCTGCATCTGCACTCCACAAGGTTTTTGTGATGTCTTCCATGTCACCCTGCCCTCTTGTTTGCATGCAATGTTGGTTGTGAGTGTTGTTGTTTTTTAACGATGTATATGTTGAACTCCAAACATCTTTGTAGTAGCTAAATAACTTTATAGAGCATGGTTGAAAAAATCAGTATTTTCTCTTCTTATTCAAAACTGTATACCTTGTGATAGCAGATGATTTTGGTTGTTAAATTGTAACATTTCAAATGCCAAATGTAATATTTCTATGATTTTTACTAGGAATATGTTATACACTTGCATTTTTAGGGTGAACGATATTGGATTTCTACATTCTACCTTTGTGATATTTGCTACTTTTATAATAAATTGTGTATATTTTTTATTGTGTTGCATTATACCTGGATTTGTTGGCATGCTGCTGAAATAAAGAATTTTACTGATTTTTTTTTAAGGTGAACTCATATGTTACCACTCATGTGTGTCAAAAGAAAGTCAGTTAGACCGAACTATCTTGATGGCGAGGAACTGAACATGAGTAAATAATCTTCTTCAGTGTTTCCTTCTACTTTCTTTTTAGGTGTAACACTTTGGTGTTTTTGGCTGGAGTCCATGGTGCTTAGACCAAGTGATGTTTAATAAATTGGGCCTCATTACACGGATGGCGGTAACCATGGTGCTATTAGCACCATGGTTGCGGCCGGTATTTTACTGAGTCTGCCATGGTGAATGGCGGAATTACCGCCCTATTACAAGGTGTGTGGGGGCGGTAATTCCCCATTCACCATGGCACTTCCCCATTCCCATTTTTGCCCCCATAGGGCTCAATGGGAATGGGGAAGGCAGTAATTACGGTACTGCGAATTGCGGTACTGTAATTACCTCCAAGGTCCCTTTGCGGGTCCCGTCCTTAACGGCTGGTAGAACCAGCCGTTAAGGTAGGGTCCCACAAAAGGACCTCGTAGTAAGGCGGTAAGGGTTTACCGGCACTGGTACCCTTACCGGGACCAGTAAACCCTTACCGCCATCCGTGTAATGAGGCCCACTGAAACATTATCTTGCGTTTTAGGTTTGCTGAGACAATGGGAAGAAAGTACTGGTCTACAACCTCACATTATTTACAGTTGGGGCAAGGTACCATGTTTCCATCAACAAATGGAAAAGTCTTAAGCTGGAGCTGTGTACTGCCAGCAGTAGTCGGTTCTTTTCCTGTTCAGAGATTTACAAAATAATGTCACAGCTTTTAGGTGTGCTACAATTTGGTCTGGCAATTTTTATCAACCTGTATCTACCTTGTATAAAGGATCAGAGCTTCCAAATGATGCTTTGCAAGGCTTGTAAACATAGATCTTCATTTGGAGAGGCCAGTCTCATATCTCTGATGATGAGGCATAATCATGGTCCTGGAAGATCTTCTTTAGACCTTACAAGGATGTTTTGCAGAGCAAACGTTTATCCAGCAAGTGTGTTTTGTTCTCCAATTAATGCTCCAAGCTATTGGTTTACAGTTGTCATTATTTAGACAAATGTGGGAATGCTGTTGGTTGAGCTCTTTCATATAAAAGGGCAATCTACTAATATAATTCACATTTCCTAAACTCCATGCCAAAAGCATAGTCTTAACCTATGCCCTGCTGCATCAGTTGCCTGATCTACAGCACATGCTCTCCAATGGCACATAGTAGCATCAGAGGTCACAGATGCCCATCGGACAGCTGCAGTGAGAGTTAAGGCTCAGCAGCACATGGGCTACACTTTCGACATGTAGATCTCTTCCAAAAATGAAATAACTATGAGAATGCTAACCTGGTGGCACATTAAACTTTACATATAAGCCATACCTGAGTTTAAGGTATGGTGGCTGGCATCTCTCATAGTTATCTAAGCCACAACAATTTGACATCACAACCATGTCAGCCCTGTAAACCCCGTTCAGCAGTGAAAGCATATGTGTATTCCCACAGCCAGGCTGGCCTTGCTACTCCTAGAAAAGCCATGGCCTTGGGCGTTTACTCTTTTTGTTCCTTTGTGATGGCAGGTAACACCATCCCTAGAGAGACAGCCACACCATGGGAAGCTGCCCTGGGAACTGGAATCAAATGGCACACCCATACATAAAATGAGTAGCCTCACACCAGAGTGCTGCATGCAAAACAAAGATTAGAACATATTGGGAAAGGAAGGAGGAGGGTTATGTTTGGACAATGGGAGTTCCTGACAGATGGATGAAGGTCCCGCCATCTTGTTCCTCTCTGCCTTACTGTCACCTCCACTTCCTGCAGCACAAAGCACTTTTGCTGTGATGTCAGAAAGTAAAGTCCTCTGATTTCCAGGTCATCGATTGGATCCCTAAAACAGGCTTGCATTAGTCCAATCACCAGCAGACATTTACCTTTCCCAGTCCTTCTTTGACTCACTTTTGTATAAAAAATTAAGTATGAATTAATTGGACATCTAACCATCCCCCGGGTCCATTGGGGGTGAAATGCTGCTCGTACAAGCCATTCATCTCTGCCAAGCTGAAGGACCCCTGCAGTTGTGTGTCAGCCTTCTTCTTGTCTAAGAGCCTGACAACAAGGACCAATCTGCTCCTTCTATCCTGAGATTGGAATTCACAGCATCCTGAGAACCAAGCCAGCCACGAACCCTGTATTGTATCATGATGAACTGGTAACGACTTTTGCACCGGGTTTATCCCATTTTGAACCACAGGATCCACTTGTGCTCTTCTTGTAGAGCCTGTCACGTGCTTGGTGCGAATCACTTGCTCATTGCTGTACCCCGAATCGATCCACTGGAGTGTCACTTACTGACTTGGACCAGCAGTTAGCAAATAACATGACTGGGCTCGACTTCAAAATGCTTGTCCGAACTGTTGCCAAACTTTGAATCAAACCAAGAAAATGTCACTCGACAACCCTACTCAGTGGTACCAAAGGTCTCAAACCAGCTACACCCAAGCCAATACTGTAGAACTTGCCATCCTGCATCACTGGAATGCCAATTTCAATCCCCTCTGAGCCATTGCATTTGACTCAGCTTAACGCCAGCTCGTCACTTGATGCAACATGACTCGCCCCAACCCGAACTTGGCTTGAATCTATATTTTTATAGAACTTTCAATGGGAATTCCGCTATTTTGGACTGTTATACTTTGTTATTTGGGTTGCTACTGAATCACATCCACACCCTTCTTGAGAGCATAGCCTTCCCTCGGCCCACATTACCACAATAGACAAAGGAGGCATATCTCATTACTTTTCCTGTTTTACCTTTATGCTTGTGTTGGCTCTTGGTCTGTAGAAATGTGTGGCTGAGTTGGAGATTTAGCTTCAACACATCCTTGTACTGCTTCAGGGCAATGCAACATGTGCAATTTCTGACATAGAAATTTGGGAAACCCACATATATGGCACTACAATATTCTAAATTTCCCACCAATAAAGCTCTGGCAATAGGGCCCAGATTATCTTCATTCAAATATGGACAGTTGTGTTTTATTTATTTTTTAATAGGCGAAGGTAGCAGCAGGTATTGATTGCCTAATTAACTTGAGAAGAAAGGTATCCATGATCTTTGAAGTAGACCACCAATGGCTTTACTTTGGGATGGACTGGCAGGGAATGAGAGTCCATATGAATTGGAGATGGATGTTGGTGAAAGCTTGCATGTACATACCTCAGCAAGTTTTGGCTTACTAGTGTGGGTGTATATATGATTTTAAATAATCCAAGATAGAATTAGAGGTTTCGATATCAATGTAAACAGTGAATCTCATTTTGAATGGATTGTGTCCTCCGACGTATTCCTCAACTTTGATAATCATGTCCAACTTTGGCTGCTTCGGAAACCTTTTTCGACAGAAGGTGCCGTGCGTCAATGGCGTTGTGTCGATGTCCCTCGAAAGCCTCCATCGAGGGTGACATCATTGGGAGATATAAGTCGCATGCGTGGCGCCCGTTGGCCTCAGTTCCGTTTTTCTGCAAACGTGTTTGCTTCGGAGACTCAGCGTACCGGGCTCGTAGTTCTTTGCTACGACAACAAATCTTTGTCTTCTACTCCGACGACACCTTGCACAGGCTTTAAGGAATATAAGGAGTGTGACTCGAAAATGTCGATCACGGACCCACATTGTTCTTGCCTGTGGTGCTTGGGGGAAGGCCATGACACTGATTCCTGCTCAAAGTGCGAAGCTATGACAGGAAAAGCCCTGCAAGAACGAAAGGGGAAGTTACAGGTAAGGAAATTGTCCAAGCCCCGTAAAACCAAACCCGATCGTTCCTCAACTGTCGACTCAGGAGATCGATCTCCTCGAGGTAACAGACACAAAAAAAGATCGAGGTCACGTAGTGGTTCACGCCACTCTTCATCCTCAATGAAGCAATCAAGGAGGAGGCACCATCGGTCACCATCTTCTTCATCCTCATCGGATGAAACTCCTGAAAAAGTAAAGTGCCCCACCAAACATTCCCCATCTGAAGAATGGGAGGCATTCCGCTTGCAAATGCTGAAAATATTTGAAAGACAGGTGTGCAGCAGGGACCCCAGCTGGCCCATAGGACTGGGGGTTTCCCAAACAGCACTGTAAGATGAGTAGCAGATGAGTAGCAGCACCTTTGAGATGGATGGGGATGCAGATTAATACTCTTGCATCAAATCAATAATAACAACTCAATAGTTTGGCAAAGGGAGTCAGTTTAATGACAAGTACAAAAAACAGGGAGTTCATGAAGATCAGCAATCGCTCGATCTTCCTTCTTGCTTCAACTCCAATTAATTTCAGAAAAAACATAGTATTTATACCAAAAACTCATCACTACTGATGTGTAACTCTCAAAATTGGCATGCAATTTGATTGGTTCTAGGAAGGTAACTTTAATATAGGCACTATATCTGTATATGGTAATGGGGAAAGGGAATTGGATAAACAATGTCAGGTGGGGCAACTAAGCCCTTCCTTAAAATGGCTACTGTAAACGTCACCAAAAGTACAACGTCTCATTGGTTCTACTAACTATAGGACCATAGATTACATGGTCCACTATGATTGGGTTGGCATCAACCCCACTCATACGTTTCCACTTGCTTAGCAGTGTGCAGAATAGACCGTCAGGTGCAGGGAGATCATCTGCACCCCCAATTTCCCTCCAATTATTGCTACAATCAATCATCACTTCAGTGGTCATGTGTAAATTGTTTGTTTGTGTTTGGTCTCGAGTCTGCTTCTTGGTCTGGGAAAGTTAAGGCGTCCGTGCATGGCCAAGGTCCGTGCGTAGGTGTGAAAGTTTCATCCCCTCAGATTGCCTTGTCATGTGATTCTGACACCAATTACGACCCAGGCGGTAAGTTACCGCCTGGGCCGTGACTTTACCACCATGGCGTAAACTACGTTTATGCCATGGTGGTTGGCGGACTTACCGCCCCATTCCGAGGTTGGCGGGGCGGTAAGTCCCCAATCCCCATTTACCCTTCCCCATTCCCATTTTTGCCCCATAGGGTATAATGGGAGTGGGGAAGGCGTTAATTACGCCACCGTAAATTACGGTGGCGTAATTAACTCCATGGTCCCTTAGCGCCATGGATTTTAACACCTGCTAAAAGCAGGTGTTAAAAGCGCCATGGCGCTAAGGGACCTCGTACTCAGGCGGTAAGGGTCGGCGCTGTTAACGCTGCCGTTAACCCCTTACCGCCTGGGTCGTAATGAGGCCCCATGAAATCCTCTTATTCGTCATGCAATTTGGTGTATTTGATTTAATTCTGCCAGTCGGCTGCCATCTGTGGCTTATCTTGACCTTTTTTTAACAGGATACTCTGTTCTTCTTTTCATTAATTGTATCCACTGTTGGGCTATATCAGCCGATACGACCTTAGCATGGTTGCCTTCGTCTGAATTTCGCTCTGTCTTTAATTCTCAATTTGTTTGCTGCAAAACTCTCCTCTTGAGACCTTTAGTAACCTTTGGTTGATTCTGCTCTTGTGCATAGTGGAAGTATACTTATATAAAGTGCTCCTTGAGGTAGATGTAGGTATAGGTGGCGCTTGCCGCAATCTATCTTACTACTAAGCATAAGCAAGCCTCACGATTTCTGTGCTTCTTGCGGTTACTTTGCATATGTACACGTTTAAACTAACTGAATATCTTCATTGTGCAAGTGGCATCATTTCTGGCATCTTGACAGCACTTATTTCACTTTTAGGCTCAGGATGTCACTTATCCATGGTGTTTCCTCTCTTTTCATCATTCATAAGTCATCATATCTTCTATATATGAGTCAGTCTGGGTTCTTATGACGTCATCATTAGTCTTCCTTCAGCATCTTTTTAGCTTCTTCAGGTATTACATTCTGACAATCGTCATTCTGTCTCATTTGTTGATATGGTTTTCTCAATGGGTACCTTACTGTCCAGGTTTTCTTAGGTGTCGGTACTTCAACAGGTGCTGTTCGTCTTAAAGGTACTGGACTGAGCCCAACTGCGGCTCTATGCTGGTTTATTTGTTCATCATACATCACATATTTCGGTGTGAATGTTCCTGGTACTTCAAAATGGGCGGTTGGGGTGTGCATCATGCTTGGTACCTCCTCTACACTCCCCCCTCTGGGCAAATCATTGGCCACTATCACCTTTTCCATTGTATCCACCTTTACTTCATCCTCTGGATCCACTTTTCCTTCATTTATTTTATTTATTTATTTATATTTATATAGCGCGCAAGAAGCCCAGGGGCATTGAGGCGCTGTTACTTGCAATAACTTAGTTACATGGTACAGGCATGAAAGCGATTGTTAACACATTATGAATACTACAAGATATCATACTGTTGTTACAGATATTGCATTGGGACGTATATTACAACATATATGATAAGTATTCGTGCTAGTGTGTCGGGTCTTATGTGAAGAGGGTAGTTTTCAGAGTTTTGCGGAACGTGGTGAGGGAGGCCTCCCCTCGGATAGTGTGAGGTAGGGCATTCCAGTGAGTGGGCGCTAGATAGGGGAAGCTGGATCCGCCCGCTTTTACTCTTTTTACTAGTGGCACCGAGAGCATGTTGGTGTACGGTGATCTGGTTGGCCTGGTAGTGGAGACGGGGTGGATCCTTTGAGAGAGGTATGATGGAGCAGTGAGGTGAATGCACTTCTGGGTCAGTGTCAGGGCTTTGAATACGATCCTTTCCTTTATTGGGAGCCAGTGGGCTAGTTTTCTGGCTTCAGAGATGTGTTCTCTTTTAGCAATGCCTTGAGCTGCCCGGAGAGCATTGTTCTGTATTACTTGTAGTCTCTCTAAGTTTTTGTTGGAGGTTCCTAGAAAGAGTACGTTGCAGTAGTCTAGCCTAGAGCCGGTGATGGCTCTGGCTATGTTGGTGCAGTTCTCTTTGGAGAGAAAGGGTCTGACTGCGTTGATAAGTTTGGCATGATATGCAGCTGCTGAGGCTATTGCGCTGACATGTCTATCCATGGATAGGCTGGAGTCCAGGTAGACTCCCAGAGTTTTGACAGAGTCGGAGACCGGAATTTTAATGGAGTCAATGGTGAAGTGGCTGAATTGGGCATCTAGATTTTTTAGTGTGTCGGGGGAACCTACCAGGAGGAGTTCCGTCTTGTCAGAGTTGAGGCATAGACTGTTGTCTGCCATCCAGGCTTGGATGGTGTTGTAGAGATTGTTGAGGGTCAGGGAGTCAGTGTCATAGTTCCCTGTGAGAGTGAGGAGGATCTGCGTGTCGTCGGCGTAGTTGGTGTAGGATATGCCCATAGCGTCGAGGATGAGGAAGAGGGGTCGTGTGAAGATGTTGTATAGGGTGGGGGAGAGACAGGAGCCTTGGGGTACACCACAAAGTATAATGGTTGGTGATGCGGCGGCTAGGTCAGAGAATACTTGCATGGTTCTGTCTTGTAAGAAAGAGGTGATCCAGGCTGTGGCCTCTGGGGAGAATTTGGCAGTGGAGGAAAGGTGGTGGCATAAGACACTATAATCCACGAGGTCAAAGGCCGCGGATAGGTCAAGGAGTAGGAGAAGTGCTGGTTTACCCAAGTCTCTAGCATCGTCCATCTGGTTTTTCAGGTCAAGTAGGGCGGTTTCGGTCCCGTGTCTGGGGCGGAAGCCAAATTGGCGGAGTCCAAGGAGTTTGTTCTCTTCAATGAAGTGCTGGACCTGCAGGTAGGCTGCTTTGTCCAATATTTTGAGGAGGAATGGGACAGTGGTGATGGGTCTGTAGTTGTTGGGGGAGGTGGGATCGAGAGTTGGCTTTTTCAAAAGGGGGCATACCCAAGCTTCCTTGAGGGAGGCGGGGACTTTCCCTGTGGTAAAGGAGGCATTCACAAAGGCTGTTAGGAAGGGAGCTAGCGCTTCCGTGCAGTCTTTGATAATGGAGGCTGGGCATGCATCACCTTTGCAGTTAGAGGGTTTGATGTTCCTCATTATGTTGATGATGTCTTTTTCCTGAATGGGTTTGAAGGAGAAGGGTAGGGGGGGATCCGGGGAAGGTGGTGGGATGGGGATATGCTTATTGGGTAAGGCTTGTTTAGTGGCTAGTATTTTGTTTTTGAGGAGGCTTAATTTGGTTAGCATGGCCGTTTGTATTTCATCACACCAGTCTTTGTCTTTGGTGAAATTCTGGGGGGCGGGAGTGGGTGTCTCGAGCTCCCTGAAAATGGCGAAGATTTCTTTTGTGCTAGATTGGGCTTCCGAGATTCTGTATTCAAAGGATTTGGCCTTTGCTTGGGTGATTGCCTTTTTGTATTTGGTGGATAGGGCTTTAAAGATCATCTTGTCTTTTTCAGAGTGGGACGTTTGCCACTGTGTGAGTGCAGCTTTTTTCTCATTTCGGAGTGTGAGGAGGTCAGGGGTGAACCAAGAGTTGGAGTGGGTAGTGGGTTTGGATTTGCGAGGTTTGAGAGGGGCAATGGAGTTGATAGCTGCTTTAATGGCAACATCATAGGTTGTTGCGAGTGTTTCTGGGTCTGATGAAAAAGGTGGTCTGAAGGCTGGGCCTTGGAGGAAGGGCAGTAGCCTTTCCTTCGTGAGCTGGCGGGAGCTTCTGGCGAGGCAGGGTGGGAGCTGTTGAGGTGAGGGGGCAACAGGGGAGCTAGTGGTGAGGATGCTAAAGGTGATGATGTGGTGGTCAGACCATGGGGTGGGATTGTTTCCTGTGATGATGAGTGGGCACTTGTGCTGTGATATCCAGTCGAGTGTTCTGCCCTGGGTGTGAGTTGGGCTCAGGATGGTGTTCTTGTAGCCTAGAGCATTGAGGGCAGAGTCAAGGGATTTGGCTGCTACGTCCTTGCTATCCCGGAGCCCTAGGTTGACATCCCCAAGGAGAATAGCTTTAGACTGTTTTTTGAGGTTGTCAGAGAGGAGGTGGATGAGAGAGGCTTGAAAGTCTCCTGTTGGGCCTGGAGGGCGGTAGACAGTGTGTACAGTAATGGTGCAGTGGGGAGAGAGGGTTATTTTGACTTGGAGGTAGTCGCTGTTGTTGTTGGTCAGGGATTTCTCTACCTTTCTGATAGAGAGGCAGTCTTTGGCAATAATTGCTACACCTCCACCTTTGGAGAGACGATCTTGTCTAGTAATGGAATAGCCAGGGGGTAGGGCGAGGGAGAGCGCGGGGCCAGAGGCCTCATGTAGCCATGTTTCTGAGATCATGAGTAGATCTAAGTCCTGGGAGGTTAGGAGGTCATGGATGTCTAGAGCGTGGGCATTGATGGACCTAGCGTTAATCATGGCGCATTTCAGGTGGGGTTCAGTAGTGGCTGGGGGGGTTCATGATGAAAGAGGCTGAGGTGGAGGGGGGGTTGCGCTCTGGGTGTTAGGGGAGATACACAACACAGATTTGACACTGGGGGGCGATTTTCAGAGGTAGTGGACACATGTGGCATAGCATTTGGCACAATAGCATTCAAAATGGTGGTAGAAGAATTGCATACCGCAGATTTTACACTGGGGGGCTCATTTTCAGAGGTAGTGGACACATGTGGCATAGCATTTGGCACAATAGCATTCAAAATGGTGGTAGAAGAATTGCATACCGCAGATTTTACACTGGGGGGCTCATTTTCAGAGGTAGTGGACACATGTGGCATAGCATTTGGCACAATAGCATTCAAAATGGTGGTAGAAGAATTGCATACCGCAGATTTTACACTGGGGGGGCTCATTTTCAGAGATGGTGGACACACTTGTAGTCACATTCGTTATGGGGGCAGTACAGTAATACGAAGAGTTAAGTACTTTGTTGGTCGCTGTGTTGGTAGTACATGTAGTGGATGCAGGCTTTGAGGTTTTGCGGGGGAGCCTGGCCTTATCAGCGAGTGTAGAGGGTTGTACAGTGCGTGAGCATAGCCGTGTATTACGGGTGCTCGTGGGGATGGGCTGTGAGTTGATGACGGTTTGCAATGTACGTGCGCGCAACCTGATGCGTCTTGAGGTACAGCATTGGATAGAGAGAAGCTTGCAGGGGTGGTGCTTATTACCTTCTAGGCACGGCATCGGAATTGGGCACATGGCAGACGAGCAGCGAAGAGCTGCAAAGAGCACAGGAGGCCTTTTTTCCTGGCCTTCTCTCGTCGGCTTCGCCTCTCGGCCCTCTCCCCCTCCATTTAAAGCAGGAGGGGAGGGGCGGGCCGACGTAACAAATCAGGACCTTGGGCTGCGGCGGTGAACTTCGTGGCTCCAGCTGATCCTGTTGTTGTAGCTGGAGTCATGGAGATGCAGGCATCCATCTTAGATGGGACTGAGACGGCTGAACACGCGGCCGTGGGCGGGCTGGAGCAGCAGCCTGCTCCGAAAGTAAAGTAAACAGCTGATCTGGATTCCAGCTGGTGGGGCGGAGAAGTGCTCACAGCGGAGCTGCAAAGAGCACAGGAGGCCTTTTCTCCTGGCCTTCTCTCGTCGGCTTCGCCTCTCGGCCCTCTCCCCCTCCATTTAAAGCAGGAGGGGAGGGGAGGGCCGACGTAACAAATCAGGACCTTGGGCTGCGGCGGTGAACTTCGTGGCTCCAGCTGATCCTGTTGTTGTAGCTGGAGTCATGGAGATGCAGGCATCCATCTTAGATGGGACTGAGACGGCTGAACACGCAGCCGGGGGCGGGCTGGAGCAGCAGCCTGCTCCGAAAGTAAAGTAAACAGCTGATCTGGATTCCAGCTGGTGGGGGCGGAGAAGTGCTTGCAGCGGAGCTGCAAAGAGCACAGGAGGCCTTTTCTCCTGGCCTTCTCTCGTCGTTCATCCTCTGGGTCCACACATAGAGGTCTGAAGAAATATCTCTTTGGGGTCCATATCCTTATTACTCCCTTAAAGCTTCCTCCTGTTTTACATGCTCACCTTTGTTCCAATTCATTAGTTGGCGTTGTCCACTTGGACTACAATAGATCCACCTTCCCTCATAATCTCTATGTTTCCTTGGATATCAAAACTTTGTTCCTTCTGGTGCATAAATGCTGGCTTTCACAAAGTCTCTTATTTCTTGATCAGTCAGGTCCTTAGGCTTCCATCCTGACTCGACATCAATCATGATCTTCATCCATATGGCCTTTTTTGCATTTTTCTGGCACTGAGATATTATTATCTTGATAACAAAGAAACCAAGCAATTTCATCACCAGCAGGGCTCCTAGGAATTTGAATGCATCTGCCATCCATTGCGGAATCCTTGAAAATAGCGATCCAAACCAGCTATCATCGTCAACTTTGTCAGATTTATCAATCATCTGATTCTGTAGTTTCGTCAGCATATCTATGGCTTCTGTTAAGGTTTCATTTGCGTCATCGTGGGATGGTAAAAATGTGCAACATGATTCTCCGATTTTCGCACAACACCTGCATACATGTGATCATGTCAAGGACATATCTGTTCTGGAGAGTCATTAGTCGTATCGTCCTTAACTCTCCCTTCATTGCATTGAATCCTTCTATGGTTGTGTTGATGGTCTGCAGTAACTACCATCTGGTTATCTGCAACCATTTAGTATTTTCTCCAACCTGAACTCTTGGCATCAGAATTGTCACGAACACTGATGAGGTTAGGCTGAACAGCCTGTGTTCATACGGGATCGCATGAAAGGCTTCTTCTGATTTAGCAGAAAAGTAATTCTCTTCATTTGGCTCATCAGTTCCACAGATCTCTTCTTTCTCAGGTGAGCATCTGCTTTCGGAAAACTATCAATATTCAAATCACCTTTTGGAATCACCAATGCTGGAACATGGACATTCACCACTGTGCATATACCTCCCCAATTTTTCAGCAATCTGATGTATGCTTTGGATCCACATGCCCAATAATGATCCATGATCACTGCAGTACCATGTACCATTCCTGGAGCGTCAAAGACTCGGCCACAATTCTGATTCTCTCCCATTTTTTGGGCTCTCCAATGGTACTATCTGCAAAGGTCCTCCTCTGTCCTCGACCCATGTCAATAGTTTAGCAAGTCTCGGCCATAAGGGCTTGCATCCATTCTGTACTATGTCAATGGTACCCTGGTAATGACCGATGACCATCCATGCTCTGCAGATCACTACTCCTTTCTGCCATCCGTCTGATGAAAGCACAGTTCCCAAAATGTGCATTTGGCCTCTGTTCTTCCAACTCCGAGCTCCTCCTGGAGTTTTTCCTTCAACGTTCAGTTTTTGGTTTGCCTCTCTTCTGATCTCTGCTCCTTTGAATCCAGGCTTCTCAAATCTGATCACAATGTTCTTCGTTTTTCCATTGTTTCTTGTCTTTATGTCTTGGACATAATCATCTTCATTGGGATCAGTTGCTTCAGTGGCCCATTTCAGTGAAGCATCACTTCCCATGAACTGGACTCTGGCCTTGCACATTGCTATGTGTGATAGACAGAGGTTGTCTGGACTTCAATTTCCACAGCAACGAAGATCTTCGACTTCCCCATGCTGTAAGGTAGGAGTGCACAAACAAAGCATTCTTCTTCGGAACTTCAACTTCCAACGTCTTTCATATGTTGGTACCAGATGTTATTTCCCAAGTGTGCTGTGCTGTGCTGTCCAGGTAGTTGTTTAGTTTGTTGTTGTCTTCTTGTGTGCTTCTCCTGATTCTCAATGTTTTCATGTAATTTGCTATCATCACATCCTTAATAGCATCCATATAGCTTCTTCTCATTGGAGGGTCTCAGGCATCTCCATCCATGGCCCAGGCATTCTCATCTGTACCATTTGAGTAGGAGACAGTCTGGTAATTCTTTCCTTGTCTTGTCTTTTCCTGGCTCTGGCTATGAACGGCAATATTGATTCTGCTATCATCTCCACACGTGTCAGTTTTACAGGACTTGCACTTGTCCCTTTCATTGCTGGAATGGGGGTGCTTGTTAATGCTGTCTCTGTTTGTTTATTTTCCAACTCCTCTTGTCTCTTTAAAAGTTCAGTTTTCTCCATTTGTCCTTTGGCTTCACTTGGCATGGAACTTCTTATTGTAGGTTGCTCAAACTTCTCCCATTCTTTGGACGGGGGTTCTGCAGTTATTGACACTAGACCTGGTGTATGTGCACTCATCGTTTGCGTGTGTATGTCTTTCATTAACCTTTTCTCATGCTTGTTCTGCCGACCCTGTCTCCGGCTTTTCAATTAGCTTGTTACCAAAAGTGTGTGTGTGTCATTGCTAATCACATTCATCTCAAGTTCACTCATTCCGCTATCAGAACTTCTAGGGACTCGAATGGCTATGTAACGTCTGGGTGCCTTTGTGGGTTTCATGCTTACATCATTAGGTGGGTGCACTGGAATCTGAACACTTTGTGCACCAATAAAAAATGCAGTTTGAATCAGTAAAACAATGATGAATTCAATGCATAGGTACATGATTCCTCTATAGGTTCACCTACAACACTTAGTTCCGGGACAATACGAGCGCCTCTCCTGCTGAGGGATAACAAGATTGCTGTTTTGGTTGCCCATCTCGATCATCTAAGGAAATAAAATGAACTCTTTAATACATTCTAGGTAATATTGTTAGCTCTAGATTCTGCTGTTTCTGCTTGTAGGTTGCATATAGTGGAACGATTGTCCTTCTTTGCCTGACTAATCGTTTGTCTCTGTAAACAGTTCTCTTTTCGGTATACAAAAATGTCAAATAAGGTAATAAGTTCAGCAAGTCTTTAACATGCGTGTTCAAAATAAACAAGCTCCCAGTCAATGCCTCTTATCTGTTTCACTCTAGAAGACATGTTGAGTCATTGTCAGCATAAACAAGAGTGAAGTCTCTGGCAACACTTTTTCGATCTGTCCCTCGTCAGAAAGTTTACAATCGTCTCGGGAAATTCTGATGATGATTAGAAAGTTTGACCTGCATCAAAATACCATGCAGGAGCATGCTCATCTGTGTAGAGTTTGTTGGGTCTCTGATGAAAGTGAGAACGTCAACACTGGCAGTTCTCTCCACAAGATCTGGAAAGTCTGGAATTTGGTGAAAGAAGACGTTGCTTGCTAATCTGCTATCTTCTGGTTCTGGTGAAAGTAACATTTGTCTTGTCCTCCCTGTATTCCGGAAGCAAAAGGAACTGCTCGGCAATCACAGTGAGCAGCCTCCTTATTGTCCTTTTGTTTTCAGGATCTTGAAGAAATTTGGTGATGTTAGTTAGCCTTCCCACTAATGATGGGTACAATCTCAATACTAACTTGAAGTACATCAAAACATCTTTAGTGATGTCTCTACTGTGCCACACCATAGGTGAGTCCGAATAAAGTCTCTGTGTTGAAAGAGTCTGGATACTGTATTTTCTTCCAATTTATGTGCCCTCGATCAAAATTTGGCATATCCTTTTCTTATCAAGGCTTCAGTATGCCTCAGTTCAAAATTCAAAGTCAACAGAATATGTTGTGGCTTATAAGTGTCATTTTCTTCTTCACCCTGCAACTAGGATGCACAGAGTGTCCATGTATATGTCCTTATCCCCTTATTTTACTCAGAGGAAATTTCCTAATTAAGCCACAACTTTGCACAAAAATTATTTGCCTTTGCTTTGCTGGTCATGCGTCCTTCCTCGTCATGGATCTCGTCTGCATGTGCTGTGGTTCTTTCCCATCGTCTGTAGTCTCTACACGGTGAGGTGAGGACAGAGGGTCTCCTCTGATGTATGACTTGATGTCAACGAAGAAGATCCAGGCTCTTCGTCCCTGTAACTTGACTGCAGAGGGAATGATGTTGTCCACTCTGAATGGACCGTTGAACCTTGACTCGTACCACTTTTTTATCGTGTGGTTTCTCATCAGGAGCGTGTCCCCAGGGAGCAGTTGTAGAACACGTAAACCCTGAATTTGGTCTGTTGTAGGTTCTATATCTGTGTTCTGTGCTGCCCTGCACTCTTTTTGTCGTCCCTGCTTCTGTCCTGAAATTACAGTAAGACAAGATGTCATGCAATTCAAGTAATTTTGCATTTCTGATCCTAACACTTCCCCTGTTGGTTGAGCATCACATCTAGCTATATCCAGGGTGTTAGTGGCATGTGCATCCTTCTGCATGTTACGATATTGTGCGGTGTGAGATGGTGGTCAGAACAAGGCTGGTTTCTAGGCGCATACAGCGCCAGTGGAAGGCAGTGCAGCCATCCCTTCTTTAGAGTAAGCTTCAACTTGGCTATCCTTTTCTTTAACAAGCTGTTGAGCTTCTTGCATATCCTATTTCCTTGGGGGTGATATGCCAAAGAAAATGTGTGCTTTATACCAAGCAACAAGCTAATCTGTTCAAATACTGCATTAACAAAGTGAGGACCATTATCTGACCTCATGACCTCACATACTCCCCATCTGGGAAATACCTCTCTCACTAGAAATTTGGCTGCACAGGTAGAGTCTGGGTGTGTACATGGACCTGCTTCTATCCATCTAGAGAATGAACACACCACAACAATTAGGTACCTGTACCCGTTACATACTTGAAGCATATCGACATAATCAACATGCAAGTGCTGAAAAGGTCCATTGGGCCTTGGGATGACTCCTCTTATTACACGTAGTGTATGCCCAGCCGTAAATTGTTGGCAGATTATACAGTTCACCATAAAAAATGCAGCGTGCTCTGCCAAGTTCGGTATAAACCAGTCTTCAGCAATTGTCGCTGCTAGATTCTCTTTTGTCATGTGTGCTGGGTATTGTAAATGTTCCAGTGCTATTTTCAATAGGACTATAGGCATCACCAATTTACCAGTGCTGTCTTATCACCACAAGCTCTCAGAGGGGTTTATAGAACACCCTTGCCACTTCAAAAGGGTTTTCTCCTCCTGTGGTACCTCCCCTTGGAGCTCCATTAACTGGGTTTTCTCCATATGACTATACCTTCAGGTTCACTTCGTGCAACAATCGTTCTCTCATGCACATCAGTTATTTCCATTATTATTTTGTCTTTGGTCACCACATGTTTGGCTTCCGTGCCTGCTGCTTGATTTCCTTGTGAGATAAAATCTGTCCCTTTCGTGTGGGCGGTGCATTTCACGACTGCTATGCCCAGTGGGAGTTGTAGTGCCTTAATGAGCCTTAATGAGCCAATCCAATAAGGCTGCGTGCTGCACTGGCTTACCATCAGCTCGGAGGTAGCCACTCCTTTTCCAGCGCACTAGGCGCACTAGGCCTGCATGCACTGTTGATGTCACATAGGCAAAGTCACTGTAAACCGTCACTTTCTAGCCTGCATGATTCTCGAGTGCGAGTTTCAACGCCAATATATTCTGCAGCTTGTGATGAATAATGAGATGGTAATCGTGCACTAATGAGTACTCGAAATTCTCCATTTGTCGTGTGTTTCATCACAGCGGTATGCACCGACCGTTGCCGGCCGGTAACCCTGTGCTGCACTCCTCGCGGGAACTAGTCCCAAGTATTGGGACTAGTTCCCGCGAGGAGTACAGCACAGGGTTACCGGCCGGCAACGGTCGGTGCATGTCTTGTTCTTCAGTATTTTGAATCTCGAGTGGCCTTGAGCTTCTCCCTGCTGCACCTGAAATATTATATACTTGAATGACACAGAGTACCTAAGACCCTTAGGGCAAATTTACCTATAGTAAACTCTAATTATTGTTGGTAGTGCCTCCCAACCAATTCTCTTTTCTTCATCACAGCGGTGCCTGTATATCTCTGCCCCTCATTTTGATCGATTCTCGAAGAACCATCAACAAAGACAATTTCTCTGTAACGCTCACCTGATTCCCACGGAGGCGCAGGTCGTGGCAGGAAGGTGTCTGTGACTTGAAAGGTGATGTGCAGGACTCGATGTGCTTCTGGGGTCGAACCTCTTCGCACTGTGTGACGAACTCGTAGGGTGAGGTTTCTGCAGATGAAAGAATATAGGGGTTAATGGTCTGGGTTGTTTAATGTCTCTCTTCCTCTCTCTCCCAAGCTTCTCCGTAGAGCCCCCAGGTCAACGTGCTCACCTTAGATAGGTGAATGCTGGACTCTCCATCTGCGTCTGATGCAGGGCGCTGTTGCCAGTTCCTTCACTGGTGAAACATAGGCCTCTTGGACTCAGAGGACCTTTACCGTCGTTAATCGCACGAGCGGTGAGTTTCCAGACACCTTTTTAGTCTTTATAGTCTTTTGAGTCTTAAGGTGCAAGGCACGTTTACATTGAACAGGACTTCGTATGATGCTTTTCTCCCCTTTTGCTTGCAGGACTCTTGAGGAAGATGAAATAAAGCGCCTGGAAATGCGTGAGTAAATGCAAGCGCTCTAGCTGTTCTTTCCCTTGCAGCGTAGTTCGTGCTGAAGAGGCACCAGAGTATTTGCAGGCGTTCTATTGTGAAGAGCGCGATGGGCGTAAGTAAATACCTGTCTAATGTCTCTTCTTTTGTCTTTCAGAAGCTTGTTTGCAGCGCCGGAGTCCGCGGGAGGCCCGTAAGTAAATACGATGCTTTTATCTCCGCAGGTGGCGATGCAGCGTGAAGAATTCCAGAGTTCACGGAGTGCCGGTAAGTAATGACAATGCTTTTGTCTTCACAGGCGACAGTACAGCGTGCCGAAATGACCGCAGCCGATGGATCAGGTGAGTAAGCACTGCGAGTTAAGACTGCCTTGCTAACCTGCTGTTTCTTGTCTCTGCAGATGCTGCTGTCGACTGGATACAGGAATGGTGAGTATGATTCTTGCAGATTGAGGAAGAAAGGCTGGAACAGACTCGGTGAGCGTTCTGCTGCAGATGCAGAATAACGCGAAGCACGTTTCATCCATCGGGTGTGGTTTAAATAGCCTTGGAGTGATGAGGCGTCTTCCTCCACGGCCCCGCCTAGGTAAGAAAAGAGTTCCAGTTCCAGAAGCTTTCCCCACGCTGAATCCAGGGAATGGAGCTGCCCCACCCAGGTAAGAAAGTAGTCCCTGTTTACAGAGGACTTCTAAGTGGCTGGTAAGTAAGCAGCATGGTCTGCTGCAGGTAAGTCCACCCAAACATCTGCACACATATTATGAGCCCGGCACTTCCAGTGCCGGGACCGATGATTCTGATGAGCCTGGTGCCACCGGCGCCAGGACAAGGTCCAAAAGGTCCCCGTGGGGACCGGCTGGTGCCTAGGATTAGGGTTAGGGGCCTGCTTCCAAGGACGTTGGGCTGGTCCTGGCTCCTTGGAAGCAGTGATCATGACAGTGGCCCTCATTACGACCCTGGCGGAAATCGAAAAACGATGGCGGAAATGCAATACCGCCATCGAATAGCGCTCGGTGCGACTATGACACGTCACCGTAAAGTACGATGCCATTAGCGACACCGTAGTGAACGCCAACGCTAACTGCACCAAGTACGCGCGCGCGCGCCATGCCAAACCGTAATTACCACCATGGCGCAAGGGTAAGCGAATTCCAACCCTAGCGGCCATGTACTTAACGCCATCAAGCACGGCGGAAAGTACCATTCCGCCATGGTGAGAAGTACGGCATCGCGAATCAACCGTAAACGGCCCCACTGAGTGCCTGTACACCGCTCCCTGGCCACATAGTACAACTCCCCGTAGGTGCAACGAAGTCAGAATGCAACCAGTGAAATGTACAAGTCACCCATGCATGCCAACGAACAAAAGAATCACAAGAGGGGCCAATGGGAGCTGCAGGGCACAGATGGCACGAATACAGAAGCTATACCAATGGACATGACCTCAGTCTCCCACCAAGAAACGCACGCAAACACAGGCACCTGTGACCAGCAATATTCCGATAATCACATCATTCCACCAATCCACCTGGCTGACCGGCATCTGTTACACAAAACCTAATCCCCCGCCCCTGAGCATGACATCATTCAAACAGTCATATTGGCAGCCCTCACCCCTGACCTCACTGGGCTTCGTAGGCAAACGCGCCCAGCACAGTACCACGCAACTATACTCCGAAGCTGGAACCCAATGCAGATCTCCTCACAATACATCGCTCCCCAAATAGGAATATGCCACATCACTTGCAAAGAAGAATGCTACACGGCCCATATCAGAATAGAAATTTAATGCACAACAAATTCACCAAGCCCATACAGCCATTAGGCCATGAACTCCAAAACACATTTCACCATTGTGGGCTGCATCCGCAATAAATGACCAGCTACTTCTTGTGTGACGCCCTGTTCCTTCATGGTACACAGGGGCTACATTCTCGTACGAAAAGGCAACATGGAAGCGCCTAGAACCGCAGGGCCGTCCCAATAGGGAGGCACTAGTCCAGCTGAAAGGCTGAAATGTTGCTCCGAGCCACTAGTACTGCGTAAGGGCATGTGGCCCATTGGCGATCGTCCCATAAGATCGTAATGCTGCTCCACTGATTAACACGAAGCAGCAGGTGTCGGGAGTAAAACCCATCTGCAGGAGTGGCATACAGATGGCAGTGGCAAAAGGGGAGGAGATACCTGTCAACCAAAAGAAAAGAAAAAGAATAGAATGGCCATCAGAACTACATTCGAACAACTCACTTCAATGATCACACTAGATCCACAGCCATATGCATGCTAGCCCACTCCAAAGGATCATCACCACCCCAAAACCACTTGCGACTCATAACTATCCATATCGAGGTGAAAACACCATCACAAACGAGTGTACCTGTGCATGCGTCTGTGAAAACAGAATCCATCAGATGGGATTGGTAACGTGCATGGACACAAGTGTCTGAAGGCGCGTCGAGACAGGGAGGGCTCAACAAGGCCAGATAGACGATGGTCCCACTATGGCAGCCCTGCATCACATAGCGCAGGGGAGGCGGACAGATTCCAAGAAGCCCTGTACATGGCAAACACCGTATCAAATCATCTGTCCATGCATCCATTCATCATTCCCTCATCCCGTAATGATAACGCCTGTTTCCATACTCACATAACATGTGAGAATTCCATTGAGTCTGTGCGTTATGCAGCCTGCAAAATCCACTGTGCCCCAGCCCGTAATTCCAGTGTTGTGAAGTAACATGTATTTGGGAACGTCCGGCCTCATCATCCACTTCGCTATTGCGCATCCCAAACTATTCATATCAATCATTGCATCCTCGCCATGGCCCCTGTCCCAAGGACACTGAACAATAGAACGTCATATTTGCAGTCAGACCTGTGGGCATCTCCTCGCCGCTAGCTGAAGACCGAAAGCGCCGCCCTTCGAATTCCTCATTTGCAACATCACGTCGAAAAGGCATCTGTGGCCGCTTGAAATCACAAATTAATCCATCTAGTGCGGCTGTGTGTGAAAATGGCAACTGCCTTCACTCACAAATGGGACGCCCCGCCCGTCGGTGAACCTCGGTACAGTGATGCATGAGGGTCCACCGTTACTCGAGTACTACGTTCCACTGACCCTTCACAAGTCTGTTCGCGACTGCATAGAATGCATGTGAAACAATGGGACCATAGCCGAATGAACATATCAACCAATGTTACACGGCCATCGGGTACTAATACATGATTGTAATAGCAAGATGCCATTCCTCGAATTGCAGCGTTGTGTGCGGGACGTGCTCGCCCAAAGGGGAGAGCAGCTTGCACAGGTGGAATGAATCACCACAGGTGGAGGCCATACAGCCTGAAAACACATAAATTGCACACCCAGTCTCCTCCCACAACCACACCCACTCCGAAATGCTACCGGCAGGACTCGCGATGTTGGCCCTGGGGGACCTGATAGCACTGCAAGTACTCCAACTCCAAGAAGAAGACGAACACCAACTACAACCGGCCGCACGGAGGAGACGCAGGAGGAGGAGGAGGGCAAGGCAGGGCCAGCAAGGGCTGCCAGCACAGCCACTACCACCACGCAGGCAGCCCGCAATCCCACGCCTCCGAGCACATCCGTTCAACCTCACTGATGAGCAGATCCACACCCTCTACCGTTTGGACCGGGACACCATAGCCGCCATTGTGGACATGACACAGGCTGACCTTGTCAGCATGATAGATATCCCAACCGCCATCCCACCCCTACTGTAGGTGGTGTCTGTACTCCACTTCCTGGCCACAGGCACCTACCAGCACACAGTCGGACAGTTGCATGGCATTTCTCAGCCACTGTTCTCACGGACACTATTGCAAGTGCTCAATGCCCTCCTGCAGCACGCAGACGACTACATCTCTCTACCACGCTCGGAGCAGGAAATAACCAACACAAAAGTGGGATTCCATGCACTTGGCGGCATACCGGGTTGCATTGGTGCCATCGACTGCACCCATGTGGAATTGGTCGTCCCACATGCCATGGAGGGCCAGTACCGCAACCGAAAACAATTTCATTCTCTGAATGTACAAATGGTGTGTGACTCCAACAGGATCATTACACATTGTTGTGCCCGATTCCCTGGATCAACCCATGATTCTATGGTCTTGAGGAACTCAACAATACCACGCTACATGGAGCGACACGCAGGGAACAGATCCTGGCTACTCGGTGAGTCTCATTTCATGCATGATGATGTGGGGTATGTGATGCGGCAATGACCTGGCAGGAAGGGGGGGGGGTGCGTACGTAGCAATGGCATTCCACATAATTCGTTTATCGTCCACATACAGGTGATGCCGGATATCCACTGAAGAGATGGCTCCTCACACCAGTCCGGAACCCACGGGACCAGCATGAGGAGGACTACAACCATGCCCACTCACGTACCCGTGTAGTCATTGAACAGGCATTCGGCCTACTGAAGACCCGTTTCCGGTGCCTCAGCAGGTCTGGCGGGGCACTCCTGTACCGCCATGAGAAGGTTGCAAAGATGGTGATGGCATGTGTCATGCTACACAACATGTGCGTACGTAGAAATGTGCCCATGCCCCCTGACGCAGAACTGCAAGCACCTGAAGATGGTCATGATGAGGGTGGGGATGTGGCAGCACCTCAAGGAGTCTGCGAGGCACAGGAGGGCCGTGAAATTCGTCAGCATCTCATAGATGCATGCTTCTAGCACTCACGCGTGGTGGCTGATACATGGACACGGGACTCGTGGCACTGTGTGTGTCTGGTACATGCACAAAATGGACTGTACGCCTATGATGGCCTAGTACACAAAGATCATTGTCCACACATCTCATTGTTTGATCGTGCATTGTTTATGGCATATGTGATATCATGTTGAACACCCTATCGACCCGCCACCCAAGTGAGCCCAACACACCCCCTCCACCCTCCTACCTCCCCCCCGAACACCAGTGTCCAAAGATGCTCATTGTCAGTGGGCAGTCGCTATTGCAAGCCCCCTCTGCGGGTATCAGGGGCACCCCTGCCTGTGGAGCGCAGGTTCCTCCCAGATCTACGTTGGGGGCTGCCCTGGACGGAACTTGCAACGGATGATGTCTCTGCCTGCTCACGTCCATGCATGTCCCTAAGGGTTTGTGAGAGCTCAGTGAGCACACGGCGCACTGCGGCAAGTTCGGCACATACGTCTTTGGACGTCGCATGCAGTTCCCCCCTGAGGCTCTCGGTGCTTCTCTCCATTTGGACTCTCAGGCTCTCGGTGCTACTCTCCATTTGTGCCCTAAGTGTCTCAGTTGATGTTTCTATGTCTGCCTTAGTGCCCCCACATCCATCGGCATGGTCCTTGAGGAGCGTGGCCAGTTGCTGCTGTTGCACGATTAACTGGTAGAGGGACTGTTGCCTCTGCTGGGCCATGGCCATTTGCGGTGGTGTCACAGAGGGGCTGTTCGCCTCATGTTGCCCTGCCACAGGGCTTGTGGGGGATGGCCAGTCGTCGTCTTGTGGGTGCCCCTGCGTGGTATCCTCATGGTGTACGGGATGGAACAGACAGGGGGATTGGGACAGGTCATGGATGGATCTGACTTCGACATCCCCGTCTTCTGTGTCGGAGCATGCTGCCATTAATGGGGTGTCACCTATGGTGCTGCTGCCATCAGAGGCAGTACCTTCTGTGGCATCCATTGGGGGGACCTGTGGTGGTGCTGTTGTGGGCATGCTGGCTGCTGGGGTGCCTGTTGATGTTCCCTCCTGTGTGCTGCCACTTGATATGTGCTGCTGCCGTGTCTTGATGCGTGCAGCTGAGGTGGAGGGTCTTTGGCCGTCGGTCTTGGCCCTCTTTGCAGGTGTGCTGGTAGGGGTGTCCTGGAGCTCGTCGTTTGGATCGGACCCTGTGGTGGAGTAAAGGAGGGCGAGCGTTATTAATGGGTCTGTGGGAATTGGAATGGCAATGTATCACATGCATTGGGGTGGTACCTGAGGGTGATTTGGGTCGGGGCCTTGGAGGTGCTTTCATTTGTGTGTGGAGTGAGGGTGCAGTTGTTTGGCAGCCTGCAGTTAGGGTGTGCCTGCTGCACGTGTAGTGGGTGTTTTTGGGTTTTTTACTTATTTATGTATTTATTGTGAGTTTTAAAGTGCGCTATCAGGCCAATGTGTGTGGACGTTCTCCTGGCCATGTGTTGCTGTTGCGCTATGTGGGCACGTGGTACTTCACATGATTGGACATTGTGGTTTTGGCATTGTTTTATTTGGGCCACCTACCTGATTCTTCGGATGTCTGCACTCCTTTCTCCATCCCTCCGACTCCCTCTATGCTCTCCATTCCTATGGTGGAGGCACAGATTTCTTCCCAGGGGGTCAACTTGATGGGTGATTCCGATCCTCCCCGGTGGCTGTGGCAATGTTGCGGTTGGCAGAAAGTATGCTACGGATGCGTATCCGCAGGTCGTCCCACCGCTTCCTGCATTGCTGTGGGTTGCGGGGTGCGGTCCCCACCGCACTTACCCGCTGTGCCACCAGGGCCCATATGGCCTTCTTGTTCGCAAGTGCCGTCCTGGTCATTTGCGTGGAGAAGACGGCGGCGGCATTCTCCTGGAGGGTCTCTGTGAGCACGGTGAGTTCCTCACGGGAGAAGTGGACCTGCCGCTTGCGGTCGCACGCTTTCTTCGCTACTTTTCCCATTTTTCTTGGTTTCACTAGGGTGGATGACGGGTTGGGATGTGTCTCAGGGTGGTGTTTTTAGTGGTTGTGTGTATTTTGTGGTTTTATAGGTGTACGGGGTGTTGTTTCCCGTTCCGGGCCCATGTTTTTACTTCCGTTTCCGTATATTTACGGTCACCGTACTTTCCGGTTGGCGCTCACTGAGGTGTCCGCTATGATGGGTGGCGGTATTGCACCTAGGGCGCCGTACGGCGGCGGTGTGGGCCGTTTTGGGGTCATTTCCGCCATCGCGGACTTTGCACTTCCGCCATGGCGTGGTGCTCGTGCCCGATGGGTCGGAATGGGCCGCACTTTGCTCCATCGTGCAATGGCGGAAACGCTATTTACGCTGTGGCGGTCCGGTCAGTCACTTTCCGCCAGGGTCGTAATGAGGGCCAGTATCCCCCCCTCCAGGTCCCTCCTAAGCGTGTCTTCTCCGGGGGTTTTGGCTTGTCGGGGTGATTCAGATGGAATCTCTTGACCAGACGAGGTTCGTGGACATATTCTGAGGGTTCCCAAGACCTTTCCTGGGGACCGTATCCTTTCCAATCAACCAGATAGTATAATTTGGATTTGGAGATTTTGGAGTCTAGGATGTTCTTTACTTCGAATTCGAGTTCTCCGTCTACCAAAACAGGTTCTGGGAGTTCAGTCAATCGAGTTTCTGGTTGTACTGGTTTTAATAAGGAGACATGGAATACTGGATGTATTTTCATATGCGTAGGTAATTCCAATTTGACCGCCATCGGATTAATTATGGTAGAGATGGTGTAGGGTCCAAGGTATCTCGGGTTGAAGGTGCGGGATCCTTTTAGAGGCAGGTGCTTAGTGGATAACCAGACCTGGTCTCCTACTGTGTCGTGAGGGGCCTCTTTACGGTGTCGATCTGCTCCCTTTTTGACTTGAGCTTTAGCTCTTTGCAGATGGGCAGTGGCTTCCTTAAAAGCACGGGTAATCTCAGAGTGTAAATGATCCACAGCTGGTGTTTCGAATTCTTGGGGAGGATCCAAATTAGAGGTTCTAGGATGATGTCCATATAATAGGAAGAAGGGAGTCTTCCCGGTTCCAGAATGAGTCGAATTGTTGTAAGCGTATTCAGCGATCCACAGAATATCCTTCCAAGGGTTTTCAGTTTGTTGGAGCATGCAACGCAGATATTGCTCTAGAGTCTGATTTGTCCTCTCGGTTTGTCCGTCAGTTTGGGGATGGTGACTGGTTGAAAGTATTACATCAATTTGGGCTAGACGACAGCAACTTCGCCAAAAGTGGGAGATGAATTGACTTCCCCTATCGGAGATTAAAACCGAGGGAAAACCGTGTAACCGAATGATGTTTTCTAAGAATTCTCGGGCCAATACCGAAGCCGAAGGTAGGCCCTTCAGGGGAATGAAATGAGCCATCTTGGAGAATAGATCCATGACTACTAAAATGGTATTATACCCTGAGCATGGAGGTAAGTCCGTGATGAAATCCATGGACAGGGTATGCCATGGACAGGGAGGAATATCCAGAGGGTGTAAAAGGCCGGCTGGTTTCTCCTTCTGACTTTTATTCTGGGCACACACACCGCAGGAGATTACAAAGTCTCTAATATCCTTCTTCCATGATGGCCACCAGAAATGTTTCTTGATCTTTTCCATGGTTTTGGTAATGCCAGGGTGACCCTCCATCAGAGAGTCGTGATATCCGGAGATTACTTGTTTTTGAATTTTCTCACAGGGCAAGTACAATCGTCCTTGGAAATATGGTAGGTCTTGATCCACTGAGAATTCTTTTCCCTTTAATTGCCAGTCCTGCAAATCGGCCAGAGTTAGGAGTGACTTGACTGCAGTCTTGATGTCTTCAAAGGATTGAGTGTGGACTAACCCCAAAATCCTTTGTTCTGGGATTATGGGTATTGGTTCTGGATTGGTCAAATATTCATCTACTCCCATCCGAGAGAGGGCATCTGCTTTTCCGTTTTTACTGCCGGGTCGATAAGTAATTATAAAGTCAAACTCAGCCAGAAACAGAGCCCAGCGAAGCTGTCTGGAAGACTGAGCTTTGGCCGTCTTCAGATATTGTAGATTGCGGTGATCAGTCATTACGGTGACTGTGTGTCTGGCTCCCAAAAGATAATGTCGCCAGGCTTTAAAGGCCGATCTGATAGCTAAAAGTTCCTTGTCTGTAATGGAATAGTTGATCTCGGGAGCCGGGAATTTGCGGGACCAAAAGGCTACAGGATGTAATTGGTGTGTGACCGGATCTCTTTGTGATAAAACTGCCCCCATAGCAAGACTAGAAGCATCTGTTTCCACAATGTAGGGGAGTTCTGGGCGAGGATGTTTCAGAACAGGTGCAGAAATGAATTTAGCTTTTAAGTCCTGAAAAGCTTGTTCTGCTTCAGTAGACCATTCAAAATTTTGTTCTTTTTTAACAGAGCGGTGATGGGCTGGACTATCCAGGAAAATTCAGGAATGAATCTGCGGTAAAAGTTAGCGAATCCCAACATGCTTTGAACTCATTTTACCGAGGTTGGTGATGGCCACTTGATGATTGCATCGACCTTCTTCGAATCCATATGAACCCCATTAGATGACAATATGAATCCCAGGAACTCAACTTCAGTTACGTTGAAAACGCATTTTTCAAGCTTGGCAAAAAGGTTATGTTGACGCAGTCTCCCGAGAACCTTCTTAACGTGTCTCTGATGTTCCTCTTCAGATGATGAATAGACAAGGATGTCATCAATGTAGACAACAACACACTCATCTATGAGTTCTCTAAGGACATCGTTCATAAAATACTGGAAAGCGGCAGGAGCGTTACAAAGTCCAAAGGGCATCACTTGATATTCAAATAGCCCATACTTGGTGCGGAAGGCCGTCTTCCATTCATCGCCTTCTTTTATTCGTACCAAGTGGTAGGCTCCTCTGAGATCCAATTTTGTATATATACATGCTTCTTTGACTTGGTCCAGGAGTTCAGGGATCAAAGGTAACGGGTATCTGTTTTTAACGGTGATTTGATTCAGGGCGCGGTAATCTATACAAGTCCTAAGGTCTCCTTCCTTTTTCAGAACGAAGAACAAAGCCGAGGAAGCTGGAGACTTAGAAGGACGGATAAACCAGTTAGCTAGGTATTGGTCCAGATATTGTCTGAGGTGAAGATTCTCTGGCTCGGTGAGAGCATAAATCCTACTGCAAGGAGGAGTTGTTCCGGGTATTAAGTCTATTTGACAGTCGTAAGACCTATGAGGAGGCAGGGTGTTAGCTTGATCCTTCCGAAAGACATCTTGGAATTCCTGGTAGTCGGGAGGTAATGTAGGAACCTCAGAAGAAATTGCCGCCACTGAAACTTCAGGCCGAGGATAACAAGCGGTAAAACATTCTGGAAACTGAACCGTCTTTGCTCGCCAGTCGATCTGAGGATTGTGTTTCTCTAACCAAGGGATTCCCAGAATGATCCGGAACTGAGGGGCCTTGATCACATCGAACACAATTTTCTCCCGGTGTCCATCTTGGCTCACTAGCGTCACTTCTTGGGTGGCGTGCGTTACTGGTCCGGAGGCTATCTCCGTGCCATCCACTGTAGTAATGACGTCCTTTACTGCCTTAGGGACAAGGGGTAGATTCATCCTTGATGCCATTTCACGGTCCACATAATTGCCGATTGCTCCGCTGTCGATGTAAGCTTCAATTGCATGCAAACGATCCGGACGTGCTGGACTAATGAGGACCATGGGCACCACAAAATGCGAGGTCACGGGACAGATCTTAACGCTCGGCAAGAGGACCTCTACACTTGCCGGGCTAGGTCGTTTCCCTGCTTAGAACTTGTGGCACTGGTGTCTGCGGCTCCTACAGCCTTCTTAGCTGGTTTCACTGGACAGTCTCGAAGAAAGTGCCCTGAGTTCCCGCAATAGAGGCATAATTGCAGCTGTCTTCTTCTTTCCCGCTCCTTTTGGCTTAAAGGACCTTTCATCCCCCCTATTTGCATGGGTTCCACAGTGTCAGCTCCCTTAGTAGAAGTTTGTGGTTTAGAAAACACTCGGGTATCAAATTTGGAACGATCAGCCTTCCTGTTCTGTAATCTGTGGTCCAATTGGACGACTAAGTCAATATAGTCTGAACATTCTTGTGGAGGGTTCACAACTTGAGCTAACACTTCCTTGAGCTCTCCACGCAGGCCTCTGTAGAAAAGCGTTATTCTCTTGTCCTCGGGCCATTGAGTTTCCACTATGAGTCTGTTGAATGAGGCTATATAGGTCAAGAGGTCTTGATTACCCTGTCGTAATGAAAGAAGTTCATGGTCCAAGGCCTGCCCTTGTGCATGTCTTGCAAACAGTTTCTCCATACTGGACTGGAAGGCCTGGAAATCATGCAGAACTGGATCATCCTGGGTGACTAAAGGAATCGACCAATCTGCGGCGCTGCCAATGAGATAAGAAAGCACGAAAGCCACTTGGTCTGATCTGTTGGGAATGCAGCTGGTCGACATAAGAAATGTAAGCGGCACTGGTTGATGAACACTGCATATTTCTTTGGGTCACCAGAAAAACGTTCGGGCGGAGCCAAGGGCACATTACCAGGTAGATTGATTTGCACTGGATTTACAGATGGTGCAGAAGGATAGCTTCCTCCTGCAGCGGGCAGAGGTGTCTGTCTGGCCTGCGTTTGTAGCAATTGCCTAGCGAGGTCCTCTGTTCGCTCCTTGGAAAGTATTAGTTCTCTTCTTAGAGAGCTTGTTTCCTGACGAGCTGCATGTACTTCTGCTCTTAATTCACCGAGCAACTGGGCTAAGTGATCAGTGTCTGAGGTTTCCATTGCGCCTGGGTAGGAGTTTTGCGGTGGGATTCGCGTTCTGTAACGCTCACCTGATTCCCAAGGAGGCGCAGGTCGTGGCAGGAAGGTGTCTGTGACTTGAAAGGTGATGTGCAGGACTCGATGGGCTTCTGGGGTCGAACCTCTTCGCACTGTGTGACGAACTCGTAGGGTGAGGTTTCTGCAGATGAAAGAATATAGGGGTTAATGGTCTGGGTTGTTTAATGTCTCTCTTCCTCTCTCTCCCGAGCTTCTCCGTAGAGCCCCCAGGTCAACGTGCTCACCTTAGATAGGTGAATGCTGGACTCTCCATCTGCGTCTGATACAGGGCGCTGTTGCCAGTTCCTTCACTGGTGAAACATAGGCCTCTTGGACTCAGAGGACCTTTACTGTCGTTAATCGCACGAGCAGTGAATTTCCAGACACCTTTTTAGTCTTTATAGTCTTTTGAGTCTTAAGGTGCAAGGCACGTTAACATTGAACAGGACTTCGTATGATGCTTTTCTCCCCTTTTGCTTGCAGGACTCTTGAGGAAGATGAAATAAAGCGCCTGGAAATGCGTGAGTAAATGCAAGCGCTCTAGCTGTTCTTTCCCTTGCAGCGTAGTTCGTGCTGAAGAGGCACCAGAGTATTTGCAGGCGTTCTATTTTGAAGAGCGCGATGGGCGTAAGTAAATACCTGTCTAATGTCTCTTCTTTTGTCTTTCAGAAGCTTGTTTGCAGCGCCGGAGTCCGCGGGAGGCCCGCAAGTAAATACGATGCTTTTATCTCCGCAGGTGGCGATGCAGCGTGAAGAATTTCAGAGTTCACGGAGTGCCGGTAAGTAATGACAATGCTTTTGTCTTCACAGGCGAAAGTACAGCGTGCCGAAATGACCGCAGCCGATGGATCAGGTGAGTAAGCACTGCGAGTTAAGACTGCCTTGCTAACCTGCTGTTTCTTGTCTCTGCAGATGCTGCTGTCGACTGGATACAGGAATGGTGAGTATGATTCTTGCAGATTGAGGAAGAAAGGCTGGAACAGACTCGGTGAGCGTTCTGCTGCAGATGCAGAATAACGCGAAGCATGTTTCATCCATCGGGTGTGGTTTAAATAGCCTTGGAGTGATGAGGCGTCTTCCTCCACGGCCCCGCCTAGGTAAGAAAAGAGTTCCAGTTCCAGAAGCTTTCCCCACGCTGAATCCAGGGAATGGAGCTGCCCCACCCAGGTAAGAAAGTAGTCCCTATTTACAGAGGACTTCTAAGTGGCTGGTAAGTAAGCAGCATGGTCTGCTGCAGGTAAGTCCACCCAAACATCTGCACACATATTATGAGCCCGGCGCTTCCAGTGCCGGGACCGATGATTCTGATGAGCCTGGTGCCACCGGCGCCAGGACAAGGTCCAAACGGTCCCCGTGGGGACCGGCTGGTGCCTAGGATTAGGGTTAGGGGCCTGCTTCCAAGGACGTTGGGCTGGTCCTGGCTCCTTGGAAGCAGTGATCATGACATTCTCCTTCTGCCATTGTATTTTCTTTCACTCTGGTAACCTCATCATAAAATTCTTCATAGTTCACACAGTCATGGATTGGCTCTCCTTCAGTGATTGTCTCTGCTATAAACATGGCTGGGTTCACTATCTTACATCAAATTATCTTAATCGATGGATTTGATATGATCACTTCATAGGGAAAAGCTCTCTGAGATGTCAATGTGCCTTTGGGTTTCTCCAGATAGGCTAATAGTGCGTGCTCGACAAATAACGTCATTGAGCATCCCATCACAATGGTTGTAGCGTTCTCTATGGCGAATGCTGCGGCATCTAAACTTTATTCGCACAGGAAGTGACCTCTCATTAGTAGGTCCAAATTCTCACTGTAGTATGCAATGGGCTTGTACCGCAATGTGGTTCTCTGTGTGAGTACTGCTGTCATAACACTGCCATTTGTGTTTAAAAACAGGTAGAATTCCTCTGCATAATTGGGAATTCCAAAAACTGGTGCCGTGCAAATGGCCTATTTTAGTTTGTTAAACCCTTCTTCCATGGTTTCAGTCCATACATGTTTTTCTTTCGTCCCCTGTGTTTTCTTTAGGGCTTGTAACAAGGGTTTGGAATAAGAGCTGTAGTCAAAAACCCATGCCCTGACATAATTGCATAATCCTAGAAAACTCTGCATTTGTTTTATCATGTGTGGCTTGGCTGTGTTCAATATTGCTTACGCCCTTTCAGGGGTAACCCTTTTCCCCTCATGTGAGATCAGTTGGCCTATGTACAGCACTTCTTGTTGACAGTATTGTAACTTCTCTTTATCAAATGTATATCCTTTCTCAGCCAAGACATTCAATAGCTGAAGAGAATCGTGTCTGCACATGTCCTCTGTCGTGCTGCAAATTAAGATGTCCACATATTGCAAGACAACACTCTGTAATGCAATATTGCTTACGTCCATCTGAAGGACTCTGTTGAAAATTGACAGAGACTCGCAGTACCCCTGAGGTAACCTGGAACTTTTCAGACACATTTGTCTGAACGTGAATGACGTCAAATCTTGTGAGTCTTTGTGCATTGGGATTGAGAAAAATTTGTTTTTCAAGTCAATCACCATGAAATATTTCACCTCAATGGGTATATTACATAGGATTGTGGACGGATTAGGGACTAGAGGGAACTCAGCCTCTAAAATATCATTTATCAGTCTTAGATCTTGGATTAAACACCAAGACACTCCCTTTGATCTTTTAATCGGGTAAACCACGGTGTTGCATGACGACTCCGACGTCACTAAGATGCCCTGCTCCATCATAGCAGACATTGTTTTAAAAATCCCTTCATCTGCTTCTCTAGACATAGGATATTGTTGTGCTTTTGGTAAAATTGCTCCTGGTTTCAATTTAATTTTGACTTCTCCCACTCCTTTCAACAAGCCTACGTCATAAGGGCCTGTAGTCCACGCAGAGAGAGGCACCGTCGCCATGTCATCGTCAAAATATTCAGGGCGTTTTTGTGCCAGCATCATTTTCTGGGGAACTTCTCTTCTGATCATTTTCATCCAATAAATGAGATTAACCTCAACTGTTGTTTCATCTACACCTGTTTGTTCTTCAAACAGATCATCATCAGTGACGTCAGTCAACCTGTATCCTTCCTCAATGGCGATTACTGTGCACCATTGTCTGCCTTCGTCATCACAACCATCGATCAGTGCTATCTTTCCTCACACTATGGCTGTGTGTATTGCCAAGGGAAACACTTGTCCCTTTTCCTTATGCATAGGTATTCTTGGCCTAAATAAAAACTCATTGGGGGTTCCCATGGATTTGCCTGCAAGGCCTGGTAGCCCTGCCATTAATATACGCACTCAATACGCAAATATTTCTGGTTCCAATGGAACTGCTCTCAAAGCCGTTTGTCCTGCGTATGCTCCAATAACTTTGCATATGTTCAAATAATGCATTCCTGTATTTGAACATACTATGCCCTTCTCCGTGAATGAGATTGTCATGTTTAACTTCGTCATTAGGTCTCGTACCAATATATTCACTGGGGGTTGCCTTGAATATAGCAGTGGCACATTCATGTCACATTCTCCTATGGAAATTGGAATTTCTTTTGTAAAAGGAACACAACTTGTTGCTCCTGTGAAGCCCTGAGTATTTATGGCATCGCCGGACAAGGAAACCTTGCCTTCACGTATACACAAGCGTGTTGCACCTGTGTCAACTAAGAAGAAAAATTCTTTATCCCCTAGAATGACATCTACCCATGGTTCCTTGTGAGGGTTTGGTGTCACTGATAGGATAGAACACATCAGGTTTCCCAGTGAGCTGTCTTAGTCCATATATAACTTTGTCCCATGTTGAGTGAATGGACTTCCCCCATCACCATTGTTATTTCTCATTCCAGAATTCAGTACCTCGCCTGTACTTGTTGTCTGTAGCAGTTGCATCGGTGATTGTTGAGACTGTCCTTGTGGAAAATGTGTCATAGTGTGCGGTTGCAAGCTTTGCTGTGCTCCCGATGCTTGCTGTTGCAACGTGTGATTTTGTGCAACTCCATTTCCATCCTGCTGTAAAAACATAGGGGTATTCACCATCCCTAGTCTTGTTACTTGGTCGTTTTGCACCATGCCTTGGCTTCTGCATGTGTGTGCTAGATGCCTTGTCATCCCACACATCCAACATATTGGCGGTGGTCTAATTATTTGCCCATTTGACATATCCGGATTGCCGTTTTGCATGTTTTGAAAAACTCCCAGATTACTCTGGAAACCTCCCTGATTAACTGTAGTAATGCCAGGGTAACCTGCACGTGTCCACACATCGTCAGCTCTATCACAAAGTATGGCGATTAAAAGACCCTTAATATCCCCTATAGCTAACGTGTTCCCGCCCATCATTTTTCTAGCTCATGTATCCAATTTCTGGGTCCCGATGTCAACATTGAAAGCTTATTTTTCAGATGTTCTCGATCCATGAGTGGCCAGGGTATATACTGTGGGCTTGTTCCTCCTTTTTCGAGTAACGGGAATTGTAACACATGGCACTCCTTTTCTTCCCTCATCATTTTCCTATCCACTGGAGTGGTAATGTTCCCGCATCGCCATCTACCTGGCAATGACCTTAGTCTGCTCACATAGGGTGGTGGAGACACCCCCCTCTGACCGTAAGATACTCCTTTGTGTCGGTCTGATTGTGTGGCTGACTCTGATGCCTTAGGTGCAGACTCACTGGAATCTGACCATCTTATTCCCTTTCCTCTAGAGAAGGTTTTTTTGCGTCTTCTCTCATCTTCTTTTTTCTCATATTCCTTTCTTTCTTCGTCTGATATTGTCTGTGCCCAACTCGTGCAACTCCTCTCATCTTCCTCGTTCCTGTTTAGTGTCAACTTTTCTAGGGGCAGTTCTCTATTTCTGCTACTTCGGGAGGCGTCCTCAGTGTCGTATAACTGGGTGTTCTCCAGACGCTTGTGCTCTCATTTCCCTTGGGGTACCTGTTCTAGCCCCATTTCATCATATATTCTATCGAACGTCTCTCCGATGCTTATGGTGTCGAAGTCATCTTCCATATTTGGCTAGACGTGCCTGGTACTGAATCGTACTCAGGAATTAATTTTTTTATATCTTCCCACTCTACTAGTGGATTTGGTTTTTTAACCTCCCTTTCCAGATATTCAAGATCTTGTGCTCTCTGTCTTCACTTACGTTCTATGTCATCATCAAATTCTCTGCGCTTCCTCTCTGACCCTATCTTCTTCCGGTTTCCACGCATCTCTATGTTCATTTGCCCTTTGTATTTCCTCATCCCTACGTCTCTTTATTTTCTTTTCCTGTATCTTTTGTCCTTCTTCTTCTATTCTCTTTTGTTCTTGCCTGTCCTGATAATTAGTGTCTCTTGGCTTATAATGGCATTTCCTTTCTTGCTCTTCGCAATACAACTGCTCTTCTCTCTGTCCATCTTTTTTCCTGATTCTTTCATCCCTCAATACTTTTTCCTTTACCTTCTCTTTCCTTTTTGAATCATCTCACTCTCCCTTTTGTCTCACATCCGCAATGCCTTTACCATTGAGTTTAAAAAAAATCTGACCTCCCATCCATTTGTTCTGTGTGAATGCCATCTCATCACTTCTGTCCTCATCTCCTTTCCATCTCTTTCCCTCTTTACTCCTATCTAGAGATGTACTTGCTTGTGTGTGATCTCCTTTTTTCCTTTTTGCATCTCTCCTTCACCCTCGGGACTTTTGAGGTGATATCTCTTTCTCTATCTTTCTCTAGGTTTTCGTCACTACTATGCGTAGGTGACTCATATGCTGGGTTACTATATCCCGTAGCTGCTTTAAGCTCCCTCAACGGGGATAATCCTTCGTCTTTACTGGCTTTGCTTTTCGTTTCAGACGGGGCGGGTGGCGCAGAAGCTCTAAACTAGCTAGGTGTTTATCTAACTTTTTGCCAGTATATGTGGCGTGTAAATATGTTGTCATGTGTTTCAGGATCGTTTTAGATAGCAATCCGTCTTGGGGCCACGGGATATACATTTTGTGGGCGGTTCCTTTAACCCATTCTGCAATGTACTTTTTCAGCTTAGGTGCATGTTTTGACAATTTTTTGCACAAGTGTACTAATGGTGTAACGTCTTCCATGCTTAAATCGGTTTATCTTCTTCTCATATAACACTTGGTTATGTTTTACGTTTCTCAAACAAAATCAACAATATGAGGGAGGAGCAATCGTCGCAAGCTCCAATCCCGTTTTTTCACAAAAAATGTACTTTTACGTTTTCAACAACAACCATCAATTCATGTCATACAACATTTTATCTATGCAATTGCTGAATTTTCATGCTATTTCCCCCAAAACAAAAATGTTCTTACCTTGTAACGTCAGAGAAAAAAAAAACATAAGACAGACATGACAGACTAGACAGAACCCAGCCGGCTACATAAATCTCATTCCCCTATTATTATTCCGACATGGAATGTAAGCCCATTTCTTTCAAAAACGCCTTTAATCGTTTTGATTTCCTATAGCGTCCTATTTTTTTCAGGACTTTAAATGCAGGCTTCTTCTAGCGATATTTAAACCTAGGTATCTGGACATATCCTCTAGCTTGGGTATCCTCGGGGTATCTCTCTCTAGCTTGGGTATCCTCCCGGTATCTCTCTCTAGCTTGGGTATCTTCCCGGTATCTTTCTATTGCTCGGCCACCCTTGAGTCAATGTTTTCCCTTTATATATACATTATGCTCTTACTCTGTCGCTATTTTTGTCCCACCTCCATCCGTTACCTTCCCTTACTTGGTCTAAGGCATGCAACCTTTTGCCAAAGAATTTAGTCTTTTTCACTCATTGCATTTTTTTTCTCTCTTTATGCTCGGGATCACCGCCTTCGTTACCGCCTCTCCTTGCTGTTCGTCCAATCAGCTGCTCATAGAAGTGGGAAGAGTTTGTGGAGGAAAGCACAGGTTCTTTCAGACCTCAACCTGCAGGGTTTTTTACTTAGACTATCCACGGGGAGTCTCTCAGTATACTTAGCTGGATAGCAAAGGACTTGTGATATTACTGAGGACCTAGAGTTACTTATGTTGACAGCTAACAGGTGTCTTATCTAATCGATTCTAATTGAACCATCAATCTCTGCAACCAAGTGTGCAGAAGGGACCCCAGCCGGCCCATAGGACTGGGGTTTTCCCAAACAGCACTTTAAGATGAGTAGCAGCACTCTTGAGATGTATGGGGATGCAGATTAATACTCTCGCATCAAATCAATAATGACAACTCAATAGTTTGGCAAAGGCAGTCAGTTTAATGACAAGTACAAAAAACAGGGAGTTCATGAATATCAGTAATTGATCTTCCTTCTCGCTTCAACTCCAATTAATTTCAGAAAAAACATAGTATTTATACCAAAAACTTGTCACTACTGACGTGTAACCCTCAAAGTTGGCATGTATTTGATTGGTTCTAAGAAGGTAACTTTAATATCAGCACTATATCTGTATATGGTAATGGAGAGAGGGAATTGGATGAACGATGTCAGGTGGGGCAACTAAGCCCTTCCTTAAAATGGCTACTGTAACCGTCACCAAAATATGACGTCTTACTGGTTCTACTAACTATATGACCATAGATTACATGGTCCACTATGATTGGGTTGGCAACAACCCTACTCAAACTTTTCAACTTGCTTAGCAGCGTGCAGAATAGCCGGCCAGGTGTAGCGAGTTTGTCTGCACACCCGCTTCCCTTTAATTATTGCTACAATCAATCATCACTTCAGTGGTCATGTGTCAATTATTTCTTTGTGGTTGGCCTCCAGTCTGCTTCTTGGTCTGGGAAAGTTAAGGTGTCCGTGCATGGCCATGGTCCATGCGTAGGTGTGAAAGTTTCATCCCCTCAGCTTTCCTGGTCACGTGATTCCGACACCGTGAAATCCTCTTATTCTTCATTCAATTTCATGCATTTGATTTAATTCTGCCAGTCAGCTGTCATCTGTGGCTTATCTCGACCTCTCTGAACAGGATACTCTGTTCTTCTTCTCATTAATTGTATCCACTGTTGGGCTATTTCAGCTGATAAGACCTTGGCTTCTTGGCATGGTTGCCTTTGTCTGAGTTTCTCTCCGTCTTTAATTCTCGATTTGTTTGCTGTGAAACTCTCCTCTTGAGACCTTTAATAACCTTTGGTTGATTCTGCTCTTGTGCATAGTGGAAGTATACTTATATAAAGTGCTCCTTGAGGTAGATATATGTATAGGTGGCACTTGCCGCACTCTATCTTACTACTAAGCATAAGCACGCCTCATAATTTATGTGCTTCTTGCGGTTACTTTGCACATGTACATGTTTAAACTAACTGAATATCTTCATTGTGCATGTGGCATCATTTCTGGCATCTTGACATCACTTATTTCACTTTTAGGCTCATGATGTCACTTATCCATGTTGTTTCATCTGTTTTCATCATTCATAGGTCATCATATCTTCTATATGTGAGTCAGTCCGGGTTCTTATGACGTCATCATTCGTCTTCCTTCAGCATCTTTTTAGCTTCTTCAGGTATTACATTCTGACAATCGTCATTCTGTCTCATTTGTCGATATGGTTTTCTTAATGGGTACCTTACTGTCCAGGTTTTCTTAGGTGTTGGTACTTCAACAGGTGCTCTTATTCTGATAGGTACTGGACAGAGCCCAACTTCAGCTCTCTGCTGGTTTATTTGTTCATCATACGTTACATATTTTGGCGTCAATGTTCCTGGTACTTCAAAATGGGCTGTTGGAGTGCGAATCGTGCTTGGAACCTCCTCTACACAGGGCAAGCCTCCATCTGCGCCTTCTTCTGAAGCTGGCAGAGAGCGGTCCCGACTCCACACTCACGCGCCCTCGAGCCCCGGTGGTTGAAGGAATATTCATTGAGAACCCTCGAGGTCAGTGGTAAGTAAAAGTCACCCAAGACGTGAAAAGCGTTCAATGTCTTTGGTGGTGTCGAAACCTGCACAACCCTCGAAGTCAAAATCTTCAAAGAGGGCCGTCGAATCCTCGACATTATCCAAACCATCAGCGCCATTACTATCAACACCATTGACGCCACTGTCAACGTCGATGCCAAAACCATTGACCCCGAAAATACTGGTAGTTTCAGCACAGCCTCCTGATCATGAGAAAATTGATAAGGGTACCAAACCAAAGTCTTCTCAGAAGCCTACAACACCTATGAGTGTTCCTGACAAATCTTGTACCCCTTTGCCAAAATCCCTCACGTTGTAACCTTGCGCTATCCTGAGACTCGTACTATTCTGTAACCCGGTCCATTTTGTAACATTGATGTTATCCATTGAATCGGACCATCCTGTATCCTGGTATTTCATGCTATTTATTGTATTTATTATCGTCATTTGCTAACTACTGCATGTGCAATCTTCTGTAACCTATGCTGTTCTCCAAGTGTAATGCGCCCAGTTACCCCAAGGTTTGGCTGCGCTATACAAATAAACAAACAAACAAACAAACAAAGGAGTATTTTAAATCACTTTCTTCTATTTTTGAAGAAGAAGAAAGGTCTGATGAAGAGGATGCCCCTTATGGCCTTGAATCTGGAACTCGTAATGCGCCGGAATGCCTTATTTCAGAGGAAAACATGATGAGAGACCTTGTTGACACTCTGCATAATGCCAGTGGTATTGATAAATTGCCTGAAATGGAGTTTGGTAGGCCAGAGCCAGGAGAGCATGCTGACTCTTCCTATCATCACCTGATATCCAGGGTGGTGGAATACCAAGGCTGGGCTAGACCTTCGGTACAATTTGTCTAAGATGACGTAACAGATATTCTGGACGAAGGTCCACCTGCAGACCCGATTTTACCTTTCCATGCGGCTCTAAAAAATAGGGTGTCAAAATATTGGGAGTCTCCGGACACCAATCCTGTGGTGGATAAATCCCTCGCAAGAAAATACAGCTCTTCCAGTAACGACCCCGGCTATCTGTCCAAGCACCCCACTCCCAAGAGTCTAGTGGTTCAGGCAGCCACAGCTACATCAAATAAGGCAGTGTACCCTACCATCCCTCCAGATAATGAAGACAAGCATGTGGATGGATGGGTGCAGAAGGTATTTTCAGCAGGGAGTATGGCCCTGAAGTCGGCCAACTCCACATGTGCCTTAGTTAAGTTTTCATACACTCTGTGGGAATGCATATCCATGGCGGCTTAGCACATTCCAGAGGGGAGGAAAGGGACAGTTTCCTAGCCATCGTTAAGGATGGCAAAGAAGCAAAGCGCGAGTCCCTTCAATCTGGATTGGACACTGGGGACAGTATCAGCAGGTCCATGGCTACAAGCAGAGAAATGCGCAGATTTGCATGGTTGCGGAAGTGGGGTTTTGCACCGGTTGTGCAAGCTCATCTTCTAAACATGCCATTTGATGGGTCTCACCTTTTTGACAACAAGACTGATGAGAGCTTTGAGAGGTTGCAGACCTCAAAGGTGGCTGCCAAATCTTTAGGGGCTGCTGTTAGGCAACCTCAGCCTTTTTGTTCATCAGGACAGTCATGCAGGGGTCGATCTTATCACTACTACTCCTCATTTGGAAAGGTGAGAGGAATGGCCAGTCAAAGAGGTCAAAGGAAATCCATTGTGGTGTATGAGGTAAAAGTGCAAAGCCAGCTCCAGCTGCAGCATCCTTGTCATCAGCAGCTGCAGCAACCGCTCCAAAACCACTTTGAGAGCTTGCATCACGAATCACCGGTGGGGGGCAGACTGTCTCAGTATCTCTGAGAATGGTGAGCCATTACTTCAGATGCTCGGGCTCTGGAGACAATAGCTTCAGGTTACTGCCTTCCATTCATATCACAGCCTCACACCAATCCACCGGGGAAACACCCTTTGAGTATTCCAGATCCGCTCCTTGTGCAGGAAATACTAACCCTGCTAGAAAAAGGTGCTATAGAACCAGTACCTGTAGCGGAGAGGAACAAGGGTTGGCATTCCCCATATTTCTGGATCCCCAAGAAAGGCGGGGGTCTGACACCCATCTTGGACTTGAGATCGTTGAACAAGTTCCTCAGGAAGGACAAATTCAAGATGGTCCCACTTTCTCAGATCTTCAGGCCCTCCAGTTAAAAGATTGGTTGGTGTCATTGCAGCTTCAGGATGCTTATTTTCATGTGCCAATCCAACTCAAGAACAGAAAATACCTGAGGTTCGCCATTGGCGGCTCGCACTATCAATTTCGAGTCCTGCCATTCAGGTTGACCTCCACCACCAGGGTCTTCACCATACTTATGGTGGTGGCAGCACATCTCAAGAGAGGGGGGATTCATGTCTACCCCTACCTAGACGATTGGCTGATCAAGGTGCATTCTCCCGAACAAGTCCTGGATCATCTCAAAGTCACCTGCCACTCCCTTCAAAGATTGGGCTTCTCCCTCAATTGCAAGAAGTCACAGATGACACCTTCCCAACAGCTCCGGTAGATGGGAACTGTACTAAACACATCCTTGGGAAAGAGCTCGCCACCCAAGGTGAGGGCTCAAGACATTCTTCAGATGGATAACAAATTTCAGAGTGCCCAGAATCTTACAGACTTCGATTTCTTGAGGTTGCATCACCTCATGGCATCCTGCATTTGTCTGGTGCCAGAAGCCCGCCTGAGAGTGTGATCCCTTCAATGGGCTCACAATGGCACCATTTTTCAGGAAAGATGTTGGACCAACTTCAGATTCCAACCATGGTCTCCAAGAATCTTCTGTTGTGGGACTGCGAGGACAATATACTGAAGGGAGAACCCTTTTGGCAACTATGGCCGGAGATAACAGTAGTGACGGATGCCTCATTCACGGGGTGGGGAGCCCATGCCAACGGTCTGACAGTCAGCGATCGTTGGTCTCTATCAGAGTCCAAACTACACATCAATCTTTTGGAGCTGAGGGCAATCAGACTTCGCTGAAGGCCTTCCTGCCCTCTGTACAGGGACAGAATGTCCTGATAATGATGGAAAACACAGTCGCCATGCATTACCTCAACAAAAAGAGGAGGCGTAGGATCCCTACCTGCAGCTCTGGTAATTGGCATTTCAAGAAGGAATCTCCCTTTCTGCAGTCCACCTAGCCGGGTAGGAGAATACGAGCAGGCAGAGCACAGTCTACCACAAATGGGAGCTAGCTCAGGAAGTCCTTCAAGAGATCTTCGCCCTTTGGGGAACCCCTCAAGTAGACCTGTTTACAACCAGGAGCAACTGGAAGTGCGAAAGGTACTGCTCAAGGACATTTCCTCCGAGAGTAGCTCTAGGAGACGCGTTTGTGGTGGATTGGGAGTTCCTACTGCTATATGTGTTTCCACCGATCCCCGTCATTCCTCAAGTAATCAGGAGGTTGAGACAGTTCGAAAGCCGCATGATCTTAATTGCCCCAGATGGGGCCAGGAGAACGTGGTAACAGGACCTTCTCGATATGTCCATCTGTCCTCCGATACATCTTCCAAAAAGAGAGAGTCTTCTCTTGCAAAGGGAGGGACAGGTTCTCCATCCAGAGGTCAACACTCTCAACCTTCACGCATGTTTTCTGAAAGTTTGAGATACAAAGATTGTGACCTCCCGGATGACCTGATGGAGGTGTTGCTTTCGGCAAGTAGGCCAGCAACAAAATCTCTGAACCATTGCCGCTGGAACAAATTTTGCGACTGGTGCAGGGAAAAGAATGTTGATCCTTTTCTATGTTCAACTCCTGATGTGCTTTCTTTTCTCCTTTTGTGAGCACAAAAAGGTCTTAACATTGGAACCAGTAAGGGTTACCTGTCAGGCCTTTTCAAATTCAAGTGCTCTTTGGAACAATGCTCTTACTTCAAAATAACATTGGTGATTCCATTTCTGAAAGAGCTCACAAACGTGTTCCCACCTTCTACTTTTCAGGTTCCAGTTTGGGACCTTAATTTGGATCTGAAATTTCTAATGCGTGCTCCATTTGGACCCTTGCATACATGTCCATTGAGGTTATTGACCTTCAAAACCATATTGTTGGTTGCACTAACATCTGCACGTAGAGTGAGTGAGTTGCAGCCACTCTCTTCCAGGTCACCCTATACAGTATTCCACAAGGACAAAGTTGTGTTGAGGGTAAAACCCTCCTTCCTACATAAGGTTGTATTTGATTTTCATCTAAATCAAAAGATTGTTCTGTCAGTGTTTTACCCCCTGCCACATCCACAGATTGGACCCTAAGAGCTTTAAGCTTCTATATTTCTAGATTCTCCAAACTAGTGGACGACCAACTCTTTATTGGCTACACTGGAAGAAAATTAGGAAAAGCTGTCTCTAAACAGACTTTGTCAAGATGGATCATACTTGGTATCTCAGAATATTACAAATTGGCAGGCAAGTACCCGCCAGAGATTTTGAGGGCTCATTCTACCAGGGGCATTGCCTCTTCTGCAGCCCAACAAAGGGGAGTACCTATTAGATCTATGTGTGATGCGGCAACATGGTTATCCTTGCATACATTCACAAAGCATTATTGTCTGGATGCTTCCCACTCTCAGGACGTGGCTTTTAGTAAGGCAGGTGCTGTATTCGGCATTATAAAAAGCTGACAATTGTAAATTCTCCACCCTCCTCCAATCCTACATACTGCTTTGGGAGTCTATCAAAGATCAGGAATACGTTGGAGGACACAATCCATTCGAAGAACATACTTTCCAACTGGTAACATTCTTTCGACTGGATGTTTCTGAAACGTATTCCTGATCGCCCTCCCATCCTACCCCGCTGTAGAATGTCCTATGCTGTTACAGCTTTCGTTCTCGCAAGGCTGACTTCTACCTGCCTATGCTAACAGCCAACACGAAGAGGATGGAAAAACAGAACTGAGGCCAACGGGCGCTGCGCGTGCTACTTCTAGCTCCTGTTGACGTCATCCTCGACGGAGGCCTTCGAGGGACATCGACTCGACACCATCGACGCATGGCGCCCTCTTCCGAAAAAGTTTTTCAAAGCAGCCATGAAGCTGGGCATGATTATCAAAGATGAGGAATACGTTGAAGGAACATCCAGTCGAAAGAACATTATCAGTTGTTAAGTAACTTGTTCTTCTTACTGATACCTTGCTGCCATGCTACAATCAAGATAGGTTAAACGTGGATTTTAATCTGGTGAGAAAACACTATTCAAACCCACTGGAATGATTTAGTACCACCTGCCTTAATTGGGGTGGAAAATGTATTATTTTCATAATGTGTCTGCCCCAGTCAAATACAGAACCTTGTCAAATACAGCATCTTTTATTGCAAGCAAAATTTACAAATGACAAGTATTGTTATTTTAAATAAACACACAGGCTTGTCTTTAGGAACAAGGGCCACAACATTTACTGAGGTCACGGAAGGGGTCACTGGAAATTAACTCAGTATAGCTAAATGCAACAGTGGTGAGCCAGCATGTCACCATGGTTTCGTTTTAGGGTACAATTGCATCTTCCTAGAGCAGAGCCGCCAAAATGTCATTCCCCGTCAGTGGTAAAGGTCATTTCCACTGCTAGGTCAGAGACAATCGTAAAACTTTCCAGAGCTGGTCAGGCAATCTCTTGATTGCTTAGCCTAAACAAGGTACGGCATCAACAGCACTGGCTTCACGCCAGTGGAGAACAACATTCAAAGGTCATTCTCCATTGGTTTGATATCACAGCAGTGCAAAACGCATTAACAGGTCACTCCTCGCCGGTGGGCACGATGAACCACATTGATTTTCTCAACTATTCAAACAGCTTTGTAAATCATTTTTCAGACTCCAGAAAACTTTTAGAAAAAGAAAAAAAAAACGGTGACTCTGCTGACAACTATGCCATTTATTTCTGTGCTTTTTGTGTCCTAGAAAACTGGGCACCAGTCTCAGCTTGAGTTTTATATTTATTACATGAATTTCAACCAGGAGTCGTTTTACAGAAATTTTTGAATGGTGCAAGCTGAGAAATGCACTGCATTTGAACTAGGCTACTTGACTAAGAGCAAGCAAGCATTATTTCAGTGAACTATTTGCGCCAGAGTGATAGTTGCCGCATTGCTAATTCGGTGTAAAATTACACTTGTACTGGCACAATGTTCATATAATATAGCCCTAGGTGTTATTTTGCTTAAAACGTGATTCGTGTGCTACCAGTATCAGCATTACGTTCAACCTCGGAAGAGCACACACAAGTAAGTATCTGCCTCCTGTCTTTATTAAATGTTACCTTCGACCACCAGCTGCAATATAATAGTGCCTTGTGCATGCCATCTAGAACGGAGGTTTTTCGGTGCCCCAGGCTGTGAACAGGAAGGTTCACTTTTATCTTACAACTGCCGATGAAGAAACAATCCCAGAATGCATCACCAAGAGAACTTAAAATGACATTTCTCAGCGGAGCAGCAATTTAAAGGGAGGGTGCGAGGTTACTTCGAACATATTCATCCAATTGATGGCAGTGGGGACGAGAAGCCTGAAGCTGTTTACGTTTGTACTGCCACTCCAGTTATCCACTCTCAGACTCTAAGAACACGTGCCTTTTGTCATTTCATACTGGGGAAAATTATAAGGGAAGCCCAATTCAGGGTTTCTTTTGAAAACGTTTGGTGCTACTTCCATATTGAAGAATTGAGCACACACAACAAGCCACATGGTTCTACACCATCGACTGGGATAAAGAGTAAGGATTGCAGCTGTATTCTGTCTGGCTGAAGTGCTATTGCACGATTCTCCATTTATAACGTGTGGTACACACACATTAGTTAATGATTACGCACATGCTTAGGTGACGCAATCCATACAGTATCACAAATACACGAAATTAAAATGACAGCTTTTTTGACACGAACTAATATTATGGTGGAATTCGATAGTCATTGGTTGAACCAATCAGGTTAGGGACTTAATTTATTGTTGCATATTGTTTGACAAATTTTAATATATAGCCGTTTTCCTTTTTACAGGTTTAGCACAGAGCTTCTTCTAACTAAAGAGTGTAAAGACATAGTTCGGGTCTCTGGCAAAATCCTGTAAAATAAATGTCAACACATATTGGCCTGGTCAACCATGACGTCACTAATCACAGTAATCTCGCTTTTTCTTTGACAATATAAAGTCTAAAGTCAAATGAAAACACCTACATTTGAATCTATCTAGTAACCAAGGTATTATCCTACCAAAACTCAGAGACAGATTTGAATAAAATATTGTAATAAATACACATTGAAGAGTTATTGGTGTAGTATCTAAAGGTTCCTGTAATGACTTGAACGGGAGGATTTCCCAGATGATTACCTTAGCTCATCGTAGATTAGCATGGGACATCTCTGTCAAAGATGTTGGTATTTGTGAAGAACTAACAATTACTCCTAAACCAACACACTTGAAAGATCTAAGCCCTCATTATGAGTTTGGAGTAAGTGGATAATATGGGAGTAAGCAAATTGCTACCACTCTGCCAAATTGGTCTTTCCAGAAAATAGGCATAAAATCCGCCACCAGAATTATCACCGGCGGAATTACTGCCAAGATCTGGCAGAATTACCACCAGGGCTAATTCCACTGGCTGATTTAGCACCAGAAACAAAAATGGTGGAAATACATCTGAAATACCGCCGGAAATCGGTGTTAATTCAGACAAAAAACGCAGTGCTGTTACCTCTGCCTAAAAGGTGAAGGTAAATACATACGGGTGATGGAAATCAAGTCAAAGGTGCATCCAATCTACTCAGGAGGAGCACAGAAGGCCCATACTTGACCCAAATACACATCCTAGAAACATGCAGCGACAACCAGACGTGAAGTATTGGATCCACAACCTGCCACTATTCATTGAGCTATGCCAGCATGCAAGGCCTCGTCAGGGAAGGAGACAGGCACCACATAGGCACAGGAGATGTGTGCTGCAGAGGCCACCCATACCAAGTGTCTGCCCATCCCCTTGGACTGACACACCATCACAGACCTGCTGGCTATGATCTGGGCTGATCTCCAGCACTCCAGCGCCATCAGTACTGACACCCGCGCCCACCCCCCTGGTAAAGCTTGTGTCGTCCTACACTTCTGTCCCCTGGGTAGATTCCAGCACACTGTTGGGACACTGCATGGGATGTCCCAGCCAACATTCTCAAAGATACTGGAGCAAGACTTGGACACGCTCATGAGATATGCCCACCAGCACATCTCTATGCCCACCTCCCAGGGGCAGGTGAACACAGCCAAAGCACCTTTTTACGCCATTGCCCAGTTACGCAATATCATAGTGCCACTGGATTGCACACATGTGGGATTAGTGGGCATTGGACCAGGCATATTAGAACAGGTAGCAGTATCATTCCATAAACATTCAAATGACATGTGATGCCAATCTCACCATCAGCCACTTCTGCACCCAATTCCCAAGTGCCACACATGATGCCATGATACTGAGGAACGGCATCCAGTTTACATGAATGCACACAGAGGATACTGTATCTGGTTTGTGGTTACGTAGTCAATCTGACAATGAGATGGCACAGTGGCACACATGGAGACCAGAATGAGAACAACTGTGAGCAAACTACAAGTCTCATAATGCATCACCAAGACCACTATGAAAAGGCCATCACCCATGACCGACTTTGTGCAGTCCACATAATGACCTCAGCTGTCTCCACAGGACATCCTGGCATGCATGGAAACAGTCACACAATTACTCACACCAAACAAGCGACCTGTGTAATTCAAGAAGCCATTCCCTGCCAATGCATGTTCATGGGCAGTACATGGCCTAGGGCCATCACCATAGTGCCAACAGCAGGGATGATGTCAGTGCATAGACAAACACATGATGAATGATGCTGCACCCACTGTGAAGGAGTGAAAGTGCACTCTGAATGAAAATGCCCCTCCAACTCAATTGATGCATGGTGTGTTATCCACATGGACAGATAAGCACACATAGGCCACCAGCATGAAAAGATAATATACATGTACCTTGACAGACACGCGGTCATTTCTAACAATGTACATACATTTTCTTGTACGTGACTCAGGCTATCTGCAGTTACCCTTATTGATGACAACAATGAGGAACTCTGGTACACCGCAAGAAATAGGTTTTTATGAGGCACACAGGAGCACCAGGATATGCATTAGGCGTACATTCAGACTTCTAAAGGTAAGAATCAGGTGCATCCACCAGACACGTAGTGCACTCATGTACAGCCCTGTGAAAGTAAGAAAAATAGTCATGATATGTGCAATGTTGCACAACATGTGCATACTATTATCACAAATGTGATGGGTGGAAGGTTTTGAATGTATCTGAAAAACAGAACATTCTCCAGTTGAGGAGTATTACCCCCCTGGTTCTGATGAGAAAGAGGCTGCAGGTGACAACAGGGCACCTCAGGGCATACGTGGGGAGGTGAGGGACGTATTGTCCACCACAACCTGATGGACAATGATTTTTGATTCAACACATATGCATCTCTCACATTACTGTGATATTTCACTGAATGCACATACATCACTACAATTGAATATACACTGTAAACACTGATTTGACATAACTGTGATTTAATCCATATGTAAACACCCTCATCCCCAACACCATCACCCACCCCACTCTCTCATCACCAACACTATCGCCCCCTGTGGTCTCCAGTCTGTCCACTATCTCTTCCTCTTGGCCCCTTGTTGTGTGGGCATCGGAGTACGAATCATGCGGTGCTGGGAGCGCATTGGCAGCATGCTGGTCAATGATCCCTCGGTAGGGGTGTCCAAAACAGAAGTGCCAGTTTCACTGCCCTGGAGGTGCTGCATTATCATGGTGATGGCCCCCTGGCCATGGTCTCATGTGAGGCTGAGATTTGCTCTGCCAAATCACTAACTCTCTAACTGATGAGGCTGTTACTTGCTTTGACTCGGCTGCACACCAGCACATATGGTCAAGGGAAGTGGCCACCCACCTGGAGGCACCCTGAAACTCATAATGCCTTGCTTGCAAATGTCCCAATTGCTCTTGGGCTATGAGATGCATTGCCTCCGGCCATTGCTCAATTCGGGTGAGGCACTCCCGTATGGCAGTCAACATGGGGACCTGCACTTTCTCAGTACATGTTTGGGGCTGCACTCCCTCATTACTTGCTTCTGGTCCTCATGTCCATGGTCATACGTGTCCTCAGGGTGGTCAACATGGAGGCACAGTGATATGACAAGGGAGAAGACTGCATTGGTGAAATGCTGAGCAGGGGGGAGTATTCTGGGGACAACTGACTTGCAGGGGAAGCTGCAGAAGCTGCAGGACTTGAGTCAGTGAGGCAGACTCCGGTTGCCCAGTGGCAGCGTGTGCAGTGGGCAGCATGTTATCGGCACTTGGGTGGGTGTTTTAGTCCCCTGACTCCCCAGCTTTGGTGGGAGGTGCCTTAATTGTGGGTGGTGCGGCAGCCTCCATCATGGCCAGAGCTGTTGGTGAAATTTTGGCAGTGTGCCAGTACCTATGGAGGTGGCTGATGCAGTGCCTTGGATTTGGGTGTTCTTTGGACACTCCCCTTTCTGGCTGAAGCAAAGCCTGTGGCCTTTTTCCCACTTGCTGGTGCAGGTGTGCCAGAGGTACTGGCACCTTCCAAGGGGACCTGGGTGTCTTGCGTGCCTGTTGGGCGACATTAAATTGTGCATCAATAACTTGATGGAAATCTGTATGGTGTGCTGTCATGTAGTGTTCCAAGCACCATGGTGTCACAGGGTGCTGGGGCTCCCTGGGGGCATACTTCATGTAGCAGACAGTTTGGAGGTTTACTGTCTTGATTCTTGTGCATGCATATGGTCAGTGTAGGAGGTTTGTTTTGCTTGGACCATGGAGTAATTTGCTTCACTGTCACACAGGGTCACCCTATGTGCCCATGGAGGACATGACCAATATTTCTTGTGTATCCCATTGAACTGTCAGCTGAGGGGTGCCTTACTAGTTATGGTGGTATGATTGCAGCATTAGGTGGGGCACAGTCTTCATAGGGGCCTTGCAACCACTGGTCTGTTACAGTGGTTGTAAATTTGAGACACACGTCTAGTGGTGTTCATTGCTTGACATGTGCTACATGTTTGGAGCCACTTTGGCTGATGTGTATGTCCATGGGTGCTCAGGTGGTGGTGATGTGTCATGCGAATGGATAACAATCCTTGTTACTTGCAGTTCCATGGTAGTTGTGTCCTACATCATGCCCTCGGCATGCTACTTGGTGGGTGTATCAGGGGTTTCATGCCTTCAATGACTCATGATGCAATTTTCTGTGGTGTTACATTGATGGATCATGAATTGTCGGGGTAAGTCTATGCATGGAAGTTTGTGTACATCAACATACTATTGGGGTTGTTGTGCAATCGGTCCATCATTCACTCATATACTCACCAGGATCTCCCTGGCTGCTGGCACTGACCTCTGCCAAATCCACGCCCTCCAGGCCCACCATGTTTATTATGCTGCTGGCCATCTCCTCCCACGGAGTCAGCTGCAGCGAGCCAACTGTTCTTCCACCTGTGGCTGCTATCCTCCGGCGGGGATTGGCAATCAGGGTGGAGACTCATGCTTTGCGGTTGTTCCCCCTCTCCCTCTTGTCCTCACTGTCTCATGGAACATGAACAAAAGTTAGTACATTGTCCCTGATCTCCGACCAGGTGGGGTTCTTAACTTGCTGGCTGGTCTTGCGGTGTTGTGATCCATTTTGCTCCTCTGCATGGGTCACCACCTTCTCCGCTAGGACAGTGAGTTCAGGCTCCATGAATTTCAGTTTCCGAAGGTGCATTTCAGTGAGCTTCCCCTTGCCTTTCCCTCCTGACATGAATCGGCTATCTGCTGGTGTTGGATCTTGCTCCTTTTCAGTAGATTGTGGATGGATTGTTTTTAAAAATGACTGGTACGGTGCTTCCTGTTCCGGCGATGATGCTATTTCCTCCAGCTGTAACTCTTCCAATGCTAATTCTGCTGGCTGTAATTCTGACAGCAGATTTAATGGCAAATGTACAGCGCTAACAGTAATTCTGCCAATTTTACACACAAGTACATTTGGAGTTGTGTTTTTTCGGCAGTGTTTCCACTGGCGGAATTGTATGGTATGCATCCCCACCAACTCATGATTCCGTGGACATACCACTATAGACCATGGCAGTAACAGTAATTCCGCCAGGCAGAATTACAGCCCAACTTGTAATGAGGCCCTGTATTATAGTGCGGCGGTCTCTGAACTATAGTTAAGGTGCATGTTGAGTACCATAGGAAATCCAAAAATAATTTGCTAATAACTTTTGACTCATATAATGGTATTGGTTGGAATTTTGCAGATACAATTATATGCATGCTCCCACACCTCCCGCCAGACTGGACCTTTTGGGAAGGATCAATAAAAAAAAAATAGCGAAGTTTGTTAAGATAATAAAAAAACACATTTTTGGCCTAGTCCCCATTCATTTTCCCCATAGACAAAAAATGCCAATGTTTGCTCCAGCGCACAGCAAAATCTGCCTGATAGAAATGGACCTGGTATGAAACAACTTGGGCACAAAGCATTGTATCGAGAGCTGGGGGGTTTTGGGGTTATTGCGTCCAGTACTGTTCTAAATATTTGATGGAAAAGGAGATGCTCCATTCTCCCAAAATTATAGACATATCTCCCCTGGTGCAGCAGAGACTCTGAGAGGCATTTCAGAGATGAAAAAGCAGCCATTTCGCTAATAACCTTTGATTTGCTGGGCACTAAACATTATGAAATGAAAAAAAGTTATTAAAAAAAGAAAACACAACAGTTTTACAATTTTCATCCCATTCATTTTCACATAGAGAAAAGGCGCAGTCTCTGAATGGCTCTCACTTTAAAACCGCTTGGCACATTTTGACTTAATTTCCTTGATTGGTTTGAGGTAAATCCATCCAGTAGTTTTTAAAATATCTGACAGAGAACGGGGTGCACTCTGCGTCTTACAACCTTTATATAATTATTGGTGCTTTGCAGCAGAGAGGTTGTGAGAGGCTAACAACTTTTGAGTTGCTAGATGTATTCAGATGATATTTATGCACCATACGTTTGTCAAGGGAACAATTAATTCATTGAAAAATGAAAAAGTTATGAAAACGTTATTATGAAACAAATAAAATGCTGTTTTCAGCCTACTTGCATTCATTTTCCCCGAGGAAAAAAGTGCAGTATTTGAACAGGTGTAGCGGGAAAACTGCGGGGTAAATTTGGACCAAATAAGAATCAATTTGGGCCCAAATCATTGACTTTATTCCTTGACTGGTTTGAAGTAAATCCATCCAGTAATTTTTTATACATTCGACAAAGACAAAGACATGTGGGTGCCCCTCTGTTCTATAGAACGTTTATACATTTCAGCCTTGTAACTTTGCAGCAGAGAGGCTGAAAGACTTTTCAGAAAACAAAAGCTGCTGTTTTTTTGCTTGATGCAAGTGATTTCTGCGATATTACTGGGAGAAGCCTCAAATGAACAAACACAACATGCTATTTGGAGGAGGAATATGGATGCCATCAAACTTTCGAATGAACTCCCCACAGCCTTACAGAGTCTAATAACGTGCTCAACTTCTGAAAGAGACGCAAAACTCTTCTGTTTATATAGTCACTCCTGTGGGAACACTGATTGTTTTGAACCACAGCGCTTAGATGGCCTGGTCATAGCCACTATATACACAGCAATAGCCACAGCCATCACATCAGGCTGGAAGTTGGGCATGGTCAAAAAGACACCATGTGAAGTTAGGGATTTCAGGGTGGGTTGGGGAGCCAGTTTCAGCTATAACATTTTTGGCTTGCAGGGGAAGACCATTGGAATTTCATGAGATTACAGTGGCAACGCCGTAGAATGAGCTAAAAATAAATGTGCATCAAAAGGAAATGATGAGTGATAGGGGGTAATGGGAGAGGATTAGGGAGGAAGAACGCACTTGAGCGGAGTGAGTGGACCAGACAAATGAAGGGGGACACATTTTGTGTGCCTGTGAGGACATGATTGTTGTGCACAAACTTTGGTGCCGATTGATATCTGAATGTTCAGGCATTTGGGCTGTGATAATTTAATTTTAAATGCAGGAATAATAAACAAATAGATCATTTTGCTGTCTTCATGTTGCTTGAAATGAGTCCATTGTTTTTTTTTTTTTTTTTATAATTCTGTTTATTACGTTTTAATAACACAACAACAAAAAAAACATGAATCAAAGGCATACATCTGACCATGGCAGTAAGGCAATTTCAAAAAGCAAAAGGAGCTCTGTAGGGCCGAGAGCCATCAGACGTTTGTGGGATGAGGCAGGTAACCAATGTTAACAGCAGTACAGTTCTACTTTCATCGGCGCATCTCAGTTAGCGTCGAGCCATTTACCCCATATTTTTTCGAATTTGCGGTGCAACACCCTGCATTATAAATCCGGCGCTCCGAGGCCGCGCATCTGTCCAACTCATTACTCCAGCGGTTCAAAGATAGAGAGTCGGCAGAGCCCCAGTTAGTCGCGATTAATCTCTTGCCTGCCCCAAATGCCAATGCCAAAAACATTTTTTCATATTTCGAGAGATCCACTTCACCCCCGATTCCCAACAGTATCATTTTGGGATCCCTGGGGATTGGTGTCGTCAGGGTGGCAGAGTTGATGTTAATACAGCTCTCCCAGAAGTCCTGTAACACTAGGCAGTCCCATATCATATGGTAGAAGGTGGCAGGTTCCGTTTTGCATCTGAGGCATGTCCCGTCTTCCAGTCCCCCCCATCTGGCCATGGCAGTACGTCAATAGTATGTGCGGTGGAGGATCCTCAGTTGTATAAGTCTGAGTTTAGAGTCTATACCAATTTCTCTAGGGGACATTAATGCCTCTACCCAGACTTCTGGTTCCATTTGACCTATGTCCCTTTCCCACTTTTCCTTGAGCTCATCAAGCTGCGCCGCCCCAAAGGATTTAAGGGCTTGATAGAGCGTGGAAGTGACCTTGGAGGCAATGCATTGCGGGAGGATATTGGTCTCAATGGGAGTACAGCGTGGTATGGTTGTCGTATCAGGGAATTGGGTGCGGATGGCGTGGGCCAGTTGCGCATGTCGAAACCGGTCCATGGGTGCAAGGTCGAATTGCTCGTGCATGGCCTCGAAGTCAAGGAGGTGGCCCTCTTGCATCACATGCGCTAATGTGTGTATCCCTTTTGCGCACCAGTGACCGAAGGGGCCCATCTTTACTATTTCCGGGAGGAGTGCGTTGTGCTATAGGGGTTGAGATAGTGTTGGTTTACCTTTCCAGCCTATTAGTTTGTGCGCATCTCGCCAGGCCCGGCAAATATGGTGTGTCATTTCGGGTAACATCGGGGGTTGGTCATGGGTGGCGTACAGGATCTGCAGTGGGGTTAGCGGGGTCATGCTCTCTATTTCAAGGCAGATGTGGGGGAGTGTGGGGTCTGCGTGTATCCAGTCGTTTACCACCCAATCTGGGCTGCAAGGTAATAGGTGCATATGCATGGTAGACCGATGCCTCCCTCCCACACTGATCGGTGCAGCGTATCAAGGGCGATCCTGGGTTGTTTCCCTCCTCACAGCAGTGTGCGAAGGCATCTGTCAATGAGTGCGAAGGTTTCTCGGGGGATGACAAGTGGGGCGTTTTGAAGTACATAAAGCAGTCTGGGGAGGGTCATCATTTTGAATAGCGCCGCTCTGCCCATTAGTGATAGTGGGAGTGATTGCCAGTGGGAGGTGTCTCTATTGAACCGGTCAATTATTGGTTGTAAGTTAAGTTGCAGGAACCCACCCAGTGTTGGGTCGAGTCATATACCCAGGTATTTAAGTTCTCTAATAGAGACATGATATGGGCAGGTTTCAGGGATCGCAGACTCGCCGCCCTGGATCGTGAAGTAAATAGTTTTGGTCGCATTTACCTTAAGGCCCGCAAAGCGCTGATATTCCCTAAGGATGTGGGAGACAATCGGGCAGAAAGTGCGTGGGTTACTGAGGTATATGAGGAGGTCGTCCGCGTAGAGGGATAGTCGGTCCTCTCCCCCTCAGGCCAGGCGAACCCTGTCCAATTAGTGTTAGCTCTAAGCTCAATTGCGAGAGGTTCGATGGCCAAGAGAAAAAGCAGCGGGGAGAGCGGGCACCCCTGTCTCGTACCTCGACCCAAGGAAAATGATCCAGAAGACCTGCCGTTCACCCTTACCATGGCCTCCGGGTGTGCATACAGGAGTTTAACCCACGATATAAACGTTTGCCCCAGGTTCATTCGAGCCATGATTGCCCACAAAGCCTCCCATTCCACAGAGTCAAATGCTTTTTCAAAGTCCACTGCCAGGAGGACCAGTGGGGCTGGTATTTCCTTGGCTCTACTCAGCGCCAGCTGAACTCTACGCAGGTTCATGCGGGTGGATTTGTTGGGCATGAATCCACATTGGTCGGGGTGGACAAGGGTCTCTATAACTTGCAGTAGTCTGTTGGCGAGTGTTCTGGTGAGGACTTTGGCTTCGCCGTTGATCAAGGATATTGGGCGATAGGAGGCACATTCCTCCGGGGGTTTCCCGGTCTTTTGTATGACGATTATGCATGCCTTCCTGAGGTCCGGGGGGAGTGCCCCCAGCTCTTTGCTGCGTAGAAACATACGGTGCATGTGGGTGGGTAGTGTACCGCCGAGGCATTTCCACGTTTCTGTAGGGAACCCATTAGGACCCGGGGTTTTCCCGGGTTGGAGCTGTGCGAGCGCCTCTTGCACCTCGGTTACAGTGATTTCGGCGTTCAGGAGGTCTGTTTGGCACTGAGAGAGCTTCAGGATCTCGATCTGGTCAAGGTAGCGTGCGGGTTCGGAAGGCGGGCTCTCGGCCGGTGGGGTATAGAGTTTCTCATAGTAGGCGGCAAATGCCGCAACAATGTCGGAGTCATCTGTGAGGAGTGTTCCGTCTGGAGATTCAATTGCCTGTACGTGTCCCCTGGTCTGTTCGCGCCTCTCCAACCAGGCCAGGGTCTTATTCGCCTTGTTGCCTCGTTCATAGATTTGGCTCCGGACTAACTGATGGGCTATCCGTGCATTGTGTACAGGCAGGTTGCTAAGGGCCTCTTGTGCTGTAAGCAGAGCCTCTTTCGCTTCTTGGGTGCAGTGTTCTAGGGTTTGCCGTTCGCACTCCAGGACACGCGCTTCTGCCTCTTTGATCTTTTGGACTTGTCGTAGTTGGTAGGCTGAAACTTCCGAGATAACTTCCCCGCGGAGGACAGTCTTATACGCCTCCCAGAGCGAGATCGGGCAATCCACTGATCCTTCGTTGTTTTCAAAATATTCTGTCGTCTTCTTTTCCAGTTCCTCCGCAATTTCAGGGAGACGTAGGTGATATGTGTTCAGGCGCCAGTTACGATCCGGACCACGGCAGGAGTTCTGCATGGACAATAGGAGCGGAGAGTGGTCCGCAATACCCCTTGCGAGGAATTCAGCTTCGAGGAGCCTGTGATTTATTCTGCGGGGGAAGAAGGCATAATCGATCCTGGAGAATGACTTGTGGACGCCAGAGAAAAAGGAGAACCCAGCCTCATTGTTGTGGAGTGAGCGCCATGTGTCCGTCATTCCCAGAGCTTCGGCTAACATGGCGAGTGGTGTGGGGGCAGGGCAGGTACCTGATCTCCTGTGAGATCTATCGACTGCAGTGTTCATCACTTCATTAAAGTCCCCGCCGATCACCCATACATCGGCCTCATCTTCCAGTAGCTGACTTCGTAGCTCGGAGAGTAGTTCTTTCGTCTGAGAGGGGGGGCCGTAAATTGCAGCGAGGGCCCATTTCTCGCCCCAGATGTCAGCCAGTATCATAACATAGCGGCCCTGGGTGTCGGTTTTGACCTTCCTAACCTGCAGGGGGACTCGCTTGTGGACGAGGATCATCGTGCCCCTAGCTCCTGTCGTGAATCCAGACTAGTAGGTGTGAGAGTAGTTGGATCTTCTGAAGAAGTTAGTGCTCGTGCCTAGCAAATGTGTTTCATTTAGAAGGGCAATGTCCGGCGAGTAACGGTTAAGGTACTGGAGCACCAGTCTTTGCTTTATGCTGGAGCCGAGGCCGTTAACGTTCCAGGAGAGCACGGTTATCTTGTTGGATTTCATTCTATCTGCGTGGGGCTTTTATCTGGGCATCTGGGAGGATCAGTGGCGGTCATGTACACTCGGGAGGTGTGCAGCGCTGTACTTTCGGGGGAGACGTCCGGGGGTCGTCTCGTGTCGGTGTATCTGCTGCCTGGATGATGATTGTGTCCGTGGTCTTGCCCATAGACAGTGCTTGATTCCTTTGCCAGCGCTTCTATGTATCGTGCCTTCTTGTTTCTTGATTCGCTTTCTTTACAGTCCTTGAACTCCCCCCCACCCTGTACTTCCCCCCCAACTGGAGCACCTGTCGCCCAAACATTAAACCTATAACTTTATAAACTTCTTCGGGATAACCCGGCTCTGATAACGCGCACGCCGCATTAGGGGCGGCGGCCGCTAAGTGAGCATTCCCATTCTATCAATCTGCAGTTTGGGCCCCTTAGTACAGGGTCTTCATCCCTTTTCCGTGGGGATCCTCGACCCATCGTCGTCCGCATTGGTCGGGGAACGAGGGGGCGAGGGTCTCCCAGGCCGAGGCCGCTGTGTGGGTGGGCCCGATGGCACACGCCTCCCGCCGGAGTCCATGAGGACTTGAGTTTCAAGCCAGTCCCATGCATCTTTGGGGTTGTAAAACAAGTGAGTAGCGCCCTCATACTGGACTTTTAGCAATGCCGGGAAGAAGAGGGCATATTTGATGGATAGCGACTGGAGCTTCTTCTTGATGGAGTCAAAAGACTGGCGGGCATTTTGGACTTCTTTCGTGTAATCGGGATAGAAACCGACCTTGTAGCCGTTGTATGTGATCGGGCCCATGGCCCTTGCCATTTGTAGGATAGCATCCCGGTCGCGGTAATTCAGTAGGCGTGCGATCATTGTTCTGGGCGGGGCTCCCGGTGTAGGTCGGCCGGTGGGGACTCTGTGTGCCCTTTCCACGGAAAAGAATTTGGATAGCTTCTTAGGGGCAAAGACATGAGTGAGCCAGTCTTCTAAGAAGAGTTCTGCGCTGGGGCCTTCCTCCTTCTCTGGTATACCGAGGATCCTGAGATTGTTGCGCCGCGCCCTCCCCTCACTGTCCTCGGCGCGGTTTTCCAGTTGGGTCACTTTTTGGGCAATCGCAGTGAGCTGTTGTTCCATGCGGTGGACCGCGTCTTCAGTGTTAGACACCCGCTGTTCCGCTTCCCCCACCCTGGTCGATAAGTTGCGGACGTCTTGGCGTCTAAGGGACACCTCAGAGGATAGGACGCCCATTTTAAGTTCCAAGGATGTCCTCGAGTCCCCAATCGCTTTCAGAAGGTCTGACAAAGAGATAGGAGGGTCTCTGAGTTCTCCAGAGTTGCCCTCTTCTTCTGGGGGCTGAGGCTCGCACTGGGGAGGGGCCCCCACGGTGTAGAGATCCATCTTGCTCTGTAGCGTTTGCCTCTTGGTTTTCTCCTTTGCCATGCTTTGGTCGAGTGGCTCTGTGTAGCAGGGATCTGGGTGCTCCACGTCTGCGCACCGGGGGTAAATGCTGGGTCGGGAGAGGTCCTGTATGGAGCAGACGATTGTGTATAGGCTGCGTAGGGTGCACACTGCGAGCCTCTGCAAAAGTTACGTTTAGGGTGGCAGCAGCGCCGTCGCTGCAGGTGTCAATCTCGCTTGGTGGCGTGGTATTGGCTCGTGCCTATCCCCGACAAATAGAGTGGCCCCCATGGTTCCTGGGATCTGGGCCAAAGTGCGTAGGGATCTCGTGGGGAGGACTGTGCCCCTGTTCATCCGCTGGTGTGGGCTGACCAGCGTCTATCTTCACTGCATAGGGTGGCCCCCCGTGAGTTCTGCGGTTCGAGCGATGATTTAAGTCGCCCAGGGAGGTCCCAAGAGAGGGACAGGGCAGTTCCACAGTTCACGCCAAGTCCTGGGGTCCACCGTGGACCGGGGGGGGCTCACTTGGTTGTGAGAAGAGGAGCCCTTCGTCCCCACACTCCCAGTGTCGTTTTGCTGTGTATGTGACTCGTGGGCCGTGACAGCGTTCTGAGCGCTGGTATGGTGCTGGTCTATGGCGCAGCAGTGGCCCTCGCGGGCTCCGTGGTCTTTGCAGCAGGCAAGTTGCAAAAAGGGCCGCGGAGGGGGGAAACAAAGCAAAACATCCACCCCCCACACACGTGTACCTTATTGCGGGTGCCTCCATTTGCAGCGTGTCCTCCCTCAGCGGGGGAGCGCAGCTCGCGGCTCTTGCTGCCGCTCGACCCTAGGTGTTGCAGTCTTGCTGATGAGGGGGGAGGACACCCCCAGGGGAAGGCTGGTGGTGCAAGCCCAGGCCGCGAGGCCGGGAGCAGGGTGGCCCCCAGGTCTATCAGGATGTGGCAAAGCGTTTCTCTCGTAGATCGGGAGGTGTGCAGTGCGAACAACTCCGGGTATTTTGGCGTTGTCCCAGGGTGGAGCAGGTGGGGGGGGCCTCAGCGGCCGCTCGTCGGTGCCTGGAGAGCGTTGCGGGGTCTCGCTGCAAGCCTCCAGCTTGTCACAGGCGCGTCACCTCTCCTGGGAGCCACAGCGTTCGCAGCGTCTCGGGGGAGGGGCGATCAACTTCTCCCGCTCGCGCCGCAATGGCCGCGGGTCATCTGCCAGCGGTCTGCGGGCTGGTTCTGGCGTCCCCCGCCCCGGTTCTTCTCTGGAGTGCAGCGACAGCAGCTCCAGTAGGTCCGCTTCCGTTGGTGGGCGGCTGAGGCGGGATAAATTCTTGTAAAGGGAAGAAAATTCAGGATAATAGTAGCGGCCGCCGGGAGCCGATGTATTTAGTTCCGCATGCGTCGCACGCGCATGCGCAGTCCTCGAAATGAGTCCATTGTTAAGTTTGCAAAATTAGAATAATGTAACTCCCTCATCCGTTTTGCGGCCAGTCCAAGAAGCTCAGAATAATCATGGGCTTGAGGGTGATTCAAAAAGGGAGGTGGTTCTGATGGAATGATGTCAGTGGAAGATGCAAGCATTTCTATATTTTATGAAAGTAAGATTTACATTATGGGCAGTCTTAGTTCAGAGGGTTTAAGTACTACAGAGCAGGAGGGCTGGCTCTCTCGGGTTCCTGGGCTGGTAGTTGCCTCAGAAGAGTTTTCAGTCCCAGACACGATTAATCTCTAGCTGACCCTGAGGGTGTGCAACAAGTGCTGACAGCGATGCCTGGAAAAATACTTTTTTAGCTGGTCTAAGCATGAAGGGGTGAAGGCAGAGAAAGCAAGTTCCAGAGTGAGCGCTGTTCATCAGAGGGCTGCCATGGGAGTGTTTTGCAACAGCCAACCTGAGGGGGAATCCTTAACTTTGCTGTGTCTAGGCACACACTGAACGAGACATCTTATAAGTGAGCATGAAATATATAATTGAAGTGCGTGTAGCCTTGATATCACAAGTGTAGATATCAATTTTGCATGGGTTTCTACATATCAGGCATCCCAAAGTCTGTTTGTTATACTGAAGTGAAGTGTATTTCCCGATATAGAATTTGTTTCCAAAAATAATAATTGCAAAGAATAGAAGTGATCGCTACCAGAGCAAGGTAGTTGCGTAGTTTTCTTTGCCAAGTTAGAGGTGGGAGAGAGGGCTACAATAATTCTTTGAAGTTCTGGAAGGATCATCGCCCGGGGTGGGAGAGAGCAAAACATGTGCTAAATGTTGAGCTGGCATTGTAAACGCATTGTATTATTCTAACATAGTTTGAATTCAGCATAGGCAGGTGAACAAAGGTACATATCTCTTTAGTACATTACATGTGCTGTTAAATTTTACTCATGAATCTCAATTACATATACATTGCTGGCAAAGAAACATGTCAGCTCTGGTATTTATTAATGTTCCCTGGAGGGGGGAATAAGTGATAATCACCAGAACCTTATTTGACTCTCTTTCCATGTAAAAAGGCAAGGAATACTGTCATGATCCCAGTAAATGAGCACAGTTCCCATTCAGGCATACAGGAGAAGCAAGGGACATAACATCAGTCAGCAGGTCAACAGTGGGTACAGGACTGGCACAAATGGCATTTGCACCATTCATGGCATTGCACTCATAGGCTCTCATAGTGCTTTCAGTGGTTTTCTTACACTAAACATGGCCACCGCTAGGTCCATTGATAATTTACATCACATTCTATACCTATTGAAGAGGGAGATACTTAAGCGCTGCCTCCGCATTGCACTCGTTTCACGCCTGCTCTGCTGACAGAGGGTAACGCTACCGGTGTCTCTCCTCACAGAACCTGTTAAGGAGGAGACATTCGTTTTCACAGAAAAAACTTCAGAATTCCATAGTTATTGAAAAGACTTACCGAACCGAAGTATTTCCAAAGCTTTTCTTCAGTCAGCTGTTTTGTTCGTAGCCACAGCATCTTCTGTCAGAAGTTCCCTCACAGCCGCAGCATCTTCTTCGCAGAAGTCTTCGTTCGCAGTCGCAGTACCTTCATTCAGAAGTTTCCTCAGCAGACTCTGCATCTTCCAAAGGTATTTCTTCTACAGATTTCCGAAAACCTGCAAACAAAAGGTATTTCATTAACGAAAAAATGAATAGAAATAAGAAAGAAGAAGTTCAAATAAGTTAAGTACCTGAAATTTCTTCAAGTTTTCACGGCTTAGTTGTTACGGTGCTCTTCCCTGAAGGCTGCAATTACTCCGTGCAGACAAACTTACGTATTACGGTGCTCTTCTCTGACGGCTGCAATTACTCCGTGCAGACGAATTTACGAAAACGTTTCTTCATTCCGAGTAATGTCGCAGCCATTCCGCAGCCATTAACCTTTCCGAAATGCAAGAACCTGCAAAATAAGGGGAAAGATTAGAAAGAGAGATATCACCAACATAGGGATAATTCAAAATCTAATGAACTATATGATTTTCACCAAATACTTACCCAAGACAACTCTAGTAAAGCAAGGACATTATATAGACAATATTCTATTGAACACCGCAGTCCTCCAAGTTAAAAGTTCTTCAGACCAACACACCCCTGTAGAATACAGGATGGAGAGCTCCACAAAACAGAAACACAGGTGAGAAGGGAGAGATTAATAAAGGCACACTGCTATACAGTAATTTCCCATAAAATAGATATTATAGTAGTTCTATTGTTATTATTGTCGTTTACACAGAAAAAAAAATCCTAAAAGTGCCCAAGTAACAGATTACACTGGCCGAGAAGGCATTACCCTCCTGAGGAGTCCAGGTAAGAATTACAAATAATTATATGCATTTTAGATTCAATGTACTCCTAACTAATCAAAGAGTATGTATATAGATTATGTCAAGACAAAGCAGAGAAAGAAACACTGCCTCGTTTGTTTGTATATTGTATAGCTTTAAGAGGCCATTGAATTGAATACTTTGGAACAATTTTATCCAATTTAAGTTGGGTACGATTGGACTGTCTTATGCTTGAGATGATGCATGGAAAACATGTATTATTGATGTTAAATGCCCTTAGGTTCCTAAGGAATGTTTACTAACTAATTAACCCTTTAAGTGCCATGGGTATTTTCCCCCAGTGCCAGGGCCTTTTTCGGTGATTTCGGTATGTGGCCTTGTAACTTTTTTGTTACATGAGATATCTCGGCCAAAATTGGCCAACATGTAGGCGGTCGTAACGCCACCCTGGAATCCTAGGTTGCTGTAGGGGGGTGAGCGAAAATAAGCAAAAAGGGCGAAAATGTTGGGTTTTTTCAAGAAATGCCAATTAAATGATGTACAAAGAAGCCTGTGGTTTTTTCCTTGTAATAGCTAGGAACAAATGGTTTGCTGTGCTGAATTCCCCAATTTCCTGGCTTTCAAGAACAGTTTGAGTGGAAATGAAAAAGAAATTATTTTGATGTGGTTATCAACTGTTTTGTGAGAGGTATGCGATTTTGGCCATTTTTGCCAATTGGACATGCATGGACAGAATGGAAGAAAAGGGTAGGAAAGCCGAATTGGAGGACAGAAAGGCATATATTTCTGAAAAGCAGACAAAATTCCAAGTTTAGGAAGGGGTGATTTGTGTAGGTCAGGCAACAACTAGGTAGGGGAAAATGCCATAGATTGGGGGAAAAGCGGGAAAATGACCGAAAATGACTGAAAAAAAGGTATGTGTTGGACATGGTTGGCTTGGTACGGCAATGGCTTCTATGAATTTTGATAAAAGCAATATTCCGCTACATTCCCCGCAACTCTTGCAGTTAGGAAAGCACAGATTTTTTGTAGTGTTTTACAAAACAAGCAATACCACAAGACAAACACTGAGCCATGGTACACAGCAGTTTTACGCTCACGGCCTGAACAGACGCACTTAGCATGTGTAAATCGGGAAAACCAATGTGGTGAGGAACGGCAAGCATACATTTTTTGAAAGAGCACAGGCCGACCTTTTCAAGGGTAGGTGACTTGTGCAGGTTACAAAAGTGTATGGTGCCTAAAGCAGCGACTAAATGTAGGTCACATTTGGGAAATGAAAGGGTTGTGTGACAAAGGGCACCAGCAAATGGGTCAAAACGTTATGAAAACCACACAAACGCAACAAATTTTATACCTTCCAGCATTCCCACAGGTATTGCGATGAAAACGGTACCTCACATGTGTGAGTGCACCTACCTGGGCGCCAAGGCGAAAGCCTAAAACACAAGTAACCCCAAGTCTGTTTTGACACCTGAATTTCAGACTCTCTGCCGACCGGCACACCATACAGATATGGGCCTCGGGTGTCCAAGCCACCAAGTAAAAAAGGGAACCCATGCATTTACGAAAAGAGGACACCAATGGGAATCCGCAGAGGTCTGATTTGCGTGAATCGGCCCAGAATCTATTACCTAGACACCCCCGCAAAGTCCGAAATGTGGGGAAAAAATGCATTTTCCGCACATTTTGCTCAGCTCACCCATCAAAACATGCCCCCAACAACACATGGCCTACCGTCCCACATTCCCACAGGTGTCCCAATGAAAATGGTACCTCACATGTGTGGGTGCACCTACCTGGGCGCCAAGGGGAAAGCCTAAAACACAAGTAACCCCAAGTCTGTTTTGACACCTGAATTTCAGACTCTCTGCTGACCGGCACACCATACAGATATGGGTCTCGGGTGTCCAAGCCACCAAGGAAAACAGGGAACCCCATGCATTTCTGAAAAGAAGACACCTGTGGGAATGCGCAGAGGTATGTTTTGTGCAAATCAGCACAGAATGTATTACCCAGACCCCCGCAAAGTCTGAAATGTGCCGAAAACCCCCACATTTTTCACTTTGTTGGGGTTCTGGGTAAAACATTCTGGTCCGCTTCGCGCAAGTTGGACCTCTGTGGATTCCTACTGGTGCCCTCTTTTCAGAAATGCATGGGGTTCCCAGTTTTCCTTGGTGGCTTGGACACCCTATGCCCAAATCTGTAGGTTATCTCCCCAAACCCTTGTGTGGTTATCAGTGGGTTAGCCTTTTCCCTTTGCGGCTAGATTGGTGAACCCACACATGTGAGGTACCGTTTTCATTGGGACAGCTGTGGGAACGCGGGAAGGTATGACATCTGTTCTTGGCAGCGTGTTTCGGTGGTTGAGCAGAGTGAAATGTCTAGAAATTGTGTTTTGTACCCCCAAATTTGGAATTTGCCGGGGGTTCTGGGTAGTAGATTCTGGGCCGATTTGCGCAAGTCAGACCGAAACACACCGCCAACAACACATGGCCTACCTTCCCACATCCCCACACGTGTCCCGCTGAAAAAGGTACCTCAAATGTTTTGGTGCACCTACCGGGGGCGCAAAAGGAAAAGGGTAACCCACTGGTAACCCCAAGCCTTTCGCCACTGACCATTTTGTTCATGTGGGCAACCTACAGATTTGGGCCTAGGGTGTCGAAGCCAGCAAGGAAAACAGGGAACCCCATGCATTTCCCAAAAGAGGACACCCGTGGGAATCCACAGAGGTCTGCTACACAGATCCATAAAGCTACAAAGGAAAGACTGTGAGATCATTAGCAAGTTGCAAGATGATTTAGATGTAGAACGAAAACGGTGGCTCCAAATAGAAGACAATGGGGAATTAGACACGCAATTGCAGGCCAAATTACAGAGTTTACTGCCCGGGTGGCTCAGAGAGATTAACAATTTGCTGACGGTGAGCACAAATTCATCCATTTAAAAACAGTATTAGATGATGTAATGCAGGACAAAGAGGACACAATTTCTGAAATTCAGACCCTTAGAAAAAGATAATAGTGAAAAAGATAAGAAATTCCACATCAGACACAGATTAAGGAATTGCAAGAGATAATCAATAAAGTCAGGGATGATAATTCTAATTTGTGCCACGAAGCACAGAAGCTTCATGCACAATGTAGAGAATTGAAACAGCAAAGCTTTAATCTTAAGTCCCAAAAAAAACAGCAATGTACCAGGTTCAAAGAAGCTGAATGTGGTCACTGCCCTAGCCAAGGAAATCTACCAGTAGCAGTCCACATGGCCAGGCCTCGTTATGATCAAATGTTAGGGTCTGAATCACCTTCAACTACACACACATGGTCACCCGCAAGAGAACATGAGTCAGGGACAAATTGGCACATACCAGAATAAACCATGTAGTCCTTTAAAAATTATGAAATCTATCAAGACCTTGATCAGACTGCTCAAAAAAGGAGGAGCTTGTTGCATAGAAGATCATTTGGAGGCAGTCCATGAAATATTCAAGACCCTTTAGATTCCTAGGGGAAAAAGATTTCACCTCACTCTAGATGCAGCTTTTGCTAGTTATATCTGTGGTCTGATGTAAAAGGAACATTTGACATGGGCAGACTTTGAGAAGGAAATTATACACCAATTCTTGCCTTATCAGACAAGAAAGCTACTTATAGCATGGCTGCACAACAAAATGAATCCCCTCATCAGTTCTTTCAAAACTTAAAAGGGACATTCTCACGTTTTGATGTGACCTTTAAACCTAAGTCTGTAGAATTTAAACGGTGTATTTCTATGGGCTCCAAAAAGATATTATCTTCCAATTAATCTGTGAATTTGACATGGAAAAAAAATTCAAATGGATAATTGAACAGGCAACCAAACTGTATGAGGTGGTATTTAATCAAAACGAGAAGGGGTCTAGAAGTAAGGAGACAAAATCAAAATCTAAGGAATCCACACCAGCAATTTTGGAGGTAAAGTCTGTAAAGATGCTGCTAGAATCAGCCCAGACTCGGGCAGAGAATTATATGACACATAATAAAAGGGGCGTGGCTCCACAGAGAACACCACCGCAGGCTACTATCTTCCAATCAATTGATCCCAGCGACAGAAATTCTTCCATTAGTCCATGTTACCTTGGTACTTCTCCCAGAGTGTGGTTTGCCATGATATGCCAGGCCTGAATAACAGTCAAAATCAGATGTACAATGGCCCATACCAGACATTAGTGGCCCAGAGTAGATTTGGCCCAAACACAATGGTGTATGGCCACCAAGAAAGACCAAATTATGTGGATAGACTCATTGAAAATAGAAATCAGCATAGGGAACAGTTCCCACCAAATGAAAGGCAACATATGAATTATGTACCTCGCCAATTTAGTCAGTCCCCACCACAGGTTGACCATGGTCAGAGGATGGTTGCACCACGTTCTCCACCTCCTGTGTCACAAGAATTCATGGGAAACACAAACAGAAATCAATCTCCCGAAAGGTACTAGAACATGCCTAATCATGGTGAATTTCGTCATTTCCGGCCAAGACCACAAAGATAGACATTCAGAGACATGGACAGGTTTCATTGCTTAGAGATCCAAGTCAAAATGTTGTCTGAGCAAATAGGAAAATCATGTGCAGTTCAAAATCAACAACCAAATGAAGATCCAGAAGGTCATAGGAGTGATCTTGCACATAGCGACAACAAGTGACTAGCTAATCCCCTCTGGCATGATGAAAATACAGATGAACATGAATCACCTTTGAATAAAAATACTGAATTGCTTGCTGATTTAAAAACAAGAAAACAAACAAATGAAAGTGAGACAAGGAATTATAACACAAACGAAAAGGGAGTTTGGTTTAACTTGGATTTGAACCAGACCATTCGGGTGTGTGACGATGAAGAACACAATGGAGAAAATGGACAAGAAAACCGCAAGGAACAGAGAAGTAGATTTAACACCTTAAGTTCCAGGCTATCATGCAAGTCTATGCAAAAAGGAGCATACTCGTCCTTGGCACTTTTAAAAAGAATATGCAAGTAGGAAATTATTCACAAAATGAAGAGTCAGGATCACCCTTACCTGATCATCAAAATTCTGTTGATACCTCCTCAGGAATAACAATTCCCCAAAAGGCAGGTGCAGGTAAGTCTCCTGAGGAGTATTTTGAACCACGGATATTCCAAGAGTTAGAAGCAACAGGCACCATACAAAATGGAGATAAGTGTCACACACCGGAAACTGATATGCCAACACATGACACTTGTGAAAAGATACAGCCGATAGGTTCCAGAGTGGAGGTTAGTAGAAAGGACGCAGGCAATTGGGGAAATAACAATGAGAAGTTTGGGTGTAAACACTGGTGGTCCTAAATCAGAGGGGCAGTCAGTGGCTACACTTCAAGTGGGTTATGAGCCCAGAATAATAGACATAGACATTAAAAAGGAGGGTAAAATATAATTTCATACACCCCTTTGCCTAGAAAAAAAACCCAGGCTGATCTGAGAAAAATAAGTCCTGAGATCCATAACCATTCACACTTTCTATGCCTACTGGAAGAATTTGAAGACAGTTAATATGCTCCCATCCCTGTTGAAGTGAAATGTAACACATTTGATATGATTGACACAGGTGCCCAAGCAAAAATAATGTCGAAGGAACTGGTGCAAAGTAACAATGAGGGAAGATCCTCACAAAATTATGTAAAGGTGAAGCAAAGTGAAAACCCTGTGCACAACTTCAACGGCGAAGAAATACCTATCAACGGAGTCACTGAGGTTGATATAAAGATAGGGAAGAATAGGATGAGACAGGAAGTGTTGGTCACACCCATTAATGAAAAACCCTTCCTCATAGGGACAAATTGCCTGACGAGACTGTTGCCTCTCATTGATGGGGTAAATGGGGTATTGTGGTCCTTAGCCAAAAAAACGTTGAAACCTAAGAAAATAATGACCCAAAGCAACAGCATAAAAAATGCCACACCATTGTTAAATCAGAAAGATCAGTGGAAGTATATCTTTAGAATGGCTGTGTGCTTACCGTCACTGTCATTCTCATGTGCCAGGGTGAAACGGGAGGAGAGAAATAGAAGCAATCTTTGGAGATTTATTTGGAACCTAGGAAAAACTGGGAAACAGAAATAGAGGAAAACACATGGAGGGCAGTAAGGGGTTAATGGCGCTGGTAAAGGTGCCAGAGCCATTAACCCCTTACCGCCCCATTATGAGGTCCACTCACGGGACCTGCTCAGGTTTTACCAGACGTTCTTAGCGGGTCCCGCAAGGGGCCCAGCATGCTAACAACGGGCCCGTCATTAATGGGCCCGTTGTTAGCATGCTCCCCATTCCCATTTGGGGATGGACCAGGTCTGGGTTCCCTAAATGGGGAAATACCGGGCCCTCCAAGGTCAGAATGGCCCGGTATTTCCCCATTCAGGGAACCTGGACCCGGGTTTGGGGGTAGCCATGCCCAAACTCGTAATGAGGCCCCTTGCATCTTTATCTAAATGAAGACTAATACAAACCAAAAATTACTCCAGAATCAGATACGGAAAAATGCACTTCAACAATTACAGAAACACATATGGGAGAAGGGCAGCCATGGATCCCTATCATGTGAATGGGCATTCTGAAATGATTGAAGTCACTTTGGCTCTTGAGCAGGAAAGGAGTTTCATTAATGAAAATGTACCCAGGCAAATACTTGACTGAGAGGAGACCCAAATTGTAAAATAAAAGAAAATCAACATATCTTTGGCCTGGATGACCCTAAATTGGGACAAAAAATTGTAGGAAGATGCATGCTAAAGAATGCAATTGGCTCTAAAGCATTCATCACAGTGTGTGGATTGTCAGTGGAACACAAAACACATTATATTTGGGAAATGACATCATGCACAAAATGTGTATCGTTTTAGACTTTCTGAATCAAAAGGTCTGGTCCAGATTAGGGTGAGCTGCACATCAATTTGAAAATAAGAGACAAGCTTACTATTGTGCCCAAATGATGCCATATGCAATTGAACCTCAAGTGAAAAAGATGGTTTCTATGCCCGCATGTACCAGAAAAATTACTATATCATTAAAATACTGGAAGGGACAACAGATGAAAGATCCTGATGTATTTATGTGCCTAAATGAATCCATAAACCAGCAAGTAAATATACACCATTGGTAGAGATTCGGGATGGACCCATTAAAATCCTTTTGGACAATAAAGGGTGTCAAGACATTCATTTGGAATAAAATACAGCATTAGGAATGGCAGTACAGGGATCATACTACAATGCTGATTTCAGTAACCCAGTGATTCTAAATATTCCTGAAAGCTATGTGTCTGCACAGGGTGTATTAAAGAATCATTGGATTCTAAGTGTACCCTCATGAGCAAAGTGAAATGATATGCTGTCATCGGGATGATTGTGTCCTACTTGAATTAGGTGAATCTTAAAGAGAAAACAAGCATATTGAAGTAGTGGTCAATATTCCAAAATATTTGAGGGTAGCAGCTCTCCATAGAGACACTGGGGGTCATTCCGACCCTGGCGGTACGGGGTTAACGGCACCGGTAAAGGTGCCGGAGTTGTCAATCCCTTACCACCTCATTACGAGTTCTGCTCGCGGGACCCGCTAAGGATGCCTGGTTTTACCAGGCGGCCTTAGTGGGTCTCGCGAGTAGCCCAGCATGCTAACAACGGGCCCATTATTAATGGGCCCGTTGTTAGCATGCTTCCCATTCACATTGAGCCCTATGGGGGCTTAAATGGGAATGGGGATGTTCAGGGTCTGGGTTCCTTGAATGAGGAATTACCAGGCCCTCCAAGGTCGGAATGGCCCGGTAATTCCTCATTCAAGGAACCCGGACCCAGTACCCGGTAAGGGGGTAGCCATGCCACTAATAGCAGCATGGTTACCTCCTACATCGTAATGACCCCCACTGATAATAATTACATACAGAACGGTTGGTATAGTAGTCAGGGGGTCCTGTATACTGGTGCTCTGGGTGTTGCTATTGACCTGGTACACCCTGCAACCCTTGCTTCCCCTGTATTCCTAGGTGAAGTGGCTGTAGGGCTCTGTTTCCTCTGCCACTTGCTCTATCCCTGAATCCCCCTAAAACTCACAATTTCCAATGGGAGGTGGCTGTTCTTGTACCTATAAGGTCTGGAGTTGAATGTCATCAATGTATTATCAATATTATCTTCTTTTGTTCCTGGCACACCACACAGTTATTCTCAACTACTACTAGCTCTGACAATGGCTTATTCTGCCACCCAATAAATAGTTTGAGTTGCGCTTGTATTTTTGGCTGCAAACCAGAAACAAAGGAATTAGCTTTCACGCCCTGTGCTATCTTCCCAGGCATAATGATGACTGTTTGGCGAACACTATCTTTAATCAATCTAAGTATTCTGCTGGTGATTCCTCTTTATTCTGCTTGCAGTTCCCTATCTTTCCACAATATGTTTTACTTAGGCATATCGTAGATCTAGTTCCTATCAATCTAGTTCAATGTTTTTCAAGAGCTACCTCTCTACCTGGATCTGTAGATGTGTAGATGGCCAATGAGCATGGTGTGTTAATCTCTAACCTCTGAATGCATTTTTTTTCCTCATGAGCTGATTCATATCAGCCAAGGCAGGGTTATAACTCTGGATAGTGGTAAGGAGTTTCTCAATTAACCATTGTGGTTCATCTCTAATATCTCTTTTGTTTTACTTTTTTCATTTTTTGGCTCCTCTTACCCAATGCTACACAATGAAAGGGAAAAAAACACAAAACAAAATTTCCAAAAGACTGTTCACAGAATCCACTATACATTTTGAACATAACCAAATACAAGCTACAATAAATGCACATCCAAACACATAGAATTAAAAATAGCATGAATAATAAAAAAAGAGAAGAAAATCTAAAAAGAGATCATATGCTAATTCATAAGAAAAAAGAGGGAAAGCCAGCAGTAAAAAAGAAAATCAGAGATGATCCTTCAAATTACCACCTTAATTTTACTAGGCTGGCCTCATGAAGCATCTTGATCACTGCTATCGTGATAACTGTTTCATCCCCACTCGATATACAGGTAAAAAAACGCTCATCATCTAAAACTGGCAACTTACATATAAATCTGCTCAACAAAAGAGAGCTCTGTTCTTTTAGTGCCCGGAAACCCATCAGAATATGTTCTCTGTTCTGTAGTACATTTAAATCTTTACATAGTTTACAGCCCATCATTCTTCCAATCTCTTGTGATTGGATATGAGGCATTTCATCTGCGAGCAAAAGATTCAGGGCCTCATTACAACCCTGGCGTTAGCCACCGGTAAGGATTTTTATGCCGACCTTGGCGGACCTGGTAATTGCCCTTTTCTTGGACCCAGTAAAAATCAATCCCCATTCCCATTTGAGCCCCACAGGGCTCAATGGGAATGGGGAGGAAGCTAACAATGGGCCCGTTAATGACGGGCCCGTTGCTAGAATCCTGGCCTGCTAGCGGGTCCCGCTTTTCACGTCTGGTCAGACCAGAAGTGAAAAGCAGGACCCGCTAGCAGGCCTCGTAATAGGGCATCCTTTAATGAACGGTGCCTGTTCCTATACCGGCACCGTTCATTATGGGACCACCAGGGTCCTAATGAGGACCTCAGTCTATAATGCATGAATTGAGATGCGCAGTAACCATTCAGGAATATTTTAAAATATTTCAGGAGTACTCTCATAGGCTTATCCAAAGGTGAAAATCTCTTATATAGCCTATATTCCTTCATCTTAGACATAGTTCTTATCCAATCAACCCTGAATAGAATGTATTTGACCTCATTCAGTTGTTCAATGAGGTCTCCAACAGTCATCTCAATTCTTCTTAGCACTGAATCAGCTCTTATTTGTACTTTTCCACAGACTCTATATTAGATGAATATATAATATTTGCCATATCTTCATACAGTGTGACTATCGCTGGAATCAAGATTCTATGGTACTGGGTCAAGAGCCTCTAATCAACTTTACAGCCTAGTGATACTAAACCTAACTCAAATCTGAAAGCTGTCATTGGGACGCAATCCAGAAAACTCAAAAGCATGCTTCCAGATGCGAGAATCAACTTTTGTGTATGCTAGGGCTCTCAGGCCCACAGTAATCTCTGTTCCACATAACATCTCTGGAATACCTTTTATATTATGAAAGGGGATAAGAGGCGAGATCAAGAACCTACAAAACCGGGATCTGATTTTTTTTTCATTTGGGGAGAAGCCTGATTTTCTTTCGCTACGATGCAAGATGTAACCAAGTTAACATTGTCTGCTGCATCCAATTTAAAACCCAAGTATATAAAAAAATGTTTGGGTCGGTATTAAGGGTAATTTTCCCATCTTCCAACAATAGTCCATCTTCTTTTTGGGTGTACAAATAAACCTTAAAATGGTGGTCTTTTTCCCATTAATACACAGTTCATTTGCCAATGTGTATTCAGATATAGCATTGAGTTTCCTTTGGAGCCCAAGATGAGTTCTGTCAAGAAGCAAGACATCATCCGCATGCGTAAAGTACAGGACTACTAGGGTTGAAAACCTGGGTGGAGCAAATGCTGACCCCCAGCCCCCCAGGAATTCTCCCAAGTCTAATAGGTAGAGATTGAACAGGCAGGGAGCCAAAACACAACATTGGCAGAGCCCCCTCTCTGCCCAGAAATTCTCTGTAAATCCACCCTGCCCATTCAATCTCACCTGTAATACAGGATGGTCATGTAATCTGACCAGTATAGATAGTAAATGCATTGGAATAGGCCAGTGTCTGAGTTTGCACCACAGCAAATTTTGGTTTATGCAGTCAAAAGCCTGAGTATTATCCACTGCTGCCATAAACAGCAGCAGGATACCCAGCCTCACAGACTCTTCTTTCAGTCACCCTACTACGATACCATTAAATTCCGTAAAGAGAAGAATGGGTTTGCACTCAAACTGCGCACACACATAAGATAGCAAGCATAATGCAGGTTAATTAAGTGGTTTTAATCAGTGCCGTTGCAGCCTGACACGTGTTTCGAGCTTCCAGCTCTTCTACTGAGGCTGCTTTTACAAAATTATAAAGCATATTTGTAAAACAAAAACATATATCGGGCGTAATTCAATAATAAAACAAACAAGAACCCAGACCCAGGGCAATTAAGGCAGTTAGGGTATACCACAAAGAATTATAAGTTAAGATAACAGTCAAATACACCGAATGCACATTTCAATTCAAGCCAGTTCAGAGAAGAGAAATTAAATTAACATAAGATGCGCAATTCGGTGGGAGAAAGCATATCACATTAGAGAAAAAAGCGGGGGGGGAGAAAAGAAACACAATTATTGAGTAAAAAAGGGGATGCTCATGGTGATCAGCCAGAGATACATGTGTAGAGCCACAGACTGGTATAATTTTACCTTAATCTTGGCTTGTATAAAGTCTAGGTACTAGAGAAAAGGCAAAAATAAAATGGTTGTACTAGGAGGTAAGTTGGAAATGATTGAATGCGATAATACAAGGTCTGCAATTGTGCTGCACAAGAGAAAAATTGGACCCCGCTTACCAGTGGTTGAGACTAAATGTTTAGGCAAATTAGACATGGGCTCCCTATAAAACAGAGAAGGGATGCCTATGTTAAAGAGATTCTGGCTGGCTAAATTAACACATAAAAGTCATTTGAAATTATAAAATGACATACCATTACTTTGCAGTTACACGAAGGACGTAAAAAGAAACAAAGAAAACAACAAAGGGTCAATTAACCAGTTAAGTGGGCTATCTCTGCGATCATCTGAAATAACAAGGAATGATCGTAAAAGTGCTGCTCGCAGGTAGGGTTCGTGTGCAAATTGTCAGCGTTGACTCACCAGCGCGTTCACTGCTATGCGAGGGACTGGAGCCAAACGACGACCCTCTGTGTCCCGGGTTAACTTGGAACAGGGAGGGAAGCAACAGCGAGAACGCCCGTGCGCGGGCAAATCACAACAGAATTAAGGGGAAAAACATGCACCATGATAGACTAGTATAGGTATCATGAGTGATTATACAGGAAGGGCGAACAGAATGCAATGGCAGAGAAACATGCATTCTGATAAAAATGACCGATCCATGGAATTAAAAGTCATTTGAGTTGCTCACAGTAGGCAATAGTGTATTAGAGGTACACGTATGCCAACATTAAAATGCGGATAGTAGGTACACATGCGTGCTAGTCAAAGTCATGAGAGGGGCGCCTGGACTCAGTTGAAAATAGAATAAAAGGCAACCAGAATGCAATGGCGGGGAAACATGCATTCTGAGAGAAAAAACTGATCTAATGAAATTCAATTAGGCTGCGCACAGATGGCAGTAGTGTATTAGAGGTACACGTGTGCCTATATTAAATTGCGCATAGTAGGTGTCGCGCGTGCTAGCAAAGAACGTAAATGAGGCGCCTGGAATTGGTTGAATTGGATATTACATAAAGGGGGAAATTGGGGCTGGTAGAGCTTGCAAGAGCATAGCCAATTAGTTGGATAATGACCCAAAAGAAGTTGGGTGTAAAAATTACTTGCTAAGCAAGAGAGCAAGAGCTCATGATAGGTCTTAGAGAACCGCATGTAAACATCGGCTGATCACCACTAACATCAATATAAATGAACAATACCTGTTGGACATAACATGTGAAAGAACCCTAAAATGCACATGTAAAATGACTTTTGAACAACATACAATTACAAAAAGACAGATAGTTCATGGTCTGTGTTCAGGCCAAACTCTACAGTCCGGTATTGACAAATCAAACGGGCTTCTAATTGCCTGAGTTTCAGTATCTGGTTACCCCCACGTTGTGGGAGGGACACCTTCATGATCCCAGCAAATTGAATCATTGCCTTGTTGTCCATTTGGTGGGCTGTTTGCCAGTGCAAAGCTAAGGGGTATTTGGAATCAGATTGAGCAATTGAGTACAAATATTCCCTAATGCGAATTTTCAACGGGCGTACGGTACTACCAATGTAGTAAAGGCCACAGACACATTTAATACAGTAAATGCAAAACTTTGAATTACAATTAATAAAAGACACAATCTTGTGTGTACCTAAATGTCCAAAGTCAATAGAGGTGTTCTTAAGTGCATGGGAACACATAGAGCAACCCCCACATTTGTGAAAACCAGGGCGTGGAGGTTGGTATAACCAAGTATGTTGCTTGGGTGGGATTGACATAAATGAGGGAGAAAGTATATTCTTAAGGTTGTTTGCCTTGGTATAAATAAAACTTGGTAAATTGTCCACCCCGGGGGTGATATCACGATCGAGTTGTAGGATGTGCCAATGCCGTTTGATCATATTGTAAAGCACCGAACTATCTGAGTTAAATCTGGTAATAAATTTAAGTTTCTGAGAGTGCACAGTCTCATTCCGTACTTTCGGTGTGAGTAGATCGCATCTCTTCATGTCACGTACATCATGGTCTGCTTTTGCTACTGAACGTAAATCATAACCTCTAGCGACAAACCTTTGGCGTATCAATGAACATTCCTGTTCAAAGTCATTCATCAGCAGACAATTCCGTCGTGCCCGAATGAATTCTCCCTTGGGTATGTTGGAAACTACAGTTTTCCTATGGCAACTAGTGGCATGCAGAACTGCATTCACGGATGTGGATTTTCTAAATGTTTTCGTTACAAACTGATTGTCTGAGATACTGATAGTAAGGTCTAAAAAATGTACGCATGTGAAGCTATGCGTGTGTGTAAATAGAATACCCCAGTTGTTGGAATTAAGGTAAGCAACACATTCATTCAAATACTCAATAGAACCATTCCAAACCAAAAGCACATCATCAATGTAACGCTTCCACATATGAATATGTGGTGTAAATAGTTGGTTAGAAAAAACAAGTTGTTGTTCATAGTTATGCATAAAAATGTTAGCTAAAGCAGGGGCATAGCTTGCCCCCATTGCAACTCCAATAAGTTGTCTATAATAGGTGTTATTAAAAAGAAATACATTGTTGGAAAGAGCAACAGTTAGTAAGTCTTTGATCATTTCGATATGTTCAAAAAACGAAGCTGAATGGGCACGATAGATAAAGTCAATACTACTGATTGCTTCCTGGTGGTTGATAGACGTATAAAGGGCTTTTACATCAAGTGTAACCAAGACAAGATTGGGTAACATAGGTAGTTGGGCAAGTATTTGGAGAATATGCATTGTGTCATGGATAAAAGTAGGTATGTTGTTGACTAATGGTGAGATGCATTCATTGAAGTACAGGGAGGTGGGCTCCAGAATACCACCCCCTCCACTCAGGATAGGTCTCCCTTCTAGTATTTTGACAAACGGTTTGTGAATTTATGACAGGAAATAGGCAGTTGGCATTGTTGGCCCGTCAACAATTAAGAATTGTCTTTCAACATCAGTTATCAAACCTGCTGTATGCCATTTGTCAACCACTGATTTAATTGCTGCACGGAGTGAGGTTGTGGGGTTGCCCGATAAAATTTCGTAGCATCCAGGAGAGTTCAGATGGGCAAGACCCATTGTAATGTATTCTGCTTTGTCCAGAATAACAACATTGCCTCCCTTATCTGCCTCCTTTATGATGATCGTATCAATCGAGGCCAAATTGTGTAGAGCTTGCTGTTCTTTGCTCTAAAGGTTAAATCTTGTGTTCTTATGTTTGGAAGAGTCTTGTAATTTATGGATATCATTGATTACAACTTGGTGAAAAGTATCAATCAAATTATCCTTGGGGAAAACAGGAGTAAACTTAGATTTGTTTGATAATTCTTTTATTTTCAAACTTTGTTGTTGGATGTTAAGTTCATGCATCAGATCCATTATATTCGTATTGGGGTCTAATCCACATTCATCAATAGACATTAGTACATGGGTGCTCAGCATAGTTTGTAGTGTGATGTCAGATGGTTGTGGTTCTTGGGGCTTACTTTTGTAATACTTAACTTGTGTCGCAAAACATTTTTTTAATTTTAATTTGCGAACAAATTTAAATAGATCGATCTGAATTTGGACATATTCGTTGAAACCAGTTGGAGCAAAAGAGAGCCCTTGGTTGAGGACTGCACGTTCGTCAGAGGAGAGCGAATAGCTACTCATGTTATGAATTAAATCTATCTGATTTGATTCCTGAGAGTCTGTTGGTATGATGCCCGAGTGACTCTGCGTTGGGTGATTGGGGCGTTTGCGCCTGGTAGGTTGGCCATCCCTTGTGCCCCGAGGCTTGGGTCTGGGGTGTAATATTGCCGGATGGGGGTAATTGAAATCAAACTGCGCACACACATAAAATAGCAAGCATAATGCAGGTTAATTAAGTGGTTTTAATCAGTGCCATTGCAGCCTGACACGTGTTTCGAGCTTCCAGCTCTTCTACTGAGGCTGCTTTTACAAAATTATAAAGCATATTTGTAAAACAAAAACATATATCGGGCGTAATTCAATAATAAAACAAACAAGAACCCAGACCCAGGGCAAGTAAGGCAGTTAGGGTATACCAAACAGAAGTATAAGTTAAGATAACAGTCAAATACACCGAATGCACATTTCAATTCAACCCTTGCAGGTAGGGTTCGTGTGCAAATTGTCAGCGTTGACTCACCAGCGCGTTCACTGCTATGCGATGGACTGGAGCCAAACGACAACCCTCTGTGTCCCGGGTTAACTTGGAACAGGGAGGGAAGCAACAGCGAGAACGCCCGTGCGCGGGCAAATAACAACAGAATTAAGGGGAAAAACATGCGCCATGATAGACTAGTATAGGTATCATGAGGGATTATACAGGAAGGGCGAACAGAATGCAATGGCAGAGAAACATACATTCTGATAAAAATGACCGATCCATGGAATTAAAAGTCATTTGAGTTGGTCACAGTAGGCAATAGTGTATTAGAGGTACACGTATGCCAAAATTAAAATGCGCATTGTAGGTACACATTCTCGGAGTGCATGGGTGCTAGTCAAAGTCATGAGAGGGACCTAAATTCCGTACCTTACGAATCCAGTTTAATATTCCTGTAGGCGACCTGTTGCCCGTGGCCCACTTACCCAATTCTCCCAACACCAGGCCTGCAACGATTTTACTTTCACTGTCCAGCTGGGAGATGGCCCGATAATGATCTTGACTAGCCCTATCTCCCTCTAATAATTGGCCACGCCCACTGCTCTAATCTATGAAACCAGAATTTCATGAGCTAACAACATAGAGCAAAAGAGGATGAACAATATTAGGCACCACAATTCCAAGCAAAGCTTGAGAATCACATTAGATAGATTGTTCTGTCTGGCTGCCCTAGAGCTACAGGATCACCTAATAATTCTCTCAATAGACTCATTTGACAGTGACAAATCCCAGGCTGATTGCTTTGATTCAAAGTGGACATCTCGAAATGGCTGCCTAAATACATGTTGAAAATGGGCAATCCACTCACCCTCAGATATCAGACTACTTTGTTGAGTAGCATGTGGTTTTGTCATTCCATGTATAGGTTCCCAGAGGTTCCTGGTATCATATTGAGTCAGTTTTTGAGCATTCTGCTTCCTTCTTTATGGTATTGGTTATACTTATAGCCTCTGACCCAGTTTTTATGTTTTTTCAGTTATGTAAGATATAGCGTGGGGCTGTAATCACACCTCCACAGTGCTTGTATGTCCCTTTTGAGGTATTTCTTTTCCATTTATATAATATTATCAGAGGGATAAGTATTCCTAATTTCCCTTAGAGGTGGATTCTATTCTTGGTTTGCTATTAAATCCATCCAGAAATTCCTGAAATATGGCAGGCTTGATATTCTCTCTCTTTTGCCCCAGGGTTGTTTCAGTGACAAAATCAATCACTGCCCTATTATAATTAGAGAACATTCTGATGTACCTAGAAACTCTATTACCTCCCTGATTTACAACAAAATCAGAACCATTACAAGGCACTTCATAAGACATGTGTAGACAAATCATTGAATGATCACTCAGGTCAGTCTCCATAACTTTAATTTCTTCGCATTGATCAAATTATGATGAAGAGATAGCAATGTAATCCAGGAGAGAGGCTCTCTGCCCAGATTACCACGTGGATCTAGTAGGAATATCCCCAGCAATGGAGCCATTCATGATTTTCACATTCTAACTCTCCACAAACTCCACCCACAATTCACCATCGGTCTGCAGCCTGGGGTCTGGTCTCTGTTTAGATTTCGAGGCATACTCACATCAACACCGTTTCGATCACAGAAGAAAGACTGAAATGACTCAAAATGTTTTTACATTCACTACGTGAGGGGTTCCTATAAACATTTGTCAATAACACTGACCGCAAGGATAAGATATGCTTTAGAACAACCCCTTCTACCACTAAGCCATAGGTACTATCAGTAAATACAGATTTCTCCAACAGTGCATTTTCTGCCAAAATGATGAGGCCCCCATGATGTCCTCCCACCCCCATCTGCAACGTAGGGATCCCTTACCCACACTTCCTGTAAAAATATCAAGTCATATTTTAAAAAAAATCTGCTGTCTCTCCTTTGTGGCCAGGAAGTTATTATAGCTTTGATAATTCTAGCTCATAATGTGTAACTTAGGAGAGCTTTCTGTTTGAGCTAGAGTCCCGTTCCGTAATCGCCTAAAGTCCTTGCTGAGTGTACAAAGGTTGCTGCCAACAAATGCCAATCCTGGTGCCCTTTTTTAGAGTCTATTTTTTTAGACTGTACAAATGCGACTCTCCTGCCATTGCCGTCCTTGGGGCAGGTGATCTTCACAGGTCATTGAACGCTCAAATTAAACACACCCGGTCCAGGTATTTCTGCTTCTTCAATACAAATTGACTCTCCCTAACATTCTCTTCTGAAATCATAGCCCATCAATCTCGATCTCAAAGCATACATTTTTGATAGAACGAGTTGCAACACCACATTCAATTTAAAATCTAGATGATCAATTGCCTGATTCTTGTTCCAGGGTTACAAACATCATGCATTTAAATACCCCATAAGCAGAATCTGATCAACAGAATAGTTAACATTACAATTTCAACTTAACTTTTTGATTTGTTCTGATTTTCAGGAGTATATATAATTCTAGAGGGAGTCATAAATATTTATTATCACCATTTTTTAGAACTAGCATCTGTAGCACCGCAGCAAGGATATTTCTAGTAAAAAGTTTTATTTATTTATTGGGTATTTATAATACGCATACACACAATGTTTTTCAAGGTTTTTCAGGGTACAAGAAGACAAGAGGGTGGGGGAACAGGGCGGACAAAAAAAAAAGATCCTACTAGGGCTTGTGACATTCGGATCATGCAAGTGCAGTAAACAGAAGTGCAGGATAGAGGGAAGGGAGGGAAGTGCCGGTCAGGGTGGAAAAGCCAGTGAGAAAAGCGAGAAAAGTGAGAAAAGCGAGTACCAGGGGAGGCCAGGTGGACAGAGACTGGGAAAGCAGAGAGTGCAGGGGAAGGAAGGTCCACAAGCTAAGTGTACGGTAAGGGGCTAGTAGGGCTACAAGGGTGCAGGTCTAGCTAAGCTAGTGCAGGGGTGGGGCCCTGAAGGGCAAGTGCTGTTTGGGGGGTTCAGGGGAGACCAAGTGCAAGGGTAGACTGGATTAGGGGGGTTTGGTGCCTTGTAAGACTCTAAAGAAACCAGGCAGCCCGTCAAGAAGCAGGCCAGGTCACTAGCATGGGAGGGGGAGAGGGAGGGAATAAGAGAAAGAAAGGTTTGAGAGTAGTCAAAATGTGCCTGCCCTCTAGTGTTCCAAGATAGAATAAGAATGGCATGCAAAGGTGCTTAGGTTGCTCTATTGGTTTTCATTGTAATATTTCTTGTAACCAGGTCCAAGCTTAGTTTTCAGTGGGGTCTATAACTCTCTATCTAACTACCCTTTCCTTGTCCCAAAATATACAATTTTTATAAACTCTTAAACCTGTCCAAAATTATTTTAACACAACTCAAATTCATTCCAACTGCCAGATGCCATCTCAATACTGAGGAATTAGATCTAATACAATTTAATTGTAGAAATGTAATTCCATAGTATGTGTTCCATTATCATCACCTTCATTCCTTCTGACATTTGGAATTAAATGATTTATTGTTTGCTAGTTCAAAGGTGGCCTTTTTTCATCTGATGATAGATTAAGCAGTATCACTTTGCATATAACTTCCCTTTAACTGCAGTCTAATGTGATCAAGTCCTTATATGTAGCCTCAGTTGTCTATGTATATGACATTACACGTTTAGGGTATCTAGAATGCCTTATCATAAAATATCTTTCTCTCTGTGTTATCTCTGTTGGTTTCCAGCTTTTTTTTCTTTTTTCACAGTTTTAGGGGTGCTTGTTTGATGCCGCAACGTATATTTGTTGGAAAGTGCCCCCCTTTTCTTAGCCGTATTTCCAGCTTCACTTTTATTGTTCTACAATGTCTTTGTCCGTGGGGGGGAATCATTTCCTGATGTTTTGATCCCCTCTCTTAAATAATAAGACTCCAGGCTTTAAGTTGTCCAGGATGATGTAGGGATAATTAGTGCATGAATTTCAACCATGCACACATTTTAGCAGTGCTACTGACTTTAATGGTGGTAAGGTGCACTATGCATAAATGGTACTATGTCTTGCTAGATGTGTGACTTAGTGCTGATCTGAGGACTGATTTGGGAGTTAGCTCAGCAAAAGGTAGAGTAGGCTACTAACAATTAATATTACTAAATACTAATCTGACTAATAACTAACCGGATCAAAACTAATTCTAGTGGCTGTTAGTAATTAGAATGGGGTTATTTAGGCCATAGCCCAGCTGTAGGATGGGGGTGTATTAACTTTCACCACAATGTTGGCTTAGAAAATGAATGTACAAATTGAAATCTGAGCTGCAATGGGCTTGGGGGAAGTGTAAAACAACACAACGTGCACTAGAAAAAAACAACTATTTGTTTAAACAGGAATACAGAAAGGTTGAACAATTATCGGGCCTGTAGAAGAGGGCTGTATAGCGGTCAAGGTGAAGAAGCCGAAAGAGTTTGGAAAATTACTAGGGTGTTGGGTAGAGGGTAGGTGGTTTTGTTAATGTGGGAAAATATAGGTAGGGGGATGGAATCAAAAGAGGGCTTAAGAGACAGAGATGGTACAGTGGCTGGGGCTGTGACTGGCAAGATAAATGTTGGGGGAAAGGTGAAGGTAGAGGGAAGAAGAGACCATTTTAACCCTTTAGCTGCCATGGGATTTCCCCCCAGTGCCAAGGCCTTTTTTGGTGATTTCGGTATGCCGCAAATCAATGCCTTGTAACAATTTTGTTATATGAAATATCTCGGCCAAATTTGACCCCTTTTTCCCCCATGTAGGCGGTTGTTACATAACGTAACATAACAAATCCTATGTTGCTGTAGGTTGGTGAGAGAAAATAACCAAAAAGGGTGAAAACTTTGGGTTTTTTCAAAAAATGCCAATAAAATGATGCACAAAGAAGCCTGTGGTTTTTTTCCTTGTAAGAGCTAGGAACAAATGATTTTCTGTGCTGGATTCCCCAATTTCCTGGGTTTCAAGAACAGGTTGAGTGGAAAGGAAACAAATTTATTTTGATGCGGTTATGTGAGAGGTAGGCGCTTTTGGACAATTTTGCCAATTGGACATGCGTGGACGGAATGGAAGAAAAGGGTAGGAAAGCCAAATTGGAGGACAGAAAGGCATACATTTCTGAAAAGTAGACAAAATTCCAAGTTTAGGAAGGGGTGATTTGCACAGGTTAGGCCACAACTAGGTAGGCAAAAATTCCATAGTTTGGGGAAAAAGTGGGAAAATGACCGGAAAAAATGGCTTCTATAAATTGTGAGAAAAAAATGCACCGCTACATTCCCCGAAATCTTGCAGTTAGGAAATCACCAATTTTTTGTAGTGTTTCACAAAACAAGCAATACCACAAGCCAAAAACATGTCCATGGTACACATGAGTTTTATGCTTTTGGCAGAACAGACGTAATTAGCATGTGTAAATCAGGAAAAACAATGTGGTGAGGAAGGGCAAGCATACATTTTTTGAAAGAGCACAGGCAAACCTTTTCAAGGGTAGGTCACTTGTGCAGGTTACAAAAGTGTATGGGGCCTAAAGCAGCGACTAAATGTAGTTCACATTTGGGAAATGAAAGGGTTGTGTGACAAAGGGCAGCAGCATATGGGTCGAAATGTTATGAAAACCACACAAACACAACACATGTCAGACCTTCCCATGCTCCCACAGGTGTTCCGACAAAAATGGTACCTCACATGTGTGGGTGCAGCTAGCTGGGCGCCAAGGGGACAGACGAAAACGCGGTTAACTCCAAGTCTTTTCGGACAGCAGATTTGTGGAATTCTGCTAAAGCGCACACCATACAGATATGGGCGTAGGGTGTCCAAACCACCATGAAAAAAAGGGAACCCCGTGCATTCCTGAAAAGAGGACACCCGTTGGAATCCGGAGAGGTCTGACTTGCGCAAATTGTCCCAGAAATATATCACCGAGAACCCCTGGCAAAGTCTAAAATGTGGCAAAAAAAACACAATTTCCAAATATTTCACTCAGCTCACCCACTGAAACGCACCGCCAACAACACATGGCCTATGTTCCCACGTTCCCACATGTGTCCTGAGAAAAACGGTACTTCACATGTGTGGCTGCAGCTTCCTGGGCACCAAGGGGAAAGTGTAAAATGCGGCTAACCCCAAATCTTTGCAGACAGCAAAATTTATGGAATTCTGCTGAAGCGCACACCACATAGATATGGGCCTAGGGTGTCCAAACCACCAAGGAAAACAGGGAAGCCTATGCGTTCCCGAAAAGAGGACTCCCGGGGGAATCCGCAGAGGTCTGACTTGCGCAAATTGTCTCAGAAATTATTACCCATAACTCCCGGCAAATTCCGAAATGTGGCAAAAAACACAATTTCCGCACATTTCACTCAGCTCACCCACCGAAACACGCCGCCAACAACACGTGGTCTACCTTCCCGCTTTCTGCTGAATTCTGCTGAAGTGCACACCATAAAGATATGGGCCTAGGGTGTCCAAGCCACCAAGGAAAACAGGGAACCCATGCATTCCCGCAAAGAGGACACCAGTTGGAATCTGCAGAGGTCTGACTTGCACGAATCGGTTCAGAATGTATTACCCAGAACCCCTGAAAAAAACACAATTTCCCCACCTTTCACTCGGCTCACCCACCGAAACATGTTGCCAACAACACATGGCCTACCTTCCCGCGTTCCCACAGGTGTCCCGACGAGAAACGGTACCTCACATGTGAGGGTGCACCTACCTGGGCACAAAGGGAGAAGTCGAAAACAGGGGTAACCGAAAGTCTTTTTGCACAGCAGAATTGCAGGACTTTGACTCATGTGCACACCATACAGATTTGAGCCTAGGGTGTCCAGGCCACCAAGGCATACTGGGAACCCCATGCATTTCCGAAAAGAGGACACCTGTGGGAATCCACAGAGGTCTGACTTGCGCAAATTGGCCCACATTTTATACCCAGAATACCTGGCAAAGTCAAAATTTTAGGAAATAAAACACCATTTCCGCACATTTCACTTGGCTCACCCACCGAAACACGCTGCCAACAACACATGGCCTACCTTACCGCGTTCCCACAGGTGTCTCAAAGAAAACGGTACCTCACATGTGTGGGCGCAGATACCTGGGCGCCAAGGGGAAAGCTGAAACACGGCAAACCCAAAGTCTTTTCCGATAGCAGAATTTGTGGAATTCTGCTGAAGTGCACACCATACAGATATGGGCCTAGGGTGTCCAAACCGCCAAGGAAAACAGGAAACCCCATACATTCCTGTAAAGAGGACACCCGTGGGGATCTACATAGGTTTGACTTGTGCAAATCGGCCCAGAATGTATTACCCAAAAGCCCTGCCAAAAACCTGCATGGGAGAAGGGTGCACAAGGCCAGGGACATTACCGCCGACTTTGCTGTAGCTCTGGCTGGCCTGCCTTACAGCTTCTCCCCATCAGGGAGTCCCGGCAGTGTGCCAATACCTCCCCGAAGGGTAAAGCTGTAAAGCAGCCCAGCCACAACTCCAGGACGGTTGGAGGTGATGTCCCCGGCCTTGGACATCCATGCACCATGTGGGTGTACCGTCCCCTTAGGACAGCAGCAGCTCCAGGGAGCCCCGCAGGATCCCCATTCCTCCCTGGAGGTGACATCTGTAATGTAGCACAGTCAGATGTGCAGCCTGAGCTGGCAGACCGACAACCCACATGGGAGACATCCGCTCCCAGGGAAACACCAATGTTCTGCTGGCATAGGAGGCAATTTGTGGCCTGCCCCTGCAATTGTGTACCAGCCCACCAAAATATCTACCCAGAAGGCCCATTCCCACCCTCACCACCAACAATCCAGCCCCAGTCTCACCCACCACACTGACAGTGTGCCCTAACCATAGACTAATCAAAAAAACAGTACTCACATAATGTTGCAGCTACTCGCGTAGAAAAAGCTGTAAATGAAACATTTGTTACCTATGGTCACCCCAGCAAAAGCAAATCTACACTCATACTTTTCAATCATTCCCCCCCTTGCAAGCCATCGCTGGTGGTCTACTGAACCCCCCACCCCCTCCCAGTGAAAACACATTTTCCCCTTCCTACGGGCAGAAATCTACCCCCAGGGAGGGCTGCATGAGGTGCCCCCAACACTCCATTTGGGGTGGGGGGGCCCACCCCAAAATGTCAGACAGGCCCCCCAATGGATGGGGCAGTGGGGTTTTCGGAATCCTGGGGGCAGATTGGCACACAAATGTGACCATCTGTGCCAAAGGAAGTTTTGTAAACAAAGAAAAAAAATGAAAATGGCAGGCTGCACTATGCGGGGGGGGGGGACATAGGGACACCCTTAACTGCCAAAAAATGTTGTAATGTAAAGGGGGGGTGCACCTCCTGGGCCATCCTAAATGGAGGGGGGCATCACATGTAGCCCTACCTGGGGGCAGATAGGGGGGGCTGTCATGCACTCCTTCCTGGGGTCAGGTGTCCCTTCCTAGGAGCAGATATCTGCCCCAGAGAGGGCTTCATCACAATGTCCCCCTCCATTGTGGGTGAGGGGAGGGGGCCACCACCCCTTTCCATTATAACATTCCCCGGCAGTTTGGGGTACCCAAAAGCCCCCCCTAAAATGCTGTCTACCATTTTCACTTTTTTCCTTTGTTTACCCAACTCCCCTTTGCGCAGATGGGCACAATAGTGTGCCATTCTGCCCCCACGGTGCCCAAAACCTACTGCCCTACCCATTGGGGGGCCTGTCTGACATTTTGTGGTGGCCCTCTCCCCCCTCACCATAAATGGGTGGGGGGGTACCTCATGCAGGCCTCCCTGTACGTACTCCGAACGGCTGCGTGAGGTACACCCCCCCTTCCATTTGGGGTAAGGGGGAGAGTGCTACCACAAAATGTGGTACAGGCCCCCCCAGTGGGTGGAGCAGTAAAGTATGGGTACCCTGGGGGAAGATTGGCACACCAAAGTGCCCATCTGTGCCAAGGCAAGTTTGGCAAACAAAGAAATAAATTGAAAATGGCAGGCTGCACTTTGGGGGGCGAGGGGCACCCTAAACTGCCGCATAATTTTGTAATGTGAAGGGGGTTGCTCCTCTCCACCCCCCCCAAATGGAGGGGCAGGTCATATCATGTAGCCCTCCCTGGGGGCAGATAAGTGGGGGCTGCCATGCACTCCTCCCTGGGGTCAGGTTTCCCTTCCTAGGAGCAGAGATATGCCCCCGGGGAGGGCTGCATGGCATGGCCCCCACTCCATTGTGAGTGGGGGGAGGGGGCACTACCCTTTCCCATTAGAAAATTCCCCTGCGGTTTGGGGTGCCCCACAGCCCCCCCCTAAAAAGCTGTCTACCATTTTCACTTTTTCCTTTGTTTACCCAACTCCCCTTGGTGCAGATGGGCACAATAGTGTGCCATTCTGCCCCCCGGGTGCCCAAACCTACTGCCCCACCCATTGGGGGGCCTGTCTGACATTTTGTGTTGGCCCTCTCCCCCCTCAGCACAAATGGGTGGGGGGGCACCACATGCAGGCCTCTATGGGACTCCTACGAACGGCTGTGTGAGGTACACCCCCCTTCCATTTGGGTAGAGGGGGAGATTGCCACCAAAAAATGTTGGACATGCCCCCAGTTGTTGGGTACCCTGGGGGCAGATTGGCACAGTAATGTTCCCATCTGCACCAAGGCAAGTTTGGCAAACAAAGAAAAACATTGGAAATGGCAGACTGCACTTTAGGGTGGGGGCTGAGGGGCACCCTAAACCGCAGCAGAATTTTGTAATGTGAAGGGGGTGCACCTCTCCACCCCCCAAAAGGGAGAGTTGGGGCATCTCATGTAGCCCTCCCTGGGGGCAGATAAAGGGGGTCTGTCATGTACTCCTCCCTGGGGTCAGGTGTCCCTTCCTAGGAGCAGATATCTGCCCCCGGGGAGGGCTGCATGACATTGCCCCCACTCCATTGCGGTTGGGGGAGAGGAGGCCACCACCCCTACCCATCATAAAATTCCACTGCAGTTTAGGGTGCTGCACAGCCCCCCCTAAAATCCTGTTTTACCATTTTCCGTTTTTTCCTTTGTTTACTCAACTCTCCCGGGTGCAAATGGGCATAAAAGTGTGCCATTCTGCCCTCAGGGTGCTTAAAACCTATTGCTCCACCCATTGGGGGCCTGTCCTATATTTTGTAGTGACCCTCTCCCCCCTCACCCCAAATGGGTGGGGGTGCACCACATGCAGGCCTCCCTGGGACTCCTACGAAAGGCTGTGGGAGGTAAACCCCCCCTCCATTTGGGGTGGGGAGGGAGAGGGCCATAAAGAGCTATCACATTCAGTGCAAACGCTTCTTTAAAGGACCATTATAGTTACTTTGCACACATAACAACATATCCCTATTGTGGATACAAGTAAAACCGAAAACCCCCAGAAATGTGCTCGTTATGGTAAGCTAAGCAACCATAACTCGCGCCACCACTGTACACTTCAAGGACTACTACCCATGACATCAGAGATGACATCACAAATGTCATTGAGGACATCACTGATGACATCACATGTGCATTTAGTATTCATGCACAGCCTCTACAAAGATTTTCATTATAATATTGGTAGAAAAATATCAGACATCATTGGAAGAAATGTCAGACGCCAAATAGTTAATTAAGCGCTGCATTGCTATAAACACCATTGCATTACTGACTTCTTTCCAGTACATGAACGAACTACTGTACAAACGTAGGCATTCTCTGCAGCATGCACCATAGCGGTGCAATATTCAAAACGTTCCCATGCTGGACAGTACAATCATTAATCCTTTCGTTTCAGAGTTTTGCGTACTGTGAAACATGTAATAAGTACCTAACAATGCCTCCCTTACTGCATATTTGTACTACTACACACACAACAGAAAGAGACCACAACATATACAAATACAAGCACATACAGGGAAAGTAAAGTAAGCAAAACAACAGCAGCATTCACAGAAAGTGTTCATAACCTAACTACTTTACTTCCTGCACAGACATGATTGCTATGTTCCAGGCTTGCTTCTTCCCCTATATTTCTGTATCATATGATGTGCCTGATCCCTAAGGAAAGTAGTGTATGTACATATGAGAAGTATACAGGCTACAAACATAGTAAGGATTAAACTCAAAACCCTCTACATTGTCCACAAGGCTTTCTGGGGTCTGGGTCCAGAATATCTTCAACTATCCCTCTGTAAATACCTCCCCTCTCGAGCTCTCCACTCCTCTACCTCTAACTCCCTCATTTTCAGTTGTTTTTCTAAGAAATCCTCAAGACTGCAAAAACTCATACAATAATAACACCAAACATATTCAAAAAGCACCACATAAATACATTACATTCAATAATAAATAAAAAGTGCAAACTGTATATGTAACACACCAACCTTCCAATTACATAACATATGCAACATAATGCAATATACCTGTAAGGATATTTGGCGTGTTACAGTACAGAGTACAGCACTACTGCACAGGTAGCAAACAGCACAGAGTACAGCACTACTACACAGGTAGCAAACAGCACAGAGTACAGCACTACTGCACAAGTAGCACATTTTTTTTGCAGCACCACCACAAGGGTGCGGTGCATTGCTATATGGGTTACCAGATTAACAAGGAAAGACAGGCTATTCAGTCAAAAACGATTTTAACATATAAGATGCAAATCTATTTTTACAGTTAAAAGCACACGTGCTCATTTAAAAATGCACACTATTTTCACCTGAAATGCCTATGGTGCGAGAGACACATTTGAAAATTAACAGCTAACCTATTAACCATTAACCTGACTAATAAAACCTTATTTAACATAACCCACTAATAAAATGTGTTCTCCACTGCAGAATTAGGCATACTCTGAAAACCATTTAAATGTGTGTGCAGATTTTTTTCTTCTCTTCTCTGCCTGATTCTCCGTGTTTTTGTGCACAGTAACTGCAGGAAGAAGGAAGTCAGATTTGCAACAATTGCAAATGTATAAGCGAAGCTATTGTTGAAGAGTAGGAGGATGAGAGATGATGGATTTCATTGGGACACGTCATACAGAGGGCTGAGAGGAAAGTTTTAGTGGGCAGTAACGGGGAAAATTCCAGGCAGACATTTTCTGCACTACTGGGGAGAAGACCTGGCTGTGGGACTCCTGACTGAATGCAGATCCCTGCGTCCTGCTACAGTCAAGATTTGGCAGTCGAGAGTGGGGAGAGCTGAAAGAAAAACCTTTCCACTGGCTGAGGCGTTCCTATCTGAAAAAGCTGAGAATTCCAGGCAATGACCCCGGTTTGAGAAGGAAAGGCGATCCTTTTACTGGGGTTAATCTTCAAGGGAGCTACATTCAGAAAGAGAACAGCTGAAGAAAACTCAGATAAGGTAATTACATAAGCGTGGGAGCCGTGTGTGTGCACGAAAATATGCAGTCAGTGTAGGAAAGGGGATTCCTGTGCGTGTCTTAATCAAGTGCTAATGTTGCAATTTGAGTTCTGTTCTCCGCCACTCTCTTTGCAGTGTGTCACAGACAATGCTTTGACTGTACCATTTTATTTCTGTAAAGAATGAGATCGTGTTTAAATTCAACTTTTATAATACAGAAAAATATTTGAAAACAGACGGGTGATGTTTATTGTTTACCATTACAATGCTGATGATGTGGGGAGATTTTTAAACAGTACAATGGTCATTTTAAGACAGATGTGTGCATGTCAGAATCAGTATGAATAATTGTGAGTGACTGTAGCATAGCTCGTTGGAGGTACATGAGCCAACGGGAAGAGAGACTCTCTGAACATAGCTCCCTACCGTATATAAGGTAGTGGAAATTATCACAAGACTACCATATATAGCTCTCTGTCGTAAATAAGTCAGTGAGTTCGCCCATGGTGGCACACCAACACTATCACTGGAAAATGTGGTATTCCTAGAATTCAGGTCTGAGGTCTCTCTAGTGATCACACGAAAAATCTAAGCAAAGATAAGGGATTCTGGACATTGGGGCCACAAATAAAACAAGGGAATTATGCTCACCAAAATACCACCAACCACGTATACCAAATATGCAGGTCTGGGTGCTGAAATAATGCATGTCCATTGTATTATTGTTGCACATGGCCAAATCTGAATACAAAGAGTGATTATTGCTAAGTTATTTTTCGGCGGTAATAAAATACCGTCAGGCCCCAAATCTCCACAAAATACCCTACATATTTATGGTGCGTTGCAGGCCGGGAAAGTGATCATAGAGTACCTACTGGGCGTGGCAAGCGTGTCTCACACTGCCATTTGCACATTAAAGGGAACCCATTTTATAATAGCAGTGTGCCACTAAAAACGAATTTCAGAATGTCACAAAGGGAAACCACATTCTCAGATCTAGTGCAATATTTAGAGGCAAAGTTATTTGCACATGGGAATTGGTCTTCGAATAGTACGTTAGAATGGAGTAACCGCATTCAGGGTGAGGTGCAGAAAGAAAAACTAGACAATATTTTTGCAGAAGGCAGCATAATTCAGGTCTGCCTTACAAGATTATTGAATGCAGCCGATAAAAGTGCAGAGAAAGACTGTTTAATACGGCTATGCAGCAAAATATGGTTTATTTTAAACAAGTCCCTGCGAATGCAAGAGAATGATACTCAGCTAATTAACAGGTTAAAGACTGAATTAGAAGGGGCAAGTAAAAATCAGGAAATGTTGAGAGCAGAATTGGATGTATGCCAAAAAGACATGCAATTAAAATGCAGAGACTTTGATACTCAGTTATCCAAAAGCAAGAAACAATTTGAAGATAGTGAGCAAGAATTGGCACACTTAAAAGCCTTAGTGGATCACATTAGGCAGGATAAAGATGAGGTTGTTTCAGAAATGCAGATTTTACAAAAAGAACATTGTGAAAAAGAAGGTGATCTCCAGAGTGCAGAACAAGAAATGATTAAAATGATCCAAGAAAGAGACAAGAGAAATAAAGAGTTCAATGAATGCCAAATGCAAATGTGCGAAATGCAGGAGGTGATTAATAAAATGAGTGATGAAAATAATTATTTGCATGATGAAGCCAACAGACTCCTTAAAAAGTGTAAGGACTCAGAACAGCAAATGTGCATTCCCAGGTCCCAGGAGAGGCGGCAGGGTACCACATTCAATGGAGTGGAGGTGAAGTCTAGCTCTGCCCAAAGAGCTAGTGCCCCAGAGACTGGGCCGGTGACTGAACTTGGTTGCAGCGCCCTTGGGGGATTTGATACTCCCATTGGGGGCAGTCACCAATCTCATACACCTGAAAACAGGATTGACTCACAAAATAGTGCAATTCCATGCATTGCAACAAGTAGCCCCATAAAAATAATGAAATCCATTAAAGCCCTGATCAAACCATTTAAAAAGGGAGGTGAATGCTGCATTGAGGATCACTTAGAAGCGGTGCATGACATTTTTAAAGCACTCCAGATACCTAGGGAACAGTACAGACAATATTTTCATTTAACTTTAGATGCCCCGACGGCCAGCATCATAAGGGGATTAAATGAACAGCAGAATATGACATGGCTGGAGTTTGAAAAAGAAATTAGGCGTCATTTTTCTCCTTTTCAGTCATTGCAGGAGGCAAAGAAAGTCGCGTACACAATTACTGCTGGACCTAATACATCCCCTCGCCAATTTTTACAAGACTTAAAAAGAGCATTCTCTCGCTTTGATGTATCTTTTGACTCAAATTCCAATGAGTTTAAAACTGCATACTTCTATGGGCTACAGAAAGACATCATATCCCAATTGGTCCGTGAATTTGACCGTGACAAGTCCCTTGAATGGATTGTACATCAAAGCACAAAGCTATATGAGGTACTCTATTGTCAGGGTAGAGAAAGTGATAAAATGAAAGATACCAGGCCTAAATCTAAAGAACCCTCAGCCACAGTAATGGAAATCAGGTCAGCCAAAATGTCCCTTGAGTCTGCTCAAAGTCAAGGTAAAAATAATGTGACACCTGAACAAAGGGGTAATCAACAAAGATCGCCATTTCCTGTACCAATGTTCCAATCACATGATCCTAGTAATAGAGAGAGCTACATCAGCCCTAGGTATCAAGGGGACAGACCCCGGGTAGGATATCGGCCTGATATGGCAGGTATGAACAATAACCAGAGACAAAATCAAGATCAAAGAAATGATGGTCCCTACCAGTCATTGGGGACACAGAGCAGATTTGATCCCAGCACCATGATATATGGTAATCAGGATAGGCCCCGATATGTGGATCGATTTACTGATAATGGAAATCAACATAGGGGCCAGTACCCACAATCTGAGAGACAGGACATGAGGCAAAACGTGAACTACAGTCCACGCCAGTACAATGATTCCCCACCAGGGGACTATAATCAAAGGATGGGTGCAACCCGCTCCCCTCCACAAATGAATCAAGAGTTCAGAAACCATCCCAACCGACATCAATCACCTGAGAGGTATCAAAATAGATCCAATCAGGGGGAAAACAACCAATATCGACCTAGGCCACAGAAAGAGGATCCTAGAGAGATGGAAAGGTTCCAGTGCCTTGAGGCCCAAGTGAAAATGTTAGCTGAGCAAATAGGAAAGCTCTATACAGCGCAAAAACAACCTTCCAAAGAGGGGGCTGATGGCCATAGCAATGACCGGGGGGCTTCCGAAAAGTGACTAAGTACTCATGATAACTGCAGTGCCAAAATGACAGATTGCTCTGATATAATTTTGCATAACAACTCTGAGATGACTAATGGATTAAAAATGAAAGTACCAGTAAATGAAATTGTGATAGAAAGTGCAAATACTTCTAAAAAAGAGGTACGGTTTAACTTAGAGCTAAATAAAACAGTAAAGATTTGCACAAATGAAAAAGAAACATTAGGAATTCCAAAAGAACAAAGGGACAGATTTAAGAAAAATGACTCATGCATGGGGAATACCAGTGAACAGGGAGTAAGTGGGGATGCCATAGCTCCTTCCCTGGGCAAGCAAAACAATGACCAAACACAGACAGAAAAAGGAAATACTCACAAGGAGGGTACAAGTCAATCACCTGAAGAATTCTTTGAGCCACATATTTTTGAAGAGGCTGAAAGGGCTGGTATTACACTAAATGATCACAAATGCACAGAATTAAAAAATGACAAATTGCTGAATGATGTTGTTACACATGTTCAGTTGGAAGGTTGTAATGTGGTCTCTGATGTTACCCAGATGGATGGGCGAACAGTGGCCACACTCCAAAAAACCTCTGAACATGGAGAAATGAATAAAATATCTCGCACAGAAATGGGTAAAAAGGAGGGAAAAATGTCTTTTCATTTACCAATGTGCTTAGCCAAAAGTCAAAAAGACCTGAGAAAGGTGAGCCCTGAAATCAGTAAGAATTCACATTTCTTATGTGTATTAGAGGAAGTTGAGGACAGATATTATGCACCCATCACTGTAGAAGAAAAATGCCACACCTTTGCTATGATTGACACTGGCGCACAGGCCACAATTATGTCCAAGGAGCTGGTAAAGAGTATCAATGAAGGGAGGCCTCCACAGAGTCAGATCTCAGTGAAGGAAAATCAAGGCCCAGTGCATAACTTTAATGGGGAGGAGGTGCCCATCATAGGTGTAACTGAGGTTGACATAAAAATAGGAAAGCACAGAATGAAACAAGAGGTATTGATCACATCTATTTGTGAAATTCCATTTCTGATGGGGACAGATTGCCTGAAAAGATTGTCTCCTCTCATAGATGGGGTGAATGGAGTGCTGTGGTCCTTAACCAAAAAACCATTGAGGCCTAAGAAACTAAAATCACAAAACAGCAATATAAAAGAATGTCACACTGTTGCCAAAACAAATGATGCTGTGGAGGTATATCTCCAGAATAGCTGCATACCTAGTGTCACTGTTATATTAATGTGTCAAGACAAAGATCAGAGCGACAATGAAAAACTACCTGTACAAATATACTTGGACCCAAGGAAAGATTGGCAGACTGCCATAGATGAGCACACATTACTTTTCTATTTAAAAGAGAAAACATGCAAACAGAATATTGTTCCTAAAACAGATTCAGAAAAACACATTACCACTCTGGCAGAAATACACATGGAAGATGAGCAACCATGGGTTCATGTTGGTATAAATGATTATCTTAAAACAATAAAAGCCACTTTAGCACTTGAACATGAAAGGAGTTTCATTAATGAGAAATTGTTGCAAAAAATTATGGAGAGGGAAGAAATCCCGAAATTTAGGATTAAAAACCAATATGTTTCTGGGTTGGACAGTCCAGACTTTGAAAACCGAATTGCAGGCAGATGCATGCTTAAAATTAGCATTGGTCAGAAAACAATTTACCATAATATATGGATAGTGAGTGGAGCACAAAATGAATTTTACATGGGCAATGACATCATGCACAGAATGTGTATGGTGTTAGATTTCCTTAATCAAAAAATATGGTCACGCCTAGGTGGTCCGGCACCTGAATTTGAAGACAAAAGAAGGGCTTATCATTGTGCACAACTGGTTCCTTATGCAGTCGAATTACAAATGAGGAAAAATACTATTATTCCTGCATTCACAAAACAGTTTGCAATAACACTGAAATGCAAAAATGGACAGCAGATGAAAGGCTCTGATGCATTTGTATGCCTGAATGAATCCATAAAACAGCAAGGCCTGGATTATGAATACATTCCATTGGTAGACATTGGTGAGGGATCTGTAAAAATCATGGTAAATAATAAAGGTTGTCAGGATATTCATTTAGAGGAAAACTCCCCATTAGGAATGGCCATACAAAAATCACATTATACGGCAGATTTAAATAACATGGTGATTGGGAATATTCCTGAAAAATATGTAGATGCCAAGGGCGAGTTGCCAGAACACCTGGACTCTCAGCCCAAAGGAATATTTAAAATTCATTCTGTGTATCCTTATGATTCAAATGAGACAGTGGCCCTCATTACGACCCTGGCGGAAATCGAAAAACGATGGCGGAAATGCAATACCGCCATCGAATAGCGCTCGGTGCGACTATGACCCGTCACCGCAAAGTACGAAGCCATTAGCGACACCGTAGTGAACGCCAACGCTAACTGCACCAAGCACGCGCGCGCGCGCCATGCCAAACCGCAAACACCACCATGGTGCAACGGTAGGCCAATTCCGACCCTAGCGGACATGTACCTAACGCCATCAGGCATGGCGTAATGTACCATTCCGCCATGGCGAGAAGTACGGCATCGCGAATCAACCGTAAACGGCCCCACTGAGTGCCTGTACACCGCTCCCTGCCCACAAAGTACAACCCCCCGTAGGTGCAATGAAGTCACAATGCAACCATTGAAATGTACAAGTCACCCATGCATGCCAACGAACAAAAGAAACACAAGAGGGGCCAATGGGAGCTGCAGGGCACAGATGGCACGAATACAGAAGCAATCCCAATGGACATGACCACAGTCCCCCACCAAGAAACGCACGCAAACACAGGCACCTGTGACCAGCAATATTCCGATAATCACATCATTCCACCAGTCCACCTGGCTGACCGGCATCTGTTACACAAAACCCAATCCCCCGCCCCAGAGCATGACAACATTCAAACTGTCATATAGGCGGCCCCCATCCCTGACCTCACGGGCTTAGTAGGCAAACGCGCCCAGTACAGTACCACGCAACTAAACCCCGAAGCTGGAACCCAATGCAGATCTCCTCACAATACATCGCCCCCCAAATAGGCATATGCCACATCACTTGCAAAGAAAAACGCTACACGGGCCAAATCAGAATAGAAATTCATGCACATCAAAGTCACCAAGCCCATACAGCCATCAGGCCATGAACTCCAAAACACCAATCACCATTGTGGGCTGCATCCGCAAGAAATGACCAGCCACTACTTGTGTGTCGCCCTGTTCCCCCATGGTACACAGAGCCACATTCACGTACGAAAAGGCAACATGGAAGCGCACAGAACCGCAGGGCCGTCCCAATGGGGAGGCACTAGTCCAGCTGAAAGGCCGAAATGTTGCTCCGAGCCACCAGTACTGCGTAAGGGCATGTGGGCCATTGGCGATCGTCCCATAAGATCGTAATGCTGCTCCACTGATTAACACGAAGCAGCAGGTGTCGGGAGTAAAATCCATCTGCAGGAGTGGCATACAGATGGCAGTGGCAAAAGGGGAGGAGATACCTGTCAACCAAAAGAAAAGAAAAAGAACAGAATGGCCATCAGAACCACATTCGAACAACTCACTTCAATGATCACACGAAATCCACAGCCATATGCATGCTAGCCCACTCAAAAGGATCATCACCACCCCAAAACCACTTGCGACTCATAAACATCTATATCGAGGTGCAAACACCATCACAAACGAGTGTACCTGTGCATGCGTCTGTCAAAACAGAATCCATCAGATGGGAATGTTAACGTGCATGGACACAAGTGTCTGAGTGCGCCTCGAGACAGGGAGGGCTCAACAAGGCCAGATAGACGATGGTCCCACTATGGCAGCCCTGCATCACATAGCGTAGGGGAGGCGGATAGATCCCAAGAAGCCCTGTACATGGCAAACTCTGTATCAAATCACCTGCCCATGCATCCATTCATCATTCCCTCATCCCGGGATCAAAACGCCTGAATAATTACTCACATAACATTAGAAACATCCATTGAGTCTGTGCGTTATGCAGCCTGCAAAATCCACAGTGCCCCAGCCCGTAATTCCAGTGTTGTGAAGTAACATGTATTTGGGAACGGCCGGCCTCATCGCCCACGTAGCTATTGCGCATCCCAAACTATTCATATCAATCATTGCTCCCTCGCCATGGGCCCTGTCTCAAGGACATTGAACAATGGAACGTTATATTTGCAGTCAGACCTGTGGGCATCTCCTCGCCGCTAGCTGGAAACCGAAAGCGCCGCCCTTCGAATTCCTCATTTGCAACACCACGTCGGAAAGGCATCTGTGGCCGTTTGAAATCACTAATTATTCCATCGAGTGCGGCTGTGTGTGAAAATGGCAACTGCCTTCACCCACGAATGGGACGCCCCGCCCGTCGTTGCAACTCGGTACAGTGATGCATGAGGGCCCACCGTTACTCGAGTACTACGTTCCACTGACCCTTCACAAGTCTGTTCGCGACTGCACAGATAGTATGGGAAACAATGGGACCACAGCAGAATGAACATATCAACCAATCTTACACGGCCATCGGGTACAAATATATGATAGCAATAGCAAGATACCATTCCCCGAATTGCAGCGTTGTGCGCGTGACGTGCTCGGCCAAAGGGGAGAGCAGTTTGCACAGGTGGAATGAATCACCACAGGTGGAGGCCATACAGCCTGAAAACACATAAATTGCACAGCCAGTCTCCTCCCACAACCACACCGAAATGCTACCGGCAGGACTCGCGATGTTGGCCCTGGGGGACCTGATAGCACTGCAAGTGCTCCAACTCCAAGAAGAAGACGAACACCAACTACAACCAGCCGCACGGAGGAGACGCAGGAGGAGGAGGAGGCCAAGGCAGGGCCAGCAAGGCCCACCAGCACAGCCACTACCACCACGCAGGCAGCCCGCAATACCACGCCTCCGAGCCCATCCGTTCAACCTCACTGATGAGCAGATCCACACCCTCTACCGTCTGGACCGGGACACCATAGCCGCCATTGTGGACATGACACAGGCTGACCTTGTCAGCATGATAGATAGCCCAACCGCCATCCCACCCCTACTGAAGGTGGTGTCTGTACTCCACTTCCTGGCCACAGGCACCTACCAGCACACAGTCGGACAGTTGCATGGCATTTCTCAGCCACTGTTCTCACGGACACTATTGCAAGTGCTCGATGCCCTCCTGCAGCACGCAGACGACTACATCTCCCTACCACGCTCGGAGCAGGAAATTACAAACACGAAAGTGGGATTCCATGCACTTGCCGGCATACCGGGTTGCATTGGTGCCATCGACTGCACCCATGTTGAATTGGTCGTCCCACATGCCATGGAGGCCCAGTACCGCAACCGTAAACAATTTCATTCCCTGAATGTACAAATGGTGTGTGACTCCAACAGGATCATTACACATTGTTGTGCCCGATTCCCTGGATCAACCCATGATTCTATGGTCTTGAGGAACTCTACAATACCACGCTACATGGAGCGACACGCAGGGAACAGATCCTGGCTACTCGGTGAGTCTCATTACATGCATGATGATGTGGGGTATGTGAATTGCCAATGACCTGGCAGGAAGGGGGGGGGGTGTGCGTACGTATCAATGGCATTCCACATCATACGTTTCTCGTCCACATACAGGTGATGCTGGATATCCACTGAAGAGATGGCTCCTCACACCAGTCCGGAACCCACGGGACCAGCATGAGGAGGACTACAACCATGCCCACTCACGTACCCGTGTAGTCATAGAACAGGCATTCGGCCTACTGAAGGGCCGTTTCCGCTGCCTCAGCAGGTCTGGCGGGGCACTCCTGTACCGCCATGAGAAGGTTGCAAAGATGGTGATGGCATGTGTCATGCTCCACAACATGTGCGTACGTAGAAATGTGCCCATGCCCCCTGACGCTGAACTGCAAGCACCTGATGATGGTCATGATGAGGGTGGGGATGTGGCAGCACCTCATGGAGTCTGCGAGGCACCGGAGGCCCGTGACATTCGTCAGCATCTCATTGATGTATGCTTCTAGCACTCACGCCTGGTGGCTGATACATGGACACGGGACTCGTGGCACTGCGTGTGTCTGGGACATGCACAACATGGACTGTACGCCTATGATGGCCTAGTACACAAAGATCAATGTCCACACATCTCATTGGTTGATCGTGCACTTTTAATGGCATATGTGATGTCATGTTGAACACCCTATCGACCCGCCACCCAAGTGAGCCCAACACACCCCCTCCACCCTCCTACCTCCCCCCCGAACACCAGTGTCCAAAGATGCTCATTGTCAGTGGGCTGTCGCTATTGCATGCCCCCTCTGCGGGTATCAGGGGCACCCCTGCCTGTGGAGCGCAGGTTCCTCCCAGATCTACGTTGGGGGCTGCCCTGGACGGAACTTGCAACGGATGATGTGTCTGCCTGCTCACGTCCATGCATGTCCCTAAGGGTTTGCGAGAGCTCAGTGAGCACACGGCGCACTGCGGCAAGTTCGGCACATACGTCCTTGGCCGTCGCATGCAGTTCCCCCCTGAGGCTCTCGGTGCTACTCTCCATTTGGACTCTCAGGCTCTCGGTGCTACTCTCCATTTGGACTCTCAGGCTCTCGGTGCTACTCTCGATTTGTGCCCTAAGTGTCTCAGTTGATGTTTCTATGTCTGCCTTAGTGCCCCCACATTCATCGGCATGGTCCTTGAGGAGCGTGGCCAGTTGCTGCTGTTGTTCGATCAACTGGTCGAGGGACTGTTGCCTCTGCTGGGCCATGGCCATTTGCGGGGGTGTCACAGAGGGGCTGTTGTCCTCATGTTGGCTTGCCACAGGGCTTGTGGGGGATGGCCAGTCGTCGTCTTGTGGGTGCCCCTGCGTGGTATCCTCATGTTGTACGGGATGGGACAGACAGGGGGATTGGGACAGGTCATGGATGGATCTGACTTCGGCATCCCCGTTTTCTGTGTCCGAGCATGCTGCCATCAATGGGGTGTCACCTATGGTGCTGCTGCCACCAGAGGCAGTGCCTTCTGTGGCATCCATTGGGGGGACCTGTGGTGGTGGTGTTGTGGGCATGCTGGCTGCTGGGGTGCCTGTTGATGTTCCCTCCTCTGTGCTGCCACCTGATTTGTGCTGCTGCCGTGTCTTGATGCGTGCAGCTGAGGTGGAGGGTCTCTGGCCGTTGGTCTTGGCCCTCTTTGCAGGTGTGCTGGTAGGGGTGTCCTGTAGCTCGTCGTTTGGATCGGACCCTGTGGTGGAGTAAAGGAGGGCGAGGGTTATTGATGGGTCTGTGGGAATTGGAATGGCATTGTATCACATGCATTGGGGTGGTACCTGAGGGTGATTTGGGTCGGGCCCTTGGAGGTGCTTTGATTTGTGTGTGGAGTGAGGGTGCAGTTGTTTGGCAGCCTGCAGTTAGGGTGTGCCTGCTGCACGTGTAGTGCGTGTATTTGGGGTTTTTAATTATTTATGTATTTATTGTGGGTTTTAACGTGCGCTATCAGGCCGATGTGTGTGGGCGTTCTCCTGGACATGTGTTTCTGTTGCACTATGTGGACGCATGGTACTTCACATGGATGGACTGTGTGGATTTGGCATTGTTTTATCTGGCCCACCTACCTGAATCTTCGGATGTCGGCACTCCTTTCTCCATCCCTCCGACTCCCTCTATGCTCTCCATTCCGATGGTGGAGGCACAGATTTCTTCCCAGGGGGTCAACTTGATGGGTGATTCAGGACCTCCCCCGGTGGCTGTGGCAATGTTGCGGTTGGCAGAGAGTATGCTGCGGACGCGTATCCGCAGGTCGTCCCATCGCTTGCGGCATTGCTGTGGGGTGCGGGGTGCGGTCCCCACCGCACTTACCCGCTGTGCCACCAGAGCCCATATGGCCTTCTTGTTTGCAAGTGCCGTCCTGGTCATTTGCGTGCAGAAGACGACGGCAGCATTCTCCTGGAGGGTCTCTGTTAGCACGGTGAGTTCCTCACGGGAGAAGTGGACCTGCCGCTTGCGGTCGCACGCTTTCTTCGCTACTTTTCCCATTTTTCTTGGTTTCGCTAGGGTGGTTGACGGGTTGGGGTGTGTTTCAGGGTAGTGATTTTAGTGGTTGTGTGGTTTTAGTGTATTTATAGGTGTACGCCGGGATGTTTCCCGTTCCGGCCCCATGTTTTAACTTCCGTTTCCGTATATTTCCGGCCACCGTACTTTCCGGTAGGCGCACACTGCGGTGACCGCTAAGTGGGGTGGCGGTATTGCACCTAGGGCGCCGTACGGCGGCGGTGTGGGCCGTTTTGGGGTCATTTCCGCCATCGCGGACTTTGCACTTCCGCCATGCCGTGGTGCTCGTGCCCGATGGGTCGGAATGGGCCGCACTTTGCTCCTTCGTGCAATGGCGGAAACGCTATTTACGCTGTGGCGCTCCGGTCAGTCGCTTTCCGCCAGGGTCGTAATGAGGGCCAGTGTGTTGCCATCAAGAGGATTGCATAATATTTAATTTAAATGAAAATGAAACAGGAAATCAGCCCATTGGAGTGGAAGCTGATATGCCAAAATATTTAAAAGTGGCAGCTCTACAAAAAGACACAGCCACACAGTTAGAGGAAAGCGCTGAGATTCCTTTACCAGAAGAGTTTCCAGAATTTTCCAGAATGGTAGAAGAGCAGATCTCCTTAGCGGATGCATGTGACAGCGATGAGGATCGAAACAATCTGAGGGAAATATTTATGGAGTTTAAGGATGTATTTGCAAAAGATGCTTATGATTGTGGTTTAACTGATTTACATGTGGCCACACTACCAGAAGGTTGTAGCAGAAATCCAGTGTTTGTACGCCAGTATAGACTACCGCTGGCATGTTTAGAATCATTGGCAGAGATTATTAAAAATTTGGAATCACGGGGAATAATCAGGCCCATTCATAGCACATCCAATACGCCTATTTTAGGTGTGTTAAAGCCAAATGGTCAATGGCGGCTGTGTGCAGACTTAAGAGAGTTAAATAAAAGAGTACCAGTATCTAGATGGCCACTACCATTCATTGATCAGGGCCTAGCTCAGATACATGGTTCAAATGTATTTACCACGTTAGATCTCACATCTGGATATTGGTGTGTGCCATTGGCAGAGGAGATACAACACTTATTTTCCTTTACATTCGACAGGACTCAATATGCCTGGCTTAGAGCTCCGTTCGGGTACATCAATAGTGGGAGTGAATTTGGCATATTTTTGAGAAAGGCCATGCCGGATGCAGCGGAAAGAGGAACAATAGTTTATGTGGATGATGTCCTGATAAAAAATGAAAGCCTGAAAAGCCATTTTGATGAAATAAGACATGTGCTTGGCCAATTGCAGAAAGCAGGCGCCAAAGTATCTTTGCAAAAAGCACAATGGTGCAAGAAAAAAGTGAACTTTCTAGGGCATGAAGTGACTGAACGTGGGCTAAATCCACAAAGGAAGAAAATAGAGGCCATACAAAGATTAAAAGATCCTAAAGATGTGAAAGGAGTAAAAAGTTTATTAGGGATGACAGGCTATAACAGAAAGTTCATTGAGAATTATGCAGAAATCACTCAACCATTGACTAAACTGCTTAAACTAAATACTCCCTGGAGATGGGAAAGAGAGCAGTCTGATGCAGTGGCTAGATTGAAGGAATGTCTTGTAAAGGCACCATGTTTAGCATACCCCATAAAGGACAGGGATTTATTTATAGAAATAGGTTTTTCTGAACATTGTATGTCAGCAGTATTATCACAAAAACACGATTTGAATCACAAAACCATTGCATATGCAAGTAAGGCATTTTCCCAAGTTGAAATGAGATTTAATGAATGTGAAAAGGCCCTATTAACCACTGTGTGGGCGCTACAACATTTCCGCCCCATTGTTCAGGGAGAAAAGGTGATTATTGAAACAAATCATCAACCTTTGCAATTTTTAGAGAGTAAAAGAATTAGATCAGGCAATCTAGCGCAATCCAGAATCACTTCATGGACGCTGGCATTACAAGGTTTTCCCGTAGAAGTGAGATATGGACAAAATAAAAAGAGCCCAATTGCTCAAGGGTTAGCTGACTTACATGATTGTGCAGCTGAACAAATACCAAATTAAATGGAAGTGGAAACTAGTTTGCAGGAATTTGAACAATCATCACCAAAGCTTTTGATGAAAAAACATGCAAAGATTTACCAACTGTATATGTGGATGGTTGTGCTTTTCACATTGAAAATGACAGTAATAAACAGTTAGTGGCAGGAATAGGAAATGTCTGGTTGAAATGTGAAGGCGTTCCCAGTATAGGGATGAGGATTGGGGATAGGAGCAGTCAGGTGGCGGAATTGGCAGCCATCTATAAAGCAATTGCTACTGCAGTTGATAAAAAATTCAGTGAAATTGTCCTGGTGACTGATTCTGACTATGCACGGAATAGCTTTGTGGAGTATTTGCCTGGTTGGAAAGCAAGAGGCATGGTTACATACAACAAAAAGCCACTTAAAAATGGAAAAATGATACAAGCCATAGACAAATTGGTGTCAGAAAATAATTTAACAATATACTGGAGAAAAATTCGTGGGCATTTAAAAACACCAGGAGAGGATAAGGAGGGAAATGATAAGGCAGACCATCTGGCTAAGATTGGGGCTGTGATGGGAGAATTGCTACCTATTGATTATTTAATGGGTGAAATACAAATTGATGCAGTCACACGTTCTAAAGCACCAAAGGAGGTAGATCAACCGGTGGTGCAGTGGAGTCATGACACGCCAGACCAAGATTTGATTGAGGCACAAAAGAATGATCAAATTTTGGGAATCTATTATAATCATTTGATAGATCCTGAACAAAATCCTTTAACAGAAAAAGATTGTATGGGAAAAGAAGAGTTGAGGGTGTTATTAAAGAACAAAACACGAATTAGATTACAGGATGGGCTCATGATTAGAGAGTCCATAACAGGGCAAATACAGTGGGTAGTACCCCTTTCATTCAGAGGACTAATGCTACACCATGCACATGATGCCATAACTGCAGGCCATAGAGGTTCACAAAAAACATTAGAAATACTAAAAGATTATGCTTACTGGCCACATATGTCCCAAGATGTGGAATTATATACTAGAGGATGTCTAGTATGCGCCCAATTTAAACCTGCTTCACCAATGCATAGAGCACCATTGATGAAAAGAGGCCTAACTCTCCCATGGTCAGATTTGCAAATAGACTATGTAGGTCCTTTAAAAAGGTCGAGCAGGGGACACCGTTATATTTTGAGTGTGGTATGTTTGATGTCGAAGTGGATTGAGTGCATTCCTGCACCAGATTGTAGTGCGCAAACAGCAGCCACATTACTGGTGAACCATGTGTTCTCAAGGTTTGGGTTGCCACAAAGAATTGAGTCAGACAGAGGAAGTCATTTCACAAATACTCTAATGAGTAAGGTATGGCAAATACTAGGTGTGAAAAGGAAACTACATATCGCATATCGGGCGGCGTCCTCAGGTACAGTTGAAAGAAGCAATAGGTCTGTTGTGGATATTTTAAAGAAATTTGTGGCAGAAGCAGGTTCCAGCTGGGATTTACGTTTACCGTTGGTTCTGATGGCAATCAGATCGACTCCTGCCAAAGCAACAGGTGTTAGCCCCCATGAGGTCTTAACAGGTAGGAAAATGGTGTTACCACAACACCTACTATACAGAACACATGAGCAAACCCTTGTGAGTGCATCCACAGTTCATGAATATATTGATGAACTGAGGAGGCATTTGCAACATGCATTTGCTTTTGTGCAGAGAAATCTGGAAAGAGCTGCTGACAGTGCAAAGTCATATTATGATAAAAAGACATCAGTAAAGGAATACAGTGTAGGGGATCAGGTGTACAAGTTTCATTTTGGAAAAAGTAAACAGAAAAATTCTAAATTTCTAGCAGCCTGGCAGGGGCCATTTCGGATTATAGATAAGGTCTCTCCTGTAGTGTATAAAATTTTGAAAAATGAAGGTGAAACAGCAATAGAGCAGTTTGTCCATGTAAATCAAATCAAACCATGCCATCCCAGACATGAGATCAGGCAGCTTGAGCATGTAGAGACAGATAAAGTTCCTTAAAAAAAAAAGGAGAAAATAAGTGGGTGTAGTCAGGAGGCAGTGACAAAAAAAAAAAAAAAAAAAGTTGATTGTTATGATGGCACATAAACACTGTAATATATGTAAAAATATATAATATAAATAAATAAATAAATAAATAAATAGATGCACATATAATGGAAGCTCATGGTTGGTGTGCAGAGAGAAAGTGTGTTAAATAATGAATATCTGCTTGTTTTCTTTTAACTTGTGTTTAATTTCAGAAAAAAAAAAAAAAAATGAAATATTTTTACCAAGCATGTTTTATTTTTGGCAAAAGGATGAAGTTAGTATTGTGCTATGTACTTAATCTGTTTATTTTCTATTTTGATTTAGACAATTAACATTATTTGATCGGAGGTTCCGAGATCAGAGCCCACGGGAGAGACGATGGAGTCCTGGAGTCCCCTGGATGAAGACCAAAAGATGCCTGCCTCCAGGTGGAGGTGAAGACAAAATAACCGGAATGCCAAAAGAGATGACTGCTGTGGATTCAAGATTGCCAAGATGAAAGAATACTCGAATGAACCGAATAACATCGCTGGTCGGGACATACCAAAAGAGACAAAACAGAAGTTCCGGCATATGAAGTTTCACGTATTTATTATTTTAATTATTTATTTTAATTTGTTATATTAATTATTTGTTTTAGTTAGTTGTTTTATTTCGTTGTTTTTAATTGACTTGGAAAATCTAAACTTAAAGTAATGCCACTTCAACTGAGAAGGCAAATGTGGAACATTTTATGAACTAATGGACTCAGATGAAATGTTGATTGCAAATTTTCATTGATGCACATGAATATTCATTTTGTTGGATTGCTATAAAAAAAAAAAAAAAAGAACCAGTTGTTTTTAGGAATTGGCTTGGATTATAGCCAAGTTCTAAAAACAAAAGGAGGGTATATGTAAGGATATTTGGCGTGTTACAGTACAGAGTACAGCACTACTGCACAGGTAGCAAACAGCACAGAGTACAGCTCTACTACACAGGTAGCAAACAGCACAGAGTACAGCACTACTGCACAAGTAGCACATTTTTTTTGCAGCACCACCACAAGGGTGCGGTGCATTGCTATATGGGTTACCAGATTAACAAGGAAAGACAGGCTATTCAGTCAAAAACGATTTTAACATATAAGATGCAAATCTATTTTTACAGTTAAAAGCACACGTGCTCATTTAAAAATGCACACTATTTTCACCTGAAATGCCTATGGTGCGAGAGACACATTTGAAAATTAACAGCTAACCTATTAACCATTAACCTGACTAATAAAACCTTATTTAACATAACCCAATAATAAAATGTGTTCTCCACTGCAGAATTAGGCATACTCTGAAAACCATTTAAATGTGTGTGCAGATTTTCTTTCTTCTCTTCTCTGCCTGATTCTCTGTGTTTTTGTGCACAGTAACTGCAGGAAGAAGGAAGTCAGATTTGCAACAATTGCAAATGTATAAGCGAAGCTATTGTTGAAGAGTAGGAGGATGAGAGATGATGGATTTCATTGGGACACGTCATACAGAGGGCTGAGAGGAAAGTTTTAGTGGGCAGTAACGGGGAAAATTCCAGGCAGACATTTTCTGCACTACTGGGGAGAAGACCTGGCTGTGGGACTCCTGACTGAATGCAGATCCCTGCGTCCTGCTACAGTCAAGATTTGGCAGTCGAGAGTGGGGAGAGCTGAAAGAAAAACCTTTCCACCGGCTGAGGCGTTCCTATCTGAAAAAGCTGAGAATTCCAGGCAATGACCCCGGTTTGAGAAGGAAAGGCGATCCTTTTACTGGGGTTAATCTTCAAGGGAGCTACATTCAGAAAGAGAACAGCTGAAGAAAACTCAGATAAGGTAATTACATAAGCGTGGGAGCCGTGTGTGTGCACGAAAATATGCAGTCAGTGTAGGAAAGGGGATTCCTGTGCGTGTCTTAATCAAGTGCTAATGTTGCAATTTGAGTTCTGTTCTCCGCCACTCTCTTTGCAGTGTGTCACAGACAATGCTTTGACTGTACCATTTTATTTCTGTAAAGAATGAGATCGTGTTTAAATACAACTTTTATAATACAGAAAAATATTTGAAAACAGACGGGTGATGTTTATTGTTTACCATTACAATGCTGATGATGTGGGGAGATTTTTAAACAGTACAATGGTCATTTTAAGACAGATGTGTGCATGTTAGAATCAGTATGAATAATTGTGAGTGACTGTAGCATAGCTCGTTGGAGGTACATGAGCCAACGGGAAGAGAGACTCTCTGAACATAGCTCCCTACCGTATATAAGGTAGTGGAAATGATCACAAGACTACCATATATAGCTCTCTGTCGTAAATAAGTCAGTGAGTTCGCCCATGGTGGCACACCAACACTATCACTGGAAAATGTGGTATTCCTAGAATGCAGGTCTGAGGTCTCTCTAGTGATCACACGAAAAATCTAAGCAAAGATAAGGGATTCTGGACATTGGGGCCACAAATAAAACAAGGGAATTATGCTCACCAAAATACCACCAACCACGTATACCAAATATGCAGGTCTGGGTGCTGAAATAATGCATGTCCATTGTATTATTGTTGCACATGGCCAAATCTGAATACAAAGAGTGATTATTGCTATGTTATTTTTCGGCGGTAATAAAATACCGTCAGGCCCCAAATCTCCACAAAATACCCTACATACCAAAACAAAATAATTATGCCTCCAACAGAATCACTTCACACAAACTGCACAGCAAAAATCAGCAGCACACGTACGCAGCAGTAACACCAAAACTTAGCAACAAACTAGTGAGTAGAAAACATTTATTTTATATATTTGTAATCTTTCTGTATTAGGTACAGTAAACGTAATATATGTACTTCTTTTTACACAGAAATGTATACTACTTTGGAATGGTTGCAACAAATTTTTTCTCGTGATGAAATAAGTGAAAACATGATACCTATTGAGGACACTGTACTTCTCTATATAAACAAATTATTACCCATTACTTTATCTGTACTTACAAAAACATTTTTTTTTAAAACACCATACAGACATTAAAAATAATACTGAAACAGAGGTTAGAAAATCATCTGCAGCAAATGCAGCAAAAAAAATGATCTATTAAAACAATAGTGCACTTAGAAATATTATTTTCCTAAGTGTTCGGGCATGTGCTTCTAAGCATATGTTGCTCTATCGTACAAACATTTCCTATGCACCTTACCGTAATTTTCCTCTTTTTTATACATGCAAAATCAGGCACCAGGGCGCAGCCATCTTGTGATAATCTCATCCATTGCTGCATCACCCAAGGTGGACTGCACTGGCGGCACTAATTCATATGCCCCGCCCCTGAGGCTGACATCACCAAACCTAGTGATATTCTCCACCTATCTCCAGGACATTACTATACAGCATTTCTATACAGCATAGTAAAACGCACCCAATCATCACCTATGTGATAACGTTACTTGACGCAGAACCCGGAATATCAGCACACATCATCTCACAAAACAGCGTGTCCCAAATTTTTAATATAAAACCATACTTTTAAAGGAAATAGCAACACTGTACAATTTGTAAAGTATTTTTATTTCACAATAAGCACTCCGAGATCATGCAGCAATTGCCATATTCAAGCAAATAGGTAATTCTTTTCTTCATTCTCGATCCACAAATGTTTATCTTAAGTCGCGCAGTATTCCTTTTGGGTATAAGAACTTATTGGATGCAATTTGGCGCTAGACCACCGTAAACAATGTGAAATTGCTCCTTATTGCTAGTATGGAGTACGGGCATATGGGGCCGTGGCGATCATCCCAAGCATCACTGTGATCCACCCATTTACGTATATCTGTAGCTGACGGTTAAAAAAAACGTCAGCTGGTTTCTAGAATCCATGAAACATGCAATAAACCAAGATGTAGCTGTTTAAAAAAAGATAACAGAAATGTGTCTCAGTAGCCAATCTTTATTACAGTTTACAGTTTAACCATTAATTTGGCCCCCTGTTACAAGTATTGATAAACACAGATGTGAAAAACTATAAACTCAGACAAAACAACGTGCAAAGTGCTCTTCAGTTTGCTTTAGAAGTTACTTTATGGACTATGGCCAGCTCGAAATGGAATGCTGAGGCTAACGTTGCAATTACGGAGAAAGATAAAACCAAGAAGAACACATAGACAGAATTTTAATTAAATATTAGCGTTGAATTACATGTTTGTGCAACCTGGGGAAACCCACTACTGGACTACACGCATCTCGATGCTCCACTGCCCATGTGCCCAGAACAAAAGAAACTGCACACACAATTTGTAATTGCGTGTCGTTGCAATATGCCACACACAACAAACAATACCAATAAGGTCAACAAATGATAATTTGACTAATTCGTGTATAAAAACGTCCAAAGTAAAACTTACATAATATTCAGCATTTCCATTCTATCACTGTAATACAGACACTCCGTTCAGTTCACCGCATTTTCATAAAATGAAATTAGATTTTCCTTTCCCCAATTTTTTAATGGTGAACATTATCATAGTTGAAAGTCTTACATCCCTCACTTCATACATTCCTTTCGAATCCTCCCTTTGTCAAAAGGTCAAAAAACAATTGAAACCTATACTGTGTACCATGCATGGGTTTCTCAGCTGGAAACAAAAATTCAACGGCACTGACCTTCACTCATACATATCAATTGTTTGCTACCATTCACCAATGTGGGCAACATTTCTACGGATTTACTTTGTTCCTCTGCACAACTTCGCACTCTCCCAGCGACTCCCACGTCAGGCCACACCACTTGTCACCTCATCCCATCTCCTCTGCACACAGCAAATCACGTAAACATTTTTGAAAGGAGCAAGTCTGGAGCCCTGACAAAAAATGGTTGTATGAGAATGTCCAAGCAAACACTGCTACAACCCCCTCCGGCCACACCGCAGACCCTGACATCATTTACCACAGTTGTATATTAGTGGCCTATAATTTGCACACATGTATTTGTACTAGCCTCTTTTCCTTTGCAGCTGGGGAGCAGGTGTAAGTGGATCTAGGTCACCTGGCCTCAGCCCCGACCACCTTCTTAGCCCTGCCTCTTCCTTCCTGCTCTTAACTCTTAGATGAAGGGCGTCTCTCGCCAGGGCGTCCAAAGTGAAGGGCAGTCAAAGAAAATGGCTATTGCTGTTTGGACCTGTTCAGACCAGGAGGATCCAGGGTCCGACCCCCTGCTAAGACAGCAGGTAAGCATGCACCAACATGTGTTTACACCCTCTGTCCCAACAGGCCATCCCCACCCTCTCTGGTGCCCCCGTGTTGTTCCCTTGTGCACCCCCCCCTTCCTACACACAGGAGTCTGTCTTGATTCATTCTGGTTTCACCATCACCATCTTGTGGCCAATGCTGCATTTTACTTTTATGGACTTCATTGATTCACGGTGCCTCACCCTTTCTCAACTCTCATGCTGGACTTCCTTTGCATCTTGTACTCATGGTGGCCCTGAATCATGCTGTTCCATCTTCTTCTTGTATCCTGGCTTGCAACATTACGTGTTACTACTGACTTCTGCAATTGTATTAGCTCTCCTCTCTTGCTTCTCCACTCTTTTTGACTGCTTAATCTCTGTTCTCTCCTCCCCTCTCCCCTCCCTTTTCCTATCTCCTCCCGTCCTCCCCTTACTTTCTTCCATGCACTTACTCTATCAGAATTGTCCCTGGACCTACTATGATAGCAACTTCGTCTGTCGCTCCCCTATCACCTTACTGTTCCCCCCCTCCCTCCAGCACTATCTGAAACATTGTCAGGCTTAGTATGATAGTCACTTGTTTTGTTCCTCTCCTCCCTTTCTGCACCCCTCTCCCTCACCTTTTGTTTTCCTCCAGCTCTACCAGAAATGTCGTCAGGCCTAGTACGGTAGTCGCCTGTCTGTTCCCATTTACTCCCCACTCTCCCCCTCCCTTCCTTATCTATGTCTTAGCTCTTGCACTATCTGAAATGTCTTCAGGCCGAGTACGATAGTTAATTTCACATCCTTAATGTTCATGGCCTGTAAGAATGTTGTTGTATTTTCCCTTGTTCCCTTCCTTGCCTTGAGGTGCTTTGAAACACATTGTGTATAGGCGCTATATAAATAAACTATCATATCATACTATCCCACTTTCGCTCACTGGTGAGATGAACAGTGTGAGCATCTTGCCACCATATAAATACAAACATATAGTAGATACATAATAGTAAGGCTGTCACGTTCGAATACAGATAGTACCAAATACAACCCAAGCTAACTGGATTTACACATGGTAAACTATCACTTGGTAAAAAAACTTCACAATAATATAATATAATAATAATAATATAATAATATAATATGGTAGGTATAATCTACCATGCACCAGCCACAACCAATACAAGTCACTACACTGCATATATACAAAAAAAGTGTGGATGGGTCAAATATAATGATACCAACATTACTGTAAAACAGAGAATGAGAAGGTCTGCAACCTACCTCAATAAACCACACCCTACATCTTCTTTCCACCTGCTGAGGACAAAAACAAAACTATTGTCCCGCATTGCCCTAGGTACTAAACCAGAAAAAATAACCTTGACATTTGGAAGTATTTTCATTACTGCCTGAACCAAATATTCCAAATCTGCCAACAAAGTAGGGGCACTGACATACCCCACAGTGCAAAACAACTACATGTGCAATATTGGCCCTGCCCAGATCTCCACAAACGTGAACAATTCCCTGCATGTTGAAACCAGGCACAGTGCTCCACACCACCTCCACTCCTTTATCATCAAAATTGTTTGCCACATTCCTACATTTAGCATAATACTCCAAACCATGCACAAACATATCTCCAACCTCCAAAGCCCTGCTTTTCTCCACCTCTACCATCTTCACTACACACAACCTATTTCAACACAAACCACAACCTCAACATCTGATTGGCTGATCCCTACGGTTCCCTTTACATGCTGCATTTGCTGAGAAACCCTGGATGTGGCACACCCTGCCCGCAGACTTCTGCGATGTCTGAGAAGCGTGTAACACTGAGGCAGCCCTTCTATCCTTTCCACTTCACTTTCTGCACCATTTCCTCATTGGTTACTGTTAAACAGTCACACAATCATCCACCAATCACATCCAAGAACTCTACATCTAACTCTATCATCACACATCAGCACTTTAGATGTACTATTGATCACTCTCAGTACAATTGGGCTGTCACTGCAACAGACCTACAGCAACAACTACTATAAAACTGGCCAATATTTCTACTTGCAGCTTCATGCACATCCACATGCAGGAACACAGACTTCAAGTATGAATATGATCTACAAAGTACATGTTCAGCTCTTCTAAGAATACATATAAACAGAGTAACTGCCACTTACCCTGTATAAACTGTAAAATGAACTTACTGTCATTTATCCCATCTGCTATGATGAAGTGTCAGTTGCAAACCTGTCTCCTCTCCAAATTTTTATTTACTCACACAGCTATCTAAACATTTTTTATTTCATATTAAAAGATGGCAGGAATAACAGTATAATTATAAAAAGACTGACCAGTGTGTTATAAAATTACACGCAACCAGGATAAGTACATGCATCTTCATTCAAGCACACACACAAACAATATAATTACAAAGGCTCCCAGCTCAAACAACATCACTGCCTCTATATGAAATCCTACTCCTTTATTTCCCACACCCTCACAAATACATACAGTGCATGCTTTTCTGTACAATCTCTGCCATTTACCCTGCAAAAATAGCAAAAAATGCAAATTATTATTTCTTCTACCTCTAACCATCCAATAACATAACATTAAAAAAACAAGTGTGCTCTACACGTTTACTATTATACTCATTTGTAAAACATACCCAACTAACAGATTCTAAATAAAATATACAGGATGCACATAGGCAATGAAAGTGCATATGCCTACTATGCTTAGTTCTAAGAAAACACTACTACTACAAAAACAAAAAAAAACAATGTCTACATTAACAAAAGTGCTATAAACACACATATTCACTAACTTATTTCTTTTATAATTGCAGTGAAGACCACTCTCCTGAAAAGCAGCAGTGACTGAAGTACGAACAATGACTTCGAAGAAACGTACACTTTCCATACAAAAAAGTAAGTACAATACTAACATAATGTTCTAACTATTACTCAAACACACTAGTTTTTGACTGATGTAGAACAAAGAAGTGCATTTACCCTTTCCCATTAGATGTATTATTAGCGCTTCCCCTTACCAGTTGCACACTTTTTATTGTCATCTGAAGCCCAGTAGAGTAACACACAAATACAAGAATAACCTTCCCAACTTGATATAGCTGCCCATTGCACAATCACACACCTCCACAATCATCCTTTTCATCATACTCAGACACTCATGCCCAAAGCACGCATACACAGCACCACAGCTCAACCCACAGTTTCTTTTTTTCTCCAACAAACTCCAAAGAATGCCTGCCAAAAAGCAACTCCGTAGAAAGCAATGCAGAAGTAGAGAAAATCAAAATAAAAGTGTCCAAAATAGTCATCCATCTCTACCAGATTTTGTACACAAACTTCAAACAAAACAGCTAATAAGTCATTACACAAGAAAAACAAGCTTCCAGAACATAAACTTTCCCTCTTCTATCAAAATGTAAAACAAAACAGTGATTAACAAGACTTCAGCTACCACTACTGCTAACACTGCACCTATAAATCTTGATATAGTAGAAACTAACCAAATGAAAACATATATTTTACAAAAAAGTTTACGCCACAGAGTCCTTCAGAACCTTATAAAAACACGACAGATGTCATGGACAACCCTTAAAACCTAGCGTAGAAAAGTAATCCTAAAAGCTCTCATAGACAGTGCAATCCTTCTCAAAAGTAAGTTATTTCTTTTATTTTTAAACAGAATGAAACCACTAACAAAACTAACTACTAAACAAAAAACACTTCTCAATAAACTGAATATCAACAAAAATATCTCCTTAAACATCTGCGGAGGTGAATGGAGTCACACCACGAGCACAGAATCATATTTTAATGAAGAATCATATAAACAAAAGCAAACAAACCCAGCAGTGGACGAGGGTATAAAAAACTTAATAACACCATTATGAAACAAGAAACTCTGCTCATAAAAATATCCCGAGAAAACTCAGTATCACGTCTCCATTCTAATAAACCAAAACATCCAGTCTACAAATGGCTGTGCACATCAATGTGTAACATTGGCAAAAAATCTTTCAAATCTTTACGTCACTTCCTCAAAAAAGCTAAGACAAAATCAAAATGAAACTACTACAAAATGTGGATGTTTGTCCAGTGCACAAATACACAGGACTACAAGGACATTCATTAGCCTGCATTTCAGGACCTATTTCCAAAAGCACCTTCCATCATATCAAAATGATATCAACACATCATTCAACTCTAAAAATCTGGTCCATGAACTCTACTATTTTAAAAGTCCTGCTTTAGCCTTAGTCAATTTAAATAACACGCTTCTACATGGTCCAGTCAAACAACTGCTCAAACAAATAGAGCATATCCAAAAAAAAATATTTTGGAAGTGAAAGCCACTTACAAAATGTATTAGCTTTACAACCAACTGCCAACTACTGTACAAATAACCTTCTATTAAACAGATACAAAAAATAAATACTTTAAAAGTACCTCTGGTGAAGTATCAAACCATATGTGTGTGTTGCCGCAGGACTTTTTATAAAAGTAGCACAAAAACTTTAGACATAAAGTACAAAAGAGAAAACAATGAAGATTCCAAATGGTTCCAATTAGCTCTCTACATTAGAGCAGAAAACAAATATGAAATTACTGACCCCTTAAAACTTTGCAATTACTGCACTGCAAAACTTGACAACTACCAAACACCTTCACGTGCTATCACAAACAACTTGGAATTATTCCCACCACTAAAACCCCTGCAACAACTAAATTTATATGAGAGCATCATATTTCAAACAGTGCACCCACTTCAAGCAATAATACGCCTTCAACCCAAACAGCAAAATTACCTCCCTCTAAATTAGTGAAAGGCATTTGTGGCAAAGTCGTTTATTTCCATTAGATCTCAAAGAAAATGTACATACTCCTACACCACAATCCAAAATATTTGCTTCCAAAGGTATCTTATAACGAAGTCCTATTACAAACTCTACAATCTTAACTGCATAGCCGAGTGAAAACTTCACATACAAACTGTACAAATGAAACAGTACACAAACTTTTGGGTTCTGGATATTTGATGGGTGTTTGATTCTACAGCTGTGTTATGCTCGGTGGTTGTGGCCAGGACCTAGAATCTTGGGTGCATGGCCTACGGCCTACAGCCTTCGGCCATGCACCCAAGACTCTAGGCCCTGGCCACAACCACCGCAGCATAACTCCTATGCTACCAACATTTTGACTGTGGTATATGGGCTGCATATTGGGGATATTAATTGCAATTAATCCTCTACTAACAACCCAAAACCAACATCATACTAAAGTAAAATGGTTAATAGTGCATTTATTATGTCCGCGGACAGCCGTGAACACCGCAGACATGGTGAACACATCAGGGGCACCTGCCACCAAAACAAATACAGTATTTGACCCATCTCTTACTCCCCAACCCTCCCCAATCACTTTTGCACACCAACACACTCCCCAAATTTACATTTTGTCTCTGTTCGCCGCTGCGGTGTCGGTGGATCCAAGATGACGGGTGCATCAAAACAAAGTGATGCACCTCAAGCCTCACCCCAGCCAATCGGCGAACACGTTGCATGTCCTCGGACATGACGCAAGCCGATTACCCAATCAGTATCCTGTCCGCGGAGCGAACAGGGAAGTGTGTCTGCGGAGCGGACATAGATATCACAATTTTTTTGCCTTCGTTTTGGCCTTTTAAAAATTAAACTACTGGACGGATTTACACCAAATTAACAAAATCACGCTTTCGGAACCAAGCCCCCGCCCCTGCCACAAATTTGGTGGAAATCCATCCAGCGGTTTGTGCTGTAGGCGTGCGCAAAGTTTTTTCCCATTATGTCTGCGGGAAAAAAAGAACATTTGGGACCCCCCGTATAACTTTGCCCCCCCTGGACCAAACCTCACAAAAATTTGCAAAAGTTTCAGAGTGGGTCATATACTTTTTTTTTGCAAAGTCTGGTGAGGATTCGTTCAGGGGGAGCAAAATTATAAGCCGCACAAAAAGTTCTCTTCCAATGGGATTAGCAACTTAACCATAACTGCATAGCCACTACCGTGGGCTGTATAATATATATACGGTTTCTAGTAGTTGTGTGACAAATACTTACCTGAAGGTTTCATATCTCAGGATATAGCTTAAAGATCTTATACATCATTGTATATTTTTGAACTTTCCTTAGAGTCCTGTGAGTGTGTCTCATTGTAGCCACAGTCACTCTCATATCCCTCTTGAGTCTAAGCATTGCCGTTCTACTATCTACCCTGATTGGGTATGGCTAGATTTCACTCTCTTTCCTGTTTACCAAAAGAGGTTGGCCTCCTAAAGTCCACGCCCACGGTTGATTTTGGAAATCCATATTAACAGCACTGATATTCCAATAAATCCTACACGTGGAAATTTATATTAAGTGGTGTGATTACTGAGGCATTTTTCTAATTAGATGCAGTAGGCTACTGCAGTAAAGGCAACCTCAACTGTGCCTATCCATAGCCACAGGGGATGAACAAGGGTAATTGATATTATGATAGCAAGATAAAGACTTTTATTCAGTGTTTACCATTTACATGAAATAGAATATATTGTACAATTCAAAATACAAAGCGGTCACCATTAACCCCAAATAAAATACAGTCCAATTCATATTCAAAAGAAGACATGTTAAAATATACAATAAAACATATTAAATATTTACAATTTTCTGACCATACGTTTGAAATAAAACAGGCATCAACACAGGACAAAACAAAATTCATAGCATCTGTCACATGCCTAATATATTGATGTGAAAATGTCTCCTCAGCCATAGGTGTCTCAGATCTAAAAATTGCAGACAAATAAATACAAAATGTATTAGATCCTCATCCACCCCACTTCCCCAGACGCAGAGCTTCATATCAAGCTGCCGTGTCATTTAAGCCCTCAGTGGTAAAACGTTCAGACGCATCATTGCAATAGTGCGTTTTTGCATCAGAGAGAGAATGACACTTAGTGAGAAATTCTCACAGTAAATACGACGAGTCTTCGACAAGTGACCGAGTGAGCATAGATTTTCCATGCCATTTCTCACCAAGCTAAGTTCACTCCTTCAAGCTTTCATAGACAAATAGCGTTTTGTAATACGGACACCCCTTAGATCATAAAAAGCAATACCCCATTTTCTGCACAAGACAGAACACTAGCCAGGTGTAAATAACATATGTTGCCGCATTTGCTACTTCTTCTTTCACATTGACAATATTGGGGTTCACCACCGGGACAGAATGTAATTCAAAAAAATACTCTAAATACATGCGCTCAGCCTGGACACCAATATTTGGGACTCCAATGCTAGGGCAGATACTGGCATACAGGGTGTCACACCCAGAAACTTTCTTAGGGAAAATCTAAAATGTGATCCACTTAGTTGCAGCTCACACTCCCCCAGATCTCACTGCCATGCAATATGGCTGAGTAAATGTTAGTCTCCAGCACCAAAAATGGAATGCATTTATCAAATCAGAACCATCAAAACTTTTGATAGAATCTCCTAATCCCTCCCAGACTTGAATTGTGACTGATGTTAAATGTGCAGACCACAAATAGTTGCTTAAGGACGTAACTCTCAGGTAGAAATATGAATCAGCCACAGTTAGGTTTACATTATCTATGCACCATTTGTAGTTCTCTTTCTTTGAACAAAAAAACAACAATCTTAGTTTTCTTTAAATTTAATTTTAGACTGTTGTCTCTAAACTAATCTGATGCATATTTCAGATTATTAGCTAGTCCCATGGGAGTCATAGCTAAAAACATGGCTTCATCCGCATAGAGAAGAGTAGGGTAGATTACCCCATTCAGAGACAGAGAAAATAGGCCTGGCAAATGTGAGGCAGACAAAAAGTCTGATAGGAAAATTATAAACAGAAGCAGAGCCAATGTGCAACCATGGTGAATATCTTTATTGGTAGAAAACACACTTGTGGGGCTGCCTCTTGTGTCGTCTCTTACAGAGGCACTGGTGTCAGAGTGGAGATGGACAATCAGTTGTAATAGAGAGGCGGGAACTCCCATCCACTGAAGTTTGTTCCTGAGCAGACAACGATTAATAGAATCAAACACCCCTTCTAATCTTTGCATATTGATCTAAAATGGTTGAAAAAACAAAAACATGATCAGATGTCGAAAAATGGGTTAAGTAAACTGAAAGACCAGGAATGGGGATAGTCAAAGACACATCAATTGTGTTAAAGAGTGCTAGCAGGACTGGTGAACAACTGTAGTATTGGGGTCCACATATATAACTGGAAGCAGGGAACACTCTGGAGTCCAGTGAGTATAAATATAAATAAGCTTTAATCAGATACAGGGTATAAATAAGAAGAGAGGTAAGAGATGTGGAATATACATCCTTCAGTGCTTATTCTCCCATCCTGCCTCATCAACAGTCAGTCCTGGTATCCTGGTGTGACATAAAGTTCTAGAAACCCAACATTCTATAGCTTGCAGAGATGCACACTGTGTAAGCATAATACCACACCAGCATTCAGGGATCCATTTGTGTACTTCTGATTTGGTGCCATCCAGACCTGGTGCCTTGCCGATTTTGGTTCCGGATAAAGCACACTCCACCTCTTCATATGAGAAAGTAAGGCCCGTGTCCACGTTTGCCGACAGGATAGATTTTATACCATCTTCGAACCATCTTGGAAACATGATGGCCCTAAAATGCTGAGTCCGTTCAGGGTCTGATATTGGACACATCATATCCTGAATATCATCCCAGAATCTACAAGACACCAGAAATGAAACACCTTTTGTATCTCTATCAAGTCTAGATGTCTCCAGTCTCTCCCACTGAGCTTCATAAAACTGTTTTCTCATTAGCCTCAGAAGTTTTTTTATAATCACACTTAGCCATGTATCTAGTCCCTGCTGTGCCATATTTTGTTCTAAAAGCTAGTCACAAGGCAAACTTAGCTCTGCGACAGTCCACATCAAACCAAGTAGAGTCAATGATTAGCGCAACTTGCCTCCCAACACAATCGGCTAGCATGGAATTGCCAGAGTGCACCTTTCATAGATAAAAGTCAGCAATTTCACGCTTGCTAATACATTAGCCAGAGCATCCTCTACTGATGCCTATGACAAAACATCACCTCTTGCGAACTGTGCACTATCTGAAATCTCCACCAACTTTTCATTTGACAGTTTTCTAGAATAGTTGTCTGAGGACAAGTTATCACACGTAGAGATAGGGTTTTGAACAGGAAGTCCAGACCCCATATTCCTCAAAAGAATAACATAGTCTTGATCGCTTCCTATGCGGGGACTGACCTCAACATTTTCCACCCTCCAAAATGAATTGCAATCGACCAATCAGTAGTTGATTAAAGAGCTACTACTGGTCAGACAAAAGGTGAACTAAGGGGGATTGTCACCCACAGACCTCCCATGTAATTCTACCAGGGCACTGGCATTTAGAAAAGAACTGGATCGCCATGGGACCCCGCAGTAGCTTCTTAATGGAGTCTCTCAGATGGCATCCCCAAATCTGACAGCTTGGCATTAAAATCGCCCGTTATGGTCATGCTTGACTCACATTCACTTAGTAGAAAGTCCAACAGCTATCCACTGGGAGATAGAATATATTTTAAATCCTCCTAACGGTGGAGGTAGATATTCCCAATAAACAACCTGGAGTCCACCGTATTGCCATACATATTAGATGTCAGCAATATGTGGTCTGAATGTGTAAAAATATGAATAGGGGCACACCCCCGGTACGTCTACAAGAGTAGCAAGGACCTTACATAATCTGCCTGCACCCTCCCCGAGCACCCAGACAGATTGTTATCCAGTAGTCTGGAAAGTATTTGACCAACAGAGAGTCGTCACACAGCCATGTCTCTTGAACATTTCTTAAGCCAATATATCCAGTCAAGAACTTCAATTTATTAGCCACCCCAGCGACATTCCAGCTCAGAAGTCGAACAGCGGATAGTTGAGAATTAGATAGATCTTTCACCCTGCACCATCCACTGCAATGACCTTTACAGTACAGACTATATATACTAGTATTAAAGTCAATATCTTTGGAGCTGCCCAGGCTGCCAATTCTGTGATTTATTTGGCCCCCTACTAAAGAGACCCCATTGGCAAGGTATGCTAAACTCTACACTGGCTTGTTAGCGTGGATTGAAAATATTGGTCACTGAAAAAAGTGGCCAAGCCAGTCTAAGCTCCAGTTCTTGCCTGGGGTCAGGTCTTTAATAAAGCCATCCGCTGAGCTGGAATGAACAGAAGTGATCTTATCAATATAGGGCCAGCATCAAATTTTGCCAGACCATTACTACTATCCCAAGAGTTGTGAAGATGACAAATTGAGGCCCTTATGTCCTTATACACCTCAATACCTTTTTGCGCCAACACCCTGCAACAGTCAAGAACACAAGATCGAAGATGGGAGCTCACAAAAGAAAAGTGAACATTACAGCCCTTGCAATACATACAGAGAAAATTTGTATGCTAGGAAACAATCTAAAAGAGACATCATTCATTCCAGTTAGAGCTTTGATCAACATTCGTTTATATGAGTTCTTGTTTCCATGTGTTAAAACCTTAACAAATAGAATTACGTTATTCTATCTCCAATCCATCAGTGGATCAGCAGTAAGATGCAGAGCGTCGGATTTCAAAGCTCGTTGAGGGATTGCTAAGTATGTCCCTAAGTTTGAAGGGTCCGGCTCGATGGGAACTGCTGAGGACTGAGAGCCGACGAAGGGACGAGATGGAGCACTTTGTGTACTGATTGATCCTGAACAAGGCCCTGACATTCCTCCGAGGCAGGGATTTGCACACAACATAGACAAAGTGTTGGAATGGCAGCACATTCAGAGATCACATTTTTACCTTGAATTAGTTATTGGAATATCCTCCCCACGCTTGCGTCTAACAAGGGCAAAGACATGGCAATAGGCCACTTTTGGAAACCCTCAAGTTAGTCAATGAGCCAATTATGTCTAGACATTTGTCCATGTAAGCCATTTCTTTTGACCTTTGCTTAGTCAGTAATCATAGAGAGATACTCATCTTGTGGCAGGCATTCGTCAAACGATTCACACAGTCAACCAAATAACTAGTGTTATGCAAGATTCTTTCTGGGCTGCTGGCAGTTGGAAAGACCATCAGCTCATCATGGATCTTATGTACTGATGGCATGAACTGGGGTTCCAAGTTCTCTGTGTACATATCCTGATGATCGGAATGTTCCGAAGTCACCACCGCATACTTCCGCATAACAGGTCAGCTCCCATTAGAAGCTGAACCTGAACCACAGGCCTGAAAATGGGAAAAGCAGCGCCATTGTCAGAAGCCCCATCTGATGTTTCTGAGAAATGATCCACAATAACCCTAGGGATTGAAGAATAGGCAGGATAGTTGCAGAATACATTGGATAACAAAGATGCACGAGGTAAATGTAGCATGAACAAACAATATAGGTCTCTAATGTGGAGGCGAGAAGCGCTGAAGTACAGCCAATTTTTTAACATAGAGAGTCAAAACTGACCTAGAAGTTAGCAAGGCCTCAGACAAGATGCTGAATTCATAAACACACATATATTCTGGAAGCTTTGAAGCTGCCCAGACAGTAGTTTGTAGGTCAGATGCATGGAAGGGAGTAGTGGAGATGCAGAAACTACTCTAACCTAGATATGGATAAACTTGCTGACCTCTATAACAAAACACTTGAATCAGCAGTTGATATCAACGCTCATATCAAACTTACTAAAGCCAAACCGGCAGCCCACCTAAATAAATGGTTCACCCCTGAGCTTAAAATCCTTGGGAACGGCAAACGAGCGGCAGAATCCACCTGGAGAAAAGCACCTAACCTGGCCAACAAAGCACTACTCACGGTAGCGGCCTCCACTTACAAATCTTCCATCCTCAGAGCAAAAAAAGAGACCTATGACAACAGAATTGACAATGCAAATCAAGAACAAAAGAGCTCTTCATTATCCTCAGGGAACTCGAGTCCTCCTCCACACCTACAGAAACCTGTGTGAAAGATGCAGACTGGTGTGAGAGAATACAAAAAGCTTTGGCAGACAAAATTGACATGCTACAATCTAAAATCGAACTGAAAAATACTAGCCTAGCCAAAAAAGCAAACTCCCCACCATCATCCACCCCTAAAACTCCAACCTGCCCTCCCTTTTATTTCGCCCCTGTAACAATGAAAGAAGTGGAAAACATCATCAAAGACCTCAAGCCTTCTAGATGCCAAGGGGACTCCTGCCCAACCTCCAGATTCAGGAAGGTGCCAACAATCTGGCCCCATTCATAACAGCCCTCATCAACGCTTTGTTCAAAACGATCTCAGTCCCTAGCAGCCTTAAGGAGTCGTGGGTCATGCCCCTCCTAAAAAAAAAAATACCTAGACCCCAAAATCCCCACTAATTACAGACCAATCACCACTGTCCCCTACATCCTAAAGATCCTAGACAGAGTGGCCTACCTGCAAATCCAGAAGCACCTGGAAGAGAACAACGTTTTGGGCCTTAGACAATCTGGTTTCAGGCCAAGGCTCGGAACGTAGAAAGTACTTCTGGACTTAAAAATCCAGATGGACGAGGCGAAGGACAAGGGCATTATAGCCATTCTCCTGCTGCTTGACCTCTGGACAGCCTTCGACCTCGTTGACCACCAGATCCTCACGGAACATTTAACGGCTTCTGCTGCATTCTCCAGTCAGGCAACCATCTGGGTCCATTCCTTCCTCGCCAAACAGAACCACCCAGGTCTTTTTGTCCGGTGCTTCAACCCAGCCCATCCCCATCCTCTGTGGCGTCCCTCAAGGTTTGTGCGTATCGCCAACCTTATACAATATCTTCACAAAGCTATTGTTCGACCATCTAGATAACCTGGGTGTCATGTACAAAAACTATGCTGACGATACCCAGGTTCTCATCACCCTCTCAGGTTGCTAGGAAGAGGACTCCACACGGATTAACAACCTCTACCTCGAGATTCAAGCTTGGATGGCAGAACATGGCTTATGCCTCAATGATGAGAAAACTGAGCTCCTTCTCATCGGCTTCCATCCACGGCTAAACTAACTGGACCCCGTTACACTTCTATCAACATAGTTGGTTACCTAATCACAGTAGCTAAAGAAATAAAAACCCTAGGGGTTTACTTGGATTCCACACTCTCTCTCCAAAAACAAGTAAATGCCACAACCTCCTCCACGGCTTTCACAAATAAGCCCATCAATGCCTGCAAAGCCTTCCTTTCACCTTCCAGCTGCATCACCCTAGCCAGAGTGCTAGTGCTCTCAAAAATCGAATATGCAACACGCTCTTCCTTGGCACCTCACAACGTAACTTGAACAAATTGCAAGTATTGCAGAATAATGCCCTCAGAGCCGCTCTAAGCATCCCGCAGCACTCCCACATCTCCAGCTTCAGACAAGATGCCCACTGGCTCCCAGTTCGAGACAGAATTGTCCTTATATCACTAGTCATAGTCCACAATTGACTCTCTAATAATGCCCCCAAGTACCTGGCAGATAAGTTTAACAAACACATATCAACCAGGCCAACTAGAACGCTGTACTCTCACTGTCTATCCATCTACAAATTCTCCCTAAAAAAAGCAGGCGGCTCTAGCTTCCCAGTGCTAGCTGCCAAACAATGGAATGCTATACCTGTGAACCTTAGAGCATAACCATCCTTTTGGACCTTCAGGGCCAAAAGTAATTCCTGGCTTGCCAACAAGAACACTCCCTCTGTCTGACATACTAACCTTTTGTCTCAACCGCCTCTTGCCCATCTTGTAACCCGGTCATATGCACTTATTCTTATTTTTTTGTATGCCTATTATATGTTGTAACCTGCTCTAACTCCCTGGCGCCCAGTTTCCTCAGGGTTCAGCGTGCGGTATAAATAAAGAGACAAACAAACAAACAAAGAAAGAGCTGAGATAACCATTTCTAGAACGTGAAGTGGTAGACTCCAGAGAATTATAACAAGAGCACAAACAGCCATTGATGTCCAGCTGATTGAGATCAATAGGCCAAGAGACATTATAGTGGATAGATGAAGTGTGTCTCCAGTGGCCAAAAGAGTACAACATGCATGTTAGAATTAGCTAAAATCCCAGATAAAAACATGAGGAACACTAGCTATTCATTATAAGCCAAATACAGATAAGACACCAGCTGAACTCCCTAGCATGCCCACAGACACGAGATGATACACATGGCCAAAACAAAGGAATAGATAGGACACACGGCCTGGGAAAGATGGGGAGCACTTTTTATTGGAATTAGTGCAGACCACAGACTACTTTCCCTTTACCCTATGTGTCCCTCACCTCTTGATGTCCCGTCAAAGTGTCCATGGTTGGTAAGTAATATGCCAACCAATGGAAATCCCTCTTGGTACACTGCATATGATAGAAAATGTCAGAGAATGAATGGCCAATACAATGATGTAGTACAACTGTTACCTAGGATGTGTAGGGAAAGGTTACTCGAAATTTCAACAGTGACTCCAAATTTTAGCTTGGGCTCCACATTTCAACAAGGATAAATGATTGATCCTCGTAGTAAGCAAGAGTGTAAGACTCGTGTGTGAGACTCAGTTTGAATCTAGTAGATGTCAATACTATGGATGTGGAAAACACATGCCAGCTAAAAATGAATTCGAATTTGATGCTGCACAACATGGATTTTACTCCATATCACAGTCATGGACTGAATTGTTGTGGGACATAAGACTAACATATGATAATTTACCTTATTCATCTAACTTATGACATATTCCCTATTAACATTCAGAGCAAATTTGTTTATGATTATTGTGTACAATCTTTGGTGCAGATTGATAACTGAACGTTCAGGCATTTGGGCTGTGATAAGTCAATTTGAAATCCAGGAAGAATAAAAATGAAAAGTAGATCAATTTTTCTGTCTTCATGTGGCTTGAAATGAGTCCATTGTTAAGCTTGCAATATTGGAATAATGTAACTCTCTTATCCGTTTTAGTGACATGCCAAGCAGCTAGGAATAATCACGTGCTTGAGGATGATTGACAAAGGGAGGTGGTTCTGATGGAATGATGTCACTGGAAGAGGCAGGCATTTCTGTATTTTGTTAAAGTAAGATTGCCAATATGGGCAGTCTTAGGTCAGAGGGTTGAAGTTGCACAGTGGAGGAGGGCTGGCTCTCACAGGATCCTGGGCTGGTTGTTGTCTAAGAAAGGTTTGCAGTCTCTGGCACTGTTCATCTCTGGCTGACCCTGAGTTTGTGCATCAAGTATTGACAGCAAGGCTGGGAAAAAGACTTTGTGAGCTGTTCTAAGCAGGAAGGGGAGAATGCAGAAAAAGGAAGATCCATTGGAGGCACTGTCCATAGGGCCGCCATGAGGGTGTTTTGCAACAGCCAACCTGATGGGCAATCCTTAACCTTGCTGTGTCAAGGCACACGCTGAACCAGAAATCTTCTAGGTGAGCATGACAAGTATAATTGAGATGTGTGCCGATCTGGCATATGGTAGATTCTGTCAAGACAAAACAGAGAAAGAAACACTGCCTCATTTGTTAGTATATTGTATAGGTTTAAGAGGCCATCAAATTGAATACTTTGGAAAATGTGTATCCAATTTAAGTTGGGTACAATTGGACTTTCTATGGCTTGAGATGATGCGTGGTAAAAATGTATTATTGAAGTTAAATGTCCTTAGGTTCCTAAGGAATGTGTGTAAACTAATTAAATCAGGAGATTAGCTAAGCACAGCTGGACACAATGGTAAAATCTATGATTTCAGACGAAGTACGGTAAATGTCTTATGGAAATCAAATTAGGAATTTGGGACTAAATGCTGACTCAAATTTGATATTTTACAGGTATTTAGAAAGTATATATATTTTAGGTTCAAGGCAAATTTTGAATGTATTTTAGCTATTTTAGGTTTTTAGTCAGTTAATCAGTTAATAAGTTAGAGGAGTTTTGTTATTTTAGCTTTGTTATGTGTATATGTAATGTTTATTTAATGAAAGCCTATTTATGAAATTTGATTAATTTTGAAAGTTTATACATTTGTAAAGGTTTCTGTAAAAGCAAATACAAATACATAAATAAAGTGATAATTGCATTTTTCCCACAGGTGGTATTTCACTGCACCACATGTGGTATAATGAAAAGCAAAGATAGTCACTGTAAATTGTGTTCTTCTAAGAGGTTCTGAATGAATGTTCATGTTTGGTTTACATGGTAAATGTACATCTGAGATACTGCCAAAAGGCCATTACTTGTAATTGTAAATAAAATACAGCAAGGGCATACATTCACCATTTAGAGTGTACTAAGTCCAATATTTGCTTACTGTTAGTGACCCTGCTATAAGAACAATTGTTAGGCAGTACTCTGAAGTTAGGCATAACACTATACCATGAAATACCAAAAATACTACCAACCAAATATACCACAAAATACCACAAATACCACAACCAAAACTACTTAACAACTTGGAGGCCGATTCATGGAATAATTAGCGCGGCGCAAGTGGGCAAAAACGTGCGATTCGCAGTGGAATAGCGAAAATCGCAGTGCAATTGCGAAAATCGCACGAAAAGCAGCGCACGCCGATTCATGGAAGGCCGTGCGCGAGAAAACCAGCGGATGTGCGATAAAAAAGTGCGCGGCGCACGTTGGCGCACAGGCCATCTAACAGCGTGCGCCAGGTCACAGCGAAAATCGCACAGGCCACAGCGAAATTCGCACATAGCGCGGCGCACGCAACAAAAGTAGGCGGAACACGGGCGTAACACTCGGAATGGGGAACAACTTGCCAAAACGTGGGCGTCACGGGGGAAGTACAGGGCACAAGTGCGCGGAACGCCCACACGCTCGCCTACAACACGTATTCATGGAATAGAATAGGGGAAAAAAGCGCACGCTCAAACCAGCGCACAGGCACAAACACGACCGCCACAAGAAAGCAGGCGGTAGCGTCTCTGCGGCTGTAAGAAATGTGCGCCAAAAGGTGCGCCAACAAATCGCACCTATATACTGCCATGATGAATGTCCCATACTGTGGCCCTCCAGGAAAAATGACGTGCAAAGGGGTACCCACAAACACGGACACCCGCTGACAAAAAATACGTGTGCGTGTATACCGGGGTGCGCGGGAAGTCTAACACGCGATTTCAGCAGGGTACGTGCATCACAGGGGTTCGCGTGAAGTTTCACACGCGATCGGGCCTGGGGGAGCGGGCTATGTGTATATCAGGGGTTCGCGTGAAGTTCCTCACGCGATCGGGCCTAGGGGAGCGGGCTACGTGTATTACAGGGGTTCGCGTGAAGTTCCTCACGCGATCGGGCCTGGGGGAGCGGGCTACGTGTATTACAGGGGTTCGCGTGAAGTTCCTCACGCGATCGGGCCTGGGGGAGCGTGTATTCCAGGGGTGCGCGGGAAGTTCCACACGCGAATAGCCTGGGCGTGTGTATTTCAGGGGTGCGCGGGAAGTTCCACACGCGAACAGCCTGGGCGCGTGTATTTCAGGGGTGCGCGGGAAGTTCCACACGCGAATAGCCTGGGCGCGTGTATTTCAGGGGTGCGCGGGAAGTTCCACACGCGAATAGCCTGGGTGCGCGTGTATTTCAGGGGTGCGCGGGAAGTTCCACACGCGAACAGCCTGGGCGCGTGTATTTCAGGGGTGCGCGGGAAGTTCCACACGCGAACAGCCTGGGCGCGTGTATTTCAGGGGTGCGCGGGAAGTTCCACACGCGAACAGCCTGGGCGCGTGTATTTCAGGGGTGCGCGGGAAGTTCCACACGCGAGTAGCCTGGGCGCGTGTATTTCAGGGGTGCGCGGGAAGTTCCACACGCGAATAGCCTGGGCGCGTGTATTTCAGGGGTGCGCGGGAAGTTCCACACGCGAATAGCCTAGGCGCGTGTATTTCAGGGGTGCGGGGGAAGTTCCACACGCGAATAGGCTGGGGGCGCGTGTATTTCAGGGGTGCGCGGGAAGTTCCACACGCGAATAGCCTGGGCGCGTGTATTTCAGGGGTGCGCGGGAAGTTCCACACGCGAATAGCCTGGGCGCGTGTATTTCAGGGGTGCGCGGGAAGTTCCACACGCGAATAGCCTGGGCGCGTGTATTCCAGGGGTGCGTGGGAAGTTCCACACGCGAATAGCCTGGGCGCATGTATATCAGGGGTGCGCGGGAAGTTCCACATGTGATTTGACAGTGTGGGTCCTCCCAGGTGTACCCTGTACACCCTCCACGGCCCCTGCAGGCAGCCCACACCACAGGGGACTACCCTGCATCCCTGGTCATGTCCCGCAGGCAGCCCACCCACCATGGGCATGCCCCCCAGCAAAGGCACATGTCTCCTTGAACTAATGAACACCAACTCATGTCCCCTTGCACCCCCACCCCCCAGCACTGTGGGGCACCTGCCAGCAGGCCCCCACCCATGTCCAACTCATGTCCCCCACCACCCCCACCCCCCAGCAGTGCAGGGTCACCCTCCACCAGGCCCCCACTCATGTCACCCACCACCCCCACACCCCAGCAGTGCAGGGTCACCCTCCACCAGGCCCCCACTCATGTCACCCACCACCCCCACACCCCAGCAGTGCAGGGTCACCCTCCACCAGGCCCCCACTCATGTCACCCACCACCCCCACACCCCAGCAGTGCAGGGTCACCCTCCACCAGGCCCCCACTCATGTCTCCCACCACCCCCACACCCCAGCAGTGCAGGGTCACCCTCCACCAGGCCCCCACTCATGTCACCCACCACCCCCACACCCCAGCAGTGCAGGGTCACCCTCCACCAGGCCCCCACTCATGTCACCCACCACCCTCACACCCCAGCAGTGCAGGGTCACCCTCCACCAGGCCCCCACTCATGTCTACCACCACCCCCACCCCCCAGCAGTGCAGGGTCACCCTCCACCAGGCCCCCACTCATGTCTCCCACCACCCCCACCCCCCAGCCACCAGGGGCACCCTCCACCAGGCCCCCACTCATGTCACCCACCACCCCCACACCCCAGCAGTGCAGGGTCACCCTCCACCAGGCCCCCACTCATGTCTCCCACCACCCCCACCCCCCAGCCACCAGGGGCACCCTCCACCAGGCCCCCACTCATGTCTACCACCACCCCCACCCCCCAGCCACCAGGGTCAGCCTCCACCAGGCCCCCACTCATGTCTCCCACCACCCCCACACCCCAGCAGTGCAGGGTCACCCTCCACCAGGCCCCCACTCATGTCACACACCACCCCCACACCCCAGCAGTGCAGGGTCACCCTCCACCAGGCCCCCACTCATGTCACCCACCACCCCCACACCCCAGCAGTGCAGGGTCACCCTCCACCAGGCCCCCACTCATGTCTCCCACCACCCCCACACCCCAGCAGTGCAGGGTCACCCTCCACCAGGCCCCCACTCATGTCACCCACCACCCCCACACCCCAGCAGTGCAGGGTCACCCTCCACCAGGCCCCCACTCATGTCTCCCACCACCCCCACACCCCAGCAGTGCAGGGTCACCCTCCACCAGGCCCCCACTCATGTCTACCACCACCCCCACCCCCCAGCAGTGCAGGGTCACCCTCCACCAGGCCCCCACTCATGTCTCCCACCACCCCCACCCCCCAGCCACCAGGGGCACCCTCCACCAGGCCCCCACTCATGTCACCCACCACCCCCACACCCCAGCAGTGCAGGGTCACCCTCCACCAGGCCCCCACTCATGTCTCCCACCACCCCCACCCCCCAGCCACCAGGGGCACCCTCCACCAGGCCCCCACTCATGTCTACCACCACCCCCACCCCCAGCCACCAGAGTCAGCCTCCACCAGGCCCCCACTCATGTCTCCCACCACCCCCACACCCCAGCAGTGCAGGGTCACCCTCCACCAGGCCCCCACTCATGTCACACACCACCCCCACACCCCAGCAGTGCAGGGTCACCCTCCACCAGGCCCCCACTCATGTCACCCACCACCCCCACACCCCAGCAGTGCAGGGTCATCCTCCACCAGGCCCCCACTCATGTCTACCACCACCCCCACCCCCCAGCACTGTGGGGCACCTGCCAGCAGGCCCCCACCCATGTCCAACTCATGTCCCCCACCACCCCCACCCCCCAGCAGTGCAGGGTCACCCTCCACCAGGCCCCCACTCATGTCACCCACCACCCCCACACCCCAGCAGTGCAGGGTCACCCTCCACCAGGCCCCCACTCATGTCACCCACCACCCCCACACCCCAGCAGTGCAGGGTCACCCTCCACCAGGCCCCCACTCATGTCACCCACCACCCCCACACCCCAGCAGTGCAGGGTCACCCTCCACCAGGCCCCCACTCATGTCACCCACCACCCCCACACCCCAGCAGTGCAGGGTCACCCTCCACCAGGCCCCCACTCATGTCACCCACCACCCCCACACCCCAGCAGTGAAGGGTCATCCTCCACCAGGCCCCCACTCATGTCTACCACCACCCCCACCCCCCAGCACTGTGGGGCACCTGCCAGCAGGCCCCCACCCATGTCCAATCCATGCCCCCCTGCACCTGGGTCCCAACATTCCCCAATCATGTCCGTAATGCCCATCCTCCCCTGCCAAAAGGCCCAACCAACTATCACACCCACCCACATATCAAAGGCAATTACATGTTACACCCCCAATTTAAATAATGCAATTAAACACATGTCTGTCACACACAATGGCTGCAAGTGAATGACAAAACACCCAACATGACATGCCTGAAAGCAATGAGATGATACGACACATTGAAGATTAAAAAAATAATATTTAACAGCAAGTAGAATGGAAATGAAATAAGAAAATAAACAAAGCAAATCAAACAAAACAAGATGAATGTCCAAGAAAATAATCTGAAGAATTAAAATAAGCCAATGAAGAAGATCATCCTGGGTCCATGAGCCCTACCAAATTAAACCTAACTGACTACTAACTAAAAAGTGAACTATATACAAAAAAGTGGTGCATTGTCCAATCGCAACCAAAAAAAAATCAAAAAAACAAAGGAAACCTAACCCTAACTATACAACTATATACAAAGGCAGCGGGCTATTCGGACGGCTCACTGGTTGTTGTCATGGGCCAGGGCATCATCGAACTCCTGGTCAATGGCTTGGAGGCGGGCATGTTCCCTGGCCCCGAGGTCCCGCAGGGATAACGCAGTGTCAAGCTCAAACTCCCTGCGAAGACCCTCGAGGCACTCAGCCCGCCTCAGCGCCCTCCGCATGGAGTCCTCCGCCCTGACCATCGTGAGCCGTTCCTCCTCTGCCCGCTGCCGCTCCGCACCTATCCGCTGGCACAACCTCTCCCACATGGAAGCCACTCCCATTCCAGGGTTCTCCTGCCCTCCGGCCGATGCCTGCACCCCTGATGTTGATGGCCCCGTGCCATGATGCCTCCCACGTTGAGCCTGCTGCTGCCTCCGACGCAACTGCCTGTGCCAGCACGACGGCATCCAGGCTGATGGAAACCACCGACGCCGTCGTGCACGTGCCCTGCCCGATGATGCCGTCACATCCTCCATCTGCTGGGGTCCAGTTGCTCTGGTGTCCACCCCTGCTGGATCTCTGACTCCCGACTGTGGCAGGGATGGGATCCCCACCGAGCTGGCTGCATTGGTCGGGGCAGGTCCACAGGGGGCCCTGGTGGCATCTGGGCTGGAAGACGGCAAGGAGAACGACTGGTGGATAGCCTGCACAGAGGAGGAGAGGGCCGCCACATTGGCCAACACATGCAGGAAACCCCCGAACATGGCCGATCCCAATTGGGCCACGTCGGCACGGTGCACTTCGTGATGACGTGCGTGCTCCTCCCGGGAAGCACGCACGGCATCACGAATCACAGCCGTGCGCATCGCGACCCCAATCAGGACCTTCTCCGCACGGCCAGGGGTTCCCACGTCCGCAGGTGGAGGGGAGTCAGGTGACATGGACATCCCCTCTACCTGCGGACAGGCCTGGGACGGGGCATCCCTGCTGGTGCATGGTGGTGCACTCACAGGGTCAGGGACAGCGACATGCACAGGCCCCTCCACGGTGACCTGTGCTGCCTCCTGCCCCTGGCCCTGGACTGCACCACTTGCACCAGCAGGGATGCCCCCACCAGGCCCCATGTGTGCCCCAGTGGCGGCCTCCTCCTCCTCTGTGCAAACCACCAACCTGGATGGCTCCTCACCGTCTCCCACCGTAGCAGGCCCCTGTGGGGGCTCACCCACCCCTTCCGCTGCAGCCGTGGGGGCATCCCCGCCGCCTTGCTCCACAGCGCCGTCTCCGCCCTCTTCTTCACTAGCCGCTGCGTAGAGGGAGACAAAGAACACAAGCATCAGGGCACTGTACAATGGTCCCCTAGACAGGAAGCTATAGCAGATGAGCACCACTGTCAAAGTACACTTCCATCATGTCCCTCCACAACACATGGGTCAGTCCAGGCAAAACACACACAGTAACAGGCAGGGTGCATGCCATGGACATTTCCATGCATGTCCAATGGACTCTTGAAACATTCAATGATATGTAACTCACATGCATCATGGCTCATGCCCATCACATGCACACACTTCACCTCAGTCACATCCATCTGGCCCCAAACACACCAAACACAGCGGATACAAGGGTAATTTGGCTGCTTTACTGAATCTCTGCATTGTCACACACATGTGTCATGCATCCATGGCATGCACAAGTCACAGACACGCAGGTCAGGCACACAGACATGGCTACCATATATGTACCTGGCATCAGCACCCATCCCTCACCCCCACCCATGTCCAGGTACAGAGACTGGCATGCTCTCATGTTCAAAACCTGAATAGGGCTCCCCATGCGGCATTTCAACACATGCAACAACCATGTGCATCACACATCACTGGTCGCACATGCATTACCATGATGTCCCTGCACACATACATGCATACATGGCCTATGGCACACATACAGGCAAGTATCATAGAACCAGCACACCGCAACATGCCCTGTCTCACACAGTAATGCATGGACACTTACCGCTCAACTCCAGACGGGCCTCCCTCTCAAGGATCTGGGCGTGGAGCGCTGGGCGTACGCGTTCCAGGACCCTCATCTGGATGGAACTCATGCGGCCCCGGCCCCCCTCCACGAGGCGCCGGGCCTTCACAAGGGTCCTGGACCTCAAGTCCTCCCAGCGCTTCTTGATCTTCAGGACGTCGCGGGTTGCCACCCCCTCCGCGTTGATGGCAACCACACAGTCGGGCCAGATCCTCTGCCGTCCTTCCTTGCTGGCGCGGGACGATCCAAAGAGGGCATCATACTGCCCCAGGACATGCTCCACCAGGACACCAACTTCGGTGACAGTGAAGCTGGTGCCCCTCTGCCCCTCTGGCCTGGGGTTGCCACTGGTGCCAGATGTGGAAGTGCCCGACATGGCAACCCCAGAGGCAGGTGTGGGTGGGCAACTGGGTCCTGGGGCTGGGCTGTGGAGCGATGTAATCCCAGTCGGGAGTCTTCAGTTCCAGCAGGGGTGGACACAGCAACTGGACCCCTGCAGATGGCTGATGTGCAGGCACCAAATGGCAGGGCACGGTGGCAGCAGGCAGGCATGCAGGCAGGCAGCAGCAGATGGCATGTGGGAGGCTGCTCGGGGCACTGGGGGGCAGTAACTCGGCCTTCTGGGCAGGAGCGTGGGCTTCCGTGTGTTTTCGCGTGGCCAGCTTGATACGGAGTGATTTGGCACGTGAATATCCTGCACGTCAGCGTGAAATCCGAGGAAAGGCCCTTAGCGCGTAAGCGCGTCAGCACGCATACGCGATTCTATTGGACCAGAGTCCCTCAGCGCGTAAGCGTGTCTGTGACGTGACCCGCACGGGTGTTCCCCACTCAGCACGTGATGACGGGGCACACGTGGAGATACTGCACGTCAGAGTGTCATCACGTGTAATTGGACAAAAGTGCGCGTACACGCGATTGGCCTATGTACGTGTATTTAATGGGTGCGCGGCCACTTACACACGCAAGTACGTCAGCGAACCTGTATCCCGTGGTGCGTGTGAATTTCCACACGCTATTGGACTGGGAACTGGATTCCAGGGGTGCGCGGGTCACACGCTGTATCCCGTGGTGCGTGTGAATTTCCACACGCTATTGGACTGGGAACTGGATTCCAGGGGTGCGCGGGTCACACGCTGTATCCCGTGGTGCGTGTGAATTTCCACACGCTATTGGACTGGGAACTGGATTCCAGGGGTGCGCGGGTCACACGCTGTATCCCGTGGTGCGTGTGAATTTCCACACGCTATTGGACTGGGAACTGGATTCCAGGGGTGCGCGGGTCACACGCTCGCCTAGAACACGCGCAAAGCATAAAATTGCGGACTTTAACAATAACAAGCTCAGACGCCAGGATGAACATACCGTTCCTAGCAGCAGTGGCAGTGGGCTACCAAAGGAGGAGGAGGAGGATAGTCAGGGCCAGAATATTCACACCCAGAACCAGCCTTTTCGGGATGCCTGATGACCAGGTGTATGGGAGGTACAGGTTTCCACCACACATCATACTGGACCTGGTGAGTGAGTGGGAGGATGACCTCACATCACCCACCCTGTGCTCCCAAGCACTCAGCCCCCTGGAGAAGGTCCTCAATGTACTGCACTTCTTAGCCACTGGATCATTTCAGCGGACAAGTGCCATAGTGGGTGGGGTGTCACAGGCCACCCAGTCACGCTGCCTACACCAGGTCTTGAACATCATGACTGCACGCCCATCAGTCCGCAGGCACATATACCTGCCCAGAACACCTGCAGAAAGGCATGCTGCCGCCCTGGATTTTTACGCAGTGGCACGATTCCCCAAAGTGCTAGGTGCCATCGACTGCACCCATGTGGCTCTACGTCCCCCCAGGGCATCTGAGCACATCTATAGGAACCGCAAGCACTGGCATTCCATCAACGTGCAGGTAGCATGTAATGCCAAGGGAATCATCACCTCAGTATATGCCAACTATCCCGGCTCCACCCACGACAGCTTCATTTACCGAATGTCCACCCTAAGCCGGGACCTAGAAGCTGGGCGGCATGGCGATACATGGCTGCTTGGTGAGTATGTATGCCACTGCACATGCATGCATGTTGGATACTGAGCAAGGTCACAACCTCACCAATGATACCAATCCCCACCTCCACAGGGGACAGTGCCTACCCTCTCAGCCCCCACATGATGACGCCAATTCGGAACCCCACCACGCCACCCCAGGTAAGATATAACACAGCCCACATTACAACCAGGGGCATAGTGGAGCGCACATTCGGAGTGCTAAAGTCACGCTTTCGCTCCCTTGACCGTTCTGGCGGGCAGCTGTTATACGCTCCCCCAGTAGTGTGCAGGATCATAGTGGCAGCATGTGTCCTGCACAACGTTGCAACACGCCGGGGCCTGGCCGTGGACATGGTGGTGGCCCCACATCCCCAACCACATGCACAGCCGCTGCGCATGGGAGGGGAAAGGGCACGGGGGAGGCAGCCCGTACACAGCTAGTGGCTAATTACTTCACATAGAAATCACACCCCTGTGGAGTGCACACTGCCCTGGCACATTCCATCTGACAATCAATGATGACTCAACCTGACACTGATCATGAATGTCTGGAGAATGAACCGGGAATACCATGTCAGCCTGAGATTGTTCACCTGGAAGTGTCACAATGTGTGCATCCCTACCCACACAGACACCACCAATGCAGTTTTGTGAAGTTACACATTGAAGCAGCTAAAATGAATACCCACTTGCAAAATGCAACAAGAGGACAGTGCCATGTCAGCCAACCCAACCCCAGCATGCCACACGACACACCGTGCCATGTCATGCTAATTGCAGGTAAACAAAGTAATCCCCACAACATGACATCACTCTCACTATGTACAGTGGCACTATTAGAAACCTGCAACACCTGATATGCTCACAGCAATGCCGGACCAACAACATACTTGAGCACGTAGTACCATTAACATGACATCACAAATGTTACATATTAGTAGTCTCACCACCTGGAAATGCCTGCACTCCCACCACTACCAACTGTGCAGTGTTGGCGCCATGTAGAGTTGTAGGTGCACTGCTGCCAACATGGTCCCCATCTCCAGACTAGAGGTCCTTGTGTGGACTTGAGGAAGGGACCTGCAAATTGGGAGGTAGACACAGAAGAAGAGTTACACATCAATGCAACATGCAGTGTACAACACAACAGCAATATGCACTATGAATGTATACACAGTATTGACTACAGACTGGCCACACAGCTCATGGGAGTCCAACGTCACTGTGTAATTCACTGTCACTTGGGCACACCCTTTGCAAGCCCATGGAAACGGGAAGCAGGAGGGGTGTGTGTGACTCAAACCCAAGCATCTGAACCAAATACATTACAAGCCTGCATGTGCCCAGCCACAATGCAGCGTATGCCCACAGGAACCACGGAAGCCAACAGATCGAAGCCAACACATCGAAGCCAACACATCGAAGCCAACACATCGGAGCCAACAGATCGGAGCCAACAGATCGGAGCCAACAGATCGGAGCCAACAGATCGGAGCCAACAGATCGGAGCCAACACATCGAAGCCAACAGATCGAAGCCAACAGATCGTCCCAAAAAAATTGGGAATAAAAGAAATCAAAATAAAAATAAAAATAAGAAACAATCAAAAATGGCCATTGATGGGCCCGGGGGGGTTGGGGAGGCCACCCAGGAGGTCCGAGGACAGGATGCACACCAGAACCCACCTGCGTGGATCCTGGGAAGATAAAACACCTCCATGGGCTCATGGCCCACACGGCTACCCTATTGTGGGAGTATCACTGCTGTCGCTATTATCACCCTGTGCAGCTGCATCCGGAGGTGGTTGCACTATGGGAGGCAGCCCACGCAAGGCCCTAGTCTGCTCCTCCATGGCTGCAAGCATGCGGGTGTGGTAGGTCTGGTTCTGGAGGATGAGTGTGCGGAGGTCCCCATGCAACAACTCACGGGATGCCCGGACCTCCGCCCTCGTTGCCTGCATCTCAGCTGAGAGCGTACGGGTGAGACGCTCCAGCTGCTGTTCTGTCCTTTGGTGTGTTGAAGCCTCAAGCTCAACAAGAGTCGTCCTGAGGTGTAGGAGCTCCTGCCTCAGGGCTTCCCTGTGGCCCTGGGACTCAATGGAGATGGCCTCCTGCAGAGTCGCCAGTGCCGCCCGCCTGTCCCTGTTGGACCCCAACATGTCCTCCCTGTGTGACTGGCAGATGGAGTCGGTTGCCTGCTCTAGTCGCTCCATCAACCTTTCTGGGGGGACAATGGAAGTGGCCACCCTATCCATGGCCTGAGCCATCATCTCGGATGATGCAGCCTGTTGGGTAGCCATACCGTAAATGGATTGCTCCCATGCGGTATTGCCGGGTGGCGTACGGCCACCACGTCGGCGGGCACCACACCTGTCTGGGGCAAGGCGAACTGCGCCTTGCTGTGCCGGCACTGCCTGAGGCTGCAGGACTGCATTCCCCCTCTGATCTGCTGGCCCAGGAACAGGATCAGATGTCGCGGAGTATGACCCTGCATCCGTAACCACCAAAGGCGTAGCTGCCAACACTGACATCCCCATGGAGGGTACTGACCCTGGTGCAGGTGGGTGAGACAGAACAGAATCCCTCCCTGGAACACTCACCTGCGACGGCACGTAGGTCTCATCCGAATCAACACCTGAGTACAGCTCGGGGGAGGTGCTGCCAGAGACACCCCTTGAGAGCACGACCTGCAGCACTTGTGGGTTCTCCCCCACCACCACACCACGTCCCTCACTGGTGGTTGGTCGGCCCTGGGACACCTCCTGGGTCTGCACCATCTCCACAACCCCAGCAGTATCAGGTGCGTCTTCCCCTGCAAAGACATGAAAACAAAGAAATGGAAACAGGCATTAGCACCATGGCACACATTGAGGGCTGAGAAGCAAGAGAACCAGTACTTGATTGACACATGTCCCACATGACTAAAACCCTCCCATGCATGCACCCTCACTGCGTATGAAGTGCAGGCAAATGGCACACACTGATGACACCAAGATGGAAGATGAACAAATTTTATGCATGCTGCCTGGCAGTGGCATCACACATTGGCCTGTGATTGGCAGGTGAAACACACATGCCATCACACAGATGGCATGTACCATTGCTATTGAGTGAAGATGGAGAGGAGGGCAGCACCTATTCATTCAGTCCAGTTCCCGCATGTAATAGCTTTTCTAATTCTAACAGGTCAGATTTTTCACCTGGAGCTGCCAGTCTGAAATGGTCAAATTGCACAGGGACATGTGTGTACAAATGATATCCAGGTAACAAAGTCACTCCACTTTACCATACCCATGTCAGACATGTGACTAGTGGACAGCGACATGCCTAGTGAAAGTGGTGGAATGCAAACAAACAGACTGAATGAACAGTGAAAAAGAAGCAAATATGTCGTGTCAAGGTGACACTTCAAGGGCAACTGGCGTGCAGTTGTGCTAGATGTCTACTGTTGGCAGAAGGGATACTGCTATGGCCAAATGCAGCTGCGCAGGAAGGATTGCATGAAGCACATGGCTGACCCATACGACTCAGGCGCACACACTCTCACCTGGCACCCGAACAGTAGCCCTCACACACACACCATGCACATGGATGACACACACATGCATGTGCACTCACCGGACAATGCCTCGTAATCAGCCAGATCTCCCACGCCTTGGATCTGTTCCTCCGTGACGTAGGTCCCAGCGACTGACTCATGTGGAGTGAGTTCCATGTCTACTACTGGAGACCCACCTCCAGTCACTAGAGTTGCGGCATGACTTGAGGCCAGCTTACTCTTTGCCCTGCGCTTTAGGTCATTCCAGCGCTTATAGCAATCATTGGCTGTGCGCCTCACGATTCCAAGGGCACTTACGATGTCCGCAACGGTCTGCCAGTGTGCCTGGCGTTGTGCAGGTGTGGTCTTGGATCCTGCAACAATGACCATCTCGTTGTCATGTCCGGACACATACTCGACAAGTGCATTCAGTTCGTCATCCGTGAAGCTGGGCTTCCTGGACGGGCCGGACTGTGTAGCCGTGTCTGGGGCATCAGCCTGTGCCGGACGAGCACTCTTCCTCTTCCGCTTGGAAGGTGGTGGTGATCCTGAGTGTCCTGCGCCGCTCTGGACACTAGGGGCAGGAGCCCTGGTGGACTCTGTATCAGGAGTGTGGGATTGCACACTCAGCATGGGAGTTGGTGCAGGCATTGGCTCTAGTGTGATGGTGTCAGGGGGAATGTCAGCAGCATGGACTAGGACCGACACTGTCCTGGCTGGGTGTGTGAGGGCTGGGGTGGATGGAGCCGCAGCTGCCCCTGCAGCCTCTCCGCCCTGCCTCCTTGGTGCAGCAGATGACCTTGCTGCCCCAGATCCACGTGGCATGATGGCATCAACGTGCACCAGCGCACGTGTCGTAGCCCTGCTGACCTGGAAGTCAGCCATGGAGTCAGCCAGGTCTGGTGCCACAATGGGCTGGTCCAACAAGGGCTGAGCATGGATGGTGTCAGCCACTTCAGCCTCAACGGGAGGGGGGGAGGGGGGGGAGGGGGGGGATGATGGGTGCCCTTGACTGGTCCTCCACACATGGGGGGACAGGCTCACCCTGCAAGTTACGACCACGTCCCCTACCGGATCCACCACGGCCACCACTTGTGGCTCTTCCACCTTTGCCACCCTTACGGAATCCTCGCCTCCCAGCCATGGCACTGATATTAATGTGCGTATGGGAGTGGCTGTAGACAATTGTCCTGGGCAATTGGGGGTCAAAGGGGTTGGGTACCAGATGGTAATTGTACCCTAGTGCTCTAGCACGGCTGATTGTAACCCCTGGGGAAGGATGACGGGTCACGCAACGCACAGGAGGCCCAAAAAAGGAAGATGACGTGCACGCAACCCCTCCTAGACCACGTGTGCAGAAAGAAAAACCTGCACTACGCTGTGGCACCCAGTAACACAAGAATGAACGTATGCGTGTCACACGCAGCCTAGAATGACCTCTGAAGGGGTAGGCTACACACGGGGCAAGCACAGAAGTTGGATACGTGCGTGACTCACCGTCTGCCAGGTAAAAGAGCGTGAAAAATGAGCGCGTTTGGCTGGCTAAACCCCCGCCAAAAGAAGATGTGTACGCTGTCTGAGAAGACAGGACAACAGTAGAAGGGGACACTGTTTGAGGGAACAGGCCCAGGTAAACCAGTAAAAGAGAAAAAAGAGAAAAAGCTGTCAGAGGTAACAGGGAATACAAAATGGAAACGCTGTGAAGTAAATCGCGTGTGAAACGACAAGAAGTACAGAATTCACCCACTCGCTCTCCACGAAAAGCACGTACAAGGAAATGGTGTTCTACATGTACCTTATATACAGGCCCACACGTACAGCGTCACTTACGCGGCGTGTACGTTCACCAATCACACGCTTTGTCACTCCTGCGTGTAGATCCATTTTCACCAATCACACGCTTTGTCACTTCTACGTGTAGATCCATTTTCACCAATCACACGCTTTGACACTGGGACGTGTCACGCAACAATTTCCTGCACGTGCAGGTGACTATAGGCGCGCATATGCTGTTGACGGGTTTACGCGCTAAGGGCCTTTGCTGACGTGTGGGATTTCACTCCCTATCAGGCTGTCCACGTGTTCACACACGAGAGACCACGCTCCTGGCCAGGAGGCCAAATTACTGCCCCCCAGAGCCCTGAGCACGCTCCCACCTGCCATCTGCTGCTGCCTGACTGCCTGCTGGCCACGTGCCCCACAGTGCTGGTGGGTGGGGGTGTTGGGAGACATGGGTGGGGGCCTGGTGGAGGGTGCCCCTGCACTGGTGGGGGTGGTGGGAGACATGAGTGGGGGCCTGGTGGAGGGTGCCCCTGGTGGCGGGGGGGGGGTGGGGGTGGTGGGAGACATGGGTGGGGGCCTGGTGGAGGGCTGCCCCTGGTGGCGGGAGGGTGGGGGTGGTGGGAGACATGGGTGGGGGCCTGGTGGAGGCTGCCCCTGGTGGCGGGGGGGTGGGGGTGGTGGGAGACATGGGTGGGGGCCTGGTGGAGGCTGCCCCTGCACTGGTGGGGGTGGTGGGAGACATGAGTGGGGGCCTGGTGGAGGGTGCCCCTGGTGGCGGGGGGGTGGGGGTGGTGGGAGACATGGGTGGGGGCCTGGTGGAGGCTGCCCCTGCACTGGTGGGGGTGGTGGGAGACATGAGTGGGGGCCTGGTGGAGGGTGCCCCTGGTGGCGGAGGGGTGGGGGTAGTGGGAGACATGGTGGGGGCCTGGTGGAGGCTGCCCCTGGTGGCGGGGGGGGGTGGGGGTGGTGGGAGACATGGGTGGGGGCCTGGTGGAGGCTGCCCGTGCACTGCTGGGGGTTGGGGTGGTGGGAGACATGGGTGGGGGCCTGGTGGAGGGTGCCCCTGGTGGCGGGGGGGTGGGGGTGTGGGAGACATGGGTGGGGGCCTGGTGGAGGCTGCCCCTTGTGGCGGGAGGGTGAGGGTGGTGGGAGACATGGGTGGGGGCCTGGTGGAGGCTGCCCCTGGTGGCGGGAGGGTGGGGGTGGTGGGAGACATGAGTGGGGGCCTGGTGGAGGCTGCCCCTGCACTGCTGGGGGGTGGGGGTGCAGGGGGACATGAGCAGGTGTGCAGTGTAGTCCCCTGTTTTGTAGGCTGCCTGCAGGGGCCGTGGAGGGTGTACAGGGAACACCTGTGAGGACCCACCCAGCCTAATCGCGTGTGACTTCCCACGCACCCCTGTAATACACGTACCCAGCCAAATCGCGTGTGATGATTCCCACGCACCCCTGTAATACACGTACCCAGCCAAATCGCGTGTGATAATTCCTGCGCACCCCTGTAATACACGTACCTGGCCAAATCGCATCCCTGTAATACACGTACCCAGCCGAATCGCGTGTAAAACTTCCCGTGTACCCCTGTAATACACGTACACAGCCAAATCGCATGTGATAATTCCCGCGTACCCCTGTGATACACGTGCCCTGGCTAATCGCGTGTGAAACTTCCCGCCTACCCCTGTAATACACGTACCCTGGCCAATCTCGTGTTAAACTTCCCGCGTACCCCTGTAATACACGTACCCTGGCTGATCGCATGTAAAACTTCCCGCATACCCCTGTAATACACGTACCCTGGCCAATCGCGTGTTAAACTTCCCGCGTACCCCTGTAATACACGTACCCTGGCTAATCGCGTGTTAAACTTCCCGCGTACCCCTGTAATACACGTACCCTGGCTAATCGCATGTTAAACTTCCCGCATACCCCTGTAATACACGTACCCTGGCCAATCGCGTGTTTAACTTCCCGCGTACCCCTGTAATACACGTACCCTGGCTAATCGCGTGTTAAACTTCCCGCGTACCCCTGTAATACACGTACCCTGGCTAATCGCATGTTAAACTTCCCGCATACCCCTGTAATACACGTACCCTGGCCAATCGCGTGTTAAACTTCCCGCGTACCCCTGTAATACACGTACCCTGGCTAATCGCGTGTTAAACTTCCCGCATACCCCTGTAATACACGTACCCTGGCCAATCGCGTGTTTGACTTCCCGCGTACCCCTGTAATACACGTACCCTGGCTAATCGCGTGTTACACTTCCCGCGTACCCCTGTAATACACGTACCCTGCCCAATCGCGTGTTAATCTTCCCGCGTACCCCTGTAATACACGTACCCTGGCTAATCGCGTGTATAACTTCACGCGTACCCCTGATATGCACGTTACCCGCTTTGCGTTCCTTGTTTGGCAGCCCTGTAAACTGGTCCAGGGTTAGCGCAGCCCTTTGCGATGATTTAGCGATTTTGATGGCTTTTCCTTGCGCGAGGGCGTTCTTGGGGGCGTTACTGGCGCTGCTGCAGGGTCGCTGCGATACTCTGCGCCACGGCTGGTTTGGGAGCCTAAAATCCATGAATACGCTGTGCGCGGAAATCGGTTTTAGCGCACGTGCCTGGCGCAGTCAATCGCACGCAGACACTCTGCGCCAGCCGCTTGCGACACTTTTCTGCGAAATTCTATGAATTACCCTGTTGGTGTGTTGGCTAGGAATGGTTAAAGTAATTATTGGGCATGGCCTTGTATGATACAGCATAACCATATTGTGTGCTCATTCTCTGAGTTACAGCTGTGAGGTAGTGCAGTGCTGTGTGCACATTTGACTTTTGTTAAAGCGTTATTGACAATAATACCACAATGTCTCAGATTCAGGCTGCATTTTCTGAGTTATCATATTACTGTAAGGCGAAACTCTATGCTTACACAATTTGGTCATCTGAAAATCTGATAACATGGAAAAATAGGATTAGCACTGAAGTGGAAAAAGAGGCATCTGAAGTAATTTTTGATGGAGGAAGTATTGTGCAAACGTGGCTCCTTAGACTGTTCTGAGCATCAGAGTGCAAGAAAGAGAAGGATTGCATCATTAGGCTGTGTGCAACATGTTGGTTGCTGCTATACAGATCCATAAAGCTGCAAAGGAAAGACTGTGAGATCATTAGCAACTTGCAAAATTATTTAGATGTAGAACAAAAATGGTTGCTCCAAATGAAGAAAATGAGGAATTAGACAAGCAATTGCAAGCCAAATGTACCGAGTTTGCTGCCTGGCTGGCTCTGAGAGATAAACAATTTGCTGCAAGGGACCAACAATAAATCCATTTGAAAACAGTATTAGAAGATGTAAGGCAGGACAAAGAGTTCATTATTTCTGAAATTCAGACCCTTAGAAAAGATAATAGTGAAAAAGATAAGGAATTCCATGCCATGGAGCAGGAAATATTTAAATCACTGGATGAGAATTAAGAAAAATGAAAAAAGTTGACCATTGTCAGACAAAGATTGAGGAATTGCAAGAGATAACCAATAAAGTCAGGGATGAGAATTCTAATGTGTGCCATGAAACATAGCAGGTCCATGCACTGTCATGGGTAAAGGCCCGAATCACACATCAAGGTTACTTCAGTTTCTAATTCACAGTGGTAGAAAGGAAGGGCAATCAGGAGCCTTGTCGGTGAAGGCCTGGCAAGCCAGGAACAAAACATCCATAATTTCTTCCCATAGGAATCCCAGTGCCTATAAGTTATAATGACACTTCCTGTTTCTAACAACATGGGTTCTTTGGTGCCAGTCCAGTTTTGTACCGCACACTCTAGTCTGTGGGCGTGGCTGCCTATATAAGCTGCGCCCAGAGAATGAACCATTCTTTGTGTGCTTTCTGTAGCCTGAGGCACACGCTTACCTGTTCCCGGACTCCTGATTCATCGAACAGCATTTAGTGACCCATGCCCCTCCCGCGCGCTCTCCTGTGGTGTCCGCATACCTGAAAGAGAAGAAGAGAAGAAGTAAACTCACTGCTGAAGCTCCATGCTTTCATACGTACATCTCCAGTGACCGCGTGCTGTAAAACCCTTCTGCAGGACTCCAGCTGATTCCGCCTGAAGCGCTGACTCTTCGGGGCACTCCCGCTCCATCTTCATTCAACTGCCGTTCGCCATCTGGCTCCATTGCAACTCCTGAGTCCTGCAAAAAAAGGGGAAATAACAGAGCAAACAGATTAGAAATTTAAAACTTAGCTCCTGTGTAAATTCCATCAAATTTTACAAACTTACCTGAACAATCCGTACACCTTAACTGAGTGAAGCAACTGGGAGGTCGCAAAACCAAACTTACCTGTACCGGATACAGGGATTTCAACTGTGTTCTCCGCCTCTCCTGCAGCATAGAGGGACCAGTGCTGTAACTGGCTCCCAGACTCTAATCCTGGAGAGTGAAATACAGTGGCCAATTCGCTGCAATCTGACATCAGCCCATTCAAGGCAGTGGCCACAGCGAATACAACTTAACCCCATGCAAAGTGGAACCAGACCATAGTGCCCCTGCAGATGCAGGATGGAGAGACCACAATACTAAACCACAAGATGAGCCATCCCTTCCTAGAACCACCACCACAGCATTCCAGTACTTAGGGGGTTAAGGAGGGATGGGGGATTCCAGGGCCAATTTCCAGCATTACCCTCAACTTATCACTCTCTTTCAGGTAGCCTCCCCATCACCCCGGGTGGAGTAGAAATCCAAACTGGGACCAGAGGGATCCATCGCTGCTGCAGAGACTAAGGTGAGCGCGACAGAACACAAAGCCATCCTTAAACTATTGTCCGCCTGAGCGATGGAAACCTCGGAAGTAGATCCGTTATCCCAATTATTGGAGGAACTGCGGGTGGAGTTACACGCGGCCCGTGCAGAGACAAACGCATTGAGGATGATAATGAATAGGGATAAGACTGATGAAATTGCCTGACAATTACTACAGACTCAGGTGGGTCTGGCTCCGTTGCCAGGCAGGGCTACATCAGCACCAACAGCACCATCTCAGTCCGTTACACCAGTACAAGTAGTCATCCCAGGTAATGTGCCGTTGGCACCAACTGGAAAGGTTCTTAGGAAACCCAAAGAAATTTGGCACCTTCATAAACCAGTGTCGCTTACATTCCCTCTGCAAACCGGATTGTTCCCATCAGACCAGTCCAAAGTGTCCTTTGTGTTGTCCTACCTAGGGGGTCATTCCACAGACTGGTCACTGCCATTAATAAATAGGGACGATCCCTTACTCTGCAATTATGCTGGATTCCAACGTGAACTAGAAAAACGTTTTGCCCACCATACACAAGGACGAGCTTTGGATAACGAGTTGCTGTCCCTCCGGCAGGTTAGCCAAGACCTTTTGGCTTACGTAGCAACATTTAACCGCCTGGTGGCTGAAGAAAACTGGCCTGAGGAGAAACAAACAACTTTGTTCTACCGGGGCCTACAGGGGTAACTCAAGGACGTCCTGGCACAAGTCGTTAATCCCCCGGATGGTTGCGCGGAATACATCGACTTAGCCATCCAACTCAATCATCGATTACAAACTCGGAGAGCTGACCGCACATGTTCAGAGGGCAGAACATTTTACGTACGACCCAAAGAGATGCTATTACGCTCACCTGACTCCCACGGAGGCGCTGGCCTGGTTCGCGCTGCTGTGATCTCTTCTAAGGTGATGCGCAGGGTTCAGAAGACGGACTGGACCGGGCCCCCAAATGTGACTTGTCTGGCTCGCAGAAGTATCTTTCTTAGGGTCTGGAAGGACGAGCTCTCCATCCTGCTTCTGATGCAGGGGCGCGTAGGTATCCAGTTACTTCACTGGATTTTCGGATTGGTGAGAACCAAATCTGCTTGGCTTCCAGGAAGTTTTTTGATAAGAGGTTCCCCTTGTGTCCATGCATTAATGTACTAATGCTAGTGTCTTTTTACCCATAGGGGCCGGGGTACGGAATGCCGGGGAACAGGCACCGACCCGAGATGAGAGGTGAAATCCTTGTAGAAATCAGGTAAGTCTTTAATGAGCGTTTTTTGGTAATGTCTTTTCATTCGCTCATTAACGCTGATGTCTCTTTTTCCCCTTAGGGGCCGTGTTCCGGAAATGCCAGGATGCGGCGCGGACCCGAAATGAAGAGGGAATGAATCAACAGGTAAGTCTTAACATGGAGATTTAGCTTTCCTTATTCCCTTCTCTCTCTCACCTTTTGTTCTGGTGTTTTTCTCCCTAGGCGCTGGGGCATGACTGCAATCCGGATGATCGCTGCTGAATATGGAGGCGCCCTGTAAAGGTGAGTGGAATGCGGCGCTGCAGCGATCGACGTGATGAGCTTTTAAATTAAAGTCTTCCTTTTCAGGATTGTCGGCGAGATGTCTCCGGGATGCGGGTTTAGCAGGTAAGGACTTTTCCTTCTTCTGTTCTCTTCTTCTCTTCCTTTGCAGGTGATCCAGGATGCTGGCAGGCGTGGCAGAAGTCAGGATGCAGGAGCAGACACGGTGAGCGTCCAGCTGCTAGATGCAGAACAACGCGAAGCACGTGTGGCTGTTCGGGTGGGGTTTAAATAGCCTTGGAAGAAGTTCCAGGTATGTATCCTTCCTCCAATCAGGTATGTATCCTTCCCCGACCACGCCCGGATGGTAAATTAGTCCCACAGGTAAAGTAGTTCCTTTCAGGCCTCAAGGAGGCCAGGATCCTGCAGCATGGTCTGCATCAGGTAAGTGCACCCAAGCATTCTCATAATGAGCCTGGCGCCTATGGCGCCAGGACTGATGTCTTTTATGAGCCTGGCGCCATAGGCGCCAGGACACTGTCCAAAGGGCCCCTATATGGGGTTGCTGGGTCCTTCCTTGGGGACTGGATGTCCGCTTTCGGGGACGCCGGGCTTGAACCGGCTCCCCGGGAGCGGGCATCATGACAGCACTCCCCCCCAAGGCCCCTCCCAAGGTTGTTCCCTCCAGGGGTTTTGGTTTGTCTGGGAAGAGTCGGTGGAATTTCCTGACTAATCGAGGTGCATGCACATGGTCGCTGGGTTCCCACGACCTCTCCTGAGGTCCGTACCCCTTCCAATCAATTAGGTAGAACAGTTTTGACCTAAACATTTTTGAGTCTAAAATGTTCTTCACTTCGAATTCGGGCTCCCCATCTATTAGAATAGGTTCTGGAGGTTTGAGTAGTCGGGTTCCGGGTACCACTGGTTTCAGAAGTGACACATGAAAAACAGGGTGAATTCGCATACTAGCTGGTAAATCAAGTTTAACAGCCACTGGGTTAATTATTGCCGTAATAGACTAAGGTCCCAGATATTTTGGGTTAAAAGTTCGAGGCCCTTTGAGTGGTAAGTGTCTGGTAGCTAACCACACTTGATCCCCAATCTGATACGGAGGTGCTTCACTACGATGTAGATCAGCATTCTCCTTGTATTTTCTCTTGGCTTGTTGTAAATACGTAGTTGCCTCTTTGAAGGCTTGGGTAATTGTAGAATGCAGATGTTCTACTGCAGGCATTCCGAGGTTCTGAGGTGAGTCAAGGTTTGAGGTTCGAGGGTGATGCCCAAACAAAGTATAAAAAGGACTGTGGCCAGTTCCAGAGTGTATCAAATTATTATATGTGTATTCGGCTATCCAAAGAATGTCTTTCCAGTTGCTTTCAGATTGCTGTAACATACACCGTAAGTACTGTTCAAGGGTCTGATTTGTCCTCTCGGTCTGACCATCTGTCTGAGGGTGGTGACTGGTCGATAATGTTACGTCGATCTGCGCCATTTGACAACATTTGCGCCAGAAGTGGGAAATGAATTGGCTTCCCCGGTCAGAGATTAGTATAGATGGGAATCCATGTAGCCGAACAATATTTTCGAGGAATTCTTTGGCTAGGACAGAAGCTGAAGGTAAACCTTTCAAAGGAATAAAGTGGGCCATTTTGGAAAACAAATCCACAATTACCAGAATAGTATTGTACCCCGAACAAGGAGGCAGGTCCGTAATAAAATCCATTGATAGGGTGTGCCAGGGTGCTGGTGCTATGTCTAGAGGTTGAAGGAGACCGGCTGGTCTTTTCTTTTGACTTTTATTTTGGGCGCAAACACCACAGGACATCACAAAAGATTTAACATCTTTTCGCCAAGAGGGCCACCAAAATTGTCGTTTCACCTTTTCCTATGTCTTGGCAATACCGGGGTGTCCCTCTATTAATGTATCATGATAACCGGAAATAACTAGTTCGTGTAATTCCTTATGTGGCAGGAATAAGCGTCCTTGGAAATAAGGTAAACCATTATCTCTGGTAAAGTCTGATCCCTTTTGTATCCATTCCTGTAAGGTTGTAGGGTCCAGGAGTTGTTTCACTCTGGCTTGAATGTCTTCAAGTGTCTGTAACAAAGTCATGCCTAGAATCCTCTGTTTTGGAATTATTGGTACTGGTTCTGAGTTTGTATCAGATTCTCCCATTCCAATTCGGGATAAGGTGTCTGCTTTGCCATTCTTGCAGCCAGGTCGATAGGTAATCACGAAATCATATTCAGCGAAAAACAAAGCCCATCGGAGCTGCCGTGATGACTGAGCCTTGGCGGTTTTCAAATACTGTAAATTCCGGTGATCATTGATCGCTGTGATGGTATGTCGAGCGCCAAGCAGATAATGCCGCCAGGCTTTAAAAGCGGACTTATTGGCTAACAATTCTTTGTCCGTGATTGCATAATTAACCTCGGGTGCCGAGAATTTTCTGGACCAAAATGCTACGGGATGCAGTTGGTTGGTTTCGGGATCTCTTTGGGACAGGACAGCTCCCATGGCTAGGCTGGATGCATCAGTCTCGACGACATAAGGGAGATCTGGACGCGGGTGTTTCAATATAGGTGCGGAGGTAAACTTAGCTTTTAAATCCTGAAAGGCCTGCTCGGCTTCTTCAGACCATTCAAAACGTTTATTTTTCCTCAAGATTGCAGTAATGGGTTGTACCACGCGTGAAAATTCCGGGATAAACCTGCGATAGAAATTGGCAAAGCCGAGCATGCTTTGAACCCCTTTTACAGAGCTAGGTGATGGCCATTTGAGGATGGGATCCACTTTTCTTGAGTCCATTCGGACTCCTTTGGGTGTCAGGATGAAACCTAGAAACTCGACTTCTGTGGTATGGAAAACACATTTCTCCAATTTAGCAAATAGTTTGTGTTGGCGCAGTTTTTCAGGTACTGCCCTGACGTGTTTTCTGTGATCAGATTCCGAAGAGGAGTACACCAGAATGTCATCGATATATACGACAACACAAACATCGATGAGTTCCCGAAGGACATCATTCATGAAGTATTGGAAGGCAGCCGGCGCATTACACAATCCGAAAGGCATCACCTGGTACTCGAATAATCCGTATTTAGTACGGAAGGCAGTTTTCCATTCGTCGCCTTCTTTAACTCGTACCAGATGATAAGCCCCCCAGGGATCTAACTTGGTGTATATGCAAGCGTCCTTCACCTGGTCAAGGAGTTCAGGGATCAGAGGCAGTGTATAACGGTTTTTAACCGTTATCTGGTTCAATGAGCGGTAATCAATACAAGTTCTAAGGTCGTCTTCTTTTTTGGGCACGAAGAACAAAGCCGAGGATGCCCGGGACTTTGACGGGCGAATAAAACCATTAGCTAGGTATTGATCCAAATATTGTCTCAAATGCAGATTCTCAGGTTCGGTAAGGGCATAAATCCTGCTACAAGGGGGTTGTGCACCGGGCACCAGATCGATTTGGCAATCGTACGATCTGGGGGGAGGTAACGTGTTGGCCTGTTCCTTTTGGAAGACGTCCTGAAAGTCTTGGTATTCCGGAGGTAGTTGCATGGAGGCAGAGGTTACAGATGCTAGATTAATCTTCAGGTTTTCTGGGTAGCAGGTTTGTGTACAATCCGGGAAGGTTATTCTCTTAGCTCGCCAATCAATTCGAGGATTATGTGTCTCTAACCAAGGGATTCCAAGAATAACCTGAAACTGTGGAGCCTTGAGTACATCAAACACAACACCCTCCCGATGGCCGTCGGGACCAATAAGAGTCACCTCAGTAGTGGAATGTGTTACCGGTCCAGGGGCAATTTCAGTTCCATCGACTGTGGTGATGACATCTTTACTAGTTTTAGAACCGAGAGGGAGGTTAATCCTAGAAACCAATTCACGATCCACATAGTTTCCAATAGCCCCACTATCGATGCATGCCTTTATTGCATGCAACCGCTTAGGCTGTTCTGGATCTACGAGAACCATTGGCACAATGAAATGCGAGGTCTGAGAGTTAGTTTTCAAGCTCGGCAAGCGGACCCCTACACTTGTCGGGCGGAGTCGTTTCCTGAAACAGAGTCTTCATGGTTTTTATCAGCGGCTCCTACCGCCTTTCGGGGCGGTTTTGCCGGGCAATCTCATAGAAAGTGTCCAGAATTCCCTCAATAAAGACATAATTTTAACTGCCGCCTCCTTTCACGTTCCTTTTGAGTTAAGGGTCCTTTATCCCCTCCAGTTTGCATAGGCTCAGAGACATCAACTCCCTTGGGACTAGCATGGGTCTTGACCAACACCCGGGTCTCAAACCTGGACCGATCTGCTTTTCTGTTTTGAAGTCTGTGATCCAATTGGACCACTAAGTCTATATACTCTGTGCATTCTTGGGGCGGATTTACAACTTGGGCCAAGACATCTTTAAGTTCTCCGCGAAAGCCTCGATAAAACAACGTGACTCTTTTATCCTCTGGCCATCCCGTTTCCACAATTAGTCTATTAAAGGTTGCAATATAGGATAGGAGGTCCTGATTGCCCTGTCGCAGGGATAGAACTTCGTCATCCAGAGCCTGCCCCTGAGAGTGTCGAGCAAATAACCTTTCCATGCTTGCTTGAAACCTTTGAAAATCACGGAGAATCGGGTCATCTTGAGTAACCAGTGGAACTGACCAATCGGCAGCGCAGCCGCTGAGATATGACAATACAAAGGCTACCTTGGTCTGATCATTAGGGAAGGCCCCAGGTCTGCATAGGAAGTGCAAACGACACTGATTCATGAATACGGCGAATCGTTTGGGGTCCCCAGCAAAGCGTTCGGGTGGGGCCAGCGGCATGTTTCCAGGTAGATTAATCTGCATAGGGTTACTGGAAACCACAGGAGCGGGGTTCCCTCCGGAACCGGGTAGAGGAGTTTACCCAGCTTGACCTTGCAAAAGTTGTCTGGCCAGGTCATCAGTTCTTTCCTTTGATATTATTAATTCCCTCCTGAGGGCATTAGTCTCTTGACGAGCGGCATGTACTTCGGCCCGTAATTCCCCCAATAATTGGGCCAACTGATCAGTCTCAGAACTTTCCATAGCACCTGGGTGGGAATTTGTAGGAAGGCTTCGCGTTCTGTTACGCTCACCTGACTCCCACGGAGGCGCTGGCCTGGTTCGCGCTGCTGTGATCTCTTCTAAGGTGATGCGCAGGGTTCGGAAGACGGACTGGACCGGGCCCCCAAATCTGGCTTGTCTGGCTCGCAGAAGTATCTTTCTTAGGGTCTGGAAGGACGAGCTCTCCATCCTGCTTCTGATGCAGGGGCGCGTTGGTATCCAGTTACTTCACTGGATTTTCGGATTGGTGAGAACCAAACTTGCTTGGCTTCCAGGTAAGTTTTTTGATAAGAGGTTCCCCTTGTGTCCATGCATTAATGTACTAATGCTAGTGTCTTTTTCCCCATAGGGGCCGGGGTACGGAATGCCGGGGAACAGGCACCGACCCGAGATGAGAGGTGAAATCCTTGTAGAAATCAAGTAAGTCTTTAATGAGCGTTTTTTGGTAATGTCTTTTCATTCGCTCATTAACGCTGATGTCTCTTTTTCCCCTTAGGGGCCGGGGTCCGGAAATGCCAGGATGCGGCGCGGACCCGAAATGAAGAGGGAATGAATCAACAGGTAAGTCTTAACATGGAGATTTAGCTTTCCTTATTCCCTTCTCTCTCTAGATGCAGAACAACGCGAAGCACGTGTGGCTGTTCGGGTGGGGTTTAAATAGCCTTGGAAGAAGTTCCAGGTATGTATCCTTCCTCCAATCAGGTATGTATCCTTCCCCGACCACGCCCGAATGGTAAATTAGTCCCACAGGTACTGCAGCATGGTCAGGATCCTGCAGCATGGTCTGCATCAGGTAAGTGCACCCAAGCATTCTTATAATGAGCCTGGCGCCTATGGCGCCAGGACTGATGTCTTTTATGAGCCTGGTGCCATAGGCGCCAGGACACTGTCCAAAGGGCCCCTATATGGGGTTGCTGGGTCCTTCCTTGGGGACTGGATGTCCGCTTTCGGGGACGCCGGGCTTGAACCGGCTCCCCGGGAGCGGGCATCATGACAGATGCCAGTTCATCAGTCTGTAGAACACATCATGAACCTATGCAACTGAGCAGAGTCCGAGGCCCATTCTCCAAGGATGAGTGAGACAGAAGATGACAAGAGCAGTTATGCTTGTACTGTGGCAAGTCTGGTCATTTCCTTCATAACTGTCCGGTTAGGCCACCCTGAAAGACGGTTGGGGCTATGGATGGGGGTAAAGAAGCTAATGAGGCAGAAATCCCCAACGCCTGACAAACATAGTGGTCAGTTTGTTGAGCGCAGTAAGGAACCACCTGACCTGACATTTCGCCATCTCAGTGATCATCACAGACAAACGGTTTCCTTCCAGGTTACACGCCCTGGAAGCCTTTGCGGACAGTGGAGCCATCGGACATTACATAGACCTGGAAACAGCTGACAAGATGGGACTACCAATTTGCTCCAAGGATTACGCAGATAATGTGACCGCAGTAGACGAAACTCAGATACGCTCTGGCCCAGTGACCCATCAAACATCGGAAGTCATCCTACTTTGCCAAAATGGACATAAGGAAGATGTCTCATTCGACCTTATCGCAGCCCCACAATTCCAGATGATCCTAGGAATACCTTGGCTCGAAAAGCATAACCCATTAATAAATTGGCGTAATACAACACTATGGGACAGGACAGATATCACGAAATCCACTATCCACATCCTCTAAAACAGCAGCAGTATTGGTGGTTACTATGAGTCTTACCCAGCGAATGCCAGGAGTTCCAGGATGTATTTGCCTTAGGAACAGGCTAATACACTACCACCACACCGTTCTTATGACTGCCAACTTGGTACCAGGGGCAAAAGATCCTTGCAGTCGAATCTACGCCCTGACAGAGGGGGAGAACGCTCATATGAAAAATTACCTAGACCATTACCTTGTGAATGGCTTCATCCATCCCTTCAAATCTCTGGTGACTTCTCCCCTCTTCTTTGTCCCCAAGAAGGAGGGGGATCTTAGGACATGCATCAACTACCGGGCGTTAAACCAGGTTACAGTAAAGAATAGGTACCCATTACCTCTAATCCCTGTATTGCTCGATCAAGTGAGACAGGCACAGATTTTCACAAAATTGGACCTCCAAAGAGCTTACCACCTGGTGCGCGTAAAAGAGAGCGACGAATGGAAGACCACGTTCAGCACTAGGTATGGTCTCTACGAATACCAGGTAATGACGTTCAAGCTATGCAATGCTCCGGCGGCATTCCAATATTTCATGAACATTGTCCTCCGAGAACTAGATGTGTGTGCTGTCGTATACATTGACAACATCCTCATTTACTCAACCACTTTACAAGAACATGTGTCACATGTACAGGCAGTTCTCAGCAAGTTGCGTGAAAACCACTTATATGCCAAGCTTGAAAAATGCTCCTTCCATGTCACCGAAGTGTAATTTTTAGGTTTTGTGCTGTCACCACAAGGCATCAGGATGGACAATAGAAAAGTGGAGGCCATTCTCACCTGACCATCGCCCATGTCTCTAAAGGGAGTGCAGAGTTCTCTCAGCTTTGCAAACTTTTATCAACGCTTCATACCTGGTTTTTCACATCTAGTACACCCTATTACTTCCCTCCTACGCAAGCACCAACAATTCAAGTGGACCCTGGCATCAGAAGAGGCTTTTCATGTCCTTAAGAGCAAATTCACTTCCGCCCCTGTATTACAACATCCACAACCAGACCACCCGTGGAGACCGATGTTTCAAGCGTCAACATGGGGGCAGTCCTGTCCCAACGGAATCCTGATACTGGTCACCTACACCCTGTGGCATTCTGGTCGAAGAAGTTTTCCCCTGCTGAGCTGAATTTTGCCATCACAGTTAAGAAACCACTAGCAAACAAAGAAGCCCTCAAGGAGTGGAGGCATTACTTATTCAGAGCCAGACATACAATCACGATCATAACGGACCACCGGAATCTCCAGTATTTACGCTCTGCAACAGCGCAATTGTCACGACAGCTGTGTTGGACCCTATTCCTGTCAGAGTATGATTTTGTGATCACTTACTGACCTGGAGTCAAGAATGGCAAAATGGAAGCTTTGTCACGTATTGGTAAAGGGGCACAAGCTTATAACATTTCTGACCCGGTAGACATCATTCCAGGTGATAAAAATCTAGGCCTTTGCGGGGAAGACTTTCCTTCGTGGGAGACGTTCAAGCAAAAGATAAAAGACAGTCTGCGCTCAAAAGAACTGCAGGTATGGAACAATAAAGGACGTCACTTCACCATTAAAGACGGTTTACCATATCATCAAAATCCCCTTTACCTCACAGCACGTGCTCTGCAGGAAGAAATACTCACCAACTATCACGACACAACTATTGAAGGGCATCCTGGCACGACAAAGACTGCATAAAAAATTGCAAGATCCTACTGGTGGCCAACTTGGCGACAAGACATCACCGAATTTGTCAACTCATGTGGCACATGTGCTCAGAATAAAGTCTTGAGACAGAGAGCAACCGGCTTGTTACAACCACTAATGATACCGCCCACTCCCTGGCACACTGTTTCTATGGACTTGGTTACGGACCTGCCTCCCAGCTCTGGATTTAACACCATCCTAGTAGTAGTCGACTTATTCACCAAAATGGCCCATTTCATAGCCTTAAAGGGTATTCCATCCGCCCAAAACTTAGCCCAAATGGTCCTCGACAATATTGAGAAATTGCCTGGGTTCCCATTCGAGATAATTTCCGCCAGAGGCAGTCAATTCGTGTAGCGTTTTTTGAAGGAAATTCTGCGCCTTGGCTGTAGTTGAAATCTGACTGTCCACAAGTCACCATCAACAAACCAATGAGTTTGGAACACACAACCAAACTCTGGAGCAATACCTCTGTTGCCTTCTGCACCAAACAGAACACTCTTGGGTGGAGATCTTGTGGATGGCCAAAAATGCGTATAACAACTCAATACATGCCTCCACACATATGTCTCCTTTCTACACTCTGTATGGGTGCAACACACGGACATCTGTGTATGATCCACCAGAGGCCATCGAAATGCCAGCCATCAAGACCCTACATGACCGGATTACTCAGGCAACCAAAAATGCAGTGGTGTTAAGACGGATTTCTGAACTCTGTCCTGGTGGCGCAGAAGTTCAGAAGGCCAACCTAATTACTTGGAACAGGGTAACCTCTGGACAAGCCAGACCAATCAAGGTAGCGATCGCGGTGGTCAAGACTAGGTCTCAAGAGGGGTGAGGGTGACTGAAAGCCCGCAATGAGCACACAAAGCAAGAGCGCTTACAAACTACTCCAAACAGTTGTTATATCAAAAATATAAACACATTTATTTTAAGGCCTTTAAAACAACGACCGTAGCGAGAAAATCACAATAACACAGTATTAAGCCAACACATCCCAAATCAACACAATATATATACAAATACACAGTCGCAAGCGTTTAAAGCACGAAATATGTAGTCCACCTGAAAGGAAAGGAAAACAGGCAGTGCGATAACGCTTTTGACTCAGTTCGCCCTTAGAGGCACCTAACTAGATGGAAGTCCGAGCCCTGCGAAGAGTGGAGCCTTGTGCTCAAAGTACCTGCCACGCCGGTGCCAACGGGCAAAAGGGGAAGCTCTTCGGAGGAAGTCAGGCAGTTCGGGTTAGTGCACAGCAGAAGGAGAACAGGTTCCGCAACTCAAGCGCAGCCTCCACAGCAGGCAGAAGCAGAGCGCGAGTACGGCCAAAGGGTGCTGTTTTTACACAGCAGGGAAAAGCAATGGGATACTGCAGGAGGGCGACCAGATCCTAGCTAAGCTACTCACCGGTCCCCGAAGCAAGCAGACCCAGGCTTCTCCACGTTTGTTTCAGCAGCTGGCAGGTTCAGAAGAGCAGGGAACGCCTTGTAGTCGTGTAGAGCAAAAAGACGTCCCAATCGACGAAACCAGCACAGTTTTGTTGCCGCAGCAGGACAACGGAGCGGCCGTGTGTATTCAAGCCAAATGTACACTCCTCCCTTCAGACTTGGGAACGCCAAGTGTACGAAGCGTGGGAGAGTGACAAGGACTCGAAATACAACACAACCTGGCAGCAGTTACAGAGCAGGACTCCCTTGTAAGCTGGTCAGTCAACTGGATGGCCCAGAGACACTTCCGAAGGCTTACTTGGCAGGAGATGCTGAAGTCGCCGGGAATAGCTGTTCCTGCTATTCCAAAGGTCGAAGCACCAGTACAGGCCTTCTGGTTCGATCCAAGGAGGAAAGGGTTTCACAGGACGACAGCAGTGCAAAGGAGGATTCCTTCAGCGGGTCACCAGCGATTCCTCGGTCCAGCCTCTGGGTTGCAGGATACTTGGCTCCTGTATTCCTTCGTTCGTGAGAACTCAGGAGATCGACCTGGCAGTGGTGTTTCCAGCTCCCTCTTATCCACGGTTCCCTTCGCGCCAAAACGGAGGGGAGCCAATGGGAGATCCGCTCATCAACACACATACCATACGTGGACCAATCACGGACCACGGTGGTCCCAGGCATTCACACCACCCCAGACTCTCTGGCACCCAGGATGTGTATTGGGACCAGACATCCCAGCCCACACCCTGGAGGCACACAAACGACATGTAGAAGCCCGCGAAAGCAACCACGTTTCGCGGGAAAGTACATGCCCAAATAAGGAAGGCCCCGGGTCGCCGGACCTGGGGAAGGTGAAGGGAGCAAGCCGGTCAGTGGACAAGACAAAGGAGCCTCGCGGCCTGGCCATTTTGGGAGCCAGGCCACCATTTTGGGTTCAGAGCAAAAACGTGCTCAGAACGCCAAAAGGAGCTCAAAATAAACAATACGATCGCTGCCACCATTCGAGTCCCTGAATGACTTGCACCGATCAAATACATTCCTAAAAGAGTATCTAGGGCCTGTAGAAGGCTAGAGACCCAAGAGAGCTGTAACTTAGCTTACAGTGCCCTCTTGTGTCGTGTTGCACTAAAATGGCGACACGATTAAAGAAACTACGGGAAACCACGTTCCCCGGTACTGACTGTCTTAAGGGCATGTCAGTTTCCCCGTAAGAAAGGAGCGAAAGCCCAGAGAAGTGCGGCAGAAGGCTGTACTTCTCTGGCAAAGTCAACAACAAGGTTAAAAACAATAGCAAAAAGTTTAGGGGTTGCCACATGGAAGGAAAATTCCCTACAATAACGAAATCTTTCCTAACACTCGCCCCTCCCAGACTATGGACAGGGGGAACTAATCCACCCCTGGATGAGTCTCTTGTTCAGGTCGGTTAAACATTCTGGACAACCCATCAGCATTGCTATGTTGGACACCTGGCCTATGCTCAATAGTGAAGTCGAAGCCTTGAAGACTTATGGACCACCTAAGCAACTTTGGATTCTCCCCCTTCATGTTCATTAGCCACTTTAACGGCTTATGGTCAGTCTGCACAGTGAAGTTGGTCCCATAGAGGTAGGGCCTCAGCTTCCTTAGGGCCCACACAACAGAGAAACATTCTTTCTCTACCGTGGACCATCTGAGCTCTCTGTCCTTAAGCTGGCGACTAATAAAACCGATAGGGTGTTCCTTACCCTTCTCATCTACTTGTGATAGTACAGCTCCTATCCCAGTGTCAGAGGCATCCGTCTGCACGATAAAAGGTCTTTGATAATCAGGGGCCCTGAGCACAGGGGCCTGGCACAAGGAGTCTTTTAAGCCATTGAAGGCCTTCTCACACTCGTCGGTCCAAGTTACCTTCTTGGGTTTCTTCGGAGTTGTGAGGGCAGTCAGAGGAGCAGCTATGGTGCCATAGTCTGCTACAAAATTGCGGTAATACCCCGTGAGTCCTAAGAAGGCTCTCACTTGGGTTTGCGTAGTGGGGGTAGGCCAGTCTTGTACTGCTTGTACTTTACTGGGTAGAGGCTGTATCCTCCCTCCACCTACTTCATGTCCAAGGTAAACCACTGAGCCTTGTCCAATCTGGCATTTACTAGCCTTTATGGTCAAGTGGGCTTTCTGAAGAGCCTGGAGCACAATCCTGAGGTGTTTCACATGGTCTTCCCAGGTGGCACTGAAAACTGCTATATCGTCCAGATATGCAAGACAGAATTCGTCCAACCCATTCAACACATGATTCACAAGCCTCTGGAAAGTGGCAGGTGCATTCTTCAACCCGAACGGCATTACCCGGAATTGGTAAAGGCCGTCTGGAGTAGAAAATGCTGTCTTCTCCTTGGCATGTTCTGCTAAAGCTATTTGCCAATAGCCAGCAGTGAGGTCAAACGTGCTGAGGTACTTGGAGGCACCCAAAGTATCCACCAGCTCATCTGTTCGAGGCAAGGGGTGTGCATCTGTCTTGGTGACAGCATTCAGAGCCCTGTAATCCACGCAGAACCTCAATTCAGAAGTGCCTGCTTTTGGAACCAAAACCACTGGACTGGACCAAGGACTACTAGAGGGTTCAATCACCCCAAGGTCTAACATCTTGTTGACCTCGGTCTTAATATAAGACCATACTTTATCTGACATCCTGTATCCCCTACTTTTGGTAGGTACACTGTCTCCTGTGTCAATGTTATGTTTGCACCAAGGTGTCAAACCAGGGGACTGTGAAAACAGGGGGGAAAACTGCCTAAGCAAACTTTTCACCTCCGCCTGCTGATCAGAAGTCAGGTGAGGGGCCACTCGGACACCCTCAACGGAGCTATCTGAAGGACCGCTTTGGAACAGGTCGGGGAGAGGTTCTGACTCCTCTTCCTCAACATCTGAAGCCAGTAGCAGTGCTGCGATTTCGACTCTTGGGACGAAAGCCTTCAGCCTATTCACGTGGAACACTTTTGGAGCCTGTCCAGGCCTTCCAAGGTCCACTAAATAGTTCACCTCACCCAGGGGCTCCACCACTGTGTAAGGGCCTGACCATTTGTCCTGTAAAGCGCAAGGCCTTATTGGATTCATGATCAGGACTTGCTGACCAGGTGTAAAGTTGATGAGGGAAGCTTTCTGGTCATACCAATGTTTCACCAGCGCTTGCCCTGCCTTCAATTTATCACTAGCCAAGCCCATCAGAAGTACCATCCGTTTTCTGAGCCCTAGCACATAGTCAACTACATTGGTAGTAACAGGGGGAGTGGGCATCTCCCATCCCTCTTTGACGATGGCTAAGGGTCCCCGTACGGGATGACCGAACAGAAGTTCGAAGGGGCTGAAGCCAACACCCTCCTGTGGTACCTCTCGGTAGGCAAACAGCAAGCATGGTAAAAGAAGATCCCATTTTCTTCTCTGGGGCTCCTCCAGAGCCCCAATCATGCTCTTTAACGTTCTGTTGAAACGTTCCACCAGACCATTGGTCTGGGGGTGATATGCAGAAGAGAACTTGTAGGTGACCCCACATTCTTTCCACATAGCCTGCATATACTTCGACATAAAGTTGCTGCCACGATCTGACACAACTTCTTTAGGGAAGCCAACCCTAGTAAATATGCCGAGTAAAGCTTTTGCAACTGACTTGGCAGTTACATTTTTCAATGGGATGGCCTCAGGATACCTGGTTGCATGGTCGACCAGCACCAGGATAAACCTATTGCCCGAGGATGTTTGCGGGTCAAGGGGACCGACGATGTCGATCCCTACCCTTTCAAATGGTACCCCCACAACTGGGAGCGGTACCAACGGAGCTTGGATTGTCGCGCCAACCTTACCAGACAACTGGCAGGAGGCGCAACTCCTGCAGTGACTTTCTACTTGCACCCCCATCTTGGGCCAGTAGAAGTGCATGGATAACCTTTGCTTGGTCCTCTTCATACCAAGGTGACCAGCAAGGGGAACTTCATGCGCCAACTGCAGGAGGAAGGGTCTAACAGCAAGGGGAACCACCAACCTCCTATGGTCTCCTTCTGTAGACTCTGTGGGCTCACTATACAGGAGTCCACCTTCCCAATAAATCCTATGCTTCCCAGGAGGTTCACCCTCAAGCTGGGAGCAGGCCTGTCTCCTTAGGCCTTCCAGAGATGGGCACTCACGTTGGCCTTTACTGAATTCGTCCCTATCAGGACCTCCTTCAACTAACAAGTCTTTTAGTTCAGGATGATCGTTGGGGTCGAATACTTCAAGCATCGCCACCTCCTCGTCAGGCCCGGGCGATTGACCAACTTCCTCCACCGCAGTGGTAGGCGAGCTCGGGGGAATATTCTCTTTCCCCCGTCTTGACTTGTAGACTCCTTTCGCCTTGGGTTTCCCCTTCGGCTGGGGCGGCGTATTGGACTTGGCCAATGCTGCCCGTGCTTGAGACCGTGTGTAGGGTCTTTCGGCAGTGTCTCCTACGAGCCCTAAAGCTCTGAGATCATTACCTAATAAGACCTTTCCCGGGACGTTTCTCTGAATGCTCACTGGAATCCTGACTGCTGTACCATTTAAAGTTAGATTAACAGGGATCACAGGAAACATACGGAGGGGGCCGTCAGCCAACTTAGTGGGCATCAGAGTAGCTCTGGCAACTTCCTCTGAGTCTACCAAGGTAGAATCCACTACAGTTCGACTGCACCCACTATCCCTAAGAGCTGGAGTATCCACTCCATTGATCAGCACACTGTCTTTAAAGTAGTGCTTGGTATTATCTGGAATCCTAGCATACGCCTCTGCGACTTTAGGCTCCCAGGAACCCAGGGACACTAAAACTACCTCGGCCTCTATTCCGCTGGGAAATGAGTCCGAGGAGAAGGATGCTCCTGTAATCTCTTCTTCCTCGTAGGAGGAGAAGGCCAGATTAGCGGAGTGGACCCCCAAAGGTCTAACCTTACAACGGGGATCCCCCTTCACATGGTCAGTTGCTCCACAAGAAAAACAAGCCCCATTGGGTCGGTTTACGTAGGGAGGCTTATTGTAACCAGAGTTCTGTTTCGGAGGCTGTCCTCCACTACCCTGTGAGTTCTCTTGTGTCTTACCCTTGTTTTTCTTTTTGTGGCCCTTATGGGAAGAAGATTTAGCAGATTCCCCACCCTCCATATCTTTGGACTTTTTCCCTTCCTCCTGCTTACCAGGATGAGTTTTGTCCTTATGGGACACTCGATGTGACACCCATAAGTCTGCTGCAATGGCCAGCTTCTTAGGATCTATCTCCTTCGAATCGGCCAAATGCTGCTTAAGCTCCGGGGAAGAAGAAGCAAAAATGTGTTCCAGCATGACCAGATTGATCATGCCTTCGAAGGTAGAAACCTTATAACCTTCAACCCAGCCAGTTAAGTTTTTCAAAGATTCAGCGACATAAGATACCCAAGTACCACCTTCCTTTTTCTTATACTCTCGAAAACGCTTTAAATATTGGGCCGGAGTCTTCCCAAACTTTAAAATGAGAGTCTGCTTTAACATTGCGAAATCAGCCCGCTCAGCCTTCGACATTTCCATAATGGCACTACAGCCAGAATGGGGCAGTCTACTGAGCAACCACGCAATCTTATCAGCATTGTCAACTTCCTGGACCTCGCATGCATACTCAAACGCATTCAGCCAGTCCATAATGTCATTCCTCTCTTCATACACACTGAGCAGATCTTTTGGAAACCGTGGATGAGAGGAAGCCCCAGAACCATGTCCAGGACCCTTGGATCCATTTGCAACCTGAAGCTTGGCCAGTTCCAACTGGTGATCCCTGTCTTTCTGTTTTTCTGCCTGTTCGATTTTTAGTTTGGCTATGCTGAATTCAAGCTCCTGCTGCCTAAACCGCAGCTCTTGCTTCTTGAATTCAAGCATAGCCTCCCCATCAACACTGGCAGAGGAAACATTAGACATTACATCCTCCCTGTCCTCGTGGTCGCGATGGATCAGTGCAGCGGCAGAACCGTCGGTTCTGCCAGTGAGAGCAGCCCCACCACCTTCTGCACTGTCCTCGGAAGTTATAGCGTCAAGCTGCGCTTCTTGCCACGCCACGATTCTCTGGATCATTTCCAATTTTGTGCCTTGAGAGGAAACACCTCTCTCCGCACACATCTTTTTCAGCGTTTCTGATTTGGAAGCATTTAAAGTTAACAAGGTATTTGCTTCCATACTGTTTGATAGGACTATGGCCTTTTTAAAGTTATATTACAACAATTCACTACGTGTACTGTTTGGAATAACCCGAAATGCCCTAGTTCGAGCGCAACACTGGATACCTTCAGTCGTATCCCACCGCTGTACACCAATTTGTTAAGACGGATTTCTGAACTCTGTCCTGGTGGCGCAGAAGTTCAGAAGGCCAACCTAATTACTTGGAACAGGGTAACCTCTGGACAAGCCAGACCAATCAAGGTAGCGATCGCGGCGGTCAAGACTAGGTCTCAAGAGGGGTGAGGGTGACTGAAAGCCCGCAATGAGCACACAAAGCAAGAGCGCTTACAAACTACTCCAAACAGTTGTTATATCAAAAATATAAACACATTTATTTTAAGGCCTTTAAAACAACGACCGTAGCGAGAAAATCACAATAACACAGTATTAAGCCAACACATCCCAAATCAACACAATATATATACAAATACACAGTCGCAAGCGTTTAAAGCACGAAATATGTAGTCCACCTGAAAGGAAAGGAAAACAGGCAGTGCGATAACGCTTTTGACTCAGTTCGCCCTTAGAGGCACCTAACTAGATGGAAGTCCGAGCCCTGCGAAGAGTGGAGCCTTGTGCTCAAAGTACCTGCCACGCCGGTGCCAACGGGCAAAAGGGGAAGCTCTTCGGAGGAAGTCAGGCAGTTCGGGTTAGTGCACAGCAGAAGGAGAACAGGTTCCGCAACTCAAGCGCAGCCTCCACAGCAGGCAGAAGCAGAGCGCGAGTACGGCCAAAGGGTGCTGTTTTTACACAGCAGGGAAAAGCAATGGGATACTGCAGGAGGGCGACCAGATCCTAGCTAAGCTACTCACCGGTCCCCGAAGCAAGCAGACCCAGGCTTCTCCACGTTTGTTTCAGCAGCTGGCAGGTTCAGAAGAGCAGGGAACGCCTTGTAGTCGTGTAGAGCAAAAAGACGTCCCAATCGACGAAACCAGCACAGTTTTGTTGCCGCAGCAGGACAACGGAGCGGCCGTGTGTATTCAAGCCAAATGTACACTCCTCCCTTCAGACTTGGGAACGCCAAGTGTACGAAGCGTGGGAGAGTGACAAGGACTCGAAATACAACACAACCTGGCGGCAGTTACAGAGCAGGACTCCCTTGTAAGCTGGTCAGTCAACTGGATGGCCCAGAGACACTTCCGAAGGCTTACTTGGCAGGAGATGCTGAAGTCGCCGGGAATAGCTGTTCCTGCTATTCCAAAGGTCGAAGCACCAGTACAGGCCTTCTGGTTCGATCCAAGGAGGAAAGGGTTTCACAGGACGACAGCAGTGCAAAGGAGGATTCCTTCAGCGGGTCACCAGCGATTCCTCGGTCCAGCCTCTGGGTTGCAGGATACTTGGCTCCTGTATTCCTTCGTTCGTGAGAACTCAGGAGATCGACCTGGCAGTGGTGTTTCCAGCTCCCTCTTATCCACGGTTCCCTTCGCGCCAAAACGGAGGGGAGCCAATGGGAGATCCGCTCATCAACACACATACCATACGTGGACCAATCACGGACCACGGTGGTCCCAGGCATTCACACCACCCCAGACTCTCTGGCACCCAGGATGTGTATTGGGACCAGACATCCCAGCCCACACCCTGGAGGCACACAAACGACATGTAGAAGCCCGCGAAAGCAACCACGTTTCGCGGGAAAGTACATGCCCAAATAAGGAAGGCCCCGGGTCGCCGGACCTGGGGAAGGTGAAGGGAGCAAGCCGGTCAGTGGACAAGACAAAGGAGCCTCGCGGCCTGGCCATTTTGGGAGCCAGGCCACCATTTTGGGTTCAGAGCAAAAACGTGCTCAGAACGCCAAAAGGAGCTCAAAATAAACAATACGATCGCTGCCACCATTCGAGTCCCTGAATGACTTGCACCGATCAAATACATTCCTAAAAGAGTATCTAGGGCCTGTAGAAGGCTAGAGACCCAAGAGAGCTGTAACTTAGCTTACAGTGCCCTCTTGTGTCGTGTTGCACTAAAATGGCGACACGATTAAAGAAACTACGGGAAACCACGTTCCCCGGTACTGACTGTCTTAAGGGCATGTCAGTTTCCCCGTAAGAAAGGAGCGAAAGCCCAGAGAAGTGCGGCAGAAGGCTGTACTTCTCTGGCAAAGTCAACAACAAGGTTAAAAACAATAGCAAAAAGTTTAGGGGTTGCCACATGGAAGGAAAATTCCCTACAATAACGAAATCTTTCCTAATAAGTGGCACACCTGGAGACAGCTAAGGCCACACAGAAAAGATATGCTGATCATCACCGGAAAGAGGCCCCAAACTACCAAGTAGGCAACTCTTCATGGTTAGCATTTAAGTACATCACATTAAAGGGAACCAACAAATTCCAACCCAGATTCCTAGGTCCTTTCACAATCGAAGCTGTGGTCACCCCTGTGGCCATGAGCTTGACTTTACCTCTGCACATGTGCATACGCCCGGTATTCAATGTTTCTCTCTTGAATCCTGTGCACCCAGGAACTAGGATACTAACACCTCCGGCCCCTATAATAGTAGAGGGTGATGAACCAGAATAAAAGGTTAAACAAATCCTATATTCTAAGATCGTAAGAAAAATTCTATACTACCTAGTGGACTGGAAGGGATATGGACCCCAGGAAAGGTCTTGGGAGCCGAGCAACAACATCCATGACCCTAGGTTGCTACGCAAATTCCATTGAGACAATCCCACCAAACCAGGTCCTGGGAACACACCTTTGGATGGGGTCTTGAGGGGGAGGACTGTCATGGGTTCAGGACTGAATAACACATCAAGGTTACTTCCATTTCTAATTCACAGTGGTAGAAAGGAAGGCCAAGCAGGAGCATTGTGGGTGAAGGCCTGGCAAGCCAGGAACAAAACATCCATCATTTCTTCCCATAGGAATCCCAGTGCCCATAAGTTATAATGACACTTCCTGTTTCCACCAACATGGGTTCTTTGGTGCCAGTCCAGTTTTGTGCTGCGTGCTCTAGTCTCTGGGTGTGGCTACCTATATAAGCCACGGCCAGAGAATTTACCATGCTCAGTGTGCTTTCCGTAGCCTGAGGCACACACTTACCTGTTCCCGGACTCCTGATTAATCGACCAGCGTTTAGCGGCCCCGCACCCCTCTCAGGCACTCTCCTGTGGTGTTTGCGTACCTGAAAGAGAAGAAGAGAAGAAGTCAGATCGCTGCTGAGGCTCCGCGCTTTCATACTTACATCTCTGGTGACCATGTGCTGCAAAACCATTCTGCAGGACTCCAGCTGATTCCGCCTAAAGCGCTGACTCTTCAGGGTGCTCCCGCTCCATCTTCATTCAGCCGCCGTTCACCATCCAGCTCCATTGCAACTCCTGAGACGTGCAAAAAAAGGAGAAAGAACTGAGCAAACAGGTTAGAACTTTAACACGTAGCTCCTGTGTAAATTCCATTGAACTTTACAAACTTACCTGAACAATCTACACACCTTATCTCAGTGAAGCAACTGGGAGGTCGCGAAACCGAACTTACCCATACCGGATACAATGATTTCAACTGTGTTCAGCACCTCTTCTGCAGCATAGAGGGACCAGTGCTGTAACTGGCAAGAGAGTGCCAGCACTCTAATCCTGGAGAGTGAAATACAGCAGCCAATTCGCTGCAACCTGACATCAGCCCATTCGAGGCAGTGGCCGCAGCGAGTACAAATTAACCCCACAGAGAGTGGAACCAGACCATACCGCCCCTGCAGATACAGGAGGGAGAGCCCAGCATACTAAACCACAAGGTGAGCCATCCCTTCCTAGCACCACTACCACCACAGCATTCCAGTACTTAGGGGGTTTAAGAAGGGGTGGGGGTTTCCAGGGCCAATTTCCGGCATTACCCTCAACTTATCACTCTCTTTCCGGTTAGCCTCCCCATCACCCCAGGTGGAGTAGAAATCCGAACTGGGACCAGAGGGCTTCATCGCTCCTGCGGAGACTAAGGTGAGCGTGACATGCGAGGTGCAGAGAATTGAAACAGCACATTTTTGATCTTAAGTCTCAAGAAAAATAGCATTGTACCAGGTTCACTGAAGCTGAATTTGGTCATGGCTCTAGCCAATTAAATTTGTCAGCAGCTGTCCACATGGCCTGCAACTATTCACACATGTTCTCACCCACAAGAGAACATGTGTGAGGGACAAAATGGCACATACCAGAATGCATACTGTAGTTCTTTAATAATTATGAAATCTATAAAGGAGGGGATTGTTGCATAGAAGATCATTTGGAGGCAGTGCATGATATATTGAAGAACCTTCAGATTCCTACGGAACAATACAGACAGTATTTTCACTGGACTCTAGATGCAGCTTTTGCTAGTTTTATCCGTGGTCTGAATGAACAGGAAAATGTGTCATGGGCAGACTTTGAGAAAGAAATTAGACACCAATTCTCGCCTTATTAGTCTATACAGCAACTCAAAAAAGCTGCTTATAGCATGGCTGCACAACACCATGAATCTCCTCACCAGTTATTTCAAAGCTTAAAAAGGGTATTCTCATGTTTTGATGTGACCTTTAACCCAAAGTCCGTAGAATTTAAAACTGCGTATTTCTATGGGCTCCAAAAAGAAATTGTCTCCCAATGAATCTGTGAATTTGACAGGGAGAACCCATTAGCATGGATAATTGAACAGGCGACCAAAGGGTATGAGATGATATTTAATCAGAAAGAGGAGGGGCCATTAGATATGGAGACGAAATCAAAACCTAAGGCATCCACATGAGCGATTTTGGAGGTAAAATCTGTTAAGATTCTGCTTGAATCAGCCCAAACTCAGCTAAAGAATGACAAGACACATAATCAAAAGTGCGTGGCTCCACAGAGAATACCACCCCAGGCTGCTAGCTTCCACTCCATTGATCCCAGCGACAGAAATGTGTACATTAGTCCCTGTTACCTTAGTATTTGTCCCAGCGTAGGGTTTCGCCATGATATGCCAGGCCTGAATAAAAGTCAAAATCAGATGTACAGCGGCCTATTACAGACATTAAGGGCCCAGAGTAGATTTGACCCAAACACAATGGTGTATCACAACCAAGAAAGACCAATCTGTGTGGATAGATTCATTTTAAATGGAAATCAGCATAGGGATCAGTTTCCACCAAATGAAAGGCAAAATATGAATTATGTAACTTGCCAATTTAGTCAGTCCCCACCACGGGTTGACCATGGTCAGAGGATGTTCGCACCATGTTCTCTACCTCTTATGTCACGATAATTCAGGGGAAACACAAACAGAAATCAATCTCCTGAAAGGAACTAGAACAGTCCTAATCAGGGTGAATTTATTTATTTCTGGCCCAGACCACAAAGATAGGAATTCAGAGACATGGACAGGTTTCAGTGCTTTGAGGCCCAAGTTAAAATGTTTTCTGATCAAATAGGAACATTATATACAGTTCAAAAGAAACAACCAAATGAAGGTGCAGAAGGTCATAGGATTTATCTTGCACATAACGACAAGTGACTAGCTAATCGCATCTGCCATAATCAAAACAAAGATGCCCATGAATCACTTTTGAAGAAAAATACTGAATTGCTTGCTGATTTAAAAAAAGAAAACAAAAGAATGAAAGTGAAGTAGGAAATTATAAAGCACTCGAAAAGGGAGTGTGGTTTAACTTGGAGTTGGAAGAGACCATGCAGGTGTGTGAAGATGAAGAGCAAAAAGGAGAACATGAACAAGAAAACCACAAAGAATATAGGGGTAGATTTAAAAAGAATATGTAATGTGAAGATGAAACACAAAATGAAGAGTCAGGATCAACAGATAGTTTACCCTCACCTGATTATCAAAATAATGTTGATACCCCCACAGGAATAACAATTCCCCAAAAGTCAGGTGCAGGTCAGTCACCTGAGATTATTTTAAACCACAGATATTCCAAGAGGTAGAAATGACAGGCACTGTAAGAAATGCAGATAAGTGCCACACACCGGAAACTGATATGCTGACACATGACACTTGTGAAAAGATACAGCCAATAGGTTCCAGAGTGTAAGTAAGAAGAGATAACCCAGGCAATGGGAAAAGAACAATGAGTAGTTGCGGTGTTAACACTGGTCCAAAATCTGAAAAGCAGTCTGTGGCTACACTTCAAATGTGTTTTGTGCCCAGAAAAATAGACAATGAAATTCAAAAATCAATGGGAAAAAATGAGGGTACAATGTCATTGTATATGCCCCTTTACCTAGAAAACAGCCAGGCTGATCTGAGAAAAGTAAATCCTGAGATCTGTAACAATTTGCACATTCTATGCATACTAGAAGAATTTAAGGACAGATAATATGCTCCCATCAGTGTTGAAGAGAAATGTAATACGTTTGCTATGATTGACACAGGTGCCCAAGCAAAAATAATGTCAAAGGAACTAATGAAAAGTATCATTGAGGGGAGATCCTCACAAACCTATGTAAAGGTGAGGCAAAATGAAAGCCCCATGCACAACTTCAACAGGCGAAGAAATACCTATCGAAGGTGTCACTGAGGTTGACATAAAGCTAGTGAGGCCTAGGATGAGACAGGAAATGTTCGTCACACCCATTAATGAAATACCCTTCCTCATAGGGATACATTGCCTGAAGAGACTGTTGCCCCTCATTGACGAGGTAAATGGCGTGTTGTGGTTCTTAGCCAAAAAAACATTGAAACCTAAGAAAATACTGACCCAAAGCAAACGCATAAAAGAATGCCACGCCATTGCTAAATCAGAAAGTGCAGTGGAAGTATATCTTCAGAATGTATACGCGCCTAGGGGCACTGTCAGTCTCATGTATCAGGATGAAATGTGAGGAGAAAAAGAGAAGCAATCTTTGGAGATTTTTTGGACCCTAATGAAAATTACAAACAGAAATAGATGAAAACACATTGTGTTTTTATCTAAATGTAGAAAAATACAAAGCAAATATTACTCCAGAGTCAGATCTGGAAAAATACATTTCAACAATTGCAGAAATACACATAGGAGAAGGGCAGCAATGGATACCTATCCATGTGAATGGGCATTCTGAAATGATTGAAGACACTTTGGAGCTTGAAAACAAAAGGATTTTCATTAATGAAAAAGTGCTCAGGCGAATACTTGACAGAGAAGAGGTCCCAAATTTTAAAATAAAAAATTAACATATCTTTGGCTTAAACGACCCTGAATTCGGACAAAGAATTGTAGGAAGATGCATGCTAAAGATTACAATTGGCTCTACAAGCATTCATCACAATATGCCGATTGTGAATGGAACACAAAACTAATTCTATTTGGCAAATGACATCATGCACAGAAAGTGTATGGTTTAGACTTTGTAAATCAAAAGGTCTGGTCCAGGTTGGGTGGAGTTGCACCTAAATTTGAAATAAGATACAAGCTTACTATTGTGCTCAAATGATGCCATATGCAATTGAAGTTCAAGTGATAAAGGACGTTATCATTCCCGCATTTACCAGATAATTTACAATAGCATTACAATACAGGAAGGGACAACAGATGAAAAATAACCAGATGCATTTGTGTGCCTAAATGAATCCATAAAGCAGCAAGGATTAGAATGCAAATATATACCATTGTTAGAGATTGGGGATGGGCCCATTGAAATCATGTTGGACAATAAAGGGTGTCAAGACATTCATTTGGAAGAAAATACAGCATTAGGAATGGCAGGACAGGGATCTTACTACACTGTTGATTTCAGTAATCCAGTGATTGTAAATATTCCTGAAAGCGATGTGACTGCAAAGGGTGAATAATTAAAAGAATCATTGGACTCTAATCCAAAGGGAATCTTTAAAGTTCAGTCTGTGTACCCTAATGAGCCAAGTGAAATAATATGCTGTCATCAGTATGATTGTGTCCTATTTGAATTAGGAGAATCTAAAAGAGAAAAGCAGCATATTGAAGAGAAGGTCAATATTCCAAATAATTTGAGGGTAGCAGCTTTCCAAAGAGTCACTACCTCACAGTTAGATGAAAGCACAGAAGTCCCTCCTTTGTTACATCATACCCACAATGCCATAAGTGCAGGCCAGAGAGGTTCCCAGAAAACTTTGGAAATTGTAAGAGATGATTCCCATATGGGCCACATAGGTCACAGCATGTAGAACTCTACACCAAGGGATGCTTAGTGTGAGCGCAATTTCATCCTGCTTCCCCGACTCACAGAGCACCATTAATGAAAAGAGGTTTGACACTCCCATTGTCTGATCTGCAAATCAATTTTGTCGGGCTGTGCAAAGGTCAGCATGAGGCAACAGGTATATGTTGATGGTCATTTGTTTAATGTCCAAATGGTTGGAATGTATTGCAGCCCCAGACTGCAGTTCCCAAACTGCAGTCACATAGTCAATTATATCTTTTCAAGATTTGGTTTGCCTCAGAGAATAAAATCTGACCATGGAAGTCATTTCACTAGTGCAGTAATGATACAAAGGTGGCAAATCTTGGATGTGAAAAGGAAGTTGCACATTTCATACTGGCCCTCCTCTTCAGGGGAGTGGAACAGTGTAATAGATCAGTAGTTGACATGTTAAAGATGTTTGTAGCTGAATCAGGATCTAGCTGGGATCTGCAACTTCGTTTGGTTAATGGCTCTCAGGTCAACACCATATAGATCGACAAATGTCAGCCCTCACAAGCCCTTACAAGATTTTGAAAGGTAGGAACATGGTTTTGCCACAACACCTACTTTACAGAACAAATGAACAGGTCCTTGTAAATGCATCCACAATCCATGAATATGTGGAAGTGCGGAGAAAGCACTTGCAATATGCTTTTGCATTTGCGCAGCAACATTTGGAAAACGCTGCTGACAGTGCTAATTCAGATTATGACAGGAAAACACCTGTGAGAGAATATGAGGTAGGCAACCAGGTATATAAGTTTAAGTTTGGAAAAAAGTAAACATAAAAACTCCAAATTCCGTGCATCATTGTGCGGCCCATTTGAGATTGTAGTTAATGTTTCACCTGTAGTCTACAGAATCATCAACAAGGAAGGAGAGTTAACAGTGGAACAATGTGTCCATGTTAACCAGATTAATCCCATTTATCCAACACATGAAGTAAAAAGGCTCAAACAAATTGGAGAAACGAGGGAGTGATTAATGTAGTTATGTCCTGGAAATAAAGCGCTTGCATATCAAATAGAATCACCATAGCAGGTAAGTAGGTGTAAATATGTTTTAAAATATCAACTTGGAGTGTAAATATGTAAAAACGAGAGACACATCAGGTGAGTTATTGTGTATATCTTTATAATGATATGTGAAGAAAGGACAGATCAAACAGGTGAGTACATACATGAAAATATGAACCCAAAGTGTTCAAGAAGTACATACAAATATACATAGATAATTAAGAGAAGGGGGTATTTAAATAAGTAAATAATTTCAAAGTATGAGAAAATAAATGTAAGAAATGAGAAAGATGGAATGTAGTATCACAGGGTGAAAATGATTAGATTAGCTTTGATTTTTTGAACAAAAGCGAATTTTGCAGCAATGTTTAGTTAATTAGTATTATTTTTCCATTAGATGCTGTGTTGAAATTGGTTGTGTTTAAAGTATATACCTGATAAAGTGCTCTGCTATACTTTTGTACTCAATCCATGTTGTTTGCAGATGGACCTGATGAGGTGTCCTCACTGCACAGTATTGTATTTTTGCGTAAAATCTGCATTTCAGATATCCAAATGAACAGGGAAAAATTAATGAATTGGTGTACTTTATTCTTATTTTTTTGTACTCTTTGCTCTAGAATTTAACTGATTATCCCGCCAGTGCTATGGAAATTGGAGTGCACCAGATTTCCAGAGGACCTTGTAAGTGGAATCCCCTGGAAAAGACCCTCTGGACTGTAAAAAGGGGTGAAGATGGTAGCCCCAGAAGGAAGCCCCGCTTGCAAAAGAAAGATGAAGTAGCTGCGTCCCATTTATGGTGGAATGATACAATACTTTTTGGGGTCCTTTTTGGTGCTGATAACTACGCTGAACAATCTGTGTATCAATTTTGTGGAAGGACAAATTCTGATAAAACCAGGAACAGTTTCAGAAATTGCAGTGAAAGAATCACTGGGTTTTATACTAGGGAATAGAAGACTTTTGTATCATAACATTTATACTAGCCTAAACCCGGATTTGGTGATTGAAAGATTTCTTAATGTATCAATAATAAAATCAGTGCAAGTGGAGGAATGGGTGCGGTCCCCTAGAGAGGGAGCTCGAAAATCAAATAAAGAGGTGTTGCTGCAATTAGTGAAAACCTTTATGAGTTCATCTAGTATCAAGAAAAGAAGGGAGAAATGAGTGGTGACTCTTTTGGTTGCAACAATTGTAATGACCATAGTTGGCGTTGTGCGGGGCATGAAAATATCAACAGCTAACACTGTATCTGTAAACACATTAGGTAGCAACGCACATGAATTGAGAAATGACCTGAGAATGTTGCAATAATTCTTAGATGGACTTATGGATGAACAAGAGTGAAGTGATTTGTTACGTGATTCAGACAATTTTAACAATCAATGAGCAGGCCCCAATATTAGAACGTAGCACCAATATTGTTGTAATACATGATAAACTGCTGCATGACATTTTGAACCTGGTACATCCATTAGAAACTATTCGGACACATTTTATACGTAAAATTCAAAACACAGTATCTCAATAGATTGAAGGCCATACACACCTGTACTGTGTGTCATCTCACATTATTTGTCAGATGACGGCATGAATTACACAAAGAGAGGTGGACATAATTTAGGAAGAAATTGCATTTGAAATGTGGAGTGCAATCCCATTGTACATTGTTATAGAGTGAATGGAAATGGGTTTTCTGCGATGCATTACATTTGCTACTCTACAATTGATTTATCAAACTAAATTAGTTCATAATGTAGGTTTTTGGCAAACAGATAACTATGTGAAAAATGTGACTCCTGAAATGGTGGTGTTTCAAGTGTGGGAACCTGGCTTGTATCAGATCCCAAAATTGTATGTCCAGGGAAGCCATGTATGCCTGATGCATGGGGTGCCATTTGGGGGTGCCATTTGCGGGTTGAGGACAGACCAATGGATCTCAGAAGGATGTGAAGGATCAATAAATAACCCGAAGAATTAAGAGTGGACCCAAGCCAGATTAATTAAGCACAGGCTTTTGGTGAGTACTTTGGTAACAAACTATACTATCACCCATCTTAATCATGGTTCTTTTATTGTGTTCTACATATCTGTCCCTAAAGAAACAGTGGTCTCAGTTGGTGGGTTGACTCGTTTTCATGCAGATGGTGACTTATGGGAGGGGAAAGTAGAGAACATTGATCAGAAAAATAAGTTTCCCATTGACCCAGACATTGAATATTTACTAAGACACAAACATGTACACACAATTAGGATGGATTTAAATAAAAATAATATTACTATGAGTGACTTAGGCCTGACAGAAACAGACATGTTTCTTTGGGGGACCTAGATGGAGAGAGGTTAAGTGATTCTGGTGATTTCAATATTGATTATTTTGATTTGGTTGACCACAATTACAGTTAAAGTGCATATGATGATGTTCGCTTTAGTGACATTAAGGAAAGCGAAAATCCAATTGGGCAAAGCACACATATATTAAGTTTCTTTTCTTTTTCTGCAGTGATTTTTGTTATGTCCCAGCAGGAAAAAAGGAGGGAACTATAGGGAGAGGTGACTCCGAATTTTAACACTGACTCCACATTTTAGCCAGGCTCCACATTTCAACAAGGATGAAAGATTGAATCTAGTTGATGTCAATCCTGTGGATGTGCAAAACACATGGCTGATAAAAAATAAATTTGAATTTGATGCTGCACAACATAGATTTTACTCCATATCACAATAACGGACTGAAATGTTGTGGGGCATAAGACTAACATATACTAATTTACCTTATCGATCTAACTTATAACATATTCCCTATTAACATTCAGACCAAATCAGTCCATGATTGTTCTGTGCAAACTTTGCTGCAGATTGATAACTGAATGTTCAGGCATTTGGGATGTGATGAGTTAATTTGAAATGCAGGAAGAATAAACATGAAAAGTAGATCAGTTCTGCTGTCTTTATGGAGCTTGAAATGAGTCCATTGTAAGTTTGCAAAATTGGAATAATGTAACACTCTCATCCGTTTTGCTGCCATTTCAAGCAGCTTGGAATAATCACGTGCTTGAGAGTGAATGACAAAGGGAGGTGGTTCTGAAGGAATTATGCCACTGGAAGAGGCAGGCATTTCTATATTTTATGAAAGTAAAATTTAAAATATGGGCAGTCTTATTTCAGAAGGTTTAAGTAGCACAACACAGAAGGGATGGCTCTCTCTGGCTCCGGGGCTGGTAGTTGTCTCAGATGAGTTTGCAATCTCCGCCACTCTTTATCTCTGGCTGACCTTCGGGGTGTCTGACAAGTGCTGACAGCGAGGCTGGGAAAAATACTTTGGGCCTCATCATGAGTTGGACGGTAACGCCAGCGCTATTAGCGCCGGCGCTAATAGCCCTACCGCCAAACCCCCGGTGCTATTAGCGCCGGATCACAGGTTTGGCGGAAGGGTTATTGCCCATTTCCCATTGGGCCCATTCGGGAATTCCTCATTCCCCATTGGGCCCAATGGGGAAAATTCATGCTATTACCGCCAGCGGATTTCCTGCCGGCGGTAATAGCGCAACATTTTGGCAGATTTCCCCCCAGCTTGGAGCTGGGGGGAAATCTGCCAAACCCTTGATATGAGGGACCATTAAATGCGACGGTAATAGCACTACCGCCGCATTTAAGGGTTAGCGCCGAACTCGTGATGAGGCCCCTTGTGAGCTGTTCTAAGCATGAAGGGGAGAAGGAAGAGAAAGGAAGATCCAGTATGAGCGCTGTCCAGACAGCAAGGGTGGGGGTGTTTTACAACAGCCAACCTGAAGGGGAATCCTTAACTTTGCTGTGTTAAAGAACACGCTGAATCGGACATCTTCTAGTTTAACATGAAATGTGTAATTGAGGTGCATGTAACCTTGAGATCGGTCGGGGTTGGATGCCAGTGAAGGAAATGTTTGAGGGAAAAAAGACTGAAGATTATTTTTCTGAAATAACCCTTGATTTTTCTCCCCTGAACATTTCTGACTTTGACCCTACCACCACCCACAACTTACATTGCAGTGGCATACTTCTCTGTGTGCCGCTGACTCGCTGTGTCCCTGCCACTCCTGTTCCCTTTCACTTCCATGATCGGGAACCGGCACCACAGGGTCCTTTCATTTCTCCTGCTTTTTTTTTTTTTGCTTTTTGGGATTGGCTGCGGGGACCACCCACAGAACCCCCGCTCACAATATAGTGAACAAGGGTGCAGCGACACCTCTGCAGCCCTTATCACTGAATGGGGGATTTGGACGATCTTCCATTTGTTTTTTTCTTGCAGGCTTTTTGGGTGATTCCTGGAGATCACAAGTGTAGATAACGATTTTGTACGGGTTTCTAAATATCAGGCAATCCAAAATATGTTAACTCCCCATTATACTGAAGTGAACTGTATTTACTTATGCAGAATTAATTGCAGAAATTATGAATTCAAGGATTTGAAGTTATTGCTTACGTAGCTAAGTTGCTCAAGGTCTTTGTGTAGTGTTATTTGCCAAGTTAGAGGTGGGAGAGAAGGCTACAGTAATTCTCTGGACTTCTGGAGGGTTGGGATGGGAGAGAGCAAACATGTTCTAAATTTTGCTGCTGGAATCGTAACCGCATTGTATTATTTTAAAATAGTGTGAAATTCAGCATGGGAATGTGAACAAAGACACTTACCTTATTATTGCATTACATGTGCTGCTTTATTTTACTAATAAATCTCAATCCCCTATAAATTGCTTGCAAAGAAACACATCCACTCTGGTATTTATTTATATGGCCTTGTTTCTTGTGTTATCAAGCAGGGGTGAAGTAAGTGATAATTGCATTTTACCGCAGGAAGTTGTCAGGGGGGAAATTCTGCCGGGGTCGGCCGGGCCGTCCGCAGACCTCTGGGCAGGGAGGCCCCAACTCCTCCCGTATATCCCAAAAGAGATAGAGTATGAGACACACGCAAGAAGCAAGGTGATTCTGCTGTTTATTAGACAAAACGGCAGGGATGGGTCAAGGATCGTACGCGTCCGTCCTGACACACACACAATCGCGGGGCTCGCAGGCCGTTTTTACCTTAGTATGACGCGCTACTTGCGTCACCTTAGAAAGTTTAGCAAAAAACCTATTTCCACTCTGGATTGGTTACTCGAGTGGTAGGGTTAGTATAGCATACATATAGAGAACGGTGTTAGTGGTTGAGGGTTAGTCAGGTGATATACTTGGGCTGTCCCTTCAATTTGATACATGAAAATTGTTACATGAAGACCTCTGGGGATTGGTCAATGTTAATGGCGTCAGTGATAAGAACCCCATGTTCTGATTGGTCCGCTCGTGAGCCTCCCAGTCTGGGACTATCGCTGTTCCCAGCTCGCGGTGCACCTGTCATTTGCAACAATGTTTTACTATGGGTAGGTGTAAACAATGTGAGGATTTATTCGTATGTTGGGAGGTCGACTACTCCCACTGCTGCAGATGTTCATTGAGTCTTTTAATTGTATCTGCCTGTGTCTTGAAACGTGGGATTCAGGCGTCTCCTTCCTCCTGGGCTTGGCATCCTGTCAGGTTTGGCTTTGTCACTTAAGGTGGGACCGTGTTTGAGGCAGAATTCAGCACAATTAATATTGTTTTTCCCACTGTGTGCCTTGTTTATCTTGCAGGTGCGACCTTGGCGTTGGCTTGCGGCGTGCGAGATTGCAACATCGTGCCCTTAGCTGTGTGCTTTCGCCGGGCTCATTCTGCTGGGTCAGCAACCGAGCTCTTGCTCATTCAATGTTCATGGAAGCTTTTGCTTGCGGCCTACCTGGGCCTGGTGCATAGGTGGAACCGTTTGATGTAGAGCGCTTTAGGTTACGGTATCATATTGCTCTATCCCCAGTATCGTGTCTCCGTTATATTCTTCATTATAGTACATGGTTTTTTGGAAGTAGCGCGAGCAAGCCTTTTTAGATAAGTTCATTATGCGTCTTGCGTTTCTGCATTTTGAGAGCCTATATGGAAAATAATAAAGATGCACGTCCGTAGGTATGTCTGTCGCCTACGTCATAGCACTGAGTATGTTCTTCGTGTGGATTGGTGTGGGAGTGTCCGGTGTGCATGTTTGCACAGGTGTGCTGACCGTTGGCTAGGTCGTCATGGCATCTCTAACGACGTGTAGGTTTAGTCGAGTTGATCCATGCCGCAGGTGTCGGCATGGGCAGGGCGGGCTGCTGGGCAGGTAGGTGGACACATCCGTATGTTCCTCTACCAGGGTATTTGGTCGTCTGGTAGGTAGGCAAACTCCTCTCGTGGCGGGTGTCTAGGCCGTGATCCTCTAGGCCAAGCGCGAGAGGGGAAGGGCGGGAGCCTGTTCTTCCATTCTCCCACTTCAAAGTATTTCATTTTATTACATGTGGTATAATGAAAAGCAAATATAGTCACTGCAAATTGTGTTCTTCTAAGAGGCTCTGAATGAATGTTCATGTTTGGTTTACATGGTAAATGTACTCTAAGACACAGCTAAAAGGGCATAACATGGTATTGTAAATAAAATACTACAAGGGCAAAATTCATCATTTAGAGTGTACAAAGTTCAGTGTTTGCCTACCGTTAGTGACCAAGGTATAAGATTGTTAGGCAGTACTCTGAAGATAGACTCACCACTATACCACAAAATACCAAAAATACTACCAACCAAATGTACCACAACATTCCCAAAATACCACCAATCAAAAATACCACCAAAATACCTCTAACAGATGGGATGGGCTCAGGAGGAGCCACCAGAAATGTATAAACCAATGAGGAGACCAACACTTATGTAATCTCTATATTTCTTCAGATATTAACCAATAATAACTACCTATATTTTTTGTAACCAATATCATATTGTGATGTTATTGCTGATGTATTTTTAGCACAAAATCTGCTCACACTCTTTGTGATTTTCAGAGCTACTTGTATGCCATCCCGGCCATTATTTTGTCTTTTGAATAAATCTGGAATTATTGTGCGCTTTAAATACTCCATTATTAATTATTGTTATTTGTATTAGTGCAGCAAAATGGGACCATCTAGCCACTTGAAACACATCTGCAAAATATAGGTCGAATAATATGTGCATGAGCACACACCCTTGTTCAAGGCCATGCGCTACGTTAATCCTTCTCTTATAGAACTTTGCACTTATACTGAGGTATCACTGTACAAAGTCACTACTATTTTTAATGATCCCTGTGGTATACCCCTGGCACACAATTTTCTCCAAAATATATTTCTGTTGGCACAATTGAAGGCTACTGAACAGCCAATGAAAATGTAAAACACATTGTGTTTCCAACCTTTCATAGCCTTCTGCATTGTCCTTCAAAACCAAAGCTAATACACAGTTGCAGGCCTGTAACATGTCTGAAAATGTAAAAGAATGTCCTCTACCCACCCATTTAGTTCTTTTAGATGAATTTTAATAAACAATTTTCCAGGTCCTGTCAATAAGATGATCATTTTAATTTTCGCATCAGGTTCCCATCCTTTTTATCTTATGTAAATTGGTATTAGTGTGCCTCTCTTCAATGAAGAGGGAATGCCTCCTAATTTCTCTCCAGTGCAACAATTCTGCCCATCTATATTTAGCCGCCTTTGAATATGAATTGCATAATCCATCTGGGCCTGGGGATTTGAATTCTTTAATGTGCTAGTGTCACACCAGAGTTCATTCAGTATTCCTTTGCATTACACAGTTTCAGTAACAAAAACAATCTGGCTACTCAGTATTAGTTTTGTGTTTATTTTGAGTCCAGCTACTGGTAACAGTGATATATCACAGAACATGTTTCCATTCATGATTTAATGTAATGTTGTTTGCTAGATTTCACACACTTTTGTTGCTTTTGCAATTGATAATTTTACACATGTTTTGCCAACTGCTTATATCCCTTTGTTTTTTTGTAGAACATTAGCCAGTTCTTGGAAAACTGCTTATATTTGCTAGCCATTACAACCATCTATTCAGAAATATGAATGTTTCACAGATATCCATGCATCTGTCATTTCAGTACTGGTCTTTGTTCTACGAGTCAGGCAAAGCTGAGTTTACACAACATTATTGTTTTTCTCACTGTTATCCGTACCCATATTTCTGTTTCACTTAGCATGGACTGCTGAGCGCTTAGAATGGCTTCATAACTAGCCAGAAGAGTCAGAGAGTGGCCTCCTCAAATTTACAATTTTTGTACAATGCAATTATATTTATAAAGTGCTTCAAATTACTCTAATTAGTTAGTCTATCTTATTAAAGTACTGATAAAGTGATTGTTCGCTTGACTGATCTTAGCTTTCCTTAACAGGCAAGATTGTTTCTGAGGCAGAAAATCATTAACCCATGACAAACTCAGTGGGTAATGGCCACTCTCCACGGAAAGAGGCACTTTTATTGAACAAGCTTCACCAAACTCTTTTTACAGTAACACATATTTAATTAATACAAAACATTGATTGATCAGTTACCCTCATGCAGTGTGCTGGAGTACGATTATGTGTTATCCTATTTAACAATCATAGTTGCCATTCTTTCAGATATCATAAACACTTCATACCTTTACTGTCATAATTGTTTTGCAATATTTCCAGAGGGTCAAGACTCCATTCTATATCCATGTAATTCCTCTCCCCTGCCTCGTGATATGTGGCAGGGAATATTGCATTCAAACCACTGATCAATATGATTGGAGTTGCCTTTATCAATAATACACCACTATTCAAAACTTCTTCCGAAGCCTCTTTGATGTTTCACATTTCTACTTACCAGGATGATCAGAAACATTAATCTATACAATCTTCTATCCATGCTGTAGCTACTTTATCTGCAACATATTTACTGCCAACGAATGCCCAATCTTGTTTCCTAAAACTATTTCTAAAATGATTTCTTACTCAAAACAATTAAACCTCCCCTGTGTCTTCGGACCTTACTTTTAAGGTTTGGTCCTATTATAATATAAAATCCATCAAAGAACGGGACATTGCATAACTAACTTTCCTGCAGAGTAATATTAATAATATCCCCCGTGAAGTCATACGGTGCTCTGTCTAGAAGGAAGTGTGTATGGCCTCAGGTGTTCTATAATGCATTAGTCACATGCTTTTTTAGGTTTGTAATGGTAGTCTTATAATAAAATCCTAGTTTTAAATGTAGCTGGTATCCAATTCTACAATTTTACTTTAATCTCATTGAGACTAACATAGCCAAGATGGGATAGTTGTATGCATTTATTGTTCACTTGTTAGGCGCTTATACAGCAAGTTCTTACTGTTTCAAAGCACCCACAGGGCAAAAGAAGTTAACAAGGGAGTGATACATATTGAATACACAACAGAGGAGGGGAGAGGAAAAAGAACAGACCTATTATGCCTTGTGAGTTTTCAGAACGTGCACGTGCAGCAAGTAAGAGGGCAGATTGGTAGGTGCCGGAGTGTTCGTGCTCATGACTGAGCAACAGATGAAGTGCATGGTGTGGTAAGTCGGTCAAGTGGCACAGCGAGTAGAGCGCTCGCTTTGACATCCGTGCACAGCCTTCTAACGCAGGTTTGAATCCCGGTGGGGCCAAACTCAGCCTTTCATCCTTCCGAGGTCGATAAATGAGCACCACACACCGTGGGTAACAATAAGCAGCGCTCAGATAACCGAGGGTTTGTAGCGCTATATAAATGCCAAATTATTATTATTATTAAGTGCTACCACACCATGCATCAAAATACCACCAACATACCTCTAACAGATGGGATGGGCTCAGGAGGAGCCACCAGAAATGTGTAAACCAATGAGGAGACCACCACTTATGTAATCTCTCTATATATTCAGATATTAACCAATTATAACCACTTATGCATTTGGTAACCAATATCAAATGGAGCCGTGTTGGGTGTAAGTGCGAGCCTCCGTGGCAGAGAGAGTAAGGCAAGTGCTGAGAGTAGTGACACGCTGGAACGATTGGGTGTGAGAGGTAGGGGGGCCTAAGGATGGGTAACAGATCAGGAGACCAATCACAGAAACTGTGAGATTAGCAGAGTAGAGAAGATGGGAAGGAGCAGGTAAAGAGCAAAGTCTTGAGGAACTTCCGGAATTTAAGGAAGCCCTGCTCAAGGCACAGCGGGATGGGAGGCTGTTCCATAGTAGGGAACCAGCTGAGGAAAAAAATCAACCTCCTGCCCTTTGTTTAGCAAAGTGCTTTACACACAAAGAGTGTGTGCCAGAGGAACATAGAAGTCTGGAGACAGAGTATTTAGTGAGATAAAGTTTAAGATAGTGAGGTCTCCGGGCCCAGACAGCCTTGTGGATGATGCAGAGGGATAATGACACAATGTAGCCCACATATTTACTTAAGTGGTTTGGAATGTACTTGTGTGGCAAGTTTACATTTTTGGATTGATTGCCTCTACATACAGATTGCTTTCGTCATTTTAAGAAGGCTGAGTACTGGACATTGTCAATTAACTTTGGCTGTAAATCCTTACCTCTGTAGGCATAGAAGGATATCAGTTCATTTCTAGATTACTCTTAATAGCCATGGTTAAGATGCCAAATCGGCCAACATGGGTCAACATTTTGAGAGCTGTTATTGAGACAGAAAAAGGCAAAACAACCTGTTCTATGGGATGTGTCCGCTCAGGAGTGTCTAAAGTAACATTTTACCTCATCATGCCTTAAGAGTGGAAAAATATCCATTTGCATATCTGCCTGGTCCCACATGTAAGGACAGTCCAGCACCGAAATGCTCAGCAATGCTCGTCTGCAAAGTGTACCATCACAAAACCCAGGCATGTGTTTCTGTCTTGTTGGGCATCATCAGGGAAATGTGGCTTAAGTGCTGTGTCTGCCTATGTATGCACCAAGAACAAGGGGTCAACATTTGAATTTCCCATACTAATTTAAGATGAACCTCAAGTGTGTCAATATTTTTCAAAATTCTGAAAGCCCTTTTGCTAAGAATGAGTAAAACAAAACAGCCTGTTCTTCACCAAATATGGAAGATGTGTTTGGTTATTTATATAAAGGTATGAACAATGCTCTTTTGTTCACAAAAGAATGAACAATAGACTAGAAATGAGATTTGATGGGAAGCAGCGAGCTTCTTACAATGGGGTGAGTTAAAGGGGCATTCTGAAAAGGTTGTGGAGGGGAGTAAATGCAACAGTCAACTGGAATAATGCACAAGTCGACAGACACAGACCCTTGCATATGCAAAGGTTGGCAAGGTGGTCTTTGAGGGACACAGGCTCTATGCTTGAGAAATTTAGGGGTTTTGCGAGAGATGTGAATAGTTGGTGCTAAAACCAAAGATGTTTTCAAAGACTTGTCTCAAAATATTTACAAATAGTGAGTGAAGGTTCATGTCATTTGTTTATTTTGGCATTAAACTGAGACATATCAATCTTTATAGTTACTTCCTTTCTATACATGTTCAGCTTTTTCCAACATTTTAAATATTTCCAAAAGTAATTTGAAAACATATTTCTTCGATGTTCAGATATATATCGCCCCACTATACGGTTGCAAACACCAGATGGAGGCATGTTGGTGAACAGGGCTTTTTTGTGCTAAAATGTTTTAGTATATATGTGATTCTTGCCTGTTAAAAGATGTGTTATTGACCAACCTGAAATACTTGTGTATGGGCGTGATACAAATAAACTATCATATCAAATGATATCAAAGTAATCTGTCTAAAAAGATGTATGTTACTTCTTCACCAATGCTGATCTTTGATGTTGTTGGGGTATCAAAACTATGTTCACACAATAAGCACAGTATAGGCACAAATATGTTTTTTTTTAAACTGATTGTATCCATGGCAGAAGGGCCTTCTCACTTTTGGCAAATGGTCATATATGTTCTATACTTTTAATTGTGCATATGATTGTTTGATAATCTCTTTATAGATGAAGGGATATTTCCGCTGTCATGTGTGCTTCTTCTGCAATGCCATGCTAACTTTTTGTCAAGGAAACTGCCAGTTTACAAATTCCTTGAACTGGAGCAGAACACGGGAATGTCGTAAGAAGCATTAATTAGCCCGCGGTTGGTAGATTAATTTTCTGTGTCAATTGGCTGGAAGTGCTGTTTAGAAAACAATTAGGCAACAAAGAGCAGGGATGACACCCATTCATCATCGTTGTTCATTGTCTAATTGTTTTCCAACACTCTATTTCATCATGTAAAACATATCAACCCAAACACCCTTGAGCGCTGTACAAATGATGTTACAGATGCCATTAGCAGGCAAGGTTACACCAGTATCGACCTCAATAGCTAGGCAGGGGACACTGTACTGATCACAATACAGCGACGGGAGGAATAACAGTTCATTGCTCAAAATGGACATCCTTTTGCAATTTGCTTTTTAGGCCCTTGTTCAAAACTCTTCAGGGAAAGTAATTGGGAAGTGCATACGTGGCAGTCCTAAATGAAAGAGAAGCAATGTACGCACTCCAATATCAATTTTGAGCGGCTAAATTGACTGTACCATGATTCCATACCTCACAAAAAAGTCGTCACGTATGCTGGCGTGAGCCTGGCCTAATCACGAAATGAGCATTTCCGACATGTAAACATAACAATAGTGCATACTGTACGTGGGAATTTCGCCACTGCAAACGAGTAAAGGCTCTCTGTGGGCTAATCCATTTAGGACAGATGCCAGTCTGCAACTGGGCATCTAATCTCTCCTTACCCTCATCCTCTCATCTTTCCAAGTGCCAGATAGAAAAAAATAGCAAGCTTGAGTTGCATGATGCAACCTACATCCTGCTCCTAAAGATCTGTTAAAGTTAATAGTGTGGTATGTAAGTGCTGTTATTATTATTCCTACTACTACGCCTGTAAACGTGTCATTCAAAGCCATGTGTCAGAGAGATAGTTTGGTGTAGGTTGATGTACAGTATGGTAAAAAGACACCAAGTTATGACTTGAATAGGTTTTCACAAACGTTTCCAAACATGTTTTCTCACACTTATATGCACAGTGACACACGTATACTTGAGCTATTGTTAATACTGTAATCATTGGGCCAATTCACCAAACGGTATCAGATCTTACCTAGGATAGGTCTGATTTGAAAGATATGATTCAATTGGCTGATAGTCCATCCTTTGTAAATGCTAAAGCAACCGCTAATAAAGGTGTGAGAAATACGGAGTGCATGCTATGTGATAACACTCACCAGCTCAATAGCACAGAAGAAGTATTTATAGATGTAGCTATGCATACAATTAATGAGTACTGCAATTTGCGGTACCGTTATTGACGCCTTCCCCCTTCCCAGTGAGCCCTATGGGGGCTCAAATGGGAATGGGGAATGGCTTTTCAAATGGGGACTTCCCGGTCCCGCCAAGGTCAGACTGGACCGGTAAGTCCCCATACAACCAAGTCGGTGGCGGTACCATAATAGCGCCATGACTAGCACCAACCTAGGAATGAGGGCCATTGTCTGACCATGATAATAAAGACTCCTCACGATCTAGGACAGATTTTAATTCTGGTACAGGGCCATATCAATAGCAGGTGGTGCAGCCATTGCCAGCAACTGTCCCTAGTGTTAATGGTGAGAAATATAGCAAGGCATTACACATTTCAATCATAAAATGCCCTTCAATATAACAGACATTTTTCCTAACACTGGTTTTGCATGCATTAAATCGATCAGCCGTGTTGGATATCATTCCAAAATAGAGGGTGATTACAACTGAAGGCATTGATTGAGAGGAACTATTGGAGGATGAGACATGCCTCACCTCCATAGTCATGCAGATATCTGCTGCATTGAATGAGATGCCATTACGCAGGTCTCCCTGACCTTACCCACCCAACCTGCACTTGCTATCCCAGGCCCCACTTCCCCTGACTAGCCTGGTGGGTGTGTATCCCTTCCCAGCCTGGTCTATCCCCATCCTCACACTTAACTTGAGGTCCTCACTCCCTGAACTTGCTGCGTTCCCTGACACTTGCCCATCTGACCTCCTCTTAGCACTTGCCTAGCTCCTGGGGCCCTCGTCTTCCTCCCTGCACTTGTATGCCACCACTCTGACCCGCACTTCCAACCCACCCTAGCATTATCCCTTCCGCTCGACCGGAACCCCCTCCTCTCCCCTTGCACTTCTTGTTACTGCACTTGCACGACACAAGACCCAGTAGGACCGTTATTGTTGTTTTCTTCCCTGTCCCCACCCCTTTTTTTTGTCTTGTGTCTTGAAACATCATTTGATGCATAGGCGCTCTATAAATACACAATAAATCAAATGAATAAATAAATAAATAAACATGTCAACTCAATTAGAAAATCTAGATAGGATTCTGAGCCTGAGGATTTGTGCAGAATATAAAGAATGATAAAACCGAACCTGTAGGAATTAGCAATATGTGCATTATTGAAGATTATGCTAAACAACACTTGATGGTTGATAACTTACCTGAAAAACACTAGAAGCTTCTCATTAACAACATTGTGAAAGGGAGTCATGAAGTCTGGGTCTGTACTCCAGCTTCTTTAAATAAACAAAGCAATCTAAATGTAACCGCAGTCTATGGTGAACATGACACACAACACAATGTTCACTCTAAACTGTGCACATGTGCGCTTGCCCAGCTTCCTTCTGAGTGTCGCTCAGAAGAGTTTTAGCAGTGCACACACACAATTCTCACCTTCTCATGAATTAATAAGGCACAAGACACAGCAGTTCCCTTAAATTTGGTTTCTCTCTTAATAAAGCTAAATTAAAGGAACTAGTCTTAATATTATGTTCTAGACTATTTACTTGAACATACTATGCAAGCATGACCTTAAAACCCTAAAAACAGAACACACCCTCAAGAGGTTCAAATGAATATGAATACATTGCTTCATGAACAGAAGATCCAACTAAGCAAGCATCAACCAAATAACCTTCCCTCCGCACCCATGACTTGTATACTTGAGTCTACCATACTTTTATAACCGAAAGGGCACCTGGCTATTCCCTGATCAGGGCAGACCTAAATATACTGAACCACAACAATATTTTGATGTAAATGCCTAGATGAGGACAATAAACATAAAAATGCAATTGGTGTAACATATTTCAAAAATGTATCACAGGAAAATGAAAAGCAAAATGAAAAACAGATATTAACAAAACATAAATTCTTCGTACAGTCTATACACAATCATAAAAGTAGATCACATTGTCTTTACATTTTGTGGGGGTCGTGTAACAATATACAGGCTGAGTTAGTCAGTGATGTGAACAGTGTAGGAATAAACACTATCTAGTTCTAAAGTAGTTGACACAATGTGTTTCAGTCATTGAGAGCAGTTGTAAAATGCAAAAGGTGAATAGGCCTTGGTCGGGACAGTCAATTGGGATGGGATCCCATATAATGGGATATCCTGTCATGATCTGCAAAGAACGTGAGTGTATATGTCAGTATGGAGGGTGCTATATTTGGGGTCTACAAAGTCATTACAAAGACAACCCCAGAAGATGACTGTACCAAACTTGCTTACCATGCAAGGAGCACTTGTGAACGTTTGTTTTGAATTTAGAGAAACTGTCAAGCATCCATCAGTGTAGTGTGCCTGAAAGGCAGAACAATAAATGGTGGTTCCGAAAGAAACTAAAGGACAAACATATTAATTAAAAAGGGAGTCCCAGGAGGTGAGACCAAGCAAGTCGTACAAGAGATGCGTGAGTAGTCACCCCAACACGTTGTGTGGGCGACAAGCCTCTGGATCTGTGGGCCACGTTCTTGAAAATGGAACGGGATGCAAAAATTAGCATAGCCATGAGTGGTGTGGCAACAATGTATTAACTACAAAAAGTGCTGTGTGATCCATTGCGCAGCCTGGCCAGCATATTGGTGTGAGTGGGCACAGTGCAAATCAAAATGGGCAATTATGATGTGTACGTGGCCTCAGATTAATAGAAATTTATCCGAGGCCACATACACACCATCATTGCCCAATTAGATGTGCACTGCACCTACTCACACCAATATGTTGGCAATATGCCGACTGTCTGAAGAAGGCCTATTCAACGTTTGCATTTTACAACTGAGCAATTTATTAATATCCATTTTAACCTGCTTAGGGTGTGTTCTACCATATTAAAATATTGTGACTAACTTCCGCCCAGGCCACATTAAATATTACCAGACAACTTTGACATTGCCTACCATAGCTCTGAAATAGGTTACCCTTTGTTCTATGTTTGTTGTAATATGAATAACAATGAGGCATTAAACTTTCATTGTGCCATAACAAAAGCATCACCAATACTAGGTAACCCAACTATCAGCTTAAATATTAGATACTGACTGTAAGTAAGCAGGCTACTTGGTTGTGTAACATTCTCAATTGCTTCTTATTCTTTGTACATATGCCACAAAAATAAACTTAAACATGCAAAATGTGTTCCTTTTCATATCTTACCAATTGATATCAATCTTTAGAAGAAAACCGAGCCCTATCAAAGGCTCATGACTGAAAACGTGTAACATCATAGCAGCAGTTCACACCTGGAACAGATGTAGCTTCATTGATATATTCCTCTTTGCATATTTTTTATTAGTCTGTCGTCCCACAATACAACTATAGATTTCTGATATGTGTGCTCCTTAAGCAAGCAGAGTTTTTGAACCTATAGAGACCTAAAAGTTCACTCTTCCACAGGGCTAAAAAAGGACGCAATATTTCAGAGGTACTGACATTGATAGCAGCTCTTACAAAGCAGGGAGTTATATTTACAGCTTTCTTTATATGGTAGTTGCAGTGTTGATTGCTATAATTCTCTCATATTTTATCATTTTCGGTCAAACTGCATTGCTTGTTGAGATCCCATGAGGAACAACTTAAAATAGTTATTTTAATAATGTTCAGCCAGACGCACACCTCAATATGTGGCATCCTTTTGTAGACATAAAGTAGTCCAATCCCCCAGCCTTTTTTAATATATGACTAAAGGCTCTGTCCACTACATTCCACTGGCACATCTACTTCCAATTATCAGTCTTTAATATTCAAAACAAAGCAATCCATTAAATGGTTGACTGCAAATATAAGAAGGAAAAAGACTGGATAAGGTTTACTGTTGCGGGGTGAAATGAAAGTCTGATACTGCAGGTAAGGGAAGTGAACTTCTTTACTAAGTTCCAGTGACAAGGTATATATATCAGGTAAGACCAAGGGTAAAACAAAGCAATCTATAAATGGTTGACTGAAAATATAAGAGGGAAAAAGACTGGATCAGGTTTACTGTTGCAGGGTGAAATGAAAGTCTGATACTGCAGGTAAGGGAATTGAACTTCTTCACTAAGTTCCAGTGACAAGGTATAAACATCAGGTAAGTCCAAGGGTAAATTAGCAGGTACTTCAGATGTATAGAAACCGGTTTGAACACAGACAATAAAATGTCCAACTTTTTGTAATAATTGCAACATCTGAAAATTATTGTATACACATGTTCACATAAAAATTGACAAAGGACCTAAATTTGGAATCAAGACTATAATATATTTAGAACATATTATTCGAGCATTACATTGCATTATATGCTAACCACCGAGACGTAAATACAATATACATGACACTACATGTCCCATGAGGCATTGGGCAGTAATACTCAAATTATATGCTTGTTAGTCTGCATTAATTGTTTAGATAACTCCTGAGACGTGCAAACGTATGTCTCAAAACCACAGTGGAATTAGAAAAAAATATTTGGAGCCAGAGGTACTAATTGTACGTGGACACACCTTTATTACTACATTTTCCATGTAGCTCTGGGGCAAGGGCTTCCAATCACACGTGACATCGTCAGTATTTCTGTATTTAGCCATCTAATCCACCCAAGCACCCGCGGTCCGTTGTCTTTTATTCAACGAACATAAAATGAACTAGGAAAGTTTTATTTGATACAGTACTGAACTTCTATATGTCAAAAATATTCAAGGTACAACAACACAACCTAGATCTTTAGAGAAAAACTTATCCCAAAATAGGGCCGACAGCCGCACCGACACCGAAATTAAAGTAGGACAACCAGGTTGCCATGGTAACATTACATATGCGACTCACGGCCGCCTTAGAGGGCTTTCAGTAGGAACCCGACGCGTAAAGCAAGAAACCAGATATTGAAGGTAAACCCTAGAGGGCAGTGGAAGCCCACCCACCTAACTTTCCAATCATAAATAGGTCCTCAAAAAACGGGCAGGTTTTACATGCCGCTTTGGATTTTTGGCGAAATGTTACGTTTGTATATCGAAACAGTTCTGCAATAACTTACGGCATGTATACTAGTTTGTCGAAGTAACTCCAAGATGGTATAGAAACCATAGTCATTTCGTTTTTGAGTATGATGATAATGAAAACGTGCAAAAAAGTAACACGGATCTTGCCGATATTTGCTATTAATGATGCCAGGTCGCTTTGCAGAGTATTAAATATTAATCTCTTTTAAGATAAGAAATAACGGTTATCCGAGTCCTGACGCAATATAACCATAACCTAAACATTGCATCACGCATGGGAAAGTAACATATTCCACACTTTTTGTTTTCATTTTTACAAGCGCTCGCAACGCTTATGAGTCTGATGGGACTCCCACTTGCCGACATGACATCAAAGAGACATTTAGAACTCCGATGATAGGTAAGCCCTATCTGGAGGCGGATGTACATTAAATTACACTTGCGCAATTCAAACCTGCACTAATTCTACCTTTACATTTGTTTTTTTCTCGCCCTACTACCAAGTCTCCCTCCTCCCTTCGTCCTTCCCAAGAACTTTCGTACTTTCTCACCATCACAATTGGGCGCCATGATGGTATGTTTACAACCCTTTTTCTCTTCTTCATCACATGAATTAACTTATAACTTGGAATCTTGTTATGTGAAACTTATAAATATGTATGTTTTCTGAAATGATCATTTTCATTGTGTGCACACAAATTTTGACTGATCATGCTTATTTTAAATGGTGAACCAATCGGATCATATGATGCTAATATGACTGATATGTACTTTTGTTTTTTGGGAACTCTTGGGAATCTGTTCTATGTTATATCTTACTGAATTTGATGGTTTACTTTTTTGTATACAGTATATCAAACAATTCATATTGCCCAGATTTGAAAAAGGCACACGTAAGGTGCCGAAACACGTGTCATCTCTATGGGCCACAAATAAATATATGATAAACTAAGAGAAATTGGTTTCGTTTGGTACTTGAATACCACTGTGGCGCAGTAATTGATGGGTGCAGAATTTTCTTCACATCACTTCCCCAGACATAACATTCCATCAGGCATTCTCTCAGGCAATCAATCATTCATGCAGGTCCAACGCAGGGAACAAAAGACACAATATTTAACCATCTTGGCTCTTCCTTTCCCCATTCTCATTGCATTGAGAAGATATAATTCACAGGTAATCCAGATGGGTTCTCAAAAGACAGGTGGTGGAAATGTTTTAGAAAGCAGTAGGAATATGGGTAATTGTTTAATTTGTGAATGCTTTTGTGGGAATAATATGATTTGTTGTCCTTAAATAATTGCCAGTGGAAACAATATGTTCTGTTTTAAATAATATTAATTCATTAAATTTTGGAATATATTGACTCACTGTCTCATCACATTTAATGTACGCCATGTATCTATGGAAACAACACGTACAACAGAGAGGTCTACTGTACTTGTTAACACATTAGAGCATATTGCCCTCTCCCCAGCACATCTGTATACTGCTATGACCCCAAAATACTTCCAATACATAGAGTGTAGAGTCATGCAGCTCGTTTATGGTTTCACTTAGGGGTAGCCCAAGGCCTTTTGGTTGTAGCCCTGGATAGAAGCTCAGGGACTACAACCAAAAGATATAGCTAGCCCCGAATCCTGCCAGTCCCTACACATTCCTTCAGGATGGAATCCCAGTTCCCTTTGTGATGGTGTGCACGAGGATAGGATCCATGCCTGGGAACCCCTCAATCAACAGGGGTCTGGTGCTGTCTGTTTGTTTACCCTTCAACATTGTTGACTGTACTTATGCATTTCGGGTACAGCAAAGCATCCTAGTAAAGAGTATGTCACCACAGTAAGTCATTTTATGTCTAAATGTTATCCCATGAGGGTCTAAACAAGCCATTGCTGTGAATTATACTGCCACCATCTGGCAGATATGGAGGTCTTAAACTGTACCATGGCTGGAATAGTAGATCTTTGGGATCAGGTTTATTGCTGAGTCCTGCAAAGAAATCTCCCCACTGGCTAAGGTTACCATATTTCTAACAGGAAAATATGGGACCATATACATTTAGGTGAAACAAACCGAGTTCGCACACTGAGTGAACACTTGCATTTCATGGCAGATAGTAAACCATCTGTGCAGTATCTCATAACTCGCCTCATGTCAGATGTGTGTAGCTCTTACAGGCCTATTTTGTTCGTTGCATTTGTGTACTGTAGTACTGAATATATGATGTAGCAAGACAAAACACATAAATGCCAGAATGCAAAGGATAGAACGTGACATAGATGGGCTACACTCACATGCCATGCAAAAGTTTAACTATGAAACTGATGCCCCCACAACGATAACTAGACAGTGTACACTATTAGCCTCCCAGTAGAAACATTGGCCTTCTAAAACAATGTACCCCCAACTGATAAAACAACAATCACAAATCATGAATTCGAAAATGTAGGATTTGTTCTAAAGAATGTGCTAAGAGATATAATGGGTATACGTTTTCGTGTGCCCAGTCTCAGGAAATATCATTATTTCTGTCCCAGGTTGCACATAAAAAAACAGGTTTGACTTCTACACCAGCACAATGAAATATGATTGTCAGACTGGACTGTCTACAGACTGGGCCTCATTATAAGGTTGCCGGTCCGGTAACAATGGTACCGGTAGCTTGCCGGTACTGTTGTTACCGGACCGGCAAACTACGAAGTTTGCTCGGGGGTGCTTTTTCGCCCACCTGCCAATGGGACTCAAATGGGAATGGGGAGTAATATGTTCAGGCGCCCGGGAATAGGCAATTACCAGGTCCGCCGTGGCTGTAATACCCCAGTAGTTGCCCATTCCCAGGCACCAGAATAAAAATGACTCGGGGCAGCCGTGCCGGTTTTCCAAGCGCAGCTACTGCCGGAGTCATAATGAGGCTGTCTTCCTCAGACCGTTTACCATAATCCAAGTGCCCCATGTTTTCACAAGTAGCCCCATTACACATATCCTCTTTAAATCAGCGTCCATCACATCTTTCTCCACACCACCTGTCATCTGTGCACTAGAAAATGGCACTTCTATAACCCAAATCCATTCCTGTAACCATCTGCCCTGTTCCTAATCCTGGCAGCACAGATTAATCACTGTTCCCCATCATTCCAAGGGAGTAGAACACATGATGAACCATGAATGCAGAGGATGGTGCTTTATTGCTAACATTTCCAATTACTCTCTGCTTAGATGGTCTGCATGCTGTTCCCCCAAAAAACAAAGAGAACGATCCAGACATGACAAAATGGATTAGCTTCTGGAAAATGTATAAATCAATGCACATATTTTGCTCCATCCGAAGCATTCCCTTTAGAGAGACATCTGAACCCAATTCCTTTTGTTCACAAATCTGTTTGTAGTTAGTGTTGCATCTAATTGCATCACCATCCTCGATCTGCACTGGCTCAACCTCATCAACCATTGTCTCTCATATGGCACTTTAACATCTGCACTCAAAACTCACAAATCACAAACCTCCTATAAAATCATCTATCAATAACACGCTAGCCGGAAATTAGCACACAATCGCTATCTAGGCCTACCGCAACAGAATCATAGCTTACTTTGGACCTCATCACAAGTCCGGCGGTAATCTGGCGCAATTACTGCCCAGGGGAAATAGCAGTATTAGTGCTGCATTACAACCTGGTGTGAATGCATGCACGACTCCGGTGGTAACAATGTTAGCGCCCAGCAGAAACTGCACCGAAATAAGGGTTACTGCCAAAATGCCAGCGCTAATAGCACTGCCACCACCAACCCCAGTGCTTTTAGTGCTGGCACTAATAGCGCTGATGGAAATTGTGTCATCACTGGAACGAGAAGCATTGGGTCTCACACAGAGGCCACACCTCCAGGCAGGGTAACTGTGGAAAACACAAGGGGACGCCAGCCCAGTGTCACCACATGCAGAGGGGTCACAAACCCCTGGGCACACCCACCCCTGCCAGCGTTCAGTATTCCCATAGAGCCTTCACCGCCACCAGCGTGCTCAGTCCCCAGAAGCCCCTTGCCACTGTGAGCATACTCAAACACCTGAGCTGGACATTAATACTCCTTCATATGGCTCCCCTGACAACAGCCCAGTGCAACAGCCCCCCATCCTATACAGCACAAACCAACACGCAGCACAGTGCTGCAGAGGCTGGATGAAATCGAGCAGAGATAGAGGGACATGGAGGCAATAGGGCACATGCAATCTGAACACCTGCAGGCTGCAGGCCATACGTGACAGCATACAAGACACCTGCAGGATTGTGCGGGCCATCACAAAGAACCGGGCTGAGACAACTGTCATTACGGCCACCCTGACACCATATGCCCAGTGGGTCAGGGAGATTACCGAAGGTGTCTCTGCATTAGCAGAGGGCATCCACCATAGCAACGAGTTGACATGTCTGCAGATCGGAGGCCAAGCTCCATCCCTTCCAGTTCTACGACTCCCACAAAGGAGATGCAGCGAAGCACACTGAGGCATCAGTACCAGCGCCATCTGCACCCAAAACCACTGGTGTATGGTGGTGGGGGAAAGAGGCCATGGTTGTAAATAACATTGATACACTTATTGCCCTGAGTGGCCATGCTGGAGAGTTGGTGGTGGGAGGATGGAGTGGGGGCAAAGTGTGCTGGGGAGTTGGTGGTGGGAGGGGGGAGGATAGTGTTCTGGAGATTTGGTTGAGTAAGAAGGGAGGGGGTTAGTTGGGGCACATCATATCATTAAAACTATTTAAATTCATCAATGCGTGGACATTCCGGTGTTGTGTCATTTTGGAGTTTATTTGCAGAGGTGACTGTAACACAGTGGTGCATGGCTTGTTACAGGGAAGTTACTTGAGAAAATTGTCAATCGGTGCATGGCGTGCCAGTCTCCATCCCTCATGTCATCTCTGATGCTGCCTGCAGTGGCCCATGCCTCAGGCACTTCATCATCATCGTCTGGTGGTGGCCTATCCACGTCAGGGCGTAGGGGTAAATTCCTCTGTATTCAGATGTTGGGTAACAGGGCACAAACAAGCACTATTCTTCCTACTTTCTCTGGAGCATACATAAGGGCTCTGCCTGTAAGATCTAGGCAGCAAGAACATGCCTTTAGGAGTCCAAAATGCACATATAGATCCTTCTGTGTGCATGGTTGTAGGCTATGTCATGCAGCATTTGTGGATCATGCACAGCAGTCATTAGCCCATCCAGCTGCGGGTATCCAGAGTGGGGGTGGACTTACACAGTATTGGGGCAATGGATATCATGTACAGGCATATGGGGCTTCACCCCACGGCATGTCCTGTACAATGTTTGTGCATGCCGTGTCACTGGTATCATACATTGTCACATGCACCCTGTTACGTTGTGGTGTGCTGTCGGTGACATGTGTTCCTGGTGTATGTCTTGTGGCTGTGTATTGCTCTTGTGTATGTGACATGCAGGGTTGCCTATCAGCCTTCCCTATGCCTCTCCTCTAGGGCAGTGTGTCAGCATTGCGTGGTGGGTGTACATGGGTACATGTTTGTGGCACTGGCAGGGCTGCTGTTGTGTGCTGCAATGTGGCACTTTGTTATTGCTTTGGATCATGCATGATGCATTGTGGTACCTGTAGTCATGTGTACTGTTTGAATTGCTTCTGTATGTGTTCATCAGCATGTCCATCCAAGCGTGTCCAAAATGTGTATGCTCCCTGGGCTTTACTCTGTCGTTGGTGCAGGAGCTGGCCGGGTAATGCTTTTGCATTTACTTCTCATGCCATGCTTTGTGTCATTATTCACACCACCCCCCCGCCCAATTTGGTCAGGTGTTTTACAGTGCATACATGCAGGCAGATTTACTCACCCACTATCCAGATCCATTGTCCTCTGTGCCTCTCCATGCATACTGGCAGTGTACTGTTCCATAGGACCATGGAGCTGTGGGTGAAACCTGGGTAACGGGCACAGCAGTGGGTGATGATAAGGTTGGGTTGGCAGGCCACCTGCAAATTGAGGGAGTGGTAGTGCTTACGATTTCAGTACACTACTTTGTGGGCCAGGAGGCCACCAACACAACATGGGTACAGTCCTGGCTGCAATCACAATAGGCAAATGGGCAATGGCATAGAACTGTGCCTTCATGGCATTGACCTGAACTGGGATGGTGGGCAGTGCAATGTGGTGTTGCACATGCCTGCAGTAGGGCATCCAGCACCTGGGCAAGAACTGCACAGAATGTGGGCTGTGCCATGCCGTGCATCATGCCCACAGAGTGGTGGAAGGTGCCAGTACATAGGAATTGTAATACTGACACTAGCTTAAGCAGTGGGGGTGCAACTGTACGAATGTTACTTCTGCTCCCTATGTCATCCTGTATTGTTCTAAGCAGCTCAGTAATGGTGTCCCTGTTGAGGCAGTACAGGGTCAACGACTGGGTATCAGTGAGGATCCAGGGTGAGGGCCCGAGCCTGGGGATGGGTGCACAACTTGCTTGCCTCCCCAAGCCCCTGTGCTCCCTGTGCCCTGGCATGGTTATCCTGCATCTCAACTTCCAGATAAAGCATGAGCAGCTGACTGTCCCAGCTCACAGTGGAAAATGGCCGCATGGGGTTGGGAACAGTGTTTGGGGTAGGAGTGTGCCTTATGGAGCCCTCTTGGGTGCTTTGGGAGCACCTGTGGCTTCATTTCTGACACCTTTGTCCATTGTAATTATGCTGAGTTTTCGGCAGCATTAGGGCTGGTTTTTGGCACTAATACCGCAGCACATGGACTTGTGATGAGGCTGTGATTACGCTTGGAGTTTCTGGCACAGATACCGCTGGCTGTAATAGCTCTGGCTGTAATAGTGGCATATGATTTTAAAGTCGTCAGTGTTTGCGCCAGCTCCTGAACTGGCAGAGCAGTATTGGCCGTGCCAATTACATTACCACCACTTTTACGGATTACCGCCAGACTTGTGATGAGGCCCTTTTTCCCTTCTCAACTACATACTTGCCAACCCTACCGATTTAGGCGGTAGGATACCGCTTTTTAAGCAGTCCTACCGCCTACCGATTTATTGGCACCAACTACCGATTTTTTTTGTAAAAAAAAAAAAAGATTTTTTTTTTAACATTTTTTTTTTTTGCCCACGCCAGCTCAGGGGAGTCTTTCAAGGGTTCCCCGAGCTGTCGTAGCGGGAGAAGGCGTGGCATGCAGGCTTTTGATGTCAAAGGCACCCACGGCGATGGGCTAAATGCGCCCCTCTGCCGCGGGTGCCTTTGACAAAAGGTGCCATTAGCCCCCCACCACGCCAGCTCGGGGGAGTCTTTCAAGGGTTCCCCGAGCTGGCGAAGCGGGAGAAGGTGCGGCATGCAGGCTTTTGATGTCAAAGGCACCCACGGCGGTGGGCTAAATGCGCCCCTCTGCCGCGGGTGCCTTTGACAAAAGGCGCCATTAGCCCCCACCACGCCAGCTCGGGGAGTCTTTCAAGGGATTCCCCGGGCTGGCGTAGCGGGAGAAGGCGCAGCATGCAGGCTTTTGATGTCAAAGGCACCCACGGCGGTGGGCTAAATGTGCCCCTCCGCCATGGGTGCCTTTGACAAAAGGCGCCATTAGCCCCCCACCACGCCAGCTCGGGGGAGTCTTTCAAGGACTTCCCTGAGCTGGCGTAGCGGGAGAAGGCGCAGCATGCAGGCTTTTGATGTAAAAGGCGCCCACGGCGGTGGGCTAAATGCGCCCCTCCGCTGCGGGTGCCTTTGACAAAAGGCGCAATTAGCCCCCCACCACGCCAGCTCGGGGGAGTCTTTCAAGGGGTTCCCCGAGCTGGCGTAGCAGGAGAAGGCGCAGCATGCAGTCTTTTGATGTAAAAGGCGCCCTTGGCGGTGGGCTAAATGCACCCCTCCGCCGTGGGTGCCTTTGACAAAAGGTGCCATTAGCACCCTACCACGCCAGCTCAGGGGAGTCTTTCAAGGGCTCCCCCGAGCTGGCGTAGTGGGCGAAGGCACAGCATGCAGGCTTTTGATGTTAAAAGCGCCCACGGCGGTGGCCTAAATGCGCCCCTCCGCTGCGGGTGCCTTTGACAAAAGGCGCCATTAGCCCCCACCACGCCAGCTCGGGGGAGTCTTTCAAGGGGTTCCCCGAGCTGGCGTAGCAGGAGAAGGCGCAGCATGCAGGCTTTTGATGTAAAAGGCGCCCAAGGCGGTGGGCTAAGGGCGCCCCTCCGCCGCAGGTGCCTTTCATAAAAGGCGCCATTAGCCCCCCACCACGCCAATTCGGGGGAGTCTTTCAAGGGCTCCCCCGAGCTGGCGTGGTGGCAGAAGGCGTGGCAGGCGCCTCATTGTCATTGAATGCACCCACGGCGGCGGGCTCATTCAATGACAATGGGCTGCTGACGTGCCCTATTCCTATCCTTACCTCCTCGCCTGACTATTTTTGAAACTTTAAGATTCCTACAGATTTTTGGTCACAGAATGTTGGCATGTATGCAACTACAACAAGACATCACCACAACCAACCTACGCAACCCATTCCAATCTGGCTTTTGACCTGAACACATCACCGAAACCGCTCCATTTCATATCCCTTATGACCTCATCAACATCACTGAGGATATATGCACTGCACTACTCATAATCTTGTTCCTCTCTGCAGCCTTTAACACAATCGACCACATAGCCTACTTAACATCCTAGAGCACAGGACAAAATGCTCAGGTACCATCATTGACTGGTTCCCTTCCTGTCTAACTGACAGAACAAACTTTTTCTCCACGCCCCGTTTTCAATCTAACCACACCCCTGTCAAGTATGGAGTACGACAAGGGTCCTCCCTTAACAACACACAAATCTACTTCAAAATCTCATCCCTGTCACAACTTCACAAACTCAAACGTTAACACTCCTCTATTTGCACCTGGATGGTTAACCACTTCTTCAAGCTCACACCTTCCAAAACAGAATAGCTTCTCTTCTGCCACCCTAGATAAAAAACAATCTCAAATGAGTGACCAAAGAAATTGTCACGGACAACCACACATATTCCTCTCCACTCCTGTCAAATCCCTTGGCTTTACCATCAACCCCCACCTTTCCTTAGCACTGTAGGATATCTTTGTGAGGATTCCTAGCTGATGTTATTCTTATACTGGGATCGTTAGCCATAACAAAAATAGGATTTAGTGCTGCACTATAAGCAACATTTCTCTACTATAGTTATTTTGGATTACTAAGTAATTGCCCAGTGTCGACATGCGAGATCATCTTCACAAGCATGTATTTATAAAATAGGGAATTAGCTTAGTATGATTTGATTCAGGTCACTGGCAGGCCTAGTGTTGTGATGCATCTTACTTTTACCACAGGCGGTATTAAATACCCCATAGATTTGCAACTGTCGATGCATTACCATGAATAGGTAGAGCACACAAGACAAACAGACTAGCACTGGGCTACTTCTTTCATGTTTTTTATACACAGTTGAGATTCTCAGTTTAGCACAAGTGTTTGTGATAAGAAATAATACATGAAAGGTAATAAAGTCAGCTTGCATGGAAATTGCTGTGCTCACTCCGGCAGCTTCTCCCTCTCACTCACAGAGAATCACAGCAGCTTTCTCTCTCCCAGGCAGCCTCTCTCTCAACCCTCCAATCTCTCTGGCAGCTATCAACACTGCGGCTCTCAGCACAGAAGCAGCCAGGCCTCAGAGTTCTTGTTTGTTTTCCAATCTCTTCTTCTTATGATTTGTTTCGGCAGCAAAAAGCCCTAAAAAGTCCCCTATCTCTCCATTTACACTTTTTTAAACCCTCTCTGTGCTAACCCACTTCATGTGTATCCTCTTATATAAAGTATATGATATATTTGCCTCTGGCTGTGATGTCATACATCAGTCAGCCAAGCCTCTTGGAAACTTCCAGAAGTCCCTCTTCTTTTCCACCGTCACCTTTGAGATGTGTTTTGGTTCAATGGACGCTAGAATGGATATGTTACATTTTTTTAGACTGGCTTCCTGTGCTATTATCTTGGACAATTGGCCTACTTTGAGCAACATGATTTTGCAAATTCCAAGTTCTCTAACCCTTATGTTTCCATCACAAAAGCAATTTTTATTCCTGCATTTATTATCGGCATTACAGAGACTGTGCTTGCAACCCATTTATACCCCCAGTTTGCACTTTATTGATTTCACGGTTTTATTACAAGGCACACTCCAGCCAAGGACGCCTTCCCCGACGATGAATGTTGCGCACAATAAAAACACTTTTTATCTTTAATATACTACGGATTCTTTCTGAGTAGGCCCCCAACCCGTCGCACACCCAACCTTCACAAACACCCTTTGTCACAATGGACTAGGAAACATGCCGGTGTGTATCAATAAGATATGTATTAATTTATTATTTAATGAAAAAGGAAAAATACTCAAAATACAACAGCAGCCAATATGTGGCAAAACAAATGCAATGATTCCGACAGAACAATTGGTTCAGATATCCTATCACAGTTTACACAGATCTTTAATGGTAAAACAGGGAAAAAACAGTTTTTAATCAAGTGATAGCACCAAACATCAGCTAATTTAATTCTTTGAATGGAAGGCAGTGGCAAGGAGTAAGGATAGAGAGAGAATGTTGGATTTTCGTGTAAAGCCCACCACCCCAAGATGGGAAGCCAGAAAAGAAAGTGAAAACCAGTTTTGGAGCAAAACGGTAGAATCAGATTTTGATTATTACTCACACGGCTAGTCCCAACTGCTGTGGGACAGAATAAAAGGTAATTTGTGTTGCTACACTTGAGGAGATATGGAATCTTATAGGATACTAATCATCACACCAGGGCAAAGTAGAAAGAAAAGGGCAAAATTGGTTTTGGGAGAAAGCAAATGCAAAAGCAAAATACAAACGGCAAATGGAAAGGACAGAGGCACATAGCAGATAGGATTCTAAACAAAAGGGGTTGCTCTTAATGGGACTTTGTTTTGTTTTTATAGGACAGTTGCAAGTTATGAGTTTGTGGGTTAATACACACAATACATGGGAAAAATTGGTTTTCCGTTACACTGAGATTCATTCATTTGAGACAATACTTTAAGGACAATAATTATTAAATAAAGAAACCAGGGACAGGGGGGTTAATTTCGAATTTTAACCAACTTGTACCGTGAATTTCAATGGGGAATTCATTGATTTAGTTCAACATGATACAAAGGATTTATACAGACAACCAAGAGGTTTATCACAGGGAATACGCTAACATACACAGGCTAATACAGAATCTTCCAGGGGAAGGTGAAAGAATTATACCAGCAATTTGAGACTTTCAATGGGATTTCAAAGGGATTTTAAATGGGTTTCAATGGGGAAAATATTGGGGTTTCAATGGGATTCTCAATGGGGGAAATATTGGATGCACTGTTACAAAAAAGGAAACATGTATTCAATTTAGGGCTGGAGTTATTTGCTACTCACAAAATAAGCCTTGGTTTGGGATACTGGAAAGCCAGCTGCATCTCAAGACACTCTGGACAGCTAGGGCAAGGGATATGGTCACTGCACTCTCCTGAATGGGATTCTGGACAGCCAGCTGGTTCTCTCGACACTATGCAAGGGATCTGGTCACTGAGTTCTCCCTGCTATAGTTCAGCTGCTTCCTCTCCGTCCTCCTTCTCCTGTCTCCCCAAATTCTTGTGTGTCTCCCTCTGTAACCTAGTACAGTCTTCCCTTATGTAGCACAAATGGCATCACTCATTCTACAATCTAGGGTGAGTACTCTATGATTACCCCTACCCCCGGATAGGACAGTTTCCCATTCTTCCCTACGACCCCTGGCATTATTGGTTCAAGGAGTGAGAGCACCATATGTCTGTTTGCATTTATTACAGTTCTTTGTTCTCAGGTCAACTTTTTAGCAAAACAGAGTTATGGCTATAACTTCATACTTATACTCGCCCCGGCCATGTGAACCAGATATGCAGTTGTGGCCGGTCATGGGGAATTAGATAAATCGATTGCCAAATCTGTATGATGTAGTATGGCCATTTGGCACATTTCTGCCCTCTTCAAACATAACAGTTATAACTCTACAAATGATCAAGCATGTTCATAATTTCCATCTCCATCTTTCCTCCAACTGTCATATTTGTCCCAATTTTAAATCAGCTAGAAATGGGTCTTTAGTGGCCATTTCAGCCCACAAAGTCCTAGGATAATGCACCTAGTCTCTACAAAAAACACCTAGAAAATAGCATAAAACAAAATTATTTCTTATTCTGAGTGCTGCGAAAAATGCATAAATTGAAATCACTCTTTAAATGTCAATTGAAAGGATCTGTCCTTCTCTGTGTGAGGGGTGCATCATTCCCCATAGCCAACTTTCTTCCTGGGTCAGCTTGCAACCAAACATTTGTATGACCCTCTTTGAAGTTGATCCCACTACTAGGAGGGGGTGCAGGAAGGGCTCACCCTTCCTAGTCATGCTCCATTCACACTTCACTTTCTTTGTCCTTACTGAGCCCCTGCCTTAAAGTCTGGCAGAGCAGGGAATTATGTCGCCCTTAATCACATCACATGTTACTGCAGAATGGTCCACCGGTAGGTGCGACTTTCAGTGAGAGCAGGGCTTTTCCTTTTGAAGTTTCCTGCTTTAGGCCAAACTGGTTTGTCTGGTGTTGTGGGCCACTTCAAAGGTGATTGAAGTCTTGTGGGGAAAACCTTGCTTTAGTCAAACCCCCCCACCACAACAGATTTCCATGAAGTGGTTCCGTCATTTCCCTGTGGCTTTTGACAGCCAATTTTTCAATTTTCTTCTGCCATGTGTAAAGTGCTGCTGTTCACATGAAAGGGAAAAACGAAGCCGTTTCTAGTTCGAGTGTTGAATTTCTTGCCCCTCATGTGAATTAAAACTCAAACAAAGCCATTTTTGGAGGTAGTGCATACCTGTTGGCATTTTGATTAAATCAGAGCAAATGCAGAGCCCTTCTTGGTGCAATTTTTAACTTTTTGTCATTCAGATGGAATAAAAGCAAATGCAGGTCAGTGTTTGGTGAAAGGTGTTCAAAGTCTTGCCACACATGTGCCAGGGAAAGAAAAGCACAGCTGTTTTTGGTGGCAATGTTTAATGCAGCTTTTTCAGGTGACAGGGATTTCTGTTTAGGGCCTGTAAATGCACCCCACAGATCCCCCCTGCTCTTCCATGACTTTTTGTTGGGGAAGAGTAGGGCAGAGTGGGGTTTCCTTCAATGTAATTTTCCTTCAAAATGGAGTGGCACTCTGGGATACCCTTGCATCTCTAGGTTGGAGTTTGTGGCACGGCACCCTATTTCCTCCCTTCCCTTCCAGGTAGCCAGGGTTTTCCTCTCAAGGTTGGAATTTAAGGATGTTTATTCTGTAATCGAAGATAGAAAAAGCAAGTTTTAGTACTTTTTATTCATATTTTTCCCTGAATGTTTACAAGGAATTTACAACGTCAATAACTTGCAATTTTTATATGACATTTATTTTTTATTCTCCATATACTACTTTACTTTTCTTTTTCATTTTTATAACAAAACCAAGAAAATTACTCCCTGTTATATATATATATATATATATATATATATATATATATATATATATATATATATATATATATATATATGATTTTCTTCCATCTGGGTTCGAGTTCCTTACCTGTATCCTTTGAAAGACTCCTAGGCTCTACCCTCATGGAGCTCTTCAATCTTCAATCAGCCACAAGTCCTGCTCTCTTAAATTTTAAGGGGATGGTGAATTGTCGGGCCAGGCCTGGGATGGTGACCTTTTCTCCAACTTGAATTTCAACTGCAATTCATAATAATTGAGCTGACCGATATGCCTTTCAGGATTGTCAAAGCCCATGGGGTGCCCCCCTAGACGGGACCAGACATTATAATTAATTAGGTCAAACTTAATTGTGAATCAATTGAGAATGTCACTGCCTAAGTAGATGGCAGAGGGGACATCTCGCACGACCCAACAATTATGATCTATGCTTTTATCACCAATGGACATTTTTAGCATGCACCTGCTCGGCAGGATATGTTTGGAATTGGGGTTTTCCAAGCCCATTTCCCACTTATCAATCAATTTAAATGTTGGAATGGTCTGATCTTTTGGTTGTTTCCCGAATAACGCTTCGCTGATGAAGCTTTTTCCATTATTCAGGCATACTCCTGCGAGAACATGCTCCCCCCCTCATTTACCTGCATGGGGAGGAACAGCTGTTCACCTTTTTTCTGAATATCAGGCAAGCTTTGAGCTGGTTTCTCATCACTTTTTATCATGGGATTTGGGTTTTCAAATTGTAGTTCAGTATAACATTTCAGGGTATTTCCTTCCAGTGTGGAATGCCACCTGGAACTGGAAGGAAGGTTGATTTTCAGGAATGGTGAAGGGTTCCCATCACAAGTTTGTTGTCCTACAGCAATTACAGTGATGTCGGGGACTTGATTGTTCTTAAAATGGAACTCAGTTTTGTCAGATCGCTGCTCATCCATGTGGCATGTGCCATTTAGGCATACATAGTTGGTGTTCTGTTTTAATTTTTTTTCCCTGTTAGGATGGGTCCAGAGGACCTTGTTTACACAGTCTATTAGTGGAGAAAACCTCCTTCATTCCCTAAGAGACAGGGGTTGCCCTCTGAAGTAACGACTATAACCGGGTGTTTCACCTTGTGTCACCCAATTTTGATATCCAGATCCGCAGTCTCCTCAAAAGGGAATGTCATTCCCGTCCAAGTTCTGTAGTTGTCCAGGAAGAGGTGTGAGGGGAATTTGGTGACTCCCCCCCCCTTCCTGAATTAAGTTGCTCAAATGCCCTTTTGGACATAACAGTGGCTTGTGATTCAGTATCCACCAGTGATGAAATTGCACACTGCCCTTGCACCCGGACTGGGGCATACAACCTACCTTCTTTCTCTTCTAGGGGGCAAAGGAAATGGCCATTTTGGGCCAGTGGGCAGTTGATTTCTTAATTTTGGTCTCCAACACTGTGGGATCTTGGGCTGGTTTTTGTGTCCGAGTTTGGCAATCTATGAAGAAAATGTGGCATCCTGAGATTTGTGAGCTTTTGTTATCCACCTTTTCCCTTGATTCTGTGCTGTCCCCCTTTTCCCTGAGACAGTCACTTGTACCGGTTTGGGGGGGGGGGTCCCTCATTCATTTCTGAGTTCTCAGGGTGACATTTCTGGGGTTCAGGGATTGGCAGTTCTAGGTCAGTCCCCATACCTACCCAGTCTGAGTTATGGTCTTTTGGGAAAGAGATGACTTTCTTCCAAGAATCCTTCAATGATTCTGACCCTTCAAACTGGAGGACACTGACTTGCTCCACAAAATGTGTCTTCTTTGTCTCTTTGTTTCTCCTACTTATCCTCTGTTCCTTAGGTTGCAGATTTTCGGAGGTTGGAGATTTGGGTTCAGGTTCAGAGGCTTCAAAGGGCTTTTCATGGGTGTGGAAGGAGGCTTCCTCTAGGGCTTTGCACCCCCTTCCTCCCGAGCCTCCTCCTCTGGAACCTGCTGTTTGTCGGGGTTCTCTCCCTGTCATTGTTTTGGGGTGCCAGACTCTGGGTATGAGCTGTTCTGAGCAGCCATGTTCATCTGAGGATTCTGCTGTGCCCTCAACACGTGACTCAGGTCTTAGGTCGAGCTCTAGAACTGGTGCTCCAGTTGTGAGACCCTCTCTGGCTGATGAGGGGGTCTCGAGTCAAACCTTTGCTTCTCTCGGGAAGGTTAACTGTCCCTTCCTTCAGAGTAGCCTTGATACGGAAGCTTTCCCTGGTAGCCCTCCATTCTTAGTCTTCCTTCTGCCTGATTTGGTGGTCTGGACTCCTGAAAGCAGAGAGAGTAAGGAGGGTTGTTCTGAATGTTGGGGATTTGAGGGTGCCTGGGGAAGAAACTTAAACTAGAGGGTGGAAGATTACTGCCCTCCTGAGGGAAGTTTGGAGGGAGGTTTCCTGGGGCCGTACTCACCTGATTGTATCCCCCCCTCAGCTGCGGGAGTCCATGCGTACCCCACGATGGGGCTATTCCCTTTGTACCTTCGGCTGATGTAGGCGGCAGAGTCAGGTGAGCCATTTGTGGGGTACCCTGCCTGACTACCACCTGCTTGGGACTGGTCAGAGAGTCTTCTTTGCCTCTGGTTTGGTTGGTTGGTGGGAGGTGTATTTTTAGGCCCCCCCATCTCTAGGTCCAAATGGGGGTAACCTTCAGATCCACTGCCTTGGCAGCAGCGGCATTGTTGGTTGGTTTGAGGATTTTGGGTGAATGCTTATTTTCTACTGGCTTGTGGACCTCCTAGATCTGGATAGTTTGCTCTATTACCCAGTCCAGGGTCCTTTCATCGTGGAAGTTCCTAACCAACTGCGTCATAATTTACTTAGGGAGTGCATGCAAATAGAAACTGATGAACTCCCTACTGTTTGTGCGCACCCGCCTAGTGGTTTTTGCAAATGCCGGCTTCAATTCCTGGACAAATTCTCTCAGGGCCTGATCCTCTCTGCACTGCAGGTTATGGCAGCCTTGCGAACCTCCTAGGGGCTTCGGTGCATGGGGAAGTGCTTCAAGATGGCCACCTTGTAGGTAGACCACCTTGAATGGTTCTGATCCTCCAGCCCAGCAAAGAAGCTGGAGTATTCTGGGAAGAATGTCCATTTGGCAAACTCCATAGAATTCTTGTCATTTTTAATGTCAAATGACATCATTATCTGGTCATACAGCTCCAGATGCTCCCAGAATGAGTACTTGACATGTACAAGGTCATGAAACTTCTCATGGCTTTTATCTGTCTAATGGGGTCTTTCACCAGAGTTCTCTTTTGTTTGGAAGCCTTCTTTTTCCACTGCATCTGAGTCCATTTGCCCTCAGACTTAGAGCTGCTGCTATTTGACGTCCCATCCCTATCCTCTAGGCACTGCCTAGATCTTGGAGACTGAGGGCCTAATTACAATTTTGGAGGTAACCATGGCACTATTAGCGCCATGGCTGCCTCCAAAATCGTGTCCGGGTTCAATCTGGTGGAGTGAGGACTTACCGGGACATTCTGCCCTAGGCGTACCCGTTAAGTCCCCATTCCAAATGCCATTCCCGTTTGAGCCCCCATAGGGCTCAATGGGAATGGGGAAGGCACTAACTACGGGCCTGCTAATGGCAGCCTTGCGAGCCATTAGCAGGGTCCCCTAACGGGACCCGTAAGGGACGTGTGGTCCAACCACATGTCCCCTGCGTTTCCCGCTGTGGGACCTCGGAATTGGGCGGTAAGGAATTACTGACACCGGTCTCCTTACCGGTGCCCGGTATCCCTTACCGCCCACCTCAGAATTAGGCCCTGAGAGTCCCTCCCAGAATGAAGGGGCCTAGTCTCTTCTCCCCTGTTGTATTGTGCGCTCTGTGGGTCACTTCCCATGGACTCCTTCTTTCGCACAGGGGAGGAGTCACCTGCTCGTTTGGGGCCTAAACTCAGGCTGCTTTTTATCTGCAAAGTAGACAAGGTGGTTCCTTTGTAGATGATGTTTCTGCCAGTCTAACTCCCTAATTATTTCTTCATAGGAGTCTTCCTGGTAATATACATTGGCCACAACATTTTTTAAGCTTAACAGGAATGCATGCCCATCAATCTCTGATGGACACTGGCCAGTTGGCTCAATTATGCTGGGCCTAATTGACTCCGGCTGCCTCATGGTTCCTGCTTCTTGTGAAATTGTAGACATGAAGTTAACAGCGCCTTTCGCATATAGGGTGGTAAGTTGGCTTGAGGCACTTGGTACAGAGGGCATCCCACTTTGATCAGGGGTTGCCCTGCCACTCTCTAACTGTTCAGGTTTCCTCAAGTCCTTATTAAATCTAGCACATTCTTGTTCTAATCTCTCAAATGTTTCTTTCTCTGCCCCTATTTCTTAATAGTATGCAAAGGTCTGAGCCTTGTGCTCTGCTATCAGGGCTTGACTGGCTTCTATGACCTTCCCTTGTACTACTACCTGGCTCTGGAGTCCCATGTTCTCATCAAAAAGGGCCTCATTCTCTTTCTGGGCTTCTTGTATTGTCTGGGAGTACTCAGAACATTTCTGTTGCAGGAGATACATCTCCTCACTCTGAGCATTTCTTTTCTGTATTGTCTCCTCTAGATGACCTTCTATTTGTCTTACGTGCCCCATGAATTTTTCAATCTCTAACTTTATGTTATTCAGTTCCTGAACCCATGACTCACTTTTGTCCAGGTCTGTCTTTAATTTGCACACTTACTGCCATATGACATCTTTTGCTTGATACAGGGTGCCAATCTGTTCAGTCAGGTTATCTCTCTGAGGTTTTATAGCGTCCAACTTCTGGCATTCTTGTCAAACTCTGCTTGGGAATGGACCTCTTTAATGAATAACTTGATCTGATTTTGTAATGCAATCATATCCTCTATTGTATATCACATCTTGGTTCAATTTTAGTTGACTCTTTTTTCAGGGAATCCACCCTTTCTTGGCACTCCTCTTTTAGTGCAGATACTTGGGATGTCTGCTGTGAATTATTTTGTTGCTGTGCTTTGCACTCCTCCTTTAGCTGCTTGATAAGGTTTCCCAATTCTAACTCAGAATGTTGGCTCTCTCGCATGTTTTCCTCTGCCTGCCTTAACTCGCTCTGTGTTTGATTTAAAAGCTCAGACTGATTTTGCACAGGAGTTACCCTTTCTTGCTACTTATTTTCCATGACTACCATCTACTCATCTTTTGTGGTCTGCATCGTGCAAAAGTCAGTCAGGGCTTGATGTAACAGGCCACTGTCCTGCCACATATCCATGTTTATAGAGGTCACCTGTTGCATCATACTGGATAGCCAGGCTGCCTACCCCTGCTCTGCCTATTCCCTTTTATGAACCATTTGGACAGAAGGTGCTGCCTAGCCATGTTAATTTCCACGGTGCTCGTTATAAAGAGTGTTCTTCCTTTGGTTATCTATGCAAGGACAACATCTTTACCCTGCTCTTGTCTAGTTAATGGTTACAATATCATATTTTGATACACAGCCCTGATACCTAGGGTACACGTTTTTGGATGGTGCCTTTACAGTGTAACACACCTTTCTAACCACCAAAAGTACACTACCTTGAAGGGGTTAGTCTGCAGTTTTGGACTGTCACGGGTGAGAACTCTAACCTCAATCACGGTACGAGCCCCCACTTTGTCATGGTTTTATTACACGTGAAAGCTGGCATTCCCCTCAATTACAATGAAATAACAAAATAAAAGACACTAATGGACACCCCCCAGTAGGGAATGAAACCAGGACCAATTGCGATTGATGCAAAAGACAAGACTTTATATAGTTAAAATGGGGCGCACAAAGAACTCTGCTCCTTCGAGAGCGCCCTGCCCAAATAACAGAATAATACACATTGGGCCTCATTACGAGTATGGAGAAAGCCATACCGCTTTTAGCGGCATTGCTACCCCCATGCCAGGTACCAGGTTCGGGTCCTGCAAAAGGGGACTTACCGGGCCATTCTGACCTTGGAGGGCCTGGTAAATCCCTTTCACAAGACCTGGACCCGTTACATCCCCATTCCCATTGAGCCCTATCTCAATGGAAATGGGGATGATGCTAACAACGGGCCCGTTAATGACGGTCCCGTTGTTAGCATCCTGGTCTGCTAGTTGGTCCTGCTAAGGATGCATGGTCTGACCAGGCATTTCTTAACGGGTCCACCTGCAGACCTCGTAATAGGGCAGCCCGGAGTAAACGGGGCCGGTCCCCTACCGGCTCCGTTCATTCCGTGGCCGCCTGGGTCGTAATGAGAGCCATTATATTACAAAAACACGTCATCTATGACGTGTACTATAAGGGATACAATAGATGATGCTAATTGGGGAACGGAGACTGGACAGTATGTTTCATGTAGGGATGTCGCTCTGGGATTGGTCAGCTTCAGATGGTAACTTCTTGGAGCACATGGGTCAGCTGGGCTCATCTGGGAGGGGGCAGGGTCAGGCGATGTCTGTGTCGCTTTATTTTACACTATCTATCCAGGATTGGTCAGCTTCAAATGGTAACTTCTTGGAGCACGTGAGTCAGCTGGGCTCATCTGGGAGAGGGCAGGGTCAGGTGATGTCGGTGTCGCTGTATTTTACCCTATCTAACTCCTTACCCTTGTGTCCACATGCATTTTAGTACTACACATACATTTCTCTTACACAATAAATGTATTATCTAAGTATTTGACCTGAACCACCATGAGTGAGGGTATATTGGGCCAGGTGCCTTATCTAACACAGTATTTCATATACACATTAATCAAGCATCTCTTTGAATCTAATGTGTGTGGTTTACTCTTTGTTAGTACAAGAAAAATATATAGCCACATAGGATTAGTGGTATAAGGGTGAACTGGAGTGGCACATGGTCAAGGGGCATGCAACGGTTACATCAAAGAGGAGTGGGATTAGGGGGCTTGTGGTCTATATTTCTTTAGAAGGGGTCTGCTGTTGCAGAGGCAGGTTTGTGGAGATGGATGGTTTTTCCAGTACCAGGCTTCGGCCCGGTCCCACACAGGGCAATGATGTAAAAGGAAGAGGAGAGATACAGGGGGTCATTCCGAGTAGGGCGGTAAGGGTTAACGGTCACTGGTAACAAGACCGGTGCCGTTAAACCCTTACCGCCCTATTCCGAGTTCCCTTTGCGGGTTGGTACTTAACGCCTGCTTTTTGCTGCTTATTTATGGTGCCGTAATTAGCGCCTTCCCCATTCCCATTGAGCCCTATGGGCCAAAAATGGGAATAGGGAAGGGCCCATGGTGAATGGGGAATTACCGCCCCCGCCAACCTTGGAATGGGGCGGTAATTCCGCCATTCACCATAGCAGAGTCGGAACAATAATGGCGTCAACCAAGGCGCTAATACCGCCTTGGTTAACGCCAGGGTCGGAATGAGGCCCACAGTGTTTAACTCATTACACTTCGCGCCCAAGCTTCCCGTGAGAACAGGACAGCCATGGAGAAGGCAGAGGGGAGGAGGAGGGGGTTTAGCACTCTGGCCGTGCGCAGACAATGAAGGGGAGAGGTGCAAGCTTGTGTTTACATGCGGCCTAGTATAAAATGGAATTGGTAGTTAACACAAAATGGAGTCTCGAGGCTCATACGCCATGCACAGTTATGTGCCATTCAATGGCTACCTCACACCTTGGCCAGAGGTGCGATGTCAACCGCGAAATGAGCATATCATGTACGTCATTAGGAATGAAGGGGGGCCCGAGAGAACCTTCCTCCCTTCCATTCCCCCTTTGGTTACTGAAGTAACAAATACTGTAACTCTCCCAAACGTCTCCATTTGTCTTCCTCAGCCACTGCTTCATCCCAAGCCGAAGTTCCCTTTCTCGGCACCCAGGCCCGACACAGCGACCAAGGCTCTCCCCTGCCTGTTCATATTCATCTGGGATACAGGTCATGTAGACACAGCCCCCATACCCCTCCAGATCTACCCTGACTTCATCACATCACTCTAATTCACGGGGCTCTTTAATTGTGGTGTGCCATAATGGGTCTGCAATGTATCCAGTGTTGTATATGGTGGTCATTCTATATTTTGGTTCTGAGTCTTCTCCTGTTTGGACCTGGGCTTCATGCATCACCTGTAGTATTCCTGTTGCATTTCCCATTGTCACCATCATCATTGCACTGTTAGGAATAGATTTTGCACAGCACCTGAGTCCCAATTGGCACACACAAAAAATGAGTAAGAAAAAAGACGATGATGGGTATCAGCAGCTTCACGGGCATCCCAAACCATGACGGGACCCACTCAAACAGGGTGTCAAACCATGTGCTGTACTGCAGTACTCCTTCTTCCTTCATTCTTTCTCCGAGATTGTGCACTGCTGCTATGACATGTGATAATGTTCGATTGTCTGCATTGGCAGAGGGTACGAAAGTGCAACATGCACTCCCAATTTTTCAGCAAACACCACCATCCATTGTAGTTAGGAGGTCGATGACATAGCAGTTTTGCATGGTCATCAGCTGCAGGGCTCTCAATATTACGTTGATGACATTGAAATCTTCTTCAGTGTCGTTGGCCAGTTGGATGAGTTCCCAACGTATCCATTTCACGTTGGCTCGAGTTGGATGCTTGGAACGAAGGATGCAAAGAATGTTTCTGCTGAAGTAAATAACTTAAACTTGTCAGGTATTTGCGCCAAGAGTTCATAAGATTCTGCAGAGATATAGTTTGATGATCTCTGTTTTTGGGATACTGTGCTTTGAGGCTGCTCTTCCGATAATACGTCATATGCAGGGGGTTCTTCGGTCATTGACAGGAGTGCCTGGGACATCTTTACTGGCATCCTCTCCCCTCAGATGTGGCTTTCTGGTATCACCATCAGGGCTGAGTGCAGCATTGCTAGAGAACAGGTGCCCCTCCATGACTGCAGAAGGTGCAAATACGCCTGTTTGCCGCACAACCACCAAGTGTCCATTAATGTTGCTGTTCCTGTCTTCATGTCTCGTATGATGAGAGTTTTGCTAGAGTGCATGTTTGTGCCTAGGGGCACTTTTCCTTCTCCGTGGAAGCACAGTTCGTATGATATCTCGCGTTGCACCTTGATTGTTTTCTCGAGAGCCGTTACCCACGTAAGTTTGGCGATGTGCTGAGACCAGATCGGGGTGCATGTGCTCTTGATCTATTGGAGTTTTATGTCTGACAGTCCTTGCAATGCCTCTGCTTTGCATGTCACTTGTTCCTCCTGCCACTTGTCAGAAAACATCGTCCCTAGGATCACGAAAAAAGATTCTTTGATGCAGAGCACTCCTTGTGGCCTGTTGTAGCACGTCATTTCATTCTGCAGCATTTATGGTGAAATGGTGTGTGCTTGATAGGTGCTTTTAAATCTACACAGTGCAAGGTTAATGATACCCTAAGCCTCCGCAATAAGTGCCTCTTGTGGTAACAACACTTTAGGGGTCCCCGCGGCATGGGGAATCAAGGAGCACACATAGCAGCTTTCATTGGTAGCTTGCTTTACCATGGTGCTCATGTCTGTGTACCATTTGTTGGACTGGTCTGGGTGACGAGGATCTTCTACTGTATCTAAAACTAAACCATGAGTTTCATCGTACCTTTTCCGTCCCACCCCACTTTTCCACCTGTAGAATTACTTACCCCTCATGTGAATTAAAAGTCAAACAAAGCCATTTTTGGAGGTAGTGCATACTTCTTGTCATTTAGATGAAATCAGAGCAAGGCCGGGCCGTTTTTGGTGAAATGTTTAACTTTCTGTCATTCAGATGGAACAAAAGCAAACACAGAGCCGTTCTTAGTGCCAATGTTTAACTTTTTGTCATTCAGATGGAATAAAAGCAAATGCAGAACCGTTCTTGGTGTAATGTTTAACTTTTTGTCATTTAGATGGAATAAAAGCAAACAACACAGGGCCGTTTTTGGTGATAGGTGTTCAAATGCTTGCCACACATATGCAAAGGAAAGCAAAGCACAGCTGTTTTTGGTGGCAATGTTTAATGCAGCTTTTCAGGTGACAGGGATTTCTGTTTAGGGCCTGTAAATGCACCCCACAATTTGTACTAAGTGATATGGACTTAGCTGTCCCATTCTAAACACAAATTATATTAATGGGTTACATGTTAAGCGTCATGAGTTAGTAATTTAATTGCTAGAAGTTATGTATTAATCCCTACCATACCTGCAATGCACTGTCGTGACAGGGCACAACATCCCAGTCATCCACTCCATTGGTTTGTATGAATTCTCAATGCTGACTCATGTCAGTGTCTCACATACACACTATCATAGCTCTTCTGCAAGAGTATGAGTTGTGATTCATGGCCTATTTGAAATTTGCACCACCTGAAAATGTACAGCACCTAAATATCCTACATATTTCCCCTGTTTTTGTTTCTGTTGAGACCTGGCATAAGAGCCTCTGCAGAAACAAACAAATCCCGGCTACAGCATTCCCTTCACCATGTGATCTTGGGCGCATGAATATCTGAGGGTTGCTCCAATTACTGTATCTGCAAATTTTAAATGTGTTACCAAAGTACTGACCAACAAACTGTGCTTGATTAATTTGGCATAGGCTAATTCTTCATGGTTAGGGGTTGAGTTACTTTGGGTTACATATGTCCCTTAGAGACACCATGATCCACTCTCAAACCGTAAATCTACTGCATCTAGAACAAATGGCTTTTTAGGACATATATCATTTTGTTCATTGAAACTCACACAGGTATCCAACTTTGGGGCCAAATATATGTCGAGTTCCCAGGCTTGAAAAGCCACCATTTCCAGATTCAAAATGTTGACATATTTGTCCCCCTGCCAGAAACCTACATTATGTACTAATTTTGTTTGATAAATCGATTCTGGAGTAATAAATGGAATACACAACATAACGCTTATCTCCATCCTTTCTTCATCAATGTACAATGGAATTGCACTCACCATTTCAAATGTGTTTTTCTCTTGGATCATTTCCACTTCTATTCGTGTGATCAGTGCGATCATTTGACAAATGTCAGATGACACAAAATAAAGAGGTATATGACCCTGAATCAGCTGAGACACCCCATTTTGAAATTCCCTTAGGAACTTTGTCAGGATACCCTCTATTGGATGTACAATTTTCAGAATATGCTCCAATAGTTTATTGTGTTTTAGTACGACACTGGTGCCAATATCGTAGCCTGTTTGTTGAGGTTCAGAATAGTCTGGTTTACATATCGAACCACCTTGCTTTGTTCACCCCTAAATCCATCTAATGTCTGCTGAATCATTCTCAAGTCTTGCCCCAGTTCTTGGACCTTACTACCCGTGTGTTCACAGATACTGAATTTGCTGTGGAGATGGTTGTACCCATCACAGCTTTAATTATGGTCATCACAATTGCTTCAAACAAGAATGCAGCCATTCCTTTTCCCTTCCTTTTCTTAGCATTAGATGAACTCATGAATGTCTCTTCTAACTGCAACATTACTTCCTTTACTGCTCTTTGCGTTCCATCTTTGTATGTTCGCACTCATTCTTTCACTTGAACAGACTTAATCTCTGAGAAATTGAGAAACTTTTCAACCAACAGATCTGGGTTCACACTAGTATAAACGTGTTGATATAAAAGTCTTCTGTTCCCTAATATAAACCCCAGAGTCTCCTCCACTGCAATCCCTGAGGCTGGTCCCAATTCTACCGCAAATTGATGTTCAACTGAAATGTTGTATAATATTGTCATCATAACCACCGTTGCTAAGATATTTGTGAACCAAAAAGTATGTCGTCTTTTTCCAGATTGAGTGGACCACAGCTTCCTCATTATTCTTTTTTTCTGTGGGTCACCTCCTGTGGAACTCCTGAGGGACTCCAATGAGATCTCCTCTGTGAACTCTCAGCTCCGGGGGTCCAAGGGCACTGGTGAGTAAACAGTCAGTATCTAATTCGTCAGCAAATAAAATTCATACAGCTGTCCCTTTTTTTATTTACCTGAACAAATATGTGGAATATGCAGCTTAAAATATACAACATTGCCACCTGCATTTGCACTATTTATGAAATGTTATAACAACCTGGAAATAAACCCAAGGGTTAAACACAGAAATGTACAAGCATAGCATTTCCTTTTATAACTGGCTGGAAATAACCAATGTGGATTAAACATAGAAATATATACAACTATAGCATTTTCTTTTACAATCATTTGACGTGGCTATGTGAATTTAGTATCAATTTGGAACACCGATCAATCTAAGCAAATAACAATATGGAATATCTAACATTCTATCCCTACTTCTACTCTTTGTTTTGTCCCTGATTTGCATACCTTGCACTCATATTTCCATACACCTATACTCACTTGCTTTATCTCTTTTTTTCCAATTGTATCTTAATATATACATTCACAACTACTTACCTGCTATGGCAAATCCCTCCAGACCAAATGCTATCAATTTTCCAGCTTCGCCTTGAGTGTAACAAATACACCTTTCATCCCCTATTGGTTTCTTAGAGAAGCTGCCAAAGTGAGCACAGAAATTTCCATGCAAGCTGACTTTCTTTAGTGGATGAGGTGGGCATGACCTTTTGGTAAAGATAATAATGTGCAAAGCCACTTATTGGAAAGGCTGGCTCCGGGACTTGGGGAAGCATACATGTGAAATAAAAAGACAGACAACTAAAATGCAGTTAGCTATTTAATGTGTCTTCTCCCATGTGCAAGGGGCCAGGTTCAAAGGAAAACTGAAAGCTTACGGCACTGCCAAAATAGATGATACTTTTCAAGGCTACAGATAGCTATGCATTTCAAGCCAAACAGTAAAGTCTAAGTGAACTTTGCTATGGGGGAAAGGACTTTATAGCCAAGAAGGCAGTGGCTATGAAGTGTACTTGCATCCCTGTTTGGGTTTGAAAAATATCTCATTACAAATGTCATGTTGAGTTTACTACTTTCGGCCTGTTATTTCTCATCACGCTCACTGTGTGCTAAACTGAGAACCTCAACTGCGTTTTAAAATTCATAAACGAATTAGCTCATTGCTGGTCTGTTTTTCATGTGTGCTCTACTTATTTGTTTTGATGCATAGACAGATGCAAAGCTAAAGGTTATTGAATACTGCCTATGGTAAAAGTAAGATGCACCACAACACTAGGCCTGCCAGTGACCTGAATCAAATCATAGTAAGCTAATTCTCCACGTTATAAATACAAGCTTGTGCAGGTGATCTGGTAAGTATACTCTGGGCAATTACTTAGTATTCCAATATAACTATGCTAGAGAAATTGTGCATATACTGCAGCACTAAGTCCTGCTTTTGTTTTGTCTAAGGATTCCGATATAAGAATAAAATCAGCTAGCCCGTGTTTTATCAAACTAGGAATTCTCACAAAGTTATCCAACATATTTATGGTGGAGAATGCAGGCATAGCCTTAAAGCAATTGATGGGCATGGCTTTGGATAGCATAGCCATATTGTGTTGCTGCTAGATGCGCTTTCAACTTTGTTCATTTTATTCTCCCCTGCTTGAAGTGCATTGCAATGGAAGCAGTAGTGATTGTGCTGGCTGAACATTGAATTTCTCTTTAGTGCCTTGTTGGCACTGGGTCCAAATATGACAGAGATTGTAGATGGATTTACTGATCTGTGTAATCATACAGATGCAAAATGATTCACCTTGTCACCGTGGTCATCCAATGCATTGTGCGAGAAACCTGAAGGTGTCTCCTTGTCTAAACCTTGAGGATTCGTTATACAGGCGTCCAGGACATGGCAATCATTATTGAATCCAGTTCCTGGGGGTAGACTAGTAAGTGTGGATCACTTAGATGGGAGTCCTCTGGGAGTAGGAGTGGGACACTGACAGGTAAGACATGGTATCCATTGACAACTTTGCCCAACCTCTCGCGTAGGCCATTCCAAACCACTGCTCCCCCTTTTCTAACACTAACACTTTCACACAACACAACGGACAATGGACTAAAACCAGAAATATTTACTTGACATGCCCCAATACAAGGTCCAGGCAAAGTTAGGAAATTGATCAGAATCACACACACCTGAAAGCCCTTTTTCTTCATGACAGGAATAAAAGGTGGAGCCAGAGAGCACATGACGAGCAAGGCGAGTACAGCAAACAGCACAATGAGACAGCAACCACACAGCAGTTCAAGAGAAGGAGAAAGGTGGCAGGAATAGAAAGGGTGGTGAGGCGAGAAGTGACCTTGCACCTTCCATCTCAGGCCTGCGGAACCTTCGTGGAAGAGAGCCTTAGACCACGAACAATAGCACAAGTGTCCTGCAGAAGATGTCAACCATACACCGGGCAAGCCTATGCCGATAAGCAGGAGCGAAGGATGCTGCTATGACTGTGCTACCAGCCTTAACTCCAGAGAATCCAAAAGCCAAACGGTTCATCACAGCCAGTGAGACGAGTGAAGAACTGATAAGAACCGGGCTATGTCGAGTGAGAATCACAAAGTGGCACGTTTTTTAACCAAAGCTCATTAACTGTGAATGAACTGTAAAAAGTGGAATGGGAGACCAGCTGCAGAGGGAAACTGGCACCATATGGGGGCTAACTCAAGAGACTCTGGTCGAGCCCCTTATGAGAGAAACTACAGATGCCAGTTGGCAGTAAGAGGGCCAGCAATGTGGTCATACAGAGGGTCAAGCAAAATCCCTGTACAATCAAAAGACTTTGGTCTACAGGCAGTGTGAGAGAAAGGGAAGTGTATCCCACAGTGAGAGTAAACTTTGGGAAACCAAGGGAACTGAATCCTGCTAAACTTAAGAGGGGTCCGAGCCTGACTGAGGGAGATCCGGGGTAAAGCCACACCCAAGAATAAAAAGTCAAGAGGGATCCGAGCTCGACTGAGCTAGATCTAGGGGTGAAGCCATCACCCAAATAAAAAACATTGAGAAAAGACATTGAGAAATTGAGGGAGGAGGAATCCCGCAAAAGGCAAGTGGAGTCTGAGCCTGACCGAGGGATAACCAGGGCTGAAGCCATCACCCAAGAATATGAAGGGAAGAGGGGTCATAGCCCTACCAAGATATAGGGGTGAAGCTATCACCCAAAGTTGATTGATAAGGGATATATTTTTAAATACGATCTTTAAAGGATCAGCACCCAGAAGAGGGGGACCCCAGGGTGAAATCATCACCATATGTGAACCTGTGATAAACAATTGAGAATGGTCAGTGCCCAGAAGAGGAGGACCCAGGGTTGAACAATTATTACCCTAAGCGAAATAAGGGAACATATTTTCATTTGGTTGAAGGAACTTTTGATTTTGTTATTTGAGCATGTCAGGCCCTGGAGGCAAGAGACTTTTAGCGGAAAAAAGACTTGGCCATTGACAGTACTGAGAACTGCCATTGGAGCTGTCAACCTTTTGGTGGAGAAGCCCAAAACTATGCTGTGCTTCAAAGTCCCATCTGACCTCATGTCCAAAACATAGGGAAGGGAGACCCAGATTACAACATCATGACAAATTATTTGAGAACACGTCTTTCTTTTCTTGAGAACTATCCCACACCCTTGTTTAGTATTCACTGTGAGGTTTGGCAATAGGTTTCTTAATATAGGGCCTTTTATTTTGACATGAAGCCACCAAGAATACCTTATTTTTCATTTGATTTTCAACGATGGCTCCCATCTCAGATTTAGGTTAGGTGTTTTTCCAACCTGCACACGACATTCATTGTTCAATAAACACAGTTGAGCTGTGATGTTATTTGCTGTCACCATGAGTTCCTCACAATAGTAATCTGGTGAGAAATGATTAGTTCTGAAATTGAGAAGCATGTTTTAGTGAGATTTTTGCTGAAGGGAGCATTTTACAGACCTGTCTTATATGGAGATTTTTCAGGCAGCTGACCGTAAGGAACAGCCCAACTGCCTCACTTGCTTAAGTGCTAAGCTTTGGTTTTCATTAAACAAACTTATTACATTGCAATAAAAAGACTCTGAGGTTATTGCAGAATTACAGTGTGATTTGGCTGCAGAGCATGAATGACTGTTACAATTGGGAGGGAATTTGAAACAGAGAACTTGATGCACACCCGCGAGCCAAATATGAGGATTTAGTGCACAGTTTATTCAGAAAGAGAAACAGTTTTCAGAGAGTGAGGAAGAGATGATGCACTTACCGTTTTGTATGGTGCTGGAAAAGATAGGGACCTAGCAATGGCAGAAATTCAGACACTCAGAAAGGGTGGTAGTCACACAGCTAAAAAATTGCAGGAAATGGAAGACGAGATTTTTAGACTTATGGATGAGAATGATAGAAAAACCAAGACAGCTGATCAGTGCAAATTGCAGATTAATGAATTGCATGGAGAAATTGTTCAATTGAGGGGAGAGAATTCTGCCCTTTACAGTCAAACTCGGGATCTCGAAGCCCAGTGCAGAGTGGTAAGATGGCAAAATTCATATGTCAGGTGTGATAAGAGTACAGAACCGCTCATCAAGGCTGAATACAGTCACAGTTTGGGAAATGGGTCAACTGTTGTGCATTTAGCAAGAATTGGCTGCTCTCCAACGCTGGAGGCTGTCATCCCAGCACAGAGCAACGGGGGCCTAAATGACCCATCGTACAGCACTACACTGGGCAACACATCATGCATTGCACAAAAGATAATAAAGTCTACCAAGGCTGTAATCAAACCATTTCAAAAAGGGGCAGATACCTGATCGAGGACCACATAGTGTAATTGAAATGTTTCAAATGCTCGATATTCCCAGGGCCAAAAACAGGAGATTCTTCCATCTTACCATCAACTCTGCATCTGCTAGCCTTATTTGAGGCCCAAATGCGCAGCAAAATCTATCATGGGAGGTTTTTGAAAAAGAGATTAGAAGGCAGTTCTCGCCATTTCATTCTATTCAAGAGGCAAAGAAGGCTGATTAAAGCATGTCCACCCAACTAAATGAGTTTCCTCGCCAGTCCAGTCCTACAAAACCTTAAAAGGGTATTCTCACGTTTTGATGTGGCCTTTGACCCTCACTCAGTAGAATTTAAAACTGCATTATTTTACAGGTTGTAGTGAGACATTGTTTCTCAGCTGATGCACACATTTAACAGGGATAAATCCATAGAATGGATCATTGAGGAAGCCACTCAGATCTATGAAATAATTTCTCATGAGATGGGATAGGCTAGGAGTAAGGAACCCAAGCAAAAACCTAAGGAATCTAAGCAATTCTAGAGATGAAATCTGGAAAGATGCCATTAGAGACAGTTCAAACTCAATTAAGGAATGGCACACCACACAATCAGAGGGGTGTGGCCTCACAGAGGACACCACCCCAAACACATGTGTTCCAATCCTTAGAACCCAGTGAAAGAAGCACATACATTAGTCCTCTGTAACTTGTTAGTTCTCCAAGGCAGGGTTTTGTTATGATATGTCAGGACTAAATAACAGCCAGGATCATATGTATATCGGGCCATTCCAGGCATTGGGTGCCCATGGCATGTTTGACCCTGCAACAACGGTATATGGCAATCAAGTGAGACCAAGCTATGTAGATAGCTGCATTGAAAATGGAAGTCAACAAAGGGTACAATTCTATCCATATGAAAGACAGAATGTGAGCTATGCACCTCACCAATATAGTCAGTCCCCACCACTGTCTGACCATGGTCAGAGGAGGGTCACCCCACGATCCCCACCATTCAGGTGAAACACATACAGGAATCACTCTCCTGAAAGGTACAAGAACAGGCATGATCAGGGTGAATTCATCCAGTACCGGCCTCAAGGACAGAGGAATGAGTTCAGTAATATTGACAGCTTCCAGTATTTGGGGGCTCAGGCACAAATGTTGTCTGAGCAGATAGGGAAACTGTGTGCAGTATAGAAACAACAGTCACATGAAGGTGCAGAAAGTCACAGGACTGATCTTGTGTGTTGTGACAATGGTAAATGGCGCTTGTGTGCAGACTTGAGAGAACTAAACAAGAGAGTGCCTGTTTCAAGGTGGCCACTTCCATTTATTGATCAAGGTCTTGCACAGGTTCAAGGATCAACGGTTTTTGCCACTCTGAATCTGATAGCAGGGTACTGGTCTGTGTTGCTTTCTGAAGATATACAACATCTATTTGCATTCTCCTTTAATCGATTAAAGTATGCATGGAATAGGACTCCCTTTGTGTATATCAACAGTGGGAGTTAGTTTGGCATATTCCTGAACAAAGCACTCCCAGATGCAGCTGAGAGGGGAAGAGTGATCTATGTGGTTGATGTGCTAATTAAGGAGGAAGACTTAAAAGTCACTTCAATAAAATTCGACATATACTCAGTCAGTTACAAAAGGGTGGGGCAAAAGTATCTTTACAGAAAGCAAAGTGATGCAGAAAAAGGGTAACATTTCTAGGGCATGAAGTAACAAACATGGGTTAAATCCACAATATAAAAAGGTGGAAGCTGTTCAGAAACTAAAATATGCCCATAACCTGAAAAGGCCTGAAGAGTTTGTTAGGAGTGGAAAGTTACAACAGGAAATGTTTTGACGATTATGCAGATATTACACAACCATTCACTAAATTACGGAAGATAAGAGTACCCTGGAAATGGGTAAAGGAACAAAGTGAAGCAGTGGCCAAATTAAAGGACTGTTTGATGAAAGCCCCATATTTAGATTATCGAATGATCTGTTTTTTTTAATAGAAATAGGATTCACAGATCACTGTATGTCAGCGGTTCTGTACCAAAAACACAATGCAAATAACAAAACCATTGCATATGGCAGCAAAACATTGTCACAGGTAGGAACCAAATTTAGCGAATGTGAAAAGACACTTTTAACAACTGTCTGGGCATTACACCATTATTGACCTATATTTTAGAGGGAGAAGGTGTTTGTTGAAACAGTCATCAGTTTCTACAATTTTCACATAGTCAAAGAATTAGATCAGGGAATTTGGCCCAGTCAATGATCAAATCATGTGCATTGGTATTACAGGGATTACCGGTGGAAGTGGGATATGCACAGAATAAAAAGAGCCCAGTTGCTCAGGGGCTGATAGACTTATATAATTGTGCAGCTGGCTGTGCCTCTGATAACACAGAATTAGAAACAAATGTTATTGAATTTGAACAATCTCCACAGAAGGCATTCAATGAATAGGCATGCAGGGAACTCCCAACCGTGTTTCTGGATGGATGGGCATACCACTGGGGAGGCGATGATGAAACATATTTGGTGGCAAGTATAGGTCATTCCAAGAGTAAGAATCAGGTTAGGCCCCAAAAGCAGTCAAGTTGCAGATTTAGCTGCCATTTATAAAGCAATACCCAGAGCAGTAGAAAATAAATTAAAAGAAATAGTATTAGTCACTGACTCTGATTATGCCCAAAATAGGTGGAATATTTACCTAGGTGGAAATTAAGAGGGATCGTCATATATACTGAGAAACCACTTAAACATGGTTTAATGATTCAAGCCATAGATAAACTAGTTTCAGAAAATGACGATCATTCACTGGATAAAAATAAAATGCCATCTGAAAACACCAGGGTAAGACAAGGAAGGAAAGGCCAAGGTAGATCAATTAGCCAAAATTGGGGCTGTGATGGGGCAGCTGTTTCCTATTGAACACCTACTTGGTGAAATCCAGGTGGATGGAATAACACACACCAAAATTCAGGGAACAGTTGATGAGCCTGTGGTAAAGTGGAGTTTAATACCCCTGATCGGGATTTGGTGAATGCACAAAAAGAAGATCCCATTTTAGGCCTATTATATAATAATTTACTAGATACAGTGAAAAATCCTCTGACAGAGGAGGACTGCAAAGGGAGAGAAGAACTAAAGGTGTTGTCAAAGAGCAAAAAGAGAATTAGATTACAAAATGGGATGATGATTCAGCAATCCATGTCAGGTCAAATTCAATGGGTGGCACCATTGTCATGTCGGGGACTGATGCTTCGTCATGCCCATAACTTTTGTCACAGAGTTTCCCAGAGAACATTGGAAATCTTAAAATAATATGCTTATTGGGCACACCAGTCCCAAGATGTAGAGCTCTATACAAGAGGATATTTGGTGTGTGCACAGTTTCAACTTACTTCCCCAACACACAGGGTGCAATTAATGAAGAGAGGTGTGACAATTACATGGTCAGATTTACAAATCGATTGTATTGGTCCTGTGCAAATATCAGCATGGGGAAACAGATATATGTTGACAGTCAGTCACTTATTTAATGTCCAATGTGCGCACACAGCTTCCACATCATTGGTCAACCATATTTTCTTTAGGTTTGGTTTGCCTCAAAGAATAGACTCAGACCGTGGAAGTCATTTTACCAGTGCATTGATGACAAGGATGTGGCAAAGAATGGAAAAGAAATGAGTTTGGTTTACTTGATACTTAATCTGTCTATTTCTCTTCTGATTTAGATACTAACAGTTTACCTCACCAGCACCCTTGGATCCCTGGATCCTTAGAGGAGGCCTCTGGATGAACTGGAGCCCCCTGGAGCAAAGAACCCGGAGTCAGAAAAAGGGAGAACAGGATGAGCAACGGCAAACGTGAAAGAAACCCCATTTGCGGTGGATGAATATTTGGTTTCGCATCAAGAAAATCTGTGGCATAGATATGGGCACAGGCACATTTTAGGCCTTGTGATGGATCTGGCACCACCAGTTTAAGTGAGTGGTAATTTTTGCAGTCAGGTTTATGCATTTCAATGTTCCTTATCTCTATCCGTGCCTCAGAGAGTGATTATTCAACACAGAGATTGGTTTCAATGTATTTAACTATACGTTTTGACTATTGCTGCAGTCATTCAATCCAAACATATACAACAATCATTAACAATATGGACACACAACAAAAGATTTGGATACTTTGATTTTGATTTTCAGAAAAGGATTTGAGAATATTGACTCACTTGTAAGGTACAAGATAAACAAAACAAACACACAAAAGGATTATGAATGAAAAAGAGTCAAAGTGTTTATAAAAAAAGATTGCTAAAAGATAAGAAGTAACAAAAACAAATTAAAATTATTTCAAAGTCAAATCATATTTAAAGATCATAATTGAAAATTGCATGATATCTAATGACATGAAAACTTGTGAATGATATAGATTTTGCGGACAATAACGGATGATTCTTAAATTAAAGAATGAAAAATGCTTATATTCTTACAAATGCGCACAATATCACACGGTTTGATCGAGTGGTGTAGCCCTGATTTTGTTCTGCAGACATCCTTAGATGTTAGGGTCTACTGAAAAAAGGGGGGATGTTAGAGATACAGGTGGTGCAAATTTCAAATAGACAAGGAATCACAACTCCTGCAGAAGAGATATGAAAGTGTGTATGTGAGGCATTGACATGAGACAGCATTGAGAATTCATAAAAACCAAGGGAGGGGTAACTTGGTATTTACCATGTCAGGGCAATGCATTGCAGTTAGTGTAGGGACACATATCGAACTTCTAACAATTAACCTACTAATGAATATAATTAGTGTTTAGAACGGGACAGTTGAGATCAAAGCACTTAGTACAAATCGTTGTGTAAACTTTTTTTTTTTAATTTCTTTATTGGTTTTAAACAACAACAAAACAAAAAAAAAAAAAAAAAAAAAAAAACACAAAACGTACAATCTGGCATGACACAGCATCACTGGCGCGTTAGGATGTTCCTCGGAGCCTGCCATACTTCCGCAGCCTCGGGGATCTCAGGTGACCGTACCCTTCATGTCCATCACCTTTGTTGGGTCTACCGCTGAGTTCTATACAGAGGTGTCTCGCCACGGCGCTCGTGCCGGGTAACCTCATTCTTGCTCGTTATTCTGCCGTCCCCACCGGGTCCTCATTATCTCCCTCTTCTCTCATGTCGAATAAGTCCTGCATCAAGGAGTTCCATGCGGCCAACTTGTGTACTGTTTCCCCTTCCCCTCTTTTCACCGCTCTCATCCACACCACAGTCTCTGTCTGCGCCCACTTTCGGAGATCTGACCACCATGCATCTATGTTCGGGCCCTCCTTTGTCTTCCATGACATTGCTATTCTTCTTTTAGCCAAGATGCATATTAGGTCCTTCATTTTTGCTTGGTGCGATTCGTGTCTGCTTCCTCTCGGGAAGAGGCCTAGTAGGTGTCTCTCTGGATGCTCTGCTTGTAGTTGAAGTCCGCCTGGTGCTATCTTGATTCTGATTCTGTCCCAGAAAGTCTGTATTACTAGGCATGTCCAGAACATATGGAGCACGTCGGCGTTCTCGGCCAGGCAGCGTGGGCACCTGTTTTGGTTCTCCGTCCGCATCTTGTGCATCCTCTTGGGGGTGAGGTATGCTCGGTGTGTGATGTATAGCTGTGCCTGCCTGAACCATGCATTCCATGAGACCTTTTTTGGGTATCTTAGCATCCTAGCCCATTCTTGATCACTAAATGGCCTCTGGAGTTCCTCCTCCCAACGTCTCCTCATATTTGATCCTTGCGGGTCTGCTGCTTTTAGCAATTGTTCATATAACCTGGAGGTCGTGTGGGTTCCCTCTGAGATGTCGTACCATACGTCTACCTCTATCATCTCCTCCTCCTCCGGGTCTATCCATTCCGGCCATCTTTTTTTGATATTTCATATTATTCAATTATAAAGGATGAATTGGCCTTCGTGTATCTCATGGTCATCTACTATTTCTCGAAAGTCTGCCCACCTCTCTCCCCTCCTCAGGTCTCCAATTTGTGCTACACCTTTGGCCTCCCAGTGCACTCGGTACATCGACAGCATGTTCGTGGTCCCCCCTAGGAGGCCCGCCAAAGGGATCTGTGTCGAGCATGGGTCCTTCATACCCTGGAGTTTCCATGCCCTTTTCCATAGCCCCACTGCGATCTTAAGCATGTTCGGCATGGTCCTGAGCTGAGGTGTGTCAAGCCACAAGATCTCTCTCAGATAGTATCGTTTCAGTGCTGGCTGAAAGACGATTGTGTCTATCGTTTCATCCTCTCCTAGCCACTTGACTGCGAACTGCAGTTGTCCTGCTAGGTAGTATTTTTCGAAATCCGGTAGCCTAATGCCACCGTCCTCGTAGCCTTTCTGGAGAGTCTCCATTGCAATTCTGTTCCTCCCTCCTCCCCATAGGAAATTCCGTGTTATCGTGTTTAATCTGTTGAAGAAGGCTGTGGGAATGGCGTGTGGATGTTTGTGAAGTAATATAGTAGGCGCAGTAGCACCACCATTTTCTGGAGGGCCGCCCTCCCCATCATCCCCAGTGGGAGTGTTCCCCAGAAGACCATTGATTTCTGTGTTTTTTCCAGTGCCGCCAGTGTGTTTATCCTATGGGTGTCAGCAGTGTCGTGGTGTATTTCTATTCCGAGATATTTAAAGGAGTTTCGTGCCCATGTCAGGCCCAGGTCTGGGAGGCTACCCGGCGGAACTTGCCTTAGCCCCGCCAGAGGGAATACCAGGGATTTATCCTTGTTAATTGCTATGCCCGATAGTCTGGTGTATGCTCCGATCGCCTCTAGGAGACATGGTAGATTGGTGGTCGGATTTTCTACATATAACAGCATATCGTCCGCGTACAGCGAGAATTGGTGGAGCACCCCGTTTATGTTTATCCCGGTGTCCCCATATTCCGCTCTAAGGGAGGCCGCGAGCGGCTCTAGGGCCAGTATATATAATAATGGCGACAGTGGGCATCCCTGCTTGGTGCCCCTGTGTATTCTCCACTCTCTTGAGATGAATCGCCCCGTCTTCACCCTCGCTCTAGGTTCGTTGTATAGCAGTTTGATCCATCGGAGGAATCCCTCACCAATGCCGAAGTGGGCGAGTACGCTCACCAGCCACTCCCAATGAACCGAATCAAACGCTTTGACAGCGTCCAAGGACACTATTGCGCTCTCGCCTAGTCTTTGATTTGTCTCTTCTAGTACATGGTGCAATCTGCGACGTGTTCCTCCCCGGGACGTAACCCGTTTGGTCCGAGTGGATCAAGGTGGGCACAACTCGTTTCAGGCGGTTGGCTAACACCGCCGTCAGAATTTTAGCATCCTGATTGATCAGGGAGATTGGCCTATAGGAGGCACATTGCCTGGGCGGCTTCCCCGGTTTTAGGATCAGGACTATCGTCGATTCGGACATGCTGGGTGGCAGCCGATTGCTCTCGTATGCGCCATGATACGCATCAAGTAGCTTCTGGGAGATGGTACTCTTGAATGTTTTATAAAACTCCCCCGGGATTCCGTCCGGGCCCGGGGTTTTCCCTGTGGGGAGCTCCATAATCACACCCTCTATTTCCTCTACCGTGATATGTGCATCCAACGACTGGGCCTGTTCTTCCGCCAATTTTGGTAATCTAATTTCTACTAGTGCGTCCACTATGTCCTCTGAATCTATCTCTGGGTTCGGGGCATATAGTCGCTCATAGAATTGGGCAAATAGGTCGTTAATATGTTCCTGATTTCTGATCTCTTTCCCTGTGTGATCTTCTAACACTGTTATGGGGTCCCTTTTGTTTTCCTGTCTAGTGAGCCATGCTAAAAGTCTACTGGGTTTATCCCCTTCCGCATGTAGGCATTGTAGATATCTCCCGTAGTTCAACCTTCCCAGTGTTTCCCAAAGTACCATACAGTCTGACCTCAATTCCACTAGCTCTCGGGACTCACTCCCTCCCGTTCCCGCACGCCGCTCTTCCTTTTCTATCACCTTCTCAAGTTCGCCGAGCTCTTTCATAGCTGCTCCCGTTAACCCCCCTGTCCTGCCTATTGCCGCCCCCCTTATCACCACTTTGAACGCGTCCCATAGTGTAGAACTACTTTCCACGCTACCCTCATTCTGCTCGAAGTAATCCTCTATGGACTCTTGGAGGTGTTCCTCCAGCTCTCCCTCTTTTAGGGCCTCTGCCCGGAGCCGCCAGGTAGGTATCGGGGCTTTTCTATGGGTGTATGCCCATGTTGCTAATACTGGGGCGTGATCAGAGAGTGTGCGTGCTTTGATAGTGATTTCTGTGAAGTCATGTAATGATTCCCTGCCCGTGAATATGTAGTCTAACCGTGTAAATGTCCCATGCGGTGCACTGTAATGTGTGTACCCCCTCCCCTCTCCATGCACCTGTCTCCAGATGTCGACCAGTTGTAATCCCTCTAAGGTCCTATGCAGTTCCTTCGCCGGGGGCACTGGCTTCCTGTGCCTGTCGTCCGACCTGTCCAGCAACGGGTTTAGGGTGCAGTTGAAGTCGCCGGGCCAGATGAACGTCGCTTCCCTGTACTGGGCCAGCCTGGGTGCCAACTTTTTAAAGAAGTCTGCTGCGTCACAATTCGGGGCATAGGTGTTGATCAGGCACACTTCCTTATGTTCCAGCATTCCGTGCACCAACACCATCCTTCCCTCCGAGTCCGACTCCTGCCGGAGCATTTGAAACGGTACCCCCGGGGCAATCCATATCAATACTCCCCGTGCATAGTTCGAGTACGTGGCGCTGTATGTTTGTCCTCCCCATTTCTTGGTCACCTTGGCTTGCTTTCGTGAGGTTAGGTGTGTTTCCTGGGGCATCGCTATTTTGACCTTCATTCGATTTAGCCATGCATAGACCCTAAGTCTCTTGATATACGCATTGAGACCTTGCACGTTCCAGGTGACTATTGACGCGCTGTCTTGCCCCATTGTACTTTTTTGCGGTCCGGCTTCCTCATCCCACAGCCGGGTCTCCGTGTCGTTCTCTCGACACTCCTTGTGTGGGAGTCTCCTGCGGTTCCTGTTGCTGGCCCCCGCATCTGATGCGACCATGACTGTCATCTATTGCCACTTGCCGTATATACCTCTGGTCACTTTCTGCTCGTATCTTCCCTTCATCCTTTGCGATCGTTTTCCCGTTGCCTGCGCCATGTGCTGTCCATTCACCACACTCAACATTTTTAACCCAAACAAAAACTAATAAACAAACGCCCAGCCACCCTTCTCCTGCTCGGGCTCCACCGCTTCCCTCCTCGTACTCCCTTGGAAGGGGCCGATTTGCAGCGGCGTGATGCCTTAAAACTGGCATCTAAACTTGGTGATCACTCTCACTGTGCGGGGCGTCGCCTTTCTCAGCTGACCTTGACTAGAGTGAGGTTGATCGCTCCTTCATACTTGTCTTCCGGCTTAGTTGCTTATCAATTGTTTGGTAACATTGCGCGTGACTGCGTTTTCTCTCCCTCGTTTCGCATTATCAGGGTCTGTTTGTATTGTTGTTGGCACTTCTCTGCCTTAGCTGGGGGATTCCCTGCACGTCCATCCACCTGTGGGCCTCCTCCGCCGAATTGAAGAAGCATGATTTGTCCTGGTGTATCACCTTGAGTTTGGCGGAGAACAACAGCATGTATCTCACCCCTGCACACCTAAGTCGTTCCTTCGTTGGGCCAAACTGTGCTCTCTGCTTTTGGACCAAGGCTGTATAGTCTGGGTAAATCGTAATCTTAGAGGAGTGTCTAACAATCTCCCCCCCCCCTCTTGAGAACGCCAGTATTTTGTCTCTGTCTTTGTAGTTCATGATCCTGGCAATTATCGGTCTCGGAGGGGCGCCCGGTTGGGGTCTTTTTGTCAGTGCTCTGTGTGCTCTCTCCACCACAAAGCCCTGAGACAACTTCCCGGCCCCTACCTCCTGGAGAAGCATGTTTTCTATGTACTCCGTAGGGTCGTTGCCTTCTTCGCCTTCCGGAAGTCCGATTACACGAATGTTGTTCCTCCTAGCTCTGCCCACCGCGTCCTCTGCTCTCCGTTCCAGGGCCTTGACTCTTTGCAATACTTCCGTTAATTGCATGTTTTGCTGCACCTGTTGCTCTGTCGCGCCTACCCTCTCCGCCAGGTTCCTCGTATCTTGACGAAGGAGGCCCACATCCACCATCACCGAATCTAGTTTGATTTCTAGCGACACCTTTAGGGCCCCTATTGTTGCGTCCATTTTGTTTTCAAGAGATGCCTTCATGGCGGCTATTGCTCCTATGATTGCGCCGTCATTTGTATCTTCTGTCGGTTGAGGTGCAGCCATTTCTGTGTCTGTTGGCGTTGTCTGTTTTTGCCCTGGTGTCTTGGTGTAGGTGTCCATGGTGCTCTGCTTGACCTTCCCTTCGTTTTTCTTATTTGGCATTGTGCTCCTGCGTGTCCGTCCGCCCTCGGTCCGGTGGACAGCTGGGCCGAGGGTAGGGAACAGCGTTTCCAAGGCGGGATGTTAGTTCCGAGTCCTGATAATTCCGTCTCAATTTTCCCGACCCGGCTCCTCCTCTATCTTCTACGGGTCTTGCACTGTAGCCCTTCACCTTATTGCCTGGGCGCCACGTTGGTCCATCAGGGGCCCAGATTTGTCTTGGTGGTGTGATGGCGGCAGTTAGGCAGTCCCGCCTGGTGCGTGTTGGTGTCGCTCCGGCGCCGGGAGGCCTGTCCCCTATGCCGCTCAGTCAGTGACCTGGAGCTGGGGGTCCTACCGCTTCATCCGGCGTGCACTGCCCGGTGTCTCCTCCACGGCCCTGGCTCGTTCACCATCAGAAGTCCGCTGCGCAGCGACCTCCCTTCCGCTGTCCGTGCCCGTCGGCCTCCCCACGGGGTCCGTCTCCTCCGGGCCGCTCCTTCCCTCGGTGAGGTGCCCACGTCCTTTTCTCGCCGAGCCTGTTTCTTGTTTTTCTCCCCATGAGGGGGGGTCGGCTGCCGCAGGATCACTGGCTGGTCTGCTCCTTGGCCCAGTCGGATTTGCCCTTCACTTCGAGGTCGCGGCTCCGTCTGCCATCTTGGATTTTCACCGGGCTTTCTTACCGTCGGGCGTTTTTCTATGTAAACGCTCCGTTTTTTCTCTGGATTTCGCTCAGATGTTGCAGGAGTACTTCTTCCTCCTTTCCCTGCGCTCGGGCCGCTGCAGCGTGCCCCAGGATGTCTCTAAGTCGGATATGTGCGCGGATCGTAGCGGGAGCTCCGTCTCAAGACGACCTCACTCCATGGGCTCAGGCCATGCCCCCAATCGTTGTGTAAACTTAGGTTACAAACTTAGAGTGCAAGCTGGGGGGGTGCAAATGGGTTGCACGCACAGTCTCTGATTTTGTGATGGAGACGTGCGGGTTACAGAACTTGGAATTTGCAAAATCATGTTGCTCAAAGTAGGCCCAGTGTAAAAAACGGTATCATATCAATTTCTGTGCCCATTGAACCAAAGCTCTGCTCAAAGGTGACAGTAGAAAATAATAGGGGCATTTGGCCATTCAGGAGGAGGTGTCTGATGTAGGACATCACAGCCAGGGGCAGGGAGATCACAGACCTTATGTAGGGGGATATTTATGAAGTGGGTTGGCACAGAGAGGGTTTAAAAAGAGGACAAAGAGGGAAAGGCAAGAGCTTTTTGGTTGCTGTCAAGAGAGAGAGTGAGAAGAAGAGATTGAAAAACAAAAGAACTTCAAAGCCCTTGCTGCATCTGTGCTGAGAGCCACAGTACTGAGAGCTGCCAGGGAGAGTGGAGGGGCTAGAGAGAGGCTACCTACGAGAGGGGGAGCTTCAGTGATGCTCTGGGAGTGAGAGCGAGAAGCTGCCAATATGAGCACAGCAATTTCCATGCAAGATGACTTTCTTTGGTGGATAAGGTGAGCATGACCTTTCGGTAAAGATAAAGAATGTGCAAAGCAACTTATTAGAAAAGACTCCGGCCCTTGGGGAAGGGTAGAAGTAAAATAAATAGACAGACAACTCAAACACAACTAGCTATTTTAATGTGTTTTCTCCCATGTGCAGGGGGCCAGGTTCATAGGCAAACCAAAAGCTTTCAACCATTCCAAAATAGCTAATAATTTTCATGGCTACAGAAAGCAGTGCAATTCCAGCCAAACGGTAAAGTGTAAGTGAAGTTTGCTACATGGAGCAAGACTTTTTTGTGCGTAGGGCAGTGGCTATGAAGTGTACTTGCATCCCTGTTTGGGTTTGAAAAATGTAAAAATATGACATTACAATGTGCATTTTCATTTTATATAATTGCAAATGTCATGATGAGTTTATTACCTTGCGCCTGTTATTTCTTATCACCAGGATTGTGTGCTAAGCTTAGAACCTTAACTGTGTATAGAATAATTGAAAGAATTATCTCAGTGATGGTCTGTTTTGCTTGTGTGCTCTACCTATTCATGTTAATGACAAGACAGATGTAAAAGCTAAGCAGTATTTAATACAACCTGTGGAAAAAGTAAGATGCACCACAACGCTAGGTCTGACAGTGACCTGAGTCAAATCATAGTAATCTAATTCCCCATTTTATAAATACATGCATGTGCATGTGATCTAGTAAGTCTACTCTGGGGAATTATTTAGTAATCCAATATGACTATGATAGAGAAAATTTGCATATAGTGCAGCACTAAGTCCTGCTTTTGTTTTGGTCTAAGGATACCGATATAAGCTAGCCCCGTGTTTTTGGCAAACTAGGAATCCTCCCAAAGATATCCTGCAACACACCAAATAGCTGCCGTCACCAAACTAACTACACCTCAAAAGATCAGACTCATCCTTCCTCCTGATGACTTCCACACTGCATTCCAAGCACTGGTTTTCGCCACGTTGGACTAGACTAATCCTCTTCTCACTGGACTACCCAACAGCCCCTTGCCCCCTGTAAGCCATACAAAACGCAGCAGCCAGACTCATCCTTCACCTACCCAAACATTCATACATGACTTCAGTTCTCACCCATCGCCACTGGCATGCTGGAACCCATAGAATGCCCTGCAAATGTATCTGCATTGTTTTCAAAGACATCCACCAAAAAAAAATCTTCCCTACTCGACAAACTCAACCCCATCACTCCCACATCATAAGGATTGCCATACTCTGCATCTACCCTAATTTCATATGGTAGCCATATTTTCAATTTAGCACAATTGTGTGAGGTAGCCATATTTTGCATTTAGCCTAATTGTGTAAGATAGCATATTTCTCATTCAGCCTAATTCTGTAAGCAGCAGTATTCTGCATTTAACAATTGCAAGGACACACGTCACACTTCGATAAATTTGTGAAGATTACACACACATAGATTAGCCACATGTAACTCTTATATAGAACTGTAAAGATTACCGCAGATAGACTGCGAAACTACCCGTGCATATCAATATAGAATTGTGATGATTAGTCATATTAGGTAGAAATCAAGGAGTGCACTGCTGAGTGCTGTTCAGCAAAGTTCAGCCTGCTACTCTGCTCGTCCTGCTCATGCCCGCCTTGACCGTGATCGACAATATGAGCACAGCAATTTCCATGCAAGATGACTTTCTTTGGTGGATAAGGTGAGCATGACCTTTCGGTAAAGATAAAGAATGTGCAAAGCAACTTATTAGAAAAGACTCCGGCCCTTGGGGAAGGGTAGAAGTAAAATAAATAGACAGACAACTCAAACACAACTAGCTATTTTAATGTGTTTTCTCCCATGTGCAGGGGGCCAGGTTCATAGGCAAACCAAAAGCTTTCAACCATTCCAAAATAGCTAATAATTTTCATGGCTACAGAAAGCAGTGCAATTCCAGCCAAACGGTAAAGTGTAAGTGAAGTTTGCTACATGGAGCAAGACTTTTTTGTGCGTAGGGCAGTGGCTATGAAGTGTACTTGCATCCCTGTTTGGGTTTGAAAAATGTAAAAATATGACATTACAATGTGCATTTTCATTTTATATAATTGCAAATGTCATGATGAGTTTATTACCTTGCGCCTGTTATTTCTTATCACCAGGATTGTGTGCTAAGCTTAGAACCTTAACTGTGTATAGAATAATTGAAAGAATTATCTCAGTGATGGTCTGTTTTGCTTGTGTGCTCTACCTATTCATGTTAATGACAAGACAGATGTAAAAGCTAAGCAGTATTTAATACAACCTGTGGAAAAAGTAAGATGCACCACAACGCTAGGTCTGACAGTGACCTGAGTCAAATCATAGTAATCTAATTCCCCATTTTATAAATACATGCATGTGCATGTGATCTAGTAAGTCTACTCTGGGGAATTATTTAGTAATCCAATATGACTATGATAGAGAAAATTTGCATATAGTGCAGCACTAAGTCCTGCTTTTGTTTTGGTCTAAGGATACCGATATAAGCTAGCCCCGTGTTTTTGGCAAACTAGGAATCCTCCCAAAGATATCCTGCAACACACCAAATAGCTGCCGTCACCAAACTAACTACACCTCAAAAGATCAGACTCATCCTTCCTCCTGATGACTTCCACACTGCATTCCAAGCACTGGTTTTCGCCACGTTGGACTAGACTAATCCTCTTCTCACTGGACTACCCAACAGCCCCTTGCCCCCTGTAAGCCATACAAAACGCAGCAGCCAGACTCATCCTTCACCTACCCAAACATTCATACATGACTTCAGTTCTCACCCATCGCCACTGGCATGCTGGAACCCATAGAATGCCCTGCAAATGTATCTGCATTGTTTTCAAAGACATCCACCAAAAAAAAATCTTCCCTACTCGACAAACTCAACCCCATCACTCCCACATCATAAGGATTGCCATACTCTGCATCTACCCTAATTTCATATGGTAGCCATATTTTCAATTTAGCACAATTGTGTGAGGTAGCCATATTTTGCATTTAGCCTAATTGTGTAAGATAGCATATTTCTCATTCAGCCTAATTCTGTAAGCAGCAGTATTCTGCATTTAACAATTGCAAGGACACACGTCACACTTCGATAGATTTGTGAAGATTACACACACATAGATTAGCCACATGTAACTCTTATATAGAACTGTAAAGATTACCGCAGATAGACTGCGAAACTACCCGTGCATATCAATATAGAATTGTGATGATTAGTCATATTAGGTAGAAATCAAGGAGTGCACTGCTGAGTGCTGTTCAGCAAAGTTCAGCCTGCTACTCTGCTCGTCCTGCTCATGCCCGCCTTGACCGTGATCGACAACGGATTTACTACACTTCAATATTCATGTATACTGGAGGATGCTTGGACTACTACTTGGACTTTTACTATAATAACAGTATTCAATATGTTAACGCAAAATATAGTGGCTAAAATTCTCATTTTTTATTTTTAATATAGCACGCGCATCCAAGCAGGGCACCGTCGAGTGCTATTCAGCTGTTCCGCTGTGCCGCTCGTGCTGGTCCCTCCTCTTCTAAACATTTTGCCATGTAAGTACTAACATATTGTACATACTCATTAATACTCTGCTGAACATTACTACAATTATGTCTTATATAAACTTATGACCGCAATGCCTTCTGCTCCTTCAATACCATTTGGTAAACAGGTAAGCCAGATAAGCACAGGCATTATGACACCAACTCGCAGTCTTCCATCGCGCCAACAATCAAAGCGTGTTCACATTGCAGGAACGGACATTAGACAGTTCTGTTCTATGCCTAAGAATTTCATGGGCATTGATTTTAATAATCACCCACCGTCTTCTACTTTGTAATTGATGACCGTTCCTCCTCCATAAGCCACTCTTAGTCGCCAAAAATGGTTAATTATCTTATGACACGCTCCATACGCGCCGAACCCCTCCCATAATTGAACCATCTTTAGAGCACTATTACACACTCTCTGCTATATCTGAAAATATACCTGAACCTTGTGTGCAAGTTGCTATATACACAATGGATTCCTCGTAGATCCTGACATTATATTCCCAAGTAGTCCAACATATATAACTAAGGGAAATTACCTGTATATTTCTAGCACTTTCAGCACTGCAGCAGATACAACTCGTATAGCCCCAGAACCTGTTTTTACACCCTCTATTTCCTCATTCATAAAACCTAGAGAAAACCTTGGGAAGGATGAAAATTCAGGTCGATTACTTACCAGACTTTCTATGTCTCTTGTTCTCTACACAGACAAAACTTTAGCTGAAAAGACCAATTATTCTTATTCTGAAAATGTATGAGCTGTGCCGTCAACAAACCAACCCTGAGGCCTTTCTTCGGCTTCACACAACATCTGTCTACATTAATAGACACCGCTCTTGCTGCTTTGAACTCTAACATTGTCATGCTAACAAAGCTCCAGGATGTTATGGATCAGCATATTATAGAATAAAATAGTGGTGTTCTTGCTCTAATTGCAAAAATAGGCTGGGTGGCCTCATACATTGTGAGGCAAGACAAGAACAATATTTTGCAGGTCCGTGAACCGTCATGGACAAATATTGATAACTTGATGCATTCTAACTTGAGCGTACCAGAGATTGTAATGGAGTCTCACTTACTGACTTACCTGCCCAAAAAAAGCACCAGAGATATTGATCTCATCTCTTGCATCAGAATCCCTAATATCAGCTGAACAAGTAAATGAAAATCTGGAAATCATTGAAATGGATACCTCTGAAAAACATGTATATGAAGTTTTTCAATTGAGAAATCATAAAAAGGCCAAGAAAAACAAGAGAAAAAAATAGACCAAGTAATGAGGTAACGGTACCCCAACCTAAAAAAAAACAAAGAACCGACATATACAACGAGAAACAAATGTGAATCAAAAATCTAAAAAACGTTTTCAAAAACTTCCTTCCCCACAAAATGGTGAGAGTTTTATAGAATCTTCAGCTATTCATCTAATGAAAGATAACTCTCAGTCCCACCAAATCTCAATGCACCTGAAAGAGGCAGCACTGTCTACTCCTTTACCTAAATCACTGGCAGTAGCTCAAGGTAATGTACCAAATACAATGTTGCTTACTAATGTTGAAAGCAATGAACTATACAATGATGTTATAGATAGAAACACAAATGATATTATTCAGGATGAATGTTGTTGGTTCCACGAGTAGATATAGTCTATCAAAGTTTACATGATCCCAAGATAGGGCTAAATCAAACTAGACAAAAAATATGTGTGAATCTAGATGTGGGCTATGAAAAATTCAAAACCTTGGAACAAAAAAGGAAACTAATATTAGCCTCATCTGTTCCAACTGAGATAACGTGTACAAAACCAGAAGAAATCCATTCTAACTCAGATTAAACAATCATCCAAATCTCAAACCAGAACACTGCACATCTGAATTTGATGTCAAATGATAGTTATTAAAATGCCATTCAAGTTTCAATATTAGAATCCGAGATTCTACGAATAACAATGCTAAATAGAACATACTCTGATCCCTTTGTGAATAGGTCGACTCTATTGACAGCATTTAAATCAATTAAGGACCTTGAACATATATCCTCTCGGGACATTCAATCAATAGGTTTTGTAGAAACTTCAAACTATAATTCTGTGGAATTAAATGTAATCTCTCAATTGTCAAAAATCTCATTTGGCGGAAAAAGACAATCTAAAAGCATGTGGCTTTCCTATTGAAAAACTAACAATACAACCAGTTCTTAATATCGTAAATTAGCAACATTTTGATCAAACCTTTAAAGACAATCCCCTAGAACGCATGTCAAAGAGAAAAGACTTTATACAAACTATAGGTATATGCAATTGTTCTTGTAAATCTGAGAAGAATTCAACAAACCCTCAGAAAGTACACCATCAATCCCAATGGACATGGCAAATGCAAACCGTAATTACAACTAGACTCATTCAGATCATCAAGAAATTAGATATTCGATGGCTGAATGGAACAGAAGAGGTTTTGCTCATCTGTGTACTTCAAAGCTAAGTACCTGGTGAAATATGATATTATTCTCTTACAAGAGACATGGATGACTATTGCTCCAACATGGCCTGACATTCAGATTGTGCATACTGCTGCTACAAAAGCTGCCAACAGGACCAGGCCTGTTGATTGCAGTAAGTCTGCATTCAAATCTTCAGTTACAATAGTGGACCTCGCCTTGCTCAGGTATTCAGCTAGCTAAGATTACAACATCAAATACCTCTCATCCATTATATCCATCAGCAGCTTTTATTGACATTTACTGAAACCCACTAGCTATATCTCATGAACTATTTTTAAAGCACATAGAAGACATGCTGGACCTCTTCCTACTAGATCCCCACATTGCAATCACACTGATTGCAGGAGACTTTAATATTAATTGTATTAATCCAGATACTCAACAGTATCAATCGAGAGCCAATAAATGGCTCATATTAATGAAAATCCATAACTTTGTTATAGTAAATGGAACACATATAGATGATCACCCTCGGCCACAACATGGTCAAGAGGTTCCGCACACTCAACTCTTGACTATGTGTTCATCTCCTCTATCACAAAAGTTGCTTCCTTTAAAGTCATTGAAAATCCTGCCAGTGATTATAACGTTCTAGAACTTGCATGGATGCCATATGTCTCAGCACCGGCTCATTGTTACAACCAACCGATATACATTAATCAAGCAAAGAATCGTCTAATCTGGCCGTTGTCTAGAGTAGAGCTTCTAAAAACTAAACTCAGTCTTCATGATAATGATAGACTGGGTAATACTACTCCGATTTACCGACCTATCACTACAGTACCATTCCTCCTGAAAATCATAGGCAAAATAGCCTATCTACAAATTCAAAAATATTTGGAATCCAATCATCTGCTGGGATCTAGACAATCAGGCTTCCGGCCCCAACACGGGACTGAAACTGTGTTAATTGATTTGAAGGCCCAGATTGATGACCTCAGGGAAAGGGGCGACTTAACTCTCCTCTCCCTCCTGGACCTATCGGCTGCATTCGAACTGGTAAATCACCAGGTCTTGTGCAGCCACTTGGACTCAGCAGCACACTTCTCCCCTGAAGCCATTGCTTGGATACAATCCTTCCTCAGTGATCATACCATGAGAGTTTTCTCTCCTATTGCTTCTGCTAACCCTATCCCCATCACGTGCGGTGTTCCCCAGGGTTCATGTGTCTCGCCTACCTTATATAACATCTTCACTAAGCCCCTTTTCGATGATCTGGATCATCTGGGTATCACCTACACTAACTATGCAGATGGTACTCAGATCCTCCTACCAGTTACCCGTGATTATGATAAGGATTTGGCCTTGGTAAATAAGGTTTACCTCATCATCCAGGTATGGATGGACCCCCATGCACTATGCCTGAATGATGACAAGACAGAGATCATCATCCTGGGTACACAACTATCATTAAAGAAACTAAGCCCAAATTATTCTGCCTTTAACATCGACAACAACATTATTACAACTGCCAAGGAAGTAAAAACATTAGGATTTTACTTGGATTCTGCCTTAACGTTTAACAAACAGGTAACCTCGCTGTCCTCGGCCACAGCCTATACCTGTAATCTAATCAGAGCTGGCAGAACCTTCCTCTCCAATGCCAGCTGTATCACCCTTGCTAGAGCTCTCATATTATCAAGACTTGATTACTGCAATGCCATGTACATTAGGGCGAGCAAACAAACTACTAAGAAAATCCAACTCCTGCAAAGCAACGCCCGCAGAGCTGCGCGCGGAATTGTCAGGAGAGACCATATTTCCGACACCAGAAGAGCTCACAACTGGCTGTCTACGATTGACAAAATAAAACTCAAAGTTGCCTCCCTCACTCATAAATGTGTCAAAAAAGTAGCCCCTCGCTATCTCACGGACAGAATCATTACTAAACGCGAGACAAGACTAATCAGACTTTCAAAGAATAATTGTCTCCTGACCCCCAGATTCAAACTGGCAAGAGTGGGAGGTAACAGCTTCCAGGTCAAGGCTACCCAACTATGGAACTCACTCCCTACCTCACTCAGACTAGAACCATCTTACACAAAATTTTGCCACACCCTTATAAAAATGTTCAAAGATTCTGATGGCTTAGCGCAACTCTGGCGTTTGCCCTCTTCACCCAGATCTCACCCTCCTCTACTTCGGACCTCAACCGGTATGCCATTTATAAAGAATTTGCATTAATTCATTTTGTATATAATGTATATATATTCTCTACGCTATTATTATGAAAATTGTAAAAAATGGTAAAAATGTCAACTATTATTATGCTCTTTGACTGCAAACAACAACTTTGTCACTGCAATATCTTTTTATGTACAACTAAGCTGTGAGTAATCTTATGCGATGCGCCCGACTACATGTGGGTTTGGTGCGCAATGCAAGTAATAAACTAAACTAAACTGAACTAAACTAATCACCCAGTCAACATTAACTCAGATTACTCCAATGTTTAAATATAAACAAGCCTAGAATGAGGATATAAGAATCCTTAAAAAACAGTTTTGTCAGCAACTTAGAAAATTAACTGCTGTCACAGATTCCCAGAACAAACAAACTTTGAGGACTATTTATAGGAATCATATCAAGCAAATAAAATTAAACCAGAAACAAGCAAATACAGAAAAAATGCTGTCATTAATAATAACAAAATCCTCATCTCAGTTATGGAATCTTATTAATAATAAAGACAAGTTTGCTGCATCTTCTGTCGTACTGAACTCTGTCCCTGAACAAGAGTGGATTACTCATTTTACAGCATTGCTTGTGAATCACGACCTCAAGAGCGCGTTTTTCTTTTTAATGAGATCCCTGATCTAAGAAGTATAACCTTTGACAGGTTGGACATCATTCTGTTCATTATAAAACGTAGTCCCTCTCGCGCCCCAGGACCTGACAGACTAGCAAATGTCACACTAAAAGCTCACCTGGAAATGATCTTTAACAATGTAATCAAAACATCCCAAATGCCACCAACGTGGCAAAGGTCAGTAATAATTCCAATATTTAAAAAGGGAAATAGGTCAGATCCCCTAAATTATAGACCTATTGCGTTATCAGACATACCGGGAAAGTAATTTGCTAAGCTTGTCCTAAGTGACCTAAATGTATGGCTTAACACAAATAACTTACTAGGTGAATATCAATCAGGTTTTGTAAAAGGATTAGCTGATTCCCCTAATCTAAATTTATTGGCAGCTATTAAGAAATATGCAATAACATCAAAACAACCTGTGTTTTTAGTTTATGTGGATTTTAAACAAATATTTGATTCTATCTCTCAGAACATTCTATGGCAAATACGCTTTAAAGCAGATTGACCTACTTTTATCTTTTATCTAATTTATAAATGTTATACTTATACATTGTTAAGAATTTAAAAAAAAAAACTACTGATGGTCTCTAAACAAAAGACATTCTAACCTCATCAGGTCCTAAACAAGGGTGCATCTTTGTATCCATTTTATTTAACTTTTACATCAAATATATTCATAAAGCTTTTAATTCAGTCTGGTCGTTTCCACTAAAAATTAGTGATAAAGAAATATCATGGCTATTATATGCAGATGATTTGATTATATTAGATACGACCCCTATGGACCTACAGAGAAAACTGGCAGCATTAGATACATATGCTTCAGAAAAACATCTAACTATTAATGGTAAAAAGTCAAACACAATGATATTTCAACACAAAATAGTTAAACAAAAGTACAAATTCAACTGGACCTTAGCTAAATCAGCTCTTGAACAAGTTACAACATATAAATACCTGGGTCAGAAAGTAAACACTCATCTTCAAGATGTATCAAGTAAATCAGAATTGAGATAAAAAATAAGATATCTGATGACACAAGCAGTAGCAATTCAAAATAAGTATGGTACATTTTCTATCCAACCAGCGGTTCTTATTATAACTAGAAAGTAGTCCCAATTATAATTTATGGAGCCCAAGCAAAACTACCAACAAACTGCCCGAGCTGGGGTTTACTCGAGAAACTATATTTGAAAATAATTATTTCTCTACTGTCGAGTCTCCCAATCACAATTATTAGATGTGAACTTGGTCTTGTTTCAATAGCAGCTAGAGCTTGTCAAACTATAGCATGCTACTTGAAAACTTTATATGAGGTCAAATCTCAAACAATTCTATCTATAGTTGAACCAAGCCTAATCTCTCAGACATAAAACCCATTGAATTCCTGGTATTTATATTGCAATTCTGTTTTAAATGATGCAGACATTTTGGTCCAACTGATTGTGGAGAATCCAACAAATTGAAAATCAAATAATGGCAACATGACTGGTTAAATACATGGGAAAGATGCAATACATACCAGATCTTTTACCCCAATATCTTACCAAATTCCCTGAACCTAAGTATGCAACATCAATTTTGAGACTTTGCTTCGATCTCTGGCATACAGAAACTCAATTAGAGCGTTATAATAAAATCAACGATGATAAAGTAATGTTTTTTTTGTAGGTTAACGGAACATACTGAAACTCTTTGTCACCTGATAACAGAATGTAATGTGTTACTACAACTTAGAAAATACACATATCTCAAGTACTTACAATCTTTTAAAACTAAGACAAAGAAAAAGATGTGGATATATATATTAAATTCCACAAACATGTCCCTGAATATTGCAATCATGAATTATCTGCAAGCTCTAAATCTAGCAGACTTAACAACATTAAAATAACTGCAATATAACATCAAGTTGCACTAGATGAATTTAGAGTGTCCTGTTTTTAAAACCGCATCAATAGATTTTTTATATGTTTACATATCTTTTTATATGTTTGAAATATTTTAGTATTTATAATGTTTTAAGATTAAAGGAATTACTTTAAAGTCATAAATATTGCAATTAGCTCATTCCTAAACAATCTTTAATAGACAATAGTGTGATGAATATTAGCAAAAAAAGATGTTTTTTTTTTTACTGGAATGAAAATGTTACATTTATTCTGAAAATGCTATAATGTACCTCTAGAGAACTGTTTTAACTTATACCTCTTCAATGAATAGAGAACATTTAACGGACATACATAACTACAGTTAACAAAGATTTTTATTTTTTACCAATATTTGCAACTCAATCAAATTCCTATAACTAGAAAGAAATGTGCACCTTTGAATCTGAAAATGTTATAATACATTTCTCTGGAACTGTTTAAATTTACATTTTATGAAACCTGAACTTGTAGAGACAACCAAGCTGGTGTATGTAATATGCTAATGGCGTATGTCATGATGATGTAATATATATATATATATATATATATATATATATATATATATAGTTATGGTTAAGTTACTGTTTCCATAGGAAGAGCACTTTTTGGGCGGCTTATAACTTCGCTCTCCCTGGACGGATCTTCACCAAACTTTGCAAAAAAAGTATTTGGGTCACTCTGAATTTTGTTGCATTGTTGGTGAGGATTTGTCCAGGGGGGGCAAAGTTATAGGGGGGTCCCAAAACTTTTTTTTCCCATAGACTGAATGGGAAAAATGTTTGCTCGCGTCTACAGCCCAAACCGCTGGACGGATTTTCACCAAATTCAGACCAGGAGCAGCGGCTCAGTCCCGAAAGCGTGCTTTTGCAAATTTGGTGAAAATCCGTCCAGTAGTTTTTTTAAAAATGACCAAAAAGTAGGTAAAAAAAAATTAGTGATATCTGTGTTCAGTCCACGGACGGACTTCCCTGTTCGCTCTGCGGACAGTGGGCCTCATTACGACCCAGGCGGATTTCGCGGTGCTAAATGCACCGCGAAGCATGGCGGAAAGCCGCCGATAGCGCCATGGGGGTTGGCGGATTTACCGCCCCATTCCGACCTCGGCGGAGCGGTAAATCCCCAATCCCCATTCTGCCCTTCCCCATTCCCATTTTTGCCCCATAGGGTATAATGGGAGTGGGGAAGGAGTTAATTACGCCACCGTAAAATACGGTGGCGTAATTAACAACGAGGTCCCGTAGCGCCATGGTTTTCTCCGGCTGGTAAAACCAGGCGGAGAAAACCTCCATGGCGCTACGGGAACTCGTAGTATGGCGGAGAGGTACGCCATGCACTACGCTGGCGTAATACCCTCTCCGCCAGGGTCCTAATGAGGCCCAGTGTCCTGATTGGCCAATCGGCTTGCGTGATGTTCGCGGACATGCAACGTGTTCGCTGATTGGATGGCGTGGAGCGCGTCAGATTTTCAGTAGCGCCCGCCATCTTGGATTCGCGGTCGTCCGCGGACAGCGCGGTGAAACTTTGTTCAAAATGTGTATTAGGTAGAGTGTGTTGGTGTGTAGGAGTGTTTGGGGAGGGTGGGAGTGTATGAGATAGGATGAAAGTTGTGTTTTTTATGTGTTAGACGTTCTTTTTGTGTTCGATTTGTCTGCGGACATCACGGGTGTTCTGAAATGTTCTAAATAAACTGAATGGGGGGTGTTCTGAGTACTCAATATGTGTCAGTTTTCTTCGCAAGCAAACTGAAACTGTTCTAAGAACACTCGCAGTGTCCTGAAATGTTCGCAAATAAACAAAATGGGGGTGTCCTGAGGACACTGTCCGTATTGTTCGTTGTCAAGTTGAATATGTTCTAAGAACACTCACAGTGTCCTGAATTGTTCGCAAATACACAAAATGGGGGTGTTCTGAAGACGTTGTCGAACACTCGCTGTGTCCTGAAATGTTCGCAAATATGAATGGGGTTGTGGCTGACAAGTTGAATGTGTTCTAAGAACACTCGCGGTGTCCTGAAATGTTTGCAAATAAACAAATTGGGGTGTCCTGAGGACGCTGTCCGTATTGTTCTCTGTCAAGTTGAATTTGTTCTTAGAACACTCATGGTGTCCTGAAATGTTCGCAAATAAACGAAATGGGGGTGTTCTGAGGACACTGTCCATATTGTTCGTTGTCAAGTTGAATTTGTTCTTAGAACACTCATGGTGTCCTGAAATGTTCGCAAATAAACAAAATGGGGGTGTTTTGAAGACATTTCTAAGAACACTCACGGTGTCCTGGAATGTTCGTAGGGGATGTCCTGAAGGCGTAGTCCGTATTGTTCGCTGGCAAGTTGAATGTGTTCTAAGAACACTCGCAGTGTCCTGAAATGTTCGCAAATAAACAAAATGGGGGTGTCCTGAGGACACTGTCCGTATTGTTCGTTGTCAAGTTGAAAGTGTTCTAAGAACTATCGCTTTGTTCTGAAATGTTCGTAGGGGGTGTCCTGAAAACGCTGTTCGTATTGTTCGCTGGCAAGTTGAAAGTGTTCTAGGAACACTAATAATGTCCGTGGACATTAAAAGTTTCCATAGACTATAGTTGAAATGTTTGACTCTATGGATGTGATATGCTGCACTGGTTGTTGCCAGGGCATAGAGTCTTGGGTGCATGGCCATTTGGCCATGCACCCAAGACTCTATGCCCTGGCAACAACCACCGCAACATATTAAATTCATATTTTCTTATACCTTTGGGTGAAAAACAAATGTATAAGGAACAAAGGTACTAGATACTATGGATGTGATATGCTGCTATGGTTCTCCTTATTATTGTATACTTACTGTTTGGTCTAGTAACGGGAGTCCATGTTTTTCTTGTTAATTTCTGTGATAAAAGAAAATAGCATGTTAGTATTAGTATTTTGTAATGACTTATTACATTGTATAATCAATATACTTTTTTTTTTTTTTGGACCCTCATATTTAGTAGATTACAAATCAGAGTACTGTGCAATTTGCTAAGTTTCTGTATTTGTTGCTAAAATCATTGGGTCTGTGGGAGAAAAAAAAATCCATGTTGGATTAAAAAAAAAACTTTTTCTGTTATGCTACAGTTCATTTGTTTGTTTGTTTTCAGTGTTCACTTGTTGTTTCTGGCTAATGCTTAATACTTTGGCTTGTTGTATTTTTTTGGAGCAGTAACATATTATTTATTTGTTTTGATATTATAACATTTTGGAGCAGTTAGATACCAATTGGCGTATTCTAACTGTGTATTTTCTGGTCTAATTTAGTGGTATTCATTTATCTGATTAGTTGTTGTAGAATCTTTGAGCAGTTAGATAGCTTTTGGAGTATTCTAACAGTTTATATTTTTTTAACACAAGTTTACTTAGGGTTTAAATACAGTTTAATTATCAAATTTTGGTTTTAAGAACATCAAATAAGCGTTTGTAAGATTTCCTGGTAATCTCTGCTTTAGAGTCATGGTACTATCATTACATTCAAACCATCCACATTTCTTTTTTAAATATGCAGTGTAGTGCCCTGAATTGGTTGTGGCTCCTGTGTGGTAGATTATACCTATCGTTGTGAAGGATTTTTTACCAAGTGATATTTGACCATGTGTGAATCCAGTCAGCTTGCAGTTGTTTTTGGTACCATCTGCATTGTAATGTAGAAGCATTAGTATTATGTATTTACTATGTGTTTGTATTACTAACGTGGAGCGATTATCTGAATTGCAGGTAGAGCATAATCTACCATGGTTTGCATTTTGTACAAGTCGCTGAAATGGAATGGATTCACAATTTGGTATTGATATATATATGAAGCGTTCAATGGGGATTTCTTCTTGTGTCACATTGTTGCAGAGAGTGCATGTATGTTTCCACATGTATGAAATCTCAAAGATTTCATTTATAGGTATGTTTTTGTTTTCCAGTACTTGTAGTAAGTACATTAGAAATTCTTATGGATCTTCCTGTGAATTTATAGTGAATTTCACCATTCCAGCATAGTAGTCCAATTGTTATCTTATTCCAAAAACACTATACGTGTTGTCAGGATTGTTTGCTGCATTTCTGTGAAGTACTAACATTTGCAAACACAATGGGTCTGTACTGTGTAAGTAAATGTTGTCAACAATTGGTGGTAATTGAAATAGAATATTCATTGCTACATTTGCGTAGCAACTTACACCAACTATATTTGAGAATTTAAATGGTCCAGGTAGTTCTGTATCTAACTGCTTTTTTTGGAGTTTGTCTTCCTTCTTTAAAGAAGTACTTGGTTTACTTTCCCTAATTGATTCTTTTTTGCTTGTGGTACTTTATGAAGTATTTGTTTCTTTTACTCAGTTTGGAGGATTTGCAGTGACATCCTGTTGCATTTCTGTTTGATTTATTTTTCTTTTATAATGTTTCACTTTTTGTGGAATAGAATATGTGTTTAGGTGGGGGGTGTATAGTGAGCGAAGTCTATTGTATTCTAAAATGCAAGGAATATCAGCGTTTATTTTACTTGCATCAAAGTTGATTAGAAATAGACCGTCAAGTCTACGTAAGCGTGATAGTGCTACATAGCTCATGTCTTCTTTAAAGACTGTGTTACCAATTTCTATCATTGCTTTGTCTAGGGTAAGACCTTGTGATTTATGAATCGTGACTGCGTATGCAAGAGTTAGAGAAAATTGTTCTCTGCGTACATACATATCTTTGAAGAGAAGGAATCTAGCTGTTGAGCATCCTATCCTTTTTACTTATGAAAGTTTGTCAAAGAGTATATTGACAAACTGAATTTTGTTGTCGCGTGGGTATGTTTGAAAGCCACCAACTGTACCCAGTGCTCCATTAACTAGTCCTTGGTCCACATCAAGGTTACGTTTAAGCATTACTCTGCAATTTAAGGATAATTTTAATATCTTTTTCTAAGCCTGCTGTGTTTGAGATTGATTTTTCTAAATTATTTAGTCTTGTTGTGGCTTGGTCACACATGGGTAGTGTCATACCATGTACATCTAGTTTGTCTGTGGCGCTAATTTCCATGATTGGTTGCATTTCTTTACTTAGCATGATTTTATTGAATTTGAAACAGCTTGCAAGAGCTGGCATTAAGGCCATACAATTGACATTTTTGTGGGCTAATTGTTCCATAACATCTGTAGCACATGCATTATCGCCAAAAAGTGCATTAATGTGCCGGGTTTTCAATATTCCTTCTGCTTCTTTAGAAAGTATACCAACTCTGATACTTTTTAAAATGTTGGCATAAGTGAGATCTGCAGATTGCCGCATGTTTTCTGATAATTCGCTGTATTGCAAATGTTGCCAAAGGTTGACATTTCCAACGCTGCTAACAGTTTTACGGCAGAGTTTGTGTCCTAATGTTTTAAAAATAGGCTCACCTTTTACTGGTGTTAATTGAAGCAGATCTCCAAAAACAATAATGTGTTTTCCTGTAAAGAGCTCTTCATAGTCTGTTTTGAGTACTTCTTGTAATCTGAGGTGAATCAAAGCTAACATCAGGTTGGAGACCATGCTCACTTCATCTATTAGTAGCATTTTCATTTGTTTCAATACTCTGCGTAATTCCATTGCAGCTTCTGCAGAAAGTTTGTAATAGTCTAATTTGTTCTGGTGTTCTACTGGTAATAGTAGTAATCGGTGTAATGTAACACCACCTATGTTGTAGGCAGCTAAACCTGTGGGGGCAGTGACAACAGCTGACAGTTTGTTGTTTGTCAATTGTTGAAGGAACTTACTAATGATTTTGATTAGGAATGTTTTGCCAGAACCTGCTTCACCACTGACGTACAGTGGTATAGGTTTATAATTATGGCAGGAACATTCTTTATTTTCATGTTTTACACCATGTGGAATTTGTTTTGTTATTTCTTGAAAAATGCTACTTTGCTCATTGTTTAGTTTTGATTGTACTATAGTTAAGTCTTCCTTATCTTCATACTGACACATGGTGTTTTCTACTTCTATCATAGCTAATTCTGCCTCATTTATTATTAGTGGTTCTCCCAGTGGTTCTTGGCTTCCTGTTACAGAAGGTTGACTACTGTCAGGAGTGTCCTTATCTAGTTGAGCTTGGAGTTCTTCTTCGTGTTGCTATTCATTGTGCAACATTGTTTTGTACTGTGTAAAGTTTACATTAGTTATAGTGCTTTCATTTGCTTTGAAAGCATCCTCATATGAGTCATAGTTAACTAGTAATTGTTCTCCTTTTCTCCATGGTTTGAAGAGTTGTAGCAGGGACATGTAATATACTTCTTTATGTTGAGGAGTCTTTAATGACAATTTGATATGATTAATTAAATTTGGTTTAGTGAGTTTAACTAAGCTGCCTACACAGTTTGTTACTCTATATTTACCTTTTTTTTCATCAGGTTTCATTTTATTTTTCTATGTGTAGTTTTGGGCTATGTGGTATAGACACGTGTTTTCCAAAGTATTACTTCTGTTTGGGTAGTATGTGTCCAATAAATTGTTTTTTAAAATGTCTTGGCTGTTGGGATCATGTTTGGCTATTGTTTCTATATCTTCATGTGATTTTAGAGCTCTTTTTCTAGATTTAGCTGGACCAAGACTTAGCCATACTATATTTTCAGATTTACCATACAATGCAGTACCAGTTAAACGATCAGCTGCTTCATATGATCCACATTCTCTATGGGTGAGCATTTTTATGCCCAAGCTGTATAATTTCTGAGATACTGTTTTATCTGATGACAGCTCATTCCAGAGGTCTTGGACCTCAGTCTTTTCTGCTTTAGTTAAGTATGCTGTGACATATCGTGCAACTGCAATAGAATTGTCTGCAATGTACTGCACATCTATGTTTGCATTCCATAAGTGGGCAATGATTGCATTATAATCATTGATATATTTTTCTTCTTCTTTTCTGTTTATGTAATATGTATTTTTAGGTGACTTACCTTTAACACTATGTCTAACTGAAGACATGAGGTTGTTCACTTGACCTGCATTTGTAACTGATCAAGGGAAACCAAATCGGCATTTGGTGTAGTATTTCCCTTTGTTTTTGTATTTGCGACTACAATATTTTCCACATTTGTGTCTTTGAAATTGTAAAATTTGTGCATGAAGATCACTATTTGTGGCTTCTGATGGAATTTCACAAGTGATATATTTTTCAATAAACTGTAAAACAGTGGCATCACTGTCTTGTCCAAATTTAGGAGCATCTTTAATCCATAAAAGCATGTGGATATGTGGTGCTCCTCTGGCTTGGTATTCTTTTCTCAAAAAGAAGTGTTGCACTTCTCCAAGGGTAGGAACAGTTTTATTACAAATAAAATGTAGCATAGCAATTAAGTGATGGTGAAAATATCTTGAAACATTAACAGGATCCAAAGAACAAGTTCTCCAGGTGTTAGTATATCTATGTTTGTTTTGTTTTTATTTGATATGCGTAGGAAATCATGTAAATCTTCCCATGCATATTCTGCACAACTTAATGTAACAAACCAAGTGGGAGGGCCAATGTTTCTGATCATACAACATACATCTCCATGACATCGAAACCAGTACTCTTTAGTACCACGCATATTTGCTAATAGATTTGTAATATTTGATTGTAAAACCTCATCCTTTTGTTGCACTTTTTCTAATAATTGTGTAGCTGTCATATTTTGAAAGTGTGATCCTGATTTTAATATGTGTGCAACTCCGTAACATAAAGTTGCTAGTTCACTTTCAAAGAGTAGGTGGAATATGTATTCCATATTTTGTCTAAATCTGGGATCTTCAGAATACATCCGTAATGAGCAGTATTCTGAAGCTGATATTTGAATAGGTCTATCATCATACCTTCCTCCTTTGCCAGTAGGAAAGAGTAGAGGAAAAGCACATGCTTCTATACTTTTTTCCCCTATGCTGATTGGCGATCCTTTTGTTTGACGCATTTGGTAAGTTTCCAGTGCATCTTCTACGGTGACATTACAGTGCAAAGGATGAATTGCATAATGGTCTAAAGTATTTGATATTGTAGCACGATCTAGTAGCTCAAATTGACCAGCTTCTTGTGTTTCTTGAATTATTTCAGTTGTATCTTTCAAGTTCTTCAATATTAATTTCTTTGTAATATTCATTATTCTATTTAAGATATTGGAAGGCTTGTCTAACTTTATATAAATCTACCAGCTGTTGCCATATTTTTTTGTCTTTTGTAGGTACTCCATTTACTAAGATAATTAAAGATTGCTGCATTGGACGTTGCACTCCTAGAGTATGCACATTTTCTTTTAGATCTAATGGTAAATAAATTACTTTTCCACAAATGCCTTTTACCAATTCAGGAAGAGGTAATTTTGCTGTTTTTGGCTGAAGGCGTATTATTGCTTGAAATGGGTGTACTGTTTGAATTATGATGCTCTCATATAAATTAAGTTGTTGTAGGGGTTTTGGTACTGGCTATAATTCCAAATTATTTGTGATAGCATGTGAAGGAGTTTGGTTGTTGTCAAGTTTTGTAGTGCAGTAACTGCAAAGTATTAAGGGCTCAGTTATTTCGTATTTGTTTTCTGCTACAAGGTAGAGAGCTAATTCAAACCATTTATAATCTTCATTGTCTTCTATTTTGTATGATAGGTCTACAGTTTTTGTGTTACTTTTATAAAAAGTTCTACGGCAACATACACATACATGGTTTGGTACTTCAGCTGATGTACTTTTAGATTTTAGTATTTCTTTTTTGTATGTGTTTAGCAAACAGTTGCCATGTGTAGAATTGTTGCTTAATTGGTTTAAAGCTATTTCATTCTGTAAATGGCTTTCACTTCCAAAATATTTTTTCTGGATATAGTGAATTTCTTCAAATAGGTCTTTTGCTGTACCATGTAGAAGGATGTTATTTAACTTTGCTAGTGCTAAAGCAGGACTTTTAGCATAGTACAGTTTATAGACTAGATTTCTTATAGTTGAATGATGTGTTGATATCCTTTTGATATCATGGAATTGGTTTTACAAGTAGATCCTGTAATGCAGGGCAATGAATGTCCTTGTAGTCCTGTGTACTTGCGCAATGGACAGGTATCCAAATTTTGCAGTAATTTAATTTTGATTTTGTCTTTGCTTTTTACATATTTATTGAGGAATTGGCGTAAAGATTTGAAACATTGTTTGGGAATGTTACACATTGACGTGCATGGCCATTTGTACACTAGACGTTCTGATTCAGTTGAATGGAGGGGTAACTCTAAGTTTTCAGGACATATTTTTTTAAGGAGTACTTCTTGTTCCATTATGGTATTATTCACTTTTTCATAACCTCGACCACTGCTATGTATGGCAATTGTATTTGATTGCTTTTGTGTGTACGCTTCTTCATTAAAATATGGTTCTGTGCTCGTAGTGTGATTCCATTCACCTCCGCAGATACTTAAGAAGTTCTTTCTGTTGACATTTCGCTTATTGAGAAGTCTTTTTTGTAATTTAGTTATTAGTTTTGTTAGTGGTTTCATTTTGTTTAACAGTAAAATAAATAACTTTCTTTTCAGAAGAATTGCACTGTCCATCAACGCTTCTAAGATTAATTTCCTATGATAGGTTTTAAGCATTGAACCTGATTTCTCTCCTGTTTTTATAAGATTTTGAAGGACTTTGTGCCGGTATATTTTGGCTAAAATATTTTTCTTGGTATGCTTACTTTGCACTATATTAAAATTTGAAGAAGTAGTTTTATCTGTAGTGATAGCTGATTTTCTGTTAATTGTTTTTTGGTTTGTTTTACATTTTGATAGAGGAGGCAAAGTTTTTGTACTTGAAACTTCTTGTGTTAAATTAAATGACTCTATTAGCTGTTTTGTTTCAACTTTTTTTTACAAATTCTGCTAGAGATGGATGCTTATGTTGGACACTTTTATTTTCATTTGCTCTACTTTTGCGTTGCTTTCTACGGACTTGACTTTTGGTAGGCATTCTTTAGGGTCTGTTGAAAAAATAAAGAAGATATGGGTTGGGGTGTTCTGGAATGTATGTGTGCTGTGTGCATGAGTGTTTGAGTACGATGATAAAGATGAATGTAATGGTGTGTGATTGTGCATTGTGAACTAAAACTAGTAGGGATAGGTATTCTTGAATTTATGTGTTATTAAACTGGGGTTCAGATGACAAAAAAAAAGTAAGCTAGTGGTGTGGAAAAGTACAAATAGTACAATCTAATGTATACAATTAAAACAGTTGTTTGCTCTATAATATGAAAATTGTAGCGGTTCAGTTGGGTAATTTGTGTGTCCAAATATAGGAATTTGTGGGCCATTCTGGCTGTAAATCGCTGTTTAAGACATGGAGATTTTTGGACAAAATGGTACACAATCTATATTTTTAGGCACCAAAATAGCTTGTATTAATGTTATAGTATCTTGATTAATAATACAAATATTATGGTGATATTCTACTTACTTTTTTTCTTAAATTAACAGGTAACTTCTTAGTTCTTCTTTGTTCTTCGAATTTGGCTGCTTCTGTTCAGTAGACTGGTCTTCACTGCAATTGTGAAAGCTTCAAATTAGTAACTTTGTTTGTATATAGCGCTGTTTTTAATTTAGATATTGATTTTTTTAATTGAAATTCTCAGTGCCTTCTTTAAAACCATTAAACTAATTTATTTACATAAGATACATTGCATCAGTTCAGTACATATGATATATTCTTAATGAACAAATTGTATTGAATGACTAACTGTAGCAAAAAAAATATCTTTACTATGTCTTGTGAAATTTATAATATACCAGTGAATACTACTATTTCTGTAAGTAAGCTGTTCTAGGTAATAGCGCCACAATGTCATATCTAAATTAAAGTAATCAAGTAAATAAATAAAAACAAAAAAATATGAAATTGTAAATAGTATAAAGGTTTATAAGTGATAGTTGATTTTAGGATATTGAAAAAATACAGTAAATTTGTTTTACAGATTACACAAGCTAAAAGTCTGTTTGAAAATGTGTTCATCTACTGTACAGAAAATATGCATACCTGAAGTTTGTGTTCATGCATATGGATATGCATGGAGCTGCAAGTAGAAATCGTGGAGACTTGTACAGTATTTCTGGTAGATGGTGCTTGCCAATGATATGACACTTGCACTCAGAGAGATTCACAGTACATTTGCAGTGCTGATCTATGATGATGCAGTTAGATTTAGAGGTCTTGAATTTGAATTTGATTGGTGCATGGTCATGTGATTTTTTAGCTACATCCAATGAGGGAATGGCAGAGAGAGTGAAGTAGAAATGGTAGAAGGGCTGTTCATGTTACGATATGTCCGCGGACATGGCGGTAGTTCGCGGACATCGGGAGTTACATCCGGGGATTTTTGGGTTCAGAAGTCATGCAAATGAGAATAAGCACTGAAAGGGATTGGTCAGGAAAGTTTAGTGGGTGTGTTGTGCCAGGAGAGAGTTTCTCAGATACTCTTTTTGCTGAGAGAAAAAAAGATAGCTATAGCTGTGTGTTTCAGAAAACAGATTGTTTGGATTTTGGGAGATTCGTGGATACATTGGTTGAAGGTGCATGCAGAAAGCTGTGGAGTAGCTGTAGATCCTGGATTCCCACATGTGGAAGTACACTGGCATGGAGTACGTGAAATGAAGTGGTTGGACTTGCTACCTCCCTGTGCTACTTTGGAGACAGAGCAACATCCAGACATAATTTTCATTCATTGTGGAGGGAACAGTTTAGGACATGTGACTGGAATTTTTTTGCAATTTGCTATGAAAGAAGGACTTGGGAAGGTTATGGACATGTTTCCTAATTCTCAAGTGATATTTTCACGGATTGCGCAGAGACAAATGTGGCTTCGTTCTTCTTCATTTGGTCCACAAATGGAAAAAGCAAGGCGCAATGTTAATAAGACTGTCTGTGCCTGTCTAAGAAATTTTGGCATGTCCTCTTTTCACAATGAAAATATTATGTTTTGTAGTACATACATTTTTCGCAGAGATTGAGTCCATCTTACTTATACTGGCAATCAGATTTTTCTGAGAAATGTACAAAATGCATTGCGACCTTTTTTGGAATTACAACAACCATTTTGAAGTAGGTGTTAAGCATTTATAATTTTTGACTTACAAACACCACCCAAAGGCTCTTTTCAGAGCCACCACTTCTTCCCAGAGAAAATTGCAATGTTTGTGATGGGGTAGCAACCCAATTTTTTAAATGTTTGCAAACTGTCCACGGACTTATAAAAAATACAAAGGGCCCTGCTTCATTTATTTTCACTTCTATTTTTTAACTGTGAAAGGCGGCTCTGAAAAGAGCCTTATTTTTTTTTTATTTTTGATATTTTGTATTTTTTTGGGTTTTTTATACACAACACACTAGGAGAGGAGGGGAAAGGAAGGTAAAGGGGGGACACCAACCACAGGGATAAGAAAGGGCAAGCTGAGAGAGGAAGATGTAGAGTGGGTTTTATTTGGGTAGTGAGCAGATCTTCTCGTGCTCTGAGACGATAGTCTCAAAAGCACTACGAAGTCGCTCCCCCCTGCAGAGTACTGTGTCACAGTACATACATACAACTGTGACCCTCGAAAGGTAAGGGTCATCAGCATTCTGTATGGCCTGTGAGGCAGCTTGAGGAAGACGCTGTCCCACAGAGGTGGTCCTTGTGGTGACAGGATCAGAAACAGAGGATGAAGTAGAGGAAATCAACCTGCTACGTTCTTCGCAAGGTACAACCCTGCGAATAGCCCCAGAGTGAAATGACCTCAGGTGTCGCTTCATAGTAGTGGTCCCAAAGCTGTACTTACCGTGCTTCCCACGACTGAGTATCATTTTGCACTCATTGCAGGTAACACGGTTCGCACAAGCCTTAGGAACATTACCATGAATGGTAAATAACCGCCACACCCATGACTCACGCCTAGTGCGGGTAGTAAGGTTTGCCTCTACCTCATTCTCATCATCCTCTTCTTCCTCCTCCGCATCCTCACTCCTGTTCCCCTCTTCAGGCCCTTGGGGAGGTGGTGGTGGTGGAGGGGGTGGGGTGGTGCTGAAGCAGGTGCAGCACCAGGTGGCAGTTCTGCAGCCAGGGATGCCATCTCGATGGTGTAATCAGCAAGTTGCTGGAGAAATAGCTGTGCTCTGAAGAATAGCTAGAAACACAATGAGAATAAGCTCTAGGGCGTGGTCTTTTATAGGGGTGCTTGTGCACGGTTTGCGGACATGCGTGCTGTCCGCGGACAGATCGAACACAAAAAAAAGTTTGAAAAGTTTCAAAAGGTATGTAGAAACTCAGGATTACTATGTGGGTCTTGTGCCATGTGAGATTTTATTGAAAAATATTATGGATTCATTGAAAATGTACTTTTAATTTGTTTGGGGACCCAAACAGTGTCCTCATTCAGAACACGCGATCAGCGTGGGCGCGGTCATACAATCCATTCGCGAACAAGTCCGCGAAGGAAGCGCATGTCCATAGGACACCAAATGCACGCAGATTGGCTAGCGCATGCGCGTTGATGCTCTACGGACACTGTTCGGGTCCTGAACTAATTAAAATTGCGTCACACATCACAGGACACTGCGTGTGTTCTTAGAACAGTTTAAATTTGCTAGCGAACAGTAAGGACAGATATGCTGTTCTTCAGGACACGTTCAATTTCGTTTATGTACGAACATTTCAGGACACCAATTGTGTTCTTAGAACATTTTCAAGTTGCTAGCGAACAGTACGGACAGGTATAGTGTTCTTTAAGACACCTCCATTTTCGTTTAATTACGAACAATTCAGGACACCGCGTGTGTTCTTAGAACAGTTTCAACTTGCTAGCGAACACTATGGACAGATAGTGTTCTTTAGGACACTTTAATTTTTTTTTTTTACGAACATTTCAGGACACCGCGTGTGTTCTTAGAATAGTTTCTTCTTGCTAGCGAACAGTACGAACAGGTATAGTGTTCTTCAGGACACCTCCATTTTCGTTTATTTACGTACATTTCAGGACACCGCGTGTGTTCTTAGAACAGTTTCAACTTGCTAGCGCACAGTACAGACAGGTATAGTGTTCTTCAGGACACCTCCATTTTCGTTTATTTACAAACATTTTAGAACACCTGCACTGTCCGCGGACACCTACATTGTTTTTAAAAAAAAAAAAAAAAAACTATTTACAACACAATATAAAAATTAAACTTTATTTAACATATATTAATAATTTAGCATGACATGTCAGCAAAAGAAAAAAGAGCGAGTCAGACATGTGATGTCATCAGTGATGTCATCAATGACCTTTGTGATGTCATCTTTGATGTCGTGGGTGTTAGTCTTAGCAGTGCACGGTGGTGGCGCGAGTTATGGTTGCTTAGCTTACCATAACTGGCGAATTTCAAGGGTTTTTCGGTTTTACTTGGAACCATAACGTCCCTTTGACAAAGTTTTTTCACTGAATTTCATAGGTTTTTAGTAGCGCAACTTAACCATAACGTCCCTTTAACAAAGTTTTTTCACTGAATATATATATATATATATATATATATATATATATATATATATATATATATATATATATATATATGTTAAACCATTGATGTCAATTATTGAAAGAGTTGGATTTCCAACTAAAACAATAACATTCATTCAAAAATAAAAAATAAAAATAGGTAGAATTGTGTAAAATAGCCACTCAGAAGAACTTAGGGAGTAGCCAATGTACTAACCACAATGGTCCTGCTCTCTCCAACACTAGCCAAGTATTATACATACCCTCTGGGCTAGCCAACCTATACAAAAACACACACCCAACAAAAGTAACACTCCCTTACAACAAACAACACCAGACAGTGGACCTTACCCGTAAGGATACAACAAGCCAGTGTGCACAGCCACAACCTTACCTACCAGCCAATCTACACATAAAACACACAGACAATGCCCAATCTAACAAACATTCACATGGAAAACTACCCAGGCTTTGAGCCTTACCCATATGGATACAAAAAGCCACTGCATGAAATAAACAATGTGCAAGCCAACACGCAAAGACACACAAATTTGAATGGTTCTGGACCTATCCTGTCACTCTACCCTCACTAACCAACCATGCAGAGCCGCGTGAGAACTTGGAGACTGCCCCTGGGTAGTAGCGTTGGAAGCAGTGTGCATTATAACTCAACATAACATAACAATACACACCCGACAAGCAAACCAACATCTCCTATACATTCCACTGTGCAAACTAACATGCACACAAAACAAGCATTTACCCAGTTGGCAAACAGAGCCTGGACCACCCTACCTCTTCACATATGCTCTGCACCGTCTATCACCACTTTCAAAACATAACTGTTTCCTACATATAACCCTGTCCCTTCACCTCCTCAATACTACTTGTCTATCCTAATCGGCCTATCCTATCCTGAAAATATGTGTAACTTCAGTTTCACTTCCCACCTTTTCAACCTTTGAACCTTGTAATGGCCCCTGAGACCCTCCTGGTGGGGTCAGCATTGAACAACAATGCTAATAAAATAAAATAAATGAAAAACATGTTAATAATATAATTGTTGTATTATTATTTAGCAGTCTAAAACTGGTTATGACAACCTCACAATATGTTAATCATTTATAGTGCACAACTGTTCGAAAATAATCATACACTTCAATAAATACTTAAATAACCTTATTAGAAATGCACACAAATATCTAAAAGATCATACCAACATCATTATAAAAATGTACAATTAAACAATCAATATTTTCTAAGGTCATAAAAAATGTATTTTACATCAGTGAGTTGATACATCCACATACATCCCTTCCCTGTGCCTTTGGTGCTGTCATATTCTTACACAAAACAATACAACACCCGGCTAACTATTGCCCAATCTCCATCGCTCCATTTCTGGGCAGACTCCTGGAAAAGCTGGCCATCTCGCAGCTTAACCTTCACTCTGAGTCTGTTGGTTGTCACCACGACCATCAGTCTGGTTTTGGAGCTGCCAGGAGCATGGGAACTGCTCTCCTGAACATCCGTAAAGATCTGCTCTCCAACTATAATTCTTACATCCCCTCTGTCCTCTTCCTACATGAACTCTCTTCTGCCTATGATACGGTCAACCATACCATCCTGCTCAACCGTCTCTGTGACAACCTGGGTATCACCAATCAGTTTCTGGTCTGGCTGACCTCTTTCCTCTCTGATTGACCCTGCCATGTCCAACTTGGGTCCTTCTTTCATCTATCCCCCTTTCTACCTGCAGTGTTCCCCAGGGGTCTAACCTCTCACCTCTTACCCTGGCTTTTCAACCAATACCTGGCAACTCTCGCCCACCGCATTGCCATTTTCTGCTCAATTTTCAGTGCTATGCTGATGACACTCAACTCATTTTCAGGCTTCCCTCAGCCACCACTTGCCTAGCTGCCATTCAGGATTGGTGTGCCGCCAATGATCTCTGACTGAATGCAAGCACGACAGAGATTCTCCTCATTGGCACACCTTCAGCCTCCTTTCCTGTCACTCTCTGTCCGGCCTCCCTTGGCCCTCCTCCAACCCCCGCTGTGAGGTTAAGAATCTCTGGGTCATCTTTGTCTCCACGCTTTCCTTCTCTGCCCACATCTCTGATGTCTATAAAAAGTCAAACTTTCTACTGCACCGCCTCAGAGGTACTCTGCCTTTCCTCTTCTTCCCCCAGAAGCTCACCCTCTTTCTCGAGCTCTGGTTCTCACTAGTTTGGATTATTGAAACAGCCTTTTTCTAAATCTATCTGCTTCTACTCTCCGCCCTTTGCAACTTATGCAGAACAGGACTGTGAGACTTTTATTTGACCTCAAGCCATGGGATCGTATCTCTCCAGCCCTGAAATCTCTCCATTGTCTCCCAGTAGCTACAAGGATTACATTTGAGACCCTTTGCATTGTTCACAAGGCTTTCTGGGGCCTGGGTCCAAAATACCACCAGCTGTCCCTCGGTAATTGTTTGCTAATATGAGGAGGTTTCCACGTGCCAATGTTATGAATGATATGGTCATAAACATTCAATAACAACTAGCAATCATACATATTCACTCACCATCTTATGGGGAATGATCCATGTCATTAGCACTGGAACTTGGACTAATCACTGTAACTTTTGGGATCTACATCTCGTTAAACTTAACCTGTCTCTACTTCATAATAACATATCAACTAGGATATATAATTTGACTTATGATAAGATAATGATCAATGTTGATTTTGAATTATTTAAAATTTGGTTTCTTTTGTCTGAATATTGACCATGATGTTTGCTTTCCTCAATGCCAACATCCTGTGTGGTATGTGTTATTTTATCTTACGGCTTTTTACATTGGCAATGTTTATGATTTTTATTTTCATTGCTAACTTTGGCTTTACCATTCTGTTTTTTCAATATCTGTTACAATGATAATGTACAGCCTTGAGAACGACCAATGTGGTTGAAACAGGTGTCGGCTGTTTTGCGAAAACAAGAAATCAATAAACATCTTTGGACTACAGATAGTGCTCACTGCAAGAATTTAATTTGTTATATAATTTACTTCATGATACATTTTGGACTTTATTCATTGTGCCGAATACAAATATACTAAGCGTGAATATCATCTCGGAATACTCATTGCAATACTATTATCTACTTTAAACCTTAGTGGGTGGTTCTCAGTTTTCGAGGTTTCGCAGCTAGCTTGTTGGAAATTTGCGAACATAGTTTGGAGAATAGCGCACAGTAATCAGTATCCAACCCGCTAGACAATTAGACTGTGACTAGATAACAGAATCCGTCCTGAGATATGAATGTGACCAGGGCTCAGTACAGTGTGAATCCCTCCAGACCCTCAAGTCCTATTGCCCCATTGAAACCTGTGGACCTGCCATTCTTATACAATCTGACGAAATCAGCACATTTACAAGAGATCGCATGGCTTTTCATTGCTCCTGTGGACACCAGGTAAGGGCGGACAGCAGCATAGAAGCTCACTATTCATATTCATGACAACTTAACTCTGAATCCTACTCGAAAGAAAGCATGTGCTTGCTCCACAACCTCCTCACCTTCCCGGAAAGTACTAAAAGCCTGCCTTTTTTACCAGACCATACAAATGAAGACATCTCTTTTGGAACATTAGTAATAACACAACTCACCAGTAAGCTGATGTAGGCCAAGGCATAGACAGAACAGATCATAACGAGAGGAGAACAGACCAAGGCTAATTAGCAAGATACAATAGAAAATTATTTATATGTTGGAAAACCAGCACACCAACAGTGCTCTGAATGGTGTCATGTACATGGAAGCAAACCTTTGATATCACTCTGGGCTGAGCTAATTCTAACATCCCACTAATCGTAGAGCCTCCAACACTAACTGACTGTCTTTCTTGCTGTGCCACCCTAATACTCAAAAGCCCTATGCCAAGGATACCAACCTGTATCATTTCAACACCCATATGCTGTATACACAGACTTTTGTGAACCACCGCATAAACTCACACTAGACACTAAAACATATATTCACTGACCACTGCACATCATTATAAAGAGTCATACAAGATATCCAGGAGCAATGACTATGGGTTACGTTTGTGGGGCGTGGCTAAGAGGCCATGGAGTAGGACGTGTTCCCTCCAGGGCTCCTGCCGATCTGTGAAGATCCTATAATATTGTGTTCAGAACACGCATTGGCACTCACAGAAGGAGGAAAGGAGGCATGAATGTGCTGCGCGCATTCATGTGTGGTTTGGAGGCTTGACAGAAAGTATGTCCATGGAACGGACGCAATGCAAGTTTGTATCCTGACGGCAACAACATCGCAACAAAAAAGGCTGGCTTGAACAAAGGACTGCCTCGCAGCAGACATTGACACATAGGATCGTGAGGCCCGGCGGGGCACCAGCGCGCCTCAGCTTGTGGCTTGGCAGCGGGCTATCGGTGGAGTACAATCCGCGCAATAACATTGAGTTGAGCATACATTGCAGGCAGGGTGAACTGGAGAGGCGCCGCGGCTGTGAAGCTGTCGCAGAAGGAGGCTGATGCCCTGGGGTATGAGCGTCTCTTGCAGCAATAAGGAGACAGCTTATTAATACAAGGGTCACCATGGGAGCGAAGCGTTAACACCTGTGGACGGCGCAGGATGAGCATGGTGACAACCTTGAATGCAGCCCAGATGTAATGGGCCTTAACTAAATGGCGCCCTGCCTGTACAACGGAATGAGAGTTGGAATCCCCGTAGCACACTGAGTGTCACAGAACGGATCAAATGTTCTGGTTGGTGGACCCTGCTTGCCTGATGAGAAGAGGGGAGTGCATCATTGACATAGGAGGGGTGAGACAGGGCGCTGGACAAAGGAAGCCCACGAGTACCGGAGTGCGTGCCCACCGGTGAAAGAGGAGCACCGGCGCAGGCAGAAAGTAAGGCGGCAGCAGAGGCCATATCGGCGAGCATCAAGCAGCCACCCTAAGGGAAGCACCTGGGCGGCGCACAACCCCACTGTTGCAGTGGTGCCGCCGTGGAGCAGGACAGGTGGACAAGCTCCGGGGCAACACTGTGTTGGGGGGTGAGTAACACTGCCTGAGGTGCAATATGGGAACCCGCACAACAGGGGTGTGACACTGGTCCCCAGTGGAGGGTCAGGAAAATACGCTTTGCCCCCTTCCTTGAACACTTACAGACGGCCCAAATAAATCTAAGAGCACCGCAGGATACCATAAACGTGGGCAGGCTGCACCCATGACCCAGCCGCACTCTCCACTGTAGAACGCCGAGCCCGCAACAACACCCAGAAAGGCCCACAAGCACCTGGGGGCGCAGCTATATACTTGGACTGGCAGGAGCGGGGGCATACAGGTGGAAACAAAAATTGCCAGTGCACAATTGCGTGAGAGGACATAATCCACTCCAGGAACAGACTCAGCAGCATTAGGAAACTCTCATCTTTATCTCACCCGGGTCCTGTTGCCATCCGGGGACCTACTTAACTGAAGCCAAAGACTAAACTGTGGAGGGTCTTGCACAAACAAGTCCAGAAGCATCAAGATGGCCAATAAAATGCCTAAAACTAAAGGCAAAAACCCACGCTTGAGGAATACGCCAGAACACCTACGGCGGCAGAGGGCGCTAGGAGCAAGGACAGATACCCCACCGTGGGTGCAGATGCCATGAGCAAAGGCCGTGAGATCCTGGTAGCAATCACAGACTTGAAAGTGGCTTAGGAGACAAAATTGGAATTGGCCATGGTTAAACTGAAGGCTGCACTGGAGCTCAAAGTTGGGGCAGTACAGGAGGAGGTGAATCTCCTACGGCAAGATGTCAGGGCGCTGGCAGAACACACAGGTGACTTAGAAAAGGAAGTGGCCCCGAATACAGCTGCATGCGCATCCCACAAATCGGAGCTCCATGCCCTAATGCAACGCGTGGGCAACCTGGAAAGCAGGGCGGAGGAGGCGGAGGGACGCAACCAGAAGAACAATATACGCATTGTGGGATTGTCTGAAGGAGCCGAGGGACACAACCCTATGGAGTACATTGAATCGATGCTGCTGCAAGAGATAACAGGAGGAGTGCTGACCCAGGGGTTTGTGGTGGAACGAGGGCACAGGGCCCTGATGAGAAAGCCACCACTGGGTGCCACGCCTAGGCCGGTGATTGCCAAGATTCTGAACTATCGAGACTGGGAGAAAATCCTAGAGCACTTTCGGAAGGGAGGAACGATACAAAGGGCTCCGGCAAATATAACGGCATACCCGGACTACACCCTGCAGGTTCAACGACAACGCATGAACTTTGGTGCAGTAAAGAGAAGATTGCATGAAGCTGGCTACAAGTATATGCTGACCTACCCCGCAAAACTGAAAGTGTTCCACAGAAACAGAACACTGTTTTTTGATACCCCAGAGGAAGCAACAGAATGGCTGGATACGCAGAGCTGCCCCCAGGAATCGGGTAACCAGAAGGAAGATGGTGCAGATAAGTAACATGAGACTGCGGTGCCTAGGGTGTTGCAGACTCAGACACTGGGACTAGAATATAGTACACAAAACAGTCTGTCAGAATAGAGCGACCAGGGCTGTATATATATGATCCTTGAGTATGAGAACTTAGTGAAAAGAGCAGGAACCTAACGGAACCAGCCCTCACACCCCCACGAAAAGACCAGTTAGGTTACCGGCAGACCGGTGACACCCTGCTGGGTTCCTGACCTCAGCACCCCGAGGCAGGACCAAACGCGGGGGAGCCTGAGATCCAGGGATGGAGCTGGGCACCACTTTGGGATGGGTAGGGAGGGGGGAGGGAAGGGGTTGTGTGCATTGTTCTATAGTTGAGGTAGGAGGGGAGGGGGGTTAGTTGGGAAGTTTGTGTTGGGAAAGGGAGGGTAACAAGCCTAATTTCATGTCAAATTAGACTGGAGAGGAAATCCGGGAGGGGAGGAGGAGGGACAAACCGCATATGAAAATGGGTATCCTTAGAATTGTAACCTGGAACGTGCGAGGCCTCAACAGTTATCTGAAGAGGAATAAAGTAATGTTGTATTTGAGGAGGCTGAAAGTATTACAGGAAACCCATCTTACCAACGAGAAACTGGAGGTGGTGAAGAGAAAATGGAGAGGGGCCAACACGGGAGCCACGTACTCTGCCTATGCCAGGGGGGGTGGTCACGTGGGTGGCACCTCATGTACCATTTCAATTGCTTCTGTCCACAGTAGACCCGGATGGTAGAATGATAGTGGTGCAGGGCATGCTGGAAAACAGGGAAGTGAGCATTATAAACTCATATGCCCCCAACCAAGACACAGAGGCCTATTTTAGGGCCCAATACAGCAAAATCAGTCCCCTACTGGGTGGCGTGATTATATGGGGGGGTTTTAACTGCATATTACACCCCAAAATGGATAGGTCAGACAGCAAACTAGACAGGCACAACCCGACTGCAAGAGCACTACAGGCCCTGCTGAGAGACTTTGGACTAGAAGATATATGGAGGCAGCTACAACCTGTAGACAGACAATACTCACACTACGCTGCCCCAGCACAACTTGCATATGAGATTGGATTCTATGTTTGTTGCCTCAGAGTTGGTAGGAGAAATGATAGGCTCGGAATATAAGGCCAGAGTACTTTTGGACCACTCCCCTTTGGTTTTGGAATGGAGGCACCAACCCCCCAGAGCGAGAATTCCGACATGGAAGCTCAGAGCCGAGGCCTTGCAGAACCCTGAATTCCGTGAGGACTTAAGGGAGGCGATTATTGAGTACTTTGATATTAACACAGGGAGAGTGAAGTCAGAAGGTACCTTGTGGGAGGCTTTCAAAGTGGTAGTACGGGGTGCTGCCATATCCAAGTCCAGAGGGCTCCAAGGGGGCACAGAGCGGGAACTTCGGGAGACAGAGATAGAGCTGGAAGAAATAATGCAGAGGGGGAGCACCTCACAGGAGGATGCTGAACGGGTGAAGTTGTTGCAACAAATTGGCAGGGAACACTGGGATAGATTATGTAAACTAAACTATAAAAATACATTGAAAGGCAGCATGTGGGGGGAGACAAACCAGGCAGGCTGTTGGCATGGCTGTACAAAAATGAAACATCATGTCCAGTGGTCAGGGAGATAAAGGGGGAAGAAGGCCAGAGTTGGGATACCCAAGAGGGAGTCAACGAGGGGTTCCTCAAATTCTATAAACACCTTTATGAGGACACGGGGAGGAGATGGGTCGAGATATTCAAGAAACACTGGAAGACATAGGACTGCCCAAATTAAATGATCAGGAGCGGGAGGACCTGGACACCCCAGTAACATTAGATGAATTAGAGACAGTGATTCAACATCTACCCACACGTAAGGCACCAGGGTCAGACAGGCTCCCAAGTGAAATCTATAAGACATACAAGCAGGAGGTTCTGCTCCCCCTGCTTGCCATGCTGAATGAGGTGTTAGAACAAGGCAGGTTGCCAGAGTCCTTGAGGGAGGCGGAGGTCATTCCGCTCCTAAAACCTGGCAAGCCAAGCACGGATTGCGGGTCATACAGACCCCTTTCGATGCTCAACCAAGACAGCAAAATCCTCACAGCTATGCTTGCAAACACGCTCAAACGAGTTATTGGCAAACTGATACACCCTGATCAAACAGGCTACCTCCCTGGCAGGAACATAACCGACAATCATAGGAGACTCCACCACATTGTCGAACAGACAAAGAAGGACCCCGTTGACATGGTGGTTGTCTCATTGGATGCCATTAAGGCCTTCGACTCGGTGAGGTGGCCATGGTTGCTAGCGGCACTGAGGGAATATGGGGTGGGGCCGGGGTACCTGAGGTGGGTCAAAATAGTGTATAGCTCCCCGATCACCAGGGTTAAAACCGGTGCAATAATTTCAGACAAATGGCAACTTAGTAGAGGTACTAGACTGGGCTGCCCCTGATCGCCCATGCTGTACATTCTTTCCCTGGAACCTCTGGCAATCTGCCTCAGACAACAGTATGGGGAGATAGGGATCCCCACGAAGGGAGGCTCGCATCTCATATCATTGTACGCCTATGACATACTGCTATACCTGCGCTTCCCAGAAGAAAACCTACAATATGTCCTGGAGGTGATGGAACGTTATGCCATCCTCTCTGGCATAACGGTGAACCCCAAGAAATCAAGCATGTTCCCTCTGGGGAGATACAGGTGGGACCTGCACAGGAACTTACCGGTCTTGCGGATACCCTGGAAGTCCAGGACATTTAGATACCTGGGAATCGACATATACCACACGGCCGAGGATGAACACAAATACAACACGGAAAAGGCAGTGGAGGGCATCAAGAATAGCATGGGGTTTTGGTCCAGGTTACCCCTGGCTATGGCGGGTAGGGCGGCTTTGATTAAAATGGTGGTCCTGCCGAGATTGCTACATTTCTTTAAGAACATCCCGTATATGCTCCCCAAACATTTTTTTGCAAAACTCAACAGTATATGCAGGGGCTTTATATGGCACAACTCCAGAAATAGGGTGGCCCTTTGGAAGTTACAAAACTCGTGTGATAGGAGGGTATAAACCTACTGAATTTTGAGGTATACTACCTGGTGGGACAGCTTCAGTACGTGGCCAGGTGGCTGTCCGAAGAAGAGACGGCCGAACCAAGGCTACTGTGCAAGGACACCTACCCCTTTTTCCTAAGAGAGGTGGTGTGGGTGCCTAAATCAAAGCTGCAAAGGAGGGCGGGACTGCTGGTATTGGGCTGGGAAATATGGAACAAGGCATGGCAAATGGTGGGGAACCTGACCCCGTGATCCTTGCAGGTGCCACTGGTGGCGCTATGCGGGGAGGACATGCAAATGATAAAAGGGATCTGCAGATTCTGGGAACTGATAGGCCTCGCGACCCTCGGAGATGTATGGCAGGAGGGGGAGGCACTAGACTTCCAGAGATTAATGGAGGACACTGGGGTGCACAAGGCCAATATATTACTCATACAAGAATTATCAGACGGGTGCAAGAAAGGTGGCCTGAGGCAGTGCTAGCAGAGCAACCCGATGCGGTCATTGAGACAATGTATGATATCTCGGAGGGTGGACACGAAATATCCTGCATATACAAACTACTAATGACCATGGTGGGCAAAGAGTTTTTCCAACTGAGGCGGGACTGGGAGGAGGATTTGGGAGAACCTATGCTGGATGGACAATGGGATAGGGCCCAAAGGTACCACAAGAAGGTGTCCCGGAACGCAAGACTACAGTAAATCCAGTTGTATGTTACTCATAGGGCATACATGACCCCTAGCAAAATTTCCAGGTTTGGGAGTTCAAATGCACAGAAATGCCTGAGGTTTGGGGAGGTGGAAGCTGGGATGTTACACATGTTTTGGGCTTGCCCTGCGGTGGGCAGATTCGGGACGGAGATTAAGCTATGCTTAGCTGAAAAAGGGATCACACGGGATGTGGAGTCAGTGTGGGCGTGCATGCTGGGGGGCTTTGCCAGACCACGTAACCTGAAGCATATAAGTAAGATGAAAGACTTGGCCTACATCCTGGCCAAACGAAGAATTGCGATGGGCTGGAAGGCAGCCCAACGCTCCAGGATAGAGACATGGTGGGCCGACCTCCTGAAGTGGGCAGAAGCAGAAACGGCAGCCTGGTACGAAGCAATCAGTAAGGAAGGGAGGAGGAAGCGGGACCCCTGATAGCATGGAGACAACTGGTGGCCACGATGGTGGCACCCTCCCAGGCCAAATCTAGTGAAGATGATACAAGGGAGACTAATGTGAAAGACAGGCCCGGAGATACGCAAGCAGATGGCATTGAAATAGGTGCTCGAGTTGAGGGGGCGGGAGGGGAGAGGACTGAGATGTAAAACATGTGAATATAATGACTTGAAACTTATATGTGAATGTCCTCAATGTTGGTAACCTTTGGAGTGTTGTTAACGAGCATAATAAAATAGTTAAAAACATTTTTTTTAAAACTGTGGGTTACTTTTCTTTCATTTTTACTCCCAACTTCAAAAAATAGGGAGTAACATATTCCCTCTTCAAAATCTATGCAGATCCCTGACCACCAGCCAGCATGCCAAACACCAACCGGAATCTTACCCAGAACACGGAGCCCAGTTTCTTCTGATCTGCATTGATGAACGCAGAAGCATGAGATTTTTTTTTGGGGGGGGTTTTTGTTTATAGTTACATAGCAACTTTTACAAATGATTTCTTTGGGGTTTAAAACAGCATAATTAATACAAGTTTTACATAACATATTTTCCTCCATACGAAATTCATATTTACCACCTATAATTCAGTTTTTACAACGCTGTACAGTTAAAAGAAAAAAAGATAAAAATCGTTTACACCAATTCTGAATGTCCCTTACAACATATCCTGATACTTTCCATTCATAAAAATTGCACTAACTGCTTTGATCGCATGCCCTGTAGAATAGGCCATTTACCCTTTATTTAAAGACAACAATAGGTCTTTAAGAACCTGACTATGGCAATCTGTAGTTTGATTCTTTTACTGTGTAACATATCGAGCCACAAAAGCTCTAAATCAACACATTCTGTATTTGGTACATACATGCTAAAGTGACTAATACATTCGTTCCTGAGTCCGTTACACCTTGTCAGTAGATGCTCCAAGGTCTCCAGATTTTCCTTTTGTTAACAAAATCCACAAAAGGAATATCCCTTACTCTGACCACTTCTAATATCTACTATTTGTCCCGTACCTAACACATTGAAGCAAAATCTCATATACTCATGTCTCCAGGTTTTATCGGGAATATTTTAATAGATATGGTGCAAGCTCCCCCATTTTTTTATATTCCAAGATCATATGGTTTTATAAATGAGTCATCCTAACCTCTTGGACAGTTGAATTCCAATCGGAATGAGGCAAGAGTTTTTTTTTCATTTTCATTGGGTTCGTAATAAGTGTATCTCTATAGATCCCTAATTTGTCCAGAATTTAATTTGCTTCTTCCAAGTACCCTGAGGTACTTTGATGTAGGAGCGCCACTCCTAATGCCTCTGCCCATTATATCATATAGAGTAGTATCTTTGCTAATTAACAGCTTCCTGAATAAGGCCATTCTGCGCCATTCTATGGTACTTCTAATCGAATGCAAGCCAATCTCATATCTTAATGCTACCAAAGGCATGCATTTTGGCAAGCAATGTACCATCGTTTTTACGATTTTGGATTCAAATGCAGTTACTTCCATCCGGCACCATAACGGTGCAAGTTCTAATCCATGGCACAGTTGAGGCACTATTCTGTTTTTATACAGGCAAATACAGGGCAATAAAGAGAATTTACCATATTTTCCATCAACTTTACGTAGTTGAGAAACCATAGGAGTGATTTTCGATTCCAATAAAGCCCTAAAGTTTGCCTTGTTCTTGGTTCCAAAAACTGGGTAGCCCAGATATCTTATTACATTCCTTGTCAGTAATTTTTCGTGATTTAGAAATAGAGTGTTCATTTTTTGTTTTTTTCTTATTTGACAAACAAACAATCGTTGTTTTTGAATAATTAATTTTTAGTGCATTTTTGATAATGTATTCTTTAAAATCAGTTATGAGTCGTTGGTGGCCTATGGAGGTGCGATCATAGAGAGTCACGTCATCTACATCGGCAGTCCACTGGATCTTGGTTCCCTCCACATTAGATGAATTTACAACTAATTTTTTAAAACTCTCTCCTATATCGGAGAAGTATAAATTGAGTAAAGTTGGAGCATGTATGCAGCCCCTCCTAAGTCCATTTTTAACCCTTATTTCTTGGGACAAATTTCCTTCCATACTAAGTCGGATCTTAATTCTAGAGTCCTGGTGCATGTTGTAAACAATTGACAATAGAGAATCAGGCATCCCAAGGTGTGTTAATTTTGTCCACAATATTGATCTATCGACTAAATCGAAAGCAGATGTTAAGTCAATTGACGCCAAGTAGATAGGGAGATTTCGGGGAGTCCATGCCACTCTTTGCATAATATTTATTAAAAGACTTCCTGCATCAGTACCTACATTCCTTCTAAAGCCAAACTGAAAGGGCGACAGAATATTACACAGATTCCAGTTCCGAATACGCTCTAAAACTAGGCTTGCAAATATTTTGTAATCAACATCCAAAAGGGCTATTGGCCTATAGCTAGTTGGTAAAGCCCTGTCCCCTTTCTTGTAAATTAGGACTACATAACACATTCTCCAGCTATTTGGAATTAGATGTTTCTTTATGATGTCTTTAAAAAAGAAAAATAGCATTTTGGCCCATAAGTTAGCTTTCTCTTTCATAACCCTGTTGCAGAGTAAGTTTGGCCCGGGGGCCCTGGATGGAGAGTTTTTCACAATAATATATTCAATATCTTTAACACAAAAGGGAATATTCCATGTGGCATCTTCAGTCTCTGGTTACGGGACCCATACCACAGTTGGTGGAGGATACAGGCTACTAAAGTGTCCTTCCCACTTCTCTGCATTAACACAAGTTGTCAGAACTTTTGTTTGGGCTTGCCCTCCATTGTTAACCAGTGCCCAGAATCTGCGGGTATTTACATCGTACAACGCTCTTAGCATAGCCTCTGCATCTCCCTGAACGAGCTTTGCGTGCATACACCTTAACTTCGATTTCCATTTATTTTTTATTTCGTGAAGTTCCTGGACTTCCTCCATTGTAGGAGGGCTTGCACAATGCCTACGAAAACCAGAGACTTCACAATTTCTTCCCTGCTTCAGTGTTCTCATTTCAACAGAGAATGCGTGCTTGTGCCCTCCCGTACTTTTTACCTTATATTTGATTCCCGCTTTATCTCTGATTACGGATTCGATGTAATATCCAAAGGAGTCGTGACAGTACATTTTTTTTTTTGGGCATACATATTATTTTCAAAATCTGCCTGGAATAGTACATTTACTTTCTCGATGTTCGTTTTATGCCGGGAGATTCTGTTGAAATTGGTATTCGTTTCCACTCTTATGTTATAGTATTTATCAGCCCCTTCATACATGTCTACCCACAATGTCATTATTAACATTTTATGATCACTCTCCTTTGTACCAATCAAAGCAAAATCCTGGGCAAGATTAAAAATGTTGGTACTTACAAAGATATAATCTATGTTGGATGCCCATTTACCATTAGACCATGTTGTTTTGTCCATTGAGTCTTCAATTAAGTCATTTACTCCTTGCAGGCCCCAACCTCCCAGGAAGACGGTCCATATGTCCCCCTGTTGACATTTCCACAAGTCAATTCTTTCACGAATTATACCACCAGACGTGTACTCATTTCTACCTTCGTCCAAGCATATTTCAGAATTATAATCCCCACACATGATTATGTGTAATTCCTCATTCATATCCTGACATTCTTGTATTACAGTGTCTATGGCATCGATAAATGCCTTTAGATCACCTTCAGGTTGCCAGTATATATTTAAAATTAAGAGGAGTATGGGTTGCTTCCTGCAACATATTTTACAACATATTTTAACAAGGGTGGCTATACATCCTTTACTTATATTAAAACATTTTAAGGTTTTAAAGTCAATATTGTTCTTCAAAGCAATTAAGAGACCCCCTGAAGGTATCCCCTTTAGCTTTTTCTGTGCTAGTTCCTGAAATACAGTAAAACCATCTAATACTATTGGGGTAACCACCCACGTTTCTTGTATACATAGGACAGAATATGTAGAGAGCACCGAACATGTATCATAAGAGTATAGCAAGGCTCGCGATCCCCTAGAATTCCATGATAGGAAGCTGAGGTTTGCCATACTCTAGGTCGAATCTTTCATTCCTTGAATTTTGGAGATTGATTCTTGCAGAGTCAGTGCAAGCCGCCTTAACTCAGCCATCTCATTTAAATGAGTCTCTACTGTTGAGCTTCTTTCTTCTTCTCGATTTTTCCTCCCTTGCGTCTCACTGGGATATCCTCCCATCTCTCTTCCCTGTTTTTTCCCCGAGCCCTGACTGAAGTCTATTAGGTCGTACCCAAATCGATGAAGTGCCACTCCTTCCGTAAGTGCCAGTTCATATGTGGCTCTTGAGTAGAACACAATCCTAACACAATCGTATCGTGTAGGGTGTATGTAATGAATGAGCTTAATATCACTTGATGTAATTAGGGAGAGCCGGGGTATCTCATTGAACAGGGAGAGTATCCATCCTCTGTGTAATAAGGAGGGACCTCCTATTGTGAGAATGAAATTTAATATGATGCTAGGGTCATCCACGAATTTCGGCTCTCTCCATTCTCTTTGATCTTCTGGCCAAGCACTATATAGAGTTTGCTCTTGCTCCTCTATCCTTGAGTTTCTACTAGTTTCCCCCTCCCTATTCTTCCCTCTCTCATTGTCCCTTTTCCCTTCCTTATCACAATTGTACTCCCTGCCTTGTTCATGGCCTTGCTTTATGTTCCACATTTCGGCTATCTCCCTAATCCGGTCTTCAAAATCCTTAGGCTCATTTCTAGATTTATTTACTATTGGCCCCCCATCCTTAAATTCCAATCCCGGTCCCTCCCACCTTCCTGTGTGTTTATCGGTACCGTCCCTTGTTTTTGTACGATCTCTCGTGTATCAGGACCAGCTTCATTCATTTGGGCCCTGTGTCCCTGCTCCTCCTGATTTTTATTTTCTTCCACAACTCCTTGCGAAACAAATCTCTGCTGTTGTCCCTCACAACCTTTATGAGCAAATGACGATGGTCCAGATGAAGGAGTAGATCCCAACGTAGAGGGGTTCTGCAGAATTTTGATAAGAGCCTCTTGTACCAATTTTTTAATATCTTCACTAGGTGTCATTTGCAGTTTACTACTATTTGTATTCTCACTACCATGCTCTCCCGCTGATTTCGTCTCCTCAGACTGTTTAGAGCTAATAAGATCTTTTTGGCTATCTACTGCCTTACTGGGTATTTCGACTTCTTCTGCTTTTTCCACCTTATCGGGGACTCTGTCCGCTATAGGCTTTTGCTTATTTTTTACACCAAAAAACTTCTGAATGCTCCTTTCCTCCTTAATAAATTTCGACTTAACTTTCGTTCTGTTTCTTTTGTATTTTTTATTATCATTTCTTTTATTTGCTTTGGACCCTTTATTTTTGGAATTAGCTTTGCTCATTTTCCCTTTATGATTCATACCTTCTGATAGTGTATTTGTGGCTTCTCCATATTCCTTACTGTTGTTCTCCGATTCGGTACCCACAGTAGTGTCCATTTCATTCTTTCTGAAAGAACCTTGTTTATCCTGTATTTCCTTCACCTCCAAAGCTATTTTGCTTTCTTCATTTAACTGGGTGAAGTCTAGTTGGCCTCCCTCTACTGATAGGCTACATATATCTTTAATGTTAGAGGAGGTATTTTTCATTTTAGGAGAAGGTTGATTTTTCGATTTTTTACACTCCATTGCAGTACTCCCCTTCTCACTCTTGGCTCTTCTCTTCAGGGCCCTTGCTCTCATTTTCTTTTCTCTGCGTGAAACGACATACACATACGGTGTCTCTTCTTCCTCTGCTTCTGATCACCTCCATTTTCCTGATTTTGTACTTGCATTTGGGCATCCTCATCCTCCATCACCTTCAGTAGTGCTAATTGACTATCCAGCAATTTTCCTACTTTCTGCTCTGTGGTCATTGTGTATTAATTTCTGTTTTCCCCTGCAGCCTCTCGCCTTGTTGCTCCACATTTTTAATTTTATCTTGGTTCATTAGTATCATTCTTTTCAATTCATTAGAATCTTCCCAAATTATTTTCCCATTACATTCATTCTCGCAAGGTTCTTTTTCTGTTTGGGAGCCTTTATTAAGCATTATCTTCTTACTCTTAGGGGGGTCTGTAGACGTTTCTTTTTTACTCATATTTAAGGCATGTACAAATCCCTCCAGCCTACTCATTTTTTCTGTACACTCTACCATCATGTATCTTAACTCCTCTATCTCACCATGAGTCCTTTCGTGCCCCTTATCCAGGAGGTTGAGTATCCTGGTTAGGACCAGAAAAGACTCAATTTCTGACATGATTTCAGCCCCTTCTAGTTCGTTGCTGGGCTGGGTATACATCAGTTCCTAAGTCTCATGACTCCTAGGGGGAACAGAGTTGGTCGGGCTAGAGCATTTGTTTGAAGTTGACTTGCCATCGCCCATTTCCCCACCTACAAAAATGGCCATTGTTTCACCATTTTGTTCTCATAATGGTCATGTTTTTTTAAGATCTCGTACTCATCCATTATTCCAATAGTGGATTTGTGTAGGTGTACATTTTCAAGTCCACCTCCCCTAGCCCTCGCAGGAGTGGAAGGGCCAGTCTGACACTTCTGTCTAACTCCGCACTTACTGCTGGGGCCAGGAGGGACCTGTCTGGCTGAAGTGTGGAGGGCAGGGAATCATCCATATTTAGTACCGACGGTTTTACCGGTATTTCTTGCATGCGTATGAAACTTTTCTGCGCTATCTGTTCAAGGAGGTCTGTCTTCTTGAATGATTCCATTTGTGCCATTATCCGATCACTAACTACATTTGTTAGTGGTGGAAACTCTACACCACTTAGTTCCCATTTGTCCATCTCAACCAACCCCAGGGCACCCCTAGTATCTTCATCATTCATTTTAGTGGGGAAGGGACTTATCACTAAGTGATTTATTGTCTGTGTAAATACAAAAGACCCACTTGATTGTATTTTGCCTTATCAATTTACCTCTTGTGTTTTGCTTTTCCACTTTTTTATGGGCCCCACACTGTGTTGGTATTGTGCCACTCCTTAGGGTTCCTACCATACTCCCCGTACAGGAACACCCTCTCACCACAGAGGACACGGGACTTTATTATTTTTTTTATTTACTTTTTTGCCGCCTGCTACTATGCGGCGAAATGAACAAGCCCTTCGACAGAGCCCGAGATACAAATTGATATTTCAATCGCGATACCTCTCATTCTACCTCTATGATGAGGACCAATTACAACCTCTCTCACCTCTCTCACTCGATGCTCATAATTACACTAACAGCTTTTCGTGGCCCCAAGCCCCAGACCCCCAGGACAAACATGAGAAACAGGCACTTCCAGGCACTTCTCAGTGCGTGCGTGCTGGTGAGCTTGGCAGTGCCTATTTGTCAACGTTTCCGGGTTTGTGGGCGGGGCTTGTCTCCTAAACACAGTGATCACAAGCACGGCAGGCACAGCAGGCTCTCCCCAGGCGAAACAGGCACTTCTCGGTGTACGCGACCAGTCGAGAATTTTCGACTGGTCCCAAGACTGTTTTACAACCAGCCCAAACAATGCTCTTGCAGAACCCAAAGAATGGACATTGAAATGGCGGAGGTGGTGTTTTATAGACCTATCAAGATAACATACCATAGTTTATAATTACCTACCACACCATGCCATGTCATACAATACTAAAACATATACAATAATATAACAGAATACATGAAATAACATTATCTTGGATGAGTAATGCTCTTTAGCTACCCACATAAGCTACTTACCAGATGATGTCTAACAGGTGTCTGTGTGCATATTACTGGGCACTACATCTTTGGTGCTTAATTGTTTATTTTCAACCGTTCTATAAATAATGGACCTTCCCGTGAGTGAAGGTTAGCATCAGGGTACTAATTACTTATATGAAAGTAGGTTAATATCCTCATTAATAGATTGATGATTACATTGTTTCATTTACTCAATTGTCTAATCATCAACCTTCCAACATATTGTTTTTATGTAGGATTCTTAATGAGTGTATTTGATGAGGTATGATAAATTGAATGTGCCCATGTGACTGTGATATATTTAATACAAAATAATAGAGTAAAAAATGAAAAGGTCTGTGTTTCTCTTTAAACGAATACGCACACCCCTGCACAGACACATTACGGCCAGAGCTCAAAGTACTTTCTGAACTTCCCTACCTGGCAAATAGACCTTTGTCAGGTTGCATAATCCCCATGCGGCTGACATACATTACAATGCACATTTTTTCAGACTGAATAACAAGCCTGTTTTGTTCATGTAGATGCAACTTTTAGAAAGTATAATAGCAGGATAAAGTGTCCTTATGACTTCTCCTGATTCAGAGGCAGGCACTTTTTTTCTGCTATGCAAATTTTACATTCAATGCCGGAAAGCACTATGGAATATCAATGAGAAGTCAGGTTTACTCAAGTGAGCCAAACAGCAGGAAACAAGACTTGGAGCAGAAGTGTGCGTTTCAGAAATGAAACGAGAATGGGCCATTGCAGAATAAATGAAAGAATATATATTTTTCCACTGTCATTTTGCTGCTTTCTAAAGGCTGCTACCTCCCTGTATTTGTGTCGGGTTTGTCTCCATCATTTCTTCCTCTTTGTTTCTTTTTTTTGTTCTCCTCGCCTTTCTTAGTTCATCTCCCACGTCGCATTCTATCCATCTTCTATCATCCGCTCCTCGGAGTCTATATTAGGCCCATGTAGAACAATAACGTGTACAAGAAATCTCTTAGATGTAATTAATGTACACTGGATGCACACTTTTCCATTTAATATGTATTGTATATGTGTATAGACAGAAAGGGGATCAGGATTTGAAGCAGGATTCTCAGAGAGTAGGAATAGATAGACAGGTGAAACTGTGAACAGTTGGACAGATCGAATAGATCGATAGCTGGGCAGGAAGGCCCATGCTGTGTGTGGATTTCTAAGGAGATGTTGATTAATGTAGAGCTATATACAGAAATACATCTAAACTATATCTTTCAAGTTGCTAAACCAGTGTACCTTTATTTGCTTATCCTAGTGACCTGGCTGAAAACCCTACTGATAGTTTTCCCAATAAAGTCAGGTGTGGCCAAGACTTGCTCCCCATGCAGCATAACATGTATTTTCTCCGACTACACCTCTCAATCCGTTTTTAGTAAAGGACTTCATTCAATCAAGTTACCTAAACTCCACACTCTGAAAAAAGAATCTCTACTCACAGTAAACGTTAACAATAGGTGTCAATAATGGTATTGTAGGCACTTTTCTCATTGAAATACCGCAACCTAATCGATGTTAGATTTTGAAGATATCTTAGCGTGGTCGAGTTGGTTCGAATCTTTATTCTGGATTCACCTGTACTTTAACAATTATTAGACCACATCCACCATACTGATGCCCTCCCATATAAAGATCCTCCGGTAAACTCCAAAAGAAGCCACGTCTACTTTTGAAATGCTTACACAGCACCTCCAACTATCAATTTAGCAGTTTTCTTTTTTTTTTTTTGTTATGGGAAAGAGGAAGAAAGATTCCATCCCAGAGAACCCAGGGAACATCTTATAAATCCGCCATACATATTGCCCCACCATTTTCATACTGTTTGTGCAAAATTATGTCCTCCCTTCTCATTGCAGCCACTAGTTCATTTCCTGCTAATGTTAGCCTTTGAAGACCCTGTACCCCTACTAATGCCCTGTGAATTAAATAATTTCAGTGTTATCAATTAAACATATGTGTGTTACATAATCAACATAACACTGGAATTTTTGAAAGTCCTAATCTCCATGTAAAGTTTTTGATTTTTCCTAACTCACTCCAGACGTCTCCCTGTAAAAATGTTACTAAAGTCAAAGATCGACATAGATGCTGAGCAGTCTCCTCAAGGACTATACATTCTAGAATGTAGGTTACACATAATATACCCATAGATTCTCCACGGGAATGCTGACTGATTGCAAAGTGCTCCCTTTACGTTGGTAGAATGTGACCAGGTTCAGAAGCTGAATTAGGGCTTCATTCAACTAGAGCACCTTCAACCACATTCCTTTCTAAAGCCCGAGCCTCACGCTGAAGACCAGGTCTTCTTTGTTCAGGGTTGTATTCGGCGGTGGGCACATGGATGTGCTCATTTGTGCTCATGGCATTACCTGCCCGGCAATTTTAGACCAGTTCTGGTCAGTGTGGCTAGGATGTCTGGAGTAAATCCAGATGTTGAACTCCTGTATGATAAGAATCCCACAAATGCTCAATGCCGCCACTGCCATCGATTGGCCGACCATCTTAACATTTAGATTGATATATTTCAGTGATTAGGGTACATGCCACCAATGCTCATTAAAATTCCTCAATGAAGTGAAGGACCTAGATTACTGCCTTGTTGATGTATTAATGATAGCTACCAGAAAACAGAGTGAAGAAATCCTGCAGAAGAAGCTGTAACACTTGCTGAGACCTCACACGATCCTGAAACCTTGGGAAACCAGACTTTCTTTTTTTAAATTTTTTTTTTTATTTCTTGTATATAATCAAAATAAGATTTTTACAAGGACTCAAAAACATTTCGGTAGCACGAAAGAAAAGTTCATGATAGATATCACCAAGGGGACAAGAACAAAACAGTGCTTCCACCAAAAGGAGTGTTCGATTGAATTTTTTCAATCGCTAAATTCAAAAGTTTAGCAGACGCCGTGTGCCATCGTGTCTTGCCCCCAGTGATTAAACGATTCCACCAGATTTCTTCATTACCCGCAAACGTATTTACAGTCAGAGGGCTGAAAAAGGCGATCCTTGCTTGTTGCACAGCGGGACAGCGCATTAGCAGATGCCTGATGGATTCTGTTTCTTCAGGGTTTTTACACAGTCTACAGGCTTTTACCATAGATCCTGTTCTGATCGCAAGAATTTCCTGCGTCGCAGGAACATTGAGGCGGGCTTTTAAGAAGATTCTCATCAATGATTTATTAGGATATCTCTTACAATATGTCATTGGTTCTTTCAGTTTGTTAATGGTCGTTAGAAGATGGGCTAGAAGTTTATTGCGTGCTGTTTTTTCCATAGTCAGAATCCAGTCTGTAAATTGCATTTTGGTTTTGATCCTAGCAGGATTATTCTTTAGATCTTCCTTGCTGCATGCAATTTCCTGTAGTTTTAGGTTTTGATCCAGAGCCCATTTGGTCATGGTCCAGTTATTGCCCTTTTCAATCTCTTCCCCAATCATGCGATACATTTCAAGGCTCTCTGGATGAATGACTTTCCTTTATAATTGTAGTGAGGAGATATCCACCACAGCTTTTAAGGAGACAAGACTTTCATACTTTACAGATTGAGTCAAAGGAAAGGTGTTCATCTTTATTTTACCATGTAGGGAAAACATGATAACACAGCGGCCATGGCTCCCCCGCCACTCAGTTCCAGTCAACGAGGTGAGCCATTTTCTGTGAGCAATAACCTGTGGCACTAAGACAGCTGCCAAGCCATAGACCTACAGCTGTGAATCCCAAATCGGAGTAAACCTGCAAGTACAGCAACGTGTGTTTCTCGCTTCCCCTCTGCGAGTTTCACCATTTCGTTAATTCTCAGCAACCATCCTTGATTATTAGGGCATCTCTGGGTTGACTTAGAATTTAGATGTTTCCAAGTCTTCTTTTTAAATAGTATGAAGAAGATTTGCCATGAAATATATGAATTCACACAAGTTGACCATTAGGGAATGGATATGTAAACAAAGGAGAGACTCCCAATGTCTCAGTCGGCAGAGAGGATAATAAAGCCGATGAAGGGCCTCAAGTGAGCAAACAAAATATTTATTCTGTTAAAGGAGACAAACATTGGCTTTTCACATAGGTAAACACGCTTTCCAAACATTATTACGTGGTGAGAGTACTAACATCTTCCATTAACAGGAAACTCTCTTAAAGTGATGTAGTGCTTTTCTCAGCAGCTTTAAAACAAAATGCATAACATATCCTCGTGATGTGCAATTGAACATCTAAAAACATACAAAGTAATAAAATATATATATATATATATATATATATATTCAGTGCCTTTGTTAAAGGGACATTATGGTTAAGTTGCACTAATAAAAACCTATGAAAATCATTGAAACCTTTGTTAAAATTACGTTATGGTTGCAATGCAAAATTGAAAAACCAAAGAAATGTGCCACTTATGGCAAGCTATGTACCCATAACTAGCGCAACTGCCATGCATTGTTAAGACTAACACCCAGGTCATCCACGATGACATCTGAAATGGCGTCATCACTGTATTACAGTGGCGTCATGAAGTGTTCTGACATTTGCTAACAGACCACCACATCCACGGTAAAAGTGATGCACATTTAAATAGTTTGCAAACATCACAGTGCATCCCAATAGCGAGCCCTGCTGCATGGATGTTCGCGATTGACGAACATGTCCACAACTAACTGACACACTTTTAATTTGTTTGCGAATGTCAGGGCCCGACTGTTGTCATTGGATCGCATCTGCGTGACATCAATGGGTGCCCTAATGCTCGTGAATGCTGTGACGTGGTCGCACATGGCCACAAACGTCATGACATCACTGCGCCTGTGCAGCATAATGATATGTCTGTGGTCGATGTACAGACTTCACAAATATTTTAAAATCCAATTTGCACCGACACGACCAACTCTCGTGTTCAAAAGTTCAATCTTTACTCTTCAACAACTGTGACTAGAATTCTTTGTTGTTCGCTGAAATCTTTACAATTTTTAACAGCCCTTTTCGGCCTCTGAACTCCATGGAAAGGAGGAACAACTACAGACGGTTCCTCCAATGGGACCGACCCATTTTGTTTAGTCATTCTCAATCTGGCAGACCTCTGGGAGCAGAAAATCACTGAAAATATCATCAGTTATGGCCATCCATCCCTCTTTGGGGCAACCAGCACAACCACCTGGAGGACCTGGACAATGGAATAGGGGCAATGCAGCAGATGAGCTGCAGGAGGAAGATGAGGATGAGTGCTAATTAACAGCTTCCTGAATAAGGCCATTCTGCGCCATTCTATGGTACTTCTAATCGAATGCAAGCCAATCTCATATCTTAATGCTACCAAAGGCATGCATTTTGGCAAGCAATGTACCATCGTTTTTACGATTTTGGATTCAAATGCAGTTACTTCCATCCGGCACCATAACGGTGCAAGTTCTAATCCATGGCACAGTTGAGGCACTATTCAGTTTTTATACAGGCGAATACAGGGCAATAAAGAGAATTTACCATATTTTCCATCAACTTTACGTAGTTGAGAAACCATGGGAGTGATTTTCGATTCCAATAAAGCCCTAAAGTTTGCCTTGTTCTTGGTTCCAAAAACTGGGTAGCCCAGATATCTTATTACATTCCTTGTCGGTAATTTTTCGTGATTTAGAAATAGAGTGTTCATTTTTTGTTTTTTTCTTATTTGACAAACAAACAATCGTTGTTTTTGAATAATTAATTTTTAGTGCATTTTTGATAATGTATTCTTTAAAATCAGTTACGAGTCGTTGGTGGCCTATGGAGGTGCGATCATAGAGAGTCACGTCATCTACATCGGCAGTCCACTGGATCTTGGTTCCCTCCACATTAGATGAATTTACAACCAATTTTTTAAAACTCTCTCCTATATCGGAGAAGTATAAATTGAATAAAGTTGGAGCATATATGCAGCCCTGCCTAAGTCCATTTTTAACCCTTATTTCTTGGGACAAATTTCCTTCCATACTAAGTCAGATCTTAATTCTAGAGTCCTGGTGCATGTTGTAAACAATTGACAATAGAGAATCAGGGATCCCAAGGTGTGTTAATTTTGTCCACAATATTGATCTATCGACTAAATCGAAAGCAGATGTTAAGTCAATTGACGCCAAGTAGATAGGGAGATTTCGGGGAGTCCATGCCACTCTTTGCATAATATTTATTAAAAGACCTACTACATCAGTACCTACATTCCTTTTAAAGCCAAACTGAAAGGGCGACAGAATATTACACAGATCCATCCAGTTCCGAATACGCTCTCAAACTAGGCTTGCAAATATTTTGTAATCAACATCCAAAAGGGCTATTGGCCTATAGCTAGTTGGTAAAGCCCTGTCCCCTTTCTTGTAAATTAGGACTACGTAACACATTCTCCAGCTATTTGGAATTAGATGTTTCTTTATGATGTCTTTAAAAAAGAAAAATAGCATTTTGGCCCATATGTTAGCTTTCTCTTTCATAACCCTGTTGCAGAGCAAGTTTGGCCCGGGGGCCCTGGATGGAGAGCTTTTCACAATAATATATTCAATATCTTTAACACAAAAGGCAATATTCCATGTGGCATCTTCAGTCTCTGGTAACGGGACCCATACCACAGTTGGTGGAGGATACAGGCTACTAAATTGTCCTTCCCACTTCTCTGCATTAACACAAGTTGTCAGAACTTTTGTTTGGGCTTGCCCTCCATTGTTAACCAGTGCCCAGAATCTGCGGGTATTTACATCGTACAACGCTCTTAGCATAGCCTCTGCATCTCCCTGAACTAGCTTTGCGCGCATACACCTTAACTTCGATTTCCATTTATTTTTTATTTCGTGAAGTTCCTGGACTTCCTCCATTGTAGGAGGGCTTGCACAATGCCTACGAAAACCAGAGACTTCACGATTTCTTCCCTGCTTAAGTGTTCTCATTTCAACAGAGTATGCATGCTTGTGCCCTCCCGTACTTTTTACCTTATATTTGATTCGCGCTTTATCTCTGATTACGGATTCGATGTAATATCCAAAGGAGTCGTGACAGTACATTTGTTTTTTTGGGCATACATATTATTTTCAAAATCTGCCTGGAATAGTACATTTACTTTCTCGATGTTCGTTTTATGCCAGGAGATTCTGTTGAAATTGGTATTCGTTTCCACTCTTATGTTATAGTATTTATCACCCCCTTCATGCATGTCTACCCACAATGTCATTATCAACATTTTATGATCACTCTCCTTTGTACCAATCAAAGCAAAATCCTGGGCAAGATTAAAAATGTTGGTACTAACAAAGATATCATCTATATTGGATGCCCATTTACCATTAGACCATGTTAGTTTGTCCATTGAGTCTTCAATTAAGTCATTTACTCCTTGCAGGCCCCAACCTCCCAGGAAGACGGTCCATATGCCCCCCTGTTGACATTTCCACAAGTCAATTCTTTCACAAATTTTACCACCAGACGTGTACTCATTTCTACCTTCGTCCAAGCATATTTCAGAATTATAATCCCCACACATGATTATGTGTAATTCCTCATTCTTATCCTGACATTCTTGTATTACAGTGTCTATGGCATCGATAAATGCCTTTATATCACCTTCAGGTTGCCAGTATATATTTAAAATTAAGAGGAGTATGGGTTGCTTCCTGCAACATATTTTAACAAGGGTGGCTATACATCCTTTACTTATATTAAAACATTTTAAGGTTTTAAAGTCAATATTGTTCTTCCAAGCAATTAAGAGACCCCCTGAAGGTCTCCCCTTTAGCTTTTTCTGTGCTAGTTCCTGAAATACAGTAAAACCATGTAATACTATTGGGGTAAACGCCCACATTTCTTGTATACATAGGACAGAATATGTAGAGAGTACCGAACATGTATCATAAGAGTATAGCAAGGCTCGCGATCCCCTAGAATTCCATGATAGGAAGCTGATTTTTGCCATACTCTAGGTCGAATCTTTCATTCCTTGAATTTTGGAGATTGATTCTTGCAGAATCAGTGCAGGCCGCCTTAACTCAGCCATCTCATTTAAATGAGGCTCAAATGAGTTGAGCTTCTTTCTTCTTCTCGATTTTTCCTCCCTTGCGTCTCACTGGGATATCCTCCCATCTCTCTTCTCTGTTTTTTCCCCGAGCCCTGAATGAAGTCTACTATGTCGTACCCAAATCGTTGAAGTGCCACTCCTTCCGTAAGTGCCAGTTCATATGTGGCTCTTGAGTAGAACGCAATCCTAACACAATCATATTGTGTAGGGTGTATGTAATCAATGAGCTTAATATCACTTGATGTAATTAGGGAGAGCCAGGGTATCTCATTGAACAGGGAGAGTATCCATGCTCTGTATAATAAGGAGGGACCTCCTATTGTGAGCATGAAATTTAATATGATGCTAGGGTCATCCACGAATTTCGGCTCTCTCCATTCTCTTTGATCTTCTGGCCAAGCACTATATAGAGTTTGCTCTTGCTCCTCTATCCTTGAGTTTCTACTAGTTTCCCCCTCCCTATTCTTCCCTCTCTCGTTGTCCCTTTTCCCTTCCTTATCACAATTGTACTCCCTGCCTTGTTCATGGCCCTGCTTTATGTTCCACATTTTGGCTATCTCCCTAATCCGGTCTTCAAAATCCTTAGGCTCATTTCTAGATTTATTTACTATTGGCCCCCAGTCCTTACATTCCGCTCCCGGTCCCTCCCACCTTCCTGTGTGTTTATCGGAACCGTCCCTTGTTTTTGTATGATCTCTCGTGTATCAGGACCAGCTTCATTCATTTGGGCCCTGTGTCCCTGCTCCTCCTGATTTTTATTTTCTTCCACAACTCCTTGCGAAACAAATCTCTGCTGTTGTCCCTCACAACCTTTATGAGCAAATGACGATGGTCCAGATGAAGGAGTAGATCCCAACGTAGAGGGGTTCTGCAGAATTTTGATAAGAGCCTCTTGTACCAATTTTTTAATATCTTCACTAGGTGTCATTTGCAGTTTACTACTATTTGTATTCTCACTACCATGCTCTCCCGCTGATTTCGTCTCCTCAGACTGTTTAGAGCTAATAAGAACTTTTTGGCTATCTACTGCCTTACTGGGTATTTCGACTTCTTCTGCTTTTCCACCTTATCCGGGACTCTGTCCGCTATAGGCATTTGCTTATTTTTTACACCAAAAAATTGCTGAATGCTCCTTTCCTCCTTAATAAATTTCGACTTTACTTTCGTTCTGTTTCTTTTGTATTTTTTTATTATCATTTCTTTTATTTGCCTTGGACCCTTTATTTTTGGAATTAGCTTTGCTCATTTTCCCTTTATGATTCATAGCTTCTGATAGTGTATTTGTGGCTTCTCCATATTCCTTACTGTTATTCTCCGATTCAGTACCCACAGTAGTGTCCATTTCATTCTTTCTGAAAGAATCTTGTTTATCCTGTATTTCCTTCACCTCCAAAGCTATTTTGCTTTCTTCATTTAACTGGGTGAAGTCTAGTTGGCCTCCCTCTACTGATAGGCTACATATATCTTTAATGTTAGAGGAGGTATTTTTCATTTTAGGAGAAGGTGGATTTTTCGATTTTTTAGACTCCATTGCAGTACTCCCCTTCTCACTCTTGGCTCTTCTCTTCAGGGCCCTTGCTCTCATTTTCTTTTCTCTGCGTGAAACGACATACACATAGGGTGTCTCTTCTTCCTCTGCTTCTGATCACCTCCATTTTCCTGATTTTGTACTTGCATTTGGGCATCCTCATCCTCCATCACCTTCAGTAGTGCTGATTGACTATCCAGCATTTTTCCTACTTTCTGCTCTGTGGTCATTGCTGTATTAATTTCTGTTTTCCCCTGCAGCCTCTCGCCTTGTTGCTCCACATTTTCAATTTTATTTTGGTTAATTAGTATCATTCTTTTCAATTCATTAGCATCTTCCCAAATTATTTTCCCATTACATTCATTCTCGCAAGGTTCTTTTTCTGTTTGGGAGCCTTTATTAAGCATTATCTTCTTACTCTTAGGGGGGTCTGTAGACGTTTCTTTTTTACTCATATTTAAGGCATGTACAAATCCCTCCAGCCTACTCATTTTTTTCTGTACACTCTACCATCATGTATCTTAACTCCTCTATCTCGCCATGAGTCCTTTCGTGCCCCTTATCCAGGAGGTTGAGTATCCTGGTTAGGACCAGAAAAGACTCAATTTCTGACATGATTTCACCCCCTTCTAGTTCGTTGCTGGGCTGGGTATACATCAGTTCCTAAGTCTCATGACTCCTAGGGGGAACAGAGTTGGTCGGGCTAGAGCATTTGTTTGGAGTTGACTTGCCATCGCCCATTTCCCCACCTACAAAAATGGCCATTGTTTCACCATTTTGTTCTCATAATGGTCATGTTTTTTAAGATCTCGTACTCATCCATTATTCCAGTAGTGGATTTGTGTAGGTGTACATTTTCAAGTCCACCTCCCCTAGCCCTCGCAGGAGTGGAAGGGCCAGTCTGACCCTTCTGTCTAACTCCGCACTTACTGCTGGGGCCAGGAGGGACCTGTCCGGCTGAAGTGTGGAGGGCAGGGAATCATCCATATTTAGTACTGACGGTTTTACTGGTATTTCTTGCATGCTTATGAAACTTTTCTGCGCTGTCTGTTCAAGGAGGTCTGTCTTCTTGAATGATTCCATTTGTGCCATTATCCGATCACTAACTACATTTGTGAGTGGCGGAAAATCTATACCACTTAGTTCCCATTTGTCCATCTCAACCAATCCCAGGGCACCCCTAGTATCTTCATCATTCATTTTAGTGGGGAAGGGACTTATCACTAAGTTATTTCTTGTCTGTGTAAATACAAAAGACCCACTTGATTGTATTTTGCCTCATCAATTTACCTCTTGTGTTTTGCTTCTCCACTTTTTTATGGGCCCCACACTGTGTTGGTATTGTGCCGCTCCTTAGGGTTCCTACCATACTCCCCGTACAGGAACACACTCTCACCACAGAGGACACGGGACTTTATTATTTTTTTTATTTACTTTTTTTCCGCCTGCTACTATGCGGCGAAGTGAACAAGCCCTTCGACAGAGCCCGAGATACAAATTGATATTTCAATCGCGATACCTCTCGTTCTACCTCTATGACGAGGACCAATTACAACCTCTCTCACCTCTCTCACTTGATGCTCATAATTACACTAACAGCTTTTCGTGGCCCCGAGCCCCAAACCCCCAGGACAAACAGGCGAAACAGGCACTTCCAGGCACTTCTCAGTGCGCGCGCGCTGGTGAGCGTGGCAGTGCCTATTTGTCAACGTTTCCGGGTTTGTGGGCGGGGCTTGTCTCCTAGCAACAGAAAAAAGCTTAAATCAGTCCATGAAAGTCCACTTGAAAATCCACAGAAACACAGTGATCACAAGCACGGCAGGCACAGCAGGCTCTTCCCAGGCGAAACAGGCACTTCTCGGTGCGCGCGACCAGTCGAGAACTTTCGACTGGTCCCAAGACAGTTTTAAAACCAGCCCAAACAATGCTCTTGCAGAACCCAAAGAATGGACATTGAAATGGCGGAGGTGGTGTTTTATAGACCTATCAAGATAACATACCATAGTTTATAATTACCTACCACACCATGCCATGTCATACAATACTAAAACATGTACAATAATATAACAGAATACATGAAATAACATTATCTTGGATGAGTAATGCTCTTTAGCCGCCCACATAAGCTACTTACCAGATGATGTCTAACAGGTGTCTGTGTGCATATTACTGGGCACTACATCTTTGGTGCTTAATTGTTTATTTTCAACCGTTCTATAAATAATGGACCTTCCCGTGAGTGAAGGTTAGCATCAGGGTACTAATTACTTATATGAAAGTAGGTTAATATCCTCATTAATAGATTGATGATTACATTGTTTCATTTACTCAATTGTCTAATCATCAACCTTCCAACATATTGTTTTTATGTAGGATTCTTAATGAGTGTATTTGATGAGGTATGATAAATTGAATGTGCCCATGTGACTGTGATATATTTAATACAAAATAATAGAATAAAAAATGAAAAGGTCTGTGTTTCTCTTTAAACGAATACGCACACCCCTGCACAGACACATTACGGCCAGAGCTCAAAGTACTTTCTGAACTTCCCTACTTGGCAAATAGACCTTTGTCAGGTTGCATAATCCCTATGCGGCTGACATACATTACAATGCACATTTTTTCAGACTGAATAACAAGTCTGTTTTGTTCATGTAGATGCAACTTTTAGAAAGTATAATAGCAGGATAAAGTGTCCTTATGACTTCTCCTGATTCAGAGGCAGGCACTTTTTTTCTGCTATGCAAATTTTACATTCAATGCCGGAAAGCACTATGGAATATCAATGAGAAGTCAGGTTTACTCAAGTGAGCCAAACAGCAGGAAACAAGACTTGGAGCAGAAGTGTGCGTTTCAGAAATGAAACGAGAATGGGACATTGCAGAATAAATGAAAGAATATATATTTTTCCACTGTCATTTTGCTGCTTTCTAAAGGCTGCTACCTCCCTGTATTTGTGTCGGGTTTGTCTCCATCATTTCTTCCTCTTTGTTTCTTTTTTTTGTTCTCCTCGCCTTTCTTAGTTCATCTCCCACGTCGCATTCTATCCATCTTCTATCATCCGCTCCTCGGAGTCTATATTAGGCCCATGTAGAACAATAACGTGTACAAGAAATCTCTTAGATGTAATTAATGTACACTGGATGCACACTTTTCCATTTAATATGTATTGTATATGTGTATAGACAGAAAGGGGATCAGGATTTGAAGCAGGATTCTCAGAGAGTAGGAATAGATAGACAGGTGAAACTGTGAACAGTTGGACAGATCGAATAGATCGATAGCTGGGCAGGAAGGCCCATGCTGTGTGTGGATTTCTAAGGAGATGTTGATTAATGTAGAGCTATATACAGAAATACATCTAAACTATATCTTTCAAGTTGCTAAACCAGTGTACCTTTATTTGCTTATCCTAGTGACCTGGCTGAAAACCCTACTGATAGTTTTCCCAATAAAGTCAGGTGTGCCCAAGACCTGCTCCCCATGCAGCATAACATGTATTTTCTCCGACTACACCTCTCAATCCGTTTTTAGTAAAGGACTTCATTCAATCAAGTTACCTAAACTCCACACTCTGAAAAAAGAATCTCTACTCACAGTAAACGTTAACCATAGGTGTCAATAATGGTATTGTAGGCACTTTTCTCATTGAAATACCGCAACCTAATCGATGTTAGATTTTGAAGATATCTTAGCGTGGTCGAGTTGGTGCGAATCTTTATTCTGGATTCACCTGTACTTTAACAATTATTAGACCACATCCACCATACTGATGCCCTCCCATATACAGATCCTCCGGTAACCTCCAAAAGAAGCCACGTCTACTTTTGAAATGCTTACACAGCACCTCCAACTATCAATTTAGCAGTTTTTTTTTTTTTTTTTTGTTATGGGAAAGAGGAAGAAAGATTCCATCCCAGTGAACCCAGGGAACATCTTATAAATCCGCCATACATATTGCCCCACCATTTTCATACTGTTTGTGCAAAATGATGTCCTCCCTTCTCATTGCAGCCACTAGTTCATTTCCTGCTAATGTTAGCCTTTGAAGACCCTGTACCCCTACTAATGCCCTGTGAATTAAATAATTTCAGTGTTATCAATTAAACATATGTGTGTTACATAATCAACATAACACTGGCATTTTTGAAAGTCCTAATCTCCATGTAAAGTTTTTGAATTTTCCTATCTCACTCCAGACGTCTCCCTGTAAAAATGTTACTAAAGTCAAAGATCGACATAGATGCTGAGCAGTCTCCTCAAGGACTATACATTCTAGAAAGTAGGTTGCACATAATATACCCATACAGTCTCCATGGGAATGCTGACTGATTGCAAAGGGCTCCCTTTACGTTGGTAGAGTGTGACCAGGTTCAGAAGCTGAATTAGGGCTTTATTAAACTAGAGCACCTTCAACCACATTCCTTCCTAAAAACCGAGCCTCACCCTGAAGACCAGGTCTTTTTTGTTCAGGGTTGTGTTCGGCGGTGGGCACATGGATGTGCTCATTTGTGCTCATGGCATTACCCGCCCCGCAATTTTAGACCAGTTCTGGTCAGTGTGGCTAGGATGTCTGGAGTAAATCCAGATGCTGAACTCCTGTATGATAAGAATCCCACAAATGCTCAATGCCACCACTGCCATCGATTGGCCGACCATCTTAACATTTACATTGATATATTTCAGTGATTAGGTTACATGCCCCCAATGCTCATTACAATTCCTCAATGAAGTGAAGGACCTAGATTACTGCCTTGTTGATGTATTAATGATAGCTACCAGAAAACAGAGTGAAGAAATCCTGCAGAAGAAGCTGTAACACTTGCTGAGACCTCACACCATCCTGAAACCTTGGGAAACCAGACTTCATACTTTACAGATTGAGTCAAAGGAAAGGTGTTCATCTTTATTTTACCACGTTGGGAAAACATGATGAAAACACAGTGGCCATGGCTCCCCCGCCACTCAGTTCCAGTCAACGAGGTGAACCGTTTTCTGTGAGCAAAAACCTGTGGCACTAAGACAGCTGCTAAGCCATAGTCCTACAGCTGTGAATCCCAAAATCGGAGTAAACCTGCAAGGACAGCAACGTGTCTCTTCCCCTCTGCGAGTTTCACCATTTCGTTAATTCGCAGCAACCATCCTTGATTATTTGGGCATCTCTGGGTTGACTTAGATTTTAGATTTTTCCAAGTCTTCTTTTTAAATAGCATGAAGAAGATTTGCCATGATATATATGAATTCACACAAGTTGACCATTAGGGAATGGATGTGTAAACAAAGGAGGGACTCCCAATGTCTCTTTCGGCAGAGAGGATAATAAAGCCCATAAAGGACCTCAAGTGACAAACAAAATATTTATTCTGTTAAAGGAGACAAACATTGGCTTTTCACATAGGTAAAACACGCTTTCCAAACATTATTACGTGGTGAGAGTACTAAGATCTTCCATTAACACGAAACTCTCTTAAAGTGATGTAGTGCTTTTCTCAGCAGCTTTAAAACACAAGTGAACAATGCATAACATATCCTCGTGATGTGCAATTGAACATCTAAAAATATACAAACTAACAAAATATATATATATATATATATATATATATATATATATATATATATATATATATATATTCAGTGCTTTTGTTAAAGGGACATTATGGTTAAGTTGCACTAAAAAAAACCTATGAAATTCATTGAAACCTTTGTTAAAATTACGTTATGGTTGCAATGTAAAATTGAAAAACCAATGAAATGTTCCACTTATGGCAAGCTATGTACCCATAACTAGCACAACTGCCAGGCACTGTTAAGATTAACACCCAGGACATCCAGGATGACATCTGAAATGGCATCATCAATGTATTACAGTGGCGTCAAGAAGTGTGCTGACGTTTGCTAACAGACCACCACATCCACGGTAAAAGTGATGCACTTTTAAATAGTTTGCAAACATCACAGCGCATCCCTGTAGCAAGCCCCATTGATATCACCCCGCTGCGTGGATGTTCGCGATTGACGAACATGTCCACAACTAACTGACACACTTTTAATTTGTTTGCGAATGTCAGGGCCCGACTGTTGTCATTGGAGCGCATCTGCGTGACATCAACGGGTGCCCTAATGCTCGTGAATGCTGTGACGTGGTCGCAGATGGCCACAAACGTCATGACATCACTGCGCCTGTGCTGCATGATGATATGTTTGTGGTCAATGTACAGGCTTCACAAACATTTTAAAATCCAATTTGCACCCACACAACCAACTCTCGTGTTCAAAAGTTCAATCTTTACTCTTCAACAACTGTGACTAGAATTCTTTGTTGTTTGCTGAACTCTTTACAATGTTTAACAGCCCTTTTCAGCCTCTGAACTCCATGGACAGGAGGAACAACTACAGACGGTTCCTCCAATGGGACCCACCCATTTTGTTTAGTCATTCTCATTCTGGCAGACCTCTGGGAGCAGAAAATCACTGAAAATATCATCAGTTATGGCCATCCATCCCTCTTCCGGGCAACCAGCACAACCACCTGGAGGACCTGGACAAGGGAAAAGGGGCAATACAGTAGATGAGTTGCAGGAGGAAGAGGAGGATGAGGATGCAGTAGAAGAGGTACCTTTGACGTCTGGTGGTAGGAGAGAGTCCTGAGTGTGGAGGATTTCTACCACTGTTGAGGAAGTGTCGAAGCCCCACTCACTTGCTGCCAGAAGGGGCAGTACTCCTTCGGCACCATCGCCATGGCCCGCCACACCCAGAATTTCCAGCAAATGCCCTCAGAAAGGCAGTTCCCTTCACTGGAATGTAGAGGCACCTAGTCTACTGCACCCTCATGTTCCACTCGTGCCATCTCTCATTACACCTCAGTGGGGCAGAGGACTCCTGCTGCATCACAGGCCATACAATAGACAGTTGAAATGTACCTTCAATGGATGACTGTCTTATGTATGTACTGAAGGTTCGGACAATTCCACAGTACCTTCAAGGCTTCTAGGAAGGCCCATGAAAAGAATTTCCCCCTACCATAGTTTTTATGCACAGTGCTCAACATCTTCCCTTCTCCCTTGTCCACGTGTTGCTCCATTACAGTGGCTAGCATCCCTCCCCTCCCCACCCCCCCTCACTCCCTCCCTCTGCCATAAAAAAAACCCAGAAACAATAGTTTCCATGGGGAACTGTAGTATAATTTAGCGTGTTTTGGAGTGCAGCGCCACTGCATGGCATCACATTATTGCTGTAATGTGGTACAGCAAGCCATGTGTTGCCAGTGTAACATATGGACATATAAATGAAGACAGGCTACATATTTTAAAAGCACACCATTTTTTTTCTCACTTGAAAATGCCTCACTTACAGGAGACCACATTAGATACCTGATTGACTAACTTAAGTAACAAAAATATAACACCGATTCTAACCAAATAACATTATAATGTGCTCTCCATGTGCAAAAATGAGGCAGGCTGAGAATAATTTTTTCTTTCTCTGCTCTGTTCACTGCCTTTGCAGGAAACCACTCTGCATACCAGGAAATCAGTTAGATACCGTTGCCTACTGTAAAAGCGAGCTATTGTTGAGGAAGGAGGATATGATAATGTGAATTTGATTGGTGACACGTCAGCCTAGGGGATGTAACAGAGGTGTCTTGGGGTAGCTCTGAGAGAATGAAGAGGAGAAGACATTTTGCGGAGCTGCAGTGTGGTGGCATTTGCTGGGCTGCTCTGAGGAGCTGCACTACTGACCTTCAGAGACTGGGGTTTCCTAGTCACTTGGCACCGTCTTGAGAATTCCGTGTTCTCGCTGTGCACTTCAAACTTCAAACACAAAGAAAACCCTGGGCCCATTCATCGAAGGCGACTAGCCAAGGGAGATTGCGTGTAGTAGAGATACAGATAGCTGGTAATTATACAAATGGAGTGAGATTACTGTGACTGCCGTACGAATGATCTACTATCAGGCAGCAGAGTAGTGATAGGGAATTCGTTATAATGTTGCAAGGCAAATGATGTAATTTTTCTCTTTCTTGTTGCAAATGTAAAGTGAAATTCGTGGTATTATTGCATTTGTTTCTCTTATGTTTATTTCAGAGAGGATTGTCTCACAAGAATGGTAATGTATCATTTTGAAATGAAATTGTGATAACACACAGTCTGCCTAAGAGTGTTCTTGCTTCTGTTTTTCATTTGGTGCCTCTACAAAAAAAATACTCTGCAAGAGAGGGAATGATATTTAATGTGCCAACTTTCCTATACAGATGAAGCAATGTCATGAGCAATTATAAATAGCTGTGTGCGTGATTCCACTCAGGGTATGTGTGTGTGTGGCATCTGAGTGGAATATAATACAATAGTCTGCTGAGCGTACATGAATCAGCAAAGAGAGGCCTCTGGAAAAATAATCTCACTAATGTAAATAAATTAATGATAATACCACATGTTACTGTGAATAGTTTATGGAAACATAGTTCACTGGTGTAGATAAATCAGTGATAACAGCCATAGGTGGCACTCTATATGAACATGTGGTGTTTCTGAATAATGTAGGTCTGAGGCCTCTAGTGATCACACGAACCGATCAAGCAAGAAAAAGTAGGTTTTGTATATTAGGGCCACAAATCGAAAAGATAATTATGCCACTATACCACAACAAAATGTATACCAACGAAATGTATCTGTGTACTGAAATAATGCATAGTCACTATACCACCATAAAGCCAAACCCAATCTAAATGCAAGGAGTAGACATTGCTAAATTACCTTTGTTTTTGGCGGTAAGAAAATACTGCTAGGCCCCAAATTTACACAAAATACCCTACAGAACTACCTTTCAAAGTCTAAAAATAGAATATAATCAAAATGTCCATATAGATCCTGATGGACTCCATCTACTTTACATTGATAAAGAAAGAAGGCAGACTCCATCAGTATCTCTGCTTTTCCATCAGCATTAAAATGCACGCCGGTGCAAATACTGGAGCATTTATATAGCAAAGAGAAAAAAAGTTAACAAAAATAATGCTCTGTACAATCTCTGCCACAAAAACCATTACAAATATGGTGTGACGTGAATAGAATTTATTAAATATATGCTCAAGGCTTTTTGTTCTTGTAAAACAATCATCTTAATATGTATATGTAAAATGTGTGCTAATACATTTTTTCACAAAAACGAGTTCACTGCATTCCAAATATTGCAAAGAAAATGGTAATTTCATACATTTGTTAGATGTACTATGTTATTTTTTTCAAAAGATGACATTCCAAAATCTCACAGAAATGCACTTACAGCTGTATTGACAATTCGCTTTGCTTTTCCTATTTCTGGACAAAACAACTCAGATCTTTTTCACACATGTCTCTAATTAATTCGTGAAAAATAAATATGGTTTGTGGAAAAAGTTCCATCATACTTTTGAACATATCTTTCATGGCAAACTGCAAAGAAACACCACTCACATACCATAAACCATGTTGTACTAAAATGTACTGCAATCATTTCTGGGTGTTTCAAATACACCATATCTTCACACATGGGTAATAGTTGACAACAGTTCATGCCACAAACTCCATACCATGTTCTTGTGGTATACTGCTGGAGTGCACACCTTCTTTAGATTAGGGTGATACCGTTAGTTAGTAGTAAGTACTTAGAAGTGTAGGTCGATTATGGGTGCAAGGGAGAAAACAAGCAGCTCTGAAACACTAAGCTGACACTATATACTGAGAAGAAAGTAGTGTCCAACATGGAAGGACACTCTAGTCCCATGCACACCAACTGTACTGAGGAATGGCTCTGTCAAAACCTAATGGTTATTATTCAACAATTTTCAAGCAATTGGTTACACTTTCAGTGTTTTAGAATGTACTGAAAAGTGTCAATGTTTTATTAATACACAGATAAATAATAAAGAAACAATTATTAGTAATATTGAGCTCTACCTACAAAGGTAAGTAGAAAGAGCTTTTATGAGTACTGTCAATTATGGCCCAAATAAATGTTAAAAACATTGAGTTTATCTAAGCTAACCAAATATGTTATTTAAGAGAAGATTACACAGAATATTTTACAAATTCACTGTAGTGCAGGCACGTTGGATCCTTGAAAGGGAAGATCTTCGTAGAGGTGATGTGTTCGTGGGGGGGAGTTAAGAACTCAACCTGTTATGATATTTTAACTGATTAGAGACAATGGTCTTACCACTAGGAGAGATCATTAGCGAGATTGAGTGTAGGAAAAAGGCCTACCTTGGTGTGGAACAACACTTGGATCTAGAAGAGGTAATTGTGTCCGGATGTTGCTTCATCATCTAGAACTCAGGTTCATATCTACATATCTGAAATAGAGTCAACTATCAGTGACTGACTACACGAGTATAACTACTATAGTAAAAACAATCTATTGCTTGGAAATTCACAGAGGGTTGGTGATGGGTACTTACCAGCCGCATAGTAGGGTGTAGGAATGAAAGGTAATGATGTTTAAATAAGGTCATAAAAAGTAAGTGATGTAGTTTTGCAATATCAATAATAGTGTGTCTATAGTTAAAATCAACTCAAATGTGACATATAGTATAGGGTAGAACTCCTTAGTAATAGAGGGAGATCAGTAATAGTGCTTTGCAAATATAATTGTTTCTCTTGTTCAATTGAACATATTGGCAAATCCTTATTATAACAGTCGTTGCAGACTGCTGTGCATTATAAAATGTTTCCCAAACATGGTAAACTCCCACAGGGGATATAGCCCGAGGAGGGCTGTTATCTATATTTATAAAAAGGAATCCAGAAAAGAAGGATGTTTCAGAGTGAAATCCCAAGTGTTACTCGCCTAAAGGTAGTAACTGGTGCCTTGTCGATGCGGGTGTAATGTGAGAAACCTGAGGTTGTCACACATCATTCTCCATTGGTGTGGATAAGCTAACAAAAGGACCCCAACCCTCAAGTAATGCTATGGTTCTTAGACCTGCAACCCAACAGTTTCACTGTGGTGTACCGAAAAGGTAGAACATTGATTTCCTTTTTTTTGTTTTCCCTGTGAAACAGATGTGGCTACAGTGCATAGAGGAAGGACATGTGAGAAACCAGACGGTGTCTCACCAACTAGTCCCCAGGGATCTGTCATCCAGATGGCCAGGATACAGCCATCTCTATTGGATTCAGTTCCTGGGGGTGGTCCAGTGCCAAAGGATCACCTGAGTGAAGGGTCTTTGGGAAGTGGGAGTGGGATACCGGATGGCGAGGCGCTATATCCCCTTCCCTGAAACACCTTTATCCCATCCTAATCCTACCAGGTATGATACTTAGGAACTCAACCCCCCCCCCCATTTTACAACACGAACATGTTCTCATGGACAGCTCGCTATGAGAGAAAACGGACTAACCACTGAGCCGTATACCTGACATGTCCCAATAAAATGATCAGGCAGGGTCAGGCAATTACAGATCATAACGGAGACCTGAATCCCATTAAACTTTCCCACAAAGATAAAAGGTGGAGCACAAGAGCACACTCTAAGCAAGGCAAAGAACATGGGGAAGCAGCAAGTCCAAGATGGCAGTTTAACACAAGGAGAAATATGGCAAAACCAAAGGGGATCGTAAGGTGGGAATTGCCCTCTACCTTTTCCACAAGGAACTGTTGCTTTCACTAAACCTCGAGAATAGAAAGTGTAAGACCAGGAAACCAGGCTGAAGAATCCTGCATTGTGTGTCAGAGGTACCCAAGGTCCTTCTCTGTCCATAATAAGGGTGGGGCGAATCACTTGCTGCCGTGGTAGTGTTCTTGGCTCCTACAACAAAGAAGCGCCAGTGAAATCAACACAGCCGCTGAGTTGGGGAGAGCAATACCAGACCGGTCTTTGTTGAAGCCAAGGTTGCAAACGGCAACATTTTATGATGCGCGCTGAAGCAAAGAGTGTATAAAAGACATGTGCTAACCAACATGAGTACATATGAACAACAGACGAGTGAGTAAACTTTGAAACCAAGATACAATACCTTTGACAGAGTGGTCCGGCACTGCATGCATGCTCATTTGACGGTCTCTATAAGGTATCTAAGTGAGAGGTGGCAAAAGCGAAAGTGTGGCAAAGGATTGTGAATTGAAGTGGTCCTGCCACAAAAGTTGATGACAAAGTAGATAAAAGTTGGTCCCAGCCCGAACGAGGGACATCAATTGAAAGCTTTGGGTTAAAAGCAAGTTTGTGTTAAAGTGAATTAACATTGGTTCGTGCCCGGCGTAGGGAGACTGATTGAACATAGTATTGAAAGAGATCTGAGCCCGGCTGAGGGGGATCAGGGGTGAACAGTGAATCACCCGAGAAATTGGATAGATGAAAATACTAACAAGCATTGTGTTAAAAGGGATCTGAGCGTGACTGAGGGGGATCTGAGGTGAATAGTGAATCACGTGAGAAAGTGAGTACTTGTGAAATCCTAAGAGGAAATAACTTAATGCTTGTTTGTTGCATCAGGCCGTCTGTAAGAAGAGACTTTGAAAAGCAAGTAGGCCTGGGCACAGAAGGCCCTGATGCTAATGTTTGAACTGCACCCTTGTGCTAGAGAAGACAGAGACTGTGCCAAGCCTGAGTGTGCCGCCTTGTCCCGTGAAGGAAACGTGGGGAAGGAAGGCCAATGGCCTGGATATCCTGACATATCATTTTTTTGAACACTTCTTTCTTTTACATAACAGTGTTTCCCACACTATTTGTATTTGGAGGTAAGGATTGGTGATATGTTTTTTTTTAGTATAGGCCCTTTTGTTTTGACATGACACCACTCGGACTGCGTTATTATTATTTGATGGTCGTAGCTTGATCCCATCTTTAGATTTAGGATTATATAAGTATTTTTCAAACCCTTTTTGAAGTTCAATAAACACCTTTGAACTGTGGTCACTTGTGTCTGTCTTACTGTTGATACCATGCCTTTCTTACAGTAAGCACACCTGTGATCCAAAATGGCTGTTTATTTATGTTGTATCGCATTGCATCGCCACCGCTGCAATGACGTCATCAGGACAATGACAATGACAACAAAAAGCATCTGGCCCATTCGTAAGTGTTTACAAATGGCACTTCATGTATTTATAGGTGTACATGTTAAAAATAACATTCAGGGAGCCTGTTCAATGAAATATATATGCATGAAAATGCAAAATTATTGGATAATATCATATCTGAGAGGGAAACGTTTGTGTCTCTCATAGCTGTATACCCTGATAGGGGTGCTTAATTACATGTTGTGGCGGGAAGGACCACCAACATGTCTTAGTAGTTAATAACATTATATATACATACATAAAGTAGCATATCTTTTGCAGTTTAAACTCAGGGTTGTAAATACAAAACAGGGTTACATGTTTATATCACCTACTCATTGTCTGCCGTTAGGTAACAGCATCTTGCGTACAAACTCAGACACTGTTGTGCATAAATCGCATTGTATAAAGATTGTGTATGATCAGTATAATTTTAGGCAATTTTACATACAATTCGGTATGCATGTATAATGGCAGACTGATTGTGCATTCAAGATAAGAGCGGGTAGATTTAAGACTGGAATGAACTATAAAAGCAATAATCTATGGGTCTGTACAATTCCAAGTTGAAGTCAGTTCTTCATCAACAACTTGCAAATCAGACATGTAAAACTTGACGAGTATGACTCGTTACTAAATTTAAATTTAAATATAGCATGAATCATAGATGCAATATCTATGGTTTTATACAATTCAAAAAATACAGTCAATATCTCATCAGTAGATGGGGTGTAAATTAGACACGTAAATATGTAAGGAACTCATGGTGACAACAGTAAAGACAGACACAAGTGATCATAGTTCAAGGGTGTTTATTAAATTGTAAATGCAGGGTGGAAAAACTCCTAAACTAAACCTATATGTAAGATGGGTGCAAGCGCTGACATCAAATGAAAAATAAGGAAGTCCTTGTGGTGTTGTGTCAAAATAAAAAGGCCTATACTAAGAAAAAACCTATTGCCAATTCCTTCCAACTAATAAAAGAAAGAGTGTGGGATAGGGTTTTAATAAAGAAAGAAATGTTCACAAATAATAAGTCAGGATGTGATTTGTCAGGGTTCTCCCTTCCCCACCTTATCAGCACAGGATAAGGTGGGTCTCTTGAGCACAGCACACACTCAAGCTTTCCCTGCAGGAGCCGACAGTTCTCCATCAGTTATCAGGTTCTTCTATGGTTAAAGTCTCTTTTCAATAAAAGTCTCTTGCCTTCGAGGGCCTGATGCGTTCAACAAAACTAATGAACAAAAGTTTTGTTCCACATATACTTTAAGTGAATGATTCACTCCTGAGTCCCCCACTCCTTGTTTTCACGAATTGTAATGTCTTTTCAAACAATTCAGTATGGATATCATTCGATTGAGTACACTCTTCCCAACCTTTGCAACACACTATTCATACGCTCACTTCACCAAGCAGGATTCATTTTCATTAGCTTCTTAATCACCTGTCTGTCAAAGACTTTCATTGGTAGAAAGGATTTTACAAGACCCCTGTATGATCATTTTGACCGTGTCCGCCTTTTCCCAAGGCCTTCTGGTTACGGTAGTCTCTACCATCGGGTAGTCGCCCATGGTTTCCTTCCTGTGTGAGCACCCATGTGGTGCCAGACTCTTCTTTATGTGGTTTTCCCCAGCCTTTGTTAATAGTATCTTTCTGCTTTTCAAAGTTCGACTTAGGCTTCAGGTTCTTTTCATTCGACACAGTTCTGTTTCTTATTGAAACGCCCCTTAGTCTTACAAGCTGGGATGAACTGCTTGGCTTTCTTTTGCCTAGGAGTGAAGGTTGGTACCACAAAGACAAGCATCTCTCCTCAGCTTGGTATCAGCGCAGGCGGGTCTTGTTTACCATTGACATTTTGTGCAATGCACGCTGGCAATTGTTCGCATACTTATCATTACATCAGCAGAGGTTTCATCGGCCTTAGTCAGAAAGGAGAAGGTCGACTCTCTCCTTGTCACCCTCTCGGCCTGCACCATACTTCTCCTCCTCTTGAACTGCTGTGCTGAGTTAGCTCTTACGTCGTGCAATCTGCCATGCTCATAGGGTGCTGTTATGGTCCACCTTTTATTCCTGTGGGGAAGGGAAAGTGCTGTCAGGCGTGTGTAATTCTGGTCAAATGCCTGACTTTGCCGGACCCTTGTATTTGGGCATGTCAGGTAAACGGCTCTGGTGTTAGTCCGTTGTCTTTCGTTTTGTGCACAAGTGTTCATGTCGGAAAAGGGGGGTTTCTGTTTTGGAATATCCTATGGGGTAAGATGGGGAAAAGGCATTTAAAGAAGGGAGATACTGGGTCTCATCAGTTGGGGTCCCACTCCCCAAGGACCCCCATCCAGGTGATCCTCCAGCACTGGTCCAACCAGGAACTGTATCCAAAAGTGATGGCCGTGTCCTGGCCACCTGTATGCAGATCCCCGGGGACTAGACAGGGAGCCACATTCAGGTTTATCTCAATAGCACTATCTCAATGATTATTACTCTTTACTACAGAACCACTGTCAGTGCAAACTCTTTGTTTATCCCTGTTGACTCTAGTGCATCCAACTTATGAATCCAGAACATTTCTCTGCGCATGAGGAGGTTGCTGGTATTGCCTCCTCTGCTGGTGCTGTAACTATTTCTAAGATCACACATTTAGATTAGGCAATGCTGTGTTTATTGGCCTCAAAATGTCTTGCTACTGGTGACTTCTGTTTTTTAGTTCTAATGTTGGACTTGTGCTCTGTTACTCTTTCTTTCATTTTTCTGGTTTTTTGTTGAACATAGGACTTGCTGCATGGGCAAATTAGTCCTTAAATAACAAGTTTGTAGTCACATGTAGCACAATGCTTTAAGTTGATTTTTTGACCAGTATGTGGGTGTCTAAAATGATCACCTTTCTGTACATTGCTGCAATGACAGCAATGTAAGCAGGGGAAAGAACCATACTTTGGTTTATTGAAAAAAAGTTGTTTAGATGCCTCTGCTCTCTGCTTTCACTAGGTTGTCCCTTATGTTGTGTCCTCCTGTGCATGCTACCATCGGTGGTCGTCAAAACAGTATTGTAAATTGGGCGTCTAGTCTTTTATTTTTCCAATTTTTCTTATGTAGGTGGCTGATGTCCATACTCTGTTTAGAGAATTTGGTCATATATATCAGCGATGGATCGTCTTTCCTTCTCTTTCTTTTCAGAAGAGTCTTTCTGCTCTGTAAGGTAATCTTAGTCTTAGCTTCTATAAGTACATTATGATGGTAGCCCCTATCTTTGAATCTATCCATCAAAGACTCTGCAGCTTCAGAGAATTTATTATAAATTAATATGATTCTTCTAGTTCTGATGAACTGACACAGGAGGAGACTGTTCTTCAAATGTTGTAGGTGATAACTTGTATAGTGAAGTATGTTATTCACATTGGTGGGCTTTTGATAAATGGATGTGCTCAGAGTATTGCCTATTGGTATGACTTTGACATTTAGGAAGTGTACATTCGCGGATGCCTCTTAATTTAATCCTTGGATGACATTCATTGAGATAATCAAAGAAGGATTCGAGTTCATCTCGGGACCCTTCCAGATACCAAGGATGCCGTCTATATATATATCTCTTCCAATTTGCTAGTTTAGTAGACCAGACTGGATGTTCAAAGATGTGGTGGGTTTTAAAAGCAAACATGAGTATGTTTGCATAAACTGGGGCAGTGGCAGAACCCGAGATCTGGAACTAATATTGTTTGTTGAATCTAAACAAGTTATTGTATACGAACATTTTGGTCAATTCTAGTGTAAATATTTTATCAGATTGGAAGTGTTCTTGTAACCGTATTGATTCACGTGTGCCCAGTCCCTCACTATGTGGAATGGAGGTGTATAAACTTTGGACATCAAGTGTAAATAGTTTCCAATTGTTATCAAGGATTGCAAGGTCTTCCATTTAGTTAAGAATTGTGTGGCATCACTGAGATACATTAAGGTTCTCTGTGCCAATGGTTGTAACAGTTTGTCCCAGAAAATTGGCTATAGTGTCAAAACTCCATAATGTCCACGGGCTACGCAGTCCTCTTTCCCTGCTGGGGATAGTAAAAGAGCCTGTATGGCATGTGTAGTTAATCTGCGAACAGTCGCATATGTCCACAGACATCAAGGCACATGATGACTCTTGTTCCCTTTTTACCCTTAACTCTGCAACACTCCCTGATAGGCTACATTCCAACAGTCACACACCCAACCACCTATCAGATCCAACAACTTTACTCCAACTTTAGTTCAACAGTTCAGATGCATCTTTTAACACTCAGAGTGCATTTGTGCTGTGTTTAGGAGCATCTTCAAACCCAACCTAATGTGCAAACAGTTACAGATTTCTATTTCCAGAATCAGAACAGCAGGCACTACACTGCACAATCTACATCTAAGAAGACACACTACAGGTATGCTTTGCTTTTAAAAAGTGATATTTGAAACCACCTTCTTTATAATACAACTTGGAAAATAACAGATGTTCTGACCTGCAAAACATACTTTACTGCACCACTTATCCAAATAAGTAATCTGTGCTTTACATCATGTTTTCCATACATTGTGACTCACATCTGCTACTACTAATAGCACTCCACAATTTCATAGTTGTAGATGCGTATCCAGACCTGTTGGTTTCCTTTCCATTCTAAAACTTTTACTTCTCTATGTTAGCAACTATGCAATTCTATAAATAAAAGTACCTCCATTATTAAACTACAGTACAACACATAATGGCAACTTCTTTTTAAAAAATGATCTGCCTTCTGTGAACACTATGCAAAAACAAACAGGTGATGGCTGGGAGGTTTGGAATGAATCTTAAACCTCTGGTAATTGCCCTGGGCAACCCTCCAAACCACTGTTCTTCACCTGCCAAGCCATTAGAAAAAGGGAAAAGGTCATATGCAAATCAGGCTTGCTCCCAATGGCCGCGATGCCTTCGGGCACCGGAGTGTCTATCTGATCTGCCCAGCTGATTTCCTGGTTGCTGTATGCTGCTGCTGTGATTGGCTACCAGCCGAAGCATAAACTGTCCAATAGGGAGCCGGCAGGCGAACGCCAGCAGGCAAATGCTGGCCCTCCACCAAAGGCCCACACTCAGGCCTCTGTCTGTGGCTGTCCGTGTCGACTGTATGACCGTGGCCCATTTTCCTTATCGCATAAAAAGTCAAGCCTGATTTTTTCCTCGCTATCCATCCTCCATAAGACAATCCCCCAGGTCAGAGCCCAAGCACCATTGTGTAACCCCCTCTGAGCGGTCCCTCATCAGAGCCCAGTCACTCACCTACCTTTTCACTACCAACCGCCAACCCAGCCTGGAGTGTAATGCCTGCCTCCTGCATTTGGTTCCCTACGCAGCAAGCTATATACTGCTGTGACGTCTCGACTTATCTCACCAACAGGTACAAGCCATCAGCTACCTGCTATCGGCTTCAAGGCTAATCAACTCCCGTTGCACACTATATCATTACTGCACGCTCACTGACTAACATCTAGTGCTCTCATGGATACTACCCTGCCCTCTTTGACTTCCTGCACCATCATCTTGGCATGGGCCCGTGTCTGTTTACTGCACCGTCATGCTTACCGGCACCAAATATTGATTGCTGCACCCTGCCTATTTGCACCAAATATTGATTGTTGCACCCTGCCTATTTGCACCAAATGTTGATTGTTGCACCCTGCCTATCTGCACCAAATAATGATTGTTGTTGCACTCTGCCTATTTGCACCACAAATTGATTGTTGCGCCCTGCCTATTTGCACCAAATATTGATTGTTGCACCCTGCCTAATTGCACCAAATTTTGATTGTTGCACCCTGCCCATTTGCACCAAATATTGATTGTTGCACCCTGCCCATTTGCACCAAATTTGTATTTCTGCACCCTGCCTATTTGCACCAAATATTGCTTATTGCACCCTGCCTATTTGCACCAAATTTTGATTGCTGCACTCTGCCTATTTGCACCAAATTGTGATTGCTGCACTCTGCCTATTTGCACCAAATATTGATTGTTGCACCCTGGCTATTTGCACCAAATATTGACTGCTGCACCCTGCTCATTTGCACCAAATTTTGATTGTTGCACCCTGCCTATATGCACCAAATATTGATTGATGCACCCTGCCTAGCTGCACCAAATATTGATTGTTGCACCCTGCCTATTTGCACCAAACATTGATTCCAGGTCTTGTCCGCCTGCTGCAACGAACACTGAACTTGCCCACTGAGTCACGCAGGATAGATCTTGTGCACTCCTTGAAACTATACGCAACACATTGTCACAAGATGATCATAACACAGTTAGCAAGCCTTGTCTACCATGAGCATCAAAAACTACATATGGCTACTGTACTCCCTAGCCCACTTAATATTCTGCCTACCCACTTCCTACCCAAGTCACCTCCCTTTTTGCCAATGCACTCCCCCAAAGGTCTTCCTCTGACCTTCTCTCTCCCCATGACACTGCTGGACACTCTCATCCTCAGGCACTCCCAGACAGGCTCTAAATCCCTATGAGGCACTCACATCGCCACACATGGGACAAACTGCTATGCCTGCTCCCAACCCCCTCACCCCTGCTCAGGCCAACTTTTCTGCCACACCCTCTGTGTCTGCCATTGGGAAGGCTACCCTATCTCCCCTATCTCCGATTGTGAAACTTTTTGATGTATCACCTATACAAAATGAACCTATCCATGACACCACAAAACCCCAAATCACTCATGCTAAACTCAGGAAACAATCCGACAAGTTGCCCACCCAACACAAGAGCACCAGAAACAACTCCCCAAAAGCCTCTACCCCTATCACCATGCTACATCCCACCAAACCTTGCACTGCACAAACCCCTCCACTTAGCTGCACCCTGATTAATTCCTGATCTCTCACAACCCATGCACTGGACATACATGATCTCATCACCAGTCACAACCTAGACCTCCTTATAATCAGTGAAACCTGGCTCTGTGAAGCCTCCGGACCAGCACTAGCCCTTGCTATAACTCCTGGCTACACAATCATCAGGCAAGACTGCCCACACCTTAAAGGAGGTGGGGTAACACTTATAACTAGAGAATCCATCCCAATCAGGAAGGTGGACAGCGAGATTGGCAACCACAGTGACCACCTGCTCTCAAGCTCAGCCCATCCCCTAATGGCACAATTTCATTCCCCATTGTCCCCAGGGCCTACAACCTACTTCCAGTCCTCCTTACTGCACCTTCTATCCGACAATAAAAAAAAGAAAAACGCCAAAGCCATTCTCATAGGGGACCTCAATCTTGACCTAAATTACCCTAATGACTCCTCTGCCAAATCCCTAGACAAGACGCTGGCAACTCTTGAAAGCCATTACGAGTCCCACCCACATTAAAGGTTGCACCCTCTACTGAATAGCACAGCACAACTGCCACCTAACTATAAACTCTAACTCCCCACTTCTCTGGACAGACGACCACATCATTCTCTTCGATCTGCTCACTTCTAAGGCTACCCCCAGGCAGAGTCTCCCCTTCCACTGGCATTCACTAGAAGCTCCCGCCTGCTTACCAAGGAAAGACTCTCACCCTTCCTATCAGTGCCTGCCCTCAAGTCTCTGTTTTCCAAGGACCTCGAAGTGCTAGCTCTTACATTCAAGGACATCATCACCCAAGCAGTGGACTCTATCGCCCCTCTCACTTCTAGAAAACCAAACACACTAAACACACCAACACTTGGTACACCCCTGAACTCCTGATATGATATGATATGATATTTTATTTATATAGCGCCTATACACAATGGCCCTCATTCCGAGGTTGGTGCTAGTCATGGTGCTATTAGAGCCATGACTAGCACCAATACCGGTACCGCCACCGACGTGGTGGTATGGGGACTTACCGTACCGGTCCATTCCGCCCTTTGCTGGATCGGTAAGTCCCCATTTGAAATGCCATTCCCGATACCTATTTGAGCCCCCATAGGGCTCAATGGGAAGGGGGAAGGCGGCAATAACGGTAGGGCGCAAAGGGATTACCGGCACTGGTGTCATTACCGGTGCCCGGTATCCCTTTGCACCCGGGTCGTAATGACCCCTAATATGTTTCAAAGCACTGCAAGGGAGGGAACAAGGGAAAATATAACAACATTCTTACAGGCCATGAACAGTACGGATCTGAAATTAACTATTGTACTCCGCCTGACGACATTTCAGATAGTGCAAGATCTAAGGCATAGATAAGGAAGGGAGGGGGAGAGTGGGAAGGACATGGAAACAGACAGGCGACTACCGTACTAAGCCTGATAAAATTTCTGGTAGAGCCGCAGAAAAACAAAAGGTGAGGGAGAGGGGTGCAGAAAGGGAGGGGAGGAATAAAACAAGCGACTATCGTACTAGGCCTGACAACGTTTCGGATAGTGCTGGAGGGAGTGGGGGGGCAGTAAGGGTAAGGGGTGTAACAGACGAGGTTGCTATCATACTAGGTCCAGGGACAATTCTGATAGAGTAAGTGCATAGAAGAAAGTAAGGGGAGGAGGAGAGGAGATAGGAAAAGGGAGAGGGAGGAGAGAACTGGGAGTAAGCAGTCAAAAAAAGTGAAGCAAGAGCGAATACAATTTTCAGAAGTCAGAAGTAACACATAATGTTGCAAGCCAGGATATAATATGAAGATGGGAACAGCATGATTCAGGGCCACCATGAGTACAAGATGCAAAGGAAGTCCAGCATGAGAGTTGAGAAAGGGTGAGGCACCATGAATCAATGAAGTCCATAAAAGTAAAATCCACCATTGGCCAAGGGGGGGGCACAAGGGAACAACACGGGGGGACCACAGAGGGTGCGGATGGCCTGTGGGGACAGAGGGTGTAACACATGTTGGTGCATGCTTACCTGCTGTCTTAGCAGGGGTTCAGACCCTGGATCCTCCTGGTCCGAACAGGTCCAAACAGGAATTGCCCTTTTCTTTGACTGCCCTTCACTTTGGACACCCGGCTGAAAGACGCCCTTGATCTAAGAGTTAAGAGCAGGAAGGAAGAGGCAGGGCTAAGAAGGTGGGCGGTGCTTAGGCCAAGTGACCTAGATCCAATTACACCTGCTCCCCCAGCTGGAAAGGAAAAGAGGCTAGAGGGCTCCTTAAGTAGGGAAAAGAGTGGCAAGCAAGAAAGCACCAGGTGGGCGGGGCTTGGTAAGTGGTGAAAAAGAGTGGCAAGCAGGAAGGCACTAGGTGGGCGGGGCTTAGGGCAGGTGACCTAGATCTACTTACACCTGCTCCCCAGCTGCAAAGGAAAAGAGGCTGGAGGGCTCCTTAAATAGGGAAAAGAGCGGCAAGCAGGAAGGCACCAGGTGGGCGGGGCTTGCTAAGTGGTGAAAAAGAGCGCCAAGCAGGAAGGCACCAGGAGGGTGGGGCTTAGGCCAGGTGACCTAGATCCACTTAGACCTGCTCCCTAACTGCAAAGGAAAAGGCAGGAAGGCACCAGGTCCGGGGCTTGCTAAGTGGTGAAAAAGAGTGGCAGGCAGGAAGACACCAGATGGGCAGGGCTTAGGCCAGGTGACCTTGATCCACTTACACCTGCTCCCCAGCTGCAAAGGAAAAGAGGCTGAAGGGCTCCTTAAGTAGGGAATAGAGCAGCAAGCAGGAAGGCACCAGGTGGGCAGGGCTTGCTAAGTGGTGAAAAAGAGTAGCAAGCAGGAAGGCACCAGGTGAGCGGGCTTAGGGCAGGGGACCTAGATCCACTTACAGCTGCTCCCCAGCTGCAAAGGAAAAGAGGCTTGAGGGCTCCTTAAGTAGGGAAAAGAGCGGCAAGCAGGAAGGCACCAGGTGGGCGGGTCTTGCTAAGTGGTGAAAAAGTGAGGCAAGCAGGAAGGCACCAGGTGGGTGGGGCTTAGGCCAGGTGACCTAGATCCACTTAGACCTGCTCCCCAGCTGCAAAGGAAAAGAGGCTGGAGCGCCTGGCTCTAAGCACAAAAAAGGGAAACTCTCACTATGTGGAAAGCCAAATCCAGCAACGCCGCAAAAGTAGAATTCAATAAAATTGCCAAATAATACAAACTGCCATCATTCAAGCCAAAGCCACCTCTTTCACCACGATAATAGCAAATGCCGATTCTGACACCAAAGAGATCTTCTTGATTTTCAGAGAGTTAGAATTCCCCGCCAAAGATGAAGCCTGGTGCAAGAGCATCCAATCCTCCATGATGGGCAAACTCGACTCCCTTCAGAATAAAATCCAAGCTCACCAAAAATCTCTGAACCACCAAAACTCTGAACCACTAAACCACACAAACCTCAAAGGGAATACATCTCCCCTTTTCTCCTTTCAGGACATCACTGAAAAAGACGTAATTTATCTCATCAACTCCATTAAACCTTCTAATTGCACAGAAGACATCTGCCCCACCCATCTCATCAAAGAATGCGCACTTGCTCTTGCTCCCTTTCTCACAGCATTCATCAACGCTTCTTTAACCATGGGGCATGTTCCATCCAGTCTAAAGGAAGCTTGGGTACGCCCACTGCTAATGAAACCCTTGGTTTACCCAACTAACCCAGGGAATTACAGACCCATCACCACAGTACCATTTCTACTAAATTTCCTGGACAAAGCAGCATATCTCCAAGTACAAAAGTTCTTAAAAGCTAACAACCTACTTGGTCTCCGCCAGTCTGGCTTCCGCCCACGCCACGGGATGGAAAAAGCCTTGTTAGACCTCAAGAACCAAATAGATGACATTAGAGCCTCGGGCAAACCAGCACTCTTCCTTCTCCTCAACAGTGTTCAAACTCGTTTATCATGACACCCTTTGCCATCACTTAATCTCTGGTGCCAAATTCTCTCCTAATGCTACAGCGTACACAACCTCCTTCCTAAAAGGTAGAGCCATGAAGGTCTTCTCCGACCATGCCTGCGCACATCCCAACATCATCAGATGTGGTGTCCCACAGGGTTCTTGCATTTCCCCCACCCTCTAAAACATGTTCACCAGGCCATAATTCCTCATCCTTGATGCCCTAGGCATCACATACACAAATTATGCTGATGACATGCAGGTCCTCATCCCACTCACAGGAGACTAATAATCTGACACCAAAACCCTCAACTCAATCTACCCCACTATCCAAACATGGATGGCAAAATACTGGCTGTGTCTAAATGGGGGCAAAACTGAACTTCTTCTAATTCCCTAAGGAAGCTCAATGACCAATACAACCCTTGATCATCAACAATGTCCGAATCTCTATCTCCCAAACCATCAAAATGCTTGAAGTCTACCTGGACTCCAACCTACCTATGTGAGGACAGGTCAACGCCATAGCATATGCAGCTGTCTACCACTCCAAACTATTTACTGCAACCAGACCCTTCCTATCTCAGCAAAACTGCCTAAACGTAGACATAGCCATAATTGGATCCCGTCTTCACGATTGTACTGCCATCCTTGCCAGCACCTCTGCTACAAACATTGATAAACTCCAGGTGTCCAAAACAACATGCTCAGGGCAGCTATTGGCAACCCCAGAAGAGACCACATATCAGCCGCCAGGAAACAAGCCCATTGGCTACATATCAAAGAAAGGGTCATCTTCAAAACCCTGGCCCTCACACACAAATGCCTATACAACACAGCCCCTATATATATCTCTCAAAGAATCTCAAAACCCCACAATGCCAAACCCACCAGAACTCATACAGCAATCGAATCACAATACCCAAGGTTCTTAGCATATGTGCCAGAGGTTCCAGTTTCCCATTCATCGCTGCCTCTCTCTGGAACTAGCTACCACCTCACCTCAGAGGAACAACATCCCACTTAGCCTTCCGCAAAGCTATCAAGACCATGCTCTTTGTATGAACCTACCATCAGCTCATATTACCGTGTGCTCACTGTACACTAACTCTATCCATAAATAACCATGTAACTAAACACATTTTGAAATAAACTGTTTGCCCTCAACTGCTACGCCTTTTTGTAACCAGTAGCATTCCCTGTAACATGTAACTAAGACATTTCCTTTGACCAGCACCTCAATGCCTCCGGGCTGCTAGTGCGCTTTATACATTAAAAAAATAAGATAAAACATAAATAGGGGTAGTCCAACCCAAACTGCTAGGTCACATCCCTACTTTGTGAGACCACAAGTATCCCTAGACATGTTTCAGCCTAAATGGGCATCATCAGAGAGGAGTAGCTTGGGTCTCTAGGCCCAGCAGGCATGGCACACATGTCTGGGCATACCCGACCCACTTGTGGTGACAAAACAAAACTATAGCAGACCTTTATATCACACAAACCTACTTCTAACTTCTCTGCGGCAAAACATGCTTCACTGCAGCACCCATCCCAATAGTGCATTATTCCCTTTAAAAGCACTCCTGCTTCCCCAGTTAATGCCATGTCCTGCTACTTATACCAGGGGACAATTCTATAATTAAAAATACCTTAATTATCAACCTACAGTACAACAAATAGTGCCATCTTTTAGTAAAAATGACTTCCCTTCTGTCACAACTTTGCCCGACCTCCCTTTTACACTATATTATACAACCGTGCCATTAAGTTCACTTTACTGCAAGTGGATTTCTATGCTGCAAAACATGCTTCACTGCACCAGCCATCACACGTATTTAATGGTGCGTTTACAATTACTTCTGCTTCCATAGTGAATGCCATGTCTTACTAATTATAACAGTTGGCTCCTGGTTTCTGTGCGAGTAGAATTTAAGGCACTTTGTACTGTACATTGTGCCTTCTATGGTGCAAGTCCGGAACATTTGCAAGCTAAATTCTGTCCTTATGTTCCTTCTCGCTCTTTGTGATCTTCTGAAGTTCTTCTAATCCAGGTACCACGCTTCTACCATTCTCGCAGGGGTGGTCATGCTTTTTCGGTGGCTTGCTGCTGTGTTGTGGAATAAAAATCCTTATTCCCTTCATGCTACCAAGAACTATCTATCCTTTCATTGTCATCTGAAAGCCCTTCTGTTTTATCCTCTTGTTTTTGCTTCTCTTTCCCAGTTACCAGCACCATGATGGTCTTGTTGGTGAAGGCTGTGCTTTATAAATGTGATTAACAAAACATAACAGTGAACAATTTTCACACTTGCCAACTATCTTTCATTTACATTTACAGAAAAAAGATGACCAAAGAAACCTACAGAAAAAAGACAACTCTTCCATTTCTACAAAGTAAGTATATAAATGTTCCATATATGTTGCAATAATTACAATATCATAACTATATTGTGTATTATACTAAACTATCAATTCATACTATACTCTATGGTATTTCCCACTTCCTCATTCCATTGCCACAATAACATTCTTTTCCATTACAGCACTGCATTTACCACCCCTCTCCAATGTATGGCTCTACAAACAGTTTATAACACAATCGCCATCAACTACAGATACTTCTTCCACAAATCCACTCTATAATTACAATACTCTTTACCCAACACCCCACATTTCTACAACCTCTCACTCTACTAACCTTTTTTACCCCACCTCCTAACACCTACACACCTCATCCTACTTCCAGAACATCCTTCTTCCTTATCTCATACCCAATATTAACCTACATCTTTATTCTTACATCATTCACCTGCGCCACATGGTGCCTTGGATGGTTAGCGCCAGATGTCCAATTCACAGAGTAATTGTATCGGCGGGGGGGCGGTTTGGGGGACTGTGGGGGGACTGCACTATTGGTCTGTCTAGGTTGAGGGAGTCTACTGAGTGATTTGCATGTCTGCACTACGCAGCTGATCCTGATTAAACAGGGCTTCCTGGAGCTGATACACGATTGGTTCCCCAGATTGAAGGACACTAGTGACTGATGCCTACAACTCAAAACTAGAGATTGAAGCGACCCCATTGCTGGGTATGGGCCTTCTGCAACACTGAAGACCACTTACTGCAAATGCCGATCCAAGACAATGAAGCACAGCCATCGGAGATTCGAGGCCCACACGCAGCTCACGCCCGCATTGACAACCTGTATGCAATGGTGAAAATTAGGTGCGCTGGCAGTGTATTTCCCGGTATATACCTGATGAGACACATTTGAATTAAATTAACGAGCTGAGGCAGATGGGTGCACGGTGGGCTGGTGAATATGCAATTTCAGTAGTGGGTAATTGTTCAGATGAAGATAATGTGACATCAGCACTGTTGAGGGGGTTCCACACCAACCACGGATCTACTCCATGGATATATGCACTCTGTTGAGTGGATGAGCACCCATATGTGTGTGCATGGCTACACCATAAATCAGATGGAAATTTTGGCTTGGAGCTTGGTATGGAATACAGTTTGTTCTCATAGTTAGTGCAGATCTGTACACACAGGCTGACTCTCTGTGCCTATGTCACTAATACAGCTGCAATTCTGGATGTAGAGGTTGTGCTGTTCAATTAATAAGGTTAACATATGCTGGAGGGCATGTGCTTACCCAGTTTTACAGCATATGAGCAGAGTGTCTCAACCGGTATCACCCCATGTGCAGTGCACACTAACACAAGGTGGTGACGATAGCTGCTCCTCACTACAAGGTTCAGATCGAACACTGCAGTCATGCCTGGGTCCTCCTCACACTCTGATGCTGACCAAACTGAATGGAGCAGCTCCAGGTCCACCAATTCACACCAGTCCACCAGAAGCTTAGGCAAGATGGATGTCCAGACACAGCTTCAGGCTGCACTGGTAGAAATGAAATCTATTAGCCAACATACCCAAGAGACTAATAATACGTTACAAGACATAATGAAGTAATTAAAAGACATACACTGTCACATTGATGTCTAGGCTGAAAGCATCACCAAAAATCAGCGGAGGATCAGTGCACTGGAAAACAATCATGAGGCCTCCGCTGCAGAAGTTGATGCTATGATAAAGGAGGTACAACGACTCATAGTGAAGTTGGAAGATTAAGAAAAAGGGTGCGACACAATGATTTACCTCTGATCGGGGTTCTGTAAAATACAGAAGGCACGGACATGGATGGCTTTTTGTACACTTTTTTACCAAAAAAAGCAGCTGGCCAACCCACGTGAATATATCATAGAAAGATCATATAGAGCCCAACATCCAAAACCCAGTACGGTTGAACGCCAGCAAATAATTACCCTCATGGCTCCTGAATGTTCCACATAAGCTAGCCATACTGAAACCATATCATGCTGCTGGTACCATCCTTCTTGATGGTTCTACAATATGCCTATTCTGTAGAAGTCTCTAGATGGCAGAAAAGCTGCTATCCATTTTGCGAGGACCTGAAGGGATCGAATTGAAGTTACTGTCGAAAATTCCCTGCAATATGGTGTTTAGTGCATGATCATCCATGGCACACCATAGAGTCCCATAGAGGAGGATGCATGCTGTTTTCTGAGACTGCACAAAATTGTTGAAGCTGTACACTTGGCAGAATCGTTGCTTAATTCCAAAAAAGAATAAGAAGATCCATGACCGCAGCAAGATCTTCGTCGTCCGGCGGAGAATGTCACACATGATGGCAGAAGCAAGTAGTAACTTGAAAGAAGGTCAGGCTCTGGTCAAACATTGGCATGACCAGAAGGCCAGCATGGTTGAGTTCGCTCAAGACCAGCTTGTATTAGTTATGGTGCCAACAAGACAGAGAGCCTTGCAGGACAAATGGATAGGACCCTTCAAGGTTGTGGGCAAACTTGGAGAGGTGAACTATCTGGTGGACTTAGGCAGACCTAAGGAGGCTCCTAGAGTATTTCACACCAACCGTTTAAATGCGTATGTCTCGAGACCAGAAGTAGGAGCTTTGCTTCTAGCTTCAGCTCAAGAGGAAGAGGAGAGTGAACCTCTACCTGACCTCCTCAGAGGCCAACCTTTAGATGAACAGATAGAAGGAGTTAAGCTCTCTTCTCAGCTGACTTCTGAACAACAGGAGGAGTGCAAAGTTCTGTTGAATCAGTTTGTTTGCCTCCCTGTTTTCACTATCACCAGGCTTGACCCTTTCGGGCCAGCATGATATCCTCACTGGTGACTGTTTACCTGTCAAAAGCAGGGCTTACAGAATGTCAGAACATGTGAGATCCCACATCAAAGGAGAGGTCAACAAGATGCTTGATCTCAGGGTTATAGAGCCCTCTACAAGTCCATGGTCTAGTCCAGTTGTTCTAGTACCAAAGGCAGGATTCAAGGAGTTGAGATTCTGTGTGGACTATAGAACTCTAAATGCAGTCACTAAGACTGATGCCCATCCTTTGCCAAGGACAGATGAACTGGTGGATAGACTTGGTTCAGCCAAGTACCTCAGTACATTTGACCTATCCTCAGGCTATTGGCAAATAGCACTGACAGACCATGCCAAGGAGAAAACTGCATTTTCTACCCCAGCAGGCTTCTACCAGTTTAGGGAAATGCCTTTTGGATTAAAGAATGCACCTGCTACATTTCAAAGGATGGTTAATCAAGTTCTGAATGGGATGGAGGACTTCTGTATGGCATACTGAGATGACATTGCAGTGTTCAACCGTACATGGAAAGAACATATTGATCACCTGGGATATGTTTTGCAGGCTCTTGAGCATAAAGGCAAGCAAATGTCAAGATGGTCAGAGCAAAGTGGTCTAGCTTGGTCATGGGGTAGGAGGAGGTGAGATAAGGCCATTGCCCAGCAAAGTACAAGCTGTGCAAAACTGGGCCACTCCTACTACTCAAACCCAAGTGAGAGCTTTCCTAGGTCTCACTGAATACTACAGAAATTCCATTGAGAACTATGGGACCATAGCTTCTCCCTTGAATGTGATCTCCTCTCCAAAATTCCCTAAAAAAAGTTAGATGGAATGAGGAGTGGACTCAAGCCTTTGAAAGCCTGAAGAAAGCCCTTTGTCAAGCTCCAGTCCTAAGAGCTCCTGATTATCACCAACCCTTCATTGTGCAGACAGATGCCTCCAATGAAGATATAGGTGCAGTCCTTAGTCAACTGGATGAGAAAGGTAGGGAGCACCCCATTTGCTTCATCAGTAGGAAACCGAAGGAACCAGAAACAAGGTGGGGAACCATAGAGCGTGAATGTTTTGCCATTGTGTGGAGTTTGAAGAAGTTTAGACCATACTTGTATGGATCTAATTTTGTGATTCAAACTGACCACCAACACTTGAGATGGTTAATGCAAATGAAACGGGAGAAACCAAAACTTCTGAGATACTCAATCTGCCTGCAAGGGTTTGATTTTACCATTGAGCAAAGAGCAGGATGTCACCACCAAAATGCTGATGGTCTCTCTAGAATGTTTTTAACTGACTAGAGGAAGAGATTCATCCAGGAGTGGATTAAATCCTCCTGTCCCTTAGTCTGGGGGTGGGTGAGTGTTAGGGAGAATTCTCATAAATGGCTGATTTCCTTTTACCTAAAGAGTCCCCCAGCAGCTTTGCTGGATTTCTAGGATTTATTTTTTCACCTAGGAAGAGTGTGAGCCTTTTTCCCACTCTTACATGTGTTTTGCTGTGTGTATTTTTACTGTTTGTGTGATCTTGGGCACTGGAGCCTCACCTACTCCATGTGCACCACTTTTTGTGTGTGTTACACAGCACCTTCAGTGCAGTGACACAGGGTTGTCTTTGAGACTTCCCACGGACTCCATTTTTCTGGAGCTGACTACTGTCCCCCAGAAACAGATAAAGTTGCCATTAACTTTATATAGTCACTTTAAACCACAGACCCAGTACACCCCATTTTACATGGAGTATTGGAAAGGGTTAACTCTTAAACCTTTTTGTCTGTGCCTCTTGGAGCCTTGTTTCGCTCCCTTAACATTAAGACGTGGCTGGTGGCAGTGGCAACTACCCTAACTTTCCTACTGTGATTATCTTATATAAACGTGATATTGTTCCAGGCTATTATAGTAGCCTTGAACATAAACCCGCTTGACCAAATATTCTTATTTTAATTCTGGCTGGGTTTATTCACCATTTCTTTTTGTTAAAGTCTTTCTCGTGTTTTTCGCTGCGTGCCAAACCAGGGAAGATTCCTTTGTTTGCTCTCTTTTCGCGGGCTTCTGCACAGAAGCCCTCCTTAAGGCGCCTGATAGTCTAGAGGGGCAGGATGTGAGGGAGGGGTATTCGGACCCATGCCATGAGTTGCCTTAGTAACCCAAGTCGCACTTTTGTCTAATTGGCTAAGGGGACTGGCCTTGCCAGGCCAGCCACCCTGCTGTGAGATTGACAGCCATGCTGTATGAATGGGGGAAAACTGCATAAAAAGCAGGTCTCTGGGACTGGAAGAGCAGAGTCACCACTGGAACTAAAGAACCAATGAGGAACTGGAAGAAGGGGACCCCTACCACGACTGAACTACCCGGTGAAGCCCTGCTGCAGGTCCGAATCTCCGAATCCAGCGACAGAGAAGATCCTCCAGGAAACTTCTTCCCTTGAGCTGGTGGGACCAACCAGTTCACCCAAACCCATAGCATTTCGGTGCTGGACTGCCCATGTGAGCGGGACAAAGACTGGTATGCAAATGGCTTTTTCCCATCTGTGAAAGGTACAGTGTGCAAAAAGCGTGTGCTGCAAACTATCATCTCAGAACAGGTTATCATGCCATGTTCTTTCTGGAGAGGAGCGCCTGCTACCTTTTTTTGAAATATTTGCAAGGAACCTGGGGTTGGTCACCCTAAGTTACCTGGGGGCAACCAGACATGGACTCCCTGCTCACTGTACTCAGAGAGGCACAGCTTCACCTCACTGATGAGGTCCAACAAGGCTGAAACACGTGTATGGGGTGGCAGTTGGTACTCTTGTTCAGAGAGGAATTGCCATAGCATTTCGGTGCTGGACTGCCCATGTGGACGGGACAAAGACTGATATGCAAATGGATATTTCCAATCTGTGAAAGGTACAGTGAGCAAAAAGCGTGTGCTGCAAATTCTCATCTCAGAACAGGTTATCATGCCATGTTTTTTCTGGAGAGGAGCGCCTGCTACCTTTTTTTGAAAGCCAGGACCCCTCCTCTGGTCGAATTTGCTGTACAGAGCTACAGTGGGCCGGATAGCCAGGAAGGTTGGACCCTACTTGGGTTTTAAGGAGCGCACTTTTATTTGTTGATTTGCTCTCCTGCTGGTTTTTTCCCTGGATGGCGCAGGACCCTACAGTCTTCCTACTTCGTGTCAGACCAACAGTCGCTTCAGGAACCATGAGCCTTTAGGAACCACCAGGAACGTCTGCATCAGCTACAGCTCCCTCTCCCTTTTAGGGTACTGTGCAAATCCGGTTGTCCGTTTCGGTCAGCCGTGGTGAAAGTGTTTGAAATCTTTCTCCAATCTGAGGGCTTGTCCTTCTCTTCTCTTTGAACTAACATTTCTAGGAACCAACCTCGTCTGGAATCTGTGCCACGAACTTTACCACAAACTACCCTGAACTGTGTGATCTTGAGCAAAAGACTTTTGTCCTATTGACTTTGGCCCTAAGCCTTTTCTATCTGATCTCCTCACTGTAGTCTCTCTTGTTCTATTGCCCTGATTACTTACCTGTTGGTTTTGCCTAATTCCTAATAACTTTGTCTTTCCCTCCCTTTTAAATTGCTGGGGTGCCATTTTGGTCCCACTTCATTTTGTGAGCTTAACTTGTCTGGAATTTAAGGGAAGTGGTGTGGTGTATGCATTATTGTGATTTTTAACTTGCTTAGAATAGTTTAATGTTATACAACTGTTGAGTAAATAAATATATATTCTTTTACTTAGAAACCTTGAGTCAGTGTTTGCCTGAACCATAGTAACTGCTGCCCTTTGTGTAACTCTTGTACTGCTCACTTACTCTTGAGATAAGTCTGGCTGCTCCGCTACTGCTACCACTATAACTGTGTAGTGCAGGCTTGTACCAAAGGGGAAATTGTACTGTCACTTGTAGTCTTAATTGTGTGTAGTGTTCCCAAAGGGTACTGCATATAATTCTGCCTAACACAATCCTACTGGATTCTCACTTGTCGCAGTGTGGAAGTACAAAGTTTCTGAATGTTCATGGTCATCATGTGCTCTCACCTGGGGGCTGCTTGATGTAAGCGTGTCATCTGTTGCTCCTCTGTATAGTATGAACACATTCTTTGTTATGTTGTGTTCTTTTTCCCCTGGTTGGGGGCTTCTTGTTATATGTGGAAATAGTGTAGAGATTGGTGTGGTCTCTCATATGATCCTTACATTGGTTTCTAAGATTTCTAATTGGGGTCAAGCTAATGAACCTCAATGTTATTTTGGTTGTCAGAGGTAAATAGTGATTACATATAATCAATGGGCATTTGGGCAATGTTCAGTGGGCATTCAGGATGAGTGATGTAGTATACTTCACCAAGCTAGCTCAGCTCTACTGAATGTATTGTGTGTCTGTTTGTACACATAGACTAACAGTTGTTACTTTTCCTTTTTTTGTAATTTGTTTGGCTGAATTACATCAACCTCTCAAATCTTTTTCACTTATATTACATATACTGAAAAACACTATCCACAAATTCATTTTATATAAAATTATAAAAAGAAAATCTTATTGACATTTCATTTGAACAACAACTTTCAGTCAGATATTTCACTATTGATAATATTATCAGGAAGTACATGATCAAGATATTGAACTATTGCTTTTCTCATGGCAAATTTTGTGTTGGAAAAGATCAACCGCCATATTTCGTCATGAACAAATGGTCTAAGTATACAAAGTTGATTTGCAAAGAACAAGTTACGTGGCATGACTAAAACAGGACATGGGACTATGAGATGTTGTAAAGTCTCTATCTGCGAAACATTTTTGCAAAAATGACAGAAGTTTAATTACTTAGAAATGTGTCTCTTCCTCGCTAGAATATCATTCGTAGGCCATAGATTCAGTCTAAATCTAAGATATTTGTTTTTTATATATGGCGAAGGGCATTTTAGCAAATAATCTGACATAAGGTGGAATCTCTTACAACCAAACAGAGAAGTAGTAAAGTCTTTATACAACAAATATGTCTCCCTGTTAGATAGCCAGCTGTACTGATAAAGCTTCACCTTAGCTCGCATTGGATTGTCTAGTAACAACTGCAAAGTGATGCCTGCATCTGACATTGTGTTTAGCACTTCTTGTCGCCATTTCAAAGGAAATGAGTGTGAAGAACTGATCAAATAATGGGCTACTGCACTTAGAATGTTGTTTAGTTCCAAACCCAATAAGCATTTGCGAAAGAAACCACACATTTTCCATGTCACATATACTGAGAGTGGCAGCAAGCCCAATTCAAAACGCAGAATTGGCATAGGTGTACACATTACCAATTTCAAAACCTTCTTCCAAAAACGAGCTTCTAGAATGTGCCATAAAGGCTGTTGCTTAGTTGACATAATTTCCATTCCACACACCAAAACCGGGATGACTTTTTGCTCATAAAAAATAATGATATGTGTATATGCGAATTTACCATATTTGTAAATCAGAATTTTTGCTTGAGAAATTAAGATATAATTTTACAATCAAGATTACTTAGACGTTTGGTGTATGGCAAGGCCATAGACTCAGTCTAAATCTAAGATATTTGTTTCTTATATATGGCAAAGGGCATTTAAGCAAATAATCTGACATATGGCGGAATCTCTTACAACCAAACAGAGAAGTAGTAAAGTCTTTATACAACAGATATGTCTCCCTGTTAGATAGCCAGCTGTACTGATAAAGCTTCACCTTAGCTTGCATTGGATTGTCTAGTATCAACTGCAAAGTGATGCCTGGATCTGACATTGTGTTTAGCACTTCTTGTCGCCATTTCAAAGGAAATGAGTGTGAAGAACTGATCACATAATGGGCTACTGGACTTAGAATGTTGTTTAGTTCCAAACCCAATAAGCATTTGCAAAAGAAACAACACTTTTTCCATGTCACATATACTGAGAGCGGCAGCAACCCCAATTCAAAACGCAGAATTGGCATAGGTGTACACATTACCAATTTCAAAACCTTCTTCCAAAAACTAGCTTCTAGAATACAGCCATAAAGGCTGTTGCTTAGTTGACATAATTTCCATTCCATACACCAAAACCGTAATGACTTTTTACTCATAAAAAATAAGTATATGTTTATATGAAAATTTACCATATTTGTAAATTAGAATTTTTGCTTGAGAAATTAAAGATGTCATTTTATAATCAAGATTACTTATAGATGTTTGGTGTATGGCAATGAACTTTGGACACATATCCCCAGATATTTATATTCAGATACAATTTGTGTCACAAGCTTCTTTCTTTCTCACCTGTTTTTCCTTGCTTGCGGTCTTCCTGGAATCACTTTCCTTCTTCCTCACTCTCAGAGACTTGTACAGGTTGGAGCGCGAGTCTTCGGGTTCCAGCGTGAGGTAGCCGGCTGCCTGAGCCGGATAGCGTTCAGTATCCAGGAATATTAGCAATGGATCCAGGAAGGAGGAAGAGCAAGTGTCCTATTCTGGGAGAGTCCCGGAGGACCGTGGCACCGAGCACAAAACGGGTTCCGGGATGAGGGGAAATAGGCTAGCGGGTAAAATGCAGGAATCAGGAGAGGGTTCCAGGAAGGAAGAAAAAAAGGGGTAAGGAACTGGAGATGGTACGGTATACGGACTCGAAACACATGCCTAACCACTCCAAGCAGTTGCGTTGAGACGCGCAGAGCCGCGGGGCATGCCTGTTTTCTAGGAAGCAGAGTGTTGCACGCATATACTAGAGAACAGCGTTTCTGGGCTGTCGGCCATGTTGGAAGAATCACTGACCTCATGCCGCTTTGCATCATGGACCACAAAGTCCAGAAGGGCCGAAATCGGTGGTTCATGACAATTTGCAAATCTAGTTCTTGTATATGTCAATTGTATTTTGTAAAACGATTTTTAGTTCTTGATTTGCACACTATTATCTGTGTTTTTTCTTGATTCACAATTAAATTATTCTGTTCCGTATATATGGCTAAAGCATTGATTAAATTTTGGAGCCCAGTCGGATTACGGGACAAGAGCACCAGATCATCCCCGTATAAAAGCCAAGGTATACGCTGGCTTCCAACTTTTGGTGGATCAGAAGTAATATTTAGAAAACATTTGCCTATATCCAAAATAAAGAAAATAAAAAAGGTTGAGGCCAGTATGCAACCTTGTTTTAGTCCTGATTTGTTGTAAAAGGCCGGGACAATAATCCTTCTGTGTTTAAACGCACTTGCATAGAGGTGTTAGAATGTAAGTGTTGAAGCAAGGCAATTAAAGAGTGAGGACAGCCATGTCGAGAGAGTTTGTCATACATAATTTTCCTGTCTATGGAATCGAAAGCCATTTTGAAATCAACAAAGGCCATATAGAGTGGTTGATTTTCAATGGCACTTTGTGATTTCAGCATATTTAAAGTTATCATGTTCGGTGTGGTGCCTAAACCAGATACAAAACCTGATTGAAAAGGGTTGCTTCTACAAGTTCTTGCTGACCAGTTGTTAAATATATGCAATATAATACGAGCAAAAATGTTGCTTGGCGCGTCAAGCACAGATATCGGTCGATAACTCTGGATTATTGCGATCACCCTTTTTATATATTGGTATGGTAATTGTATGCGTCCATGACTCAGGAATAGCTTGCATTTGATTTATGTTGTTAAATATGGTACACAATATGACAATATGTCGGCCCACAACTCTGGATGTTATTTCAAAGTTAGATTCAAAAGCCCATGTGGGCCAGGGGCTCTCGATTTACTGGTTTTATGTATGAAGTGTAAAATGTCAAAATCTAGAAAGAAGGCTCCAATTTGAATAGAAGTAGAGTCTCAATTTTTCCAATTGGTTGCGTATAAATACCTGCGAAATAGCCAACCCAAATTTGCTAATTTCCACAATTGGATTGAATGGCAACCTGATTTCCAGCCGGATACTGGTTTAATATTGACCAAATCTGTGATGTGTTCTTATTGGATAAAGTACGCACCATGATGGCTCCATCATGTTGATACAGTTCTGATTTTCTGCCTCGCAGCCAGTTTTTGTACTTGGTTTTAATATGACTTAAAGCAGAAGCCCGTAGAGCTAATGGTAATTTTAAAGCTTTTCGTTTTTTCTGACAAACTTGTGTTTTCTTAGCTTTAACGTCACTGTTAAAGGTATGAAAAGGGGCCTTTTGCTTTGTTTTCTGCTGTATAGAATTTGGTTGAAACAACTGCATTGTATCAGCATAGACTATGGGCCTCATTAGGACCCTGGCGGTAAGGGGTTTGCGCCAGCGTTAGCTGCGCCGACCCCTTACCGCCAACTACGAGTTCCCATAGCGCCATGGTCATTTTTCCGCCCGCTTTTCTGCGGGCGTAAAAATCCATGGCGCTATGGGACCTTGGTGTTAATTACGCCACCGTAATTTACGGTGGCGTAATTAACTCCTTCCCCACTCCCATTATACCCTATTGGGCCGAAATGGGAATGGGGAAGGGTAAATGGGTCAATGGGGACTTACCGCCCCGCCGACCTCGGAATGGGGCGGTAAGTCCACCATCCGCCATGGCGTAAACGGACTTTACGACATGGCCGGAAAGTCCGTCGATGGCGGAAAAAATCCGCCAGGGTCGTAATGAGGGCCTATTTCTTTAGTTCTAAATTACAACTTTCTTGTTTTATTTGTAAAGCATAATAATCACAAAAGAGGCGTCAGTCCAAAATAATCTGTTGCGTGCTGTATTTACAGATATGTTGCCCTGAATATGATCAGATTTCACATGCCCCATTACATTTGGGGATACCCATTTCATGAGCAACATATTGTGATCACTCAAGTCAGTAAGACTTACTTGAAAAACAGTAATTTGAGACATAACATTTCTGTCAACATAAATATAGTCTATAGTTCCGGCACTCTGCCCTCTTTGACAAGTTGTCTTGGTGGAAAATCAGAGGGGAAAGAGCTGTTGAGCCGTTAACTACAAATAGATTTCTCTCCTTAGACAGATTCAGCCATTTTGCCAAGCGATTTCGCTGATGAGATTGTTTTTTGTCAAAGCAATGTAAGTTGAAATCTCTTGCTAAAATTGTTTAATGGATGCAATGATCTAGTGAGATAAGGTCCTAAAGATATATAATATCTTCTAGGAATTGCTCATCACAGTTTCCCTCGGGATTCCAATACAGATTTATTAAGGCATAGGATTTCATATTATGGTGTAATTTAATCATCTGCATGTACGGGTTCGGTGAAGCCCAAGATTCAGTTTTTATATGGGAACTTTGCTTAGTGGCAATTAATAGCTCTGACATGGGCCTCCCACGAGAAACCTTTATAGCTGGAACTAGTTGGAGGTCATAATTGTTCCATGAAGGAAGAACTGTGAGCCAGGTTTCTTGAAGCATGATTATATCATGCATATTTAGCTCTGTTGGATTATTCAGAAGATGTCTAAAACCTTGCGAGTTCCAGCTAAGTAATGAAAGCAAATGATCCTTCTGATGGGACAGCTAAGGCCGACTACATAGCTGATTACAAGCACAGGTTTTGTTATGGGTTTGGTTGCCGAAATTCGTAAAACTGGCAGAAGGGTTTACAAAATTATCCTTTGGATGTTGTAGATTGGGTAATTCTTCCAAAAGAATACAACCTAAGTCATTTAATTGAGATTTCACGGCCCATATCATATTCAAAATTACTCGTGAGTTAATCCACAGCCTAACAGAAGTTCTGTTTACATCTGCAAGAAACTCCACTTGCTCAATGTCACTCCAATTTATGTCATCTAAAGCAGGGATTTCAGAAGAAATTTCACAAACAGATTTCCGATTCAAGATGTATTGGATAGCAGGTGAAGGGCTGTCAAGATACATAATAACGGGAAGAGAGGTCGACACTCTCCCCCGAACCACAGAAGCCGAATGAAGTCGACCCTCCCACCGTGGTTGGCACAGGTACCTGATATCTATAATAGACAGGACACCACGTGGCAGCCAGTGGGGGGAAGAGGGTTAGGGAGAGGTTGTGGACAGGGTAGGGAGGTTTAGGGACACCGGATAGAGGGTAAGGGAAAACCTAGGTTGAATAGGACTGGGGGAAGCACAGGGAACAAAAACCTACTCTTATTAATAACTTGTAACACCATAACATGAAATGCTTTGATCACTTGATACCATATGCAGTAGCACTGCTTGTTACCTATAAACATATACCTTGAGAACACCTTATTACATGTACCTCACTTACTCTATGACATGAAACAGAAAGCATTGTAATCAGGATGAAAATTACAATGGGAATGTTCCCATGATGAAAGACATAACGCACGGCCCCCTGGGCTGGCTAATGCAACACTTACAAGCAAGAACATGAACAGTACTTCACATATAAGCATAGGGTTTTGCCAAAATGCACTCTTTCAGCATTAACCTAGAAATGTGCTAAGTGCGTGTTTAGTAATTTTCTCCACTTGCATAGAGTTAGCAGTCCATACCCATTGGCAGTAATGTTGGGGATAATACATACATTCACACAACTCAGAACACAAGTTTGGTGCGCCCAAAATGGGAGCTCCCCCAACCCTAACAAGCCTTAAGTCCTTCTGATAATGTGCTTGTGGTCAGCGTGTGCATTTTCAAAAGAAATAAAGCCCTTCCCACACTTATCTTAGGCCCGGGAGGCTCCAGAGCCTTCCCGGACGATGCTTGCAGTAGCCCGTAGCACCCGCCGTGATAATTCCTCTCAAGGCTGCAAACCTGCTCATGCCCGCCGCCTCCGCATTCCTGCAATTTCCATGAACGAGCGGCTCTTGACTTATCGGACGCAGCTTCGATCTCTGAATCTAAAATAAGCCACACTGCCGTGCGTCGTAGGCCCTTCATAAACCATTGATAATCAGGATCAGCTGGCCCACGCCCGCACAGCAGTAAACTACCCAGTCTCCCAAGGGCTGCTGGGAATTGTAGTCTTATAGTGTTTTAGCCCGTTCTGAGCCACGTCTGCCCTTATTGCTGAAACACACTTTAGTAGCAAAAATTGGCTGGTTGTTTAGCTCTCAGGTTGTTTGTCCTATTTTCCTTTATTGGGACTGGCAATATTTTATTTACCTGAGAGATTGCCGCTGGTCTGTTTTGGAGAACTTGCAAAATAGTTGTTGTTATTAATTGTTTAAGTTGAGGTTCTAATAAGGTAAGCACTGCAGATTATGACAAATTCTGTGCTTCTTGTGATTTGTTTAAGTTGATTGCAGTGTCATTTGATTGGGAAGCTTGAGTTTGTATTTTCAAGGTTTCTCTTTCAATATGACGATTTTCTTCTAAATTAGGTTGTTCAGTTGTTTTTGAATTCTGCTCATTTACATGTTTTAAGGGGAAAGACTGAGTTGGTTGCATTGCCATATAGTCATCAACTGCACGTTGAATCTCTCTTCGATGATTATCAAATTTCACTTTAGCATCAAGATCCTGAGAGGCTTCTAGTTTATATGTGTCATTCAGTTTCTCAGTTCTCATTTGGTTTGGTTTGCTAGGTAAAGAAGGAGTCGAAGCTGCTTCTATTAAATCATCAAGTGGTTTGTAAGATAGATTAGATCTTGTCAATGAGTGCATTATACTGACTGTCTTTATGCTTGATGCTGATATTTCTTTGTGATTTCTTGAGATTTTTTCAAAGTTACAGGACATGGTTGGTGTATTGCTTGAATGAATTGCTTAGTTTGCGTGGAGGAAGTAGCTTTGACATTTTTGATATTTTTAGATTTTTTCCCCAAAGCAAAAGTTACTTTTTTGTTGGTTTTAACCGCATCCGTTTGAGAGCTAGCTACTGAAAACATTGAAAATAATGGTTTATTTGGTAAAGGGACATCAGAGTTCAGGGTTTCTTCAGTTCTTTTTTGAGTTCCCAGTTCTGAGATCCCATGACTCGTACCAGTTATAATTTCTACAAAATGAGGAATTGATGATGTAAATTGTTCTTTCATAGAACCTTCTGTTCTTTGTACTTCAGTTTGAGTGGCAACACTTGTTGGTACTTGTGTAATATCATCTGTTTTAGTTTTCAATTCTTTTGTGGCACATATGTATTTTGACACCATTTGTTGCCAAATAAGAATCTGATCAATTTGTTTACTTTGCAAAGACAATTTAAGATCCAAAGATTCAAAAAGCTTGGCCATAGATTGTATGGTCAAGTTCATCGAATTTGAGGCAATCTCAATCAATACATTGACCGGTTCAACATTGATAGGATTCACAGTGGATACACCCTGGTGAGTGTTCTGTGGCGTTGGAGCTGCAAAAGAAAGTTCTGAGACAGATGATTTGCTAGTGCTCGGATACAGTTCAGGTGTGCCAGATAGCTTTTCATGTAACGTATGAAAAGAAAAACATGGATCGTGTAGGTCAATATTAATTTCAACAGGATCTGTCTCTGCGACAGATTGCACCTTATTCATAGTTACAGAGACTGGTGCAGTCATCACATTGCACAGTAGAACACTATCAGACAGAGAAACATTGTGTTCATTTGTAAGTGGATTAGAAACAGCTTTGATATCACTTACTACTTGCAGCTTGCGTGGAGCCAAAGATGAAGAGAGATGTTATAAAGGCGAAACACCAGTAGGAAGTGCTGTTGGTTTTTTTGAACCATTTTCCGTGATTAATAGTCTGGCCATACACATGGAACTCGGCAGAGTCGGAGTCCTAGCACTTGTTACTGGCGTTGATGTCTGTGGCAAATCCTTGCAGAAAGAGCGAATGTCTGCGTTTTTCCCAGGATGACCAATTATTTTTGTGCGTAATCTGGGCATTTTGGGAAAAGGAGTAGCATCACTCCATGTTCTTTTCCATGATTGGTCTGGAGTCACTAGACCGGCTGATGGGTCTGAAAGAGTGACCATAAACAATCTGGAGGCATGCCTGAAGTTAGAGTAATCATACCTTTACCGGATTTTAGAAGAAACTCAGATTTATTTAAAACAAAGCAAGTAGTAAATTAAAGCCCCAGGCTTTTCCAAGCCGCGATAAGCGCGGCAAAGTGGCTAAGTGGACTTTCAGGGACTTGCTTGGGTGCGCTTGCGGTGCGCGCGCATGCTGGGTTAAATAGGCTCTCCCACACTGCACCTTACAATAGGTGTGAGCTTGCTGCAAATGCCTAAACAAACAAACAAAACTAAAAGAGTATAACTAAAAATAACGTGACAGAAGTGCTGATATAAAGTCCACATCCAAAGTTCACCTTATGGTTTATGCAGTTTAAAGCAGTTCAATGTTCAAATCCAACATGGAAGCAGAGTACCGTGGCCAAGCGGGACTTTCAGGGACTTGCTTGGGTATGCGCCCAAAGTTGTTATTGTTGTTGTGACAATATCCTAATGTACAACTGCATGATGAATGGTACTGCAGAGTAGAAGGCTATATTTCACCATGTAGGTATTATAAGCCACCTGGTCTCTGCGGGGGCGTTGGGGCACGGTTGTAGCCCTCCCTGTATTTGGATCACCCTGGTCAGGCCTCCCCTTCTGCAGATATGCTGCTGTCTGCGGTGATCGGTGGAACTGCTTCTGCGTGGGTATGAGAGAACGTGAGTCTGCCTGTCTATTGCTATGGTGTCCCTCGAAACCTTCTTCCCACAACGTGGTTTCTGTGAGCATGCACCGTCCCATAGGCTCACCTGTTATTAATGGATGATGAGCTCTCCGTCCTGCTTCTTCCAGCAGGGACGCGTTGTATATGGGGCTGAGTAACTTCACTGGCCTCTGAATTGGCAGTCCAGTCCAGCTGCGATGATGCCACTTGGCAATGGTAAGTGTCTTTTGTTTTTTGTAAAGTTTTTTCTCACTTTAAAATATTGTAGTATTGTCCACAACGCATTATGATCTGCGAGTTTTAACAATGTCTCCTCTCTGCTTTCTCTCCACAGGTGAAAGTGCAGTCCAGCAGTGATTTTGGAGCTAATATGCAGCCAGAATGAAGAAAAAAGGATCCCCGGCGGTTTGACCACAGGTAGAAGCTGGTTTAAGGGTAAGCACAAGGTTTGCAATGAGCACGACCATAAACTGAAAGTTTTCGGTAAAGTCTAACCTTTGTCTGTTGTTTCACCTTGCAGGTGCCATCCACGGATGAGCTTAGTGGCGAGCTGCAGTGTCGCAGCCAGGATTCGCTTTCCGGGAGGTCCGGAGATGGAAGGTGAGTGCCCGGCACTGCAGAGGTGTTTGCAAGCGAGAACTGGTCCCAACGTGAGTAGAAGAGCTGCCGGTGAAACAGGTTCCCAGGTAAGTAGCGAGGTTGCAGGAGCGAACAGATTCCAGGTAAGTTGAATCACTGGAGCTGGATTTCAAGGTGAATCTGCACTCAAGTGGCGGTGAGCGTTAAGCTGCCTTCAAGCAGAATTACGCAAAGTGCTTCTATGAAAGCTGGACGGGCTTATATAGCCTAGCCCCGGCCATGCCCCCTTAGCATTGGCTTACTGGCCACACCCTGCCACTCCCAAATGATGCTGCACGCGTTACTCAGTTTTTCAGCAGCCACGCCCGGACTGAATCCATGTGAATAGTTCCTGTGAATGTGATAATGTACTTTACACCAAAATAATGTCTCTGCTCATATTTGTTCATCAGCCTGGCACCAAAGGCACCAGGACTAAGTCCAGCGGGGTCCCATGTGCTTCATTGTCCCAAAGGGACTATTAAGTATGTTATTTTTCCTTGCCTCTGTCACCTGGCGGTGCAGCGTTTGTGTGTTTGACAGTGATCATGACAGCAATGGGTACTGTGACCTGCATGAACCTTAATATACACAGAGTGGGGAATACGATCAGGAGACATAGGCTACTGAATTACATGCAAGATGTGCAGGGAGACATCTTTCTACAGGAAAGACACCTAGATTCAAATGGAACCAGCAAAGCTCTGCAGGGAATGGGTCGGGCAGGCAGTCCATTCACCATGTCATAAAAAAGGGGGGTCTCCATACTGGTCCCTAACAGGGTCGCACCTAAGATACTAAACACTGTGGTTGACAAATAGGGACGTTTTGTTTTACTACATGGGACCCTATGCCAACGGTGTACTACACATATCAACATTTATGGGCCGACAGCTGATTTACCCAGATTTGTTTACACATACAATTGCTTCTCGCACCTCACATATGGTTCAGTTAATGCTAATTGGAGGCAACCTTTATGTTGCCCTTTAAAGGGAGATTGATTAAACAGATGTCTGTGCCAATCCTCAACATTTACCTCAAAAGAATAAAACAGTTCTCTCCCTTATGGATGACTTACATATTGAAGATATTTGGAGAAAATGACATAAAGATGAACAAGACTACATATTTTATTGGAACCACCATTGTAGCTATTGTAGATTACATTATTGGTTGGTCTCATCCAATATCGCCCACATGGTTGAGAGATGTGATATGCTCCCAATGACGCTATCAGATCACGCCCCGGTCTTTCTGAAGATTACCTTTCTGGACGGACCCAGGCATGCTCTAAACTGGAGTCTGAACCTAGCTACTCTTTTAGGGGAGGCATGATATCACAACTATGACAATGGCACTATAGGTACAATTTGTAAAACCTTTATTGAAGTTTCTGGGCTTAGAAAAACTCCTACTTTGCCCCATAACTAAGATGGGAGTAGGTGACGATAAACAAAACAGTCCTAGATGAGTTTGTAAAATCAAAATGGCCTATGCTAACAAAACCTAATGCCTGCCCTATCTCATGTACAGAAAGTGTATAAAGGAGAAATATATGCAAAGGAACAATTAGTGCTCAAAAGAATAAATGTAGCTGAATCAGCTGTCCTCCCCACATCAGACCACACAGAGTAAGGGGTCCCTGTAGGCAGGATGACACATTCTGGCTCTGGTTTTCAACACAATAAACAGTTCAAAAACATGGATTGAGGCCCGCCTGGCCTTCCACGCAATGTATTTATTTATTTATTGTTTGCTTGTTAGGCACTTATACAATAAGAATATACTGTTTCAAAGCACCCACATTAAAGTCTCTCTCTTCAGACCTCCAAATAATGTTTTAACAAAAGGTTCCCAAGGGTCCCCCTCTGTCAGGCTCAGACCTGCCTTCCCTAAGCTTATTACAATTTGGGTCACCTTCAGCCGGGCTCAGACCGTTTTCGGATGTCGAAGACTTTCAAATGTGTGTGGCTTTCTTTACAGACTTCCGCAGGACCACTTTGACTTAAAGTTCAAGGTCCAACTTTCACTCTCCCCTTCTCTAGGAGTTAATTTTGCCTATTTAGCTTTGTTTTTACAGTTCATTCGCTTTATCTTTACAAACAATGAACCTTTCACTGAGACTTTCGAGTGGACTACTTCCTTTTGCTGGACCACTCCATTACTCTGTATCAATGATTTCACAGCTGTCCTTACTTCAAGTTCATTCACAGGTCTGGCTTTCTTCATGTCTCATCGCCTTCACTTGCAGTCTAATATTGCACTTCAAACCTTCTTTAAAACACACCGGTCTCTCAGGTCGCTTGCCAACTCACCAGCTGTGCGCTTTCCTTTATGGTTTTACGATTTCCAATTCACAAGTCAAGGTTAGTACCAAAGGCTTGGCCTCGCCTCCCCAACTCTGCCGTTCACCCGGGAGGGACCTGGCATCCTTGAAACACAAGGCAGATTTCTGATGTGGGATCAGGCCTTCTGCATGTGTCTTTAATGGCCTGTCAGAGACAACGACCTCCAGTAGGGAACTCTTACATATGAACAACATCAAACAAACTGAATTCCCATAGACAATAATGAAAGAGACACAGATATAGTAGCAGATACCATTATGTCAAAAGAAACATTCATCAAAAAATCTTCCCCAAGAGACTTTCAACCAAATGCTCCTTATGTCCACACAAGTTGTCCAGTATACAAATGGCTGTGCGGCTCAATATGCAATGTGCACCAGCAGTTGTTCAAATGTTCACAACAATTCCTCAATCACTATGTTAAAATAAAAGAAAAATGTAGAATCAAAATTTTACAAAACATGCACCTCTACTCTGGACTAGGAGGACATTCATTTGCTTGCGTTTCAGGAACTGCATGTAAAAGCACCTTCCATCATTTTAAAAGAGTTAGCGACACTCCATTTTACAATGCAAAACTGTGTCCATAGATTGTACAATGTGAAACGTCCCGCTCTAGAACTACAAAAACTCAATCACAATCTCCAAAATGGAACAGCCACAGAACTCTTCAGACATAGTAAATATTTCCAAACTCAACTAGAATTAGAAAATACAGTTAACTTACAAAACATTAACCAACAACTTTCTAACACTAACCTCCTTACAAACACATACATACACATACATCTTCCAGAGGTGGCGCGGGCAGGAGCCCCCACCAGAAGCCACCCACGCTCTCTACTACCCGGCTGCAGCGCAGTGACCGCGACTGCAACGGGCCATCCCTCTCAGGCTTGGAGGTGAGACCAGCAGCCCTGCCAGGGCCCCCCCATCTGCCCACGCTGCACCCTCAACAGGCCCGACCCCATTTGGCCAAGCACCGCACCGCGCCGACATTTTTTTTCAGAAAACAAAATGTCGGGCACGACGCGGCACCAGAACGAGGCTCGGCTCATCTGGTTGCCTAGCAACAAGTGTTATTTAAACACTAACTTCCGCCGGCAGGCGGAATAGCCAGCGGTGGCCACTGCAAGGCCAGTATAAGGCCCTGTTTTGCCCCTGTTTGGCGCATGGGAGCGCTACGTCCAACCTACATGCCCCTACCGAACTTCCATGTTGGAGCCCCCATACCTGGACCAACCAGCTAGCGCACTTTGCTGTATGCTACATGACCCTGCACCATGCATTTTCTATGCTTATCCATGTGACAGCACTGTAAGTACTCTATACCTGCTTTATAACGCTCAGCCTCAATATTTCAATGTACTGCATCTAATCAGTGCATCTAATCTAAACAGTTAATTTAATCTAACTGTGCGGCCTTCTGCGCTATACCACCTGTTAGGCTTGAAATCTGAATCTAGTTGTGCCACACTCTGTACTGCACTACTTGATGTGCCCGAAACGTTGATTCTATTTGCGCCGCACTCTGCACTCCTTATGCAGATGTACTTGAGACTTGCTGCTGCGATGTGATTATGTTGTCCCTGTCTTCACATGCTAAAGTGGCTTCAAGTTATCAACTTAAAGCAGCCTGCCTGAAATCTGCTCAACCGCTAATTGCATATCTCTGCATGCTAACTATACTGCCTCACCCTGAACCTAGCTGTTTATCTATGCATATTTGCCAATCTGCCCCAATTTCGAATCTAGGTGTTTATCTATGCATTCTTGCCAATCTGCCTCATTTTGAATCTAGGTGTTTATCCATGCATTCCTGCCAAACCGCCCAATCCTGATGCTAGGCATCTATCTCGCATTTCTGCCAACCTGCCTCATCTCATTTTTAGGTGTTTTTTCTATGCATTTTAGCCAAATTGCTTCATTCTGACTGTAGCTGCTCACTCCTGTAATTCATATTAACTACCATAGTTCGATGCTACTATTTAGTATGTGCCTATTCACCACTTACCTGCTGGCCTATATTCTGATCAGCCTTAATATAGCACCCCCAACTAAGATGGCTCCACAACTACCTAACATGCCAGCCTTATCTAGATTTAATAACTAAGTATCTTATTTAGATTTAAATGACCCTCAGGTATTGCCACCCTCCAGTCACCCTCGCATCACTATAGAAAGGAACCTAGGACTTAGAGCCAGGCTAGCCAAAATTCACGAGCCCCTGGCCCGCTCACTGCCCAACACACAAAACCGCAGAACGCAGCTACTTCGACCTAATCCCGCCACACAAGTTAGTAACCCATTACAAAAACCCTACTCCACACCCTTTCATAACTCCCTCAACTTGGGCACTCCTGAACTCTCACAGGACAAGCGCCATACTACTACCCCAGAAAAGATAGACTTTACTCCCAAAAACATAGTTAGTCCAAAGATCAAAGGAGCTTTGATCAACGCCAGATCGCTGGTAGCCCATGCTATAGAAATCACAGACTTAATACTTACAGAAGATCTTGACTTCCTCGCCATCACCGAGACCTGGTTACACCCAGCAGCAGGCCCCATGCTCATGCTGGCAATCCCAGGCAACTACACTATCCTGAGACAAGACCGCCCCAACTTGAGAGGAGGTGGTGTCCCCATTATCCATAAGTGCAGTCTCTCCATGAGATTAGCCACCTCTATAGTTGCCCTCTCCTGCGAAATATTAGCAGTTAAAATACCACTCACCAATACCCAAACACTTAACATCTATTTGATCTACCGCCCACCAGGCCCCATCGGTACCTTCGATGAAGACCTCAACCCTATTCTATCTAGCAACCTTGAAAGCTCCACTCAAACACTCACCCTAGGAGACCTCAACTTAAGATACAATGACCCGGAAGACCATCCTGCTAGCATCATAGCCAACACTCTCACTGAATTAGGCTTTGCGCAAAGATGCACGCTACCAACACACTTGAAAGGCAGAACACTCGACTGGGTGGCCGACCACAACTGCCTAGCGAATATCACAAATATCTCACCTCTAGCCTGGACTGACCACCACTTGATATCATTCATGCTCTCCACCGATAGACCACCACCTCCACCTTCCATTAAGGCCCCACCCACCCTTACCAGAAACAAGAAAAACATGACAGCAGAAAGACTTATCCCAAATCTCCTCCCCACTCTCAACACATTGCCAGACGACCTGGACCCCGAGTCCCTGGTTGAAGAATACAACAAGATTATTGCCACCTCGCTGGACCACATTGCCCGCCTCAAACTCAGATCCAGCAAACCTAAAACGCACCTCAACAAATGTTATACATCATTCCTCAAAAACCTAAGGCAGCAAAAAAGAAACTGCAAGGCCATTTGGAAGAAATCCCCCTCAGACTCAAACAAACTCAAATTCTCCAAACTAGCTGCACTGTACAAAAAAGAAATCTACCTGGCCAAACGTACATCATTTGACTCTCGTATATCCCAAGCCAAATCCAACATGAAAGAACTTTTTTCAATCCTCAAAGAAATAGAAACCCGCATAGCACCCCCGGATAGTTGCACCAAAGATAAAAGCTGGTGCTCAGAAATTCAAAATGCCCTAGCAGATAAGATTGCGACTCTTCAAAGTAAAATCTCCAGCAAAAGAGCCTCCTTGAATAACACTCTCAACTCAAAAATGCATGACAAACCCATGTCCAATGATCCAGCCCGTTTCCAGTTTGCCAAAGTCAATATTTTGGAAGTGGAAAAAATCATATTATCTCTGAAACCATCCAATTGATAGGGAGATTTGTGCCCTGCACAGCTCATCAAAGATGCTGCCCCGGACCTCTCCCCTTTCATCACAAAATTGATCAATGCTTCCTTCACCACTGGATCCATCCCTACTAACCTAAAACAATCCTGGGTACTCCCATTATTGAAAAAACACACCTTCGACCCTGCCATACCCACAAGCTCGCGACCCATAACGACCATTCCCTTTCTCCTAAAAATTCTGGACAAGGTTGCCTATGTACAAATACAGAAGCACCTGGAAGAACATAACCTCCTAGGATCTAGACAATCTGGGTTCTGGCCCCAACACGGGCCGAAACCACACTCATTGACCTGAAAGCCCAGATCGATTCGCTCAGAGATAATGGGCAAGCTGCCTTACTCCTTCTCCTTGACCTATCTGCAGCTTTCGATCTGGTCGAACACTCTGTTCTATGCTCACACCTCTACACTGCAGCTCACTTCTCAACGGAGGCCATCACGTGGATCACATCCTTCCTTAACGGTAGGACCATGAGGGTCTTCTCCCCCATGGCTGCTGCAGACCCCATACCTATCACCTGCAGTGTTCCTCAGGGCTCCTGTGTCTCCCCCACACTATACAACATATTTACCAAGCCTCTTTTCGATGATTTGGATCATCTCGGTATCACTTACACTAATTATGCAGATGATACTCAGATCCTCCTCCGCTTTCTGGAGATTATGGAAAGGATTTGGCCTTGTTGAATAGGGTGTACATCATCATCCAGGCATGGATGGCCACTCAAGGACTATGCCTGAATGATGATAAAACAGAACTTATCATCTTAGGCACCACACTCAGCATAAAGAAACTTGGCCCGGCCTACAATTCCTTCATGATTGACGGAAACAACATCAAAGTTGGACAAGAGGTCAAAACATTGGGATTCTATCTAGACTCCAATTTTTCCTTCAAAAGACAAGTGAGCTCCCTTGCATCCTCCACAGCTTATACCCCCGCCAAAAGAAGAGATAGCTGTGAAGTTGTGATGGCGCGCGAAACAACAGGAAGCAGCAACACACGTCGGTCTCCACGAAAGGCACGTACAGCGAACTGCTGGGCCCGCTCACCTTTAACCCGTGCTGAGGGAAACGCACGCGCGCGTCACGTCACTGACGCGCATAGGCCCTTTCCTCGTATTACATGCGGACGTGCAGTTTCCACGCGCGCTTAGTTTTTCACGCGCGCTGAAATGCGCATGCACGTCTGTACGCGTCACGTCACAGGGGCGCTTGCGCTTGAGGGGCCTTCTGTCCAATAAAAATGCGTATGCGTGCAGACGCGCTTACGCGCTAAGGGCCTTTCCTCGAATTACACGCTGACGTGCAGATTTTTCACGTGCCAAATCACTCCGTATCAAGCTAGCCACGCGTATGCACACGGAAGACCACGCTCCTGCCCAGAAGGCCGAACTACTGCCCCCCAGAGCCCCGAGCACGCTCCCACCTGCCATCTGCTGCTGCCTGACTGCCTGCTGCCCACGTGCATTGCCATTTGCTGCCTGCACATCAGCCAGGGGTGCTGTTGCTGTGACCACCCCTGCTGGAACCGAAGACTCCCGACTGGGATTCCATCGCTCCACAGCCCAGCCCCAGGACCCAGTTGCCCACCCACTCCTGCCTCTGGGGTTGTCATGTCGGGGCAAACACCATCTGTGACCACTGACAACCCCCGGCCAGAGAGGCAGAGGGGCACCAGCTTCAGAGCCACCGAAGTTGGTGTCCTGGTGGAGCAAGTCCTGGGGCAGTATGATGCCCTCTTCGGAAGTTCCCGCGCCGACAAGGAAGGACGGACTCGGATCTGGACTGACATCGTGACTGCCATCAACGCGGAGGGGGTGGCAGTCCGCGACTTACAACATGTCAGGAAGCGCTGGGAGGACTTCAGGTCCAGGACCCTGAACAAGGCCCGGCGCCTCTTGAAGGCAGCGGATGCCAAGGGGAGCCGGGGCCACTTTTCGGAAGAACAGATGAGGGTCCTGGAACGCATATCCCCAGCGCTCCACGTCCAGGTCCTAGAGAAGCAGACCGGTCTGGAGTGGAGCGGTGAGTGTACATGCATCCTGATTGTGAGCAGTGCGTGTGGTGATTATTCAGTATTGTGCAGGTTGCACATCTGTTTGTATGGGGTCGAGTATGGGTGGGGGTGTACAGGGCCGTGGGGCTGACACATGCGAGGGCTGTGATGTGTGAGACATGGATGGTGCTTGTGTGTGTAGGCTTGCATGCCAAATGCCGTTGTGTGGGCACACAAGTTTGGATGAATGTGTATGTAAGTAGACATGTCCGTGATGTCACGCATGTATGTTGTTTTCAGCTGCATGTATCAGCACTGTGTAAATGTGCATGTGTGTGTATTTGACAAGGGTGCAACAGTGATGCAACATGGATGCATGTGACAGCGGTATGTGGAAACCTGATTGGCAGATGTGACATGGATGCCCGTCTGAACAGTGCCACACTTGGCAGAGGTGTACACATGCATGCAAGTGTGGTCGTGTGTGTACATGTGTGGTGCACTTCCTGTGTTGCATGTGATGTCTGGCTCACCTTTGCCTGCTCATGCTGTTGTATGTGTATGGATGGTGGTGGCAGTTGCGATATGGCTGTGGTATGGCTAATGTGTGCGAGTTGTAATGACATGTGTGTTGGGGATTGGGATGACATGTCTGAGGTTTGCCAATGCCACTCATGTACAACTGTCATGTGTGTATGTGTCCATTGTACAGTGCCCTGATGCCTGTGTTTTGTTTCTCCCTGTCTGCAGCGTCAACTGATGAAGAGGGCGGAAAAGGTGCTGTGGAGCACAGCGGCGGGGATCCGACCGCCAGCCGGAGACGCAAGGCCCGGCTCCCCTCCGAGGTTGTCATCTCGTCGGGGAGTGAGGAGTCCGGTGCCGCGTCCCAGGCCGCAGCTGCCGGGGGGAGGTCCAAGAGGCGGAGGTTGGAGTTGGACTCCTCGGCAGCAGAAGGGGCAGCTGGGACCCCACAGGGCCCAACAGGGGAAGATGGCACAGAGTCATCCAGGTTGGTGGGGGGTTTGGTGGAGGAGGAGGCAAGCACCACAGACGGGGTCTGGAGGTGGGGATCCCACTGGTGCTAGTGGTGCAGTGCAGAACCAGGGACAGGAGGCAGCACAGGCCGCCACGGAGGTGCCTGTGTGCAATCCTGTCCCCGATCCTGTCCCTGCATCATCTTGCACCAGCAGGGATGCCTACATCCAGACCCGTTTTCAGGCAGGGGGTGAGCTCACGTCAACTGGCCTTCCTCTGCCTGCGGACGTGGCTATCCAGGTCCGGGTTGAGCCTGTCCTGGCTGGTGTGGCGTTGCGTCAACGGGCCATGCGAGGTGACCTGCAGTCTTTTCATGGAGAGACTGCACGTCATCTCTAATGGCTCGTTGACCACGTCAGCCTGCTGGGACAGGTCACCCAGGCTGGATTCCTCCGTCTGATGGGGCTTGCTCCGACCCCCTCCTCAACTGGACCCCCTACGCGCCAGTCGTCCTCTGTGCCATCTTCCCACCCATCAGTCACCTGGGTGCCCTGTGGTGCTGCCTCTGACGGTGCGGCCAGGCTGGTGGAGGAGGCATCCCTGCCACAGTCGGGAGTCGGACGTCCAGCAGGGGTGGCCACATCTACGACTGCACTCCAGCCGGCGGAGGATGTGCAGGCAGCAGGAGGCAGTGCACGGGCAGAGGCAGAGCAGCAGCAGCAACATGGTGGGAGCCATGAAGGCTCGGGGCCTTCGACATCGGAGGGGCAGGCATCGGCCGGAGGGCAGGAGGACCCAGGACAGAGAGTGTCTTCCGTGTGGCAGCGGTTGGGCCACGCCATAGATGAGGAGCGGCAGCGGGCGGAAGAGGCACGGCTCACAATGGTCAGGGCGGAGAACTCCATGCGGAGGGCCCTGAGGCGGGCCGAGTGCCTCGAGGCAATCCGCAGGGGTTTGGAGGTGGACACGGCGACGGCCCTGCGGACCCTCTGGGCCATGGAGGAGGACCGCCTCCGGGACATTGAGGAGGAGTTCGATGATGCCCTGGCCCGTAACATCCACAAGTGAGCCGTTAAACTAGCCCGCTGCCCTTGTACATAGTTTCTAGGTAGTGTTAGGTTTCATTTTTGTTTTTATTTTATTTGGACCTTTCGGACATTGGCCACATTTTTGTATATAGTTTTTTTTATTAGTTAGTGTAGTTAGATAGGTTTCCTTTATTTTGTTGGGATAATGGACCCTGGATTGTTCCCAAGTACATAGTTGACAGTTGGATTGTATTTTATTTTTCTATTTTTGACCATGGAGCAATGGCTTTCTTTTTCATTTCCCATTGGATTTTGTTTTGTGGACATTGACTTTGGACATTACTTTGGATTTTTATTTTTGGTTTTGCTTTTTTTGACGGACATGCTTCTTTTCATTTTTGTACATTCACGTTTCTGTTTCTTCTTTTTTTATTCTATTGATGTTTCCTTTAATACATATTTTTTTTGGTGAACTTCAATGTGTGGTATCTCATTGGTTTCATGCATTTCATGATATGTGTTTTGAGATTCACTGACACCCATTGGGTGTATGTGAGGGAAATGTGTTTGTTTCGGAACTTGCAATTGGTGTTCTGTGATGTAATTGCAAATTATGAGTGGGTGGATGCAATACTCGGGTGGGTGTTTTGCATTTGGAGGCTGACCATAGGGACCAGGGATCTAGATTGTGATGACATGTTGGCTGGGGAACATGAGTTGCACATGGGTGGGGGCCTGGTGGAGGCTGCCCCTGCACTGCTGGGGGGTGGGGGTGGTGGGGAACATGAGTTGGACATGGGTGGGGGCCTGCTGGCAGGTGCCCCACAGTGCTGGTGGGTGGGGGTGGTGGGGAACATGAGTTGGACATGGGTGGGGGCCTGCTGGCAGGTGCCCCACAGTGCTGGGGGGTGGGGGTGGTGGGGAACATGAGTTGGACATGGGTGGGGGCCTGCTGGCGGGTGCCCCACAGTGCTGGGGGGTGGGGGTGGTGGGGAACATGAGTTGGACATGGGTGGGGGCCTGCTGGCAGGTGCCCCACAGTGCTGGGGGGTGGGGGGGTGGGGGTGGTGGGAGACATGGGTGGGGGCCTGGTGGAGGGTGACCCTGCACTGCTGGGGGGTGGGGGTGGTGGGAGACATGGGGGGGCCTGGTGGAGGCTGCCCCTGGTAGCTGGGGGGTGGGGGTGGTGGGAGACATGGGTGGGGGCCTGGTGGTGGGTGCCCCTGCACTGCTGGGGGGTGGGGGTGGTGGGAGACATGGGGGGGGCTGGTGGAGGCTGCCCCTGCACTGCTGGGGGTGGGGGTGGTGGGGAACATGAGTTGGACATGGGTGGGGGCCTGCTGGCAGGTGCCCCACAGTGCTGGGGGGTGGGGCTGGTGGGGAACATGAGTTGGACATGGGTGGGGGCCTGCTGGCAGGTGCCCCACAGTGCTGGGGGGTGGGGGTGGTGGGGAACATGAGTTGGACATGGGTGGGGGCCTGCTGGCAGGTGCCCCACAGTGCTGGGGGATGGGGGTGGTGGGAGACATGGGTGGGGGCCTGGTGGAGGCTGCCCCTGCACTGCTGGGGGGTGGGGGTGGTGGGAGACATGGGGGGGCTGGTGGAGGCTGCCCCTGCACTGCTGGGGGGTGGGGGTGGTGTGAGACATGGGTGTGGGCCTGGTGGATGCTGCCCCTGGTGGCTGGGGGGTGGGGGTGGTGGGAGACATGGGTGGGGGCCTGGTGGTGGGTGCCCCTGCACTGCTGGGGGGTGGGGGGGTGGGAGACATGGGGGGGGTTGGTGGAGGCTGCCCCTGCACTGCTGGGGGGTGGGGGTGGTGGGGAACATGAGTTGGACATGGGTGGGGGCCTGCTGGCAGGTGCCCCACAGTGCTGGTGGGTGGGGGTGGTGGGGAACATGAGTTGGACATGGGTGGGGGCCTGCTGGCAGGTGCCCCACCGTGCTGGGGGGTGGGGGTGGTGGGGAACATGAGTTGGACATGGGTGGGGGCCTGCTGGCAGGTGCCCCACAGTGCTGGTGGGTGGGGGTGGTGGGGAACATGAGTTGGACATGGGGGGGCCTGGTGGAGGCTGCCCCTGCACTGCTGGGGGGTGGGGGTGGTGTGAGACATGGGTGTGGGCCTGGTGGATGCTGCCCCTGGTGGCTGGGGGGTGTGGGTGGTGGGGAACATGAGTTGGACATGGGTGGGGGCCTGCTGGCAGGTGCCCCACAGTGCTGGGGGGTGGGGGTGGTGGGGAACATGAGTTGGTCATGGGTGGGGGCCTGCTGGCAGGTGCCCCACAGTGCTGGGGGGTGGGGGTGGTGGGAGACATGGGGGGGGGCTGGTGGAGGCTGCCCCTGCACTGCTGGGGGGTGGGGGTGGTGTGAGACATGGGTGTGGGCCTGGTGGATGCTGCCCCTGGTGGCTGGGGGGTGGGGGTGGTGTGAGACATGGGGGGGGGCCTGGTGGAGGCTGCCCCTGCACTGCTGGGGGTGGGGGTGGTGGGGAACATGAGTTGCCCATGGGTAGGGGCCTGCTGGCAGGTGCCCCACAGTGCTGGGGGGTGGGGGTGGTGTGAGACATGGGTGGGGGCCGGGTGGAGGCTGCCCCTGGTGGCTGGGGGCGCAGGGGGACATGCGTTGGTGGGCAGTAGTGCAAGTTGACATGTGGCTTGGCTGGGGGGCATGGCCATGGTGGGTGGGGTGCCTGTAGGACATGTGCAGGGTAGGCCCCTGTGGTGTGAGCCACCTGCAGGGGCCGTGGAGGGTGTAGAGGGAACACCTGGGAGAGCCCACACGTGCAATTCACGTATGGTGCTCCCCGCGCACCCCTGTAATACACGTACCCTGATGGAATCGCGTGTGGAACTTCCCGCGCACCCCTGAAATACACGTACCCTGCTGGAATCGCGTGTGTGACTTCCCATGCACCCTGAAATACACGTACCCTGCTGATATCGCGTGTGGAACTTCCCGCGCACCCCTGAAATACACGTACCCTGCTCGCACGGGCCCAATCGCGTGTGGAAATTCCCGCGCACCCCTGAAATACACGTACCCTGCGGAAATCGCGTGTGTAACTTCCCCTGCACCCTAAAATACACGTACCCTGCTGATATCGCGTGTGGAACTTCACGCGCACCCCGAAATACACGTACCCTGATGGAATCGCGTGTGGAACTTCCCGCGCACCCCTGAGATACGCGTACCCTGCTCGCACGGGCCCAATCGCGTGTGGAAATTCCCGCGCACCCCTGAAATACACGTACCCTGCTGGAATCGCGTGTGTAACTTCCCATGCACCCTGAAATGCACGTACCCTGCTGATATCGCGTGTGGAACTTCACGCGCACCCCTGAAATACACGTTCCCTGCGGAAATCGCGTGTGTAACTTCCCCTGCACCCTGAAATACACGTACCCTGCTGATATTGCGTGTGGAACTTCATGCGCACCCCTGAAATACACGTTCCCTGCGGAAATCGCGTGTGTAACTTCCCCTGCACCCTGAAATACACGTACCCTGCTGATATCGCGTGTGGAACTTCACGCGCACCCCAAAATACACGTACCCTGATGGAATCGCGTGTGGAACTTCCCGCGCACCCCTGAGATACACGTACCCTGCTCGCACGGGCCCAATCGCGTGTGGAAATTCCCGCGCACCCCTGAAATACACGTACCATGATGAAATCGCGTGTGGAACTTCCAGCGCACCCCTGAAATACGCGTACCCTGCTCGCACGGGGCCAATCGCGTGAGGTACTTCCCGCGCACCCCAGTGATACACATAGCCCGCTTGCTGTGCTGGTACAGGGTTAGCGCAGCCCTTTGTGCTGGATTGGGTATATTGATGGCTTTGCCCTGCGCGGGAGGCGTTCTTGGGGGCGTAACTGGCGCTGCTGCAGGGTCGCTGCGCCACTGTGCGCCACGGCTGGTTTTGGTGGCTGGAATCCATGAATACGCTGTGCGCGGAAATGGATTTTAGCGCACGCGGCTGGCGCAGGGATTCGCACGCGCACACTGTGCGCCAGCCGCGTGCGCCACTTGTGCGCTGAATTCTATGAATTACCCCCTAAGTGATGAAATAATTTTTCTATGTAATATTTTTCGATTTTATTATTGTTTATTGATTGTTTATTTGCTATCATGTATTGCTTTTTGGATTTTATCTGAATAAACATATTGATTGACTCTACTAGAGGTTGCTGTTATTTAATGCAAACAAACAGCATCTCTCCTTCACTGTACTGTACTGCTTGAATGTGACTCGTTTTTCATTCTCCCAAGGAATGTGCTCCTGTACACACTGGGGATCCTGTGTCAGCATTCAGCACTTGTTGACAGGGCTTAGAAAAAGGGGAGATATGCTCCACTGGCCAGTGTAACAGTAAAATATTCACTGGTGTATGTGCATAACCAGACTATGTTGCATGCAAAGAATATTTATAGGTTCTGCTTGAAATTGTGGGCACTTTAAGAAAATGCCATCACTCTGCATACACCAAATTATTTTTCAGTGCAAACACGATTGTTTGCAACAACCCTTCCACCTAGTAATATTTGGTAGGATTATTCAAGGTAGGCCTGCTCGAGAAGGAGAGTCTGATCATGACATCTGAATAGCCAAAATCCTTATAGGGCAAATTAATAGGTTTAATAAATTCACTCTTGCATAGTGGAGCTAAAGTAAATATGACTGGAACAGAATATCAAGACTAGTTAGAAACATTTAGCTTTCCTCTTAGAGGAAACAAATAGCAGATACATGCTGTAGGTTGTGCCTTATGAATGCTTGACATGGTGGTAATTTTCTGTGTGCGGTGCATATGCTCTTCTGAAAAATGCCAAGAGGTAAACTGGGCAAGCAAACATGTACATAGAAATAGGGAACACAGGGACAGAAATGCACCTGTTATATGCATCTGTGTGAGTGACAGTTCAGACACACTCTGATGTTTCTGCCTTGGAAGGCTACTTTGCTGGGAGCCTTTCACTGTGACCATTTGCCACCTCAGAAGTTAAAAACTCCCATTTGCGTGTGCTCTCTATGAGTGCTCTGTGAGTGCAGGACAGTTCAGACGGACTCTGCTGTTTCAGCTTGGCAGGCTACTCTGCTGGGAGTTGCCTTTCACCATGCCAATTTTCCACCTGAGGAGTTAAAACCCCCCAGCTGTACACTCCTGCTTATGCCCTCTGTACGAGGGCTCTGTGAGTGCGTGACAGTTTGGCAGTTATGTTGTAGAGGTGAGAGGTGATGGTAGCACTTCTTATTGCTGAATAAGCTGTGATCAAAACGATAAAAGTAACTCGACACACAGTGCACTGATGTAGAATTGCATCGTCATCCAAAGACTTTGGTCCCTATTATATGAAGTTCATTGTATTGATTTTGGCTGACTAGCAGCTATGGTAAACAAGCTGAAAGCAAAAAAAAGTTACAATTTGCAGAATGTAACCGGTGCGCAACCTAGTGCTGATTGTGCACTGGTTCTTGATCCGAGTCGCCAAATGGAGGACTCAGATTTGACCACTGTACCCAAAAGAAATATGACTGGTAAAAGTGGGCCGTATATTGGTAAGATAACTGCTTATTTTCATGCTGGGAAACCTGCTGCGCGATCAGAGAACGCTGCTAATGTCAGTCAATGGCCTAATATTCAACAAAATTTGAACACTTCAGAGACTGATAATAACTCCTTACTTAATCTCTGTTATTCATTATAAACTGAAATAACAGCACAAGCAGTGGTACCGGAATGCAACATGTAGATTCTTCCAGTTTTTTCTATGGCACCCAATGATGGCGTGGCTTCTCCATCCGACCCAGTGAGGCCAGGCAATTTTGATAATGGCTCGAGATGGGGTACAACCTCAGATTTATATGCTGGCAACTCTGCAGGGGACGAATGGGTTCCTAGTAGCCCGCTAGATCGATCTTGTGACAGCTATCTCGATTCTCCAGTTGCCGCCAAAATCCTGCTAAAACTCTGTGGCAGAATTCACAAGGATCAGGGTGCAGTATTGAAGCATCTTGAGGATTTTTGCACAAATGATTCATGCAAGAAAGGGGTTTTCTCTAGCTTAATGGCTAACTGTGAGCCTGCCAAAGTCACTATACCACTAATTTCCACTGCAAGAATGGTGGAAATTATAATCCCGAGTGACATGGTGGAATTTGCAGATAGTGCTAAGATCTCTGAGAATTTCGAACTAGATAACAAAAGACACCAGAAACTGAAGGAACAGAAACTGAAGGGAAAAGAAAGGCCACTCTATGCCACGTGAGGGAACAATTAATGATGATTGATTGAAATGCATCGGCAGTGGTTATTCCCTGCAGTAGGCAAGCATGAAAAAAGGTTAACCGAAAAAGAAATTGTGAAGCTAAGAAAGCGAGAACATTGACAAGCTGGATTGTGAAGGACCAGAACGATGGAAACAACAATCCACCAGCTGTGGTGGACGTAACTCAAACCAAAGTATCTGGCTTAGACACGAGCTGTGGAATTAGAGGAGATTGATTCTATGCTCTGGCTCATATTATAATAGTATAAGTTAGCAAAGACTGGACAAGGTGGTAGCTACATCTAACATGCCTGCCATTAGACCACCTGATATGCTATACAACACGGCAGACCCTTGTTATAACTGGTCTATACTCAAATAGTAGGGAACAATTGATTTCTGAATCTTATTCAGCAAATACCTCCATTAAAGGTTTTGTGTATGAACGATTTGGATTTTATTGAAATTATAGAAGGGCGACAGCAGGAATTCTATCCGTGTGCACTACATCTCTATAGTAATAGCCCATATGATAAAAGTGTATGCGACTGAATTTTTAAAACTGGGGTTTGAGTTGAATTCTGACCTCTCTGAATCTAGCAACCTGAAAGTGATCAACAGAAGAAGTCATGGGGGTAATTTGAATGTAGGCAATTATGCTCCTAATGCAGCAAAAGTGATAGTGCCTCCTGTGATTGATAATAAGCAGGAATGGACCTGGCTCGCTATGTTCTTACCAACGATAACTACGAATGGTAGTTGAATTAAGCATGCCACATGGAATACCAGAAGTCATCAGCTCTTGAGAGATCCTAAGGGATCTTTACAGTTGTTGAGGAGCTTTGATATGGTTATGTTGCAGGACACATGGCTGACATCCGAGCTGATTATTGAAGGGTATGTTTTATTTTCTAAATTGGCTGCTAAAGGTGCTTTGGGCTGTCCTTTTGGTCGACTGATCACTGGGGTTGGCCAGGGTGTGGCTGCTAGAACTATCCATGTGATGCATAATTAGAGGAACATTTAGGCAGCAGAAACGTGTCTACCGACTGGTGGTCAGTTTATTAGGTTATTGTTGATAAATGTCTATGTCCCACTTGTTGGGAAGTTTACTGAATAGGTTGTTTGGTCAATTATAGACGTGTTTATTAATTGGGACAATTCTAGCTCAGATCCCATCATACTTGCTGTAGATTTAAACAGCTATTTCTGAGATGGTGAGGTGATCAAAGCTAATGAATGGGTGGGTGCAACAAGCCAACTTTGGCAATCTATAATGGATACACAGGGAAGGTGTTGGTCTAAGTTTGTGCAAGAATGGGAACTGTACATGTTCAATGGCCATACAAAAGGAGATGTGCCAGTAGATTGTACTTGTAAATGTGATCAGAAAAAAGTTACGGTTGACTATTTCTATTGCACTAGTGAACTTGTGAAATATGTTAGAAGCCTAGAGGTTCTTCATAGTGATAACAGTGACCAAGAAATAGTGGCCTTGACCTTGTCTCTGTCCAACCAAAATGAAGACCCCCCTTCCCACCTTTGGTGGTGTTGTCAATGCAGGTGGGAATCGTTAAGTTGGACTGTGTGAAACTTATAAAAGAATATCCATGTATGTTACATCTCATATGAGTACTTTTTCTCATTCTATCTGAAGGATGTCTGTGGATGAAATTGACGAATTGATCTTTAAATTAACTCTTAAGCTTACAAAATCGAATCACTCTGTTATTTTTAAAGCTGGGAAAGATGGCAGGGTCGTTCGGGGAGTGTATTGTAATTCCTTGGCTCTAGCCCTAATTATGAAAAAATTTAGAAAAAAAACATACTCATTGGGTAAAACGGTATACGTTCTCAATAAACAAAATACTCTGTGTCAAAATATAATCCAGACATTGACGGGGGAAAATGTAAAATGGGTTTGGGAGCTCCTCAGTTCTTTTAGGTGTAACCCTCACTAGTCTGTAGTCACCCCAATTTTGGCCGACCTTTGGGTGGTAAATTTAAAAGCCACGTATTGTGAGGAGAAAGAAGTTTAAAGAGCAAACCTAGTATTTGATTTGGTATTTGATGATGAATATGTCAAGATGATCATAAAAGGGCATACAAGTTTGCATGCACCTAGCCCCAATGGCCTCTATTTTATGGTCTTTAATACTGGTAACTTTGTTTAGGAAGTTTTGCGCTGGTGGGAAAATTCCTTTATCTTCGAGAAGTGCCATCTTGATATGTCTTAAAGCGAGAATGCAGGATCATAACCACTAAATATCATTTTATTATCCATGCTGGATGTTACCAGGAAAAATAATTCCACATTAGTGTTGAAGGATCTCGGCAAATGGGTTGAAAATTCCAACCTCTTGAGTAGTTTTCAGATGGGATTTAGAACTGGCTATGCCACTATCCATAATATCTTATTATTGGACACTCTAATAAGGAATGCTAAGATGAAGGGTGCCAGTGTGCTATACCGAATATATGTCAACCTTAAAGCAGCATTTGATACTGTAGACAGCACAGGGCTGTGGCAGAAGCTTAGGAATTATTGTATTCCCCCGTTGTTGCTGGTGGTGATCATGATGCTACAGATCTCAACCACGGTTCATGTCCAGTTAGATGGTGGCAGTGCGGGCACGGTCCCTATTTCTACCAATAGCGGGTGAATCAGGGATATGTGCTTTCCCCCCTACTTTTCAATCTGTACATTGCTGACCTACCCTCCTTTTTGTCATCTGTGAATAATTATCCCCCAAATGTGCGTGGGTACATGTGGAATGGCTGTCCTATGTAGACGACATGGCCTTGTTTGATCATACTTATGTCGGGCTGCATAGAATAGTAATGGAGTTATGTAGCTATGCCAAATAAATGGCCTATTATTGAATGCGGGTAAGACTAAATATATGAGTTATGGCAAAAAGAATTGTAGAACTATTCCTCTCCAACTGAATGATGGGCTAGCAGAATTCATGAAGACAAGCAAATATCTTGGTCTAGAATTTGGGCACAGGACAGGAACTATTTTGATGTTATTGCTGAATATGTCATGATCCATCGATCCCGCCCCTTCTGGTCTTCCTGGTCCCTGGCACGTCGGGGGTTACTCGCTGTAGTACACCCAACATGGCCGTATACACGGAACGCAGTCTATCGACCTTTACGTCCTATGCAGCACGTTCTATAAATTAGCCACTCCCCTGCGGTTCCGCGCGTCTCAACGCTACCGATAGCTGTGGCCTGACATGCTCCGTAGTTCGTTGTCCTGAACTGTGTTGCTTCCTGGTTTCCGGACCTTCATCCTTCTCCTTTCCTACTACATTCCTTGATCCTGTCTCTTCCGCGTTCCGCGCAGACCACCTCTGTGTGCTGCCTCTATTCCAAGCTCCCTGGAGTTTCCTAGATCCCGGAAGAAGAAGCTGAACGAATCCTGGAATCCGAAGACGGTTGAGCTGGCTTGTACAAGACCCGAACTGCTCGAAAGAAAACCCTGACAAAGGACTCCGCAAAATAGAGAAAACGGGTGAGAAAAGGGGAAACCTGTGACAGAATAAAGTGAAAAAGCAATATTGCAGACCTCTTTTATTAAGACACTTGTGGCAACATGGCAGGTTATAGTTATGGGGGTATTGCCTTGCTCATAAACAGAGTTTCTGCCTGGCTATAATCTATGGCCTGAACGCATTGTTGATGACCAACTATCACTGGCTCAAAGTACCTGAAGTCAAATTCTGGAGATCAGTATTAAATCTCACTCCTTCAATACCTGTTGAGTTTGTGTGATTGGAGTTTGGTTTGATATTCTTAGGTAGTTTGGTACTGAGGAGAAAAGGGGTGGTATACATCAAAGATGTTAATTCTCATTAATGTACCCTGTTGAATTTAAATGGGATTGAGTATGCATCCTGGAAAAAAAGTGGCAGCCTACGAGTTTAGGCCAACTTTATCAAAGAGCATTTCAATCAGCTGGGCTGGAAGCCGAATTGGGAGGATGATTATTACTCCCTGAAGTCTGAGTTTGAGCAAAAGTTAGACTCCTGGGATTGGGTTGCTAACTTCTCCCATATGGAAACACTAAGGCGATTTTCAGATCATAGCCGCTTGAGCTATACATACCTGAAAGTCTGTAAGTATTTGGTTGAATTTCCATCGAGATTTGTCAGAAGATTTTTCTTATTGCTTATATTTGATATTCTCCCTACATTGGCATCAATGTGTCCGCAATTAGGAATTTCTCGAGTGAATCATACTTGTCGTTTGTGTCAACATGCCAACACCTTGGAAACCACATCATTTGCTGACATCCTTCGAAATTATGGCCTCAGTATATATAAAATATCTGGGTGGTTCATCCACAACTTGTATTCCCTACAGACCGACGACGGTTTTTGGCAATACTGCCTAAATTCAGGTAATAAGTCACTGGTATTGTCTTTGTATGATACATGGAAGGAGGTGGAACCTAAATTGATGAAACCGCAATGAAAGTCTGTATAACTAAGCGGGATAAGGACAGTCACATATTTGTATGTTATGATATGTTACAATATGTTATGCGGTAATTTGATAGGCAGTTTTGGGACCTTTTTCATCAATTTTCATCATTATTCATCATTCATGGTTTTAGTGTCACAATGTTTCATGTTGAATTATGTTGTACGGATATATATTTAAATTGTATATTGTAATTGTATATGTTTTATTACCGAGTTGTGTCTGTTTATATGTGGAAAGTTCTTTGCAACTGAACACGTATTACGATAAATAAAAAAATATGCATCTTTATTTTCTACTTCTTTACTTTCTGCTTCCCTCCACCTGCTCCATTGTAGTAGCTGCATACAAACTAAGTGCATTCTGCATACGACATGGTCTGGGGCTGGATGGTTCCTCTCTAGCAAGGTGCCAACATACTGAGGTTAGGATTTGTCTTGCATGAAATGCAGCCAGAATTTCTGCGGAAATCAGACCAGCATACTGTCATGCTGAATGATTGCTTGTAACATTAATACCCGTCCTATCAGCTGTCTCCAGTGAATCGCCCCAGTGTGACCAGAAGCGCTTTTAACAGTCCAGGTTGCATTAGAAGAGATATTTAAGCTCCTCTATAAGTTAACAGGTAGGTGACAGTATTACACCAGTCATTACATTATACTTCATATACGACAGCTAGTTATTTCACAGTAAATCCCCAAATGTCCCATTTCTGTAATTAAAGATGAAAAGGAATTTTCTTGAGCCTCATATCCACTGCAGCATATTTGCACATGAATGCAGTTCCTTCTCTAACAGTGGGTATAGGTTTAACATTTCAGAAGATAAACAGTTCCGTTTAATTATTTCTTGATATCGGAATGTTATAGTTGCAGATCTTTTCCTATGTAATTACCAACTACATTGTTCCATTAGCATAAAAGCAGCTGAGACATAATTTCAGTTCACTGGCACGCTACTGCTGTGAGGGAAAGAAACACTTAAACATACAATGCTAATTATGAAGCTATTGGGAATACTGGGAAGTCGGTAAACTTTGAAGGTTATGAATTAAAGATGCACCAGCAAACGAGTGTGTTGATCTCGGCAAATGTATTGATTGTAACACCCAATCCATTGATTTTCTAACAGCGTATTTTATGACTTGAATAAACAAGTTTTTCTTGGTAGTGCTGTGTTAAAGATGCATCTTAGGCAGCCACACTGTTGTTTATTTGAGCAAAACTTTTTCTTGTTGCACTCATCAGCCTGCAGTACTTCTGTTAGTATTTGTCTCCCATCATGCATGCCCTGCTCCAATCTCTTCTGCTCTTCCCTGCTCTCGTGCATGTCCTGACCTCGCTGTTTAACAGGAAGTTGTATTCAGTCACCAGTGCCTTGCTTTTCCTGTGGGATCCTACCTGCCAGATCTTTCTGATGGCTAGAACATAAAGAATCCTCTGATCTAGCTATTATCGAACAGTGCAACCATGACGTAGGTTATAAAGATGAGGCTATTTTGCGGTCTTTCGTAAACCATTACTGCTATCCTGAGATGTTAACCTGACATAATCAGGGTAGTGCTATTCACATTATTTTCCATGGACTCATCTCATAGTAAGCTGAGATGAGCAAGTCACTCACATCAGGTTTCCGAATTTTGCATGCAATTGCAATTGCAACACGAATCCTCAGATCAAGGCTACACCCTGCAGCAGGTCCCGTGCGTATGTTAGCAGTCCCGGATGGCTACTCCATACTGAGAAAAGACCGATTAAAATCTAGAGGAGGCGGTATCGCGATCATCTACAAATGCAGCCTCTCCATGAGATTAGCCACTCCTATTGATGTCCTCTCACGTGAACTGCTGTCTGTTAAAGTTCCACTCACCAATGCCCAAACCTTTAATATCCACCTCATCTACCGCCCCCCAGACCCATCCGGAACATTCAAGGATGACATTAACACCATTTTGTCCAGCAACCTCAAAAGCTCTACACAAGTACTTATACTTGGGGACCTCAATATGGGTTTTAATGACCCATCAGACCAGCTTGCCCTCACCACACTCAACACCCTCTCAAAAATAGGCTTCACCCAAAGAAGTAACACACCTACCCATGATAAAGGTAGAATACATGACTGGGTGGCAGACTACAATTGTCAAGCCAACATCCTCTCTATCTCACCACTAGCTTGGACTGACCACCTTCTTGTGTCATTCATGCTTTCTACTAATAGACACCCACCCCCACCTGCCATCAGGGCTCCACCTACGCTAACCAGAAATAAACCGAGTATTACTGCAGAGAGACTTATCCCGACCTTACTCCCTACCCTTAACACACTCCCAGACAATACGGATCCTGAGACCTTGGTCGCAGAATATAATAAAATTATGTCCACCTCCTTGGACTTGATCTCCCCCCTCAAACTTAGACCAAGTAAGCCTAAAACTCATCTGAATAAATGGTTTATGCCTTTCCTAAAAAATCTAAGGCAGCAAAAAAGAAACTGCCACACCGCTTGGAAAAAACTACCCTCTGCAGCCAACAAACTCAAACTTACTAAACTCTCAACCCTTTATAAAAGAGAAATGTGTCTAGCAAAACAAACCTCCTTCGACACACGCATATCCCAAGCCAAATCCAATATGAAGGAACTATTCTCTATCCTCAAAGAAATAGAGACCCCCATAGCACCAACTGACAAATGCATTAAAGATAAAAAATGGTGCTCAGAGATCGAAAAAACGCTCTAGCCAACAAAATGTCCACCTTACAAAATAAAATCTCCAGTAAAAGAGCCTCCTTAAACGACTCTCCCCTATCTTAAATAACTGAGAGTATTACAGCTAATGAATCTACCCAATTTACAGGGTTATTCATGAAATAAATGTGCGCCGAAAAGGGGAGTCCAAGCGTGAAAAAGGCAGCGCACGCGTGCAAAAGCCATGCATGCCGTCGTTCGTCGATTCATGGAATGCACTGTGTGTGTAAACTATGGGATGTGCGCCAAATCCGTGGGTGGCGCACGCTGGCGCACATGTCACCAAACGCCATGCGCAAAGTGTACAGGGAAAGCACACAACGCCCATGCGCTAACAACACGTATTCATGGAATCCGTGAGCCAAAAAATACGCGCACAGGCCTAAACACGTCCGCCACACGAAGGCAGGCGGTAGCGTCCCTGCGCATAACAAAAGTGTGCGCAAACAACAAACACGTACATACAGCTACGATGAATGTCCCATTCTGTGGCCCCTCAGGAGAAATGACGTGTCACGCAACGCACAGGCATCCCATAAAAGCAAGAAAAAGAGATAAGTGACCCCTGTAGCCCACCTGCGTGTTAAAAAACACACACAGTATGCTGTGACAGCCAGGAACCCCAAAAATAAGTACATGATCAACACGCAGGCTAGTATGGGTGGAAAAAAAGGGGTATGCGACAAACAGGGACACCCGCAGTGGGAAAAATAGCGTGTGCGACTCACCGTCTGCCTTGCGTGTAGAAGAAGAACACGTAGCCAACACCCACCCGCTGTGAAGTAATTGCGTGTGAACCCCAACACCTGGAAAACACACGCACCACTTTCCACGAAAAGCAAATACAGAGCGATGGAAACCCACGTGGGACCCTCAACCCGTTGCAGGGAAACTCTGCGTGTGTTACATCACATATGCGTTGACGCGCTAAGGCCCTTTCCTCGAATTACACACTGACGTGCAGTTTTTTCACGTGCCAAATCACTCCGTATCAAGCTGACCATGCAACAACACAAAGAAGACCCCGCTCCTGCCCAGAAAGCCGATTTACTGCACCCCAGAGCCCTGAGCAGCCTCCCACAAGCCAACTACTGCTGCCTGCCTGCCTGCTGCCACCGTGCCCTGCCATTTGGTGCCTGCACATCTGCCATCTGCAGGGGTCCAGTTGCTGTGACCACCCCTGCTGGAACAGAAGACTCCCGATTGGTGTTCCATCACTTCACAGCCCAGCTCCAAGACCCAGTTGCCCACCCACACCTGCCTCGGGGGTCGCCATGTCGGGGTAAACACCATCAGAGACCACTGGTGACCCCCAGCCAGAGAGGCAGAGGGCTACCAGCTTCAGTGACAAGGAAGTTGGTATCCTGGTGGAGCAAGTTCTGAGGCAATATGATGCCCTCTTCACACCATTGCGAGCCGACAAGGAAGGACGGGAGAGGATCTGGGAGGACATAGTGGGTGCCATCAACGTGGAGGGGGTGCCACCCCATGACATCAAACACATCCGGAAGCGCTGGGAGGACTACAAATCCAGGACCCTCAAGAAGGCCCGGTGTCTCTTGGAGGCAGCGGATGCACTGGGGCACCAGGCCCATCTTACCACCCAGCAGATGAGGGTCCTGGAGCGCATTCACCCAGTGCTTCACCACCAGATCCTCAGGATGCAGTCCCGTCTGGAGTCGAGTGGTAAGTGGCCATGCATTCACATTTGAAACAGTGCATGTTGAAGCGTGGTGGTAGTTAACTACTGGGCTGCATGTGTGACATGGGCCATGTATGGATGTGTGTGTGCAGGGAAGGAGTCTAGTCAGGCGTGACCCACATGGATAATGTATATGTTACAATGTATCATGCTGAGTAGCATGTGGAATGCATGCCTGTGCCTGTACCTTGACATGTTTGTGGTGTGATAGATGTGTGCTGCTGTCATGGAAATGCATGATGTACATGTTCGTGTGTCAGAGTAGCGTGTGTGCCATGGATGCATGACATATGTCTGTGACGATGTGTTGAATCACTGATGCAGCCTACTCATCCTTGTACCACACACCGTGGGTAATAATAAGCAGCGCTCAGATACCTGAGGGTTCGTAGCGCTATATAAAATGCCAAATTATTATTATTATTATTATTATCCACTGTGTCTGTGGGCATACGGGGCCAGGTGCATGACCCTCCGGCGATGCATGTGCATATGATTAGTATGTCCCATGATGCATGTGAGTTGCAGCCCACCATTGGATGTATGTACGGTGCGGTGGACATGGATGCACATTTTTGTTGCATTTGCCATGCCGGTTCCTGCATGTGTGTTGCCTGCACTGACCCATGTGTTGTTGGGAGACATGATGGAAGTGACGTTTGACAGTGCCACTCATGTGCTATTCCTTCCTGTCTAGGGGACTATTGAATAGTACCCTGATGCTTGTGTTCTATGTCTCCCTCTACACAGCGGCGAGTGAAGAAGAGGGCGGAGATGGCGCTGTGGAGCAAAGCGGCGGGGATGCCTCCACCGGCCGGCGATGCAAGGCCCAGTCACCCTTCCAGGAATTACCATCATCCGGGAGTGAGGGGACTGGTGCCGCGTCTGCCACTACGGCTGCAGCGGAAGGGCCGGGTGAGCCCCCACAGGGGCTTGCGACAGCGGAAGACGGTGTGGAGCCATCCAGATTGGTGGTCTGCATCGAGGAGGAGGAGGCCACCACTGAGCCACACATGGGGCATGGTGGGGGTGGTACCACTGGTGCAAGTGGTGCAGTCCAGGGGCAGGGGCAGGAGGCGGCACAGGTCACCGTGGAGGGGCCTGTGCATGTCACTGTCCCTGATACTGTGACTGCACTGCCATGCACCAGCAGGGATGCCCCATCCCAGGCCAATCCGCAGGTAGGGAGGAAGTCCACATCATCTGGCACTCCTCTACCTGCGGAGGAGGGGACCCCTGACCATATGGGGTCCGTCCTGATTGGTGTTGCTTTGCGCACGCGTGACATTCGTGATAACGTGCGTGCTTCCTGGGGGGACCACGCACATCATCACGAAGAGCTGCGTGCCTCTCCTCCTCTGTGCAGACTATGTGCCAGTCGTTCTCCATGCCGTCTTCCAGCCCAGATGCCACCAGAGCCCCCTGTGGACCTGCCCCGACCAACGCAGCCAGCTCGGTGGAGATCCCATCCCTGCCACAGTCGGGAAGCAGAGGTCCAGCAGGGGTGGACACCCCAGCAACTGGACCCCAGCAGATGGAGGATGTGCCGGCATCATCGGGCAAGGCACATGCACGATGGCGCTGGTGGATTCCATCAGGCCGGATGCCGCTGTGCTGGCAGAGGCAGTTGCGTCAGAGGCATTGGCAGGCTCAGCGTCGGAGGCATCATGGCACGGGGCCATCAACATCAGAGGGGCAGGCATCGGCCGGAGGGCAGAAGGCCCCTGGAATGGGAGTGTCTTCCGTGTGGCAGCGGATAGATGCGCAGCGGTGGCGGGCGGAGGAGGCACGGCTCACTATGGTCAGGGAGGAGAACTCCATGCGCAGGGCATTGAGGCAGGCTGAGTGCCTCGAAGCAACTCGCAGGGAGTTGGAACAGGCCATGACTGCATCCCTGCGAGAGCTTGAGGACAGGGAAAAGGCCTGTCTCCGGGACATCGACATGGAGTTCGATGATGCCCTGGCCCGGAACATCACTGAGTGATTCATAGGACTTGCCCGCCGCCATTGTATATAGTTCATTAGTCTTAGGTTTCCTTTGTTTTTCTTTTATTTTGGAGTTAATGGACATTGCTCCACTTGGTGTATATAGTTTTTTCTTCATAGGATTTATTTGTAGGTTTCCTTTTGTTTGTGGAGCATGGACCATTTGGACTCCCATTGTATATAGTTGCAGACTTGTACTTACTTTCTTTTTCTATATTCTCATGGATCAATGGTTTTTTTTAAATTTAGATTATGATTTTATAATGGACATTGGCCATGGACCACTTTTTTATTGTACATGATTTTTCTTTTTTTACTTCATTAGATTTACAATTTTTTTATTTCAAAATCTGTCATTGTACATTGATTTTCATTTTCCAATTCCTCGAAGTCAGTTCATTATGTTTTTAATACATTTTTACTAACTTCTAAATTGGTGTTGTGTTCTGTCATTGGTTTTGTGCATGTCTCATTGAACATTTCCTCAGTCATGTGTTGTCACTGTGTGGCTCCGTTTTGCATTCCAGCATATGCATGGTGGTTCATTTAGACTATCATGGCATGACTAATTTGGGAGTGGGTTCTGTGGATGGTTACATGCTTGGACTGGGGGGCAAGAGGGATTAGGGTTAGCTTTAGAGACATGGCTCTGTTTTGTTAGGACATGTTGTTTTTTCAGAACATAAGTCGTGGCCTGCTGGCAGGTGTCCGACAATGCTGGGTGGGTGATTGTACAGGGGGACATGAGTCAGGGCCTGCTGGCAGGTGTTCGTCAATGGTGGGTGGGTTGGGGTGCACGGGGACATGAGTCGGGGCCTGCTGGCAGGTGCCCGTCAATGATGGGTGGGTGGGGGTTCAGGGGGACATGAGTCACGGCCTGCTGGCAGGTTGCCATCAATGGTGGGTGGGACATGTGTTGGGGCTTACAAGTGCATGGTGCCATGTGGGCTGCCTGCGGGGCATGCCCAGGGTGGATTGGCTGCCTGCGGGGCATGCCCAGGGCGAAGGGCTGCCTGCGGGGCATGCCCAGGGCGGATGGGCTGCCTGCGGGGCATGCCCAGGGTGAAGGTCTGCCTGCAGGGAATAGCCAGGGGTATAGGGTAGTCTCCTGTGTTGTGGGCTGTCTGCTGGGCCTGGGGAAGGGGGAGGGGGCACACCTGGGAGGACCCACACTGCCAAATCGCGTGTAATACTCCAAGCACACTCCCCGCGCACCCCTCAGAATACACGTACCCCTCTCGTGCTAGTGAAATCGTGTGTACAACTCCCTGCACACCCCTCAGAATACACGTACCCCTCTCGTGCTAGCAAAATCAAGTGTAAAACTCCCCGCGCACCCCTCAGAATATACGTACCCCTCTTGTGCTAGCGAAATTGCGTGTAAAACTTCCCACGCACCCACAAGATACACGTACCCCGCTCGCACAAGGCCTATCGCATGTGAAACTCCCCGCGTATCCCAAAATACATGTACCCCGCTCGCACAAGGCCTATCGTGTGTGAAACTTCCCGCGCACCCCCGAAATACACATACCCCACTCTTGCCTGGACTATCACGTGTGAAACTTCCCGCGCACCCCCAAGATACACGTATCCCACTTGCACAAGGCCTATCGTGTGTGAAACTCCCCGCGTACCCCTCAAATACACATACCCCGCTCGCACAAGGCCTATCGCGTGTGAAACTTCACACGCACCCCCGAAATACATGTACCCTGCTCACACAAGGCCTATCGCACGTGAAACTTTCAGTGCACCCCCGAAATACACGTACCCCGCTCGTACAAGCCCTATTGCATGTGAAACTACCTGCGCACCCCCGAAATACACGTATCCCAGTCTCACCTGGAGTATCACGTGTGAAACTTCCCACGCACCCCCAAGATACATGTACCCCGCTCGCACAAGGCCTATCGCGTGTGAAACTACCCATTTACCCCCCCAAATACACGTACCCCACTTGCACAAGGAATATCGCGTGTGAAACTTCCCACGTATCCCCGAAATACATGTACCCCACTCACACAAGGCCTATCGCGTGTGAAACTTTCTGTGCACCCCCGAAATACATGTACCCCACTCGCACAAGCCCTATTGTGTATGAAACTTCCTGCGTACCCCTGAAATACACGTACCCCACTCTCGCCTACAGTATCGCGTGTGAAACTTCCCGTTCACCCCCAAGATACACGTACCCTGCTTGCACAAGGCCTATCGCATGTGAAACTCCCCACGTACCCCGCTCGCACAAGCCCTATCGCATGTGAAACTTCCTGCGCACCCCCAAGATACACGTAGCCCACTCTCGACCAAGGCCTATCGCATGTGAAACTCTTCGCGAACGCCTGAAATACATGCAGGCACCACATCCACCCTGGCCAGGCCCCACAGGCAGCCCACTCACCCTCACCATGCCCCGCAGGCAGCCCATCCACCCTGGGCATGCCCCACAGGCAGCCCACGCCACAGGGGGTGCTTTTTCTAGGCACTTTACCTGGTGCGAGCAGGGTTTGCGTATTCCGAGGGGTGCGCCAGTACATTTTCGCGCTTTTGGGTGCCGTGAGCGGGAGCGCGTAGTATTTTCACGCGATTACAGTGTACCGGCCCTCTAAGCTGGTGCAGGGTTAGTGCGGCCCTTTGCGCTGCATTGGGGATTTCAATGCCTTTTCCTTGCACAAGGGGCATTCTTGGGGGTGTAACTGGCGCTGCGGGATGTTCTCTGCGCCAGTACTCAAAATGGCTTGGAAATTCCATGAATATCCGGTGCACCAGAATGCTGTTTAGCGCACATGGCTGGTGCACGCTGGCGCACACTCCCTCTCTGCGCTGCTCGCGTGCGCTGCCTCTGCACTGAAATCTATGAATTACCCCCTTAACTTCATTAAAGTTTACATTCTTGAAGTGGAAAGAATTATTCTGTCACTGAAACCGTCTAATTGTCAGGGCGATCTTTGCCCCGTGCAGCTTATCAAGGATGCTGCCCAAGACCTCTCTCCCTTCATTACAAAGCTTATCAACGCGTCCTTTTCCACTGGCACCATCCCCACCATTCTTAAACAATCCTGAGTACTTCCACTCTTAAAAAAACCCACTCTCGACCCATCCATTCCGACCAACTACAGGCCAATCACGACAGTACCTTTTCTCCTAAAAATTCTGGATAAGGTTGCTTATGTACAAATCCAGAAACACCTGAAAATATACCAACTATTAGGAGCCAGACAATCAGGCTTCCGTCCTCAACACGGATTCGAGATAGCACCCATCGAACTTAAGACCCAAGTTGATGAGCTTAGAGACAATGGCAAAGCTGCCCTTCTCCTCCTCCTAGACCTCTTGGCTGCATTCGACCTGATCGACCATACTATTCTATGCAATCACCTTAACACAGCCGCTCACTTTTCTGATGAAGCAATTCCCTGGATTAGATCCTTCCTAAATGGCAGAACTATGAGGGTCTTTTCGCCTACAGCAGCTGCCGACCCTATATCACTCACCTGTTGCATGCCCCAGGGTTCTTGTGTCTCGTCCACATTGTACAACATTTTTACCAAGCCCTTTTCGATGATCTGGATCATCTCGGTATCACCTACACTAATTATGCAGATGATACCCAGATACTCCTCCCGCTTTCAGGGGATTATAAAATTGATTTGGCCTTGTTGAATAGAGTGTACATCATCATCCAGGCATGGATGGCCACACATGGACTATGCCTGAATGATGATAAAACCGAACTTATCATCCTGGGCACCATATCTAAACTAAAAAAACTAGGACCTGACTATTCCTCATTTATAATCGATGGTAACAGCATCAAAGTAGTACAAGAGGTAAAAACGCTGGGCTTTTACCTAGACTCATACCTCTCATTTGCCAAACAGGTTAATTCTCTAGCATCCTCCATGGCCTGCACGTGCAAATTGATCAGCACAGCTAAGCCATTTCTCTCCGATACTAGTTGCACGACCTTGGCCAGAGCCCTCATCCTGTCTCGCCGGGACTACTGCAACACCCTCTATCTACGGTCCACCAAAGCCACTATTAGAAAAATACAAACTTTATAAAATAATGCCCTTAGAGCGGCATTAGGCATCTCTAGAAGAGACCACATCTCGGAGAGTAGCCGACAGAATAACTGGCTCCCTACCAATGACAAAATTCTCCTAAAAACCTTGTCACTCACTCACAAATCTCTCAACAACGCTGCACCCATCTACTTGGTCGACAGATTCCACAGACAGATATCCCTGGGACCTTCTAGAACAGCTTACAAAGATTGCCTCTCTATTCCCAATTTCAATCACTCCACTATCGGTGGCAACAGCTTCCCAGTGAAAGAAGCCAAACTATGGAACTCCCTACCTCCCACACTAAGATCTGACCTTCTATACCAAAACTTCAGGACCAACACCATCCTGTGGCTGAAAGCGAATGATCACTAAATGTAATAAGCAGCCAGGTCTCACTGTGAGGAGCCAGAACCTCCCTCCACCCATTTGTACATCTGTACACACTCACCCTATTATCACTTATACTCGTGTATATTGCTGATGTAAGCAAGCCGTATGCATCATTTATATTTTTGCTCTTGTAGCATCCGTCTGTAATAGGACCTATTCTGTATATACCCTGTATTTAATACCTGTATGTAAATAACGCTGTTGTAACCAAGCTTCGCATATACATGTAACTGCTGCGCCCTATTACCCTAGGGTATGTTCGCGCATTATAAATAATAAAACAAACAAACAAACAAACAGAGTGCATTTGCTGTAGGGTTTCAGGAAACAGATTCCATGCTGTGTAGTGCCTCGCCACATCTCTTACATTTTATGCATCTTTCTCACCAACTTCTTTTTCATTTGAAATCAAAACCGTTTATTGTAATGCATTTCACTATTTCATAAATTACTGTATGGGTGCATTTCGACTAATTATGAATAACTTTCATCCACCTTCATGGCTGCTGAAATGCCCTTCCCTCGCCTCTCACTTGATATACCAAAGGTGACATTCTCAAGGGGACTGTCGTGTCACTTTTGAAGAGTATGTGCCGTGTGACTTTCTAATTTAATCATGACTTGAGTTTTTCACAGTTTTAAAATGTGTCATTAATGGCAGTGGAGGAACCGAGTAGCCAGAACAGTGTAAACATTGAGCGCCCCCTCAGCTGTTTCTTGCAGCTATGGGTGAACTCCTGGGCTGTCTTGAACTGTCAAAGGGAAATGTGGTTTCCCTTTGACAGTTCTGTTCCTCAGCCACGCATGCTCAATGAGACACACAAGGCTGGGGTGTTTTGCTTCTCCATCTTTGCATAACCCGTTGGGAATGCTGGCTGTAGAACTTCATGTTTGCACGTGCGAGGGGGCACTGCTGCGCCTCCCTGCACATTCAAACCGAGAGCCGTGCTTCATCATCAGTGCCCTAGCCCCTGCCTGCCCCCTCCAGCCCTGTACAAAACACCTTCTTAATGCTCTATCATGCCAGTGACGGAAAGTATACTTTTCTATGTGATATCGATATTTGCTGGATAAATATTCTCCTATTTTCAGTAGGCTAATTTCACTTGTTTACTAACTTTACCGATAACTTTTTTTTGCTGTATCCCCCCTGAAGACAGTGGCTGCCAGCACCTGTGGTTTAAAGGGAGTTAAGGACAACGTGGATTAACCCTCAGAGATTACATGGATAACACATTCTTAAGTATTGTTCAGACTCATAGATCCTTTGCTGACTCTTGTTAGATCCCTACTCGCTTCATTCTATGCTCCCTAACCTTATTCTTCCCTCTTTGATTGTAAAGCGCTCTGCTGCCCGAAGCTAGGCACGCGCTCAATACATATCCTAATAATAACAATAAGAATATTGTTCACACTTTGTTTCTTGATGAAAGCATTACCATGTACTTGTAGTATCCAATGGCTGCTTGCTGATTATCTAATCTATTCATCATTCTTATCATGGTCTTAACACTGCAAGGTATATGCAGATGTTGCAAGGATGCTTCACATCAGATGGTTTGCATCCCTTTTACCATGGCATTTTATTTCCACACTTAGCTATGCCCTTCACTGTAGTTTTTCCTTGTTAATCAGCGTGGACAAATAGTCTGTTTTAGAGCAGCATGGAGTAGCCCACTTAGATTACAGAAACGTTAATGGAGGAGGAACACAGGACCTGGATGTGTTGATTTATATCTTTGGTTAAACTCGCCTTTAATTAGGTGATATCTATCACAATGCTTAGGGTCACAAGAAACATATACAAATGTGAAGAAAAGAAATGTGCCATGCTCCACCTCTGAATCTTTTCCTATTGGTATTGTGATGCAACAAATATGACTTTCCGGTGGCAAGAGGCTCTCATTCCAAAATTTCAATGGTAAATTAAAGAGGGAACACTGTAAAGACATCAGTATGGATGAGTGGCATGTGTTTCCCTTGTAGCCAATCCACACCAGGATGACCAGCCTTCCAATGAAAGATGATACCATCTCATCTTCGAGATCCTCCTACCATTTGGAGGGACACAAAGGAGCAAAAACTGCTAAGTACACCTGAGCTTGTCATTCTCCAACAGTGGACTATGACATAGAGTTTAACCTGGATGACTCCATGGAGAAAGAAATATTACAGAAGACGAAAAATAAATTCAAAACCGTTTGCCTCATCCATTCGGATAAAACAGGTATACAAAGAAGTGGACAACATAAATTCACAGCAGTAAAACAGAATATGAATCAAAGGGAAATGTATAGTAAAAATGGGCTACATCTTCCCCATGCCCGGCGGACAAGAAAAACTGTTAGAGCAACAACACATACTTTTCTATGTGCAAACATACACATGGCCATGACATCAATAATTGTTTTAACATTTAAAAAGAGGCAGTAGCCATGATCAGCACATGGTGATAAGTTGGGGCACCACCAGAAGAAATGGAACACATCCTCGGGGGAGGATTTGCACATTGGGCATATTTTGTAGTTGGATATGTGCCAGTTACAAGTAAAGCTCTTAAGTGGCAGGATTCCTAATCGGAACTTGGCGTAATGAAGCCTCGCATGGGAAATCATTTGCCAGGTGAGATATTTTTCAAGACCCAACTGGATTTAGATCTCATATATTGGTTTCTCAAATGCTTTATCCAGTAGGTCTGCTAAGGCCCAGTCCCAATGTGTGTTCTTCACAGAGTTAGAAGTGGAATCATCAATTGACTCTATATTATCCCAAAGACAGCCCATCCAATCTGTCTTAAGCATAGGAGATGCAAGGCAAAGTGATAGAGGCCAATAAATTCACCTAGAGGGAAATAAGCATGCCAGCAGAGCAACGCAGAGAATCAGTCATTGAGGTCTAGACAATCATGAGGCCATTTTGTGTCTTTTTGCATTGTAATGTGCATAAGCATGTTTGTCAAGGTACTCATGACTCATTATGTCATGAGTACCAAAAACCTTCCGGCGAGCGGGCAGGAGCCCCCACCTCTACTCCTTCGGAGCGGGCAGGAGCCCCCACCTTTACTCCTTCGGAGCGGGCAGGAGCCCCCACCACTACTCCTTCGGAGCGGGTAGGAGACCATACCCCTCCTGGGCCCTTCCTGCCACCACTGCAGGGCCTCACTTGCAGGCCTACCACCCTTTTTGTCCCACAACCCGCACGCGCCGACATTACAAAAAACAAAATGTCGGGCGCGATGCGGGATGAAAGCGAGGCTCGGCCTCGACTTCGTTGCTAGGCAACGCGTCCCTGCTCCACATTACCAGGAACTTCCGCTGGCAGGCGGAATAGCCGGCAGCCACCCCAAGGCCACTATAAGGCCAAGCTGCCCTGTTTGCCCCTGTTCGCCGCTGGCAGGCGCGAGGCGCTCGCCCCTATCGAACCTTGCTACTGGAACTTGCTTCCATCATAGACATCCACCTGCTGCACTGTTACCACCCTTCTCCATAAAAAGTACCTTCGGTCCAGGTCTCATAAAGTGCCGAGTGCCAGGTCTCATGCTCCTACTGGAACCCACCTACAACATCCTGTTTACGCTGGCACCTATTCAGGGTAAGAAGCTCACTACCAGCATACAACCCCATCCGTTATTGCTACCGTGTTGCACTGTTAGTGTATGGCTGTGTGGCCTGAGTATACTCGCCACTATTAAATTGTGTTGTGCCCTATGGTCGCTTTCAGACCACTATTAAATTGTGTTGTGCCCTATGGTCGCTTTCAGACCACTCTTAAATTGTGTTGTGCCTTATGGTCGCTTTCAGACCACTCTTAAATTGTGTTGTGCCTTATGGTCGCTTTCAGACCACTCTCAAATTGTGTTGTACCTTATGGTCGCCTTCAGACCACCTTACACTGTGTTGTGCCTTATGGTCGCTTTCAGACCACTCTCAAATTGTGTTGTGCCTTATGGTCGCTTTCAGACCACTCTTAAATTGTGTTGTGCTTTATGGTCGCTTTCAGACCACTCTTAAATTGTGTTGTGCCTTATGGTCACTTTCAGACCACTCTTAAATTGTGTTGTGCCTTATGGTCGCTTTCAGACCACTCTTAAATTGTGTTGTGCCTTATGGTCGCTTTTAGACCACTCTTAAATTGTGTTGTGCCTTATGGTCGCTTTCAGACCACTCTCAAATTGTGTTGTGCCCTATGGTCGCTTTCAGACCACTCTTAAATTGTGTTCTGTCCCATGGTCACTTTCAGCCCACTTTAAACTGTGTTGTGCCTTATGGTCGCTCTCAGACTACTCTTAAATTGTGTTGTGTCCCATGGTCACTTTCACACCACTTTTAAATAGTGCTGTGCCCTATAGTCGCTTTCAGCCCACTTTAAATTGTGCTGTGCCTTATGCCTTTGTCAATTTCTAAGTGCCATGCCCCACTATATTGGCATTACTAGCCATGATTGGGACTTCCCAAGTCTGAACCCTTGCTGTAGCATATCCGCCTTTCAGATACTAACAGGATCTTCCAACCTAGACTGATAGTACATTTGCACCCCAATTCCCACCAGACTCACCAAATACAAGCATTATCTTGCCACTCCCACAATATGTACACTACTACCTGCTTCTCACACTCACATGGGACCATAGCCTGGACTCTCCTAACCATCACCATAATAATGGCCCTCACCAACTCTACACCCTGCAACTTGCAAGAGAGAAACCTGCGACTTAGAGCTAGGCTCCCACGACTTTATGACATCAAAAATAAGAGAACCAACCCACCAGTACCCACGCGCACCTCCACTACCATTAATCCTAACCTCCTAGACCTTGCAACGACAAATCGTCCTCAACCACTTGATTACCCATACTACAAACAGAGGAGACCCAACCACCCCAATCCCAGAACTGCCAAAGATAATACGATAAATCCAACACTATCAGGAGCCCTCATTAATGCTAGGTCCCTTATAGCACACAATACCAAAATAGCAGATATACTGTCTTTGGACAATTTAGATATCCTTGCTGTCACTGAAACCTGGCTCCATGATGCAGCTGGCCCTGCCCTCTCAACTGCCATACCAGATAACTTTAATATCCTAAGAGTCGACCGACCCAACACTAGAGGAGGTGGCCTGGCCATCATAACCAAAACACATCTAGCTGCCAGACTCACCCCACACCCAGCTTTCACATCGTGCGAACTCCTCTCAGCTAAAATACCTATCTCAAACAACAGCACACTAACAATACTTCTTGTATACAGACCACCAGGCCCACTAGGCAACTTTGAGGAAGACCTATCTAGCCTCCTCACTGACAGCATTAAAGACTCCACTCAGCTCCTTCTACTAGGCGACTTTAACCTAGGCTTTAATGACGCTGAAGACAAACAAGCACAAGCAATCCAATCTATTCTAGCCAATCACGACATTACCCAAAATGTCCTAGCTCCTACACATACAAAAGGCCGCACGCTAGACTGGATAGCCAACCACAACTGCAACATCACCATCTCCAGTATCCTACCTCAAATATGGACCGACCATCATCTTATATGCTTCATAGCCAACATCGAACCTCCCAAACCCAATAAGAATAAAATAGCACCCCCCATGCCAACTAGAAGTAAAAAAGAAATCACAGCTGAAAAACTACTTCCACTTCTCCTACCAACTCTCATAGCTAGTCCTAATGACTCCAACCCTAGTGAGTTAGTTGAATCATTTAACAACGCCATGACCAAAGCTCTAGACTTGATTGCCCCTACCAAACTTCATAAAAGTAAACGTGAAACTCACCTTAACTCTTGGTTCACCCCCCATCTCAAACAAATGCGTATCCAAAAACGCAAACTCCAAGCTATTTGGAGGCATACTCCCTCTGCCGACAATAAAACCACACTTGCTAACTTTGCCAAAAAATACAAAAAGGAAATTATTCAAACGAAAAAAGACTCATTCAATCATAGAATCAGTAAAGCCAATTCTAACTCCAAAGAGCTCTTCACTATTCTTCGTGAACTGGAAATCCCTATTGCCCACACAGACAATGTCCCCAAGGACAAATCCTGGTGCACTAGCATCCAAAATGCTCTAGCAAACAAAATCATAACCCTTCAATCTAAAATTGCTGAGAAAAAAGCCTCCTTGAGCCCTCACGGTACTCACACCACCCCATTGAAGGAGTTACCCAGCACACCCTCCCAAAACAACGGTAAACCCTTCAGGTTTACCAATATCTCTATATTGGAAACTGAAAAGGTCATTCTGTCCCTTAAACCGTCAAATTGCCAAGGCGACAGTTGCCCTGCGCAAATCATTAAGGATGCAGCTAGAGATCTAGCACCCTTCATCTCGAAACTTATCAATGCCTCCTTCAACACGAGCACTGTACCTACCAACCTTCAAGGATCCTTGGTTCTCCCCCTCCTCAAAAAACAGACACTTGACCCAGCTATCCCCACTAACTACAGGCCTATTACTACCGTCCCATTTCTCCTTAAAATCATTGACAGAGTAGCCTACCTCCAAATCCAAAACCATTTGGAGACGCACCAACTGTTAGGTACACGGCAATCTGGCTTCAGACCACTGCACGGTACCGAAACAGCCCTCATTGACCTCAAAACACAAATCGACGAGCTGAAGGATAAAGGTAATACAGCTATGCTCCTCCTCCTTGACCTGTCAGCGGCCTTTGACCTAGTGGATCACGTAGTATTACGCAACCATCTAGCGTCTGCCGCTCACTTCTCAAGTGAAGCTATAGCATGGGTACAATCCTTCCTAGCCAACCGTTCGATGAGAGTGTTCTCCCCTGTAGCAGCAGCGGACCCAATCCAGATCACTTGTGGTGTCCCACAAGGCTCTTGTGTCTCCCCGACTATGTATAATATCTTTACTAAGCCTCTCTTCGACAAACTTGACAAATTAGGGGTAACCTACACGAATTATGCGGACGATACGCAGATTCTCATACCTCTATCAGGCAACTTTGTCGAAGATACAGCTCTAGTAAACAAAATCTACCTCCTCATTCAGGCATGGATGGCCTCCCACGGCCTCTGCCTAAATGACGACAAAACTGAGATATTAATACTGGGTTCCGACTCCAACCTAAAAAAACTGAGCCCCAACTATCGTAATTTCAACATAGATGGCAACACAATCAAGGTGGCCACCGAGGTAAAAACCCTGGGCTTTTACCTCGATTCCACTCTATCCCTGAAAAAACAAGTTAACACCCTGGCATCCTCTACAGCGTACACTTGCAAATTAATCAGGACCTGTAGACCTTACCTCTCTAAAACCAACTGCATCATGCTTGCCAATGCATTAGTCATGTCCAAACTGGACTATTGCAATGCCCTCTATGCAGGTGCCAACAAATCCATCATAAATAAAATGCAAATCCTTCAAAACAACGCTCTTAGAGCAGCCCTTGACATACCCCGCAAAGCACATATCTCAACCATTAGGAAAGACCACCACTGGCTCAAAATTAGCGACAGAGTCCTGCTCAAGACACTTTTGCTTACCCATAAAGGGCTCAACAACACTGCTCCCCCCTACATCTCAGCCAGACTGACTAGAAAATCATCCAGGCACCATACTAGGGCTACTAACCACTACCTGCTCGAAACCCCTAGATTCAGACGCTCCAAAGCGGGCGGAGCAAGCTTCCCTGTCAAAGCTGCCCAGGCCTGGAACGCACTGCCCATTGCACTGAGAGCCAACTTACCCTACTCCAATTTTAGATGCAAGGTAAAAAACTGGCTCTGGACAAATGACAACTAACTCTCGTGGCACCCAATGACCACGATACCGTTGTCTAAAATGATTCTGTTCTCTTACCTATACCTTTACACTCCCTCAAAACTATAATATGCTAGTTTTTTTTTTTTTTCTTTCTTCCATACGGCGTGTATTGATATGTTCTTACTGCACTATTATGTTGTTTCTCGCCTATACTCTTTATGTAATCCAAGCTTAAGTAACCTTGTACCTGCTGCGCCTGGCTACCCCTGGGTTTTGTGCGCATTATCAAATAAACAATACAATACAATACAATACAATGTTGTTTTCTGTCCATGTGCAGGTGATGATGCTTTGGATGCAGAGGAGGAGATGGAAGAGGAGGATCTTGTATGTCAGTCCACCAGTGGATGGCATGGTTTTGTATACCATGAACATCCACAGGTGCTACAGACAATCAACAGTCAGTCGTGCTCCTGGCTCTTTCCCATCACTCCTCAAGCACACCCGTGGTCACCCTCTCCTCAAAATGCATTCTGTCGACCCCTCCTGTCTGGCTAACTACCACCTTATCTCCATTACCCCATTCCTGGGCAAACCCTTGAAGAAACTGGCCATTTCCGAGCTCATCCACCTCACTGAATCTGTTGGTTGTCTCCACAACCATCAGTCTGGCTTCAGAGCTGCCAGAGGCACGGAAACTGCTCTCCTCAACACCTGTGAAGACTTGCTCTCTAATCTCGATTCCAACGCTCCTTCCATACTTTTTGGCCTTTCCTCTGCCTTGACACAGTCAATCAATCCACCCTTATAAATCGTCTGCGTTATACCCTGGGCATCACAAACATAGCTCTGGACTGGTTAACCTTCTTCCTCTCGGACTGACCTTCCCATGTTCAACTGGGCCCTTTTCTCTCCTTCATCTCATTCTCCACCTGCAGTGTCCCTCAGGGCTATATCCTCGCATGTTGGCTTTTCAACATCTCCCTGGCCCCTCTATCTCCACCTTCTCTCCTAACTTGTGTTATGCTGATGACACACAGATCTCTTTCAAGCTTCCCTCCTCTGCCTCCTCCTCTTCCTGTCTCATTCCTACCTGCCTGTCTGCTATTCAGGCATGGTGCACCTCTAACAATGTCTGCCTTAATTCCAGTAAGACAGTAACTTTGCTGCATGTAAGATGGGGTGGATATTTATTGGACTGTGGGTTAACCATTGGGGTCGGTAAACTAGTTTTAGGTTGTGCTCCTTCAGTCCCATTCCTGACTGCCTCCATCAGCCAGTTTGTTGTTTCTATTTGGACTACTATAGTGGTGGTGCTAGTCTTGGCTTGAAGATCTTTGGGGGTATTTTTATTTGTTAAGAAATGTTGAGATTCCACCAATTTTAGATCCCTCAAAATCTGTGTTAAGGTTAAAATTTCAGTTTTAATATTAGGGAACTTGTGAAGTAATTGGGCGCAGTTACATCATTCATGAGTACAAATAAGACCAATGTTTCCTTCTCTGTAAGATTTAAAAGGACAAAACTCACCGACTTTTACCTCTCCCTCAAACATTTTCACTTATATAACATGATATTACTCCATATATTTTTCTTAAAACATTGCAGTTTGGTCACCTGTACACCTGTACACAATACATATTTCAGATGGTGTAATTACATACAAGCTTTGATGTTTTTGTGTTGTCACTCTGCACCCATCTTCATGGAATTTGCATAAAAACATTCATGTTTATGGTCCATGGTCTACATGTCACACCCAATAAGTCCACCATTTCTGACTGATGCCTTCATTTCAGTAATGTTATTACAGGAACTGGTGAAGAGCCCAAATCACTGGTTGGAGAGAGGAAGAGAAGCGCCTGCAGGCAAACCAGTTACACTACGACCTTTGCAGTATACACCAGCACGACCATCTGCAATAACGAAGAGACAAAACAGAAACAAATAGATATTTTACATGGACTGGAACATCAAATGCCTCAAAAGAACCATGTACCCTGTATCTCCTGCAACCATGTCTACCCATGGGATTTTCTGGATATTTCCAACAGGAGAGTTAGCATATCTGTGGTTGGCTGTACAAAGTCATACATCCCTAAAAGCAGGGTGATCTGGAATTATGTTTAATAGCCTGCTGCGTTCTTTGTCCCAGAGACTGTGTTTCGATTGTTAAAGAGTGTGCTGGGTGCAGACCTCTCAGACTGTGTTTGCATGTCAAGAAGGGTGGAGAGTCAAGTGTGTTGGAAGGTAGGTCCACCTTAGAGGCTGTTCATAGTGTGAAAAAGGGTGCTAGAAACCTGCAATTGTGTTTAGAGTTACAAGAGGTTATAGAGGATCAAAAGCATGGTTTCTGTTTGCAGCAAAGCAAAATATGTTGTACCCCGAGGTCTAGGTTCCCCAGCTAAAACTAAGCCAAGTAGCAAAAGACAAAGCCAAAAGAAAAGTGTGAACATAATGAACAAAGTAGAGCTTTCGCCAATATGGTTCAATATTTATAATAACAATCACCTGCACACACCTCAAAACGTAATCTATGCTGAATAATAGTGGTCTGATATTATTGTGTAAACACACAGTTCAAAATGCTCAATCCCTGCAAACTATCACCAGCCAAACAAGTGGCAAACAATGTATGCATGCAGTCCAGCTCCATATTTACTCTCGAAATGTTTCTTCCTTTCCTACATAGATACACAAATTAAAGTCATGTTGATAAATGTGCAGGTAGCATGAATTATTGGCATAAATGGTTGTACACTTTAAATGAAGGTACTCAAACCATCGTGTTTTTGCTTTTTATTCTAAACTTGACACTTAAGATTTTACTTCATCCGGTCTACTTCTATACCTTTATCCTACTTTGCCGTCTGTCCGCCTTTGCAGGAAATGTGATCATCATTATTTGGGACAATATGTTAATTATTGTTGTTTCAAATGAGGTTTGAATAATGCGATTTGACTGAGCACGGTGTGTTACATTTTCTTTTAGTTTCTGAGCTTGTGAACGTAGTAATTGTGATGGACTCATTGCGCATGCTGGCTAGAAATAAAGCGGACGTAACGCAAGCTCATCGGAGCATGCCGGGAACCTGAATGAACAAGACCCGTGGCCTGGGTATTCTTTTAAGGTCCGAGAGGCCGAGGCCTGCTAGCAGAGGTCCTGGGGGCATGATGCAGAGCATCACACTGGCACGAGGCTACTGGGTAGGGGCTGCATATTTCGATGCCAGAATTAATGTCTGTATCACTATTCCGACGACCTACCAGGAGCGCTACCCACACAGGAACGTTCTGTCAGCCATTTTATGCTATTGATGGTCGCGACCCAACATGTGGGGTGCTCGTGTGCCATCCACTCAATTGTAGAGCCCATGAGGGCTAATTCAAGCTAAGCAGGCCACAGGGGCCATCGGGAAGGGTCTGGGGGGCCCCAACACTTTAAAAAAAAAAAAAACATTTCTTTTGATACATGCAAAAAGTGCATGTCAAAGGACTGATCTTTCTGAACCCTCTAGTATAGAGGAATCTTTCTCCGTCTCCTTCCCGCTGGTGCCAGAGGAGGTGAGAGCCCATTATAGGTCACCTTGTTTCCATCTGAAGCAGCACCAACCCACACCACCAAGGGACACACCACAGCACAAAGGTGGGTACCTGTGTGACTTACGCACCTCTGTGATCCATTTCATCAGCGGATTTGCTGCCTTCACACAAGTGATAGGTGCCTGTGCGGTCCGTGGACATGAGTAACCCCGGAAATGGTGCTCAATGGGTGAATGCATCCCCACTGATCAGGGGGACGCCCAGACAACAAGGCATACTGGACCAATGCCAGAGTTCTACGCATCAGGTCTACGCGTGGTCCAAAATGGCTACTGCGGGTCGAGAAACTCGAAAGCCACAGTTGAGACGGATCATGAAGCGAAGGTGGCAACACTCCTCTACGCTGCAAGATATGAGGTACATCGCATCTTCATATACCTCCCTCCCACCGATGGCTCGTATCAGGCAGTGAAAGATTTGCTCAAGGAGCACTTCATACCGTTTGCAAACCAGGACTTCGAACGCTTTGTGATGTGCAGCGAAAAGCAACGTGAGGACGAATCACTTAACCAATTTTGCAGGCGGCTACATCAACTGGCCAGCACGAAGGAATGGTGCACAACCAGCTGCTACAAGGCTGTAGCTCTGGGAAACTACATCGACAAGTACTCCGTGAACCGGGGCTCTCACTGGCAGGCATCCTTGACATGGGGAGGTCCTACGAGCTTGCGTATTGCTGTGCCACCAAGATGGACGTTGCAATCAAATCGGTGAAGGGTTTAGGTTTAGTTTATTTGTAAAGCGCAACCAGGCCCAAGGGCAACCGGGCGCATAATCTTAGATACAGGTTACAATATATACAGTATGCACACACGGGCGTATATTCTTAGCTACACAGTTACAATTTATACAGTTTGCACATATACATTAAGAGTACATTATGGGGAATATACACAAATGCAGTATGTTACAAGTCAGCAAAAGCCTAAGTGCAGGTGCTTCACGCGTTCTGAGTGAATAGCCAAGATTTGGTATTGTTCTTGAAGGTTTGGAACGAGGGCTCAGTTCTGATGGGATCCAGCAATGAGTTCCAACGTTTGGAGGCTAGGACAGGCAAGCTCACCCCACCTGCTTTTTGGAGTTTGAACCTAGGCAAGATGAGGCTATGAGTTTGGGCTGACCTGGTTGGTCGTGTGGAGGTGTGTAGTGTGAGACGAGAGGAGAGGTAGGGTGGGGCTTTGTTGTCCAGGCATTTATGAGTCAAGGCTAGAGTTTTCAAGGCGATTCTTTGTATTACCAGGAGCCAGTGTAGATCAGATCTGACGTTAGAGATATGAGAACATCTGGGAATATTGAGGGCTGCCCTTATGACATTGTTCTGGATAGTTTGCAGTTTGTTGATGTTAGATTGGCTAGTCCCCAAGTAGAGGGCACTGCAGTAGTCGATTATAGACATAATGAGTGTTCTGGCAAGGGTGATACAATTCTGGGGGTGCAGGAAAGGTCTGCAGGCGGTAATAAGTTTGCAGGTATAAGCTGATGCTGATCTTACTGCATTTGTTTGTCTGTTCAGAGATAGAGCACAGTCCAAGTAAACACCTAGAGTTTTAGTATCTTTAGAGACCTTGATGTCATTACCGTCAATGGTAAAAGATTTGAAGGCTTGGTCCAGTTTGTTCAGATGCTGAGTTGATCCTAGTAATAGAATCTCAGTCTTGTCGTTGTTTAGACATAATTCGTGTTGTGCCATCAGGCCTGGATGACCAGATAGACGTCATTTAAGGATTTGGTATCAGCTGTGTAGTCACCAGCGATGGGGATGAGTATCTGGGTGTCATCCACATAGTTAGTGTAGGAGACACCCAGATAGTCGAGCACATCAAAAAGGGGTTTGGTAAATACGTTGTAAAACGTAGGTGATACACAAGAGCCTTGGGGGACGCCGCAGTGGATAGGAGCAGTTTCAGCCGATGCAGTGGGCGAGAAGACCTGCATGGACCTGTTGCTTAGGAAGGAATGGATCCAAGCACTAGCAGAGTCCGAGAAGTGAGCCGCAGATTTGAGATGTTGGCAGAGAATTTGGTGGTTAACCAGGTCAAAAGCCGCGGACTGGTCAAGGAGGAGGAGTAGCGCTAACTTCCCATTGTCCTTTAGAGTCTCCGTCTGAGTTTTCAAGTCAATCAAGGCTGTTTCGGTTCCATGTTTGGGACGGAAGGCTGATTGTCTTAGCCCCAGGGGATTGTTAGATTCAAGATAGTCTTGGATCTGAAGGTATGCTGCCCGATCTAGGATCTTGTGCAGGAATGGGACCGTAGTGATTGGTCTAAAGTTGGTCGGAATGTTAGGGTCAAGGGATGGTTTTTTAAGTAGTGGGATCACCCAGGCGTCCTTGAGGTTGTCAGGGACTGTGCCAGTTTTGAACGAGGCGTTTATGAAAGCTGTGATAAATGGGGCTAAATCATGGGCGTCTGCCTTGATGATAGGTGCCGGGCAAGGGTCACCTTGGCAGTTAGAGGGTTTAAGTTTGTTTATGATTCCTTCTACTTCAAGGGTGGTGAGAGGGGAGAAGGCGAACGGTTTAAAGGTCAAGTTGGTTTGGCCGGCATTTGCTGTAGGGATGGTGAGGGGTTGGTATGACTGTAGAGACTGTTGTTTAACTCTGATTTTATTTTGGAGGGTTGCAATTTTGCATAGTTTGTATATTATTGCACCAATTGCTATCTTTAGTGCAAGAGTCGGGGGGTGCTGCAGGAGTCTCAAGTTCCTTGAGGATGTTGAATAGCTCCTTAGTATTCGATTGTGCTAACAGAATACGGTTATTGTAAGATTATTTTTTGGCCTGGAGTATGGCTTCTTTGTAGTTGAGAGTAGCTAGGTAGAGACTGTCCTTGTGGATGTCAGATGGGTGACTTTTCCAACGTGCCTCTGCCCTACGTTTCTCTTTGCGTAACACTCTGAGCTGTGGTGTGAACCACGTGTTGAGGTGCGCATGCTGTTTGGGTCTCCTAAGTCTGACTGGAGCGATAGAGTTTATGGCTGAGAGCACTGCCTGGTTGTAGGTGTCGGCTAGGATAGTGGGGTCTGAACAGGAGTCAGTGACATTGTTGAGAGAGGGGAGGATGAGGGGGAGTAACTTTTCAGGGGTTACGTTCTTTTTGTTTCTAGTGGGATGGCTGGAGCGACAGGAGGCGTAGGTAGGTGAGCTGCTTCAATGTTGAAGGTGATGATGTGATGGTCTGACCAGGCACAAGAGGTATTAGAGAGTAAGCTAATATTGCAGTTAGTGTCACTTAACCAATCTAAGGAGCGCCCTTTGATGTGAGTGGGTTCTTGTATATGATGGGAGAAACCTAGATCTGTTAGAGTATTGGCGAGGTTTGTGCCATTGGGTGGACGGCGAACACCGGCCCGTCACGTCTCCGGTGGTCCCAGAAGAAGGTGAACATATCACAGCCTTCTCCAAATTGTGTGTACGATATCCGACATACAAGTGACTGTCCAGAAAAAGAGAGAGTGTGTGGGTGCTGTGGAGCTGCAGGGCATTTCGCTAGAATGTGCTGGGCTGCTGCCTCGACTGCAATTCCCAGGGGACTGAGCAGGGTGACCAGTGCTGCCCCACGCAGACAGAGGAACGTAGCTGTGGTGGAACAGGAGCTCCAAGACCTGGAGATTCAACAAGAAGAAGAAGAGGATGAGGAGGTCTTCTTCATTTCGAACATCAACTCAGCGAAAAGAAAAAGGAGGCAACTCAAGTGCACAGTGACAATATGTGGGACTTCGACTCTGGTGCCAATAGACACAGGCGGTGCAGTATGCGCACTGGCAACACACCATTATGAGACACTCCCAGGACCACCATCGCTAGACCAGACTAGTGTCAGAATATACTCATTTGGGGGGTCAGTCCACTTACCCTGCTAGCAGTATTTGTAGCGCAAGTAACTTACACCAACAATACCATCAGAGCACAGTTCTTTGTGACGGACGTCAGCCCGCACTCACTCTTGAGCTGTGCCGAATTGTAGGCATTAGACATTGTGCACTTTGCGCTCTCAGTATATCAAGCAGATATCAGAGACGTCATTGAAAGGTTTGCGGACATCTTTCGGGGCATTGGAAAGCTAAAAGGGGAGCCCATCAAATTGCATATTGATGAAACAGTGCACCCAACAGCACTAAAACATCAGTGCATACCTTTCCACCTGAGAATGCAAGTAGAAAGAGACCTGAAAAACCTGGTGGACTCAGACATAATTGAAAAGATAGATGGCCCGACACCATGGGTGTCCCCCATTGTAGTGGCGCCAAAACCTAAACAGCCAGGATCCATTCGCATCTGCGTGGACATGAGGCTACCCAACCTTGCCATAAAATGTGAAAGACACCTCACGCCAACACTGGACGACCTGGTCAGGGAACTACAATGAGCCAAGGTATTTTCCAAACTCGATCTGCGATCTAGATATCACCAGCTAGAATTGCACCCGGACTCATGTTTTATAAAGACATTAACAACTCAAAACGTCTATACCAATACAAGCGCCTGAGCTTCGATGTCTCCTCAGCAGCAGAAGTCTTCCAAATTGTCATTAGAGGTGCCCTCGCTGCCTTAGAAGGCATCATAAACTTGAGCAATGATATATTGGTATATGCTTCCTCAGAGACTGAGCACATGGCCAGGCTGGAAAAGACATTGGAAAGAATCAGAAACCTAGGCCTAACATTACACTGGCAGAAATGTGAATTTCTCAAGGATCGCATAGAATTTTTTGGTTTCATCTTCCACTGAGACGGCATCTCTCCAGACGTGCAGAAGGTGAAAGACATTCAGTAGTCAAAACCACTGGAGAATCCCTCTGAGGTTAGAAGCTTCCTTGGCAAAACACTTAGCCTCTGCAGCCCACTTCTCTTGCGATGCTATAACCTGGGTTCAATCTTTTCTCGTTAACAGAACCATACAAGTTTTCTCCCCATCTGACTCAGCAGACCCTATCAACATTAAATGCGGTGTCCCACACCTTGTGTTTCACCTACCAAGTACAATATTTTTACCAAGCCTCTATTCGACAAATTGGACAGACTGGGTGTCACTTACACTAACTACGATGATGACACTCAGATCCTCATTCCCCTTTCGGGCAATTTACGGCCTTGGTAAATGAAATATACTCTCTCATTCAAGCATGGATGGCCTCCCATGGCCTTTGCTTAAATGACGAGAAAACTGAAATTATGATCCTCAGTTCCATAGCCAACTTAAAGAAACTAACCCCCAACTATGCCTCATTCAACATAGACGGAAACACTATGAAAACAGTAAAAGAGGTCAACACCTTGGGTTTCTATCTAGACGCTACCTTAACCCTAAGGAAGCAGGTGAACCCAGGAGACTACCTGTCGCGTCACCCCAGGTGTGGCAGTAATCAGGGAACAAAGTCATTCTGGGACTGCGAGGACCATGTTCATCTAATAGTGGACGCAGCCCTGCCGGTGGCCCTGACACTGGAAGAAGTGGCAGATGCATCACACGAAAATTCATGCTTTCGGCTCACCGAACAGGCCGTTGTTAGCGGTAACTGGAAGTCAACTCTAGCGGATGTGTCCTACCAAATCAAAGATACTCAATGCGAGATCCAGCAACTATGGCGAGTCCGACACAAACTCTTGAGGTCGGCAGAAGGCTTGATACTATGAGGGCGACAGATTGTGATACAGAGAAGGCTGGTTGTGAGAGTGAAGGAATGGCCCAGTGTGGCCACCAGGGCACCTCCAAGACCAAGGCGAGGCTGCGCTCCAAGGAGTGGTTACCGGGGCTGGAGCAGAAGGTTGACGAACATGTGAGCAAGCGCATCTGGTGCCAGGCGGCTGCCCCTGTCGACAAGGAACCCTGCATCGAGTTGATGGATTGAAGCAGCAGCCTGTGGGACACAGTGCATGTAGATTACGGGTTAACAGGGAGAGGGATGTACTTTTTGGTGTTGATGGACCAATGGTCAAGATACCCAGAGGTGGAACTAGTGGACACCACATCTTGCCAACAAACAATCCAGGCAAAGATTTCCCCGAGTAATATGCTCACGGGAGAAAATTTGCAGAATTCATGAGTGACTGGGTATCATGCACAAGAAAGTGACACCAGGATGGGCGAGAACAAATGGAGAGGCAGACCGCTTCATGCGCACGCTGAACAAAATATTTTACATATCGCAGGGACAAGGAGGTGAATTGAAAAGAAATGTGTACCAGTTCCTAAAGGAGTATCGGTCGACCCCCCACCAATCCACGGGCGTACCTCCAGCCGAGGCTTTGTTTAAGAGATACCCGAGATGGCTTATTCCTGAGACCGATGGCCGACCATCGGGTGTCATCGATGACCAGAAGACAGTTCAGGAAAGGCAGGTGCATAATAAGAAGGAAAACGCCAGGCGCTGGCTGAAGCCTCCGAATATTGAAGTGAGCGACTTGGTCTTAGTGAGAAACCTGCATCCAAAAGGGAAACTCTCCCTCAACTATGAACCCACTCCCATGGAGGTTACCCACGTAAAAGGGTCCATCGTGACTGCTGTCGACCAGCGAGGGTCGGTAACGAGGAAGTCATACTTCTTCAGAAAAGTTGCCGGAGAAGGACAACAACCCAAGCCGGCAGTGGAAACGTCCCCGGCCCTAGAGATGCACAGGGAACAAATCCCTGAAGAAGACACAGGTGATCCCGAAGGAGGAGGACACTGTCGAGATAGAGAGCAAATTGATGAGGAGACAAGGGAGAGGTACCCGCGCCGGGAAGGCCGGAGGTCTCAGACGAGGTTCAAGGATTACATCATGTAGCCAAGGTAATGCAAATAGATAGTTAAAAGTGTTTGACCACGTTGGGCCCTCCATACTGTTTTGATATGCCTTTACAGGTCTGTATGTCACGGTGACAGCAAGTTACAGAGAATTATGTTTTATCTTTTGTTATGAAGGAGGGATGTGACAGAGTCACGTAAGCACAACGGCGGTGCTCGCCATCGCGCATGCAGGCTAGAAAGAAAGTGGGCGTACCCCGAGCTCATCAGAGCGTGCCAGGAACCTGAACGAGCAAGACCTGTGTCCTGCGTATTATTTTAAGTTACGAGTAGGAGAGGTCGAGGCTTGCTAGCAGGAGTCCCGGGGGCATGATACAGAGCATCACAGTAATGGATATAAGTTCAGTTTATTTTTTAATAAAAGAAAGCATGCCACAATAACACTCTGAACCGGGACCCTGATTCAGAAAAGCGGCCGCCAGCCACAAGATTGGACAAGAAAAACGCTTGCTGCTTCAAGTAGCCATTGTAGTGAATCTGATTTAAAAATGGAGCCTCTGCAAACACATGCCTTCTTGCATCCTCCTCTCTCTATGAAACTACCGGGTCTGTGCCTGCCTCTCAACCAAGCTTTGCCACACTGAGTCCACGTGGGTGGCTGGCTGGGGTTAGCCTCGCACCCGCTTGGATGCAAGGCGTGCGTGCATGAAAGTCCCAGTTCTTCAATGGTGCGTTACTTGCTTTGAATGTTTTACCACTCCTCCAGCATGCCAGATATCCTCACGTTGTGTGCGGTCTCTGAAATTGTCTTATGTTTTTCAGCTTGGCAAATCGTTTAAATCTTGCTATTGCAGTGTTACAATTTAGCAGCATTGCAACAAAAAAAGGAAAAAATAAATATTTAAACCGAGTTTGAATTAGCTTCATTTGTGAATCTCAGAAGGATGGAAGGCTGAGTCAGTCTTGTAGAGATGCAAACGTGTGACTTTCAAATTAAACACAGATCACGGCAGCGAGTAGAGACTGGCTAATCTGACCAGCTTCTAATTTCCAAACCAGCATTAATGATACGTGCCTAATATAAATCTATTTACTAAAAAACATACTCAAATATAACTATAGATTAAAATCACAAGAGTAGGAAAACGTGCATGTCTATTGAACCCGTTATTTTAACTACTTCAAATACCACACACAAACACAGACAATCTTTCTCTTCTCTCTCTCTAAGAGGAGTGATCAATCTGGAGCAAAGTGTGGGCTTCAGTACGAGGACGGCGGCATCCCGCCGGTGTTACCAGCGGGTTACCGCTGTCCGCATAGCACCAAATCCACCGCCAAACTTCCCAGTGCCACTGGGACATTACAAGTCCCGGAAGAGCGAGGAGTCAGGCAGCAGATTTGCTAAGTCCCCATTCCTGTGGAGTCCCATAGGACCATTGGACTCCACAGAAGCACCAGCACGGTGCTGGTGCTTCTGAGACAACTCTGTCTTCCGGGGATGTTGCGCCCGGCGCTCAGAGCTGCCGGGCGTAAAGGCCCCAGAAGGCAGAGTTGTAGTGTGGCGGTCCGGAAAGGGTGCAAGTACATTTCGATTGGCACTCTTATTTCCGCACCGCCACACTTACAATGAGACCCCAGTATCAGAAAGGTTACTGATAGAGATGCAAAGAGATAGGCCATCATTACGAACTAGGATCCTATGGTAATTTCGTAAAAATTGTTTATCATTAGCACATATTGTAATTGCAGAAAATGAACAAAATTGCAAGCTGTGACTATTCAGCATTATTAAGAAGAGCTCCATTTCTGCCGGTGGTAATTATGCTGGTGATATTTCCACAAGGGAATACGTTTAACATAATGCTGTTATAATTTCTATGATTCTCTCCCAAATTCAGAATATTTTGATGTAAAAAAGGTGGTAAAATAGCGCAGTGGGTTGAGCGCTTGCTGCTGCAATCTATGTGTGATCTGCAGTTTGCAGGTTCAAATTCCAGCAAGGCCAACCCAGACTTACATCCTTCCAAGGTTGATAAATGAGTACCAACTTCGGTTGGGCTGCCTGCCGGTGATGCATGTACATATGCTCTGTGTACAGTGCCTAGGCATAGGAGCAATATAAATAACAAATCATTTTCATTAAATCAGTTACCACAAATTTTGCAGCTACGACCAAATGCATTTAGAGGTCTATAGTTAGAGCGACATCTCTCCTCTCCTTCCTTATTCACAAAAGATGCCTGCATAGACCGATAGGCAGGTTAAGCTTAAACATCTTGTTATTTAAGAAATAATTTTCTCCACCCGACCAGTGCACCATCTTAAATGGACCAGCTCCGTACAAGACCAGCTGTTTATGTTTCTTTGTTGTCTGGAGACAGTTGTTTCTCATTTGTGCAGTGGCATATAACAAGAAAAGTTTGACATGCAGGACCTCATTGTGTCATGTCCACGCGTACGATCGGTCCACGACCATACGCGTATAGCCCTTTAAGAACGCTGCAGCCAGGTGCCTGGAAGTTGGCATGGCAACGCTGGCGTCCTGTCCTTTCCTGTTCCTGGTACCGTCAACGTCGAGTAGCATGTAACGTCGTCATATGATCTGTATTTAAGCACCTCCCACTTGTTGCCCAGTGCTTCTGATTTGTATTAGTGGCGTTACAAAAGTTGCTTGTGTATTTCCTTGTTTCCTTGCCCTTGTTTTCCCCACCTTGCTTCTGGAACTCTTGTGCCTTGACCCAGACCGTTTATTGGATTTTCGTCTTGGATTGCCCCTTGCTACGCGCCTGCTGGATCTGTGTTATGACCATGGAAAGCTAACGGAACTGCCTTGTCTCGGCCCCTCTTGTTTTGCCGCTCTTCGATCACGACCATTTCTGAACAGTGCTTTTCTTCATCTGCTGAACTTGGAATGTTATGAACTTCGGATACCTGGGATTTTGGGATAATTTGGAACACTGACTTCTGCACACGGACTAGAGACTGCCTCAGTGTACTTAGGCGTCCTCGTGCCGTCGGGTCAGGGTGTGCTTCTTTTCCCCTGGAAACCGGACCTGTCCCATCTTGCCTCTCTGCTTGGAACTTCCAAAGACTGCACAGACTTTACTATGGTAAGCCCGTAAGGGGTTTCATGTTCTTGATTTAGCCTTGGATAAGGGGAGGGGGCTAGATATGTATTGACTAGGACAGCTTCGGTACTACCATTTATGCATCTCGTCTAACTGTATACCATTGCAAACTACGTTTTGGGTTCCGAAAGAGTGGTTGTCCTGCATATGCACATTGTGATTAAACCTCGCACTTCACTTGTAGGTTCACTGTGTTTCCTGTCCTGCGCATCTCGTGTTGCATTCTCGACACCGGCTTCTACGACATTGATCCTGTGGAAGCACTCTCCTAGTGCAACACCTGGGTCTCATCTGGTATCCTTTCTGTCCTCTGATTTGCTGCTCTGGTTGTCTGATTACAACACCAGAGGGGTACATCAGGTGGAAGAACTCGTCCACTACACTACGTGGGCAACTCGGACCTTGACATAATCAGAAGCCTCACTATGGATACCAATGAGGCATAGGCCACTATTATGCAACTAGTGGCAGATTTGCATAACGATATGACGGTGGCTCATACAGCTTCGCAACGTCGCATAGACGAGTTGCAAGCAGGTTTTCAAACCCTTGGGGCCGAAGCTCCCGCCCCAGCTATCGCTACCGGCTTGGGTGTGGTGCCTCCACAACAGGGTACTGGACCTGTTTATATGACCGCCCAGTTTCCCTTAGCCCCACCGGAACGCTTCAATGGAGACCCCAAGGCTTTCCGAACCTTTTTGAATCAGTGTAGGCTGCACTTTCTGTGCCGCCCTGCCTCCTTCCCGGATTCTACTACTAAGGCAGCATTTCTGTTGTCTCACTTGGGGGGAACGGCAGCTGCCTGGGCTAATCCGTTACTGGAGGAAGGGAGTCATCTTCTCTATAACTGTTGTGCCTTGATCGATGCTATGAGTCGAGTATTTGACACACGTTACGCCACACAGACTACTGATCTAGAACTACTTGGTCTTCAGCAGGGAAACATGTCCCTATTATCGTATTTAGCCAAGTTCAATCAGCTTGTGGCGGAGACAGGGTGGCCCCAAGAGAAGAAGGACTCTTTGTTTTATAAAGGCTTATCAGACTCCCTTAAGGACACTCTGGCTACAGTACCCGTAATACCCACGGCTTTCAACAAACTGTTGGATTTGGTTCTACAGATCGATTCTCGGCAGGCAGCTAGGAAGGGAGAAAAGAGAGGGACACCTCCAGTTGTCCCTGCAACCCCTCTACCTGCTCCTGGATCCACAGAGCCTATGCAGATAGGGGCAGTTAGGGCCCCCTTTATCCGCCGAAGTCAGGGAACATCGGAGAAAGAATGGTTTATGTTACTATTGTGGATCATCGGACCATTTGCTTCGAGAATGTCCTAAAAAACCCACTAAGAAACAGGGAAACGCCAAAACCCAGTGACTGAAGGGATCCAGACGCCGGGTGGTTCCTCTGTTGGTCCCCATTATATAGCCCCTACTGCTTGTCGGTTTCTCTTTCGGCTGTTGAACTTGAGAAACTTGATGTGGTGGTGATTTTGGATTCAGGAGCTACGGGAAACTATGTGGATGCTTCTTATGCCAGGGAACTGGGTTTACCAGTGGTTCCCAAATCATGTCCTGCAGAGGTGAACGCAGTTGACGGTTCTTCGCTAATATCTGGTCTGGTAACAGAACGTACGACCGATCTTGTCATGACTACGGAGAGTGGCCATCAGGATGTCATAACGTTCGATCTGATAGCTGCACCACAGTTCAAGATTATTCTAGGTGTACCTTGGTTGAGGTTGCACAACCCCTCTGTGGATTGGCATTCTGGAGAGATTAGTTTTTTCTCTGACTATTGCGGAAACAATTGCTTAACAACCCACTTAAACACTGTCAGTCCGAGTCAGATACTCTCAGAAAATGTTCATACCGTAGGGGCGGTTACTAACACTGTACTTCCTCCTATGTATAAGGAATATTGGGATGTCTTTGACGCCCGCGGGGCAGATGTGCTTCCACCGCACCGACCTTATGACTGCCCAATTGAGCTTGTCCCCAGAGTCAAGATTCCGTCCGAGCGTATATATTCCCTGACCCCAAAGGAGGATTTAATATTGAAGGAGTACATTGAGAAGTCCCTGAAGTCTGGCTTCATACGACCTTCACGTTCACCTGCTGCCTCCCCTATGTTCTTTATCCCCAAAAGAGAAGGGGATCTCCGCCAATGTATCGACTACAGGAAACTAAATGCGGTCACTGTCCGGAATCAATACCCCATTCCTTTGATTTTGGTCTTATTAGACCAATTGGGTTCAGCTAAGCTCTTCACTAAACTGGATTTGAGGGGGACATATAACTTGGTGCGTATACATCAGGGTGACGAGTGGAAGACCGCCTTCAAGACCAGGTATGGTCTTTTTGAGTACTGTGTCATGCCCTTTGGCCTATGCAACGCTCCGGCGACAGTCCAATATTTCATCAATGAGATTTTTCACGACATGTTGGACCAGTACCTAGTTGTTTACTTAGACAACATATTGATCTTCTCGCTATCTATCTCCACTCATGTCACTCATGTTTCTAGTGTGCTCCAAAGATTAAGAGAAAATAACCTATACGCCAAATTGGATAAGTGCATGTTCCATGTGTCCGAAGTGGAATTCCTGGGCTATAATATCACTAGACAAGGGATACAGATGAGTCAGTCTAAAGTAGCAGCCATATTGGATTGGCCCTGCCCTAACACACGAAAAGCCCTGCAATCATTTCTAGGTTTTGCGAATTTTTTATCGGCGTTTTGTCCATGGGTTCTCTGCTATTGTGTCTCCGCTTACGGAAATAACCAGCAGCAAGCGCAAGTTTAAGTGCAATCAGGAGGCTCAACAGGCCTTCGAGACCTTGAAATCCGCTTTCACCTCGGCACAAGTGCTCCAGCATCCAAACCCATCCCTGCCATTCATCGTGGAAGCCGATGCTTCCGACATTGCCCTAGGAGCAATCTTGTCACAACATTGCCCAGAGACTGCTGGTTTGCACCTGGTTGCCTACCATTCCAGAAAACTCACACCCTATGAGAGAAACTATACTATCACTGAAAGGGAACTTTTGGCCGTTAGAGATGCCTTTATGGTATGGAGACATCATCTCCTGGGCACCCCTGAACCGGTCCAAGTGTTCACTGACCACAGGAACCTTTTAGCCCTTCAATCAGTGAAATGTACCACGGCACGCCATGCTAGATGGCATGGGTTCTTTGCCATGTTCAATTTTACCATTACTTATCGTCCGGGATCTTTGAATTCCAAGGCCGATGCCCTCTCTCGTCTCCATGGAGTTTCCGAACCATCCAATCTTCAGGGTGTGCTGTTGTTACCGAATCAAGTAGTGTGTGGGTGTACGTTATGTCCCTCTCTAAAGGCTTCGATCCAGAAATGGGTCTACACCAGTCCTCCAGAAGTCTCTACCCACGGATTGGAGATCATCTGTTTTTTGCCATACAAACAGGGAAAGCTCTATCTACCTGATTCAGACACACGGAATACAGCCTTGCAATGGTGCCACGACTCTGCTCTGGCTGCGCATCCGGGAATTCAGAAAACCCTAGACCTTTTGAGAAGATGGTGGTGGTGGCCTTCTATGGCTCGGGGCATTAAGAATTATGTAGCCTCCTGTGCTGTGTGTGCTCAGTGCAAGCATCAATGTGGTAGACCCGTGGGTTTGTTGCAGCCTATGCCTTTACCCGACACTCCTTGGAAAATTATTTCTATGGATTTTGTTGTGGAGCTTCCATTGGTCGAGGGGTATGACACTATCTGGGTCGTTATCGACTATTTCTCCAAAAGGGCACTTTTTGTACCCTGTCGTGGTGTACCAACTGCTCCAACACTGGCCGAACTGTTCTTGAGGAACGTGTTTCGATTATTTGGTCTGCCTTCGGTAATAATTACGGACCGCGGGTCCCAATTCACTTCCCGTTTCTGGAAAGCCTTGACCATGACCTTGGGTATTGATGGCAGATATTCCAGCGCTTACCATCCCCAGACTGATGGTCAAACCGAGCGGTTAAACGCCACCATGGAACAGTATCTACGTTGCCTTACCTTTCAACGTCAAGATACGTGGGTTTCTGTTCTCCCCATGGCAGAATTCGCCTATAACAATTCATCACATGCCACGACACGCTTGTCCCCCTTCTTTGCCCTCTATGGACAACATCCTCGCTCCTTGCCTAGTATTACTGATCTGCCTCCACACAATCCTGCGGCCTTTGGATGCCTGCGAAAACTATCAGACAATCATATCTTTGTTAGAAAACAGCTACTGCAGGCCCAGCTTCGGACCAAAATGTATGCTGATGCACGCCGTACCCCGGCCCCGGAGTATCTTCCGGGCATGAAGGTGTGGTTATCTGCAAAAAACCTGCGCATTCCAGGCCGAAAAACCCTGCTGCCTCGGTTTGTGGGCCCCTACAAGGTTTTACAAGTTATCAATCCAGCCGCTATCCGCTTGGACCTTCCCTCTACATGGAAAATACACCCGGTGTTTCATGTATCCTTGGTAAAACCATGTTACCCAGCGACCAGACTGCCTTCGCGCCCTCTGCCTATCAAGGTACAAGGGTCAAATGAATACGAAGTGGCAGCGATCTTGGATACCAAAGTTCAACGGGGCAGACGCCTCTATCTGGTCGATTGGAAAGGGTACGGTCTGGAGGATCGTACCTGGGAACCTACAGAAAACATCCATGCCCCTGTTCTTCTGTCACGTTTCTGGTCCGCCCGGCGGGTGAGGGTTCCTTTGAGGGACGATACTGTCATGTCCACGCGTGCGATCGGTCCATAACCATACGCGTATAGCCCTTTAAGAACGCTGCAGCCAGGTGCCTGGAAGTTGGCATGGCAACGCTGGCGCCCGTCCTTTCCTGTTCCTGGTACCGTCAACGTCGAGTAGTACGTAACGTCATCATATGATCTGTATTTAAGCACCTCCCACTTGTTGCCCAGTGCTTCTGATTTGTATTAGTGGCATTACGAAAGTTGCTTGTGTATTTCCCTGTTTCCTTGCCCTTATTTTCCCCTCCTTGCTTCTGGAACTCTTATGCCTTGACCCGGACCATTTATTGGATTTTCGTCTTGGATGGCCCCTTGCTACGCGCCTGCTGGATCTGTGTTATGACCATGGAAAGCTAACGGACCTGCCTTGTCTCTGCCCCTCTTGTTGTGCCGCTCTTCGATCACGACCATTTCTGAACAGTGCTTTTCTTCATCTGCTGAACTTGGAATGTTATGAACTTCGGATACCTGGGATTTTGGGATAATTTGGAACACTGACTTCTGTACACGGACTAGAGACTGCCTCAGTGTACTTAGGCGTCCTCATGCCGTCGGGTCAGGGTGTGCTTCTTTTCCCCTGGAAACGGGACCTGTCCCATCTTGCCTCTCTGCTTGGAACTTCCAAAGACTGCACAGACTTTACTATGGTAAACCCGTAAGGGGTTTCTTGTTCTTGATTTAGCCTTGGATAAGGGGAGGGGGCTAGATATGTATTGACTAGGACAGCTTCAGTACTACCATTTATGCATCTCGTCTAACTGTATACCATTGCAAACTACGTTTTGGGTTCCGAAAGAGTGGTTGTCCTGCATCTGCATATTGTGATTAAACCTCGCACTTTGCTTGTAGGTTCACTGTGTTTCCTGTCCTACACATCTCGTCTTGCCTTCTCGACACCGGCTTCTACGACATTGATCCTGTGGAAGCAGTCTCCTAGTGCAACACCTGGGTCTCATCTGGTATCCTTTCTTTCCTCTGATTTGCTGCTCTGGTTGTCTGATTACAACACCAGAGGGGTACATCAGGTGGAAGAACTCGTCCACTACATATGTGGGCAACTCGGACCTTGACACATTGAATGCTTTCTTTTGAGTTCATACTGAGCCTACAACATACATAGTGGATTCATGACAGGCCAAGACCCATCTGTGCTGCACACAAATTCTTCAAACGCATGGGCATAGACGTGCATGTTTCCCTACGCATGGACCATGTGGCAGACTGCAGACTTGAGATCTTCCAGCTGGGACCCATACATTGTTGTGTAGTCCAAGCTATCATTGGTTAGCTAGTTTGTCTACATGGTAGGCAACAAATCAGGTCTCTTAAGATAAAGGAGGAACCCCGGGTGTGACTCATTAAACAAATGTCTGAGTGCTGCCTCTATCTAGTCCCGGGTATGGGTTGACTGTGAAGCAACAAGGGACATAGGGGCAGGTCTGATTGCTTAGGAAGAAACTGAAAGGGGGGATTACTTCCAGTGGTTAAAAGCGAATTTAATCATTAAGAATTTGAAAACATCATACATTAAATTCACTAGAATTGCATAAAAAGCAAAGCTTCAATTGGTTTCTCAATGGTTAAACACATTTCCAAATTACCACATGTGTGGCCAGGGTATCTTTGCAACATAAGTTATACATTTAGTTGTATCCTAGTTTTCAAACATTTTGAAACAACATAGGGTTTTTGCATATACTTCTGCAGTCATTTTCATTGATTTATCACTGCCTTCTAATTAGACAGTACAATATCTCAACATGCTTCAGTTCACAAAAAAGGTACTAAATCCAGAACATTTGTCAGGAGAGAAACCCTGGTTAATGTAGAAACGTTTAGACTACGCTGGGGTCGGAGTTGAGGGACCAGCGTGCAATGTTTTATGTTCCTTTCCCTATCAGACAAAGACAAAACAAAGATCAAGTGTTCACTACTAATTCTCAAAAACTCAATCTGACTCTGTTGATGAGTATCTCAGCTAGATAGGTATGTAATTACATGTGTCAGTGTATTTAGAGGGTGGAGCCAAGCATAATTGCTGGAGGTAGGTACACTGTACGTCCTTCCTTGTGCCTATTTAATAGAAAAGCAGATATTAGGTCTGCCTTTCCCTTCGCTAAAAACATTGCCTGAGTGATGAACCCCCACATGCTACACAAGACAATGGCCCTTCTAGTGTGGAGCCTGTATTAGTAAGGTGCTTAAAAACTCACTGTTAGGAAAGATTCCATAATTGTAGGTAATTTTCCTTCATGTGGCACCCCCAAACTTTTTGCTGTTGTTTTACACCCTGATCTAGACTTTGCCAGGGAAGCGCAACCTTCCGCCGCACTCCTCTGGGCTTTCGCTCAATTCTTACGGGGAAAATGACATGCCCTTAAGACAGTCAGTACCGGGAGACTTCATTTCCCTTAGTCCTTTCCTCATGTTGCAGCTTTTGAGCAACATGAAACAAGAGTGCACCGTAACTTACATTACTGCGCTCTTGGGTCTCTAGTCATTCCAAAGGCCCTAGAAACTATTGCTGGACTTATTATGGAATGTGCAAGTGTGTGACGGATGGGATTGGTGGCAGCTATAGTTTCTTTGTGTTTTGAACCCCTTTTTGCCATGTTAACCGCGCTTCCCGCGTTTGGCCCAAATGGGTGGCCTTGCCTCCAAAATGGCCATGCCACGAGGTTCTTTGTCCTGTCCGGTGACCGTCTTGCCCCTTCACCTTCCCCCAGGTCGAGCCGACCCAGGGCAGTGCTTATTTGGTCATGCACTTTCCCGCGAAACACAACGCTTTCACGGGCGTCTGCATGCCTTGTATGTGCCTCCAGGATGTGGGCTGGGATGTCTGTTCCCAATACACATCCTGGGTGCCAGAGAGTCTAGAGTGTCCTGAATGCCTTGGACCACCGTGGTCCATGATAGATCCACGTATGGTCTGAGTGTTTGTGAGCAGATCTCCCATTGGGCCCTCTCCGTTTTGGCGCGAAGGGAACTTTGGATAAGAGGAGGCTGAAAAAGCCACTACCATGTCGATCTCCTGAGTTCTCACGAAGAAAGGATAAGGAGCCAAGTATCCTGCAACTAAGAAGCTAAGTCGAGGAATCGCTGGTGACCCGCTGAAGGTTTGGCACCCTGCACTACTGTCGTCCTGCGAGACCACTCTGCCTCTGATCGAACGAGAACGTCTGCAATTGTGCTTTGACCCTTTAGAATAGTGGGAACAACTATTCTCGGCATCTTCACCAAATCATGTACGTAAGCCTTCGGAAGCGTCCCTGGGCCATCCAGTGGACTGACCAGCCTACACAGGAACCTTGCTCTGTCACAACCACCTGGCTTACTGCTAATCCCGTGTCCTCGGCACTCTCACACGATTTGTACACTTGCCGTTCCCAGGTCTGAAGTGAGACGTGTGCTTTGGGACCGGAATACACGCAGTTGCCAATTTGCCCAGCTGTGGTAACAAACCTGTGCGTGTTTGCTGCATCTGGGACACCCTTGACCCTGACTCCTGCTGTCGCGGAATCTACACAGCGTCGAGACGTCCCTCTGATCGTATCTGAACCTGCCCGTACCGAAACGGAACCAGAGAAACCTGGGTCTGCCTGCATCGGGGACCGGTGAGTAGTCAATACCCTAACCGGTCGAGCTCCCGCAGGAGCCTGTGGCTTTCCATCGCTGTTGTAAACAGCAAACCCTTTTCCGCACTCACGCCCTGCCTCAGCCCACAGGTGGAGGCCGCGCTTGAGTAGCGGGTATTTGTTCATCATCGTTTTGTTCACCTCTGTGAACTGCCTGATTTCCCTGAAGAGACTCTCCTTTGCGCTTTGGCACCCGCATGTGCAGGTACTTTTGAGCAAAAGGCTCCACTCTTCGTAGGGCTCGGACTTTCTTCTAGTTGGTGGCCTCTGATGTCGAACTGGGTCTAACGATTACTTGCACTGCCTGTTTTCCTCCCCATCTAGGTGGTCTGCATATTTCGTGCTTCTAACTCTTTAGACCCCTCGGTCTTGTATATATATTGTATTGATTGTGATGTGTTGGTTTACTGGAGTTTTACCATGGTTCTTTCCTATGGTCGATGTTACAGAGGCCTTGTAATAAATGTGTCTATATTTTTAATATAACACCTGTCTGGAGTAATTTGTAAGCGTCCTTGCTTTGTGTGCTCATTGCGGGCTTTCAGTCACCCTCACCCCTATTGAGACCTAGTCTTGACCGCCGCCATCGCTACCCTGATTGGTCTGGCTTGTCCAGAGGTTACCTGTTTCAAGAAACTAGACTGGTCTTCTGAACCTCTGCCCCTCCAGGACAGAGTTCAGAAATCCATCTTAACAAATTGGTGGCAGTGGTGGGATACGACTGAAGGTATCCAGTGTTGCGCACAAGCAAAGGCATTTCAAGGTATTCCTAACAGGACACGTAGTGAATTGTCGTAGTGTAACTTTTTAAAGGCCATAGTCCTATCTAACAGTATGGAAACAAGTACCTTGTTAACTTTAAATGCTTCTAAATCCGAAACATTGAAAAAGATATGTGATGAAAGAGGTGTCTCCTCGCAAGGCACAAAAATGGAAATGATCCAAAGAATCATGGCGTGGCAAGAAGCTCAGTTTAGCGCTATAGCTTCAGAGGACAGTGCAGAAGGAGGTGGGGCTGCTCTCACTGGTAGAACTGACAGTTCAGCCGCTGCACTGGTCCACCTCGACCATGAGGACAGGGACGATGAAATGTCCAATGTTTCCTCTGCCAGTGCTGATGGGGAAGCCATGCTTGAATTCAAGAAGCAAGAGCTGGTGTTTAGGCAGAAGGAGCTTGCGTTCAATATGGCCAAACTCTAGGAAGAGCTTGAGTTTAATAGGGCCAAGCTAAAGATCGAACAGGCAGAAAAACAGAAGGACAGGGATCAGCAGTTGGAACTGGCCAAGCTCCAAGTTGCCAATGGATCCAAGGGTCCTGGACATGGGTCTGGGGCCTCCTCTCATCCAAGGTTTCCAAAAGATCTGCTCAGTGTGTATGAGGAAAAGAATGACATTATGGACTGGCTGAATACATTTGAGTATGCATGTGAAGTTCAACAAGTTGACAATGCAGATAAAATTGCCTGGTTACTTAGGAGACTGCCCCATTCTGGCTGCAGTGACATTATGGAAATGTCGAAGGCTGAGCGAGCAGATTTTGCAATGTTGAAGCAAACTCTCCTTTTAAAGTTTGGAAAGACTCCTGCCCAATATTGAAAACCATTCCGAGAGTATAAGAAAAAAGAAGGTGGTACTTGGGTATCTTATGTAACCGAATCATTAAAAAACTTGACTGGCTGGGTCGAAGGTTATAAGGTTTCTACCTTTGAAGGTATGATAATTCTTGTCATGCTGGAACATATTTTTGCATCTTCTTCCCCTGAGCTTAAGCAGCATTTGGCAAATTAAAAGGAGATAGATCCTAAGAAGCTTGCCATTGCAGCAGATTTATGGGTGTCACATCGAGTGTCCCATAAGGACAAGACTCATCCTGGTAAGCAAGAGGAAGGGAAAAAGTCCAAAGATAAAGAGGGTGGGGAAACTGATAAATCTTCTTCCCAAAAGGGCCACAAAAAGAAAAATAAGGGTAAGACACAAGAGAACTCACAGAGTAGTGGAGGTCAGCCTCCGAAACAGAACTCTGGTTATAGTAAGCCTCCCTATGTAAACCGACCCAATGGATCATGTTTTGCTTGCAGAGCAACTGACCACGTGAAGGGGGATCCCAGATGTAAGGTCAAAACCTTGGGGGTCCACTCTGCTAATCTGGCCTTTTCCTCCTACGAGGAAGAAGAGATTACCGGAGCATCCTTCTCCTCAGACTCCTTCCCCAGTGGGATAGAAGCTGAGGTAGTTTTAGTTTCCCTGGGTTCCTGGGAGCCTAAAGTCACAGAGGCTTATGCTAGGATTCCAGATAACACCAAGCACTACTTTAAAGACAGTGAGCTGATCAATAGAGTAGATATTCCAGCTCTTAGGGATAGCGGGTGCAGTCAAACTGTAGTAGATTCTACCTTGGTAGACTCAGAGGAAGTTGCCAGAGCTACTCTGATGCCCACTAAGTTGGCTGACGGCCCACCTCTCATGTTCCCAGTAATACCTGTAAATCTTACTATCAATGGTACAGCAATCAGGATTCCAGTGAGCAGCCAGAGAAGCGTCCCAGGAAAGGTCTTGTTGGGCAATGATCTCCGGGCTTTAGGGCTCGTGGGAGACACTGCTGACAGACCCTGTGCAAGGTCTCAAACAAGGGCAGCACTGACCAAGATCAGTGAGCTGCCCCAGTAAACGGGGAAACCCAAGGCTAAAGGAGTCAGAAAACCAAAACGAGGGAAAGAAAATATTCCCCCGAACTCACCTACCACTGCGGTGGAGAAAGCTGGTCAATCGCCCGGTCCTGACGAGGAGGCGGCGATGCCTGAAGTATTTGACCCCAATGACCATCCTGAACTAAACGACTTGTTAGTAGAAGGTGGTCCTGACAGGGAAGAATTCAGTAAAGGCCAACGTGAGTGCCCATCTCTGGAAGGCCTAAGGAGACAGGCCTGCTCCCAGCTTGAGGGTGAACCTCCTGGGAAGCATCGGATTTATTGGGAAGGTGAGTCCTATATAGTGAGCCCAAAGAGTCTACAGAAGGAGACCATAGGAGGTTGGTGGTCCCCCTTGCTGTAAGACCCTTCCTCCTGCAGTTGGCGCATGAAGTGCCCCTTGCTGGTCACCTTGGTATTAAGAGGACCAAGCAAAGGTTATCCACGCACTTCTACTGGCCCAAGATGGGGTGCAAGTAGAAAGTCACTGCAGGAGTTGTGCCTCCTGCCAGTTATCTGGTAAGAGTGGCTCAACAATCCAAGCTCCATTGGTACCACCTCCAGTTGTGGGAATACCATTCGAAAGGGTAGGGATCGACATCGTTGGTGCCCTTGACCCACAAACATCCTCAGGCAATAGGTTTATCCTGGTGCTGGTCGACCATGCTACCAGATATCCTGAGGCCATCCCATTAAAAACTGTAACTGCCAAGTCAGTTGCAAAAGCGTTACTTGGCATCTTTACTATGGTTGGCTTCCCTAAAGAAGTTGTGTCTGACAGAGGCAGCAACTTTATGTCAAAGTATATGCAGGCTATGTGGAAAGAATGTGGGGTCACCTACGAGTTCTCTTCCGCATATCACCCCCAGACCAATGGTCTGGTGGAACGGTTCAACAGAACGTAAAGAGTATGATTGGGGCTCTGGAAGAACCCCAAAGAAGAAAATGGGATCTTCTTTTACCATGCTTACTGTTTGCCTACTGAGAGGTACCACAGGAGGGTGTTGGCTTCAGCCCCTTCAAACTTCTGTTTGGTCACCCTGTGCGGGGACCCTTAACCATAGTCAAGGAGGGATGGGAGATGCCCACTCCCCTATTACTACCAACGTAGCAGACTATGTGTTAGGGCTCAGAAAACAGATGGTACTCCTGATGGGTCTGGCTAGTGATAAGTTGAAGGCAGGACAAGCCCTGGTGAAACATTGGTATGACCAGAAAGCTTCCCTCATCAACTTCACACCTGGTCAGCAAGTACTGATCATGAATCCCATAAGACCTAGAGCTTTACAGGACAAATGGTCAGGCCCTTACACAGTGGCGGAGCCCCTGGGTGAGGTCAACTATTTAGTGGACCTTGGAAGGCCTGGACAGGCTCCAAAAGTGTTCCATGTAAATAGGCTGAAGGCTTTCGTCCCAAGAGTCGAAATCGCAGCACTGCTACTGGCTTAAGATGTTGAGGAAGAGGAGTCTGAACCTCTCCCCGGCCTGTTCCAAAGCGGTCCTTCAGTTAGCTTCTTTGAGGGTGTCCGAGTGGCCTCTCATCTCCCTTCTGATCAGCAGGCTGAGGTGAAAAGTTTCCTTAGGCAATATTCCCCCCTGTTTTCGCAGTCCCCTGGTTGACACCTTGGTGCAAACATAACATAGACACAGGAGACAGCGTACCTACCAAAAGTAGAGGATACAGAATGTCAGACAAAGTACGGTCTTACATTAAGACAGAGGTCAATACAATGTTAGATCTTGGGGTGATTGAACCCTCTAGTAGTCCTTGGTCCAGCCCTGTTGTTTTGGTTCCAAAGGTAGGTACTTCTCAATTGAGGTTCTGCATGGATTACAGGGCTCTGAATGCTGTCAACAAGACAGATGCACACCCCTTGCCTCGAACAGATGAGCTGGTGGATACCTTGAGTGCCTCCAAGTATCTCAGCACGTTCGACCTCACTGCAGGCTATTGGCAAATAGCCCTAGCAGAACATGCCAAGGAGAAGACAGCGTTCTCAACTCCAGATGGTCTTTACCAGTTCAGGGTAATGCCGTTTGGGTTGAAGAATTCACCTGCCACCTTCCAGAGGCTTGTGAATCATGTGTTAAACGGGTTGGATGAATTCTGTCTTGCATATCTGGAAGATATAGCAGTTTTCAGCGCCACCTGGGAAGACCATGTGAAACACCTCAGGATTGTGCTACAGGCTCTTCAGAAAGCACACTTGACCATAAAGGCAAGTAAATGCCAGATTGAACAAGGCTCCTTGTTTTACCTTGGACATGAAGTAGGTGGAGGGAGGATACAGCCTCTACCCAGTAAAGTACAAGCAGAACAAGACTGGCCTACCCCCGCTACAAAGACCCAAGTGAGAGCCTTCTTAGGACTCACAGGGTATTACCACAACTTCATGGCAGACTATGGTACCATAGCTGCCCCTCTGACTGCTCTCACCACTCCGAAGAAACCCAAGAAGGTAACTTGGACCGACGAGTGTGAGAAGGCCTTCAATGGCTTAAAAGACTCCTTGTGCCAGGCTCCTGTTCTCAGGGCCCCTGATTACCAAAGACCTTTTATTGTGCAGACAGATGCCTCTGACACTGGGATAGGAGCTGTACTATCACACGTAGATGAGAAGGGTAAGGAACACCCTGTTGGTTTCATTAGTCGCCAGCTTAAGGACAGAGAGCTCAGATGGTCCATAGTAGAGAAAGAATGTTTCTCTGTTGTGTGGGCCCTACGGAAGCTGAGGTCCTAACTCTATGGGACCCACTTCACCATGCAACATGACCATAAGCCCTTAAAGTGGCTGATGAACATGAAGGGAGAGAATCCAAAGTTGCTTAGGTGGTCCATAAGTCTGCAAGGCTTTGACTTCACTATTGAGCATAGGCCAGGTGTCCAACATAGCAATGCTGATGGGTTGTCCAGAATGTTTAACCAACCTGAACAAGAAACTCATCCAGGGGTGGATTAGTTCCCCCTGTCCATAGTCTGGGAGGGGCGAGTGTTAGGAAAGATTCCATAATTGTAGGTAATTTTCCTTCCATGTGGCAACCCCCAAACTTTTTGCTGTTGTTTTACACCCTGATCTAGACTTTGCCAGAGAAGTGCAGCCTTCCGCCACACTCCTCTGGGCTTTCGCTCAATTCTTATGGGGAAACTGACATGCCCTTAAGACAGTCAGTACCGGGAGACTTCATTTCCCTTAGTCCTTTCCTCATGTTGCAGCTTTTGAGCAACATGAAACAAGAGTGCACCGTAACTTACATTACCGCGCTCTTGGGTCTCTAGTCATTCCAAAGGGTCTAGAAACTCTTGCTGGACTTATTATTAAATGTGCAAGTGTGTCACGGACGGGACTGGTGGCAGGTATCGTTTCTTTGTGTTTTGAACCCATTTTTGCCATGTTAACTGCACTTCCCGCGTTTGGCTCAAATGGGTGGCCTGGCCTCCAAAATGGCCATGCCACGAGGTTCTTTGTCCTGTCCGCTGACCGTCTTGCCCTTTCACCTTCCCCCAGGTCGAGCTGACCCGGGGCAGTCCTTATTTAGTCATGCACTTTCCCGCGAAACACAATGCTTTTGCGGGCTTCTGCATGCCTTGTTTGTGCCTCTAGGATGTGGGCTGGGATGACTGTTCCCAATACACATCCTGGGTGCCAGAGAGTCTAGAGTGTCCTGAATGCCTGGGACCACCGTGGTCCGTGATAGGTCCACGTATGTGGGGTGTGTATGTGAGCGGATCCCCCATTGGGCCTTCTCCGTTTTGACGCGAAGGGAACTTTGGATAAGAGGAGGCTGAAAACACCACTACCATGACGATCTCCTGAGTTCTCACGAACAAAGGATAAGGAGCCAAGTATCCTGCAACTAAGAAGCTGAGTAGAGGAATCGCTGGTGACCCGCTGAAGGTTTGGCACCCTGCACTGCTGTCGTACTGGGAGACCACTCGGCCCCTGATCGAACGAGAAGGTCTGCAAAGGCGCTTCGACCCTTTAGAATAGTGGGAACAACTATTCTCGGCATCTTCACTGAATCCTGTATGTAAGCCTTCGTAAGTGTCCCTGGGCCATCCAATGGACTGACCAGCCTACACAGGAACCCTGCTCTGTTACCGCCATATGGCTTAATGCTAATACTGTGTCGTCGGCACTCTCACACGATTCGTACACTTGGCGTTCCCAGGTCTGAAGTGAGATGTGTGCTTTGGGACCAGAATACACGCTCTTGCCGTGTTGCCCTGCTGTGGTAACAAACCTGTGTGTGCTCGCTGCATCTGGGACACCCTCGACCCTGACTCCTGCTGTCGCTGAATTTACACGGCGTCGAGACGTCCCTCTGATCGCATCTGAACCTGCCCATACCAAAACGGAACCAGAGAAGCCTGGGTCTGCCTGCATCGGGGACCGGTGAGTAGTCAATACCCTAATCGGTCGCCCTCCCGCAGGAGCTGGCTTTCCATCGCTGTTGTAAACAGCAAGCCCTTTTCTGCACTCACGCCCTGCCTCTGGCCACAAGGGGAGGCTGCGCTTGAGTAGCGGGGATCTGTTCATCATCGTTTTGTTCACCTCTCTGAACTGACTGATTTCCCTGAAGAGACTCTCCTTTGCCCGTTGGCACCCACATGTGCAGGTACTTTTGAGCACAAGGCTCCACTCTTCGTAGGGCTCGGACTTCCTTCTAGTTAGGTGGCCTCTGATGTTGAACTGGGTCTAACGATTACTTGCACTGCCTGTTTTCCTCCCCATCTAGGTGGTCTGCATATTTCGTGCTTCTAACTCTTTAGACCCCTCAGTCTTGTATATATATTGTATTGATTGTGATGTGTTGGTTTACTGGAGTTTTACCGTGGTTCTTTCCTATGGTCGATGTTACAAAGGCCTTGTAATAAATGTGTCTATTTTTTAATATAACACCTGTCTGGAGTAATTTGTAAGCGTCCTTGCTTTGTGTGCTCATTGCAGGCTTTCAGTCACCCTCACCCCTCTTGAGACCGAGTCTTGACCGCCACCATCGCTACCCTGATTGCTCTGGCTTGTCCAGAGGTTACCCTGTTCCAAGAAACTAGGCTGGCCATCTGAACCTCTGCCCCTCCAGGACAGAGTTCAGAAATCCATCTTAACAAATTGGTGGCAGTGGTGGGATACGACTGAAGGTATCCAGTGTTGCGCACGAGCGAAGGCATTTCAAGTTATTCCTAACAGGACACGTAGTGAATTGTCATAGTATAACTTTTTAACAGGCCATAGTCCTATCTAACAGTATGTAAACAAGTACCTTGTTAACTTTAAATGCTTCTAAATCCGAAACATTGAAAAAGATATGTGCTGAAAGAGGTGTCTCCTCGCAAGGCACAAAAATGTAAATGATCCAAAGAATCATGGCGTGGCAAGAAGCTCAGCTTAGCGCTATAGCTTCAGAGGACAGTGCAGAAGGAGGTGGGGCTGCTCTCACTGGTAGAACTGACAGTTCTGCCGCTGCACTGGTCCACAGCGACCATGAGGACAGGGAGGATGAAATGTCCAATGTTTCCGCTGCCAGTGCTGATGGGGAAGCCATGCTTGAATTCAAGAAGCACGAGCTGCTGTTTAGGCAGAAGGAGCTTGAGTTCAATATGGCCAAACTCCAGGAAGAGCTTGAGTTCAATAGGGCCAAGCTAAAGATTGAACAGGCAGAAAAACAGAGAGACAGGGATCACCAGTTGGAACTGGCCAAGCTCCAAGTTGCCAATGGATCCAAGGGTCCTGGACATGGGTCTGGGGCCTCCTCTCATCCAAGTTTTCCAAAAGATCTGCTCAGTGTGTATGAGGAAAAGAATGACATTATGGACTGGCTGAATACATTTGAGTATGCATGTGAAGTTCAACAAGTTGACAATGCTGATAAAATTGCCTGGTTACTTAGCAGACTGCCCCATTCTGGCTGCAGTGCCATTATGGAAATGTCGAAGGCTGAGCGAGCAGATTTTGCAATGTTGAAGCAAACTCTCATTTTTAAGTTTATAAAAATTCCTGCCCAATATTTAAAACGATTCCGAGAGTATAAGAAAAAAGAAGGTGGTACTTGGGTATCTTATGTAACCGAATCCTCAAAAAACTTGACTGGCTGGGTCGAAGGTTATAAGGTTTCTACCTTTGAAGGTATGATAAGTCTTGTCATGCTGGAACATATTTTTGCATCTTCTTCCCCTGAGCTTAAGCAGCATTTGGCAGATTCAAAGGAGATACATCCTAAGAAGCTTGCCATTGCAGCAGAGTTATGGGTGTCACATCGAGTGTCCCATAAGGACAAGACTCATCCTGGTAAGCAGGAGGAAGGGAAAACGTCCATAGATAAGGAGGGTGGGGAAACTGATAAATCTTCTTCCCAAAAGTGCAACAAAAAGAAAAATAAGGGTAGGACACAAGAGAACTCACAGGGTAGTGGAGGTCAGCCTCCGAAACAGAACTCTGGTTATAGTAAGCCTCCCTATGTAAACCGACCCAATGGATTGTGTTTTGCTTGCGGAGCAACTGACCACGTGAAGGGGGATCCCAGATGTAAGGTCAAAACCTTGGGGGTCCACTCTGCTAATCGGGCCTTCTCCTCCTACGAGGAAGAAGAGATTACCGGAACATCCTTCCTCCTCAGACTCCTTCCCCAGTGGGATAGAAGCTGAGGTAGTTTTAGTTTCCCTGGGTTCCTGGGAGCCTGAAGTCGCAGAGGTTAATGCTAGGATTCCAGATAACACCAAGCACTACTTTAAAGACAGTGTGCTGATCAATGAAGTAGATACTCCAGCTCTTAGGGATAGTGGGTGCAGTCGAACTGTAGTGGATTCTACCTTGGTAGACTCAGAGGAAGTTGCCAGAGCTACTCTGATGCCCACTAAGTTGGCTGACGGCCCACTTCTCATGTTCCCAGTCATACCTGTAAATCTTACTATCAATGGTACAGCAGTCAGGATTCCAGTGAGCATTATGAGAAACGTCCCAGGAAAGGTCTTGTTGGGCAATGATCTCCAGGCTTTAGGGCTTGTGGGAGACACTGCTGACAGACCCTGCACAAGATCTCAAACAAGGGCAGCACTGACCAAGATCAGTGAGCTACCCCCGCAAAAGGGGAAACCCAAGGCTAAAGGAGTCAGAAAACCAAAACGAGGGAAAGAAAATATTCCCCCGAACTCACCTACCACTGCGGTGGAGGAAGTTGGTCAATCGCCGGACCTGACGAGGAGGCGGCGATGCCTGAAGTATTTGACCCCAATGACCATCCTGAACTAAACAACTTTTTAGTAGAAGGTGGTCCTGACAGGGAAGAATTCAGCAAAGGCCAACATGAGTGCCCATCTCTGGAAGGCCTAAGGAGACAGGCCTGCTCCCAGCTTGAGGGTGAACATCCTGGGAAGCATCGGATTTATTGGGAAGGTGGACTCCTATACAGTGAGACAGAAGGAGACCATAGGAGGTTGGTGGTCCCCCTTGCTGTAAAACCCTTCCTCCTGCAGTTGGCACATGAAGTGCCCCTTGCTGGTCACCTTGGTATTAAGAGGACCAAGCAAAGGTTATCCATGCACTTCTACTGGCCCAAGATGGGGGTGCAAGTAGAAAGTCACTCCAGGAGTTGTGCCTCCTGCCAGTTATCTGGTAAGAGTGGCTCAACAATCCAAGCTCCATTGGTACCACTCCCAGTTGTGGGAATACCATTCAAAAGGGTAGGGATCGACATCGTTGGTCCCCTTGACCCACAAACATCCTCAGGCAATAGGTTTATCCTGGTGCTGGTCAACCATGCTACCAGATATCCTGAGGCCATCCCATTAAAAACTGTAACTGTCAAGTCAGTTGCAAAAGAGTTACTTTGCATCCTTACTAGGGTTGGCTCCCCTAAAGAAGTTTTGTCTGACAGAGGCATCAACTTCATGTCAAAGTATATGCAGGCTATGTGGAAAGAATGTGGGGTCACCTACAAGTTATCTTCCGCATACCACCTCCAGACCAGTGGTCTGGTGGAACGGTTCAACAGAATGTTAAAGAGTATGATTGGGGCTCTGGAAGAACCCCAAAGAAAAAATGGGATCTTCTTTTACCATGCTTACTGTTTGCCTACCGAGAGGTACCACAGGAGGGTGTTGGCTTCAGCCCCTTCGAACTTCTGTTTGGTCACCCTGTGCAGGGACCCTTAGCCATAGTCAAGGAGGGATGGGAGATGCCCACTCCCCCTATTACTACCAACTTAGTAGACTATGTGTTAGGCCTCAGAAAACGGATGGTACTCCTGATGGGTCTGGCCAGTGACAAGTTGAAGGCAGGACAAGCCCTGGTGAAACATTGGTATGACCAGAAAGCTTCCCTCATCAGCTTCACACCTGTTCAGCAAGTCCTGATCATGAATCCCATAAGGCCTAGAGCTTTACAGGATAAATGGTCAGGCCCTTACACAGTGGCAGAGCCCCTGGGTGAGGTCAACTATTAAGTGGACCTTGGAAGGCCTGGACAGGCTCCAAAAGTGTTCCATGTAAATAGGCTCAAGGCTTTCATCCCAAGTGTCGAAATCGCAGCACTGCTACTGGATTCAGATGTTGAGGAAGAGTAGTCTGAACCTCTCCCCGACCTGTTCCAAAGCGGTCCTTCAGATAGCTCCTTTGAGGGTGTCGAGTGGCCCCTCATCTGACTTCTGATCAGCAGGCTGAGGTGAAAAGTTTGCTTAGGCAATTTTCCCCCCTGTTTTCGCAGTCCCCTGGTTGACACCTTGGCGCAAACATAACATAGACACAGGAGACAGAGTACCTACCAAAAGTAGAGGATACAGAATGTCAGACAAAGTACAATCTTACAGTAAGACAGAGGTCAACAAAATGTTAGATCTTGGGGTGATTGAACCCTCTAGTAGTCCTTGGTCCAGCCCTGTCGTTTTGGTTCCAAAGGCAGGTACTTCTGAATTGAGGTTCTGCGTGGATTACAGGGCTCTGAATGCTGTCACCAAGACAGATGCACACCCCTTGCCTCGAACAGATGAGCTGGTGGATACCTTGAGTACCTCCAAGTATCTCAGCATGTTTGACCTCACTGCAGGCTATTGGCAAATAGCCCTAGCAGAACATGCCAAGGAGAAGACAGCGTTCTCAACTCCAGACGGTCTTTACCAGTTCAGGGTAATGCCATTTGGGTTGAAGAATGCACCTGCCACTTTCCAGGGGCTTGTGAAACATGTGTTAAATGGGTTGGATGAATTCTGTCTTGCATATCTGGATGATATAGCAGTTTTCAGCGCCACCTGGGAAGACCATGTGAAACACCTCGGGATTGTGCTACAGGCTCTTCAGAAAGTACACTTGACCATAAAGGCAAGTAAATGCCAGATTGGACAAGGCTCCGTTGTTTACCTTGGACATGAAGTAGGTGGAGGGAGGATACAGCCTCTACCCAGTAAAGTACAAGCAGTACAAGACTGGCCTACCCCCACTACAAAGACCCAAGTGAGAGCCTTCTTAGGACTCACAGGGTATTACCGCAACTTCATGGCAGACTATGGTACCATAGCTGTCCCTCTGACTTCTCTCACCACTCCGAAGAAACCCAAGAAGGTAACTTGGACCGACGAGTGTGAGAAGCCCTTCAATGGCTTAAAAGACTCCTTGTGCCAGGCCCCTGTTCTCAGGGCCCCTGATTACCAAAGACCTTTTATTGTGCAGGCAGATGCCTCTGACACTGGGATAGGAGCTATACTATCACAAGTAGATGAGAAGGGTAAGGAACACCCTATTGGTTTCATTAGTTGCCAGTTTAAGGACAGAGAGCTCAGATGGTCCACAGTAGAGAAAGAATGTTTCTCTGTTGTGTGGGCCCTATGGAAGCTGAGGCCCTACCTCTATGGGACCCACTTCATTGTGCAAACTGACCATAAGCCCTTAAAGTGGCTGATGAACATGAAGGGAGAGAATCCAAAGTTGATTAGGTGGTCCATAAGTCTGCAAGGCTTTGACTTCACTATTGAGCATAGGCCAGGTGTCCAACATAGCAATGCTGATGGGTTGTCCAGAATGTTTAACCGACATGAACAAGAAACTCATCCAGGGGTGGATTAGTTCCCCCTGTCCTTAGTCTGGGAGGGGCGAGTGTTAGGAAAGATTCCATAATTGTAGGTAATTGTCCTTCCATGTGGCAAACCCCAAACATTTTGCTGTTGTTTTACACCTTGATCTAGACTTTGTCAGAGAAGCGCAGCCTTCCGCCGCACTATTCTGGGCTTTCGCTCAATTCCTATGGGGAAACTGACATGCCCTTAAGACAGTCAGTACCGGGAGACTTCTTTTCCCTTAGTCCTTTCCTCATGTTGCAGCTTTTGAGCAACATGAAACAAGAGTGCACTGTAGCTTACATTACCGCGCTCTTGGGTCTCTAGTAATTCCAAAGGCCCTAGAAACTCTTGCTGGACTTATTATGAAATGTGCAAGTGTGTCACGGATGGGACTGGTGGCAGCTATCATTTATTTGTGTTTTGAACCCCTTTTTGCCATGTTAACCGTGCTTCCCGCGTTTGGCCCAAATGAGTGGCCTGGCCTCGAAAATGGCCATGCCACGAGGTTCTTTGTCCTGTCCGCTGACCGTCTTGCCCCTTCACCTTCCCCCAGGATGAGCCGACCTGGGGCAGTCCTTATTTGGTCATGCTCTTTCCTGCGAAACACAACGCTTTTGCGGGCTTCTGCATGCCTTGTGTGTGCCTCCAGGATGTGGGCTGGGATGTCTGTCCCAATACACATCCTGGGTGCCAGAGAGTCTAGAGTCTCCTGAATGCCTGTGACCACCGTGGTCCATGATAGGTCCACGTATGGTGTGAGTGTTTGTGAGCGGATCTCCCATTGGGCCCTCTCCATTTTGGTGCGAAGGGAACTTTGGATAAGAGGAGGCTGAAAACACCACTACCATGTCGATCTCCTGAGTTCTCACGAACAAAGGATAAGGAGCCAAGTATCCTGCAACTAAGAAGCTGAGTCGAGGAATCGCTGGTGACCCGTTGAAGGTTTGGCACCCTGCACTGCTGTCGTCCTGCGAGACCACTCGGCCTCTGATCGAACGAGAAGGTCTGCAAAGGTGCTTCGACCCTTTAGAATAGTGGGAACAACTATTCTCGCATCTTCACCAAATCATGTACGTAAGCCTTCGGTAGCGTCCCTGGGCCATCCAGTGGACTGACCAGCCTACACAGGAACCTTGCTCTGTCACCACCGTCTGTCTTACTGCTAATCCTGTGTCCTCGGCACTGTCACACGATTCGTACACTTGGCGTTCCCAGGTCGGAAGTGAGATGTGTGCTTTGGGACCGGAATACGCGTGGTTGGCGAATTGCCCTGCTGTGGTAACAAACCTGTGCGTGTTCGCTGCATCTGGGACACCCTCGACCCTGACTCCTGCTGTCGAGGAAACTACACGGTGTCGAGACGTCCCTCTGATTGCATCTGAACCTGCCAGTACCGAAACAGAACCGGAGAAGCCTGGGTCTGCCTGCATCGGGGACCGGTGAGTAGTCAATACCCTAACCGGTCGCCCTCCCGCAGGAACTTGTGGCTTTCCATCGCTGTTGTAATCAGCAAACCCTTTTCTGCACTCACGCCCTGCACAAGTGGAGGCTGTGCTTGAGTAGCGGGGATCTGTTCATCATCGTTTTGTTGACCTCTCTGAACTGCCTGATTTCCCTGAAGAGACTCTCCTTTGCCCGTTGGCACCCGCATATGCAGGTACTTTTGAGCACAAGGCTCCACTCTTCGTAGGGCTCGGACTTCCTTCTAGTTAGGTGGCCTCTGATGTCGAACTGGGTCTAACAATTACTTGCACTGACTATTTTCCTCCCCATCTAGGTGTTCTGCATATTTCGTGCTTCTAACTCTTTAGACCCCTCGTTCTTGTATATATATATTGTATTGATTGTGATGTGTTGGCTTACTGGAGTTTTACCGTGATTCTTTCCTATGGTCGATGTTACAAAGGCCTTGTAATAAATGTCTCTGTATTTTTAATATAACACCTCTCTGGAGTAATTTGTAAGCGTCCTTGATTTGTGTGCTCATTGCGGGCTTTCAGTCACCTTCACCCCTCTTGAGGCCTAGTCTTGACCGCCGCCATCGCTACCCTGATTGCTCTGGCTTGTCCAGAGGTTACCCTGTTCCAATAAACTAGGCTGGACTTCTGAATCTCTGCCCCTCCAGGACAGAGTTCAGAAATCCATCTTAACACTCACCTCTCAAATGGAGGATCTGTGGCCCCGGTTCTGATGTACACTCATTCTCTCTGTACACTTATCCACTCATCCGCTGTATTCATTCATCCGCTTTATCCACTTATCCACTCTATCCACTCATCCCCTCTACGCACTCACCCCCTCAACACACTCACCCCCTCTACGCACTCACTCCCTCTACGCACTCACCCCCTCTACGCACTCACCCCCTCTACGCACTCACGCTCTACATGCACCCCTCCCTTCTACGCACTTCTCCCCACTACGCACTCATCCCCTCTATGCACTTCTCCCCTCTACGCACTCATCCCCTCTACGCACTTCTCCCCTCTATGCACTCATCCCCTCTACGCACTCACCCTCTCTGCGCACTCACTCTCTCTACGCAGTCACCCCCTTTAGGCAGTCACCTGCTTTACGCAGTCACCTCCTTTACGGAGTCACCCCCTCTACGCAGTCACCCCTTCTACGCGCCACTGTTCCTACGCATTCATCCCTCCTACGTGCTCATCCCCTCTACGTATTTATCCGCTCAGCGCACTTTTCCCCTCTACACACTCATCCCCTCAATGTACACACCCCCTCAATGCACACACCCCCTCTACGCACTCACCCATCTACACACTCACCCCTCTACGCACTCACCCCTCTACGCACTCACCCCTCTGCGCACTCACCCCCTCTACGGACTCACCCCCTCTATGGACTCATCCCCTCTATGCATTCATCCCCTCTTCGCACTCATCCCCTCTACACACTCATCCCCTTTATGCACTCATCCCCTCTACGTACTCATCTCTTCTACGCACTCATCTCCTCAACGCTCTCATCTCCTCTACGCACTCATCTCCACTACGCACTCCTCCCCTCTACGCATTCATTCTCATAACGCACTCATCCCCTCTACACACTCATCTGGTCCCCGCACTCATCTGCTCCCCTCACTCATCTGCTTTAAGCACTCATGCTTTTCACGCATTCAACAGCAATATCCTGTTCAATATATTCATCTCTACACTCATCTGTTCTATACGTTCATCCGTTCTGTACACTCATTCTCTCTGTACACTTATCCACTCATCCTCTGTATTCATTCATCCGCTTTATCCACTCATCCACTTCATCCACTCATCCGTTCTATCCACTCATCCACTCTATCCGCTCATCCGTTCTATCTACTCATCCACTCATCCGTTCAATACACTCATCCGTTTTATCTACTCATCCATTCTATCTACTCATCATGTCTATCTACTCATCCGGTCTATCTACTCATCCGGTCTATCTACTCATCCGCTTTATACACTCATCCGCTCTATACACTCATCCGCTCTATACACTCATGCGCTCTATACACTCAGTCGCTCTATATACTCATCCGCTCTATACGCTCATCCGCTCTATACACTCCTCCACTCTATACACTCCTCTGCTCTATACACTCCTCCGCTCTATACACACATCCGTTCTGTACATTCGCTAGGTCTACACACTCTCCGCACTTCCATATTCATGCATTATCCATACTGATGTGCTCTACATACTCATCTGGTCCACACACTCGTCTGTTCTACACACTTATCCCGTTTACGCTCAGCCATTCTGGACATTCATCTGTTTTACGCACTCCTGCGCTCTACTCGCTTTTCTGTATTACGCACTAATCCGCGCTACATGCTCGTCCGTTCTAAACATCCAGCCGCTCTACACACTCATCCACTCAACATGTTCATCCATTCCATACACTCATCTGATCTACATATTCATTCGATTCCCACATTCATTCGGACTATATAGTTATCTGTTCTAAGTAATTCATTGACACCATTCACTTTGTTCACTCTGGATGCATTCTGCCCATTCCGGGAGTTTAAATCTCTTTACTGTTTCCGTATGATTTACTCTTATTAACCCCGTTCCACTGCTTCGATCTACTTTATTCGTTTAATTCTGTTTGTCCTTCTAGTTTATATTAGGGGTTGTTAGCTGTCGGTTTCTCGCATCAGGTGGTTTGATGGATTGGTGTCCTTGAGTTGCTGTTGGTCTGTTTGGGTTATTTTGGTACAGGTTGGTTTTAGAGGAAGAGCCAGGTTTTCAGCAGTTTGCGGAAAGACATTAAATCCTCAGTTAGGAGAATGTGGAGTGGGAGTGAGTTCCATAGCGTGGGGGCTAAGGATGAGAATGATGATCCGCCTAACCTGCTTGAGTTTGTCTTCGGTATGACTAGGAAGTCGGCTGAGCTTGATCTTAAGGTGCGTGGGGGGTGGTAGGGTTTTAGCTTGTCTTGAAGATATTGAGGTCTGGCTTTATGCAGTGCTCGATGGGAGATGCACAAGGTTTTGAAAGATAGTTTTGAAAGTTTTTGAGATAAATCAATGCAAATAACTACAGAAGTATATGCAAAAACCCTATTTTGTTGCAAAATGTTAGAAAACTATGATACAACTAAATGTTCAACTGATGTTGCAAAGATGCCCTGGCCACACGTGTGGTAATTTGGAATGTGTTTAACCATTGAGAAATCAATACACAATGTGGTTTTTATGCAATTTTAGTGAATTTAATGTATGATGTTTTGAAACTCTTAATGATTAAATTGACTTTTAACCACTGGAAGTAATCTGCCCTTTCAGTTTTTTCCTAACCAATCAGACCTGCCCCTATCTCCCTTGTTGCTCCACAGGCAACAAATCAGGCACATGTTTACTTAGCTCATGGACTTCAAAGAGCCCCTGCCTGTGCTCATTGCGCTCCAATGAAAACAAAGAATCTAATTGTGCCATGGTTTAAATGGAAGAAGTCTGGGGGCACATGCTTTGATGTCCAGGAACCTTATGGAACTCACTCCCCAGTGAAATCAGAGACATTCCAGCTCTATGAGCATATAAAAAAGATATTAAAACAAAAAAAAAACTTTTATTTAGTTCTAAGGATTAGGCAAAATCACTTCCTGTAGTCTTTTGTGCCTGATTCTTCCTGGTCTCCCTTATTTGACACAGCATTTTTTTTGTATTTGTTATCTGCTTGTTGGTCTGTTAGCACACCGGAGCCTATGGGTGTGATGCGCTTTAAAATAATGTAATAATAATAATAATAATAATAATAATAATAATAATAATAATAATAATAATAATACTAGTGTGAAGTGCAATTAAGGGTTCTGGTATCACAGGATCTTAGGAACTTGCAGTGCAACACAGCATGACATTTGTTTATCATTCCAGACAAGGCTGGGAATCGTGAGTTCTGTATGACTTGTCAATATGGTTGCAGTTTGGCATCAAATGAAGGACTGAGCTTTGAATATTGAAGTGGAATTGATGGATCCAGGGAGTTCTTCAGATGAGTGAGTTATTTGTAATTTCTTCAGCTTACCTTTCTTTTTCCAAGGGATCTAGCAAAGGTGTGATTATATTGAGCTGGTAATCAGGGACCTAACTGCATATATTTATTTTAAGTGGCTGGTGGATTGCAGGTTTCGTCTCTGAGAAGGTTTGCATGTTATTATTTCCATTTCCCGGTGTGGCATTTCTCTGAAAGTGATTGCCAGTAACTCCTAATGTGAGAAGCCTAGGCTTCATGATAGCATCCGGAATGGGGTGGTCTTTTTTAAGTCCCCTTTACGGTTTTTGCAGACATCCATTTGGCAAAACCCTTCAGTAATGTTCAAAACCTGGTGTTTTTCGTCCTGCACGTGGGATGAACAATAGCTATGTTGTTTGACTTATGTGTCGTTTAATGGCCTGTAGTGTCTCTTGCTGCATTCACTCAACATCATGTTGCTCAGGGGAGTTGCTAGGTCTGGAAAAGACCAGGGGCTAAGCTGCTGTCGGAACTGTTGGGACTGGGGGCTAGCTGGTCTTTTGGCTGTAGCTCCTGAGATTCTATCGGGCTACAACCAAAAGATCAGGGGCTATAGCCCCCTTAGCCCCCCCCTAGCAACGCCCCTGATGTTGCTGTATTTGAAATGGATTGACTGGTTGATTTCATTTATTAATCCACCCTGCCAAGTATTCCAGGTTCATGTGTGACATGAGCCAGTCCTGTTTTTTGCTTCCAACTGTACAACTGTATGCTGGAACTTGCAGTTTCGTTTGTTCCATTGCAAGTGTGGGTCTAAGAGCCCCAGCATGCAGTGTGAATGCTCACCACACAGGACTGGCTCAAAGATGCTGCATGGAACTGGAAAATATGCCAGATATGGCCCTGCCCAGTAGTGGTCCTTGGCCCCCCAGGCAGTGTACTCGCCCCTCCCAGGATGGAAAACCTTAAACGTGCCCCAGTCAGAGCTCCAGGATGGCTTGTGGTGCTGTCCCCTCCATTGGGCACCTGCCTCGCTCATGTGGGTCCGACCTTTCGCTGGCCCAGAGGTCGACCTGGAGCTCAGCGTGAGAGTCCCAGTCCCTCCCTAGAGGGAAAAGCTCCCTTGGTCCCATGCTAGAGCTCCAGGACAGCCTGGGGGCTGCCCTCTCCCTTCAGCACCTATTGTGCACAAAGGTCAACCGTCCCCGTCCCAGCCTGGAGTTGAAAGTTCTAACAAGCCCCAGCCAGAGCTCCAGCATGGCTGGGGTGAAGCCCCCTCCCTTGGGAGCCTGCCTTGCAAGTGGGTCGACCGTCCACCTGCTCACTGGTGGACCAGGGGCACCCTTGTGGGGTCCCAGATTCTCCCTGGAGGAAAAAGCTCTATCACTCCCTGGCCAGAGCTCCAGGATGGCTGGGGATTTTGCCTCCTCCATTGAGCGCCTGCCTTGCATGTGGGTTGACCACCCCCTTACCCAGCAGAAGTCCAAGGGAGCCTGCTGTTCTTTTGCCAGGGTGAAAGGGGCACTTACCACCTGGACCCATTGGAATGCATTGCACTACCAGATGCCCAAGCTCTGTGTCCAGCCAACTGGTAGTTGGCCATAGGAATGAATGGAAGAACCATACGGCCGGCCTGCTCTTTAAGTATGGATGGGCACCAATTTGATTTATTTCTCTAGTTGGGTTTATAAAGAGGATGGACAATTTTGCCTTCAACCTCCCCCCCCGGATCCACCTGTCTACCTCAGTTCACAGATTACAAGAACGCTTAGTCCACTTTCTCCGGGTTTCTGTAAACAGTGTGTATGGGTCCTGTCTGCACTGCACTTGGTTTTCGCTGTCCAACGTGGACTCTAAGGTGAAACAACCACAACCCTCAAGGTGGCCAAGGGCATGCCCCATGGAGTCCTCATCCGTCCCAGTAGGGAAAAGATTTATTGCATGCAGCCAGAGCTCCAGGATGGCCTGGGGGTACTGTTCCTTCCCTTGGGCACCTACCTCACATTTAGGTCTACTGCCCCCTGCCCACTGGCAATCCTGGGATACCCCAGCGGTGTCCCCATTCCTTCATGGAGGGAAAAGCTTCAACGAGCACCAGCCAGAGCTCCATGATGGCCAGGGCTGCAGCCTCTTCCCTTGGGCACTTACCTTAATAGTAGGTTGATTGCCCCCTTGCCCAGTAGCAATCCCAAGGTGCCCCAGCAGGGTCCTCATTCCTTCCGGGAGTAAAACGTTCTAATGAGCCCTGGCCAGAACTCCAGGACAGCCGGGGGTGCTTCTCCCACCATTGGGATCCTGCCTTGCACATAGGTCTACCGGCCACCTTCTCAGTGAAGGACGCAGGGTGCCCTGGCAGGGTCCCTGTCCATCCCTGGAGGGAAAAGCTCTATCACTCCTCGGCCAGAGCACCAGGATAGTCGTGGATTCTGTCCTACCTTTGGTGCCTGCCTTGTATGTGGGTTGACCATCACCCTGCCCAGCTGAAGTCCAAGGTGGTCTGCAGTTCCTTTTTCAGGGCTCCAGGGGCTCTTCCCACTTGGGCCCATTGGAATGCTTTGCACTACCAAATGGCCGTTCTCCAAGTCTGGCAATCTGTTAGTTGGTCATAGGAATTAATGGAAGGACCAGATGGCCGGCGTGCTCTGGAAGTATAGATGGGCTCAAATTAGAAATTTCTCTCCAGTTGGCTCGATAAGGAGGTTGGACATTTTTGCCCAGAACTTCCCCTCTGTCACCCAGGGTACACAGATTACAAGAAAGCTTAATTGCCTTCTTCCGTATTACTGTAGATAGTATGTATGGATTATGTCTGCCATCCACTTGGTTCTCGCTGCCCAACCTGGGCTCCATCGCAAAACCATTGGACCCTCCCAAGCTGGCCAAAGACCACACCCCATGCAAGGTCCCAGCAGTGCCTGGTATGCTGGAGACACCCTGCCACCCCACAGTGGGGGAACAATAAAAGCCGTTGGTGTTTTTTCGAGAGGCCATATTTTGTTCGGGCCTGGAAGACACATGGTTCCCTCATTGCTACACTCCAGAAGGTGCAGCACCTGGTTGATCCTGCCATTATCATATTCTTGTCTCAAAGATTAAGCCATGCACATGTTAGAACACATGGCCGGTACAGTGAAACTGTGAATGACTCATTGAATCAGTTATGATTCCTTAGATCACTCCATCTTTTACATGGATAACTGTGGCAACCCTAGAGTTAATACATGTCAACGAGTGCTGACCTCCCAAGATGAGTGTATTTATCGGACCACCAAAACCAATCTTTCTTGTGTGGACGCTTTCGTGACTATAGATAACATCAGGGCAATTATACGGCAACAATACATTCGGATGTCTGCCCTATCAACTTTTGATGGTACTTTCTGTGCCTATTTTTTTATTGGACATTTAGGGAGTTTGCATTGGTTATGGTGAGCTCAAGGAGAACAGAAACCTCTCATAGAACAGAAGGGCAAAACTCACTTGATCTTGATTTTCAAAGTGAATACAGATCGTGAAATTGGGGACTCACTATCCTTCTGACTTTTTGGGTTTCAAGCAAGAGTTGTCGGAAAAAGTACAACAGGAATAACGGGCTTGAGGCGGCCAAGCGTTCATAGTGACTTTCATTCTTCATCCTTGGATGTTGGCTCTTCCTATCATTGGGCCTCATTCCGAGTCCGGCGGTAAGTAACACTAATTACCGCCATGGCGTAAATACCATGTACGATGTGGTTGGAAGGCGCTATTTCCACCATATTCCGACTTTGCGTGCACGAGTATACCGCCATGGCGGTAAACTCCCTTGCGGCATAGCGCAAAAGGTCCCGTTAAACCCCTTACCGCCATAAACCTAGACGTATTTAACACCATCGCCTTCGATGGAATCCGTAATTAGCGGAGACCGTAATTTACGCTAAGCGTAAATTACGGCCACCGTTAAATACCGGAAACGGAAATAACGTCATCGCACAGGAACGGGAAGCATCACGGCGGCCATATTTAAAATCACAATCCATTGCAATCCTCTCCATACAGGACATACAGGACTCCATACAGGACTCAGATCGACCAAATATACTACAGAGAACAGCATCATGCCTAAAGTTCTGAAAAAGGGCGCTGCGCGCATCCGAAAAGAAAAATTCACCCAGGATGAGTTACAGGTCCTGGTCGACACTCTGCATGAACATGCAGATATCGTATTCTGCAGCGACATGCGTAGGTCCACCATCCTCAGAAAGAAGGAGATATGGGAGTTGATCGCACAGAGGGTGAGCGCCGTTGGGAACACCCCCCGCAGCGCAACGCATTGCCGCAAACGCTGGGATGACCTCCGTCTCAGGGTGCGGGCCATCCTGTCAGCAAACCGTCAGCAGGCCCTGGAGACAGGAGGAGGCCCAGGCTCACCCATTAAAATGATGCCCTGGGAGGAAACATGTGCGGAGATGATGGGCACAGAAGCCATCGAAGGTGTTGGCGAAATGGATTGCGGTGATCCCTCATCCGCTGATGCAGGTGAGTGTCATGAGTCCAAACAGTACATGCATCCCTAATGTAATTCACCGCAAAGGGCCGGCCAAAGAGTCACATCATGTTTGCTTCTTAGACCACCCCCACCTGCAACCATGTCGTAACAAGTGGGACCCAGGATGATGTCAGGTGCAAGGCTGACACCCATATTGCCCATGCCACACAGAAAGCTGGTCAATGTCACTCACCACAGTACTCCGCCAACATGATTGACCCCGCCAACAGTATGCTTTTACCATCCAAACCAAGTTCACTCACCGACCAAAATATCACCAAGACGCTGCTCTCCCAATGTGTTACCATAGGCTTGAAGTCATGATGACCCCCAGATCATTGATCATGCTGTCTCTCTCTTGCCCCCCACAGGTAGCGGTCATGAAAGTGAGGAGCAGGAAGGCTCCCGGCCAAGTACCTCCCGGGACAGGGGCAGGGTACAGCGCATACCTGCTGGCAGACATAAGGCCCATACTATACCACCTGCTCCAGCAACCCCCATGGAGGGTACACAACCCCCACCCGCGCACCTGGACATGGCTGCAGTTCCGCCGGAAACATGCCCCACGCTGCACCCTGAGGAATCCAGCATGTCAGGGGAGAATGCTGCCATGTGCCTCCTTAGTGTGCCAGACAGCCCCACATCCTATTCCATGGTCAACGTGGAGGAGACCAATGTCTACAGCCCTGAGTCACCATCGTACAGCCAGGTTGCACACAGCGACTCCGGGTCGAGTGATGGCCCAGGTCTCACAGGCGAAGGGGTAACACCTGTCTCACATTAGCCCACTTCCCCTGCCGAAACACCTGAGAGGCCTACAGGCCCAATACGAAGCCTGCCAACCACATCCCCCACATCGGCCGCAGAAGCTGTGCACTCCCAGAACCTCACGGCCATGATAGAGGAGTTTCTCCGGGACAACCGGGAATCAGGGTTGGTGCATCACAATGACCTGCAGGCTCTGGGCGAGGTCATCACTACATCCACAAACCGGCTCTGTGAGGTGCTCGGCAGGATTGCTGATGCCCTGGAGGCAGCAACCCCCAGACCTCAGCCCCAGCAGGAGGAACCACCCTCCCAGTGCTCCTCCACGCAGACCAGCCCGGTCCGCAGGTCACAACGCACAATGCGAAAATGATACCCCAGGCTCGGGGAGTGCCCATTGACTATGAAGCCACACACATGTGGCCTATGTAGTATTGATGGGACCATTGTGGGGCTGTTGTGGGGGGAGAGTGAGGGGGGGGAGGGTGTGCGTGGGAGTTGGGGGGGAAGGGGGTGAGGGTGTGCATGGGAGTTGGGGGGAGGGGGGTGAGGGTGTGTGTGGGAGTTGGGGGGGAGGGGGGTGAGGGTGGAGGATTATTTGTACACGTTTTCACATGATTATACAATACACAGTTTGGTGTATCCTGGAAAACAGAGTGGACATTGATCATTGTGCATGTGTCTTTTAATGTCTCACAGTGCATGTAGTACATGTATCCCCACACCCAGTTCCCAATGTCCTGTCATCCTCACCCCCTCAGCTGACTTGTGACTCAGAAATATTGGTCAATCAATGCTTGTCGCACGTGACGTCCCTCCTGTGCATCGGCCCGTGATGCTGTCCTGCCATTCCTTCCTCCTCCTCCTCCTCCTCCTCCTCATCTGGTGGTAGCAGACCCACGTCAGGGGGCAGTGGCACGTTCCGATGGATGCACATGTTGTGCAGCATTGCACATGCCATGGTGATCTTGGCCACCTTCTCGTGGCTGTAGATGAGGGCCCCACCTGACCGGCTGAGGCAACGAAATCGTGCCTTCAAAAGGCCGAAGGTCTGCTCTATCACCACCCGTGTACGGGTATGAGATCTATTGTAGTCCTCCTCGTGCCTGTTTTGTGGGTTGCGGACCGGGGTCATGAGCCACGGCTTCAATGGGTAGCCAGCATCACCTGCATGAGAGTGGAATGAAGGTAAGTGTTCGTGCAATCATGGTGGAGAACTGTGCTAATCTGACATTGCTGCAGGTGTTCACTGGCCATGCACACATGTCCCAGGATACAGTCACCCCATTACATCGTACAATGGCGTTGACTGTCCCACCCGTATGCATCTCTCTACCCCACCCTTTACCACCCGGGTGGAGTATGCTGACAGCCTACTCACAGCCCCAATGGACTGCCATGGCCCATTCCGGTTACTCACCAAGCAGCCAGGTACGTTGTTCAGCATGTCGCGCCATGTAGCGTGGTAGTGTAGAGTTCCGCAGGACCAAGGAGTCATGAGTTGATCCGGGGTATCGGGCATTGCATTGTGTGATGGCTTTACTGGCATTACACACCATCTGGATGTTGATGGAGTGATATTGCTTGCGGTTGCGATACGGCACCTCCATGGCATGGGGAACCACCAATTCTACGTGGGTGCAGTCGATGGCACCTATGCAATTTGGCATGCCTGCAAGTGCATGGAAGGCAGCTTTGGTATCATATGTCTCCTGGGGAGTCCGGGGGAGGCATATGTAGTCCCTTCTGTGCTTGAGGAGGGCACCGAGCACTTGGTTGAGTATCCGGGAAAATATGGGCTGTGAAATGCCATGCATGTGCCCCACTGTATGCTGGTAGGTCCCTGTGGCAAGGAAGTGGAGCACAGACACTACCTTTAGTAGAGGGGGGATGGCAGTGCTGATTTCTATTAGGCTCACTATGTCGTTATGTATCAGGGCCACTATGGTGGTAATGGTGTCCCGGTCAAGCTGCTCTGGTGTGAGGTTGAAGGGGGTGGGTCTGATGCGTGGAATTGGGGGCTGACGGCGTGGTAATGGTGGCTGCACCGGTAGGGCATGCTGGGCCTGTCTCTGCCTCCTTCTCCTCCTGTGTATCCTCTGTGGTGGGGGCTGTGGTTGCTGTGGTTGCTGTTGTTGATGTTGTCGTAGTTGCTGCCTTGCAAGCAGGGCCTCCAGCTCCATGAATGCTGCGAGAATTGGTATCATCTTGGTGTGGGAGGGGGTGTGGTGTGTGGGTGTGCTCCTTTTGTGCTGTGCCTGACTCTATGGACTCCACCTGTGCTGATTGGGTGCACCTGTTCCTCTTTCTGGCACTGTTCAGGGTTGTTAACACCTTCTCTGCGATGCCGGTAATTACGCCACAGCGTTAAGGTACTTTGCGCCCTTGTGGAGCCCGTTTTTACCGTGTCCGCTTTACTTGGGATCAGCACTGGTTAACGCCTTAGCGTTATTTCCGACGTGGTGTCTCGGGCGCGCGACACTGGTCCGCTATTTACGCCGTCGTACTTTACGGCGGCGGTAATTACGGTGTGATGGGTCGGAATAGTCCACGGCGGAAAAGGATGGCGGTATTACTTTACCGCCATCGTTTTTCCATTAGCGCCGGACTCGGAATGAGGCCCATTGTGAAACTGAATTCCCAAAAGTATTGAATTGTTCACCCACTAATACAGAAAATGGGCTAGTCTTAGACCATTGTGAGACAGGTTAGTTTGAGCATACTAATGATGCGTTGTTGCAATAGTAATCCTCCTCAGTACAAGATGAACCGCAGACTTAGACATTTGATGTACGTTCTTGGCTGAGGATCCAATGGGGTGAAGCTGCCATCTTTGGGATTATATATAATACCAAAAGGGTACCTGGTGTGATTCTATGGTCCTCCAATAAAAATAACATAAATGGACCAATAGATAAATGATGTCAGTGTTCCACGTGCATATATTCAAACACAGGTTTTTTTTTTAAATAATGAATGATATTTATTTTATTTCTAATCACAAACAATTCATAATGTAGATCACAACAGAAACTCACACCGTTCAAACTTCATTCATAACTCATACATATCATGTTCATACCAACAACTATATCTAACGTAGGCGACTATTCTCACCATTCATAATACAAAAACACATATTTAAGATTCGACTCATTTGTTTTACAGATGTGTCCCTCTATACGAATATAGGAGATATATGGCTGTCGACATGTGTTTCGGTTGCAGTTCACTGTGGGTGCAGGGTGTCTTGCCCTAGTCGTTTAGCCAACCTTCCTCAGGGCGGACGACAACTGACAATTGCGCTTTGCCTCTATGATGGGTGGGGTGAGCCCAGTGATCTATAAATACAATGGTAAACTAATTACAATCTATTCCAATCTTGTCATCTCAATTTATTGTACAATCAATGTAGTACAGAATAACACATCAAGTAGTTACCCAGACCGGCTTACTTCTAATATTTCAAGTGGTGATGCCGTATCGATGGAATCAATCCTTATACGGGTTCTGTCTCGTGAACGTGGTACACTGTACCCTATCCTGCAGAACAAGAAACAAACAAAATGGCCTGTTTAGAGCTGTTTTTATTTGCCATGTAATGGCCCCTTCTATTTCACCCTATGGCTGATAATAACAGAAGGCTACTTACTAATTCAAGGCTCACAATGTATCTCCCCTTTGAAGTGATGATAAAGATCCCAATTTAGAATTTCCGGGGACTAAGTCTTCTCATTGGGACATGAGAATTGCATGGATCATTCCATACAGTGGAAATTCCTGTAGTGTGGGATTCTGCAATGACACAAAAGCCAAAGGGCTTCTTTAGTATATGCGGTAATCCATTGTCAATCCTCCCTCAGTTCTCTATTTCGGGGGGTTGAGCTTATCTCAATAGCACAAGTCCTAAAACAATTGTAAGTATGTGTATTCTCCCTCTCCCTTTATTTTTTGGAATCATTTTCTTAATGCCTAGACATTATCACAGGTTTAACAGTTCACGTATCGTGCTGTCTGTAGCTTAGATGCCCTGTCGGGTGGTGTCATTCAACCTCATCTTGCTTATGTGCCATCATATCTATTGTATCTTTCACACGCCACTCATAATTGCTTCCAGAATGATTTCACTTGCTATGTTGCAAAACGTGACTCGCTTATTCCACACATTAGCCTGGACATACCTTATTCTTCTTCTGTCCAGTGTTGATCCTCTCTGCTAGCAGTTAAATCTTCCTGCTGCCCGTAATGTATTTGTTGGTTTGCGTTTGTGCTTTCTATATTAACCCCCAGGGTCACGCCCATTAATAATCATAGAAACAGGACAAAAGATTCCTCATATGATTCCTCATATTTTGCCGCCTGTGTGTTATATTCCTCACTCAATGTTCATTCCATGTTGTATATTGCTGCACACTGTCTACTTCCAGGTGCATCATTAGTCAATGTGTGGTGCATCAGATATTAACTTAAACTCCTAGCGTCAAAAAATGTTGGCGCTGGAAAACCAGCACGTGCTAGGTATTCTGGGTAATGTAGTCCATATATAGTGAGGGATCCACTGTGGTATCCATCAGAATTTAATGGGCACATAATACTAAAGGGCGGGGTTTCCCAGGTGGATCACCCTGATATCATTTACAGTGAAGAGCTGCTATTAGCGCACAGAGGAAAATGCTTCTGTTATTGTCCATGATAGCACGTGTATATTCTGGACACCCCCCTGGAATAGTCAGGAGGATTTTATAGTGAATGTATAGGGCCCAGTCCAAACCAGATGAGTACATACTCAATGTACTATATCTCACGGATCATAATTCTTCAAACAGTATTATTCCAACAATATTCATGTGCATCACAAGTGTATCACGTATCATTACTAAGTGATTAAAGCATTCCACTCAAGAGAGATGCTTAAACCGTGGCGGACTGTATCTAGAGAATAGATCCAGTGCTGTTCGAACTTATGTAGTGCTGTTGCCATGTCACCGCCTCTGCCTATGGTTTGATGGTTTGTAGCACAACCATCTTAGATCCGTATCTTTGTGGTCTTTTTTCCAGTGATCCACCAAAGACTTGTCAATCACCTTATTTCGTATACAAGATTGATGTTCCCCTATTCTCAATCTGATCTCTCTGATGGTTTTCCCGACGTACATTAGATTGCAGGGACACAATTTGATATATATGACATTTTTTGTCAAGCAGTTGCTGTGGTTTTTTAATTCCCATTTTATGATTCCATGTTGGAAGACATATTTGGTTTCCGTCAGTGGGCATTCCACACAGTTCCTGCATCTATGATGTCCAATTATAGGTGGTAATCCCCACTGGTTGAATATCTTTTGCTCCCACCGGATATCTCTCCTCTGGCCCATAACCTTTCCAATCTAATAAATACTGCAAACTTCCTCGAAGAAGTGTAAAATAGCCTGGACCCCATATTTATTTTCTACAGCCTCAGAGAGGACTGGTCCCGGGATTTCATGTAATTTGATACCCTTCTTGCTTAGCTTGAGTAGACTTACATGAAATTTCAGATGTACCCTCGGCCCCTGCAGCAATTTCAATCTGACTGAAACTGGAGAAATTAGCTTTTCAATCTCAAATGATATGACATGATATGATATGGCATTTATCACGCACCTATACACAAGTGTTTCAAGGCGCGACGAGGCAAGGGAGGGGGAACAGAGGGAAGACAGACAACAATCTTATTAGGCCAGGTATCATTCAGATCGCGCAAGGAAACAGGGGAAATAGGAGAAGTGCAAGGGGCAGGGGGAGGGGAAAGTGCAGTAAATGGGGTAATAAATAACAAGATAAATAAAAGAACGGCCAGCTGGTGGCAAGTGCAGTGTGAATGCAGGAATAAGTACTGGTGGGGGACTGTAGGGATACAGAAAAAAGTCCCCATGTGCAGGGGTTGCCAGGGAGGCAGTACAGGGGTGCAACTCGCAGGGATTGGGCCAGAGATCAGATGGGTGGCTAGGTAACCAGTGCAGTCTCAGAATCAACTTCAGAAGGGCACAGGGGCAGAGTAAGCAGAAACAAAGAGGAAGGTTTTCAGGTGCTTCCAGAACCGAAGATGGTTCTCCTCAAATTTCAGCGAGGCAGGAAGGCTGTTCCAGAGAGAGGTCCCAGCCGAAGAGAGAGATCTACCATGAACTGGTTTCTTAGAGAAGCGACTGACCCTGAGGGAGTTGGAGGTGAATGAGCGAAGAGCTAGAGAGGGAAGATATTTAGGAAGAGAGAGTTGAAGGTATTGAGCTCCAGGCCCCAGAAGGCCTTGTGGACGATGCAGAGGGTTTTGAACTTAATCCTCGCAGCCACTGGGAGACAGTGCAGAGATTTCAGTCCTGGAGAGATACGATCCCTGGGCTTGAGGCCAAGGACAAGTCTTGTAGTCCTGTTCTGGATGAGTTACAGAGGGCGTAGAATAGAAGCAGGCAGATTTAGAAAGAGGCTGTTGCAATAGTCAAGCCTAGAGAGAACCAGAGCTCTGGAGACAGTGAGCTTCTGAAGGAAGGAAAGGAAAGGAAGAATACCTCTGAGGAGGTCCAGCTGGTAGTGTGACTTCTTAGAGACGTCAGAGATGTGAGGCGAGAAAGAGAGCGTGGAGTCGAAGATGACCCTGAGGTTTTTAGCCTTGCAGGTGGGAGCAGGAAGAGGGCCAAGAGAGGCCAGCCAGAGAGCTACAGGAAAGGAGGGATTGGGTGTGCCGATGAGGAGAACCTCAGTCTTACTGGCATTAAGGCAGAGGTCATTGGCGGCACACCACTCCTGGATAGCAGACAGACAGTCAGAGATGAGGGATGGAGAAGAGGTGGCCAAAGGTAGCCTGAAAATGAGCTGAGTGTCATCCACATAGCACTGAAAGTTGGGGCAGAGAGCGGCAATACGGTGGGCAAGGAGTGCCAGGTATTGGTTGAACAGCCAGGGAGAGAGGATAGACCCATGTAGGATACCACAGGTATAGAAGAAGATAGATCAAAGTTGGACCTGGGAGGGTCGGTCAGAGAGAAAGGAAGTCAGCCACGCCAGGACCTGACCAGTGATACCTAGGTTATCACAGAGACAATTTAGCAGGATTGCATGGTTGACAGTGTCAAAGGCAGAAGAGAGATCAAGGAGGAGGGGGACACAGGGGTTGTTGGAGTCAAGGTTGGAGAGCAGGTCTTCACAGATGTTCACGAGAGCAGTTTCCGTGCTTCTGGCAGCTCTGAAGCCGACTGATGGTCATGAAGACAACCAACAGATTCAGTGTGAAGATTAAGCTGGGAGATGGCCAGTTTCTCCAGGGGCTTGCCCAGGAAGGGAGTGATGGAGATTGGGTGATAGTTAGCCGGGCCCGAGGGATCAGCAGAGGGTTTCCTAAGAAGAGGGTGGACAAGGGAGTGCTTCAGGGGGGATGGGAAGACTCCAGTGGCAAAGGAGTGGTTGCAGAAGTCAGCCAGGGTAGGAGCAAGGGTATCAATGTGGTCCTTGATGGTTTTGGAGGAACAGGGGTGAACCTGTTTTGACGAGACTTTCATAGATCGGACTTGTCTAGAAACCTTGTCTGTGGAGAACAGGAGAAAGGCAGAGAAGGAGGGAGGAGAGGTGTCTGCAGAGGGGCCAGAGGAAGAGCAGGGAGTATATGGAGGGAGGGGAGAGGAGGAGAGTGAGGACAGGATGTTGTGTGGGAGTGAGGGGCCGTTTGGGCCCCCCGCCATGCATTCAGTACAGTTTGGACCATGTGCCTCCCAATGGTGGGGGACGCCTCCATCGGCCTTATGTTAATATCAGCCTTATGCTGGCATTCGCGTAGATGGGGCTGTTGCGTGGGACATGTGGCATCCATTTTGTGCACCCTCAACTCCATGTTTTTGAACTAGGCCTCACTGCGATAATACAAAAAAGCTTTTCTCCCCTTAGCAACACCACGCACACTGCGCACATGGCCCCCACCCTTTCTCACTGTGTCTGAAATTTTCGCAGCTCCATTCTCATGCTCGAGCTGGAGGTAATTGCAACAAAAACAAATGTAACATCTCGGTCATCCTCTGAGATCATTGACCCGTATGTGAACCGGACCGAGCCAGGCCTTGTAGCTCTTCCATCTCCACAAACCTGTCCGTGCCCCCTCACCTTCGCGGTTGGAAAATTACTGCCAGTGTAACCCTGTGTCCCCGCAAGGTATACTCTTGATGTACCAGATATGTGACCCTGCCATGAAGCCCACCCCAGCATGCCCTTAACCAAAATCAGATCTTTGTCACAGTATATTGTCTCCCACAACTAACAAACGTCAACTTTCCCCCCAGCCTCTTTGATAAGACCACACCCACCCCGCAATTAATGTTATCATACTGGTCAAGACCCTTATCCTGGTACCCCATATAAGTCCCAATAAGTAATGGTGCGATTACACAAATACAATTTATAGGTTTATGATGATTTACTCAACAGAGTTGCAATGACTGTTATTTAGTGCATGTTTTATTGAGTGTATTATGTTAGCTTAGTTAGCGGCCACCCTACCTCACAGCAACCTGACCTTCACCCCGCCGGACACAGGCAGATGGACCTCGTGACGCTCGCCCTCCCGCCAACCGAACAACCAATCCAAAAGGAGCAGCACCTACAGCAACATATGTTATCCAATCTTGTGTCCATGTAGTCCCTTATATGATGATGTCATTGGTGACGATTCCTGTCTTCATAAACTGATGTAATTGTAATGTTTGCCAGAGCGCTCTCGGGCAGCAGAGTTCTCTGGATGCCAATTCTTGATTAAAAAAAGGACTAACTCTCACAACCTGTTCTCTTAGTCTCATTCCCTGTTGGGGTGTGTCTATTTATTTGTATTGCATGTGCTAAGACGGGGATGGGCCTCTACAATGTCCTGAGTTTAAGAGATGAAGTGAGAAGCCAGTGCCATTCAGAGGGCCTGGGAAGGGAAAGGAGAGGTAGAGACTGCGGCAGGATTGGACAGGTCCTTGCCAATTTTAAAGAGTTCAGACGAGTTGTTAGGTGCCGCCAAGACGCGGGCTTGGATATGAGCTCTCTTCCTGGTGAGGATAGAGAGCCGGTATTGCCTTTGGAGCAGACGGCAGGCCAGTTTGTCAGAGGATGTACAAGAAGCACGCCATTTCCTCACAGCCACCCTGCACTTGAGTTTAAGGGTGATGAGGTCTGAGTCATACCAGAAGTTGCACTTGGCTTTGGGCTTCAGGCGGATCCTCATGACAGGGGCAAGGATATCAAGAATATCAGATATAGCAGAGTGGAGTGTGGAGATGCTATGTCAGGAAGAGAGTCAGCCAAAGGGGGAGGGGTTGGTGAGAAAGTGGCGGCGAAAGCCTCAAGTGATACATGCTTCATGGGTCAGATGACGAGAAGCTGGGTGGCAGTGATGGAAGTGGCTTAGCCTGTGGGGTAGAGAGGTTAAGATGGGAGGAAAGGAGAAAGTGATCACTCCAGGAGAGGAAAGTGGTGCGAGGGACAGAAAGGTGAAGGTCTGAGGAGATCAGAACATCAAGAGTGTACCCTGCAGAGAGCATTGGGCCAGAGGGGAGAATAGTGAGTGAGAGAGAGTCCAGAGGGAGGACAGGAGGCATCCAGGTGGATGTTGAAGTCTCCAAGAAAGAGGAGTTGAGTGGTCGAGGCCAGGAGTGAGGAGGAGAGGTCCGCCCACTCAGAGAGGAAAGAGGAAATCTGACCAGGTGGCCGATAGATAGTAGCCACAGTAAGGGAATGCCTAGGGGCGAGAGAGAGCCTGCAGACGAGGTATTCAATAGAGGAGTAGGCCTGCGTAGGAATGACAGAGACAGGAAGCCAATCGGGGAAGATCAGAGCTATACCCCCTCCGGAGCGGTTGGACCTGGCACAACGAGGATCTTGTAGCTGTCAGGGAGGAGCGTGTCAAAGCTTGTGACAGAGCTGGCCGTGAACCATGTCTTGGTGAGACTGAGGACATTGAGGTCAAGTTCTTCCAGAAGGCGGCAGATGTCGGAGGAGTGTTTGACAGCTGAGCGAGAGTTAAGAGTAGCAATATGGAGAAGGTTGCCAACCTTGATGGACTTCCAGGGAGGGGTACAGATCAGAGGTACTCCCTGCGGAGGTGTGGAAGGAGCCGAGGGGGTGCAGAGAGGGAATGAGAGGGCAAGGTAGCGGAGGAGGAGGCAGCAAGTGGAGGCGAGGAGGCCATGGAGGGGGGAGAGGGGATAGCACTTGTGGGATGTTTTTATCCACGCATCCAAGCCCTACCTCAAAACTGTGCAGTACTGACATGGAAAACATCATGATGGGCAGAGCTTCCCAGAAAATGCACAGGGAAATGCATGAAGAATAGGCTGCCACTCATTTTTGCCGATGTTATGGGCACAGAAGGACACTGCCTAAAACCACCATTGGACTACCCACACAGTAGTCTGAAACCATTGGGAATGGCAATGCTGATTGCCAAAAGCAAACCCATAACTGTTGGGAATTCATTTTCTTAAATCCCAAAAAGGGGTGCAGTAACAGTACTCACCACTATCAAAAAGCCGGCGTTTTAAAACAACACCAGATTTTACTTTTTTGTGTAAAACTGAATAAATGAACCCAAGGCAAGCCAAAGAAAGACTTACTGAGAGTTGGATCCAATGTAAAGTTATATTCTGAAGTGACTTGAAGGTTTATAACAAGACTGGCTGAGCTGTGGATTTCAGCAGTTTAAGTAAATTTGGACTGAAAGACACTAAAAATCTAAATGTTTAAAAGAAATGAGTGACCTACTTTGAGTGTCACATAGGTTGCAATTGTTTAAATGTCATAGTTTTAAACTTAGAATCAGCATTCTAGCTGCATATGTAAACATTGTCTTGACTTAAACTGGGTAACAAAAAGTGACATTTTATCTGAAACCTGGCTTAAGGAACTGAATTCTGCCTGGCAACTACCCCCATCAGGAGTGAAACTTGAGTCACAGCTGTGTTCCCAGGCCTATCTGCCTTTTGCTGGCCACACTAAGGATATGTCATCTCTCTGATAATTGAATTAAGGGGAGCCCCCACAGAATACAGGAGCTCTGAACAAAGCCCTGTCCTGACTCAGGCAAATGTTTTATTGGCGGGAGTCGTAAATGGAGCTTCCTCCTGGGCACTGCCTGTGCGAGCAAGCTGGCTTGGCAGAACTGGAAAAACCAGAAATTCAACCTTGTGCTGGGGGGAAACCACACCCCTTTGGGGCCAGAACATAACTCTAAAAAGATGAATAACTCATAGTACGGACTTGTGAAAATTATTTAAATGATACCATAATTCTTGTGATTTTTCTGCCCACATTTTAAGACGTGTTAGGACCCGGTGGTATGTTCAGGGGGGTTTTAGCGGAAAAGAGGATATTACTCAAAATATGTGCATGTGAAAAATCTGACACTTCATCAACTAATGTCCATACTCCTTGCGCACATGTGTGTAAATTTGGGTTAATGTCCGAAATTGCAAAATCAGTTAAAAAGTGCAAATATTGCCCTTTCTGAATGCAAGCTCCCAGGAAGAGCAGATTTGGACAAGGGTATACCTCCTGTGATATGTGAGGGGTGCGTGTAATTTTAAACGAATGTGTACCTGTGCAAATATGTTTTTTTTATCAAATATAGATTGTGTGCAATTTGACAGGGGAGGATCCTCTGACCCATAAAACCTACAGCATCACTCTGACTCACAGTTCCTTCCCCAATCATGGGAGAGGGGAGAATTGGGCCAATGACAAATGGAGAGGGGTAGAGCCTAGTGATGCTGCACACACACCCATTTTCAAAACACATAAAAGCAGACAGACAGGACAGATAGGGACCTTCAAATCCATTTGCAGCTGGAAGCTCTGCCGGGAAAATCCATACTTTACCTCCATCAATCTCTAGAGAAAGCTGTGCAGAAAGATCCAGACTTCAAATCCATCAATCTCCAGAATCCAGAGAGAGAGCAGACCCAGACCAGACCGCTGTTAGCAGAACCAGAGAGAGCTGACCCAGATCACTGTGAAGTGCAGAGACCAGAGTCCAGTCTAAAACCTGACCAGATCCGTGGCGAGGCCCATTTAATTCAAGAATATAGTGTGAGTACCTAGCAAGACTGTGCAGAACTAATCTCTTAGTTAAAATAATATAAGTCAATCTATTTTAATCTAAGTAGAACTGTCTCCTAACTGTCACCTGTCATTTGCAAAGCTGTCACCTGCCATTTTCTAGTTGCTAGCTGTCACTTGTCTTTTTGAACTTTAAAATTTCAAATCTGAAAAACGACCTTTATTTAATCGCTCATATCTCCGTAACCGTTTGTGCTAGAGACTTGCAGTAACTTTCATCTGGAAGCTGAGATCCTAGGCTGTCCTAGGACCCCAAAACAATATTGATAGTCCTTGTAATTCCTCTGTAATCGCGCCCGGCGCACTCGGAAAAATCTGCCACGATTTGACATTTTGCCGCGATTTGCAAGTTTCTCCACGTGTAAAAATCTGCTGCTGCTTGCCTTCCGTTAAAGAAAAAATTCGTTTAACCTGCTAGTTACACCCTAGATCCTTGCTAAAGTGAGCCTGGACTAATATTAACTTGATACCACTCACCATGAACCTCCTAGAGGGAATTAAAAGCATTTCAACATATTCCTTACTTCATTGCCAGCACATATAAAAGCATTTTGGGCCTGTGTTTCCAACTTCTGTAGTCTAAGCTTGCTGGGGTGAACTGAATTACATTTGATTGCATTTCTGAGAACTGTGTGCTTTCCTTCCATTTCCTTGCATTGCATAAAGGGGGAGGGGATTGCCAGAGAAAAGTGATTACATTGTTTTGTTGAAATCATATTGAGTATTTTCTGTACTGCCTTTCATTCAACATTGCATCCATTTGAACTCTATAAAGCATTCTCTATCACATTATTCTTCTGTCCCTACTTACCAGTGTGCTACCTTATCCATTTCATGTCAACTCCTTAGCGATTATAAAGAAGTGTGCTAGTGCCAGATTCTCCGTTGTTAATCTTTATCATATCAGCTTAAGTGTGCTATTCAATTATTAATTTATTCTAAAGTGTGATATATATATCTATTGTTTAAATTATCAATTAAACCTTTTAACTTGCAAAACAGAACTACTTCTTGGCTCAGTGGGGTCAGGGGGATTCTAAGAGAGGGGTGTTATATAGGGGTAGTCATCCAGAACGCATGAACTGGACATAAAGATATATCAATAAGGGTTTCCATTCAGTATCCCAGACTAGGCATTGACTTAGCTGTAGTGTTGAATTGAATCCTCTTACATACTAGAGGAAAGGAAATTGATGAGGCATCGGAAGCATCTATCAAAGAGGTGAAGGTTGGCCTTAGGACCATGGACCAGGACGGTCCCATTTGAATAAACATTATTGATGACCTTAGAGGAATGGAAGGAGACCAGGAGGGCATCCCACCAGGTGCCGTCATTAATGGGAGAAGAAGAGAAAGAAGAGAGCACAGAGACCATATGTAGGGTCCATAGGTCTGGCGAGGGAACAACAAAGAGGATGTTGGTGAGAATTTCCTTAGAGGAGGCACTGGTATAGGTGTCCGCGATAGGGAGGCCTGGTTTGGAGCCCAGGATATCCTTTTTAAATGTTTTCCTACCAGATTTCGTGAGGAGGGCAGATTAGTCAATAGAGAAGCAGTTAGAAAAGATGGGAGAGACAGAGAGCACCATAGAGTAGGAGGGGAGAGGAGAAATGTGGAAGGGCGTGTGGAACACTAGAGAAAGACACCTGGCAGGGTGTAGACAGGCGAGACAGCGAGAGGCAAGAAGTTTGAGCAATAGAACAAGACGACAACACTCAGGATTAAAGAACTATCCGAATGCATGTTTTAAGACAGGGGGAACAAGCCACCTAAGTTTGAGAATCCTGAATAGAGGGAGAAAGGCCTAGGTTTCATAATGTAATTTTTTAAATACTGACACAGTGCAAACAAATTTAACGTGGATGAAATGTATTTCTCCCCCTGCGAACAATGTTTTGGTAGATAACCAAACAAGCTCCCTGACAGGGTACAAAGGTGCCCACCTGTGCTTCCGATCAGTGAACATCTTGTAACTGATCTTACTCTTCTGTAAAGCTTGTATCGCCTTTTTTGAATTTAGTTCCAAAGTCTGAAGACTACCATTTACATCCGGTACATCCACTTCCTCAAAAGGTCAACCCCATAAAAATATAGGGTGGAAACCTTGATTGATGAAAAAAGGGGACATGGAAATTGAGTCCTTTGCGATGTCATTATAACAGAATTTGGCTAACCAAAGTAGATATAGCCAGCTTTCACCTGAGCCCAACGGTCTGTCCATTCACTTTGGGATGATAGCTCGTAGTTAAATGTATCTCAATCTTCAGTTCCTTGCAGAAGGCTTACCAAAATCTGGATATAAATTGAGGTCCTCAGTATGAGATCACCTGGCTGGGTAACCCATGAAGCTTTACAACATTCTGCAGAAATGCCTGCACTAGAAATGTGGCAGTTGCTGCGCCCTTGATGGGAATAAAGTGTCCTGCTTTAGTTAAAGAGTCCACCACTACTAAGATGGTGGTACATCCTTTGTCTGGAGGAAAACTGATGATATAATCTATTGATATAGTATGCCAAGGACATGGAGGAATTGGGCAAGGTACCAAGAAGCCGACTGGTTTCTAATTCTCGGACTTGGCCCGAGCACAGACCTCACAAGTGTGTACATAAGTCTGGTTATCTTAATGCATACTTTTCCACCAAAATTCTCTTTGTAACAATTCCAAAGTTTTCCAAAAACCAGAATGACCTGCAGCGGGGAGTCATGGCACTATCTGAAGGCACATTCCTGTAAGTCTTCAGTTGGTAAACACTTTTTAGAATCCACATATGGCAACTTGCGTGGAATTTGTCTAACCAAATCTTGCTTCTCCCAATCTTGAAGCTGCTCAGCTGTCATCTGTTCGACACAAAGAGAGGGGGAGTTGTCTAGAAAGCAGTAATGGAGAGACTAAATACTTAAACAGAACCAAAGAAGGTCCATACTGCTGAAAATTCAATTGGAAAAGTACTTAAATGGTAAGTTATTCGGTTCGTATACCAGCAAGGTATCACTGAATTATAGGCTACGGTAAACTCAAAAAGCAATCGAGGTAGTCTCCAGTTAAAAAACTTTAAACATGTTTATTTTGCAAGAAAGTATTATAAACACAAGGTGCATAAGTAATTGGAGAAGTGTTTCTTATATATATATTTTATATTTTATAAGGGTATGCTCAAATGAAGAATGCACATGAAAAGAGGCACAAAAGCAATAATCATAATTCAAAAATTGTGAAAAACAAACAAGAAATTAGTAAAACTGAATGGTGACCACAACTTAAGCCAACACTCTCCATTTTTACTTGGATCCAGCCATAAAGTTTTTAGGTCGACAAAATCCTTTAACTGACAGGTCTGCCTACGTGTATGTGTCAAAAAAAGGGTAACTTAAACTCAAACAGACATCTTAAACACATTCGGCAAAAGAGCCACCTGTCTGGCAAGTAATTCCATAAACATGATTAAGGTTGCCTTGCTCAGGGCGAAATAGCACACAACAACTGGACCCTATGCAGGAGACTGTGGATGAGTAGAGATAACCAGGCGCTTTACTGGCCGAGGACCGGTGCAAAGCATCTTGGTAAATGGGCCTGGGGTGACCCTCAAAAGTGCAGTATCATCGAGAGAGGGCGATGTGTAAGGAAAAACACTCTCTGTGAGTCATAGTCACTTGAAAGATGTGGTGTGTTGGTCTAACGTATTTCAAAGTGTTCGGGAAAGGATCCGGTGTTCACAGGATTAACAGCAAAGTGAAAAACCTTGGAAAATGATTTTGGGGGCGGCTGGTGATCTGAGTTGTTGCCTGGAACAAAAGTCTGCCGCGTCTTGTCTTTAGGGAACACGAAGTCGAAGGAGCACAATGAAGGCTGATTCTGGAGTGCAAAAGACGGAAAAGAAAAACGCACGATTGAAGGTTTAGTGGAATAATGGAGTATGGAGCAGACAGAAAGCTGTGGCTCTCCTTACCGCCAGCTCACGGGTAACTGGAGCAATCTGTCCTGCCGTGCTGCTCGGAAGAGAAGGCTGTCATCTGTTGCCTGATCAATTCACTGAAATCCTTGGTTTTCATCACTTCTCCGACTACAAAATGCTCTTCAGATAACAATGGAGCTCGAAGACTGGTACTGACCTTGGAACTTCCTGGATGACACTAAGATAAAGCATCCACCTTACCATTCCAGTGACAAGTCTTGAGGGTGATTACAAAGTCATGGGGCCTCATTACGAGAATCCCACTAAAAACGGAGTCATTACCGGCATGGAGGTAGTAGCGGGTCCGTGCTCCCTTGACGCCGCTAATAGCGGCTGATTACGAGTGCACGAGCATGCGCGAACCCCCATGCCGGTAATGGCTGCACCGCCATGCCACTAAAGCCCCACAAACCCCCTGATAGCACCATCACGGGACCCGCCTATACCGCCTCCGCCAAGGAGCACCTCCTTAATAACGACCCGGTAATAACATCATGCTAATACCGGGCTCGTAATACCGGACCCGGAAGTAACATCATCGCGTCGGAACGGGAAATACCCTGGCGGCTATCATTAAAAACACACACCGTTGCCATCCTCCCAATCCGGCAGTGATACAGAGATACAGAGGAGAGAGCAGTGCCATACCAACCAGCATGTTGAAGTCTACCCGTAAGACAACCCCCACCTGAGCAAGAAGCACTTCTCAGATGAGGAGCTAAATATGCTGGCTGATACCCTTGCAGCCCATGCAGAAGAGGTTTTTGCTAACAACCTCAAAAGGGAAGTTCAGATGCACAAGAAAGAAAATGAGAGGAGGTTGCGCACAAGGTGTCAGCGGTTGGCACCCCCCCCCGCACAGTCAAAGACTGTAAAAAAAGATGGGACGACCTCCGTCTCAGGGTCCAGAACATCTTGTCCAACAATCTCAGGGAGGCCACGGCCACAGGCGGGGGTGCCCACTCACCAGTGAAACTGATGCGCTGGGAAGACACCTGCAGCATGACCATCCAAATGGAGTCCCTAGAAGGCTTCGGCGAAATGGAGACGGGTGCCGCGACATCGGGAGATGGAGGTGAGTGACCCTGCAAACCCCAGAGTAGGCCAAACCATGACGTAGTACAACTGATGTGAAAGTGAGCCAAGCCAAGCCAATGCATGGCCCATTAAAAAACACATATACAGATCCATGTCCAGATGGAGGCCCAAACCCTCCCGCAATGAAATTCATGCTGTGTGCCAATCCCATTACCAACAGACACCCAACACACAGGGACCGTTTGCATATCATACATCACACAAACCTCAACACAATGGCATGCCACCTGGTACGCATCTGTGACGGATGCAGACACCTCGGCTTATGCCAATATGCCCCCCCCTTGAAACTATCCTGTGTGACACACATATAAGATTGCAATGCATGAGAAATGAAATACTGCACAGCACCAGCTCATGCTTCTTGCATGTAACACCATCACGGATGCCCTGCATCTCCTCTTCCCCCACAAGCACTGATGCAGAAGGTGAAAGTCAGGACACTGCCCCAAGGCGATCTACATCCATGTCCAGACCACAGGGAGCTGGCTATTCCACCTCCGGGACAGCACCGCGGCCCACAGTGCAACCCAGGGCATGTGCACAACAGGCTAGGCAGGCTCATGAGGAAACCACAGCAGCGAATGAGACTGCGACTACTGAGCTGCCAACAACAGCTGAAGGGGGGGCTGATGGCACCCAGTCCGCTGCCACAAGTTCAGTGGGTGAGGCAGCATCCACAGCCCCCCTCAGCGATATGGATGTGGATGCGTAGGAGTACAAGGACCTTGATGGCACAATCCAGGTGGAATGTCCCCGCACCCAAGCCCCCCTGTCCACCCTCCAACACACCACTCAGGGCACACTGTCCAGCCCCATGCTGGATTCTGCGGTTCTACTGCACAGTCCAGAACTCACAACCACCCCAGAGGCTAGCCATGCAATGGCCAACCCAGCCACAGCAACCTCTGCCTCCACAGCCCTCACTGATATCGAGGCACGTCTGTCAAGGGCAGAGGCCCGGCAGGACTCGATGATCGAGCTAGTGCATCAATATGTGGCTGATGTCGAGGAAACACACCAAGAGATCAGTGAGGCCAATGCTGGGACCATTGCGACCATAAACTCAAGTGCAATCATGATCCGTGACAGTTTGGGGGCCGTCACACAGGTCCTAACCAGCATGCTCCAACACATGCAGCGCCAACAACCTGCAGCGGAGGTGCAATTCCCATTCACATCCACTCCATCGTCCAGACCTGCAAGCTCTGCTCCCTCCAGCCCTGTGCGGATGACAAGGAGCAGTGCAAGGCAGACTGAAATGCTGCCCCGGACATGAAAAAAGGCCGGAAATAGTGTGGGATGACAATGGGTGAGGGGGGAGGTGGTGTTGGTGGTGTTGAGGTGATTAAGGCGGTGTTTATTGGGGGGTAGGGGTGTTTATTGTGGGGTATGGGGTTTTGGATTGGGGGGCATGGGGTGTTTATTGGGGGTATGTGGAGGACTGGGGGGTATGGGGTGTTTGGGTGTTTTGGGGGAGGGGGGACGGTGTGTGAGTGGTGGAGGGAGTAAGCACTATTTTGTAATTTTACTTAATACACCCGTTGTGTTCAATATGATTTAATGCCTGGACATTGTTCATTTCGTGTGTGTCCATTCAATTCATGACAGCGCACAGTGCCCAACTCCCCACACACCCTGTGTCCATGTCCACATGGTCCCAGTGCTCAGTGTAGCACTGACACATAACCATCAATGTCCCTGTGGTTCAGAATTAATCGGTGCATGCATGTCAATGTCAGGTGGCAGTGGTACATTTCTCTGGATGCACATGTTGTGCAGCATGACACAGACCATGGTGATCTTTGCCACCTTCTCAGGGCCATAAAGGAGTGCTCAACCAGACCTGCTTAGGCAGCAGAACCGTGCCTTCAACAGGCCAAAGGTCTGCTCAATCACGGCACGGGTATGGGTATGTACCCAATTGTAATCCTCTTTGTGCCTGTTATGTGGGTTCCGCACAGGGGTAAGTAGCCACGGCTTTAAGGGATAGCCTCCATCACCTGCATGGGAGCACAATGAGGTATGTGTGAGTCAATCTGAGCTGGCACCTTTAGGATTCACGGCCATGGCCGTAGCTATTTGGTGTTGACATGCACATGTCCCTGAATGTATGCACACATATTCATTTGATGCATTGTGTACTGCAATATGGTCTGCTAGTGTGGATTGCATTGTACAAATGATGCAGGGTGTTCACTTGCATGCTGATGCGGATGTACTGTGGATGCGGAACAATGTCTTGCCACTCATGATTGCAGTGTATGCTACTCCTGTACCTAATCACACTAGCGGCATTGGTACAGTTGTAATCATGTTTAGTTATTCATCACTTGACATACCCATGGTGGCCTGCTTGTGCATCTTGCATGTTGTCATTGATGTACGGCATTGGTTTTATGTATGGCATTGATGTGTCATGTTCAGTTTGGGATGTTCAGGACAACAGCGTTTAGCTCTGAGTGCATTGTCTGCTCACCACCCAATCACACCCAGGTGGAGTATACATCCCCCCCATCCCACCCAGGTGGAGTATGCATCCCCCCATCCCACCCAGGTGGAGTATGCATCCCCCCCAACCTCACTACCACGATGCACTGCCATGGCCCAGTCAGGCAATTTACCAAGCAGCCAGGCATGTCGTCCAGCATGTCGCTCCATGTAACAGGGTAGCGTGGAGTTACGCAGCACCAGGGCATCATGCGTAGATCTGGGATATCGAGCGCAACAATTTGTGATGATCTTACTGGAGTCACACACCATCTGCACATTGATGAAGTGGTATTGCTTGCGATTGCGGTACACCACCTCATTGGGATGAGGGGCCACCAATTCTACATGGGTGCAGTCGAGGGCACAGACGCAATTGGGCATGCCTGCCAGTGCATGGAAGCCTACTTTGGTGTCAGTGAGCTCCTGGCCAGTCTGTGTTAGGTAAATGTGGATGCTTGCATGCTTCAGGAGGGGATCAAACACTTGGGTCAGCATGCCGGACAAGAGTGATTATGATATGCCATGCATCTGCCCCACTGTGTGCTGGTAGGTGCCTGTGGCCAGGAAGTGGAGCACAGACACCACCTTTATTAGAGGGTGGGTGGCAGTGCGGATTTCTGTCAGGCTGACAATATTGTTGTGTATCATGTCCACTATGGTGGTGATGGTGTCCCGGTCCAACCGGTACAGGGTGTGGATCTGCTCAGGGGTTAAATTGAATGGACTGGGTCTGATGCGAGGCATTGGTGGCTGCCTACGTGGTACCACTGGCTGCACTGGTGGAACTTGCTGGGCCAGTCTCACCCTCCTTCTCGTCCTGCATCTCCTCTGTGCTGCCTGTTGTTGTAGCTGCAGATGTTGTTGTTGCTGCTGTTGTTGCTGTAGTTGTAGCAGTACAGGCATGTCCTCCAGCCCCATGATTGCAACAGCTAGTGGGATCATTTTGGTGTAGGAAGGGGTGTGGTGTATAGATGTACTCGTTTTGTGCTGGGACAGGCTCCATTGGCTCCACCTGTGGTGATTGTGTGCACTTGTGGCAGTTGCCTGCACTGCAGGTTGCTATTTGCGAGTGGTCCGCAATGCCTGTATTGCTGCCGTCATGTAGGCCCTAATTACCGCCTTCGGGATGCTGGTAATTGCATGTCCGCGTAACTTGTGATGTCCTCCTGTTAGCGGCATCCCGGTATTAGCGCCGTGAAGGGGCGCGTGTACACGCGCATGCCGGTAAGAAGGGGCACGGTATGGGCGGTGGCGGTATTGGCGGGTTGTCGGGTCGTAATGGCCCGGACCCGGTGACCATGTCAGTAATGCCCTTCCGCCTTCCTTTTTTCATTACCTCCATACTCGTAATGAGGCCCATAGTCTGTTAAAAAGAGAGACCAGCATGGCTGCCTATGAGTTAGCATTTTAGTTGAGCCAAGAAATGTTAGATTTCTGATCTCAGTCAGCACAGTCAAACGATGTCTGACACGCAGAAGATATGCTGCATTGATTGCTAGTAACTCTGGTCTGTAATAGTATAATTTTGTTCTGCAGCGGAAAACTTTTTGGAATAAAAGGCGATTGGATGAAGCTGCCCCGTATTGCAATGGCTTTGAGCTATAACAGCCGCCATGGCCACATCTGAAGCATCCACTTCCACAAAAATTAAATTGCTGTTCAACATCTGGGTGCAGAAGAATTGGTCCAGAAACACATTTTTGCATTAGAAAGTTAAAAGCTTTCTCTACCTTCTTACTGCACTCAAACTTCATTCCTTTCTTTAATAATTTAGCGATAGGCATCACAATCTGACAGAAACCTTGAATGAAGCAACAATAGAAATTGAAGTTGCCAATACAACTTTGAATGTCTTTCATATTGGTTGGTGTCAGCCATTCCCTCACTTCCTTTGTTTTACTTGAGTCCATTTACAAGCCATCGGATGATATCACAAATCCTAGGAACCCTAGACTTGCAGTGTGAAATTGAATCTTCTCTAGCTTTGCGTACAAATGGTTCTCTTGTAGTTTGGTTAACACCATCTTGACATAATTTCCATGTTGCTTCTGGTCAGTAGAAAAAATCAATTTGCTCTCTATGTACAATATGACAAAGATGTCAAAATACTCCCAGATAACCTAATTTATAAAACATTGAAAAGGTACGGGGTCATTACATAGACCGAACGGCTTCACCTGATGTTCAAATAACCCAAACCTCTTTCAGACAACCATTTTCAACTTGTCACCCTCTCTCATTCGATCTAAATGGTAAGCCCCCATTAAATCAAGCTTTGTCAATATATTGGCTCCCTGAATTCTGTCTAGCATTACGGTGATTAAGGGCAATGGGTAACGATTTTTGACTCTGATTTTATTCAGTGCCCTATAGTCGATACAAGTGCTGAGAGACTTATCTTTTTTGGGTACGAAGAATAAGGGAGAGGCTGAAGGGGACTGTGAATGGCAAATCGACACTTTGGCCAATTATCCTGAAAGTAATCCTTGAGATGTTCATTCTTCTTCTCGGTCAAAGCATACATTCTTCCACAAGAATTGGGGCACCATCCTCTAAGTCTATTTTACAATTGTAGGGGTGATGTGGAGGTAATTCACTAGCGTCTTTCTCGCAGACAACATCCTGAAATTCCCTGCAACAATTTGGAAGAACCCCCACAATTGCTCCCACCACCTGCCCTGCTTTAGCCCCAACTGCCAGGTTCTCACCTAAAGTTGTGTCACCCCCTTGCTGATTCCAATCCTCTGCCTCCAAACTACAGTGCTCCCTACAAAACTCAGACTTAAATTCTACTGTTTTTTTTTTCCAAATCAATTGATGGATTGTGCTGAGTTAACTATGGCATACCCAAAATAATTTGCAACTGCGATGCATCAATCAGTTCAAAAAATATTTTGTCTCTGTGCCCTTGCACTACCTTCATTCCCAAAAGACTGGTAGTCTGAGTGATAAGACCAGATGAAGGTTGAGTGCTATCTACTGCTCTAAGCTGTTCTGGAACTTCCCTATTCACTACTGGCACTCCAAGGTTGGTTGCTAGCTAAACTCTTATGCATAACATTTCCTGTGGCACCTGAGTCAATTACACAGGTACCACCACACTGTATCTTTCCTTCCCAAAACAAGGATACATTCAAAGTTATATGTGGGACTGATGTCTGGATGGTATGTGCCACCAGTTGTCCTTGTCCGGCACACACGATATAGTGCCTTGGTGCACGTGGGCATCTTCATAAGATGTGGGTTCCGTCTCCACAATACAAAGATTCTGCCTACACCTTCTTTACTTCTATTCCATCATAAGTGGTGGTCTAAACTAACCTCCTTAGAGACAGAATCCATCTTGAGCCACTCACTTCTAACCCAAACTCTTCCTTCTGAACCACCCCTTCTTCTCTCAGACCTTCTTTCTATTAGTCTCCACTCCAATTTCATCACCAGTGAAATCAATTCCTCACAGGAAGTTGGTCTGTCCACAATTATAGACAAAGCATCCATTAATTCATCCTGTTACCCTCAATAAAAAAGATACACTCCCCTCTCCTCTTTCCAACCACTTTCCAAAATCAAATGCCTAAATTGTTTAATATATGGAAGAAGCTCTCTAGTTCCCTGTCTCAATTCCAACAATTCTCTACACTCAAAGTCAAGGTACGTCAGTCAAACATTTTACTCTACTCAGCCCTGAACAGAGCCCAGTAACTTGATTCCTCAACTGGTCTACTCACAAGTGGCACTGACCAAGCCGCTGCCTCACCTGCCAAATATGATATCACAAAAGCTACTCTCGAAGTTTATGTAGGAAACGCCTCAGGAGAACTCATGAAGCGTAATTCACATTGCATGAGGAAAGATTAAAATTGTTGCGTGCCTCCACTAAATTTCTCTGGTCCTGCTAATGGCATGGGCATAAATGGCACACCTGAGGTCATATTCACCCTCCTGACTTCCACCAGATCGTGTTTCACAGATCGTACTTGGGTTCCAGATACAACACCAGTGGCTCTTCTTCTAAATTCTTTCTCAACAAACATGGGACTTCAACTCAACCAGAGCATGCACCCTGATGTTTAACTCCTCCATCTTAACTCTCAAAGAGATTGTCTCCCTCCTAGCTGCTGTGATCCCCTCCCTCTTTCCCTCAACATTTCACCCAGGGAATCCAGAGTCAACTACATCTCTGATTCCATCGTTGCTCAGGCAGGACTAATTATGTGGGCCTTTCACTCTGTAAGGTCCCAGTACTTACTTCCTGCTTGATGGCTGCCGGTGTCCTGAGGGATCTCGACAATTTGCACTGACCTGTGAAAAAACATACATGGGTTACCATTCATTTGTCTACTCCTTTGTTCTATGCATTATGTGTGGTGAATAATGCTACTCTTCATTGTACCTGTAAGTCTTTGCCAGTTGCTGAAACTCTAATTAATTCTTTCCCTTGCTTATCTTCAAATTATGCTTGACTCTAAAACTTCTCTTCTAATGCTTAAACTATTGTTGACCTTGTTCTCTTCATATAGTTCCCAGGAAGACTTGAGAACATCTAACTGACTATGCTCCTTGACCCAGCGTTTAATGAAGGACTGACACTTTCCTTCAAAATTTCAATGCAAATACTTTTACTTCAGAAAATGGACCTCTAGCCATGTAAAACTTTTAAAAAGATAACCTTTCATTTGCAGTCTCTTTAGCTTATATATATAAATAATGTTTCTTTTTCTTTTTAAAACAGTTTGCTTAACTTAATAAACTCCTGAAGTTCTTCTGCTTCTGCCACCTCACGCTGCGCTATATCAGCTGCCTGCGACCAAACCGCAAGTGCAAGTAACACGCAGAAGCCTGTTACAGTTGAACAACGAAAAGCAACTGAATTGGATTAGGGTGTGCCGCGCATTACACATACGCGCGTGCATGCTGCCAGGGCCTTTCTATTAACCCCACAGGTTGCGACCAGAAACTCAGGAACTGTTAGGCAGAATCATATGCAGTACCCTTTGGGAACACCACACACAATTAAGCCTACAAGTGTTAAGTACAATTTCACCTTTGGTACAAGCCTGTACTACATAGTAAAGTGGTAGCAATGGCTGAGAAGCCAGACTTATTTTCAGAATAAAGTGAGCAGTACAAGAGTTTACACAAAGGACAACAATTACTATCATTCAAGCAAACACTGATTCAAGGTTTCTGAGTAAAAGAATATACATTTCTTTACACCATCAGTTATAAAACAGTTCACTAGCATAAAGCATCAGAAAATCACCGTCTGAATACACTACAACAAACCCCAATCACTTCTGGACAAGTTAGGCTCAAAATGAAGTGTGAGAAAAATGGCACTCCAGCAATTTAAAAGGGAGAAAAGACAAGGTTATTCAAAATATACAACACCAACAAGTTATAGGCAGGGCAATCTAGAAAAGGTTACTACAACTAGGATTCAAGTCAATAGGCCTGACCAATGTTAATGGTTCAGAGTCTTTGCAGAAGATCACACAGTTCAGAGTAGTTTGCGGTTAAGTCTTTGGCAAGAGTTTAAAACGAAGTTGGTCGGAAGAAAAGTTATTCAAAGGAGAAGAGAAGGACAAGCCTTCAGATAGATGAAAGAGTTCAAGTACTTTCACCACGGTCGGATGGGAAGAACGACCGGATTTGCACAGTACCTTAAATGGAGAAGAATGCTACAGCTGAGGCAGTTGTTCCTGACAGTTCCTGCAGCTCACGGTTCCTAAAGCGTCAGTCGTAGTGACAGGAAGGAGGATGTCTGGAGGGTCCTGCAGTGCCCAGGGAAGAAGCCAGCAGCGGAGCAAAATGTCGAATAAAAGGTGTGCTCCTTATACCCCAAACAGGTTCCGTTCCGTCTGGCTATCTGGTTCACTGCAGCGATGGATAGCAAATTCGACCAGGATAGGGAGGCTGGCGTTTGGTGTTTGGCAAGCTGGTTGATCCCACCAAGATCAAGGGAATAAGATTCCTTGCAGATCGTCTCTGTCATTGAAGTTTTGGGTGATTCTGACCTGCAGCAGGGCTTCACCTGGATGTCCAGTAGTTGAAGCAGTTGTCTTCCTTCAGCTTCTCTTCGGTTCTCTCGATCCAGTGGCGACTCTACCTTCCAGTCCCAGAGACAGGCTTTTTATGCACCAAATCCCCCTTTCACGCAGCCTGGCTGTCAATCACACAGCAGGGTGGCTTTCCTGGCAGGACAGCCGCCTAGCCAATCAAACTAGAGTGCAACTTGGGTCTCCAAGGAGACCCTGTGCAGGGGGCCAAAAACCCCTCCCTCACATCCTACCACTGAGACACTCAAGCTCCTAAAGAGGGCTTCTTTGCAGAAGCCTGCCACGGACGTCGAACAAAGGAACCAAACATGGTTTGACGCGCACAGTGAAACACGAGAAAGACCTTTACAAAAAGAAATGGCGAATAGACCTGACCGGAACCAAAATAAAATAAAAGGGGTCCAGCGGGTTAGCGTTTGAGGCTACCACCATAGCCTCTAACAGTACCAAGGCTATTTTGATAGCCCGCGGTAGAATAAAAATGGTAGATACCACTGCCACCAGCCAACTCCTAGAGAAAGGGGAACAAAATAATGTTCCATTAGAACCAGACACAAAGGAATAACTATTAACCTTTCCAGTACTCTATTGGAAGATAGGGTGTACTGGGTCTGTACATTTTTAAAAGGCTAGTAAAGTCAATGGCAACTTTACATGTTCTGGGAGACAGTAGTCAGTCCCAGAAAATGGAGTTTAAAGTGGGATGTCTAAAAACACAACCCTGTGTCACTGCACTAAAGGTGCTGTGTGACACACAATAAAAAGATGATGCCTATGGAGTGGGTGAGACTCCAAAGACCATGAGTAAAAAATGTACAACACACAGCAAAACACATGTAAGCGTGGGAAAAAAGTCTCACACTCTTACCAGGCAAAGAAATTAAACCCTAGAAATCCAGCAAAGCTGCTGAAGGACGCAACAGTTAAGGGAAATTAGCCATTCTGGAGAATTCTCCCTAACAGGAACCACCGAAGAAAACAAAATCCAACACTACAGATCCTCTTTAAAGCTCACAAAAGGTTAATGTTAGTAGGCACGGGTTGCCAGTGATTAGTCAAAGTATTAAAGTCCAAATGAGCGCACAACAAAAAATAAAAAACAACTTGCGTGCAACAAAAATAACTTATGCATGTAATGCTCTAAAACGGAGCGTTCCCAATCCTTTCCTTTGCTTTCACTTGTATGACTTTAACTTTCATTACACATTCCTCTGTAATAGTTGGCATATCTATATCTAGTTCTCAGATTAACAGTCAATAGTATTCTTTACATATTTTACACTCAATTACTTTAAAACTTAGCTACCATAGTTGCTGCAGTCTGAATTCAGCTTCTTGTCTAATGAAGTTGTCTCCGGTTTTTAGTGGAAGACTTTCTGACTTAAAACGTTTTCTCTGGAGCCAAAGGTACTTTGACCTTCCTTGCTGAAGTTTTGAATGAAAGCCAGTTTAGAATCTGCCACAAGGTTCCAAACTACATCATAGCTGCCGTTGAACCAATCAACTCTAGGAACTATTGCCACCATCTTGAATTGGGGAAACACCTGAATCCTATGGTGTTCTGATTAAGGAATTTGAAATTGAGACACTTTCAAGTAAATAAAACAAACTTTGGTTAAGATCTGGGTGATTTCTTGCTTTTTCCAACTACCCAGTGTTGCCACAGACCTTTCTGGGAACCTGAAACAGCCTTGCCTCAGGAGTGCTTGTCGATGGTGCAGACATGGTGCACTTGAAGCTGGTGCGGTGAAGCTGGGCCCTGACTATGCGTACCTTGGAGACAGCATTGAGTAGGCTGCTGGTTAACATGAACACGCCTGCCACTCATTTGTTCTGCCCACCTCCAGTTTTTGTTCCTTCCAAGCCTCTACTTAAGGACACTAGGCCAGCTGCAGGCAGACAGCATTGACTAGGCTGGTGGTCATGTGACCAGGCCCTGCCACTCATTTTCTCCGCCCGGCTACAGTTATCATGGCTTCTAAAGCTCAATTTAAGGACTCTGGGCCAGCTTCAGGCAGGCAGCATTGAGTACGCTGCTGGACAGGTAACCAGGCCCTGCCACTCAGTTGCTCTGACCACCACCTAATTAATCGGTCCTCCCTAGGCATCCTCATGGCCAGCATACTCAGATTAGGATAGCCGAAGACAAGGACCTCAGCTGTTTGTGCCTGTTCAACCGGATAGTGCCAAGGGCCAGGCTCGCTATCCAGCATTTCACTAACAAGCTAATCACTACTACTGCTACTCACCAAAAGACATAACCTTGTGTTTCATCCCTCCATAGCCCTTGCCCACTCTTACTAGGGTTTGAATGTCCAAGTGCCCTGAGCCCATTCAAAACCGATAGACCACATGCACATGTCATCTCATGTTGATCAATGCTCGCTCAGCAGTCACTCACGCTGCAGAGATCGTTGACATCATCTTGTACAACAACATTGATGTCCTCTTCATCACTGAAACATGGTTTACCCCATCCTTCTCACATGTTTTCAATGCCCTCCTAGCTCAGGGCTACTGCATCCAACATCCTGACAAGCCAGGAAGGGCAGGAGGTGGAGTGGCATTCATCCACAGGAGCGATTGGCCATGCTCCATCATCCCCTTTCCTAGAAAAAGCTAATTTGAATCCCTTGCCTGCAGGTTCTCTGTTTTGCAAAAAGGAATCTGCACCTTTCCACCTCATCTACAGACCACCTCACAGGAGAGACTCTTTCATTGCAGACATCTCAAACTTACTCTCCTGTGACAAATAACCACATTCTAATAATGTCTTTCTCTGGGATTTTAACATTCCCCAGTCACAGGCTAACAACCACACTCGAAGCATGCTTTTTGCACTGACCTCTTCCATGGACCTTATGAAAATTGTGCTCTCCCCCACACACAACAAAGACAACACTGTAGACTTAACCTTCATCTGTGCAGACCCTATCCCTCTTGACTGGTCTGACCACAATGCCATCCCATTATCAGTCACCCACACAACTAGAGTTCACAAAGGTTATGATAAACACTCCTTCACTCAATGCCTCTCATGTAAACCTCCCTGTCAGTGAGCTAGAAGCAAACTTTGCAGACTCCATACTCCTAAAATTACTCAGAAACTCTGCTATGAAACTGGTGGACACTCATTACCCCCTAAAATCCTGCCTCACTAAGACCAAACCATCCACCCCAATAGCCTCCAACAAACATTCAAACAGAATGGTGGAGCAAAAACCATAACTCGGCAGACCTCACCAACCTCAAATCTCTCAGCGCAAACCATAGGATTCTGATTACTAAGGCCAACTTTGCTTACTACTCCACCAACATTACAGCAGCCTCTATCAGGTGCTAAACCCTCTTTGATGTAGAAAACCATTGTACCAAACCCTCACCCAACCCAGAGGTACCAGCAACTCAGGAAAAATGTGACAGAATCAACACATTTGTTATTGAAATGTGAGAGGCCTCTCACAGTATTAGCATACCCTGCTCCCCAGCACACACACTCCCCCTCTGGACTGAATGCTCTCCTCTCTTTCCACGGGATCTCCTAAGGATTATTGCCTACCTCATACCTACTTCTTAATCTGAGGGTATAATCCCAGCCTCCATCATTAAACAATTGATGGGCCCAGCACTCAATGCGATCCTCAGCATCATCAATGCCTACTTTGCAGAAAGATCATTCCCAGATGCCCCAAAAACTATTCTCATGTGACCTCTTTTGAAAAAACCAACCCAAGATCCAAATGACCTGACATACTAGAGGCCCATTATGAACCTCAATTTTATTGCCTAAAATATTGGCAAAAGTAGTTTCCAGAATCAAACAGCTCCACCTCTTAAATTATTATCAGTCAGAGATCCGCCCGAAGTGTAGCATCGAGACAACCACCATCCAAATGGTGGATGATGCCTTCCAAATCATGGATAAGGGTGACTCATGCCTTTTCACCCTCCTAGCCTTCCTTGACCTCCTGGCTGCATTTGATACTGTTGACCATGGCAGCCTTCTCCCCCTACTTGCTGACAGGATGGGATTTTCTGGCACTGTCCTGAATTGTTTTACCTTGTACCAGGCAGACACCAGGCTATCCAGAATAAGTAATTGCGTTCTAACTGACTCACTCCCTCCTGTGGAGTATCCCATGGCTCCATGCTCTCACCAATTCTTTGTAACCTTTATATGGACCCTCTGGGCACTCTCCTCAAAGATCCAAAGATCCAAATTTAGCCATCCACCAATATGCAGATGATACTCAGTTGTACATGAAAGTAAATAGCGTGCAGGACATCATTCATCTCCATAATTAACTACCCATCATCCAGTCCTGGATATCGACTGCCTACCTCAAACTAAACCCATCCAAGACTGAATTCATCCTCATCGGTCTACCCACTAAAAAACAACTTGTCCAACAATGGCTCAATGATAGGCGCATAGAAGGATTTCATCCAGAACTCTCAGACTAAGCAAAATCATTGGGCTTCACTATTGATGGCAGTCGTTGTTCCAGAAACACATAGTCAAGATGGCCCAAATATTCTGGCTCGGAATCTCTAACCCCTTAAAAAATCCAACACTTCATCCTGCCGCAGGATTTTCAGACCGTAGCGGGTGCCCTTGTGGTCTTGCACATTGATGGGGTAAATGGTCTCCTGATGGGCTCCCAGCTGCTCACTTGGCTCACCTAAAAGCAGTCCACCACAGTGCAGCACATCTTATTACAGGAGCATGGAAATGTGACAAAGTTAGCCCATACTACACAAACTAGATTGGCTTTTACTCCAAGCCATGATATTGTGCTAGACTGCATGTATCTACAAAGCAGACACAAGTAGCACACAAGCATACCTGGTGGCTAAACTCCACATATTTAGTGCCACATGCTCCTCGTGAAACAAATAGATCAGCCGGCTTGAATCGCAAAATGTCCGCAAAAAGAGAACCCGCAAACAATCCTTCTCTTGTCATGCACAGACCCTCTGTACTTGATCCAGGTGTTGGCCCAGAATACCCTCATAATTTTCCAGTTTTGCACATCTCTCAAACCATGGCTCTTTCAACAACACCTGACCAAGGACTCATTTCAATGAATGCACATGCCGATGCAGAGATCTCACAGTACTGCACTACTGTTAAAATATGTCAGCCCAAATGTGGCTACTCACACTCTGTACAGAGCGTTGCTGCTTTCGATCTTTGTCCCTGCTTTAAACAAAAAAATAAAAAATAAAAACTGTGCTGGTGATATAGAGGTGGAAGTCCTTAGAAGGGCAGACTAGGTAGTCACACAGCCTGACAAGAGTGGCACAAAGGAACAGGCTATGGAGGAATAGCAGGAACTCCAAGGAATTTTTAGTGGTCAAGCAGGAGTTACAGCAAGGCACAGGATGTCTCTACTTCATAGATAAGGCAGCAGTGACAAAAACAGAGGAAGGGCCACATAAGAGTAAATTACACACTGCATGCAGCCGGCTTACATGTGTAATGCTGTATATAATGCACCTTCCCTCATGTGGGAGGAGGCAGCGATATTTAGGGGGTTTAAAGCACAAATTTCTTGTGTGCATGGAGGTGGCAATATCTAAGGGGTACGATGTGGATTTTCCACTTGAATTCACGGGTAAATTGCCTTGAATGCTGCTAGCACAATGAGTTGGAGGGCTCTGTTGAGATGATGAGGATGGGGAAGAGGGCAGAAGAAGCATCCACTTGCTGATCATGGTGGTGGTCTACAGGTGCCCTGTACCACCAAAGCCCAAAGGACTAACAGGGGCCAGCCTGCAGAGCGCAAACAGGCAGCACACCACAATGAGGCACAGGTGAAGGCGAAGGGTCCACAAAGGAAGAAGTGCTTTCAGATGAGTAGCTAACAATCCTCACTGATTACGTCAATGAACACCAGGTCAACTTGTACCCTTAGGCTGGCAGTACCCTTCCTGTGATCCAGAGGTGAAGGATGTGGCAGGAAGTCACATACTTGAAAAATGCCTGTAGTGTGGAGAGGCACACTGCAGGAGAGTTCCACAAGATGATTGAGGACCTCATGCAATGGACCAAGGAGAAGCTCGGTAGCAATGTGGCCTCTGCCCAGGCTACTGGAGGTCTATCACCACAGGCTGATGAGCTAACTTCATGGAAAGAAGTCACCAGTGGTATCATTAGCAGTGAGCAGGTGGTTGACGTTCGAGGCATGGACACCTTTACAGCCACATCAGGTGAGTGCAATGTGGCCTTGATATATATGACTATTTGAACACATGATATGCTATCACAGGTTGTAGTACAGTTGGTAGTGGTCCCTCTCACCCATCCACAAGTACAAAAGTAATGCATCCATGGGCACGTCCATTACATGATGTGCAACTTAGAAGGTGGATTCTTGTACTGTGTTTTCCGTTGACATTAATCTTACAGCACACATCACTGCATGCAGGATTCTTTAGCAGCGCCAATACACCTATATGTGCCAATGACCTGCAAGACACATGTCATTGGACAGAATCTCTTGTGGATAGTGCATCGCAAACAAATATTTTGACTCTTATAGAATGACACTTAGCAGCGGACGATGACAGAGTCATCCATTCAATGGCTCTACCAGCCAGTGTATATGGATGAGCGACAATATCAGTGAGAAATTGCATGAGGCTGTGTTCCAGATAGAAGTGACAGTGGCTGTCCCAAATTTGTTTGTGTGATGATGGTTCCACATTTTTAGTGTCAATTTTCAGTAGTCTATCAAGTGCACACTTGTCAAATCCATGTTGCACTCTCCTCACACAGAGTAAAGATGCATGTGGATGTGTTCAACAACAAATCCGGACTTGGCCAATGTGGCAAAGGGGTTGATGGGTATTTTAGCAACACAAATGCTTCCATGAATTTTTGGTCAGCAGGTGAAAATGTGATACTGGCACATGTTTCAAGTTGGGATGGATGAAGTTGAGTAGGGGTGCCACTCTCACACATGTATGTATACATTTTTGGTTGCCTACTCCTCCAATCGGTGGCTTGATGCAGGACCTAATATGCACCAGCATGATTGCATTGAGCAATGAATGTTAGTCATCTGTGCTGTCCACATTTCAGGATGCCCAGTTTCAAATTCTTATGTATGTGTGGTTGGCCCTATTGTGTCGGTATGCATTTGAATTCACATATGCATGTCCAGCTGGGTAGCTAGGCCTCTAAATCTTGCTGTGTGACTCTGTACAGGTGAGGAAGCAGCAGATGAGGAAGAGGAGGATGAGGAGAAGGAGAAGAAGGATGAGGTACAACCACCCACCAGTGTAGCCTGGGGGTGCTGTTTCTGATGAGAATCCCCTTATGTTGCAGGCCATCATCAGCGGGCAAGCCTATTTGTCTTCCAATGAAGCTGCCAAATCTAATGTGGAAAGCATACTGAAGGACATGGTGGAGGGTTCACCACTAATGCCACAGAACTCCTGCAGTTCCTTGAGGCTGCAGAGTTGGAGGAAGAGAGCCAGGAGACCCTGTGCCTGGAAGTGTTAAGCCATGCATCAATGGTGGGTTCAGTGTCTGCAGGATTTCCTTCACCCATCATGGAACCAGCAGTGGAGGCCGGTGTCAGTCGGAGGGTTGTAGACCGCCAGCCAATGAAAGTGCACTCACTGTGACCGGCCTGGACATCTTCATCCCAGCTTGATAGGTCCCACATACGTGGTGGAAGTGTGCCTGTCATACACTCATTGTGGGAGGAGGAGTTTCTGCGTACAAGTGCCCAAAGGGGTGAGGTCCTGCAGGAGATGGCCAGGGACATCCATCACGTGGCCAAAAATGTAATCTCAAATTCTGCACACACTGCCAATCTCCGTCTATTACGGCAGGAGAGAAGTGTGGACATGCACCAACTGAGGCAGGTAATGGGATGATGGATTGACTTTGAGACAATCCCTGCATGATTAGTTGTTGGCCTCAAGGGACAACCAGAAGCAGTGGATGGACACATTGGGGGAAACGATGCATGCAGAGATGTTGGTCTCAAAGGAATCCCAACGTCAAAACACAGATACCCTTAGTAAATTCCTGCATGCAGAGATTTTGTCCTCAATGGAATTCTGCCATCAAGACAGATGGCTCTTTGAGGCAATCTCTCAACATGCAGGCTCATCATGCATGCATAATTACTCTTTGGCCACTCACAACATCCAACACCAGAACCGTGTAGCTAATTAGGGCCTTATGCATGAATCCCTCTCACCAGTGGCCCTAGCCAATGAGGACCAGACCATGGCACTGCATGTTCAGAGTGCATCGTCCCAGGACCCAACACAGCATGGGGGTTCCAGTTGAACCACACAGGTGATGCTATTGGCCATGCCCCCACTCACCCCTACCCTCTTGCCACCACCAACCCTTATTGATGTACCCTGGTGTCAATGAGCCAGTGGAGGGGGCATGGATTTTGACCATTTGTTTTATTTTCTACCCCAGCCACCCCTCCATCCCCCCACAGTTGATAGGTTATTTTCTCTCAATGTATTGAACACCAACCCGAGGTGGACTTTATTAGATTTTTTTCCCCCAACCTAGGTGGAATTTATTTGATGTTTCGCCCTTCCAAGTTGGATTGGATCCATTTTTATTTTTTATCATCTAGGATGGACTGTGTTATTCTTGTTTTGTCCTCATTGAGGTTGGGCTGTGTTTTATTTTTTGGTCCTCATCTAAGGGCTATTGTGCTCTCGAGGGCAGTGAGTCAACTGCTTATTGGAAGTGGGAACATTTGAGCAGGGGGACTGGACATGCAGCCATTCTCAATGGAGTCAACTGAGGTGGTATAGTGGACTGCTATAGCCTTGCACATGCAGACAAACAGTCCATTCCACATTCATGTGTATGTGCAGTATGTCAGACAGACTCCTTAAGCTGGTCCAAACATATGTCTAATGTAATTCAGGTAGCTTGCCTCATCCGCTGGCCACACTCCCAAAGAAGACCCCTCAGCACTCTATTTCCATCCAAGTCCCCATTTCATCTGCTGGACACTGACCCTTCTTGTACCGATGCCGAGGCCCAGGGTTAGGTGGAGGTGGTGAGGGAATCACAGCATCAAGGCTTTACCAAAAGGTAGGGTTGTGCCCTCTCATTCATTTCTGTGGCTGGGGACATATGCATCCCAATAGTGGCATGATGTGGCACTCATAGGGTTTGTATGAATGATGTAATATGGTGTTGATTAGGTGATGATCACTGTCACTGAAGATGGGAGTTGTCCTACATAATTGTTTGTGTGTGCATGTCTTCTTGATAAGCTGTGCATGTGTTTTGTGGTACTGGCTGCACATACATGACTTTCTGCTAAGAGTCATTCTCCTTGGCAAGTTCCTGTGCACACATTTCCGGTGAGGGCTGATGCAGTAGCTTCTTTCTTGTGTGTAATTACATTTGCACTCCTGTCATGTCAACCTTGCATGCCGTATCCTGACATGTGTCGTTTCAAGTAGCCACTCCATAATAAGGGGTGGATTGGCCTAAAGGGATGTCTGGTAATTTCACAGTAGTCCTCTGAACCCTGGGCCTCTTTTGTGCGGTATTTCCACATTTTCTCATGGTAAATGTGTTGGGCATATTAAGGGAGTGTGATTATGGGTCCACTCAGAATTATTTCCAGGTCCTCTTATGTTTCCCATTCCATCCCTGTCCATGATGCATGAGCATGCAAAACACCTGACTCTCACTTTCCACAAAGGTGGATGATACAGTTGACAATTATGCACGTGGGTGATGTGTGAAGCAAGTGTTGCATTGTTGGTTAGGCATGTGTCATGTGCAATGTTGCAGCTGTGTTCCCATTGATTTAATCAGGGACTGTTGATAGTGATGGGTGTGTAACCTTGCATCATTTTTAATATTTGTGTATCTTGTGAGTAGCTAGATAGCTTTCTGGGAGATTTGGTACTCATCTTCATGATGGGACAAGGGGCATGTTGAGGGTATTGTAACAGGCATTGGAAGGGCGTGGGTGGGCAATTGTTGATTTTTACCATTGCCGGAGCATATACATGGCAGTAGTGAGCGGTGGTGAGCAGGGCCAACTGCAATGGTGCAGAGGGACCCAGCTTCAAGATGGCAGTCAGGCAAGACATTTGTTTTCAACTTGATACAAGGAACTCAGATAAATACATGTGATGGAGCCAACCTTCCAGGGGGCTGGCTTTGCAGTGCCATGTATTTAGGTCATGTGACATTGACAGTTAACTTCAAACTTAACATCAGTGTGGACATAGCTTGTGCACTTTGTGTCAAGGTTAGCAATACGGTTGCAGTGTACTTTAATTGTTATGTGGCACACATCGTTTGGGAATCCAAGATGGACCTTCTCAGGGTATTGTTATGGGCAAGCCGGATTAGCCAGAATGCATTATTGAAGGCCAAAAGCTTTTCTGCGTGTGATCCACAGGGGTTGCAATTTGTGTGAAGTAGGTTTGTACTAACTGGTTGCATGCGTCCTATTTATGTGCCCCTTTTACTGCTAAGGTAATGAGTGGATCCTGTGGATAAGTGTGGAATCTATCCTGCAGCTCTACTCTAATGCCACAATTCATGGCAATATTATGCAAGACACAACATGCCGGAATGACTTTGCATACTACAGGAGGTGCATATAGCAATATGTTAACTGAGTGGTCAAGGCAGTGGAAGTCTGACTTAAGCACTCTGAATGTGTGCTCCACTATGCCTGTAGTGGCTATGTGTGCTGTGTTGTAGCGCGCCTCACCTGGGGTGACTGAATTCTAGGATCTGTGTCAACAGGAATGGTGAGAGTGGTTAGGCAACGTTCCCTGAAAAGCAGTGTATGGTCATTTATTGCATCTAGTGTTCCTTGTGTTTCTATGTGTCATGTAAATGCTTGTGGGTGCATGATAGGTTATACTCACCCACAAGCCAACTGTTCCCAAATGTTCACAGTGCCAGGGCCTGTATGTGGGTGAATTGCGCAAGATGTAGCTGTCATGCATACATCCTGGGAATTTGGCATTGACGTGCATAACGTGTCCCTTGGCATCACAAATCACCTGCACATTGATGGAAAGTTAACGTTTCCTGCTGTGATAGATGTGCACCATCTCTTGTGGGGTGGGGGGGCATTGCAGAGCAACTTGGGTGCAATCGATGGAATACAGGAACCAGGAAAGTGTGCACATGCATATAATTCCTGGCACACTCTCAGCCTTGCCTGCAGTGTCTGTGGCATTTCAATGTGCCTATGCACATGCGCTAGGATGCAGCGCAAGACCTGGTGGAGGCATATTGATTGTGTGGGTGTTGATATACCCCCATGATGGCTGTGGTATGCTGGAATGATCCAGTGGCCAGGAATTGTATGGCTGAAAGCACTTTGACCAGAGGTGTCATAGCCTGTGAGCACACAGTGAGTGATACCAGGTCATTCTCCTAATCCCTGACCAGGTCTAGGATGACTTGTGGAGAGAAGCAGTATTTTATATACACTTCCTCATCTGGCATCCCAAATAGTGTTGTTCGTGGATGGAAGATTCTGGCCTTCCTCCTCCTCCTCCTCCTTTCGTGTGTTATTATGAGTACTAGCAATGCAGGATCCAACATTGTGCCGTATGTTGATTGGGGTTGCCTAGCAGTTTTTATGAGCAGGCTTTCATTTTTCTTTGTGGTTTGTGATGGGTAGCAGTAAGTTAATTTGCCACTGGAGTCGGTGTGTTAGTTTTTCGGTGCCTCTACATCCACGCCCATGTTCTTTCTCATTTTCCTCCTTGAATGGGACATAGTAATTCCCATTTATAAAAAGGGAGATTGAGGCCATCCTTGTAATTATCATCCAATTGCTCTACTGGACGTCTCAGGAAAAATGTAGCCCGCCTCATATTACATGATTTCAAAAACTTGATAGGTAAGAACCATCTGAGTGATAACTTTCAAACAGGAATCTGCTAATTGTATCACTAATGAAATCCCAAAGTGTGCAAACAGATCAAGTGATGTATATAGCATTGATTGATTTTTAAATTGTGTTTAATTCAATTTCAAGAAAATACTTGAGAAGGCTAATTGTCCAAATTACTTGTTAGCCCTAATTTCGCATTATTACACTAATACCTCAGTACAAATTTGTCTAAACCAAGATGGCTTACTCTCCCACCATTTTTGCACTTACAGAGGTATAAAGCAAGACTGTATTTTGGCGGCAACTCTTTTATTATTTTTTTATTTTCTTGATTCAGTTTACAAGAAATGTTTACAAGAGAAATATTTTTACAGATCTCTCTTCCGTCACTCCAATTCCTACTTAAAAGATTAGCATGGCTTAATCCAACCTCCAAGTCGAATTTCAATTACAGTCCTGCAGCTTTAAGTTTGTGAAAAATTGGGAGACCGCTATCACGTAGGAAGTGTTGTCTCCTTCAATTAAGCCGCACCACCACTCATCTTCCCCGAAAGTTTGCATGTCTGTAAATATATATCCAATATGCATAGTTCTTAATGCCGTCAATCCTGGACATGACAGCAAGAGATGTCTAATTGTCTCCTGTTTTCTTTGTTTCTACAAAAACGGCAGGAGTTATCCGTTGTTAGCTTTCTTATGGCTCTGATCTCATTGGTTCACAGAAGATTCGTTCGAATTTGTAAAAAGGTGTTTCTTAGGGCCTTGCTGGGGAATTTAATCATGTATGTTGGTATGTCACTTAGTCCCCTTGTTATCAGTGGCAAATGGGTTATCAATTTCCTTCTAGACGTTTAAAAGGTCGTCTGGATCCAGTCCCATTTGCTCGGCTTTTGTTTAAATTTAACAGGGTTTTGAATAAGTTCCTATTCTGAGCTGTTTATTTCTTTCTGAATGTTCAGTTTTTTTTAACCCAGTTCGCCAATAGGTTACTTTTTTTTTTTTTTATTTCAGTGTGAATGATGGTCATCACGTTTTTTCGACTGCTAATGATTGTCTTCCTATATAGCATCCTCGTGTTTCTGACAACCATGGACTGTAATGATTGAAGACGCAATTCTTGGCGTATCGTTGATACTGGTGTTGACGCCGGCAAATTCAGTGTTTTTCTCCAAAAGAGACCTTCTAGACGTTGCCAAAAGGCTGCTGGTATCATTGGCAATGCATATGCACTATAAATTAGGGAAGGTACCACCTTTCCCTTGTAGAATTGAACATGCAGTGTTATTGTGAAGCGGCAGTACTTTCTGTCTATTGCTCTTGCCTATAGTGCTAGTTTCTTAGCTCTTTCCAGCAGGTAGTTTTGCATCAAGCTTTCTTGTTTGTTTTTGCTTAAGATCACCCCCAGGTATTTAAATTCTTTGACCTGTTCAATCTTGTCACCTTCCAAGGTCAAACGAAAGGTCTTGCCGGTTGCTTTGTTTTTCCATGATCATGACCTTTGTTTTGGCCTTGTTAATTTCAAGATTTTTTTTTTTTTTTATGTAAGCCACCAGTTCATTTAGTTGACGCTGCAGGCCAATTGGAGTGTAGTCAGGTAGAATTAGATTATCTGCATAGAGGAGACTTGAGGTCGTTGTCTTGCCTACTGTTGGAGGAAATTAACAGACCCTCAGTTCGGAGGCTTTGATGTCCCACAGATAAGAGTTGAACAGCGTCGGTGCAAATGGACACCCCTGTTTTACTCCTCTGGCTGTTGGAATTTGGTCTGACAGCGTACCCTGTCAATTTAGGCGGACCTTAACTGAAGTATCTTGATGGAGGGCTCTGATTGGGCCTAGTATGCTTTCCAGGCAGTTTCTTGCTGTTAGTTTTTCCCACAAAATGTCCTGGTTGACCTGGTCCAAAGCCTGGACCAGGAAAATGAAAGCAAGGTAGATTTTAGGGCTGCCTTCATGGATCTTATCCTTTAGGGTACTCAATAGAAGGATGTTTGGTGTTGTTCCTGCATTTTCAACAAAACCACATTGGAGTGGATCTTCGTGCCCTGTAGTTCTTGCCCATTTTTGGAAATTGTCCAATAGAAGTGACTCAAAGACTTTCACAATAACATGCAAAAGTGCTATCAGGCGATCATTTTTAGCTTGGTCTCTTGGGGCGTTTTTATAAATTGGGACAATTGTTGCTGTTGTTCACGAGGTAAGTATTGCTCTATCGTCCATGCAGTTTGTTATACCTTCCTGGATAAAAGCTGCCCATTCTAGCGAGGGTTCCTTAAGATCTGCGTTAGTAATTCCATGGGACCCGGGGCCCTTGAGCTATTCATACAGAAAAGCTTCTTCTTAATGTCTTCCAAATCCCAGTTTACCGTCCATGGTGTGTTAAGATTGGTCTGGTTAACAAAGATGTTGTATCCAGGTTTCTGGATAGGTTGGTGAAATGATCGAGCCAGGCTTTCTCTCCCACAAAGATGTTTGGGGGGTTATTTTGGTCACCAGATGTGGCTCTAATTAAGGTCCAAAAGTCTCTCAATTTTCTGCTTCACACTGTCTGTAACATTGCAACGGCATCAGCCTGATGTCAAGATTCTCTGTGTAACCGCAGGCAGCTCTTATAGGTCTTTATTGCTGCTTTTACCTGTTCTATGAGCACACAGGAATTAGACTTTTTGGCATGACGTTTTATTTTTCTTAGTTTTTTCCTTTCTCTTACTATGAGTTTGTTGAATTTGTGTTGATGAGTTTTTACATCGCTATTAGACCATCTCTTTCTTTTAGTTTCGTAGATTGTTAAGAGTGGCTGATAGCCAATATTACATTTTGTTCCAACTTGATGATTTTTCTTCCAGATGTTACTGTATGTCCCAGTTACAATTGCGTTTGCGGACAGTCTAAGCTTGGTTCCTCCTTTACAGGACTCCACCTCTGTGACCATTCTGGATCTGATGTCCCGCATACACGTCCATGTTACCTTGAAGAGATTATGATTGCTGTTAATTGTTCTGATAATCTCAAAGTCGGTCACATTCTTCAGCATCTCTCTCAAGACGAATATACGGTCCAAGTTTGCACTTTGGTTGTTTCTTTCCCAAGTCGGAATTTCGAGGCTAGGTTTGGATGTTGATGTTTGTAGGTTTTGTGGATCCCACAAAGCCTTCAGAGACACCCATAGATGGCCACAGACCATGTTCAAAGGAAAATGTTTCTGAGTTCCCTTGGAGTCTTTGGATTTGGGACACACAGCGTTAAAGTCTCCACAAATTATGATACATTTTGGACAGCATTCTGCATGTGTTTCTTCGATAATGTTGTCTGCTATTTCCAGATAATCTTCATTTGTGATTGTGGCAGGATTCTAGTGTGTATTTATCAGGATCACGTGTCACCCTTATCTGTTTTGTTTACTGAGTTTTGCTGGTTCCAGTTCAGGAGAGAAACTTGGAATTGAATGTTTGTTATCACTGGTTTCATGTATTGAAGTTCCATTCTGGATCTAATAACAGTCAGCAGGCCTGAGGATGGGTGGCCTCTTCCACCCTGGACTGCCGGTGAAACATACATTTCGAAGCAGTCCAAAAATGGCTTTTTGGTATGACACGTCTCCTGGAGGCATAGGATGTCAAAAGCTCCCAAGTTGACATCACTTGGTTCCAGAAGGTGGCCAAAGCCTCATGTGTTCCAGCTGCCCATTATTATGGTGTCTTTCCAAGTAACCTCAGCTACGTCTCTCAGGGTGTCGTCTTCTGTATCTATCAGGACTCGGCATGGATAGTTTTTTGCAGCTAAAGCCTTAGCATTCCATGTCCATCTGGAATGGTCATTTTTTTCACTTTGTCTAGAAGTTCTCATTGACAGCTCCTCAGTTTCCATATCTGGTTCTTCTCGAGAAAATATAATTGTCAATTTCTGGAGGGGTCCTTTCGGGTAGCGTCCAATGTCCAAAGGGTCCATGTATATGTTTCCATCTGATCCCATGGTGTCGGCCTCTGATAATTGTCCCTTTCTCTGTAACTTTTGGAGCGTCTCAGAGGCCGGGGTCTCATCTTCTTTGTTTATTGGTGTTTGCCTTGATCGTGCAGGGACCTCTTTAGTACGGTCTAATGAGCGTTGTTGTTTTGAGCTTTGAATCTTCCCACGTTCCTGTCGACTCTTTAACCTATCTTTTGTGTGTACATAGTCCGAGGTCTTCTCACTATGCACCGCCTCCCCTCTCATTTGACAGTCAAGCAGATCATATCCCATCATTTGGAAACTTTCCTGGTCTGCAGTCAGCATAGCTCGAATTATTGGAGATGGAATGTGTAAGTACACACAGTATCTTTTACCAGTGGAACTAAATTCCACAAGTTTGATGTCCTCAGAGCGGATCTGCCTTAGATTTGGAATACAATGGATCAGAACCAGTGTGTTTTTCCTATTCAGGATCAGCTTGTCATGAATCTGACCAACAAGTTCCAGTTTGAAAGTCCTTTCACTGGCCAGCTTTTTGCTAAAGGGGATGTAACTATCCTTCTCGTTTTCGAGATTTTGGCTGCGCCCCTTTTTAGAATTCCACCCAGTATTTGTTTCGGCTTGGAATTTCATCCTGGGCTTCAGTTCTCATGGGTTGGATTTTGATCTTTCTACACGCTTAGAAAGGTTGGTGTGTCGTCTCTGCGGAGACGGTCTGCCCTTACAGATTACCGAATGAGAAGCTGGTGTTTTCCCCAGAGGTTACGTTGCTCTTTCTTGTGAGTACTTTTTGTCTGATTTTCTTGATGGAGAGGGCCTTTGTACTTTCTCTCGTCTATCTTTTAATGTCAAATATCGGCTTTCTTGCTTCACCTCGTCATCTTCCTGCTTTACTGGTGGTGAATCCTTACTCGCTCTCACCAACAGGTGTGGAGATTGCGGGAGTTCTGATTCCGAGTTTTTCACCAAATACTCCGACAGATCCATAAGATCTATACAAGGTCCGGAGTCCTCGATCACAATTTGGTGTTTGTCTGGTAAATCAGCCTGGCATGGATTCTCTGGGTGACTCAACTCCGGACCTAGGAGTGTCACAATACAGTTTCCATGGTGGACTTTGACACATTTGTCATTTCTCTTACTGTCTTTTGAGTTCCTTTTGTCTCAGGACAAGTTTGTGGGGCCTCTATTGTTACAACTCTGTTCCCTTCTTTTTTAGTAGGCCTCTTTCCGTTAGCAAAGAGTGAGTACGCTAACGACTCCTTGCTTTGAGAGCCATTGTTTTTTCATACAGGCAACCCCTGAGTTAAAGTAATTTCGGTCCCACTCTGTGATTCTTCTCGAGAGCCGGCTGGTACAGAAGTTAGACTCAGAGTATCATCCTCAAGGGTCATAACCACACATCTGTTTGTTGGATATCTTTTTATTGATCCCTGTGGATGGTCTGGTAGTTGTTTTAAAGGATTTGAAGAAGCAGTCTCCTGTATGACAGTCATTTTTGAGTCTGTGGAATTTGTTTTGTCTGTGGTAGCCGATGGTTCCCTTGCCTTTTGGCCTTCCACTATAACAGGCAGACAGGAAGTTGTCTTCAGGGCCTCGTTAGTCTGGGAGGCAGTAAAATGTTTTAATAGTTTTGAATGCTCCACAGGAAACTCGTGTTGTTGGCTTGATTCCACTTCCATTCGCTCAGTTATTTTAGAATTGGGGCACGTCAAGCCCCCCCCTCCCCCCCTTGCTTCCTAAGCTGTAATATAACCTTCTAAGTAAATAATTTTAGTATACAGCATAGCTGCCAAAGTTGTATGGTCCTTCAAAGATTCATATAATTTAGTAAAAGGTGCCAAGGCTATGGTTACAGCTGACATTATAGCAAAAATGTCAGGTTTTTTCGATGGAGTCTCTTTCTCATTGTTGGAAAACAAGGTTGAGGATCTTCTATTTCATACTGGTGACCACGTAGGAGGGCAAATAATGCGGCTCGTTCCAGTCTTGTTGCTCTTTGTTGGTTTTTCAGCACGATTTCCCCTTTCCTGTAGCTCTTTTGTTTGGTGTTTTTTAGTTCGTGTTCCAGGGAGGAACTTTTGCATATGATGTCTTGTGAGTTATTTCCGCAATATGGCAGGTTAATTTCAGAAATGGTAGCCGCGATGTCAACAATGGTGGAGAGGGGAAAGGTTAGCTCTTGAAGGGGTCCCTTATCCTTGCCTATGATCGCATCACTAGGAATCTGTGGATGCAGTTCAATCCCTTTTGCCGGGGTGCCCTTTCCCGGAGATGAACACTCCCTTGGCTTGTCGAGTGTTTTTTGGTTTGGCACAATCAAGTTCAGGCTATCGGCTTTAGCCTGTGAGTCCGGGTCCTTAAAATACCGAATCCCAGTCTTTGGCATTGCGCGAGGTGTGTCTACTCTCAAGCCCAACCAGATGAACCTAGGACGGTCGTGTGGGCTTCCATTTGTATACAGCAGCTCCTTCTAATAGTTCAGCGTCGAAAGGTTTGTCTGTCGACGTTTGCTCCATGGCTAACGATTTCTGAAAAAATCTGAAGGTGTTGTAGTCATATGTTTTCCAGGGATAACACTTTTTTTTGTAGAGGTTTGGTAGTTTTCTGATTTGCTTTTCCACCTACGGTGGTTGCAATTTGGTTTCTACCCCTTGATTTTCTTGGGGGATTTTTTAGACTGCCTCTTGCTGACAGGTTTGATTTAGCTGGCTCTGTGTGGACCAATTGTGCTTTGTTACATGTGGGGAGACATAGTCGTTGGAAGAATTATTCAGAAGGAAATCCTCTTGAGTTTCTGTGTTGTCTTCTCCAAAGTTGTTTCGATCTGAACATCCCGAGGTGTTTAAAGTTTGTGTGTTATTTGGTGATTCCATATTCTGGGGGCTCTTCAAATCCGGCCCCATTATTGTAGGATGTATCTCTATGGCGAGTTGTAGAGTTGAATGGATATTTACCCTAGGTACATCAATGGGTGCAGAATGGTCTCTGTAAGTTGTGGAGGGGGGGACCGCCACTTTCATGTCCTCACCCTCCAACCCCATTCTAGGACGATCTTGGTCTGTTTTCTGGAGATCTTCAAATGGGAATTCCTTGTTTCCCTTTACACTAGCACTTGACAGAGAAGGGGGGGGACTGCTGGACCCAGAGCAGGCACTGGCCCAGATTGGCCGACGTCACACCTCAGAGGGGTCTCTGACTGAAAGAGGATCTGGTGTTGCCCATCGGATAGAGACAATGTCCAGGCTTATTCCCCGGGCTCAGCCTCCATTTCTGCCAAGTTCCCCCCAGTTTTTCCTCTTATATTGATTTTGAGCAAACCGTCCAGCGGAGCTGCAGAGGCTCCGACGGCGCCTCCACGGTTCCTCTCTCATGCTCGCCCTCTCCACCGGCAGATTTAGAACATCCACACCCATGTCCGCCTCCATCGCCTCCCCCCTACAGGTGAGTGAGTCGTTTGTGGGGCAAGAATGTTATCATTTTGACTGGTACCCGGGGGAAGGGTTGCCGGCTTGCCTATTTTCTCCATATTCAGTGATCTTATTTCCAGACGTGAAGGAGGCACTCTTGGGTGTTGGTTGTTTGTTGTACTTGGCGGTAACAACTTGTGAAAAGGCGCAAAGACGTGTACGCCGAAGCAGATGCAAGTGTCTTTTGACGATGGGGATTTTTCAACAGGCTCCTCAGATCCAAGCCTGTGTCCTCACGGCTTGAACGCTGGCTCCGGAGGCGTCTTTCCACCTCCTCAATTCTCGCTGTTCCACACCACGGTCCAGGTGGCCTCGGACTGCTGCGGACTGCTGCAGGCTGCTTCCACCTCAGCTTGCAGCTCTGCGGCTGCACCGCGGTGCGTGAGGCATTTTGAAGGCTTTCTCCTCCCACAGGCACTGCAGCAGCAATGAAGGAAGCAAACAGACTTCCAGGCACAGATCATAGGGGACTGCTGCAGACTGCTTCCACCTGAGCTTCCAGCTCCGCGGTGCGTGAGGTGTTTTGAAGGCTTTCTCCTCCCACATGCACTGAAGCAGCATTGAATGTAGCAAACAGACTAACAGGCACCAGATCACAGGGACTGCTGCAGACTGCTTCCACCTCAGCTTCCAGCTTTTGAGACGTATCCTAAAAAAAATGCCCTATTCATACACTTAGAAAAGACTCAAGTTATGACTTTTAATCTGTCTATATCTAAGCAAAGAAGAGTTGGTTTTAACTTGAAAGTAGATAACAGCACAGTGTGTAGGGTGAACGAGTATTGCTATCTTGGTTTATTAACACAACAGATATGCCATACCACACTGATTCAAAAGAGAAATTGCAGACAGCCATATCTCAAGCGAGACTGTTTGATCAGAAATTTGGAAAAAAAATCATATAAACCTCCCTATACTTACATACGTTGTAGAATCACAAGGTTACCAAGGATTATTGTACTGGACAACACTTAAAGGTTTATATTGGAAAAGTCCATTAAAGCTCCCTCTGAGTCAACTGATATCAATCGTTAGACATGAATTAGGACTTCTGTCTTTGAATATAATAGTAGCATGGAAAATATTAGTAATGCTCAGAAAATATATTATGGAATCTAAATCGAAATCTGTGGTAGGTTCTATTGCTGCATTGATACCCTGCACGTTTGACAAATCATTGAAACCTTGGATAAAGACTAGCAGGCAATACATGAAAAATGCTGACATAACAGGCACGTTCTTAATTACCAATCCAGAGAAAGGAAAGTCTAAATTGTGGTGGTACGATTGTCAGCTGACTAGAACTCAGTGTTTAAGGTATAACAGCTTTCTAAGTGCTGTTCCAATGAGAGTTATACATGCTTAAATTCCCAGACCAGAGGTGGGGATATTTATTCTTAAGATTGAGACTTTGGGGGTAATTCATAGAATTTAACGCACAAGTGGCGCACGAGGCTGGCACACAGTGTGCGCGTGCGATAGTCTGCGCCAGCCGCATGTGCTAAAATCCATTTCGGCGCACAGCGTATTCATGGATTTTAGCCACCAAAGCAGCTGCGGCGCAGAGTGGCGCAGCGACCCTGCAGCAGCGCCAGTAACACCCCCAAGAACGCCCCTCGCGCCAGGAAAAGCCATCAAAATCCCCAATCCAGCGCAAAGGGCTGCGCTAACCCTGGACCAGTATACAGGGCCTCCACACAGCACACGGCAAGCGGGGAACGTGTATTACTGGGGTTCGCGGGAAGTTTCACACGCGATTTCACCATGGTACGTGTATTTCTGCGGTGCAGGGAAGTTTAACACGCGATTTCAGCAGGGTACGTGTATTTCTGGGGTGCGGGGAAGTTTAACACGCGATTTCAGCAGGGTATGTGTATTTCTGGGGTGCGCGGGAAGTTCCACACGCGATTTCAGCAGGGTACGTGTATTTCTGGGGTGCGGGGAAGTTTAACACGCAGTTTCAGCAGGGTACGTGTATTTCTGGGGTGCGCGGGAAGTTCCACACGCGATTTCAGCATGGTACGTGTATTTTTGGGGTGCGGGGAAGTTTAACACGCTATTTCAGCAGGGTACGTGTATTACTGGGGTGCGCGGGAAGTTCCACACGCGATTTCAGCAGGGTACATGTATTTCTGGGGTGCGGGGAAGTTTAACATGCTATTTCAGCAGGGTACGTGTATTTCTGGGGTGCGGGGAAGTTCCACACGCGATTTCAGCAGGGTATGTGTATTACTGGGGTGCGTGGGAAGTTCCACATGCGATTTTAGCAGGGTACGTGTATTTCTGAGGTGCGGGGAAGTTTAACACGCAATTTCAGCAGGGTACGTGTATTACTGGGGTGCTCAGCAAGTTCCACATGCGATAGGCCCTGTGCGAGTGGGGTACGTGTATTTCGGGGGTGCAGGGAATTCCTACATGTGAATTGGCAGTGTGGGTCCTCCCAGGTGTTCCCTCTACACCCTCCACGGCCCCTGCAGGCAGACCACACCACAGCGGACTACCCTGCACCCCTGGTCATGTCCCGCAGGCAGCCCATCCTCCATGGGCATGCCCCCCCAGCCAAGCCACATGTCACCTTGCACTAGTGATCACCAACGCATTACCCCCTGCACCCCCACACCCCAGCTGTGCAGGGCACCTGCCTGCAGGCCCCCACTCATGTCCCCCAGCACCCCCACCCCCCAGCAGTCAGGGGCACCTGCCTGCAGGCCCCCACTCATGTCCCCCAGCACCCCCACCCCCCAGCAGTCAGGGTCACCTGCCAGCAGGCCCCCACTCATGTCCCACGCATGTCCCCTTGCACCCCTACCCCCCAGCAGTCAGGGGCACCTGCCAGCAGGCCCCCACTCATGTCCCACTCATGTCCCCTTGTACCCCCACCCCCCAGCAGTGCGGGCCACCTGCCAGCAGGCCCCCACTCATGTCCCCTTGCACCCCCACCCCCCAAGCAGTGCAGGGCACCTGCCAGCAGGCCTCCACTCATGTCCCCTTGCACCCTCACCCCCCAAGCAGTGCAGGGCACCTGCCAGCAGGCCCCACTCATGTCCCACTCATGTCCCCTTGCACCCCTACCCCCCAGCAGTCAGGGGCACCTGCCAGCAGGCCCCCACTCATGTCCCACTCATGTCCCTTTGCACCCCCACCCCCCAGCAGTCAGGGGCACCTACCAGCAGGCCCCCGACTCAAGTCCCCTTGTATCCCCACCCCCCAGCAGTGCAGGGCACCTGCCAGCAGGCCCCCACTCATGTCCCACTCATGCGCCTTGCACCCCCACGCCTCAGCAGTCAGGGGCACCTGCCAGCAGGCCCCCACTCATGTCCACTTGCACCCCCACCCCCCAGCAGTGCAGGGCACCTGCCAGCAGGCCCCCACTCATGTCCCACTCATGTCCCCTTGCACCCCCACTCCCCAGCACTGAGGGGCACCTCCCAGCAGGAACCCACACATGTCCCCTGCACCCCCACCCCTCAGCAGTGCGGGGCACCTGCCAGCAGGCCCCCATACATGTCACCTGCATCCCCACACCCCAGCAGTGCGGGGTTCCTGCCAGCAGGCCCCGACACATGTCCTCCAGCCAACACAACATCACAATCTAGATCCCTCGCCCTTATGGGCAGCCTCCACATGCCAAAGACCCACCCAAGTATTGCATCCACCCACATAGAAATGCCAATTACATGATACAACCCCAATGGCAAATATGTAAATGAACACATGTCCGTCACACACACACAATGGGTGCAAGTGAATGTCAAAACCCATATCATGACATGCATGAAACCAATGAGATAATACCACAAATGGAAGTATAAAAATATATATATTAAAGATAACATGAACGTAAATCAAATTAAACACACAACAATGGGAATAACAAAAGAAATGGTCCATGTCCGATAAATTATGAAAATCAAGAAAACATAAGCAAAATAAATCCCAAAAGAAATGTTGTCCAGTCACAGTTCAATATATCAAATCCAAGGGAAAATAAAAAGTAAAAACCATTGCTCCATGGTGAACACAAAAAAAATATTAAAAAAGATGAATCCAATGTAGAACTATGTACAATAGAAGAATCCAGGGTCCATGAGTCCAACTTAAGAAATGAAACCTACCAAAAACTACCTAATAAAAAAACTATATACAAAAATGTGGCCCATTGTCCAAGCGGTCCAAAATAAAGAAAAAACAAAAGGAAACCTAATAGTAACTAACTAACTATTTACAAGGGGAGCGGGCAAGTCCAACGGCTCACATGTTGATGTCCTGGGCCAGGGAATCATCGAACTCCTGCTCGATGTCCCGAAGGCGGTCCTCTTCCATGGCCCTGAGGGTTCGCAGGGACGATGACATCTGGAACTCCAGGTCCCTGAAAATGGCCTCGAGGCACTTGGCCCGCAGCAGGGCCCTACGCATGGAGTTCTCCACCCTGACCATCGTGAGCTGTGCCTCTTCCGCCCGCTGCCGCTCCGCATCTATCGCATGGCCCAACCGCTGCCACATGGAAGACACTTCCCGTCCAGGGTCCTCCTGCCCTCCAGCCGATGCCTGCCCCTCCGATGTTGATGGCCCTGAGCCATCATTGCTCCCACCTACAGCCTGCTCCTGCTGCTGCTGCTGCTGTCCATGTGCCCTGTCCGATGGTGCCTGCACATCCTCCATCTGCTGGTCTCCAGTTGTGGTGTCCACCCCTGCTGGACCGCCAACTCCCGACTGTGGCAGGGATGGGATCTCCACCAAGCTGGCTGTGTTGGCCAGGCCAGGTCCACAGGGGGCCTTGGTAGAATCTGGGCCAGAAGACGATGTGGAGAACGACCGGCGCATAGCCTCCACAGAGGAGGAGAGGTCCGCCAGAGTGCGCGTCACATGTAGGAACCCCCCAACCACGGCCCCTCCCAGCAGTGCCACGTCACAACGCTGCTCTTCGTGATGGCGTGCGTTCTCCGCCCAGGAAGAATGCACGTCATCACGAATGACACGCGTGCGCAACAGGACACCCACCAGGACGGATCCAATAGGGTCGCGGGACCCCTCGCCCGCAGGTAGTGGAGAGGCAGGTGATATGGCACTCTCCCCTACCTGCGGACGGGCCTGGGACAGGGCCTCCCTCCTGGTGCATGATGGTGCAATCACAGGGTCAAGGACAGCGACATGCACAGGCCCCTTCACGGTGACCTGTGCTTCCTCCTGACCCTGGCCCTGGACTGCACCACTTGCACCAGTGGTACTACTCCTACCAGGCCCCATGTGCGGCTCAGTAGCTGGCTCCTCCTCCTCTGTGGAGACCACCAACCTGGATGTCTCCACACCGTCTTCCGCCATTGGAAGCCCCTGTGGGGGCTCACCTGGCCCTTCCGCCACAGCCGTTGTGGCAGACGCGGCACCAGCCCCCTCGCTCCCGGATGATGGTAATTCCTGGGAGGGTGGCTGGGCCATGCGTTGCCGCCCGGTGGAGGCAACCCCGCCGCTTGGCTCCACAGCGCCGTCTCCGCCCTCTTCTTCACTTGACGCTGCGTAGAGGGAGACATAGAACACAAGCATCAGGGTACAGCACAAAATACCCTAGACAGAAAGCAATAACACATGAGTGGCACTGTCAAATGTCATTTCCATCCTGTCCTTCCACAACACATGGGTCAATGCATGCAACACACATGCAGAAACACTCCCGGTGCCTGCAATCAACATCAACACCCATGTCCCGGAGGCGGTCCTCTTCCATGGCCCCAAGGGTTCGCAGGGACAATAACATCTGGATCTGCAGGTCCCTGCGAATGGCCTCGAGGCACTCGGCCCGCCTCAGGGCCCTACGCATGGAGTTCTCCGCCCTGACCATCGTGAGCCGTGCCTCTTCCGCCCGCTGCCGCTACGTATCTATCGCATGGCCCAACCGCTGCCACACGGAAGACACTTCCGTCCAGGGTCCTTCTGCCCTCCGGCCGATGCCTGCCCCTCCGATGATGAAGGCCCCGAGCCATCATGGCTCCCACCTTGTTGCTGCTGCTGCTGTGCCGCTGCCTGTGCCCTGGCTCCTGCTGCCTGCACATCCTCCTCCAGCTGGGGTGCAGTTGCTGATGTGGCCACCCATGCTGGATGTCCGACTCCCGACTGTGGCAGGGATCTGTTGTCCACCAGACAGCTCCACAGGGCACCCAGGTGATACATCGGTGGGAAGATGGCATGGAGGACGACTGGGGCATAGGGGGTTCAGTTGAGGAGGTGGTCGGAACATGGTCCAGGAAACGGAGGAATCCGGCCCTGGTGAACTGTCCCAGTGGGTCACAGCGGTCAACTAGCCATGCGAGATGACGTGCAGTCTCCTCATGAAAAGACTGCATGTCAGCTCGCATGGCCCATTGACACAACGCCATCCCACCCAGGACAGGCTCAACCCGGTGCCGAATAGCCACATCCACAGGGAGAGGAAGGCCAGTTGGTGTAAGCCAACCCCCTCCCTGAGAACGGGTCTGGATGTAGGCATCCCTACTGGTGCGAGATGATGCAGTGACAGGATCAGCGACAGGATTGCACACAGGCACCTCTGCGGCAGCCTGTGCTGCCTCCTGTCCCTGGTCCTGCACTGTACCACTAGCACCAGTGGAATCCCCACCTCCAGATCCCGTCTCTGTCCCTTGCACGGCCTCCTCCTCCATCAAACCCCCCACCAACCTGGATGACTCCATGCCATCTTCCTCCATTGGGCCCTGTGGGGTCTCAGCTGCCCCTTCTGCTGCCGAAGAGTCCAACTCCGTCCTCCACCTCTTGGACCTCCCCTCGGCAGCTGCGGCCTGGGACGCGGCACCGGACTCCTCACTCCCCGACGAGATGACAACCTGGGAGGGGAGCCGGGCCTTGCATCTCCGGCTGGCGGTGCGATCCCTGCCGCTGTGCTCCACAGCACCTTCTCCGCCCTCTTCATCAGTTGACGCTGCAGACAGGGAGAAATAAAACACAGGCATCAGGGCACTGTACAATGGACTCATACACATATGACAGTTGTACATGAGTGGCATTGTCAAACTTCAGACATGGCATCACAATCCCCAACACACATGTCATTTCGACTCACACACATGAGCTATTCTACAGCCATATCGCAACAGCCAGCACCATCCATACACATACAACAGCATGAGCAGCCACAGGTGAGCCAGACATCACATGAAACACAGGGAGTGCACTACACATGCACACATGCCACCACACTTACATTCATGTGTACACCTCCGCCAACTGTCGCAGTTTTGAGATTGGCATCCCTGTCACATCTGCCAATCAGTCATGCACATATCAGTGTCACATGCATCCATGTTGCATCACTGTTGCACCCTTGTCAAATACACACACATGCACATGTACATGGTGCAGATACATGCAGCTGGAACCAACATCCATGTGTGACACCCCAACCATGCCAACTGACATACACAGTAATCCAAACATGTGTGCTCACACATCTGCATTTGGCTTGCATGCTTACCCACACATACACCATCAATGTGTCTCACACATGAAAGGACTTGCCTGTGTCAGCCTCACAGCCCTGTACATACACATCCATACATGGCCCTAGAAAACCACATGTACAACCTGCACACTACTGGCACACCACCACACGCACAGCTTCCAATCAGTATGCATGTACACTTACCGCTCAACTCCAGACTGGTCTGCCTCTCAAGGACCTGGACGTGGAGCGCTGGGCATATGCGTTCCAGGACCCTCATCTGATGTTCCGACAGGTGGCCCCGGCGCCCCTTAGCATCCGCTGCCTTCAAGAGGCGCCGGGCCTTGTTGAGGGTCCTGGACCTGAAGTCGTCCCAGCGCTTCTTGACATGTTGGAAGTCGCAGACTGCCACACCCTACGCGTTGATGGCAGTCACAATGTCGGTCCAGATTCCAGGCCGTCCTTCCTTGTTGGCGCGTCTTGTTCCGAAGAGGGCATCATACTGCCTCAGGACTTGCTCCACGGGACACCAACTTCGGTGGCAGTGAAGCTGGTGCCCCTCTGTCTCTCTGGCAGGGGGTTGCCAGTGGTGCCAGATGCTGTAGTGCCCCACATGGCAACCCCAGAGGCAGGTGTGGGTGGGAAACTGGGTCCTGGGGCTTGGCTGTGGAGTGATGGTATCCCAGTCGGGAGTCTTCAGTTCCAGCAGGGGTGGTCACAAGAACTGCACCCCTGGCTGATGTGCAGGCAGCAAATAGCAGGGCATGTGGGCAGCAGGCAGTCAGGCAGCAGCAGATGGCAGGTGGGAGCGTGCTCGGGGCTCTGGGGGGCAGTGATTCGGCATTTTGGGCAGGAGCGTGGTCTTCCGTGTTTTTTCGCGTGGCCAGCTTGATACGGAGTGATATGGCATGTGAAAAATGTGCACGTCAGCGTGTAATTTGAGGAAAGGCCCCTAGCGCGTAAGCATGTCAGCACTCGTACGCGCTTTCATTGGACCAAAGGCTCTTCAAGCGTAAGCGCCTCAGTGACATGACGCGCGCGGGCGTGCGCAGTTGTTTCCCTCATGACGTTAGCATAGTGGTTCAGCGCGCGTGAAAAAACTGCACGTCCGCGTGTGAATGCGTGTAATCCGAGGAAAGGGCCTATGCGCGTAAGTGACGTGACGCACGCGGGCGTTTCCCTCAGCACGGGTTAAAGGTGAGCGGGGGCAGCAGTTCACTGTACGTGCCTTTCGTGGAGACTGACGTGTGTTGCTGCTTCCTGTTGTTTCGCGCGCCATCACAACTTCACAGCTATCAAGGACGTATCTCTTCTTTTGGCGGGGGTATTGGCTATGCATGTTTTTCTGCATCGCGCTAGTCAGACGGTGAGTCGCACACGCTATTTTTTCCACTGCGAGTGCCCCTGTGTATCGCACCCATTTTCAAGGTCATAGTAGCCTGCGTGTCCCACTCGTAAGCGTTATTCGTGTTACTGGGTGCCACCGTGTACTGCGGGAGTTTGATTCCATGCACGTAGGCTGCAGGGTTGCGTGCACGGTTTTACTGCAGTTTTGGGGTGCCTGAGCGTTGCGTGACCCGTCACTACATCACCGGGGTCAAATACAACCTTGCAGGTGCAGGGGGGCTGTTAACATCTTGCTTCCCACCCTCTTCACCCCAATTGCCGTGGTCAATTGTGGTGTACACCTCCCATTGCCACTACTCCATCTGTGCCGGCACTACTACACCTGTGCCATGGTTGGGAGGCCACCAAAGGTAAGGGGCGCCTCAGCTGGGCATACTCCTTGTGGCGGGCGTGGTCGGGGATGTGGCCGTGGTGACCAGGGAGTAGGGGGCTCCAGGGTGTCCAGGGCGGCCACAGAGGGGGGAAGAGGCAGGGGTGCGCAGGGGTGCGCCACTTGAGCACAATGTTGTGCCATGTGTCGGTGCAGTCATGCCACCACCCCCTGTGGTTCCGGGAGATGCAGTTTCTGCAGCTTCTGCATCTGGCACCCGGCGGTCCGTTCCATCGACTGCCACGGGCCCAAGGGTAGTGGTAGCTGCAGGTGCAGCTGTGGACAGCGCCACCCAGGCTCAGGGTCTGCCAGCGCAGACTGCGTTGGCACTTGAAGAGCCCTTGGAAGATTTACAACAGGCCAGGAGGGAAACCGTAGGGGCACGCAGGGCTGCTCTGACCAAGACACGTGTCCCTGGAGCAGTTATGTCATCTGCTGCCCCGAACAGCCGGGTGTTGGCAAGTGCAGGGGCAGATGCACCCAACAACACCCCGGTTGTGAATCTGCCAACCAGGACTGTTGCGGTTAATGACCCTGCCACAGCGGATGTTGCTGCGCAGGGTCCATTAGGGGGCACCCAGCTGCCACTGACACAAGTCAGGCCTTTGGTCGTCCCTCCAACTGCCACTCCCTTGGCTCAATCCACCGAACCCACTGGCCATACTGGTCAGGGCGGCATTAGCCAGCCAGGGTCTGCGCCACAGTCCAAGAGGAGGAAGGTTGCACCTGCAGCACAGGCTGGGACCCCACACACAGCCACGACCTCCTTGAGGAAGAAGCCTTTCTGCAAGCAGGAACTGGACTTCCTCGTGGACTTCCTCGTGGCACCCACTACCATGTCACGGCTGTGGCCCCAATAGTCAGACTACGGCTGCCCACCGTGACACCCACTGGAAGCAAGTTGCGGAACATGTCAGTTCATTCGGCCATGAGGTGCGCACAGCGCAAGAGTGCAAAAAGCGTTGGAATGACCTCAAACGCAGCGCTAAGGCTAAGCGTGCCTCAAATTACAACTTGACTCTGGTGACTGGCGGTGGGCCTGCACCAGAGGAGGAAGAGCTCACTCCGCATGAGTCACTCGTTGCAGAGTTCATACCATCTGAATCGGTCGAAGGAGTGCGAGAGATGCTGGACTTTGATGCCCAGTCCAGTGAGTGTTGATGCGTGTTTGTTGAGGATGTGTGTGTTTTACTTGTGGGATGTGTTGTGCATGATTGCCACTGTACACGGTTCTGATGTGCAAGTAATGCAATGCTTCCGTGATGCATGTCTGCTTTGCTGGATGGTGGACATGTGGAGCAGACAGGGAGTGTCCGCATCACCACTATTGCACCCTACTCACATGCTGGTTACCAGTATACCCCTCCGGTCCATATTCCAGATCACTGGCCCTTCTGCATGTAGCGTGGGGTGACCTTCCTCTCAGCCCAGGCACAATATCATAGCATGACTGACGTGCATGTGTCCTCTGCCTGCATACGGGTACACCATGTAGGCATGCTCCCTTGGCCCTCCTCCGCCACTCTGCACCCCAGTTCCACCTTTGCACTGGTCTGCTTCAATCTTGCCATTGGGTACTTTCTTGTTCATGCGTCCTGTGTACATGCTAACTTCCAGCGGACAATCTGCCAGACATATGCTGTGTAGTACAGCCTTAGTACTTGATGAAGGGTATCTCACTTGTACTGTGCAGAGGTCAGATGCCCCGCAGGGACATGAGTGCCCATTTATGCTCCTTGTGAATTGCACGCATGCCCCTATGTGTCCTTGACTGGATGATCACTGTAATACAAGTCCTGGGTGACATACATTGCATGGCACCTCATCAGCCTTCCCATGTCTACTGTGGCTCAGTACTGCGTTGCACACATGTTTAGTGTCTGACAATCTGTGTGGGTCACAGGCCTCAGCCTGTTTAATGGCCAATGACTCTGTCCGACTGTTGTTCTTCACACGTGGGCGGCCTCCAGAGGTTTCTTCATGTGTCCTACTTACTGTCCCATCATCATTTGCAGTGTTGTCACTTGAATCACATTAAGCTGTTGATGCCAGTCAACACTGCCTGTCAATACACAGGTCTATGGTCAGCCTTTTGATACCATGCTAGGCATCCCTACTTTTGCACTTGGGTGGAGGGGTGCTTTGCTTGTAGATATGCTACCCATTGAATGCACATTGCACGTGATGCCTGAAGTTGAGCTTGCACTGCCTTCACATTTCCTGACACACACCATGAAGTCCTTGTACATGTCGGTAGTGAGTGACATACACATTTGCTGCACTGCATAGACCCACTTCTATGCAAACTGCCACCTTTCAACAGGTCTGATCACAGAAGCAATTCAAAGTTGACCCAGCATGCATGCCAGGTTCTATTTTTGTGTGTCACATGTCTGCCTGATGTGTTTGTTGTCAGTGTGTGTGTGTGTTGTGTGCTTCTGACATGTGTAGTGACCTTTTTTCTGTATATTTTTCAGATGATGACGCAATGGAGCGGGAGGATGGTGTTGTCATGCCAGACACATGGTTGTTACCATTACATCAACCCGGCCCAAGTGGGGGTTGTGGGGTGGTAGGCCACGAAAACCCCCAAGTGCTACAGTCCATCTTGTCTCTGGCTGCCTATGAGTCCAGCCCTGATGACGACTCTGACGTCCATGTCGAGTTGGATGAACATCAAGTCCATGTGTCAGGGGTGAGTGTTTCTGATGTGGACACTCCTCTGTCCGCGACAGCTGCACTGAGGGGTCAGACAGTCTTGGTACCTCTGCCTGTGGTGGATCGGGACGCAGGGTCACCCTCCACACCAGTCACTGATGTGCTTGGGACATCACGTGGACGGGGGCATGTAGTCGTGCAGCCGCGGTTGGTGCCAACACAGCGAGGACACCCGGTCCTTGGGTCCCGCAGGGGTCAAGCCCAGCAACGAGGTCGCCACGCGCAACCGCAGTATACTGTGTGGGAGCAAGACCTGACTGCCAATTCTGAACGGCAGGGGGCAGCAATGGAGAACATCACTGAGAGCATGGAGCGTGTGGCCCGATCTGTGCTCCCCCCTGCTAGGCAGGTGCTTCTCCAGCAGCAGGCAGCACGGTCCACGGCCCGCTCGCTCAGGCTGGGCATGGCGGCCTCAGACAGGGCACGCCAGGCTGAAATGTCGTCTCTGCGTAAAGCAATTGCTGCTCACGCAGAGGCGCACATGGAGGCCCTGAGGGAGGAGTATGCTTCCCTCAAATCCACTCTGGGTGTCCTTCTGATGTCCCAGAGGCAGCGGACGAGGAGAGGTTTGCACAGCTTGAGTTTACCATCTCGGCTGAGCTACAGGCTTGCCGGGAGGTGCAGCGGTTGTCCAGCCAGGCCTTGTAGGAGGAACTCCGTGTTACACGTGCTACCTTGCAAGAGGAAGCACGTGTATCACGTGAGGTTCTGCATGCAGACCTACGTCACATCGCCACACAGAACCAGACTCACCCGTCCGGCAGACTTGCTGCCGTCGAGGGGCAAGCTGTAGCTAGGCGTGGCCAGGCTATTGTGCCACGTCCTCCTTTCCAGGATGAGCCAGACTCGGACGACAATCTTTCTCCCACATAGGTCGGGCTGTGCAGGCGTTGAGCCCATGGAGGTTTTTTTTTTGGCTCAGCATCATTGCATGTGGGTGTTGGGCAGCACCCTGTACCTCCCCCCTCCTGGGTGCCTCCCCCCTGGGTCGTATGTGGCCATTTTTGATTTTTCTTTTAGTTCAGTTAGTTAAGTTTCGGTTTGATAGTTAGTTTAATTAGGTAATGTAGGTTTTTCATAGTTAGTGTAATTAGTTAATATAGTTTAAAATTGCTTGTCTATTGTGCTTTCATGTGACGGTGCGGTGCTTTGTGGGTTTTGAAAGCATCCACTGTCTGTTCTAGCAGGGCCCTTCAGGCTTGTCTTGTGTATGTGTTTGCTGCTTGGGGTCCTTGACTCACATATGCCACTCCTGCTTCCCTTATCCATGGGCTCGCAAGGATGGTTCGGTGTAACACCCTATTACACAAGGGCTTTGGACTGTCTTATCTGTGGCATGTCTGGTGCTGTGTAACTTGTGTTAACACCCCTAGTGGGGATGATTGCGGTGTTATTGACCACTGTTCTGCTTTTGCTAGATGGGGTGTTTCATGATTAATGTGTACATTCCTTGCTATGCATTGTGTAGTATGTTTCTTATCTTTACTGTACACGTGCTTGTTGCAATTCATGCTGTAGTGTGTTCCACACTTTGGATGTGAAAGACGGACTGATGGTGTGATTTCTGATGTACCTCTCTGACATGGTCCAGTAATGAGATGCCTGAAGAGACACACACAGATGACTCTGTAGTATTAATCATGTGTTTCATGCCCTTTCTGCAGGGGGATGAGCCTCCAGACCACCTTTGCCAGCAGACATGGCCCATTGGACGTCGGGATTCTGGACACGTTTGGTGGTGCCCACATGCACATGTGTGCGCAAGCAGAGGCACAGGGATTGCAGACATACATCCTAGAACTGCTGACGTGTTTCAAGGGACTCCAGGCAAGGTGAGCAGCACAGGGGGGCCACAACACAGCAAAGCTTCCACCAGGCCAGTTGCACATGCATGCTTAGTAGCAGCACTGACGGTGAGCTTGGACGAATATTGGTGTTGAAGCGCACAATACAGCTCAGATGTGTTGGTGGACTGATGGCTAGTTGATTGTAAGGTTGTCTGGGGCACCTGCAGGGGCAGTGGCACATACCCTCCGGTCCACCATGGGCCATTGAGGCACTTGTATCACCCATGTAGCCTTCCGAGACATGGAAAGGAGCAGCTCACAGGGACATACAGCAAGGGACAGACTCAGGTGAAGTGCATTTCATTTCCATGTACATTTTGAAACATGCACTGCCTACTTTGTTTCGGTCATGGTGGAACACGACTTTTTCTGAAGTCATACCTTGCTATATGCATCTGTCTGCTTACCCAGGGAACATTGCATGTTGTGTGAATCGTGACACATTGGTGTTCCATTTGCCACGCACCCACCGGCGCCTGACTTACTGCATTTACTGTGTATGAACCATCACAGGGGTAATGTTACCTATGAGTACGAAGCATCCACACCAGATTGTCTGTTTGTAGTGTAGTTTGTTGCTATGGGGCATATTTGGTGGTGTGTTTGTGTGTTATAGGCACAAACAGATTATTAACTGTGGCTATCTTTGCAGCATTGAAGTGCTCCTGTAACCGGACCTGAGAGTGCGCAGGCAGGAGGCCAGCACTCAAAACCAGAGCTAAGTGTCTTGTTGTTTTTCTTTCAAACTGCTCTGCATAGGCTTGCTGGGGGGTGCACTAATGCATGGATGAATGTGTAATTCAATTTGGTATGTTTTTTTTTTTCCCTAATCACCCCGAGTCCTATCCAATTCTAAACCCTGTACCCTCTACCCGGTGTCCCTGCTTCCCATAACTATCAACCAACTTTCCCTAACCCACTTTTCCCGCTGGGGTTGCGGATGCCTGTGTAAGCCCCAAGCTTGCAGGTGCCAAAACCCTAGAGGGGGTGGTTGGTTCGTGCCACTCCTGCGCCTGTACACGGGAGCTGTGACAGTACACATCCGTTCGTGGTGCATCATTCTATGTTATGTACCACACATGGTTCACATCCTGTTGTGACATTGTTTTACTGTGCTACCTTGGTTGTTACATCATTGTGGTAGTACTTGGCCTTTGTGAGGTACTGCTACTTCAGGTCATCTACTGGAGGCTGTTCTGGTTCGTTTTTCTGCCTTGGATTTTGTGTTTTTGCAAATGAAGGTGGACTCTGAGGATGCAGGCAACTTTTTACACACAAGGTGGGAGATGGTGATGAAGGGGAAGGATGATCCTGTGGCCAGGTGAAATTGAGGGTTGAAAGCTCCATGACCCAGGTGCAGTTGTTCAGTGGGTCATGGTCATTTGTGAGGGAGGGGGGTGTTTTGTTGTTGATAGTTGCCTTACCCTGCAGTGTGATGGGAACCCCGACATTGTAATTGTGGTATCCTATGTACACAAAGTGTTCTGCTGATCAATGCCTGTTCATGTGTTGTGTTTACCTTTCAGGTGTGAGGGGATAGTTGTGGTTTGACATGCTGGGGTGTACACATGGTGAATGTTCACATGTGATGTGTAGAGGACACTGATGGTCACTTAATTGCACATGCATATGTTGAGTGCATGTCCTTACTGACCCACACACTCGCACTATGATGCACTACATGTACAACCACCCTTCGATATCCACGTGTACACTCTGTTTGCCTTCTGCTGCCCACTGTGTCCCTGCAGCACATGTTCTGTGACCAATTATGGATCCTGTACATGCCTAATTTGCTTTTTGATGTGGTTTGTCGCTTAGATGTGATGCTCAGGGTGTGCATCACACACAATGGCTGTTCACTGTGCTGTGCGCTGAGCAGTGTGTTGCAGGAGTTGGACACAGCACACAGAAGCTGCAGTGTTGATTTTGCAATGCACAATGTGCATGTAGACAGGCATTCATTGTTATGTTACGGCTACAACTTTTGTAATGCATTTGGGAATGACTTATTTTGGGTGGGAGGTTGTTGGTCAGTCATTTCATCTGATTCCATGTCAGGCATCATTGTCTGATGCCAATTTACATTTTTCACATGGCAATGTGTACCTTATTGGTACTGTGTTGGTGTATGGCTATTGCTTGCCATGTCATGTTGTGGTTTGGGAGGGTTTGAGTGACATAACAGTGATGATCATGGCCTGTTTTCCAGTTGTGTGTGATTCACACCTTGCATGTCAGGGTCAGCCGCTTCTTGAAGCAACGAGCTGGGGGTAGATCTCTCTCCGCGGCAGGGGCCTCCCTCTGGAACAGCCTTCCTGCCTCCCTGAAACTTGCAGAGAACCATCTCCGGTTCCGGAAGCACCTCAAAACCTTCCTCTTTGCTTTTGCTTTCTCTCTCCCTCTCCCTTGCTAATTTCTTCACTGAAACTGCACTGAATCTGCAACTGGGCCACTCTCACCGACCTCAGTCCCTGGCCCAGCCACTCTCCACTTGCACTGCCTCCCTGGCAACCCCTGCACTGCGGGACTGTCTCTGTATCCCTACAGCCCCCCCTTCCCAGCACTTGTCTGCACTTACCTTTGCACTTGCCACAAGCTGGCCTATTTATTTATTTTTTATTCTACTTATCCTGTACTGCACTCCCCCTCCCCTTCCCCTTGCACTTTTCCCTTCCCTCTACCCCTGCACTTGTGTGATCTAAATGACACCTGGCCTAGTAGGATCATTGTCTGTCTTCCCTTGTTCCCCCCTCCCTGCCTTGTCGCGCCTTGAAACACTTGTGTATAGGCGCGTTACAAATGCCATATCACATCATATCATATATCATATGTGTGCCTTTTGGTCACACAGGATAGCTTGTGTTTAAGTAGCTAGGGATGCACACAATGTGGCACTTCCATGGCAACAATCTCAGGGTGGTAAGGTTGTGGCAGTTGACTGTCTCTTTGTCATCATCGATTGTCACCTGGTATGTGCCAGGCCTGTGTGCACTCCGCAGGGGTGGGAGTATAGGTGAAAAATGTGGCCACAAGCTGGGTCCGGCCTTCCTCGCCACGTGCCCTATCCCCTCCCATGGGCAGCGCCTGTGCCTGTGGTTGGGGATGTGGGGGCACCACCATGTCCACCGGTACGCCCTGCCGTGTTGCAACATTGTGCAGGACACATGCTGCCACAATGATCCTGCACACTACTGGGGGTGCATAGAGTAGCTGCCCGCCAGAGCGGTCAAGGGAGCGGAAGCATGACTTGAGCACTCCGGATGTGCGCTCCACTATGGCCCTGGTTGCAATATGGGCCGCGTTGTATCTTACCTGTGGTGGTGTGGTGGGGTTCCGGATTGGCGTCATCATGTGGTTGCTGAGAGGGTAGGCACTGTCCCCTGAGGAGGTGAAAATGGTTGTGATTATTGGGGTTTGTGTATTTGTGTGTGTGTGTGTGACATGCATGCATGTGCAAGGGCATTTGTACTCACCTAGGAGCCATGTGTCGCCATGCTGCCAGCTTCCAGGGCCCGGCTCAGGGCGGACATTCTGTATATGAAACTGTCAAAGGGTGGAGCCAGGGTAATTTGCATAGACAGAGGTGATGATTCCCTTTGCATCGCATACCACCTGTACATTGATGGAATGCCAGTGCTTGCGGTTTCGGTAGATGTGCTCAGTGGCCCTAGGTGGAGGTAGGGGAAGTGTGCCACCCTGTAAAAATCCAGGACAATGGCCCGTCTTTCTGCGGGTGTTCTGGGCATGTATATGTGCCTGCAGACTGAGGGGCGCGCTGTCATGATTGCCAAGACCTGGTGTAGGCAGCGTGACTGCGTGGCCTGTGAGACCCCCCCCACTATGGCAGTAGTCCGCTGAAATGACCCAGTGGCCAAAAAATGCAGGACATTGAGCCCCTTCTCCAAGGGGCTCAATTCTTGGGAGCAAAGGGTGGGGGATGTAAGGTCATCTTCCCACTCCCTGACCAGGTCTAGGATGATATGGGGTGGATACCTATACCTGCCGTAGACCTGGTCGTCAGGCATCCCAAAAAAGGCTTGTCCGTTTTGAGAAAATGCGTGCCCTGGCTATTCTGCTCCTCCTGCGGTGTCCCACGATCAGTGCTGCGACAAATGGGGCATTCATCGTAGCTGTATATACGTGTTTGTTGTTTGCGCGCACTTTTATACTGTGTGCGGGGACGCTTCTGCCTGCCTTCGTGTGGCGGATGCGTTGATGCCTCTGTGCGTCTTTTGCCGTGCGCGGGTTTCCCGTATTCGAATACGGGTTGTTCGCGTGCGTGTGGGCGTTCCGTATAGTTCCCTGCAGTACTTCCCCAGTTACGCCTTCTTTTTCACGCGTTGTTCCCCATTCTGCGTGTTACGCCCACTGTTCCGCCCACTTTTGTTGTGTGCGCCGCGCTATGTGTGCTTTTGCTGTGCGCGTAGCGCACGCCGGTTGATGACGTGTGTGCCCGTGTGCGACATGCATGGATTTGGCGCACGACCAGCGGGAAACAAGCACAGCGCCTTCCTTGATTTGCACGCGTGCACGTGCGCTTGATTTCTCACGCTTGCACCACCTTGCGCCTGCTTGCGCTGGGATTTTCGGAGCACGTTTGTTCCATGAATCGACCCCTAAATGTATGGCCCATGAAAAATGTAATAGGAGCAAGAACGTATGCGTCTTTGAATAGAAGATTCTGTAGACATTGTAAAAGCTTGGCAGTACCAGAAGCATTGAAACATATACTGACTCAGTGTCCCACTCTTGTGAAAGAACGGACATTTTATCTGTACAAATTATTTGAAGAGTATAGACTTTTAACCTATGATTTTATGTGGTCAAAAATTTATAATGGCAAACGGATTGCATTGACCCTAGCTGCTGTAAGATTTCTACAAGATCCCATCCTTGGTATGATAAGTCAATGAGTGCTCTTTTTATGAGTGATGTTTCCTTTTTTGGTCTATCTTAAACTGTGAATTAGAAATGAATGATACCTCATGTTGAAGCTAATAGTAAAGAAGCTGATGCATGATCTTGTACTTGTAAGTATGAATTTTAAAATTATTGTTTTAGGTTGTAGTAAAATGTGAGTTTAAAAATGATTTCTATGTTATGCTTGTAATTGTCTATAGTGTGTACTTTTTAGAAACTTGTGCAATGTATGAATGTGTTAATGAATGTATTGAAAGGTTTAGTTTTGTAACCATATCAATAAATATATGTTTATATTATTATGGAGGCTGCATTTTTGAGCTCATCAACTTCTTAGCCATTTAATTGTTCTTTGCCTTTTTTTCAGTGCTAAGGAAAATAGCTTTTAATGGCAAGCTCTCTTCAGGCCCTGTCTTCCAGTGATGCATCTCTGTGTGAAGTGTTTCCCCTTCCCAAAGGTGTAAAGGATTGACTAAAACATTGAACCTTCCACCACCAATCAGTGGTTTTGTAAAATGTGTAGACTAGTGGATTGAGAACAATGTATCTCTTATCTCCCAGAGTCTTTACTTCATGGGAGCAGGATGAGGAAGCGATTTAAGAATCTTTAACTCCTTGGAGGAGCATATCATCTTCTAGTTCTTTGCTACAGTAAGTGGCAATCGACAGCCTTCACGGGGTTGTTTACATACATATTTGTGTTGAATATCGGATTCCTGTCAATGTTTGATTTGTGTTTCATGAGCTATCCTGGTGTGGGAGGATGGCTCAGGGGCAACGCAATTGTCTTGGGAAAAAAGACAGTACAGCCAACACAGGTTCAAATCCCCATCCCACACTTAATATTTTTTTTTTATAAAAGAACACTTATAATTATAATCATGAATGCTTGTGAATTAGGTTTCTTGCTATTCGTCTCTTGACATTCTTGGGATTTTGCTTTCACACATATATTTTTCCATTCCTCCTCAGAGTGTCCTGTTTATATTAATAGAGTTTTTCTTTTCACAGAAGTACAGTTTCTATAGGCATTGTTTGACACTTACAAAGCCTAGTTCTCATCTTTTTAGAGACTCTCTTGGTAGGCTCTTTGCACAATTGGAAGCTATTTCATTATCTACCTCCATACTAGGATACTGTAAATTAATGGGCAACAGCTGAGGTTCTGTGCCTGGTATATGGATTTCAAACATCAAATAAGGTGTCTTTCCCCTGCTGAGTTTTGTTGAGTATTGCGTAGCTTTTTGTGGTATTTCTGTCTTTTGTTGGAGTCAAATTGCTTGCTGGTTTCTTTATTGGGTACTCCCTTGCTAGGTTTTATTGGCTACAAGTAGGGATGAGGAGGTTACTCCCCCCATTACATACGCTTGTATTCATTGTCTAAGTACTGTTTTCCTTGTTCCGTTAATTACACTCAGCAAGATATCGACCTGCAGTTTCATTTCCTTTGGTATGCTTAGAAAGTATGGAAGTGAACAGGCCCCCTTATGGGTTTCAATGGTGATGTGGGTGCATCTTTGTTATTATAACATTAAAAACGATAGAAATGCCTGCTGCTTGAAGAAGCTTCGTTTTGCTTCTAAAAACGTTCTATTGTCTGCACAGCATTGCGAGCTATACACAGCTCCTGCTGGTGAAACTTCCATTCCTTGCCGCTTCCTGGAGGAGGCGGAGCCAGCCCGCAGCACGTGACGGATCACGTGACTTTACAGGACTATTTCAGGAGCCGTGAGTCGCTCGAGCAGGGTGACTGCTGCTTGAAGAAGCTTCGTTTTGCTTCTAAAAACGTTCTATTGTCTGCACAGCATTGCGAGCTATACACAGCTCCTGCTGGTGAAACTTCCATTCCTTGCCGCTTCCTGGAGGAGGCGGAGCCAGCCCGCAGCACGTGACGGATCACGTGACTTTACAGGACTATTTCAGGAGCCGTGAGTCGCTCGAGCAGGGTGACTGCTGCTTGAAGAAGCTTTGTTTTGCTTCTAAAAACGTTCTATTGTCTGCACAGCATTGCGAGCTATACACAGCTCCTGCTGGTGAAACTTCCATTCCTTGCCGCTTCCTGGAGGAGGCGGAGCCAGCCCGCAGCACGTGACGGATCACGTGACTTTACAGGACTATTTCAGGAGCCGTGAGTCGCTCGAGCAGGGTGACTGCTGCTTGAAGAAGCTTCGTTTTGCTTCTAAAAACGTTCTATTGTCTGCACAGCATTGCGAGCTATACACAGCTCCTGCTGGTGAAACTTCCATTCCTTGCCACTTCCTGGAGGAGGCGGAGCCAGCCCGCAGCACGTGACGGATCACGTGACTTTACAGGACTATTTCAGGAGCCGTGAGTCACCCTCGCGGCGATAAGCCCGGCAGCGAAAAGGGCGCTGCATTTCTGTTAGGCTGATGGGCGGTTGAAGGGCAAAGACAAAACCATCACGCTTTACTGCTTCGGTCGATAGTCCAAGAGTGTGGTGAGTGCCTAGTTGCCCGTGCTCCACATTGCATTGAAGCCACTCTTGGCTATTATATCTGTTCCTGACTGTTTGTGCCTTGTAAAAATGAAACGAGGCATCAACTCACTAAAAACAGGAATGCCTCCTGCTACTGCTGCTCTTTTCACGAATAGCATTCATGCCGTGCCAAACGTGGCTGCGGAAACTTTGAACAAAACGAGATTGAGTTCAACTCCTCGTGTGAGGACTCAAAAAGTGATGTCCAAAAGTAAAGCAGTGTTATCCGATGGGATGGACATTCGATCTTTTTGTTCTAAATCCATTTATGAGATCCCTTGTGATCCTAATAACAGGGATAACACTTTGAAAGTAAATGACTGTTTGGTTGAATCTATTGCAGCTACAAAAAAGGATCCTTCACATGGACAACAAAATAAGAATAGTGTAATGGAGGATGTTCTGACGGGAGAGGTTGCAAAAGCTGTCTCTCCAACTGAACCTATAGTAAAGTTTGCCAAAGAAAATGTCTCGCTTACAGATAGCATTTTGCTTAATAACGTACTGACTGGTGCCAGCGTGCCGTGTGATAAAATAGCTTATAGTCCTGTTATATCTATAAGTGATGCATCAAACTTTAAGACATTTATTGCGGATGAGGGCGAGGTGCCAGTAATTGATCTTGACATAAATGCCTCTGGTTTATTAAATCATACTTTACCTGAAAATCTTTCCAAATCGCCCATCTTGTTCACGAACATCAGCGTGGCAAATTCTGTAGCAAATCTATCCTTTTTAGCTCCAACTCCACGGAAAGTACCCTCACACAATATGCCAGAGTTTGGATGGGCAGAATCACAGAGTGTAAACATAGGATTTGCGCTTACCTCTTTGAATACGGCAATTATAGCGCTGGCAAAGTTGTTTGAAGTTTTAGTTACAAAAGCCGATGCACACTCAGATCAATTAAATCAGCTATTAGCTGAACAACTTGTACATTCTAACAAACTGACTGGTTTGGGGCATGCTGACTCCATCTTTAAAAAAAAGAAGTCTGTAATGTCTCAAACCTCGGCTCAAGTGTCATGTAATCTTCAACAAACATATCAACCCATACCAAGTTTTCCAGCACCTTTAGTTGACCCTTTCATTCCCACAATCCAAACTTTAGCTAAACAGCAAAAAAAAACATCATATCCATTGTTTGATGTTAACACAAGCTTAGCTGATCAAGTGAAAACAGGGCTGAATAGAGCTGTTTCTCAACCGAAAAAGACAAAAAACATCAAATCTGTGACTAAATGTGCCTCACAAATTAAATCTTTTGTGAAGAACCTGTCTATACCAGCTGCAACCACTTTAGCTGCCGCTAAAGTAATATCAAAGAAATATGCTCTTCAAGCACAGTCAAAAAAAGCAAAATCAAACCCGGTGGTAGTTCCCCCGGTTGTAGACCATAGTCCCCTAAATGAGCTGATACGTGTGGCTACTGACGTGTCTAAAAACAATGCTACTTTGTCAGGAGCGGGGGTCAGGGATGTACGGCTTAAAGAACTAAGGCAAGCAGTTGATGACTACATGGTAGCCAAACCTGCTCTTAAAAGTCTAACTTTCGCACCTTGTGAAACGGCTCTTGTTCATAAACCTGTCACGACGTCAATACAATCACCTCAAACAGCAAGTTCACAAGTTCCTATTAAAGTGAGCACAGTACAAGTTGTGTCTCAGGCATCAGCCGTTAACGCACAAAACACCCCGGTACCTGAGCCCTTGTCTGCTAGTGACATCGAAAGGTTGATTCAGTCTTCGTTAATTAAATTCCTTGAGATTCTTCCCACGACCCAAGATAAAGTCTGTCCACCAGTCCAACCAATCTTGAACCCGCAGCCTCAGGTTGATACCTCAAAACATGCGCGCATCTGTGCAAAGCGGCCAGCGATCCATGCTTTAACACTTAGTTGTTTGCCTGAACCTGTCAAGCAATACAACTTGAATCGTGCATCGGTGCTAGCTATATTTAGTGAGATTCCTGAGCTCGATGATATTGGGACGGTCGACATCGAGCTCGTTGAATTTGTTAACAACTCTAACTGGACTGCGTCAACTCTCTGGATTAATTCAAGGCTTGTAGTAAATACACTCTGGTCTGTCAAATCACAATTGTTGGATCTGGGTTTCACTCTTCAAATTAAATCTGATGTATTAGACTCTACTGTACACTTACAACAATCGGCTAACTTAAAACAAACACCAAACAAAAATCAAGCGCTGTCTCATCCCACATGCACTTGTGAGTTTAAAATCAATCAACGTTAGCATGCTGAAATTACAGAATCTTGTTTGTCATTTGTAAGCTGGAATTCGAGAGGGAACAGACATCTGCTAAATAATGGGAGTGTACAGCTATTAGAGCATGACGTAATTATGATACAAGAGTCATGGTTTACTAGTGTTCCCACATGGAACAATTATGATGTCACTCTGATACCAGCTGAGAAGGGTCTTTGGGGACGTCCTACTTCTGGTCTATTGATGGGGGTGAAACAGACCGTGGGTCTGAAAATTGAACCTTGGTTTTCTCCAAACGCTTTTCTACAGATGACAAAGATCGGTGGGAAGGACTTTGTGGGTGCCGCTATCAATGTGTACTGGAACCCGCTGCGCATTTCTGATGAGTGTTTCTTGGATTCTGTGGTTAAGGCTATCGATATTGTGATGCTCGAGGGCTTGTCTCATTTTATTATTCTTGCTGGTGATTTAAATTTGCATTGCCTAGGCCCTCCAGGCAAATTGGAAAAAAATCGCTTGAGTAAGTGGTCAACTTTAGTCAAATCTCGAAACTTGTTCATGTTAAATGGTGCCTTCCCACAAGATACGCCACCAAGATCTACTTGGCATTGTGCTAACAGCGAGGGCATCATTGACTTTATGTATGTTAATGCACAGATGTTTAACAAGGTAACAGCATTCAAAATAATTGAGTCAGACATGAGCGACCATAATATGTTATGTATGCTCCTGTCTGTAAATGTTAGCATCGACCAATTAAAACCTTTTTTTCTTATGGGCTCGCATAACATAAATCCGGCTAGAAATAGATTAATATGGACCGAGTCTTCGTTGGGAGCCTTTAGGACACACTATTACGCTCAACTTAATGATGGAGCATCCCAAAACTCTCTGCCAGTTACACCATATTATGACCTAATGCAGGCATTCCAACCGGGGTCCATCAAACAGAAAGTGAAACAGACCCCCCATCTGCACATATTTGATCACCAAATTAGACTTGAGAAAGCTAGGGTACGTTCTGAGAGGAGAGCAGCCCTTAAGCTCCCTTTGCATATGCGACAAACTGTTCAATCCCGTATTAAAACTAAATATAGAAATTGGGTAAGAGGAAGGAGGGCAAAGCTTTACCAAATTGATGGAATTAGCATATTAAAAACCTTGGCTTCAAAGAACACTGCTCAGTCATGGAACATCATAAATCAAGTGACTGCAGGGCATCAGGTGGCGGTTCAATCAAATGATGTGTCTGAAGCAAGGTGGATACAGCACTATGCTAAACTATTTGCTGAACCTCCGGATCATTTTTCTAAAATCTCATTTGATACTCTTCCTCCTTTCTACATACATTTTGACAGAGAAGACATCATGTATTTTATCAAGCGAGCCAACAACTCCAGAGCCCCTGGCCCGGATGGCTTATCCAATGCTCACCTTAAACGGTTTCCGGACATCTGGGCGGATATCCTTTGTCTCGTATTTGATCATGTTAACACCTCACAGAAAATTCCCCTGTCGTGGAAGCAATCTATTGTTGTCCCGATTTATAAGAAAGGTGAACGGGCCAACCCAACAAGTTACAGACCGATCTCTCTTTTGGATGTCCCGGGTAAGATCTTTTCTCAGCTGATCTTGCGCGAGCTGAAAAACTGGACAAAAAAATGCCTTAAGAGAGATCCTTTCCAATCAGGTTTTGTAAGTGGACTTGGCACAATTCCTAACATGATCACATTAAATATGTTGAAGTCGAAATATGCACTTAGGAAGCAACCTTTATATTTTGCGTTTATCGATTTTCGTTCTGCTTTTGATTCTATTAACAGAAACCTATTATTTCATAAGTTAAAAGTTTTTGGTTGCCCTTCTTCTCTCTTGTCAATTATCATTCAACTACACACGGACACGTCTATGCGTGTTAGGCTCTCTTTTGAAGGTCTTCTATCTTCTTCCTTTTCAACGTTTCTGGGACTCAAACAGGGGTGCAGCTTATCATCGATATTATTCAATTTGTTCATATTGGATATGGGGAGCTATTTCGTGCATACTTTGTCGGATGCTCCTGAACTTGGTGGTCAGCGCATACCATGGTTGCTTTATGCGGATGACCTTGTTTTAATATCGCAAACTCCTAGAGGTCTCCAGAACTTGTTGTCTGCATTGTCTAACTATTCTAAGGAGAACCAACTTCTAGTCAACTTGGAAAAATCTCAGATTTTAGTCTGTAAGTCAAGAGGGAAAGCTAAGAGCTTAAACATAGTGTGGTATTTACAACAACAACCAATAGAAATTGTGTCAGAATACAAATATCTGGGCCTATACATTCAAAATACCATCAACGACAATAGACACTCGACTGTGTTACAGTCAAAACTGTCAATGCTGCTGTCACAGGCGAAAATACTCGTTTATAAGTATGGGAAATTTACACTGAGGCATTTGTTTATGTATTATGAGCAAAAAGTCATCCCCATCTTGTTATATGGTGTAGAATCCAAGCTGTATTCTAATGACCAAGCTTGGGATAAACTTGAGGCCACATTTTGGAGAAAGGTTCTAAATTTGCCAAACTGCCTACCTTTGCCTATGCTGCGTTTTGAACTAGGGCTCAAATCATTATCTAGTAGGGTCAAATGGAGACTGTGTTCTTTCTTTCGGAAATGCATTCTTGGTGGTGGTGAGAACAATATAATGAGTACGATTGCTGGCTACTTGACCTCCTCCGGTTTGGCTTTTCCTAGTCGATGGCGTGGCCTTGTATTAAATGCTATGTCTGAAGCTGATATATCATTACAGCTGCTGATGGAGAACCCAATTCGTGCTAAAACAAAATATTATCAATGGGAGTGGATCCAGAACTATGAACGTTGCAGACAATATAAAGATTTTAATTCTAAAATCTTTGGTATTAAATGCTTGGGTCATGCGCAAAGTTATCTACTAAAATGTGCCTCTGCGAAAATTCGGTCCAAGTTCTTGCGTCTGAGAATGAACTTGTGGCCTACGAGAGAAGTGTTGGTGAGGCGGAAGACTATTCCTCCTGAACTAAACTTTTGTCGGTTTTGTAATTGTCACAGTGTCAAAGAGACTTTACAACACGTGATAGTTGCATGCCACGCTTTGGAAGACATACGGGCAAAACATTTTACGAATCTGCTAAATGTGCATATGCAATGGGACGATTTGGAGATATGGAGTTCTCTAATCAACAGTACCAGATTTTCGGTTATAAAGGCACTGGTGCACTTTCTAGAATTTATATTACCTTGTGAACTTTTTTTATGAACAGTCATATTAATAATTGGTTGAATGTACATGAGTTGATGTGGTTTTTTATCTTTGAGATTGTTCTTAATAGGGTAACTTGTGCTGAAGCAATTGTATCATTCTGCAAACTGTGGTATTTGTTGTCGTTCAGCTTTCTTTACTATATGTCCTTAAGTGTATGCTAACCATGTATTGGGACCTTTTTATGAAATTATCATGTAATTTTGAAAAGTTGATTTATTCAGCTATAACAAAATAAAAAAAATAAATAAAAAAAAAAAGATAGAAATGCCTGTTGTCGGATGTTGAAATTCAAAAGACATTACACATATCTAAAAGGAAAGCAAGTATAGTTCACTATGGATATAACTGAGGGGATTAAGCAATGAGTCTCATGAGGAATTCTAGAGGAGCAGGTAGACACATCATACCTAGCTCCCACTCCCTCACCTCCATCATATTGGAATATCAAGAGAAGAGCCCTATGTGGGACACCAAGTACTCTTCCAATACTGCATCAAGTGTATGAGAGACGATATCCACCCAGACAACCATATTGAATGTTCAGCTGCACTGAAAAGGTGGAAGGATGTCTGCACACACCATTGGATATCGAAGAGCTATAAGTGAAATCAGATGAGAGCAGAGTGACGTAACGAGGGGAAGATACGTAGAGTCACTGAAACAATGTGAAAATACTTAAAGAATAAGATGCAACTGTAAATGATAAGAGAAACATGTATTCAAAGACAAGGAAATCATATACACCAAAGAAATAAGTGAGAGATTAAGTGAATGTTCGTATGCAGAAACGCAAGGTAGTTCATACATATGCAAGATTGCTGCAGAAGAAAACGTAATGTGGCTTAAGCAGCCAAGATGGAAAGATAGATGCCAGACTCATATTGAAACCAATCAAGCTACCTCAGAGACAAACCAGGAGTGCAGAGTTAGGAGACGCTGAAAAAAGCTTTATGTGAGGAATAAAGAGGAGTGTATTGGCCTGGGATCAAGGATGCTACTTCAAGGGATACATGCCAGGCTGAAAGGGAGTTAAGAGGATAGGACATGTACATAAGACATATTCCTCTTAGATTAAGCAAAGAAGAAAACATCTGAAAGAGCAAAGTATTGGACAATCAAAGATGTGAAAAACCTTTGCAAGGTGGAGTGAGAAAGTCTCCAGAGAGTAATGGTGCCCAGCCTAATTAAATCAAATAGTTGTAAATAAAAGGTGGGTATTTTAAAAATATTACCCAGAAATGGTGGTCTCCTCACACGTGATTGTGTGAGGAGACCATAATTTTGTGGTCTCCTCACACGTGATTCAGAAGTCGAAAACAAGGGCCAGTCATTAAGCTCCAGACAACGGTAATGGTGTACCTGCCACCATTTAAAAGTCCCAGAACAGAAAAAAGGTTGCAGGGTCAACAATAAAGAAGAAGCCTTGGCTTGGAGCCGGACAGATAAGAGATGATGGACTAATTGGACAAGTGGGATGAAGTCTGACATTGCTCTCTGCACCTGAGTTTAGTTTTGCCTACGTCCTGCTGACGAGCGGAAACTCCAAGGTTGGGAGAGAATGCCAACCACTCAGAGGGTCCATGTAGCAACACACTATACAATGTTGCACAGTCCAACCCGCTGCTGTTATTCTGCTATAATCTGTATTATATATTTAGAGGTAGTTCACGGTGTGCCTAATTGATATGGGCATTCAGTAATATGGCCGATACTGATATGATATATTGACATATATGGTCCCTTAACCAATACTTCCCTTCAATAGGTTTTACAGGTTGCCACTAGGATGACATCATAGATGAAGCACATCACGTTATAAAGCCTTTGTGTAATCAAAATCGAAGTGTGAGTGTGTGGACTACAGTTTGTTGTTCGCATTATTGCTCTATTTTAGTTTTGCTAGCAATAAAATAGTACTTTTCCATATTCTTTGGGTCTGTCCAGTTATTGGGGTCTGATATCAGTATTGGTAATTTCATTTAGCACATGAGATGCTTCAAGGTGCAAAAGCACAGAATAACATAGCAGTTTTTCAAAATCAGGATATACATGCAAGAAACAGGCTTGTATTAGGTGTAGTGGGAGTACAGACAGTAACATAATTAAATAAGCATTCAGGCAACCAATAGGTGTAATAGTATTAATGTAGAGCTAATGATTTATTTTGTTAGGCTCCCATATTAAAATATATATATATCTTCTACACTTGAAAAAGCCAGTGTTTGTTGAAACTGCGTGGGTTTCAGGCGGATGTTGTGGCAGATTAAAATGACCCCATTAGCCAATGTGTTCCAAGCAACGATCTACACATATGTATACTGTGATGATGAATATATGCAAACAAGGCAATACAGCCATTTCTTCTTAAAAGTGATATTTTCATAATTGTAAACATGCAAATGTTACAAGTTAGACTATATATCCTCATGGTGTAAACAGCAAACAAGTAGTGCATAGTCTTTTTGTCCCTTAGGCCAGGGTCACTTTCTTAATTTAGATCCTCTGCCTCTTAGCTCAGACTACCTACTCTGAGTTCAGAAGCTCAGCCCTGGGCTTAATCTGTCTCCCCTTAATTTCGAGCCCATGCATTGTATTTTTGATCAGACTATGTCACTGCTCCATTTTGTTTCTATGCATAGATTGGGCTTTTTATCAATTATTTTGAGACTTTCATACCTTAATGCAGGTTGTCTCTCTAAAGTTAGTTAGGATATATGTCGTTTAGATCATGGTGTCCCTTTTCAAGATACTTTTCCCCTTTATCAGGCCTTTCATTCCGGCCAGGTTCTCTATTAGGTCACAGTGTCTCCTATTGGACCATTTCTGCAACGTGCGTTGGCTGATCTGTGGAGAAACTGGGGATCAGAAACCATCAGCCTGTATATCATCCTAGTTCAAAAGTCCCAAATGCCACCTCTTCTCCTATTCCACCAGCCTGGCAGACAACCAAACATAAATACTTCCAAAAAAGGATATATTGCTATCTCAGATGGATTCAAAAAAACAAAATATGCTGTTCACATGCTTGATATTTTTGACTAAATGATGTTGACGTTCCGCTTTCGTCAAATTCACCTTTTCAACTTTGACATGAATTAAAGGCAACATGAGGGAACGCCAGTTTATGATTAGGAAAGAGAGGTAAGGCTCTACGAAAACAATCAGAAGACACAACAAAGGCTACCACATCGTTAATGCGTTCATGTAGAAAAAGAAAAAAAACACTGAATGTTAGCAGTTATGTTATTGGCAGCACTTTAACATCTTAGATTTGTTCACACATTCTAAAGAATGAATGAAATGGACAAGAACAAAGTATAGCTAGAATGCCTGTTAGAAATGCTATTAGTAGCTCAGACAGTCTAATTACAGCACTGCAAGGAATGAATGAATGTCAGGCCACATGTCGAGGAAAGAAACACTTGGGTGGACTGCGTCCGCCCGCTTTTTTCAGAGGGCGTACGCAATCCCATTGTGTTTTTTTCTTTTATTTTTTTTAAGTGGTTCCTGCACTTGCTATAAAAAAGAGCCACGTTTGGGGTTCAAACCCAGTTTGCGTGGATGTGAGGCAAGAAACTTAGTGCCTAATCCACAGAAGCATTTTAATAATGACAAAACCGCATTGGAAAACGTTCTGTGGATAAGGGCCTTAGCCTCAAGTCCCGAAAGATCTTTGAAACAATACCCCTGAAACACTCATGTTGAATTTCTGGAGTGCAGGGCACGTTCGTTGTCTTTGTCACGCTCACCTGGTCTCCACAGGGGCATAGCATGTAGCCGTACGAACGATGACTGCACTGGCGTAGCTCGGGTGGTATGATGATGTCCTCTCCCCTGTTATCACCCCAGGAGGCGTTTGTCTGCAATGTTGAAACAAGATATTAGCTATTGAGTGGGGCTGGATTGGTCCCACCTCCTTCAACCTCCTGATGCCCAACTCCTCTTCTGGCTCACCTTTGAGTTTTGTGAGGTTGGCTCTCCGTCCTGCTTGACTTTCAGCAGGGGCGCAGTATGCTTAGTCTTTCCCCGGACACAGTTACTTCACTGGTCCAGACTGGCTGTTGCTGTGTCTGGAATATCTGGATTAAGCAGGTAAATCTCTATGTCAAAGGATGCTTGGTAAAGGTGCTCAATGTCTTTATTTTCCAAGGTTTAAACGTGTTTTGTCTTTCTTGCAGGCGCGGTTTCGTACGGAGGTTTGGATGAAGAATTGTCTCTCCTAGGATGCTGAGCAGGTTACCTCCAGGTGAGTATTAGTGCAGGTGGGTGGCGCTGGATGGCTGAATATTTGTTTGTTTGTTTTTTCGTGCACGACTAAGCTGTTATTTCTATTCCTTCTATGCAGGCGCGGCCCCAGGATGAAGAATGGAAGAACCGCTCAATGTATTCCAGAGGAATGCAGATTCCCGGGTGAGTATTGGATGCCTGTGCGGATGCCCTCTTCCCAACAAGGACGGCAATCCGAAGATCAGCTGAAGGTGAGACCGATGGATGAGAATTGCAGGTAAGGCCTTTGTCGCTGTAATAACACCTGTTCTTCTCTCTTTCTTCTTTCAGGCACCGAAGGATGGAAATCTCAGAACGGGTGTGGCTGTAGAAGCTCGAAGACAGAGCAGACACGGTGAGCGTTACGCTGCAGGAGTGCAGAATAACGCAAAGCGTGTTCTGCCTGCAGGGCGTGGCATAAGTAGCCTTGCAAGTATTTCCAGGCAAGTAGTCCCTTTCCCACACCCTGCCTTTCAGGTAAAGTAGTCCCTCGGTCACGCCCTGGATATGCAGAAAGGCTCAGCCTCAGTAGGCTGAGTAAGTAGTCCATATGGTTCAAACCATCTTATGAAGCTGGCGCCAACGGCACCAGGACTGAGTCCAGCAGGTTCTGGGACACTCCTTTGGGGCTTGATAAGCCCTATTGGGTGTCAGTTAATGGGGTGGGCCCATCAGTTCCAGGTGTTTTGGAGCACGCACCATGACAGCCTTGTACATTATAAGACATTGAATATGCGCACCTTTTCTCTTTAGCAAGCATTTTTATTTTTTTATTTTTACATTTTCTCTTGGGAAATGCGTACTGGTCCTGTGAACTTTCTTGAGTTGGGAAAGACATCCTGCAACGTTGCAGGAAAATTCCAGATGGATGTTTATTACACAGGTATCTAAACCTTGGATTTGGATTACAAGAATTATTCAGTCACGCTGTACCAGGCACGTTATGCTATCTTCATCTATACTCTCAGTTAATCTGATTCGAGTGTGAAAAGTGGCCTGTAACTAATATTTTAGCAGGTGTCATATTCTGTACTGAGTTCTGCATTTATTAATATTTGCAGCAGAGAGGAAAGATATTACCACGGTTAACACGACTCATTTCGACTTAGGGAGGCCACTATTCAAGGAAGAATGCATACTTCGCAATTTATCTGAATCTAGTTCTTATCAGTAGCGCCTTGAGGACGACACATTGGTCGAAACACGTGTTGGCTGTAGATGTTCAGTACGTTTTAATAAATAATTTTTGCAATGAACATATTGAATAGCAAGTTAATGGACATTTTTAAAGCATTTGCTTTAACATAGAAGTATGGGATCATTGCGCAGACTAACAGCAGCTTTTTTGCTTTAGTACTTAGTTATGTCCTTTCGGGGGGAGTTATCTGTTAAAACTGCATTTGACCACTAGTTTGAATTTGGGGGCAACTAGCGCATCCACATTTTTCACTCCCGGTGCTCTCTCTTCTCTTACTATAAAAAAAAAAAACAACATCAGCAAATTGCTATCCAACGTTAACAGTTCCACATTCTCCCTCAGAATTACTTGCACTGATTCATGGAAACGCTGATTGTCATCAGCATCCCTCTAACATATATCTTCAAGTGTCATGGCAGGGAGACAAAGCTCTCAATGGCCAGGCCCAAAAAGAAGATCGTTAATAATAGAGTTATAAGGGGTAGACAGGTACAGTAAGTAAAAATCAACTGTGTTGCAGTAAAGAGGCAAACCACTGACATGATGAGCCTGGTGGTCTGTATCTAGGCCAAGGATGTTTTGATTATGAACAGCTGTTTTTCTTTCTTTTTAAACTGAATATCCAAAATTGGGACATTTAATAATTATATCACTGCTTGCGCAGCAGCAATCTAACACATTCTAACATTAGTATGGCTATACTTCGAAAAATGCCTTGTATCGCAGCAGTTGAGTGTAATTTATGTTTAAATGCAAACCAACACGTGACACAATTTTCAGAACATCAAACAGTCATGACTTCCCAAATGTCTTGCTAAATTCAACATTGCCACGTCTCGTTCACTACAGGCTGCTGCTTAGAGGGATAATGAGGCCACTTTGAACAACTACGTTTCAGTTCAGTTTCCGGCTGGCAGGTACAGCACTAGTAGCAAACAGTTAAGCCTTGCAGGGCCTGATTTATAAACATGTCTTCAATGGGACTTGCTCCTGTTAAAACACTTTTATGAATCAGGCCCTCACTGAGGAAGCTGCACACAACCTCATGACACAGAATGAGTCTCTTTAATCATCGGGGTGATATTCCTTCAACGCAGGCATCCTTGTTCCAAGCCCAGATTGGATTTGCTAGTCCATTTATTTTGGAATTGCAATACGTGTGAATGCGGAAACTATTACTCGTTCATTATTGAAGTCATGTTGCCTTCTACGATTCTCCAGATATCTGAAAAAGTAACTTCCAATATTTGAAGCTAATTTCACACTAATATAACACCTTGCAGGCCTCGCGTGATGCTACATTTTCAGTTGCCTTGGGATCAGTGACACATTAGCACATCATGACACAAGCTCAATATCAAGTTTTTCTCCAGTTGTGATAGGACAAGAGTAAGCTTCAGTGGTGAGTAATGTCTGCCAAACCCGCTCACTGATAGATTAATCATGACACATCAGCAAACATGGACATTGGAGCAGGTGATTTCGGACTCTCGAGATTTTCCGTCAATGTGTTGGAATGAAATCAAACCATACTTGTAAGCCAAAGTGGTGCAATGTAGGGAAACGGCTTCACTAGAACAGTAGTGTTCATTTAATGTTTAGCACATATTAAAAGTCCACAGCGTCATTTTGCTCATTGCATTGGTATTATCATGGACAACACACCCAAGATGTAAGGGGGGTGCATGAAATAAACTAGCTTTTTCATTTTTTACAGTTTGAGCATACCCTTCTTCCAGACAGGTATGTGCTGCCAGTATGTAGTATGTAATAGCTACATGCGTACCAGAGACTATTGTAGGGACTCATTTGTTTTTTGTATATTTTGCACTACCTGCAGTGACATCTCTGATGAAGGACCACAGCCCGACCTGCATTGGATTACTTTGTCTCATGTATGAAGAAGAAGACGTTATTTTTTTACTAAAAAAGTATATACATGTTTGATTTTTGCTGAAAACAAGTATATTCTGATTAATTTGCTTGTCCGTAATGCATGCACGTGCTTGACATTAAAAGCTGCCACATTTTTTGGCTTAATTGGTGTCTCTAAACAAATCCAATGTGGTCACTTGTGAGCAGCTGATATCTATATGTTATTTTGAGAGTTGTATAAAAATGTTTCTCATTTTGGTAGTGCTCCCTCATCCTCCTGGCATCTTGTTTTGTTTCATTTTCACAACTGACCACACCCACAACATTTCATATGATGATATTGAGCATACAACAAATAGAAAAGCAGAAACATTAGGTGAAGAACAGAAGCTATATTAAGCTGTATTAAAGGCACAACTGTAGTGTGTCTTACAGCGATCACACACAAAAGATGAGGCAGCTTGAGTAACTCAACATATGCAGAGAACTCAACAGGAAGCAACATGTTTCCACACTTGGTCATTGCTTTAAAGCAAAGAGAATACCTAGGGGATTGGGTACACCTTAAAACCCCACGCTATACAAAGACAATAATCAGTTCATTAAAGAATGGGAGCAGCTTTTAAATAAATGCTCTTTAGATCTAATATAACTGACACCTCAGGAACTAGCTACTCAAATCAGTTCCATATATATGGAGATCTACAATCTACACACTTAACTTACAACTTTGATAGGCAAAGAGAATCTTGATAAAACATTAGAGGAAAGAAACACTAGAATAGGTCACTACAAAGAAGTATTACAACTAAAGAAAATTAAAAAGTTCAAACAGGGTTTCTTAATGATGAGGTGTACACTTAAATGGAAAGGTATAAACTAACTTCTAATGTGACTTTGGGGAACAGCTAATCCGATCTTTCTAGTTCAGACTCAGACGCTAGGGCAGAGTCTGCAACCTTTTGCTCTCCAGATGCATAGGACTGCAACTCCCATCAGTCATAGCCTGCATTGTCAATAGTGAGGGATCACACGGGTTGTACTACACAACATCTGATGAGCTGCAGATCGAGCTCTGGGGGAGCTCATACATACTTACTGCATCTTTGGGCAGGCAAGGCCTCTTAGGACTGGAAGACCTAGAAGTCTGTGGGAGAGAACCGTTTTCAAGAGACAACTTTTTCATTTCAAGTGCATGATTCAACTCCATTTCTCTGAGTTTAAGTTTGTAATGCTTACTTTCAGTTTGGGCTTGGATTCTTTTAAATTCTAACTCAAGTCTCATTCTTTCAAGAGAGACAAATTCAGGACTTAGTGTTGGACCAGATGGGGTCCCTGAGGTCAAAGGTTGAAGCCTATGAGCAAGTAGAGGTAAAACAGGTCCTATATTTTGACACTCTTCTGCCTCATCTAACTCATCAATATCATTTGAGTTGGACTCTGAAACATTATCATCCTCATCATCATTTTCCACATTTGCTGCAGGGATAGGTGTTTCAGACCCACACCTCAGACTTTGGTATTCCAACAATTTTTCTATCAATTCACCCTCTTTGCCTTTTACAGTGAGATTCCTAGCTTTACACCTTTCTTTCAATTGATCATCTGTTAAAGTGACTAGGGTCTCCTGTCTGTAGCTATCCATATCAGACATGATAAAACAATCGCTTCTCTAGTGGTGCTTAGCCTTGGGAAGGTTATTTGAACTAAGGTGAAAGCAGCAGTCTCAGTGTAACAACTATACTTTAACCTCACCATTTTACACCAGTGTTAGAAAGAATCACATGCAGTACACTTTGGGAACACTACACACAATTAAGACTACAAGTGTCAGTACAATTTCACCTTTGATACAAGCCTGTACTACACAGTAATGCGGTAGCAGTGGCTGAGCAGCCATACTTATCTCAAGAGTAAAGTGAGCAGTACAAGAGGTTGCACTAAGGACTAGCAATCACAGTGATTCAAGTTAACACTTACTCAAGGGTTCTTGGTAAAAGAATATACATTTATTTACACAGTCAGTTAAGAGCAGCTCAATATCTCAATCTAATATACTACAATACACAATGAATCAGTTTCTGAACAAGTTCAGCTCCCCTGAAGTGGGAGCAAAATGGCACTTCAGTTACTTTAGAAAGAGGGAAAAAGACAAGGTTATAAGAATCAACAGCGCAAATACTTTCAGAGGTAGGGCAAATAGTTTCACTATAACCAGCAATTCAATTCAATAGGCCTGGGCCAAAGTCAATGGTTCAGAGTCTTGTCTAGGATACCACAGTTCTGGTAGTAAATGGTTAAGTATTTGCCAAGGTTCTTAGTAGAATTTGGCTAGGCGAAAAGCTAGACGAATGTTTAGGGAAGGACAAGCCTTCTTAGTCAGGAAAGTTTCACAAACTTTCTACGTGGCCGAAAAGATTTCCGGACCACTTTTGCACAGTACCTTTAAAGTGAAGAAGAGCTGTAGCTGAGGCAGTTGTTCCTGGCAGTTCGAGCAGATCTTGCTGTTCCTGAGCTTCAGTCGTGTTGACAAGAAGGAGGACATCGGGAGATTCCTGCACTGCCCAGGGATGAGGCCACAAGCTTGGCAAAATGTTGGTTTAAGGTGTGAGTGCCTTAAAGACCATGGGGGTCATTCAGACCCTGGCAGTAAGGGGTTAACAGCACCGGTAAAGGTGCCAGAGCCGTCAACCCCTTACCGCCTAATTATGAGTTCTGCTTGTGGGACCCGTCAAGGACGCCCGGTTTTAATAGGTGGCCCCAGCGGATCCTGCAAGCAGCCCAACATGCCAACAATGGGCCTGTTATTAACGTGCCCGTTGCCAGCATGCTCCCCATTCCCATTGAGCCCTATGGGGGTTCGAATGGGAATGGGGATGTACCGGGTCTGGGTTCCCTGAATGAGGAACCACCGGGCTCTCCAAGGTCAGAACCCGGACCCGGTACCCGGTAAGGGGGTAGCCATGCCGCTAAATGCAGCATGGCTATCTCCTACCTTGTAATGACCCCCCATGAGCTGGTTTCCTTCCCACTGGCTATCCGGTTTTCAACAGCACTTTGAAGAAAATTCGACCAGGATGGAGACGGTGTCCAGGTGGCTTGCGAGTTGGTTGTTCCCACCAAACTCAAGGGAAGAAGTTAACCTTGAAGGGCTTCTCTGTCGATAGAGTTTCAGGCAATTTGGACCTGCAGCAGGTCTCCACCGGTCGTCCAGGAGTTGCAGCAGTCCTCTTCCTTCAGCTCGTCTTCGGTTCTTTCGTTCCAGAGGTCGACTCTTCTTTCCAAGTCCCAGAGACCTGCTTTTAAACAGTTTTCCCCCATTCATTCCAGCCTGGCTGTCAATCACACAACAGGGTGGCTGTCCTTGCTGGACAGCCATCTGTCCAATCATGCCAGAGAGCATTCAGGTCTCCGAGGAGACTAAGCACAGGGAGTTTCGGGCACCTCTCTCAACATCCTGACCATCCCAGACACTCAGGCGCCAGAGGAGGGCTTCAGCACTGAAGCCTGCCAAAGGCCAACGAACAAAGGGACCAAATGTGGTATGGCGCACAGAGACATACACAAGAAGGACCTTTCCTAAAAGAAATGCCAAAAAACATTGACCGGAGTCTGTTTTTACAGATAGGTCTTGGGCACCATATTGAAAAACATGACTGACCCGATTTTTAGCTACCGTTGTTCGCGGTCTGGAAAAATCATGGTAGTTTGATCTAAACCACTGCCACCAGCCATTTAACGTAGGAAAGGGTAACCTTTGTCTGTTACATGAGTGTTTTGACTCAGGGGAAGCTAGGCAACCCCTCCAGCACTCTATAGGAAGATAGTGTGTGCTGGGTCTGTAAATTTAAAGATACTAGTAAAGTCAATTTAACTTTACATGCTCTGAGAGACAGTAGTCAGTCCCAGAGAAGGTATGTAAACCTTTGGAAGTCAGAAAGACATCCCTGTGTCACTGCACTGAAGGTGCTGTGTGACACATAGAAAAAGATGATGCCTATGGAGTTGTTTTAAAATTCCATAACCAAAGAACACAAAAGTAAAACACAAATCAAAATACATGGAAAAGTGGGAAAAAGGCTCACACTCTTCCCAGGTAAAAAAATCTAAACCTAGAAATCCATAAAAGTTGATGGGGGTCTCAAAAGGTAAGGGAAATTAGCACATTCTTGAGAATTCTCCCTAACAGCACCATAGCTATTGTTACAATAAAGCTTGTGGCCAAAGTTTTTCCACCTCACATCTCGTTTCTCCTCCTCCTTGCTGACCTTGTCATTACTGTAATTACTGTCATACCTGTCATAATTGTCACTGTGTCACCTGCATGTCTCTCCCCCCAGTAAAACACTTCTAGGCTTATGAACATGGGACCTCCAGCATGGGAGGCCAGGGGGCATAAGCTGGGAGGTGGGGTTGTTGTGGCTCGGCCGGGGCAGCACCCCCTTTTGGTGCTCACCCCCATTAGCATGCGGGTGCTAGGGCAGAGTGCCAGGTCCCCGCTACAATGGGGTCCTAGACTGCCGGGCACCCCTCACGGTAGGGAGGTGGCAGGGGCAGGTGACATCAGGAAGTCCCTTCCCCTGACACCTCACATCAAAGGCCACCCTCCCATCCGGACGGATGCAGAGACAAGGGGCCTTTGATGCATCAAAGTGGGCTACCTTGTCCTCAGGCCAATTTTGGCCTATAACTATGTGCCTTAGAAATATTGGCCTATCACAGACTGGCGCACAGAACGTCCCTCCTGTGTATCACCACCTGGCTGATGTGCAACCCCTTCTTCTTCATCATCTTCATCCTCACCAGGTGGTTGCTGGTCAATGTCAGGGGGCAGAGGAACATTCCGTCGGATGCACATGTTGTGCAGCATGGCACATGCCATGATGATCTTGGCCACCTTCTCATGCCTGTACAGGAGTGCCCCATCCGACCTGCTGAGGCAGCGAAAACGTGTCTTCAACAGGCCGAAGGTCTGCTCGATCACCACACGGGTATGGGTATGGGCCCGATTGTAGTTCTCTTTGTGCTTGTTCTGCAGGTTCCAAACAGGCGTGAGGAGCCACGGCTTCAAGGCATAGCCAGCATCAACTGCATGGGAGCAAAAAAAGGTATGTGTGAGTCAATTCCTACCATGACACCTGTCCCTATCCCTCTCATGGCTGCAGATATTTGTTGTCCACATGCACATGTCCCTGGATATCTGCAAACATTTCAATTTGCCACAATGTGTGCTGTTCAATGATCTACATGTGTGGGTTGCATCGTCCAGATGATGGAGGGTGTCAACTTCTTTGATGGTGTACATGCACAGTGAATGCCTACCGCTGCATTTACAATCAAATATGTGATGTTGAGTGATTTGTATGCATTATAACTTGCAACATTCATCATCATTTGCCATTCATTGGTTGATGTCCCCATGGTGAAATGTGGCGCTACTATGGTGGTGAACCAGTGACAATCAGTATATTCCCTTGGTGGGATTGATTTCTGCGCACTCATGGATGCATGTCCTGTGTTGTGTTTTGCTGCATTCATTTTCATTGTGCATACTCACAGCATGTTGCTGCATTGTGTTACAGATGGTACGGTCTCATGATGTGCAGTGGACGTGGTGTGGGATGTGGGCTGGTTGCAGAGTCTAGCATATTGGCATTGGTGTACAGCTTCCAGCATGCCTATGTTGTTTAGGTGTCATGTTCAATTTGGGATGTTTTGTGGCACAGTGTTTTGCAGTATGGGTATTGTCCAGTCACCACCCCAATCTCACCCGGGTGGTGTGTGCATCTCTCCCCCCATTGAACTTCCATGTGCCTGTCATACGACTTACCAAGCAGCCAGGCACATCGTCCAGCATGTCGCTCCATGTCGCGTGGAATTGTGGAGTTCCGAAGGACCATTGCATCATGTGTTGATCTAGGATATCGGGCACAACAATGTGTGATGGACTTGCTGGAGTCACATATCATCTGCACATTGACAGAGTGGTATAGCTTACGATTGCGGTACGCCACCTCCATGGCATGTGGGACCACCAATTCCACATGGGTGCAGTCGAGGGCACTGATACAATTTGGCATGCCTGCCAGCGCATGGAAGCAGATTTTGTGTCAAAGATCTCCTGGGCAGTCCGTGGTAGGGATATGTACTCGCTTGTGTGCTTCAGGAGGGCATCCAGCACTTGGTTCAGCATGCTTGAAAAAAGAGGGTTATGATATGCCGTGCATCTGCCCCACTGTGTGCTGGTAGGTGCCTGTGGCCAGGTAGTGGAGCACAGACAGTACTTTCAGTAGAGGGGGGATGGTGGTGCTGTGGGATGTCTTAACCCACTAATCCAAGCCCTGCAACATCACTGTGCATTGCTGGCAGCAGAAACATCATAATGGCTGCCGGAAAGCATGCTGCTTGCCAGAAATCTCCAGAAAGTGCGCAGTGAAAACCTGAAAAATAAGCCACCATCTACTTATGCCTATGTCAGTGAGCACAGGAGATCACTGCCAAAACCCACCATTGGGCTACCCACAAAGTAGCCTGAGATCACCTGAAAAAGCAATGATCATTGTCAAAAGAAACACAGAGCTGCTTTAAAAATCTGTTTTTATTTGGTGTCAAATTTGCAAAAATGATGGCTCACAAACCACCCAAAAAGATCCAACCTCCTTCTGGGGTGGTCAACATCATTCTACTGCAAGAATCTACATAAATATAAGGTCCACAGAAGTATGTGTTGTCTGAACAAAGTCCACTTTTGAGGATTGCTTGCTGGAAGAAATCTGTCCAAAATGGGTGTAATACCGTTACTCACCTCTACCAGAAGCCGGCGTTTTAAAACCATTTTGGGTAAAGTTGAACATGGAACCCAAACTATGCCATAGAAAGACTTGCTAAGAGGTGGATACAATTTAAAACTATATTCTGAAAAGGCTTGAAGCAAGAAATGTTTTAATGTATGTGTTAAAAATGTGGGTTATATTATGAGAAAAGACAATTTCTTAGACATTAGGTTAAGAGTTCAAAGTTTCCCACACTGTGTTCAAACGAATTCCACACCTTCTCCCTGGACAAAGGGGACTTCCCCCTGCCCTAGGCTAAGAGATTGACAGGCTGGTGTCAAAAGGAACTGGGAGTGGCACCCTGGCCTGTTGCTCTCAGTGCAGACAAAGGAATCCTTGGGCTGAATAGAAAATGCTAATTTGGGTGTGACTGACAACAAACTGCTGCCAGGAAGAAATACATGTCACCTCTGAGTCAGCCCAGACCTTGGGGGCGGAGACAAACCATTGTGTGGATTCAGAAAGCACAGCACATGTATGTTTTAGAAAAATGCTTATAACAGATTGCACTGAACTGAAAAAAATGTGAAACTTTGAGATTGTTAAAATGAAAAATTCACTCACAGTTTAAGACAAAGCTGGACTCTGTGCGATGTTCTGAGACCAAACCCCGGAATTATTCATATTGTAGCTACTATGTTGAAGCCAGGAACGGGAAAAATTACAGAATTGTGCTCAGATGGGGTGTGCATGCATGTCTAAAAATTGGTGCAGAAATAATATTGACAAACCTACCAAAAGCACAAAACGTGGTCATGTCTGAACCCAAGCTTTTAGGAAGATGAGAGTTGAACAGACATGTACCTTAGTTAATCTGTTATGTGATTTATGTAATATTAACAAGTTGTGTATATTTTAAATATGTGTTTTATGAAAAATAAGATATGCTGTACAGAAACCAAGGGGGTGTTTTTCCCCAAGCCATAAAGATGACACAGGATGACACGCTGATCCTTTATCCAATCAGGGGACAGGGAATCCTCCAACCTATCAGATCCTTAGAGGGTTGGGCATTGTAGAATCAGCCTCTCCACCCACTTTGGAAATACATAAATAGAGACTACTTAGGACAGGCAAGACACACACGTTCCACTTCTCAACTGATTTCTTGGCGAAGACCCTGCAGGAAGACTCCAGAATCCAGACATAGATCCAGAAACCAGGCTCCAGAACCAAGCTCTAGAACCAAACTCTAGAACTTTGAAGCAGAAGAGGCCTAACCCACAAGCTGAACCTTTTTCAGAGGCCTTCAGAATCCTTTGCAACCTGATTCTAACCCCTAAACTTCCACGGGGCTCTCACATTCAACAGCCGGGCTGTGCTGTTTTGCTATTCTAGCCAAGAACCCTGGGCTAGAACCACGATCCAGACCCAGAAAGCAGAGCTGTATCCAGAACCCGTCAGATCCAATCCAAGAGGCCGCACAGACCGCAGTGCAGTGTGAGACCATAGTGCCTGAGACCTGTCTGGTGGCGAGAGACTCCCAGCTAAACCCTTGACAAGATCTTTGACGGGACCTATTCCATTCCATTTCAAAGCTAGGAGTGAGTATCTAGTCTAGAACTGTACATAACCAATCTCTTAGTTAAAGTAGTACTATTCCATCCATTTCAATCTGTCCAGAACTGCATTACAGAACCTCAGTTGTCTATCCTTAATTCTTCTCTCCTCACATAATTCTTGATAATTTTAGCAATAATCATCTTTGCGCTGATATTTTCTGAAGAGGGACAAGTGTTTTGACGGACAGAGATCAGAGCGGAGGTGCCGCTGTTCTGGTGGCTGCCAGTTGAGTGTCTTGCTTCTTCATAGTTCCTTAGTATAAGCCTATCCTTGTTGGTTAATCTTTACAACACATCTGTCATTTTTGAAATCTTGACTTTATTTCTGAAAAATCTACCTTCACAAAAACCTCTGTAACTTTGGAACCGCACGTCCTAAAACCGAAATGTAACTGTCATTTTGAAGCTAACATCCTAATCTTTCCAACAAACCTGAAAGGAACTGAAATATAACTGTCATTATAGTTTTTCCGAAAACAACAGAGGGAATGAACTAGTGGACAGAGCAAGGATGACGGGATACACACCCAATTTTTAAGCTTGGTTTAAATTCCCAAGACTTTTTATTTTATTCAAAAAAGTATAAATCTAAAACAAGTATTAAACATTCAGTAAAACATTGTGGCTCAATCAATCAGACGCCGTGGTGTATCCAGTGAAGGAGACCACAGACGGAAGATGAGAGATTGTTGCATAAGCTAAATTTAACTTCAGTTTATACCACGGAAAGGTGATCAAGAAAGGAAGTTGTCCTTTGATACAGAACTCCAACCTGACTGTATCTTCCATATTGAAAAAATCAGATTGACATTGGGATACATGGCTATTCTTGCTCTGAATCAAAGGACATTTATCCTCAAGATTTCAATTGAGATGTGCTGAATTGGAAACACCTCATTTTGCACCTCCTGTGTCCATTGGATAGGAGATGGTGTGGCACAAGCTAATACATGTGTCAGAAAATTGGTTGTTTGTCCTGAAGAATGTTGCCATACGAAGAGAGCACTATTAATGATGCTCGCTGAGAGCAACTGAAACACGTGTCGATGTGAGAATCTGTGGGAACAACATAACACAGACTTTTTTGGTACCCCTAAGTGATGGGGATTTCTCATTATGAATTGTAATTGTACAAAGATGCAACAGATATATGACTGTTCTTTTATGCATAGACCAGTTTTCAAAGAATGAATTGTGTATGAGAGGCTGACAGTATGAATGAAAGTATGAATGTGAATGAGTAAAATGATTGAGCCACAATGTTTTACTGAATGTTTAATACTTGTTTTAGATTTATACTTTTTTGAATAAAATAAAAAGCCTTGGGAATTTAAACCAAGCTTAATAATTGGGTGTGTATCCCGTCATCCTTGCTCTGTCCACTAGTTCATTCCCTCTGTTGTTTTCTGATTGAATGACCTGTAGAACTAGGGAAGTTAAATACAGGTACCCCTCTTTTTTTGCATTATAGTTTTTCCGTGATCGCGTTTCACGTACGTGGAAAAATTGCTGCGAATTGCAATTTAGCTCCATTTCACCACATGTCAAAATAGCTATTTCTTGTTGGCAACTGCTGAAATTCATTTTCAATCTGATAATCATTCATGAATCATTGCTAGTGTTGACCTGTACCAATCCAAATTAATGTTCACTAGTTCTGACTCTACTTTAGTGAATTAAAATCATTTTAGCATATTTTCCCTTTCATTGCAATCACATTCAAAAGTATTTTTGCTTGTTTTAAAATCATACCTGTTTTCTCTAAGCTTGCTGGGGGAACGGGGAATGAACTGCATTATTGATTGTATTCTTGAAACCTGAGTGCCCTCATTTCCATCTCTTCATATTGCATAGTGAGGGGAGTGAGTAATAACAGGGCGAAAACGTGTTCATATTATCTTTTGATTGAAATCATATCAAGTCTATTTCTGTGTTGCATTCTTTCCCATCATTGCATTTCCTTGAATCATACAAATTATTATCTGCTACCTTATCCTTCCTAGTCCTACTCCTAAGTGATTAAAGAGATTGTTGATATTGTAATATTACCCATTGCTGCACATTGTTCATATTCATAAGTGTGCTATTCAGACATTATTCTATTCATAAAAGTCTGATATATATATTGTTCAATTCTTCAAATAAAGCTTTTAATTTGCAAAACAAACCTACTTCTTGGCTCAGTGAGGTCGGGGAGATTCAAAGAGAGGGGTGTTATATAAGAGTTCATCATCCAGATTCAAAGAACTTTGACATCAAAATATATAAATAAGGGCTTCAATTGGGCATCCCATACTAAGCATTGACTTAGTTGGAGTGCTGGATTGAAGTCACTTACAGATTGGGGCCCGTCGCGGGACTTCTGGATTAGAACTATCACTTGTGCAGCTTAATACAGTGTGTTAACTAATAGGATAGATAAATCCTGTTGGGCTACCACGCTGTGTTATGCTGTAAAAGCACCCCTCAAAAAGGAACGCTCTCAGGAAACAGTCTGTTTTGCAAAATAAAAATAATAAACTTCTGTAAGTCAGGAAGGAAATCAATTTCCAGAATGGCGACATTGGTAGACATCAAGATAGCTAGAGAGCACCTTTTACATAAGCTATTTTTGAGAGTTGAGTGGACTGAGCAGGACCAGAATGTGTGGTTGCAGGCAATCACACAACAGGTCACTGCAACTGGGTTAGATATCTGGAGAGATCAGGGTCCCTTACATGTGGCCCTGAGTGAACTATATATGGCCCCTAAGGCCAAGAATGAGCACACCAAGATTGCCAGGATAGCGGCATATTTATATTTATGTATGGCAGCCATACAGGACAAATGTGCTGAAGGCCAAGATCTGGCAAGTAGGCAACTGATGGCATTAGAGAAGGCCCAATCTGATCTGCACTCTTCTAAGCAGAGACTGCAGAGGAGCCTGGAGTCAGAAAACGAAAGTAAGCAATATATAATTAAAATAAAAGAGGATATAGGTATCTTGCAACAGGAAAGGGCAGACCAGGATACGAGAATTCTGGCCTTGCAGAACGAGTACCAAGAACGTTTGGACTCCCTACTGCAGAGCCAGAAAAAGCTGGAGCAACAACTGGACTTCAACAGGGTATGTGCAGAGCAGGTAGTCACCCTGCAAAGCCACCTAGATAGGGAAAAGGCAGAGTGCAACAAATTATTTCTGAAAGACCTGGACACCCAGGCAGAATTTGAGGAAGAGCGCCAGAAAGCTGGCGCCCTTCAAAGGCAGAGGGACGACCTGGCGGCACAGAGGCAGGCTCTTGCTTAGGAAAGGGATATCTTTGACCAGGAAGTCTGCAACTTAAAAGGGAAGCTGGAAGAAAATCACCTGGCCCTCCTGGGACTGGGGAACCTCCAAAAAGAGCATCAAAACTTGTTGGAGCTCACCAGGAGGGTGGAAGATGCTGTGGCAAGGAAGGAACAGGCCAGTAGGGATGGGACTCAGGAGGTAACCCTCCTGCAGAAAAGACTGGCCCAGTACTCCAAGACAAACCAGGAGGCACAGAGAGAAAATGAGGCTCTCTGTCAGCACAATGATAGGCTCCAGCGACAGGTAGCCATGCAGGAGAGACTGATAGAGTCTAGTAAGGCCTTGATTGAGGAACCGAAAGCACAGGCTCTTGCATGGCAACAGGAAGCAGGGGCTGATAGAGATGAGGTTCGCTGGGAAAGGGAAACATCTGAGCATAACCTCAGGAGCCCTAGTACCAGAGGCCTTCATCTCTCCCAGTCCCTGGAACTCTGCCACCCCCATGTTCCCTGGCACACATGAGCCTAGCGCCACAGGGACAGATTACTATCCAGTCAGAAGTATTGGGCACATAGGCCAGTACCTCCCAGGAATGGATGGGCGGGCATCAGGGTATGGGCACCCAAGAACAGTGCAATTTATTGGGGAACCCCAGGAGAGTAGGCCCACTAAGGGCATCCTAAAATCTTCTGCCCAGTTAGGTCAGTGGGGGGGGGTACCCATCAAATCCTGGGAGCAAGGAAGATTCAGATGACTCCACTGAGCGTCCCAGGACACACAGGCTCACAGAATCTGGGAAAACCTTGAAGATCAGACGGGCACCTCTGGGAGCAGTGCCTCTGAGTCAGAGGATGAATGGACCAGGGTTACCCCAACCAAGAAGGCCAATAAGGCAAAAAGGGCCTTTCTTAAGGACCCCTTAAAACAGATTAAGGCAATAAGGAGTGTCATCACGCCTTATCATAAGAACGCCAAGTATTCTGTGTGGGAACATTTAGAGCTCTTTGAGCAAATGATGGAGACTTTCCATTTGAAAGACACCAGTAGCTGCATTCAGTACGTAAAATGGACATTCTCCCCAGAATACACCAGTTTCTTTGCGGGGCTGGAGGACCAAAATCATTCAAGATGGTCCACATACAGGACGGCCATCTTAAAGCACTTTTCTGTTCATAGAAATCCCCAAGAGGCTCGCAAGGCAGCCTACAATTTACAATGTGGGGAGGATCAGGCCCCACAAGAATTTGTGTAGGAGTTGAAGCATGCCTTTGCGCAGACAACCAAAAGGGTGCGCACGGACAGTAAAGAATTTGTTACTATGTTTTTCCATGCGCTGCCAAAATAAATCATGACCCAGCTAGTGAGAGATTTTCATGAGAAAAGGTCACTAGACTTGGTCATTGAACAGGCCACCCGAATCTATGAGGTGCAGAAGCCCATAGAAAATTAAAAATAATGCTCAGAAAAGCCCCAAACCGACCAGCACCCCTGCCGCTCCTAAGGTGGCTGAGGTAAAGGTTTCCCCCATTTTAGATATGGAGATGGGGGGGGCCTAAAAACCTGCCTGCACAGAATAATTCCAAGCCCAGAAGGCCCTCAGGCCAGTCGCAGGAGGGAGCCAAGGAGGTAGTCCCACAAATGGGGTCCCTCACTCCCCTGACTATGTAAGTCCCCACTACAAGGGAAATTGACCCATCCTGGGTTATGTGTGGACTCCTCTAGCCCAAGGGGGGAATCCAACCAAGCACCTAACCCAGGGAACTTCCCTCGTAACTTCCCCCAGGAGGGAAGAAATTCCCCAATTCCTGGGCAGAACTTTTTCACCAGGTACCCACAGAACTTCCAACCCCAAAATCATCCATCTTTCTTTCCCCACTTTCCTGAGACAGACAACCTAATCTGGGAGAGGGGAGGCCAAGGGTGGAGGGGTACCCTAATCTTCCCAACCCGGGGTACTAACAGAGAAGGGATAGCTACCCTTCCCGGGATCAGCGCAGGGGAGAAAACAGTACCCCGTATCAGCCCGAGCGGGTTTCACAGTTAGAGCGCCAGGTCCAAAACATATCCCAGGACCTGGGTCGCATGCTGAGGGCTCAGCAGGACCCTCAGATGAGCATGCCGGCACAGAATGCCCCAAACTCTGGAACTGGTGCTCCAGAACAATGACAAGGGCAGCACCATGATAATTCACTGGTTCCCAGGGAGGAGGCACAAGGGGAAGGGGGAGTGTAAAGCCTTGGAGGAAGCTTCACTTGTAAACAGCCCCTGGAAACCCAGGAACCAGAAACAAAATCTCCTGCCCCTGAAAGTCTGCCCCCAAGGAGCAGAGGGGGGGTAGGAGAAACAAAGGACCCAAACAGACCTATTTTGTGGAGGAGGTACAGATCTTCCAATTTGAAGGAGAGTGATCCTCAGAGGATCCTGGGAAAAGGATCTTCTTCTTCAGAGATGGGGGAACTCCTCCCAAAGAAAAATGGGTCCCAAGGGATTCACATCCAGACTGGGTAGATGTGGGGACTGAGCTAGCACCGCCCATCATCCCATCCCATCCCAGAACCAACAACATGAAAATCCCCTGGTTCAAACCCATCCTGGTGACTGCCTCCAAAAAGAGGGGGGGGGTGGCTCAGAACCAGAACCAGGTGAACTCAAAACTTCTCCCATCTCTAGTTGTCAACTTTTTCTTTCAGATTCCCACGACTCCCCACAGAATTCTGCCCAAATCTCTTCTCTCTCCATGTCCAAAACTAAAAAAATAGCCCACCAGTTGTCCAAAATATGTGCATTATCTGTGCCCCTTTGCGGAGAAGGAGGGAAGATACTATGCCCCGGTTCAAGTACAGGGGCAGGGTACAATTTTTGCACTGTTGGACACTGGATCCCAAGCTACCCTTCTGTCCAAAAAGGCCTTTGATTAACTGAATTCAGGAAGGGGGGAGGATTACCAAATTCCTCTCACCTCTCTTCCTGGACAACTTCAGAACTTTGACGGGAAGGAAATTCCCGTCGAGGGGACTGTGGATTTGGACATTAAAATTGGGCGACACAAGGCGAAACACCCGGTCATAGTAGTGACTCCAGAGGGCACCCCTTGTTTACTAGGGTATGACCTCCTGAGAAGATTGTCACCCCAGACTAGCCGCCCAATGAAATTGAAACAGAGTGTCAACCATGTTAGTTTAAACGGCACATGCCACATGGTTGAACAAAAATCTGACCAAGTAGAATTTCACTTCCAGAACAACCAAATTCCAGACGTGACAGTAATAGCAGTAGGACAACAGACTGGTGATGGGGGGTCCTCTCTATTTCTGAAAATCAACCTTCCTTCCAGTTTGAGGTGGTATTCCACACTGGAAGGAAACACTCCGAAATTCTTTACCAATCCACAATCAGACATTACCACTCCTATTGTCCAGAAAGATGAGAAATCAGCTCAGAGCCTGGCTGATATTCAGCAAATTGGAGAGCAGTTGTTCATCCCAATTCAGTTAAATGAAGAGAAGGACTCTGTTCTCGCCCGAGTGTGTGTGAACAATGGTAAGAGCTTAATCAGCGAAGCCATGTTCCGCCAACTCCCAAAAGATCCAGCCATTCCCACATTTAGACTCATAGACAAATGGGAAATGGATCTGGAACCACCCAATTCCAAACATCTCCTGCCAGGCAGGTGTATGCTCAAAATCTCCATAGGCAACAAGAGCATAGTCCATAATTTTTGGATTGTGCGAGACGTCACTGCCGCCTTTTACTTAGGCAGTGATATTCTCAATCGCTTTGCCATTAGTTTGGACCTAATAAACTTCAAAGCTTGGTCCCGATTAGCAGATAATGCCATGGACTTTGATGATCCAGAGAAAGCATTTAGGTCAGCTCAACTGCTGCCTTATGCAGTTGAAATTCAGATTGGAGAGGAAGTCACCATCCCAGAAAGGACCTGACAATTCTCCCTGGAAGTGAAAGTTAAAAGAGGACAGAAAATGAAAAACCCTGATGCCTATATTCATCTGAATGCTTCTCCCCAACAGCAAGGGTTGGGGGTAAACCCGACACCACTAGTCAACATAGAACATGACACTATTCCAATAGAGATGGATAACAGCGACTTAAAGAGTATCACTCTAGCCGCATGCACCATTATTGGAATGGCAGTTGATGGCCAACATTTTTCCATTGATTTAGGAAAAGAACTGTTAGGACCAATCCCCAAGGATTGTTTTGACTGTGACAGTGATGACGACACACCAGACAGGATCTTTACCCGGCATGGGGGGACCTTCCTGGTGTACACTTCCTGCCCTTATGGTAAGAAAAATGTGACTTGTGACTTCAGGAGGGATGAGGTGATTTTCCAGGTTCATGAGGGCTGCCCTTCCCACCTGAAGCCACCAGTCCAAATCAGCACTCTGACCAAGGATTTCTCCACCCAGCTGAAAGAGGCCGCTGAGATAGCGAAACCAGAAGTCTTTCCTGGCTTCAGGCAGATGGTTGAAGAGAGAGTCAACCTAGCTGATGCCTGTGTGACTCTGGAGCAAAAGCAAAAGTTGAAACAAGTTTTCTTGGATTTTCAAGATCTCTTTGCGGTGGACATATATGACTGTGGTCGCACCGACATCCACACAATAACAATTCCCACAGACCCTGGTATGACTCCAGTGTTTGTGAAGCAATATCGCTTGCCTCTCGCATCAATGGAGTCCCTTACTGAAATCATTAAAAACCTTGAGTCCCGTGGGATCATCCGTCCAGTCCAAAGCACCTTCAATAATCCAGTGCTGGGGATATTGAAGCCAAACAGCCAGTGGAGACTCTGCGCCGACCTTAAGGAGCTCAACAAACAGGTCCATACTTCACAATGGCCTCTTCCCTATATCAACCAAGGGCTGGCCCAGATCCAGGGGTCACAGGTATTTACTGCAATAGACCTGACCAATGGATACTGGACTGTACCTGTCAGTAGGGAGGACCAATACAAGCTGGCTTTTACCTTTGGGGGCCAGCAGTACACATGGACTCGGACTCCCTTAGGATACCTCAACTCCGGCAATGAATTTAACATTTTCTTACATAAGGGCATGTCCGACCTGGGTGAGAGGGGTAACCTGGCTTATGTAGATGATGTCCTCATCAAAAGCTCAACTGTGGAGGAACACATACCAGTGATCTGTTATGTTCTGACACAGTTGAGGGCCGCCTGAGCAAAACATTCCTTTAAGAAAGCACAGTGGTGTAGAACCCGTGTTAATTTCTTGGGGCATGAGATTACTTCTCAGGGTCTCTGTCCCCAGGAAAAGAAAGTGGAAGCACTTCAGAAACTGAAAACCCCACAACTCTGCGGGAACTAAGGAGCCTCATTGGACTGACTAATTATAGTAGAAAGTTCATTGAGGGCTACGCAGAGATCACCAGACCCCTGATTCATCTTTTGAAGGGGGGGTCAAGTGGGAATGGGGTCCAGAACAAGCCGAGGCAGTAAGACAACTCAAAAGAAGCCTCTCACAAGCGCCTTGCCTAGCTTACCCTGTCAGAAATAAGGAGGTCTTCTTGGAGACAGGGTTTTCGAATACATGCTTGACTGCAGTATTATACCAAAAGCATACAAGGTCAATAAAGTAATCTCCTAGGCGAGTAAAACTTTATCCTCTGTGGAGGAAAAATTCAACGATTGTGAGAAGGCACTCCTGGCAACGGTGTGGGCATTGAAGAATTACCGCCTGTTTATCCAGGGGGAACACATCATAGTGGAGACTCCACACCAGCCTCTGCAATATCTCCAAAGTGACAGAATCCGTGCCGGAAATGTGAGTAATTACTGAATTACTTCCTGGATTCTGTCATTGCAAGGCTTTCCTGTGGAGGTCAGATATGGCCAAAACAAGAAGAGTCCCGGCGCGAAAGGTCTGGCTGACTTGCATGATTGTGCCAGAGAAAACTGTCTCGAGGACGAAAGTCTAAAAATCAAGGACAACATTGAGGCATACCTCAATTCCCCACACAAAGTCTTTGATGAAGACAAGTGTGAGGGAATGACCACTGTCTATGTGGATGGATGCTCTTACCATGTTGACAACAACGGGGAAAAAGAACTTGTGGCCGGCGTAGGGAATGCCTGGGTGAATGAGTTCCCAGAACCCTCCGCTGGGTACAAGATTGGTCCCCGAAGTAGTCAAGTGGCAGAGTTGATGGCTGTGCATCAAGCCATCCTCACTGCTGTTCAACATCAACTCCACAAACTGGTCATAATCACAGATTCGGATTGTGTACGGAACGGGTTCGTGGAGCACCTGGTTAACTGGAAAACCAGAGGCATGTTATGTGCTAATAACAAACCCTTGAAACATGGGAAATTAATTCAAAATATTGATGATCAGGTCACCTCGAATGGGATGACCATCTACTGGAAAAAGATCAAGGGTCGTGGGTCGTTCCAAAGTAGAGGGACCAGACAAAACTGGAAATTACTTAGCTGATCAGTTGGCCAAAACCGGGGCCATCCAAGGGGATCTAATAGAGATCGAGTCCCGTTTGGGGGAAATCCCCAAAGTAGTCAAGTGCATCAAGCCATCCTCACTGCTGTCCAACATCAACTCCACAAACTGGTCATAATCACAGATTCGGATTATGTACGGAACAGGTTCGTGGAGCACCTGGTTAACTGGAAAACAAGAGGCATGTTATGTGCTATTAACAAACCCTTGAAACATGGGAAATTAATTCAAAATATTGATGATCTGGTCACCTCGAATGGGATGACCATCTACTGGAAAAAGATCAAGGGTTGCTCCAAAGTAGAGGGACCAGACAAAACTGGAAATGACTTAGCTGATCAGCTGGCCAAAACCGGGGCCATCTAAGGGGATCTAATAGAGATCGAGTCCCTGTTGGGGGAAATCCAGGTCACTGCTATCACTAGGTCCCAGACAAATGCTCACAATGATCTTTCAACTGCACAATGGATTAAGGAGACCCCAGATGCTGATTTGATTACAGCCCAAAAAGGGGATCCGATAATTGGTAAGTTTTATCAACACATTGAGGACCCTGAGAACTTTCCCCTGATGGATACCGATTACATTTGGAAAGAGGATCTCAGAGTGTTGATGAAATGTCCAAAAATGTTCCAAATCCAAGACGGTATGTTGGTGAGGAAATCCCTAGCTGGTCATGATCAGTGGGTGGTTCCTACCTCATTCCGAAGCCTGATGTTAAGTCACGCCTATGATGCGGCCAGAGCCGGTCATAGGGGGTTTCATACAACACTTGAAATCTTAAGAGAGGTTGCATACTGGCCACACATGGGGCAGGACCTCGACCAATACTTGAAGGGGTGTTGTGTGTGTGCACAATTTCAACCAACATCCCTCACACATTGTGCGCCTCTCCAAAAGTGGGGGATGACACTGCCAAGGTCAGATTTGCAAGTAGATTTCATTGGGCCCGTGATTCGCTCCTCTAGGGGAAATAAGTACATGTTGACCGTGACATGCTTGTTTACTAAATGGGTGGAATGTCTCCCGGCCCCAAACTGCAAGGCAGAAACAGCAGCTGCCCTGATGATCAACCGCATCTTTTCACATTTTGGACTACCACAAAGGATAGAGTCAGATAGAGGTAGCCATTTCACCAGCGAAGTAATGACAAAGATGTGGGAGATACTTGGGGTTAAAAGAAAGCTACACATTGCTTACTGGCTAGCCACTAGTGGTGCAGTAGAATGTTACAACAAAACAATTGTGAGCATATTAAAAAAAAACGTTTGTGGCAGATTCTGGGCCAAGTAGGGATATTCGATTACCTCTTGTCCTAAGGGCCATCAGATCTACCCCTTCATCTGCAACTAAAATGTCACTGTTTGAGCTGATGACTGGATGCAGGATGGTGCTTCCCCAGCATCTACTGTACAGGACCCAAGAGCAGACATTGATCAATGCCTCCACAACTCATGAGTATGTTGAAAATTTAAGAAAACACCTTCAACATGCTCTTGCTTATGCTAAGCCAAATCTAGAAAGATCAGCCGACAGCATGAATACCCACTATGACTTAAAGACTACCAGGAAAGAATACAATGTAGGAGACCGGGTTTATCTATACAATTTCCAAAGGAACCAGGCCAAACTGTGGAAATTTCTGCCTACCTGGAAGGGACTTTTTGAAATTGTAGACAAGATCTCACCATTCGCCTACAAGATCCGCATCCCCAAAGGCAGTTTGGCAGACGGGGAAGACAAGTGGGTCCATAGTAATCAGCTAAAGTGTTGCTATTCTATGCACACTCTGCAGCAATTGGACGAGTCTTCTGAAACCCCAGAGGTGGCCACTCCATATCCATAATATTCCAACCCTAAATTATTCCACATATAGTCTGTAAAATACAACAATGCAAATGTCTCCTGATTTCTCAAAATGTATATGTCCGTCCCACTACATTAATAGTGCTTGGCAAATGTCTACAAATGCGTTTTTTGCTTTGTCATCCTAGGAGAAAGAGAGAGAGAGAAAGAGAGAGAGAGAGAGAGAGAGAGAGAGAGAGAGAAAGAGAGAGAGAAAGAAAGAGAGAGAGATAAAACATGGAGACTAACCAAGGAGGATAACCCGGGGACCGGGAGCAAAGATCCGAGGGGCCTGGAGTGTCGCCAAATACTCCCATCAGGACTGGCGAGGAGAACCAATCGATCCACCCCTGATGGAGGAAAAGATGCTGAACTTTGCCATTTGTGGAATCGAGAGAGATTAGGCTGACATCCCAGTCTTGCGCATTTCCATTGATGGAAGATCAACGGCCATCGCAAGAGGGGGTTTGTGGGATGTCTTAACCGACTAATCCAAGCCCTGCAACATCACTGTGCATTTCTGGCAGCAGAAACATCATAATGGCTGCCGGAAAGCATGCTGCTTGCCAGAAATCACCAGAAAGTGTGCAGTGAAAATCTGACAAATAGGCCACCATCTACTTATGCCTATGTCAGTGAGCACAGGAGATCACTGCCAAAACCCACCATTGGGCTACCCACAAAGTGGCCTGAGATCACCTGAAAAAGCAATGCTGATTGCCAAAAGAAACACAGAGCTGCTTTAAAAATCCGTTTTTATTTGGTGTCAAAATTGCAAAATGATGGCTCACAAACCACCCAAAAAGATCCAACCTCCTTGTGGGGTGGTCAACATCATTCTACTGCAAGAAACTACATAAATATAAGGTCCACAGAAGTATGTGTTGTCTGAACAAAGTCCACTTTTGAGGATTGCTTGCTGGAAGAAATCTGTCAAAAATGGGTGTAATACCGTTACTCACCTCTACCAGAAGCTGGCGTTTTAAAACCATTTTGGGTAAAGTTGAACATGGAACCAAACTATGCCAAAGAAAGACTTGCTAAGAGGTGGATACAATTTAAAACTATATTCTGAAAAGGCTTGAAGCAAGAAATTGTTAAAAATGTGGGTTACATTATAAGAAAACATTTTTTTTTAGATATTGGGTTAAGAGTTAAAAGTTTCCCACACTGTGTTCAAACGAATTCCACACCTTCTCCCTGGACAAAGGGGACTTCCCCCTGCCCTTGGCTAAGAGATTAACAGGCTGGTGTCAAAAGGAACTTGGAGTGGCACCCTGGCCTGTTGCTCTCAGTGCAGACAAAGGAATCCTTGGGCTGAATAGAAAATGCTAATTCGGGTGTGACTGACAACAAACTGCTGCCAGGAAGAAATACATGTCACCTCTGAGTCAGCCCAGACCTTGGGGGCTGAGACAAACCATTGTGTGGATTCAGAAAGCACAGCACATGTATGTTTTAGAAAAATGCTTATAACAAATTGCACTGAACTGACAAAAATGTGAAGAAATTTTGAGATTGTTAAAATGAAAAATGTACTCACAGTTTAAGACTAAGCTGGACTCCGTGCGATGTTCTGACACCAAACCCCGGAATTATTCATCTTGTAGCTACTATGTTGATGCCAGGAACCGGAAAAATTACAGAATTGTGCTCAGATGGGGTGTGCATGCATGTCTAAAAATTGGTGCAGAAATAATATTGAGAAACCTACTAAAAGCGCAAAAAGTGGTCATTTCTGAACCCAAGCTCTTAGGAAGATGAGAGTTGAACAGAAATGTACCTTAGTTAATCTGTCATGTGATTTATGTAATATTAACAAGTTGTGTATATTGTAAATATGTGTTTTATGAAAAATAAGATATGCTGTACAGAAACCAAGGCAGTGTTTTTCCCCAAGCCTTAAAGATGACATAGGATGACACAATGATCCTTTCTCCAATCAGGGGACAGGGCATCCTCCAACCTATCAGATACTTAGAGGGTTGGTCATTGTAAAATCAGCCTCCCCACCCACTTTGGAAATACATAAATAGAGACTGCTTAGGACAGGCAAGACACACACTTTCCACTTCGCAACCGATTTCTTGGCGAATCATCCTGCAGGAAGACTCCAGACTCCAGACATAGATCCAGAAACCAGGCTCCAGAACCAAGCTCTAGAACCAAACTCTAGAACTTTGAAGCAGAAGAGGCCTAACCCATAATCTGAACCTTTTTCAGAGGTCTTCAGAATCCTTTGCAACCTGATTCTAACCCCTAATCTTCCAAGGGGCTCTCACATTCAACAGCCGGGCTTGGCTGTTTTGCTATTCTAGCCCAGAACCCTGGGCTAGAACCAAGATCGAGACCCAGAAAGCAGAGCTGTATCCAGAACCCATCAGATGCAGTCCAAGAGCCTGCGCAGACCGCAGTGCAGTGCTGAGACCAGAGTGCCTGAGACCTGTCGGGTGGCGAGAGACTCCCAGCTAAACCCTTGACCAGATCTTTGACGGGGCCTATTCCGTTCCATTTCAAAGCTAGGAGTGAGTATCTAGTCTAGAACTGTACATAACCAATCTCTTGGTTAAAGTAATACTATTCCATCCATTTCAATCTGTCCAGAACTGCATTACAGAACCTATGTTGTCTATCCTTAATTCTTCTCTCCTCCACATAATTCTTGATAATTGTAGCAATAATCATCTTTGCGCTGATATTTTCTGAAGAGGGACAAGTGTTTTGATGTACAGAGATCAGAGCGGAGATGCCACTGTTCTGGTGGCTGCCCGTTGAGTGTCTTACTGCTTCATAGTTCCTTAGTATAAGCCTATCCTTGTTGGTAAATCTTTAAAGCGCATCTGTCATTTTTGAAATCTTGACTTTATTTCTGAAAAAACTACCTTCACAAAAACCTCTGTAACTTTGGAACCGCACGCCTTAGAACCGAAATTTAACTGTCATTTTAGTTTTTCCGTAATTGTGTTTCACGCACGTGGAAAAATTGCAGCGAATTGCAATTTACCTCCATTTCACCACATGTCAAAATAGCTGTTTCTTGTTGGCAACTGCTGAAATTCGTTTTCAATCTGATAATCATTCATGAATCATTGCTAGTGTTGACCTGTACCAATCGAAAGTAACTTTCACTAGTTCTGACTCTCCTTTAGTGAATTAAAATAATTTTAGCATATTTTCCCTTTCATTGCAATCACATTCAAAAGTATTTTTGCTTGTTTTAAAATCATACCTGTTTTCGCTAATGTCGGGGGGTTTCTACCGGGTCGGCTGGGCTTTCCGCGGACCTCCGGCTGGGAGGCCCAACTCCTCCCACGTATCCCAAAAATGAGTATGAGACACACACAAGAAGCAAGGTGTTACTGCTGTTTATTGAATAACGGCAGGGATGGGTCTAGGATCGTACGCGTCCGTCCAGACTCTCGAAATTCGTGGGGCTCGCTGGCCCCTTTTTGCCTCAGTATGACGCGCTACTTGCGTCACCTGGGAAAGTTAGCAAAAAACCTATTGCCACTCTGGATTGGTTCCTCGAGTGGTAGGGTTAGTATAGCATACGTATAGAGAACGCTGTTAGTGGTTAAGGGTCAGTCAGGTGGTATACTTGGGTTGTCCCTTCTATTAGATACTTGAAAATTGTTACACGAAGACCCCTAATGATTGGCTAAGGTTAATGGCGTCAGTGATGAGTGCCCCATGTTCTGATTAGTCCACTCGCGACCCCTCCAGCCTGGGACCATCGTTGTTCCCAGCTCGCGGTGTACCTGTCATTTGCAACAATATGTAACTATGTGTTTGTGCAGACAATGTGTGGATTTGCTCATATGCCTTAGAGCAGACTATTCCCATCGCTGTAGGTGTCCATTGGGTCATTTCATTGTTGCAGCCTGTGTCTCAAACGTGGGACCCAGGCGACTTCTCCCTCCTGGGTCTGGCACCCTGTCAGGTTTGGCTTGGTCACATGAGGGGAGACCGTGGTTGAGGCAGAATTCTGCACATTTAAAGTTGTATTTTCCACTGTGTCTGGCTTAGCTTGCAGGTGTGACCTTGGCTTCGGCTGGTGGCATGCGAGTTGCAACATTGCCCCCTTGGCTGTCAGTTCTCGCTGGGCTCGTTCTGCAGGGTCAGCAATTGTACTCTTGCTCATTCAATGTTCGTGGAGGCTCTTGCTTGCGGCCTACTTGGGCCTGGTGCATAGGTGGGGATGTTTAATGCACGGCACTTTAAGTTGCGGTATCACAGTGCTTCATAGGCAGTATCATGTCTTCGTTGTATTTTCATCACAATGCAAGGGTTAGGAGAAGCGTCAGCAAGCATTTTAGACGAGTGCTTTGTGCGTCTTGCGTTTCTGCATTTTGGAAAACCTATGTGAAAAATAATAAAGATGCGCGTCAGTGGGTGTGTCCGTCACCTACGTCATAACACTGAATATGTTCTTCGTGTGGATTGGTGTGGGGGTGTCCAGTGTGCATGGTTGCACGGGTGTTCTGACAGTTGGCTAGGTCGTCATGGCATCTCTAACGATGTGTTTATTTACTGTTGAAAGGTTTAGTCAAGTTCATCCATGCCGCAGGTGTCGGCTTGAGCAGGGCAGGCTGGTGGGCAGGCCGATGGGCACATCCGTATGTTCCTGTACCAGGGTATTTGGTCATCTGGTAGATAGGCAAATTCATCTCGTGGCGGGTGCCTGGGTCGCGATCCTCTAGGTCAGGGGCGCGAGGAGATTGGGGGGAGTTTTTTCGCCCATTCTCCCACTTCAGTCCCCCCTCTGGTCGACTTGTCGACCACAAACATATCCTTTTCCTTATCTCCTCTTACTCTCCATATTTTAGTTACTCCTCCTAGGTGTCCATAGTGGTTGACATGGTCCTCAAATGACCAATACATATACACACAACTTCCTCCAGGTGTGCAGTATACCCATTTCCCGATGTAACTCCTCGGGTTTCTTTGGTTTTCGAGCTTCACGGATGACGGGTCCAGGTGGTTGGTGATGATCTGTTTGCGCAGTTTTTCTCTTTCCTTTATTATTGTGTCTGTGTGCTGGCCATCATCAGTTGGCATCAAAGGGTGCATACCAACCATTTCGATCATTTTGTCTGTAGTGCGTGCTTTCCGGGCTTTCCAGAACCTTATTATAATCAGTGCAGCTCCAGCCAGTATTATACATCCAACTATAATCTTCAGCCCGTCCGACAGCCATGATGGCATCCATGACCATAACAATGAAAACCAGCTGTCATCCTTCTTCACTCATTTACTTTCTTCCATCATTTTGGAGTGCATCTGGGCCAGTTGTGATACTGCTTCCGTGAGTGTACCATTGTCGGCATCGTTAGCAGGAATATATGTGCCGCATGATTGTCCTATCTTTGCGCAAACTCCTCCCTCCATTGCTGTAAGGAGATCTAATACGTATCTGTTCTGTAGTGCTACCATCCTCACTGCTCGCAGTTCCTCTTTTATTGCGTTGAATCCATTTACTGTAGAATTAATTGTCATCATCAGCTCCCATCGGGTTATCTGGAGCCATTTTGCGTTTGCATAAGCTTGTAGTCCAGGGTGTATTATTGACGAGAAAAACATTGCTGCTCTGCTGAATAATCTGTGTTCTGGTGGGATTGAAGTGAGTGCTGTTTCCTACCTTCCCCATAGGTAATTTCCTGTCAGAGGTTCTCCTTGTCTCTTTTTTCTATTCAGGACATTATGGTTGTTGTTGTTGTCGTTGTCTGACCCCCTCTTAGATTGTACCGATCTCTTCTTCCTCTTGTTTCCTTCATCCATTTTGGGGAAGTTTGCCATGTTCACATGTTTCTGGGGCACCACTAGTGATGGTACATTAATGTGTACCATTGTGCATATACCGTTCCACAGAGGGGGCAGTGTGTGGTATGCCTTGTTTCCGTAGGCCCAGTAGTGGTCCATTAATACTGCTGTTCCTGGCACAGTTGGTGTTGTATCCCACATCCACTCCTCCTCTGTGTTGGTAGCATAGCTTAGGTGCAGACAGCGGCAGTATGCTCATTGGGTCTTCATCCTTCTCCATCCATGTCAGCATGGGTACGTACTTGCCCCAAATCGTCCAACATCTGTTATTGTGTTCATCAATGGTGGTAATATTTTCTCTTGTTACCATGTTGCTGCCAACCACTCCTATGTCCCATTTATTGTTCATGTATACCTTCCCTGTTATTGTTACCAGTGGTCTTTCCCAACAGCCTTGTGTACCAGGAACTTCAGTGGCGTACCAGTCACATGGTAGGTATTGTAGTGTTACTTTCTTCGTTTCTCCCTTTTCAGGACCACTTGTCATGTATCTGAATGCTTCATCATGCAAACTGCTTTTGTGGGAACTCAAATAAGACTTGAGAAAGTTGTTTTCGTATGGATATGTGTCTCGCGTTTTCCACACCAGTCTCACCACCGTTCCTTGAAATCGCCCTCTCGTTTGGAATAGTGCCAGGTATATTATACATTGTGCCGTCTTTTCTTCTATTTCTGTGGCAACGAATGTTCGAAAAGCGCTCATGGCGTATGGGATCAATGAGCAGACAAAGCAGCTGTCTTCTGTTGTCTGCTTACCTATTTGGGTCATGTGCTGGTACCACATGTTGTTCGAGACGTGTGCTGAATCTGTTATGTAATTATCAATACCTTTATTATCTGAGTATGTGCTGCGTTTAACTCTACTTCCCTTATGTGGAGGGTTGCTAGTACCACCTGACGTAACACCTGTTGCAGCCATGGGTGGGGGTACGTTAGGTTTGGGTGCAGCCAAAATATTGATAGCATAACTTTTCTGACATACAGAGGCAGCCAAAAAAACAGTGATCACCAAAACCCCTATCATTTTTATTACAAAAGCTAGTCTCACCGGCATTTGCTCTTACCTTGCTGCAGTCCGGCAGCTTATTCTTTCGACGTTAAAGTTGCTCGCCTGAAAATTCTCAATACTCTTGTTATTATTGTTAGTTGTCGTTATCAAGCCCTCCCTATCAGGTATTCATTCAGTGCCCAGGTGAAGAGCTGCTCCCACGCCAATCTAAGCAATCTATCTCTTAGAGCAGGTAAGTGCTGGTGAAGATGAGGTATTGATTGTTCTATGGCCAAGATAAATGTGGTGTAGTAAACACATACCCTCTTTCTTTTTAGGTACTTTGGCCTTTTTATGTGATATACAAATTGGTGTGATAGGGCTTCAGGGTAATTATCGTCTGTGGGTAGCATCTACTCCTGGGCAATGTACGCTGTTAGTTACCTATCTTCTTAGCAATACAATTACACACGTTACCTGCATGTGCGAGAAAGAAAAAGAAAACAATCAAGTGTTTACATGTGTATGTGTGCAAAAACAATGTCTTTCAATTGGGTGGTGGCTGTAGTGGGCAGGGGGCTTGTGGGCAGAGGGTTTGGGGCTCAACTGGCGGAAGTCTGTTTACTCTTTGATCTTGTGACCATGGGATGGGCGGTATGTAAATCACCAGTGTCTCTTTCAGTACTTGTCTCTGGGGATTCTGGGGGTGACAGGGTATGGAGACACTAATGTCGTCGGCTGTGGTAGACGTCTCCGTCTCCGTAGGTGATGCTGTCACTGCTCTTCCAATGGCCCTGTCGGTGACGCTAGGGCGGGTCTGGAGTTTGCAGATCTTCACGTCGTGTAGGTGATTCCAAGCACGCTTATCCTGCAACTTTACTGCTCTCGTAGATACCTCCTCTACCAGGTGGGGACCAGTGAAGTGTGGGCTGTTCCACTTTCTATTGAAATTATGGAGTAGCACGTTGTCACCTTTAGCAATTTTGCACAGTTTTTCCTTTTCCAATTCTTTGTCGGCGTCTTCTTGTTGATAACTCTTAGACCCGCCCCACGTGCGCTCGAGCTGTTGAGACACAAACACTACACTAGTAATCAAAGAAGACACATATTGGTACATTTCATCACCAAGAACAGTTGCAGTGTTTTCATAGTCTGTGAATGCTCTTTATGTTGGCGTTAGAGGAAGGCGCATTTGACGTCCGGTCACCACCTCGTGAGGAGTGAGGTGGTGGTCAGACCCTGGTCTATTCCTCAGCTCAAATAGAGCTAGCGGAAGGCAATACAACCAACTCTTCTTTGTTGTTTGCTGTATCTTTGCGATTGCCTCCTTCAATAAGCCATTCAGGCGTTCACATATACCGTTGGCCTGCGTGTGATACTCACACGCAAATTTATCCTTGATGTTCAGTAAGGATGTGATGTGCTGAAACATTTCATTAGCGAAATGCGGGCCGTTATCTGACCGCAGTACTTCGCACACTCCCCACCTGGGGAAAACCTCCCTCACTAGAAATTTAGCTGCTCTGAACGCATCCGGATGCAAGCACGGTCCTGCCTCAATCCACCTGGAGAATGGGCATACTACTACAATCATATACCTATTTCCTTGACATACGTTGATCATATCAACGTAATCAATATGAATGTGCAGGAAGGGTCCCTCTGGCCGGGGTATAGTACCTTTTATCACTTGCAGCATGTGACCGGCCGTAAACTGTTTACATGTGAGGCAATTGCTGATAAAATTTGTTACATGAGAATTTAACTCGGGGCAGAACCAATCTTCCCTAATTCGTGCTGCAATAACTTCCTTCCCTGTATGAGCTGGGTGATGGAGCTGGCTCAGGGCGGTGTTCAATAGTGCCAACGGCATGACCATTTTTCCAGTGTTACCCTGACGCCATAGTGCGTCAGTTGGTGACATTGTACATCCTCTTTTTACCCATATCTCCTTTTCTGCCATTGGTGCAGCCGCTTGTAATTCCATTATCTGTGTGGCTGGGAGATGGGTGTACCCTTCTTTCATCAACATCTCTTTAGCTATCCCCCTCCCTCTCCCTCTCTCTGACTCTGGGGGGTTCCCTATCTCACCAACATAAGCAGCATACTTCGCATGTGCGTCTGCTACTTCATTCCCTTTTGAGATATTATCTTCTCCATTAGTGTGTGCAGGACATTTGACCAAAGCTAGTTCTTGGGGATTATTTATTACTTCAATTAACTCAGCTAATAAGAGAGCATGTTGCACTGGGGTGCCGTCAGCTCTCCTAAACCCCCTTCTCTGCCATTTTGTCAACCCCGAGTGGACAGTAGACGTGACATATGCGCTGTCAGAATATATAGTAACTCTTTTGTCAAAGCTTTCCTTCACCGCCAAGATCAGTGCAACTAATTCTGCTGCTTGAGCAGAATAATGTTGTGGTACCTGTACACATTTCACCGCGACACACACCAATTCCTCTGTCATTTTTACAACTGCTGCCCCAGTTCTCCTTATCCCATCACTCTGGTCTATTGTTGATGACCCATCAATGAACAAGAGCTCTCCTCCATTTAGCGCATCCTCTTCAACTTTTCTAGTACATGAGTACATTTCAGTAGTCTGCGTACAATCATGAGCATAGTCACCTTCCTCAATAACTTCCGCTATAAACCTTGCAGGATTAACTGTGCTGCATCTAACAATAGATAGTTCTGGTCTAGATAAGATAATCTCATAACCTGACGCCCTCTGCGTGGTTAGTGTGGACTTAGGCTTGTTCAATATTGCAAATAGTGCATGCTCCACAAATAGTGTGGTTGGGCACCCCATTGTATTAGATGATGATTTCTCTACCGCGAAGGCAGCTGCGGCGAGGCCTTGTTCGCAAGGGAAATGACCTAACATAACAGGATCCTAGTGACCGCTGTAAAATGCTACTGGCTTGTATCCCATGCTTGTTTTTTGAGCCAATACTGCTTTCATTACTGCTGAGTCGCAATGTGAAAAGTTAAAGAACTGTTGTTCATAATCTGGGGTGGCCAGTACCGGAGCAGTTGATATTGCGTCTTTCAATTCGTCAAAGGCTTCCTTCATTTCCATTGTCCACCCCAATTTTTTCTCCCCTTTGTTTGCTTCTCTCAATGCTTCAAGTAGGGGTCCTATGTATGAGCTGTAATCAAAAACCCATTCTCTGCAGTAGTTGCACAATCCCAGGAACTGCTGCAGCTCCCTCACTGTTTGTGGTAATGGTGTGTTTGATATAGCCTGTGCTCTTTGTGGTGCAATCTTTCTTCCGTGTTGGGATATCAATTGACTAATGTATAATACTTGTTCCTGACAGTACTGTAATTTTTCTTTGTCTACCTTGTAACCCTTTTCAGCCAATATTGTCAGCATTTTCAATGAGTCCTCCCTGCACCTTTTTTCGCTTGTGCTGCAAATTATTATGTCGTCAACATATTGCAACACTGTACTTTCCAATTCAATGTTTCCCAAGTCCATCTGTATTACTCTGTTGAAAATTGAGGGTGACTCGCAGTACCCTTGTGGTAACCTGGTGTGTTTCCATTTTGTGTTTCTGTACGTGAAGCTTGTCAGATCTTGTGAATCTGGATGCAGGGGTATTGAGAAAAAGGCATTTTTGAGGTCAATCACTGTAAATCGTGAGGCCTCTGCTGGAATTCCACATAATATGGTGGCCGGGTTTGCTGCTATGGGGTATTCTGTTTCTACAATGTTGTTCAAGGGCCTGAGGTCCTGGATGAAACGCCAAGACCCTCCTTTAGCCTTGCGCACTGGATACACGGCCGTGTTGCATGGTGATTCTGATGGTACCAATATGCCATTATTTATAAGGGCCGTTATTGTTTCATATATGCCCTCATCTGCCTCTTTTGATAGTGGGTATTGCTTCACTCTAGGGAGTATTGCACCCTTTTTCAGTTTTATTCTTACTCCCCCGATACTCTTTATGCAACCCACGTCATAGGGACTTCTGGTCCACAGTGATGTTGGAACTTTTGCCATATCTTCCTCGAAGAAGGGAACTGGGGTAGATGTGGGTGCTTCAAGTGCCATTGCAATTTTCTGTGCCACTTGTTTGTATGTCACTCTTAGCCATATATCTACACTCATCATAAATACCATTTCACCCTCTTCCTTGTCTTCTGAAAAGAGCTCCTCGTCTGACACCTGGGTGAGCCTGCATCCCTCAGCCAGTGCTATCACTGCCCTCCATGCTCTTCCTTCCCGGTCTTGGGCATGTACTACGATGTAATCAGCAGTCGCTATAATGCTCTCCATGCTTACTGAAATCACCTTTCTTTCTGGTTCATTGGCTGGTGTTTCTGGTCTGAACAGATAGGCTGTTGGCCTCCTCCAGATCTTCCCTTCTATTCCTGGCATCCATGCGAATGCCATGTCTGTTCCATACTGGAACAGTTCACCATCTACTGGCTCAGCCCTAATCACTGTCTGCCCACAGTATGCTTGTATAATTTGCCGTGCAGTGAGCATGTTTATTCCAGGAGTGGAACAAATTATGCCGTCCTCCGTAAAGTAGATTGTCATATTCAACCTGCTCATTATGTCTCTCCCAAGTATGTTTACTGGCGAGTCCCTTGAATATAAAAGCGGGACGGACATGTCATAATCCCCTATCGATAAGGGGATGTTATCAGTAAAGGGAACCAACCCCCTAGCCCCAGAGAATCCTTGGGTGTTCATGGCCTCACCTGAGATCTTAAATTTACCTTCCCTTATGCAAGACCGGGTTGCCCCAGTGTCAACAAGGAATGATAACCTTTTGTCACCTATCGTTACCTCTATGCGTGGTTCCTTCCACTATTAGGTGTTACCGACAGGATGGGACACACCAAGGACATCTGTGGGCTGTCCTATTGTGGGTATAATGATTGACCACTTCCTGTGTATGGGTTGTGTCCCAGGACCGTCACCCTTCCCAGTTGTGTTTGCTGTAGCTGTGTATTGGTGGAGGTTACCTTATGGTCCTGAATTTGAGTGGGCTGCTGTACTTGCTGCACTTGAGGTTGTTGTGATATCGCTACCTGTTGTTCCGGTAGTGAATATGTCTGTGGCTGTTGTTGTGTATTGCCCGGTTGCAGTGCCTGCTGTTGTTGGTGACCCTGCTGTTCCCTTGTAGGCCCTTGTTGTCCCTGTTCTCCCCATGCTGGTGTGCCGGGTCTCATTCTACATGTGCGTGACATGTGTCCTAATAATCCACAAATCCAACATACAGGTGGTTCCCTGGTCTGCCATGGGAAACTCCCTGAAATGTCCTGGTATACTGGTTGCCCAGTGGGGTAGAAACTTCTGAATCCTGACCCTTGCTGTTGTGCGTTATAGCCGTATCCCCTCCCCCTCATCATTCCTCCCCTTCCCCTGTTGTAATTATAATATCCAGCTCCTGATGTTGAGTATCCTCCTCCCATGTTAGTCGTGTATGGTGGGGGTGGTGGCAGCTGTTGTGCTATGATCTGTGATGATTGTATTTGGGAGGGATCTTGTGCGGCCACCACTTGCGTGGGGTTTGGTGTCACTGTTGTAGGTGTAGTTATTAGTGCACCTTCCATCGTGTACTTAGTAAGTTTTTTCTGCACTAATTTAGCCTCTTCCGCTTTCCTATCCTCTTCCTTTTGTTTCATCTTTTCTTGCCATGTCCTACAACGATGTACTATCGTCAGTTGTATTTCCGGCCAAGCCTTTGCTTCCATCCCCACTACTTTCTTCAATTGTTTCTGCACTGCCTCCGGGAGCCCTTGTATTAGTATATGATAAAATATTGCTGGTGTCTTGTCCCATTGCTCTCTAGTTTCCATACGCCACTTCTCTTGAATTTCCTGGATATAATCAACAGGATCTTCGTTCTCACGCATCTTGCGTGATGTAATTGCTCCTATGTCTGATGTGTCTGGGTATTGTACCCTCAGTGCTTGCCATAATGCATGTCTGCAGTTTGCGAATGGCGCCCCGTCGTGTGATGTGTTTGTTATTGTGACCCTGGGGAAGCCTGCTCTCTTCCAGATGTCATCTGCTGCATCCCCCAATATTGATATTAGTAGGCCCTTCCTACTGCCAGTTTCTGTCCTGCGGTGTGTTTTTCCATTTCATATATCCATTTCCCCGCACCTCCACTTAATGATGGGAGCCTGCACTTTATATTTTCCTTGTCTGCATGCTTCCAAGGGACGTATTGTGGTCTAACCCCTCCCCTCTCCAAAAGTGGCATTAGGTTGTGTCCTGTCTGACCCCCTGGGTTCCCCAGAGTCGAGTCTGTATACCCCTCCTCTTCTTCCGTGTCATCTACATCGTCTGTTATGTCCACATTTCCCCTGCTCGTAACTGTTTCTCCTCCATCTCTTCCCCTTCTTTTATCATTTCCTTTATTTGATGTGGGCGTGTGTACTCGTTCTTTCTGCCTGCGTCCAGGGAGATCTCTAAGCCTGCCAGCGTAGGGTGTGTGTTCGTGAGGGGCGGGTGCGGGTGTAGGTGGGCATGTTGCACGGGATGAGTGTGGGGTAGTGGAGCATGTTGGACGGGATGATGAGGGTGTAGCTGCACGTGTGTGCCTTCCCGCCATTCCTTGCTCTTCCCCCTCACTTCCCCCCAGTTCTTCCTTTCTTCTGCAGGCCCATGGTGATTCCCTGTTAGTCCGGGTGATGTACAATTTATCTAAGCTTTCCCTTTCCCTATTTCTTCCTTCTCTCTCCATTCCTTCTTCTTCCTCGCTACAAAAGTCATCCAGGAGTGACAACCCCCAATTTGTCTTTTTCCCCCGAATCGTCACTGTTTTTAAATCTATTAAATCCATTCCTCCCGTTTCTTCTTTACCAATTGCTCCTCTTTGTGCTGATGTTGTTGCTACTTCTGTGTCTCTGTGTACATATCTCCTTACTTCACTCTCCCCTCTCCTATCTTCTTGTTCCCCTTCTCTTTTCTCTACTATCTCTCTACCTATTTCCTCTCTTTTCTTTATTAATTCCTCCATTATTTCACTACTCATCTTTTCCGAAAGCCTTTCCTCTTCTCTCTTCCTTTCCCATCTCTCTCTTTCCCGCTCTAATATGCTTTCTATCATCTATCCTTCTTCGTATTTCTTTGTCGTTTCTGATAGTATTTTCCTCTTCCATATTTCCATTTCCTCTTCCTCCTTTCTTTTCCCCCCCTTCCCCTTTCATCTCGCTCTTATTCTCATTGTCCTCGTTCATTTTCCTTACAACCTCCTTCTCTTCTCCTGTTAATGAACCTCGCAATTTTAATAATACCTGTGCAGCTACCCTCTCATCATGTCCTATTGCTGCAATTTGTTCTTCGCTAGTCTTCCCCTCCCCTGCAGGCATCTTCGTATAAGTTGACCCTACCGTACTTGTCGGCTCCCCTCCCATGTAGCCACCTGTAGCTGTATATGGTGGTGGGCTGTATGCTGGGTTCGAATACCCCTCAGCCGCCCTTAATTGTTCTCTCACTATTTCTCGTAGTTCCGTTAAAGGATATAACCCCCCTTCCTCTTTTTTCACTACCTTCGCTAGGGGCATGTCGTCGCCCTGTTCCTTTTTTATTTCTTTTCCGTTTAGGTTGCTACTCTTTTCTCCTCCCTCTTGTCCTTTCCCCGTGCACTGTGTGCCTTCACTCTCTTTTTCCCCATTCTGTTCTTCCTCCTTAACCTTCTTCTCCTCCTTTGTTTCCCCAACAGTGAACATTCCGTTTGGTCCTGGTTGGGACCCCTGGAACATTCTCCATAAGTTAAACACCTCCACATGGTGTGTCAACTTCTTCCCCTTGTATGTGTTATGCAAATGGGTCAATAGTGAGTGTTGTTCATATGGGTCGAAACTGCCATTAGGCGGCCATGGTGTCGTCATTTTGTTGTCCGTCCCCTGTGTCCATTCTATGCTGTATTTAATCAGTTTCTCCCTATGGGGTGACAGTGTTTTACATATATGCTGTAGCAGGGTAGTGAGGGTATTCCCCCACCCTCCCGATCCTGTCCCGTATGACACAGTAGCACTGTGTTGTTATCTCCCTCGATATGGTAGCGGTTATCTTGCTAATAATGAACGCTATACAATTTCAGATGTTTTACCTGGCCCCGTAATTTTGGGGACTTGCGATCGTCCGCTAAAAGAAAATAGTAAAATATAGCATTTGCATTTATATATTCTTTTCTCTGTTTTCTTCTTTCACCTAACACCGTTACGGCCCCCTACGGCTGAGGCGCACGTAGCCCCCTGCGGCTGCGTGCCCTGTGTGACGTGCTTATACAGCCGTCCCACTTTATTTCACCCCTCCTCCTCTTTCCTCTCTTGTCGTGGCCAACGTTCTCCGTGCGCGGCCACGTCCCTCTCTTCACCTTGCCCCGATATAATCGGTACCGTTTATCTCCGTCTCCACTCACTTACCATTATTCTCTTCCCCACCACTCTCCAACAATGTCTTGTGCTCGAGATATCCTATGAAAGCCCTACTGGTGACGTCACCGACCTCTTCCAAAACTACCAGTAAGTTCTTTTCATGTTTTAAAAGTTTGAAATAAGTTTGCCATCTATCCCCGTTAACCCCACAGCTGTCCTCTTGTCACGCCTGGAACAAGGTAATCAACAATATAATCAGACTGCGCACACTGCGTCGCCTCGCGTGTGATACGCCCCTCGACATGAGGGCTTAACCAGTCAATTATCTTCTGTATTAGGCAACCAGCTAGCTACCGCCTACAGGGAAACGTCATCTATCTATCGAGTTTTCTGCTCGATCAATAGGGATCCTCATCTACTCATTGATCAATAATCGCCAATTCGTAGAAAACCGCACACACACACGCACACCCTTACAGGTGGTCGCGACCTAGGCCAATCAGTGTCTACGAGCGGCCGCACGTGATGTTTTCGTGCTCCGCCCACCCTTCTTTGTAACGTAGCTGACTGCTCTCGCACTTGTCCAGCTACCATTCACTTCACCGTGAACACTAATTTATCAAACCTTCGCCGTGCACCTTGGTAACACCTCCCACCTCCCGTATTCTATTCCTCCCCCCTCCCATACAATTTCACATTGCTTGTTGGGCGTGGCATACTCACCAAGTTCTCTAGATGCAGGGCCGCTCGACTGCGTGCACCCCTCCAAGCGGCTCGCCACCTCCCCTCGTCTGGACCACGTCTAGACACTCGCCAACCGCGGGCGGGATACTTCTCAACCGGCTCCCGAAGGCCAATATCCGGAATGCGCTGTCCGGTCTTCTCGCAGTTCAGCGATGGTCCTGTGGTCCTCAAAAAAGGGGGCAGCGGCAGAGGGGGTTGCGCCGCCCGGCCTCCTCGCAACGAGAGCACTCGGAAAAATAAAATAAAAAGGCAGATCTTAAATAGATCTCAGCAGTGTCTCCAACTTGTCGGGGGGTTTCTACCGGGGTCGGCTGGGCCTTCCGCGGACCTCCGGCTGGGAGGCCCCAACTCCTCCCGCGTATCCCAAAAATGAGTATGAGACACACACAAGAAGCAAGGTGTTACTGCTGTTTATTGAATAACGGCAGGGATGGGTCTAGGATTGTACTTGTCCGTCCAGACTCTCGAAATTCGTGGGGCTCGCTGGCCCCTTTTTGCCTCAGTATGACGCGCTACTTGCGTCACCTGGGAAAGTTAGCAAAAAACCTATCGCCACTCTGGATTGGTTCCTCGAGTGGTAGGGTTAGTATAGCATACGTATAGAGAACGCTGTTAGTGGTTAAGGGTCAGTCAGGTGGTATACTTGGGTTGTCCCTTCTATTAGATACTTGAAAATTGTTACACAAAGACCCCTAATGATTGGCTAAGGTTAATGGCATCAGTGATGAGTGCCCCATGTTCTGATTGGTCCACTCGCGAGCCCCCCCAGCCTGGGACCATCGTTGTTCCCAGCTCCCGGTGTACCTGTCATTTGCAACAATATGTAACTATGTGTTTGTGCAGACAATGCGTGGATTTGCTCATATGCCTGAGAGCAGACTATTCCCATCGCTGTAGGTGTCCATTGGGTCATTTCATTGTTGCAGCCTGTGTCTCAAACGTGGGACCGAGGCAACTTCTCCCTCCTGTGTCTGGCACCCTGTCAGGTTTGGCTTGGTCACATGAGGAGAGACCGTGGTTGAGGCAGAATTCTGCACATTTAAAGTTGTATTTTCCACTGTGTGTCTGGCTTAGCTTGCAGGTGTGACCTTGGCTTCGGCTGGTGGCATGCGAGTTGCAACATTGCCCCCTTGGCTGTCAGTTCTCGCTGGGCTCATTCTGCAGGGTCAGCAATTGTACTCTTGCTCGTTCAATGTTCGTGGAGGCTCTTGCTTGCGGCCTACTTGGGCCTGGTGCATAGGTGGGGATGTTTAATGCACGGCACTTTAAATTGTGGTATCACAGTGCTTCATAGGCAGTATCATGTCTTCGTTGTATTTTCATCACAATGCAAGGGTTAGGAGAAGCGTCAGCAAGCATTTTAGACGAGTGCTTTGTGCGTCTTGCGTTTCTGCATTTTGGAAAACCTATGTGAAAAATAATAAAGATGCGCATCAGTGGGTGTGTCCGTCACCTACGTCATAGCACTGAATATGTTCTTTGTGTGGATTGGTGTGGGGGTGTCCAGTGTGCATGGTTGCACGGGTGTTCTGACAGTTGGATAGGTCGTCATGGCATCTCTAACGATGTGTTTATTTACTGTTGAAACGTTTAGTCGAGTTCATCCATGCCGCAGGTGTCGGCTTGAGCAGGGCAGGCTGGTGGGCAGGCCGATGGGCACATCCGTATGTTCCTGTACCAGGGTATTTGGTCATCTGGTAGATAGGCAAATTCATCTCGTGGCGGGTGCCTGGGTCGCGATCCTCTAGGCCAGGGGCGCGAGGAGATTGGGGGGAGTCTTTTCTCCCATTCTCCCACTTCACTAAGCTTGCTGGGGGAACGGGGATTGAACTGCATTATTGATTGTATTCTTGAAACCTGTGTGCCCTCATTTCCATCTCTTCATATTGCATAGTGGGGGGAGTGAGTAATAACAGGGGGAAAAAGTGATCATATTATCTTTTGATTGAAATCATATGAAGTCTATTTCTGTTTTGCATTCTTTTCCATCATTGCATATCCTTGAATCATACAGAGTATTCTCTGCTACCTTATCCTTCCTATTCCTACTCCTAAGTGATTAAAGAGATTGTTGATATTGTAATATTACCCATTGCCGCACATTGTTCATATTCATAAGTGTGCTATTCAGACATTATTCTGTTCATAAAGTGTGATATATATATTGTTTAATTATTCAAATAAACCTTTTAATTTGCAAAACAAACCTACTTCTTGGTTCAGTGAGGTCGCGGAGATTCAAAGAGTGGGGTGTCATATAAGGGTTCATCATCCAGATTTAAAGAACTTTGACATACAAATATATAAAATTAGTATGGGCATCCCATACTAAGCACTGACTTAGTTGGAGTGCTGGATTGAAGTCACTTACAGTGTGGATTGCAGTCAGGCTGTCCATGTCGTTGTGTATCTCCACAATGGTGGTGATGGTGTCCCGGTCCAGGCGGTACTGGTTGTGGATCTGCTCAGGAGTTAAGTTGAAAGGACTGGCTCTGATGCGAGGGATTGGAGGCTGCCTGCGTGGTACCACTGGCTGCACTGGGGGGACTTGCTGGGCCTGTCTCACCCTTCTTCTCCTCCTGTGTCTCCTCTGTGGTGTCTGTTGTAGTTTTTGCTCATGGTGTAGCAATGCAAGCATGTTCTCCTGGCCCAATATCACAACTGGATGTGGGATCATTTTGGCATGGTAAGGGGCATGGTGTATGGGTGTGCTCCATTTGTGCTGGGCCAGACTTCTTTGCCTCCACCTGTGCTGATTGTGTGCATCTGTGGCAGTTGTGAACACAGCAGTTTGCAGTTAATGTGTGGTCCGTGATGTACCGGCATCGCAGTATCCCTTATTACTGCCTTTGAGATGCTGGTAGGTGCATGTCAGCGTGCCTTGTGATGTTCTCCTGTTACCGGCATCCCGGTATTGCCGGCCCGAAGGGCATGCCTGCCCGCACACATGCTGGTATGGAGGTGCACGGTGTCAGCGGTGGCGCTGTTACCAGGTTGTCGACTCGTAATGTACCCAGCAGTATGAGGTGCCGGTGTTCCCTTACCGGCATCGTTTTTCCGTTACCGCGGATCTCGTAATGAGGCCCATTGACATCAAGTGCACCTGAATCCACCCCTATATGCAAAAATATCCTTTTACATATTGCATCTCTGTTTCTTGCATGCGTGATCTGCTGTACCAGTGATGTCAGCCATGGGGCCATACATGATGTCATCAGTGATGCCATTTCCGATGTAATCAGGGTGCTCACAGGCTGCACAATGGGGGCCTCATAGTTAATGTGGTGAACCTTCCAGCACCTGCCACATTTCATGCGTTTTGTTGTATTAAATCAGCACCTTAACATCACTGCAACTAACATTTTTTCACTGAATTTGAAGATTTGCGTAATTTGAAGATTTGCGTTGCATCAGATTGTTTCAATTTAACGGTGCTTCAGCTAAAGATTTATATATACACCTTGGCGTTTGCAGTTGACTGAAAATATGAGGTAGGAGAAACATCTTAGTCCCATCGGTTTGCGATGAGACTACATGGAGCATTTTAAAAATTCTGTTGTATACATGCTTGCTATGTATTTTAATATACGGTTACTTAGTGACCCTAGAGAGATTGATGGGAGTTTGCCTGTTTTAATGAGCAGCTGCACACTATCGTTCTGATCGAAGTACACCGCTATTCACTGCATTCTAGTCTCAGCACATACAAATCGAGCACTCTCTAGTCCCCACCCAGACTACACTGTCCAACTACAACTTCTCTACTCTACGGACATGGAGTGGTTTACTGTTGTTCTCTTACTTCTATCTTCCTCACAGATATCAAAGTATCTAAAACCTCAAATGTAATGTCTTTTTAGACACGCGGACATATGGGCGCCAAGTAATGCTTATTAGTGCAAACTCCACATCTTCAGTGCTATCACTTTATATATTGCATTGATACAGCAAAGCAGCATGTTGCATGAAGTGGTAGTCAAACGTATGAAGTACATAATACAGCGGATGTCACTTGACCCCATAAAAGCAATTCTTCCTCTCTTATACCTTCCAGCCAGTTTCTCCGTATATTGCTCGGCATTTGCAGGGTTTCCTTGTTTTCTAGCTGCATTCACAATGCACATATCCGTTACACACATGCATAATCTCACAGTTAACTTTAGAAGTACACAATATCCTTTGACTTTTCAATTGTATTTGTCATGCAATATGTCACAAGCAATCTCCTTGTCCGCTTGTTATGTATCTGGTAATTACTCACTGATGCTGTGATCGGGCGTCTTCCTACTGAATGGCAGGCAATGCGATATCAACTGGGATAAGCCTAGGATGTATCCTCATGATATGAGATGCTCTCCCGTAAGTGTCTTTAGTGTTCCCTTCTTGCATTCCTCTCCTTACCGTGGAAACAGATTGCAAAATCATTCTGGATTAATTACGCCCCATCAGACATTCGCCCATTTTTAGTATTTCACTCATTCTAGGTCACCTGATGCAAAATTCAGACACGCCAACTGTCCTCTTTGAGACCTGTCAGATAAATTATAATTTCCGTGCTGATAAAAACACATCTTGACTGTTTTGAGAACAGAAAGTAGTAGCAAGGAGGCCCCAGCTGATGTGCCTATGGGCAGCAAGTTGCCACGAGTCATATGGTTTGAACCTATTGATTTTCATTCCTTGAGACTGCCCTGTCTGTGCAGCGAAAGTTGTTTTGTTCAGCTACGTATGTACACGTCCTCCAGGTTTAAAAGCCTTTTTTGACATACTTCTTAGAAATGATATTGTAGAGAAAAGCAGAGATGGAGGAATCACCTATCCTAATAGCCAATTTGTGAACATTGAATTAGTGTCCAAACAATGAAGGGTGCACGCTGGCTTCAGTGACATTTAGTTAGGATGCATGTGCTGCTGCAGGATATGTGCAAGTGCCCTGAATCTGCAACTGGGCCACTCACCGATCTCGGTCCTGGGCCCAGCCACTCTTCCTGCACTGCCTCCCTGCACTACGGGACTGTCTCTGTATCCTACAGCCCCTCCTACCGGCACTTACCTTGCACTTGCCACCAGCTGGCCCTATTATTTATCTTGTATTCTACTAACCCTGTACTGCACTTTCCCCTCTCCCTTTCCCCTTGCACTTTTCCCTTCCTCTCTTCCCTTGCACTTGCGCGATCTGAATGACACCTGGCCTAGTAGGATCGTTGTCTGTCTCCCCTTGTCCCCCCCGCCTCGTCGCGCCTTGAAACACTTGTGTATAGGCGCGTTACAAATGCCATATCATATCATATCATACCCCATCTCTGTGACCCGCATTTAACCCAAAAGGCATATGGGGACGATGTAGTACAACCTTAACCCCCTAATCTCCCTTCCGGATCCGCCATTGCTTCCTTCCATGGACTTGTGCAAGGCAGGTCACTCTATGCTGGTCAGCGAGGCAACCCCAGTATAATGGGGGCTCTGTGACGTAGATGGTGGCAGCAAATTGCAGTCTGTCAGGGTGGGTGTCAGGAAATCCAGAGACCCCATCTCGAAACTTCACTCACTTCCCTGAGCACTCCTTCAGCAACCTGACTTCTTGAAAAGAGACTGCAGAGACAACCTCAGCAGTCTTTGGGCAATAATTGGCACCTTTCACAATGTAACATTTATTCTGGGCAGATGTGCGACTTCGGCCCTCTGGGGCAACCTGATACACAACTTCCAAATATTAACCTCATGCACACAATAACCACAATCCAGGTGGGAGCCGTATTTAACATGACTTTCTATTGCAGTGTTTAAAACAATAATGTAGAGATTAATCTTTCATTATTTTGATTAGGGGGAAGTGGAAGGTACCAATCTTCCCTTTTGCAAGCATGCAAGCTCTCACTGTCCCTGTCCTTGTTCTGTGAGTTTACATATAGTTTGGGAAAGCATTGTCCTGTGGAAAAAAGGAAGGAACGAAATAGAGAAATACATGTATTTCTATTTTCTCCCTTACCTATATTTTCTTTTTTTAATTAGAAACCATTGTTGGGCGAAATGTGTATTTGTGCAGTATTTGGTATACCTAATAAAACAAGCATTGGCAAAGCCAATAGTTTTGACGTTTATTCATGCCCCTTCCATTTGTAATGTATAGGTACCAGTGTGTCAGGAGGAGCGTGCACAGTTTCAAAGGAGAATGCGAGAGGGGCTGCAAGTATGCAAGAGAATGAGAAGGGAAGAAGCCATTGCGAAAGTGCGCTATCCGTGTTAAGCAAGAGGACATATGAGAAAGAAAGGGTGATAAAGTAAAAAAGCAAGGCTATGAGAGGAAAGATGAGAGAAAAATAAGGGCTGCAATTAAATGTGACAGTAGGAGAAGATGGAATGAGGGTGCAAGATGGGATATCTCCAAGAGTGTCAGGGTGAGAGTGTGAGTAAGGGTGCGAGAGGAAGGGTGCAAAGAGAGAGTGACAGCATAAGTTGCGGTAGAGCAGGAGAGAAAGCACAAGGAGAAAGAGAGAGTGAAAGAAAAAGGAGAAAGAGAGTAAAAGCAACACGAGAAAGAGCATAAAAGGGTATGCATTAATATAAACAAATAGAAAATAGCTAACAACATTTATATCTAAAAATGTATAACAACAAAACACAGAATTGTTTAATATATATATGTGTGGCTGGGTAAGGGGTTAAAACGGGTTGAGAGGGGTTGGGTGCGATTATAAAGGAAGGGAAACAGGTTCCCTTTCTGTGCCCTCCCAAATAAGAAAATATAATTTGATATTGTTTTCGTTAGAAATTTTTAGATAAAAAAGTGTTGGCTGTTATTCTGTTTGTTAAAATCATATGTAAACGCTTAAAAGTGAATGGCGAAAGAGAGGGAAAGCAGCACAGCACAAAGAGAGTGACAGTGCACATATATAGAGAGAGAGCTGCAGCACAGAGAGATAGTGTGGCAGGGCACAGATAGTACACGGCGTGTGACACGGTGCAAGAGTGCAGGGAGTGTGTGAGTGCATGGAGAGAGTGTGGCAGTGCAAGAAGAAGTTGTGGGAGAGTATGACTGCACAAGGGGGATGTAACAGTGCACGGAAAGGGTTTATAGTGATATAATCGAATGTCATTTTTTCGAAAGTCATAATATCGAGAAAAAAAAGTCAAAAACAAAAATTTTGATTTTTTTTAATTGCTTTTTATTCGAAATGGGGGGTCCCCCCTAGCCCCCCCATTTTTTTACCCATTTTTCTTTATTCCCGGACCCCAAAATAAATATATAATTTTTAAAAAGTGCATTTGACTTTTTTTTTTTTGCCCTTTTTGTTTTCGATATTATGACTTTCGACTAAATGTTTTCGATTTTTTGACTGCACACCCACGGAAAGAGTGTGACAGCAAAAGAAGAAATTGTGGCAGTTCAAGTAGTCAGTCTCACACACACAATCTCACTCACACCTACAAACATATACAAACACACACAGCCATTCGAGTCTCACTCACACATACAAACACAGCTTGAAATACATTCTAACATGCATGCCTACACATTAACATTTTTTTTATTTTACTAACAACATGCATACATACAAACTCTGATAATTGTACTTAACTTCACATGCTGCTGCTTCAGTGTCTTCTCATACTGGTGTCTAATAGTAGCCTTCTCTCACCATTTTTGTGGGTTTGCATGTGTTTTCGGCCTCTTCCTAAAGAAATTTGGAATTACGCCCACATTTCCTTATGGAAAACTCCCCAAAACACCAGTTAGAAAATTATGTTGACGCCCCGACTGCCCTCTCTTATCATTTATGTGGGTTTGCAAGTGCTCTTAAGCCTCTTTCTAAGGGAATTCGTGCCAACTTTGTATGGAATCAAGATTCCTTGGAAAAAAGGCCCAACAAATGTTTCATGCCCAGGCTATAGAAATTGTGGGGCCCCTTCAGTCCCTGCTGTGTGACTGGCCAGCATTGGGGGGCTAAACTTGCCCGGGGTTCCCTTGCAAAGCGGGTGATGCAGGGGCCTGTGTAACACCAATTGTTGAACAGGCAAGGTAAGGATCACCATGCCAGTACAGGATCATAAACAAGACTCCTAATTGGGAGAAACGTTGTGAAATATCAATGCATTGGTTCAAATGACCCAGGGACACCAAAAAGAACATTTTCTGATTCAGAAAACGCATGCCTTAGCATTTCTAGTTAACAGGTAGATCTTGCTGCTGAACACCCATGCTTTGTTTGTATGTTAGCAATGATTTGCCATATGGGTGGCACTAGTGTCTCAATTTGCGCCAAAACCAAAAGTGAGAATGTCTGATTAAGATACAGATCTGATTATTGTGTTTATGAGGGCACAAATAAGATAAGGAAAGGAGAAAGAGATAGTTGACAAGCACGTGCTAGGAAAATCATGTATAATGTAATGGGAACCCAAGGCACCCTGACACAATGACGGGGAGGGTTTTCACATAATAATGAAAATATATTGACTTAACATAACACAAGTAACTTACATCGCAGTATGTTCCTCGATTTCCTGTTTCAAGTGCATATTGTCTGAATCCTTTCCTCATTTCATTCCTTTTCATCTCAGCATGCTGAACTGGCTGGCCTAAGGGCAATTCAACAATTGAATTTCCTCACCTTAGCAGTCCAAATTGATCTTGCAATCGCTCTTGGTAAAGACAGAGCATAGCACCATACAATGAAATATTAACCTTGCTTTGCTTGATGCAATAATACATTTGTTTTTTGCTTTTAATGTGTGTATAGTTGCAAGTTGCAAGTCTGACTATCTTCTATCACCACCAGATAACAGATGTTTGAGTGACAAATCTATCTATGAAACCCTCTATAGGACAAGGGAAGGTTCACCCAGCTTCCTGAAGCACTGCTTCACATCTCATCAACCTCACTGTGAAGAACCTCCTGCAGAGTCTCCGAATCATTCTGTAAAGTGCCTCTCCCACACGTGAGGGGGGAATGAGGGGAACAGAGGAAATTCATGTTGGGCCTTTTGCTGTGTGAGAAGATTTTGAGGCATTTTGGAGACACAGGGTTACACTTTGGGGAGGAATGACAATGTGTTCTGTTCCTTGCCCCAGTCACCTGATGAACACCTGACAAACACAGGACGAATATTTCCCTGCAGAACAAAATCCCAACAGGCCCAATGAGCATAGCACTAACATGTTATGCATCGAAGATTTCCACGAGGCATATCATTGGGACAAGTCTGTAAATTGTGTATGAATCGTCATGATTTACATTTCCCAGCCCCAGTCTCCAAATTCTGTAGAGGCCAGTGGTTGAAATGCATATTCTTGGTATAGCTAAATGTAAAGTTTAGAAATTGTATTATTATATTATATAGAAACAATTAGTTCCCTTGCAACAAAGGTATCAGGGAAAGACCAAAGGGATGGGGGTTGTTCCTGGGATGAAATACAGACTCAAAGCCAAATGCACCGAGGTGGTCGTTGATTCCCCTAATATTCTAACTTTGAGATTAAAATTGCCTCATAATCTTTTATTTAGATTCTTATTTACCTGATAATAAATATTTACTTTTGACAAGAGACTAGTGCAATCGATGACTTTGAACGGGAATTGCTTACTTTCTATGATATGTGTTCATTTATTAGTTATGATGGCATTATCTTGATAGATTTTAATTTACACCTGGATCTAAATTCAGCCATAGATGAATTGATTAAAAACCAAGATAACTTATGGGGATCCCACCACACACCACCAACGACATACTAAAACATCAAAAAGGTTGCTTCACTTATGTTCTCCCTGGGGCTGGTGGTGTGTAATGGTACTCTCATGTAACTATTTGTTACCAAAAAGAAATATAATCTAATCAAAAACAAGGTTTGCTTCAATAAAAACCTGTGGCTCAATGATAATTTAAATCAACCAAAAGGGGACTCATCAATGAATATAATAAAAGGGAGCATAGCGACCCTGTTCATATCAGACACTTAGATTTGGATATAAAGAATTAATTAGGAAGAACAAATAGGACTCTCTGTTCAAATCATGGTTAGCCCTTAATTTGGCTTTGAAGTGTGTTAATAAGAGGGAATTCTGGCAACATATGTACAAGAGGACATTAGAGGGGGGAAATGAACACAATAATAACATCTCTGACCAACAATGGGTAGTGTATTTTGAACATTTATACAGTGAGGGCTCATCCATTAACTCCCTCTCATGTATTACTCAAACAACCAAGGGGTACACTGTCTGAGATAGAACCATTCTAACCCTTTGAGGTGTCTATGGCTTTACAGAGCCAAAAGTCATGCAAAGGTCCAGGACAGATTTCATTCCCATTGATATTTTTAAAGAGCTAATCGAATTTTGGATCCCTTTTTTAACCAACTTTGTTTAACAAACTTTTCTTAGTGCCAATGGTTCCAAACAATTTCACTTTTAGATACACTTGGGAAGGTTTTTAGTAAGCTGATTCCGCAATGTCTGGAGGACTGGTCTGAAGGTCTCAGGATACTCTCAACCATGCAATGGTATTGCTACCATCAACCAAACATTTAGAATAGCTTTAGCTTAGTTTTCCAGAAAGGTGTGGTCCTAACGAGACAGCCCCTCTATCCGGCATTTATAGACCTGCAAACAGCATTTGATCTTGTCCTAGGCCCTAAACAATGGCAAGGTCTTGAGCAGATGCTAATTAGCAGTGGGCTGATTGCTTTGGTCAGGCTTCTTAACTGTTACAACTGTGCATCTGTAAAAGGAGGCTAAAAAGACTGGTCTTATATCATGCTTTGACATTAGGGTCTGTGTTAGTCAACGGTGCATACTGCCCCCCATGCCTTTTACATTATACATCAATGGTTTGATGGATACCTTCTTGAGAATAGAGGCAGACACACAGTGCATGGGAGGCCAAAGGCTAGCAATCCTCATTTTTGCTGATGGTGCAATACTGATACATGATATACTATTGTTTCATCACATATCACATATCCTAAGGAATTGCAAAATTGAATTACAACTTTTGCCAAGGTTTAAGATTAAACTAAGAGAATGACATGGTTTCCAGATGAGATTGAGGAGATCACCAGATCCAATATTCAATGTAGAAGGGGAAATAATCAAAATGGTACACACTTATGACTAGCTTGGTGTTAGAATAAGCAACCTATTAAGCTAGAGTTCACTTGTCAAGAGTACTAACATCTTAGTGCACAGAGGTGAGACGGTTTTAAGGTTTTCAAAACAACATGGTGAGAGGACTGTTTCTAGTGCTATGGAGATCTATAGGGCCCAATCAGTGTCCACTTCATTGGCTGAGGGGCTGCCACACCTCCCGTCGAGGGCAAGGCGTCTGGAATCCCGGCTGAGAATCAAAGGATTCTGGGCCGGGTAAGGACCCGGCGAGAGCCAATCAGAATGTGTGTTGCATTCTGTTTCACTCTCGCCGGGTACTAATAGCAAATATAGAACCCTTGTCATTTGAATTAGAATGTGGAACAATGAGAATCTCTCATCGTATTGCACAATCCTTAAGGACTTCATAGAAACTCCAACGGCCAAAGAGTTACTGTGGGAAAGATATATAAAAAAACATACTAACCATAATTCATCTTTTGGAACTGTGGGATAATCTGTGTTATTACAGTGTAAGTATCAAGGGGAAGGTAAAATAATCATTCAAGGAATGGATACACCACACGGAATTAGCACAATGTGTGGTTACTCACATTTTAGGTGGTTATATAGCACTTGAAAAAACAAGCTTCGAAAATTATATTGATCAGCTGGAGGTTAATGAGAGGACATTTCCTGACATTGGGCCTCATTACGACCCAGGCGGTAAGTTACCGCCTGGGCCGTGACTTTACCACCATGGCGTAAACTACGTTTACGCCATGGTCGTTGGCGGACTTACCGCCCCATTCCGACCTTGGCGGGGCGGTAAGTCCCCAATCCCCATTTACCCTTCCCCATTCCCATTTTTGCCCCATAAGGCATAATGGGAGTGGGGAAGGCGTTAATTACGCCTCCGTAAATTACGGTGGCGTAATTAACTCCATGGTCCCTTAAATCCGCCATGGCGCTAAGGGACCTCGTACTCAGGCGGTAAGGGTTGGCGCTGTTTACGCCGCCGTAAAACCCTTACCGCCTGAGTCGTAATGAGGCCCATTAACACTTGGAATATTGAATCTCCAAGCCAAAACTTCAAATTGGGGCAAGGGTGACTCTGCAAAAAGCCATCTATGTACTGAGGAACTAGAGACTGAGGACCACCTTTTGTTATTCTACCCCTTGTACAAAATGGCAAGAGTGTGATGGCTGAAACTACTTTTTTAAAGTAAAGAAATAAGGTCTGTTAGTGAAGCAGTTAACCAAGGTAACATGACAGAAAACATTCCCAAATCAAAAGCATTGCCTCCTTTCTAATAATAGCTTAGGGAGAAGGAATTGCTCCCTCCGGGTGACTAAACCTGATTAACTTGCACTTTATTTACCTTGATAGGTGTGTTTTATGCGTTCAGAATTTTAGGGTAATTATGCATTGTATCCTCAATGTATATTTCATTTTCGATTTTATTGTGGTTTGATTAATAATGTATTGTATAGTACATGGGATCTTTTATTTCATAAACTATGAGCACTTTCTACAATATTAACTGTGACTATGCATGGCTCATAATATTATTGATTACCATGAATTCATTAGCGTCTTCTGAGTAATTAAAGGGCACGTAATTCTTTTCAGTTTGAGAGCTAAATAAGATTTGCCATGTGATCCGCTTTCGGCACAGGACTTCGAACTTGATACTAAGCGTTTCTATTCTTGGTAGGAAGCATACGGATATTTATAATTGATTGTCCATAGGATTTCATTTTTGTTTTGCATCATGTATATATTTACAAACCGATGATTTATACTGATTGTGAATAACAGTATGTACTCACCATCTCTGATTGGCTTTTGAACACGCTGTACTGAATGCTTTATTTTTAATGTTATAATATGCTATGGCTTTGATGGAAAACTCAAAATAAAGCAACGATTACAACACTATTAAGAATCTCATAATTGCCGATTGATGCAGTTTAAAAGTGAAAGAAATAACATACAATTAGATGGTTATTACATAAAGCCTCATACATTCATTTGAGTGTCCCAAAAGCCACCATTCACTGTCAGTGAAGTATTAGAATGTGGAATGACACCTTACAAGTGTAATTTGTGGGAATTCAAAATGTGCATACAAAGCTGAGTAACGAAACATTCGATGACTATGATATACAACTTCATAACATTACATTTTAATGGTTCAAAATTAGCCCTTCACTATCATTGAAGTATATAGATGTTGAATAATCCCTAAAATGTGTGATTCACATAATTTTACATTGCACATTAAAAACTGAGTAATGTAACATAACATAAATAGCATATACAGCTCTGTGAAATGCCATTGTATAAGTCCAAAGGTAGCACTTCACTCCCAGTGAACTATACCAAGTAGAAACAATACCTTAAAAGTGTGATTTGGTTTCTTTTGAAATTCTCATTGAAAGCTACCAGCCACACCTCCTCAGGGGCATTCTTTCTTTCCTCTCCTTCCCCCAGAAGCTCACTATCTCCAGAGCTCTAGTTCTCTCTAGGCTGGACTGCTGCAACAGCAACTTTCTAAATGTGCCTGCCTCTACTCTCTGCCCTATGCAACTCATCCAAAACCGGACTGCAAGTCTTGTCCTTGGCCTCAAGCCCAGGGATCGTATCTCTGCAGGACTGAAATCTCTGTACTGGCTCCCATTGGCGGCAAGGATTAAGTTCAAAACCCTCTGCATTATCCACAAGGTCTTCTGGGCTTGGGGCCTCAATACGTTCAATTCTCTCTTCGTAAATATCTTCCTTCTCAAGCTCTTTGCCCAGCCACCTCCAACTCCCTCAGGGTTAGTCGCTTCTCCAAGCAGTGAGTTGGTGGTATATCTCTTTCTTCTTCTGGGGTCTCCCTCTGGAACAGCCTCCCTGCCTCTCTGAAATTGAGGAGAACCATCTCTGTTTCCGGAAGCACCTCAAGAAAGACCTTCCTCTTTGCTTCTGCTTTCTCTCCTCCTCCTCTTGCTGAGCTCCTGGCTGAATCAGAAACTGCACTGGTTACCTGGCTACACTTTGATCTCTGGCCCAGGTCCCCTCCCTGTCAGTGCCACACCTGCACTGCCCCCCTGGGAACCCTTGCACTCAGGGACTGTTTCTGTATCCCTACAGCCCCTACTAGTACTTGGCACCTGATGTCTGCACTTAACCTTGCTCTAGCCACCAGCTGGCCACATTTGTATTTATTATTTATTTTTCTTCATTTATTTTACTGTTATCCTATATACTGCGCTGCCCCTCCCCTTTCCCCCAACACTTTTCCCCTTTCCCCCTATCTGTAACGCTCACCTGACTCCCACGGGGGCACTGGCCTGGTTCGCGCTGCTGTGACCTCATCTAAGGTGATGCGCAGGGTTCGGAAGATGGACTGGACCGGGCCCCAGATCTGGCTTGTCTGACTCGCAGAAGTATCCTTCTGTAGGTGAGAATATGGGGTTAACTGTCTGCGGGGTAATGCAATCGGCCTCCCACTTATCCCTCGCACCCTCCTCAAAACCCTTCTGTGCTTCCCCGTAGCGTCTCACCTTAGGGTCTGGAAGGACAAGCTCTCCATCCTGCTTCTGATGCAGGGGCGCGTTGGTATCCAGTTACGTCACTGGATTTTCGGATGGGTGAGAACCAAACTTGCTTGGCTTCCAGGTAAGTTTTCTATAAGTGGTTCCCCTTGTGTCCATGCATTAATGTTCTAATGCTAGTGTCTTTTTCCCCATAGGGGCCGGGCTACGGAATGCCGGGGAACAGGCACCGACCCGAGGTGAGCGGTGAAATCCTTGTGGAAATCAGGTAAGTCTTTAATGAGTGTTTTGGTAATGCCTTTTCATTCACTCATTAACGCTGATATCTTTTTCCCCTGAGGGGCCGGGGTCCGAAAATGCCTGGATGCGGCGCGGACCCGAAATGAAAAGGGAATGACCCAACAGGTAAGTCTTGACATGGAGTTTTAGCTTCCCTTTTCCCTTCTTTCTCTCACCTTTGTTCTTGTCTTTTTCTCCCTTGGCGCGGGGGCGCGACTGCGAATCCGGATGGTCGCTGCTGAACATGGAGGCGCCCTGTAAAGGTGAGTAGAATGCGGCGCTGCAGCGATCGATGCGATGTGCTTTTAAAAATAAATGTCTTCCTTTTCAGGATTGTCGGCGAAATGTCTCTGGGATGCAGATTTAGCAGGTGAGGCCTTTTCCTTCTTCTGTTCTCTTGTTCCCTTCCTTTGCAGGTGATTCAGGATGCTGGCAGGTGTGGCAGAAGCCAAGATGCAGGAGCAGACACGGTGAGCGTCCAGCTGCTAGATGCAGAACAACGCGAAGCACGTGTGGCTGATCGGGTGTGGTTTAAATAGCCTTGGAAGAAGTTCCTAGAATGTGTCCTTCCTCCAATCAGGTATGTATCCTTCCCTGACCACGCCCGGGTGTTAAATGAGTCCCACAGGTAAAGTAGTTCCTTTCAGGCCTCAAGGAGGCCGGGGTTCTGCAGCATGGTCTGCATCAGGTAAGTGCACCCAAACACTTTCATAATGAGCCTGGCGCCTATGGCGCCAGGACTGACGTTTTCTATGAGCCTGGCGCCATAGCCGCCAGGACGCAGTCCAAAGGGCCCCTATAAGGGGTTGCTGGGACCTTCCCCGGGGACTTGATGTCCGCTTTCGGGTACGCAGGGCCTGAGCCGGCTCCCCGGGAGCGGGCATCGTGACACTATCCTCCACTTCCACGATCTCAATGTCACCTGGCCTAGTAGGATCGATGTCTCTTTTTCCTCTCCCTTGCCTCATCGCACCTTGAAACATGTGTGCATAGGTGCATTATAAATGCCATATCATATCATGTCAAGCTGCGTAACGTAAGACACTAAGAAATAATATGGTGTTATTAACCCATTCCACAGGATGTAACTCGTGCCTGGCAGCCCGAGTTAAAGGCCAGAGCTGAACAGGTTTATTCAACAAGGGAACCGGGACGGTACCCCAGTATAGCCATGAAGCAAGTTAATAACGCCATTAGCACCCCGGGTAACCACGGTAACCCGGGGTGATAAAAGAAAAACATATTTTCATTCAAAGAATAGGACACACGTGGCATCCTGTTAATTGAATGAAAATACTGAGCAAAGATGACTGCTATGTTTGACAACATGCTGGACTCCATGCAGAGCCCCTCTTCCCTTTCCATGGCATCCAAACGGAGCAAGGAGAGAAGCTTCAGGAGATGTGGCGGCTACCTCTGCCGAAGCAAACAGGTAAGTGGGGACTGGGGGGTAAAATGACTGCTGCAGTGGGGGAAGATGGTGGGCTGGGGAACCGGCAATCAGGTGGCTTGGAACGCAGGCTGGATCAGGAGTATCAGCCCACATTTTGAGCTTCCTGATTGGCTGGCTCCCACCCACAGGGTGCTAATACTGCTTACAACTCAATAAATTGGCATGTTAGATGCTTAAAACTAACTATCAGGAACATATATTGATGAGCAAAAATACCTTACAATCCCATGCCGTGTGAAACTTGCACAGTTAATGAGTTGACCAAGCAGCTCGGGCTGGCCTGCCCCTTTTGGGGTGGGACCGAGCCTGATTTTCATATGGTCTTGCCCCTTTTTAATGGCTTGGCAGGTGAAGAACGATGGTCTGGAGGGGTGCCCAGAGAACTGCCAGAGGTTAAGATTGATTCTAAACCTTCCAGCAATCACCTCTTTTGTTTTACAGTTAATAAGGTGGGAGAGTTATTTAAAATAAAAATGAACTTCCTCCAGTCGGTTGAGACAACCTACACTCTAACAGTGAATGTGATGCTGGGTTTGAAAAAAACAAACCATATTCATCTCAAATGTCAGGGATAGAGGGAAGTTGCATACATTACATTAATCACATAGTTTTACTTATCACCTGCCAAGTTCTTAAATTGGCCCTCTCATGTGGACCTTTTGTATTTACTCTTACACATCCTTATTGGTCGTAATGCCCATTATATTCGGAGAGATCCATTGGAATAATTTATACGGGCATCCCTCGTCTTTTCCCTTGGATGCCTATTAGTATAGCATCATTCATATGTGGCATACTTGCTTACATAAAGCACTCATCCTATGGTATGCAACTGACATTGCATAGCGGTCCAATTGTGCCAATTCATCGGCACCATTTAAAATGTAGAACGTACCAAAACTGCTCTTTTAGTCTTTGGGAAGTTCTTTTGTTAGTCAGACCACAACTCGCCTTCCCTCCCTTTATTATCCACAAGCATTCCACGCCCCAAAACACAATGGGCCTCATTACGACCATGGTGGTACGGGGTAAACGGCGCCGTAAAAGGTGCCGGCACCGTTTACCCCGTACCGCCTCATTACGAGTTCCCCTCGCGGGACCCAGGAAGCAACGCCTGGTCAAACCAGGCGTGCTTACCGGGTCCCGCGAGGGGAAGAGGGAGCAAACAACGGGCCAACTTGTAATGGCCCGTTGTTTGCTCCCTCTCCCATTCCCATTTCAGCCCTATTGGGGCTGAAATGGGAATGGGGAAGGACCGGGTCCGGGTCCTTGGAGGGAGGAATTACCGGGCATTCCGAACTCAGAATGACCCGGTTATTCCTCATTCTGAGTACCCGGACGCCATTTCGGCGGCAGCCATGCCGCCAATAGCAGCATGGCTACCGCCAAACTCGTAATGAGGGACAATGTCTCAGTCCTCAGGCTTGGCAGTTCCAGAATTAATATTCAGGAATTAGTCCTGCAGTATACTTCAATGATAAGCATCAACATCTTCTAGGATTTTCCGAGCAAATCGCAAGTCCCCACCCCCCCTGCATCCAAATACTGCAAAGTGTACTAACTTTCCTAATCGCCAAATCCGAATCTCCAAATCTGCCTAGTAAAACTCTCCATTGAATCCTATACAAGTTAGAATGGACCATTGTTTCTACATCATACATTCTATGGTCCACCAAAAAGGACTGACCTGAACCCATTTCTCCCTAGTTCTGTCAATGGACATATGCCCTCTTCCTTACCATCGTTACATTATGCTGCTTCTTTTCCTTCTTCAGACTAAGGTCTAGATCCCCTGGCACAATTTGCCAAATTAATGCCACGCCTAGACACTCTGAGATTAGTACTTTGGTATTTGGTATTTTAACAAAGTATAACAAAAATAAGCATAACATAAACGATGGAGGGAGACGTGCAACCAACAGAAGTATTCTGTTTTTTGAGTTGCCTCACAATTTACGTGATTATCACTCTCTGTTTAATACTTCTTATAACATAGATGTATTTTGGACCGGGACATCTCAATAACTATACAGTGCAATAATGGATGAAGAAATTAGTGTTTGACACGGAAGTTGACCGCCACTTTGATGTGATCAGTTTCACGCTTAAGACTTTTTTTTTATTGTTTGTCCAGGTATAGATGTTTCTCAAAATTAACGGCTAACTTTCCGCCTGGACCACTGTGTGAACATATTCCCATATTCCAAATTCAAGCACTTCATTTCTAATTGCATTGGCTTAGCCAGCAGGTACACACCTGGATGAAAGCAAGTTTAAATACCTGGACACGTGCTGTTTCTTTCAGATAAATTCCCCAAGCATGACCGTTCCTGACTTCCTTCTATTTCTGAGATGATGTTGTGAAATAGAACGCCCATTGGCGGTAGCGCATCTTTATACTTGACGTTGTTTCCCTATCCAGATAGACAGGAGCTAGACTGCTGCTGCCGCCGCGTCACATGGTACAGACAGAGAAGCATGCTCTTAAATTCACTGGCGCGTATAATACACTGAGAGCAGTTCCTGGTAAACACTCTGCTTTGCATCTTGAAGTTCTGCTTTAATAACTGTGACTAAATCGTTGCTGCCAAATGATTTCTCATCCTTGAAATGCTCCACGGTGTAATGAGAAATCAGAACAGAAGTGCAGTAATTACTGAACAGTCATATACACTCAAAGCCCTTTTGGTGGACTGAAGTGTACTAAAGGAGGGAAGACACGATCTAAAATGGTTCTTTTCTCTTTAGCTGCATCTCCGGGAGATATCACATCACCCAATCTTATATGTATCACCATCTCTTTACATCCCTTCGGCAAAGCAATCATGGCCACCATTAACATGGGGAATGCAGCAAGGAGGCAATACAAAAAAAAAAAAAAAAAGAAACGAGCCGCCATAAAACCTGGTTTTGAACATTTTTTTTGTCATGTATGACTTTTTTTTTTAAAATCCCAACTATACTGATATACTGCAGTGATTGTGCAACACCAACTCCCAATACTACAGCACTGGTATGCTAAGTGTAATGGTTCTAAAATAACAACCTACTTTAAAAATGACACCTTAAAATAAAGTACAACATAGGATCATCCATTGACCAGCAGAACATATCATGTACAGAGTACCCCATATCGACAATGGCAGACAGTGACCCATCACTGATTCATTGAAAATCCTTGTATGACCTACACACAAAGTTCAGCAAAGCGCCTCAATGAGTGAGGGAACAAGGGAGAAGAACAGTACATTCCTACAAGTACTTCAAACAGTCCACAATGTGAAAATTAACTACCAAATCAAAGTACATATTACAAGTGCCTGGAACAATAAGGGAGAGTCCAGGGAGGGAATGTGGGAAAACAAAACTAGCATCAACATTGCTATGCCTGACGGCAATAGTTGCAATGCAGGAGTCACATAAGGAGGGGAGTGAGGGAAGAGGAGGGAAGAGGAGAGGAGAGTAACAAAACAGGAAGGTCGACAAAGAATCAAGATAGTGCTGGGGGGAGAAGAAAGACAGAAGGGAATGGGGGAAGAGACGACCTGTAATCAGTGGCAGAGGGACCAATGATAAAGGTAAGTGGCAGAACAATACTAAAAAAGGTGAAGGTGGGGGTGGATGGACAGAGGCAGAAAGGGAAATGTCCGCAAAGAACAAGCGGCTACGTATCATCATGCCTGACGGCATTTGGGATAGTGGTTGAAAATGACAGAGAGAAAACAATGAGGAGAAGAAAGGGTGGTGGAGAGGGAGAGGTAGGAGAGAAGGGAGGAGGGGTCCAAGATCAAAATGCATGAAGGGGGAGATGGGGAAAGAAAGCACACACAGGGGACAGAGGGAAAGAAGACAGTGCAGAAGGGGAGGGGATGTGATGGTGAAGGGGGGAGACAGAGGGAGACTGGCAGGGGCAGGGGAGACAGGGGGACAATCAAGGGACCTAGAAGGCTGGTGGACAGGGCTAGACAGGGCCTCCATTGTGGGCTTTTGGTAGTGGTGGAAGGCTCCAGCCTCCTGGTTGGCCAGATTGTCACAAGGGCCAAGTGCAACCAATGGGAGGGGGGAGCAGGTCCAGGACACAAACATGACAGTCAAGTCAAAAGCAATGCGGCCATACTTCAAATGGCATATCAAAACACCAGCCAGGGCTGCAAGATGGCCAAAGTGGTGCAAGCAAGGAATGGGTGGTTGTGGAAATGCGTGGTCATATGGATAACTCAGCGTGCAGCCTTCATGTGCCATATCCAAATCACTGTGGGGAAAGTGTCCCAAGTCAACATTGTCAGCACACGGACCCCTCCCACCATCAGTTTGTATTACACAGCCAAAGGGCGCATGCTTTCACCTACAGCAGGAAGTGCATGAACATAGACAGTCAATACATAACAAATATCATAAGTAACATGATGAAATGCGGAGTCAACAGAATACTCACCAAAGTGAAGTGAAGACATGCATTAGAGAATCCATCCGAAATACCCACTAGGGGTATACACACAAGTAGGACTGCAGGCTGGCCACCGATATGACGGCAGCCCAATGCCCGTGTGTGAGATGCTGTTACACCGAGCCATCCTTGCAAGCCCATGGAAAGGGGAAGCAGGAGTAGCATATGTGTTAGGACCCCAAGCAAAACACATACACAAGATAAGCCTGAATGGGCCCAGCTGGAACACACAGTGGATGCCTTCCAATGCCACAAAGCACCACACTGTATGCACAATAGACAAAAGAACATGCGATAAATACAAAATCAGCAGAAAATAAAATCAATTAAATAATTATTTGCATGAAAAAAATAAAAATATTCATGAAAAAATTAAAAAAGTATAATTTCTTGTAAAAAAAAGTAATAAATAAAGTAATTATAAAAAAATTATTTAAACAAACATTTGCAAGAAAGAAAAATGAACATACTTACCAGAAACGGAAAAAAAATGTAGGAAAAAACAATTATTTGAGGGAAAAATAAAATTGCTGAAAAAAATGTTAAAAACTGCAGGAAAAAAAATAAAAAATGGCCATATATGATCCGGGGGTAAGGGGGAACCCAGGAGGGGGGAGGTACAGGGTGCACCTCAACACCCACATGTGTAGATGTTGAGATTAAAAAAAAAAACTCACTGGGCTCAGCGCCTGCACGGCCCGACCTATGTGGGAGGTTGTCATTGTTACCCTATGGATGGAAATCCAAAGGTGGACGTGGCTCAGTTGACTCACCACGCCAAGCCACACCTTGCCCCTCAATGGGAGCAAGCATGCGGGTCTGGTAAGCCAGGTCCTGCATGGCAATGAGACTTAGATCAGCATGCATTACCTCACGTGTCACACATGCTTCCTGCATGGCCTCACATGACAAACGGAACGACTCCTGGCTTTCATGGAGTTCAGCTGAGATGGTTCTTTCAAGCTGCATCATCCTGCCTTCTCTCCGCCTACTCTCGACCATCCAGAGCGCAGCCAGAGTAGATCGGAGGGATTGACCCTCAGGACCTCACGGTGTGCCTCTGCTTGAGCATCAAGTACTTGACGCGGAGCCACTATTTCAGCCCGGCGCACCCTGTCAGATGCCGCCATGCCCAGCCTGAGTGAGCGGCAATTGGACTGCATAGCCCGCTGCTGGGGCACCATTTGCCTTACAGAGGAGAGGATGGAATGGGCCACACTTTCCATACCTTGAGCAATCATCTCAACTGTTCCCCCTTGTTGCTGTGCTATGGCAATCATGGAACACTCCCACTCAGTTGACCCCGGTGGCACAGGGCCACCGCATTTCTGGACACAACACATGCTGGGCCCACAGAGCCGTGGTCCTTGCTGGTTTGGTGCCACCCGCGGCTGCAGGACTGCACCCCTCCGTGGACCTGATGCCCCAGGAACATGGCCAACTGGTGTTGAGTGTGACCGTGCACCTGTAACCACCAGAGGCGGACATTCCAACCCTGCCTGGCCCCCTACTGCAGGTGTCGCGGACAGAAGATCATCCAACACAGGATCACTTACCGGCGACGACAGGTCATGATGCAGATCCGGCTCAACATAGTGGTCAGAGGATACATCAGAGCCTGACTCAGAGTCCGCTCTGGACTAGATGGCCTTGAGCACCAGCTGGTTCTCGTGGGCTGCCACCCCACGACTACAACTGGTGCCTGGTTGGTCATGTGAACTGACCACCGTGTCTGGGATGACATCTTCATCCTCTGCCGCCAGTGCGTCATTACCTGCAACATAAAGAAAAGAAACAAGGACACGCATGTCAGTACCACATACCACACACATACAGTTCACAAGATTGACAGCCAACTAATGAAACAGCCATGTCACAGGCAACTCAAACCCCAACATGCATCCAGTGGCATTGCAATGCAAGGGTATCCCAAAAGCAGAAAAGGATGTGTACAAAAGGTGAAGGCAACACATGTATTGCATGTTGCACATCACCTGCATCACACACAACCTGTAGCAGGCACATATCCAATGCAGAAATGAGAGATGGCAACAAAGCGATGGCACCTAGCATAAGTATGTGGGAACACACTAATAGCCACAGCTAGAAATCAAACCAAACACACCATGACACATGTAACATGCATGTTCATGTGCAGCACTCAACTACCATCAACTATGCAGAGTACATGTGTCACAGGAGGCACCTACGCTAGTGCCTTTCTATACAGTGAAAGGAGGGACATGGGTACATAAATGTCAGGTCACCATCACACAGCAGCATTGTGTTTGCATGTTGAAGGGCTGAACTTGGCACAGGAGTGGGTGTGTGTGGTGCAGTGCATGTGTAGCCTCTCAACTTCCAACATCAACAAGTACGTAGTGATGACAATCTCCAAACATGACGGCAGTGTAAGGGCAATTGCAGCCATCATGTGCAAATGGCATGCACCATGTAGCATGGATACCGTGAAACACCCACGCTCTAGGCAATAGCAGGGAGGCACTGCATGGCAATGAAATGTTCCCCACAGAACTGTGCATTGCCAGACAGTGTTCGCATGCATCTATTGCATTTCGTCATTCAAATGTCACTACAGCCGATGAGAAGTGGACATGATGGAGGACAGAGGAGGAACCATCAATAGTACACCCATGCATGTAGAAGCCACAACACCAGTTGAAAAGAGGCAGTGGGCCTGTAACAGGGGGAACCATGTGCATGATCCAGATGAGAACAGCCTGAAGTTGTGCGTGATGTCACACAGACCTATAGTGAGCATGAAATGGCTGTCCAAATGAGATGACACTTGGATCATCCTGGACACATACTACAATGAGCAGGTGGTCAAGGACACCTAGGGGCATACATGGAATGCACATGGAACATGATTGTGCACACATGTGTATGGCGAGCCACTGTCATCAGCACAGTCAGAGTGAGACACACTGCACCAAGGACAAAGGAAGTATATGACATGATATGGCATCTCATCAAGATTGCACCCGTACACAAGTGGCTCAGAGCGCAAACAAGCAAAGGGAGGGGAACAAGGGAGAAAAGGAATTCAAAACAACTATCATACTGGGCACAGTGACATTGAGTAAATGCAAGTGCATGGTGAAGGGATAAAGGGTTGAAGACCCTAGAAGGGGGAGAAGGGGAACGTGCCAAACAGAGGAGAGCAAAGAAGGAAAATGAAGTCCAATGATAGAATAGGCATTCAAAAGGTGGTATTGCAGCCAGCAAGTGGCAAGTTCAAGATAATATGGATAGGGCAAATCTGATGAGTGCAGAAGAAGAGTAGGGTGCTGTATGGGTACACATACAGGACCCATTGCAATGGGAGGCCTGGAAACAGTGCAGCAGGGAGGCAGGGTGAGCAGGTACCTGGGCCCGAAGGACAGAGTGTTTGCAGGGGCACAGTGCCAACAGAGGAAACTGTTCATCTGGGGAGAAGAGGGGATAATGCAGGAGCAAATAGGAAGGTCTTGAGGTGCTTCCGGAAGCAGAGATGTTTCTCCTCAAGTTTCAACATGGCCAGTTGGCTGTTCCAAAGGGAGCACCCAGCCGTACACAGATCTGCCCCCAGTTTATCTATTCAATTAACGACTGGCCCGGAGGGAGTGTGAGGTCAAGGAGCAAAGGACTCAAGAGGGGAGGAATTGGCAGAGGGATTGTTGAAGGTATTTTGGACCCAGTCCCAAAAAATCATTGTGCACAATGCAGAGGGACTGAAGTATCATCCTTGCACCCACTGGTAGCCAATGAAGGGATTACAGAGCTGGAAAGGTAGGATCCAAGGGCATGAGGCCAAGGAAAAATCTTGCAGTCCTGTACTGGAGTAGTGGCAGAGGACAGATTGTGGAGGCAGGTTGAATATTGGAAGAGCCTTTCACAGTACTCCAACCTTGAGCAAACCAGAGCATGAGAGACTGTGAGCATGTAGGTGAATGATAGGAAAGGCACAGTACCCCTAAAGAGGTGAAGAAGTTAATCTATCTCAAGATATGCCAGAAATGTGTGTGGAAAAGGAATGTGTTGAGTCAAAGGTGACCCTGAGGTTGTTGGCCTTGCAGATGGAGGTAAGAGGAGGGCCAAGTGGGGCTGGCCAGAGAGTGAGGGGAAAGGATGGTGAAGGTGTACCGATGAGGAGGATGCCAGTCTTGCTGGCATTCAGACAGAGATCATTGGCAGTACACCAATTGCAAATGGCAATGAGGCTATCAGAAATAAGGGAAGGAGAAGAGGTGGCCAAGGGCAGTCTGGTTGTCATCAGCATAGCACTGGAAGTCGGAGCAGAAAATGAAAATGCAGTAGGCGAGAGCTGCCAGGTGCTGTTTGTAAAGTCAGGCCGAGAGGTCAGACCCCTGGTGAACACCACAGGTAGAGAGGGAGATTGAAGAAAGGAAGGAGCCAAGTTGTAGCTGGGAGGGTCACACAGGCCAAACACACATGTCATTGAGTTACACGCATCAATACTCACCAGACAATGCATCATAATCCATTCTCTCTCCCACACCACTGATTTGTTCTTCTGGGATGAACTCTGAAGTGATCTCCTCATGCTGAGTGAGTTCATCCTCCTCTGGTGGTGGCCCACCACCAGTGACCAGAGACATGGAATAATTGGATGCAAGCTTTTGTTTTGCACTGTGTCAGAGGGCATTCCAATGCTTGTAGCAGTCCTGAACTGTGCCCATCTGGAATCCCATGGCTGTCACACCATCAGCAACATGCTGCCAGTGATGCGTTGTATGGCACTGTGGGCCCACAAGCATATTGCGTTGGGGTTCCGACACGTAGTCCACAAGGAAGTCAAGTTCCAGCTTGCAGAAAGGCTTCTACCTTGACATGCCAGAGGCAGGAGCCGTGTCTGGGGTCCCAGCTTCTTGTGCAGGAGCACCCCTCCTCCTTTTGGCCGCAAGTACTGACCCTGAGTGGCCAATTAGGCCCTGATCAGTGGGGGCAGTGGCGCTGGTGGACTGGACCAAGGCAGTGGGTGTTGGGACAGAAGGTCTGGCTTGAGTCTGACTTACTGCCGGGGTGGTGTTGGCTGCATCTGCACAAGCAGTTATGACCACCAGGCTGCTTGGGGCAGCAGATGTCATAACTACCCCAGATACGTGTGCCCCAGTCACAGCTACACTGGACGCACGTGACCCGCACCTCTGGGCAAGATGGAAACCATCCAGGAGTCCTCGTCACGCAACGCAACATGCGCTGCCTGACCCAGAGCCCGGCTGGTGGTGCCCACAGCTGCACCTTCAGCTACCACCACCGGTGGTCCCGTGATAGCAGATGTAAATTGCTGTTGGGTCATATGGGCACCAGGTTGTGATGCAACAGCTGCATCATCAGAAACCACAGGGGGTGGTGGCATGTCTGCACCAGCATGTGGCTGGGCATCCTGCCCCAGTATGGCACCCCTGCCTCTTCCCCCTCTGTAGCCACCCTGGCCACCCTGGACTCCCTGTTCTCCCTGGTCTCCACACCCACGTGCATGACCACGCCCAGCCCTGGGAGGACGCCCAACTTTGCCACTCTTAGCCTTTGGTGGCCTCCTAACCATGGCATAGATGGAAAGTAGCTGATGGGAGGTGCACTCAACAATTGTCCTGGGCAAGAGAAAGAAGCAAAACCCGGAGAATCTGTCAATGTATGTAAAAGTGAAAGCAGCGAACATTGTGCATAGACTTTTATGATATTTGCATATTGCGTAATGTGTGCTTTTCAGCTTACCAACAACCATTTTTTGTACCAGGTCTGGCATTTCAGACATATATGAAGACACAATAATGAAATAGATTTATAAACATGTGTATGCATTCTGTGTATGCAAATAGTGCATGCATGCTTTGATATTTAGTTTCTCTTCCACATAGACAGAGCAAGGGAATAATAAAGAGGCTGTTTGCTGAGAGTCCGCATCATCTGAAAAACACCTCCAATTTAGCAAGCAGAAGATGGGTTAGAAAGTATCATTCACCTACAATAAAACCAGTGTGTTGCTCATTTTGTTATAAAACAATCCAAAGTATTCAGAAAACCATACCAACCGCTGTCTTCTGTACCTGGTACATCCACTGGTGTCAGAACGAGTAGTGAAGACGAAAGAACTGCTGACTCTGGGCCCAAGGCTCTTGGAGAAATGAAGGTGGCTGACACTGTATTCATAAAGACAATCTTTGACAGTGAAGATGTAGGTGTGGACCAAATTAGGCCCTCCTCTAGAATTAGTAAGTACACCTTTTGCCCATAAAGCAAGTTTATTGTACAAACAGCTAGGGGGCCGAGATGACATCTAATAGTCACACTAACCCTGGTCTCCCTGAACCACACAAAGAACAAACATTATATACAGTTTGCAACCATTAATACATTCCCGCAAATACCGTTACAAAGGTATCCCCCAAACATTATTGGTTTCTCTGTACAAAAAAATCTAAAACTAGCACAGTTCATTGGACACAGACATTATAAAACAATTACCTAAAAAGGTATAATTACAAGGTTTACATTTTCATCACACCTCTTCCCAAAAACCTCTCCATATTTGCTGCCAGCCCTGCCTTTTTGTTGCACAATAACAGCATTCCTATTAATACCACACACAGACCTGCCCTAAACAAACCTAAGCACATGAAGATGAGAGAAAGACAGGTAGATTCTCTTTCAACCTATTCATGTTTGCTAACCGCATTGCCCAAACATGTCTGATTTTTATCACTACTGATTTTTCACATTCACATTAGTTCCACCCACTCTCTGACAACACAATCGTTCTCCTGAAATGTATTACTACTGGTCTCCATAAGTGCCCTGGGAGAAGCCACCTGTTCCAAATACCCCTGAAAGTTCACAAGATGCCTATCCCTTACAACAATGAGTTCTGTTTACCAGAGATCATATCTTCCCTTCCGTCCAGCACTTGAGCCATCTGCAAATCGACAGCAACCACCGCATTGACCAATTTACAAAACCTGTTCCCTGACTGCTGCTGACGTGCCTTTCCCACAAATCGAAAACACCCTTCTAATTAATCCAAAATACAGAGACATTGATACACAGAGCAACCACACCTCATATATTTCATATATTTTACTAAATTCAAAAAATACTTCCCATTCATGTCAACTATTATGTGTTCATTTTATACCTATTATGATCTCCTCTCATGACCGCCATTTATACAGCTTAACTTCACATGCACATATTGATCGCCTGCTTCACCTGAGTGGGGGGGTCCTCTGTGTCACAATGTTTCATTGTTATATTTCTGTGCGCATGCAAATCTACAATTGTATCGCCTCTACAGAAAATAACACAAAGTAACCTCAATGTAAAACTTATCCCATTTACCATAAATATTGCAATATTTGTAGCAATTTGCGGAAGTGACAGAAATGATGATGATGACATGTCCACCCTCCAGTCAGTGGTATGGGCACAGAGTTTGAACTTTTCCAATTTCCCAACATTTCCCTCTTTAGTTAATCAATTTACTAACAAACCAATTTCCAAATCATCTCACTATCTTTATGGAGCAAAACTTCACAACTGTTTTTTCCTTCTCCTCAGCTAGACAACCCCAATTTGACTAATCACTAGTTCCCGCAATCTACCCATTGTTCTACACATTCACTCCAACCTGGGAAAGGACGGAAACCGCTACCTTCAATCATTCCAAAATCAGTTTAAGTGCCCATTTGAATAGAATTGGTCCTGTTCCTAGCCTTATATGGGGTTACAAGAAACATGGCAGTATTCCTAGGCATCTGAGTCGAGCAGCATTGAAGACATACTGACAAAACAAAAAAAAAGTACTACAGAAAAAAATCAGAACAGGTGGGAGTACTTTAAGATTATGTTCATCCACAACGGCATCCAAGAGAAAAGAGAGTCCAAAAAAGTATTATCAGTAATTCCCACCTCCCTCTCTGTGGCTCTCTTCATATTTTTCAATTCAGTAATTGTTTGAGCCAAAGTTCTATTATCCAGGTCATCAGGAGGCACATATGTGCAGCAACGTTTTCCCAATTCATGGCACACCCCACCCTCCATATCTGCTAGGAGGTCCAACATGTAATGATTCTGCAGGGCTACAAGACACAAAGCCCAAATGTATTCTTTGATGGCACTAAACGCTAACATAGAGGAATTAACAAATAATAGCAACTCGCAACTGGTTATTTGAAGCCATGTTGGATTGACAGACGATTGCACGCCTGGGGCCAATAGAGAGGAGAAAAAAGTTTCAGTACAGCCAAACAGTCGAAAATGATCAAGAATGTTTCTTAGAGCCTCAGAACATGCTGCTGACAAATAGTTGGATTTTTTGATATCCTCAGAAAGTCTGTTTGTCCAGAGGTCTGCAAAGTTTGTAGATTGTCCATGTCCAATGACATTGTCCATGTCCGATGACACAAGGAATGCAAGGGGCAATGGGTACAAAGGGGGCATACATGTGGACTCAGACAGTGTCAGGTGGTTCTGCGGAACTACGAGGATGGGCTTCTGCAAAGTGATGATGCTGCATACACCTCTCCAAGCTGGAGGTAATTGTCTGTACGAAAAAAGCCCACATGACCAGAATAAATCAAGAATTGCTGCCGTACCACCAGCCAAATCAGTAATACGCAGAGTGGTGCTGCAGTTTTGATTTGTGCCCACAGGCACTGTGCCATAACCCTTAAAACACAGAAGCTGCTACAGATTGCCCATGAAACTGTCCTCAAACCCTGCATAAGGCTATGTGCACCAGACAACGTGCATCTGCCACTTCTACCTGATTAGGTATAAATAATCTAGATACACCAGAGGCATGGGGAATGAGGGAGCAAATGTAACATGACTCAGCTACTCTCTCCCTTCCCACTCTCTTCATGTGCTGGTACCATACATTATCCGCTGCCAAACTATGTGTGTCATTTACAATGACTAAAGTCCCATCAGAATCATCAGAGGCAAAATCAGTTTCAAAACTTTGTTGCATTTCATTGCACCCACATAACCCAATGTTTCCTCTCCTGTACACATCTTTTGTCCAACATATATGACCCAGAAAGAAAAAAGAAAAAGCCTCTATAAATTGCTGAACACATTGTCAATTTCATTCCTTATGTTTGTTGTGAAAAACAAAAAAGTCCTAAATAATCCTTCTACAACCAATTCCTACTTAAACAATTCTAAATTTGAAGACAATCTTTTAAAACAATTCTCAGGTTTCCTATGATCTCCTCCCCCATGTCAGCTGGAACAAAGCATGATTCCTTAGATTCCACTTAACTTAATCATTGCTAAACTTCTGTTCCTCAGGCATCAGTGGGAGTGTACCAGTGTCCCTCCGAACATCATGGAGATGCACCCATGCTGTAATGCCTTCCACTTTCACAGCCATAGGAGTAGAGAACATGACCTTAAAGGGTCTGTGAAATTGACGGTCGTTCCATTGACGGAGAAAAGAGCAGACAAAGACCCTCTCCCTGGGGAGTAACAACAAATGTTGATGCTTGTTTGGTCGCATGCCACCTTCGATCTTGTTTTGCTGATGAGATGCAGTAACCTGTGAAGACACAATTCTGACACTCTTGGTTAAAGCCTTAAGATAGCCCCAAATTAGTTTCCCAGAATTTCTGCTGACTTATGTGTATCAGTACCAATGCCTGTGAGTGAGAGAGGTGTAAACATTCAACGACCCATCACCACCTCATGTGGACTAAGGTGGTGATCCTTTCCAGGCTTATTCTGCAACCAAAACAATGCCAATGGAAGGCAATATAGCCTTGACTTATGCAAATCAGAACCCATGTTTGACAATTGAGTTTTCAAAAAGCCATTGCGATGCTCCACAATCATGTTGGCCTGAGCGTGGTACACCGAGCATAACCTGTGCCATATCCCCAAAAATGAAGTCATTTCAGTGAACAAAGCATTAAAGAAGTGAGTCCCATTATCTGACCTTAACACTTCGCAAATACCCTACAGTGGAAATACCTCCCTCACCAAGAAATGGCTGCTGATTTGGAATCAGAGTGAGCACATGGTCCAGCCTCAAGCCATCGGGAAAATGGACACACAACCACAATTAAATAATGATAGGTGCCACACTTTTGTACCATATCAACAAGATCAACATGCAAATCCTTAAAAGGACCTGGAGGTTGGGGTATTACCCCTCTTACCACCATCATAGTATTTCCTGGATTGAATTCCTTGCAGAGTGTGCAATTACCAATTGACATACTCACCTGCTCAGAGAAGTTGGGACCAAACCAATCCTCCTTCAGTTCCGCTACAATTTGTTGCCAAGGAGTATTTGCTTGGAAATGCAGTTGCTCCAAAGCCACAAGAAGCAACTGTACAGGAATCATTACCTTCCCCATCAACCTTCCCCATCAGGTCCTGCCTCCACAACACATCTGTGGGTGAGTGCGTAAACCCCTCCTTTTTGCCCAAAGCTAATTTTCTTCCTGTGGTGCTTTTCCCTGCAGTTCAACAAATTGCAACAAGGGGACTGCAGTATACGGGACTGGCAACTGTGCCTGTTGCGACATTATTTCAATGTTTGGGATATCTAGGAGGCACAAATAAGCTGCAGCCTTTGCGTTGGTCCATGGCATCATTACCAAGTGCTACAAAGTCAGTTTTATTTGTAGGTGCAGCACATTTAACAACCCCTACCTGCAAAGGCAATATTAACACACCAATTAATCATGAAAGCAGCGCAGCATGCTGGATTGGGGTCGGATCAGATCTTCTAAATCTTCTTCTCTGCCATCTAGATAACACAGAATGTATTGTTGTGGTAACATATAGTGACTGCCTACCCCTTATCCATTTCTAGCACCTCAATAAGTGCCACCAATTCGCCTGCTTGTGCAGAGTAATGTGACAGCAATCGCTTCTCCACCTCTACCCGGTACATACCGCACACAATACTTACAACTTCTGCTCCTGTACGTTTCTCACCAGTGTTCTGATCAATTATTGATGATCCACCAACAAAAAGTGTTCCTCCTGTCTCTAAAGCATCTTCTTTAACACTTGTATTGTTTATCTCATCTCCCTCATATGTCACAATCATGAACATTATCACCAGGCTGCACTGGGTCAGCCAAAAAGTTGCTCAGTTTAATATGTGACACCTCACTGATCGTACAGAAGCATTTGACAAAATAACGTCATATCCTGAAACTCTCTAAGTAGTCAAAGTTGATTTAGATTTTTCCACAATTGCAAAAACTGCATGCTCCACATATAGTGTGACCGGGCAGCCCATAGTAATGGCTGAGGACTTTTGTAAGGCCTCTGCCGCAAGACATCACTTTCTCCAAATCCTCTTTCCCATGTGGCAATGTTTATCTCACGATGAAGATGGTCTGTGGTACCTCCCTTTGCTCCACCATTAACTGACAAGGCACCCTAATCTCAAAAAGCATTTCTCCTGCATCTTCCGCATCCTCGAACAATTGCTTATTGAACAAGTCTCTTAAAGATGAGGTTGGATCAATACACAACACTGTGCACCATTCACCACCTTCTGCATTGGTGCCTGAAAGAACCACCCTGTCCTTCTTCACAACCATAGCTTCTAGAAGAATGGTAACAATAGTCCCTGGCATTATCTCTTGTGACTCGGCAGACCAGGACACAAATTCTAGGGGTATCAGCCATGTCCGATCCCTTATTCCAGGAACCCAACTTAACAATATCATTGCCCCATACAAGATCAATGTATAATGTAATGGCACACCGCTAATCGCGCTGCTGCTGCAGTATTCAGGGAAAAGTGCTGCTTCTCTTAATGAGTACAAACAGGTTGAGCACACTATCCTGTCCTTGGAAAAAGTGATCAACATATTAAGCTAGCTCAAGAGGTCCCTTCCCAAAAGGTTCAGCAGAGTATCTTTGCAGTATAACAAGGGAGCAGATAAAGTTTGATTACCTACGCTGATATACAAATCTTCAGCGTATGGAACTGATAGGGCAACCCCAGAAAATCCCTGGGTGTCCATTGCTTTGCATGATAGGTGAATTCTGCCTTTTTTAATACAGGATTTCGTGAGTCATGTGTCAATCATGAAAGAGAATGTCTGTTTACCTTTATTTACACCTATCCAGGGTTCCTGTTCTGGATCTCTAGTAACCGATAGAATTGGACATGTCAGACATACCTGTGGGCTGGCATGTTCCTGATACATTTGAGCACCATGATGTGAAAAATGGTTTCCTCTAAGCACATTTGCTCCAGTTTAATGGGTAACTGACCCACTCGGTGGAAGATTTTTTTTTCCCAAGCCTGTACTGGCACCTGGGCTGACATGATCGGGCATGAGTCTATGTCATTCCAATTCTCAGGTTCTGATCAACCTGGACTTGCTGCAATGGCACATGGTTCGGGACATAGGGCAATATTTGGGTATTCATCTGGAGGGGACCTGCGTTAAAATACTGTCGTCGACTTTGAAAATCCTGGGACACATGCCCAATTCTTCCACACACCCAACACTGCACTCCGTACATTCCTCCAGAAGTCCCTCCCATAGGCCCAATGAACCAGGGCCCCATTCTTCCAAATCCGCCGAGTGACCCGATGACTCATGAAAATCCTCCTGTGCCCTGTGGAAATCCTCCCTTTGGATTCCTTGATCCAGGTGCCTAACCGTCCATCCATGCTAGTCTCATTCCAGAGTCTATTTTTCCTTGTTGTCCCAACTGTCCCTTCTGTCCCTCTATGGGGCTAGTTATCATTGCCCCCTCTAAACAAATCTTTGATAGTTTTTCTGGACTAGCTTGGCCTCAGGCTTTTGTGCCTAGTCCGTACGCTCCTTCTCCTTTTCCTGTCCCCGCTTACAAAAATGATTATTGAAAGCCGCTCCATCGTGGATGTTCATGTCTAGTTGAATTCCTAGATACCCCGCTTTCATCCACGAAATGTCTGCCTGTTCCCACATCAAGGCTGTTAAAATGTTTTTCATGTCCCCAATTTCCAACATGACACCAGCAGTTTGTTTTTCTAGAGCATACATCCACTTCCCCACCACTGCAGTGAGCAAAGGAAGCATCTTCATTAAGTTATTCCTGTCTATCTGTGACCACGGGACAAAATACGCCCTCCCCTGATCCTTCTGGACTAGTGGGTATTGAGTCACTTTTGCCTTTACTAGGGCTCCCTCTATCTGTCATCGTCTTCTCCCTACAGCCATTCAGGCTCTACGGCCTATCCGAAGACCCCATGGTGTACTTTGCAAAGTCCTTACTAGAGCAAGAGGTGAAGCCTCTGCTTACTGTCCTCCTTACTTGTTGTCTCTCTCCCAGCCATCCTCCTCTTCCTCCAATGTCCCTTCAATCACATCCCCTTATCCTTTTTTGGGGATGACCACACCCTTGTGACAGATTTATCTAGCCATACAAGAATCTGAACATTCCTACACCACCCTTCTTCACCCCTTCTTTCCTAGCCACAACCTTCTGGGCCTTCCCACCCTTCCCATATAATCTCCATAGCTGTAAGATATTCAGTCTATTTTCCAATTTCTACCTCTTTTGTTTGGTCCCCAAGTAAGTACACAGGTTTTCCAAGATATCCACACAATAGGACCCCACACTCGGCCACGGTTTAGACATCTTGCCCTTCATTTCCCTCAACCATTCCCAATGATATTTCAAAATGTGTATTTTATGTCCGGGGAGCACTTGACATAAATGACTCATTGGAGTTTCCATGTTTCAACATAAATCCCCAAAAATCCTGAAATTATTAAAGAAAACCTCAACCAGTCAATACAAAAATGACTACCCAAAAATTCCTTTTCTGTCCCTTAAAAGATTTTCCCCACACTCACTCTATGCAGTCACTTCTTTGTTGTAACCACCTCAAGAACTATGTACTCCCCAACCATGCAGAAAAGACAAATGGGGTCATTATGAGTTGGGCGGTAAGGGTTAACGGTCACCGGTAAGGAGACCTGTTCCCGGAAAACCGTTACTGCCCTATTCCCAGGTCCCTTAGCGGGTTCCAGCAGGAACGGCTGGTCTGACCAGCCGTTGTTTACGGGACCCGTTAAGGGACCTTGGAGCTAATAATGGGGCCGCAATTTGTGGGCCTGTTATTAGCGCCTTCCCCATTCCCATTGAGCCCTATGAAGGCTCAAATGGGAATGGGGAATGGTAAACTGAATGGGGACTTACCGGGTCTGCACAGGTCGGAATATCCCGGTAAGTCCCCATTCTGCCAGACCGGACCCGGACCCCGGTTTGGAGGCAGCCATGGCACTAATAGCACCATGGCTACCTCCAAACTCGTAATGACCCCCAATGTCTTATTAAAACACGCCAGCCCAAATCCTTTCCATTTCTTTGAGATTTCACCTTCACTCTAGCATAGAAGGAGCGCAATGTTTTCAACTACAACACCGCTGTATCTCTTCCTCTTTTCACCATTATGACCCTTTTTACTACAGAACCATCTTCCCTGAAATGACCAGAGGAGACCCACACTTATTTAGACTAACCAAGAAACTTGAGGTGCTAGGTCTGCCAGCACAATTAGTACAAGTAAGGCCTTACCAAGATATGCTTCTGAAAGGTATCTACGGTTGGTTTTACCATAAGATGCCACCTCACTCTAAAGTGAGGGTTCCAGCCAATGAGACAAGAAACCTGAATGGTGTCAAGATTATCCCCACAAATAACACACTGCACTGAAATAATACACCTCTAAAATACCAAACTAGTGAATACAAAATTAAAAAAAACATGTTGCCTTTTTTCTCCTATTACAACCCACTTGGTTTACCTGACAAATATACACTTACGTGGACGTCAAAACCTTAATGCGCTCCAGTTGGCTCTGGTTCACAGATGGGCTGTAGAACTTCTGCCTCAGGGACCCGACATGCCTCTTGGTGCCTGCAAACCACTTCTTTTTTGTGCATGAGCACGTCCCTGCAGTGAAGGACCACATTCGAGCTGGACGAACAGTAGATCCCCAATATTTTCAGGGATCCTAAGTCTCCTACCTGGCTCAAAAAATTGTAGGCGTGGACCTTTATTTCCACCCCTTTACCCAAATTAAGCAGGCCTCTAGAATTAGTAAGTGTGTCTTTTGTCCATAAAGCAAGTTTATTGTACAAACGGCCAGGAAGGGGCATAGAAGACATCTAGCAGTCACACTAACCTTTGTCTCCCTGAACCACACAAAATACATACATATACAGTTTTCAAGAGGTAATACACTCCCCTGGATACCGTTACAAAGGCATCTCCCCCAAACCTGATTGGTTGCCCTGTACAAAGAAATCTAAAACCCACACAGTTCATTCGACACAGACATTATAACACAATCACCTAAAAACGTGTAATGACATGGTTTACATTTTCAACACATTGTTCCCAAAACCTCTTCATATTTGGTGGCATTCTTGCTGCTTGGTTACACAATAACATATTTCCTATTAATGACACATACGGACCTGTCCTAAAAATACCTAAGCACATGAAGATGAGAGAAAGACACGTGGATTCCCTTTCACCTATTTGTGTTTGCTAACTGCATTGCCCAAACCTGTCTGGTGTCCGATTTTTATGACTACTGACTTTTCCTATTCACTTGAGTCCCACCCACTATCTGACAACACAATCGCTCTCCTGAAATGTATTACTACTGATCTCTGTAAGAGCCCTGGGAGAAGCCACCTGTTCCAAATACCCCTGTGAGTTCACAAGATGCCCATCCTTTACAACAATGAGCTCTCCTGTTTACCAGAGATCACATCTTCCCTTCGCTCTTCAGCACTCTAGCCATCTGCAAACTGACCGCAACCACCACATTGACAACTTATGAAACCTGTTCCCTGACTGCTGACAGGACTTTGCCATGATTGTGAAAACACACCCCATGATGCACAGAAAAACCACACCTCATATATTTCATATCTTTTACTAAATTCAAAAAATACTTCCCTTACATGTATCCCATTATGTGTGCATTTTATGCCTATTATGATATCCTTGCATGACTGCCATTCATATAGCTAAACTCCATATGCACATATTGATCACTTGCTTCACCTGAGTGGGGAGGGGCCCTCCGTGTGACAATGTTTCATCATAACGTTTCTGCACGCATGCAAATCTACAAATGTATTGCCCCTACACAAAATAACACAAAGTAACCTAAATGTCACACTTATCCCTTTTACCATAAATATTGCAATATTTGCAGCAATTTGCGAACGTCACAGAAATTACCATGATGACATGTCCACTGCAGTAAGTGGTATGGCGAGAAGAGTTCAAACTTTTCCAATTTCCCAACAAAGAACACTTACACTAGTGCGGGGCAAGCTGCAAAAAAAGAACTTGTTCCATCTGTGATTGCAGGCAATGCAATGTGAAACTTGAGGAAAAGACCAAGTGGTAGCATTCTTCAACAGCACAGTTTTAAGACAATGATTTTGAAAACGATGATGATGCCAAAGATTCAGCCTTGACCCCTGCAGGCCATTGCAAAAGGAAGATGCACGAACCACTGATACGCTCTAGTGATAATGATGATGACAACGGTGTTGTGGCTAGCTCTGTCAGAGGAAGTGTAACTGAGGAGCAACAGAAGTGTAGCAAAAGTCAAATGTATTCTTTGCCACCCCTCAGTGGCATCTCTATGCCCAAGAAAAAGAAACTAAGCCTGCGTTGTACAAGTAGCCCAAGTATGACTGGATGTGGTGCAGCATCAAGAGAGAGAGCGGTCCAACAATCCTATGGTCCCAAAGTTATTATATTGTCAACTACAAAATATGCCAGCACCACCATCAAAACAGGAAACATTGTCACTGACGTTGCTAGTGTGAAAAGCCTATATCAAGGGCTTGGGCATTTTTACTATTGTTAAAGGCATTGACAACATTCAAATCTGAAAGTCCAGCAAAAAAACACAGCCGAGTCGCTTGGAAAACAGGCATTGGGGGAAACTGTGTGCTCCTCAGGAAAAGTGAAAAAGTGGATGCTGGAACGTCTTCTGGCCGTTAAGTGCTCATTTCATGTTATGTGACGTTATTCCTTAAGAGTTTATTTTATGTTCTCATCACCACCATAGTAGTCTTAAACCAATGAAACCTGTACGTGTGAAGGTGAACTGCAACCACAACCAAGGTGTAAACCAGCCGGTAGTCTGTGGGATGAAAAGGAAACGGGACAAGGGCAAATAAGAAGAAAAGAAAAATATAGACAGACGTTACTCATATCGAAAAGGAAGGAATAAAACAAGTGTGGGTGAAAATGATCGATGGGATGTATGTATAGTAGAATGTGTTTAAACTAGAAATACATGATCATGAAAAGTGTATACCTCAGGCCTTATTGGACAGCTCACTACATGGCGGTGGTTAATGGTGCAATGTATTACTGGTATTATTTTGAATCAGGTTATGTTGTGTGATGTCATTGAGATGTGCCTAAGTGTTCTTCTAATTTGAGGGTGTATACAATCTCAGATATTCATATGTATTTTGTCATGAGGAGAACTCAAGTGGAAGGTGTCAAAGCAGTGAGTTGGTTGTTTGCTGAATTAAATGTGGGGCAGCAACGGGAGAATATGAACACGAATCTCTCCTACAGAGCCATACTAGGTTAGTCTGTGGTGGAGGGGAGAGAGCGTTGCATTAGTACGAAATTCAAAAGCTCTGCCATGTATCCTTCGCTGAATGGGACCAGATGGTATTACACTGAACATTGTAATTGGTTTGGGGATCAAACCTGTGTTACTCCGCGTCGTCTTGCTTCCAATGTGAGTGTGTTGCCCCTGAGCTATCCTCTCGAGAAACATGCTTCTCTACTGTGTGTTGTTAAATATGGCTTAGTGCAGCGGTTGATTAGCTGGGAAAGCCCTGTGCACCTGCCTGCCATATGTGCTTTCTCAGCTGCCAGTGCTAGTTGGTTAAAGGTATACAAGGCAATTGGAATTACATCTGGAGCAACCGTTCACAAGGATATCCATCAGTGACATAATAAATATTGCACAATAGCTTTATACAATGTACAGGGCAGAGGCATTACATGACCTTATATTGAGTCTTTTTGTTTGTAAGATATTAACAATGATTGCATTATGGCACAATGCCAATTCCAAGTTTAAAACTCTTACACTTTTGATAGTCTAACAAACCAGGATAAACGTATGAATTATTAATTGTGTCCAAATACCTATAGATGCATAGATTACTATCAATAAAAGTGCTTCCTTAGATTATATAAAGTGCTAGAAAAATATGATGTGACAAACATTAGGGATACTGCATATTTTCCATATCGCAGAGATGCAGTGGCATTGTTAGAACTATTTAAACATACTATAGATTAAAAAAAAAACAAAAAAACAACTTGAAAGGGTCAGGTTATTTTGCCATTTTATCACTTATCTCTATTGTGGCATCAGCAACATAGCACCAACATAGCACCAAATAGTTTACTTCAGCAGATCTGAGCACCGTGCATACCCAGTAACAATACAAGGCTGCAATGAGTAAGTCAGTGATCGGGATGAGAACAAATACCACCAAACCGCATTACAGCAAAAAAGCAGTAACATAAAACAAAAAGTGAATGTGATCGATAACTAATCTCAAATAGCACCAAAATAGCACAAGATCAGCACTAACCAAATCACAAAGGGGCGTATATTCTAACGTAAATGAATGATGTAAAAGCCTTGCAAAAGGCTTTTACAACATTCACTATTTGTATCTTTTTTTATTTATTTATAAAGCACTCAGGCTCAAGCCCGGGGACGTAAAAGTGCTGTAACAAAAGACAACAAACCTAATAACTTGTCACACAGACAAGAATACTCCTCCAGAACCAAGAGAATCATAAGTAAGAACTAAGTGAAGGATTCTCTAAAAAAATAGTGTTTTCCGATTTCAGACTGTGCATTGGCTGGGAGGGGACAGTAATGAAATCTAACTCACATACTAAAATCAGAGTTAAGATTGTGCCCTACTCATCTGGGGCAACAAAAAGCTATAACATCTAATATGGTCTAATTCAAACTGACAAAACTCAAGCAAATATAGCCATCTCTTCTCCCAAGTATACATCTGTCACAATCCAATTCAGCTACGGCTCATTAGCAAATGCCCATAATACCTTCTGGGTCTACACCCTAAAATACGTTCTACAGTGTGTCTGGACAAAATGCAGTTTACAAGTGGCAGTAGCAGCCCGGGCGGGGAGCCAGCCAATCAGCTGGCTGGGAACTCGGCTTGAAGCGCTGGTACAAGCCTGCGTTCCAAGTCACCTGACGGTTGGCTCTACCCGCCTCCATCTTCCCCAATTTGCGGTACCGTAATTAGCTCCTTCCCCATTCCCATTGAGCCCTATGGGGGCAAAAATGGGAATGGGGAAGTGCCTTGGTGAATGGGGAATTACCGCCCCGCTCACCTTGGAGTAGGGCGGTAATTCCGCCATCCACCAAGGCGGACACGGTAAAATACGGGCGGCAACCATGACGCTAATAGCGCCATGGTTACCGCATACCGTGTAATTATGCCCTGTTTTTTCTAATGATGTGTGCGTGACAAATGTAATGATTTGTGGTCAATGAACAACACAAATGTTATCAACAAATAGTCGTGTGGGGGTAGGTAACACACCAGTCAGTGACCATCTCTTGAATTAAACAGACAGCACATGTGCAATCGGGTGACACTTCAGAGGGGGAGCTGAAAATTCAGGGGCAGTTTATGGCAGAGGCACACTCATGTGATTATGCTTGGAGTAAACAATACAGATTCTATGAGGTGGGTGAGACACATGTCAGTGTCTGTAGCTTGAGGTGAGTGAACAAGACAAATTGTATTAAGTGACACCTGGAGGAGAGGAAGGAGGAGTGGGGAATCACATGAAAGAGCGTGTGAAAGTGTCACGCTTGCATCATTTTGTTGTGAGAAAGATCCAGAGATTTAACAGATGGGCAAGACACCAGTCAGCATCCGTCTTCTAAAGTTATTGGAAGAGGAACATTCAAGCATGTGAAACATTCAAGTGGAACAGGAGGAGCTGGGGATCTCTAAGAGCAGCTTGTGAGAGATTTAGGGAGGAAGTGATTCACCAGTCATTATCCATGGACAAAGCATGTGCCATTGATTGACACCTAAATGGAAGAGTGGGAGAAACCTGGAAACCCTCAGGCCAACTTGTGAGAGAGGCATGCTCACCTCCTTTTTCTGTGAGGGACCATTAAAGAGTTGGGGAGGTGGGTGACACACCAGTCAGTGTCCCTCTGTTAAAGTGAGTGGATGAGAATGGTGCCAGAAGGTGACACCTGGGAGGAGGAGAGGTAGAAACCCTAAGGGCAGGTTGTGGAAGAGACATGCTCACCTGATTTTGTGGGTGAGCGTAAGGCAGAGACATTGAGCCTCATTACACGGTGGGCGGTAACCATGGCGCTATTAGCGCCATGGTTGCTGCCAATATTTTACTGTGTCCGCCTTGGTGGATGGCGGAATTACCACCCTACTCCAAGGTGAGTGGGGGCGGTAATTCCCCATTCACCAAGGCACTTCCCCATTCCCATTTTTGCCCCCATAGGGCATAATGGGAATGGGGAAGGAGCTAATTACGGTACCGCAAATTGCGGTACCGTAATTAGCACTGAGGTCCCTTTGCAGCATCCTACTTTAACGGCTGGTAAAACCAGCCATTAAGGTCGGGTCCCGCAATGGGAACTCGTAGTAAGGCCTTAAGGCTTTACCGGTACAAGTGCCCTTACCGGTACCGATAAACCCTTACCGCCTACCATGTAATGAGGCCCATTATCTCATGGGAAGAAGGGTAGGTGTGCAGATGTATTCTGTAGACCAGGGTAGACCAACCTATAGAGTACCTTAACAGTGAGAAGAGATTGAAATCTCACCCATTTGCTGATTGGTCAGACAGTAATGATGATTACGAGGAGGATAATGTTCAAGACAAGGATCACACTTCATCAGAGTTTAGATGTGAAAAAGCATTGCTGTTGAAAAGCAGTGACACTGAGGGGAAAAGGGAGAATGACAACATAAATCAAGAGGCTGTATTATTAATAGAAGCTCAATGTAAAAAAATTCTCTTTTTGAAACAGTAATTCTGCCACAGATCGGAATGCTCATTACATCATGTCATTATGTGGTTTACAGAACACCACCATCATCACCAGTAACATAGTGCACCCATGAATCCAGCCTATATGTGTGCTCATTATCAAAAGTGGGGCAGTACTTTACAGATTACAAAGAGCAACTGAATTCAGACACTTACTCAATTTATAGGCAAACAATGTGAAAAGGATTGCCAGGAACTAACTTGGGGACCACATCTATGCAGTTCTATATGATGTAGCTCAATGCAAACACACTTTAAGAAATCAAACTATCTGATGTGCATCCCCCATACCATCAGACAATCATCGTACCTCCAAGAGTCACAAAACTGCCCCTAAAATTACTGCAGCCATGTCAGTGCTTGGGAGTTGGACACCAAACTCTATCCACCATATCTCAGTGGCACAGACCATTGATTCCCAATTGCAACAAGGCAGCATTATGAAAGAGTTTGCGAGTATCCGAAAATATCACATGTTCAATTCAGTTGCTCCATGTTAACCTGATATCAATGTCTTATTACTGTGGCAACCCTGGATTTCAGAAACCTATTGGACGAGGCTTTCTGCCCCCTACTCTCTAGCGTACAAATGATAGAAAATTAGCCATGGCGTGATTGCAAGGCGTTAAAGCCCTACTCAAGGCTTTGACATCTTGCATTCACATTACAGCTTTATTAATCTTTGCAAATTTAATGTGGGCTTTGTTACAGAAGACAATGTACCAATCGTGTTTAATGCCTTAAAAATATGCATTGCACATTGTCTTTATCAGCAATTCTTAGCTTGTAAATAAAATTGTCACTCAGGTTCAGAAGATCAGCTCCCATTATAGACAGCTTCCCATGGCAAAAACGCACTGTGTCAGCTAAAATTCACAATACAATATAAAGACTTTAGTAGCCAAGATTGGCACTCTCCTATACACATGTTGGGCAAGCTATGTGAGCAATTCAATGCCATAAAAGATTACTGTAACAAGCAGAGAAGCACACTAGATTGGACCTTTTTAAGAATATGTTGGTGGCAGAGGTTCTCTAATATCTATTCCATGCTGTGACCTGTCGATGATACCACGAAGACCTCACACTGCAAACCTGAGTGAGGTTCACGCTCTCGGGTAAAAGCTTGCGCTAAATCTGACCAACATGGTGAGGGCTTTCGCCTTAGTAGGAGAGGCCAATGTGTCACAGTTGGTAAGAGACTTGCTTTCAACCTAACACAGTGATCCATGGGTGGGTGGATTAAAAGGCATAATTGAAAACCTTATGGCTACATTTATTTACTCATTTTTCAAAGTAAAATGGGGAAATCTTTCAGCCTATTGTCTTCGGGCAGGAGGAGTGACATGAAACATTAGAAGGAGGAGACAATATGTAAATGTGAAAATGTGCAAGGATGCTTTGATGCAGTGCTTGCAACATCAACTGGAGAAAGCAGCAGGAGGAACAGCAACCAACCCAATTTGCCAAGTACACTCTGCATGTCAAGCTCAAAAAATGATTGCATCAATGGGCAGTACATCCTTTTTTCTTTTTAAAAAATCTTGAGGTTAAGATTTCTTCATCAACATCACGATCAGATTTAGGCTGTATCCCCCAGACCATCAATACAGAAACATCCTATGCTCCTAACATCCGCCCACCAAAGCAGCCCCAGGTCATGTGACTATAATAAAAAGAGGAAATGGAGGTCCACTCTGCTATGCATCCACATTTTCCCAACTATTCGTTTCATAGCAGTTTCAACACAAAGTTAGAAGTGAGCAGCGTGAGTTCATGGGGGCTTCTCGTTAGACAGGTGTAGTGGACCATCCAATAATACAGCCCATTCAGTTCTATTCATTGTTGACACTTCAGCAGACACATCTTCGGCTCTGGTCAGGGATGTTACACAGTAGTACATTTAACTAAGTCTGCAACCAGTCCTTTGCTCTAGGGCCCAACGCGCTATAACAAGCCATGCTAATCCTTTGCTTGGCCAACAGCAGAGACACTCCAACCCAAAGTCACAAAGGCTATCACCTAGGGACTGTAACACCCTGGACTTCACCCCTGTCACAACAGATTTATCCCGGACCGGGTCCAGGATCCAGTTGAAATCACTGCCCCAATTTGCTTCCGTCTCTGTTAGGTGCATACATACCGTTGAGGCATATTTCCCTACCATCCAGAGAGCCCACCACCATCACATATCGTCCTGCATTGTCTCTGAAATTGGGAGCGCCTTTGCCATCCAAATCATCACTCCACTAGCATATGCTGAATAAAAGGAAACAGCCTTTTCTGTCATGGAGGGGCCCACAACACCCACAGCAAGCCTCAAACAACACCCACATCCCCCTCAGAAGAGCTATGCCCTGTTCCCCAAAGGCATGCAATCAGACCCATTAGAAATCATGAAAACCCATTCACACGAAATCCTGTGAGATTTCATAATCTCGTGCAAACAAGTACTTGTGCTGGGCAAGGCTATATAGGTGTTTAGGGCTTCCATTGATATTTTCTCCAAATGCAGTAGTAGCCCTGCAGTACTGCAGGTAGAATAATTGCCATGTGTACATATGCACTGTCAATTCATTGCAGAAAACTATAGACATCTACCCACATCCAGAATACCACAGTTTTATGTCAGACACTGAAAATTGGAGTAAAGTTGTTTTATGGTTCCTGAAGTTAGGAAACAGCTGTGGTTGTGCCTGTGACTAAGATGCCATGGCTATTTGACTACAGTATGATTCATGTTTTTGCATCCCTGTATGTTTTCCTTATCACAACACTCGTTCCAATGTTATCAAACTGGGTGCAGCAACCTGCTAAGGATTAGGGCTCTTCAAAGCCTGCAACTACTGACTAGATTCCTCAAATTCTCCCAAGGACGTTTCTGAGGCTGTTTCACAGGGTGCAGGCACTCACCAAAGTGTTGATGCTCTTTGACAGGGCACAGGCACCCACTCAGGTTCTTCATTTCTCCAAAAGTGTGCAGTCGGGGGGCCACTGTTGAGCAGCTTCAGATGAAGACGTAGGACTTCAGCACTCTGTGAGGCCGCACTTATCCACCTAAAAAATATCAGGTCTTAAAGCTACTGGTTTGAGAGCCAGACTTCAGATTTGTAGAGAAGACGGTGCCAGTCATCGTTCTTTTCCTGGCGAAGTTTGCGGCTGGGAAGTGGAGGATCGAGCTGAGCATAGATGCATTCAACGGCATTGAGATGTATAGATGGACAAACATACACACACACACATACAAAATGTTTTTTGAATATACGATTTTTCCATCCAAATATAGACTACGGTCTTGCCCCAGACAGAAGAGGAATCCATGCAGAATTTGGTAGGCGTGGGTTGAACGGTGTGGATTTGTATACCTGTACCAAAATACACATACCTACATTCCGTTTTATCTATAAAGACACGAGTCCCAAACCATTATATCGGCATCTTATTTGTAGGCTGTTGTGCTGAGAGATACAAATAAGAAACATAGTAATATACTAACTTCTAGCTTTAACGAGTGACTCAAAGTTATTGTATCTAAGCATATGATATTAAGTGCTTCTTAGTTTTAGAAGAACATGCTCTTTACTAATTAAAAACTAACATCACATGTAAAGCAAATTAACAGAGCAGTATACAGATAATACATTAGACATGCAATGTAAAAAGATGTATTTAAATCTTTGTGTATATATACACAGAGGGCCTCATTACACGGTAGGCGGTAACCATGGCGCTATTAGCGCCATGGTTGCCGCCGGTACCGTACCGAGTCCGCCTTGGTGGATGGCAGAATTACCGCCCTACTCCAAGGTGAGCGGGGGCGGTAATTCCCCAATCCCCATTTACCCTTCCCCATTCCCATTTTTGGCCCATAGGGCTCAATGGGACTGGGGAAGGTGCTAATTACGGTACCGCAAATTGCGGTACCGTAATTAGCTCTGAGGTCCCTTTGCGGGTCCCGTCCTTAACGCCTGGAAAAACCAGGCGTTAAGGGAGGACCCGCAAAGGGACCTCGTAGTAAGGCGGTAAGGGTTTACCGGTATCGGTGCCCTTACCGGTACCGGTAAACCCTTACCGCCTACCGTGTAATGAGGCCCAGAGTCTAACCATGATTTTAGATACATGCCAGTGGAAATAACTGACTAAATACAGATAATAGATAATATATTAGACATTAAGTAAAAAAGAGCTTTTAAAAACGTGTATATACAGAGATGTGGCATGATAATACAAAAGAGAAGTTAAACAGATTTTGGGATCCTTAATAGATAGAAAACCTTATTGGAAGTCTATGCAGCCTTACAGTGAAAACAAACTAATTATCTAGTGCAATATTTCATTTCGTTAGTGACAATGGTTTTAGATGTTCTTGTGTAAAACAGGTGACTAATGCATTGCGGATTTGAGGTTTTACAGGCTTGTTAGTGATCTCCAAACTAGATGATGTTTCTCAATATATTGTAGGAAACAGTTACATTGCGTGTGTTTTTAAGTTTGGTACTGACAAATGTGTCGTATGGTGTTGGGCAGACATTTCACAATTCAAGATAAAAGTGCAAAGAAGGACGAGACACCATACCTCTTTTGTTATACTGAGACATAAAGTTTTTGTGCGAATATGATCTTTCTTAAATTTAGTCTCTAATATTGTTGGTCCAAGGCCATGGATGGCCTGAGTGAAAAATGAAGCACCCCTTATGGAAACTCGATGGCCCAGTAGGCACCAATACACAAATGACAATGATAGCTCGTCTCAATAATGCACTTGCTGCTGAATTCTGTACACTATGAAATTACACAATTAAGGTTGCCTGGGTGCCCAGGTAGATACTGGTATTGTAATCAAGTCTCAAACCCATAATGGCCATATCTTATTGCGCAAAGGCCAAAAGAGAGAAAATATTTATCTCAGAAGTTTGGGGAGACAGGGGCCTCATTACATGGTAGGAGGTAACCACGCTGCTATTAGCGGCATGGCTACTCCCGTACCGCTTACCGGGTCCGGGTAGGCGGTATGGGGACTTACCGGGTCACTCTGACCCTGGAGGACCCGGTAAATCCCCATTCCAAATACCATTCCCCATTCCCATTTGCGCCCCCATAGGGCTCAATGGGAATGTGGAAGGAGCTAATAACGATACAGCAATTTGGGTACCATTATTAGCTCTGAAGTCCCTCAGCGGGTCCCTTCCTTAATGCCTGGTCAGACCAGGCGTTAAGGACAGGGCCCGCTAAGGGACCTCGTAGTAGGGCCCTAAGGGATTACCGGCACCGGTGACCTTACCGGTGCTGGTAATCCCTTAGCGCCTACCGTGTAATGAGGCCCAGAGTCTGTGCTTATCTACAGATTTAAATGAAGCTCTTTGTATAGGCTGTGATCAATATGCGAGCTGCGGGGGCGGTAAATCCCCATTCCCCAGCATTAATAGCTCATAAAATGGCTGAAAACCGATGGGAAGGGGGCATTTTTAACTCCAGCAAAATGCTGGAGGTAAAATTCCAACTTACTGTCCAACTTGTAATTGGGCCAACCCTTAAATGCGGCAGTAATAGCGTTACCACAACAATTACAGACTGAAGCCCAACTCATGATGAGGACCAAATAGTAATTGAGTGAACATCACGTGAAATGTTTTACCTGGAGCATCACAGAATTGCCAATGTAATACATTTTTGTGGTTCCTGCATCATTGCAGTCACTATTGGTGAACTAAATGTGTGCAGTTATACAGCACGTGTTGCCTTTTCCAACATCCATTAGTATGGGGGTACATGGACATTATATCCGCTCCAATGTGCGGGCCGCTGTGGTGAAGCAATTAGTTTCATTCACAAGAACACACGTGATGGCAGCCTGCTGTTACATGCCGCACAGCTCAAATGCTGGCGGTTCATCCGACTCGCATCCAGGTAGAGGGAGATAGGAGAATGAGAAGTGCACTGGGAAGAACAACAAAGGAAACATGTTTTGATCAGCCTGGTCTGACCCCCGAACACAAATCTGCTTGCAGCATTTATATACGCCTTGCATATTTAATAATCAAGTGATTCGTGTTTTCTATCCCTCCTGCTTTACTTTTAGGTCGGAAGATGCATCGACCTACTGTTAGACATAGAAAAAGAACATCCATTTAAAGATGTGAAACAGAGATATCTCGTGAACTTGCCCTAATTGAGGTGAGCCCGCAGAGCCATTGTATGCATTAAAAACACTGATGAGAGGGCTGTGAGAGTGTCAGATCTCATGTGGTTTTTCCTATGGCCTGTGGTGGTTAGTCCCCACATGCTCAATGACATTATGTTGTTGGCTTTGTGTTTATGGAGATCCCATATGACATGTTCGTGGGTTGCAGTGTTACACTCCTTTCTGTTGACATGTAATACTGAATACTGAATGGTTTATTACAACTGGAGATCAGACATATGATATTGCCGGTGACGATTCAAAGCTATGCCTGTTTTGGAGGTGTTTTTTTGTGTGACTCTGCCCTGAGTTGTAGGTAAAAAACATCAATAGTCCATTGGAATAGTTACTAGACCAGTAAAGGGTGACATGGTTCCCTCTAACCAGTTGACGAGGTGATCCTGAACATGATGATTGAATGCGTGCCCAGGTTTTGAAGAAAGTGACATAAGTAACCGTTAGTCAACTAAACCAGTCAACCCATATTGCTGATATTCTTTGAATAATTTGAAATACATTGAGGAAGTCACAGTTGTTTTTATGCTCCACTCTTCCAGACTTTGGACCTCCTTGGGGGTGGTGTTAATAGTGGCTAGAAACCAGATGTTCTGGTACATACCCAGGCGTGGGTCTAAAACAATGAATAAAAAGCCCTCCTGACTGCATCAGAATAATTATTTACTCTACCTTGAGCAGTTTCTCTGACCCTCTGGTTTTGAGTAATTTTAATATAGTGTTTAGTTTAGCTTTAGGTACATGTGTTCTCGCTAACTCTGTTAGATAGGTGGCACACCATAAGTGCCTAGGGATCACAAATGCACAGGATAAGTTACTTCTTCTTGTGGATTACAAGTCTAGAAATAGGTAATAGTGAAGTAATGTACATGGTGTCCAACCTTGTGTGATAAGATATTGTTCCTCCTTGGTGGACTATGTTCATAGATATGGAGGATCGTGTTATTAGTTGACCCATAGTGTGCTTCTCCTATGTTCAATACTCACAATCTGACAATGGTGCTGATTTACTCACACAACTATTAACCACAGCTGACAATCAAATCAACTCCACTTGTACAATTACTACAACTATACTTAACAAAAACAAACACCTTTCTCTACACAGTTAATAACACATGTTAATAAAAAAGACATTTATTTACACAATGATGTACATCCTTCCTCTGTCCCCTTACCTCGAGATGTCAGTACTAAAAACCTCCTAGAGTTCCCTTGCATCTTGGAAACTAGGGAGATCCTGCCCTTTTATAAAATGTTATTATTGAATATGTCTTTCCCCATAAAGAGGAGCTTCCCTAATACTTCAACTCATATACGATAACACAACTTCCAGGAAAAAGGAGAGAGGGAGAGAGAGAGAGAGAGAGAGAGAGAGAGAGAAAGTGAAAGCACTGTACCTTATGCAACCCATGCTCTTTACTTACAAGGGATCTCAGAGGCTTCCCAAAACGGTGTCCTTGTAACAGCCTGCACAGCCCAGCCCAGCACCCTAATTCCAGAAACCAGGCAGGCCTTTTGGGAAACACAGAGCCTTTGCACCTCTCCATTGGTGTGCACACAAACTACTCTGTTGAAGGTGGGCACCGTGGCCCTTGGCATCTTCTGGGGTTATTGGAGGTCAAGTCGGGTCAACAGATGATAGCGAAGACCCTTACTAATCTCCAGGAAACAATGATGAAAAGCACAAGTTGTGGGAAAACACAGGTTTATTACAGAGAATGTATGGCCAGGAGAAGTTAATGTACGACCAAAAAGCTGGGAACTCGCCATGCCAACATTAGTCATTAGTATTTAAAGACAAAAACTGCAAGATTAGAATATATTTGCATATACTCTAAACATTATTTGAAATGGGTTGCAATTTAACACATTATGTCAGCACATGTGTTCCTATTTTTAGGGTAACTAATGGATTATCTATATGGTAACATTGTACTGAGCCTTAGGGTACAGGAATGAATTATAAATATCAACTGAAATGGTTTTTATTTTTGCTGAGATGCAGCTCATGGCCCAAGACATCATTGAATAGATTAGGTCTTAATGTATGTCACAACATTCTTCAGGTACTCAACTTGCATTGGTAGTTGAGTTGAGCAGCAATGGAAGAAAGAATCAATTTGGTTGTCAGGTTCTGACTGTCCACTTTTTTATGAACATTGCAGATCCTTCAAGTGTATAATGACATGAGGTTGTCTGCTAGTTGTTGGGTTGGAACAATCATACTCTCAAATGTTTCAGGCTTAGTTACTCCTTTGAAGTCTCTATTATAGTGGACTTACTATAGAATGTTGATATTGCAAGGCAATTTGTTTTATTTCCTTGATGTGGATTTTGCAGATAAGTATGTCTTGGTCATGGCCAGATTGCCACTACTGATTTTCGAGGATTTCACTCTTTTTCTTGAGGTGGGAAGCTTTTCATTGGTTCATGAAGTATCTGTATTGCCTCATGTCTTTCTATTACTCATATACGTGGTGCTGCAATAGTGCTCTTTCTAAATGAGCATTGAAACTAGCTACAATGACAAAAGTGGGTGGCAGACAGCAAAATTGTCTCCAGACTAATGGAAACTCCCACCCCCTGCACAACTATGTCCAGTAGAAGCGAACAATGTTTAAAAAGATGGAAATTTATGGAGCTAACTTACTATTCAATCAGAGAATTATTCATAACCACTTATTAATTCACAACTTGTTGTCTTCAATTTCGTGAAGATCATCTTCTTTCTTTATTTCTAAGGTTCAACAAAACCCAACACGTTTCGTGAGTGAACTCCTTTGTTCAGGGGCTGTCTACAAAATTAGTAAAAAACATCAAATTATAATATTGTTAAGAAAGAATACATATCCAAGTAATTGACAATAATTTTGCAAAACAATGGGTTGTGTCCTCATTTTGTTCCTTACTTGCAATTGTTAAATAATAGATAAGTGTGCATTCATTTTTACCAAAAGGTTTCTCAACACACTTCTTAAATCACATAGTCCAATTCTTTAAAATTGTTACCATAATTGTGCACATAATGTTTAGTGGAACGACATTCGAAACCCATAAGTGACAAACGTAATCCAAAACGATAACACCTCCTGGTGCCCAACTATCACCCATATTAAACAGTATTCTGCCAATAATTGCTCCAAAGTAGTCATAACTACGTTATATAATCCTGGACTGATGCATACACTCTAGTATAGTGCAAAACCACCAACCTGTAAGAAGCATAAATCATGTCAGAGAGGGAAAAAGACCTATCTAAAATCCCCCACAAAGTTAAAGGGGGTAATTCATAGAATTCAGCGCACAAGTGGCGCACGCGGCTGGTGCACAGTGTGCGCGTGCGACAATCTGTGCCAGCCGTGTGCGCCAAAATCCATTTCCGCGCACAGCGTATTCATGGATTTTAACATCCATTACCAGCCGTGGCGCAGAGTGGTGCAGCGACCCTGCAGCAGCGCCAGTTACGCCCCCAACCCCTCCCCATGCCCGATGCACAGAGCACAAATCCCGTACACGAATCACAGGCCAGTGGACCAGCATACAGGCCACCAACCACGAAAACACCTGTAAAACTCCCCGCGCACCCCTCCGAATATACGTATACCCCTGCGTGTGGAGTTTCACATGCGATTGGGCCTGTTCGTGCGTGGTACGTGGATTTCAGGGGTACGCGGGAAGTTTCACATGCGATTGGGCCTGTGCAAGCAGGGTACGTGGATTTCGGGGGGTACGCAGGAAGTTTCAGACGCGACTGGGCCTGTGCGAGAGGAGTACATGGATTCCAGGGGTACACGGGAAGTTTCACACACGATTGGGCCTGTGCGAGCGGGGTACGTGGATTTCGGGGGTACGCGGGAAGTTTCACATGCGATTGGCCCTGTGCGAGTGGGGTACGTGGATTTCGGGGGTGCGCGGGAAGTTTCATATGCGATTGCCCCTGTGCGAGCGGGGTACGTCTATTACTGGGGTGCGCGTGAAGTTTCACACGTGATTGACCCTGTGCGAGCGGGGTCCGTGGATTTCGGGGGTACGCAGGAAGTTTCACACGCAATTGGCCCTGTGCGAGCAGGGTACGTGGAGTTTGGGGGTGCTCGGGAAGTTTCACATGCAATTGGCCCTGTGCGAGTGGGGTACGTGTAATACTGGGGTGCGCAGGAAGTTTCACATGCGATTGTCCCTGTGGAGGCGGGGTACGTGTATTACTTGGGTGCGCAGGAAGTTTCAAACGCGATTGGCCCTGTGCGAGCGGGGTACGTGTATTACTATAGTGCGCGGGAAGTTTCACACGCGATTGTCCCTGTGCGAGCAGGGTACGTGTATTACTGGGGTGCGCAGGAAGTTTCACACGCGATTGGCCCTGTGCGAGCGGGGTACGTGGATTTCGGGGGTGCGCGGGAAGTTTCACACGCGATTGGCCCTGTGCGAGCGGGGTACGTGGATTTTCGGGGGTACGTGGGAAGTTTCACACGCGATTGGCCCTGTGCGAGCGGGGTATGTGTATTACTGGGGTGCGCGGGAAGTTTCACACGTGAATTGGCAGTGTGGGTCCTCCCAGGTGTGCCATCTACCCCCTCCACGGCCCCAGCAGGCAGCCCGCACCACAGGGGACTATCCTGCACCCCTGGTCATGTCCTGCAGGCAGCGCATCCACCATGGGCATGCCCCCCAGCCAGCCCACATGTCACCTTGCACTAGTAATCACCAACTCATGTGCCCCAGCACCCACAACACCCCCAACACCCATCAATGAGGATCACCTGCCAGCAGGGCCCGACTCAGGTCCATCAGCACCCCCACCCCCCATCAGTGAGGGTCACGTGCCAGCAGGGCCCGACTCAGGTCCCCCAGCACCCCCACCCCCCATCAGTGAGGGTCACCTACCAGCAGGGCCCGACTCATGTCCCCCAGCACCCCCACCCCCATCAGTGAGGGTCACCTGCCAGCAGGGCCCGACTCAGGTCCCCCAGTACCTCCACCCCCCATGAGTGAGGGTCACCCGCCAGCAGGGCCCAACTCAGGTCCCCCAGAACACCCACCCCCATCAGTGAGGGTCAGGGCCTGACTCATGTCCCCCAGCACCCCCACCTCCAATCAGTGAGGGTCACCTGCCAGCAGGGCCCGACTCAGGTCCCCCAGCACCCCCACCCCCCATCAGTGAGGGTCAACTGCCAGCAGGGCCCGACTCAGGTCCCCCAGTACTGCCACCCCCCTTCAGTGAGGGTCACCTGCCAGCAGGGCCCGACTCAGGTCCCCCAGACCCCCACCCCCCATCAGTGAGGGTCAGGGCCCGACTTATGTCCCCCAGCACCCCCACCCCCCCATCAGTGAGGGTCATCTGCCAGCAGGGCCCGACTCAGGTCCCCCAGCACCCCCACCCCCCATCAGTGAGGGTCAGGGCCCGACTCAGGTCCCCCCGCCCCCACGTCATGACGATCCTCAATCATGGGCCTTATGGCCACCCACATCACACCCCACGCCACCCCAGTCCAAACACTCAACCAGGTATCACATCCACCCCACAATGTAATCCCTATCACATGACACATCACAAATGGCAAGTATGCTCATCAACACAGTCTGTTACACCCACTTTGTGCGTGCATGAGATTGAGAAAACACACATCCTGACATGCATGTAACCAAAGAGAAAATACCACACATTGAAGTAGGAAACAAAAGCAAGGGAATGAAATGAAACAAACAAGAATGGAAATGATGAAGAAAAAGCTGCATGTCCAAAATATAAAAAGAAAATGATTGAACGCAGAATCAAAATCAATCCAAATGCGCATGGGTCCAAAGTGACTGTCCGGCAAAACAAACCCAAAGTGATAAACCAAGACAAAACCATTGATCCATGGGAAAAAAATAATATATAAAGTGAAATCCATTGTTGAACTATTTACAAAGTACAAATCCAGGGTCCATGAGCCCAACCTTTCATCTGAAAACTAGAAAAAACCCTACCCAATGAAGAACTATATACAAAAACATGGGGCATTGTCCAAGTGCCCCAAAATAAATAATAACAGAAAGGAAACCCAACACTATCAAACTATATACAATGGCGGCGGGCCAGTACTGCGGCTCACTCTGTGATGTCCCGGGCCAGGGCATCATCAAACTCCATGTCGATGTCCCGGATGTGGGACTCTGCCCTGGACCGAGGTCTCGCAGGGATGCACTCATGGCCTGTTCCAACTCCCTGCGAGTTGCCTCAAGGCATTCTGCCCGCCTCAACGCCCGACACATGGAGAACTCCGCCCTGACCATGGTGAGCCGTGCCTCTTCCGCCCGCCGCCGCTCCGCATCTATACGCTGGCCCAACCAGCCACATGGAAGACACACCCATTCCAGGGTCCTCCTGCCCTCTGGCCGATGCCTGCCCCTCTGATGTCGATGGCCCTGCGCCATCATTGCTCCCACCTAGAGCCTGCTGCTGCTGCTGCTGCTGCTGCTGTCCATGTGCCCTGTCAGATGATGCCTGCACATCCTCCATCTGCTGGTCTCCAGTTGTTTGAGTGTCCACCCCTACTGGACCGCCGACTCCCGACTGTGGCAGGGATCGGATCTCCACCAAGCTGGCTGTGTTGGTCAGGTCAGGTCCACAGGGGGCCCTGGTGGAATCTGGGCCGGAAGACGGCAGGGAGAACGACTGGCGCATAGTCTCCACAGAGGAGGAGAGATCCGCCAGAGTGCGTGACACATGTAGGAACCCACTGACCAGGGCCCCTCCCAACAGTGCCACGTCGTGACGCTGCTGTTCATGATGGCATGCAACACCAACCAGGACGGAGCCCATACGATCATGGGACCCCTCGTCCGCAGATAGTGGAGAGGCAGATGATGTGGCACTCCCCCCTACGGGCCTGGGACAGGGCATCCCTGCTGGTGCATGGTGCTGCAGTCACAGGGTCAAGGACAGCGACATGCACAGGCCCCTCCGCGGTGACCTGTGCTGCTTCCTGACTCTGGCCCTGGACTGCACCACTTGCACCAGTGGTACTACCCCCACCAGGCCCCATGTGCGGCTCAGTAGCAGGCTCCTCTTCCTCTGTGGAGACCACCAACCTGGATGTCTCCACACTGTCTTCCGCCATTGCAAGCCACTGTGTGTGCTCACCCGGCCCTTCCGCTACAGCCGTAGTGGCAGACGCGGCACCAGGCCGCTCGCTCCCGGATGATGGCAATTCCTGGGAGGGTGGCTGGGCCTTGCGTCGCCGCCCGGAGGAGGCATCCCCGCCGCTTCACTCCACAGTGCCATCTCCGCCCTCTTCTTCACTTGACGCTGCGTAGAGGGAGACATAGAACACAAGCATCAGGGTACAGTACAATATTCCCCTAGACAGGAACCAATAACACATGAGTGGCTCTGTCAAATGTCACTTCCATTCTGTCCCTCCACAATACATGGGTGAATGCACGCAACACACATGCAGAAATAGGCACGGCGCCTGCAATCAACATCAGCATCCATGTACAAGGGCCTCTTTTAACCAAAATGTTGCCTTCAAACTCACATGCATCATGGCTCACACTGATCCCATGCACACACATCACCGGAGGGTCATACATCATGGCTTGTACAACACAGATACAGTGGATAGACACAGTGGATACAACGGTGACCGCACTGCATGAGTGAATCTACAAATCATCACGGACATGTATCATGCATCCATGGCGTTTCAAAGTCACACAAACACTTCTCAGACACACACACATGTGCACCATACATGTACAATAGAGCAGCACCCATCCCTCACCCCCCCTCCATGTCCAAGAACAGAGACTGGCATGCATTAATGTGTGCATTTCGCATACAGATCTCCATGTTGCATTGGAACACATGCACCATCTATGTGGTTCACACATTACTGGTCTCACATGCATGACCATGATGTCCCTGCACACACACATCCATACATGGCCTATGTCACACATACAGGCAAGTATCAGACTACCAGAACACTGCAACATCCCCTGTCTCACACAGCAATGCTTGGCCACTTACCGCTCAACGCCAGACGGGTCTGCCTCTGAAGGATCAGCTTGATACGGAGTAATTTGCCACGTGAAAAAAGTGCACGCCAGCGTGAAATCCGAGGAAAGGCCCTTAGCGCGTAAGCCCGTAAGTGACGTTACGCGCACGGGTGTTCCCCACAACACGGGTGGATTGTGATTCAGCACGTGAGAAAACTGCACATCACCCGTGCTATTGGAGGAAAGGGCATTAGTGCATAAGCGCGTAAGTGACGTTTCATGTGTGGGCTGGCTTAAAAGATCCGAGTATCACGCTATTTTCTTGTATGTGCTTTTTGTGGAGAGCGAAGCGGGTGTTTCTTGTTCTTCTTGTCGGTTCACACGCGATTACTTCACAACGTTTCCAGTTCGTACTCCCTGTTTCCTCAGACTGCGTTCTTTTCTTCTTTTGGCAGGGGTGTTGCCAACGCGCACACGCGCGTCTTTTTCATGTTCTTTTTCAAGGCAGACGGTGAGTCGCGCACGTATTTTCCTACTGTGGTTGCCCCCGTGTGTCACGTACCCCAGGCTGCGTGTAACACACGTACATTTATTTTTGTGTTTCTGGGTGCCACGGCGTAGTGCGGGTTCATTTTTCCACGCACGTGGTCTACCAGGGGTTGCGTGCACGTGTACTTTTGTTTTTGGGGTGCATGTGTGTTGCGTGACCCGTCATCTTCCCCCAGGGGTCACATCCAGCCTTGCTAGAGCACTAGGGAACGAATTCCATCTAGTACCCTACACCTTTCAATCCAATTGCCCAGGACAATTGTTTACTGCAACTCCCATACGCACAACAACATCAGTGCCATGGTTGGGAGGTGACCAAGCAGTAAGGGAGGCAAAGGTGGCCGACCTCCAAAAGGTGGGCTTGGTGGGCGCAGTAGGGGACGTGGCCAGATTTGCAGGGTGCCCCTAGAGCCCTGTGTGTGGAGGACCAATTGGGGACACCTATGCCCCCCCAATGGTTGTGGGAAACGTAGCTGACACCATCCCAGCTCAGCCCTTGTTGGACCGGCCCATTTTATCACCTGAACCGGCACAGGATGACTCCAAGGCTGACTTCCAGGTCAGCAAGTCTAATCCACGTGTGCCGGTGAAAGTTGATGTCACCAGGCCACGCGGACCTGGGGCAGAAATGTTATCTGCTGCACCAAGTAGGCAGGGTGGGGAGGCTGCAGGGGCAGCTGCAGCTCAATCCACCCCAGCTCCGAGTCTCCCAGCCGGGACAGTGTCAGTCCAGGTCCATCACACCGACATTGGCCCTGCTGACATCACCCTGCAGTCAATGCCTGCACCAAGACCTATGGTCATTGTGCCTTTACAGGCTTCTAATCCCCAGTCCATCTTCACCTCTGCCCCTACTGACCAGAGCCGTGTAAGCCACTCAGGATCCGCACCACCTTACAAGAGGAAGAAGAAGGGTGCTCCTGCACTACAGGCTGAGACCCCAGACACGGCTACACACTCCGGCACGTCAAGAAAGCCTAGCTTCAATGACGCCAAACTTGATGCACTTGTGGCCTATGTGTCGGCACATAGCCGCACAATGTTGGTGACTGCAGGCTGTAAGACTACACCTTCTCAACGTAGGGCCCACTGGCAGACCATCGCAGACCACATTAGTGCCCTTGGATTTGTGAGGCGGACAGCTGATGATTGCTACAAGCGGTGGAATGACCTGAAACGCAGAGCAAAGAACAAGCTGGCTTCCAATCATGCCTCTACTCTGGTGACTGGAGCTCGGTCTCCACCAGAGGAAGGCCAACTCACTGAACATGAGTCTGTTGCTGGAACCTTCATCACAGAGGAACAGATCCAAGGCGTGGGAGACCTACCAGATTATGATGCATTGTCCGGTGAGTGCCCATGCAAATGTGTGTAATCCATGTGTATGTTTCTTGGGTGATGTGTAATGATTGAGTGCCAGGTGAGGGTGTGTACTCCTGAGTGGTATGGGTCACCCCTGTGCTTCCTCCAAACCATTCACCAGCCTTGGGTTTGGGTATGACAGTATCCCTTCTGACCACAGTAGCCAATTAGTGCCACAAAACTGCAGTTGCTCTTGAACTGTCATCTTGCAACAACATTGTTCTGATTTTTCAGTGTTCATTCAGCCTGATTGTTTCAATCTCCCATTTTTGCAACACATTTTTCTGCCCTAATACCACATACGTGACATGCTTCTGTCATAGATTACAACCCACATTGGCCCACATTTATTACCTTGTTATGGGAATGATTTGACCATTCAGGCTGATTGAGTAAGGGCCTGCTCACATTAATTTTTGGGCCCTGTTTGAATGTTGAACATGACTGTTGTGTTCTGTCATCTCACATGGATGGGTGACAGTACTCATTCATTGACATATGGCTGTACTTGTCAAATGTACCATGGCTATGCTACGTGCCATCTGTGTGCTGGCATGTGCCATGTATGTGGATTGACCATGCCACTCACAGGCTAATATGTGATGACAGTGCTATCCGGCATGCAGAACATGTGTTCATTTTCCATCTTGGAGTCCTCAGTGTCTGCTTTTTGCCTCCCTTTCCAAATCATTCACAGTGCATGCATGCCAAGGTTATGGTCATGTGGGACATGTGGTGTTCATGTACTGGATCTCTGGCTTGTCAGGCCTACGTGTGTGCTATGGTGCTCATGCCTGTTTCCATTTGTTGTCTTTCATGTTTTTGCAGGTGATGACGCACCTGATGCTGTAGAGGTGGAGGAGATGGTGCAGACCCAGGAGGAATCTCAGGCACGACCGGGCACCAGTGGAGGATGTGGTGTGGTGGTGGGTGAAAACCCAATCCTCCTGCAGACCATACTGTCCAGGGGTGTCTCTGGGTGCACCTCCCCAGACCGCTATGATTCAGGTGCTGAATCGGATGATGAGACTTATGTGCTGTCGCAGGTGAGTGTTTCTGGCAGGGATGCTGTTCTGTCCAACCCACCTGCACCAGGGGGAGACCCCTCTATGGGGATGTCAGTGTTTGTAACTCCGCCTTTGGCGGTTACGGATGCAGGGTCACACTCCACAACATCTGATCCTGTTCCTGGGCCAGCAGATCAGAGGGGGAATGCAGTTCTGCAGCCTCAGGCAGTGCCAGCACAGCAAGGTGCAGGTCGCCTTGCCCCAAACAGCTGTGGTGCCGGCCGACGCGGTGGCCGTGCGCCACCAGGCAATACTGTATGGGAAAACTCCATGTACGGTATAGCAGCACAACAGGGAGCATTGGTTGAAAGGATGGCTCAGGCAATGGAGAGGGTGGCCACTTCCATTCTCCCCCCTGAAAGGCAGATGGAGCTCCAACAGCAGGCAACAGAGTCCATTTGCCAATCACACAGGGAGGACATGTTGACGTCCAACATGGACCGACGGGCAGCACTGGAGACTCTGCGTGAAGCCATATCTGTAGAGTCCCAGGGCCACAGGGAAGCCCTGAGGTTAGAACTCCATTTCCTCAGGGAGAATCTGGTAGAACTTGAGGCTTCCCGAAATTTTAGGGCAGAACATCAGCTGGAGCAGTTGACATGTTCGCTCTCTGCTGAGCTGTAGGCAACTCGTGAGGAGATCTGGGCATCAGGCGAGGCCATGCGTGCAGAAATGCAGGCAACCTGTGAGGTGCTGCATGGGGATCTCCGTGTTATCATCCTCCAGAACGAGACCTTCCACACCCGCATGCTTGCTGCCATGGAGGACCATACCAGGGCTTTGCGTGGGCTGCCTCCCATAGCACTGCCACCTCCTGATGTAGCAGCAGAGGGTGAAGAGAGCGACAGCAGTTCTCCCACATTTGCTTAGCCGTGCAGGCCATGAGCCCATGGAGGTATTTTTTTTCCACAACATCCACGCAGGTGGGTGTTGGTGTGCACCCTGTCCTCGAACCTCCTGGGTGGCCTCCCTCCCCCCATGGCCCACACATGGCCATTTTTTTATTTTTTATTTTCTTCAGTGTGTTGCCTTGTGTGGCTCCCGTGGGCATCCACTGTGTATTCCAGCTGGGCACATGCAGGCTTGTCCTGATGCTTGGATGCTTGGGTTCCTGACACACACACCCCTCCTGCTTCCCCTTTCCATGGGCTTGCAAAGGGTGTGACCAAGTGACAGTGACTTACACAGTGACATTGGGCTCCCATGAGCTGTGCGGGCAGTCTGTGGTCAAAACTGTGTGTACATCCCTAGTGGGGATTGTTGTTGTATTGAACACTGCATGGTGTATTGATATGTGCTTGTGCATCCATGTCTTCCTCCTTATTCACAGGTACCTTCTTCATGTCTTCACAAGGCCGTCTCCTTTGCAGATGCAGTTCAAGTTGTATGCAGTACGCTGACACATTTGCCTGACAGCAACCCTCTGTAGTTGGAAGGGGTCGATGTGCTGGCTTATTCAGGTTGTAAGACTTGCACTACTTTGATTTTGTGCTGTCATATTTTGGCCCTGTTTCATCCTCTGTTGCTGTATTGTGTTGCTGGTAAGTATTTGTTCATGTGTGCTGTTTGTTATTGATTACTGGGAGCATATTGTCTGTGGCCTGTTTCCATTTGGGACAGTGCTCTTTGAGACACTTGTGTCATGTGCTGTGCATTCATTTGTTTGGTTTCACATTGCATGACATGCCATGGTGTGTTGGGTAGCTGAGATGGGGAGGGGTTGTGTGACATGGCACTATTTTCATGTTGTATTTTGCAAGGGGGTAGTCATTCATGCAGCATAAATGTGTGCCTTTTTGTGACACGGCATTGGTTGTCTTTCAGTAAGTAGGGATGCACACAATGTAACACTTCTAGATCACCAAACTCAGGCTGGTATGGTTGTGACAGTTGACTGTCCCTTATGTCATCATCATTGATTGTCAGCTGGTATGTGCCAGGGCTGTGTGCACTCCGCAGGGGTGTGATTTTAGCTGAAGTAATTAGCCACCAGGTGCGTACGGGCTGCCTCACCATGTGCCCTTTCCCCTCCCATGCGCAGCAGCCGTGCATGTGGTTGGGGATGTGGGGGCACCGCCATGTCCACCTGCAGGCCGCGGTGTGTTGCAACATTGTGCAGGACACATGCTGCCACTATGATCCTGCACACTGCTGGGGGCGCATGTAGCAGCTGCCCACCAGAGCGGTCAAGGGAGCGAAAGCGTGACTTGAGCACTCCGAATGTGCGCTCCACTATGCCCCGGGTTGCAATATGGGCTGTGTTGTATCTTACCTCGGGTGGTGTGGTGGGGTTCCGAATTGGCGTCATCATGTGGGTGCTCAGAGGGTAGGCACTGTCCCTTGGGGAGGTGATGATGTGTATCATTAGTGGGGTTGTGACATTACTCAGTATCTGACATGCATGCATGTGCAGAGGCATTTATACTCACCAAGCAGCCATGTATCGCCATGCCGCCCAGCTTCTAGGTCCCGGTTTAGGGGTGACATTCTGAAAATGAAACTGTCATGGGTGGACCCTGGATAGTTGACATATACTGAGGTGACGATTCCCTTGGCATCACATACTACCTGACGTTGATGGAATGCCAGTGCTTGCAGTTTCTATAGATGTACTCAGTTGCCCTGGGAGGACGTAGAGCCACATGGGTTCAATCAATGGCACTTAGCACTTTGGGGAAGTGTGCCACCCCGTAAAAGTCCTGGATGGCAGCCTGCCTTTCTGCAGGTTTTCTGGGCATGTATATGTGCCTGCGGACTGAAGAGCGTGCAGTCATGATGGCCAACACCTGGTGTAGGCAGCGTGACTGCGTGGCCTGTGACACCCCCCCCCCCCACTATGGAACTTGTCAGCTGAAATGAACCAGTGGCCAAGAAGTGCAGTACATTGAGCACCTTTTCCAAGGGGCTCAGTGCTTGGGAGCACAGGGTGGGTGATGTGAGGTCACCCTCCCACTCACTCACCAGGTTGAGTATTATGTGTGGTGGGAACCTGTACCTCCCATACACCTGGTAATCAGGCATCCCAAAAAGGCTGGTCCTGGGTGTAAAAATTCTGGGTCTGGCTATCCTCCTCCTCCTGCTGTGTCCCACGACCACTGCTGCGAGGAATGGTATATTCATCGTAGCGTCTGAGCTTGTTTGTTGTTTGCGCGCACTTTTATGCTGCGCGGGGCCGCGTATGCCTGCTTCCTGCTGGCGTACGTGTTTCCGGATTAGCGCATCTTTTTTGGCGCACGCGTTTCCCCTGTTCGATTCCATGAATACGTGTTGTAGGCGTGCATGTGGGCATTCCGCGCATTTGCCTCCTGTACTTCCCCCGTAACGCCCACATTTTCACACGTTGTTCCCCATTCTGCGTGTTACGCCCCGTGTTACGCCTACTTTTCTTGTGTGCGCCACGCTATGTGCGCTTTCGCTGTGCGCATAACGCACGCCGTTTGATGACGTGTGCTCCCTTGTGCACCACGCAGGATTTTAGTGCACATCCCAGGATTTACACGCGCACGGACTTGCATCAATCGATGTGCGCGGCTTTCACATGCTTGCTCAGCGATTTTCGCACTTGCGCTGCGATTCGCACGCTTTCGCACACTTGCACGGCGCACAATAATTCCATGAATCGGCCTCAAAATCTATACAGTAAGTACCTGATCAGTGTACAAAGATTTGCCAATCTGATATAAGAGAAAACAGATCCTACTGAAGATGCAGTGAAAAACAAAGGAAGCATGAGAAAGCAACAGAGCCCAAAAAAATCTCTCAAACATTTTAAAAAAGCTTGAACTTTTTCCTGCGCTTTCCCCTAATTATATTCGATCAGCCAGCTGCTGTAATAGCATATTTGTGGGAGGTTTCCCTAAATAATATATAATTCTAAAACCAGCAGTCACCTGATTGTCACTAGACACGTACCAGGGTGATTATCTGATCTCAGTGGCACGTCATCCTGTTGCAGCAAAAATGCGTCAGAAATGTTCAGAAACCGCCATGAAGGATGGACTATTAAACTAAACAAGTGCAAAATAGTCACCTTTCTTAAAGACATGAATTCCGATAACACAATGTAAAACGATAGTAATAATGTATTCCCAACATCGTGAGAGCGTAAATCCACAAAAATAAAAAGGAAAAGGAAAATAATCAAGTGTTCCCACTATTGCGCCACATCACATGTACAAAGCTAAACCTTTTTCTTCATCAGTCATGTGTTATGCCCTCAATATGTCATGGTACTTCGTTTTTTTCACTTAAGATCTCATCATATGAGATCAGAATGTTATGACCTCAGTAACAATTGTTTAAATGTTAACTGACAAATAAGACATGACCGTTCATTCAACAAAGGTCATTCTATTGAAAACGAATGTGTAGGTGAATTAGACAATCCATGGTTGCCTTAAAAAGATAACAGACATACTAAAATGTATACCTCACATTATTTTTGTAAATGGTCTTATCACTGTTGATGCATGACCCACTTTCTCACAATGTGTACCTAACCGACACAATGTGTACCATAAATATTTGTCTTCCCAAAATACAAAATTGGTAAAACTGAACCATATAGACTTCTTTTCATGATGAAATATATTGTTTAAATTAAACAATTTGGACAGAATTCGACATTCATTCCCCTCGGGTTCAGAGTGTCAAGCATGTAAATCCGTTGGAGTATCTTTTTCATCAAATCACCACCTCCCACAGATGCACGTACCACCTCCATAATGATAAACCACATCTGTGCCACATTGTGTCCCTTCTCTTCATTGTGAATGAGGGAATGTGCCCTATAAAAAGCTTCTGGGGATGTGTTTGTAACTGGCCTAAGTCACTGTACTTCGGATTGTTTTTGGTTGCTGGTGGGTGAATTCTAGCCCATATAATGTAGCATGCAATAATGAATCGATGCATAGTAGTTCAGGAACTTCAGGATAATCTTCATGTCATATAAGTGAATCCCCAAGTTAAATATCATGTGGTATGTATAACTCGCTCGATGCACCAGTTCCTTCTCTGCTTGGATAATCGCAGGTCTGTTATGTCAATAATGAGTAGTTAGTTGCTCATAGATTGAGGTTCTCTAACATGATGATTTATATTCAATGATGTCTGGAGGTGCATGTTCAAGTTGAGGAAGTTGAAAAGACAATGGGCCTCATTCCGAGTTGGGCGGTAAGGGTTAACGGTCACCGGTAAGGAGACCAGTGTCGTTAAACCCTTACAGCCCAATTCCGAGTCCCTCAGCGGGACCCGCAAAGGCCATCTGGTCTGACCACACGTCCTTTGCGGGTCCCGCTAAGGGACCAGGGCGCTAATAACAGGCCCGTAATTTACCGGCCCATAATTAGCGCCTTCCCCATTACCATTGAGCCCTATGGGGGATCAAATGGGAATGGGGAATGGTTGGTTGAATGGGAACTTACCGGGTCCGCACAGGTCGGAATGTCCGGTAAGTCCCCATTCACCCAGACCGGACACGGACCTGGGTTTGGAGGCAGCCATGGCGGAAATAGCGCTCGGAATGAGGAATGAGGCCCAATGTCCTTTGCCACATTGATGTTCCTAACAGATGACCACCTCTATTACGGTATATGTTACATTTTATGAATATGTGCTTGAAAGATGACATAGCTTGACACTATATGGGGTCATAGTAAGTAGAAAGGACCACCAATGTTAGAATTTACATGCTTTTGGGTCCCCTCCTAGCAATTTTCCTCATTTGAAAGGCATAGTGTAATTGTGAAGTCGAAAAAAAGGCCATATCACCTTTAATCTTACTGTTGCTTGCACCCCATGTTGCTAAATCATAAATAACTGCAAAGTTTGCTTGCAAGTGGTTATTATTAATCTATTCCTATGGAATTTACGTGCAATTTAGCAGGTACAAATGCAAGGCAAATTAGGATTGGGCTCATCTCAGGATGCTCAGTCCAGTTGAATTCCTAGTTGATGTGCCTTCTGCATGAGACCACAAGCTATGCCAGACATGTTAACCCTCATTAGGCATCAACAGTGGCAGTCTGCATAAGGCAAACTTGGGACTGAACACTGCTGGGAGATGGATGGAAACGTTGTGAATTATCCATTACCAGGAACAATTGCCCTGTTTAGCTTTACAAATCATAGCTTTTCAGGTGACAGTTCCATGACATAGAGGGAAAGACAGAGAGAAATGAAACAAGTCCAAAAGTGACAATCCGGTGCAAACTTCAATATATTTGTGGTTTAAGATTCCTTTGGTAATCTTGCCTCTGGTGGCTGTTTCAAAAACATTATGATTTCAGTGAGATCCCACCAGTGAATGGTGAATAGTACAGCTCATTAATAAGAACGAATTTGTGAAGTAAATCATTCTTATAGTCATGGTGATTGATCAGCAGCTAATAATACAATGGGCCGATTCATGGAATCGGGTGCAGAAATGGCACAAGGGTCGCATGACGAGAAATACGCTGCGCGATCCGTTGGCTTAGAAAAAAAAGTGCCCTCCCTGCGTATTCATGGATTCAAAGGCGCATTACTAGCCATCACGCAAGTAAAAACAAGCTACACAAGGAATGCCCCCACAACACCAGGGGCGTAGAAGACACATAAAATCTGTGGGGGACAGGGGACACCTCAGGGACTTTGCTAAAGACACACAACACAGAGTAAAATGATCTGTTAATTTATTTGCAGTGAGTGAGGATCACGCACAGTTGCTAAAGAAAACACATTATTTGTGCACGCTCTGTACGCATGAAATCTTCTTTTGCAATTGTTTGTATGTCAACCAGATCCATTATATCTTGGTGTATATTTCACACATAAACATGATTGAGTCTAATGTGTACTGTGAATATTGGCAAGGTGGCACAAGACAGACACACAAGACAGACACCCAGAAATTTCAGATGCAAGCGATACAAAAGACAGACAAATGAGAGTTTTAACATGATAATACCCACAGTAGAAACACAGGTGTTTTGAGTGCCAAAGATTAATCACGTTTGCAACAGCAGTGTGTTTTTAATCAGAGCACATGCAAATTGCACATGGGATAAAGTATATTGCAGTCACCCACCGAGGAGAGCGATGACCACATACAGGAACGAAGCTGAAGCTCGCATCAAGGTCAAGAAACATACCCTATACTATACTTTTGTGTGTCGTAGCAGAGTAACAACCGCTTAAAATGCATGGTCATCCCACTATCTGCTTTAATATTTCCAAGCAAATTCAAATAGAGAATCTGGCAGAGAGAGCCAGAGCACATTGGAGGGAGGAGGGGCAGATCTGTCTTGCCTTGTTTAGTCCAGTCTGCATGAACACCCAAAACTGTGAGAGGTAATATAGGAAGACAAAGGGAGAGCCTCAACAGGAATGCAGGGTAATCCACACAGAGTGAATGTAACACAGCATGAGAACCTACCTGTGTGTCCCCCAGAGGCGACGTCCCCACATCAAGGCACTCAGGTGAAAACTGTGCTTGTGAAATGCTCACCCAAAGCTGCTTCATGTCATTACAGGAAATAGGAGCGTGTAATTAATGAACTATTGCTTTCAAGCAAACACATATTCTTTCAGCAGAGGTGACACACCCAGCACATGCTGAACCCCAAAAGCAGAGGAATGCCAGTGTTCTAAGGATTTAATCAGTCTGGGCTGGAAGTGGGTAGCATTGCGAGGGCACTCCTAGAATCTTCCATTCAGGCAAGGAATGGTTTAGTGCCACTGTCAGGGATTATTCCACTGAGCAATTCCAGAAAGTGTGGCATAGCCTGTGAAAGCTTACATGCTACAGTGAAAAATTGTACTGCGTAGCGCCGTAAGCTTCAGATTAAGGGTGGCAGTTCTGCCAGGTTGCAGAACACACGTGCCTCTGTTCTCTTTCTCCATTTAAAATACTTAAAAAGAGTTTCTAGTCCTAACATTTATTATTTTCAACATCCCTCCAGCTAGAAGTTCCCTTCCACCAATGTGCCTTGATTACAAAGGTGGGTAACCTCCAATTCTCTCCCAAATTTCCACCATTGGCGATTCCTATTGTTGACCATTAATGGGTAGAACAAGAGACATGGGCGGTTCTGAGCCTTTGAAGCCTGGACATTTTCTAGGCCCCCTTTATGCATGTGTATTAGTTAGGGGCTGGTGGCAGGCTTTTGACAGGTGGTGCACATGCACACCAAAGAATGTAAGGGGTGCAAACCAGTTGGATGCCGTGAGATTATCAGCTGGCCTCTTTGCCTTGGCAGTTTCACAGGTGTTGAAAAGACACACAGAGCACCTCTTAAGCCAGTGGCCAGTGCTAAGCTTTTCAGTAATCATCCAAATAACACACCTCCCCTAATGCCTGCACTGTGCTACAGTTCCCCTATTACGTTTCAGGTGAGCTGCAGGTTGACCGGGTCATGGTGACACGATCCCTGATGTGGCATGGGGCCAGAGTGGGTTACAGTATGAGTATGACTGTTCTCCTTGCAGGCAGCTGACCCATCACCCCACCCAAAAGCAGAGGGGGCGTGAGAAAAAAGGCAGCATAGAAGAAAACTGTGACAGAGAAGGCCAGGAGACACATAGGCAAATGTGGAAGAAATAAAAAGCAGTTTCTATATTTTTAAAGGTGGCTCCAAATTAAACACATGTCCACCTATTCAAGGAACAACCACTGACCTCTGCTCACACCCGAATCCCTGCTACAGGCATACCCCTGCCCACACCAGAACCCCTGCTGCAGGGCTACCTCTGTCAACATCAGAATCCCTGCAGCAGGCCTACCTCTGCCCACATAAGAATCCCTGCTGCAGGCCTACATCTGCCCAAATCAGAATCTCTAATGCAGGCCTACACTGATGCCCACATCAGAATCTCTGCTGAAGGCCCTCCTCTGCCCACGCCAGACTCTCTGTTACATGTCTACCTCTACCCATATTGACCAGCCTAGAACCGCCAGGCCTAACCTTTCCCATATCTATTAAGCCTAGAACCTACGCAGCCTAGCTTTGACTGAATGGCATATTTCCGGTGCATTTAGAGCACTGAGCTCCCCACCTACCCATTTCTGAGTATCCATAATGCACCTTTTGTCCACCTTACACAATACTTGCCAGCCCATGCCTGAGGGCCCTTCTCTCCTGTCTCCTTTCGCTTACTACCTGACCATTCCTGAAAGACACCCATGGCAAAGTCCATGCTCCTGACTCCATGGGCCCATCCATTCCTGACAACAGTTCAAGCTCACCTGGGAAACATTCTGGCCAACATCTGCGAGCACCCCAACCCCCACAGTCCATTCACACACTACGAGTCCATGCCTGGGAACATAATCGGCCAATACAAGAAACTACCTCAACACACATGGCACATTGCTAAATAAATAGATAAATAAATATAATATATATATATATATATTCAGTAAAAAAAACGTTGTTAAAGGGACTTTGTGGTTAAATTGTGCTACCAAAAATCAATGAAATTCAGTAAAAAAACGTTAAAGGGACGTTATGTTTTCAAGTAAAACCAAAAAAAACCCTGAAATACGCCAGTTTTGGTAAGCTATGCAACCATAACTCACGCCACCCCTGTGCATTGCTAAGACTAACACCCAGGACATCAAAGATGACATCACAAATGTCATTGATGACATCACCGATGACATCACATGTCTAACTCGCTGTTTTTTTCTTTTAGTGATATATCTTAGACAGTAATAGTTAGGAACAAAGAAATCAAAAAGTGCTATATTTGTAGACTTATATTTCAAATGTGTCCTTACAATAATTCACTTAGGGTCCACTCACAGCATATGAAATATATACATAAGAAAAATACACACTTAAAAGATAGCAATATAGCAATGCTTTCTGTGTATCAAGATAATCAGAAAGGTTATCAACACTTTCTTATTGTTCTGTTGTTTTTTTTATTACTGTACTTTCTCTGGATGTGTTCATATTTGTGTTTGTGCTACTTTTTTAGGTGTAGTCACATCATGTGATATTTGTACATAGGGAAGTACTAGGTTTGAAGCAGAGCATTCTTTTCTGTGCATAAAGATAATCAATTCGGTTGTGAACACTTTCTGCTTCTACTGTTGCTTTTTTGCGTACTTCACTTTCTCTATACATATGTATATTTGTATGTGTTGTTGTGTCATTCTGTTTTGTATGTAGTAATGAAATGATGTAGTCAGTGGTTTTATTAGCTACTTATTACATGTTGCACAGTACAGAAAACTATAGTAAGAAAGCATTTATTATTTCACTATTCAACATCGGAAAATTATGAATATTGCACTTCCATCATGTATGCTGCACACAGTCCACATATTTATACATGAATAGCTTAGTATATTCTTAAGAACTTCATAATAGAATGCTATTTATATCAATGCATTGTCTAATGCACAACATAGCTCAAGATCTCTATTCCAATGATTTGTAACACTTTTTCTGTCAACATTATAATAAGAATCCCTTATACAGAGTTTTTATAAAAAAGTAAATACACATGAGATGTTATCAGTGATGACAATAATGACATTTGTGATGTCATCTTTGATGTCCTGGGTGTTAGTCTTAACAATGCACAGTGGTGGCGTGAGTTATGGTTGCATAGCTTACCATTCATAACTGGCAAATTTCAGGGGTTTTTTGGTTTTACTTGGGACATAACATCCCTTTAACAAAGTTTTTTTTACTGATTTTCGTAGGTTTTTAGTAGCGCAACTTAACCATAAAGTCCCTTTAACAACGTTTTTTTTACTGAATTGCATAGGTTTTTAGTAACGCAACGTAACCATATGTCCCTTTGTCAAAGTTTTTTTTTTTCCTGAATACACATATACATAGTGTGAATTTGATAGATGTTTACTAGGATTCCCTTGCTTTATATACATATAACATGCTGAACCCCCTGCTAGGGATGTTTATGTCCGCGGACTGTGCCAATGTCCGCGGATGGACGCGGACAACATCAACACTACCCAAAAACTCAGTGGGTATCTTACATTTTTCTATCATGCTATAGAAACACAGAAAAAGTTCAAAAAGCAGCACATAAACACATTACATGTAATAATAAATAAGAAATGGAATCTATATATGTAACACATCAACCATCTAGTTAAATACCATATGTACTAAAATGGAATATACCACAACCAAAAAGATATGCCTCAAACATAATTACCTGACAGAAAGTTCACAGCTAAGAGCAACAGCAGACCTAAACAACAGTAAGAACACAATTTACCAGAAACTTGTGAGTAAACTTCATTTTTCTTATATATTTCTAAACTTTCTGTATTTGGTACACTAAAAGTAACATTTTTTTTTTTACACAGAAATGTCCAGTACTTTGGAATGGCTTGAGGACAATTTCCCACATGAGGAAATGTCTGAAGACAGTGATACTAATGGTAGACACTTCTCTATATAAGTAAAGTAATAACCATTACTTTATGTGTACTTAACATATATATATATTGTTTTAACAGATCATACAAACATTGAAAATAATACACCAAAAGAGACATTAGAAAATACTCTGCAGGGCCTGGAACAAAAAATGTGCATGCTTATGGAAAATTTCAATCTTTTGTAACATTTTGTGGAGGACCACATAAAAGAAATAAATAAATATCATTGTCCCATATACACCTGTTCCCCCTCTCCCTGTCCCAGTCAACCATCCCCAAACCCCTAACACCAGGAAAAACGTTTTGATGAGACATCCATCCCTTCATCCCCTCCCATCCATCCTCTCCAAACCCCTAATTCCCCTTTGTTTGTGTCAGGTTCTGCTTCCCCGTCTCTATCATAAATGTTATATCTGTATATAATAAAAAAATAATATGTGTGTTTTAATTCAGTCCTTTTTGTCTTATTTTTTTTGAAAAGGCAGTTTAGGTGACCGCGGCTAGCGCGGGTGTCCAGAATGTCCGTAATTAACCAAAATGGGGGTGTCCTGAGGACACTATACCTCTCTGTACTGCCACAAGCAAAATAGAACTGTTCTTAGAACACTTTTGGTGTCCGGAATGTCCACAATTAACCAAAATGGAGGTGTCCTAAGGACACTATACCTGTTCGTACTGTCCGCAAGCAACATGGAACTGTTCTTAGAACACAATCGGTGCCTGGAATGTCCGCAATTAACCAAAATGGAGGTGTCCTAAGGACACTATATCTGTCCATACTGTCCGCAAGCAACATGGAATTGTTCTTAGAACACATTGGGTGTCTGAAATGTTCACAATTAACCCAAATGGAGGTGTTCTTAGGACAATTTGCCTGTCCGTACTGTCTGTAGAACATCTATGCACATGTGCACCACACCCATAAGTCCTATGAACATCGGGCCTGTACGTAACTGTCCGTATTACTTGTGTTGCACTTTTAATTAGTTTGAGGACCCGAACACGGTCCGTAGAACACCCGCGCACATGCGCACGACCGTTCATGTGCATTTGGTGACCTGCGGAAACCAGTTCCCTTCGCGGACGTGTTCGCAACGTCATCATGTGACCGCACCCACACTGAGTATGTGTTCTGAATTTGCGGACATTGTTCGGGACCGCAACCATTTTAAAAGTACTTTTTGGGGAAATCCAAAGAATTTTACAGTAAATATTCACCATTGCACATATCCCAGACAATGACCCTGACTTTCTACATACTTTTTGGAACTTTTTGAGCCTTTTTGGGGTGTTCAATCTGTCCGTGGACAGCGCAGCTGTCCGCAGAGCGCGCACCAGCACCCCTATAAAAGGCCACACCCCAGAGCTGATCTTTATTCTGTCTTCCTAATATTAAAGATTACCTGCTTTTGCTGAAACCTGATGGCATCCATGGATGCTGTTGTTCCACCTGGTGCTACATCTGCCTCAGCACAACCCCCACCCCCTCCACCACCACCACCTTCCCAAGGGCCTGAAGAGGGGAACAGGTGTGAGGATGTAGAGGAGGATGAAGAGGATCGGGTAGTGGAAGTCCCTACTACCAGCACCTGCCGTGAGTCTTGGGTGTGGCAGTTGTTTACCATTCAGGGTGGAGTGCCAAAAGCGCGTGCAAACAGGGTCACCTGCAATCAGTGCCACATGGTGTTGTGGGAGGCCCGGATCGTACAGCTTTGGTACAACATCTATGAAGCAACACCTAAGTTCGTTCCAAGGTTGTACCTTGTGATCAACGTAGTAGGTTGAGTTCCTCTACCACATCCTCCTTTTCTGCTCCTGTCACCACAAGAGACACTCCTGTGTGGACAGCGCATCCCTTCAGCTGCCTCACAGGCCATTCACGATGCTGTTAACCCTTACCTTTCAAGGGTCACAATATTGTATATGTACTGCGACACAGTACTCTGCAGGGGGGAGAGTCTTCGGAGTGCTTACGAAACTACAGTCAAGGAGCATGAGAAGGTCTGCCCACTACCTAAATAAGCCCCACCCTACATCTTCCTCTCCCCACCTGCCCTTTCTTATCCCCGTGGTCGGTGTCCCTTCCTTACCCTCCTTTCCCCTCCTCTCCTAGTGTGTCTTGTGTAAAAAAACAAAAAAACAATAAAAAATACGTCTCTTTTCAGAGCCACCTTTCACAGTCTAAAAATAGAAGTGACAAATATATAGTGCAGGGCTCTGTGCATTTTTTAGAAGTCCGCGGGACAGTTTGCGGACATATAACATTTTGGGGTGCTGCCCTATCATAACCATTGCACTTTTCTCTGGGAGAGCCGTTTGGTGGTGCTTGTTTGTGTTTGAAAAACTTCAAATGGTCAACACCTACTGCAAAATCGATGGCTGTAATTCCAAAAAAGGTTGTAATGCATTACGTACATTTCTCAAAAAAATCTGATTGCCAGCATAAGAAAGATGAACTCATCTATGCGAAAAAGGTATGTGCTACAAAACATAATATTTTATGTGAAAAGAGGACATGCCAACATCTCTTAGAAAGGCACAAACAGCCTTATTTACATTGCGTCGTGCTTTCTCCATTTGTGGACCAAATGAAGAAGAACACAGCCACATTTGTCTCTGTGTAATACGAGAAAAAATTACTTGGGAATTTGGAAACATGTCCATGACCTTCCCAAGTCCTTCTTTCATTGTAAATTGCAAAGAAATTCCAGACACATGTCCTAAACTGTTCCCTCCACAATTAATTATAATTATGTCTGGATGATGATTTGTCTCCAAACTAGCACAGAGAGGTACCAAGCCCAGCCACTTCATTCCACGCACGCCATGCCAGTGCACTTCCACATGAGGGAATCCAAGATCTGAAGCTACTCCACAGCGTTCTGCATGCACTTCCAACTAATGTATCCATGAGTCTCCCAAAATCCATATAAACTGTTTTCTGAAACAAACAGCCATAGCTGTTCTTCTCTCAGAAAAAATACTTTCTGACAAACTATCCTTACACAACACACCCAGTAAACTTTACTGACCAATCCCTTTTTTTTCTTGTTCTCATCTGCATGCCTCTCCACCCCAAAATCCCCATATTTAATACCACCATGTCCGAGGGCATATCGAAACATTTGAGCGTTTTTGATTTAAATTTAAAAAGTGTGCCCTTTGAGGTTGGCTCTGAAAAGAGCCGTTTTTTTTTTTTGGTTTTTTTGCAGATGCTTGACAGACACCTATTATTTTAGATATATTTTTTTCTTACTTTACTTCTAAAATCTTCACATTACCTTCTCCAAAGCAACCCTTACATTCCAAAACAGCATGGCATTTCCCATAAAAGATAAAGAAATGCCATCTTCTTTAAAATAAACAGCATTACTGTAATCAATATTATCATTATTACAGAAGGACGTACCAGCTCTAAGTATGAAAGCACACATGCCTTGGTTTATTGCACACCTAGAAATGTTTTGCTGAGTAAAAAAAACAAAACTATTGTCCCAAATTGCCCTGGGTACTAATCAAGAAAAAATAAGTTTGGCATTTGGAAGGATGTTCATTATTGCTTGAACCAAGTGTTCCAAATCTGCCAACAAAGTAGAGGCACTGACATAGCCCAAATGGAAAGCACCATAGTGCAAAACTACCACATGGGGACTGTTCATCCTGCATATATCTTCCCAAACTTGTACAATTCCCTGTACATTGCAATCAGGCACAGTGCTCCACAAGACCTACACTCCTTTAACATCAAAATTGTTTGCCACATGCCTACATTGAACATACTGCTGAAAACCATGCACAAACATATCCCCAAGCACCAACACCCTGCCTTTCTCGACCTCTGCCATCTTCACTACGCACTGGGCCTCATCACGACTTCAGCGGTAACCTTTAAATCCAGCGGTAGCGGTATTACCACCTGATTTAAGGGTCCGCAAAGCAGGACTTCGGCGGATTTCTCCCCAGCTCTGAGCTGGGAGGAAATCCGCCGAAAATGTGCGTTATTACCGCCGGCGGGATTTCCCACCGGCGGTATTCGCGCGAAATTTCCCCATTGAGCCCAATGGGGAATGGGGCATTCCCGAATGGGCTCAATGGGGAATGGGGATTGATATTACCGCTGAACTCGTGATCCGGCACTATTAGCGCTGGGAAGTTCGGCAGTAGGGCTAATACCGCCCGCGCTAATAGTGTTACCGTTACCGCCCAAGTCGTGATGAGGCCCACAGTCTCTTTCAACACAAATCCACAACCTCAACATCTGATTGGCTGATCCCTACAGTCCCCTTTCCATGCTGGATTTGCAGGAAAACCCTGGATGTGGAACGCCCTGTCTGCGTAAAGCGGCATTGTCCGCGGACCGCGGAACTCTTAGAAAGCCCTTCTACCCTTTCCACTTCACTCTCTGTACCATTCCCTCATTGGATACAGCTAAGCAGTAACACAACCATCCACCAATCACATCCAAGACCTCTACATCTAACTCCATCATCAGAGTTCAGCACTTCAAATGTACTGTTGATCACTCTGAGTACATATCTCATATAATTGGAAAGCACCTGCTACAAAAACTAATGTACAAGTCTCCAAGATTTCTACTTGCAGCTACAGGCATATCACATGCAAGAATACAAAGTACAGGTATGCATATTTTCTGCACAGAACATGAACAACTCTTATGAATGCATATAAACTGCCACTTAACCTGTATAACCTATAAAAAACACTTACTGTCATTTTTCCCATCTGCTATAATCAACTCTCACTTCCAAACCTGTCTGCTATCTATTTTTTTTTACACACACAGCTATCTAAATAATTATAATATAAAAAAATGGGAGAAATAACAATATAATTATGGAAAAACACCTAGAAGTGCATTATACAATCAAACACAGTCAGGATAAGATTATACATCTTCATGCACTCACACAGATAGACAGTGTCATTGAAAAGCTCCCAGCTGAAATAACACCACTGCCTATAAATTAAATTCTTCTACTTTATTACCCATACCTTCACAAATACATAAAATCCATGCTTCTCTATACAATTTCTTCCATTTCCCTTATAAAAATTGCAAAATAAGTATATTATCATTTCTTCTATTTCCTAACATTCAATAACACAGCCTTAAAAAACCAAGTGATTTTCATACACTTAGTATTCTACTCATTTGCAAAGCATATTGAACTAACATATTGTAAGTAAAATATAAAGCCTGCACTTAGTCAAAGGAAACTGCATTCACACACTTTGTTTTCTTATCAAACAAGAATACTAAAAAAACATAAAAATAAATGTCTAAATTAACATCAGTGCTATAAACACACAAAATTACTAACTTCTTTATTTTACAATTGCAGTGAAGACAACTCTCCTGAAAAGCAGCAACATCTGAAGTACAAACAACAACTCAGAAGAAACCTGCTCATTCCAAACAAAAAAGAAAGTACAATACTACCACAAAATTCTTACTGTTACTCAAACTCACTGTGCAGTTGATTCATTGGATTTGTGGGCCAAAAAACAGAGATGTGTACACCATTCTGCCCACAAATCCCCATTTGTTAATCAGGGATTAACAGGCAGAATAGCACACACATCCCCATTTTCTGATGCACAAATAACATAACTCAGCCCCTAGAATGTTAGTATTACAGAAAAAAGAAATGTTTTAATTCTATACCATTAGATTTAGTATTAGTACTTCTCCTCACCACTAGCTTACTTTGTACTTTCATCTGACCCCACGTATAGTAACACACAAATACAAGAATAGCCTTCCCAACTAGTTGTATCTGCCCAATGCACAATCACACACCACCACATACATCCTTACCATCATACTCACACACTCATGCATACCGAACACATACATTGCAGAACAGCCCAACCCATACTTTCCTTTTTTTTAACAGACCCCAAAGAATGCCTACCAAGAACCAAGTCTGTAGAAAGCAACACAGAAGTAGAGCAAATGAAAATAAAAGTGTCCAAAATAAGCATCCATCTCTAGCAGAATCTGTACAAAAAGTTCAAACAAAAGATCTAATAGAGTCATTAAGCGAAACAAAACAAGCTTCCAGTACAAAAACTTTCCCTCCTCTTTCAAAATCTAAAACAAAACAAAAAGTGATTAACAACAATTCAGCTACCACTACTGCTAATACTGCTTCGATAAATCTTGATCTAGTGGCAAGTAACCATACCAAAAAAGTATATTAGAAAGAATGTTCCGCCACAGAGTCCTTCAAAATCTTATAAAAACAGGAGAGAAATCATGCACAACGCTTAAAAACCTACCGTAGAAAATTAATTTTAGAAGCTTTGATAGACAGTGCAATCCTTCTCAAAAGGAAGTTATTTATTTTAGTGTTAAACAGAATGAAACCACTAACAAAACTAATGACTAAATTACTAAAAAGACTTCTAAATAAACAGAATGTCAACAAAAATAATTTCTTAAATATCTGTGGAGGTGAATGGAGTCACACCACCAGCACAGAACCACATTTCAATGAAGAAGCATACAAACAAAAGCAAACAAACTTAATTGCCATACATAGCAGTGTAAGAGGCTATGAAAAACTTAATAATACCATTATGGAACAAGAAATACTGGTTACAAAAATGTCCCCAGAAAATTCAGTATCACCTCTCCATTCAACTGAACCAGAACATCCAGTATACAAATGGCTGTGCACGTCAATGTGTAACATTGCCAACAAATCTTTCAAATGTTTACGCCAGAACCTTAATCAATATGTGAAAGGCAAAGACAAAATGAAACTACTACAAAATATGGATACATGTTCAGTGCGCAAACACACAGGACTACGAGGACATTCATTAGCCTGCATTTCAGGACCTATTTGCAAAAGCACCTTCCTTCATATCAAAATGATATCAACACATCATTCAACTATAGAAAATCTAGTCTATAAACTGTACTATGCTAAACGTCCTGCTTTAGCACTAGCCAATTTAAACAACAATCTTCTACATGGTACTACCAAAGCCCTACTTGAAGAAATAGAGCACATCCAGAGAAAATATTGTTAAGTGAAAGGCACTTACAAAATTCAATACCTTTACAATGGAATAGCAACAATTGTACAGATGGCAACCTTCTACTACACACATACAAAAAAGAAAATCTAAAATGTAAAAGTACATCCGCTGAAGTACCAAACCATGTGTGTGTGTGTTGCTGCAGAACTTTTTATAAAAGTAACACAAAAATGGAGACGTAACATACAAAATAGAAGACAATCAAGATCACAAATGGTTTGAATTAGCTTTGTACCTTATAGCAGAAAACAAATATGAAATAAATGACGCCTCAATGCTTTGCACTTACTGCACTACAAAACTACAACCAGACTCCTTCACGTGCTATCAAAAATAACTTGGAAACATTACCATTACCAAAACCCCTGCAACAACTCAATTTATATGAGAGCACCATAATTCAAACAGTTCACCCATTTCAAGCAATAATACGCCTTCAACCAAAACCAGCAAAATTACCTCCCTCTGAATTAGTGAAAGGCATTTGTGGCAAAATAGTTTATTTACTATTAGATCTGAAAGAAAATATGAACACTCTGGGAGTACAACATCCAACAGAACAAACTTTAATTGTCTAAGTAAATGGTGTACCTACAAAAGACAAAAATAAATTGGCAACGACTCGTAGACTTACATAAAGTTAGACAAGCCTTGCAATATCTAAAAGACAATAATGAATACTACAAATAAAAGAATATTGAAGAAAACTTGAAGGAAACCACTAAAATAATTCAAGAGTTACCAGAAACGGGTCCATTTGAACTTCTAGATCCTGCTACACTATCCAATATTTTAGACCATTATACAATTCATCTATTACACTCTAGTGACACCATAGATGATGCACTAGAAACGTACCAAATGCAACAAACCAAAAGATCACCAATTATCATATGGGAAAAAAGTATAGAAGCACGTGCTTTTCCTCTACTCATTCATACTGGAAAAGGAGGAACATACGATGATAGACCCATTCAGAAGACAGCATCAGAATAACGTTTGTTATGAATGTATATTGAAGATCCCAGATTTAGACAAAATGTGGAATACATATTCCACCTACTCTTTGAAAGTGAACTAGCAACTCTATGCTACGGAGTTGCACACACATTAAAATCAGATACTCAATTTCAAAATATGTCAGCTATGCAATTACTACAAAAAGTGCAAGAAAAAGATGAGTTTCTACAATCAAGCATAACAAATCTGTTAGCAAACATGCGTGGTAATAAAGAGTACTGGTTCAGACGTCACAGAGATGTACGTTGTATGATAAGAAAACTTGGCCCGCCCACTTGGTTTGTTAGATCAAGTTGTGCAGAATATGCATGGGAAGGTTTACATGATTTCCTACGCATAGCAAACAAAAACAAACAAAACATAGATATACTAACACCTGGAGAACTTTGCTCTCTAGATCCTGTTAATGTTTCAAGATATTTCCATCATCGCTTCATTGCTATGCTACACTTCATTTGTAATAAAACTGTTCCTCCCCTTGGAGAAGTGCAACACTTCTTTTGGAGAAAAGAATACCAAGCCAGAGGAGCACCACATATCCACATGCTTTTATGGATTAAAGGTGCTCCTAAATTTGGTCAGGACAGTAATGCCAATGTTTTGCAGTTCATCCAAAAATATGTCACTTGTGAAATCCCTTCACAAACGAGACATAGTGACCTTCATTCACATATTGTACAATTTCAAAGACACAAATGTGGCAAATATTGTCATCTCAAATACAAAAACAAAGGGAAATACTACACAAAAGGGCAATTGGTTTCCCTAGACCAGTTACAGAGACAGGTGAAGTGAACAATGTCATGTCTTCAGTTAGACATAGTGTTAAAGTTAAATCACCTAAGAACACATATTACATAAAAAGAACAGAAGAAGCAAAATATATAAGTGATTGCAATGCAATCATTGCCCTCTTATGGAATGCAAACATAGATGTGCAGTACATTGCAGACAATTCCACTGCAGTTGCACAGTATGTCACAGCCTACTTAACCAAAGCAGAAACAACAGAGCTGCAAGACCTCTGAAAGCACCTATCATTGGACAAAACAATGTCTCAGAAATTGTACAGTTTAGGCATAGATATGCTCTCCCATAGAGAATGTGGCTGCTATGAAGCTGCAGATCGTTTAACTGGTATTGCTTTATGTGGAAAATCTGAAAATCTAGCATGGCTAAGTCTTGGTCCTGCTAAATCTAGAAAAAGAGTTTTCAAATCATACGACAACATAGAAACAATAGCCAAAAATGATCCCAACAGCCAAGACATTTTGAAAAACAATTTACTAGACATGTACTACCCAAACAGAAGTACCACTTTGGAAACCATATGTCTATACCACATAGCCCAAAACTTCACATACAAAAATAATATAAAACCCAATGAAAACAAAGGTAGATACAGAGTGACAAATTGTGAAGGCAGCTTAGTGAAACTTTGATTGATATTTTATTTCTATCGCGCTCGTACACAAGTGTTTCAGAGCGCGACAAGGCAAGGGAGGGGAACAGGCGATTTTACTAGGCCCAGTGACATTGAAAACGCGCAAGTGCATGGAGAGGGGGGAGGGGAAAAGTGCATGGAAGGGGCGAGAGGTGGAAAGTGCGAAGCAGATGAGAAACAGATAAATAACAATACATAAATAATAAAGGCAACAAACAGTGGTAATGCAGCCAGCAATTTGCAAGTGCTAGGTTTAAGGCAGCAGACAGGGTAGGTCTGATAAGTGCAGGAAGAAAAAGGGGGGGTGTATGGGTACAGATACAGACCCCAGTGCAAGGGGTGGCCCGGCGGCAGTGCGGGAGGGTGGCAGGATGAGCAGGTACCTGGGCCCAAAAGACAGAGGGTGGCCAGGTGCACAGTGCCAAGAGAGAACAGATCAGCAGGGGAGAGGGGGAGCGAAGGTTGAAGAAAAGAGGAAGGTCTTGAGGTGCTTCCGGGACCGGAGATGGTTCTCCTCAAGTTTTAGAGTGGCAGGGAGGCTGTTCCAGAGAGAGGCCCCAGCCGAAGACAGACATCTACCCCCAGTTTGTTTCTTAGAAAAACGACTGACCCTGAGTGAGTTGGAGGTAGAGGAGTGAAGAGCTCGAGAGGGGAGGTATTTGCGGAGGGATAGCTGAAGGTATTTTGGACCCAGGCCCCAGAAAGCCTTGTGGACAATGCAGATGGTTTTGAATTTAATCCTTGCATTCACTGGGAGCCAGTGGAGAGATTTCAGAGCTGGAGAGATACGATCCCAGCGCTTGAGGCCAAGGACAAGTCTCGCAGTCCTGTTCTAGATTAGTTCCAGAGGGCGGAAAGTAGAGGCAGGTAGATTTAGAAAGAGGCTAGAGAGAACCAGAGCTTGAGATACCATGAGCTTCTGGGGGAAGGAGAGGAAAGGCAGAGTACCTCTGAGGAGGTGCAGTCGGAAATGTGACTTTTTAGAGACCTCAGAGATGTGGGCGGAGAAGGAAAGGGTGGAGTCAAAGATGACTCGAGGTTCTTAGCCTCGCAGGTGGGGGTAGGAGGAGGGCCAAGGGAGGCCGGCCAGAGAGTGAGGGGAAAGGATGGTGAAGGTGTGCCGATGAGGAGAATCTCCGTCTTGCTGGCATTCAGACAAAGATCATTGGCGGCACACCAATCTTGAATGGTAGTTAGGCAATCAGAGATGAGAGAGGGAGAGGAGGTGGCAGAGGGCAGCTTGAAAATGAGTTGAGTGTTGTCAGCGTAGCACTGGAAATTTGAGCAGAAAATGGCAATGGAGTGGGCGAGAGTTGCCAGGTATTGGTTGAAAAGCCAGGGCGAGAGGTTAGACCCCTGGGGAACACCACAGGTAGAGAGGAAGATAGATGAAAGGAAGGACCCAAGTTGGACTTGGGCGGGTCGATCTGAGAGGAAAGAGGTCAGCCAGGCCAGAGCCTGATCGGTGATACCCAGGTTTTCACGGAGATGGTTGAGCAGGATGGTATGGTTGACCGTGTCGAAGGCAGAAGAGAGATTGAGGAGGATAAGGACAGATGGAATGTTAGAGTCAAGGTTGGTGAGCAGATCTTCACGGATGTTTAGGAGAGCAATTTCCACGCTTCTGGTATCTCTGAAGCCAGACTGGTGGTCATGGAGATAGCCAACCGAATTTGAATGAAGGTTAAGCTGAGAGATGGCCATCATTTCCAGGAGTTTGCCAAGAAAGGGAGTAATGGAAACCAAAAGAAACTTAATTAATCATATACAACTGTCATTAAAAACTCGTCAACATAAAGAACTATATTACAGGTCCCTGCTACAACTTTCTTTTTAAACCATGGAGAAACGAAGCAAAGATACTAGTTATCTATGACTCTTATGAAGACGCTTTCAAATCAAATGAAAGCACTATAACCGATGTAAACTTTACACAGTACATAACAATGTTGCACAATGAACAGCAACACAAAGAACTCCAGGCTCAACTAGATAAGGACATTCCTGACAATAGTCAACCTTCTTTAAGAGGAAGCCAAGAACCACTGGGACAGCCACTAATAGCAAATGAGGCAGAATTAGCTATGGCAGAAGTAGAAAACACAATGTGTCACTTTGAAGAAGATACAGAAGACTTAACTGTACTACAATCAAAACTAAACAAAGAGCAGCATACCATTTTTCAAGAAGTAACATAAGAAATTGCACATGGTGTACAACATGAAAACAAAGAATGTACCTGCCAAAATTACAAACCTATACTACTATATGTTAGTGGTGAAGCTGGTTCAGGCAAAATATTATTAATCAAAATCATCAGCAAGTTCCTTCAACAATTGACAAATAACAAACTGTCAGTTGTTGTAACTGCCACCACAGGTTTAGTTGTCTACAACATAGGCGGTGTCACTTTACACCAATTACTACTCCTTCCAATAGAACACCAAAACAAATTAGAATACTACAAACTTTCTACAGAATCTGCAATGGAATTACGCAGAGTGTTAAAACAAATGAAAATGCTACTCATAGATGAGGTGAGCATGGTCTCCAATCTAATGTTGGCTTTCTTTCACCTCAGATTGCAAGAAGTACTCAAAACAAATGACAAAGAGCTCTTTGGAGGAAAACACATTATTGTTTTCGGAGATCTTCTTCAATTGACACCAGTGAAAGGTGAACCTATTTTTAAAACCTTAGGACACAAACTCTGCCCTAAAACTGTTGGCAGCATAGGAAATGTTAACCTTTGGCAACATTTCCAATATAGAGAATTAACAGAAAACATGCGCCAGTCTGCAGACCTCACCTACGCCAACATTTTAAAAAGTATTAGAGTTGGTGTACTATCTGAAGAAGCACAAGCAACATTAAAAACCTGGCACATCCATGCACGTTATGGCCACAGCTCATGTGCTACTGATGTCATGGAACAATTAGCACACAAAAATGTCACTTGTATGTCCTTGATGCAAACTCTTGCAAGTTGTTCCAAGTTCAATGAAACAATGTTGAAAAATGAAATGCAACCACTAATTGAAATTTGCTCCATAGACAAACTGGACGTACATGGTATGACACTACCCATGTGTCAACAAGCCACAACAAGATTAAATTCCTTAGAAAACTCTATCTCCAACACAGCTGGTTTGGAGAAAATAGTATCTTTAAACTGTAGAGTAATGCTTAAACGTAACCTTGTCGTGGAGCAAGGACTAGTTAATGGAGCACTTGGTACAGTTGTTGGCTTTCAAACATACCCACGTGACAGCAACATTGAGTTTGTCAATTTTCTCTTTGACAAACTACCAGAAGTAAAAAGAATAGGATGTTCCACAGCTCGATTGCTTCTTTTCAAAGACATGTATGTACACAGAGAGCAATTTTCTCTAACTCTAGCATATGCAGTCACCATTCACAAATCACAAGGTCGTACCCTAGATAAAACATTAATAAATATTGGGAACAAAGTCTTTAAAGAAGGCATGAGCTATGTAGCGCTATCACGCCTACGTACACTTGACGGTCTATTTATAATCAATTCTGATGCAAGTAAAGTAAACACTGATATTCCTTGCATTTTAGAATACAATCGACTATGTTCACTGTAAACCCCCATCTAAAAACCTATCCTGTTCCACAAAAAGGAAAACGTTATACAAAAAACTACTTCAAACAGAAATGCAACAGGATCTCACTGCAAATCCTCCAAAGAGAGTAAAATAAGCTAATACTCCATCAATTCCTAAGCCAAAGAAGAATGTACTACTCAAAGTAACTCAGATACTTCTTCAAAGAAGCAACACACAGGCCAAAGAAATTACTTGCACACAGAACTATCTGGTCCATTCAAATGTTCAAATGTAACTGGTCTAAATTGCTACTCAAATGTATCAATAAATATTCTATTTCAATTGCCACCTATTATTGACAACATTTACTTACACAATACAGACCAATTGTGTTTGCAAATGTTAGTCCTTCATAGAAATGCAACCAACGATCCTTACAACACTTACAGTGTTCATGGAATAAGACAAGAATTGAACTACTGTGCTGGAATGGTGAAACTCACTATAAACTCACAAGAAGATCCACAAGAATTTCTAATGTACTTACTACGAGAACTGGAAAACAAAAATATACCTATAAATGAAATCTTCCAGATTTCATACATGTGGAAACATACATGCACTCTCTGCAACAATGTGGCACAGGAACAAATCCCTAATGAACGCTTCCTGTATGCATCAATACCTAACTGTGAATCCATTTCATTTCAGCAACGTGTACAAAATGCAAACCATGTCAGATTATGTACTACCTGAAATTCAGATAATCGCTCTACCTTACAAATACAAACACATAGTAAATACGTAATACTAATGCTTTTACGTTACAACGCAGACGGTACCAAAATCAACTGCAAGCTAACTGGAATCACACATGGCCAAATATTACTTGGTAAGAAAACCTTTACAACAATAGGTATAATCTACAATGCAGGAGCCACAAATAATGCAGGTCACTACACTGCATATATAAAAAAGAATTGTGGATGGTTTGAATGTAATGATAATACCATTACTCTAAAGCAAAGATTACCAGCAAATCTTATAAATACTTATTTAATATTCTTAAAATCAAAATTTAATAACTAATCTGTCCATAAACATTAATAAAACTTCAATTAGAAAACTATAAACAGAGACAATACGCCAACAGGTATCTAACTGCTTAAAAAATTCTGCAACAACCAAACAGATAAATCAACACCACTAGATTATAAGAAGAAATACACAGTTAGAATATGCCAACAGGTATCTAACTGCCCCAAGATTTTGCAACAAACGAACAGATAAATCAATACCACTAAAATATAACAAAAAAATAAACAGTTAGAATACACCAACAGGTATCTAACTGCCCCAACATTCTGCAACAACGTAACAAATAAATCAACACCACTAAATTATAAGAAGAAATAAACAGTTAGAATACGCCAACAAGTGTCTGACTGCCACAATATTTTGCAACAACCAAACAGATAAATCAATACCCCTAAATTATAAAAAGAAATACACAGTTAGAATACACCAAATTGTATCTAACTGCCCCAAGAATCTGCAACTACCCAACAGGTATATTAGCAAAGTTAATAATATAAATAAAAAACTATAATCAGTTACAATTCAACATCAGGTATCTAACAATCTGCAACAATCAACAGATAGAACATTAGCCAGAAACAACAAGTAAACACTAAAAACAAAGAAAAAAATGTACTGCACCATAACAAAAAAGGTTTTTTTAATCGAACATGGATTTTTTCTTCCCACAGACCCAATGATTTATGCAACAAACACAGAAACTGAGCAAATTGCACAATACACTGATTTGTAAACTACTAAATATGAGGGTCGAAATAAAGCAGAATGTCTATTATGCAATGTAATAAGTGTTTATAAATTACGTACACTAACATGATCTTTTCTTTTATCACAGAAATTAAAAAAGAATATCTGCTCCAGTTACCCACGTCATGAAAAAAATATATCCAATCACAAAAAATCAAACAGTAAGTATATTATAATAAATACAACTCATAAATACTGCTCCATAACAAAATGATGCAAACATTTAACTATACACCACAATATAAAATGTTTACTTCCATGGATATGTAATACTGCAGTGCTTGTTACCAAACTCTACAATCTTAATGACATGACACAGCCAAAACATCACATATAAAGTATACAAATCAAACACAACACAAACTGTAGATTTGCAAATATTTGATAGATGTTTGATTCTATGGGTGTGATCTATGGGTGTGATATGCTGCAGTGGTTGTGGACAGGGCCTAGAGTCTTGGGTGCACGGCTTACGGCCTATGGCCTTAGGCCATGCACCCAAGACTCTAGGATGTGACTCTATGTGTCTCTGGATGCCTGCTCAATACTTTCATGGTCCTATTTGCAACCAGCATGCATACTCACCCTGTGCCCTTTAAATAAATATCTTCACTATATCTAGGCTATCAAACATCAAACATCAAACCATGCCACTAGCAGGCAGCAGCTAGCTATCAAAAATCCTATAAATAAATTAAGGAGGTAATTCAGTTAAGACGTGACGGCAATATTCCTAACACACGACGGAACCCCACTGAGGTGAAAACAGGCAAGTTCTGAAAATAACTGAACCATTTCATTCAAGGCGTGATGATGGCATAGAAAGTAATATCTTTTATGAGGAGCCTTTTTGGTTGGGTTTCCCTACATATGGACCTCAGCGCACTTCTTGGTAACTGCTGGAGAGCCAGTCACGGTCGCATGTCACGGTCGCATGAGCTGTGTAACAACAGAGTTCCCTTGGCTCCTTTACTCCGTTTGAATTATGAGCACAAAATACTTGGCTACTTAAAATTTTGTCATGCGCCCTTGTTATTAAAGAGAAAAAGCAGACAAATGGCCCTTTTTCTCAGGTTTATAAGTATTTTACTTTTAATTGAACATAGTTTCTGAGGTGCCCTTTGTGATAACACGTGTTTAGACGTCTACATCGTCTTTTTCAAATCAGGGCTAATCATGTCCCATTTTCAAAATTTGCATTACATTTTCAAAAACAAAATAACCCCAATGGTCATATGCGAATTCCATTGAAAAGCACATATTTGTTACATGAATGCATATATACAGATGGCCATTGAGGGAGGGGAAAAGGGTAGGAGTGTTAGGGATGGTTGAAAAAGAGAGTACAATAAAAAAAAAGCATGGAAAAATAGTCTGCTGCAGAGTCTTTCGGTCTGTGGTTGTGACTAGACTCTACAGCGTTTTGCTCCTGAACTTTGAGAGGAACTGAAATCCCTCTTGGCCCCTTGTCCTCTTTCTATTACCATTGCTGCCTCCTTCAAAATACCCAGCAAGCCGCGGAGCGGCCGCGGAGTCTGCTGCAGAGTCTTTCGGTCTGTGGTTGTGACAAAACTCTACAGCGTTTTGCTCCTGAACTTTGTGAGGAACTGAAATCCCTCTTGGCCTCTTGTCCTCTTTCTATTACCATTGCTGCCTCCTTCAAAATACCCAGCAAGCCGCGGAGCGGCCGCAGAGTCTGCTGCAGAGTCATTCGGTCTGTGGTTATGACAAGACTCTACAGCGTTTTGCTCCTGAACTTTGTGAGGAACTGAAATCCCTCTTGGCCTCTTTCTATTACCATTGCTGCCTCCTTCAAAATACCCAGCAAGCCGCGGAGCGGCTGCGGAGTCTGCTGCAGAGTCTTTCAGTATGTGGTTGTGACAAGACTCTCCAGCGTTTTGCTCCTGAACTTTGTGAGGAACTGAAATCCCTCTTCACCTCTTGTCCTCTTTCTATTACCATTGCTGCCTCCTTCAAAATACCCAGCTAGCTGCGGAGCGGCCGCGGAGTCTGCTGCAGAGTCTTTCGGTCTTTAGGCTCTGAAGGCTCCGCGGCAGTGCAATACCCCGCTCGGACATTGCTGTAAAGGATTTCCATGAAAGAAAACCCCTGCTGACTGGCTTCACACAGCACACAACCACAACTTTCCCCCTGCGGTGAGTGATTAGCCCTCCCTCCCTCCCCCCTGTTTGTCCGATCATTCTCCTCACCCCCGCACCACTCCCTCCCCTCCCAAGGCGTGTGCTCCGGCGGACACCTGCAGCCCCCTCTGTGCCTTCCTCCTCCTACCTGTGGACTGCCCCAGGCACAGGGGCGTGCCTCTTCAGCTGCCCACCGCACCCTGCAGTGGGGCCCCGCTGGGGGTCTCCGGAATCCGCCTTCACGCCTGGCGGCCACCTCCCTGCACTTATCTGGTGGACCGACAAGATCTCCTCGCTCCCCCGCGACTGAACTAGGAAGCCTCCGTTTACCAAGAACCGCAACAACAACCTCTCAGCTCCCCAGCCCGACGCCTTTCCCTCCAGTCTTTGCGGCTTCCCTGTGCTGCCGTTTCCATCCCAGCACTTGACAGAGCCACCTGCTCTCTTCGTCCTTCACCACCCCCACCAGGAAGATATTGTCCACCCCCCTCCTCCCTTCCGCTTCCTCACTGCCAGACTGTTCGTGGACCGCGCTGTGAGCGCTGTTTCTCCGCCACAGGAGACCATTCTCTCTGCCCGCATCGCCTGGTCCCCGCCTCTCTGCCCAAACTTTCAACCTCCACTCGAGTCAATTTCTTGGTGCACATCGCCCTCAGTCCCGGACTGCATTCCACCCGCCTGTGCAGCTCGAGGACCCCACTGAGAGCAACGGCCCACCTGATCCGAAAAGTTGGACTTCTTTGTTCGCACCATCAGTTTCCAGCTATATCAACAAACAACCAGTCTTCAAGATAAGCATGCGTTTTGTCGGAATACACTCACAAGCCCAGCTGCTACCTCAACTCTTCCAAAACACAGCTAAACCACCAAATACCAAAAGCAGAACAAATGCAGACGGATCCTCCAAGCACTGACTCATCAGTGTCTCATTAAGGACACAAATCACCCAGAACAAGATCCAACCCTGTGTGCAAACCGGTCCAGTTCTGCAGAAGAACTAGGACCACCACCGACACGAAGCTGTAGGAGTGTGGCACCCAGATCCACATAGAGCCAAGACAATACACTTTCAGGAAACAAGAAGGAACTGCATCTGGGAAACAATACCCCACAAAGAGACTGATACTCAACGACTACACCTGCCGAGAGACCAAAAGGGCTTGCCCCTTGGATCTCAGCAGAGCTTCTTCAACGTCCACCTTACAGGAGACCGGAAGTGCCTGCCCCTTGGACACCTGTAGCCTGCAGTCTCAACATCATCACTTCTTACCAAGCGACCAACTCTGCTGAGAGACCGGAAGGGTTCGTCCCTTGGATCTCAAAAGAGTCTCTCTAAAGCCCTCTGCACAGGAGACCGAAAGGGCTTGTCCCTTGGATCCTGTAGCTTGTAACTGCAACATCAACCTTCGAACCTCTCACTAATCGAACACATCTGCTGTGAGACCAAAAGGGCAAGTCCCTTGGATCACAACAGATCCTCTGCAACGCCCTCTACTTAGGAGACCGACAGGGATTACCCCTTGGATCCTGTATAGTACAACTGTACTTTTGCACCACTTTCACTGTTAGGAGACCGAAAGGGCTTCCCCCTTGGATCCTAACCGAAACTTCTATAATACAGCTTCCTCCAAGAACCCAGAAAGAATATCGCCTTAGGATTCTACATTGCAGTATCAATAAACACTCTCCTTCTCTGCCCAGGAGACCTAAAGAAATCTCTTTAACAACTTCAAAAGAGCAACTGTGACACGCTCAGCGCCTTGGATCCTGATAGGGCCTGTCCGACGGACATTGAAACAGACACTAGACAAACAAAGGAGAAATGTTGGCAACTGAACCCAAACTGCAATCTGCTGTACGCCCTAAAACAAGACTAAGAACTAAACTCAACACAGCTGTTATGTCTGCCCTAGATTCCTCGCAATTAACTTTGTAACAATCACTTTGTAGAGCTCAGACAATAAAACCTGTCCTGAACCACCATCAACAGAAATCAGACCTGGATATTGAGCATGCCCCCATCCCAGATGACCTTCCGAAAATAAAAACGGATCCTACAACCTTGGATCTAAATAGACAATTGAACGATCAGCAAGGCTCTCAGAATCAGACTAACATACAAGCACAAATCCAAAGCACCAATGCCACAACTGACATCATGTTATTCAAGGCACTGACACTAATAAGGACCCTTATCTAGCACCTGCAGGACCAGGAAATCCCTCTACTCAACCATCTAATGAGACTCAACCAATAGATGCTGACTCACAAAGTCACAACGAACATCAAGAACTACCACCACCGTCGTCTTTAAATCTACACCCTCTCTACCAACCAAACACCAATGAAACCGCAGTAAATGGAAAGCCAGATCTAACGATGGACGACACCTCGGTTAACGATACCACACAACCAAAATGTGACATTAAGGTTGCAATGCCTCATGAACGACTTGCATCAACACTACGCGACACAAACGCCACCAAGAAAGCTTCTGTGATAACAGGAAAATCCACTAACTTACCCTACAAGTCTCCTGATGAACTACATCAAGAACTATCTGTGCCACCCATCGACCCAAACAAACATGAGATCTCGAACGATACTGCCAAGAAACAACCAATCGAACATACCACTGACACACTCAAGACTCTGCCTGTCAACAAAGAAGATCCATCTGCGATTATAAAAAATTCCAACATTCAGAAAATCAGCAAATCACATTCAGATGAACCACGACCTACCACTAGCCTACAAAAAGCACCTAACACCCTAACTCAACAAACGAAGAAGGAAAAAGCAAGACTAGCTAAACTTGCATGGCTACATACTCATAATTCAATCAAACTTGCTCAACCTCTTGAAAATCTCGATAACCAAACCATAACCAAGGCAAGAAGACTCTCAATGGATATTACAGAAATTGAATCAATTATGCTAAGCCTCAAAAAACGAAAAAAATTATTTTCAACATAACTGGACACCGCCAATCACAGCTTACCTCGACCCCATGCATGACACAAGTAAACGGAAAAAGACCAATTAAAAGAGAAACTGAATCAACTCAATCAAGAAACCAAAACATTCCTACTCAATTCATCTATGATACAGACGAATCCTACTACAAACCTGATCCTATGAGCAAGAACGAACATCCCACACCCCATTCGAGTTCAACAGAAACCAAATCTATCAATGCAACATCCAACAAACCTGATCATGAGGAGCATACCAACCCAAGGATCCCGACTACTATGCTTGACCTACAAAACATGCTTATCGCAGTGCTCTCGCAATCCATGATCCCATACATGAAGTTACACGAAGCCATGAACGATAATATCAAGGACCAAGCCACTCTTTTAGCACTGATACATTCCAAACAGATCTACATAGAGAATTTCATAACTACAATCGAATCTCGTTTGAATTCGGAAGCAGAGCAATCAAATCGATGGCAACAACGCCTCTCAGAAATAGCAAGAAACGACCGTCAAGAAAAAAACAACCTTAATACTGAAGTATTAGCACTACTCACAGCCCAACATCAACATCAAACAACACAAAATCCAGATACAACAAGGGATCAATTGGCACCAGCTCCTCAACCTAAGAAAACGCTCCCACAACCAGCTGGTGGATTCCAAAACATTGGCGCAACCCATACACAACGGAAAACTGAACCTGCCATAACCGCAAAGCTAGAGACCCAAGATACCAATAATCCTATCAAGAACACCACAGAACAGTACCAGATCTTTTCGAAGGACAAACTTGGCACTACTATGAAACCACCACACTCAAAACTAACCAAAAAAAGACAAACTGGCTCAAGAGCCTTCCTCAGAACAATAAAGACAACAGAACAAAGTCATTTATTACCAACAGACAAGACGATGGAACAAAGCCTTCCACTAGCCAAAGAGAAAAATCCTCGTCCCTACACAAAGGACAATAAAACCTCAAATCAGCACAAACAGACTGTGGCCTTCAAGACCCGCGGACAACAGATCCACTGTCAGAACACTCGACCCAAGACGAAGATCTCCTCAAATTGTCAACCCACGGAGACCAGCTAACATATGACACACCGCCACCCAGGCATCCCTCAACACCCTCAAGTTTCATAATAATAGAGAAATACACCAACAATCACGAACCACAGCAAATAGACATCTACAAAGGAATCTCAGAGGACTCACTACAAGAAACCTCAGATATATCTCAAAACCCCGGCTCCCCTGTCTCATCACTAGCAGAATCTTATGAGCAAGTATCAGATGACTCTCTCAGCTCACGTTCATCAACCAACACTGATTGTACTTTTCCTTCATTTGTCAACCCGCTCCAACAAAACCAAATATATGAAATCCACATCGAAAGCAAAACAAACAGACTTGAACCATTAATACTTAACAGAACAAACACTCTACGACTCTTTGGAGTGATTCCACAACTACAACAAATAACAACAAAAGAGATTGACTTAATAACATTCAAAGATGACAAGCACCTAGACAAGATTGTTGCAGAACTCTCTGACCCAAATGATCAGGAACTGATCTTATCAAAACGCGCCCAACTTCTCAAACTGGGCTTTAACTGCTGGGCATCTATGTCAACAAGAAAACATCAACTGAGAAAGCAGACGAGCGACCACAGCAAGGATCGCCCAGAAAATGCTACACCTTGGACTCACGACAGCCAATGGGAAGAGTGGAACAGACGTGACCGACCATTCAAAAGAATCTACGATCTAGAATCCTCATTCACAGAAACTGTATCCTCAAGAATCTCAGTCTACTCTCAATCATAACAACCACTGAAACCAGACATCATATGGTCACTCTGCTCATGGAATACTAGAGGAAACATGCATTTGTTTACCCAGCCTTCGACTGATCTTGAAAACTATCACATCATATGTCTCCAAGAAACTTGGATCAGCGAAACGCCAGCGTGCGATGGATTCCTCACCTTCCTCAATCCCGGCATAACTAAAAAACAAGGAAGACCAGCATCAGGCCTGCTTACTCTAATCAAAATAAACCCTCAATGGAAAGTATTGACTAGTGAAAACATCAACCCCTGGATACAATTAACAATAATAACGATGATCGAGAATAACCAATCCGAAAAAACTGCTGATATAACAATTGCTATATTGAATCTATATTGGAACCCCGCAGCAATTACAACTGAGGCATTCATCGACGGTGTATTTATCACACTTGATAAACTAGTCGGAACTTATCATCGCCTAGAAATAATACTCTGTGGAGATCTTAACATCAATCTAATCACACAAAGCGGCAGCCTCCGAAATCACGATCAACTATCATCAAAAGCAACAAGGTGGATGAATGAAATACAAACTCGAGAGCTCATCCTTTTAAACCATGCAAGGAACAACTCAACCTCCTATGTGCCAACATGGGCCAGAGGGTCCTCATCTGCAATTATCTACTACATTTTCCTTTCACAAACCCTGCATGAATCAGTGAAATCAGCCCAAACAATACTCTCAGAAAACAGCGACCACAACAAGTTAACAGTGCTTTCTCATGCCACCATCAAACAAGACTTAACTCCGAACTTAGGTCCAGTTGAACTCGACGGAACTTCCTCAAGGCTCCTCATCCCGCAAGCAGTGATATCTCTTCTATCCATGAAATTTCACGCCTCGAACAAGACTGAACTTGAAAAACTGAATTACAAGTGGATTCTCCTTCCATTCCAACAAACAACCAAAAATCGACCACAAAAAAACCACCTACACTCGTACAACCAGGAAATAGCAGAAAAGAAAAAGGACGTGGCGAAATCGTTAAGGCAGCTGAAGAAAACAAAAACAACAGAAAACATCTTGCAGATTTCGAAATTGAAACAAGCTTACAACAATTGGAAAAAGTCACAAAAAAAATCTTGCTGCAAACAGATGCAGAAACCATAATGAAAACATACCATTCGAATAACACAAGAGATCTCTGGAATCTACTGAATGACAATGCTCAAAAACAGCACAAGTTAACGGACAATGTACTGCAAGAAACTTGGGTTGCACACTTTTCAGACATCTACGCAGATGGTCCGTTCCAACCTGAAAAAGAATCGATCAATATCAAAGTAAAATGGACGGTAAATGCCGCCTACGAGGACCTGGTATGTATGATTGACAACCTCAATACATCAAGAGCACATCGTCCTGATGGACTTTCAAATGCCGTATTGAAACAAGATCCTCCGGCATGGGCAACCTTCATGTGCCAGATAATACACATCATAAACAGGCTCAACCAAATCCCAACCTCTTGGAGATCGGCTACATTTGTCCCCATACACAAAGAAGGACCCCGCGACCAACCCCAGAATTTCTGCCCAATTGCTCTGTTGGACCCAATTGGAAAACTTTTCGCAACAACACTTCTCAGACAACTAACCTCTTGGGCAACATCCAATGGCCGGATCTTAATATGACAAACAGGCTTGACTCCTAATGTTGGAACTAATATCAATCTACTGCTCCTCCATCTCATCAAACACGAAGCCATCAACAACAAGACCACGATATATGCTGCATTAATTGACTTAAAGATGTCCTTTGATACCATATCACGGCAAAAGATATGGGCAAAACTTAAAACATGGAATTGCCCCCCGAACATTCTGGAACCAATCATCTTACTCTATTCAGATACTTCAATAAAAGTAAGACTTACAAAACAAGGCTTGACCACCAACCCAATAACCACATCGAATGGCTTAAAGCAAGGATGCCCCTTAGCAGCAACCCTCTATAACCTATTCACATCTGGCATAGAACAACATCTGACCAGCAGCCAAATGAACCCGCCGAAAATAAATTCAACACCTGTCCCTGTCATGGCATATGTGGATGACATCATTCTGATCAACAAAACTCCATCTGGATTACAAGTTGCCTTGACATTACTGAGCAACTATATGGACAACAATGAGCTAACAATCAATGGGCCTCATTACACGTTGTGCGGTAAGGGAATACCGGTACCGGTAAAGAATTACCGGTACCGGTAATTTCCTAAGCCAATCACGACCCGGACCCACCGCTATCAGCGCACCCGTTAATTACGGTGCCACTAATAGCAGCAAGGCCGCAGGCGCGCGACCCCCAGGCTGGAAATAGCGCCATGGCGCTAATACCAGGCCATCACAAGCCATGCGGACATGGCATTAGCGGCATGGAAAACACCCAAAAACCCCTTACCGGCATGGCGCTAATAACGGCATCGAAAAGCACCTGTTAAGAGACCTGAGCAGTGTACCCATCTACCACAGGTGGACACAATCAGCACATGTGCATGCAATGGAGACAGGCAGCACAAAAGAGCACACCACACCCCTACCCACACCCCTTCCCACACCAAGATGGTCCCAATAGCAGCAGCATGACATGACGGGCTTGATTACAAGATAGCAGTGCAGCACCAACAACAACAGCCCGCACCAGAGGTGACCCGTAACAGGTACCCATTCCTCACACCATACAGGCGATGCCAGCTATCCACTGAGGAGGTGGCTCCTAACCCCTGTACGGAACCCACAGAACCGGCAGGAAGAGGACAACAATATTGCACATCCCCGTACCTGCATCGTGATAGAGCTGGCAGTCAGCCTTCCAATGACAGTGCTCCGCTGCCTAAGCAGCCTGGGTGAGGCACTCCTGTACAGCCTTGTCAAAGTGGCAAAGATAACCATGGCATGTGTAGAGCATCAAAAAATGTGCATATGATGGAATGTGCCAATGCCACCTGAAATTGACATGCAACGACCAGAAGAGCATGATGTGGATGGGCATGAGTACGGGTGGAATGCCCCGGCAGGACATGCAAGAGGCAATGCCAAGGAGGCACACGATGTGCATCAGCATCTGATTCTGAAATCCCATCAGGCACAAAGGTGAAATAGCATGGACGGAGACGGATATTGTTGCCCTGGTGCATGTTTAGAGTCCCACAAAGGACCCTGTCCAAGATAAATGACACATACGCAATGATGGAGACCACGCTTGGGTTTCAACTTCAGAACAGTGTGCATTGAACAGAATGTGATAAGAAGTGCAACACCCCAACACAGCCAAATGCACCCTTACCCCCCTCCCCCCAAAACACCCAAATGCACCCTTACCCCCCTCCCCCCTAAATCACCCAGGTGAGTCTTATGGTGTCTACGTTTCCTGCCCCACATGTGCCACCTGGTCCTTGGTGGACCTAAGCATCAGGGCCTCCACCAACATTGGGTTGGTGTGATGTGGGGTGCCTCAGGTTGCGCAGAGAGCGGCGCAGGGGGCTGGTCTGCTGGGAACTTGCTGAGGAGGAGGTTCCCGGTCGATCCTGTGTTGGGGGTTGGTGATGCTGCTCCGTGATGTCCCCAATACGTAAAATGGCCTGGCAGAGTTGGCCCATCTCCTGGCATATCCTGTCAGTGCAGACCTCAATGGCCTCCTTTGTTTGCCCTGCATATTTGTTGAGGTCATCCCTTAGACGGCCTGTCTCGGCCACATGCTGGGCGACCAGCGCAGTAATGTCTTCCTGCCTCCGGGTGATGGTTGCAAGGTCAGCCAGGGTGGTAGGTGCTGCTGGGCTGGACGGTGTGCCCTGGTCCATGCTTCCGGCATCCGGTGAGGACACCTGAGGGCTCCATGCACCTTCTACAGTGTGGGTGTCATGTGCTCCCTGGGTAGCAGATCCGGACGTTGCCCTTGGACTCCCCTCAATGGACCATGTTGGGCTGGGGTTATGGATTAGTTGTAGGACGTCGATTGCGTCCTCCTCATCAGTGGCCGGTGCGGTGGCTGCTGCCTCCCCAGTTGAGCTGGTGGCTGCGGAGTGCGTGCCCTCTGTGCTCATCTCAGCAATGATGGGGCACACTGGCGTGGGTTCAGCTACAACAGGAGCCGTGCCCTCAGGCTGTGATGAAATGGTGCTCCTGCCACCCTTGGCCCTCTGCAGATGGACTGTCCTCCCAGTTCCCCTGGAGGTGGTGGCGGTGTCACCTTTCTCATGCATTCTAGCTTTTTTGGCTGCTGGGGGAGTACGTGCTGCAGTTCTTGTGTCTCCAGTGTCTGTCGGTGATCCTGTGGAGGACATAAATAGGGTACATCATCGTTAATGGGTCTAGGTGCCTCATGCAGAATGTTCACGTAATGCTGCTCTATGCATTGGGGCCTATTTATCAGTGATTCTTGTAATGGGGATGTCGGGTTGGTCATGCATTGATGGGTCTGTATTGCACGTGTATATAGTGATGCATGCATGTATGTGTGTGGCTGGATCAATGGCCTGGTCATCGACACATGTTTGGGGTACCCCCTCACCCTTCACTGTGCATTGTTTGACGTATACACTCACCTCCATCAGATGAGATGGCCACACCATGCTCCATATCTCCGACCCCCTCTATGGCTTCGACTCCTATTGTGAAGGCACATGTCTCCTCCCACTCATTCATCTTCAGAGGTGATTCTGCGCCACCTCCTGTGGCCATTGCAAGGTTGCGGTTGACAGATAGGATATTCCGCACACGTAGCCGGAGGTCATCCCACCTCTTGCGGCAGTCCTTCACACTGCGGGTGGTAGTGCCCACCGCACTAACTTTGCGGGCAACTTCGTCCCAGATGGCCTTTTTCTTGATGATAGCCTCCCGGCGCATATCATTGGCGAAGACGACTTCGGCATTGGCTGCAAGTGTGCTAGTCAGCATTATGAGCTCCTCTGGTGGAAATTTCTCTTTCCGCTGATGATCAGAGGTTTTTTTTAGGGCCTTTGACATCTTCAGGCAGTCCTGGATGGTTTTTGGTCGGAGTTCTCCGGAAAGATGTCCTGGATGCAGAGGGTGGCAATGGATTGTGTTTTTAAAGATGGCCGCCGTTCTCTTTCCCGTTCCTGTGCGATGACGCTATTTCCGGTTCTGCTTTTTAACGGTGTCCGCTAATAGCGGTGACCTCTATTTGCATGTTGCGTGAGGGAGGAGGTGCTATCAGCACTTTGGTTGAGGCCGGTAATGGGCATTTTGTGGACTTTTACGGCATGGTGGTAAAGTCATTTACGGCATGGTGCTATGCTCGTGTCCGCGAACTCGTAATGGGATGCTATTAGTGGTCTTTTGCGAGGGCGGACACGCTAATAGCGCCATGCCGTAAAATTCCGATTTTTACCGCACAACGTGTAATGAGGCCCTTTGACTCTAACAAAACCACAATCAAAATCAATACACCAACAACAATTTAACATTAGTGGAATTCGATTGGAAAATGTTACAACATTTAAATACTTTGGCATACTTATCAACCAATCCAAGACTGAAGAACAATGTTTGGACAAAGTGGAACAAAAGGCACAAACACTGGCACGTCAGGGATGCATACTCCACAGAAAATATGGAAAATTCTCATTTAAACCGATCATTGCCTATTATCGATACCAAGCGTAGATAGTACCAGGAAGACCAGTCAGGCCATAATGCCTAACCTCCCTACTAACAAGAAGGTACAACTAAGTGATATTCAAAACACCTTGAAATGGCTGGCTGACTCACTCCCTATGGTCCTCCAAAAGCAATGAACTTGTTCTCTTTTGTCTTGGAATACTCGAGGCTTCACACATCTTCTTACCTCTTAGGGTTCTCTTCCACTTATTGGTACTCAAGATTTTTTCCTACTCCAGGAGACTTGGCTCATGTCACCACTTCTCATGGACGGTTATGCTATTCACTACTGTCCATCCCTAGTATCAGGCTAACCACAACCTATGAGGACTATATCTGCGCAATTGAAGCAGTACTAGGGATGGATGACACCGCAATAAAAGTGCTCATAATCAATGTCTACAACCCCCCGGGTGCTAAGCATCGAGAACTAATACAAGAAGCACTCCACGATTAAATTGGCAAATGGAGAATGAACACCGGGTCTAACCACATTATTTTTGCCGGCGAGTTGAATTGTCATATTATTGGGGACCGGGGATCTGTTCACGCTAATGGCCTACACCAAGACAGCAGAATGGAGACTGCATTAGAGGATACTGAGGGTGAATGCTGGCGTCTATTCTTCAAATGTTGGGACTTGGAGATAATGAATGGTCGAACGCAGAGTGATAGACCAGGAAAGAGTACCTGGCATCAGGGAGTGTACCAGAGTACAATCGACTATATTTACACCAGTACCGAAGTGGCAACTAAGGTCCTCCATATGTCAGTAACCCAGAGCCCTTGGAGTGATCATAATCCCCTTATTTTGACCATAGATACTATTATTTCGATTCCTCAGAATATCCATAGCGGTGAATTAATTGTAAACTATCCAGCAAACCGAATTATCTGGTCTGACAATAATATTATTAAGGCCTCTAGGGTTACTGACCAGTGGAACGTAGACTATGCAACAAAACTAGGTGCCATGTCGCCCGATGAAATTGAAAACTGGATAACCAGTTTCTCGGGGGAACATGCGATATGCAGACGCCCATTGGCACTGAAGGAAATGTCCTCGAATCCCCCATTTGATAAGATAATTCGTAATGTAAAACGTAAACTTAGGGGAGATATAAGGAAACTCAGAACCACTAACCATTCTTTAAATCTAATTGCCCTCAATACTCGAAAATTAAAAAATAAATACCATACATGGTTAAAACACTATAAAAAAATCTGAAATTGGGCAACTGGTGTAAAACAGTAAGTGTGCTTTGCTCCAGAAATTCCCGTAATATTTGGGCAATCCTAGGGGGAGCAAAGAGTAAAGGGAGAATCCCAATGCTGAACCCAATAGGTGCCTAGGAATGGGTTTCCTTTCTTGAAATGCGTAATGAAAGTGGCGCTGGGTTCGAAGAGTCATCTGGTTATATCTCCCTAATACCTTCCCCCTTTACAGTCACTATTAATGATCTATTAAGTAACATCAAGAACTTAAAAAGAACTTAAAAGCTTCTCGTGCCCCGGGACCCAATGGTGTCAGATCCCTTAGACGAACTGCTCCTTGTTGACACGTCGTGGAGTAATTAATTCTTCCTATCAATGTGATTCTCAGGGGTACAAGAGGACAGACTGAGAAACTAATTGATCGAAAGATGTTATAAATTCGTTGGAACCGCAACTGCTTCACGATTTTGAGGACATCCAGGTTACTCCAGGTCACTGCAGAGAAGTACAACTAATTACCAGCTAATATTGAACTCTCTAATAATGATTTACAATAATCAAAAGACTAACCTGCAGAGAAACATGGCATTAAGCAAAGAAGTTCCATACAAATTGATTCTCAAGACTGATGAGTTCTGGAGACCACAAGAAAAAAGGTATTTAGCAAAAAGGTAACAAGAGGTACAAAGAAATGGCAAGAGAAGTAAAAGTTTCTTACCAGTGTTCTCAGGATGTGTGAGATCCCAGGCGAGTACTTGTCCTTGTCGTCTCTCAGGAATCCACTCCAGTTCAAGGTTTGTGTCCAAATCACCAATCACCTGTGCCGACGGCACGAGGGCGCCTATGGTGCCAAGGCAGTCTCTAGTCCAGCACCTCAACCTATTCCCGCCGGCACCAGGGCGCCTAGAGTGCTAAGGAAGTCTCTAGTCCAGCACCTAACCTGTGCCCGCCAGCACGAGGACGCCTAAGGACAACACGGAATGAAAGGACAGTGGTACAAGAAAGATAGGAGAGAAAGAAAACAAGCAAGCAAGTACAAGTCCCAGGGAGAGGAGAAACCAGAAGAAAGTATCAGAGAGGAAGCGGTCACCAGCCTCCAAGGTCCAAAATCTACCAACACAAAATCACTGGGCAAGAATATCCTAGAACGATCCAAGGTCAAAATTCCTAGAAACTATATGAAAGGGCAATCCGGGCGAGAAATCCAAAAGACGTAATCCGAGGTCAAAAGGTACCAGAAAATCCAAGCATAAACAAAAGCTGCTGTCAAACACGATCAGAAGCAGCGACTGGAGGGCGAGGGAGAGTTAAATACCGGACTACCGGCAGTAAGTCGATCACGTGACCCACTGCATAAAGAATCACGTGGGAAACTACGCGCCCACTGCCGTAATCTCCATGGTAACTTCCACGCAAAGCGTCGGAAACACGGTTTCCGACGAACGCGTCTGCAAAAGGCAGTTCATGGACAAGACACCACCGCCCCCCGTCTTTCATCCGGTAAAAGCACCCGCTGCTGCCTGCGAACGGACAAGGTAACTGGAGGGATGTTGCGAACCCGGGACCGTTTTCTGACAAATGGACTTTCCAACGCAGTCTTAAAGAGTAATCCCCTATTTTGGGCACACTTAATGAAGTTACTGTTCGAGAAAGTAATAGCTGACGGTAGAGTGCCGACCACATGGCAAAGGGCCATTCTGATACCAGTTTTTAAAAAGGGTAACAGACTGGACCCTTCTAATTATCGACTTCTCTCAATTCTAGATAGCACTGGAAAATGATTTGCTTCGTTCCTACTAAAAAAGCTACAAGCATGGGTGGAGAAAACGGGGATCTTAGACCATTTCAGAGCGGCTTTAGACCTGGTTACTCAACGTCACACAATTTGTTAGTCATGGATTCATTTAGGAACAAGGCATTACAGCCCAATAGTCCACCTTTATATGCTCTTTATGTCGACTTTAGGGCAGCTTTCGACACAGTCAATAGAGCTCTACTCTGGCACAAACTTAAAAGTTAGTCTTGTCCTCCAGCTCTCATTTACTATTTAGAGTTACTTCACACAATCACCTTGGTACAGCTACGCTTAGATAATACAGGTAATTTAACATGCCCAGTTACACAGTTAAGGGGTGTTAAGCAGGGCTGCGTTACTGCTCCCCTGCTTTACAACCTCTTTGTCTCAGACATACCTGAATACCTTCGGGGCATACAGAATTGTTCCCCAAAAGTGGATAAGACCCAGTGTACTATCTTGGCCTACGCCAACGATGTTGTGATTTTTGATCACACATTCAGTGGACTTCAGAGATCAGCGGTTAGGCTGTGGCAATACGCAGAGGCAAATGAATTGACCATCAATCAGAATAAAACCGAAGTACTTCTATATACTGCAGGTAAAGTTGCACGCCCCACTATGTATGTTGGCAGGCTTGAAATTAATTACACAAACTCCTATAAATATCTAGGAGTGGAGTTTGATAATAGAGGTAACTATACATTCCGTATCCAGGCAAGAAAAATGAAAGCAGCTCAACTTACAGCTTTAATATGTAGGTTTACCCAGGATCAGAGTGGCTATTCAATCTGGGGTGCAAGACAACTTTATGTGCAGTGTTTCATACCTATGGTCACCTATGGGCTAGAATCATTGACTAACATGAATCTAGACTGGCTTCAGCTCTTGGAGGGGAAATTCTGGAGACGTATAGTTGGTCTCCCCCAATGCATCCCGGTGGCAATATTACGTTTAGAACTAGGGCTTCTTTCCCTTAAATCTGTTGTATTGCGTAAGAGAGCTGAGCTTTATATTAAGATTAAGAACAATCCAACTAACCCCTTATTAAAATGTGTAAAAGATCTTTTGGGAGGCTGTAAACAGTCTAAATTGGAGCAAGATATGTTGGCGCTGAGTGAGGCAAGCGGCTGGTCTCCGTGTTGGGGCCAAGATAACCAAAATATGTTTTACTGTCTGCAGAAGTCCATCGCACTTTGGGACTGGCAGGAGAATTATGTGCATTTGGCTACCTTGAAAAGTTATAGTTTTGTGGCTTATGTCCTCTATACTTTCAAGAAGACTCAATTATATCTCAATCTCTGCCCTTCCCCGGCGTTGAGACGTTTCATCTTGCTCCTGCACATCAATTTTCTACCCACATTAGGAAATAGACCTTGGGTTCATGTGTCTCGACAATCTATACAAAATTGCAGAGTTTGTGGTATTTCATCCAACTCTGAAACAGCAAGGCATGTGTTAACACAGTGCCCATCGATGAGTCACCATTATTCCAAGTATTTCAGAACTTATGTACACAAAATGGATCATCTGGGATCTCATGAGTTCTGGAATTATTGTATTAACACTCTAAACTCTAGGCTCCATATCGCACTATTTAACATCTGGTTAATTGCCGAAAAACAAATGAGTAGTTGTGATCAGTAAGAGGTATCATTCTTCGCTCTGATCTTAATGACCTGACCTAAGATCTGATTAATTCGAACACTCCCTTCTGGGAATTTGCTTATTAAGTGTGTTACTAAGGTTTTCTTCTGTCAATATACATATTAAGTATATGTATTTATACGAGAATGTCCAATGAATTGATTGACATTTGATGTACTGATGTATTAATTATTAAGTAAGTATTCTAATTTCTTGTGTCTTCCTGTAAATTTGTGTTAAATGTGCAAAGTTTTAATTTCTTTAAAACTGTATCACATTACAATAAATAAATAAATAAATTATCGATCAAAATACATCCCGCTAATAACACACAGAACGGAAGCAATGTTGAATACAGAAAAAGTAAACTAGATGAAAATTGAATCAACCTTCTGCGAAAGATCCTCTGTCTCCCTCACTCGTATCCGATGCCGAGAATAAGATACGAACTTGCAACACAATCTATTAGATCTATTGTATGCTGGAAAAGATTAGACATCTATCGTAAACTACTATCGGATGAGAAAACTCCTGCCATTCAAATTCTGAAAAGTCAACCAAACACCTATAACAACACGGTCCTAGAAAAATGGAAAAAATCTATCATTAAAGAAATGGAACAGGAAGAGATCTCTGAAGAACTGTTAATTATGTGTCCTCAACACGCCAAAATCAAATTATTACAGAACGATTGGATCAAAACTATTCAATTGAAAAACACCTACAAACAGACTCTCCAATGTAACAAAGACAACAGAAAATTAAACGAACCACAGCTGTACTTGCTACTATTTCCAGATCAAAACGTCAGATCGATATTCCTGAGAATCCGCCTTAATATTCTACCAACAAACTCTTACCTTGCAACAACAAGACAGATCGTCAAATCACAAAACTACTGTCGCTTCTGTAAAGCTGAAAATACATCGGAAACCATATTCCACCTGGTGATAGAATGTCAGTCTCTTGCACCCCAACGCAAGCACTTTGGCTCCCACTTTGATCTCGCATTGCAACAAATGAACACAGAAGAAAGATGGTCGGCCATCCTCAGTGGAAAGAATAACAAATTCATATACACAATTTCCCTCTTCCTCTCCAGCATCCTTGATCTCAATGGAAGAAAGGCTTGAACCATGATAATAGACAACAGACTTTTTTCTCCTTTTTTTTTCAAACTATCTCACATCTGACCCACAAGATGGAAAAGTTTGACATCAAACAAAAACATCAAAACAATTAAAAAAAATAATAAAAGAAAACAAAATAATTCACATGGTTAGTGATTAATGTCCCATTCCACTTTTCAAATTATAAATGTGCAAGAAATCGTAAATGGGCTGATGAATAAGATAATAGTTTCATTTGGCTCTTACCTAATATTGTTGATTCAGTATTCAAAGTTTTTTAAGGTTTTCAAAGTCACATCATGGGCTACGGCCCCATTTTTAAAAGGTCTGAGTTAGTGATTCAAACTTATTAGTCATGGGTTAAATCCCTGAAATAGAAACATCATGCGGCTCTTTAGTGAGCTTCCTTAATGTCACTTGATATTGTTTACTTTAGAAAATTGAGTGCGACAATTCCGCTGTTCTAAAAGTTTAAATGATGACTTTCCATTCATATCATGCAGCTCTTTAGTTAGCTTCCTTAATATCACTTAATCATGTTCACTTTAGAAAATTGAGTGCAACCATTCCGCTGTTCTAAAAATTTAAATGATGACTTTCCATTCATATCATTCGGCTGTTAAGTTACAGTTTTTTTAAAAAAAACGAGCTGAGTGTTAGACCTAGTGTTTGTTTACGCCAACCGCGGTCTAATTTTGAAGACACGCAAATCTAACTTCGCTTGCCCTCGTTTGTGAATTATTTTCATTATTACTTCGGGCACTGTGTCTCCACGAGTAGCCACGTGTGTTCACACTATCTGAGAAATCCCCCTAGGGAGCCCCTCTAGCACGCTTAATTCTCTTTTCTCTTCGTGATCGTGTTTACTAATGTGTGAATAACAGATCAACTAATGTTGGACATAACGTGTATATTTGGATTGCTCTCTTGTATGTTGAGCAAATTATGGAATATGGGTTGAATTTATAATTACTTTATTGATTGGATCGCGATTATTTACATATCAAATACATGTTTTCTAATATCAGTGCAATCTCTCTTTTGCTGAATATATGCTTTTTATGTGTTGTATATTGACCAAGTGTGCAAAGTTGACGTTGAATATATGGGGAACATAGTGGATATCAAAACGTCCCTTGTAGTCCATCTATTGTTTCCATTAACGCGGCCATATTTTGGGCAAACCACGGTTTTAAAGCATAGGCGTTACGTTGCCTATCTAATGTTTTGATATAATTGTTAGCGAAATGCAAGTTCAATTGGAGCTGAACTCAAGTAATTTTTGTGTGTGTGGCACAAAATATGAAAAAGTTGGGCAAACAGGTTTATTCCACAGGGGGGGTTTCATTGCCTTTTCAATGTTTAATACGAATGGTAATGAAAAGTTAATTTAATTGATTTGAAGTTTGTTTTAAGTAATTATTGTGCGTCGGGCAGGTTAAGGTATTCATAACATTGGGATGACTGTAAACACTTAAAATAATAAATCTATATTTTGTAATACATTTGCCACCGACAAATTATTACAGCATATTCTTGGTCACTGTCAACAATCTGTATTTTCATTTATCATTAAAGAAATGAGGCCATCTCATGGTCTGAGTTCTGGCCTCTTTCCATGGCGTGAAATTTGCAAATTAATTTCGCTTCTTCTTGCCTTAATTTCACTTCATGGTCTCCTCCTTTTGGTCCTAGGGTCACTCTTTTGAATCCAATGTATTTCAATTGTTTCTTATCGATCAATTGATGTTTTCTTTGCCAATGTTGGGACAGAGGTAAATTGATGTCTTGACTTCCAATGTTAGATAGATGTTCCCTTATTCTTATCCTGAGTTCCCTTATGGTATTTCCTCCCAATGACAAATTATTGCATATACCACAAACTTGGATTTACAGTTAATATGGTCAACAATCTTCTGGGTTATGCCATGTTTGTCTTTAAAGATCACTGTATTGTTTAAAGCATGTTTGCACATTGAACATGTGCCACATTTACGAAAACCTGTTGGTAGTGGCGGTAGCCATGTGGTTGGGGTTTCTCTTTTCACTTCCGGAAGGAGTGAAGGGCCCAGAATGTTTTTAATGGTTTTTGCTCGTCTGTAAGTTAATGTTGGATTGTCTCTATATTTCTTCACATTTTCATCCAGTTGTAACAGGTGCCAGTTCTTCCTCAATATCTTTCTCAACACTTTATTGTCTGCACAGTAACTGGTGATGAAACATATTTCTTGTCTTTCCACTGGTATAGGTTTTGTTACCATGAGTGTGCTCTCCCTATTCATTTTTGATGCTTTCTCCCTTGCTAAATTGGTGATCCACAAACACAATTACACACAGACACACTACCTTAAGGTTAGCAGCAAACTCGTGGTCTCAGACAGTCAGAGTAATCGATTCTCAAATGCACGATAGGATTGATCAGGCGCAGGCAGGCTGGCAGACAGCCCAGCAAGCAGCAAGCAAGACAGTAACCACTTGAATTTCGCTGGTCGCTGCTGCAAAATCAAATAGGATGTGACCGGCTCCTGCCCAGCCTGAGACTCAGCATGCGGCATCGCTCCCTCAGTCAGCATGCTCGCTCATGCTCTGTGCTTGCTTCAATGACAGTAGTCAACAGCACTGTGACTGTTCTCCAGGGGCTGCAAAGCAGTGCACTGCGAAGGGAAACGTGCAGTTTGTTTCTCACCTGGGCAGTGCCTGGAGTCATATGGGCAGACACGTGGCTCAGGCCATGGCACGCCGCTAGCGAACCTTCGTCTTTGCATGCAAGTGAAGTTGCAAGGAACTGCCCGCCCGGCACTGGCAGCCATTCCTGGCTTAGACAGGAATTATGTGCAGCAGCAGACAGTGGTTGTGCACTGTCTGTGCACAACACGAGATTCTGGGGGGGACATATGCAATTATATCCCCCCCACTTAAAATTGTGGGGGGGATTTATCCCCCCTGCCTCCCCCATGTTCTACGCCCATGCACAACACTACCCCACGAACACCAAAAAGCAAGCTAAAGATCAAACCAGGTGCAAGCCCCTGAAACACCATCCAGTACCCCTGTGAGAAGGTGCATCTTTCCCTGCAAGCCCAGACTCCACCCCAGTGAAATGGTGTGCCTCACCTCACAAGCCCAGGCTGCACCCTAGCGAAAATGCAGGCCCTTCCTCCAAAAGCCAGATGGCACCCGAACGAAATTGCCTGACTCACATCGCAAGCCCAAGCTGCACCCCAGGGAAAATGCAGGTCCTCCGTCGTAAGCCCAGGCTGCACCCCATCGAAATCGCGTGCTTCACATCGCAAGCCCAGGCTGCACCCTTGCGAAAACACAGGCCCTCCCTCACAAGCCAGACTGCACCCAGGTGAAATTAAGTGTCTCACCTTGCAAGCCCAGGCTACACGCCAGCAAAAATGCAGGCCCCACTGGGGAAGCCCAGGCTGCACCCTCCAGACTGGACACCAGCCCCACCTCACCTGTGACACCGCCCAGTCCACCCCCTTCAGACTGGACACCACCCACCAGCCCCCTCACCTGTGACACCCCCCAGGCTGCCCCCTCCAGACTGGACACTCCCCAGACAGCCCACTCCAGAATAGGGGACACCACCCCAGGCATCCTCCTCCAGACTGGACACCACCCCCCAAACCCCCTGACCTGTGACACCACCAAAGGAAGTACACTCCATACTGGACACTCCCTCAGGCAGCCCCCTCCAGACTTCACCCGACCCCCAGCCCCCCTGACCTGTGACTTCCCCCAGGCAGACCTCTGAAGACTGGACACCCCTCCAGGCACCCCATCCAGACAGGACATCACCCCCCCATGTGACACCCCCCAGGAAGCCTACTCCAGACTGGACACCCCCACAAGCAGCCCTCTCCAGACTGGACACCACTCCCCAGCCCCCCTCACCGGTGACACTCCCCCAGGCAGCCCACTAAAGACTGGGCACCCCCCAGTCATCCCCCTCCAATCTGAACACCCCCCCCCAGCCACCTCACCTGTGAAACCCCCCAGGCAGCTCACTCCAGACTGGACAGCACTCCAAGTCACCCTCACCTGTGACAACCCCCAGGCAGCGCTCTACAAACTGGGCACCCCCCAGGCAACCACCTGCAGACTGGACACCACCCCACAGCCCCCCTCACTGGTGACACCCCCCAGACAGCCCCCTCCAGACTGGACACCACCCCACAGCCCCCCTCACGGGTGACACCCCCTAGACAGCCCCCTCAAGACTGGACATCCCACCAGGCAGTCCACTCCAGACAGGACACCCCCCCCCCCAGCATCCCCACTCCAGACTGGACACCAACTGCAGGCCCCTCACCTGTGACACCTCCACCCCAGGCATCCCACTCCGGACTGGACACCCCCCAGGCAGACAACTACAGACTGGACACCTCCAGGCAGCCCCCTCCACACTGGATACCACCCCCAGCCCCCTCACCTCTGACACCCCCAGACAGCCCCCTCCAGACTGGTCCCCCCCAGGCAGAACACTCCAGACTGGACACCAACACCCAGGCATCTCCCTCCAGACTTAACCCCAGCCCCCTTCACCTGTGGCACCCCGCCAGGCAGCCCATTGCAGACTGGACACCCCCCAGGCAGCCCACTCCAGATCCTGACTGAAATTGCTGGCTTTAGTCATAGGTGATTAGTGATGTATCCATTTGAAAGTTAGCTGGTCTGTAATGACTTTGCGTGGTAGATGGACTTCCATCTTGGAACCATTTAGTCATTAATTTTTCTCATCGCCTACATTCTTGAAACACTTTGAAATGGGTGGGCAGTTTAACACATGTCAGCACATGTGTTCCTATTTTTAGGTTCACTAATGAATTATCTTTATGGTAAAATTGCACTGAGACTTAGGGTACAGGAATGAATTATAAATATCAACTGAAATGATTTTTATTTTTGCTGAGATGCAGCTCATGGCCCAAGACATCATTTGAATATATGATGTCTTAATGAATGTCACCAAGTTCCTCAGGTGCTCAAATTGCATTCGTAGTTGAGCTGAGCAGCAATGGAAGAAAGAATTTATTTGGTTGTCAAGTTCTGACTGTCAAATTTTTTTATGAAAATTCCAAATCATTCATTGTATAATAACATGAGGTTGTCTGCTAGTTGTCGGGTTGGAACAATCATACGCTCAAATGTTTCAGGCTTACTTATTCCTTTGAAGACTCTATTATATTGGAATTACTATAGCATGTTTATATTGCAAGGCAATTTGTTGTATTTCTTTGATATGGATTTTGCAGATAGGTATGACTTGGTCCTGGCCAGATTGCCACCACTGATTTTCGAGGATTTCACTCATTTTCTTGAGGTGGAAAGATTTTCATTGGTTCATGTACTATCTGTATTGCCTTATGTCTTTCTTTTTCTCATATACGTGGTGCTGCAATAATTCCCTTTCTAAATGAGCATTGAAATGAGCTACAAATACAAAAATGGGTGGAAGCCAGCAAAATATGTCACCAAACTAATGGAGACTCCCACCCCCTGCACACCTATGTCCAGTAGAAATGAGCAATGTTTAAAAAAATAAGTTTTATAGAGCTAATTTACTATTCCACTCTAGACTGGACACCCCCACAGGCAGCCCACCTCAGACTGGACCCCCTCCAGGCAGCCTCCTTCAGACTGCACATCACCACCCAGCCACCCTCTCCTGTGACCCCTCCCCAGGCAAACCATTCCAGACTGCACCCCCCGGCAGCCCCCTGACAGTCTCCCACAATACCAGTGTAATGCATGACTGCAGCTTACCTGAACCTCTGTGGTCTGCCAGCTACATGAAGTGGAACACCAATATGTCCACTGCAAACATGAACAACAGGAAGCACCGGAGATCCATCCAGGACTGAAGCATCTGCTGAAACACCCCTCAAGACTTTAACCAGCCCACCCCATACACATGTGACAAGTGAATGCAATGGTTAGTGGCATGTGCATGTTGGCCATGGCACATTGCCAAGGCATCAAAGCACACTAATTGAATGTGTGTCCACAACAGAAGTAAACATACTGATAAATATGAAATATATACAATGGTCATGCGCATCACCGACTGAACATCAGTAACTTGGGTGGAAGGAGTGTCAAATTACCAGACAGGGAACAATAACATTACAAGGCCATGCATGCGTGATGGCAGGGTAGTCAGATAGTGCATTAGTCACTGAGACTCGAGAATTGTGCTGCCACTCCAAAAGAACCAACATGGCTCAATAGTGCACTCCAGTGTCCGAGGTGGAGCAACACATGAGAAAAGGTAGTGTGTGACTGCACATGCTGGTTGGCATGTCTGCATGACATGGGTTTAATACAGCAATGACAAACAAAAGTGCGATTAACGTGACCATGGAACACCTCCAAAGTGAGCCCACCTACCTTCACCCCAACCACACTAATGGCAAGCACACAGTGATGTTGCACAGGTAAAAGCAAATGAAAACATACAGTGCAGACCCAGCCATCTGATCGACCCACCCCCACATGTCAGGCACATGTGCATCCTTCCAGCCGCAACCATCACAGCAACAACAACACACATGCATGTGTCAGGATTCCATCTGTGGCTGGTGCAGGTCAGGGGCATCAAAAAGGCATTGTGCACAATAGGCAGCAGCATGACCCCAGGAAAGACTTGGTGCAGATCAAACATTTTGTCACGATCCATGCACCTAACCCTCTCATGTATGATATAATGATATGATAAGATATTATTTGTATCACGCTCGTACACAAGTGTTTCAGAGCGCGACTAGGCAAGGGAGGAGAACAAGGGAGAACACAGCACAACATAAAAACGATTTTACTAGGCACAGTGACATTGAGAACGCGCAAGTGCATGGGTAAGGGGAAAGGGAAAAAGTGCATGGAAGGGGGAGAGTGGAAAGTGCAGAAGCCGAGGAGCGCAGCTAAATAAAATAAATAGAAAATTGAGGCAAACTGTGGTAGTGAAGGCAGCAAGTGCTGTGTTTAAGGCAGCAGACTGGGTAAGTCTGAATAAGTGCAGAAAAAGAAGAAAAATGGGGGGGTGTATGGGTACAGATACAGTCCCCAGTGCAAGGGGTAGCCAGGAGTCAGTGCAGGAAGGTGGCAGGGTGAGAAGGTACCTGGGCCCAGGGGACAGAGGATGGCCAGGTGCACAGTGCCAAGAGAGCAAATCAGCAGGGGAGAAGGGGAGCGAAGGCAGAAGCAAAGAGGAAGGTTTTGAGGTGCTTCTGGAACCGGAGATGGTTCTCCTCAAGTTTTAGAGTGGCAGGAAAGCTGTTCCAGAGGGAGGCCCCAGGCGAAGATAGAGATCTACCCCCAGCTCGTTTCTTTGAAAAACAACTGACCCTGAGAGAGTTGGAGGTAGAGGAGCGAAGAGCTCAAGAGGGGAGGTATTTGCGGAGGGATAGCTGAAGGTATTTTGGACCCAGGCCCCAGAAAGCCTTGTGGACAATGCAGAGGGTTTTGAATTTAATCCTTGCATCCACTGGGAGCCAATGGAGAGATTTCAAAGCTGGAGAGATACGATCCCAGGGCTTGAGGCCAAGGACAAGTCTCGCAGTCCTGTTCTGGATAAGTTGTAGATGGGGGAGAGTAGAGGCAGGTAGATTTAGAAAGAGGCTGTTACAATAGTCCAAGCTAGAGAGAACCAGAGCTTGGTATATCATGAGCTTCTGGGGAAGGAGAGGAAAGGCAGAATACCTCTGAGGAGGTGCAGTCAGAAGTTTGACTTTTAGAGACATCAGAAATATGGGCCGAGAAGGAAAGTGTGGAGTCAAAGATGACGCCAAGGTTCTTAGCCTCGCAGGTAGGGGTAGGAGGAGGGCCAAGGGAGGCCGGCCAGAGAGTGAGGGAAAAGGATGGAGATGGTGTGCTGATGAGGAGGATCTCCGTCTTGCTGGCATTCAGATAAAGATCATTGGCGGCACACCAATTTTGAATGGCAGTTAGGCAGTCAGAGAAGAGAGAGGGAGAGGAGGTGGCCGAGGGCAGCCGGAAAATGAGTTGAGTGCCATCGGCGTAGCACTGGAAATTTAAGCAGAAAATGGCAATGCAGTGAGCGAGAGTTGCCAGTTATTGGTTGAAAAGCCAGGGTGAGAGGTTAGACCCCTGGGGAACCCCACAGGTGGACAGGAAGATAGATGATAGGAAAGACCCCAGTTGGACCTGGGAGGGTCGATCATAGAGGAAAGAGATCAGCCAGAGCCTGATCAGTGATACCCAGATTATCACAGAGACGGTTGAGCAGGATGGTGTGGTTGACCGTGTCGAAGGCAGAAGAGAGATCAAGAAGGATGGGGACAGAAGGAATGTTAGAATCAAGGTTGGAGAGCAGATCTTCACGGATATTGAGGAGAGCAGTTTCCATGCTTCTAGCCGCTCTGAAGCCAGACTGGTAGTCATGGAGACAACCAACAGAATCTGAATGAAGGTTAAGCGGAGAGATGGCCAGCTTTTCCAGGAGTTTGCCCAGAAAGGTGGTAATGGAAATTGGGCGATAGTTTGCCGGACAGGAAGGTTCAGCTGTGGGTTTCTTGAGAAGAGGATGCACAAGGGAGTGCTTCAGAAGGGAGGGGAAGGATCCTGAGGCAAACAAGTGGTTGCAAAAATCAGCAAGGGCAGGAGCGAGGGTGTCAATGTGGTCCTTGATGGTTTTGGAGTAACAGGGATGAACCTGTTTTGACGAGGCTTGCATAGATCGGACTTGTCTAGTGACCTCGTCAGGGGAGAAAATAGGAAAGGAAGAGAAGGATGGTGGGGGGTGCTTAAAGGGGGGTCTCCAAGCACAGACTGAGAGGGAATAGGAGGGGGAGGGAAGTGGGAGGGGAGGCGAGGGTGGACAGGATGTCCTGGGTTTTAGAGATAAAGTGCAAGGCAAGGGCATTGCAGAGAGCCTGGGAGGCAAGAGGAGGGGAGGAGACTGCTACAGGGTTGGCAAGCTCCTTGCAGATTTTAAAGAGTACGGCCGAGTTGTTGGATGCCGCAGAGACACGGCTTGACTGTGGGCTCTCTTCTTAGTGCGGACAGAGAGTCGGTATTGCCTTTGGAGCAGGCGACAGGCCCGTTTGCCAGAGGATGAGCAAGAAGACCTCCATTTCCTCTCAGCCACCCTACACTTCCGTTTAAGTGTAGTTAGGTTGGAGTCATACCAGGAATTGCACTTGGCTTTGGACTTCAAGCGTATCCTCATGACATGGGCAAGAGCATCAAGAGTATCAGAGATGGAAGAGTAGGGAAGAGACAGGGTTGTGTCGGGGTGTGAGTCAGCCAGGGGAGGAGGAGGGGGAGAGAAGGTGGCAGCGAAAGCTTCAGCTGACACACGCTTCATAGGTCGGATGTCCGAGAAGGCAAGCGGAAGTGTTGGGGTGTGGTTGGCTTGGGGAGAAAAGAGTGAGAGATGGGAGGAGAGGAGGCAGTGATCACTACAGGAGAGAGGAGTGGTCAGAGGAATAGAGAGGGGGAGGCCAGGGGAGATCAAGACATCAAGTGTGGGTCCTGCAGAGTGCGTCGGGCCAGAGGGGGGGATAGAGAGGGAGAGGGTATTGCAGAGGTTGCGAAAGAGCAGCGATGAGGGACAGTCAGAATCGAGGTGAATGTTGAGGTCACCAAGGAGGAAGAGTTGAGTGGTTGAGGACAGGAGGGAGGAGGAGAGGTTGGCCCACTCAGAGAGAAAAGAGGGGATTTGCCTGGGGGGCCGGTAGAGAGTAGCAACAGTGAGAGAGTGGCTAGGAGAGAGTGAGAGCCTACAGACAAGGCATTCAAAAGAGGAGTAAATCTGAATGGGAATGATAGTGGCAGGAATCCACTCAGGAAAGATCAGGGCTACGTCCCCTCCAGGTCGAGTGGATCTGGGTGCAGAGAGGATCTTGTAGCCCTCAGGGGGTAGAGTGTCAAAGCTTGTGACAGAGCTAGCTGTGACCATGTCTCCGTAGGACCGAGGACATTAAGGTCCAGTCCTTCAAGGAGGTGGCAGATGTCAGAGCCGTGTTTGACACAGAAAGAGAGTTGAGAGTGGAGAGATGAAGAAGTTTGCCGGCCTTAAAGACCTTGCGGGGAGGGGTACAAATCAGAGGTACGCCCTGCGGAGTTGTGGAGGTAGCCTGAAGAGTGGCAAAGGAGGAGGAAAAAGTGGGTAAGGTAGCCAGGGAGTGAGAGGAGGGGGCAGCTGGAGATGAGAGGAAATTGATGAGGCAAGGGAAACACCTATCGAAGAGGAGGAGATTGGCCTGAGGACCTTGGACCATGACAGTGCCATTTAGGTAGACATTAAGGATGACTCTGGAGGAGTCCAAAGAAGCCATGAGGACATCCCAGCGAGTGCCACCATTAATGGGAGAGGAGGAGACAGGACAAAGCACGGAGATCATATGGGGAGTCCATAGATCCGGCGAAGGAATAACAAAGAGGATGTTGGTGAGGGTCTGTCTGGAAGAGGCGCTGGTATAGGTATCAGCGATGGGGAGTCCAGGGTTGGAGGCCAAGATATCCTTTTTAAATTTCTTTTTTCCAGACTTAGTGAGAAGGGAAGGGTAATTGATAGAGAATCAGTTGGAATAGATGGGATAAACAGAAAGCGCCATGAGTGGAAATGAGAAGAGGCAGAGGGAGGAGTAAGCAAGTAAAGCAGTATTGAACAGTCACTGGGCTAGCAGGTTACAATCAATGGCCAAAAGTCAAATGCAGAAATACACTGAAGTTGAACTTTCAAGTAAATGCAAAAATACACCCAAGTTTCACTTTCAAGGAAATGCAGAAATACATTGAAGTTGAACTTTCAAGTAAATGCAAGAATACACCCAAGTTTGACTTTTAAGTAAATGAAAACATACACCCAAGTTTGACTGTCAAGTAAATGCAAAAATACACCCAAGTTTGACTTTCAAGGAAATGCAGAAATACACTGAAGTTGAACTTGCAAGTAAATGCAAAAATAGGCCCAAGTTTCACTTTCAAATAAATGCAAAAATACACCCAGGTTTTACTTTCAAGTAAATGCAAAAATACACCAGCCCCCTGGCAGCAGTGGGGTTAAAGCCCTTCACACTGGCCCCAAGGGCCTTAAAACTCTATCAGAAGCATACATGGAGTCAGTGCAGGCGCCTTTGGTGCCAAGCTCATTATCAAGAATAAAGTAATACCAGTTTTGGACCTTAATCCAACATGGAGGCCTATTACACAGCTCAGTTCTTTAGAACCAAGCCATGCGGTCTATGTTTTGGTTGTGGCTGGGCCTGGAACTACTTGGCCTGGAATTACTTTACCTGGGTTATTTAAACCACACCCAAACAGCAGAACACGCTTTGCGTTATTCTGCACTCCTGTAGCGTAACACTCACCGTGTCCAGCTCCTGCTCATCTGCTTCTCCAGTGGCCCAATCCTGAAGCCATAGATCCGGATTCCATTAATAACCTGGAAGAACAAGAAGAGCATTAGTGAGCAAGAACACTTACCTGTGAAGTAACCGGCCTTGAATCCATCCTGCGCTTCGCTTACCTTGCCCATCTCTGGAGTTCGCCGCAACCTGCAAAGGTAAAGAAACAAGGACAGCATTAATAACAATTCTTACCTGGGCAAGCAGCGAGTCCTGGCAGTACCCTGCGCTTCTCTTAACTCGCCCATCTCTGGGTTTCACCGCAAACTGCAAGGGAGAAGGAACAAGGTCAGCATTAACTAAGCACTTCCCTGGGCAAGCAGCGCTTCAATTGCTCATCACTCCGGAACATCCCGGCAACCTGTACAAAGAAGAGAAGAGAACACAGGTTAGCAATTAACACCAAAAACAGCGCAGCGCTGCGAGCATCAATAACTCACTGTGGTCTTCGCCATTGGCGCAGCAACTCCGAGATCGCAACCATCCCTGTGAAAACAAAAGACACATTGTTAGGGAACAACGTAGTGGAGCAAGACGCCGAGAAGACAGAGAAACAGAGGGAAATAAAGAGACAGAATAAAGATGGAAAAGACATTATAACTCACCTGGAAGACAGCAAGCAGAGTCAGAGGCACAGTAGGTCTGGACCTCACATAAGGGCACATGGACCTGTGAAGCAACTAGATCCACGGAATGCCCGCACCAACCACGCGACCCTGCACAGAGACTCAGGACGGAGTGTTCAACACACAGAAATCTAAGGTGAGCAATAACCCCAAGGTAGGGGATTTGGATCAGAGGGAGGTGGGAGTCCACCCATCATAGAACCAGTATCTTAACCCTCCATTCTCCTGTTATAGGTGCTACCCAACGTCTGGCACATAACCAAGCAGAGAGGGGTCCGCGATAGTGCTTAGACCTCCATCCAGTATCGTGTGGCGCCCCCGTGGATAACAGGTGAGCGTAAAAGAACGCAAAGACTCAATTAAAACATCCACCTGGGCGTCATGGAAACATCAGAGACCGACCAACTAGCCCAGTTACTGGGAGAATTACGGGCCGAGGTGCTCTCCGCCAGGCAAGAAACCAACGCCCTTAGGAGGGAGTTGATTGAAACCATGGACCGCACCGATGACTTAGCAAGACAATTGCTCAAAACACAGGCTGGGCAGGCTCCGTTGCCAGGAAGTATTCTGTCGGTTCCAGCCACATCCGTCAATCCAGTGCAGGTGTCCTCCCTGGGGCAGTTCCTTTGGCCCCGCCGGAACGTTTTATGGGGGACCCAAAAAATATGCAGTATTCATGAACCAGTGCCACCTCCATTTTCTTTTAGACCCGGAGCCTTTCCTAGCGAGCAGTCGCAGGTTGCCTTCATTCTGTCATATCTGAGTGGCACTGCTGAGGATTGGCCCATACCAATAGTAGTCCAGGATGACCCACTCCTGCCGGATTTCAAGGGGTTTCAACAGGATATGGAGAAGCTGTTTGCCTGACATACCTAGGGCCAAGCTCTGGATAACAAACTTCTGTCCCTCTGCCAAGGAAGCCAACGTTTGTTAACATATATCGCCACTTTTATCAGACTTGTCATTGAAACTGGGTGGCCTGAGGAGCAACAAACAACGTTATTCCATCGAGGATTACGGGGGGAATTGAAAGACGTCCTAGCTCAGGTGGTAAACCCGCCAAAAGACTGTGCAGAGTTCATCAACCTAGTGGTGCAGCTAGACCACAGGCTGCAAGATCGAAGGACAGATCGAGCCAGAACGGAGAATCGGACTGTGTATGTATGCTCAAAGGAGGACAGTCCGTGTTCATCAGAAAACACTTTGGAGCCCATGCAAATTGGTTGGAAACGGAGCCCATTAACCAAGGCCGAAAGAGAGAAAAGGAGACAACAGCAGTTATGCCTGTACTGCGGAAAATCAGGTCACTTCCTCAGAGAATGTCCCGTAAAACCCCCTAGGCGAACAGTTGGAGCTACAGAGAAAGAAGGAGGATAACAAGAGTTGGAAAACTTCCAGGCCCGGCAATCATAGAGGTCAGTTTGTCAAGTGAAGGAAAAAAGCCACAGACATCACACTGTACCCTGCCTGTGATTTTGATCAGTCACCAACAATCGTCTTGGATGCATGCTGTGGAAGCATACATAGACAGCAAAGCCGTTGGTAACTACATAGACCAAGGCCTGGCAACAAGGATGGGGCTTCCCCTCTGTCAGAAAACAACTGAGAAGGTCACCACTGTCGACGGCACAGAGATAGCTTCTGTTTCTGTAACTCAACACACAGCAGAATTGACCCTTCTGTGCCAGGACGGACATCGGGAAGCCATTTCCTTCGAACTTATCAAGGCCCCTCAGTTCCGGGTGATTCTAGGGATGCCGTGGTTGGTGGCTCACAATCCTAACATAGACTGGCTAGCCAAGAAATTAGCCTTCTCCAATGAGTGTGCTCATGCATGCTACCAAGTGGAAATGCCATTGTCTGACCCAGAGACACCTGTCCAAGATAGAGAGGTGTTGGTACTAGGTGTAACAAGTACACTACCAAGCGAATACCACAATTTCCAAGACGTTTTCCAAAAAGAACAGGCTAATACCTTACCCCCTCACAGGCCAAATGACTGTCTGATCGACCTTGTACCTGGTGCACAAATCCTCTGTAGTTGAATGTATGCACTCACCGAACCTGAAAATCTCCACTTGAAATCATATCTGGACCAATACCTGGCAAACCGTTTTATCCAACCCATCCAAATCCCTGGCAGATTCACCCTTATTCTTCGTACCCAAGAAGGAGGGGGACTTGTGAACGTGCATCGACTACCGCGCGCTAAACCAGGTAACAGTTAAAGGCCGTTATCCTCTACCCCTTATCCCAGAACTGCTGGACCAAGTCAAGGATGCCCAAATTCACACCAAATTGGACCTATGTGGGGCATACCATCTTGTGCGTGTAAAGAAAGGAGTCGAAAGGAAGACCGCCTTTCGTAGTAAGTATGGGCTGTACGAATATTAGGTGATGCCCTTTGGGCTTTGCAATGCTCCCGTTGCATTCCAGTACTTTATGAAGGATATACTACGGGAATTGATCAACGTATGTGCCCTAGTTTACATCGACAACATCTTGGTGTACTCCTCTTCTAAACAGGACCATGTCAGGCACATTCGCTCCTTCTTTGCAAAACTCTGACAGCACCAGCTATACGCCAAATTTGAAATATACTCCTTCCATGTCACTGAAGTCGAGTTCCTTGGTTTTGTCCTCACTTCCAGAGAAGTCTGGATGGATATGTACAAAGTAGATGCCATCCTTAGCTGGCCATCACAGTCTTCAGTCAAAGGTGTCCAAAGTATGCTCGGCTTTGCAAACTTTTATCGCAGATTCATCCCGGGTTTCTCCCATATTGTGCACCCAATCACTTCTTTATTACGAAAAAACAACAAACTGTTCCAATGGACAGAAGAGGTGGAGGAGGCCTTTCAGGAACTCAAGAAAATATTTACCTCAGCCCCGGTGCTACGACACCCCCACCCAGATCTCCCATATGTAGTGGAAACAGATGCCTCCAGCATGGCAATGGGGGCTGTTCTTTCACAAAGGGATCCCGAAACAGGCCAGTTACATCCCATGGCCTTTTGGTTGTGAAAATGTACTACACCTGAACTTAACTATGCAATAACAGACAAGGAACTCCTAGCGATCAAGGCAGTCTTTAAGGCTTGGCGGCATTACCTCCTAGGTGCCAGACATACCATCACAGTAATCACCGACCATCGCAAACTACAATACCTCAAGACGGCAAAGGCTCAATCGTCCCGTCAACTCCGTTGGGCTTTATAATTCGCAGAATATGATTACATAAGCACGTGCCGACTTGGAGTCCAGAACGGAAAAGCCAACGCCCTATCCTGCAGGGGTATTGATGAGAACACATATTCAACCCCTGACCTGGTGGCCATTATTCCAGGTGACAAACTACTAGGACTTACAACAAGGTTATCTCTGGACGAGCTCCAAAAGGAAATTCGGCTCCTAATGAACACTGAGGCTCTACAAGACTGGCCCACTCAAGGTGAACATTACAAAACAAAGACCTAACTCCCATGTTTCAGAGGGTGTTTATATCTACCGAATAAGGCACTACAAGAAAAAATCATTTCTAGTTATCATGACCCCCTGATAGAAGGACATCCAGGAATTGCCAAGACCCAGCCAAGGTGAAAAGAAATTATTGGTGGCCGACCTGGCGAAAGGACATTATGCAGTTTATTCTGTCATGTAGCATTTGTGCACAGAATAAATTTCAGAAACAAAGACCTGCGGGCCTTCTTCAACCCCTGGAAATTCCACCTGCACCTTGGCACACACTCTCCCTCGATTTCATCACAGATCTGCCTCCCTGTCAAGGGTTCAACACTATCCTAGTCGTTGTTGACCTATTCTCTAAAATGGCCCATTTAATTCTGCTTAAGGGTCTACCAAACGCATCCAGTCTGGCAAAGGTGTTTTTAGAGCAAATGATATGATTACATGGTTTCCCCTCCATCCTGATTTCTGACCAAGGGAGTGAGTTTGTGTCTGACTTCTGGAGGAAGAGTTGTGCAATTGCCCAAATCGATATTCATCTGTCCACTAGTCACCATCCCCAAACTGATGCCTAAAACAACTCGCTACACACCAATACCGGACAGAGTCCATTCTATACCGTATATGGAAGGCACTCACATACTTCCAAATTAGATACTATCAGGGTTGATGGCAATATTATCTGGTAGGTCGGTAATGTCTTCCTCTTCACTCAGGAAATGGAGCTCTCCCTCTCCCGCTTCCTCCTCACCTGATGTTGTAGGAGAATAATCCAACTTTTTCCTTCGAGGTCGCCGGGCTTCAGCCTTCTTTTTTGTGTGCATATATGGACTGCCTCGGAAGGAAGCCACCGTGATTCCAGTCCTGTGAATCTGCGGTGACTCCTCTCCGCAACAGCCGGAGCAGTGGAGGGAAAAAGCCACAGGCGTAAAAAAAAAAACAGATCTTCACAAGTGAAGTTCTGCAAGCCGGTCAAGATGGTAAGTATCTGATGAAAGCAGAGCCAGGAAGATGGTGTTTGGGAAGGATGTCCCTGCTGGAAATCGAGAGGAATCTGGAAATGATTTTACAGCAAAAATGAAATGGAAAGAAACAGAACAGGAGGATCCAATCACAGGTAGGAGGAACACGAATGCCAAATATACAGGCAGAACAGGGGAAACAGAAAAAGGAGGGAGGAAACTAAGAGGGAGAAGGGCATCAGGCTAACAGCGAATGCAGAGAGCCGGAAAGGAGAGCAAAGTGTATGTACGAACAGTAAGCAATAGAGTGGTCCAACCACCGCCGAGGGAAAAATTACGAGGAGCGCAGGCACAAAGGAGAAATCCAGGAAGTTGCAATGTGCCGAGCCGGCGAGTACTGAATCGGAAATAGAACTCGGCGGCGGCCATGTTGAAAAAGACTAGACCACTGCGGAACGTTGCAAAACAGCGTGATGGCACACTCTAATGGCGGTTGAGTTTCCATTTCCTCCACACTCACCAGTCTCCCGAATTCGTGATAGATACCCCCATGGCCTTGGAAATGCCTGCGGTGAAGACTTTACAAACGACCAGCACTCAAGTCTTCAAAAAGGCAGCAGAACACTTGATCCAAACCAAAGAAACACAGAAAAGATTATCTGATTAACACCGAAGAAAAGCCCCAGACTACCAAGCCGGAGATGAAGTCTGGTTGGCGTCTCGGCACATGCCCATAAGAGGAACTCGGACATTTCATCCCAGAAATCTAGGGCCCTATACCAACAAGGCTATTATAAATCCTGTGGCAGTAAAACTAGCTTTACCACCACTCTTAAAACCTGTTCAGCCTGGAACGCGGGTCAAAACACCTCCAAATCCGGTACTGGTTAACAGAGATCCGAATTTGAAGTCAAGGACATCCTAGATTCTAAACTCACCAGGTCCAAGTTATAATACTTAGTGGAATGGAAGGGATACGGCCCTCAGGACAGGACATGGGAGCCTAGCGAGCATGTCCATGCACCACGCCTGGTAAGACGATTTCATTGGAACCATCCGACCAAACCAGGGCTAGACTGAAGAAATACCTTGAGAGGGGCCTTAGGGTGGAGTGCTGTCACAATCCCTGCCCCTGACCCCCTCCGGTATAACAGGCCCCTGGCAGCAGTGGGGCTAAATCCCTTCACACTGCCCCTCAGGGCCTTAAAACTCCATCAGAAACATGCATGAAGTCAGTCCTTGCGCCTTTGGCGCCAGGCTCATTATCAAGAATAAAGTAATACCAGTTTTGGACCTTAATCCAACATGGAGGCCTATTGCACAGCTCAGTTCTTTAGAAACAAGCCATGTGGTCTAGTGTTTTGGGTGTGGCTGGGCCTGGAACTACTTGGCCTGGAACTATTTTACCTGGGCAATTTAAACCACACCCAAACAGCAGAACACGCTTCGCGTTATTCTGTACTCCTGCAGCGTAATGCTCACCGTGTACAGCTCCTGCTGATCTGCTTCTCCGGTGGCCCAATCCTGAAGCCCTAGATCTGGATTCCATTAATAACCTGGAAGAACAAGAACAGCATTAGCGAGCAAGAACACTTACCTGTGAAGTAACCAGCCTTGAATCCATCCTCCGCTTCGCTTACCTTGCGTATCTTTGGAGTTTGCCGCAACCTGCAAAGGTAAAGAAACAAGGACAGCATTAATAACAATTCTTATCTGGGCAAGCAGCGAGTGTTGGCATCACCCTGCGCTTCTCTTACCTCGCCCATCTCCGGGTTTCACCGCAACCTGCAAGGGAGAAGGAACGTCAGCATTAACTAAGCACTTACCACGGCAAGCAGCTCTTCGATCGCTCATCACTCCGGAACATCACCCCAACCTGTACAAAGAAGAGAAGAGAACACAGGTTAGCAATTAACACCAATAAACAGCGCAGTGCTCTGCGCATCCATAACTCACCGTGGTCTTCACCATCGGGACGGCAACTCCGAGATCACAACCATCTCTGTGAAAACAAAAGAGACATTGTTAGGGAACAACGTAGTGGAGCAAGACGCCGTGAAGACAGAGAAACAGAGGGAAAGAAAGAGACAGAATAAAGATGGAAAAGACATTATAACTCACCTGGAAGACAGCAAGCAGAGTCAGAATCACAGCCGATCTGGACCCGACATAAGGGCACACGGACCAGTGAAGCAACTATGTCCACGGAACACCTGCACCAACCACGCGCCCTTGCACAGAGACGCAGGACGGAGTGTTCAGTGCACAGAAACCTAAGGTGAGCAATAACCCCAAGGGAGGGTATTTGGACCAGAGGGAGGTGGGAGTCCACCCATCACAGAACCAGTATCTTAATCATCCATTCTCCTGTTATAGGCGTTACCCAAAGTCTGGCACATAGCCAAGCAGAGAGGTGTCCAGGATAGTGATTGGACCTCCATCCAGTATCGTGTGGCACCCCCATGGATACCAGGTGAGCGCAAAACATTTGTATTTCAGGACATTGTTATGCATTTGTTGCAGGAGAAAGGCTTAAGGGAAGCAGAAAGGGTTGCCAGTCAATTCGTCGAAAAAAATTGGTCGACCAGACAAATGGTCGAATCAAATTGGTCGAAAACCATTTCGTCGACATTTTTTTTTTTCTATTTTAACCCTTTTTTTTCTTTTTTTTGGGGGGGGTCCCCCCCCAACCCCCTTTTTTTCTCTAAAAACCCATTTTTTAACAAAACGAAAACCCAAAAAATAAATATATAAATAAAAATTTTTTTCGACGAAATGGTTTTCGACCAAATTGCGTCGACCAAATTGCAGTCGACCAGTTTTTTTTCGACGAGTTGACTAGACACCGCAGAAAGCATCACAAAGCATATTGCCTGCCAAAAGACTCCAATTCCCAGCAGGCTCCTGTGCTCACGAGCCACCGAACTACATTGGGACAACGCCCGATGATCTGCGCATGCACGCGGTGCGTGCAATGATCCCCGCTTGTGCTAGAAGACACATATCGGAGAGGACGTGCAAGCAGAGGGCTCCTGAAGGCAGTGACATGCTGGGCCACACCCCGCCTGCGAATACTGCAGGCCCTGCACACCCTAGCAGATGAGTGCATCTTTCTGTATTGTTGTGCATGCAAGCAGCTACTGGCAAGGGAACACTTGCAGTACAGTAATTGTCTGACTCAGTGTGTTCATAAATCTAGGAGGAATACGCCAATTAGTATGAGACGCTTGTCAGATGCGTCGTGACTGGGGGAAAGCTCCGGCACTGCCTCTGTAGACTAATAATAGGCAGAGTTGCCTATTGCATGATTGGTGCTAATAGTTCTGTGTGAAACAACACGGCTTGTATGCAGCTACGCATAGTAGACAGATTGACAGATAGTACCGTGTGAGGTAACTCGGCTTGTTAACACAAACTCATACTTGTTGTTGGTTCTCTTGTAGCGGCGCTCTGCTGTAGCTTAACAGCAAGAACTAGTAGCAGCGCTGTACCTTTACGGCAAGAACTAGGATCGCAGCCCTTGCACTCGTCTCAGCAGCATCACACCAAGCTAAGTGCTATTTGGTTATTCTAGTATTCTGCTTGCTGATAATTGGGAAAGGGGCAATTGTTTGCAATAGAGAATCGTTTGTGAAGTGAACAGCCAACATCAGTTACTGAAAACGAAGCATGACGGGAACGCTCTGCATCCCATACTATGCTATGTGTTTACACTAATAACTGTGCTGTAGTTTAAGATTAGGCAGCATCGTTCTAAGGAACCCCAGGAGGGGACAACAAGGCAGACCTTTCCCTTGAACCCCCCTTCCTACCCAATACCTCTACTTTACCCTTTTCCCGGTATTCCTAATTCCCCTTACCTGTCCAATCCAACGGACCCTAACCCTCTTTCCCCGGCGGGTCACAGGGTCCTGAGTTTTCTATCAGCCAGGCACCAAGACCCAATGGGGTGGCATGTGTACGTGCTACCTCCGCGCAAGATTGAGTGCCTGACAGTAGCACAAGCCCAAGTATCTTTAAGCGATTGAGTAACACAACACCATGGAAGAGGTTTTAGCGGCTTTACAAGAATTGAAAAGAGAACTACAGGCCACCCAACAAGATTATGTAAACCTAGCTGGTCAGGTGCATACGCTTACTGTACAGAGCACTGCCCAGGCCACTCCCCTGCCCAGGGATCATGTTCCACCCACCCCGGTTCAGGTACATGTGTCTACAGAACCACCATTGACGTTGGCGGCCACCGAGAGGTATCATGGGGATCCGTAGCAGTATAATCAGTTTATAATGCAGTGTCAGCTGCACTTTATTACCAAACCAACAGTATTCCATAGCGCTCAGTCCCATACAGCATTTGTTATATCATACCTGGGTGGAGATGCTGCGTCATGGGCCACGCCTCTGGTGGCGAAGGATGATGCTATCCTCTATAGTTGGGACACCTTTGTAGAGGAATTTGGTAAGACCTTTAACCACAAGGCAGCAACATTGATCAAAAATAGAGAGTTACTTACTCTATGCCAGGAAGGAAAGGACTTGGTTACTTACGTAACCACTTTCAATCGGTTATCCGTAGAGACTGATTGGCCACAAGAGAAGCGTCTGGCTTTATTTCATCAAGGTCTACGGGATGAAATGAAAGATCTTGTTGCGCACGTGCACCCGCAGCCTGAAATCTGTTCATCTATGATAGATCTTGCATTATGATTGGACCAACGACAGAGTGAAAGAAAAAAGGACCGGAGGAAGTGGGAACCAAAACCCATGGCCAGATTGGATCAACAACCAAAGCCTAGTAAGAATGAAAAATCATTAGAAGAACCTCTGCAAATTGGAACGGTGCATAGGCAGTTAACCAAGGATGAAAAAGACAAAAGGTGCAGAGAAAAGCTCTGTCTGTATTGCGGTAAAGAGAATGTTAGAGAATGCCCTGCCAAGGGGGAGCTGCCGGGAAACGAAAAAGCTCGCCAGTGAGAGTGTTCTGGACGAGCCAATCAGAAAACACCCAGAAGCTTTTGGCAAACACTCAACAAGTGCAGGTGGCCCATGTGACAGTCTCAGGCCACATCAGTTGGCGAGCCCAGCGAGTGCCCGTATCATTAATGATAGACTCAGGAGGGAGCCATAGGCAATTTCATCGACCAAGATTTTTCATGCAAGTTGGGGATTTTCGTACAGGACAAAGAATGCAAGGAAGAAGTGAAGTCATTGGACGGATCACCACTTACTTTGGGCCTAATAACTAATTAAACTAAAATGAACACTTGCAAGAATACATCGAAACTAATTTAGCCAACGTTTTCATACGTCATTCTATGTCACCGGTGTCATCAATATTGTTCTTTGTCCCAAAGAAAACCGTGGAGTTAAGAACCTGAATTGACTACAGAGCGATAAACTGAATAACCATAAAAATCGGTACCCGCTGCCCTTGATACCTACTTTGCTAGACCAGGTGCGGGATGCCAAGATCTACACTAAACTCGATCTACGAGGAGCTTCCCATCTGGTGCGGGTGCGTGAAGGAGACGAGTGGAAGACTGCTTTTAGAACCAAGTATGGGCTCTATGAGTACCAAGTCATGCCATTCGGACTCTGCAATGCACCCGCCGCCTTTCAGCACTTCTTAGACAAGGTATTGCAGGCTTATTTCGACCTTTTTGCCGTTGTCTACATAGATGACATACTTATTTATTCCAGAGCTTAGAAGAACATCAAGAACATGTAAAAGCAGTCCTGCAGCATTTAAGGGAACACCAATTATATGCCAAACTTGAGAAATGTGAATTCCACCAAACAAGCAAGGACTTTTTGCGATTTGTTCTCTCGCTCGAACGAGTGACAATGGACCAAGGAAAGTTGTGAACCATTATAGAATGGCCGTCACCCACGTCAGTCAAGGAAGTACAGACGGTACGGTTACAGGTCATTTGGTCGAAAATAAATAGTCGACAGGACAAATGGTCGACACAATTTGGTCGAAAGACAAATGGTCGAATTTCTTTTTTTTTGTATTTTCACATTATTATTTTTTTTTGGGGGGTCCCCCCTTACCCCCTTTTTTTTTTGTTAAAAACCCCTTTTTTTTCCTAAACAAAAACCTGAAAAATATATATAAATAAAAAAAAATTCAACCATTTGTCTTTCGACCAAATTGCGTCGACCATTTGTCTGTTGACCATTTGTCTGTCGACCAAATGACTGGACAGCAACGGTACAGGATTTGCAAACTTCTACCGTCAGTTTATTGATGGGTTTGCCAAAAAGGTGCAGCCGATTACTCGTTTGTTAAAGAAAGGAGTAGTGTTCCAACGGGATGCTGCAGCAGAAACAAGTTTTCAAGCCTTAAAAAGGGTGTTCATGACGGCTCCAGTATTGTTACACCCAGACCCGACTCGTCCTTACGTCGCAGAGATGGACGCCTCAAGCTACGCCCTCGGTGCCATACTATCCCAACAAGACGACACAGATCAATTGCATCCGGTAGCATACTTCTCAAGCACCTTATTGCCTGCAGAACGCAACTATGTAATAGCGGATAGGGAGCTGCTAGCTATTAAAGCGGCATTCAGTGTGTGGCGTCACTATTTGATGGGAGCTCAGCATACCATAACAATATTGACCGACCACAGGAACCTGCAATTTTTGAAATCTGCCAAGGCTCTTAGTCCCCGTCAATTATGTTGGGCCATGTATTTTGCTGACTTTGATTTTGTAGTCACGTATCATCCTTGGGCAGAGAACAGAAAAGTCGACATCTTGTCCTGTTACCCAGAATCAGAAGTCAAGTACAACAAAGCAGAAGAGCCAAAGCCCATAGTACCAGCTGCACGCATCATAGGCAGTATTCTAGTGGACGACATGTTTGCCGATATCAGGAAGGCATTAACAGTACAAGAGTTGGCCCGGTGGAATGATTACAACAAGAAGAAAACTGTTAAGAACAGGCTCCCTTTCTATGGAATCACACTATAGCTACCCACTCCGGTAATTCGTCGACAAGCCATCAAGTGGTGCCACGATTCACCTTTCGTGGGACATCCTGGAATAGCCAAGACTTTTGAATTGTTAGCACGTCACTTCTGATGGCCTCAGATGAAGCAAGACATTCAGCAATACTTACGCACGTGTGAATATTGTTTAAGGAATAAGGCAGATCATCGAAAACCAGCTGGACTATTATGACCCTTACGCACACCACCAATACCTTGGCATACAATGGGCCTCATTCCGAGTATGGCGGTAAGGGATACCGGTCACCGTTAACGAGACCGGTGCCGGTAATCCCTTACCGCCACATTCCGAGTTCCCTTCTGCTTTTAGCAGGCGTTAGGGACGAGGGCACAAAGGGGCTTTTTAGCCAATAACAGTGACCGTAAAGTACGGTCACCGTTATTTGCAATTTCCCCATTCCCATTGAGTCCTATGGGGGCTCATTTGGGAATGGGGAAGAGCCCTGGGGAATGGGAAATTACCGCCCTGGTCAACTCGGAATAGGGTGGTCATTTCCCATTCCACCAGGGCGGTGCCGGTACGGGTCCGGTGCCGACCAAGGCACTACTACCGCCATTGGTTAGCGCCGAACTCGGAATGAGGCCCAATATCTCTAGGTTTTATTGTAGACCTACCAATGAGTCTTGGTTTTACCGCCATGTTATTAGTGGTGGATTCTCTAACTAAACTAGCACACTTCGTGGCTTGTAGAGGGTTCCCCACGGCCAAAACCTTAGTTGATCTTTTCCTCCAAAATATAGTACGCCTCCACTGCATTACCTTACATATCATCTGACCGAGGGGCACAATTTACATCACGTTTCTGGCAAGCTTTTTGTGCCGAGGTGGGTATAGAACTAGGGCTGTCCACCAGTTACTATCCCGAAATGGATAGACAAACAGAAAGAGTGAGCCAAAACCTAGAGCAGTATATAAGCTGTGTGATTTATGATAATGCATCTCCTTGGGCAGACGTCATCTGGTTGGCCAAATTAGCATACAAAAATGCCGTACATGCATTCACCAAGGTAACTCCTTTTTATGGTACTTATGGCTTTCACCCACGTTTCCAACCAGTTCCGCAAGCAACCACCACTGAGGTCCCAGCTGTTGCTTTGCTCAAAAAACATTTGGAGAGTGTTTGGCGTAGTATCATAACCAATCTAAACACCGCTAAGCTAACCTACAAAAAGTATGCGGACACAAAAATGGGACTGGCATATAAGATTGGGGATAAAGTGTGATTAAACACACACAATTTACATCTAGTAGGCCCATGTAAATTTCAACCCAGGTTTGTGGATCCATTCCCTGTGGAAAAATTCTTGAACCCAGTAGCAGTCCGTATTACATTACCATCGCAAATGAAAATACACCCCGTATTTCATGTGGCATTGCTAAAACCTGCCCCAACGTCCATCTGCCTCAAAAAGCCGCCACCTGTAATGGTTGATGGGGTTCCTGAGTTCGAGGTGAAAGCTATCCTAGACTAGCGCTTTCGTCCTGGGCAGTTGTATTATGTATTTATTTAATTGACTGGTTGGGTTATGGACCTGAGGAACGCTCTTAGAAGCCAGCATCAAATGTTCACGGTCCCCGCCTAATACGCCTCTTTCATAAGAACAATCCCTCTAAAGCAGGACCTTTTGGGAGGGGCAGTACTGTCAGGACTTCATCTGTGGCTGGTGCAGGTCAGGGGCATCAAATAGGCATTGTGCACAATAGGCAGCAGCATGGCCCCAGGAAAGACTTGGTGCAGTTCAAACATTTGTATTTCAGGACATTGTTATGTATTTGTTGCAGGAGAAAGTCTTGGGGGAAGCAGAAAGCATCACAAAGCATTTGCCTGCCAAAAGACTCTAATCCCAGCAGGCTTGCATGCTTGCGAGACACCAAACTACATTGGGATCAATGCCCGATGATCTGCGCATGCCCGCGGTGCGCACAAGGATCTCACTTGTGCTAGAAGACACGGATCAGAGAGGATGTGCAGGCAGAGGACTCCTGTGGGCAGCGACATACTGGGCCACACCCTGCCTGCGAATACTGCAGGCCTCACACACCCTAGCAGATAAGTGCATCTTTTTGTATTGTTCTGCATGCAAGCAGCTACTGGCAAGGGAACGCTTACAGTACAGTAACTGTCTGACTCAGTGTGTTCATAAATCTAGGAGGAACATGCCGATTAGTATCAGACGCTTGTCAGAGGTGTCGGGACTGGGGGAAAGCTCCGGCACCGCCTATGTAGACTAATAATAGGCAGAGTTGCCTATTGCCTGATAGGTGCTAATTGTTTCATGTGAAACAACACGGCTTGTATGCAGTTATGCATAGTAGACAGATTGTCTGATAGTACCGTGTGAGTTAAAGTTAACACGGCTTGTTAACATGAACTCATACTTGTTTTTGATTCTCTTGTAGCGGCGCTCCGCTGTAGCTTAACAGCAAGAACTCGTAGCAGCACCGTACCTTTACGGCAAGAACTGGGATTGCAGCCCTTGCACTCGTCTCACCAGTATCACATGAAGCTAAGTGCTATTTGGTTATTCTAGTATTGTGCTTAGTGATAATTGGGAAAGGGGCAATTATGTGCAGTAGAGAGTTGGTTGTGAAGTGACAACCAACATCAGTTACTGAAAACGATGCATGACGGCAACGCTCGGCATCCCATACTATGCTATGTGTTTACACTAATAACTGTGTTGTAGATTAAGATTAGGCAGGTCTTTGGGGGCATAGTGTGCACGAGTATAAGGGAGTGTGTGGGCGGAGTACCATCGATCTCAGGAACCCCAGGAGGGGACAACAAGGTTGACCTTTCCCTTGAACCCCCCTTCCTTCCCAATACCTCTACCTTACCCTTTTCCCGGTTTTCCTAATTCTCCTTACCTATCCAATCCAACGGACCCTAACCCTCTTTCCCTGGCGGGTCACGGAGGCCTGAGTTTTCTATCAGTCAGGGGTCAAGACCCAACGGGGAGGCAGGTGTACGTGCTACCTCTGCACAAGATTGAGTGCCTGACAGTATGCACACCACAAGACACATGACTTGCAATCGAGAGATACACTGGCTGAAAAGTGAACTAGCAAAGTTGCCAATACATAAATGAACTGCATGAAGCATGGAATGTAACAAAATCAAATATATTTTGCATATAAATATTTACAATTAAATTGGGAATGAAGGTGAAAGCAGTCCAGGGGAAAAAAGAAAAGAAATAAAAACCCTACAACTAACTATAAACATGAAAAACTAGGAAGGAAAGTCTGCCAAGTCAGGGGGAAAATAATAAATAAAAAAAGAAACCTACATCTGAATATCTATTTCCAAAAGCAGTGGGCTAGTCCTCCTCTCAGCTCTCAATCAGCCTTACCCCCTGGCCATCACCACTCCTGTTTGCTGTGCCTGCTGCCTCTCTGCCATGATCTGCCTGTCATGATGCCCAAACACGGAAGACAATCTGTGCCTCATGCATGCCCCCGGCCTCACTCTTGCCACCTACCTCCTTTGGGTGGTCTAAACTGCAAAAAATCACCTCTTCCTCATTGCCACCTGCTGGTCCATTGCCCAGTGCCTCCTACGTTGGTTTGCCCTCTGAGCTGATGGCTATCCCTGGGGGCGTACAGCACGTGCACTGCTCATGGGTGCCTGCTGTCCGTCCATCAGCTGCTGTCCCTGTCAGTGCCTGAGTAGGTATGGTGGCTTCCTCAGCTGCTGTGCCTTGGACTCTAAACATGGGCAGGTATGTGATCTCCACCAGACGGGGCATTGTGGGTGGGACTGGTGCACAGGGGACTCTGCTGGTACCTGGGCTAGAAGGCACCCGGGAGGTTGACTGGCACACAGCAGAGGAAGACGAGACGGTGGTTGCAGCAGGGAACATCCCATGGAGTACAATACAGAACAAGCATGTTGCAAGCCAGGACACAATGTGGTATAGCTCACTACAATGATGTGCAAGCAGACTACAAGTAGCCTGCAGATCATCACAAATGACACCTGTCTGCCTCATCAACCCAGCCAGCAGAAGCAGCCCATAATCCTGGATGTACACATGGTAAGGGGGTGACGATCTAGGTGGACACACCAGCCTACAACGGGGGATGGGTCTGGGTGGAGGCATCCCAGCAGGTGCACACTGCTACATTTGATGGCCCAGGGACAGGATTTTGCACAGGCACCTCCACGGTGGCCTGCACAGCCTCATGCCCCTGGGACAGGACTGAAGTGCGTACGCTCACATCAACAGCCCATCCTGACCCCATGGGCTGGACTTCAATGGCCACCTCCTCCACCTCCATCAACCTGGATCATTATGGGGCTTATTTTGCCATTGATGGCCCCTGTGTGGCATCACCTGGCCCCACAGCTGCTGAGTAGTCAACTCTCACCTTCACCTTTTTGGACTTACCCCAAGCAGCCAAGCCCGATGTCACCAGTGCTGCCCCAGCCACATCGCTCCCCGAAGATGAGCTGTCATGGCAGCGTGGCTGTGGCCTGTGCCTTTTCCTGGTGGAGGCATCCCTGCACTGCAGCACTGCTTCCACCCTCTTCATCAGATGCAAATGTGAAAAAGGAGACACAGAACAGCAACATCAGTGAACTGCACCAAAGTCAGTGTGGCATCACCAACATTCACAGGAACATAATTTGTCAAGTGAACAACCAGGAACCTTCACATCGAAACACATGGACATGCAATCCACACCCATCCAGACACCTGGCTGGCCATCACTCCACACGCTCACATAAAAAGACACGCCAGTGCCACAGCCAATCTATTGCGTATGCCATACATACATACATCAATTGCGCATTTACATGTGAGCATGCCATAGCAACAAGCACATACACATGCAATGCACACACATCAACTCAGAGAGCCAAAGCAGCGCCATGACCAATCACATCACAGTCATGTGAACTTCAATGCCTCAACATGACTAAGCAAGACATCCAAATGCAAGTGTTGCATCCAGGTGGATGCACAGTCACACATTTCCATTTTGGGCACATACAAATGAGCAATATGCATGCACATGATGTGGGCAAGACTACCTCAACTGGCACACTTGCCATGCTGGAGAGTCACAGACACAAGTAACATTGCATGTGCACGATCTGCAAGACAGCATTACAACACACCATGCAAGTAAGAGCACATTTGAATTCCAAAGATGTCTCAATGCACATATGGAGGACAATGTCTGGGGCATGCATTCAGACATCCATCTCAGAAGCATACTCGATGCAAGTCTAAGGGGGTCACTGCCAACATGCTAGCACATGCACAACACAGATGCACCGTACAGCAGTGCACCACATGGATACTCATCAGGCGACTCCAGACGTTGATGTAATTTGCAGACCTGGGTGTGCAGCGTCGGGTAAAACCTCTCCAGCACCTGCATGTTGTTCCCCGACATCCGACAGATGCCATTAACCAGCGAACACAGCGAAGCAGAGGTCGCTCGTCCGATGGGGTGAGCAAGCTGATTTTCACAATTCAGATTCTTTTTAGTTGAGTTACATAGCACAAGACGTAGGCAAAACGCTTAACTTCAATAGGGTTTGCATTTATCTTTTTCAGTAAGCTATGTAACATCGAGAGCCATAGAAGGAGCATTGCGCTACACAAAGAAACAACATCTGCTGAGTAAATAGATGTCTTCTATACAGAATAGACAGGCGGGACCCTTAGAGACAGCGAGGCCCCTGGATGTGGTGAGTGCAGTAAGTGTTTATCACTTGAGTGTAACAATAGATTACAAATGGAGTTGAGAAACGATTTACACATATAGGATTGTAGATCAACGGCATTTCATTCCTTTGAAACACGCATTAGGCGTCCTCTTTGCCTATAGGTGGTGGCTTTCTAATGCAATACATTCCTACACACATAGATTGAAATACCCGTGACGTACTTTGAGTCCATTAGAAGAACGTGGGGTCATGTTGTTAACTCTATAGAAAGGTTGGTATTAACTGAGAAGCAATACTTATTTATGGTGCGGATGAAAGGCTTTACCAGCATTTGACATGAATCCATTGATTCTCCTGATATTCTTGGAGCTGAGATTCTGCAAAACTGTACTAGTTGATCTAGTGTACTCAACGAGAGAATACAGGTGAGCAAGACTGCCTATTTCATTCTAGTAACACTGGGCGACTGGGCTTGCATGAGGATGGTACACCACAGTTAGTGGCTAAACTATAGCTTCTTTGGCAATTTGGTTTCAAGTGATTACTACTAAGTTAATGGGATCACATCCAGCTGGCTCTAATATCAGGTTAGTCTAATATATAAAATGAGAAGTTTAAATTGTGTTGGGACGATCGAAAGAGTGCTCACTAAGAAATAAGTATCCTAGATATGAAGGTATCATAGATATCACTTTTGAGAGTTCACAAGACTGATTTGATTCTATATGATATTTTTTTTTGCAGTCCGTAAGGCTCAAGAAAAAGGGGTCATTACCTCGAAACCGTCTGCCAAAAGCAGATCTGAACACTGTAGCTGTGATATTTATTGTTTTTAAATCTTATTTTTCATGTGAAAACTGAATATATTCTCTCCTTGTTTACTATTGATTGGATCGAATTAGGAATATATTGAATTGAAGTATTGCCTGTTTTGTACATTACTTTAAAGTGTGCAGGGGATGGGCGGATCCTAATTTTGAATCTTCTTCGCTTTTGTATTTTGTGGTGGTCTTGTGCCAAGATCACATTTCCTCCCCAGCACCTCAAAATCCTTGAAGATTGCTTCAGTTTTTGAATAATTATATTATGTTAGGGAGAGGTGTGCACTAACATTGCTTTGCTCTGTCTTGGTTCACAGACCATCCTGAGCCATGCTGCAAACACCTCTGGCTCTTTGGACTCACGTGGCGCTCATACTGAACTGGATGTGCATTCCTCGATGCTGGCAGAGGTGAGTGTAGCAATGGGTGGAGCAGTTGGGGCCCTTGAGTGTAGAGGGGGTCAGGTGCCTTCCCAAGGCCAGTCAGTGGTGGTACACCCATCTGTGGTGGTTATGACTGGACTGCAAGGCTACCCTCCCATGTACTGGTTTCTGGTCTTGGGACAGATGTCCAAGAGAGTGTTGCAGTCCTGCAGCTCAGGACAGGGGCATCACAGCAAGGGACATGCTCCCTTCTAACAGGGAGGGATGGCCCTACACATGTGGGGGACATGTGAATGCTGGGCAGACAGAGTGGAGCAGCAGATGTTGCGTTTCACACACCGACAGGGTACTGCCTTAGAGAGTTTGGCTGAGGGCATGGATAGGATGGCCACTTCCATGATCCCCCCAGCAACGCAAGTGGAGCAACAGCTGGAGGTCATGCGGTCCACATGCTGCTCCCACCGGATGCACATAGAGGCCAACATCAGGGGACAATGGACAGATCTGCAGTGTCTGCAGACATCCCTGCTTTCAGAAGGTCAGGTACACACAGATGCCCTGAGGCATGAGTTGTTGACCCACAGAGCTGCAATCCACAAGGAAGAGGCAGCCAGCAGAAGACTGTTCTGCCAGGAGATGTTAGGCAGATAATCTCAGAGGAACTCTGTGCAACCTGTAGTGACCTTCAAGCCCTCAGTGTGCTGGTAGATTAATCTGTGTCACACCTGGTGGCTGCCACTGAAGGCCAGACCAGGGCAATGCATGGTGTGCCTCCAGCACCAATTCCACTGTCAGATTCAATGCAGGATGGGAGTGCCAGTACAGACATGCCTCCTGGTCCACCGTAGCAGTGTGGTTTATGGGCCCATGGAGGGGAATCTTTTTTATGGGGGGGATGTTGACATTCACCCTGCCCCTCCCACATCCTGGGTGAACCCAGAAGTCCCATCCCGCACTCACCTGCCCCAACTCCCCAGCCCATGGAAACGTTTTTGTGATACTTTGTCGACCACAGGACCAGATGTTTGCATTTTATTTTTGAGTTGCCCTTTCCAGGTTTTATTTTTGTTTTGTTTTAATTTTTACCTTGAGTTGTGCAGTTGCCCTCTCAAGGCCATTATGTGTGCAGTGGTGTACATGCAGGCATGCATAGTGAGGTCAACTTGCATGTTTGCATGGTGATGAACAGGATGGCATGTGTAGGTAACTATGAGTTCAGTGTATCCTCAGACATGTGTGCTGTGTGAATGGTACTTCACATTCCCTGTTGTAATGTCTTCTCCCATGTTGTTTCAGTAATCCATAATGTGGTGGTGACTGCTGTCCCGGGGGAGACACACTGCACCCTTTGACGTCCATTCTCCCCATACCCTCCACTTGGCACTGGCCCTCTTGTCACTAATTCAGAGACACAGTCCCTGGTGAAGCTGATGCGGGATTCACACCATGTTGGCGCAGTCAGCGGGTTAGCATGAGCACTGTCTTGCATGTTGAGCATGTGTCATTGTTCCTCATGTTTGTTGCATGTGTAACTTTAATTATATGTGCTTTGCATGCTACCATGCCAGGATGATTTTATATGTGGTACTCATGTCACTGTGTTATCTCCCTCGGTCAACTCATCTATGCCTGCACCTAATATGGTGTAGTGCATGTCATTGGCCATATCTAATCCAGACAGTGTACTCCTTGATATGTGTTTATTTGGACTTCCTTCTCACTGTCACTCTCTCTCCCGCTCTCTGTTGTGCTACACTGCACTCATGGGCAGATCACAATCCATGTCCTGTCACCCTCCTGCACCCTGTGGTGTTTCTGCGGTGGGTCTCTCTGCATATTTTCAGGATCCAATCATGTATTGGCATGGATGTGCATGTTATTTCTGTTGTTACTATGTATGTTATTGCATTTAGGTATGTGTCTCCTAATGGGATGCATTGTATGCAAGGCAGGTGGGTACCCTGTGCAGGTAAGTGAAGGGCATTTTCAGATGCTTGTGTGATCTTTGGCTGGAAGTCTTGCACTGTGTGTGATCACTTTGGATTGACTTGTCTTGTGGGGCACCAGTACGTCTTCATGGGTGCATGTTTCACAGAGTGTGATTCGGGTGATAGGTCTGGGCATGGTGTTGTTTCTGGATTAGTGGGGCCAGTGGTTTCATATTAAAAATTGTGGGAGTTCCAACTGTGTGTGCCTTTGTTGGGAGTGGGTGGCAGGCCCGGCTGTTTGTGGCCTGTGACATGTGTTGATGGTTGTGCTGGTGTGTGTCTCATTGCACTTTGACCATGTGTACTGAGTAACACTTCACATCCCTTGCAATGTTTGTGGGGTAATGGTTCAAGGGCACATTTGGTCTCTCTTGCTTGGGTTCCACAATTATGGTGTGCAGCCCCAGGTATAAGTCATAACCATTGAACCATTGAATCACATTTTTGGGTTTGCTATGTTGTGAACTGGCAAATTACGTTGTGCAGTGTTGGCGTTTTCACATGCATGTCCCATGCATGCTGCACTATGGTATTTGCAGCTTCAAGTTGACCGCAGCTGGGTGCATGGTACTGCTGCATTCAACTGAATGCACAATTGGACCAATTGTATGTTTCACAGTGCAGTCTGAATTGACCATGCAATTTTATTTTGCATCCTACGTTTAGCATGCATTTATCATTGCGTTCAGTATCACATAGCGTTGTCTTGTCTGCTTATGTCTTCCATGGCAGTTGCCTCAGTGGCCAGCCTTCCTGCCTGACATTGGCCTCTGTGAGTTGATGCCTCAAGCATGATCCTGCCTGGAGTGCAAGAGATGAGTATTTGTGTACTTGCCTTCTTTTGCTTTGCAGCATGGTTTCCTCTGACTGTGTTCACTGCACAGTCCAAATACTACGTAGGTGATAGCATGCATTTTCATGTCATTGATAGTCATCCAGGGGTTTCCCTGCTTTTTTGGGGGCTCAATTGTCTGCATATGTGATGTCTTTTCATTTTCATGCAGCATGTAGAGTGATGCATGTGTTGTGCATGTGGCATTGTCTTGGGAATGGGGATATGTGACATGCACATTTGCTGTATGTCATTCAGGGGACAGGCAGTGCAAGGTTTGTTGTTGTTTGTCAGTGTGTGAGTTTTGAGTGTTTGATATGCATGCAGTATGAAGGTGTTGCTGCATGTGTGTTGTCTTGTGAGTTGTTGTTTGCATATGTTGTATGTCACTGAGGGGGCCCGTGGGTCATGGGTTTTGTGGTGCATGGATGGCGTTGGCTGACCTCTGTTTCATTTTGTTCATTGTCTGCAGATACATCCGTCAGGGAATGATGCCTATTTGATGGGATGAAATTTGACTGGGGACTGCATGCCATGGGGACAGGTAAGAAGTGCATTCATCTTGATCAATATGGAATGGCTACATTAGTTTCTTCATGTCTGGATGTGGCCATTCTGGTGTGTTGCCAACGTTGTCACAATTGTAAATGACCTCTTGTTAATTTGTGCTTTGGTGCTGGGGTTTATTGTGGCCATGTTGCCAGATTGTGTCACATGTTTAATGTTACTGCACTGCTCTTCTACACCCCACAATAGTGACATGTTTGTGTGCATCATACACATTCTAGGAAATGTGTGCAGCAATATACCATTGTGCTTGTTGTATTTTGTGCACATGTCCATTTTTTAGCCCATGTTTGGCTTTCAACTCAGTCATGCTGTTTCAGGATGTATCGCTGCTTACACATTTGACAGGTATGTTAGTTAGTCATATGGGATGATTTTGGTGCAAAGGGGTGTATTCATTAAATGGATGGCATGATGGGAATGGTGTCCTCACTCTTCAAAGTGTTTCTTTTGGAAATACAAAATGAAATGTCACACACATTTGCACTTCCAAGAGCACCTTCTGAGGGTGGTTTGTGGGCACATTGGATTGGCCAATTGTCATAATTGAATGGCACCTGGGATTTTGCGGGATCACGTGCACTCCTCAGGGGAAGGATTTTAGGTGAATAAAGATTGCACAAGGTGGGTACGTGCAGCCTCTATACGTGCCCTTTTCCCAGCCATATGCTAGCGGTGAGCCTGTGGGTGTGGATGGTGTGCCACCACCATGTTCACCTGGATGCTAAACTGTGTTGCAAAATTGTGCAGGAAACATGCTGCCACAATGATCCTGCAGACTACTGGTGGTGCATATAGGAACAGTCCACAAAAGTGGTCAAGGGAGCAGAAAAGTGACTTGAGCACTCCAAATGTGATCTCCACTATGCCCCGAGATACAATATGGGCAGTGTTTTACCTTACCCCGGCAGGTGTGTTGGGGTTGCGTATGGGCATAATCATGTATGTGCTCAGAGGGAAGGCACTGCCCCCTGCCGAGGTGAGAATGGTTGTCATTGGCCTTTGTTGGCAGTGTCTATTGGTCTGTGTGCAACATGCATGCATGTGCATGGCCATTCATACTCACCAATGAGCCATGTGTTGCCGTGCTTCCCAGCTTGCAGTGCCTGGTGTAGAGAGGACATCCTGAAGATGTCACTATCATGTGTGCTATCAGCATAGTTGGCATACACTTCAGTAATGATGCCCTTGGCCTTACACACAACCTGTACATTGATGGAGTGCCAATGTTTCCGGTTGTGGTAGATGTGCTATGTTGCTCTAGATGGACATAGAGCAACATGGGTGCAATCAATGGCACCTTGCACCTTTGGGAAGTGTGCCACCCCATACAAATCCTGGGCCACTGCTTGCCTTTCTGCCGTTGGTGTGGGTATATAGATATGACGGCGGACAGAAGGACATGCAGTTTGATTGCCAAAACCTGGTGTAAGCTGCAAGACTGCGTGGCCTGGAAGATACCACATACTATGGCGGTGGTCCGCTGGAATGAGCCAGAGGACAGGAAATGCAGCGCAGTGAGCACCTTTTGCAAGGGCTCAGTGCTTGGGAGCACATGGTGGATGATGTGAGGTAATCTTCCCACTCCGTGAACAGGTCTGGGATGATATGGGGGGATGGGCTATACCTGCCATAGACCTGGTCATCAGGCATCCCACAAAGTCTGGTCCTTGGGTGGAAGATCCATGCCCTGGCCAACCAACTCCTCCTGCGGTGTCCATGGATGATTGCTGCAACAAATGGTGCATTTGTTCAGAGAGCATGCTTTTTATGCATTTGTTATTGTGCGCATTGACGTTTACACCTGCTATCATGTGGCGTAGGTGTTTCTGGATTTAAGCCTGCCTTTTCATGACCCGGCGTTCCCTTTTCAATTCCACTAATCCGTTTGTTTTGCACACAGATTGTCTGTACAATTGTTTGATCGTGGAACGTCCCTCGTAAAGCCCATATTTTTGCTTGTTCTTCCTCATTCAACGGGTGGCGCCCACTTTTTAGCTTACTGCTCAGGCCCGGCCAGCCCTTCCCTTGGAGTCTCATGCAAGGCGTTCATCGGGTTGCAGTGACATGGTGGACCAGTGCGGATTCCTCACATGTCCCTGGTAAACCCTGCCCATTGTTTTCCATGAATCGACGAACGGGACTTGCGCAAAATTTCACACTGAAGTCCCATTTTGTCTGCGCATATTATTCCATGAATCGGGCCCAATGGGAGTATGCTCAACTTTAAGGAAACTTTTGGTCATACCTGTGTTAATTAACTGGTTGGGAAAGTCGTTTTCTGAACTTATAGCCAGATTTGAACTGATCTCTAGTGAGCGAGTGCTTTAGCTCATTGAATTTTCTTAGCTGCTTTCAAAAGTCCCACATATCACCTCACAACAACAAACGAAGATGACGGATAGCATTACTACTAAAATAAACATTAGCACTAACTACTCTGCCATGTCGTCTCCTCTGAAAAACATGTCTCTGCGAATATCCGCCAACGACAGTGTATATAACAATACCCTTATGCTTCTTTGTTAAGCATTGCCAAAATATATAAACCCTGTGCCATTAACTTGGTATAATACTAGAACATCGCGTATATGCTTTTCTAGCATTTTTTGCCATGTTTCGTCACCTTTGCAGGTACATTTCCTGCTATATCAGCAACTTATTTATAACCCTTTGAAAGTTGAGATTCACACACTTGCAAAGTTGTAATTGAGTTGACCCTGTTTTAAATTTTAATGAATCTTCAGTGTGCAGTTTAATTAATCTGAACTGAAGGATGCACTGCTCTGTCGGCCTCCCTGTTACCTTTTGTCCTGCAGTCACTGCTGACTTATATCTTACAAAGTGTTCTTTGGTTGCAAATATGTAATCCTCATGGATTAGTACTTTATTTTATTTAAAGTTGCAAAGCCCAAGGATCAAGGTCTTGAGATTTCAGTTGATAGATGAATGGAATTTACCAAGTTAAATTAAATCCACCATTAAGAGAATTTGTTATGCCAATTGGCAGTTCAGCAATCAAAATATTTAAATGCTCATTTCTTCAATGTTTTTTATTTAATTTTATCGTGAAGTGTACCTATCATACACCTGAAACAGACACAAATCAACACTGGAAACATACACGGAGTCCCACATTAAGGTAAAATATTGAGGTTTACTTAAAATAATCTGAGCATCAAAGGGATCCTGTCCTACTCTGATATCCTTGTATGCTCCAGTTCTTGGGCATTGGTTGCCAGCATAGGATGTGCGATCTCATGGAAAAGCACAAGAGAACAGGAAACCTAATGTAAGCTGTGGTAAAACAACACTTGCGCAAGTAGCTGACAAACCTTCACTTTCAGTATTAAATCCAGGTTGTATCAAATTTGGTTCAGAATTTGGTATCCTCATGACTAATAATGCAATAAAGTCATGTCAGGAATTAACATCTGGATGGACAAGACTGTGTGTGAATGAAAATTGAGAGGACTTTGTTAATAGTTGGAGATTTGAGAGTAGATCTCTCGAAAATCAAACCTTTGGTCTGGGATTTACCTCATTCAGCAATAATTCATCAGTCATCTTTGCCTGACTAGCTGGGCCATCATAAGAAAGATTTTTCTGTGCATACCTGGGGAATATTTCCACAGTTTTTCACTTGCTATGTGCTATCCAACTTAATAAATGCAAGCCAGTATGGTCAAGCATCTCATGAGCAAGTGCCCACAATGATAACATATTTGCTAATGAGCAGGGGTGGACTGGGAACCAAAAGAGGCCCTGTAAATAATGTTCAAAGTGGACCCATATTAATGCAAAAAACAAAAATAGAGTGAATCCACTCTATTAGAACTGGTGCTCTCAGTTGGCCCTGGACAGGGCTGCACACATGGGTACTGTGGTATCTGACTGTTTTTCAAAAAATAATAATGATGATAGTAATAAATGTTCTTAACAGCCAATCATTAGGATTTTCTTAAAGGAACTGTTTATTCACATCCCTTTTTGTTTCTTTTACTGAATATTATTTTTCCATATTCAATGAGGCCAGGCAAATATATTGGTTAGGATTTCATGTACAATTGCCAATGCATTTCGGTTCAAAACCTTCTTCAGAGCCGTACATAATATGATCATTCAAATATGCCCAACATTTTCTATCTTTATCAAAATTGGATTGCATACAAACAATCAAACAACCAAATGATAGTTCGTAAGTTTCATGCAAAAACACATACCGTGTAATGTTCATCAATGTGTCCCAATGGGTTGATATAGAAGTAAAAGGAAAACTTTGTCAGCAATGTTGAAAATGAATACTGTGCGGTGTAAATACATCAAAGTAAAGGATTATACCTTGTTATTCATGTAAATCTCTAACTGACGTGCAGAGCATTCAGCAGCACTTCAAGCTTCTGTCAAAATGACATGAGAACTAGTGAGTACGCAGCATTCTCTTAACGAGCGTGGAATGGTGTGTGAGGCTGGCCCTTACCTTACTCAGCAAAAATCGCTGTCTCAAGGGCAAACGCATTCGCCGAGTGGACCCATATTACACATTTATCAGCAAGCCCAAACCATTTACTATGGGAAAAACTGCACACAAGAGGCCCATGGTGCATAGGCTTACCGGGAAATGTCCAGAGTTCACTATAGGCCAGTCCACCCCTGTTAGTTAGCAATTCTCCACCTAAGACTACTCTTCCCCAGATCTTCTTAGTGTAAACATCCAGTGCTCAAAACTATAGCTTAGCCACGTAAATGGGTTTCATCTTTTCTTGCAAGTCTCCTCAAATTCGTAACAGCATTCTGTGTCTCCTTAAACTTCTGAATGTATTTTCCTCAGAAAATAGTTGGAAGTGTGAGTATTAACCTCCAAGGCAAGCCACAATCTGTTAACTTGTTATGTGATGTTATGCCAAGTTTCCCATACAGAGCACACATAGGCCGTGAGTGGGTTCTAGGTGCTGGCAGGTAAATCACCACAAAAAAGCATCATGCACATCGTATGCAGGAAGTGACAGGTTATTAGCTCTGTTCTGGAACGAGAAGTTATCCTCCAAAGGTCTGATCACTAGTTGGAGAGAAGTGAACAGAGTCGTTAACTGGGCAGAAAGGCTATGCATGCCATTGTTCGTCTTCGGAGTTTAAGAGTATGAAGGGAGGCATTGGGCCACATTACGAGTCACCGGTATGGAAATAATGGTGGCGGTAAACCCGCCACCAACGTTGTTTCCATACTGGGTGATCTCAAGTCCTGCAGGCGGAGGTGTCATTACCGCCAGGTCTGACCCACCAGGTCTGACGAGATGGTGCCAGTGTTTCCATGGTCCCCATTCCCATTGAGTCCTATGGGATTCCCGGGTCACGGGGTTGTAATGCCCCAGTAATTCCAGGAATCACGGAGGCGGAATGGTAATACGAGTCCGGCGGTAACCGAGCCGGAAAAACCGGCAGGTTATCTCCGGACTCGTAATGAGGCCTATTGTGATGATAGAAGATCATGAGAATTTTTTAAAGTATGCATCTAGCAAAATGAGGAATGCTGGCACATACGTGTAGATAGCTCATTGGTTAAGTACTTTACTCTGACATGGGGTAAGCCTGCACATTCTAGAAGCACTTCAGCTGATGAAGTAAATATTCATAAACACAACTAGTTCCTTTGCTGCTCGTATTTTTACCCGTTTTCCAAAGCTTTTAAACATAAGTAACACATATAGTTTGTACTATTCTGTACTTTATCTTGACAGTCTAATTCTCTGCACCTTGAAAGGACACCGCCCACCCAAGTGGAGACCCGATCCATCATGCCTTTCATTATCCTTAGGATAGACAAATCACCTCTTGAGACACTCCTGCATCCACACATTACAACCACGTGTCATTATTTACATCCAACCAAATCAAATGTTCACATATTTCAATCAATTCCCTTTTCCTCCTTTCGCTACCTCCGGACTGTTGATCAATTAACATGGACACAATGTGCCTTAAAACTCTGCCAATGATTGTTGCTTTGAAACCACTACAGTGGCAATTTGTTACACTATAAAAGCTCAAAAATTAATAAATGAATATATCATAATGTCTGGGCATATGGCTAAAGGGTCTCAAATTGTTTCCACAAATTAAATTACTTTGTGGTCATTTACTTCACGGACATTTCTTCGAAATTACTTTGAATACATACATATGTGGGTTAATGGGCAAAATGTGGCGGGGAAGAGTTTGGGTAGGGGTGTTAGTGAAGGGAGAAGGGGACTTTGTGGGATGAACCACCATTAAAAAATAATGATAATTGAAGTAAACATTTACATTATTTCCACAAAATATATAACCACAAAGTAATTTATTTCATGAAAATTGCATAGAACCGACTAAAGACAGTTACCTGGCCCTTGCAAGTCAGATCGGTCTGGTGATTCGTAAATATGGCCTGACAAGTGGGCATGCATTGCATGTATCTTCGGTATATTTGGCAAATGTGCAACAAATTTGCATGTGATTGCAAATTATTACTTGTGCATGTGTTCCTCTTGTTAAGTATAGCAGAGCACTCAACATTAGCAGGTTGCCCATGGTGTAGATAGACTGATTTATACTAACCACCAACCCCCATGTTAGCACCGCCCAAGGTCCACCCAAAGAATATGGCTGCGCACTATGAAAAATGTGTTCCAACTTTTACATATTCACTGAAATAGCATTCGTGCAACACTCTTAATAGTTTGGCTATTATGTCACAACACATGTCATCTCTGCCAATATTTGAACATATGTTGAATTTATGAATACTTGAACATATAAGGAGACAGAGCTCAAAGACAGGTTGTGCACTGTAATCAAGTAACTTAAAAACTTGTTAAATCTTTAATTAAATACACATAAAGAGGTTCTAAATCACACAACTAATAACAATAAACATAAATTCCTATACATAATCTCTGTTAAGATCAACATCTAAAAAGCAAGGATTTCGTCAATTCCCATGGAATGGTAATAGATATACAGTACATTCAGCAAACAAATGTCAATGTACTTCAGTTTCTGATTATTATTTGATAACATACGTTGTTCTAATCCTGTACTCATCCATGATGTTGTCTCGACATGTTTCTGTTCTTGGAAGATTTACTCAGAGAACTTTCATCAGGAGAGTTTATCAAAATCACAAAAATACAACTTAAAATCATAAACTGTTATGTAACTAGCACAGTATAGTGTACATGTGCAACCTGTTGGTAAAAAGAGAGAGGGGGACAGATCAGAAGCTAGGAAATAGCTAAGGTATATCTGTCAAGTTCCCAAAAAGGGGAAACAAGAGAACCAAACGTTGGGTTGTTGTTACCTTTTGTGGTGCTCGTGGGGGTTCACAACATAAGTGAATCTAGTTGCAATCAGCTAGGGAATAGCTGAAGACCTGTAATGAATACTTGAAAAACTTAAATCAGTGTTTTCCAAAGGAGCTCAAAAACAGTGTTCAAGAGATTCCATAATTACAGTTAGTCACTAGGAAAAATATTTTGATAAAGTGGAGCTCACCTGACTGTAAATCAGTACATGGACTTTACGTAGAGAAGTGGCAGAGGGAGAGAAGAGGAGTCCTTCAACTGGCTGTACTCGAAAAAACTGCCTGTGGCCGCTACTCGTAAGTAGATAGATCTATAGAGTGAGGCCAACAGAATCTCTACAACAAAAACAAAGGAAGGCTCCTGGCTGAAAAGTCATCTCTGAACGGTAAGTATAACAACCTCATCAATTTGAGAGGGGACGTGATGCCATTAAGAGAACCATTTGGGTAATCGGCGTCAAGAACTACATTAATCAGTGATTAAATAGCAATGGACCCGCAAAGTGAGGGAAGAACTAAATCCCTGTGAGCGCATCTTCAAGGAGGCCAAGGGTGTGAACATTATAAGCGTGAACCCGGAAGACCTGGGGCCCGATGCCGATGGTGGGGTCGAGAGCTAGACATTGGCCATGGAGGCTTGGCAGGCATAAGTGCTGTAAGGACTAGAAGCCCAAAAACCACAGTGTGCAAATTCAGGTGGGAGGGAAAAGGTACCCGTGTGGATAACCCTAATGGTGCAGGGTATGTCGCTTACCGCCTGTTTAGTAGGCTAAATTGGATCGTTTGTCACTCTAACTGTTGTGCCTCGCGATATGCAAGTCATCGATATTAGACCAAGGATCGCGCCTATGTCTGTAAGAATGAAAACAGGAGTATACTCGTAAATATCAACATCGCTTACGTCGCTCATAACTAATATATGGATGCTCACCCTTACAGAACAAAATGTAATGTAATCGTACCTCTTTAGCGTGTTATCGGTATGCAGATAATATGCAAGCCTCCAGTGGAGTGTCCGTGCTCTCGTGCAGCGTCTCGAGCTAGAGCGCGTTGCGGTGGCTTCTTTTTATAATAGTTTCTATGGTGATCCTGCATGCATGCGAACGACACTCCGGACGTCGTACAACGTATTAGGTAAACAAACCGGCCATATTTAGATGTGTTCGGCAAAGTTAACACTAAAGCCAGAGGCGTTGCTTACTGCTATATGTTATGTAACTTGCAGTAATTCTGTCCTGACTTGTAACTGTCAGCGAGTAAACAAAGGCAAAATTGCACGGGGAGATTCTGGGACACACTCAGCCCTCTGAGTACAAAATTCAAAGGAATAGGTACTAGTCGGAAGATTATTGTTTGGCATAGCACACACATGTGAAAACACACCGCAAGACGCTAAACTTTTGTGTCCATGGTCTACAATTTCATAGGGTGTTGGAATGGGACTCACATCTATCTTAAGTGATATTATAAATACTTCTCATTCATACAAAAACAATATCATCCATATTTTAAATGCATACTATCCATCATAGGGTGTAGATCAGCTGTTACACCTACTAACCTTTGTGGTATAGTGCATTAAGTGAAGTTAATCGTGATTACTAGTAAAACTTCAGAATAACATCACTATAAACTCTTTCTCACTTGTGTACTACATTTCCAGAATTACATGGCATATGTTAACTTCATAACTAGATATTAAAACCTAGTTCATGGGTGCATGTTTCACAGGGTGTGGTTCGGGTGATATGTCTGGGCATGGTGTTGTTTCTGGATTAGTGGGGTGACTGGTTTTATATTCAAAACTGTTGGAGTCCCAACTGTTTGTGCCTTTGTTGGGAGTGGGTGGCAGGTCCGGCTGTTTGTGGCCTGTCACAGATGTTGATGGTTGTGCTGGTGTGTGTCTCATTGCACATTGAACATGTGTACCGATTGACAGTTCATATTCCTTGCATTGTTTGTGGGGTAATGGTTCAAGGGCACATTTGGCCTCTCTTGCTTGGGTTCCACAATTATGGTGTGCAGCCCCAGTTATGAGTCACAACCATAGAACCATTGCATCACATTTTTGGGTTTGCTATCTTGTGAACTGGCACATTACGTTGTTCAGTGTTGGCGTTTTCACATGCATGTCCTATGCATGCCGCACTATGGTATTTGCAGCTTCAAGTTGACTGCAGTTCGGTGCATAGTACTGCTGCATTCAACTGAACGCACAATTGGACCAATTTGATGCTGTCAAAATGCAGTCCACATTGACCATGCAATTCTATTTTGCATCCAACGTTTAGCATGCATTTATCATTGCTTGCAGTATCACATAGCTTTGTCTTGTGTGCTTATGTCTTCCATGGCAGTTGCCTCGGTGGACAGCCTTCCTGTCTGACATTGGACTTTGTGAATTGATGCCTCATGCATGATCCTGCCTGGATATTTGGGATGATTTTGGTGCCAAAGGGGTGAATTAATTAAATGGTTGGCATGATGGGAGTAGTGTCCTCCTTCTTCAAAGTGTTTCTTTTAGAAAGACAAAATGAAAAGTCACACACATTTGCACTTCCAAGAGCACCTTCTCAGGGTGGTTTTGTGGGCACATTGGATTGGACCATTGTCATAATTGAATGGCACCTGGGATTTTACGGGATCACGTGCACTCCACAGGGGAAGGATTTTAGGTGAAAAAATATTGCACAAGGTGGGTACGTGCAGACTCTCCACGTGTCCTTTTCCCAGTCATATGCTAGCGGTGAGCCTGTGGGTGTGGATGGTGTTCCGCCACCATATCCACCTGGATGCTAAGCTGTATTGAAACATTGTGCAGGACAAATGCTGCCACAATGATCCTGCAGACTACTGGTGAAACATATAGGAAAACTCCACAAAAGTGGTCAAGGGAGCGGAAAAGTGACTTGAGCACTCCGAATGTACTCTCCACTATGCCCTGAGACACAATATGGGCAGTGTTTTACCTTACCTCGGCAGGTGTGTTGAGATTGCGTATGGGCGTCATCATGTATCTACTCAGAGGGTAGGCACTGTCCCCTATAGAGGTGAAAATGGTTGTCACTGGCATTTGTTGACAGTGTCTATTGGTCTGTGTGCAACATGCATGCATGTGCATGGCCATTCATACTCACCAATGAGCCATGTGTTGCCATGCTTCCCAGCTTCCAGTGCCTGGTGTAGTGGGGGCATCCTGAGGATGTAACTACCATGTGTGCTACCAGGATAGTTGGCATACACTTCAGTAATGATGCCCTTGGCATCACACACAACTTGTACATTGATGGAGTGCCAAAGTTTCCGGTTGTGGTAGATATGCTCTGTTGCTCTAGATGGACATAGAGCAACATGGGTGCAATTAATGGCACCTAGCACTTTTGGGAAGTGTGCCACCCCATACAAATCCTGGGCCACTGCTTGCCTTTCTGCCATTGTTCTGGGCATATAGATATGCCAGTGGACAGATGGACGTGCAGTTTGATTGCCAACACCTGGTGTAAGCAGCAAGACTGCGTGGCCTGAGAAATGCCACCTACTATGGCGGGTGTCCGCTGGAATGAGCCAGTGGCCAAAAAATGCAGAGCAGTGAGCACCTTTTGCAAGGGCTCAGTGCCTGGGAGCACATGGTGGATGATGTGAGGTAATCTTTCCACTCCGTGACCAGGTCTAAGATGATATGAGGGGGGAGGCCTAGACCTGCCATAGATCTGGTCATCAGGCATCCCAAAACGTCTGGTCCTTGGGTGGAAGATCCATGCCCTGGCCATCCTCCTCCTCCTGCGGTGTCCCTGGATGATTGCTGCAACAAATTTTGAATTTGTTCAGAGAGCATGCTTTTTATGCATTTGTCAGTGTGCGCATTGATGTTTACGCCTGCTATCGTGTGGCGTAGGTGTTTCTGGATTTGAACGTGCTTTTTCACGAGCCAGCATTCCCTTTTCAATTCCACAAATCTGTTTGTTTTGCACGCAGATTGGCTGTGCAATTGTTGGATGGTGGAACGACCCTTGTAACGCCAACATTTTTGATTGTTCTTCCTCATTACTCGTGTTGCGCCCACTTTTTAGCTTACTGAGCAGGCCCGGCCAGCTTTCAATTGGAGTCTCATGCAAGGCGTTCACCGGGTTGCAGTGGCGTGGTGGACCAGCGCAGATTCCTCGCAAGTCCCGGGTAAGCCCTGCACATTGTTTTCCATGAATCGACGAACGGGACTTGCGCAAAATTTTGTGCTGAAGTCCCATTTTTTCTGCACAGATTATTCCATGAATCGGGCCCAATGGGTGTATGCTGAACTTTAAGGCAAGTTCGTCTATACGTTTAAGTGATGTAAAAATATGTGTTATTATTATTAGCCAGTTTGATTAGACCTGTGTTAATGAACTGGTTGTGAATGTCCTTTCCAAACTTAAAGCCAGATTTGCACTGATCTCTAGTGAGCGAGTGCTTTAGCTCATTGAATAATCTTAGCTGCTTTCAAAAGTCCCACATATTACCTCACAACAACAAACGAAGATGATGATGCATAGCATTACTACTAAAATAAACTTTTTCAACGTTAACACTAACTGCTTTGCAATGTCGTTATTCATCATGTCTCCTCTGAAAAACATGTCTCTGCGAATATCCGCCAATGACAGTGTATTTAACAATCCCCTTATGCTTCTTTGTTAAGCATTGGCAAAATATATCAGCCCTGTGCCATTAACTTGGTTTAATACTAGAACATCGCGTAAACGCTTTTCTAGCATGTTTTTGCCATTTTTAGTCACCTTTGCAGGTACCTTTCCTGATATATCAGCAACTTATTTATAACATCTTGACAGTTGAGATTCACACACTTGCAAAGTTGTAATTGAGTTGACCTTATTTTAAATTTGAATGAATCTTCAGTGTGTAGTTTAATGAATCTCAGCTGAAGGATGCACTGCTCTCTAGGCCTTCCTGTTACCTTTTGTCCTGCAGTCACTGCTGACTTATATCTTACAAAGTCTTCTTTTGGTGCAAATAGGTAATTCTCACAGATTAGTACTTTGTTTTATTTAAAGTTACAAAGCCCAAGGATCAAGGTCTTGAGATTTCAGTTGATAGATGAATGGAATTTAGCAAGTTAAATTAAATCCACCATGAAGAGAATTTGTTATGCTAATTGGCAGTTCAGCAATCAAAATATTTCAATGCTCATTTTTTCAATGTTTTTTATTTAATTTTATTGTAAAGTGTACCCATCATACACCTGTAACAGACACAAATCAACACTGGAAACACACACGGAGTCTCACATTAAGGTAAAATATTGAGGTTTACTTCAAATAATCTGAGCATCAAAGGGATCCTGTCCTACTCTGGCATCCTTGTATGCCCCAATTCTTGGCCATCGGTTGCCAGCATGGGATGTGAGATTCCCTGGTAAAGCACAAGAGAACAGGGAACCTGATCGAAGCTGTGGTATAATAACACTTGCCCAAGTAGCTGACAAACTTCACTTTCAGTATTAAATCCAGGTTGTATCAAATTGGGTTCAGAATTTGGTATCCTCATGACTAATAATGCAATAAAGTAATGTCAGAAATTGACATATGGATGACCCAGACTGCGTGTGAATGAAAATTGAGAGGACTGTGTTAATAGTTGGAGAATTAGAAGTCGATATCTCGAAAATCAAACCTTTGGTCTGGGATTTACCCCATGCAGCAATCACTGATCAGTCATCTGTGCCTGACTCGCTGAGGCATTCTTGTGATAGGATCCTGCTTCCATTAAATTATAGCATAAGAAAGATTTTTCTGTGCATACCTGGAGAATATCTCCACAGCTTTTCACTTGCTATGTGCTATCCAACTTAACAAATGCAAGCCATTGTGGTCAAACATCTCATGAACAATTGCCCACTATGATAGCATATTTGCTAGTGAGCAGGGGTGGACTGGGAACCAAAAGAGGCCCTGTAAATAATGTTCAAAGTGGACCCATTTTACACATTTTTCAGCAAGCACAACCCTTTTACTATGGGAAAAACTGCACACAAGAGGCCCATGGTGCATAGGCCTACTGGGAAATCTCCAGAGTTCACTATAGGCCAGTCCACCCCTGTTAGTTATCAATTCCCCACCTAAGACTACTCTTCCCCAGATTTTCTTAGTGTAAACATCCAGTGTTCAAAACTATTGCTTAGCCACGTAATTGGGCTTCCATCTTTTCTTGCAAGTCTCCTCAAATTCGCAACAGCATTCTGTGTCTCTTTAAACTTCTGCATGTATTTTCCTCAGAAAATAGTTGGAAATGTGAGTATTAACCTCCAAGGCAAGCCACAATCTGTTAACTTGTTATGTGCTCTTATGCCAAGTTTCCCATACAGAACACACATAGGCCGTGAGTGGCTTCTGGGTGCTGGCAGGGAAATCACCACAAAATAGCATTTTGCACATCTTATCCTGGAAGTGACAGGTTATTAACTCTGTTCTGGAACGAGAAGTTATCCTCCAAAGGTCTGATCACTAGTTGGAGAGAAGTGAACAGAGTCGTTACCTGGGCAGAAAGGCTATGCATGCCATTGTTTGTCTTCTGAGTTTAAGAGTAAGAAGGGAAGCATTGTGATGATAGAAGTTCATGAGAATTTGTTTAAGTCTGTGTCAATTAAAAGAGGAATGCTAATACGAGTCTGGGGGGAAACCAAGCCTGGAAAACCGGCAGGTTATCGTCGGACTCGTAATGAGGCCCATTGTGATGATAGAAGATCATGAGAATTTTTTTAAGTCTGCATCTAGCAAAATGAGGAATGCTGGCACATACGTGTAGATAGCTCATTGGTTAAGTACTTTAGTCTGACATGGGGTAAGCCTGCACATTCTGGAAGCACTTCAGCTGATGAAGTAAATATTCATAAATACAACTAGTTCCTTTGCTGCTTGTATTCAATGCAAGAAAATCAACATATGGGGGTTATTTCCTGGAATCCCCCTGCTCCTACATTTCTTTTTTTTATACTTTTTCCAAAGCTTTTAAACATAAGTAACATATATAGTTTACACAAATCTGTACTTTACCTTGACACCATAATTCTCTGCACCTTGAAAGGACACAGCCCACCCAAGTGCTGACAGGATCAATCATGCCTTTCATTATCCTTAGGATAGACAAAGCACCTCTTGAGACACTCTTGCATCCAAACATTACAACCACGTGTCATTATTTACATCCCACCCAATCACATGTTCACATATTTCAATCAATTCCCCATTCCTCCTTTCGCTACCTCCGGACTGTTGATCATTTAACATGGACACAATGTGCCCTAAAACACCGCCAATGATTGTTGCTTTGAAACCACTACAGTGGTAATTTGTTACACTACAGAAGCTCAAAAATGTATGAATGAATATATCATAATGTCTGCACATATGGCTAAAGGGTCTCCCTTTGTTTCCACAAATTAAATTACTTTGTGGTAATTTACTTCAAAGACATTTCTTCAAAATTACTTTGAATACATATTTATGTGGGTAAAGAGGAAAATGTGGTGGGGAAGAGTTTGGGTAGGGGTGTTAGTGAAGGGGGAAGGGGAGTTTGTGGGGGGAAACCCCCATTAAAAATTAATTATAATTGAAGTAAAAATTCAAATAAATTTACACAAAATAAATTACCACAAAGTAATGTATTTCTTGGAAATTACATGGAACCGACCAAACACAGTTACCTGGCACTTGCAAGTCACGTAGGCCTGGGATTCTCAAATATGGCCTGACAAGTGGGCATGCCTTGAATGTAACTTCGGTATATTTGGCAAATGTGCAACTAATTTTCATGTGATTGCTAATTATTTATTGTGCCTGTGTTTCTCTTGTTAAGTTTGGCAGAGCACTCAACTGTAGCAAGTTGCCCAGGGTGTAGACAGACTGATTTATACTAACCACCAACCCCCACGTTAGCACCACCCAACCTCCACCCAAAGAATATAATGAGGTCCAACCTTTACATATTCACTGAAATAGCATTCATGCAACGCCTAAACACTCTTAATAGTCTGGCGATTATGTCACAACACTACTCATCTCTGCTATGTGAACATTTGTTGAATTTATGAATACACCTTTTTTTTAAATAATTCCTGTTCTGACTAAAGTCTGCCCAAGGGCCATTCACCCGACTTCACTTCAAAGACATAACAATGGCAAGACACATAGCATACATTACCCAGATAAACCCCTCTTCAGACCTTAAGATATGAAATGATATTGTTGGCGCTATACGTGATTTCGTGCTGGGATGTGTTACCACTGACCTGGTTAATACATGGGCAAGTGGCTTGAGACTGGATTTCGAGATCCAAGACTGGACCAGCGGCAACTAATATCCCACTTGTTAAAACACGTTATTTTAGCTTGTTTGAAACTATCCAGGGTTGGCTAACCAGGAGAAATTGTTTGTACTTAGCTTTGAATGTACCTACAGACACATTAAAACGAAGACAAGTGGCATTGGTACAGTCATAAATTAACACGTCAAAGTAATGAAGTCGTTGGTTCAATTGCAAAAAGAACATATTACAAACCAGGAGTGTTAGTGCCAACAGCTGTAGAGCCCTACAGTTCACTATCATAAATGATCACGTGCAAGGCATCTTTGAAATTGCATTATCCCCATTTGTCAAACAGGATCTTACCAACAGTAGTTCAAGATGTCGGATCCCAGTCCAGTGTGATTGGTTTAGTGCAATGGCATAATCAGCAGTGTCAATTGCTACCAAGACATGGAGATAAATCATGGCACACTGTACTGCCAGAGAAAACGACCTTTGCTGGTATCGTCTAGCACTGCAAGCGCTATTGATTTAGTATATTACAAGGTGGAGAGGCTAGTCTGCGCTGGGTTCAGAAGGTTGCACACGGGTTGCGTTTGTACAGCACTGTAGGGCTGCAGGGTTATTTAGAAGAGGGTTGCACATTGTTATTTCTAAAGATGTCGGGTTGAACATTTCTTTTATGTATTTGGACATAGTGGGGTTGGCTAAAAATATTTTAAAAGCCATAGCCAAACGAAGGCCCACGATAGAACCAGAGGATTTACTTCTCAAACTGTGTGTCACACAAAAAAATCAGATTTGCTGATAGAGTCTGCATACTCATTGAAATGGGGTTGAGTAAGTAGCTATTTAGGGGGTAATTCATAGAATTCAGCGCACAAGTGGCGCACGCGGCTGGCGCACAGTGTGCGCGTGCGAATCCCTGCGCCAGCCGCGTGCGCCAAAACCCATTTCCGCGCACAGCGTATTCATGGATTCCAGCCACCAAAACCAGTCGTGGCGCACAGTGGCGCAGCGACCTTGCAGCAGCGCCAGTTACGCCCCCAAGAACGCCTTCCGCGCAGGGAAAAGCCATCAAAATCCCCAATCCAGCGCAAAGGGCTGCGCTAACCCTGTATCAGCACGGCAAGCGCGATCGGGCCTGGGGGAGCGGGCTACGTGTATTTCAGGGGTTCGCGTGAACTTTCTCACGCGATCGGGCCTGGGGGTGCGGGCTACGTGTATTTCAGGGGTTCGCGTGAACTTTCTCACGCGATCGGGCCTGGGGGAGCAGGCTACGTGTATTTCAGGGGTTCGTGTGAACTTTCTCACGCGATCGGGCCTGGGGGAGCGGGTTACATGTATTTCAGGGGTTCGCGTGAAGTTTCTCACGCGAATAGCCTGGGCGCGTGTATTTCAGGGGTGCGCGGGAAGTTCCACACGCGAATAGCCTGGGCGCGTGTATTTCAGGGGTGCGCGGGAAGTTCCACACGCGAATAGTCTGGGCGCGTGTATTTCAGGGGTGCGCGGGAAGTTCCACACGCAAATAGCCTGGGCGCGTGTATTTCAGGGGTGCGCGGGAAGTTTTACACGCGATTTCAGCAGGGTACGTGTATTTCAGGGGTGCCGGGGAGTCCTACATGTGATTTGACAGTGTGGGTCCTCCCAGGTGTTCCCTGTACACCCTCCACGGCCCCTGCAGGCAGCCCACACCACAGGGGACTACCCTGCATCCCTGGTCATGTCCCGCAGGCAGCCCACCCAACATGGGCATGCCCCCCAGCAAAGGCACATGTCTCCTTGAACTAATGAACACCAACTCATGTCCCCCACCACCCCCACCCCCCAGCACTGTGGGGCACCTGCCAGCAGACCCCCACCCATGTCCAACTCATGTCCCCCACCACCCCCACCCCCCAGCACTGTGGGGCACCTGCCAGCAGGCCCCCACCCATGTCCAACTCATGTCCCCCACCACCCCCACCCCCCAGCACTGTGGGGCACCTGCCAGCAGGCCCCCACCCATGTCCAACTCATGTCCCCCACCACCCCCACCCCCCAGCACTGTGGGGCACCTGCCAGCAGGCCCCCACCCATGTCCAACTCATGTCCCCCACCACCCCCACCCCCCAGCACTGTGGGGCACCCTCCACCAGGCCCTCGCCCATGTCCCATCCATGCCCCCCTGCACCTGGGTCCCAACAATCCCCAATCATGTCCGTAATGGCCATCCTCCCCTGCCAAAAGGCCCAACCAACTATCACATCCACCCACATATCAAAGGCAATTACATGTTACACACCCAATGTAAATAATGCAAATGAACACATGTATGTCACACACAATGGCTGCAAGTGAATGTTAAAACACCCAAAATGAAATGCATGAAAGTAATGAGATGATACGACACATTGAAGGATGAAAATAAAAATGTATTGAAAATCAACTAGAATAGAAATGAAATTAGAAAAACCACAAAGCAAAACAACAAAAAGAAGATGAATGTCCATGAAAAAAATCCTAAAAATCAAAAAATCCATAGAAGAACTATATACAAGACAATCCCGGGTCCATGAGCCCAACCAAATGAAACCTAACTATGTCAACTAACTAAAAACTGAACTATATACAAAAAAGTGGCGCATTGTCCAATCGCAACCAAATAAAAAAAAAATAATTTAAAGGAAACCTACCACTAACTATATAACTATATACAATGGCAGCGGGCAAGTCCTGCGGCTCACTCTGTGATGTTGCCGGCCAGGGCATCATCGAACTCCATGTCGATGTCCTGGAGGCGGGACTCTGTCCTGGCCCCGAGGTCTCGCAGGGATAACCCCATGTTCACCTCAAACTCCCTGCGAGCTTCCTCGAGGCACTCAGCCCGCCTCAACACCCGACGCATGGAGAACTCTGCCCTGACCATGGTGAGCCGCTCCTCTTCCGCCCGCTGCTGCTCCGCACCTATCCGCTGGACCAACTGCTCCCACACGGAAGACACTACCATCCCAGGGTTCTCCTGCCCTCCGGCCGATGCCTGCCCCTCTGATCTTGATGGCCCTGAGCCATGATGCCTCCCACGTCGAGCCTGCTGCTGCCTCCGACGCCACTGCCTCTGCCAGCACGACGGCATCCAGGATGATGGAAACCACCGACGCCGTCGTGCACGTGCCCTGCCCGATGATGCCGTCACATCCTCCATCTGCTGGGGTCCAGTTGCTGTGTTGTCCACCCCTGCTGGACCTCTGACTCCCAACTGTGGCAGGGATGGGATCCCCACCGAGCTGGCTGCATTGGTCAGGGCAGATCCACAGGGGGCCCTGGTGGCATCTGGGCCGGAAGACGGCAAGGAGAACGACTGGCGTATAGTCTCCACAGAGGAGGAGAGGGCCGCCAGATTGGCCAACACATGCAGGAAACCCCCGAACATGGCCGATCCCAATTGGGCCACGTCGGCACGGTGCTCTTCGTGATGACGTGCCTGCTCCTCCTGGGAAGCACGCACGGCATCACGAATCACAGCCGTGCGCATCGCGACCCCAATCAGGACCTTCTCCACACGGCCAGGGGTCCCCTCGTCCGCAGGTGGAGGGGAGTCAGATGACATGGACATCCCCTCTACCTGCGGACGGGCCTGGGACGGGGCATCCCTGCTGGTGCAAGGTGGTGCACCCACAGGTTCAGGGACAGCGACATGCACAGGCCCCTCCACGGTGACCTGTGCTGTCTCCTGCCGCTGCCCCTGGACTCCACCACTTGCACCAGCAGGGATGCCCCCACCAGGCCCCATGTGCGCCTCAGTGGCGGCCTCCTCCTCCTCTGTGGAAACCACCAACCTGGATGGCTCCTCGCCGTCTACCGCCGTAGCAGGCCCCTGTGGGGGCTCACCCACTCCTTCCGCTGCAGGCGTGGGGGCATCTCCGCCGCCTTGCTCCACAGCGCCGTCTCCGCCCTCTCCTTCACTAGCCGCTGCGTAGAGGGAGACATAGAACACAAGCATCAGGGTACTGTACAATGGTCCCCTAAAGAGGAAGCAATAGCAGATGAGTGCCACTGTCAAAGTACACTTCCATCATGTCACACCACAACACATGTGTCAGTCCAGGCAAAACACACACAGTGACAGTCATGGTGCGTGCCATGGACATTTCAATGCATGTCCAATGGACTCTTGAATCATACAATGTAATGGGACTCACATGCATCATGGGTCATGCCTATCACATGCACACACTTCACCTCAGTCACATCCATCTGGCCCCGTACACCCCAATCACAGTGCATACAAGGATGACTAGGCTGCATCAGTGAATCTGTACATTGTCACAGACATGTGTCATGCATCCATGGCACTCACAAGTCACAGACACGCAGGTCAGGCACACAGACATGGATTCCACATATTTATCTGGCATCAGCACCCATCCCTCGCCCCCACCCATGTCCAGGAACAGAGACTGCCATGCTCTCATGTGTGCAATCTGCACAGGGCTCCCCATGTCGCATTCAAACACATGCAACAACCGTGCGGTTCACACATTACAGGTCGCACATGCATTCCCATGATGTCCCTGCACACATACATGCGTACATGGCCTATGTCACACATGCAGGCAAGTATCAGACAACCAGCACACTGCAACGTGCCCTGTCTCACACAGCAATGCTTGGCCACTTACCGCTCAACTCCAGACGGGTCTCCCTCTCAAGGACCTGGGCGTGGAGCGCTGAGTGTGCGCGTTCCAGGACCCTCAACTGGATGGAACTCATGCGGCCCCGGCCCCCCTCCACGAGGCGCCGGGCCTTCATGAGGGTCCTGGACCTCAAGTCCTCCCAGCGCTTCTTGACCTTCTGGATGGTGCGGGTTGCCACGCCCTCCGCGTTGATGGCAACCACACAGTCGGCCCAGATCCTATCCCGTCCTTCCCTGTTGGCGCGGGACGATCCGAAGAGGGCATCATACTGCCCCAGGACTTGCTCCACCAGGACACCAACTTCGGTGGCAGTGAAGCTGGTGCCCCTCTGCCCCTCTGGCCGGGGGTTGCCACTGGGGTCAGATGTGGATGTGCCCGACATGGCAACCCCAGGGGCAGGAGTGGGTGGGCAACTGGGTCCTGGGGCTGGGCTGTGGAGCGATGTTATTCGAGTCGGGAGTCTTCTGTACCAGCAGGGGTGGACACAGCAACTGGACCCTTGCAGATGGCTGATGTGCAGGCACCAAATGGCAGGGCACGGTGCCAGCAGTCAGGCAGGCATGCAGGCAGCAGCAGATGGCACGTGGGAGGCTGCTCGGGGCACTGGGGGGCAGTGATTCGGCCTTCTGGGCAGGAGCGTGGTCTTCTGTGTGTTTTCGCGTGGCCAGCTTGATACGGAGTGATTTAGCACGTGAAAAATCTGCACGTCAGCGTTTAATTCGAGAAAAGGCCCTTAGCGCGTAAGCGCGTCAGCACGCGTACGCGATTTCATTGGACCAAAGGCCCTTACAGCGTAAGCGCGTCTGTGACGTTTTGCGCACGGGCGTTGCCCTGGCAGGGCTTGGAGATCCCGCGTGCCTTTATGTTCGGTACGTGCTTTTCGTGCGGTGCGTGTGTTTTCCATCCGTTGGGGTTCACACGCTATTACTTCACAGCGGGTGTTGGCTACGCGTTCTACTACACGCAAGGCAGACGGTGAGTGGTACCCCGCTCCCCCAGGCCCGATCGCGTGAGAAACTTCACGCGAACCCGTGAAATACACGTAGCCCGCTCCCCCAGGCCCGATCGCGTGAGAAACTTCACACGAACCCCTGAAATACACGTACATTGCTGAAATCGCGTGTAAAACTTCCCGCGCACCCCTGAAATACACGCGCCCAGGCTATTCGCGTGTAAAACTTCCCACGCACCCCTGAAATACACGCGCCCAGGCTATTCGCGTGTAAAACTTCACGCGAACCCCTGAAATATACGTACCCTGCTGAAATCGCGTGTAAAACTTCCCGCGCACCCCTGAAATACACGCGCCCAGGCTATTCGCGTGTAAAACTTCCCGCGCACCCCTGAAATACACGCGCCCAGGCTATTCGCGTGTAAAACTTCACGCAAACCCCTGAAATACACGTAGCCCGCTCCCCCAGGCCCGATCGTGTGGGAAACTTCACGCGAACCCCTGAAATACACGTAGCCCGCTCCCCCAGGCCCGATCGCGTGAGAACGCGAACCCCTGAAATACACGTACCCCGCTCAATCGCGTGTGTAACTTCCCACGCAACCCCGAAATACACGTGCCCCGCTCGCACAGGCACTATTGCTGTATGTTGCCACTTTTGTAATGCGCAGGGACGCTACTGCCTGCCTTCGTGTGGCGGACGTGTATCGGCTTGTGCGTGTCTTTCGCTGTGCGTGGCTTTGCCCTATTCGGTTCCATGAATACGTGTGGTTCGGGGTGCGTGTGGGCGTTCCCTCTGCTTCCCTGCAGTACATCCCCAGTTACGCCCTTGTTTTCGCAAGTTGTTCCCCATTCCGCGCGTTACGCCCCGTGTTCCGCCCACTTTCTAGTGTATGCGCAGAGGTTGTGCGCTTTCACTGTGCGCGTCGCGCACGTCTTTCGGGATGTTGCAGTGACGTGTGCACCATGCACGGGTTTGGCGCACATCCCGAGGAAGACACGCGCAGGGACTTCCATGAATCGCACGCGTGCGCGTGCGCCTCTTTTTTTCCGCTTGCGCCTGCTTGCGCCTGCTTGCGCCTGCTTGCGCGTAGATTTTCGGCGCACGTTTGTTCCATGAATCGGCCCCTTAATGTATTAAATGAAACTCGTAGCTTGACAGATTCTGTCAAGCTACGAGTTTCATATCAGTGCCCTTTTAAGTGTTGCAATAGATAGTAAACTAAAGGTTGATACATCAGAGAGAAGACTGAATTGTGTTTTTTTACACGGAACAATGACAGAATGTTTGAATTCATACAAAATTAAAATAAAAATCCTTTTGGGCCAATAAACCTTCTTAGACCCCACTCAGAAATATCTAACCAGTCCATACCACATGGCATTACAAATCCATCCCTGATAGGAGATGGATTTGAGATGATTTAAATGGATCTGCGTGATTTTTCCACGATGGAAAAGTTTGCACGAGAAATTCGTGAACGACATAAGATTTGCACATTTCCCATGCGAACACTCATTCAAAACCCTTACATACCCACACCCCTACCCACACCCACAACATACCCACAACAACCCCGCACCCACACCCTCAACACAGCCCCACCCACACCCCCAACATAAACAATCCCTACTTACCTTTTTCACACGCTGAGTCCCTGCGGCGCCAGTTCACTTTCACTTCCGTGATCGGGGGAACTTGTGCCGCGGGGTCCTTTTTTTTCGGGAGCTGCAGGAGTGTCCCCCACAACCCTTGCCTACTATACCCCACAGTATAGTGAGCGGGGTGTTGCGAGGGACACCCTCGCAGCCCCCGTTTTTTTTTTCGGGAGCTGCAGGGGTGTCCCCCGCAACCCCTGCTCACTATACCCGATAGTATAGTGAGCCGGGTGTTGCGGGGGACACCCTCGCAGCCCCCATTTTTTTTTCTGGAGCTGCAGGGTTGTCCCCCGCAACTCCCTTTCACTATATCACACAGTATAGTGAGCTGGTTGTTTTGGGGGACACCTCCACAGCACCTGCTTTTTTTTTTTTTGGGTGTGCCGCGGGGTTGTCCCCCGCAACACCCCGCTCACTACCACACAGTATAGTGAGCAGGGTGTTGGGGGGGACACCCCCGAATCCCCAGCATGCTTTTTATTAATACTTACCTACAATGCTACCACCAAAGGTTCGAACATTTGGTGTTTGAACCTTTGGTGGTAGCATTTTTCGGACTTTTGTACGGTCTGACCTTTTTTCTTTGGTCCGATCGTACAATTCCCTTTAAATATAGCCTCGCTCACAGTGGTTACTTGGAATGTGATCCCATTGAAAAAAGATCAAGTGGATCATGCGCAGAATTGAACTTGATGGAGGATATATTTTATGTGGAAGCTGTAGTGAACTCTTTAGGAACTCAGATCGAGTGTCTAAAGAAAGATACCATATGGACACAGAGTGACGTTCCCATTGCCAATAATATTTCAAAAGATGTCAAATAAGTTCTACGCAGTTGCTTAAGTATACCATAGGAAAATTGCAGAAACGAGTTTCTGAAGTTATCCCAATAATGGCTAACACTCAGATATCCCTTAGAACCACACAGCACAACAGCTTACATAATGCAATACAAATATTACATGGCCAAGGTAGTGGCCATGTAGTTATGGTTAAGTTGGTGTTTCCATAGGAAGAGCACTTTTTGGGCAGCTTATCGCTCTCCCTGGACGAATCCTCACCAAACTTTGCAAAAAAAGTATTTGGGTCACTCTGTTTTGCAGAGTTTAGTGAGGATTCGTCCAGGGGGGGCAAAGTAATAGGGGGGGGTCCCAAAACTTTTTTTTTCCCCATAGACATAATGGGAAAAAACTTTGCTCACGCCTACAGCCCAAACCGCTGGACGGATTTACACCAAATTTGCGGCAGGAACTGCAGCTTGGTCCTGAAAGCGTGCTTTGCTTTATTTGGTGTAAATCCGTCCAGTAGTTTTTTTTAAAAAATGACAAAAATGTAAGTGAAAAAAATTAGTGATAGCTGTGTTCGCTTTGCGGACACACTTCCCTGTTCGCTCCGCGGACAGGACGGTAATTGGGCAAGCAGCTTGCATGATGTCCGCTCATTGGATGCGGTGAAAGCGAGCAGTGCGTCTGGCTTCAGAGACGCCCGCCATCTTTGTTCCTCGCCGCCTGCACAGTAAGTCTTGTGTCTGTCTCCTGTTCCTCCCACCCCCGCTCATGCCCCGTGTGTCCTTCTTGTCCCTCCCACCCCCACTCATGCTCCGTGTCTCCCCTGTTCCTCCAGCCCCCCGCTCACGCCATCGGCACACGGTGGCCAGCGGAAGGCCGAGGAGCGGGATCTGCCGCCTGCACACGAACACTGTGTGTCTCTCTCCCTACCCCCCACCCCCGCTCATGCCCCGTGTGTCTCTCTCCCCTTCCCCCCACCCCCCGCTCATGCCCCGTGTGTCTCTCTCCCCTTCCCCCCACCCCCGCTCATGCCCTGTGTGTCTCTCTCACCTTCCCCCACCCCCGCGCATGCCCCATGTGTCTCTCTCCCCTTCCCCCCACCCCCTGCTCATGCCCCATGTCTGTCTCCTGTTCCTCCCACCCCCCGCTCATGCCCTGTGTCTGTCTCCTGTTGCCCCCCAACCCCCCGCTCATGCCCCGTGTCTGTACTCCCCACCCCCCGCTCGTAACCCGTGTCTGTTGTTCCCCCCACCCCCCGCTCATGCCCGTGTCTGTCTCCTGTTCCCCCCACCCCTCGCTCATGCCCCGTGTCTGTCTCCTGTTCCCCCACCCCCCGCTCATGCCCCGTGTCTCTCCTGTTGCCCCCATCCACCGCTCATGCCCCGTGTCTGTCTCCTGTTGCCCCCACCGCCCGCTCATGCCCAGTGTCTGTCTCCTGTTCTCCCCACCCCCCGCTCATGCTCTGTGTCTGTCTCCTGTTCCCCCCACCCACCGCTCATGCCCCGTGTCTGTCTCCTGTTGCCCCCACCCCATGCTCATGCCCCGTGTCTGTCTCCTGTTGCCCCCCAACCCCCACTCATGCCCTGTGTCTGTCTCCTGTTGCCCCCCACCGCCCGCTCATGCCCCATGTCTGTCTCTGTTGTTCCCCCACCCCCCGCTCATGCCCCGTGTCTGTCTCCTGTTGCCCCCACCCCCTGCTCATGCCCCGTGTCTCTCTCCTGTTGCCCCCCACCCCCCGCTCATGCCCGTGTCTGTCTCCTGTACCCCCCCACCCCACGCTCATGCCCCGTGTCTGTCTCCTGTACCCCCACGCCCCCCGCTCATGCCCTGTGTCTCTCTCCTGTTGCCCCCCACTCATGCCCCGTGTTTGTCTCCTGTTCCCCCCACCCGCTCATGCCCCGTGTCTCTCTCCTGTTGCCCCCCACCCCCCCGCTCATGCCCCGTGTCTCTCTCCTGTTGCCCCCACCCCCTGCTCATGCCCTGTGTCTCTCTCCTGTTGCCCCCCACCCCCACTCATGCCCCGTGTCTCTCTCATGTTGCCCCCCACCCCCGGCTCATGCCCCGTGTCTGTCTCCTGTACCCCACACCCCCCACTCATGCCCCGTGTCTCTCTCCTGTTGCCCCCCACCCCCCGCTCATGCCCCGTGTCTGTCTCCTGTTCCCCCCACTCCCCGCTCATGCCCCGTGTCTGTCTCCTGTTGCCCCCACCCATGCCCCGTGTCTGTCTCCTGTACCCCCCCACTCCGCGCTCATGCCCCCTGTCTCTCTCCTGTTGCCCCCCACCCCCGCTCATGCCCCGTGTCTGTCTCCTGTTGCCCCCACGCCCCCCGCTCATGCCCCGTGTCTGTCTCCTGTTCTTCCCACCCCCGCTCATGCCCCATATCTGTCTCCTGTTCCCCCATCCCCCGCTCATGCCCCATGTCTGTCTCCTATTCGCCCCACCCCCTGCTCATGCCCCGTGTCTGTCTCCCGTTGCCCCCATCCCCCGCTCATGCCCCGTGTCTCCCTCGTGTTCCCCCCATCCCCCGCTCATGCCCCGTGTTTCCCTTGTATTATCGGCCACCCCCCCCGCTCATGCCCTGTGTTTCCCTTGTGTTACCCCCCACACACTCGCTCATGCCCCGTGTCTCCCTCGTGTTCCCCCCACCTGCTGCTCATGCCCGTGTCTCTCTCGTGTTCCCCCCAACACCGCTCATGCCCCGTGTTTCCTTCCTTTTCCCCCCACCCCCTGCTCATGCCCCGTTTATACCCTGTTCCCTCTCACTCCCGCTCATGCCCATTTGTCTCCCCTGTTCCCCCCAACCCCCGCTCATGCCCTGTTTTGTTCTTTATACACCCCGCCTTCCCTTTCCATGGTGGCCATCTTGGTAAAAGATTTTCCTTCCTGCATCGGGATGCCGCAGGCGTCCCGGTGTAGGAAGGAAAATCTTTTTGTTTTTTTTACCACCCGGCGTACCCACTTTGAGGACATAAGATGTTAGTGGTCTTCATCTATTGAAAAGGATGTTATGGTGAAGTTGCACTAATAAAAACCTTTAAAATTTAGTTCAAAAAACTGTTACAGGGATGTTATGGTTAAGTTGCACTAATAAAAACCTATGAAATTCAATGAAAAAACTTTGTTAAAGGGACGTTATGGTTAAGTTGCTCTACTAAAAACCTATGAAATTCAGTCAAAAAACTTTGTTAAAGGGACGTTATGGTTAAGTTGTGCTACTAAAAACCTATGAAATTCAGTGAAAAAACTTTGTCAAAGGGACGTTATGGTTCCAAGTAAAACCGAAAAACCCTTGAAATTCGCCAGTTATGGTAAGCTAAGCAACCATAACTCGCGCCACCACCGTGCACTGCTAAGACTAACACCCAGGACATCAAAGATGACATCGCAAATGTCATTGATGACATCACTGATGACATCACATGTCTGGCTCACTCTTAATTCTTTTGCTGACATATCTAGGCCACATGGTTTTCTTCAGTAACAGTCAGAAACTAAAAATGTTATCTTATTTGAAGACGTATTCTTCAAGTAGGTTCTTACAGTAATTCCCTTAGAGTCCAGTCACATCATATGAAACATATACATATGGGAATAACAAGCTTGAAAGACAGCAATCCTTTTTGTGCATTGTAAAGACCGGTAGGGGGTGTCTGTACTTCCGCTCTCTATATGGTAGAGGGGAGGCACAGCGGACCCCAGCCAAGATTCTCTATAAGATAGCAATGGACGAGCATTCAAGGCCTAGCTTCTCAGGAGGTGATGCGGGCTGGTTCTTAAGTACAGTGTAGTCCCCGAACCCCCACAAAGGAATGTCCACACACTGTATTACTGAAAACAAAGTCTTTATATTTTTAATATTCAAAGGTATGTACACGATCACAATAACGCACTTTGTACTTGGAAGTCAATAATGATAAATATACACACGTCTAGAGTGGTATCAGTAATGTTATCGAATCTCATTAAAGTGCATCAACTGTATAGTTAAAATGTCACACAGATCAATAACGAGTAAACCAGCAGTAGAGATAGGAAGGAACGCAAGATGGTTGAAACAATAGGCAGAATACTGACCCCTACCACTAGGCACAGTTCTGTGTGGAGATCCCCCCACATGGGCAACCTGTAAATAAAGATATATAGCACAAGCCCAGTCCAAATGTTCAATAGTCTTACTTCTTCCTGTTAAGGTTTTACCCTCCCAATGTACCTGGTGGAGTAGAGTTCTCCAACGATGCACCGACCAATCCTTCTTGAGTGCCTCCCTTTCAGGCGGGAGCCACGGATCGTTGAGAGGTGTCGGGGAACTTGGCGTTCGGTGTCGGGGAATCGACGGCCCTTCTTGAGTGCCCTCCCTTTAAGGCAGGAGTCACGGGTCGTCGAACGTCCGACGGTGAACAGGGTGAACTATGGCAGGGAATTGGCAGCTTTGTTCCTAGCGGTGCTCATCGACGACAGAGCGTTGGCGTCCTGCAAGGAAGAGACGTGCGGGGCACCTCGGTGACAATAGTTCTGGACCGCAAAGAGATGATGAAGAACTGTGGCCCAGCAAGGGCGTCGAGTCGTCGGCGTCTCTGCAGTCTGTAGGTGGTGGGAAACCCACCGGTGGATGCTCCTCGGTGTGTCGTCGGTCTGGCCTTCTCCAGCGGGAGACAAGCGGATGGCGATGCAGACGAGAGTGTCCGATGATCAATGAAAGTTCTTAGGCAAACGGGAGCACGGCGGCTCCATTCGGTGACGGCGGTCGTCGACAGTGGCGGACAACAGTCCGGGTGCTTCTCCTTGGAGTTCCGCAGCAGTCCCTGTATCGGGTCGGCTGCCTGTCGTAGGTCTGTCTACCAGGGAGCGTTGGCAAACATCAGCTGTGCACGATGGTCCCTCGTAGCTCGGGAAGAGGGAGCCTAACCAGGTCCTCTCTGGGTCAGTCCTTGGAGGCACAGCAGCTTTCAGATTGTGAAGGAGAGCAACAGCACTTCTTCTCGTCCAGCAGGGCTTCAAGGCCAAGCATCAGTTAATCCAGTTACTCGTCGTAGTGGACTTCAGCTTCTGAACACGATTCCTAGCAGTGAGAGGTCCCCAGATATACTGTTGATCTCCCATTCATTCCGCTGAGTCACACTCAAGCATCCAATCCGACTACGGGCATTCATGCAGGCAGGCAGCCAATCAGGCACATGAGGTATTCAGGCCATTCACTTCTCTCCAGACACTCACAACAAGTTATGTGTATTGGGACAAGTACTGAGCCATTCAACACTCCAAGCTGCATTCATACCAGTTTCAGGCAGGGTTGTCTCAGTCATTGTGTCAGCCACTAGATACTAGACACCCACAACACAGAATGCAAATTCGTCACACACTCTATTCACCCAGGTCCCACCCACAGGAGGTACCCACAACATACATCACCGGGAAGGCTCCAGCTAGTCTGACTGGGCCTTCACAACAACACCATATATGGCACTTCCATCCAACAGCCAGTCAGGGGGAAGGGACAGAGTCAGGGCTTCCCAGGACTTTGGGAAAACAAGGTAATGGATAATAGAAAGCAAGAGGCCACCAGGGCCATCTTGTTTTCCATCAGGGATCAACTGATCCCAATGGCAGGGCCGGGGTATCCCAAAATGGAGGATACGCTGCGCACCTGTCAAATTCAGCATGGAGCTGCCACCAGCCCATACCCTGCTCTGTGGGCCACCCACGGGTGCCCAAAAACATACACTAGGGGCACAGGGTTGTACCCCCACCCATGGGTGCCATAAGGGTATCCCACGGGTCCGTTCACCAAACCAAAAGAAAGAGAGCTGCACCACCAGTAGTCCCACATGAACTCCTGCGTGGAAAACACGACAGAACACACAATAAAAAGCAGTAAAGGACAAGGATACTGAGCCCCTGTCCCTCCAATGCATTTCCAGCATCACATGCATAAAGATAATCAATAGACTTATGAGCACTTTCTGATAGTTCTGTTTTTTTTTTGGCTGTACTTTCCCTGTATATGGTCATATTTGTATACATTGTACTCACACTACTTTCCTTAGGGTCCAATCACATCAAGTGATACATATACCTAGGGTAAATAGCAGCTTTGAAACAGAGCAACCATTTATTTGCATGAAAATAATGAGTTAAATTATGAATTGTTTCTGCTACTGCTTGTGCTTTTTTGCTAACTTCACTTTCCCTGTATATACCCATATTGGTATGTGTTCTTGTGTCTTTGTGTTTTGTCTATAGTAATGCAATTATGTAATACATGTGTTTTATTAGCTACTTATTACATATTTCACAGTACACAAAAATCTATTAAGAAAACAATTATCATTTTATTATTCAACATATTAACATTACGAATATTATAACTTCATCTTGTACACTGCACACAATGTTATGTTTCTGTATGAGTAGCTTAGTATACTAGATAGAACCCCATAATAGAATGCTATTTATATCAATGCATCGTTCAATGCACTAATTAGGGTATGATATTTATTGCAATGATCCTTGACACTTGTTTCGCAACATTATAATAAGAATCCCTTGTACACATATTTCATGAAAAGTACATACACATGTGATGTCATCAGTGATGTCATCAATGACATTTGGGATGTCATCTTTGATGTCCTGGGTGTTAGTTTTAGCAGTGCACGGTGGTGGCGCGAGCTATGGTTGCTTAGCTTACCATAACTGGTGAATTTCAAGGGTTTTTCGGTTTTACTTGGAACCATAACGTCCCTTTGACAAAGTTTTTTCACTGAATTTCATAGGTTTTTAGTAGCACAACTTAACCATAACGTCCCTTTAACAAAGTTTTTTCACTGATATATATATATATATATATATATATATATATATATATATATATATATATATATATATATATATATATATATATATATATATAGTGGCTGGCTTTTCCCATGCCAACTGTTTTCTACATTACTAAAGTTCCAAGTCTAACAGAAAAAATAGCGGAACACCCAGATACTTCATAAAATAAGGCTATCCGCTGGATTAGGCACATTAAGGGGTGCTTGCCAATTATTTGTGGCTGGCAATGTTACACCAGTTGTTAGATTTTAGAACCCTCATGATTTTATGATCGATGTAATTAAAGTCACTATAGCTGATGAAACCCTCATTGAAGTCTTGTCAGCAATCAAGTTAAGAGCTGTGCCATCAGCTCAATTATTTAATATCCTGAGGAAGGCATGGAGGAAAGGAACTCATTTGAAAAGGCGTTTTCCCTGTACCAAACCTGGCGAATCCATTTGATATGTACCTAATCCAGTGAATCACACAGTGAGACTAGTGACCTACCCATTTGAAGTGTTGCACAGAAAGACCAGAAAAGTGCTAAAAAAAAAGAAAGGATAACCTATTTACCAGTACTCTATTAGATGTTGATTGATGTAGTGACACACTTCGTGGACACCATCAGGCTACGACTTTCGAATGTAGCCCCCAGGGGAATGTCCATCCAGTTTTGACCTGGAATATTGCACTATTAACTAATAAACCAAAAGACCATGGTTGACATATTTTCTTCAAAAATTGCATTTAGCACGTTTCCATAAACTATGTATGCGTCACAATGGTGCCCTTATTCCAGGAATCAGTGAACGGTATGCCATGTATGTACAGACAGTTCCTACTGAGTATATCTCAAAATTTAAGTATAGAAATGAATAAAGTCAGCCCACAATAAGAAATCAACATAGTTTTATGAAAACGTACATGTGTAATGTTGATAGTCAAACAGATAACCGACACTAATAACAAGTAATACGGATAAAATGATTAGATGAGAACACAAAGCAATACAAAGGATTTCCAGGATTCTGGTCAAAGTGGAATTGATCCTGCCTCCTCGACCACCACAGGAGGCCCACATAAAAGAGTCCAGCAGAAGAAAAGACAAACCAGCAGCACCAGGGAGGCATCCAGAGGGTTGTAGATCTGAAAGAAGCACTTCAGTGGGGCAATGGTGGCCCATTCATTGGTGTGTTGAAGACAGAATTTTCCAGAATGCCAGAAATCCTTTCAGGAAAACCAAAGGTTCAGCCAGGATCTGAAGACTCCAGGCATGAATGTTTGCTCCAGATTTGCAAACGACTGAAGGCAAGACCCACGCCTGCTATTTTAAAAACAGGGGACAGAATTTCAAAGGTTTCCGCTGTCGTGTAGGCCCAAAACCCGAACAAGCAAAAACAATCCAAGGTGCAATAAAGAGAGCAGGCATTACCAGAAAAACATGTTTTATTACATGGAACGTCAGCCAGGAACAAGCAAGCTTACATTAACAGGCCTAAATTAAATGGTGCTATAGTGAAGGAGGAAACCACAAGCATAAAATTGAAACAGTTGCAAGACGCATGTAAATTCCTATGACCCCATTGGCTAATAACCGTAGTCCCCCTAAGGAAAACCATACATTAGTTGGCCCTATTGGCCCAATTCTATCCTCTTGACCAGACAAGTGCAACCCCTCTAATGGTGAAATAATGTCTTAGTCAGCAGTAAATCTCCATCCTCTTTGAGAGGAAGTTTTGGGTACATTTGTTGCATTTGGACTCTCTCAACATTGGTCAGCCCACCCTAGAGTATCTTATTGTGTTCTTCACCCCTCAGAAATGACCAGTCCTCTGTGAGGTGTAGACAATCTGACAATAGAAACAGAAACCTCATCCCATTCCCATGGAACCAGAATGTTTGGCACTCCCTGATGGCTCTCACCCTTGTGGCTAGCGAATGGGGAGCTTCTACTGCGATTCTTGTTTGGAAACATGTTGCATCTTTGAGACACATCATTTCTTTCCTCTTTTGAGAATCTGTACCCTAGGACACCATTCTTTGGAAATTAATGTCTCTAATTTGGGCTTTATTCACGCTGCTTACTACACTTCATATTGAGTGACCATTCGCCGCTGTGGGCAGTACAACCACAACCTGATCAAGTCCCACTAGCCACAGCTCAACACTACCCTGTTCCCACCGAGATATGTCCTTTGCCACTAAAGTGCTAAACCAATGTCTGGCACATAAACTGTTATAACGTCTTCTATTCGAAGCATGGTTTACTGCTAGGTCCTACGACATTGACCAATCACTGGGTTGCATTTCAAACCACTTCCACAGCAACATCTGTGCACTGACTGGGGGAGCAGACAGGAAATCTAACACAATAAAGAAAACCAAAGCTAAAAATGTGGTCTGGCCATCTGGGGCCACACAAAGATATACTGTTCTAATTGAAAAAAATGGCAAAACTCTAGCTAATATAACGAAAGGCCTGCCACTAACCCCTTCATGGATCTTCCTTAATACTTGCATTAACTAGCCGTTAGTGACTAATAATACAAAAGGTTGCCTGCCACAACCTCTGTCCAACTGCACATGTGTCCCCACCCAAATCACTTAATGTACACTAGCAAAGACCCCTTATACCACCAGGACCTTCACCCTAAACTGTGTTCTACAGTGTATGTGGACAAAAAACAGTTTACACATGGCACAAAGGCTGCACATGATGACAAGAATGCTGGCACTAAGATGCCTTTCTTTCTGTGCTATAGGAACTTCCGCAGCTTGCACTTTCTCTCACGTTTGGGACTTTGGACTTGAATCCAAACATTCCCCCCTTTCGTTAATCCATGAACACATCTTTTAGCAGCTTCCTCCTCCTCCTTCTCGTCCTTTCCTGTTCTCCTGACCAATCATATTAATCTTGTGGTATCCACATTTTCCACACACTGCACAAGTTCCCTCCACCTCTTGCGTAGTCCCAGGGAATATATCTCCTAAAACTGCAGTCTCCATCTGTTGTTGGATTGACATACTACTCTAGTACTCTGGAGCAGAAGGGAGGGACCAAAGAGTACCAGGGGGACCAATCAGATGTTCTGTCTTCACCATATTATTGTCAATCTTATTACCCCATTCATCGGTTTGTGTGGCATTATCTGTTCTTACCGCAAGGGTCATCATTCTGCTTCCATAAGATGTCAATTTAGCACCACAAGCAAGTATTATCTGACAGGAACAAAAAATTATAGATAGAAAAAGAAGTGTATGGAAAATAATCTTGCAGAAATTAGTTAACCAATTAGGAATTCATGAATATATTTCTGTTAGTCAGTCTGGCCTCGCGACAATCCCTCACTCTTTCTCCATGCCAGTTTGTAAGTTGTGGAGGGACTCTATTGTGGTACTTAGAGAACCATTGTCCTTATCATGGGGTGGGACGCAGGTGCAGCAGGTGGCACCTATTTGTTCTTACATACTCCCCCTTCCATTGCAGTGAGTAATATCATAACTCTGAGCACCCTTAGTTCCTCTTTCACAACATTGAGGCTGTGCTCTGTCGGATTGGTGAGCTGCACTACGTCCCACTATTCTAGTTGCAACCACTTTGCATTTGTGGCTGCATGCACATTAGGAGCTAACAGCGATCCAAAGAAACTCTCAGTCTTGGTGAAAGGCCTATATTGGGCAGGTATTTTATTCACAGCATCTGTGGAATCTTGGGAGTAGTAGGTTGCAAAGGATGGAGTTAGTTAGTCGGAACTCCCTACCTACCGCCCACCTATGCTTGGAACACTGAAACTTTCAACCTGCAGCCTCACTCCTTGTTCGTCTGGGGACTAACTCCAGATCCCCAATGTGCTGGGTGATGAATGGAATGACAAACTCTGGATGATGATGGGCGCTGGGGGGCTTCACTGGCCCCTGCTTGTAGCCATTGCATTAAGGATTGGTTTCATTGTCAGATTGAAAAAACTCTTAATTGTGCATTAAAACTTATTGTTTAATTGTTGCTAATGCAACTTCACAAGGTAAAATTTAGAAAATCATAATGATACATAGCAGCAAATTATAACCCATTGGTAGGTGAGAAACAGCCGACGCGCGTTTCGACCTAAGTCTTTTTCAGGGCTGTGAGATTGTGACAAGTGGTTGAGTGCAGGGATAGGTGTAGTGACATACGGGTCGATCACACATGGACATTGATAATGCAACATGGAAGGGAGTTTCAATTGTACACGTTTTTGCCATTGAGATGATTTAGATGGTGATGCATGAGAGAAAATAATACAGTCGTGGTATGGCCGGTAATTTTTCAGCACAATTAGCAGAGGTGAGTGAAGGTGAGAAGGTGAGTGACATCATTACATTTGTAACACATGTATGAAGAGTTTAAAGCATGTTTTTTAAGATCATGAGAGATGGTTACATATGATAAGCAAACAGATGAGCACAATACCAAGGAAAAGAAAGGAGAGGATCTTTGTTAGTTCGATAGTAAGAGCCAGTAAAATGTAAGGCAATGTGTTGAGTTTGGTCAATGGGCTTACCAATTTGGTAGTAGGGTGAGCTCTGAATAGGGCTAAATGCTGGTCCTCCCGGGTCCGGGCACCAGTAGGGCTGAAGAGCCTGACCTGTGGAAAGATGATGGTTCTTTTAGTCTTGTTGGATGGAGGGGGGTGGTCCCAGGGGGGGAATCGAGGAGCGTGAGAGTGGCTTGCAGACCAATATAGCGTTGTATAGTGCCAAGAGATTTGTGTAAATTGAGCCATGCCAGTGCTGAAGATGGTGGTTAGTGTTGTCGGACCCTGGTCCTCATGGCCTAGAGTGAGGGGGGGGAGTGTTCCAAGGAGAGCACCCCAACCAGCTCCCCAGCCACATCAGACGTTGACAGCAAACCAGAACAGGAGACGGAAGAGAATGAGGAACCAGCGGCAACTTCGGAAGCACTAAACATACAAACAGGAATGACAGCACCACGGTTGTCTAGACAACACGAGAAGAGTAGAAGCATTGGCTACAACTTCCTGGAAGAAATCCAAAGATACAAGAAAGGAACACGTACACCACAACAACAACAACAACAAAAGAAGCAGGTTCGTTTTTTAGACCCTACCAGAGGCAATGTACCACCGAGATTAGAACAAAGAGAGGAAAGAGAGCGCTATCAGATTGACAAGATCCAAAACACAATCACAGGTAGCAATACCAGGACCCCGTTCTTAGTAACCAACCTCTCCAAACATATTCTCTCTGAACACGACATTGAAATCCTTAACAAAGGTCTCTCGTTCGCTCCAGCCAACAACACCAACTATGTGGATGCTCAGATAGACCTATTCAAATATACCAGAAAACTCAAACTAAAGAAATGGAAACCGGCTAGGACCATACCTACACCCTTGAGTACCATAGACATTGAAAATCTGGAATATACTCACCTATTAACTACTCTGGACCAGTCGCCTAACACAGAATCGCAAAGTATACTACAGACTCTACAAGAACTTGATATTGAGGAAAGGAATCTGGAAATACCCGAAATAAAACTCAAATCCAAATTCACTCCTAACCTACAAGGGGACAATGCCATTGAAATCTTTAGCTTGGCAGTCACAAGAGACCTTCAAGCATTAGAAGACCAGAGGAAAACTCTACACTCAAGAGGAAGAGACAACATTACCAATCAGGAGAGACTAGCACTGAAGAAAATGCAAGAGAATCACCAAATCATAATCAAAGAAGCTGACAAAGGCGGCAACGTTGTCATCATGGACAGAGAAGACTATGTACAAATGGCTCTCAATCATCTTGCTAGCCCTGGATGCTATGATACTATCGACACCAATCCAACCAAAGAAATTCTAATACAATCGAAGATATTATTGACCAAATGGCACCAACGGGGACTCCTGTCTGACGAGGAAATGAAATACCTTGACCTTAGGCATCCCAGGATGCCTACTATCTATTTCCTTCCTAAGATACACAAAGAATTCCACACCATACCAGAAGGACGACCCATACTGAGCGGAATGGGATGGATAACAGAGCCACTCAATCAATATATCAACAACGTACTTGCGCCGGAAGTACCCAAGATACCTACCTTTTTACGGGACACAATGCACACCCTCCTAGTCCTAAAAGATATCGAATGGAACAAAGACTATCTTCTAGTAACACTGGACGTCAAAGCCCACTATACATCCATTGACCATAAGCTAGCTCTCAAAGCCATTGATTTTGCCTTCTCTAAAGCCTCTGCCTCATTCTGGTCACACCTGGAACTCACCAAGCAATTTTTGGAATTTTCTCTAACCAATACAGTCTTTTTATTTAACCATCAGTATTACAGGCAAACCAAGGGCATCACCATGGGGGCAACCTATGCACCATCAATGGCCAACCTCTTCATGCATCACTTTGAACAAGTGCATGCCTTTGCCAACAAAGACTTCTATCAACTCATACACACCTGGATGCGCTACATTGACGACATCCTGATGATCTGATGCGGAACCATGGACCAACTTGAGGCATTCAAACAATATCTGAATCACAACAACTTTGGTATCAAACTAACAGGAATCGAAAGTAACACTACCGTTGATTTTTTGGACATCACCATCAAGCCAGTAGGAACCGAGCTTACGACAACAACCTACAGAAAACCAACGGAAGTGAACTCGGTATTACACGCCACTAGTTGCCACAAAAAATCAGTTATCAGCAACATCCCCAAGGGAGAATTCCTACGAGCCAAAAGAAACTGCAGCTCCCCATCAACATTTGGAGAGGAATGCACGGTCCTCACCAGACGTTTCTTGGAAAGAGGCTACCCAGAACAAGCAATACAAGCAGCAGAAGTGATGGCAAATAAGAGGGAACGCAGTACGCTACTAACTCCTAAAGAACAGACCAAAGAGACAACTCCCAATGAAAACAAATTGAGATATATCACTCAATATTGCAGTGACAGCCACCAAGTTCAGATGGTACTCAAAAAACACTGGCACATCCTATCCATAGATGAAGACATCAGACCATGGATACCTGACAAACCCAGCATGACCTATACTAACGGCAGAACTCTCAAGACTATTCTAAGTCCATCTTTCATGGCACCTATTCGTAAAACAAATGACAATTGGCTCACGACCAACAAACCCGTTGGTTTCTATAAATGCGGAACATGTTCCATGTGTAAGTTCGCCACAACCACCAAGCACCTCAAATTCAGTGAAACAGATACACATGTAATCAAACAATGTATTAATTGCAGAACAAAATATGTAATTTACGCAATCATATGTGTATGCAACCGTAAATATATTGGAAGCACCAAGAGGGAGCTCAGAACAAGAATCCGGGAATACCTCAGCTCCCTGCACTCGCAAGAAACCAAATACCCACTAGCCCTCCACTGGCAAGAAGAACACCAGCTTGATCTCAAAGAAAACATCACCTTCGTGGGGCTTGAAACAATATTATCGGACGCAAGAGGGGGTGACAGAGAACTTGTGCTCCGCCAAAAAGAAGCTCGACTGATAGGCAAATACAGAACCATTGATATTGGGCTTAACAGTGACTATGATTTCCATGTCTTCTTGTGAAGTCTCTTGTGCTTCTTCCTTGCAACACTATGGACATTAGTACCACTCCCTCATGGGCCCATCTCATACATGAATCTACCACCCCTTGCCACCTCATGGCACTAAGTGACCATGCCCGATCTGGGGACTCATCCCTGTCCATACTTACCCTGCGCAGTATGACCAACGCCATTCGGGGTCCTTGCAACCCCTGACCCGAGAGACTGGTTCTTTCCAGGACTCACATGATGCATTCTGCAATACTGGTTCCAACCATATGGACCCTACCACCAGTTATCAGTATCCCCCCTCCGACATGACTTTATCCCCCATGCCCTTCCCAGCATTCCAACGGTCTCGCCAGGTGGGGACCTTCACCCGCCAAATTTCCTTGCCCCCAATGGCCAGTGCCTCCTGTGTCCGTGCAACTTCGGATCCACTCACCAACGCAGCTGCTACCCATGCCACCATGCTGCTGCCCGTACTGACTCACGTCACTGCACCTTGCATTCCATATTAATTAGGGCTGAGGCAGTAGGCCACATAGCTCCCACCCAGTTTCGGCATTAAGTCATTAACTCATAGACTGATCGGACAAGTAACCCCTTTCCTTACCGTGGCTGACAACCGTCAGCTGCACACACCCACCAGCCTATCAGGGCCATCCTCTGTATATCCAATAAGCGCGCTTCCCTCTCTGACCAATCGTGTCTCAGCTAACACTTAACCAGGAAGTTCCCACTCCTGCACTACGCGGACACGGACGAAGGGACAGACACACCACGAAGCTGCAAACAGATTCAGGTGAGAGGAGTTCCCACATCAGGGACTCTAGGATCAGTCACTCAGCTGCGCACCGGCTCTCCACTGCATGGGACCGGGTGGCACATGCATTAGTGGTCAGGCTCCCCCTGACTTTACCCAACTGGGCACCCCACACCCCCCAGCAAGGACGATACTTGCCGTCACTCGGGCATTTCTTCACACCCCCAGTGAAAACGGCATGTGACCCAACCAGGACCTTGTCCCCGGGGACGGCCAATCATCAGCACCCCCTCACAACGATACCACCCAGCTTACAGATTTGCCTCTGATATCTGGCACTCAAGCCTTCCACACCCCCCCCCCTCACTCTAGGCCATGAGGACCAGGGTCCGACAACACTAACCACCATCTTCAGCACTGGCACGGCTCAACTTACACACATCTCTCGGCACTATACAACGCTATATTGGTCTGCAAGCCACTTTCACGCTCCTCGATTCCCCCCCTGGGACCACCCCCCTTCATCCAACAAGACTAAAAGAACCATCATCTTTCCACAGGTCAGGCTCTTCAGCCCTACTGGTGCCCGGACCCGGGAGGACCAGCATTTAGCCCTATTCAGAGCTCACCCTACTACCAAATTGGTAAGCCCATTGACCAAACTCAACACATTGCCTTACATTTTACTGGCTCTTACTATCGAACTAACAAAGATCCTCTCCTTTCTTTTCCTTGGTATTGTGCTCATCTGTTTGCTTATCATATGTAACCATCTCTCATGATCTTAAAAAACATGCTTTAAACTCTTCATACATGTGTTACAAATGTAATGATGTCACTCACCTTCTCACCTTCACTCACCTCTGCTAATTGTGCTGAAAAATTACCGGCCATACCACGACTGTATTATTTTCTCTCATGCATCACCATCTAAATCATCTCAATGGCAAAAACGTGCACAATTGAACCTCCCTTCCATGTTGCATTATCAATGTCCATGTGTGATCGACCCGTATGTCACTACACCTATCCCTGCACTCAACCACTTGTCACAATCTCACAGCCCTGAAAAAGACTTAGGTCGAAACGCGCGTCGGCTGTTTCTCACCTACCAATGGGTTATAATTGCTGCTATGTATCATTATGATTTTCTAAATTTTACCTTGGGAAGTTGCATTAGCAACAATTAAACAATACGTTTTAATGCACAATTAAGAGTTTTTTCAATCTGACAATGAAACCAATCCTTAATGCAATGGCTACAAGCATGGGCCAGTGAAGCCCCCCAGCGCCCATCATCATCCACAGTTTGTCATTCCATGAATCTTGGGAGTAGTAGTTTGATCTTCTTCTGTGGGCAAAGTCAAGGATCATTTAATATGCCTATGTGTGGGGGTTACAAGTGGGGACAGAGGATTCTGAGTGACAACTGAAAGGTGGTGTTCAGGCATTAACAAAACAGGCAAGTGCACGTTGACCAGGGAGCAGAACTTGTGGCATGATTGCAGAGGAGGAAAATATGCCATGTACCCCACACAGCCAGAACAGGTCCATGAGAGTAACTGCTTCCTCTTGCAGGGCTGACATAACAAAGGTTTCAGTGCAGTTGAAGTTCCTTCACATTGGCATAGTCCCATTTCATCTGATACAGAAGTAAGATTGCGTGAGTCTCTGTGCCTTAACAGTTTGTTCATGGTGTTGCAGACATGTGAATTATTTGACATAAGCACTCCACACAATTTTGCATCGGTCATTGGTAGCCACTTCTACACTTTCTGTAAAGCCCACCAGTCCCTCAGCTCTGAAAACAGCTCACTGTTCCACCCATTTCTTATGCCAAAGGTCTTCTCCTTCGATATATGTCTGCGGTCTGACAGTGCACTGTGTGTACTCCCTCTGGCTTTTCCCAGTGCAGCCATCCCTGTTTATCATTTCTACTATTGCTTGAGCCATGTATGCCTGGATCTGTCCTTGTGGCTTACAGAAAACTAGGTGTGCTAAACATTGTGCCACTGATGGTGACACTTCTTTGGGCAAGAATAATTTGGGGGCACCAATAGCATGTGGAATGAGACTACGCACATAGAATGAATTGTTATACTCAATCCTGCCCACGTCCCTCATGCTGCATTACCACAAATTGGTATATTTAGAGTAATGCTCTTCCACAATGCTGTTATTTTTTTAATTTATTTTTTATAAAGCATTTAGCGTAAATAACTACAAGCTTTTTCTTTAAAAGAAAACTTTTACATCTCAATTACATAGCCAAACCATCAACACAGACTTTTTCCCTGTTCTTGTACCATTTCTGTCGGTGGTTTTCAATCTTTCCTCCATGGTTTGGCGATGTATTTTACTTCTTTAAGACAGTCATTACGTAAAACTAGTTCCACAAACAAGGAATCCTTTTCGTTTTTGTTATGAAACTGCTGATTTCTTTTCCAGTCTATTTAACATTGTTTGAAGAAACATTCCAAGTGCTCTTGTTTTTTGGTTTGAATTATCATACAGGGTTGACCACCACAAATTCGGATCTAACTCACAGGCCAGCATTATTGTTGGTTTTAGCGGTTTTCCTCTTGCTGATCTTAACTCAGTGCACTACAATATCAGATGTCGCAAGGACTCTTCGTCCTGCTTACAAAGCCGTAATGTGATGTTGCTTACTATGGCGTATTTCATAAGGTTCGTTTTTGCTCTTAGGATGTTAAGTCTAAATCATAAGTTCAGATCCCGCTGAGTGGGGTTTGCGCTCTTTTTTAAATATCAGGCCAAACTTTTTGGCACTGTGGTAGTTCTTGTTGAGAGTGTATGAAATTTGGAAGCAGCACAGGCACTTTCCGCTTGTGCCCAGTCTATAGACAAGAGTAGGGTTTTAACCTTTTTTGGATGGTTACATAGGGTGTCTGTTGATACATTCAAGTTTTGCAGAATCTCGTTGCATTTTTCCTTCCAAGTAGTCAACTGCCAAAATGGTATTTTTTCGTTTTTGATTTTTAGGATTGCATATTGTGGAGGACATTCTTTTGTTATTATCTTTCTGAATGTTGTCAAGGCTTTCCATACAACCGATACCTGCATAGAATGAAGGCCCAGCTTGTGCCGAATTATACTCATTGGAACGCAAGACGGAATTTTCAGAACTTTCCTCCAAAACTGGCTTTAACCTTATCCCAGGTTTCCCACGGAATTCTAAGCGCTGTGTCACCGGCGTAGGTTATTGTTGGAATGACCTTTGCATTATAGAAGTCCACTGTTGGTTGAGTCAAGAACTTGCCGTATCTTCTCTTCAGGATTAAGGCTTGTGCTATTAGCTGATCCATTTTGGGGTTGATATGCACAATCCATGTCTGATCGCTCCAATCAGCACTTATTATTGCTCCCAGATATTTTGAGCTTGCCATTATCATTATGGGCTTATTATCAGCACACCATTTGAAAGTTATTTGAACTATTGCTCTTGTTTTCTTAATTATTAAGATTTCTGCTTTTATTTTTTGTTTGTTTTCTTTGACATATTCGTCCAGGGCTTCAATCTTCTTCTGCAGGACAATTGGGGTCGTATCCAGAATAGTTAGATCATCTGTGTACAACAGGTGGCCTACTGCAGTGTCGCCTAGTTTTGGCGAGCATGCTCTTGCTGGCTTTAGCCGATCTTTTATATCTAAGATGTAAAAATTATAGAGTATTGACATCAGAGGAATCCCCTCTTTTAAGCCCCTTTTCGTTGATATTGCCTGGGTTAAATTGCCCTTTTGGTTTAGCCATACTTGTATTCAAGTGCCAGTATGGAAGGTTTTAATTGCTGCCACTAGATCTACTGGGCAGCTTTTGCGCACCATCTTGGCCCACATTATTTGTCTGTCCACTCTATCAAAAGCGGCGGCTATGTCTATACAGGCAAGATACAGCTTCTGGTTTTTACAGATGGTTTTTGCCTTCAGTAGATTGAGTATGAGTAAATTTAAGCCGCAGTCTACTCTCTGGACAAACCCTGCTTGCCTATCATCATAATTTCCAGGCAATCCTATCCATTCTTTCAATCTTTTTAGGAGAATGCCAGCAAATATTTTACCTATCACGTCGAATAGAGATATTGGTTGGTAATTCTCGGGGCTGGCTCTATCCCCCTTTTTGTTTATTGGGATGATGTATGCTTTTGTTCATGTTTATGGTATTTGTCTATTATTGATGTTTCTTGTAAATAGTACATGAGAAATGTCGGCCCACACTTCTGGGGGTTCTTTTAGTATGGTTTTAGACAAGCCGTCGGGTCCGTGGGCCAGAGAATTACTGGCTTTGTTAATCAGTGACATGATTTCTGGCTTTGTGAGTAGTATGTTCAATGCAGCGCCTGTGGGGTTTCCTTGTGATCGCTCGAAATCATTTGACGATTAGCTATAGTTGTGTCCATTTTGCCTCATGAATAGGGTTTATCTATTCTGCTCCTTGAAGGTCAGTATTCTGATTTAACAGTGCCCACGTGAATTTTGCATTTTTGTTGTTAGATGCTATCAGCATTTGTTAAGAGTATTTTTTGGAACAGTTGGGCTCTATGAGATTTGGTTAAATTCCGATTTGCTTTTTTTAGTGCTATCCTTTCATCAATTGCATGCAGATCATTCTGTTTCTTTAATGACCTCAGCTTTGATGCCAGTTGAGTTTTTTTTCTGCTATTTCAGGGTTGAATTTATGTGGTCTAACTGTTTTGGGCTTCATATTGGGGCCTTTTGATTCTCTGAAAACAGTTAAATAAGCTTCATATTGTACACCTGTGTCAGTCAATGTCTGCCAACTCTCTATTGTTTTTTTGAAAGTTGGTATCATATTTGGTGCTAATCTCAATCTATTTAGGCCATTGTTCACGTGGACTGTGTAAGCCCAGTTTTCTTGATATCCCGTGCTGCTAGCATCTTGGCTGGTTGGAGCGGAACATGTAAGAATGAGCATTTTGTGATCACTTTTTATTGGCATTATCTTCAAAGAAGAAACTGTTTTGAAAGCTTCACGATCAACAAAGAAGTAATCCAAGGCTGCGCTTAGATTGTGTGATGTCCAGGTCGAGTCTCCTTGTAGATCTCCAACTACATTTCCATTTATATGCAGGAGATCCCGACTTTTCATCTCTGTTAGCCAGTTTTGCATACGGGAAAATTTCTGTTGTTTTCGACCTGTGCGGCCATCAAGATCCTTCTTTTTTGTGCAATCTATGTTTAAGTCGCCACAAATAACTATTGAGGGGTTTTGATATTCTGCTCTTAATTCATCAATGTGTTTGGTCACAGTGTCCAAGAATGCATCACCCTCTTTAGCCTTGCTGTTCCAGTAAAGGTTAATTATTATTTGCGTATTCTTTTCAGTTTGTGTTTTTCCACTTATTTCCTCTTGGATTATTGTTATTTGAATAAGCGGTGAAGGTCTCACAGCCCATACTATGTTACCTTTGAGATTGTTTTTAATGGTGATTAAAAGGCCTGCAGACAGTTTTCCTTTCTTACATTTGTATGCCTTGTTCAAAAGGCATCAGGCCCGTTCATGATTGAGGCCTCTAGCAACCAGCATTCCTGGATACAAATGATGTCTGTCATCAGTAAGTCATCACTTAGTTGTCAAACAGGTGTAGAAAACCTTGCGTGTACCATGAGGCTATCCGTAGGTTTTTTGAGGCATCAGGACATTCGGTCTAGTATCTATTTTTTTAGGCTAGGGTCTCAGATAGCCAGTCCCATGTTTGTTTTGGTCGATTTTTGTCACAATTGGGGCATCACCATTTGTTTGGGCCTCAGACTTATTTTCAGAGCGTCCTTTTATCCTCACGCGAAGGGCATTTGGTCCTCACAGGACTGTTTGAGAAAACCTTATTGGTTTGGCGTTCAGGTCATCCGTAGAGTATTCTTCACTTGAAGAACTGCATTTCGTTGGCTGATTGGTTGTCTTGTTCTGTTTTATTTCTTGTTCAATATTTGCAGTTTTGTGCGACTTGAGGTCGAATCCAAGAATTCTAAGATGGTCAGCAGCCACCCAGATTAGATTCATGGCTGCTTTAGAGAAAAGATGAGTGCGGATCCGATCAATTTCTTCTTTGGGAATGGCCGGAATTTTAATATCCTTTGGTTCAACGACACGTAGTTGTGGCACATTGTGAAGTAGTTTCATGAGGTTTGATCTATTAAGGATCAGACCATCCTTCGCTTCCAATAACCTCTCAAGTAGAAGCTTCTGTCCACTGTGTTTCTCCCCTCTTTTTTCTCGATCCCACAAATCGATGTTAGCTTGATTTTGTTCACATTGATTTCGTTTCTCTTTCTGCAAGTCTCCCGACAGTGGTTGTCTTCTCTTTTAATATCGATCTTGCTTTGATTGAATTAGCATTGCTGGAAGTCATTTTTGTTATTTGATTTCGGTTGAGTTTTTTAATCCCAACTGGTCTCTTTTTGCTTGGAGTGTAATCTACGGGGTCGAAGTTACAACTCTGGGATTTGGTGCCTTGTTTTGTCTTTCCAAGTTCCGAGTCCCCTCTAGGTCCTCTTAACTGTTGGTTTCTAGTGAACTGTCACAGTCATTGACAGAGAGAAGCAATGATCTTCACAATAATTTGGATCTGTTTCTTCTACATGTGTAATGTCTGTTGCTCTTATGTATTTGCGTTCTTTCATGTATTGTCGTCCTTCTTCTTCTCTTTGGTGATTGTCCAAGTGGACAGCCTTATGTAACGCGTTTTCAAAGGGTTTCAAATTACGAATAAAGTTGCGTGTTCCCTCACTTGAAGTGTGTTTTGGAAGGGGCAGATTTTTTGTCTTCTTATTTTGGTTTTCAGTCGGGATTTTGTGATTTTTGTTAGACTTCTCTGAGGATTGGTTTTCTCTGGCTCCCAACTCTTTTGCTTTTAGTTTGCCTGTGTTCTCTGCAGTGAATAGTGGAAACAAGTCTTTATTTTGTTTTTGGGTGGTTAAATCTTCAACATGCCCTGTCAAGCTGTTTATTGTCACTGCAGGTGAACCTGGTCTTTGTTCGGATCCGGTTTGGGGTGCACTCTCTTCTCTTTCCTTTCTGGCAGTATTTTGTATTCCTGTTTTAATCACGGGATCCATTATTTTTATTTGCTTGCTTACATTCGCTGTTTCTTTTGCAGGTTCTCGAGGTTTGTCAAGGCATTGAGGTTTATTTTCTGTCGATGTGCATTTTTCTGCACTTGAACCACGTTGCTTGTTAGATTCAGGTTTCAAAAGAATTGTAGTATCACTAAAGCAATGGAGAAAAGCTCTTTTATCCTCTTGTGCGTCCTCCATTAGGTTGATGAGAGTTTTGAAAATGACATTTTCTGTTTCTTTCTCTCTGGCCCACCTTTCTTTGATAGCGTCAATATAGGATTCTACATATAATAATTTGGATTGTATTAAGGCCAGTAGGGTGGATTGGTCTTTGTAGTTTTCCTGGAGGGCTTCGTATAACTTGAGGAACAGCGCCAAGGTTATTGTCAGCATGGATCCAACTGCAGCTTGCATATATGCACAAGCCTCAGCGTTTACTAGTAACATTTCTGAGACGACGTGGTCGGGGATGTTTCCACCCTCATTCTTTTTTTTGGGAATTTTTTTTGGGAAGCTCTTTTTCTTCCACCCCACAATCAGTTGAAGATGAATCTGCATTTGAATCTTTTTTTGAGATCTATCAGGCCTTTCCTGTGGGCAATTTTTGGAGACAAGTGTGGGGCTACTTAAGGCAGCATCCTGGCAAATCTGTTTATCTGAGGAAAGAATTACATTTTTCTTTACAATCTTAGATTTTTCTTCTAGAGCAATTTGTGAAGTGGATGTATTTATGTCCACTTCTCCAATTGTTCGTTCGACTCTTTCTCCTCTGATATTAGTCTAATCGGAGACTGCCTTTGTCTTTCTTAATGTGCACTTGTATCGATGGGCTCGTCGTTTGGACTTCTGGACTTTGCTAGATTCTTTCCTTCATTTGGTAGACTGTGAAATGTATTATTTCTTTTGGGTGTGTTCAACTGTTCACCAGTCCTTAGCTGCATCTGATCGAGCGAGCAGTCTGTTAGGTCATATTTTCCTGAGGCTACAAGTAATTCCTGATCAGACACTTCGTGCTCAGCTCGCTCAGCATTGACTGTTATTGTACTGGACTCCCTGTTGGGATCTGAGTTTGTTTTCGGTAAAGAACATGGCTCTTTCTTCTTAAAGTGCCATCTGATCAATTTTATGTCTGAAAGGGAGTTTGCTCTTGGTTCGTGCTTTTGTCCCAGATTTTGTGACTGTGTTCTGTTTATCCCGTGACCCCCTTTTTTGATGGATATCAGTGTAACTTGTGGAGTGATTTTTGATGTCATTTGCTTCAGCAGTAGTTTATTTCCATTGTTAGCATTTTTCACAAGCCCGTTCTGCGGGGGGTTCTGTGTATTTCTTAATGTATCAAGTTTGTTGTGAGCTGATGCAGCTGCTTGGGGACTGTTAGAAGCATTGTTTGTCTGATTGTTATCAGGAGCACTGGGCAGCTCTCCCACGGCATCCATGTATAGTGGTGAAACCGCGCTTCCACAGTGCTCCTAGTCAATGTTTTTTGATGACGTCTGTGTAAAAGTGAAGAATGCCTCTTCACTAGGCAGACAGAAAAATTCTTCGGTCTCCCCTACGGTCTCCAGGGGTCTGGCCTGCTGAGACGAAGTCGGCCGACCCACTCCTCCAGCCTCTGGGGGCCCGCCCACCCTTCCCTCGGCACAGCAGGAGCCAGAAAGGCGTGCACAGCTGTGCCAAGCACGCCTCCATTTGTGATCAGCTCCGAGCAGCCGGCGCCGGCATCAGAGGGGGCTGCTCGCTTTCGCTGCGCACACATAGCCGGTAAGGGGTGCGATGGGGTGGGGAGAGCATTACGCATTGTGGAATCAGGGGCTCTAGCATGCAACAAGCACGTACCTTGTTCCCCAATGTCCTCGTAGTCACGTCTCACGGGCTGAAGAGAGCTTTCATCTTGGAGACTACGTTGATCCATAGGATTAGCACTTTCGCTTGCTATGGCACAAAAGGCACACAGAGACTCGATGGCAGAGGCAATAGCAGGTGAAGCAAGCGAGGCAAGCGTGGGACACTGCTCCTCCTCATCGAGAGTGGCACTTTGATTGCAGGGACCAATTTCATACGGCTATGTGTGCAGGGGGCCTGTTTAATTGGGAAGTTTGGTATATTTGATTTTGGGTCCATGGCGCCTTCTGTGCCCCTTCTGCAAACACTCTGCTAACACTCCACGGACGCTCCGCATCAAGAGTGTAGCTTTTGTTCAAGCACCACCTCCAGGCACCTCCAACAGTAGCAATGGAAAAGTTACTGTGTCTCCAGCAGGGTAGCTCCCAGGTCACAGGTTCCAGACACTCTGCTAACACTTCCCGGACGCTCGCGTCAAGAGTGTAGCTTTTGTTCAAGCAATACCACCAGGCACCACCTCGAACAGTAGCAATGGAAAAGTTACTGTGTCTCCAGCAGGGTAGCTCCCAGGTCACAGGTTCCAGATACTCTGCTAACACTCTGCAGACGCTCGCAATCCTGTTATATGTGTTCTCCTGATCATGGATAATTCTTTTTGAACTGTCCACGGGGTTACTATAAGTTTCTAATATATTTACTACCTTAGTGCCATTATTCCTCCCTTTTCCATCCCCGTCCCCATATGTTGCATCCGTAAGAAGGATAGAGAGAGAGTGTGTGAGATAGAGAGAGAGAGAGAGAGAGAGAGAGAGAGAGAGAGAGAGAGAGAGGGAAGCAAACATAAGACACACAATAACATTTTTTCTATTTTATTGTGGTCCTCCAGCGGTGCTCCTCTAAGCTGTGAAGAAAGGTTAACACTCTTTCACCCAAAGGGGTGCAATGAGTTTGAAACAGCCATGAAGTTTATTTCTTTACTCATCTTTTAAATGTCTGTATTTTCCCCGGTGCCCTCCTTCTGGTGGTTGATGGAGCTGGAACTGGTATTTTTCTGGAAATCAGAGAGGTGCACCCACATTCTTCAGCCATTCAATTTGACAGCAATTTGACAACAGAGAATATTACTTCATAGGGGCTGGAAAACGTCTGCTTGCGCACATTTTTATTCAATGTCCGTATGAATACTTTATCACCAGGGTGCAGTTGGGACTTTGAAAGGGATGTTGGGTCCCTTGAGTGTGGTGCATCCACCTGGTGCAGATGTCGGGCGATCTGATGGAAGATAACTTTTGCACATGTAGTCAAATCCCTAAGGTACCCCTAAAACTCCTCCTCTAACACTGAAGCACTTTTATGAGCATCTGATATTGTTTGAGCTGGGACAACTGGCATATGCATCCACCAGCCCATAAACCACCTTGTGAGGTGCCAAGTGGTGGTCCTTCCTTGGCTGGTTATGCAGGCTGACCAATGCCAGAGGCAAACAATAGAGCCAACTCTGTTTAAGGAGTAGGATAGTGTGCACAGTTTATTGTTAGGCAATCCATTTAATGTTTGCACTACTATGTTGGTTTGTGGGTGGTAAACTGAACAAAGCTTGTACTTTATGCCCAGTGAGCTGGTAATTTCTCTGAAAAGTTAATTTGCAAAATGAGGACCGTTATTGGAGCTCAGGATATGACAGATGCTCCATCTTGGAAATCCTCCCCTAATAAGAATTTTGCTACAGATTTTGCATCAACATGGACACATGGGCCCACCTCAAGCCAACGGAAGAATGGACAAACAACAACAATCATATAACGAAAGGTACTGCACCTTTTAATAATGTCGACAAAGTCAATATGGAGCTCCCTAAGGGGCCCTGAGGAGCAGGGCAATGTGGCTTAAAAAGTCTTTAAACTGTGTCCTCTGTTGAACAGGTGGCATGTGAACCTGTCAACGTGTTCTAAAAGACGGGGAAAAAAACAATCCTCACTGATGTCTACAGCAATGCACTTAGGGGCATGCTTGGAATGGGGCAATTCATCCAAGGCAATGGTTAGTATTTCTAGAGGCATACATTATTTACCTGTAACACATTGTCTCCAGATTAGGTCTGTGGGTGAAAATGCACATCTTCTTTTGATCTATAGGTTGTGTTCCTGCTGTGGGACTCGTCCCTGACATTCTGTGGTCTGTGCTATGGAAACTGTGTTATATAAGACTGGTGACTGTTCCTGTTGTGATGCAATAACATGGGGCTTGTTCTCATCTAAAATTGGTAGGTATGCTGCCTGTTTTGCTGCTGTGTCTGCTGCGTCATTACCTCAAGAGATTGAGACTGTTCCCTTAGTATGGTCGGCGCATTTCACAATGACCACTAGTGAGGGGCCTCTTATGCATCGATTTATCGGGAGAGTAATGCTGTACTGGTGTTCCGTCTAACTTCTTGAACTCTCTCCTACACCATCTTTATAGGCCTGAGGGTATTGTGGAAGTGACTTATGGTGAATGTGAGGAAATGGGTGTTGAAAGCGATGCTCCAATTCCAAGGTGCATTGAGGAAGAAAACACATGCAGCATGTAGGGGAATGGTGAAAAGCGGGTGGCATGCTTCCCCAGGTGCTTGTGATTTGTCCTTGGAAGCATGCATGTCTTGAGTGTGAGCAGCATTGTATTCAGTGGCTCCTGAACGCTGCCTTGGAATTTCATGCTGGACTGTGGGTGAGAGTTGGCATCCTGGGCTGCAGTGGTGAGTCAGTATGTCCATGTGTTAGGTGGCTGTGGGGAATCAGGATGTCCGGTCCTCGGGCCACAGCAGTGAAGTGGGAGGTCTGCTCTATATTGGGAGACTGGGAATGTTGGCAGCTTCGGTCGAGCTGCTGTGGGGAGCACTCACAGCTGAGGAATGCCAGATGATTTATGACTCTGAAATCACTTGCAGGATCAGAGGCTGAAGTTAAGTATTAATTCATTTTTTGGATCCAACATTAGTTTGAATCTTGAGCAAAGAATTATAGCCTATTTTTCTGGTCTTTTTTTTTTTACAAATAATGCATTTGAGAACTGTTATTGACAATGATCTACACAAATAAGTGTGGAACTGTGTTCATGATTGAGTTGGAAACTGTTTACATTTGCAAAGTTGAGCAGGGCATGAATCTGTACCTACAAGACGTATTGACAGCATGCAGGGGTTCTGAGCAGTATGCCAGGAAAATGTGTAAGTATGCATTGAGAAACATTTAACATATTTGGAAGTGTATTGATTTGAGCAAATGACAAGTTATGTGAATTCTCTGAGTCTATGAAAAAGCAGTGTGTTGCATTACGATATATGACAAGCAGAAGAGGGCAGGGATAGCAGGGTTTTCAAGGCTGTCAGAGAGTTCTGGAAATAAGTGTGAGTCTATGCTAATGATATGTGTGTTTACCCTTTGAGCCACTGCCTATCCAGTTTTTGGTTCATAATCCTCTTTCTGGTTACCCTAACTCCCCATACTTAGCCACAACCTCTACCTAACCCTCTTCCCCCATTGGTTGCCTTTAGGTGTCCTGTGTCTCAAAGGAGGCATCTCCTGCCATCCAAGGTGGGAGGGTCATCTACATGCGGCTTCCCTGGTTAGATTGAGGGTGCAGATAACATGCAGATAACATGCTTGACAAAATCACAAGCCCCTGGTTTTACACTATCTGAGCAGCATGGACACGACAGCCTCTACCTTGGTGAATATTATGAAGGTGTTACAAGATATGCAGAGGGAGTTGGATAGGTCTAGGACTGTTGAGGGCTCAAGTACAAACATTGTTTATGGAGGCTACTCCATTACAGGATGGGAGGGAGGCAGCTGCCCTATTCTCAGAAGGAGAAGGAACACCCACAGTGGTGGTAGCCCCTTCACGGCAAGTTCCTTTGGCAGCTCCAGAAAGATTTTCAGCGGATGCACGTAGGTTTCACATGTTCATGACACAGTGCCAACTGCATTTCTTGTGTAAGCCAATGGCTTTTCAGGCTACACAATCTTGGAGGGCCTTTGTGATTTTGTATCTAGTTGGGGATGCGGCTAGGGCTATTGCATTGGTCAGCAAGGACAATCCAATATTGTATGATTGTGGTATGCTTAATCAAGAATTTGTTTAGCTGTTTAATCGACAAACCATTTCATTAGCGACAGATGAGAAATTTTTGTTATTGAAGCAGAGTACAAAAGATTTGATCGCCTATGTCACTCAGTTTAATCGTCTGGTAATTGAGGCAGAGTGGCCCATTGAGAAGAGGCAGGTATTATTCTATCGGAGTTGAGGGATGAATTGAAGGATGCCATTCTACAGGTGGAGCCACAACCTCAGTCATGTATGGAACTTATTAATTTGGCTTTGAGGATGGCTGACCGGTTAGCGTAGAGAAAGGGGGAAAGGCGAAAGGTTACACCCCAGTTGTGGATTTTGATAAAGTCCAACAATTTAAAGATAATGAAGTTGAGCCAAAGCAAATTGGCACTGTGCAAGGGCCATTGAGTGCTGAAGAAAAGGAGAAGCGGTGGAGAAAAAAACAGTGCTTGTATTGTGATTTTGCCTGACATTTTTTGCGAGACTGTGCTAAAACCCCAAAAGAGGGTCTGTTTCAGAAGACAAGAAGTGTAAGGGGGATGCAGAGGTAGGAGGGAAGCTGCAGGCCACCACATATACTCCATCACAGGCAGCTCTGCTAGAACCCCATATTTCTATTGTTGTAACATTGACTTTTGGGGAATAAACAATCACTAGGATGGCTATGATAGATTCATGCACAATGGGTAATTTCATTGATGTGGGGTATGTCCACAAATTGAAAATAACGGTGCAAGTAAAATCTGTTATTTTTTATAATTTATTTATTTGATGTTTGGTTATGCAATTGACAACCTTTTATCAAGTATACTCCATAAAAAAGAAAAAAAATACAGTTCTATTGACATAAGTTTCAATTAACGTCCAGAATCAAGGTCACAGATCTTCAAGTGTTGATAGCTGCTTCTGGATGGCAATGGAGAGTTTGACTACGGCCAAGGATATTGATGTCTTTTCCCCAGATTGTAACATTTTCCACCATAGCTCCCTTGATTTGTATCCGTACTTTGTGATGATCGGGATCATGAGGCAGTTCCTTTGCAATGATAAAGTTGGACAGACCATCATCAAATGATACAGATTTTCTATTGACTCTGGATCCTGACATAGTCTACAATTCAGGGGCACAGTATGATTTCGTATCCATGTAGTTTCTCTTCTTTTGATCAGGTTACGTGGAAATCAGAGAAATTGATCTCTGAAATACCAATGGGGAAACAATTTCAGGTAGTTAGGTAGGGAATTTGTTTTTTTACTGTCTTGACATGGTTTCCCATATGTTTTGCAGGTTAGCCATTCATTCTTAGTCCTGAACCAGTCACAGGAATATAGCTTTTTTTTTACTCTGTCCGGGTTACTGATGAGAATGTCCACTTGCTCTCCTGTGATGTTAAGAAGAGTCTGACATTCGGCTTTACATGCAGTCAGAAGTGGGTCATGGTCTTACAAAAGGGCTTTTTTTAGACATTTAAAACCCCCTTTGGGGTTTTCCTCAATGCATTTTCTGTAAAAGGACAATGTTTTCCACTCTACAATGGCTAGCAAAGAGGTTAAACCCAGTTCTCTACGGATTGCCTGTATTGGCGTGCCTTTCGGAAGGCGCATGGTGTTTTTCCAAAAATGACCTTCGAGAATTGCCCAGTTTTTAACTTTGAAATTGAAAGAAGTTTCAGCACAGTAGGTGAGAATCGGAATCACCTTGGCTTTATAACATTTAATCAATGGAATGAGACTAAAGCCACAATAGCGCTTCAAAATGATTTTTCCTAAACCTGTGAGGTTCATCACTTTCTTTCTTAGTCTGACATTGAACCAGTATTTTCAGTGGACATTTCATTGCTGGCATCTGTGCCCATTACTACTCAGACACCAGAGGTGGGAATTCATTGTTTTCCTAGTCATGAGGTTGGTGAAACATAATATGATAATTGATTGGCAGTCTAGAACAGTGTTGTTTACCACAAAACAATGTGAGCTGCATTGTGAAGACATTAGTAAGCTGGTGGTCGGTTTGGTAGCCAGTGACAGTTCTGCTCATCACGTGTGTTTCATTAACACCAGAGTACAATTGTGGTTTCAGGACTATGCAGATGTGTTCGACAAGAAGAAGGCAGAGATGCTTCCTCCTCATAGGCCATATGATTGTGCCATTGAATTAGAGCCTAACGCTATTGTTAGGCAGAATTATATGCAGTACCCTTTGGGAACACTACACACAATTAAGACTACAAGTGACAGTACAATTCCACCTTTGGTACAAGCCTGTACTACACAGTTATAGTGGTCGCATTAGCGGAGCAGCCAGACTTATCTAAAGAGTAAGTGAGCAGTACAAGAGTTACACAAAGGGCAGCAGTTAATATGGTTCAGGCAAACACTGACTCAAGGTTTCTAAGTAAAAGAATATATATTTATTTACTCAATAGTTGTATAATATTTCACTATTCTAAGCAAGTTAAAAATCACAATCATAAATACACCACACCACTTCCCTTACATTCCAGACAAGTTAAGCTCACAAAATGAAGTGGGAGCAAAATGGCACTCCAGCAATTTAAAAGGGAGGGAAAGACAAAGTTATTAGAAATTAGGCAAAACCAACAGGTAAATAATCTGGACAATAGAACAAGAGAGACTACAGTAAGGAAATCCGATAGAAAAGGCTTAGGGCCAAAGTCTATAGGACAAAAGCCTTCTGCTCAAGATCATACAGCTCACGGCAGTTTGTGGTAAAGTGCGTGGCACAAATTCCGGACAAGGTTGATTGGTAGAAAAGTTAGTTCAAAGAAAAGCGAAGGACAAGCCCTCGGATTGGAGAAAGATTTCAAACACTTTCACCATGGCTGACCGAAACGGACAACCAGATTAGCACAGTACCTTAAACCGAAGAGGGAGTTGTAGCTGGGGCGGACGTTCCTGGTGGTTCCTGCAGGCTCATGGTTGCTGAAGTGACTGTTGGACTGACACGAAGTAGGAAGACTGGAGGGTCCTGCGCCACCCAGGGAAGAAACCAGCAGCAGAGCAAAACAACAAATAAAAGGCGCGCTCCTTAAAACCCAAGCAGGGTCCGACCTTCCTGGTTATCCAGCCCACTGTGCAGAAGCCTGCAAAAAGACAGCCAACAAAGGAATCATTCCCAGGTTGGCGCGCAGAGAAAAACACGAGAAAGACTTTAACAAAAAGAAATGGCGGATAAACCCAGCCGGAACCAAAATAAAATGTATTTGGTCATGCGGGATTATGTTCGAGGCTACTATAATAGCCTGGAACAATACCACGTTCATATAAGATAATCGCGGTGGGAAAGTTATGGTAGTTACCACTGCCACCAACGGAGTCTTAAGTTAAGGGAGTGAAACAAGGCTCCAGGAGGCACAGACAAAAAGGGATAAGAGTTATCCCTTTCCAATACTCCATGTAAAATGGGGTGTACTGGGTCTGTGGTTTAAAGTGACTATACAAAGTTAATGGCAACTTTACCTGTTTCTGGGGGACAGTAGTCAGCCCCAGAAAAATTGAGTCAGTGGGAAGTCTCAAAGACAACCCTGTGTCACTGCACTGAAGGTGCTGTGTAACACACACAAAAAGTGGTGCACATGGAGTAGGTGAGGCTCCAGTGCCCAAGATCACACAAACAGTAAAAAGACACACAGAAAAACACATGTAAGAGTGGGAAAAAGGCTCACACTCTTACCAGGTGAAAACAAAAATCCTAGAAATCCAGCAAAAGCTGCTGGGGGACTCTTTGGTTAAGGGAAATCAGCCATTTATGAGAATTCTCCCTAACAGCTATATTGCCATGTAGTCGTATTTATGCATTGACGAAGGCGAAACATGTGCTTTTATTTGAGTATTTGAATCAGATGATTGAGAATGGATTTATCAGACCCTCTCAGTCACCGGTTTCGTCTCCTTTATTTTTCATCCCAAAAAGGAGGGAACACTGCAAACCTGCATAGACTATAGAGTAGTCTACAAGGTTACGGTGAAGAACAGATACCCCTTGCCTTTATTCTCAATATTACTAGACCAGATACAATTGCCACAGATGTTCACAAAGTTTAATTGAAGGCGTCCAGATCATTTGGTGAGAATAATGGAGGGTGATGAATGGAAGACCGAATTCAGAACCAAGTTTGGGATATTTGAATATTTGTTGATACCCTTTGGGCTATGTAATACACCTGCAGCCTTTCAGTGTTTTATGCAAGAAGTACTGAGGGAGTTTGTGATTGTTTTGTTTTGGTGTACATTGATGAAATCTTTATATATTGAGATTCTAAGGAAAAGCATGGGGAACATGTGAGAAGAGTATTGCAGCGGCTACTAGAACATCAATTGTATGTTAAATTGGGGAAAGATGTGTTTGAGGCAACTACAGTGGCTTTTTTGGGTTATGTGTTGACACCGGGAGGTATTGTAATGGATCCAGTTAAGGCGAGAGCAGTGATGGAGTGGAGAGTGGCTAAAAAAGTGAAGGATGTGCACAATTTTTGGCGTTTACCAATTTTTTATCGTAGGTTAATCCCAAATCTTTCTGACACAGTGACTCTCATTACACGGTTATTGAAAAAATGAGTCAAGTTTGAATGGGATGTGCAGGCAGGAAAAGCATTTGAGTTATTGGAATGAGTGTTCACCACTAGCCAATCATGAGACATCCTAAAACGCCAAAACATTTCAGGTAGAAATAGATGCATCGGGGGGATGTAGTAAGGGCCATACTGTTTCAACAGGATGAGGAAGGTATAATGCATCCTGTAGCTTCCTTCTCTTGAAAATTAACCTTAAGTGAGCATAACTATTCTGTGGCAGACAGAGACTTGTTGGCATTTAAGGAAACATTGGGGAAATGGAGACATCACCTTTGGGGGGCAAGATATACCATTACAATTTTTAGTGATCATAAGAATTTGAAATATCTGAAAACTGAGAAAGCCTTAAGTCCAAGGCAATTGCGTTGGACACATTATTTTGTGGGATTTGATTATATCATCAAATTTTATGCAGGGGAAAAAATGGTAAAGCGGACACATTGTCTAGATATTAGGAAGAGAAACAGATGGAGAGGGAGATATGGCCATTATTCAACATGAGCGAGTGGTAGGAGTTTTGGAGGATGGGTGGTTGACAGAAATTTACTAAAGCCTAACTCAGGAGTTGAAGGAGGAGTGATGTTCACAAGGTCCATGTAGGTATAATCGGGTAGGGTTCTGTGGTTAGGTTGAGTGTGTTGTTAACACGCTTGACACTTAGTCTGAATAAATGGTGACCTCAAATTCTGCTGACATTTCTAATGACTCAATGAGTGCTATGAGTTCAACTACTTGTGGTGAGTAGTACTAGGACAATCCTTTCTGTATAACCATGTGATATTCCTCTCGCTGTCCTTTCACATACCTCACCACTGCTGAGTCTGTGCGCCTCTGTCCATTATCCTGATCAATCGTTGAACAACACCATCCCCTCTTCCAGTGCATCTTCTCTTACTGCGGGTCCTTCCTTGGGTGCACCCTCATATAATGGACAATCATGCACCCCCTCTTGTGACTCCACAGTCTTTGTTACAAATAACACTGGGTTCACACTGTTACACCTGACCATAAGATGGATGAGTTTGATAGCATGACCTTGTGACGTGAAGGTCTCTGTATAGTGAGAGTTGACTTTGACTTTTCCAGAGGGGCAAAAACAGCATACTATACATGCATACTTACTGGGTATCTTATCATTATCGTCCAGAACTTCTGTATTGCAAAAGTGGCAGCTGCCAGTGCCTGCTTGGATGGAAAATGTCCCTGCATTACTGGGTCTAGGAGTCTGCTTTAAAAAGCTAAGGGTTTGTGGCCCATGGAGTGAGAACTGCTGTCATTACCAGGCCATCGGAGTGTCAGAACAAAAAAGAATGGCTTGCTCTATTTTGGAGTTGCTGACATGGGTGCAATGCTAGTCACGAGTTTAAGACCCTGAAAACATTTTGCCATCTCATCTGTCCATTCAGTAGGCCTGTTCGCTTTCTATACTTCCTTCAATGCCTGCAGCAGTGGCATAGTGTAAGTAAAGTATTCAAAGATCCATGGCCTCTAGTAGTTGCACAACCCCAAAAATGGCTGCATCTGTTTCACTGTGGTTGGCTGGGTTGTGTTGTGCACTGTTGCTGCTCTGTCTGGGGTCACTCTCCTCCCTGCTTATACGATTATGTGTCCTAAATACACTACTTCCGTCTGGCAATACTGCATCTTATCTTGCTTCATAGCCATTATGTGCTAGACTGAATCCTACCTGCACTGCTTTTCTGTTGGGTTGCAAACTTTAAGATCATCCACATATTGAATGAATGTGCTTGTTACTCTGTCGAAAATTCTTAGGGACATGCAATACCCTGAGGTAAGCGAGTATGCTGAAAATTCTGTCTGTGTTAGGAAAATGCGGTGAGATTCTGAGCGTCTGGGTGCAGTGGAATTGAAAAGAATGCATTTTTTAGATCACTCACAGTGAAATGTGTTGCATCCGTGGGTATATTGCACATAATGGTGGCTGGATTAGGCACTACTGGAACTCTGCTTCAACAATATTATTTAATGGGTGGATATCCTACATCAACCCCCAAGAAGCTGACCTGGTCTCCTCCCTACTCTCCTTCTCCTCACTACTCATCCTGATGGGTGATCTGAACATCCATCTGGACTCTCCTGACTCGTCAGGTCCTTTCTGCAACCTTTGCAATTCTCTTGCCCTTTCTATCCTTCCCTCTGGTGTCACGCACACCGCAGGCCACACCTTGGATGCTCTCATCTCTACTGACATCCCTCTCTATATCCCTCTCATTACCTCCCTCTCTTGGACTGACTGCTCTCTTCTCTCTACACACGTTAAGCTCTTCTCTCCTCTTGCAGCAATGCTTATGGCATAGCCACTGGGCTTCAAAGTCATCACACCCATGAAAAGAGTGACAGTGGCTGCTTTTGCATCCTCCTACTTTTCTCCACCCATTCCTTCGGTGGACTCCCACCCTGACACAGCCCTTGCTAACCTCAATCTCTCTATCTCCAATACACTTGACACTGAAGCCTTCCAAAAAGTGCAACTCTTGGTATGACTCTAACCTGGCTGCCCTTAATCACAAGTGTGGGGCAGCTGAGTGGAAATGGAATGCGTCAGGTGAACCATCTGACCAACTGGCCTGCTGCCCCCTTCAAAGGCATTATCAACTCTGTATCAGCACCAAGAAGAGTCTTTATTCAAGCATGCATCTCTGCTGTATCAAATAATACGGCCAAACTCTTCAAAGTCTGCAAGGAGCTGGCCAATCCTGCAGCTGCCTCTTCTTCTGTCACACCCACGCATTATCTTTGCTCGGCCCGGGCTGCACACTTCACCACAAAAACCCAAGACATGCTTTTCACCCTCTCCTCTACACCACAGCATACACCAACACAAGAGCCTCCCTTGGCCCACCTCCACTTACCCTCTCTTTTCTCTCACCCGTCAGACCGGATGAGGTTACCAGACAAGTCCAATCTATGAAGGCTTGATCCAAAAAGGTAGACCGCTGCCCCTCAAAAGCCATTAAAGACAATATCGCCTTCGTCACCCCAGCCTTGGCTGATCTTTTAAATCTCTACTTTTCCTCAGGAGTTTTCCCAACTGTCCTGAAGCACTCCCTTGTGCACCCTCTGTTCAATAAACCCTCTGCCGACCTCTCCATTCCGGCAAACTACCAAACTGTCTTCATCACTCCTTTCCTAGGCAAACTACTGGAAAAACAGGCTATCTCTCAGCTTACCCTACACACTAAATCTATTGGTTGCTTCCATGACCATCAATCTTGACACTAACACCTCATCTATCCTCATTCTCATTGACCTCTCCTCTGCCTTTAACACGGTTAACTACAACATCCTGATCGCACATCTCTGTGACACCCTGGGAATCACAAGTTAGGCTCTGGCGTGGTTAACCTCCTTCCTCTCTGACCGCCCATCCCAGGTGGAACTCAGAGCCTTTCACTCAACTATCACTCTCTCAACCTGTGGAGTTCACCGGGAATATAACCCCCTGGTTCTTCAACATCTATATGGCTGTCCTGACACAGGTGTTTGTCACCTTCACCTCTAACTTTCAGTGCTAAGCGGAAGACTTGCAACTATCTTTAAGGCTACCCTCAGCCACTTCCTCCTCCTCGCTCATATCTGACTGTCTGTCCGCTGTTCAGTCATGGTGTGCTGCAAAGGACCTCTGCCTCAACGCCACTAAGACTGATATTGTTCACATTGGGTCCCTTGCTCCCGCTTTCCCACTTTCACTCTGGCCAGCGTCCCATGACCCTGCACCTTCACGCACCTGTGAAGCAAGAAACCATGTGGGCATCTTTGATTCCACTCTCTCCTTCTCCTCTCACATTTCAGGCATCTCTAAAAAGTCTATCAGCTACACCTCCTTAGAGGTACTCTACCCTTTCTCACTTCCCCCATAGACTGTCTCCAGAGCCCTGTTCTCACCAGGCTGGAATATTGCAACAGCCTCTTCCTCAACCTCCCTTCTTCTGCGCTGTGCCCTCTGCAACTCATCCAGAACAGAACCGCAAGACTTGTCCTTGGCCTCAAGCCCAGGGACTGCATATCCCTAGCACTGAAATCCCTCCACTGACTGCACATATCTGCAAGGATCAAATTCAAGACCCTTTGCATTGTTCACAAGGCTTTCTGGGGCCTGGGACCCACCTACCATCAACACTGCCTACCTAAATACTATCCCTCACAAGCCCTCTGCTCATCTACCTCCAACCTTCTGTGAGTGAGCCCCTTTTCCAAGCAGAGATTTGGAGGAATATCCTTATCCTCAGCAGGTACCTCCATCTGGAATAGCCTCCCTGCCACCCTACGTCTTGAGCTGGAGCTTCTGAGATTCCAGAAACTCCTCAAGACCTTCCTCTTCTCCTCTTCATTCGCGCTCTCTCTACCCTGCTAACCTAGTTCTCTGCTCTTTCCCTCCTATTCCTTACAACATGCTAACTGGCTGCTTGGTGTACCTCAGGGTCTCACTAATCCCCAGCACCCCCGCCAGTCCTCTCTCACACTTGCCTCAGGGCCCTACACCCCACCCACACTCAATGCACAGAGAAATTAAAGAGAGTGTCTCTCTTGGCAGTTACCCCAGTCTCAACTGACCCGGTGCGCTTGATCCTCTGTTCCGTGGGACCCTCTGTGCACTTGCTCGATCCGTACGCACCACGCCTAAAGTTCATCTGTCTGTTTCTCCCTTCTCTTCACCCCTAATTGCACTGTTAAAATTGCAGAATCACTGTCAGGGTTATTTGCTATGTCCCATACTGTTAAATGTATTCTTTACGCACTTAATCTTCCTGTGCAAAGTATAATCATCTCAGATTTTAAAGGACTCTAAGCGACTGTTGTTTTTTTACCCCATGTTCCCACCCTCCTTGATTGGTTTGAAACACTTGCCTGTGTATAGACGCTATATAAATTAACAATACCATACCATACCAAGATTACCTTTTTAATTTAGTTACGAGGTATATGGCTATATTGCATGGAGATGCTGATGGTACTGCGTTAAAGGTGCAGATTCAGTGCTGCCAAGGGGTGGCGGGGCACACCCCAGTTATGGTAATGATGGGTAAGGGGAGGCTGTTTTGCATCTTGAAACACCATTTGCTGTATGAGTGATCAGCAGTTTATAGTTTGCCTGGGTGTAATGGGCCAGAAGAAGATCCTTTGCACTTTGTTTTATTCTGCCCTCTTTACCATGAAATCAAAAAGAATACTATTCTTCCACTCCTCGGGAATGCTGATTTTACTGAAGCTCAACCTGCTTTGATATTGTATTGTTGTATTGGATTGTTTATTCATTTATATGACGCTCCAAGCCCTTAGTTATCTAGGCGCAGTACAGGTTATATAGGTTACAGGCATTTATGCATTCGTTCAATTTACATCATTTATAAAACAGTTACATTTACATTTATACATTTATACAGTTTCTTCTTGTAACTTATAAAAGTTTCTGAAGTGAACAGGTACCGTTATTTACAATACTTAGTGTATAGATACAGACCAGGATAAGCCAGTTGTGGTGTACGGTGAACAGGCAGGTGCAGGAGGCGAGTGATATTGAGGGGTGTCTAGTTTCAGAGGTCAAGGGAGTGCAGCCATAGTTTGGCCATATTCTTAAAAGTATGGAAGGATGGTATGGCTCTTAAAGTATCAGGGATAGAGTTGCATAGTTGAGCAGCTATGACTGGAAAGCTGGTCCCACCTGCTTTTTTAAGTTTAAATTTAGGGATTCTGAGACTGTTAGTTTGCGCATTTCTAATAAGACGTGCAGAAGTATGTCTAGTGAATCTGTCCACAAGTTATTTGGAAGCCTTGTTGGCGAGACATTTGAACGTGAGGCTTAGTGATTTGAACTTTATTCTGTCTTTAACATTAAGCCAATTGGTGGAGCATCCGGTGTGGGAGATGTGGTGAGTTTTTGGGATGCATAAGGCAGCTCTTAAGGCATTATTTTGTAGAATTTGCAGTTTGCACATTCTATGTTTACTGGTACTCAGATAGAGGGCATTACAATAGCCCAGTTTGGACAAAAGGAGGGCATGTGCAATGATATGATATGATATGATATGATATGATATGATATGGCATTTGTAACGCGCCTATACACAAGTGTTTCAAGCCGCGAATTGTAATGCAACTTTCCGTAGACAGGAAAGGTTTGCATGCGTGATAAGTTTGCACGTGTAGCTGGTAGCGGAGGCAGTGGCGTTTACTTGTTTATTGAGATTCAGTTGGGAGAAAGTTTGTTCAGTCTGTTAGTTGACCCATTGAGTAAGAGCTCAGTCTTATCGTCATTGAGGCATAGACCGTGAGTGGCCATCCAAGTTTGAATTATTGAGTAGATTTTGTTGATCAAAGCTACATCAGTGTCGTAGTCCCCTTGGATAGGGATGAGAATCTGGGTGTCGTCAGCATAGTTAGTATATGAGACACCCAGGCTATCAAGTATGTCGAAGAGGGACTTAGTGAATATATTGAACATGGTAGGTGAGGCACAGGATCCCTGTGGTACACCACATGTGATGGGTAGAGGGTCCGCTGCAGAGGTAGGTGAAAACGCTCTCATGGATTGATTATCAAGGAAGGAGTTGATCCAAACAGTGGCTTCATTGGAGAAGTGTGCAGCAGATTTAAGATGATTGTACAGAACTTTACGTTCGACCAGGTCGAATGCGGCGGAAAGGTCCAGAAGGAGAAGAATGGCAGCTTCTCCTTTGTCCTTTCGCTCATTCATTTGGTACTTTAGGTCAATGAGGGTGGTCTCTGTCCCATGTCTTTGTCTGAATCCTGATTGTTGTGTGTACCTAGTAAGTAATTAGTCTCCAGATAAGATTGAATCTGTATGTAAGCAGCCTTATCAAGGATTTTTAGAAGAAATGGTATCGTAGTAATTGGCCGATAATTGGTAGGGACACTAGAATCTAGATTTGGCTTTTTTAAGAGGGGTAGTACCCATGCATCTTTCAAGTTGGTGGGACCGAGTGGGTTTTGAAAGATGAGTTAATGAGAGTGGTAATGAATGGAGCTAGGTCCTTAGCTGCTTCTTTAATAATAGGTGCATGGCATGTGTCCCATAGGCATCTACAAGGTTTTAGTGAGGTGATGATCTTTTCCACCTATTTTATTGCAAAGGGCATTTTGGATATCTGTACACCAGGTTTTGTGTTTGATTTATGTGTCATTAGGAGTAGTAGGTGATTCTAGGTCTCTTAGAATAGTGAAGAGTTCCCTAGTACTTGAGTTAGCCATTTTAATTATTTCGTTGAATGTATCTTTTTTAGCTTGAATGATTTCTTTTTTGTACCTGTCTGCAAGAGAGGTAAGATTTATCTTATTCTGTTCAGATGGGTTGTTTTTCCATCTAGCTTCAGCATGTCTTTTCTCGTTGCGTAACACTTTCAGGCTAGGAGTAAACCAAGAGTTCAAGTGAACTCTAGGTTTCTGTTTGCTGAGTTTGAGCAGAGCAATCTGGTCGAAAGTTCGGTTCATGGTATTGTTGTACAAGTCAACCAGTTCTGTAGGGTCAGAGGAGAGTTTTGCTAGGTTAGTGATAGGTTGGATCAGAGGCAGGAGGTGATTGGCTATGAGAATCTGGGTGTCGTCAGCATAGTTAGTGTACGAGACACCCAGGCTATCGAGTATGTCGAAGAGGGGCTTAGTGAAAATATTGAACATGGTAGGTGAGGCACAGGAACCCTGTGGTGCACCACATGTGATGGGTAGAGGGACCGCTGCAGAGGTAGGTGAAAACACTCTCATTGATTGATTATCAAGGAAGGAGTTGATCCAAGCAGTGGCTTCCTTGGAGAAGTGTGCAGCTGGTTTAAGATTATTGTACAGAACTTTATGGTTGACCAGGTCGAATGCGGCGGAAAGGCCCAGAAGAAGAAGAATGGCAGCTTCTCCTTTGTCCTTTCGCTCATTCATTTGGTACTTTAGGTCAATGAGGGTGGTTTCTGTCCCGTGTCTTTGTCTGAATCCTGATTGTCATGTACTAGTAAGTAATTAGTCTCCAGATAAGATTGAATCTGTAGGTAAGCAGCCTTATCAAGGATTTTTAGAAGAAATGGTATCGTAGTAATTGGCCGATAATTGGTAGGGACACTAGGATCTAGATTTGGCTTTTTTAAGAGGGGTAGTACCCATGCATCTTTCAAGTTGGTGGGGACCGAGCAGGTTTTGAAAGAGGGGTTAATGAGAGTGGTAATGAATGGAGCTAGGTCCCTAGCTGCTTCTTTAGTAATAGGTGCATGGCATGTGTGCCCTAGGCATCTACAAGGTTTGAGTGAGGTGATGATCTTTTCCACCTCAGGTATTGAGATAGGTTTGAATTTGAACTGATTGCTAGGGTTGGTTTGATTGGTGGCTACTTCCTGTAGTATAGTTTCTTGTGTCGCTAATACACTCTTGTGTATTGTAATTGTTTTGGCTGTGATTTTCTCTTGGAGCATAGACATTTTATTGCAAAGGGCATTTTGGATATCTGTACACCAGGTTTTGTGTTTGATTCATGTGTCATTAGGAGTAGTAGGTGATTCTAGTTCTCTTAGAATAGTGAAGAGTTCCCTAGTACTTGAGTTAGCCATTTTAATTATTTTGTTGAATGTATCTTTTTTAGTTTGAATGATTTCTTTTTTGTACCTGTCTGCAAGAGAGGTAAGATGTATCTTATTCTGTTCAGATGGGTTGTTTTTCCATCTAGCCTCAGCATGTCTTTTCTCGTTGCGGAACACTTTCAGGCTAGGAGTAAACCAAGAGTTCAAGTCAGCTCTAGGTTTCTGTTTGCTGAGTTTGAGCGGAGCAATCTGGTTGAAATTTCGGTTGATGGTATTGTTGTACAAGTCAACCAATTCTGTAGGGTCAGAGGAGAGGTTTGCTAGGTTAGTGATAGGTTGGATCAGAGGCAGGAGGTCATTGGCTGTTATATTCCCTTTATTTCTTGTTAATGCTGGTGGAGCTAGGATCTTGGCTGAATTTGTCTGAGGGATATCTTGTATGGTGAACAAGATCAAGTGGTGATCTATCCAAGCACAAGGCTCTGTAGAGATTATGGAAGTATTGTAGTTAATATCTGCAATCCAATCTAGAGTACGGCCTTTAGTGTGCGTAGGTGCATTACTCCTGAGGGTGAGGCCTGCTTCCCTAATTATGTTGGCTAAAATAGTTGCATTGGCATCATTAGGATCATTCAAACCTATATTGAAGTCCCCAAGTATTATGGTTTGAGACCCAGGTTTAGTGTTGGTGTTGAGGAGTGTCATTATGTCTTCCTCGAAGGTCCCGGAAGTCTATAGACAAAGTGGATGGTAATGGTATGCATGGCTGATAGGGGCAATTTAACTGAGCGGAGCTCTGCTGAGGGTAGTAGCTGTTGTTCGGAGGCTGTCTGGGCCAAATTAGATTTGGATATGAAGGCAATGCATCCACCTTTAGAAGTTTCTCTTTCTGACCTGAGGATGGTGTAGTTATCTGGGACAGCTAATGAGAGGGTCGGGCCGGTTGCTCTGTGGAGCCAGGTCTCTCTGACCACTAAGAAGTCTAACTGGTTGGCCGTGATAATATCTGCGATGTCAATGGCATGAGCTACTATGGAGCTGGCATTGATTAGTGCTCCTTTAATTACATGTGTTTTCTTTACCATAGTCTTGTCAAGACAGGTGGGGAGCACAGTACTAGGCTCAACCTTAGGTTTAGGTTTGAGGTTAGCTATGTACGGCTTGAAGGAGGTCTGGGTGTTCTGAATGGTGGAGGAGACAGAGGGGTTAGTTAATCTAGAGCCTAGTCTGAGATTTCTTTGACTTGTGGTACAGGGTTGATTAGGTTTGGGTCTGTAGACAAAGCGCTGAATCCATTGTGCTTCCGTTAATGGTTCATGTGCGGGATTAGTGGCATCAGGGCCCGCAGGGGTTTGATCCTTAGTAGGGAAAGGGGAAGGTAGAAAGTAGGTGGGCCTGATTTTGTTGGATTGTGGTAGGTGTTTTCTGATCAAGGGACGCCTGATATTTATGTTTGCCATGGTTTTAGTTTCTGTCTGAAGTGGGGAAGGTGCGACAGGGATCAGCTTCTTAGTTGTAGGATATGGTATTGTAATTGCAAGGCAGAGTAGCATTAAAGTGGCGACTACATTAGCAAAGGTAAGAATCATGACTGGAGGCTGTGGACAATCCGGATAGCTGGCCTAGTATCATTCCTAATGTGGCAATCATCCAATTTGTGTACTTCTAAATATGTTCTGTTTGAGATATGGTGAGGAGAACGGAGCACAAGAAGCATAGGGCAGGAGTACAATACAGAGTATCTGCGGCATGGAAAGGATATAGGTTCAAAGGTTCCTGGAGCAATCACTATGGGCGATGCTTGCATTAGGCTGGGCCTGAACCAAGCTCTGCGGGTTAAGACGTAATAATCAAGTGCTTGTACGCAAGGTAGTGGGGATGGGCTTAGTCGACATTATGTCAATGTTATACAAACTATGGCATTGGCACACAGGTAAAGTGGGCATGCGTAGTGCGGCACGATCAACCATCGGCATGGAAAACAGTAAAGGCAATGTAATACATGCAGTGAACAAACATGTAGATAAAGAGGGCGTGCGTAGTGAGGCATGATCAATCATTGGCATGGACAACAGTAAAGGCAATGTAATGCATGCAGTGGCCGAAACACGTAGATAAAGTCGCCATGCGTAGCAAGGCACGATCGGGTACAGCATGAGGTCTTACCGGAATAGACAGAAATGGTTTAGTACCGTTTGGAGATAGGGGAACAATTTGGGCAGTAGTTGTTGCTGGTTTAGGAGGATGAGCCCCTATGTCCCGAACGGCCCAGACAGGCACATACAGGCCCTTAGGTGCGGCACTTTTGATGCAAGGCCAGCTTCCGCCTGTCAGTTCAGGTGATTGGCTGAAGTACAAATCGGCAGCCAATCAATAAGAAGAAGGCTGCAACGTGGTGGAGGGCAATACAATGGCCCGGTGAGGGAATCAGCCATCTTGGAAGGTGCAGATTTTCAATTTCACCTTTGGTGTTGCAATGAGGTCCTAATGCAGCAGAGAATCTCAGGATCGTGCTGCAGTAGCCAGATAAAGTATTGGTTAGGGCACGCAGCGCACACTGAGCAATGTAGGAGGCGAAGTTGCACAAAAAGGATCACTAAATAAGTAATCACCAGCAGTGTAGTTGGCTGGCACTCGCAAGTGATGGAGGTCGTTTTAGTCCAGAGCTGATGTGCGGATCCTAAGGGGAGAGAGCTCCTGACCCCTTCCACCCCACGGATACAAGAAATGAGGCCTGTCGGCACAGACATACCCTTAGGTGCGGGACTTTGGAGGCAAGGCCGGCTTCCGCCTGTCGGTTCAGGTGATTGGCTGAAGTACGAATGGGCAGCCAATCAATAAGTAGAAGGCTGCAACATGGTGGAGGCCACTACAACTGCCTGGGGAGGGAATCTGTCATTTTGGAAGGTGTACATTTTCAAATTCACCTTTCGTGTTGCAGTGAAGTCATAATGCAGCAGAGAATCTCAGGATCGTGCTGCAGTAGCCAGATAAAGTATTGCTTAGTGCTTGCAGCACACACTGAGCAATGTAGGAGGCAAAGTTGCACAAAAAAGAATCACTCAATAAGTAATCACCAGCTGTGCAGATCCTAAGGGGAGAGGGCTCCTGCCTTCTTCCACTCCATGGATGCAAGAAATGAGGTCTGTCGGCACAGACAGGCCCTTATGTGCGGCCCTTTGGACGCAAGGCTGGCTTCCATCTGTCGGTTCAGGCGATTGGCTGAAGTAGGAATGGGCAGTCAATCAATAAGCAGAAGGCTGCAACGTGGTGGAGGCCACTACAACTGCCCGGTGAGGGAATCGGCCCTTTTGGAAGGTGCCGATTTTCAAATTCACTTTTTGCGTAGCAGTGAGGCCATAATGCAGCATAGAATGCCAGGATGGTGCTGCAGTAGCCTATTGTTTAGGGCTCACAGTGCACACCAAGCAATATAGGAGGCAAAGTTGCACAAAAAGGATCACTGAGTAAGTAATCACCAGCACTCGCAAGTGACAGAGGTCATTTTAGTCCAGGATTTTGAGGGGAGAGGGCTCTTCCACTCCACGGATGCAAGAAATTCTTTCTGCAGGCAGAGACCATGGCAGTTGCATGGGGCTGCTTAGGATTCCTCAGAAAATTCTTGTATCTAAGGAAAAATCTGCTTGAGGGCAAAGTTTGAAGCTGTTTTTTAACCCAATTGTACTGTTTTTAACATTTGTCTATATTGTAATTGTATTTGGTCTGCTGATTATTATTGATGCACTGTTGTAATGTTGTTTTATATGTCGTTTTATGGATTGTTTTATCTGAATAAACTTTGATGATGATGTATAGGTGCATTATACATATCCCAAAAATAAATAAATAAAATCCCTAGAGGGGGAACGTCATTGACAGCTACACCATGCAACATATGTGCAGCTAGAGAGGTTTGCGGGGGCAAGTAGGGGTGGGGCTGTCCAGGGGGGAAGAGGAGGAATTGAGACCCCAGGTCAGGGTCAATGGACATCAGGAGCAGTACAGTATAATACAACCCCTACAACAGCCATCTTGAGATATAATCCACAGGTAAGTAAGCCACTTGGGATTTCACACTGACAGACCCCATGTTTCGCGGCAGATACGAATTTCTCGAGTGCTCAACCATGGCAGTGTGCTAGAGAAATGTTGCAAACCACCCATTCCCAGGAGAATGTAGTCGCTGGTAGATGGGTCCAGATGATACTTTCGAGGTCACTGGGCCAGGCTCCTGAGCACTCTGTGGGAAAGGAACACCCTTAATTGTTAAATACTGGTAAATAAAAGGAACATCGTGGTGGGGTAAACAGTTTTGCATAGTCCTTTGGCAGATGGATCTGGGAAGAGGGCTGTGGGGCAACGGGCTGAGCCGGGAGGGGACCAATCATTTAGAGAGTTTCAGTGTCCTTTGGGTACAACAGTGTTGTGTGTCCTTGCCGATGTCAGCAGAGCACCTCCTTCATTAGATGCCATGTGAATGTCTCTTCATTGCCAAACCCAGGTTGGTTTATGTGTCGCATGAGAACTGGCCACTGGCAGTTGAGTAATGTTCTGGTGGTCAGCACAATCATGCAATGTAATGAACGTCTGACATTGTGGGGTGGGGTGGGAAGGTATGTGACATCACACTGGAAAATGTTGAGCAGAGGGGGTCAAGATGTCTTTCATCAATCATGAATGAGTAATGTATAGGGAGCCATAGGGGATTGATGTAGTCCCACCAATGTGCTTCGCAGGATGATTTAAAAGTGTTGCAAACTTTGCTATGCTAATAATGTGAAAACCTATAAAAGGTTTAGGCCAGTAGGTGGCGTCAACAGTTCCTTTCATTAAGTTCTGTTCCACTGTGCTGATTTAAATGTCTTCTCCAAGTCTCACCCGGGCCTGCAATAAACAGTGTTACTTCTTGCCTGGTGTAGGCTCCTTATTGGATTATTTTGGTGTTACTGATGTGACCTGCTATTGGAGGACCCCTGATAGATTTGGAAGCCCCAGCAAGATTCTCAGTTCCCTCTGCCAGCTGAGGGTTTTTCAGCAACTTTCCAGGGGGGGGCACGGTCAGGCGAGCACAGACCAGTGCCACGTGCACACCCGAGCAGGTCAAGTTCATAAAGGTTTGCCTGGTCCTGAATGCCGCCTGTGCACAGGTGGAGGGGTGAGCCACAAGGAAGGCTCAGTGCCGGGAGGACTCAAGGATCTCTAGGACACATGAGTGTTCCCTCGCATGAACACGTGATACCATGGTTGCCTGCCCACAGAGGGGGCAGGGGATTCTTTTTATGGTGTTTAGGACAAATCCTACCGAGAGGGTAGGACAATCGGCCATAGTAGTCTTAGCTTTCAGTTCCATCCCCCAATAAGGGGTGAATGTGTGGCAGGCACATCTGCGCTGCGGCAGAAGAGTGTCTAGAAAGTGGTACACGCCATTAGGCGGGAGTTGGACATAGTGCAGGCAAATGTATAGTGGCCTCATTTTTAGGGAAGTGGTGTTTTTGATTTGGTGATCTGTTGGAGGAAGGCACACAATATACTAGTATATGTAGGGGTGGTGTTTTGTTGTCTTAGTACTAGGAGAAGTATTTGTTGGTTTGTGTGAAGTCGCCTGAAGTGGAAGGTTCAGCCCCAGAGATAACATATACATACGTGCGCTTGGCATAGTGGCAGCAGACACGGGCCTGGAGGAGGGGTGGGGCCTGGTGTTTTCATACTAACATAGAAGGAGGTAGGCCTGTGGAGAAAGCCATTGTTAAAATAACACTAAGTGAGTGGGTGCACCTGAGGGGAAGGCCAGTGAGCATGACAGGTTTGAGAGGGGGGCCTGTGGAGAGGGCCATTGAATGTGGCTAGGGTTTGAGCTGAAGGAGCTATGAGTATGATTGTGTGAAGGAAATAAGGGGGTGTGCGAACGAGGAGAGTGAAAGGAGAGGATTTGAGGTTGGTTTAAAAGAGAAAGGGTGAAGGGTATTTTTAGAGGATAGCATTGGGGTAGTGCACACAGGGAGGGAATGGCTTTTAGGGATGCGCACCTGGATCATATGTGCAATAAGTTACCCCGATATCATGATTACATTCTCTAATACCACATTCAGTGGGTTTGGGACACTGCAGGACAGTGCTTTCACAAATGGCTTGCGGGGGAAGTTTCAATAGCGGGATAAAAGAACATATGTTCTTGTACCTGCTAGCAGTGTACAAAGGATGAAAGCTCAAGAGAAAGCACAATATTCTAGGGCTTTGGTAGCTCAATGAAGATATGAAGAAGGAGCCTGAAAAGAAGGACGGGCAAGACAATAACATGACAGAATAACTAGCACTCCATCCCCTCCCCATGGGCTGTATCCAGCATTAAAGCCTACCACAGGTTACACTAACCCTTGGCGCGTGTCTCTAGTTAGTGGGGGCTCATAGAAGGAAAAAAGAGAGAGCAAGGAGATTGGATCCGGAAAACCAAATGGAAAGGGTTGACCCAAAGTACCTGGCAGACATAGAATAGAGTGTGCAGTGACAGTTGGACACCATATTCAAGGAGGCGCTGAGAGTAATAGAAAAGGAGGTTCAAAAGAAAGAGAAGGAACAGGGGACCGCTGGGGGTGGAGACAGGTGGATATCAGGAAAGATCAAGTTGAAATTGAACAATGAGGAGTCTGGCAAGGGGGAGGAAGAAATTGACATATCTGATGAAGACAGTGGTGTCTAAGATGAGGAGGAGGAGGAGGTACAAATGAGTACAGGGGTGAAGACCCCTGGGCGGCAGAAAAGAGAAGGAGAGGGACAGATGCAACGCAAGAAGGGAGAAACAGAAGAAACAAGTAGAAACTGGTCGATGAGCCCGCAACAGAGAAAAGCAAAGATAGGGATGACAAACTTAACTAGAAGAGGATGGGGCACAGGGCTGTGGACAGCCAAAATGCCACTATTACAGAAAGGGAGTGGGGGATGCGCACTATGTGCCATGGCAGACAATGTACAGAGACAACTTGATTTACAGCTTGCCCTCCCTTGTGGTAAGGAGCAAGCAAATTGATATATGCACTCATAAATGAGACAGCAGGGATACCCTGTTAATTGGGGGCATAGAAAGGTTGTTTGCACCGATAATAGGTGGGCGACGGGGTAAAATAGGGGAACATGCGGGATAAAATGGGGTTAAACTAAGTACAAATGTACACGACAGAGTGCCCTTTAATAACTGCTGCACACACGTGTGGAAAGTACTGTGAAGTGTATATCCTGATACCTCACATCTGGAGGCAGTAATGGCAAGCAAGATAAAGCCAGACGAGGATACCGCACAATATATACAATAGGTACAGGAGCTGTGAACATTAGGGATACGAAAATAATGGATGAATACATACCCCTTTTTTATCATATATTGGTCTGAGGGCTTCTTTCGGACATACAGGACACCCCTAGATAAGGTAGTGGGGATAGAGGCAAAGGGGTGGCCAGAGATACAGTCATCTTTTGTACATTATTGCAAAAGGAAGCGGGAATCTGAAAATAATGCCATGAAGGCAGAAAATAAGCTAGTACAAAAGAAGCTAGCAAGGTTCTCCATGCAAGGGGTGGTACTCATCGCATGTCCTCTAGAAGTGGCTCCCACCCAACAGGGGGGGTTCCCAGTAGGGAGTGGACCACATCAAGGAGGGTATGTACAGCCGCAATATACCCCACATTGGGGGTTCAACTGCCTGAGTATTACCCACAAGGGGGGGGCGTATCAACAAGTGGGATATTGCCCACAAGGAAGAGTAAACCCGCAGATAGGACAGGGCGTATATGGCATGTTTAATCTTTGGCCACCAGGGCCATTTCACATGAATTTGCCCTTTCACAAGCATGTTACAATCCCGGGGGTTCGCAGCTAGGGAACCAACCGACACAAAAGAAGGCCCCTCACCACAGCAAGGGATGCCCACAAATCTGTAGCTCCAGCAGCCCCCACCCCTGAAAGTGCAGAAATGTGCCAAAGCAGGACCAGTAGGTATTCCAGGGATGCCCACATAGGCATTGCAGGCACCCGTGCAAACACGCATTCGCTGCGTCGCTTCGCTCGAGGAGGGCAGGAGCTCATCCCTCTCTCCCATCGTGCCACTTCAGGAGAAGCTTAACGTGAATGCGGAATCCAGGAGCTGGACCAATCCGCACCTCAACAATTCTTTAAAAGGGATTTAAATCACCAGCAAGGAGCCCCAACATCCAACCCTACAACTGGTATTAATTTGTTACCTGCACACGGCAAAGCAAAGTACAAGCCGTGATGATCGCATACAGCATTTGAAAATGGCTGCCGCTCTTTTGTTTTGATATTACTAGGCAACCAGGTCACATAAGCAGCCTGCTGATTGGCTGCAGCACCCCTTTTGTCCAGGCCAGTTCCACCAGAAGGCGAGAGCCAGCCATCTTCCGAAGGGCCTCTTCTTAAAGGCATGGTCTAGTAAAAAATGTTATTGTCCCTACGAGTCGGCCATGTTTTTTTAAGCCTAAGTGGCTCGATTTTAGAAAACTTTCCAATGACCTTAACCGAGTTTTCGTCCATTAAACGCACGCAAAAACAAGCACCAGGGAGCCGCCATTTTCTGATAATCCTATCAGTTCCCCCATCGCCCTGGCTGACCTGCTTTTGCGGCACTAAATCAATTCCCCCGCCCCTGAGCCTGACATTATCCAAACATTCATATTCCCCGCCTCTCTCCGTGACGTTACTGTGCTGCGTAGGCAAACGCGCCCAGTCGTCTTCTACGCGACTCCACACAGAACCCGGAAACCAACACAGACCATCTCACAACACAGCGCGCCACAATTCGGAATATGAAACTGTACTTTAAAATCAAACAGCAACACGGTACATTTGGTAAAGTACATGTATTTTACATTAAATGTTTAGAGAATATTCAGCAATTGCCATATGAACTCCGAAAGCCATTTATTTTCTTTTATCTGTATCCGCCATGGTACACAGGGTGTTGCTTTTCGTTAAAAGAAGCACTTTGGAAGCATGGTGAACCGCAAGGCTGTTCCATCAACTAGGCACTGGTCCATCGTAAAGGTTGATATGTTGCTTCTAGCCACTAGTACAGCGTAAGGGCATGTGGGCCCTTGGCGATCGTCCCATAAAATTGTCAGTGTGCTCCAGTTGTTCACAGGAAGCTGCAGGTGTCTACTGTAAACGCCATCTGCTGGTGTCTCAAACCGATGGCAGTAGCAGAAGGGGAGCAAATACCTGTTATGAAAACAAAAAAATTATAATTAGTCTCGCCAGCCGATCTTCATTAATATTACTTATTTTATTTATTACAGCCGATCAGAAACTATTTGCTTGCAAGGATAGTTCAATGGAGTATGTTCGGCTCTAAAATCAATGCGAAAAGTAACGAAATAAATCGAGGCCAACACACAATGATAAACAACAGTTAGTCTACATGCGTGAGGAATTATATGATATCTGATATGACATTTGTAACACGCCTATACTCAAGTGTTTCTAGGCGCGACGAGGCAGGTGGGGAACAAGGGCAGACAGACAACGATCCTACTAGGCCAGGTGTCTTTCTGATCACGCTTGGGGGATAGGGGAGGGAAGTGCTGTACGTGGTTAGTTGAATACAAAATAAATAATAGGGCCAGCTGGTGGCAAGTGCAAGGTAAATGCCGGGAGAAGGGGCTGAAGGATACAGAGACAGTCCCGTAGTGCAGGTAGGCAGTGCAGGGAAAAGTGGCTGGGCCAAGGACCGAGATCGGTGAGACCAGTGGACCTGCATGCCCATGTGCCCACTACGGACACGTTTTCCTTGCTTTTCCTAGCTCTTCATTCATTCATTTATTCATGCATCCATTCATTAAATCTTCATTCCGGTATAAAAGCGTGTAAACATTTACTTACATTATATTTGAAATTTCCATTGTGTCTCTTCGTAATGCAGTCTGTAAAACGGACCGTGCTCTTGACAATGATTTTTCGTATACTGAACTAAAATGAAACTCGGTCTAGTTTCTGAATTTTCTGCCTTATCGTCTCTTACGTTATTGCGCACCCCCTTCAAATGTAGTTCCTTCGGCATGGTCCCTGTCTCAAGGTCAAAAAACAATAGACCCTTATACTTCCAGTGCGACTTGTGGGCCTCATCTGGGCACGAGCTGAAAATCAAAGCCGCTGTCCTTCGCATTCTTTATTTGCAACATCACGTAGTATAGGCATTTGTGAGAACTTGAAGTTTAGAATCCGTCTATGTAGTGCGCCTCAATGTGCAAATGCGAACTGGCTTCTCTCCCAAATGCCACGGCCCGCTTGGCTGGCGCGTTCTAAGTGCCCCAATTTTGTCCTCGTTGTCTGCAAGCTTTGCAGCCCAAATTGAGACATTTAATTTTTGGCAGAAGGTCAAGGAAAGTATAAAGTACCACAGGAGTTGAGTTAAAAGTGAGATTTATTGTTTGTTTGTTTGTTTTATTATTTGCAATACGCAAGCCTCCCCTCCGTTAAAAGTGCACAGCATTTACATTTACAAGAGATGAGACATGAGAAAAATATATACATACACATATATGAGGTGAATAGAGAGAATTCAAAGATGACACCCAGCTTGTTCGCCACCCATGATGGTGAAGGTAGGGGTTAGGGTTACAGGTACACTTTACAATAACATAGTTCCTCCATAGTGTACACGGTCTGGCAAGCCACATCTCTCATTCGCTTCACTGTCTGTGTATGTATAGGTCTGACACCCACGGGTAACTGGAGGAGAGATTGGAAAAGGGATGTTCAGTTTAAACACAAGATAAAGTGTAGTACAATTGACTGGAAAAAAACATAAAATAGTCCCCAGCACAAACATTTTTTTAAAGTTATGAACTGTTTGTAACTAACCTTTTTTTGTTTTTTTTGCTTTGCAACTTTTTTGACTCGACCTTCAACATCTGCACGCTGTAGCTCGGTTTCGTTTCCGCATGTCCTCCCTTCCTCTTGCGCTGCAACGACTATATTTTCTGTATCCGCATAGACAGCACGGAGTGAGGCTCCATCGTCTCCCTGAAACATAGTACTTTCATTACTATGTATCAAAATATTGTTAGAATAAAACACACGTGAGGACGAACACACGGGTACATCTCAATAGCCAAACACAATTTAAACAATCAAACGACAAGTATTCGACCAGTGATGATCTATTTCGATGGAGCTGTCAGTATCCATACCTCTGGCTCTGTATGGACTGCCATGAATGATTGTATTGGAGAGGAGGCATCCGCATCTCCCTGAAACACAGTACTTGCATAAGTATGCTTTGCAATATTGGAAACACAACACACACTTGGGGTCGACGGCACAGGTACATATAAAGATATAACCACAAATGATGCATTGTCCAAAAGAATCAAGGAAAATCTAAATATGATCACATTTCATCGACTTATTTCTCTGATTCTTTTACATCTGCATCATCTAAATGAGATGTTGTGATTGTGGTGGAAGCTCCGATGTCTCCCTGAAACACAGTACTTGGATTAGTATGGTTTTCAATATTGGAAACATAACACACAGTTGGGGTCGAAATCACAGGTACATATGAAGAGATAACCGCAAATGATGCATTGTCCATAAGAATCAAGGAAAATCTAAATATGATCACATTTCATCGACTTATTTCTCCGATTTATTTATATCTGCATCATCTAAATTGGATGTTGTGATTGTAGTGGAAGCTTCGTTGTCTCCCTGAAACACAGCACTTGCGTTAATACGGAAGAAAGTATAGCAAATGGAATCACGTTATATGATCACGCATGATGGAGCTGTCATTATCCAAACCTCGTTCTGCTGAAGAATATCTATGGATGTTGCAAATGTAGTGCGCACTTCCGAAAGCTGTTGCGCCGATTCGTATACGCATGGTCCCGCTTCCACTTCCCCTGGAATTACTTGAATGTCAGGCTCTGCATCAAGTGCAGGGGTTGACGCTCCATCAACTGCCTGAAACATAGTACTTGCATTAGTGAAGATTACAATAGTGAAAACATAACACACACCTGGGGTCGACAGCACAGGTACATATCAACGGCGAACCACGAATGAAACATTGTGTAGAACAATCAAACGACAAGAATTCCAGCTCTGATGATGACGCTCGATGGAGCTGTCAGTATCCATACCTCCTGCTGGTGAAGAACATCTAGAAATGTTGTAGATGTGGCGGACGCTTCAGCATCTCCCTGAAAGACAGTACTTGCATTAGTATGGATAACACTAATTATAACTGAAAACAAACACCAGTGGACGAAAACTAAGGTGTATATCAATTGGAAAGCACTAACCAAACATTCGGTAAAATAATTACACGATAAAATAAAACTATTACTTGACATACATAAAACAAGTCTGTAGCGGATTAGCCTAGTAAGATTACCTGATACGCGCTAGAAGTGGTTGATAACTGCGACCACGTCAAGGATGTAGAATGTTCTTGCTTCAGATTCAAGGGATAGTCAAGAAGTTGTAAAGGTAAATTAATGATTGATAATGAAATGCCAATATTAAAAATAGCCATGTAAGGCGACAGAATACTTGAAAAATGCTCAATACAGCACAGTTCCCTGTTCCCATATATATACATTGCGTTTGTGGGTTATGAAATCGAAAAAGAATATATTGATGAATGTCATTATTCAAAAAACTATACACTCATATCAATATCGAAATTATTACAAGGGATAGAACACCTACAATATCAATTAATCCGTTCGGATACCTACACACTACCGCAAGGCCTAAAGCTAAATCCGGACACTTGACTCACCGGTGGCGGAATGTGGACGAATAGAGTGGGAATAGCATTTTCGAGCAATTTCCGTGTCGTTCGCCGTTTATTCTTCTTTTTTACCCAAGATGTTGTGTACATGTCCAAGGAAAAGTGCCGGCTGCAGATGCGGTATCGATCACCCCTCTTGTCCTGTAAGACTTGTTGGACTCTACTTTCCAGCTCATCCAGTGGATATCCGCAATATTCTCTTATTCGATCAACAGTTTTCGGGAATACAGGCATTTTAGTGCCTTCAGATTTTGCATGGGTCTTCGAAGGGCAACCGCTAATCGAACAGGCAGGCATTGTTGATAAACCTGAAAAGTAAATATCGACATTATTATACAATCTTCAAGAATAAAGATTTGATACAAAAGTAAATGAATCATACAATGATCAATGCAAGGTTTGTTTTGGTCGCAAGAACTATACCAGTTCATTATGTGCGGCTTAGTATTTGCATAAATTGCAGAAATGTATAAATGATGTGACTAAAATCTGAACATGTGATTCATCCCTTGGATGTTCTGTATTGCACGAGAAGGAAACATGCTTACATTATAGACTGGACCCCCGAAGGATGCAATTCGATGACAATAGACACAGATGAAAATAAATAGATCTATTGATAGCATAGCAATGGAAACTCAAGTCAATAGCAATGAGACCAATGAACATAGCACTATTGTGTACTCAACTCGCATATAGATAGAAATTTAAAAATCTGCGAAATATGACTAGGATACATGGCCTTACCTTGACCAACAAACAGTTGGTTTCAGCAAGCAGACCACTATGTTGCAGGAGAATAGGTGGTTGGCCACAGGTAGCACACTGATGGGTTTGCTCTAAGCGGTCAGAGAAGTTCACGGATAGCACGACGACGAGCAGATTAGCGTAGATCTCAGTGGTTGCCAGGTAACACATTCAGGAGTTGACTTGCAAAGCACAAAGATGTTCTCATGAGACATATCAAGTGGTTTATAAAGTATTAGAAACAGAGATCTGCTTGTGAATGAATGACGTATGTATGTCATGGTCTTAGGGGGGCGGCCTGCTTCAAGGGGAGGCCTGCATGGAGACACGAGGTCTGAGGAGGCCATGTGACCGATGGCCCCTTAGCGTGGGATACCTTTTGAAGTGTACATGTAGTTTGGCACCTTGGCCTTTCGCGCCCCTGACAGCGCGCATCCACTGGCGCGAACCGCCTTTGATAGAGGGGGGTGGGATGGATGGGCCTGGGGTGTGCAGATAAGGCACAGGAAGACTGCTGAATAGAGACACACTTATGTAGATTGCAGGGGGGCGGCCTGCTTCAAGGGGAGGCCTGGCTGGAGACACGGGGTCTGAGGAGGCCAAGTGACCGATGGCCCCTTGGCGTGGGATACCTTTTGAAGTGTACATGTAGTTTGGCACCATGGCCTTTCGCGCCCCTTACATTGCGCATCCACTGGCGCGAACCGCCTTTGATAGAGGGGGGTGGGATGGATGGGCCTGGGGTGTGCAGATAAGGCACAGGAAGACTCCTGAATGGAGAAACACTTATGTGGATTGCAGGGGGGGCGGCCTGCTTCAAGGGGAGGCCTGGCTGGAAACACGGGGTCTGAGGAGGCCATGTGACCGATGGCCCCTTGGCATGGGATACCTTTTGAAGTGTACATGTAGTTTGGCACCTTGGCCTTTCGCGCCCCTGACAGCACGCATCCACTGGCGCGAACCGCCTTTATATCAATATATAGTATATCGCCTTTATATCAATGATAGTATATCGTTGCTTATCAATACCAAATGCCACATACCGGAGATTCTTGTGAGCACAGACCCACACTTCAACCGGTGTATTATAGTGGTCAAGACCCTAAGGCCTGTATAATCCAATTGTAATTGTTAGTATAGATATATGTGTTACTTTTATAGAGACATAACCTACTGAAAGACTTTGAATAAGTGTTATTTAGTGCATGGATTATCGAGAATATGTTATGTTAGCTTAGATAGATAGTGACCACCCTGCTTCACAGTGACCAGACCTTCACCCATTCGGAGCACAGATGTCTGACGTCCATCCTTGAATGGAGACACACTTGATTCATTTAAAAAATCGAAACAACCGTTGTTAAAATAAATGTGGTGTTTTATTTTGTATCTTATTTTCATGACACCAAAATACAAAACTTTAAAGATTATACAGGTCAGGTTGCAGCACAGCGAGAGAAAATCCCCTTTACTGACCGCTGTCACTCGGGAACGTTTCTCTAATGGCACGAACGGAACAGGCGGGTATCACTCTTCGAACCCGGTGTCCAAGCCTCCCATGGAGCCACCATGTAAAAGAACGATAGGCCACCAGCCTGTACCACCTGTGAAAAGGAATGAAACAAACTGTTTTTAAATGACCAAGATAAGTTTTATAAACGTTTGTTGTCAATGACAATTCTTGTAACTAATGGCATTCTGCACGGAAAAATGCTATCTGGACAATGCACACTATTGAACGACTTACATGCGTTACAATGATATGTAGATGTCATTTTGGATATAGTAGAAGAACATGAAATAGGAGTGGCATGACAAGCAGAGTATACTTACTCGTTACTCGGATTACGAGGACGAACAGTTGCGCGAAGCATAAGCACCATCATTATTCTCAACACGGCCCGTGTGAGGCAGGCTGCCCTGAAGTCTGGCAGCTCGGTGATGGATTACGGTCATGGCTCGCCTTCCGAAATGTAGGCCAGGCATCCCTAGTTTTCTCGGCAGCAGCAGTTCTCGTTCTCAGTTGGCATTAGCTCGCACCGATTGCATGTGCACCAGGTGGAGACGCCGTCCATGCGACTAGGCCCAGGCTCTTCATCTGTTGATTCGTCCTGCCAACTGCCGTCCGAATCCCCATCATTTTCGCGTGCGTATCCTATGATAGCAAACTGTGTTGTTTCACCTCACTGGTGGCATATTCGAACTAGCGTATGATAGCAAGCTGTGTTGTTTCACCCCATTGGTACTAGCCTACTAGTACAGACAGCTAGGATTACCATTGCCTGTTTAATCAAATCTGTATTGATTACCCAGTACCCCACCCACATAGGAATGAGCCTGTCCTCTCCTGCTTTTCACCTACTGCTAGCAAATTTGATCCGCCTCCTACACCCACACCTCCACCATAGTGTGCCTGGTACGTATATACTACGTATGTCACCTACCTCTCACCAGTAGACATTACTCCCCTGCCTGTAAATTACATACATCATCTGACTTCAAGTGCATTATGTTTGTGACTGATATATACACAGTCCTGCTGCTAGCCATACTAGCACTGAGCTCAGTGACCAGCATCATAGGCCCATACACCCTAGCTGCACCTAACCAAACCCCAAGAGTTAATCTATCAGTACTCATGGACACCCCACTGACCTTACAGGTACCAAACAACCAGAACCAAGTCCAACTGCTAACTCTTGACGTTTGCACTCTGGGTCTACCCAAAACTAACAAACCATGTAGCACCCCCTCTCGAAAACACACACTAAGCTCCAGACTTCCTAAACTATTTGAACCTCTTGCCAGTTCAATGACCAACACGAATACTAGGAAAAAATGCCTACTAATCAAACAAACCAACATAAAGATAAACACTAATCACCTCACTCCCTCATTACCATTTAAGGAGAATTACCAGCAGAATAAACCTTACATCTCGTTACTTGATGACAAATCAAATAACCAGACCCCACCCAAACCATTGACAGGGGTAATAATGCTCCGCACCTGAAGGGGACTTTAATAAATGCCTGATCCTTAGTGGCTCATGCCACAGAGATAACTGATCTTATACAGGCAAGAAAGCTTGACTTTCTAGCTATTACTGAATACTGGTTGCATAATGCAGCCAGCCTGCCCTCATGCTCGCAGTCCCTTACAAGTACACTGTACTCAGAGCAGACAGAACTGAGGCTCATGAAGGAGGCATAGCTCTCATAAGTAAGTCCAACCTCGCCATGAGACTAGCCCCGTCACCCGATCTTAAATCATGCGAATCTGCCAAATTACCTATAGCTGGATCCCAAGCGCTAACCATCAATTTAATATATAGACCCCCAGCCCCCATCAACTCCTTTGAGGAGGACTTAACCACCATTATATCCACTAACCTAAAAAACTCCTCACAAGTACTCTTGCTAGGGGAATTAACTTAGGGTTTAAAGACCCTAAAGACCATCAAGCAGCAATAATCGTTGACACTCTCACCGAACTTGGCTTTAGTCAAAGAGTGACACTTCCTACTCACAACAAAGGAAGAACTCTTGATTGGGTGGCTGATTATAATTGCAGTGCTTCCATCACATCTATTACCCCTCAGTTATGGACAGACCACCACCTCCTAGAATTTGCATTAGCAGCTAAAACGCTCTCAATTAAAAACAACTCTGCACCCCCCCCCCACCGTTGGTACTATGAACCAAAAAAACATCACAGTAGATAAACGACTATCTCTAATATTACCAACACTCAACTCTCTACCAAAGTCTACTGATTCCACCATCCTAGTCAATGAATACAACAAAATAATGACCAGAGCTTTAGACTCCATTGCCCCACTAAAAATGAGAAAAAGCAAACCCAAATTTCATCTGAATACTTGGTTCACCCCACACCTCAAAACCTTGAGAAAGTAAAAAAGAAAATGCGAATCTACATGGAGGCAACTACCCTCAAATGACAATAGGTCTAACCTTATTCATGTATCGGCCCGCTACAAGAAAGAAATGATTCATGCCAAACAAGATACCTACAACAAGAGAATCCTGCAGGCTAATTCAAGCATAAAGGAGCTCTTTGTAATCCTTACGGAACTTGAAACACCGATCCCTGTGCTAGACAACTGCACGAAGGATACCAATTGGTGTACCAACATACAATAATCTCTTTCAAACAAAGTCGTATAGGATAGGATTGCTAATAAAAAAGCCAACCTCCCCAATATGATACCACAACCCAGCAATCCCACGCCTTCACACAAACCTACACAATGCTTTAGCTTCTCTAAAGTTTCAATCCTCGAGGGAGAAAGTCATCCTCACCCTCAAACCCTCAAACTGCCAGGGCGACAATTGCCCACCCCAAATCATAAAAGATGCTGCCAGAGGCCTTTCACAATTCATATCAAAGCAAATCAATGCTTCCTTTTCCACTGGCACCATCCCCAGTAATCTAAAGGAGTCCTGGGTACTCCCTCTCCTTAAAAAACAATCACTAGATCCAACAATACCTACCAATTATAGGCCGATTAATACAGTACCTTTCCTGCTCAAAATATTAGATAGGGTAGCATACCTCAAAATACAGGAATACTTAGAACAGAACCAACTATTAGGAGTCCGCCAATCAGGCTTTAGGCCCCAACACAGGACTGAAACAGCACTGATAGACCTTTAGGCCCAAATCGATGCATTTAAAGACAATGGAAAAACTGCATTGGTACTTCTACATGATATTTCGGCTGTGTTCACTTTGGTAGACCACAAAGTCATCTGCAACCACTTGGACTCAGCTGTGCACTTCTCTAAAGAGGCCATAGGCTGGATACAATCCTTTTTGAATAATGGGACTATGCAAGTCTTTTCACCGTCATCATCTGCCAATCCCATTCTCATCACTTGCGGGGTGCCACAAGGCTCATGTGCCTCACCCACAATGTATAACATATTGACTAAGCCCCTTTCTGATGATCTGGACGGTCTTGGTATCACCTACACTGCCTGTGCTGATGATATCCAGATCCTCATACCACTTACGGGAGATTGTGACAAGGATTTGGCCTTGGTGAATACAGTTTACCTTATCATCCAGGCATGGATGGCTGCCCACGGTCGATGCCTTAATGAGGACAAAACTGAGCTCATCATCCATGGCACCACCCCAAATCTCAATAAACTTGGACACACATGCTTCACCTTTAACATTGATGGCAACACCATCAAAGTTGCCAAAGAGATAAAAACATTATGTTTTTATTTAGATTCCTCCCTTACCTTTAACAAATAGGTCAACTCTATGGCCTCAGCTACAGCTTGCACTTGTAAGCTCATTAGAGCTGCTAAGCCATTCCTTTCCACAAGCAGATGCACCATTTTGGCCAGAGCTCTAATTCTATCCAAATTGGACTATTGCAACTCACTTTACCTGGGGCCCAATAAGTATATCATTAACAAAATTCAGATCTTCCAAAACAACGCCCTTAGAGTAGCGTTGGGTATAACAAACAAAGAACAATATCAGAGATAAGGAGACAGAATAACTGGCACACCACCAATGATAACATCCCGCTAAAAACTGCCTCATTAACACATAAGTGTCTAAACAATGCAGCCCCTTGCTATCTTTCAGAAAGATTCAACAGAAATTCATCCATTCGGCCAACAAGAACAGCCAACTCCAATTGCCTGATGGTTCCAAGTTTAAACTCTCCAAAGTGGGAGGGTTTAGCTTCCCAGTTAAAGCTGCACAGCTCTGGAACTCCCATCCCTGAGGGCAGACGAAACATACCTGCACTTTAGACACAATATTGTCATTTGGATTTTAAAAAATGACCGCTAGACACGCAGGGCGTCTGCCTGCCTGTTCACCCCATACCATGCATTGTATATAGCACTACGCCTTGTAATATATTATTGTTTGTCTGCCCTGAATCTGCCTGTATATAATACCTACGTTTTTTCTACCTCTTTTCTGTATAGAACATGCCTACTGTATCCTGTTGTATATATATATATATCTTGTTGTATATATCTGTACCAGTTCGACGGTGCTTCCGTCTTTCTCAAATCAAGGCCTAGGTATGAGGACATTTCTACACGGGACTGATTAATCGAGGCTGGGATTTAACCCGAGATTTGATACCAAAGACTTACAGATTCTTACACAAACAAGCAACATTGGCCCTGATTTGAGAAAGATGGAAGCACCGTCGAAACACGTGTAATCACAGATGGCACTGTCAAATGAATATTTTATTAGAAGAAATAAAAAATAAAAAAACAACATTGAAACACGGAGAAAGGGGTCATCCGTCTTCTTTCTCTGTAAAATGTGGGCGCATGGGTAACGTGTCAGTGTAACCGTATGAACTATTTTCTCATTCAAACGGAGTGGAGGAACCAGATACTCCGTTGTTACCCTCCTATGAGACCCTGATAAGTCCAGTATCAAGTACATACAAGGGCGCTGAGGTCCAACTTTAAGAAAACCCCCCTCAAAAGGTTCCTCAACTTTTTCTCAATCTGTATTCTAAAGACACTACCATAAACATATTGGGGAGAGATTTGTTGAGCAAGCTTAATGTTATCATCTTATTCACAGAAAAAAGCATGGTGTGTTCCACTCCTGGCGTGTGTCCAGCAAGGGTGGCGGCAATCATACAGGCCCACTATGCCCACATAACCTTATGAGGGCAACCCATGCACCCCAAGGTGTTCCTACAAGGGGTCCAAATACTATTGGGTTCAGTTCCAGGGATGAAGGGAAAAACAGTCTGACTATCTACAGAATTTCTGTTCAGACTCTCGTGGCACAGCGACATTACCCTGGGTACATGAATGCTGTTGTATTTAGAGGAGGTTATCAAATGAAAAAGAATGGTGATATTATGTGGGAAAGATCAGGATGACATAGAATGGTGTACAGAAATCTGTATTGACCCCACACTTACACTGACTGATGTGATTGATGGACAGCTTTTCCCAGTTGTAAAAGAGGAAGAAGATAGCAAAGTAATGTTTTAACTGCACATATCTCACCCCATATGAGTGGTAGAATGGTTAGTGCCACAGCTGACACAGACAATAGAAAAGCATGTCAGCTACATCAGGAGGATTTGAAGAAGGTCCCAGAGATATTATGGACAAATGGGCCCAATAACGTAGGAGTGTTCAAAGGAGATGGGGAAGTCAGTGTGAAGTTAAAAGAGGGAGCATTGTTGCCTCGGGTAAAACAGTATCCCCTTTGTCATGAAGCAGATGAGGGTATGCATGACACACCTCTCACGTTATGGCAGCAGAGAATAATACAAACATCAACATCCCCATGCACCACAGCCATATACCCAATCAAAAAAGCAAAGGGAGGGGCTTGGCAATTTATACAGGACCTCTGTCCCTGAGCAATGTGATAGAGGCAGAGTTTCCACTTATATCAAACCCCACCACAATATTGTGCAATATATCAACAAATGCCACATATTTCACAGGAAGTGGTGGTGTCCTTGTGACAGATAATATCCACATGAGGGTGAAGATGACACCAGAAAGGGTAGAGGCAGTACATAGGACCTCAACCCCCCCACCCCCCGGCACAGTGAAAGTGATGCACCAGTTCATAGGACTGTGCAACTACTGCTGGACTGTTAGACCCAGTGATGTAAGGTCACTTCCCCTGCAAATATGCACTTGTGTCTGCGGCATTTGCAATAGGGAAGGCAGCAATGAAAACAATGGGGTACCCCATAGTTTTATATATGGAACACTCACTCTTTGCAATCCTAGAGAAGTCAAAATCCACATTGACTACTCAAAGGACCTCAGGAAATGAGATAATACTGCCAAACCCAGCAACTGAGGTTGTTAGGTGCCGTGCGGTGAACCCAGCGGAGTTCATAGCACAGCCAGCTGAGCCCGGAAAATGCATTCACTATTGTGCATCTTACATGGTCAAAATGGAAGGGAACCCCCAGATGAAGGAGGAAGCAATAGAGGGAAGAGATGTGCTCTTTGTTAATGGTTAATCAACGATAGAGTCAAACACGGGATGTAGACATACGGTGCTGCAATGGTGGGCCACACAGGGCGAACATTTTGCATTTGTATGCAGGCGTGATTGCCGGCTCACTACTCAGCACAGGCGGCCAAATTAGTGGCCCTAAAAAGAGCATTATATATGTCAGAGGGGCACGTGGTCAACATGTTCTCAGACTCTGGTGATGTTACCTCCACAGTGCACTGTGGGTTGTCTAAAGTCGAAGCAAGGGGGTTCAGAAGAAGCAATGGGTCCCCTGTCCAGCTTGAAGAGCTACTGAAGCAGCTAATTCGGGTGTTGGCGGCCCATTAGAGGTAGCAATAATAAAGTAAGGCGCTCACACAGGTGGTCCAGACTTTATTACCCAAGGGAGTGATATTGCCATAGGAACAGCAAAAGAAGTGGCCTACTTGCCTCAAGGCACTAACAAGCTATAACCAAGTGTTAAAGGAGAAACTACCCATGATGGTGCATGGGTCCAAAAGGCCCAAGAACACTGATGCCACAGAACCCTTCAATGCACTACCCACCATGCAGATAATTGAACTGCAGGGAGAAGTGTACCAGGAGGAAAAGGAGTTGGAGATACAGAGGGGGTGTTATCTCTCTCCCACGACATGGTGAGGAGACAGAATAGCACTAGTAATGACCAGGAAATGACTTGATGCAGCATTAGAGCAGCTACATTTTCTAGCCAACGTGTCAAAGGGGGTGTAACTGTTCTCTTTGACAAAAACTTAAACTTTCATGTTATTGAACATGATTCTCCTGAAGGCTGCAAAAGCCTGCTGACTAAAATAAAAATGCATGGAAATACCTCCCTTATCATCCTTACAATCTACCAACCCCTCAGAGGGATGCCATTCTTTGAGGAACAGTTTATTTATCTACTAAATACCATCTCTAAACCCAACTCCCCTGTGATTCTTCTTGGGGACTTCAACCTCTGGACCAACAATCCTAATGACAAACCCACGATATCTCTTTTCAAGGCCCTGGGTTCCATTGGATTTGTACAAATGGTCACTGTCCCCACTCATAAAGGTGGTCACACCCTGTACTGGGGTCTCACTCAGCAAGTGTCGGCTTACAATACCACGTACCACCCTGGCCCAATCACATCTTGTAGACATCACAATCTCTGTTTCGTCAGTCCCATCAAGACGCAATGTTGGACAAAGACTTCTTAAAATAACCAGGAACATTCAAAACATCACTGCTCAGAAATGATTTGACCGTCTTGTCGCCAGTTTTTTGCCTCTTGACTCTTTCAGAAACTCCTCTGACGATTTGGCCAGCCATCTGTCCACTACTATCAATGAGGCCATAACCAACCTCACTCCAGAAAAACAGAAGCTAGTAAAACCAGAGGATAATGGAAGTGCATGGTTTAGTGAAGATATCCTGCACCTGAGGCTCCTTAAAAGGTCAGCAGAAAGGGAACGGAGGAAGCACCCCTATTCTCTTACCCTCCGTTCTTATAAACACGCAGCCAAACTATTTGAAGCAACATACATTGAGGCAAAATCTGGCAGTTTCAAAAACAGAATTAACATGCCTAAATCAACTTCCAAGGAGCTCTTTTCAATTCTAAAAGAATTTGAGGGAAAACACCTGCAAACCCGCACCCTTAAAGATGCTGCCTGGTGCTAATTAATTCACAAGGAATTCTCCTCCAATATCTCTGGCCATCAGCAGGTTATTTTGGCCAAACAGCACCCTCTCCTTAGGACAGGACTGTGCCACTTCCCTCACTCAGTTAATCAGCAACTCCAAATATAAAAAAACTTCCCTCTATTTGAATTTAAACAATGCTCCAAAGCCCACATTTCTAAGATTGTGGCTAACATAGAACCCACTGCCATTCAAGGAGATAGTTGTCTCTCAAACATCTTCAAGGACTGCATGAATGTCCTGGCCTATTGGGTCACCAAACTGGTTTCATGGAAGGCAATGCTCCCTCCTCTCTAAAATAAGTTTGGATCACTCCACTCTTGAAAAAAAAGCAACCTGGACCCCTCCATTCCTAAACCTTACTGGCACATAACTAATGTCCCCTTCAGGTTAAAAATCATGGATCGTCTGTCCTATTTGCAATTTCAAGAGTTCTTAGAATTAAACAACACTCTCAACACAGTAATCTGGTTTTAGAACAAAGCATGGCACAGAAACTGCCATGCTGGATCTCAAAGCCAATCTTGCCAGTATTATCGACCAAGGTCAGCCTGCCCTCTTCATGCTTTTGGACCTCTTAGCTGCTTTTGACCTGGTTGATCATTCCTTACTCGTGACGAAGCACCAGGAAAATGTGCACTGCATGGATTCCGCTACCCAATGGATTTCTTCCGTTCTTGGACCCAGGTCTGCTAGAGTGGCAGTTAATGGCATTAGCTCCACACCCTCGGCTATCACCTGTGGGCTTCCACAGGGGTCTTGTATCTGCCCCTCCCCGTTTAACCTCTACATCATGCCCCTGCTCTCTCTCTCTTGGATGACCTGGGTGTCCAGTACACTAACTACCCCAATGACACCCACGACATCCAGGAACTTTCATGCATCTACGCACAGAATGTGCTTGCCATCAACACAATCTATGACTCACTCCAGATCTGGATGAAGAGCAATTCACTTGCCCTCAACACAGGTAAAACCTAGCTCCTGATAATGGCCTCTTCCCAGCGACATAACAAAGTATACACTGACTATAAGTCCTTTACCATAGCAGGCAGCAGAATCATAGTCACCAGCCATGTAAAAACTCTGGGGGTGATTCTTGATGCTGAGTTTACTATGAAGCCGCATTTCGCCCATATTTGAGCAACCTGCTGCTACATCACTAAACTACTACACTACATCTGCCCTTACATCTCCTTCAGTAACATCTCCCTGCTGGCCACTGCTCTTGTGAATTACTGCTTAGACTATTGCAAAAGTCTACTGCTGGGCACATCACAAACCAACTTCAAAGCACTGCAGACTGTCCAAAATGGAGCTGTAAGGGCTATTCACGGTCTGTCCCGGAGAGATCATGTCACTGAGGCAAGGAGAGGGCTTACCCTGGCTTCCTGTTAAACAATGTGTGACACATAAACTACTCACTTTGACTCACAAATGGCAGAACCACAAGGCACCCAAATACCTCATAGACCGCTTCAAGGTCAGCCCCCTCACCCCCTGCCTTGCCCTCGAGTCCTAGGACCAGGCACAATTAGTGTAGCCCAGGTTCAAGCTGACCTAATTTGGTGGATCTATCTTTGACGTCCAGGCACCTTCCACCTGGAATAAGCTTCCCTTAGCCCTCAGATCGGAAAACTCTCTTATGTAAGAAACTGTACAAGACACATTTGTTCAACCTTAAACCTGGTTAAGTTACTTGCTCATCCGGCTTGTCCTGTCCCCCTGGCTCCCCTCCTTGGTGTGTTGTCTGTCTTGTCTCCATTCAATCTGTGCCCTGAGGCCTACGGGCGAGTGGCACTTTACACAAAAAAAAATAAATAAAGGAGCATGCAGCCACATAAATAACAGCTGGTTTGTGCCTATGAATGAATTGGTGGCTGAATTTACAGGGAATTGTGTAGAAGTTTCCAAAATATCGGACAGGACATGCATCGGTTCCTCGGGTCCAAGCAGCCACTAGCGCAAAATGGTTGCAGGTGACCCATTACAAGCTCTTGCAGCTGGCAAATTTGACAGTGAAGAGGCTCAATGCAGTGAGGGAATAACTTGGTGCAGTAAGATTAGTGGCATTGAAGAACAGATATGTTTGAGACATGTTCACAGCAATGGTGAGTGGTGTGTGCTACACAATTGGCAACAGCTGCTCCAAAGTGACACCAGCAAATGATGCAGCCAATGGAACACTGACTGACGCCATTGAGGAGATTTGCACTCAATTGGTTGGCAAAGTTATTTAAGGTGACTGTCCCACTGCTCGTACTAGTGTTCATTGCTTTCGGTGCAGGCTAGCTGATATTGCAACATTGCAAATGTACAAAGGTAAGAAGGAGCTATATAATGTCAATGAAGGTTGGTCGGGAGGAGAGTAAATAAAACGGGTAATAAAGTAAATGCCACACAGTCTGAAGCAACTTAGGCTGATGTACAAGTGGTGCTTACCGTGCCACCTAGAAATATGGATTTGTTTTAACCTGGTTTCAGCTTTATTTGTACTGCTCTTATGCTCTTCAATAATTCTACATCATGAGGGTTCCTAGTCCACTGGCAACTGGGTACTTTTGCTATATCCTCATATAAGAGCAACAGTGCTGACTTGGCAACCAGTATAGCGTGCAGTACTTCTATGTGTTGTACTTCCTTTTGACAAGGTATGCACATTTCAAACACTGTTTCTCCTACCTCCTCTGTGTCCTCAAACAGCCGTTCATCAGACACCTCCTTAGTGGCAAGATCGGGTCTATGTACAGGACTGTAGGACATTCTGCCCCAACCTCATCTGTGCCTGCCAAAATTACTGTATCTTTTCTGTTAATCACTACTTGCTGTCTGCTATCCAGGAGTGGTGTGCCGCCAATGATCTCTGCCTTAATGCCAGTAAGACTGAGATTCTCCTCATCGGCACACCTCCTCCCTCCTTTCCTTTCACGCTCTGGCTGGCCTCTTTTGGCCCTCTTCATACTCCCATCTGTGAGGCTAAAAACCTTGGGGTCTTCTTCGACTCCACACTCTCCTTTTCTCCTCACATCTCCGATGTCTCTAAGAAGTCACACTATCAGCTGCACCTCCTCAGAGGCATTCTTCCTTTCCTCTCCTTCCATCAGAAGCTCACTGTCTCCAGAGCTCTGACCCTCTCTAGGCTGGGCTACTGCAACAGCCTCTTTTAAAATCTGCCCAATACTAGTCTACACTCTCTGCAACTCATCAAGAGCAGGACTTCTAGACTTGTCCTTGTCCTCAAGCCCAGGGATCGTATCTCTCTAGGACTGAAATCTCTGCACTGGCTCCCAGTGGCTCTGAGGATTAAGTTCAAAACCCTCTGCATTGTCCACAATGCCCTCTGGGTATGGGGCCTCAATATCTTCAACTCTCTCTTCCTAAATATCTTCCTTCTCGATGCTCTTTGCTCATCCACCTCCAACTCCTTCAGGGCCAGTCACTTCTCCAAGCAACGAGTTGGTGGTAGATCTCTATCTTCGGCTGGGGCCTCCCCCTGGAACACCCTCCCTGCCTCCATGAAACTTTAGGAGAACCATCTCCAGTTCCGGAAGTACCTCAAGGCCTTCCTCTTTGCTTCTTCTTTCTCTCCTCCTCTCCCCTGCTGAACCCCTGACTGAAACTGCACTGGTCACCTGGCTGCCCTCTGATCTTGGGCCCAGGTCCGCTCCGACACCAGTTGCATACCTGCACTGCCTCCCGGGCAAACCCTGCACTTGGAGGCTGTGTCTGTATCCCTACAGTCCCCTACCAGCTCTGGAAACTTGATGTCTGCGCTTACATTTGCACTTGCCACTAGCTGGCTGCTCTTTTACCTATTGTTTTATTTATATTTTCTTTTTACTGTCGATCCTATGTTTTGCACTGCACCCTTCCCCACTTACCCCCACTCTTTTCCCTTTTTCCCTCCTCTGCACTTGTGCAATTTCAATGTCACCTGGCCTATTAAGATCACTGTCTTTGTCTTTCCTCTGTTCCCCCTTCCTTGCCTTGTCACGCCTTGAAGCGCTTGTGTATAGGCGTATTATAATGCCATGTCATATCATATCATATTTCCAAATATAAGGAAGTAATGGATCTTGTGGCAGCCATCCTAATAAAACAGTTACTTCATAGAGGAACAAGACTTGATGTAAGGGCACCCCTAGTACAGCACCAGAACTACAGAGTGCTTGGATAACTGATGCTATCTAGTGTAATGCATGCCTAGTGTCCGGACACACTTTGCATTTATCAGTGAAATAAATGGTCACGTTCAATTTGCTCAAGAGATCTCTGCCCAGAAGGTTGACAGGGCTATCTTTACAATAAAACAAGGATGACCATTGATGTCCACCTACAGTGAAGGCTAAATATACAGGGAAATGAACTGAAACCACAGCCAAAGTGCATTTCAGCATGTACATAATTATGTTGGTCAAAGGAAACCTCCATTCCCTTATACAGGATTTGGTGGCCCCCGTGTCAACCATAAAGTTGAATGTTCTGAATCCTATCTTCACTCCTGCTTGGTGTTCCTCTTCCAGGTTGGTGGTGACAGACAAGACTGGGCACGTTAGGACTCCATGTGGACTGTCCTATTGTGGATAGGTGTTTGTACCTGGATGCGGGAAAGGGTTGCTCCTTTGGTCACTCGCCCCTGTATAATGTGTTACTGTACCCTGTGGCAAGGCTTTCTTATCCCATGGTTGTGTGCTTGTTTTGCCTGGGGCTTGGTGAATGGATGTCTGCATGATGTTAAGGGTACTGAACTGGATGGGCTGTGGTTGCATATGTCCTGGGACTTGCATGGGACCTGTTGTTTGCATTTGTAAAGTGCCAGGAGCAGGGGCATGCATGGGGCGGGGGCTGCTGAAGGGCCAGGGGTATACATAGAAGCTTGGCCTTGCCCTGGGTTGGTGTGTAAGGGACCCCTGGTGTGTGGTAGGTAGGATAGTGATTGGATGGAGCACAGGGGTAATATTGCATAGGGGGTCTACTCTGATAATTGTGCACAAAACTTCCCATTATTCCACAACTCCAGCATTCCCCCCAAACCTGGATCTCAGTGCTCAGAATCCGCCTCCCCTACCTCGTTGAGAAGTGCCACTTCCTCTCTTAAAAGCATGCCAAGTCTCTCCTTCCGTCTTCATGCCTACCCATCTTGGCAGTTGTCCCTGCTCATACTGCCCTAAGCTCACTTTAGCTAGCTTTTTATGCACCAGTTTTGCTACTGCTCTCTGTGCTTATCCCACCTTCTCCATTTCTTTGTCTCCCCTTCCCTTACAGAAGTACATCTCAGCCCATTTCTTTGCCTCTATGCCCACTACTTTGTCCAGTCCAAATCCAAATGTACTTTGATGGGGAGTGCCATGTGCAACATGTGATAGAAAACTGGTATACTCTTATCCCATGTTTCACCTGTATCTTCGTGCCACATGTCCTGAACTGATTGAATGTAAAATGCTGGGTCCTCGTCTGGGTTCATTGTGTGTGCCATAATCAAACCAACACATTGTTTGTCTGGATAGGTGCACCTCAAAGCCTTCCACACATGGGGTCAACAGTTTTCAAATGGAGCACCATTGTGTGTGTCACTTTCTAGTCATACCCCTTGATACTCATCCACTGCTAAGGTAACTCCTGCTATATGTTTCTCAAGGGTACAGATCCATGTACCTGCTTGCACTGTGAGAGAGGGTGATGCCTTTATTAGTTTATTCCTATCATGTGTGACCAAGGCACATAATGCAATCTTCCCTACTTTTTTCCCTTTTGCTATTCCCATTCTTCTGGGACACAGTTGTTAGGCAGAATCACATGCAGTACCCTTTGGGACCACTACATGCAATTAGGACTACACATGTCAGTAAAATTTTACCTTTGGTACAAGCCTGTACTACACAGTGTTGTGGTAGCAGTGGCTGAGCAGCCAGACTTATCTCAAGAGTAAAGTGAGCAGTACACAAAGGACCAACAATCACAGTGATTCAAATAACCATTTACTCCAGGTTTCTTGGTAAATGAATATACATATATTTACACAGTCATTTGGAAAACATTACACTAGCAAGAGCAGCTCAATATCATATACTAATATACTACAAATACACAACCAATAAGTTACTGAACAAGTTCAGCTCCCCTGAAGTGTGAGCAAAATGGCACTTCTGTTAATTATTATTATTATTATTCTTTATTTGTTTTGGTTTAGAAAACCTTTATAAAAGTTCATACAAAAATACAGTTTTCATTTCTATTACATTTCATATTTCCAAATCTTCAATAATTAATTAGCAATAGAACTGATTTAAAAACATTTCATTTTTTTTTCAAATCATCAATAGCTACATTTCAATTAGACCTAGTTAAGAACATTTCATTATTCAATTGTTCAATGGCTAAATCACAATTGAACATGATCTAAAAAAAACAAAAAGAAAACGAAACACTTATAACGCTAATCAAAATATATTATGTTCAATTACAGAGCCTTAAAAGAGGGCACAAATGTTTCTCAAAAAGGATGCAACCCTAATATTTAAATTGCCTTTACAGTTGTGCAACATTTTATACCAAATAAACTCTCTATCAACCTCTGACGTGTTATGAACATATTGGCCAACATATAGAAGTCTTTTCTCCATGAGGGCTGGACAAACCAATAGAATATGCATCAGAGTGTCATGCATGCTGAACATAGTACCCCTGTACCTGGAACAACATCTTCACGCAGAACGAATTATGCTCATAGAACTGCTAGACCGTTCTATTCTAAATGGGGATTGTTTGATGCACTGCCGGGAAAACGGCGTCTGCATTATTCATGTCGTTAAATTCACGTGATTTAGGTTAGTCACATGTGTTTTGGCAGTACGTTCATAAGCAGCGTGAATACGTCACTCGCTGCTTCTGATTGAACCATTATGGCGTTTGGTAGCTGAAACCCTTGATCTGCGTCCTTGCATTTTCTTCATTTACTTCCTTGGCTTCTTCAGCGTGTTTCCTTCCACACGCGAATACCTGGAGCTGCTTTCTGGAATACACAGGTTGGCCGCACTGTCTGCGTGCTCTTCAGTCACGTGTATTCTGACACGTGGGTTCCTGATTTCTTCGCATGCTGCTTTCCTGACTACGTGAAGTTGGTCGCGTGGAAATCCCACGCGGATGCTGTTTTCAAGTGCGGCTGTCCAGGGCTGCGTGTACTTTGTTCACGGGTAATACACATGCAGATTTTGGAACTCTTCAGGTACAGCTGCTCTGACTGCGTGCACTTTTGTTTGCTTATCGCACGCAAGCTACTCTACTCTTTACACGCTGTGGTCCTAGTTGCGTGTCCTTGTGTTGCCTGTGAATTCTCACGCTTGCAAGAGCGGCTGTCCCGGCTGCGTGAACTCTGTCACGTGAAAACCTACACGCAAGCTTTTTCCTCACGCTTGCAAGAGCGGCTGTCCCGGCCACGTGAAACTCTGTCGCGTGTAATCCTGCATGCAGGCTTTTGAACTCTGTTGAACCTGTAATTCTACACGCATACTATTCTTTGCTTTGGAGTGAATCCCTGGCACCTGTGAGGAGATAACAGGTGGACTCAGTTCATCTTATTTCTGTTTTATACGTGGGAAAGGAAGTATTCCTTTTGAAGGTGATTGTGCACAGTACTTTGGACGCTATCCTGTGGTGCACCACCCCGGTATCTAGCGTGAGCCTCGTGCCGTTCGGGATAAGTCTCCCTTACTAACCTTCCCTTCCTTTTTGTTGTTTCAACTCCTGGATTTCTTCAGAGACTTGGTGAAGACTTCAATTCTAAGCCCACAGGTCGGTGTTGTTAACAAGTGATATTGCTGTTCTATAGTCAGTTGATTTGGGACAATTTCTTATGATACTTTAACTGTCTTGACTCAATTAATCAACGATTTGAGAAACTAAGAGATTACGGCACAGGACATATTATGGCATCGCATGGATGTTATGCAGGACGCCATTCATGCCAGTCCTCAGGGAGCACAGGCTCCAGTGGCCACTGCATCTGGATCTGGGACATCGGTACCATCACAAGAGACTCTTAAAGAAGTTATGCCAACACAGTTTCCTTTGGCTCCCCCGGAAAGGTTCACAGGTGATCCTAAAACCTATAGAACCATTGTCAATCAGTGCTGACTCCATTTCCTGTGCAGGCCTAACTCGTTTCCCGATTTAACTACAAAAGCAGCATTCATGCTTTCTCATTTGGGGGGTACAGCTGCTGCTTGGGCTAGTCCTTTATTGGAATCAAACAGTCCCTTGCTTTACGATTGGGATGATCTTCTGGCTGCTATGAGTAAGGTCTTTGATATGCGTTACACCACTCAATCCACAGATCTGGAGTTGCTAAGTCTACAACAAGGTAGTCAAACTCTGTTGGCTTACATAGCCAGATTCAATCAATAAACAGCCGAAACCCAATGGACTGAAGACAAGAAAACGGCTGTTTTTTACAAGGGTCTTTCAGAAGAGCTAAAAGACGCCTTGTCTGCGGTCCCTCTGGTTCCTACAGGGTTCACAGAATTTCTCGATTTGATTCTACAAATCGATGCTCGAAGAAATGCTCCCAAAGGAGAGAGAAAACCTTTTTTGAAAACACTGGTTCATCCAGAGGCACTGGCAGCTTCCTCGAGTGACCCTGAACCAATGCAGATTGGTGCCGTGAAAGGCCGATTATCTAATGCAGAGAGAGAGAACCGGAAAAAAAACAACTTATGCATGTACTGCGGTTCATCTGAGCATTTACGGGCGGCATGTCCCAAGAAACCAGTTAAGCGTTCGGGAAACTCCAAAACTTTACAGTAGCAGGAGTTCCTGTGTCGAGTGCTACGTCGGACTCCCATACCATTCCAGCGTACGCAGCTATAGTTGTTGAGATGACGTTACGTTTTGCTGACCAAGAAATAGTTTCCAGGGCTATGGTTGATTCCGGAGCCACAAAAATTACATTGATTTTACGTACGCTAAGAAATGTTCTATACCCCTTGTTAACAAGAACAAACCTGAAACAGTTAATACTGTAGATGGGTCAGTCTTGATTTCAGGTATGGTAACCCAGGAGACTGTTCCTATTTGGATAACTTTATCAAATGGTCATTCAGAGGAAATGATTTTTGATGTCATTGCGGCTCCGCAGTACAAACTATTGCTTGGTCTTGCCTGGTTGACTCTTCATAATCCAACCATTGACTGGGTTACGGGATTGATCCAATATCCTTCCAGTTATTGCAATGAACATTGCTTTGCCAGTCAGGAGGTGTCAACCAAATCACATATTTTGGTCTCTAAGGCGGGTGGTTCCACTATCAATGTGGTACATCAGATCGGTACACCTATACCAAGTGAATATACGGAATATGCTGATGTTTTTGACAAAGGCCAGGCAGAACAGCTGCCTCCACATAGACAGTATGATTGTCTGATTGAACTAATTCCTTTGGCTAAAATCCCTACTGGTCGTGTCTACTCTTTAACTCCCAAAGAAGATGTTGTCCTGAAAGAATACATCGATAAAGCTCTTGATATGGGATTCATACGGCCATCCAATCGCCTGCTGCCTCCCTATTAATCTTTGTTCCAAAGAAAGAGGGAGATCTAAGGCCCTGTATTGATTACAGAGCTCTTAATGACATTACCATAAAGAACCAGTACCCTTTACCATTGATAAATGTTTTGTTAGATCAGCTAGGTACTTCTATGTACTTTTCTAAATTGGATTTACGAGGAGCCTACTATCTGGTTCACATTCGTGAGGGCGATGAATGGAAGACCGCTTTCAAGATCCAGTACGGCCTTTATGAATATCTGGTGATGCCCTTTGGCCTCTGTAACGCTCCTGCCACATTTCAGTTTTTCATGAACAATATCTTCAGGGACATGATGGATCAATTCGTGGTGATCTACTTGGATGACATATTGATATATTCATCACCTTTCCAAGAACATGTTAAACATGTGTCTGCTGTCCTACAAAGGCTCAGAGAGAACAAACTTTTTGTTAAAGCCGAGAAATGTGTCTTTAATACACAAGAAGTTGAATTCCTGGGTTACGAGATTACCAATCATGGTGTTCGTATGAGCCGTTCCAAAGTGAAGGCCATATTGAATTGGCCCATTCCACATAATGTCAAGTCACTACAGTCATTCCTAGGTTTTGCGAATTTTTATCGCAGATTTATTCATTCTTTCTCAAAGTATCATTCTGTTGGAACCAGAACGCCAAAGCCTCTTTTGAGATGTTAAAGGAAGCATTTACTACTGTACCTGTACTTCAACATCCTGATCCTGATTGTCAGTTTATCTTTGAAGCAGATGCTTCCAGTGTCGCTATAGGAGCTGTACTATCGCAAGTTTGTGCAGAAACCAAGGAAGAGCATCCATTTGCTTTTTTCTCATGTAAGTTAACTTCAAACGAACAGAACTATACCGTTACTGAGCGGGAATTGCTTGCGATCAAGGATGCTTTCCGAGAATGGCGACATCATCTTCTTGGGGCCAAACATCAGGTGTTGGTGTACTCTGATCATCGGAATCTTCAGGCATTCAAAACTATGAAATGCCTTACGGCTCGACAGGCCAGATGGCATGTGTTTTTTGCTCAATACAATTTCCAGATTACTTATCGCCCAGCCAGACAACAAGTCAAATCGGATGCTTTATTCCGCATCAGTGAGGAGTTGAAGGAAGAACCACTGGTGCAAAATACGTTGTTGGTAGACCACGTGATATGTAGTTGTTCTGCGCAACCTTCCCTAAAATGTGAATTACAGGAATGGGTGAAACAAAATCCCTGATTGGTTCAGGAACTGAATGTAGACATACAGAACGGTTTGCCTTTCACAGAAGGGGTGCTTTATCTACAAACAGTTAGCACCCGGAACAAGGCTCTTAGTTGGGGACACGATTCCTTGATGGCAGCCCATCCTGGACAGAAGAAGACCCTAGAGCTGCTCAAAAGATGGTGTTGGTGGCCTTCCATAACACGAGATGTTATAGATTATGTTTCAACATGTTCCGTATGCATCCAATGCAAAAACACTCCCGGCAAACCCGTGGGTTTAATACAATCCTTACCTGTTCCTAAAAAACCATGGGAGACGATATCGATGGTTTTTGTGGTAGAACTCCCAAGAAATAATGGTTACAATACCATATGGGTGGTGGTGAACTACTTTACGAAATTGGCTCTTTTTGTTCCCTGTATTGGGTTACCAACAGCTACTGTCCTAGCTGAACTATTCATCAGGCATATATTCCGATTTTTTGGTCTACCTTCAGTGATAATTACTGACAGGGGCTCTCAATTTGCATCACGTTTTTGGAGCAAAAACAAAGAGGTGATGGATGGAAGGTTTAGAATAAATCTTAACCACTGGCATTGCTCTGGGCAACCCTCCAGACCATCGTTTCTCGCCTGCCAAGCCATTACAGAAGGGGAAAGTCCATATGCAAATCAGAGTTGGCCCCACCCCAAAAGGGGCAGTCCAGCCCAAACTGCTAGGTCACATCCCTTATGCACGAGACCACAAGCATCCCCAAACATGTTTCAGCCTTTTTGGGCGTCATCAGTGAGGAGTAGCTTGGGTCTCTAGGCCCAGCAGTCACGGGACCCACGTCTGGGCATACCCGTCCCACTCAGGGTGACAAAGCAAAAACAAAGAGCTGATGGCTGGAAGGTTTACAATACATCTTAACCACTGGCATTGCTCTGGGCAACCCTCCAGACCATCGTTCTTCGCCTGCCAACCCATTACAGAAGGGGAAAGACCATATACAAATCAGACTTGGCCCCGCCCCAAAAGGGGCAGTCAAGCCCGAACTGCTAGGTCACATCCCTTCTGCACGAGACCATAAGCATCCCCAAACATGTTTCAGCCTTGTTGGGCGTCATCAGTGAGGAGTAGCTTGGGTCTCTAGGCCCAGCAGGCACGGGACCCACGTCTGGGCATAGCCGTCCCACTCGGGGTGACAAAGCAAAAACAAAGAGGTGATGGCTGGAAGGTTTAGAATAAATCTTAACCACTGGCATTGCTCTGGGCAACCCTCCAGACCATCGTTCTTCGTCTGCCAAGCCATTACAGAAGGGGAAAGACCATATGCAAATCAAACTTGGCCCCACCCGAAAGGGGCAGTCTAGCCCGAACTGCTAGGTCACATCCCTTCTGCACGAGACCACAAGCATCCCCAAACATGTTTCAGCCTTGTTGGGCGTCATCAGTGAGGAGTAGCTTGGGTCTCTAGGTCCAGCAGGCACGGGACCCACGTCTGGGCATACCCGTCCCACTCGGGGTGACAAAGCAAAAACAAAGAGGTGATGGCTGGAAGGTTTAGAATAAATCTTAACCACTGGCATTGCTCTGGGCAACCCTCCAGACCATCGTTCTTCGTCTGCCAAGCCATTACAGAAGGGGAAAGGCCATATGCAAATCATACTTGGCCCCACCCCAAAAGGGGCAGTCTAGCCCAAACTGCTAGGTCACATCCCTTCTGCACGAGACAACAAGCATCCCCAAACATGTTTCAGCCTTGTTGGGCGTCATCAGTGAGGAGTAGCTTGGGTCTCTAGGCCCAGCAGGCACGGGACCCACGTCTGGGCATACCCGTCCCACTCGGGGTGACAAAGCAAAAACAAAGAGGTGATGGCTGGAAGGTTTAGAATAAATCTTAACCACTGGCATTGCTCTGGGCAACCCTCCAGACCATCGTTCTTCACCTGCCAAGCCATTACAGAAGGGGAAAGACCATATGCAAATTAAACTTGGCCCCACCCCAAAAGGGGCAGTCCAGCCCGAACTGCTAGGTCACATCCCTTCTGCACGAGAACACAAGCATCCCCAAACATGTTTCAGCCTTGTTGGGCGTCATCAGTGAGGAGTAGCTTGGGTCTCTAGGCCCAGCAGGCACGGGACCCACGTCTGGCCATACCCGTCCCACTCGGGGTGACAAAGCAAAAACAAAGAGGTGATGGCTGGAAGGTTTAGAATAAATCTTAACCACTGGCATTGCTCTGGGCAATCCTCCAGACCATCGTTCTTCGCCTGCCAAGCCATTACAGAAGGGCAAAGACCATATGCAAATCAGACTTGGCCCCACCCCAAAAGGGGCAGTCCAGCCCGAACTGCTAGGTCACATCCCTTCTGCACGAGACCACAAGCATCCCCAAACATGTTTCAGCCTTGTTGGGTGTCATCAGTGAGGAGTAGCTTGGGTCTCTAGGCCCAGCAGGCACGGGACCCACGTCTGGGCATACCCGTCCCACTCGGGTTGACAAAGCAAAAACAATGAGGTGATGGCTGGAAGGTTTAGAATAAATCTTAACTACTGGCATTGCTCTGGGCAACCCTCCAGACCATCGTTCTTCGCCTGCCAAGCCATTACAGAAGGGGAAAGACCATATGCAAATCAGACTTAGCCCCACCCCAAAAGGGGCAGTCCAGCCCAAACTGCTAGGTCACATCCCTTCTGCACGAGACCACAAGCATCGCCAAACATGTTTCAGCCTTGTTGGGCGTCATCAGTGAGGAGTAGCTTGGGTCTCTAGGCCCAGCAGGCACGGGACCCACGTTTGCCCATACCCGTCCCACTCGGGGTGACAAAGCAAAAACAAAGAGGTGATGGCTGGAAGGTTTAGAATAAATCTTAACCACTGGCATTGCTCTGGGCAATCCTCCAGACCATCGTTCTTCGCCTGCCAAGCCATTACAGAAGGGGAAAGACCATATGCAAATCAGACTTGGCCCCACCCCAAAAGGGGCAGTCCAGCCCGAACTGCTAGGTCACATCCCTTCTGCACGAGACCACAAGCATCCCCAAACATGTTTCAGCCTTGTTGGGTGTCATCAGTGAGGAGTAGCTTGGGTCTCTAGGCCCAGCAGGCACGGGACCCACGTCTGGCCATACCCGTCCCACTCGGGGTGACAAAGCAAAAACAAAGAGGTGATGGCTGGAAGGTTTAGAATAAATCTTAACCACTGGCATTGCTCTGGGCAATCCTCCAGACCATCGTTCTTCGCCTGCCAAGCCATTACAGAAGGGCAAAGACCATATGCAAATCAGACTTAGCCCCACCCCAAAAGGGGCAGTCCAGCCCAAACTGCTAGGTCACATCCCTTCTGCACGAGACCACAAGCATCGCCAAACATGTTTCAGCCTTGTTGGGCGTCATCAGTGAGGAGTAGCTTGGGTCTCTAGGCCCAGCAGGCACGGGACCCACGTCTGGGCATACCCGTCGCACTCGGGGTGACAAAGCAAAAACAAAGAGGTGATGGCTGGAAGGTTTAGAATACATTTTAACCACTGCCATTGCTCTGGGCAACCCTCCAGACCATCGTTCTTCACCTGCCAAGCCATTACAGAAGGGGAAAGACCATATGCAAATCAAACTTGGCCCCACCCCAAAAGGGGCAGTCCTGCCCGAACTGCTAGGTCACATCCCTTCTGCACGAGACCACAAGCATACCCAAACATGTTTCAGCCTTGTTGGGCGTCATCAGTGAGGAGTAGCTTGGGTCTCTAGGCCCATCAGGGACGGGACCCACGTCTGGGCATACCGTCCAACTCGGGGTGACAAAGCAAAAACAAAGAGGTGATGGCTGGAAGGTTTAGAATAAATCTTAACCACTGGCATTGCTCTGGGCAACCCTCCAGACCATCGTTCTTCGCCTGCCAAGCCATTACAGAAGGGCAAAGACCATATGCAAATCAGAATTGGCCCCACCCCAAAAGGGGCAGTCCAGCCCGAACTGCTAGGTCACATCCCTTCTGCACGAGACCACAAGCATCCCCAAACATGTTTCAGCCTTGTTGGGCATCATCAGTGAGGAGTAGCTTGGGTCTTTAGGCCCAGCAGGCACGGGATCCACGTCTGGGCATACCCGTCCCACTCGGGGTGACAAAGCAAAAACAAAGAGGTGATGGCTGGAAGGTTTAGAATAAATCTTAACCACTGGCATTGCTCTGGGCAACCCTCCAGACCATCGTTCTTCGCCTGCCAAGCCATTACAGAAGGGGAAAGAACATATGCAAATCAGACTTGGCCCCACCCAAAAGGGGCAGTCCAGCCTGAACTGCTAGGTCACATCCCTTCTGCACGAGACCACAAGCATCGCCAAACATGTTTCAGCCTTGTTGGGCGTCATCAGTGAGGAGTAGCTTGGGTCTCTATGCCCAGCAGGCACGGGACCCACGTCTGGGCATACCCGTCCCACTCGGGGTGACAAAGCAAAAGCAAAGAGGTGATGGCTGGAAGGTTTAGAATAAATCTTAACCACTGGCATTGTTCTGCGCAACCCTCCAGACCATCGTTCTTCACCTGCCAAGCCATTACAGAAGGGGAAAGACCATATGCAAATCAAACTTGGCCCCACCACAAAAGGGGCAGTCCAGCCCGAACTGCTAGGTCACATCCCTTCTGCATGAGACCACAAGCATCCCCAAACATGTTTCAGCCTTGTTGGGCATCATCAGTGAGGAGTAGCTTGGGTCTCTAGGCCCAGCAGGCATGGGTCCCACGTCTGGGCATACCCGTCCCACTCGGGGTGACAAAGCAAAAACAAAGAGGTGATGGCTGGAAGGTTTAGAATAAATCTTAACCACTGGCATTGTTCTGGGCAACCCTCCAGACCATCTTTCTTCGCCTTCCAAGCCATTACAGAAGGGGAAAGACCATATGCAAATCAGACTTGGCCCCACCCCAAAAGGGGCAGTCTAGCCTGAACTGCTAGGTCACATCCCTTCTGCACGAAACCACAAGCATCCCCAAACATGTTTCAGCCTTGTTGGGCATCATCAGTGAGGAGTAGCTTGGGTCTTTAGGCCCAGCAGGCATGGGTCCCACGTCTGGGCATACCCGTCCCACTCGGGGTGACAAAGCAAAAACAAAGAGGTGATGGCTGGAAGGTTTAGAATAAATCTTAACCACTGGCATTGCTCTGGGCAACCCTCCAGACCATCGTTCTTCGCCTGCCAAGCCATTACAGAAGGGGAAAGACCATATGAAAATCAGACTTGGCCCCACCCCAAAAGGGGCAGTCCAGCCCGAACTGCTAGGTCACATCCCTTCTGCATGAGACCACAAGCATCCCCAAACATGTTTCAGCCTTGATGGGGGTGATCAGTGAGGAGTAGCTTGGTTCTCTAGGCCCAGCAGGCACGGGACCCACGTCTGGGTATACCCGTCCCACTCGGGGTGACAAAGCAAAAACAAAGAGGTGATGGCTGGAAGGTTTAGAATAAATCTTAACCACTGGCATTGCTCTGGGCAACCCTCCAGACCATCGTTCTTCACCTGCCAAGCCATTACAGAAGGGCAAAGACCATATGCAAATCAGACTTGGCCCCACCCCAAAAGGGGCAGTCCAGCCCGAACTGCTAGGTCACATCCCTTCTGCACGAGACCACAAGCATCCCCAAACATGTTTCAGCCTTGTTGGGCGTCATCAGTGAGGAGTAGCTTGGGTCTCCAGGCCCAGCAGGCACGGGACCCACGTCTGGGCATACCCGTCCCACTCGGGGTGACAAAACAAAAACAAAGAGGTGATGGCTGGAAGGTTTAGAATAAATCTTAACCACTGGGATTGCTCTGGGCAACCCTCCAGACCATCGTTCTTTGCCTGCCGAGCCATTACAGATGGGGAAAGACCATATGCAAATCATACTTGGTCCCACTTCAAAAGGGGCAGTCCAGCCCGAACTGCTAGGTCACATCCCTTCTGCACAAGACCACAAGCATCACCAAACATGTTTCAGCCTTGTTGGGCGTCATCAGTGAGGAGTAGCTTGGGTCTCTAGGCCCAGCAGGCATGGGACCCACGTCTGGGCATACCCGTCCCACTCGGGGGTGACAAAGCAAAAACAAAGAGGTGATGGCTGGAAGGTTTCGAATAAATCTTAACCACTGGCATTGCTCTTGGCAATCCTCCAGACCATCGTTCTTTGCCTGCCAAGCCATTACAGAAGGGGAAAGACCATATGCAAATCAGACTTGGCCCCACCCCAAAAGGGGCAGTCCAGCCCGAACTGCTAGGTCACATCCCTTCTGCACGAGACCACAAGCATCCCCAAACATGTTTCAGCCTTGTTGGGCGTCATCAGTGAGGAGTAGCTTGGGTCTCTAGGCCCAGCAGTCACGGGACCCACGTCTGGGCATACCCGTCCCACTCAGGGTGACAAAGCAAAAACAAAGAGGTGATGGCTGGAAGGTTTAGAATAAATCTTAACCACTGGCATTGCTCTGGGTAACCCTCCAGACCATCGTTCTTCGCCTGCCAAGCCATTACAGAAGGGGAAAGACCATATGCAAATCATGTTTTTGGAGAGCACTAACCTCGGCATTACTAATTGATGACAGGATGTCTAGTGCGTATCACCCCCAAACGGACGGACAGACTGAGAGGGTCAAAAGCACTATGGAACAATACCTGCAGTGTTTGTGTCTGCAGTTCCAGTCAGACTGGGTCAATGTCCTGCCGGCAGCGGAATTTGTCTACAATAATTCCTACCATAATGCCATAGGTACTTCACCTTTCTATGCTCTGTATGGGCAACACCCCCGATCCATTCCTTTGGATTCCGGTTTGTCTATGGATACTCCTGTAGCAGTTCGTAATGTCAGAGATCTAAAGAGTCTACAGACGAAGGTGAAACAGCAATTGGAGCAGGCTAAAAAACGAGATAAGATCTATGCTGATGCTCATCAAGTCCCTGCACCAGTTTACAAAGCAGGCATGAAAGTATGGCTGTCTACTAAGAACTTGAGGATACCTGGTAAAAAGAAACTGTTGCCTAAATACATTGGGCCATATGAAGTGATCACGTGATTAACCCGGCTGCTGTCTGTCTGGCATTGCCAAAACAATGGCGAGTGCATCTAGTATTTCACGTGTCACTCATCAAACCATGCTCCGATGCTACTAGATTGCCTATACGGCCTGTTGCTGTTTCTGTGAAAGGTTCGGAGGAATTCGAGGTACAAGAAATACTGGATATGAGACTACGTTCTGGTAGGCTGTATTATCTGGTAGACTGGAAAGGCTATGGTCCCGAAGATAGGTCCTGGGAACCTCTTTACAATATCCATGCTCCTGCTTTATTAAGAACATTCCATTTGAAAAGGGGAGAGGCTGCTCCTTTGGGGGGTGGCACTGTCATGCATGCTGGACATAGTACCCCTTGACCTGGAACAACATCTTCATGCAGAACGAGTTATGCTCATAGAACTGCTAGACCGTTCTATTCTAAATGGAGATTGTTTGATGCACTGCCGGGAAAACGACGTCTGCATTATTCACGTCGTTAAATTCACGTGATTTAGGTTAGTCACATGTGTTTTGGCAGTACGTTCATAAGCAGCGTGAATATGTCACTCGCTGCTTCTGATTGAACCTTTATGGTGTTTGGTAGCTGAAACCCTTGATCTGCGTCCTCGCATTTTCTTCAGTTACTTCCTTGGCTTCTTCGGCGTGTTTCCTTCCACACGTGAATTCCTGGAGCTGCTGTCTGGAAGTCACAGGTTGGCCGCACTGTCTGTGTGCTCTTCAGATGCGTGTATTCTGACACACGGGTTCCTGATTTCTTTGCATGCTGCTTTCCTGACTACGTGAAGTTGGTCGCGTGGAAATCCCACGTGGACGCTGTTTCCAAGCGCTGCTGTCCTGGGCTGCGTGTACTTTGTTCGCGGGTAATACATACGTGGATTTTGGAACTCTTCAGGTAAGGCTGCTCTGACTGCGTGCACTTTTGTTTGCTTATCGCATGCGAGCTACTCTACTCTTTAAACGCCGTGGTCCTAGTTGCGTGTCCTTGTGTTGCGTGTATATCGTCACGCTTACAAGAGCGGCTGTCCCGGCTGCGTGAACTCTGTCGCGTGTAAACCTACATGCAGGCGTTTTCCTCACGCTTGCAAGAGCGGCTGTCCCGGCCGCGTGAACTCTGTCGCGTGTAATCCTGCACGCGGGCTTTTGAATTCTGTTGAACGTGTAATTCCACACGCATACTATTCTTTGCTTTGGCGTGAATCCCTGGCACCTGTGAGGAGATAACAGGTGGACTCAGTTCATCTTATTTCTGTTTCTACGTGGGAAAGGAAGTATTTCTTTTGAAGGTGATTGTGCACAGTACTTTGGGCGATATCCTGTGGTGCACCAACCCGGTATCTAGCGTGAGCCTCGTGCCGTTCGGGATAAGTCTCCCTTACTAACCTTCCCTTCCTTTTCGTTGTTTCAACTCCTGGATTTCTTCAGAGACTTGGTGAAGACTTCAGTTCTAAGCCCACAGGTCAGTGTTGTTAACTAGTGATATTGCTGTTCTATAGTAAGTTGATTTGGGACAATTTCTTATGATACTTTATTTATCGTAGGCTGACTTCCTATAAAGCTCCCACGACCTTTCCAGTGATCCCTCTCTCTGCCTGTTTCATCAGTCAGAGAGTGCTATCATTTGGAAGGTCTAATTTGACTTCACTACTATCAAGTCGTGTGAGTAAGGGTCCGGAAAAGCCCTACCAATTGTATCCTTTTTGGTTTCCGTATCCTTTTCAAAAGATACCTTCGTGATTTATGACACAAAGACTCAGCCATACCTTCTATACGACAATATCTACAGCAGGACAAAGACCCCTGTACATTCAGTCTGATAGAATTAATTTGATTAGTAGGTAGTGCATTAAACCTAAAACGCATAAAATCATTTCTGGTTCTTTTATTCGGATATTTAACTAGGTAACTTTCCATTGCCGGGAACCATTTATTGAGAGCACACACTTGATTGTACAGTTTCGTATTTAGTATACCATCTTTAGTATTCATCCAGTCAAAACCCAAGATACTTTCTTTAACCCTCAATGGTTTGTTCTTCATGGAGGTAACTGACATTCCCAGATATTTAAGACTTTTTAAAGTTTCTGCATTCAAAGCCTCTATGAAGGGGTTTTTAATGCCCCTTCCCACATGGAAGTATAATGAGTTGTCTTCTGCACATTTGCATTTCCTCCAAAGCAGCATTCTTTTCCAGGTTACCAGAGACTGAAGGGAGTTCAACCCAAGTTCATATTTGATAAAATTGAAAGGAATACACTTGGGTAGCCAGAACAATACAGATCTCCAAATATAGCTCTCTATAAAGGACCAATACCTCTCCCCGCTTACAGATTCTAATTCAGCTCCATAAGTTAAACGGGGAATCACTTTTTTTTATATAGAATTCTCTCAATGTCCAAATTTAGCGTCTAAAGCCCGCATCTGGGAGATAGCAATGTCTGCCTTGATTTTTAGTTGAGTCCTGAGCAGGGGTCTCGAATTCCGATTGCGCTTTGAGTCTGATATTACCACATGACCAGGAAAATTGATTTAACTTCTGTTTTTTTCTACCTAGACGAAGAATCACCATTTTAGCTGGGTTAATCCTTAACGCAATAGAGGAAACAAAGCCCTCGAAGGCCTTAAGCATTCTTTGTAAGCCCACCTTTGTCCTTTCCATGAGAAGAAAATCGTCAGCATAGGCTAACCATGCTAGACGTGTGTTCAAAAGTCTAGGAGATACAAGGCCCCTATTCAACAGCGCCAGATTCGCACTGCTCACATACAAGTTAAAAATTGTCGGTGCCAGTCTACACCCTTGGTGGAGACCATTATGTATGGCAAGTTCATCAGAGAGCAGCCCCTCCGAATCTAGTCTCACCTTCACACCTGTCTATGAGTATATGGCCCTAAAAATGTCCAACAGAATTGCAGGCGTATTCAAATCACTCAGCCTCTGCCACAAAATACATCGGTCTACCAGATCAAAAGCAGAGCTTAAGTCCATTAATGCAACAAACACCGATGCTGCACCCATCTTCAACGCCTCTGCTCTTAGACAGTTCAAAATCATCCCCCCACACTCGGTACCCATGTTTTTTCTGAAGCCAAATTACCTCATATCCAAGATTCGTTTTTCTGCCATTCATTTTTGTATATCTCTTAGGACCAGTGATGAAAACAATTTTGATTCAGGGTCCGCTATGGCTATTGGTCTGTAGCTTGTAGGACATAAACGGGATCCCTTTTTAAAAATAGGAATTATGATTGATACCTTCCAGGATAGTGGAATAATTTTCGTAACTAATATGTTAGTAAACAACCTGGTAAGTATTTTAGACCATATTTCAGGGTTACACTTAAATATTTTGTTGGATAAATTATTGGGCCCCGGTGCCCCCGAATTTTTATTATGTTTTTGATGTCCCACTTGCTAAAGTTCAACAGCCATTTCGGTTCCTGTTTTCCTGTAACATATGTTTCAACATTTTTGGTGTAATACAAATTAGAAAAGTGCCCCAACCACTTTGATTCATTGATAGGATTCAGAAGAGACACTATTTGGGGTTTATCGCAGTTGTTAATCAAATTCCAGAAATTCGTTGAGTTGACTCCCCGTAATGCTTTAAGCATATTGTCACTGTCTTTCTGACTTCTACTGATTCGATGTTGTATAGACCAGTTTTTATATCTTTGCTTGATTTTCTTAAGCTTGTCCAGTGTCTCTATAAGAGTATACCCTGCTTTTCTTATTTGTCTGATCTCTTTTTTCATAAGATGTTTTTTACCCCTTATTTCCAAATCAAAATTTTGAGATTTACACTTGCCACCTAACTTGGATATGACTTGCGGGTCACCTAATTTAACCAAGGCCCTGCCTATATAATCTCTAATTTTAAGGGCCGAATATGTATCCACCCTCTGATGTTCAGAAAAAGTATTATGCTCTTCAATCATAGTAGCAGTGAAACGACTTGTTTTTTTTTTACCAGACCATTTAATTCTGTTCCCCGCAGAGTTGACATTCAGGCTATGTTTATAATTTGTTTTTACTTCATTTGGAAGCATGTTACCTAATTCCAAAACAAGCATACAATGGTCACTAAGATTAGTTTCGATGATATCAAAATTGGCTGTGCAATTGAACAGATCCACTGAACATAAAATGTAGTCTATTATGGAGTTATGTCCTCTAGCCTTCCAGGTGGACAAGTGATTCTCCAATATTTCGAAGCTCCATACCTCTGAAAAATGAGTCCATATTCTTCCCCTGCGTTTCAAGTTAACACTCATTAGATCATACTCATCTAAGTTACTAACCAGGGTATCCCCGACTAAAGAATCTACATAAATGTCAGCATTCAAATCCCCGGCAATCACAATATGACCTCTTTTATTCTCGGCCAACCAGTTCTCCAATAAGGAGCCCAAACTAAACAATTCCAACCAAGGTTGCCGGTCTGAATGTTCAGCCGGGTTCCAGTATATGTTTACCAGCAAAAAAGGAGTTTCCCTAGCATAAAACAACAGTGTTAAACTCATCACTAAAAAATGACAATAAAAAGCCCATTCACCCGTAATTTTAGGGTTCAAGTCGTTTTTAACAACAATTAAAAGGCCCCCTATTCGTACGCCCCCTAACACCCCCTTGAGCACACAGTGAGCAGACCGTGAAGCCCTCCAAATGCATCAATGGACTCTCGCAACGTCAGGGCAAGCCATCTCCAGTCCTGTTTTTCTCCCATACTGGGAGCTTCCTCATTCATCCCGCCTACCCAATTTGGTTGTTCTTCTTTAGATGCGTTATAATTATTACCAGGGGGTGGTAATAACTTTGGTTGAACATGCACATATTCATAAATGTATGTCATAGCCTCTACGATGGAATTGTTCTGCCTCTTTCATCAAGAGGTTTCTGACTAGAGGTGACGGTATCACTAAACGGACATAATCTAGGCGATGCCTATGTATGTAATCTACAATATAAATATCAGCTGATTCAATCAGACACAAGTTAGGGATCTGCCCCAGTAATGACAATACAAATGGTCTGTTTAGCGGGCAGTTAGTCGAATCCTCAAATAGGGTTGTCAGGACTAGCCCGGGTAGATGAGGTTGTACCGGATTTTTCAGGTCAAGTGTCTGATAGACCTGTAACTGTTCCTTCAATTTTACTGGATTGATCTCATTTACCTTTCTTTTCTCCCCCGATTCGGCACAATAATCTTCATATGTGCCTTCCTCTTGGCTTATCTGCCTCGGCTCGGCAAACATTTTGGCAGCTCCCTGAGGATGTTTGTCCCTAAGCACCCTAATAATGGATTTATATAGAGCATCATAATTCGTGTCTTCATTAGATTTCCCTTTCATATTGTTGTAACAGTGCTCAGGGTCTGCCCCCCCCTCAAATTTCCATTATTACCATTTTTAATTGGTTCAAAGAGATCCTCCATCGTCTGCTCCCCCCTTGTGAGTTGCCCTTTGATGTTATCTGGGCCAGTCTTTGGCAGGCTATCTACTTGTAACATTTCATGTCTGATGTTATCATTGGGTTTATTGTTAATCATACTATCAGCATGGTTTCCCCCTTGATCTAAAGTTCTCCCAAACTGACATATTCTAATATTTCCAGAAGGGGAATAATAATTGGTATTTGTGTTTACCCCCGAAGCCAATTTCCAGTCCGTGGTACACAGACCACTATTATCAGTAATACCTACATGGTTCATTTCCAGCCCCGTTTGTCCTGTCATTTCACTCATTCCAATACTTTTGCTTTCAAGCCGTCTACCATCTTTGTTGTAGGCAGGTTAGACATCTTGATCTTAGGAGGACCCGCCAACTCCACCCTTGAGTCTGGCAGTTGAACCGCATTGAAGATCTCATACAGGTCTTCATTATGCTTTTTATTTTTCATAACTTCACAAAGTTGTAGATCAGCTTCAACATATATACTCTGTGTGGATTGATCTATACCCCTATTAGCACCCAGGGGCTTGTTCTCTCTATTAATTTTACTATTTTGGTGTTTTTTATCCAGGGAAGGGAACTCCTCATCCTCTTCAACATGTATTACATCTCTCAGACATTTTTGGGAGGAATTGGCTAGACCTCCTTTTTTATTGTTGTTATGTTTCTTTTTTTGTTTAGCCATTTTCTTTTCCTGTCTTTTTGACAGTTTAGCTTCTGTCATGCCAATCTCTGTTGGTACTGTAATTATTATTTTCCCTGGGGCATCTTGTTCATTTTTATTTTGATGATTGCTCTTACCATCCCCAATTGTGTCTCTACCTAATTCCTGCGAGGCCTCTATATTTATTATTTCTTCAATATAGGATTGATGAGATGCGATTGAGGTAACTATTTTGTGATCCAAATTCGTTGTCTCAGGATGTCATCCCATGTTCTCCCTTAATGTTTTACACAGTACGTCCGACAATTTGTCAGGTAATGATGTTAATTCTGTGGCCAGATTAACTACCGCCTCAGTTTGCTTACGCAATTCAGACAAAATTAGACGATTAAATATTGTCATCATTACAGTGAATTCGGAATTTGAGGAGACAGAGCTCCTGTCTACAGTCTTCTGTCCCTTCCGAAAGAGGTACCTTTTGAAAAATCCAATACAGCATCATAGTTAACATTGCTTTGAGTGTCCTTATCATTTTCAGATGGATGCAGCCCCTGAGTTATGTTTTCGTTTGGCACCTTCATATTAAACAATGAGTTACTTTGTGTATCATCCTACCCAAACAATAATTGGGAGGGGTCAATAAAGTCCTCACACTGTTTGTCCAGCAAAGAACGTTCTTCTACACAGAGAATTCCTTCTACCTCTATGGGGGAGTCCCTGTTGGCCTCATTCTGTTTGTCAAGTATGGAGCATTCTTGTGCACATTGAAGAAGTTCAACCTCATCTTCATTGGCCTAAGGCAGCGGTAAAGCTGCAGCACGAGTGAGACTAGCTCTCCTCGTGCTAATCACTATGAAGAAGTCCGCCCTTGCATCTTTACGAAAAAGCGGAACTTTAGTCTTCCCCATTATCCGGACGGCAGTTCTACCCAATTTCACATGATAACTGAACTACTAGTTATTCCCAATTTTGATGTCCCGTACGATACACAAAAGTAGTTACAGTATCAGTTTTTCAATGATGTTTCCACCAATACACCACACGAGGTTACTGCAATACCAATTTTCCCACTTTCCATGCAGATTCAGCATGTACAACACACACGGTACCAACAATGCTAATTTTCCGACTTTCAGTGTAGCCACAAAAGGTACCAACAGTACCCAAGTTTATCCAATTTCATTGAAGTTTCAGCAAATTCAGTACCATGCTTCCATAGAATTTCAGCATATATGGCACCAAAGGTACTAGAAATACCAGTTTACCCAGTTCCCATACAGTTTCAACCAATGCGGTTCACAGGGTGCCAGCAGTACCTGTTTACTCAGTTTCAAGGCAATTACCACATGCACGGCACACCAAGTACCTACAATACCAAATTTCACATTTTCTGGACAGTTTAGGAAAATACGGTACAAAGGGTGCCTACAATTTTGATGACTTATCAGCACATACAGCACACAAAAGTAATTGCAGTATCAATTTTCTGATGTTGTTTCACCCAATGCACCACCAAGGATACTGCTGAACCGGTTTGTCCACTTTAAATGCCGTTTCAGCCTGTACAACACACACGGTACAAGCAATACACATTTTCCCCAGTTCAGTGTAGTTTCATCAAGTACGGTACAAAACATACCAGGAGTACCCGATTTACCCAATTTCAATTAACTTTCAGCCAATGCATTACCCAGTTTCAGTACATTTCAGCATATACGGTACAGTAGGTACTAGGGATATCAATTTACCCAGTTTCAAAGTAGTTTCCTACTAATGCCTCACACAAAGTTGCTCAGTTGTCTGTAGAAAGTAATACCACCTACCACTGCCACCGGCCGCCAGCCGAACAGCCCAACAGCCACACTTCCCAAGCACTTCCGGATTCGCGCGCCGGATGAGTGAGCCCATGTGCAGATAAGGAAGTGGCTGGAGGCTGGTGGGCGGTCCGAGGGGCGGGTCCCAAAGGAAAGTACTGCGGGTAAAAAAGAAGCAGAGTAAATAGGTAACTCTCGCTACGCAGCGTGACCTGCGGGGAACCCGCGGTCAGTAAACTTGAAATGGAGAATTCTTTTATCTAATAAATACCCGCAGTGTAAGTCCAGTGACTGACAGTCCTCACGCGCGTTTCATGCATTACTCCATCCAAGGGCTTCTTCTTGCCGACGGCTTCAGTAGGCTTTTCAATCCAAGACGCGATACAGCAGGGCAGAGTGAACAACCCAACAGCCGCACTTCCCAAGCACTTCCGGATGCGCGCGCGGATTCAATTAATTTAAAAAGGGGTAAGAAGAAAAGGTTAAAAGAAATCCAGGCACAAATACTTTCATAGGCAGGGCAAAGGGTTTAAGTTCACTACAACCAGCAAATCAATTCAATAGGCCTGGGCCAAAGTCAATGGTTCAGAGTCTTGTATAGGATAACACAGTTCTGATTGTAAACGGTCTTTGCCATTGATCTTAGAAAAATTTGGTCAGACGAAAAGTTAGATGTTGGTTTAGGGAAGGACAAGCCTTCAAATTTGGGAAAGTTTCACAAACTTTTACTGCGGCCGAACAGATTTCCTGACCGCATTTGCACAGTAACTTTAAAGTGAAGAAGAGCTGTAGCTGAGACAGTTGTTCCTGTCAGTTCCTGCAGATCTTGCTGTTCCCGAGCTTCAGTCGTGGGGACAAGAAGGAGGATGTCGGGAGGTTCCTGAACCGTCCAGGGACGAGGCCACAAGCTTGGCAAAATGTCGGTTTAAGGTGTGAGTGCCTTAAAGACCACACACTGGTATCCTTCCCACTGGCTATCCGGTTTTCCACAGCACTCTGCAGAAAATTCGACCAGTATGGGGATGTTGTCCAGGCGGTTTACGAGTTGGTTGTTCCCACCAAACTCAAGGGACGAAGTTAACCTTGAAGGGTTTCGCTGTCAATGGAGTTTCAGGCAATTCGGACCTGCAGCAGGGCTTCACCATTGAAACAGGAGTTGCAGCAGTTGTCTGCCTTCAGCTCATCTTGGCCTCTTTCGTTCCAGTGGTCGACTCTGCTTTTCAAGTCCCAGAAGCCTCCTTTTAAACAGTTTTCCCCCATTCATTCCCGCCTGGCTGTCACTCACACTTCAGGGTGGCTGTCCTTGCCAGACCGCCAGCCGGTAAATCACGCCAGAGTGCATTCTACACTAGAAGGAACTTTCCTAAAAGAAACGGTAAAAAAAGTCAACCGGAATCTGTTTTTACAGATAGGTCTTGGGCACCATATGGGAAAACATGGCTGATCTGATATTTAGCTACCGGTGTTCGCGGTCGGCAAAAATAATTGTAGTTTTTTTAAAACCACTGCCACCAGCCATTTCAAGTAGGAAAGGATAACATCTGACTGTTACATGAGTGTTCGGACTCAGGGGATGCTAGGCAACCCCTCCAGCACTCTATAAGAAGATAGTGTGTGCTGGGTCTGTAAATTTAAAAAGACTAATAAAGTCAATTTAACTTTACCTGCCCTGGGAGACAGTAGTCAGTCCCAGAGAAGGTATTTAAACCTTGGGGAGTTTATGAGACACCCCTGTGCCACTGCACTAAAGATGCTGTGTGACACATAAGAAAAAGATGATGCCTATGGAGTTGTTTAAAAACTCCATAACCAAAGAACACAAAAGTAAAACACACATCACAATACATGGAAGAGTGAAAAAAAAAGGCTCACACTCTTCCCAGGTAAAAAATCAAATCCTAGAAATTCAGCAAAGTTGCTGGGGGTCTCAAAAGGTAAGGGAAATTAGCATATTTAGAGAATTCTCCCTATTAACGGTCTAGGTCTGATGCCCCATGGTGTAATTTCCTTCTGTCCCTCATATGTCTCCAATACATCCTTCTCCTCTGCCTGGTCCCCTTCGGTAAATACAGAGCCACAGTCTACGCTCTGGCATTATCCCTTCCTATGCGGTCAGCTCTCCTGATTCCCCTTTGTGGTGGGGTCCCCTTGTCTGTCTCTTCCTTGATGTCCTTAATAACGGTATTCTCCATTTTGAGAAGTATATGTCCTTCCTTCCATGTATCAGCATCTATTGCCAGACACTGGTCTCACCCTTCACTTCTCTGCATCACCCTCATTAGCAACCCCTCTGTCCTCTGCACGCTCAGTTCTCTATCTCCATGTGTATATCCTGTGGCAGGCTGTAAAATATATGTTCTGGGTAGGGACAGGGCAGTCAGTTGTGCATGCCTCTGTGCCTGTACCTGGTTGGTATTCTCTACAGAGAGGGGTAGGGAAGCAGCTTGCACATGTGCCTAAGTAGGTGTTGGTGCCTGTGTTTAACTGGGAGTGTGTGCCTTAAAGGGAAGTGTGGTCTCCCGTGCAGGTGTCCTAGCCACCTTGTCGATACTACTATCGGGAGCCTCTTCTACCTCCTTGCAAACCTTCCATAACTCAGGTATGCTTTGCCTATTCTTTAATTACTTGCCTTGATAGGTAAATACCAAATATTTATTGATATGATCAAGGATTCTCTTGTCATGCATGCCCGCCACATGCCTGCATGATCTTTTCCCTGTATTTTGGGAGCACTATATACATGTGTTCTACCAGTGTGCTCATTTTTTTCTCAATAAAAAAAATACTAACACAAAATCACAACAACAAACCTACACAAAAAACCCACTACCAATAAAGACTTCCAATCCAGGGCCTGCCCTTCCGGCCCCTCTCCAAAACCTCCAACACACAATAAAAAATAAACACAACACCCCAATCCAGTGCGGCATCGTTCAACAATCCCCCAAAACACCCCTTCCCCAACATATTTGCCCCAACACACGTCACACACACACTGGGATATTATGGTCCTACTACAAACATTCCTAAATACAATATATACAACACAATCACCAAAACACTTATCTACGCAATGGTTTATTTTTCCTCCTTTCATTCCCGTAACCTCAGGGTGGAGGGATTCCCCGTCCTTTCCACTACAAGAACTTCGCTAATCTTGACGCAGCACTGCATTCCCTTTTCTCAAGGGGATCTCGACTTCACTTTCCCTCTATAAGTTTACTACTGTGACATCACCACTCCCCCCTTGCGGGAGTGCTGCTTTTTTCTCTGCTACTCAAAAATAAAACACCACGTGGCTTTCCTCGCCACACTCTCTTCATTCATCCCCCCAAAACTACCCCCTATTTTATTATTTCCATAATAGTGCACTCACATCTATGTGTTCTCTTTTTTTTTAAAACCTTTCTTTTTGGTATTTGTACAGTAAACAAACAAAATGACAACATAACATCAAATATGGAAGTAGTGTGTGCTTCATATCCCGTCCCTCCCTCCAGGGCGCCCTCTTGTTATGTTGGTGGTGATTGTCAATTGGTTGCTGAACTCAGGCTGGGATGTGTGCCGGCGTGATTCTGTTGGGGTTCCGGGGATGTGTCTCTTGAGGAGTCGCTGTTTCCTGTAGATAACAAATAGGCAATATATGGGCCCCATATGTCGGGTGGTTGAGCGTGCAAGGGTAATAATTTGATGAAGTTTGATTCTCTGTCCTGACAATATGCTATGTCTTTCAGCCACTGCTGTACAGTTGGTCTGGGTCCTTTTCCCCATGACATCACAATTCTCCTGCGTGCCAGTATTAGTAGCAGTCCTCCTATTTTGCGTGTTAAGATGGGGAAGTGTTTGGTGAGACCCAGGAGTGTGATCTTGGGGTCAGGTTCAATGGGCATGCCTACCATTGCGGCTGTCTTTTCCAGTATCATTTCCCAGAATTGTTGTATTGATGGACAGGACCATGCGAGGTGGAGGAAGTCCGCCGATGGCGTACCACAGCGACCACATAATGAAGGTGTCGAGGGGTGATAGTGGTGGATTCTAGCAGGGGTGTGGTATGCTTGGTGAATGAATTTTAAGTGTGTTAGGTTGTGCTAGAATGTATTCCCATTCTTCATCTGGGATTGAGATCTGGAGGGCCCTTTCCCATCTCGCTTTAGGTGTTGTCAGGTTCAAGGCTGTCTCCATCAGTAGCGATTTGTATAGCATCAAAACCAGTTTACCCTCCCCTTGCGACTGAATGACCCTGTGTAGCAGTTGCCAAGTTGCGGGTTGTTGTGGGAATGAGGGTAATCTGGCTTGGAGGGAGCCTCTAAGTCGGAAGTAGATAAACGTGTCTAGGGGGGTGGAGGCTGTGCATGTTTTGACCTGTTGGGGAGTGAGGAAGTTCCCATCGATAAAAAGATCGCCCATGGTTTTCAGTTTTAGCTTGTCAACCCAATTCAAGTAGACTCTCTCCGTGGTCAGGGGGATACCAGGAATGAATTTTATCGCAAGTAGGGGGTAGAACCTAGTCCGAATGTTACATTTCAACGCAATTTTTTTCCATATTGCTATGGTGGACATGACCGTGTTTAGGGTGTTATGAGGGGTGTGTGTCACGCCAAAGTGGCTGCTCTGAGCAGATTAGGGGATGCGAGAGCTCGCTCTCGATGGACATGGGGACGAACGAAGTGTGTGGCGTACCAATGACCCAGGACTTGGGCTTGAGCAGCCCAGTAATAGCGTTCTACATCTGGGAGTGCCATTCCGCCTTTTTTAACTGGCTGGATTAGTGATTTATAAGCAATTCTGGCTGGTTTGCCCCCCCCAGAGAAGTTCCGGGATTATGCTCTTCAGGTGGTAGAGATGTTTTTGGGGTACCAGTAGGGGGAGATGTACAAAGAGATAGAGGAGCTTGGGGAGTATTACCATTTTTACTATCGACACCCGGCCCCATAGAGTGAGTGGGAGTATTTTCCATCTCTCTACTTTCCCCTGTAGTGTTTGGATTACTTTGCCATAATTATCCCGGAAGAGGGTGTGGTGGTGTCTAGCCATTTGGATACCTAGATAGCGAACATTTGAGTGTTCTCATTTAAATCCAAAGTCATCTTGGAATTCTTTGGTCTCTGGGGTGAATGGGAATATAATTGACTTGCTATTGTTGTTCTTTAAGCCGGAGAAGTTACTGAATTTTATTATATCCTGTAGTACTGGATTTAGTTTTATTGCCGGGTCACGTATGTATAGGGCGATGTCCTCTGCATACAGGGAGATTATTAATTTGGTGGGGCCAAAGGTCAGGCCTCTGTGTATGTGCCCGGCTCGAAGGTCTGAGGTGAGGTGTTCCATCACCAGAGCGAAGAGCAAGGCGGACAGTGGGCACCCTTGTCTTGTTCCCCGCTGAAGATCTATTGCCGTCGATCTGGTTTTCCCCAGGATGATGTGTGAGCGGGGCTGGTTATATACCTATGTGTTCTCTGTGGTCCTCCGATCTGAGATCCCCCTCAAAGTCCAGCAAAGCTGAGTGCAGTGCCTAACTCCAGTGATCATTCAGGGCTTTGGGTAATCCAGGTGCCTGCTTGCCTCTTCTTTTTGTGCATGGCTACCGGCCTCTGCAGATAGGCGCAGCAGCCCAGGCTATGCAGCAGGGATCTTAAAGGTCATCAGGGGGGCCTGGATATCACATCGGGGTCACCACAATGTAGGGTAAGCCCAAAACTAGAATGAACAAAAATAATCCAAGGAGCAATAAAGAGTGCATGGACTGCAAGAAAAACAAGCTTTATTACATGCAACTTTGGCCAGGAAAAAGCAAGCTTCATTCAACATGCCGACATTAAATGGCGCTATATAAAGGACGAAACCACAAGCATAAAATTGAAACAGTTACAAGACACATGTAAATTCCTATGACCCCATTGGCTCATATTCTAAGTCATCTAAAGAAAACCATACATTAGTTGGCCCTGTTCTATCTATCTATCTATCTATCTATCTATCTATCTATCTATCTATCTATCTATCTATCTATCTATCTATCTATCTATCTATCTATCTCTATCTATTTTGTGTATAGTGCCATTCACCCGAAGGCCTCAGAGCACTGACAGGACAGATTGGAACATGAAACAAAAATGTGACCTAAGCTGTTACATGACCCGACAAGTACAATCCCTCTAATAGTGACCTAATGTGTTAGTCAGCTATAATTCTCCATCCCGATTGACTGGTAGCTTTGGGTACATTTGTGGCATTCAGACCCTTTCCCGATTAATCAACCCACCCTCGAGAATCTCATTGTGTGCTTCACCCCACAGAATTGACCAATCCTCTTTGAGGTGTAGAGAGTGTGATAACAGAAACAGATACCTCATCCAATTTTAATGCAACCAAAAAGTTTGGCACCCCCTGATGGCTGTCACCCTTGTGACTGGCTAATGGGCAGATTCTGTTGTGAATCGCATTTGGAAACATACTGCATCCCTGGGGCATATACTCCCAGTCCTAGTATGAGAATATTAGGACTTATAAAAAATGCCACTAGTACAACCACTCTTTGGAAAGGAATTTCTCTAATTGATAGGCTTCATTTAGTCTGCTAACTACAGTTACAATTGAGTAACCATTTGTCACTCGGGGCAGTGCAACTACAACCTGATCAAATCCTTATGGCCACAGTTTAACAATACCCTGTTCCCACAGAGATACGTTCTTCGCCACTAAAGTGCTAAGCCAATGTCTAGAATACAAACTGTTATAATGTCCTTTGTTCGAAGCATGTGATACTGCTAGGTTCTACCACATTGACCAATCACTACGTGGCATTTCACACCACCTGCACAGACGTTGATGATGTCTGTGCACTGACTGGGGGGGAGCATATATACGAAATCTAATTCATTAATGAAAACCAAAGCAAAACATGTGGTCTGGCCATCTGGGGCAACAACAATAACTTCTAATATGTCCTAATTCAAAACATGGAAAAACTCTAGCTACTGAAACCAAGTGTCTGCCAATAACCCCTTCATGCATCTTCCTTTATACTTGCACTAACTAGACCTTAGCAACTAATAAAGCTTTCTCCAATTCAAAAGGATGCCTGCCACAACCTCTCTCTAACTGCATGAGTCTCCCTATCCAGATCACCTAATGTTCACTAGCAAATGCCCCTTATACAACCTGGGCCTACACACTAAACAGCGTTCTACATTATATCTGGACTAAATACAGTTACACATGGCATGAATGCCGGACATGATGACAAGAACGCTGGCACTAAAAGTTCTTTCTTATTGTGCGATAGGATCTTCCTTAGTTTGTACTTCCTCTCAGGCTTGGGGCATTGGACATGCATGTCAACACCCTAAGTTACTGTTGTTTTTATATTCCACAACATGGGTCCCATGGCAATCATTTACCTCAGGGTAAACATCCTATGCTGCGGATAGTGTCCAAGCACACCAAGTAATATGGCCATTGAAGGAATGGACTTTTCATCCAGCCACCATAGCAGCAGGGGCCTTAACAAATAGCATATGGCTAACTTATATTGGTACAGTAGAATTTCCAGTAGCAACACAACACAGCAGCTGAATATATTGGTAGTTTCGTTGTCCCCACTGACCAAGGGAAGGGAACACTCATTGGAGCTCCATCACCGTGTGGATCGAAACGAAGACCTAGTTGCCTTAAGGACAATTGGCTTGAGAGTTAAGATTTCTATCAAAGCCAAAAACTCACACATATGACCGTGATCACACATAATCTTAGTAGGGCCCACCAAGTACCCACATACAACCTAGACATAACATGTTTGTCATGGGTCTGGCCAAGGTAATCAGAGGGTCACTAGATTGACCCCTAGAGTGATCACTAGATACACATGGAATGTCAGCCAGCCATCTGTCGCACAAAACCACTTCAGTTGGAATAAAAAAGTATCACTGCAGAGGAAAACTTGGCAAACGAATGCGTCTAAACATTTAAAATAGTTTAGTGACTTTCAAAATTGGAGTGTCAGGGAATTTCTCCCTAGCAGCTACAAGCGAGGTTACTCTATTTCATAATGCTCTCGGTGGTGATATAATAATCTCCCCACTTCATTCTCAGCAATAGTAAGCCACAGATAATGCTTCACGTTCCATAGATTCTATACATTTAACATTCAATGGGCCCGAGTCAGTACATATTTTTTTTTTATGCTTTACATTCATATATTATGATCTTACATTATACTTCATAATATTTTAATCGATGGAAACATCACAGTTTGTTATGTATCCACACAAAAGCACATTGAAAAGAAAACTTTAAAATGGAAGAACAAATCATAAACAACCTTATCTGGATTCATTATATGTAAAAAAAAAGAGTACAATTACATACCCTTGGTTTTCTCACAAACATGCAAAATATATAGGTGAGACGTTATTGACAACTTATTTGTTGAAAATGTATAAAACATTAGCATTGTTAGCTAAAAAACTAAAGGACCAATCCCATGTGTAAAATGCTAAATTTATAATATTATTTTGTAATGTTCTGAATTTTCTGAACCAAGAACGTGGAAACTAAGAGGGTAATTCATAGAATTTCGCAGAAAAGTGTCGCAAGCGGCTGGCGCAGAGTGTCCGCATGCGATTGACTGGGCTAGGCACGTGCGCTAAAACCGATTTCCGCGCACAGCGTATTCATGGATTTCAGGCTTCCAAACCAGCCGTGGCGCAGAGAATCGCAGCGACCCTGCAGCAGCACCAGTAACGCCCCCAAGAACGCCCTCGCGCAAGGAAAAGCCATCCAAATCGCTAAATCATCGCAAAGGGCTGCGCTAACCCTGGACCAGTTCACCGGGCTGGCAAACAGCAAACGCCAAGCGGGGAACGTGTATTGCAGGGGTGCGCGGGAAGTTCCACACACGATTCCATCAGGGTACATGTATTTCAGGGGTGTGCGGGAAGTTACACACGCGAACGGGCCAGTGCGAGCAGGGTACGGGTATTCCATGGGTGCGCGGGAAGTTCCACACGCGATTTCATCAGGGTACGTGTATTTGAGGGGTGCGCGGGAAGTTACACACGCGATTGGCCCAGTGCGAGCAGGGTACGTGTATTTCAGGGGTGCGCGGGAAGTTCCACATGCGATAGTCCCAGTCCGAGCAGGGTACGTGTATTTCAGCCCATCCACCATGGGCATGCCCCCCAGCCAACCCACATGTCACCTTGCACTACTGATCAACAATGCATGTCTCCCACCACCCCCGCCCCCCAGCAGTGCAGGGGCAGCCTCCACCAGGCCCCCACTCATGTCAACCACCACCCCCACCCCCCTGCCACCATGGCCACCCTCCACCAGGCCCCCACTCATGTCCCCCTGCACCCCCACCCCCCAGCATCCAGGGTCACCCTCCACCAGGCCCCCACTCATGTCTCCTACCACCCCCACCCCCCAGCCACCATGGGCAGCCTCCACCAGGCCCCCTATCATATCCCCCTGCACCCCCACCCCCCAGCATCCAGGGTCACCCTCCACCAGGCCCCCACTCATGTCTCCCACCACCCCCACCCCCCAGCAGTGCAGGGGCAGCCTCCACCAGGCCCCCACTCATGTCTCCCACCACCCCCACCCCCAGCCACCATGGGCAGCCTCCACCAGGCCCCCACTCATATCCCCCTGCACCCCCACCCCCCAGCATCCAGGGTCACCCTCCACCAGGCACCCACTCATGTCTCCCACCACCCCCACCCACCAGCAGTGCAGGGGCAGCCTCCACCAGGCCCCCGTTCATGTCTCCCACCACCCCCACCCCCCTGCCATCATGGGCATCCTCCACCAGGCCCCCACCCATGTCTCCCACCACCCCCACCCCCCAGCAGTGCAGGGGCAGCCTCCACCAGGCCCCCACTCATGTCTCCCACCACCCCCACCCCCCAGCATCCAGGGTCACCCTCCACCAGGCCCCCACTCATGTCTCCCACCACCCCCACCCCCCTGCCACCATGGGCAGCCTCCACCAGGCCCCCACTCATGTCAACCACCACCCCCACCCCCCTGCCACCATGGCCACCCTCCACCAGGCCCCCACTCATGTCCCCCTGCACCCCCACCCCCCAGCATCCAGGGTCACCCTCCACCAGGCCCCCACTTATGTCTCCCACCACCACCACCCCCCAGCCACCATGGGCAGCCTCCACCAGGCCCCCACTCATATCCCCCTGCACCCCCACCCCCCAGCATCCAGGGTCACCCTCCACCAGGCCCCCACTCATGTCTCCCACCACCCCCACCCCCCTGCCACCATGGGCAGCCTCCACCAGGCCCCCACTCATGTCTCCCACCACCCCCACCCCCCTGCCACCATGGGCAGCCTCCACCAGGCCCCCACTCATGTCTCCCACCACCCCCACCCCCCAGCCACCAGGGGCAGCCCCCAGCAGGCCCCCACCCATGTCTCCCACCACCCTCACCCACCAGCAGTGCAGGGGCAGCCTCCACCAGCCCCCCACTCATGTCTCCCACCACCCCCACACCCTTGCCACCATGGGCATCCTCCACCAGGCCCCCACTCATGTCTCCCACCACCCCCACCCCCCAGCAGTGCAGGGGCAGCCTCCACCAGGCCCCCACTCATGTCTCCCACCACCCCACCCCCCAGCATCCAGGGTCACCCTCCACCAGGCCCCCACTCATGTCTCCCACCACCCCCACCCCGCAGCAGTGCAGGGGCAGCCTCCACCAGGCCCCCACTCATGTCTCCCACCACCCCCACCCCCCAGCAGTGCAGGGGCAGCCTCCACCAGGCCCCCTCTCATGTCTCCCACCACCCCCACCCCCCAGCATCCAGGGTCACCCTCCACCAGGCCCCCACTCATGTCTCCCACCACCACCACCCCGCAGCAGTGCAGGGGCAGCCTCCACCAGGCCCCCACTCATGTCTCCCACCACCCCCACCCCCCAGCCACCATGGGCAGCCTCCACCAGGCCCCCACTCATATCCCCCTGCACCCCCACCCCCCAGCATCCAGGGTCACCCTCCACCAGGCCCCCACTCATGTCTCCCACCACCCCCACCCCCCTGCCACCATGGGCAGCCTCCACCAGGCCCCCACTCATGTCTCCCACCACCCCCACCCCCCTGCCACCATGGGCAGCCTCCACCAGGCCCCCACTCATGTCTCCCACCACCCCCACCCCCCAGCCACCAGGGTCACCCTCCACCAGGCCCCCACTCATGTCTCCCACCACCCCCACCCCCCAGCAGTGCAGGGGCAGCCTCCACCAGGCACCCACTCATGTCTCCCACCACCCCCACCCCCCAGCATCCAGGGTCACCCTCCACCAGGCCACCACTCATGTCTCCCACCACCCCCACCCCCCTGCCACCATGGGAAGCCTCCACCAGGCCCCCACTCATGTCAACCACCCCCCCACCCCCCTGCCACCAAGGCCACCCTCCACCAGGCCCCCACTCATGTCCCCCTGCACCCCTACCCCCCAGCATCCAGGGTCACCCTCCACCAGGCACCCACTCATGTCTCCCACCACCCCCACCCACCAGCAGTGCAGGGGCAGCCTCCACCAGGCCCCCACTCATGTCTCCCACCACCCCCACCCCCCTGCCACCATGGGCATCCTCCACCAGGCCCCCACTCATGTCTCCCACCACCCCCACCCCCCAGCAGTGCAGGGGCAGCCTCCACCAGGCCCCCACTCATGTCTCCCACCACCCCCACCCCCCAGCATCCAGTGTCACCCTCCACCAGGCCCCCACTCATGTCTCCCACCACCCCCACCCCCCTGCCACCATGGGCAGCCTCCACCAGGCCCCCACTCATGTCAACCACCACCCCCACCCCCCTGCCACCATGGCCACCCTCCACCAGGCCCCCACTCATGTCCCCCTGCACCCCCACCCCCCAGCATCCAGGGTCACCCTCCACCAGGCACCCACTCATGTCTCCCACCACCCCCACCCACCAGCAGTGCAGGGGCAGCCTCCACCAGGCCCCTACTCATGTCTCCCACCACCCCCACCCCCCTGCCACCATGGGCAGCCTCCACCAGGCCCCCACTCATGTCTCCCACTACCCCCACCCTCCTGCCACCATGGGCAGCCTCCACCAGGCCCCCACTCATGTCTCCCACCACCCCCACCCCCCAGCCACCAGGGTCACCCTCCACCAGGCTCCCACTCATGTCTCCCACCACCCCCACCCCCCAGCAGTGCAGGGGCAGCCTCCACCAGGCCCCCACACATGTCTCCCACCACCCCCACCCCCCAGCAGTGCAGGGGCAGCCTCCACCAGGCCCCCACTCATGTCTCCCACCACCCCCACCCCCCAGCATCCAGGGTCACCCTCCACCAGGCCCCCACTCATGTCTCCCACCACCCCCACCCCCCAGCAGTGCAGGGGCAGCCTCCACCAGGCCCCCACTCATGTCTCCCACCACCCCCACCCCCCAGCAGTGCAGGGGCAGCCTCCACCAGGCCCCCACTCATGTCTCCCACCACCCCCACCCCCCAGCATCCAGGGTCACCCTCCACCAGGCCCCCACTCATGTCTCCCACCACCCCCACCCCCCTGCCACCATGGGCAGCCTCCACCAGGCCCCCACTCATGTCTCCCACCACCCCCACCCCCCTGCCACCATGGGCAGCCTCCACCAGGCCCCCACTCATGTCTCCCACCACCCCCACCCCCCAGCCACCAGGGTCACCCTCCACCAGGCCCCCACTCATGTCTCCCACCACCCCCACCCCCTGCCACCATGGGAAGCACCCACCAGGTCCTCACAATCCCCAATCATGTGCGTAATGGTCAGCCTCCACAGCCAAAAAGCCCTACCAAGTAACCCATTCACCCACATGGAAATGGAAATCACATGTTACACCCCCAATGTTCATGAAGCTAATGAACCCATGTCCGTCACACACAATGGTTGCAATTGAATGGGAAAACACACAACATGACATGCATGAAACCAATGAGATGACACCACACAGTGAAGTATGGAAACAAAATTGTATTGAAAAAAATAAAGAATGCTAAAGAAAGAAAACAAACTACAATGTAAATGAGAAAAAAAAGCTGCATGTCCGTATAAAAACACAAAACTGGAAATCAGAATCCAAAAAATTTTTGTCCAAAGTCAAATGTAAAAAAATCTCCATGCAATAAAGAACTATGTACAAAAATACCAAGGGTCCATGAGCCCAACTGAACAAAGGAAACCTACTAAAAAACCTACCTAAAAATCAACTATATACAAAAAGTGGAGCAGTGTCCGTCGACTCCAAATCATAATAAGAAAGAAAGGAAACCTAAAACTAAAGAACTATATACAAAGGCGGCAGGCAAGTCCAGCGGCTCACTCCGTGGTGTCCCGGGCCAGGGCATCATCAAACCCCTGTTCGATGTCCCGGAGGCGGTCCAGTTCCATGGCCCCGAGGGTCCGCAGGGACGACGCCGTGTCCTCCTCCAACCCCCTGCGGATTGCCTCGAGGCACTCGGCCCGCCTCAGGGCCCTCCGCATGGAGTTCTCCGCCCTGACCATTGTGAGCCACGCCTCTTCCGCCCGCCGACACTCCGCACCAATGGCTTGGCCCAACCGCTGCCACACGGAAGACACTCTTTGTCCTGGGTCCCCCTGCCCTCCGGCCAATGCCTGCCCCTCCGATGTCGAAAGCCCCGAGCCTTCATGTCTCCCACCATGTTGCTGCTGCTGCTGCTCTGCCTCTGCCCGTGCACTGCCTCCTGCTGCCTGCACATCCTCCGCCGGCTGGGGTGCACTTGTTGATGTGGCCACCCCTGCTGGACCTCCGACTCCCGACTGTGGCAGGGATGCCTCCTTCACCAGCCTGGCCGCACTGTCAGAGGCAGCTCCACAGGGCACCCAGGTGACTGATGGGTGGGAAGATGGCACAGAGGACGACTGGCGCGTAGGGGGTCCAGTTGAGGAGGGGGTCGGAGCAAGCCCCATCAGACAGCGGAATCCGGCCTGGGTGACCTGTCCCAGCAGGCTGACGTGGTCAACGAGCCATTCGAGATGACGTGCAGTCTCTCCATGAAAAGACTGCAGGTCACCTCGCATGGCCCGTTGACGCAACGCCACACCAGCCAGGACAGGCTCAACCTGGACCTGGATGGCCACGTCCGCAGGCAGAGGAAGGCCAGTTGACGTCAGCTCATCCCCTACCTGAAAACGGGTCTGGACGTAGGCATCCCTGCTGGTGCAAGATGATGCAGGGACAGGATCGGGGACAGGATTGCACACAGGCACCTCCGCGGCCGCCTGTGCTGCCTCCTGTCCCTGGTCCTGCACTGCACCACTAGCACCAGTGGGATCCCCACCTCCAGACCCCGTCTCTGGTGCTTGCGCGGCCCCCTCCTCCACCAAACCCCCCACCAACGTGGATGATTCCGTGCCATCTTCCCCTGTTGGGCCCTGTGGGGTCCCAGCTGCCCCTTCTGCTGCCGAGGAGTCCAACTGCAACCTCCGCCTCTTGGACCTCCCCCCGGCAGCTGCGGCCTGGGACGCGGCACCGGACTCCTCACTCCCCGACGAGATGACAACACGGGAGGGGAGCCGGGCCTTGCGTCTCCGGCTGGCGGTCGGATCCCCGCCGCTGTGCTCCACAGCACCTTCTCCGCCCTCTTCATCAGTTGACGCTGCAGACAGGGAGAAACAAAACACAGGCATCAGGGCACTGTACAATGGACACATACACGCATGACAGTTGCACATGAGTGGCATTGGCAAACCTCAGACATGTCATCACAATCCCCAACACACATGTCATTGCAACTGGCACACATGAGCCATACCACAGCCATATCGCAACTGCCACCACCATCCATACACATACAACAGCATCAGCAGCCAAAGGGGAGCCAGACATCACATGCAACACAGGAAGTGCACCACACATGTACACACACCACCACACTTGCATGCATGTCTACACCTCTGCCAAGTGTCGCACTGTTCAGACAGGCATCCATGTCACATCTGCCAATCAGGCTTCCACATACCGCTGTCACATGCATCCATGTTGCATCACTGTTGCACCCTTGTCAAATACACACACATGGACATGTACACAGTGCTCATACATGCAGCCGAAAAAAACATACATGCCTGACATCACGGACATGTCTACTTACATACACATTCATCCAAACATGTGTGCACGCACAACTGCATTTGCCATGCAAGCCCACACACACAAGCACCATCCATGTCTCACACATTACAGCCCTCGCATGTGTCAGCCCCACGGCCCTGTACACCCCCACCCATACTCGACCCCATACAAACAGATGTGCAACCGGCACAATGCCGAATAATCCCCACACGCACTGCTCACAATCAGGATGCATGTACACTCACCGCTCGACTCCAGACGGGTCTGCTTCTCTAGGACCTGGACGTGGAGTGCTGGGGATATGCGTTCCAGGACCCCCATCTGTTCTTCCGACAAGTGGCCCCGGCGCCCCTTGGCATCCGCTGCCTTCAAGAGGCGCCGGGCCTTGTTCAGGGTCCTGGACCTGAAGTCCTCCCAGCGCTTCCTGACATGTTGTAAGTCCCGGACTGCCACCCCCTCCGCGTTGATGGCAGTCACAATGTCAGTCCAGATCCGAGTCCGTCCTTCCTTGTCGGCGCGGGAACTTCCGAAAAGGGCATCATACTGCCCCAGGACTTGCTCCACCAGGACACCAACTTCGATGGCACTGAAGCTGGTGCTCATCTGCCTCTCTGGCCGGGGGTTGTCAGTGGTCACAGATGGTGTTTGCCCCGACATGACAACCCCAGAGGCAGGAGTGGGTGGGCAACTGGGTCCTGGGGCTGGGCTGTGGAGCGATTGAATTCCAGTCGGGAGTCTTCGGTTCCAGCAGGGGTGGTCACAGCAACAGAACCCCTGCTGATGTGCAGGCAGCAAATGGCAGTGCACGTGGGCAGCAGGCAGTCAGGCAGCAGCAGATGGCAGGTGGGAGCGTGCTCGGGGCTCTGGGGTGCAGTAGTTCGGCCTTCTGGGCAGGAGCGTGGTCTTCCGTGTGCTTACGCGTGGCCAGCTTGGTACGGAGTGATTTGGCACCTGAAAATCCTGCACGTCAGCGTGAAAACCGAGGAAAGGCCCTTAGCGCGTAAGCGCGTCAGCACGCATACGCGATTCTATTGGACCAAAGGCCCTCAGCGCGTAAGCGCGTCTGTGACGTGACCCGCAAGGGTGTTTCCCACACAGCACGTGATGATAGAGCACACGTGGAAAGACTTTATTTATTCACATTTGTATAGCGCACTTGCAGCCCATGGGCATCGAGGCGCTGTTACAAGTAAGTGTTGGATTCTTAATTCAGCAGATATGCATGAGACGAGAGGTCTTATGGATACATAATTACAGGCATAGTTACAAGTGAAGAATGATAATCATAATACAGTGACAGAATGCAGTCAGGTACTTTTCATACAAAGAGCTTGGTTTTAACCGCTTTGCGGAAGGCTTGGTGGGATTCAATCATTCTGATGTGAGGTGGCAGTGCGTTCCAGTGGGTGGCGGCCCGCGTGGGAAAGCTGGCACCACCGGCGCGCACCTTGCGTGATTTGGGCGTGACAATCGTGTTGGAATAGCACGTTCTTAATGGTCTGGTGGCAGAGTGCTTGGTGATTCTTTGGGTCAGGTAGGGTGGAGCAAGTTCATGGAGGCATTTGTGGGTGAGGGCAAGTGTTTTGAAAACAATCCTCTCTTTCACCGGAAGCCAGTGTGCCTGTCTTCTGACTTCTGAGATGTGGTCTTTTCTCGCGGTGCCTGTGGCAGCCCTAAGTGCATTATTTTGCACTAGCTGAAGTTTGGCCAGGTTCTTATTGGAGGTCCCAACGAGTAGGGTATTACAGTAGTCCAGCCTAGATCCAATTATTGCCCTGGCAATGGTGAGGCAATTCTGGCGTGACAGGAGAGGTCTGGCAGCGTTGAGGACTTTCGAGTAATAGGCTGAGGAGGAGGCAATGGCATTGACCTGTCTATCCATTGACAAGTCGGAGTCTAGGTAGACTCCGAGTGTCTTCACATGATTGGAGACCTTGATGGGAATGTTGTCAATAGTGAAGGAAGAGTACTGTACACCGAGGTTCCCCAACGTGGAAGGTGCTCCTATGAGGAGGAGTTCGGTTTTTTCACTATTGAGGCATAGCCAGTTGTCTGCCATCCATGATTGGATAGTGGAGTAGATGGTGGTAAGAGTTTTAGTATCCGCCAGGTAGTCGCCTGTGAGTGGGATGAGGACCTGGGTGTCATCCGCATAGTTGGTATACGAGATGCCCAGGGAGTCAAGGATGCTGAACAGTGGCCTCGTGAAGAGGTTGTAGAGAGTGGGCGCGATACATGAGCCCTGAGGCACACCGCAGGTGATGTGGCTAGGGGTGGCACAGGCTGAGTCGGAGAAGACTTTCATGGCCCTTTCTTGGAGGAAGGAGGAAATCCATTCACAAGCTTTGGGGGAAAAGTTAGCTTGGGTAGCTAGATGGTGACACAAGGTGTTGTGGTCCACCAGGTCAAAGGCGGCGGATAGATCCAGGAGCAGAAGGAGAGCAGGTTTCCCTGCGTCTCTTAGATCGTCCATTTGGTTCTTTAGGTCCAAGAGAGCCGTTTCGGTGCCGTGTCGTGGGCGGAAGCCAGATTGCCGCAGGCCAAGGAGACGGTTTTCTTCAAGGAACTTTTGGACTTGCAGGTAAGCTGCTTTGTCCAAGATTTTCAGCAGGAAGGGTACAGTGGTGATAGGTCGATAATTCCCCGGGATCGTTGGGTCCAGCGAGGGTTTTTTGAGGAGTGGGCGTACCCAGGCCTCCTTAAGTCCGGTTGGAACGTGGCCAGACTGGAAGGATGAATTAATGAATGCTGTAAGGAAAGGAGCTAGGATCTGTGCTGAGTCTTTAATGAGACTAGCTGGACAGGCATCTCCCTTACAGTTGGAGGGTTTGATGGACTTGAGCAGGGTGATGACCTCGTGCTCAGTGATATCTTTGAAGTCAAAAGATGGAGAGGGATTAGTGGTGGACGGTGTGGTGGGTTGACTATGTAGGTTAGCTATGAGGCGGGAAAGGGCTTTTTGGTGGCCACGAATTTTAGTTTGAAGAGTGTTAAGCTTGTCTAGCATTGCGGATTGAATGCTATTGCACCAGTTGTCATCTTTGATGAGAGCAGGAGGAGGAGAGGATGGTTTTTCCAGTTCCCTGAATATGGTGAAAATTTCCTTTGACCCAGATTTGGCATCGTAGATCCTAGCGTTGAAGGAGGCAGCTTTAGCTAGGGTGATGTTAGTTTTGTAGGATTTAGAGATGGCTTTGAACGCATTTTTGGTGGTTTCTGAAGGGTTAGCTTTCCAAATGGAGAGGGCAGTCCTCTTTTGCGCCCGTTGTTCAAGGAGTTCTTTGGAGAACCATGAATTAGCGTGTTTGGTTTTCTTAGCTTTTTTGAGCGTCAATGGCGCAACGGCGTCAACTGCTTGGGTGATGACTTCTTTGAAAGTGTTGGCTAGGGTTTCTGGGTTGTTGGAGAATGGGGCCTGCAAGGCGGGGTTGCGGAGGTAGGGTGCTAGATTCTCGGCTGTGAGCTGGCGGGAGCTCCTGGCGAGAGTAGCTGGGCAGGGGGCGGGAGGTGAGTTGGTCTCTTTTTTGGTGCGAAGGTTGAATTGGATGTAGTGGTGGTCAGACCATGGGACGGGCGTGTTTTCCGTGACAAGTAGTGAGCAGCTATGTTGACTGATCCAGTCGAGGGTGCGCCCCTTGATGTGGGTGGAGTCAGAGACAGATTGCGCAAAGCCCAGGGTGGATAGGGCGTTCTTGAGGGTTTTGGCAAGGGGGTCCTTAGGGTCATTGAGCCCCAAGTTGAAGTCGCCCAGGAGTATGACCTGTGAAGTCTTTTTGATGTTGTTAGACAGTGCGAAGATGAGGGTGTCATGGAAGTCAGTGCAAGGACCCGGAGGTCTGTAGACAATGTGCACAGTTATGGTGCAGTTAGGAGAAATATTGATTTTGAGTGGGAGGTAGTCACTATTGTGGTCAAATTGCCCTGCCATTTCCCTAATAGCAAAGGTTTCCCTGGCGATGAGGGCCACGCCACCACCTCTTTGAAAGGTGCGGTCCTTCCTGAATATGGAGTACCCCGACGGAATAGCCAGAGATAGTGCCGGGCCTGAACTTTCATTGAGCCAAGTTTCTGTGAGGAATAGGAGGTCAAGATTGTCCTTAATGATCAGGTCGTTGATGTCGAGGGCGTGGGCAGGTACGGAGCGAGCGTTGAGCAGGGCGCAACTGAGGGTGTGGACCGGAGGAGGTGTGATAGAAGTGGGTGGTCTGGGGGGGGTAGTGGGTGGGTCAGGGATAGGGGGTAATATGTTTTTGGGATTGGTCGTGGTGTCGGCACTAGGCATAACAGGTAATGCAGAGACAACATTGGGCATAATAAGGGCAGTAGTATCAACAGTGTCAACAATATCAACATTTGGCAAGGGGGCATCACTAGGCATAACAGGCAATGCAGAAACATCATTAGGCATAAGGGCAGTAGTATCAACAGTGTCAACAATATCAACATTTGGCATGGGGGCATCACTAGGCATAACTGGCGGTACATAGTCCACATGAGGTGTAAGTGCAGCAGAGACATTAGTAGCCACATTGGGCTTGTAGGCATCACTTGGCCTGGGCGTCAGAGTGTCATCGCGTGTGATTGGTGGAAATGGCCCTACACGCAGAAGTGACAAAGCGTGTAATTGGTGGAAATGGCCCTACACGCATAAGTCACAAAGCGTGTAATTGGTGGAAATGGTCCTACACGCATAAGTGACAAAGCGTGTAATTGGTGGAAATGGCCCTAGCGCGTACACGCCGCGTAAGTGGCGCTGGACGTGTGGGCCTGTATAAAAGGTACGCGTAGAACACCATTTCCTTGTACGTGCTTTTCGTGGAGAGCGAGTGGGTGAATTCTGTACTTCTTGTCGGTTCACACGCGATTTACTTCACGGCGTTTCAAGTTCGTATTCCCTGTTACGTCTGACAGATTTTTCTCTTTTTCCTCTTTTACTGGTTTACCTGGGCCTGTTCCCTCAAACAGTGTTCCCTTCTACTGTTGTCCTGTCTCCTCAGACAGCGTACAAATCTTCTTTTGGCGGGGGTGTTGCCAACCAAACGCGCTCCTTTTTCACGCTCTTTTACCTGGCAGACGGTGAGTCACGCATGTATCTAACATCTGTGCTTGCCCCGTGTGTAGCCTACCCCTTCAGAGGTCATTCTACGCTGCGTGTGACACGCATACGTTCATTCTTGTGTTACTGGGTGCCACAGCGTAGTGCAGGTTTTTCTTACTGCACACGTGGTCTAGGAGGGGTTGCGTGCACGTCATCTCCCTTTTTTGGGGCTCCTGTGCGTAGCGTGACCCGTCATCTTTCCCCAGGGGTTACAATCAGCCTTGCAAGAGCACTAGGGTACAATTACCATCTGGTACCCAACCCCTTTGACACCCAATTGCCCAGGACAATATTTTACAGCCACTCCCATACGCACATTAACATCAGTGCCATGGCTGGGAGGCGAGGATTCCGTAAGGGTGGCAAAGGTGGAAGAGCCACAAGTGGTGGCCGTGGTGGATCCGGTAGGGGACGTGGTTGTTACTTGCAGGGTGAGCCTGTCCCCCCATGTGTGGAGGACCAGTCAAGGGCACCCATAATCCCCCCACCCCTCCCTCCCGTTGAGGCTGATGTGGCTGACATCATCCATGCTCAGCCCTTGTTGGACCAGCCCATTGTGGCACCAGACCTGGCTGACTCTATGGCTGACTTCCAGGTCAGCAGGCCTATGACACGTGCGCTGGTGCACGTTGATGTCACCATGCCACGTGCATCTGGGGCAGCAAGGTCATCTGCTGCACCAAGTAGGCAGGGCGGAGAGGCTGCAGGGGCAGCTGCGGCTCCATCCACCCCAGCCCTCACACACCCAGCACGGACAGTGTCGGTCCTAGTCCATGCTGCTGACATTCCCCCTGACACCATCACACTAGAGCCAATGCCTGCACCAACTCCCATGATGAGTGTGCAATCCCACACTCCTGATACAGAGTCCACCAGGGCTCCTGCCCCTAGTGTCCAGAGCGGCGCAGGACACTCAGAATCACCACCACCTTCCAAGCGGAAGAGGAAGAGTGCTCGTCCGGCACAGGCTGATACCCCAGACACGGCTACACAGTCCGGCCCGTCCAGGAAGCCCAGCTTCACGGATGACGAACTGAATGCACTTGTCGAGTATGTGTCAGCACATGACAACGAGATGGTCATTGTTGCAGGATCCAAGACCACACCTGCACAATGCCAGGCACACTGGCAGACCGTTGCAGACATCGTAAGTGCCCTTGGAATCGTGAGGCGCACAGCCAAAAATTGCTATAAGCGCTGGAATGACCTAAAGCGCAGGGCAAAGAGTAAGCTGGCCTCAAGTCATGCCACAACTCTAGTGACTAGAGGTGGGTCTCCAGTAGTAGACATGGAACTCACTCCACATGAGTCAGTCGCTGGGACCTACGTCACGGAGGAACAGATCCAAGGCGTGGGAGATTTGGCTGATTACGAGGCATTGTCCGGTGAGTGCACATGCATGTGTGTGTCATCCATGTGCATGGTATGTGTGAGGGCTTCTGTTTGTGTGACAGGTGAGAGTGTGTGCGCCTGAGTCGTATGGGTCAGCCATGTGCTTCATGCAATACATCCTGCGCAGCTGCATTTGGCCATAGCAGTATCCCTTCTGCCAACAGTAGACATCTAGCACAACTGCACGCCAGTTGCCCTTGAAGTGTCACCTTGCCACAACATTGTTGCTTAATTTTCCACTGTTCATTCAGTCAGATTGTTTGCATTCCACCACTTTTACTAGGCATGTCGCAGTCCTCTAGTCACATGTCTGACATGGCTATGGTAAAGTGGAGTGACTTTGTTACCTGGATATCATTTGTTCAAACATGTCCCTGTGCAATTGCACCATTTCGGACGGGCAGCTCCAGGTGGAGAATCTGACCTGTTTGATTTAGAAAAGCTATTACATGCGGGAACTGGACTGAATGAATAGGTGCTGCCCTCCTCTCCATCTTCACTCAATATCAATGGTACATGCCATCTGTGTGATGGCATGTGTGTTTCACCTGCCAATCACAGGCCAATGTGTGATGCCACTGCCAGGCAGCATGCAGAAAATGTGTTCATCTTCCATCTTGGTGTCATCAGTGTGTGCCATTTGCCTGCCCTTCATATGCAGTGAGGGTGCTTGCATGGGAGGGTTTTAGTCATGTGGGACATGTGTCAAACAAGTACTGGTTCTCTCGCTTCTCAGTCCTCATTGTGTGCCATGGTGCTAATGCCTGTTTCCATTTCTTTGTTTTTATGTCTTTGCAGGGGAAGACGCACCTGATACTGTTGTGGAGATGGTGCAGACCCAGGAGGGGTCCGAGGGCCGACCAACCACCAGTGAAGGACGTGGTGTGGTGGTGGGTGAGAACCCACAAGTGCTGCAGGTCCTGCTCTCAAGGGGTGTCACTGGCTGCACCTCCCCCGAGCTGTACTCAGGTGTTGATTCGGATGAGACCTACGTGCCGTCGCAGGTGAGTGTTCCAGGGAGGGATTCTGTTCTGTCTCACCCACCTGCACCAGGGTCAGAACCCTCAATGGGGATGTCAGTGTTGGCAGCTACGCCTTTCGTGGTTACGGATGCAGGGTCACACTCCGCGACATCTGATCCTGTTCCTGGGCCAGCAGATCAGAGGGGGAATGCAGTCCTGCAGCCTCAGGCAGTGCCGGCACAGCAAGGCGCAGTTCGCCTTGCCCCAGACAGGTGTGGTGCCCGCCGACGTGGTGGCCGTACGCCACCTGGTAATACTGCATGGGAGCAATCCATTTACGGTATGGCAACCCAACAGGCAGCATCATCCGAGATGATGGCTCAGGCCATGGATAGGGTGGCCACTTCCATTGTCCCCCCTGAAAGGCTGATGGAGCGACTAGAGCAGGCAACCGACTCCATCTGCCAGTCACACAGGGAGGACATGTTGGGGTCCAACAGGGACAGACGGGCGGCACTGGTGACTCTGCAGGAAGCCATCTCCATTGAGTCCCAGGGCCACAGGGAAGCCCTGAGGCAGGAGCTCCTTCACCTCAGGACGACTCTTGTTGAGCTTGAGGCTTCAACACACCAAAGGACAGAACAGCAGCTGGAGCGTCTCACCCGTACGCTCTCAGCTGAGATGCAGGCAACGAGGGCGGAGGTCCGGGCATCCCGTGAGTTGTTGCATGGGGACCTCCGCACACTCATCCTCCAGAACCAGACCTACCACACCGGCATGCTTGCAGCCATGGAGGAGCAGAGTAGGGCCTTGCGTGGGCTGCCTCCCATACTGCAACCACCTCCGGATGCAGCTACACAGGGTGATAATAGCGACAGCAGTGATACTCCCACAATAGGGTAGCCGTGTGGGCCATGAGCCCATGGAGGTGTTTTTTTTTCCCAGGATCCACGCAGGTGGGTTCTGGTGTGCATCCTGTCCTCGGACCTCCTGGGTGGCCTCCCCAACCCCCCCGGGCCCTTCAATGGCCATTTTTTATTTTTTTTTATTTTTATTTTTATTTTTATTTTTATTTCTTTTATTCCCAATTTTTTTGGGACGATTTGTTGGCTTCCGTGGTTCCTGTGGGCATAAGCTGCATTGTGGCTGGGCACATGCAGGCTTGTAATGTATTTGGTTCAGATGCTTGGGTTTGAGTCACACACACCCCTCCTGCTTCCCGTTTCCATGGGCTTGCAAAGGGTGTGCCCAAGTGACAGTGAATTACACAGTGAGGTTGGACTCCCATGAGCTGTGTGGGCAGTCTGTAGTCAATACTGTGTATACATTCATAGTGCATATTGCTGTTGTGTTGTACACTGCATGTTGCATTGATGTGTAACTCATCTTCTGTGTCTACCTCCCAATTTGCAGGTCCCTTCCTCATGTCTACACAAGGACCTCTAGTCTGGAGATGTGGTCCATGTTGGCAGCAGTGCACCTACAACTCTACATGGCGCCAACACTGCACAGTTGGTAGTGGTGGGAGTGCAGGCATTTCCAGGTGGTGAGACTACTAATATTAAACATTAGTGATGTCATGTTAATGGTAGTACGTGCTCAAGTTTGTTGTTGGTCCGGCATTACTGTGAGCATTTCAGGTGTTGCAAGTTTCTAATAGGGACACTGTACATTGTGACACTAGTGTCATGTTGTGGGGATTACTTTGTTTACCTGCAAATAGCATGACATGGCACGGTGTGTCGTGTGGCGGTGCTGGGGTTGGGTTGGCTGGCATGGCACTGTCCTCTTGTTGCATTTTGCAAGTGGGTATTCATTTTAGCTGCTTGAATGTGTAACTTCACAAAACTGCATTGGTGGTGTCAGTGTGGGTAGGGATGCACACATTGTGACACTTCCAGGTGAACAATCTCAGGCTGATATGGTTTTCACGGTTCTTTCTCCAGACATTCAGGATCAGTGTCAGGTTGAGTCATCATTGATTGTCAGATGGAATGTGCCAGGGCAGTGTGCACTCCACAGGGGTGTGATTTCTATGTGAAGTAATTAGCCACTAGCTGTGTACGGATGCCTCCCCCCGTGCCCTTTCCCCTCCCATGCGCAGCGGCTGTGCATGTGGTTGGGGATGGGCGGGCACCACCATGTCCACGGCCAGGCCCCGCCGTGTTGCAACGTTGTGCAGGACACATGCTGCCACTATGATCCTGCACACTACTGGGGGAGCGTACAACAGCTGCCCGCCAGAACGGTCAAGGGAGCGAAAGCGTGACTTCAGCACTCCGAATGTGCGCTCCACTATGCCCCGGGTTGTAATGTGGGCTGCGTTATATCTTACTTGGGGTGGCGTGGTGGGGTTCCGAATTGGCGTCATCATGTGGGGGCTGAGAGGGTAGGCACTGTCCCCTGTGGAGGTGGTGATTGGTATCATTGGTGGGGTTGTGACCTTGCTCAGTATCTGACATGCATGCATGTGCAGTGGCATTCATACTCACCAAGCAGCCATGTATCGCCATGCCGGCCAGCTTCTAGGTCCCGGCTTAGGGTGGACATTCGGTAAATGAAGCTGTCGTGGGTTAACCCGGGATAGTTGGCATATACTGAGGTGATGATTCCCTTGGCATTACATACTACCTGCACGTTGATGGAATGCCAGTGCTTGCGGTTCCTATAGATGTGCTCAGATGCCCTGGGGGGACGTAGAGCCACATGGGTGCAGTCGATGGCACCTAGCACTTTGGGGAATCGTGCCACAGCGTAAAAATCCAGGGCGGCAGCATGCCTTTCTGCAGGGGTTCTGGGCAGGTATATGTGCCTGCGGACTGATGGGCGTGCAGTGATGATGTTCAAGACCTGGTGTAGGCAGCGTGACTGGGTGGCCTGTGATACACCACCCACAATGGCACTTGTCCGCTGAAATGATCCAGTGGCTAAGAAGTGCAGTACATTGAGGACCTTCTCCAGCGGGCTGAGTGCTTGGGAGCACAGGGTGGGTGATGTGAGGTCATCCTCCCACTCACTCACCAGGTCCAGTGTGATGTGTGGTGGAAACCTGTACCTCCCATGCACCTGGTCATCAGGCATCCCGAAAAGGCTGGTTCTGGGTGTGAATATTCTGGCCCTGACTATCCTCCTCCTCCTCCTTTGGTAGGCCACGCCCACTGCTGCTAGGAACGGTATGTTCATCCTGGGTCTGAGCTTGTTATTTTGTTAGCGCGCAAATTAATGCGTTGCGCGTGTTGTAGGCGAGCGTGTGACCCGCGCACCCCTGAAATCCAGTACCCAGTCCAATAGAGTGTGGAAATTTCCGCGCACACCGGGATACAGGTGCGCTGACGTACTTGCGTGTGTAAGTGTCCGCGCACACCTGATATACACGTACATAGGCCAATCGCGTGTACGCGCACTTTTGTCCAATTACACGCGATGAGACTCTGACGTGCTGTCCAATTACACGCGATGACACTCTGACGTGCAGTCTTTCCACGTGTGCTCTGTCATCACGTGCTGTGTGGGAAACACCCGTACGGGTCACGTCACAGACGCGCTTACGCGCTGAGGGCCTTTGGTCCAATAGAATCGCGTATGCGTGCTGACGCGCTTACGCGCTAAGGGCCTTTCCTCGGTTTTCACGCTGACGTGCAGGATTTTCAGGTGCCAAATCACTCCGTACCAAGCTGGCCACGCGTAAGCACACGGAAGACCACGCTCCTGCCCAGAAGGCCGAACTACTGCCCCCCAGAGCCCCGAGCACGCTCCCACCTGCCATCTGCTGCAGCCTGACTGCCTGATGCCCACGTGCACTGCCATTTGCTGCCTGCACATCAGCCAGGGGTGCTGTTGCTGTGACCACCCCTGCTGGAACCGAAGACTCCCGACTGGAATTCCATCGCTCCACAGCCCAGCCCCAGGACCCAGTTGCCCACCCACTCCTGCCTCTGGGGTTGTCATGTCGGGGCAAACACCATCTGTGACCACTGACAACCCCCGGCCAGAGAGGCAGAGGGGCACCAGCTTCAGTGCCACGAAGTTGGTGTCCTGGTGGAGCAAGTCCTGGGGCAGTATGATGCCCTCTTCGGAAGTTCCCGCGCCGACAAGGAAGGACGGACTCGGATCTGGACTGACATCGTGACTGCCATCAACGCGGAGGGGGTGGCAGTCCGGGACTTACAACATGTCAGGAAGCGCTGGGAGGACTTCAGGTCCAGGACCCTGAACAAGGCCCGGCGCCTCTTGAAGGCAGCGGATGCCAAGGGGTGCCGGGGCCACTTGTCGGAAGAACAGATGGGGGTCCTGGAACGCATATCCCCAGCGCTCCACGTCCAGGTCCTAGAGAAGCAGACCCGTCTGGAGTCGAGCGTTGAGTGTACATGCATCCTGATTGTGAGCAGTGCGTGTGGTGATTATTCGCCATTGTGCCGGTTACACATCTGTTTGTATGGGGTCGAGTATTGGTGGGGGTGTACAGGGCCGTGGGGCTGACACATGCGAGGGCTGTAATGTGTGAGACATGGATGGTGCTTGTGTGTGTGGGCTTGCATGGCAAATGCAGTTGTGCGTGCACACATGTTTGGATGAATGTGTATGTAAGTAGACATGTCCGTGATGTCAGGCATGTATGTTGTTTTCGGCTGCATGTATGAGCACTGTGTACATGTGCATGTGTGTGTATTTGTCAAGGGTGCAACAGTGATGCAACATGGATGCATGTGACAGCGGTATGTGGAAGCCTGATTGGCAGATGTGACATGGATGCCCGTCTGAACAGTGCGTCACTTGGCAGAGGTGTAGACATGCATGCAAGTGTGGTGGTGTGTGTACATGTGTGGTGCACTTCCTGTGTTGCATGTGATGTCTGGCTCCCCTTTGGCTGCTGATGCTGTTGTATGTGTAGGGATGGTGGTGGCAGTTGCGATATGGGTGTGGTATGGCTCATGTGTGCCAGTTGCAATGACATGTGTGTTGGGGATTGTGATTACATGTCTGTGGTTTGCCAATGCCACTCATGTGCAACTGTCATGCGTGTATGTGTCCATTGTACAGTGCCCTGATGCCTGTGTTTTGTTTCTTCCTGTCTGCAGCGTCAACTGATGAAGAGGGCAGAGAAGGTGCTGTGGAGCACAGCGGCGGGGATCCGACCGCCAGCCGGAGACGCAAGGCCTGGCTCCCCTCCCGTGTTGTCATCTCGTCGGGGAGTGAGGAGTCCGGTGCCGCGTCCCAGGCCGCAGCTGCCGGGGGGAGGTCCAAGAGGCGGAGGTTGCAGTTGGACTCCTCGGCAGCAGAAGGGGCAGCTGAGGGCCCAACAGGGGAAGATGGCACGGAGTCATCCAGGTTGGTGGGGGGTTTGGTGGAGGAGGGGGCCGCGCAAGCACCAGAGACGGGGTCTGGAGGTGGGGATCCCACTGGTGCTAGTGGTGCAGTGCAGGACCAGGGACAGGAGGCAGCACAGGCGGCCGCGGAGGTGCCTGTGTGCTATCCTGTCCCCGATCCTGTCCCTGCATCATCTTGCACCAGCAGGGATGCCGACGTCCAGACCCGTTTTCAGGCAGGGGATGAGCTGACGTCAACTGGCCTTCCTCTGCCTGCGGACGTGGCCATCCAGGTCCGGGTTGAGCCTGTCCTGGCTGGTGTGGCGTTGTGTCAACGGGCCATGCAAGGTGACCTGCAGTCTTTTCATGGAGAGACTGCACGTCATCTCGAATGGCTCGTTGACCACGTCAGCCTGCTGGGACAGGTCACCCAGGCCGGATTCCTCCGTCTGATGGGGCTTGCTCCGACCCCCTCCTCAACTGGACCCCCTACGTGCCAGTCGTCCTCTGTGCCATCTTCCCACCCATCAGTCACCTGGGTGCCCTGTGGAGCTGCCTCTGACGGTGCGGCCAGGCTGGTGGAGGAGGCATCCCTGCCACAGTCGGGAGTCGGAGGTCCAGCAGGGGTGGCCACATCAACAAGTGCACCCCAGCCGGCGGAGGATGTGCAGGCAGCAGGAGGCAGTGCACGGGCAGAGGCAGAGCAGCAGCAGCAGCAACATGGTGGGAGACATGAAGGCTCGGGGCTTTCAACATCGGAGGGGCAGGCATCGGCCGGAGGGCAGGGGGACCCAGGACAGAGAGTGTCTTCCGTGTGGCAGCGGTTGGGCCACGCCATAGGTGCGGAGTGGCGGCGGGCGGAAGAGGCGCGGCTCACAATGGTCAGGGCGGAGAACTCCATGCGGAGGGCCCTGAGGCGGGCCGAGTGCCTCGAGGCAATCCGCAGGGGGTTGGAGGAGGACACGGCGTCGTCCCTGCGGACCCTCGGGGCCATGGAACTGGACCGCCTCCGGGACATCGAACAGGAGTTCGATGATGCCCTGGCCCGGGACACCACGGAGTGAGCCACTAGACTTGCCCGCCGCCTTTGTATATAGTTCTTTAGTTTTAGGTTTCCTTTCTTTCTTATTATGATTTGGAGTCGACGGACACTGCTCCACTTTTTGTATATAGTTGATTTTTAGGTAGGTTTTTTAGTAGGTTTCCTTTGTTCAGTTGGGCTCATGGACCCTTGGTATTTTTGTACATAGTTCTTTATTGCATGGAGATGTTTTTACATTTAACTTTGGCCAAATATTTTTTGGATTCTGATTTCCAGTTTTGTGTTTTTATACGGACCTGCAGGTTTTTTTTTCTCATTCACATTGTAGTTTGTTTTCTTTCTTTAGCATTCTTTATTTTTTTCAATACAATTTTGTTTCCATACTTCACTGTGTGGTATCATCTCATGGGTTTCATGCATGTCATGTTGTGTGTTTTCCCATTCAATTGCAACCATTGTGTGTGACGGACATGGGTTCATTAGCTTCATGAACATTGGGAGTGTAACATGTGATTTCCATTTCCATGTGGGTGAATGGGTTACTTGGTAGGGCTTTTTGGCTGTGGAGGCTGACCATTACGCACATGATTGGGGATTGTGAGGACCTGGTGGGGGCTGCCCATGGTGGCAGGGGGGGTGGGGGTGGTGGGAGACATGAGTGGGGGCCTGGTGGAGGCTGCCCATGGTGGCAGGGGGTGGGGGTGGTGGGAGACATGAGTGGGGGCCTGGTGGAGGCTGCCCCTGGTGGCTGGGGGGTGGGGGTGGTGGGAGACATGAGTGGGGGCCTGGTGGCGGATGCCCATGGTGGCAGGGGGGTGGGGGTGGTGGGAGACATGAGTGGGGGCCTGGTGGAGGGTGACCCTGGATGCTGGGGGGTGGGGGTGGTGGGAGACATGAGTGGGGGCCTGGTGGAGGCTGCCCCTGCACTGCTGGGGGGTGGGGGTGGTGGGAGACATGGGTGGGGGCCTGGTGGGGGCTGCCCCTGGTGGCTGGGGGGTGGGGGTGGTGGGAGAAATGGGTGGGGGCCTGGTGGAGGCTGCCCCTGCACTGCTGGGGGATAGGGGGGTGGGAGACATGGGTGGGGGCCTGGTGGAGGCTGCCCCTGGTGGCTGGGGGGTGGGGGTGGTGGGAGACATGAGTGGGGGCCTGGTGGAGGCTCCCCATGCACTGCTGGGGGGTGGGGGGGTGGGAGACATGAGTGGGGGCCTGGTGGAGGCTGCCCCTGCACTGCTGGGGGGTGGGGGTGGTGGGAGACATGAGTGGGGCCCTGGTGGAGGCTGCCCCTGCACTGCTGGTGATTTGGGGTGGTGGGAGACATTGGTGGGGGCCTGGTGGGGGCTGCCCCTGGTGGCTGGGGGGTGGGGGTGGTGGGAGACATGAGTGGGGGCCTGGTGGAGGCTGCCCATGGTGGCAGGGGGGTGGGGGTGGGGGAGACATGAGTGGGGGCCTGGTGGAGGGTGACCCTGGATGCTGGGGGGTGGGGGTGCAGGGGGATATGAGTGGGGGCCTGGTGGAGGCTGCCCATGGTGGCTGGGGGGTGGGGGTGGTGGGAGACATGAGTGGGGGCCTGGTGGAGGCTGCCCCTGATGGCTGGGGGGTGGGGGTGGTGGGAGACATGAGTGGGGGCCTGGTGGAGGATGCCCATGGTGGCAGGGGGGTGGGGGTGGTGGTAGACATGCATTGTTGATCAGTAGTGCAAGGTGACATGTGGGTTGGCTGGGGGGCATGCCCATGGTGGATGGGCTGCCTGCGGGACATGAGCATGGGTGCAGGGTAGTCCCCCGTGGTGTGGGCTGCCTGCAGGGTCCGTGGAGGTTGTGGAGCGTACACCTGGGAGGGCCCACACGGCCAATTCACGTGTGGTACTCCCCAGAACCCCTGAAATACACATACCCTGCTGAAATCGTGTGTGGAACTTCCCGTGCACCCCTGAAATACACATACCTTGCTGAAATCGCGTGTGGAACTTCCCGCGCACCCCTGAAATACACGTACCCTGCTCGCACTTTGCCAATCGCGTGTGGAACTTCCCTCGCACCCCTGAAATACACATACCTTGCTCGCACTGGGCCAATCGCGTGTGGAACTTCCCGCGCACCCCTGAAATACACGTACCCTGCTGAAATCGCGTGTGGAACTTCCCGCGCACCCCTGAAATACACATACCTTGCTGAAATCGCGTGTGGAACTTCCATCGCACCCCTGAAATACACGTACCCTGCTCGCACTGGGCCAATCGCGTGTGGAACTTCCCGCGCACCCCTGAAATACACATACCTTGCTCGCACTGGGCCAATCGCGTGTGGAACTTCCCGCGCACCCCTGAAATACACGTACCCTGCTGAAATCGCGTGTGGAACTTCCCGCGCACCCCTGAAATACACGTACCCTGCTCGCACTGGGCCAATCGCGTGTGGAACTTCCCGCACACCCCTGAAATACACATACCTTGCTCGCACTGGGCCAATCGCGTGTGGAACTTCCCGCGCACCCCTGAAATACACGTACCCTGCTGAAATCGCGTGTGGAACTTCCCGCACACCCCTGAAATACACATACCTTGCTGAAATCGCGTGTGGAACTTCCCCCGCACCCCTGAAATACACGTACCCTGCCCGCACTGGGCCAATCGCGTGTGGAACTTCCCGCGCACCCCTGAAATACACATGCCTTGCTCGCACTGGGCCAATCGCGTGTGGAACTTCCCGCGCACCCCTGAAATACACGTACCCTGCTGAAATCGCGTGTGGAACTTCCCGCGCACCCCTGAAATACACATACCCTGATCGCACTGGGCCAATCGTGTGTGGAACTTCCCGCGCATCCCTGAAATACACATACCTTGCTCGCACTGGGCCAATCGCGTGTGGAACTTCCCGCGCACCCCTGAAATACACGTACCCTGCTGAAATTGCGTGTGGAACTTCCCACGCACCCCTGAAATACACATACCTTGCTGAAATTGCGTGTGGAACTTCCCGCGCACCCCTGAAATACACGTACCCTGCTCGCACTGGGCCAATCGTGTGTGGAACTTCCCGCGCACCTCTGAAATACACGTACCCTGCTGGAATCGTGTGTGGAACTTCCGGCGCACCCCTGAAATACACGTACCCTGCTGAAATTGCGTGTGGAACTTCCCGCGCACCCCTGAAATACACATACCTTGCTGAAATCGCCTGTGGAACTTCCCGCGCACCCCTGAAATACACATACCCTGCTCGCACTGGGCCAATCTTGTGTGGAACTTCCCACGCACCCCTGAAATACACGTACCCTGCTGGAATCGCGTGTGGAAATTCCCGCGCACCCCTGAAATACACGTACCCTGATGAAATCGCGTGTGGAACTTCCCACGCACCCCTGAAATACACGTACCCTGCTGAAATCGTGCGTGGAAATTCCCACGCACCCCTGAAATACACGTACCCTGATGAAATCGCGTGTGGAACTTCCCGCGCACCCCTGAAATACACGTACCCTGCTGAAATCACGTGTGGAACTTCCCACGCACCCCTTAAATCCACGTACCCGGCCAAATCGTGTGTGAGACTTCCCGCGCATCCCGGTATACACGCACACGTATTTTTTGTCAGCGGGTGTCCGTGTTTGTGGGTACCCCTTTGCACGTCATTTGTCCTGGAGGGCCACAGTATAGGACATTCATCATGGCAGTATATAGGTGCTATTTGTTGGCGCACCTTTTGGCACACATTTCTTACAGCCACAGAGACGCTACCGCCTGCTTTCTTGTGGCGGTCGTGTTTGTGCCTGTGCGCTGGTTTGAGCGTGTGCTTTTTTGCCCTATTCTATTCCATGAATACGTGTTGTAGGCGAGCGTGTGGGCGTTCCGCGCACTTGTGCCCTGTACTTCCCCCGTGACGCCCATGTTTTGGCAAGTTGTTCCCCATTCCGAGTGTTACGCCCGTGTTCCGCCTACTTTTGTTGCGTGCGCCGCGCTATGTGCGAATTTCGCTGTGGCCTGTGCGATTTTCGCTGTGACCTGGCGCACGCTGTTAGATGGCCTGTGCGCCAACGTGCGCCGCGCACTTTTTTATCGCACATCCGCTGGTTTTCTCGCGCACGGACTTCCATGAATCGATGTGCGCTGCTTTTCGTGCGATTTTCGCACTTGCACTGCGATTTTCGCTATTCCACTGCGATTCGCACGTTTTTGCCCACTTGCGCCGCGCTAATTAATCCATGAATCGGCCTGTAAATTGTTAAACTGCATCTCAACAAGTCCAAGCACATATGCATGGGCTCATTACGAGTTTTCCAGAATGATGCTGGGGATTCTGTCATGCCGGTGGTACCATTTATGGCTACCCGAGTGACGCAATCACTGGCATATTCCAACTGCGCACCCCTCAGTGTTACCAGCGTGATGGAAACACCAGCAACAATGAGAAATGCTGGTGTTTCAGCGAACAAACATGCCAGTCATAGCGATTCCAGTGTGTATCCTGATGGAAAGACCAGCACAGTTGCATTCGACTGGGTCAGAATAAGCCATGCTAATGTGTCATACACCTAATACATTGACGCACATGAGCACTGGCCATGTGCACATGTGCACAATGGCAAAACAAGACAATTAGCACACCTTCAAATCACAGACAACAACAAGCCACTGTGCCACAACAACAACCAAAGTGGACTCACACCACACATGTATGCCCACATCAGAGCATATTTGACCCAAAGACATGATGTCTGGGCCTGGGTACAAACAATGCTGTATTTGTATAATGCAAGTGCGTCAAAGTCACACATAGAAGTCTAACTGCTTGCTCATTGCACCCTAACAGCAACACAGCGAGTTGTCCTGCCAGAGCTCGTGCAAGCTCTGGCAGGACAACTCAACCCCCACCACATACCTGCCAATGCCTGATACACCACCTCTGCCAGAGGTCCCAGCTGCACAGCCTGTTGCACCACCACTGCCAGCGGCCCCAGCCGTACAGCCTGCTGCTCCACCTCTGCCAGTGGGCTCAGTTGCACAGCCTGCTGCACCGCCACTGGCAGCGACCCCAGCCGCACAGCCTGCTGTTCCACCTCTGCCAGTGGCCCAGCCAAAGTTCACTTTCTATGCACCAATTCCACATCAGCCACTCCTCTATCCTGGCACCTCCTCTGATGAGGCTGAAGCTGTTTATGGAGGGGATTTCACTGATGCCTCACTGGATCACACGCCATATCCTACACTTACCTTCAGTCCCTCTACCTTGCACAGCCCTCCACACACACCTATGCCCAACATAAAGGAAATGGACACATGTATCCATTGTACTGAGGCTTGTCACACAGAGATGGTGGACATGGTCTGGAAGCAACTTGCAGAATCCAGGATGATGCAGGAGTGCATCTAGGCTAGCAGCCGACTGTGTGCACGTACCCTGGGCCGTACAACATCTGACCTGATACTTCTTTCTCAGAGGGTCGGTGGGGGCAACAAGGGGTTGTCTGCATTTGTAGAGTCCCTAACACATAACCTGCAGGCCACCGTGGAGTGCATCGGGGTACAGTGATCTGAAACCCCTGCAGTTTGAACCCCCAGCAAGCTCACAACAGGGCAGCCCAAAAGGCAAGGGCTGTGCCATCAAGAAGCAAAGGCATTGGCACTGTTGACATGCACATGAGACACTTTGATTTTAATGGTGTGTGGGGATAACGTGTGTGGGGAGGGAGAGGTGAGTGTGTGGGGAGTGAGTGGCGGGTATAGAGTGTTCTCTTTAGATTGGAGTTTAGAATCAATACATTCCATTCAACACTTGCAGCAATAAGTGGACAGTCCTTATTAATTTGTCAGAATGTATTGAGTGAGCGCATCAGATGCAGTAATGGGTAGTGCACAATGTAGGGACCCTCAGAAGTTGTCAAAGAGTTATTGTCAGACATTACGCCAATCCCTGGCATCCATGTGCCTGGCTGGTGCTGCCTTCGCCCTTGTCATCATCTCCACCCTCTGGGGGTGGCATGTCCATATCTGGGGGAAGGGGTATGTTGTGTCTGATGCAGATGTTATGTGACATTTCACAGACCAGAATTACCTGCCCCACCTTATCTGGCCTGTACATAAATGCACCCCCTGACCGGTGTAGGCATCTGAAACATGCCTTCAACAGTCCAAAGGTCTACTCTATGATTGCGCTAGTTCGCACATGCGTACGATTGTATGCCATCCAACCCTGCATCTGCGGATCTCTCAAAGGGGTCATCAGCAAAGGCAGCAGCGGATATCCAGAATCACCTGCAAGGGGGGAGAACAAAAGGTGAGCCATGTCATTCATGTTGCAGGACTCGTCTTACTCTATGCCCATCTGTGTCTGTTTTGTACATCATGCATCTTGGACCGTGGTATGTACATGCATCCTGATACGGCTGCTGTGTATCATCCATACTGTGCTGGATTCTGCTCCCTCGGATGGATGCTGGGGGTGGGACATGACATGCCATTGACTGGCCCTGCATGCGCATCTGCAGGGTCTGGTGTGGACATCACCATGCCTCTGCCATAACAGTAACTGCACACACTACATGACACCAGCACTGCGGTCTGGACATTGTTACGTTAAGACTTCTTATATCGCGCATGGTCGCCCGAAGGCATCACGTGACAGAATGCCATCTGGTGAGGGTGTGGGAGCCCTAACTTTGTTACAGTTAAAATAAAAAGATATGCAGAATTCCATTTCTTAAAGGGGAGTCTGCAAATCAAACCCTATTTTCATAAAGCTCCATATGAAAACCAGAGTGAAACCATGTTCCTTTGCTGCACCTGTCTGCAGACAACTGCAGTTTCTGCTCTTCAGTGGCACAAGGCAGGTTCAAAGTTCACATGTGTATTCCAGACAGCTGCTCTGACCCAAAGTCACTCCACCTAGAGGTGACATTTTCACTTCTGCACCTCTTATTCCAAGTGTAATATTTATTGTCGTATCTATCTTATGGCAGATTAATCTATAGAATTAAGCCATATCTAGTTATGTTTTGATGATAGATAAAAACACACAATTATTAAAGCCACATCAACCAATTAATGCAAGTGTCAGTTCGTTCTGTGACCCCAGCCAAGCTATGTCTGGGCAATATGTATGCATGACAGTCTGATTGTTTGTACTGCTTCCAGTGAGACAATAGGCCAGATGATTATTCCCCAGGCAAAAAGGGTAACATCTTTCATTGGGCCATGGGAGGTCCCATCAGGAGATCTCCTGGGAACTCTATTTTAAAGGGGCACTCCCATGACAAAAGCAAACTTCACACCAAATCTCCTTTGAAGTTACATGTCTGGGAAGGGGGCATACTTAAAGTAGCCAGAGAGGGAAAACTAGACCTGATAATGGGGTTCAGCATCTTGATTTTCTGTGGGGCTCTCTTTCCTTCCTGTCCTCTCAATTTCCTGTGTAACAAGGCACTGTAAGCTTCATGCAAGATGTCATGGGCCACTTCTTATAGCAACAGGGATTGGAACACTTACAGCAGGCTGTCTTCTGTCCAATCCCCAGTCTTGATTTATTTTTGTAAGGAAGGTGTCTCACACGTCTTCTTTGATTCAATCCTGTACACAAAGTAGAATGCATCTCTGGAACTGTATTGGGAGTGCAGTCCATTTCAAAGTCATATGCCATATAGATGAAGACATGTGTTATCCGAGGCAGATCAGAGCTCTGCCCCATAATCTTCCCCAGTTCACATTGATGGTGAAATGCTAAGGACCAAGGCATGCCACTCTATCAGCTGCCCTGGAACTAGGCTCCTCCCTGGACTGGGAAAATCAGAGTAAAAGGGACCCGCATTGTCCTGGAACAACTTGATAGGGACTTGCAGCTCGCCAATGTAGAAGCCTTTAACTCACTGCTTATTTAAGCACTGCCTTTAACCAACAAGACCTTCCCTAGACCCGACTTCAACCTCAACTTGAATCACTGGAAGCCAAAGGTAACATCATTGCAAAATTACTCTATAGCCTTTTAGACTCTTGAATTGAATTGCTTCGAACGCTGCATAAACCCATACAGAGCCTTGTCTCAGCCTTGTCTCTAATCCGACTATACACTGACTCCCTGCCTGGATCAACGCAATTCACCAAATATCGAACCCCGTTTGACTGCATGGACAGCACAGAGAAGCCAGTACGATGCTGTTGGACAACTGAAGATCAAGAACAAGCTACGGTTGAGACGCCCTATTCCCCTGGTCCACTTTCATGGACCTAGAAACTTTTAAGCTCATTTTGGTACCTTTTCTATAAAAAAACATAATATTTGAAGTGTCCTTTCTGCAATTGCTTCCCTGTTAACCCTTGATCAAGTACACAAAGTGATAATCTCTACATGTTCTGCATTTTCAGTGTTCATTTCACAGGGGTGTTGTTTTTCTTGTGTTGTCTAGATAGTTACTTGTATTTTTGTTTAATTAAAGTGTATATATTTGGAAATGTCTGGTGGTGATATGTTCAGTACTTTGGTTAAGTGCGAATATGTACTGAGCTTTCTCTGAGAGAGAGTTATTCTCATTAAACAATGTATTATTATTATTATTATTATTATTATTATTATTAATATCATTATTACAGAATTTATTGAGTTCAGACCTACCTTCGGGAAGCAATAGAGCACTTTACAATCATTTTATGTACTACAATATGTTCAATGGGTTTTGTCAAGAAAGAATCTTTGATATGGGTCTGAAATTGCTGTGATATTTGTTGTATTTTATCGCAGTTTCTTCAGTAGAGGTTTTACAGTGCATTTTTCATGTTTCACGACATATTCTTGATGTTAGAGAGGAAAAGAAGTCCTGAGAAATCTTCTGAATAAGGCTTTGACTTTGTGATTTTTGGCAGGAGATGATCAAAAAGTTTGACGATGCTTGGAATTTATCTCTGGAGTCAACCGCTTCTGTCTAGCTCAGTCAAGCTTGCTAGGAATTGTTTTGACTTGAGCCATCACATCTATGTCGGATCAGACGAGTTGCCAAATTCAAAAGAAGTCTGATTAACAGTCTGTCATTATTTCTCTCATTATGGCTTTCAAGAGCATACTTTCATTTTTGTTGTAGCCTCGCTGACATGATCATCAACAAAAGGAAAAGTCTCCATCATTCAAGCTAAACATACACTTCTTGCAGTAGCTGTTGCAATATCAGAATGAAGATCCATGCAGGCGCCAGTGATCAACTCAGTGGATGTTGTAACTCTAAGCTCTTCAGAAAGCCATTTCCAAAGGTTTCTGACTGTCAGCAAGCTCTCGGGTACATAGAAGACACGAGTTACTGGCCAATGTAATTATAGTAAGATAAGCTCAGACCCATTTTAAAATGGTCTGTCAGGTATTCCGGACCCTTGAACCTGCACACAGTCATGGGCACGCAGGATATAGATGCATCTCGCATGGTAGGAGGGCCATTGGTGTAATTAAGAGGTAAGAGAGGAATACAGCCTTAACCCCTGCATTGTAGTCGAGATGTATCTGGGAATACCCAGGTCCATAAGACCAAGTATTTAAACCTCCAGACTGTTTGGCGTGGACACCTGATTGTCTCCAAAGGAAGAATTGGGATGCAAGGAGCAAGGGGAACATGAGGCTAGGGCCCTGAGGAGAGGGAACCAAACTATCTGATGCCTTTCAGTCAGCACCAGGATGATGATGCATTTCTCTTGAAAAATCTTCCAGATCACGCTACCTAACAGAGGAGAAGTGGAAAAGAAAACGAAGACTCTCCTGGCCAACATGAACATATTCCTAGGCCTTGCTGGAGATGCCCACAGCAGGGTAGTAAAGAATTTACCTCCATGGAAACAAGATGTATCCAATCCGCTGAAATGTCTAGGGTTCCAGACATTAATCGACTGACAATGGAAAACTCCTGCTCAGATCAACCACTGACAGGTTTTATTTCCTGAAAAAACATGCCACTCGTAAATCCAATAGGTGACAGTAAACCCAATCAAAGACACAAGAGGATATCACATTGAGGTGAGATAATCTCAGGCCTCTTTGTCAGTTGATGTCTCTCTTGATGTCCAGATTATCTGTCCTCATCAACACACCCATGCCTGCCACCTCCATCTGTAAATCTTCCAGAGCTATCCAGAACACAGTCATGTGTCTCCTGTTTGAAGACTGCTCTGCCTTGGTCCTGCACCAGCACCTGTGGACTGTTAGATCAACCAGAGGTGCCCACCAGCCACTGAAACTGTCTTTTTTTTCAAAAGTGATACCTTTTGTATGGCACTTGAAAGAGTAGCTCATGTGACAAGGATGCTGCACTTAATCAGGTCCATGAGGGCGACCAAGCTAAAGTTTTTGCAGTTGTCAAGGGTGCTGCACCTAGTCAAGTCCATAAGGGCGATAAAGTTATGTTTTTTTAGGCAATTGTAGAAAGTGCTCGCTTCATGTTATACAGGTGGTGGCAGAATGCCACCTTATGGTGAAGAGGGGTCTTGAAGGTAGCAACCTAATGATAGCCAGAGGCATGCAGAATACAAAAACCATAAGTTATCAATCCAGATGTATCAGAATGAGGACAAATTTACCAATTCTAGGTTTTCACTTGATTATAACCATTTTTATTTCCACTTGCACCCACACCGTTGGATTTGCCAAAGGGGCGGCCTCACTCTGCTTTCCCATAGAACTCAAATGAAACACTGAACAACACCTATGTCATAAGAATGGAGCTACCTTTCACGACAAAAATTAAAACCATAGCTGTACACATAACTGTCTATCCTCTTACACCCCCCTGCATATTTCCCTAGTGTACCTCTCTCCATCTATACACATACATCTCTGCATCCATACACATACCAATTAGTCGTGGGTGGCTAGCAGGGACTTGTCCAAGCCCTCATAACCTTCAATGGCTATTATGCACGCATGTATACTAGTACCTCCTAACTTTCCCAGACATTTGACATTGGTCCCTCCAAGGGATTTCAACCTACAGAGGTTGGTGTAAAGAATGCAGGGGATATATGTAATCCTGCCCTCTATATGGCATAGTAGAGGCACAGAGCACCCCAGCTAAGGTTCTCCATAAGGTAGCTATGGATGAGCAACCAAGGCCTAAGCTCTCAGAAGGTGATGCAGGCTGGTGCTTAAGTACAGTGTAGTCCCCAAGCCACCCCCACACACAAAGGAATGTCCACACACTATGTTTTGTGCTAACACAGTTCTTTATATAAATAAGGTGCAAGATGTAAATAAAAATCAATCAATAACACACTTTGTACTTTGGCAAATCTAACATGGCAAATATATACAATGTCTATGTGGTACCACACTTAGTTATTGACTCCTTTAAAATTCACCAACTGCTGACAGTTCTAATGGCATACAAATCAAACAGCAATGTGTATCAGCAAAGGACATAGGAAGGAAGACACGTTAGGTTAAACAATGGCCGAATGGTTCTCTTGCTACTAAGGCACAGTTCTTTGTGAGGCTCCCTCCACCTAGGCAACCTGTAATAAAGTGTATTAACAAGCCCAGTCCATTAATGTTGAAATAGTCTTGTTTCCTAGTCAAATATGTTCCACTACCCCAATGTACCTGATTTTAGCAGAGTTTCTTTGACGGTCTGTCCACGGATCCCTCGTGGTTGGACTCCCTTTAAAGCAGGAGCCACAGGGCGTAAAGAGTCCTTGAAGAAGAGTTTGGTGGTGGAAAGAATACTTGATGAAGAACATAGGCCTGGCAGTGGGCGTTGGTTGTCAGCATTGGCATCAGTGTTGATGATCGGAACTCGACCAAGGCTGGATTTCAGAATCTTCACTTGTCAGCGTGTTTGTGGACTTTGGGTGGCAGGAAACCCACCCGCGAATTCTCCTTGGTTGTCAACAACCTCGAATCTCTCTGGTGGGACAAAGCAGTCGACTGTGATGGCAGGGGAGCCCTTCATTCAATGTTCTTAGTCAAATGTGGAGCTTTGCGGCTCGTGTCGTCGAGCAGCACAGTGTCAAGCTGCCCCTGCTTCTATGCAACACGACTAGACTGGCTTCCAGCGGTTTAAAAAAAAATCCTCCGAACCCTGGTCGACATCAATGGACTTCAATGTCCCGGGGCTTCACTTCAATATTTATTGGTGGACCCCGTCTCCGGTCGACAGCCTTTTCGGACTGGCTTCCAGGTTGCCTCGATGAAGATCCGCATCTGCAAAATGTTCCCTCGTAACTTCGGGAGAGGTCTCATAGACAGGTCCTCTCTCGGATCAGTCCTCGGCAGACTCAACAGCTTTTAGACTGGGTAGAAGGAAAACAGAAGCAATTCTTCTTCCAGCTGGGCTTCAAGTTTAAGTAGCTTCAGGTTTAACTTCCGCTTCTGAACAAATTGGGAAGTGAGAGGTTCCCAGATATACAATATGATATGATCGTTTATTTGTATCGCGCTCATACACAAGTATTTTAGAGCGCAACGAGGAAAGGGAGGGGAACACAGGAGGACAAAAACAAACAATCTTACTAGGCCCAGTGACATTGAGAATGCACAAGTGCAGAGTAGAGGGAAGGGGGAAAGTGCAAGGGAGAGAGGAGGAATGGAAAGTGCTGAGCAAGGGACAACAACAAAAACAAAAAGGTAGTCCAGCCAGCAAGGTGGCAAGTGCAGGATTAAAGCACAGACAAAGGGTGTCTGATAAGTGCAGGTAAGGGGGCTGGAGGGTTACAGATACAGGCCCAAGTGCAAGGGTTGCCGGGAGGCAGTGTGGGTGTGAGTCACATTTGGCATGGACCTGGGTACACACCTGTCCCTCATTCACAATGCTGAGCCAAGCTCAGTCAGCCAATCCGACAGAAGGGAATTCATGCAGCCAGGCAGCCAATCAGGCTCACAGTGAATTCAGGCCATTCACTTCCACCTAGACACCCATAACAAGGAATGTGGGTTGGGGCAAGCACCCAGCCTTTCAGCGCACCACACTGCATTCATGTCATTGTTGGGCCGGGCTGTGATGTTCATTTTGTCAAACACACAGAAACCAGACACCCATAACATGGAATGCATATTGGTCACACACTCCATCCACCCAGGTCCCACCCCAAGGGTGTACCCACAACATACTTTCACTGAGAAGGCTCAGCAAGTCTGGCATGGACTTACCCACAATAACATATAGGCTTCTTCCACCAAACAGCCAGTCAGGGGAAGGGACAGAGTCAGGGCTTCCATGGACTTTGGCAAAAAACAAGGTAACAGGTAATAGAAACCAAGATACCACAGGGGCCACCTCGCTTTCTATCAGGAATAGACTGATTCCTATGGCAGGGCCTGGGTATCCCAAAATGGAGGATACTCAGAGCACCTGTTAAATTCAGCATGGAGCTGCCACCAGCCTTGCCCTGCTCCGTGGGCCACACACAGGTGACCAAAGACATACACTAGGAGTACAGGGTTTTAACCCCACCTATGGGTGCCATAAGGGTATCTCAAAAGTCTATGTTCACCATAACCAAAAAGAGGAAGAGCTGCACTGCCAGGAGTGCCACATAGACTCCTGTGCAGAAAATACACAGAACACACATGATAAGGAAGTACAGGACAAGGACATGGAGGCCCTATCCCTCCAATGCATTTCCAGCATCACAGTTGGGACCATACCCATGGTAAAAGGCGCTATACAAATGATGAAATGAAAGTAAATGAAACTCAATGATCCAACTGAATGCCCATACAAAAATTCTACAACTTCCTCCACTCTATAAAGAGACCCTGGAATGGCCTATGATACTGTGATTGACTGTCGCTATTCAGTGAAACTTCCTCTCAATATTGATACAGAAATGCACCCTGATTAACTTATGATCCTGGCTGTGGAGCAGGAACAAGTTCCTGAAGTTGATTATGAAACCCTGTGACTGGAGTATTGAGCACCCCTGGCTATTCACTGAGCATGTACCTGTCTTGAGGAGGCTTGCACCAATCAATCATCCAGATAAGGGTGAGCAATAATCCTATATCATGGAGGAGACCTCCAATAACGGCTAAGAGATTGGTGGAAATTTTAGGGGTCAATAACACGTTGAAGGATAGTATGCAGAACTAGAAGATCTGCTGCTCCACTGCATAACATACACATGATTGATGGCATTTACATTTAGGAACATGGAGGTGAACATTCTTTAGATGTTTGGCCATCAGTTACTCTCCTCTAGGTATGGCTGCATTTAACTTCTGTAGAATCTGCATGTGGAATGCCCTGTAAGTAATTTGGCAGTGTGGCTTCTTCAGGTTTAGGAGAGGACAATACCCCACATATCGTTTTTGAACTTGAGAATATTTGGAATACTAGCAGGTATACCCGTGCCTCGCACATTAATTCCTACTTCAGTCCTAGCTTGAAGTTAAGTTAATGAACTAAACCAATGCTTCTGTGTAGACAATGGGTCTCATTACAAATCAGGCGGTCCGGAAATAACGGTGGCGGTAAACCCGCCGCCACCATTGTTTCCGGACCACCTGATCCCGACTCCTGCAGGCGGGAGGTGATGGTCCCGCCAGGTTTGACCTGGCGGGTTTAACACCGCCCGCCTGCAGGCGGACGAGGAAACACCGGCAGCATTACGAGATGCTGTTGGTGTTTCCATGATCCCCATTCCCATTGAATCCCATTGGACTCAATGGGAATGGGGATTAACACCATTCCGCCTCCGTGATTCCTGGGAAACTGGGGTTGTAATGCCCCGGTAATTCCGGGAATCACGGAGGTGGAATGGTAATACGAGTCCAGCAGTAACAAGGCGGTTTTACCGCCTCGGTTAACGCCGGACTCGTAATGAGACCCAATATTGCTAATATTTCCCATTGAAACTAGTGTGAACACATTGGGCCTCATTACGACCCTTGCGGTCCCGTGATGAAGGGTGCCGGTACGGGACCGCCACCCTTCATTACGGGAGTGCTGATTACGAGGTTCCCTTTGCGGGACTCGGAACAGACGTCTTGTAAAACCAGACGTCCTTTCCGGGTCCCGCGAGGAGGAGAGGGAGGTAATAACAGGCCATTTGTAATGTGCCCGTTATTACCTCCCTCCCCATTCCCATTGAGCCCTATGGGGGCTCAAATGGGAATGGGAATGGTTCCTTCAAGGAGGAATTACCGGGTCCCCCAATGTTGGAATGACCCGGTTATTCCTCATTGAAGGAACCCTTTAATGGAGCCCGGTTTGGAAGCAGCCATGGTGCTAATAGCACCATGCTACCGCCAAACTCGTAATGAGGCCCATTTTCTTTCTAACTCTGGAGCAAGCCACATAAGCTGACCATGAAAAAGCATGATTCCTGTCAATCGATTCCAGCTACTTTCAGTTGGAGTGGTGAGATTTCGCAGCAACATCATTGCTGTCCCGATCTACAGCCGATGCAGCCGCGACCCCAACATAAGAGGCGTAGGTGTAGGGCTGAAGCGTGTAAGCTTGAAGTGCCGTACAAGTACGTGTACGGCTGGATCATGTAAGCTTTTTCTGTTGAGATGACATACATTCATCAACTTCTTCGGGAATCGAAGTTCCTGTAATTATCATGAGACGTTTGCCACAATGTGATGGACAACATCATTGAGGACTCTATTGAAGAGACATTAATCATTTCCTGTCACCCGCATTACTACAAAAACACTGTTTTGTGTCGCCATATGACTTCAAAAGTGAGTACCGCTAATATCAGCTAGAATGCTGATAGCGTGGAAAGTTTGGAAAAATGAACTGCTGAAGTTTTCATGAACTGCTGAACTTGAAAAAATGACTGTAGAACTATGGAAGAACTATGGCACAGAGAGCCATATGGCAGGGGTAAGCATTGCAGACCACTTAAAAAATGGTTAAAAAAAATAGAAAATGTAGATTTTATACTTTTTACATTGTCTACACCATGGAACCTACCCACATGCCAAATTTCAGGTTTGTGGCATGTTGGGAAGTATGCTGAGAATTTTGAACAGACCCAGACAAATATCCAGCATTTGTGGGAGGATCACCTGGATGAGGGGTCCTCTGGGAGTGGAAATGGGATAATGAAGGTTGAGACACTGTACCCCCTTCCCTATAACACCTTTTCCCCATCCTACCAGGTAGGATATTTAGGAACTCAAACCCCTCCTCATCCCGACACGGACACTCTCTCAAAGACAACTCACTGTGAGCGATAACAGAACTATCCCCCATTCTGGACAGTATTTTTCTGGATTTTCCTAAACTTACTAGTGAAAACCACAATCCCCATAATTCATCCCCTCTGTTTGATTCCAAAGTCTCTGAGACAAGCAGGAGAGAGATTGGGAGGATGAAGATTACCAACAGGGAACCACAGACACAGAAAACAGACTCCCCCCTTTCTACTGCAGACTGTCCCATTAATGAGGCCAGGCTACATCAGTCCTCACTCATTAATTACTTGCACCTGACTCCACTTGTATCTCCGAGACAGCATAAAAGGCAGAGCAGGAAAGCACACTTTGAGCGAGTTGGTGATGCTGTAAGAGAGAAGGAGAAAGCCCGAGTGAGCTGCAGAACCCCTGGAAGACCTGGAGGAGGAGAAAACTGCCAAAACACTGGCCCTGCTATTTGAGAGGAGGCTGCAGTGAGGAGGACAGAGCTGTACTTCCAGAAGGCAAGACCAGGGCAGCTGGGGGTTGCCTGGGGGAACCTACAGTGGAACTCTTCCCCTGGGGCCGACTGGACAAACCCAAGTACACGAGGGGCAGGATGTAAGACCCTGACCTCATTGAAACATACCGCTTGTGAATCCTACAGCTCCCAACACATGCAAGCCATTTTGGGGAGCTGTGAAGTGGGAGCAAAATGATCACAAGTGCATTCTGGGACTCGGAGTCCAAAAACATACTTTTGAAAATTGTGAACTTTGTGAGAAGTGTCTGAGCCCGGCAGAGGGAGGACCCTGTGAACATTGTGGGAGGAGTCCGAGTCCGGTAGAGAGAGGCCTTGTGAACTTGTGTGAGAGAAACAGGCACCAGAGATAGAATGGTCCGGCGCCACATGTGCGTTCATTCGAAGGTCTCTGGCTTGTGCCCCCTCTCCCGAACCAGAAGAACAAACAAGTATAAAGAGGCCTTAGGGGAGGCCAGCGTGAGGTGTCAAGGTTGTCATATGAGGGTCACACCAAATCCCTTGTACAGTCAACAGTCTTTGACATATTGTGGAGACAAACGCGAACCCGATTGAAGGACGCCTGCGAGTTGGGGTGAACCCTTACACACCTTAGAGCACAGTGATGAACGAACTGTGAGAAAACCCAACTGAGGGCTTTAGAGAGAGCCTGACTGAAGGCTTGAGGGAAGGCCTGACTGGGGGCTGAGACCTGGACTTAGATAAAGGGAAGAACCTAGGGGTCTAGAATGACTTTTTGTTGAAATGTGAACTGTGGCAAATGTGAACCTCACAGACTGATGCTGAGAGAAGCCTAGTGGCAGGGAACTCCTGCTTTCTGATCATATTTTGAAATTGTGAACTATGGAAAGTGTGAACCCGACTGAGGGAATTGCGAAACTGGCGTTTGAGCCCAGCTGAGGGGAACACTGTGCGAACTGTGATATTGTGAAGCACGCCCTTGCCATAGAATAACAGAGTGACTAAGTGAGATATGATCGCCCTTCGGAAGCCTCTATTTAAATTGGCAAGTCCTTTGAGAGACTAACGCTGAAAGAAGGATCAGAGCTTGGCTGATGTTGATCCTAGGGTGAAGAGTAATCACCCGACGTGAAGGTTACCAGAAGGAACTGTTTGTTTTGTTGTTTTTGGCATATCAGGCCCTCTGAAGCAATAGACCTTGCATGAGAAGAGACTTGGGCAGAGAAGGCCTTGATATAGAGAAAAGGAACTGTAAGCTTGTGCCGGAGAAGCCCAGGAGTGTGCTGTGCTCAAGAGTCCTGCCTTGTCCCATGCTAAAATCATGGGGAAGGGAGACCCCGGCCATAATATCCTGACTTATCATTTTGTGAACACTTTTTTCTTTTCTTGTGAATGTTATCACACACCATTTTGTAGCATAGCGGTAAGGATTGGCAATAGGTATTTCTTTTTTAGAAAAAGCCATTTCTATATGACTAGACTCCACTTGGACGGTATTATTATTTGATGGTCATAGCTTGCTCCCATCTTCAATTTAGGTTTAGTTTAACTCACCCATTTTACAGTTCAATAAACACCCTTGAACTGTGATCACTTGTGCCCGTCTTGCTTTGATAACATGCCTTCCTTACCCAACGCACATGCCAATTTTCAGGTGTGCATCATGTTGGGAAGTATTCTGAACATTTTCGAGCATACACACACACATATCCACAAATCTCCCTTTTATATTTATTGTATTTATGTATTGTACATTTGTATGGTGCCTCTATACAAGTATTTCCGGGCGCCACAAGACAAGTTGGGGTGGGTGGGGAACATGAGAAAGAAGTAGAATAACAAACGGTTATATTGGCCTTGTGACAATCCTACAGTGCAACTGCAAAACAAGGTGGTAAGTGCTAGGGGACAAGGTAGAAGGAGAAGCACAGAAATGTGGTGCACAAAGGGAGGACATGTGGCCAAGTGCTGGGGGGTCAAGGCTGCAAGTGCCAGAGGAACAGAGAGGGAAGGGAGAATGAGTGCAGTGGACGGGGCAACCACATTAGGTCTAGTCCACGGAAGGGAGCCCTGAGTGCAAGTGCTGGCAAGGGATGCTGGGGGGACTGCTAGGGGGAGTGGTCTGGCCCCTTTGCGACTCTGAAGGGACCAGGTCCCAATCGCAGCAGTAGAGGGAGCATTAGCAAGAAAGGCAGAGAGGGAAGGAAGAGGAGAAAAGAAACATCTTTAGATGTTTTGGAACTTAAGAAGATCCAGCTCAAGTCTGAGGGTGTCAGGGAGGCTGTTCCTGATGGAGGAAGCAGCCGAGGAGAGGGATCTACCTTGCACTCTCTGATTGGAGAAACATTTGAACTGCAGAGAGTTGGAGCCAGAGTACTGAATGACTCTGAAATGGAGGGAAAATTGGATGTAGAGAGGTCCCAGGACCCAGACAGCCTTGTGGATGATGCAAAGGGTCTTGAAATTGATCCTTGTGGTCACCAGGAGCCAGTGGAGATATTTTAGGGCTGGAGATATGAGGCCCTTGGGCTTGAGGCAAAGGATAAGTCTCACAGTCCTATTCTGGATTAGTTGAAGGGTGTGAAGGGAGGAAAGACGCAGATTGAGGAAGAGACTGTTGCTGTAGTCCAGCCTAGAGAGAACCAGGGCTATAAAGACTTTGAGCTTCTGGGGCAAGGTGAGGAAAGGTATGATTCCCATGAGGAGGTGAAGCTGAAAGTTGTACATCTTGGCAAGGTATGTGATTTGTGGAGAGAAAGAGAGAAAGGAGTCCGCAATCATGTTATGAGTGATTACAAAGCAGAGTGTCATAGGTTAGAGAAGGGTCATTTTCCCAAGAGATAATGGCCCATCCCGGGATATACAAGGTTTTTAGAACATAGTGGTAGCAAAAACACAAGTTTGGTGTTTGGTGGTGAAAAAATATGCTACTTTAATAATAAGTTAAGTAAACAGACAAACTAAGTTGGTAAACTAAATGTGTTTTTATTTTTTAGTATTTAAATAGCAAGTGTGATGAATCTGAGGATATCGTCCATTTTCCTCTTGGGGGAGACCTTTCCCAGAGGGCCAGGGGGGATGTCCACAGTGCAATAATTGCCCTGGGGACATGGTGCAGCAGGAGGATCACCTAGTAGGGAAGGCCCTTATGGGACTGGGGACGATACTCCTGCAGAAAGTCCTTTAACCCCTTTCAGGAATTAAAATCCCCTCCCATCTGCCCTGGTGTGACTGATGTGTTTTATTATTAAACCAATCCTAGTAATTCATACATTCAGAGTAAAGAGCAAACCAGAATTGACTTATTATATGTGAAACCATGTACTGAGACAAGGGAGAGTACTGCGAGGATGAAGTTCACTCCATTAAACCGAAGCGAGCAGTCTAGTTCTTTTGGAAATGTCATTGGTTCAGAAGAATTTACTTTCTCAATCTGTGAGTTTAAATGTAGTACAGCTGAGAGGCAGAGAAATATCTGTTTGAGTAGCTGTGACCGGAGAAACAAAGTTGTCAGCTGGAGAGGGAGCAGAGAGACGCAAGACCACCACAGAGACAAGACGCAGTCTTCTGGGGAAGGAAAGAGAATGGACGTAGCATAGATGCGCGCTACTCCTAAGCTCACTTACCAAATAGACACAAGAGCGTCTTACCGTGTCCACAGCAACGCTGAGGTGAGTATTCGACCCCAAGATGGACGCTGCATGCCGCGAATGAGAAACTGAAGTGCGAACAAGCCAGAAGGCTACCGCAGCGTCAGGATGGGATCACACAGCCCAGAGGACACAAACTGAGAACAAAGGTACACAGGCTGGTGGGAACTAAGAGGAGGTCCAGGGAAGCTGAGGAAATCACTGAAGGCACGAATAAGGACCACAGAATATTTTGGTCCAAAACATCGAGAGAAATACTGAAAACCAAGGGAGTAGTTTCCCCAATCAATGATGAATATATGTCAAAGGAATGCATGACAAGTAAATGCAAGCTAAAAGACAGGATACAAGAGAAGTGTGATGAATCTGAGGCTATTGTCCCTTCTACGCTAGGGGGAGACCTTACCCAGAGGGCCACAGTGCAATAATTGGTGTGCAGCAGGAGGATCACCTGGAAGGGAAGGCCCTTATGGGTCTGGGGATGATCATCTTCACGGCATGCAGTATAATCCTGCTGAAAGTCCTTTAATCCATTTTCTGGAATTAAAATCCCCTCCCATCTGCCCTGATGCGACTGATATGTTTTATTGTGAAACCAATCCAACTAATTCATACGTGCAGAGTAAAGAGCAAACCACAAATAAACATGGCATGGATGCAAGACAAAGTCAATGCCATGCAATCCTTTTCTCAGGAGGTGCAGGCATTAAAAGCAGAGAACACATCCTTATGCCAGATAACGGTGGCCCGGGAGACATTGGAGTTCGAACCTCCAGCTCCTTCTCCAAGCATGAAAACATACAACGGTAACCCTAAAAAGTTACAAGAATTCCTCAACCCCTGCTCAGTCTATTTTGCCTTTCGTCCTCTGTCATTTTGATCTGATAGAGCACAAATTTGATTTATTGTGTCCAATTTAACAAAGAGTGCCTTGGCCTGGGATATGAATTTGGTTGCAGCTGACAGTCCAGCCACCAGAGAATTTGCTGCATTTTTACGATTATTCAGAGATATGTTTGGTAGACCTGAATTAATGTAGACAGCACAAGAATCACTCTTAGATATCGCCCAAGGATCCAGTGATGTTATGTCCTACATCACCAAGTTTAAGCACATCGCTGCAGAGACTGGTTAGCCTGAGTCTGCCCAGTTCACACTCTTTTGAATGGGACCTAACAACGAGTTAAAAGATGAATTGACACATGTACCCATCCTGAGTCGTTGTCTAATCTGATCTCGCTCATCATCCAAATCAAATATCCCATGCAAGAAAGAAGGTCTGAAAAAGCAACTATCACATTGGCAGCGATTCCCTGTTGAGGACAATTGCTCTACAGAAGTGGAACCTATGCAGGTGGATCTTCCTGAGGGCCCTTAATGGTGTGGGATGTATTTACCCATGCATCCTAGCCCTACCTCAAAACTGTGCAGTACTGACATGAAAACATCATGATGACCAGAGCCTCCCAGAAAATGCACCGGGAAATGCAAGAAGAATAGGCTGCCACCCATTTTTGCCGATGTTATGGGCACAGAAGGACGCTGCATAAAACCACCATTGGACTACCCGCACAGTAGTCTGAAACCATTGTTTTGACCCATGTGGAATCATTAGACGGGGTAAATATGGGGATTAAGCTGTCGCTGCCCATCATTTTGCCCCAGAACAAAAATAAATAATTGGAGTGGGTAAAGATGGGGATGCGCTGTCGCCGCCCATCATTTCATCCCAGAATCCAGGACAGCTGCGCAGTTGTGCGCACACCAAAATGGTTACCTACAGAGACATGGCTAAATTCAGCTACACCATGTATATGTAATTTTAAACAAATGTGTACCTGTGCAAATATGTTTTTAGGTCAGATATAGATTGTGTATAAAGTTGACAGGGGTGGGTTCTCTGTATCCTAAACAGACCTCATCATGATGACACTTCATTTCATTCCCCCAATCAAGTAAGGAATGAAAATTTGACCAATGACGGGTGAGAGGGGCAAGGCTAGTGATGCTGCACACACACACCCACTCTCAAGAAATAGATAAAAGCAGAGAGACAGGATAGATAGAGGATTCAATTTCATCTGCCGCTGGAAGCCCTGCCGGAAAAATCCATACTTACCTCCATCAAACTCCAGAAAGCCAAACTAGAGACTTCAATCTATCCAGAGCAGAGACCAGACCAGAGAGAAAGCAGTGCTGTGCCTAGCAGAGACCAGACCAGAGAGAAAGCAGTGCTGTGCCTAGCAGAGACCAGACCAGAGAGAAAGCAGTGCTGTGCTTAGCAGAGACCAGACCAGGCGCTGTGAGCAGAACCCGGAAAGACCTGACCAGACTGTTGACCAGATCGTGACAAAGCCGCTTTCCTGTTCAAAATCTCTTGTGAGTACTTAGCAAAACTCAGAACACATCTCTTAGTTTAAATTCATCTAATTCAATCTATTTAACCTAAGTAGAACTGCCTCCTAGCTGTCACCTGTCATTTCTAGTAAAATTTGTCATTTTGAAAAAGTGTGCGTTTAAAATTTACAAAACCAAAAACGACCTTTACTAAATTGCTCATATCTCCGCAACCGTTTGGGCTAGAGACTTGCAATAACTTTTATTTGAAAGCTTAGAATCTTAGCTTTGAATCGCACCTAGAACCGCATTCCTACCCCTTATAGTTTTACCGCAATCGCGGAACACGCATCCGCGAATTTTACCGCGATTTGCAATTTCTTCACATGTAAAAACTGCTGCTGTTTGCTTTCCATTTGCCAGAAATTCGTTTAACCTGCTAATCATTCCTGCATCATTGCTAGTGTGAGCCTGGACTAATATTAACTAGATACCACTCACCCTGAACCTCTGAAAGGGAATTAAAAGCGTTTCCAGCATATTTTTTAATTCATTGCCAGCACATATCAAAGCAATTTGGGCCTGTGTTTTCAAACTTCTGTAGTCTAAGCTTGCTGGGATTGAACTGAATCACATTTGATTGCATTTCTGAGAACTGTGTGTTTCCTTCCATTTCCTTGCCTTGCATCAAGGGGGGGGAGGGAATTGCCAGAGAAAAGTGATTACATTGTTTTGTTGAAATCATATTGAGTATTTCTATACTGCATTTCATTCATTCAACCTTGCATCCATTTGAACTCTATAAAGCATTTTGTACCACCTTCTTCTTTTGTTCCTATTTACCAGTGTGCTACCTTATCCATTTCATCTCAACTCCTTAGTAATTATAAAGAAGTGTGCTAGTGCCAGATTCTCCGTTGTTGATCTTTATCATATCAGATTAAGTGTGCTATTCAATTATTAATTTATTATAAAGCGTGATATATATATCTATTTTAAATTATCAAATAAACCTTTTAAACTTGCAAAACAGAACTACTTCTTGGCTCAGTGGGGTCAGGGGGATTCCAAGAGAGGGGTGTTATATAGGGGTAGTTATCCAGAACGCATGAACTGGACCTAAAGATATATCAATAAGGGTTTTCATTCAGTATCATAGACTAGGCGTTGACTTAGCTGTAGTGTTGAATTGAATCCTCTTACAAATTGGGGGCTTGAGCCGAGACGTTGGGTTAGATTTACCACTTGTGCAGCTTAATACAGTGTGCTAACTGACGGGATACATACATCCGGTCGGATCACCACGCTGCATTACGCTGTGAAGCATTCCTCAAAAGGGACACTCCAAGAAAAGTTCTGTTCTGCAAAAATAAAATACAAACTTCTGTAAGTCAGGACAGAGATCAATCTCTAGAATGACGACCTTAGTAGACATGAAAATAGCCAGAGAGCACCTCTTGCATAAGCTATTTGTGAGAGGTGAATGGACCGAACAGGGCCAGGATGTGTGGTTGCAGGCCATCACGCAACAGGTCACTGAAACAGGGTCAGATATATATAGAGATCAGGGTCCATTACATGTGGCCCTGAGTGAACTATACATGGCCCCTAAGGCCAAAGATGAACACGACAAGATTGTTAGGATAGCGGCATACCTGTACCTATATATGGGAGCCATACAGGATAAATGTGCTGAAGGCCATGATCTGGCAAAAAGGCAACAGATGGCGTTAGAGAAGGCCCAATCTGATCTGGACTCTTCTGAGCAGAGGCTGCAGAGGAGCCAGGAGGCAGAAAATGATAGTAGGCAATATATCATTAAAATAAAAGAGGATATGGATGTGCTGCAAAAGGAAAAGTCAGAACAGGATACCAGATTTCTGGCCCTGCAGAAGGAGCACCAAGACAGTTTGGACTCCTTACTGCAGAGCCAGAAAAAGCTGGAGCAACAATTAGACTTTAACAGGGCATGCACGGAGCAGGTAGCCACCCTGCAAAGTCATCTAGATAGAGTGAAGGTAGAGAGCAACAAGCTGATCTTGAAAGACCTGGATACCCAGGCAGAGTTTGATGAGGAGCGCCAAAAAGCTGGTGCCCTTCAACGGCAAAGGGACGACCTGGCGGCACAAATGCAGGCTCTTAGTCAGGAAAGAGACGCCTTAGGCCAGGAAGTCTGCCATTTAAAAAGAAAAATGGAAGAAAATCACCTGGCCCACCAGGGACTGGGTGATCTCCAAAAAGAACACCAGAACTTGTTAGAGCACACCAGGAGGGTGGAGGATGCTCTAGCAAGAAAGGAGCAGGCCAATAGGGACACAGCTCAGGAGGTAACCCTCCTGCAGCAAAGACTGGCCCAGTTCTCCAGGACCAACCAGGAAGCACAGAGGGAAAACGAGGCCCTCTGTGAACACAATGATAGGCTCCAACAACAGGTAGCGATGCAGGAGAGACTGATAGAATCCAGTAAGGCCTTAACTGAAGAACTGAAGGCACAAATGCAGGCTCTTGCATTGCAACAGGGAGCAGGGGCGGATAGAGATGAGGTTCGCTGGGAAAGGGAAACTCCGGAGCATAACCTCAGGAGCCCTAGTACCAGAGGCCCTCATACCTCTCAGTCCCTGGACTCTGCCACCCCCATGTTCCCTGGCGCACATGAGCACAGGGCCACAGGGATGGCAGATTACTATCCAGCTAAGAGTATGGGGCTCATAGGCCAGAACCACTCAGGAATGGAGGGGTGGGCATCCGGGTATGGGCACCCAAGTACAGTACAGTTCAATGGGGAACCCCAGGAGAGTAGGCCCATTAAGGGCATCCTGAAAACCTCTGCCCAGTTAGGTCAGTGGAGGGGGTACCCATCAAATCCTGGCCGCAAGGAGGAATCTGAAGACTCCTCTGAACTGCGCAGGGCACAGGAGACCAGGTCCCCACATTCTGCCAGCCATTCCCAGGCTCGCAGAATCCGGGAAAACCTGGAAGAACAGACGGGAACCTCTGGGAGCAGTGCCTCTGAGTCAGAGGAAGAATGGACAAGGGTTACCCGAACCAAAAAGGCCAATAAGGCAAAAAGGGCCTTGCTCAAGGACCCCTTAAAGCAGATTAAGGCGATCAGGAGCGTCATCACGCCTTACCATAAGAACGCTAAGTATTCTGTTTGGGAGCACTTAGAGTTGTTTGAACAAATGATGGAGACTTTCCATTTGAAGGACAGCCAAAGCTGTATTCAATATGTAAAGTGGACATTCTCCCCGGAATACTCCAGTTTCTTTGCGGGGCTGGAGGACCAAAATCATTTAAGATGGTCCACCTATAAGGCGGTCATCCTGAAACATTTTTCTGTTCACAGAAATCCTCAAGAGGCTCGCAAGGCAGCCTACAATTTGCAATGTGGGGAGGATCAGGCCCCACAAGAATTTGTGCAGGAGTTAAAGCGGGCTTTTGCACAGACCACAAGAAGGGTGCGCACGGATAGCCGTGAATTTATCAACACGTTTTTCCATGCCTTGCCCAAATATATCATGACCCAGCTCGTGAGGGATTTTCACGAGAAAAGATCTTTAGACTGGGTCATTGAACAGGCTACCCGCATCTATGAGGTGCAGAAGCCCATAGAAAATAAAAGCAATGCCCAGAAAAACCCCAAAGCCAACAGCACCCCTGCTGCTGCCAAGGTGGCAGAGGTAAAGGTCACCCCCGTTTTAGATTTGGAGATGGGGGGGCCTAAAAACCTACCTGCACCTAATAATGCTAGGCCCAGAAGGTCCTCGGGCCAGTCACAGACAGGGAGCCAGGGAGGCAGCCCCACAAATGGGGTCCCTCGCTCTCCTGACTATGTAAGTCCTCGCTACAAAGGTAACAGACCCATCCTGGGTTATGTGTGGACTCCTCCAGCCCAAGGGGGGGGATCCAGCCAAGCACCTAACCCAGGGAACTTCCCTCCAAACTTCCCACAGGAGGGCAGAAATTTACCAAACCCTGGGCAGAACTTTTTCCCCAGATATCCACCCGACTTCCAACCCCAAAATCATCCATCCTTCTTTCCTCAATTCCCTGAGCCCAGACCACTGAATCCGGGAGAGGGGAGGCCAAGGGTGGAGGGGTACCCAAATCTTCCCAACCAGGGGTACTACCAAAGAAGGGACAGCTACCCTTCCCGGGATCAGCCCAGGGGAGAAAACAGGGCCCCGTATCAGCCTGAGCGGGTTTCCCAGTTAGAGCGCCAGGTTCAAAACATGGCGCGGGATCTGGGTCACATACTGAGGGCTCAGCAGAACCCTCAGATGGGCGTGCCGGCGCAGAACGCACCCAACTCTGGACCTGGTGCTCCAGAACAATGACGGGGGCAGCACCCCGATAACTCACCGGTTCCCAGGGAGGAGGCACAAAGGGAAGGGGGGTGTAAAGCCTTGGAGGAAGCTTCCTTCCTCACTTGTAAACAGCCCCTGGAAACCCAGGAACCGGAAACAAAATCTCTTGCCCCTGAAAGTCTGCCTCCTAAGGAGCAGAGGGGGGGTAGGAGAAACAAAAGACCCAAACAGACTCAGTTTGAGGAGGAGGTACAGATCTTCCAATTTGAGGGAGAGGGATCCTCAGAGGATCCTGGGAAAAGGATCTTCTCCTTCAGAGAGGGGGGAACTCCTCCCAAAGAAAAATGGGTCCCTAGGGATGCAAATCCAGACTGGGGAGATGTGGAGACTGAGCTACCGCCGCCCACCATCTCATCCCAGAACCAACCGCAAGAAAATCCCCTGGTTCAAACCCATCCTGGGGACTGCCTCCAAAAAGGGGGGGGCGGCCCAGAAACGGAGCCAGGGGAACCCACAATGGCTCTGATCTCCAGTTGCAAAATTTTTCTTTCAGATTCCCAAGGCTCTCCACAAGATTCTGCCCAAATCCCTTCGCTAGCGATGTCCAAAACCAGAAAGTTAGCCCACCAGTTGTCCAAAAATGTACATTATCTGTGCCCCCTTGAGGAGAAGGAGGGAAGATATTATGCCCCGGTACAAGTACAGGGGCAGGGTACAATCTCGGCACTGGTGGACACTGGATCTCAAGCTACCCTTCTGTCCAGAAGGGCCTTTGACGAACTGAATGCAGGAAGGGGAGAGAATTACCAAATTCTTCTCACCTCTCTTCCTGGACAACTGCAGAACTTTGACGGGAAGGAAATTCCCGTTGAGGGGACTGCAGACTTGGACATTAAGATCGGGCGACATAAGTTGAAACACCCGGTCATAGTTGTGACCCCAGAGGGCACCCCTTGTTTACTAGGGAATGACCTCCTGAGAAGGTTGTCACCCCTAATAGATTGCGTAAACAAGGTCCTCTGGACTCAGACTAGCCGACCCATAAAATTAAAACAGAGTGTCAACCATGTTAGTTTAAACGGCACATGCCACATGGTTGAACAAAAATCTGACCAAGTAGAATTTCACTTCCAGAACAACCAAATTCCAGACGTGACGGTAATAGCAGTAGGACAACAGACTGGTGATGGGGGGTCCTCTCTATTTCTGAAAATCAACCTTCCTTCCAGTCTAAAGTGGTATTCCACGCTGGAAGGAAACACTCTGAAATTCTATACTAATCCACAATCAGAAACCCCCACTCCTATAGTCCAGAAAGATGTGAAATCAGCTCAAAGCCTGGCTGATATTCAGCAAATTGGAGAGCAGTTGTTCATCCCTGTTCAGTTAAATGATGGGAAGGACTCTGTTCTCGCTCGAGTGTGTGTGAACAACGGTAAGAGCTTCATCAGCGAAGCCATGTTCCGCCAACTCCCAAAAGATCCAGCCATTCCCACCTTCAAACTGATAGACAAATGGGAAATGGACCTGGAAGCACCTAATTCCAAACATCTCCTGCCAAGCAGGTGTATGCTCAAAATCTCCATTGGCAACAAGAGCATAGTCCACAATTGTTGGGTCGTGCGAGACGTCACTGCCGCCTTTTACTTAGGCAGTGACATTCTCAATCGCTTTGCCATTAGTTTGGACCTAATAAACTTCAAAGCTTGGTCCCGATTAGCGGATAATCCCATGGGCTTTGATGACCCAGAAAAAGCATTTAGGTCAGCTCAATTGCTACCTTATGCAGTTGAAATTCAGATCAAAGAGGAATTCACCATCCCAGAAAGGACCCGACAATTCTCCCTGGAAGTGAAAGTTAAAAGGGGACAAGAGTTGAAAAACCCTGATGCTTACATACATCTAAATGCTTCTCTCCAACAGCAAGGGTTGGGGGTAAACCCGACTCCATTAGTCAACATAGAACATGACCCCATTCTAATAGAGGTGGATAACAGCGACTTAAAGAGTATTACTCTAGCCGCAGGCACCATTATTGGAATGGCGGTTGATGACCGACATTTCTCCATTGATCTTGTAAATGAACTGTTAGGACCCATCCCCAAGGACTGTTTTGACAGTGACAGTGATGACAACGCAACACCAGACAGGATTTTTACCCGGCATGGGGGGAACTTCCTGGTGTACACTTCCTGCCCCTATGGTAAGGAAGATGTGACCTGTGACTTCAGGAGGGATGAGGTGATTTTCCAGGTCCATGAGGGCTGCCTTTCCCACCTGAAGCCTCCGGTGCAAATCAGCACTCTGACCAGGGACTTCTCCACCCAGCTGGAGGAGGCCGCGGAGATAGCCAAACCAGAAGTCTTTCCAGGCTTCAGGCAGATGGTGGAAGAGAGAGTCAACCTAGCTGATGCCTGTGTGACTCTGGAACAAAAGCAAAAGTTGAAACAAGTTTTCTTGGATTTCCAAGATCTCTTTGCGGTAGACTCATATGACTGTGGTCGTACCGACATCCACACCACAACAATCCCCACGGACCCTGGCATGACTCCAGTGTTTGTGAAGCAATATCGCTTGCCTCTCGCATCAATGGAGTCCCTTACTGAAATAATTAAGAACCTTGAGTCCCGGGGAATAATCCGTCCAGTCCACAGCACCTTCAATAATCCAGTGCTGGGAATATTGAAGCCGAACGGCCAGTGGAGACTCTGCGCCGACCTTAGGGAGCTCAACAAACGGGTCCATACTTCCCGATGGCCTCTGCCCTACATTGACCAAGGGCTGGCCCAGATTCAGGGGTCACAGGTATTCACTGCAATAGACCTGACCAATGGATACTGGACTGTGCCTGTCAGTAGGGAGGACCAATACAAGCTGGCTTTTACCTTTGGGGGCCAGCAGTACACCTGGACCCGGACTCCCTTCGGATACCTCAACTCCGGCAATGAATTCAACATTTTTCTACACAAGGCCATGCCCGACTTGGGTGCAAGGGGTAACCTGGATTATGTAGATGATGTCCTCATCAAAAGCTCAACTGTTGAGGAACACATAGCGGAGATCCGTTATGTTCTGACACAGTTGAGGGCCGCCGGAGCAAAACTTTCCTTTCAGAAAGCACAGTGGTGTAAAACCCGTGTTAACTTCTTGGGGCATGAGATTACTCCTCAGGGTCTTTGTCCCCAGGAAAAGAAAGTGGAAGCACTTCAGAAACTGAAAGACCCCACAACTCTGCGAGAACTAAGGAGCCTCCTTGGACTGACTAATTACAGCAGAAAGTTCATTGAGGGCTACGCAGAGATCACCAGACCCCTGATTCATCTCCTGAAGGGGGGGGTCAAGTGGGAATGGGGTCCAGAACAAGCCGAGGCAGTAAAACAACTCAAAAGAAGCCTCTCACAAGCGCCTTGCCTAGCTTACCCTGTCAGAAACAAGGAGTTCTTCCTGGAGACGGGGTTCTCTAATACGTGCTTGACGGCAGTATTATACCAAAAGCATGACAAGGTCAATAAAGTAATCTCCTATGCGAGCAAAACTTTATCCTCTGTGGAGGAAAAATTCAACGATTGTGAGAAGGCACTCCTGGCAACGGTGTGGGCATTGAAGAATTACCGCCCGTTTATCCAGGGGGAACACATCATAGTGGAGACTCCACACCAGCCTCTGCAATATCTCCAAAGTGACAGAATCCGGGCCGGAAATGTGAGTAATTCCCGAATTACTTCCTGGATTCTGTCAATGCAAGGCTTTCCTGTGGAGGTCAGATATGGCCAAAACAAGAAGAGTCCCCTCGCGCAAGGTCTGGCTGACTTGCATGATTGTGCCAGAGAAAACTGTCTCGAGGACGAAAGTCTAAAAATCAAGGACAACATGGAGGCATACCTTAATTCCCCACACAAAGTCTTTGAAGAAGACAAGTGTGAGGGAATGCCCACTGTCTATGTGGATGGATGCTCTTACCATGTTGACAACAACGGGGAGAAAGAACTGGTGGCCGGCGTAGGGAATGCATGGGTGAATGAGTCCCCAGAACCCTCCGCTGGATACAAAATTGGTCCCCGAAGTAGTCAGGTGGCAGAATTGATGGCTGTGCATCAGGCCATCCTCACTGCTGTCCAGCATCAACTCCACGAACTGGTCATAATCACAGATTCGGATTATGTACGGAACGGGTTCGTGGAGCACCTGGTTAATTGGAAGACCAGAGGCATGGTATGTGCTAACAACAAACCCTTGAAACATGGGAAGTTGATCCAAAACATTGATGATCTGGTCACCTCGAATGGGATGACCATCTATTGGAAGAAGATCAAGGGTCATTCCAAAGTAGAGGGACCAGACAAAACTGGAAATGACTTAGCTGATCAGCTGGCCAAAACCGGGGCCATCCAAGGGGATCTAATTGAGATTGAGTCCCTGTTGGGGGAAATCCAGGTCACTGCCATCACTAGGTCCCAGACAAATGCTCACAACGACCTCTCAATTGCACAATGGAGTAAGGAGACCCCTGATGCTGATTTGATTACTGCTCAGAAGGGGGATCCAATAATTGGTAAATTTTACCAGCACCTTGAGGACCCTGAGAACTTTCCCCTGACGGATACCGATTACATTGGGAAAGAGGACCTAAGAGTGTTGATGAAATGTCCAAAAATGTTCCGGATCCAAGACGGTTTGCTGGTAAGGAAATCCAAAGCTGGCCACGATCAGTGGGTGGTTCCTACCTCATTCCGAAGCCTGATGTTAAGTCACGCCCATGATGCGGCCACCGCCGGTCATAGGGGGTTTCACACAACACTGGAAATCTTAAGAGAGGTTGCATACTGGCCACACATGGGCCAGGACCTCAACCAATATTTGAAGGGTTGTCTTGTGTGTGCACAATTTCAGCCGACATCCCTCACACACCGGGCACCTTTACAAAAGCGGGGAATGACACTGCCATGGTCAGATTTACAAATCGACTTTGTAGGCCCCGTGGTTCGCTCGGCTAGGGGGAATAAGTACATGTTGACCGTCACATGCTTGTTTACCAAGTGGGTGGAATGTCTCCCAGCCCCAAATTGCAAGGCAGAAACTGCAGCTCCCTTGATGATTAACCACATCTTTTCCCGTTTTGGTCTACCTCAAAGGATTGAGTCAGACAGAGGTAGCCACTTCACCAGTGAAGTAATGACAAAGATGTGGGAGATACTGGGGGTCAAGAGAAAGCTACATATTGCTTATAGACCAGCTTCTTCTGGGGCAGTAGAGAGATATAACCGGACAATTGTGAGCATCTTAAAAAAGTTTGTGGCAGATTCTGGGCCAAGTTGGGATATCCGATTACCTCTGGTCCTAATGGCCATCAGATCTACCCCTTCATCTGCAACCAAAATGTCACCATTTGAGTTGATGACTGGGCGCAAGATGGTGCTTCCGCAGCATTTGCTCTACAGGACCCAAGAGCAGACACTGATAAATGCCTCCACTACTCATGAGTATGTAGAGAATTTAAGGAAACACCTTCAACATGCTTTTGCTTATGCTCAGCGGAATCTAGAAAGATCAGCTGATAGCATGAAGACCCACTATGACCTGAAAACTTCCAGGAAGGAATATCGGGTGGGAGACCGGGTCTATCTATACAACTTCCAAAGGAACCAGGCCAAGCAGCGCAAATTTTTGCCTACATGGAAGGGACCCTTTGAGATCGTCGATAAGATCTCCCCTGTGGCCTACAAGATCCGCATCCCCAAAGGCGGTTCGGCAGAGGGGGAAGACAAGTGGGTCCACATAAACCAGTTGAAATGTTGCCATCCCAGGCACACTCTGCAACAACTGGAGGAATCCTCTGGAATCCTAGCGGGTACTGTATCAGACTAATTCAGTTCCAATCATAAAACATACCACATCTAGTCTCTAAAATATTGTGATTTGCATGAAACTGTCTCTTAGTTATACTGTTGTTTTTTCAAAATAAGAAGGTAATGTGTCGTGATGATGAGATGCATATGCTGCCCCACTATCTCAACGGTGGTGGAAAAACGTCTATGAATAGGTATTGCCGCTCTTCCTTTGTCGTCCTAGGAGAAAGAAAACCTTGAGATGGGCCAAGGAGGACGATCCGGAGACCGGGAGCTGAGACGCAACGGGCTCGGGGTACCGCCCAATCTTCCCATCAGGACCGGCGAGGAGAACCGATCGATCAGTACCGGATGGAGGAAAAGATGCTGAACTATGCCATCTATTGGAAGAAGATGAGGAAACATCCCAGATCTTGCGAGTCCCATTCGTGAAATAGGATGGCCATCGCAAGAGGGGGGCTTGTGGGATGTATTTACCCATGCATCCTAGCCCTACCTCAAAACTGTGCAGTACTGACATGAAAACATCATGATGACCAGAGCTTCCCAGAAAATGCACCGGGAAATGCAGGAAGAATAGGCTGCCACCCATTTTTGCCGATGTTATGGGCACAGAAGGACGCTGCATAAAACCACCATTGGACTACCCGCACAGTAGTCTGAAACCATTGTTTTGACCCATGTGGAATCATTAGACGGGGTAAATATGGGGATTAAGCTGTCGCTGCCCATCATTTTGCCCCAGAACAAAAATAAATAATTGGAGTGGGTAAAGATGGGGATGCGCTGTCGCCGCCCATCATTTCATCCCAGAATCCAGGACAGCTGCGCAGTTGTGCGCACACCAAAATGGTTACCTAACTTGCCACCCACCAGTGTAAAGAAAGGTCTTTGTTAACAAAATCCACTGTTACTGATGTCAAAAAGTTGCTGAAATCGTGACTCATTGGACCACTTTAAAGATTCAACCCTTTTTGTGGGGTTCCACATAACCATCTTACTGTAAGGAGCCCCATCAAAACAATGTTAAGCAAGGATTTACTACCATGTAAGAACCATTCCTGTTTAGAATGCATTAATCCAAGAAAATCCCAAAGTTGCATGCAGTACCAACAAAATCCTCAAGGGGGAGCTGGCGGTCTAAACTCTGACAGGAGAATTGAGTGCAGTTGCTGACAAAGGGATTTGACTCAGCTGACTTCAAAGGCTGCATTTTAATTAAAAATTAGCCACATGCTGTTCCCAGAGGCCTGAAGCCTGGGAAACCCTATCACCTCAGAAGCTTCACACCAGGAGTTAGAATCTCACATGACCTCTTGATTGATAGAAGGCAGACTGGCTGGGAGCTTCCCAGAGACCACACAAAGGACCCTTTCCTCTGAAAGGAATATGTTAATTCTGAAATGTTTGCTGTCAACAAAGATCTGCAAGCCAGCAGAGATCAGAGGACTGACCCACCCAAGTCTTGGAGGCGGACCTCAACACTCTGAGGATTGAATTGAAAGGAAAATATATATTTTACAAAAACACTGATAACTCTTTGTAATCAAATGACAGAAATGTATAACTTTGAGAGCTTTAATTTAAAAAATGTACCTTTAATTCAAGGCCAAATTCGAATTTGTGTGATGTTCTGGGGCAAAACCCCATTGTTTATTAATATTACAGACTCCCTGTTTCAGCTAGACAAACGAAAATGCATTGGTATATGGGTAGATATGTGAGGAACAGTTGTATAAAATTTAATGAAGATCCAATGTTGTGCAGCACATGAAAAAGTGCTAGAAGTGGCCATTTTTGAATGCAAGCTCCTAGGAAAAGCAGATTTGTACAGAGACATGGCTAAATTCAGCTACACCATGTATATGTAATTTTAAACAAATGTGTACCTGTGCAAATATGTTTTTAGGTCAGATATAGATTGTGTATAAAGTTGACAGGGGTGGGTTCTCTGTATCCTAAACAGACCTCATCATGATGACACTTCATTTCATTCCCCCAATCAAGTAAGGAATGAAAATTTGACCAATGACGGGTGAGAGGGGCAAGGCTAGTGATGCTGCACACACACACCCACTCTCAAGAAATAGATAAAAGCAGAGAGACAGGATAGATAGAGGATTCAATTTCATCTGCCGCTGGAAGCCCTGCCGGAAAAATCCATACTTACCTCCATCAAACTCCAGAAAGCCAAACTAGAGACTTCAATCTATCCAGAGCAGAGACCAGACCAGAGAGAAAGCAGTGCTGTGCCTAGCAGAGACCAGACCAGAGAGAAAGCAGTGCTGTGCCTAGCAGAGACCAGACCAGAGAGAAAGCAGTGCTGTGCTTAGCAGAGACCAGACCAGGCGCTGTGAGCAGAACCCGGAAAGACCTGACCAGACTGTTGACCAGATCGTGACAAAGCCGCTTTCCTGTTCAAAATCTCTTGTGAGTACTTAGCAAAACTCAGAACACATCTCTTAGTTTAAATTCATCTAATTCAATCTATTTAACCTAAGTAGAACTGCCTCCTAGCTGTCACCTGTCATTTCTAGTAAAATTTGTCATTTTGAAAAAGTGTGCGTTTAAAATTTACAAAACCAAAAACGACCTTTACTAAATTGCTCATATCTCCGCAACCGTTTGGGCTAGAGACTTGCAATAACTTTTATTTGAAAGCTTAGAATCTTAGCTTTGAATCGCACCTAGAACCGCATTCCTACCCCTTATAGTTTTACCGCAATCGCGGAACACGCATCCGCGAATTTTACCGCGATTTGCAATTTCTTCACATGTAAAAACTGCTGCTGTTTGCTTTCCATTTGCCAGAAATTCGTTTAACCTGCTAATCATTCCTGCATCATTGCTAGTGTGAGCCTGGACTAATATTAACTAGATACCACTCACCCTGAACCTCTGAAAGGGAATTAAAAGCGTTTCCAGCATATTTTTTAATTCATTGCCAGCACATATCAAAGCAATTTGGGCCTGTGTTTTCAAACTTCTGTAGTCTAAGCTTGCTGGGATTGAACTGAATCACATTTGATTGCATTTCTGAGAACTGTGTGTTTCCTTCCATTTCCTTGCCTTGCATCAAGGGGGGGGAGGGAATTGCCAGAGAAAAGTGATTACATTGTTTTGTTGAAATCATATTGAGTATTTCTATACTGCATTTCATTCATTCAACCTTGCATCCATTTGAACTCTATAAAGCATTTTGTACCACCTTCTTCTTTTGTTCCTATTTACCAGTGTGCTACCTTATCCATTTCATCTCAACTCCTTAGTAATTATAAAGAAGTGTGCTAGTGCCAGATTCTCCGTTGTTGATCTTTATCATATCAGATTAAGTGTGCTATTCAATTATTAATTTATTATAAAGCGTGATATATATATCTATTTTAAATTATCAAATAAACCTTTTAAACTTGCAAAACAGAACTACTTCTTGGCTCAGTGGGGTCAGGGGGATTCCAAGAGAGGGGTGTTATATAGGGGTAGTTATCCAGAACGCATGAACTGGACCTAAAGATATATCAATAAGGGTTTTCATTCAGTATCATAGACTAGGCGTTGACTTAGCTGTAGTGTTGAATTGAATCCTCTTACAATGGAAAACAAAAGAAAAAGCAGAAGAGACAAAGGACTCTGTATGTATGTATTGTGCTTCTGCTGCTCATCTACTTCGATACTGTCCCCATTGGTGCCACCTAGACATCAGAGAAATGAGAAATTCCTCCCAAAGTATGGACTATGGGTTGGGAACTTATGGCATACAGTCCCTTGAAACCGTAATGTGCTGTTGCTGATATCTTGATTTCCTTGTTTGTCCTACGTGTGATTCTGGAAACCCCCTCTTCAAACATTGAGACAGCAGCCCTAGTGGATTGTGGGGCAGCTGAGTGTTTATGGATCCTGAATAGGACCAGAAACAATCTATACCGTGGGTTAACAAACAGGAAGCCCAAACTGTGGAAGGTATTGATGGTACTCCTCTTAGTTCAGGGCCTATAACTGCCCAAACAAAACCTTTACACATGAGGATCAACAATCATCAAGAAACCATGGTCCTAGACTAAATCAAGACAGCCCACTAACCCTTGATTTTGGGTATTCTGTTACTCCATTCCCCTAATCCGACAATCGACTGGACTGCCCACATTGTAAACTTTAACTCCACATATTGCAAAGCACGTTGTATCCAAACCAAAGTTTTCATGGAGTCTGCATCTTCAACGGACTCCCAGCATTCCGACACACCCATTGGAAACATCACTCAAGTACCTACTGAGTATCACGAATATCTGAATATATTTAGGGATGATGCTTTTCGTACTCTCCCTCCTCATCAGACGTTTGACTGCACTATTGATCTTCTTCTTGGAGCTGTGGTGCCATTTGGTCAGATGTTCTTCTTGTCTGAAACTGAGAAGGATGCCTTCAAGGAGTATTTACATAACAACATCCAAAGCGGTTTGATCACTGAATCAAAAGCCCCTTGCTGTGCATCCCTTTTCTTTGTGCCAATAAAGGACTGCAAGGAACTTTGCCCTGTCTAGATTACCTAGGATTTAATGGAATTACTGTGAAAGACATTCAAGACGTTTTGAAGGTGGTCCTCGGAGCAGTCATTTTGACCAGACTGGATCTCCGTGGCACTTACCATCTCATACGTATTCGATAAGGTGATGAATGGAAAACTGCTTTTAGGACCCCATATGGACACTCCAAATAAAAAAGTCTTGCCGTTTTGGTTAACTAATGCCCCCGCGCTTTGTGGATCATATCTTCTCTGGTCTTCTTTTCCAAACCATGATCATCTATCTGGATGATATGCTGATGTTTCCAAGGTCCATTAAAGCTCATCATTATCATGTTAAGGACGTATTGTCCAGGTTACGGGAAAACCAGTTTCTGGTTACACCTGAAAAATGCCTCTTTGGTGTCTCTACCGTTCCCTATCTCGGATACATCCTAAACCCAGAAGACATTCAAATGTACCAGCAAAAGATAAAAGCCATTTTACAGTGGCAGGTTCCTCAATTAGTTAAAGATGTTCAATGGTTCCTTGGATTGTGTAACTTCTATCATAGGTTTATAGACCAATGTGCCTCATTGATCCTTCCTATTACCCGTCTTCTTACAAAAAACCTTTCCTTCAAATGGGCTACAGCCTTCATTTTTACTTCCTGCATTTTTTGCTTCATCTGCTTCTGTACAGTACCTGCCTTCTGCATTCAGCCAATTCTAATTTCCTGCACCTTTACATCAAGCCTGATTGTTCATCTGACCTTCGCTCCAGTCATCTTCTGATCAAGCGTTCTTCTTGGACTCCTTCGAAACTGAGTTGCTCCACTCTTTCCTCATCTAATATTTTTCCAGAATTCCTGTTAAACTGAGTGTTTTTCTTGATTTGCCTTTTTCTCTCCTGGCTCGTCCGTTTGGGATCATGCTTCGGGTTCTCTGTATCCACCGGGACACCAAGCAAGGACCAAGAATTGGTTTCATACACACATCAGGACCCAACGAATACACAAAACAAGGTGGTAAGTGGCCTTTGTTATTACTTCAACAAAAATTCTTACACTTTTACAATTGGACATCCTCACTGTTTTCATTAGTTCTTTTGAGGCAGGCAACCACCTCCTAGATTTAGGCATAGAGAGGCCTTTTGTCCAATCTTTCTTGATCAATCCAAGTTTACACCCAAAATCATGCCAATATTGAGTCTAAGCCTTACTTCTTATATCTCACATATGAAGTCAGGAGTGGGATCAGACCGAGTTGATACAAACTCTGGAACCCTGACTTTTTACTAAACTATTCCTTCAGTTGACACTGAGTAATCAATAGGGTTTGATCTCACCAGTAGTAGGGAATTAATCATGAAACCCGTTGAAAGACAATTAGTTCCCACTGACTTAATATTGATTTCACCTCCTGGGACTTCTATTCGACTGACCTCAACATTTGGTATGGCCTAGACGGACGGTCTGGATGCCCAAGCTGGTGTAATAGATCTAGACTTTAGATGAGACTTTAATATACTATTGCAGAATAAATGTAAACACCCTTATCAGATTAATCCTGGTGAGAAAGTAACCAAAGGGATTTTGGAGAGAGCACAATTCCTAAAAATCATAGAAAAACTTGATCCATGGGATACTGAGAAAGTTACCAAAACTTTGGGGAAGCGAATATAGAAACATCCACTGACCGTGTAGCAAAACTAACCCGATCTACCTAAGATAACACAAAATGATACCTGATCTATCCTTCGCTCAGCGGAATGACTCAATCCTGGCCGAAGCTCTTCTCAAGGTCATTCCTGAGAATATGGCAGGGCTAAAGATAGACCATTTTCTTTCTTTAAGGTTATGTTGTTGTACCGGTGTGTTGTTGGACCCGATGGAACTCCTTGTACCCAAATTGTCATGCCCCGCATTCATAGGAGGATGGTGCTTGAGATTGCACATTCCCATCTTGCTGATGGACATTTTGGAGCCACTAGGACTAAGGCCCAAATAATAAATAGCTTTTATTGGGCCAGAGTACATACAGAAGTTAAAAACGTTTTACAGACCTGCCCAATCTGTCAGAATATGTATCCATATTCCTCCTCCAGTACCCTTACACCCACTCCCTATTATTGATATCCCATTCTCCTGAATTGGATTGGATATTGTTGGTCCTTTAGAACCTTCCATACTGATTGTACACTATGCTACCAGGTCTGCAGAACCTTTTCCCATGAGATCCAATACAACCCAACAAAACCTTAAACATCTTCTCACATTCCTGTCCTGGGTTGGTTTCCCTAGAGAGATTGTGATCGACCAAGGGACTGCGTTTATGAGTAAACCTATGGATGAAGTCAAAGAGATTCTACAAATCCAATCTCTTGGTACTTCAGTTTGACACCCCCAAACTGATAGATTAGTAGAACGATTTAATAAGATATTGAAAACAATCCTCAGAAAATGAGTTGAGGTCAGTGGGAGAAATTAAGACACTGTGGTACCATGGGCACTGTTTGCAGTGTGAAAGTCCCCCAAGCATTCCTGGGATTATCACCCTTCAAGCTTTTTATGGTGGAGAGCCTAGAGATGTTCTTGACTTGCTGAAGGAAACATGGTACAAACTAGAGGAGGCTATTTTACCCCTTTCACAAACAGTACAACACATTAAAGAACATATGGCCATAGTTAGATCAATAGTCAGATAAGTATAGGTTTGGGCACAGTGCCCAACTTGTGCTTCACTCTGGGTTTTCTTGTCTTTGTGCAGTTTTGCTTGACCAATGAGGTTGCCAGTGGTTGAGGTGTTGCCCACACCTCGTATGTTATCTGGAATGTGTATTTGCCAAGTTACCTTGCGCTTGAGATAATTAAAGACTCTTGATATTATGGTTTATAATTATTGTGGTCAGCCGACATGTGTTTTGACCCATCCAGGTCTTTATCAAGGCTAATATTCTTTAGAGTGTTTATGAAGTTGCAGGATACGAGGGCTCAGGTTTCCTGTTGTCGCCCACGGGTGGCCCTGAGTAGGGTCGGTCTGGTCTTATGTTGTTCCCCTTTGGGTGAGGAGAACATCAGGGAGATAATCCAACAGGAAGTCAAGAAAATGTTGGCCTCTGGTATAATAGAGAGTCTCAGAGTCCTATTATCAAAATAAGATCAATCTTGGAGGTTCTGTATTGACTTTAGAAAGTGAAATGATCTATCCCAATTTGATAACTACCCTATGCCTAGGATAGACAAACTTATCGATCGCTTGGGTTCAATAAAATGTCTCTCCACAATTGATCTAACTAAAGTCTATTGGCAAGCATTAGACAGAGAAAAGGCTGTGCTTTCCACTCTTATGGGACTGTTGCAATTCAAAGTATTTCCCTTCGGGTTACATAGATCACTGACAACCTTTCAAAGGATAATGTTCCTAATCCTCAGGCCCTTTTCTGAGTTTTGCAGGCCCACTTTGATGATATTGTTATTCACAATAGGACCTTGGAGGAACACCTATGATACCTTTATGAAGTCACTCGGACCTTAAGGGAGGCCGGTCTTACTTCTAACCCAAAAAATGTCCTTTGGCCCACTGGATGTCAGATATTTAGAGCTCTTTGTCGGCAATGGGCTCTTACAAACAAAAGTTAAAAAAGGTTAGAGCAGTACAGGAGGCACACATGCCTAACAAAAATCAGGATCTAAGAGGTTTTCTTGGATTGGTAGGGTACTATAAACATTTCATCCAAAATGTCTCTTTCATAACCTCACGCCTCACCGACAAACTTAAAAACGCAGAACCCCAAAGACTTAAATGGGACAAAAGAGATCAGGCCTACTTGAAAATGTTAAAATCTAAACTTTGTAGTGTCACAGTCTTGAAAGTACCTGATTTCACCACAGAAATTCTCCTTCAGACTGATGCCTCAAAGTTGGACCTAGAAGCGGTTTTGTCCCAGGAATATGAAGTAATAGAACATTCGGTATTATTAATCTGCCGCAAGATCTTCCCCAGGGAGAAGAATTACTCAAAAATTGAATTTCAGGATCTTGCTCTAAAATGGCTGTGGCACATTTGAAGATACTATCTGGTAGGAACGTTTGGTTAATTATTGATCATGTACCCCTTAAACAGATGAGCCTATACATGGGTACAAACCCCAGAATTAGGAGCTAGTTTCTTGATCTCTAATCTTTTTGCTTTTGTGTAGAACACCGGGTGGTCAAGGAACAAGACAATGTTGTCTTTTTGTCCCACTTACAAGTTGGAGATGGAGAACCCAGTAGCATTAGGGGAAAGGTATTTGATGAATATGAGGATATTGCACCTTCTCCTCTAGGGGGGAGACCTTTCCAGGGGGTCAGGGTGGTGCGTCCACTGTACAATAATCCTCCTAAGGGCAGTGGCAGCAGGATGATGCTGTGGGAAGGGAAGCCCTTTATGGGACTGGGGAAAATCATCTTCAGGAGATGTGGTGTAACCCTGCTAAAAGTCCTTTATCCCCTTTTCAGGAATTTAAATCCCACCCCATCTGCCCTGATGTGACTGACATGTTTTACTGTGAAAACAATCCTACTAATTCATTCATGCAGAGTAAGAGCAAGCCAGCATGCACTTATTATATCTGAAAACATGTACTGAGACAAGGGAGAGGACTGCAAGAATGAAGATCACTCTAGTAAACCGACGTGACCAGTCTAGTTCTTTTGGACATCTCATTGGTTCAGAAAAGCTCTCTTTCTCAATGCTGGAGTTTAAATGCATTACAGATGAGAGGCATAGAGAGATCCCTCCAGGTAGCTGTGACCGGAGAAACAAAGCTGTCAGCTGGAGAGAAGAGCACAAAGACACGAGACCGACACAGAGACAAGACTCAGTCTGCCCGGGGAAGGAGACAAAACAAACATAGCCTGGAAGCCGGCTACTCTGAAGCTCACTTACTGAATAGACATGAAAGTTTCTTACCGTGTCCACAGCATTGCTGAGGTGAGAGCCGACTGAACAAAGGACGCTGAACGCTGCAAACGCAAAACCAAAGCGAGAACAAGCCCAAGGGCTACTGGGGCCTCAGGATGGAATACCACAGTCTAGAGGTTGTGAACCAAGAACAAAGATGTACAGGCTGGTGAGAAGTAAGAGATAAGAGGCGGTCCGGAAAAGCTGAGAAAGGCACAGAAGGGACCGATAAAGGGTCAGAGAACATATTGGTCCAATACACTGAGAGAAATATGGAAAGCCATAGAGTAGTTACCTCAATCAATTATGAATATATGGCAAATTAATGCATGACAAGTAAAAGCAAGATAAAAGAAATGTCAGCTTGGCAGGAGAGTGAACCATGCTATTGTGGACAACACTTGCAAGAAGGGAATCTGCACCCAATTGAGTTAGAGCACACAAGGAGTCAGGGACTGTGCATGAAAGCATGTTTGAAAAGAAGGAATGCTGCATTTGGCAAACCAAATGAACCTGAAGTTTCATTGTGCGTCTGGGACCGGCACCCAAAAGAGAGACTAAGGATCAAAGGGTCTAGGACCCCAAAGATAATCAGAAATAACAAGGGCTAGAACCCTATATGAGAAAGAAGGAGAGTATATGAAATCACTTGGTCTTGACAGGAGAGTACACCAAGACCCCTCAAGCAATGCTAGTCTGGGATTTGCACCTAAAATAGAAATGTGTATCCAAAGAGGTTTAAAACCCTAAGATTGAGACAATTGTTGTTGCTGTAGTATTGTCTGAAAGACCACTTTGTGTTTTATAAGAAGAGCCTGGAAAGACATGTGTCCTTTTTTTTAAGTCTACTGGAAAGGAACAACCCCCTAATATTCGAACATTATTTCTTGAACATTGTTTTTCAATCCTTTGGAAGCATGACTGGATGTACCATTTATCTATCATTGATGGAGACTATTTTCTTTAGAGTGACAAAAACCTTGCACCATTTTGTCACTGTATAGAGTGAGGTACAGAAATAGTTTTTGGGGACGTGTGGGACAGACGATTTGTTTTGGACATCCAGACTATTTTCATTAGTTAATTTGAGGCAGGGAATCCCCTCCTCGATTCAGGGATAGAGAGGCCTTTTACTGAACCTGAGCCTTACTTCTGGTACCTCAAACAAGGTTGTCTTCATAAGTAAGGCATTTTAACCACATAGCAGGTTTAAGATGAGCATGCGTCAGGTGTCAGTTATAAGTAAACTATTTCTCTTTAAGAATGTTAAAGCATTTCCTCATGTTTTCGTGCTTTAAATTGGAAGTTGCAGAGAAGAAAAGATCCTCCGAGAAAGAAAGTTTCTTTATGAAAGGAATATTGCCTGAAATGTTCATTGTTGTTTCTTGACTGCTTTTTAAGTCAGAGGGCCTGATTTAAATCAAATGTTTTCAATGGGACTTATGTTAAAACATTGTTGTAAATCAGGCTGTTAAAGCAGTTTTTTGAAAGTCCATTTTTGGTGGGACTTTATAAAACGATCCCGTTGGTATACAGAGCCCCATCTTCTAGTATAAGTCTGTTCTACCCAGGGTTTTTTATAGTATGTCAGAGCAGCCAGGCGTATCCTAGGAGGGAGATGTGAGTTGTAGCTAAGTATTCAGAACTCATTAAATACATAGGGCCAAAGAAACACGTATACACGTGTAGTTATATTAAAATAGGTATTTATTTGATATACACAAGGCAAAAATACACCTTCAGATAGGTACGTACTTTTTTAAAGCTAATAAACACAATAGGAAACCAATACTATACTTCAGGTGAGTAAACCACAATGTAAAGGCTTATTGATGAATGAAATTCACAGGTAAGTAAAAACACTCGTATAGTAATGCCATATATGTTGACTATTGTATTTTGATGAATCTTAATGGCTTCGAGCCAGATAAAGATTGATATGATATGATGATGATGAAGTTATATTAATACAAAATGTTCTGTTGTCGGAATAAATGTATGACTTGTAATGCTTTTCAGAGTCCTAAAAGCTTTAGCAATCCATCCCTATCTAGGCATGATTTCTTCAATTTCATATTGGATCTAAAGCATTTCAGGCATAGCTGTAGAAAAGTCAACGTTCCATTGGATTCTGCAATTACAAGTAGCAAACTTTTGTTAATCACATATTGTTCAGGGACCTCAGGAAAGGCTTGCTGTATGAGCACAAGCTTTATGCCTGGGTGACTGTGTATGGATGAGCACGCAAACACCGAAATCAGCACTCCAGCAACAAAGAAGTGACAGAAAGTTTCGAGGTATGCATTACCCTGAGTCCCACAGTACCTTAGGAGTGATGAAGAAGTTACAGCTGGATGCCTTCACGATGCAGCAATGGTGGACACGGGCTCCTGTTTCTTGAACATGGTGATGAATTAAGTGACTCTGGATGGAACTATACAGCAGCAGTTGAGAGAGGGGGCTTCCAGCAAAGGATTCTTCATGCTACAATTCAGACATTTTGGCAACTTTTCATAGACACTAACAAAGAGTGGTTCTCGTCCAAACGATTCACCTTGCTTGCTCACTCCTGCACTCTGGTGAGGAGACATTGTGGAGGGCTAACCTGCCTCTGGTGGTCCAGACGGAGTTCACCAAAGTTTCAGGAGAGTTCATTTGCGGCAAGATGATGCAATGCATTAAGGCTCGAGGTCCTAGGGTATTGCAGCCCAGGAAGGGTGCAGCTCGTTGTGGTATGGTTTGAATTGGAGGACATCTTGGGATTGATTATGCCCACCAGTCCAAAGCAGGAAGTTGCCCTCTTCGGAGCTTCCCTGTCAGTTTGAAAACAGGGTCACGACAGCAGTGGTACTTCAGCAGGTTTCTCGGGTTGCTGGAAGGGGCTGCATACATCTCTGGTCATCTTCTTCTTCAGTTCTTCTGTCCTTTTTGCCTCAGGATCCTCATCCTTTATCCAGGAGCCCAGCCAATCAACAGGCATGCAACATTCAAACTTTCGGGGGTGACAGACAGCCTCCCAGACACACTGACGCCTTGGCAGACTTCACAAAAAATTCCTGCTGAAGACAAACATCAAACCAGGACCTGGACCAGGATCAGGACCCAGGATGGCAGAAGAAGAACCAAGAAAGGAAACAACCACAAGAAAAGTCAGAAAAAGAAAGAGGACACCATTTTGGGTCAATGGTGACCCTTCTGTGCATTAACATGACTGAGAATAGAGCCAGGGTAGGGAAAACACTAAAACATTGATAGAACACATCCACTGCCACCAGCAATTCAGGTATGCTTGTTACAGGAGCAGTAAGAAAGGTGATACTGTGTAGCCTCTCAGCACTCCACATAAGGTGGTGTGTGCTGATCTCACAAAGAATAGGTAAGACAGAATAAGCATCCCCCTATCCTTGGGAACAGTAATTCTCACAAGGGAAATACAAGAGAAAATAAGGAAACCTGAGCAAAACAAGACTCCATCAAATGAAGTAAAATGAAGTAAAATACAGAATGAACAAGGGTGCCCATAGTTAGAGCAACACGAATGAATGAGGGGAAAAAGGCTCCCCTCATTCAGGAAAACAGGAAAAAGGTCCAAGAGTCCAGCAAAAAGTGCTGGTGGGCCTCACAGATAGAAATAATTTGACATAAATATGAAAAATCTCCCTAACACATACCCAGAATGTTCAGAATGCAGCCAATATCAGTAGATATTGACTGCACTCTCAATTGTTTAATTGCTGAGAGGAGATCAATAACTATCTCCATGCGCTTTAGCTCATGGATATTATTATTGACATCCTCTCAGCTAATCAGAATGTTCGGAATGCAGTCAATAACTGTTGGCAATTACTGCATTCCAGACTTTCTGAATACAGAATCAGCAAGGTAAACCACAGACGTATTCATCTGCAGACAAGATACAGAAATTCAATTTCCCATCAAGATTTCTTTCAAGAACACTCCCCAACCCAAATTGACATAACAAAACATATGACCCTCAACTTTGCCTTAGTCCATCACTTGGGGGCCGGGGGTAGTTCATTATCTCATTATGATCACCTGTCACTTGGCCTATATATATATATATTATGACAATGTCGAGACTTGCCACTTCTGTGGACAGTTTGTAGCATATGTGGGTTAATGGGGTTTGAATACGTATTTTTTTTCAAATGTAAATGTAACGTGTGTTTCGTTTAGTAGTTGGCTGTTTGACGTGCGATTAATATCGGTTTATTATCAAACTCAATTTTAAAACAATATTTTTTTCATTGCACTGGTTTGTTGTTAGAGTCCATGGCATTGCATTTTAATTTTATGTATCATCTTTGAAGTGGTAATCTATGTGATGTTTGTAAAGAAATGAGTGTTTAGCATTCTCGTGATATGTCTTTATACCATGGCAAAGCGAAATTGTTGGATGTTATTGAACAGTATTCGTTTTTCAAATGGCAACCAAAAATCAAAAAAGTTCCTGTCCTTCCAGCTGCGGAGTCCATTGCACAAACAAACCACATCTTCCGCCATTGAATCGTATTAAATGTTGCCTTTAGAGAAATATAGCTTTGTAGAAGTGCTGGCAGTAATATTATGTGCTCTGAACTATTTCCACACCATCACTGTGGGAACTCTAAGTAATGAATTATTAATAGCTGTATTATATGCATATTTTCAATATTTGTTCATTGGTGTTCATCTAAAACCTAGCCGCAGTTGATTTTCAAGTGCCTGTCAAAATAAGTGTTGCGAGTCTATAATGCAGATCAAAGCCGTGAGTAGTGAAACGTGAAGGCAACCCATGTATTGCTGTTCCTTCAGGCTAACAGGCTGGCGGCTGGTATTTTTCCTGTAAGTTTCTATGAAGCTGTATGGTTCATAGCTGCTGCGGCAGGATTAGTCTGACAATCAAGAGCAGACAATGGTAATTTTGTCACAACACCCTCTTATGGGAACCAACGAGTGCTACAAGCCAGCCACAGCAGTACAAGGAGGTTCTGAGGTATGGATGGGGGGGGGGGGCGGAGTGGGGGGAGGGATGGTTGTGTTTGGATTCGTGGTGCTACCAAAGCATAGGGCAAAATGTTTATATCAAAGTATTTCTGTCTACATTGGCAACCAAGACAACATGGACTGGCCCAAAGGGAACTCTGGAGAGTTGCCTGCCTCTGCACCCTGGGCCTCTTTTGTGTGGTATTTCCAAATGTTCTCATAGGAAAACTATTGGGTTTGCTGAAAATGTGTAGCTGTGAAATGTCGTCTCCACCTTAATGCAGTTCGTTATTTAGGGCTTTGCTCAATAGCCAACGTTACGGCACTGGCAACAGACCAAAGAACCCTCTAAACAGAAGAGTCTAAAAGTGAAATACTGGCCGCGGCTATGGCCTGTCAACCACTCTGATGCGGTAAAACTAGAACAAGTATATATTTAATCCTACAGGAAATTACACTCCAACTAAGATGCAAGGAAACACACAGAATAACTGGGAAAAACGATGCATCAGGTTGAAAAAAAAACTTTCAGTATTAAACGAATAGGCCTTGGATGCATCAACTAGAAAGCGGAAATATTTTTGGAGCAAACCTTTGGACCAAAAGCATGACATGCAACTCTTCAATCAGACACTCTTTCAACCACATATTCAGGAGTCAAATTGTCAAAATACCTTGACAATCCCACACCTTACAATGTTTCACCATTGTCATACATGTGTGCTATTCAAAAGACAATCAATATAACATTGCACAAATGTATACAGTAACTTGCATGGCAGAATGCAGGAGATATATCTGCAGTGTGTGCTACATTATACAGGTTTGTTTTGCAGACAACCATCAGTTAATGTGGCCAGCATGTTTCAAAACTGTGCATATACAGGGTAATGTGAGATTGCCAATGGCTGTGTGGTTTGCCATTGTGCACATTGTGTACAGAATGACACAAATGAGCAACGATTGAAACAGCTCATTATATTTTATGCAATGTCCATCTATTTCTGTCACACTTCATCAGTTTACAAAGTCCCCGGGTAGAAACCATAAGGGTTAGCAGGAGCCTGCCCATAAGCTTCCACAGTCCACCTCATGTCCTTAATAGCTGACCAATTATATTAAAGGTGAATTCCCACATGGATGCATTTTTTATTTAGATTTGTTTCTACGGGAATACCAGGAAGGTGATGTCATTTGTTACCAACATTCCATTAGGTTGGAAAGAGTCCATTAACAACATATGCTCTGCAAAATGTAGATACTTCAAAATGTCTCATTGTGTCTGATTACCAGCTCTCAGAAAAGTAACAGCATTTCTACTATTCTCTAAACATAATAGTGGGTAACAGGTAATAGCAAATATAAAAGTGCATTACACACACCAGGTCCAATTATGAAATAATCGGTCATCTAAACAATAATGCAGATGATACCCTTTTCAGATGCCCTATTTTGTATTAACATGGGTGCCCTGTTCATTCCCAAGGGACTGTGCTGCAGTGCAAAATATGTGCTGTCAACCCCCTTCCAAAGCTTAGAACACACTAGACACTAATGGCTGACACAGTAATATTTAACATACTAATGTATGACATCCTCTTTTCGTGATTTATGTTACGCTAGTGAATTTCTGCTTTCCTATAATGTGTATGCCGTTTCCTACTCATTAAGGATCATAACGCTGTTGATAAATTTGTTGTTATGCTTCATTTTTCACCATGGAGCTATCCCTGTTATAAAGTTCCCTGGTATACAATCCCACCCCACAATACCGGGACAAGAAAACGGGCTGTGTTTCTAATTAAAACACATTTTTTTCAATAAAAGATGTTCAAAGGTGGTGCCCTCACTTTATGCATGGAAATCAGAACAATTAGTTACATGAATGTTGAAAATATATATACACAATTAGAGTTGGCCTGCCTGTGATGGTATCACTAAATGTAATACACATATTCAGTCACCATAATATTAAGGAAATATTTATCTAACATTTCTGATCTTAATTAATGTAATGCCACTTCTAAGAAGCACATTTAAAGGAATGGCCATACTGTTGTTCATTGACCAGTGGTATTAAAATTCTATTAAGTTAACATTTACACAAAACACATGTCTGTCATTAAATAGCGGACTAAAACCTTTATTTTCTACAATATCAAAAAGAGGTTTTGTTATCAGAGAAATGGAAAATAGAAAAACTAAATGTTTTAAGCATGTTCACATGCTTTCCCTACCCCTTGTGAATGTTGGGTTGTGTGTTTCTAGCATGTGCATGGAAGTACAATACAGACAGACTGTGATAGATTACTAAAGCAATATGACCCGAGCGGCGGGGGCATTACCAACTCAGATAATGCCCCGGAGCCCATAATTATACCCTGCGGCGGTAATGCCCCCGCTGGGAGGGTCATATAGCTATTAGGACCTCGCCCTGCAATATCTGTGTGACCGGGGCACAAAAAGCATTTTTTTCTGTCCCAAAATGTGCAGTGTTTCGGGACAGAAAAAAGAAACGACCAAGAAAATGGCTGCCGGGAAAGGGAAAACTAAGTCCATTTTCCCTTTCCATGGCGGCCATCGGGAGCGGACGCACTGGGAACAGGAATACAAATGTTAAATGACCTTATATCTGAATCTGCCTTTTTTCAAATAACTGTAGTTTACACAGGTGTTGATTTATCAATTTGTGTGTTTAAGCTATGGAGCATGGTCACCAATTTAAAGCCTAAATTGTTTAATGACACCTATAAACAACACTCTGGGTAGACTTTGATTGGATTTAATTTACAAAGAATTATACGAAGTGAGCAGCAAAGAGAAGGCAGACTTTGGCAGTGGCAGACCAGAGTCTTTCTGCTGTTTTCACTGTTGTTTTGGGACACACCTATTTCTACCTGGACCTGCTGTGGAGCGGCCGCGAAGTGAGCAGCAGAGTGAAGGCAGACTTTGGAAGTGGCAGACCAGAGTCTTCTGCTGTGTTCACTCTTGTTTTGGGACACACCTATTTCTACCTGGACCTGCCGCGGAGCGGCCACGGAGTGAGCAGCAGAGTGAAGGCAACTTTGGCAGTGGCAGACCAGAGTCTTTCTGCTGTGTTCACCGTTGTTTTGGGACACACCTATTTCTACCTGGACCTGCTGCGGAGTGGCCGCGGAGTGAGCAGCAGAGTGAAGGCAGACTTTGGCAGTGGCAGACCAGAGTCTTTCTGCTGTGTTCACTGTTGTTTTGAAACACATCTATTTCTATCTGGACCTGCCGTCGAGCAGCCGCGGAGTGAGCAGCAGAATGAAGGCAGACTTTGGCAGTGGTATACCAGAGTCTTTCTGCTGTGTTCACCATTGTTTTGGGACACACCTATTTCTACCTGGACCTGCCGCGGAGCGGCCACGGAGTGAGCAGCAGAGTGAAGGCAACTTTGGCAGTGGCAGACCAGAGTCTTTCTGCTGTGTTCACCGTTGTTTTGGGACACACCTATTTCTACCTGGACCTGCTGCGGAGTGGCCGCGGAGTGAGCAGCAGAGTGAAGGCAGACTTTGGCAGTGGCAGACCAGAGTCTTTCTTCTGTGTTCACCGTTGTTTTGGGACACATCTATTTCTACCTGGACCTTCCGCGGAGTGGCCGCGGAGTGAGCAGCAGAGTGAAGGCAGACTTTGGAAGTGGCAGACCAGAGTCTTTCTGCTGTGTTCACCGTTGTTTTGGGACAGACCTATTTCTACCTGGACCTGCCGCGGAGCGGGCGCGGAGTGAGCAGCAGAGAGAAGGCAGACTTTGGCAGTGGCAGACCAGAGTCTTTCTGCTGTGTTCACCGTTGTTTTGGGACACATCTATTTCTACCTGGACCTTCCGCGGTGTGGCCGCGGAGTGAGCAGCAGAGTGAAGGCAGACTTTGGCAGTGGCAGACCAGAGTCTTTCTGCTGTGTTCAATGTTGTTTTGGGACACACCTATTTCTACCTGGACCTTCCGCGGATGGCCGCGGAGTGAGCAGCAGAGAGAAGGCAGACTTTGGCAGTGGCAGACCAGAGTCTTTCTGTTGTCTGCACCGTTGTTTTGGGACACACCTATTTCTACCTGGACCTGCCGCGGAGCGGGCACGGAGTGATCAGCACAGTGAAGGCAGACTTTGGCAGTGGCAGACCAGAGTCTTTCTGCTGTGTTCACTGTTGTTTTGAAACACATCTATTTCTATCTGGACCTGCCGTCGAGCAGCCGCGGAGTGAGCAGCAGAATGAAGGCAGACTTTGGCAGTGGTATACCAGAGTCTTTCTGCTGTGTTCACCATTGTTTTGGGACACACCTATTTCTACCTGGACCTGCCGCGGAGCGGCCACGGAGTGAGCAGCAGAGTGAAGGCAACTTTGGCAGTGGCAGACCAGAGTCTTTCTGCTGTGTTCACCGTTGTTTTGGGACACACCTATTTCTACCTGGACCTGCTGCGGAGTGGCCGCGGAGTGAGCAGCAGAGTGAAGGCAGACTTTGGCAGTGGCAGACCAGAGTCTTTCTGCTGTGTTCACTGTTGTTTTGAAACACATCTATTTCTATCTGGACCTGCCGTCGAGCAGCCGCGGAGTGAGCAGCAGAATGAAGGCAGACTTTGGCAGTGGTATACCAGAGTCTTTCTGCTGTGTTCACCATTGTTTTGGGACACACCTATTTCTACCTGGACCTGCCGCGGAGCGGCCACGGAGTGAGCAGCAGAGTGAAGGCAACTTTGGCAGTGGCAGACCAGAGTCTTACTGCTGTGTTCACCGTTGTTTTGGGACACACCTATTTCTACCTGGACCTGCTGCGGAGTGGCGCGGAGTGAGCAGCAGAGTGAAGGCAGACTTTGGCAGTGGCAGACCAGAGTCTTTCTACTGTGTTCACCGTTGTTTTGGGACACATCTATTTCTACCTGGACCTTCCGCGGAGTGGCCGCGGAGTGAGCAGCAGAGTGAAGGCAGACTTTGGAAGTGGCAGACCAGAGTCTTTCTGCTGTGTTCACCGTTGTTTTGGGACAGACCTATTTCTACCTGGACCTGCCGCGGAGCGGACGCGGAGCGGGCGCGGAGTGAGCAGCAGAGAGAAGGCAGACTTTGGCAGTGGCAGACCAGAGTCTTTCTGCTGTGTTCACCGTTGTTTTGGGACACATCTATTTCTACCTGGACCTTCCGCGGAGTGGCCGCGGAGTGAGCAGCAGAGTGAAGGCAGACTTTGGCAGTGGCAGACCAGAGTCTTTCTGCTGTGTTCACCGTTGTTTTGGGAAACATCTATTTCTACCTGGACCTGCCGCGGAGCTGCTGCGGAGTGAGCAGCAGAGTGAAGGTAGACTTTGGCAGTGGCAGACCAGAGTCTTTCTTCTGTGTTCACTGTTGTTTTGGGACACACCTATTTCTACCTGGACATGCCGCGGAGCGGCCACGGAGTGAGCAGCAGAGTGAAGGCAGACTTTGGCAGTGGCAGACCAGAGTCTTTCTGCTTTGTTCACCGTTGTTTTGGGACACACCTATTTCTACCTGGACCTGCCGCGTAGAGGCCGCGGAGTGAGCAGCAGAGTGAAGGCAGACTCTGGCAGTGGCAGACCAGAGTCTTTCTGCTGTGTTCACCATTGTTTTGGGACACACCTATTTCTACCTGGACCTGCCGCAGAGCGGCCGCTGAGTGAGCAGCAGAGTGAAGGCAGACTTTGGCAGTGGCAGACCAGAGTCTTTCTGCTGTGTTCACTGTTGTTTGGGACACATCTATTTCTACCCGAAACTGCCGCGGAGCGGCCGAGGAGTGAGCAGCAGAGTGAAGGCAGACTTTGGAAGTGGCAGACCAGAGTCTTTTTGCTGTGTTCACCGTTGTTTTGGGACACACCTATTTCTACCTGGACCTGCCGCGGAGCTGCTGCGGAGTGAGCAGCAGAGTGAAGGCAGACTTTGGCAGTGGCAGACCAGAGTCTTTCTGCTGTGTTCACCGTTGTTTTGGGACACACCTATTTCTACATGGACCTGCCGCGGAGCGGCCGCGGAGTGAGCAGCAGAGTGAAGGCAGAATTTGACAGTGGCAGACCTAATGTCTTTCTGCTGTGTTCACCGTTGTTTTGGGACACACCTATTTCTACCTGGACCTGCCGCGGAGCGGGCACGGAGTGATCAGCACTGTGAAGGCAGACTTTGGCAGTGGCAGACCATAGTCTTTCTGCTGTGTTCACTGTTGTTTTGAAACACATCTATTTCTATCTGGACCTGCCGTCGAGCAGCCGCGGAGTGAGCAGCAGAATGAAGGCAGACTTTGGCAGTGGTATACCAGAGTCTTTCTGCTGTGTTCACCATTGTTTTGGGACACACCTATTTCTACCTGGACCTGCCGCGGAGCGGCCACGGAGTGAGCAGCAGAGTGAAGGCAACTTTGGCAGTGGCAGACCAGAGTCTTTCTGCTGTGTTCACCGTTGTTTTGGGACACACCTATTTCTACCTGGACCTGCTGCGGAGAGGCCGCGGAGTGAGCAGCAGAGTGAAGGCAGACTTTGGCAGTGGCAGACCAGAGTCTTTCTGCTGTGTTCACCGTTGTTTTGAAACACATCTATTTCTATCTGGACCTGCCGTCGAGCAGCCGCGGAGTGAGCAGCAGAATGAAGGCAGACTTTGGCAGTGGTATACCAGAGTCTTTCTGCTGTGTTCACCGTTGTTTTGAGACACATCTATTTCAACCTGGACCTTCCGCGGAGTGGCCGCGGAGTGAGCAGCAGAGTGAAGGCAGACTTTGGCAGTGGCAGACCAGAGTCTTTCTGCTGTGTTCACCGTTGTTTTGGGACACATCTATTTCTACCTGGACCTGCCGCGGAGCTGCTGCGGAGTGAGCAGCAGAGTGAAGGTAGACTTTGGCAGTGGCAGACCAGAGTCTTTCTGCTGTGTTCACCATTGTTTTGGGACACACCTATTTCTACCTGGACCTGCCGCAGAGCGGCCGCTGAGTGAGCAGCAGAGTGAAGGCAGACTCTGGCAGTGGCAGACCAGAGTCTTTCTGCTGTGTTCACCATTGTTTTGGGACACACCTATTTCTACCTGGACCTGCCGCAGAGCGGCCGCTGAGTGAGCAGCAGAGTGAAGGCAGACTTTGGCAGTGGCAGACCAGAGTCTTTCTGCTGTGTTCACTGTTGTTTGGGACACATCTATTTCTACCCGAAACTGCCGCGGAGCGGCCGAGGAGTGAGCAGCAGAGTGAAGGCAGACTTTGGAAGTGGCAGACCAGAGTCTTTTTGCTGTGTTCACCGTTGTTTTGGGACACACCTATTTCTACCTGGACCTGCCGCGGAGCTGCTGCGGAGTGAGCAGCAGAGTGAAGGCAGACTTTGGCAGTGGCAGACCAGAGTCTTTCTGCTGTGTTCACTGTTGTTTTGGGACACACCTATTTCTACATGGACCTGCCGCGGAGCGGCCGCGGAGTGAGCAGCAGAGTGAAGGCAGAATTTGGCAGTGGCAGACCTAATGTCTTTCTGCTGTGTTCACCGTTGTTTTGGGACACACCTATTTCTACCTGGACCTGCCGCGGAGCGGCCACAGAGTGAGCAGCAGAGTGAAGGCAGAGTTTGGCAGTGGCAGACCAGAGTCTTTCTGCTTTGTTCACCGTTTTCTTGGGACACACCTATTTCTACCTGGACCTGCCGCGGAGCGGCCGTGGAGTGAGCAGCAGAGTGAAGGCAGACTTTGGCAGACCGTGGCAAGCCGTGCAAGTGTGCAGGCTATCTGCCGCCTTCCTTTTGCTACTGATCAGTGGCTCTGCTGCTGTTCCTGCCGACCTGCACCGGTTACTGATTTTCCCTCGATAGATGGAGATAAAGGGAAATGAAAAGACTGAGGCGTGGCAGAAGGACATTGAAGTTGCAGGTATGGACCCCCTCACCCCTCATTCCCTCTTCCCTGCTGTTTTCTTCCTCCTCCCTACCCTCCCCCTTTCGTCTGCCCCCCTTGTTTGCCCCTTCCTATAAACCCTCCCATGCCTTATCAACAGGCCTACCTGCAGCTTGTAGCCCTGTCTTGGGGAGCCACACAGAGCCTCTCAGACGTGTGCTTCGTCCGCTGAGGGAGTCCGTCGCTTCAAAGACGTACGTGAAGAAAAGGGGTGAGAAGTCAGTTGTACAGAAGCGACCGACCACTGCAACGGATTCTCAGCATCGACGACAGAGACATCCATCGGAGCCTGGCAAGCGAGTCTACACAGGAGAGGGCCGGCCCGAGTGAGGGAGGTGCCCCGCCCCCTGTAACCAACTCTCTCTCGAGATATCAGCTCTGAAGGAAACACTGAAGGAAAATGAGTCTGGCGCCCGAGCATCTTCTATGGTGGCCCGGGGCACCGACTGCACAGGGCCATGCACGAACAATATTAACAGTACTCAATCCGGTGATGAACCTGGCGAAGAACAGGAAATGAGTAACGCTGACAACACTGAGCCGACCCTGAATATACTTCCACTAGGTCCCGGTGTTGTAGGCAAAAGCTCACCAGTGACACTAAGCACAGAAATTCCATCCAATGCTAAGGTAACTGTAACGGCCATAGACATACATACCACACCGATATCAGGGGACTTAAAGAGCCCTGACCCTATAGCAGTCAGGCCATCAACAACCCTTACAACCCCTAACGAGGCACAGCAAGCTGACCCCAAACGCTGACCCAAATGCCCTCACTAGAGAAAAAGAACAGGGCCAGCCCACTGTTTACGTGACAGTGATTAACCCTTATTTTGCCAGGGGAAAAGTGTGCAATGGAATGGAGGACACTGAGGCCGGCGCCCTACCTAATACGAACAGATTAGCCATACTTGACCACCTACGGTTATCTAGCATAAAACAAGAAAGGGTAGATAGAACCGACCATAACAAGGTTTCCTTGAACACGAAGGTGACGAAGACGAGGACCACCTGGAAACGTGTAAAGAGACACCTGTCCCGTACCTAAAGGTTTGGTGCTTTAACACAAGTAAATTTACACGAAGAGTGTTGTTGCGAGTAAAGGCCCCCAAAAAAATAGGACCAAGGAAAAGAACGGCCCTACCTATAATTGGAGAATCTCTAAACGATTTCTTCAAGAAAAGAAAAGGGCTCCATGAGACAACGGCACATGAAATATCAGACCTGGAGATCCTTGAAAGCTTAAGTCAACAGGAAGTGATTACTGGGTCACCCATAAAAAACTTGAACATCACGAAGCCCAGAGAGAGCCCTTCTGAACCAGAAAAATTAGGAGCACGAAAGACTACCAGGACAGGGCCTGTCACAAAATGGCATTGTAACAAGAAATTAGGATACGATCCTCCAACAGCTTACCGGCAGAGTGATAGCCCGGAGCTCGAACAGAGAGCAAAGGTGACCACGGTAATTGATTGCCCCCCAGTGCCGGAATCAAGGAGCATGATTGTTCTTGGTGACATCGTTCCAGTTACACCCGTAGGGCTGCTATTAGCGAACAGGGGTACTGGCCCACAAAGATTGTCGTCGAGGCACCTAACGCTATCTTATGAAGCGTCAAAAAAACAAGTAGGAGCACAGCCCATGATCATATCAACGACAACTGGGCTGACCCCAAACCACAATAGTCCACCTGGAGAAAAGGGGCCTATCAGTGAGGAGGTCCTGCCGCAGACTCCTACCCAGTCGAGAAGCCTAAGTGAAACCCAACATCTTCCCACGTACGACGCCTCACCACAAAAAAAAATAAACCTCTTAGAGGTTATGTCTACGGTCACAATTGAACTTGCGCTTTTTAGCAAGCTCTACGAGAGTATCAATGACACTTTGAAAGACCAGACATCATTAATAGCCTTGATGCACACAAAATTAAACTACCTGGAGGGCTTCCTGGTAGGAACCGAGGGAAGCCTGACATCAAGAATTGAACAGTCAGACAAGAAGAGATCCTTAAAAAGACTGGAGGAAAAAATATCAGAATCCAGACAGCTCACCTGGCTTGCAGAGAAGGCCTCTCAAATGACATCTGAGTTACCAAACCCTATGTCTAAAGATCTCTCTCTGAAGACAGGTCAACAAGCTCTGAGAAACCCGACCCTTAGACACCAAGTCTGTCCGGTTCTTATTGATGAAATAATCACCATAATAGACGATGAAGAGGCAAATAAGAAATCTAGCCAGAATCAGGCCACCACCAGTAAAAGACAAGTGCAAGATGGGAAGTCTTCCGAGGTCAATAAAAACCTAGTGGATACCAGTTGTAAGAGCTTGGACACGGATCAAAACACTAATGTCTTTTCCCACGGTATATTCAGCAAACAGAAATCTCTTCACTCCACTTCTAATAGACAAAAGAGGTTTGAGGCTGCGAAAAACAACAGCTCAAAAACACTCAAGGGTAACAGTAAAGTTACGAAAACAGGAGTAATGCTAAAAAATAAGAAGCCATCGGAAGGTATCCAAAGAACTGAGAAACTTAATTCTCCAGAAATAACTAATGCTCGGCTAATTCTAAAATCCTTCACGCCGACCCTTGATGATCAATCGGAATGGAGTTCGTACACATTGGAGGATTCAGACTTAGAATCCCCAACAAAAGAAAACCTCAAAAGGAAATCAGAGATGGTAGAGGATAGATCGCCAAGCATGGAGCCCTCAAGGAAAGTCCAAATATATGAGACATCCTCCCAGGTGGATAAAACAGCATAAAAAAAAAGTGATAACAACGGGAAGAGCTATGGAAAAGAAGAAAAACGGTCAAACGAAAAGCCAAAAGACGGTAGAGACATAAAAACAAAAACTAAAGAACACAAATTGCCAGCGAGTAGACGACAAAGTTGGGAAGACCAGGACGAGGGACCTCGGAAAAGCAATGAAATCCGGTAAGATCACACTGAAGATCATCGGAAAGATGCCCGCTCTCGAGCACAAAAAGAATCTCCCCACCGAGGAAACAAGCAATGCACAATGAAGACAGAGGCCAAAGAAGTTTGCAAAAAAGAATTGAAAGCGTCTGTATCCTAAAAATGAAACAGACTGTCCATCGGCCAGATGGTTTGACTCTGAACAGAGGAACCCTTCTAAAAATATTTGCCAAAATTCCAAGCTTAAGAAATATCTACAACGATGACTTGTGGATAGTGGAACCTTGCCACTCGGGAAAAAGCGACGCCTCATACCTCCACATGAAGTCCAAAATCATTAATCATCAACTGCTGAAAGAGAGAGAAAGTCTGTTGCTATCGTGTTACGATTTGACACGAGTCGAGGACTTTCAAAAAAGCTGTGAAGACAAACGGAAAGAAAAAGATCTGAAGGAGGTGAACCTAAATACATAAACAATGCTAAAGAACGCCCATGTGTTCACTACATAAGCAAAATGGAACACCTCCAAAACCTGTTTAAAGATCAGGGACATGGGAACCAGAGAGCAGCCCAAAATCCCCATTGAGATGATGCGAGAGGTATTAGGCATCTACATAAAGCCGACAGAGGAGATGTCGGGAGGAATCGAGCATTGAGGTCACCAAGGCGCACTACAAACAACCTATTGCAATCGAACGCAAAAGGAGCGTCGGAAAGAAACTGGAGCTCTGACCTGGGCCAAGACGCTGGTCGACTCCACCCGCAAAAATTAGTGACTATCACAGAAGAACAGACACCCTCCACCTCTAATTGAAGCGACAAGGAAAACGACAGCACCTGAACAGAGGAAGAAAATCAAACTTGATTGTTGGAGTACACAGGGCTTTGAACACCTCACAAGGATAACTGATGTTAACCTTGGCCAGTTCGATCAACTGTGCCTGCAAGAGACATGGCTGAGAACCAAACCCCAGTTAGACAGCTATGAACTAATATTCAATCCAGCAAAAAAAGGACCACTTGGGCGACCGATGGCCGGACTGCTAACAACAATCAGAGCAGGGTCAGGCATCGACGAATGTGAAGTCCTGTGTACACCTTACTGGATCCAATCGATGATACTAAATTGGCAGCAGGCACAGACCAACTCCGATCCTAGGAAATGGGAAAAAATTCTTCTCATAAATCTATACTGGAACCCTGAAATAACAACACAGGAAGAATTCACCAATGAATTGGGAGAAATCATAGAAGTAGCAATGACACACACGGACGGCTACTACATAATTGTGAATGGTGACTTCAATGCGGCGTGCGAAGGCATAGGGCTGAACGTGAAGCGTAAAGATCTTAACTTACCAGTGTGGGAGTGAGGGCATCTCGTGGAAGAGATCATGTCAGCACGGGACATGCACAAATTCCACTGGATGCGACCTAAAACAAACACTAATATCCCGTCGTGGCAACGTGGACTCCAACAAGGAACAATGGACCACGTATACGTGTCGAAAGATTTGCTGCCGGAGATCACCAACTTTAAACTGGTCCCCACAGAGCTCAGCGACCACAATCTATTAATAACAGAGTGCCTAGCACCAAGGCTCCAACATTTCTCCACCTGTCCGGAAATTAAGGCAACCTCAGGAGGTAATCGAGTAAAGATCTCAGAAAAAGCTCTTCTATAAATAGTAAACCAATACATAGTGCTCACTGAAGACGGTTCCATATCAGTAGATCTAAGTAAGAGAAATTTGGATTACACGCCTCTATTGGCTAGATATCTCATGAAGGCTAAGAAAACAAACCTCAAAATCCGGAACAAATCACTCTCACTAGTACAACCCTGAACTAGTTGGGAAAAGACTACTTCATTGGAGGCTGAAGAGAATCTTTAACAAAGCAAATACACTGGAAAACAAGGAGAGGTGGAAAAAAGCCCTAAACGATTACAAGCGCTGGCTAATTCACCACAGAAACAAATTATACCAGCAAGATGCAGAACATATGCTGGCTGTAATATGTGGCAACAAAGCCAAAGAATTCTGGAACATGATCAAGGGCGCAGATAAGACAGTGAATGACAGCATACAAAATAATGTGGGATAAAATCGGTGGATAACCCATTTCGCTTCCCTTTACGCCCGGCAGAAGACAAATAAGAAAAGTGCATCGGGTCACTGAATCTGGAAGCAAAACAACCTGGTCCATTCCATCGGATAAAGAGTCAATCCTAATCAAAATCAGGAAACTGAATAGCTCGAGGGGGCCTGGTCCTGACGGTATTTGCAATCTGGATCTAAAAAAGCACCCGGAGCAATGGACTGACCTAATGAGCAGAATTTTCACAAACTGTAATACCGTTCAGGCAATCCCACAATCATGGAGAAAAGCAACTATAGTACCAAAGAAGAGCAACGGACGATCCCAACCACTATAGACCCATCGCACTCCTCGATGTGATGGGGAAGTTTTTCGCTTCACTGGCACTAGACACTTTTCATAACTGGCTACGAAATACCGACTTCGTCGACCCTTTCCAGAATGGCTTCGTAAAAAACTCAGGGACAGGAACGAACATTCTTATGTTGAGTGCTATGAAAGCTGAGATCCTACAAGGCGGCCCACCGGTATATATGGCATTAATTGACCTGGTCCAAGCCTTCGACCAGGTCAATAGACAACGCCTCTGGAAGAAATTGGAAGCAATGAATTGCCCCTCCTACATTTTGGAGCCGATACAAGCACTACATCAAGAAACATTGATAAGGGTGCACTTGAGCGCAGAGGGGCGCTTGTCGGTGGAAAAAAAAACGACAAGAGGTGTCAAGCAGGGCTGTCCTCTAGCCCCAACGCTATACAATGCGTATATAACAGATTATAGCGATTCTTCTCACAAAGTCAGGCATATTCCACCGATTATAGTTGGAACGAAAATCCCAAGACTCCTATATGCCGACGATATAATCGTGATGAACTTAACTCCCATCGGTCTGCAACGACTTACTAGATAACTTGGTGGTCTATTTAAAGAAGAACAACCTGCAATTGAACAAGGCTAAAACCAAAATCCTAGTAATGGGAAAACCGGTCACAAGAGCGCCGTGATTCCGATGGTTCTGCGACGGAGCAAACTTGGAAAAAGTGAACACCTTCAAATAACTGGGGATAATCATAAACAACGACAAACAAGAAGTAGCCATGCAAGATCTGCTGTGGAAAAAGACAAAAAATCTAACAGCACAGGCGAAGGCTGTTGACAGAAAGTATGGGAGGTTCTAAATTATCCAGATGCTAAAATTCTTCAGGATGAAGGTGGTCACATCGCTAATATATGGCATGGATGTAATGCCGTATCTACCAAATTCGATTTGGGAAAAATTGGAAGGCTACTTCTGCAAGGGTGTATTGGGGTTGGCGAAATCCACCCCAATGGCATTAATCAGAAGAGAACTCTGCCTATCATCACTGCTGGGAATGAGAGCCTCTCTGGTGCTGTACAGGAAAGTGATAAACAGCCCCAAAACCAAAGTCTTGGAATTAATCAGAAGAGACATGGTGGATGGGTCAAACCTGATGTTGAAGCAATGGGAACATCTACATTTGAATATACTGAAAGAGCTGGACACAACCGTTGAACTCCTGATACAAAATCCAAACAAAGTTTCAAAGAAGCTCCTTGAGGCAGACTGGATTAACACGCAGGAGATGGCCAACAGGTATGCCCTGACCAAAGATTTTCGGTCAACACCTCTGAAGTTGAACAACGTCAGAGGGTACCTAAACCAATTCCCGGAAAAAAAACTAAGCAGATCTTTTTTAAGATTTTGGTAAAATCAAGTGAAAACCAACGAAATATTAAAGATAAGATAGCAGTCGACCACAAACACCTGTCGGTTCTGCAAGGAAGATTCCTCAGTGGAAACCAGTAGGCACCTGCTACTGGACTGCAAAGAACTTAAAAGAGAAAGAATAAGATTTCTTGCTGAACCTCTGGAAAACTACAGAACCTTAGACATAGATAATCTCTGGAACTTTTTGACGTGCAGACACAACAGACGAAGTGTAACTGGAGTGACCTCTTTCCTGAAATACTTGTACATTCAATAAGTTGGAACACTTGGAGGGGAAAACGTGGGTGGCCATTTGCTCCATTACACCTCTACCTATCTCACGAAAATGACAGTTTGCTGGATCCTAAACATTTTGTAAAAATTGTTTTGCAATTAAATTAAAAAAAGAATATCTTCTATATGCACAGGAATGTTAACAGCTCTATATTGAGAACACAGCACAGAACATGCTTTTGGTTTTTATTTAAAGGAAACCTCAATGACGAAACAGAGAGAATAGCCTAAGATAATATTAAAGTATTTAATTAGAAATGCCCCTTTGCCCATAGTGGTTTCACTTTTTATTATAAGTGATATTGCCAAACGTTGTCAATGTTGACATCACACTTTTTGATTGATGAGATATTTTCATTGGCTTGCTTAATAATCCAACCCTCCCAGAGAATACACACCCTCAATCTTCATAGGTTGATCATAATTCTAACATGAAAAGGTGGGGGCTAAAACCCCATTAACACCTTTGAAGGCAAAATCATTTTTATTTCATATTTCATTGTAGGAGCATGCTGCACCAATGAACTATGGTTTGCGGGGTTCCCTGGCATTCACAAACAACAAGATATATGGCATGAGTATACATGATACATTTTCAAAAAACAGTCCCATACTCATAATTTCAAATTGCATTTAAAAACAGACAAGATGAATTGTGATTATATGATAGAAGAATATCTCAGTCATAACTCAGTTTTCTATTTGAATTGACTATATATCAAAAAAACATGTTTAAATGCATGAATAGGGTTGAATCAAATGGGCTATTATGTGTCTGCAACAGAGCTACAGCCTTAAGTTGTTTTTCCATAGACTTCTGAAACCCATTGGTCAACATAATGAGCTATGCAAAGAGCTTTCAGAGGTCCCATTGCCTATTTTTCATTACTGGACATCTGATAAGATTAATTCCCTTAAATGGTGTCAAATGTGGCAGTCTAAGTGCAAAATGTTTCTTTGGAGCCAGGCATTAGGAGAACAGTTAATTTTGTATATGAGCAGTTCTGATTCTTATTAGCTTAGGACACCATTGATTCAGCCTTGGCCAAATTGTAAGATGTATTTATTAGAATATTCACTTGAAAAGGGCTCAATGTGTTTTAATAATTAAGGGAAAACAAACCTTATTCAACTCACCATGGCTGAGCCAAATCTCTCAGTGCCCTTAATTTCCAACCCCCCATTTGAACATGTAAGCAGGGCCGAGGTGGCGTTCAACTGGTGGTCAAACAGGAACACAAAACACTGTTTTATTGATCTTTTGTAATTTATTATTTATAAAGAGCTCACAACTAAGACTACATATTTTTTACTTTTACTGTTGTTAAGACTAAAATCAAAAGAAAAATTAATATGTCTGTATTTATTTGTAAAAACTGAAAAAAGATGGGAAAGAGGTCTTTCTTCTCGGGTCCCCTTATTGTTAATCAAACACTGCAGGGCAATGGTTTTGCAGAGAGGCAATGTGGAGTGTCTACACATTTTGTGAAAGATAGTTTTGAAGTTCTACTTGCTTTAATTGTACATCTTAGGTCAACAGCAACCACAGCAGAAGCCGTCCGCTGTTATCATCGAAATTAAGCTAACATTGCTGTGCTCTGTGCATCTGTGTGTGTATTTTACAAAGTACATTTTTGTATTCAAATAAATGCAGAAAAATACTGGGTGCAAATTATCTTTTTATATTACAAATAATAAATGTTGATAAACATAGATAAAATGCCCAAAAATAAATATGTATAAATACAGATGGAGGCAGAAAAAGACTTCATTAAGATTAAAAAGTAGTATGGCAGTCCACCTGCATTAGTACTTCCTGATCATAAGAAAGGTTTCACCCTTTACTCTCATGGGAGAAATGGCTTTGCTCTAGCTAACAATACCCAGAAACATGGCAGTCACCACAAACCAGTTGATTACTATAGCAAAGAACAATATAATGTGCTGATGGGAACCACACTAGCAGTGGAACAGTGTGAGAACATTGTGTTAGGACCTTCTTTGGAGGTTGCATTACCATACTAGCACATCTATTTCTTACTAACAACCAAAACCCAATGACATCTTGCATTCATTTTTGTGCATTGTGATACTTTTTAAAACTGGATCCTGCACACCACCTATTGCTCTGCATGTGTATGTGTGCACTCCCTAAATACAAGGCCACCTGAGAGTAGGAGCCAGGACTATGCAGTGCAACCCACCTCCTTTTTACTTTTCCTTCTCTCCTCTATCCTCTGCCACTGAGATGGCACCCACCATCTCTCCAATCTTCTCTATCTGCTACACTATTACCTATCCTCCCTCTCACATGAAATCTGGATGTAAAAAGGACAAAAAAGTCATCCTGTGTGCAAATCCTGGCCTTCCCATTGCAGACATCTATGTTAGTGCATCTTCCAGAGATATCTTCACCGATATTGTCTTCTCTTTCCCCTCTCCTGGCCTATGGACATCTCATCTCATCTCTACTGTCTCCCCTTTCTTTTTTATGTATTCTTTAATGTGATATAGGTTGAAAATAAATTCAAACTTTACACATAATAAGAAGAATAAACAACAAATATTATATACATTAATACATTAATACCAAATCAGGCAAGAACAAGCCCTAACAGAATATTATACATTGATAGATAAATACAAAAATGGATGTTTAAATAGGTAGATAGTAATAAATCCCATATTACATCAAAAGTGTGTGTATAATTACTAATTTTCCCCAAGATTCTATGCACACTTATGGACATACACTGATAAAATTAAAAAGAAATAAAATAAGAATGAGCAACTTCCACAAGGGTACTTAAATCAAGTTCTTACGGAGCCAGAAGTTAGCGAAGAGCCTACACCAAGTCCAAATTAACATGTCTTTTCTAGGCTCTGCCATTCTCACATTATTCAGATCAGAGAACCCAATCTTACTTCGATCTGTTGCCAGACGTTATAGAGTGCAACAAGCAGATGCATATTGCAGGAGTTTGTGCAATAGAGCCAGAATGGAGTTTCGCATACAGTTAAGGGATTATGTACAAATTCACCAAGATGTGATAGTATTATTCAATTTAATGAGATAGCATTCCGTCAGGAGATGTTTGGCTGTTTCCAGGCATTCTGTTGATTTACACAGGCGGCAGACTCGCTCTAAGGCTGGGATATTTTCCCTAACTCTCAAGTTGCTCAAGGTGGGCAGCTGTTCTAGTCTGAGCAGAATGATAAAACGCATCCAGCCTATGCCTGCTAAAAAATGTCCATATCTTTGATTAAAGGTGAAGTAGTATGCTTTTTGGCCATTTCCTGGTGGATCACCATCAGTAAGGGATTGGTAGGCTTGCTGGTCATCTTAAGATAAAGCCCTGCCCTCTTTTGAGTACCGTGGCTTTCAATGATGAAAGACCCAATTCGAGTCTTATTAGGGCCATAGGAACTCCCGGGCACAATCCCAGTAACCGACGCCAAAATGTGCCCTCCATCACTTGGAGCCAAGTTAGATCAAATGAGAGGAGGGACTCAAGACCATAAATGATCATGGGGGTAAACACTTGAAGGTATGGGGTGTCCCCCAGAGTGTGAAGCCCCCCTGTTTATTAGTAAATGCAGATATAAATGCAGTGACTTGCATCGCCCTGATTTTGCGCCCTTGTCTACATTGATGGAAATCGCCATTGGGCTCGATTTCCACTTCCAGGTAACGATAGGAGGGAGTATAAGGTATATGATTGAAATGCACCATCAAATTTACTCGGGATGCTCTTTTCCTGGTGAATCTAAGCACCTTAGTCTTGTCTAAATTAATAGTAAGTCCATTAGTCCTAGCATATTCCCACAGAATATTAGCAGAGCGCCGAAGCCCACTTATGGTGTTGTCAAATACAACCAAATTGTCTGCGTACTCTAGGACTACGTAAGGTGCCTCAGTGGTGTCCTGGTGCAGGAGTCTCAGATAGTAAAGGAGACCAGCGGGGCAACCCATTGCTTCAAGCTTCGCCCAAAGTCTGACTCTGGGAATAGAGTCAAAGGCAGCCTTAAAGTCTATGTATAGTGCATACAATGGAGGCTGTCCCTTGTGGAGTGCCCGTGTGCAAAGTATATCCATCACCAATAGATTGTGCGAGGTGGAGAGGTTCCGCCGGAATCCACACTGGCATCTACTGAGTATGTTTGCCTCCTCTACCCTTTTCTGCAATTCACTTAGTAATAGGGAGGCAAAGAGTTTGCCTGAAATGTCTAACATGGAAAGAAGCCTGTAATTATTCAGATCAGCACGGTTGCCCTTTTTAAATACCGGAATGAGAATAGCTGTTTGCCAAGATTGGGGAATTACCCCCTGTGCTAAGATCTTTACAAAGAGTAGGGAGAATATGTCGGCCCAGAGTTCAGGGAAGTTCTTAATAACTACATTTGCCAGCCCGTTGGGGCCGGGGGCTCTGGAAGACTTAAGACCTGTTATCTTATTCAGAATGGCCTCAGGGGAAACATCAAAGGGAGGATAGCAGGGCACCTTATTGAAAGATGTAGTAAAGGGCTCCGTCTCCCCTGAGTTACGACCGATTAAGAATTTTACCCAATTCTCCTCACTAATGGGGTTGACTAACGTGTCTTTAACCTTCTCCCTAGTCTCATTTAAGAGTGTCCAAATACTGCGAGAGTTCCTAGAGCATATAGTCTGCACTAGCCTTTGATAGGCAATATTTCTTTCTGCTTTTTTTATGTTCTTAATGCTAGTTCTATATCTCTTTTTAGCTTTTCTTACTCTCTCGCTGTAAAGGATGACCGGCAAGTTCAAGGTCTTGATACCCCATATCTCCGCTCTCATCCCTCTCTCAGCATCCCTAATTCCTTTGTTATAAGGAGGGTTACTACCTCCAGTTCTTAACATATATCCCATTTTCACTATGGCGTGCTTGGCTGAGAATGCCAGAATCGAATCCTCAATGGCATTGACGGTCATAGAGTTGAAATCAGGTAGGCCACCAGGAGAAGTAAGTTTAAGGGCTTCAGTGGCCGATCTAATGTTCTGTTCAGACCAGGCTATTCTAGATCCTACATAATTGAGGTTAATGCTGCCAATATTCGATAATAAAACGGGGGGGCTAGGGAGACAGATTGCACAGTAAAGCAGCGCATGGTCACTCCAGTTGTTGTTCATCACTCTCATGTCAACAACTTTGGACTGCATCTCGGGGCACATGAATATGTAGTGCAGCGTGCCGGAAGAAGTACCATTAGACCAAGTGTGCTTCCCAGGCCTGTCCCCGGGAGTGCGTCCATTGATCATCCCAAGGTCCCAGGAATCAAACAGCTTGAGCCATCCTAATCCTTCAGTCTCCCTTTTATCATGGGCCATTAAGCATGTTGCATGGAGTTTAGGGTTAGAAGATGCTAGTATGTTGCCTGTCATATGGCAATTAAAATCCCCCAGAACAACCACTGCATCATTACCAGGCGTCAGTGACCAAGAAGACATTAGATCCTGTAAAGCTTCTTGTTAGGGTTCTCTGACTACTGCCTCAGGTGGATTGTACAAATGAATGAGAAGGAACCTACAGAGACCACTTTCTTCACTGTATTCCACCTCTACTGCCATAAGATTCTCCTCAGATTTACACTGAATCCTACGAGATACAACTGTGTTGACCACCCCCGTAAGTAAACCCCTGAACGGGCGACCCTTAATACCCCGTTTTGCAGGAGATTGATGCATAACAAAACCGTCCAATAGTAGAGGGTCCAGTGCCCAGGTCTCCTGAAGACAAATACAGCTGTACTTAGACAATAAGTCTACAGAACTGTCAGGCCTTAGTAAATGGGCAAAGCCTCTACAGTTCCAAGTGAGTAGAGAGAAGGATCAAAGGTTCTGAAAGGGTCCCGGGTGGTATTCCAAAAGTGTTTTTAGGACTTGTTGTATTTCAGCCAGTACTAAATTGTTCCCTGCCACAGGCTTAGGATCATTCGTTGAGGGGATCAGGGTGGTAGTATCCTCAAGGTCGGTGCCCTGCTCACTCTCATTCGGACCCACATCGATATCAATGTCCACTGCCCTCAATTCCTCTTTATATTTCCTGATCAGTCGCGCTGTCGATAGGAAAGTGCAGTGTAGGGCAGAGACGTAGGGGTTAGGACCATTCAAAGGCTCGACAAACAGGAAATCGTCAGATTTCAAGACACGAAGTTGAGGGATATAGTAGTGTCTGAGTAATAATTCCGAGCGAGCCAGCCAGGTGTTTTTGCTGCTCAAATATAAGTTCTTAATAAAACAAATGCGGTTGCCATTGGTGTCCTTGGGTTCGCTCTGCAGGTCAAGCAATACAGGGACTAATGTATCTTCCTCCTCAACCGACCCCGAGTGTGGCACAAATCTTATAGGCAAGCTGAATTCGAGCCCCGGTTCCGCGGCAGCTAAAAGGGGTTCATCTGAGTCCATACTGATAGATTTGTCTTCCGGCACAAGCCAGTCAGTGAGAAGACCTTTAGTCGTTGCCGCCCGTACTGCTGCTCTCGCTAGTCTTTTCCTGGCTTTTTTTGAGTGCGTCTCCAACGCTATCTGTGGCACCACAGGGAGAAACATTTGTTTTGGCTTTCTTATTTTTAAGTGCCTTTTTCGCCAATTTACGTTGTTTTCATGAAGGGATCGCATGGGCACTTATTTCTGGCTCAGGATCATCTTCAATCTCGAGGGGTGCATCATAGGCTCCCACACTGGGAATAGATTCAGGTGTCCCAGCGGTAGCCCCTGCTATATTTCCCTGGTACTCTGTCCCCTCCACTAGATGTATGGCGGTAGATAAACTGACTTCCGCCTCTTCTCGGGGATGTTCCTTCGGATCTATTGCCAGGGTGAGGATGTTGGTATTTGTCAGAATACGCCCAGCCATTTGCAACAGAATCTTAAGCGCAAATTGAAGAGCAGCGACTGATGATTGCAGCTCTGCTATCTCAGTTGCGCCAGGATGTGGACTAATATTCTCGTCATCCTCTTTGTCAGGAACATCCTCCATAGATGCTAGATTGGGCGAAGCAGACAATCGGCCACTACTCCCTACTGAATTGAGCAGGCCCGAGGGAGTACTTGTGTTATTTCCAGTGGGGGGTATTATACCACTTATTGCCAATTGAGGAGTTTGTGCTGACATCCATCTCTGTATATTCAAACAAAGATCTAGGAGGGAGTTGTTATCAATGTCGTCAAAATTTGTGGTGTTAAGAGAAATGCGGTCACTGGGGACGAGGGCTGCAATTTCCTCGATGGCAGTGGAATTAATTTCAGGGGGAGGATTCACTGGGAAGAATTCAGTGATAGCACCTTGCACCACCGGCTTAGCATATTTACATTCTTCTTTGGTTTGGCACCATACTTAAGGGTCTCCCTGTTCTCCTTAGTTGGGGCTTAGTTTTCCGCAAATTGTAGATCGAGTGGGCAGACCGTTTCCCCCGCTGCATGTTAGCGCTGTGAACCAGTGACCACCAAGAGTTCACTAGTCAGAGATAAGGGAATACTCTGATCAAGATTGCGGAGAGGTTACTAAAATGAAGAAGGGGAGTAATTATTCCTCAAAGTCCCAAAGAGGAAGAAGATGGTATACCAGCGTCCTCCCAAGCAGGCCAGGCAGTTCCTCTCACTAAGTGACCAAAGTCAACGGTGAATAACAGTGGTCAATTGCCCCGTTCAAAGGCAGGAGCCTGCAGCCTCCGGAGCTTAAACACTAAGCCCAATGTTCCTCCCTAACTGCCCCAAGCCAATGGTGCTTGCTGAGGGCAGGTGGCAAAAGTCAGTAGTCAAATGCGGCTAGGAATGGTGAACCACCTTGACAGCCAAAAGACTGTATATGTGCATGAATTGCACTTATAGAAAAAATGATGCCAAGCAGGAAAAGGGCCGCCCCCCAAATATCATTCAGCCTGCTCAACTCACCTCTCCTTCTTGCTCAATGGAGAACTGGCCCAGTGAAGAGAGCCAGCCAAATCAAAGTGCTCAGGTTCACTGCCGCAGCTTAATCAGCCTGCTCCAAGCAATGGCCACACTGTGCTGCCATGCCGTAGTATGCTCAGGTCCGCCCCCCTGCTCCTCTGCAGCCGCTGTCATTGTATGGGTCCCCCCTCGGCCCCTCCGCTAAGAAACGCACACGGGTGCAATCCTAGAGGTGTACGTCAGGATTCCGCCTCGGGAAGCAGGACCGCCTCGGGAATCAGGACCGCCGCAGCGAGTTGGAGGAAAGGACCCTCGGCAACCTCAGCAGTGAGCGCAGAGAATACGTCAAGCCACACCTCAACGCAACGGGCACAGACACAAACGTTGCAAGAGGCCGCCTCCGATGCAGTCTCCACTGAATGCTGAAATTTTCCTCAGTCTCATCTATGGCTTTCCCCTTTCAGTTCCTCTGCCATTAATGGTGGCACCAAGTGGAAGTCCTCTTGGTGGGCTTCTTCTCATCGTGCTGCATCATTAATGTCTACCATACTGGCACTATCCTTGTTCAAGGTCCTCAAGCAAACCTACTTCTCTTTGACCCGATACTGCCATCCCTAATTAACTTTATTCCTTCTCTTACCTCACCCCCTACCACTCCCTCTGCCCCCCCTCTTACTGGAGTCCCACGCCCCTCTACTCCACCTCAGAAAACCTTCAAAGCCAGAGACTGTATCCACCTGGCCACTCTTGACGCAGACACTCTGCTTACATGTGCCTCCTTCTTGAAGACACTGACCTTGACATTCTCACTCTTACTGAGGCATGTTTCAATGCCAGCACAGTCACTGCTTTTGACTCCCTCTTACCTGATAGCTTTAAGATAATTTCCAAGCCACAACCTCCCCGTGCTGGCGGTGGGGTTGCCTTAATCTTCCTTGAGTGGATTCCTTCTTCCACCTTTCCCATTTGGCTCTACTCTTCATTTGAGAGCACAGTATGCAAGTTGATCATCTCTCCCTCCTCCACCCTGACCATTGCTACCATTTACTGGCCTCCATGCACTTCCTCCCTGTTACTCTCTGAATGGGCTGATTTCTGTTCCTCCTTACTTTCAACTTCGGCTAACCTGCTCCTTGTGGGTGAGTTTAACATCCAATTGGACTCCCCTAGCACAGCATGTACTCTTTTCATTGACTTCTGAACCTCTCTTTCCCTCTCCATTCTCCCTTCTGGTCCAACCCACTCTGCTGACCGCACTCTGGATGCCCTCATCCACTCAGACTTCCCTCACTCATCTCCTCTGGTCACCCCTCTCTCTTGGTCAGACCACTCTCTTCTCTCCTCCCACCTGGGTCCCTATAGCCCTGTGACTGCAACTCCAACAGCCCTGACAACCTTGTTCACGTACATCTGCCTGATGGATCGAATGTCAGCTGCTGCGTTCACTTCCATCCTTATACCCCCTTCGCCCCCCAACTCAGACTCTACCACCAACACTGCTCCAAGCAACTTCCACCTGTCCACCACCAACAGCCTTGACATTCTTTCCCCAGTCATGAGGATCTGCCTGAAACCCATTTCTAAGAGCAACATCTGGTACAACTCTGAACTTGCAGCCCTGAAATGAAAGTGCAAAGCTGCGGACGGATGTGGTAAACTTCAGAGTCACCCTCTGACAAACTGGCCTGCCGCCTGCTCCAGAGGCAATCCAGACTCTCTATCTGTAGCAAGAATATGGCCCACATTCAGGCATGGATATCTGACTCATCCAACAACAGGGCTGAACTTTTCAAAATCTGCAGGGAACTAGCCAACCATTCTGCAGTCTACTCCTCCCATATTCCTTCTCAGGCCCTCTGCAACAACCTGGCCTCTCATTTCACCACCAAAACAGAGAACAGTCTTGTTATTTACCCTACCGACCCATGCCTCACCCCCTTGGCCACTCACCCCCTCCTTCCTCCTTTGCCCTTTTCACACCCGAAGAAGTCACCAGAGTTGTGCACTCCATGAAGGTATTTTCTAAACAGGTTTCCACTGCTCATCCGAGCCTTCAAGAATAACATTAGCTTTCCTGTTCCTGCACTTGCTGATCTCTGCAACCACTCCTTTGCCACTGGCTCTTTCCCCTCCTTCATCAGGCACTCCCTTATGCGCCCCATTCTTAAAAAAACATCAAAAGACCCTAACTGCCCAACCAACTACCACCCTATCTCCAACTCAAACTGTTGGGGAAGTTGGCCCTGTCCCAACTTAAGAGTCACACTGAATTTGTTGGTGGTCTCCACAATGATCAATCTGGATTCTGAACATCCAAAGGCACGTAAACTGATATTCCAAAAACCCTGTGAAGAACTGCTTGCATCCCTGGATTACAACTCTGCAGCTGTCCTCATCCTTCTTGATCTCTCCTCTGCCTTTGACACAGTCAACCATTTCATCCTCATAAAAAGGCTCCACAACACCCATGCTATCTCAGAGTGGGCACTGGACTGGCTGACCTCATTCCTAACTGATTGCTCCTTCCAAGTCACCTCGGGCACCTTCTCCTCCACTACCTCCTTCTTCACCTGTCGTGTCCCCCAGGGCTCTATCCTATCGCCTTGGCCCTTCAACATCTACCTTACTCAGCTGACACTCCTGATCTCCTCCTTCTCCCACAACTTCCAGTGTTATGCAGACAACACACAACTCTTGTTCAAACTTCCGGTTGATCCTTTTGCACCTTCCATCATCCCTGACTGCCTATCTGCCATCCAGGCCTGGTGCACTTTCAATGATCTTTGCATCAAGGCCAGCAAAATGGAGATACTACCCATAGGGACCCTTGCTCCTGACTTCTTCCCTTCACTCTGGCCTTCCTGCATGGGCTCTCCCACTGCTCCTTCATCTGAAAGCCAGAAACCTTGGAGTCATCTTTGACTCCTCTCTCTCCTCCCTCACACTCAGGACATTGCCAAGAAGTCCCAATTTCAGCTCTTCCTTCTCAAAGGAATTCTATCTTTTCTCACCTTCCCCCAGAAGCTTAATGTTACCCGAGCCCCGGTTCTCTCTAGGCTTGACTAATGCCATAGTCTCCTCCTAAATCAACCTTCTTCCACTCTGTGACCCCTCCAGCTAATCCAGAATAGGGCAGCAAGACTTATCCTTTACCACAAGCCCAAGGACTGCATCCCTCCTGCCCTAAAAAGTTGCTTCACAAATTAGATTCAAATCCCTCTGTATCATCCACAAGGCTGTCTGGTGCTGGGACCACACTATCTTCAAATCTCTCTTACCAAATATTCCCCCTCTAGACCTCTGCACTCCTCTGGCACCAAATCTTTTGTTTGTAAAGCGTTTCGCTAAATAGAGGGCAGGAGGTTGATCACTTTCCTCAGCTGGCTCCATTCTTTGGAACAGCCTTCCCCCACCTCTTGATCTTGAGCAGGACTATCTTAAATTCCGGTACCTTCTCAAGACTTTTCTCTTTATCTCCTCCTTCCCCACCTCTCTCCTCTGCTAATCTCACAGTTGCTCTCACCACATGCATAATGGCACCCTGAATAGAATTAACTAATGTATACCTTCCTGAGCCAGATATGATTTACTTCATTGACATGTCTTGCTACCGAGATCAGAACAATAAAGTAGTTGCGGGGTACTCGGTGTGTGAGCCTGGGAGGTGGTGGAAAAAGGGAAGTTATCCCAGGTTTCCAAACTGGTGCCACACACATGAGCATGCAGTCCAGCTGCTAAGCAGTCTATATACATTTATACCAATTCCTAATGCACTTGCACTATGACTTTGGCCAACTCGGGAAGTAGAGACGGTTCTAACATCGACAGGATCTCTGATCAAAAATGGCCAATATGCAAAGGCCATCATGGTACCTGCAAATTATCAAATGTGATGTGCACCAGTCCGTGGATGGTGAGATTAGCTGTTGCAATGATTTCATAGAGCAATCCAATAGCTACCTAACTACAATATCTGACTCAGAAGATGAATACATTCTCCTGGTCAAGACTAGCCCTGTCCCCTCTACTTACAATAACCTGGACGATTTGGTTTTATTTTATTTTATTTATATTTATTTTATTGTTTAAAGCTTGGACCTAGCTTGAGAGCAGCACAGCGCTGTACAGAGTGTGGGTAGCCGGCATTTGGACTGGCATCTTTTAACAGTAGCACATTACTGTGAGGTCTGTACATCGGTATATGCATCCGTTGGAATGAGTCCTTGGTCAGATGTTATTGAAAGAGCCATGTTTTGAGAGATTTTCCAAGAATTGGGGAGGCATTCTGAGCTCACACCGGGATCGAGTTCTAGAAGGTGGGTGCATGACAAGTAAAGGATTGTTTGTGAGTCCTCTCTTTGCGGACCAGGTGTAATTCAAGCCGGCTGGTTGATTTGCTGGATGAGGAGTGTATGCAACCAGATATGTGGAGCTCAGCCACTGGTACACTGGTGTGCTACTCATGATTGCTTTGCAGATGATGCATGCAGTCTTGAACAGTATCCTGGCTTGGAGTGGAAACCAATGTGGTTTGTGTAGGATAGGGTAATTCTGTCAGATGTCCATGCTCCCATAGTAAGACTGGTGGAGCATGGTGGGCTACTTTAAGGGGAGCCAAGTGAGTAACTGGGAACCCTGTCAGGAGAGCATTTCCCCATTGATGTGCGAGACAAACAGGGCCTGCACTACGGTCCAGATGACCTGCAGAGGGAAGAAGGGTTTAATTTTTCAAAAGGTAGAGATTCTTAGCCAAGCTATTCAGGACTTCTTGGCTATGCGTTTCTGGAAGGACAGATTGTTGTCAATGGTGAAGCCTAAAGATTTTGCTGAGTCTGAGAGTTTTTTAGAGGGCTGACCTACGAGGACAAATTCAGACTTGGATGGGTTTAGTTTGAGGTAGGCAGTCGATCTCCAGGACTGGATGATGGCTAGGTAATCACAGAGGCACTATTTACTCTCATGTACAACTGAGTATCATATACATATTGGTGAATGGCTATATTGGGATCTTTGAGGAGAGTTCCTAGAGGCTCCATGTAAACGATACAAAGGATTGGTGAGAGGATGAAGCCTTGGGGGACTCTGCAGGAGACCAGTAGTCAGTAATTATACAACAAGTTCATCTGGACAGCCTGATGTCTGTCTGAGAGGTTGGAAGTAAACCAATTCGGGACATTGACAGAGATTAACATCCTGTCAGCAAGGAGGGAGAGAAGGATGCAGCCAAGAGGTCAAGGAGGTCACGGAGGCATGAGTCACCCGTATCCATGATTTGGAGAGCATTATTGTTAGGAGAATTTTCACACAGTTTTCATGTGCATCATAGTTTGCGGACATCATATAGTCATCACGGACGCTCGTGAACATCATCATGTAACCATGCCCGTGTGGTGTAATGACGTGTCTCCAACTGGTGTAAGTGCTCTGCTGACATTTTGAAATCGCATTTTCAGCCAGACTAACAAATGTACAATTTAAACTTTAACCTTCCACAATGGCTAGGAACATTTGTAATGCTTCTATAACATGTGTGCAAATTTGTATGCTGTTTTTTTGTCTGTGACATTTGCAGACGTGTGACTACATGACGTGTCCGCGACTGCTGTCTGTGCTCTGCAGAAACTTTGAAATTGCATTTTTGGCCAATCTAGAAAGTTTGAAGTTGAAAATGTACCCTTCCATGCCATTCTCACTTCATCTCTTAACTTTTTAAAACTTTCCAAGGTCTTTTTTAGGCTCGAGTTCCCTCGACAGGACCATAGCCCACAGATGGTTCCTCTAAAGGGACTATGAGGATCTCATGGTGACAACAAGTAAGCCAGACACCAGTGATCACAGTTCAAGGGTGTTTATTGAACAATGAATGTTGTATGCAGGTTGGAAAAACACCTAAATCTAAGATGGAACAAAAGTCAATCATCAAATGAAAAATAAAGCAGTTCTAGTGGTGTTGTGCAAAATTAAAGGGCCTATACTAAGAAACCTATTGCCAAACCTAACAACTAATACAAAAAGGGGTTTGGGATAATTCTTAAGACAAGAAAGAAGTGTTCTTAAATAATATGTCAGCATGCAGTAGCCTAAGTCTCCTTTCCCCATGTTTTGGACACTGGGTAAGATGGGAGTTTGAAGTACAGTACAGTTTCGGGCTTCTCCTGCATGAGTCGACAGTTCCAATGGCAGTTTTGGGACACACAATCAGACTTTTCTAGCAAGAGATACTAGTTCAGCTTTTAACCCTCATGCTTTCAGTAATCAGGGCCATCGATGGCTAAGTCTCAATTCACTTTAAAGTCTCTTGCCTTCGAGTACCCGACATGTTCAAACAGCAAAACAAAAGTTCCTTTAACAAATGGAAGTTCTTTTCCAATGCTCACTGGGTGGAGGGTTCACCCCTGGATCCTCCTCTTCTGGGTGCTGACTCTTCTCAATTGTATTCCAAAATTCAGGAAGGGTGATGGTTTCATTCCTGGGCCCCCATCTTCTGGGCTGACCCTTTTGACTCTTTTTAATTGTAATCCACAAATGTATATGTCAATTTTCTTCTTGAAGCTTGGATTATAGCGTTACCGCTGGATCTCCCTTTGCCGGGCTCGGTGTCATGATGCCCGCTCCCGGGGAGCCGGTTCAAGCCCGGCGTCCCCGAAAGCGGACATCCAGTCCCCAAGGAAGGACCCAGCAACCCCATATAGGGGCCCTTTGGACAGTGTCCTGGCGCCTGTGGCGCCAGGCTCATAAAAGACATCAGTCCTGGCGCCATAGGTGCCAGGCTCATTATGGGAATGCTTGGGTGCACTTACCTGATGCAGACCATGCTGCAGGATCCCGACCTCCTTGAGGCCTGAAAGGAACTACTTTACCTGTGGGACTATTTACCATCCGGGCGTGGTCGGGGAAGGATACATACCTGATTGGAGGAAGGATACATACCTGGAACTTCTTCCAAGGCTATTTAAACCCCACCCGAACAGCCATACGTGCTTTGCGTTGTTCTGCATCTAGCAGCTGGACGCTCACCGTGTCTGCTCCTGCATCCTGACTTCTGCCACGCCTGCCAGCATCCTGGATCACCTGCAAAGGAAGAGAAGAAGAGAACAGAAGAAGGAAAAGTCCTTACCTGCTAAATCCGCATCCCGGAGACATCTCGCCGACAATCCTGAAAAGGAAGACTTTAATTTAAAAGCTCATCGCGTCGATCGCTGCAGCGCCGCATTCCACTCACCTTTACAGGGCGCCTCCATGTTTAGCAGCGATCATCCGGATTCGCAGCCACGCCCCAGCGCCTAGGGAGAAAAAGACCAGAACAAAAGGTGAGAGAGAGAAGGGAATAAGGAAAGCTAAATCTCCATGTTAAGACTTACCTGTTGATTCATTCCCTCTTCATTTCGGGTCCGCGCCGCATCCTGGCATTTCCGGACCCCGACCCCTAAGGGGAAAAAGAGACATCAGCGTTAATGAGCGAATGAAAAGACATTACCAAAAAACGCTCATTAAAGACTTACCTGATTTCTACAAGGATTTCACCTCTCATCTCTGGTCGGTCCCTGTTCACCGGCATTCCGTACCCCGGCCCGTATGGGGAAAAAGACACTAGCATTAGTACATTAATGCATGGACACAAGGGGAACCTCTTATCAAAAAACTTACCTGGAAGCCAAGCAAGTTTGGTTCTCACCAATCCGAAAATCCAGTGAAGTAACTGGATACCAACGCGCCCCTGCATCAGAAGCAGGATGGAGAGCTCATCCTTCCAGACCCTAAGGTGAGACGCAGAAGGGTTTCAAGGAGGGTGAGAGGGGAAAGTGGGAGGCCGATTGCATTACCCCGCAGACAGTTAATCCCCTATTTTCGCCTACAGAAGGATACTTCTGCGAGTCAGACAAGCCAGATTTGGGGGCCCGGTCCAGTCCGTCTTCCGAACCTTGCACATCACCTTAGAAGAGGTCACAGCAGCGCGAACCAGGCCAGCGCCTCCGTGGGAGTCAGGTGAGCGTAACAATCGGACCCCTCTTTACTGCTTGTACGTGGACGATAGTTTCCTCACTGGCATCCCTCCTTCATGTCCACCTTTGCCGTCTCTTTACTGTTGCTTTCAGTTTCCTTAATCTTGAGGTGACAACTTTTCACCGTCAAATACCCCTCTGCCGGGCTCTGATTATGATATGATATTTTATTTGTTTTGTGCTCATACACAAGTGTTTCCTCTTGATTCTTAGTCTTCCCTCACTAGGTTTACTATGGCTCTCGATCAGTGTGATAGTGGCTTACCTCTTGGTCCCCCTCTTCTGAGTGTTGACCCCCTTTTACTTTTAATGTTCTCCTTTTCACACACTTCAATGTTTGCAGTATTCACTTCCCTTTCTTTCAAAGTCTTTCAATTGTAGTGGGATTTTGCTTGACCCTCTGTATGACCACTGTGACCCATTTCGCTGGCCTTCTTATGGCCTTCTTGTAATTCTAGTTTATCTCATATGGGGGCTCAACCAGAGTCTGGCGAGTTAGCACCCACGTTATGCCGCTTTCCCTCTGTAGCTGGTCTCCCCTTTTCACTTTCAATAGTTCATTCAAAGTTTATTAGCTTTGGTTCGAAACTTGCCACTTTGTGATTCTCACTCCACACAGCCTGGTTCTTATCGGTTCTTCCTTTGACTCACTGGCTGTGCTGAACCACTTGGCTTTATGCTTCTCCGGAGACAAGGGCGGTACCCCCGGCGCAGGAATTTCCCTTGCTCCTGCGTATTGGCATAAGCTTGCCCCGTGTACCACTGACATCTGCTGCAGGACACTTGTGCTATTGGTCGAGGTCTTAGGCTCTCCTCCACAAAGGTTCTGCGGGCTTGGGACGAAAGGGCATGGTCACTTCTCACCTTGCCACCCTCTCGATTCCTGCCGCCTTTTTCCTTCTCTTGAACTGCCACATGGTAGCCGGCTCGTTGTGCTGTCTGCTGTACTTGTCTTGCTCTTCTTGTGCTCTTTAGCTCCACCTTTTATCCCTCCGGTGAAAGGAAAGGGCCGTCAGTTGTGTATGGTTTAAGACAATTGCCTGACTCTCAGGTTGGGACATGTCAGGTAAACAGGCTTATTACAAGTCCGTTGTCTATTGTATGAAAAAGTATTTGTGTCGGAAAAGGGGGAGGTTGGAGTGTCAGAGTAGCTTACGTCATGGGGTGGGAAACGTTGGTGCAATCGACGAGAATGACTTCGATGTAGAACAGAACATGGGGGATTGTGAGAATGGTAGTGTTCTGTCCAATCAGCTTGGGAGTGCAGAAAATAATAATCAGAGGGACGGGAAGAAGAAGGATGGGGAGTGTTCGAATGGAGACCTGTAAAACAAGGATTCTGGGAATTATGCTTTTTGGGTGCAACCAGGTTTGGGACCTTAGAGGATTGGGATCTAGGCAAGAGAGATCTAATAGGAGGACAGACGGAAGGCAGATGTAATATAGTCTATAAAAGTTTCAGATGTCTCACCCTACTCTCCTTCTCTGTCACAATACTGCATCTCACCTGGGGCAATTTCCCGAGCTCAAACCCGGGCTTCCCTACCCAGGTGATTTCCTTTCACTGTTTTCCCCCAAGGCTGGCATGTGAACATGTCAAGTTCCCTTTAATCACCTGAATAAGGGCTCCTTGAGGTTCGCCTGGGAGACTATCCTCAGGTTTCTCACAGGACCCAAGCATTACTTTTAACCATTCTCAATTCAGCAGAGATGCTGAGAGGCTGTGCTATTTGGAGAGCTGCAGGAAACAACATTTCCTAAAGAAATGGCATCAGTCATGGACCATCCCTACTCCCCAGGGGCCACCACCACCTGGAGGACCTGGAAAGGGGAACAGGGCCATTGCAGCAGAGGACCTGCAGGAGGAAGAGCAAGATGAAATAAAGGAGGAACCCACTACTTCGGAGAGTCATAAGGAATCATGGGTGTGCTTGTTTTTTTTCACTGTGGGAGGGCTGGTAAAGGTGTGGGCTGCAGCCAGTGGTGATGTCCTAATAATAAAAGTGGGGGGACTCATTAACATATCAATTAAATGTGGCATCATCAGAAATTAGCATATCAATGTGTAATCTGAAAAAAGTGGGGGACTCTGCCCACCCACGTGTACCTTCGACTTGAGCCCTGGATGCAGCATGTGCTGCACTCAGTGTGGGGCCAAACTCAGCTGTGGCCAACAAGGGTAGTCCTCCTTTGGCACTACCTCCATTCTCTGCCACACCTGCACATTTCACCCGACTGTCTTGGGAAAGGCTGTTCCTTTCTATGGTAGTAAGCTAACCTCCTTTATTTCATCTTACTCAACTGTTCCTACCATCACACAATCCACCACAGTGGGGAAGCGGATTCCTCCTGCTGCCTCACAGGCTATACAAGAGGTTATTGATCATTTTCTTTAATTGACAACAGTCCTCTGTTTGTACTGTGACACATTCCTCTGCAGGGGGAAGCAGTTTTGAAGCACCTTTGAGGCTGCTGTGAAGGAGCATGAGCAGTGCTGCCCCCACCTTAGTTTTAAGAGCAGGCTCAACATCTTCCTAATTTCACTCCCTTTCGGTGGTTGGTGTGGCAGCCCTCTCCCACCCTCCCTCCCTCACTGCCTCTCCCACCCTCCCTCACTGCCTCTCCCACCCTCCCTCCTTTCCTCTCCCTGCCCCCATAGAAAAAAATAAATTACAAAAGAAAACCTCAAAAAATAAAGAAAAAGGTTCTACCGGGAACCGCCTTTCACAGTTAAAAAATAGAACTAAAAAAGGAACATACTCTTATAGACTGTATCTACTTTATATAAAGTAGTTAGACTCTATATGATTCTCCAACATTTTGATTAGCATTATATTGTATGCTAATGCAAATACTAGAGCTTTTTTATAGTATAGATACTTTTCTCTGCCATACAAAAAATCAAACATAAAGTTTAGCATGCATGGAAGCAGTTTCAGCCATACTAAATACTTTTACAGTTCCCATACACGCTACACCACCCAACACCATGACCTCCTCTCCTTCTCTGCCCCTATTTAGTCTGTGGATAGTAAAATAGCTCACGGACCACACAGTGCAAAAAATGGGTTTTTTACTCACTTTACAGCTTTTTTTCCCTACTATAGTCTTTGCACTTAAAAGAGTCTTTTTTTGTGTTTTTCCTTATTTCTTTCTTTTAACTACTGAACTCTTTCACAAACAATGTCTCAAGGCATTCTGGATACTAGACATAAAAATCTAATTTCCAACATTGGTTAAATGTACTTCATCATTTCAAAAAATGTTCAATCCATCATGTGTGTATTCTCATTGTGAAAAGATGAAAAGATACCATTCCTACATCTTGTAAAAATGCAAATACAGCTTTAGTGACATTCCACCTCGCTTTTTACATTTGTGGACAAAACAGGTTTGTTCTCTTCCACATTTGCCTTTGAGTAATTCGGGAATAAATAATCATTGATATTCTAGTTATATATCCTAAACGATTGCCTCCACAATGTATTGTATTGTATTGTATTGTATTGCATTGTAGTAGTCATTTATATAGTGCTTTTTCCATTTGTATGGCCTCAAAGCGCATTGTGGTAGGAATACCCTGGGGAACCAAAGTCCAGGTATAGGAAAGTTCTCAGAGGAGGCTTAAGATGTGTGTACGCATTTTGCTAAGATTCGGACATAGGACGGCTGGTTAGGCTCCAGTAAGCGACCAAAGAGGTCAGACATGTGGACGGGTGCTGATGGAGGTAACGACAGAATGGTAGTGTGTAGTAAGTAGGTTCCACACACAAGGTGAGTTCATTATACGTCTTTAATGCCTCCAAGCACAAGTTGACACATAGGAGAACAGACACCGGCTTCCCACCCGGCGGGCACTCATCAACTGACTCTTCAGAACACACGCACTCATGTTATACAATTCATTCCTGTAGGCGCGTGCATTCTACTCCATTTACGTTCCATAGTAATGACAGCCCACAATCACAGATTATAACACTTCTCCCCCCTTTCATTAATCAAGAATTGAAAGAGGACAAAACCGACCAACCATAGAATGCACAACATGTGGCCACGACGATGTGCACTCCATAATAATCCCTGAAAATTGGAAACCCCGCAAAAATAATTGCTCCGATAGAAATCCACACTATATGTGAAATGATGTGAAAGGAAGCCATGTGTCAAGACACGTGTAACCTCAACCAGCTCATTATCCTCTAGCAACCACCATACCAACTCGCGCCTAAAGAACAACCTCAGGACCTCTAGCCTGCCACGCCGGAGCACAACCCACAGGACATGGACCCTCCCGGCCATCCAAAATCCTAAACAACAAGCACTACATAAGGGTCCCTTTCCATAAGGAAGACATCAACTAAACCCATAGGTAAGTAACCACCAACCTCACACCAAACACTCAATCAGAGGAAAACTAATTGCGCAAAGCACTAAGCAAAACCACAATGCTTACAGTCAACAACACAACCTTATGACCCGCTTACAGTCAACAACACAACCTTATGACCCGACTTAGGCATCACAAGACAAAACAAAACTACATAAAACCCAAAACTCGCTTTCCCCTAAAATAGAGTGCAAGGCCCGTCTGGCACCCTGCACACAAGGAGAAACTCATCACAACAGACACCCAATGGATCCACCCGGCCATCCATTGATCAAATAACATCATGTTAAATTGCTATCCTACATCGTAAGCAACCACACACCATGGAGAAACTCCTCATCACACGCACCATGGAGAATTCATCACCACTAGCACCCAATAGAACCACCCAACCACCTATTGGTAAAATAACATCATGTTAAATGCCCAGCACCCTACACGCCATGGACAAAACATTTAAAACTCACACCCAATAGATCCACCCGGCCATCTATGAGTAAATAGCATCACTCAGAAGTGCTACACTCGCACCCTGCATAAACCACCAAATCAGCAGAAACAGCTGGAGAAAGATTCTGCAATGTGGACATAAATAATGACTGCACACCGCATTAACCCAAACAAACCGGCATACTAAGAACTACAATGGCAGCCAAAAGAACAAACATCAACAAAATCCGAACTCAAGAGTGATGAACCCACCCGGTGTTCAGAACCCCTATGAGTAACCCTCAGAACCTCTCATAAACTGCACATGTACCTGAAAACATACGACTGCAGTTTAGAGACACGTAACACTCAGCATTCCACACTGAACATGTACGTATGACAATGAACAAATTCCATGGAAAATAACAAAACCTCTGGCAAACTTCCATGACCCCATTGTTCTTCATACAGTTCATCCCCCAGACTGCGGCCTGACGGAACCGTTATACATGAAAACGGTAACAGCCTAAAAGGAAGAAAAGGATCAACAAGAACCCCGATGCCCCAAAGTCATTGCCCACGAGTCCGACCCCTCCCGCTTGAACAAAACACATTTCTAGCGCACCTGTAAAAGAAAAATACGTTTCATGTACAACAAACAGGATCAGAAGGAGCCCCAACAGCTTTTGGGAAGAGCAGTAGAACATAACGGTCAGCATTGAACTCTAAGGCAAAAATGAACACATAACAGGGCCACAACACATACCCATACACACACCTCCACCAGCACACAGCAAACGGCCCATACAAGACACAGAAAAGGCCACGAACGCTACCACTCATACACACTCACACTGGCCTCAACAACATGGATATCAATTCTTAATCAAAGTGAGATATTTTAATTTCATTTAAAAGTCATGGAGATCTGGGTCAAATCCCTCCAGGATGTCAAGAAAAGAACAACATCTCTGGCAAAATTCTCCATCGTCACATTCCTCAGATCCACACAACATGCATCCATGTTCACATTTTCTTTTAGGATGCAAAAGGAACCTCTCGCCGCTGATCAGTTCAGTACGCCCCTTCTGTGAGGAATTAAGGGAATCCGCTGCCCCCTCCACAACGACACCAGACCGAGGTACTTTCAGTTCACTCAACCCACCTGAACATTCCATGTGGATTTCCTCGCAATCGATGACAGACATCCCTGGGGACATGAGTTCCTCATCAATCATGTCAACTCCAGAGATACACACCGACACACCGATGCCACTGTGCCTCCTTGACACGCCTGCATCATCCTGAACCTTCTTCGTGTGCCCAGCCATGAAAACACCAGAAAATGAAAGTACTGGCTGCTGGGGATGGCCGCGCACCACAGTGCCACCTACAGGCTGCAGGGGCAGTATACACCTCGACTGCGAAAGTTCTCACAACGCATAATAAAAAAAACACTACAAGCGCCCGGCTCCGCTGAAGGCCGCGCACCACAGCGCCACCTACAGGCTGCAGGGGCAGTACACACTTATGGCCGAATACTTCCGCAGCTGACCTACGCGGCTCACTATATTTGGCCACTTCAAACCAAGGCCGCTTCTGAAACTCCAAGGTCCACCCGGACAACGAACACTCGGTTTCCGGCTTTGGACCCAGGGCAATCGATACCCTGCTACGAATCACCGGAATCTTCAATCACAGCCAATCGGCTCCGGACCCAGGGACACAGAAAGTTCACCGCTGCTGCGGACCACCAGACGGCACCAACTGCCAAATTCAGCCACAGCAAGCAGCGAATGAGACCAGTATCAGCCCACTTCAATGGACAGGGCCCCGCCGGGTGGGATCTAAGGATGGGAGGGCAGTGTCTTCTACTGCAGTGCTGCCCCCTCTGCAGCAGCCCCGAACCTTGTCATCAGTGTAGTAACTTGGAAGCTGAAGAACACCCGGACCAGCAGGTAAGTTATTAAGTAGATTTATTGTAGTTCAATTGCCAGGAACAAACATTGGCATGTCCTTTCCAAGTCAGCATACTTCCAACTGCCAGGCATAGAATCCCCCTCAGATCACAACACACCAACACTGCACTCACACTGACCTCACCACATTCCATGTACAATGATGTCATCACCTCAGCTACCAAGATACATTACAACATAGTGCAGAAGAATGTATATTTAACCAGCTAGACTGAAATGTGTTGTAGGTTGCCGCTGTATTCTAATGGCAGAGGTGTTGAGGCAAGTCTGGTATTTCAGTGCGAAGCGGTTATGCAACCATTTAGACTGAATTTGTCATAGTCGTGGCGGAACACGGGGCGTAACACGCGGAATGGTGAACAACGCGTGAAAATGTGGGCGTTACGGGGGAAGTACAGGAGGTAAATGCTCGCAACACACACACATGCGCGCCTACAACACGTATTCATGGAATCGAACAGGGGAAACGCGTGCGCCAAAAAAGACAGGCTAATCCGGAAACACATACGCCAGCAGGAAGCAGGTGTGCGCAGCCCTGCGCAGCATAAAAGTGCACGCAAACAACAAACAAGCTCAGACGCTACAATGAATATACCGTTCCTCACAGCAGTGGTTGTGGGACATTGCAGGAGGAGGAGGATAGCCAGGCCCCGCATTTTTTCACCCAGGACCAGCCTTTTTGGGATGCCTGATGACCAGGTGTATGGGAGGTACAGGTTTCCACCACACATAATACTCGACCTTGTGAGTGAGTGGGAGGATGACCTCACATTACCCACCCTGTGCTCCCTAGCACTGAGCCCCTTGTTAAAGGTGCTCAATGTACTGCACTTCTTGGCTACTGGTTCATTTCAGCAGACAAGTGCCATAGTGGGGGGGTGTCACAGGCCACGCAGTCACGCTGCCTACACCAGGTGTTGGCCATCATGACTGCACACTCCTCAGTCCGCAGGCACATATACATGCCCAGAACACCTGCAGAAAGGCAGGCTGCCATCCAGGACTTTTTTACGGGGTGGCATACTTTCCCAAAGTGCCAGGTGCCATTGATTGCACCCATGTGGCTCTACGTCCGCCCAGGGCAACTGAGCACATCTATAGAACCCGCAAGCACTGGCATTCCATCAACGTGCAGGTAGTATGTGATGCCAAGGGAATCATCACCTCAGTATATGCCAACTATCCAGGGTCCACCCATGATAGTTTCATTTTCAGAATGTCACCCCTAAACCGGGACCTAGAAGCTGGGTGACATGGTGATACATGGTTGATTGGTGAGTATAAATGCCTCTGCACATGCATGCATGTCAGATAATGAATAATGTGACAACCCCACTAATGATACCCATCATCACCTCCCGAGGGGACAGTGCCTACCCTCTGAGCACCCACATGATGACGCCAATTGGGAACCCCACCACACCACCTGAGGTAAGATACAACACAGCCCATATTGCAACCCGGGGCATAGTGGAGCGCACATTCGGAGTGCTCAAGTCACGCTTTCGCTCCCTTGACCGCTCTGGTAGGCAGCTGCTATACGCGCCCCCAGTAGGTTGCAGGATCATAGTGGCAGCATGTGTCCTGCACAACGTTGCAAACCGCCGGGGCCTGCGGGTGGACATGGTGGTGCCCTCACACACCCAACCGCATGCACGGCCGCTGTGCATGGGAGGTGAAAGGGCACATGGTGAGGCAGCCCGTACCCAGCTGGTGGCTAATTACTTCACCTAAAATCCTACCCCTGTGGAGTGCACACAGCCCTGGCAGATACCTGCTGACAATCAATGATGAAGACATAAGGGACAGTCAACTGTCAGAACCATACCAGCCTGAGATTGGTCAACTGGAAGTGTTACATTGTGTGCATCCCTTCCTACTTAAAGACAACCAATGCTGTGTCACAAAAAGACACACATTCATGCAGCATGAATGACTACCCCTTGCAAAAATGCAACATGAAAATAGTGCCATGTCACCCAACCCCTCCCCATCTCAGCTACCCAACACACCGTGGCATGTCATGCAATGTGAAAGCAACCAAATGAATGCACAACACACAACACAAGTGTCACAAAGTGCACTGTCCCAAATGTAAACAGGCCACAGAAAATATGCTCCCAGTAATAAATAAGAAACAGCACACATGAACAAATACTTACCAGCAACACTAAACTGCAACACATGATGAAACAGTGGCAAAATATGACAGTACAAAATCAAAGTAGTGCAAGTCTCACAAAGACTTGCTGACTAAGCCAACACATCGACCCCTTCCAACTGCAGAGTGTTGCTGTCAGGCAAATGTGTCAGTGTACTGCATACAACATGAACTGCATCTGCAAAGGAGACGACCTTGTGAAGACATGAAGATAGTACATGTGAATAAGGAGAAAGACATGGATGCACAAGCACATATCAATACACCATGCATTGTTCAATCCAACAACAATCCCCACTAGGGATGTACACACAGTTTTGACTACAGACTGCCCACACAGCTCATGGGAGCCCAATGTCACTGTGTAAGTTACTGTCACTTGGTCACACCCTTTGCAAGCCCATGGAAAGGGGAAGCAGGAGGGGTGTGTGTGTCAGGAATGCAAGCATCTAACCCAAAGACAGGACAAGCCTGCATGTGCCCAGCTGGAATACACAGTGGATGCCTACGGGAGCCACACAAGGCAACACACTGTAAAAAATGGCCATGTGGGGGCCTGGGGGGGAGGACACCCAGGAGGTTCGAGGACAGGGTGCACCCCAACACCCACCTGCGTGGATGTTGAGAAAAAAGAATTACCTCCATGGGCTCATGGCCTGCACGGCTACGCTACTGTGGGAGAACTGTTGTCGCTCTCTTCACCCTCTGCTTGTCAGAAACCCACGGCCCGCATTACGCCCTCAAGGTAAGAACAGAGGCAGGATGGTTGCAGGGACTGTGGGAGGAACGTTTCTGAGTAACTGCCACCTTTGTCCCCATTGCAGATGTGTTTGGTGTAGGGGTAAAAGGTGTGCAGGACACAGAACCCAAGGAAGACTACGCTTCCCAGCAGCCCCGGGCCTGAAGCTACAGCTCCAGCAGCCCAGGAAATGCCCTGGACAACGCCCGTCGCAACGCGCATGCGCAAAGAAGCTACCGCGCATGCGCGATCCCGGAAAGCTTGTCCGTGCTCGACTCTGCTGCCGAGAGGACGCATCTGACGGAGCTCCAGCAAAGCTTCTCGCGGGGCCGCCCTCGCCACTGGACACACCTTCAGGCCCCGCAATGTCAAAGATAAGTACCTTGTCACCTTTTTAAAATTACCAGAGGGAAGTTTAACACTGGAAAGAGACTCTGCTTGCCAGTGACTGTTGAGAAACCTTAATAACTTCGGGGGAGATACGCGGAAGTTCGCAAACTAACTATTAACCCACTAAACTTGCATGTGACATGCATTCGCCAGTTGCGGGTGCAAGCGTACAGTATGCTCGCCTGTTGCGGGCCATTCTATGCCGTATTCGCAGTTGCGAGCACTTGTGAGAAGCCAGAAGGCGTGGAAGGGCAAAGCTAATTCTCTTCCTTTTTGTCAGGAGTGAATCGCTACCTACAACGACCTGATTGTTTCGCAACGCACAGTCTGCGGAGCCGGCGGGCGGAAGAAGCGCACTGGAACACTTGGAACACTAGAGCTAAGTGCATTATGTGACCAAAGCATTATATTTGAATTTATGTTTACCCTGTGGTGGTATGTAAAAGGGGGAAACGTTATCTGCATATGAAGTCAGATAGAATATTGTGTTTATAGAAATCCAAGACCGGAGCAAACTTGTGAATGAGGTGAACAAGTGCTGGGTTCCAGTCTGAGGGTAATGCATGCATGTGATTAGAATGCATGACTGAATGAATGCCCAAGGAGTTAAAAGGCAACTACCAAGGTGAAGGTAGTCCAGACTCAGAAGGTCAGAGTCTGGGGACAACTCATCCCCAAAACCCTCTCCCTATCCATAACCTCTCCCTAACCCTCAATCCGGTTACCCTACCATCCCGAAACCCATCCAATCCGTGGACCCTAACCCTCTTTCCCCGTGGGGGTCGCGGTGACCTGCGTTTCAGCTAATCCAGGCGCCAAGACCGTCAAGGGGAGGTAGGAGTTCTTGCTACTTCCACGTTCGGACGGATTTCGCCTTGACAGAAGCACGGACCCACGTATTTTTACACGCCCGAGTAGCACGAACTCCGGAACCATGGAAGACATAGCTCGCGTCCTACATGAACTAAAAGATGCTTTAGAGGAAACAAGGCAGGATTATGCAACACTAGCTCACCGTGTGCAGGAACTCACAGCACAAGGTAGACCCCTGCCAGATGGGCCTCCTCCTACCCCAGTGCAGGTTCAAGTGACCACGGAGCCGCCCATGCCCTTAGCCACCCCAGAAAGGAACGGGGGGGACCCACAAAAGTTCTCCATATTTATGACCCAATGCCAGTTGCATTTCTTGACCAAATCATCAATCTTTCGTTCGGCCCAGTCCCGCACAGCCTTCGTGATTTCCTATCTCACGGGGGATGCTGCGGCATGGGCTACCCCCCTAGTACAGAAGGACGATGCTTTACTGTATGATTGGGGTGTATTTCAGGAGGAGTTCGGTAAAATGTTTGATAGGAAGGCGGCCTCCTTGATCCGGGATCGGGAGTTACTTACCTTGCGGCAGGGAAGTAGAGAACTCATCTGGTATGTTACAACGTTCAATAGATTAGTGGTTGAAGCAGAGTGGCCCCATGAAAAAAGACTAGCCCTATTTTATCAAGGCCTTAGGGAGGAGTTGAAAGACCTTATAGTGCAAGTGGACCCGCAACCAACCACCTGCACGGGAATGATAGAGTTAGCTCTACGTTTAGATCACAGGCAAGGAGAAAGGAGGCAAGACATACGTAAATGGGAGGCCAAACAGTAATCGACAAAATTGGATTACCCAAGAGCTGCACCTGGTTCGGGCAAAGCAACAGAGAAGTCGGAAATTGAACCCATGCAAATCGGAACAATTCGAGGACCGATCACCAAAGAAGAAAGGGAGAAACGCAGAAGAGAAAAGCTGTGTATGTACTGTGGCAAGTCAGGACACTTTGTGAAAGAATGTGGAGCTAAGCCAAAGAACACCACCTCGTCGGGAAACGCCAACGCTCGCCAGTAAGGAGGGGGGATCTGCTGAGCCAAAATCATCACAGCGCCCCCAAGCATTTATTGGGTAATGTGACACAGGTACACAAAGCCCATGTTACCGTTACTGGAATTCTTCAGACACGCCAAAGGGATCAAGCCATCACGTTAATGGTGGATTCAGGAGCAACCGGTAACTTTGTGGATTCTGATTATGCTGTTAAATTGGGTTTACCAGTTGCCACTAAGAACACACATGAGGAGGTTCGATCAGTCAATGGATCTCTGTTGACATCCGGACCAGTGACACAGCAAACGGGGGAGATGATTTTGAACATCCAAGGGCATAAAGAGCGCATTCAATTCGATGTCATCGCCGCCCCCCAGTTTGGCTTCATCCTGGGGCTGCCTTGGCTGGCGCTACATAACCCGGCAATTGACCGGGCACGTGGAACAGTGTGTTTCTCTTCTAGTCTCTGCCGGACTCAGTGCACTAAAGAATTGGGACATATGGTGCAGGTTCTAGGGGCCACACAAGAAAGCAAAGGAGAGCCGCTAGTGGGATTACCGCAAGAATACCAAGAGTTTCAGGATGTTTTTAGCAAAAAGGCGGCAGAAACGTTGCCACTGCACAGGTCGTTTGACTGTAGGATAGATCTGGAACCAGGAGCCGCCCTGCCGTGCAGCCGGATTTACGCTTTGACGGAATCTGAGAACCAACATCTCAAAGAGTATATAGACACCAACCTCCAGAATGGGTTTATTCGTCACTCCACTTCCCCCGTTTCTTCACCGTTATTCTTCATTCCGAAGAAAACTGGAGATCTCAGGACACATATCGACAATCGTGCAATAAACCGCATTACAATAAAAATTCGGTACCCCCTACCGTTGATACCGGTTCTGCTGGATCAAGTACGAGGAGCCACAATCTACACCAAGTTGGACTTACGAGGTGCTTACCACCTGGTGCGGGTGCGTGAAGGGGACGAATGGAAGACCGCCTTCAGAACGAAATTTGGACTGTATGAGTACCAGGTCATGCCATTCGGTCTCTGTAACGCACCCGCCGCCTTTCAACACTTCTTGGATGAAGTTCTGCGTGGTTTCTTAGACATTTTCGTCGTTGTTTATATCGACGACATACTGATCTACTCCCGGAATAAGGACGAACATGTGCAACATGTCAGATCCGTTCTGCAACGTTTGCGAGAACACCATCTGTTCGCTAAATTGGAAAAATGTACATTTCATTGTACCACAGTGGAATTCCTGGGCTTCATACTCTCTCCTGAAGGCGTAAAAATGGATACGCATAAGGTACAAGCAATTCTGGACTGGCCAGCCCCGCAGAATGTCAAAGAACTACAGTCAGTACTAGGATTTGCAAACTTCTACCGAAGGTTCATCCAGGGGTTTGCGGAGAAAAGCTTAGCCATTACCCGCCTGCTCAAGAAAGGTAAAAAGTTTGTGTGGGATTCCGAGGCAGAACACAGTTTCAAGTTATTAAAGGAGGCGTTCACTACAGCCCCCGTTCTGTTACACCCGGACCCAACGTTACCATTTCTGGTGGAAACGGACGCTTCTAGTTATGCGCTGGGATCGATATTATCACAACGAGACCCATCAGGGCGTTTACACCCAGTCGCTTATTACTCAAGAAAACTTAACCCTGCAGAGCAAAATTACACTATTGCAGACCGCGAGCTACTAGCTATAAAGGCGGCTTTTACAGAATGGAGGCACTACCTACTGGGAGCAAGGCACACCATAACGGTGCTGACGGATCACCGCAATCTCCAGTTCCTAAAGTCGGCACGAGCTCTCACTCCACGGCAATTACGATGGGCAATGTATTTTGCAGACTTCGATTTCGTGGTAACATACCGACCCGGACAGGAGAACAAGAAGGCAGACATACTTTCCAGATATCCAGAATTACCAGTTTCTCCTAGACCTGAGGAAGCGGCAAAACCCATTGTGCCTTTAACCAAGATCGTAGGGAGTGTAACCAATACCTTACTGGAACAGGTGGGGAATGCCATGACAGCAAAAGAGTTACTTCAATGGGAAGATCCACAGCTAAAGCGTTCTTTACAGGAAGGCATACTGTTCCAAGGCAAAGAAATATATTTACCGACTAAAAGTCTACAGGCTCAAGCCCTCAAATGGTGCCATGACTCCCCATTGGCTGGTCACCCGGGGGTGAACAAAACACAAGAACTACTTCAACGGCACTATTGGTGGCCCAACTTACACAAAGATGTGCGAGAATATGTGGCAAATTGCGAAATATGTGCTCGTAATAAAACGGATCACAAGAAACCAGCAGGACTGTTGAGACCTTTACCCACTCCCTCACAGCTGTGGCATACAGTATCATTGGACTTCATTGTTGATCTGCCCCGGATCAGGGTCAAACCACGATATTGGTAGTAATAGATTCGTTTACTAAACTGGCCCACTTCATACCCAATTGCGGCCAGCCGACGGCAGAGGAATTTGCAAATCTTTTTCTACAACATGTCGCTCGTCTGCACGGAATACCACAACACATAGTCTCGGACCGAGGATCGCAGTTTACGTCAAAGTTTTGGAGGCATTTCTGTAAGAAAATAGGAATACAGTTGCAGATGTCTAGTAGTTACCATCCCGAGACCGACGGACAGACTGAGCGACTGAATCAGACGCTAGAACAGTACCTGCGCTGTTTTACACATGGAGCTGAAGGGGGTTGGGTTGAACTCTTGTGGTTAGCAGAACTAGCCTATAACAACTCTCAGCATGCCTCCACAGGATATTCTCCTTTTTTCATGATTTACGGATACAATCCATTCGTGCAGCCAAGTGGAGAACGAACTCCGGATGCATTGCCATCAGTACAAACCAAAGTGGCTCAGTTGAGGCAGATCTGGAAAAAGGCCCGACAAAACCTGATCACAGCCAAGAACACAACCAAGAAGTATGCTGACAGAAAGCGCCGTGCTAACCCGAAATATCAAGTGGGTGATAAAGTTTGGCTCTCAACGCGACGAAGCCCCGCTTCATAGGCCCATTTCGCATTACACAAGTGGGTAACCCAGTAGCAATGCGACTTCGTCTTCCAGACCACATGAGGGTTCACTCTGTATTTCACGTAGCGCTCCTAAAACCGGCAAAGCCCCATATGCGCATGGAAAGACCACCACCTGTCTTCATAGAAGGGTACCCAGAGTACGAAGTTAAGGCCATACTGAATTCACGAGTGAGAGGGGGTAAATTGCATTACTTGGTTGATTGGGTGGGGTTCGGCCCTGAGGATAGGTCCTGAGAACCTGCCACCAATGTGCATGCCCCTAAGTTAGTGCGCTTATTTCATCACAATCATCCCACAAAACCTGGCCCTTCTGCGGGGAGGGGATATACTGTCAGAAACCCACGGCCCGCATTACGCTCTCAAGGTAAGAACAGAGGCAGGATGGTTGCAGGGACTGTGGGAGGAGCGTTTCTGAGTCGCTGCCACCTTTGTCCCCATTGCAGATGTGCTTGGTGTAGGGGTAAAAGGTGTGCAGGACACAGAACCCAAGGAAGACTACGCTTCCCAGCAGCCCCGGGCCTGAAGCTACAGCTCCAGCAGCCCAGGAAACGCCCTGGACAACGTCCGTCGCAACGCGCATGCGCAAAGAAGCTACCGCGCATGCGCGATCCCGGAAAGCTTGTCCGTGCTCGACTCTGCTGCCAAGAGGACGCATCTGACGGAGCTCCAGCAAAGCTTCTTGCGGGGCCGCCCTCACCACTGGACACACCTTCAGACCCCGCGATGTCAAAGATAAGTACCTTGTCTCCTTTTTAAAGTTACCAGAGGGAAGTTTAACACTGGAAAGAGACTCCGCTTGCCAGTGACTGTTGAGAAACCTTAATAACTTTGGGGGAGATACGCGGAAGTTCGCAAACTAACTATTAACCCACTAAACTTGCATGTGACATGCATTCGCCAGATGCGGGTGCAAGCGTACAGTATGCTCGCCTGTTGCGGGCCATTCTATGCCATATTCGCAGTTGCGAGCACTTGTGAAAAGCCAGAAGGCGTGGAAGGGCAAAGCTAATTCTCTTCCTTTTTGTCAAGAGTGAATCTCTACCTACAACGACCTGATTGTTTCGCAACGCACAGTCTGCGGAGCCGGCGGGCGGAAGAAGCGCACTGGAACACTTGGAACACTAGAGCTAAGTGCATTATGTGACCAAAGCATTATATTTGAATTTATGTTTACCCTGTGGTGGTATGTAAAAGGGGGAAACGTTATCTGCATATGAAGTCAGATAGAATATTGTGTTTATAGAAATCCAAGACCGGAGCAAACTTTTGAATGAGGTGAACAAGTGCTGGGTTCCAGTCTGAGGGTAATGCATGCATGTGGTTAGAATGCATGACTGAATGAATGCCCAAGGAGTTAAAAAGGCAACTACCAAGGTGAAGGTAGTCCAGACTCAGAAGGTCAGAGTCTGGGAACAACTCATCCCCAAAACCCTCTCCCTATCCATAACCTCTCCCTAACCCTCAATCCGGTTACCATCCCGAAACCCATCCAATCCGTGGACCCTAACCCTCTTTCCCCGTGGGGGTCGCAGTGACCTGCGTTTCAGCTAATCCAGGCGCCAAGACCGTCAAGGGGAGGTAGGAGTTCTTGCTACTTCCGCGTTGGGACGGACTTCGCCTTCGCCTTGACACTGCTGCTACATCAGGAGGTGGCCGTGCTATGGGAGGCAGCCCACGCAAAGCCCTGGTATGGTCCTCCATGGCAGCAAGCATGCGGGTGTGGAAGGTTTCGTTCTGAAGGATAATGGTACGGAGATCCCCATGCAGCACCTCACGGGTAGCCCGCATTTCTACCTGCATGGCCTCGCGTGATGCACAGGTTGCCTGGAGCTCTGCTGAGAGTGAACGTGTGAGCTGCTCCAGCTGCTGTTCTGACCTAAAATTTCAGGAAGCCTCAAGTTCACCCAGAGTCTCCCTGAGGAACTGGTGTTCTAACCTCAAGGCTTCCCTGTGGCCCTGTAACTCTACAGATATGGCTTCGCGCAGAGTCTCCAGTGCCGCCCGTCGGTCCCTGTTGGACGCCAACATGACCTCCCTGTATGATTGGCAAATGTAGTCTGTTGCCTGCTGTTGGAGCTCCATCTGCCTTTCAGGGGGGAGAATGGAAGTGGCCACCCTATCCATTGCCTGAGCCATCATTTCACACGATGCTCCCTGTTGTGCTGATATACCGTACATGGAGATTTCCCATACAGTATTGCCTGGTGGCACACGGCCACCGCGTCGTCGGGCACCACATTGGTTTGGGGCAAGGCGATCTGCACCTTGCTGTGCTGGCACTGCCTGAGGCTGCAGGACTGCATTCCCCCTTCGATCTGCTGGCCCAGGAACAGGAACAAATGTTGTGGAGTGTGACTCTGCATCCGTAACCGCCAAAGGCCGAGATACCAACACTGACATCCCCATAGAGGGGTCTACCAACGGTGCAGGTGGGTTGGACAGAACAGCATCCCTGCCAGAAACACTCAACTGCGACGGCACATATGTCTCGCTGTCCGATTCAGCACTTGAATCATAGAGGTCTAGGGAGGTGCACCCAGAGACACCCGTGGACAGTGTGGTCTGCAGGAGGATTGTGTTTTCACCCACCACCACCCCACATCCTCCACTAGTACCGGTTGTGGCTGAGATTCCTCCTGGGTCTGCACCATCTCCTCCACCTCAATAGCATCAAGTGCGTCATCACCTGCAAAAACATGAAAGACAACAAATGGAAACAGGCATGAGCAACATAGCACACACATGGGCCTGACAAGCCAGAGATCCAGTACATGAATTACACATGTCCCACATGACTATAACCCTGGCAGGCATGCACTGTCAATGAGTTGGAAGGGGAGGCAAAAAGCAGACACTGAGGACTCCAAGATGGAAAAGCAACAGATTTGCTGCATGCTGGATAGCACTGGCATCACACACTAGCCTGTGAGTGGCATGTCCAATACACATACATGACACATGCCAGCACACAGATGGCATGTAGCACAGCCATGGTACATTTGACAAGTACAGCCATATGTTAGTGAATGAGTATTGTCACCCATCCATGTGAGATGGACATGATGAGATGAAAAGTGCAAAATAGTGTGACAAAATACGTATGTGCCACACACTGCAACACATCCAGTGTTCAATTATACAGTGATGGCAGGCAGATGGATACATCAATGGTTGGCCACTTCAACATGACAGGAGACAACAGTCATGTTCCACATTCAAACAGGGCCCAATAATTTATGTGAGCAGGCCCTTAATCAGCCTGAATGGTCAAATCATTCCCATAACAAGGTAATAAATGTGGGCCATTGTGGGGTGTAATCTATGACAGAAGCATGTCACATATGTGGCATTTGGGCAGAAAAATGCATTGTAAAAATGCGAGGATTGAAACAATCAGGCTGAATGACACTGAAAATGTTGAACAATGTTGTTGCAAGATGACAGTTTAAGGGCAACTGCAGTAATGTGGTGCTAATTGGCTACTGTGGTCAGAAGGGATACTGTCATACCCAAATCCAAGTCCAGTGAATGGTTTGAAGGAAGCACATGGGTGACCCATACCACTCATGAGTACACACCCTCACCTGGCACTCAATCAGAACACATCACCCAAGCAACATACACATGGATTACACACACATGCATGGGCACTCACCGGAAAATGCTTCATAATCTGGTAGGTCTCCCACGCCTTGGATCTATTCCTATGTGACGAAGGTTCCAGCAACAGACTCATTTTCAGTGAGATGGTCTCTAGTGGAGACCCACTGCCAGTCACCAGAGTAGAGGCATGGTTGGAAGCCAGCTTGTTCTTTGCTCTGTGTTTCAGGTCATTCCACTGCTTGTAGCCATCATCAGCTGTGCGCCTCACAAATCCAAGGGCACTAATGTGGTCTGGGATGGTCTGCCAGTGGGCCCTACGTTGAGCAGGCGTAGTCTTGCAGCCTGCAGTCACCACCATTTCGTGGCTCTGTGCCAACACATAGGCCACAAGTGCATCAAGTTCGACCTCATTGAAGCTAGGCTTCCTTGACGTGCCGGACTGTTTAGCCGTGTCTGGGGTCCCAGCCTGTAGTGCAAGAGCACCCTTCTTCTTCTTGGAAGGTGGTGCGGATCCTGAGTGGCTTACGCCGCTCTGGTCAGTAGGGGCAGAGGCGCAGGTGGACTGGGTACTTGAAGCCCGTAAAGGCACAATGACCAAAGGTCTTGGTGGATGCATTGGCTGCAGGGTGATGTTGGCAGTGCCAACGTCGGTGTGATGGACCTGGACCCAGGGTCGGATTGGCCCCTCGGCCTTTCGGCCCGTGGCCGGGCCGAAATCATCCCTGGGGAGTGGGGGGCTGGTTTATGGCCATGCCTGGGCCGGTTTGAGAACAAAAAAAAATAAAAAAAAAATATTTGGTTTTCTATTTTTAATTTTTTTTTTTTTAAAAGCTTTTCATCCTTCTTAGGTCGATAAATGAGTACCAACACAGGTTGGGTGATATTTTATCTATATTTGTTCTATAAAAAAAAGCTTAAGCGTAAGTGCTGTACAATAACATATTATCATTTGGCCTTGGGCGTCTGCTTGGATTCACAGTAATTTGACAATATGGATTTATACACACAGATATTAATGATACATATAGCAATCCATTCTTGTATAAAATCGACATCACAAATAACAAAATCATAACCAATGTTTTCGTAGTGTACTTAGGAACAATGCCATGTGATGCCACTTTCTGTTTTGTCAAGGGATGAAAGGTCGTGTTTCATCACTTCCCAGGATGTCACTTTGGGGTGGGGTCAAATGACATCACTTCTGGTGATGTCAGAGGTCAAGGGTCATGAGGCAAGGGGTGGGCCAATTATTTGAGGCATGGGGTGGCCCACTTTTTTTTGGGTGACCAGGCCTATTTCTTGTCCCAGTCCGACCCTGCCTGGACCGACACTGTCCCGGCTGGGAGTCTCGGAGCTGGGGTGGATTGAGCTGCAGCTTCCCCTGCAGCCTCCTCACCCTGGCTACTTGGGGCAGCAGATGACATTGCTGCCCCAGATCCACGTGGCCTGGTGACAGGAAATTTCGCTGCCACACATGGCTTAGACTTGGTGACCTGGAAGTCAGCCTGGGAGTCATCCTGTGCCGGTTCAGTTGACAAAATGGGCCTGTTCAAAAAGGGCTGAGCTGGGATGGTGTCAGCAGCATTTCTCACAACCATTGGGGGGGGACGTAGGTGGCCCCGATTGGTCCTCCACACACTGGGCTCTAGGGGCACCCTGCAAATCCTGGCCATGTCCCCTACCGCGCCCACCACCCTAGTAGACCACGTGCGTGGAATAATGAAGCCGCACTACGCTGTGGCACCCAGAAACACAAAAATACACGCAGCCTACAATGACCTCTGAAGGGGTACGCGACACATGGGGGCAACCACAGTTGGAAAATATGTGCGCAACTCACCGTCTGCCTTGAAAAAGAATGTGAAAAAGACGCACGTGTGAGTGTTAGCAACACCCCCGCCAAAAGAAGAAAAGAACACAGTCTGAGGAAACAGGGAGTATGAACTGGAAATGTTGTGAAGTAATCACGTGTGAGCCGACAGGACGTACAAGAATCACCCGCTCGCTCTCCACAAAAAGCACATACAAGAAAATAGAGTCATACTCGTACCTTTTAAGCCAGCCCACACGTGCAACGTCACTTACACGCTTATGCGCTAAGGCCCTTTCCTCCAATAGCACGGTGATGTGCAGTTTTCTCACGTGCTGATTCACTATGCACCCGTGTTCTGGGGAACGCCTGCGCATGTAATGTCACAGACGCGCTTACGCGCTAAGGGCCTTTCCTCCAATTTCACACGGGCGTGCACTTTTTTCACACGCCAAATCACTCTGTATCAAGCTAGCCACGCAACAACACACGGAAGGCCACGCTCCTGCCCAGAAGGCCATATTCCTGCACACCAGAGCCCTGAGCATGCTCCCACCTGCCATCTGCTGCTGCCTGCCTGCTGCCCATGTGCCCTGCTATTTGGTGCCTCAACGTCAGCCAGGGGTGCAGTTGCTGTGACCACCCCTGCTGAAACTGAAGACTCCCGACTGGGATACCATCGCTCCACAGCCCAGACGCAGGACCCAGTTGCCCACCCACACCTGCCTCTGGGGTTGCCATGTCGGACATTACACCATCTGGCACCACTGGCAACCCCCAGGCAGAGAGGCAGAGGCCCACCAGCTTCAGTGCCAGGGAATTTGGTGTCCTGGTGGAGCAAGTCCTGGGGCAGTTTGATGCCCTCTTTGGAAGTTTGTGCGCCGACAATGAAGGACAGAAGAGGATCTGGATGGACATCGTGACTGCCATCAACGAGGAGGGGGTGGCAGTCCGCGAGATCAAACATGTCCAGAAGCAGTGGGAGGACTTCAGGTCCAGGACCCTCAACAAGGTCTGGCGCCTCTTGAAGGCAGCGGATGCCACAGGGTGCCGGGTCCACCTGACCGACAACCAGATGAGGGTCCTTGAATGCATACGCCCAGTGCTCCACGTCCAGGTCCTTGAGGGGCAGACCCATCTGGAGTCGAGCGCTTAGTGTACATGCATACTGATCGGACGCTGTGCGTGTTGTGGTGTGCCAGGAGTGTGCAGGTTTCACATATGTCTTTGCAGGGACATGTGTGGCTGCGTATGTACAGGGACGTGAACCTGCCACATGTGATTCCTATCAAGTGTGAGACACATCAATGGTGTATGGGTTGGTAAGCATGCTGTGCAAATGTATGTGTGGGTGGACACATGTAATGAATTATGAGTATGTACTGTGGCATGGTTGTGGTGTCACACATGGATGCTGGTTCATGCTGCATGTATCTACACTATGCACATGTGCATGTGGGTATATTTGACAAGTGTGCAGCTATGATGCAACATGGATGCATGTGACACTGACATGTAGAAGGGTGAATGAGGCACGGCTCACAATGGTCAGGGCGGAGAACTCCATGCGGAGGGCACTGAGTGGGCCGAGTGCCTCGAGGCTATTCGCAGGGAGTTGGAGTCCAACATGGCATTGTCCCTCAAACCCTCGGGCCATGGAAGAGGACCGCCTCCAGGGCATTGAGCAGGAGTTCGATGATGCTTTGGCCCGGGACATCGGAAAGTGAGCCGTCGGACTAGCCCGCCGCCATTGTAAATAGTTTTTAGTGTTAGGTTTCATTTTCGTTTTGCTTTATTTTGGGGTGATTGGACTATGCCCCACACTTTTATATACAGTTATTTCTTAAGTAGTTTCTTTGATAGGTTTCAGTTCTTTTGTTGGGCTCATGGACCCTTTGAAAATTGCTTGTACATAGTTGGACATTGGATTAATGTGTACATTTTCTTTGGATTTCACCATGGAGCAATGGAATTTGATTTGTACGTTTTCTTTGGATTTGTTTTGGTGGACAGAGAATTTGGACCATTTTTCTTTAGGATTTCTTTGGATTGGATCTACATTTCCTTTTTCATATTTTTGGACATGCATTTCATTTCATGTTTGTATTATTTTTTTGGCTTTCATTTCATTACATTGATTTTGTGCATAATACATTTTGATATTTTAATTCCGTGTGTGGGATTCGCTCATTGGGTTCATGCATGTCAAAATGTGGGTTTACACGATCTATGGCAAACAGTATGTGTGTGTGACGGACATGTGTTGATGTACATGGTTGACTTTTGATTTGTGTCCTGACATAGGCATGTCGGTGTGGGGTGGATTGGTGAAATCATTGCATGTCAAGACTGGGGTGGCGTGCTGTGGTATTTTGTTGCACATGAGGCCCATGATTGTGCAGCTTCCTGTCGTGTTGCAGGGGGACATGAGTCGGGGCCTGACCCTCAATGCTGGGTGGATGGAGGTGCTGGGGGACATGAGTCGTGGCCTGCTGGCAGGTGCCCCTAACTGCTGGGTGCATGGGGGTGCTGGGGGACATGAGTCGGGGCCTGACCATCAATGCTGGGTGGATGGGGTTGCTGGGGGACATGAGTCGGGGCCTGCTGGCAGGTGCCCCTCACTGCTGGGTGGATGGGGGTACTGGGGGACATGAGTCGGGGCCTGCTGGCAGGTGCCCCTCACTGCTGGGTGGATGGGTGAAATACAGTACCCCGCTCGCACAAGGCCAATCGCGTGTGGAAGTCCCTGCACACCCCTGAAATACACGTACCCCGCTCGCATGGGGCCAATCGCTTGTGCAACTTCCAGCGCACCCCCGAAATACACGTACCCCGCTCGCACAGGGCCAATCGCATGTGAAACTTCCTGCGCAGCCCTGAAATACATGTACCCCGCTCGCACAAGGCCAATCGCGTATGGAAGTTCCCGCGCACCCCAGAAATACACGTACCCCACTCGCACAGGGTCAATCGCGTGTGAAACTTCCTGCGCACCCCAGAAATACACGTACCCCGCTCGCACAAGGCCAATCGTGTGTGGAAGTTCCAGCGCAGCCCTGAAATAGACGTACCCCACTCGCACAGGGCCACTCGCGTGTGTAACTTCCCGTGCACACCCGAAATACACGTACCCCGCTCACACAAGGCCAATCGCATGTGGAAGTTCCCGCGCACCCCAAAAATACACTTACCCCGCTCACAGAGGGCCAATCGCATGTAAAACTTCCTCCGCACCCCAGAAATACACGTACCCTGCTCGCACAAGACCAATCGCGTGTGGAAGTTCCCGCGCACCCCTGAAATACATGCACCCCGCTCGCACAGGGCCAATCGCGTGTGTAACTTCCTGCGCAGCCCTGAAATACATGTACCCCGCTCACACAAGGCCAATCGCGTGTTGAAGTTCCAGCGCACCCCAGAGATACAAGTACCCCACTCGCACAGGGTCAATCGCGTGTGAAACTTCCTGTGCACCCCAGAAATACACGTACCCCGCTCGCACAAGGCCAATCGCGTGTGGAAGTTCCCGCGCACCCCAGAAATACACGTACCCCACTCGCACAGGGTCAATCGCATGTGGAAGTTCACACGCACCCCTGAAATACACGTACCCCACTCGCACAGGGCCACTCGCGTGTGTAACTTCCTGCGCACCCCCGAAATACACGTACCCTGCTCGCACAGGGCCAATCGCGTGTGAAACTTCCTGCGCACCCCCGAAATACACGTACCCAGCTCGCACAGGGCCAATCGCGTGTGAAACTTCCCGCGCACCCCAGAAATATACGTACCCCGCTCACACAAGGCCAATTGCATGTCTAAGTTCCAGCGCACCCCAAAAATACACGTACCCCGCTCGCACAGGGCCAATCCAATCGCATGTAAAATTTCCTGCGCACCCCAGAAATACACATACCCCGCTCGCACAAGACCAATCGCGTGTGGAAGTTCCCGCGCACCCCTGAAATACATGTACCCCGCTCGCACAGGGCCAATCGCGTGTTTAACTTCCTGCGCAGCCCTGAAATACATGTACCCCGCTCGCACAAGGCCAATCGCGTGTTGAAGTTCCAGCGCACCCTAGAGATACAAGTACCCCACTCGCACAGGGTCAATCGCGTGTGAAACTTCCTGTGCACCCCAGAAATACACGTACCCCGCTCGCACAAGGCCAATCGCGTGTGGAAGTTCCTGCGCACCCCAGAAATACAGGTACCCTACTCGCACAGAGCCAATCGCGTGTGAAGCTTCCTGCGCACCCCCGAAATACACGTACCCCGCTCGCACAGAGCCAATCGCGTGTGAAGCTTCCTGCGCAGCCCTGAAATACATGTACCCCACTCGCACAAGTCCAATCGCGTGTGGAAGTTCCCACGCACTCCTGAAATACACGTACCCCACTCGCACAGGGCCACTCGCATGTGTAACTTCCTGCGCACCCCCGAAATACACATACCCCGCTCGCACAGGGCCAATCGCGTGTGAACCTTCCCGTGCACCCCCGAAATACATGTACCCCGCTCACACAGGGCCAATCGCGTGTGAAACTTCCCGCGCACCCCATAAATACACGTACCCCGCTCACACAAGGCCAATCGCATGTGTAAGTTCCAGCGCACCCCAAAAATACACATACCCCGCACGCACAGGGCCAATCGCATGTAAAATTTCCTGCGCACCTCAGAAATACACATACCCCGCTCGCACAAGACCAATTGCGTGTGGAAGTTCCCGCGCACCCCTGAAATACATGTACCCCGCTCGCACAGGGCCAATCGCTTGTGTAACTTCCTGCGCATCCCTGAAATACATGTACCCCGCTCGCACAAGGCCAATCGCGTGTGGAAGTTCCAGCACACCCCAGAAATACACGTACCCCACTCGCACAGGGTCAATCGCGTGTGAAACTTCCTGCGCACCCCAGAAATACACGTACCCCTCTCGCACAAGGCGAATCACGTGTGGAAGTTCCCGCGCACCCCTGAAATACATGTACCCCGCTCGCACAGGGCCACTCGAATGTGTAACTTCCTGCGCACCCCCGAAATACACCTACCCCACTCACACACGGCCAATCGTGTGTGAAACTTCCTGCGCACCCCTGAAATACATGTACCCCGCTTGCACAGGGCCAATCGTGTGTGAAACTTCCCGCGCACCCCAGAAATACACGTACCCCGCTCACACAAGGGCAATCACATGTGGAAGTTCCCGCGCACCCCAAAAATACACGTACCATGCTCGCACAGGGCCAATTGCATGTAAAACTTCCTGCGCACCCCAGAAATACACGTACCCCGCTCGCACAAGACCAATCGCGTGTGGAAGTTCCTGCGCACCCCTGAGATACATATACCCTGCTCGCACAGGGCCAATCGCGTGTGAAACTTCCTGTGCACCCCAGAAATACACGTACCCCGCTCGCACAAGGCCAATCGCGTGTGGAAGTTCCCGCGCACCCCAGAAATACACATACCCCACTCGCACAGGGTCAATCGCGTGTGGAAGTTCACACGCACCCCTGAAATACACGTACCCCACTCGCACAGGGCCACTCGCGTGTGTAACTTCCTGCGCACCCCCGAAATACACATACCCCGCTCGCACAGGGCCAATCGCGTGTGAAACTTCCTGCGCACCCCCGAAATACACGTACCCAGCTCGCACAGGGCCAATCGCGTGTGAAACTTCCCGCGCACCCCAGAAATATACATACCCCGCTCACACAAGGCCAATTGCATGTCTAAGTTCCAGCGCACCCCAAAAATACACGTACCCCGCTCGCACAGGGCCAATCCAATCGCATGTAAAATTTCCTGCGCACCCCAGAAATACACATACCCCGCTCGCACAAGACCAATCGCGTGTGGAAGTTCCCGCGCACCCCTGAAATACATGTACCCCGCTCGCACAGGGCCAATCGCGTGTGTAACTTCCTGCGCAGCCCTGAAATACATGTACCCCGCTCGCACAAGGCCAATCGCGTGTTGAAGTTCCAGCGCACCCCAGAGATACAAGTACCCCACTCGCACAGGGTCAATCACGTGTGAAACTTCCTGTGCACCCCAGAAATACACGTACCCCGCTCGCACAAGGCCAATCACGTGTGGAAGTTCCTGCGCACCCCAGAAATACACGTACCCCACTCGCACAGGGTCAATCGCGTGTAAAACTTCCTGCACACCCCAGAAATACAGGTACCCTGCTCGCACAAAGCCAATCGCATATGGAACTTCCCGCGCACCCCCGAAATACACGTACCCCGCTCGCACAGGGCCAATCGCGTGTGAAACTTCCTGCGCAGCCCTGAAATACATGTACCCCACTCGCACAAGTCCAATCGCGTGTGGAAGTTCCCACGCACTCCTGAAATACACGTACCCCACTCGCACAGGGCTACTCGCATGTGTAACTTCCTGCGCACCCCCGAAATACACATACCCCGCTCGCACAGGGCCAATCGCGTGTGAAACTTCCCGTGCACCCCCGAAATACACGTACCCCGCTCACACAGGGCCAATCGCGTGTGAAACTTCCCGCGCACCCCATAAATACACGTACCCCGCTCACACAAGGCCAATCGCATATGTAAGTTCCAGCACACCCCAAAAATACACGTACCCCGCACGCACAAGACCAATTGCGTGTGGAAGTTCCCGCGCACCCCTGAAATACATGTACCCCGCTCGCACAGGGCCAATCGCTTGTGTAACTTCCTGCGCATCCCTGAAATACATGTACCCCGCTCGCACAAGGCCAATCGCTTGTGGAAGTTCCAGCACACCCCAGAAATACACGTACCCCACTCGCACAGGGTCAATCGCGTGTGAAACTTCCTGCGCACCCCAGAAATACACGTACCCCTCTCGCACAAGGCGAATCACGTGTGGAAGTTCCTGCGCACCCCTGAAATACATGTACCCCGCTCGCACACGGCCACTCGTGTGTGTAACTTCCCGCGCACCCCCGAAATACACGTACCCCACTCACACAGGGCCAATCGTGTGTGAAACTTCCTGCGCACCCCTGAAATACATGTACCCCGCTTGCACAGGGCCAATCGTGTGTGAAACTTCCCGCGCACCCCAGAAATACACGTACCCCGCTCACACAAGGGCAATCACATGTGGAAGTTCCCGCGCACCCCAAAAATACACGTACCATGCTCGCACAGGGCCAATTGCATGTAAAACTTCCTGCGCACCCCAGAAATACACGTACCCCGCTCGCACAAGACCAATCGCGTGTGGAAGTTCCTGCGCACCCCTGAGATACATATACCCTGCTCGCACAGGGCCAATCGCGTGTGTAACTTCCCGCGCACCCCCGAAATACATGTACCCCGCTCGCACAGGGCCAATCGCGTGTGTAACTTCCCGCGCACCCCTGAAATACATGTACCCCGCTCGCACAGTGGCAATCGCGTGTGTAACTTCCTGCGCATCCCCGAAATACATGTACCCCGCTCGCACAGGGCCAATCGCGTGTGAAACTTCCTGCGCAGCCCTGAAATACACGTACCCCACTCGCACAAGGCCAATCGCGTGTGGAAGTTCCCGCACACACCTGAAATACACGTACCCCGCTCGCACAGGGCCACTCGCGTATGTAACTTCCCGCATACCCACGAAATACACGTACCCCGCTCGCACAGCGCCAATCGCGTGTGAAACTACCCGCGCACCCCCGAAATACACGTACCCCGCTCGCACAGGGCGAATCGCATGTGAAACTTCCCGCGCACCCCAGAAATACACGTACCCCCCTCACACAAGGCCAATCGCATGTGGAAGTTCCCGCACACCCCAAAAATACACCTACCCCGCTCGCACAGGGCCAATCGCAAGTAAAACTTCCTGCGCACCCCAGAAATACACGTACCCCGCTCGCACAAGAGCAATCGCGTGTGGAAGTTCCTGCGCACCCCTGAAATACATGTACCCCGCTCGCACAGGGCCAATCACGTGTGTAACTTCCCGCGCACCCGAGAAAAATACATGTACCCCGCTCGCACAGGGCCAATCGCGTGTGTAACTTCCCACGCACCCCTGAAATACACGTACCCCACACGCACAGGGCCAATCGTGTGTAACTTCCCGCGCACACCCTAAATACACGTACCCCGCTCGCACAGGGCCAATCGCGTGTGAAACTTCCCGTGCACCACCGAAATACACGTACCCCGCTCACACAGGGCCAATCGCGTGTGAAACTTCCCGCGCACCCCAAAAATACACGTACCCCGCTCACACAAGGCAAATCGCATGTGTAAGTTCCAGCGCACCCCAAAAATACACGTACCCCGCACGCACAGGGCCACTCGTCTGTGTAACTTCCTGCGCACCCCCGAAATACACGTACCCCACTCACACAGGGCCAATCGCGTGTGAAACTTCCCGTGCACCACCGAAATACACGTACCCCTCTCACACAGGGCCAATCGCGTGTGAAACTTCCCGCGCACCCCAGAAATACACGTACCCCGCTCGCACAAGGCGAATCACGTGTGGAAGTTCCCGCGTACCCCTGAAATACATGTACCCCGCTCGCACACGGCCACTCGTGTGTGTAACTTCCCGCGCACCCCCGAAATACACATACCCCACTCACACAGGGCCAATCGTGTGTGAAACTTCCTGCGCACCCCTGAAATACATGTACCCCGCTTGCACAGGGCCAATCGTGTGTGAAACTTCCCACGCACCCCAGAAATACACGTACCCCGCTCACACAAGGGCAATCACATGTGGAAGTTCCCGCGCACCCCAAAAATACACGTACCACGCTCGCATAGGGCCAATTGCATGTAAAACTTCCTGCGCACCCCAGAAATACACGTACCCCGCTCGCACAAGACCAATCGCGTGTGGAAGTTCCTGCGCACCCCTGAGATACATATACCCTGCTCGCACAGGGCCAATCGCGTGTGTAACTTCCCGCGCACCCCCGAAATACATGTACCCCGCTCGCACAGGGCCAATCGCGTGTGTAACTTCCCGCGCACCCCTGAAATACATGTACCCCGCTCGCACAGGGGCAATCGCGTGTGTAACTTCCTGCGCCCCCGAAATACATGTACCCCGCTCGCACAGGGCCAATCGCGTGTGAAACTTCCTGCGCAGCCCTGAAATACACGTACCCCACTCGCACAAGGCCAATCGCGTGTGGAAGTTCCCGCACACACCTGAAATACACGTACCCCGCTCGCACAGGGCCACTCGCGTATGTAACTTCCCGCATACCCACGAAATACACATACCCGCTCGCACAGCGCCAATTGCGTGTGAAACTACCCGCGCACCCCCGAAATACACGTACCCCGCTCGCACAGGGCCAATCGCATGTGAAACTTCCCGCGCACCCCAGAAATACACGTACCCCCCTCACACAAGGCCAATCGCATGTGGAAGTTCCCGCACACCCCAAAAATACACCTACCCCGCTCGCACAGGGCCAATCGCAAGTAAAACTTCCTGCGCACCCCTGAAATACACGTACCCCGCTCGCACAAGACCAATCGCGTGTGGAAGTTCCTGCGCACCCCTGAAATACATGTACCCCGCTCGCACAGGGCCAATCACGTGTGTAACTTCCCGCGCACCCGAGGAAAATACATGTACCCCGCTCACACAGGGCCAATCGCGTGTGTAACTTCCCACGCACCCCTGAAATACATGTACCCCACTCGCACAGGGCCAATCGTGTGTAACTTCCCGCGCACACCCTAAATACATGTACCCCGCTCGCACAGGGCCAATCGCGTGTGAAACTTCCTGCGCAGCCCTGAAATACACGTACACCGCTCGCACAAGGCCAATCGCGTGTGGAAGTTCCTGTGCACCCCATAAATACATGTACCCCACTCGCACAGGGCCAATCGCATGTGAAACTTCCTGCGCACCCCAGAAATACACGTACCCCGCTTGCACAAGGCCAATCGCGTGTGGAAGTTCCCGTGCACCCCTGAAATACACATACCCTTCTCGCACAGGGCCTCTCGCGTGTGTAACTTCCCACGCACCCCAGAAATACATGTACCCCGCTCACACAAGGGCAATCACATGTGGAAGTTCCCGCGCACCCCAAAAATACACGTACCATGCTCGCACAGGGCCATTTCCTTGTAAAACTTCCTGCGCACCCCAGAAATACACGTACCCCGCTCGCACAAGACCAATCGCGTGTGGAAGTTCCTGCGCACCCCTGAGATACATATACCCTGCTCGCACAGGGCCAATCGCGTGTGTAACTTCCCGCGCACCCCCGAAATACATGTACCCCGCTCGCACAGGGCCAATCGCGTGTGTAACTTCCTGCGCACCCCTGAAATACATGTACCCCGCTCGCACAGTGGCAATCGCGTGTGTAACTTCCTGCGCATCCCCGAAATACATGTACCCCGCTCGCACAGGGCCAATCGCGTGTGAAACTTCCTGCGCAGCCCTGAAATACACGTACCCCACTCGCACAAGGCCAATCGCGTGTGGAAGTTCCCGCACACACCTGAAATACACGTACCCCGCTCGCACAGGGCCACTCGCGTATGTAACTTCCCGCATACCCACGAAATACACGTACCCCGCTCGCACAGCGCCAATCGCGTGTGAAACTACCCGCGCACCCCCGAAATACACGTACCCCGCTCGCACAGGGCCAATCGCATGTGAAACTTCCCGCGCATCCCAGAAATACACGTACCCCCCTCACACAAGGCCAATCGCATGTGGAAGTTCCCGCACACCCCAAAAATACACCTACCCCGCTCGCACAGGGCCAATCGCAAGTAAAACTTCCTGCGCACCCCAGAAATACACGTACCCCGCTCGCACAAGAGCAATCGCGTGTGGAAGTTCCTGCGCACCCCTGAAATACATGTACCCCGCTCGCACAGGGCCAATCACGTGTGTAACTTCCCGCGCACCCGAGAAAAATACATGTACCCCGCTCGCACAGGGACAATCGCGTGTGTAACTTCCCACGCACCCCTGAAATACACGTACCCCACACGCACAGGGCCAATCGTGTGTAACTTCCCGCGCACACCCTAAATACACGTACCCCGCTCGCACAGGGCCAATCGCGTGTGAAACTTCCCGTGCACCACCGAAATACAAGTACCCCGCTCACACAGGGCCAATCGCGTGTGAAACTTCCTGCGCACCCCAGAAATACATGTACCGCGCTCACTAAAGGCAAATCGCATGTGTAAGTTCCAGCGCACCCCAAAAATACACGTACCCCGCACGCACAGGGCCACTCGTGTGTGTAACTTCCTGCGCACCCCCGAAATACACGTACCCCACTCACACAGGGCCAATCGCGTGTGAAACTTCCCGTGCACCACCGAAATACACGTACCCCGCTCACACAGGGCCAATCGCGTGTGAAACTTCCCGCGCACCCCAGAAATACACGTACCCCGCTCGCACAAGGCGAATCACGTGTGGAAGTTCCCGCGCACCCCTGAAATACATGTACCCCGCTCGCACACGGCCACTCGTGTGTGTAACTTCCCGCGCACCCCCGAAATACACGTACCCCACTCACACAGGGCCAATCGTGTGTGAAACTTCCTGCGCACCCCTGAAATACATGTACCCCGCTTGCACAGGGCCAATCGTGTGTGAAACTTCCCGCGCACCCCAGATATACACGTACCCCGCTCACACAAGGGCAATCACATGTGGAAGTTCCCGCGCACCCCAAAAATACACGTACCACGCTCGCATAGGGCCAATTGCATGTAAAATTTCCTGCGCACCCCAGAAATACACGTACCCCGCTCGCACAAGACCAATCGCGTGTGGAAGTTCCTGCGCACCCCTGAGATACATATACCCTGCTCGCACAGGGCCAATCGCGTGTGTAACTTCCCGCGCACCCCCGAAATACATGTACCCCGCTCGCACAGGGCCAATCGCGTGTGTAACTTCCCGCGCACCCCTGAAATACATGTACCCCGCTCGCACAGGGGCAATCGCGTGTGTAACTTCCTGCGCATCCCCGAAATACATGTACCCCGCTCGCACAGGGCCAATCGCGTGTGAAACTTCCTGCGCAGCCCTGAAATACACGTACCCTACTCGCACAAGACCAATCGCGTGTGGAAGTTCCCGCACACACCTGAAATACACGTACCCCACTCGCACAGGGCCACTCGCGTATGTAACTTCCCGCATACACACAAAATACACATACCCCGCTCGCACAGCGCCAATTGCGTGTGAAACTACCCGCGCACCCCCGAAATACACGTACCCCGCTCGCACAGGGCCAATCGCATGTGAAACTTCCCGCGCACCCCAGAAATACACGTACCCCCCTCACACAAGGCCAATCGCATGTGGAAGTTCCCGCACACCCCAAAAATACACCTACCCCGCTCGCACAGGGCCAATCGCAAGTAAAACTTCCTGCGCACCCCAGAAATACACGTACCCCGCTTGCACAAGACCAATCGCGTGTGGAAGTTCCTGCGCACCCCTGAAATACATGTACCCCGCTCGCACAGGGCCAATCACGTGTGTAACTTCCCGCGCACCCGAGGAAAATACATGTACCCCGCTCACACAGGGCCAATCGCGTGTGTAACTTCCCACGCACCCCTGAAATACATGTACCCCACTCGCACAGGGCCAATCGTGTGTAACTTCCCGCGCACACCCTAAATACATGTACCCCGCTCGCACAGGGCCAATCGCGTGTGAAACTTCCTGCGCAGCCCTGAAATACACGTACACCGCTCGCACAAGGCCAATCGCGTGTGGAAGTTCCTGCGCACCCCATAAATACATGTACCCCACTCGCACAGGGCCAATCGCATGTGAAACTTCCTGCGCACCCCAGAAATACACGTACCCCGCTTGCACAAGGCCAATCGCGTGTGGAAGTTCCCGTGCACCCCTGAAATACACATACCCTTCTCGCACAGGGCCTCTCGCGTGTGTAACTTCCCACGCACCCCCGAAATACATGTACCCCTCTCACACAGGGCAAATCGAGTGTGAAACTTCCAGCAAACCCCCGAAATACACGTACCCCTCTCGCACAGGGCCAATCGCGTGTGTAACTTCCCGCACACCCCCAAAATACACGTGCCCCGCTCACACAAAGCCAATCGCGTGTGAAACTTCCTGCGCACCCCCAAAATACACGTACCGCGCTCGCACAAGGCCAATCGCGTATAAAACTTCCCACGCAGCGGGGTACGTGTATTTGGAGGGGTGCGCGGGGAGTTTTACAGACGTTTTCATGGTTGGTGGGCTGTATGCTGATCCACTGGCCTGTGTGCAATGTACGGGATTTGTGCGCTGTTCATGGCGCACGGGGAGGGATTGGGAACGTAACTGGCGCTGATGCAGGGTCGCTGCGCTACTCTGCACCACAGCTGGTTATGGATGTTGAAATCCATGAATATGCTGTGCACGGAAATGGATTTTTTCACACGCGGCTGGTGCAGACTGCCGCACGCACACACTGTGCCACAGCCGCGTGAGCCACTTGTGCGCTGAATTCTATGAATGACCCCCATAATGTTTTCAAACTGGCCAAGCCACTCCTTTGTTTCCCAGAAGGCTATTTGAACTCAGGTGCTCACGCCATTGCACGCGTGCCGTTTTGCAAAGCCCTGTTTTGCCAAGGGCTGTCTGTGGCTGTCTTGGGCGGGCTTGAAAGGGATTGAATCAGGCCCGTGTGAATACTGGTTGCATCTGTGGGTTAACTCAATAGTGCTTAGGTAAATAACTTTGTGCATTTAGCTGGTTCAACTGGTTATATTGATTGACTTGAAATTACATGTGTTTGTTGCTTTGTACTTAACGTGTAACACGAACGCTGACAGCAGTGTTAAAGCTATAACTCACGAAGAGGTGATCGTAATTGTGTGGGTTTGTCTGTCCACTGTGAATTATAAGTAAAAGCGTTCAATTTGCAATTACATGTAAGTTGCCCTCTTTTCATTACTGATCCTTCAGCGTTGCTAAATCGAACATTGACTGCCGTGCTATTCACCATTGTTTTCACGACAAAGTGACTGTAGTAGTGTGAATTTGCACATTGGCCATCATTCGGAGAAGGGCGGGAAGCGATACCGGGCACCGGTAAGGAGACCGGTGCCAGTAATCCCTTACCGCCCTACTGCGAGGTCCCTCAGCGGCTCCCTTCCTTAATGCCTGGTCTGACCAGGTGTTATGGATGGGACCCGTTAAGGGACCTGGGCGCAAATAACGTGCTTGGCATATGCCGGCCCATTATTTGCGCCCTCCCCATTTCCATTGATCCCTATGGGGGCTCAAATGGGAATGGGGAATGGTTTGGTGGATGGGGATTTACCGGTCCCGCCAAGGTCTGACTAGACCGGTAAGTCACCATTTCACCAAACTGGACGCGGTACCGTTATTAAAGTGAAGGTAACGAACATCAACACCATTGAAAAAAGCCTGTCCTCTTTAAAAGCTGGTATGCCAGCAGCTGATAAAATACAAGACTGCTTGAGGGCCAGTACAGCAGATTACACTCCTGCAATGAGCCTATATACACCCATGCAGAAAAAACAGCCAAGTTGTGTAGCAGAAAAAAAAATCATGAATAAAAGTCAGCAAAGCCCTAAATCAAGTGCACGGACATACGTATGTATTATAATCAAAGTGTTTCATATGAGGGTGAAATTAGCAAATTGAAACATGTTAAGGAAACGCATGTAACACAGAATAAACAAATTGAATTGGACATGCACCTTAATGTGGAAATTGATGCAATTGGTGCTAATCCACTCCAAAATGTGCAACCTATGAAAGTTAGCAGCATGCTCTCAGACATTACAATGGAAACGGAGATAAACGCTGTTACCAAGATGTACTGTTGACTAATGAATCTGAAAGCCAGAAGAGGATAACTCCCCGTTGGTGCTCCGTTCAGCACAACAAAAACTGAGGGATGCTTATCAAGCCCTACATATTACTGGGAAGAAGCACTTAATTTCATGAATCAGAGTCATAACTCTGACAACAATGAAGAGGTGGTATTTGTGCACTCTAATACGGTTGATCTGATGCAGGTTGCCAATTTATCGCCAATTAAAAGCCCATGTGGGAACATTCTTCCAATGTTGAATGATGATGATAATAGGTCGCACATGGGTCTAAAACATGCATCACTGCTTTCGCTGGTAGCTTCTTATTGTTGGGCTCACTCGTTGTCATTCATACCTCCCACTCCCAGACGAGCAACCTCAGCCTGGGATTGCCATCAAGTGAAGTGTGCACCAGAAAAACAAAAAGTGTATGCTAATCCACAACATGAAACAACTGATGAAAACTTAACGTTGATGGCAATGAATACAGTTCTCCTAGCTTTGGCAAAACTTTATGAGGCATTAGACCAAAAGATAAATTACCAAACAATCCTTTTGTCTCAATTAATCAGAATGCAGGGAATACATCTAGTGGGAGAACACATATGAATGATCCTGACTATGACATCTTTAGACATTGTGCAATAGCAAAGGCAGCATCACAAACTGAAAGTGTAGTTGACCATGGAGGAATAGTTGTAGTAGAACCAAAACAACTGGTATGTGAGAAGAACCTACAAACAGACAAGGGTGTCATTATTACTGAAGATAAATTGCCAATTCAAAGAGATAATGATGATAGTGTTAGTATCATTAACACCAGTGAAGTGTCTAAGAAACAGGCAGACAATTCTTGCAAATCACTAGGAAATGCACTTAATATCTTTGCCAAAAACGGTTTGACCAAAGAGAAGACATGCCAATTAGCGAAATCTAAGAGAGGCAAACATAGTAAGATACTAAACATGCAGAAAATGAATAAGGCTAATATGAAAATGCGACGATTTTTTAAAATTCTAAACTCTGCGAAAGAAAATAATGAGAAAAAAAGGATGACATGATTGCTTGTAGTGGAGTATCATTGCAACAGGTCCCCATTAGCCTGGATAAAGCAGCAATTGACTTATCATATACAACACTTGATGACTTGGTTGCTGAATCAATAGTATTGAAAGAGAAGGAAAAAGTTGTAGTGCAAAGAATTCTAGAGATGACAGAAAATCTGAAAGGGCAAAGCAGTGTAAAGTCATCTCTGGTTAATGCCCTGAACAGTGGAACAATATATGGCTAATAGACAGAAGGAGCAAAATATTGAAGTCAGCAAGGAAGGGCAATCAATAACACCTATATATCACCCAACATTAAATGGTCCTTGGCCTGTAAACATGATAGGTAATACCAACATTCAGCATAATGCAAACCTTGAGCAGAATTCACAGTGGAAAACAAATGCTCCGATATTAAAAGACTCAGCATATAGGACCAAGGAATTGCCAAATAATAATCGCACACAAATGAGTCATCATCGATCTATAATCGAATGTAGAGCCCATCCATTCACAAAATTCGACTTGAATCGAACAAGCATATTGAATATTTGCAAAGAACTTAACCAGCTAAAAAATATAGGTACGGCAGATATTGATAGAGTTGAGTTCTTAGATGACCAAGATCTCTCTAAATCACGGATCTTTATTTGATCAACTATTCTAGCCGATATTATGTGGAGAGACAGAGAACTGCATTATATGAGATGGGATTCAATTTCTGTCAAGATTATGCTCAATCTAATCTAGATAACAGACAAGAGTCATCAAAGAGAAATTTGCGAATATTCACTGCTGATCGTGCAAGTCGTTACGGAATGGATGGTCTACAACAGCAAGCATAACAACCCATAATATCAGAATTTGTTTGCTTGGTCTGCTGGAACACCCATGTTTCCATCATTTCATCAGTTCTAAAAGTAGTGAGTTGAACAATTATGACATAGTGGTGTTGCAGGAGACACCACTGATTTGGGATGACGTTGAAATTCTTGCAATACCAGCTTTGAGATAATGTAGGGGTCGACCTATGGCAGGGTTAATGGTAGCTATGAAGATGTCATCTTTGATGTCCTGGGTGTTAGTCTTAGCAGTGCACGGTGGTGGCGCGAGTTATGGTTGCTTAGTTTACCATAACTGGCGAATTTCAAGGGTTTTTCTGTTTTACTTGGAACCATAACGTCCCTTTAACAAAGTTTCTTTCACTGAATTTCATAGTTTTTTTGTAGCACAACTTAACAATAATGACTTTGACTTTATATACATGTCATATGGAACTGACTAGATCTCTTCTTATGAACTTGATATCCATGAACTTATTTAATGTTCGCGGACATGTTCGGAGAACAGTACCACTACCTAAAAACTGTGGGGGGGGGGTGGTGGGGTATGTTTGATTGTTATATCATAATATAGGAACATTTAACAAATTCAAAAAGCAGCACACAAACACATTATATATAGTAATACATAAGAAATGTAACCCATATATGTAACACACTAACCATTCATTTAAATACAATATGTTCTGAAATGGAATATACCACAAGAAGATAAATTGGCTTCCAACATAATTATCTCACAGACACAACAGAACTGAGAACAAGAGCAGACCCTCTGAATACATAGGACTTATCTTACCAGAAATAGTAAGTGTACTTCATTTTACTCATATATTTATACACTTTCTGTATTAGATTAAAAAATATATTATCTTTTTTTTTTTCTCACAGAAATATCTAGTACTCTGGAATGGCTAGAGGACAATTTCCCACATGAAGAAATGTCACAAGTTAGTGAAACTAATGGTAAACACTTTATAATATAAACCATTTATCTATTATTTTTTTATATACATTTAACATATATATTATTTTTTTGTACAGAGCATACCAAAATAGAAACAACTTAAGAAAACCCTGTTATGGATAACAGTCTTCACAATATAGAAGAAAAAATGGATGTATTGTTGGCTAATTTTAATAATTTAAAAACTTTTGCAGAAAATCATTTCAAACCAAAAACCTCGTACCATTGCCCTACATGTACTTGTCCCTCCTCACCATATCCCAGTCAATTATCCCCAAACCCTCTCCATAATCCAAAACGTTTTGATGAGACTTCATCCCTTCTTCACCTAATACCAATCATGTTGAAACCCCAAATTCTCCTGTTTTTGTTTCTCACCTTCTCTGTCATAAATTATTACTATATGTTAAATAAAGTTTAATTTTTATATTATATTGTGAATAGTTTCCGTTTTTTTTTTAAAACAATAAAAGTGTCAGCGGACAGTGCGAGTGTTCTGAAATGTTCGTACATAAACGAAAATGGAGGTGTCCTGAAGAACATCACACCTGTTCGTATTGTTCGCTTGCAAGTTGAAACTGTTCTAAGAACACACGTGGTGTCCTGAAATGTTCGTAAAGAAACAAAAATTAAAGTGTTCTAAAGAACACTACATCTGTCCGTAATTTTCGCTATCAACTTAAAACTGTCCTAAGAACACAATTGGTGTCATGAAATGTTCGTAAATAAACAAAAATGATGTGTCCTGAACAACAGTACAACTGTTCGTAATGTTCGCTAGCAACATGAAACTGTACTAAGAACACACGCGGTGTCCTGAATTGTTCGTAAACAAACAAAAATTAAAGTGTCCTAAAGAACACTATACCTGTCCAGTACTGTTCGCTAGCAAGTTCAAACTGTTCTAAGAACGCTATTGGTGTCCTGAAATGTTCGTACGTAAACGAAAATGGAGGTGTCCTGAAGAACACTATACCTGTTCGTAGTGTTCGCTACCCAATTGAAACTGTTCTAAGAACACAATTGGTGTCCTGAAATGTTCGTACATAAACGAAATTACACGTGTCCTGAAGAACACTATATCTGTCCTTACTGTTCGCTACCAAGTTTAAACTGTTCTAAGAACAAACGCGGTGTCCTGAAATGTTCGTTTCACGTGTGACGCACTTTTAATTACTTCAGAACCCGAACAGTGTCCGTAGGACATCAATGCGCATGCGCTAACCAATCTCCGTGCACTTGGTGTCCTGCGGACAGGCGCTTCCTTCGTGGACTAGTTCGCAAACGGATAATATGACCGCGCCCACGCTCATCGTGTGTCCTGAAATGCGGACACTGTTCGTGTCCCCGAACAATTTAAAAGTACATTTTCAGTTAATCCATAATATTTTTCAATAAAATCTCACCATGGGACAAGTCCCACATAGCAATCTTGAGTTCTATATACCTTTTGAAACTTTCCGATCCTTTTTTTGTGTTCGATCTGTCCGCGGACAGTGCGCATGTCTGCGGACCGCGCACAAGCACCCCTATAAAATACCACGCCCAAGAGCTTATTCCCATTGTGTTTCTGGCTATTCTTCAGAACACAGTGATTTTTGCTGCCACCTGCAGACTACACCATCATCGAGATGGTATCCTTGGCTGCTGAACTGCCACTTGGTGCTGCACCTGCTTCAGCACCACCCCCACCCCCTCCACCACCACCACCTCCCCAAGGGCCTGAAGAGGGGAACAGGAGTGAGGATGCGGAGGAGGAAGAAGAGGATGATGAGAATGAGGTAGAGGAAAACCCACCCACACTAGGTGTGAGTCTTGGGTGTGGCGGGTATTTACCATTCATGGTAATGTTCCTAAGGCTCGTGCGAACCGTGTTACCTGCAATGAGTGCAAAATGATACTCAGTCGCGGGAAACACGGTAAGTACAGCTTTGGGACCACTACTATGAAGCGACACCTGAGGTCATTTCACTCTGGGGCTATTCGCAGGGTTGTACCTTGCGAAGAACGTAGCAGGTTGATTTCCTCTACTTCATCCTCTGTTTCTGATCCTGTCACCACAAGGACCACCTCTGTGGGACAGCGTCTTCCTCAAGCTGCCTCACAGGCCATACAGAATGCTGATGACCCTTACCTTTCGAGGGTCACAGTTGTATGTATGTACTGTGACACAGTACTCTGCAGGGGGGAGCGACTTTGGAGTGCTTTTGAGACTATGGTCTCAGAGCACAAGAAGACCTGCTCACTACCCAAATAAAACCCACTCTACATCTTCCTCTCTCAGCTCGCCCTTTCTTATCCCTGTGTTTGGTGTCCCCCCTTTACCCTCCTTTACCCTCCTCTCCTAGTGTGTCGTGTCTGAAAAACCAAAAAAAATACAAAATTACAAAAATCAAAAAGAAATAAGGCTCTTTTCAGAGCCACCTTTCCCAGTTAAAAAATAGAAGTGAAAATAAATGAAGCAGGGCTCTTTGTATTTTTTAGAAGTCCGCGGACAGTTCGCGAACATTAAAAAAATTGGGTTGCTACTCCATCACAAACATTGTAATTTTCTCTGGAAAGAAGTGGTGGCTCTGAAAAGAGCCTTTGGGTGGTGTTTGTAAATCAAAAATTGTAAATGCTTAACATCTACTTCAAAATCGTTGTTGTAATTCCAAAAAAGGTTGCAATGCATTTTGTACATTTCTCAGAAAAATCTGATTGCCAGCATAAGTAAGATGGACTCCATCTCTGTGAAAAATGTATGTACTACAAAACATAATATTTTCATTGTGAAAAGAAGACATGCCAAAATCTCTTAGAAAGGCACAAACAGCCTTATTAACATTGCGCCTTGCTTTTTCCATTTGTGGACCAAATGAAGAAGAACAAAGCCACATTTGTCTCTGCGCAATCCGTGAAAATATCACTTGAGAATTAGGAAACATGTCCATAACCTTCCTAAGTCCTTCTTTCATAGCAAATTGGAAAAGAATTCCAGTCACATGTCCTAAACTGTTCCCTCCACAATGAATTAGAATTATGTCTGGATGTTGCTCTGTCTCCAAAGTAGCACAGAGAGGTAGCAAGTCCAACCACTTCATTCCACGTACTCCATGCCAGTGTACTTCCACATGTGGGAATCCAAGATCTACAGCTACTCCACAGCTTTCTGCATGCACCTTCAACCAATGTATTCACGAATCTCCTAAAATCCAAACAATCTGTTTTCTGAAACACACAGCCATAGCTATCTTTTGTTCTCTCAGCAAAAAGAGTATCTGAGAAAATCTCTCCTGGCACAACACACCCACCAAACTTTCCTGACCAATCCCTTTCAGTGCTTATTCTCATTTGCATGACTTCTGAACCCAAAAATCCCCGGATGTAACTCCCGATGTCCACGAACTACCGCCATGTCCGCGGACATATCGTAACATGAACAGCCCTTCTACCATTTCCACTACACTCTCTCTGCCATTCCCTCATTGGATGTTCCTCAAAAATCACATGACCATTCACCAATCACATTCAAGACCTCTACATCTAACTGCATCATCATAGATCAGCACTGCAAATGTACTCTGAATCTCTCTGAGTACAAGTGTCATATCATTGGCAAGCAGCATCTACCAGAAATACTGTACAAGTCTTCAAGATTTCTACTTGCAGCTCCATGCATATCCATATGCATGAACACAAACTTCAGGTATGCATATTTTCTGTATAGTAGATGAACACATTTTCAAACATACTTTTACCTTGTAAAATCTGTAAAATGAATTTACTGTACTTTTTTCAATTTCCTAAAATCAACTATCACTTATAAACCTTTATACTATTTACTTTCTTTATACACACACACTCAAATCATGTTAAACTAACATTTTTTAAATGAAATATATAGACTACATATATTCAAACAAAATTGCATGCAAACACAATCTATGTTTAAACCTTTATAAAAATACTTATACAATTTCATATTTTTTGTTTTTATTTATTTATTTACTTAATTACTTTAAATTAGACATGACATTGAGGCGCTAATACCTAGAACAGTTTACTTACAGAAATAGTGGTATTCACTAATATATTATAAATTTCACAAGACATAGTAAAGATATTTTTTTTTTGCTACAGTTAGTCATTCAATATAATGTGTCCATTAAGAACATATCATATGTACTGAACTGATGCAATGTATCTTATGTAAATAAATTAGTTTAATGGTTTTACAGAAGGCACTGAGGATTTCAATTAAAAAAATCAATATCTAAATTAAAAACAGTGCTATATACAAACAAAGTTACTAATTTGAAGCTTTTACAATTGCAGTGAAGACCAGTTTCCTGAAAAGAAGCAGCCGAATTCGAAGAAGGAAGAAAAACTAAGAAGTTACCTGTTAATTTTTTTAAAAAAAGGTAAGTAAAATATCACCATAATATTTGTATTATTAATCAAATATACTATAACATTAATACAAGCTATTTCGGTTTCTAAAAATAGAGATTTTGTACCATTTTGTCCAAAGATTTCCATGTCTTAAACAGCGATTTACAGCCAGAATGGCCCACAAATTTCTATTTTTGGACACACAAATTACCCAACTGAACCACTACAATTTTCATAGTATAGAACAAACAACTGTTTTAATTGTATACATTAGATTTACTATTTGTACTTTTCCATACCACTAGCTTACTTTTTTTTGTCATCTGAACCCCAGTTTAGTAACACATAAATTCAAGAATACCTATCCCTACTAGTTTTAGTTCCCAATGCACAATCACACACCATTACATACATCTTTATCATCTTACTCAAACACTCATGCACACAGCACACATACATTCCCGAACACCCCAACCCATATCTTCTTTATTTTTTTCAACAGACCCTAAAGAATGCCTACCAAAAGTCAAGTCCGTAGAAAGCAACGCAAAAGTAGAGCAAATGAAAATAAAGGTGTCCAACAGAAGCATCCATCTCTAGCAGAATTTGTAAAAAAAAGTTGAAACAAAACAGCTAATACAATCATTTAGTGAAACACAAGAAGTTTCAAGTACAACAACTTTGCTTCCTCTATCAAAATGTAAAACAAACCAAAAAACAATTAACAGAAAATCAGCTATCAGTACAGATAAAACTACTTCTTTAAATTGTAATATAGTGCAAAGTAAGCATACCAAGAAAAGTATTTTAGCCAAAATATACCGTCACAAAGTCCTTCAAAATCTTATAAAAACAGGAGAGAAATCAGGTTCAAAGCTTAAAACCTATCGTAGGAAATTAATCTTAGAAGCATTGATGGACAGTGCAATTCTTCTCAAAAGAAATGTATTTATTTTACTGTTAAACAAAATGAAACCATTAACAAAACTAATAACTAAATTACAAAAAAGACTTGCAATAAGCGAAATATCAACAGAAAGAACTTCTTATGTATCAGCGGAGGTGAATGGAATCACACTACAAGCACAGAACCATATTTTAATGAAGAAGCGTACAAACAAAAGCAAACGAATACAATTGCCATACATAGCAGTGGTCGAGGTTATGAAAAAGTGAATAATACCATAATGGAACAAGAAGTACTTCTTACAAAAATATGCCCTGAAAACTTAGAATTACCCCTCCATTCAACTGAATCAGAACGTCTAGTGTACAAATGGCCATGCACGTCAATGTGTAACATTCCCAAACAATGTTTCAAATCTTTACGCCAATTCCTCAATAAATATGTAAAAAGCAAAGACAAAATCAAAATTAAATTACTGCAAAATATAGATACCTGTCCAGTGCGCAAGTACACAGGACTACAAGGACATTCATTGGCCTGCTTTACAGGACCTACTTGTAAAACCACTTTCCATGATATCAAAAGGATATCAACACATCATTCAACTATAAGAAATCTAGTCTATAAACTGTACTATGCTAAAAGTCCTGCTTTAGCACTAGCAAAGTTAAATAACATCCTTCTACATGGTACAGCAAAAGACCTACTTGAAGAAATTCACTATATCCAGAAAAAATATTTTGGAAGTGAAAGCCATTTACAGAATGAAATAGCTTTAAACCAATTAAGCAACAATTCTACACATGGCAACCTTTTGCTAAACACATACAAAAAAGAAATACTAAAATTTAAAAGTACATCAGCTGAAGTACCAAACCATGTATGTGTATGTTGCCGTAGAATTTTTTATAAAAGTAACACAAAACTGTGGACCTATCATACAAAATAGAAGACAATGAAGATTCTAAATGGTTTGAATTAGCTCTCTACCTTGTAGCAGAAAACACATATCAAATAACTGAGCCCTTAATACTTTGCAGTTATTGCACTACAAAACTTGACAACAACCAAACTCCTTCACGTTCTATCACAAATAATTTGGAATTATACCCAGTACCAAAACCTCTACAACAACTTAATTTATATGAGAGCATCATAATTCAAACAGTACACCCATTTCAAGCAATAATACGCCTTCAACCAAAAACAGCAAAATTACCTCCCTCTGAATTGGTAAAAGGCATTCGTGGAAAAGTAGTTTATTTACCATTAAATCTAAAAGAAAATGTGCATACTCTAGGAGTGCAACGTCCAATGCAGCAATCTTTAATTATATTAGTAAATGGAGTACCTACAAAAGACAAAAAAATATGGCAACAGCTGGTAGATTTATATAAAGTTAGACAAGCCTTCCAATATCTTAAAGAGAATAATGAATATTACAAAGAAATTAATATTGAAGAAAACTTGAAAGATACAACTGAAATAATTCAAGAAACACAAGAAGCTGGTCAATTTGAGCTACTAGATCCTGCTACAATATCAAATACTTTAGACCATTATACAATTCATTCTTTGCACTGTAATGACACCGTACAAGATGTACTGGAAACTTACCAAATGCGTCAAACAAAAGGATCGCCAATCAGTAAATGGGAAAAAAGTATAGAAGTACGTGCTTTTCCTCTACTCTTTCCTACTGGCAAAGGAGGAAGGTATGATGATAGACTTATTCAAATATCATCTTCAGAATACCGCTCATTACGGATGTATTCTGAAGATCCCAGATTTAGACAAAATGCGGAATACATATTCCACCTACTCTTTGAAAGTGAACTAGCAACTTTATGTTACGGAGTTGCACACATATTAAAATCAGGATCACACTTTCAAAATATGACAGCTACACAATTATTAGAGAAAGTGCAACAAAAGGATGAGGTTTTACAATCACATATTACAAATCTATTAGCAAATATGCGTGGTACTAAAGAGTACTGGTTTCGACGTCATGGAGATGTACGTTGTATGATCAGAAACCTTGGCCCACCCACTTGGTTTGTTACATTAAGTTGTGCAGAATATGCATGGGAAGATTTACATGATTTCCTATGCATATCAAATAAAAACAAAACAAACATAGATATTCTAACACCTGGAGAACTTTGTTCTTTGGATCCTGTTAATGTTTCAAGATATTTTCACCATCGCTTCATTGCTATGCTACATTTTATTTGTAATAAAACTGTTCCTCCCCTTGGAGAAGTGCAACACTTCTTTTGGAGAAAAGAATACCAAGCCAGAGGAGCACCACATATCCACATGCTTTTATGGATTAAAGATGCTCCTAAATTTGGTCAATACAGTGATGCCACTGTTTTACAGTTCATTGAAAAATATGTCACTTGTGAAATTCCATCAGAAGCCACAAATAGTGATCTTCATGCACAAAGTTTACAATTTCAAAGACACAAATGTGGAAAATATTGTTGTCGCAAATACAAAAACAAAGGCAAATACTACACCAAATGCCGATTTGGTTTCCCTAGACCAGTTACAAATACAGGTCAAGTAAACAACCTCATGTCTCCAGTTAGACATACTGTTAAAGGAAAGTCACCTAAAAATACATATTACATAAAAAGAAAAGAAGAAGAAAAATATATCAATGATTACAATGCAATCATTGCCCACTTATGGAATGCAAACATAGATGTGCAGTACATTGCAGACAATTCTACTGCAGTTGCACGATATGTCACAGCATACTTAACTAAAGCAGAAAAGACAGAGCTCCAAGACCTCTGGAATGACCTGTCATCAGATAAAACAGTATCTCAGAAATTATACAGCTTGGGCATAAAAATGCTCACCCATAGAGAATGTGGATCTTATGAAGCAGCTGATTGTTTAACTGGTACTTCATTGTATGGTAAATCTGAAAATATAGTATGGCTAAGTCTTGGTCCAGCTAAATCTAGAAAAAGAGTTCTAAAATCATATGAAGATATAGAAACAATAGCCAAACATGATCCAAACAGCCAAGACATTTTAAAAAACAATTTATTGGACACATACTACCCAAACAGAAGTAATACTTTGGAAAACATGTGTCTATACCACATAGCCCAAAACTACACATACAAAAATAATATGAAACCTGATGAAAAAAAAGGTAAATATAGAGTGATAGACTGTGAAGGCAGCTTAGTTAAACTCACTAAACCAAATTTAATTAATCATATCAAATTGTCATTGACGACTCATCAACATAAAGAAGTATATTACATGTCCCTGCTACAACTCTTCAAACCATGGAGAAAAGAAGAACAATTACTAGATAACTATGACTCATATGAGTGTCGGGGGGAAATTCTGCCGGGGTCGGCCGGGCCGTCCGCAGACCTCCAGGCAGGGAGGCCCCAACTCCTCCCGTGTATATCCCAAATGAGATAGAGTATGAGACACACACAAGGAGCAAGGTGACTCTGCTGTTTATTAAACAAACGGCAGGGATGGGTCAAGGAGCGTACGCATCCGTCCTGACACACACACAATCGTGGGGCTCGCAGGCCCTTTTTACTTTATTATGACGCGCTACTTGCGTCACTTCAGAAAGTTAACAAAAAACCTATCGCCACTCTTAATTGGTTGCTCGAGTGGTAGGGTTAGTATAGCACACATATAGAGAACGATGTTAGTGGACAAAGGGTAGTCAGGTGGTAATTCTGGGTTGTCCCTACAATTAGATACATGAAAATTGTTACATGAAGACTCCTGGGGATTGGTTAACATTACTGGCGTCAGTGATAAGAGCCCCATGTTCTGATTGGTGCGCCCGTGAGCTTCCCAGCCTGGGACTACCGCTGTTCCCAGCTCTCGGTGTACCTGCAAGTTGTAACAATGTTTCACTATGGGTACGTGCAGACAATGTGAGGATTTATTCATAGCTGGAAGGCTGACCGCTCCCACTGTCGCAGATGTCCATTGAGCCTTTCATGTGTATCTGCCTGTGTCTTGTAGCGAGAGATCCAGACGCCTCTTCTCTCCTGGGTTTGGCATCTCGTCAGGTTCGGCTTGGTCACGTGGGGAGGGACCGTGAAAGAGGCAGAATTCTTCACAATTAATATTGCTTTTCCACTGTGCGTCTGGTTTAATTTGCCGGTGTGACTTTAATGTTGGTGCTCGGAGTACGAGGTTGCAACATCGTGCCTTTGATGATTTGTTCTTGGAATGTGGGTTTGCAACATTGCGACCTTGGCTGGTTGCTTCACCGGGCTCTTTCTGCAGGATCAGCAACCTGACTCTTGCTTTGTTAATGTCCACGGGAGCTCTTGTTTGAGGCCTACTCGGGCCTGGTGCATAAGTAGTCCGTTTGGTGCATAGGTGCTTTAGGTTATAGTAGCATATAGTTCCATGACCAGTATCGTGTCTTCATTATACCTCTCATGGTGGTAACGGGTTTCAAGAGAAGCGTGAGCAAGCTTTATAGATGAGTTCATGACGCGTCTTGCGTTTCTGCATTCTGAAAGCCTATGTAAAAATAATAAAGATGCACGTCCGTGAATATGCCTGTCGCCTACGTCATAGCACTGAGTATATTCTTTGTGTAGATTGGTGTGGGAATGTCCAGTGTGTCTATTTGTACAGATGTGCTTCCCGTTGTCTAGGTCGTCATGGCATCTCTAACGACGTGTAGATTTTAGTCTAGTTGATCCGTGCCGCAGCTGTCGGCATGGCCAGTGCGGGCTGCTGGGCAGGCAGATGGACACATCCGTATGTTCCTGTACCAGGGTATCTGGTCGTCTGGTAAATGGACAAACTCTTCTCGTGGCGGGTGTCTGGGTCATGACCCTCTAGGCCAAGCGCGAGAGGTGAAGGACGGGAGCCTGGTCTTCCATTCTCCCACTTCATGAGGATGCTTTCAAAGCAAATGAAAGCACTATAACTGATGTAAACTTTACACAGTACAAAACAATGTTGCACAATGAACAGCAACATGAAGAAGAACTCCAAGCCCAACTAGATAAGGATACTCCTGACAGTAGTTAACCTTCTGTAACAGGAAGCCAAGAACCACTGGGAGAACCACTAATAACAAATGAGGCAGAATTAGCTATGATAGAAGTAGAAAACACCATGTGTCAGTATGAAGATAAGGAAGACTTAACTATACTACAATCAAAACTAAACAATGAGCAAAGTAGCATTTTTCAAGTAACAAAACAAATTGCACATGGTGTAAAACATGAAATTAAAGAATGTTCCTGCCATAATTATAAACCTATACTACTGTACGTCAGTGGTGAAGCTGGTTCTGGCAAAACATTCCTAATCAAAATCATTAGTAAGTTCCTTCAACAATTGACAAACAACAAACTGTCAGCTGTTGTCACTGCCCCCACAGGTTTAGCTGCCTACAACATAGGTGGTGTTACATTACACCGATTACTACTATTACCAGTAGAACACCAGAACAAATTAGACTATTACAAACTTTCTGCAGAAGCTGCAATGGAATTACGCAGAGTATTGAAACAAATGAAAATGCAATAGATGAAGTGAGCATGGTCTCCAACCTGATGTTAGCTTTGATTCACCTCAGATTACAAGAAGTACTCAAAACAGACTATGAAGAGCTCTTTGCAGGAAAACACATTATTGTTTTTGGAGATCTGCTTCAATTAACACCAGTAAAAGGTGAACCTATTTTTAAAACATTAGGGCACAAACTCTGCCGTAAAACTGTTGGCAGCATTGGAAATGTCAACCTTTGGCAACATTTCCAATACAGAGAATTAACAGAAAACATGCGCCAATCTGCAGATCTAACTTATGCCAACATTTTAAAAAGTTTGAGAGTTGGTATACTTTCTAAAGAAGCAGAAGCAACATTGAAAACCCGGCACATTAATGCACTTTATGGCAATAATGCATGTGCTACAGATGTTATGGAACAATTAGGCCACAAAAATGTCAATTGTATGGCCTTAATGCCAACTCTTGCAAGCTGTCTCAAATTCAATGAAATCATGCTAAGTAAAGAAATGCAACCAATAATGGAAATTAGCGCCACAGACAAACTAGATGTACATGGTATGACACTACCCATGTGTGACCAAGCCACAACAAGACTAAATAATTTAGAAAAATCAATCTCAAACACAGCAGGCTTAGAAAAGATGTTAAAATTATCCTTAAATTGCAGAGTAATGCTTAAACGTAACCTTGACGTGGATCAAGGACTAGTTAATGGAGCACTGGGTACAGTTGTAGGCTTTCAAACATACCCACGTGACAACAAAATTCAGTTTGTCAATATACTCTTTGACAAACTTTCAGAAGTAAAACGGATAGGACGCTCAACAGCTAGATTCCTTCTCTTCAGAGATATATATGTACGCAGAGAACAATTTTCTTTAACTCTTGCATACGCAGTCACAATTCATAAATCACAAGGTCTTACCCTAGACAAAGCAATGATAGATATTGGTAACACAGTCTTTAAAGAAGGCATGAGCTACGTAGCACTATCACGCTTACGTACACTTGACAGTCTATTTCTAATCAACTTTAATGCAAGTAAAGTAAACGCTGATATTCCTTGCATTTTAAAATATAATAGACTTCGCTCACTATACACTCCCCATCTAAACACATATTCTGTTCCACAAAAACTAAAACGTTGTAAAAGAAAACTAAATCAAACAGAAATGCAACAGGACGTCACTGCAAATCCTCCAAAGAGAGTAAAAGAAACTAATACTTCATCAAGTACCACAAACAAAAAAGAATCAATTAGAGAAAGTAAACCAGGTACTTCTTTAAAGAAGGAAGACAAACTCCAAAAAAAGCAGTTAGATACAGACCTACCTGGACCATTTAAATTCTCAAATATAGTTGGTGTAAGTTGCTATGCAAATGTAGCAATGAATATTCTATTTCAATTACCACCAATTGTTGACAACATTTACTTACACAGTACAGACCCATTGTGTTTGCAAATGTTAGTACTTCACAGAAATGCAGCAAACAATCCTGACAACACATATAGTGTTTTTGGAATAAGGCGACAATTGGACTACTGTGCTGGAATGGTGAAATTCACTATAAACTCACAGGAAGATCCACAAGAATTTCTAATGTACTTACTACAAGTACTGGAAAACAAAAACATACCTATAAATACATGTGGAAACATACATGCACTCTCTGCAACAATGTGACACAAGAAGAAATCCCCAATGAACGCTTCATATATATATCAATACCAAATTGTGAATCCATTCCATTTCAGCAACTTGTACAAAATGCAAACCATGGTAGATTATGCTCTACCTGCAATTCAGATAATCGCTCCACGTTAGTAATACAAACACATAGTAAATACGTAATACTAATGCTTCTACGTTACAATGCAGATGGTACCAAAACAACTGCAAGCTGACTGGATTCACACATGGTCAAATATCACTTGGAAATAAAACCTTCACAACAATAGGTATAATCTACCAGGCAGGAGCCACAACCAATTCAGGGCACTACACAGCATATATAAAAAAGAAATGTGGATGGTTTGAATGTAATGATAGTACCATTACTCTAAAGCAGAGATTACCAGCAAACTTTACAAACGCTTATTTGATGTTCTTAAAACCAAAATTTGATAAATTTACTGTATTTAACCTTTAAGTAAATTTGTGTTAATAAAATATAAACTGTTAGAATACTCCAAAAGCTATCTAACTGCTCAAAGATTCTACAACAACTAATCAGATAAATGAATACCACTAAATTAGAACAAAAAATACACAGTTAGAATACGCCAATTGGTATCTAACTGTCCCAAAATTATAAATTTGTGTTAAAATAATATAAACTGTTAGAATACTCCAAAAGCTATCTAACAGCTCAAAGATTCTACAACAACTAATCAGATAAATGAATACCACTAAATTAGGGCACAAAATACACAGTTAGAATACACAAATTGGTATCTAACTGTCCCAAAATTTAACAATATCCAAATAGATGAATCAAAACTACTAAAATATATTAAAATAATAGACAGTTAGAATACGCCAATTGGTATCTAACTGCTCCAAAATTTTATAATATCAAAACAAATGAAGAATCTGTTACTGCTCCAAAAAAAAATACAACAAAGCAAAGTATAAAGCATTAGCCAGAAACAACAAGTGAACACTGAAAACAAACAAACAAATAAACTGTAGCATAACAGAAAAAGGTTTTTTTTTAAATCCAACATGGATTTTTTTTTCTCCCACAGACCCAATGATTTTAGCAACAAATACAGAAACTGAGCAAATTGCACAGTACTCTGATTTGTACTCTACTAAATATGAGGGTCGAAAAAAATAAAAAGTATATTGCTTATACAATGTAATAATAAAATACTAATACTAACATGCTATTTTCTTTTATCACAGAAATGAAGAAGAAAAACATGGACTGCCATTACTAGACCAAACAGTAAGTATACAATAATAAGGACAACCATAGCAGCATATCACATCCATAGTATCTAATACCTTTGTTCCTTATACATTTGTTTTTCACCCAAAGTTATAAGCAAATATGAATGTGATATGCTGCAGTGGTTGTTGCCAGGGCATACAGTCTTGGGTGCATGGCCAAATGCCAAGCACCCAAGACTGTATGCCCTGGCAACAACCACCGCAGCATATCACATCCATAGAGTCAAACATTTCAACTATGATCTATGGGAAACGTTTAATGTCCGCGAACAATGTGAGTGTTCTTAGAACACTTTGAACTTGCCAGCGAACAATACGGACACCGTTTTCAGGACACCCCCTACGAACAATTCAGAACAACGCGATAGTTCTTAGAACACTTTCAACTTAACAAGGAACAATACAGACAGCGTCCTAAGGACACCCCCTACGAACATTCCAGGACACCGGGAGTGTTCTCAAAAACGTCTTCAGAACACCCCCATTTTGTTTATTTGCGAACATTTCAGGACACCGCGGGTGTTCTTAGAACACATTCAACGTAACAGAGAACAATACGGACAGCGTCCTCTGGACACCCCCTACGAACACTCCCCGGACACCGCGAGTGTTCTTAGAAGCGTCTTCAGAACACCACCATCTTGTTTATTTGTGAACATTTCAGGACACCACCAGTGTTCTTAGGACACATTCAACTTGACAGAGAACAATACGGACAGCGTCCTCAGGACACCCCCTACGAACATTCCAGGACACCGGGAGAGTTCTTAGAAGCTTCTTCAGAACACCACCATCTTGTTTATTTGCGAACATTTCAGGACACCGCGAGTGTTCTTAGGACACATTCAACTTGACAGAGAACAATACGGACAGCGTCCTCAGGACACCCCCTACGAACACTCCCCGGACACCGCGAGTGTTCTTAGAAGCGTCTTCAGAACACCCCCATTTTGTTTATTTGCGAACATTTCAGGACACCACGGGTGTTCTTAGAACACATTCAACTTGACAGAGAACAATACGGAGAGCGTCCTCAGGACACCCCCTACGAACATTCCAGGACACCGGGAGTGTTCTTAGAAGCGTCTTCAGAACACCACCATCTTGTTTATTTGCGAACATTTCAGGACACTGCGAGTGTTTGTAGGACACATTCAACTTGACAGAGAACAATACGGACAGCGTCCTCAGGACACCCCCTACGAACACTCCCCAGACACCGCGAGTGTTCTTAGAAGCGTCTTCAGAACACCCCCATTTTGTTTATTTGCGAACATTTCAGGACACCGCGAGTGTTCTTAGGACACATTCAACTTAACAGAGAACAATACGGATAGCGTCCTCAGGACACCCCCTACGAACACTCCCCGGACACCGCGAGTGTACTTAGAAGCGTCTTCAGAACACCCCAATTTTGTTTATTTGCGAACATTTCAGGACACCGCGGGTGTTCTTAGAACACATTCAACTTGACGGAGAACAATACGGACAGCGTCCTCAGGACACCCCCTATGAACATTTCAGGACACCGGGAGTGTTCTCAAAAACGTCTTCAGAACACCCCCATTTTGTTAATTTGCGAACATTTCAGGTCACCGCGGGTGTTCTTAGAACTTATTCAACTTGACAGAGAACAATACGGACAGCGTCCTCAGGACACCCCCTACGAACACTCCCAGGACACCGCGAGTGTTCTTAGAACAGTTTCACTTTGCTTGCGAACAAAACGGACACATATTGAGTCCTTAGATCACCCCCCAGTCAGTTTATTTAGAACATTTCAGAACACCCGTGATGTCCGCAAATAAATCGAACACAAAAAGAACGTCTAACACATAAAAAACACAACTTTCATCCTATCTCATACACTCCCACCCTCCCCAAACACTCCTACACACCAACACACTCTACAAAATACACATTTTGAACAAAGTTTCACTGCGCTGTCCGCGGACGTCTGCGAATCCAAGATGGCGGGCGCTACCGAAAAATCTGACGCGCTTCACGCTCCACGCCGTCCAATCAGCGAACACGTTGCATGTCCGCGAACATCACGCAAGATGATTGGCCAATCAGGACACTGTCCGCGGAGTGAACAGGGAAGTGTGTCCGCGAACCGAACACAGATATCACTAATTTTTTTTTAACTACTTTTTGGTAATTTAAAAAAAAAATACTGGACGGATTTTCACCAAATTTGCAAAAGCACACTTTCGGGACCAAGCCGCTGCTCCTGGTCCAAATTTGGTGGAAATCCGTCCAGCGGTTTGGGCTGGAGGCGCGAGCAAATATTTTTTCCCATTCAAAATGGGTTTCAGAAAATGTTGTAAATGTAAAATGTGCAATTTTGTATCTAAGAGACCATTTATTGGTGCTGATGGCAAACAATGGAAACACAAACATAGAATAACATGTCAAACAAAGTTCGTTGTGTATGCCATTACCTGTAGTTGTGGCCTGAACTATACAGGATCCACAATAGGCCCGCTCAAACTGCGCATCTTGCAACATTATAGGGCTATAAAAAATGTAGATCAAACCTATCCACTGGCAACACATTTTGCTGAACAACACAGCAATAATGTAAAAGAAATTAGTTTCCAGGGACTAGCCCATATACCACAACATAAAAGACTTGGCAATAGAGAACTCAAGTTACGTCAACTAGAAGCCAAGCTCATATGCAAATATGATACTCTGAAACCCAATGGTCTAAATATAGACTCAGAGATGTATGTGTTCCTATATGAATGAGGAATTAAACATTGATATCCAGGTACTAATCTATATTAACCAACACACCTTGATATGTCCATCCATTCTGCATATATGATTATCACAAGTTTACAAACTATTGTCTAGAGTTATGATACCGATCTAGGTAGACCCTCCCTCTTATTGGCTGTGTGTATTATATGAATCAACACACTTTGATACTCATTTAAATTTATGGATATCTGGATGTTTTACAGCCATACTTTTGCACTGAATAGGAACTCAGGTTTCAGCTTTTGTCTTATATTGTATTTTAATGCATTAGTCACTTTGTTCGATATGGTGACTTTTCACCAATCGTGATATTGTTTTAATTTGTCATTGAGAATCAGACTGTCTATACCACAGATGCTCGCCCCGTGTAGTGAACACCATTGTTGTTTTTATATGGCCATACACTGGTATTGCCATGTTGCATTTATAGTGTGCATATATAGGGGGCTTTCACTTGAAGGCTTATTTTACTATACGGAAGCGGGCACTGTGGTTTCAGGGCAGTAGCAGCACACATTCGTTTCGGGGCATTTTATGCCACTAGCGGGAAGAGAGCAGCACCGTGAAGACATTTTTTCTATCACGGTGCAGCATTAAATTAAATAGGCGCACTAGCGCTTTTACTTGTGGTCACTTTTTTTAACAGTGTAAAGCAAGTGAAGGTGAAGGGCTGTTATGGCTTATCGTCAGCTGGCATACACCCAGTATAGTAATGGGGAATTAGGCAACTCACAAATGTGGGCAACTATGCATTTACACACTGAACAATGGCGGATTTGTTGCAATCAGAACCATAGAGTTCTAAAAAATTAACTGTTAAGGTTTTTTTTTTCATGTTATGTAAATGTCAACTTTTTTTACGTTATGTAAGCTGCACAGCTGTGCAGACCCAATCACCTTCATTGCAAGGGTATAAAAACACAAGGAAACAAACGTTTGGAATCATACTAGCCTGAGGAAGCTCGCGAGTCGAGCGGAACGCGTGGCGTTTTCCACCCGCTGTGGGTGAGTGCTGCATGACACCTGGTCTGCTTAGGTCTGCTTAGGTATTGTTATGTATGCTTTTTATACTATGTTCACTCTTTTTGGATAAATAAAATGAAATTTTGAACACAATTTGCAGTCTTGTGTGCTTGGGCAATTTTTGGTAGGTGTTTGTGGGAGAGCTTTCTCCTCCCCAGCACCTTTACCCTTCTGTTTAACATATATTGAGTGTAGCCTGCTCTAGCCCGGTAGCACCAGCTCAGTAATGAGGCAGAGCGCAATTTGTTGGCTAATCATCTGCTTTACTAAAAAAAAAAAATATATATATATATATATATATATATATATATATATATATATATATATATATATATATTACATGGCCACCGTAGTGGCCATGTAGTAATGGTTAAGTTGCTGTTTCCATAGGAAGAGCACTTTTTGGGCGGCTTATAACTTCGCTCTCCCTGGACGGATCCTCACCAAACTTTGCAAAAAAAGTAGTTGGGTCACTCTGATTTTTTCTGCAAAGTTTGGTGAGGATTCGTCCAGGGGGGGAAAAGTTATAGGGGAGGTCCCAAAACGTTTTTTTTCCCATAGACTGAATGGGAAAAAACTTTGCGCACGGCTACAGCCCGAACCGCTGGACGGATTTACACCAAATTTGTGGCAGGAGCGGCGGCCTGGTCCCAAAAGCGTGCATTTGTAAATTTGGTGTAAATCTGTCCAGTAGTTTTTTAAAAAATGACCAAAATGTAAGGCAAAAAAATTAGTGATATCTGCGTTCGCTTCGCGGACGGACTCCCCTGTTCGCTCCGCGGACAGCACCCCGATTGGCCCATGGGCTTGCGCCATGTCCGCGGACATGCGACGTGTTCGCTGATTGGACGGCGAGGGGCGTGGAGCGTGTCAGATTTTCTGTGGCGCCCGCCATCTTGTATCCGCAGTCGACCGCGTACAGCGCAGTGAAACGTGGATACAAAATTGTATTTAGTGCCTGTGTTGGTGTGTACGAGTGTTTGGGGAGGGTGGGGGAGTATGAGATAGGTTCAATGTTTTGTTTTTTTATGTGCTAGACCTTTTTGTTGCGTTCGATTTGTCCGCAGAGAACACAACTGTTCGGAGATTTTGTAAATAAACTAAATGGTGGGGTGTTTAGAGGACGGAGTATGTGTCATTTTTGTTCGCAAGGAAGGTAAAAATGAGCTATGAACACTCGCGGTGTACTTAATTGTTCGTAAATACACAAACTGGGGGTGTCCTCAGGACGCTGTCCGTATTGTAATCTGTCTAGTTGAATGTGTTCTAAGAACGCTCGCAGTGTCCCGAAATGGTTGCAATTACACAAAATGGGGGTGTTCTGAGAACATTGTTTGTATTGTTCGTTGTCAGGGTGAAAGTGTTTTAAGAGCACTCCTTTTGTTCGCTAATAGTACAATTTCCTAGGGGCGTCAACAGACTTTTTGTCCACTAAAGAAATGATAAATCCGGCTGGTGTGCGCCGACATTATGTGATAATCCTATGACTGGCGCTATTGACCTGGCTGACTTGCTTTTGCGACACTAAATCATATCTCCCGCCCCTAAGCCTGATATTATCAAAGCATTCATATTCCCCGCCTTTCTCCGTGACGTTACAGGGTGCGTAATGAAACACGCCCAGTCGTCTCCAGTACTACGCGACTTTACACAGAATCCGGAAGACAACACACATTATGTCACAACACAGCGTGCCACAATTCGGAATATGATTTAAAAGCAAAGAGCAAGATTGTAAATGTTGTAAAGTACATTTTTTTTACATCAAATGTTTAGAGAATATTCAGCAATTTGCATTTGTCTTTGTTGTCGATCCGCAAAAGTTCATGTTGAGACACACAATGTTCCTTTGCGGTACAGAGAGTGTTAGATCAGCTTACAACTCAGTGCGCCACAATTCGGAATATGAAACTGTGGTTTAAAAGTAAACAGCAGGATTGTACATTTGGTAAAGTACATTTATTTCACATGAAATGTTTAGTGAATATTCAGCGATTTGCTATTCTCTCTGCTGTCGATCAGCAAAAGTTTATTTGGAGCCACGCGTTGTTCCTTTGCGGTAGATAGGCTGTTGGTTTATGATAAAAGCAGTAAATGGTCGCTCTGATAATCGGAAGGTTGCTCCAACAACGAGCCATTAGACCACCCTATTGGTTGGTATGTTGTTTGTAGACGCTAGTACTGCGTAAGGGCATATTGGTCCTTGGCGATTGTCCCATAAAATGGTGAGGGTCATGAAGTTGCATATTTGGACTTGCACCTGGCAGTTGAAGACCCCATCCGCTGGAGTCTGTAAATCGTGGCATAGACAAAATGGGGCAACGTACCTGTTTTAAAAAACATAAATTAGTCTCACCAGCCGATCTTCATTAAAAATCATCATTTTATTTATTAGGGCGTGAAACTATTTGCTATCGAAGATAGTGCAACAGAGTATGTTAATAATAAAATAATAATATTTTCCCATTCATATAGCGCTAAGAACCGTGAGGTATGTAAGCGGTGCTTATTATTAACCACGGTGTGTGGTGCTCATTTATCGACCACGGAAGGATGAAAGGCTGAGTTTCGCCTTGCCGGGATTCAAACTTGCGTTAGCAAGCTGTGCACGGATGTCAAAGCGAGCGCTGTACTCGCTGTGCCACTTGACAGGCTACAGTGAAGTGGCACAGCGGGTAGAGAGCTTGACCGCCTATAGACCGGTTAAATTATTTCTATTAACCCACCCTGTGTCGTCTGCCTTTTTCAGAGCCCTCTAAACAACAGGGGATCAATTCGGCGGTGATAGTGCGCGGTAGAAAACATTATGCCACTTTCAACGAACAAGTTCAACTTGAGCGGTCTTTAATGCTACGCTATTGTAATTATATTTGGTATAAAGTAATCTAAAGGGTTACTTACAGTACAATTGCAATTTCCATTGTCTACGAGTGGTGGAGTCCCAAAATACGACTCCGCGTGTGCCAACGATCTTTCGTATAGTGATATAATATGTAAAAGTGGTTTTGTTTCAGAAATTTCATCTTTATCTTCTCTTACGTTTTAGCAACACTCCTTCAAGAGAAGTCTTTCATCACAATCTCTGTCTGTCAAGGTCAAAACACAATACAACCTTATAGTCCGCTTCGTGAGCCTCTCCGGGGCCCGAGAAAAAAATGAAAGCAGCTGACCTTCACTGTGAACGAGCATAAATTCTTACTTTGCAACATTCTGTGTAAAGCCATCTGTAGAAGTTGTGGAAGCAGCTGACCTTCACTGTGAACGAGCATAAATTCTTACTTTGCAACATTCTGTGTAAAGCCATCTGTAGAAGTTGGTTTTTGCACGCCATGTTTGTATATTGTTTGCGTGATATTAAAAAAACTTTGTTAAAGGGACGTTATGGTTAAGTTGCGCTATTCAGTGAAAAAACTTTGTTAAAGGGACGTTATGGCTCAAAGTAAAACCGAAAAACTCCTGAAATTCGCCAGTTATGGTAACATAAGCAACCATAACTCGCGCCACCGTGCACTGCTAACACTAACACCCAGCACATTAAAGATGACATCACAAATGTCATTGATGACATAACTGATGACATCACATGGCTAGCTCTCCCTTTTTATCCTTTACTGACATATCGAAGCCACATAGTTTTCTTCAGTAACAGTCAGGAAGAAAAAATTGAAAAGGTACTATATTTGTAGACTTAGGGTCCTGTCACATCATATGAAACATGTACATAGCGGAAGATACAGGCTTGAAAGAGAGCAATCCTTTCTGTGCATGAAGATAATCATTATGGTTATCAGCACTTTCTCATAGTTTTATTTTTATTACTCTACCTTCCCTCTATATGTTCATATTTGTATACATTACACTCACTCTCCATAGAGTGAATGGGAAAAAAATTTTGCTCGCGCATACAGCCCAAACCGCTGGACGGATTTCCACCAAATTTGGACCAGGAGTAGCGGCGTCGTCCCGAAAGCATGCTTCTGCAATTTTGGTGAAAATCCGTCCAGTAGTTTTTTTTAAAATGACCAAAAAGTAGGTCAAAAAAAATTAGTGATATCTGTGTTCGGTTTGCGGATACACTTCCCTGTTCGCTTCGCGGAAAGTGTCCTGATTGGCCAATCGTCTTGCGTGATGTTCGCGGACATGCAAAGTGTTCGCTGATTGGATGGCGTGGAGCGTGAAGCACGTCAGATTTTTCGGTAGCGGCCGCCATATTGGATTCGCGGACGTCCCGGTAGAGCGCGGTAAAACTTTGTTCAAAATGTGTATTTTGTAGAGTGTGTTGGTGTGTAGGAGTGTTTGGGGAGGGTGGGAGTGTATGAGATAGGATGAAAGTTGTGTTTTTATGTGTTAGACGTTCTTTTTGTGTTCGATTTGTTTGCGGCCATCACGGGTGTTCTGAAATGTTCTAAATAAACTGACTAGGGGGTGTTCTAAGGAGTCAATATGTGTCCGTTTTGTTCGCAGGCAAAGTAAAACTGTTCTAAGAACACTTGCGGTGTCCGGGGAGTGTTCGTAGGTGGTGTCCTGAGGACGCTGTCCGTATTGTTCTCTGTCAAGTTGAATGTGTTCTAAGAACACGCGCGGTGTCCTGAAATGTTCGCAATAAAACAAAATGGGGGTGTTCTGAAGATGTTTTTGAGAACACTCACGGTGTCCTGAAATTTTTGTAGGGGTTGTTCTGAGGACGCTGTCCGTATTGTTCTCTGTCAAGTTGAATGTGTCCTAAGAACACTCGCAGTGTCCTGAAATGTTCGCAAATAAACAAAATGGGGGCGTTCTGAAGACGCTTCTAAGAACACTTGCGGTGTCCGGGGAGTGTTTGTAGGGGGTGTCCTGAGGACGCTGTCCATATTGTTCTTTGTCAAGTTGAATGTGTCCTAAGAACACTCGCGGTGTCCTGAAATGTTCGCAAATAAACAAGATGGTGGTGTTCTGAAGACGCTTCTAAGAACACTCCCGGTGTCTGGGGAGTGTTCGTAGGGGGTGTCCTGAGGACGCTGTCCGTATTGTTCTTTGTCAAGTTGAATGTGTCCTAAGAACACTCGCGGTGTCCTGAAATGTTCGCAAATAAACAAGATGGTGGTGTTCTGAAGACGCTTCTAAGAACACTCCCGGTGTCCTGGAATGTTCATAGGGGGTGTCCTTAGGACGCTGTCCGTATTGTTCGTTGTTAAGTTGAAAGTGTTGTAAGAACGATCGCGTTGTTCTGAAATGTTCGTAGGGGGTGTCCTGAAAACGGTGTCCGTATTGTTCGCTGGCAAGTTCAAAGTGTTCTAAGAACACTCACATTGTTCACGGACATTAAAAGTTTCCCATAGATCATAGTTGAAATGTTTGACTCTATGGATGTGATATGCTGCGGTGGTTGTTGCCAGGGCATAGAGTCTTGGGTGCATGGCCATTTGGCCATGCACCCAAGATTGTATGCCCTGGCAACAACCACCGCAGCATATCACATTCATATTTGCTTATAACTTTGGGTGAAAAACAAATGTATAAGGAACAAACATATTAGATACTATGGATGTGATATGCTGCTATGGTTGTCCTTATTATTGTATACTTACTGTTTGGTCTAGTAATGGGAGTCCATGTGTTTCTTCTTCATTTCTGTGATAAAAGAAAATAGCATGTTAGTATTAGTATTTTGTAATGACTTATTACATTGTATAAGCAATATACTTTTATTTTTTTTCGACCCTCATATTTAGTAGAGTACAAATCAGAGTACTGTGCAATTTGCTCAGTTTCTGTATTTGTTGCTAAAATAATTGGGTCTGTGGGAGAAAAAAAAATCCATGTTGGATAAAAAAAAAACCTTTTTCTGTTATGCTACAGTTTATTTGTTTGTTTGTTTTCAGTGTTCACTTGTTGTTTCTGGCTAATGCTTTATACTTTGCTTTGTTGTATTTTTTTTGGAGCAGTAACAGATTCTTCATTTGTTTTGATATTATAAAATTTTGGAGCAGTTAGATACCAATTGGCATATTCTAACTGTCTATTTTTTTTAATATATTTTAGTGGTTTTGATTTACCTATTTGGATATTGTTAAATTTTGGGACAGTTAGATACCAATTGGCATATTCTAACTGTGTATTTTTTGGCCTAATTTAGTGGTATTCATTTATCTGATTAGTTGTTGTAGAATCTTTGAGCTGTTAGATAGCTTTTGGAGTATTCTAACAGTTTATATTATTTTAACACAAATTTATAATTTTGGGACAGTTAGATAACAATTGGCGTATTCTAACTGTGTATTTTTTGGTCTAATTTAATGGTATTCATTTATCGGATTAGTTGTTGTAGAATCTTTGAGCAGTTAGATAGCTTTTGGAGTATTCTAACAGTTTATATTTTTGTAACACAAATTTACTTAAAGGTTTAAATACAGTTTATTTATCAAATTTTGGTTTTAAGAACATCAAATAAGCATTTGTAAGATTTGCTGGTAATCTCTGCTTTAGAGTAATGGTACTATCATTACATTCAAACCATCCACATTTCTTTTTTATGTATGCAGTGTAGTGCCCTGAATTGGTTGTGGCTCCTGCGTGGTAGATTATACCTATTGTTGTGAAGGTTTTCTTACCAAGTGATATTTGACCATGTGTGAATCCAGTCAGCTTGCAGTTGTTTTTGGTACCATCTGCATTGTAACGTAGAAGCATTAGTATTACGTATTTACTATGTGTTTGTATTACTAACGTGGAGCGATTATCTGAATTGCAGGTAGAGCATAATCTACCATGGTTTGCATTTTGTACAAATTGCTGAAATGGAATGGATTCACAATTTGGTATTGATATATATATATGAAGCGTTCATTGGGGATTTCTTCTTGTGTCACATTGTTGCAGAGAGTGCATGTATGTTTCCACATGTATGAAATCTGAAAGATTTCATTTATAGGTATGTTTTTGTTTTCCAGTACTTCTAGTAAGTACATTAGAAATTCTTGTGGATCTTCCTGTGAGTTTATAGTGAATTTCACCATTCCAGCACAGTAGTCCAATTGTCGTTTTATTCCAAAAACACTATACGTGTTGTCAGGATTGTTTGCTTCATTTCTGTGAAGTACTAACATTTGCAAACACAATGGGTCTGTACTGTGTGAGTAAATGTTGTCAACAATTGGTGGTAATTGAAATAGAATATTCATTGCTACATTTGCATAGCAACTTTCACCAACTATATTTGAGAATTTAAATGGTCCAGGTAGTTCTGCATCTAACTGCTTTTTTTGGAGTTTGTCTTCCTTCTTTAAAGAAGTACCTGGTTTACTTTCTCTAATTGATTATTTTTTGTTTGTGGTACTTGATGAAGTATTAGTTTCTTTTACTCTCTTTGGAGGATTTGCAGTGACGTCCTGTTGCATTTCTGTTTGATTTAGTTTTCTTTTACAACGTTTTAGTTTTTGTGGAACAGAAAATGTGTTTAGATGGGGAGTGTATAGTGAGCGAAGTCTATTATATTCTAAAATGCAAGGAATATCAGCGTTTACTTTACTTGCATCAAAGTTGATTAGAAATAGACCGTCAAGTGTACGTAAGCGTGATAGTGCTACGCAGCTCATGCCTTCTTTAAGGACTGTGTTACCAATATCTATCATTGCTTTGTCTAGGGTAAGACCTTGTGATTTATGAATTGTGACTGCGTATGCAAGAGTTAGAGAAAATTGTTCTCTGCGTACATACATATCTTTGAAGAGAAGGAATCTAGCTGTTGAGCGTCCTATCCGTTTTACTTCTGAAAGTTTGTCAAAGAGTATATTGACAAACTGAATTTTGTTGTCACGCGGGTATGTTTGAAAGTCAACAACTGTACCCAGTGCTCCATTAACTAGTCCTTGGTCCACGTCAAGGTTACATTTAAGCATTACTCTGCAATTTAAGGATAATTTTAACATCTTTTCTAAGCCTGCTGTGTTTGAGATTGATTTTTCTAAATTATTTAGTCTTGTTGTGGCTTGGTCACACATGGGTAGTGTCATACCATGTACATCTAGTTTGTCTGTGGCGCTAATTTCCATTATTGGTTGCATTTCTTTACTTAGCATGATTTCATTGAATTTGAAACAGCTTGCAAGAGTTGGCATTAAGGCCATACAATTGTCATTTTTGTGGGCTATTTCTTCCATAACATCTGTAGCACATGCATTATCGCCATAAAGTGCATTAATGTGCCGGGTTTTCAATGTTGCTTCTGCTTCTTTAGAAAGTATACCAACTCTCAAACTTTTTAAAATGTTGGCATAAGTTAGATCTGCAGATTGGCGCATGTTTTCTGTTAATTCTCTGTATTGGAAATGTTGCCAAAGGTTGACATTTCCAATGCTGCCAACAGTTTTACGGCAGAGTCTGTGCCCTAATGTTTTAAAAATAGGTTCACCTTTTACTGGTGTTAATTGAAGCAGATCTCCAAAAACAATAGTGTGTTTTCCTGCAAAGAGCTCTTCATATTTTTTTTGAGTACTTCTTGTAATCTGAGGTGAATCAAAGCTAACATCAGGTTGGAGACCATGCTCACTTCATCTATTAGTAGCATTTTCATTTGTTTCAATACTCTGCGTAATTCCATTGCAGCTTCTGCAGAAAGTTTGTAATAGTCTAATTTGTTCTGGTGTTCTACTGGTAATAGTAGTAATCGGTGTAATGTAACACCACCTATGTTGTAGGCAGCTAAACCTGTGGGGGCAGTGACAACAGCTGACAGTTCGTTGTTTGTCAATTGTTGAAGGAACTTACTAATGATTTTGATTAGGAATGTTTTGCCAGAACCAGCTTCACCACTGACGTACAGTAGTATAGGTTTATAATTATGGCAGGAACATTCTTTATTTTCATGTTTTACACCATGTGCAATTTGTTTTGTTACTTCTTGAAAAATGCTACTTTGCTCATTGTTTAGTTTTGATTGTAGTATAGTTAAGTCTTCTTTATCTTCATACTGACACATGGTGTTTTCTACTTCTATCATAGCTAATTCTGCCTCATTTGTTATTAGTGGTTCTCCCAGTGGTTCTTGGCTTCCTGTTACAGAAGGTTGACTACTGTCAGGAGTATCCTTATCTAGTTGGGCTTGGAGTTCTTCTTCATGTTGCTGTTCATTGTGCAACATTGTTTTGTACTGTGTAAAGTTTACATCAGTTATAGTGCTTTCATTTGCTTTGAAAGCATCCTCATATGAGTCATAGTTATCTAGTAATTGTTCTTCTTTTCTCCATGGTTTGAAGAGTTGTAGCAGGGACATGTAATATCCTTCTTTATGTTGAGGAGTCTTCAATGACAATTTGATATGATTAATGAAATTTGGTTTAGTGAGTTTAACTAAGCTGCCTTCACAGTCTGTCACTCTATATTTACCTTTTTTTTCATCGGGTTTCATATTATTTGTGTATGTGTAGTTTTGGGCTATTTGGTATAGACACATGTTTTCCAAAGTATTACTTCTGTTTGGGTCGTATGTGTCCAATAAATTGTTTTTTAAATGTCTTGGCTGTTGGGATCATGTTTGGTTATTGTTTCTATATCTTCATATGATTTTAGAACTCTTTTTCTAGATTTAGCTGGACCAAGACTTAGCCATACTATATTTTCAGATTTACCATACAATGAAGTACCAGTTAAACGATCAGCTGCTTCATAAGATCCACATTCTCTATGGGTGAGCATTTGTATGCCCAAGCTGTATTATTTCTGAGATACTGTTTTATCTGATGACAGGTCATTCCAGAGGTCTTGGAGCTCTGTCTTTTCTGCTTTAGTTAAGTATGCTGTGACATATCGTGCAACTGCAGTAGAATTGTCTGCAATGTACTGCACATCTATGTTTGCATTCCATAAGTGGGCAATGATTGCATTATAATCATTGATATATTTTTCTTCTTCTTTTCTTTTTATGTAATATGTATGTTTAGGTGACTTTCCTTTAACAGTATGTCTAACTGAAGACATGAGGTTGTTTACTTGACCTGTACTTGTAACTGGTCTAGGGAAACCAAATCGGCATTTGGTGTAGTATTTGCCTTTGTATTTGTATTTGCGACGACAATATTTTCCACATTTGTGTCTTTGAAATTGTAAAATTTGTGCACGAAGATCACTATTTGTGGCTTCTGCACTTCTCCAAGGGGAGGAACAGTTTTATTACAAATAAAATGTAGCATAGCAATGAAGCGATGGTGAAAATATCTTGAAACATTAACAGGATCAAAGAACAAAGTTCTCCATGTGTTAGAATATCTATGTTTGTTTTGTTTTTATTTGATATGCGTAGGAAATCATGTAAATCTTCCCATGCATATTCTGCACAACTTAATGTAACAAACCAAGTGGGTGGGCCAAGGTTTCTGGTCATACAACGTACATCTCCATGACTTCGAAACCAGTACTCTTTAGTACCACGCATATTTGCTAATAGATTTGTAATATTTGATTGCAAAACCTCATCCTTTTGTTGCACTTTCTCTAATAATTGTGCAGCTGTCATATTTTGAAAGTGTGATCCTGATTTTAATATGTGTGCAACTCCGTAACATAAAGTTGCTAGTTCACTTTCAAAGAGTAGGTGGAATATGTATTCCACATTTTGTCTAAATCTGGGATCTTCAGAATACATCCGTAATGAGCGGTATTCTGAAGCTGATATTTGAATAGGTCTATCATCATACCTTCCTCCTTTGCCAGTAGGAAAGAGTAGAGGAAAAGCACATGCTTCTATACTTTTTTCCCATATACTGATTGGCGATCCTTTTGTTTGACGCATTTGGTAAGTTTCTAGTACATCTTGTACGGTGTCATTACAGTGCAAAGGATGAATTGTATAATGGTCTAAAGTATTTGATATTGTAGCAGGATCTAGTAGCTCAAATTGACCAGCTTCTTGTGTTTCTTGAATTATTTCAGTTGTATCTTTCAAGTTTTCTTCAATATTAATTTCTTTGTAATATTCATTATTCTCTTTAAGATACTGGAAGGCTTGTCTAACTTTATATAAATCTACAAGCTGTTGCCATATTTTTTTGTCTTTTGTAGGTACTCCATTTACTAATATAATTAAAGATTGCTGCATTGGACGTTGCACTCCTAGAGTATACACATTTTCTTTTAGATTTAATGGTAAATAAACTACTTTTCCACGAATGCCTTTTACCAATTCAGAGGGAGGTAATTTTGCTGTTTTTGGTTGAAGGCGTATTATTGCTTGAAATGGGTGTACTGTTTGAATTATGATGCTCTCATATAAATTAAGTTGTTGTAGAGGTTTTGGTACTGGGTATAATTCCAAATTATTTGTGATAGAACGTGAAGGAGTTTGGTTGTTGTCAAGTTTTGTAGTGCAATAACTGCAAAGTATTAAGGGCTCAGTTATTTCATATTTGTTTTCTGCTAGAAGGTAGAGAGCTAATTCAAACAATTTAGAATCTTCATTGTCTTCTATTTTGTATGATAGGTCCACAGTTTTTGTGTTACTTTTATAAAAAAATTCTACGGCAACATACACATACATGGTTTGGTACTTCATCTGATGTACTTTTAAATGTTAGTATTTCTTTTTTGTATGTATTTAGCAAAAGGTTGCCATGTGTAGAATTGTTGCTTAATAGGTTTAAAGCTATTTCATTCTGCAAATGGCTTTCACTTCCAAAATATTTTTTCTGGATATAGTGAATTTCTTCAAGTAGGTCTTTTACTGTACCATGTAGAAGGATGTTATTTAACTTTGCTAGTGCTAAAGCAGGACTTTTAGCATAGTACAGTTTATAGACTAGATTTCTTATAGTTGAATGATGTGTTGATATCCTTTTGATATCATGGAAAGTGGTTTTACAAGTAGGTCCTGTAATGCAGGCCAATGAATGTCCTTGTAGTCCTGTGTTCTTGCGCACTGGACAGGTATCTATATTTTGCAGTAATTTAATTTTTATTTTGTCTTTGCTTTTTACATATTTATTGAGGAATTGGTGTAAAGATTTGAAACATTGTTTGGGAATGTAACACATTGACGTGCATGGCCATTTGTACACTAGACGTTCTGATTCAGTTGAATGGAGGGGTAATTCTAAGTTTTCAGGGCATATTTTTGTAACGAGTACTTCTTGTTCCATTATGGTATTATTCACTTTTTCATAACCTCGACCACTGCTATTTATGGCAATTGTATTTGTTTGCTTTTGTTTGTACGCTTCTTCATTAAAATATGGTTCTGTGCTCGTAGTGTGATTCCATTCACCTCCGCAGATACTTAAGAAGTTCTTTCTGTTGACATTTCGCTTATTGAGAAGTCTTTTTTGTAATTTAGTTATTAGTTTTGTTAGTGGTTTCATTTTGTTTAACAGTAAAATAAATACATTTCTTTTGAGAAGAATTGCACTGTCCATCAATGCTTCTAAGATTAATTTCCTACGATAGGTTTTAAGCTTTGAAGCTGATTTCTCTCCTGTTTTTATAAGATTTTGAAGGACTTTTTGACGGTACATTTTGGCTAAAATACTTTTCTTGGTATGCTTACTTTGCACTATATTAAAATTTGAAGAAGTAGTTTTATCTGTACTGATAGCTGATTTTCTGTTAATTGTTTTTTGGTTTGTTTTACATTTTGATAGAGGAAGCTAAGTTGTTGTACTTGAAACTTCTTGTGTTTCACTAAATGATTGTATTAGCTGTTTTGTTTCAACTTTTTTTACAAATTCTGCTAGAGATGGATGCTTATGTTGGACACCTTTATTTGCATTTGCTCTAATTTTGAGTTGCTTTCTACGGAGTTGTCTTTTGGTAGGCATTCTTTAGGGTCTGTTGAAAAAAATAAAGAAGATATGGGTTGGGGTGTTCTGGAATGTATGTGTGCTGTGTGCATAAGTGTTTGAGTAAGATGATAAAGATGTATGTAATGGTGTGTGATTGTGCATTGGGAACTAAAACTAGTATGGATAGGTATTCTTGAATTTATTTGACACTAAACTGGGGTTCAGATGACAAAAAAAAGTAAGCTAGTGGTGTGGAAAAGTACAAATAGTAAATCTAATGTATACAATTAAAACAGTTGTTTGTTCTATAATATGAAAATTGTAGTGGTTCAGTTGGCTATTACGAATATCATGCCTCACCTGCAACTATGCCTGTAATTGTGTATCCATAAGACCTCTAGTCTCATGCATATCTGCTGAATTAAGAATCCAACACTTACTTGTAACAGCGCCTCGATGTCCATGGGCTGCAAGTGCGCTATAGAAATGCGAATAAATAAATAAAATAATTTTTGTGTCCAAAAATAGAAATTTGTGGGCCATTCTGGCTCTAAATCGCTGTTTACGACATGGACATTTTTGGACAAAATGGTACAAAATCTCTATTTTAAGAAACCAAAATAGCTGGTATTAATGTTATAGTATATTTGATTAATAATATAAATATTATGGTGATATTTTACTTACTTTTTTTTTAAATTAACAGGTAACTTCTTAGTTTTTCTTTCTTCTTCGAATTCGGCTGCTTCTTTTCAGGAAACTGGTCTTCACTGCAACTGTAAAAGCTTCAAATTAGTAACTTTGTTTGTATATAGCACTGTTTTTAATTTAGATATTGATTTTTTTAATTGAAATCCTCAGTGCCTTCTGTAAAACCATTAAACTAATTTATTTACATAAGGTACATTGCATCAGTTCAGTACATATGATATGTTCTTAATGAACAAATTGTATTGAATGACTAACTGTAGCAACAAAAAAAAATATCTTTACTATGTCTTGTGAAATTTATAATATATTAGTGAATACCACTATTTCTGTAAGTAAACTGTTCTAGATAATAGCGCCTCAATGTCATGTCTAATTTAAAGTAATTAAGCAAATGAATAAATAAAAACAAAAAATATGAAATTGTATAAGTATTTTTATAAAGGTTTAAACATAGATTGTGTTTGCATGCAATTTTGTTTGAATATATGTAGTCTATATATTTCATTTAAAAAATGTTAGTTTAACATGATTTGAGTGTGTGTGTATAAAGAAAGTAAAAAGTATAAAGGTGTATAAGTGATAGTTGATTTTAGGAAATTGAAAAAAGTACAGTAAATTCATTTTACAGATTTTACAAGGTAAAAGTCTGTTTGAAAATGTGTTCATCTACCATAACTCTCAACTCACACGCTTTTGGCGGGTGTCAAACGCCTTGTAAAGGGCAGACTCACCCGCCAAGCCTCCTGCACGCCCATTCATTCCAATGGGCGTCTCACCCGCCAAAAACAAAATCGGGTGATTTCACCCGCCTGTAAAACAAAAATGGTTGAGAGCCATGTCATCTACTATACAGAAAATATGCATACCTGAAGTTTGTGTTCATGCATATGGATATGCCTGGAGCTGCAAGTAGAAATCTTGAAGACTTGTACAGTATTTGTGGTAGATGCTGCTTGCCAATGATATAACACTTGTACTCAGAGTGTTTCAGAGTACATTTTCAGTGCTGATCTATGATGATGCAGTTAGATGTAGAGGTCTTGAATGTGATTGGTGCATGGTCATGTGATTTTTGAGGTACATCCAATGAGGGAATGGCAGAGAGAGTGTAGTGGAAATGGTAGAATGGCTGTTCATGTTACGATATGTCCGCGGACATGGCGGTAGTTCCCGGACATCGGGAGTTACATCCGGGGATTTTTGGGTTCAGAAGTCATGCAAATGAGAATAAGCACTGAAAGGGATTGGTCAGGAAAGTTTGGTGGGTGTGTTGTGCCAGGAGAGATTTTCTGAGATACTCTTTTTGCTGAGAGAACAAAAGATAGCTATGGCTGTGTGTTTCAGAAAACAGATTGTTTGGATTTTAGGAGATTTGTGGATACATTGGTTGAAGGTGCATGCAGAAAGCTGTGGAGTAGCTGTAGATCTTGGATTCCCACATGTGGATGTACACTGGCATGGAGTATGTGGAGTGAAGTGGTTGGATTTGCTACCTCTCTGTGCTACTTTGGAGACACAGCAACATCCAGACATAATTGTAATTCATTGTGGAGGGAACAGTTTAGGGCATGTGACTGGAATTTTTTTGCAATTTGCTATGAAAGAAGGACTGAGGAAGGTTATGGACATGTTTCCTAATTCTCAAGTGATATTTTCACGGATTGCGCAGAGACAAATGTGGCTTTGTTCTTCTTCATTTGGTCCACAAATGGAAAAAGCAAGGCGCAATGTTAATAAGGCTGTTTGTGGCTTTCTGAGAGATTTTGGCATGTCTTCTTTTCACAATGAGAATATTATGTTTTCGCAGAGATGGAGTCCATCTTACTTATGCTGGCAATCAGATTTTTCTGAGAAATGTACAAAATGCATTGCGACCTTTTTTGGAATTACAACAACGATTTTGAAGTAGATGTTAAGCATTTACAATTTTTGACTTACAAACACCACCCAAAGGCTCTTTTCAGAGCCACCACTTCTTTCCAGAGAAAATGACAATGTTTGTGATGGAGTAGTAACCCAATTTTTTTAATGTTCGTGAACTGTCCGCGGACCTCTAAAAAATACAAAGAGCCCTGCTTCATTTATTTTCACTTCTATTTGTTAACTGGGAAAGGCGGCTCTGAAAAGAGCCTTATTTTTTTTTTTTTTTGTAATTTTGTATTTTTTTTGGTTTTTCAGACACGACACACTAGTAGAGGAGGGTAAAGGAGGGTAAAGGGGGGGACACCAACCACAGGGATAAGAAAGGGCGAGCTGAGAGAGGAAGATGTAGAGTGGGTTTTATTTGGGTAGTGAGCAGGTCTTCTCGTGCTCTGAGACCATAGTCTCAAAAGCACTCCGAAGTCGCTCCCCCCTGCAGAGTACTGTGTCACAGTACATACATACAACTGTGACCCTCGAAAGGTAAGGGTCATCAGCATTCTGTATGGCCTGTGAGGCAGCTTGAGAAAGACGCTGTCCCACAGAGGTGGTCCTTGTGGTGACAGGGTCAGAAACAGAGGATGAAGTAGAGGAAATCAACCTGCTACGTTCTTCGCAAGGTACAACCCTGCGAATAGCCCCAGAGTGAAATGACCTCAGGTGTCGCTTCATAGTAGTGGTCCCAAAGCTGTAGTTACCGTGCTTCCCGCGACTGAGTATCATTTTGCACTCATTGCAGGTAACATGGTTCGCACAAGCCTTAGGACCATTCCCATGAATGGTAAATAACCGCCACACCCAAGACTCACGCCTAGTGCGGGTAGTAGGGATTTCCTCTACCTCATTCTCATCATCCTCTTCTTCCTCCTCCGCATCCTCAGTCCTGTTCCCCTCTTCAGGCCCTTGGGGAGGTGGTGGTGGGGGAGGGGGTGGTGGTGGTGCTGAAGCAGGTGCAGCACCAAGTGGCAGTTCAGCAGCCAAGGATGCCATGTCGATGATGGTGTAGTCTGCAGGTGGCAGCAAAAATCACTGTGTTCTGAAGAATAGCCAGAAACACAATGGGAATAAGCTCTTGGGCGTGGTCTTTTATAGGGGTGCTTGTGCGCGGTCCGCGGACATGCGCACTGTGCGCGGACAGATCGAACACAATAAAAGGATCGGAAAGTTTCAAAAGGTATATAGAAACTCAAGATTGCTATGTGGGACTTGTGGCATGGTGAGATTTTATTGAAAAATATTATGGATTAACTGAAAATGTACTTTTAAATTGTTCGGGGACACGAACAATGTCCGCATTTCAGGACACACGATGAGCGTGGGCGCGGTCATATGATCTGTTTGCGAACTAGTCTGCGAAGGAAGCGCCTGTCCGCAGGACACCAAGTGCACAGAGATTGGTTAGCGCATGCGCATTGATGTCCTACGGACACTGTTCGGGTTCTGAAGTAATTAAAAGTGCGTCACACGTGAAACGAATATTTCAGGACACCGCGTGTGTTCTTAGAACAGTTTAAACTTGGTAGCGAACAGTAAGGACAGATATAGTGTTCTTCAGGACACGTGTAAATTAGTTTATGTACGAACATTTCAGGACACCAATTGTGTTCTTAGAACACTTTCAATTGGATAGCGAACACTACAAACAGTTGTACTGTTGTTCAGGACACATCATTTTGTTTATTTACGAACATTTCAGGACACCAATTGTGTTCTTTAGAACACTTTAATTTTTGTTTCTTTACGAACATTTCAGGACACTACGAGTGTTCTTAGAACATTTTGAACTTGCATGAGAACATAACGGACAGATGTAGTGTCCTCAGGACAGTTACATTTTCGTTTCTTTACGAACATTTCCGAACAACCGCGGTGTCCGTGGACACCTAAATTGGTTTTATTACAAGGAACTGAAAGTAATTACAACACAATATAAAAAAGTAACTTTATTTAACATATATAAACAATTTATGACTGAGAAGGTGGGGCAGAAATGGAAACAAAAACAGGAGAATTAGGGATTTCAATATTAGTGGGATCAGGTGAAGAAGGGATGGAAATCTCATCAAAACGTTGTGGTCCATGGAGAGAGTTTGGGGATAAATGAATGGGATATGGTGAGGGGGGACAAGTACAGGTGGGACAATGGTATGTTGTTGGTGGTTTTAGGTGATCTTCCACAAAGTTCTTTAAATCCATAAAATTTGCCATAAGTTGGTCCATTTTGTGGGTAATGTGTTCAAGAGTGTTATCCACCACTTCTTTTTCTTTGGAAGTTGCAATTTTTGTAGGGTCTGTAAAAAAAATGTATATGTTGAATGTATACAAAATAATATTTATCAATTGGTTTATACAGTAAAGTGTGTACCATTAGGTGGACTATCTTCTAACATTTCGTCTCGTGGGAAATGGTCCTCTAGCCAGTCCAGAGTACTACACATTTCTGTGAGAAAACAAAGAAGTAATATGTTTTTTTTTCTAATATAGAAAGTTTATAAATATATGAGTAAAAAGAAGTGCACTTACTATGTCTGGTGAGATATGTAATCAGTAGTGTATACGTCTGGTCTTGCTGTTGGTTGTGGAGCGTCTGTGAGGTAATTATGGTGGAAGCCACTTTATCTTCTTTTGGTATATTCCATTTTAAAACATATTGTATTTACATGAATGGTTAGTGTGTTACATATATGGGTAACATTTTTTAAGTGTTACTACATATACTTTGTATGTGTGCTGCTTTGTAAATTTGTTAAATGTTCCTATGTTATGATATAACTATTACGCATCATACCTCCCCAGAGTTTTTAGGTGGTGGTACTGTTCTCCGAACATGTCCGCGAACATTAAATAAGTTCGCCAACATCAAGTTCATAATAAGAGATCTAGTCAGTTCCATATGACATGTATATAAAGTCAAAGTCATTATTGTTAAGTTGTGCTACTAAAAAACTATGAAATTCAGTGAAAAAACTTTGTTAAAGGGACGTTATGGTTAAGTTGCGCTACTAAAAACCTATGAAATTCAGTGAAAAAAACTTTGTTAAAGGGACGTTATGGGTAAGTTGCGCTACTAAAAACCTATGAAATTCAGTGAAAAAACTTTGTTAAAGGGACGTTATGGTTCCAAGTAAAACCGAAAACCCTTGAAATTCGCCAGTTATGGTAAGCTAAGCAACCATAACTCGCGCCACCACCGTGCACTGCTAAGACTAACACCCAGGACATCAAAGATGACATCACAAATGTCATTGATGACATCACTGATGACATCGCATGTGTATGTGCTTCTCATGAAGTATGTGTAGAAGGGATTCTTATTATGTTGCGAAAAAAGTGTCAAGCATCATTGCAAGAAATATACCCTAATAAGTGCATTGAACGATGCATTGATATAAATAGCATCCTATTATGGGGTTCTATCTAGTATACTAAGCTACTCATACAGAAACATAACATTGTGTGCAGCGTACAAGATGAAGGTATGATATTCGTAATGTTAATATGTTGAATAATGAAATGATAATTGTTTTGATTTTTGTGTACTGTGAAATATGTAATAAGTAGCTAATAAAACCCATGTATTACATAATTGCATTACTATAGACAAAACACAAAGACACAAGAACACATACCAATATGGGTATATACAGGGAAAGTGAAGTTAGCAAAAAGGCACAAGTAGTAGCAGAAACAATTCATAACTTAACTGATCAGTGTCATGCAAATAAATGATTGCTCTGTTTCAAAGCTGCTATTTACCCTATGTATATGTATCACTTGATGTGATTGGACCCTAAGGAAAGTAGTGTGAGTACAATGTATACAAATATGACCATATACAGGGAAAGTACAGCCATAAAAAAAACAACAGAACTATCAGAAAGTGCTCATAAGTCTAGTGATTATCTTTATGCACAAAAAGGATTGCTGTCTTTCAAGCTGGTGTTTTCCCATATGTATATGTTTCATAGGATGTGACTGTACTCTAAGGGAATTACAGTAAGAACCTACTAGAAGGATACGTCTACAAATAAAATAAAATTCTTAGTTTCTGACTGTTACTGAAGAAAACCATGTGGCCTAGATATGTCAGCAAAAGAAAAAATAGTGAGCCAGACATGTGATGTCATCAGTGATGTCATCAATGACATTTGTGATGCCATCTTTGATGTCCTGGGTGTTAGTCTTAGCAGTGCACGGTGGTGGCGCGAGTTATGGTTGCTTAGCTTACCATAACTGGCGAATTTCAAGGGTTTTTCGGTTTTACTTGGAACCATAACGTCCCTTTAACAAAGTTTTTTCACTGAATTTCATAGGTTTTTAGTAGCGCAACTTAACCATAACGTCCCTTTAACAAAGTTTTTTTCACTGAATATATATATATATATATATATATCTATCTTTAGGGCACTGATTTTCATCAGGCAAAGTGAGTGGCACTCTTCACAGTCGTTTGGTAGAAAAAAGTTTTCTTTATTTGAATCCTTACAACTCGGCAAGCAAAATTTAAAAGTTAAACTTACAGGTCATCAAAATGCGGCACTCCCATAGTTCAAAAAAGTGCGCGTTTTCGCGGCAAATCTCGCTGCTTGTTCACAACAGCAAGCCCCCAACAACCAGTGAGTTTTAAAACATTAGTGCAGAGCATACGGGAAACACTGGAGATTATTTTAGTCATAATAGAAGAAGGACTCCCTTAGCCAATGCACATCTTGTCTAGCAAAAGCATGGTGGCCATCTTATAATGTGGCAGAGGTAGTGCTTTTGACTCTTATATGCAGCTTTTCTACACTAGACACATGAACAGTACCCCTCCTGCATCGAATATTTTAAATTGTGCTTGAGTATCCTCTGTTTTGGGGATTCCATGCATTTTTGAAAGCACAGTATCTGACATTTCAAATCTAATGTCATGTAGATGCCCGACTTGCCACAAAGTTGTAAACAGCCACATAGACATTTAACTGTATTTTGACACAGAGTTCTACCAAACACGTGCACAATGCCCTGACAGGGTTATGGGCCACCCAGTCCCAATGTGCGATTAACGCCTAGTGGCTTCATTGATCAGCATAGCATTGACTTTCTCAGAAACCTTTGTATTTCATGAAATGCATATTGCACCAATGGCTATGTTGATTAATGATCCAGTTGTCTCATCTTTGGCTTACAATCGGCAGTACAGTTCTTATACTACGCAGTGCATTGGGATCCTATGATATGTGGGTAGCGAGATGATGCATACTTCAATGGCAGTCATTCTGATAGTGTGGCTGTCTTCATTGCTCTTCCATTAATAGGGTGCATAATGCAAAAGGCGACAAGCGCCAAACTTTTTCTAATTTGGCAGTACAATATTATTTGTAAATAATGCATTGGAATCCTAATGTGCCAACATATCGATGGACCACATCATGCTGTGGCAACAGTTATGATGATTCCATAAGGTGCATAGTGCAAATAGCAACAAGTGCCAAACCTTTTCTGATTTAGCAGCATGGTATTGTTCATATAAAAGCCTTGGAATCCTTCAGTGCCAATATATTGGGAAACCACATCATGCAGTAGCAATGATTGTGATCATGTTCCTATCTCTGATGTTCTAAAATGTGTAAAGTGCATAGTGCAGTAGCAGCAGTACTGGTCAGCATAACAATGTATCACGACTGAAACTTTCAGTTGGCAACATAGTTGGTTTTGTGCAAAATTGCACTAGACTCATAAAGTGCATACATATCCATAAAGTGCAAGGTACAATAGCAGCAATTCTTATCAGTTGCATACTTATTCCATAAACTCATTTCTGAATTTCCCATCACAAAGTGCATTGAACTGCTTCATCCATTGTGTCTCGCACGGAACCTAATCATATAATTCTTTACCAAATTGCACATTTACTAGTTTTGTCCACTGCATTTCTTAAGGCTCCTTAAAATCCACCAGTTCCCAACATCTCTGCACCACATGTTAAAAATATCAACTATCACACGTGTGAATATAAAACGAAAGAAACAATCACCAAGAAATCTGAAAAAATTATAAAAATATTAAAATACTAGTGTCCAACTTTGACTCCTAATCACAAAGCACATTTTGTAATCTTGCAAAAGTGGCATATTATAGCGGAAATTATAACATTCTGTCTTAATTCATACATTTGTTGACTCAAAAGAGGGAAGAAAATCCAGGTGGTACAGACATCATTGTCCTAAAAAAGTGTACAGTTCTTTGTCTATGTTGTGCCCATGCGGGAATTTGCTTTCAAAGTCTAGAATGCACATAGTCTCTTTTTGTCGTAAAAGTTTTTCTTTGTTACCACCTCTGGGACCTGTGTCAATTTTGTGAATCCCAAAGAAACCAAAGCTCTCCATGTTTTTGTTGTGGCAATCTGCAAAGTGCTTGGCCATAGGGTAATTAGCATCACTGTTGATGATGGCTCGTACGTGCTGTTGTATGCAAGTCTTTAATTTACATTTCATACTGCCTATGTACCATTTTTGGCAGGAACATGTGAGGACATAGACAACATATTCAGTTTCACATGTGATATTGTCCAATATCAAAACAATTTGGCCTGTAATGGGGTGTTTAAAAGAACCACAGTTCTTAGCATACTTGCAGATACTGCATCAAGTGCATTTGAAAAAACCCTTCTTTTGACTTAATAGCCAGCTTTTCTTGTTGGTGTCTTCTTCTTTGATCATATAACTTTGAACCAGAGAGTCTTTTATAGATTGATTTCTTCTAAAAGTTATCTGAGGGCCGGTCTTTAGGTTACTGCGAAGATCTTGGTCCACCATGAGGATTTTCCAATGGTTGTTGAGAATTCGCCTAATCGCAGGTACCTGAGTGTCAAAAGTTAGGATCAGGTGAGTACTGTCTTTTTCCGTCTTCATCAAGTCCTTCCTCTCGGATCCTGCTATGAGACTTGATCGTTCTTTCGATCTGGCTTTGAGATACGCTCTCTCAATCACTCTCTTGGGATACAGTTGTTTTAAGAAACCATGAGCCGTAATTTTACTTTCTCTGTTGTAGGATTCCAGTGTGGTGTTGTTTCTTCTCAACGTGATAAATTCTCCATACGGAACACTCCAAATAAGGTTTTTGGGGTGTCCGCTGTTCGCATGCAGTGGTGTATCTGACCCTGTAGCTTTTCTATGCAGCTCACAAGTTATCTTCTCATTCATAATTCTCACGTTGACATCGAGGAAAGTGATTAATGTGCGACTATGCGTTTCCGTGAATTGGAGATTGTTCTTGTTGAGGTTCAAACGATTGACAAAGTCCACCCAACCCTGCTCCGTCCCATTCCAGATAATGAAGAGATCATCAATGTATCTCAGCCATAAAATAACATTGTCTGTATATTCACGATTACTGTCTGTCCAGACTTCAAGTTCCTCCCAAGCGCCCATCGTTAGATTTGCATACGATGGTGCAAAGATGGTGCCCATAGCCGTTCCCTGCAACTGTTTGAAGTACTCATTGTTGAAGAGGAAGACATTATTTGTGAGGCACAGTGCAATCATCGAGATTACCATTTGCGTGTGTTCCAAATAGTTTAGGGATCTGGTGTGAAGATAATGTTGACACGCCTGTTTCCCGTACTCATGGCCAATAGATGTGTAAAGTGAAACCACATCCATACTGGCCAACAAATATTCCTTTTCCCATGGTATGTCTTCGATCCTGGATAGGAAATCCCCCGTGTCTCTTAGGTAGGACGGAAGCACAGAAACAAAAGGAAAGAAGACTTTGTCTATATACTTGGACATATTTTCCAAAGCCGACCCTATCAAACAAACAATGGGCCTCCCTGGTGGTTTTCTCATGTTCTTATGTACCTTGGGGAGAAAATAGATTGTTGGTGTAATGGAGTTTGTGGTCGATAAGAACTTGCGACTCTCTTCGGTTAATAGGCCCTTTTCTTCCCATTCTGCAAGGAACATACTGATCTTATTTTCCAATTCTTTAATGGGGTTGGTTTTGATCCTTGCATAGCATTTTTTGTCATTGAGCTGTCTATATGCCTCTCTTATATAGTCTGTTCTGTTCTGTATGACTATATTTCGCCCTTTATCAGATGGTTTGATAATGCAGTTTTTTAGTTCCTGTAGCTCCTGTAATGCTTGTCTATCTTGGCCTGACATATTATCCTTTGGGATTCGCTTTTGTTCTTTCCTCTGTAGTTTTTTCAGGTCTTCGACTACTAGACTCTGAAATGCCTCAATGTTGTTGCCAAGGTTGGCCATGGGGTTAAACGTTGATTTCAATTTCAATTGGCTCTTAACTGTCCAGTCTGTTCTGATGTCAAGTTTATCAAAATCTATGGGTTCACCATCATTACCCACTTCTGTTCCCTTTTCCAATTCTACCAGATCTGTTAGTGTATTCAACTCCTTGATCTTTACCTCAGTTTGCCCCGTTTCTTTTTCTTTAGGGCGTTTTTTGTATATGTTGGTCGCGAAGAATGTCATTAGACGTATCTTGCGTATGTATTGGTCAAAGTCTATTCTTGTTTGTACGTAGTCATTCTTGGCTTTGGGGCAAAAGTTTAAACCCAGACTAAGTACCTTGGTTTGGTTTTCAGTGAGAGCGTGTTCTGACAGATTAATTATTTTGAATTTGGTGTTGTCTTCATCTGATAACTCACCTACTTTCCAGAGCGCAGCGATCTGGCCGGCCTATTGTTCGTTACACTGCCTGCTCCTCTGCCCTCTCCTTGTTGTTTTCGGCCGCCTCTGCCTCTCCCCTGACTTTGATTTCCACCTCTTTGTGGCTTGTTTTTTTCTGCCATCTTGCATAGTAAGCGCATTTCGTCTAAAAAATTCATTCGGATATTCGGCTCGTCAGTCTCGCTACTTGTTAAATTTGACTCTGAAGCTGATGAGTTTTCACTTGTATTCTTCTCGATAGCATCAGTCTATTTGGCTGATTTGGATAGGGATGCTTGTCTCAGTTGGTCAAACCTTTTCGCAAAGGTGTAGACTCTTCCTCTTTCGTAGTCTTCTTTATATATAGACAGTAGGTCAAATCAAACTAGGAAGAACAATTTAAGCAAACATTAAAGTTTTTTGTGATTTTCGGAAGGCCAACTAGGAGGGCTCCGCTCGCAAGATTGGCAGAAGTAGGTTCCAATTTTTCACTGCAATGGTAGGAAAACTGGAGCCTTCGGCTTTGGTTTGTTTAATTCTGGGCAGGATTAAACGGTGTGCATAGGCTGCTCTCGTAGACCTGATAGAGCTGTAGATTGGCTTTCAACATTTTTTGGCAAAGGTAGCGGGGGACCTCATTGGAAAGACATCTTTGCTTGATGGATAGTGTTTTGAATAGAATCCTTTCTCAAATGGGGAGTCAGTGTACCTTTCTCCTTGCAGAGGTGGTGTGCTCCTGTTTTGGGGATGCCCGGGGCTGCTTGCAGTGCATTGTTTTGTACCATCTGCAACTTATAGATGTAGCGCTTTAAGGTTCCATCTTTAGAATGAATTTAAGTGCCTGCAATGGTAACATACAACCCGACATTCCACTGATCCATACATTTCATAGTGGAATCAAAAGCAGCCACATCAATAACATTTGAAATGATCTGCGAAGGTGGAATTATACTACAACGCTGGAAGTCACCAGAAAATATGAAAGCGATCATACTGTAGCAGCCCTAACGATTGAGGTTAATATCCTTGGTAATATACAAACAGAACTTGCAATTCCCTTTTGGCCCACAAACAATAGAACAAGATTAAAATGGGATGTCTTCAAATCACATTCATACCTCCCAAGTGTTTATCATAAAACGGTTCTCATATTGGAATCTTTCCAGTTATCTAACAATTACACTCTGTGGCCATCATATCTGGTCATATCACATTATCCATGACTTTGGCAACCGTTTCCACAAAGCCAAAGTCAAACTGTTGTTAGACATACAATAAAAAAATGGAAGCAAAGAGCAGATCCAAATACTAGAATTGAGTATAAAACCCTAAATATATATTTTCTAAAGTAGAAGATATTGAACAACTTACCAAAGCCTCAATTGAGAAGGATGCCAAAACATTCTGGAAAGTAGACACCATTGGAAAGCTTGAGATTAAAATCCCTTTCCATGGGGATATCACAGAAAGTGTCTGGTTCATCCACTTCTCTGTGCTGTACATGCCGAAAAGAGATCAGAATCCCAGACAGAAGCTGAATTTGTGATGGAAATTGATGTAATCAAAGCTGATACATTGCCCCTGGAAATAACATTGGCAGAGGTTCTTAGCGATTACAGAGCAAGCTATGGGGAACATCCTTGCCCCTGATTAAATACCATTACATCTGTACATAAGTGAGTCTATGGTGTGGGCACCATATTTATTGACTTTATTTGATGTCATATCCAAAACAGGCAAAATTCCAGATTTATAGCACCTGGCTGAGATTGTGCCAATTTTTTTAAAGGGGTGCCCTAGTATTCCAAGCAACCACCGTCCTTTTTCTCTTCTGGATGCTGACAGTAAAATATATGGAAACATCCTACAGACTAAACTGGATGAGTGTGCAAACTGTACAAACACAATAATCCCTCTTCAAACTGGCTTTCAGAAAGGTATATCCAGGATTGAGCAAATGTTCAGACTTACCCTTATCCTTGGAAAAGTATGCAAAGATCAAAGGGGGGCAGGTACATCTTGTTTTTAAAGACGTTAGGGCTGCCTTTGACAGCACTCAAAGGTCCCTACTGAAAGCCATCACAACCTCTGTGAAAATACAAGAACTAGGGTTAGGTGGGAGAGAGGGGTTGAAAGCGCGTTTCCTTTCCCATTTGAGAAGGGGGTGAGGAAACATTGTATATTGGCTTCCACCATCTTCAAATTATGTGACAAATTATTAAATGACTAGTGTGCAGGCCTATGTACATGGGCCAAAGAGCAGGTTTCGTTAACACAGTAGGACCACTATAGATCGGAGCTTGTGAATTGGACGACTGTATATCAGGTAACAGATTCTTCTAGTGGAGCATTCTGTGCATTCGGGTAGCCTCTACTGCGCATGACGGCAAATGACAAACATGCATCTGGCCTCTTCTTATATATTAAGATTACCCTTTAGACATCTCAGATGCACCAGTATTGGCAGGAGAGGAGATGGGTATTCTCTTTTTTGCTGACAAGGCAGACATTATTTCATTAAAGCCCCTCTGGCCTCTTGAGGCTTGTCTAGCACTTTGATAGTTTCTGTGATACCCATAGTTTAGAAATTAACACAAAAACAAAGGTGGTGAGCTGTTGAAAGCAGACAGGCACACAGGCACACATACAATGGTAAAACTAATCATTGGTAATACAAGAATTGAAGAAAGCTCCACATTTTAAGTACTTGGGGATCAGAATATCATGGGATGGGAAACGGGTCAAACATACTGGCTAAGTAAACACATCATATGAGAGAACATGCAATGGAATCCTGAGCTTCTCTAACTCCTTTGGGAAAAACATACTGATACCGGCTTTGGAAGCATACCAAGCCTAGGCTATTACAGTTGCCACATATGGGGGGGGAGAGGTATGGGGGCAAACAAAGACCTCAATGCTGGCAGTATCCGAAGCAATGATGGTTACTGAGTAACACCCCAAATATTCCACTATATATGGAGTTGGTTCTTACACCAGTGATCAATCAGATGGCACTTAGACCACTTCTTTATTAGGTAGCCACCTGGGTAGCCACCTGGGCCTGTGACTCCCTTGAAAAATATAAAACTGCCCTTAAAAAGGTTCGAAGCTATCAAAGTCAAACATGTAAAGCAATATTTCAATTTACTACATTTAGAAGAACTGTTGTATTATCCTTAAAATGTTACCATGGCTAGAAAACAGGTACTCATTGAGGACTATGCAGACTTCCTTATGAAACAAAATGTAACTAATTACCTTTCTCTTTCCATGGGTTATAATTAACTACACATGAAGAATAATTATTCAATGGAAAATTATTTATGCATCATTGACAAAACATTAAACAAAGAGCTTTATCTAAAAAAATGATTGCGCATCCTGCCTTTAGCCACTGGCATGGCCCAGTGGAAAAATGGTGGTATGGATCTCTGTTCTTTCTGCCTGGATAGGGTTGAGTCTTTACAGCACTTACTCTTTTGGTGGCCACTGTATGCGGACATATAAGGGAGAATTTAAAAATGATGCCTTGCTAACAGGGGCAAATGTTCCATAATAGCAGCAGAAGATGTTTGCAAGGCAGCAAATTCATTTGACATTATCTATGGTATATCGAGTTACATTGAGTGGGCGTGGCACACTAGAGAGAAGCATTTAAACGTGTATAAGGCATCGCATGCTGCTCATTAAGCACATTTTTCATTTCTGAATTTGGTTTCCGCTATAACTAATTGCACTTAAGATATGTTTTCAAAGTGTTTAACCCTCATGGATTATTAGGACACAACAATCTTTTTAATTTGTGTACCCGCTGTCTAGGTCTTTATAAAGCAATTGTATTGTTTATGTAATGATTTATTGCACTTTTATGATCTAGTGCCGAAATAAAGTTGTACATGATGATGATGAGTTTTTTTGAGAAATACTCAGATACACTGTCAGTCTCACTTATACCATACAGTCAACAAGATAGAAAGGACTGGATTTTTGTATATTTTGAATACTGTGTTAGCTACTTTAACATTTACAATCTTCTTGTCTTTATGTCATATCCACCTTCATCAGCAGGGATAGGAAGTGCACAGAGGAAGACTGAAAAGGGAAGGAGTGGACCGAAATTGGCATTTGGCTAATACAGCACTTGCAGCTTGGGTGTGTATAAGGAGTAAAGTATAGATGGACATTTAGGTCACCTAGAAAAAGCTACTATCTCGGAGGCACAGCTCATCAATACAAATACTTGTGGTTCATATAATCGTGACTTTCAGCAAGCTCACAAGAGATGCCCTAATCCAAATGACCAGTGGAGTGATGGCATCAGGGCGAATGGTGCAGTGGGACATCACCTGTGCAGAGGTGCAAGACTACCTGAATTCAGAGCTCATGAGTATCTGAGAAGAAGTGCAGCTAAACAGCTAGCCTTGAGTCTTAGGAAACTATTCCAAAATACCAGAAGACCTGTGGGCCCGGAGAAACATCTCAATGCACAGAGGATAAACCTATGCATGCTAAGAATGTACATTCACAGTAAATGGGCCCATCAAAGACATCCAGGCCCCCACCAACAGAATCATGGCTCGACTGTGGACTGGATGCAACAAGAGCTTGGTAACTGATAATCAAGTGTGAAAAGTGTGACTGCCTGGCAGTACAGACAGATAACTCACATCTGCCCCAGGGATAACACATGACATGTGGTTAGGAATTGGCTGCACTGGGACATTGTGGCCCATTCAGTCAGATTGGCAGCAATGTATGTACACGCTAGGGAAAGGTCACCAAGTAGTGTTAGTGGGTAACATAAATTGTGGGATGGCATGACCACTGGATATCATTAACTTGTGGGTTGCTCCATAGTGAGAACAAGCGAATGGAGTTGGTTTCATTTCCTATGACAGACGTTCATGTTGTCTAGCAGACAGGAGCACGACAGTTCAATGTGTAGTGTGGCCAGTCATAGAAAGAACATTTGTAATTGTTCACATAGAGTTTTTGAAGGAGTGGCCCAAGATAGCCACTTGAAAAGTTAGAAAGCTTGATACCAGAAGTAAAGATGGTTACTGACATTGAGAAAAGCATACAGGTATTAGAGGTAGTGCTTAATGAGCAGAAAAAGGCCTTTAATGTAGATCAAAATATAGCCACTTTGTGTACCACTGGGTACCACATTCATTGCCCATTTGTTTCGCACCATTTTTTGCCAATAGTTCTTTTTTCCGAAATGAATCATAGGAAAATAGGGGGTGGGGATAAGGGCATCTAAAGGGTATGGTGGTGTGGGGTATAGGGAATACATAATGGGGAGGGGGGGTTGACGATGAATGAGCATAGAACCGTACCACTGAGAGCATAAATTTTGCCATTAGTAATGGAGTCTCAGAACAACTTCATATCACCACAATGTATATAACTGTGTTCTTCTTTTTATTGACAGATGACAATCTTGAAGGGCCAACGATTGAAAGGATTTATTTGCGGAATAGAAACATACCACAGCGTATATTGACAAGTATCAAGTCACCACTTACTTTATTGTTTTGGAGTATGGAAAGTGGATTGTTTAGGTTACGTTTTGGACTAGAGACTTTATTATTTCAGAAATCCTGATAAAGATCTGTTTTGAACTTTGTTTAATAGTTTAAAGAATGGACTTTTGAGCTTAGTAAAAGTTTATTATTTAAGCAATGCAAACTGAGCTGGGGGCATCAATGGTCAGGTAACCCCCTGGGGCATACGTTAGCCCACCCTAACCGGTAATGCCTCCCCACAGCGATGGGTGTATTGCTATTAATATACCGTCACGTTGTACCGGGATATTAATGTTTTTTTTTTCCAAGTTTGGAAACAGCGTGTTTGCCATTTTTCAGCACAAGATTGCCGCCATGGATCAGAAAGAATGGAAGTAGACATAGTCCCTTCTCCTTTTCCATGGCGACCATTGCCGGGAAGTAGTTGCCCTGTGAATAGTGCATTTTCCCTGTGCCAACAAGGGATGGAGGAGCACAAGGTAAGTGGGGAGGACTTTGGGGTTGGTGGAGCATTTGGAAATTTAGGTTGGGGCTGGGGGAAGGAGTGGAAAGGGAGCATGGGCCTGATTCCCAGCGTGGAAGATGGTGGACTCCTGCTTATGAGGAGGCTCGGAGCAGGGTTTTTATCATTTGGTAAAGCCCCCATTCTGAGCCTCTTGATTGGCTGGGAAGCCACCATTCCCCCCTAATGCACCAGCTGGGTACTAATTGAGTTTCTTTCTTTTGTTTGCTAGCCAGGAGGCCAAGATGACGGTTAACCAATACAGATTCTTAACCTGACACCATGTTGCTGGATCCGACTCTAAAGTCTGGACCACCACACTGTGTCATGTCAGTGTCTGCAAATGCCTATTTAATGGCCAACAATAGCCAAATGATTGGCTTTGCCAATGTTTGTTTGTAACAGGAATTCACTGCAAGCAACAGATGCAAGGGGACACACACTACTTAGAAATGAAGTGGCTGAAGACATGCTTAGTTAAGAAATGAATGTTTATTACACCAGAAGTTGGTTGATAGCTGCAATTAAGCCATAACTTTCCAGAACACTGCACAGACAACAGTGAGCTAGCTCAAAGAGATCCCAAATGGATGTATATTGGATGAGGAGGGGCTGTCATAGGTGGGCTAATAACCAAACAACACACACAGATTGTGCGACCCTCTTCACATGTCATTTCTATCTTACCTTAATTTCCAATAACAATAGTTTCAGCTTGTAGGCAGCACATACATCATCAGTGAATATGGCATCCGTCTGGTGAATGTTACACTGTCCTTTTCAAATAGAAGTACTCCTTGCATGCGATTGTATATTGTTTTTAAACCACTTTATTTTAGTGTACATTTTAACGACTGTTTTGTAAGAATGTGCCTCGCCTTGTATGCTCTATGCTAATGCTTCTGTGCCCCAGGGTCGCTTTAGAGGGGCCTTGCCACGCTCACAATGTCATTGTCACTGAAATGGCTATTTCACGTATTCCTAAAGTTTTCGTTTCCTTTTTACGCCTGCTGTTCAAACGGAGGTGCTTTTAAAAGCGCGGCCTGATTCATCGGTGCAGTAACTTGTGTGCATAATAGCCACAGTACATAAAATCAATACATAATTAGACCCTAACATAACTAATTTGAAATGGGTAAAATGAAATGCTCTGGTCCTTTAATCTAAAACAATGTCCGATGACACGTTTATTCAGTGCCAGTTGATTTTTTTTTTTTTTTTTTTTTCGGGGCAGAGGAAGCAAGGGTACTTCCAACTCTCGAGTGGGAATACATTCCCGACAGGACAGGGCTCGAGGTGATGGGTCTTTTGCAAGCAGCACGTGCCCGACCATGCTCTAAAGAATCACGATTGTGCCCATCTTTCAAGTTATTGGAGCGCCAAAGGACACTTGCTAATGATTTTTTTATCTTGGTTGAGTAAAGTTAAAAAAAAAAAAAGTGTAAGAAATTGAAGTAAAACACCGCTCTGCGCGACGTGCACATATTTTGCGTCCTACAACTGTGTTGCAATTTTCCTTTTTAGTATGCCAGCTACTTTCCCAGAAGACAACCTGTGAATAATTACAGCACGGTTCCATTCCCTATTGTTGTTCTTTTCGCATTTATATATTCCAACTTCACATGGCAATGCTTTTATTACCTTTTTGAACATTCAGCGTAGCTATTAAGTGCAGTTTCAACTTTAAAGCATGCTGGCAAGCATCATTTCAGAATTTCAACGGGCTGTTTTATAGATATTTAATTCACTTCTTTCCTTGTACGCGAGTCTTAATCTTAAAATACTCTATAATCCAAAATGGCCCTCTGCTAAGGAGAAATCCTCTTCAACTTTAAATGTGCTATAATATAAGCTGGCAAGCGAGCAGCAACTCGGTGTAATCATTTATGGTGTTACTCCTAGAAAGCCATTTTAAAACAAACATGTACCACCTGCACTTCTTAACATCTATTGCCTAGATCAATGCCTAACATATACTAGATGTATTGCGGCCGATAAATAGGAATCACGTCCAGTGCAACAATTTACTGTTTGTACTCAGATTAGGTTAAATTGCTCAATGCACTGTGAAAACCAATAGTTCCTTTGATTGGCCATGTTCATATAAGTGTTCCAGTCTATCTAGCCCCCTCTGAACGGATTCTCCTTGTCTATGTTTCATTATTCGCATGTTTTGTATTGACAAAACAGCCAAGCTCTGAGACTGAAGTGTTACACAATGATTTTCATCTTGAAGAGTGTGCTTGAATGTTCAGGCAGGCTCATGAATGTATGTGTGCAAGGTGCTTGTCTTCAAAGAACACCATCTTGCCGCAGTGGCTTAGTTAAAATAGGTCACCACCCACCTCCTCAACAAAGTGTTTTCTGTGCCACATTCTCTTGGCCCCGGCCTGTGACACCACACATTTGTATTTGTATTTATTTTATTTGTAGTGAGCATCTTGCCCCGGGGCATCTGGGCGCATGTTTAGAAAGGCAGTTACATGTTACAGCAGTAGATACAATTTACACATATATGCAAACATTTAATAACATTGAATAGAGAAGAGCGGAGAGGACCTAGGTATGCAGTAAAGCAGACAATAAGCAACGAACAGCCAGTTCGCAGGTGAGAGGATTAACAGCTCTATGGATTATAGAGCGGTGGCCAGGGAATCCCGTTCATGTAGCCACAGTTTGGTTTTAGTTTTGAAGGAGTGGATGTATGGAATATTTCTGAGAGCATTGGGTAGGATGTTCCAGAGCTTAGCCGCAAGGACTGGGAAACTCGAGCCACCGGCTGTCTGTAGCTTGAAGCTGGGAATAGAAAATGTGTGCGCCTGAGCAGATCTCAGGGGCCTGGTTGCTGTATGTTGGGTAAAGCACGTGGATAAGTAGGCAGGGGCTGTATAATTCTGGGCTTTGTGTGTTAGAACAAGAGCTTTGAGCGATATGCGATGAGTGATGCGAAGCCAATGCAAGTTGTGTCTAGTGTTGGAGATGTGAGAACTCCTGAGTACGTTGAAGGCTGCCCTGATGGCGTTGTTCTGAGTGACCTGGAGTTTATCAAGGTTTCTTTTACAGGTCCATAGGTAGAGGGCGTTGCAATAGTCAGTTTTAGAAATGATGAGGATTCTGACGAGGATCAGGCAGTTGCCCGCTGTCAAAAAGGGGCGGCACGCTGTGATCAGTTTACAGGTATAAGATGACGCCGAAACTACTGCATTGGTTTGTCTATTGAGGAAGAGAGTAGAGTCTAAGTAGATTCCAAGTTTTTTAGTGATGTTGGAGACTTTGATGTCATTCCCGTCAATAATAAAGGATTTGTATTTGGGGTCAAGTTTAGTGAGTTTGGAGTGAGAGCCTAGAATGAGTAATTCTGTTTTTTCATCATTAAGGCAGAGCCCATGATGCGTCATCCAGGCCTGGATGACAGTGTAGACTGCATTGAGTGCTTTGGCATCGGTTACATAGTCGCCAGTGTTAGGGATGAGTATCTGGGTGTCGTCCGCATAGTTAGTGTAAGAGACACCCAGATAGTCAAGTATATCAAAGAGCGGTTTAGTAAACACATTGTAAAGTGTGGGAGATACACAAGATCCTTGTGGGACTTTGCACGGAATGTGTGCTGGATCGGCTGTGGCTAAGGAGGAGAAGACCCTCATTGTTCTATTTGCCAGGAAAGAGCTGATCCAGGATGTGGCTGTGTCCGAGAAGTGAGCAGCAATCTTGAGGTGGTGCAGAGGATTTTATGATCAAATCAAAGCCTGCTGAAAGATCAAGGAGGAGCAGGAGCGCCTGTTTGCCCTTGTCTTTCAGGTCCTCGATTTGGGTTTTCAAATCAATTAAGGCTGTCTCCGTGCTGTGTCTAGGACGGAAAACGGATTCTCGAAGCCCTAATAGATTGTTGGTTTCGAGGTAGTCCTGGATTTGGAGAAGGCTGCTCGATCCAGAATTTTAATAAGTATGGCACCGTGCCGATGGGCCTGTAGTTAGAAGGAATACTGGGATTGAGATTAGGTTTTTTTGATTAAAGGGATGACCCATGCATCCTTGAGGTTGTCAGGTACAGTACCCGATTTGAAGGAGGCATTAATGAATGAGGTAATGAATGGAGCGAGATCATGTGCAGCTTCCTTTATGACTGGTGTAAGGCAGGCGTCACCTTGGCAATTGGAAGGTTTGAGTTTCAAGATAATATTTTCGACTTCCTTAGTGGGAAGGGGTGTGAAGCTAAAAGATTTGAAGGAGTGTTTAGGTGAGGGGGTTTTGTAAGACGGGAGGTTACCCATTGAATTAGAAAGGTAGCTTATTTTAGTATTCATTTTAGCTTGGAGCAAGGCAATTTTATCTAGCAGTGCCTTTTGAATATTGGAGCACCACTCAGTGTCAGGGGTGCACGTATCAAGCGGGGCAACTGGAGACTCTAGTTCCTTGAGGATCTTGAAGAGTTCCTTGGTATTAGATTGAGCTTGCATGATCCTTTTGTTGTACACTTCTTTTTTTGCAGCTACAATGGCTTCTTTGTAGGTAAGGGAGGCTGCGGTAAGATTATTTTTGTTAACTAGAGAAGTTGAGCTTTTCCAATGAGCCTCAGCTTTTCTTTTTTCTTTACGCAGGTCGCGTAAGTGAGGGGTGAACAAGGGATTTAGGTGGAGGCGAGGTTTTTTTTTGCACAGTTTCAGGGGTGCTATGGTATTTAGAGCTTTTAACATGGCGCGGTTGTAGGTATCTACTAGAACTGTGGGGTCCGAGCAAGTGGAAGACTCCGTGTTCAATAGAGGGAGGATAAGTGGGAGTAATTTCTCATCCGTAATATCCTTCTTGTTGCGTGTGTGGGTGGGAGATGCAAGGTTGGGTTTATTTGTAGGTGGACTACAGTTAATGGAAAATAATATTTTGTGATGATCAGACCAAGCACAAGGGGACACAGAGGTTACGTTAAGCGCACAGTTCCTGTCTGCGACCCAGTCAAGATTGCGACCCTTGATATGGGTAGGCTCACTAATATGTTGGGTAAGGCCGAAGTCGACCAGAACACTTGCTAAGTCAATGGCTTTGGCATCATGCCTATGCATATGCCTATGAATTATGATGGTCATGTTGCTGCAGAGGCATGATGCTGACTGCCCTAAGGGAAAGATGTAAGGTTTAGATTCAAATCTTACAGTTTACACTGAACATAGAAACAAGGTGAGGTGGCACTTGACACCCAAATGTTCCAGCCGCCAATGTGTGCTGCCATTGAGATTATTAAGCACATGGCAGTAGCGGCAGCAGCTTTTTGTGCCAGGGTTTGGGTGGCTTTTTAGGGGGCACTGACATGTCACCACAGGCCTGCACATACCTAATTATTAGTGACTGATCACTCCACCTAGGCACTTACAGCTGCTCAATCCCTAGCACTTCCCTCCTGGTACACCTTACACTTACCAACCCATGCCCTCTGCCCCTCTTTCTCTCTGCCCTTGTACGTTCTGAATGCTCACAAGGCCTAGTTGGTACGCCTCTATCTTTCATTGTTATATTTGTTTTTCATTCCCATGTTCTCACCATGTTGCTGTGTGTGTTAGTGCCTTACAAGTGCACAACAAAATAAAATAAAATAAAATAAAAATAAACGACACACGGTCAGTGGCAGCAGGTGAAAATATTTAGTCCAGGGCATTCATATCTTTCACAAATTAGCAAATGCAAGCTTAGCATGAAAGTGCTAACTAATGTAGGCAAAATTGTATGTTTCTTCTAAAAACATGTTTAAAATAATCTGTTAAAATGGTGCATTTTTCAGCGTGTTGTATGAGAATAATTGTTTAAAAAGTCATACAATTTACCATTTCCCCCTAAAATAATGTATGAAATAATCTAGCAAATGCCTTCTAACCAACCGTACATAAGGCCATGTGACAACATTTTCAGGATGCCTCAGTAAACAACAAATGTCTGCATTGCCATTGTAAATCATTCAGCAGTGCTGATAATATATCCCTGCATTACTAGTGTAAATCACTTCATGAAGCTGAGTCCATAATAAATGCAAGCATTCCTAGTCTATGCAATTATGGTCACTTTGAATAATGCTTATGAAGCTGCAAACAAAAACTAGGCTTGTATGCCCAGTGTAAATTCCGAAATACAACATTTTGCAAATTGGATGATGTTGCACAAACACTGTAAGCCAGAATTGTCGCTATCGATAACTTCCATAATGCAGCCCTTGTCGCCAAACACCTTCATGCATTAAACACACCCACACATCACCCCCACACTCCAACACACAAACATCACTCTCACAATAAACCAGAAGCAAGGACAAGAGTAGACTTGACCTCTGCTAGCACAGGAAGGAAAGAACCAGAAGACAACATTCTCTGTCTACGTTCCAGATTCTGGAAACTTCTCCCCATCAACAACAGATGCACTACCTCACTTTGGCATTTCATGATGGATTTCAAGGGCCTCCTCTTCAGTGAATAGATTCTCGCTAGCGCCCAGGTCCACACACACTACACTCATGTGTTGCCTCCTGTTTCCTTCCCATGTTACTTTTGTTTGTGATGCTTGCGTTGAGCAGAAAGCAACTTCTCATTTAACTTGCTGCATTTGATGGACACTGGCGATGATTAGGTGGGTTTAACAGATTGTTACTGTGTTCCCTTTTAGTGGCCTCCCCTGAGGATCTTGGTCCCCAGTGCTGCTTGAGCCCTTGCTAAACAACTGTCTCATCATTATCTTCATCACCCCAGTCTTTGCGCTATCTTGATGTGTATCCATCTCGTTATACAAACACTTTACAAACACAACTTCACCCTCTAGGAGTGGCAAAACAGTGCCAGCTCAAGTGATGCCAACTTTTCAGCAGGAACATGAGGGTCATCTTTGCAGAGAATGTGCAACCCCTTTGAGTGAAACTCACGCCTGACACATCCTCACTGGTCAATACACACCTTTAATCAAAGTAATTGTTCAATGCACACCCTGTATAGAACTATAGTTTTAGGCATTTAAAAAAATAAAATATGTCAAGAAAGGGGGTTTACGGGAAAAGGCCATTTAGGAAGAAATGCTCAGCAGTCCAAAAGCTGCATGCATCCAAGTATTTGCGGTAAAGTGGGCGTTTCGTCTCCAACATTTTGCTGGAGGTAAAGCGTTTACCTTACTGCCAAACTCCTAGAACAGTGGTAGATCATTCAGAGGTGACATGGCATAAACAGAAATACAGTCACTTTATTTGCCCATTGTCTGCTATTCAAAACCTGAGAGGTCAAGCCATACGTAGAGAGGCTTAATGTCAAATAATTCTGTCCTCATATTTTGGATTGTGGATGATGCCTGCTGGCATTATGCCATTCTCCAGGCGCACAACATGTGCATTCAATATGCTATCCATTAATTTCCTATTCTCGTGCTTGTTATGGAATTACCACCGTGAGTCTCCGAAAGGCTTAGACGAGCATTCCATGATAAGCATATCCTTGTCTATCCTTAATTGAATGACTGGAGGATGCCTTTATTTTCCTTGGAGATGACGCTTTGGACAATTAACAGGTGTGTAAATTCCTTGATCTTTTTCAGATCCTGCAACTGCTCTTCATCAGAATATGGTTCAAGGCCGCGAGGTAAATATGCTGCCTTGTTTGATAACCATCTGCTTAGTTCCAGGAATGGCTAAAATTCTTTGAGGAAATGTCAAGCACCTTTCACATGTCTGAAGTTGATCTCTTTTCCAGGGCCTTCATATTTATGTTTTTTTTTCTACGTCATATGGGTTGTACATTTTTGTGTGTGACATAGTCCAGACTCTACTAGAGCACCCTGCCAATATATCTTCTACTTTCCTGGAAGCTAAGATCAAAAACAAGGAATTCATTTGGGTGTCTTCCATGATTGATAGTAAACTGAGATTGGCCCTGGAATAAATTGTATGCAACAAGCAGAGTTTCAGTTGTTGTCCCAAAGTATAAGATCCTGTAAGCTGATGCAAATAACTTTGGAATGCTGGGAAGCATTACACCAAAGAGCCATTGATTTAGTTTGAAACCAATCCATTTATCTAAATTAGAGGTACTGTTGAAGTACTGTTCCCAATTTATGTTGTCCTTAAAAGGCATGCTCCACATAATGGTAGTGCACATGTACAATACTGTCATGATATGAAACTTAAAGAAACTTTGCTATGCTTCAGCTCCCTTTCTAAATAGACTTATTAGTAATTAGGGAAGAACCAATGTTGCAGCAATTCAGAAATTACCAGTGTTCTGGGTATTCCCACCCATCATGTCAAACCTACTGTCTTTGACAGGTGGGATTTACAGATCCATGCAGGAAATTCAGAGATCATGCCAACGATCTCTTTGCAAGCCAAAACATTTTCCTGCAACCGACCCTTTGTTCCTTATTTCAAGAGGACAGGATTTGGAGTGGATGTTTTAATTTGTCCTGCCTGCTCTTTTGCTGCATGGTTTGCCCTTATTTTCCACACATCATCAGGAAGTACTTAACCACAATAGGTGACAGAGAGTGACCGCAAAAAAGAAACTCAAAGCCTGCAATAGTTTTACTTAGAACATGCTTTGTGTAGATTTGATGGCTTGAGACATACTAGACTATTAGTAATGGAGCTAAATCGTTGCCAAGTCAATTCATATTTAAGATTCTGACCTCGAGATTATCAGAGATAATGAAATTAATGATTTCAGTACAATGGTTGACTTAGATATTGATATGTATTAGCTTAAAGGAGTGAGCCTAGTCTTAACTAGTTTCATCCTAAACATAGGTAAAGAGATGTGAGGTGTGAAAGGAGTCCAGTGCTAGATAGTAGTTCCCGGGAACACCTGTTAAAGAAAGTGGATATTCTTCCATCAGATAACCTATGATCAATTAAATGGTGCCATTTACTGACATGCCACATGTTTTTACAGAGGCCAACATTGCTGGGCACCACACACAACCTCCCTTATTCAGCAGTATTTCATATCATTAGGGGATAATGATAACCCTTTGCCAGCAGAAACAGGTCAATCCATTTCTTCAAGTACACTATATCTGCTTGGGTGATATTTAAAATTAGAAATACAATGGATGCCCTGGTACTAACCTTACAACATTTATGGGCAGCATTTCTGGAAGAACGAACACAGCAAGTAAAGCAAAGGTAATGCAGTGAATACATCAGCAAGAGCTACAAATACCCACCATTACATAGGTCATTGTTAGGTACATTAATACTTCAGTGAGTGGGAACCTTTTTCCACACTCACCTAATCTTTAACTCTTTTTATGGGTGTCATTTCTAAGACTCTCCATAGTGTCTTTTTAAAGTTATCATGTTTAACATTGTATTGGCAATAAGTGCCTGTTGTTGGTGGGTTGCCCTAGCCCATTTAACTTTCTTGTGCTAACCTTGAGTGAACTACAGTTCCCAAGGGTAGAAATGATCTTTGGATCTCTTTTACATTTTATTCTGTGAAACCAGCACACCCCACCTTATGTGGAGTTTTGGGGAGATACCATGTATCCCCTTTCACATTAAAACTGTAACAATTCTGTTACAGTGACAAGCTTACATTTAATGGCTGGTGGCAGTAATACCTTTTACTAATTTGGTGCACCTTTACCGCTTGCTGTGATCACAACTGCAGTAAAGACACCTAAGGGTGCTCATTTTACCAAAATGGCCCCTGTCTTCCTTTTCTGCCATTTTAGTGTTTCTTCTCATTTCTTGTTCCTTCCCCTGACATCCTGCGCAGGAAATACCTTTGTGTGATTTTTGTCTTCGGCGGGAATCCGCTGGACACCCCACCCAGGCTCCAGTCAGTCTGTAAGCACAAGAAGTGGGGGAGGAGTCCTTAACTTCCCCATCCTTTGTCTTACATCTTGCTTCAAATGGGACAAATCCCAGGGGGGGGGGGCTAGCTGTCCTGATTGGACAGCCAGACGCCCCTTTCTTGTAAAATGCGGGGAGAGAATGCAGAGGTTGTGCTGTAGTTCCTGACAAATACTGGAAACCTTGAAGCTGAAGTCATATCGACCACTGGAACAGAAAACCGAAGAGGATGATGAAGGAAAAGCGGCAGAGATGATTTCCAGCGACCGACCGGAGAGCTTGCTGTGTAACCGGAGCCTGCTGCAGCCCTTCCTTCCTATCGACCTGAAAACGACCTACAAGACTCAAGAAGACCTGCATTTTGAGCCATCCCGTGTGTTGCTGCGACCTTGCGTTCTTGCAATACCCAAATACCCTGGGACCTCCAGCCACTGTGCGGTGCACGGTCTTCAGAACTCCAAATCTCGCTGAAACTTTGTGGACATCTTGGTGGATCTCCAGAGACACGAATTGAGTCTGAAAAGTCCCCTAACAACAGTGCTGGACGTTGTAATGACAAGAATTCCATCGTGAAATTCTGTCTTCTTCCGTGCTCTTTAAAAAGGCGCCAAATCCGCAGAACCACATTCAGCCACAAGGGAAATCTTGCCTAGAGCCTTCTTCATCGATCCCTGCTGCAAAGTCCCTTCTGAGGTCTTGTGTTCAGTCTCCAGGACAAGGAATCCACTGACCCGGTATTTGGCTGCAGTCCCTGAAGTTCTCCTGCTGCAACCTCTTCTTCTTTGCTGAGGTACTGTGTTGGTTTGGGTATATACTTACCTTAAGCCTTTTGGGATTTCTGTGTAGTCCTGGGATGTTTTCTGTGATTGGGAGGTCCCTCATCCAGTGCACCCAGTCCCACTGCTAGAATCCTGCTAGGGTGTCTTCTGTGAAGCCCCTGGAACCTCTTCTAACTCTAAAAGAAAAGTACTCACCTGTTTGCCCAGTTTTCCTAAGGAACTCTGACTTTTGCTACTAAAGACCTTATTCTAACACTGCCTGTTGGTCACTAGTCCTAGTGACCCCCCTTCTGCCACTGAGAACATTCATGCTCAAAGAATAAGGGAAAGAATTTGAAGGGATTGGAACTTCTGCCTAGAAAAGAAATCAAGTGTGTTGCTTACTTGTAAAGAGTGGTTGGTAACTGTAATACTAAGAGTGAACAGTTACAAAAGTTCTTACTGATCTTGAATGTGTGATGCACTATTCTTAAAAGTATGGTTAACATATTTTCTTTCTTCATCACTGTTTTGCCAGTCTAATAGAAAGTAGATGTGAAGGTATTTTACTCTCCTGTGATTAGATTGTGCCTCTTTACAAAAGTAATGTGTTGCTTTCACCAGATTATTCCTGTAGGGTAAATGTATGAGTGTCCTCCAACTGTTGGTATCACCAGGTTAGTCCCGTTAGGATAACTGTATGAGTGACCCCCAACTGGGTCTTGCTTCCCCTGACTTGCTGCTGGCCTGTCCTTAATAAGTCTACCTTAGGTTGTTGCCTACCTAGAATAACTATTCAGTAAAGTCTGACATTGGATTTTACTTTCCCCTCTATTGTGGAGTTAAAGTTTATGGGTTTTACTTACCTTGTGTTAGCTGTGTGCCATCCAAAATATGTTACCAGAGTTATTGGTGAATAATTCACCCCTTCCAGAGGGAATAATTCACCCCTTCCAGAGGAAAGAGGTGAAAGTGGTCATACAGGGGTCTTGTAAAATACTCTGTACCATCAAAAGTCTTTGACCGACAGATGATTGTGAAGAAGGGAAAAGAATCCCACATGGTGATATGAGTATAGTATTTCATAAAAAAAGGCAAGAGTAAACCCGGCAGAGGGATGCTAACGAGAAAGGGTGAAGTCTAAATTCCTGCAGTGAACTGTTAGTAAAAATGGTGAGAGTGAACCCGGCAGAGGAAAGCCAACAACCAGAATAGTGTGTTGATCAAAGTGAATCCGACCGATGGGTGTGCACAGTGAACTATTTGTGAAAGTTGGCGTGAGAGAACCCAGCAGAGGGAAGCTGAAAACCAGGGGCAAAATCCAAAGAGCTGTTTAAAAAGACTGTTGGGTCCGAGCCGGACGAGGTAGATCCAGGGGTATAAAGTCTTCACCAAGAGTTCATTTATAAAAGGAACTGTTTAATTGATTTGTTGAATATGACTTGTGTGGGGTCTGCGCCTGGAAGAGAGGGACCCAGGGGTGAAACCGTCACCCAAAGTATATGTGGAGAGAAACTTTGTGTTTGTTTGTTGAATACATCAGGCCCTCGAAGGCAAGAGACTTTTATTGAAAAGAACCTATCCATCGAAGAACCTGATATCTGATGCAGAACTGTCAACTCATGCTGGGAAGGCTTGATTGTGTCCTGTGCTCAGGAGAACCACCTTGTCCCTTGCTCAAAACATAGGGAAGGTAGACCCCTGGCAATCACATCCTGACTTATTATTTGTGAACACTTCTTTCTTTATTGAGAACATTATCCCATACTTCTTTTTTGTATTTAGAGTAAAGATTGGCAATAGGTTTTTCTTAGTATAGGCCCTTTTATTTTGACATACCACAAGGACTGCCTTATTTTCATTTTATCGTCAAAGCTTGCTCCCAACTTTTAGGTTTAGGCTAGCTGTTGTGTCCACCCTGCATTTACAGTTTAATAAACACCCTTGAACTGTGATCACTTGTGTTTGTGTTTACTGTTGCCACCATGAGTTCCTTACATCTGTTATATTGTGCAACAAAATACCACCTCGATGTGAAGGCAGCCAATCTAATGTTTTTTTAGGGACCAATTCCATCATGCGTTTTCAAATCCTGCTTCTCTTATCTGAATATAGCACTTAATTATCATTGGGATTTTACTAGAAGCTAAAACAGAACTGAGAGATGCTGATTGTTATACTGTGCTCAAAAAAGATCCTTCCAGTGAATTCAACAATATACTAAGAACACAAATTTCACACTGATGAGCTTGTGGTTTACTTAACAAAGATGAATTTAACTACTTATATGTTAAACACTCTATCACTCACAATGTCTTTTACTACCCAAAGTCCACAAGAAAAGAGAAAGCACACATGGAAGACTGATAATTAGTTCTACAGGCTCCCTCACTGAACTAACTTCCATTTTCTTTGATTTTATTTCTGATGCAATTTGTCTCCAGCCTTCCCTCTTATGTTAAAGGATACAGGGGAGGTCTTGCAGAGGCTGCAACATATCCCATTAAACCAGATCACATTTTAGTAATATTAGATGCAACTTTGCATTATAATGCTATTAGTCATCATGGTGGTCTGAACACCTCATACTACTTTGAGAAACTGATCTGTGTCCTTCAAAGACCACACCTTTATGTTGTTAGATATGATTAATTTTATTCTGATGCATAAATATTTTCTTTTCAATAATCAGTATGTTTTTACAGACATGGGGCACAGCCAGGGGGTATAAGTGTGCCTTCCCTTGTGCCAATTTCCTCATGGGTTAATAAATTGAACAGTTCATACTTTATGACAAAAACAATGTCTGGTTGATAATATCTTGTCCTTGTGGCACATTGACAACCTCATTATTCTTTGTAAGGGTTCTATCGGTACATTATATTAATTCATACATTCTGTCAATCAGAATGATTTGAATTTTACCTCAATTGAATTTTTAGATCTTGTTATTAAGGTCGAAAACCATCTGATTCACATTTACAGGTGTAGAAAATCTACAGCAGAAAACACTATCTTACATGCCACTTCCCTTTATCCGCCACATAACATTGCAACTATAAATTATTCACAATGTTTGAGGGCCAACAGAATTTCTCCTAGAAACAAGATTACATTTTTGAAAAAGAGCTCTTGGTGTAGGAACAGAGGTTATTCAAGTACAAATATAATGGAAGCCTTAGTGAAAGTACCAACCAATATAGGATCAGTCCTCTCAATTCCCAAAACAACCACCTATCCTAATCAAATGAGGTTTATCACTACTTATGGTCTACAAATCAATGCAATCCAAGGTATTATACAAACACATTGACATGTTTTGAAACAAGATCTCACTCAACAAACTATTTTAGGTGATAAACCCAAATTCTGTTATAGAAGTATAAACCTTGGAGATCTCATTTCCAGAAGCTATTTTTCCACTTGAAATCATCTTAATTGCACAGACACTCCAATAGGATCCATGCCCGGTGTATTGTGTTCTATCTGTAAAAATAATATTAACAACACAGTATTTGAGATGAGTAATACTCGATGGATACATCACATTAGGGACCACATTGGTTGCAATACAAACTTTGTGATCTATTGATTACTGTGAATTTCCCCCCAAATTATAAATTGAAAGCACCATATGTAAGATGACAATCCTGGTTCTGCAGCATATGAGAGCAATTCATAATATTAATAACATCTGTGCAGTAGCAATACATTTTGAAGAGGAACATAATCACAAAAGCAATCTACTCAAATGGGTAGGTATAATCAAAGTAGTATTGCAGCCCAGAGCGGGCAACAGGAGATACATTTTAAAATGATTGGAAATCAAATTGATTATTTGATTTAACAGCAAAACACCACATGGTCATAAAGTCATCACATTTATACTGATTGTGATATCTTTTATGAGGGATGACGTGTTGACGTATTTCATTAAATTCTATGTTGGAGATCATCTTCATCTTATTCTGCGTTATTGCTCCAAATTTGAATCAATTATGTAGGCAAAGTAATTCAGTCAGATAACCGATAATTTTCACATAGATGACTATTCAATTATATACTTTGTAATGTATTTCACAGGTTGCATTTAATTGTAATCCAAAGAGTGAAAATGGTTTCAGTTCAGTGGTTTCATATGCACTTTGCACAAGTGATATTTATAACAGAGGCCATATTTATGCACATTAAATAGACATTTTAATGTCTTTTGGTGTGGGGACATAAATTAGAGTCTTAATTCTATGTTGATGTTAACTGTTGCAACCATGACTAAGCTACGAAGGCAGCGAAATTTCGGTTGCTTTACTTTTAGCAGAATGTACTCCAAATAAACTTGTTTGAATGACATTTGTGATGTCATCTTTGATGTCCTGGTGTTAGTCTTAGCAGTGCACGGCGGTGGTGCGAGTTATGGTTGCTTAGCATACCATAACTGGTGAATTTCAGGGGTTTTTCAGTTTTACTTGGAACCATAATGTCCCCTTAACAAAGTTTTTTTTACTGAATATAGATATACATAGTGTGAATTTTATAGGTGCTTACTAGGATTCCCTTAGTTTACATACATGTAACATAGAACATACCGAATCCCCAGCAGTGATTTTGATGTCCGCGTACTGTGTGTATGTTCGCGGACGGACGCGGTCAACATCAACACTATCCAAAAAGTCAGCAGGTATCCTACATTGTTGTATCATGCAAAAGTTCAAAAAGCACCACATACATATATTATATGTAATAATAAATAAGAAGTGGAAACTATATATGTAAGACATCAAGCGTCCATTAAAATAACATATGCACCAGAATAGAATATACCAAAACAAAATATATATGCTTCCAACATAATTACCGCACAGAAACTGCACAGCAAAAAGAAACAGCAGACCTACACAACAGTAACAATAAAACTTACCAAAAACTAGCAAGTAAACTTCATTTTCTTATATATTTGTAAAAATTCTGTATTAGGTACACTAAAAGTAATATTTTTTTTTTACACAGAAATGTTCAGTACTTTGGAATGGCTGGAAGAAAATTTCCCACAGGATGAAATGAGTGAAGACAGTGATATGTTGGGTATTTTTGTGTGAGATTTGGGGCCTGACGGTATTTTCTTACCGCCGAAAAATAATTTAGCAACAATCACTCCTTGTATTCAGATTGGGCCATGTACAACAATAATACAGTGGACATGCATTATTTCAGCACACAGACATGCGTGGTTGGTATGCGTGGTTGGTATGCGCGGTTGGTGGTATTTTGGTGAGCATAATTCCCTTGTTTTATTTGTGGCCCCAATATCCAGAACCCCTTATTTTTGTTTAGATTTTTCGTGTAATCACTAGAGAGACCTCTGGCTTGCATTTCAGGAACACCACATTTTCATTTTTAGTGTGCCACCATGGGCAATTTCTCTCTGTCTTATCTACGGCAGCGAGCTATCATGTGGTATTTTCACTATCTTATATACGGTAGTGAACTATGTCCCGGGCCTCCCTTTTTGCCGACTCATGGACCTCCGGCAGACTACAACACACACAGTTAGTTATAATTGCTCATACTGAATTACAATGTGCACACGGCTTCAGCCCAATCTTATGTTTAGCTACCTTGAAAATGACAATTGCACTCTCTAAACATCTCCCCACATCATCAGCACTGTATTGGTAAATATAAAACACACCACCCATCTGCTTTCAAATATTTTTGTGTATTATAAAAGTTGCATTTAAACACGATCTCACTCTTTACAGAAATAAATGAAATAGCACAGTAACAGCATTATCTGTGATACATTGAAAAGAGAGTGGCAGAGACAAGAACTCAATTTGCAACATTAAACACGTGAGTAAAGCACAGGAATCTCCTTTCCTACACTGACTGAATATTCTCGTACACACTCAGCCCCCACACCTCAGCGAGATAATTACCAGGCTTATTCAACATGTAACTTCTTTGGCTGTTCGCCTTCTGGAGGGGTTCACCCAGCAAGGACAAGCATCTGCCTTCACTCGAACTGGGACTTGTTGACTGGAAAAGCCAGTCTCTGCAACCAAGTTGAATCTGCTTTAGGAATCAGGCCTCCCCACCTTTCAACCCCGTCCTTCTTCGAGCTGTGTCAAGATGTCTCCCCCTTTCTTCCCCCAGATTCTGCTGCAAAGCACTAGTCACAGCCTCCAACATGATGCTTGATGTGACGTGCTCCAATCAGAATCAATCATGTTCTATCATCCTACTTTTAACAATGGTTCTTCTTGTACAGTTGCAACTGTAACAAGCTGATTTCCTGCTGATTCAAAGTCTTTGCTTCCTGCAGTTACTGTGGACAGAGCACAGGAAGGCAAAGAAAAAATAAAAAAATAAAAAAAAACTTGAATGTGTGTTTAAAACTGATTTTCAGAGTGTGCCTCTTTTTGCAGTGAAGACACATTCTTTTATTAATCAGTTATAATTATTAGTCTTGTTAGTGATATTAGTTTGTTAATTGCCAAATGTGTCTCTTGCAACATAAGCATTTCAGGTGAGAAATGGTGTGCGTTTTGAAGGTACAGATGTGTGCTTTTAACTGTGAAAAATGTATTTGCATTTTATATGTAAAAATCGTTTTTGACTGAATAACCTGCCCTTACTTATATGTCCATGTTACACTGGCAACACATAGCTTGAAACAACTGCATCATAACAATGCACCAAACCCATGCAGTGGCGCTGCACTTCAAAAAAAAAACATGCTATACATTGATCCTGTGGAGTGGTGCTGTACTCTGTGCTCCCAAAACACGCTAAACACTCCTACATATACTAATGGTAGACACAACACTTCTCTATATAAGCCAATTAATAACCATTACTTTATGTGTACTTAACTAATTTTTTTAACAGACCATACAAACAGTGAAAATAATATACCAAGAGAGACAATAGAAAATGCTCTGCAGCGAATGGAACAAAAAATGGATAAGCTAATGAAAAATGTCAATCTTTTAAAACATTTTGTGGAGGACCACATAAAAGAAAACATTAAATATCACTGTCCCACATGTACCTGTTCCCCCTCTCCATGTCACAGTCAACTATCCCCAAACCCTCCCCACCAAGAAAAATGTTATGATGAGACTTCCATCCCTTCATCCCTTCCCATCCATCATCTCCAAACCCCTAATTCCCCTGTATTTGTTTCAGTTTCTGCTTCCCCTTCTCTTTCATACATTTTATATTTGTATACAATAAGAAAATATTATGTGTGTTGTTACTTTATTCCTCTGTGTCTTATTTTTTTAAAAAGGCAGTTGGGATGTCTTTGGCAGCGCGGGTGTCCGGAATGTCCCTAATTAACCAAAATGGAGGTGTCCTAAGGACACTATACCTGTCCGTACTGTTCACAATCAAAATGTAACTGTTCTCAGAACACACTTGATGTCCGGGATGTCCACAATTAACCAAAATGGAGGTGTCCTAAGGACACTATGCCTATCCGTACTGTCGGCAATCAAAATGGAACTGTTCTTAGAACACACTCAATGTCCGGGATGTCCGCAATTAACCAAAATGGAGGTGTCCTAAGGACACTATGCCTATCCGTACTGTCGGCAATCAAAATGGAACTGTTCTTAGAACACACTAGATGTCCGGAATGTCCTACGAATATCACTCCTGTTCGTAACTGTCCGCCGCACATGTGTCACACTTTTAATTAGTTTGGGGACTAGAACACTGTTCATGGAACACCTGCACGCATGCGCACAACTGATCATGCACATTTGGTGTCTGTCCTATGGACAGCCGTGCCATTCGAACATGTCCGCGACGTCATTATGTGACCGCACCCACGCTGAGTGTGTGTCCTTTTTTGCTGACACTCTCCGGGTCCCCGAACATTTTCAAAAGTGCTTTTCTGGACAATCCAAGGTATTTTACAGTAAAAGTTCACCATTGCACATGTCCCAGGCAATGTCCCTGGCAATCTACATACTTTTTGGAACTTTTTTTGACTTTTTTTTGTGTTTGATCTGTCTGCGGAAAGCGCGGCTGTCTGCGAAGCGTGCACCAACACCCCTACAAAAGGCCACACCCTAGAATTGTGCTTCTGGCTAGCTGACGGAGCATTGCTACTGACCTGCATTCACTGCATTGTTGCTGACTTCTGCCAGCTGTCCTCCAGATGGCAACCATGGCTGCTTCGGCTTCATCACCACCCCCACCCCCACCACCACCACCACCTCTCCAAGGACCTGCAGAGGGGAACCGGCATGAGGATGCAGAAGAGACAGATGAAGAGGATGAAGAGCATCAGGTAGTGGAACGCCCTACTATCAGCACTCGCTGTCAGTCTTGGGTGTGAGAGTTATTTACCACTCTTGATGGAGTGCCAAAAGCTTGTGTGAATAAGGTGGTCTTTTGCAATCAGTGCTGTATGGTGCTGATTCGTGGAAGGCCTGGTTCATATAGTTTATGTTTGACATCAATGAAGCGATACCTGAAGACGTTCCACGGTGTGGCTATTCGTAAAGTTGTACCTTGCGATAAACGTAGTAGGTTGAGTTCCCCTGCAGCATCCCCTGTTTCCGCTCCTGCCACCACAAGAGATACTCCTGTGGGACAGAACATCTCTCCTGCTGCCTCGCAGGCCATTCATGATGCTGTTGGCCCTTACCTTTTGAGGGTCACAGTATTGTGTATGTACTGCAACGCAGTACACTGCAGGGGGAGAATCTTCGGAGTGCTTTCGAGACTGTGGTCAAGGAGCACAAGAAGAACTGCCCACTACCTGAATAAGGCTCACCCTACATCTTCCTGTTTCCACCTGCCCTTTCTTATCGCCATGGTTGGTGTCCCTTCCTTACCCTCCTTTCCTTTTGTGTCGTGTTTAAAAAACAAACAAAATATAAAACAACAAAAAAAGGCTCTTTTCAGAGCCACCTTTCACAGTTTAAAAATAGGAGTGACAAATAAATAGTGCAGGGCCCTGTGCATTTTCTTTTAAGTCCGCGGACATTCACTTTTTTGAGGGGCTGCCTTTTTAGAACTATTGCACTTTTCTCTGAAAGGACGTGGTGGCTCTGAAAAGAGCCTTATGGTGGTGTGTATTTATGTTTCAAAAACTTCAAATGATTAACACCTACTGCAAAATGCATTAATTTAATTCCAAAAAAGGTTGCAATGCATTTTGTATATTTCACAGAACAATCTGATTATCAGCATAAGTAAGATGTACTCTCTGGGAAAAATGTATGTGCTAGGAAACATAATATTTTCATTGTGAAAAGAGGACATGCCAACATCTCTTAAAAAGGGACAAACAGCATTATTGACATTGCACCTCACATTCTCCATTTGCAGACCAAATGAAGAAGAACGCAGCCACATTTGTCCCTGCGCAATACAGGAAAGAATTATTTGGGAATTTTGAAACATGTCCATGACCTTCCCAAGTCCTTCTTTCATTGCAAATTGCAAAGAAATTCCAGACACATGTCCTAAACTGTTCTCTCCACAATTAATAATAATAATGTCTGGATGACACTGTGTCACCCAACTAGCACAAAGATGTACCAAATCCAGCCACTTCATTCCACACACTCCATGCCAGTGCACTTCCACATGAGGGAATCCAAGATGTGCAGCCACCCTTCATCGTTCTGCATGCACCTCCAACCAATGTATCCATGAGTCTCCCAAAATCCAGATAATCTGTTTTCTGAAACACACAGCCATAGCTATCTGTTCTTCTCTCTGGAAAAAGACTTTCTGACAAAATCTCTCCTTACACAACACACCCAGTAAACCTTATTGACCAATCCCTTGCTCTGCTCAGTCTCATTTGCATGCCTCTCAACCCCAAAATCTCTGTATGTAAGACGTGTTGTCCGCGGACTGCTCCAAACCATGCACAAACATATATCCAACCACCAACACCCTGACTTTCTCCATCTCTGCCATCTTCACTACAAACAGCCTCTTTCAACACAAATCCACAACCTCAACACCTGATTGGCTAATCCCTACAGTCCTATTTCTATGCCAAATTTGTTCAGAAGTCCTGTATGTGGCACGTTCTGTCCGCGGAGAGTTGCGTTGTCTGCGGAGAGCGTAACTCTTGGGCAGCCCTTCTACCCTTGCCACTTCACTCTCTGCACCATTCCCTCATTGCCTACAGCTAAGCAGTCACACAACCATTCACCAATCACATCCAAGAACTCTACATCTAACTCCATCATCATAGTTCAGCACTTCAGATGCACTGTTGTTCACTCTGAGTACAGGTCTCATGACATTGGAAAGCACCTACTACAAAAACTACTGTACAAGTCTCTAAGATTACTACTTGCAGCTTAATGCATATACACATACATGAATACAAACTACAGGTATGGGTATTTTCTGCACAGTACATGTACAGCTCTTGTATAAATGCATATAACAGGGTAACTGCCACTTAACCTGTATAACCTACAAAATGAACGCACTGTCATTTTCCCATGTGCTATAATCAACTGTCACTTGCAAACCTGTCTGCTCTCCAATTTTCTTTTACACACACAACTATCTAAAAAAGTGTAATTTCATATTAAAAAATGTGAGAAATAACTGTATAATTGTAGAAAAACACTTTGTAATGTATTATAAAATTACACGCAGCCAGGATGAGTTCATGCATCTTTATTCACTCACACAGATAGACACTATCATTAGAAAGGCTCCCAGCTGAAACAACACCACTGTCTCTACATCAAATCCTTCTGCTTTATTACCCACACCTTCACAAATGCATACATTCCATGCTTTTCTATACAGTTTCTGCCATTTACCCTATAAAATATCAAAATCAGTACATGATTATTTCTTCTATCTCCTAACATCTAATAATACAGCCTTAAGAAGCCAAGTGAGCTTCATACGCTTAGTATTATAATCATTTGTAAAGCATGTTCAACTAACATATTCTAAGTAAAATATACAGGCTGCAAATAGGCAAAGGAAAAGGGATGTACACACCATGTTCAGTTATCATAAAACACTGCTACTACAAAAACATAAAAATAAATGTCTAAATTAACAACAGTGCTATAAGCACACAAATTTACTAACTTCTTTCTTTTACAATTGCAGTGAAGACCACTCTCCTGAAAAGCAGCAGCATCTGAAGTACGAACAATAACTCAGAAGAAACCTACTCTTTCCATACAAAAAATAAGTACTATACTACTATAATGTTTTAACTGTTACTCAAACACACTAGAATGTTAGTATTGCAGAACAAGCAACTGTTTTAATTCTATAGCATTAGATTCAGTATTAGTGCTTCCCCTCACCACTAGCTTACTTTGTATTGTCATCTGAGCCCCAGTATAGTAACACACAAATACAAGAATAGCCTTCCCAACTTGTTGTAGCTGGCCATTGCACAATCACACACCTCCACATACATCCTTACCATCATACTCAGACATGCATGTACACAGCACACAAACATTGCACAACAGCCCAACCCACACTTTCTTTTTTCTCCAACAGACCCAAAGTAATGCCTATCAAAAAGCAACTCAGTAGAAAGCAACGCAGATGTAGAGCAAATCAAACTAGAAGTGTCCAAAATAAGCATCCATCTCTAGCAGAATTTGTACAAAAAGTTCAAACAAAACTGCTAATACAGTCATTCAGCGTAACAAAACAAGCTTCCAGTATAGAAACTTTGACTCCTCTTTCAAAATGTAAAACGAAACAGAAAGTGATTAACAAGAATTCAGCTACCACTACTGCTAACACTGCACCTATAAATCTTGATGTAGTGGCAAGTAACTATACCAAAAAAAAGTATTTTACAACAAATATTCCACCACAGAATCCTTCAGAACCTTTAAAAAACAGGAGAGAAATCATGCACAACCCTTAAAACCTACCATAGAAAATTAATCTTAGAAGCTCCCATAGACAGTGCAATCCTTATCAAAAGGAAGTTATTTATTTTAGTTTGAAACAAAATGAAACCACTAACAAAACTAACCACTAAACTACAAAAATACTTCTCAATAAACGGAATGTCAACAACAATAACTTCATAAATATATGTGGTGGTGAATGGAGCCACACCACGAGCACACAACCATATTTTAAAGAAGAAACATACAAACAAAAGCAAACAAACAAAATTGCCATACATAGTAGGGGACGAGGGTATGGAAAACTTAATAATACCATAATGGAACAAGAAATACTGCTTACAAAAAAATCCCCAGAAAACTCAGTATCACCTCTCCATTCCAATGAACCAAAACGTCCACTGTACAAATGGCCATGCACGTCAATGTGTAACATTGCCAACAAATCTTTCAAATCTTTACGCCAGTTCCTCAATCAGTATGTGAAAGGCAAAGACAAATTCAAAATGAAACTACTACAAAATATGGACACTTGTTCAGTGTGCAAATACACAGGATTACAAGGACTTTCATTAGCCTGCATTTCAGGACCTATTTGAAAAAGCACCTCTATCATATCAAAATGATATCAACACATCATTCAACTATAAGAAATCTGGTCCATAAACTGTACTATGCTAAAAGTCCTGCTTTAGCACTAGCCAATTTAAATAACAATCTTCTACATGGTACAGACAAAGAACTACTCGAAGAAATAGAGCTTATCCAGAGTAAATATTTTGGAAGTGAAAGCGACTTACAAAATGCAATAGCTTTACAACAGTCTAGCAACAATTGTACAGATGGCAACCTTCTACTACACACATACAAAAAAAAATACTAACATTTGAAAGTACATCCGCTGAAGTACCAAACCATGTGTGTTGCCGCAGAATTTTTATAAAAGTAGCACAAAAACTGTGGATATAACGTACAAAATAGAAGACAATGAAGATTCCAAATGGTTTGAATTAGCTCTCTTACCTTATAGCAGAAAACAAATACGAAATTACTGACCCCTTAATACTTTGCAGTTACTGCACTGCAAAACTAAACAACAACCAAACTCCTTCACGTGCTATCACAAATAACTTGGAATTATTCCCACTACCAAAACCCCTGCAACAACTCCATTTATATGAGAGCATCAGAACTCAAACAGTGCACCAATTTCAAGCAATAATACGCCATCAAACAAAAACAGCTAAATTACCTCCCTCTGAATTAGTGAAAGACATTCATGGCAAAGTTGGTATTTTACCATTAGATCTGAAAGAAAATGTACACACTCTGGGAGTGCAACGTCCAATAGAGCAATTTTTAATTGCTTTAGTAAATGGTGTACCTACAAAAGACAAAACAAATTGGCAACAACTCGTGGACTTTCATAAAGTTAGACAAGCCTTGCAATATCTAAAAGACAACAATTAATACTACAAAGAAATTAATATTGAAGAAAACCTGAGAGAAACCATTGAAATAATTCAAGATTCGCCAGAAACTGGTAAATTTCAACTTCTAGATCCTGCTACAGTATCAAATATTTTAGACCATTATACAATTCATCCATTACACTCTAAATACACCATAGATGATGCACTGGAATCGTACCAAATGCGACAAGCCAAAGGCTCACCAATCAGCATATGGGAAAAAAGTATAGAAGCACATGCCTTTCCTCTACTCTTTCTTACTGGAAAAGGAGGAAAGTACGATGATTGACCCACACAAATAACAGCATCAGAATACCGCTCTTTACAAATGTATTCTGAAGATCCCAGATTTAGACAAAATGTGGAATACATATTCCACCTTCTCTTTGAAAGGGAACTAGCAAATCTATGCTACGGAGTTACACACACATTGAAATCAGGTACCCATTTTCAAAATATATCAGCTACGCAATTACTACAAAAAGTGCAAGGAAAAGATGAGGTTCTACAATCAAGCATTACAAATCTTTTAGCAAACATGCGTGGTACAAAAGAATACTGGTTCCGACGTCACAGAGATGTACGCTGTATGATAAGAATCCTTGGCCCACCCACTTGGTTTGTTACATTAAGTTGTGCAGAATATGCATGGGAAGATTTATATGATTTTCTACGCATAGACATACTAACACCTGGAGAACTCTGCTCTCTAGATCCTGTCAATGTTTCAAAATATTTCCATCATTGCTTCATTGCTATGCTACACTTTATTTGTAATAAAACTGTTCCTCCCTTCGGAGAAGTGCAACACTTCTTTTGGAGAAAAGAATACCAAGCCAGAGTAGCACCACATATCCACGTGCTTTTATGGATTAAAGATGCTCCTAAATTTAGTCAAGACAATGATGCCACTGTTTTACAGTTAATCGAAAAGTATGTTACTTGTGAAATTCCTACACAAACAACACAAAGTGACCTTCATGCACACATTTTATAATTTCAAAGACACAAATATGGGAAATATTGTTGTTGCAAATATAAAAACGAAGGGAAATACTACACCAAATGCCGCTTTGGTTTCCCTAGACCAGTTACAACAACAGGTCAAGTAAACAACTTCATGTCTTCAGTTAGACATAGTAAAACAAAAGATGGGTTTCCCCTACTTCACTGGCTGAAGGGATGCAACAAACAGTAATACATAGAAGTCAAGCCAGCGGAAAAACAAGGAAGTTCACTCAAAAGACATCATTCAACCAAGTAGACAGTGAAAAACACCCCCGTAGCTGACCCACAGATCTTCATACTTAAGACATACAGTTAGTTTACAATATTATATTTATTTATTACAAATAGGGTCTTAAAAAATATTAAATTGTCTAAAACTCTAGTACAATATACAGAAATATATTTTAGAATTGTCTAAAAAAGTGCATACTGTTTAAAGTGCTAGTATCAAATAGTGACTGCTGCGAGAGGTCGCAAGCCAATCAATCGCATGGAACCTAAGAATGAATCTGGGCATGCCGTGAGTGGTGCCCCAAGCGTGAAGGGAATCACTCAAGTGGGGGACCCCCAGTGTTCTCACTGCATGGGAACAGGCCGACGGACCCCAATACTTACCTGACTTGATAAAACTGTCCTGAAGACCGTTCGGTACCTGGTGTATCAACGCTGTTCCATCTCTTCAGCCACAACCACCAGTTATTTACTCCGAACCAGAAACACAAAATAGTGTGTCGACAAGGCTAAATGTTTTATCATTTAAAACAACATATGTAGAAAACTTTGTTTTTTCACTCTGCATACTAACCCACAATTATGCATATTCCAATGTGCTCATTATGCATACCTTCAGCGTCACGGCGCAGTTTGTAAAAAAAAATGTTTTCGTTTCTTTGTTAGTGTAAAATAAAAACCCTGTTTTTGTTACTTTCACCTCTTCAGGAGTTTTTGTCTATTGAGCTAGCAGTTATCTAGCTCCACTGCAAACCTGGGTGACCGTGTGTCACGCCATTGGTCAGGGTAGCTTTGACTCAATTCCTGTTCTATTGTATTGCAGTAATTACTAAGGCCACCAAAACCAGTTCACACTTGTGTGAGGACGGCAGCTAGTATTCTGCCGCGAACCAGCTCAGTACCAGTGGGAGACTAAGTCATTCTAGTACCAAACCCTCTAAGAAAGTCTACACAACTAGACATATTCAGTCTCATAGAGAAAACTTTTTAACTGCCACTGGTTTACCGTCAGTGTGGCCAATAAAGTGCTAAATTTCCCCAATACTGATAAGTCATCGTTTCTATCCCACGTTTTACCCAGTTTAGTTTGAGCAAGAGTCTCTGACCAGTGCTCCCAATTCTCTTTAAATCATAAATAGCTTCAAATACACCATGGCCTAGGCCACCAGTCAATGAAATATCCAAGAAAGAAAGAAAGAAAGAAAGAAAGAAAGAAAGAAAGAAAGAAAGAAAGAAAGAAAGAAAGAAAGAAAGAAAGAAAGAAAGAAAGAAAGAAAGAAAGAAAGAAAGAAAAGAAAATAATTTGAAATATCTAAAAATTGCTGCTTTCTTATTCTATCCACTTTAAGATAAGCGGCACACCAGCGCCGACTAGGGAGAGTTTACAGCATAGGCAGAGATAGCCAGAACCTTCCCTGTCTCTTTGTCCTATATGAATCTTGTTTGTCGATGGGCCCAGGTATTCCTGCTGTCCGATGTAGTACAAATAACAAACCAGAAACATTGTCTACAGTACGATAGGGAAGCACTGCTCTCTTTCTCTCACCCCTTGAGACACACACAACTACTCACAAACATTTTACAAAATGGACAACGGTATATTAACAATTGCATACACATATGTCTCTGGGGTAAGCACATATGCTGCAGGGGAATTCGACCAGCCTCCTCTCCCAGGGTCATATCATTCTCCAATCTTGTTTCTGTTTGTACTGAGTTAATTGGTTTTATTATTTCCACTGTGATTGGCAATACAGGGCTTTGTGTCTCTGCCACTGTTTTCCACCACCCGAGAGGGCTGTGTTGTGCTAAAAACAGAAATGACTTCAGAAATGACTTCAATGAGAATGCAATAAACACTTACCGGGTTGGTATGCTCTGCTGAAGTCACCGTGCCCCGGAGCCAAGACCACCTCAGACGAAACCAATTTACCCTTCAAACGCCCCTATGGAGATGGGTTCTCCTACCTTAAGATGATGTTCGCGATGTAGCAGTGTTGAAAAGATGAATGATGGGAAGACTTCCAAAAACAAAACCGAAGAGGGAAAGGAATGTTAGTGAGGGACTAAACCCGAACGGCACAAGGGATGCACTAGTGTCGGGCTGGTGCACTAAAAGCAGCAGAGTGTCTATGGTCCAGTGCACTGTGGAAAAAAAGGAAGTTGAGAGTAAGATCCAAATTCACCTGAGTCAAGAGGATAGGATATTTGATGAAGAGTTCCAACTAATGTATTCTGTAAGGATTCTTAAGGCGTGTCCAGTGTTTCATTCAGAGTTGAGAAGAATGGTCAGGAGACAGTGTTATTAGCTGGCAGAGAACTGAATGCTGAAGAAAACAGTTGCGATATTGCATGCGACTGTAGCAGTAGCAGGAAACAGAAAATAGTCACAGGGTCAATTGGTAGGTCTGCAATAGAAAACTGCAGTGTTGATGGGTGGTCACTCAGCAGGACATGAGAGAGTCCTGTATTTGTTATAGCAGGGACGAACAAACATGAAACAAAATCGTAGTGGAAGACAAGCGGTTCATGAATCAGTTGGACCCTGAGATGACGTGAGAGCCGCGGGCTCTGTAACAGATGTAGACTGGAAGCAGCCGCTAACGGTGCGCGAATGAGCTGTGTCCCATGCTGAAGTGCAGGAAATGGCTGAGGAGGAGCCGGGGTGTCCGTCTGCTGAAAGCGGGAAAAAACTGTGTACCCTGTTGAGAGCCGCAGGCTCTGGGGCGCGAAAGAGCTGTCTTCCGTGCTGAAGTGCTGGAGACGGCTGAGATGGAGCCTTGGGGTCCATCTGCTGAAAAGCAGAAGGCAACCGCTAATGAAGTGCTGTGAAAGCCGCGTAGAGTGTGGCAAAACAGAACCTTGAAATGGAAAGCCGGGCGAAACGGCACCGGACCGAAAAGGCTGAATAAGCCTGGAAACATGAATAGCTTTTGAGGTGATTAACACTAATCAGAAGCACAGGGTCCTATCCCAATGGTGCTTAAATTGAGAATGTCACGCCTCTCAAACCACATGTGACACAAACCCAGGCAACGTGCATTGTTCAGGACCTAGCACAGTTGCCATGGGAAACTCCCCGTAACTCTGTAACTGGAAAAGAAAGGCCTGGCAGCCGTCCGGGTTGCAAAACATTGCTTAATCCGAACGGCCCTTGTTCTTCTTTGTTCATAGGAATGAGATGAATCAGCTAGAACCAGTGTAGACCGTTTGGCAGGCATGACTGGTGGCCACTGATCTCAATGAGGTGTATGTATATTGGCCACTTAACAAGTGCTCTCTTTTGTGCATGGAATGTGAAATCAAACAGGGAGATGGTCCCTTTCCCTTGAGACCTGGCCACAGTGGCCCTCAGGACATTTTATTAAACTTCCCCTTCCTTTGGAGGGATTATATGCAGGCACCACCCACTCCGCCTGCTGCCCTAAATCGAATGTGTGAATGCATGTGAACCACAGGGCCCTGGTCATGTCTGCAGGATGCTACGACTGCCAGTCACTTTCCAAAATGTCCAAGAGTCACCTTCAAGTGTGTGAAGAAGGCTTGCTGTACCTGTTCAGGAAGGTAAGAGTTGTGTGCTGCATGGCAAGGAGGGGTGCGTGTGGGTGTGCAATACTTGCAACATTGTTGCATGGTATTCTTTCACACAGAGAGCACGAGAGAGAAGCTTGCACTGCTGTTGTCTGGCTGAACATGTATCACGGCTTGTTGGAAATACATACACCAAGTGGTTAATTGCCAACAACCAGTCAGCAGGGAGCTGAAAGAAATGCAGACATTGTAAACAATAGCTTTTAGCAACCCCTCCCTAGGAGACCTGTTGGAACTGTAATTCACAGCACTGAAAGCAGCACTGTCTCCCTCCTCTCTCCACCACAAAAGGATAGGCAAACATGCAGCTATTCACTAAGTGAGCTTCACCTTTTATTTATTCATTTAGTTATTTAATTGGACATTTGTATGGCACCTAAACACAAGTGTTTCAGGCATCACATGACAAGATGGGGGGTTGTAGAGAGGGGCATGGGAATCACAAAAGTAGAACAACAAAAAACATTTATAGTGGCCTTGTGACACTCCTACCATGCCAGTGCATGACAAGGGGTAAGTCCGGGTGGATGAGTGGGGTGCCCACAAGGGTGGGGGCGGCAAATTGCTGGGCAGGCCAAGGTGGTAAGTGCCAGGGGAAGAAGGGGTAGGGGAGGATGAGTGCAGTCAACAAGGAGGACCAGGTTGGTCTAGTGCGAGAAAGGGAGTCTGAGGGCAAGTGCTGGCAGGGATTTTGGAGGAACTGGTAGGGGGCGGTCGGGCCCCTGTCACAGCGGCAAAGGGAAAGTTAACATGGGAGGGGGTAGGAAAGGAAGAGGATAAAAAGAAAGTCTTGAGAAGTTTCTGGAGCTTAAGAAGATCCACCTCAAGTCTGAGGGGTGGAAAGAGGCCTTTCCAGAGGGAGGAAGGGGATCTACCTCCCACTTTCTGCTGGGAGAAACGTTTGGCCTGCAGAGAGTTGGAGCCAGAGGACTGAACGACTCTGGCCGTAAGGTATTTAGGGAGGGAAATCTGGATATAGAGAGGTCCCAGACCCCAGGCAGCCTTGTGGATGATAGAAAAGGTCTTGAATTTGATCCTTGCGGTCACCGGGGGCCAGTGGGGACAATATATAGCTGGTGAGATGCAGTCCCTGGGCTTGAGGCCAAGGATAAATCTTGCAGTCCTATTCTGTATTATTTGAAGGGGGCGAAGTTAGCAAAGAGGCAGATCGAGGAAGAGGCTGTTGCAGTTATCTAGCCTAGAGAGAACCAGGGCTCTGGAGACAAAGGGCTTCATTAAAAGTTTGCCTGTCTGGAAATGCGGCTGCCAGTAAATTCTAACCTAATACCTATCCAACTATTTGGCATTTTGCCGAATACTTAAATCTACTTTTTGGTACGCCCCATAGTTTAAAGGCAGTCAATTACAGCATCAGTTATACCTAGTGATGAGGACTGTTCTATGGCCGAGCAGGCAGAGCACAAAAATATTAGGTGCGCTGAAAGAGTTCAATTGATTTTGGAAAGAGTTCTTTTTTCTAAAAATCAATGGGGAGCAAGGGGTGAAGAGTTGCAGAGCCGGAGGAATGAGGGGTTTCTTGGAAGAAAGGGTGTCACAAAAAAACATAAGAGTGTGGGACAGTATGGAAAAATCATTTACAGTATTGGATGTGGCTCAAAGAACCAGAAAACCTGTTAAAATACAGACACCCATCTTTCTCTATGTTCAAATGAGAACTGCAGTAACACTCTGCACATTGTGGATTTGGCTGGAGGTGCGGCTGCCCTTCTCGACAATTTCTGTATCTGTGGACAACATGCATACAGGCAGTTGCCTCCTGTCTGGTGAGGTGTGTGCAGTCTCTCAACCCTTCATGTACCTCTCCTTGTAATTCCAGCAGAGCATTTGATTCTGGATCATCTAATGCCTGAGAGTACATCGGTGCCCCCTTTGTCCCCTGTTGCCATTTCATCCCCTTCATCACCACATGAGGAGAAATCAGAGACTATTCTTGATGGAGGAAATCCCGGAAAATGATTACGAAGGAAAAGGTCCAACTACCTCTCAGCCACATCCTCGCAGGCCTTAACAGACATTCCTGATTGACATTGGCTGTTTAGCCACACATACATCTTTTTTTCCTCCCTCCTGGCACCTGGCATTCAAACAGCGGCAAATGCCAAATGGCTCCAGATAACCAGGTATGAACTCATAACTTTGCAAAACCGGTACATACTCAGCCTCTTGACGGCAATGGAGGGCGGAGTATGCCAGAACTATCGCTGCTCTGCATAAACTAAACTTAAATAGTGCATGGAAACTGAGGTTGGGATCACCAATGACTCATGGATAGACCCTTTGTTTGAATGGGTACCTCCCTGGTTGAGCCTTGGTGGGGAATATTTTGATACCTATTTTTGTCTTTTTACTTATTCTCTTTTTCCCTGCCAGTTAGTTTTATGATGTTGCTCTGCCCAGATACCAACAAGTGTGGCCATGATGATTATAACTTTGTCCAAGACTAGAGCCACCAGTACTTCATCCCATATGAGTACTCAAACTGAAGCTGTTTTGTTTCCCCCACCAATAGTCAGGTTGATTCATTGAAGGAGTATGCCCATATTGAGACCGGGGTGAGAAATGGTTGGAGAGATGTTCTCCTTGAAGATGATTATGATTTGTTAATTAAGGTATAAACCAAAGGGGTTAATGTTGGGTTGGTCTAACAGGGTCCCTTCTAGTATGAGGAATTCATGTTGTGAGTGCCATATTGATGACTGGAGGTTCAGCAAATTGAGCACAGTTTAATTAATCTGAATATTAGTGCCCTTTTACAATGAATCAGAACATAGTGGTTATGGCTATCTTGCAAAATGCACTTTTGACTTCTAAACGGTTAGAAGGCAGGTAGATGAGTAATCCATATAATGCAAAAGGAGGTCTGGCAGTCCCTCTACCAGCACAAATACAGCCCATTGACCTATTCTTGGGTGGATGGCCACCGGGAGAGTCTCCATCATTCTTTAGCTCACTGCACTTTTCACAGAGGTGACATTTCCATATGCATATCAGTCTTTGTCCCACTCAAAGGCAATCTAGCACCAAAATGCTAGCCAGATCTCTTCTGAACAAGAGGACCAACAGCAACCCAAGATACGTGTTTCGTACTAGTCGGGCCTCATCAGTGATGTGGAGCTATGCCTCTCTGAGCACAGTGAGCAAGGGGTCAATGTCTGGGTTACCCTGATAACTTAGGGTGAAAAAATCTAGCATGTTGTTGCTGGACTGCTATTGTGGGTCGGATAAAGACTGATATACAAATAGATATTTCTCCTCTCTGAAAGGGATAGTGAGCTAAAACGTGGTTGTAGATCCTCCCGAGTTGGCACCTTCCCATAGAACAGGTCATTTTGACATGTTTATTTTCTGTAGAGGGGCTCCCAGACCTTTATGTGAAACCTTTAGGAATGTGGGATTTCACCTTAAGTTACCCAGTGCAATCCAAACGTTGACCCTTTGCTCACTGTGCTCAAAGAGTCACAGCTTCACCCCACTGATGAGGTGTGACTAGCCCAAAACATGTGTCTGGGTTACTGTTGGTACTCTTGTTCAGAGGAGAATTGCCTAGGATTACGGTACTGGACTTGCCTTGTGGGTCATACAAAGACTGATATGCAAATGGTTCTTTTTCATCTATGAAAGGTACAGTGAGCTAAAACGTGGCTGTAGACCTTCCCGAGGGCACCTTCCCATAGAAAAGGTTATTTGGCTGTGTTTTTCTCGGTAGAGGGGCTCCCAGATCATTTAGTGAAAAGTTTAGGAACTTGGGGTTTCACCCTAAGTTGCCCAGCATAATTCAGATGTGGACCCCTTGCTCACTGTGCATAGAGAGGCACAGCCTCACCTCACTGATGAGGCCTGACTAGGCCAAAACTCGTGTCTGGATTTGATGTTCCTACTCTTGTTCAGAGGAGAATTACCTAGGATTTCTGTGCTGGACTGCCCTTGTGGGTCGGACAAAGGCTGATATGCAAATAGATATTTCTCCTCTGTGAAATGTACAATGAGCTAAAACGTGGTTGCAGACCGTCCCGAGTGGGCACCTTCCATAGAACAGGTTATTTGGCCATTTAATCCTCAGTAGAGGGGCTCCTAGACCATTTAGTGAAATGTTTAGGAACTTGGGGTTTCACCCTAAGTTACCCAGCATAATCCAGATGTGGACCCCTTGTTCACTGTGCTTAGAGAAGCACAGCTTCACCTCACTGATGAGGCCCGACTATGCCAAAACACGTGTCTGGGGTTGCTATTGGTACTCTTGTTCAGAGGAGACTTGCCTATCATCTCGGTGATGGACTGCACTTATGGGTCAGACAAACAGTGATATGCAAATGGATATTTTTCCTCTGTGAAAAGTACAGTGAGCTCAAACGTGGCTGTAGTGCCTCCTGTGTGGGCACCTTCCCATAAAACAGGTTATTTGGCTGTGTTCATTCTCGGTAGCAGGACTCCCAGACCTTTTTTGCTAAATATTTAGGATCTTGTGGTTTCACCCTAAGTTACCCAGGCTAATCCAGATGTGGACCTCTTGCTCACTCTGCTTAGAGAGGGCACAGCTTCATCTCACTGATGAAGCCCGACTAGTCCGAAAAACGTATCTGGGTTTGCTGTTTGTACACTTGTTCAGAGGAGAATTGCCAAGCATTTTGGTGCTAGACTGCCCTTGTGGGTCAGACAAAGACTGATATGCAAATGGATATTTCTCCTCTGTGAAAGGTACAGAGAGCTACAAACGTGGTTGTAGACCCTCCTGAGTGGGGACGATTTCATATCACAGGTTATTTGAACTGGATCGTTCTCAGTAGAGGGTCTTGCAGACCTTTTTGTGGAGTAATCCATATAATCTCCTGATGTTTGAGAACGTGATCAAAATAGTTTTTTATTTATTCTGGTCAGTATTAATGTAAAGCTATTTAGGAGTTTCAATATTTACAATACAGTGGGACCCTTGTAAATTAGAAATTTTGCAAGGGAACAGATGTTATCTTGCCCTTTGTATTAACATCTTTAGAGTTATTAGTCATGTGTACAGTTAAAGATTTTTCTAGATCATCAGAGGTTGTATGCAGCCACACAAACTTAGAAGGTTTTTTAAAGGCACCTGAAGTCTGTGGAATGGAGATGGCTATAGTTCAAGGGAAATAATGGTTAAGCAGGTGTTCCTCTATTTGCTAAAATAAATTAGAAAGTCCATGTTCTGTCATACTTAAAGTTAAAAGTTTTTAGGCCTGTTATTGCTAGCAATCAATTAGGTTTTCAATAGTATTGTTTGAACCATGCACCAATGTCAGAACCTACTACAACCAATCCCAAGAAGAAGTGAGTTTTAAAATATGATGTGAAAATAATAATGAGGATACGCCTGACCAATGAAAATTTCTTTGAAGAGGTTTTGTCCAATCACATTTGGTGGGTGGAGAGTAATAAAATGTATCTGGGAGTGTTGTTTGTTGCAAAAAAGTATATAAACTGCAAACTGATGTTGTATTGTTGAGAATTGGGCTAGGCTGGTCCTGCAACACCATCTAACTGTTCCCCAGAGCTTTTGTACAATGAGATTGCTTTATGTACAGCTGTGTACTCACTTCTTAATTGGTGGGCCTGTTTTTGGTAAGGTGATTAAAGGTCCACCCCCACAACCTCAATGAGTTCAGCTTGGATACCTGGAGCAGTGAGACCTCTGGCTGAACAAGCAGATGTTAATCTCCCAACGTTTATCTTGTGCAGTGTTTCACTACTAAGGCATTCCATCCTCAAAAAAGTCACACTCTCGTAAACCTATAGGCAGGATAACCCACACAATGTAGGTAAATGCAGTGTGTGCCTAAGGTATGGCAAACTGAAAGGAATGTGACTGAGTTTTCAATGTTTCCTTGTATCAGGTTTGAGACCCAACAGCCCCAGGAATCAATACTGCCAAGCAGGATTCTGACTAATGCAGGTCTATCGCAAAACAAGGGTGAAGAGGCCCTGCAGAAACATTACCTCTTGGGCTGTTGTGCGTCCCGGGGGTAGGTTTCTCAAATAACCACCAATCCAGGGAACGGAGGTAATTATTAATTATAATACAGGCAAAACCACCCAGCTAGGTAAGCTACTTATTTACAGCATCCACTTACCTAGGGACTTGAACCCGTTTGCCAACAATAACCCAGATGGCCACAGGAGTGGGATCCACCCAGCAAGAATCACACTTTGCTCTATGATAAGAACTGAGAAGCAATGGCAACAAGTGCTGAAATTGTAGGCTGGCTTAAATCACAGCTTCACCTCTTAACCCACCTGCATGATCCCGTGCAACTCATTAAGCTTGTTGTGCCAAACCTGTTACAAATTCCAGTCTCTAAAAAATTCAAAATGTCCAACATCTAAGAGTGATTTCGTTGTCTGGCTATGAGCCTCATAAAATCTCACTTGTGGTTTAACTAGCTATACTGCTGCTTCAGGTATAATAGTGTCCTTGATATATTGCACAACACAAAGTCATGCGTTTCATTGCTAATTGCAATACTGCTTGAAAAACATGCACCTCTTCTAATTTCAGTCTATGTTAGCAAACAGACACCTTTGTGATAGCTTCTAATTTATATCCACTGTGTATTATGCGCAATGGTATATGTACGTTTCATATTGCCTACAATCTGTCCCCATGCTTGAGAAATGTTACATTCTGTGAGAGTGCTACTATGAGTCCTCTGTCTATGCAGGGGTATGTGTTCCTTTTACATATGGCAACTGATCTGTGCCCTGCATCTAAGACTACGCTTGCTTCATGGCTGCTATTTTTATATAATGTCATCTATCTATATTAACACGTATTTATTCGGATTCCAGCAGGTTTGAAGAGGGTAATGGAACTAGAAGGGAGTACCCATGCATATGTTGATTCCTGTGGTGCAGAATATTAAGCTATGGATTGTGATCGCATTGAGGATGGAGGGCACAGCTAAGATTCTGGCTCCCTCACTTTTTTGGGTTGGGGAGGCTGGGGTCCAAAGGCATCTGTGCCCTGGGCCCTAATGTTCCTTGGTATGCCCTGCATAGTGTCTGTCTGATAGGCAAGAGGGGAACAATTTGAGAACCATGGCAGAAAGGCCCAATCTTGTGAAACAATGCTGGTCATATTGTGATGGACAACAGTATTGAATGCGTTGGAAATATCCTGAAGGATCTGGGTGCAGTGGCTTTGATACCATTGGGCATCCTTTCATTAAAAGATATCAACAAATCCTATGGTCACTTTTCCAATGAACTCGCACATGACTGGTAGGCACCTGCATACCTCAACTTTTGAAGTTCCCATTTCAAAATCTTCTTTCATTTGCTGGCATTCGAGCACCATATGCACGACCTGACTATTTCTGGATTGCCCATTTGAAAAGATTCCTCTCTTCCAAAACACAGATGATATGATCCCTTTTGACTCATGTTTTTGCATTTGATAACCCTGACATATAGACCTGCCTCTCTGCTACGAACCTTGTGGGCTTTACAACCAAGCAGGCCACCTGTGCAAGGTCCCTTGGGTTTGACATTGGCAGACATTTCTCTTTCAAGCAGCACAAAACAAAGAAGACAAACAAGTCTTGGTAGCAACTTTCTCTTCTGCAGAAAATCAAACCATTGAGCCCAGAAAACGACTTCAGATCTATTGTCCAAGCCTTTGTCCTCTACCACCTGAATGGTGGAAATTGCCTATTGTAATGCTTTCCAGTGACTACCCTGGCATGCCGGAGATGTGCCACAAATGTTGCAGTATGATTCATCAAAGTACTCTGCGCATTCAACCACTTCGACCTGAATCTCATCGCACTGCACTGGCTCCCACTGCAACCATGTATTATCTGTAAATTTTATTGCATATGTACAAGGATGTCGCCTTCAAGTCCCCAAGCTACCTCATTGAGGCGCTCATCTTCAAAGCCCTACATCTACAAGGACCAGGGCAGGTGCAGATTTTAACTTTACCAGTACAGGAAGGACAGAACCAGAAGACAGGCCTTCATTTTGTATCACCCCGATGCGTCCATCCTCACCGTCAACACCAGACTCTTCCCCTTGCTTCCATATTTACGAAAAGAGGTAAAGAACCTTCCTGTTAAGGAATCTCTCCTCAACACCTAGGTGTATATGCGCTCCACTTCCCAGCTAACAGAATCTCAGTTTTCCACTCTCCCCTGTTTCTTCCCCTGGTTGCATGCAGATCCCTTGCTGACAAATTACCCGGCCTATCCCTTCCCGGTTGTTATCTTTGTTATCTTCCATATCCCTTCTATCTCTTATTCCCACACCATGTCCTACCCCCTTGACTTGTACAGTGCTCAGATTCTTCCGGAAGATAGGTCCACACGTCATACCCTAATAATGAAATAATAACTCATGTTTTCACTAATTGATGGTCCAAAGTACACTCTCATCCTTTTGCCTCTGTCTTGTTGTCAACTTTAATTGCTACACATCAACTCTCCTTCATTAATTGTCGCAGTACACCGTTGATTTTCCTTCATAGTGCTTCCTCCAGGGTCAAATAAAACTCTCGGCAGTGGCTGAAAGTTGCTATGCTTTTCTATAAGTAGCACAGGAAGGGCATGGGAAAAAATACTTTGTGCAAACTTGTCCATTTACCATGCTGAATGTGTTCCTGTCACTTCAAATTCTGAGTAACATTACACAACTTTGCAATCCCCTTTAACAATGCTTTCTGCCTGATATTGTTTCAGATGCCTTTCAACTAAAATGTAGCGCCTGGCTTTTATGTTATCATTTAGATCTCCACAAATACTGCAAATTCATCAAGGTCGAAAAGTTTACTTGTTTTAGAATTCAAGCATTTTCTTTAGGCTCTTAACTCCCACGCAAAACAACAGGGCATGTACCAGGAGAATGAACAGTACAGAGATCCTCTGAAACACTTGTGTTAAATTACCCATCATTCCCTGGTTCTTAAGGAAGGCATTGCAATCTAACTCCCACTGCAGCGGGCGCCAGCTGATTACTTTAATCCTCTCCTTCCTCTGTTACAAAAGGATTGCAATCTTCTCTATTTCAGTCACTTGTAATTCGTCCCCAAAACCAACAGTACCCGATTTAGCAGGGCTGAACCGTCCAGCCTCAGACAACCGATCAGTCTGATCCGCAACGGGAATCCAGATGAGGCAATGCAAAAAGTTGGACATTAATCTGCTATTCAATTTGTGAATTAATTTGCCAGTTAGAAATCACTCAACCGATATTTTATTTATAAAGCCTTCCTTCCCGTTGTAATTCAGCCCACTACTCAAATCTCTCTAGCACACTCAATTCTGCATGTAATACACTAAAGGAAACGGCAGCCGCACACCACTTAATTCTCCTTACTTAGCGTATGCAGGAACGTATCCCGGACTGGGGACAAAACGGAATTACCTGGGATGTTAATGCAGTAAACACATATGTCGACCATCTCAACCGGAAAAAAAAAACCTCGCTATTTCTATTAAGTTCAATTCATCGCACACTATGGCTGTGAAATATGGTTGTATTTGCAGCGTAAATCAACTGCCAGAGAAATTGCCAGTCTCGCACAGCACACCATTAGACATTGTTTGGATGTTATATTAGAAACGTTGAAAGGCTTCTGAAGCGAACTATGCTTTCATAGCTGTCAAATGTCACCAGCATATACGCACATTCTTATAACCCTGGAATATATATACCTCATTGTCTGGAAAAAGTGCCAAAACATGCATTTATTTGAAAAGCAGAACACGTGTCATTTTATATTTTATTATTTAAATTACAACATGGTCAACTTTCACCATAATAGTTTGTTAGTTTCAATAACATTAACTTGTCCTCCTACTGTTCGGAGTGTGTTTACGCTATTGCTAGTAAATCTTTTTTTTTAACAATACATTTCTGTGCTTTTAAAAAATGTGTTCTGAAAACTCCTCTTCCTTGAAGGGGGAGTCGCCCTAGTACCACCCATGTTTTCTTTTTTTAAAATGTTTTTATTGGCAGCTCCATATTACCCAGCAATGCAAATTCTGGCAACAGAATGATTAATCTTCTGTCCTCGCACAGTGGTGAATATTCAATTTGTAATGTATTCCTCTGGTAGTTAGCACCTTGGTCAGATGCTAAGATTTGGAACAGGTTGCTGTGATAAATTAAGATGTGAGACACTGGGTTCCTTACCACTGTTTCTGGTTTCTTCAACTCAAGCGTGGGGGCGTGGTCATGTCACTGTGTTGGAATATGTATATTCATGTCGGCTGCTCGTGAACCAATATGACGATCTCAGAAGTCCAGATCTGTGTGGGTGCATGTGCCAGCCTGCCATCTGGAGAGGGCAGGATAGCCTGATTTTTAAAAAATTCTTTTAATAGTGAAATGATTCAGGTATTTCTGTTCATGAAAGTGAGCTCTGCTAATCAGAGACCCCTTTTCTAATGCTTCATGCAAAAATCCATAATGCACAAATGTACCTTTCAGTGACTGTCTCCTTACATCCTCATCTTCTGAAATGTAGATGCAGGATGGCAGGTTTAAATGTCAAATGTCTGTCCCTGAACACAGATGCTGGAATGGAAAGTTCCAACAGGTAGTTTTGGCCTTTAAACCGTCTCCTCCGCTGGTTCAAAACACCATGATTGTGAACCCCAGCAGCATGTTGACACATTAAAATCTAAACTAAAATGCATGTCTAGTTAAGACACGGTGGCAACTGAGATTCCACAATTAAAGGACCATAAGCATTGGATATCATATTATTGTATGCTTGGTGGGCAGTGACTCATTTGTTATCAGACCTGGTGTGTATTAGTTGTTAGGCCTGGGTGTTCGCACGACAAACATATATGGTCCAGCTCACAATGCCTCTTTTTGATTCACTTGAGTGGGGGTGAGCCCTTCCTCCAGAGAACAGGAGCCCTCCCCAGGAGCCTCCCATAAATTAGTTCTTTAAAGACAGTCTGATCATCGCAATGGCCACCTCAGACCAGGGTGCTGATTACCAAAGAAAACCTTTTGATGTAGGCAGACATAGCAATGGCTGGAGATAGTATAGCCCAGCAGAGTGCACAGTGGACCTCAACATCTTGGACTTTGCTAGGGCCCACACCATGCCTGCCCCCCTCTCCAGTTCCTGTACACAAGGCACTCTGCATATTACCCTCAGCAGTCAAATGGTATTTGTTATAGCAGGCTGGAATGTACTTTTAACAACAGGCTTGGTAACACCCTGTAGTATTTTGCCCATATAAAAGGGAGCTCTCCATGGTTGATTTTTCTTTTGAATATTTTTGAAGAAGTATTCACTAGAGCCTGATTGTGAGTACAGTCTACTGCATAAACCTCTGCTACAGAGTTAAAGGCAGGCACTCCAAGGAAGAGGAAAGTGCTTCTCCCTAGCCATCTCAAGTGCCTATCTATGATGGTAAGCTTGCTGGACAATGCATACCGCAGCTGTGCCAGTGGTAACAAGGACCCTACCCAACTGAGGTAACAGAACCCTGCAAGTGCTTCCTTCAATTCTTCTTGGTTGAGAAGTCCAGAGGAAATACTTACTTTGGCCCTGAGGCCCTGGACAGGGTTTTATAGCAATCACAGAACCAAAGATGTGAACCTTGGCTGTCCCTGTACCTCTGAGCTACGTTGACACACGTTTTGGAACCTTCAGCGCCATCCAAGCTGCTGCAAGTGAACCATAGGAGTGATCTCTGAGTTTGCCATCTAGATATCTGAGACCCACAAATCTACTAGAATCTTGAACTCAACACCACCTGCCTGGTTATTCGTTCTTTGTCGCCTCTACAGTACCATGATGCCGTTTTGGCCAGTCAAGCCCATTCATCCCTGAAAGGAAGTTCCCATTTCTACGCATCTGAGTAAGATGAGTATTCCAACCCAGCCAACCAAACATCACCTGCCATTTTCTAGCATCTTCCCCCCACAAACCATCGCTGCTGCTGAACTTACCCCATTTCATTGGAGCCGGTCGTCAATATCGCTCTCCGACTCCGTTTATTTTAATGTTTGATTCACCAATAATACAGAGTATCTGGAAACACACATTTTCTACTTGTGGCAGTCAAGGCTGCTTTACCTTTCTCAAGACAAGACCAAGGGCAATGAAATAACCCATTCTCCAGAATAGTTTATTAAGCATGCACTATGCTAACATGCATGATGCATGCATGATGTAATAGACTAAAAAGTTGCTAAATATATGACTTCATACAAACTGTGGAACAGAAGCTGAATTTGCTCTTAGCACAATCATGACACCTTCACTTGTGACCATAGTCTTCTAAAAGAATTGTCTGATTAGTACTGAACTACTTAAACATTTGGTCGGTAATGGAACACACTTGGGGCCTGAGTCCCTCAGAGACAACACAAAACAAATGAAATCCACACTTCATCCTATCCTTAGATTAAATAAGGGAATTAAAGCCAATAATATGTCACCAGTGCAGTATATATACATTTAATTATAGGATTAGGGAAGTTGATATTGTTCTTAGTTCATCTGGAAATACATGTTTGGGTCACACTGTTGTAGAAGAAGGCATAGAACGAGACGATACAGTAACTGGATTACTATCATGTTCAACAGATGACAAACATTTAGTTATTCTTGGCAAATCACTGTACCCCCTGTGCCTCAGTCCATTTATCTGGTAATATTTGGAGGGCAAAAACAGCAACCACGAAAAGAACTAAGTTGGATAGAAAATGCAACACTACTGTGAATCAGTTGGCTGATTACTGTGCAGACATTTTAGAGGAATGGGGTTTCATAGTGATCTTGTGGCAATCTGCTCTTTGTAGAGCAGATTGGGCCTCAACAATAGAAGTTACGTATGGTTACAGCTCTTTAACTTATTTATCTTTAGAGCATAACACGTTGGGTGTGATAGCACCATTCTTGGTGTGTTTTCTGAAAAATAGAGCACGGGCAACATTGCTGGGTTTTCAATCTAATTTGCTGTTGATGTGGCAGGATGTGATGCTATGCTATGTTAGGCTATGCTATGTGTTCCTATGTTATGTTATGCTATGTGACGCTATGCAATGGCATGCTACATTAGGCTCCCTTTCATACATGTACGTCTTAGATCATCCCTCTGCCTCTCTCTGCGTTCACCTCCTCTGACATGCCTAAACCCTGCCTGGTGCAGATTAGACTTCCCATAGCAAGGCGAAGGGATATGTTAGACCTTCTCTTCCATTTTCACTCTACAATTATAGCATGAGCATCATATATGGCAGATAACAATTATGTTTCTGCGAGCACCGTTTATCCATGTTCCAGCACAATGTAGTCGCATGGCTTTGTCGCAAGGTCAAAAGTAAGATGCTGACAGTTATTGCCAAATGTCTGCAATGGAATACCAAGTAACACCCCCGATTGTGAAACTGCTATAATAAATATGTGATTGTTTAGGATATGCTATATAAATGGTGCTCTAATGGAGGGCCCTCAGCGCTCTGTATGCTGTCTGCCTAGATATTGTCCTGCTGTACTTTATTGCTTATCAGCTGCACACTCGGTATGCAGTGTATTTGCTATCTAATACAAGAAACGTGGTTTACCATCAGTCTGTGCCTAGTCTCCTTATTTGTGGCAAGCTGAGGGTGATGCCAAGGGGGCCCTTGGGAAGGGTCCCAATCTTGGCTCCCTCAGAATATTGTCGTGACTCAGATGGACTAAATGCACAAGAGTTTTGCTGTGGGCTGCCTTCAACCACAATCCATGACCAAATAAATTCCTCACCATCAGAGGTCGCTTTTATGAGCGTGGCACACCTGCAGATTGCAAAGATGGGAGATCTGCAGTGTGGTTCGAAAATTCTGCAGAGAATCACCAGCGCAGCAGATAATCTTCCTGGGGCTGCTGTTCTTTGGTCGCAGCTGATTATGTTGCCTTGTGTTTATCCTCCATCGCCGTGTTATTTTGACTTTGCAACTCAATCAGAGGGTTTGCTGTGGTATGCCATTATCACACATATCCTTGGCCTACGCCAGACATCTCTAAATTGATTCCTGCATGCCTGCCGTGTTTAGGGAATTCCCTTATTCTCTTGGGTTACTTACCACTGTGATTTCTGGTTGATGAATTGACTTACATCCTGATTCATGGATTATTTGCACCAAAAAGAACGGGATTTGTGCGCCAATCTGCCCGGAAATCCCCATTAGTTAAACAGGGATTTGCGGGCAGAATGGTGCTCATTTTTTTTTTGGCGCAATGAATCCATGAATTAGGAGCTTAGTGTTTTATTTCTTGATTTATTGTGGGTGTTGTCAATATTTTTTGCTACTATTGACCTGCGCACTGTCCAGGCTACAAACAACTTAGTGTACAAACATACGTTCATGCTTTGCTTCCATGCTCGGTGGGAGGCCTTGATTGGCAAGAAACGATTTGAACATAGCTACATTTTTGTGATTAGCCCCCCGTCTTTACTTTACTTAGGACTACACTCAGAGCCTTGCAGTGTAAAAGTGTGTTCTTGTTTCGACTAAAGAGGCAATGCTGATGGTTCTTGGCCATTTGGGAGTTAAGTGACAAATGTTGATGTAGAGCTACGCCTGATTTGGTTCCTCTTGTCCATCTTGTGTCTTAATTTATCTTTATATTCATCACCTCTATCAATTCCTGCTTGCTCCTGTCTCCCCTTGTGTACCACTTCACCGGTTTGTCTTTACAATGTCACAACTGGTAAGTAGCAATACCCGGATATTGTTTGTACCAAACCTCTTGATCTGCAGTACCTGTGAGCCTACCTCCCCTTCTGTCTCCCTGCTCTTTTTATTTACAGACTTAGCCATGGGCTCTGGGCTATGCACAACAACACTTTCACCTGCAGTAGGGACTAATGCCTCCTTCATGTTTTCAACGTATGGGGCATTCAACTGTTAATATTTGAAAGAGTGGAATTTTTTGACTCAGGTTCAAAATGTATTTCAGTGGCCACTTGTGGGCTCATTTCATGCCGATCATGTTTTCTTGCACAAGGCTTTGGAATATAGAAAGTGTAAGCTTTCTTATGGTCATTGGTCGGTTTATTTTTCATGGTACAAATTATCTACAGACAGATTGCAGGACAGTCAGACAAGATCAGTGAGGAACTCTCAGGCTAAGCTAGAGAAATAATTAGAGCAGTACAAGCATCCCTCCAAAGCTGGCCAACCAGCCAAACAGTAAACACACTCACAAAAGAGGCCTCCTCTAGCCAGGTGTTTCTGCAGACACTATTAAAGACTCCCATCCAGAATTGCCTACAGCGCCATCTGTGGACCTTTTAGAAGAACTAGCACCATACTCGCATCTAATAAGGGCCGTCACACCACCTACTCTGCATAAAATGGACCTCCCATGCCACAGCAAGCTGCTATGCCACTCCAGCCACCTGCACCCACCCCAGAACCCTTTCCTAGCTGCTGCGCTACCCCCTGTGTCCCAATTGCCACCCCACTTTTTACATTCTAGCTCCAGAGCCAAACCTCTAGCTTCCTCCACCCCCATTGCTCCTGCCCAACATAACCACCTGTAGTGCGTGTACAAAAATGAGTTAAAGCATGGCGCTGGTGCATAACCATTTTGGACATTCACTTCCAAACTGAAATGAATGTCTACATTTCTGTGAGCTCAGTTAAAAGGCAGACATGAATTCTGCAACGGTTGCAATATTTTAGTGTGAAGCAGATGAGCTTATTATGGAGGACAGTTTTTGCATTGTTCACTCAAGGACGAGCTGAGAGGGGAGTCAGAAATGTGCAGGTGCATTGATAGGGGGTGCTTGGAACGAGCGTGCGAGAGACGAGCTGTGTTTTTCCACTATTGTCTGGATTTTTCTGCTCTTGCCTCCCATGCTTGCTGTCTGTCCTTTGGCCAGGGGAAGTCGGCAACTGATGAGGGCCGGGGATTTGCCCCACTTAAAAAGAGAGGTATCCCGAGAGGAGACATGAAATTGGAACCCTGGGTGATCAAGTCTCACTGAGAGGGAGGACGCTGTGCTCCAGGCCCCATTAGTTCAAGTGTGGTCTCTTTGCCTACCTGCCTTGAGACTGGGTAGTGTTGTCATGGCCGAGATTAAGTTTCCCTCTACAACTGCAGTAACGGTGATGTATATCTCTCATATCTGTCCTTTTTCATGTATTCATATATAACTAGTTATTCTACAGTTATATATATGCCTATTTTAGTGTGACTAAAGGGCCTGTAGAGAGCCAAACACCTTCTAACTAATGGTCTGAGTGTGCATTATTGCCTTCCTGTGTCCAAGAACATTTAGTCCGTGTAATAGAGTGAGTAATTCAAGTTCATTACATGCGTCAGAAAAGCAGAACACCACCGTAACAGCCTGGAATTCAGGTGGACCGCAATTTACAAAAAATGTTTGTGGCAGTAGATCCAGGCTCGCTACTCTACAAAGCATTGCAAGAACTAACTAGACAAGAACTCCAATTGTCACATGTCTCCATGTCTATACCCCTCACTGCCACTGTAAACTATGGATGACTCATCTTCCACCACTGCTGCCACCACCCTTATGCCTATGCGCACCTACCCACTTGCCAATACTGAGGCTGAACCTATGAGAATTAAAACTCCCTGAGCTCTACTGACTTATGCCATATGAAACAACAGTTTCCCATATTGCCTGAAAACCACAGTGATTGCCTGTATTGATCCCACCATTGGGCACCTTAAACAACTCCTACGTGCTGTGCTCAAAGACGCTCTATACAATACATTATGGACAAACTACAATGGCCTGACACTGGTGAAAGGTGAGGCTATTAATGCTAATATTGCCACTCTTATCGTCCTCATCAAGGAAAAATACCTAATCAAATCTGACTGGTCAAAGATCGCCGCTTGCAAACGAAACCAGTCTGAATATCTCTCTGACTACCTATCTAGATTGAATAACTGTTTCACTAAACAATCTGGCATTGCAAATGTTGGGGAACAAGCTAAATCTGCATTAGTTTGTCATTTTGTGAATTGTCTCCTTCCTGAAATTTCAAACAATATTTAAAATGTTCAGATGGGTGGCAAGCTGACTCTATTAAAAAAGCACTGGAAGTCACTCAACATTTCTTTAAGAAAATCAAACACCAGGAGCAAGATGGTGCTACCCGCCTCATGGCTTTGCAAATACAGCATTCTCAACAAACGACTGCCTCTGTAGGACAGGGACGCCCGGGTACCACAAGCCAGCACTATGCACAATACAATCCTCTCCCGCCTTTTCACCTGGACCAGCAGCCACAACAAACATTTGAACACCCATTTTTGACTGCCCAGCAACCCCTGCCAGGGCAACCTTTCTGCAGGTATTGTAAGCAGAAAGGCCATCTGATCCAGCAATGTCCTAACAAACCTGCAAGACCACGGCAATATGGTCCCATTAATGGACACAATGATTTCATTCATCCTAACAGTTCTATTTGCTAGCCTACACCCCCACTACCTAACACCCTCTGCCTCCTCCCTCGGGGGCTACCATGACATGCATATCTCCTATGGTCCACAATTACATTGCCAGAGGGACCCTGCTGTGCTGTCTGCTGCTTTGCTCCCACTAGACTGGTCTGGTCCATATCTCAAATATGACATCCAAGGGATAAGAGTGGATTGTTTCATTGAAACTGGTGCCAAGCGCTCCTCACTGCAAGCAGCTACATTTCCAAATGTTGATGTATCAAAGGAAATTGTAAATCCTGTTGGGATATCTGGCACCACAATTCCACACCCTGTATCAAATGAATTGTCTGTTTCTATTGGTCCCATCACTGATCATCATGCCATTCTGTTGAGCCTGTGCTCGCCAGCAAATCTGTTGTGTATTGATCTGCTATGCAAAATGCATTGTAGAATGTAATGTTCGACTGATGGTATTTATCTAGAGGTTTAATAAACGATGCTAGCTGAATGTTTGTTTCTCCTCCAGCAACCCACTGACTCTGGGCCTCTTACAGAGCCTCCTGCACTCCTCACACCTGCACAACCTACACAGGTACAACACCTTATTGACTGAGTGTCTGTGGCCCCCTGGGCAACACATGCCAAAGCGGTAGGACATATTCGCTCTGATAAACCTGTTCACATTACTCTCAATCCAGAAGTCCTTCTCCTGCTTGTGTCCCGGTACAGAATATTCTCTCATGCAGAGGAAGGTATCAAGCTTGTCATCTCTTCCCTCATTTATGAGGGCATCCTCTACTACACCACTAGCCATTTCAATACTATGGTGCTCCGATTGAGAAAAAGGGCACAGGTAAATTTCAATTTGCTCATGATTTGCGCACCCTTAACAAAGCAGTAACACCCTCACATCCGGTGGTCCCGGACTCCCTGACCATTCCCTCCTGTATCCCGCCAATGCCCAATTTTTCACTTGTATTGATCTTGCCTCTGTCTTCTTCTCTGTCACTATCCACTATGACTCTCAGTATCTCTTTGCATTCACTTACAAGGGACGTCAGCTCATCTCTAGGTCCCTTCCAATGGGCTTCATTGACACCCCATATCTCTTCTCCCAGATTCTGCAAGAAAACCTCCAGGATGTCACCTTCACAGGGGACTCCACTATGATCCAATACATGGATGACCTACTGTTAGCATCACTTTCCTTTCAGGTCTCCCTCTGCGACTCTGAAGTGCTACTCACTGCCTTACGAGAAAAGGGTCAGAAAGTGATAAAGCAAAATTGCAGCTATGCCTACACACGTTACCTAGGACACACCATTTCCCAAAGTGCTAGGTGCCATGCCTACTCTTGAGTGTCCTGCATCTTACAATGCCCCATGCATGCCACTAAAATGCAGTTACGTTCCTTTTTAGGCATGAGCCATTTTTGTCACCCTTGGATCCTTGATTATGCCTACACGATTGCACCTATGCAAAGGATGCTACATGACTCCCAAACTTAAAAACTCACATAGTCTTGTAATGCTCCACAGCCTTCATCAAGATCAAGACTGCCCTCTCCATTGCTCCCGTCCTTGCCCTTCATGACTACTCTAAATCATTCACTCTGTTCTATGATGAGAAAGAGGGGTATGCCTTAGGCGTACTCACAGAGAAGCACAAGGACCTACAAAGCCCTGTGCCCTTCCGCATTTCCCAAATGTCTCATAGCGATAGCTGCCGCGGCACTTCTTCTTACCAAAGCTGTCAACATCAACCTAGCACTCCACATAAACATGCAGTATCCCACTCTAAATTAGCACTCCTCCTCAGGGGTAAAACCCAACAGTTATCTGCTACATGTCCCACCAAATATGAAAAACTGCTCTTCTCTGCCACCAACATCACTCTCATCAGATACGCCCCACTTAACCATGTCTCTCTCCTACCCAAACCTGATGACGGTCACCCACACAACTGCCTTGCCTCGGTTGATATTGTATCATCACCAAGAACTTACCTCAAGGATATCCCCCTCCCCAATGCAGACCTCATTCTCTTTGTGGATGGGTCTTGTCTTAGAGATTCAGCTGGTAGTCTCCAGCCAGGTTTTGCCATTTGCACCTCCTTTGAAGTATTAGAAACTTTTCAGCTCCCATCAAAAGTTGCTGAACTCGTTGTCCTCGCACAGGCTTTCATGATCGCCACACAACACACTGTCACTATTTACACTGATTCACATTACGCTTTTCATATCCCACATGACAACGGGACCCTCTGGAAACAGAAAGGTTACCTCACTGCACAAGGTACTCCCACTCTCAATGCACCCTATCTGAAGCCCTGCTGCCCACCGAGTTGTCAATCTTAAAATACAAAGCACACACTCGACTTTCTGACAGCACCTCAAAGGATAATGTACTGGCTGACAGCAATGTGAAAAATGCAGCCCTACATGGCCCTCAGGCTCCTTCTTATTGTGCCGCTGTTTCTCATCCCATTTGAGGACACCATAGCATCTCTTTCTGTCCTGGAGGACCTCCAAGATGCTTTTTTACAATGTGTGGCCCAACAATATTTTACTGAATCTCGTACAATTGCAATTTTAGTTAGCTTCAATTAATGAAAAAATAAAGTTCATGGAACTAAATATTATACACTAATTTCGTTATTTATTAGTACATTTTTTACCTTTTTAAATTGTAGGTTTTTTCTTTTCATTAAAATTGTTCATTCACAGCCTTCATTTGCCTTGTGCAAAGTTGTCTCATAACTATTCCCTTGCACAGAGCACTGACTGCCAATTCAATTCTGGCCAAAAGATATCACAAAGTTTGTGAAAAAGAATAAACATTGATTAATTACAAAAATAAAAAAAACATCAACTCTTCAATTCTATCCCCAAGTAGTGTGATTCCTTTATAAACCCAAATTCTGATATGCAAAAATTTCTTATAGCAGGGTTTTCCGCATGTAAAGGGCCTCCAAGATGAGTCCCCCAGGCCAAGAAACAGGATTGGGAAAACCACAAATGTGTTTGTTGCTCTGATCGCCTATTGCATGATAACTGACATTCTGTGGCCCCACTAGCTCTATTAGCATATCTCACATGTGTTGCTCACTCTGTGTCCCATTCAAGCAAGGGAAATATGACCTCAGAGGTTGAGAGATATAGGTTTGTACGTAGGTTTACCTCCATTGCTCAGAAATAATGTGCTCACTGTCCAAAATGTCTCACGTTTAACCCCAGAAGGCCTGTGAAAACCACACCAGGGGCACATGAATTACCTTACAGTCCCTTCATGAATTTCCAAATAGACATCATTATCATACTTAAGTGCGCCTCCTTTGAGTACATCCTGGTCATCATTGACACATTTTCTGGATGGACTGAGGCCTACCACTGTAAATATGCTGATTCCATTACAGTGGCCAAGAAACTGCTCAAAGAATTAATCCATTGTTTTGGTCTTCCTGTTTCCATAAACTCTGACAGAGGCACCTATTTCACTGGACAGATTGTCAGTCATAAAAGAGTTTATTCAGATACAATCCATAAACCAATACAGAGCAGTACAAGGATACATAGTTCAAATTTGATAAAATGCAATGTTCATGATTATAGTAAAACACTCATTAGTTAACATCTGGCAACATTTGTTAAAAATATTTTAAAATTAGGTATCCACAATACGTTTTCTTCTATTCCACACCTTTCTCAAAAATTCTAGGTAACACCAGGCAATTACTATGGGTTCAGCCCACATCTATAATATAAATACTGGTCTGCACTTATTAAAGTTTGCTTCTCTCAACATTGGAGTAATGATCAATTTGCTGATGTCGTCATAGCATAGACAAAACAAGACAATATATGACAAATCTTCTTTTGCAGCACTGCAGCCTGGGCAGACCGAGGACTGCACATAACCCTGCCAATTTTTCATTATCTATTAGCAGCAAAAGGTTAAACCGCACCCTATTCAATGCCCAGCGATCCACAGGTTTGTTGCTCTGTAGCAGATAAGGCTGGATTACATCTGGTTTCGTGAGAAGCGTATGTTTTCTGTTTGACTCGAAAATAAGCACAGTGGATTTGAGTTGTATTGAGATTAAGGATCAAAAGTCCCTGTTGTACATATTGTTATCGACTGCAGTGAGAACATTTTCTGAACACCGCAGGCTTGGGGGGTTCAGCTGTCTCAAACAAAGAGAAATTCATTTCAGCCATGGTTCCTTACATCAGAGGAAACTTTAGAGTAAACTTTTTATAATTTCATGAGACAAGCAAGCTCTTTGGTTAGACCATATTCCAAGCCAGTGCATAAGTGGCGCTGCATACCAATCATCCCCAATTTGGAGTATATCTACTTCTGTATGCATAGTGTAGTTCGGGGCAGAGCTCGGGAGCCCGAGTAACTTTTTCAGGAAATTGTTCTCAATAACCTCAATGGCCGCTAAGTTTTCATTCCCCCACAGTGCTGCCCCATACTTAGTGGCTGTCTTTGCTTGTACTTGATACACTTCAAGGATTAAGTTAAGTGGTTGACCTTGACACATGTTCGTAAATCGAGAAACGCCCCCCCATTGTCTGTTTCCTTTTAATGCCTTGTCTCTGCACATGGGACATCCCCCTCCAATCATTAGAGCCACAAATGCCTAAATAATCAAAATTTGACACCCATGGGATAATGTAACCTTTGTTCACCATGTTGCACATTTTAAGCTTTTTCCTTCTCCTGGGCCAACTTGCCATCACTGCTGACTTGCTGGTGTTTACTGTTAGCTTCAGATTGAGCATACAATCAATGTTAACATCTGTAAGCTTCTGGAGGGATTACTGCGTGTGAGCAATTAAAACCGTGTGGTCAGCATACGCTAGCACTTGAAGTTTTTTTGCACCCACATGAGGGTAGTTTACATTTGAGTCCACCAGGACCCTGTAGAGGTCATTAATATAGAGAGTAAAGAATACTGGCGCTAAGACACAGCCTTGTCAGACTCACATTGCTATCTGAAAGTACCCCGTATATTGCCCCTGTTCCCCAAAACAAACACAAGCCCTGGTGTCCTCGTAAATCATTTGAAGCACTTTTAATAACTCGGCCGGGCAGCCCATGGACCCGAGCACCTGCCACAACAGTGCCCTGTCCACCTTGTCAAATTTGGGGCACAGTACGAGAGCTCACATGATCCAGTGTCCGTGAGCTCATATGTTGCTCCTACGGCTCGCTGAATCACTAACGCGTGGTTCCTGATACACTCTCTGATATAAGAGGTAAGCAGTGTTTCCTGACTGTGAAGGTTAGGACCAGTTGTTATGATAAGCACATGTTTTCCATTTGCTTATGGACAGGTTAGCTGACGAGGTAGTGACCTTAGTAATTTTTCCCATTTTTCCTTACACTCGCTTCCATTTTTGCGTTATCGTAGGTTTGTGAGGACCTGCCCTTGTGAATCATCGGGTTCTACATTTCTGCATCCGTCCCTAAGATTGCGGATTATGACCATGCAAACGGTAACACTGCACCATCATTTTTGATGAGATGAGCGTACCAAGTGAACACCAGAATTAGAGACCAGCTGTGAGTGTCCATTGGATATATTCTTATATATTTGTTATATTATTGATTTGTTATTCGGTACGAGTCAGTCACTTCTTTACCCTCTGGGATAGCATTACGAGTCCTGGATGTCCTGATGTGTCACGCGGTGTCGGTGATGGTGGTGCTTTTTGAATACACTAATTGAGATGGTGTTTTTCAAATACACCAATTTAGATGGTGTACTGATCATGATTCCCTTGGTGGTCTGCATGATCCCTGTATTGGTGAAGGAAACATAGGGGTATTAATAACCCTTACTCTGCACTCCGTACATTAACGGTGCGGTGATAGCAATGATCAATCAGGAGACTTGCACATTTAGTCCGATTGATTGTGTTTCTATGTTTTTATTTATAGGTGAGTTGCTGGTGTAGTCTACATGTTCCTAATTCCACTGACGTTCCTTTGACAACGCTGGACTGTTGTGCCCCTGAAGAATTTCTGTTGAATAATCGTTGTACAGAAAGAAACATGTCGGGTTTTGGAATGTGCTGTCATTAGTAACAGCACTGATATAAATGATACTGAGCCTTTTTGTGATGTACTAGACCAAATAATTGACGTTGACTCAGTTGTTAAAATCCTACCGTTCATATTTGTAATGGACACAAAGTCGTATTGTTGTATTGTAGGATGATGTTTTTAAGTGATGATTTAGATATTAGTCGTGAATGAAATGATGAATCATCTGAGTATGAATGAGGTATGTTTGGCGTATGGTTTGATGTGGTTTTAGATGAGAATGATGTATTTTATCAGAAGAACCAGTGATTTTCTCAGATTGGTAAATGTTTACACTGATTTTGACACTTGTGATGTTTTTCTAAAAAATAATGAGATCAATCTTTTACAATGTTTTTTCTACATATTAATAAAAATATTGAATTATTAGAGAGAGTCCTTTGATTTGAATTGAATGCCTTTCATCTCACTGTTTAGAGACACGTTTTCTTCACAATGCTTTGAAGTTATGATGAAATGGTGACTGTCAACATGAGATAACTACGCCTGAGCTCACCACATAGAAACACAAGTACTATGATCTCTGATGTTAACATAAATATATAGGTTCTATCCAGGCCAGATCATAGTACCAAGATATTCCTGGTATCCCCTGCCTCTCTTGTTTTGTTTTGCCAAATTGTACAAAACATCTGCTGTGCCTTGGGGATCCTTCAGCACTTACATTGTAGTTTTCACCCACAATCGGCAGCACAGTGGAATGCCAACACTTTGATGTGAAGCTGTGCCTTGCCAAGGTCTGCCAGAAGACCGCCCTGAAGTGACCTGAGGCCCTCCCTCTTGTCCTGATGGACCTCAGAAACTCTGTAAATAGAGTGCACATCCTCTCCCCCCAAGAGATACTCATGGGGAGGCACCATGGGAATTCTGGTTACTCCGCCACCTTCCCCTTCCCCTGAACTCTGTGACTAACAACTGAATGATGATCTTGTGACATTGTGCAAAAGACTAATGCATATTGTCAGTTCTCAAGTCCAGCAAATCTAAGAATCTCTGCCTCGACCGCCTGAAACGCCATGCCACAGCCTCCTTCTGGGAGACTGGGTGGTCCTGAAATTGCATTAACAGAAATCATCCCTGCATCCTTGCTGGAAAGGCCCTCTCCAGATCCTGCTGACAAACCACACTGCAGTACGCTGTAGAGGACATGACTCCTGGTTCCACAACAGCCAGTGTGTGAAAACAGCACTTCCAATCAACGATGAAAAACAGGAAGAGGTCCAGGGCAAAGATAGCCTGCCTTTCGCTGGCACCAAAGACACAGCAAAGCTGCAATCTGCAAGGATACGGGAGAAAGAGAGCACTCTTCAGCTGCCCAGTTGGGTCCCAGAAGCTAATTCCCTAGTCACTCTGCATTCAGCACTCCTCAACAATGAAGTTCCATCACCTATCTTGAGGTACAACTTGCAGAGTGCGGCCACCATCTCACCTGACATCAGCAGGTGACCCATCGCTATCAAAGGTTTCCTACACTTGTCTCCTATGGGTGGCCCAACACTCTCAAATGTTTTACAACACTTGTCTCCTATGGGTGGCCCATCGCTCTCAAAGGCTTTGTCACCAAGCAGCTGAAATAACGCTGCACACCTGGAGTGTAGATGCATAAGTACTCCAGCCCAAGGGGGGGTTGGAGGCCAGCTCAATGTGCCCAGCGCCTCAACTGATGTTTTCCAGCTCTAGGCATCTGTCATTGTCATCCTGGCAGGGATCCTGAACTTTTGAAACATTGTCGCTACAGTATACTGGGTCCTGTAATGACTTGTACTCTTTGTAACTTTTGGGCTTAAGGCCCCGTTCTCCAAAGGGGGTTCTGCTAAAGCTAGGAATAACGCTGCTATTGCATTATTGAATCTGGTTACAACATGTTGCTGTTCCGTACCCTGGTGTTTGACCTGCCTCACCTTATGCTGACAGGATAAATGCCTCGGATTGTTATGAATGCTTCCATACTCCTATGTAGGCCAGTGGGGGGACTCCCTTCATCCACGTCCTGTTCAATCTTGCTGAATGATGTTATGACCTCGTGAATCTTCTACCCCACCTATGCCAATACTTTACCTCCCAAAATACTGACCGCATTTGTGGCACACAATCTGATCTCTTTCACCGCGATAAGCACGCTGCCTTCAATGGATATCACAGCAGAAACCATATGTCCTTAACAGAAGTGCTACTTCCATTAACTATAATGACACAGCTGTCAGTATGATAGGAACATTTCATAGTAATAGCACCGTCATAGCACTCAACACCCATAGAGGGATATATTTCCTTCGTGGAGCTAGCATCTACCAATGGCTACCAGCTAACTGGACTGGTCAGTGCACCATTAGGTTCATTCAGCCAACAATCCGCCATGTGTTCCCTTTTCCAAAAGCTCACCACACACCCCAAAGGTTCAACCATGACACCTGGACATGGTTCTCAGTCCTCATAGGGTTTCTGATCCCGAGCATTGGCACTACAACCAACAGGGCCGATGTTCATGCCCTATCACTCCTCCTCGAACAGGTAGCCAACAACACTGCCAAAGGAATTCAAATGCCTAAAAGAAAACAAGTTGATCTTAGAACAATGGCCCTCCAGAATAGAATGGTGCTTCATTATTTGCTAGCTGCCCAAGAGTGAAAATGTAACGTTATAGGACAATAATGTTGCACCTGGGTACTGGATAACTCCTCCCAGGTTGAGGATGTCAAAAAACACATCCAAGGGGTGTGTACCACATTACACAGTATAAACAAAGGTTATGCCGGCTCACTGTTAACTTGGATTCAAAACACTTTTGGTTCACTGGGCTCTTCCATTCTCCATGGTATTTTAGTCATTGTTGTCGAAAATGCCACCTTTGCAATGGTAGTTTTCTTATTTGCTGCCTTCTGTCATGCTGTGCAATATAGGTATCTCACTTGCCGGCCGAGGCCAGGCTGCTGCCACTCGAAATAGAGAGACTGCTACTTAAGGAAGACCCCTTCAATGGCGCCTCTAATGAACAGGAAATGATAGATGTGTTGGGACAAATGTCTGATGCCGAATGGTATGAATTTCTGAATTGGGACCTTGGAGGCTGACGATCGATGTCTCTAAAGCAGCATCCTTTCTGTGACAATCCCTGCGCATATTCACCCTATCCCTAGGCCACCCGTGTACCTGGGCATCTTTGATTGATGCTATGCCCCAACCATGCTCCCTGTGGTCTACGCCCTGTCTCAGGGATAACCAGACGGGGGTTGATGTGGCAGGATGTAATGCTATGCTATATTAGGCCATGCTACATGATGCTATGCTATGTTATGCTATGGTATGCTACATTAGGCTCTCTCTCGTACATGTAGGCCTCTGAGAATCCCTCTGCCTCCCTCTGCACTCAGCTCCTCTGACATGCCCAAACTCTTCCTAGTGCAGATTAGACACCCCGTAGCAAGGCAAAGGGACATATCAGACGGTCTCTTCAATTTTCTCTCTACAGGTATAGCATGAGCATCACATATGTCAGATAACAAAAGTGTTTCTGCGAACTCCACTTATCCATGTTGCAACACAATGTACCCACACATCTTCATCACAATGTCACAAGTAAGATGATGAAAGTTATTGCCAAATGTCTGCAATGTCATGCCAAGTATCACCCCCCATTTGAAACTGCTATAATATATAACCTGCACTCTAAGGGAAGGCCCCTCAGAGCTCCGTGTGCTGACTGCCTGATACTTGTCCTGCTGTATTTTCCTGATTATGAGCTGCCGACTCTGTATGTTGTGTATTGTCTATCAATTACAAGAAGCTTGGTTTAACATCAGTCTATGTCAGCTCTCCTTATTTGCTGCAAGCTGATAGTGATGCCTAGGGGTTCCTGGGGAAGGGGCCCGACCTTGACTACCACACTACCCACAGGGGAAATCTTGGCAAAAAGAAAAGTAATTTCGGAACCGTTCCGCTATAAGGGGAGATAGTGTGGCTTTGGTGGCACAATTGGTACGTGCTATGGAACAATGTCTTTAAAAAAAAAAACTCAGTTTGTCACTTTTTAAAAAATCCTTTTGCTATTCGGTCAATACAGTACCAAAATGTACAGCAAGGGAAAGTTGCAGTTAATTCAGGTTGAGTATGATTTTGGTTGCATACTAAAAACAAAGGTAAACACATGTTATCTCCTACCATGTGTTATTAACCGTATTGACATCCTTGGTTTAACATTTTGCAATCCATCCCAAAATGCACACGGTTAGTTTCCAGTTTGGTTCTGATGTCTATAACTACTTGATTTATTTAGCAGATATTTGAATGCTTGGATATTCAAAAATGTATCACACTTGAAGGATTAAGCTTTATTTGCTTGATACTTTGGTATATAGTTTCTCATTCATGCAATAAAACAATAAAACAAATACTTAATAAAGTGATGATTAAACATTAGCTTTGGAAAAAGAATGAGGCTCTTCAATGACATACCGTGTAAAGCATCAACCTTTTCTAACATCAAGGACATCACTCCCAGCTCTAGCCTTCGTTACTCCTTTAGCAGAAGCAAACTCATTTGGGGAAAAGAGAAGCCCACCGACACCATTCAAAAAGAATCGTGCACCATCTCTATCAACTTTAGCCTCCTCCAAACATTTGTAGAGCTTTCGCTTTGGTACACTTACATTTCTAAATCTGGCAGGATCATTGGCATTCTTAACTAGTTGTTGCATTTCGGCCGGGAAATATAGCAACATGCATAATATTAACACAAATATTTATGACATGTGAGTACAGATTGAATTTAAAACATAAGCAATGATGTTTTGGGACAAAACATGGGGAGGTGAATTCCCTGTATAAGAAATGTGATCCCTAAACGGTTTGATTGATGTAAATGATGATCTTTTTTTTAATGAATGAAGGACCCTTTGAGCTGCTTTCTAGACCTGCACATTGGCCGCCATGGCACACTATGAATTACTAACTGTAGGAGAACAAATGTTCCACTGCTGGGATACATAGATAGTAGGTGGAGCGGTTACTGGTAAATAGCAGGAGAGTAGAAGTAGAAAATATTGAATTCCCGTAAACATTTCAAATACAGTTATGCCTACAAATATAGTGCAAACCTCTATCAACTAGATGATGTTCTATTTTTTAAGCTGTGAATTAAAAAAATAGGCCTGGCCAGAATCTATGCAGAATATTGCCTCTTAATTTATATTCACCTAAATATTTGGTAATACTCTGTGTAAGAGACCAATACATTAATGAATGGAAACATGTTATAAAGGAGTAAAAAATAAAGTATCACCTTTTGTTTTGTGAATGATCTAGTGTCCATTTCCGATGACATCTCTTCTGATGCCAGGAATGAATTGGTCCTGGTCAGAGCCACCAGCGATGCCTGCAAATTATGACTGTGCCTTTGCATGGCTTATAATTGTTCTACAATGAAACAAAACAGGAGTTAAATTCACCTACTCTCTGGCCATGACATATAAACTAAACAGTGGATGAGGGGTGGGGGGGCCAACATCAGCATACTCAAGAAGTTACAAATATTTTGAAGAAAGTGTTATGCAGATTAATTAAATCTGGAATGGAAAGTAGAATGCAGTGCTGCAATTTAGCCATGTCCACCTTCCCCCCAACCACTTTCACAGCTCTAACTTTTCCGATATACTGTTACAGGCCTTATAGATTGGTTACTAGATATTGGTCAATGACTGCACTATTTACTTTTTAAGCAATGGTTCTATTTGTGTAGAGATGGTATTTCTGCCAGCAATTGTGCTTTATCTTCATTGTGACTATTTATAGGATAAGTTATACCACAAGTCTGGGGTTAGACTTTGTGCCATCTGAAAGCGTTTCCATGCGCCTGGTTCCTATTACAATTTCACCAAGTGTCGCAGTTGGTGTGGTGCAAAAAAGGGGCTTGTGACCCTAACCCCTTGGAAAGACAGTTAGAGGAAAGACAGTTAGAGATAATGCTCCACACTTGAGAAACTGTGCCACACTTTTTGTTAAGCGGTTGATATTTATTGTGTTGCCCCTTAGCGATAACACGTGTTTCGACACATCAGTGTCTTTTTCAAATCAGGGCTAATAGTAAAGCTATTTTAGAATGAGCATATATTATAAATCAAAAAAGCAAATAAATATAAAAACAGATCATAAAATAAACATGGTGTAGTGTAATCACAGAGATACAGGGAAGGGGGAAAGGGGAGGAGGTTGAAGGTAAGTGCAAGAAGAAAACAATAGCGAAAAAAATATATAGAAACAATACGTTAATTGAATGCTTCAGTAAAGGTATCATTAACAGTTAGATAAGTTGAGTGTGTCTCAGTTTCTGAAGTGTGGAGCATTATCTCTAACTATTTATAGGATAATCCGATGAATAACAGTAATTTTTATACACTGAAGACAATGGGCCTCATTAGACGGTAGGCGGTAAACCATGGCGCTATTAGCGCCATGGTTCATGGTGGTAATTTACCAGTACCGCCTTGGAGGAAAGGGGAATTACCACCCTATTCCAAGGTTGGGACGGCGGTAATTCCTCCTTCCTCCATTGCCCTTCCCCATTCCCATTTTTGCCCCATAGGGCATAATGGAATGGGGAAGGTGCTAATTACGGTACCGCAAATTGCGGTACCGTAATTAGCACTCCGGTCCCTTTGCGGGTTTGTTTTTTAACGCCTGCTAAAAGCAGGCGTTAATGTACCAACCTGCAAAGGGACCTCGTAGTAAGGCGGTAAGGGTTTACCGGTACTGGTAAAATACTGGTACCGGTAAACCCTTACCGCCTACCGTGTAATGAGGCCCAATGAATTATACACCCTTTACTTCTGGATAAAAAAACACTAACAATTAGGAAAACAAAATTGTAGCATTGACAACTGTGCTATTAAAATAAAAAACAAAAAAAAGAATGTAGGTGTACACCCCAGTGTGAAAAGATTGCATTTCTCCATTTCCGAAGTCGAATGTGTCATCAGGTTTGTGCAGGTGAGCCAAAAACGAAGCCTGAAAAATAAAGTATTGGCAAATAAACAAGCAATTAACTGCTTCAAACAAAAATGGCATAATTTATTCATGATACTACTCATCACATCAATATGAGTAGTATTTAAAAGTGTTATTGTTTGAAGTAAGTCTTAATCATTTAAGTTGTTGGTCTACGTGCTAGATAGAGACAAAGAAACCCATAGCATAAGATGGGGATCAATATTAGCACAAGAATAGTTTTAAGACAAATGTTAAGTCAGTGCAGTGACTAATGAGGCACTAAAAAGTCACATTGCTAAAGTGTGCAGAGTTTTATAGGAGTTAACCATTGCATGCATATGGTTTACTTACATTTGGGCTTTCACACCCAGACACAATAGTGCCTGCATTGTGGAAAGCATGCTGTACATCCACACCAATCCTAGATCTAGCACACTGGTGTCTGTCCATGGCTTTGGGCCTCATTACACGGAAGGCGGCGAGCCATGGCGCTATTAGCGCCATGGCTCATGCCGGTAAAATACCGGCACCGCCTTGGCGGAAAGGGGATTTACCACCCCATTCCAAGGTTGGTGGGGCGGTAAATCCCCCTTCCGCCATTGCCCTTCCCCATTCCCATTTCTGCCCCATAGGGCTCTATGGGAATGGGGAAGGCGCTAATTACGGCACCGCAATTTTGCGGTGCCGTAATTAGCTCCGAGGTCCCTTAGCGGGTTGGTTTTTAACGCCTGCAAAAAGCAGGCGTTAAAGCACCAACCCGCTAAGGGACCTCGTAGTAAGGCAGTAATGGTTAACGGTCACCGTTACCATTAACGGTGGCCGTTAACCATTACCGCCTTCCGTGTAATGAGGCCCTTTGTCTCATGCTTCATTAGAGTTGTAGTTAGGACTGAGCACATTTTTTAGAGGAGTTGAAACAGATAGTTGTAGGGAGATAAACAGTATTGACATGGTGACATGTCTGTGTTACTTAATATGGCACTAGCGGGGACTGACGTAGCAACCAAACTCTGTTGTGGGGATGTTCCCAATTGCATCGTTTTTAGACTGTACTCTGAATGATTGAGCAGGTGTGTGGGAACGTGTAGGTGACACTTCACTGTCTAAACAGGCATGACCGTCATACTGTAACAAGGACACACTATTGAGAAAACGTGGTGATAGAGTTGAGCTTGTCAAATTAGATCTATCTGACAAAACCTTTGCAGCAGACAATTCACTGTTTTTTAATAATCCAATATTTAGTAGTTGTTGCACAGCTGTGTCTTTGGGAACTGCAACATGACACAGAGACATCTGACAATTATTGTAGTGTCTCTCAATTATCCAGGTGAAGTAAACGAGGCAGGTTCTGAGGAAGGAATGCAGGTGGAATGAAGAACACTAGCCATCCATGCCAAAAGACGTAGGTTTTCCAACTTTTGTGACTGTAACTGTGAACAGCCAGTACTATGTTTAGGTGTAGTTGGTTTCCTCCAAACAGCTTTTACAATATATTTCTCTTTCTATACTTTTGTTTTGTTACTGTATCTTCTTCTAGTTCACACAACATTCTTTTATGTTTTCCAGCACTTCCCCGATTGCCAGATTCCATCAGTTGCTGCTTTTCCTCCATCACATTTTTGTTAAAGCTTGAATTCGTCCCTCTGCATCACCACAATAGGCTTTAATTATTTCTTCAAATGTTTTCTGTGTCTTAATACACGGTTTCTTGACATGAAAAAGGCAAGTTAAAACTTCAAAATGTGACTATCAATACAGCAGAAAAATCAGGAATCATGTATGCTATCTATATTTTAGAGAGACACTCTAGAGGATTTAGAGATGCTGTGAAAGAGTGGTGGGCGTTGTTCAGCACTCATCTGCTTGTGTAAAAAAAGGGAATGTCTCTGCATAGCGACGTCACATGCACCCTCTTCCCGAAACATAAAATAGATGGAAAATAAAGGTATACTTTGCTTACCTGCAGACTTTAAAAGCACTACTGCTTTGAAATCCTTTTCTTCACATATTTCTCTTCCACTTTCATCAAGACTCTCCACCAGTCATTTACAATTAACAATTAACTTCACCAAGAATTGACAATGGCTCACATTCCCCATCCTTTCTCATATGCATCCCTGACCCTCTGCACTGCACTGCACTAGCCTCTAACTAACCAAAACTCAGGACATCCTGTCCTCACTCTCCTCTACACCTCTCCCTTCTCCCTCACCCGCTTTCAGGCCTCTCTTAGCCACCCCCCTTCCCTCCTACTCTCTTCTTTCTCGCCCATATCATCGGATGAGGTCTCTAGACAAGTCTGCTCTATAAAAGTCTCTTCCACACAGGTATTCCCTGCTCCTCCAGAACTATCAAGGACAACAATGCCTCCCTTGCTGCAGCCTTGGCTGATTTCTGCAATCTCTACTTTGCCACTAGCTCCTTCCCGCTACTCCTCAAGTACTCCCTTGTGCAACCTCTTTTCAAATAGAATTCTGCTGACCCCTCCTGCCTGGCTAAATACCACCCTATCTCCATTACCCTCTTCCTGGGCAACTCTTCGAGAAACATGTCATCTCCCAGCTTATCCACGGTTCCATCTAATAATGTCGCCAAAAAAATCTCGCCATGCAAAAATATTGCCGAAAAATGGCTGTTTTTTGTGGCAACATTATTGCATGGAACATGCCCCTGTCCCCATATATCTGGTCACCCATATAATATCGCTACAACCTTTTCCCAGCGACATTATTTACGGCAACCATATATATGGGGATAATATTACCTGATACCTTATCCACCACATAAAATCTTTTTGGTTGACTCCATGACCACCAGTCCGGCTTTAGAACAGCGAGAGGCACGGAAACTGCTCTCCTGAACACCGTGAAAACTTGCTCTCAAATCACGATGCCAACTCTACATATTTATTTATTTATTTCAATTATTTATTTATGAATTTGTAAAGTGCACAAAGCCCAAAGGCAAATAGGCGCTAGAAAAAAACAAAGCTTAGGATATGGATACAACTTATGAGTCTTACATGACAAGGCATTGCGTAAAAAAATGCATAATAAACAGTTAACAGCCGTTTACAAATAGAGTTCAAGATTTACAGACACATTTACATATTGTAACATTTCCTGATTGTTTTGTATCCTGAGTCATTAGTATCCTAGACTAGGAAGTGAGGTATCTAGTGTTGTAGGTCAGATCTGACCAGTAGTCTTTTTGGATTTTTTCTAAATGATCAGAAGGAAGCATTGTTTCTTAGTTGGGGTGGTAGGGCATTCCTTAGTTTATGAGCTAGTGCTGGGAAGCTAGAGGCCCCCACTTTTTGTTTTCTGACTTTAGGGGTGATGAGCATATTCATGTATGGAGAGTGGGCTGGTCGATCAGACTTAGTTTTGCGGAATAGGTCACTAAGATGTTTGGGTGCCTTTTTTGCTATGTATTTTTGAGTAATTGTCAGGATTTTAAAATTAATCCTTTCGTCGACAGGGAGCCAGTGGATGTTTCTTCTTGTGGCTGATATATGGTTGTGTTTACGGATGTTTAGTGCGGCTCTGATGGTGTTGTTTTGTACTGTCTGCAATGTCTTGATGTTTCTGATGCTGGTTCCAGCAAAAAGGGAGTTACAATAATCAATTCTAGACAGTATCAGTGCCCTGGCCAAGGTGATGGAGTTTTCCATGGAGAGGAAGGGACGGCTAGGTCATATCAACTTAGCTGTGTAGGCTGCAGATGAGACAACTGCATTGACTTGTCTATTTAGGGTGAGGGAGGAGTTAATGTAGACTCTGAGGGGTTTTATTTCATTGACCACTGGTATGTGGTGGACATCGATGGTTAAAGATTTGTAGAGCTGGGGTAGGTTGCTAAGTTTCTTTTTGTTTCTAATGATGATAAGCTCAGTCTTATCATCATTGAGGTATAGTTTGTTGTGGGCCATCCAGGCTTGGATGGCAAGGTGGATTTTATTTAAATTGTTGGAGTCTGTGGAGTAACATCCTGAAATTGGTATAAGTATTTGGGTTTCATCCACATAATTTGTATACGTGATCCCCATATTGTCAAGTTTATCAAACAGGTGCTTGGTAAATACGTTGTTAAGTGTGGATGTGTCAGACCAAGGAAGCACTTGAAATGGAGCGACTTGCCTCGTCGTGTAGATGACAAAGTCTTCCAAATAATGTACCTGTCTGGCTATTTAGAAATAACAACCAGAATGGTCTATTACTGGCAAGACAGGAGACCGATGACCCAGGTGCCGTAGAAGTGTAGACACGGTATACAGGAGGACACACCACCAGCTGAAAACAAGGAAAGTATCAGACTTTGCATAGATAAGAAAGCCAATACAAAACAGCATACACGGAATACCACTAACCTGCTAGCTCAGGTAAGAAAGTTTTAACCGGCTGATAATGCTGGCACCTGCAGTCTAAGCAAAGAATACGGCAATGAATCATTTATCAATAAGCATCAACAGAATAACTAGGAGTCCCTAATTACACTCATAGTCTTGCCGTGTTGGACTCTTGTCCAGTGGTAACAAGGGTCCTGAGGGGCAGAGGAAGTTCTTAGCAAAACCTCAGTCGTGAGGCAGAAGACAAGCAAACAACCCACAACGTACACCTTTGGAAGTCTCTAGTCCGTGTACTTGTGAGGGACGAAAGCAAGGAAGTTCAAAAACCAAGACGGAACAAAATCTTTCAAGACGAGGTAGCAGCGTGGAAGCAATCCAAGGCAAAGTCCAATAACAATCCAATGTCGTGCAGGGAGCGAGCGATGCAGACCAAATCAGTATCCAAGGCAATATCCAATGTCAGGCCAATGTCGAGCAGGGAGTGGGCAGTGCAGACCAATTCAGAATCCAAGGCAAAATCAGGGACAATCCGTGGTCAAGAGGAGGAAGGCAGCCAGATCAAAGGCAAAATCCAAAGAGCAACCAAAGCAGTCCGAAGTCAAAACCGGGAGGACCAGAAAAAACTGTGATCAGGAAACAGGAATCAATGAATCAGAAAACAGGAAATCCGAATCCGAAACGCCACCGAAGAAAGTTCAGAAGCGCCAGTGATTGTACAGGGAGGAGCTTATGAAGACGGTATCACGTGACTTGGTTTGCGTGATACCGTCACAGCATGACGAGTGCTCCTGTAGTGTAGAGGACGCCAGCGTTGACAGGCTACCTTCCAGGCACAGCGCTGCATCCGGGGTAAGTGAAGTATTCGACTGCTAGGATACACCTTTGTTTTGCGCTGAAGGCTTTGATCGCGGATGCGCCGGTGAGCAACTGGCGACGCCGTACTTTCTTTCCCAGCTAACAGACTGGAAGGGCAGAGAGATCTAACAGTATCCTCCCCCAAAGAGGCCCTCACCCTTCGGGCAGACCAGAACTGGGACACTAGAGCTGGAGCATGTATATTACACACCGGTTCCCAGGTACGATCTTCCGGACCGTACCCCTTCCAATCTACTAGGTAAAACCGTCTACCTCTGCGTATCCGTGTGCCCAGAATAGCGTTCACTTCATATTCATCTGAACCATGAACTCTAATAGGAAGCGGGTGAGATGGAAGCCTGGTAGAAGGATGGCACGGTTTAACAAGAGAAACATGAAACACTGGATGGATTTTCCAGGAAGACAGGAGTTTCAACCGGACAGCCACCGGATTAATGACTTCTGAAATGATGTACGGCCCTACGAATTTAGGTGTTAGAGCCTTGCGACCTGGTATTCGCAGGTTACGCATAGACAACCACACCTTGGTACCTATTTTGTATTTCGGAGCCCGAGACCTATGAGTGTCCGCCGTTTCTTTAATTTTTGCTTGAGCTTGGAGTAAATATCGTCAAACCTTTCTGCGTGTTTCAGACAAATCCCTCACACAAGCCAGAGCTGCAGGGTTATTCAGTGGAAGCTCGAACTGTATAGGTAGGGCTCTAGGATTCATTCCATACATAGCAAAGAACGGAGAAACACCTGTCGCAGTATGCATAGAATCATTATAAGCGTATTCAGCAAAGGACAGAAGCGAGACCCAAGAACCTTGAAGCTGACTGATAAGGCAGAGTAGGTATTGTTCCATAGTCGTGTTTACGCGTTCAGTCTGCCCATCGGTTTGTGGGTGATATGCACTGGAGTATCTACCATCAATACCTAGGGTAGAGGTTAACGCTTGCCAAAAGAGAGAAGTGAATTGTGAACCCCGATCAGTAATGATGATTGATGGAAGACCAAAACGCCTGAATACATGCTTCAGAAACAGGCTCTCCAGAATAGGAGCTGTAGGGATTCCTTTGCAAGGAATGAACAAGGCCATCTTCGTGAGATAGTCAATGATAACCTATATTGTGTCATAGCCTTCCACCACCGGTAGTTCCACAACAAAGTCCATGGAAATCATGGTCCATGGCAGTTCGGGTATGGGCATAGGCCTTAACAAGCCTACTGGTTTGCCATGAAGGGTTTTGCACTGGGCGTAAATCGCACAGGTTGAGAAATGGTCTGCAACATCTTTTGCCATACATGGCCACCAACACCAACGTTTCAGTAAATCCAGAGTCTTCCGGACACCCGGATGGGCGGCAATAGACGAATCGTGGCACCATTGCATCGCCTGTTGTCTAGTAAGAATATCGGGTATATAGACCTTCCCATCTTTATAAGGGAGGGACTGCACTATCTCCAGCCCCAGAGTGGATATTTCCGTGGGAGATGTCTCCACCCAATCTCGAAGCTTGTCTTTAAAAAATGGTTGGAGGGTACAACCACATACCACCTGGTTAGGTAAAAGTGGAACCCCATCCATGTTACTGGGCTCAGGACTACCATGTTTACGAGAAAGTGCATCAGCTTTAGAATTGAGGGCTCCTGGGCGATACGAGATAGTGAAGTTAAACATTGAGAAAAACTCGTGCCAACGAGCATGCCGAGCTGTAGTACACTTAACGGACTGGAGTGCAAGCAGATTTCTGTGGTCGGTAAAAACCTGGACAGGTTCTGAGGTACCCTGCAAATGGTGCCTCCATACCATGAAAGCATCTCTTACTGCCAACAACTCTCGTTCTGTGATAGTGTAATTCCTTTCATATGAGGTGAGTTTCCTGGAGTGGTATGCAACCCCTTGAAGACCATTGGTCTCAGGGCATAATTGCGACAGTATCGCTCCAAGAGCAATACCGGAGCATCTGCTTCCACAATGTAAGGCTGTGCCGGATTGGGGTGCTGGAGTACAGGTCCAGTAGTAAATGCGGTCTTGAGATTTTCAAACGCCTTTTGAGCTTCCCCATTCCAGCGAAAAGGCTTTTTGGAACTGGTCAAAACCCTGAGGGGGGCAGCAATGGTTGAGAAATCCTTAATGAGAATTAGAAGTTAGAGAACCCCAGAAAGGACTGAAGCTCTTTCAAGGTCACAGGGGTCGGCCATTGTAACACTGCTGATTCCTTAGAGGGACTCATTTGCACCCCATGGTTGGTAATGTTGTAACCTAGGAACTCCACCTCCTGTACATGAAATATACACTTTTCCAATTTGGCGAACAAGTGGTTTTCTCTTAATCGCTGCAATACACTGGTTACATGTGAAATGTGTGTTTCCAGAGAGGGTGAATAGATCAAAATGTCATCCAGATAAACCACCAGATAATGGTCAAGCATATCATGGAATACTTAATTGATGAAATACTGAAAGGTAGCCGGGGCGTTGCACAGCCCAAAAGGCATCACTCAATACTCAAAAAGCCCATATTTGGTTTTGAACGCGGTCTTCCATTCATCTCCCTTTCGAATTCTCACTAGGTTATACGCTCCTCGCAAGTCCAGTTTAGTGAACACCACTGAACTTCTGAGTTGATCCAATAAGACAGAGATCAGCGGGAGTGGATATTGATTTCTTATGGTAACCGCATTCAGAGCCTGATAATCAATACAAGGGCGTAGGTCCCCCTCCCTTTTGGGGACAAACAATAAGGGAGAGGCTGCTGGGGACTTTGATGGGCGAATGAAACCATTTTCTCAGGATTTCTCAATATAGTGCTTTAGGAATAAATCTTCTTTGGGTGTCAGAGAGTATATTCGCCCAGATGGTATCTTTGCCCCAGGTACCAGTTCTATTGGACAATCATAAGTCCTGTGGGGTGGCAGAATGTCTGCTGCAACTTAATCAGAAACGTCCTTGTATTCCTGATATTCCCTTGGTAAAATTGTGTTGATAACAGCTCCCACAATGGAAGCGGTATCAAGCAAGGCGTGACTAGGTTTCGATGTGTCGGGAGTACTTTCCAAGCAGTTATTTTGGCAATGATCAGAAAGGAACATCACCTCCCCCGATTGCCAGTCAATTACGGGGTTATGTAACCGTAACCAAGACAGTCCCAATATGCACTTAAGCTGTGGAGCCGCAATGAGATCAAAAGTTATATTTTCGTTATGCCCAGAGCTAGTGGTCATTACCAATGTGGCTGTAAACTCTGTTACGGGACCAGAAACCAATGAAAACCCATCAACAGCACTCACGGTTTCAGGGAAAGGTTTAATCACAATAGGCAATTCCAACTCTCAAGCATAATTTTCGTCCATATAACAGCCGGTAGCCCCCGAGTCTAGGACAGCCAAGACCTCCTTTAGACCACCTGTGTCAGAAGAGAGGGTAGCCGAGAGGTAATATGGGGTGGAAGAATTAGAGTCCATGGAAGAAATGCCCAGCAGCTTGACCCCTTCTACTGCCGAGCTTTGGCGTTTCCCTGCTTCTTAGCTGGTTTCTTGGGACAAACACGCAGAAGATGATCTGAGGCCCCGCAATAGAAACACAATCCGTTCTTCTGCCTGTGTTCTCTCGTCTCAGCGGAGAGAGGTCCCTGTAATACACCTATTTTCAAAGGTTCCAAAGGACTAGGCGTAGGAAGGGGGGGTGAAAAGGACGTGGGAGGAACAGTTCGTTTTTACCCTTTTCTTTCCACTCGTCTTGAATCGATTTGTAACACCAAATTAAAAAGTTCAGGGAAGGTATTTGGCACAACCGGAACAGTGGCCAGGGTATCTTACAGGGGTTCCGAAAGGCCTTTGTAAAACAGTGATGCCTTCTTATCTTCAGGCCATCCGGTCTCTGCCACCAGTTGATTCAACTTGGCCAAATATGCAAGAAGAGACATCTCCCCTTGCTTGAAGCCCAGTAACTCTAGATCTGTAGCTTGAGTAGCATAACGTGTATCAAACACACGACTCATTGCATCTATCAAGGCGTCACAATTGTACAGCAAATGACTGCCATCCTCTAGCAATGGGTTAGCCCAGGTGGCCGCTGTACCACCCAAATGGGACATCAAAAAGGCGGCCTTAGTCGTAGAGTCAGGAATGGAAGCAGGTCTACAGAGGAAATGCAACCTGCATTGATTCAAAAAGGTCCTGTAGGATTTAGGATCTCCGTTGAATCGTTCTGGGGTCGCCAATGGGAACTGTGCCGTCATGTACACTGGCCCAGCCCCTGGTGCCGGTGGTCCTACACCTGAACCAGATGCCATGTCAGACGGTGGTAGTTGTGCGCCTGGGGATTGCATACCCGCTTGTAGCTCATCGATCCGTCGTTGGGTGACGGAATAGGCAGCAGTCATATCATTATGAAGGTCGGCCACTAATTGCAAAATAGTAGTCAAGGTCTCGTTCACATCCATATTTAAAGGCTTCTGAATCTGTCAGACCAAGGAAGCACTTGAAATGGAGCGACTTCCCTCGTTGTGTAGATGAAGAAGTCTTCCAAATAATGTACCTGTCTGGCTATTTAGAAATATCAACCAGAATGGTCTATTACTGGAAAGACAGGAGACCGATGACCCAGGCGCCGTAGAAGTGTAGACACGGTATACAGGAGGACACACCACCAGCTGAAAACAAGGCAAGTATCAGACTTTGCATAGACAAGAAAGCCAATACAAAACATCATACACGGAATACCACTAACCTGCTAACTCAGGTAAGAAAGTTTTAACCGGCTGGTAATGCTGGCACCTGCAGTCTAAGCAAAGAATACGGCAATGAATCACTTATCAATAAGCATCAACAGAATAACTAGGAGTCCCTAATTACACTCATAGTCTTACCGTGTTGGACTCCTGTCCAGTGGTAACAAGGGTCCGGAGGGGCAGAGGACGTTCGTAGCAAAATCTCAGTCGTGAAGCAGAAGGCAAGCAAACAACCCACAACGTACACCTTTGGAAGTCTCTAGTCCGTGTACTTGTGAGGGACGAAAGCAAGGAAGTTAAAAAACCAAGACGGAACAAAATCTCTCAAGGCGAGGTAGCAGCGTGGAAGCAATCCAAGGCAAAGTCCAATAACAATCCAATGTCGTGCAGGGAGCGAGCGATGCAGACCAACTCAGTATCCAAGGCAATATCCAATGTCAGGCCGATGTCGAGCAGGGAGCGGGCAGTGCAGACCAATTCAGAATCCAAGGCAAAATCAGGGACAGTCCGTGGTCAAGAGGAGGAAGGCAACCAGATCAAATGCAAATTCCAAAGAGTAACCAAAGCAGTCCGAAGTCAAAACCGGGAGGACCAGAAAAAACTGTGATCAGGAAACAGGAATCAATGAATCAGAAAACAGGAATTCTGAATCCGAAACGCCACCGAAGAAAGTTCAGAAGCGCCGGTGATTGTACAGGGAGGAGCTTATGAAGACGGTATCACGTGACTTGGTTTGCGTGATACCGTCACAGCAGGACGAGTGCTCCTGTAGTGTAGAGGACGCCAGCGTTGCCAGGCTACCTTCCAGGCACCGCGCTGCATCCGGGGTAAGTGAAGTATTCGACTGCTAGGATACACTTTTGTTTTGCGCTGAAGGCTTTGATCGCGGATGCGCCGGTGAGCAACTGGCGACGCTGTGCTTTCTTTCCCAGCTAACAGACTGGAAGTGCAGAGAGATCTAACAGGATGACACACAAGAACCTTGAGGTACACCGCAGGTCACAGGAACAGTGTAGGCTGCTGCCGTATCTGAGAAGACCCTCATTGTTCGGTTAGACAGGAAGGATTTAATCCATTTAATTGATTCAGGGAAGAATTGGGCTGCAGTCTCTAGGTGTTGGCAAAGGATGTCATGGTTGACTAAGTCAAACACTGATGATAGGTCCAACAGCAAGAGGATACAAAGATCTCCTTTGTCCATGTAGTGGTCCATTTGTGTTTTCAGGTCTAGCAAAGCCGTTTCTCTGCCATGGCCGGGCCTGAAACCAGATTGTCTTAAGCCTAATAAGTGCTTGTCTACCAGGAATTTTTGGATATGCAGATAGGCTGCACGATCAAGTTTTTTAAGTAAAAAGGGGACTGTGGTAATAGGATGGAAATTGGTGGGAATGTTAGGATCTAGGGTGAGTTTTTTGAGTAGCGGTAGAACCCACACTGATTTAAGATCATTGGGGACTGAATTAGATGTGAATGAGTTGTCAATAAGGATGGTAATAAAGGGTCAACATATAAATAAGAGACAGAGCTAAATGTACAGGTGTTGTGAATCTAGAAGAACTAGGTTTTTCTTTGAAACTGTTTTCTCCTGATGAATGTTCGTTATTTGTGTTTATGAACAGAAAAATGTCGAAACAGCTCTCTGGACTGAAAACAGAGACATTATAAAATGGCATATTAATCCAAATGGATTCTGATACACAACAGGTTGTCCGAGGTGTACATTGTTTTTTTATTGAATCAGTTCTAGCTAGCATGTATTGCCTATTACGTATCCCTATGTTTTTTCTGTGAAGTTTTGTAATTTTTTGTATTGTGGACCGCTGAATTTAATCGTGTTTTTTAACCTTGCTGATTTATTATTAAAAATGGTGTGGTAATTTTTTTGATGCGTCGGGTCCCCTCTTCTGGTCATATTCTCTTGTGATCAGCACCTGTACATTTAGCTATGTCTCTTATTTATATGTTGATACAGATCCACCCGGATTTAGACAGAGTAGACCCTGCCAACTTTTAGTTGGACAGCTGCCTACAGGGTTTCCTCCCTGATACAATGGTAATAAAGGGTGCCAATTTGGCAGCTCAGTCTTTTACCAAGGTAGCAGGGAAAATATCGACTTTACTTCTCGAGGGCTTTAAACTTTTGATGATGTTGATTGTATTGGTAGTTGTAAGTGGGGAGAAAGTGAATTTATTTACCTCAGTAATATCTGAGGGGGTAAGTGTGGTCGATGGGGTTAGATTAGGCTTGATTTTTGTTTTTTTGTTCTATTTTTTTGTTGTAGCAGTAGGATTTTGTCAGCCAGGGCATTCTGAATATAGTGCACCATAGTTCATCCTTGATTGTATGGTCGAGGGTAGGTGCTGGGGACTCTAGTTCATGTATAATGGTAAATAACGCTCTAGAATTAGATTGGGTCTTAGATATTCTTTGATTGTAGACTTTCCTTTTAGATTTAATAATTTCATTCTTATAGTTGTTAGCTAATGATTGGAATTTACTTTTATTTGCATGAGTAGACAATTTGAGCCATTTGTTTTCAGTTGATCTTTTTAGGGCATGCAGTGCTTTAAGTTCAGTGGGGAATCACCCGTTGTTATGTGCTGGTGGTCTTTTAAAAAAATATTTTTGCGGGGCAATTTTTTCAATGGCTGCCAGTATAATTTCATTTTATTGGTTGACCAATGTTGATGGGTTGTTGTCCAAAAGCGATGGATCCAGGACTGTAGTAAGTAATGGTAGCATGTTAACTTTTTCACAAACTTTTTAAAAATTAAAATTAAAACCGAATCCACAGCCTTTAGCAGTATAGGTAATAAATCATACAACTAGTAAGCTTTACTAATGGGACAGAGGCACTCCACCAGAAGAATTTTAGAAGCAAAGCAATAAGGGTTTGCATCCTGGGTATGGCAATGCTTCACAAAAATAGCAAGATAGGGGCTGATCGATCAAGGCACCCTGAGTTCACAGAACAAGCAGCTACAATAAGGTGCTTACTCAAATGATCACTGCTGCTGCTACCTCTGTGACCACCAGCTGCCCAGATAATAATCTAATGTTTACCCCTCCCTTCTGGGTCTTATCTGGTGCCTTCTTGAGGACAGCAGACTTTACGCTGCTCACATTAGCACCTGAAATAATGTATGTGTTCTTGCTCATGCCACGCAATGGCCCGTCTGCCCTTCCCTGTAGAGGGGTATCTGCTGGTCTGACCTTTGTCTCTAGGGGCCAAAGGACAGTCCCAGGAGGACACCTCTCATGGCAGGGCATCGGCTTTGATGCAATGTTGGTTGCCACTGTAAGAAAGGCATGGTATGAAACAGTGAAGACAGACAAAAGTGATCACATTTCAAGGGTGTTTATTAAACTTCAGTGACTTGTTTGAAAGCCTATCTAAGCCTAAATCTAAAGATGGGAGCAAATTATGACCATCAAATAATAATAACGCAGTCCTACTGGAGTCTTGTCAAAATTAAAGGGCCTATACTAATAAACCTATTGCCAATCCTTCTAAATACACAAGGGTGTGGGACAATTGTCTATTGAAAAAGAAAAGTGTTCAAGAACTAATATGTCAGGTACAGTTGAGCAGTTAGCTTCCCTTCCCACGTTTTCAGCACGGGACAAGGCTGCACATTCTAGCTTCGCACACACTCTGGCTTCTCTGCAGCGAGGATACAGTTCCAAGCAAAGATATCAAGGCTTTCTGCCAAAGCATATTGTGCAATAACAGTCTCTTACTGCAAAGGACCTGTCGTAACAAATAAACATAAAAATTCCACTCTTATCTGGATTTCCACATGTATAAGTTCTTGCTTGCAGCATTTGTCATGGATCTCTCTCCTTCAGTCTTGGACCCCCTTTTTACAACAATGTTTGCACTTGGTCTCCCTCGTTCGGGCTTGGACCATGGATCTCCCTCATTCAGCCTGGATCTCTTTTCCACAATATTCACCTTTTGGTCTACCTCGTTCGGGTTCGGACCATGTAGTCTCACTTTCTATGGTCGACGGTTTCCTCTTGATATCAAAATCAAAAACTTTTGAATGTGCGATGGGCTTTGCTTAAACCATTGCAGGACCACTTCCATTAATGTGTACAATGTTCTGATCAATCTTCTACTTTTATTTCTACCACTTCTTGGCAGGATAGCTTACAGAGACCTTTGATTTAGCACATTCTCAGTGCCAGACCGCTCTGTCACCGGTATTGTATTTTTCCTTCTCAAGTTCAAACATTCATAAGTCATTTAGCTTTACTCTCATCTTTCATCACATGTGTTTAACAATGTTCGTTCCAGCACTCTTTATTCAATGTTGCCACTTGCAACCTTGAATTCAACACAGACCGGTCTTGCATCGGTTTCCCCAATTTACGAGCTGTGTTGATCTTTCTGGCACTTCTTTGTTCTTGAAGCCAAGGATGATACCACGGCAGCTGCAGCTCCTTCCTGCCTTGGTCAGTTATTCAGAAGGGCCTTCAGTATCTCAGACACACAATGCATGATTCATCAGTCTGGTTTCCTGGCCTTATGCTTTCTGATTAAAAGGTTTCTTGAAAGTAGTGATTTCTTGCTGAAAAGGTCACAGATATTTCCCTGCTTGTGAACCCTTCTTGGTTTGCCATCTTTCTCCCCTCGTTCAGCTGCTGACTCAGAAAATGCTGTTCCTTCATGTGCTTAGCCCCACTCAGAGAAGGTTCTTGTGCTCTGCCTCTAATCCGTGTGAGGAAGTTTAGTGGAAGTCAGGTGCGAGTGATTGGCAGTAATTGCCTGACTTCACCTGACCATAGTAGCGAGACTTGTCAGGTATACTGCTCGGGTGCGAGTCTGTTTTCTTCCAGTGCAGGCTGTCCGTGTGGTGGTGTTTGTCAAGGGAAAGGGGGGGTAAAGTTCCCATATATCCGACATGGTAGGATAGGGTAAGAGTGTTGCAGGGGGAGGGATACTGCATCATGCCATCTGGTGTCCCACTCCCACTCCCTGAAGATCCCTCTCCTAGGTGATCCTCCCGCAATGGTCCATCCCCAGCGTCTGGATCCATAGCCGATGGCAGTGCCCTGGCCACCTGAGAGAAAGATCCACTGGGACTAGTGGTTGAGACACCTTCTGGTTTCTCACACCACCCAAGTTCACCTTTCATCACCTTTCCTTATTTACTGTCACAGCCCATCCACGCCCCTGTTTCAATCATATGAAAATCCTCAGATAATAAGGGGTGACTAGGATCTGAACGTTGAAGGATGAGGGACCCATAATAATAATTGGTAAAGTCAATCATTTGTATGTCATTTTGCTAATAGCTGCTCAGTCACATATCTATCAAAATGAATCATGAAATGTATAATTCTTGCAGTGATGTGATACATTAGCAACCCACCTATAACTTGGGACCTCATTGCTATCATGCTCAAAGAGAAAGATGTATTGAGGGGGAGGAGAGAAAGAGAGAAAGAGAGAGAGTAGGGAGAGAGAGAGAGAGAGAGAGAGAAAGACTGAGAACGATAGAGTGAAATAGAGAGAGAGAAAGAGAAAGAGGTAGCTTACACAAACAATAAATCTGACTTGCTGGCAGCCAAATTTGCAAAAAATATCTGCCCTAAACTTCTCTGGCCGTGCTGCACTGGGGAGTGCTGGGCCATAGATCACTTCTGTTTGGGGGAAGGAAGCCGGCGATAGGGATGTTAATTACCTGCCACGTAGGAACACACACAAAGACCTGCTGTGGCTGCTAGCAAAACCAAATAGGAAGAAAAAAGTCACTGGCAGTTAAATATACGTGCTGGTGCATTGCATGGAGTCCTCCTTCCTTCAGGATTCTCTTCGTAAGCAAGTAGGCGTCCTACGTGAAAAACATACATATTTCATGACGCCTTAAAGGCATTTCAAAAAGTGTCAGCACACTTTTAAACAAACACACATTGCTCTCGGGTCTCATAGGGACTATAAATATGTGTTTCTATTGATAATGAAAGGAACATAATGCCTCCCTTTACCAAAACCTCCTTTTCAGTTTCCAGGCAGCATCAGCTGAGTGTCATATTCCAGCTCTTGTAATGAATTTTAAATGCATTTCTTTTTTGGTCCATTGAAAAATGATCTGATTTGTAATGCATGTAGCAACTTGACTAGTGGGTGCATGTCTGCAGCTGCATGTGATTTTTTTGTTTTCATGTGTGTTTTTATTTCAAAAAAGGTTAGCGTGGATTTTTCACCCAATAGTCTTAAGCTTTACCTATTTACCACATTGAGGATGGCAAAGGATTCTCACTTAGTGGGTGCATGCTACATTTAGGCCTCTGGCTTTCACTTTATCCCATCATAGTCTCAAGCTTTTCCCTTGGGATTCATAGGGTGCTGGGTGTCTGCTTTTGACTGTAATGGCAAAGGATTCTCTGTTTAGGCCTCTGGCTTCTACGTTCAGCCAACATATTCTCAAGCTTTACACTTGTCCTGTTGGACATTGTGCGTTTCCCCATTTTCTGACTGGCTACTTCTCATTAGGATTGTTTACTGATCTCAAAGTGACTATCATGTTATCTTAATTATTTGATAGCTTTTAATTGTTTGTATAATCTCGTTAGGGTATTTCTGTCAGCTGACACAGCCATACAGTGGAAGTGGATGAAAGGTGCCCTAGAGGAAAAAGGAAAGAAACACAGATCTTACAAAAAATTGATTTCAGAGGTAAAATATATTAGTGCTCAATGCAACCCTACTGATGAAAGGCAGACTGGAAGCTTTTACTCCCAAAAAAGAAATCATTCCTAAAAACAAGCAAATATTCCTAAAACAAAAACGATGGAAAGTACTCAAACACACACTTCTGTTTTCAACTTGGTTCCTAAGCACCAGATTATCTCTAAAGTTGGTAAATTAAGTCTGATTTATTCACATGTCATTTGGTTTCTATACCCTGTGTATGCATACTTCACACTCACTGGCTTTTAAAGCAAGACCTGTATGACAATTATGTATTTGTAACACTGTTTGTATTATGTTTGGCTGCAGTCGGAACATGTCATTGAAGAAACGGATGATTCAAACACTCTATGTGGAACATCCCAGAGGGCGACTAAGACCATTCCAAGACTTTTAACAGGGCAGATAACCTTTTCTTCCAAGGTACATTATAAACCATTCCAAATGTATGTTATAGTATTTTTGCTTGTATGATAGATGTTCTGCAACTGTGTTGCACATAACCACAAAACACTGTTATTGCTACATTTGGTTAAAGAATTCACTCGACACAAACATTTATTGGTAGTCCGTAACACTTTGGAGAGTTTACTCCTTTGATCATTTACAGTGAATGATATTCTGAATGGATAACTAGTTTAAACTTATTCCAATTGATTCTCATACAAGTAACACAAGTTTACTATTTCTATTTGTAACTATGCACAACGCAATTTGTACTAGTTTACTAATTGAAGTAATTCATTTGACCGGGGAGTGCCATGATATTGTCTTGCATTGTATATCCTCCTACTGCATACTGTGCAGAGCAGCACACCCACATTGAAGAGAATATCATTCGTAGAAGAATACACATGGCTTCCATTAGTGTGTCTGAGGAATTAGATGAGAATGACAGCACAACCATAGCAGATTATACACCACCAGCATATGAAGACATGACTGACACTATGTGGAATGATGGGTGAAGTGAATGGACACGTTGATGATTGTGCTCATGATGCTGAGCATATTTCTGGTTTTCAGTTACTTGCCAATCAATTTGGATACACCATTCAAAATTAATATGAAGAAATTCAAGAACAAGCTGATGAAATACTGCCCTCAGATGAAAAATAACCTATTCTTGAATGGTGAAACAGGTGTTTGGGTGTGGTTGTTCTATTGGTTTATTGCTTTATGATTTGTTTGTGTGTGAGTGATGAAGCTAGATGCTTAATCTTATTTACTTACTTCTACTACCCAGCTACAGAATTATACAATGTATCGTCTTCACAAATACGTAAAGATGTTTGTTAAAGGCCCCACTATTAATTACTACTCTGCCACTTGCTATACACTTATTGACAGGAATATGTAAACTATCCCTAATAGAAATTGTTTAAAAGATTTAACACCAAGCAATTCTGTCTCCTATTTTATCCAACATGGTCACAAAATGAGAGAAACCATTGATTTCATCACTAAATGCAGAAATAAAAAAATGAAATGAAAGATGTTTATGATGGGGAACTTTATTTATATTTGTTTGGGAGGGGCTTTCTAAAAGACCCACACAGACTTTCCTTTGCTATGGACACTGATGATGTTCCTGTATTTAAAAGTTCCAAAGTATCAATGTGGCCAGTGTACTTAATTGTTAATGAGCTGTCAATTTCACAAAGGAAAACTTGAGTAGATTTATTACTTTATGGCATATGGATGTCCTCAAAAAAGCCATGAATATAGTATTTCCTAAAGCCATTGCATGCTGATATTGCACACTGAAAGCTGGCGTTATATTTAATGACCAAAACAATTCCAGCTTCACATGCTATGCTACACTTCTCACAGTTACCTGTGATTTACCTGCATGCTGTCTAGTGTCAAATAGCACAGAGTACAATTGAATGTTTGGGAGCTGGCATTGACTTCAAGAGGGTGAAAGCACTGTTTTGGAGCAAAGGGCACTGTCATGTATTTCCTTATAATGATGAAGACCATAAAGGACCACCAAGGACACTTGATACAATAAAGGATGATGTAGAGCATTTTATAGACAACATTGAGACTGGGCAGTCTAGTCACACTGTAAGAGGAATTATGTTCCTGAAGTACTTTTGTGTAACCAAAGGATTTGTCATTGATTAGGTGTATGGCGTATGTAGAGGTATTATGCAATTATTGCTGACAGTCTGGTTTACAAAAGATTACAAGCCTTGTTCATATTCCTATTATGAAAAGGTAACAATAGTAAATGGTTATTTTTGCAAAGTATAAAACCGACTTTAGAAGTAAGTAGAGTACCGAAGTCTATCTATGAACCATTGTACTGGAAGCCTTCCGAATTTAGAAACGGTCGACTTTTTAGGGGACTGACAGTCTTAAAAATGTTTCTAGATAAGCCACACTACTTGCATTTTGGTATTCTTTCTAAAGTGATCCACAAACTTTTAAGTGAAAACATTCCCCAGGAAGATTTAAATGTAGCTAGACAATGTTTATTTCTATTTGTACAACTCTTCACAGAGTTATATTAAAAACAAATTATGACCATGAATGTTCATCAGATAGTAGATTTAGTAGACAGTGTTCGAGCAACAGGTCTTATATATACAGCTAATTGTTTTGTTTTAGAAGATCTCACTGGCTTCATTTTACAGCATGTTCATGGTACTACAAATGTAAAAAGCACAGATTCTAGATGCCATACATATGATACAGGTGATCCCAGTAGTTAAATAAACATATTTTTTAAGTGGTAGTCATGAAGCAGAGTTCTACCAAAGTATTATGATCATACATAATAAAAATAAGTATGCGAACATTGAAAATGGGGTTTACAGTGTTGGTTTTACACATGCTTACAGTTTATCCAAAGATTAATGTGTAGCAGTGAATCAGATTGGCCACATCACACACTGTGGCATTGTATCATGTAACAAGATATTTATTGAGAAAAATAATCTTCTTGTTTACAGTTCAAATTACACTTGTATCCAGAGGCGATATCAAAGTGTGATCAAATATGTGAAGGAGGGTGGATTGCATGCATATGGTATGGTCAGAAGATGTATGCAGTGTAGACAAGCAGATGTGTTTACTAATTTAGCACTCCTCATGCCACTTGTCTGTCAGTTTTATGTTATGAAAGACCCAGTATTTTTATTTATAGCAGTTATATAATAAATGCTATAAAGAAAAATTATAATAGTAGAAGATAAATACATATTAGTCATCCAGATAATAGTACTACAAAGGTATGTTTTTTCATCTAAGTTGAAAATAAAACATTTGAATCTGAAATTCCAAATTGCTTTGAATTGGATAGAACAGAATTGATTTCCTACATTCAAATTCATGCTGGATGTCTATCTTTGGTCTTCTGGTAATCCCTGAGAAACACTTAGCTTACTTTTTGTAGCTAAAGGGGGCTACTTTTACAAATGTATACACAACTTTAACTGCAATGGGTTCATTGTTTCTAAAGGCCAATGGGACCACTTTCATATTTAGCACCTTGGATCCCTAACACTAAACTGGGAATTCCTAAACGGCTGTCTTAACTTGACTGTTGGATGGGTTCTCTAGATTATCTGGTTGTTCACAACTTGTTTAATCCCTTCCTCCATTAAGTGTTACTAGTATTTTTACAGTGTCTTTCCCTTACTTTTTCCCTCGGGCCAAATATAAGTTTGGGGACATCTGTGTCCTGATTTTTTGAGCCAGTGAATTCATCTTAAATGTCCTATGTCAAAATCTTATACTCATCTTTGCGTGTGGTGTGCATACCTGCATTTTCCTTTTAGGTACAAGGGAAGGGCCTTGTTAGACTACTTTGTGTCAGGATGTTATGACTAGTTTCAATATCATTACTATGAAGACCTTGTGGACCATCCATTTAGTGTAAATGTTCTGGAGACCCTATGTGTGCACCTGTATATAGTGTGTTTTCATGTGAAATAAAGTACTCACCTGTAATGTAGAGATTCATTTATATCTAAACGTTTATAGAAAAGACTATATTTTTAACCAAGATATATTGCGTGGACAATATTTTCTTATGTACTTGTGGTGGTTGACTTTTACTTTTGGTGAGTCAGTTTGAATTAAGGATCTTTACTTATGGTTGTCAGCAGAATAGAGGACACACCTGATTTACTTCTGAGGAGCTTTAATGTAATCGCTATCAGGGGCTTACAATCACTTTGGTGTATTTTATAACATTTCATTTTCAAACATTGTACCTTATTTTGGTTGCAGACACACGTGAACATACACCTCACTCATCACACACAAGTCAAAGACGGGAAATCCATCAGTGTTGTTCATTTCTACTTTGATCATCTTTCTAATGTACATAGACGGGGCAGTGAATTTAGAATATGACAAAGTTCATTAGCAGATTTTCAAGCGTCACTTTTTATGTCAAGTGAACATTTTTTACGTAATTTGAACTGAAGTAATACAATTGTTGAAATCATTGACAGAATAGTGCTATGTATTATTAGTTTGATTATATTTCCTGTTTGTTTATAGAACTTTGGTTGGGCATGCTTCTGTTAAGACGGATTTCTGAACTCTGTCCTGGTGGCGCAGAAGTTCAGAAGGCCAACCTAATTACTTGGAACAGGGTAACCTCTGGACAAGCCAGACCAATCAAGGTAGCGATCGCGGCGGTCAAGACTAGGTCTCAAGAGGGGTGAGGGTGACTGAAAGCCCGCAATGAGCACACAAAGCAAGAGCGCTTACAAACTACTCCAAACAGTTGTTATATCAAAAATATATACACATTTATTTTAAGGCCTTTAAAACAATGCCCGTAGCGAGAAAATCACAATATCACAATATTAAACCAACACATACCATATCAACACAATATATATACAAATACACAGTCGCAAGCGTTTAAAGCACGAAATATGTACTCCACCTGAAAGGAAAGGAAAACAGGCAGTGCGATAACGCTTTAGACTCAGTTCGCCTTCAGAGGCACCTAACTAGATGGAAGTCCGAGCCCTGCGAAGAGTGGAGCCTTGTGCTCAAAGTACCTGCCACGCCGGTGCCAACGGGCAAAAGGGGAAGCTCTTCGGAGGAAGTCAGGCAGTTCGGGTTAGTGCACAGCAGAAGGAGAACAGGTTCCACAACTCAAGCGCAGCCTCCACAGCGAGCAGAAGCAGAGCGCGAGTACGGCAAAAGGGTGCTGTTTTTACACAGCAGGGAAAAGCAATGGGATACTGCAGGAGGGCGACCAGATCCTAGCTAAACTACTCACCGGTCCCCGAAGCAAGCAGACCCAGGCTTCTCCACGTTAGTTTCAGCAGCTGGCAGGTTCAGACGAGCAGGGAACGCCTCGTAGTCGTGTAGAGCAAAAAGACGTCCCAATCGACGAAACCAGCACAGTTTGTTGCTGCAGCAGGACAACGGAGCGGCCGTGTGTATTCAAGCCAAATGTACACTCCTCCCTTCAGACTTGGGAACGCCAAGTGTACGAAGCGTGGGAGAGTGACCAGGACTCGAAATACAACACAACCTGGCGGCAGTTACAGAGCAGGACTCCCTTGTAAGCTGGTCAGTCCACTGGATGGCCCAGAGACACTTCCGAAGGCTTACTTGGCAGGAGAGGATGAAGTCGCCGGGAATAGCTGTTCCTGCTATTCCAAAGGTCGAAGCACCAGTACAGGCCTTCTGGTTCGATCCAAGGAGGAAAGGGCTTCACAGGACGACAGCAGTGCAAAGGAGGATTCCTTCCGCGGGTCACCAGCGATTCCTCGGTCCAGCCTCTTGGTTGCAGGATACTTGGCTCCTGTATTCCTTCGTTCGTGAGAACTCAGGAGATCGACATGGTAGTGGTGTTTCCAGCCCCCTCTTATCCACGGTTCCCTTCACGCCAAAACGGAGGGGAGCCAATGGGAGATCCGCTCATCAACCCACATACCATACATGGACCAATCACGGACCACGGTGGTCCCAGGCATTCACACCACCCTAGACTCTCTGGCACCCAGGATGTGTATTGGGACCAGACATCCCAGCCCACACCCTGGAGGCACACAAACGACATGTAGAAGCCCGCAAAAGCAACCACGTTTCGCGGGAAAGTACATGCCCAAATAAGGAAGGCCCCGGGTCGCCCGACCTGGGGAAGGTGAAGGGAGCAAGACGGTCAGTGGACAGGACAAAGGAGCCTCGTGGACTGGCCATTTTGGGAGCCAGGCCACCATTTTGGGTTCAGTGCAAAAAACGTGCTCAGAACACCAAAAGGAGCTCAAAATAAACAAAACGATCGCTGCCACCATTCCAGTCCCTGAATGACTTGCACCGATCAAAATACCATCCTAAAAGAGTATCTAGGGCCTGTAGAAGGCTAGAGACCCAAGAGAGCTGTAATTTAGCTTACAGTGCCCTCTTGTGTCATGTTGCACTAAAGCCGCAACACGATAAAAGAAACTACGGGAAACAGCGTTCCCCGGTACTGACTGTCTTAAGGGCATGTCAGTTTCCCCGTAAGAAAGGAGCGAAAGCCCAGAGGAGTGCGGCAGAAGGCTGCACTTCTCTGGCAAAGTCAAGAACAAGGTGAAAACAACAGCAAAAAGTTTAGGGGTTGCCACATGGAAGGAAAATTACCTGCAATCATGAAATCTTTCCTAACAGCTTCCATTTGGATTCATTGAAGTAATCCTGTTTCATGTTCTTATTTTACCACCTCACATTGCCTTCTGGAAGAGTATAGATTTCCCTTGGCAGCCTCATTCACCTATATGATTGGGATCACTGCTCTTTCCTAGTAGTGTGGTGGCAGAGTATGCATTTTAGACAGTACTCCTCCCTGTACTCCTGCATCCCAATATTACATCATAGGCTCTAATGTAAAGTGAGTGTAGTGATTTCTGTATAATTCATGATCAGTTGCATGGCAGGATATACGAATATGTGTCTTCAAACACATGGATTTGTTTTGGCCGGGTGCATGAACTAATTAAAATGATTCATTTTTACTACAGAATTACTTAGTGGCGCATTCCCCTACATATGCGTTAGTCACTTATTACTGAAAGAAAACTATTTTTGTGGCATGTATGCTTTTTAAGTGTGTGTCCTGGTGAATGGTTTAACACTTTTACATTGGGTGCTCCAATTTAAATGACAATATCCTTGTTATGTTATGTTTTTTTTTACATACAATTAAATATAATGACAAAAGGATGTGCTTAGCAAAGTATTCTAAAATCATTCAGCACTAGTGCAACTAAGCTAAAAGCTGAATGACACTCATTATATGTCTGCACATCCTACAAACTCTTTGATGCTCTGAAATAATCACTATGTCATCCCCAAATCTTCAAGAACAAACATGTTTCATGGCAAAGCTCTTGTAGTAATCAGCAGATCATCCCAGGGTCCCCTAATCATGAGGGGCAAACATGCAATCTCTTGAAGTAATCAACAAGTCATCCTAAATTAATCAGGGTCAATAGGTTTTCTAAAATAGGAAGGATGGTGACATAATCAGCAAGTCATCCTAAGGTCACCCCCAAAATCAGCACCCACCATTCTGAGACATTTGCAGATGACTTTAACAGCGTGATAACTTCTGATGATCTGGGAATGACTTCTAAAGTAGTTCAATGATCATCAGGTGACTCCAGGATGGGCTCTAAAGTCATCCTTTTAGACCAGTGAAGGTAAACAGCTGAGGGTGAAAGAGCGGAGAGGGACAGCAGCCTGCCTGAAATAAAGAATGAGAGCATAGTGAAGAAATGAGGAGATGTACATGCTGCTACCATCTGTGGACAGCTGCAGGCAGCTCAGGGATTTAGCCCAGACATTGCCAGTGTGTTGCCCCGGGCTGGATGTTAAGTAGGACCGGGTCACAGGGGTAGGGTGGTGAGGGGGCATGGCTAATGCCATTGGAGAGGGTGCCATTCAGCTCAGCAGGCAGCAATGCTGGAATGCATCCAAATCTTTGTGACAACAAAAACTACCCTGAAAACAAGTAGGTGGTCCCGGGAAGGTGGAAAAGGGTGCTGCCAGGATTGGGAGATCAAACACTAGTCTTCAAACAAGGCACTCACACCCTGGCAACCTCCACACCTGGCTGCAGACAGCACAGAGACGTAACCCAGACCTTGCTGGAGCTTTGCCTCAGGTCGCATATTAAGTAGGTTTGTGTCACAGTTGGAGGGCAGGGAGAGGGTGTGGCCATTGCTATGAAGTGGGTGGGAGGTGGCAGGTGTAATGCTGTTCAGCTCGGCTCAGCATTGAGCAATGCTGGGAAGTGTCCAAATCCTTGCGACAAAATGATTAAACACCAAAACCAACCCATGACCTCTAGGGAGCAATGGGCACTGTCTGTGCTCCTTGGCCCAGATTATCAAAGCTGTGCACTGGTGCTAAATAGGGAGCGAATGCTTTGAAAATACAAAAGGGAACAAACAGATTTTGTCACAGTACATATTTTCTAAAAACGTTTGCACGCAGGCAAAAAAGAGTCATGCAGTTTTTTTGTAATATTCTGCATAACAAACCACAAAAATTGTCTACTACTTTCCCTTTCATGTAACAGCTTGCTCCAATTTCCCCCTGGTTTAAAACATTTTAAATAATACCAATTGGGGACAGACCTGTTTGCGCCATTGTCTATTAACAAAGCAGCAACATTGTTGCTAAATTAATTTGCTGTGCTTTGTTTCACAAGTGCAAATATTTGATCATTTGGCCCCAGGTGATCCGATGTAAGCATACGAGCAAGGGATTCCCGTAATCTCTACCACACACCTTCCTCTTTGCAGGGCTTACTGCCAGAACCTAGTAGTGTCTTCATCGATTTCATAAGGTTGATTCAGAAAGACTGCCAACGATTTGAGTAAATGAAACTGTTATTTTTGTTTGTCAATTAGTGCAGTTTACTGTCGTGAAAGTTTCACATCTAATTTGGTAGCTTAGGTACTTATTTCCTTATGTGAATTGTGACCTCAATGTATATAACATGTGCAATCTTTCACAACTCGAACTGTTTATTTTCTTATGGAACTTTTTGCATTTGGTAGTATTAAAAGAGGAGTATATTTATTTGAAAAACATCACTCCATGTTTTGGTCATCGATAGTCCCAATTTGTTATCCATCCACTTAAAGATCACACAGCTTTTTGAATTACGTGTTACAGAGACACAAAGGCATCATCATTACCATGACCTGCTCACCACAATCCTCGAGCACTTATTGTTGGCTGACACGGGGGTTTATATGGAAGTACTCATTCCATCACTCCGGCTTAGACAAGGTGATTACATGCTTGCTATTCAGAAATTCCATTTGATCCCAAAGTCAATTTTTATTGACAAAGCAAAACCGAAGGAATCAGATGCTGCATGTGTCAAATGTTTACATCCCTCACTCGAAATTGTTTCAGGATTAGAGTCATGAAATGCGTTCTGAAAAGGATTTTATCACGAAAAACTTGTAACGTTAGTGTGTTAACAGATCTTTGTGTTAACTGGTATGACCAATGGGCAGAAGCGATTAAAAGGACTTTGGCAAAAATGAGAAAAAAATCACTTATTGTGGAAATCAATTAATAATATATTCAGTAAAATAACTAAAGAAATGTACAAGTCCTTACAATTGAACCCTCATGTATATTGTTATGTTAAGAGGTCACTACAAAAGAATAATTCACATCAGGAGATCTAAGTGTGTATATAATTGTTAAAGTCTTTATGGAAAAATGTTCATGTCTGTGGTAAGCAAAGCTTGGTATTGGATGGCCTGACTAGAGAGTCCGTGGAAAATTAACTTTGCGATTACTGGTTGCAGGATTCAGAGGTCAAGTTTCGCCACCCATCCCCTTGCTTGGATGTGTCCACCCGAAACAGCCCTTAGCTTCGAAGCCACAATTCATCACGCACAGTGCACCGCCACTGAGTAGAATGCTGTGTTAAGCTGCTAGCCATTCAGAGGCATTGATAAAGAAGTCTTTCCTTTTTCCGTGGCTGCCTCAGCCCCACATGCTTTACAGTCACCGGAGATGAACCACAGGCGTCGCTACAAAAGAACCTGCTATGTCTCCTGCGTCCTTCAAGGTGTGTTGTGTACACAGATATTTTTCATTACAATACAGACAGAAAATATATTTTGAGCGCCTTATGTAATTAGTCCAGTGCGCTCTGTACCATACATGCATTCTCTTTCTTGAAAATGTTTTCTCCTGGGGTGGCGGCTGGTACATTTCTTTTAATTGGGGGCAATAAATGTTTCCTGCAAATATGCATGGGCGACTGAGCAAGTGAGGGAGCCCGAATTACACCACAGATCTGTGGGTTCATTCCCTGAGAACATTTTCTGAATAATATTTTAAAATGGTGCATTTTAAACCACACTTTCTGTGAAAATTGGTCTCAAAGCAACAGTTTGCAATCCGTTTTTTAGGGTAACTTGTGAAAAAATCCAATTGATAAAAGTTATCAACAATGCACATGAGCATTTTCATGATGTATGTTCCAACAAAATATGTCCTTATAAAATACGTGTTTATGCTGTCTGCGCCAATACGTGTGAATTCTGGTTGGACCAACGAATGCCAGTGTTATTATAAAGAACAAACTCCTGTTTGATTTGCAAATGCAAGGAATTATACTATATTAGTACCCCGGCGAGAGACAATACAATCAGAATGCGACATGCATTCTGATTGGCTCTCGCCAGGTCCCAAGCCGGCCGGGAATCCCTCCATCGGGATTCCACGGCCTTTGTCCCGGGGGGGAGCTTGGCAGCCCCTCAGCCAATGAGGAGGCTCGAAGCGGGGCCATCCCTGCTCCGAGCCTCCCTGCGGCTGAGAGGCTGCCTTCGCCCCCCACCGGGGATTCAGGTAAGTTTATTTTTTATTTTAATTTTTCCCTTCCCTTCCCTCCCCTAATTCCCACCCGCCCCACCATCAACTTAACTTCTTGATCCTGCGTCCCTGGCGGGGGACGAGGGAAACCTCCAGCCGTGTGGAGACTCGGAGCAGGGCCATCCCCGCTCTGCGCCTCCACACAGCTGGGGGCTTCCCTCGTCCCCCGCCGGGGACGCAGGTACTTTTTTTTCCCCCATCCCACTCCCGCCCCCCCAACCCCACTTACCTTTTTTTTTAATCCTTTTTCGGGAGCGAACACGCTGGGAACAGTTGTGTTCCCAGCGTGTCCGGTCCCGATGGCCGCCATGGAAAGGGAAAACGGACTCCGTTTTCCCTTTCCATGGCGGCGGCCATTTTCTTGGTCGTTTTTTTTTCTGTCCCAAAACGCTGCAGCGTTGAAACACTGCAGTGTTTCGGGACAGAAAAAAATTGCTTTTTAGTACCCCGGTCACGCAAATTTTGCAGGCCGGGATACTAATAGCAATAGAACCCTAGCGGCGGGGGCATTACTGACTCTGGTAATGCCCCGGGGCCTTCGGTAAGGCCCTCGCTTCGCTCAGGTCCTTACCTATGGGCCCCGCCGCTCAGGTTCTATTGCTTAATTAAAACATGCCCATGCTGCCTTTGTCAATATATGCCTGGATTCCCAAATAAGAACATACTCCTGTTGGCTCTACCAGTAAAAATGCAACAATAAGAAAACATGTTAAGCCTCACTGCACTGTAGGCTAATGTGGCCACCTAATAAAACTTACGTTTGCTTTACTATTGCTGCCCAGTAAAAAATGCCATGCCACAGTAAGAAATCATTTCCAGACTTAGTGCCACATTGTAGATCAGTCTTGCAACATAATAGCACTTACTATGTTTGCTTTACTCTTGATGCCCAGTAAAAATGCTATTCCACAGTAAGAAAATAGTAAGAACACATAGGCAGACTATCGGTATTAAAGTAGACCAGTCTTTCCATATAAGAGCACTTTTCATTTTTGCTTCACCATTGATCCCCAGTAAATAATGCCATGCCACAGTATGAACACACAGCCATCTAACCACCTAATAACCCTTATCATGTTTGATTTACCACTGATGTCCAGTTGAAAGTGCCATTCCACAGTAGTACAACGATGCTAAATTAGTTTCTGTTTTGACTGGTACCGGAGTAAGGCAAGGATGCATAGTCGCAGCGACCTTATTTAATCTATATTTGGCTGACCTTCCTGCGTCCTCCAATTTAAATTAGTTGATCCTGTCAAAGTTAGTGCAAAGCGCAGAAACTGACTTGGCTATGCGGATGAGGTATTATAATTAGATTATTCCCTTAAAGTGACTCCAAAGTTTACTTGATGGCTGAGGCAGTTTTGCTAAACTGAACGGGTTAAGTAGCAATACTGAGAAAAGCGAATAATGGTATTTTGCTGGCACTTGGAAAAAACAGGTGTCCGTGAGTTTTGTCCTTGATAATAAGAAATTAGAGAGCATTATGTCTTACACTTATTAAGGACTATTCGTTGATAAACTTAACTGGAAGTCTCAATGGGAGAGAACCAAGATCAAATGCTGGACATTGGTGGGAGCTTTGAGTTCTTTTATTGGCTGAAATTGTGGCTTCTCAGTTAAGACAGTCCTATTACTTTACACAATGAAAATAGTGCGTGTCCTATCATATGGGATAGAGATATGGGGACATTGCTTCACTAAAGACCTAAAATAATTTTAAGAAAATAGTTTTGCATGCCGCAATCTGTGTCAGTTGAATTTTCTTTATCTTGAGTATGATCTTACATGTATTCAATCCATCCTGATTAAAAGATTGTTTATGTGCTCAGTGGATTTTATGACTTTAAATAATAACACTGTTACCGGGGATTACGCCAAGGCCTTTCTACTCCTGGATAACTTTACGCGGATTGGTGTTTGGGAACAATTATTCACTATCTTCAATAAATGGAAGAGTGAATGTGAAATTGATCTACTCCCAAACAACATTAATCGAATAAAACATTGGCTAAAAAAGAAGATTAGATCATATAATCTTGAGAGTGATGTGGTACAACTCTTCTGTAACTCACATAGTGGACCCTTCCTTGAATATATTAATTCATGAAATTTCCCACCAAAGTATATTGTGTCATTTCCTGAAGCCTGAGTCATTAGACAATATGTGTTGCTAAAATTCAACAAAAGCAAAGTATTGGAATGTGAGGGTGCAAAGAAAGGCTACATCGCATTGAGCATAAATGCCGGTTATGTGGAGATAAAGTTGAATCCTTTGAGGACATAATGACAGAATGTGAAAGTCTAAACAGCATTAGAAATAAAATGATGAAATTCTATAGTAATTGTTTTAATTGTGTTGACCCAAAAGTATTGAGGACGATGCTTATGGACTGGAATGATGAGAATTTCATCTATTATATGAGTAGATTTTACAGGAAATGTACTGAAATATTTGATATATGACCTTTGAGGTACATGATTCCCAACAGTGTTCTTTCTTATATTGTGAATGTGTTGTCCTCTTCCCTGATCAATTTTAAAACAAACATAGGATCTGATTTTAATTTCTATTAGATCTGGTTTTATTGGTCCTTATTGGATGGATGGATGCGTGTGTATGTATTCCTGTATGTACCATATATATTTTATATTGTAAACATTGTTGGTTTTATGTGGTATATACAAAGTGTTTAACTGTATATATATTAATAGAATTGAATTGAATAAACTAGTTTCTCCAAAGTAGACCAGTCAAGACAAGTGATACTATTTACCATGTTTGATTTAGCATTGGTGCCTGATAAAACATGTCAAGTCTGTTGGGAGAATGTAAGGCAAATGAAGACTGTCTGAATTCAAAGTGAGAGGTGTTAAAAATTGCACTGCTTTTTCAAGTGTGAGACACATGATTCAACATTTTGGAGAAATATGGCAAAAACAAACCAAGTGACTAGGTGCCTCCTCCTGTAATGAACAGCACCTGATTAGAGACATGGGGACAGCCTCAAAGTAAAGTTAGAGGTGACAAAAGCTTTGTTTTTTTTATCACTCGATAAGTCACTTGCTTCCTTGAAAGCCTGTACCTGACACATGGTGAGGATATTGCCATAAATTAAACCATCCCAGGAAAAATATGGCTCCTGGAGAAAATCTCAAGTAACTTTCAGTGGACACTAGCACATTCTAAAAAACTGCAAATGAAAACATTATGAGGCCGATTCATGGAATTAATGTGCACTGAAAATTCCTGCGCAAGCGTGCGATTAGCAGCGCAAGTGCGAAAATCGCAGCGAAACCCGTGCACAGCGATTCATGGAAGTCCGTGCGTGTGTCAATCCCTGGATGTGCACTAAAATCCTGCGTGGCGCACCCTGGCGCACAGGTCTCCAAACAGCGTGCGCAACACGCAGAGCGAAAGCGCACATAGCGCAGCGCACAGAACTAAAGTAGGCGGAACAGGGGGCGTAACACGCGGAATGGGGAGCAACGCGTGAAAATGTGGGCCTCACGGGGGAAGTACAGGAGCCAAATGCGCAGAACGCCCACATGCGCGTCTACAACACGTATTCATGGAATCAAACGGGGCCAATGCGTGCGCCAAAAAAGACGTGCTAAACCGGAAACCAGTACACCAGCAGGAAGCGGGCGTACGTGGACCAGCGCAGCATAAAAGTGCACGCAAACAACAAACAAGCTCAGACACCAAGATGAATATACCGTTCCTCGCAGCAGTGGTCGTGGGATACCGCAGGAGGAGGAGGAGGAGGATAGTCAGGCCCAGAATTTTTACACCCAGAACCAGCCTTTTTGGGATGCCTGATGACCAGGTGTATGGGAGGTACAGGTTTCCACCTCACATACTACTCGACCTGGTGAGTTAGTGGGAGGATGACCTCACATCACCCACCCTGTGTTCCCAAGCACTGAGCCCCTTGGAAAAGGTGCTCAATGTACTGCACTTCTTGGCCACTGGTTCATTCCAGTGGACAACTGCCATAGTGGGGGGGGGGTCTCACAGGCCACACAGTCACACTGCCTGCACTAGGTGTTGGCCATCATGACTGCACGCCCATCAGTCCGCAGGCACATATACCTGCCCAGAACACCTGCAGAAAGACAGGCTGTCGTCCAGGATTTTTATGGGGTAGCACAGTTCCCCAAAGTGCTAGGTGCCATTGACTGCACCCATGTGGCTCTACGTCCTCCCAGGGCAACTGAGCACATCTACAGAAACCGCAAGCACTGGCATTCCATCAACATGCAGGTAGTATGTGATGCCAAGGGAATCATCACCTCAGTATATGCCAACTATCCAGGGTCCACCCATGATAGTTTCATTTACAGAATGTCAACCCTAAACCGGGACCTAGAAGCTGGCCGGCATGGTGATACATGGCTGCTTGGTGAGTATAAATGCCCCTGCACATGCATGCATGTCAGATACTGAGTAATATCACAACCCCACTAATGATACCCATCATCACCTCCCCAGGGGACAGTGCCTACCCGCTGAGCACCCACATGATGACGCCAATTCGGAACCCCACCACACCACCCGAGGTAAGATACAACACAGCCCATATTGCAACCCGGGGCATAGTGGAGCGCACATTCGGAGTGCTCAAGTCACGCTTTCGCTCCCTTGACCGCTCTGGTGGGCAGCTGCTATACGCGCCCCCAGTAGTGTGCCGGATCACAGTGGCAGCATGTGTCCTGCACAACGTTGCAACATGCCGGGGCCTGCCCGTGGACATGGTGGTGCCCCCACATCCCCAACCACAAGCACAGCCGCTGCGCATGGGAGGGGAAAGGGCACGTGGTGAGGCTGCCCGTACGCAGCTGGTGGCTAATTACTTCACCTCAAATCCTACCCATGTGGAGTGCACACAGCTCTGGCACATACCAGCTGACAATCAATGATGATGACATAAGGGCCAGTCAACTGTCACAACCATACCAGCCTGAGATTGGTCACCTGGATTTGTTACATTGTGTGCATCCCTACCTGCCGAAAGACAACCAATGCTGTGTCACAAAAAAACACACATTTATGCTTCATGAATGACTACCCCTTGCAAAATACAACATGAAAATAGCGCCATGTCACCCAACCCCCCCCCAGCTCCACCACCCAACACACCATGGCATGTCATGCAATGTGAAAGCAAACAAAGCAATGCACAAGACCTGACACAAGTGTCACAAAGTGCACTGTCCCAAATGGAAACTGCCCACAGACAATATGCTCCTAGTAATCAATAACAAACAGCACACATGAACAAATACTTACCACCAATACAATACAGCAACACACCAAGAAACATTGCAAAAAAATGACAGTACCAAGTCAAAGTAGTGGTAATCTTACAACCTGAATAAGCCAGCACATCGTCCCCTTCCAACTGTAGATTGTTGCTGCCAAGCAAATGTGTCAGTGTACTGCATACAACATGAACTCCATCTGCAAAGGGGACGGCCTTGTGAAGACATGAGGAAGGAACCTGCAAATTAGGAAGACATGGATGCACAAGCACATATCAATACACCATGCAGTGTACAATACAACAACAATACCCACTAGCGATGTACACACAGTAATGACTACAGACTGCCCACACAGCTCATGGGAGCCCAATGTCACTGTGAAAGTCACTGTCACTTGGTCACACCCTTTGCAAGCCCATGGAAACGGGAAGCAGGACGGGTGTGCGTGTCATTAACCCAAGCATCTAACCCAAACTCATTGCAAGCCTGCATGTGCCCAGCCAGAATACAGTGGATGCCCATGGGAGCCACACAAGGCAACACACTGTAAAATAAAACAAAAAATCAAAAATGCCCATGTGGGGCCAGGGGGGGAGGGAGCCCAGGAGGTTCGAGGACAGGGTGCAAACCAACACCCACCTGCGTGGATGTTGCGAGAAAAAAAAAATACCTCCATGGGCTCATGGCCTGCACGGCTATGCCATTGTAGGAGAACTGCTGTCGGCCTCTTCACCCTCTGCTGCTGCATCAGGAGGTGGTGGCACTATGGGAGGCAGCCCACGCAAAGCCCTGGTATGGTCCTCCATGGCAGCAAGCATGCGGGTCTGGAAGGTCTGATTCTGGAGGATTAAAGTGCGGAGATCCCCATGTAGCACGTCACGGGTTGCCTGCACTTCTGCACGCATGGCCTCGTGGGATGCCCGGATCTCCTCACGTGTTGCCTTCAGCTCAACTGAGAGCGAACATGTGAGCTGCTCCAGCTGCTGTTCTCCCCTAACATTTCGGGAAGCCTCAAGTTCAAGCAGACTCTTCCTGAGGTTATGGAGTTCCACCCTCAGGGCTTCCCTGTGGCCCTGTGACTCTATTGATATGGATTCACGGAGATCCTCCAGTGCCGCCCGTCGGTCCCTGTTGGACGCCAACATGTCTTCCCTGTGTGATTGGAAAATGGAGTCTGTTGCCTGCTGTTGTTGCTCCATCTGCCTTTCAGGGGGGATAATGGAAGTGGCCACCCTCTCCATTGCCTGAGCCATCATTTCTAAAGATGCTGCCTGTTGAGTTGCCATACCGTACATGGAGTTTTCACATACAGTATTGCCTGGTGGTGCACGGCCACCGCTTCGGCGGGCACCACACCTGTTTGGGGCAAGGCAATCTGCACCTTGCTGTGCTGGCACTGCCTGAGGCTGCAGGACTGCATTCCCCCTCTGATCTTCTGGCCCAGGAACAGGATCAGATGATGTGGAGTGTGACCCTGCATCCGTAACCACCAAAGGCGGACCTACCAACACTGACATCCCCATTGAGGGTTCTACCCCTGGTCCAGGTGGGTTGGACAGAACGGAATCCCTGCCAGAAGCACTGACCTGCGACAGCACACAGGTCTCATCATCTGACTCAGCACCTGAATAGAGGTCTGGGGAGCTGCACCCAGAGGCACCCCTCGACAGTATGGTCTGCAGTACCAAAGTGTTTTCACCCACCACCACGCCACGTCCCCCACCGGCGCCTGGTCGTGTCTGAGAATCCTCCTGGGTCTGCACCATCATCTGAACCTCACCAGCATTAAGTGCGTCGTCACCTGCAAAAACATGAAACACAAGAAATGGAAACAGGCATTAGCACCATAGCCTGACAAGACAGAGATCCTATACATGGTTAACACATGTCCCATATGACCATAACCCTGGCATGCATGCACTGTCAATGATTCTGAAGGGGAGTCAAAAAGGCAGACAATGAGAACACCAAGATGGAAAAGCAACACATTTGCAGCATGTCGTGTAGCACTGGCATCACACATCAGCCTGTGAGTGGCATGTCCAATACGCATACATGACACATACCAGCACACAGATGTCATGTAGCATAGCCATGGTAAATTAGACAACTACAGCTATACGTCAGTGAATGAGTACTGTCACACATCCATGTCACATGGACATGATGAGAAGATTAATGCAGAATAGTGTTGCAAAATATGCATGTGCCGCACACTGCAACACATCCAGTGTACAATTAGACAGTGATTGTAGGCAGATGTACACATCAATGGTTGGTCACTTCAACATGACAGGAAACAACTATCATGTTCCACATGCAAACAGGCCCTAAAAATAAATTTCAGCTGGCCAATACTCCCTCGCCCTGAATGGTTTAAACATTCACATAACCAGGTAACTAAAGTGGCACAATGTGGGGTGTAAACAATGACAGAAGCATGTCACATATTTGGCATTAGGGATGAAAAAAGCATATGAAAAATGGGATAATCTTAACAATCAGCCTGAATGAACACAGAAAAAATCAGAATAATGTTGTTGCAAGATGATAGCTCAAGTGCAACAGCAGTAATGTGGGGCTAATTGGCTGCTGTGGGCAGAAGGGATACTGTCATACCCAAATCAAAGGCACATGAATGGATTCGAGGAAGCACATGGGTGACCCATTACACTCAGGAGTACACACCCTCACCTGGCACTCAATCAGAATCCGTCACCCAAACAACATACACACGGATTACACACACATGCATGGGCACTCACCAGACAATGCCTCATAATCAGGTAGCTCTCCCACGCCTTGGATCTGTTCCTCTGTGACGAAGTCCCAGCAACAGATTCATGTTCAGTGAGTTTGTTGTCCTCTGGTGGAGACCCACCGCCAGTCACCAGAGTAGCGGCATGATTTGAGGCCAGCTTGTTCTTTACTCTGCGTTTCAGGTCATTCCACCGCTTGTAGCAATCATCAGCTGTGCGCCTCACAAATCCAAGGGCATTTATGCGGTCCGCGATGGTCTGCCAGTTTGCCCTACGTTGACCAGGTGTGGTCTTGCACCCTGCAGTCACCACCATTTCACGGCTATGTGCCGACACAAACGTCACAAGTGCATCAGGTTCGCGTTCATTAAAGCTAGGCTTCCTTGACGTGCCGGACTGTGTAGCCGTGTCTGGGGTCTCAGCCTGTAGTGCCAGAGCACCCTTCTTCCTCTTCTTCAAAGGTGGAGCAGAGCCTGAGTGGCTTGCGCCGCTCTGGTCAGTAGGGGCAGAAGCGCAGGTGGACTGGGTACTGGGAGTGTGCAAAGGCACAATGACCATAGTTCTTGGTACAGGCATTGGCTGAAGTGTGATGTTGACAGGGGCAACGTCAGTTTGATGGACCAGGACCGACACTGTCCCAGCTGGGAGACACAGAGCTGGGGTGGATAGAGCTGCAGCTGCCCTGCAGCCTCCCCACCATGCCTACTTGGGTCAGCAGATGACATTGCTGCCCCAGATCCACGTGGCCTGGTGACACCAACTTGCACCGGCACACGTGGCTTAGACTTGCCGACCTGGAAGTCAGCCTGGGAGTCAACCTGTGCCGGGTCAGGTGCCACAATGGGCTGGTCCAACAAGGCCTGCGCTGGGATGATGTCAGCCACGTTTCCCTCAACCATGGGGGGGAACATGGGTGTCCCTGATTGGTCCTCCACACATGGGGGTCTAGGGGTACCCTGCAAGTCATGGCCACGTCCCCTGCCGCGCCCACCACGCCCACCTTTTGAAGGTCAGCCACCTTTGCCTCCCTTACCGCTTGGTCGCCTCCCAACCATGGCAGTGATGTAGTTGTGCGTATGGGAGTTGCAGTAAGCAATTGTTCTGGGCAATCGGGGGTGAAAGGGGTAGGGTACTAGATGGAATTCGTACCCTAGTGCTCTAGCAAGGCTGACTATGACCCCTGGGGGAAGATGACTGGTCACGCAACACACAGGCACCCCGAAAATAAAAAGTAACGTGCACGCAACACCTCGTAGACCACGTGCATGGAAAAATGAACCCGCAATACGCTGTGGCACCCAGAAACACAAAAATAAGTGAATGCGTGTTACACGCAGCCTACAATGACCTCTGAAGGGGTACGCAACACACGGGGCAAGCACAGTTGGTAAATGCGTGCGAAACTCACCGTCTGCCTGGAAAAAGAACGTGAAAAAGACGCGCGTGTGCGCGTTGGCAACACCCCCGCCAAAAGAAGAATTGTACGCTGTCTGAGGAGACAGGACAAAAGAAGAAGTGAACGCTGTTTGAGGAAACAGGCCCAAAAAAAAAAAATGAACGCTGTCAGAGGTAACAGGGAGTACGAACTTGAAACGCTGTGAAGTAATCGTGTGTGAACCGACAAGAAGCACAGAATTCAGCCACTCGCTCTCCACGAAAAGCACGTACAAGGAAATGGGGTCCTACACGTACCTTTTAAAGCAGCCCACATGTACAGCGTCACTTATGCATGTACACGCTAAGGCCCTTTCCTCCAATTACACGAGCTGACACTCGGACGTGCAGTTTTTGGACGTGTACGATGAACATACACCCGAGTTGATGGAAACGCCTGCGCACGTCACGTCACTTACGCGCGTAGGTCCTTTCCTCGGATTACACGCATTCACATGCGGACGTGCAGTTTTTCACGCGCGCTGAACCACTATGCCCACTTAACACGAGGGAAGCGCCCGCGCGAGTCACGTCACAGAAGCACTTACGCGCTAAGGGCCTTTGGTCCAATGAAACCGCGTACGTGTGCTGACGGGCTTATGCGCGAAGGGCCTTTCCTCGAATTACACGCTGACGTGCAAGATTTTCACATGACAAATCACTCCATATCAAGCTGGCCACGTAACAACACACGGAAGACCACGCTCCTGTTCAGAAGGCCGAATTACTGCCCCCCAGAACCCCGAGCACGCTCCCACCTGCCATCTGCTGCTGCCTGCCTCCCTGCTGCCCATGTACCCTGGTATTTGGTGCCTGCACATCAGCCAGGGTTCCAGTTGCTGTGTCCACCCCTGCTTGAACAGAAGACTCCCGACTGGGATACCATTGCTCCACAGCCCAGCCCCATGACCCAGTTGCCCACCCACGCTTGCCTTGGGGGTCGCCATGTTGGGGCAAACACCATCTGAGACCACTGGTGACCCTGAGCCAGAGAGGCAGAGGGCCACCAGCTTCAGTGTGAAGGAAGTTGGTGTCCTGGTGGAGCATGTCCTGGGGCAGAATGATGCCCTCTTCGGAACATCACGCGCCAACAAGGAAGGACGGGAGAGGATCTTGGATGACACAGTGGTTGCCATCAACACGGAGGGGGTGGCAACCCGCGACATCAAGCACGTCAAGAAGCGCTGGGAGGACTTCAGGTCCAGGACCCTCCACAAGGCCCAGCGCCTCGCGGAGGGGGGCCGGGTCAGCATAAGTGACATCCAGATGAGGGTCCTGGAACACGTATGCCCAGCGCTCCACGCCCAGATCCTTCGCAGGAAGACCCGTCTGGAGTTGAGCGGTAAGTGGCCAAGCATTGTTGTGTGAGACAGGGCATGTTACAGTGTGCTGGTAGTCTGATACCTGCCTGTATGTGTGACATGGGCCATGTATGGATGTGTGTATGCAGGGACATCATGGTCATGCATGTGAGACCAGTAATGTGCGATCCACATGGTTGGTGCATGAGTTCCAATGCAACATGGGGAGCTGTATGGCAAATGCACACATGAAAGCATGCCAGTGTCTGTTCTTGCACATGGTGGGGGTGTGAGGGATGGATGCTGCTGTCATGTACATGTATGGTGCACATGTGTGTGTGTCTGAGAAGTGTGTCTGTGACTTTGATACGCCATGGATTCATGACACATGTCTGTGATGATGTGTACATTCACTCATGCAGTGCAGTCACCGTTGTATGCACTGTGTCTATCCAATGTGTCTGTGGTGTACAAGGCATGATGCATGACCCTCCGGTGATGTGTGTGCATGGGATCAGTGTGAGCCATGATGCATGTGAGTTTGAAGGCAACATTTGGATTAATAGAGGCCCTTGTACATGGATGCTGATGTTGATTGCAGGCGCAGTGCCTGTTATGCATGTGTGTTGCGTGCATTCACCCATGTGTTGTGGAGGGACAGGAGTGAAGTGACATTAGACACTGCCACTCATGTGTTATTGCTTCCTGTCTAAGCAAATATTGTACTGTACCCTAATGCTTGTGTTATATGTCTCCCTCTACGCAGCGTCAAGTGAAGAAGAGGGCGGAGACAGCGCTGTGGAGCCAAGCGGCGGGGTTGCCTCCACTGGGCGGCGAGGCAAGGCTCAGCCACCCTCCCAGGACTTGCCATCATCCGGGAGAAAGGGGGCTGATGCCGCGTCTGCCACTACGGCTGTGGCGGAAGGGCCGGGTGAGCACCCACAGGGGCTTGCAATGGCTGAAGACGGTATGGAGACATCCAGGTTGGTGGTCTCCACAGAGGAGGAGGAGCCCGCTACTGAGCAGCACATGGGGCCTGGTGGGGGTAGTACCACTGGTGCAAGTGGTGCAGTCCAGGGCCAGGGTCAGGAGGCAGCACAGGTCACCGCAGAGGGGCCTGTGTATGTCCCTGTCCTTGACCCTGTGATTCTATCACCATGCACCAGCAGGGATGCCCCGTCCCAGACCCGTCCGCAGGTAGGGGAGAGTGGCATGTCATCTGCCTCTCCACTACCTGCCGACGAGGGGTCCAATGAATGTATGGGCTCCGTCCTGATTGGTGTCGCGTTGCGCACGCGTGACATTCGTGATGATGTGCGTTCTTCTTGGGTGGAGAACGCACGCCATCACGAACAGCAGCGTTGCGACGTGGCACTGTTGGGAGGGGCCCTGGTTGGTGGGTTCCTACACTCTGGCGGACCTCTCCTCCTCTGTGGAGACAATGCGCCAGTCGTTCTCCCTGCCGTCTTCCGGCCCAGATTCCACCAGGGCCCCCTTTGGACCTGGCCTGACCAAGACAGCCAGCTTGGTGGAGATCCCATCCCTGCCACAGTCGGGAGTCAGCGGTCCAGCAGGGGTGGGGACCAGCTGATGGAGGATGTGCAGGCATCATCGGACAGGGCACATGGACAGAAGCAGCAGCAGCAGCAGGAGCAGGCTCTAGGTGGGAGCAATGATGGCTCGGGGCCATCGACATCAGGGGGGCAGGCATCGGCCAGAGGGCAGGAGAACCCTGGAATGGATGTGTCTTCCGTGTGGCTGCGGTTGGGCCAGCGTATTGGTGCGGAGCGGCGGCGGACGGAAGAGGCTCGGCTCACCATGGTCAGGGCAGAGTTCTCCATGCGTCAGGCATTGAGGTGGACAGAGTGCCTCGAGGCAACTCGCAGGGAGTTGGAACAGGCCATGAGTGCCTCCCGGCGAGACCTCAAGGCCAGGATAGAGTCCCGCCTCCAGCAAATAGACATGGAGTTCGATGATGCCGTGGCCGGAAATATCACTGAGTGAGCTGCAAGACTTACCCGTCGCCACTGTAAATAGTTTATAGTGTTAGGTTTCCTTTTTTTTCTTTATTTTGGGGCTTTTGGACTATGCCCCACACTTTTGTAAATAGTTTTTTTGTTAGGTAGGTTATTAATAGGTTTCATTTGTTTCGTTGGGCTCATGGACCCTTGGAAATTTGATTGTACATAGTTGGACGTTGGATTGATTTTGATTTTGCACATGGATTAATGGATTTTTCTTTTGGACAATGAATTGTACATAGTTGGACAATGGATTATTTTGAACTTTTTCTTTTGATTTCACCATGGATCAATGGGTTTTTTATTACGTTTCCTTTGGATTTGCGTTGGTGGAGGGAGAGTTTGGACTATTTTTCTTTTGGATTTCTTTGTATTAGTTATACTTTTCATTTACTCTTCTTTTGCACATGCTTTTCATTTCATGTTTGCTATTTTGTTATGCATTTATTTTATTGATTTATTTTTTTACATAATACATTTTCATATTTGAGTTCCATGTGTGGGATTTGCTCATTGGGTTGATGCATGTGAAAATGTGGGTTTACACAATCAATGCCAACGAGTGTGTGTGTGTGACGGACATGTGTTGATGTACATAGTTGACTTTTGGTTTGTGTCTTTAGATGGGCATGTCAGTGTGGGTTTGATTGGGAAATCATTGCATCTCAGTAATGGGGTGGCGTGCTTTGGTATTTTGGTGTAGAAGTGGGCCATGATTGTGCATCTTTATTTGATGTAGGGGGGAGACATGAGTGGGGGCCTGCTGGCAGGTGCCCCTCACTGCTGGGGGGTGGGGGTGCTGGGGGACATGGGTGGGGGCCTGTTGGCAGGTGACCTTCACTGCTGGGGGGTGAGGGTGCTGGGGGACATGAGTGGGGGCCTGCTGTCAGGTGACCCTCACTGCTGGGGGGTTGGGGGTGCTGGGGGACATGAGTGGGACATGAGTGGGGGCCTGCTGGCAGGGGACCCTCACTGCTGGGGGATGGGGGTTCTGGGGGACATAAGTGGGGGCCTGCTGGCAGGTGCCCCTCACTGCTGGGGGGCGGGGGTGCTGGGGGACATGAGTGGGACATGAGTGGGGGCCTGTTGGCAGGTGACCCTTGCTGCTGGGGGGTGGGGGTGCTGGGGTACATGAGTGGGACATGAGTGGGGTCCTGCTGGCAGGTGACCCTCACTGCTGGGGGTTGGGGGTTCTGGGGGACTTGAGTGGGGGCCTGCTGGCAGGTGGCCCTCACTGCTGGGGGTTGGGGGTTCTGGGGGACTTGAGTGGGGGCCTGCTGGCAGGTGGCCCTCACTGCTGGGGGTTGGGGGTGCTGGGGGACATGAATGGGACATGAGTGGGGGCCTGCTGGCAGGTGACCCTCACTGCTGGCGGTTGGAGGTACTGGGGGACATGAGTAGGGGCCTGCTGGCAGGTGTCCCTTACTGCTGGGTGGTGGGAGTGCTGGGGGACATGAGTGGGACATGAGTGGGGGCCTGCTGGCAGGTGACCCTCACTGCTGGGGGGTGGGGGTGCTGGGGGACATGAGTGGGGGCCTGCTGGCAGGTGACCCTCAATGTTGGGGGGTGGGGGTGCTGGGGGACATGAGTGGGACATGAGTAGGGGCCTGCTGACAGGTGACCCTCACTGCTGGGGGTAGGGGTGCTGGGGGACATGAGTGGGGCCTGCTGGCAGGTGACCCTCACTGCCGGGTGGTGGGGGTGCTGAGGGACATGAGTGGGACATGAGCGGGGACCTGCTGGCAGGTGACCCTCACTGCTGGGGGGGTGCTGGGGGACATGAGTGGTGGCCTGCTGGCAGGTGACCGTCACTGCTGGGGGGTGGGGGTCCTGGGGGACATGAGTGGGATATGCGTGGGGACCTGCTGGCTGGTGCCCCTCACTGCTGGGGGGTGGGGGTGCTGGGGGACATGAGTGGGGGCCTGCTGGCAGGTGACCCTCACTGCTGGGAGGTGGGGGTGTTGGGGGACATGAGTGGGGGCCTGATGGCAGGTGACCCTCACTGCTGGGGGGTGGGGGTGCTGGGGGACATGAGTGGGACATGAGTGGGGGGCTGCTGGCAGGTGACCCTCACTGCTGGGGGGTGGGGGTGCTGAGGGACATGAGTGGGGGCCTGCTGGCAGGTGCCCCTCACTGCTGGGGGGTGGGAGTGCTGGGGGACATGAGTGGGACATGAGTGGGGGCCTTCTGGCAGGTTACCCTCACTGCTGGGGGGTGGATGTGCTGGGGGACATGATTGGGGGCCTGCTGGCAGGTGTCCCTCACTGCTGGGGGGTGGGGGTGCTGGGGGACATGAGTGCGGCATGAGTGGGGGCCTGCTGGCAGGTGACCCTCACTGCTGGGGGGTGGGGGTGCTTGGGGACATCAGTGGGGGCCTGCTGGCAGGTGCCCCCACACTGCTGGGGGTGGGGGTGCTGAGGGACATGAGTGGGACATGAGTGGGGGCCTGCTGGCAGGTGACCCTCACTGCTGGGGGATGGGGGTGCAGGGGGACATGAGTGGGGGACTGCTGGCAGGTGACCCTCACTGCTGGGGGGTGGGAGTGCTGGGGGACATGAGTGGGGGCCTGCTGGCAGGTGACCCTCACTGCTGGGAGGTGGGGGTGCTGGGGGACATGAGTGGGGGCCTGCTGGCAGGTGACCCTCACTGCTGGGGGGTGGGGGTGCTGGAGGACATGTGTGGGGGCCTGCTGGCAGGTGACCCTCACTGCTGGGGGGTGGGAGTGCTGGGGGACATGAGTGGGACATGAGTGGGGGCCTGCTGGCAGGTGACCCTCACTGCTGGGGGGTGGAGGTGCTGGGGGACATGAGTGGGGGCCTGCTGGCAGGTGTCCCTCACTGCTGGGGGGTGGGGGTGCTGAGGGACATGAGTGGGACATGAGTGGGGGCCTGCTGGCAGGTGACCCTCACTGCTGGGGGATAGGGGTGCTGGGGGACATGAGTGGGGGCCTGCTGGCAGGTGACCCTCACTGCTGGGGGGTGGGGGTGCTGGGGGACATGAGTGGGGGCCTGCTGGCAGGTGGCCCTCACTGCTGGGGGGTGGGGGTGCTGGGGGACATGAGTGGGACATGAGTGGGGGCCTGCTGGCAGGTGACCCTCACTGCTCGGGTATGGGGGTGCTGGGGGACATGAGTGCGGGCCTGCTGGCAGGTGACCCTCACTGCTGGGGGTGGGGGTTCTGGGGGACATGAGTGGGGGCCTGCTGGCAGGTGCCCCTCACTGCTGGGGGGTGGTGGTGCTGGGGGACATGAGTGGGGGCCTGCTGGCAGGTGACCCTTACTGCTGGGGGATGGGGGTGCTGGGGGACATGAGTGGGGGCCTGCTGGCAGGTGACCTTTACTGCTGGGGGGTGGGGGTTCTGGGGGACATGAGTGGGACATGAGTGGGGGCCTGCTGGCAGGTGTCCCTCACTGCTGGGGGTTGGGGGTGCTGGGGGACAATGGTGGGGGCCTGCTGGCAGGTGACCCTCACTGCTGGGGGGTGGGGGTGCTGGGGGACATGAGTGGGGGCCTGCTGGCAGGTGACCCTCACTGCTGGGGGGTGGGGGTGCTGGGGGACATGAGTGGGGGCCTGCTGGCAGGTGACCCTCACTGCTGGGGGGTGGGGTGCTGGGGGACATGAGTTGTTGATCACTAGTGCAACGTGACACGTGGCCTGGCTGGGGGGCATGGCCATGGTGGACGGGCTGCCTGCGGGACATGTCCAGGGGTGCAGGGTAGTCCCCTGTGGTGGGGGCTGCCTGCAGGGGCCTTGGAGGGGGTAGAGGGGACACCTGGGAGGACCCACGCTGCCAATTCATGTGTAGGACTCCCCGCGCACCACACTGGATACACGTAAACTTCTCTGACAGCAAATTCGCGTGTGAAAGTACCCGCGCACCCCAGTAACACACGTATCCCGCTCACACAGGGCCAATCCCATGTGAAAGTACCCGTGCACCCCAGTAACACACGTACCCCGTTCGCACAGGGCCAATCGCGTGTGAAAGTACCCGCGCACCCCAGTAACACACGTACCCCGCTCGCACAGGGCCAATCGCATGTGAAAGTTCCTGCACACCCCAGTAACACACGTACCCCGCTCACACAGGGCCAATCCCATGTGAAAGTACCCGTGCACCCCAGTAACACACGTACCCCTCTCGCACAGGGCCAATCGCGTGTGAAAGTTCCCGCGCATCCCAGTAACACACGTACCCCACTCGCACAGGGCCAATCGCGTGTAAAAGTTCCCGCGCACCCCAGTAACACACGTACCCCGCTCGCACAGGGCCAATCGCGTGTGAAACTCCCCGCGCCAGGGTGTACATGTATTTGAAGGGGTGTACGGGGAGTTTTGCTGGCGTTTTTGTGGTTCAGGGCCTGTGCCCCATGTACGGGATTTGTGCGCTGTGCATGGTGCACGGGGAGGGGTTGGGGGCGTAACTGGCACTGCTGCAGGGTCGCTGCGCCACTCTGCGCCACGGCTGGTTTTGGAGGCTAAAATCCATGAATACGCTGTGCGCGGAAATGGATATTAGCGCACGCGGCTGGCACAGAAGGTTGCACGCGCACACTGTGCGCCAGCCGCATGCGCCACTTATGCGCTGAATTCTATTAATTACCCTGTATATTTGTGGAGAACTGTTCCTGCTGCAGTGGAACTGCACATCCAAAAAGGCCATGGTCCAAATGTGTCTGAAATGTAATTTAGCTAAAAGGGGAACACAGCTTGTGTTACAGAAACACAATTTAACATGAGCAAAGTCAAGTAAATCATCTTGTGTTTTTTAGGATGTTGCCATGTTTTCCAAAGAAGCCCTTTTTTACTTCACATGGAACAAATGACACAAATACTAATTTGAAACTTTATACCAGAGACAATTACTGTCATTACGAGTAAGCTGGTCCAGAATTAAAGCATTTTTCCTGGACTGGCTCACTATGAGTCTGCCGGTAGGAACTGTAAACTACTGGCAGGCCAGACCGGCCGGTAGTTCAGACCCCAACTGGCAGATTAACCCCTGAAGCACTGGCACAACTGACAACAGTGCTGGTGCTTCAGTGTTCCCATTCGCATGGAGTCCTATGGGACTCCACAGGAATTTAAAGTTACCATTTCGCCGCCACCTATAAGATACAGTACTACTGGGATATCTGGCAGCAGAAACTGTAAGCCGAAGTTGCTGGTAGGTCACTGGTACTACTGGTGGCCTATATGCAACCTCGTAATGAGAGCTAATTTATTTAAAAGATGACATTTTATTTAAATATCTATAAGTGTGTGTATTCAGAGTTGCAAATACATTCTTAAGTACATAAAGTATCATATTTTCTATGATTTACATTTTGTGATTACAATACAAGAGAAGTGAGTAGGACTTCCAGGCATACAGAAACCTAAAACACTATGGGCCTCATTACGACCCTGGCAGTCCCGTATTGAAGGGTGCCGGTACAGGACCGGCACCCTTCATTGCAGGAGCGCCTATTACGAGGTTCCCTTTGCGGGACCCGGACCAGACATCTGGTAAAACCAGATGTCCTTTCCGGGTCCCATGAGGGGAACAGGGAGCTAATACCGGGCCGTTATTAACGTGCCCGTTATTAGCTCCCTCCCCATTCTCATTGAGCCCTATGGGGGCTCAAATGGGAATAGGGAATGTTTCCTTCAAGGAGGAATTACTGGGTCCTCCAATGTTGGAATGACCCGGTTATTCTTCATTGAAGGAACCCGTTATTGGAGCCCGGTATGGAGGCATCCATGGCACCAATAGCACCATGGCTACCTCCATACTCGTAATGAGGCCCTATGAGTTGGATTGGCACAATGCTGAATAGTGTTCCAATTGAATCACAGATACACTCACCCCACTTCAGCCTGTCATGCAGGTTCCAATGTAGGGGAGGTTAAGACTCCCATTGGACTAGCATGTGTCTTTCACGGTGGAAAGATTTATTGTGTGCGTTCATGAGGAAAAAACCATTGATTTCTGAGGACAAATCTCCTTGAGGACATGGATTGACATTAATGAGCAGCCCCCACCTTTGAGGCAGTTTGAGGACAATATATTCATATCAACACACATGAAAATACCAACAGAAATTACATGTATGTTGTTCACATGGATTTAGATCTGAAGTGACCAGGATTCAGGGCACTGGTCGGAGTTCAAATCATACATTATTGTGCTTACAGTGGCCACCTTTCGAACCTGCCTTCCATTAGACAGACCTGAGTCAATCACTGGCTGAGATGCCTACCAGCATCATAAGTTTAATTACCAAAGAAACAAAACTAAGTCTGTGAAGACATAGGAAAGCATATACCATTTTAAATTGACATTAAACTTAGACATGGAAATGATGTTGGTTCATAACATTGAAGCCTATCCAGGTATGGAAATGGGACTGGGTGCATTTCAAAGCTAAGTGTATCCTCTTTGACCCCAAAATTTGAATTTTGAACTCTCTACACTTTTTTAATGATTAATGAAATTATTCATATTAAATGTTACAGAACAAATACATGCACATATTCAGACGTGCATCTAGAAAAGGCACTACAGCAACCTGTGATTTAAATCACCCAATGAAGATTGACGGGGTGTATTGAATATGAGTATCTAAATAGGAGCCTGTCCAATGGAAATATTGAGGCAGTCACATATTATGACATAATTATGACATAAGCATGAGCATATTTAATGGTTTAAAAGGTGTGAGCGCAGAGGGGGTAAGAGTTTGATATTGGAAAAAGTAGCAGGAAAGAACACCACCTAGGATTATGATTATAGATCAATGAACCATAGAGATACCAACCTCTGTAGAGGAAGATTCCTGTTCCAGGGGATGAGCCCTGTCCAAGGGACCCTGCTGAGAAAGGAATATGAGGCAGTCCTTACTTCATAGAAGCAGATCAGATGGGGTCTTGCTGAGTGGGAGATTTTCAATCGAAAGGGCCCAGGCTGCTTTTAAAAGCACCTTCTCAAAAGTATGATATTTCCAAAAAGGAAATGATGTATGCACTCTAGAGATATCTGCTGCTAAATCCCAGAAAGTTGTTATCAAAATACATTGATTTAAATAGGAAATGAACAGTGCAATCTCTCTGCATTTACAATTTGGTGAGATGCCAATTCAGTCCAACTTTAAATACTTTTTTTAGGTGTGTTTGCAATTATATAGAAAGCATTTCTGTACATTCGGATTGTTGCTATTTTAAAATAATAAGCTAATTAGATGATACCCAAAGTGTTTTCACAGAAATAGTTAACATTGGGATGTGATATGAAGACATTGATAGCAGAGCCTAATAAAGATGTTTCTTGATAAAGTGTGCTCTGTGTGGGTCATAGCTATTTAATAAAGAATGGGAAAGGAAAGCAAGATTAATTGTGTCATTTCTACATCGATAAAAGGGTAATAATGTAAATCCCATGCAACCTCTCAGTCTGGAATACCACTGTGTGACTGTTCCTCGAAACACAGTGGGTATAGGTAAAGAATAAAAACCCAATAAAGAAAAATAAAAATAAAATATGTAAAGTGAAAGAGAAAGGGCATTTATATCTGTTCAATGAAACCTGTAAAACATCCCCACAGGTTGGGTGGGTGAGCTAAAAATGTGTGTATTCTGAATCAATGACTTTGTCTCCCTAACCTGAAGTTGTGGAATGGTTATGTATATTTCTCTCAGCTAGGGTGTCTCTGCTCCTCCCAGCAAGACTAAAGCCCTTTTATCAGTTGTGGGAGAAAGTAACATCTTCTCCAGTGAGTGTGATAAATTGACTAAAGTGTCCACTCAGCCCACACACTTCTACAAACCAAGAGCCAATACAATCATAAAGGTAAAACAGGAGCAGTGAAGAGAAATACCTGCTTCATCGTTTGTGCCAAAGTGGGCAGAGGGAAGGCTATAATCTCAAGAGGGGCCTGAAAGTGGTTCAGTAGCAACACACACACCGAGGCATAACATGAAGAAATGTCCAAATCAAGGTTCTATTCAAATATATACTTGAATCAAACAGACAATGTACAATTCTAGATAACACTGTAAAAACACACCACAGTAGAACGAACACAGAATATGCAAAGATAGAAATGATTCAGCACTCTGGGTAATGAGACAAGGGAGAAAGGGCCTTTTAAAGACCACAGTGTTTGAAAGCATATGTATTGAGCTTGCAAAAGTGATTAACGGCCAATTCCAGGGGGAAGCTATCAGGCAGTAATACCGTTGCAACTGTCTTGGTGGTTCAACAGCATCAAAGCAGTCTTCTCAGCATCATTCTCGGGTTTGGATCAGGTTAACGATGTACTAGTCGCGAAGGTCCAGTGACCAGCTGGTGTCGAGTCGGGGTGGAAAGGAAGGTAGCATTGGTCTCGAAGCGTCTACTCAAGCTGTGCGGATCGGGCAGTAACTAAGTTTGGCAGCTGTCAACACAGGTTGAGCATAGTACCAAGATTCCCAGGCGAGTTCATTCAATGCTGAGTTTTGGAGGTTGCTGTTCGGGGGACACCAGGGTTGGGCTGATCGACTTACAGGAGGGCAAAGAAGAAGTGCTTCAAAAAGTCACTTGAGCAATGCAAAGCAGCACTACTTCATTGGATTGAACCGAGGCAACAACACCTTTTAGCTGATACAGGGCAGACAGTGAATGGAGTCGAACAGCAATTGGCACTTTAGAGAGTGATGAATGCCAAAAGTAGCTGGCTTGTAGTGGGTTGGCATTAAAAATACAGGGATCCTTGCTGTTCAGTCTTCAGGAGCTATGAGTCCCACTCCAGCATCTCAAGGACGTAGGGTAGTCAGTTTCTCAGGCATGCTAACAAAGGGGAGGCTTGGAAGCACCTTCAGGGGTCCTGCAAAACAATGAAGTCCCAAGCAACACAGTGGCTGGCATAGATGTGACTTTGGTCCAGCAGCAGAGTTCACCTCCAATGGTTCATGGGCAGGGTAGAAAACAGAGATTGCCTCTTCCTTGGAACACCTGCGTTCACCTCACAAATGGAGGACTTTAGCGAGGACTGCTTTCTCATCTGGGTCCAGCAAATAGTTCTTTCAGGGTTGGATTCCAGAGATGATTCCAAGAAGTGATGTGAGGTGAAAGTCCATAGGGGATTGGAATAAACACAGCCTGCTTCATGGGTGCAATCCCGCTCTTGAGATGGTATGCACGGATTATAAAGTATGAAAAATAACGAATGGAATTTTTAACTAACATAAAACTCCTACAAAAAATAACACATTTTTTAAAACTATATATATGTAGTTGGGGTGGGAATAGTATTTTCGGGGGTGGAGGAAAAGTATGACAAAAAAAAGAGGGGCTTGAGTGGACCCTCCCAAAAACAAAGCAACAAAAGTGTTATTATTTTAGGTATTTTTGGTTAGTTAAACATTAGTTGTTTTGTGATTCATTAAAATCACATGTAACCCTTGAAATGAGTGGACTTTGGCCTTCTGACATTACACCCAAAGTGTTTTGTGCCACAGGAAGTGGTGGCCAGGAAATAAAAAGAGAGCCAGAGAAAAACAAGATGGCAGAATCTTCCCCAAACTCTAAAGATGCATTCCTGACTACACTAACCCCCTTATCCCCCTTTCTCAATAGAATCAAAGGCCTTTGTAAAGGAACAGCCCTGGTTTCAGCTCTAGCCCTTAGTGAATGTGTGTGCCCTTTGATTCCTGTTCCAAGGCCAGCTACATGTGGCTATCCCTGGGGAAAGTGTATTACCAGTCGTTACAAAGGAACACAGATAGGCAATCCCCCAAGGCTACAGTCCTGCAAGTGAGCAGGTAGGAGCTTTGTCTGGTACAAATACACACCCACAGCTGAACTGGGCCCACAGGGCACGTGTTATAGTAATGTAACATGGCTTGGATAACAATGAGAGATCCTGGTCACCATACCCTAACTCAGGATTGACTTACATATACAGTATACCAAGCCAAAAGGACGGGTTCCTCAGAGTTATGCAGTTTTTGGAACAATGGTGCATATCTTTAATGCAACCTCTGTGCTGCAAAAATTTGGCTATCACTGCAGCTTTCAAGGAGGCACGTGTGACCTCTGAATCTGCTCTGTTCCATTGGTAGAGCAGGCCCTGTAAATCTGGATACTGATGGAGCAGGGCACAAGTACACACCATGCTTTGGCATGGATGTTATGAACGGATAATATGATCAATAGATTTCCCTTTCAGGGAAGAAATTACCTGCATAATTGCATTATTCAATCAAAAAAACAGTCAGGGTGTTCACACCCTGTCCAGATGGCAATTCACCAAAGTCAGACAGCCACTTCCCAGGCTGCTGTCATGCGAACAAGAATCAAAGGGACAACTCTTCACAAAAGGACTAGCCTCACAGAGTAGGATGATGCATCCCAAAAAGGCCTTGGATGCTATTGAGAAGGGGTGGGGGTGGGGGATAGTGTAGGCAGAGGACACTCAGGCCAGCTGGAGGAAAGTTTCACCATCATTTTTCTCTATATACATCTCTTGCTTCCAGTCTCCTCTACTTCCTTTAACACAAATCACTTTGGATATGATGTCAGTAGGTAAAGTGAACTTGTTCCAAGAAGAGGGATTGGATCCTTAATGCAGGCTTGCTTTCGTCCAACCACCTGTTGACATTTGCTTTTAGAAGAAGGGTTCTCATGCTTCTTCTTTGAATCATGTCTGGACTTCAACCCTTATAGAAGAATTCCTTGGACCCTGTTGGGAGCACAGTCCTTTTAAAAGTCATCCACTTGTGAAGTGAAGATAGGTAGTCCAATGAGGAAAGCTCTGCTCCCTAAGCATCAACGGGAAATGTTGGAGGTGACTTGCTGCTAGAGCAAGACTTGCCTCTCTGCAATACACACTAGTACCAAGGAGTTCAACATACTGAAGGACTCCTGCAGGTGCGTGCCAGCACCTACCGTGATTGGGAGCCTGAGAACGGGGATGACTATTTCCCTTGAGAGTGCAGATTGGTACTCACACCTCCTGAAAGCTAAGGCAGCTAGGATTCCTGCACGTTCACCATAAAACTGCTCTGAGATGGGCATTGAATTTGTTCGACCCTGCTCAAAGCAACAGGAGCCTCTGGAGCTGGCTTTGGCACTGGCCGATCTTCAAACCACACTACCTCACATTTGAACAAGTTTGGTGTCGCACCACGCCAGTGGAGGCTCGTTGCTGCCTCGCCTCGAACAAAGAAGCATTGCTGAAACGGCACTGCTCAAACTGCTGTTTGGACCTCCAGCTTCTTCATTGCTGAACGAGACAATGATCAAACTGACCCTGATAGTATTCCGCAACGGCAACCATTTGAGCACAACATTGAACTGTCTCGCCTTGTAAATCGTGTCATCAGCCCATCTGTCATCAAACCTCAATTGACAAACTGAACCTGGTGATCTATATGACCTGTTTTGCTTGAGTAGTGCTTCTAGCCCCAACAGGCTTTAGTTTAACCCCAATTTGACATCTGCTTGCTATTTGGACTATTACGACTGCCAAATTCATGCCTAAATCGAACTGCCAGTACTGCACCAAGAAGCCTGGTTCACCATTGCCGAACCACCAAGACAGTGCAACAGTTAAATTGCCTGATAACTACCACCCTGGGCTTTGAACACTGGTTAGGTCACTTACATGTCTTTTACTACAAGAAAATATCCTTTTAAAGAACATTGTGTTTTTATTGACTCCTGTCTCATTACCTAAAATGCTGCATCTTGACATCTTTGCATGGTCTGTGTTCTTTCTACTGGATGGATTTTTGGGGTGCTTTCTATGTAGTTATTATTACATGTGGTGTGTTTAATTAAAGTATATATATTTTTACTAGAACCTTGATTTAACATTCCTTTATTTTGTACTGTTGTTCTTGTCTGTTTGGGTAGCTGATTTTTCAGATTCAATCTCCTGTTGAGAGTATAGCCTTCTACACACAACTTGTCAGTAGGTGAGCTTCAAAGGATCTGTTAAGAAATGTGACTCCCCTGCAGCAGTAAGATTAAGAAGGCTGAACTGTTGAAAAGTATTTAAGCTTTTGAGGAAGCTAGCCAATAGATGATTTCCAGGAGGCCAGTAGCCAGTAGTAGTTCAAGTACCAATTACTCAGGGTAGTTTAAATGTGGATGGGAGATGGACAGTGGCTACACTTTCAACCATTCCACTCAGCAAGCAGGTAACTTAGTCTCTCAGTGGTCCCACTGTGAAACTCCTGGGGCAACTCTGATCCAGGGATGAATATCGGTTTCTAAACCATCAATCAGCCCACACCTCTAGTACACCAGAAGAGTTCCAAACAGATTGGAAAAACAAGTAAATTATAAACCTCCTTGTCCAATTTTGGTAACGTGGATGGAACGGAAGGCTTATCTCTGCAAGGTCGTGGATCGTTGGTTAGTTGCAACACAGAAAAAATCCAATTATTACCCAATGATAAAAGTGACTGTCCAGTCAAGATTGTATACACATATCTAGTTTATTATTATTACAACAGATATTTCTTGCATACTACAAAATACAACCCACCCTTTAAAGGAACACAGAGGACAGAAAGTTTCTCGAAGGAAAGGGATGCACTCTGGACACTGACAGGAGTGTAGTTGGTAAAGCATTCAGTCTTCACTGTTCAAGGTTATTTGGTTTCAGCACCAAGGGCGCAAGGGGCCATAACTGTCATTAGGGGCCTTCTGAGAAGGACCAGGGGGACAGAATCACAATTTACCTCGACTTGAGATGATCTTTATGCTCGACAGCGTCATGTCGATTCCAGGACGCTTTGCAGCTCCTGCAACAGAGTTCAAGATGGGAGACAGCTGTGGATATCAGGTGGCAGGCAGTTCAGAAAGCGAGGCTGGACGGATGGCTGCAGGCTGGATTATACAGTGTCTCAGGGTCAAGAATCTTTGTCTCTGTGCTGGTTGGCAGATCTGGAAAACTGGTTTCAGCATTTCGGATGGCATTAATGACTGCAGCAATACAACCATCAGTGGTGCAGCAAGTCGCGGTTTGAGGGCTCAACTGTCTCGAAAATGTCCTTAAACGATAGACGCTAGTTGATGCGTGTTGTGGCACTCCTCCTAGCTTCTTCGCAGTGATTGTGTCATCTTTTATGGCGGACGGCCCTAAGCTGAGGAGAGTGTTTGCAGACAACTGCCTTGTTCTTTGTTCAGAGACTCTCCGCCTCTTCCTACCTAGGAAGCTTGCTGGCAGAACCTAGCAGGGCATGCTGTGTGCTGGCTGGGTACCGGTTCTGGAGCTGCTGAGTGGGTCCTCTGAGTCTGGTATGTTTCTCTGTTCCCTGGGAAATGTTTAGGGGAGAGATCCTGCTTGCCTCTTGGAAATCCTGTCCTTCCTTCACTGGCAGAAGCTGTTAGGCAGATTGTACATTCATCCAGGGTCCGAAGGAGTCCTTCTTCTTACTCCCTTCAAAGTTGTTGGATGATCTGATAAGAGAAGGGCTCAGTCCTCTTTTGGGCCAAATAGACCCCATTGATTGGTGCAGGCCAAGCCTACCTTAATGAACCAATACTGGGTCCCCACCAGCAACCTTCTCTTATGCGTGAGGTCATAACCAGAGTGGTTTGGAACATGAAAGGAAGGGGGTGACAGCATGTACTAGTAAGTCAAACCCATCTTCCTGTATGTTGTGGATCAAAGTGTCTCTCTGGTTAATTGAGCTCTGTGTGACTTCTGATCAAAGCGCAGGTCTCCCTTGAAGTTTGGGGCAAGAACAGACTTTCTGTCTCTATCACATACTTCTTCACTCTGAAAGGGGGTTTCCTGTAGGCGTTGCCTACTGTAAACAGTTGTCCCAGGCATGACATTCGCTGCTCTTTATACAGAGGGGTGGGAGCTATGGCCAGAGGAAGGTGTTCCCTTCCCCCTTCAGAGATGCTTTGATGTACCCGTGGCTGTCACATTCCAGCTTAATCTGAAAGGGATGACTGTGCCTGTAGCTTGTGTCCCCCCTGAGTACACATGACTATGGCCCTCATTACGACCCTGGCGGAGTGGGTTTACGCCAGCGTTATTCGCGGCGGACCCGTCCGCCCTACTACGAGTTCCCGTAGCGCCATGGAACGTTTTCCGCCTGGTTTTTCCGGGCGGAGAAATCCATGGCGCTACGGGACCTTGATGTTAATTACGCCACCGTATTTTGCGGTGGCGCAATTAACGCCTTCCCCACTCCCATTATACCCTATGGGGCAAAAATGGGAATGGGGAAGGGTAAAATGGGGAATGGGGATTTACCGCCCCGCCAAGGTCGGCATGGGGCGGAAAATCCGCCAACCTCCATGGCGCTATCGGCAGCTTTCCGCCGTGCTCCGCGGTGCATTTAGCACCGCGATTTCCGCCAGGGTCGTAATGAGGGCCTATGTGTTTGTTGTGCGGTGAGCAGAGGAAAATGTGTGCGGATTAGCCCAGCACATTTTTTGAGGTTGATCTCCCATTATTCATTTTAATTACAAAACTTCAAAAAAGCCCAGGCGAGCTGACACTCCCTGTGTGGATGGTCAAATTCATCACACCCGCCGGTGCTAGTTTTCAGTCATGTCTCACTCTTCTGTAAAGTCCAATACTTCTGCTAGGTCCTGGGACAGTCACTCTGGGGCACAACTAGAGGAAAGAACATTTCTCCTAGAGGAAAATAAGTGGGCCTTATAGGAACAGAAGCAGATGGGGCTTCGCTCTACTATGCAAAAAGTAGTTTGAGGCCCAAAAGGAAACTGTGAGAACATCCAAGGTGATGTTACTGCCTGTATTAGTGGCACCAAAGGGAAACATAGGTGCCACATGCCCAAGGACTTAGTCCCTCCATATGAGATGGGTAAAGACATCAATGATTGGTTTGAGGTACTGCCTCTTGCCATACACATTCAGAATGTGGAAGACGAGTTGAAGTGTGTAGTCCTTATGAGCCGTCTACCGACAGCTGGAACTGAAATGATTATTCAGTCCTGAGGAGAGGCCCATTTATAACTAAATAAAAGCCGCTGTCCACTGGTTGTTCTGCAAAACCCCTGAGCAGTATCTCAGCAGGTTCAGATATCTCACAAAAAAGGAGGTCAAATATTTTAGGAGCTTTCACATCATTTGCTGTAATATCTGAACTGATGGTTAAGAGGTAACTAAGTTGACACATATCAGGGCATGTTTAATTTAATTGCATGTGAGAATATCCTTAAGAATTTTGAGGAAGTTACACCAACATTTAGTGGACCAGAGTATCACAGACCCAAGGGAGGTTGCAAAGGCGACTGGATACCAGCAAAAGGCTTGGGGTATCTACATCTAAGCCAGATGAGAAAGCAATTTATAAAAGTAAACACAAAGATGGCAAGAGGACAGGCTCTCACCCCCGTTCCAGAAAAGGGACACAAAAGCACAAACAGAAATCCCTGACACCTGTTACATCAGTACCCATAGAAATAATTAATGAGGGTACCCCTAGCACTGGTGAACCCACATCCATAGCCCCAAGAGGCTCATTTCTATGTGGGGAAATGGCACTTAGGAGAGGAGATCCATCTTGCAAGGGTAGACCCAAGCAATGCTTTTCTAGTTCTATCACAATTACTGTAGATCCTAAAATGGGCTCCAAAATAACCATGGCTTTGCTTAACTCCAGATCTGCTATTAGAAATGTCACTGCTATATATGCTCTTATTTTAACTACTGACATGGATTTACTGTTTATAACTGAGTCTTGGTTCACTTATACTAGTACTACCTCCTTTCATCATCTGGTACCTGACAACTACCAGATTAAGTCGCTCAATAGAGGGAATGGCAAAGGAGGCGCGGTAGCTATATTGTAGAAAGACAATCTTGCATTACATAACATCTGCATCTTTATTTGGGATACTACTTCGCAGTTCCTGGCCTGTATTTTCTTACTCTTTCCCAATGATTTATGTCACTTTATCCTGTGCTATAGACCCCTGGGCAAACTAGTTTTCTTTTTTTAATGCACTGAATGTTCATCTTGGGACAGAAGATCTCTGGTATTCTAAGATGATTATCCTTGGTGACCTAAACATCTGGTGCAATGAGCCAGAGGAAGCTGATTGTAAACATGTCAGTGATATTCTTGAATCGGATTACCTAAGTGTGCTTTCTACATTGCCAACTCACAGGAGGGGGCATAGCTTGACCTATTTTTAAGAGAGGTCTCAAATTATGCCATGTAGAGAATGTGCCAGTCAGCTTGTCAGATAATTTTAAGGTATTATTTGCCATGGCACTTAACCACCAGTTATGCCGATCAAAGCGATTTATAAACCTAGAATTGCATCAGCGGAAAAAAAAGATCTGGATCATATTTCAGATAATGCATTTCTGAGGAATATTTTGAATCAAACTAATACTCCTTTTGCAGTATCATATGCAAAACTGATGCAACAATTGTGCTCTAACTGTGACAGGATTGCTCTGTTACAAAAGTTTACACCAGCGTTGGTTTAACGAAAAGATGAAAATGCTCAAAGGACAATATCGGAAGGTGAGAAAAAATGGCTGAAGACCAGAACTGATACTAACTATGTCACAGCCAAGGTTGCTCTGAGACTATAGAAGGAGGAGGTATTATTGGCTAAGGCCCAATGTCTCCAGAAAGAGAATGACCTTGCAAATAATTGATCCAAAGCCCTATTTTCAGTTATCAGAAATGTCTCCTGCCCTACTTGTTCACATGTCAGTCTACCAGCATTTCAAAAGATGGTGAAAGATTTTAACATGTTCTTAACAAAAAAAATCAACCTAATCTGAAATGGTTTTGATAACCAAACAACAACACCATGTACAGGGGCTCCTATTGAGAATATAGCTTCTGACAAACCCGTGAATATACCTAAATGTACCTTTTCCCCTGTTACACCTGAGAACATTGAATCCCTGATCGATTAGTTAAAACCTACTATACATAATTATGACGGCATTCCGGCCTACTTGGTCAAAAAGCATGCTCATGCGTTTAGCAATCCAATTCAGATCTTGATGAATGCCTCACTTACCCAAGGCTTTTTCCTGCTGAACTAAAGAAATCATATTTAACTCCACTGCTAAAAAAGCCTACTTTGGATCAGAATTTATTAGCTTACTATTGTTTTGTTGCGGGTCTTTTGTGGCCAACAAAAAACCTGGAAAAAGTTGTTACCTCCAAATTACAAGGTTTTGTGAAGGAAAATTAAATTATATTTTGGATCTCTATCAATCTGGACTCAGAGCTGGCCACGGGACTGAGATTGCATTACCTACTGCCTTGGATAATCTCCCAAAGACTGCCGACAAAGGTGACATTAGCATGCTGGTCATGCTTGACTTGTCGGAAGCCTTCGATACTCTGGACTTTAGCATACTCAAAACTAGACTCTCATCACTCGCACAGATGTGCGATCTAGCCAGTTAATTGTTTACATCGTTCCCATTCAATCGCATGCAACAGGTTAGGGCCGGCTCATACCTGTCCAAACTTCTGCCCATCGGGTGTGGAGTCCCGCAGGGTTCATCCCTGTACCCCAATATTGTTTAATTTGATATACACCCATTACTTAATATATTTGCTCAATTCAATCTGTCATACCACTCATATGTGGAAGATAGGCAGATATATGCATGGCTAAGACAGCCTGTGGAGGCAGTTGAGTGCAAATCTGGGGACTTCCCATTTCTACTCTCTTTGCCTATAGTATCCGTAGCACCTTGGGTATTAGGCCATTTACCTTTTAGTTCGTCCATTCCCTTTGACTGCTGTTTGAAGTCTAATTTTAATTCCACCAGTTGTACAAAAAGGTTTTGATTTATGGCAGATTTTAAGCACACCATTGAGATTTCACATGAGCCAACTTCCTGAGAGAGTTTGAGCAGTGTCCCTGACTGTGTTTGTACTTCTCCCCTTAAAAGCTCAACAACGTTCACCAGGGAATTTAACACAAAGTTTAGTGCCAAAGGGGTAGCTTCTTTTGCCCCCTTATATGAGTCTTCCTCAGGTAACTCCCCCTCTGGGGACTTTCCTTTTCTACTCTCTTTGCCTATACTATTCATCCCCGAGCCTCCAGGCATCCGGGTGGGACTAAAAGCTAGGCCTGGAGATATGGGAATAGATGTAATCGCTCCGTGATCCTGCTTGCTACGCCCCTCCTTCAGTGAAGTACTGCTATTGTCCCCTTTTTGTTCATAATCATAATTCATAATCATCCTTTTCATGGTCAACATCCTATTGATGAATATCACCCACACCCACACTAAGGCATTTCCTGCTGGGAAAAAAAGTTCTTTACAGTATTTTTCATGGTGCTAGCTGTCAGGTGAATTCCATGCCAGTAGTTAATAGCAGTTTTATTCTCAGTGGGTGGTTCCGCGTCTATCTCGCAGATAGTTTCAAGCACCCCTATTACAGAGTTTGAACATGTTGGCTTCCTTTTCTGGACCCTCAGAGACGATTGAGCCAATGGGCAGTTAGATGGTATTCTTTTGTCTTTTTGGTTGCTGAGTGGTACAGCTTTGTTAAATTCAAGGGCTCTTAAATCAGTATCCAAGTAGTATATTCGGGACAATACTTACTATCTCCAGAGAGATTAATTTAGCGCAATGAGGTGCTCTAACCAAGATAGACTCTCCCCAAAAATGGCGAGCACCGTATAGACTTGCAGTTCATGTGCTTTATCCAGTTAGTTCCAAGAAATCGACCTGCTCTTAGTCCACTAATTAGAATGAAAGAAATTAGCTTCCAATGGCTCAAAGGCCCCAGGCCCACAGTCAAGCAGTTGGCTGCAACTTGATCTACCAACAGGCTCAAAGACTCCAGGCGCACAGAAGTCCAGCAGTGGATGGGACAGAGTGAATGTGCATGGGGCATACCTCCACATGCAAATGTGTTATGATCCCAGGGTGGAATGAAATTTAAAAATTCCACTAGCAGAAGATATCCTTTTTTCCTAAAATCATGTGTTACATCTGAGAAAAAACTATTCTCCCTAAAATGTACTCCAACAGGAGTTTAATTTGTGTTTCTGTATATTGGATTTATGTTATATCCATGTTGTTTTTGCTTTCTGAGTTGTCAAGACAACATCAAAATACCACAACAACACCTAATGGCATAAATGACATGGATGAAATCACAAATAATTGTAAAGGCTATTTCAATCGGTTTCCCAGGATAATGATAAATATTATCACCTACTTTCAAATTATTGCAAAGATGTACATTTCTTCATGGCATTTTTACTTTGGGTTTTCTTTGCATAACTATAACATTAACAGGGTAATTCATGGAATAAATGTGCACCGAAAACGGGCGCTTGCACGCTTTCTCGCGCGCAAGCACCCGTTTACATATTCATGAAACACATTGCGCGTGGCTTACCTGAGACCTGCGTTGAATCCGCACGGATCCAAGACGTCACTGTGACACCACGAACGCCTTGCGCGATACAGCCAGTGAAGGCACACACTGTCCAGCGCACACACCTAAAAAGGGGGCGGAACACGTGAAATGGGGAACAACACATGAAAAAATGTGGGGGTCAAGGGTGAAACACCACAGTAAAATCCTGGCAACGCCCACACGCACGCTAAATCGAACAGGGTTCACCGGCGCACAAAAGACACGCAAACCCGGAAACACATACGACACACGAAAGCAGGCAGAACAACCCCCATGCACCAAAGCCAATGCATAAAAGTGCACGCAAACAACAAATGCACGTATACAGCTAAGATGAATGTACCATTTCTCTCAGCATTAATCATGGGACACAGCAGGAGGAAGAGAAGAATAGCCAGGCTCTGCATTCTTTTACCCAGGACCAGCCTTTTTGGAATGCCTGATGACCAAGTCTATGGCAGGTATAGGTTTCCTCCTCATATCATCCTAGACCTGGTCACTGAATGGGAGGATGACCTCACATCACCCACCCTGTGCTCCCAACCACTGAGCCCCTTGGAAAAGGTGCTCAATGTACTGCATTGTTTGGCCACTGGGTCATTTCAGCAGACAACTGCCATAGCTGGGGGCGTCTCTCACCCCACACAGTCACACTGCCTACACTAGGTGTTGGCAATCATGACTGCACATCCCTCAGTCCGCAGACACATATACATGCCCAGAACACCTGCAGAAAGGCAGGCCGTGGTCCAGGACTTTTACAGGGTGGCACACTTCCCCAACATGCTTGGTGCCATTGTTTGCACCCATGTGGCCCTACCTCCACCTAGAGCCACTGAGAACATTTATCGCAATCGCAAGCACTGGCATTCCAATAACATGCAGGTTGTATGCGATGCCAAGGGAATCATTACCTCTATCTATGCCAACTATCCAGGGACCACCCATGATAGTTTCATATGCAGAATGTCACCCCTAAACTGAGACCTTGAAGCTGGCAGGCATGGCAACACATGGTTCATTGTTGAGTACAAATGCCTGTGCACATACATGCATGTCACACACAGACAAATAAACAAACCCAACTAATGACAACCATTATCACCTCCCCAGGGGACAGTGCCTACCCTCTGAGCACCTACATGAGTACGCCAATACGGAACCCCACCACACCAACTCAGGTAAGATACAGCGCAGCCCATATTGCAACCAGGGCCATAGTAGAAGGCACATTCGGAGTGCTAAAGTCATGCTTCCACTCCTCTTAACCGCTCCGGTGGATAGCTACTATATGCACCACCAGTAGTGTGCAGGTTAATTGTGGCAGCATGTGTCCTGCACAATGTTGCAACACAGCGGGGCGTATCGGTGGACATGGTGGTGTCCCCACATCCTCAACCACATGCATGCCAGCTGCGCATGGTGGGGAAAGGGCACATGGCGAGGCTGCCATACCCGGCTTGTGGCACCATTTTTCACCTAAAATCCACCCCTGTGGAGTGCACACAGGCCTGGCACATTCCAGGTGACAATTGATGATGACAAAGGGACAATCAACTGTCACTACCTTACCACCCTGAGAATGTGTCATTGGAAGTGCTACATTGTGTGCATCCCTAGCTACTTAAACCAACACAATCCCGTGTGACCAAAAGGCACACATCCAAGATGCAGTATGCCACTAACCCCATGCAAAACAGCACATCCAAATACTGGTATGTCACCTAAACCCTCCCAAAACCCATGTTACCCGGCCAACACACCACACCATGGCATGCAATGTGAAAAGCTAAAAGTAAATGCACAACACATGACACAACTGTCACAAAGTGAACTTTGACAAATGGAAATATGTCCGAAACAATTCCCTCTGACACATCAAAATGAAACCGTACATAGGAACATCCATTTACCAGCATAAAATATCATAAACACAGGACCTAACAGTGACCAATCACAAAAGCACAAGTGCCTCAATGTGACAAAGCCAGCACATGGACCCCTTCCATCTTGAGTGGGTCTCTGCTAGCTTAAGGGGGCAGGGTAACACATACAGCATGAATGGTATCAATGATGGAGACAGGCAAGGTAATACATGAAGATATAAAATCATAAAATACACATTTACCAATATCCAAAGCAAAATGCATGCTAAACATGCACTGTTCAAACAATCATGAATCCCCACAAGAGGTGTATACACAGGTTGGACTTCAGACTGGCCACAGAAATGATGGAAGCCCAATGCCTCTGTGTAAGTTACTGTCACATGCTGCCCCCCTTGCAAGCCCATGGAAAGGGGAAGCAGACGTGGCATATGTGTCTGGACCACAAGCCAAAAACACAAACACGAGACAAGCCTGTATGGGCCCAGCCAGAACACACAGTGTATGCCTACAGGTACCATACAAAGCAACACACTGTTACATGAATGCACAATAGACAAAAAAATAATGCAAAATAAACAAATATGGCAATGGTGTACCAGGGGGGGAACCACCCAGGAGGGAGGAGGTGCAGGGTTCACCTCAACACCCACATGCGTGGATGTTGAGAAAATAAAAACCTCCATGGATTCATGGCCTGCATGGCTAGACTATAGTTGGATAGTCCTCGCCGCTGTCGGCACCCTCTGATGTAACATTAGATGTTGAGCGTGGCAAGGGAGGCTGACCACCCATAGCCCTGGTATGCTCATCAATGGCAGCAAGCATGCAGGCCTGAAAGGACTGATTCTGCATGATTACGATACGGAGGTCCCCATGCAGCACCTCACATGTTGCACAGAGTTCCGTCGGCAAGGCCTCACGTGATGCACGGATCTCCTCCCGGGTTGCATGGAGTCCCATATGCAAGGCCTCACATGATGTATGGATCTCCTCCCGGGTTTCATGGAGTTCAGCAGTTGTTATTCAGCTGCTCCATCTGCTTTTCCGCCCGTCTACTGCGGCCCATCTCAAGTGCAGCCAGAGTAGTTCTGAGGGAGGTGTTCTCTTCCCTCAGGGCATTCCTTTGGGCCTCTGCCTCTACAGCCATGGCAGTGCGTAGAGCCCCCAGTTCAGCCCGTCAGTCTCTGTTGGTGGCCAACATGTCCATCCCGTGCGAGCAGCATGTAGACCGCACTGCCTGCTGCTGGAGCTCTATGTGCCTTTCGGGGGGGGTGAGAATGGAATTGGCCACCCTTTCCAAAGACTGAGCCTGAGCCATCATCTCACATGATGCCCCCGGTTTCTGTGCAATGGCATACATGGAATTCTCCCACACAGTATTCCTGGGTGGCACACGGCCACCGCATTGCCAGACACCAAAGCAGTCGGACCCAAGGATACTTGGACCTTTCTGCGCTCATACTGCCTGTGGCTGCAGGACTGCATTCGTCCCTTGCTGAGCTGCCCCAGGAACACGGGCAAGTAGTATGAGCGTGACCCTGCATCCATAACCACCACAGATGGATGTACCAAAACTTACTGGCCCCTTGAGTGGTCTACCCCCACTACAGGTGTGTTGGACAGAACAGCATCCACAGCAGAATCACTCAATGTGACAGCAATGAGGGTTGAATTTCTAATTCCAAACCAGAGGGATAGGGTTCCTCTGAGGTGTACTCAGAGAAACCCCTGGCCAGGATGGTCTGGAGCACCAAAGGATGTTCGTCGGCTACCACCCCACAGCCTCCATTGGTGCCTGGTTGGGGCTCTGAATACTCCACCCCCTCCGCCATCTCCTTCTCCTCCACTGCTTCCAGTGCCTCATCACCTGCACGAAATAAAAAGAAGACATGACCACACTTGTTAACAGCATAAGCCACACACATAGGTATTACAATGTTGACAGCCAACACATGAAGCAGCCATGTGACACATGACACAAACTCAGGAACGCACGCAGTGCCAATGTAATGGAACAGGACCCTGAAAGCAGACATGGATGCATGTCAAATGGCAAAATAAGACATGTACTGCATGGTGCATAGCACCTGCAACACACACAAGCTTGTGACTGGCATAGTCCTTCCAAAAACATGACAGATGCCAATACACAGATGGCACAAAGCATAGCCATGCTGAACTGTCAACCAGACTCAGATGAAAGCTCAACACTACTGTCCATGAGCCATGTACAATGCATGTCATTTGACATTTCATTGAAATCACTATGAAAAAACACGTGTCACAGGGCTTCATCACGACTTGGGTGGTAACGGTAACGCTATTAGTGCGGGCGGTATTAGCCCTACCGCCGAACTCCCCGATGCTAATAGCGCCAGATCACGAGTTTGGCGGTAATGTAAGTCCCCATTCCCCACTGAGCCCATTCGGGAATGCCCCATTCCCCATTGGGCTCAATGGGGAATCTACGTGCTAATACCGCCGGCGGATTTCCCGCCAGCAGTAATAGCGTGAATTTTCGGGGGATTTCCCCCCAGCTCAGAGCTGGAGTGAAATCCGCCGAAGCCCTGATTCGTCGGACCCTTAAATCCGGCAGTAATAGCGCTCCCGCAGGATTTAAGGGTTACCACCGAAGTCGTGATGAGGCCCACAGTCTGCAACACTGCTAGGGTATGAAATACAGTGAAATAAGGCACATGGATTCATCAATGGCAGGTCATTTTGACATCACGCAAGTGAATATGCATGTGGAAGGGGAGAACAGGGTTCAGCAGTGTGTCAGTGCAGTGCAGTACACGTGTACGGCCTCAACTATCATTGCGAACACAGGGGCAGTAATGTGAATGACGTGGATTGGTGGCAGTGTAATGGCAAGTGCAGTCATCCTGAGTTAAGTGTTGGTCGTGGGTTGTAGGGATACAGTAAACACCACCCCCAAAGGCATGGGATGGCTTGGAGGCAGTGCATGGCTCAAAATGGTTTCTTAGAGTGCCATGTTCTAGCAGACAGTGTGGGCAGGTGTCAATTGCATTCTTTCAGTCATCTGGGACTACAGCAGGGGAGAGGAGGACAGTAACCACAACACATTAGGAAGCATCAGAAGTGCCCTCAGACCTGGAGAAGCAACAACAGCAGTTGCATTGAGGCAGGGAGGCTGTACCAGAGGGAGGCTTCCACTCGACACAGATGAGAACCCCAAACTAATGGCCATGAGGAGCAACTGACCCTGAGTGAGCAGGAAAGGGATGATGAAATACCATGAGAAGGAAGCCAATACCGGAGATGGAATTTAATGAATTGCTTGCCCAGGACCCATATGGACTTGCTGGGAATGCACAAGGTCCATGAATGAACACTCATAGCCACTGTGAGCCTGTGCCATCTGCACAGTCCGAGTGAAATACCCTGCACCAAGGCCAAACGGCGTTCCACACAGTCCAGGTCTGGCAGAATTGCAGAGGGAAGAGTGTATATTCACAGAAATTCGGGTACTGCCCGTTGCAGTAGTCCAATATCGGAGTCACCAGCCCCATGGAGACAGTGAGCTGCTGGGGGATAGAGAGGTAAGGAAGAATGCCTCTGAGGAGGAACATCTCGCAAGGTGACCACACAGAGACATCAGTCATGTGACAATAGAAGTTGAGTGTTGAGTGGAAGACCATCACAGGCTATCCACGACCATAGGTTGGAGGAAGAATAGGGCCAAGAGAGGCTGCACAGAGATTGTGATTGAAGGAGGGAGCAGGTGTGGTGATGAGGATTGCCTCTGTGTGCTTGACATGGTTTGGATGCAGTCTGCATGACAAGCACGTATCATTTCAACATCACATGGGTCACACATGGAAGTCATGTCAATGTAGCCTGAACTGGCAGACAATCATAACACATCACCCAAGCAACATACACATGGTCTGTACACACACGCATCACCACTCACCGGACATTGTCTCATAATTTGGCTTCCCACACATGCCTTGGACCTGCTCCACTGCGTTGAAATCACCAGCAATCTCCTCAAGTGCAGTGAGTTCTTCGTCCTCTGATGGTGTCCCACTGCCAGTCACCAGAGTAGAGGTGAACTTTGCAGCCAGTTTGTCTTTTGCTCAGCATCAGAGGTCATTCTAACGCTTCATCACATCACCTGCTTTGAGCCTCTCGTGTCCCCTGGCACTAATATCGCCCGCGATACACTGCCAGTGGGCCCTGTGCTGAGCAGGCATATGTTTTCTCCCTGATGTCACCAGCATATCACAGCCATATTACAACACGTAGCCTACAAGTGCGTCCAGTTCCTCTTGACAGAAACTCTGCTTTCTTGACATGTTGGAGGCCTGAGCTGTGTCTGGGGTCCCAGCCTTTTCTGCTGGAGCACACTTCTTACTCTTGGGAGGTGGTGTGGACCCTGAGTTGCTTGTACCGCTATGGTCGGTAGGGGCTGAAGCACAGATGGACTGGCCAATGGAAGCTGGCAATGACACGATGACCGAAGGTTGGCCTTCAGGCATCGGCAACAGGGTGATATTGCCAGGACTCTGCGCCACACATGCCTCGGTTTCAAGGGCCAGGACCAACACAGTCCTGGCTGGGTGACTCAGAGCCAGGGTGGTGTCAACTGCAGCTGCCCCTGCAGCTTCCACACCCTGGCTGCTCGGGCAGCAAATGACACTGCTGCTCCAGATACACAAGTCCTGGTGACAGCAACTTTCACCACACGTGCCTTGGCCTTCCCGACACAGAAATCAGCCTGTGAGTCATCCTGTGCCTGTTCCGGAACCAATCCAGTCCGGACTGGCGGACCCGGAGCCAGGGTGGTGTCAGCTGCAGCTGCACCTGTAGCTTCCACACCCTGCCTGCTCTTGACAGCAGATGGCACTACTTGTCGGGTCTGACGGTTGCTGGGGATGGCAGCAGCAGCTGCATCTTCCTGACCTGCTTGTGGGGGTGGGCATAACTGTCCCTGCATGTTCCTGGAGACCCAGCCCTCATGGACCACCCTGGCCATGTCAACCACCGTGGCCACCCTGGTCACGTCCCACACCGTGGCCACCTTGGCCACATCTTCCACTGCAGCCACCTCTGGGAGGTCGCCCATCTTTGCCTCCCTTACCACTTGTTGCCCTCCCAGTCATGGCACTGATGTACTAGCGCAATGGGAGGTGCAGACAACAATTGTCCTGGGCAATTGAGGTGAAGGGGGCAGGATATGTGAAGGAAAACATACCCCTGTGCTCCTGCAAGGCTGTATGTGACCACTGGGGAAAAATAACGGGTCACACAACTCTCAGGCACCCCAAAAACAAAAAGAAATGTGCATGGAACCCCTCGGTAGCCCACGTGTGATGAAAAAATGTCCCGCAGTACGCTGTGGCACCCAGGAACACAAGGAATGTGGATGCTGGCAACACGTAGGTCACTATGACCTCGAAAGTGGGGTACGCAACACACAGGGGCAACCACAGTGGGAAAAATGCATGCACGACTCACCGTCTGCCTGGAAAAATGAAGAAAAACACACATGCATGTGCACGTAGGCAACTCCCCCGCCAAAACAAGAAGTACGCACTGCCACTGTAGTGATCAATTCACGTGTGAACCCACAAAAAGAAGAATCTTACGCGTCGGTCTCCACGAAAAGCATGTACATTGCACTGTTGTCCTACGCAGACCTTTCACCCATACTGAACGGCAACGCCCAATGATCAGCACACATCACGTTACTTACGCCCTTTGTTAAACGGTAATTATATTGTGCCTCCTTAGTATTTATATTGGCCTAAGCCTAGTCGCACTACACAGAAAACCGTGTTGCAAAGTTCTCTATTTGTGTGTTCTTCGTTCTAAACTGGTGGACTATGTTTTCAACCAATCCTTCCGACCTTTGAGTTCAGTTAATGTTTAGGCTGTCCGAGAGCCGACTGTTTAGACTAAGCAATGAGACCTTGTTCTTAATATGAACTCTCGTTTAAATGTGGTCTGCGCTCACAAAACTCATCCTTGTATAAACATTGCGACAATGAAGAATAAACCTTGAGCGTATGCGTTAGCTGAACTACATTGAGAAGGTATTTAGCATAAGGCTTACCGCGGGATCCGAGAACATACATCACTATTGTGTCTTCATGGAAATGCAAACCTATGTAATCCTTTGCATAATATTGTTTAATTTGTATGTGAACTAGGCACAAACTCTAGACCATGAATTATTAACATGAAGAGAGGCTGGACAATATTACCCAAATTGTATAAAAGCACAAATGTTTAGATGTTCATCTCTCTCTCACCACTCCTTGTCGGCTGGTACACACTGCAAGGTGTTGGGAGCCAGATAGCTATCTGTTTTGTTTTGTGGACTGTACAGTAATAAAAGATCTGTGAATCTTTTAGCCCGTGATTGGTTTATTTCCTTTATGGCACTCAGCCTCGATATTTCTTTGTTCTTTCACTTTAGGGCCTTTCCACTGATTACACGCTAACGGGCTGTTTCCGAACGTGCAGAGTCACTCTGTTTCCAGCTGGCCACGTGAACCAATACGGAAGACCCACGCTCCTGCCCACAAGGCCATTTACCTGCCCCAAACGCCCAGAGCTGCCTCCTATGAGCCATCTGCTGCTGCCAGCCCACTCTGTGTGACTGCTGCCTACGTGCCCTGCAATTTGGTGCCTGCTCATCATCCATTGCCAGTGATCATGTTGCTGAGACCACCTCTGCTGACCCAGAAGACTCCCGACTGTCATTCGATTGCTCCACAGCCCAGCCCCAGGACCAAGTTGCCCACCAACACCTGCCTCAGGGGTTGCCATGTCTGACCCATCTCCAGCTGAGGCAAGTGGCAACCCCCGGCAGTGAGGCAGAGGGCTGTCAGCTTCTCCTCCACAGAAGTTGGCATCCCGGTGAATCAAGTCCTGGGGCATTATGATGCCCTCTTCATCAGACCATCCCGCGTCAACAAGGAAGAACGGAGTAAGATCTGGGTGGACATCGTGGGTGCCATCAATGCGGAGGAGTGGCAATCCGCGACTACCGACATGTCTGTAAGTGCTGGGAAGACTTCAGGTGCAGGACCCTTAACAAGGCCCAGCGCCTCCTCAAGGCTGCTGATGATGGAGCGAGGTGCCGGGACCAGTTGTCCACCAATGAGATGCGGGTCCTGGAGCACATCCACCCAGCGCTGCACGGCCAGGTCTTGGATTTGGTGCTCTGTCTGGAGTTGTCTGGGAAATAGACGCAGAGTTCGATGATGCTGTGGCCGGAACTCTTGGGGGAAATGGTGAGTCATGCCCCCTCTAGCCCGCTGCCTTTGTAAATAGTTATATAATGGTAGGTTTCCTTCATTTTTTGAATGATTTGGAGTTCATGGACTTTGCTCCACATCTTGTGAATAGTTTTAATTAGGGTTTTTTAGGATGTATATTTGGATTTAGGGATCATGGACTCTTCAGCCTTGCACATAGTTGGACATGTTTTGATTTATTTGGATTTTTTTTCACCATGGAGTAATGGTTTTTTTGTAATTTCGGTTTGCAATTGGAGAACAACCATTGGACATGGACCACTTTTTGGAGTTTTAACTTTTTTAATAACACATTTCTTTTTGTTTCAAATTTCATTTTCATTTGCATTCCATTCATTATGATTTTCATGGGTAGCTTTCAGTTGTTCTGATTTTTGGTACTCAATGCATTTCTATTCCTTAAATCAAAGTGGTGTCTGCTCACAATGGTTCGGTGCATGTGTCACTCTTCATTGTCTCTATTAAGTGTCCCTGCTGTTGAGCAATGTTGGTCATCTGTTTGCAAACATGCATGTGTGCATTTGTGATTCACATGCCATGGGGCATGTACTGTGGAGTAGGACCAATGGATGGGTGTTGAGTTGCACTGTGGGGGGGGGCAGCATGTGGTGGCATTTTGGTGGACATTTGCTACATGATTGCATGGTATACAGCTCTGGGAGGTGGAGGGCCATGAGTAAGGCCTGCCTGCAGGTTGCGCCACTGGTGGGGGGACATGATTCGGGGCCTGCCTGCAGGTTGCCATCACTGGTGGGGGTTGGGGGACATGAGTTGGGGCCTGCCTGCAGGTTGCCGTCACTGGTGGGGGTGTGGTTACATGAGACGGGGCCTGCCTGTGGGGTATGGTCACAGGTGATAGGGGTCCCATGTGGTGTGGGCTGTCTGTGGGTATAGTCATGGGTGATGTGGGGGTTCTTTGTGGTGTGGGCTGCCTGCGAGTATGGTCACAAGGTGATGGGGGGTCCCTTGTGGTGTGGGCTGGCTGCGGATATCGTCACAGGTAATGGGGGATTTTGTGGTGTGGGCTGCCTGCAGGTCTGGTTACAGGTGTTAGGGGTCCCTTGTGGTGTGGGATGCCTGCGGGAATGGTCACAGGTGATGGGGGCCCCTTGTGGTGTGGGCTACCTGTGGGGTATGGTCATGGGTGGGCTGCCTGCAGGGTATGGTCACAGATGATGGAGGATCCCATGTGGTGTGCACTGTCTGCGAGTATGGTCACAGGTGAGGGGGGGTCTGTTGGGCTGTGGGCTGCCTGTGGGTATGGTCATGGGTGTTGGGGGTCCATTGTGGTGCGAGCAGTCTGCGGGTATTGTTACTGGTGATGGGGGGTCCGTTGTGGTGTGGGCTGCCTGCGGGGTATGGTCAAGGGTGAGCTGCCTGCGGGGTATGGTCATGGGTGATGGGGGTCCCATGTAGTGTGGGCTGCCTGTAGGTATGGTCAGGGGTGATGGGGGTCCCTTGTGGTGTGGGCTGCCTGTGGGGTATGGTCAAGGGTGATGGTGTGGTCCCATGTGGTGCGGGCAGTCTGCGGGTATGGTTACTGGTGATGGGGGGGTCCCTTGTGGTGTGGGCTGCCTGCAGGGTATGGTCATGGGTGAGCTGCCTGCGGGGTATGGTCATGGGTGATGGGGGTCCCATGTGGTGTGGGCTGCCTGCGGGTATGGTCACGGGTGATGGGGGATCCCTTGTGGTGTGGGCTGCCTGTGGGGTATGGTCAAGGGTGATGGGGTGGTCCCATGAGGTGCGGGCAGTCTGCGGGTATGGTTACTGGTGATGGGGGATGCCTGCGGGGTATGGTCATGAGTGAGCTGCCTGCGGGGTATGGTCATGGGTGATGGGGGTCCCATGTGGTGTGGGCTGCCTGCGGGTATGGTCACGGGTGATGGGGGATCCCTTGTGGTGTGGGCTGCCTGCGGGTATGGTCACGGGCGATGGGGGTCCCTTGTGGTGTGGGATGACTGCAGGATATGGTCATGGGTGATGGGGGGATCCCTTGTGGTCTGAGCTGCCTGTGGCCTGTGTTCTCGGCTGATGGTAGCACGAGCAGCCCTTTCCACTCGATTTGGCTGGCACGAGCAGGTCACTCGATTTCCATGAGATTTGGCTGGCGCAAGCGGGGTACGTGATTTTGCGTGGTACGCAAGGGCCTTTTCATTTGATTTGGCTGGCACGAGCGGGGTAGGCAATTTTGCATGGGTACGCGAGGGCCTTTTCATGCAATTTGGCTGGCTGGAGCGGGGTACATGATTTCAAGGGTGTAAGCAAGGGCCTTTTCACGTGATTTGGCTGGCACAAGCGGGGTACGCAATTTTGCGTGTGTATGCGAGGGTCTTTTCATGCAAATTGAGTGGCGTGAGTGGGGTATGCTGTTTTCGCAGGGGTACGCAAGGGCCTTTTCACGCGATTTGGCTGGCGCGAGCAGGGTATGCAATTTCGCTGGTGTACGCGAGGGCCTTTTCACATGATTTGGCTGGCGCGAGCGGGGTATGCAATTTCGCTGGTGTACGCGGGGGCCTTTTCACATGATTTGGCTGGTGCGAGCGGGGCCCGCGATTTTGCGGCTGTACGATAGGGCCTTTTCACGCGATTTGGCTGGTGCGAGCAGGGTACGCGATTTTGCGGGTCTACTCGAGGGCCTTTCCACATGATTTGGCTTGCGCTCGCGGTGTCTGATCCAATTTTTCACACGATTATGACAGAGGGGGGCTGTAACCACGGATCGCGCAAAGGCCTTGCACCATATTGGACATTTCACTGGCTTTTTCCTGCGCAAGTGGCGGTGTTGGGGGCATTACTGGTGCAGATGGATGTTCACTGCACCACGGCTGATAATGGCTCGGGAAATCGGTGAATACGCGTGGTGCGTACATGCTGCTTTGCACCCTCGCTGGCGCATGAGTGGCGCACGCCCCCTCTCGGTGCGCAGCACTTATGCTGCTTCTGCACTGGATTCTATAAATCAGGCCCTAAGCTTTTCTGTTCCTATAATGTTCTGTCTATTACAGGGGTTGTTTAAAAAAACAAACATTGGTGTCTTTGACAAAGGTTTATTCAGCAAAATATAATGTTTAAAGATCTCCCAATTCTTTCATATCATTCTTTTCAATTCTTGAGTAGATGGTGAATAAATGTCATAACTAAAAGCAGAAATAGCCAACTTTGTGATAATTGGATCCTAAATGGTATTATTTCCTATTTCCCTGCTAACACGGAAAGAGGGCTATTGGATTGATAAACTGTCAGCCGTCTCTCCCAAAAGGATGAATTCAGAAATTAATCTAGCCTCTGTTTTCTTTATAAAACTGTACCAGCAACAGTCATTATTTTTTCTTGACATTCTTTTCAATTGATCAAATCTGAATCAGGGTTTTCTTATATGGGTATTGTCACATTCACAACATAACTAGATATTCTCTGTATTTACTCAGTTAGAAAAAACATGTGTGCTTGAATAACATCTCTTTTGAACTAATTATTTGCATCTTGTTATTTAAATAACAACTTTGTTTGATTTCTAATTAAGGAGAATGGACTATTTCAATATTTAAGTTTTACAGAATGTTATCAGATTTGTATGATTTTGGAATTATTTTGGATAAAAAAAACATATTTCGTTTAGTGCTTAGAGTTCCTTAGTGGAATTGCATTAACAAAATATATCTATTCTAGTCTATTGTCAGTAACACCATCTAAAGATGGTGGATGTCAAGTACAGGGAACTCCATACTACATCACTTCCTGCACAGCACACTATTATATTGATTTCAAGTGTGCACACCTTTTCTGAAATAAATGTACCCCTCATTTGGGAGACTGAAAAAATTAGCTTGAGCAATAAATGGCACATGAGAGCTCAAGAATGATACACAAAAGTGATATTTTATGTTAACAAAATGTTCGAATTAAAAGGCCAAGATGTTGAATTCCAAAATTTGAATTCTGACAATATGTGCAACTGGATCAAAATGCCATTTCACATGAGACGAACATCGCTAATATTTTCCGGGTAACATGAACTAGTACAATATTATTTTAAATCGTTTCATTAACTAAGCATGATAAATATTTACATTTATAGATCTGACAGACAGATGTACCACATTGTTACCAGTAATCATTATCATAATAAAACATTTTTGGAGAATTAATTGCATAACAACATAAACACACTAAATACATCCCATGTTTATTTAATTTAGTCTTTACAATTCGATAGGTGAGGGTAAGCCTCCATTATGATATTCAATTCAGACATTAATATTGACCCGTTGTATTTTTTGTGATTAATATACATTCAATATTCTTTTCAGGATTTGATCATCCTCTAGCGTGTTAACTCCCTGGAAGATTCCTTTTTGGAGACATTATAGAGATTTAAATGTGCATTATTTTCACCTTGTCACTTTTCACTGAACTTTTGATATACAACTTTATAATAGGTTGTTTCATTAGATATATTACAATCTGCTTGATAGATTGTTCCCAAGATGAAGACAAGTGACTCCCTTTCTTAACAAGAGTCAACAAAGGCTTCAAACACATTGAGATTATTAATTGACAGAGCTACTTGTCAGCAACCAAAATGTCTTTTAATGTAATATGTTTTTGAAAACTTATATTGTGTCATTCAATTGTATTGTTTATTGAATGTATTTTGGTAATGAAAAAACTGTTTATGGAAACTACTGATCTTTGATAGGTTAAAGTTGTTGAAGATTATTTGGGAATTCTTCATTAATTTGAACTGAACTATGATAAATACCTTTTCTTTCAAAAGTTTAAAATATGATTCTGTAACTTTAATGTAGAAAGTATATTTCATGATATTTGGAATGTAAGTGAAAGGGCCATTGCCCATCTAGAAATGGTGTTCAAAGTGGTTCAGCCAAAGACGTGTCTGGCTGATTAACAGTGATCATTTGAAATACCAGGATTTAGAATTTTAACACTTTGCACATAAACCCACGCAGCTTATCATAATTGTTAGTATTTCAGCCTCACTTTCTTCTTTGATTGTCTTCACTGACTCATCATACCTGGTCTTCTATTGCTGTTCTACTGACAGGATAATTACAACAGTGGTGGCTGAACCTTTCATAGCTCACCTGAAACATTACAGCAGCCTAATGCCACTGCTAAATAATACAAAAGAAAAATATGCATTCTACATTATATTGAGTAAATCCAGATAACAAACATGGGGGTCTGCAAGACAAAATCCACTAGCATGAGTTACTGTACAAGTATCCTGCGGTCATCATTCATTAAGGGAGCAGTAGTGGTTGCCATCCGAGGTCACCTGTTCTGTCCAGCCATGGCATTTCTGGAACTGTGTCTCCTTCAGAAGATCAGAAATGCCATTTGCCAGACTCAAACCTGACACCAACTTCAACAACTGCACTTGTGACCCTAGGACCACATGCATCAATATCAATGATGTGAGTAGTTGGCACCAGTGATTCCTATGTACCTGGGATTTGGGCTGAATGTATATAGCACTCTTGGGATAAAAATGAACACAGAGTCCTATTCCTAACACTACACTTACCTGATTGTAGTCAGTTGAGTTGAGTTTGGTAATTCATCCATGGGGATGCCTTAGTGCGTAGGAATTGGGACCCCCCCCTTATTATTTGGAAATAGATGTTTAGCAAAGTGTGATTTTACTTTTCAAAGAACTTAACATTGACTTTGCAAAGTTCTATTGATGGGGCACTTTGTGACTTTCTAAACCCCAAACCATGCACTTAACTGTCGTATAAACCCTTTTAGAAAACTGGAAAATTATTGACCTTTTTAGAAAAATTACTGCTTACACTTAAGTTAACTGCCTTATATGCATACTGTTTATATTTGTTTACCTGGTTTCCGTTCACACAACATCAAACTGTTGTGTTTTTGCTTTTCTTGAGTTCTTTTAACTATATATAAGTATAAACTGCACAGTCCTGAATTGGGACAACCCATTGTGTACATATCTGTACAAATATCAGTGTGTTTAATATATAGGACCCTTGATTTTTCACCTGCATGGGCTTGGCCTAACAATATATGTGTACACATCTTTGTAGAGCTCTATTACCTCACTATCTCTGAGTTTTGTTACTCTTATTAATTATTACACCCCTGATCTCCCAAGCCTAAGCCTTACTGCTCAGCCTATGCTACCCAGAGAGAGTTTGGTTAAATCAAGTGTGAAAACCCCATGCTTATGCACTATGTTGGCTTCTCAGAACCCTCACACCAGTGACGGTTCTGAAAATTCCTCCTAGCAAGGAACAAAGAGTACGGAAGAGATGGGGCATTGAAGCACTGGAAAAGAGGCCACAGGGCAGAAACGTGGCAGAAACAAAGACAAGGAACAAGGGAAGAAAAGTGTAGAAACATCAGAAAATGGGGAAGGGGTCAAGACTGTCACTAAACAGATGTTCACATTAGAAGAGAGTCTACAAAGTGACAAAAGGCAAAGGAAATCTCTACTGCAAAAGCAGAAGAAAGAAGACATATATCAAATAGGAGGACTAGAGGAGGGTGGTTCTCATGACAAAGCATGAAACAAAACAAGAACGTTTAAGACAAAACAGACTGCATCATGTACAGTACAATGTTTTAAATTATTGAAGAGAAAGACACATTAAAAAGAGCCATATGAATTCCTCTAAAATATATTAAATATTTTTATTTATGTTGTATACACATCCGAAAACGTCCTAAAGGAATTGATAAGCCTATTTGTTCATGACTTAAACTGCATCCCCAAAAGGCTTCAGTTGACAAAGTTTTGAAAAAAACTATGCCTATTTGACATAATGCTAGGGCAGACTAGTAGAAGGTGTTTGAATGTGTCAAACTCCTGTGTTGACTTCCATACAGAAAAATATTGTTTGGAGCATTTGATTCATCTTCTTAGGTCCATGATTTCCTGGGTTTCTAATAGGTTTATTCGGAACTTTTAGAAAATACATCTTAAAAACCTATCTGGGAAAAAGCGAATGAACTTTTGAATACTGCAAACCTGGTTGGATATAACATAAACTATTGTAGTTTCGACTTTGTTTCTGCACTAGACCAATTATAATAAAAGTACCAGTAACCCGCCTTTATTATAAATCTTTTTAGGTTGGTTTCAACCATTTGTTCCTCATTATACCTACAGCCTATTCTTTCCCAAATATATGAATTTATTTCTGTAAAAGAGAAGTATTTGAATTTATGTTTCATCATAGCTGTTCTCAGTGAATTGGCAATATCTCCTTCTTTTCCTTGCTTGATTTTAAAATTACGGTAACCACTTCTGATTCTAACTATCTCGCTTAAGGCTGCTAATTGTAATTCAATTCTTAGTTATTTATTTTTGCTTTCAAAAAACAGTTCATGAAAAAGGTGATACAACTCAGATTAGGGTGGGATTCTGAGAGACTAGTAAAGTCTTCAGAGGATTCTGGAATGTCCAGTAGGATTGTTCAGATCGTAGGGAAAAAGGTAGTGAGTTTCAGTTCTTTGTGGCGATGACTGGGAAACTCCGCCCCCCCGGGTTACTTTAGTTTGAATCTCGGGATGATGAGTTAGAGGGAGTAGTATGAGCTGGAGGGTCTGTTTTTTTGTTTGTGAGAAAGATATATGGGGTGGTGTCCACAAAGCATTTGTGTGCGATGGTCAAAGTTTTGAAAATGATAGTCTAGCATATCAGTAACCAGTGTGTGTTTCCTTTGGTGGCATAGATATGGTCACATCTTGGGATGTTTAGGGTAGCTCTTAGTACACTGTTTTGGATGACCTGGAGTTACGTAAGGTTGTGACGAGGATCCTGCAAATAAAGCCTTGCAATAATCCAACCTGGAACTGATAAGGGCCCGGGCTATGGTGAGACAGCTGTTGGTAGACAAGAAGGGTCCTCAGGCATTGATTAGCCTGGTGGTATGAGTGGCTGAAGACACAATGGCGTTGATTTGCCTTGTAAGTGACAAGGTGGCATCTAGTTACACACCCAAGGTCTTGACTGGGCTGCATACTGGGATACTCTTGCCGTCAATAGAGAAGGGTTAGTAGTCTCAGTGTAGATTACTGAGAGTAGTGTGCACGGCAACTATAATCATTTCTGTATTATCGTCATTTAAGATTGTGGGATGCCATCCATGCTTGTATGGTTTGGTAGACTGATTAAAGAGTGATTACGTCAGAGGAGTAGGTTCCTGTAAGGGCGAGTAAGATCTGTGTGTTATCATCATAGTTTGAATAGGATATCCCTGAAACATCCAAAAGATCAAATAGCAGTTTGTTAAAGATCATATAGACCATGGGAAAGACACACAAACATTGTAAAATGCCACAGGTGATGGGGCAGGTGATGCAGTGGCTCTGGTTGAAAAGACCCTCATGGATCTATCTGAAGGAAAGGAAGATCTCCAGGCAATGGCTGCCGGAGAGAAGTGGGATTCCAAAGCCTGGTGGTGACCCAGGATCAGTTGGTCCACCAGGTTTAAGGCAGTGAACACATCGAGCAGCAGGAGATTTTTTAGGTCTAGAAGGTGGATTCCATAACATAGCCCAGTTGGAAGCCAGGTTTTTGTATTCTAGGAAAGACTGGATCTGAAAGTAAGCCACACGATCCAGGATTTTAACGAGAAAGAGGACGGTCGTAATGGGTCAGTAGTTGGTGGGGTTATCCAGGGCTAAAGTTGTTTTTTTTTAACAAGGGTGCGACCTGGGTATCCTTCGGGCTGTGGGGCACAGAACATGGTGAAGAAGAGGCATTAATGAGAGTGGTGGTGAAGAGAGCCAAGGTTTTAACGCAATCTTTGATGACTGTAGCTGGGTAGATGTCGCCTTGCGCGTGGGAGGGTGTGAGGCCTTCAATGATCTCAATGACCTCTGTTTCTAAGAGTGGATTAAAGTAAAAAAGAGGTGAGGTTGGTGAGATGCCAGAGCATGAGTATCTGGAAGGACTAGAGGGGCATTGCTCATGGTGTTTTATTTCAGGCACATCTTAATTTGGAGCAAGTCGATTGTATGTAATAAGGCAATTTGGATGTTTGAATACCAGGAGATGTCCTTGGTGCAGTTTAAGTGCTGTGAAGTGGGAGATTCCAGCTCACACAATATTGTGAAGAGTTCATGGGTGTTTGATTTCACTTTTGAGATTCTGTTGTTAAAGATAGTACTTTTTTCTTTGAGTATTGCTTTTTTGTAATCACTTGATAAGAATGAGAAGCTAGCTTTGTTGGTCTCTGAGGGGTAGAGCCTCCATTTGGTTTCAGCTGTTCTTTTCTGTAGGTGAATGGCTTTGAGGTCAGTCGAGAACCATGTGTTGAGGTGAGAGACTGGCTTGATTTTCCTTAGGATTAGTAGGGCTACACAGTTAATGGCCTGCATCACAGTTTGGTCATAAAGATCAACTAAGGTGTCAGGGTCGCGGTTAAAGTATTGTGGGGTAGATAGCTTGTTCAATCGAGATAGTGTGCGAGAAGTGATAATATTGCTGTCGCTACATGTTGCTGTGTGGAGGAGAAGCAAAGATGAAATAGGGATTGTGTTAGTCACTGATAAGTTGAACTGGATGGGGTTGTGGTCAGTCCAAGGAAAGGGCAAGCTGGAGGTGACTAGGATATTGTAGTTCAAGTCAGTTATCCAGTCTAAGGTTCAGCCTTTAGTGTATGTAGGGTTAAGAACACATTGAGAAACCTGGTGCTTTAAGTGGGCTCTCCAGGGATGCAGCATTATCGTCTGAGTTATCATTAAGGCGAAGCTTTGTATCTCCCATAGAAATAGTCTTTGAGGAAGGCTTAACATTTGAAAGAAGGTGCAGGATGTTCTCTTCGAAGGAGAGATGTTTGCCTGGGGCATGACAGGCTAGGTGTAAGGTGTAAGGTGATCATGGTTCTATGAGACAGAGTGAGTTTGATTGTTAGGATTTCACGAGTGGTGGAGGGTGCGTTATATATTTCTCTGATGGAAAGAGAATCTCTGCCAATGATAGTTGCCTCCCCCACCTTTGGTGAATGATCTCTCTTTTCAGTAGATGGTGTAGTTGGGTGGGATAGCTAAGTAAAGGTGTGGGCCTGCGGCAGGGTGAAGTTAGGTTTCAAACACAGCTAATAAATAAAGATTGTTGATGACAACACGGTCATAGATTTCAAGGGGGTGTGTAGTAATTGACCTAGCGTTCACTAGGGCTCCCTTTAGAAGGTTTACATTTGAGTTTGGCGGGTGTTTCCAGATTATAGCTTCTGAAAAATGTTGGCCATTCAAGTGGGGATCCTGGGCATAGTTAGATTTGATGCCTGGTTGCACTAATGGAGCATGGTGTAAGTTTAACGTAGATAGATCTGAACTTTAGTCTGTGCATTCAGACTAATCCTAATTGTGGTGTCTTGTGGCTTCAAGCTGGTGGTACAGAGAGGAATTGAGCTAAATAGGGCAGTGCCTAAAGATGTGAATGTGCAGGATATCGGGTGGTGAAGTGCTGATCAAACTCGGCTATTTTGGTGCTCGAACACGGTGTCACACCGCTGGTGAGAGAAGGGTGCTTTTTACAGGACTGGATCATGACAACAGGAGCCTGTAGATGGAGGAGGTAAAACAGCCGATCTAACTTTTAAAGGGCAAAGTCTTGTGTCGGAAATCCCCGCTTAGTAAGAGGCTTAGTAGCATTAAGTGTGCTGCAGGAGTTGAGGTTTCTATGAATCGTGTGAGCTATGGGTAAATGCAAGTGCAGAGTTTCTAAAATGGATCGGGCAGTTTAATCAATGCACCGCTTAAGGCAGATAGCTGGGCAGCATAGTCAGGTGACACACAGCACTGCTTGCAGCCATTGAGGGGTGAGGGTTAGGGGGATGCGACTGGATGGATGTGGCACATATCTTGTGGCAAAGGCACCGCTTCTAGCCAAATTAGGGTGCATTGCCATTGGCATTGTATATTTTTTGAGAGGCCACAACACTTACCTTCAATTATGTTTAAATAAGGGAGAGAATTACAAGGAAGATGAGGCAAAAGCATAGAAACCGAAGGTTATGTAGAAGGCTAATGTGTGGCACTTTTCTGTGGAGGGAAGAAAAAGATGTATCTGCTGAGGAATATTGGTCCATTTTATTTTATTGAAAGTTCATTGGCAAACCCTGCCTGACCTAAACCCTTTATTCTTAATGTATTGAATGAAGATCGTTGGAATTAATTTACAGGTTTTGTGTTGATCACTAGGCCTGTGACAGATGAAGAAATGCTGGATGTCTGTCATTAAAGTCCTGTGCAGTAGTGGGGATGCCAAATTGAGCTGTTCTGGAGAGAAGGAGCATACAAAGTCACAGCAAAGGCTCAACAATGTTAGGTTGATTTACTCCACTCACTGCTGTCATTTTCATGGTCAACAGGGGAGAGGTGAAGCTCTCCCGACATTTTGTTTTTGCTTGATAACAACAAGAGCCAGTGACAAACCAAAGGTGAGACAGATGTCAATGGAACCTTGGGGAGGGATAGAAAGTCATTGAATCTAAAGTCCATGGAGTGGGGAACCACAGGTGACAGGATGACACAAAAAAGAAAACCCAATGCTAGATGCTTGTGGAGAATTCGAAACAAAACAGAGTGATACATTAGGAACCCTGTCAGAGGCAACTATTGGAATGCTGGAAAGACATTTCCAAATTTCCTAGGGTCGCTTAGAAAAAGGAGGAAGTGCGACATGCTGGAAATTGAAGTCCAAAAATCGTAGACCCATTGGAAAATGGAGTATAATGAGAAGTGCTGCTTTCTGGAATTTGAGCTCTATGTTCTCAAACATTGTACGTTCCTAAAACAATAGTGAAATGAGTTAAGACAATTAAAGGTGTGAATTAAGAGTCAAAGGGCCTCATCAGGGGTGGGGCAGAGCAGTACAAATGTGGCAGTATTAGCATTACCGCCACATTACCGATCTTCCCAATCCCAGCTTTTGGTGGAAAATTAGTGATTTACACTGTTGGGTATTTTGTGGATATTTGGGGCTTTGCGGTAATTTCTTACCGCCAAAATAGCTTTAGCAATAATCACTCTCTGTATTCATATTGGGTCACACATGACAGTAATACATTGCATTATTTCAGAATTCAGACCTATTTAGATGATGTGCGCGGTAGTTTGCGTGGTTGGTTGGTATAGTGGTTGGTTTATTTGTGGCCCCAATATCCAACATCCCTTGTTTTTTATCTAGATTGTTCTTGATCACTAGAGAGACCTCAGGCCTACATTTTAGGGATACCACATTTTCAGTATTAGTGTTGTGTGCCACCATGGGCTATTGTGGTATTTTTGTGGTAATTTCCACTACCTTATATACGGTAGGGAACTATGTCCAGAGAGTCTCTCTTCCCGTTGGCTCATGTACCTCCAATAGGCTATGCTACAAACAGTCACTCACAACTGTCCATACTGAATAGAATCATGCACACATCTGTTTTAAAATGACAATTGCACTGTTTAAAAATCTACCCACGTTTAAACCTTCTCCCATGCAAAATGAAGGAGAGAAATAATACACACTGGCTATCTGTTTTCAAATATTTTTGTATTATAGAAATTTCTTTTAAACACAGTTTAATCTTTTTACAGAAATAAATGAAATGGTACAACATTATTTGTGATAAAATGGACAGAGAGCTGCGAGAATATATTCAATTGGTAACATTAAATATGCTGAAAATAGACTGAGACTCCCTCGAATACACTGACTGAACAGTTTCGCACACTTTCGCACAGCTCCCACTCGCTTCTATAATTACCTTATCTGTTCAGCATGAGTTTTCTTCGGCTATTCTCTTTCTGAATTTGGCTCCCTTGAAAATCAACCCCAGTGAGAACAAGCGTCTGCCGTTCTCAAACCGGGGTTTTTGCCTGGAACTCTCAGCTTTTGCAGCAGGAATGCCTCAGCCAGGAATCAGATCCTACTCCCAGCTCTGCAAGATCTCGATTGTTCTCTCCCTCCCCTCAAGCTTCTCCAGCAAAGTTCTAATCACAGCCTCTAGCATAATACTTGCTATGACGCTGCTCCAATCAGAATCAATCATGTCATCTCCTCCCTCACTACACAATGGCTCATTTCTACAGTGGCAAATGTAACAAACTGATTTCCTGTTCCTTCGAGCTCTTTGCTTCCTGTAGTTATGTGGACAGAGCAGCAGAAAAAAAAAATGAATGTGCGTTTAAAAGTTCACTTTCAGAGTAGGCCTAATTCTGCAGTGGAGACACATTTTTATTAGTGGGTTATGTTAAATGAAGTTTTATTAGTCAGGTTAGTTATTAATAAGGTTAGTTATTAATTTTCAAATGTGTCTCTTGCAACATAGGCATTTCAGGTAAAAAATAGTGTGCATTTTGAATGTGCACATGTGTGCTTTTAGCTGTAAAAATAGATTTGCATCTTATATGTAAAACTCGTTTTTGACTGAATAGCCTGTCTTTACTTATATGTCCATGTTACTCTGGCAACACATATAGCAATGCACCACACCCATGTGGTGGTGCTGCATCAAAAAAATGCTACCTGTGCAGTAGTGCTGTACTCTGTGTTGTAACACGCCAAATATCCTTACATACCCTCCTTTTGTTTTTAGAACTTGGCTACGATCCAAGCCAATTCCTAAAAACAACTTGTTCTTTTTTTTTTTTTAAATGCATGTGTATTGGGATATCTTTCTCTTCCTGACGTAGCTACTAAAATCAGTAACATTTTCATTTTTACTGATAGCACAATCAACCATCCACCCATGATTAGCACCAGGACAGCCAAACCCACTATTGAGCGTTCCCCCCAGGTTCCCCAATTAAATCTTTCCACTTCTATTATCCCCAGATTACTAATTGTAATATTGTTTTTTCTCAAATTCATTTTTATAACATGTCTTTCTTTGTGATTCAATAAATATTCCACATCCGGATCTATTGGAAAAGTATCCCTTTGAAAAAAATCGATATTTTCCACTTGGCTTTCCCAAACATCATTTGTTACATGAAACAATGTTAACCCCCCAATTGACACAATTGTATCCTTTGGAACCTGTAAATAAAAAACATTATATTTAACCACGTATGTTCCATGGTTTAAATGTACTACCGTCATGTTCTTTAAACAGGTGCTGACCAACCATTTACCTCTGACCATTTTAGCCTGTGCCAGTTCTTCACTCCCCATATTGCTAATAATCACTTTTCATCCTTCTGATATACTTGGGTCAGATTTCAAACCACAAATAGCATCTGTGGCATCAGGAAGAAACGGTTTACCTGGACACATATAATTTTGTTCTTTAAATTTGACACATGTTTCCAGGTTTGGTATTAAATAAACTTCAGGTTCCCATGACTGAAATGCCACCACTTCTGGAGTCTTAATCTTAATAAATGTGTCCTCTTGCCAAAATCCCACGTTGTGTACCCACTTCGTTTGATAAATAAGTTCAGGAGCTACATATGGGATGCATAGCAAAAATCTGATCTCTAATCTCTCCAAGTCCACGTATATGCAATTTTTACCTGTATTATATCAATTTCCCTCCTGGTCAATCTTTCTATCATTTGACGAATGATATCCTGCGAAACAAAATACAAGGGAATATGTCCTTGAATCAATTGTGAAACTGCAGTTTGCACTTCTCTCATATTATTCGTTAATAGTATATCAACAGGACTCATTATGTTCAATATTTCATTTAAAGTTCTGTCATGCTTAAGTATTATTTTAGTCGCCCGTTGCATCACATCTGCTTGTTCATTTAGAATGATTGCAGTTTCATTTATGAATCTTACTTGTTCATCCAGTCCCCCTCTAATCCCATCTAAAGTTTTTTGTATTATTTCTAGGTCAATACTCAGTTGTTGCGCTTTAGTACTCAGTGTTCCTACCGAAATAGAATTGGCTGTTGATGTTGTGGTACCTATTATGGCTCCAACTATAGACATTACCAATGATATCGCGAGCATCACCGCACCTCTCTTTCCTCTCCTCTTCTTAATGTCTGCTGAATTCACAAATGTTTTCTCCAACTGCATTAATATATCTCTTATTGACTGCTTAGTGTCCTCTTTTCTTATTTCCAGCCACTCTTTAGTCTGTTCAATCTTAATTCCGGTATTGTTCAAATGTTTTTCAATCAAAATCTCAGGATTCAATGGTGCCTCTTCCACCGCGATACCAGATGCTGGTCCAGGTTCAATGACAACCTGTGCTTCTGAATTCTTGAAGATCCCTCCAAATATCATCATCATTAACCATATCATCGGTATCATCTTCAATGCTGATCGCTTTGCAGCCTTGGTCTGCACCCCTCTTTGGGGCTTTCCCAGAATCCGTCCACATGGGCTCCAGGATTCCATTGTCTCCCGTGGCCTCTGATCCCGGAACCTCCGACCAAATAATGTAAATTTTCTAAATCAAATAGAAAAGAAACAAATTAAGTACATAGCACAATACTAACTTCACCCTTTTGCCAAAAATAAAACATGCTTGGTAAAAACATTCGTTTTTTTTTTTTTTTTTTTTTCTATTTTCAAATATTTTTTTTTTCTTCTTCTGAAATGAAACATAAGTTAAAAAGAAAACACGCATGTATAAAACAGCATTCAATATTTAATACATTTTCTCTCTGCACACCAACCATGAGCTTCCATTATATTTATTTATTTATTTATTTATTTATTTATTTATGTATTTATTTATTTACTTATTTTATATTATATATTTTTACATATATTACAGTGTTTGTGTGCCATTATAACAATCAACTTTTTAACTTCTCTGTCACTGCCTCCTGATTGTACCCATTTATTTTCTCTTTTTGTGTTCAAGGGACTTTATGTTGTATTGTGTGCATCAGTGGGTAGTAGCCCCAGGGCTTTCTGTTTCTACATGCTCAAGCCGCCTGATCTTGTGTCTGGGATGGCATGGTTTGATCTGATTTACATGGACAAACTGCTCTATCGCTGTTTCACCTTCATTTTTCGAAATTTCATAAACCACAGGAGAGACCTTATCTATAATTCGAAATGGCCCCTGCCAGGCTGCTAGAAATTTAGAATTTTTCTGTTTACTTTTTCTAAAATGAAACTTGTACACCTGATCCCCTACACTGTATTCCTTTACTGATGTCTTTTTATCATAATATGATTTTGCACTGTCAGCAGCTCTTTCCAGATTTCTCTGCACAAAAGCAAATGCATGTTGCAAATGCCTCCTCAGTTCATCAATATATTCATGAACTGTGGATGCACTCACAAGTGTTTGCTCATGTGTTCTGTATAGTAGGTGTTGTGGTAACACCATTTTCCTACCTGTCAAGACCTCATGGGGGCTAACACCTGTTGCTTTGGCAGGAGTTGATCTGATTGCCATCAAAACCAATGGTAAACGTAAACCCCAGCTGGAACCTGCTTCTGCCACGAATTTCTTTAAAATATCCACAACAGACCTATTGCTTCATTCAACTCCACCTGAAGAGGCCGCCCGATATGCAATATGTAGTTATCTTTTCACACCCAGTATTTGCCATACCTTACTCATTAGAGTACTTGTGAAATGACTTCCTCTGTCTGACTCAATTCTTTGCGGCAACCCAAACCTTGAGAACACATGGTTCACCAGCAATGTGGCTGCCGTTTGTGCACTACAATCTGGTGCAGGAATGCATTCAATCCACTTTGACATCAAACATACCACACTTAAAATATAACGGTTTCCTCTGCTCGACATTTTTTAAGGCCCTATATAGTCTATTTGCAAATCTGACCATGGAAGAGTTAGGCCTCTTTTCATTAATGGGGCTCTATGCATTGGTGAAGCAGGTTTAAATTGGGTGCATACTAGACATCCTCTATTATATAATTCCACATCTTGGGACATATGTGGCCAGTAAGCATAATCTTTTAGTATTTCTAATGTTTTTTGTAAACCTCTATGGCCTGCAGTTATGGCATCATGTGCATGGTGTAGCATTAGCCCTCTGAATGAAAGGTGTACCACCCACTGTATTTGTCCTGTTATGGACTCTCTAATCATGAGTCCATCCTGTAATCTAATTTGTGTTTTGTTCTTTAATAGCACCCTCAACTCTTCTTTTCCCATACAATCATTTTCTGTTAAAGGATTTTGTTCAGGATCTATCAAATGATTATAATAGATTCCCAAAATTCGATCATTCTTTTGTGCCTCAATCAAATCTTGGTATGGCGTGTCATGACTCCACTGTACCACTGGTTGATCTACCTCCTTTGGTGCTTTAGAACGTGTTACTGCATCAATTTGTATTTCACCCATTAAATAATCAATAGGTAGCAATTCTCCCATCACAGCCCCAATCTTAGCCAGGTGGTCTGCCTTATCATTTCCCTCCTTATCCTCTCCTGGTGTTTTTAAATGCCCACAAATTATTCTCCAGTATATTGTTAAATTATTCTCTGACACCAATTTGTCTACGGCTTGTATCATTTTTCCATGTTTAAGTGGTTTTTTGTTGTATGTAACCATGCCTCTTGCTTTCCAACCAGGCAAATACTCCACAAAGCTATTCCGTGCATAGTCAGAATCAGTCACCAGGACAATTTCACTGAACTTTTTATCAACTGCAGTAGCAATTGCTTTATAAATGGCTGCCAATTCCGCCACCTGACTGCTCCTAGCTCCAATCCTCATCCCTATACTGTGGACGCCTTCACATTTCAACCAGACATTTCCTATTCCTGCCACTAATTGTTTATTACTGTCATTTTCAATGTGAAAAGCGCAACCATCCACATATACAGTTGGCAAATCATTGCATGTTTTTTCATCAAAAGCTTTGTGTGGTGATTGTTCAAATTCCTGCAAACTAGTTTCCACTTCCATTTCATTTGGTATTTGTTCAGCTGCGCAGTCATGTAAGTCAGCTAACCCTTGAGCAATTGGGTTCTTTTTATTTTGTCCATATCTCACTTCTACAGGGAAACCTTGTAATGCCAGCGTCCATGAAGTGATTCTGGACTGCGCTAGATTACCTGATCTAATTCTTTTACTCTCTAAAAATTGCAAAGGTTGATGATTTGTTTCAATAATCACCTTTTCTCCCTGAACAATGGGGCGGAAATGTTGTAGCGCCCACACAGTGGTTAATAGGGCCTTTTCACATTCATTACATTTCATTTCAACTTGGGAAAATGCCTTACTTGCATAGGCAATGGTTTTGTGATTCAAATCGTGTTTTTGTGATAACACTGCTGACATACAATGTTCAGAAAAACCTATTTCTATAAAGAAATCCCTGTCCTTTATGGGATATGCTAAACATGGTGCCTTTACAAGACATTCCTTTAATTTAGCCACTGCATCAGACTGCTCTTTTTCCCATTTCCAGGGAGTATTCAATTTAAGCAGTTTAGTCAATGGTTGAGTGATTTCTGCATAATTTTCAATGAACTTTCTGTTATAGCCTGTCATCCCTAATAAACTTTTTACTCCTTTCACATTTTTAGGATCTTTTAATCTTTGTATGGCCTCTATTTTCTTCTTTTGCGGATTTAGCCCTTGTTCAGTCACTTCATGCCCTAGAAAGTTCACTTTTTTCTTGCACCATTGTGCTTTTTGCAAAGATACTTTGGCGCCTGCTTTCTGCAATTGGCCAAGCACATGTCTTATTTCATCAAAATGGCTTTTCAGGCTTTCATTTTTTATCAGGACATCGTCCACGTAAACTATTGTTCCTCTTTCCGCTGCATCCGGCATGGCCTTTCTCAAAAATATGCCAAATTCACTCCCACTATTGATGTACCCGAACGGAGCTCTAAGCCAGGCGTATTGAGTCCTGTCAAATGTAAAGGAAAATAAATTCTGTATCTCCTCTGCCAATGGCACGCACCAATATCCAGAGGTGAGATCTAATGTGGTAAATACTTTTGAACCATGTACCTGAGCTAGGCCCTGATCAATGAATGGCAGTGGCCATCTAGATACTGGTACTCTTTTATTTAACTCTCTCAAGTCTGCACATAGCCGCCATTGACCATTTGGCTTTAACACACCTAAAATAGGTGTATTGGATGTGCTATGAATGGGCCTGATGATTCCCCGCGATTCCAAATTTTTAATAATCTCTGCCAATGATTCTAAACATGCCAGCGGTAGTCTATACTGGCGTACAAACACTGGAATTCTGCTACACCCTTCTGGTAGTGTGGCCACATGTAAATCAGTTAAACCACAATCATAAGCATCTTTTGAAAATACATCCTTAAACTCCATAAATATCTCCCTCAGATTGTCCCTATCCTCATTGCTGTCACACGCATCTGCTAAGGAGATCTGCTCTTCTACCATTTTGGAAAATTCTGGAAAATCTTCTGGTAAGGGAATCTCGGCGCTTTCCTCTAACTGTGTGGCTGTGTCTTTTTGTAAAGCGGCCACTTTTAAATATTTTGGCATATCAGCTTCCACTTCAATGGGCTGATTTTCTGTTTCATTTTCATTTAAATTAAATATTATGCAATCCTCTTGATGGCAGCACACTGTCTCATTTGAATCATAAGGATACGCAGAATGAATTTTAAATATTCCTTTGGGCTGAGAGTCCAGGTATTCTGGCAACTCACCCTTGGCATCTACATTCTTTTCAGGGATATTTCCAATCACCATGTTATTTAAATCTGCCGTATAATGTGATTTTTGTATGGCCATTCCTAATGGGGAGTTTTCCTCTAAATGAATATCCTAACAACCTTTATTATTTACCATCATTTTTACAGATCCTTCACCAATATCTACCAATGGAATGTATTCATAATACAGGCCTTGCTGTTTTATGGATTCATTCAGGCATACGAATGCATCAGAGTCTTTCATCTGCTGTCCATTTTTGCATTTCAGTGTTATTGCAAACTGTTTTGTAAATGCAGGAATAATAGTATCTTTCCTCATTTGTAATTAGATTGCATAAGGAACCAGTTGTTCACAATGATAAGCCCTTTTTTTGTCTTCAAATTCAGGTGCCGGACCACCTAGGCGGGACCATATTTTTTGATTAAGGAAATCTAACACCATACACATTCTGTGCATGATGTCATTGCCCATGCAAAATTCATTTTGTGCTCCACTTACTATCCATACATTATGGTAAATTGTTTTCTGCCCAATGCTAATTTTAAGCATGCATCTGCCTCCAATTCGGTTTTCAAAGTCTGGACTGTCCAACCCAGAAACATATTGGTTTTTAATCCTAAATTTCAGGATTTCTTCCCTCTCCATTATTTTTTGCAATAATTTCTCATTAATGAAACTCCTTTCATGTCCAAGAGCTAAAGTGGCTTTTATTGTTTTAAAATAGTCATTTATACCAACATGAACCCATGGTTGCTCATCTTCCATGTGTATTTCTGCCAGAGTGGTAATGTGTTTTTCTGAATCTGTTTTAGGAGCAATATTCTGTTTGCATGTTTTCTCTTTTAAATAAAAACGTAATGTGTGCTCATCTATGGCAGTCTGCCAATTTTTCCATGGGTCCAAGTATATTTGTACAGGTAGTTTTTCATTGACACTCTGCATTTTGTCTTGACACATTAATATAACAGTGATACTAGGTATGCAACTATTCTGGAGATATACCTCCACAGCATCATTTGTTTTGGCAACGGTGTGACATTCATTTATGTTGCTGTTTTGTGATTTTAGTTTCTTAGGCCTCAATGGTTTTTTGGTTAAGGACCACAGCACTCCATTCACCCCATCTATGAGAGGAGGCAATCTTTTCAGGCAATCTGTCCCCATCAGAAATGGAATTTCACAAATAGATGTGATCAATACCTCTTGTTTCATTCTGTGCTTTCCTATTTTATGTCAACCTCAGTTACACCTATGATGGGCACCTCCTCCCCATTAAAGTTATGCACTGGACCTTGATTTTCCTTCACTGTGATCTGACTCTGTGGGGGTCTCCCTTCATTGATACTCTTTACCAGCTCCTTGGACATAATTGTGGCCTGTGCGCCAGTGTCAATCATAGCAAAGGTGTGGCATTTTTCTTCTACAGTGATGGGTGCATAATATCTGTCCTCAACTTCCTCTAATACACATAAGAAGTGTGAATTGTTACTGATTTCAGGGCTCACCTTTCTCAGGCCTTTTTCACTTTTGGCTAAGCACATTGGTAAATGGAAAGACATTTTCCCTCCTTTTTACCCATTTCTGCGCAAGAGACTTTATTCATTTCTCCATGATCAGAGGTTTTTTGGCGTGTGGCAACTGTTCGCCCATCCACCTGGGTAACATCAGAGACCACACTACAATCTTCCAACTGAACATGTGTAACAACATCATTCAGCAATTTGTCATTTTTTAATTCTGTGCATTTGTGATCATTTTGTGTGATACCAGCCCTTTCAGCCTCTTCAAAAATATGTGGCTCAAAGAATTCTTCAGGTGATTGACTTCTACCCTCCTTTTGAGTATTTCCTTTTTCTGCCTGTGTTGGTCATTGTTTTGCTTGCCCAGGGAAGGAGCTATAGCATCCCCACTTATTCCCTGTTCACTGGTATTCCCCATGCATGAGTCATTTTTCTTAAATCTGTCCCTTTGTTCTTTTGGAATTCCTAATGTTTCTTTTTCATTTGTGCAAATCTTCACTGTTTTATTTAGCTCTAGGTTAAACCGTTCCTCTTTTTTAGAAGTATTTGCACTTTCTGTCACAAGTTCATTTACTGGCACTTTCATTTTTAATTCATTAGGCATCTCAGAGTCGTTATGCACAATTATATCAGAGCAATCTGTTATTTTGGCACTGCAGTTATCATGGGTACTTAGTCACTTTTCGGAAGCCCCCCGGTCATTGCTATGGCCATCAGCCCCCTCTTTGGAAGGTTGTTTTTGCACTGTATAGAGCTTTCCTATTTGCTCGGCTAACATTTTCACTTGGGCCTCAAGGCACTGGAACCTTTCCATCTCTCTAGAATCCTCTTTCTGTGGCCTAGGTCGATATTCGTTGTTTTCCCCCTGATTGGATCTATTCTGATACCTCTCAGGTGATTGATGTCGGTTGGGATGGTTTCTGAACTCTTGATTCATTTGTGGAGGGGAGCGGGGTGCACCCATCCTTTGATTATAGTCCCCTGGTTAGGAATCATTGTACTGACGTGGACTGTAGTTCATGTTTTGCCTCATATCCTGTCTCTCAGATTGTGGGTACTGGCCCCTATGTTGATTTCCATTATCAGTAAATCGATCCACATATCGGGGTCTATCCTGATTCATATATCATGGTGTTGGGATCAAATCTACTCTGTGTCCCCAATGACTGGTAGGGACCATCATTTCTTTGATCTTGATTTTGTCTCTGGTTATTGTTCATACCTGTCATATCAGGCCAATATCCTACCCGGGGTGTGTCCCCTAAATACCTAGGGCTGATGTAGCTCTCCCTATTACTAGGATCATGTGATTGGAACATTGGTACAGGAAATGGCGATCTTTGTTGATTACCCCTTTGTTCAGGTGTCACATTATTTTTACCTTGGCTTTGAGCAGACTCAAGGGACATTTTGGCTGACCTGATTTCCATTACTGTGGCTGAGGGTTCTTTAGATTTAGGTCTAGTATCTTTCATTTTATCACTTTCTCTACCCTGACAATAGAGTACCTCATATAGTTTTGTGCATTGATGTACAATCCATTCAAGGGACTTGTCACGGTCAAATTCACGGACCAATTGGGATATGATGTCTTTCTGTAGCCCATAGAAGTATGCAGTTTTAAACTCATTGGAATTTGGGTCAAAAGATACATCAAAGCGAGAAAATGCTCTTTTTAAGTCTTGTAGAAATTGGCGAGGGGATGTATTAGGTCCAGCAGTGATTGTGTAAGCGACTTTCTTTGCCTCCTGCAATGACTGAAAAGGAGAAAAAAGACGCCTAATTTCTTTTTCAAACTCCACCCAGGTCATATTTTGCTGTTCATTTAATCCCCTTATGCTGCTGGCCGTCGGGGCATCTAAAGTTAAATGAAAATATTGTCTGTACTGTTCCTTAGGTATCTGGAGTGCTTTAAAAATGTCATGCGCCGCTTCTAAATGATCCTCAATGCAGCATTCACCTCCCTTTTTAAATGGTTTGATCAGGGCTTTAATGGATTTCATTATTTTTATGGGGCTAGTTGTTGCAATGCATGGAATTGCACTATTTTGTGATTCAATCCTGTTTTCAGGTGTATGTGATTGGTGGCTGCCCCCAATGGGAGTATCAAATCCCCCCAAGGGCGCTGCAACCAAGTTCAGTCACCGGCCCAGTCTTTGGGCAGAGCTAGAATTTACCTCCACTCCATTGAATGTGGTACCCTGCCGCCTCTCCTGGGACCTGGGAATGCACATTTGCTGTTCTAAATCCTGACACTTTTTAAGGAGTCTGTTTGCTTCATTTTGCAAATAGTTGTTTTCATCACTCATCTTATTAATCACCTCCTGCATGTCGCACATTTGCATTTGGCATTCATTGAACTCTTTATTTCTCTTGTCTCTTTCTTGAGTCATTTTTATCATTTCTTGTTCTGCACTCTGGAGATCACATTCTTTTTCATAATGTTCTTTTTGTAAAATCTGCATTTCTAAAACAACCTCATCTTTATCCTGTCTACTGTGATCCACTAAGGCTTTTAAGTGTACCAATTCTTGTTCACTATTCTCAAATTGTTTCTTGCTTTTGGATAACTGAGCATCAAAGTCTCTGCATTTTAATTGCATGTCTTTTTGGCATACATCCAATTCTGCTCTTAACATTTCCTGATTTTTACTTGCCCCATCTAATTCAGTATTTAACCTGTTAATTAGCTGGGTATCATTTTCCTGTATTCGCAGGGACTTATTCAAAATAAATCATATTTTGCCGCATAGCCGTATTAAACAGTCGTTCTCTGCACTTTTATCGGCTGCATTCAATAATCTTGTAAGGCAGACCTGAATTATGCTGCCTTCTGCAAAAACATTGTCTAGTTTTTCTTTCTGCACCTCACCCTGAATGCGTTCACGCCATTCTAACGTGCTGTTCGACGACCAAGTCCCATGTGCAAACAACTTTGCCTCTAAGTATTGCACTAGGTCTGAAAATGTGGTTTCCCTTTGTGACATTCTGAAATTCGTTTTTAGTGGCACACTGCTATTATAAAATGGGTTCCCTTCAATGTGCAAATGGCAGTGTGAAACACGCTTGCCACGCCCAGTAGGTACTCTATGATCACTTTCCCGGCCTGCAACGCACCATAAATATGTCTCTCAGGTTGGGTGTTATGTGGATATTTGGGGCTTTGCGGTATTTTCTTACCACCAAAATACCTTTAGCAATAATCACTCTCTGTATTCATATTGGGTCACACATGACAGTAATACATTGCATTATTTCAGAATTCAGACCTATTTAGATGATGTGCGGGGTAGTTTGCGTGGTTGGTTGGTATAGTGGTTGGTTTATTTGTGGCCCCAATATCCAACATCCCTTGTTTTTTATCTAGATTGTTCTTGATCACTAGAGAGACCTCAGGCCTACATTTTAGGGATACCACATTTTCAGTGTTAGTGTTGTGTGCCACCATGGGCTATTGTGGTATTTTTGTGGTAATTTCCACTACCTTATATACGGTAGGGAACTATGTCCAGAGAGTCTCTCTTCCCGTTGGCTCATGTACCTCCAACAGGCTATGCTACAAACAGTCACTCACAACTGTCCATACTGAATAGAATCATGCACACATCTGTTTTAAAATGACAATTGCACTGTTTAAAAATCTACCCACGTTTAAACCTTTTCCCATGCAAAACGAAGGAGAGAAATAATACACACTAGCTATCTGTTTTCAAATATTTTTGTATTATAGAAATTTCTTTTAAACACAGTTTAACCTTTTTACAGAAATAAATGAAATGGTACAACATTATTTGTGATAAAATGGACAGAGAGCTGCGAGAATATATTCAATTGGTAACATTAAATATGCTGATAATAGACTGAGACTCCCTCGAATACACTGACTGAACAGTTTTGCACACTTTCGCACACCTCCCACTCGTTTCTATAATTACCTTATCTGTTCAGCATGAGTTTTCTTCAGCTATTCTCTTTCTGAATTTGGCTCCCTTAAAAATCAACCCCAGTGAGAACAAGCGTCTGCCGTTCTCAAACCGGGGTTATTGTCTGGAACTCTCAGCTTTTGCAGCAGGAATGCCTCAGCCAGGAAACAGATCCTTCTCCCAGCTCTGCAAGATCTCGATTGTTCTCCCCCTCCCCTCAAGCTTCTCCAGCAAAGTTCTAATCACAGCCTCTAGCATGATACTTGCTATGACGCTGCTCCAATCAGAATCAATCATGTCATCTCCTCCCTCACTACACAATGGCTCAATTCTACAGTGGCAAATGTAACAAACTGATTTCCTGTTCCTTCGAGCTCTTTGCTTCCTGTAGTTATGTGGACAGAGCAGCAGAGAAAAAGAAAAAAAAAATGAATGTGAGTTTAAAAGTTCACTTTCAGAGTAGGCCTAATTCTGCAGTGGAGACGCATTTTTATTAGTGGGTTATGTTAAATGAAGTTTTATTAGTCAGGTTAGTTGTTAATAAGGTTAGTAATTAATTTTCAAATGTGTCTCTTGCAACATAGGCATTTCAGGTGAAAAATAGTGTGCATTTTGAATGTGCACATTTGTGCTTTTAACTGTAAAAATAGATTTGCATCTTATATGTAAAAATCGTTTTTGACTGAATAGCCTGTCTTTACTTATATGTCCATGTTACTCTGGCAACACATATAGCAATGCACCACACGAATGTGGTGGTGCTGCATCAAAAAAATGCTACCTGTGCAGTAGTGCTGTACTCTGTGCTGTAACACGCCAAATATCCTTACAACACCCAGTATGCTGCAATGGGAATGGGGACTTCCCAACCCCCACAACTCGGGATCCGGTGCTAATGCCCTAGGACCGAGTTGCAGTAACGATATTAGTATTTACTGCTCGGATACTGTCCAAACTCCTGATTAGACTGGAAGTTTGGATGTCCATTGACAAATGGAGTGCCCGGAAACAAGTTGTATTGTGGGACTATAAATTCAAAATCCCAAAGTTCATTGAGAAACAGAGTTTACAGAGAACTCCTGAATGCTGCACCTTGAAGTTCAAAGTCACAGTTGACATAATGTAGTCATGCATGCCTAGAGTTGAACTCTAGAGCTCCCACAGTCATTCATGTTTGGAAGCCTTCTAGCAATCCAGAGACAACAACAATTAAGGTTCAGGATTACCTGACAAACTGCTGTGAAATATAATAAAATAAAATAACACTTTTGAATGCTAAACAACTGTTCAACATCATATTCGTTTTATTAATCAATACATAATATTCAGTAATTTAGCAATCTTTATTGCCTTGATTTAAATTACTAACATGAGAAAACATGGCAACTTGCTTTTTTTTATTCCTACACTCAGTGTCCTGATGGTGTTTTCCAAACTGTCTGTTTCATCACTATCCAATGTATTATTTGTGTTTCCTTGCCCCCATGTGGACAGAGACTCTGGGCGGATCAGAGGACATTTGCAAATCTTCTCTGCCCCCTGGCCTTTCTCATGGTTTCTGCGCTATCATTTTCCTATTTTCGTATATTCTTTGCTTGTTTTCATAACGTTTCTCTTTCAATTTCCTTGCAGCGTTTGTGCTGCTACCACTCGCATTAGATTTGGCCAGCTGCCCCTACTAGAGTCTATGTTTATTTATTTTTAATTATATTTTGCTTCGGCTTCTTTCATGATGCCACAACATGACCATTTAACTGTGTTAAACACATGATAAATGTTGCTTCATTGGCAGCTAAACCTTCACTGTGCATACATGCTAAATCCAAAATCCATGCACACAGAAATACAATACATTTATAATATCAATTTATTGTGTGTACTGCCTACTGCCTTAGTTCATGGCTCATGGCATTGAAGCGTTTTTGCCTATCATAGAGGAAAATCAGGATTATGATAGAACATGCAGTAGTGTTAGGGAGGAGCAAAGTCGAGTAGATAGTTGGGATGAGGGCCAATGATAGAGTGCTCAGGAAGGCATTAAAAGGAAAATCTGGAGAAACTATGTGTACAATTGGACATTTATTGTGGGACTCAAGTGCATTCTGTGGGGCATAGTGCCAAAAGGAGAGATAGCTGGAGAAGAGGTGTTTGCTGCACCAGGTGGTATGTCTGGAATTGACTCACTGCATGGTGAGCATGTTAAAGCCATATCCAAGAAAACACAGGCAGCAAAGCCCTTCTACATACTTCTCCAGGCCCCCAAACAACATTTGGCAGGGATGTATTTCAGAAGTTCAAATTTGCCAAGTTTACAACAGCTCCCTGAAAAGCAAACACCCTAGAGTTGTGTGCAAAGTGCTAAAGAACACCAAGCATGTCTATGGCTTGGCCATGGTCAGCCTTCTGAGCTTTCCAGAGTTGCATGATATATATCGAGGTATGTAGAAATCATACCAAAGAAAACACAGCATTCAGATATTGTTTATTCACTCCTCAGAGCACTGATCGGTCACAGCCAGGTTCTATAGATGAGAAAGCTGAACAGAATTATGGGCATATTTTAATGAGGGTGGGATTTCAACCATGGCTTCCTTGGGAGCAGAGGCCACAGCCTGGCCTTATTTTGGTTCCAGAGTCCTACTAGGGCCTTTAAGGTAATGGTTATATTGGTGTGTGAAGCTTGAATCCTCTTAGGCTAAGGCTGGGTGCATATCAGAGTTAATTTACATACTCCAGCCTTTGACTAACCTTCACGCCCTGGGCTGCAGTTACTGTTTCCTCTTCATAGAGTGCAACATGAATTAGCTATGTCAAAACAGGGATGCATGGTCTACTTAAAAGATTAGATGTCCTAGTCTTGTTTGTGTATTTAGGGTGTTGTTACCCGGTGTCTTATGGCAGCATCAAATACAATCGAAAATTAGACATTTATAGCAACACATTATTTTAAAAACTCACCTCAGCCCCCTGAAGGAGTGAATGAGTACTTACATTAGTAGTTAGGTAGATTCTAGTTAATTTGCATTTAGCGTTGGGAAAAGAACACATTGATCCCAGCAGAACAAGACATTATGCAACATGTTTGTACAGCTTAAAACATGATATGGCATAGCATGACATAGCACAGTGTAGCATACCAAATCAAACTGATTGTAGCACTTCCAAACTGGGCATCAAATTGATAATATAGTTCAGTGCAGGCACAAAGCAAAATATGCTGTTGCTATGCATCGAAAACAAAAAATTATGCAATTTAGCAGAAATATTGCTGCAAAGGTAGCATGGCTCGCACACACAGCTTCTCTATCTCCACTCTCTCTCTCTCTTTCTCTCTCTCGCTCTACTCCAGATTAATCAAGTCTGGGTTTAAAGTCGTTTGATGCTCTTGTGGTAAAGTGATTTGAAGATGTCGATGGCTACTGTTTTGTAGGGCATAGCCCTGGGTCTTTAAAGTCACGGGACTCCACCCCCACATCTTTCTTTTGCTCTGCCCTAGGGAAAATTGCTGTTCCCTTTCATTGAGTGGTACCATTCCTCTTTTAATAAATATGTGTTATCTCTCTAGGCCAGAGGAAGGAACTTGTGGATTCTTTTTGGTGAGCGAGTGATGGCTCATCCTTCAAAACAACTTGTGGCTTCCATAAATGGAGTTTTAAAAAAAGTATATTTTTTTCAGGACCAAACAGTAAACTTGTGCTTCTGTGCAACGTATGCAAGGACAAAGCTTGTCATTGGTTCAGCAGTGATCAGACCTTGAGACATCCACACTGTTATGGGTAACCTGGGCATGTTGTAGCCATAACTAATAAGGACAGGCAGCAAAGCCCTTCTACTTACTTCCTAAGGACCCAAATAACATTTGGGATGGGTTGTATGTCAAACATTGGATACTTTTAATTTCTAATTGTGTTGTGGTTAAAAATATACACTTTTCACAATAATTAATCAATATTTAAATCGTACAATTCATCATACAAAACATATTTATAAAAACAACAAGAAAGGAACCAGCTCCATAAGCCTAATTTCTGTCATCATCAGGTGATGTAAAAACAAGAAAGTCTCATATTAAGTTCATAAAAGCAACGTACATGCCAATGAAACATCTACCTAAACCTTAGCCTTCCATCTATCAACACCTAGAATAAGATCCCCTTAGGAAATGTATAACACTGCAGCTGTTAATTAAATTGTGTAGGTTGACGCAGCATTCATTCATCACATTTCATTGCAAAGTAATACTCTCAATTATAAATATAAAAGATATATACATTTCCAGGACAATCTTGCGTTACACCTTTCAAAATTAAAATAACTCATCAACTGCGTCTTAGAATATACTCCTAGATCATGGTTATTGCCAGTATCTATTTAGAGGCAGTCAGCTTATATAGATGTATCACATTTAATTGACTCAGGAACATTAGGGAGGCTAATATAATGACTATTGATGACCCCAAATGGATCTTACGCAATCACATTTCCGCCATCAAATATTCGAAGGCACCTCAAAGCCTTTCCAAAAAACGGCTGCCTTATAGCCTTTAACTCATACAGTCGCATAAAATGGGATATAATGTTTCCAGTGAGCGAGGCAATTGGTAAAATCTGCACTCTGTAGTGAGGTGCCTTCTTATACCTAATGTGTAAAATGTCTCAAGTTAAAATCAAATTCAACCCAAGACGGAGAAATTCTGATGCCAGTGCATGTGAGTCTGCCACAGTGTCATGGTGTGCCTAAGCATGTTTTAGCCCTAGCAGGAAAGCACAAACGGCAAAGCCCTTTTGTTTTCTTCCCTTGGTCCCCCAGCAACATTAAATCATCCTCAATCTAGGTACTTGAATAACAGTTGTAATGCGTTCCACGCTCAATGACACTCGCTCACTCAACCCTAAAAGGACACATAGATAATCACTCTAGTCAGCAGTTGCATCTGTTACATGCAGAACTCTAATCAGATACTTAGCCAACTGAGCTATTTTACTAGATGATTGGACATCCACAGTGTATGCATGCTTTGTGAAACTCATTCAGTTGGAATTAGATGACACAATGCACATAAACCCCTGCTGGTAATAGCCCAAGCCTGATTTAATTTGTCTTCTCTGAGAATTAAATGTTTTATGACAGTGTTCAGACAGGTGTTCCCATACGTCACACTTGTTTTTCTTTCTGGCTCGACTAACCTCCACGTATATCACGCAAAATGTATATAAACCGAAAACCATGGTATTGATGGCTATTTTACCCAACACACAGAGACAACGTCTACAGATTGGATTGTTTCTGCTCTGAACCGCTAGATTGACCAAACGCCAATTCACTCGCCAAACCCTCTTAAAACCTTTAAAGTAAACACTCATGCTTATGTTGTCCCACCCCTTTGAGGCACATGAAAAATTGAATGATTTGTGGCCTCCTAAGCACTCATTAAAAACACACTGCTACAAGAACCTGCATAACTTGCCAGACCCCAGTCAATACTGGCCACTTACCCCGGTGAAAATGCCAAGATGGCCGACGTGCTGACTGACAGCTAGCCAATTATCACGGAAAATGCAGCAGCCTTCCTACAATGCATTTAATCCCACCAGCCCCATAAGAGAAATGAGGGAGCCAAAACAAATCCATCAAGCGAAATTATAGATTTTTCAAGATGTTCTGCTTTCGTACAGCATTTGTTGTTCTTTTCCAGATTCAATGGGCCTGATTTAGAAAATATTTTTTACAATGGCGCATTCCCACTGGAAACGCGGTGTAAATCAGACCCAAATCAGGTCCAATATGACTTGGTTTCTTAGTTTTTAAAAGACATTAGCGGTCATTGTAAACATGTACACACATTGCATGGAGAGTTCCACTGAAGTGCAGAAGTGTAAAATAAAAGTGGTGATCCAGTCGTAATCACGTTTAACATGTTTCTTTTGCAGTACGATTGAGGATTATAAAGGTGTGGTGCAAATAAGGATTGCTGGTTATACCTCTGGAATCTGCTTGCTTTCTTCAGGTAGTAATTGCAGGTCGATTCCTTAGGAATCTATCGCATTACCTGCCACCTACATGAACATCTGCATTATCTCTTGGGGGGATAGCTGAGGGGCAACGTGCCTTACCTTAGAAGCAAGACGACAGAGAACACAACAAATTCGATCCCCTGGTCATCGCTTCGAAACCTCTGGGTATGGAAACAAGACGACACAGAGCACCACAGGTTCGATCCCCAGGTCCGCGCTTAGAAACCTCTGGCTATTTAGAGCATTATAAATAACCGATTATGTCATATTTAAAAGTTATAGGGGTAAGGCAAGTGGACCAGAAAGGTCTGCACAGCCTTGCGCATTGATCTTGGGAATCTACCAATAACCACATGATGGGTACATGTGGGAGTCAGCGGTAGTTTAGAAAATCACTCTCTTTGTGCTTTTGAAATCTACCCCATTGGCCAGGCAAGGTGTATGTTCTCATAAATCGATTGTGGCAATCATAAAATAATTTCACTTTTCCAAAATGTTTACGGCTCGTCTTTTAAAAACAGTGAGGGTAAACTGGCCTAACACAGAGAAGCCATTTATGGCATATGCCTGCATGCGAAACATCGTTAACATAACATAACTTTTCCATGGATACAAAGAATGTGAAAGAGGTGAAGATCAGCGCCAAACAGCACTGGCTTGCAGATTAATACTCTCATTTGAGTTTAGAATCCTCCAGAACCTTCGGCTGTTTATTTAGCTATGCCCCTGTTTCTGCTGCCATTTAATATTTTATCTCAAGACTGACACAATTACTCCTGGATTTCTATCTGGCCTTTCCATTGCTGTTCTGCTGACAGGGTAATTACAGCAACTGCTGCTGGACCTTGCATAGCTCACAGGAAACATTTGAGCAGACTGTAATGTCAGTGCTAAAGATACAATATTGATTTTATAATACAATGATTGAGTTCAGATAACACATCTAGGGGTGTGCCAGACATAATCCACTGCCATGAGTTGCTGGGCAAGTTTTAATAATGTTACATTCGGATTTCCATGTGCTTGTCCGCAAGCACAGAACCTAAGTGCTTATGAAGAATCACAACGAGCAAAGAGCCGATTCTTTGAAAATGACATAATAAATAGTTGGAGGAACTCGTTGGACATCTGTGGTGACCCCCAACGTCAAATGTCCATGACTGCAATACCCAGGGAAGCTGTCCCTGCTACTGACCAAATGACAACATCTGTGCAGTTTTCGATTCCTTATTGATTAGCTCGATGGCGGCCAGGACAGGGAGGTTGCAACAAGCTCTGACAATGATTTGCGCGTGTGTAAACCCAAGTAGAGAGGAAACAGAAATCCATTGGAGGTCAAGGTTAAGTGAAGGATCTCGAGAGTCAGCATGAATGCAAACTGCTTATCCCATGAAGAAGAACTCATTTCTCAAGAGGAGACTAATTACCGACTGCAGAGACACTGCTGTCAGTGACATGCTTTACCGGAGCTGTATCTGGATTAGATACTGTGATATTAATCACAAACATATAAGGACTATTAAGAGGAATTTTTTAATACATTTAAAGGCATACTCTAGTAAAAAATGTTATTGTCCCTATGGGTCGGCCATGTTTTTTTAAGGCTAACTGGCTCGATTTTAGAAAACTTTCCTATGGACCTTACCCGAGTTTTCGTCCATTAAACGCACGCGAAAACAAGCACCTGGGAGCCGTCATTTTCTGATAATCCTATCTTTTCCCCGATCGCCCTGGCTCACCTGCTTTTGCGGCACTAAATCAATTCCCCCGCCCCTGAGCCTGACATTATCAAAACATTCATATTCCCCGCCTCTCCCCGTGACGTTACTGTGCTGCGTAGGCAAACGCGCCCAGTCGTCTTCTGCGCGACTCCACACAGAACCCGGAAACCAACACAGATCAACTCACAACACAGCGCGCCACAATTCGGAATATGAAACTGTACTTTACAATGAAACAGCAACACGGTACATTTGGTAAAGTACATTTATTTGGCATCAAATGTTTAGAGAATATTCATATGAACTCCGGAAGACATTTTTATCTGTATCCGCAATAACTGTTCCGTTTCATCTTGGGTCACGCGCTGTTCCATTATGGCACACAGGGTGTTCATTTTCGTAAAAAGAATCACTTTGGAAGCACGGTGAACCGCAAGGCTGTTCCATCAACTAGGCACTAGTCCAGCCTAAAGGTTGATATGTTGCTTCTAGCCACTAGTACAGCGTAAGGGCATGTGGGCCCTTGGCGATCGTCCCATAATATGGTGATCGTGCTCCAGTTGTTGACACGAAGCTGCAGGTGTCTGCTGAAGAATCCGTCCGCCGGTGTCTCAAACAGGTGGCAGTTGCAGAAGGGGATCAAATACCTGTTAAGAAAACAAATAAATGATAATTAGTCTCATTAGCCGAACTTCATTAATATTACTCATTTCATTCATTACGGCCGATCAGAAACTATTTGCTTGCAAGGGTAGTTCAATGGAGTATGTTCTTCTCTAACATAAATGCGAAAAGTAACGAGATAAATCTAGGGCAACACACAATGTTAAACGACACTCTACATGCATGAGGAACGATATGATATATGATATGGCATTTGTAACGCGCGTATACTCAAGTGTATAGTGATACTGAGTGTCAAGTGTATACTGATCGCGCATGGGGATGGGCTGTACAAGGATAGTTGAATACAAATGAAATAATAGGGCCAGCTGGTGGCAAGTGCAAGGTAAATGCCGGGACAAGGGGCTGAAGGATACAGAGACAGTCACGTAATGCAGGGAAAAGTGGCTGGGCCAAGGAGCGAGATCGGTGACACCAGTGAACCTGCATGCCCATGTGCCCACTACGAACAGTTTTAACATCTTTTACAGTCTTCATTCATTCATTTATTCATGCATCCATTCACTAAATCTTCATTCCGGTATAAAAGCGTGTAAAGATTTACTTACATTATATTTGAAATTTCCATTGTGTCTCTTCGTAATGCAGTCTGTAAAACAGACAATGATTTTTCGTATACTGACCTAAAACTGAAACTCGGTCTAGTTTCTGAATTTTCTGCCTTATCGTCTCTTACGTTATTGCGCACTCCCTTCAAATGTAGTTCTTTCTGCATGGTCCCTGTCTCAAGGTCAAAAAACAATAGACCCTTATACTTCCAGTGCGACTTGTGGGCCTCATCTGTGCACTGTCCTTCGCATTCTTTATTTGCAACATCACGTAGTATAGGCATCTGTGAGAACTTCAAGTTTAGAATCCATCTATGTAGTGCGCCTCAATGTTCAAATGCGAACTGGCTTCTCTCCCAAATGCCACGGCCTGCTTGGCTGGCGCGTTCTAAGTGCCCCAATTTTGTCCCCGTTGTCTGCGAGCTTTGCAGCCCAAATTGAAACATTTAATTTTTTGCGGAAGGTCAGGGAAAGCATAAAGTACCACAGGAGTTGAGTTAAAAGTGAGATTTATTGTTTGTTTTATTTTTTGCAATATGCAAGCCTCCCCTCCGTTAACAGTGCACAGCATTTACATTTACATGAGATGAGACATGAGAAAAATATATACATACACATATGTGAGGTGAATAGAGAGAATTCAAAGGTGACACCCAGCTTCTTCGCCACCCATGATGGTGAAGTTGGGGGTTAGATTTACTGGTACACTGTACAATAACATTTATTTACAAAAATACAATCCTATTGCAATTATTTAAACCGCGATTTGTACTTTACAATCAGCTGTGCATCGGTTGGGCATGGCACAGTCGCAATGTTTGGTGGCAATGGATCACTGCTCTGTACAGAAACGTCCAAAATTCCATATCTGTGCTTCTCTAACACAGCAACAATAAGGCCTTTCACAAAGTCGAACTGCATTTCATCATAGACTGGTTTGATCACCCATTGCTTACTTCGTTTTGAAAACACCTTGGTGTAGCGAGGCATCCTTACTTTGCCCCTAGTCCTAGATTGTTCACGTCCGACATTGCTGTTATAGGCCAAGACGGCTAGTAGAGTGCGATGTTTCATGCCCTGAAAGCTAAAATGCAAACGCTTTGGCCTGTACTTTAGGCACATATTGTGGAAAACCTCCAAATCTCCTGTGTGACAGAATTCTGTCAGTCCTCTCAAATCTCTTGATAGAGTTTTGTCAAAAACTATATTCTCAATGGCTTTGTGTGTTGGTGATGATGGAATCAACCACTTCTTCTTCCGTGCCTCCTCTGGGGACAAAGGGCCATGTTCACATTGGTGGAAATGTTCATTTGCTGTCCAGCGGTGAACGTTGGTACAGTGGTGCATCAGTGACCGCCATTTTTCAAGTAGTATTTCCACTGACCCCTCGCAAGTTTTTGAGCTCCACCAAAGATGGTTGGTGATAGAATGTGACCACTGCAAAATACTTTCAAAACCTTTTTTTTTTCCTGCAGCCGAGATTTTCTTATTGATTGATTTAGCAAGATGCCATACGTCAAATTGATGTTTAATATGTGGGAACTGCTCTCTCATTGTCTTGGCAATTGAAACCTGTCTATCCGTGGCTATGAGCTCGATGTCCATCCCCCTCGATTGTAGATGTTCCACTGATTTTATAAATCCTAGTTTCTCCATGGCCACTGAGGATGTACATTGTGTTACCTGCACGACCTCCAAACTCACAATTTTCTTACTATCCATGTCCTGAAAGTGGTAGGTGCAGTACTTGGCAGAAAACCCAGGGCTATCGCACTGTCCATCGCCGGCTAGCCTAAATCGTTTGCCTTCGAATGTACTTGCTAGAGACAATTGTTCAATTCTCCAAGCATCACTAATGGCCGGAAATAGATAATCACGTTGGTATGTGTAGTACAGCGCACTAGAAATGAAATGGAGTCCCACAAACTGAAAGAAAGCCTCTAACTTTCTAAAACTGGAGCCACTAAAAAGTGATGCAGCTGCACACAGTAGATTGCCTGCTGGCAGTTTCCCCAGCATCGGTTGTGCAGACCATGAGAACCTATGATTTAATCTACAGGCGGCATTTATTTTGACGTTAGTGCCTTTCATTTTACGAGTCACATTAATCAATGGCTTCCCACATACTTTCCCTCTAACGGAATGCACACATTTCAGCATACTTATAATTTCCATCAAGCAACTGTCGAATACAATGTATTTGCTCTCTTTCATTAGACTGTCATCCTGCGTCAACGTTGTTTCAGCTTTTGACGCTGTGGAGATGTCAACACATTGGAAAGTAATATCGCTGCTATCAAGTATTGTTGCGTCTATGGATGCTGCGGCTGGTTCATTCTCTCTCATTTCAACATCTGCTAATTCAACATTGATGGGAGAACACAACAATGTCGACATGTTTTTTGGTGGCAATTTTTTGGCTGGTGTAGATTGTGCAAGTTGATCTGCAACTACTTCAGAGCTATCTCCAATACATTCAATAACATCTTCTTGTAGTGGTCCGGTCGCACAGTAGCTATTGTCCAATGCAACTTTGCTGTAGTCTCCAATCAGAGCTAATTCATGTTCTGGCCATTGGACATGAGCATCTCGAGCCTGAACACGCCTCACCTCAATTAATAGTTCCTCCATAGTGTACATGGTCTGGCAAGCCACATCTCTCATTCGCTTCAATGTCTGTGTGTGTATAGTTCTGATGCCCACGGGTAACTGGAGGAGAGATTGGAACAGGGATGTTCAGTTTAAACACAAGATGGAGTGTAGTAGAATTGACTAGAAAAAAACATAAAATAGTCCCCCACACAAAACATTTTTAAAGTTATTAACTGTTTGTAACTAACCTTTTTTTGCTTTTTTTTCTTTGCAACTTTTTTGACTCGACCTTCAACATCTGCACGCTGTAGCTCCGATTCGTTTCCGCATGTCCTCCCTTCCTCTTGCGCTGCAACGAGTATATTTTCTGTATCCGCATAGACAGCAAGGAATGAGGCTCCATCGTCTCCCTGAAACATAGTACTTTCATTACTATGTATCAAAATATTGTTAGCATAAAACACGTGAGGACGAACACACAGGTACATCTCAATAGCCAAATACGATTTAAACATTGTGTGCAACAATCAAACTACAAGTATTCGACCAGTGATGATCTATTTCGATGGAACTGTCAGTATCCATACCTCCGGCTCTGCATGGACAGCCATGAATGGTTGTATTGGAGAAGAGGCATCCGCATCTCCCTGAAACACAATACTTGGGGTCGAACGCACAGGTACATATAAAGAGATAACCGCGAAAGATGCATTGTCCAAAAGAATCAAGGAAAATCCAAATATGATCACATTTCATCGACTTATTTCAACGATTCCTTTACATCTGCATCATCTCAATGAGATGTTGTGATTGGGGTGGAAGCTCCGTCGTCTCCCTGAAACACAGTACTTGGATTAGTATGGTTTTCAATATTGGAAACATAACACACACTTGGGGTCGAACGCACAGGTACATATAAAGAGATAACCGCGAAAGATGCATTGTCCAAAATAATCAAGGAAAATCCAAATATGATCACATTTCATCGACTTATTTCAACGATCCCTTTACATCTGCATCATCTAAATGAGATGTTGTGATTGGGGTGGAAGCTCCGTCTGAAACACAGCACTTGCGTTTATAGGGAAGAAAGTATAGCAAATGGAATCACGTTATATGATCACGCATGATGGAGCTGTCAGTATCCATACCTCGTGCTGCTGAAGAATATCTATGGATGTTGCAAATGTAGTGCGCACTTCCGAAAGCTGTTCCGCCGATTCGTATACTTGAATGTCAGGCTCTGCATCAAGTGTAGGGGTTGACGCTCCATCAACTGCCTGAAACATAGTACTTGCATTAGTGAGGGTTACAATTGTGAAAACATAACATACACCTGGGGTCGACAGCACAGGTACATATCAACGGCTAACCACGAATGAAACATTGTGTAGAACAATGAAACGACAAGAATTCCAGCTCTGATGATGATGCTCGATGGAGCTGTCAGTATCCATACCTCCTGATGTTGAAAAACATCTAGAAATGTTGTAGATGTGGCGGACGCTTCAGCATCTCCCTGAAAGACAGTACTTGCATTAGTATGGATAACACTAATTATAACTGAAAACAAACACCAGTGGACGATAACTAAGGTGTATATCAATTGGAAAGCAGTAACCAAACATTCGGTAAAATAATTACACAATAGAATAAAACTATTACTTGACATGCATAAAACAAGTATGTAGCGGATTAGCCTAATAAGATTACCTGATACGCGCTAGAAGTGGTTGATAACTGCGACCACGTCAAGGATGTAGAATGTTCTTGCTTCAGATTGAAGGGATAGTCAAGAAGTTGTAAAGGTCAATTAATGATTGATAATGAAATGCCAATATTAAAAATAGCCATGTAAGCCGACAGAATACTTGAAAAATGCTCAATACAGCACAGTTCCCTGTCCCCATATATATATACATTGCGTTTGTGGGTTATGAAATCGAAAAAGAATATATTGATAAATGTCATTATTCAAAAAACTATACACTCATATCAATATCGAAATTATTACAAGGGATAGAACACCTACAATATCAATTAATCCATTCGGCTATACAGTACCGCAAGGCCGAAAGCTAAATCCGGACACTTGTCTCACCGGTGGCGGAATGTGGATGAATAGAGTGGGAATAGCGTTTTCGAGCAATTTCCGTGTAGTTCGCCGTTTATTCTTCTTTGTTACCCAAGAAGTTGTGTACATGTCCAAGGAAAAGTGCCGGCTGCAGATGCGGTATCGATCGCCCCTCTTGTCCTCTAAAACTTGTTGGACTCTACTTTGCAGCTCATCCAGTGGATATCCGCAATGTCTGACCCATTCTCTTATTCGATCGACAGTTTTCGGGAATACATGCATTGTAGTTCCTTCAGATTTCGCATGGGTCTTCGAAGGGCAACCGCTAATCGAACAGGCAGGCATTGTTGATAAATCTGAAAAGTAAATATCGACATTATTATGCAATCTTCAAGAATAAAGATTTGATACAAAAGTAAATGAATCATACAATGATCAATGCAAGGTTTGTTTTGGTCGCAGGAACTGTACCAGTTTATTATGTGCAGCTTAGTATTTGCATAAATTGCAGAAATGTATAAATGATGTGACTAAAATCTGAACAGGTGACTCATCCCTTGGATGTTCTGTATTGCACGAGAAGGAAACATGCTTACATCATAGACTGGATCCCAGAAGGATGCAATTCGATGACAATAGACACAGATGAAAATAAATGGATCTATTGATAGCATAGCAATGGAAACTATAGTCAATAGCAATGAGACCAATGAACATAGCACTATTGTGTACTCTACTCGCAAATAGATAGAAATTTAAAAATCTGCGAAATATGACTATGATACATGGCCTTACCTTGACCAACAAACAGTCGGATTCAGCAAGCAGAGCAGTATGTTGCAGGAGAATAGGTGGGTGGCCACAGGTAGCACACTGATGGGTTTGCTCTAAGCGGTCACAGAAGTTCACGGATAGCACGACGACACCAGATTAGCGTAGATCTCGGTGGTTGCCAGGTAACACGTTCAGGAGTTGACTTGCAAAGCACAAAGATGTTCTCATGAGACATATCAAGTGGTTTATAAAGTATTTGGAACAGGGGTGTGTTTGTGAATGAATGACGTATGTATGTCGTGGTCTTAGGGGGGCGTCCTGCTTCAAGGGGAGGCCTGGCTGGAGACACGGGGTCTGAGGAGGCCATGTGACCGATGGCCCCTTGGCGTGGGACACCTTTTGAAGTGTACATGTTGTTTGGCACCTTGGCCTTTTGCGCCCCTGACAGCCCCCCCATGCCAGCGAGCATCCACCGGCGCGAACCGCCTTTGATACAGGGGGGTGGGATGGATGGGCCTGGGGCGTGCAGATAAGGCACAGGAAGACTGCTGAATGGAGACACACTTATGTGGATTGCAGGGGGGCGTCCTGCTTCAAGGGGAGGCCTGGCTGGAGACACGGGGTCTGAGGAGGCCATGTGACCGATGGCCCCTTGACGTGGGACACCTTTTGAAGTGTACATGTTGTTTGGCACCTTGGCCTTTCGCGCCCCGGACAGCACCCCCCATGCCAGCGAGCATCCACCGGCGCGAACCGCCTTCGATACAGGGGGGTGGGATGGATGGGCCTGGGGCGTGCAGATAAGGCACAGGAAGACTGCTGAATGGAGACACACTTATGTGGATTGCAGGGGGGCGTCCTGCTTCAAGGGGAGGCCTGGCTGGAGACACAGGGTCTGAGGAGGCCATGTGACCGATGGCCCCTTGGCGTGGGACACCTTTTGAAGTGTACATGTTGTTTGGCACCTTGGCCTTTCGCGCCCCGGACAGCCCCCCCCCATGCCAGCGAGCATCCACCGGCGCGAACCGCCTTTGATACAGGGGGGTGGGATGGATGGGCCTGGGGCGTGCAGATAAGGCACAGGAAAACTGCTGAATGGAGACACACTTATGTGGATTGCAGGGGGGCGTCCTGCTTCAAGGGGAGGCCTGGCTGGAGACACGGGGTCTGAGGAGGCCATGTGACCGATGGCCCCTTGGCGTGGGACACCTTTTGAAGTGTACATGTTGTTTGGCACCTTGGCCTTTCGCGCCCCGGACAGCCCCCCCCCATGCCAGCGAGCATCCACCGGCGCGAACCGCCTTTGATACAGGGGGGTGGGATGGATGGGTCTGGGGCGTGCAGATAAGGCACAGGAAGACTGCTGAATGGAGACACACTTATGTGGATTGCAGGGGGCGTCCTGCTTCAAGGGGAGGCCTGGCTGGAGACACGGGGTCTGAGGAGGCCATGTGACCGATGGCCCCTTGGCGTGGGACACCTTTTGAAGTGTACATGTTGTTTGGCAGCTTGGCCTTTCACGCCCCGGACAGCCCCCCCATGCCAGCGAGCATCCACCGGCGCGAACCGCCTTTGATACAGGGGGGTGGGATGGATGGGCCTGGGGCGTGCAGATAAGGCACAGGAAAACTGCTGAATGGAGACACACTTATGTGGATTGCAGGGGGGCGTCCTGCTTCAAGGGGAGGCCTGGCTGGAGACACGGGGTCTGAGGAGGCCATGTGACTGATGGCCCCTTGGCGTGGGACACCTTTTGAAGTGTACATGTTGCTTGGCATCTTGGCCTTTCGCGCCCCGGACAGCCCCCCCCATGCCAGCGAGCATCCACCGGCGCGAACCGCCTTTATATCAATATACAGTATATCTCCTTTATATGAATGATAGTATATCGTTGCTTATCAATAACAAATGCCACATACCGCAGATTCTTGTGAGCACAGACCCACACTTCAACCACTGTATTATAGTGGCCAAGACTCGAAGGTCTGTATAATCCAATGGTAATTGATAGTATAGATATATGTGATTCATTTAAAAAATCGAGACAAACGTTGTTAAAATAAATGTGGTGTTTTATTTTGTATCTTATTTTCATGACACAAAAATACAAGACTTTAAAGATTATACAGGTCAGGTTGCAGCACAGCGAGAGAAAATCCCCTGTACTGACCGCTGTCACTCGGGAACGTTTCTCTAATGGCACGAACGGCACAGGCGGGTATCACTCTTCGAACGCGGTGTCCAAGCCTCCCGTGAAGCCACCATGTATAGGAACGATAGGCCACCAGCCTGTACCACCTGTGAAAAGGAATGAAACAAACTGTTTTTAAATGACCCAGATAAGTTTAATAAACGTTTGTTGTCAATGACAATTCTTGTAACTAATGGCATTTTACACTGACAAATGCTATCTAGACAATGCACACTATTCAACGCCTTACATGCGTTACAATGATATGTAGATGTAATTTTGGATATAGTAGAAGACCATGAAATAGGAGTGGCATGACAAGCAGAGTATACTTACTCGTTACTCGGATTACGAGGACGAACAGTTGCTCGAAGTTCGTGCATAAGCACCATCAAGATTCTCAACACGGCCCGTGCGAGGCAGGCTGCCCTGAAGTCTGGCAGCTCGGTGATGCATTGCGGTCGTGGCTCGCCTTCCAAAATGTAGGCCAGGCATCCCGAGTTTTCTCGGCAGCAGCAGTTCTCGTCCTCGGTTGGCATTAGCTCGCACCGATTGCATGTGCACCAGGTGGAGACGCCGTCCATGCGACTAGGCCCAGGCTCTTCATCTGTTGAACCGTCCTCCCAACTGCCGTCCGAATCCCCATCGTTTTCGCATGCTTCCCTTTCCAGTAGTTCCTCCTCGGTATACTCAGGCTCGTACATGTAGGGCATTATTGTAGCCATTGTGTGGTAAACAGAGTAAAATAATTTACCGAGATGGTACAGGTGTTCACACGGGCTACAAGCGGCGAAGGTAGCTGACCAGAGCACTGAAACGAGTCAAAGAATACTCAAAGTAACACAGAGAGAGGAATGGAATCGAAAATCAGCTGCTATGTGTTGTGAAACGGTCTGTTTATACTTATTGAGGAAAGAGGCGTCCTGCCATTTCCATGGCGACACGTCATTAGCTGAAGCGCAGCGAATGTTGACACGAGACGTGCTTTGGCGTTGGGAAATGGGCGGTACGAGTCTGCTGATGACAGGCTCAGGGGCGGGGGAATTGATTTAGTGCCGCAAAAGCAGGTGAGCCAGGGCGATCGGGGAAAAGATAGGATTATCAGAAAATGGCGGCTCCCAGATGCTTGTTTTCGCGTGCGTTTAATGGACGAAAACCCGGGTAAGGTCCATAGGAAAGTTTTCTAAAATCGAGCCACTTAGCCTTAAAAAAACATGGCCGACCCATAGGGACAATAACATTTTTTACTAGAGTGTGCCTTTAAGCAATATGCCCAGAGTGGCAGGGGCATTACTGAGTCAGGTAATGCCACGGGGCCCATAGTTATAGGCCGGGCCTTAACGAATAGACAAATAGAATAGACAAATACATTCTCCTGTGAAAAACAGTTTAGCTCTTGATCTAATTTGCATACTCACAATGCATGGGCCACTTGGCTCTGGACTGGAGGTGGCCTTTCAGTGATGGCTACTGGGTGCCTCTCTGCTTGATCGCCTTTCACATTTTCCACAAGCCTTTTTAAACTCACCATAATGTTGTAGATGTTTGTTATGCATGCTCCAACCACAATCAGACTGCACTGCACCAATGATCCCTAATAAGGTTGAAACTGTTGTGCTCTTGTCTGCGGCCTGGAGAGCTGTCTGTCTTGGTTTGAAAAATGTTATGTTCCAAAAAGCACTGCACCATACGCAAAAACATTTTCTCAGGACCCAATTCTTGGCATTTGATTTCATGTGGTTTCCCAGAACACATTGTCCATGTGGCTGTGAACTGGATGTGAACTTCGAAGACATCAATAGCCCAGTCCAATCATTTTTACTCCATTCTACGCTGAAAAGCATGATAATGACACCTCCATGGTCAACAATTGGGATGCGTTTAAAGCTGCTCTTAGATCCCACATTATGCCTTATTCGGGGAAAATAAAATCAAATAAAAAGCATCTTGATGATCTATACTTTCAGTTGCAGCTGCTGAGCAGCGCTGTTATCAAACTTCTAATACCACAAATCTCCATCTTGTCATGGCCCTACGCTTCCAAATCAACAATGAGCTCACTTGTCCGGCTGCTGCAACCATTCTTAAATATAAAACAAAAATATACAAAACGTCCAATAAAGCTGGGAAGACACTTGCTTCTTATCTCAAGTCTAAGAAAAAATAATACTTATATCACACGTTAAAGATACTTCTGGCACTTTCCATACTCATCCAAAGGATATCTTGAATTGTTTTAAAACATTTTATGAGAATCTAAATACCCCTGACACCTCGGTCCGTTCAGAGAATATTGATTAATTTCTTAACAACATTAATCGATCTTCCGATCCTCCAAATGACCTTTCTCACTTGGATAATGATATTACACTTCCTGAGATTTCTCACACCACTAAGAGCTTGGATAGGGGCAAAGCTCCTGGTCCGGACGTCCTTTCTGCCGAATTTTTTCATACTCTTGCTCAATCCTTCCACCCAAATTTAAGTCTTTATTTTCCTATTTAATTTAAAAAAAAAATCATTTTCTGGTTCATTCTGCTTTTTTTTATTCCCCCAAATCTGAGAAAACCCCACGCTACCTTGCAATTATCGTCATATATCCCTCATAAACGTACAGAGTAAGATCTTTGCTAAAATCCTCGCCAATAGAACAGAGTCTTCCCTCCGTGCTTTCATTAAATCCGATCAGGTAGGGTATGTGAAAGGACACATGATCTCTTCTAATACAAGCTTGTTACAAGATGCCCTTTATATCATTTTCATAGAAAAAAAGACAGTCAAGATTATGTGGCTATTGCACTTGATGCAGAAAAAGCCTTCTATTTTGTCAGTTGGGATTATATGTTTCATTCTCTCCAATGCATGGTTGTGGTGAATAATTCATCTCCCTTGTTAAACTTCTCTACTCATCCCCCTAATCTTCTATCAATATTAATGGTCAATTCTCATCCTATTTTCCCTTACTTAGAGGTACGCGCCAGGGATGCCCTCTCTCCCCTATTCTGTACATCCTCTCTTTGGAACCATTGTTAGAGGTTATTAGATCCAACAATAACATACCTGGAATTCTGGGAGGTGTATCACACATTAAAACCGTTGCATATGCTGACGATATCCTCATCTTCATAAAAAATCCTAAACTCCACCTCCCACAGTTACTCAACACTCTCCACCAACTCGGCCTAGTTTCTGGTTACAAACTCAATAAAGACAAATCCGAAATTCTACCCCTTAACTCCTACTGTCTCAAACATGATCTTGAGGTCTTTGGTTTTAAATGGTGTAGTGACTTTATCAAATATTTAGGTATTCGTTTTGCCCCAACTATACAAGATACCATTAAACTTAATACAAAAACACTGTTGGCCGAACTTAAATGCTTAACCACCAAGTTTTTCCCCATTTATCTTTCATGGTGGGGTCGGATGGACACTATCAAAATTATGTTCTCCCCTGTTAGCTTATATTACCTGCAGCTCCTTTCTGTTCCACTACCTCTCTCTTTTAAGTTTCCAAGACTGACTGATTCACAATCTACATTTCTATATGTTTCTTATAACATTCCATAAAGTGCTGTTCCCACACAATCTCCATTTCAGGATTACTTTGCAAGAACTCCTGTCAAGGTAATAGTTCAATCACAATAGATCAGAAATTCTTGTCATTTTTTCTCTAAGCATAGGTGTGTCTTCCTTTTGTGCTCAAGTAAATAGATAGGCTCTAAGACATTTTTTGTAATTTTGCTTTAGCAATTTGATTTTACCCAATATCAGCTCGTCTGGTCCACTTCCTTTCTTTAAGAGCCTTCCTGTGTATCGCATTGTAATGTCTTTTTTAAAAAAGTGCCTATGTCACAGTGATTTAGTTGCGCCTCAACTGACACTTTTCCCTTCAGTTCACAAAAAAAACTAAAAATGTGCAGCTGTAATGATTTCCTTTTTAAGGAGAAAATCAGAGCTGTCAAGACGTTTGGACAAACTTCTTAATACTTGTTAATACTTTTCCCATCTCTAAAATTCAGACAATTCTAATCTTCTGTTGACCAGCTAGCGGATTCTTATGAATTCAGACACTTTCTGGGGCTATATGCATGTTAACATCGGCCAATAAAACATTATAGTTGCTCATGTCAGTATCATGAATTTTGAAACATGTACATATACAAATAATCGATATTACAAAATATGTTTCCCGCTTTCCAAGTATGTGAGCCCCCTAGATCACCCTTGAAGTTTGCTATTTGCTATTTTGAGGTTCCAGTTTAAAAAAAAAATGCTCTGCATTGTCTCACATATTGGAATCTGGGGCCCTTGCTGCTTTCTGCTTGTAAACCCCATTCAACTCTGAATTGATGCCCCCCTTAACATACACTCACAGCGCTGTAGTTCTATCAAGTATTAGTAGTTAATGGGGTCCCTTTTTTTCCAATGGTACATTTTTGATAGGTTGGAACACCCCTTTGGTGTCATTAGTCCTGCCCCCTTATAATATTGTTTAACATGGATTTGATATATAATTAATATAAAATGTATATCAAAGATGATATCTATTTTATATCAAATATACATTTCTTGATATAAAGTGTTTTTGTAGTTTGATAGGATATTTAGATGATTTTATATAAAGTGAATATCATTTTTATATAAAAATGTGTGCTGGGAGCAATGCTGCCTGTTGAGGTCGTAGTGAGTTGTGAGGAGATAGACTGTGAATGCTAGGGTTGTGTCATGGTGACACATTCATTATGAAGGAGTGGATTTGGCTTTGTATATATCATTGATAAGCCTTTTGAAGTATTTGATATTAAATGTATGGATTTTAATCATTTATTATTTGTATATAAAATTGGCATCATTGATAACATTTTTAATATAGATGTAATATAAAGCTAGGCAGAGTGTCTGACATCACGATTTTATAACTGCTTTTTATAGATTTAATATAAAAGGAAGATAGTGTTTTTTAAGGTACACTGTCATAATTCTAATATTTATAGGAGAGACTTGAACTATAAATAGGTCTAAAGGGTTTTGGCATTTGAAAGTGAATAAAAGCGAAATAAGGAAAATGAATAAATGTGAATAACATGTTTTTTATATTAGGATGAGCCAGCCGGACATTCCCAGCTATGGGACAAACATGCCTAGGCATGAAACCATTGAAAATATAAGCCGGCAAAGCAGAGCTATGGATTTAAAAAACAGCTAGGTTGCATGGTCTGGCAATATATATTTAATTAAGATTATATTTGATAGAATGAAAATAAGGGTTTTTTCAAATGAAAAGTGAAGATCTAATTTCAGGGCTGCAAAATGCAGGTATGTGCATCATAAAAAATGACAGAATGCTGTGGCATTGGATTTTGTCATTTAAAAAAACACAGTGCTCTCAAAAAACACAGCCGCAGACCCATAGACATGAAACCATTGAAAAAATAGGCTGACAAAGCGGGACTATGGGTTTAAAAAACAGGTAAGTTGTCCGGGCTGAGAATATATATTTTACTTACATAAAAACATGTTAGAAAGAAAATAGAGTTTGGTAATACAAAAAAAGTAAAGGCTGCTTTTCAGGACTGAGACAGAAAAGTTGAACACTATTATTTGTGTCAGTGAAAAATGTAGATTTACAAAGTGACACGTTTTGCAAATGTCAGCAGACCAAAAGTGTTATGCCATTTGAAACTTTCAGGGATGCAAAACACAGTCCTATTCTAGCATAAGTGGGCTAGGCCTAGTGATGCTGCTGTCAGGCTCACACACACACACAGCTGAGATGGGGCTCTTATCTGTAATGCTCACAGTTGAGCCAGCAAATTCACACATGATGACAAATGCCCATTATGATCTGGGTCAGCTGTGTTCTGTTTTTTATGCAGCCATCAGGATGATGCAATCCTGCAACTGTGACTTGCAAAGACATATGGACAGGGTGTGTGTGCGCACGCTGTGTTATCTCTGGGTGTCATTGTGATATCTAGAACATTCTTCTGCAGAATAAACGTGACTAATGAACTATAGGGCTGAGTCAAACTGTATGTGAAGAATATGTCAAGGTTTACACTTCTGATAATGGACACATAGGGTGTTGGGCAAATTGAAGGCCCTTAAAAAGCCAACTTTGGGAGATGGACAGAAATATCACTTTGAAGCCACAGAGGATTGTCTTGTATCCTGGAACATTGTAATTCTGCTATCTGCAGGCTCTTTCCTGGGTTTTAGAAAGAACATTAAGGTAAGATGTATTTCACATTCTAAATGAAGGGCAAAATGTAAAACAAGTTCATGCATGCTGTTTATATTTTAGTGCCTATTTCCATGTATTATAATTACTGAAATATAAAATTGTGAGCAGTGTTAAACGCACACGATCATGTGAGAAATGCATCTGTGACAGACCACATGTTTGACCGACTGCTGTAAGAGGATTCAATTCAGCACTACAGCTAAGTTAACGCCTAGTCTAGAATACTGAATGAAAACCCTTATGGATATATCTTTAGGTCCAGTTCATGCGTTCTGGATGACTACCCCTATATAACACCCCTCTCTTGGAATCCCCCCGACCCCACTGAGCCAAGAAGTAGTTCTGTTTTGCAAGTTAAAAGGGTTTATTTGATGATTTAAACAATAGATATATATATGACACTTTATAATAAATTAATAATTGAATAGCACACTTAATCTGATATGATAAAGATTAACAATGGAGAATCTGGCACTAGCACACTTCTTTATAATCACTAATGAGTTGACATGAAATGGATAAGATAGCACACTGGTAAATAGGTACAGAAGTATAATGTGGTAGAGGATGCTTTATGTAAGCTCAGGTGGATGCAATATTCAATGAATGCAGTACAGAAAATACTCAATATGATTTCAACCAAACAATGTAATCACTCTTCTCTGGCTATTCACTCCCCCCCCTCTTTATGCAATGCAAGGAAATGGGAGGAAAACACACAGTTCTCAGAAATGCAATCAATGTAATCAGTTCAATCCAGCAAGCTTAGACAACAGAAAACAGATAGGAGTTTTGAAAACACAAGCCCAAATTGCTTTGATATGTGCTGGCAATGAATGAGAAATATGCTGGAAACGCTTTTAATTCCCTTTCAGAGGTTCAGGGTGAGTGGTATCTAGTTAATATTAGTCCAGGCTCACACTAGCAATGAGGCAGGGATAGTTAACAGGTTAAACGAATTTCTGGCAAATGGAAGGCAAGCAGCAGCAGTTTTTACATGTGAAGAAATTGCAAATCGCGGTAAAATTCGCGGATGCGTGTTCCGCGATTGCGGTAAAACTATAAGGGGTAGGAATGCGGTTCTTGGTGCGATTCAAAGCTACGATTCTAAGCTATCAGAGGAAAGTTACTGCAAGTCTCTAGCCCAAACGGTCGCGGAGATATGAGCGATTTAATAAAGGTCGTTTTTGGGTTTGCAAATTTCAAAAGCTCAAAATGACAAGTGCAGCTTGCAACTAGAAATGACACGTGACAGCTAGGAGGCAGTTCTACTTAGGTTAAATAGATTGAATTAGATGAATTTTAAACTAAGAGATTGGTTCTACACAGTTCTGCTGGGTACTCACACTATATTCTTGAATTAAATGGGCCTCATCACGGATCTGGTCAGGGTTTTAGACTGGACTCTGGTCTGGTCTGGTCTCTCTGGTCTGGTCTCTTAGTACAGCACTGCTTTCTCTCTGGTCTGGTCTCTTAGTACAGCACTGCTTTCTCTCTGGCCTGGTCTCTTAGTTCTGGATAGATTGATGAATTTGAAGTCTGGATCTCTGGATGTTGTATGGAGGTAAGTATGGATTTTTCCGGCAGAGCGTCCTGCTGCAGATGGATTTGGAAGGTCCCTATCTGTCCTGTCTGTCTGCTTTTATGTGTTTAGAATGTGGGTGTGTTCTAGCATCACTGACCCTACCTCTCTCTCAGCTTCTAATTGGTCAAACTTTCATTCGTCCCCTGATTGGCGAACTAAGTTGTGTCAGAGTGATGTCAGCCATTTATGATCTCTTGAAGAACCTCCCTTATCATCTGTGCACCCAAATCTATATATGATCAAAATACATACTTCAGAGTTACACAGTTGTTTGAAATTACATACCCATGTCACCTATCACATGAGGTATACTCTGTCCCAAATCTGCTGTTTCTAGGAGCTTGCATTCACAAATGGCAACTTCTAGCACTTTTTAAGGTGCTAAACAACATTGGATCTTCATTAAATTTTATACAACTGTTCCTCACATATCTACCCACATACCAATGCATTTTCGTTTGTCTAGCTGAAACAGGGAGTCTGTAATATTAATAAACAATGGGGTTTTGCCCCAGAACATCACACAAATTCGAGTTTAGTCTTGAATTAAAGGTACATTTTTTAAATTAAAGCTCTCAAAGTTATACATTTCTGTCATTTGATTACAAAGAGTTATCAGTGTTTTTGTAAAATATATATTTTCCTTTCAATTCAGTCCTCAGAGTGTTGAAGTCCGCCTCCAAGACTTGGGTGGGTCAGTCCTCTGGGCAGGCAGGGCTTTGTTGACATTAAACAGACAAAATTAACATATTCCTTTCAGAGGAAAGGGTCCTTTGTGTGGTCTCTGGGAAGCTCCCAGCCAGTCTGCCTTCTATCAATCAAGAGGTCATGTGAGATTCTAACTCCTGGTGTGAAGCTCTTGAGGTGATAGGGTTTCCCAGGCTTCAGGCCTCTGGGAACAGCATGTGGCTAATTTTTAATTAAAATGCAGCCTTTGAAGTCAGCTGAGTCAAATCCCTTTGTCAGGTACTGCACTCAGTTCTCCTGTCAGAGTTTAGACCGCCAGCGCCCCCTTGAGGATTTTGTTGGTACTGCATGCAATTTTGGGATTTTCTTGGATTAATGCATTCTAAACAGGAATGGTTCTTACATGGTAGTAAATCCTTGCTTAACATTGTTTTGATGGGGCTCCTTACAGTAAGATGGTTATGTGGAACCCCACAAAAAGGGTTGAATCTTTAAAGTGGTCCAATGAGTCACGATTTCAGCAACTTTTTGACATCAGTAACAGTGGATTTTGTTAACAAAGACCTTTCTTTACACTGGTGGGTGGCAAGTTAGGTAACCATTTTGGTGTGCGCACAACTGCGCAGCTCTCCTGTATTCTGGGATGAAATGATGGGCGGCGACAGCGCATCCCCATCTTTACGCACTCCAATGATTTATTTTTGTTCTGGGGTAAAATGATGGGCAGCGACAGCTTAATCCCCATATTTACCCCGTCTAATGATTCCACATGGGTCAAAACCCTCCACAAACCCCCCCGCCCGACTGCGCTTTGACTTGAGTCGAGGGGGAGTCGGTTGCAAGGGAGGTTTTGAACCCTGGCGCTGGTATGTCCACATTATCTTCTTCCAATTCTGTAGATGGCACAGTTCAGCATCTTCCTCTCCATCCGGTCAGATCGATCAGTTCTCCTCGCCGGTCCTGATGGGAAGATTGGGCGGTACCCCGGGCCCGTTGCGTCTCTGCTACCGGTCTCCGGATCGTCCTCCTTGGCCCGTCTCCCGGTTTTCTCTCTCCTAGGACGACAAAGGAAGAGCGGCAATACCTACTCATAGACGTCTTTCCACCACTGTTGAGATAGTGGGGCGGCATATGCATTTCATCATAACGAAACATTACATTCTTATTTTGAAAAAAAAACAGTATAACTAAGAGACAGTTTCATGCAAGTCACAATATTTTAGAGACTAGATGTGGTATGTTTTATGGTTGGAACTGAATTAGTCTGCGACAGTACCCGCTAGGATTCCAGAGGATTCCTCCAGTTGTTGCAGAGTGTGCCTGGGATGGCAACATTTCAACTGGTTTATGTGGACCCACTTGTCTTCCCCCTCTGCCGAACCGCCTTTGGGGATGCGGATCTTGTAGGCCACAGGGGAGATCTTATCGACGATCTCAAAGGGTCCCTTCCATGTAGGCAAAAATTTGCGCTGCTTGGCCTGGTTCCTTTGGAAGTTGTATAGATAGACCCGGTCTCCCACCTGATATTCCTTCCTGGAAGTTTTCAGGTCATAATGGGTCTTCATGCTATCAGCCGATCTTTCTAGATTCCGCTGAGCATAAGCAAAAGCATGTTGAAGGTGTTTCCTTAAATTCTCTACATACTCATGAGTAGTGGAGGCATTTATCAGTGTCTGCTCTTGGGTCCTGTAGAGCAAATGCTGCGGAAGCACCATCTTGCGCCCAGTCATCAACTCAAATGGTGACATTTTGGTTGCAGATGAAGGGGTAGATCTGATAGCCATTAGGACCAGAGGTAATCGGATATCCCAACTTGGCCCAGAATCTGCCACAAACTTCTTTAATATGCTCACAATGGTTCGGTTATATCTCTCTACTGCCCCAGAAGAAGCTGGCCGATAAGCAATATGCAACTTCCTTTTGACCCCCAGTATCTCCCACATCTTTGTCATTACTTCACTGGTGAAGTGGCTACCTCTGTCTGACTCAATCCTTTGAGGTAGACCAAAACGGGAAAAGATGTGGTTAATCATCAAGGCAGCTGCAGTTTCTGCCTTGCAATTTGGGGCTGGGAGACATTCCACCCACTTGGTAAACAAGCATGTGACGGTCAACATGTACTTATTCCCCCTAGCCGAGCGAATCACAGGGCCTACAAAGTCGATTTGTAAATCTGACCATGGGAGTGTAATTCCCCTCTTTTGGAGAGGCGCACGGTGCGTGAGGGATGATGGCTGAAATTGTGCACACACAAGACACCCCTTCAAGTATTGGTCGAGGTCCTGCCCCATGTGTGGCCAGTATGCAACCTCTCTTAAGATTTCCAATGTTGTGTGAAACCCCCTATGACCGGCGGTGGCCGCATCATGGGCGTGACTTAACATCAGGCTTCGGAATGAGGTAGGAACCACCCACTGATCGTGGCCAGCTTTGGATTTCCTTACCAACAAACCGTCTTGAATCCGGAACATTTTTGGACATTTCATCAACACTCTTAGGTCCTCTTTCCCAATGTAATCGGTATCCGTCAGGGGAAAGTTCTCAGGGTCCTCAAGGTGCTGGTAAAATTTACCAATAATTGGATCCCCCTTCTGAGCGGTAATCAAATCAGCATCAGGGGTCTCCTTACTCCATTGTGCAATTGAAAGGTCGTTGTGAGCATTTGTCTGGGACCTAGTGATGGCAGTGACCTGGATTTCCCCCAACAGGGACTCAATCTCAATTAGATCCCCTTGGATGGCCCCGGTTTTGGCCAGCTGATCAGCTAAGTCATTTCCAGTTTTGTCTGGTCCCTCTACTTTGGAATGACCCTTGATCTTTTTCCAGTAGATGGTCATCCCATTCGATGTGACCAGATCATCAATGTTTTGGATCAACTTCCCATGTTTCAAGGGTTTGTTGTTAGCACATAACATGCCTCTGGTTTTCCAATTAACCAGGTGCTCCACGAACCCGTTCCGTACATAATCCGAATCTGTGATTATGACCAGTTCGTGGAGGTGATGCTGGACAGCAGAGAGGATGGCCTGATGCACAGCCATCAATTCTGCCACCTGACTACTTCGGGGACCAATTTTGTATCCAGCGGAGGGTTCTGGGGACTCATTCACCCATGCATTCCCTACGCCGGCCACCAGTTCTTTCTCCCCGTTGTTGTCAACATGGTAAGAGCATCCATCCACATACACAGTGGGCATTCCCTCACACTTGTCTTCTTCAAAGACTTTGTGGGGGGAATTAAGGTATGCCTCCATGTTGTCCTTGATTTTCAGACTTTCGTCCTCGAGACAGTTTTCTCTGGCACAATCATGCAAGTCTGCCAGACCTTGCGCGAGGGGACTCTTCTTGTTTTGGCCATATCTGACCTCCACAGGAAAGCCTTGCATTGACAGAATCCAGGAAGTAATTCGGGAATTACTCACATTTCCGGCCCGGATTCTGTCACTTTGGAGGTATTGCAGAGGCTGGTGTGGAGTCTCCACTATGATGTGTTCCCCCTGGATAAACGGGCGGTAATTCTTCAATGCCCACACCGTTGCCAGGAGTGCCTTCTCACAATCGTTGAATTTTTCCTCCACAGAGGATAAAGTTTTGCTCGCATAGGAGATTACTTTATTGACCTTGTCATGCTTTTGGTATAATACTGCCGTCAAGCACGTATTAGAGAACCCTGTCTCCAGGAAGAACTCCTTGTTTCTGACAGGGTAAGCTAGGCAAGGCGATTGTGAGAGGCTTCTTTTGAGTTGTCTTACTGCCTCGGCTTGTTCTGGACCCCATTCCCACTTGACCCCCCCCTTCAGGAGATGAATCAGGGGTCTGGTGATCTCTGCGTAGCCCTCAATGAACTTTCTGCTGTAATTAGTCAGTCCAAGGAGGCTCCTTAGTTCCCGCAGAGTTGTGGGGTCTTTCAGTTTCTGAAGTGCTTCCACTTTCTTTTCCTGGGGACAAAGACCCTGAGGAGTAATCTCATGCCCCAAGAAGTTAACACGGGTTTTACACCACTGTGCTTTCTGAAAGGAAAGTTTTGCTCCGGCGGCCCTCAACTGTGTCAGAACATAACGGATCTCCGCTATGTGTTCCTCAACAGTTGAGCTTTTGATGAGGACATCATCTACATAAGCCAGGTTACCCCTTGCACCCAAGTCGGGCATGGCCTTGTGTAGAAAAATGTTGAATTCATTGCCGGAGTTGAGGTATCCGAAGGGAGTCCGGGTCCATGTGTACTGCTGGCCCCCAAAGGTGAAAGCCAGTTTGTATTGGTCCTCCCTACTGACAGGCACGGTCCAGTACCCATTGGTCAGGTCTATTGCAGTGAATACCTGTGACCCCTGAATCTGGGCCAGACCTTGGTCAATGTAGGGCAGAGGCCATCGGGAAGTATGGACCCGTTTGTTGAGCTCCCTGAGGTCAGCGCAGAGTCTCCACTGGCCGTTTGGCTTCAATATTCCCAGCACCGGATTATTGAAGGTGCTGTGGACTGGACGGATTATTCCCCGGGACTCAAGGTTCTTAATTATTTCAGTAAGGGACTCCATTGATGCGAGAGGCAAGCGATATTGCTTCACAAACACAGGAGTCATGCCAGGGTCCGTGGGGATTGTGGTTGTGTGGATGTCAGTGCGACCACAGTCATACGAGTCTACCGCAAAGAGATCTTGGAAATCCAAGAAAACTTGTTTCAACTTTTGCTTTTGTTCCAGAGTCACGCAGGCATCAGCTAGGTTGACTCTCTCTTCCACCATCTGCCTGAAGCCTGGAAAGACTTCTGGTTTGGCTATTTCAGCGGCCTCCTCCAGCTGGGTGGAGAAGTCCCTGGTCAGAGTGCTGATTTGGACTGGAGGCTTCAGGTGGGAAAGGCAGCCCTCATGGACCTGGAAAATCACCTCATCCCTCCTGAAATCACAAGTCACATCTTCCTTACCATAGGGGCAGGAAGTGTACACCAGGAAGTTCCCCCCATGCCGGGTAGAAATCCTGTCTGGTGTTGTATTGTCATCACTGTCACTGTCAAAACAGTCCTTGGGGATTGGTCCTAACAGTTCATTTACAAGATCAATGGAGAAATGTTGGTCATCAACCGCCATTCCCATAATGGTGCCTGCGGCTAGAGTAATACTCTTTAAGTCGCTGTTATCCACCTCTATTGGAATGGTGTCATGTTCTATGTTGACTAATGGTGTTGGGTTTACCCCCAACCCTTGCTGTTGGAGAGAAGCATTTAGATGTATGTAAACATCAGGGTTTTTCAACTGTTGTCCCCTTTTAACTTTCACTTCCAGGGAGAATTGTCGGGTCCTTTCTGGGATGGTGACTTCCTCTTTAACCTGAATTTCAACTGCATAAGGTAGCAATTGAGCTGACCTAAATGCTTTTTCTGGATCATCAAAGCCCATGGGATTATCCGCTAATCGGGACCAAGCTTTGAAGTTTATTAGGTCCAAACTAATGGCAAAGCGATTGAGAATGTCACTGCCTAAGTAAAAGGCGGCAGTGACGTCTCGCACGACCCAACAATTATGGACTATGCTCTTGTTGCCAATGGAGATTTTGAGCATACACCTGCTTGGCAGGAGATGTTTTGAATTGGGTGCTTCCAGGTCCATTTCCCATTTGTCTATCAGTTTGAAGGTGGGAATGGCTGGATCTTTTGGAAGTTGGCGAAACATGGCTTCGCTGATGAAGCTCTTACCGTTGTTCACACACACTCGAGCGAGAACAGAGTCCTTCCCATCATTTAACTGAACAGGGATGAACAACTGCTCTCCAATTTGCTGAATATCAGCCAGGCTTTGAGCTGATTTCACAACTTTCTGGACTATAGGAGTGGGAGTTTCAGATTGTGGATTGGTATAGAATTTCAGAGTGTTTCCTTCCAGCGTGGAATACCACCTTAAACTGGAAGGAAGGTTGATTTTCAGAAATAGAGAGGACCCCCCATCACCAGTCTGTTGTCCTACTGCTATTACTGTCACGTCTGGAATTTGGCTATTCTGGAAGTGAAATTCTACTTGGTCAGATTTTTGTTCAACCATGTGGCAGGTGCCGTTTAAACTAACATGGTTGACACTCTGTTTTAATTTTATTGGTCGGCTAGTCTGGGTCCAGAGGACCTTGTTTACGCAATCTATTAGGGGTGACAACCTCCTCAGGAGGTCATTCCCTAGTAAACAAGGGGTGCCCTCTGGGGTCACAACTATGACCGGGTGTTTCAACTTATGTCGCCCAATTTTAATGTCCAAATCTGCCGTCCCCTCGACGGGAATTTCCTTCCCGTCAAAGTTCTGCAGTTGTCCAGGAAGAGAGGTGAGAGGAATTTGATAATTCTCTCCCCTTCCTGCATTCAGTTCATCAAAGGCCCTTCTGGACAGAAGGGTAGCTTGAGATCCAGTGTCCACCAGTGCCGAGATTGTACCCTGTCCCTGTACTTGTACCGGGGCATAATATCTTCCCTCCTTCTCCTCAAGGGGGCACAGATAATGTACATTTTTGGACAACTGGTGGGCTAATTTTCTGGTTTTGGACATCGCGAGAGAAGAATTTTGGGCAGAATTCTGTGGAGAGCCTTGGGAATCTGAAAGAAAAAGTTGGCAACTGGAGATCAGAGCCATTGTGGGTTCCCCTGGCTCCGGTTCCGGGCCGCCCCCCCCTTTTTGGAGGCAGTCACCAGGATGGGTTTGAACCAGGGGATTTTCTTGCTGTTGGTTCTGGGATGAGATGGTGGGCGGCGGTAGCTCAGTCTCCACATCTCCCCAGTCTGGATTTGCATCCCTAGGGACCCATTTTTCTTTGGGAGGAGTTCCCCCCTCTCTGAAGGAGAAGATCCTTTTCCCAGGATCCTCTGAGGATCCCTCTCCCTCAAATTGGAAGATCTGTACCTCCTCCTCAAACTGAGTCTGTTTGGGTCTTTTGTTTCTCCTACCCCCCCTCTGCTCCTTAGGAGGCAGACTTTCAGGGGCAAGAGATTTTGTTTCCGGTTCCTGGGTTTCCAGGGGCTGTTTACAAGTGAGGAAGGAAGCTTCCTCCATGGCTTTACACCCCCCTTCCCTTTGTGCCTCCTCCCTGGGAACCGGTGAGTTATCGGGGTGCTGCCCCCGTCATTGTTCTGGAGCACCAGGTCCAGAGTTGGGTGCGTTCTGCGCCAGCACGCCCATCTGAGGGTTCTGCTGAGCCCTCAGTATGTGACCCAGATCCCGCGCCATGTTTTGAACCTGGCGCTCTAACTGGGAAACCCGCTCAGGCTGATACGGGGCCCTGTTTTCTCCCCTGGGCTGATCCCGGGAAGGGTAGCTGTCCCTTCTTTGGTAGTACCCCTGGTTGGGAAGATTTGGGTACCCCTCCACCCTTGGCCTCCCCTCTCCCGGATTCAGTGGTCTGGGCTCGGGGAATTGGGGAAAGAAGGATGGATGGTTTTGGGGCTGAAAGTCGGGTGGATATCTGGGGAAAAAGTTCTGCCCAGGGTTTGGTCAATTTCTGCCCTCCGGTGGGAAGTTTGGAGGGAAGTTCCCTGGGTTAGGTGCTTGGCTGGATCCCCCCCCTTGGGCTGGAGGAGTCCACACATAACCCAGGATGGGTCGATTTCCCTTGTAACGGGGACTTACATAATCAGGAGAGCGAGGGACCCCATTTGTGGGGCTGCCTCCCTGGCTCCCTGTCTGTGACTGGCCCGAGGACCTTCTGGGCCTAGCATTATTAGGTGCAGGTAGGTTTTTAGGCCCCCCCATCTCCAAATCCAAAACAGGGGTGACCTTTACCTCTGCCACCTTGGCAGCAGCAGGGGTGCTGTTGGCTTTGGGGTTTTTCTGGGCATTGCTTTTATTTTCTATGGGCTTCTGCACCTCATAGATCCGGGTAGCCTGTTCAATGACCCAGTCTAAAGATCTTTTCTCATGAAAATCTCTCACGAGCTGGGTCATTATATATTTGGGCAAGGCATGGAAAAATGTATTGACAAACTCTCTACTATCTGTGCGCACCCTTCTGGTGATTTGCGCAAAAGCACGCTTTAACTCCTGCACAAATTCTCGTGGGGCCTGATCCTCCCCACATTGCAAATTGTAGGCCGCCTTGCGAGCCTCTTGAGGATTTCTGTGAACAGAAAAATGTTTCAGGATGGCCGCCTTATATGTGGACCATCTTAAATGATTTTGGTCCTCCAGCCCCGCAAAGAAACTGGAGTATTCCGGGGAGAATGTCCACTTTACATATTGAATACAGCTTTGGCTGTCCTTCAAATGGAAAGTCTCCATCATTTGTTCAAACAACTCTAAGTGCTCCCAAACAGAATACTTAGCGTTCTTATGGTAAGGCGTGATGACGCTCCTGATCGCCTTAATCTGCTTTAAGGGGTCCTTAAGCAAGGCCCTTTTTGCCTTATTGGCCTTTTTGGTTCGGGTAACCCTTGTCCATTCTTCCTCGGACTCAGAGGCACTGCTCCCAGAGGTTCCCGTCTGTTCTTCCAGGTTTTCCCGGATTCTGCGAGCCTGGGAATGGCTGGCAGAATGTGGGGACCTGGTCTCCTGTGTCCTGCGCAGTTCAGAGGAGTCTTCAGATTCCTCCTTGCTGCCAGGATTTGATGGGTACCCCCTCCACTGACCTAACTGGGCAGAGGTTTTCAGGATGCCCTTAATGGGCCTACTCTCCTGGGGTTCCCCACTGAACTGTATTGTACTTGGGTGCCCATACCCGGATGCCCGCCCCTCCATTCCTGGATGGTACTGGCCTATGAGCCCCATGCTTCTGGCTGGATAGTAATCTGCCATCCCTGTGGCCCTGTGCTCATGTGCGCCAGGGGACATGGGGGTGGCAGAGTCCAGGGACTGAGAGGTATGAGGGCCTCTGGTACTAGGGCTCCTGAGGTTATGCTCCGGAGTTTCCATTTCCCAGCGAACCTCATCTCTATCCGCCCCTGCTCCCTGTTGCAATGCAAGAGCCTGCATTTGTGCTTTCAGTTCCTCTGTTAAGGCCTTACTCGACTCTATCAGTCTCTCCTGCATCGCTACCTGTTGCTGGAGCCTATCATTGTGTTGACAGAGGGCCTCATTCTCCCTCTGTGCTTCCTGGTTGGTCCTGGAGAACTGGGCCATTCTTTGCTGCAGGAGGTTTACCTCCTGGGCAATGTCCCTATTGGCCTGCTCCTTTCTTGCTAGAGCATCTTCCACCCTTCTGGTGTGCTCTACCAAGTTCTGGTTTTCTTTTTGGAGATCACCCAGCCCCTGGTGGGCCAGGTGATTTTCTTCCATTTTTCTTTTTAAATGGCAGACTTCCTGGCCTAAGGCGTCTCTTTCCTGACTAAGAGCCTGCATTTGTGCCGCCAGGTCGTCCCTTTGCCTTTGGAAGGCACCAGCTTTCTGGCGCTCCTGATCAAACTCTGCCTGGGTATCCAGGTCTTTCAGAATCAGTTTATTGCTCTCCTCCTTCACTCTATCTAGGTGGCCTTGCAGGGTGACTACCTGCTCAGCACATGCCCTATTGAAGTCTAGCTGTTGCTCCAGCTTTTTCTGGCTTTGCAGTAGGGAGTCCAAACCTTCTTGGTGTTCCTTCTGCAAGGCCAGAAATCTGGTATCCTGTTCTGACTTTTCCTTTTGCAGCACATCCATATCCTCCTTTATTTTAGTGATGTACTGTCTGGTCTCATTTTCTGACTCCTGGCTTCTGTGCAGCCTTTGCTCAGAAGAGTCCAGATCAGATTGGGCCTTCTCTAACGCCATCTGTTGCCTTTTTGCCAGATCATGGCCTTCAGCACATTTATTCTGTATGGCTCCCATGTATAAATATAAATATGCCGCTATCCTAACAATCTTGTCGTGCTCATCTTTGGCCTTAGGAGCCATATATAGTTCACTCAGGGCCACGTGTAATGGACCCTGATCTCTATATATATCTGACCCTGTTTCAGTGACCTGTTGCGTGATGGCCTGCAACCAGACTGTTTGGTCCTGGTGAGTCCATTCACCTCTCACAAATAGTTTGTGTAAGAAGTGCTCTCTGGCTATTTTCATATCTACCAAGGTCGTCATTCTAGAGATTGGTCTCTGTCCTGACTTACAGAAGTTAGTATTTTAGTTTTGCAGAACAGAACTTTTCTTGGAGTGTCCCTTTTGAGGAATGCTTCACAGCGTAATGCAGCGTGGTGATCCGACCGGATGTATGTATCCCGTCAGTTAGCACACTGTATTAAGCTGCACAAGTGGTAAATCTAACCCAACGTCTCGGCTCGAGCCCCCACTTTGTAAGAGGATTCAATTCAGCACTACAGCTAAGTTAACGCCTAGTCTAGAATACTGAATGAAAACCCTTATGGATATATCTTTAGGTCCAGTTCATGCGTTCTGGATGACTACCCCTATATAACACCCCTCTCTTGGAATCCCCCTGACCCCACTGAGCCAAGAAGTAGTTCTGTTTTGCAAGTTTAAAAGGTTTATTTGATGATTTAAACAATAGATATATATATGACACTTTATAATAAATTAATAATTGAATAGCACACTTAATCTGATATGATAAAGATTAACAATGGAGAATCTGGCACTAGCACACTTCTTTATAATCACTAATGAGTTGACATGAAATGGATAAGATAGCACACTGGTAAATAGGTACAGAAGTATAATGTGGTAGAGGATGCTTTATGTAAGCTCAGGTGGATGCAATATTCAATGAATGCAGTACAGAAAATACTCAATATGATTTCAACCAAACAATGTAATCACTCTTCTCTGGCTATTCACTCCCCCCCCTCTTTATGCAATGCAAGGAAATGGGAGGAAAACACACAGTTCTCAGAAATGCAATCAATGTAATCAGTTCAATCCAGCAAGCTTAGACAACAGAAAACAGATAGGAGTTTTGAAAACACAAGCCCAAATTGCTTTGATATGTGCTGGCAATGAATGAGAAATATGCTGGAAACGCTTTTAATTCCCTTTCAGAGGTTCAGGGTGAGTGGTATCTAGTTAATATTAGTCCAGGCTCACACTAGCAATGAGGCAGGGATAGTTAACAGGTTAAACGAATTTCTGGCAAATGGAAGGCAAGCAGCAGCAGTTTTTACATGTGAAGAAATTGCAAATCGCGGTAAAATTCGCGGATGCGTGTTCCGCGATTGCGGTAAAACTATAAGGGGTAGGAATGCGGTTCTTGGTGCGATTCAAAGCTACGATTCTAAGCTATCAGAGGAAAGTTACTGCAAGTCTCTAGCCCAAACGGTCGCGGAGATATGAGCGATTTAATAAAGGTCGTTTTTGGGTTTGCAAATTTCAAAAGCTCAAAATGACAAGTGCAGCTTGCAACTAGAAATGACAGGTGACAGCTAGGAGGCAGTTCTACTTAGGTTAAATAGATTGAATTAGATGAATTTTAAACTAAGAGATTGGTTCTACACAGTTCTGCTGGGTACTCACACTATATTCTTGAATTAAATGGGCCTCATCACGGATCTGGTCAGGGTTTTAGACTGGACTCTGGTCTGGTCTGGTCTCTCTGGTCTGGTCTCTTAGTACAGCACTGCTTTCTCTCTGGTCTGGTCTCTTAGTACAGCACTGCTTTCTCTCTGGCCTGGTCTCTTAGTTCTGGATAGATTGATGAATTTGAAGTCTGGATCTCTGGATGTTGTATGGAGGTAAGTATGGATTTTTCCGGCAGAGCGTCCCGCTGCAGATGGATTTGGAAGGTCCCTATCTGTCCTGACTGTCTGCTTTTATGTGTTTAGAATGTGGGTGTGTTCTAGCATCACTGACCCTACCTCTCTCTCAGCTTCTAATTGGTCAAACTTTCATTCGTCCCCTGATTGGCGAACTAAGTTGTGTCAGAGTGATGTCAGCCATTTATGATCTCTTGAAGAACCTCCCTTATCATCTGTGCACCCAAATCTATATATGATCAAAATACATACTTCAGAGTTACACAGTTGTTTGAAATTACATACCCATGTCACCTATCACATGAGGTATACTCTGTCCCAAATCTGCTGTTTCTAGGAGCTTGCATTCACAAATGGCAACTTCTAGCACTTTTTAAGGTGCTAAACAACATTGGATCTTCATTAAATTTTATACAACTGTTCCTCACATATCTACCCACATACCAATGCATTTTCGTTTGTCTAGCTGAAACAGGGAGTCTGTAATATTAATAAACAATGGGGTTTTGCCCCAGAACATCACACAAATTCGAGTTTAGTCTTGAATTAAAGGTACATTTTTTAAACTAAAGCTCTCAAAGTTATACATTTCTGTCATTTGATTACAAAGAGTTATCAGTGTTTTTGTAAAATATATATTTTCCTTTCAATTCAGTCCTCAGAGTGTTGAAGTCCGCCTCCAAGACTTGGGTGGGTCAGTCCTCTGGGCAGGCAGGGCTTTGTTGACATTAAACAGACAAAATTAACATATTCCTTTCAGAGGAAAGGGTCCTTTGTGTGGTCTCTGGGAAGCTCCCAGCCAGTCTGCCTTCTATCAATCAAGAGGTCATGTGAGATTCTAACTCCTGGTGTGAAGCTCTTGAGGTGATAGGGTTTCCCAGGCTTCAGGCCTCTGGGAACAGCATGTGGCTAATTTTTAATTAAAATGCAGCCTTTGAAGTCAGCTGAGTCAAATCCCTTTGTCAGCTACTGCACTCAGTTCTCCTGTCAGAGTTTAGACCGCCAGCGCCCCCTTGAGGATTTTGTTGGTACTGCATGCAATTTTGGGATTTTCTTGGATTAATGCATTCTAAACAGGAATGGTTCTTACATGGTAGTAAATCCTTGCTTAACATTGTTTTGATGGGGCTCCTTACAGTAAGATGGTTATGTGGAACCCCACAAAAAGGGTTGAATCTTTAAAGTGGTCCAATGAGTCACGATTTCAGCAACTTTTTGACATCAGTAACAGTGGATTTTGTTAACAAAGACCTTTCTTTACACTGGTGGGTGGCAAGTTAGGTAACCATTTTGGTGTGCGCACAACTGCGCAGCTCTCCTGTATTCTGGGATGAAATGATGGGCGGCGACAGCGCATCCCCATCTTTACGCACTCCAATGATTTATTTTTGTTCTGGGGTAAAATGATGGGCAGCGACAGCTTAATCCCCATATTTACCCCGTCTAATGATTCCACATGGGTCAAAACCCTCCACACTGCAGAACGTGGACTATGGGAGCGATAAGGCAGGCTTACAAATCTCTGGTTTTACAAAACTATATGTGACCTTTTGTGATAATGTAGTTTTGCCTTTTTGGAGGCAGACTTAATTATATCTAGGCTTGGAATCTGTATTATCATGGCTTAAGAATAGTTTAGCCATGATGAAAAAATGTAGAGTTGTGTGGCTTGCACACGGAATAGAATAATGTGTAGAGGTGTTTGCCATTGGTAATGGCGCAGTTAATTAAGCAATTCAGTGCTTAAATATTAAAGCTTGAAAAGTTATTCCTAATATCTCTGTGTAATTATTTAATTCTAAAGCGTTTTAAGTATAAAACTGTTTAGGCTGTTAATGCTATAAATGTACATTTTGATAGTTATGCACTGCGGTCCTTTGGTGGCTGCAATGTAAATGTGAAAGCCAGCTTTTTCAAAAACTTTATGTTGTAGATTGTGCTGGACTCATCTTGTATTTTAAGTATGGGTCCGGTTGAAAAGCATTAAGTGACACATTGTAAAAACCAAATGTGTCTAATCTATGGTTGGAGGGTAGCTAAGAGTATGAGTCGGCATTTTTATGTGGAAGCTTCAATGTACTTTTGAAACACACTGGTGAGAACAATTATAATACTGTCATGCTAGGATTAAGCTACACGAGAAACTGTATGGCATAGAAAATGTTAGCCAGTCTGAAAACTGTCTTAGCAATGTAGCTCTTGAGATACGAAAGGCTTAATCTAAACTGTTTGCTGTGGGGCTATGCCAAGCTTTTCAAATTTGTTTGTAGATAGTTTTTTAAATGCTGAGGCATGATTGTAACTGTGCACACTTTGCTTAGAACAAGGCATGGGACATTGGGGACCGGCTGATGGCACATGTTTGTAGATGTCTTTTTTGTGTGGAAAAATTGTAATCAATTCATTTTGATGTCACACAACCAAACAGGAATGTTGTGTCAAACAATGTTGCAAATGCATTCAGGGTTGGACCATGTATGAACACATTCTAGAAGATAAAAGACATTGACAAAGTTAATAGCTGTGTCCTTTATATAGACATAGTGAAGTAGAAATTGATAATTTTAGACCCAATACTTTATTTTTATAACCACATTAGTGTTTTTGAAGAATAGGTTGCCTCATGTGCGTGACCTGAATTTGAATACAGGGTGTGCAGAAAATATATCTTATGCATGTTCTACCAGTTTTGAGGATGGCTGTGGTTACAGCCAGAATTCTAGGCTGATCTATTTATTACATGATATTAATTTAGACTTTTGGCCTGGTTGGAGAGCACAATTTATTAATGGGGAAATAGCTACTTTATTGGCCCTTTGTCTGATGTTTTGTAATAGGTATATAATATTAATTTGAACCTCTGGCTCTTGGGATTCATGTGCAATGTGCTTTCTTAATTGTGTGCCATTTTTAAATATATTTATTTGCAACTTTTATAAAATATTGACACTTTTACTAGTGTGTAAAAGATCAGACTTGTGGTTGAAAATAGTAATGGTGGTAAGAATGGAATGTCTAGGGTGTCTCGAAATGTGGAGTTGTTCTTTTATGGATTCATCCAAGGGTCCCGAGGAATGTCTGATGGGCCTCCAAGTGTGCAGTTGTTCTTTTATTTCTTTATGTATTGTTTGCTTGTTATGCCCTTATACAATAAGAAAATACCGCTTCAAAGCACCCACAGGGCAAAGAAGGGAGCAGAAGTGGGAGGTACATTGCAATACATTAAAAAAAAAACATTAGTAAGAGCAGAGGGGGGAAGGGAAAAGAGGACAAACCTACTATGCCTTGTGAGTATTCTGAACGTGCAAGTGCAGCAATGACAAGGGCAGGGGGTAAGTGATGGGGAGTCTGAGATCATGGGGGATCCACAGATGACGTGCTAGGGGTGTTGAGTGCAACATAGCCTGGAAACGTGAGGGGTGTAAGTGCAAGTTTCCAGGGCGGAGGGTGTAAGTGCAAGTGCATAGGATGGACAGAAGCTTGGCCAATTGGGAGGGGAGGTCAGAGCCCTGAGGATGTATATGTGGGATTAGCAGGGGCAAGAAGAAGGGAAGGAGGAGGTAAAGAGGAGAGTCTTAAGGAGCTTCCAGAATTAAAGAAGATCCTGCTCAAGGCGCAGAGGAAGGCACAGTCTGTTCAAAAGGAGGGAGCCAACTGAGGAAAGTGAATGACCACCTGCCCTCTGTTTAGCAAAATGCTTTACACACAGAGAGTTGGAGCCAGAGGAGCAGAGTGGTCTAGAGCAAGAGTATTTAGTAAGATAAAGTTGAAGATAGTGCGGCCCCCAAGCCCAGACCACCTTGTGGGTGATGCAGAGGGAGTTTAATGTAATCCATGCAGCAACTGGGAGCCAGTGGAGACTTTTCAGCGCAGGAGAGATGAGGTTCCTGGGCTCAAGGCCAAGGATAAGACTTTCTGCCCTATTCTGGATTAGCTGGAGGGGTCGCATAGTGGAAGATGGTAGATTCAGGAGGAGGCTATTGCAATAGTCAAGCATAGAGAGAACGAGGGCTTGGGTCACATTGAGCCTCTGGGGGAAAGTGAGAAAAGGAAGAATTCCTTTGAGAAGGAAGAGCTGAAAGTGGGACTTCTTGGCAATGTCCTGGTCCTGAGTGTGAGGGAGAAAGGAGAGAGAGGAGTCAAAGATGACTCCAAGGTTTCTGGCTTCAGAAGAGGGTGCAGGTGGAGAGCCCAAGGAGGAAGGCCAGAGTGAAGGGAAGAAGGCGGGAGCAGGGGTCCCGATGGGAAGAATCTCAGTTTTACAGGCATTGAGGCAGAGATTGTTGGCAGTGCACCAGGACTGGATGAACTGGAGAACTGGATAACTGGATTCAACAATGGGCCGCTGGAGGACCCAAAGAGCAGAGTTGTTATATTTTTTTGTACTAACAGGTGTCATGGAATGGCTGACAAATGGCAACCACATGTTTTTTTACAGAGGTGATGGGATGCTATATGTTGAATCATAACTTCTAAAGCTATGTTGTGTGTGATATATTGCATGGGTTTCATACAATTTTCAAGAGGTACACTGTATCATGTTTTTTTTTATGTACATTCTTTAGCTATGTAGAGGAGAACGCGCATCGCGCATTTCACATGTAAGTGTTTAATTAGCACTTAAACAGCTAATAGAAATGCGCAGATACAGTAATGTTTGCTTTATCAACTTCTAGAACATTGAAAGGCTAACCATTCACAGTGATGTAACCTCACCCAAGAAGCTCGCACTTCTTGGGTGTCGTTAACATGTTTTAACATGTTTTGTTAATGCTGAACTATTTGTTATTATGAACATTCTAAAGACCTGCAGAGTCCCGTTCGCTATTAACACAACAGATATACTTGTTGAATTGTTTTGAAGCGAATTTCGCTAAAGTAGCCAGGAGTGACATTTAGATGACCTGGTGTAGAAATGAACAGTAATCTAGAGTGTTAAAGTATACAACTTCTTAGCAATGCCTATTGGGCGACAGGCAAAATAAATGTCTTTTATTTATGAAATACTGTTTTTGGCTCTGATGCTTATGAGATAGAACAAATCAAACAGTTAAAATGTACAACTTTTAGTTCATTGTTGGGGTGGGGAAATAATGTGATTTAAGGAGGGGTCTGCTTCAAAATAGAGTTGCAGCGTGGTTGTGGGGTAACATTACTGCTGAAAAGGCGTTCACATTCTTTATAGTTTGTTTTCAATATTGTGATTATAAAAATCCCTTTGTATTCTCGGACATTGTGAATAGATTTTAAATCTGTGCATATATTAAACAGCTATTTTTCTTAACAACCTTTGGCAGCAACTCATGGAATTATCACATTTTAAACTTGATAATGTTGACTCACATCATAGCATTTGGGAACTTATTTCTAAGTGATTTGCAGAGGTATCATATAAAACCAACTGGGCTAGAGACTAACAATAAAATGTAAAAACGGTCAATCTTTGAGTGAGAGTTCAAATTCGTTTTGCGGGCAAGTGGTTCTATTTATAAGACCAGTCGCGGCATGCATTGAGTTAGCATGCAGCATAGCTCCAACAGACCTGAACAGAATGGGGGCAAAGTCCCAAAATTCAGATGGGGAAGCCCAATTTAAAACAACATTATAAAAATGTGCTTAGCATTGTGAAAAGGTTAAAGCCATACTGCGAAAAACAAGAAGATTGTACAATATATGTTTCAAAGTGCTTTTGAAAATGTGGCTCGGGCTGTTTTGACGCTACTAAAACATTTGAGGGGTGATGCTAACGCCTTGTGAATTAGCCATGGGGTTGCAGTCAGATATTACGATAGCCGATGGTCTGGTTGTTCAACAGAATACCATCACTAGAGGAAGGTCTAGTGATGCATTTTACACAACATTCATCGAGATGCATCCCGCTACAACTCTATACACAGTTTCAGCTGTTGAACACAGCAGACTAGCCATTGATGTTTTTTTAGCCGGTTGTTTAGCCGATATTCCACAAACATGTGCAGAGTCTAGTATATCCAGATCTCTGTTAACAACGGCTCCGGAAATATCCCAGATATCAGACATATCAGGTACCCACAAAAAGTTATGACTAACAGCTAATGACTCAATGCAAACCATCCCTATTAGAAAACAAAAAATAAAACACTCAAAGACAAGCCCATACAGCCATCTGCTCTGGGAGATCAAGTAAAATGAAAAATACAAACACTGTCAGGCCCATTGTTACAGATGGGCTAATTGTTTAAAGTGGAGGTGAATATTTCTTTCGACACAGCTCTAAAAACATGAGGCGAAACTTAAAATGGGCCAGATCTCGAGATCTGAGGCATCGCCTATTTAAAATCTTAAAAGAGGCCAGATTGGTTATATCGAGATGCAATAGACCTAACACGCCACAGGTACTACCCCCACAGACATCCGATTCAGCGGTATATTTGGAATGGGTGAAAACTTTTCAAAGAAGTTATAAAACATTCTCGGCCATGGAGGACTACAAGGTGTTTAGATTCATGAACCTAAATCAGTTGCACTCCCTGCGACATGGGCTACCAGTCATAATGGATGCGGTTAAAACAATGGTCTGTCAGATATTGGAAACTGTTGGGCCCAATGATTTTGTTCAAATAAGAATGGAGGCTGATGGTTTGAACAGACAGACCATTTTTTTTTTTACAATGTGATCAATCATGCTACTTTCTGTGTTTTGCAGTTTTTGGCAAATATGCAGAGGTTTCTGCAGGGTAAGAATGAGATTTTGTGTTTTGCGCCGCTAATAATTGTGGTGCTAGTAGTCAGGCCACACTCTGGTGGTACTTATAAACCTTTGTTGTAAAACTTTTATCACGGGCCCCTAAATCTCTGTCTGGTGTCTAGTCTCATAGTTTTATTGAACCACAGAGCACAACAGATGACGATATATGTGCAAAAGCTCTGCAATTACACTCAGAGCTGGGGCTCCCTACAGACTCTCCAGTAGGGTTTGGACAGATGAATCTGTTTGAGAAGTATTTTGATAGAGCAATCAAGATACTATATTTTAACAACGGGATGTGGTGGTATTTTCCGCTAACGACTAAATCAGCCAGAAACATGTTTTTACACCACAACAACCATTTTTATTGCATACTCACTCTAAAAGGTTTCCTGGGGGCTAAACATCCATGTCGGCACTGCACCGCATTTCTAAAAACAGATATAGACACAGTTGTCAATTTTACTGTCATTTATGTTTAAGAAAAGAGTGTCAAACGCTTAAGGAAAAACCTGAAAAATGTCCTAAGTGTCACGCGTTTGCGTGGTCTTGGTGCTTTTTAGGCACACACATTCAGAAAGCAGCATTGGGGGCTTTTGTGTATGAACTGCGTGTTGGCAGTCCCACCATCAAAAAAGGACTTCCTGAGAGTCACAGCTGTGAATAATGACAAACCTCACCCCTGATTAAAACGGTGTGCTTTGATAGATCAATTACAGGAATGAGTTCTATATCACGATACCGATGGCATTGTTTTTGACAGCCGCCTTGGGAATGTCAACCCGCCAACCGGCAGTCATCTAGGGGACCTAACTACTGAGTTAGCTTGTGATTAATACGTTGTGGAGTTTGTAACTGCTGGCCCCAAAACATACACCTATCTCACATCTCTAGGAGCCGTCAACATGAAGGTAAAAGGTATAACATGAAATGTTAACAACATGGATACAATACATTTTGACAGTTTAGAAGAGTTGGTACAATGCTTTTTACAAAAAGATACGTGTAACCACTACCCCAGTCTATCGTCGTTACACATCCGGGTATAGTTCCCAATCAAAAACAGTGGAATATTAAAACTGTCTCTCTATAAGAGAGGCTCAGGGTGGTCTTCATAAAAGACCGTTGGTACCAGGCAGGTTGATGCATCCTTATGGCTATTAAACATATTAATGTTAATCTTTACCATCTCCTTCACTATTCCACAGCGCACCTGGCATATCTCGACCTTTAATTCATCTAGACCACATAAGTGGCATGTCCTTCAACCTGATTGTCTGCACGTTGGCTGTTTATTTTTTTCTTTTCCATTCAATATTTGTCTTGCTGTATTAAGCTGTTTATGCATAACTTTTTTTTAATATAAAGAAATATTTTTACAAATCATAAAATGGTATGGCTCTTTATTATGCAGTCCTATTTATTATGTATAATAATGCACATCACTTTTAAAGTTTATTTAGTTCATACATATAATGTTAACTGGGTTAATAACTTGTAGAGAAACTGTTTTTAATTCACGGTGTAAGTTAAGAACTCTTTCCATGTTTCAAAATGTTGGTGTTTTTACTTTCACAGGTGATGATAGAAGATGTCAATGCCCCTTTATAAGATCATATTTTCGATAGCTTCAGGCCAGACATGTTTGACCATGACAGCTCAACATAAAGATACACCAAGGTTTTATGAAAAGACATTTTTATTGACATTTGAATTTTTCTTTTCAGATGTTATTCCCATCGAATAGTTTGAGATGTCAAATGTTGGCCAAGCAAACACAGTAAATATTGATAGTCTCTGCTGCAGCATAGTTCTCCTCAGCGCCATCCACTTTATCGGTTAGAGGCTGTAGACAAAACAAATATGCATAGTTTTAACAAAATACCCTTGCTCGCATTAAAATACACTCATCAGATAACAGACTGTTTGATAGCCACAGTGCTTAGTCCCCCATTTTTGCTGCTGATGCAATGGAGCATAAGCATTCCAGGTGTCATGGCTGCATCCGCCTGCAAAACCATAGATTCATATCCACTGTCATCAGAATCCACCATCGGTTGCAGATGGTTGCCCCAAAACCTCATCATCGCCATTCTGGGTCGCCATTTCCAGATTAGCAAGTGTTATGGGCACATGCTCCTTAATGTTTTGAATGCAATCTCCAACTGACTCCTCCATAAAAGTAACAGTCAGCATTGGTTCACTGCCAATAGGTAGTGTGGACATTTTCTTGCAGAGCTTAACAGACTCGCAATCTGCCAACAAGTCCTGGCCAATCTCCAGATCACATCATACTCCATAAAACAATAATGGGTATAACTATCCTTGGAACCCCCTGAGATTCCTGGGTGTTATTTCCCCTTGTTGTAACTGAAGTTTTTAATAATAACTGTTTCCTGAAGAGCCCCTGTGAAGCTCAAATAAGCAATGTGTTTTCCAACCTGCCACAAAAGCTGTATATCCGGGTTGTAAAGCCCACTGCCAAAGCTGTCAAAGCCTTAAGCAGGCCCTTTCCATCAAAAGTGATATTAAACATTCTTGAAATTCTTAAAATCTATCAATTTTTATATAAAATGTATTAAAGGTCACATCAAATACATCCCCACTTTATCTAAAGTTAATATAAAGTTTATATAAACACTATTCAATGTCTTAACAAATGTCTGCCAACTTTATATAAAATCATATAAAGTACATATAAACATTATTCAAAGGCTTATCAATAATATTTACCAATCCAAACCCACTCCCGCGTCATCAACGCATCACCATGAGAAACTCATCCACACAACTCACTTCAACCTCCAACAGTCAGCAGCGCAAACAAGCACTCCAGCCCACATTTTTATATACACTTTATATTCAGTTTATATCAAATCCTCACAACATCCAATCAAACTACTAAAACACTTTATATAAAACAATATACAGTTGATATAAAATAGATATCATCTTTGATATTAATTGATATACAATTTATATCAACTTGATATCAAACTACATCATAAGGGGACAGGATTAAGGACACCCAGGGGGCATTCCCACCTGTCAAAAAGGGGGTTGCATATACTACTAGTATTGCTCTGTGGTTGTGAGCAATTCCTCTTAAAAATGTTGCTGCCAGGATTCCCAGGATTTCAAATTACAGCACTTTGTAATTATGTAAGATGGTGTTTTTTAGTAATAATGAGGAGGCTGCCAGAAGGGTGACCCCCCCACCAGCTGATGTTGCGAGCTGCTGTAAAGAAGGGTATCCATCAATGATGATCTGAGAAGTGAGACAGGTTTCTAGGAGGCAAATAGTACTTTGAGACCCCATAATTGTATTCATCTCATCGTTATTCATGAGGCTATTATAGCCCCTTGAGTTCCAGCCCAGAAAAAAATTAATCCTCTTGGCACTGTTTGCACTGTTTCCAGTAGAAATTATAACAGGATCATCAGAAAGATTTGGAACTCTGTCTTCTCTCACTGATGGCATCTACTTCGGTTTCTCTCCCGACCATCTGAATTTGACAGACACTTTTCTGAGCTGCTAAATCACGTTGCCCCAGTTACCTCTAAATCCGTCAGGGAGAAAACTAATGACCAGAAATGGTATTCTGCTGCTCTGCTGGATCGTAAAAAAAGAAAAGAGAAAAGCAGAAAGAGCTTGGCTGAAGGACCAATCCTTGGTCAATAGGGACAAAGGGAAATCACTTGAAAAACGGTATTGAATGGAAACATTTTTTTATAATCAAATTGCTTGTGCAGATAATGGGCCTCATTACACGGAAGGTGGTAACCATGGCGCTATTAGCGCCATGGTTACCGCCGGTAATTTACCAATCCCGCCATGGTGAATGGCGGAATTACCGCCCCATTCCAAGGTTGGCGGGGTGGTAATTCGCCATCCACCGATGGCCCTTCCCCATTCCCATTGAGCCCCTATAGGGCTCAATGGGAATGGGGAAGGCGGCAATTACGGTACTGCAAATTGCGGTACCGTAATTGCCTCCAAGGTCCCTTTGCGGGTCCCGTCCTTAACGGCTGTTAAAACCAGCCGTTAAGGTAGGGACCAGCAAAGGGACCTCGTAATAGGGCGGTAAGGGATTAACGGCACCGGTGCCCTTACCGGTGCCGGTAATCCCTTACCGCCATCTGTGTAATGAGGCCCAATGACTCTAGGAAACTCTTCCCGATCCTTAGGGATCTGGAAAAACCTAAGGCAATGTTACATCAAATTCTCCCCACAAACTCAGATTGTCAAGCCATCCAGAATGCTTTTGCCCTAAAAATAGCCTCAGCACCAGCCCAGATCAATGCAAACCTAGCAAGAATGGAGCACAGAGCTCCTGATCTTGTCGCGGAGGAGCTAGCTCAATGTGCCAAGCCAGTCCGTGGCTTCAAAGGTACTTCGGAAGAAGCGTTAGACAACATTATGAAAAAAATTAGTCCTACCACATGTGTTGGAGATGTTCTTCCCCCTAAAATCATTCTTAATAATAGAGAAATATTTTTCCCCTTTCTCATGCACCTTATTGATGCAGGTTTTAGGGATTGTTGTGTCCCCATGACCCTGAAGAATGCCTCTGTGACCCCCTTACTAAGAAAACCTGGTCTGGACCAAAAAGATTATTCCAACTTCAGACCCATTTCTAATGCCCCTTTCATCAGGAATTTACATTCAAAAGAATCATGCTTTAGAGCTTGTTCTGGCACTGAGTGCTTTATTAAATATGAAATGTGAAATGCTTCAAATCATGGACAATGGCAAGGCGGGGCTGCTGATGTTGTTAGGTCTGTCAGCAGCTTTCAACCTTGTCGACCATGATAAATTGCTATGCAGATTGACAAAACAGGTGACTCTTCAGCCAAGGTCATGGCCTGGATCAAATCATTTTTACAGGGTGCTTGTCCAGGATAGTATGAGGCACTGCGTGCTTGCTTGACAAGCCTTTGAAATGTGGTGTCCCACTAGGAGCCTGTTTGTCCCCCTCCCTCTTCAATGTATATTGCCGCCCACTCTGTGATCTCCTGGATGGGATGAGTGTACATTTTACCAACTATGCAGCTTGTCTTTGAGTTGAATGTCAAGTACACAGTGGACGTGGAGCTTATTAACAAAGTGTATGCCACAATTCAGAAGTGGATGGCTAACAATGGGATGTGCTTGAATGCCACTAAAACCAAGATGATGCTGTTTGGTTCACCACAGGAAAGATCCAAATCGGATACTCAGTATGTTGGTTTCTCTATTGAGAACCATCTTATTAAGACTGTGGGCAAGGTCACGACACTGGGCATCACCTTTGAATCCTCCTTGAGCTCAAAGGCTAATATTGAAAGCGTTGCTTATAAGGCCCAATAGGCTTCTGAGCTTGGTGAAACCTTAAATTTCCGTAGCTAATTGTGCAACTCTTGTTTGCGCTCTAATAATGCCAAAGATAGACTTGTGTAATTCCTTGATGTTGGGGGCCAGTAAAAATAGCCTTAGGCGCCTCCAAGTCTTAAAAAAGGATGCGGTTTGCATCGTAAAAAACATACCCAGACACAAATCTATTTCTTCCCACAGAAGGGGCCTCCACTGGCTTCTTGTAGAAGCACTGATCCATTTTAAGACCTTGGCAATTGTACATAAATGCCTATATGGACAAGCCCCAGGCTACTTAAAAGACTGTGTCATGGTTCATCGCTCAGCTAGATTCACCAGATCGAGTGATGGGGTCTGTTTATCTTTCGCCAGAAGTATGCGTGCTAGAGGCATGGGCAGATCTTTTGCAGTCCAATCTGCCACCCTATGTAAAAAACGTCTTGAAATCTTGTGTGCCGAAAACAACCTACTGAAATTCAGGAAACAGGTGAAAACTTTTATTGTTGAGTAAACCCATCCACTCTGTCTGACCCCCCAGCCCCTGTCTCTTCTTTCTTTCACTCTTCACTTCTCTGCGCCCTGATGCATGTGAACTCTGGCACATTACAAATGGACAAATCAAATCAAATAGTACATTTCCCTCTCTTGACTGATGGGCTAAATACCCGTTCTTCTGTCACTCAATTTAGTGAATCCATTCTGCAGTGAATTTGCCAGCCAGAGCCGCATCAGGCTTGCCCCCCGCCCAAGCACTGATTTCTTTAAAGTTGTATTCACCTTTGGAAGACATGCATATGGACTTTTTAAAGAGACAGGTAGATCACATTGCTGTTTTCATGCCATGCCCTGCCCAATAGGCAGAAACAGTGCATCTTGTGTGACATTTCAAACTCTCTCGAAGTTCATACTGTGCGAGATGCCACTTGGCCTAACCTCCCTTTAGTTTAAGAACTTGAGTAAGTGATCATGTTGGATTGCATATGGTAAATGAAGACAGAGATATCTGGTGGGCAGAGATGGGCTAGTTTGTCACCAAGTTTCATGCAAGGTCTGACGTATCCACCTAGAACTCACCAGTAGAAACTGTGTTAGCTAATGGGGGGGCACGGGATGTGTGCCTGAAGCATACTTCATCCACCAGTTTTGGCACAATTTCCTGTGGTGCAAATACCTGTTGTGTGTTTAGTACATCCTCGGTTATGTTCATTGGCTACAAAATAAATGTATGGTTACACAGTTTGTGGTTCATATTCCATGCAAGGTAGAGTAAAAAGCATTGATAAAATGAATGTGTAAAAATTGCATGCATGCTTTTGACTCTACTTCATTTAATTGTACGGTGGAGAGTATGCAAGGAATTGAATTACCACTTCCCCTCAACCCCTTCTTCTCAGACATACAAATGCAGAAGCATTTACACCAGCATGTAAAGTTCATACTGTCCCAAATAGTTATTGAATACGTCGATTTTTTACCCCAGCTAAAAGCAGGCATATTCAACAAGAATCCATTATAAGCACAGCGTTCTCATTTTGAATTGCAAAGCACAAAATCAAACATGCAGATGATCACGCATAGATTTGTACCTTTGTGTGGCATGTTGAACTGCAAACGACAACATGTGCATGGAGGAAACCTGCCTGCACCTAATTGCAAATGTAAGTGGTCCTGGGAACTGGAAAATGAGCCCCTTTGAGCGCACTGGCAGTTAGTTTCAATTTGACGTGTATGGAAAACAATTAGAAGTTTTTTGCCGGCAGTCTCTATTGTACATTGTACCTCCTTTCACATTTATTATTATAGTAAGCTGCATTGTAAATCCCTACATCCATCCATGTTATTTGATATATCAGTTGAGATATAAATTCAGATTGTTCTCCTCTACCTCTAAAAACTATTTATGAGTGGAAAGCAGGCTCTGCCAGTGGGATTATATGATATGATAGGGCATTTTTAACGTGTATATACACAAGTGTTTCAAGGCCCGACGTGGCAACGGAGGGGGTACGTCGGGAAGACAGAGACAACGATCTTACTAGGGCAGGTGATATTGAGATTGCGCAAATGCAGGGGAGGAGGTAAGGGCAAAAGTGCGGGGACAAGGGGTCGGGGCAGTACATAGGATAACAGAAAATAAATAAGGAAGAGAGAGTTGAAGGTATTTTGGGCCCAGGCCCCAGCAGGCCTTGTGGACAATGCAGAGGGTTTTGAACTTAATCCTCGCAGCTACTGGGAGCCAGTGCAGAGATTTCAGTCCTGGAAAGATACATCCCCTGGGCTTGAGGCCAAGGACAAGTCTTGCAGTCCTGTTTTGATGAGTTGCAGAGGACAGGGAGTAGAGGCAGGCAGACTTAGAAAGAGGCTGTTACAGTAGTCCAGCCTAGAGAGAACCAGAGCTCTGGAGACGGTGAGCTTCTGGGGAAGGAGAAAGAAGGAAGAATACCTCTGAGGAGTTGCAGCTGGTAGTATGACTTCTTAGAGACGTCAGAGAAGGAGAGTCTTGAGTAGAAGATGACCCCAAGGTTTTTAGCCTTAGAGGTGAGACCAGGAATAGAGCCAAGAGAGGCTGGCCAGAGAGTGACAGTGAAGGAGGGAGCAGGTGTGCCAGTGAGGAGAATCTCAGTATTACTGGCATTAAGGCAGAGATCATTGGCGGCACATCACTCATGGATAGCAGACAGACAGTCAGAGATGAGAGGAGAAGAGGTGGCGGAAGGGAGCCTGAAAATGAATTGAGTGTGATCCGCATAGCACTGAAAGTTTGGGCAGAGAGCAACAATATGGTGAGCAAGAAGTGCCAGGTATTGGCTGAACAGCCAGGGAGAGAGGTTAGACCCCTGGGGAACACCACAGGTAGAGATGGAGATAGAGGAGAGGAAGGACTCAGCTTGGACCTGGCAGGGTCGATCAGAGAGAAAAGAAGTCAGTCATACCAGGGCCTGATCGGTGATACCCAGGTTATCATGGAGACTGTTAAACAGGATGGCATGGTTGACCATATCAAAGGCAGAAGAGAGATCAAGAAAGATGAAGAATGTGGCAAAAACTAAATGCAATTCGAGAATGTTCTGAAATGCTGCCACAAATGACAGAAACACTGACACTAAAAATGACGAAATATTATGCTACTAGAATTTCTGCAGCTTGTACTTCCCTATACGTTTAGGGCATTGCACCTGAATCCTAGCTCAGTGGAGAGCCATCCAGTGACAGATTGCAGTGAGACAGTTGGCAATATGTTCCAAAATGGGTTGAGTAAAATAGGGAGCAAAGAGGTGATAGTAAAAGCCAAAGGACAAGATTAGTGTACATAGGGCAAGGCATTGAGTGTGAAGAGCAGAGATCCAAGGACTGATCATTGGGGGATTGCGACAGGGAGAATGTTTCAGTCAGAGATTTGCAAGTTCCTGGAGATATTAAAGCTGAAACCCAACGTCTTGGAAGTTGAGGAGAAGAGAGGAATTGTCAGAATTTGAGGCATCACATATTTCCAAAGAATGAGATGTGCAGCCTCTCTGAAGTATTTACTACAGAAGTCAGATCTAAGGAGCCCTCTAAGCCCATTACTTAGCGTTCCACTTGAATACAACCCACTCAAGGGCCTTTCAATAATAGGCTATGAGAGAAACGGTGCAATGGTTTTCCAGGACAGGAGTGTCAGCAGAGGGATTCTTTAAAAATGGTCTGAAAGTTACAAATGTGAAGGTGTCAAGAAAGAGACCAGTGGAGAGAGAGGTTAAGGAGATCAAAGTCATGAGAGCTGGAATTTTACCTTTGGAGGAGCAAACATGTAAATGGGAGTGATAGGTTGCTGCCGCGAAGGGTGGTTGTTATGTCAGTAGGATAGGTAGGGGAGGAGTAGCCAAAAGTAAAAGTGGTAGGTGGCAGAGATGGAAGACAGAAGGAGGGCAGAGTATGTGCAGACAGGCCAGTAACAGTGTCATGAATTTAAGAGAGTGAAGATAAAATGACTAAGTAAAATCATTAGAAGAGAGCGAGGAGGGAATGTAAATCGTCCTAAGAAGGTTTCATCAATGCTTGAAGAATAGATACATTTTTCAGGTGTGATTGCAAAGGCTGAGCTAGGTTTGTGAAAGGATTTGGAAGATTTTGTAGAGAGAGCATGAAGGGAATTTCTGGTTGCTCGGAGTAGGGTGCTGATTTCAAATGTGTGCCAACATTGTAGGTAAAGGTTCATGTTTGTGTTGAGGGTCTGGATCTCAGAGGTGATCCAAGGCTGATGGTTGGGGCCAGGAAGGTATGAATGCCACAGAATAATGTTGTTCAAGGAGCATTATACAGTAATCATTGCATGGCGAAAGGCAGAAAAAGCAACATAATTGGAAAAGGTATGATTAGGGGGAGAGAGAGACAGGAGGGAGGTCCTCGCAACATCAAAGTAAGGGACAAAAGAGTCTTGCTTGAATTTCCTGTTTGTTATGCAAGGGGTGAAAGAAGGAGTAGAGAGTTTATGGAATGAGACATTAATGTGAACAATTGAGTGATCTGATGGTAGGGGTCATTCGAAATGTCAGAAGATGATAGTGAAATAGAGAGAAAAACACGGTTTAGAGAGTTGTAGATTGGTCATAGAGAGAATAGAGGGAGTGAGCAGATACATTCAAAGTGAATGGCTTGAAGGCTTGGAAACATTAAGGTCCCTCTCCATGAAAATGGAGATGTTATTGAAAAGTGACTCTAGTAGAAGGTTCTAGTCACAGAAGAAGACGTTGCCAGGACCAGTTAATCGATAGGGAGCTAGACCAGAGAGCATAGAAGGACGAAGGAGTTGAATAATTGATTATTCAAAAGAGAAGGTCATGTGTAAGGGGCATGGGCATAAGGGGTCAGTGGTAAGCGCCTTGTTAATAAGGAACACATTTCATCAAGCATCCCAATAAGTCAGTGGAGTGGCACGAGGTAGAAGAGTGAATGTGGAGAAGCGTTAGTTTAGCAGAGATATGTGAGAAGAACCTGGTTTCTGCGTTAACATGAAAGGTGAAAGTGAAGAGATTCAGAGTTGGCAGTGATGTAGGGATATTTGTTGTAGATGGAGTATGCATTCCAGAGGAAAATTTAAGAGTAATATTAGGTGATGGAGAGGAGCATGGATTGTGCAGTGGGAAAGGGTCATAGATGAGTTTGGAGATCCTGGGAGAACAGGGCCATGGGGCTTAAAGGGTGCCGGTGCAGGGCGAGAGAAGGTAGATTATGAGAGGGAGAATGAGGTAGAAGTTAGACCAAATTGTTGCTGAAGGCTATGAGATAAGGTCAAGTAGAAGAGTGAGTACAAGAAGGTTGTGAGCTAAGTTAAGGTGTATGATGGAAGGAAAAATAAGTAGTCGAGCGAAGACAGTGGAAGATGGCTACTGCCTAAGAGGGAGAGTGTAAATGAATGATAGACAAGTGAAGGGAGAAGGGCAAATTAATTGTGTCGTAAAGCTCCAGCATGCCAGACCCAATAAGGGTCATACTGTGGCCAGGGCGGTTATGGGGCATATTTATCCAGCAGATGCCACCTCTGTCCCTCTTGTAGGTTCCTCAGGTGGGAAAGTTGGCATCTGCTGGAAAGAAACCAAGATGCAGGCAAGCACAGACTCGAGACTACATATCCCAGCATCCTGTGCGGTCCCTGCAGTCCTCGCATCTCCTGAACACAAGGATCAGGCACATGGGGCCTATAAATGCACCTGGAAACGCTCCTGCCAACGCCCTAGCATCTGCGCATGCGCGCGCACCGAACGCTTGTTCTCGCTCAGATGTTCCTCCTGGCGGACGCACCTCCCAAGGCTCTAGCTGGCAGAAAACTCTTGCGGGGCCGCTCCTCACCTCCAGATCACATTCCGGCCCCACGATTCTAAAGTTAAGTGTTGTGAAAGTCTATGTGAAGCCGCTCTGGTGCGAGTGAAGCATGCTTATGTTAAACCAGAAGTAAATGCATTCGGACAGTGAGAAAGCTCGGAAGCATTGTTTGAAAGTGCTCGGGAACGGAAGAGCTCTCACGAAGCGAGTAGACTTAACATTGTATGGAAGGAAACTAACCTCACTGCATGCAGGAGAGACTAATTTAGTGTGTTAACTATTCGGAGCATATTATGCTTGAACGCGTACTAATTGTATTTCTCCCTGACAGACGCTGGGAACCTCCCTTTCTCCCCGGTCGCTGCTGAAAGCGGACTTTGGGAACCGGACTCCAGAGCAAGAACCTGAGCTAAGTGTTGCTTGTTTATGTAGCACGTAAGTGCATTTTTCATGGTGTGGGAATTGCTAAAGTTAACGTGTGTGCACAATCGCTGGGGATCCAGCTCCATTGTTTCAGGTGCACAGTTTAATCTGAATGTCATACTGTGTTTGAGTGAAGCCAGATTGCTCATATTCACTGCCTTGGGTGACATCTTGGTGAGAAGTCTATTAACAAGTGTCCTATCTCCTGAATCAGTGTCAGTGGGCCAGAGTAACCCAAACCCTGGGAGCAGCTCAGTGAATGCAAACTGAGTGGAGGGGCTTTCAGGTGGTACGTTCTTGTTGCACAATGTGTTCATCATATATGGTTGTTCAGTGAAGGTAACTGGGCAAGTGTTTGGGGGGGTTACTGTCAAAGCCAACAAAGTGTGCAAGAGGCTCTGAGAACGGGCAACAAGAGCCAAGGAGCATGTTTATCCTGACCGCCCCTTCCCTATCCATAAATGTTTCCTAACCCTCCCTCGTGTTCCCCCACCCCCTGCTCATGCCCTGTGTCTCCCTTGTGTTCCCCCCACCCTCCGCTTATCCCCTGTGTCTCCCTCGTGTTCCCCCACCCCCTGCTTATCCCCCGTGTCTCCCTCATGCGATCCCCCCACTCCCCGCTCATGCCCCGTGTCTCCGTCCTGTCCCCCTCACCCCCCACTCATGCCCCGTGTCTCCCCTGTTACCCCACCCCCGTCATGCCCAGTGCCTCCCGTTCCCCCACCACCGCTCATTGCCCGTGTGTCTCCTCTGTTCCCCCCACCCCCGCTCATGCCCTGTGTCTCCCTCTTCTTCCCCCCACCCCTGCTCATGCCGCATGTCTCCCTCTTCTTCCCCCCACCCCATGCTCATGTCCCGTGTCTCCCTCCCGTTTTCCCCACCCCCTGCTCATGCCCCGTCGTATTTTCCCTGTTCTCCCCCACCCCCTGCTCATGCCCTGTGTGTGCCCTGTTCCCTCCCACCCCCCGCTCATGCACTGTTGTGTTCTCTTTATACACCCCGTCTTTCCTTTCCATGGTGGCCACCTTGGTAAAAGATTTTTCTTCCTGGTTTGGGAAGAAAAATCTTTTTTTTTTACCACCCGGGGTTCCCACTTTGAGGACTTAAGATGATAGTGGTCTTCATCTATTGAAAAGGATGTTATGGTGACGTTGCACTAATAAAAACCTATGAAATTCAGTTAAAAGAAAATGTGTTACAGGGACGTTATGGTTAAGTTGCACTGCTAAAAACCTATGAAATTCAGTGAAAAAACTTTGTTAAAGGGACGTTTTGGTTAAGTTGCGCTACTAAAAACCTATGAAATTCAGTGAAAAAAACTTTGTTAAAGGGACGTTATAGTTCCAAGTAAAACCGAAAAACCCTTGAAATTCGCCAGTTATGGTAAGCTAAGCAACCATAATTCGTGCCACCAACGTGCACTGCTAAGACTAACACCCACGACATCAAAGATGACATCACAAATGTCATTGATGACATCACATGTCTGGCTCACTCTTTTTTCTTTTGCTGACATATCTAGGCCACATGGTTTTCTTCAGTGACAGTCAGAAACTAAAAAATGTATTTTATTTATAGACGTATCCTTCAAGTAGGTTCTAACAGTAATTGCCTTAGAGTCCAGTCACATCAAATGAAACATATACATACGGGAAGACACAAGCTTGAAAGACAGCAATCCTTTTTATGCATAAAGATAATCAATAGACTTATCAGCACTTTCTGATAGTTCTGTTGTTTTTTTATGGCTGTACTTTCACTGTATATGGTCATATTTGTATACATTGGACTCACAATACTTTCCTTAGGGTCCAATCACATCAAGTGATACATATACATAGGGTAAATAGCAGCTTTGAAACAGAGCAATCATTTATTTGCATGAAAATAATCAGTTAAGTTATGAATTGTTTCTGCTACTACTTGTGCTTTTTTGCTAACTTCACTTTCCCTGCATATACCCATATTGGTATGTGTTCTTGTCTCTTTGTGTTTTGTCTATAGTAATGCAATTATGTAATACATGAGTTTTATTACCTACTTATTACATATTTCACAGTACACAAAAATCTATTAAGAAAGCAATTATCATTTCATTATTCAACATATTAACATTACAAATATTATACCTTCATCTTGTACACTGCACACAATGTTATGTTTCTGTATGAGTAGCTTAGTATACTAGATAGAACCCCATAATAGAATGCTATTTATATCAATGCATCGTTCAATGCACTAATTAGGTTATGATATTTATTGCAATGATCCTTGACACTTTTTTCTCAACATTATAATACGAATCCCTTGTACACATATTTCATGAAAAGTACATACACATGTGATGTCATCAGTGATGTCATCAATGAGATTTGTGATGTCATCTTTGATGTCGTGGGTGTTAGTCTTAGCAGTGCATGGTGGTGGCGCGAGTTATGGTTGCTTAGCTTACCATAACTGGTGAATTTCAAGGGTTTCCCGGTTTTACTTGGAACCATAACGTCCCTTTAACAAAGTTTTTTTCACTGAATTTCATAGGTTTTTAGTAGCACAACCCACGGGTTTGGTGCGCTTTACAAATCCATAAACTAACAAACAAACATCAACATCAAAATCACAATCGCTGAACCCAGGGAGGTAGAGGTGGATAGGGATGCAACCGAGAAGATGGTTGGTAAATTACACAAATGGAACCACCTTTAACCATAACATCCCTTTAACAAAGTTTTTTCACTGAATATATATATATATATATATATATATATATATATATATATATATATATATATATATATATATGTGAACCGTGTTATGGTGTCACATATTTTGCAAGAAAGAAAAACTCACCCAGCGAGATCACGTTTTGTATGCTGGTGAAGCTCTTATGTTTTGATGAGAACAATTCAAATGATCACATATTATGCATGGCAACGCAATCCCTGCATCAGATCAGGCATCACCTCCATTTGTTCAAGCTCATCCTGAGCTTTATAAAAACAACTTTTCCAAAAGCAAGTAAAATGAAAGCAAATTGGAATCTGAAGTTGGCAAATGATGGAGAGTAGATGGACTATAACCAAATGATTAGCACTGCCGCATGTGTCTGACTCCCTTGCAGCCATATTAGTGTTGTGGGTTATAATTTCCAGATGCAAATAATAATGGCACTTCTGTGCAAAACATTGCCGAAAATTGTCTGAACACAGTGTACCTCATACAGTCTAATAGAAAGAGTTCAAGCTGGCTACTGAAGCAATCTTGGATTAGCTAAAAACAAGCAAAGCAACTCATCCAAAAACGTAACATGGTTCTCCTTTGGAAGAACGACAGCTGGCACAACCCAGCGATTAATTTGTCCTAGTAAGTTGAGACACTGTTTCTCCATAAAAAACTGAAAGCAGTCGAAATGTCTGCACCTTAATTTCAAATGGGACACTCATGACTGAAATTGTAACAACGTGTCCACTAACACAGAACATCAAAACTGATAAACAAAAATGTTTGTTGGATTACATTCAGAAGTAGGTCTTCATTCCCATACAGTGATTTTAAGGTGAAATAGCTATCTAAAACGTTCCAATACAACACTTGCAATTTTGAAATTATGCAATGCAACGTGTAAAGTAAGCTTATACTGTTGACTGATCCATTTGTGATAAAAAGCAAATTGGTAGGAGATCGGTCTGACAGGTAGCTGCATATATCTTCAGGTACATCTTCACTGGCAGAAACCAGGCATTAGCGTCTACCTGATTTGATTGTTCATCTCCCTCATGAATAGCTTCTAGACTGTGGGCAAAAGAGCTGTATATTTTAGGAACCTACTACCTCAGGGTGCTAACGTCTTGACTCCACCAATGCAAAGAGAGATATTACATAAATGAATGGACCAATCCTATAAGAACCAAAAATTGTATGTTGGATCATTTTATGAAACTAGTAAAAGAGTTGTAGTAAAAGAGTATGTTTCCAGTCATAGAACAGAAAGTATAAATATGGAGAGATATTGCTGAGGTTTCGAAATTAATGTAAGATTGTGTTAATTGTATGTTAGTAAACGTGGTTCCATTTGTGTACTTTACCAACCATCTTCTCGGTTGCATCCCTATCCACCTCTACCTCCCTGGGTTCAGCGATTGTGATTTTGACACATTTAGAAAGGTACAAAAGCATATATAAATAATGATTTAGAAGAGCTTGGCTATGTTGGTCAGGTCTGACATGGCGACATCTTTTTTCAGTAATGAGTAAAAATGCTCTTTTCTCTATAACACATTCCCTGCGGTCGCGTTCCCTTGGGTAGTGGTTTAGCCAAGTGAAAACCACATATAAATGGTTAAGTAAAGAGAAAAGATCCCAAGTTGAGACTGTGCACAGTTTTTTGAACAAGCGTTTTATTATATTGATGCCTTTAGTGATGACACGTGTTTCGGTCCCTATTGGACCTTTCTCAGATCAGGGCTGATGTTATGTATCAATCAAAAGAAATGGTCACAAAATTATAAAGATATTTTCAAAATCATATGAAAGCAAAATTAAAAGATGACAGAAATGTTCATTCCCATGTTTTACCAATTATGACAGTAATTGATGGATTAAAGCAAACCATAAACAATATCAGTTATTAAATCAAAGTAAACCAAAATGCCAGACAACAAATGGAGTGGGGAATAGGGAGGAATAGTGGGGGTCAAGAGATAGGCAAAACCACATTTTCGTTAGTCAGTGTTACATGTTGTGTCACATAGGAAATCAAGGAAATTTGGATTCAACTTATCTTGTTTACCTTATTTTCATCTACTGCCCCTTATCGGTTAAGGCAAGTAGCAGTCTCTCTTCGAGTCTCGGGTTAGATCTTGCACACATAATGAGGTGACAACTTTGTGTGATTTGTATTTTTTTTAAGGGATCTAACCAGAGATTCGAAGAGAGTCTTGATCCATAACATCAGGATCTTTTCTCTTTACTTAAGCATGTATAAATAAGTTACAATCATAAAAGCAGTATGAAAGGTAGCCAATTAGACAAGCATGAGACAGTTAAACACACAGAGAACCGGTATGGCATAAGGTACAAGTCTAACAAAGCATGTAATGCAATTAAGGCTCAGATACTAGGCCTACATGAGGACCGGTAGAGGAAGGGTTACAAGCAAAAATCACAGTGTAACAGGTGGCAAGAACGGTGCAAGCAGGAATCAAGAAGGGCAGTACAGAAGTCGAGGCTAGTCTGACCTTAGAATTATGGACGACAGGTATCATTAGATGTTGTTCATAGCTAGCCAGTTGTTAGTGTTTTTCCTGAAGCTTAGGAAGGTCTGGTCAATTTGGAGCTACAGAGGGAGGGTGTCCCAATATTGGGCGGCCTGAACAGGGAAGTTGTTCCCACCTGCCCTTTTCAAATTGAATCTGGGAACTGCAATGTAACAGAAGTTGGCAGCCCTAGTAGGGCGTAGTGATGTTTTTCTGATTATTTTATCTTGAAGGTATTGTGGGGCGACATTGTTTAGACATTAATGGGTCATAGAGACTAGTTTGAACTGGATCCTATCCTTGATGGAAAGCCATTTGTGTTTTCTTCTGACCTGTCAGATATGTTCTCTCCTCGGAATACTTAGTGCTGTTCTAAGAGCATTGTTTTGTATTTGGAGTCTGTTAGTAATCTGTTTGTTAGCTCCTGCATATAGGGCGTTGCAGTAGTCAAGTTTTGACGGGATTAAGACTCTCGATAGTGTGATGCAACTCTTGGTGGATAGGTAAGGTTTGCAGGCATGAATTAGCTTACAGGTATACGCAGTTGCGGAGGATTTGGCATTAACTTGCTTGCCCATGTTCAAGGTAGACTCCAGGTAAAAACCTAATGTTTTGGTCTCTTTAGCATCTTTAATGGTAATACCATCAATATTGAATGATGTATATTGCGCATCAAGTTTATTGAGGTCGGCCGACGCTCCTAAAATCAAAATTTCAATCAAATCATCATTCAGGCACAGGCCATGGGCAGCCATAAATGCCTGAATGATTAGATATATTTTATTGAGAAGGGCCAAATCTGTGACATAATCGCCAGAGAGGGGTAGAAGTATCTGGGTATCATCTGCATAGTTAGTGTAGATGATACCCAGATGATCCAGGTTACCAAACAGAGGGTTGGCAAATATATTGTACATGGTTGGTGAAACACACAAGCCCTGGGGAACTCTACAGGTGATCAGGGATGGATCTGCAGCTGCCGACCGAGAAAAGACTCTCATTGACCTATTGTTAAGAAAGGATTAGATCCAGTCTGAGGATTTTTGGGAGAAGTTAGCAGCAGAGGACAAGTTTTTCCAGAGGACTTTGTGATCCACCAAATCGAAGGCGGAAGATAGGTCAAGTAGGAGTAGCAAGTCACGTTGCCTGTTGTCTTTGAGTTGATTGATTTGCATTTTCAAGTCAATCAATGCAGTTTCAGTACCATGAAGTGGTCTGAAACCCGATTGTCTTAGTCCTAAAAGATTATTAGTCTCAAGACATCGCTGGATTTGGAAATATGCAGCTTTATCTAATATTTTAAGAAGGAATGGGACCGTTGTGATAGGCCTATAATTAGTTGGAATGGTTGGGTCTAGTGATGCTTTTTTATAGCAGTGGTAGAACCCAGGCATCTTTTAAGTTGGTTGGAACATTGCCAGTATGAAATGATGCCTTTATTAATTTAGTAATAAATGGGGATAAGTCTCTAGCGGCTTCTTTGATTATTTGAGCTGGACATATATCGCCTTGGCATCTGGATGGATTAAGCGACACAATGATCTTCTCAACCTCTACAATATATACTTGTTGAATCAGGATGGTGAGGATCATGTTGATCAAAATGATATTGAATCATTTGTAAACGCGTACACAACGAACCAAATCGAATCCTGGCGCAAATGGATAACTGAGTATAAAGATCTATAAAGATGATAGTAGTGCCATCAAGATCACGCAAAAAGAATGCTTTTATTTAAAAAGGTGAGTTTTTAAACCTCCTTGAAATGCTAGAAGTGAATTGGCCTTCCTTAAGGTCAAACGAAGGCTATTCCACAATCTGGGCCCAAAGACTGAATCTACAGTCCCCCCTTGAAACACATTTTGTCCTAGGAATGGCCAATAGACGTTTTTCTTCCGATTTTAGGGCTTTGTGGGACAGTACAGCTTCAACCTATCCCTCAGATAGCTTGGTGCCAAGCCATTGATGCATTTAAACACCAGGCAACCTATCTTGAATTGTATGCGTCCCTCCACCGCTAACCAATGAAGGGAACAGCGGAGGCCTGAGGTTAAAGTGTTTTAGGTACATCGAACACTAATCTGACTCCAGCATTTTGGCTCTTTTGTAGGTGATGGATCTGTTTAGCTGAAACTCCAGCAAGGAGTCCATTACAGTAATCTATTTTTGAATTAACTAATGCTCCCACAACCACAGCACAATCTGTCTCAGGTACATAGGGGAGCGCTTGCTGCAACAGACGAATATTGTAGAAGACTGACTGCACTTTAGCAGAGACTTGTCCATCACAGCGGGGGTCAGTCTGCCATATGCATTCCAGGTTTTTAACCCCGGATGCATATTTAAACCTTCAGCCTAGAAAAAGAGGTGTTGGTGGGCTGTTATTCCCTTGATTTTCCTTCTTCCCTCCTTCCTCCCACTCTGCTTACTTGCCTCTTTCTATTCTTCTGTTATAAACAATCTCCTAACTGTACCCCTATTCTCCCACACCCTGTCATTCTTCCTACTCTCCCTCTACTACGATTCTTACTCCATTATTAACAGTATCCCCTTACTTCCTTTTCCTCCTCTTACTACTACTGTCAGTCAACAGATTCTTCTACTCAATAGCACTCACTATCCCCCTCTGTTACCAACTGCTGCGCTACTGCCTATTATTCTCACTTGCTACACCACTAGTCTTGCTACCTACTGTCTCTATTCCCAATGAGTACTACTACCTATGCCACTACTATCACTACCACTCCACTACTCCTACTGTACCTCTACTCCTCACACACTGCACTCTCACACACAAACACTCCACAGACCCCCTCTCTCAAATAGCCTCTGCACTCCTGTTGCGTTTGCCTCCTCTGGTCTCTTGGACGTCCTCCTGTCCTCACCCAACTAACCCACTCTCAATCACTCACACACACTTTAACTTAAATACCCACAGGATTTTTCCAATTTAGGTTTGTGAATCACTTAACTTCCTTGAAGAGATATGCCTAGGAGAAGGGTCAGAGAGGGCTGATAAGGGTGAGTAAGCCGCACCCCTTTTTCTAATATGGACCATGCACTGGTTCCCGGGGGAATTATTCTTGAATGCCTCTATGCAGACCTTTATTAAAAATACCCCTGCTCGCATAGTGGATTATATTATTGCATTCATGGATGCCTTTATTTGATCAACAGAATCCCTAGTGGTTTAGTGGTACTCTACTGGGACTTATAGGGGTTGCCTTGGTTCAATAGAAATAGACCCTGGTGGTTTATTGGTGTTTTCCTCACGCCCTGGCTCCAGCAGAGTATGTCTGCTGGATCCACGCTCAAACGGATGGCAGGGCGGTGTTGCACTCTTTTTGGCACCCCTCTGCTGTGCGTCATAGCCTGCTGCAGCTTCTCAGATGGCCGGTGTAGGGGTGGACACCTGCATCCCACCATGTCCTCCCACACCCCCTTCCTCAATGCCTCGGGGCTGCACAAAGGCCGCTGCTGGTACTTGCAGGTTCCCAGGATGGCACCTTCAATCCCTCTGTTCTGTGGACAACGCCATCCATGCAGCTAAGGAGGGAAGGGGACAAGGCCTACCACGTTCCCATGGACACTGTGGATCTGTGTGGGTTAGATCCCTTGCCCCCATTACAGAGCCACTGAGCAGGCCTGTCACACCATACTACATGCACAAATGGCTTCTTTCATCATATTGAGACTACAAATACAAAATAGCCATGATACAACATGATCTGTACAGTTTTGGGAGGGTTCTGCCATCCTGATTCTATCTGCCTCTCTTTCTCTTACCTGTCAACTCCACTCCTTCTGGAGTAAAGCACTTTGTGTTTGCATTTATAGGGGCAAGGTCCACACAATGCAAGAGCTGGGATTGGACCCATAAAACCTGCTTGCTTTATTCAAATCACCTGGGGACTTTTGCCTATAAAAGAAGAGGTTTCCAACCAATTCTTAGAGTCATATTGAAGCATCATTGGATCATCACTTGAGAAGATTTTACTGGACCCTGATGAGGGAGCAGTCCTTTCTAAAATTATCTAGTTGTGAGTTGAAAGCAGGGTTCCACTGCAGCACCAAGCTCTGCACCCTAACCATCCCAGGGACTATTGGGGGTGATCTGCTGTTGGAACAGAACCTGTCTCTCTGCCAGCAACAGAGGATCACAGGACCTCATAGTGTTAGAGGACCACTGCAGTAGTGTGCCAGCCTCCCTCATGTTTAGAAGCATAAGCAAATGACTCATCTTATCCCTGAACCCATGGATTGGGACTCACAGCACCCTGACAGCCAAGACCGCCAAGATCCTAGTGTGTTTTGCCGTTGAACTGCTTGGAGTGTGTTTCAAGAACTGTTAATCAAGAGCTGCATTTGAACTGGCAGGGCCCTCCATTGCTGCCTTTTGATCTTCACCAAGCACCAAGAAGTCAGGTTCAGCACTGCCAAACCACTTACTACTGCAAAGACGATACTATTGACTGCTAACTGCCCCCTTGGTCCATTTCTGGACCCTAGAGACTAGTTAGGTCACTTTGAAACTTTTTTCCTCACAAGTACATATACGTTTTCAAGAACATTGTTGCTTTTGCTTGCCTTTGACCCCTGTTTCATTACCCAGCGTGCTGCCTCTACTATCTTTGCTTATTCTCTGTGCTTTCCTCAGGGGCGGTTTTGTGTAGTTTTTCTAGTTAGCTATTTATGTACATGATGTGTTTAATTAAAGTGTATATATGTTCATAGAACCTTTATTTGACATTCTGTAAAAGCAAAGAAATATCGAGGCTGAGTACCACAGAAGGAAATACACCAAATACGGGCTATAAAAATTCACAGATCTTTAATACTGCGCAGTTACAAAGAAACACAGATCTGATACAGATAGCTATCTGGCTCTCGACACCCAGCAATGAGTACCAGCCCATCAGAGTGAGGAGGGAGAGTGCTGGACGTCTAAACATTCGCATTTTTATACATGTCCTACAATATTGTTCAACCCCTCTACAGGTTAATAATCTGCGGCCTAGAGTTCGTGCCGAGTTCACATATAGCTCATACAATAATATCCACATGGATTACATATGTGTGTGTTTCCAACAAGTTGCAATGGCGAAGTGTATTCCTGGATTTGGCAGTGAGCCTTAGTACATATCCCTTCACAATGTAGTTTTTCCAGTGTCCACGCTCGACATTTACAAAACATTGTCCTCGATGTGTATTTGTGGATGAGGCTTGCTAGTGCAGACTATACTAGGACAACAAGTCATGCTTGGGGCAAGGTTTCATTACCTAGTCTAAACAGTCAGCCCTCGGACAGTCTAACCATTGACAGGACTCAAAGGTCAGGAAGGCTTGGTTGCAAGTTAGAAACACAGTCCACCATTTTAGAACAGAGAATCACATAGAACAGGAATCAAAATGGCGGATGATTCTAAAATGGAGGCGAAGTCGATCTAAAATCAGAACTTTGCAATGCGGTTTAGGCCAATATAAATAGAAAGGAGGCACAATATGATTTCCCGTTTCACAATTCCTTTATTTTGGACTGTTATACTTCACTGATTGGGTTTGCTACTAAATCACATTCAGGCCACTCTTGAGAGTATAGCCTTCCCTCCACCCACATTATCACAAAAGGCAAAGAAGGTATAACTCTTGACTGCGCTTGGTTTACCTTTTTCATTGTGTTAGCTCTTGGTTTGTAGAAGTGTGAGGGCTGAGTGGACGGTTTAGCCTCTACACACCCTTGTATTCCTGTAGGGCAGAATTCAATTTGTCACAAGCACATATATAGCTGGTCCAATAGCATAGCGAGTAGAGTGCTCGCTTTGACATCTGTGCAGAGCCTGCGGATGCAGGTTCGAATCCTGGCAGGGCGAAACTCAGCCTTACATCCTTCCGAGGTCGATAAATGGGCCCCACACACCATGGGTAATAATAAGCAGCGTTCAGATGCCTGAGGGTTTGTAGTGCTATATAAATGCTAAATTATTATTATTATTATTTTTATTATTATTATATCTGGAAACTTGCATATAAGCATTCAGGGTTTTTAAATGTCATTAAAACAAAGTAACACAAAGGAACTTTTCACCAGCATTGGAATCTCTGGACTGTTTTATTTCAAGATTGTATTTATTCATTTAATACCTTACATAAACAACAAAACATAATACAATAATACAAATGTACAAAATTATACTAATTCAAATACAATCTAGTAGTCTAATCTTAAGAAGAGTAACACAGAAGAACAGAAGTCAAGGTGAACAAGAGAGAGAAAAGAACATCATTTCTTTAAAAAAACACAGAGTAAAAGTAATAGATAGTGAAGGAAACAAATAAAATAAGAGTACAATTATAATATCAAGAGACAATAGGAACCCTAGAATTCAACTAAGCGTATAGATCATTAAATGCACGCCAGATCTGCTCATATTTGTCAAGCTGGTATTTTGCATTAAAGGATATTTTCTCTCTCCTAGACAGAAGGGACAAACCCTGCAACCAATCATCAATATTAGGGGAAGTGTCACTTTTCCAAAATTTCGGAATTTGCTTCTTAGCTAGAAGAAGAGCTCTATATGCCCGAAACATTTTGCTTGTAGACAGTCCAATACCTATCAGAATTAAACCTAGCACACCAACAAGTGGATGTCTAGGTATAGATAGATCCATAACTAGTTCCCTTCTCCGAAAAACACCATCCCAAAATAGTTGTATTTTACCACATAACCACAATATATGGAGCGTGGTGGCCACCTCTCTTTTACAATTCCAACAAATGTCCACATTACACAACTTGCTCAATCTCATCTTCCATGGAGACAAGTATAGATAATGGTTAATTCTTTATTGTGTATAGCTCAAATCTAAATCCACTTTATATTTAACTGGACCTGTACATATGCAGTTCCATTCAATATCCGACAATGTGCAACTCAGATCCAAATTCCAATTCCCTCTACCATATTGTGATGTTAATTGAGATGCAGAAGGTATAACCAATTTATACAAAGTAGATGCAGACAAGGGCATGGTCTTTGAAAGAAGTAAAATTGCAGATGAAGCGGGCATTGTAGCATTAAACGACGAAAATAGCACATCCAAAAGTTCCTGCAGAGCATTATATCGACACATTTCAGTTGCTTTCAGCTTATATTTAATGCACAGGCACTCCAAATCAACCATATTCTAACCGTCATAAACCTGTCCAATTCTCCAGATACCTGCTCTCTGCCATGAAGTCCCTGACAAAACACAACTATTCTGTTTCACAGCCTGGTTCTTCCATAAACTGGAGTCTGCACACAGTACATATTTGTCATCCCGAATCACATTACATTTACGCCATTCCTATACAATGTGCTTTATAAAAGGTGGAGTTGTACCAACCGGCAACCTTTTATCCATGAACAAAAGAACATCCAGGGGGTGGGTGAAATGGATTCCTTCTCAATTTGAATCCAACATGCACAATTAATGTAATCAGTTGCCAATCAACGGTGCAATGTGTGTACCGTAAATGCAGTATGGTAACGTTTTATGTCAGGATAACCAAAGCCACCCAGCTGCACTGATTTATGGAGGACATCTTTTGGGACTCTTGCACGGTTTTCTTCCCCCCACACAAACTTATTCAAGGATTTATTGAAACTTAATAACAGGTTATTTGAAAGAGGTAGGGAAAGCATGCTGAAGACATATACACATTTCGAAAGGAGGGACATCTTCACTACATTAACTTTACCCCATATGGACAATTTTAACTTCTCCAACCTACAGCAGAGGCTATATGCTTCTATAATTTTCAGGCTGAGACTATATGCAAGCTGAGGCTCAATATCCCTATTTGCATGAATACCCAAGTATTTAAAATCTGAATCAGCCCACTTTTCCCGACCCACATCAAACAAACCCCTATGACATGAAATGGAGACTGGATAAATCAAAGTCTTTGCAACATTGACTTTATAATTAGAGAATTTACCAAATTCCTGTAATGTTGATAGTAGCTCCATGTATGATCTCTCTGGGTTTGAGATTAGGACCAAGAGGTCATCTGCATACAAACAAACTTTTGATACAGAGTCCCCGAAAGATTCCTAAGCATAATGGAGAGAGGCTCAATGAATAAATCAAACAATAGCAGGGACAAAGGGCAACCCTGCCTAGTTCCCTTCAGGATCCGAAAACACTCTGAACGACTGCCATTGAGAGCTTCAGCTACCTTTGCATATCCATATAAGGCTCTAAAAAGTCTAAGAAAAAGTGGTGCACAATTTATTTGAAGCAAAACCTGACATAAGAAAACCCAGCTTACTGTATCAAAAGCCTGTTCTGCATCGATTCTTATCGCCGCATTTGCCTCCGCAGAGTGTCTCTTTAGGTAAATGACATCAAGCAAATCTCGCAGGTTATCACTACTATTCCTTCCACTCACAAAACCTGTCTGATTTTTATGAACTATCTTTGGAAGCAGGCCATTTAATCTTCTAGTAAATATTATTGCTGGAGCTTCACATCCACATTCAAAAGTGAAATAGGCTGGTAATTTTCACATAGCAAAGGATTTTTACCTTGTTTTGGAATAACCATTATTAATGCAGTCAGCATTCATTAAGCAACATTCTCATTATCCAGAATTTCTGCATATCATTTTACAAGGATAGGTGACAGGGTCTGACTAAAGAGCTTGTAGAACTCTACTGGAAAGCCATCAAGGCCAGGACATTTTCCGTTTGCCGATGAATTGATCGAGCTTTCAATTTCCTCAATTGTTATGGGTGCATCTAGACCCAATCTTTCTTGTAAATTTGGGCTTGGCATTTCTAATCTATCAAGAAAAGAATTTATTTCCAACTCGGAAACTGTTTAATAATTCTTATATAAAGAGGCATAATATTGCCTGAATTCCTCACATATTTCAGCACTGTTTCTCCTTAACATTCCTCCTTTATCTACAATAAATAGTACTTGCCTGTTATTCTCTTTCTGCTAAATGCGGCTTGCTAGCAAGGTCCCTGACATTTCACCCCTTTCCCAGAAAGCTTGTCTGGAATAGAATAATTGTGCCTCTGACTTATGATGGAGTTCACAATCCAAGGCTTGTTTCACATGAGACAAAGGCAATACATTCTCCTTACTGGGACAGTCACAATAGCGCACCCCACATGCCTAATACTAATCCTCTGATTTAACCATGACCTTTTCCATTGAATTTTTCGATATGATGCAAAAATGATAATTTTACCACACAGTGTTGCCTTTAATGCATCCCAAACCACTGATACAGAGTACACAGAGGGCAAATTATCCTTCATAAACAATGATATTTCCGTTTCTATATGCTTGACAAACAACTCTGTATCTGAAAGCAACTGTATATTCAAACACCACTGCTTCCTAGATCTCAAACCACAAGAAGACTCATCCAATATCAACATAATAGGCGCATGATCAGAAATTACAACATCTCCAATTGAAGTATTCCAAATGTCTTTCAATAATAAAGCGAATAGCCCAGAAATCTAGGGTCCTATGGGCTAAATATGCAATGCAATACAAAAAATTAACCCTTAGATAGAGGATGACAGTGTATACATTTTTTGTTATAAATAATCACAAATGATTCAATCTTTCTACTTCAATACAAAAAGTTTTTAATAATGTTTTACGTCTAAAACGCACCCAAAGGTGTGCAACATGCATAAAACATAATACATAATACACAGATATCACTTCTTTTAGATCCACACAATCACTCAACCCTACATACCATTCATTTCACTTTATCACACTAGCATTCATAAATCAACTTTGTAACCACAAAAATTAGATAACACTCCAATATTCTAATCTTCTATTGTTCAATGTTAATTCCTCCTTGTACAATGTTCACATATAGATAACTGCCCATCTCTAATTAGGCAGTGAGTCGACATGTGTTTCAGGTTGTATTTTCTAGACTTTACTCAGTCCACTATGTATGCCAACCATCTTCAGGACATATAACAGGAACAAAAATAGCGTCCCTTTTCGATCTAGTAGGGTGGATCAGATTGCTCCGAAAAAATGCAGGCAGAGACTCCCAAAAGGAAATCCCACTGACCAATCTTCTGAGCAATCTTTTTTACGTGTGCATGCAGTATCTTTAGTCCACAGAAGTGGCTCCGTGCCCAGTCACCAGTTTGTACCACACACCTTGTTCTTTTCACTGTGTCTTATAAAATAGAGACGGTTCACAGATCGCGTCCTCGTAAAGATTACCTTTACGAGGAGGCGTTGCATGGCGCTAAACAAGAAACAGCAGGGCCGGTTTTACAACAGATTGCACCCCAGGCGGGAAGTATTGTTGGCGCCCGCCCTCCCCTGACCTGTGATCTCATGCATGCAGCATGGGCTGAGCAGCGGGAGTGGGGACTATGAGTTAACAAAATTGTCAATGCTGGCATCTGCTGAATTTCATGAACCTCAGAAAACAGCAATAAGAGGGTCAAACCCGAACAGGCCTGGTTATGTTAGTCTGCTTTTGCTCTTCATTTTTAGTAACAATGACCAGTTTGCTGCTGTCACCCAGGTCAGAGAATCGACAATTTCATATCTACACTATTGTCATTCGTATGACCTCAAACATTTAGCCACTCTTAAAAGGTGATGAACTGGTCTTGAACAGTGTTACTCAAACCTCCAATAACAAGCATCAGCAACATACCCACCGATAGCTGTACAAACCCGTCTATATCAGCATTAAAATACATGCATTTATGCAATATGTATTGCATCAAATATTTCACGGGAAGTTAAATATATTTAGGAGGGACACATAAGCAATATCACTACTCCATGTGAGTGGTAAAGTCTACTTTAAACATATGCAGAGAGTTAACATGCATGTACAATTAAACATAGCTCCCAATGTTAATGTTGGAGAGGTGGCGTTCTAATATTATGACATTACAATGTGGACTTTACATTGAAACACACTGCAGTGCATTTACCGCGGCAGAGAAATGGCAGTTTGAGTACTCGGGTTTGTTTCGCTCATGCTTGTGAACTCTCAAAATGCTTAAATGTTTCCTTCGTGATCACTCATTTTAGCTCCCAACAGCACCATGAAACTGTAAGATCGCAAAGAAAAACGATGTCTACCATCCCAACATAAAAACAAAAACAATCAAATTCTTAAAGGGTGGAAGATTACCTTTTCTTGGGACTCATTAAGTTTACTTTTTGCAAATTACTAGTCGCGTGCTGCTTGAATAACAGCGGCCCTTGCACATTGTGCAGTGTATAGACGAATTTCATATCAAGGGACTTGGAGTACTGCGGGTATCAGGGAAAGCATCTCCAGTGTACCCCAAGCGTAGTGCGCTTTGCCCTCCACCCTCACCCGCCCAGCATTGCAGCGCTAGGCTTTTTCAGATTCTCCGTTATGGTAACGAACATTGTCCGTAGCTTGGGAGCGAATTGGACTATGCAGAAGGAGCTGCCACCCCAGGGTGTGTTTAGCTGCTGGGGTATCTAATGCAGAAATGGGTGGCATCAAGAGCCCCACGCTCTGAAACGTCTTTTGGGCACTGGTTGGTCACACGACAGAAAGTGTGAGCAGGTGATTCCCCAACACGTGAACCATTGTTTAGAGACCTGGCTTTGATTAATGTGGCGTTAGCTAGTCATGGACATTTCCCAGCGTTTGTGTTAAAGGAGATCGGAAGCTGCACCGTGCAGGGTATTTTAAAGGCCATGAATTGATGCTACAGCATGTCGCCCCCAATGGAACAAAGAAAGTGAAGCAAGCATCCTGCAAATCTGGGTATTTGCATTATACGGAAGACGGGCCTACCGTCCACCGAGATGGTTTCTACTGCAGTTGCTGAGTCGCTTTCCCAAGCCAGCTGCTGTGCAGACTTCGCTCAGCTTTTGGTCCAGCGCCTGCATCCATCCTTCACACCATCATTCACAATGTGCATTCGTGTAGGTGTTTGTTTATATCGTTAGACTAGCGTGATTGCTATTCCAAACAAAAGAAGCACAACGACTAAGAAGAGTATAAGACAAGTCTGAGCGAACAGTGAAATGTATGAAACTCTTGCACTAAAATAAAGTCAGCAGTGCATGCCCAGAAAAGAGGGAACGACAAACAATATGCTCGGGAGCGGGAACTAGGGGGGCGTACTAACCCCCAAACCGGCCCAAGCGTGGTACCGGCCCCCAGGGCCTCGCCCTCGAAGTGATTTTGGCCCGGCCACAGACAGACAAATCCAACCCCGCTGGAACGTGTAACTATCTAAGATCTGCTGACGGTGACACTCTGCCCAGGTCTTCCGAGAATCAGCCTTTTTATCTCCTGAGGAGAGTCCACCACCAGTGCTCGCTTCCTTTTTCATGACTACTTGAGCCTTGACAAAAGTGTCTAGCTTTGTGGCCTCCAGAGGCTGTTCTTGGATGGCCCAGTCATCTCTGCAATACCATTTTAAAATAAATAAAACACCTATGCAGCAATAGGCCTCACCTGCAAGGACAGGAGCAGGAGGAAAGAAGTGTACTTGCCTCGGCAGGCTGTAGTTACTGCCGGGTTTCCTGAAACAAGGCCAATCAGCGAGGGCAGGATGCAGCAACTGTTTGTATTTGCTGATTCTACTGCTGCTTGGCAGTGTGTGCTTGTGATGGGAACAACTTCAAGATTTAGTGACCCACTCACTCCTCTTTTCTGTAATGGTCGGGGCCGACAACACCAGCAAGCCCCAATCGATCCACACTTCAGTGTCAGTGCGCACCGGCACCACACGGGTCCGGGGGAAGGTAATAAAGCAACAAATGTTGCTAATTCATTTGCCAATTGCCCTGCCCTGCCTGAGGGCCGAGGCTAGGCCTGTTTCTTGGCCCAGGCGAGGAGGGCAACTGCCCAAGGCGCAATAGCCCTGGGGGGCATAATTGCCCCGGTCCCTGGAGCCTCTGGGGGGGATGGAATTCCCCATTTTGTAGGGTGGCACATTGACATGGGGAAAGTTCTGCAGGTCAGGTGCTGGCGCTGTTCCTTCTGACTGACCACTTTTGCGCCACTTGGGATGGGGGGCATAAGCACACCAATAAAAACACTTTAGGTCCCCTGCAGCTAAAACCAGCCCCTTCATCACAATACCGGCAGGAAACTGCTAATGGTGGCCCATTAGTCACTGAAGGGTTTTGTGCTGGCATTGAGATGGGAGGGGAGGTGCAGTGGGCTGTGGGGAGTGGGTGTGCCTTGCAGGTACGCACCGTGGGCCCCGACACGGTACACACGGAGACCCGTTTGGGCCCAGATACGGTACAAACAGAGACCCGTTTGGGCCCATGGTACGTTCCTGCAAGCCCAGAAAATGGTCAAAATAATAGTTTAAAGCAGAGCTATTTCTTTCATGCCGCTTCTTTTCCAAACTATATATAAATTACACTTTAAACCACTTCCATGGCACTGGTGATGAGTTACTTCACTATGCGGATAATAGTTTTGACCATTGTTGCTGAGTAAATATTGTTTAAGCTACGAACCAGTTTATTTATTTATTTATGCAATGTTTGTCGGGTATATGGAGGCGGATAATTTATTTATTTATGCAATGTTTGTCAGATACCTGTATCCGACACACATTGCATAAATAAATAAATATGCAGGTACCCAACAAACATTGCATGAATAAATAAATAATCCTGGTCCATGTACCCTTACAACAGTCAAGACTTTACTGTATCAATGCATACACTTGATTCCCATTCAAAGAATGTTAAAGTGATTGTTTATTGGGTTCAGGTGTCTTCTTGTCATTGCCCTTTTGGCTTAGGTTGCTTCCAAACCCCCTTCAGCATCTTGTGTTCTTTGATGGTTGTATATACTGCATCCTGTGCCATGTTCATGGTCTCTTGGTTGGTGTGCCCAGTCCTCATTATCTGCAGCCTAAGTGGGACTGGGGCATAAAATTGTCTTGGGCACCAGTGAAAAAGTGGCCCACCCTTGCAAATGGCAATTCATTCATTGTGTGACGGACTGTTTGACTTTGGGTAGGAGTTCCTTAACGGTGTAGTTTGGGAATGGCGCGCAGGGTGCGGTGGGTGGGATGCGTGTGGTGCGGCGGCAGTGGAGCGCTGGGTACGGTTGGAGTGGCTCATGGGATGGGGTGCGGGGGGGGCGCATTCCTAGTGTTTCGCCCTGGGCACCAAATGGACTAGAAACTGCCCTGGCCGAGGCCACAGCCTGCAGCAGTGCCAGTGGTAGAATACACGTGTAACACGTTTGTTTCCTAACATTATAAAAATGAACAGGCAAATTCATTTTTTTAATGTTAGGAAACAAACGTGTTACACATGTATTCTAGCACTGGTACTGTGGACTGCTGGTGCAGCGCCCCCTAGAGGCTGACTGATGTCAGGCAGCCGCCTGGGCTGCCTGACACAAAGACCTGCCCTGAGAAACAGAATATAATTCTGAGAGGGTCACTGATTTCGGTGAACCTGTTGTGTATTGAAATCAAGAAAGTGATTGGTGAACCGACTCTATTTTACAAGACACAGTGAAAAGAACAAGGTGTGTGGTACAAACTGGTGACTGGGCACGGAGCCAGTTCTGTGGACTAAAGATTCTGCGTTCACACGTAAAAAAGATTGCTTTTTGGCTGCTGGCTGGGGTATGAGGGGTGTTGCCTGGGGGTGGGGGGGGACACAAGCATAGGCAACCTGTCTGCTGGCTGGGGTATGAGGGGTGTTGCCCCGGGGGGGACACAAGCATAGGCAACCTGTCTGCTGGCTGGGCTGTGAGGGGTTTTGCCTGGTTAGGGGAATACAGCGACCTGGGTGGCAAAACTGTGAGCCCAATCACCTCAACAGAATGTCCAACACAGTCAATGGATGCAGATGTGGCATGCCTACACAGCTGTGCATTGATGTAAGCAACATACACAGCACCCACCCCAGCACATGCACCTTGAACAGCATCAGTCATGAACCACAGGTACTACGATGCACCACTCTGCAGGCACATGCTTGAAATACATGAGCGAACAGTGTCCATCACTGGACATGCAGCCATGACTGGGGCAAATCCAGCTGCCACACATGAAAATCTCTGTTCCTGCACCCACCCAACAGGTACACTGCAGACCACTATACCGGCCCAGGCACCTCAAGGGACACTTACAATTGCAATGGTGCAAGCAAGGAAACTAATACAATCAATGATCAGTCACCACCACTAACATATAAGCGAGTGGGGCAGGACCTATCCACAATACCTCAGCTCTACCATGCCAGTACACACCCAGCACCGTCACAGAAATGTTTGCCGTCACTGGTGGACCATACCACCATTGCCATTGGGCCTTGGTCATATGGGGGAAGCCAGTGATGGAAAACTACATGGTGACATCAAGTAGTTGGAAAAATGATTAGCAAATCACTGTGTATCATGAAGCACATCAGGCATATATGTCATGATGCACTCCACATGTATAGTACAAATTTGGAATGCAACACAACCATCAGATGTCAGCAGATCATGGTCCTTATGAACTCATTTGTGTGATAGTTCTACCTGATGGAAAGGTCCCTGAGAAGTGAACGGCACACATACTCCTCAAGCATGGACCATACCTAAGTACACTTACCTGGGTCTTACTATAAGGAAATGTCAATTGCAGTCATGATGAATCTGTGGCATGTGACTATTATTATTATTATTATTATTATTATTATTATTATTATTATTATTATTATTATTAACACTGTACAGGCATTACACACAAGGAATGACAACAATGTTCATGGATGCACTTTCCATTGCTCCTGTGCAGGTGATGCCGGGTATTCCCTGAAGCCATGGCTCCTGACCCATATCAGGCAACCAGTCAACAGGCACGAAGAGGACTTCAAACGTGCACATGCACGCACTGGTGTCACGATTGAGCAGACTTTGGCCTGTTGAAGGCCCGTTTTCCCTGCATCAGCAGGTCATGTGGAGCACTCATATACAAGCTTGAAAAGGTGGGCAAGATAGTTTTGGCATGTGCCATGCTGCACATCATGTGCATCCGGCGCAACATAACCCTGACCCCTGACAGGGACCAGATTCCACCAGAAGAAGAGCAGGAGGATGATGATGCATATCACCCACGTCACAATGTGAATGAAGGATGTGTTGTACACCAAACTTTGATTGCACAATACTTTTGTTGGACTGGGTAACACAAGGCACTCGTAATTGGGGATAGTGAGCACTGGGCACTATTAAGAAATACATTGACACACACTCAACAAGCAATGTCCAGTCATGTGTTCTTCTTATGCACACAAGGGGCCTCATTCCGACTTTGGAGGTAACCACGCCGCTATTTGCGGCATGGCTGCCTCCAAAATTGTTCCGACTCCGCCCTGGTGAATGGAGTAATTACCGGTCCATTCCAAGGTTGGAGGGACCGGTAATTCCCCATTCACCAGGGCCCACCCCATTCCCATTTGAGCCCCCAGAGGGCTCAATGGGAATGGGGAAGGCGCTAATAACGGTACCGAAAATGACAGTACCGTTATTAGCACTAAAGTCCATTTGCGGGTCCTGTCCTTAACGCAAGCTAAAAGCAGGCATTAAGGAAGGACCCGCAAAGGGAACTCGTAGTAGGGCGGTAAGGGTTTAACGGCACCGGTCTCGTTACCGGTGACCATTAACCCTTACCGCCCTACTATGAATGAGGCCCAAGGTGTATTAAGCGTATCATAACTATGTACAGTGAAAACTACCATCCACACCCCACCCCCAACGCCCCCACACACGACACTTCTGTAACTTTCAAAAGGGGTAAAAAGACAAAGGTTTTGAGAATCAACACACAGTTACTTTCAGAGGCAGGGCAAATAGTTACAGTTCACTACAAGAGGCAGTTCAATTCAGTAGGCCTGGGCCAAAGACAATGGTTCAGTGTCTTGGATAAGATAGCACAGTTTTGGTAGTAAACGGATAAGTCTTTGCCAATGTTCATAAAAGTAGTTTGCAAGAAGAAAGGTTATGTGTCGATTTAGGGGAGAACAAGCCTCCAAAGTTGGGAAAGGTTCACAAACTTTCACCACAGCAGAAAGGATTTATTTACCGCACTTGCACAGTACATTTTGAATGAAGAAAAGCTGTACCTGAGGCTGTTGTTCCTTGCAGTTCCTGCAGATCTTGCTGTTCCTGAGCTTCAGTCATGGGGACAAGAAGGAGGACATCTGCGGGTTCCTGCACTGCCCAGGGAAGAGGCCAAAAGCTTGGCAAAACATTGTTTAAGGTGTGAGTGCTTTAAAGTCCACAAACTGGTATTCTTCTCACTGGCTATCCGGTTTTCAACAGCACTCTGAAAAAATTTGAACAGTATAGAGACGGTGTCCGGGTTGTTTGTGAGTTGGTTTTTCCCACCAGCTCAGGGAAAGAAGTCATCCTTGAAGGGCTTCTCTGTCGAGGGAGTTTCAGGCAATTCAGACCTGCAGCAGGGCTTCACTGGTGGACCAGGAGTTGCAGCAGTCGTCTTCCTTCAGCTCGTCTTCGGTTCTTTCGTTCCAGTGGTCGACTCTGTCTTCCAAGTTCCAGAGACCTGCTTTTAAACAGTTTTCTCCCATTCATTCCAGCCTAGCTGTCACTCACCTAGGAGGGTGGCTCTCCTTGCCGGACAGTCAGCCAGCCAATCACACCATAGTGCATTCAGGTCTTCTAGTAGACTCAGCACAGGTAGTTCCGGGCACCTCCCTCACATCCTATCCACCCCAGACACTCAGGCGCCAGAGGAGGGCTTTAGCACTGAAGCCCGCCAAAGGCGAACAAACAAACGGACCAAACCTGGTTTGGCGTGCAGAGACAAACACTAGAAGGACCTTTCCTAAAAGAAATGGTGAAAAAAGTGGACCAGAGTCTGTTTTTACAGATAGGTCTTGGGCGCCATATTGGAAAACATGGCTGACCCGATTTTTAGCTACCGGTGTTCGTGGTCGGGAAAAATCAAAGTAATTCATTCTAAAACCACTGCCACCAGCCATTTCAAGAGGAAAGGGTAGCATTTGACTGTTACATGAGTGTTTAGACATAGGGGATGCTAGACAACCCCTTCAGCACTCTATAGGAAGATAGTGTGTGCTGGGTCTGTGAATTTAAAAAGACTAGTAAAGTCAATTTAACTTTACATGCTCTGGTCGACAGTAGTCAGTCCCAGAGAAGGTATTTAAACCTTGGGAAGTCTGAAATACATCTCTGTGCCACTGCACTGAAGGTGCTGTGTGACACACAAGAAAAAGATGATACCTATGGAGTTGTTTAAAACTCCATATCCAAAGAACGCAAAAGTAAAACACACATCAAAATACATGAAAAGTGGGAGAAAAGGCTCACACTCTTTCCAGGTAAAAATAAAAATCCAAGAAATCCAGCAAAGTTGCTGGGGGTCTCAAAAGGTAAGGGAAATTAGCACATTCTTGAGAATTCTCCCTAACAGTGGTAGTAGGGGCATGTCGTCCGTGGAGTCCTCACCACCGGAGCCAGGCTTGGGTGAAGACTATGGGTTGCCCAGCATGGTTGCGGTGTCCAGCATGTCCTCCTGCAAGGTTTAGACTGCAGTGTCTTCTTCCTCCACCTCCTCCTCCGAGCTATGTTGCGCAGATTGCGCTGCCTCTCCAAGGTCACTGGTGGCCGTCGACTGTGGCCCCTCCATATCACTGGCTGCAGGTGATCCCTCCTCCTCCACCTGAGTTGTTACCAGTGGGGCTGTTGTTTTCTTGATGGGAGATTCGTGGCAGGTGTGCCTTTTGCCATGGGTGCCTTCATGGCTGCAGTACACCCTTGCTGGTACTCCTTCTCGGGTATTGGTAGTAGCTGCTCGCAAGGTTGTGCAGCCTGATCACCCTATTTGCAGGGGGACTGTGGCTTGGCAGCGGTGCTTAGCTTATAGCCAGCCATGGATGCGAAGGGCCTGGACACGTTGACGTGGCCTCGGCTCAGGCGTGCAGCTTTATATGTCGGTGTCGCAGTGTCTTCCGCCTCGCTGTCAGATCCTGTGCCTGTGGAGGGTACAGAGGCAGGACTTCAGTCATGGATCAACGTACATCCTACATACACCGATGATACTTCATTTTGAGTCCTGTTCATTCTCGTGTACATGTTGGAGGGGCAGCCATGGTGCTTACAAGAGTTGGAGGGGTGCAGTGTTTTGGCATCCTTCTGGTGCAGCCATGTTGGGCATGGTGTCTGAAGGGTAGCCGACAGGTGTATTGTGGCTTGCATGTTCTGGCCGTGCCTCAGGGGCTGTGTGCCATGTGGTGTCTAGATGTGGGTCTGACGTGCCATGCACAATTTGCATTGTTGCATTGGTGTTTAGACTTTATGCATGGTCATGGTGGGTGTGTCAAGTGTGCAATCATCACTGGTGATGTGTGCACCATGAAATTGGATGGCACAGTGATCAGGCCTGTATCTTTGCAGTGATGTTTATGTGTGTGTGTGTGTGTGTATGCAGATGGTGCTTGTGTTTGCAAATGGGGACTCACGTGGTTTGTGTCAGTGGGGTTAGTTGTGTGTTTTCATGGCCGGGATGTTGCGCTTTTGTAGGGGCTGACTTTAGGTGGGAGGTAATGGACCATGTATTTCCACACATCTACTTGCCATTTGGACCCCACCATCGTACTTTAGGTATTGGGTGTTTGTGGTGATTTTTGTGTTACGCTAAGGGCGCTAAGGGTCACTCACCATCAACCGCCGATGATGGGACTCCCATCTCGGAATGGCCAACACCCCTGATGGCCTCCATATCTTTTACGGAGCTGCAGGTTTCCTCCCACCGTCCCAGCTTTATAGGCAATGATGCTCCACCACATGTTGCCTGGGCCTGGCTGCGGTTTGCTGACAGGATGTTGCAGACACGCAGCTGCAGATTGTCCCAACATTTCCTGCAGTCTTTGACTGTGCGTGGGGTTGTCCCCAATACAGATACCTTCTCTGCAACCTCCTGCCAAATGTTCTTTTTTCTTATTTGTGCCGCACGGCATAAGTGTGCACAGAAGAAGACATCTGCATGCTCGACCAGAGTGTCTGCGAGCATGTTGAGTTCCTCATCTGAAAAACGTGGCTTTCGCTGCCGCACTGCGCCTTCTCGGGTAACCTTGGCCATGTTCTTGCTAACACTGTCCACAGTTTCAAAATCCAGGTGCTGTAGGCAGAGGATTGCAATGGATTGTGTTTTTAAAGATGGCATTTCCCGTTCCGGCATGATGGTGTTGCTTCCGGTACCGACGATATCGGTATCAATGGTAGCATTATTTACAGCATCTAGGATGCTGGTGTCCATGTCTGCGGCATGGATGCTGCCACTATCAGGGTTTGGAGGGCCTTACCGGCATGCCGGTGCAGCCGTTACCGGCATGCCGGTATGCGCATTCTCGCTGACTCGGAATCAACTGTTGATTCTGGCAGCAGTGCAACACCGACACGGTTGCACCGGCATGCCGGTAATTTGCTTTTTTTTCCCACCCAACTCGTAATGAGGCCCATTATCTCCAATGAAACAGAATTTCAGTGTCTGACAAGTCGCACTCGTTGTCAATATTTCTCAACATAGAGCAGATGCTCTCTCTTATATTCTTATCTCTCACCCTTCTCCAACCTTTTCCCTCCCTTCTGCCTCTCTCCACATTCCCTTCCTCCAACTTTGCCAGATAGTGACACTTAATGGAGTTCCACCCAAGGAACATCCCAAATAAATTGCATTCTAGGAAAATAAAGAAAATCACAAGTGTTTTATCCTGAAAATAGATAAAGTGAAAGAGAACAAATAAACCGAAAAAATGCAAAAAGACCACTGAAAAGAGCATATGCATCAAGATATTCAAGATTATATACAGGATCTATTGACTGTTTGAAATATCTTCAGTGCTACATTAAGGAAGCTATACTAATAGGCAAAATCCACTGTGCTGTTAAGGGCACATACCTGTGTGATAGCGGCCCATTAACCCACTGAGCACCACCTAATAAAGTAAACATATTTACATTGGTTAATATCTCAGCACTTAGCTATGGATACAAGTCCAGCTGAAATATAGCGAAGTACTGTTTAAGTAAAAAAAAAGATGGTGGCACATCACGGCCTGTAGTTCACATGTTTTTTTGTTGTTGTTATACACCCCCTTTAATTTGGCTACTGTTGGGGGTTGTTCCAAACGTGCGACTTTTATCCTTCAGTCAATTCAATTTGTGTTGCTCTAATAATATAATGATCCGTTTGGGTACATGCGTTTTAATACCAAGACTCCCACATACACTAGGCATACATCTTCAATTAATAATTACTTTCCTGATTAAGTATATTTTATCAATATTAGCATCAAAGTATGGAGGACGCTGAGATTCGATGTTGTTGTAAGTCACACAATTCAACTGTTAAGGTAACTAATAAACTGTAAATACACCAGGGTCGCCCATACTGCTTTATCAACATTTTATGGAGACTACAGAACTAATTTTCGAAGAAAAGTGCTAAATCCACACTAAGTAGCTAACGCAAGCAAGAATATTGCATTGACCAAATGTACAGTGCTCACAGCTGATTCGTGGAATTAAATGCATGCGCAAACATGCAGCACAAAAAAAACGAGTAGCACCTGGAACACCCACAACATGCCCCAATGGCAAACTGAACATAGCACTGTTTAATAAAGTTTATTCCATGGGAAAAAGTAATCAATGATTATGCACCAGCAATCACCATTACTTCCAATCTTCTCCTGCGACCGACACGTCTTTGCCCCAGTAACCCCAATAATCTGTGCCCCAGCTGCCAATATTAGGGCAGCAGCCAGATGTCCATCCCGTCCCTTTAGCCCCCCTTACCTGTGCCCCAGCCGCCTACATTAAGGCAGCACCCACAAGTCTGCTGTTATCTCAGTACCCCGACTAACCTGTGCCACTGCTGCCTACATTAAGGCAACACCCACAAGTTTGCCCTGCACAACAACAGCCAACCATTTTGTCACTGCAGCTATAATGTGATCCCTCGTTATTCAGGTGACATTGTCCACATGTGAGGTGCGTGGCTAGTGACTCAGAGTTAGACAATATTCCCAATGCCAATAAGCTATACCTGTTGTGGAAGTGTGAGCACATCCACATGAACAAGCAAGTGACAAAGGGATACCTAAACAGCTGTGGTAGCATGAAGGAACACACTAAAGAAATGAGTACCCATCCTCAATGAGGGCTTCATAACATCATCTTGAAATATGCCTCTCATCTCATAATGTCTGCATAACACTGCCACCATCATTCACATAATCCAAAACATACTCAACCATCACTGATGCACTGACAGCAAATATGCAATGACCCTTCACAAGCAATAGCATCAGATACTCATCCCTTGTTACCCCACACCCTTGTGATGGTCCCTTCCCTACCCTACTTGTGAAGAACATGTCCACATGGCCATATGGGCAAGTCAATCAGCGAAATTCCACCATGCCTACCAAATATAAACCCAACATAACTCAACACACATGAACACATGTAAACAAGAAGTGCCATGCCAACCACAACATACACAGTTGACACACCCACACACACCATGTCCATCAATGACCAGCATGCCTGTATTGTCAAGATTGGAAGTAGCCAATCAACAGATGTGTATGACAAAGATTTAAAACACGTGAAACTCCAAACATGCCATCTCCCCGAATTGACTGATGTCCACATACGTACAATGGCCATGTAGGCATCACACTAAACGTCACACTCACATGGAGCATGTACAAATGTCTCACAGCAAATAGGCCAGTACCAATATGACCCACAGAGTCTGGCCAAACACACATCACAGACATTGAGCATACTTAGTTGGAGATCATGTTCCATCTAAAGAAACACATAGAGTAAGAAGAACAAAAGCATGCATACACCAGAAAGCCCAGACATGCTGCACATGGCGCAACGAGAGGTAAAATGGTGCACATCAACAAGTAAATATGAATTTATTGACGCAGAAATATGTGCAATGAGGGTAACAGAAAAATCGTCCTTGAATAAATAAATAAAACAAAAGAAAATCTACAACTAGTGAACTATATACATGAGTCAGCAGGCTAGTCCAGGCCCATCTCAGACAATGGGCCTCATCATGAATCGGGCTGTATCCCAGCGCTAATTATGATGGGATACTGCCCAATGCAGTTGGCATTACCGCAACTTGGTCTGGTGCAATTTGGACTCAATGCGGTTTGGGGGCGATATTACCGCTGGCGGCAATAGCACCGGAAATAGCCATGAAGCTGGCAAATTCATCTCCAGCTCAGAGCTGGAGGTGAATGTCCCTGAACACCTGATTTGGCAGAGCAGTAAATGTGGAGCTAATATTGTTACCGCCGCATTTTATCACTTGGCCCAACTCGTGATGAGGTATATGCCTCAGCCAAGGGAGATCCACGGCCCGCATCCGCCTCTTGCAGACAGGTCTCTGTTTGTTTCCTTGAGGGCTTGCAGAACACCAGCATCCGAGACTCAGTCTCCTCTGCTGCCCTGCAAGAATCCTCTAGGATGGCAGCCTGAGTCTGTGCCAATCTCTCCTCAACCTCGGCACTGGCACTGGAAATTGCTGCCTTGTGTGCCTGCTGCCTCTCTTGGTGCTGCTGCCTCACGAATGCCAACTGTGATGACACCATTGCCTGCAAGCTCTGTCGTGCCTCCTGCCCCACTTGCTCCATGTGTGCACCTCCTTGCTTCCTCCTGCTTGAAATGCCTTCCATGATTTGCCTCCTCAATGACAACACCTCCTGCTGCCTGGCACTGTGTCTGCAGGGCAGGTACTCCATCTGATTTGATGACAGTTTGCATCAAGGGAGTACATAACATGCACTGCCATCAAATGCCTGCTTTTCCTCCACAGCCTACAGAATGGCCATTGATGGGACAGGGTCACAGGAGGCCATGGTGGTAGATGGCATGGAGTCCTTGGTTGAGGTTGAGTGGGGTACAGATAAGGAGGAGGAGGGGTCCATCGTAGTAGCCTGTCCAAAGTGGCCACTAGAAAGCAGCGTTACTGCCATTTGGGACACAAGGCATCCCACCTGCCCCTGGTGCTCTACAAACAGCTCATGAGTTGCTAGCACAGCATCGCACATAGATGCCTGCCACCTGAAGTCACCCATCAGCAGTGACAGCACTGCATTCCAGATGGCTACATCGGCTGGAAGTGTGAGCTCTGTCTGGGTGGAGGCATCAGTGAAGGTGGGCAGTTCTCCAGAAAAGGGCCCTTGAACAGGAGGTTGTTCTGACCCCTCCATGGTGGACTGTAGAGCCTCCTCTTTCAGAGCCAGGTGTGCAGCCTGCAGATCCCCCTCAGTACCCTCACCTGACACTGTGGGCAGGACTGCAATGGCCTTTTCCTCCTTCATCAAACCAGGCACCCCCAAAGTCTCCATGCATTCGGGCCCCTGTGTGGTAATGTTACCACAACCACCCTGCCCCTCTGCTGCTGAGATGGCCACCATGCTGATGGAACCCTACTCCTCCTCCACAGCGGCATTGCCATCAGAATGAGACACTCCACTAGTCACCTCACCCTCAGAGGAGGTGGATAAAACAGTGCGTGCATGGGGTCTGTGCCTGCGCCTTGACGTCTTGCCACTGCAATGTAGCTCCACAGCAAAGCTCACATCTGTTTTTCCAGTCGCTGATCTGTGGAAAAGGGAACAAAGAACATAGGGATCAATCATAAGTGTCAATTCGTGCGTGCACTCCCCAAGTGCATCAGTGGCATGCTAGCAGCATTAGTCAACAATCAACTGACTCACACACACAGGCCCCTGCTGGGAAATCTGAAAGATTACAGCCTCACAACTGAAGTCATAAGGACAAATCACAATGATGAGATATGCACATGTGAAAATAGCACACTGATGTCTGGGCACATTCAGGTTATGTACAAAACATTGCAGAGAATGGTCAAGCAAATTGGCGAATCCAAATTCGATTTCTGTATATTTTTGAAGTTGTCAGCAAAGGAACGTCCCAATATTGTGGCTGCCCACTAGTAATGTAAAGATGTGTTGCTTGAGAGGGTCATCCAATGTGTGCCAGCTTTCAATTTAGTGAAATAAAACACTTGTAACCCTAAGGGTGATTTCAAACCAGTTCAATTCTCAAAGTCTTGTGTTCCAAGTTGTGGGTCTCTTCTTCTTTAAAATAATATCAACATCTATTTGTGGCCTCCACTTGGATGATTTCAACATCTATTTGTTTCCTCTCAATTGTATTAAAAACTGTTTGTAACCTCTGCACGTGTTTCTCCACTGTGGTTTCTGTGGATCATCAGGTTTTTCTACAATTGTCAAATTAATGTCATCCTTAGTAGGTTCTTGTGTGTATTTATTTGCTTTGTCCTTACTTCCAGTAAGTCTAAATGGTTTGTACAAAAGGGGCCAGCCTTTGGAGCAGAAACATACAACACCCTACGGAGAGGCACAGGTCAAGGAAAAGGGGCTACCAATGAAGAGGAGCTTTTTAGATGAGGAGTCAAAAATTCTCACTGATTATGTCACAAACACCAGGTTGACCTTCGGCTGACAGCACCCTTCCTAGGACCCAGCAGTGGAGGATGTGACGGGAGGTCACGGATAACACCAATGCCTATGGGTGGAGAGGCACACTGTGGCAGAGGTCCACAAGAGCATGTGGACCTCATGTAATGTACCGAGGAGAAGCTCAGCAGCAATGTGGCTGCTGCCCATTCTACTGGAGGTGAAACACCACATGTGGATGGGATGACTCCATTTCTAGAGGTCCCCAGTGGCCTCATCAGCAGTGAGCAGGTGGTTGGTGTGGGAGGAATAGACATTATGCAGCCTCATCGGTGAGTGTCATGTGTGCATATTATATATGCTTTCATCTACACATAATGTGCTATCAAATGTTGTGCAGTTGGTTGAGGTCCATCTCACACATCCATGAGTTCTACAATAATGCATCCATGGTCACTTCCATTACATGGTGTGCATCCTTGAGGTTGGATGCTTGAAATGTGTTGGTTGACATTGGTCCTATAGCACACATTACTGTATACAGAAACATTTAGCGATTCCAATGCACCTATAAGTGGCAATTGTCTGCAAGGACGGATACACTCACAGTGTCATGCTTGTGGATAGTGCATTGTGAACACAGTGTCAGGGTTATCCATTCACTGGCCCTGGTGGCTAGTGGGCATGGATGAGAGACAAGGTCAGTCAGAGGTCGCATGAAGGTGTGTTCCAGGCAGAAGTTATAGTGGTTGTCCAAAGGTTTTTTTAGTGAAGTTTATTCCACATTTGGAGTGTCAATAGGTCAGTCGTCCTATCCATGTTGCACTCTCATCACACATAAGTGAGATACGCGTGTTCGTGGTTAACCACAAATCTCACCTTGGCCAATGTGGTGAAGTGGGTGAAGACATTTTGCCAACACAAATGCCTGCATGCAGGTCTGGTCATCAGGAGAAAATGTGATACTTTCACATGTTGCAAGTAGGCATGGTAGAAGTGGGGAGAAACCTGAAGGTGTTTCAACTGCTAGTTCCCGAGGATCGGTCATCCAGGTGGCCAGGACAAAGCCAACACTTTTGATCCAGTTCCTGGGGGTGGACCAGTGCGGGAGGATCACCTGGATGAGGGGTCTTTGGGGAGTGGAAATGGGACACCGGACTGCAAGATGTGGTATCCCCCTCCCTGTAACACCTTTTCCCCATGCTACCAGGTAGGATACTTGGGAACTTAACCCCCAAAACCCTTTTCCGACACAAACACTTTCTCATGGACAGCTCACTGTGAGAGAAAATTGACTAACGCCTGAGCCATATACCTGACATGTCCCAATACAATCATCAGGCAGGGACAGGCAATTACTGATCATTACACATACCTGACTTCCATCACACTTCCCCACACTGATAAAAGGCAGAGCACAAAAGCACACTCTGAGCAAGGCGAAGCACATGAGGAAGCAGCAATTCCAAGATGGCAGTTTAATACAAGACGGCAAGACTGAATAGGGTTACAAGGAAGGAAGTGCCCTTGACCTTTTCAGAGAAAGGCTGTGACTTTAATGAACCTTTGAGAATAAGAAACGTAAGACCTGGAATCAAAGTTGAAGAAACCTACACTTTGTGTCTGAGGTACCCAGAGCTCTCCCGCATCGATGGCCAAGGCGGGGAGGATTGTTTGCCGCTGTGGTACTGCCCTAGGCTTATAAAACAAAGCAGTGCCCATGAAGTCAGCACAGCTGGTGAGTTGGGGAGACTGATTCCAGACCTGCCTGTTTTGAAGCCAAGTTTGCAAGAGGCAACACAACATAATGAAAACTGAAGAGAACATTATGTGAAGCGTATGTGACAAGTGATGCAAGTATAATAACACAGCCAAGACAGATATCGTAAACAGATTGGTCTGGAGCCACTTGCAGCATTCAACCCAAGGTCTCTGTTAGGTATCAAACTGAATGGTGTCAACTGTAAAAAAGAATTGTGAAATCGAAGTGGTCCTGCAACGGATAATGGCAAACCCGGTGCACAATCGAAAGTCTTCCGTATCTGATGCTAACTGAAATTGGCCTGAACCCGGCTGAGGCGGACTAATTGTATTAAGGTGGGGATCTGAGCCCAGCAGAAGGGTATCCGGGGTGAACCGTAAGTCACTTGAGAAAGAATCATCTATGAACATTGTGAAAGAGGATCTGAGCCCATAAGAGGGGGGTCCAAAGTGACAATTTTTGTATTAAAGGGATCTAATCCCGGCTGAGGAGGATCCAGGGTGAATCACCTGAATTGAGCAATTGTAAGAGGAGATCACGTCTCGTTTGTTTTGTTGTATCAGGCCCTCTGCCTGAAGAGACTTTGATAGGCAAAGAGACTTGGGCACAGAAGGCCCTGATGCTAATGATTTAACTGTATCCTCATGCTAAAGAAGCCAGAGATTGTGCTATGCTTGAGTGAACCGCCTTGTCCCGTGCTGAAAACGTGGGGAAGGCAGGCCAATGACCTGAACATCCTGACATATCATTTCTGTGAACACTTCTTTCATTTTCATAAACACTACCCCACACTATTTGTATTTAGAGGTAATGATTGGGAATAGGTGTTTTAGTACAGGCCATTTTATTTTGACCAGTCACCACTAGGACGGCATTATTATCATGTGTTGCTCATAGCTTGCGCCCATCTGTAGATTTAGGATCAATAAACGCCCTTGCACTGTGGTCACTTGTGCCTGTCTTACTGTTTATATCATGCCTTCCTTACAAAGTAGAGAAGGGTCTCAGCAATGAAGCATGCACCGCCATCTGTCTACTAGTAGACCGTCCACTGTCATACATGTATACATGTATGTATGTATCTATGTATGGTCGCCTACTCCTCCAGTCCATGGCATGATGCAGTGCCTAATGTACACCAACATGATTGCAAAGAGCATTGAATGTTAGTCACTTGTGCCGTTCACATTTCAGAATGCCCAGTTTCAAGGTGTGATGTATGTATGGCTGTCCCGATTGTGTCAGTATGCATTAGACTTCACATATGCACATTCATCCAGTTAGGTAAGCCTCTGAATATGATTGTCTGTCTTTGTGCACGTGAGGATGCAGTAGATGAGAAGGAAGATGAGGAGGATGAGTCTGAGGTGGAAGAGGAGGTGGAGGCTGATGAGGTACAACCTTCCACCGGTGCAGCCCGATGTGCTGTGCCTGGTGACACTCCTCTAATGCTGCAGGTCATCATCAGCAGGCCTGTGAAGGGGGAAAGGCGATGCTGGGGATTTACAAGAAAACTGATTTTTTGAAACACATTGTGTCGTGCTAGCGAGTAGCAATATTTTGGAGTTTGAAAATAATTATTTGTAAAAGACACCATGTGCAATCAGAGCTCGGCATTTGTTTTAAGTGCACGTGATAGAGCCAAACAGCTGTCACAACAAAGGTTGAGCAAGAGCTTTGGGAAACGTGTGTTATTTGATGCTAATTAAAGGTGGGCATGGGAAGAGTTTGATTCCTAAAAAGGAATCACGCATAAAAGTAATTGCTCTGTGCACTGTCTCTAAAACAATCACTAAGTAAAGGTGATCTTTTGCTGACTACATTTGTGTTAACTGTATAAATACAGATTTGGAACTGAGCCAATTTGAGATCTTTCTTGGCAGTCCTGTGTAACTGTGCAACATCTCCCGACTGTAAAAGCCCTCCTTTTTGCTGTAGTTTTTTTTTCCTTATGTTATTTGTGTTATTCTACTTCACCTGTTGACTCTTCCGATGATGCTGCTGAATCTAATGTGGAGGGAATACTGCGGGACATTGTGGAGGGTAAACCACTGAGTAGTCCAGATGTCATGGAACTCCTTGAGTTCCTAGAGGCTGCTGAGTCAGAGGAGGAGAGAAAACCTACCCTGGGCATTGTAGTGGGAAGCCCTGCGTCAATGGTGGCTTCAGTGCCTGCAAGATTTCCTTCACCGGTAGATGGAGGCAGCAGCGGAGACTAGTGCCACTCAGAGGGTTGTAGACCTCCAGCGAATGACAGTGCACTCATTGCAACGGGCCCAGTCTTCATCCTCCCTGCTTTGTATGTCCCACACACATGGTGGACATGTGTCTGCTAGAGACTCATAGTGGTAGGAGGACTTGCTGCATGCAAGTGCCCAACGCAGCAAAGACCTGCAGGAGATGGTCAGGAAGATCTATTGCCTGGCAGAATTTAACTTCTCCTCAAATGCTGCACACACTGCCGAACTCGCGTATTGTGACAGGAGATGAGTGAGAGCATGCAATGACAGGAGCTGGTGATTCGCAATGATGTTTTGGCTTTAAGACTATCTGTTAATTATGAGTTATTGGCCTGAAGGGATTACCAGCAGCAGGAGATAGACACCTTGAGGGAAACCCTGCATTTGGAGTTGCTGGCCTCAGGGGAATCCCGCCGTCAAGACACAGATTCTTAGAGTCAATCTCTGCATGACGAAATGCTTGCCACAAGGGATATCAACCATCAAGAGATGGATTCCTTGAGACAATCTCTCAACATGCAGTTGGAGATGACAAAGGTCAGCATGCATACTGGCTCTTTGGCCAACACAACAGCCATCATCAGGACCTTGTGGCATTGGGTCACCCATGCACACATCCCTCTCACGAGTGGATGTAGCCAATGAGGGCACTACTTTGGACATGCATGGTGAGTGTGCACCATCCCGGGATCCACAACAGGATGGTTGTACCAACTGAACCTCACAGTTGATTCCATTGACCATGTTCCCACACACACCTATCCACTTGCCTTGACCACCCCTTCCTCATGCACCGTGGTGTCCATGAGCCCATGGAGGGGACATGGACTTTTTACATTATATTTTTATATGCCTGCCCCCCTTCTATGGTGGACTGATTATTTGTCCATTTTTGTTTTTATCCCCATTCAAAGTGGACTGTACATTATATTGGCCCCCATCCAAGGTGAGATGTATTTTATTTCTACCCCTGTCAAAGGTGGACTGTATTATTTTTTTTAGTCGTCATGCCTGGGCCATTGTATTCTTGAGCGCAGAGAGTCAACTGCTCATGGTACTGGGCACAATTTTGAGCTGCGGCACTGGACATGCAACCTTGCTCAGTGGAGTTTACTGATGTGGTATTGTGGACTGCTACAGCCTCTCACATACAGGTTAACATTCCCTTCAACATTGATGTAAATATGTGCAGTCTGTCAGACAGACTCCTTTAGCTGGTCCAAACAATTGTCCAATGTAATTTCAGGTATCTTGCCTCATCCATTGACCACACTCCCCACGAGAATCCCCCAGACCTGTATCTCCACCCAATTCCCCATTTCCTCACACTGGACACTCACCCTTCTAGCACCAATGATGAGGCCCATTGTTAGGTGTAGGTGGTGAGGGATTCACATCACACAGCTGTACCACCACGTGATGCTGTGCACTGTCCAACATTGTCATGGCTGCTGACATATGCATCCCTGTTAGGGAGGATTCTCAATATGTGCTAATTTTCCCTACTTTGTGAGACCCTCAGCAACTTTGCTGGATTTCTAGGATTTTATTTGTTACCTGGAAAGAGTGTGAGGCTCTTTTTCCCACTCTTTCATGTATTTTGATGTGTGTATTACTTTTGTGTTCTTTGGTTATGGAGTTTTAAAACAATTCAAGTGGCATCATCTTTTTCTGTGTGTCACACAGCACCTTCAGTGCAGTGGCACAAGGGAGTCTTTCAGACTCCCCAAGGTTTAAATACCTTCCCTGTTACTGACTACTGTCTCCCAGGGCATGTAAAGTTAAATTGACTTTACTAGTCTCTTTAAATTTACTGACCCAGCACCCACTATCTTACTATAGAGTGCTGGATGGGTTACCTAGCTTCCCCTGAGTCAAAACACTCATGTAACAGTAAAATGTTACCCTTTCATACTTTAAATGGCTGGTGGCAGTGGTTTAGATCAAACTACCATGATTTTCCCTACCGCTAACAACGGTAGCTAAAAATCGGGTCAGCCATGTTTTTCAATATGGCGACCAAGACCTATCTGTAAAAGCAGACACCGGTCATCTTTTTTCACCATTTCTTTTAGGAAAGGTCCTTCTTGTCTTTGTCTCGGCATGCCAAACCAGGTTTGGTCCCTTTGTTCGTTGGCCTTTGGCAGGCTTCAGTACTGAACCCCTCCCCTGGCACCTGAGTGTCTGGGGTGGACAGGTTGTGAGGGAGGTGCCCAAAACTCCCTGTGCTTAGTCTCCTAGGAGACCTGAATGCACTCTGTTGTTATTGGCCAGCTGGCTGTCTGGCAAGAACAGCCACCCTGCTGTGTGAGTAACAACCAAGCTGGAATGAATGGGGGAAAACTGTTTAAAAGCAGGTGTCTGGGACTTGGAAAGCAGAGTCCACCACTGGAACGAAAGAACCAAAGAGGAGAGGAAGGAAGAGGACTGCTGCAACTCCCGGACGACTGGTGAAGCCCTGCTGCAGGTCCGAATTGCCTGAAACTCTGATGTCAGAGAAGCCCTTCAAGGTTAACTTCTTCCCTTGAGTTTGGTGGGAACAACCAACTCACAAGCAACCTGGACACCGTCCTATTCTGGTCGAATTTTCATCAGAGTGCTGTTGAAAACTGGATAGCCAGAGGAAAGGAAACCAGCTTGTGAACTTTAAGGCACTCACATGTTAAACCGACATCTTACTACAGCTTTTGGCCTCTTCCCTGGACAGTGCAGGAACCTCCCGACGTCCTCCTTCTTGTCCCCACAACTGAAGCTCAGGAACAGCGAGATCTGCTCAAACTTCCAGGAACAACTGCCTCAGCTACAGCTTTCTTCATTTACAAGGTACTGTGCAAACACGGTCCGGAAATCTTTTCAGCCATCGAGAAAGTGCGTGAAACTTTCCTCAACTATGAAGGCTTGTCGTTCCCTAAACATTCGTCAAACTTTTCGCCTAGCCAAATCCTTTAACAATCTGTGGCAAAGACTTAACCGTTACTTACCAGAACTGTGTTATCCTATACAAAAGACTCTGAACCACTGACTTTGGCACAGGCCTCTTGAGAAGAATTGCTGGTTGTATTTAACTGAAACCCTTTGCCCTGCCGAAGAATGTATTTTGGCTGTCTATTCTTATAATCTTGTCTTTTCCCTCCTTTATTAAGTATCTGAACCTCCATTTTTCTCCCACTTCATTTTGGAGCTAAACGTGTTCATTTACTTACCAGTTGGGTTTTGTGGTGTATTAGTGTGTGATATTGAGCTGTTTATGCTAGGGTAATGTTTTATAACTCACTGAGTAAATAAATGTATATTCTTTTACCAAGAAATCTCTATAAGTGTTTACTTGAATTACTGTATTGGTTGGTCCTTTGTGCAACTTGTTCTACTGCTCACTTAAACTCTTGAGGTAAGTCTGGCTGCTCAGCCATCGCTACCACTTTACTGTTTAGTACTGGCTTGTAACAAAGGTGAAATTGTGCTTACACTTGTAGTCCTAATTGCCTGTCGTGTTCCCCAAGGGTACTGCAGGTTATTCTGCCTAACAATTCCAATAATGGCATGATGTTGCATATGTAGGGTTTGCATGAATAATGTGATATGGTGATGATTGGATGATGGTCACTGCCACTAAAGATGTCAGTTTATCCTACATACTTTTGTCTGTGCCTGTCTCCTTTGTCAGCTTTGCATGTGCTTTGAGTTACTGATTACACCACCACGCCATTGCGGCTTCAAGCCAGTCTCCTTGGGATGTTCCTGTGCATATGTTTTGGTGAGGGCTGATGCAGTAGCTTCTTTTTTGTATGGCATTACATTTGCACTCATATCATGTCAGCCTTGCTTGCCGTCTCCTGAAATGTGTCCAGATCAGCGGTGGGCTGGCCTGTAGGGATGTCTGGTAATTTACTGCATTTTGGGCCTCTTTTGGGAGGTATTTACCAATTTTTCCATGGGAAAAGGTTTGGGCTTGTTGTAGAAGTGTGATTTGAGGCCACTTTGAGATTTTTCCAGGGCTTCTTTTGTTCCCAATCCACACCTGTCAATGATCCATGGGAATGGAAAACACATGACTCTCACAATCCATGTAAGTGAATGATCTAGATGAAAAGTATGCATGTGAATGATGTATGATTATGCTGTGCATTGATGGTGAGACGCAGGGTGTCGGAGGCCTAAATGCCTTTCCCATGTGTCATATGGAATGTGGCTGCTCTATTCCCATTGATATGACAATGGACTGTTGATAGTGAGGGGTGTTTGACCTTACATCATTTGTTATGGTTGTGCATCATATGAGTTGCTCGATTGCTCTCTGCGAGATTTGGTGTGCATCTTCATGATGGGGCAAGGAACATGTTGAGGGTATCAGAGACATACATGGGGAAGGACTGGGTGGGCAGCTGTTGATTTTCCCCATTGCAGGAAATATAGGGCAGTGGAGAGTGGTGGTGAGAAGAACCAGTGGCAACGGTGCAGAGGGAACCAGCTTCAAGATGGCAGTTATGTGAGAAATAGTTTTTGCGCTTGATGCATCAGACTTGGTGGAAAACATTTGATGAAGCCAACATGCCAGTGGCTGGCTTTACAATATCAGCTATTTTGGGCATTGTGACGAGGAACTTTTTCTTCCCACTTGACATGATTGTGGTAGTGGTTTGTGCACTTTATGTCAAGGATATCAATGAGGTTGCAGTCTACTTTTAATGTTATGGGGGCACCCAGTTTGGCATTCCAGGAGGTGCATTTTCAAGGTGGTGTTATGGGCAAACTGGATTAGCAAAATTGCTTCAATGAAGGACAAAAGGGATGTGGCTTTCCTGTGTGTGATCCACATGGGTTGCTAGTAGGATTGTACTTCCTGATTGCGTGGGCCTGTCCCTATTCTCTTCGGCCTGCTATGGGAATTGGTGGTGCCTGTGGATGAGGGAGGAAGCCCTCCTGAACTCTACTGCTATGACACGACTTGTGGCAATATTATACAGGACACAACATGACACAATAATTGTGCATACTACAGTGGGTGCATATAGCATTATGCAACTTGAGTGGTCAAAGGAGAGGAAGCATGACTTAAGCACTCCCAATGTGCGCTCCACTATGCCCTACTGGCTATGTGTGCAGCGTTGCAGTGTGCCTCACTTGGGGTGTCTGGATTCCTGTGGAAGCGTGACTTAAGCACTCAGAATGTGCACTCCACTATGCCCTACTGGCTACGTGTGCTGCGTTGTAGTGTGCCTCACCTGGGGTTCCTGGATTCCTGATGAGTATCAACAGGAAGGGTGACAATGGGTAGCCACTGTCCCCTGCAAAGGAGTACATGATTATGCTTTGCATATATTATAATTTCTTGTGTTTCTGTGTGTAGCATGGCTGCTTGTTTGTGCATGATGCTTGATATTCACCCACTAACAGGTGTTCCCAAAGGTTCCCAATCCCAGAGCCTGATATATGGGGTTATGGCAGAAGATATGTCCACTATTTGTGCATCCTGGGCAGTTGGCATTGACATGCATGATGTGTCACTTGTGATAAATGTGCTCTATGTCGCAGGGAGGGATTGCAGCACTACAGGGTTGCAGTCGATGGCTCCCAGGATCCTGGAATGTGTGCAAATGCATAGAATTACTGGCACACTCTCTGCCTTTCCTGCATTGTCCATGGCATGTGAATGTGCCTAGGCACACATGCTTGGATGCAGCGCAAGACCTGGCGGAGGAATCCTTGATTTTGTGGCCTGTGATATAACACCCACAATGACTGTGTTGTGCTGGAATGATCCTGTGGCCAGGATGTGTAGGGCTGATAGCACTTTGAAAAGAGGTGGCACACTGTGTGAGCGCATAATCTGAAAGGAACTGGCCAATCCTGCTGTAGGCTCTACCTCTCCTGTTCCCTCTCAGGCTCTCTGCACAACTCTGGCTTCTTAGTTCATCTCCAAAACTCATGACATCCTGTCCTCTCTCTCTCTTCCTCTTCCCCTCCTCCCCCTACTACCTGCTCTTCCTCTGGCCCTTCTTCAGCCACCTCTCCTCCCTCCTTCTCTGCCTTTCCCCTGTTCTCCCCAGACAAGGTTTCTTGACAAGTCTGATCTATGAAAATGTCATCAAAACAGGTTCAACCCTGTTCTTCCAAAACCATCAAGGACCACATTGACAACCAGGTGCCTGCTCTTGCACACTTCTGCAACCACTCCTTCGCCACTGGAGTCTTCCCTTCCCCCATGAAGCACTCCCTTGTGCATCCTCTTCTTAAGAAACCCTCTGCAGACCCGTCCTGTCCAGTTAACTATCGCCCAATTTCCATCACTCCTTTCCTGGGCAAACTCTTGGAAAAACTGGCCATCACCCAGCTTAATCTTCACACTGAAACAGTTGGTTGTCTTTATGAACATCAGTCTGGCTTCAGAGCTGCCAGAAGCATGGAAGCTGCTCTCCTGAACATTCATGAAGATCTGCTCTCTAACCTTGACTCCAACACCCCCTGTGTCCTCATTTTACTTGATCTCTATTCTGCCTTTGAGACAGTCAAACATGACATCCTGCTCAACCATCTATGTGATACCCTGGGTATCACCAATCAGGCCCTGGCTTGGTTGACTGATTTCCTCTCTGATCGGCCCTCCCAGGTCCAACTTGGGTCCTTCCTCTCCTCTATCTCTATCTCTACCTGTGGTGTTCCCCAGGGGTCTAACCTCTCTCCCAGGCTTTTCAACCAATACCTGGCACTTCTTGCCCACTGCATTGCTGCTCTCTGCCCCAACTTTCAGTGCTATGCAGATTGCCACCACAGATAAACACCACAGACAATCAAACTTCGGCACTCCTGCAAATGTGTTCATACTCGAAGACTCGGGTGTGCACCCTTAAGAAAAGGAATGCTGTTGCACATGCGGATATGGCATGTGTAACTGATGTCTTGAATGACATTCAAAGAAACATAAGCACTTTGTGCTCATCAATTGATAGTGTGGCAGTAGTGGTGGGCAAAAGTGTGGAAATGTACATTGAAATGCAGAAGCAAAACTCTGAATTTAGGAATGCGTTGACGCAGACAGTGCAAATGTGCAGTGCCACAGTTCAGGGCAATGCATTGTGCTTGCAAACACTAACCAATCTATTGAGAGTGCAGGAAAAGGAGTACTCCCTGTTGTCGGCCAGCATGGCTGTGCCAGTTGTGCCAGAAGCAAACACAGAAGTGGAATCATTCAGTTGACCTAGTACTTCTACCAGTAAAGAAGCGCATGAGGTTGCACTGCCAAGTCGGCCACAGAGAGTGTAGACGTAGGCATGCCAAAAAAGAGCAGTAACAGAGAACATATTGACACATGTTTTTGCAATGGTTTGTTATTTATTTAAAATAAAAAAAATGTATGATAGTTTCGGTCATAATGACCATAGTTTAGGCAGTGGAGAAGAGGTTATTGATGAGGAAAAGTACTTATGGTCAGGCTTGGTCATTCAACAAGTTCTAAGCAAAAGGCCCATTTCCTGTTGGTTCATCAAAGACAATGTACACTTTACTTAAAACAATTTAGGACGCCAATGTGCATGTTTAAACTTTTATTGAACAAACTTCCATTTGTTAACAGTTGTGAATAAACTTGCAAAGTCCATATCAGTAATGTGTGGTGTCCGATTATTGCACTTGTTGCACAGTCATACAATACATGTATATAACTATACTTATGTTTTAGCTTTGTAATGAGCACCAGCAAGCTGTGTCACACAAAGAAATTGGCAATGATATCACTACAAACTTTATGGCCATCGTCTTCATACTCGTCATTGTGGATGTGGACTACCTCCTCATCTTCCTCGTCCTCTGATATTGCATTCACTGGATCCGGCAGTTGGTGTCGAATGGCCAAATTGTGCAGCATGCAGCACAGCACAACCATTTTGCAAACGTTGTCTGGAGCAAACATGAAATCCCATCCAGACACATGCAAACTCCTGAAATGACTTTTCAGGAGTCCAACAGTCTTTTATATTGTGTTCCTTGTTCTTATATGAGCTGTATTGTACTTTTGTTCTGATGTAGTCTTTGCAATCAAGATTTGTGTCAGTAGCCACAGTTTCAAGGGGTATCCTTCATCCCTGAGCAGCAAGTTTATGTCAGCAACTTGCTACTAAGCAGAATGAATGCATCATGTGCAGATCCAGGGAAGTTTGCACAGCAATGACTGATTTGCATATCCGCACATGTCATCTGAATGTTCAGTGAGTAGTGCATTTTACGATTCTAAATATTTCCCCTGTGGGTGGTACTACGCGCACATTAGTGCAATGTATTGCCTCTACAAAGTTCGGAAAGCCAGCTAGTGCAAAAAACACATTTTACAGCAGCAATCTCGACTGCTGTGAGTGGGAAAGTAATGAGGTTGCTGATGTGCTGCAACAGTGCAGCCAGTACCACTTGCAACATTTTGCAGAAACTTGGCTGTGACATCCCTGCTGCCATTGCAACAGTGCCCTGATACAATTCACTTTCAAAAAAGTGGAGCACAGCCAGTACTTTCACAAAAGGTGGAATTGCTGTACCCTTGTTGGTGCTTCCTTCCAAGTCCCCTTTTATTAGCTCCACCACATACACAATTGCATCAGCATCTAGCCGGTACAGCTGAATGATGTGTTTGGCTGACATTTTGAACATACTGACCCTGGTGCACCTTCTTCTTTGTCTGGGAGGTGGGAGCTCAGACAGCACATTCACCACTGTTGCTTGCACCGGTTCCTCAGCATTGGCACGCTTACAACGAACTAAAATGTGCGCTACAACAGCAGTTGACATGAGTGCTGGAAATGCATGGCTCACTGCTGTTGGTTGAAGCTGCACACACTATTGGTATATGTACATCAGCCGTCCTTGTTCATGTACCACCTACACAGAAAACATAAAAAATGTAAGCACAAAACAAGGATACGTACAATAAACAGCTGCATTCCACGACAGTATCACATCAGCAAGGTCCCTGCAACCCAATTATATATGCCACTAAAGGTTGTCATGCCTGTAGGTTCACTATGCCCCGGGAATTCCCCAACTCATGTTGCATCCCAGTACTGGAGTGGAAGTGGTGCCGTTGTCAAGTTACTGGCATCTTGGAGAACGTTTATGACCCTCGTCAGTTCTGCATGAAAGATACCACTTTTAAAGTATTAAAACAAACTGTATATATGTGCACCGGGCATGTCGCAGACTGATCATATCCAAATATAACTCAAACCCAAAAACCGGTTTATACTCTCAGTAGTGTGACCCTGTGCTAAGGGCAGAACATTCCTATGCCAGCCTTTAGCGTAGCGGGAACAAATACCACCTGCAGATTTAATCTGTGCCTCATTGCATGTGTCATCAGTTCAGGCGATCTTCAATAATGATCCATGTTCAGCTTTGGCATTTCTGTTTTTATAAATTTAAACCATGGAAGGGATTTTGCCCCTGCCAGAGACAAGTCATTCACCATTGCATCTATGTCAGTGGCCAGGTCTGGTAAGGACCATATCCTTATCCAATACAAAAGGGGCTTTAATCTGGCTTCATCTTTGATCGGTTGGAGATCACATTTCAAATACATACTGACACTAGGTGAGGAACTAGATAGCATAAGTACATTTTTTCAAAATATTATTTCGACCATAGCCAGAGGTTTACCTACTATGTGGCCCCATAGCTCAGCGCCATATAGTGATGCGGCAACTGCCTGCATTTGATGTCATTATAAGGCTTGGCTAATAGAACCACTGTGATGAGTACAATGGAACCACCATATTCCACTGCAATACTTTTCAAGTGTCACTGATGCTTTGGTTACCTGCTGGTACCACAAACCATTCTCCATAAACCTGACTCCCAGGTAATTGTAAGATGAAACCTCCTCATAGGTTGAGCTAGCCAGTGTCTAAAAAAACAATATTTTCCTTTTTTCTTTGTTTAATTCAAGGCCCAAGTCACTACATTTCCTGATATACTTAGCCAGGGTGGTCTTGAGGCCCATTGGAGATATAGCCAGCAGAACACCATCACCTGCAAATAGTAGAGCTGGGTACCTGGTAGTCCCCAATTTTGTTTGGGTTCAAGGCAACGTGCCTCCAGCTGCTCAATAACCTCATTGATGTAAATGCTAAAGAGGACCCGAGCCAGCACACAGCCCTGCCTTACACCTATCTCTATAGGTATATGGTTCTTCAATTCATCCCCCAATCCCCAGCGTACCGACATTGTGTTGTTAGAATACAGATGTTGTATTGGAGTTAACAGGTTTTGGGGAAAGCCTTTATTGCCCGATACTTGCCACAGAGAGTTTCTAGGTCGGCACTCAAAAGCGGTACTTAGGTTCACAAAGACTGCACATAACCTTACTCTTTTAAGCACAATACATTTGTCCATAATTAGGCGGGGACGAACGTTTTGATCTATTGTGCTACACCTTTTCTGAAAGCCAGCTCGGAGATGACTACTAATGCCAGCTCTGTCCACCCAGCACTGCAAACGCTCTAAGATTACTTTAGCAAATATTCCATCGAGAAGGACTATGGGGCCGTAGTTTGCTGGCTCGTCCCTATACCCTTTCTTAAAGATTGACATAATTTCCACATTGCACTATGACCTTAGGATCACGCTGTACTCCAGCGCTACTTTAAATACACAACACATTAAAGTGTCCCATATTGAAAGCTCATCTTTAAATAGATCTGCTGGGATCTTGTCTGGGCCCGGTGCTTTGCCGCCTGATTGTGCTTGGCTCTCCCTTCCTACCTCCTTTTCTGATATCTCCAAGACATTTGCATATGGGTTTGCTGTGTTCGCTAGTGGTACACTTTCCACCAGCTGAACCTTCCTATACTGATTCAATTCCCCAAAATGATTATGCCATGAGGCGGAAGATATGCTACAATGCTGGGTGTTGGAGGCATGAAGATCTTTCCCTGTCACCATCTTCAAGAACAGAGAAGTATCACCACTTGAACAGGCCAGAAACAAGGCATCCCATCTACCCCGATTGTAGGCTGCCATTTTGTATATAGCAATAAGATTGTAAATCCTTTCTTTGTCGACCACTATGCCTTCCTTCAAGTAACACATTAAGTCACACCTCGCTGCTCTTCATTCCTCATCGAGCCACCCTTCCTTTGCTAGCGCCTTTTGCTTAATGTACCTAGCAGACTTGGTGAAGATTGCCTGGAGGTTTTTGATCATGACTTTATAATTGCCCAGTATGTTTTCAAGACCAAAACCCTGACTACAAATTGCTTCACTGTCACTCAATATTGTGAGATACATTATGGGTTTAAAGTTATTTCTTAACACATCACGCCATTTTACCCTGTGTTATGCCAGACCCATTACCTCTATATCAATAGATCTATGAGTGGTCAGTGAGGGTACTGCCCCCATGTGGATAAGTGAATGGAGCACATAAGTGGCTTATGGTCCCTCTCATTACGGTCAAGTGCAGACAAATTAGAAATAAGAGGCCGAGCTTCAGCATTTAGCAACATGTACTCAAATCCTGGAGGACCCTTTTGGTCCAAAAAAGTTGAACCCTGCGGGCTGCACAGCCCTATGTCTGCCATTACAAGCTCTCAGACCTAGGGTGTTCAAAATACAGGCAACATTGATAGCAAGTGAATTAATTCTTGTGGGGTAGTCGGCTATCAATAGGGGAATACCCCAAATGGATTCTTGGTCTGCTCATTGAACTTCAAGCTCTTGCAGTGGCTCATTATCAGATCTCCCATTATGAGGACACAGGTGTTGCTTTTGGCATCAGCTTCCAGGGAATTTAGTGTCTCCTGCATCAACACAAGGGGTTTATTTGGGGGAGTCCTGAATGGCCTGTTGTAGATATTAAACAAATGAGCTATTTTGTAAGGCTTGGTTGTTATTGTAAGGTGTTGCAGATCCAGGCAACCAGTAGGGTTGCCCATATTAGACCAGTCAAGGCCAGACTCCACCTATGTTACTTATACAAAACAATGAGCACGCTTTTACAGCATGAGTCCTCTTTTTTTTATATAGGGGCTTGTTGGAAAAGGACTAGATACAGAGAGAGCCAAAAAGGGGGGTTACCTTTTGATATCCTCACCGGAGGTACCACACCTGGGTCTCACACCAAACCCATGTATTCACAAAACATCAATCCTTTAACAGGTATAAAGAGATGGCAGGCTCAATTTTAGCAAAAATAACTCATATATTTATTATATTTTCTAATAAAACCGACCATTTGGTCACATTTGCAAAACTCATTGTACATAAAAAACACACATAAAAGAGACAATTGATCTATAATTTGAATCTTGTGTTGCATTCACATAATGCTTAATAATCAACAATAGTGATGTTAGTAACACATGGGTGACTTTGAAATAGCCTGATCTTATTTTGCTAAACAATCCCCAATGTGAATACATGGATTTGGTGTGAGACCCAGGTGTGTTACCTCCGGTGAGGATATCAAAAGGTAACTTGTTGGTACCCCCCTTTTTGGCTCCACCTATGTTACTACATCACCCCATGGCCTTCCCCTTGGGCCTTCCGTGGCAGTGATTGAATAGACACTGTGGGCCTCATTCCGAGTATGGAGGTAATCATGGCGCTATTTGCGCCATGACTACCTCCCATACCGTGTCCGGTTCCGACCTGGTTCAATGGGGACTTACCGGTCCATTCTGACCCTGGAGGGACTGGTAAGTCCTCATTGAAAAATCCATTCCCCGTTCCCATTTGAGCCCCCATAGGGCTCCATGGGAATGGGGAAGTAGCTAATAATGATACCGCAATTTGCGGTACCGTTGTTAGCTCTCTGATCCCTTAGCGGCTCCTGCTAAGGGCGCCTGGTAAAACCAGGTGCCCATTGCGGGACCAGCTAAGGGACCTCGGAATAGGGCACAAATGGATTACCGGCACCGATGTCCTTAACGGTGCCCGGTATCCCTTTGTGCCCACCTCGGAATGAGGCCTTATATCCCTGGATAGGAAATACCTCCCTCACCCATGTCTCCTGGAAACAAATAATGATAAAGTCATGGATGAACTCTAGCCAGCTAGGAACGTCCAAATGCTTTTTTAGACACGCCATGTTCCAGGACAGACCATTTCTGGCCAAACATGCATCACTAGTGATAGTGGCGAGGGGAATCCCGTGGGGCCCTGTCATAGGCCTTGAAACTCAATCCATGCCATCCAAACCACTTTCCCTCCCCTGGGCCCTCTTTGCTATACTTCCAGCAACTTGATAACTCTGGGCGTGTTGATAGACCGGGAATACAGCTCTCATGATAATTCTAGAGCAACCTGGGTGGGTACGAGTAGATTTCAATGGACCTCAATACATCCACCAAGGAGCCATTGGCCAATACTACCTGGATGCAATCATCAACACCCTGATGCATTGGCCTTGGGGAACACTAAATGATATCCTCTCGTAAGATTGAATTGCACCCGTTAACCTAGCGCAGCCAAAGTGTAACCTTATTGACAAAGGACCATTGGCTCTCTGAACTTTCCCTCGACCGGCGTGGTACATTACAAATATAAACACACTAGATGGAGGGTGGTGGATTTGAGTCTACAAATCTTTTGATGGCATCATTGATAGGTTTTGACCAATCACTGCCTTTGGTTAGTTGAATGTTTTGTGATGGGCCACCTCGGTCTGCATTACCGACTTGCTTCCCTTTGCCTGCCCAGCCCTTCCCGTTATTAGAGACAGTGGCATCTACTTCAGTGGCTATTAGATTGGTTACACGTATTCCCCTTATGAGAATCCCACTCGGGCTGTTCAATGTATCCCCTAACTGCTTCACTAGAGCCATCAGTGCTTGTTCACTTACTTTCAAATTCGAGACCTCCAGGGCCAACTCCACTGTGCGGGGGGGAGGGGGTCCCCTCTGTGGGGATGCCACAATATTTTTAATCAAATAACCTACAGTGGTAATCTTAGAAAAGCCCAGGCATCAGAAAAAAGAACAATGAGTCAAGCGCTTTAATGTGTTCTTTCTATTGCAAGTAGTACAAACATTGGGAGGTGCATTCCAGCGTAGGATCAAGCCATGGTTCACGGACAGAAACTACTGGTCCAACTTGAACACATGGAGTATTAGCCTTAGAGCTTTCTTCCAGACAGCATAGCTTGTGGGAATGAGGAGAGGAGATGCAGGAATCTCAGCCTTGGGCAGTGCAATGGAAGTAGCCTCACTACTGGAGATAGAAAAAATCCTGAGATGATTGAGCAGGACCAGTGCAGAGTAGTGCACAGAGGCGGGGCATGAAAATGTAGCAGAGTGCTGCTGACAAAGTCAGAGCTGGAAGGTAGTCAAAAGCGGCAGAAGGGGTAAGTGTTTCGACCACAAATGATGTCTGTTCAGTGTACTCTGAACGTGAGGCATAGATGTTTTGAACTGTGTTGCTACGTCATTGTCATATGTGGCAACAACTGGACATAAGGCTGAACATTAAATATGGTGCCATACCATTCATGTTCGACATATGATAGCAGCAACTAAATATCTTAGGCTGCACATTAATATGGTGAACATACCATGTACATGAAGCATTCAATGTCGTTGGATGGAATTGCTAAGAAATTGCACACAGCGATTGGCATATGATGAAAGCTGTTAGGCATGTGAGGATTCAGCTTCAAAGTAGTGACTCTACTATGAATGAGAGGCATTGGGCCTCTTTACAGTTTTGCTGGTCCGGTAAAATTGCCGGTATAATTGCTGGTAATTCTGCCACCAGCAATTTTACCGGACTGGCAAAACACATGTTTGCCAGTGGGGCCACTGTATTACCTCCAGCCAAGAGCTGGAGGTAAATCAGGTGCCTGTAATTCCAGCAATACCTTCAATTGAGTCCTATGTGTCTCTGTGGAATGGGGATTTACCCTCCTTTCCGCCACATGTAATATCCCTGACATCAGGCGGCGGAAACGGTAGGGGCATATTGCCGGTATCACGCCTGAATGACCAGTGAGATATCAACAAAGTTGTAATAAGGCACATTATTATCTGTGAACAGCTTTACTTGGGTGTTTGAGGCTGGGCTTGGAATTTGATGTCAGCGATTGGACATGTGAGGTTGTAAAAAAAATATGATGATGATCTTAGGCTTTATCGGAGATAACATGACAACATCTGCATTTCGAAGGCTACATTTGGCATATTACGGAGCACTGGGTTATGTGTGGCTGGATTTAACATGTATTGATTTTACCTGTGTTTGAGGTTATAATTGCCTGGCGTGTGTTAGTTCTGAAGGGTGAACTCTTGTTATATCATGATTATATTTTATATTGTTATTTTATTACACATGAGCTTAGATCAGTCTTCTCTGTTATATCTGTGATGTCACTTCATTTGATGCCACCAAGGACAAAGGTCATGTGGTGCAATTTCACTTAGATCGTTTGGACTGAAGGTCATCTGCCATCACTTCCTTTGATATCATTAGGTTATTGAGGTCACTTTTGTTACCACTGCCTTTTCGGTTAACTGACGATACTGCAGCAAGTATGTACATGGCTGTTGCATCAGCAAGAGCTTTAAGGCTTGGGTTGAATAAACCATGTATAAAAAAAGCAATGCCATATAAGAAAATGACAGTTTTCTGCATGGAGAAAAAAAGCAAGATGTTCATTTCATTTGCATACCCATGATTCATTGCTTTTTGGCTCTCATCTGGAGGTGAGCTTATAGTTATAGTGAGGTGTTGTACATGTCTCATTGGATGAAGTAGCTTATTCTACTCTCTTAACATATCATAGCAAACAGTGGTGTTATTATTTAAATCTATTATTCTGTGAAAAATGCTCAATTAAGTATAGAGGAGGAGCCAAGTGCCTCTATCAGAAGTCCCGCCCACATTTTGCTTATATTTTGGCAACTGGAAATTGCGACATGCACAAAGCCAATACTGGTACCTGTACCTATACCAAGAAAAGTCCATGAAACAAGGTATCCATTGGGAAAACCCTACATGATGTATCCGGGAAGGAATGATGGTCTTCTGAAGGAAATTCCTGGGAAGAAGTTTGAAGATGAGTTAAAGAGAAGACTGGTGACGCCACATGAAGCAGAGATGATGCACCCAGAACGGATGCCAATGAAGAAGAATGTGATGTCGTTTTATAATTGTTCAGATGCCGTACCGCAAGCATACGTAGTAAATAGACTGCAGGCGGTGCCAACAATATCAATATATATATAATATATATATATATATATTCACTAAAAAAACTTTGGGGACGTTATGGTTAAGTTGCGCTACTAAAAATCTGTCAAATTCACTAAAAAAACATTATAAACATGACATTATGGTTCAAAGTAAAACCGAAAAACCCCTGAAATTCGCCAGTTATGGTAGGCTAAGCAACCATAACTGCCCACAACACTGTGCACTGCTAACACTACAACCCAGGACATGAAAGATGGCATCCCTTCATCCCCTCACAAATCATCCCCTCAGAACCAGCCTGTATTAAACCCTAATTCCCCTCTATTTGTTTCAGTATCTGCTTCCCCCAGTATTTCTTTTGATTGATGTGTGTGTGTGTATTGGAAATTTTATTCTGTTAGTTGTAGTGGAAGGGTGTGAGGCAAAACATTTCTTTTAAAAAGAGTTCAAATGTTCGCGGACAGCGCGCCTGCTCGAGCTAGCAGTAAACAATTGAATATGGATGTTCTAACAGCAATACACCTATCCCTACCAATGGCATCCAAGATGGAACGGATCTTAGAATGCACCATCTGGTCAAGTTGTGCGTAAATGAACAGAACTGGGCGTCCTAAGGAGATTATACTTCTCCGTACTGCTCACTAACAAGATAAAAATTGTTCTTAGAACACACCAGGTGTCCGGGATGTCTGTAAATGAATAAAATGGGAGTGTCCTAAGGACACTATACCTGTCCGTACCGTCCGCAGCCAAGATGAAACTGTCCATAGAACAGGCGCGGTGGCCGGCATTTCTGTAGGCAAACAAAATGGAGGTGTCCTAAGGACACTGTATCTGGCCGTACAGTCAGCAGATCATGTACGCACATGCGCACTACACCCATAAGTACGGCGAACAGCGCGCCTATCTGTAATTGTCCATGGGCCTCATTACGCGGTAGGCGGTAAGGGTTTACCGGTACCGGTATTTTACTGGTACCGGTAAATCCTTACCGCCTTACTACGAGGTCCCTTTGCGGGTTGGGGAATTTAACACCTGCTTTTTGCAGGCGTTAAAAACCAACCCGCAAAGGGACCTGTGGAGCTAATTACGGTACCGCAATTTGCGGTACCGTAATTAGCGCCTTCCCCATTGAGCCCTCTGGGGCAAAAATGGGAATAGGGAAGGGCAATGGTGGAAGGGGGAATTACCGCCCCGCCAACCTTGGAATGGGGCGGTAATTCCCCTTTCCACCAAGGCGGTGCCGGTATTTTACCGGCATGAACCATGGCGCTAATAGCGCCATGGTTCTCCAACTACCGTGTAATGAGGCCCCATGTCACTTGTGTCGCACTTTTAATTACTTTCAGGACCTGAACACTGTCCGTTGAACACCTGCACGCATGCGCACGTCTGTTACTCTGCATTTGCTGTCCAGCGGGTATGCATTTCCTTCGCAGATGTGTTTAGGACATCATCATGTGACCGCATCCACACTGAGCATGTGGACTAATTTCCACAGTTTGTCTGCTTCCGCAACATTTCAAAAGAAATTATGTAAACATGGTAACTTATTTTACAGTATAAAATCACCATTTCACATGTCCCATACAATGGCCCTACCTTTGAATGTAGTGTTTGGAATTTTTACAACGCTTTTGAGTGATCAATAAGGTCACGAGCCGCACCCCTCCCCACATAAATGGCCACACCGCCAAGCTCATCTTCATTGTGCTTCTGGCTATAGCAGATTGAGTTATGCTGCCTTTACTGCTATAGCAAACTTTAGCTGACTAATCCTTATGGCATCCATGGCTACTGTTGCTTCATTAGCCTCAGCACTACCCCTTAACCCTCCACCGCCCCCACCTCCCCAAGGGCCTGCAGAGGAAAATACGGGTGAGGATGTAGAGAGCGAGGAAGAAGAGGAAAAAGAGAATGAGGTGGAGGAACTCCGCACTACAAGCACTCGCCGGGAGTCGTGGGTGTGGCGGGTGTTTTAGGTTTTTGAGAACGTACCAAAAGCATGTGCGAACCTGCTCAGGTGTAACCAGTGCCAGTGGAGGCTGAATTGCGGGGTACCTGGTGCGTAGAGCTTTGGTACGACAACCATGAATCGACACCTAACTTCGTTCCACAGTGCAGACATTCGCAAGGTGGTACCATGTGAAGAACGTAGTAGATTGAATTCCTCCACAGCATCCTCCATGTCCGATCCTCTCACCACGAGAGACACTCCTGTGGGGGAGCGCATCCCTCCAACTGCCTCACAAGACATTTGCGATGCTGTTGACCCTTACCTTTCGAGGGTCACAATATTGTGTATGTACTGCGATGCAGTACTCTGCAGGGGGGAGAGTTTTCGAAGTGCTTTTGAGTCTATGGTCACAGAGCACCAGAAAAACTGCGCCCTACCTAAGTAAAGGCCACCCTACATCTTTCTCTCTCCACCTGCCCTTTCTCATCCCCATGGTTGGTGTCCCTTCCTTACCCTCCTTTGCCCTCCTCTCCTAGTGTGTCGTGTGCTGAAAAGCAATAAACTGGAAAACAACAAAAATTACAAAAAAGGCTCTTTTCAGAGCCTCCTTTCTCAGTTTAACAGTAGAACTATCAAGTGACGGTTGTAGGCCCCCGTGCAAAATGTCCACGGACATTCATAGGACACACAAAATGGAGGGTGCAAGCGGAGCAAAACCAAAGCACTTTTCGCTGGGGAGTAAGTGGTGGCTCTGAAAAGAGATTTTCGGTGGTGTTTTGTGCATTTCGAAAACTATGGATTGGAAAAAACAGATTGCCAAATAGGTGACTATGAATCCAAAAAAGGTTGCAATGTATTTTGTACATTTCGAAGAAAAAGCTGATTGCCAGCATATGTGAGATTGACTCCATCTCTGCGAAACAAAATGTTTTCATTGTGGAATGAGGACATGCCAACATCTCTTAGAAAGGCACAAACAGCCTTGTAAACATTGTGCCTCACTTTCTCCATTTGTGGACCAAATGCAGAAGAACGCAGCCATTTTCGTCGTTGTGCAATACGAGAAAAAAGTATTTGGCAATTTGGAAACATGTCCATGACCTTTGCAAGTCCTTCCTTCATTGCAAATTGCAAAGAAATTCCAGAGACATGGCCTAAACTGTTTCCTCCGCAATGAATGATAATTATATCAGGATGAAGCTCTGTCTGTAAAGAAGCACAGTGAGGTACCAAGTCCAGCCACCTCATTCCACGCACGCCATGCCAGTGCACTTCCACATGAGGAAATCCAAGATCTGCAGATAGACCGCAACTTTCTGCATGCACCATCAACCAATGTATCCATGAGTCTCCCAAAATCCAGATAATCGATTTTCGAGCACACAGAGACATGGCTGTCAGGTGTCCTGTCAAGGAGAAGATGTTTGCATTAAATTTCTCCGTTCAGATCACACCCACTGAACTTTACAGACCAATCCCTACCTTCGCACATTCTCATTTACATGCGTCTCCACCCCAGAATCCCTGTTGGTAATACACGCTGTCTGTAGACTACCGCCATGTCCGCGGACACGTAGAGGAACAGAGCGTGATGACTGTACATTTAAATATTATTCCCCTTTTCCCCTTTAAGGTGGGCTCTGAAAAGAGCTGTTTTTTTTGTTTTTTGGGCAGATACCTTACAGACACCTGTTATTTTGTATATTTTTAAAATATTTTTTCTTCTTACTTTACTCCTACAATCATTACAGAAGCCTTACATTCCAAAAGAACATGGCATTTCCCAAAGAATATAACGCAACACCATCTGCTTCAAAATAAGCCGCATTACAGGGAACAATGTTCTCGTGGCTGCAGAAAAACATACCAGCTCGTAACATGAAAGCATGCATGCCGCAATTGATGTTACACCTCCCAATAGTTTGATCGGGACAGAAAATAGAACTGTTGTCCCATTTTCCTCTTGGGAGTAACCCAGAAAAAATGACCTTCGAGTTGGAAAGATGTTAATGACTGCATGCACCAACTGTTCGAAATCTTCCAACAAAGTACGTGAACTCACGTAGCCCAAATGGCAAGCACCGTAGTGCAAAAGTACCACATGGGGAGTGGTCATCCTACGCATGTCTCTACAAACATGGAGAATTGCCAGAACATTGCGATCACTCTCAGCGCGCCACACCACCTCACTCCTCTCACATCGAAATTGTGTGCCACATGCCTACTTTCAGAATAGTGCTACAAACCATGCACAAAAATATATCCAAGGACCAAAACCCTGACTCTCTCCACCTGCACCATCTTTCGACACAAAAGAACAATGTGAACATCTGATTGGCTGATGCCTACAGTCCCCTTTCCATGCTGGATTTGCTGTAGACCCCGTTTGTCACACGCCCTACCCACGGACAAGCGCTGTCTATGTGCGCACGTAACTCTTAGCAAGTCCTTCTACCCTTTCAACGTCACTCACGAATCCATTCCCTCATTGGACACAGCTAAGCAGTAACACAAACATCCGCCAATCACATGCAACATCTCTACATCTAACTCTGTCATCAAAATTTCGCACTTCAAATGTACTATTGATCACTCTGAATGCAAGTCGCATATCAGTACAAAGCGCCTACTTCAAAAACTACTGTGCAAGTGTCACGGATTTCTATGTACAGCTCCATGCATGCGCACATGCATGAATATAAAGTACAGGTATGTATATTTTAATCAGAGATCATGTGCAACCCTTATGATTTAATGTAAACAAATCAATGCCACTAAATCTGCATAGCCAATAAATACCAACGCTCCCCCTTTAAGTGCAAGACTTCCGATTTTTCATTCACAAACCGCACTGCTTCTTACTGTCTCCTTCATAACCTATACATACGTAACAACACTCCATATTTAGCGCAAAACTCGATTTTCCATTACAAAATGTCAGAATGTTTTACTGTGTACCACCTACATTAATGCTACTTCCAATCCGATCGTATGAGAAAAATAAACACTCTCGATTGCTGTGGTGACATCTCCCTCTGAGGGTCTCCCGATTTTTCAGATTCGTACTTATAATATGAAAGAAGTGCATTTTTTCCCATCTACTACAATGACCTATCACTTACAAACCTCTCTGCTATGGACAACACAGCATAACAAAAACAAGGCATTTTCTTAAACAAAAAATTGTACTCATTTGCGAATCACGTTCAACTAACCTACTTCAAATAACATACAAAGGCTTTACATAGTGTAGTGAAATGCACACATACACTCTGTTGAGATGTCAAAGGAGAATACTCGGACGAAAGATGCAAAATTAACGTGCACAGTAACATCACTGCTTTAAACACACAAAGTTACTAACTTCTTCTTTTTACAATCGCAGTGAAGACTAGTCTCCTGAAAATCAACAGCATCTACACTGCAAACGACATTCCGAAGAAACCTGGTCAATCCGCAAAAAAAAGTAAGTACAGTACTACCTTTATATTCTTACTGCTCCTCAAAGAGACTGTGTGGGTTATTTATTTAATTTGTGCACCAAAACAAACATTGATTTCTGAACCATTCTACCCACAAATCCCCATGTATTGAACAAAGAAGGACAGGCTCACAAATCCCTTTGTTTTTGGAACTCAAATAAGATACAGAAGCCTTAGAATGTTAGTACTAGAAAAGAAATAGCTGTTTAAATTTTATACCATTACATTTACTATTAATGCTTCTCCTCACCACTAGCTTACTTAGTACTCTCATCTGAAGCACACTGTAGTAGTATACAAACATAAAATTAGGTTCCCCAACTCATTATAACAGGCCAATGCACATTCACACACCACCACAAACCCCTTCCCCATCAAACTCCTGCACTCATCCACACAGCACACATACATTGTACAACAGACCAAACCATGCCTTCTTTTTTTCAACAGACCCCAAAGAATTCCTACCAAAAAGAAAGTCTGTAGAAAGGAACGGAGAAATAGAGCAAATGAAAATAAAAGTGTCCAAAGTAAGCATCCATCTGTAGCAGAGTTTGTAGAGAACGTTAGAACAAAACACCTAATACAGTCGTTTAGCGAAACAAAGGAAGCTTCAACTACCGAAACTGTACCTCCTCTATCAAAATGTGGCACGAAACACAAAACGCTTCACAAAAAATCAGCTACCAGTACTGCTAACAATGCTCCTATTAATCCTGATATAGTAACAAGAACGCATTGTAAAAAAAGTATTTTAGCAAGCAAAAGATTTTCGCCACAGAGTCCTTCAGAATCTAATAAGAAGAGGACCAAAATCATCCTCAACCCATAAAACCTACCTTAGAAAATTAATCCTACAAGCTCTCGTAGACAGTGAATCCTTCTCAAAAGGAAGTTGTTTTTATTAGTGTTAAATAGGATGAAACCACTAACAAAACTAAGTACTAAACTACAAAAGAAACTTGTCAATAAACGGAATGTGAACAAAAATAACTTCTTAAATATTTTTGGAGGTGAATGGAGTCACTCAACAACCACAGAACCATATTTTAATGAAGAAGCATACAAACATAATCAAACAAACACAATTGCCATCCATAGCAGTGGACGAGGGTATGAAAAAAATCAATAATACCATCATAGAACAAGAAACACTGCTTACAAAAGTATCCCATAAAAACTCAGAATTACCTCTCGATTCGACTGAACCAGACCTTCCAGTATACAAATGGCCATGCATGTCAATGTGTGACATTCCTAACAAATCTTTCAAATCTTTACGTCAGTTCCTCAATCAGTATGTGAAAGCTAAAGATAAAATTAAAATGAAAGTGCTGAAAAATATGGATATCTGTCCAGTGCGCAAATACACAGCACTACAAGGACATTGATTAGCCTGCATTTCAGGACCTATTTGCAAAAGCACCTTCCGTGATATCAAAAGGATATCAATACATCATTCAAATGTAAGAAATCTAGTGTATAAAATGTACTATGCTAAAAGTCCAGCTTTAGAATTAGCCAATTTAAATAACACTCTTCTGCATGGTACACCCAAATACCTACAACAAGAAATCGACCGTATCCAGAGAAAATATTTTGAAAGTGAAAGCCACTTACAAAATGCAATAGTTTTAGAACAGACTAGCAACAATTCTGAACATAGCAACCTTCTATTACACACATACAAAAAAGAAATGCTAACATTTAAAAGTGCATAAACTGAACTACCAAACCATGTGTGTGTGTGTTGCCGCAGAATGTTTTACAAAAGAAACCCAGAAAACATAGACATATCATACAAAATAGAAGACAATGGCCCTCATTACGACCCTGGTGGAGGACCATGGTGCAATTTGCACCATGGTCCATGGCGCAAAGCTGCCAACTCCGCCATGGGGGTTGGCGGACTTACCGCCCCATTCCGAGGTTGGCGGGGCGGTAAGTCCCCAATCCCCATTTACCCTTCCCCATTCCCATTTTTGCCCCATAGGGTATAATGGGAGTGGGGAAGGCGTTAATTACGCCACCGTAAATTACGGTGGCGTAATTAACAACAAGTCCCGTAGCGCCATGGATTTTTCCGCCTGCGAAAAGCAGGCAAAAAAATCACCATGGCGCTACGGGAACTCGTAGTCTGGCGGAAAGGTACGCCATGCTTTACGCCGGCGTAAAACCCTTTCCGCCAGGGTCGTAATGAGGCCCAATGAATATTCCAAATGGTTTGCATTAGCTCTCTACCTTGCAGCAGAAAACAAATACCAAATAAGTGAATCCCTAATATGTTGCAGTTACTGCACTACAAAACTGGACAACAACCAAACTCCTTCACGTGCTATCACAAATAATTTGGAATTGTTGGAAAAGGACTAGATACAGAGAGAGCCAAAAAGGGGGGTACCAACAAGTTACCTTTTGATATCCTCACCGGAGGTAACACACCTGGGTCTCACACCAAATCCATGTATTCACAAAACATCAATCTTTTAACAGGTATAAAGAGATGGCAGGCTCAATTTTAGCAAAAATAACTCATATATTTATTATATTTTCTAATAAAACAGACCATTTGGTCACATTTGCAAAACTCATTGTACATAAAAAACACAAATAAAAGAGACAATTGATCTATAATTTGAATCTTTGAAATAGCCTGATCTTATTTTGCTAAACAATCCCCAATGTGAATACATGGATTTGGTGTGAGTCCCAGGTGTGTTACCTCCGGTGAGGATATCAAAAGGTAGCTTGTTGGTACCCCCCTTTTTGGCTCCACCTATATTACTACATCACCCCATGGCCTTCCCCTTGGGCCTTCCGTGGCAGTGATTGAATAGACACTGTGGGCCTCATTCCGAGTATGGAGGTGATCATGGCGCTATTTGCGCCATGACTACCTCCCATACCGGCTCCGGTTCCGACCTGGTTCAATGGGGACTTACCGGTCCATTCTGACCCTGGAGGGACTGGTAAATCCTCTTTGAAAAATCCATTCCCCGTTCCCATTTGAGCCCCCATAGGGCTCAATGGGAATGGGGAAGTAGCTAATAATGGTACCGCAATTTGCGGTACCGTTGTTAGCTCTCTGATCCCTTAGCGGCTCCCGCTAAGGGGGCCTGCTAAAACCAGGTGCCCATTGCGGGACCAGCTAAGGGACCTCGGAATAGGGCACAAATGGATTCCCGGCACCGATGTCCTTAACGGTGCCCGGTATCCCTTTGTGCCCACCTCGGAATGATGCCTTATATCCCTGGATAGGAAATACCTCCCTCACCCATGTCTCCTGGAAACAAATAATGATAAAGTCATGGATGAACTCTAGCCAGCTTGGAACGTCCAAATGCTTTTTTAGATACGCCATGTTCCAGGACAGACCATTTCTGGCCAAACATGCATCACTAGTGATAGTGGCGACGGGAATCCCGTGGGGCCCTGTCATAGGCCTTGAAACTCAATCCATGCCATCCAAACCACTTTCCCTCCCCAGGGCCCTCTTTGCTATACTTCCAGCAACTTGATAACTCTGGGCGTGTTGATACACCGGGGATACAGCTCTCATGATAATTCTAGAGCAACCTGGGTGGGTACGAGTAGATTTCAATGGACCTCAATACATCCACCAAGGAGCCATTGGCCAATACTACCTGGATGCAATCATCAACACCCTGATGCATTGGCCTTGGGGAACACTAAATGATATCCTCTTGTATTATTGATTTGCACCCGTTAACCTAGCGCAGCCAAAGTGTAACCTTATTGACAAAGGACCATTGGCTCTCTGAACTTTCCCTCGACCGGCGTGGTACATTACAAATGTAAACACACTAGATGGAGGGTGGTGGATTTGAGTCTACAAATCTTTTGATGGCATCATTGATAGGTTTTGACCAATCACTGCCTTTGGTTAGTTGAATGTTTTGTGATGGGCCACCTCGGTCTGCATTACCGACTTGCTTCCCTTTGCCTGCCCGGCCCTTCCCGTTATTAGAGACAGTGGCATCTACTTCAGTGGCTATTAGATTGGTTACACGTATTCCCCTTATGAGAATCCCACTCGGGCTGTTCAATGTATCCCCTAACTGCTTCACTAGAGCCATCAATGCTTGTTCACTTACTTTCAAATTCGAGACCTCCAGGACCAACTCCACTGTGCGGGGTGGAGTGGGTCCCCTCTGTGGGAATGCCACAATAGTTTTAACCAAATAACCTACAGTGGTAATCTTAGAAAAGCCCAGGCATCAGAAAAAAGAACAATGAGTCAAGCGCTTTAATGTGTTCTTTCTATTGCAAGTAGTACAAACATTGGGAGGTGCATTGCAGCGTAGGATCAAGCCATGGTTCACGGACAGAAACTACTGGTCCAACTTGAACACATGGAGTATTTGCCTTAGAGCTTTCTTCCAGAGAGCAGAGCTTGTGGGAATGAGGAGAGGAGATGCAGGAATCTCAGCCTTGGGCAGTGCAATGGAAGTAGCCTCACTACTGGAGAGAGACAAAATCCTGGGATGATTGAGCAGGACCAGTGCAGAGTAGTGCACAGAGGCGGGGCATGAAAATGTAGCAGAGTGCTGCTGACAAAGTCAGAGCTGGAAGGTAGTCAAAAGCGGCAGGAGGGGTAAGTGTTTCGACCACAAATGATGTCTGTTCAGTGTACTCTGAACGTGAGGCATAGATGTTTTGAACTGTGTTGCTACGTCATTTGTGGCAAGGCGTGTCATATGTGGCAACAACTGGACATGAGGCTGAACATTAAATATGGTGCCATACCATTCATGTTCGACATATGATGGCAGCAACTAAATATCTTAGGCTGCACATTAATATGGTGAACATACCATGCACATGAAGCATTCAATGTCGTTGGATGGAATTGCTAAGAAATTGCACACAGCGATTGGCATATGATGAATGCTGTTAGGCATGTGAGGATTCAGCTTCAAAGTAGTGACTCTACTATGAATGAGAGGCATTGGGCCTCTTTACAGTTTTGCTGGTCCGGTAAAATTGCCGGTATAATTGCTGGTAATTCTGCCACCAGCAATTTTACCGGACTGGCAAAACACATGTTTGCCAGTGGGACCACTGTATTACCTCCAGCCAAGAGCTGGAGGTAAATCAGGTGCCTGTAATTCCAGCAATTCCTTCAATTGAGTCCTATGTGTCTCCGTGGAATGGGGATTTACCCCCCTTTCCGCCACATGTAATATCCCTGACATCAGGCGACGGAAACGGTAGGGGCATATTGCCGGTATCACGCCTGAATGACCAGTGAGATATCAACAAAGTTGTAATAAGGCACATTATTATCTGTGAACAGCTTTACTTGGGTGTTTGAGGCTGGGCTTGGAATTTGATGTCAGCGACTGGACATGTGAGGTTGTAAAAAAAATATGATGATGATCTTAGGCTTTATCGGAGATAACATGACAACATCTGCATTTCGAAGGCTACATTTGGCATATTACGGAGCACTGGGTTATGTGTGGCTGGATTTAACATGTATTGATTTTACCTGTGTTTGAGGTTATAATTGCCTGGCGTGTGTTAGTTCTGAAGGGTGAACTCCTGTTATATCATGATTATATTATATATTGTTATTTTATTACACATGAGCTTAGATCAGTCTTCTCTGTTATATCTGTGATGTCACTTCATTTGATGCCACCAAGGACAAAGGTCATGTGGTGCAATTTCACTTAGATCGTTTGGACTGAAGGTCATCTGCCATCACTTCCTTTGATATCATTAGGTTATTGAGGTCACTTTTGTTACCACTGCCTTTTCGGTTAACTGACGATACTGCAGCAAGTATGTACATGGCTGTTGCATCCGCAAGAGCTTTAAGGCTTGGGTTGAATAAACCATGTATAAAAAAAGCAATGCCATATAAGAAAATGACAGTTTTCTGCATGGAGAAAAAAAGCAAGATGTTCATTTCATTTGCATACCCATGATTCATTGCTTTTTGGCTCTCATCTGGAGGTGAGCTTATAGTTATAGTGAGGTGTTGTACATGTCTCATTGGATGAAGTAGCTTATTCTACTCTCTTAACATATCATAGCAAACAGTGGTGTTATTATTTAAATCTATTATTCTGTGAAAAATGCTCAATTAAGTATAGAGGAGGAGCCAAGTGCCTCTATCAGAAGTCCCGCCCACATTTTGCTTATATTTTGGCAACTGGAAATTGCGACATGCACAAAGCCAATACTGGTACCTGTACCTATACCAAGAAAAGTCCATGAAACAAGGTATCCATTGAGAAAACCCTACATGATGTATCCGGGAAGGAATGATGGTCTTCTGAAGGAAATTCCTGGGAAGAAGTGTGAAGATGAGTTAAAGAGAAGACTGGTGACGCCACATGAAGCAGAGATGATGCACCCAGAACGGATGCCAATGAAGAAGAATGTGATGTCGTTTTATAATTGTTCAGATGCCGTACCGCAAGCATACGTAGTAAATAGACTGCAGGCGGTGCCAACAATATCAATATATATATAATATATATATATATATATTCCCTAAAAAAACTTTGGGGACGTTATGGTTAAGTTGCGCTACTAAAAACCTGTCAAATTCACTAAAAAAACATTATAAACATGACATTATGGTTCAAAGTAAAACCGAAAAACCCCTGAAATTCGCCAGTTATGGTAGGCTAAGCAACCATAACTGCCCGCAACACTGTGCACTGCTAACACTACCACCCAGGACATGAAAGATGGCATGCCTTCATCCCCTCACAAATCATCCCCTCAGAACCAGCCTGTATTAAACCCTAATTCCCCTCTATTTGTTTCAGTATCTGCTTCCCCCAGTATTTCTTTTGATTGATGTGTGTGTGTGTATTGGAAATTTTCTTCTGTTAGTTGTAGTGGAAGGGTGTGAGTCAAAACATTTCTTTTAAAAAGAGTTCAAATGTTCGCGGACAGCGCGCCTGTTCGAGCTAGCTGTAAACAATTGAATATGGATGTTCTAACAGCAATACACCTATCCCTACCAATGGCATCCAAGATGGAACGGATCTTAGAATGCACCATCTGGTCAAGTTGTGCGTAAATGAACAGAACTGGGCGTCCTAAGGAGATCATACTTCTCCGTACTGCTCACAAACAAGATAAAAAATGTTCTTAGAACACACCAGGTGTCCGGGATGTCTGTAAATGAATACAATGGGAGTGTCCTAAGGACACTATACCTGTCCGTACCGTCCGCAGCCAAGATGAAACTGTCCATAGAACAGGTGCGGTGGCCGGCATGTCTGTAGGCAAACAAAATGGAGGTGTCCTAAGGACACTGTATCTGGCTGTACAGTCAGCAGATCATGTACGCACATGCGCACTACACCCATAAGTACGGCGAACAGCGCGCCTGTCCGTAACTGTCCATGGGCCTCATTACGGGGTAGGCGGTAAGGGTTTACCGGTACCGGTATTTTACTGTACCGGTAAATCCTTACCGCCTTCCTACGAGGTCCCTTTGCGGGTTGGGGAATTTAACACCTGCTTTTTGCAGGCGTTAAAAACCAACCCGCAAAGGGACCAGTGGAGCTAATTACGGTACCGCAATTTGCGGTACCGTAATTAGCGCCTTCCCCATTCCCATTGAGCCCTCTGGGGCAAAAATGGGAATAGGGAAGGGCAATGGTGGAAGGGGGAATTACCGCCCCGCCAACTTTGGAATGGGGCGGTAATACCCCTTTCCACCAAGGCGGTGCCGGTATTTTACCGGCATGAACCATGGCGCTAATAGCGCCATGGTTCTCCAACTACCGTGTAATGAGGCCCCATGTCACTTGTGTCGCACTTTTAATTACTTTCAGGACCCGAACACTGTCCGTAGAACACCTGCACGCATGCGCACGTCTGTTACTCTGCATTTGCTGTCCAGCGGGTACGCATTTCCTTCGCAGATGTGTTTAGGACATCATCATGTGACCGCATCCACGCTGAGCGTGTGGACTAATTTCCGCAGTTTGTCTGCTTCCGCAACATTTCAAAAGAAATTATGTAAACATGGTAACTTATTTTACAGTATAAAATCACCATTTCACATGTCTCATACAATGGCCCTACCTTTGAATGTAGTGTTTGGAATTTTTACAATGCTTTTGAGTGATCAATAAGGTCACGAGCCGCACCCCTCCACCCACATAAATGGCCACACCGCCGAGCTCATCTTCATTGTGCTTCTGGCTATAGCAGATTGAGTTATGCGGCCTTTACTGCTGTAGCAAACTTTAGCCGACTAATCCTTATGGCATCCATGGCTACTGTTGCTTCATTAGCCTCAGCACCACCCCCAAACCCTCCACCACCACCACCTCCCCAAGGGCCTACAGAGGAAAATACGGGTGAGGATGTAGAGAGCGAGGAAGAAGATGAAAAAGAGAATGAGGTGGAGGAACTCCGCACTACAAGCACTCGCCGGGAGTCGTGGGTGTGGCGGGTGTTTTTGGTTTTTGAGAACGTACCAAAAGCATGTGCGAACCTGCTCAGGTGTAACCAGTGCCAGTTGAGGCTGAGTTGTGGGGTACCTGGTGCGTAGAGCTTTGGTACGACAACCATGAAGCGACACCTAACTTCGTTCCACAGTGGAGACGTTCGCAAGGTGGTAACATGTGAAGAACGTAGTAGATTGAATTCCTCCACAGCATCCTCCATGTCCGATCCTCTCACCACAAGAGACACTCCTGTGGGGGAGCGCATCCCTCCAACTGCCTCACAAGACATTTGCGATGCTGTTGACCCTTACCTTTCGAGGGTCACAATATTGTGTATGTACTGCGATGCAGTACTCTGCAGGGGGGAGACTTTTCGAAGTGTTTTTTGAGCCTATGGTCACAGAGCACCAGAAAAACTGCGCCCTACCTAAGTAAAGGCCACCCTACATCTTTCTCTCTCCACCTGCCCTTTCTCATCCCCATGGTTTGTGTCCCTTCCTTACTCTCCTTTGCCCTCCTCTCCTAGTGAGTCGTGTGCTGAAAAGCAATAAACTGGAAAACAACAAAAAATACAAAAAAGGCTCTTTTCAGAGCCTCCTTTCTCAGTTTAACAGTAGAACTATCAAGTGACGGTTGTAGGCCCCCGTGCAAAATGTCCACGGACATTCATAGGACACACAAAATGGAGGGTGCAAGCGGAGCAAAACCAAAGCACTTTTCGCTGGGGAGTAAGTGGTGGCTCTGAAAAGAGATTTTCTGTGGTGTTTTGTGCATTTCGAAAACTATGGATTGGAAAAAACAGATTGCCAAATAGGTGACTATGAATCCAAAAAAGGTTGCAATGCATTTTGTACATTTCGAAGAAAAATCTGATTGCCAGCATATGTGAGATTGACTCCATCTCTGCGAAACAAAATGTTTTCATTGTGGAATGAGGACATGCCAACATCTCTTAGAAAGGTACAAACAGCCTTGTTAACATTGTGCCTCACTTTCTCCATTTGTGGACCAAATGCAGAAGAACGCAGCCATTTTCGTCGTTGTGCAATACGAGAAAAAAGTATTTGGCAATTTGGAAACATGTCCATGACCTTTGCAAGTCCTTCCTTCATTGCAAATTGCAAAGAAATTCCAGAGACATGGCCTAAACTGTTTCCTCCGCAATGAATGATAATTATATCAGGATGAAGCTCTGTCTGTAAAGAAGCACAGGGAGGTACCAAGTCCAGCAACCTCATTCCACGCACGCCATGCCAGTGCACTTCCACATGAGGAAATCCAAGATCTGCAGATAGACCGCAACTTTCTGCATGCACCATCAACCAATGTATCCATGAGTCTCCCAAAATCCAGATAATCGATTTTCGAGCACACAGAGCCATGGCTGTCAGGTGTCCTGTCAGGGAGAAGAGGTTTGCATTAAATTTCTCCGTTCAGATCACACCCACTGAACTTTACAGACCAATCCTTACCTTCGCACATTCTCATTTACATGCGTCTCCACCCCAGAATCCCTGTTGGTAATACACGCTGTCTGTAGACTACCGCCATGTCCGCGGACACGTAGAGGAACAGAGCGTGATGACTGTACATTTAAATATTATTCCCCTTTTCCCCTTTAAGGTGGGCTCTGAAAAGAGCTGTTTTTTTTTGTTTTTTGGGCAGATGGCTTACAGACACCTGTTATTTTGTATATTTTTTAAATATTTTTTCTTCTTACTTTACTCCTACAATCATTACAGAAGCCTTACATTCCAAAAGAACATGACATTTCCCAAAGAATATAACGCAACACCATCTGCTTCAAAATAAGCCGCATTACAGGGAACAATGTTCTCGTGGCTGCAGAAAAACATACCAGCTCGTAACATGAAAGCATGCATGCCGCAATTGATGTTACACCTCCCAATAGTTTGATCAGGACAGAAAATAGAACTGTTGTCCCATTTTCCTCTAGGGAGTAACCCAGAAAAAATGACTTTCGCAGTTGGAAAGATGTTAATGACTGCATGCACCAACTGTTCCAAATCTTCCAACAAAGTACGTGAACTCACGTAGCCCAAATGGCAAGCACCATAGTGCAAAAGTACCACATGGGGAGTGGTCATCCTACGCATGTCTCTGCAAACATGGAGAATTGCCACAACATTGCGATCACTCTCAGCGTGCCACACCACCTCACTCCTCTCACATCGAAATTGTGTGCCACATGCCTACTTTCAGAATAGTGCTATAAACCATGCACAAAAATATATCAGACCAAAACCCTGACTCTCTCCACCTTTGCCATCTTCAGTATATGCACCATCTTTTGACACAAAAGAACAATGTGAACATCTGATTGGCTGATGCCTGCAGTCCCCTTTCCATGCTGGATTTGCTGTAGACCCCGTTTGTCACACGCCCTACCCGCGGACAAGCGCTGTCTATGTGCGCACGTAACTCTTAGCAAGTCCTTCTACCCTTTCGACGTCACTCACGAATCCATTCCCTCATTGGACACAGCTAAGCAGTCACACAAACATCCGCCAATCACATGCAACATCTCTACATCTAACTCTGTCATCAAAATTTCGCACTTCAAATGTACTATTGATCACTCTGAATGCAAGTCGCATATCAGTACAAAGCGCCTACTTCAAAAACTACTGTGCAAGTGTCACGGATTTCTATGTACAGCTCCATGCATGCGCACATGCATGAATATAAAGTACAGGTATGTATATTTTAATCAGAGATCATGTGCAACCCTTATGATTTAATGTAAAAAAATGAATGCCACTAAATCTGCATAGCCAATAAATACCAACGCTCCCCCTTTAAGTGCAAGACTTCCGATTTTTCATTCACAAACCGCACTGCTTCTTACTGTCTCCTGCATAACCTATACATACGTAACAACACTCCATATTTAGCGCAAAACTCGATTTTCCATTACAAAATGTCAGAATGTTTTACTGTGTACCACCTACATTAATGCTACTTCCAATCCGATCGTATGAGAAAAATAAACACTCTCGATTGCTGTGGTGACATCTCCCTCTGAGGGTCTCCCGATTTTTCAGATTTGTACTTATAATATGAAAGAAGTGCATTTTTTCCCATCTACTACAATGACCTATCACTTACAAACCTCTCTGCTATGGACAACACAGCATAACAAAAACAAGGCATTTTCTTAAACAAAAAATTGTACTCATTTGCGAATCACGTTCAACTAACCTACTTCAAATAACATACAAAGGCTTTACATAGTGTAGTGAAATGCACACATACACTCTGTTGAGATGTCAAAGGAGAATACTCGGACGAAAGATGCAAAATTAACGTGCACAGTAACATCACTGCTTTAAACACACAAAGTTACTAACTTCTTCTTTTTACAATCGCAGTGAAGACTAGTCTCCTGAAAATCAACAGCATCTACACTGCAAACGACATTCCGAAGAAACCTGGTCAATCCGCAAAAAAAAGTAAGTACAGTACTACCTTTATATTCTTACTGCTCCTCAAAGAGACTGTGTGGGTTATTTATTTAATTTGTGCACCAAAACAAACATTGATTTCTGAACCATTCTACCCACAAATCCCCATTAATTGAACAAAGAATGACAGGCTCACAAATCCCTTTGTTTTTGGAAATCAAATAAGATACAGAAGCCTTAGAATGTTAGTACTAGAAAAGAAATAGCTGTTTAAATTTTATACCATTACATTTACTATTAATGCTTCTCCTCACCACTAGCTTACTTTGTACTCTCATCTGAAGCACACTGTAGTAGTATACAAACAGATAATAGGTTCGCCAACTCATTATAACAGGCCAATACACATTCACACACCACCACAAACAGCTCATGCACTCATCCACTCAGCACACATACATTGTACAACAGACCAAACCATGCCTTCTTTTTTTCAACAGACCCCAAAGAATTCCTACCAAAAAGAAAGTCTGTAGAAAGGAACGGAGAAATAGAGCAAATGAAAATAAAAGTGTCCAAAGTAAGCATCCATCTGTAGCAGAGTTTGTAGAGAACGTTATAACAAAACACCTAATGCAGTCGTTTAGCGAAACAAAGGAAGCTTCAACTACCGAAACTGTACCTCCTCTATCAAAATGTGGCACGAAACACAAAACGAAACACAAAACGCTTCACAAAAAATCAGCTACCAGTACTGCTAACAATGCTCCTATTAATCCTGATATAGTAACAAGAACGCATTGTAAAAAAAGTATTTTAGCAAAAAATTTTCGCCACAGAGTCCTTCAGAATCTAATAAGAAGAGGACCAAAATCATCCTCAACCCATAAAACCTACCTTAGAAAATTAATCCTACAAGCTCGCGTAGACAGTGAATCCTTCTCAAAAGGAAGTTGTTTACATTAGTGTTAATTAGGATGAAACCACTAACAAAACTAAGTACTAAACTACAAAAGAAACTTGTCAATAAACGGAATGTGAACAAAAATAACTTCTTAAATATTTGTGGAGGTGAATGGAGTCACACAACAACCACAGAACCATATTTTAATGAAGAAGCATACAAACATAATCAAACAAACACAATTGCCATCCATAGCAGTGGACGAGGGTATGAAAAAAATCAATAATACCATCATAGAACAAGAAACACTGCTTACAAAAGTATCCCATAAAAACTCAGAATTACCTCTCGATTCGACTGAACCAGACCTTCCAGTATACAAATGGCCATGCATGTCAATGTGTGACATTCCTAACAAATCTTTCAAATCTTTACGTCAGTTCCTCAATCAGTATGTGAAAGCTAAAGACAAAATTAAAATGAAAGTGCTGAAAAATAAGGATATCTGTCCAGTGCGCAAATACACAGGACTACAAGGACATTGATTAGCCTGCATTTCAGGACCTATTTGCAAAAGCACCTTCCGTGATATCAAAAGGATATCAATACATCATTCAAATGTAAGAAATCTAGTGTATAAAATGTACTATGCTAAAAGTCCAGCTTTAGAATTAGCCAATTTAAATAACACTCTTCTGCATGGTACACCCAAATACCTACAACAAGAAATCGACCGTATCCAGAGAAAATATTTTGAAAGTGAAAGCCACTTACAAAATGCAATAGTTTTAGAACAGACTAGCAACAATTCTGAACATAGCAACCTTCTATTACACACATACAAAAAAGAAATGCTAACATTTAAAAGTGCATAAACTGAACTACCAAACCATGTGTGTGTGTGTTGCCGCAGAATGTTTTACAAAAGAAACACAGAAAACATAGACATATCATACAAAATAGAAGACAATGAATATTCCAAATGGTTTGAATTAGCTCTCTACCTTGCAGCAGAAAACAAATACCAAATAAGTGAATCCCTAATATGTTGCAGGTACTGCACTACAAAACTGGACAACAACCAAACCCCTTCACGTGCTATCACAAATAATTTGGAATTGTTCCCACTACCAAAACTTCTGCAACAACTCAATTTATATGAGAACATCATAATTCATACAGTTCACCCCATTTCAAGCAATTATACACCTTCAACAAAAAACAGCAACATTACCTCCCTCTGAATTGCTGAAAGGCATTTGTTGCAAAGTAGTTTACTTGCCATTTGATCTAACAGAAAATGTACACACTCTAGGAGTGCAACGTCCAATACAGCATCCTTTAATTGTCTTGGTAAATGGTGTACCAACAAAAGACAAAAAAAAAGGCAACAACTGGTGGACTTACATAAAGTTAGACAAGCCTTGCAATATCTGAAAGACAATAACGAATACTACAAAGAAATAAATATTGAAGAAAGCTTAAGGGAACTAACTTAAATAATTCAAGAGTCACCAGAAACTGGTCAATTTGAACTTCTGGATCCTGCTGCAGTATCCACTCTTTTGGACCATTACACAATTCATCCATTGCATTCCAATGAATGCATAGATGATGCACTAGAAACTTACCAAATGTACCAATGAGCATATGGGAAAAAGTATAGAAGCACGTGTTTATCCACTGCTATTTCCTACTGTCAATGGTTGAAGATATTATGATAGACCCACTCAGATTACGGCATCAGAATACTGCTCATTACGAATGTATTTGCAAGAGCCCAGATTTAGACAAAATGTGGAATACATATTCCACCTACTCTTTGAAAGTGAACTAGCAACCCTATGTTACGGAGTTGCACAGATTTTGAAAAATGGAACCCACTTTCAAAATATGTCAGCTACACAATTAATACAAAAAGTAGAAGAAAAAGATGAGGTTTTACAATCAAGTATAACAAATCTGTTTGGAAACATGTGTGGTACAAAAGAATACTGGTTCCGACGGCACAGAGACGTACGGAGTATGATCAGAAACCTTGGACCACCAACTTGGTTTGTTACACTAAGTTGGGCAGAATATGCATGGGAAGATTTAAATGAGTTCCTACGCATATCAAACAACAACAAAAACAAACATAGATATATTACCACCTGGAGAACTTTGCTCTCTAGATCCAGTTAATGTGTCAAGATATTTCCATCATCGTTTCATTGCTATGCTACACTTTATTTGTAATGAAACTGTTCCTCCCCTCGGAGAAGTGCAACACTTCTTTTGGAGAAAAGAATACCAAGCGAGAGGAGCACCACATATTCACATGCTTTTATGGATCAAATGTGCACCTAAATTTGGTCACGACAGTGATGCCACTGTTTTGCAGTTCATCCAAAAATATGTCACTTGTGAAATCCCTTCACAACGGACACATAGTGACCTGCATGGACAGATTTTACAATTTCAAATACACAAATGTGCCAAATATTGTCATCGCAAATACAAAAGCAAAGGGAAATACTACACCAAATGCTGCTTTGGTTTCCCTAGACCATTTACAGAAACAGTTGAAGTGAACAACTTCATGTCTTCAGTTCGACATAGTGTTAAATGTAAATACCTAAGAACACGTGTTACATAAAAAGAACAGAAGAATCAAAATATATGAATGATTACAATACAATCATTGCCCTATTATGGAATGCAAACATAGATGTGCAATACATCGCAGACAATTCCACTGCAGTTGCATGATGTGTTACAGCCTGCTTAACAAAAGCAGAAAAAACAGAGCTTCAAGACCTCTGGAATGACCTATCATCAGACACAACAGTATCTCAGAAATTGTACAGCCTAGGCATAAAAATGCTCTCTCATAGAGAATGTGGCGCTTATGAAGTGGTAGATGGTTTAACCAGGACTGCTTTGTATGGAAAATCAGACACCATAGTATGGCTAAGTCTTGGTCCTGCTAAATCTAGGAACAGAATTCTAAAATCATATGAGGACATAGAAACAATTGCCAGAAATGATCCCAACAGCCAAGACATTTAAAAAAACAATGTACTGGACACATACTATCCGAACAGGAGTAGCACTGTGGAAAGCATATGTCTATACCACACAGGTCAAAACTTTGCATACAAAAATAATATAAAACCCAATGAAAGCAAAGGTAGATATAGAGTGACAGATTGTGAAGGCAGCTTAGTGAAACTTTCCAAACAAAGCTTAATTAATTATGTCAAATTGTCATTAAAAACTCCTCAACAGGAGGCCACAGGGGGCGCGCAAGTGATGGCAGCCTGAGCGATGCTCTCCCGCCGACTCGGGCCGTTGAAGGGGATTGAGCCCCCCCGGATCCTCCTGGTGGCAACGCAGTGTCGGATCGGTTGCCGGACCCCCCCGAGCCTCCTTTGCGCGAAAGAGCAGACTTCGGGGGCAACGGGAAGCCGGAGAATGGGCTTCACGGCCCAAGGTGACGGAGCGAAGGGAGGGCCTGGAAGGGCGATCCCCGTGGCCGCGGACCCGCGAGCATGGGCGTTGCCCGGCAGGGCGGGGCACTCTCATCGGAGTGGTGGGCCCACGCAGAGAGCCCTCCGCCCGCCACCACGGGAAGACACGGAGACCTGGGACATCGGTCCCAAAGCAGGACAAGGACGCACCTCCGGGCGGGCCCGTGAGCAGACAGAAGCACCGCGGACGCGGGGCTACCGTAGCGGTAGGGCCTGGGCGCGTGTCCCACAAACCCCCCCGGTGAGGAGAACTCCTGGTGCCGGGACGAGCCTGGGGTGGACCCCGCCGCCCAGTGGAGGGGAATCCAGAGCAGCCCAGTGACGGCAACCCCCGTACCTGGCCCGGAGCAGCGTGGCAAGGCCTGTGCCCAGGGAGGAGACAGACGACAGCGACAAAGGTCGAAGACCCGGAGGGCTTACACCCCACGACCCTTCCTCCCGAGAAACCGGGGAGCAACGCCGCCAAGCCAACAGAATCAATTGGCGCTCACATCTTGCAGGTGGAGGCCCCTGCGTTAGTTCGCAGGGCGTGTGCCCACCTGCAGTCTCCCAGGATTTAACAGGACAAGGAGATAGACCCGGGTGTGAGGCAAGCAGATACGTTAAATGCCTGTATGAACTGGCGGGAGACCCTGCAAACCTTTCGCTATGAGGGGGCTGGTGACAACAACGAGGACCCTATAAACCACGGAAGCAGGGCCCATTCAGAAGCCCCAACGCATTCCTCAGCAGCCATGGAGAGGGGATTTGTAACCATACTCCAGGAGATCCGGGATATGCGATCAGACATTGCACAGAAACTGGAAAAAATGGACAACAGGGTGGACAAGGTGGAGGACAGACTCTTGCAGGTGGAGACCAATCAGTCGAACTCAGCTACGCAGGAAGTGCTAATGGATATGCGGCTGGCGGCCCTGGAAAAGAGGGACGAGGAAAGGGCCAGACAAATGGACGACTACGTAAATAGGGAAAGGATGAACAATCCTTTTGTGGTCCCCGAGGTGGAGGGGGAAACGGAGAGAGACATAATCTGTGTGGTGCGAGACATAATCACCCTCCTTTTTGCTGAAGAGATGACCACGGAGCTGACATTTGATCGTGTGCACAGAGGAGGCGGAAGGGCGGGGGGTCCCTGTTCGATCCTCGCGCGATTTCACTATTATACAGATAAGGCAAAGGTTTTGGAGGAGGAAAGGAAAGCGGGGGTGATTTCCTACAACAAAGCAGAGATCTCAATATTTCAAGACCTCTCCGCCTACACCTTGGCGAAGCGGAGAATGTACCGCCCCCTCACGCAACTGTTGAAGGATAAAGGGGTACGCTACAGATGGGGGTACCCATTCTCCTTGACCTTCGAATACATGGGCCAACGGACGTCGTTAACTACAGAAGAGGACATAAAAGGGGCCATTCAGGATTATGCGATGGAGCCTACCCCCAGAAGAGGGCCGGTGGGCCCAGCTGCAATCGGAGAGAGGGCCTCGGACCGTCCTGGGTCCAGGAGGAGGAAAACTGGCTCGAGAAAATACAGGAAGCTAAATACCCCACAGTCTGTGAGGGAGGGGGAGCGCAAAGACTCAGAGGACTGTGGATCGGGGTGACTCGTCCACTTGAGTGGCGGGATCCGATGCAATGATGGGGCGGATGAATAAAGATTCCCCCAGAGCGGCAAGTAAGATGGGGGCGATGGCGGGGAAGAAACAGAGGGGGCAGGGGGGCTCATAACAAAGAGCTTGGACACGAGTGCCCGACCAGGAAGGGCAGTCTGGTGGTTCGGCATAATGCCAGGAATGGCGGAACTAATTGGCTGGACGCCGGGGAGGGGGGGGGTGAAGAAGTTAGTTGGGGGTTTATTGTTGGGGAAGGGGTTTGGGGAAGAGTTGGGGGAAGGTCCAAATAATGTCCAAACAGTGAGACTAAGGGAGCGAAAAGGGAACAGTGATGCTAAGCAGGTGCCCAAAAGATCTGGTGACCTAGAGTATGGCTGATTGCCAACCGGCCCTGGGAGTGGGCACCCTGAATGTGCGGGGTTTGAACACCCCTACCAAGAGGTCCCTGGTTTGCTGAGAATTCAGGAGGGCAAAGTTAGACCTGCTGTTTTTGCAAGAGACACACTGGGCGCCGGGGAAGAAACCCAAAATGAGAGGGTGGGGCATAGGGGAGGTTTTCCATGCATCCCACAAGGGGAAGAAAAGAGGGGTGGCTCTCCTGGTCACCAGGGGTGTCCGCTTCACTAGCGAAGCCACCCTGCAGGACCCCGAGGGCCATTTTCTATTGGTGAGGGGCACCTTACAAGGATCCCCCCTGACCCTGGCAGTGGTGTATGGTCCAAATGATGGCCAGGCCCAATTCTGGGAGGTAAAGGAGAAGCTTAAGCTATTTTTACGGGGCATGTTGGTGGAAGGGGGATTTCAATATGGTGCTGGACCCATCTTTGGATAGGAAGCGAGTGGGCCCCTAGACCCCCACCCCCGCGGATGAGTCCACGGCTCGAACCTTCCAGAGGGTAAATGAAGAGCTGGGCCTGGTAGACTCAATTCCGTCCTCCAGAACAGGAATCCCCTCTTTTACATATTACTCAGCCATCCATGCCTCGTTTTCAAGGATAGATTATATTTTGGTGGACGAAGCCCTTCACCCGTATGTTGCAGGCTACAGGGTCGATCCCGTACCCTGGTCGGACCATGACATGGTGGGGGTCACAATATCAGGGGGATGGCGTAAAGAACGCAGAGGCCGTTGGAAATGCAACGATGCCTTATTAAAGGACGAGGTTCACGCCCAAGAGATTGCTGACGCCATAACAGAATTCTTTGAGCTAAACGACAATGGGGAAGTGGGCACACACACGCTTTGGGACGCCTTTAAAGCAACTCTACGGGGTGTTCTTATCCAAAAGGGTGCATTGGTAAAAAGGAAGAGAGAGGCACAGGAGAAGACCCTGCGGGAAAAAATCACCCGACTCCAGCCGGGGGGCTCCCCGGACCGGGAGCCGGAGCGCAACTGTGTGGCCCCCCTGGAGGATTACAGGCTCCAGCTAAAGGACTTACTTCTCCACAAAACGGAGAGAAGTCTTCAGATGGCCAAGCAAAAGTATTACGAAAAAGGGGACAAAGCAGACAGGATCCTGGCCTGGAAGCTGAGGGAGGTCCAGAGGAGCAGAATGGTGAGGGAAGTGAGGGACGCTCAGGGAACCCTGAGTTGCGAGTCTTCCCATATTGGAGAGGCCTTTCGCCGATATTATGAGACCCTGTATGCATCCGAATACGATGGTGGAACTGCACCGATAGAAGATTTTTTGAACTCAATACAACTCCCTGCTTTGTCTAGGGAGATGTCTGAGGGTCTGGAGGGGCTAGTAACCGAGGAAGAGGTGGACAAGGCGATAGGTGGGATGAAAGTGGAACCTCCCCCAGGGATGACGGGTTTTCCGTTTACTTTTACAAAATATTCCGGTCCTCCATAATCCCCTACTTGGTGAGGGTTTTCAACTCCGTGCTAGAGGGGGAAGCTCTCCCCGAATCCATGATGGGGGCTATCATCTCGGTGTTACCTAAGGATGGGAGAGACCCCACAGAGTGTGCATTTTACCGCCCCATATCATTGCTAAATATCGACGTTAAGATTGTGGCCAAGGTGGTGGGGAGGCGGATGGAGGGAATACTGCCGAAGTTAGTCCATGGGGATCAGGTGGGCTTCATCAGGGGGAGGCAGGGTTCGGATAACATACGTAAAACCATAGATCTATTCCACTTCGCGCAATTGTCGGAGCTTAACGCAAGTGTCCTCTCCTTAGACTTGGAGAAAGCGTTCGACAAGGTCGAATGGCGGTATATGGATCTCCTCCTGAGGAGGATGGGTTTTGGGGCCCACATTATGAGCTGGGTATCGGCCCTTTACAGAGCTCCCACGGCAAGGGTCCAAGTGAATGGGGAGTTGACCGATGCCTTCCCCCTCTCTCGAGGGACAAGAGAGGGGTGCCCCCTCTCCCCTCTGATATACGTCCTCACGATAGAGGCCTTGGCTATAGCGATCAGATCACATCCAGGAATTAAGGGGATCAACAGGGGGGAGGTGGAATTTAAATTTATTTGCAGATGACATTCTGGTCTACCTGATAGACCCTAGCTCCTCTCTCCCCCCTCTGCTGGGCCTGGTGACTGAGTTTGGATTCTTCTCGGGCCTGAAATTTAATACCTCGAAATTGGCCCTGCTCCCTATGAGACCGCGGGACCCGGTGCTAGACCCCCTAGACAGGCTCCACGGGATTGAAATAGGGAAGGCTGAAATACGATACCTGGGGGTTCTCCTCACACGGGATATAACTAAACTGGCCACTGCGAACTATGACCCCATAATAACAGGGATCACATCAGATCTCAGGAGGTGGGGGAGGATGATCCTCTCTTTGTATGGCAGGATGACGGCGGTTAAAATGAACAAACTTCCACGACTCTAATACCTTTTTACAGCCCTTCCGACCAACATCCCAGAGCAGGCTTTCAGGGTTCTGCAGAACGCTACCCAGGACTTCATATGGCAGGGGAAAATCCCGAGGACCAGGAAGACCACGCTGTCGCTGCCAAGGGAGGAGGGAGGATTTGGGTTGCCGGACTTCCACCTGTACTTCCGTGCTGCCCAGCTGCGGGTACTCTTGGAACACATGAAGGAAGGAATGGGGACGTACTGGTCGTACCTTGAGGATATGGACACCCACCCCCTGAAGGTCAGCGACCTTTTGTGGGCTCCACGAAGAACAATCCCGAGTCATTTGAAAACTCACCCGACCTTTGGGGTTCTCTGGGACATTTGGAAGGAAGGGCCTCAGACAGCGCACCTCACTACATGGCCGTCCCCGATGACCTCCCTCTGGGGCCACCCCCTCAACCTGGGTAGTAAAGGGTTTAGGTCCTCCCAAGCCTGGTCGGATAAGGGATTGGAGTGGGTGGGGCAGATGTTCAGGGATCCCTATCCATCTTTGAGTACCTCTGCCTAAAGGGCATTCTATGTGACCATTTATGGAAGGGGGCGGTATCTTGCATGTATAAAATCCTCAACACGTACAACCTCCAAGGAAGGAGAAACTTTCGTAAGTTCTGGAATGATCTGGTGGGAGAGGAGATTTCAGAGGACTCCTGGTCCAGAATATTCAAAATTGCCTTCCACAGGAATCTATTCACCGCCGATATGGAGCACAATTTCAAGGTACTGCAAGGGTGGCATAGGGACCCAGTGAAATTATCTAAGATGTTACCGGCGGTGTCCCTGTTGTGCCCGAGGGGATGTGGTCAAGTAGGCTCCAGGAGCCATATGTGGTGGCACTGTCCAAAGGCTCAAGTGTACTGGGGGTCAGTGAGGGATTGGATGGCGGAAGTGATAGAGGAACTCTTACCTCTAAATCCCCTGACGATGCTACTGGGCCTCCCCCCGGAGGAAACAGAAGTACACTGATACCCAAGGATGTGGGAGAAAATGTTGCGGGCGGGTAGAGTAGCCCTTGCACAAAAATGGAAAAGCCTGGAGCTCCCTTCCAAGGAAGATTGGATGAAGAAGGTAAAAAACATGTTTGTGATGGACAAACTGACTGCTATGCTGAACAATGACACTGGCTCGTTCCTCACGAACTGATTTGGATACAACAATCCTGGGAATGGGAGGTCCATTGAATCCTGGAGGGGGAACTCAGACTCAACGGGGCGAATCAGACCGAGAGTCGTGCTACAAAGGACAGGGATGCTCGGTACCCGGGGCAAGGCGGCTTCAGGCCTATAGGAGTTACGGGCACTACCTGCATCACATTCGTAGAGAGGGAGAGGACGTTAAGAGTCTCCTGGATCAACAGACTTGGTTTGGACACAGGGTTGGGGGGGTGGGCACAGGTTGGGGTGGTGGGGTATGGGGGTGGAGGGGTTAGAGAACGTTTAAATACTGTTTTGTAAACCTGAATAAAAATGGAAGTTTAAAAAAAACTCCTCAACAGAAAGAATTATATTACATGTCTCTGCTACAACTTTTTAAACCATGGAGAAAAGAGGAAGAAATACTAGATAACTATGACTGCTTTGAAGATGCTTTCAAAGCAAATGAAAGCGCTATCACGATGTGAACTTTACGCAATACAAAACAATGTTGCACAATGAAGAGCAACACAAAGAAGAACTTCAGGCCCAACTAGATAAGGATACTTCCGACAGTAGTCAACCTTCCGTAACAGGAAGCCAAGAACCACTAGGACATCCACTGATAGCAAATGAGGCAGAATTAGCTATGACCGAAGTGGAAAACACCATGGGGTTAATTCATAGAATTCAGTGCACAAGTGGCGCACGCGGCTGGCGCACAGTGTGCGCGTGCGAATCCCTGCACCAGCCGCGTGCGCTAAAATACATTTCCGCGCACAGCGTATTCATGGATTCCAGCCACCAAAACCTGCCGTGGCGCACAGTGGTGCAGCGAGCCTGAAGCAGCGCCAGTTACGCCCCCAAGAACGCCCCTTGCGCAGGGAAAAGCCATCAAAATCCCCAATCCAGCGCAAAGGGCTGCGCTAACCCTATACCAGCACAGCAAGCGGGGTATGTGTATCACTGGGGTGTGCGGGAAGTTTCTCACGTGATTTCAGCTGGGTACGTGTATTACTGGGGTGCGCGGGAAGTTTCAGAAACGATTGGCCCTGTGCGAGTGGGGTACGTGTATTACTGGGGTGCACGGGAAGTTTCACACGCGATTTCAGCTGGGTACGTGTATTCCAGGGGTGCGCGGGAAGTTCCACACGCGAATGTCCTGGGTACGTGTATTTCGGGGTGCGCGGGAAGTTACACACGCAAATTCAGCAGGGTATGTGTATTTCAGGGATGCGCGGGAAATTCCACACGCGATTCCATCAGGGTACGTGTATATCAGGGGTGCGCGGGAAGTTCCACACGCGATTCCATCAGGGTACGTGTATTTCAGGGGTGCAAGGGAAGTTCCACACGCGATTGGCCCAGTGCGAGCGGGGTACGTGTATTACTGGGGTGCGCGGGAAGTTTCACACGCGATTTCAGCTGGGTACGTGTATTTCAGGGGTGCGCGGGAAATTCCACACGCGAATGTCCTGGGTATGTGTACTTCAGGGTGTGCGGGAAGTTACACATACGAATTCAGCAGGGTACGTGTATTTCAGGCATGCGCGGGAAGTTCCACACGCGATTCCATCAGGGTACGTGTATATCAGGGGTGCGCGGGAAGTTGCACACGCGAATGTCCTGTGTACCTTTATTTCGGGGTGTGCGGGAAGTTTCACACGCGATTTCAGCAGGGTACGTGTATTTCAGGGGTTCCGTGGAGTACTACACGTGAATTGGCCGTGTGGGTCCTCCCAGGTGTTCGCTCTACAACCTCCACGGCCCCTGCAGGCAGCCCACACCACGGGGGACTACCCGGCACCCCTGCTCATGTATCGCAGGCAGCCCATCCACCATGGGCATGCCCCCCAGCCAAGCCACATGTCACCTTGCACTACTGATCAACAATGCATGTCTCCCAGCACCCCTACCCCCCAGCAGTGCAGGGCACCCTCCACCAGGCCCCCACTCCTGTCTTCCTGCACCCCCACCCCCCACCAGTCAGGGACACCCTCCACCAGGCCCCCACTCCTGCCTCCCTGCACCCCCACCCCCCACCAGTCAGGGGCAACCTCCACCAGGCCCCCACTCCTGTCTCCCTGCACCCCCACCCCCCACCAGTCAGGGGCACCCTCCACCAGGCCCCCACTCCTGTCTCCCAGCACCCCCACCCCCCACCAGTCAGGGGCACCCTCCACCAGGCCCCCACTCCTGTCTCCCAGCACCCCCAACCCCCACCAGTCAGGGGCACCCTCCACCAGGCCCCCACACATGTCTCCCAGCACCCCCACCCCCCAGCATTGCGAGGCACCTGCCAGCAGGCCCCCACTCCTGTCTCCCTGCACCCCCACCCCCCACCAGTCAGGGGCATCCTCCACCAGGCCCCCACACATGTCTCCCAGCACCCCCACCCCCCACCAGTCAGGGGCACCCTCCACCAGGCCCCCACTCCTGTCTCCCTGCACCCCCACCCCCCACCAGTCAGGGGCACCCTCCACCAGGCCCCCACTCCTGTCTCCCAGCACCCCCACCCCCCACCAGTCAGGGGCACCCTCCACCAGGCCCCCACTCCTGTCTCCCTGCACCCCCACCCCCCACCAGTCAGGGGCACCCTCCACCAGGCCCCCACTCCTGTCTCCCAGCACCCCCCACCCCCACCAGTCAGGGGTACCCTCCACCAGGCCCCTACTCCTGTCTCCCTGCACCCCCACCCCCCACCAGTCAAGGGCACCCTCCACCAGGCCCCCACATGTCTCCCAGCACCTCCACCCCCCAGCATTGCGAGGCACCTGCCAGCAGGCCCCCACTCCTGTCTCCCTGCACCCCCACCCCTCACCAGTCAGGGGCACCCTCCACCAGGCCCCCACACATGTCTCCCAGCACCCCCACCCCCCAGCATTGCGAGGCACCTGCCAGCAGGCCCCCACTCATGTCCCACTCATGTCCCCCTGCACCCCCACGCCCCAGCATTGCGAGACACCTGCCAGCAGGCCCCCACTCATGTCCCACTCATGTCCCCCTGCACCCCCACCCCCAGCATTGCGAGGCACCTGCCAGCAGGCCCTCACACATGTCTCCCAGCACCCCCACCCCCCAGCATTGCGAGGCACCTGCCAGCAGGCCCCCACTCTTGTTGCCCTGCACCCCCACCCCCCACCAGTCAGGGGCACCCTCCACCAGGCCCCCACTCCTGTCTCCCAGCACCCCCACCCCCCACCAGTCAGGGGCACCCTCCACCAGGCCCCCACTCCTGTCTCCCTGCACCCCCACCCCCCACCAGTCAGGGGCACCCTCCACCAGGCCCCCACTCCTGTCTCCCAGCACCCCCCACCCCCACCAGTCAGGGGTACCCTCCACCAGGCCCCTACTCCTGTCTCCCTGCACCCCCACCCCCCACCAGTCAAGGGCACTCTCCACCAGGCCCCCACATGTCTCCCAGCACCTCCACCCCCCAGCATTGCGAGGCACCTGCCAGCAGGCCCCCACTCCTGTCTCCCTGCACCCCCACCCCCCACCAGTCAGGGGCACCCTCCACCAGGCCCCCACACATGTCTCCCAGCACCCCCACCCCCCAGCATTGCGAGGCACCTGCCAGCAGGCCCCCACTCATGTCCCACTCATGTCCCCCTGCACCCCCACGCCCCAGCATTGCGAGACACCTGCCAGCAGGCCCCCACTCATGTCCCACTCATGTCCCCCTGCACCCCCACCCCCAGCATTGCGAGGCACCTGCCAGCGGGCCCTCACACATGTCTCCCAGCATCCCCACCCCCAGCATTGCGAGGCACCTGCCAGCAGGCCCCCACTCCTGTCTCCCTGCACCCCCACCAGTCAGGGGCACCCTCCACCAGGCCCCCACTCCTGTCTCCCTGCACCCCCACCCCCCACCAGTCAGGGGCACCCTCCACCAGGCCCCCACTCCTGTCTCCCAGCACCCCCACCACCTACCAGTCAGGGGCACCCTCCACCAGGCCCCCACTCCTGTCTCCCTGCACCCCCACCCCCCACCAGTCAGGGGCACCCTCCACCAGGCCCCCACTCCTGTCTCCCTGCACCCGCAAACCCCAACAGTCAGGGGCACCCTCCACCAGGCCCCCACACATGTCTCCCAGCACCCCACCCCCCAGCATTGCGAGGCACCTGGCAGCAGGCCCCCACTCCAGTCTCCCAGCACCCCCACCCCCCAGCATTACGAGGCACCTTCCAGCAGGCCCCCACTCATGTCCCACTCATGTCCCCCTGCACCCCCACCTCCCAGCATTGCGAGGCACCTGCCAGCAGGCCCCCACTCATGTCCCACTCATGTCCCGCTGCACCCCCACCCCCCAGCATTGTGAGGCACCTGCCAGCAGGCCCCCACACATGTCTCCCAGCACCCCCACCCCCCCAGCATTGCAAGGCACCTGCCAGCAGGCCCCCACGCATGTCTCCCAGCACCCCCACCCCCCAGCATTGCGAGGCACCTGCCAGCAGGCCCCCACTCATGTCCCACTCATGTCCCCCTGCATCCCAACCCCCCAGCATTGCGAGGCACCTGCCAGCAGGCCCCCACTCATGTCCCACTCATGTCCCCCTGCACCCCCACCCCCCAGCATTGCGAGGCACCTGCCAGCAGGCCCCCACTCATGTCCCACTCATGTCCCCCTGCACCCCCACCCCCCAGCATTGCGAGGCACCTGCCAGCAGGCCCCCACTCCTGTCTCCCAGCACCCCCACCAGTCAGGGGCACCCTCCACCAGGCCCCCACTCCTGTCTCCCTGCACCCCCACCCCCCACCAGTCAGGGGCACCCTCCACCAGGCCCCCACACATGTCTCCCAGCACCCCCACCCCCCAGCATTGCGAGGCACCTGCCAGCAGGCCCCCACACATGTCTCCCAGCACTCCCACCCCCCAGCATTGAGAGGCACCTGCCAGCAGGCCCCCACTCATGTCCCACTCATGTCCCCCTGCACCCCCACCCCCAGCATTGCGAGGCACCTGCCAGCAGGCCCCCACTCATGTCCCACTCATGTCCCCCTGCACCCCCACCCCCCAGCATTGCGAGGCACCTGCCAGCAAGCCCCCACACATGTCTCCCAGCACCCCCACCCCCCAGCATTGTGAGGCACCTGCCAGCAAGCCCTGACACATGTCCCCCAGCCAACACGTCATCACAATCTAGATCCCTGGCCCTTATGGGCAGCCTCCACATGCCAAACACCCACCCAAGTATTGCATCCACCCACTCAGAATTGCCAATTACATGATACAACCCCAATGGCAAGTATGTAAATGAACACATGTCGCTCACATACACACAATGGGTGTAAGTGAATGTCAAAACCCATATCATGACATGCATGAAACCAATGATATGATACTACACATTGAAGTTTGATGGAAAAAATGTATTAAAAGCAACATAAATGGGATTAAAAATAAAAAAACGACAATGGGAATTCAAATAAAAAAGCAGCATGTCCGTAAAATAATGAAAAACCACAAATCATAATCCAAAGGAAAGGTGTCCAAAGTCACAGTTCAAAAAAGTACATCCAAGGGAAAAACAAAACCAAAAACCATTGCTCCATGGGTAAATAAAAAAAAAAATCCATAATCCAACAGTAAACTATATACAGATAAACAATCCAGGGTCCATGATCCCAACTGAAGAAATGAAACCTATCTAAAAATATGATGTAATAAAAAAACTATATACAAAAATGTTGGCCATTGTCCAAAAGGTCCAAAATCAAGAAAAAAGCAAAGGAAACCTAACACTAACTACATAACTATTTACAAGGGCAGCGGGCTAGTCCAACGGCTCACTGGATGTTGTCATGTGCCAGGGCATCATCGAACTCCTGTTCAATGGCTTGGAGGCGGGCATGTTCCCTGTCCCCGAAGTCTTGCAGGGATAAAGCAGTGCCCAACTCCAACTCCCTGCGAAGACCCTTGAGGCACTCAGCCCGCCTCAGCGCCCTCCGTATGGAGTTCTCCGCCCTGACCATTGTGAGCCGTTCCTCCTCTGCCCGCTGCCGCTCTGCACCTATCTGCTGGCCCAACCGCTCCCACACGGAAGCCACTCCCATTCCAGGGTTCTCCTGCCCTCCGGCCGATGCCTGCACCCCTGATGTTGATGGCCCCGAGCCATGATGCCTCCCACGTCGAGCCTACCGCTGCCTCCAACGCAACTGCCTGTGCCAGCACGACGGCATCCAGGCTGATGGAATCCACCGACGCCGTCGTGCACGTGCCCTGCCCGATGATGCAGTCACATCCTCCATCTGCTGGGGTCCAGTTGCTGGTGTGTCCGCCCCTGTTGGACCTCCGACTCCCGACTGTGGCAGGGATGGGATCCCCACCGAGTTGGCTGCATTGGTCGGGGCAGGTCCACAGGGGGCCCTGGTGGCATCTGGGCCGGAAGACGGCATGGAGAACGACTTGAGCATAGCCTCCACAGAGGAGGAGAGGGTCGCCAAAGTGCCCGACACATGTATGAGACCCCCGACCACGACCGCTCCCAACTGGTCCACGTTGGCACGGTGATCTTCGTGATGACGTGCGTGCTCCCCCCGGGAAGCACGCACCTCATCACGAATGACACCCGTGCGCAACGCGACACCAATCAGGACCTTCTCCCTATGGCCAGGGGTCCCCTCGTCCGCAGGTGGAGGGGAGTCAGATGACATGGGCATCCCCCCTACCTGCGGACGGGCCTGGGATGGGGCATCCCTGCAGGTGCATGGTGGTGCAGTCACAGTACCAGGGACAGTGACATGCACAGGCACCTCCACGGCGACCTGTGCTGCCTCCTGCCCCTGCCCCTGGACTGCACCACTTGCACCAGCAGGGATGCCCCCACCAGGCCCCATGTGCGGCTCAGTAGCGGCCTCCTCCTCCTCTGTGGAAACCACCAACCTGGATGGCTCCACACCGTCTTCCGCCGTTGCAAGCCCCTGTGGGGGCTCACCCACCCCTTCTGCTGCAGCCGTGGGGGCATCCCCGCCGCTTGGCTCCACAGCGCCGTCTCCGCCCTCTTCTTCACTTTGCGCTGCATAGAGGGAGACATAGAACACAAGCATCAGGGTACTGAACAATGGTCCCCTAGACAGGAAGCAATAGCAGATGAGTGGCACTGTCAAAGATCACTTCCATCATGTCTCTCCACAACACATGGGTCAGTGCAGGCAAAACACATGCAGTAACAGGCATGGCGCATGCTATGGACATAAGCAAACATGTCCAAGGGACTCTTGAAACATACAATGTTGTTTTTGAACTCACATGCATCATGGGTCATGCCTATCACAGTCACACACTTCACCGTACTTTCATCCATCTGGACTCGTACACCCCAGACACAGTGGATGCAAGGATCGCTAGGCTGCATCAGTGGATCTGAACATTGACACAGACATGTGTCATGCATCCATGGCATTCACAAGTCACAGACACGCAGGTCAGACACACAGACATGGAAACCATACATGTACATGGCATCATCACCCATCCCTCACCCCCACCCATGTCCAGACTGGCATGCTCTCATGTGTCCATTCCGCATAGGGCTCCCCATGTAGCATTTAAACACATACACCAACTGTGTGCTTCACACATTACTGGTCTCACATGCATGACCATGATGTTCCTGCACACACACACGCGTACATGTACTATGTCACACATACAGGCAAGTATCAGACAACCAGCACACTACAACATGCCCTGTCTCACACAGCAATGCCTGGCCACTTACTGCTCGACTCCAGACGGGTCTGCCTCTCAAGGACCTGGACGTGGAGTGCTGGGGATATGCGTTCCAGGACCCTCATCTGATCTTCCGACAAGTGGCCCCGGCGCCCCTTAGCATCCGCTGCCTTCAAGAGGTGCCAGGCCTTGTTGAGGGTCCTGGACCTGAAGTCCTCCCAGCGCTTCTTGGCATGTTGGAAGTCGAGGACTGCCACCACCTACGCGTTGATGGCAGTCACGATGTCCGTCCAGATCCTGTCCCGTCCATCCTTGTCGGCGCGTGATGATCCGAAGAGGGCATCATAATGCCCCAGGACATGCTCCACCAGGACACCAACTTCCTTCTGACTGAAGCTGGTGGCCCTCTGCCCCTCTGGCTGGGGGTCGCCAGTGGTCTCGGATGGTGTTTGCCCCGACATGGCGACCCCCGAGGCAGGCGTGGGTGGGCAACTGGGTCCTGGGGTTGGGCTGTGGAGTGATGGTATCCCAGTCGGGAGACTTCTGTTCCAGCAGGGGTGGACACAGCAACTGGACCCCTGCAGATGGCTGATGTGCAGGCACCAAATGGCAGGGCAAGGTGGCAGCAGGCAGGCAGGCAGGCAGGCAGCAGCAGATGGCTCGTGGGAGGCTGCTCGGGGCTCTGGGGGGCAGTAATTTGGCCTTTTGGGCAGGAGCATGGTCTTCCGTGTGCTTACGCGTGGCCAGCTTGATACGGAGTGATTTGGCACGTGAATATTCTGCACGTCAGCGTGTAATTCGAGGAAAGGCCCTTAGCGCGTAAGCGCGTCTGCACGCATACGCAATTTCATTGGACAGAAGGCCCTTCAAACGCAAGCGCCTCTGTGACGTGACGTGCGCAGGCGTGCATGGGCGCTTCAGCGCACGTGAAAAACTGCACGTCCGCGTGTAATCCGAGGAAAGGGCCCATGCGTGTAAGTGACGTGACGCGCGCGGGCATTTCCCTCAGCACGGTTAAAAGGTGAGCGGGGCCAGCAGTTCGCTGTACGTGCCTATCGTGGAGACCGACGTGTGTTGCTGCTTCCTGTTGTTTCACACGCGCCATCACAACTTCACAGCTATCAAGGACGTATCTCTTCTTTTGGCGGGGGTATTGGCTACGTGTGTTTTTCTGCATCGCGCTAGTCAGCCGGTGAGTCGCACATGCTATTTTTCCCACTGCGGGTGTCCCCGTGTATCGCACCCATTTTCGATGTCATGGTAGCCTGCGTGTCCCACGCGTACACGTCATTTGTGTTACTGGGTGCCACCGCGTACTGCGGGAGGTTGATTCCACGCACGTAGGCTGCAGGGTTGCGTGCACGGTTTTACTGCAGTTTTGGGGTTCCTGAGCGTTGCGTGACCCGTCACTACATCACCGGGGTCACATACAGCCTTGCAGGTGCAGGGGGGCTGTTAACATCTTGCTTACCACCCCCTTCACCCCAATTGCCCAGTTCAATTGTGGTGTACACCTCCCATTGGCACTACTCCATCTGTGCCGGCACTACTACATCTGTGCCATGGTTGGGAGAACACCAAATGTGAGGGGCGCCTCAGCTGGGCGTACTCCTCGTGGCGGGCGTGGTCAGGGACGTGGCCGTGGTGACCAAGGAGTAGGGGGACTCCAGGGTGTCCAGGGCGGCCACAGAGGGGGAAGCGGCAGAGGTGCGCCACTTGAGCACAATGTTGTGCCATGTGTCGGTGCAGTCATGCTACCACCCCCTGTGGTTCCGGGGGATGCAGCTTCTGCATCTGGCACTGGCGCCCGTGTGACCCGGCAGTCCGTTCCATCGACTGCCACGGGCCCAAGGGTAGTGGTAGCTGCCGGTGCAGCTGTGGACACCACCACCCAGGCTCAGGGTCTGCCAGCGCAGGCTGCGTTGGCACTTGAGGAGCCCTGGGTAGATTTCCAACAGGCCAGGAGGGAAACCATAGGGGCAGGCAGGGCTGCTCAGACCAAGACACGTGTCCCTGGGGCAGTTATGTCATCTGCTGCCCAGAACAGCCGGGTTTTGGCAAGTGCAGGGGCAGATGCACCCAACAACACCCCAGTTGTGAGTCTGCCAACCAGGACCGTTGCGGTCAATGACCCTGCCACAGCTGATGTTGCTGCACAGGGTCCATTATGGGGCACCCAGATGCCACTGACACAAGTCAGGCCTTTGGTCGTCCCTCCACCTGACACTCCCTTGGCTCAATCCACCGAACCCACTGGCCCTACTGGTCAAGGCGGCATTAGCCAGCCAGGGTCTGCGCCACAGTCCAAGAGGAGGAAGGTTGCACCTGCAGCACAGGCTGGGACCCCACACACAGCCACGACCTCCTGCACATCGAGGAAGAAGCCTTTCTGCAAGCAGGAACTGGACTTCCTCGTGGGCTACGTGCGGGGCCACAACCGTGACATGTTAGTGGGTGCCAATAGTCAGACTACGGCTGCCCAACGTGACACCCACTGGAAGCATGTTGCGGAACATGTAAGTTCATTCGGCCATGAGGTGGCACGGCGCAAGAGTGCAAAAAAGCGTTGGAATGACATCAAACGCAGCACTAAGGCTAAGCGTGCCTCTAATTACAACTTGACTCTGGTGACTGGCGGTGGGCCTGCACCAGAGGAGGAAGAGCTCACTCCGCATGAGGCACTCGTTGCAGAGTTCATACCACCTGAATTGGTCGAAGGAGTGGGAGAGATGCTGGACTTTGATGCCCAGTCCAGTGAGTGTTGATGCGTGTTTGTTGAGGACGTGTGTGTTTCACTTGTGGGATGTGTTGTGCATGATTGCCACTACATGTGACGTGTACATGGTTCTGATGTGTAAGTAATGCAATGCTTCCGTGATACATGTCTGCTCTGCTGGATGGTGGCCATGTGGAGCAGACGGGGACTGTCCGCATCACCACTTTTGCACCCTACTGACATGCTGGTTACAAGTATGCTCCTCCGGTCCATGTTCCAGCTCACTGGCCCTTCTGCATGTGGCGTGGGGTGACCTTCCTCTCAGCCCAGGCACAATGTAATTGCATGACTGACGTGCATGTCTCCTCTGCCTGCATGCGGGGACTCCATGTAGGCATGCTCCCTTGCCCCTCCTCCACCACTCTGCACCCCAGTTCCACCTTTGCACTGGTCTGCTTCAATTTTGCCAATGTGTACTTTCCTGTTCATGCGTCCTGTGTAGATGCTAACTTCCAGCGTACAATCTGCCAGACATATGCCGTGTGGTACAGCCTTAGTACTTGATGCAGGGTATCTCACTTGTACTGTGCATAGGTCAGATGTCCCGCAGGGACATGAGTGCCCATTCATGCTCCATGTGCATTGCACGCATGCCCCTATGTGTCCTTGACTGGATTATCACTGTAATACAAGTCCTGGGTGACATACATTGCATGGCATCTCATCAGCCTTCCCATGTCAACTGTGGGTCAGTACTGCGTTGCACACATGTTTAGGGTCTGACAATCTGTGTGGCTCACAGTCCTCAGCCTGTTCAATGGCCAATGACTCTGTCCAACTGTTGTTGAGTCTTCTTCACACGTGGGCGGCCTCCAGAGTTTTCATCATGTGTCCTGCTTACTGTCCCATCATCATTTGCAGTGTTGTCACTTGAATCACATTAAGCTGTTGATGCCAGTCAACACTGCCTGTCAATACACAGGTGTATGGTCAGCCTTTTGATACCATGCTAGGCCTCCCTGCTTTTGTACTTGGGTGGAGGGGTGCTTGGCTTCTAGATATGGTACACATTGAATGCACAATGCACGTGATGCCTGAATTTGACTTTGCACTGCCTTCACATTTCCTGACACACACCATGGAGTCCTTGTACATGTAGGTAGTGAGTGGCGTACACATTTTCTGCACTGCATAGACCCACTTCCATGGAAACTTCCACCTTTCAACAGGTCTGATCACAGAAGCAATTCAAAGTTGACCCAGCATGCATGCCAGGTTATATGTTGTGTGTCACATGTATGCCTGATGCGTTTGTTGTCGGTGTGTGTGTGTTGTGTGCTTCTGACATGTGTAGTGACCTTTTTTCTCTCTATTTTTCAGGTGATGACGCAATGGAGGCGGAGGATGGTGTTGTCATGCCAGACACAGGGTTGTTACCACTACATCAACCCAGCACAAGTGGGGGTCGTGGGGTGGTAGGCCACGAAAACCCCCAAGTGCTACAGTCCATCTTGTCTCTGGCTGCCTGTGAGTCCAGCTTTGATGACGACTCTGACGTCCATGTTGAGTTGGATGAGCATCAGGTCCATGTGTCAGGGGTGAGTGATTCTGATGTGGACATTCCTCTGTCCACGACATCTGCACTGAGGGATCAGACAGTCTTGGTTCCTCCGCCCGTGGTGGATCGGGACACAGGGTCACCCTCCACACAAGTCACTGATGTGCCTGGGACATCATCTCGACGGGGTCATGTAGTCGTGCAGCCGCGGGCAGTGCCAACACAGCGAGGACCCCCGGTCCTTGGGTCCCGCAGGGGTCAAGCCCAGCAACGCGGTCGCCGCGCGCAACCGCAGTATACTGAGTGGGTGCAAGACATGACTGCCAATTCAGAACAGCAGGGGGCAGCAATGGAGAACGTCGCTGAGAGCATTGAGCGTGTGGCCCGATCTGTGCTACCCCCTGCTAGGCAGGTGCTTCTCCAGCAGCAGACGGCACGGTCCACGGCCCGCTTGCTCAGGCTGGGCATGGCAGCCTCAGACAGGGCACGCCAGGCTGAAATGTCGTCTCTGCGTCAAGCAATTGCTGCTCACGCAGAGGCGCACATGGATGCCCTGAGGGAGGAGTATGCTTCCCTCAAATCCACTCTGGGTGTCCTTATGATGTCCCAGAGGCAGCGGGCAGAGGAGAGGTTTGCACAGCTTGAGTGTACCATCTCGGCTGAGCTATAGGCTTGCCGGGAGGTGCAGCGGTTGTCCAGCCAGGCCTTGCAGGAGGAACTCCGTGTTACACATGCTACCTTGCAAGAGGAAGCACGTGTATCACGTGAGGTTCTGCATGCCGACCTACGTCACATCGCCACACAGAACCAGGCTCACCTGTCCAGCAGACTTGCTGCCGACGAGGGGAAAGCTGCGGCTAGGCATGGTCAGGCTACTGTGCCACGTCCTCCTTTCCAGGATGAGCCAGACTCGGACGAGCATCTATCTCCCACATAGGTCAGGCTGTGCAGGCGTTGAGCCCATGGAGGTTTTTTTTTTGGCTCAGCATCATCGCATGTGGGTGTTGAGCAGCACCCTGTACCTCCCCCCTTCTGGGTGCCTCCCCTCCCCCCCGGGTCGTATGTGGCCATTTTTGATTTTTCTTTTAGTTTAGTTAGTTAAGTTTCTGTTTGATAGTTAGTTTAATTAGGTAATGTAGGTTTTTCATAGTTAGTGTAATTAGTTAATATAGTTTAAAATTGCTTGTCTATTGTGCTTTCATGTGACGGTGCGGTGCTTTGTGGCTTTTGAAGGCATCCACTGTCTGTTCCAGCTGGGCCCTTCAGGCTTGTCTAGTGTATGTGTTTGCTGCTTGGGGTCCTTGACTCACATATGCCACTCCTGCCTCCTTTATCCATTGGCTCGCAAGGATGGTTCGGTGTGACAGCCTATTACACAAGGGCTTTGGACTGTCATATCTGTGGCATGTCTGGTGCTGTGTGACTTGTGTTGACACCCCTAGTGGGGATGATTGCAGTGTTATTGTCCACTGTTCAGCTTTTGCTAGATGGGGTGTTTCATGATTAATGTGTACATTCATTGCTATGCATTGTGTAGTATGTTTCTTATCTTTACTGTACACATGCTTGTTGTAATTCATGCCGTAGATACTGTGTTCCATACTTTGGATGTGAAAGATGGACTGATGGTGTGATTTCTGATGTAAGTCTCTAACATGGTCCAGTAATGAGATGCCTGAAGAGACACACACAGATGACTTTAAAGCATTAATCATGTGTTTCATGCCCTTTCTGCAGGGGGATGAGCCTCCAGACCACCTTTGCCAGCAGACATGGCCCATTGGACATCTGAATTCTGGACACGTTTGTTGGTGCCCACATGCAGATGTGTGCACAAGCAGAGGCACAGGGATTGCAGACCTACATCCTAGAACTGCTGACGTGTTCCAAGGAACTCCAGGCAAGGTGACTGTTAGGCGGAAACCTGTGCAGTTCCCTCTGGGACCACTGCAAAAGATTTAGGACTACAGGCGTTGGCGGTGAACCCACTTGGTAGCAGTCTGCACCACACAGATTCACTTGGTAGCTGTGGCTGAGCAGTCAGACTTCTCTCAAGAAGAGTTGTGCAGTATGTGGAGTATACAAAATAGGGCAATTCTTCACAGCAAGACAAGCAAACACGCAACGAGGCTTAGTGTAAAGATATTAAGGTATTTATTTATAACAGAACATCTATGAAAAACACTATGGCACTATCACGGCAAACAAATCAAACACAATTACTCTACGAAAAAGAAAACGATCAATCCCCCTAGCAATATCTCGACAACTCTAGGTTCTACCGGTACCACTTATTTTCAGACAGAGGTGTATACCTCAACCTAGATGACACTCGAATATTAGTTAGGACGGGAGAGAAAAAGATAGGCAGGTTACGAAATCAACACAGTTCAATACTTCGCGGGTAAAATGCACGGCAAGAAGGCAAGAATCACAATAGAGCATCAAGTTCAGAGGCCAGGCCCACTCGGAGAGAGGCAAGGCGCGATGTCCCAAAAAGTCTCTAGCGGAGATGCATTCAAGTCTTTGTAGCAAATTGTTATCGGCAGATTGAACCAGTTCAGAACAATAAATGAGAAAAGCTTGGAGGTGACCCAACGGAAAGGAGAGGATTAAGACACCCCACTCAATCCGATCGAAAGGGAAGCCAGGCGGACACGGTACCTTGTTGTGGAAGGCAGCTCCGGCGGGGGCAGTTGTTCCTGGTGGTGGATGCACGTCGGGTCTTTGCCAAGAGTAGAGAGGTTCTCGTTGTCGAAGAAAAGTGAAGTCCGGTGCACCACCAGGGAAGAGACCAGCCGCGGAGTGCTCCGTCACAAGGCACCACCTTTTGGTCGCGGTACAGGGGTAGTGGCTATCTGGTTGCCGAGGTGCTCTGCACCGGCAATTCGACCACTGCGTCCTGAGGCGAATAAAAAGCAAAGGGGACTTGTTGTTCCCACCAGTCAGGGGAAGAGACTCTCCGGCAGGGAGATCTCCTCTGTCGTCGGGAAGTGGTGAGTCGGCTCAGCAGGGCTCCAACGGGGGTGTCGTTGTTGCAGGTCGGCTCAGCGTTACCCTCGTCGGATTCTTAGGTCCTGTGGCGACTTCTGAAGATCCAGTCCCAAAAGCCCTGCTTTTATGCAGAAAACCCCCATTCATTCAGCCTAGCTGTCAATCAACACATGCTAAGTGGTGAGCCGGAACGCTCACCACTTGGGCCAATCACTCCAGAGTGCGACCGGAGTTAGCAAGGCAACTCGGTCCAGGGTACCTAAACCCCCTCCCGCACCCCTGTGGTAACCCAGACAGAATGGCACCACTTTGGAGGGTCTCTGTACAGAGGCCCGCCAAAAGTGGAACAAAGGGCTCAACCTTTGGTTTAGGAGTCACAGAGACGAACACAGACGCCATTTTACAAACCGAGTTCTGGCAGAAAATACCATCCGATAAACTTATTTAAGATAAGTAGACGGTGGTACGTTAGAGATTAACGAGAAAAAGTATCAATCTCCAACAATGGGACGAATCCGAAAGGGTTATGTTCGGGGTCGAACATAACAAGTAGTTTCCACTGCCACCAGCCAAAACTCGACGAGGGCGGACGGGACAGTGCCCCCTCGAGTAACAGGTCCAGGAGTAATCGAATTACCCCTACTAGTACGTCCACAATAAGATGGTTTGTACTAGTCCTGTTAGTAAATTTAGGTCTAGTAAAGCCAATGGTGACTTTACATGCCCGGGGAGACAGTAGTCAGTCCCCGGGTATGGAGTCTATGGTGGAGGTCTGCTAGGACGCCCCAGTGTTACGGCACATAGGGTGCGGTGTAACACACATAGAAAAACATAGGAGACCCTATGGAGTAAAAGACCCCATAGCCCATCGAACACATTGACATTTCAAAGGAATTACACACATACATGTCCAAGAGTGGGAGGAAAAGAGTCTCACTCTTGGCAGGATGGAAAAAACAAACTCCCGAAATCCAGCAAAGCTGCTGGGGGACTCACTAGGTTAGGAAATTCAGCCTAAACAGAGAATTCTCCCTAACAGTGAGCAGCACAGGGGGGCCACAACACAGCAAAGCTTGCACCAGGCGAGTTGCACATGCAGGCTTAGTTACAGCACTGAGGGTGAGCTTGGACGAATATTGGTGTTGAAGCACACAATGCAGCTCAGATGTGTTGGTGGACTGATGGCTGTTGATTGTAAGGTTGTCTCGGACACCTGCAGGGGCAGTGGCACATACCCTCCGGTACACCAAGGTCCATTGAGGCACTTGTATCAACCATCTAGCCTTCCGAGACATGGAAAGGGGCAGCTCACAGGGACATACAGCAAGGGACATACTCGGGTGCAGTGCATTTCATTTCCATGTACATTTTGATACATGCACTGCCTACTTTGTTTCGGTCATGGTGGAACACAACTTGTTCTGAAGTCATGCCTTGCTATATGGGTCTGTCTGCTTACCCAGGGAACATTGCATGGTGTGTGAATTGTGACACATTGGTGTTCCATTTGCCACGCACCCACCGGCGGCTGACTTACTGCATTGACTGTGTATGACCCATCACAGGGGTAATGTTAAATATGGGTACCAAGCATCTACACCAGATTGACTGTTTGTAGAGTAGTTTGTTGCTATGGGGCATGTTTGGTGGTGTGTTTTTGTGTTATGGGCACGGACAGATTATTAACTGTGGCTCTCTTTGCAGCATTGCAGTGCTCCTGTAACCAGACCTGAGAGTGCGCAGGCAGGAGGCCAGCACTCAAAACCAGAGCTAAGTATCTTGTTGTTTTTCTTTCAAACTGCTCTGCATAGGCTTGCTGGGGGGTGCACTAATGCATGGATGAATGTGTAATTCAATTTGGTATGTTTGTTTTCCCCTAATCACCCGGAGTCCTATCCAATTTTAAAACCTGTACCCTCTACCCGGTGTTCCTGCTTCCCGTACCTATCCAAGCAACGTTCCCTAACCCTCTTTCCCCGCTGGGGTTGCGGATGCCTGTGTAAGCCCCAAACTTGCAGGCGCCAAAACCCTAGAGGGGGTGGTTGGTTCGTGCCACTCCTAAGCCTGGACTACAGAAGGCCATGACAATGATGTCCAAGTTTGTTCGGATTGTGTATGTGTTCATGCAGGTAGTATATTTTCGTTCATTCCCTACTTTCATGTGTCATTCCTCCTCCCCTATCCTGCCACTCATTCCAGTTATCCAGTGTGCCAACACCTGTCCCGACTGCATATCCCTGACCCTCCTTCCCCACCAGGATCTCAGAGGCCTGTGTGAGTTTGACCTTGCAGGCACCCGGGACACAGTGGGGGTGGTTGTTTCGTGCCACTCCTGCGCCTGTACACGGGACCTGTGACAGTACACATCCGTTCATGGTGCATCATTCTATGTTATGTACCACACATGGTTCACATCCTGTTGTGACATTGTTTTACTGTGCTACCTTGGTTGTTACATCATTGTGGTAGTACTTGGCGTTTGTGAGGTACTGCTATGTCAAGTCATCTACTGGAGGGTGTTCTGGTTCGTTTTTCTGGCTTGGATTTTGTGATTTTGCAAATGAGGGTGGACTCTGAGGGTGCAGGCACCTTTTTACACACAAGGTGGGAGATGGTGACGAAGGGGAAGGGTGATCCTGTGGCCAGGTGAAATTGAGGGTTGAAGGCTCCATGACCCAGGTGCAGTTGTTCAGTGGGTCATGGTCATTTGTGAGGGAGGGGGGGGGTTTGTTGTTGATAGTTGCCTTGCCCTGCAGTGTGATGGGAACCCTGACATTGTAATTGTGGTATCCTATGTACATGTTGTGTTCTGCTGATCAATGCCTGTTCATGTGTTCTGTTTACCTTTCAGGTGTGAGGGGATAGTTGTGGTTTGACATGCTGGTGTGTACACATGGTAAATGTTCACAAGTGATGTGTAGAGGACACTGATGGTCACTTGATTGCACATGCATATGTTGAGTGCATGTCCTTACTGACCCACACACTTGCACTATGATGCACTACATGCACAACCACCCTTGCATATCCACGTGTACACTCTGTTTGCCTTCTGTTGCCCACTGTCTCCCTGCAGCACATGTTCTGTGACCAATTATGGATCCTGTACATGCCTAATTTGCTTTTTGATGTGGTTTGTCGCTTAGATGTGATGCTCAGGGTGTGCATCACACACAATGGCTGTTCACTGTGCTGTGCGCTGAGCAGTGTGTTGCAGGAGTTGGACACAGCACACAGAAGCTGCAGTGTTGATTTTGCAATGCACAATGTGCATGTAGACAGGCATTCATTGTTATGTTACGTCTACAACTTTTGTAATGCATTTGGGAATTACTTATTTTGGGTGGGAGGTTGTTGGTCAGTCATTTCGTCTGATTCCATGTCAGGCATCATTGTCTGATGCCCATGTACATTTTTGACATGGCAATGTGTACCTTATTGGTACTGTGTTGGTGTATGGGTATTGCTTGCCATTTCATGTTGTGGTTTGGGAGGGTTTGAGTGACATAACAGTGATGGTCATGGCCTGTTTTGCAGGTGTGTGTGATTCACACCTTGCATGTCAGGGTCATCCGCTTCTCAAAGCAACTCGCTGGGGGTAGATCTCTCTCTGCGGCAGGGGCCTCCCTCTGGAACAGCCTTCCTGCCTCACTGGAACTTGAGGAGAACCATTTCCGGTTCCGGAAGCACCTCAATACCTTCCTCTTTGCTTCTGCTTTGTCTCTCCCTCTCCCTTGCAAAATTCTTCACTGGAACTGCAACTGGGCCACTCTCACCAACCTCGGTCCTTGGCCCAGCCACTCTCCACTTGCACTGCCTCCCTGGCAACCCCTGCACTGCGGGACTGTCTCTCTATCCCTACAGCCCCCCCTTCCCAGCACTTGTCTGCACTTACCTTTGCAGTTGCCACCAGCTGGCCTATTTATTTGTTTTTTAGTCTACTTACCTTGTACTGCACTCCCCCCCCTTCCCCTTGCACTTTTCCCTTCCCCCTACCCCTGCACTTGTGCAATCTAAATGACACCTGGCCTAGTAGTATCGTTGTCTGTCTTCCCTTGTTCCCCCCTCCCTGCCTCGTTGCACCTTGAAATACTTGTGTATAGGCACGTTACAAATGCCATATCATGTCTTGTCATATGTGTGCCTTTTGGTCACACAGGATAGCTTGTGTTTAAGTAGCTAGGGATGCAGACAATGCGGCACTTCCATAGCAACTATCTCAGGGTGGTAGGGTTGTGACAGTTGACTGTCTGTCATCATCGATTGTCACCTGGTATGTGCCAGGCCTGTGTGCACTCCGCAGGGATGGGAGTTTAGGTGAAAAATGTGGCCACAAGCTGGGTCCAGGCTTCCTCGCCACGTGCCCTGTCCCCTCACATGGGCAGCGCCTGTGCCTGTGGTTGGGGATGTGGGGGCACCACCATGCCCACCGGTACGCCCTGCCGTGTTGCAACATTGTGCAGGACACATGCTGCCACAATGATCCTGCCCACTACTGGGGGTGCATAGAGTAGCTGCCCGCCAGAGCGGTCAAGGGAGCGGAAACGTGACTTGAGCACTCCGAATGTGCGCTCCACTATGGCCCTGGTTGCAATATGGGCGGCGTTGTATCTTACCTGGGGTGGTGTGGTGGGGTTCCGGATTGGCGTCATCATGTGGTTGCTCAGAGGGTAGGCACTGTCCCCTGGGGAGGTGTAAATGGTTGTGATTATTGGGGTTTGTGTATTTGTGTGTGTGTGTGTGTGACATGCATGCATGTGCAAGGGCATTTGTACTCACCTAGGAGCCAGGTGTCGCCATGCTGCCCAGCTTCCAGGGCCCGGCTCAGGGCGGACATTCTGTATATGAAACTGTCATGGGTGGAGCCAGGGTAGTTTGCATAGACAGAGGTGATGATTCCCTTTGCATCGCATACCACATGTACATTGATGGAATGCCAGTGCTTGCGGTTTCGGTAGATGTGCTCAGTGGCCTAGGTGGACGTAGGGCCACATGGGTGCAATCTATGGCACCGAGCACTTTGGGGAAGTGTGCCACCCTGAAAAAATCCAGGACAACGGCCTGCCTTTCTGCTGGTGTTCTGGGCATGTATATGTGCCTGCGGACTGAGGGGCGTGCTGTCATGATTGCCAGTACCTGGTGTAGGCAGCATGACTGCGTGGCCTGTGAGACCCCCCCCGACTATGGCAGTAGTCCGCTGAAATGACCCAGTGGCCAATAAATGCAGGACATTGAGCACCTTCTCCAAGTATCGAGGCATCAAATGAAAAAATGAAGTAGGTGCATGTAGATATTGGAAGGGTTGTGACTCTGCATGTTCAATCATAAGGTAATGAAATGAAATGTGAGGGGTCATGTTTAGGTGTGTGCCCTGATGAATGAAGTTGTTAAATGAATAAAAGTGTGTGAATATAAGTATATTAGAGCTAATGATTAAATGTTTATGCACATGTAGTAGTGCCATTGTCATGACAGCATAAGTTATGTTGACAGGGTGGTAGCGCGCTCGTGGTCAACTTTCGGTATGTTAGTCTGTGAATCAGTATGGGTTAGTGTTGATTTTCAGGTGAATGAATGAGAAGCCCAAGTGAGTTATGGAAGAATTTTGTGATGATATATAGGGGCAATGGTTCTGAGCCGGATTATGGTTAGGTGCAGGCTAAGTGGTAAATTGTTATTGTGCAGCGCATATTGTTGCGTTTGGTATGATATAGATTATTTAAAAATATTTTGCGCATACGTATGTGGATGCATTCATTTTAAGTTGGAAGATCTGACACATGACGGGTAGTTTGGCCAACTTTCTGTCATGGTGTGTTTTTTTTCACGTGCTGTGTCTTTGCAGTTACGCTGTTTTTATGTGATCTTTGTGTTGTTTGTTGCTTTTCTTACATTTCCTACTTTTCAATGTTTTCTTCCGGGTAGTTAGTGAGCGAATGTTAGAATGGTTGTCTAAGTGTTATGCCATGCTATTGACAGGTTTCTATGGTTGTGATGAGTGGTAGTCTTGGTGAGGACATATGATGTAAATTAGTGTGTATTTGATTGTTAGTTTAGTTGTGGTTGATGAAGTTTAGTGGGCGTGGCAGGCCCGAGTCTCCGTGTGGCAGGCGGAGTGGAAGGAGTGTATGTCTGACGTAAGAGCTGCGAAGGTGATGGAATGTGGTTTGATGTTGGTTAGTGCTTGCAGGTGGCAGCTGTGAGACTCAGGTGTGAGAGATCTGAGTAAATGGTGGATTAGTGTTTTTATGATTGCTGGGGAATGTTAGTTACGTGGAATGTTAGTTACGCCGTGATGGTTTTGAGTGTAGCAGTTGTGTTGGGTTGGTTTGTGGTGGATGAGATGTGTTGTGGAGAGAGCCTGTTCTTTTGTTATGGTTGTGTGTGCTTGTTGAAAGGAAAGGGATGTGTAGTATCTTGTGTTGGGATGTAGCTGCTCTGCATCAAGTGCACTGATGCAGGCAGTAGAATGTATGAGGTAAGCATGGAACCCTGCTGGTTCAGTATTCCATGAATGGCAGTTAAGCATTCAGGATGGGAGATTGCATGAAGTAAGATGTATACCTTATAGCTCCTACTCCTTCTTCATAACTGTACCCTGAAACTAATAAAGCCTACTTCCATTTGTAAAAAAAATAAATAAATAATAAATAACTGTAGCATGTACTCAATTTGTACCTGGGACTCTAGGCACTGCCCACACCTACCAGATACATAATCGATTGTATGGGTATGATGTATGATTGTGATATGCTGCAGTGGTTGTGGGCAGGGTCTACACTCTTGGGTGTAATGCACCCAAGACTTTAGCTCCTGGCCAGAACCACCACACTGTATCACACCGATTGTGGCTTCTAAGTGCACTACGTATAAATTTAGTTTTGGGTGCATGGCCTTCTTTCACACACCCAAGACGCTAGACCCTCCCCACAACCACCTGAGTAATGTGCGATACTACGGGTCTTTCTATAGCTGTGACATGCTGCAGTGGTTGTGGCCAGGGCCTAGAGTCTTAGGTGTATGTCCATAGATATTTCAATGCATGGGTGTGTAGTGGCTTATAACTCCAGTGCTTATAACTTTGTTCTTGGGTGCATGGCCTTTGGCCATGCACCCAAGACTATACACACTCCCCACAACCATCTGATCGATAAGCAATACTACAGGTGTATCCATAGCTGTGACATGCTGCGGTGGTTGTTGCCAGGGCCCAGAGTCTTTTAAAGTATGGCCTATGGCCTACGACCTACGACCATGCACCCAAGACTCAAGGCCCTGGCCACAACCACTGCAGCATATTACACCCATGGATGCTTATAAATCATTACAACACCCATAGAATGAAACATTATAACTGTAGCAAGTGCTTACAACTTTGTTCTGGGGGGCAAGGCCTTCGGCCATGAACCCAAGACTGTACACACTCCCCACAACCATCTGATCGATAAGCAATACTACAGGTGTATCCATAGCTGTGACATGCTGCGGTGGCTGTGGCTAGGGCCTAGAGTCTTGGAAGAATGGCCTACGGCCTACGGCCATGCAACCAAGACTCTTGGCCCTGGCCACAACCACCGCAGCGTATTACTCCCATGGTCGCTTACAAATCAGTAGCACACCCATAGAATGAAACATTATAACTGTAGCAAATGCTATCAATAGGAAAAAAACATTTAACTACTCGATGTACACAATTTCAATGTTCGGTAACACCACGCGTGTCCTTAGAACAGTTTCAAGTTCCCTGCGCATAGCACGGACTGAAGTACTATCCTTATGAGACCTCTCATTTTCTGTACTTACAAACATCCCGAACAAGGCGGCCATAGGGAATACATCATTAACACCTACCACCTGAACAAATAACAGTATTTCACCCATCTCTTACTGTCTGCACCTCCCCAAGCACTCTGACACAGCAAAACAGTTTCCAAAAGAGCACTTTGCCGCTGGTCGCCGCCGCGCTGTCAGCAGATCGGGTGCATCCACATAATCTGACGCAGAACATGCCTCACTGCAGCCAATTGATGGAGACGTTGTGTGTCCGCGGTCATGACCCCAGCTCCTTAGCCAATCGATATCTTGTCAGCAGAGCGAACAGGGAGTGTGACCGCAGAGCGGACATAGATATCACTAATTTTTTGAGACCTACTTTTTGGTTGTTTTAAAGTAAACTACTGCACGACAAAAGCATGCTATTGGGACCAAGCCCCTGCACCAATTTTGGTGAAAATCCATCCAGCGGTTTGGCCTGTAGGCGTGCACAAAGTTTTTCCCCCACTCATTCTATGGGAAAAAAGACGTTTTGGGACCCCCCCTATAACTTTTTTCCCCCTGGACCAAACATCACCAAACTTTGCAGCGTAGCCCATATACTTTTTTTGCAAAGTTTGGTGAGGATTCGTCCAGGGGGAGCAGAGTTATAGGCCGCCCAAAAAGTGCTCTTCCTATGGAAACAGCAACTTAACCATAACTACACAGCCACTACCGTGGCTGTGTAATATATGGCGGCACCGCCATATCTGGATGTTCCACAACGCATTTTAGTAAACTTGGACCCTGTGAATAGAAGGGCTGAAATCATGGCGCAGTAGAATAAAACAGCTGACGGCGAAGGAAGATTCGAGAAGGCTTGCCTCGCCCAGTGTCAAGGGTTGAATCAGTCAAGAAACTGGTCATCTACTTGAGAAGATACAATGAAGGTGAGAAGCGAGCCAAGCTCCTGTTTGAGGTGAAATCGAAAAAACACTAGAAGTGCCAAGTTTTATTCATTTAATAGTATTAAATACAACAAAGGAGCTCAAAATGTGGTCTCCTGTCACATGGTCAGATGAAAATAGACTTTGGGCAAGCTATGCCGAGACCAGAAGATAAGGCCATGCTTGCACTCCCTTTTATTCTGAGGCATAGTGATCCTTTGCAAGGCCAAGTTCAAAGAAGATAATTGAATGGTAGACTGCAGGAGTTATGATGGATGTTGGGCTAATTGGGTGGGGAGGCATGACCAAACCAACCCTCCAGCACCTGGGGTACCAGCTTGAATGCAGCTAGCGAGTGGAATATTCCAAAAAGGGTATCAGCATGCCAACTAATTGTAGAGGGCCAGGTAGCAAAGAGCCCAATAGATTGAGAAGCCAATAAAACATTGTGTATTAGTATGACACAGAAGATGACTTGCACTATTGTTGGGTTTAGCTGTCCACCTGACCTTAAAGATCTAATCATACTCCAGTTCCCCATAGAAGGCATACTTAGATGTTCCCCTTAAGCCTATCACCTCCCCTAGTAGGTTTTCTTATTTTGCCACGTATGATGATGTCACTCATGACAGATTTTTATAATATATGTTTTTTTTTTCATGAAATTCGTTGAGAGACTTATGATTGTTCGGCGTCTGTTGAAGCCCGTTGTACACCCTGTTTTAGACGATTGCAAATAAAACAGTTGTGTTTTTGCCAACTTCCTGAGTCAGTCTGATTATTAATGTATGAGTAAGATCTGCATCCCCATCCCTCTCAGATACTGTTATGATATGATATGATATGATTGTTTATTTATATAGCGCCTATACACAATGTGTTTCAAAGCGCTTCAAGGCAAGGGAGGGAACAAGGGAAAATACAACCACATTCTTACAGGCCATGAACTGTAAGGATGTGAAATTAACTATCGTACTTGGCCTGACGACATTTCAGATAGTGCAAGAGCTAAGACATAGATAAGGAAGGGAGGGGGAGAGTGGGAAGGAAATGGAAACAGACAGGTGACTACCGTACTAGGCCTGACGACATTTCCGGTAGAGCCGGAGAAAAACAAGAGGTGAGGGAGAGGGGTGCAGAAAGGGAGGGGAGGAACAAAACAAGCGACTATCATACTAGGCCTGACGACATTACAGATAGTGCTGGAGGGGTGGTGGGGAGGAAAAAAACAGTAATGGGAGGATGGAGGAAACTGACAAGGTTGCTATCATATTAGGTCCAGGGACAATTCTGATAGAGTAAGTGCATAGAAGTAAGTAAGGGGAGGAGATAGGAAAAGGGAGAAGGGAAAGGACGAGATAAAAGAGAGTAAGCAGTCAAAAGAGTGGAGAAGCAAGAGTGGAGAGCGAATACAATTGCAGAAGTCAGTAGTAACACATAATGTTGCAAGCCAGGATACAAGATGAAGATGGGAACAGCATGATTCAGGGCCACCATGAGTTACCTCGTTTTAAAGGACCTATGGATTCAGAAGAAACATTTAAAAAATTCTGCAATCAGTGTTGTTATGTGCACCTTTGCATGAACCAATAAAGTTCCTGCTCACAGTGTATTGTTATTAATGCATCAATCAATTCTCTCCATAAATTGCTTTTCCAGGCTATATTTTCACTTACTTCTTGCTTTTGCATAGGAATGTGATGTGTCTCCTATATCTATTTGCATTTCAAATCTGAGTAAATGATGCTAGCAAAATCTGCAAAGAGGACAGTTGAATTCTGCTCCCCTGTCCATTGTAATAGAACTGCCACTAAGCCCATGCTTTCTTTTATGGCAGAGACCCCTAAAGGCCAGGGCTGATTCAGAACAAAAGTCTACCCCTTGAGACATCAGCTGGCTTCTTTAAAAAAGGTAAGTATGTGATATGTGACAATTAATTAAGTTATATTGGTATATTAATAAACTGTGTCTTCATACAATTACTAAAGTCATTAATGATGAATAAGATTATATGAAGGTCATGATTGGGATGATGATTTAGGAGTGTGGAGGAGATCATGGGTATTGCATATTTATTCAGCTCATGTATTTGGGGGTTTGCAAAATGCTGCAAGTATCCAGGACACTTCAGAGCACATAGTGAAAAATGGTGCAGGGATAGAAGGAACAAGGGCGGTCATCCTAGGGCGATTACAGATTGGACGAAACAATGCAAGACAATAAAATAGTATAAGTGAGTGAGCACACAGCATCAGCGGTAATGCTATTTCTGTCTGGGGCAAATAGGGCTGAACTAAGGGCTACTGACGAAAAATCAGGCACAAATAGCACTACTGCCTGTTTCGGACACTATTAGCGCCAGTGGGAAATGTGTCACTGCGTGGACAGGAAGCACTGGGGTGGCCATTTTGGAAATCCCAATCCATTTCAGAGTCCCTGGCTGCCATCCACATTCCCCAAGCTCCAAAAATGTCCCCGAAGAGGGTCAGGGGCAAGGCAGCCCAAGATCGGCAGAGAGAAACAAAATGCACAGAGGCTGAGCTGGTTGTTCTGATCGACGAGGTTGTGGCCCACCATGATGAGCTCTACGGTGCAAGGAAGTGCAAAACCTCCTCCCAGTGCCGCACCCAAATCTGGCAGAGGGTGAGTCTGAAAGTAACTGCAGTCGGGCATGTCCCTGGGATGGGGGAAGTATGTAGGAAGAGATGGAATGACTTGCATGGCCAGGGACTGCTGCTCCAGCAGAGGCAGGACACCATGGCCACAGGGGGAGGCTCACTGCACCACTAGCACTCAGGTTGTGGGAGGAGAAGTGCAGCTCAGTGCTCAACATGGAGGGAATCAAGAGTGTCGGAGGTGCAGAGGTGGGTGCCGACAGCCAGGTGGCAGAAGGTGAGTCAAACTCCCCCACAACATGTGCAAGCAACATCAACAGCCTTGCACTGTCGCCCCCAGTGTAACAACCCATGAGCCAGGCAGTGTGACTGTTGGCAACGTGTGGGAGCCACTACAGGCACCCTCTGCAGCATCCATGTGCCAGTGCACCAAGGCCAATTTGGAAATCCCAATCCGTTTCATGAGTCGGAGCAGTGGGAAGGGCAGCCAAGGGACATGTAGCACACACCCATGGTGGGAGCAGAGCAGTGCCCAATAGGGAAATGAAAGTGACAAGTACCACGCCACCCCCCCCCCCAAATATCATGTGTGTCTGCATTGTCGGGACATGTGGATCAGATGCATGCAAGGCAATCAACAGCTAGCCCACCAAGGCACGCTTGCCGTCCCCATGTGAAAATGCTAACCCCCTAAGTGTCCCCCCTTCCTGCACCTGTTCACATTGTAGAAAATCCACTTGCAAAAGTCCCACCCAGGCCCGTGCATCAGTCCAACAGTCCGGTGCCACACCCATCACCATGTATACATTGTTACATATGCCAAAGCACGTGGGGGAATGTGTTCTAACCCCATCCCCTATGTCCCCTACCAGCACACAAGCAACGCCAGAGGTGTCAGAGCATGAGGAAGCAGCGGGCCCATCTAGGAGTGCCCCATCCTGCGACACCACCACCACCCCATGCAAAGTGGCAGACATGCAACCCAAAGGCACAAGACCCATCCCACCACAGCCCACCACAGCAGGAACATGTCCATACCCCCAGTCCATACCCCCAGCCCCTCCCACCAGGTGCCCATCTATGGCCACAGACAACACCTCTGCCACCATTGACACCACCAGAGAGGATATGCCACCGCCAACTATGTCACTGGAGGAACAAGGGGACAGCACCAATGACAGCAACCATGTAGCTGTGCCCACAACCCCAGGCTGCAGTCTATGCAGGCAAGCCACATCCACACCGCAAATCCCACCACAGTGCAAACAGTGCAGCCAGAACCCCCAGACTGCACCATGCCACCAAAAGCACAGCCAGAGCCCGAGGGCCCACCACGCAAACAACACCACAGCCAAACCCCACCACGTTGCCGGTACTGCCGCACTCCTGAGCCAGACATGGACACCCCCTCCTATGGCAAGCTATGGCAGCACTGTTGCCAGTATAACCCCAGAACATGCCCCATCTCACCACAGCCTACAGCCACACTGGGCAAGGTAATGTAGAGGCTGGGTGAGATGGAAGGGAGACAAAGGGAGATGGAGGGCATCAGCCACACCCACTCTGATGATATGCAGGCACTCCAGGAAGCGATGCATGGTACAACAAGAAGGATTACACGGGACAATGCGAGGACCTGAAGTGTTGTAACTGAATGCAATGTAGCACTGACGGCGTTTGGGCAAAGGGTGCTGGAGATGACAGAGGGTGTCTCAGCCCTTGCTGAGCAGATCCACAGGGGAACGAGCTAAACCCGCAACAGCTGCAGGAGGCAGGCTCATTCCATTCCTGGCCAACAACACCAACCAAGGAGTCACAGTAAAGCACCACTAGGCGCCAGTACCTGCGCCAGCTGTGAAGCAGATCACTGGCTATTGGTAGTCAGGCAAAACGGACACAGCAACATTGTGTGATGGGTTGTTGGTGGTGGGCACTGGGAAGGGGGATTCTGTACTGGGATGTTGGTGGTGGGTGGGGAGAGGAGGTATTGAGTGCTGGGGTGTTGGTGGTGGGCAGGGGGCAGGGGGATTGTGTGCTCGGGTGTTGGTGGTGGACAGGGGTAAGGGGGATTGTGTGCTGGGCTGTTGGTGGTGGGCAGTGAGAGGGGAGTATTTTGAGCAAATTGTTACATATAATTTAGTTGAACAATAAAAATGCATAGTCATTCGTAATTGTGCTCATGTGCAATTTATTCACAGTGCTGGTTGTGAACTGGTGCATGGCATTGTTCCAGAATAAATTGCATGTTAGTGCCTGCCAGGCCTGTCTCCCTTCCCTCACATCATGACTGGGATTGGATGGTCTGGGTCCTGCCTCAGGCAGATCATCTTATTCTCCCTCAGGGTGTGGCATGTCCACGTCTGGGGGTAGTGGCACATACCTCCTCAGGCAAATGTTATAAAGCTTTGCACACACCAGCACCATCTTTCCCACCTTGTCCGAGGCGTACATCAGGGATCCAGCAGTATGATCTAGGCACTTGAATTGTGCCTTGAGGAGTCTGAAGTGCACTCAATGCAGACATTTGTCCGACTGTGGACAAGGTTGTAAACTGTCTCTTGTGGTGTATGTGGGTCACCCATAGGGGTCATCAGTCATGCCGACTGTGGATATCCAGAGTCACCTAAATGGGGTGATGCATATACATTGGTAACTGGGTATGCTTGGGGGTGATCTCACACAGTATCGGGGCAATGGTCATCATGTGCATGCACGTGTTCATGCCACCCATGCAATGTGTATCCGTGATGTCTGTGCACCCTTTGTGAATGGTGTCATGCATTCCTTTGCATGCACACAAACCCTGTGTTGTTGTGTCTGTTGTTCACTGGTGTGTCCCTGGTGGCTCTCTTGTTGCCGTGTGCTGCTCTAATGCATGGGACATGCTGGGTTGGCTGGTGTCCTACCCTAGTCTTCTAGGGGCAGTGGGTCAACATTCCAAGGTGGGTGCATGTGGGTACATGGCTGTGGCACTAGCCAGACTGTTATTGGGTGCTGTATTATTTTTGTTTGCTGTGCTTCGTAATTGATGCATTGTGGTACATATGTTCATGTGTGTTGTTGAATGTGTTGCAGTATGTGTACCTGCATGAGTTTGTCAAGGTGTGTCCGTGTGCATGCTCCTTTGGCTATCCGGTAATGTTGGTGCAGGTGCTGGCCGGATGCTGCTAGTGCATTGACTTGTCATGCCATGCTTTGTGTAACTGTTAACAACCCCCCATTCCCCAATTTACGTCAGATGCTTCACTGTGCACATGTGGCAGCAATTGTACTCACCCACAATTCATGTCCGTTGTACTCTGTGCTTCTCCATGTAGCCTGGCAGGGTGCTGTTGCATAGGATCATGGAGTCATGGGTGGAACCTGGGTAGTGGGCTTGGCAGTGGGTTATGATGAGGTCAGGGTCGCAGTCCACCTGCACGCTCAAGGAGTGGTACTGCTTCCTGTTCCTGTATACGGCCTCATGGGGTGTCACCAGCAACACATGGGTGGAGTCAATGGCAGTTGGGCGGTGGCATAAATTCTTGCCTTCATGTCATTGAGCTGTGCCAAGGTGGTGGGCAGTGCAATGTGGTTGTTCACATGCCGCAGGAGGGCATACAGCACATCGGCCATGCCGTGCATCATGGCCACAGAGTACTGAAAATTGCCTGTCCAGAGTATCTGTAGGACTGCCACCAGCTGCACCAGTGGGGGCGCAGCTGTGCAGATGTTTATTCTGCTCCCAATGTCTTCATGGATGGCGGCCAGCAGGTCAGTGAGGGTCTCTCTCTGTTCAGGTGTTACAGAGTGACCAACTGGGTGTCACTGAGGGTCAAGGACACCATGCTCCCTGTGCCCTGGCCTGATTGTCCAGCATCTCGAGATTCAGGCGCAGCATGAGCAGCTACCTGTTCCAGCTTGCAGCAAATAATGGCAGCATGGAGTTGGGAGCAGTCTTTAGGGTAGGGGTGTGCTTTATGTAGCTTTTGACATTGTATCTAGGAAACATCTCTGGCAAATTCTGCACAACAGAAAAGCCCCGGCTCCTTTGATTCTATTAGCAAAATAACTTTATTCCGGGAATACTGCCAAAGTGAGGCATGGCCTTGGGGTGAATTACCTTTACCATTCAAAGTTGAAAAAGGAGTGAGGCAAAGATGTGTGATTGCCCCGCTTTTATTCTGTGTGTACATCCAAGAGGTAATTGATGCTTTAACAGTGGGTTGTTTGGACTGCCCCAAGTTGGACAAGGAAAGGTCCCCAACCCTTTTCTTTGATGATGATGCCGTGATACTTGGGACCTCACCTCAAGGATTGAGAACCTCCCCAAATGTGTTTAAGACCAAATGTAAAGAACTTGATTTGGTGGTAAACACAGAGAAGGCTAAGATGATGGCTTTCAGACCTAAATGCTCTAAACATTGTTCTCTATTACTGGAAATAGATGGTAATACAATTGAGCAATTGAGTTTTTTTGACTATCTAGGAATCCGTTACCAGAAAAAACAGGGAATGAGCAGCACAGATAGAGAAATCCAATATAAATTTGAGCAAGAATCGCTGTGCAGTCAAGTCTTACTTCCACAAACTTGGGAGTGGCACACTTTCCCCAGCTTTGATTCTGCACAATACACAGGCCACATCAGCCTCAACATATAAGGCAGAAATATGGGTTTGTGAAAACATAAGGGCACTGAATGTCACAGAATCAACATTTTTAAAACAATTGTTAATGCTCCCAATGAGTGCGCCCTCAGTGTGTGTGTGCATGGAACTAGAAGCAATGCCAGTGAGTGACTTTATCTCCCTGAAACTGGTACTTTACTGGTTAAGGTTGTGGCACACGGAGGGTCTTGAGCTTCACAGGGAAACACTGGTTGCCCACCCTAGAATAAAACAAATCATGTGTGTGAAATCCAGGAGTCCCCCAGTAGAAGTAGCAAGCAGGTTACAGCTGAGACTGGAGTACCGCTCATCAAACATAGTAGTAGGATTTGAAATCTATTTAGACCAGATCAGCCAACTGTTTGAATGGGAAATGCATGTACGGTTCAGGTTGGAGATACTCCCACTGGCACCACTTACTAAACTCTGGCTACTTAACAAGAGCATAGAATGTCTGCTCTGTGGCGTCACATGAGTCAATTACCCGCTTTCTTTTGATTTGTCCACAGATTTGTAGAGTAATCTCTTCAACGCTCTCACCAGAAAAAATACCACCCACTAGGGAAATAGGCTCTGCACACCCCTTGCAAGGAGAACAAGGTGTATTCTCCTAAACAATATAATTACCTTCCAGCAAAGAACTCTGCTACCACAGAGCTCTCTGACAGAAACAGCAAAGAAAATGTGTTTTAAAGATGAACAACATCAGTGACATACAACAGATAGGTTACAAATCCTGGTAGCTTGTTGGTGCAACCCTATACACATATAGCCTGGTCCATACGGTATACCAGGTGATTGGTCTAAGCATCTTCTGTCCATCTTCTTCCAAGTGGGGATCTTCTTCTTCCGTGATTGGGTGCAAAGGCGCTAATTGTCAATTTAGTTACACCATTCATTAGTTAATAGATTCTGCAGTGCACCTGGTACCAGGGACATGAGTGAGGCAGATACTTTTGAGGTTGTGATAACTTCTCAGTACTACGTGAACCTCTGCCCCAATCCCAGACACGCTGGCGCTTCCACAACTTTCCCACACACAGCTTGAATGTGTTACCTTCTCCCCTGGCACCTTGCAGCACAAATCACATGAACCAATGTCGGGGTTAGCCTGTCACCGCTTTCTGAACTTCCTGATCGATCAGCCACTTTAAAGGTTTATGGCCAGTGTTCTTGGGCTGGCTAGTGCACTCAAATGTTGGTGTCTGGGTTCAGGGGTCTCAGGCCGCTATAATTTAGAGATCTGGACTTGGCGAAGGCCTAAAGCTGTAACCCTCTGCTCATGTGATAGCTCTTCAAAAGACCCATTCTTCTCTTGGCCTTGCAGGGCACATTCCTTCTGGGTTACATGTACTAATGATAATACACAATAAGGAACTGTGTGTGTTCAAGAAATTAACCTTCTGCAGGGCTGTGAGGGTTGCGAGCAGAAAACCCATGCACACCCTTTTAACCCTCTGTATGGGATGTAAGCGTACTGGCATAACTATGGTTCTAGCCCTCAATTCAAGATGGTATCTAACTTCTAAGATGGCTTTTCCTAACACACGTGGAACTAATACCAGAATTCACTCCATTTCCACTATACTCCAGCTGCTATGGGTGCCTCCTCCCCCCTCCATTCTGTTACCTCACCTATAACATTTCCTTCTGAAATCGTCTTGTCCTAAATCACTAGGGCCCTGGAATGTCTGCCCCTGCTCCCCAACATTCCCCCTTTTCATTAATTCTATATTAACAAACTCCCTTGCCATCCTCTCAGCCTCCTCATATCTCCATGTTGCTTTCCTAGGCACCCACACTCTACATACTGAGCTCAAACTTTCTCTGATTTGGGCGTACTGCTCCGGGGTGCAAGTAAGATACATACAGCCCCTATGTCCTTCTAAATCAGCACAGTGTTCCTCATAGTTCTGAGGTTCTGGTGGGGATGTAGTAACTGTTCCAGGGAAGTAAATTATTTGCTCTATTCTCCCCATGCAGGGCATATTTTGGTCATCTGTTTTTACCTGTCCATCTTTTGTACCACGATGTGCACTGCTTACCCCAATTGAAACCATCACCATCGCACTGTTAGGGATCATTTTAGCACATAATCAAACTCCCAACTGGCAGTGCAAAAGATCACCAGCACGAACACCACCAGCACTCTTATTTTCACAACTGCTCCCATCCATGACGGCACACATGAGAGGAGAGTCGAACCAATCACTCTTTTGAATCCCTGCTTGCATCTTCATGTGTTCCTGGGGTTGTGCACAGCCTATATTATTTGTGTGAGTGACCCACTCACGGTGCCATTTGGGGGTACGTACAGCTAGATTCTCCTATTTTATTTTTACAACAAATGCCCCCTTCCATGGCTGCGAGTAGATCGAGCACATACCGGTTCTGCAATGTCATCAACCGATGGTTCTCAGTTCGAATTTGATCGCGTTGAATCCTTGTTCTGTATCATTCACCAGCTGTATCAGTTCCCATCTAACCATTTGCACCCACTTGACATTGGCGGCTGCTTGTATCCCTGGCACTACAGAGAAGCAAAACATGTTTCTTCTTCATGGTACAGTCTATATTGTTCAGGTATTTTGTGAAGCACATCAGTTGAGTTTTTTTGACAGATAGTCAGACCTCATTTTCCGCTTTAGAAGTTTGTTTTCCTTTTTTCCGGGCGAGATCCATAAAACAGGGGGCTGTAGTGGCGATAAAGAGGAGGTAGGCCCTGGTTGTGGCGTCGGGGTATCCACGCTCCCTGATCTCATAGTTAGGTGTGCCTCAGGGACCACGAGGATAGCATACCCCCCCTCCCAGGATGTTGGAAGTTTCATAAGGGCCTGCTGGCCACAGACCCAGTAGATGTCCATTACAGCTGCTGCTCCTTTCTTGAGATCTGGCATGTTTATTGTCACATTGCACTTGCCATTGGTGCCCACAGAGATGACGCCTGCAATATAGAAGCATAGTTGATATTCTTCTTGTTTCTGCACCTTCACTGGCTTCTCCTTTGCTTCAATCCATGTTAGCTTTGCCACGTGTTTCCCCCAGTACTATTGACATGATTTGTTTACCCTCTGAATCACTTCTTTTCTGTGTCCGATAAGTCCCCCTGCCATACAGCGTATCACAGTCTCTTCCCACCGATTGCCCGCAAACCTCACTCCTTTAAGATGCATATGTGGCCTTTGTAAGCACTGCAGGCTCCTGGGATTATGGCCACATTGCAGTTCATCTCGATCCATCATCGCAAGGTGTATACTGTGCGCTTGGAACATGCTTCGCAACCTAATTAGTACTAGATGGACAAGACATTGAGCATCAAATAGCGGAACCTCTTCTGGTATTTGTACCTTGGGGCTCCTAATGTGTGTGGTATTAAGGAGCAAATATAGCAACTGTTACTCATATCTGGGTGGTGAACGTCCTCTGTCATGTTAAAACCTAATCCTCCGCATTCATCATATTTTTTTAGTTTGTCTTCTAAAACGTTTTAATATGCTTGCATATGGCATGTATAACTTTGCATCTGGTGATATATCCATATTCATTTTTTGTGTCATCACATTCCCATTTACTGGTGAATTCCCATTATTTTATTATTGTCCCCATTCTGATATGTACACCCACCCCTAGTACAACACCTTCGGGTATCTCCCCTTTAAAATGTAGCCATATTAAATTACATATTAAAAATAGTCCTAAACCAAAAATAAAGATACAAAATATGTTCAATGCAAAAAGCTTCACACACAATTGCATAGAGAAAAACCCAGCATTACCAAATCTGTTCCCTGCTTCATATCGCACAGTAGCAAAAGATGCATCGATAAGCAATTCTATGTCAAGACCAGAGGCAAGCATTATGTTTCAACTTCTTTAATAATACTCTTTAGCAGTTTCAACAAATCAACTGAAAATGACTTCAACAACTCATTTTTTAAAACTACATTTCGCTCTCATCCTACTCCTTCATGTAGTCCAAGGCACTTCCGGCATTTGCCCATAGGTCACTTCCTGTCCTTTGCTGCACCTCGTCTTTTCCTGCTCTTCACCAAGAGAAGTGCAATGTTACTGTAGAGCAACAAATCTATAGAATAATGTTGAGTTTAATGGAAAGAATATCTAATTAAATATATAGCGTTTAGACACCTAGTGATTGACTAGCAGTAAACTCCAGCGGCGTGTGCAGCATTTAATTGCGTTGATTGACTGCAGCAAGTGTAATACGACCGGCGCAACACTCACACGAGTAGCAGCAGAGCTGCTACCCCCTGCGGGGAGTGAAACAGGACCTGTGCTGCCTTACCAGCATGTCAGGGGTCCCGTTCCACTTGCAGGCTTTGGAGCATCTCTGGAAGAGAGCAGCAGCCCCCTCCTTTTCGATGACAGAGCTAGGCACAGAAACTGCCACATCGCAGATGCCACGCGGCTCCATACTGTCAGCAGATCCCGGGCTGCAGTGGTGAACGAATGATCGATCACAAGGCCAACTAAAAGCAAAGAACTCCTATCAGTGCAGGAGACGGCTGGAAGAGGAAAAAAATAAGGGTAAACACTCCATGCGAAGGGCAGAGAGAGCCCAGCATGAGCATCCCAGCAGAACACCAGACTACAAGCCAAGAACAGCTGGGTAACCACGACGTGGAACTAGCAAAGTGAGAACAGAATAACAGTTCTGAGAAGTGAGATAAGGTGCAATCCACAAAAACAATAAAAAATATACAGATACAGTTAAGACGTATTAACACCAACTGAGGAGTGGACATGCAGTTCAGCCTACTGGTTCAGGCATTGACACAGAGCACCTACACATTAAAAAGTAACAGAATATGAATGGAGCAAGGAGGAGCTAGAGCAAGATCTAGCGCTTAGCTTCAAAGAGGTACTAGGAAGCTTGTGGTGGGTGCAGTGGCTCAAGGCGTATGGCCCTTGAAAGATAGACTGTCTACTTTAGAGTCCCTTCTAGGCCAGAAACAAAAAAACACCAAAATAAATAAAGAGAGCATGCCCACTAGAGGCGAAGAGAAACAAGGCCCTCTGGGGAGTACCAGTACGAGCAAGAGGAAATCCTCTACTACTCCCCTGGGTCAAAGATACAGGGTGGATCAAGAAGCCCCAGAGTCAGCTGATGCATTTGGAAAGCTGAGAAAAGCTTTCTTGCAGAGATCAGCAGTGCTATGCCTTGTGACCCCCTCCCCAGGGGAGCAAAATATTGGCAAAGTAGACATAGACTCAGAAGAAGAGCCACCAGAGGGCACAGCCTCTTTGCAGGAAGAGGACAGCAAGCCAGAGAAAGAGTGGGCAGAACCCACTAGTGGTAAAAGAGCTTATTTATTTAATGAATTTTAATTATTTAGGAGGTGATGCAGGTAGGTTCTTAAGTACAGTGTTTCCCCAAAGCCTCTACAAAGGAATGCCCACACACTATGTTAGGTGATAACACAGCTTCTTTATTTAAAAAAAAAAAAAAGATATATATATATATATATATATATATATATATAAATATATATATATATATGTATATATATATATATGTATATATATATATATTCAGTGAAAAAACTTTAAAAACTTTGTTAAAGGGACGTTATGGTTAAGTTGCACTACTAAAAACCTATGAAATTCAGTGAAAAAACATTGTTAAAGGGACGTTATGGTTCAAAGTAAAACCGAAAAACCCCTGAAATTCGCCAGTTATGGTAAGCTAAGCAACCATAACTCGTGCCACCACTGAGCACTGCTAAGACTAACACCCACGACATCAAAGATGACATCACAAATGTCATTGATGACATCACTGATGACATCACATGTCTGTCTCCCTCTTTTATCCTTTACTGACATATGTAGGCCACATGGTTTTCTTCAGTAACAGTCATGAACTAAAAATTGTAAACGTACTATATTTGTAAACTTATCCTTCAAGTATGTTCTTACAGTAATTACCATAGGGTCCAGTCATATCATATGAAACATATACATATGAGAAGACACAAGCTTGAAAAACAGCAATTCTTTCTGTGCATGAAGATAATCAGTAGAGTGATCAGCACTTTCTGATAGTTCTGTTGTTTTTTTTATTACTGTATTTTCCCTGTACATGCTCATATTTGTATACATTGTACTCACACTACTTTCCTTAGGGTCCAGTCACATCATGTAATACATGTACACAGGATAAATAGCAGCTTTGAAACAGAGCAATCATTTATTTACATAAATATAATCAGTTAGGTTATAAATTATTTCTACTACTACTTCTGCTTTTTTGCTTACTTCACTTTCCCTGTATATACCCATATTTGTATGTTTTATTGTCTGCACTGTGGGATTGGGCGTGAGCTTTTTCCTTGTTAAACCTGATGACTACATCTAACAGAAGCCCTTGCAGCAGAAATCATCATTGATTATCATCACCTGTACTTGCTGTGAGCTGCAAGTTAAGACAGCCCCCTGATGACGTGTGAGAGCAAAGAAACCGGTAGGAGGAGAACACTAATGGCTGAGAAGGTTGTGCAGGGAACTGGAGTGCGCCCCTCTCTGCGTTTTACCATATTTCCAGGATTTTGAAGGGTGGAATCTTCAAGACCTGATAGGGTGCTGCACCGGGGTGATATATGCCCTGCTTTGGAGTGCCTCACTGCAGGCTACTCCCCCCCTTTCTCCACTGTGGGATTGGGCGTGAGCTTTTTCCTTGTTAAACCTGATGACTACATCTACCAGAAGCCCTTGCAGCAGAAATCATCATTGATTATCATCACCTGCACTTGCTGTGAGCTGCAAGTTAAGAAAGCCTCCCTGATGACGTGTAAGAGCACAGAAACGGGTCGGAGGAGAACACTAATGGCTGAGAAGGTTGTGCAGGGAACTGGAGTGCGCCCCTCTCCTCGTTTTACTATATATATTTATATATATATATATATATATATATATATATATATATATATATATATATATATATATATATATATATATATATATATATATATATATATATATATATATATATATATATATATATTCAGTGAAAAAACGTTGTTAAAGGGACGTTATGGTTAAGTTGCGCTACTAAAAACCTATGAAATTCAGTGAAAAAACTTTGTTAAAGGGACGTTATGGTTCCAAGTAAAACCGAAAAACCCCTGAAATTCACCAGTTATGGTAAGCTAAGCAACCATAACTCGCGCCACCACTGTGCCCTGCTAAGACTAACACCCACGACATCAAAGGTGACATCACAAATGGAGCACCACATGTCCACATGCTTTTATGGATTAAAGATGTTCCTAAATTTTGTCAAGACAGTGATGCCACTGTTTTACCGTTTATTGAAAAATATGTCACTTGTGAAATTCCATCAGAATCCACAAATAGTGATCTTCATTCAAAAATATTACAATTCCAAAGACACAAATGTGGCAAATACTGTTGTCGCAAATACAAAAACAAAGGGAAATACTACACCAAATGCCTAGACCAGTTAAAAAAACAGGTCAAGTGAACAACCTCATGTCTTCAGTTAGACATAGTGTTAAAGGTAAGTCACCTAAAAATACATATTGCATAAAAAGAAAAGAAGAAGAAAAATATATCAATGATTACAATGCAATCATTGCCCACTTATGGAATGCAAACATAGATGTGCAGTATATTGCAGACAATTCTACTGCAGTTGCACGATATGTCACAGCATACTTAACAAAAATCAGAAAAGACAGAGCTCCAAGACCTCTGGAATGACCTGTCATCAGATAAAACAGTGTCTCAGAAATTATACAGCTTGGGCATAAAAATGCCGTCCCATAGACAATGTGGATCCTATGAAGCAGCTGATTGATTAACTGGTACTGCATTGTATGGTAAATCTGAAAATATAGTATGGCTAAGTCTTGGTCCAGCTAAATCTAGAAAAAGAGTTCTAAAATCATACGAAGATATAGAAACAATAGCCAAACATGATCCCAACAGCCAAGACATTTTAAAAAACAATTTATTGGACACATACTACCCAAACAGGAGTACCACTTGGAAACCATGTGTCTATTCCACATATCCCAAAACTACACATACAAAAATAATATAAAACCTGATGAACAAAACCGTAAATACAAAGTGACAAACTGTGAAGGCAGCTTAGTAAAACTCACCAAACCAAATTTAATTAATCATATCACATTGTCATTAAAGACTCCTCAACATAAAGAAGTATATTACATGTCCCTGCTACAACTCTTTAAACCATGGAGAAAAGAAGAAGAAATACTAGATAACTATGACTCATATGAAGACGCTTTCAAAGCAAATGAAAGCAGTATAACTGATGTAAACTTTGAACAGTACAAAACAATGTTGCACAATGAACAGCAACACGAAGAAGAACTCCAGGCCCAACAAGATAAGGACACTCCTGACAGTAGTCTACCTTCTGTCACAGGAAGCCAAGAACCACTGGGAGACCCACTAATAACAAATGAGGCAGAATTAGCTATGATAGAAGTAGAAAACACCATGTGTCAGTATGAAGATAAAGAAGACTTAAGTATATTACAATCAAAGCTAAACAATGAGCAACGTGACATTTTTCAAGAAGTAACAAAATAAATTGCACATGGTGTACAACATGAAAACAAAGAATGCACATGTCAAAATTACAAACCTATACTATTGTATGTCAGTAGTGAAGCTGGTTCTGGCAAAACATTCCTAATCAAAATCATCAGTAAGTTCCTTCAACAATTGACAAACAACAAACTGTCAGCTGTTGTCACTGCCCCACAGGTTTAGCTGCCTACAACATAGGTGGTGTCACTTTACACCGATTACTACTCCTGCCAGTAGAATACCAAAACAAATTAGATTATTACAAACTTTCTGCAGAAGCTGCAATGGAACTACGCAGAGTATTGAAACAAATGAAAATGCTACTAATAGATGAAGTGAGCATGGTCTCCAACCTAATGTTGGGTTTGATTCACCTGAGATTACAAGAAGTACTCAAAACAATCTATGAAGAGCTCTTTGCAGGAAAACACATTATTGTTTTTGGAGATCTGCTTCAATTAACACCAGTAAAAGGTGAACCTATTTTTAAAACATTAGGGCACAAACTCTGCCGTAAAACTGTTGACAGCATTGGAAATGTCAACCTTTGGCAACATTTCCAATACAGAGAATTAACAGAAAACATGCGCCAATCTGCAGTTCTCACTTATGCCAACATCTTAAAAAGTATCAGAGTTGGTATACTTTCTGAAGCAATATTGAAAACCCGGCACATTAATGCACCTTATGGTGATAATGCATGTGCTACAGATGTTATGGAACAATTAGCCCACAAAAATGTCAATTGTATGGCCTTAATGCCAACTCTTGCAAGCTGTTTCAAATTCAATAAAATAATGTTAAGTAAAGAAATGCAACCAATAATGGAAATTAGCGCCACAGACAAACTAGAAGTACCTGGAATGACACTACCCATTTGTGACCAAGCCACAACAAGACTAAATAGTTTAGAAAAATCAATCTCAAACACAGCAGGCTTAGAAAAGATGTTAAAATTATCCTTAAATTGCAGAGTAATGCTTAAACGTAACCTTGAAGTGGACCAAGGACTAGTTAATGGAGCACTGGGTACAGTTGTTGGCTTTCAAACATACCCACGTGACAACAACATTCAGTTTGTCAATATACTCTTTGACAAACTTTCAGAAGTAAAACGGATAGGACGCTCAACAGCTAGATTCCTTCTCTTCAAAGATATGTATGTACGCAGAGAACAATTTTCTCTAACTCTTGCATACGCAGTCACGATTCATAAATCACAAGGTCTTACCCTAGACAAAGCAATGATAGATATTGGTAACACAGTCTTTAAAGAAGGCATGAGCTACGTAGCACTATCACGCTTACGTACACTTGACGGTCTATTTCTAATCAACTTTGATTCAAGTAAAGTAAACGCTGATATTCCTTGCATTTTAGAATATAATAGACTTCGCTCACTATACACTCCCCATCTAAACACATATTCTGTTCCACAAAAACTAAAACGTTGTAAAAGAAAACTAAATCAAACAGAAATGCAACAGGACGTCACTGCAAATCCTCCGAAGAGAGTAAAAGAAACTAATACTTCATCAAGTACCACAAACAAAAAAGAATCAATTAGAGAAAGTAAACCAGGTACTTCTTTAAAGAAGGAAGACAAACTCCAAAAAAAAGCAGTTAGATACAGAACTACCTGGACCATTTAAATTCTCAAATATAGTTGGTGTAAGTTGCTATGCAAATGTAGCAATGAATATTCTATTTCAATTACCACCAATTGTTGACAACATTTACTCACACAGTACAGACCCATTGTGTTTGCAAATGTTAGTACTTCACAGAAATGCAGCAAACAATCCTGACAACACATATAGTGTTTTTGGAATAAAACGACAATTGGACTACTGTGCTGGAATGGTGAAATTCACTATAAACTCACAGGAAGATCCACAAGAATTTCTAATGTACTTACTACAAGTACTGGAAAACAAAAACATACCTATAAATGAAATCTTTCAGATTTCATACATGTGGAAACATACATGCACTCTCTGCAACAATGTGACACAAGAAGAAATCCCCAATGAACGCTTCATATATATATCAATACCAAATTGTGAATCCATTCCATTTCAGCAACTTGTACAAAATGCAAACCATGGTACATTATGCTCTACCTGCAATTCAGATAATCGCTCCACGTTAGTAATACAAACACACAGTAAATACGTAATACTAATGCTTCTACGTTACAATGCAGATGTACCAAAAACAACTGCAAGCTGACTGGATTCACACATGGTCAAATATCACTTGGTAGGAAAACCTTCACAACAATAGGTATAATCTACCACGCAGGAGCCACAACCAATTCAGGGCACTACACTGCATATATAAAAAAGAAATGTGGATGGTTTGAATGTAATGATAATACCATTACTCTAAAGCAGAGATTACCAGCAAATCTTACAAACGCTTATTTGATGTTCTTAAAACCAAAATTTGATAAATAAACTGTATTTAAACCTTTATATAAATTTGTGTTAAAAAAATATATACTGTTAGAATACTCCAAAAGCTATCTAACTGCTCAAAGATTCTACAACAACTAATCAGATAAATGAATACCACTAAATTAGACCAAAGAATACACAGTTAGAATACGCCAATTGGTATCTAACTGTCCCAAAATTATAAATTTGTGTTAAAATAATATAAACTGTTAGAATACTCCAAAGGCTATCTAACAGTTCAAAGATTCTACAACAACTAATCAGATAAATGAATACCACTAAATTAGGCCAAAAAATACACAGTTAGAATACGCAAATTGGTATCTAACTGTCCCAAAATTTAACAATATCCAAATAGATAAATCAAAACCACTAAAATATATTAAAAAAATAGACAGTCAGAATACGCCAATTGGTATCTAACTGCTCCAAAATGTTATAATATGAAAACAAATGAAGAATCTGTTACTGCTCCAAAAAAAAATACAACAAAGCAAAGTATAAAGCATTAGCCAGAAACAACAAGTGAACACTGAAAACAAACAAACAAATAAACTGTAGCATAACAGAAAAAGGTTTTTTTTTAATCCAACATGGATTTTTTTTCTCCCACAGACCCAATGATTTTAGCAACAAATACAGAAACTGAGCAAATTGCACAGTACTCTGATTTGTACTCTACTAAATATGAGGGTCGAAAAAAAATAAAAGTATATTGCTTATACAATGTAATAAGTCATTACAAAATACTAATACTAACATGCTATTTTCTTTTATCACAGAAATTAAGAAGAAAAACATGGACTCCCATTACTAGACCAAACAGTAAGTATACAATAATAAGGACAACCATAGCAGCATATCACATCCATAGTATCTAATACCTTTGTTCCTTATACATTTGTTTTTCACCCAAAGTTATAAGCAAATATGAATGTGATATGCTGCGGTGGTTGTTGCCAGGGCATACAATCTGGGGTGCATGGCCAAATGGCCATGCACCCAAGACTCTATGCCCTGGCAACAACCACCGCAGCATATCACATCCATAGAGGCAAACATTTCAACTATGATCTATGGGAAACGTTTAATGTCCGCGAACAATGTGAGTGTTCTTAGAACACTTTGAACTTGCCAGCGAACAATACGGACACCGTTTTCAGGACACCCCCTACGAACATTTCAGAACAACGCGATAGTTCTTAGAACACTTCCAACTTAACAACGAACAATACGGACAGCGTCCTAAGGACACCCCCTACGAACATTCCAGTACACCGGGAGTGTTCTTAGAAGCGTCTTCAGAACACCACCATCTTGTTTATTTGCGAACATTTCAGGACACCGCGAGTGTTCTTAGGACACATTCAACTTGACAAAGAACAATACGGACAGCGTCTTCAGGACACCCCCTACGAACACTCCCCGGACACCGGGAGTGTTCTTAGAAGCGTCTTCAGAACACCACCATCTTGTTTATTTACGAACATTTCAGGACACCGCGAGTGTTCTTAGGACACATTCAACTTGACAAAGAACAATACGGACAGCGTCCACAGGACACCCCCTACGAACACTCCCCGGACACCGCAAGTGTTCTTAGAAGCGTCTTCAGAACACCCCCATTTTGTTTATTTGCGAACATTTCAGGACACCGCGAGTGTTCTTAGGACACATTCAACTTGACAGAGAACAATACGGACAGCGTCCTCAGGACACCCCCTACGAACACTCCCCGGACACCGCGAGTGTTCTTAGAAGCGTCTTCAGAACACCACCATCTTGTTTATTTGCGAACATTTCAGTACACCGCAAGTGTTCTTAGGACACATTCAACTTGACAGAGAACAATACGGACAGTGTCCTCAGGACACCCCCTACGAACACTCCCCGGACACCGCGAGTGTTCTTAGAAGCGTCTTCAGAACACCCCCATTTTGTTTATTTGCGAACATTTCAGGACACTGCGAGTGTTCTTAGGACACATTCAACTTGACAGAGAACAATACGGACAGCATCCTCAGGACACCCCCTACGAACACTCCCCGGACACCGCGAGTGTTCTTAGAAGCGTCTTCAGAACACCCCCATTTTGTTTATTTGCGAACATTTCAGGACATCGCGAGTGTTCTTAGAACACATTCAACTTGACAGAGAACAATACGGACAGCGTCCTCAGAACACCCCCTACAAACATTTCAGGACACCGGGAGTGTTCTCAAAAACATCTTCAGAACACCCCCATTTTGTTTATTTGCAAACATTTCAGGACACCGCGCGTGTTCTTAGAACACATTCAACTTGACAGAGAACAATACGGACAGCGTCCTCAGGACACCACCTACGAACACTCCCCGGACACCGCGAGTGTTCTTAGAACAGTTTCACTTTGCTTGCGAACAAAACGGAGACATATTGACTCCTTAGAACACCCCCTAGTCAGTTTATTTAGAACATTTCAGAACACCCGTGATGGCCGCAAACAAATCGAACACAAAAAGAACGTCTAACACATAAAAAACACAACTTTCATCCTATCTCATACACTCCCACCTTCCCCAAACACTCCTACACACCAACACACTCTACAAAATACACAGTTTGAACAAAGTTTCACCGCGCTGTCCGGGGACGTCCGCAAATCTAAGATGGCGGGCGCTACCGAAAAATCTGACGCTCTTCACGCTCCAAGCCGTCCAATCAGCGAACACTTTGCATGTCCACGAACATCACGCAAGACGATTGGCCAATCAGGACACTTTCCGCGGAGCGAACAGGGAAGTGTATCCGCAAACCGAACACAGATATCACTAATTTTTTTTACCTACTTTTTGGTCATTTTAAAAAAAACTACTGGACGGATTTTCACCAAATTTGCAAAAGCACGCTTTCGGGACCAAGCCTCTGCTCCTGGTCCAAATTTGGTGGAAATCCGTCCAGCGGTTTGGGCTGTAGGCGCGAGCAAAAAATTTTTCCCATTCACTCTATGGAGAGTGAGTATAATGTATACAAATATGAGCATATAGAGGGAAGGTAGAGTAATAAAAATAAAACTATGAGAAAGTGCTGATAACCATAATGATTATCTTCATGCACAGAAAGGATTGCTCTCTTTCAAGCCTGTATCTTCCGCTATGTATATGTTTCATATGATGTGACTGGACCCTAAGTCTACAAATATAGTACCTTTTCAATTTTTACTTCCTGACTGTTACTGAAGAAAACTATGTGGCTTCGATATGTCAGTAAAGGATAAAAAGGGAGAGCCAGCCATGTGATGTCATCAGTGATGTCATCAATGACATTTGTGATGTCATCTTTGATGTCCTGGGTTTTAGTGTTAGCAGTGCACGGTGGCGCGAGTTATGGTTGCTTATGTTACCATAACTGCCGAATTTCAGGGGTTTTTCGGTTTTACTTTGAGCCATAACGTCCCATTAACAAAGTTTTTTCACTGAATTTCATAGGTTTTTAGTAGCGTAACTTAACCATAACGTCCCTTTAACCAAGTTTTTTCACTGAATTTCATAGGTTTTTAGTAGCACAACTTAACCATAATATCCCTGACTTCATATACATGTAACATAGAACATGCTAACCCCCTCGTAGTGATTTTCATGTCCGCGGACTACCACCATGTCCGCGGACACATCGAAAATCTGAGCGTGGTGAATGTAAATTTAAATAGTGTGCCCCATTTCCCCTTTGAAGTTGGCTCTGAAAAGAGCTGTGTTTTTTTTTTTTACAGATGCTTGACAGACACCTGTTATTTTGTATTTTTTTTCTTGTTTTGTTTTCTTACTTTACTCCTAAAATCTTCACATAACCGTCTCCAAAGCAACCCTTACATTCCAAAATAGAAAGGCATTTCCCGTAAAAGATAAAGAAATGCCATCTTCTTTAAAATTAACAGCATTATTGGCATCAATATTCTCATTGTTACAGAAGAACATACCAGCTCTAAGCATGAAGGCACACATGCCTCGGTTGATGACACACCTAGCAATATTTTGCTGAGGACAAAAAACTGAACTATTGTCCCATATTGCCCTAGTTAGTAATCCAGAAAAAATTACTTTTGCATTTGGAAGGATCTTCATTACTGTTTGAACCAAGCATTCCAAATCAGCCAACAAAGTAGGGGCACTGACGTTGCCCAAATAGAAAGCACCATAGTGCAACACTACCACATGCGGACTGTTCATCGTGGCCATATCCTCACAAACTTGTACAATTCCCTGTACATTGCAATCAGGCACACTGCTCCACACCACCTCCACTCCTTTCACATCAAAGTTCTTTGCAACATGCCTGCATTCAGCGTACTGCTGTAAACCATGCACAAACATATCTCCGAGCACCAACATCCTGACCTTCTCCACTTCTGCCATCTTCACCACACACAGTCTCTTTCAACACAAATCCACAACCTCGACATCTGATTGGCTGATCCGTACAGTCTTCTTTCCATGTTGGATTTCCTGGAAAAACCCGGATGTAGCACGCCCTGTCCACGAACAGCCGCGGTGTCCGCAGACGGCGTCCACTTTACTCTCTGTGCCATTCCCTCATTGCATACAGCTAAGCAATCACACAATACGAATAACGTCCTCAGAACAACCCCATTTTGTGATTTTTCGAACATTTCAGGACAATTATTATTTCATTATTCAACATATTAACATTACACATATTATACTTTCATCTTGTACTCTGCACACAATGCTATGTTTCTCCATTAGTAGCTCAGTATACTAGATAGAATCCCATAATACAATGCTATTTATATCAATGCATCGTTCAAAGCACTAATAACGGTATGATATTTATTGCAATATCCTTAACACTTTTTTCGAAACATTATAATAAAAATCCCTAGTACACAAATTCCATGAAAAGTACATACACACGTGATGTCATCAGTGATTTCATCAATGACATTTGTGATGTCATCTTTGATGTCCTGGGTGTTAGTCTTAGCAGTGCACGGTGGTGGCGCCAGTTATTTTTCAAAGCTTACCATAACTTGCGATTTTCAGGGGTCTTTCGGCTGTACTTAGAACCATAACGTCCTTTAAACAAACTTTTTTTAATATCACGCAAACAATATACAAACATGGCGTGCAAAAACCAACTTCTACAGATGGCTTTACACAGAATGTTGCAAAGTAAGAATTTATGCTCGTTCACAGTGAAGGTCAGCTGCTTCCACAACTTCTACAGATGGCTTTTCACAGAATGTTGCAAAGTAAGAATTTATGCTCGTTCACAGTGAAGGTCAGCTGCTTCCATTTTTTTCTCGGGCCCCGGAGAGGCTCACGAAGCGGACTATAAGGTTGTATTGTGTTTTGACCTTGACAGACTTCGATTGTGATGAAAGACTTCTCTTGAAGGAGTGTTGCTAAAACGTAAGAGAAGATAAAGATGAAATTTCTGAAACGAAACCACTTTTATATATTATATCACTATGCGAAAGATCGTTGGCACACGCGGAGTCATATTTTGGGACTGCACCACTCGTAGACAATGGAAATTACAATTGTACTGTAAGTAACCCTTTAGATTACTTTATACCAAATATAATTACAATAGCGTAGCATTAAAGACCGCTCAAGTTGAACTTGTTCGTTGATAGTGGCATAATGTTTTCTACCGCGCACTATCACCGCCGAATTGATCCCCTGTCGTTTAGAGGGCTCTGAAAAAGGCAGACGACACAGGGTGGGTTAATAGAAATAATTTAACCGGTCTATAGGCGGTCAATCGCTCTACTCGCTGTGCCACTTCACTGTAGCCTGTCAAGTGGCACAGCGAGTACAGCGCTCGCTTTGACATCCGTGCACAGCTTGCTAACGCAAGTTTGAATCCCGGCAAGGCCAAACTTAGCCTTTCATCCTTCCGTGGTTGATAAATGAGCACCACACACCGTGGTTAATAATAAGCACCGCTTAGATACCTCACGGTTCTTAGCGCTATATGAATGGGAAAATATTATTATTTTATTATTAACATACTCTGTTGCACTTTCTTCGATAGCAAATATTTTCACGCCCTTATAAATAAAATGATGATTTTTAATGAAAATCGGCTGGTGAGACTAATTTATGTTTTTTAAAACAGGTATGTGGCTCCATTTTGCCTATGTCACAATTTACAGACTCCAGCGGATGGGGTCTTCAACTGCCAGGTGCAGGTCCAAATATGCAACTTCATGACCCTCACCCTTTTATGGGACAATCGCCAAGGACCAATATGCCCTTACGCAGTACTAGCGGCTACAAACAACATACCAACCAATAGGGTGGTCTAATGGCTCGTTGTTGGAGCAACCTTCCGATTATCAGTGCGACCATTTACTGCTTTTATCATAAACCAACAGCCTATCTACCGCAAAGGAACAACGCGTGGCTCCAAATAAACTTTTGCTGATCGATAACAGAGACAATAGCAAATCGCTAAATATTCACTAAACATTTCATGTGAAATAAATGTACTTTACCAAATGTACAATCCTGCTGTTTACTTTTAAACCACAGTTTCATATTCTGAATTGTGGCGCACTGAGTTGAAAGCTGATCTAAGACTCTCTGTACCGCAAAGGAACATCGCGTGTCTCAACATGAACTTTTGCGGATCGACAACAAAGACAAATGCAAATTGCTGAATATTCTCTAAACATTTGATGTCAAATAAATGTACTTTACAACATTTACAATCTTGCTCTTTGCTTTTAAATCACAGTTTCATATTCCGAGTTGTGGCGCGCTGTGTTGTGACATAATGTGTGTTGTCTTCCGGGTTCTGTGTAAAGTCGCGTAGTACTAGAGACGACTGGGCGCGTTTCATTACGCACCCTGTAACATCACGGAGAGAGGCGGGGAATATGAATGCTTTGATAATATCAGGCTTACTGGCGGGAGATATGATTTAGTGTCGCAAAAGCAAGTCAGCCAGGTCAATAGCGCCAGTCATAGGATTATCACATAATGTCGGCGCACACCAGCGAGATTTATCGTTTCTTTAGTGGACAAAAAGTCGGTTGACGCCCCTAGGAAATTGTACTATTAGCGGACAAAAGGAGTGCTCTTAAAACACTTTCACCCTGACAACGAACAATACAAACAACGTTCTCAGAACACCCCCATTTTGTGTAATTGCAACCATTTCGGGACACTGCGAGTGTTCTTAGAACACATTCAACTAGACAGATTACAATACGGACAGCGTCCTGAGGACACCCCCAGTTTGTGTATTTACAAACAATTAAGTACACCGCGAGTGTTCATAGCTCATTTTTACCTTCCTTGCGAACAAAAATGACACATACTCCGTCCTCTAAACACCCCACCATTTAGTTTATTTACAAAATGTCAGAACAGCCGTGTTCTCCGCGGACAAATCGAACGCAACAAAAACATCTAGCACATAAAAAAAAAAACATTGAACCTATCTCATACTCCCCCACCCTCCTCAAACACTCTTACACACCAACACACGGCACTAAATACAATTTTTTATCCACGTTTCACTGCGCTGTACTCGGTCGACTGCGAATACAAGATGGCGGGCACCACAGAAAATCTGACGCGCTCCACGCCCCTCGCCGTCCAATCAGCGAACACGTCGCATGTCCGCGGACATGACGCAAGGCCATGGGCCAATCGGGGTGCTGTCTGCGGAGAGAATAGGGAAGTCCGTCCGCGAAGCGAACGCAGATATCACTAATTTTTTTGCCTTACATTTTGGTCATTTTTTAAAAAAACTACTGGACACATTTACACCAAATTTACAAAAGCACGCTTTTGGGACCAGGCCGCCGCTCCTGCCGCAAATTTGGTGTAAATCCGTCCAGCGGTTCGGGCTGTAGCCGTGCGCAAAGTTTTTTCCCATTCAGTCTATGGGAAAAAAAAAGTTTTGGGACCCCCCCTATAACTTTTCCCCCCCTGGACGAATCCTCACCAAACTTTGCAAAAAAATTCAGAGTGACCCAACTACTTTTTTTTTGCAAAGTTTGGTGAGGATCCGTCCAGGGAGAGCGAAGTTATAAGCCGCCCAAAAAGTGCTCTTTCTATGGAAACAGCAACTTAACCATAACTACATGGCCACTACCGTGGCCATGTAATATATATATATATATATATATATATATATATATATATATATATATATATATATATATATATATATATATATATATATATATATATATATATATAAATAATAATACTTTGTAATTGGAAAGATGTATATAAAGAACAGCAAATTACACTCTTGGTGGTACCACACAATAATTAAGTTCAATTAAATATGCGCTAACTGCTGACAGTTTATAAGGCAGGTGAACTAATCAGTAAGGGCTTACATCCTAGAGTAAGGAAGGAAGGCAGGTTAAATACTGATCAATGTCAGAATGCTTTCTTTGGGTATAGAGACATAATTCTGAGTGAGGATCCCCCCACCTGGGCAATCTGTAATAAGAGAATTAACAAGCCCGGTCCATAAATGCTCAAAAAAACTTGATTCATGGTTAAACAGTTTAACCACCCCAAAGTACCTGAAGTGGGAGAGTTTTTTCGATGGTATCCTTCGAGGACGAACCTCCTTTGAAGAAGGAGCCACTGGGCATCGAGACATTGAGGAAAAGTGGAACACTTGTGGTGATACAGCAACTTCGACCTTCGCTGTGCTCTTCGACGATCGATCGTGGGACTGGTGGGAAGATGAGGCGTGCGGTAGATCTCAATGCAAAATGTTTGGTGCCGCAAATAAGAGTCCATGGACTTGAAAGACCTTCGGCTGTGAAGGACGCAGGCCTGGCAGGAGATGTCAGGTTTTGTTTTGGCATTCCTTTGGCCTGTCAGTGCTGTAGCCGCAACATGTACCTCGGATAGCTTCGGCGATTGGGAGTCGACCACGTGATGGACATCAGATCTTTGTCGGCTTCGGGTGGTGGGAAACCCACCAGCACACTCTCCTCGGCAGCCGGCGACCTTCGACTTTCTCCAGCCAGACAAAGTGGTTGACGGTGATTACAAGGGTGCCCGTTTAAATGTTCTTAGTTGTTGATAGAGCCTTCTCGGCTCTGGTTGTCAGGCAGCATGGCATCAAGGTGTCCCCGATTCTGGTCGACACTATTCAAACGGGCTACCAGCGGTCACGGAAATCTTCTGAACCCTGGTTGACGCCAATAGACTTCAACGGCACTCAATGCCCAGGTGCCTCTCTTCAGGATTCTCCAGTCGACAGCCTTTTGGGACTGGCTTCCAGGGCGCTTCGGTGAAGAGTTGCAGTTTTGCACGATGATCCCTCGTAGTTCGGAGAGAGGTCTCCTTTGCAGGTCCTCCCTGGATCATTCCTCGATAGGCTCGACAGCTCTTGGATTACATCAAAGAATATGCAGCAGTAATAATCTCCCCCAGCTGGGCTTTCAGGAACAGCTTCTTCTAGTTAAGCTTTGTCGTCAGTTTCTGAACAAATTGGTAAGTGAGAGGTCCTCAGATATACACATCTGTCCCTCATTCACTCTGGATGAGCCAGGCTCAGTCAGCCAATCACACAGTAGGGCATTTATTCAGGCAGGCAGCCAATCATGCTCACAGGAATTCGGACCATTCACTCCACCCAGACACCCATAACAAAGGAATGTGAAATGGGACAAGTACTGAGTCTCTCAGCACACTACACTACATTCATGTCAGTTTTATGCAGGGCTTTCTCATTCATTGTGTCACATAAACAGAAACCAGACACCCACAGCAGAGAATGTGTGTTCACTTCAGACTCCATTCACGCAGGTCCTACCCCTAGGGTGTTCCCAGAACACACAACACCATGGTAGGCTCCAGTCAGTCTGACAGGAGGAGGCAGACCTGGAGCCATATATGGTATTTCTACCCGCCAGCCAGGGGGAAAGGGAACAACAGAGACATATATGGTGTTTCCACCCAGCAGACATTCAGGAGGAAGGGACAGAGTCAGAGCTTCTCAGGACTTTGGGAAACAAGGTAAAAGGCAATAGAAACCAGGAGGCTGCAGGGGCATCTTGCCTTCTAACCAGAATCCATTGATTCATATGGCAGGGCCTGGGCGTCCCAAAAATTGAGGACACTCAGAGCCACTGCCAAGTCAGAATGTAGCTGTAACCAGCCCATACCCTACTCTGTGGGCAACACAGGTGCCCAAAAACACCCATAAGTGGTACAAGGAGGTACCCCCACCCATGGGTGCTATAAGGGGATCCAATAAGTGATGTTCATCAAAAGCTCAAATGAAGAGCTGCACTGCCAGAGGTCCAGGCAGAACCTCAGTGGCAGAAAACATAGAGAAAACACAGACAGAGAAGCGGTAGGACAAGGACAGGAGGCCCTGTCCATACATCCATAAAGCATTTCCAGCATCACAGTGATGAAGGGGAAATGTTGGACATGTTCAATCTGGAAAATATCAGAATCCCCAGGTCTGCGTACTGGCAGCCATTGCCTAGTCTGATAAAGTATATAGGACAGAGGATTAGGAACAAGCTGGACAAAGAAACGAGACAGTGCGTGAGGGCAGAGTGCTCCCACTCAGATATACCTGGAAAAGTGGCTGAGGCAACCGAAACTAGATCCTAAGATGCTAGCATTTGTCACCAAAATGGCTGAAGATCCACGCAAAGGTATAGACAGATCTTGGAATAGTTGTCAGGAAAAGGTGCAGACCTTACAGACACCCTTAGCTAAGATCAGGGATCGAGCAGAGCAAACCAGGGACATGGGTGAGGAAGTCAACGCAGACACGTTAGTGAATTGGGCACAGAGAGCAGTCTGTCTGCTAGGTAACACTAATTGTGCGATCTCTTCGGAGAGAAGGAGAGGACTCCTCTTAAAGATTGAAACTATGTTGCATGAGCTAGTCACTTATGAGGCCGGCAAAACAGCGCAGGGCCTCCTCTTCAGAGAGACTTTTGGTGTGGAAATTGGGAGGTTCATAGGGACCTACACCTCCTTAGAGAAGGCAAAGGCCTCCATTAGGAAAATCTTCCTGTGCAGAGTTTTTGTTGGGACCGAACGCTATAGGGGTCGAGCAGCCGGTCGCTTCCAGTCATCAAGGAGACCACAGGGCAACAGAGCCCGTTACTGGGAAAACAGACAGCAAGATCATTTCTTCCCCTCCAGAGGGAGATTTCCCAGAGGACGCAGGAGCACAGGAGCAAGAATAGCACAAAGCTCTAACAGAGTTGAGACCCTTTACTTATCTGCTGGTAGGGGGAGGACATTGTAGTTCTGGCAGAACTGGCACGCTTTTGAGCAATGCTTGGGTGCTACAAACAACCCGAAGGCTACAGCTGGATTTTATACAGGACCTGAGACAAGAGCGAGTCCCACACCCTATTTACATGTCGCAAGCAGAGCGAGAGGGCCTTCACAACAAATTGAAGCATCTTGAAAAGAAAGACACCATGCACGCAGACACCGAGGTTCATGAGCAATCTTCCCCTAGTACACAGGAAAGAGAAAGTGAAACCAGTAAAACTTGAAGGAATTGAACAGCTGGCTGATAGACATGCATTTCAAAATGGAAGGTGTTCACCAGCTGAGGGACATTTTAAGAGAAGGGACCTGGTTAGCCAGGATAGGCTTGAAGGATGGCTGCCTCGTGGTGTCGTACAAGCAGAATATCAACCATTTCTAGCGTTCAGTTGGGAAGGGCGATTCTGGCATTTCAAGACGATGCCTTTCGTTCTAGCGTCTGCACCGTGGGCTTTCACCAAGCTCATGAGACCAGCAGCAGCAGCGATCAGAGAGAAAGGGATCCACATAATTATATATTTGGATGATATACTGCTACTAGCAGACGACAGAGGAACACTAATATATCAGACAACTAGGTTGAAGGAGCTCTTAACTTCACTAGGGTTCTTGATCAATCCTGAAGAAATAGCATGAGATTCTGATGAGAAGACTAGATTTTCTATCTTTCGTAATGGACACAAGGAACGCAATGCCAAGAGTTGCCAGTGAGGAAGATCTGAGATATCAAGAGAGAGATCAAAGTATGTCTCGACAAGCAAGTTATTACACGGAGAGCTCTAGCAAGAGTAGTATGACTTTTGGCATCCTCCATCAAAGTCCTATTTCTGGGGCCTCTAAATTACAGGGCCCTCCGGAAGTTGATGATCAGATACCTTCAGCAGGGCCTGAAGTATCAACTAACAATTTCCCTGGATCGTGAGTCAAACAGGGAGTTAGAGTGGCTGCAGAATATGGACAAATGGAACAGGCGTGCCATCTTCAGAGACCAGCCAGAGCTGGTAATAGAATCAGACACCAGCGGAGTAGGTTGGAGAGCGCGATGTGGCACGCTAGAGACAGGAAGCAAATGGAGCTCAGAACAGTTACAGCTTCATATAAACTGTCTAGAACTATTAGCTGGGTCATTTGCGATAAAAGCATTCACGAAGGACAAGGTAAACTCTTGCATCCTGCAGAAAATTGACAACATTTCAGTAGTCAGGTACATAAACCATCTAGGAGGGATCACATCTAGGCTTCTAGCAGATCTAGCAAAAGATTTCTGGCATTACTGCCTGCAGACAGGGACCTCAGTGACAGCAGAGTATCTACCGGGAACCCTCAACACAGAGGCAGACTGGAACTATCGTCACTTGACGGACTCCAGTGACTTGAAACTGAACAAGGAAGGATTCCAACATCTGGAGCAGCTATGGGGGTCAGTAGACACAGACTTGTTCACCTCCAGACTGAACTTGCAGAAGAGTCAGTATTTCAGCTGGAGTTTCGATCCGGCCACCCTGGGCGAATGCTTTTCTTCAAGACTGTATTGGGAAGCTGCACTATGTGTTTCCCCCATTCATTATCATCAACAGAGTATTAGCAAAGACCTGCAGGGAGAAAGTGACAATAATAGTGGTGACACCCCTTTGGAAGTCGCAAGTGTGTTTTCCGACTCTGATGGAACTTTCTTTGGATTTGTGTGGATTCTCCCATCAAGAGAGCACCTGCTCACAGACCCAACTGGGTCGTTTCACCCTCAAAGAGTGAAGGGAATGCTTCCCTAATGGCATGCAAGGTATCAGGGAGCATTGGTCAATGCCAAGCATTTCGGAGCAGGCTGCTAAGCTCATTGCGGAATTGTGGGCCCCCTATATGCAAAGGAGCTACAATGTGGTATGGAGCAAATGGTCGGAATGGTGCAGAAGGAGAGGTATTCTTCCTGTTTCGGCCCCTGTAGAAGCAATCCTCAATTTCCTAGCCTCTCTCTTACAAGAAGGTAAGGCCTTCAGGACCATAAGAGTGTATAGGTCAGCGATCTCGGCAGAACATGCACACGTAGACAGAGCACCACTTGGAGAGCACCCATCAGTGGTCAGGCTCATGAAAGGAGCCCAGTTTTGGGTACCTCTGGGTCTGAAATACACACAGCTATGGGGCATGACCTTAGTGTTGCTCTTCTCTACAGACTGGCCAATGAACAGACACCTGTCCCTGATGCAATTATCAGGAATGCTGGCCACACTGCAGTGATTGGTTTCAGATGTTAAAGCATTAGACGTAGATAGAAAGACGTACGGATTGGATGGAGTTACCTTCATGCTCTCTAGGAGGATGAAGACTATCTCCTAATTGATCTCATATCCCTATTTGAGCAGACAACCAAAATTGACCATATCAGTGTCCATAAGGGAGTACGAGAATAGGACAGCAGAGCTGTGACCTGCAGGGGTGTCACAACTCTTGATTGCACGTTGGAAACCCCACAGAGCAGTAGCAACAGCCACCATTGCCAGATAGATCATGCAACTAGATTAGATTTACCTGGGTAAATTTGAAGTGCATTCAGTGAGAGGCGTTATGGCCTCTGAGGCATTCACAACAGGGGTGGCATTGCAGGATATTTCACAACCGGCATACTGGGAAAGTGAATGCTCAATTAAAATGTTTTACTTTAAGCCAGTTCCATCAATGGCAGAGGCAGTGATTGAAAGCTTTGAACAAGGATAATGCTCACCTCTGCTCTTGACATAGAATGAAGATTATCCCTGCATACATGCACAGGGAGTCTTGATTCTATCAAAGACACAGAGGCAAGCAATACTTTCCCAACCATTTTGTGCACTGTATCACAGATCGGGGGAGTAGTGTTGTTGTTATGATGTGTAGGACAGTACATTTTCCACCCTAATGGCATCTTTCCAGGTTAACATGAGATGACCGGAAGAATGGTTGATCAAGGAGAAAAAGCTGCTAAAGCGCAGGAGGGCTGGCTCAAGTGACAAGAACATGTTAAGTGAAACACCAAGTTGAACTGAAGAGTTTCCAGGAACTGTTGGGCTCTTCATGTGTTGTTGGAGTTACAGTTGAAGATCTGTTCAGAGCATCGAAAGATGAGATGGAGCAAAGGAAAGGAAGTGACCTATGGGCAAATGCAGGAAGTGTCATGGACTACAAGAAGGAGTAGGATGAGAGAGAAATGTAGTTTAAAAAAAAGAAATAAAAAAGAAAATGAGTTGTTGAAGTCATTTTCAGTTTATTTGTTAAAACTGCTGAAGAGTAGTATTAAAGAAGTTAAATCATAACGCTTGCCTCCATGTCTTTAATAGAATCAAGGCTCCCTGCACAGTATCTTCATTGTACTCGCATTATTAGATAAAAAGGAAAGAGAGAAAAGAAAAAAATGTGTCTGAAATAGTGGGAATATACTAGTGTATAAAACAAACATTTAAATCAAAACTTCATTCAATAAAAATAAACTATTTGTGAAATTCTGTAAATCATTATATGGCCTGCAGTTGTGGCCCTGTAGTTATGGCTAACTTGCTCAACTCATACAAAGAACCCTTTTTGGGCAGCTAATAACTTTCCCCCCATGGACGAATCCTCACCAAACTTGGCAAAAAAAGTATATGGCCCTCTAAAAAAGATTCTACAAAGTTTGGTGTGGTTTTGTCAAGGGGTGGCAAAGTTATAGACGGGGTCCCAACATTTTTGAAATCCTCTTAGACACACTGGGAAGAAAATTGCTTGCGCCTACAGCCCAAACCACGGTATGTATTTTGGCCAAACCTGCACCAGGAGCGGCGGCTTGTTCCCGAAAGTGTGCATTTGTAAATTTGGTGTAAATCCTTCCAGTATTATTTTTTAAATGGCTGAAAAGTAGGTCAAAATAAAATGTGTGATATGTGGGTCCGGTCTGCTGACTCATTTCCTGATTCAAGGTCCTCGGACACTTCTGGACCAATCAGGCAGCAGCGTTATGTTCACGGACATCATGCATGCTCACTGATTGGTCAATTCAAAACATGGGCTACGTCATCATTTTTTAAACGGTTGCGATGTTGGATCCGTGGACATCGTTGCTGACAGCAGACAGTGCAGAGGGAAAAGGGTCTAGAAATTACATTGGGGGTGATTTTGGGGCCGAAAGAGGCCCTGGAAAGGGTAGAGGAATGGAAAAATGTTTATGGGGAGCTGTTTTTATAGGTGAATAAAAGCATTACAGGTGCTGCTGTGTCCACAGACACTGCGGGAGTCAGTGAAACCCCACGTGCCATCTGGGACCTTTGCTGATGTCAGGCATGGAAAGAGGACTTTGGGGGACTAGCCAATCAGGTTTTTTGGGTCCGGAGGAAGAGTTGAAGTGTACAGGAGTATAGGCAGTGTTCTCTTTGTTGTGTGTAGTAAAGATGGCTATGGCTACGAAGAAGCAGGATCTATGGATGGTGGGGGATTATTGGAATCATTCATTAAAGGTTTATACTGAATCTCGTGGCATCTCTGCTACTATTGGATTGGCGAAGTGGAAGTTTCCTGGAATGAAGATTGTGGCTTAAAGTGGGTAACTTTCTTATCATCCTGTGAGAGTATGGTTCACTTTAAACGTCCAGATATTATTATTGTGCATTGTGGAGGCAACAGTTTGGGCTATGTGACTGCAGGATCTTTTCAGTTTGCTATGAAGATATGTTCAGAAGCCTAATGGTTCTGTTTCCAGCTGCAAATATTATTTATTCTGACATCAATCAAAGACAAAATTGGAGAAGCCCAAACTTGTTTTGTCTTCAAATGGAAGAAGCTAGAAAGCATGTCAATAAAGATGTATGTGCTGTTTTTGTTTTATATGCTTTAGGAATGGCATCTTTTGGCAACGAAAATATCAAGTTGGATGGCATAAATATTTTTTAGAGGAGATGGAGGGCATTTGACTGATGTCTTGAAATATGTTGTGAAGTATTATTTCAGTAGTTGTAGTAAATGAATAACAAAAACAGAAAAAAAATAGAAGCCCTTTTTGTAAAAGATACAAAAAATAATTAAGTTCAGTAGAACAATTGTTAGTTCAGTACATAAACCCTCCCAACATTTTTTTTAAAAAAAGGTTCTTTTAAGAGCCACCATTTTTTAACAAAAAAACAAATAAATAGATTTTAATTACCCCATACCACACCTGGAATTTTCCAGGTGTACACAGACTTTCGTACTGTCCGCAGACTATGCAGACTGCAAAATGTCTTGTAATTTGTACTTTTATTTCTAATTTTTAACTGCGAAAGGTGGGTCTTAAAGGAACATTTTCTTTGTCATTCTGATTTTTATATTTTTTGGGGATTTTGTTTTTTTTATAGGAGAGGCGAGGAGATAAGGTTGGGAAGTGAAGGACGGGAAGGGGCACCAACCACAGATACAGAGGGGTAGGTGGACAGGGGAAGGTGTTGGGTGTGCCTTAAATCTAAGGTCCGTGTCAATTATTCTCATGTACCTTGATCGCGGCCTCAAAAGCACTCTGAAACTGCTCCCCCTTGCCGAGTGGTGTGTCGCAATACAAACGTAGTATTGTGACCCTTGAAAGGTAAGGGTCAACAGTGTTCTGTATGGCCTGTGAGGTATCCGGTGGGTTCCTCTTCCCCACAGGAGTATCCTGTTTGGTGGCAGGGGCGGTTGAGTAAATGGGGTAGAGGAAGATAACATACTTCTCCCTGAGAAAGGAACAGCCTTTCTCAGAGTACCCGGGTGGTTGTCAAAAGTGTGGCGTTGCATGGCAGTGGTCCCAAAAGAGTACTGCCTAGGTTGTTTCCATCTGAGTATGACTCCACACTCAATTTGTTGAACCTTGTCTGCCCAAGTTGTTGGTACAATCCTAACGGTTCTAAAGAACCGCCACTCCCATTAATATGTCTGGGTGCTGGAGGTAGAAACTTCCTCTACCTTAGCTTCCTGCCTTCATCTTTTTTGTCCTCAACATCCTCCTCCCCATCATGATGTCTGTTCCTCTGTCCATGCCCTCCACATGGTGATGGTGGTGTTGGTGGGGGTGACCCCTGGGAAGGTGGGATGGCCATGAGAGATTCCATTCTTAGATTACTGGAAGTATCCATGAAGTAGCTGTCAAAAGATGCTTTCCCCTAGTGTGCTAGAATGCAAATGACTAAAAGTAATGGGTGGGTCCCTTTAGAGCAACTGTCCACTGACTACTGGGCCGAAAATTGGTCTTTTAAAGTTGTAAAAAGTTGATAGACCAAAAAAGAATGGGCCCAGGAGCTCTGCAAGGGTACTCTTTCAGCTTGAAACAGCCTAGATTGGCCGAAAATGCAGTTTTAAACTGTCTGCGGTGATGGACACCATCTGCGGACACGCCGTCATGCTGCACGGGCGTGGTCCCATGATGACGTCTGGGAGTGTCTGCGGCGCCGGCACGGCAGGTATCTGCGGACCTCATCGCGCAGGAGACGCAAGGCGCATGCATATGGATGTCTGCAAATGGTGCGGTATGCACTGATTAACTAAAAGTGTGTCATGCGAAACCGGACATGCCCGGACCCAGTGCAATGTCCACGGATGCACCATTGCTTAAATGGACCCTCCAAACAGTCATGATGTTCGTGCGCTATTAATTAGGGTTTTGAAGAAAAAAATAAGAATTTATTAAACAATAATATACACAATATTTATAGTAGTAAACATACATTTATTTATGAAAGGGACAGCATTTTAGAATGAGAAACATAAATGGGAGAGCTTTGAATTTCAATAAAGTCATTATCTTTGGAGGGAGGGAGAAATGTTTCATCAAAGCATCTTTGATTTATGCTTTGTGAATTTGATTTGGGTGATTGCTGGTGACAGGGGACAGGTACAAGTAGGAGAGCGATCATCAACATTTCTGATAACATGATCTTTAACATAATGTAAAAGTTATTTAACTCCTTTACTGATGAGAGTTTTCGCTCCCAGTGCGGAGCCTTTTTTTTGTGCATGTCACATTCAAACCCTTGTAACTTTTTTGTTACACATGATATTCTGGCCAAGTCTTCACCCTTTTCTTCCCACGTGTAGGCTGTCATAACACCACCAGGTATTAGTCGTTTGCTGTAGGAGTGTGTGAGAAAGTAACAAAAAAGTGACTCAATGTTGTGTTTCTTTCAGAAAATGCCAATAACATGATGTACAAAGAAGCCTGTACATTTTTTTTTCTTGTAAGAGCTAAGAACAGATGGTTTGCAGTTCTGAATTACTCATTGTCAAAGCTCTCAAAAACAGGTTGAATGGAAGCAGAAAAACATATGTTTCATAAGGTTACCATAAGGTTTGTGTGAGGTAGGCGATGGTTTCCTTTTTTTGTTAATAGGACATGTTTGGATGGAATGGAAGAGGAGGGTAGGAAAGCTCAATTGGAATACATAAAGGAATACATTTCTGAAAAGTAGATACAATTACAAGTTCAGGAAGGGATCATTTGCGCAGGTGAGGCAACAACTACGCACCTAAAATTCCCATAGTTTGGGAAAAAATTGGAAACGTGACATAAAAAAAAGGTATGTGCTGGATATGTTTGCACTTGTAAGGTAATGGCTTCTGTGAATATTGAGAAAATCAATGCAGTGCTACATTCCCCGTACTCTTCTAATTAGGAAATCACTAATTATTTTTAATGTTTCACAAAAGAAGCAACACCTCAAGCCAAAAACAGAGCCATAGTACACCAGACTATTGTGCTGACTGCCTAAACAAACGTACTTAGCATTTGAAAACAAGGACAACTAATGTAGTAAAGAATGGCAAGCATACATTTTTTGAAAGAGCATAGGCAGATCTTTTAAAGGATAGGTGACTTGCACAGGTTACATAACCATACAGCGCCTAAAGCCGAGACAAAATGTAGGTCACATTTGGGAAATGAAAGGTTTGTGTAGCCAAGTGCAGTCAGAAATGCACAAAAATGTTATCAAAACAAAGAGAAAACAACAAATGTCCTACCTTCCGACATTTCCACAAGTGTCCCGAAGAAATGGTACTCAGATATGCGGGTGCACTGACCTGGGCACAAAGGGAAAAGGTTAAAGCACTTGTACATCAAACGCCCTGGGCAAGAGACTGGATTTTGCAGTGTGGATAACCCACAGATTTGGGCCTGGGATTTCGTGGCCACTGGGGAAAACAGAGAACCCTATGCATTTCTGAAAAGAAAACACCTGTGGGAATCAAAAGAGGTCTGAATTGCCTCAATCGCCCTAGAATGTATTACCCACAGGGCCTGGCAAAGTCCAAAATGTAGGGAAAAAAACGATTTTCAGACATTTGGCAGCAGGAAACCACTGAAACAGGCAGGCAAGAACATATGCCCTACATTCCCACTATCTCACAGGTGTCGCAACAAAAGATTTTATTACGCACAAGTCCTGGCAAGGTCCAAAATGTAGGGAAAAAACACAGTTTTCAGATATTTGCCACCAGGAAACCACTGAACCCGCCGGCAACATCACATGTCTTAACTTTTCTACATTCTCACAGGTATTCTGACAAAAATGGTACCTCACTGGTGTGGGTCCACTTACCTGAGCCCAAAGGGAAAAGGCTAAACAACTGGTATATCAAAAGGCAAATAGTTGAATGCAGCAACAGATTGTAAATAACAACCGGAATCAGGTGTTTTACTTAGTTTATAGTGTTAATTTCGAATTACAAAATGTCGAAAGTCAAAATGTAGAAAAAAAGTCTGAAACATTTTTTTCGAATGTCCTTTTTTTAATTTTCTGTTAGAAATGGGGGGTTCCCCTCAACCCCCACTTTTTTTTTAAACCCTTTTTTCTAAACACACGAAAGCAAAAAAAAACATGTAAAATAAAAAATGACATATTCGAGAAAAAAAAAATTTGGCCATTTTTTTCCACATTTTCGTCATTCGACTTTTTGCAGTCGACATTATAACTGCACACCGTTTTACGCCATCTGGATAAAAATGGTAGCATTTGAATACAGTGATGTTAGATGCAGATGAGAAGAAAAAGTTCAGTATCATGGTAGCTTGAAAGAGATCAGCCTTGTGGGCGCAGTGCAGTCAGGAGTGGTGCCAAGGCACAAGGAACAGCAGTAAACTTACATGGACCTCATTTCTTCAGGGGTACACAGAGTCCCCAACCCTCTTCTTGCAACGACTGAAAAAAGCATTTAGACAACATTAAGGGACTGTGGACGTTCTCTTAATAGTGTCTCCTTCCTACCACGCGCCTTAACTGGATACTCAAGCATTATTAATTGCATTGGCAATAAAAGGACATAAAGCTTTCTAAAGAGAAACTGCTGTTGTGCACACAAAGGCTTCTCTATCTGGAGCATTGCATTATGGAATGTTATAGGCAGATATCACCCTCCCAAAAGAATGTTGTCTTTACAATCCCAAAATCACAATCAATTATGCTGATGAGAGGATTTTTGGGTACAGTAGATTACTGCCAGTGGTGGATTCTAGGTTATGTTGAGATAGTAAAACCACTTCAAATGTAAACCCAATTGACTACAGTAGAACCCTTGCAGTGGACTACAGAGGAAGAAGCCTTTTTGAAGATAATTCTGCGTTTGACTGAAGTACCTGCTTTAGGTCTACTACATCATACAAATGGATTTGTTTTATATTGTCATGGAAAAAATGTGTCTGCATTTGCAGTACTGACCCAAAGAAATTGAATTTTGTTTTAGGCCTATTGCTAGATCCAATTACAGCAGGATTGAAACCTTGTTTAATATCAGTAGCAGCAGCATTGGCAGTGGAACAGAGAAAGAATATTGTGCTAGAATCTCTATTAGAAGAGACCTTAGCCAATGCAGTTGTTTCTCTATTATTTAAGACTAAGAAACAGCCCAGGTATCTCTCAATGGCTAGTAAATATGAGATACTCCTTTTGTACTCATCAAACAATATTCTGGCCTGGTGCACTATCCTGGACCCACCAGTCCTCCTTCCTACCTTATTGGATGGGGAGCCCCATGAGAGCACCCCTCTTGGTTGCATGGCAACTACTGATTGTTTATTGATGCCAAAAACAGATCTTATTGATGTCATCTTTTCTGAAGAAGACTTAGAGTACTTTGTGGATGATTCTGCTTACTGAGATCAGAATCATAAGGTAGTCACTGGGTATGTGGTCTGTGCTCCTGGGAAAGTGGTACAGAGGAGACAATTACCTTACGTAAACTCAGCTCAAGTGATGCAGTTAGTGGTTCTCACTTGACCCTGTCAGCTGGCCACCCTATAGTCATTTAACATCTGTACCCGGTTACTGTAGGTTTTGGTGTACTCTGGAAACAGTGAGGGTTCCTGACATCAAATGGAACCCATTATTAGAAATGGCCAGTATGTGAAGGTCCTGCTAGATGCAATCATGTTGCCTGTTTAAATATGCCTGTTTAAATATGCAAATGAAACACCCTCAACATTTGCACAAGTATAAGTTAAGAAAGCTCTTTTAGCAGGGCATTAGGCCCATGGTGGTGACATAGTGATCAGATGTTTTTTGTGTTGTGACATTTCATTTAGGGTAGATATACTTTTGTCAAACATTTAGACAGTTTCTAAGGCTGTCTGCTGCATTTCACAACACTCACACCTAGACATAATTGCAGGGACCGCAATGCCAATTAACCAATACAACTCAGTAGACGAAAGCGTGAACATTAGCCCGCGTCACATCTAGAAGGGATCATGAAGATCAGCATGTGCCACCCTCAGATGGAGTTGTGATTATTAGCATATGCCACAATTAGATGGAATTGTGATCATTGGCACGTGCCACACTTAGATGGAATTGTGAATGTTCGCATGTGCAACACCTAGACGTAATCTTGAACATTAGCCGGCATCGCATCTAGACTTAATCCTAAAAACTAGCCGGCATTGCACCTAGATAGGTTAAAATGTCAACATGTGCCACACTTGGATAGAATTGTGATTGTTAGAATTTGCCCAATTAACCAATCCACTAACGATTTCACCCTCTGCATACAACTCGCAAACTCTAACCAAACACAACCACAAACCTATAACACAACAATCTGCACAAACTTCAGTACACTTCAACAACAAAACAAACCACACATAGGGCCTCATTACGACTTTGGCGGTAGCCATGCCGCTATTGGCGGTATGGCTCATGCCAAAATCAGGTCCGGGTCCGAGTTCCCTGAAGGGGGACTTACCGGGCCATTCCGATTTCGGAGGGCCCGGTAATTCCTCCCTCCAGGAACCCGGGCCCCCATAGGGCTCACTGGGAATGGGAGAGGGAGCAAACAACGGGCCGATTACGAGCGGCCCGTTGTTTGCTCCCTCTTCCACTCGCAGACCAGGTAAGGATGCCTGGTTTGACCAGGCGTTACTTACCGGGTCCCGCAATGGGAGCTTGTTATGAGGCGGAATGGGTTTCATGGGTCCGCCTCCTCTAGCGGAGCCCGTTAACCTGTTCGTAATGAGGCCCATAGACTTGCTGTTATGCTCACCTGGTTTCCGTAGAGGCATTGGGGCATGGTCGCAGCCCTCCCAGGGATGAAACCTCTGATAGTACTTCTCACTCTGCGTCTATGTAGGAACGGTGGGGATGAACAGCGTGACTCCTGCGGGAATATGGAGTGGGGTTGTGAGAATATGTTGGCTGTGGTTCTAACCCCTTCTCCAGACCTCCTCTCCCTTACAATGGTTTCCCTGGTCATGCTATTGTAGAAGGCTCACCTGCTGAATGATGAGGATGAGCTCTCTGTCCTGCTGCTTCTGGCAGGGGCGCTTGGTGAAAGGAACCAACTGCCTTTATTGGTCCCTTGTCGTGGAGGTCCAGACCAGCTGTGACTTATCCATTTCTTCAGCTGGTAAGTGTTTCCATTGTTTCCACTTGCCGGCTTGTCTTCTGTCTTCTTTTTGCAATTGTATTAATAAAGTTTGTTCTTAACCAATTTCCGTTCTGTATGTAATGTCTATTTTCTGCTCTTTCCCTTTGCAGGCGATGCAGTGGTCCTGGCGGTAGCTGCAGTGGTTTGCAGGTGCTGTAGCAGTCCTGGCAGTGGCCGCGGTGATGGAAACTGAGCCGGCGTTGCGGAGGAACGGAGCAGCGAAGGTTCAGTAGCAGGAAAGCAATCCGTAAAGATGCGCATATGATTTAAAGCAAGGCGTGACCTAGGGCCGGATGTTTTAATTGTTCTAACCTTGTTTTTTTGTCTTCTTTCTCATTTCAGGTCTTAGATTTCAAGAGCAGGAGCGCGGATGCTGCAGAGTGCATCCGAGGACCACCAAGAAGATGGGATGCTGCCCGAGTGCCATGAACAGAGTCCAGGTAAGGTTGCAGCCTTTGTAAAATCCCTTGAGGTAAGTTAGCTGGATCAGGCGGTGGTGAGCGTCACGTTGCACAGAGGTGTAAAGTAACGCGAAGCGCTTGTGTGAGGGATGGCAGGGTTATATAGTCTAGTTTATGGCCACGCCCATTGGTTATGGCCTGCCTGCCACACCCTGCCCGTCCCACGCCCATTGGTTATGGCCTGCCTGCCACACCCTGCCCGTCCTAGATTCTCCACGTGCCCTTCAGCATCCTCACTTAGGTTCTCTGCACGTGCCTTCCAGTTTTGAATACTCACGCCCAAACAGTGTGCTAATGGAGGATTCCAATGAGTATAATAAAGCACTCCTGCATCAGAATAAAGTCTCTGTTGTTGTCCATTCATGAGGATGGCGCCAAAGGCGCCAGGACAGAGTCCAGCTGGGCCCCCTGTGCCAAAATGTCCCAAAGGGACGTGAAGGTGATGTGTTACCCCTGGCTCCCATCATCAGATGGCATGGTTTCTGCCTTGTTGGGCCAGTAGTTATGACAGCCGCACAACAGCACACAAAGACTACCGACCTGAACACACCCCAAGCTCAGCCAACGGAATTCCTGGTTGAGGCCGCCAACAGCACATCACTGCTCTCTTGCACTTTTCCAGCTTACTCCCACTAACTCACCCCCCCCCCCTCTCCATTTATCAGAGCGGCCAGAGTGCCAGGGTACCACTCCGGTGGTGATAGAGCATGGTACAAATATCCTTTAACATTAACATTAACATTAACACTTATATTTTTAGCTAAGGTTATGCATCTTGGGCTTATTTTGAATATGTACATGTAGGTTTGCAAAGTTTAGTTGTTAGGTGTTGTAATGAACACGAGGTTTGTCATGTTCTAATAGGCCATTGTTAAAGGCTGCAGATTTTGCCATTTAGTGACCTAGGCCGCATTTCTGAGCTATGCTCATTTAATGGAATTGTATTTCTGCTATTGGGCAGAAGGCTCCAAGCAGCCAACAACAGGATGGAAAGGGTTGCAGAATAGTGCTCATCTAATTATTGCAAGGGAGAAAGTTCTCAGGGGCCTAATAGGAAGCTTGAGACAGCAGGTGCCATCCCAGATGATAGGCAAATGAATACATAATGGTTGTGAAGGACACAGTGAGAAACAAGAAAATGCCCAGGCAGTATCATTGCCAAAATGAAGACCTAGGATGTGAGCACACCACCTTCACTGTAAATTCATGCCCTCAGTCCAGTTGTGAAATACCTTGGTAAAATGAATAAATAGGTGAAATTAATTTCCAGGAGCAGGGCCCCAGTCCCATTTTTTCATACAGCTATTCATTTTGGGAAGATAACTAAAAGGTTGTTTCTAGGGTTGCCAACATGTATCAAGATGGTAGTTGCAAGAGAGCAGGTTCAAGGGGTGGGAAGCCAAAAGGGCCAATTATGGGGAAGGGTTGTGGTGTCACATGGGATGCAGCAAAGTTTTGAACTCGCTGATTGCCACTCACAACATGATTAGTTTGTCTTGGTGGATGCTACAGCCCAAGCTGTCTCAGGTACTGCTGTCCTATTAGGGTACAGCTTTTTTTCATCAATTACACCACAAAGCGAGCAAGCCAATTAAAATGCTGTATTTTGTGCTGAATTTATGTCATAAACGAGGGGTGGTATTTTGATGGTCACGAAAAAAAGGTAACTTCCAATCAGTTTGTTTAATGTATAGTGTTCTTTAGGGTCCTAGTAATGAATAGCAAATTGAAATGTAAGAATTAGAATACATTTTGCATTGTAGAACATATTCATTTTGTACTTTCTCCCTTTATATACTGTAGCCCTGAGTGGGTGTGTCAAGATTATTCTCAGTTCAGTTCCACAAGGATGTCTGATTCTCCTGGCCGTATTTTGCAAATAAAAAGCTATTTTTTTCTTGCAATTTACAAACCATATTTTCTATTGACTTTGCCATATTTCTTGGATTACTTTGGGGAACTTCACCTGAGAGACTAGCCATTATTGCTCCTCATCAATCCCTAAATGATCTGATCAGTTGTAGCAATGATTTTGCGGATCGCACTACTAAATTGTCAGCTGCACTGGATATGACAAGTGAAATGGGCAGTTGGGTGCAAAAGGGGTGCCCGTTGTATGAAGACTTGCTGTGGAGGGTTGGTCAGAGTTGGCCACTGGCTACCAAGATACCAGTATCTCACCTTGTTAGAATAAATCATGGGCAGGCCCATGTGGTTGTTATGGACATGTTATGTCACTGAATCTCTCTTGGCTTGCACCAGACTTTAGGAAGATGGCTCAGAAATACAGCCAGGTATGTATACTTTCTTACTCAATAATGTGTGTAAGACCACTTCCTCAATACATGGTACTCCTGCGGCCCCTTATGGCCCTTTTGTGGGTCTCCAAATTGATTTCCTACATTTGCCACAGTACAACAACTGCCAGTACCTCCTTGTTATTGTGCATGTGTTTTTCTGAATAGATGGAAGCCTATCCATGTAGTAAGGCAGATGCAGTGATAGTTGTCAAGACCCTGATGTGATACTTTATTAATATTGAGGTACACATAGATATTAACAGTGACAAGGGCAGTCACTTCTTGAATAATATTGTAAAGTCACTTCTATCCACCTCGCAGGTGCACCACAATTAACAAGGCCTTCTCCACCCTCTGCAAGAGCAGTAGAGAGAAGGAACAGGGCATTAAAAACAAGTTTGCAAAGTTAATCCAAGAGGCCAGGTTGAAGTGGCCAGAGGCCCTTCCACTGGTGTGGTTTTGCATGAGAAGTACTCCTAATAGAAATTCTGGTCTTATCCATTATGAAGTCCTATATGGATGTGATTGGCTATGTCCCCTCCTGTAGAAGCTGTGTGTGTTTAATGACTTGCTCTTGTCTAACGGCCAACCATTTAAAACATGTGCTGACCGTAGTCTCTTCTGTCAGTATTGTGCATGATCAGGTTACGGGTGCCTTGCCATGAGAACCATCTTGCCCTGGTCACTCATTGAAGCCTGGAGACCGCATACTCATGAAAGTACAACAGCGGGAAACCGCCATGACTCCTAAATCTTCCTTGTCCTCCTGATATCTAATTCGGCATAGGTACATCTTTCCAACTGAAAGTTACTGGTATCTCCTGCAGAAAGACATATTTGCTTGATATAGTCTCGTCTTATCGCAGTGTGCTTCACACTGATGTTTGCTATATCTAACACTTACATTTCTGAACCAGCAAGGAGATCTAATCTGATAAACATATGTAACACTTCTGACATAAAAGTATGGCTGTGGTATAACAAGAGGTTTATAGTCCGATGGGGGGAGAACATGTGATTTGTGCGGAACTTGGGAATGTGGAGTCCATTTATGGTTAGGGTTTATCCCAAGGCCAGCTGAATCCCCTTATGGCGTAATACCCTATCCATGTAAAGCTCTTGTGAATTGGATGAGTGATGATGAATACCTCTACGCTTTGAATGTGGAACCCCATGCTCCATCAATAACCTTAATAGCTGAAATTAGAAATACAACTGAGGCTCTGCACCTTGCAGCAGCGAATGAGGTGGCTACATCAGTTCCCATCCTGGCACCGGCTGCCAGTCAAGTCCTGTCATCCAGTCCTGCTGTGACCACTGGTCTGCGATTGGCCACTGTACCCTTTTGGGCTCCCTTGCTGCATCATCGCTGTCAATCTTTGCTCCATCCTCTGTGGCTCTAGGGGACACAGGGACCCATGGGGCACATGGAATTAAACCATCTTCAAGCTCCTATAGCGACTCGCAGAGTGAGCATTTGTCAATCATGACTTCGGGGCTAGCTCTTTCCTTCATCTATCTCCACCCTGGGCTTCTAATCCCAGTAAACCTCCAACACATGGATGTACCATGGCATAGACATGATCGCCAATCCATCAGGGGAGGAAAACCATTTAGTCAGCTGGTTTAAGTGCAGCCAAGTTTTTGCCGAGTTGGCAGATATCCTAAAACTGTGATAGCACTGATTGAGGCCTAGGGGAGACAGAGTTCACAGGAGGAGCCCCTGCCCACACAATTTGTTTCTGAGGGCCCCAAGACCCTGATTCCGGATTGTAATCTGGGTCAGGCACTTCTGCAACTAATAAACTGCAAAGAGAATACTGCCCGTAAATTATTTGTATCTGGAAGATCACTCTCCATCACCTCTCCCCGTGGATCTAAGGTACAGAAGAGCAGGAGGGTGCCTAACCTTAGGCCAATATTTTCTCTACCACTGGCCCTGGCCTCAATCAAGATGGGCACAGACAGCCCTATAAGGGAGGAGATAGAGCATGTAGCCCATGTAAGAAAAGGAGAGCGTTCATTCATCTAGTCCAAGGTGGGCGTAGAGGCGCCACAATATATCTCCAAGGGGTACCCAAACTGGAAGTAAACAAGCTAGAGCCAAAGGATGCCCTGTTTAATAAATGCCTTCACTGGCTGCGGTCCACTCGAGGTTGTGCCCTTGTCTCTGGGAAATCTATTGCGGGATGTCGTAGACTCCCAAGTAAGGACAAGTACTCCGATGACATCATTAAGCTGACCTTTGAGACCATGGCTTGGCGAAGTGGGCCCTGGGGGTAAAGGAGGGCTGGTCATCAAACTAGGAGTGGAATTACAATCAGTATGCATCCCAGCACAGACTTTGATGGCCCACCAAGACCTGAAACAAGTAAAGATTCCCTAACTGGGGCTAATCTCACATCCGTTGGGCAACGCTCTCTAGGGGGCAATTGTGGCTGGGCCCACGCAGTTTCAGGTATCCTGAACAAGATCGGATCTTGACTATTGTTGTCTTTTCTCTCTCCCCTCTCTCCCCTTTTTTTCTGCATTGATCTGCAATGTTGATATTATGTACTTTGACGGCCCGATGGCCAAATATGCAAATGATTAAATACAGTTGAACCGGTAGTTATCAAACCCACCCAGATGTCTAAAGCATTTGTACAATACCTAGAGTCTTCCCATATATCTGACTTAATTCACTATGGGAATTCTGTCATTTTCACTAGGGGGAGAAACAGAATGGTTTCCAAGTTGATCTGTTGGAACTCCCAAGTTGGTAGCAATGTAAGTGTAACATCAGATACATGAAACTTACCGCTTGTTATGGACCGAGGTGTGGCACCAGTGTATTATGAGGTTGGTTACCTCAGAGCAATAGTAGTGTTAGAGATATTTTCTGGAGGAAATTGTGATAAAAATGGTGGCATATTTTGTGGTAACGCATTGGTGTCTTCCCTATCTATTGTGGTAATGCTATCCTCAGAATATATCCTAATGCCTGTATTTCATCCCTGGGCCTTCCAGAGTAAAAGTTACCAGACTTGTTACACTTATATTTTGACAGTATCACTGGCACAGCAACTTTTATACAATGCTCAAAAATGACTTGATGGTAGATCTGTTAATCTGTAAACATGCAAAATTAAATACCGCACATTTGCTCACTTTCTAACTACAGAGCCCACAATGGATTGTTCTCATGAAAGCATTTAGCATTACGGACTTGCCTGTATGTGCAGATTAAATACAATTACCCAAATGCCATAAAATGTATCAGAACACAAAGTGATTTTTGTAATGTCTTTATCGTGACAGATACACTTAACAACTATACGCTGCTACAATTATTCATGGAACACATTTGTCAGTGCGAATGTGGCAAAGGAAAAAAAAACAATTTCAAAAGGCACAACTCAATAATAGAATGAACTGTAATCAGCTCAACAACTCGACCTTGAATTATAGGACTTGGCAGTAGTTACGCTTAATTTAAAAAAAAAACATGTAATTTCAGAACTGCATTCTCTTTAGACATTGAAACATTACACATGAAATGAGCCCCTCTTGTTTAAAAATGAAACTGCATCCATTCAGGTATGCACCTCACTTATTGACTGGTTTATATTCACCATACACTCTGGCGAGATTCCTGCTGTGATATCTCTGGAAAACCCCTCTTGGCAGCAATAAGAGGTATCGCAACCTCCGCACACCTGGGCAGCTCACAATAGACACAACTTGTATGCCAGGATAACTGCTTCCCCAGTGTACCGCCCATCTCCTTGTAGTCTCCCAGGAAGTTTCTGAAGCTCTGCTCTGCCATTCTGACCCACACCCCCTGTCTCTCTTCCTTTTAACAGCTACTCCTGTCACTCAACAGGACCTGCCCCTCTTCCTAAACATGCCCACATCATCCGAGCTGCCTGAGTACTTTTCCCCTCAACACAAATGTTTTGCAAACCTATCTGCAACAATTGCTTCCTGCGCATAGAATGGTGCCTTTCAACAGTGTATATTTCAGCTTCGCAGTTTGTGCCATGCTGAAATATCACCCAGCCCGTAAAATATATTTGCACGTTTTAATTTCATTACAGAAAAGCGCTCATATTCAGTTCATCAGATCTGAGTCCATTTTGCACTCATTTGTTAATGACAAGTTACAAGTTATTGGGAAGGGGTTGTTACTTGATTATCTCATGTTAGTATGTATGTACATAGTGCAAACCAGACAGATGAAATGTCACCATGAACTCTTAGCATTTTAAAACATGTGCTCACTGCAAGAATGTGCATTTTCATTTGGTGCACGTGCTGGCCATTTCTGATGCTTGTATTTTCTACATGAACCCCCTACCACTACTTATTTGTGATCCCTGTACTTCATTTCTCTCAGTCTCCCTACAGTAGGCACGATTATAGGACATCCACTGCAGTTGGAATGCTAATTGTTGACTATACTAGATTCTCAGAATGACACTATGATGAGGAAGCTATGTTGCAACTCCACTAATGCCCTTTGTCATTTTTCTAAAAGAAATAGACAATAGTACCTGTACAATGATTCAGCACTTGAAATTACCTGAAGGTAAGTTCAATGAGTTTATGATATAAACTCGTAGGTTTACAGTCAAAGGCCCTGAGTAGGAGTTTACCGGCAGACTAATCTTGCCATTGATGGCACCCAATATCCGGCGATAATTTCCCATTCATTTAAGTCAGATAGGTGCTAGTGATATTTCGGCCGGTGTGGGCCTGAACTCCCGTCAGGTGTGACCTGCCTAGAATTCACTGCCCCTACCAGCAGACTCAGAGTATGGCAGTCTGGGAAAAATGTTAGAGCCGGAAGTACCAGACGTGTTATCTGCATTTTTCCCAGACAGGCATACTTGGAATGACCACCAAGACCTTGGTACAATATATTAGTATAATATAGACTCGAAGTGAGATAGATCAGAGTATTGGTATCTCACACGAAATGCCACTTGCATACAACTTTACTGATCCCTTACCTGCAGTTCAGATCACAACCCATTATCCCATTTTCCCGGGGGTGGGGGTTGGAATACGACTTCAGCAGCAGAGAGAGGAGCTGTTTTGAGGCGGACAGGAAAGGGAAGTAGTAGAGACAATATGGAGCAAGGCCAATACTTCTCCTGCTGCTTGGGGTATCTATAAAGAGACACAATTGGGCAACTGGTTGCACCATCTTGAGGTCACCAGGCTTATATCTGGAGTAGAGCTTTCTAACAGCAAGGCCCATGTCAGGGAGATCTTAGCCAGTTAACTTCTGATGCACTACAGCAGTTAATAAACAGTGTGCTGACAGCTGAAAGAATCTACAATGGGATATGGTGTGTGAGGAGGTGCACGATTACCTGAACTCTCTACTGCTTTCCATTCGAGTCTGCGTGTGACACACAGCTCACTGAGACTCCTAGGGAATGATTCAAGAAAATCAGAGTATCTGTGGCCCTGGAGAAACAGTGGATGGTTCTGTGAAGGAAAAGACTGCTCCTTCACTGTGCAGGGCTCATCCACAAGACTGTGGTACCTGGTGAGTTGACACTGACTAGTCAATGGGCAGGCTGTAATTGGGAGGGATGATCCACTGATATGTACGAAAGTGAAACCACCTAAGAGTGCTCCCTGTAATGTATTCACCGCTCTGGGAACAATCCCTCATTTGTAGTTTCGAATTGGTACCAATTGGAAATTATTGCCTTTACAGTCACCCCAGTTGCAACATTGAAATAAATTAGATCATGGTCAAATTATGTTGGTAAGGAGCAGGATATGTTGGAAATGTGTTACAAATCCACATGGATAACGAGGAGTGTAGCAGCCGTCCTTCCAACCACACCAGCAACACCGGTTAGCTAATATGTTATTGGAGAATCCAAATGGAATGGAGGGGGGAACCCACAAGAATGCTCGCCCTGAGATGTAGGAAATAAAATTGAAAAGAGTTCATATACCTCTCCGATGGAACGTTATTCCTGGCCTCCCTCATCCTGTCTCCTGACCTAACTTGTGATGATGAGTAGAAGATGGGAAACCTACTGTATGGGTGGGATAACATCAGAGAGGATATCAGCCCATAAGTCAGTAAAACCGTTGCTGATCCATAAGGGGGGAAAAAAATCTGAATGGGCCGGACCCAGGCAGCATGAGGACGCAGGCTCCAGAATTTCAAGAATGGAAAAGGCGAAAATCCAAGCACAATGTTCAACTTCAGGAAATATCCAAAGACAAAGTCCAAAACAAAAAAAAACATTATGAATTTAAGCAAGTTCCAGGAATCCAAAGGGAAATCCCAAAGAAGACCAGAAACGAAGCCAACGTCGAAAACCAGGAGATCCTATCAGAAGTCCACAAATGTCAAAATCAAACAGAAGATCCAATTAACAAACCAAATTAGATCTGGAGAGCAAACACACAGCAGGCAACAAGAAGAAGCTGCTCACAAGTGGGATGCCGACAATGTTGGTTATCTTAACATGGACATGACATCACACGCACGCCACGTCTGTCCCATGAGTGGATGGTTAATTCAGCTTTGGCATGCAAAGGGTTGTGGTTCCTGTGGCGCCTTTGATCCCCCCAGGCACCACGGATTACGCCAATGGAGCTGGACGTGCTGTACACATGTCTCAGGGGCCGATTGCCCCTGCCACATTTCAGAAAGGGAGGAATCAGGATTTACTTTAGCAGGGAGAATACTGCCAGAAAGTGATACACATTTGTCAGTGCATAACAAGACAAGGCCATTCAATGTATTCTGGCCTACAGTAGAACAAAAGTTAGCGAATGTAGAAAGTATTGGGCGAAGCTATTGCCCTGAAGGTTTGCGGAGATAGAGAGGGTACTACAGACAGAACACAATGAAGAAAATAGTGCTTTTAAAATTGCTCACCATGTTACTACTTTTTGTACCCTCCACCCCCACCGCCAGCCCACAGAGTACTGAACAACCATACATTAATATCACAATGTCTATACAGGTCTTTTCTCTCATTTTGTCAGGAATAAGGTCTTGTCGTAAATGCTTAATGGAAGTGAATCCGTAGTGATCAGCACATCACCCTCCAGCTGAGCTCCCCTTCACTCGAACCCTGGTAATTATGCTGTGTTGGCCTGTTTGGAGGTACATCACGAGATAGAAGCACTAGGACAAGAGCTTACACAATCATTAAAGACTAATGAAAAGTCCAGGAATCATTGCCCTTATTGCACGCCTGGGATTAAATGACCCCATGAGTGCTAGCTGAACCCATGCACAGCCACGTAGTAGGGGAATCAGCAAGGGTAAGGAGTAGAATTCCTTGTGCAAGGAAAAACAGTCTGATTGGGTGAAAATAGTTATGGCTAGAAGGGTAGCATTAGTTGCGCATTAAATGCAAAAGGGAATAACGTAATAAACATGCACCATTTCCTTTTCTTATTGAGCCCAGAAAGGCTGGAATGAATATAATGGAAACTATTCTAATTGCATTTATGATGCTTTCTGTTCAATGATGCCTCTGTGACCTCTACTCCCATATGATCCAGAGCGATATTTATTTTTATTTAGTTCCCTGAGGACAGTGGTTGAGGATATCTGCTGGCCTATTGGCTGATGCCAAAGCTTGATCTGAAATCAGATCTGGAACATGCACGTTAGACAGTGCTGCACTCAGCATTTCTGGGATTTTTACTGCCCTGGGTGAAGTATACCCAGCCACCATATTTGGACTGCACTGGTTACATGCAGTCCTACCTACCAAGCCTTCTTTTTAAGCAGAAATACGTCATAGCGTGGTGGATATACGTCCGGAAGTCGACCATGGGATCGAGGTGAACTGAATGTGTATTGACACGTGATGATCGTTGAGCACCAAACGTTAACGACTGACTAAATTAAAATACATATTTTAAAAGGCTATTTCATGAGGATGGATATAATATGCCTGAGGTTGTGTAGGGCTGTGTAGGGTTGAACCTCTGGTGAGATATAAGGCGAGGTGAGTTTGGGGGCTAGACAGGTTGGCTTTGGTAGCGGGGTAGAACAGCATGCTGTCCGTTTCTTGCAAGATTTGGAAATAATGGCCTTACTTGTTCATCCCTGGCGATATTTGCAATAGCTACATTATGACACCAATCTGATCATGCAGATTTAACTAGTAATGTCTTGATTGTTTAAAGTCTGGCATATAACTTTCACACATCATAGATTTACAATAAACTTTTATTTGCATCTATAAATGCATTACAGTCGTTTTCTCTAATATATTCTTGAAAGTATAATCCATTTAGTTTTGATTGCTGTTGGAGAAAGAAATATATGATTTATATTCAACATTATATCACGTGTTTAAATGAGATAATGGAACTACAATGCAAACCTTTTCACAGTATGTGTCATTGAAAACATATACAGATGAATACATTAAGCTCTCCTTAAAATGTAACAGTTTTTTCCAAGAAATGTAAGAATGGGCATTAGTTCCTTGGCTTCACACAAGCTGCTCCCCATTATTGGCTCAGAATGATTTTATTATTCATTAGGTGCATTGCTGATTTGCATTTTACAGACTACACACTTCATATTTGTAGAGTTCTATACAGTAGATTGTTTCAGTGTAGTTATTTTAAGACAAAAGTAGAACGTTTAATTATTAATTTAGAAGCGGGCATTTCACATTTCCTGCTGTCAATTCAAACTTGGTCACTATCCAAATCTTGTGCCTTGAGTACATTTTTGACTGTACTTTTGCATATTAACTCAATGTTCGTGGTGGAAATCATCTTCATTTACTGGTGCTGTCTCTCAGGCGAAAAGGTAAATGCATTTTACAGGTATACCTTTTCATAGTATTTGAAGAAAAGCACAATAGGCATGCATGAAGCAAGTTACCATTCCAGCATCTCTCACTTAAGATTCAGGCTGTCTTCATTTCAATGGTGAGTCCTACAGCGTTCATTTTAGAAACAACCACAAAGGTGACATGCACATTACTGGGGACTGTACCACAGCACAAAGAATGTGCTGGCCAGGCCTCTTGCATACATTAATGTTCGAACAGCGCTCCTACACTAATCCATGACTCCCAACATGCACTTGGGTGGTAGGAATAGATTTCACAGCAACACTGTAAAATGTTAAAAATAACCTTTCTATCCCTGTTTGATGGAAGGACTGGAAGTGGGACAGCAGTAATGTGTTCTGCTGCTGTCCCTATTAAATGAAAAGGTATGATAGATAGGATCTGCAATGGCTATGCCATGCATCGTACATCCCGTTGTTCCTATTACAAGTAGGGAAAGGGGAATGTGTTTATTTTCTAATCATTTGAAAGTGCATACCATTTATAATTGTAAATTTTCTTTCATAACACACTTAATACCAGCTAGTGGTTTCTAAGCGCGGGATCGGGATTCAAACTTGTGTTGCGTTGTCTTGCTTCAAAGACAATGCGTTGTCCCTGAGTTATCCTTCCTCCCCAATTCAAGATGTACTTTGAAATGCACAGAAACACCCCAACAATTCCCCCATTATTTCCACAAAAGAGGTGAGAAAGGGCATCTCAATGTGCACCTCTGTGATGCACAAAAAATATCACCTTATCCACAAAGTTGTCGTGAGTATTCCAGGGGAATGTTGGGCAGTGCAAATGATCTGCTGATTGGTTCCCACATGCTCCCGACAGTAATGTATGTCAGTCACTTAGCATCCATGTGGGTGCTGGGAGCATATTTTATTTTTCATTGTGAGATTTTGAAAAGAAAGAAATATTTCTATCCCTGTTTGAGGGATAGAAATGCACGTAGGACAGCAGCTGTTCATAACGCTGCTATTTCATTTAAAAGAAAATGCATAACAGCGTCGGCAATGACCCCGTCATCATTCATTGTACATCCCATTGTGCTGGTTTCAGTTATGCACAGGGGAATGTGTATATTTCCTGCTTATTTCAAAGAACATTCCATTTGTGCACACAGGGTGCATTCTGAAATATACAGAAACACCCTATTATTTCCACACATGGAGTGAAAAAGGGCACCTGAATGTGCACACCTGTGATGCACGAGAAGATATCAATTTATCCACAAAAGGTGTCTGTTAGTTAAGGTTTTCATATCAATGATCCATCTTCCTGACCTGTGTCAAGCTCAGAACCTTTTTCTGGAGTGGTAGATTATGTTTCCTTATATCTCAGTGAGTGGGATTCTTTGTCCACACTCACAGAGTCGTTTACTCTTTTTATGGGTGTCATTTTTAAGACTCGCCATAGTGATTTTTAAAGTTATCCTCTTTGACAACTTTTTCACAATAAGTGCTTATTGTTGTTGGTTTGCCCTAGATTCTCCCCTTTTAACTTTTTTGCGCAAACTACAGTTTTGCATCCCTTTTAAATGTTCTTAAGTGAGACCAACACTCCCACCTTATGTGGAGTGCTGGGGAGATACTGATATCCCCTTTCTCATTTTAAATGTAACATATATGTTACAAGGACAAACTTACCTTTAATAGCTGGTGGCAGTGAACGTTTTTATTAATTCGGTACACATTTAGCGGGTGCTGTTGCACAGCCCCGGTAAAGGGCCCCATGCGTGCTCATTTTATCAAAATGGCTCCTGTTTTCTTTTTTCACCATTTCCGCGTTCCTTGTTCCTTCTCCTGACATCCAGGGTGAGAAATTCCTTTGTGTGATTTGTATCTTTGGTGGGAATCCTGTGGATTCCCGACCTAGGTTTCAGATTGTCTGTGAAGGCAGGAAGTGAGGGAGGAGTCCAAAACTCAGCAGCCCTTTGTCTTCCAGCCTAACTTCTAGACTCCAGTACACACTGGAAGGCTGTCTGTCCTAAAAGCATTGCCAACCCCCCAAGTTTGAATGTTGCAAGGCTGTTTGCCTGGGTGCCTGCATAAAAGTCTGATCCTGGAAGCTGAAGAGGTAGTCAACCACTGGAACCAAAACCGAAGAGGAAGATGAAGAAACAGCAGCTGAGACAATTTCCAGCGACCAGAGAGCCTGCTTTGTAACTGGAGCATGCTGTAGCCCTTCCTTCTAATCCACCTGAGGACTACAAAAACGATGACTCTGACCCAGAGCCTGGTGAGACCCACTAGACCTGAATTATGAACCATCCCACGTTGTGCTGAATCCTTGTATGGCTGCACTACCCCAATACAGGGGGGAACACAAACCGTTGTGCTGTGCATGGTCTTCCGAATTCCAAATCTCGCTGACACTTTGTGGGGATTCTGCTAGATCTCCAGAGGCATGATTTGGGTCTGAAAAGTCCCCTCACCAGAGTGCTTGACCTTGCAAATGACAAGAATCTGACCAGCAATATTTTGTCTTCTGTGCTCCTGAAAAGGCACCAAATCCACAGAACCACATCCAGACAAGAGGAAACCCCTCCCTGGAGTCTTCTCCTGTGATCCCTGCTGCAAAGTCCTGTCTTCCATCTTCTTGACAAAGGAATCTATCAACCAGGTTTTTTGCTGTATATTCTGAAGTCTTCCTGCTCCAAAACTTCTTCTGTGCTTAGGTACTGTGTTGGCTGGATTAGTTTACCTACATTAAGCCTTTGTGATTTCTGTATAGCTTTGGAGAGTTTACTGTGATTGGGAAGCCACTCATCCAGTCTACTCAGGTCCACAGCAGAATCCTCCTAGGGTGTCTTCTCTGAAGTCCCTGGACCCTCAACTAACTTTAAAGTTAAATACTTATTTGAACAGTCTTCCTATGGAACTCTGACTTTGCCTGCAACTGAACCCTATCTCACCCTGCCTACAGCTGGCACCTAGACCACTAGGCTCCCTCTACTGCCTCTTAGTTAACTTGTGCTATAGAATAAAGGAAGGACTGGCAAGAACAGGGTTCTGCCTTCAAAAGAATAACAAGGGTTCAAAAGTGACTTACTTGTACAAGAAGTTGGTTGGTAACTGTAACTCTGAGAGTGAACAGTTACAAACGTTCTTACTTACCTTGAATGTGTATTGCACTATTCTGAAAAGTATATATAAAGTTAAGTTACTAACCTGTGAATTGGTTGCGCCTCCTCCCCAAAAGTTATGCTGTTGGCTTCACTTTACTATTCCTGTTAGGATAGATGTATGAGTGTCCTCAATTTGGTCTTGCTTCCACTGACTTGCTGTTAGCCTCTCCAGAATAAGTCTGCCTAACCTTCAAGTTGCTGATAGCCCTTTTTAAGAGTATAGGTTTTGATTACCTTGTGTTAGCTGTGTTCCACTGATCTTAAAAAGCAGATGTAATAGAATATTACAAGATTAGGTATTAACTGCCTAGAATAGATGTGTGCCATTCCTGAAAAATGTTGCTTTAAGTGTAGTGGACCTTGGTTTGCCTGGTGCATTCAGAATTAGTGCAAATAGTTACTTCTTTTCTTAGACTGTTGAAGGCACAACACTGTAAGCTCACACCAGAAAAAATACAACCTTCTAGGGAAAAAGGCCAAGAGATTTCTTTTTTAATCGCACAAAAATAAGGATTTACGTAAAGAACTCTGCTGCTGCAGAACGCTCTGCCCAAAATAAGTACGAGCAGAAGCTTATAAGACATTACAATGTCATCATTGTACAGTAAAAATCTGCGTGACTGTTTGGTGAGTCCCTATACATGGGTCTGCTCCATAGGGGATGCTAGGCTGTGATTGGTTCCAATCTTGTCCGTCTGTATTTCACCACATGGCGTCAGCTGAGCTCATCTTTCCAGGTCAGGCTCTTCGCATGTTACAATTACTGAGTTACTATTGTAAGATAATACTACTACATCATCATGACATGCACCTGGGAAACATGGGGACTGGCACAGGGGGAGGAACATGATCATTCTGAACTGATCTTCAGCTGAGCGTGGAGAGCGGTCGCCGGTGGCCCTAGGGGAACAGCAGGCCTGGGAAGCCCTGCCTGGGCCTCCGTGAGTGTTTTTTTTAAAAATAATATTGAATAATTTGCTTTTCGCGCTCTGAGCGCGGTGTTTGGCCTGCTCCTGCTCCCCCCTCCCACTTCCTGGTCCTCCTCTCCCTCCCCACCTCCCTGCCCGCCCACACCTCCCTTCCTCTCCCTCTGCCTATAACCTCCCCCCTCCTGGGCAGCCCTCTGCCCGGCAGCCACCGCGGCTAAGGGCCCCAGGCGAAGGGCGACTCCTAAAGTGCGGCTCCCTGTGTGTCTGCAGGTGTCCGCAGGGGACGCCAGGCGCCAGTTCCACCTGTTCTCCGTTCCCCGGCCCACCCCTCCTACTCCTGGTTACATCCGCATGGGGCCTTGCCTCACTGTATTCACAGTTGAGGTAAACTAGGGTGTTATCCTCCCCTCGCAGGATTCTCAAACTTAGGTGGCCCGGTACCTAATACGCATTACTGTTTGCTCTGAACTGTGGTAAACTAGGGTGTTTTTCTCCCCTCGCAGGATTCTCAAACTTAGGTGGCCCGGTACCTAATACGCTTTACTGTTTTTTTGCTCTAATTGTGGTAACTTGTTCTTGCCGCTCGCTTCCTGTCTGCGTGCTCTCGTTTCGTCTGTCTCCCCCCCCTCCTACTCCATGGTGCTCTCTGTCTCGCCTATCTTCTCTAACTGCTTCTCCATTGACTATCCTGCTCTCCTCACTAAATCTGGTAGGAAAAAGTTTAAAAAGGACATCCTGGTCTCCAACCCAGGCCTCCCTATCGCTGACACCTACACTAGTGCCTGCTCTAAGGAAACTATCACTGACATCCTCTTTTTCATGCCTTCGCCTGACCTATGGACCCTTCATATGGTCTCTGTGCTCTCTCCTTTCTCCTCCTCTCCCATTAATGGTGGCACCCGTTGGGATGTCCTCTTGGCCCCCTTCCGCTCCTCTAAGGCCATCATTAATGTCTACGCTAATGGGACCATCTTGGTCCAAGGCCCTCAGGCCAACCTTCTCCTCTTTGATAGACGCTTCCCACATCTCATCAACTTCCTCTCCTCTCCTGCTGTCCCCCCTCCTCTATCCTTGGCTACCTTGCCTCTACCCTCCCTCCCTGCCCCCTCTCGTGCTCCTTCTTCACCTCCTTCTTCAACACCTCCGCAGGGCGTACCTCTGATCTGTACCCCTCCCCGGAAGTTCTTCAAGGAGGGCAACCTTCTCCACATTGCCACTCTAAATTCTCGCTCTGTCATCAAGCACTCCTCTGATATCTGTCACCTTCTTGAGGAACTGGACCTCGACGTCCTCTGTCTCACTGAGACATGGTTCACAGCCAGCTCTGCCACCAGCTTTGACACACTCCTACCTGACGGTTACAAGATCCTCTCCATGCCCAGGCCTAACCGTGCAGGGGGTGGTGTTGTCCTTATCTTCCCTGAGTGGATTCCTGCCACTGTCACTCCTACGCAGACCTACTCCTCTTTTGAATGTCTTGTCTGCCGACTCTCTCTCTCTCCTAGCCATTCCCTTACCGTGGCTACTATCTATCGGCCACCTGGTCAAATTTCCTCCTTCCTCTCTGAGTGGGCTGACCTCTCCTCCTCACTCCTGTCCTCAACCACTCAACTCCTCTTTCTTGGCGACTTCAACATCTACCTTGATGCCTCCAGTCCCCCCACTGCTCTCTTTCGTGACCTCTGCGACTCTCTCTCACTCTCTATTCTCCCGTCTGGGCCTACTCACTCTGCTGGGCACACTCTTGATGCTCTGATCTCTTCTGACCTTCCCCTCTCCGTCCCTCTCTCCACTCCTCTCTCCTGGAGTGATCACTTTCTCCTATCCTCCCACCTCACCCTCCCTACCCCACAGGCAAAGCCACCCTCTTCACTGCCACCCACCTTCTCGGTCATCCGACCCATGAAGCGTGTGTCAGTTGAGGCTTTCCCTGCTACCTTCTCGCCCCCCCTGCCCCTTCGGCTGACTCCCACCCTGACACAGCCCTCTCCATGCTCCACTCTGCTATATCTGTTACTCTTGATTTCCTTGCCCCCGTCATGAGAATCCGCCTGAAGCCCAAAGCCAAATGTAACTCCTGGTATGACTCGGATCTCGCCACCCTAAAACGCAAGTGCAGGGTTGCAGAGAGGAAATGGTGTGCTTCATGTTCATCCTCTGACAAACTGGCCTGCCGCCTGCTCCAAAGGCAGTATCGGCTCTCCGTTCTCACCAAGAAGAGAGCCCTTATCCAAGCCCGCATCTCTGCGGCATCTAACAACTCTGCCGAACTCTTTAAAATCTGCAAGGAGCTGGCCAACCCTGTTGCAGTCTCTACCTCTCCTGTCCCCTCCCAGGCCCTCTGCACTGCATTGGCCTCTCACTTCATCTCTAAAACTCAGGACATCCTGTCCTCGCTCTCCTCCTTTCACCTCCCTCCCTCCCTTCCCGGATCTTCCTCTGGCCCTTCTGCAGTCACCCCTCCTCCCTCTTTCTCTGCCTTTCCACTTTTCTCTGCTGACGAGGTTTCCAGACAAGTCTGATCTATGAAAGTCTCGTCTGAACAGGTTCACCCCTGTTCCTCCAAAACTATCAAGGACCACATCGACTCCCTGGCTCCTGCCCTGGCTGACTTTTGCAACCACTCCTTCACCTCTGGAGTCTTCCCTTCCCCCCTCAAGCACTCCCTTGTGCACCCTCTTCTCAAGAAACCCTCTTCCGACCCCTCCTGCCCGGCTAACTATCGCCCTATCTCCATCACTCCCTTCCTGGGCAAGCTCCTGGAGAAACTGGCCATCTCCCAGCTTAACCTCCATGCTGAATCTGTTGGTAGTCTTCATGACCATCAATCTGGTTTCAGAGCTGCCAGAAGCACGTAAACTGCTCTCCTGAACATCCGTGAAGACCTGCTCTTGAACCTCGATTCCAACACACCGTGTGTTCTCATTCTGCTCGATCTCTCCTCTGCCTTTGACACTGTCAACCATGCCATCCTGCTCAACCGTCTCTGTGAAAACCTGGGTATCACTGGTCAGGCTCTGGCGTGGCTGACCTTTTTCCTTTCAAATCGACCCTCCCAGGTCCAACTGGGGTCCTTCCTCTCCGACATCTTTTTCTCCACCTGTGGTGTCCCCCAGGGATCTAATCTCTCTCCCTGGCTGTTCAACCAGTATCTGGCACTCCTTGCCCAACCCATCGCCGCTCTCTGCCCTAATTTCCAGTGCAATGCGGACGATACCCAGCTCATTTTCAGGCTACCCTCAGCCTCCCCCTCTCCTTCCCTCATCTCTGACTGTCTGTCTGCTATCCAGGAATGGTGTGCCGCCAATGACCTCTGCCTTAATGCCAGTAAGACTGAGATTCTACTCATCGGTACACCCACTCCCTCCTTCCCTGCAGCTCTCTGGCCTGCCTCCCTTGGCCCCCTCCCTGCTCCTACCTGCAATGCAAAAAACCTTGGGGTCATCTTCGACTCCACACTCTCCTTCTCTCCTCATATTTCTGACGTCGCTAAGAAGTCACACTACCAGCTGCACCTCCTCAGAGGTATTCTTCCCTTCCTCTCCTTCCCCCAGAAGCTCACTGTCTCCCGAGCCCTGGTTCTCTCGAAGCTGGATTACTGTAACAGCCTCTATCTTAATCTGCCTGCCTCCACTCTCCGCCCTCTGCAACTCATCCAGAACAGAACTGCGAGCATTGTCCTTGGCCTCAAGCCCAGGGACCGTATCTCTCCAGGACTGAAATCTCTACACTGACTCCCAGTGGCTGCGAGGATAAAGTTCAAAACCCTCTGCATTGTCCACAAGGCCTTCTGGGGCCTTGGTCCTAAATACCTTCAACTCTCTCTTCCCAATTATCTTCCTTCCCGAGCCCTTCGCTCATCCGCCTCCAACTCCCTCAGGGTCAGCCGCTTCTCGAAGCAACGAGCTGGGGGTAGATCTCTCTCCGCGGCAGGGGCCTCCCTCTGGAACAGCCTTCCTGCCTCCCTGAAACTTGAGGAGAACCATCTCCGGTTCCGGAAGCACCTCAAAACCTTCCTCTTTGCTTCTGCTTTCTCTCTCCCTCTCCCCTGCTGAACAGCTAATATTCTTCACTGTAACTGCACTGATTCTGCAACTGGACCACTCTTAACGGCCTCGGTCCTGGGCCCAGCCACTCTCCACATGCACTGATGCCCTGGAACCCCTCTGCACTGCGGGACTGTCTCTGTATCCCTACAGCCCCCCCCTTTTCCAGCACTTGTTCTTCACTTACCTTGCACTTGCCACCAGCTGGCCCTATTTATTTATTACTTTAAGCCACTTACCTTGTACTGCACTTCCCCCCCTCCCCTTCCCCTTGCACTTTTCCCCCTCCCCCACCCCTGCACTTGCGCTATCTGAATGACACCTGGCCTAGTAGGATCGTTGTCTGTCTCCCCTTGTTCCTCCCCTCCCTGCCTCGTCGCGCCTTGAAACACCTGTGTATAGGCGTTACAAATGCCATATCATATCATATCATATCATATCATATCATATCATATCATGCAGTCACACATTCTTTTCTCAATTCATATTGCTTGCTCCGCACACAAGGCTTCCACCCTCACTTTGGACTATAATGTATGCCTCCCTGTACCTTGTATTACAAATGCCGTTGCTCTGGGATAAGGAGAAATGGTTGTATTTGTTTAGATCTTGTACGACCACTGGTTTTATAGTTGGTGATCTGAGGTCACCTACTATTGTGGAATTCAGGGATCTTGGACTGGGTCAGTTGTGGGTGCCATTACTCCTGGTTGGACTGGGCGGGGGTTGGAGATCTGCTGGTTGCCTGATTGAGATGAATGTGCATAACGAGGAGCCTGCTACTGTCTCGTGGCCTTGCAGGGCACATTCCTTTACGGGATAACACATAATTGCAACAGTTAAGGAACAAAGCAAAGTTTCTATGGGACTTTGCAGTGCAAGTGCTTTTCTCATCAACGCCTGGGCCTGTTCAGGTTTCTCCACCGAGTTTATGTTTGCTGCGCGGCCTTGCAGGGTTGAGTGTATCTAGCATAACTCCAAAATGGCATCTCTTTATATGTGTGCACTAAGTTTATACATCTGCAGTTCATGCAATATTGTGTTTGTCCGGGTTTCTTAGCACAGCTCTCTTGCCACTGGTACATCGCACGTCTATCTATGGGACTCACCTCACTCTAAAGCACCTAGGGGGGTGGGAAAGGTTCATTTTCTTCCCAACAGTCCACCCTTTCATTAATTTGACAATAAGGAATTCCTCTGTATACTTGCGTTCATTTTCTCTCCTCACCACAGCTTCATATGTTGGTGTTCCTTTATTGGCATCTATGCCCTACGTACATCCAACAGGCTATCCCCCCACTTGCGCATACTCTCCAGGAGTGCATGTCATGTAGAAACATCCCTCATCTCCTGCTATTTCTACCCATACTTCCTTATCATTTTCAGGGTCAGGGGGAGGAACAATGGTCATGTGGTACAGTCTGTCTACTTCATCTCCATAGGGAATGGGGACCATACAGGCAATACGGTGGTCAGTTTGTATTTTTATCTCCTTTGAACTATAAGGTACCTTTGAAACATCAATTGAAACCATCCGCTATTAGACACTGCGTTGGCACAACATCTGAGTCCCAGCTGGCAGGTGTAAAAAAGTACCAGGATGAACACAATGACAGGTACCAGAATCTTCACCAGTGCTCTCATCCAGGATGGGGCCCAGCTGAATGCCATTGTGAACTAGGCCTCCTCTTGGATGCCAGCTTCTTTTTCTATTTGGATCCGCAGGCTGTGCACTGCGGCTATGTTGTGTGACAAGGACCCATTTTTGCATCTTTAGAAGGTGCATACATGCAACAGGAGCCCCCGACATTTGTGCACACTCCTCCTTCCATTGCTCTCAACATATCCAGGATGTAACAGTTCTACATCATCATCAATCTCAGGTCCCGCAGCTGACCTTTATGACGTTGAACCCCTGCTTGGTGTCATTCGCCAAATTGACCAGTTCCCAGAGAACGATCTGCAACCATTTGGCATTGGCTCATGCTTGTACGCCAGGTAACAGGAGCGATCCAAATTTCAGCTGAGCTAAACAACTTGTATTCTTCAGCTATCTCTTTAAGCAGTGCTGATGAGTCTTTGGATAGATAGTTTGATGTTCTCTTTTAACTTCGCAGTTTGCCAAATTGGTTCTTCCCAGGGAGGATGCAAAATTCTAGTGGTGGCAGTGGGTTTTGTTCTTCCAGTGCTGGGGACACTGTTGGTGCTTCATGAGGCATTGCCCCCCTTCAGGTGTTCTTCTGGGACTACTAGTAGCGCTGATTGTAGCATCACCAGCTAACAATAGCCCCTCCATGATGGTGGGAGTTGCATGTACGCTTGTTGGCCACACACCCAGTAGTAGACCATCAGGGCCGCCGTTCCTCTCTTCAAGTCTGGAATCTGCAATGTTCTATTGCACCATTGTTGGATTGTTGGAGCCGACAAAGACAGTTCCTTCACTGTGGAAGCACAGTTCACTGTTCTCCTCTCTGTGCACTTTCACTGGTTTTTCCATTGCTGCTATCCATGTCAGTTGTGTGACGTGCTCTGTCCATATTTGTGTGCATGTTCTTCCCATGAACGCCACGGTTTTGTCTCCGTATCCGAGGAGGCTCTCAGCTCGGCAACTGAACATTGTTTCCCGACACTTGTTTACATATTTTGCTCTGTCAATCACCAGGTATGGCTCTTCTACGCAGTTGATGTTCATCGGGTTGTTCTTGCATTTCAGGGCATCTGGATCGAGAAGCTTTAGCCACACGCTGTGTGCCTGGAAGGTACATTTTAGTGTTCCTAGTGCAAGATGAACTAGGCACTGTGCCTTTATGATTGGGACTTCCTGTGTAACTAAAACCATGGGTGCCCCGATGCGTGCATTATCAATGAGCATACATAACAGCTACTGTTACTGTTCGTCTTCCTACCTCACTCATATTGGAATACCAGCTATTTGAGCACTAAGGATGATAAATATCTTTAATAGCATCCATGCCTAGGCGACGGTATGCATCATATTTGGGCCTACGCGCTTGCCTTTTCATTCTGTCATGGTGCAATATATACCTCCTTGGTAATATACTACTGCTAACATTGATGTTGCTACTACTATTTAAGCTACAAAAGAGGATTTTAATTATGGGAACCAACATTTCTAAAATGTTGCTCATGTACACACTCATCCGGGCACTGGTGTTACTTATTTGGGAAGTATTGTATGTGTGCACAGTTGTATTGCTGGTTTCGTTTGACAGTACAGTTGCCGTTAGTGGTGTACTTGCATTCATGCCCCCCACCCTTTTAGATGACTTGCCTAAATAAAAGATAATCCCCAAAACATTCCTAACAGAAACATTAGTATGGTGAACATAGTAGCAGTGAAGTGCAGGCCACAATTATATGAATACAATCTTGTAGAATTAATAACATTTCTATCACTATGCAATGAATAATTTGGTGTTGAGTGCTCCATGTTCTTCCCCCTTTAATTGGTAACAAAATCAGGTGGGGGAGAGGAGGAAATGGAAGAGAGGGAGAGAGAGTGAGGGACAGAGAGAGAGATTTTGTTTTCATTTAACAAGCTTTTGCTTTTAGCAGCAATGCATGTCTAGTACCTTGTACATGCAATTATAGTCTGGGCATTATGCAAAGTATGATGAGGTAGATTGGTTGTTTGTTTTAGGATGCTGGGAAGGAGTTTGGAGTGCCCTAAGGACATCTGAGAGGTGTATCCAATATCAAAGACCTTTCACCTTTAATGCGAGAGTGGTGGAAAACACCACTTCATAAGTCCCATGGAACCTAGGGTTGTTCCACTTGTGCACAAAGCTCTGGACATATACTAGCCCACCCAGCAACAATGGTTGGGTGGGCATGGTGTCTGTGGTAGGGTGATCTTCAGTGTGTTGTGGACTGTCTGGGCGAGGTGACATGATCAGTCACGAGACACATTTGAACACACATGTTAGATTTGTTAAGTATTCTTTGAACTCTTCCCCCAGAACTGCTGCAACCTTATGGGCATCTGATGCCCTCTCAATTGGGGAGATGGGTGTGTGAATGCACCTGCCTGTTACTATTTCATGCGGTGAAAGTTGATGGTCTTTACTTGGCTGAGTGCACAAGTTGAACAGGGCCAGGGACAAACATTGACCCAGTTATTCTTTATAGTGATGCATAGCTTGGAAAGCTTAATTTTGAAAATGCCATTGATTCATTCCACAAAATCATTTGCTTGGGGGTGATAAAGTGAACACATACGGTATTTAATGAAAAGTAGTGTTGTGATTTCTTTGAAGAGCTTGTTGAAAAATCGGATGCCGTTATCGGAACTTAAAACATTGCACACCCCCCAGCAAGGAAATACCTTGGGGACTAGACATTTTGCAGCACATTTGACATCTGGATGGGCACAAAGGCCAGCCACAACCCACCAAGAGAAGGGGCACACCACAACAATGAGATGTCATGCTACGTCACATCTCTCACCAATGTCTGCATAATCAATATGGAGCACGTGGAATGACCTGATCGGGTGGGGTAGAGTTTGTTTGTTTGTTTATTCATTTATAAAGCGCACTGAACCCTGAGGTATCTGGGCGCATTGCATGTTACATGGTTACAGACATTATACATAATAGCTGAAGAATAATCAGTTATTTACATCATGAGTCATATAGTTACAGAACAGTTACAGAGTATCAGATAATGAACACTAATTTACAGTGTGATTATTTTTAACAAAACATTATAAACTGAAGGTTACAGTGCAGTAGAAAATGTACATGGGGGTATGTGATACTCTCACCTGGTCTCTGCAGTGGCGTTGGGGCACGGTTGCAGCCCTACCAGGGGTGAGGTCGCTTGGGTCTGACTTCGCCCTCTGTGCGTATGTGGTAACTGGTGGTAATAGGTGATGCTGCTCGGGACTGCTCCTTTTGATTAATTTTGGTGAGCACTTCGTCCTGCTGCTTCTGGCAGGGTTGCTTGTATGATCTGGACCGAGTTCCTTCACTGGTCCCTTGCACCTGGTAGTCCAGTCCTGCTGAGACTAAGCCACTATACTTCAGTTAAGTGTTCTTGTGTGCCTTTGTCTTTCCTCATCTGTTTTTTGTTGTATTGTAAAGTTTGTTGTCTTGTATTGCTGTCCGTTCCACTTTTGATGTTTTCTCTTTTGCTTTCTTCCCTTGCAGGTGATGTTGCAGCCTGATTGAAGCTGCGGAGCTCGAGGCGGCAGCCGTAGGCAATGAGGAATGAAGCTGCAGCGGTACAGTAGCTGGTAAGTTGTTAACTAGGGGGCGTGCAGGGTTCTAATGTGGTGCGGCCCTAGGACGGATGTTCTAACCTTGTCTTTCTTCTTCTTCATAGGGTCAGAGTTTGTGGATGCAGAGTGCAGTGCTGCGGCATCAGGATCAAGATCACTGGATGTCAGGAAATGAGTCTGCAGATGAAGCGATGAAGCACCAGTTTCCTGGAGGTGGGTATGCTGGAGAACGTCTGGTTTCAAAGGTAACTAAACTCGTCCAAGCGGCGGTGAGTGTCATGTTGCACGCAAGTGCACAGTAACACAAAGCACCGGCCTTAAGGATGGCACAGCTTATATAGCTGAGCTTCTGAAGCCACGCCCACCAGGTTAAGCCTGCCTGCCACACCCTGCCACACACGATGAGTCAGCACATGAGGGTGTTCTCTGGAATAAAGGCTTTCAGCTCCTGGAAAGTTCTTGTAACATAAAAGCACTCCTGCACTGAAATACAGTGTTCCTGCTCACATCTCTATATGAGCCTGGCTCCAAAGGTGCCACGGCTGAGTCCAGCCAGGGCCCCTGTGTTTATGGGTCCCAAAGGGACATAAGTGAGTCAAGTGACCCATTGCCCTATCACTAGATGGTGTGGTGTTTGTGTTCTGGGGCCTGTGGCCATGTCAGCACTACCCCTCAAGGCCCCTCTCATGGGTGGTTTCCCTCCTGGCCCTGGTTTAGTGGGGTTATTGTGGTGGAACTGCCTTATTAATCATGGAGCATGAACATGATCACTGTGTTACCAGGTCCGATCTTGGGGTCCATAACCTTTCCAGTCTATAAGGTAGTATAATTTGGACTGGACCATCTTGGAGTCTAGGATCCTTTTAACTTTGTATTCTGGTTCTCCTTCAACTATTTTGGGATCCGGTAGAGTATCGATCCGCGTACCTGGTCTCAATTGTTCTAAAATGGAAACATGAAACACCGGGGTGTTCCGCATGTGGGCCAGTAATTCTAATTTCATGGCCGCAGGGGTGATCACAGCCTTGATAGTGTAGGGTCCCAGGTATCTGGGACAGAACGCCCAAGGTCCTTTCAGGGGGATGTTTTTGGATGCTTACCAAACCTTGTCTCCAACTTGGTAGTTGGGAGCTTCCCTTCGGTGTCGATCCACAAACTGCTTCTGTTTCTCTTTGGCTCTGGCAAGATGCTCTGCTGCTTCCTTAAAAACCTGGGTGATGGTTTTGTGTAAGGTCGCTACAGCGGGCATTTGTAATGAGTTGAAAACGGATGTCCGTGGATGTCGACCGTACACTATGTAGAATGGGATTTGTCCCCTACTGGTGTGAATGGAGTTGTTATATGCATATTCTGCTAACCAAAGTATGTCCTTCAGGTATCCTTGGTTTGTTGCAGCATTCACCTTATGTATTGCTCGAGGGTCTGGTTAGCTTGTAGATAACCGGAGGTCGATTTTGGCAATTTTACAACAACTTTTCCAGAATACAGAGACAAACTGAGTTCCTCAGTCTGATATCAATATTGATGGGAACTCGTGCTGGCAGACGATCTGTTGCAAAAACATGGTAGACAGAATAGAAGCAGTACTCCCTTTATGGGTTTGGGTGATACCAGTTAAGGATAACGTCTACCTTGCGCGTGTCCATGCGTGAGCCCAGTGGGGTGAGAATAAAGCCGAGGAATTCTACCTCTGTCACATGAAAGAAGCATTTCACCAATTTGGCATATAGCCGGTGTTGCCGCAGATCTCTAAAACTGCCTGTACATGGTTGACGTGGTCCTCCTTGGTGGTCGAATAGATAAGAATGTCATCAATATAGACAAGAGTGCAGACTTCCAATGGAGCACGTCATTCATGAAAAATTGAACGCCGCCGGGGCATTACATAGTCCAAAGGGCATAAGCTGATATTCATAAAGGCCATATTTCATGCAAAAGGCTGTCTTCCACTCGTCTCCTTTTTTTACTCTTACTAGATGGTTGGCCCCTCGTAAGTCTAGTTTTGTATATATCTGAGCATGTTTGACTTGATCCAAGAGCTCGGGGATATGCGGGAAAAAGGGTACCAGGTTTTTACCCTGATCTGGAAAAGTGCTCTGTAGGCAATGCAAGTTCTCATGCCTCCCTCCTTTTTAGGCACAAAAAGGAGGGGCGAGGATGCAGGGGACTTGGACGTACGAATGAAGCCATTTGCCAGATACTGATCGAGGTAGGTTTTTAGATGCTGGTTTTCCTGTTCTGTTAGGGCATAAATCCAGCTGCAGGGAACGTGAGCTCCAGGTAGCAGATCAATTTGGCAGTCATACGGTCTGCGCAGAGGTAGGGTGTTTGCTTGCTCTTTTTGACAGATATCTTGGTAATCCAGGTATTCCGGTGGTAGTGAACTGGTGAGGCCCAGTATGGTTTCTCTCTTCGAAAACCTGGGTTGGTAAGACCTTTTAATGAGAATCCCTTGCTATAACAGGTGTCGGCACAGTCTTGGTGAAAGGTCAGAACTTGTTTATGCCAGTCAATCCTGGGATTGTAGGTCTCCAGCCAGGGCATTCTCAATATCTTCTGGAACTGAGTAGCGCCGATGAGATCGAAGGTGATGTCCTCTTGGTGACCGTCCTGACACAGAAGCGTGACCTTCTCTGTGTAATGCACCACTGGGCCGAATGATAGCTGAGATCCATCAACTGCTGTGATGTTTTCCAAAACCTTCTTCTTTCGAAGAGGAAGGCCTGTCCGGGTAGCCAGATCTTGGTCCATATAATTTCCCACAGCCCCACTGTCAATGTATGCCTCCAAGGCATGTATTTGTCATGGTCACTAGGCAGGAGCCCAGCCCTTCACTACATACAGGGTCCTAATGGACCCAGTCTTGGAGCCTATGGCACCAAGCTCATTTCAAAGTGTGCTCAGCACACAGAATACCTGGAGCCCGATTATCACAGAGAAGGCATGTGCAGAAGGCAGTAGGTGGAGCTAGGTGGGGCTTCAAGGCAGAGCCTACAGGGAGTGGCTGGGCCCAGGCTATATAAGACAGCCCCACCCGAATACCGGCACTTCGTGTTAGTTTGCTAACTGCAACATAACGCTTACCGCCGACCAGAAGACTCTTACCTGATCCAGCACGTGCGCTCCCAGTCTCCGGAACCTTCGCCACCTACCTCGTTCAACACGCGCACCTCCAGCCACCTCGACCACCTTACCTGGAACGCATCATCACCGGTAGCATTGACACTCGCTTCCCCCTTAACAGTCGCTGCACACGCCTTACCTCAGATCGCATCATTGTCAGAAGCATCGCCATCTGCTCCCGACTTGCCCGAAGTCCTACTTACCTTCCTGGATCCCCGACAGGTAGAGCCCAGCAACCTTACCTGTTCCAAATTCTATCGACCCAGGACCTGCTTTGGGTGCTGATTCCAAGAGGATCTTCAACTCCAACCACCATCAGGAGCCGGATAATCTCCTCCAGCCATTGCCAACCTGCTGTACCTGCAAAGAGAGTAAGAGACACAAGGTGAGCCATCGCAAAGACCATAACTTGCTAAAGCGGCATTATTTACAAACTTGGTGCAGTCTCAGAAACCACCCGCTTACGTACCAGCGGTGGAAACTCCTGGAGCTGCCTCCTTTTGCCATCACACGCTCCTGGGTCACCTTCAATGCTACAGGGTAGAAAGAACAAAATACAATTATGAACAATATCCCTTGGGACAGTGTCATTACAAGGACACAGACAATAAGAAAGTCATAAACACTTACTTCCAAGAAGGAATGGTTGCAGCCGGTCTTGAACTCCGCAATCAGGACCAGTGACATAACTAGGTCCATCCACAGCGCCCCTGCTGAAGGAAAGCAGGACAGAGAGATCACCCTTACATATTGTCAGGTGAGCCTGCATGGGTAAACTTCTGCGCACCACATTCTGGCACGAAAGGGAGGAAGGGAACCACAACTCCACTACGCTAGCTTAATTGTCTCTCATCCTCTCACCGGAACAGGTCCAGTCTTCCAGGCCCACGAAAAGGCAGCCAACTTCAGGGAGGGCTCCCACCATGCCCCAACGCCCCTGCAGAGACAAGGTGAGCGTAACAGTATTTTCAATGGTTGCTTGTGGTTTACCAGGAGAACAGGGATGACTAGATGTGAGGTCTGTATAGGTTCCTTTTCACCGCTCAACAAGTGGACCCCTATGCTTGCCGGGCGTTGGAGTTTACCTAGTCCTTGTCTTCTTCTTCACCCTTGTCAGTTGCTCCAACTGCTTTCCTGGGTGGTTTCACCGAGCATTCTCCTTTCCTTACCACAGTACAAACAAAGCTGCTGCTGTCTCCTTTTCTCCCTTTCTGCCTTGGTGAGTGGGCTCCGCAAGCCTCCGATTTGCATTGGCTCGGACTGATCATGTGATTTGGTTTGATTCTCACAGTGTCGCACGTAGACCGACCGCCCCTCAGCCTTGGCCCAAACCATCTTCCGATCCTCAAATCTGTGATTGAGCTGCACTGTTGCGTCAATGTATTCAGCACATCTTTCCGGGGGATTTACTACTTGGGCTAATACATCCTTAAGTTCCCCTCACAACCCTCAGTGAAATAGTGTAGTTATTTTCTCCTCTGGCCAGTTAGTTTGTGCTATCAGACGATTGAAGGAAGTGATAATGTCAAGTGTTGATTACCCTGCCGTAGTGATAGCAGTTCATTGTCCAGAGCCTGCCCTTGAGTATGCCGTGCAAACAGTTTCTCCATTTCACGCTGGAAACCTCTGAAGTCTCGAAGAAAAGGATCATCTTGGTTTACCAAGGGTATTGACCAGTCTGCTGCACTACCTCCCAAATATGAGAGTACAAATGCAACTCTCGCTTGATCATTGGGGAATGCCCCAGGTCTGCACAAGAAATGTAGGCAATATTGATTCATAAAGATGGCATACTTATTCGGATCGCCTGTGAAGTGTTCTTTGGGGCCAGGGGACCCCCCTGGAAGAACCACCTCTACTGTCATGGGCTGTGGAGGCACGGCAGGAGGAGCATAGCCGGCACTGAGACCTGGCCTGACTGTGCCTGGAGCATTTGCCTTGCTAGTTCATCTGTTCACTCCCGGTTCACAATTAGATCCCTCCTTAGGGCATTGGTTTCCTGTCTTGAGGCATGAACTTCAGCCCGTAACTCTCCCAGTAATCAGGCCAACTGGTCCATTTCATAAGTTTCCATAACGCCCAAGCAGAGATTTGAAGAGGCTTTGCATTCTGTTATCTCACCTGGTCTCTGCAGAGGCATTGGGGCACGGTGCAGCCCTCCCACCGGTGAGGTTGCTCGGGTCCGACTTCGCCCACTGCGCTTATGTAGTGACTAGTGGTAATAGGTGATGCTGCTCGGGATTTCTCTGTTGATTAGTTTTGGCAAGCACTCCGTCCTGCTGCTTCTGGCAGGGGCGCTTGTATGATCTGGACTGAGTTACTTCACTGGTCCCTTGCACATGGTAGTCCAATCCTGCTGTGACTAAGCCACTATACTTCATGTAAGTGTTCCTGTTTGCCTTTGCCTTTCCTCATCTTTTTTGTTGTATTGTAAAGTTTGTTGTCTTGTATTGCTGTTTGTTCCACTTTTGATGTTTGCTCTTTTGCTTTCTTCCCTTGCAGGTGATGTTGCTGGCCCAGCAGAAGCTGTGGAGCTCGAAGCCGCAGCCGGAGGAAATGAGGAACGGAGTTGCAGCGGTACAGTAGGTAGTAAGTTGTTAAGTATAGAGTGTGCAGGGTTCAAATGTGGCGCGGCCCTAGGACGGATGTTCTAACCTTGTCTTTCTTCTTCTTCACAGGGTCCGAGTCCTGGATGTCAGGTGATGAGTCTGCAGATGAAGCAATGAAGCACCAGTTTCCTGGAGGTAAGTATGCAGGAGAACGCCTGGTTTCAAAGGTAAGTAAACTGGTGCAAGCGGCGGTGAGCGTCACGTTGCACGCAAGTGCACAGTAACGAGAAGCACCGGCCTTAAGGATGGAGCAGCTTATATAGCTGAGCTTCTGAAGACACGCCCACCAGGTTCGGCCTGCCTGCCACACCCTGCCACACCTGATGATTCAGCAAATGAAGACCAGGCCTAGGTAGCCACATCCGATGAGTCAGCACATGAGGATTTTCTCTGGAATAAAGGCTTTCAGCTCCTGGAAAGTTCTTGTAAAATAAAAGCATTCCTGGACTGAAATAAAGTAAAAGCACTCCTGCACTGAAATAAAGTGTTCCTGCTCACATCTCTATATGAGCCTGGAAAGGCGCCAGGACTGAGTCCAGCCAGGGCCCCTGTGTTTATCGTTCCCAAAGGGAAATAAGTGAGTCAAGTGACCCATTACCCCCATCACTAAATGGTGTGGTTTTTGCGTACTGGGGCCTGTGGCCATGACAGTATGTAACCTCAGAGAATGTACCGGAGATGATAAACTAATGGTGATAAAGGCAGAGTTCATTGATCTAGGGAAAATAATCACATTTTGGTATCTTTCCTGAATATGTGATGTGAATGGGTGGCTCTTAAGGAATCAGGCATAGAGTTCCAAAGCTGGGATGTTATGACTGGGAAGCTGCTCCCCACACTTTTTTTAGTTTAAATTTGGGGACCTTGAGGCTGTTGGCCTGTGAAGTTCTGATAGGGCGTTCCGAAGTATGTTTATTGAATTTCTCCACTAAGTATTCGGGGCCCAGGTTTGCGAGATATTTATGGGTGAGGGTTAAGGATTTGAATTTGATTCTAGCCTTGATGGCGAGCCATTTGGTTGTATACCTGGAATTAGAAATATACTGTGTTCTCTGGATGCTTAACACCATTCTCAGGGAGTTGTTTTGGAGTATTTGCAACTTGCTGATGTTCTGTTTGCTAGTACCTAGATAAAGTGCATTACAATAGTCTAGTTTAGACAGAATGAGGGCTCGAGCAAATGTGGTGAAGCTATCAGTGGAGAGAAATGGTTTGCAGGCATTAATAAGTGTACACGTGTAGCTGGTGGCTGAAGCAATGGCATTGTCTTGTTTGTTCAAGTTCAATGCAGAGTCAAGGTAGAAGCCCAAAATCTTCACCTCCTTGGAGACTTTGATGTTTAGGCCGTCAGTGTTGAATGATTTAAATAGGTTGTTAAGTTTGTTAAGTCTGTTGTCAGACCCGATGAGTAGGAGCTCTATCATATCGTCCTTAAAACAGAGGGCATATGTGGCCATCCATGCTTGTATGATAAGGTAGGATTTGTTTATCAGTGCCAGTCAGTGTCGTAATCTCCTGAGATAGGAATGAGAATCTGGGTGTCATCCACGTAGTTGGTGTATGAGACATACAGATTATCCGGGCTATCAAATAGAGGCTGGGTGAATATATAGTACATAGTAGGGGAAACGCAAGAGTCCTGTGGAACTCCACATGTAACGGGAACTGGTTCTGCTGCTGGCGTGGGCAGGAACACTCTCATGGACCGATTATCTAAGAGGGATCGGATCCATGCAGAGTGCCTCGTAAAGTGCAGAAAGTAATTTCAGTGCTGAACACTGTGCACTGTACAACCATTGCTGCAAGGTGTTTCTGGAGGTTCGATATGAACCAGTCCTGGATGTCTGCTGCAATGTGTAGTTTTGAACTGTGAGAGCGGTAGTGTAATTGATCATATGCCATCTGTAGTAACTCAATGGGCATTACTGCCTTGCCTCTGCACTGTTGCATCCATAGAAGATAAGTGGGTGATTGTGTGCACCCACGTTTAAGCCAAATGTCCTTCTCCTCCTGTGGTGCTCTACCCCGGAGCTCTATTATTTGTGCTGTGGGCCGTGTTGTGTATGGATCCTTTTCCACGTGTGTAAAGGGGTAGTGCTAACATACTCAGCATGAGTGGGCACTGGGATTTACACTTCCAATTTGGCTTCCACATCCGCGGCTGTGTTTCCCAAAGAGGTTTTGTCAGTATTGTTGGTATGGGCGGCGCCTTTGATGACCGTCACTACAGATGGCTCTGTTTACGTGGAAATCAGGGTGTTTAATAAGCCTGCATGTTGCACAGGGGAACTGTCTGCTCATTGGAAGCCTCTTCATCTCCAGTGCGAGAGACCATATTGCTGAATCTGAGTAGATGTCACATGACAGTCTTTCGATGCTCGAATCGTTTCTATGAGCGCTATGAGTTCTGCTGCTTGTGCTGAGTAGCACATTGCAGGTCTTTTCATTACTAATGTTTCATATTACCCTAGTTCTTCACAGAACACTGCAGCGCCAGTATGTCTGTGGCCTGTGTCCTGGTCAATTGTCACTAACCCATCAACAAAGAGCACCTCACCCTTCCTTAGCAGACTGTTTTTTGCTTTGGAGATGTTATGCTCCTCGCCCTCATATGTAACACAGTCATGTTGCTGCAAGTCCTCTTCCATGCATGCTTCTGTTAGGAACGTGGTGGGATTTACTGTTTTTCAATGCACTACATATATGTTCGGGCTTGAGTTGATCATCTCGTAGGCCTATGCTTTCTGGGTGGTCAGGGCAGACTTTGATCTTTCTAAAATTGGAAATAGCGAGTGTTCCACGTACAATGTCACTGAGCATCCCATCACAATTGTGGAACTTTTCTCTATGGCAAAGGCAGCTGCAGAAAGAGCTTGTTTGCATAACAACTGCCCTAGCTTCACTGAATCTAACATACCACTGTAGTATGCCAGTGGTTTATGGCCCATTGTGCTCTTCTGTGTCAGCACTGCAGTCATATATGTACCATTTGAATGTGAAAAGATGTAAAATTCCTGCATGTAGTCTGGAGTGGCGAGAACTGGGGCTGTGGAAATCACTTCTTTTAAGTCATTCGAAATTGTGTACCATGTCTGCCATCCAGTCTAGTTTATGGTTGCCCTTTTGTGTTTCATTGAGGCCGTGTAAGAGCGGTCTGGTGTATGCAGCATAATCCAAAATCCATGCCCTGCAGTAGTTGCGTAACCTCAGGAATGTATGCATGTCTTTTACTGTAACTGACTTAGGCTTGGTGTGCACAGTTGCTGCCCTGTCTGGTATGATTCTTTTACCATCTTCTGCACTGTTTTCCACTGAGCTGTAAAGCAACTGTAATATATTGTACCAAAAAGGTCTTATACACCTAGTATAACTGTGTTATCACAAAAGTAGCATAGGTATATACTGTTACTTGAATCTGTGTTCCACTATTCAGCAAAGTATATTTGCAAGTTTGTTGACTGTTTGATTTCATTGTTGAGTGTCACTGCGTAAGTGACAGGGTCTACTAACCTTGTATTACTTAAAGTAATCTGAAAGCAACGTATGGTTTTACTCCCCAAGAATAGGTGTGCCCTATACTGAATGTGTATACACATGTCTGACTTACCTAGAAATACTGTTAGGTGTGCTAAATAAGGTCTCTGCTTTGATCTGTGTATTTAAAGCATAGTGTTGCGTTTTTATAATGTGTGTATCTGCTTTATGATAGTACTTACCCAAGAATCTCTTGGTCTTTTTGTATATAAAATAAACCCTTTATTTTTATAATACATAGTGTCAGTGTTTGTTTGGACCATATGTAAAATACAATTTCTTTGTACTGATTCTACAGCCCTTTCTCCCTCCTAAGGTAGGCCTGGCTGCTCTGTCTACGCTACCCTGAGCTCAGGGTCAACAGCCTTATACTAAGAGTGGAGTCTTTTACTGTCTCAGTTGAATGGTTTTACTAAGCCCGTGGATGGACTTCAGAAAAACTGTCCTGACAGTGTCCTGAGCATTTCAGGTAGCTGTGTGACTGTGCAAAAGATGTGCTGGTCAGCTCCCTTTCATTCATTCATTTTAGAGCAGCGCTTCTTACGCTAATGTATGACAGGCTTCCAGTATGCACTTTAGTGTTGGAATCGCATTTCACAACATTTACGAAACGTTGAAAAACATTTCTATACCTGGTTGAGGGATGGGAGTGGAAGTGGGATAGCAGTGGGTTGTACTGGTGCTGTTCCATTTTAAAGAACATACATTAGAGCTTCTGCAATGACCCTGTCATGAATCGCACATACGACTAGCCCTATCATAAGAATTCATTCCGTCTGTGAATTCTGGATGCACTATGACATGCACAAAAAAAGCCCCACATTTCTGAACACATGGGCATCTGTGATGTGCAAACCCCTCATCCACAAAGTTGTTCTGAACATTTTAGGGGACTGTGCGGCAGCACAAATAATTTGCTGGCCAACCCCCATGCATACATGAGTTTCTCAACCTGTCATTGTAAAATGTTTAAAAGAAAAAAATAATTTCTATACCTGTCTAAGGGATATAATTGCAAGAGGGACAGCAATGACAGGGTCGGCAATGACCCTGCCATGAATTGTGTACTGCCTATCACCTATTTCCAGTAGGTGTTCGAATGTGACTATTTTCTGGGCATTTAAAAGAGAATTTGGTTTGTGGATTATGTATGTGTTTTGAAATATGCAGACTCAACCCTTTACTGGATGTAATGCACAAAGCTGGTGAAAAAGGACACACTTGAGACACACTTGAGAATAGTGTCAACTATTTTTCGTACAAGTAATGGGATACACTAGAACTTCTTAACATTTGTGCCAATTAGTTTTGAGAATCTATTTCATCCTTTGTTACAATCCACGCAACTTTTAAATGTCTTTCTTTTAATCCCATTCGAGCCATTGTCACTTAATGCTCGAATTGGCTAAAAATGACTCATGACATAATAGACATTTATTGACTCAGCTCAATTTACAAACCATCTCTATTGTTGCTCAAATTACTCTAACCAATTTGAAACTTTTCTTCAAAGGTCCGAACCAGCATTTTAGCCATTCAACATATGGGGCCTCATTCAACGGTAACCGAGCCGGAAAAACCTGCAGGTTGCTGCCGGATTTGGAATGATTTACCGGCTCTGGAAGTGCTGGGATTACTGGGGCATTACAGCCCTGGTGGTCCGGTAATTCCGGGGCTGACAATCCGTTACTCCCCATTCCCGTGGGGGAATGGGGGCCGTGGAAACACCGGCACCATAGAGTAATGGTGCCGGTGTTTCCACATCCGTTTGCGGCTGGTGGCGTTACGCTCGGCAGGTCAGATCTGGAGAGTGTAACACCACCGCCACAGAACTCATAGTTTGCCGGTCCGGAAACAGTGCCGGTATGGTTTTACCTGTACCGTTACATCCAGACCGGCTAACTTGTAATGAGGCCCATGGTCTGCCCATCCCTCATTTGCACGTACACAATATTTATGCATCCAGAAATGGGCTGCCTCCACACAGGCAATTCTATTTCAAATCACAAGCCCTTTTGTGGACTCTTTAATGTGCATTGGGATCAGCGGATGCAAAATGGTAAACTAAATGTATCCTGTCATCCTTTCACCCAGAAATGTACCCAGCTGTTATCACCTGAATCCCTCGAATGTTCTAGGGAAACTCATACATACTAAGCCATGTCACAATGCATCACTCCTGGTAGAGAAACATTACAGGGTAAAGAAAGATAATCTGTATCTAACCTTCATGGGTCTTTCAATGGTGTTTGATAAGGTTTATAGACCTTTGTTGTGGAGCCATTGGATAAAATTAGGTGCAGCTCTTTATTCTCGTATTCTCACACAACCCGTTTATAAGATTTGGAGCTAGCGGGAATGTACATCTAGCTTTCCTATTCAGTTATGGGTAAGACAAGGTTGTGTAATTTCTCTGCCTCGTTGTAACCTATATGTGAACGAGTTTGTATCACATGTCCAGCAATGTGTTATCCCTTTTTTAGCTTATGTTGTTCTCATAGGAAGGATAGCAGTGGCACTGCAAAAACCTCTGTGCAAATATTGTGATTATATGACTACAAGGAATGTGGTGGTTAACAAGAGCAAATCACAGGCTAGGGTTTTTAGTAGGAGGAAAGGTAATAAGGTTCCCTCTTCTTATGTGGAGCCTGAAGCATTGAACATCGTAACACATTTTGTTTCTCTAGGTGTGAAGTTTGCGGATAATAATTCTTGGCACTCTCAAATCGATTTTGGGGTGAGGAGGATGAAGCAATGCAATGTAGCCATTCTAAGATTGTTTACTGTTTATGTAGGTTAAACAGTTCCCCATCGATTGATGTATATGAAGCCAAAGCTCTTGGGATTGGTACCTATGGGGTTCGAGTGGTACACCTGACACGTTATCATTAGTTGAACAGACATTTAAAAAAAGAAAACTAGGTGTTACTTTGTCTGCAGCTGGCGAATTAGTATATTGGGAAACTAGGTTGATTCCTATGTGCTCCTCAGTTTAACCCTGCTTGATTTAGGCTTAAAATGTGCACCAGTGAAATAACCCAGCGGACCAAATATATCTTAAACAAATTCATACAGCTTGAAAAATGGCTAAATGTCCCATGGTTAATTCGAGTGAAGAGCACTTTAGAGATCGTGGGCCTAAATCACTTCTTTTATAATCCTAAATCGAATAATGATGGTGATGTTTTATTATTCAAACAAGCAGTCAAAAATGTGAACACGCTTGTCTCCTTGGCTGGAGAAAATAAGGCTATTGTTAGTTCTTATTGACCACATATATGAGCTGCTTCCTAGACAGCTCATTCTCGGAACTTTGTATTTGATAGTCTTACGCAGAAATGTTTACGCTTCCACTAATTGCCAATCGTATACTAACAGCTGGAATAAAGAGCAGGCCACGATTTGTAGGTGTGATAATATGCCCACAGAGGCGAACTTGCATCTATTATTATTTTTTGTCCATGGATTGCTACACCTAGAGTTTGTCAATTCCGTGTTTAAAGGCAATTAATTTTAGATACTCTCATGATTCATATTTCTACACATTACAGAAGGGAGGTACCCCTGCTGACATGGGAACTGTGGAATAAATAGTCATACAAAAGGTTGTTCCCCCTGGGAATCGATTAAACAATCATTTCATGACGATTACTAGTCAAACAAAATGTGTTAGTTGAGGCAATCAATAATATTGTAATTATCTTCTATTGATACTTAATATCAAATTATTTTTACTGATTCTAAATATCAGGTATGTAATTCAAAGTACAAGTAGTCTTATTGTTTGCTTATATTACAGTGTTACAGACAAAGATATGCTTAAGAAACACCCAACAACAATTGAAAAACAACATGTGCATCAACATAGTGTAATGAATAGGAATATTAAAAGAACACAGAGTAGCAAAGTGTTATCATGTGTCCAAAAAATATAAATGGATCAGTCGTGATTAGCAGAACGTAGCTTATACATGTAATTGCAGTAGTTCTATTTGTTTTGAAACTGCAATCAGCCATTGCCATATTATTTTAGATGTGGAGTCACGTATTTGCCATTAGTCACATGTTAAATCATGTTTTTAGACGAGGCAATTAGACATTGATGTCTTATTCACATATAGGTTCGACGTAAAATTACATTTTGCCATAAATTAAACTGACCCCCTCCTTCAGGACCATTGATTCTTCTGACCCACTATGTAAGAAACAACATGAGAAAAGTGGAGATAGGTGACTGGTCTGATATGGTAAAGTGGTTTAGTGATTGCTTACAGAGATGGAAAAATCATGTGAATCACTGTTAAATAGCTTTTTTGGGGTAAATTGATTAGGGTCGTTTTCTAGAATGGTGGCAGTTCCTTAACAGCAGGGGTGTTGCTAGATCTGGAAATGACCCGGGGCTACATTGATGTCAGAACTGTGGGACTGGGGGCTAGTTAGCCTTTTGGTTGTAGCTCCTTAGATTCTATCCGGGGCTACAACCAAAAGATCAGGGGCTGTAGCTCCCCTAGCCACCCCCCCCCCCCCTAGCAACGCCTCTGCTTAACAGGGAAGTAGTTGGGATCCAGAACATAATTCAATAGCACCTGGAAATATTAGCAAAATGCATTGTGGCAGTGGTGCAATTTCATTAAACACATGGGTTCATAGAATTGGCCCCTAACGGTGTGTATTGGACTACCAGAGTAGAAAGCTAAGGAGTCACATGCCATAGGAATATTTTGACGCACAGTGTCTTCTCATCTAAAGAATATAAGAAAGATAGACTCCCTTATTGGAGCAACTAAAATAAAAAATGTATATATATATATATATATATTTACATACTTGGATACTTCATATAGAAAGAATACTAGAGATTGTTTTACCTATACTGCAAGTGAAGTTGGAACTTAAGGAAGCTCAAGTTGGTAACAGCAAAAGACCTAATGTGAAATAATGTGTGGGTAAAATACAAAAGCGCTAGTGCATGATGATGTCATCACATAGTGGTGCAATTACGTCTTTGAGTCAAAATGATGGATATCACAGGACACTGGAAATATAGCCATGTTTGTGTAAGAAGCATGGAGGAAACCTATGTTGGATTATTTTACAAAGGCTTGATGATGTCACTGCGGCAATACGATCCTTAGCGTGGTACACTAGCAATGTAGCCATTTGTGTAAAAAGCTGCTCAGAATATGGAGGACATATATTTTGCATTATTTTACTGTTATTAAAAATTAGGGAGGGTAGTGCAAATTGGAGAACATAAGAAAAATGTAAAAATAAATAAAAATAAGTCAGTTGAGGGACTTAATGTAGTTGTGATTGCCATAGAAACTAGAGATATAGAGATATGAATACATTTGCATTGTTTTGAAGTAGGAAAAAGGAAAACAACCTTGATTGATTATAGGACTAAGAAAATAAAAGTTATTATGTATAAATCAATGGTAGAATGTGTTCATTGATCCCAGATCTGCAATTTTGCATCTTATAAATCCATCTAGCCTCCTTGTTGAGCAGCAAATGTTCCATGTTAGTGGATGATTTTTCAATAATCCACCAAACAAGATCATCTGGCGTATGTTGAAATTCAAAGAAAGTGGGAGACCAGGGGGACTAGTAATTCTTTTTCCATAGTATGCGTGATCGATGTTTAGATATTCAAATATCCACTGCTCTCATGGTTTGAATGATATATCTAAGGCCCTATGGGCATTCAATGCATTACATTACCTTTTTGGTTTTACAAGTCATCATCTCCCTTAGCTGACAAATAGTATGCCTTCAGGATTGTTTCTTGTCAGTTCACATATCGAACAGGCTCTACATTGGAATTGGCCTGTCAGTGGTCAAAGATCTCACAGTTTCAATTTGCTGGAAGTTTTGGCAAATTGCGAATGTACCAAATGATCATGCACAGTTTTTGTTCTTTTTATTGCAAACATAGTGAGTTGTTCATTTAGTATGCTTAGTTAGACCAGGAGCAAGTACTTTTTACCAATTTTCTTTAGATCTGAAGTGTTCAGGCATTGAGTAATGGCACAAGTCATTCTAGTTTGTGTTTTGGGAGAAGTATGTGGTATTTCTCTAGGAGTTTATCTTGCTCTCCTCCTGTAGTGGTTTGTGAATTTTTTGGGGTGCCCAACAGGCGATTTGTCTAAAATCCCAGCAGTATGGTTAAAATCAACTAATGATGTGTAATTTTGTTTTAGTCTCAGGTATTAACCGTAGGGTAAATTGTCCTTCTAACTCTGATTATGAAAGCTGTTGAAATAGAGGGTAATGGTCAATAGGTTTACGGCACTGTGAACAGAACAAATGGTCATTGTCATTTTTAATTAATAGGACAAAGAAGTTGATCTGTTCATTGCTTTGCTCAATTGAGAACTGAATGTTACAGTTACAGTCATTTAACCACTGGAAGAATTATGTCAACATGTGGTTGATACCCTGCCAGATCAAAATGATATTATCATTGTATTATTTCCAACTATAGATGTTACTACGATACAGGTTATGGGGTGAGAAGACATACTGATCTTTAAAGCTCGACATATAGATGGCCAGACGTGGAGGAAGTTCTGCTCCCATTTCTGTTCTACGAGTTTGCAGGAAAAAAATACTGTCAAATTGGAACACATTTTTTCTAGAGCGTTAGACATAAGGTAGATTATGAACTTGGTGGGTACTCTAACTTGCATACTGTGATGGGTCAAGTGTTGTCTAATGCATTTGATGGCTTCTTCTTGCTGGATACTGGTGTAGAGGGTTTGAAGTCCATCATCGCTAGTATTTCCTTGTTGGGATCAAAAGGTATGTCTTCAAAGATGCCAATGATGGATGTTGTAACTCATAGTTAGGTGGTGATATGTTTGCTCATAAGCTTTAGCAAGTGGTCTTCAAATGGACAGATGGGTTCGAGGAAGGAGGTTCATCGTCTACCTGGAGGGTTTGTTTCATTTTTATCTATTTTGGGGATATCATAGAAGTTGGGAACTTGATCAGAGGAGTTATTTAAATGTCCAAATTCATTTTTCATAATCTAATTTCCCTAGTAACCATAGAAGTTAGTTCCAGCAATGATAGCTGTATAGGCTCCTTTTTGAGGATGGCGTCGTTTTCTTTCACATTAAGTTTGTCAAGTGTAATGTTTTTACAGTGGGTGCTGTGCATCTACAAATCTCCTTCTCCATTATCTGCAGGTGTACGGACTAGTTTGGCGTTATTGATCAGATATTTTAATGCTGATGTTTCAATATTTAAAAGATGGCCTCATTACATGTTGTGCGGTAAGGGTTTACCGGTACCGGTAAGGGTACCGGTACCGGTAAACCCTTACCGCCTTACTATGAGGCCCCTTTGCGGGTCCTCCCTTAACGCCTGGTTTTTCCAGGCGTTAAGGACGGGACCCGCAAAGGGACCTCGGAGCTAATTACGGTACCGCAATTTGCAGTACCGTAATTAGCACCTTCCCCATTCCCACTTATGCGCTAATAGCACCATGGTTACTGCCTACCATGTAATGTGTGTGTATAGTATGTTTGTTCTTATTCTGAAGTGTGTTAAGGTTCCTAAATTGTACATTTTTCAAATGTAATACATTCATTGGGTACCAGATTCTTAAGAGGGGTAAACGTAGATTGTGGCCAAAGGCCAGTTCCATCTTCCTTTATGTGTTGTCTATAATCTTTAAAAAAACGTTTCAATTGAGCATTTGGAAAGAAACCTCTAATTTCCATTTCTGCCTTGAACCAGTTTGCAGTTATCATCAGGACTAATGAGAGCTCTTTAATTAAGACAGAGCTTTGTGCATAGGAACGTTCATACCCAGAAAAATTAAAGATATGTATTGCTAGTTCCTGATTTATCAGCGGATGTGTGCCTGTGGGATCTGAAGTACCATCCAACCTCCTCAGTTTAGGAAGTCTGGGACATATGGGTCCCAATACCTGCCCCTATGTTCCCCTCTCCCTAAAAAAGGAAGGGTGCTTCTGTCTGATTGGTAATCACTTCTTTTCATGAATACTGAGATATTGACTCACTGCTTGATGTGTCTGAGAATGTGAGCCATCTACATCAGCCATCTACATCAGGAAAACGGCCTGTTGCTGTATATTAGATAGTGTTCCATGTTATGAGTCTCTAAATAGTTCTCTGATAGATAGTGGGCGATCATCTCAGCTTCAAAATCATGATGGTCTTTGAAGTCTATTGTTTTTGTGTCCAAAGTCGAAGTTTTGAATTCATCGATTTGCTTGTTAATTTCCGTACATTTTTCTCTAGCATTGGAAATGGCTAAATTATCAATGAATTTTTGTTCTTCAAGTCAAGGTTATGCTGTATTTTGGCACTTATCTTCTGAACGGTAGTTATCATGAGTACCATAAGGTCCAACTGTCTTTAATTAAAATGTAATTGAAATTGGTTTTTATATTCAGTGTCATCCAGAAAAAAGACATGGTTAAATGCGAACTACTAGACCTGATGGCATGATATTTGCCTTGAGGTATTCCCTTAAAAAATGTCCATTTAGTTCAGTTCAGAAACATGCTTTTGGTAGTTTTAGTAAGTCATCGCTGGAGATTTATGCTGTAACATTTTGGTGGCTTCCAGTTGGGTTAAAAAGTAAGGGACCTCAAGTGATATCTGAGATTTATTCCTCACTGTAACTTAGAGCATTCTCTGCAATAATAGATAAATATTACAAAATATATCTTCTAATCAAGTGTACCCAGAACTGGTGATGTATTGTACTGACCATTTTACTATTCAAGATGTATGATGTAATCACTTTTTGATAGGTCAGTGTCTGTCTTGTCAAAGCGCCCTGATGCCTGCGGGCTTTTGGCGCTATATAAGGTAATATACATACATTAATTGCAGCATTGGATTTTGAATTGTTGTAAGATCTTCCTTTATCAAAAATAGCTTTCATTTTGCTAGCTGTTGCAAACATTTGATTCAGTTCAGAGAAGATTTTTCTCCATGAACACATTAGGAGGCCGATTCATGGAATAATTAGCGCGGCGCAAGTGGGCAAAAACGTGCGAATCGCAGTGGAATAGCGAAAATCACAGTGCAATTGCGAAAATCGCACAAAAAGCAGCGCACGTCGATTCATGGAAGGCCGTGCGCGAGAAAACCAGCGGATGTGCGATAAAAAGTGCGCGGCCATCTAACAGCGTGCGCCAGGTCACTGCGAAAATCGCACAGGCCACAGCGAAAATCGCACATAGCGCGGCGCACGCAACAAAAGTAGGCGGAACACGGGCGTAACACTCGGAATGGGGAACAACTTGCCAAAACGTGGGCGTCACGGGGGAAGTACAGGGCACAAGTGCGCGGAACGCCCACACGCTCGCTTACAACACGTATTCATGGAATAGAATAGGGGAAAAAAGCGCACGCTCAAACCAGCGCACAGGCACAAACACGACCGCCACAAGAAAGCAGGCGGTAGCGTCTCTGCGGCTGTAAGAAATGTGCGCCAAAAGGTGCGCCAACAAATCGCACCTATATACTGCCATGATGAATGTCCCATACTGTGGCCCTCCAGGAAAAATGACGTGCAAAGGGGTACCCACAAACACGGACACTCGCTGACAAAAAATACGTGTGCGTGTATACCGGGGTGCGCGGGAAGTCTAACACGCGATTTCAGCAGGGTACGTGCATCACAGGGGTTCGCGTGAAGTTTCACACGCGATCGGGTCTGGGGGAGCGGGCTACGTGTATATCAGGGGTTCGCGTGAAGTTCCACACGCGAACAGCCTGGGCGCGTGTATTTCAGGGGTGCGCGGGAAGTTCCACACGCGAACAGCCTGGGCGCGTGTATTTCAGGGGTGCGCGGGAAGTTCCACACGCGAATAGCCTGGGCGCGTGTATTTCAGGGGTGCGCGGGAAGTTCCACACGCGAATAGCCTGGGCGCGTGTATTTCAGGGGTGCGCGGGAAGTTCCACACGCGAATAGCCTAGGCGCGTGTATTTCACGGGTGCGGGGGAAGTTCCACACGCGAATAGCCTGGGGGCGCGTGTATTTCAGGGGTGCGCGGGAAGTTCCACACGCGAACAGCCTGGGCGCGTGTATTTCAGGGGTGCGCGGGAAGTTCCACACGCGAACAGCCTGGGCGCGTGTATTTCAGGGGTGCGCGGGAAGTTCCACACGCGAATAGCCTGGGCGCGTGTATTTCAGGGGTGCGCGTAAAGTTCCACACGCGAATAGCCTAGGCGCGTGTATTTCAGGGGTGCGGGGGAAGTTCCACATGCGAATAGCCTGGGCGCGCGTGTATTTCAGGGGTGCGCGGGAAGTTCCACACGCGAATAGCCTGGGCGCGTGTATTTCAGGGGTGCGCGGGAAGTTCCACACGCGAATAGCCTGGGCGCGTGTATTTCAGGGGTGCGCGGGAAGTTCCACACGCGAATAGCCTGGGCGCGTGTATTTCAGGGGTGCGCGGGAAGTTCCACACGCGAATAGCCTAGGCGCGTGTATTTCAGGGGTGCGGGGGAAGTTCCACACGCGAATAGGCTGGGGGCGCGTGTATTTCAGGGGTGCGCGGGAAGTTCCACACGCGAATAGCCTGGGCGCGTGTATTTCAGGGGTGCGTGGGAAGTTCCACACGCGAATAGCCTGGGCGCGTGTATTTCAGGGGTGCGCGGGAAGTTCCACACGCGAATAGCCTGGGCGCCTGTATATCAGGGGTGCGCGTGAAGTTCCACATGTGATTTGACAGTGTGGGTCCTCCCAGGTGTACCCTGTACACCCTCCACGGCCCCTGCAGGCAGCCCACACCACAGGGGACTACCCTGCATCCCTGGTCATGTCCCGCAGGCAGCCCACCCACCATGGGCATGCCCCCCAGCAAAGGCACATGTCTCCTTGAACTAATGAACACCAACTCATGTCCCCTTGCACCCCCACCCCCCAGCACTGTGGGGCACCTGCCAGCAGGCCCCCACCCATGTCCAACTCATGTCCCCCACCACCCCCACCCCCCAGCACTGTGGGGCACCTGCCAGCAGGCCCCCACCCATGTCCAACTCATGTCTCCCACCACCCCCACCCCCCAGCCACCAGGGTCAGCCTCCACCAGGCCCCCACTCATGTCTCCCACCACCCCCCACCCCCCAGCCACCAGGGGCACCCTCCACCAGACCCCACTCATGTCTACCACCACCCCCACCCCCCAGCCACCAGGGTCAGCCTCCACCAGGCCCCCACTCATGTCTCCCACCACCCCCACACCCCAGCAGTGCAGGGTCACCCTCCACCAGGCCCCCACTCATGTCTCCCACCACCCCCAAACCCCAGCCACCAGGGGCACCCTCCACCAGGCCCCCACTCATGTCACCCACCACCCCCACACCCCAGCAGTGCAGGGTCACCCTCCACCAGGCCCCCACTCATGTCACCCACCACCCCCACACCCCAGCAGTGCAGGGTCACCCTCCACCAGGCCCCCACTCATGTCTACCACCACCCCCACCCCCCAGCCACCAGGGGCACCCTCCACCAGGCCCCCACTCATGTCACCCACCACCCCCACACCCCAGCAGTGCAGGGTCACCCTCCACCAGGCCCCCACTCATGTCACCCACCACCCCCACACCCCAGCAGTGCAGGGTCACCCTCCACCAGGCCCCCACTCATGTCTACCACCACCCCCACCCCCAGCCACCAGGGTCAGCCTCCACCAGGCCCCCACTCATGTCACCCACCACCCCCACACCCCAGCAGTGCAGGGTCACCCTCCACCAGGCCCCCACTCATGTCACCCACCACCCCCACACCCCAGCAGTGCAGGGTCACCCTCCACCAGGCCCCCACTCATGTCACCCACCACCCCCACACCCCAGCAGTGCAGGGTCATCCTCCACCAGGCCCCCACTCATGTCACCCACCACCCCCACACCCCAGCAGTGCAGGGTCACCCTCCACCAGGCCCCCACTCATGTCACCCACCACCCCCACACCCCAGCAGTGCAGGGTCACCCTCCACCAGGCCCCCACTCACGTCTCCCACCACCCCCACCCCCCAGCACTGTGGGGCACCTGCCAGCAGGCCCACACCTATGTCCAACTCATGTCCCCCACCACCCCCACCCCCCATTACTGTGGGGCACCTGCCAGCAGGCCCCCACCCATGTCCAACTCATGTCTCCCACCACCCCCACCCCCCAGCCACCAGGGTCAGCCTCCACCAGGCCCCCACTCATGTCTCCCACCACCCCCACCCCCCAGCCACCAGGGGCACCCTCCACCAGGCCCCCACTCATGTCTACCACCACCCCCACCCCCCAGCCACCAGGGTCAGCCTCCACCAGGCCCCCACTCATGTCTCCCACCACCCCCACCCCCCAGCCACCAGGGGCACCCTCCACCAGGCCCCCACTCATGTCACCCACCACCCCCACACCCCAGCAGTGCAGGGTCACCCTCCACCAGGCCCCCACTCATGTCTCCCACCACCCCCACCCCCCAGCACTGTGGGGCACCTGCCAGCAGGCCCCCACCCATGTCCAACTCATGTCCCCCACCACCCCCACCCCCCAGCACTGTGGGGCACCTGCCAGCAGGCCCCCACCCATGTCCAACTCATGTCTCCCACCACCCCCACCCCCCAGCCACCAGGGTCAGCCTCCACCAGGCCCCCACTCATGTCTCCCACCACCCCCACCCCCCAGCCACCAGGGGCACCCTCCACCAGGCCCCCACTCATGTCTGCCACCACCCCCACCCCCCAGCCACCAGGGTCAGCCTCCACCAGGCCCCCACTCATGTCTCCCACCACCCCCACCCCCCAGCCACCAGGGGCACCCTCCACCAGGCCCCCACTCATGTCTACCACCACCCCCACCCCCCAGCCACCAGGGTCAGCCTCCACCAGGCCCCCACTCATGTCTCCCACCACCCCCACACCCCAGCAGTGCAGGGTCACCCTCCACCAGGCCCCCACTCATGTCTCCCACCACCCCCAAACCCCAGCCACCAGGGGCACCCTCCACCAGGCCCCCACTTATGTCACCCACCACCCCCACACCCCAGCAGTGCAGGGTCACCCTCCACCAGGCCCCCACTCATGTCACCCACCACCCCCGCACCCCAGCAGTGCAGGGTCACCCTCCACCAGGCCCCCACTCATGTCTCCCACCACCCCCACCCCCCAGCCACCAGGGTCAGCCTCCACCAGGCCCCCACTCATGTCACCCACCACCCCCACACCCCAGCAGTGCAGGGTCACCCTCCACCAGGCCCCCACTCATGTCACCCACCACCCCCACACCCCAGCAGTGCAGGGTCACCCTCCACCAGGCCCCCACTCATGTCTACCACCACCCCCACCCCCCAGCCACCAGGGTCAGCCTCCACCAGGCCCCCACTCATGTCTCCCACCACCCCCACACCCCAGCAGTGCAGGGTCACCCTCCACCAGGCCCCCACTCATGTCTCCCACCACCCCCAAACCCCAGCCACCAGGGGCACCCTCCACCAGGCCCCCACTCATGTCACCCACCACCCCCACACCCCAGCAGTGCAGGGTCACCCTCCACCAGGCCCCCACTCATGTCACCCACCACCCCCACACCCCAGCAGTGCAGGGTCACCCTCCACCAGGCCCCCACTCATGTCTCCCACCACCCCCACCCCCCAGCCACCAGGGTCAGCCTCCACCAGGCCCCCACTCATGTCACCCACCACCCCCACACCCCAGCAGTGCAGGGTCACCCTCCACCAGGCCCCCACTCATGTCACCCACCACCCCCACACCCCAGCAGTGCAGGGTCACCCTCCACCAGGCCCCCACTCATGTCTACCACCACCCCCACCCCCCAGCCACCAGGGGCACCCTCCACCAGGCCCCCACTCATGTCACCCATCACCCCCACACCCCAGCAGTGCAGGGTCACCCTCCACCAGGCCCCCACTCATGTCACCCACCACCCCCACACCCCAGCAGTGCAGGGTCACCCTCCACCAGGCCCCCACTCATGTCTACCACCACCCCCACCCCCCAGCCACCAGGGTCAGCCTCCACCAGGCCCCCACTCATGTCACCCACCACCCCCACACCCCAGCAGTGCAGGGTCACCCTCCACCAGGCCCCCACTCATGTCACCCACCACCCCCACACCCCAGCAGTGCAGGGTCACCCTCCACCAGGCACCCACTCATGTCTCCCACCACCCCCACCCCCCAGCACTGTGGGGCACCTTCCAGCAGGCCCCCACCCATGTCCAACTCATGTCCCCCACCACCCCCACCCCCCAGCACTGTGGGGCACCTGCCAGCAGGCCCCCACCCATGTCCAACTCATGTCTCCCACCACCCCCACCCCCCAGCCACCAGGGTCAGCCTCCACCAGGCCCCCACTCATGTCTCCCACCACCCCCACCCCCCAGCCACCAGGGGCACCCTCCACCAGGCCCCCACTCATGTCTACCACCACCCCCACCCCCCAGCCACCAGGGTCAGCCTCCACCAGGCCCCCACTCATGTCTCCCACCACCCCCACCCCCCAGCCACCAGGGGCACCCTCCACCAGGCCCCCACTCATGTCACCCACCACCCCCACACCCCAGCAGTGCAGGGTCACCCTCCACCAGGCCCCCACTCATGTCACCCACCACCCCCACACCCCAGCAGTGCAGGGTCACCCTCCACCAGGCCCCCACTCATGTCTCCCACCACCCCCACCCCCCAGCACTGTGGGGCACCTGCCAGCAGGCCCCCACCCATGTCCAACTCATGTCCCCCACCACCCCACCCCCCAGCACTGTGGGGCACCTGCCAGCAGGCCCCCACCCATGTCCAACTCATGTCTCCCACCACCCCCACCCCCCAGCCACCAGGGTCAGCCTCCACCAGGCCCCCACTCATGTCTCCCACCACCCCCACCCCCCAGCCACCAGGGGCACCCTCCACCAGGCCCCCACTCATGTCTACCACCACCCCCACCCCCCAGCCACCAGGGTCAGCCTCCACCAGGCCCCCACTCATGTCTCCCACCACCCCCACCCCCCAGCCACCAGGGGCACCCTCCACCAGGCCCCCACTCATGTCTACCACCACCCCCACCCCCCAGCCACCAGGGTCAGCCTCCACCAGGCCCCCACTCATGTCTCCCACCACCCCCACACCCCAGCAGTGCAGGGTCACCCTCCACCAGGCCCCCACTCATGTCTCCCACCACCCCCAAACCCCAGCCACCAGGGGCACCCTCCACCAGGCCCCCACTCATGTCACCCACCACCCCCACACCCCAGAAGTGCAGGGTCACCCTCCACCAGGCCCCCACTCATGTCACCCACCACCCCCATACCCCAGCAGTGCAGGGTCACCCTCCACCAGGCCCCCACTCATGTCTCCCACCACCCCCACCCCCCAGCCACCAGGGTCAGCCTCCACCAGGCCCCCACTCATGTCTCCCACCACCCCCACACCCCAGCAGTGCAGGGTCACCCTCCACCAGGCCCCCACTCATGTCTCCCACCACCCCCAAACCCCAGCCACCAGGGGCACCCTCCACCAGGCCCCCACTCATGTCACCCACCACCCCCACACCCCGGCAGTGCAGGGTCACCCTCCACCAGGCCCCCACTCATGTCACCCACCACCCCCACACCCCAGCAGTGCAGGGTCATCCTCCACCAGGCCCCCACTCATGTCTACCACCACCCCCACCCCCCCAGCACTGTGGGGCACCTGCCAGCAGGCCCCCACCCATGTCCAATCCATGCCCCCCTGCACCTGGGTCCCAACATTCCCCAATCATGTCCGTAATGCCCATCCTCCCCTGCCAAAAGGCCCAACCAACTATCACACCCACCCACATATCAAAGGCAATTACATGTTACACCCCCAATTTAAATAATGCAATTTAACACATGTCTGTCACACACAATGGCTGCAAGTGAATGACAAAACACCCAACATGACATGCCTGAAAGCAATGAGATGATACGACACATTGAAGATTAAAAAAATAATATGTATTTAACAGCAAGTAGAATGGAAATGAAATAAGAAAAAACACAAAGCAAATCAAACAAAACAAGATGAATGTCCAAGAAAATAATCTGAAAAATTAAAATAAGCCAATGAAGAAGATCATCCTGGGTCCATGAGCCCTACCAAATTAAACCTAACTGACTACTAACTAAAAAGTGAACTATATACAAAAAAGTGGTGCATTGTCCAATCGCAACCAAAAAAAAAATCAAAAAAACAAAGGAAACCTAACCCTAACTATACAACTATATACAAAGGCAGCGGGCTATTCGGACGGCTCACTGGTTGTTGTCATGGGCCAGGGCATCATCGAACTCCTGGTCAATGGCTTGGAGGCGGGCATGTTCCCTGGCCCCGAGGTCCCGCAGGGATAACGCAGTGTCAAGCTCAAACTCCCTGCGAAGACCCTCGAGGCACTCAGCCCGCCTCAGCGCCCTCCGCATGGAGTCCTCCGCCCTGACCATCGTGAGCCGTTCCTCCTCTGCCCGCTGCCGCTCCGCACCTATCCGCTGGCACAACCTCTCCCACACGGAAGCCACTCCCATTCCAGGGTTCTCCTGCCCTCCGGCCGATGCCTGCACCCCTGATGTTGATGGCCCCGAGCCATGATGCCTCCCACGTTGAGCCTGCTGCTGCCTCCGACGCAACTGCCTGTGCCAGCACGACGGCATCCAGGCTGATGGAAACCACCGACGCCGTCGTGCACGTGCCCTGCCCGATGATGCCGTCACATCCTCCATCTGCTGGGGTCCAGTTGCTCTGGTGTCCACCCCTGCTGGATCTCTGACTCCCGACTGTGGCAGGGATGGGATCCCCACCGAGCTGGCTGCATTGGTCGGGGCAGGTCCACAGGGGGCCCTGGTGGCATCTGGGCTGGAAGACGGCAAGGAGAACGACTGGTGGATAGCCTGCACAGAGGAGGAGAGGGCCGCCACATTGGCCAACACATGCAGGAAACCCCCGAACATGGCCGATCCCAATTGGGCCACGTCGGCACGGTGCACTTCGTGATGACGTGCGTGCTCCTCCCGGGAAGCACGCACGGCATCACGAATCACAGCCGTGCGCATCGCGACCCCAATCAGGACCTTCTCCGCACGGCCAGGGGTTCCCACGTCCGCAGGTGGAGGGGAGTCAGGTGACATGGACATCCCCTCTACCTGCGGACAGGCCTGGGACGGGGCATCCCTGCTGGTGCATGGTGGTGCACTCACAGGGTCAGGGACAGCGACATGCACAGGCCCCTCCACGGTGACCTGTGCTGCCTCCGTCTCCGCCCTCCTCTTCACTAGCCGCTGCGTAGAGGGAGACAAAGAACACAAGCATCAGGGCACTGTACAATGGTCCCCTAGACAGGAAGCAATAGCAGATGAGCACCACTGTCAAAGTACACTTCCATCATGTCCCTCCACAACACATGGGTCAGTCCAGGCAAAACACACACAGTAACAGGCATGGTGCATGCCATGGACATTTCCATGCATGTCCAATGGACTCTTGAAACATTCAATGATATGTAACTCACATGCATCATGGCTCATGCCTATCACATGCACACACTTCACCTCAGTCACATCCATCTGGCCCCAAACACACCAAACACAGCGGATACAAGGGTAATTTGGCTGCTTTACTGAATCTGTGCATTGTCACACACATGTGTCATGCATCCATGGCATGCACAAGTCACAGACACGCAGGTCAGGCACACAGACATGGCTACCATATATGTACCTGGCATCAGCACCCATCCCTCACCCCCACCCATGTCCAGGTACAGAGACTGGCATGCTCTCATGTTCTAAATCTGCATAGGGCTCCCCATGCGGCATTTCAACACATGCAACAACCATGTGGGTCACACATCACTGGTCGCACATGCATTACCATGATGTCCCTGCACACATACATGCATACATGGCCTATGGCACACATACAGGCAAGTATCATAGAACCAGCACACCGCAACATGCCCTGTCTCACACAGTAATGCATGGACACTTACCGCTCAACTCCAGACGGGCCTCCCTCTCAAGGATCTGGGCGTGGAGCGCTGGGCTTACGCGTTCCAGGACCCTCATCTGGATGGAACTCATGCGGCCCCGGCCCCCCTCCACGAGGCGCCGGGCCTTCACAAGGGTCCTGGACCTCAAGTCCTCCCAGCGCTTCTTGATCTTCAGGACGTCGCGGGTTGCCACCCCCTCCGCGTTGATGGCAACCACACAGTCGGCCCAGATCCTCTGCCGTCCTTCCTTGCTGGCGCGGGACGATCCAAAGAGGGCATCATACTGCCCCAGGACATGCTCCACCAGGACACCAACTTCGGTGAAAGTGAAGCTGGTGCCCCTCTGCCCCTCTGGCCTGGGGTTGCCACTGGTGCCAGATGTGGAAGTGCCCGACATGGCAACCCCAGAGGCAGGTGTGGGTGGGCAAGTGGGTCCTGGGACTGGGCTGTGGAGCGATGTAATCCCAGTCGGGAGTCTTCACTTCCAGCAGGGGTGGACACAGCAACTGGACCCCTGCAGATGGCTGATGTGCAGGCACCAAATGGCAGGGCACGGTGGCAGCAGGCAGGCAGGCAGGCAGCAGCAGATGGCACGTGGGAGGCTGCTCGGGGCACTGGGGGGCAGTAACTCGGCCTTCTGGGCAGGAGCGTGGGCTTCCGTGTGTTTTCGCGTGGCCAGCTTGATACGGAGTGATTTGGCACGTGAATATCCTGCACGTCAGCGTGAAATCCGAGGAAAGGCCCTTAGCGCGTAAGCGCGTCAGCACGCATACGCGATTCTATTGGACCAGAGTCCCTCAGCGCGTAAGCGCGTCTGTGACGTGACCCGCACGGGTGTTCCCCACTCAGCACGTGATGACGGGGCACACGTGGAGATACTGCACGTCAGAGTGTCATCGCGTGTAATTGGACAAAAGTGCGCGTACACGCGATTGGCCTATGTACGTGTATTTAATGGGTGCACGGCCACTTACACACGCAAGTACGTCAGCGAACCTGTATCCCGTGGTGCGTGTGAATTTCCGCACGCTATTGGACTGGGAACTGGATTCCAGGGGTGCGCGGGTCACACGCTGTATCCCGTGGTGCGTGTGAATTTCCGCACGCTATTGGACTGGGAACTGGATTCCAGGGGTGCGCGGGTCACACGCTGTATCCCGTGGTGCGTGTGAATTTCCGCACGCTATTGGACTGGGAACTGGATTCCAGGGGTGCGCGGGTCACACGCTGTATCCCGTGGTGCGTGTGAATTTCCACACGCTATTGGACTGGGAACTGGATTCCAGGGGTGCGCGGGTCACACGCTCGCCTAGAACACGCGCAAAGCATAAAATTGCGGACTTTAACAATAACAAGCTCAGACGCCAGGATGAACATACCGTTCCTAGCAGCAGTGGCAGTGGGCTACCAAAGGAGGAGGAGGAGGATAGTCAGGGCCAGAATATTCACACCCAGAACCAGCCTTTTCGGGATGCCTGATGACCAGGTGTATGGGAGGTACAGGTTTCCACCACACATCATACTGGACCTGGTGAGTGAGTGGGAGGATGACCTCACATCACCCACCCTGTGCTCCCAAGCACTCAGCCCCCTGGAGAAGGTCCTCAATGTACTGCACTTCTTAGCCACTGGATCATTTCAGCGGACAAGTGCCATAGTGGGTGGGGTGTCACAGGCCACCCAGTCACGCTGCCTACACCAGGTCTTGAACATCATGACTGCACGCCCATCAGTCCGCAGGCACATATACCTGCCCAGAACACCTGCAGAAAGGCATGCTGCCGCCCTGGATTTTTACGCAGTGGCACGATTCCCCAAAGTGCTAGGTGCCATCGACTGCACCCATGTGGCTCTACGTCCCCCCAGGGCATCTGAGCACATCTATAGGAACCGCATGCACTGGCATTCCATCAACGTGCAGGTAGCATGTAATGCCAAGGGAATCATCACCTCAGTATATGCCAACTATCCCGGCTCCACCCACGACAGCTTCATTTACCGAATGTCCACCCTAAGCCGGGACCTAGAAGCTGGGCGGCATGGCAATACATGGCTGCTTGGTGAGTATGTATGCCACTGCACATGCATGCATGTTGGATACTGAGCAAGGTCACAACCTCACCAATGATACCAATCCCCACCTCCACAGGGGACAGTGCCTACCCTCTCAGCCCCCACATGATGACGCCAATTCGGAACCCCACCACGCCACCCCAGGTAAGATTTAACACAGCCCACATTACAACCAGGGGCATAGTGGAGCGCACATTCGGAGTGCTAAAGTCACGCTTTCTCTCCCTTGACCGTTCTGGCGGGCAGCTGTTATACGCTCCCCCAGTAGTGTGCAGGATCATAGTGGCAGCATGTGTCCTGCACAACGTTGCAACACGCCGGGGCCTGGCCGTGGACATGGTGGTGACCCCACATCCCCAACCACATGCACAGCCGCTGCGCATGGGAGGGGAAAGGGCACGGGGGGAGGCAGCCCGTACACAGCTAGTGGCTAATTACTTCACATAGAAATCACACCCCTGTGGAGTGCACACTGCCCTGGCACATTCCATCTGACAATCAATGATGACTCAACCTGACACTGATCCTGAATGTCTGGAGAATGAACCGGGAATTCCATGTCAGCCTGAGATTGTTCACCTGGAAGTGTCACAATGTGTGCATCCCTACCCACACAGACACCACCAATGCAGTTTTGTGAAGTTACACATTGAAGCAGCTAAAATGAATACCCACTTGCAAAATGCAACAAGAGGACAGTGCCATGTCAGCCAACCCAACCCCAGCACTGCCACACGACACACCGTGCCATGTCATGCTAATTGCAGGTAAACAAAGTAATCCCCACAACATTACATCACTCTCACTATGTACAGTGGCACTATTAGAAACCTGCAACACCTGAAATGCTCACAGCAATGCCGGACCAACAACATACTTGAGCACGTAGTACCATTAACATGACATCACAAATGTTACATATTAGTAGTCTCACCACCTGGAAATGCCTGCACTCCCACCACTACCAACTGTGCAGTGTTGGCGCCATGTAGAGTTGTAGGTGCACTGCTGCCAACATGGTCCCCATCTCCAGACTAGAGGTCCTTGTGTGGACTTGAGGAAGGGACCTGCAAATTGGGAGGTAGACACAGAAGAAGAGTTACACATCAATGCAACATGCAGTGTACAACACAACAGCAATATGCACTATGAATGTATACACAGTATTGACTACAGACTGGCCACACAGCTCATGGGAGTCCAACGTCACTGTGTAATTCACTGTCACTTGGGCACACCCTTTGCAAGCCCATGGAAACGGGAAGCAGGAGGGGTGTGTGTGACTCAAAGCCAAGCATCTGAACCAAATACATTACAAGCCTGCATGTGCCCAGCCACAATGCAGCGTATGCCCACAGGAACCACGGAAGCCAACAGATCGAAGCCAACAGATCGAAGCCAACACATCGAAGCCAACAGATCGAAGCCAACACATCGAAGCCAACACATCGAAGCCAACAGATCGAAGCCAACAGATCGAAGCCAACACATCGAAGCCAACAGATCGAAGCCAACTGATCGAAGCCAACAGATCGAAGCCAACAGATCGTCCCAAAAAAATTGGGAATAAAAGAAATCAAAATAAAAATAAAAATAAGAAACAATCAAAAATGGCCATTGATGGGCCCGGGGGGGGTTGGGGAGGCCACCCAGGAGGTCCGAGGACAGGATGCACACCAGAACCCACCTGCGTGGATCCTGGGAAGATAAAACACCTCAATGGGCTCATGGCCCACACGGCTACCCTATTGTGGGAGTATCACTGCTGTCGCTATTATCACCCTGTGCAGCTGCATCCGGAGGTGGTTGCACTATGGGAGGCAGCCCACGCAAGGCCCTAGTCTGCTCCTCCATGGCTGCAAGCATGCGGGTGTGGTAGGTCTGGTTCTGGAGGATGAGTGTGCGGAGGTCCCCATGCAACAACTCACGGGATGCCCGGACCTCCGCCCTCGTTGCCTGCATCTCAGCTGAGAGCGTACGGGTGAGACGCTCCAGCTGCTGTTCTGTCCTTTGGTGTGTTGAAGCCTCAAGCTCAACAAGAGTCGTCCTGAGGTGTAGGAGCTCCTGCCTCAGGGCTTCCCTGTGGCCCTGGGACTCAATGGAGATGGCCTCCTGCAGAGTCGCCAGTGCCGCCCGCCTGTCCCTGTTAGACCCCAACATGTCCTCCCTGTGTGACTGGCAGATGGAGTCGGTTGCCTGCTCTAGTCGCTCCATCAGCCTTTCTGGGGGGACAATGGAAGTGGCCACCCTATCCATGGCCTGAGCCATCATCTCGGATGATGCAGCCTGTTGGGTAGCCATACCGTAAATGGATTGCTCCCATGCGGTATTGCCGGGTGGCGTACGGCCACCACGTCGGCGGGCACCACACCTGTCTGGGGCAAGGCGAACTGCGCCTTGCTGTGCCGGCACTGCCTGAGGCTGCAGGACTGCATTCCCCCTCTGATCTGCTGGCCCAGGAACAGGATCAGATGTCGCGGAGTGTGACCCTGCATCCGTAACCACCGAAGGCGTAGCTGCCAACACTGACATCCACATGGAGGGTACTGACCCTGGTGCAGGTGGGTGAGACAGAACAGAATCCCTCCCTGGAACACTCACCTGCGACGGCACGTAGGTCTCATCCGAATCAACACCTGAGTACAGCTCGGGGGAGGTGCAGCCAGAGACACCCCTTGAGAGCACGACCTGCAGCACTTGTGGGTTCTCCCCCACCACCACACCACGTCCCTCACTGGTGGTTGGTCGGCCCTGGGACACCTCCTGGGTCTGCACCATCTCCACAACCCCAGCAGTATCAGGTGCGTCTTCCCCTGCAAAGACATGAAAACAAAGAAATGGAAACAGGCATTAGCACCATGGCACACATTGAGGGCTGAGAAGCAAGAGAACCAGTACTTGATTGACACATGTCCCACATGACTAAAACCCTCCCATGCATGCACCCTCACTGCGTATGAAGTGCAGGCAAATGGCACACACTGATGACACCAAGATGGAAGATGAACACATTTTCTGCATGCTGCCTGGCAGTGGCATCACACATTGGCCTGTGATTGGCAGGTGAAACACACATGCCATCACACAGATGGCATGTACCATTGCTATTGAGTGAAGATGGAGAGGAGGGCAGCACCTATTCATTCAGTCCAGTTCCCGCATGTAATAGCTTTTCTAATTCTAACAGGTCAGATTTTTCACCTGGAGCTGCCAGTCTGAAATGGTCAAATTGCACAGGGACATGTGTGTACAAATGATATCCAGGTAACAAAGTCACTCCACTTTACCATACCCATGTCAGACATGTGACTAGTGGACAGCGACATGCCTAGTGAAAGTGGTGGAATGCAAACAAACTGACTGAATGAACAGTGAAAAAGAAGCAAATATGTTGTGTCAAGGTGACACTTCAAGGGCAACTGGCGTGCAGTTGTGCTAGATGTCTACTGTTGGCAGAAGGGATACTGCTATGGCCAAATGCAGCTGCGCAGGAAGGATTGCATGAAGCACATGGCTGACCCATACGACTCAGGCGCACACACTCTCACCTGGCACCCGAACAGAAGCCCTCACACACACACCATGCACATGGATGACACACACATGCATGTGCACTCACCGGACAATGCCTCGTAATCAGCCAGATCTCCCACGCCTTGGATCTGTTCCTCCGTGACGTAGGTCCCAGCGACTGACTCATGTGGAGTGAGTTCCATGTCTACTACTGGAGACCCACCTCCAGTCACTAGAGTTGCGGCATGACTTGAGGCCAGCTTACTCTTTGCCCTGCGCTTTAGGTCATTCCAGCGCTTATAGCAATCATTGGCTGTGCGCCTCACGATTCCAAGGGCACTTACGATGTCCGCAACGGTCTGCCAGTGTGCCTGGCGTTGTGCAGGTGTGGTCTTGGATCCTGCAACAATGACCATCTCGTTGTCATGTCCGGACACATACTCGACAAGTGCATTCAGTTCGTCATCCGTGAAGCTGGGCTTCCTGGACGGGCCGGACTGTGTAGCCGTGTCTGGGGCATCAGCCTGTGCCGGACGAGCACTCTTCCTCTTCCGCTTGGAAGGTGGTGGTGATCCTGAGTGTCCTGCGCCGCTCTGGACACTAGGGGCAGGAGCCCTGGTGGACTCTGTATCAGGAGTGTGGGATTGCACACTCAGCATGGGAGTTGGTGCAGGCATTGGCTCTAGTGTGATGGTGTCAGGGGGAATGTCAGCAGCATGGACTAGGACCGACACTGTCCTGGCTGGGTGTGTGAGGGCTGGGGTGGATGGAGCCGCAGCTGCCCCTGCAGCCTCTCCGCCCTGCTTCCTTGGTGCAGCAGATGACCTTGCTGCCCCAGATCCACGTGGCATGATGGCATCAACGTGCACCAGCGCACGTGTCGTAGCCCTGCTGACCTGGAAGTCAGCCATGGAGTCAGCCAGGTCTGGTGCCACAATGGGCTGGTCCAACAAGGGCTGAGCATGGATGGTGTCAGCCACTTCAGCCTCAACGGGAGGGGGGGAGGGGGGGAGGGGGGGGGGATGATGGGTGCCCTTGACTGGTCCTCCACACATGGGGGGACAGGCTCACCCTGCAAGTTACGACCACGTCCCCTACCGGATCCACCACGGCCACCACTTGTGGCTCTTCCACCTTTGCCACCCTTACGGAATCCTCGCCTCCCAGCCATGGCACTGATATTAATGTGCGTATGGGAGTGGCTGTAGACAATTGTCCTGGGCAATTGGGGGTCAAAGGGGTTGGGTACCAGATGGTAATTGTACCCTAGTGCTCTAGCACGGCTGATTGTAACCCCTGGGGAAAGATGACGGGTCACGCAACGCACAGGAGGCCCAAAAAAGGGAGATGACGTGCACGCAACCCCTCCTAGACCACGTGTGCAGAAAGAAAAACCTGCACTACGCTGTGGCACCCAGTAACACAAGAATGAACGTATGCGTGTCACACGCAGCCTAGAATGACCTCTGAAGGGGTAGGCTACACACGGGGCAAGCACAGAAGTTGGATACGTGCGTGACTCACCCTCTGCCAGGTAAAAGAGCGTGAAAAATGAGCGCGTTTGGCTGGCTAAACCCCCGCCAAAAGGAGATGTGCACGCTGTCTGAGAAGACAGGACAACAGTAGAAGGGGGACACTGTTTGAGGGAACAGGCCCAGGTAAACCAGTAAAAGAGAAAAAAGAGAAAAAGCTGTCAGAGGTAACAGGGAATACGAACTGGAAACGCCGTGAAGTAAATCGCGTGTGAAACGACAAGAAGTACAGAATTCACCCACTCGCTCTCCACGAAAAGCACGTACAAGGAAATGGTGTTCTACATGTACCTTATATACAGGCCCACACGTACAGCGTCACTTACGCGGCGTGTACGTTCACCAATCACACGCTTTGTCACTCCTGCGTGTAGATCCATTTTCACCAATCACACGCTTTGTCACTTCTGCGTGTAGATCCATTTTCACCAATCACACGCTTTGTCACTTCTGCGTGTAGATCCATTTTCACCAATCACACGCTTTGTCACTTCTGCGTGTAGATCCATTTTCACCAATCACACGCTTTGACACTGGGACGTGTCACGCAACAATTTCCTGCACGTGCAGGTGACTATAGGCGCGCATATGCTGTTGACGGGTTTACGCGCTAAGGGCCTTTGCTGACGTGTGGGATTTCACTCCCTATCAGGCTGTCCACGCGTTCACACACGAGAGACCACGCTCCTGGCCAGGAGGCCAAATTACTGCCCCCCAGAGCCCTGAGCACGCTCCCACCTGCCATCTGCTGCTGCCTGACTGCCTGCTGGCCACGTGCCCCACAGTGCTGGTGGGTGGGGGTGTTGGGAGACATGGGTGGGGGCCTGGTGGAGGGTGCCCCTACACTGGTGGGGGTGGTGGGAGACATGGGTGGGGGCTTGGTGGAGAGTGCCCCTGGTGGCGGGGGGGTGGGGGTGGTGGGAGACATGGGTGGGGGCCTGGTGGAGGCTGCCCCTGCACTGCTGGGGGTTGGGGGTGGTGGGAGGCATGGGTGGGGGCCTGGTGGAGGCTGCCCCTGGTGGCGGGGGGGTGGGGGTGGTGGGAGACATGGGTGGGGGCCTGGTGGAGGCTGCCCCTGCACTGCTGGGGGTTGGAGGTGGTGGGAGGCATGGGTGGGGGCCTGGTGGAGGCTGCCCCTGCACTGCTGGGGGTTGGGGGTGGTGGGAGGCATGGGTGGGGGCCTGGTGGAGGCTGACCCTGGTGGCGGGAGGGTGGGGGTGGTGGGAGACATGGGTGGGGGCCTGGTGGAGGCTGCCCCTGGTGGCGGGGGGGTGGGGGTGGTGGGAGACATGGGTGGGGGCCTGGTGGAGGCTGCCCGTGCACTGCTGGGGGTTGGGGGTGGTGGGAGACATGGGTGGGGGCCTGGTGGAGGCTGCCCCTGGTGGCGGGGGGGTGGGGGTGGTGGGAGACATGGGTGGGGGCCTGGTGGAGGCTGCCCCTGCACTGCTGGGGGTTGGGGGTGGTGGGAGGCATGGGTGGGGGCCTGGTGGAGGCTGCCCCTGCACTGCTGGGGGTTGGGGGTGGTGGGAGGCATGGGTGGGGGCCTGGTGGAGGCTGCCCCTGGTGGCGGGGGGTGGGGGTGGTGGGAGACATGGGTGGGGGCCTGGTGGAGGCTGCCCCTGCACTGCTGGGGGTTGGGGGTGGTGGGAGGCATGGGTGGGGGCCTGGTGGAGGCTGCCCCTGCACTGCTGGGGGTTGGGGGTGGTGGGAGGCATGGGTGGGGGTCTGGTGGAGGCTGCCCCTGGTGGCGGGGGGGTGGGGGTGGTGGGAGACATGGGTGGGGGCCTGGTGGAGGCTGCCCCTGCACTGCTGGGGGTTGGGGGTGGTGGGAGGCATGGGTGGGGGCCTGGTGGAGGCTGCCCCTGCACTGCTGGGGGTTGGGGGTGGTGGGAGGCATGGGTGGGGGCCTGGTGGAGGCTGCCACTGGTGGCGGGAGGGTGGGGGTGGTGGGAGACATGGGTGGGGTCCTGGTGGAGGCTGCCCCTGGTGGCGGGAGGGTGGGGGTGGTGGGAGACATGAGTGGGGGCCTGGTGGAGGCTGCCCCTGCACTGCTGGGGGGTGGGGGTGCAGGGGGACATGAGCAGGTGTGCAGGGTAGTCCCCTGTTTTGTAGGCTGCCTGCAGGGGCCGTGGAGGGTGTACAGGGAACACCTGTGAGGACCCACCCAGCCTAATCGCGTGTGACTTCCCACGCACCCCTGTAATACACGTACCCAGCCAAATCGCGTGTGATGATTCCCACGCACCCCTGTAATACACGAACCCAGCCAAATCGCGTGTGATAATTCCTGCGCACCCCTGTAATACACGTACCTGGCCAAATCGCATCCCTGTAATACACGTACCCAGCCGAATCGCGTGTAAAACTTCCCGTGTACCCCTGTAATACACGGACACAGCCAAATCGCATGTGATAATTCCCGCGTACCCCTGTGATACACGTGCCCTGGCTAATCGCGTGTGAAACTTCCCGCCTACCCCTGTAATACACGTACCCAGGCCAATCTCGTGTTATACTTCCCGCGTACCCCTGTAATACACGTACCCTGGCTGATCGCATGTAAAACTTCCCGCATACCCCTGTAATACACGTACCCTGGCCAATCGCGTGTTAAACTTCCCGCGTACCCCTGTAATACACGTACCCTGGCTAATCGCGTGTTAAACTTCCCGCATACCCCTGTAATACACGTACCCTGGCCAATCGCGTGTTAAACTTCCCGCGTACCCCTGTAATACACGTACCCTGGCTAATCGCGTGTTAAACTTCCCGCGTACCCCTGTAATACACGTACCCTGGCTAATCGCATGTTAAACTTCCCGCATACCCCTGTAATACACGTACCCTGGCCAATCGCGTGTTAAACTTCCTGCGTACCCCTGTAATACACGTACCCTGGCTAATCGCGTGTTAAACTTCCCGCATACCCCTGTAATACACGTACCCTGGCCAATCGCGTGTTAAACTTCCCGCGTACCCCTGTAATACACGTACCCTGGCTAATCGCGTGTTAAACTTCCCGCGTACCCCTGTAATACACGTACCCTGGCCAATCGCGTGTTAAACTTCCCGCGTACCCCTGTAATACACGTACCCTGGCTAATCGCGTGTATAACTTCACGCGTACCCCTGATATGCACGTTACCCGCTTTGCGTTCCTTGTTTGGCAGCCCTGTAAACTGGTCCAGGGTTAGCGCAGCCCTTTGCGATGATTTAGCGATTTTGATGGCTTTTCCTTGCGCGAGGGCGTTCTTGGGGGCGTTACTGGCGCTGCTGCAGGGTCGCTGCGATACTCTGCGCCACGGCTGGTTTGGGAGCCTAAAATCCATGAATACGCTGTGCGCGGAAATCGGTTTTAGCGCACGTGCCTGGCGCAGTCAATCGCACGCGGACACTCTGCGCCAGCCGCTTGCGACACTTTTCTGCGAAATTCTATGAATTACCCTGTTAATGTATTCCACAACGCATTGTCTTGGTAAAGTGAAATCAGCAGTGATGTCACTAATGATGCCATTTGTGATGTTAGATGTCATGTCATCAGCATTGCATTTGTGATGTGATACGTAACCTCATGTGTGAGGCATAGGCTGAGAGGGGAAAGTTATGGTTGCATGGTCTTTCTAAATAAAGTTCTTTCTGTGATTTTCCAAGGTTTTTGTAAAGCATTTTATTAAATAACAAGACAAAAAGAACCACAATTTCCTTGAAGTTTTGTTAGTGAGAATATGATGGTAATATTGTCGTTGAAAGATGCTAGTGCTAGTATGATGCTGTGTTTTACCATGTTAGTCTCATTAATTTCGGCTTGCTCATGTTTCTTCTATCCAGATGGTCATTCTATCATTTTATCTGTGGTAATAGCTGTTAACTCTCTTAGGTCTGATTGCATTTGTACTTTTTGCCTCATTGTGTCCTTGTTTCACCATGACAATCTTTGAAGCTCTGGTAAAGCAACTTCATAGAGCTTAACTGGAGGGTTGAGGTAGAGATTCTGAGGGTATCATGCACATTTAGAATACAAAGATGTCTGAATGCACACATGGAGAGCAATGTCTGGGGCATGCATGCAGACATCCATCTCAGAAACATACTTGCTGCAAGCATAAGGGGGTCACTGCCAAAATTCTGGTACATGCACAAAACACATGCACCTTAGAGCAGTGCACCACATGGCTACTTACCATTTAACTCCAGACATTGGCATAACTCGCAGACCTGGATAGAACCTCTCCAGGACCCACATGTTGTAACCTGATAGCCTGCACCTGCGTGCACCTTTCCGGTAGATCCGGCCTGGATGTATCGCAGGGTCTTGCCGTGGGGTCTGGGTTTCAGATTCTACCAGCGCTTGTGTACGGTCTTTAATGTGCGGACTGCCACCCCGTCCAAGTTGATGGCCTCCGTGATCCCATCCCAGATCTTCTGATGTCGTCCTTGCCGTGTTACATCACAGGGTTGAAGAGGGCTTCACAATGCTCCAGGACCTTCTCCACCAGGGTGTCAACTTCCAAGGCACTGAAATTGACAGTCCTCTGCCTCGCTGCCATGGGGATGCCACTCTAGTCCGAGGATGATGGTTCTGACATGGCAATCCCTGACGCAGGTGAAGATTGGCAAGGAGGTCCTGCGGCTGGGCTGTGGACCGGTGGTGTGGTATGGCATGGTGGGAGTCCAACAAAGCATCTGAGGTGGTCACAGGGCCATTGACAGGAGCATTGGCAATGGCTGGACAGCAGGCACTCCAACCGCAGTGCAGGTGGGCAGCAGGCACACACACTGTACAGGAAGCAGATGGCAATGTTGGAGGCAGCACAGGGGAGGAGGAGGGAGCTAAAATGGCACAGAGGCAGGAGCATGGGTCTTCTGTCTCTCACAATGAAGACATCCAGAAACAGAGTGAAGACACTTTGCCTGTAAAAACAGAGAAAAGCATGGATACGTGAAAACAGAGAAAAGAAAGGGGTAAGTGTATTTAGAATGTTTGTGATGATTATGGCGAGCAAGTTCATGACTGGGCATGCTAGGGCTAGAATAGGTGTGGTGTCACAAATCTGTAGCTAGAGGTGATAAATGTAGGGAGAGGTGGTAGGCATGATGCATATAACAGGTCAAAGCAGTGAATGATATAATATGCCGGTGGAGACTAGCAAAGGGCATTAGACAAGGAGCATTGACAAGTACGCAACGTTCGGCTCTGATGCAATGTTGAGATAAGAGCCGTTTAGTAGAAGTAAGGTAGTGCTAAGGCTAGGATTCAGTACGTGTGGGCCATGACTAAGTGAGGTGGGCAGTATTGCCGGATGTAACAGGCAATATATCAGGATGCGCTAGTGATAGAAGGTTACAGCAGGAACATGAAATGCTGTGTGCTTATGTAGGCTAAAGCGAAGCACTTTGTCTGGCTGTGGTGCCTAACATTTAAAATTAACATTAGACAAGTTGTACATGAATCTCCTTAATCAGCATTACAGCAACATTTGAATCATGAATAATACAAATTGCATCACATCCTCGTTAGGTCAATTTACAACTAGCAAATTAGAATGGAAACTGTGCACTATGTCCACTAATAAAGGCTGGCAGGTATCAGGTTTAAACTGACATACAATTAGATGATTACATTAGGAGGTATGAACACACATTTTTTGTTTGTTTGTTTGTTTTTTGTTTTATTATTTATAATGCGCGATGATACCCTCAGGTAACAGGGCACAGCAGTTACATGTATATGCGAAACTTAGTTACAACAGCGTGATTATATACATGCATACAAATATAAGTACACTATATGTAAAAATGGAATACTGGAGCAAGCAAGCTGCTTACTGGCATTGGAAGTATAAACAAGTGAAAGTTAGATAGAGTATGTACAAATAAACAGTGGGGTGGAGGGGCGGTGCTCCTCGCGGTAAGACCTGGCTACATTTTGCATTTAATGATCCTACGTTTTCAACCATAGGACGTTAGTCCGGAAGTTTTGGTAGTGAAGGTCCATTCTCAGAGTGGGAGGTAGGGAGTTCCACAGTTTAGCTGCTTTCACCGGGAAGCTGTTGCCCTCTATTGTGGGGCAATTGAAGTTAAGAATAGAAAGGCAATCTTTGTAAGCTGTTCTTGTGGGTCTCAGGGAAGTCTGTCTGCAGAATCTGTCGACCAAGTAAGTGGGACAGCATTGTTAAGAGATTTATGAGTAAGTGACAGGGTACTTAAGAGAATTTTGTCGTTGATTGGGAGCCAGTTATTATGACGGCTACATGCAGAGATGTGGTCCCTTCTGGAAATGCCTAATGCTGCTCTGAGGTCGTTATTTTGTAAGGTTTGTATTTTACTGGTAATAGCTTTGATAGACCATAGATAAAGGGCATTACAGTAGTCCAGACGAGACAAGATAAGGGCTCTGGCAAGGGTTGTGCAGCTAAAATCGGAGAGAAATGGCTTAGCTGTACGGATCAGTTTACACGTGTAGGCCGTGGAAGATGCTAAGGAGTTCACCTGTTTAGTAAAGGAGAGATTTGAATCCAGGTAAAAGCCCAGCGTTTTTACCTCATGTCCAACTTTGATACTGTTGCCATCGATTATAAATGAGGAATAGACTGGGCCTAGTTTCTTAAGGCTGGAGTTGGTGCCCAGGATGATGAGTTCAGTTTTATCATCATTCAGGCATAGTCCGTGTGTGGCCATCCATGCCTGTATGATGATGTACACTCTGTTCACCAAGGCCAAATCCTTTTCATAATCCCCAGAAAGCGGAAGGAGGATCTAGGTATCATCTGCATAATTAGTGTAGGTGATACCGAGATGATCCAGATCATCAAAAAGGGGCTTGGTAAAAATGTTGTACAATGTGGGTGAGACACAAGAGCCCTGTGGCATGCTACAGGTGATAGGTATAGGGTCTGCCGCTGCTATGGGCGAGAAGACCCTCATGGTTCTGCCATGTAGGAAGGATCTAATCCAGGTGATAGCATCATTGGAGAAGTGAGCAGCTGTGTTTAGGTGGGTGCATAGGATAGTATGGTTGACCAGGTCGAATGCAGCCGAGAGGTCTAGGAGGAGGAGTAGGGCGGCTTTACCGTTGTCTCTGAGCTCATCGACTTGGGTCTTAAGGTCAATGAGGGCTGTCTCAGTCCCATGTTGGGGACAGAAGCCTGATTGTCTAGCTCCTAATAGATGGTGTGCTTCCAAGTGCTTCTGGATTTGTACGTAGGCAACTTTGTCCAGGATTTTTAGGAGAAAGGGTACGGTCGTAAAAGGTCTATAGTTAGTTGGCGTGGATGGGTCAAGGGTGGGGTTTTTTAGGAGTGGAAGTACCCAAGATTGTTTGAGATTGGTGGGGATGGTGCCAGTGGAAAAGCATGCATTGATTAGCTTTGTGATGAAGGGGGAAAGGTCTCGGGCAGCATCCTTGATGAGCTGGGCAGGGCACAGATCATCCTGACAGAAGGTTTCAGTGACAAGATGATTCTTTCTACTTTGAGTATGGAGACTTTGGTGAAGTTAAATCGGGTAGATTCAATAACTGTAGTACTCTCGATTGGTTTAGATGGGGGGTCGTTTAAGGAGGCTCTTTTGCATGAAATTTTGTTTTGTAAAGTGGAAATCTTGCTGGCTAATGCATTTTGGATCGATGAGCACCAGTTTTTGTCTTCGGTACACGTGTCAGATGGTGCTATAGGAGTCTCTATTTCTTTGAGGATAGAGAATAATTGCTTCATATTTGATTTAGCTTGGGATATGTGTGAGTCGAAAGAGATTAGTTTTACTAGGCATATTTCTTTTTTGTAGAGGGCTGAGAGTTTAGTGAGTTTAAGTTTATTGACTGCTGATGGTAGTTTTTTCCAGGTGGCCTCACAGTTTCTTGTTTGCTGCCTTAGGTTTTTGAGGAATGGTGTAAACCATTTGTTCAGATGCATTTTGGGCTTACTTGGTCTGAGTTTGAGGGGGGGCAATTAGGTCCAGTGAGGAGGACATGATTTTAATGTATTCTTCGACCAAGGTCTCGGGATCCAAATTGTCAGGGAGCGTGTTGATGGGGAGTAAAGTCTGGATAAGGTAGTAGCTAGGAGAACAGTTCTGCGGGCATAAGCCAACAAGGATCAGGTTAGGGCAAGCAAATCATTCAGGTCCTGGTTCTCATGCCAAGACATACAGTCAGTACAAGGGAGGGGCAATTGCAGGGCAGGTTTGGACAGGCAGGCCAGTTGCGACGGTGGAATCAGGCTGGCTATAAAGTGCAGACAGATCAGTATGGTCTCAAGCAATTGCGGGCCGGTGAGGCGATGGCACAGAGAGGTGCTGGCCACAAACTAATTAAGCAGTGCTGGCAATTAAGCATCAGGCAATATAGATACGGGCAGTTGCAAGGCAATCAACATAGGGAAGCAAGGCAATCAAACATGGGGAAGCACTAGCCTCATTCAAGTATACAAAGGAGTAAATATACAATGTTAATGTTAATGTTAAATGATATTTGTACCGCGCACTATCACCACCGGAGTGGTCCCCTGGCGCTCTGGCTGCTCTGAAAGAGGGAGGGTGGGGGTGAGTTAGTGGGAGTAATCTGGAAAAGTGCAAGATAGCAGTGATGTGCTGTTGGCAGCCTCAGCCCGGTGGGTCCGTTGGCTGTGCGTGGAGTGTTTTATGGTCGGTAGTCGTCATGTGCTGTTGTGCAAGTCTATGTGTGGTTTGTTTTGTTGTTGCAGTGTAGTGAAGTTTGTGCGGATTGCTGCGTTTTAGGCTTGTGGTTGTGTTTGGTTAGAGTTTGAGAGGCGTGTGCAGATGGATGAAATTGTTAGTGGATTGGTTAGTTGGCATTGCTGTCCTTGCAATTATGTCTAGATGTGATGCTTGCTATCATTCACTATACCATCGGAGTGTGGCGCAATCCCAAAACCATAAAAGGGGTAGGCCTCGTGCAAAAGCAATTGAGATTGGGCAAGCAGACATGTGGAGGCACTGGCCTTACGTTAGCAATGTAGTACATACAAAGTCACTGCAGCGGATCAATACAGGCTCAAGCAATTGCGGGACAGTGAGGCGAAGGCACAGAGAGGCGCTGGCCACATACTAATAGGAAGTGCTGGCAATTAAACATCAAGGCAATTTAGACACGGGCAATCAAGCATGTGGAAGCACTAGACTCATTCAAGTATACAAAGGAATAGAAATGCAATCCCAGAATTATATGAGAGACGCTGGCCTCGTGCAAAGGCGAGAGAGATCGAACAGGCGCGTATGTAGGGGCACTGGCCTTACGCTAGTTATGTAATGCGGACAAGTTAATTCCCCAGTTTAAATGGATTCAAGCTATTACAGGCCAGTATGGCACAGGCATGGAGAGGCACTAGTCACATATTACCTAAACAGTATCAGCAGTTAAACCTTGGGACGGACCGAGCATAGGCAGTTGCAGGCAATCGAAGATAAAGAGACATTGGCCATATGCACACAAGGTCGCACACAGTTGATTAGGAAAGCTACTGCAGTCATAGGAGCTTACAGGCAGACATTAAAACAAACTAGTGCAGGCAATGTAGAGGGATGCCGTTAGAGGCAATACGGATTAGCATGAGAATACACTTGCTTACAGATTCAAAGGTGATTATAGCTATAAAAGTGTTCAGTGTTAGCCCTGGCACACATGTAGTGAGAGAGTTAGTAGTTAGGTCGTCGTAGTGGAGGAGGAGCCGTAACAAGACCTGGGCATGTGTACCATGTTGTAACGGTCTTGCTTGCGACTGAATAGTACATGTAGGCAGCAGTATCCAGGATTCGAATGGCTGGGCGGAATATGCGGGTGTGGCCGTCACTCAGCTAATGGAAGGAGGCGGGTGTAGGGTGGGTCGCAGAGGGCGCACAATGGGTTGCGAGCTGGGGAGAAGGGGGCATGTATAGCGATCCACAAAGTAGCAGGAACGGGGCAAGGAGTCTCACCTTGGTAATTTCATGCGCCAATGTTACCGAGCACTCAAGCACGTCCAAGCTCGGTCAAGCTCAGTCAGGAGGAGCCTTTTTAGGTTGCCTTCGTCGGGGGGCAGCTTACGCCTGCCGGTGCTCCCCAGTAGGCTAAGAGGCTACAGGAAGCCAATCACGGGGCAGGCAGGCTTCTGGGGCTTTGGAGGAGTGTGGTTTCAACAGCAAGAAGCGGCGGCGGCCATCTTTTAAAGGCAAAAACCTCGTGTATTTGCAATTTCGAATTTAGATGTAGTAGACTTCGTTTTTTAAATCCAAAATGCTCAAAGGGCTAGGAATGGATGCAAAGGCAGAACTAATTCAGTCATGGATCATAAGCGCAAAGATGCACTGAGGCACAGCGTGAATGTGGAAAAGGGAAGGTTATGGACATACTGTAGTAATGTGCAAAAATGTGCAAAAAGGAGGACATAGATAGAAGCACATCAGTTGTTGTGATGTTGAGTCACTTAGATGTAAGGTAGCGCTTGGACGGGGCAGCGATCTGGTTTCATTAGGGCAACATTTACAGTAACGCTTTTAGACAGATTAAATGTTATCTGGAAGGACTTTTGCAGTTTGCAGCAATTAGAGTTTTGGCTGCATGCAATTGAAATTGAGTCAGGGCCACTGCAGTTAGTCTTTTCTGACCGCGGAACCAGGTGGGATCGGCAGAAACGTGGTCTGTGGTCTCACTGATGATCTTTGTGTTGTCGTGATTGTTTGTTCGATAGTAGAGTAGTCAGGGCAAGGTGGCACATGGTAATGGGGAGAAAGATAATTTGAGGCACCGTAATGTGCCCAGAGGACCGACTGCATGGACAGTCACAGACCGGTTCTGACGTTTTGCTGGGGGCCTTCTGTTGAGGGGCCGGCTTGCGCCTTACGGTGGCACTGATTGGGCCAAATAGATGGACACGGCCTATCGGAATGCTCAGATCAGCTGTGGAAGCATTGCTTAGCAATGTATACACGATACGGTGGCAGCCATTTTTTCAAAGGGTGTCACAATGCTGTCACATTGAAGTCTGCATTGACCTTGCACTTTTCCCTTGCAGCCTACATTTTGCATGCATTTATCCTTGGCAGTTTCACATTGCTTTGTCATGTTGGCCTATGTCTTCCATGGCAGTTGCCTCAGTGGCCAGCCTTCCAGTCTGACTTCGGCCTCTGTGAAATGCTGCCTCCAACATGGTCCTGCATGGAGTGCAAGAGGTGTTTATTTGTGCTTTGCATTATGTGCTCTCATGACTGTGTTCACTGCGCTGGTGATGGCATGCCTTCTCATGTCATTGCTTGTCTTCCAGGGGGGTCCGCGATTTTTTGGGGGCTCAACTATCAGCATTTCTGATATCTTCTCATTTTCAAGCAGCATGTTGACTGATGCATGTGTTGTGTATGTGCCATTGGCTTGGAAACGGGATATGTGACATGCACATTTGCTGAATGTCATTCGGAGGGTCAGGCAGTGTGGGGGTTGTGGTTGCTTGTCAGTGTTTTGTATGTTTGAATTGGATGCAGTGTGCAGGTGTTGCTGCATGTGTGCTGGGACACATGTTGATGGTTGTCTTGTGAGTGGATGTTTGTATGTGTTGCATGTCACTGGGGGCATGTGGGTCTGTGCTTTTTGGGTGCATGGATGTATTGGCTGCACTCAGTTTGTATTATTTCATTGTCTGTAGATCCTTCCGTTAGGGAATGATGGCTATTTCATGGTATGAATTTTCAATGTCGACTGCATGCCCAGGGGACAGGTAAGATGTGCATGTATCTTGATCCTTATGGAATGGCTACATTAATTGCTGCATGTCTGGATGTGGACATTCTGGTGTGTCACCCTCTTTATCACAATTGTCAATTACCTCCTGTTGAGTGGCTCATTTGGAATGGGGTTTATTGTAGTCATGCTGTCAGAATCTGTCACATGTGGATCCTTACTGCACTGCTTTTCCACACCCCACAGTAGGGACATGTTTGTGTACATCATGCACATTCTCAGACATGTGTGCAGCAATATGCCATTGTGCTTCTTGTATTGTGTGGACATGTTACTTTTGGAGGCCATGTATGACTTGCAGGTCAGACATGATGCTCGATGTGTTTCAGGATTTATCAGTGCGCACAGATTGGATGGGTATGTTAGTTAGTATTATGGCATGTATTTTGTGCCTAAGGGGTGATTTCATTCAATGGTTGCCATGGTGGTAGTTGTGCACTCCCTCTTCAATGTTTTTCTTTTGGAAACACAACATATAGGGCCTCATTAAGAGTCAGGCGGAATGGATTAACGGGGTCCGCTAATGGATGCAGACCCGTTATTCCCATTCCGCCTGATTACGAGGTCCCCTCGCGGGACCCAGTAAGGACACCTGGTAAACCAGGCGTCGTTACCGGGTCCCGCGAGGGGACCAGGGAGCTAACAACGGGCCAGTCGTAATCGGCCCGTTGTTAGCTCCTTGCACCCATTCCCATTCAAGCCCTATGGGGGCTCGAATAGGAATGGGGAACGTCCAGGCCTGGGTTCCCTGAGGGAGGAATTACCTGGCCCTCCTAACTTGGAATGGCCCAGTAATTCCCCATTCAGGGAACCCGGACCCAGTTTTGGACGCAGCCATGCCGCTAATAGCGACATGGCTACCGCCAAAACCGTAATGAGGCCCATAGTGTCTTTTTAATTCTAATGGATGCACACATATTTGCACTTCCAAGGGCACTTTCTCGGGGTGGTTTTGTGGGCACAGTGGATTGGTCCATTATCAACATTGAATGGCACCTGGATTTGGATGCATCATGTGTACTCCACAGAGGAAGGATTTTAGGTGAAAAATATTGTACAAGTTGGGTACATGCATCCTCTTTCATGTGCCCTTTGCCCAGCCATAGGCAAGCGTTGTGCCTGTGTGTGTGGATGGTGTTCCCCCACCATGCCCACCGGTATGCCACGTCGGGTTGCAACATTGTGCAGGACACATGCTGCCACAATGATCCTGCAGACTACTACTGGTGCATATAGTAACACACCACCAGAGTTGTCAAGGATGCGAAAACATGACTTGAGCACTCCTAATGTGCGCTCCACTATACCCCGATTCACAATATGGACAGTGTTGTACCTTACCTCTGCATGTGTGTTGGGGTTGCGTATGGGCGTTATCATGTATGTGCTCAGAGGGTAGGCACTGTCCCCTGCCGAGGTGAGAATGGTTGTCATTGGCATTTGTTGACGGTGTCAATTGTTCTGTGTGCAACATGCATGCATGTGCATGGCTATTCATACTCACCAATGAGCCATGTGTTGCCATGCTTCCCAGCTTGCAGTGCCTGGTGTAGCGAGGACATCCTGAAGATGTAACTATCATGTGTGCTACCAGGATAGTTGGCATACACTTCAGTAATGATGACCTTGGCATCACACACAACCTGAACATTGATGGTGAGCCAATGTTTCCGGTTGCAGTGGATGTGCTCTGTTGCTCTAGGTGGACGTAGAGCAACATGGGTGCAATTAATAGCACCCAGTACTTTTAGAAAGTGTGCCACGCCATAAAAATCCTGGACCAAAGCTTGCCCTTCTGCACATGTTCTGGGTATATATAATATTCTGGCAGACAGAAGGTCATGCAGTTATGATTGCCAAGACATGGTTTAGGTAGCGAGACTGTGTGGCCTGGGAGATGCCACCTGCTATGGCGGTGGTTTATTGGAATGACCCATTGGCAAAAAATGCGGAGCGGTGAGCACCTTCTGCAAGGGACTCACTGCTTGGGAGCACATGGTGGGTGATGTGAGGTTATCTTTCCACTACCTGACCAGGTCTAGGATGATATGGGGGGAACCTACACCTGCAATAGACCTGGAATTCAGGCATTCCAAAAAGGCTGGTCCATGGGTGGAAGATGCAGGCCCTGGCCATACTCCTCCTGCGAGTCCCTGGATACTTGCTGCAACAAATGATGTATTCATCGTGGCTGAATCCATGCGTTTGTTGTGCTCACATGCTTTAAATGCATTTGTTAAGGTGCGCGTTGATATTTATGCCTGCTATTGTGTGGTGTAGGTGTTTTGGGATTTGTGTATGTTTTTTTGTTTTCGCAACCAACGTTCTCTGTTCAGTTCCATGAATACATTTATTTTGCGTGCCTATGAGATGTGCGATTGTTTGATGGTAGAACGTCCCTAGTAACACCCGCATTTTCTCTTTTTTTTCCGCATTCCCCATGTTTCGCCCTCTTTACAGGTGGCTGCGCAGGCCCGGCCCACCCTCTTCTTGGAGTCTCGTGCAAGGCGTTTGTTGAGTCGTAGTGACGTGGTGGACTGTCGCAGATTCCTCACAAGTCCCAGGTAAGCCCTGCTCATTGCAATCCATGAATCGACAAACAGGGATTTGCGCGATCTCCAAGCAGAATATTCTATGAATCGGGCTGTCTGAGGTGCTGATAGTGTTTGTTGTGTGATTGTAGCAAGAATGTGGATGGATGTTTCATAATGGTTTTGGTAGTGTTGGGGTGGAGATGAGCCAACCCACCCCCCTAGGTGCTCCCAAGTAAGGTGTACACCTTATGAGATGATATAACGTACAGGAGGGAGTAATCTGCACTATCAAACATCATGTGGGGGCTCTGCAGCACTTAGAAATAGATGGGCGGCACTAGAAAGCCCATAGCCCCTGACTCCATTTTCTATTAGGCCCAGACGGGATAAGCTGCAGGCACGTTCCTGCTTCACAAGGCCTAATATCTGTATAACAAGCTGACTCCGCTAAAGCCCTGTTCCCATGGAAGTAAATTCCCCATTGTCCCTTCAGTTTTGCGAATATTTAGTATCTTGCAACGGAATGTGCCCTACAAGAGCGTGAGACAACACCTGCATCCATTCATCTCCACTAAACTGCCGTTAGGCCTCCAACCCCCACTCAGCCAGGCCGGAGCCAGCCCCACACCATGGAATCGACCCCACACCTTTTGCATTCCCTGAGAAGCAGGCGACCCCCAGGTTCCAACACAAATTAAGTGTCCACCAAACATCCAAACATGTGCGGCTGTATTTCTTCCCGACATGAACACATATCCCTTGTAACCCGAGGTACCGCGAGTGATACATTAAAGATCAAACCCCAGGTGGAGACCTTGAGTGCAGGAACTGTGGAATCAATGAAGCCCTGAATGTGTGGGTCAGCATGACTGTATTTTATCCTCCCTTCCCCCTGGCACCATTTCCCATGCCGCCCAGGTGCCTGCCACAATGAGTTAATATTCAGGCTTAGCATGTTTAGTTTAGATAGGAAGAATGTATTAATGTGTGACCCGACTTTCACTGTGAGGATGAGCCCAGCTGGCCCACGTGGATGCAAATTGATGGGGAAGAACCAACAAATGAATGCCTTGCATCTTCTATGGAGCTGACTCATGTGTAGGATGTCTCCAATCAGGGGCGCCCATTGTGTACCTTATGTATGATGCTTTTGGTGTTTTTAAGCCCTTGTTTGTGACTGTAAGAGTTAGAGTGCGCTCGAGCAGCAGTCCATTGCTGATATTTGTATTCTCTAGAATTAAACCTTGTTTTCCTTGCAACACTATCTCCTGGCCTAGTTCTCTAGCGGGTTGTCTTTATTCTGGATGTGCTTAAAAAGGGACTTGCCTTAGGTGGCCTTTTTAGGGTTACACATGTCTACGACAGAACTTTGTAACAATAGTTTGACACATTTTTGTGTTAGTTTGTTTTAATGGGATATGAATATATTGCATAAGCAGAATACATTTTGTATTGATAGCTGTATCTTCTTTATGTCTTGCTCTTATTGATTATTTTTCTAATTGTCTTGGCATGTGAGTGTTAAATGGGTCTTTCTCGGTTCATTTACAGTTGTGATGGCCGCTGAACCCATGTGTGAATAATACTTTTTATGTTATGATACGTATGTGGCTAACATACATTATACATCATCAAAGCAATAAAGTTTATTTAACTGAATCGCATCTCAAGTCCAATAACATGTTACCATTACTATAGCAGAGAATCAAACAATGCTAATAACTCATTCTGTAAGGTCATCTGCAGAAACCAATTCTACTGAAAAGAAAAGTAAAATAAATCAAAAGTCCCGCAATGGCAGTGACTCTCACAAAGATTCCTGCCACCTTGGATGCATAATGCACACCTTATTTTCAGGTGTATAGAGCACCAGGTGCTAGGCACTGCACTCTTGAGGCCGGGCTATTGAGCAAGTACTGACCTCTTGTAATTGGTTGCGCTTTATACCCAGTGGTTCCTAAGCGCAGACCGGGGATCGAACCTGCGTGCTCTGCTTCATATTGTTTCCAAGGCAAGCGCATTGCTCCTGAGCTATCCTCCTGAGACTTGAGTAAAAGATATGGCTTCCAATGCAATGGTTGATCAAAGAGCCTAAAAAGGGAGATCAATAATCCAGAAAGATTGCTAGGCAAAAATGCAAACCTTTTTTGGACTACACTGCGGATAGGATTGGATAGATATGATGGCAATGAAAGATGTGTCAAAATCAAACCAAAATCAAGATGGAGCTTCTCATTAGCCTACCTGAGGCTGGGTGCATATATAAAGTATGCATGTAAAGAAAATGCATACACATTATTTACAGCCCAATTTGAGATGTGGTGCAGTGGTAAATCAGGGTACACAATCAAGGCAGCACAGCAGATATCTTATGTCCAATCCATGCCCTTCTTTCACCTTGTCAATGTATTAAAACTAAGAAAGAGTGTTGAATCGAGGGGTTTAAAAGCATTAGGCCTTGCTTTTACGACCTGATGTATCAGTCTGCCCTTTTTAAAATGAGGGTGAATAGTTTGCAGTGCATGTTCCACCATTTAACTGGTACGTAAAATTAATATGCTCAGATTTGGCTCTTTTGGAACATCCAATATTGGCAAAAATATCAAGAGAGGAGAAAGGTTAAAAGAAAAATCCCAGCTAAAACAATGAGTTTACTTTGTAATATTATTGCAGGGCATGGGAAATGCTACCTACCCTATGGTAAACTATCAACCGGGTCGTATCTTCAATATATATATAGTGTAAAATAACATATTTAACTAAGAGGAATTCCAATGCATACATTTTTTTTTTTAGTTTGTTATTTTAGCATTATTATAGTGCACTCTAGACACTGGATAAAAGGAGTCGAAACGTAAAGATATTTGAATAGCACTGCTAGTTCATAAAAAGAGTGATATCTAAATTCAAAGACTGGAAAACAACGAAATCCGCTTCCTTCCTGGTAGAAAGAAATGCTGATCTATAGTTCAAAGCAATATTCGCAGACATAAACATGGATTTGTTGTGGTGAATATAAATGTCTTGAAATATTTGATGTGATTCCTCACAGAAACCATTCCATCCTTCTTTATCATCTTAGCAGGAGAACACCCTGTAATTAATATGTGTCCAGAACGCACTCTTACACTGGGTTATCGTTGCCCCTTTAAATGCCAGGGGGCAATCTTTGGTATCATAATGAGACATGCACTGGTTTCTGTGACACATGATGGTGCTTTGTGTCATCATACTGCTGTGCAATTACATTTCACGCAGCCACCTCAGGCCCCTTTTAAGGCATAAGTGGAGCATATGTTTCGTTCTGTGTCGAAGTAATTTTGAATTAGGCTGACTTCTGCATTAGGCTAACTTCCATTTAATAGCATGTTCGCAGCTTATGAAAATGCCAAAGAAATGTGCTGATGTGCCATCTTGCCAGTCCATATTTCTAAAATGATTGTCCTGGTCACTGATTCCCCTCTTAGGTCTAGCGCTGATATAAATGCAGTTAATTGTGAAATTTGAGGAAATAATCTTACGTATTAAGTGCATTTGTTTTAGCTTTAATATGTGTGCGCCAATCCTGCTTTGCCGGAACAACACAACTATTTTTCACCATCAATGTCTAGCAAGCATACTGCAATGAGTGTCTTTCAGCTGTGATTGTTCAGCCCGTCATTAGATATATTCTCTAGGTTGCGTTCCACAGCATTAGTGCAATTTTCTCTTGTGTATGTTTTTAGTAGATACCAAAAAATCGTAACTCTTATCAACATCTGAAACTGCTGCACCAAAGTTCGAATTTGGCATACAAATGAGTGCTGACATATCCTAGGCCTCTCTCTAGGACCATTGTTTCATGTTAGTTTAGTTGATAACTTGACAGGTTAATTGCAATACTCTCCCGCTCATGGTCACCTGTGGTTCTTGGTCCCAGTCATCTGAGTCTCGGCCTTGTCTTTAAAAAGAACTTGTGTTGTAGTATATGCGTCCTCTTCCTCTGTTTCTGGGCCCCCTTATTTTTCTCACACATAGTAACATAAAGGGTCTCAATGAGAATGTCGATTGGTTACGAGTGAGTCAGTCTTTCAAATTTTGTATTTTTTTATTTACTTGTTTATAATCACATTAGCATTTTTTACAAGAGTCAAGTCTGTTCTTTAGGAGCTAAGAGATTACAGAAAAAGATGTGAAGAAGCGAAAAAGCGAAAAAAGAAGCGAAGAAAGGGGGACAGAGAGAGTCGAAGAAGGAAAATGTAGCAAGAGACGTCCAACAACAATTAATTAGTTAATTAATTAGTTAAAGTGGTCAGTGCCGGAAGTGCACAGAAGATGAAGAGACATTTAGCTTCAAAGTGATGGATGAGAAAGTTAATTTACACAAGTCCCCCTCTTATAAGGTTGCAATCAGTTTCCATACGCAGTCATTCAGCCAGATCTCCGGCCGGGTGCGTGGGAAGTGTGACAGTTTGCGCGTTTATCTTATGAAAAGCGCTTTTCAAGATTTTCGCTGTTGCGATTGACCAGGTCATCTTTTCACCTGAGATCAGCCTGTTCCACCATACAGATTCTTCTTCTCTCTGGTGTCCCACAAAGTCGGTGCACAGGCTGTTCAAATAGGTCACCCGTACTTCTCTTAGCTCCGAGCACTGCATTAGGAGGTGTCTTACTGTTTCTGATTGGTTGGACTCGCCACATAGTCTGCATTCTTTGATAGCTGTTTTTAATCTGATAGCCTGAATTTCACGTGTTGGGAGGAGATTCAAGCATGCTCTCATGTAGGTTGTCCTTAGTTGTTTGTCCGGGAACTTTATGCAGTATGACAGTGGTACCTTCAGTCTGTTAAAGGTTGGCGGGAGATGTTTTGTGAGTTTGTTACCCTGTGCTTTTTCAAGAGTGTTAATCCAATCCTGGGCTTCCATTTTGGATTCTACTCTTACTGGCTTCACTTGCAGATCTTCTTCTGCGCATGCAATTTCCTCCAACTTCTCTCTTAACTTGCCTGCCCAGACATTTAAGGTAGTCAGATTGCGATTTGCTATTTCTCTTTCAATGATCTTGTAGATCGGCGGAGACTCAGCTAATGAGGTATTTCTGGGAAGTTGCATAACACTAAGTGTTACTGTTGTTTCTAAAGAAAACAAGCCTAGCTCTCTCCTGATGAGGTCCACTGAGACCGAGTTTGGAAGACCTAGTAGAGATTTCCAAAGGTAGCCTTCTAGTTTTCACCACATGGTGTTTGGCATATTCAGGGTTGCACCCATCCCGTAGGTAATCGTAGGGACTACTTTCCCTTTGTAAAATTGAATGACCGGTAGTAATGAAAATTTCCCATATTTTCTGTCCACTGTCTTCATTTTGGCTGCTAGATTTTTTGCTTTTTTCCACAGTATTGCTTGCATTGTAGCTTCATTGGCAGAGTCGTCAATAAACACTCCTAGGTATTTGTAGGTAGACACTACCTCGATATTCACCTTGTCCAGGGACCATTTATTGTTTGTCTTTTTTTTCTTGGAGCTTTTTCCAAGTTTCTGTATCTTTGATTTTGTTTTGTTTATTTGCAGGTTATTTAGTTCCATTTATGTGGCCAGGTTGTTGAGTTGGCGCTGGAGACCAATCTGTGTCTGATCTAACAAGATGAGATGGTCTGCGTATAGTAGACGTGAGATGTTCGAGTTTCCCAGCTTGGGCGGGAAGGCTCTGACAGCAAGTTCTATTTCTTTGAAATTCCCTAGATAGGCGATAAATAGGGCCGGCACTAGGGGACAGCCTTGCTTCACTCCGCGGTTTGAGGGTATTTCGCGAGATAGCCAGCCTCGGGTGGTGAGGTGCACTCTTAGTTTTGTGTTCGCGTGGAGGGCCATCACAGGGTCAAGCACTTCTTTCGGGCATCTCAATTTTTCCAATTTGGACCATAGTCTTTGCCTGTCCACTCTGTCGAACGCCTGTGACAGGTCTATGAAGGCCATAAATACTGGGGAAGCGTCTTGCTTTATCTTTGTTTTTATGAGGCTTAGCAACAATATGTTAACAGTAGTGCTTCCATTTTTTAGGAAGCCCATTTGAAAGAGTCGTTGGCAGGTGACGTTCTGGCCTAGGTGTGAAAATGGCCCAGAAGTAGAGTTGCAAAGATTTTCCGTATTATATCGAGAAGTGCAATCGGACAGTAATTGCTTGGTTCTTCCCTGTCCCCTTGTTAAATATCGGTTCAATTACTGCTTCAGTCCAAGATGTTGGGATGGCTCTTGATGCTCTGCAGTGTTCAAAGAGGACGCTGATAAACTCTGACCATTCCTCCACATTTTCCTTGAGGTCTATATTACTAAGGCCATCCGGCACCGGAGCTCTTGACTTTTTTTAGTCTTGTTATTGCCGTTGTTATCTCATCTTTGTCGGAAAGGTCAATCCATGAGGAACCTGTACTGTTTGGGGTGGAGTTTCACTGGACTCCGGGGCCTTTAACAGCTTTTCAAAAATGTGGCCCACGCTTCTTCACTCACTGAGTTTATGGTTCGGGTATCTATCGCATTATTGGGCCTTTTAATGAGTGCCCAAAACTCGCTGTTTTTTTTGTACTTAGTGCCCAGAGCATTGCCTCCACGTCCTTCTGGTACAATGCGTGTCTGTGCCCCAAGATCCTGGATTTGTATTTCTTTATTTCGGCTTGCAAAAGATTCCAAACAGTCGGGTAATTAGTTGTTTTGGCCTGTCTTTTCTTTTTTCTTAGGGCTCTACTTTTTTCCACTACTTCTTTGTCATACGCATGGCTGTTTTTGCTTGCTGCGTGGTTACCACCATTCATTTTCTTTCTGTATTGTAGCAAGAAGGCTAAGTAGTCCGGACGCGCAGCCTTTGTTTCCAGTGAACAGACTCCTTTTTTGTATGAGTCTATGATGTTTTCAATGTTAGATGCCGTTAGACGTAGGCAAGTGAATTGATTGTTTACCTCTATCGGGTGATTGTAGCTTTGGGGCGTGGGACGAGGTGACAACCATTCTATTGCCATCAGATTGTGATCACTCTCTGTAGTTCTGGATACTGAGTAGTCTTCTATATATTGCAGCACACTGCGAGAAATAAAGAAGTAATTAAGGGTGGCCTTCGATTCGCCTCTCTCCCAGGTACGTATCGTCCCCTCTCATGCTTTCAGTGATGCGACGTTGTGTACATTTCTTGATTTCATCAGAGACATCCATGTTGCTCCTCTTTCTCCAGCTTGTGATAGAGCTTTCTCCGCCCTGGAGTTGTTCGTTTTAATGTTACAGTTTGAGTTTAAGTCTTTATACATAATTATGTGTGTCTGGGAGACTTCTACTGAAATATTGTCGACTACCTTTTCTAGTTTTTTGCAAAAGTCCATGCTAGACGTTTTCTGCGGGTTTAAGTAGACAGTTGTGATTGCTATCTTTGCTGTTTCGTTCCCCCTCAGTCCACTGTGTTTTTAGGTCCATGTTGTAAGAACTGCAAGGATACCATATGATTCTGTTATTTTTTTTATGATCTCAATCCCTGATCCTAGTCGAATTGCTATTAAGAGCCCTGAGGATGGGCGTCCAAAAAGGCCTTTTGTAGCCGAAGAGAATGCTATCTAAAAGCCGTCAAGAGAGGGTTTTGCCATTAGTCACGTTTCCTGGAGACAGAGTATATCAAAGGCTCCAAGGTCTTGATTGTCCGGGTTCGTTAAATGGAGGTGGCCTCTCGTGTTCCATGAAGCCATTGTCATGCGGCTCTTCGGCGGCGGGTCTTGAAGATGAAACGGAGGAGATCGATTTTCTGAGGCTCCTCATGGTGATTGCTATTTATCGGGTTTAGGGTTAAGGGCTGCCTTTAGCCACTTCCATGGGCCCTTTGGTATTTTTGTGTCAACTCTCTCTCAGTGGTTCTCTCTTCTTTGCTGGTTAGTTTTGTGATCTTTCTCTGTCTCCATTCTGTTGACGTATGTGATCGGTCTCTGATTGTACTCGTCGGCTTCTGAACGAAACCTGCAATTGCAAGGTTGATCACTCTTCCAGACTGGAACGGCTCTTATTACATCTGTAATGTGGGTCTCTCTCCGCCTACTGGGCTCCCGCCTGGCCTCGCGGTTGGATTGCTCTCTGTGGCTGTCATTTTCCTCTGTATATTGTGCTCTAGAACCGAGCATTTTCCAGTTGTAGAGAGCTTCAGTTTTTGATTTGTAGTGGCGTTTTTGGTCCCCAGTGTCCTTGCTGGTTCCACCCCTTGGGTGTTGCTTTTCTTGTGCAATTTCTGTCAGTGTAAAGCCAGCTTTTTTTAAGTCTTTGTATGGCTCGTTTGTAAGTCCTTTGAGTGCCCTGCCTTTGATATGTAGATAGGTTTTTGCTTTCTGCTCTCGGTGGTAGGGTTCAATTAGGATAAAATCATCCGTTTTCAGATGTCTGAGGGACTCAATTTTATTCAGCGTTTTAAAAACTGTTTTCCTGTTGAGGATCATGTAGTTGCTTTTGCATGATGTTTGTTCTAGTTTTAAGACTCTGATTTCTTCCGATTGATTTTCCCGTGTAATAGTCCTCTCCCGCCCATACGTCCTTCTTGTTTTTTCCTCAGAGTCTCCTCGTGTTCTTTCATTTTTTGGGGTTGACGCAAGGGTGTTTTCATTTCTTTTGTCCGTTTCATGTTTTTCTTGGAATTTTTCCGGTTTTTCCTGTTGTGCGTGAGCTTCACCTTGTTGCTTAGGTGGTGTTTTGTCCCTTGGTTTCTGTGTCTTCTTTTCTCCGAGGGTTTCTACCTCTGTCTGGTCTCTTTTTGTAGGTCCTTCTAGGTCTATAGGTCTACGGACTGGGTGCATTTTTTTTGCACGTTATCCTTCCATATCTCTGGTTCCGGATGCACAGATAGGTCCATTAGTGCACTTATCACCAGTAATTCCTCCGTCGTTCTTGGTGACTTTTCTCTAGAGTTGGCCTCTTTGTGAGGTTTTAGAGCTTTCAAAACGCTTGAAATTGGGCTCTTAGTTAAATCGATCTTATTCTTTTCTTTGTTGTCCTCTGTTAGTGGAGGTTTGGTCTTCGGCCTTCCGATTTGCGTTGCCAGCTGCAAGCCTATTTTTTCCCTTTCATTAAGCAAAGGTATTGTTGTTTTTTGAGTGGTGTTCGGGTTTTGCATTTACAATGATGGATCTTCTGGTCGGGGCGTCGATTTTGACGTTGTCTGGGACGCTCTTACTGTTGTCTTTTTGTGGAATTTGTTCTTTTGAGTTGCTTCCTTGAGTTCTGCCTCCATACGGGCCCATTTGGCCTCCCAAGTCGCTGTCTGTTTTTCATTTTTTTACTTCTACAGCTGTTAAATATCCTTCAATGAACTCAAATTTTGATAGAAATTTGCCAAGAATCGTTGTGTTATCTTTTGTTGATTCATTTATTGTTTCATAGAGTTTACAAAAGGGGGCGAGAGCAATCGTAATTGCCGCCATAATTGTTGTCATGTTTGGTTTTTTATTGGGTGATGGTCTTTGCGTGTCCATCACAATTTCACTGCACCGGCGTTTGTTGCATTTCTATGTTTTCTGATGGAAGGCGGGACTGCGTTGAAATTTCCGAATGGAAGGGCACCTGGGGAGGGGTTAGCATAGTTCGGTGTTCCCCATACTTTCCGGTGTAGCTCATATTTGGCACTGTTCCGTCAATGGTTTGATTTGGGAAGTTTTCACTCCTGTCTAGATGTTGTAGATGAATTTTTGTCCAGGGCTGCTCACTCATTTTCCCCATTGACCCAGGCGCTTGGAGATGTGTCCTCACCCACTCCTCGTATGACTTGTCACCCCCCTGAAGTTCTGAAGATATATTCTGCTCTATAGGGTCTGTTTCTTCCTTTTGTTTCTGGTTGCCATTTTGTAATTTTGTAATGTCTCTGTGTCAGAGAGATCTGATTTCTCTGGCGAGACAGCGGCGTTTGGGCAAGGTAGGGCTGTCGCTTGCTCCGTTACGTCTCGCTGCTGGATGACTTTGGGATCCTTTGGAGGGTGGATGGTGTTTTCCCCTCTTGGCATTAGAGTGGGATAATTTCCCTGTAGATCCTCGACTGGTTCGGGCATCACCTGTGGCCCCATGTCTGCTTCTTCATTAGTATGGGATTTTGCTTCATCGGTTTTCCTTGATTTATTAGCAGGCAAGATCCCGTCTACCACTTCCAAAATGTCTGCGTCAGAAAGTTCTATATCTGAGTTTAGTTTCCGTTTATGCTGTTGCTTCTTGAAAAAATTGAGCAGGGCGTTTGAAATCAGAGGGTTTGCTAAAGTGGATGTCCGGGTCTCCGCCTTCTTATTTGCCAGCTGTTTAGGTTTTTTTTGGTCTTTTGGTCCAAGACTTGCATCTTTGTGTCTTATATTGGCCAGATCGTTGAGATTTGCTTTATTTGTTCCTTTCGGTTTTGGAGTCCTTCCTTTTTGTCTTTTGTTATATGTTGTTTTTATTTTCTTTGCAGATGGCGTATGGGATTATGCCTCCTTTGACTCCTGGTGAGACACGGGGGTTCATCTCCGTGGTGGGCTTTGTGGCCCGCGCCGAATTGACCTCCATGTTGGGCAGTTTGTATATGGAGTTGTCTTCCATGCTGCACAGTCCTTGTACTGGATGGGGAAAAACTGATGTGACTTGGTCTTTTGTTGAGTTGTTAGCTGGGTGGTTTGAGATTGGCAACTCTGAATGCGCATGGGGCTGAATTTGTGCTGTTATCAGAATTGCCTCTTTGCCTTGCTTCCCCGTATCACCAGAACTGGGATCTAGGGCGGGATTCAGACACACTTAAGAACCACATTCAGGCTGAGGTCTCCAAGATGTTGGATCTGGGTGTTATTGAACCCTCAACCCGTCCCTGGTCCAGTCCGGTGGTGCTTGTCCCCAAGGCAAGTTCCCAGGCATGTACCAAAGATTGGCGGTTGTGTGTGGACTACAGAGGAGTCATTGCCGTCACCAAAACTGATGCACGCCCATTGTCCCGGGCTGATGAGCTTGTGGACACCATGGGTGGTACCAAATTTGTGAGCACCTTTGACCTTACCTCAGGCTATTGGCAAATAGCTCTGACAGACCATGCCAAGGAAAAGACTGCATTCTCAATGCCTGAGGGGCTCTACCAGTTTGGAGTCATGCCTTTTGGGTTGAAAAATGCACCTGCCACCTTCCAGAGATTAGTCAATCATGCGCTCAGTGGGCTGGAGACCTTTTATGTGGCTTACCTAGACGACATAGCTGTCTTCAGTTCCACCTGTGAAAGCATTTGATTCACCTGAATAAGGTGTTGCAGGCCTTGACAAGGGCTAACCTCACTTTCAAGGCCACCAAGCGCCAGATGGCCATGGGGCAAGTCACGTATCTTGGTCATGAGGTAGGAGGGGGTCAAATCCAACCTTTCCCCAGTAAGATACAGGATGTACTTGAATGGGAGACTCCCACTACTCAAACCCAGGTGAAAGCCTTTTTGGGCCTCACTGGGTAGTATTGCAACTTCATGGCTGACTATGGAACCATAGCTGCCCCTCTGACAGCTTGGACTTCGGCCAAACAACCGAGGAAGGTTAATTGGACCAAAGACTGTCAGAAGGCCTTTACTGGCCTGAAGGAAAGTCTGTGTGGGGCACCGGTGTTGTGTGCGCCTGATTACAGCAAACCCTTTATCGTTCAGACTGACGACTGCGACACCGGAATTGGAGCTGTCTTGTCCCAGTTAGATGACAAAGGGAGGGAACATCCAATCATTTTCATCAGTAGACAACTCAAGGGTAGAGAACTTAGGTGGGCTGCTGTTGAAAAGGAATGTTTCAATATAGTTTGAAGCCTTAGGCATTTTAGGCCCTTACTTGCAGGGTCTACCTTCAAGGTCCAACAGACCATAAGCCCTTAAAATGGCTTATGCAGATGAAGGGGGAAAACCTGAAAATGCTCAGGTGGTCAGTTTTCGCTTAGTCTTTCTAATTAGAGAGGAATTCAAGACTTACTCCATCATGAGGTATGATCCGGGACACCAGTGATTGAAAGATAGAAGGAAGTTGAACGGCTATAACAACTCCTGTTGGACTTTTTAGAACTTCACCTTCATAACTAGTAAAGAGAGCTAGTACCTAGCAGAGCTAACCTGCACCCCCGATATACATACTTAATATGTAAGACAACCCTCCTCATGAGGCAGGGTTGTGGCAGAGCAGTATTATGAAATGCCATATAAACCAGGCATGTTCTAATTGGACGAATAATGAATTGTTGATGCAAAAATGTCAGAGGCAGACAAGAATTTAAAAGTGATGCAGTAGTGCATGACAATACATGACACTATGCTGGTGAAAGAAGCAACTGATCTAATAACTCTACGTATTGCTAAATAAGATACAACCCAAACTATGCAGGATAGAAGCACTTAATCACACGTTATCATTGATTTTAACAAGACTCCACCCAGTATGCAAATCAGGTGAACCAACAGAAGATATTAGAGCCAACCATGTAGGCATATGGGAACACAAAGCTGTGCGAGCGGGACAGGAGCTACCTCACTATGGGAACAGGAAATTAACATTCAATCCGGAATTCGTCCTTAACCGATTCTTGAACAACGCGAAAGGCAGACATTTACTGTAGTTATCTGCATACGAGTTTACAGAAAAAGAAACAGCAAGAGAAGAGGTAAGCCCGTCAATTAATGTGGGAGCGAATGCTTTTAAGAAATCGAGCTTAATGGTGGAGCAAACGTTTTTTAAGAAATTGACGCTAAAACTAGCCCTGACAAGCACGCATGTTTTGTATTGCAGGCATGAATGACTATGCAACAACAGTGAAAGACCACTGCAGCCACACATTTTTAGAAAGAGATATGTGTACGGGTAATTAACTAAGTAAAAACTTTAGTTTTTGTATACGAATATTCAGCCACAACAACTATAATTGCAAGTAGAGAAACCAGTCGAATAATTGCTATGTTTTTAAAACAGATGCCGCCGTAAGATGTTTTCCCGACACCAGATGCTATACTTAACCGGGAGAGACCACACAGAGCATCGAAAAAGTGAGTAAAGAGGAATTACAGAGCACCACAGTAAAGACCTTCTTGGTTTCACAATGCATGACACTGAACAAGAAAGTGGAAGGACAGTATAAGGATGGGGGCGACGTAAGAAGTTCCACTGACGAGGTTATAATGCACGCTATTGTACAAGAAAGAGAAAGGATACTAAAAGTATGGTGCAGAAATAATGAGGTTTTCCACCCACGAAGTCTAGAATATTTGGATGTGATTTAGGTGATGTGCACAAGAAAACTCCAGAAAAATAATGTTTTATTGTTAATTTGATTTTTTAAGATATTCTTCAATTAAATCACCAGCTGTATACACCTGACTTATAGGAGTTTCATTTACAATTTTAATAGTTGGTGCAATTTGGATCACCAAATCAAGCAATAACTAAACATTTTCATGTTAAGGTAACAACACAATAAACTTTATCAATTATTTGAAACATATATTAAAATAAAATATGGTAAGCTTAAATCACCCGTAAACTTATAAGCACACAATATTATCAAGAAATAAGTATACACATACATACAAGTTATTGTATAAAATTTACAAATATTAAAACGTAGATTAAATGTAAGCCTATAATAACTGTTAAAGCATACAATGTATTTGTAATTCAAAATGACTATATAATAACAAAATGAAATTATAGTATTCGTTTAACATTTATTGGATCATGAGTTCATTAGGTACAAATCTCATCAACAAAAAAATACACATAGCAATTAGTTACACCGATCAAGCAAAGAACAGAAATAAAAGACAATGCGCTTCATTACAAGTATGCCGGTCCGGAAATAGCGTTGCTGTAATTACCGTACCAGAACCCTTTTCCAGACCGGTGTAGTCTAAATCGCGATGCTGGTGTTACCGGCATAGCCAGGGACCTGCCATGCCCTTCCACACCATTGCCTGTATCTGCCGTGCCAGTGATACCGGCATGGCGTAAATCCACATTAAGAGGTGCATACACATGCCAGTAATAACGGGTATAATGATGCCGGAAACGCTGGCATTGAGGACCATGCGTTAGGATTCTGGTGTGTAGAAACCTGCCACAGGTGCACACAATCAGCACAGGTGGAGGCAATGTTCTATGGCACAGCACAAAAGGACCACTCCCACACCCCTTCCAAATCCACAATGCTACCATTAGCACTAGCAGTTCTGGAGCTGGAGGACATGCCTACACAGCTACTCAGGCAGAGGATGCAGCAGAGGCGCGTGAAGAGAAGGAGGTCCATGATGGGCCAGCAGATACCCAATGTTCATCCAGTTGTACCCCGCAGGCAGCCACCAATCCCTCGCCTATGGGCCACCCCATTCATTCTCACCCATGCTCAGATCCACACCCTGTACCGGCTGGACAGGGACACCATCACCACTCTAGTTGACCTGATAGATGATGACCTGGTGATCCTAAAAAATATCCAGAAAGCCATCGCCCCCTGCTGAAGATAGTGTCTGTGCTACACTTGATTGCCATGGGCACTTATCAGCACACAGTAGGTCAGCTGCATGGAATATCCCAACCCTGTTTCTCCCATGTGCTCTCCCAGGTGCTAGATGCACTCCTGTCCCACGTACGGGACCACATCAGCTTACTACGGACTGCGGAGGAGGTGAATGCAACAAAAATAGCATTCCATGCACTTGCAGGCATGCCTAATGTAATAGGTGTGGTCGACTGCATACATGTGGAGCTGGTTGTCTGGCATGCTGCTGTGGAGGTAGTGTACTGCAACAGGAAGCTGTACCATTCCCTCAACGTACAGATTGGTGTGCAATACCAGCAAAATAATCACACATTGCTGCGGAAGATTCCCTGGCTCCACACATGGCTCCACACATGACTCCATGTTGCTGTGCAACTGTGCGACACGCTGGACATCATACCTGGCTGCTGGGTGAGTCTAACCGCAAGGCCATGAGGAGTGTTGAATTGGGGGGGGGGCAGTAAACAGCATATGCAACTTGGTTGCTGGATGAGTCTAACCACAAGGCCATGAGGAGTGTTGAATTGAGGGCGGGGGGCAGTAAATAGCATTTGCAACCTGGCTGCTGGGTGAGTCTAACCACAAGGCCATGAGGAGTGTTCACTTGGGGGGGCAGTAAACAGCATATGCAATCTGGCTGCTGGGTGAGTCTATCCACAAGGCCATCAGGAGTGTTGAAACATAGCACAACATGAGATGCATAAACAGCGGATGTGCACATTGCATGTTTTAATCCAGCATCAATCAGTCTGCAATATCCCTTAACCATTACCAAGCATCTATTGAAGTGCACAGAGGCTGGATAGGCCAATACAAGGCAAAGGGAGATGAGGAATAAGACCAAAGAACCGCATCATCCGCAACCTGCACAATAACAAACCTCACACATAGAACGGAACATGAACATACACAGCGTTCTGAGTGCATTGAACTTGCTACTGTGTAGATGTCACAGAATGTGCTACACAGTAATTGCATGCCGAAGTGCAATGCCCTCCCAGCCGTGTCTCCATGCATGTAATACACACAGTGCATACATTCGTACATGTATTTGTGCCATTAGAAAACACAAACCACATGTACCAGAATGCACCACATATTAGTGACAATGAATGACATTTAAAAAACAGTAAATTGAATTCACAAATCATGATGGTCAGACAGAGATAAAACTATATGCTGCACTGAAAAGAATTGTGACTGGGCTCACATTTCACAGGTACACCACTGGTCAGTACGCTTATCATGTCTCCTTAAGGGACACCTTCAAGTAGAAGGCGTTAAGTCCAAAATAGCAAAATCCAACAATTCTTGAGTACCACCAATGCATGATTGAGACCTGCTGGCCTCACCCAATGAAGCTTCAACCATCCATGCAAACACCCAGCCTTAATGTTGTTACATAACCATTTAGACCTAACACATACTACCAATCGATATGTGACCTCGTCATATGTGTTACGATGTAGATGGATGTGTTCATGAAGTTCTGTAGATGTAGACTGCATACCGTGAATACCACTAAATAACAAATGTTAATGAAGTGAATGTCTAAAGTCCCACTGTATAGGCACAGTCCACTTTCATTGGTAACACATTAATGACATTTAAATCCATTGGTAACAGCTGTACAGCATTTGTCAGAGGGCAGGTTGATAGCGAATGGTCATTGTGACAGCAACTGTACAATGGGGTACATAGGAAATAACCTATGCAATGTAAAGTGATAATTCCCTATGCATGGTAGTGTTCTCAAATGAACACTGTACAGCCTGTGCCAACATGGAATGACCACAACAATCACAATTACCCTTTCTCTTGTTCCCATGCAGGTGATGCTGGGTATCCACTGATGGGATGGCTCATAACCCCCATCTGGCAACCCCACAAAATGCACAAAGAGACATTCAACCATGCACATGTACGCACTTGCTGCACCATCGAGCAGACGTTTGGCCTGTTGAGGGTCAGCTTCTGCTGCCTCCTTTCTGGCCCAGATAATGTGTGCAAAATTGTGCTGGTATGTGCCATGCTGCACAACATGTGAATCCAGTGCAATATTTCCCTGCCCCCTGAGATGGACATGCTGCTGCCAGAGGCTGAGGATGAGGATGAAGAAGATGGTGAAAATGCACTGCAGCACGATGGCAATGACGGATGTGCCACATGGCAAGAAATGATTCAACACTACTTTTGATGAACTGTTACAGACACGGCACTGGACATGGATCACACTGGGCACTGGACATGGATCACGCTGGGTACTGGATAGTGTAAAGACTCTAGGGGTTATCTGTACTCCTGCTCTCTATATGGCAGAGTCGAAGTACAGAGCAACCCACTCAAGATTCTCTATGGAGTAAAACGTGGGCAAGATATAAAGGCTTAGCTCTCAGGTAGTAATGCCGGCTGGTTCTTAAGTACAGTGTAGTCCTCAAGCACCGACAAAGGAATGTCCACACACTATGAAAGTGATAACACAGTCTTTATATAAATAAGGTTCAAAGTTATATACACAATCACAATAACACACTTTGTACTCTGGCAATACTATAATGGCAAATATATACAGATCTACGTGGTTCCACTCTTAACTATCGATTACTTTGAAATGCATTCACTGCTAACAGCCCAAATAACATACGAATCATATGGTAAGATGAATAAACGATAGACCACAGAAAGAAAGCAAGTTAAATCAAGCAATGGCAGAATACTGGGTCGCTACCATCCGACACAGTTCTGTGTGAGGACCCCCCACCAGGGCAACCTGTAAATAAAGGGTATTGACAAGCCCAGTCCAGATATGCTCAATATAGTCTCGATTCCTTCTAAAGGTTCTATGACTGCAAGGTACCCAGTTTTGTAGAGTTCTCTGAGGATTCGTTGACGGGCCCTTCTTGAGTGAACTCCCTTTTAGGCAGGAGCCATGGGTCATCGAGATTCCAAGGGAAGAAAAGGTGAATGCTATTGTTGGGGAAGCAGCTTCGGTCCTCGCAGTGCTCATTGAGGAAAGCTTGTGAACGTCCTGTGAAGATGAAGCGTGCGGTATACCTCGATGACGATAGTTGCCTCAACGAGTCAATGAAGAACTTTTGCACAGCAAGGGCATGGGGTTGTCGGCGTCTGGCGTCGGCGATTGGCACGTGACCAAGGCTGGCTCTCGGTACTTCGTCAGCATCTTTGAGGACTTTGGGTGGTGAGAAAGCCACCAACGGATTCTCCTTGCTTGTCTTTCTTCAGCCAGACAAAGTGGTCAACGATGATGAGCAAGGGAGTCCTTGGATCAAATATCTTAGGCAAAAGGTGGAGCGCAACAGCTCCGGTCGTTGAGCAGCACAACATCAAGTTGTCCCCGCATCTGGGTAACACACTTCAACGGGCTTCCAGAGGTTATAGCAAACCTGCAAACCCTGGTCAACGACGATGGACAGAGGTCCGGTTCCTTCACTTCGGGTTCCAAGACAGTGCTCTTCTCCGGTCTGCAGCCTTTCGAGGGTCTGGCTGAAAGGGAGCTTTGGCAAAGATCATCTAGTGCACAATGGTCCCTCGTAGCTTGGGAAGAGGTCTCCTAGCCAGCTCCTCACTATGATCAGTTTCTTGAAGGCAAAGCAGCTTTCAGATTACTTTGAAGGGAACAGCGGTTCACCTTCTTCTTCTGGCTCGGCTTCGAGAGTAAGCATCAAGTATCGACTTCAGCTTCTGAACTATTTCCATCAGTGAGAGGTCCCCAGATATACTGTTCGGTCTCTCATTCACTCTGCTGGGTCACACTCAGGCAACCAATCATTCAGAAGGGTATTCAGGCAGGCAGGCAGCCAATCAGGCTCACAGTGCATTCAGGACATTCTTCTCCATTCAGACACTCACAACACGGAATGTGGATTCGGACAAGTACCAAGCCATTCAGCACTCCACACTGCATTCATACCAGTTTCGGGCAAGGCTGTCTCAGTCTTTATGTCAAATAGCAGCTACTTGACACCCATAACATGAAATGCGTATTTGTCACAAACTCCATTCTTCAGGTCCCACTCCACGGGCGTACCCATGACATACAGTCATTGGGAAGCCTCCAGCCAGTCTGGCCTGGACTTCCCCACAATACCATACATGGAACTTCCACCCAACAGCCAGTCAGGGGGAAGGGACAGAGTCAGGGCTTCCCGGGACTTCGGGAAAACAAGGTAACAGGCGATAGAAATCAAAAGGCCACAGGGGCCATCTTGTCTCCTATCAGGAATCAACTGATTCCTAATGGCAGGGCCTGGGTATCTCAAAATGGAGGATACTCAGAGCACCGGTCAAATTCAGCATGGAGCTGCAACTATCCCATACCCTGCTCTGTGGGCCACACACAGGTGCCCAAAAACACACACTAGGAGTACAGGGTTGTACCCCGACGTATGGGTGCCGTAAGGGTTTCCAAAGGGTCTGTTCACCACAACCAAAAAGAGGAAGACCCTCACCACCAGGAGTCCCGCATGAACTCTTGTGCAGATAACAAGACAGAACATACATGATAAACTGACTAAAGGACAAGGATACGGAGGCCCTGTCCCTCCGATGCATTTGCAGCATCACAGTTGCCCCCCCAAGACTGAGGTTAGAGTGGTTTAATCTCCCACGAGATTGACACCCTCATCCAGTTGATCAACATACCTTCTAGAAAGGCCATCTGCATTATCATGACTCATCCCTGGTCTATGCCCAATGGTGAAATCTAGGCCTTGCAGGCTAATGGACCACCTGAGCATTTTCGGGTTTTCACCCTTCATCTGCATAAGCCATTTTAAGGGCTTATGGTCTGTTTGGACCTTGAAGGTAGACCCTGCAAGGTAGGGCCTAAAATGCCTAAGGCTCCAAACTATACTGAAACATTCCTTTTCACCAGTAACCCACCTAAGTTCTCTACCCTTGAGTTGTCTACTGATGAATATGATTGGATGTTCCCTCCCTTTGTCATCTAACTGGGACAAGACAGCTCCAATTCCAGTGTCGCAGTCATCAGTCTGAACGATAAAGGGTTTGCTGTAATCAGGCGCACACAACACAGGTGCCCTACACAGACTTTCCTTCAGGTCAGTAAAGGCCTTCTGACAGTCTTTGGTCCAATTAACCTTCCTGGCTCTCACCTGGGTTTGAGTAGTGGGAGTCTCCCAGTCAAGTACATCCTGTATCTTACTGGGGAAAGGTTGGATTCGACTCCCTCCTACCTCATGACCAAGATACGTGACTTGCCCCATGGCTATCTGGCGCTTGGTGGCCTTGAAAGTGAGGTTAGTCCTTGTCAAGGCCTGAAACATCTTATCCAGGTGAGTCAAATGCTTTCCCAGGTGGAACTGAAGACAGCTATGTCGTCTAGGTAGGCCACATAAAAGGCCTCCAGCCCACTGAGCGCATGATTGACTAATCTCTGGAAGGTGACAGGTGCATTTTTCAACCCAAAAGGCATGACTCCAAACTTGTAGAGCCCCTCAGGCATTGCGAATGCAGTCTTTTCCTTGGCATGGTCTGTCAGAGCTATTTGCTAATAGCCTGAGGTAAGGTCAAAGGTGCTCACAAATTTGGTACCACCTATGGTGTCCACAAGCTCATCAGCCCGGGACAATGGGCGTGCATCAGTTTTGGTGACGGCAATGACTCCTCTGTAGTCCAGACACAACCGCCAATCCTTGGTACGTGCCTGGGAACTTGCCTTGGGGACAAGCACCACCGGACTGGACCAGGGACGGGTTGAGGATTCAATAACACCCAGATCCAACATCTTGGAGACCTCAGCCTGAATGTGGTTCTTAACTGTGTCTGACATCCTGTAGCATCTGCTTTTGACCGGTACACTGTCACCAGTGTCAATTTCGTGCCTGCACCACAGAGTGAGGCCTGGTGTCAGTGAGAACAGAGGGGCATTCTGCAGGAGCAAAGCCCTGGAGGCCCTCTGCTGCTCTGATGTCAGATCTGGAGAGAGATGCACTCCCTCTAGTGAGCCATCCTGAGGGTTGCTATGCAGAAAATCAGGAAGGGGCTCACTCTCATCCTCGTCTTGCTCTGAAGCTAGCAAGAGGCATGAGACTTCAGCTTGCCAATGGAAAGTCTTGAGCCTGTTGACGTGGAATACCTGAGGGGCTACCTGTTAGGCAGAAACCTGTGCAGTTCCCTTAGGGAACACTGCAAACGATTTAGGACTACAGGTGTTAGCAGTAAACCCACTTGGTAGCAGTCTGTACCACCCAGATTTACCTGGTAGCTGTGGCTGAGCAGTCAGACTTCCCTCAAGAAGAGTTAGGCAGTATGCAAAGTATACACAATAGCCACTCAGACACACCAATACAAGCAAACAGTAACCAGAGCTTTGGTATCAAAGTATATCATTATATATTTAAAAACACACTGTTTGAAACACTCCAGCACTCTTGTTGTAAAATATTCTAAACACAGTTACTATTGTAATATATACACTCCTTTTTCCTTATCAGATAAGTCTTAGTAAAACACCACTTATTTTCATACAGAGGTTAGCGCTTGACTAGATGGCACTCTAATAAGTTTGTGAAAAAGGAAGGGGAAAAGACAGATATGGAAAGGTACACCACTCTAAGATTCAGGAACACTGTTAGCAAGGCAGAAGAGCAAAAGTCACTGGTGAGCCAAAGTCCAAAGGCTGGGCCCACTCTTAGAGAGAGCAGAGCACAAATGCGCCCAAGATCACACAGTTACACTAGTCTTAGAAAGTCTTGCAGAGAGTTCAAAAAGAGTTTAGAGAGGCCCAGGAAAGTTTAGCCAGGGTGTCCCAGGCCAACCAAGGTTTGAAAGCCGGGGGCTAAATCTACACCGTACAGTCGATGGCAAAGGAAGCCAGTTGGGACACGGTACCTTAAGTGGGAAGGATCCTCCAGCGGTGGCAGTTGTTCCTGGCAGTGGGTACAAGTCACGTCGTCGTCCAGGGGAAGAGAAGATCTCGAATTGGAGGAAAGATGAAGGTCATTGCTCTGCCAGGGAAGAAACCAGCCGCGGAGTTTTCCGGTTTAAGGTGGTACCTTTTTTTCGCGGTCGTGGTAAAATGTGGTATCCCGGTTGCCGGGGTGCTTGGCACAGGCAAGGCGGCCACGAGGTACGTCGGGAAGGCGAAAAGACGGTGAAACTTGTTATCCCCACCAGTCAAAGGAAGAAGACTATCCGGCGGGAGATCTCCTCTGTCGTTGGGAAAAGTGGTGAGACGGTCCAGCAGGGATCCACCGGTGGTGTTGTCGTGGCAGGTCGGCTCAGCTTCTCCCTCGTCGGATTCTTAGGTCATGTGGCGACTTCTGAAGTTCCAGCCCCCAAAGCCCTGCTTTTATGCAGAAAACCCCCATTCACTCAGCCTAGCTGTCACTCAAACATGCTAAGTGGTGAGCCAGCCGGCTCACAACTTGGGCCAATCAGGACGGAGTGCGACTTGAGTTGCCTAGGCAACTCAGTCCAGGGTGCCTAAATCCCCCTCCACCTCTCCTAAGTACCCCAGACAGAGTGACACCACTTTGGAGGGCTTCTGTGGAGAAGCCCGCCGAAAAGTGGAACAAAGGGCTCGACTTGGGTTGGAGTCACAGAAGAGAACACAAACGCCATTTTAGAATCAAGTTTTGGCAAAAAATACCAACCGGAGAATTAATATTAATTAAATAAACACGGCGGTATGTTCGAGGCTACCGTAAATAATTAAATAAAGATAGTAGCCTAAAACAATGGGAAATCCCTCAGGAAAATATTTGCGGTTGAATATAAAAAGTAGTATCCACTGCCACCAGGCAAAACTCGATCAGGGGGGACGGAGACGTGCCCCCTCGACTAACAGACCCTGGGGCAATTGAATTGCCCCAGCCAGTACGTCCACAATATGATGGTTTGTACTGGTTCTGTTCAGAATTTAAGACTAGTAAAGTCAATGGTGACTTTACATGCCCTGGGAGACAGTAGTCAGTCCCAGGGTATGGAGTCTATACTGGGGGGTCACTATGACACACCTGTGTTACTGCACTGAGCCTGCTGTGTAACACACATCACAAAAACAAATGAAGCCCTATGGGGTAAAAGACCCCATAGCCCATTAAACACATCTAGATTGAAAGAAACACACTCAAATCATGCCCAAGAGTGAGGGTAAAAGAGTCTCACTCTTGGCAGGAGAAATAAATAAACCCCAAAAATCCAGCAAAGCTGCTGGGGGACTCACTAGGTTAGGAAATTCAGCCTAAACAGAGAATTCTCCCTAACACTACACCCTGACTCTCATGTCAATCAGATAATTGACTTCGCCCATTTTGGAGATTATCCTGAAGGGTCCAGTCCACTTATCTGCCAAAGCTCGAGGTTTGGTTATCTCCATCACAAGGATCTCTATTCCTGGAGTCCAATTCACTTACGAGGCTTTAAGGTTGTGCCAGTATTTGTTCAATTCCTGACTTGCTTTAAGGTTCGCTTTCGCTTGGCCCATTATATGTGTCATACTCCGCCTGAGGCCTAACACATAGTTGCCCACTTGCTTGACAGGACCAGGAGGGCTGACTTCTAGACCTTCTCAGATCAAGGCAAGGGGCCCCCTCAGTGATGTCCAAAGAGTAACTCAAAGGTACTGAAAACAATACCCTCTCGAGGTACCTCTCTTTAAGCGAACAGCAGGCATGGCAGGATGAGATCCCATTTCCTCCTTAGGGGCTCTCCCAAAGCACCTAGAATGCCCTTGAGAGTTTTGTTAAATCTCTCAACCAGACCATTGGTCAAGGGTGGTAAGAGGTGGAGAATTTGTAGGTTACTCCGCAATCTTTTCACACCGTTTTCATGTAACTCGACATGAAGTCGTATCCTCTGTCAGAGACAACCTCCTTAGGGAATCCAACCCTGGTAAAAATGCCCAGGAGAGCCCTGGCAACCACATTGGCAGTAAAAGTCCGAAGGAGTATAGCCTCAGGGTACCTGGTGGCATGATCTACCAAGACCAGGAAGAACCAATGTCCACCTAAAGAGGGAGGCTTGAGGCGCCCGACAATGTTGATGCCCACCCTCTCAAATGGTGTGTCAACCACTGGCAAAGGCTGCAGTGGGATAATGACACTGCCTCCAGTCATGCCAGACAACTGAAAGTTGGCCGGGTCCTGCAGTGGGACTCCACTTCTACTCCTATCCGGGGGAGGTAGAAATATGCAGACAGCCTCTGCTTAGTCTTCTTTGTACCAAGATGACCCGCTAAGGGCACCTCATGCGCCAACTGTAGTAGGAATTGCCTGTAAACCTGGGGTACCACCAACCTCTTGAGGGCACAAGGTTCAGGCTTAATGGATTCACTGCAAAGGAGCTCACCATCCCAATACATCCGGAAAGACCTAGGCACTTCTCCTTGTGCCTGTGCCAGGGCCTGTTTCCTCAGACCCTCAAAAGAGAGTGGCACTCTCTCTGACCCTTACAGAAGTACGCCCGGAAGGGTCCCCCTTCAGCCAGCGACATTGAAGGTCAGGGTGGTCCTCTGAGATGAGCACCTCTCCCGCAGGAGGGTCTTCTGGCTCTTCTCCCTCCAGAGTCGAGTCTTGGGTGGGTGCTGCTGAAGCAGCGGGAAGAGAAGGAGCCCCCTTCACAGAGGTGGCCTTCTTGCTCTTCCATCTTCTTGCCTTGGGTTTCCTTGTTAGCTTGGGTGCCAGACTTTCAGCTGGACCCAATGTGACCTGTGATCGGGTGACTGCCGCAGCAGTCATGGGTAGACCATCCACGATCATCCCCAATTCCACCAAATCATTGCCTAACAAAATGTTAGCAGGTACTTTGTCCTGAACAAGGACAGGGAGCTTTGGTGTCTTGTCTCCAATCGTAATGTTGACTAAGGCCACATGCAATAATTTGGGAGGCCCACCAGCTAATATGGTAGTTCGCAGAGGAGCACCTACGTAGTCCTCTGGTTTGAGCATGGTCCTGTCCACCACCGTCATGCTTGCCCCAGTGTCTTTCATGCTAGTAGAAGGCTGGCCATTCAAGAGGACACGTCTAAAAAACCTACAGGTGTTCTGTGGGATTGTCGCCAGTACTTCTGTGTACTGGCCCAGGCCACAAGGGACACAAGGGAAATCTCTACAGGAGCACCACCGAATGTGATTCCTGTAGAGGAGGGGAGGACAGTGGCCTCTACCTCAGATATGGGGAAGGGTAGGTCAGGCTGACTGCCTGGACTCCAAGTACCTTACCTTTACACTTGGGGTCACCCTTCTTGTGATCCAGAGCCCCACAGTCCCAACAAGTGTCAGGAACACGGGGTATGGTACTGGAGCCACTGGGAGCCTGCTTTGCAGCAGGAGGACCACTACTCTTACTCCCACTCACATAGGATTTATCCTCACTAGATTCCTGGGTCTTAGGAGAGGAATGTTTAGTCATGGCCACTTGCCCAGGATCACAGGAGCGGCACCAACAAGTGGAGGGAGCAGGTGGCATCATGGTTCACACACGTCCCTTTGGGACATTTATACAGGGGGGGCTTGGTTGGATGCAGTCCTGGCACCTTTGGCGCCAGGCTCATTTTTTAACTTAAAAAAAACATTTTCATTATGGGCAGAAGTGCGTGGAATGGAACGGAACTCTTTTATTATGGGCAGGAATACTCTCAAGAACTTCTCACTTGTGTGTAACTAGTCTGGGTGTGGCCTCCATCTGAATCTTTACGTGCGAATTCTAGGAGTGGCAGGGTGTGGCAAGCAGGACTAAGCTAAGGGGGTGTGGCCTTAAGATCTCAGCTATATAAGCCAGCCCGTCCCCCAGGCACACGCTTGGCGTTATTCTGCACCTTGCCTGGGATTCAACTTACCTGGAGAGATCCTGCCATCTACATTCTTACTTACCATCTGGAGGATCCTGCTCTCATCTGTATGCTTCTTTCTGGCACTGTGGCTGCCATGCAAACATCTCGGAGCGCAGACATCTTCTTCCTGGCACCGCGGCTCACCTGCAAACATCTCAGAGCGCAGACATCTTGCTGGCACGCAGCTCACCTGCAAACATCTCGGAGCGCAGACAGCATCATCTGGCCACTCCATCCGAACTCTCAGCACCTGCAAGAGAAAGGTTAGACACTTAACAGACATTTTGTTAAGGACGCGCTGCCATTAAACCTTGCGCCTTCCCTAAAACCATCACTCACCACATTGCTTTCGCATCCATCTTCCGCTCAGCCATGTTCCGCGCCTCCACAGCCCTAGTTAGGCTGCATTTCCCTCCATTTTGGGAGAAAACAGAGAGGAACGTTATTCAGTGAAAAAACAACAACATTGAAAGCAATACCATCAAGGCATTGAGAGAAAGCAGAAAGGGAGGAAAAGACAGGAGACATTGAGAGAAAGCAGAAAGAGGGGAAAAGACAGGAGACATTGAGAGAAAGCAGAAAGAGGAGCTTAGTCGCAGCTGGACTGGACTACTACTCAGGAATCAGTGAAGGAACTCGATTCCATTAACAAGCGCCCCTGCCAGAAGTAGCAGGATGGAGAGCTCATCTTTCACACTTACCAGGTGAGCCTTATGGGCCGGTACGTGCCCACTGAAATCGCACCTTGGGTCGAAGAGTTTGGGAGATCCCACAGTCACCTATCAGCGCATTCACGTTTTCCCATATGCACGCAGGAGCAGTGCCACCGATTGTCGCCGCTCACAGCTGATCCACGGGGGACTAAACCAGAAGGGGGTGATCTAACTCCAGGGAGGACTGCAACTCTGCCCCAACGCCTCTGCAGATATCAGGTGAGCGTAACAGAACGTGAAGCCTCAACAACTCTCTGCCTGGGCATTATGGAAACTTCTGAGACAGATCTGTTGGCCCAACTAGTAGTGGAATTATGGGCTGAAGTACACGGCTCACGACACGAGACCAGTGCATTAAGGTGGGATCTTATTGTAACTCGGGAGAGAACTCGATGATTTAGCAAGACAGGTGCTACAGGCACAAGCAGGACAGGTTCCAATGCCTGGGATAAGCCACGCTGCTCCATCACCACAATCCACACCGGTTCAAGTAGTCCTTCCAGGGGCAGCGCCCTTAGCTCCGCCCGAACGCTTCAATGACAGCCCAAACAAGTTTGCCATATTCATGAACCAATGTCGCCTACATTTCTTAAGCAGACCGGGAGCCTTTCCTAATGATCAAGCTAAAGTGGCATTTGTACTCTATCAAGGGGGTAATGTGGCGGACTGGTCAATCCCATTAGTAACCCAAGATGATCCTTTGCTTCAGAACTTTGGGGGTTTCCAACACGAGATGGAGAAGTTGGATCCTTAAGGGCGAGGACTTGAGAGGAGCTAGGACCTTCTGTTTGTAATAATACAAGTTCAATTGGGCATTGTCCTAGGCCTCTTTTCACAAAAAAACCCAGTCCTTTGTAGTTCTTTGAAGTTGTTTGCATGACATGCTCAGGGACAAGCCCTGGACAACGAGCTACTGTCACTCAGAGAGGTAAATCAAGATCTATTAACCTACATTAAAGCTTTCAACCGTCTCGTAGCTCAAACCAGCTGAAGCCAGAAGAGAAAAGGACTCCACTCTTCAATCGAGGGCTACGTGGGGAACTTAAGGATGTGTTGGCTCAAGTTGTGAACCCACCTGAGGAATGTGCAGACTACATAGACCTCACAGTGTAACTCGACCATAGGTTGCAGAATAGGAAAATGGATTGAGCTAGAACAGAAGGTAGCACAGTTTTTGTGCGACCCCGCGAGACCCACACCAAGCCACATGAACACTCGGAACCAATGCAAATTGGTGACTTACGGAGTCCTCTGACCAAGGTAGAAAGAGAAAAAAGAAGACAACAACAACTCTGTCTATATTGTTGGAAAGCATGCCATTTCCTCCGGGATTGCCTGGTGAAACCTCCCAATAAAATGGTTGGGGCAACAGATAAAAACAACGAAGAAGAAGAAGAAACACCGGACTCGGGAAACTCCAATGCCCGGCAAGTGTAGGGTCCACTTGTCGAGCGAGAAAAAGGAATGCATACAGACCTTACATCTAGACCTTTCAGTACTTTTGTTAAATCACAAGCAGCCATCAAAGATACATGCCTTGGAGGCATACATTGACAGTGGGGCAGTAGGAAACTACATTGACTAAGATCTGGCAACACGAATAAGCCTTCCTCTTCAACAAAAGCAGAAATCGGAACATGTCACTGCAGTGGATGGATCTCACTTATCATCCGGCCCGGTGACACAATGTACAGAGAAAGTCAAGCTTCTGCAGGATGGGCATTGAGAAGACATCACCTTTGATCTCATTGGTGCTCCTCAGTTCCAGATGATATTGGGAATGCACTGGCAAGAGACCCATAATCCTAAAATCGACTGGTGAAAATGAGTTCAAACCTTTTCTCAAGACTGTGCCGACACCTGTTACAACAAAGACATCATTAACCAAAAACCCTAGAAAAGTATCGTGTTGGGCCTAACTGGTACCTTACCACCTGAATATCACTGTTAGCAGGATGTCTTCCAAAAAGAATAGCCAACGTTTTGCCCCTGCATAGAATCTATGATTGCCAAATAGACCTTGTGCCCGGATCCCAAAATCCCTGAAGCTGGATTTATGCCCTAACGTAGCATGAAAACCAACATCTTAAAACTTACCTGGATCAGTATCTGGCAAATGGTTTTATCCGCCCATCCAAGTCTCCTGCCTCCTCGCCCCTCTTCTTCGTGCCTAAGGAGTAGGGGGACTTGAGGACCTGTATTGATTATAGAGCAATCAACCAGATTACCGTAAAAAAAACGATACCCTTTGCCACTTATAACCGAGCTCCTGGATCAAGTGAAACACGCTCAGATTTACACCAAGTTGTGTTTGCGAGGGGCCTACCACCTTGTAAGAGTAAAAAAAGGAGAAGAATGGAAGACGGCTTTTTGCACGAAGTATGGCCTTTTGAGTTATGTAACGCCCCTGCAGCATTTCAATTGTTTATGAATGACGTACTCCATGAGTTGTTGGACATTCGCGCACTTGTCCACATAGATGACATTCTCATCAACTCCAATTCCAAGGAAGAACATGTCGGTCATGTTCGAGCAGTTTTGGAAAAACTTCGACAACACCGATAATATGCCAAGCTGGAAAAATGTTTCTTCCATGTGTCCGAAGTCGAATTTCTTGGGTTCATGCTCACACCGCAGGTAGTGCATATGCACACACAGAAAGTTGACTCAATTCTCCAGTCGCCCTCAACAACCTCCACGAAGGGAGTACAAATTGTGCTCGGCTTTGCTAATTTCTAACGTCGATTCCTTCGTGGGTTCTCTCAAATTGTTCACCCAATCACTTCTTTGCTGAGGAAGAACAAAAAATTCCATTGGTCCACATAAACTGAAGAAGCCTTTCAGAAGCTGAAACTAGCATTTACCACAGCACCGGGTCTTCAACATCCCCGTCCAGTCCTACCATACATAGTGGAAACAGATGCTTCAAACATAACCATGGGAGCGGTGTTAGCCCAAAGAGACCCGGAAACTGGACAGTTACATCCTGTCGCATTCTGGTCCCACAAATTCTCTGCCCCCGAACTGAACTATGCAATCACAGATAAGGAACTACTGGCAATCAAGGCTGCATTTAAGACATGGAGACGTTATCATCTTCTGGCACGACACACGGTCACCGTCATGACAGATAATCATAACTTACAGTATTTAAAGACTGCCAAAGCGCATTCCTCACACCAACTTCGTGGATGATCTTTTTTGGAGAATACGACTTCATTATTAGCTACATATCTGGATTGCGGAATGTAAAAGCAGACGCATTATCACGCATGAGTGAGGAAAACAAAGCCTTTATAGTATCCGATCCTGTGGCCATCATTCCTGAAGAAAGAATTCAAGCCACGATTGCTGCTAACCCGTGTTTAGATGACTTAAAAACCAGGTTACAGTCCCACATGAATCAGGTAAAACAATAGGAATGGCTTTTAAAGGGAGAACGGTACACCATCGAAAACAACCTACCATACTTTCAAGGACGGTTATATATCCAGGACCTGAAACTGCTAACTCAAATCATCACAAACTACCATGATTCATTAGTAGAAGGACATCCTAGAATAGCCAAGACACAGGCTAAGGTAAAACAAACTATTGGTGGCCCACTTGGAGGAAAGACATTGCCCGATTTGTTACAACCTGGTGTCTGTGCACAGCACAAATCTCGTAAGCAAAACCCTTCTGGGTTACTAGGTCCTTTAATGGTTCCACCAGCACCTTGGCATCCACTATCAATGGACTTTATCACAGATCTTCCTCTCTGCAATGGTTAAAACACCATCTTAGTCATTGTGTATTTGTTCTCCAAAATGGCCCATTTCATCCCTCTGAAAGGACTTCCAACTGCATTGACTCTCGCCACTGTGTTCTTGGAACATATTGTCCGGTTACATGGATTTACATCAAATTGATAATGGATCGTGGAACTAAATTTGTTTCCGCCTTTTGGAGAAGGTGTTGTGCAATTGCCAAAATTGACCTCCGGTTGTCCACTAGCCACCACCCTCAAACTGATGGATAAACCAAAGAAACCAATCAGACGCTAGAACAGTATTTAAGATGTATGCTTCAACACTCGGAAGACTCATGGAAAAACATACTTTGGATGCCGAGTATGCATATAACAATTCGGTTCACACAAGCACTGGACAAACGCCATTCTATACACTACACGGAAGACACCCATGGACATCAGCGTTTGATCCACCTGATAATTTGGAAATGCCAGCAATAAAAACCTTGCATAAATCCATCACTCAAGTTCTTGAGGAGGCAACAGAGCACTTGAACAGGGCCAAAGAAAGACATAAACTGTTTGCTGACCGGCACTGAAAAGAAGCTCCCGATTACCAGATTGGGGATAAGGTGTGGTTAGCGTCTAGACACATACCTTTGAAAGGACCACGGGCCTTCTGCCCCAGATATATGGGCACCTATACTATCAGGGCAATAATCAACCCTGCCGCCATGAAGTTGGAGTTACCATTGCACATGAAAATTCACCTGGTATTTCATGTCTTTCTTCTTAAGCCCATGAAACCAAATACACGGATTGATTCCCCACCAGAGCCCGAATTACTAAATTGGGAACCTGAATATGAAGTTAAATCTATCTTGGATTCCAAGGTGGTTTGGTCCAAACTGTACAACCTAATAGACAGGAAAGGATACGCACCTCAAGACCGAACCTGGGAACCTAGCGAATATGTTCATGCCTCTCGATTGGTTAGACAATTCCATCGTAATAACCCCACCAAACCAGGGCCAGGAGGAGGATCACCCTTGGGAGGGGCTTTGAGGCGGAGTGATTTCATGGCCACTTGTCCAGGATCACAGGAGCAGCACCATCAAGTGGAGGGAGCAGGGGGCATCATGGTTCACACACGTCCCTTTGGGACATTTATACATGGGGGGCCTGGTTGGATGCAGTCCTGGAGCCTTTGGCGCCAGGCTCATGGAAGAACTTAAAGAAGACATTTTCATTATGGGCAGAAGTGCTTGGAATGGAACAGAACTCTTTTATTATGGGCAGGAATACTCTCAAGAACTTCTCACTTGTGTGTATCTAGTCCGGGTGTGGCCTCCATCTGCATCTGCACGTGCAACTTCTAGGAGTGGCAGGATGTGGCAAGCAGGACTAAGCTAAGGGGGTGTGGCCTTAAGAGCTCAGCTATAAAGGCCAGCCCAACACCAAGGCACGTGCTTAGCGTTATTCTGCACCTCTGTGCAGTGTAACGCTCACCGTCGCCTGGGATTCAACTTACCTGGAGAGATCCTACCATCTACATTAATACTTACCATCCGGAGGATCCTGCTCTCACCTGCATGCTTCATTCTGGCACTGCGGCTCCCCTGCAAACATCTCGGAGCACAGACATCTTCTTCCTGGCACTGCGGATCACCTGCAAACATCTCGGAGCGCAGTCATCTCCTTTCTGGCACGCGACTCACCTGCGAACATCTGAGAGTGCAGGCATCGTCTTCCTGGCAACGCGGCTCACCTTAAACATCTCAGAACGCAGACAGCATCATCTGGGCACCGCGGCACGACGCACTCCATCCGAACTTGCAGCACCTGCAAGAGAAAGACAAAAGACAAAGTTAGACACTTAAGAGACGTTTTGTTAAGGGTGCACTGCCATTAAACCTTGCGCCTTCCCTAAAACCATCACTTACCTGTTGCCGGACATTGCGGTCGCATCCATCTTCCACTCAGCCGCGTTCCGCGCCTCCACAGCCATAGTTAGGTCGCATTTCCATCTATTTGGGAGAAAACAGAGAGGAACGTTATTCAGTGGATAAACAACAACATTGAGAGCAATACCATCAAGGCATTGAGAGAAAGCTGAAAGAGGGGAAAGGATAAGAGACATTGAGAGAAAGCAGAAAGAGGGGAAAAGACAAGAGACATTGAGAGAAAGCAGAAAGAGGAGCTTAGTCGCAGCTGGACTGGACTACTACTCAGCAATCAGTGAAGAAAATTGATTACATTAACAAGCGCCCCTGCCAGAAGTAGCAGGGTGGAGAGCTCATTATTCACACTTACCAGGTGAGGCTTATGGGCCGGTACATGCCAACTGAAATCGCACCTAGGGCCGAAGGGTTTGGGAGATACCAGAGTCACCTATCAGTGCATTCACGTTTTCCCATAACCACGCAGGAGCAGTGCCATCTATTGTTGCCACCTACAGCTAATCCACAGGGGACGAAACCAGAAAGGGGTGACCTAACTCCAGGGAGAGCTGCAACTGTGCCCTAGCGCCGCCGCAGAGATCAAGTGAGTGTAACAGGTTTTGGTTTACCTGACTTTGATTAATTCTGGGAATCCTCAGCCTTCAGAGAAGTCCTCTTTTCTTTGTCCTTGTCCTTCCCACTGGGTTCCTTAGGGGACTCCCAATGGGAGACCCACTTGTCAGCCAGCCTAGCCACCTTAAACAGATCCAAAATGTTCTGGTCAGCAACATACTGACACAGCTCTGGTGAACAGGCATCCGAAAAATGCTTAAAAAACAGTGGTGCAATTCAACAAAAGTTTTCACTTTGTAACCATCAATCCACCTCATCATGTTCATGTGCGCAGCACTCACCCAGTCAATCCAAGACATATTCTCTCATTTCTTAAATTCCCTTAACCTTTTAAGGGATTGGGTAGGTGACTTGCCAAACTTGGCAATCAAAGCAGATTGCATACACTCATACTGACCCCTTTCTTCCACACTCAGTTTCAGAATACGGTCATACCCAGTCTGTGGCACTATGCTTAACAAACACTTAGCATAATCGCTTTTATCAACATCATGGAATTCACAAGCCATTTCAAACGCTTCAATCCATTGGAGGATATCAGAACCTTCCGGGAGCTGTGCATCGACCGGACGACTCGATGCCCCTCGATGCTTCCATCTCGGAGTCCTTTGTTTGTGTCTGGCTTTTCCCAGTCCCACCCTCCCCTCTTGCAATTGGTTGGAAAAGTCAGGTGTGTTTGTGCTTTTCTCCTGCAGTCATTTTCCACTTGCTTTGTGGACTGCTATGAGGAAGGCTGTGGCAGGGGAACCAGTCTGGAAGCAGCCTTAGGGGCTGATTGATGCTGAGTAAGTAGTTTCACAATTATTGCAATCCGTTTTTTGCCTGCTTTATGTACTCTATTGGAGTGGTGTGAGTGTTTTTTTTAATCGTTTTGGGTGAGCACTGTGTGCTAATCTGTTGGATTTGACTAGTGTTTTTGTGGACTTTGACCCTGTTTTTTCTGTGCTGGTCTGCATCCAGAGGGTGCAGTCCGTGGGTTGTAGTCCTTTGTTTGTGTCTGGCCTTTAAGTCTCTCTCCCCTCTTGCAATTGGTTTGAAAAGTCAGGTCTGTTTGTGCTTTGGCTCCAGCAGCCATTGTCCACTTGCTTTGAGGACTGCCATGAGGAAGGATGTGGCAGGGGACAGTCTGAAAGCAGCTTTAGGGGCTGGATGATGCTGAGTGAGTAGTTTCAGAATTATTGTAATCCATTTTTGGCCTGGTTTATGTACTCTATTAGAGTGGTGTGAGTGTTTTTTTAATCGTTTTTGGTGAGCATTGTGTGCTAATCTGGTGGGTTTGACTAGTGTTTTTGTGGACTTTGACCCTGTTTTTTCTGTGCTGGCTTGCATCCAGAGGGTGCATTCCGTCGGTTGTAGTCCTTTGTTTGTGTCTGGCCTTCTCCCAGTCCCACCATCCCCTCTTGCGATTGGTTAGAAAAGTCAGGTGTGTTTGGGCTTTGGCTCCAGCAGCCATTTTCCACTTGCTTTGTGGACTGCCATGAGGGAGGATGTGGCAGGGGAACCAGTTGGCAGATGGAACGGAAGTAGTGGATGGAACGGAAATGACGAACAAATAGATAGAACAAATGAAAAGGATGAGTTGTTTTAATGAATGGAACAGATGGAATTGAATTGAATGGATGGAACGGATGCAGCGGATGAAACGGACACAGTAGACTGAACCGATGAAGTGGATGAAACAAATGGAGTGTTGAAACAGATGGAATAGATGGAACAGGTAGAGTGGATGGAACAGGTAGAGTGGATGGAACAGGTAGAGTGGATGGAACGGATGGAGTGGATGGAACGGATGGAGTGGATAGAACGGATGGAACGGATGGAGTGGATGGAATGGATGGAGTGGATGGAGCGGATGGAGTGGGTGGAACACACAGAGCTGATCGAATGAATAAGGAAGGATGAAACGGATTGAACAATATATTCCATTGCTTGTAATGTAGTTATCTAGTACACAACTAAACCTCAATTTAACAAAGTGGAGATATTTTGTAAGTGACAAGGTTGTACAGTGATTCTTAAAACAATAAGCATCCCACCCCTATCACCAGTGTAAAGGCTAGAGGGTGGTATCTGTACTCCTGCTCTCTATATGGCAGAGTCGAAGCACAGAGCACCCCAGCCAAGATTCTCTATGGGGTAAAACGTGGGCGAGCAATCAAGGCTTAGCTCTCAGGAGGTGATCCAGGCTGGTTCTTAAGTACAGTGTAGTGCCCAAGCACCTACACAGGAATTTCCACACACTATGTTAGTGATAACACAGTCTTTATATAAATCAGGTTCAACGTTATATACACAATCACACTAACACAGGTTGTACTCTGGCAATACTATAATTGCAAATATATACAAGTCTACGTGCTAACACTCTTAACTATCGATTCCTTTGAAATGCATCCACGGCTTACAGCCCAAATAACATACGAATCAGATGATAAGATGAATCAATGATAGATCACAGAAAGAAAGCAAGTTAAATCGAGCAATGGCAGAATACTGGTCTGCTATCACCTGACAAAGTTCTGTGTGAGGATCCCCCACCTGGGAAAACTGTAAATAAAGCGTATTGACAAGCCCAGTCCAGTTATGCTCTATATAGTCTTGATTCCTTCTAAAGGTTCTACAACCCCAAGGTTACTGGTTTCATAGAGTTCTTCGAGAAGTCATCGATGGTCCCTTCTTGAGTGAACTCCCTTTAAGGCAGGAGCCATAGGTCGTCGAGATTCCAAGTGAAGAAAAGATGAATGCTGTTGTCGGGAAGCAGCTTCGATCCTTGCAGTGCTCATTGACGAAAGCTTGTGAAGATGAGGCGTGCTGTATACCTCGATGATGATAGGCCGTTGCCGCAAAAAGTCAATGAAGAACTTTGACCCAGCAATGGCGTCAGGTCATCAGCGTCTGGCGTCGGTGATCGGGATGTGACCACGGCTGGCTCTCGGTACTTCATCGAGCGTCTTTGATGACTTTGTGTGGCGGGAAAACCACCAGTGGATACTCCCCGGTCGTCGACTACCTTGACTTTCTCCAGCCGGACAAAGTGGTCGACAATGATGAGCAAGGGAGTACTTGCATCAAATGTCCTAGGCAAAAGGTGGAGCGTTGCAGCCCCGGCCGTTGAGCAGCACAACGTCAAGTTGTCCCCGCGTCTGGGCAACACACTTCGACAGGCTTCTATCAGCTATAGCAAACCTGCTAACCCTGGTTAAAGACAATGGATGGATGTCCAGGTGCTTCACTTTGGGTTCCGCAGCCGTGCCCTTCTCCGGTCGGCAGCCTTTCGAGGGTCTGGCTTCCAGGGAGCTTTGGCAAAGATCAGCTGGTGCACAATGGTCCCCCATAACTCGGGAAGAGGTCTCCTAGCCAGGTCCTCTCTTGGATCAGTTTCTTGAAGGCACAGAAGCTTTCAGATTACGTTGAAGGGAAAAGCGGTTCACCTTCTTCTTCCGACTTGGCTCTGAGAGTAAGCATCAAGTATCGACTTCAGCTTCTGAATGATTTCCATCAGTAAGAGGTCCCCAGATATACTGTTTGGTCTCTCATTCACTCTGCTGGGTCACAGTCCGGCAACAATCATTCAGAAGGGCATGCAGGCAGGCCGCCAATCAGGCTCACAGTGCAGTCAGGCCACTCTTCTCCATCCAGACACTCACTAGACGGAATGTGGATTCGGACAAGTACCTAGACATTCAGCTATACATGTGCTATAGAGTGGCTGTCGAAGTGTGTTGCCCAGACGCGGGGACATTACTATAGAGTGCTGGAGGGGTTGCTTAGCTTCCCCTGAGTCAAAACACTCATGTAACAGTAAAATGTTACCTTTTCCTATTTTAAATGGCTGGTGGCAATGGTTTAGATCAACTACCGTGATTATTCATGACCGCTAACAATGGTAGCTCAAAATCTGGGGTACCCATGTTTTTCAATATGGCGCCCCGAACGTATCTGGAAAACAGACTCCAGTTTTCACCATTTCTTTTAGGAAATGCCCTTCTTGTTTTTGTCTCTGCACGCCAAACCAGGTTTGGTCCCTTTGTTCGAGCCCTTTGGTGGGCTTCTGTGCTGAAGCCCTCTTCTGGTGCCAGCCTGTCTGGCGTGGACAGGATGTGAGGGAGGTGCCCAAAACTCCCTGTGCTTAGTCTCCTAGGGGACCTGAATGCACTCTGGCATGATTTGCCGGCTGGCTGTCTGGCAAGGACAGCCACCCTGCTGGATGAGTGACAGCCAGGCTGAATGAATGGGGAGAAAACTGTTTAAAAGCAGGTCTCTGTGACTTGGAAAGCAGAGTTGACCACAGGAACGAAAGAGCCAAAGAGGAGAGGAAGGAAGGGGACTGCTGCAACACCTAGACGACCGATGAAGCCCTGCTGCAGGTTCGAATTGCCTGAAACTCTGACGACAGAGAAGCCCTTCAAGGTTAACTTCTTACCTTGAGTTTGGTGGGATCAACCAACTTGACGCCACCTGGACACCGTCCTATTCAGGTAGAATTTTCTTCAGAGTGCTGTTGAAAATCGGATAGCTGCAGGGAAGGAAACCAGGGGGACTTTAAGGCACTCACTCCTTAAACCAAAGCCTTGCTCCAGCTTTTGGCCTCTCCCCTGGGCAGTGCAGGAACCTCCCGACGTCCTCCTTCTTGTCCCCATGATTGAAGCTCAGGAACAGCGAGATCTGCTCGAACTGCCAGGAACAACTGCCTCAGCTACTGCTTTCTTCATTTAAAAGGTACTGTGCAAACGCGGTCCGGAAATCTTTTCAGCCATTGAGAAAGTGCGTGAAACTTTCCTCAACTACGAAGGCTTGTCAAATTTTTGCCTAGCCAAATCCTTTAAAAATCCGTGGCCGAGACTTAACCGTTATTTACCAGAACTGTGCTATCCTATACAAGATACTCTGAACCATTGACTTTGGCCCAGGTCTATTGAGAAGAATTGCTGGCTGTATTTTACTTGAACCCTTTGCCCTGCCTATGATTGTATTTGGCCTGTCTATTCTTGTAACCTTGTCTTTTCCTCCCTTTTCTAAGTATCTAAAGTGCCATTTTGCTCACACTTCATTTTTTAGCTAAACTTGTTTAGTTACTTACTGGTTGGATTTTTGTGGTGTATTAGTGTGTGATATTGAGCAGCTTGTGCTAGTGTAATGTTTTATAAATGATTGAGTGAATAAATTTATATTCTTTTTCTGAGAAACCTTGAGTAAGTGTTTCCTTGAATCACTGTATTGGTTGGTCCTTTGTGTAACTTGTTCTACTGCTCACTTAAACTCTTGAGATAAGTCTGGTTGCTCAGCCATCGCTACCACTTTACTGTGTAGTACAGTCTTGTACCAAAGGTGAAATTGTAGTCCTAATTACCTGTAGTGTTCCCAAAGGGTACTGCAGGTGATTCTGCATAACAGTGGCTTTGTCCATGTGGTGGCATGGTGGTGACAACAGCAATTGGGCATTGTCTGGGTGATGTGTGTCTGTGTGCATGCAGATGCTATTCGTATGGCCAATACAGGGGACATGTGTGGTGTGTCAGTGGTGTTTGTTTTCGGGTGGCAGGTCAGTACATTGTGCATGTGTGAAACGAGGTTGTTGGTGGGTGGAATGGCAGCAGGGATCAGGTTCCACAATATTGACCTAGCCATTTGCATTGGGACTACAAGGTGTGTCATGTCCCTTTGGGTTTACAGAGACTCACCGGCATCATCAGATGTCGCATCTCCCGCCTCCCTATCTCCAACTCCCTCTATGTCTCCATGTGCAGGGCGGTGCAGAACGTTCCCTCCCATGCCTGCGGTTTGATAGGGGATGGTGCTCACCCTCCTGTGGCCAGGCCCTGGCTGCGCTGTGCGGCAAGGAGGTTGCAGACACGGAGACGTAGGTCGTCCCATCTCTTCTTGCAGTCTCACATAATCCGAGGAGTTGTCCCCACTGCCGAAACCTTATGGGCAACCTCCTTCCATATGGTCTTCTTTCGTATTTGCGCTTGGCGCAGCAGATCTGTGCAAAAGACTTCATCTGCGTGCTGAACAAGGATGTCAGCCAGCATGCTGAGTTCAGGGTCACTGAACCTCGGCTTGCAGTGAAGGAGTACATGTTGCCTTACGGACATGTCCTTCGGTGTTGGTAGCTGCTCAGATTTTGACTAACACTCCTGTGCACTGAGGATTGCAATGGATTGTGTTTTTGCAATGGCCGCTGCTATATTTCCTGTTCCGGCACTATGACATTATTTCCGGTGCTGGTTATACCGGCACCGGTAATAACGGTCTCCTCTGAGCCGGATTTGGAGTCAGCATCAGCGAGGATGCAGTTATAGGGGGTTTTGGGGCCGTTATAGGCATGCTGGCGCTACCATTTATGGCATTCTGGAATGCGCATGCATGCTGACTCGGAATCTACCGTAGATTCCGGCAGCAGTGCTAAACGGACAGGGTAGCACCGGCATGCCGTTATTTTTTATTTTATACCGGAAAACTCGTAATGAGGCCCAATGGTAGATGAGAATACAAATATATAAAAGAATAAAACAGCCCCCGCTCAAATGTCTAGCTAAATTGAGGAAAAGTTAATGAGAGCAATGTGAAAATTGATCATCAGTTTACTAAAACAGGCTCAAGTTTTGCTTGAGTTGTTAACCAATGCTGTAGTTTACATATTTCTCCTTAACCATGCTCGATGTACATATTGTGACACAAAATAAACAGCATTCAAGTCAGTGGTTGATTTACAAAGAGCAAGGGCAGCCATAGTAGTGCAGATGCCAGGCACCGGATGAGATTTTTCCGTGACTATTGTGCTTTTGTAATTTGAGACACCCAAACTGAAGTTTTAAATACAGAGCCTGTGCACTAGGAGGGCCAAAAGTATCTAGATAGTTCTCATAGCCAATGGCTCACTTTACAAAACAAATAATCCATCCCATAGGCTAGAGGGACACATTAACATTCCATTAATGTATACATTATGATATACACAAGCAGGCTTCCTCAAAAAAGCAGAAATAAAATAAATAAAAATACACAGAACCTTTATTAAATAATCAAAGTAAATTAATCATTAATATAAAATTATAAAATATACATAAACATGTAAATATCATACATTAGAATTAAATATCAAATTACAAACTACACATAATCATTGCAAACAATGAACATAATATACAAATAAAACAAAATGTAGTAAATAAGACAAAATGTAAATACTAAAAAAAGCAGCACATTTGTAATACATGTTCAAAACATAAATAAATAAAAACAGTTTAACATTTTTTTTTCTCCAAAATTAGTTTTGTCAAACATTTTGAGTACAAGAGTGGTCACATATGTATGTAACACATCTAGCACATTTAGCTTGAGTACACTCATGACTAGTTAAACATAAAACAATGGATTTGGGTATAACCCCCCTCCCCCCACTCCTCACCCCCTCCTAGGGAAACACGATTGAGCACAAGCACAAGTTTGCGGTTCCATGGTCTTAGAGATCTTGGTAGGGCCTGGCATTTGATGTAACCTCTGGACTTTTATATGCCTCAAGGAAGGGTGACCATTCCAGTTCTCTACTCTGGGACTGTCCATGAATGGCCCGTGTAATATTCTCCATTTCATAAAGTTCTAAGACTTTCCGGGACCATGTATGTTCGCTGGGGAGGCTTTTAGCTTTCCAACTTATTGTGATACAGACCCTGGCTGCAAGCAGTAGGAACCGGGTCATGTGGGGGACTTTCATCAGCCGACCCTCTACCTTTTCGAGTCCAAACAGTACCAGCCTTGGGTCGAGGACCCTGGCAATTCCCTCTATGCTTTTGATCAAAGCCAGCACCTCGCTCCAGAATGTCTGTGCCTTTGGGCAGGACCACCACATATGCCAATAGTCTGCATTGTTCCCGCATTCCCTCCAGCAATGGGGGCTGGTCTTCTCAAACATTTTGGAGAGCCTTAGTGGGCCGTACTGCCACCTATGGAGCAGCTTGATGCCATGTAGTTTGTATTGACCCGAGATTGATGTTTTTTGTGCTGTTGTGCACATTCTGGTCCGGTGCTGATCTGACATTAATGGACCCAGGTCTCTAACCCATCTTTTTTTGAGGCTCTCAAGATTGTTTTGCTTCTCTGCTATCAGTGAACCATAGTGGCGCGAGGTGAGGCCTCTACTCGATTGAGTCTTGTTGAGTATACGTTCAAAGGCAGTGAAGTCTCTCTGAAGTTTGTCCTTCCATGCTGGCCCAGTGAGCACCCCCTTTATTTGCAAGAACATGAACGCTCCCAGAGGACTCTGCTGCAGCCCAGCCTCCAATTCTTTGATCGTTATACATCCTTCTTTCTTTATGATTTACCCCACTCTTTCCAGGCCCCCCTCGTACCATTCCTGATATCGGATCAGGTCTTGAATCTTGTCTCTGACCGGTGGGCCCAAATGCAGCTCAATGGGGAGGGCCACATTGTAAAGTCTCTCATTTCCCTCTTTTTCCACCAGATCTTCATGAGGGGGCCCATTGCCATGTGGTTCAGTACGCTCTTAGGGAATGTTTTTTCTGGGGCCCATAACCATTCACCAAGTGACACTGGCCTGAGTCTATAGTTTTCAATGGCCACCGATTGCTTCTGTTTATCCCCTCTAAGATGTGGTATGAGTATGAGGGCCCAGTATTGTAAGTGTAAGGGTCTGGTACCCCAAGTACTTCTTTTTCCTTTGGCTGGATTAGGGTGTCATAGGCAATGTGTTGCCTTTTCCCCTGATAGAGGAATTTCATAAACATGCCTCGCAGTTCAGTGAAGTGTGTTGCAGGGACGGCGACTAGTAGCATGTGATAATAGTATAGGATTCTGGGTAATATCACAATTTTTATGGCATTCAAGCAACCTAGCCAGGATGCCGTGAGCTTGCCCCATCTTTCGAATTCCTTCCTTAGATCACTTAACAGCGGGGGCAAGTTTGCTTTGTAAAGATCCTCGAGGTTCTTGGTTATTTTTATCCCTAGGTATGTCAGGACCTTTTTTGTTGTGGGTATAGCCCCTGCTAGCGTGTCTTCTCCTCTGGGGTCCAACAGTGCTTTATATGTGAAGTGGGATGATTTATCTTCATTGACTTTAAGACCTGCCCATTTGCCAAATTCGATCATTAGCCGTATCAGACACGGTATTGATGTGCTGGGGTCTGCAAGGAAGAGCATGATGTTGTTGGCGATCATGGCTAGTTTATGTTCTGCGTCACCGATTGTAATCCCCTTGATGGACTGATAATTTCTTATCATGTTGGGCAGAGGCTCGATTGACAGGGCATTGAGAAGTGGGTACAGGGGGCAAGCTTGCCTGGTTCCTCTGGTCAGGCTAAATTCCCTTGTAGTTTGTTGTTCACAGCCACTCTGCCCTTAGGGTTGTCGTACATTGCCTGTATCCCTCTAATGAATCCCTTACCAAACCCCATGTTTTTGAGGGTAGCCCAAACGGAAGGGCCACTCCACCTGGTCAAAGGCCTTTTCCGAGTCTACAATCAAAAGTGCATGATCCCCCGTTGTTCTTTTGGAGCGATCCATGATGTCTAGGGTCTTTATCATGGCATCTAACCCTTGCCTCCCTTTAAAAAAAACCACCTGGTCTGGGTGGATCAGGCGTGGCATCAGGTCCTCCATTCGAGTGGCCATGACTCTCGTGTAAATCTTGGCGTCCGAGTTCAGAAGTGAAATTAGCTGGTAAGATTTGCATATGGGTGGATCTCTCCGCTTTTGGGAGCACTTCTATGTGCGCTACTGAGAAGGAGGGTGGGGCCTGACCATAGTCACATATATGGTTGAACAGCTTAGCAAAATGGGGAGATGGTGTCTTTGTGAAATGTTTGTAGAAGGCCATTGTGTACCCATCCTCAGCTGGGGCCCCTCCGGGTGGGAGGTGCTTAATTGCCGCTTCAAGCTCTTGGGGAATAATTGAAGATTCAAGGAGGTTATGTTCCGCAGTTGTGAGGTGTGTTAGCCCGACTTTGTGTATGTATTCCCCCATCCCGGCTCCCTCCCTGTCTCCCTCTGAAGTAGACAGATTTGCGTATTAGTCAGCAAATTGATCGCCTATACATTCTGGGGAGTGCACAAAACCACCCCCTTCTGTTTTGATCTTGTCTACCCACCTCTCTGTTCTTTGGGCTCTTAGTCTATTCGCTAGCATCTTATCAGCCGTGTCCCCCTTTTCATAGAATTTCTGCTTTAGGAGCAACAGCTTTCTCAGAACATCACCTTTGCCTAATGCTTTTAGTTCTTTCCTTTTCTCAGCGAGTGTTTCTAGATGTTCCCCTTTAAATGAGCCCAGCGCATGTAGCTTCTCCTCCAGGCAAGTGATGTCTTTCCTAACCTTTTCTTCTTATAATTTCCTTTCCCCTTTCCGCAGGGCCCCTTGTTTCATCAGATGCACCCTCCAGACTGCTTTTCCAGCTTCCCAAACTGTTGTGATCCCCGCTTCTTCCTCCCCATTCATCTGGAAATATTCCTAAATTGCCTCATCCAATTCCTGAGAGTAGAGCTTATCCTTTAGAAGGAATTCATTACAGCGCCATTTGGTTTCCTGTCTACTGAGTCCCTCCATTTCTAATGTTGCTGTGACCATTTTGTGGTCTGACCACCCAATGGGGCAAATCTCACTGGTTTTGATCGACAATGCAGTCCCTCTGGCCACTAGCAGATAGTCGGTTCTGGTGAACGTCCCGTGGACCGCTGATCAAAACATAAACCCTTTTGCAGCTGAATTTATTGTCCTCCAGACATCCACCAGGCCCACATCCACTAGGCTATTCTGGAATTCACCCGCGTCCTCCTTAGGGGTAGGCTAGTAATCAGTCCCCCCTACTATTATACAGCCCCTTGCGGATCCCACTATTGTTGCAAGAGCTTCCCTATTTAATTTCCCCTGGCCTTGGTTGGGCGTGTAAACGTAATGGGGGTCCTTTCCCACTTCCCTCTCAACAGCAAGCATCTCCCTTCCATCAGAGATTGCACGTCTGGATTTTCTAATTTGAATATCTTGTGGGGGATCATACCTACCCCCCCCCTCTTATGAACCGGCCGAGGCCCAGTATATTTGGCCCAGCCGTCTCCCTCTCAAGGATTTTTCTTCCCCCTCTTTTAGTCTTGTTTCTTGAACAAAGAAGAGATCTAGGCCCGTTCTGTCGAATTCTCGCACCAATAGGGATCGTTTAGTGGGTGAGTTGAGCCCTTTGCCTTTGAGGGTGCCTTTTTCAGAGTTCCCACCTCTGGCCTAAGGTTGTTAAGCAGTGTTATTTTCATGTTGGGTTCCACCTTGGCCGTCTTCCCTCCCCAAGCTTCTTTGTTCAGCAAACCATGTTGTGCCTCGAGATACCGCCTTTAGATTATCCCATTGTGTGTCTCCCTCCCCCCCCGTGCCCCATGAACAAGTAACCAACTCAATCCCACTAAATAAACTGTGGGCAAAAAACTACCCAATGATTGAGCCGCGGTCATTATATCTGACCTAGGTTCACTGGTTTGGGACGGCCTGCTAAAGTTGAGGGCCTCTAGGTTAGGTCCCTAAACCCAGCTGTTGGTTTGCTTTGTGATTCCTTTTCCTTCAATGTGAGTATGTGTGATCGGTTCTAAGCATATTTTAGGCTTGTTTGTAGCATCACAGAGGTTTCGCCGGTGACCTTGGGCTCATTTTAGCGTACTTCCTCCCCACCTTGGATCTTTTACGCCATTGATGTTACTTGTCAGTGTCTTGCGTTTACGGGGCATGATCCTGGCTGGGCCCTGTTGGGCTCCTATCAGTTTGATCTGCTAAGTAATGAAGTACCTGCTTTGCCTCCTCTCGGGTGATTATCCGGTATTCTTCCCCTTTCCACTTGAAGGTGAGGTCAAATGGATAGCCCCAACGGTATCTCACAGATTTTTCTGTTAGCCATGTGGTGAGGGCCTGCATCTTCTCCTTCTGTTTAGCGTAAAGTTTGATAAGTCCTGAAATATCTTAACTTTTGCACCTTGAAACAGAATGTCTTGTGACTGTTTTGCCTTGAGGGGGATTTCCGTTTTGTCTTTGTAACTTAAGATCTTGGCCCTGCTGCAAAAGCTCAGCCCCCTCTATGGGCCCTTTCATTGCGGACATTCTTGCCTCCTTCTGATATAAATAGCTGATTTCTCATTTCCTGAATTTTCTTCTCCACCCCGGCCTGCGTCTCCCCGTCTGCCTCTGGCATGCCGATTATTCTCAGGTTGGACCTCCTTTCCCTGTTTTCCATGTCATCCATTTTAAGGGTGAGTTCTTCTTTCAACTCTATTTCTGTCATGTGTGCATTCAGCTTCATTTCCATTAAGTCTGTGTTGACCTGGTTGCGCTCTCGGTTCTCGACTTTATTCTTAATGACTCCACTTTTCCTCTGATTTCTGAGATTGAAACTTGTATATCCGACCGTAATGCGCAGATTTCAGCCATAATTCCTGCAATATCATCTTGTGTTGCTACCCCGCACATTCTAGTGGCCGATACCTCCTCTGTCTCCCCCTCCTGTATTGCTGTAACCTATCTAGGCTTCTACCTAGAGCTAAGTTTGCTCTTTTTTGCCTGACTTTAGTGGGGGTATTGACAGGACTGTGGAGGGGGTCCCCCAGGGCTTCTCCTCCCAATTCCAGGTTTCTGTTGCTTTTTTCGGGATTAATTAGGGGGGTCCACGGCCAACTTTTCCTCCTTTCTATGCGGGAGAAGTGTGCGTGTGTGGACTTTGCTATTGGCACTTAATAGTCTTTGTGCTAGGGGGGGGTCACCCAAATTATGTGGTCGATTTTGGCACCCTTGTTGATGCTCGCCAGAACTCTTAAGCATCAGCGCCTTCGCGTTTGGCACTGCCGTACTGTGTACAGTTGCTCTAGTGGCACACCCTCCTTTAGGTTGTAGGCAATCCCCCGTGTCTCGTACTTCTCCTGCGCGCCACATGGGCTTGTTTTGGGTGCCCTGAAGGTGGCCGTGGCCCACTCAGCAGTTGGCAGGTCTCCACCCCACCCTGCGATCACTGTTCTGTTCTTGCTATACTTGGTCCCCTCTCTGCCATGGCCGGGTCCACCCCCCGCATCCTAGATTCTCTGGGGGGGGGGTCATTTGTCATTCCCGGGCCATGCTCTTCCCTCTCCCACAGGCACAGGTGCTCTTTTGGTATGCGTGGCTTGGTGCGGGGGTAGCCGCTAACCTTTTCCTGGCCAGTCTGCGACGTCCTGGCAGCTTTTCGCTTTGGTTGTGTCCCTCACAGGCTCATTCCGCTATCCGGGCAATGTGGCAGCATCGGCAGGATTGATCCACACCTTCAATCTGCAGGGTGCTAGCAGGCTTTGTTTCTGTGTGCTTTGTGAAGTTCTGCCATGCTCTGTTGTCATCCTTTATTGGGGAGTCTGTTCCACGCCAGACCTATACTCCGGGCCTTTCTCCTTTCAATCTCCCCTAGTCTGCCGGGGAGCTCTAGCACCCGTCGGGAGCCAGCTGTCATGTTGGGGTCTGCGAGGCCTGACAAGTCCGCTGCTGGGCTGCCGCGTCTTCTCAGCCCTACGTAGCTCTTCTCTAGAGTCCAGCTAGGACCCGGGCCACAGGGTGTGGGAGGGCTGGGAGACGGGCGCAGCCTCCTCCGCCTTCGCTCCTCTTCCCATCTCCTTGTGAGGTCCCCTTCTCTCTGGCAGCGCGGGATGAGATGATGCTGGCCAAACTTTGAGTGAGAGAGCTAGCTGCCGTTCCAGGCGTGGGCAGTGCTCTCCCCTCACCTAATCTTACAGCCAGTATCCTGGCGCTCCTCCTCCATGGGCCCCTCTTCTCCTTGCATGGTGGGGGAGGGGATTGACTCGCTGTCCGCAGCCAATTCTTCTCCGGTCTTCTCTGCTTTCCGAAATTTGAGGAAAAACCACAGGCTGACGAGGTTCACACAACCATTTCTGATGCTTTTGTGCCAATTGGCAAATCGAAAACTCTCCTTATCATCTCTATTGATCACGCTGGGTCGGGAGCCTCAGATCAGGCGGCCATTGCCGTCCGCGCCCCCTAGTGGCCTCGCAGTTTCACACAACACGTTGCATTACTTTCACTATAAATATTTGATAGCAAAAGCAAAACATCCCATACCAAGAACAGGGTGAGTTAAGCCTCTATACCCCCCACACACCCTTCTCCTTCATCCGAAGCCAAATGCCAGTAAGACTGAGATCCTTCCAATTTGGATACCTGCTCCCTCTTTCTTACCCTAACTCTGGCCAATGTCCATGGGCTGCCACATTCTCCTTCATCTGAAGACAAAAACCTCAGAGTCATCTTTGACTCCTCTCTCTCCTTCCTCCCTCATATCCAGGACATTGCCAAGAAGCCCAACTTTCAACTCTTTCTTCTCAAAGGAATTCTCCATTTTCTTACTTTTCCACAGAAGCTCAGTGATATCAGAGCTCTGGTTCTCTCTAGGCTTGACTACTGCAATAGCATACTCTTGAACCTACCCTCTTGCTCCCTAGGACACCTCTAGCTAATCCAGAATAGGGCATCAAGATTTATCCTTGGCCTCAAGCCGAGCGACTGCATTTCTATTGCCCTAAGAACTCTGCACTGGCTCCCGGTTGCTGCATCATATACAAGGTTGTCTGAGGCCGAGGATCACACTATCTACAACTTGGTATCACTAAATATTCTCCCTCTAGACCTCTACGTTCCTCTGGCAACAACTCTCATTGTGTGAAGCAATTAGCCAAATGGAGGACCGGAGCCCTTATGTATCCTAAGGGTCCTGCCCTCCCACACCCAATCGCCTCAGCTTCTGCCCACACACAGCATTTGCCCGGCACCCACTGGCCTACCTCACTGTAGGCCTGCACTTACCCACTGTTGCAGCTCTACTTTTCCCAAGCACTTTACTATAATTGGCACTTACACATGCTATGTATGAGCATGAACTCTGCCAGCACTTTCCCCCCACCCCTTCCTCCTCTCTTCTCTCTGCACTTGCACATTCTGAATACTCACAAGGCCTAGTATGTTCGTCTTTATCTTCCTGTGTATATATTGTTTTCAATCCCATGTTCCCTCCCTCTTGCCATGTGGACACATTGAAACACAATTTTATTTTTGTATAAGCGCCTAACAAATGCAAAATAAATAAAAAATGAAATATTTAATTTTAATATGATTTTTTAATTTTTTTATTATTTTGGTTGGTTAATTAATTAACCTTTCAAAACAAATGTTACAATACAAGACAAAAGAAAAGACATAGTTATACATCATATCATCACATCATCACCAAATTATCTAAAAACTAGAATTTACAATGGGCAATAAAACATATTTAAAACATGTCAACACATTTTTTCAAATATAAATCAGCAGATTAGAGAGAGAAAAAAAAGATTACTAAACCAGCAGTGCGCCAACCTGCTAATTCTGGCACATTGGGTACAATACATTGTTTAAAAATTGGATAGTAGCTATTCTTAATGATATTTTAGGTGTCGCGAATAGCTCATCATTTTAGCGCATTATGTGATGTGACCATGTTAGTTTATTAATAATGTCTTCTCTTTGTTTTCCCAGGGCTACACACTCAATCAGTATATGTTTCTGAGTTTCTTGGACTTCTGCACCTTTACCAAATCGACATTGTGATGTTTCCACTGAGACAAGACCTCTTCTCAATAGAATTTGATTTGTGGGCCATAAATTCAAACAAAATCTCAAAATCTGACTCCTTAGATTGAATGAGGGACATTTTAGAAGATAGTCAGCTGCTTGTCGAAATGTTTTGTGTCCAAACAGTGCTCTATCAAAATCTTTCAGTTTTAGACAGCTTTGTTGGGTTAAGTGCCAATCCCATTGATATAATTTGAGTATGGCCTTAGTTGGATTACTAAGCAAGAGATCTAATGAAATATTTGCTTCAGACATATCAAATAGGACAGCAGCTCTCCATTTAGATGGAAATGGGTGCTCAGAGCGCAATAAATAATTTGCCAATACTGTCAACAGATTATTATTACCTAGACCCAATACACATTTTCAAAACAAGCAGTATCTCTTCCACGATACTTGGATGTGTACAGATAAGATGCCTAGCTCGAATCGCAGAAGAGCAGTAGGAGCTGAATTAGGGAGGTTCAAAACTTTTTGCTAGAATCTTGCTTCAATTTTGTTCCAATAGCAAAGATTTGGAGGTAACCAGGCCTCCGCCCCATATGTAATAATAGGGGTTAGTTTTTGTTGCTAAAATATAAGAATATGTGCACCTGAAAATGTACCATACTTATATTGGAGTATCTTTGCTTGTGAGATTAGGGTAGTCAATTTGCCATTTACATAATTCTGCTGTGGTTTGTTTGTGGGAGAGTTACTAAACATGACGCCAAGATATTTGTATTCATTTACAAGAGTCAATTTTTCGTTTTTCAAAAACCAATCATAATATTTCCTTTGCCTCATTTTATTTCTGCCCAACTCCATAACTTGCGCTTTCTCCAAATTTAAACATAGATTATTTCTATCAACATATTGGTCCAATTTATTAAGCATATTCTGCAAGCCACTTGGTGTCTGTGATATAAGGACCAAGTCGTCTGCATAAAGAATGCTATAGGCTGATTTCCAGGTTTTGGTGCATCATTCATCATTTCCATAAATTCAATTCCCAAATCATAAATGAACAAATTAAATAGTGTAGAAGCAAGTATGCAGCCTTGTATCAGGCCGCGTTTGGTGTGAATCGCTTCAGATAGCAATCCATCCAAATTCATTTTGACTTGCATGGAAGTATTTGAGTGAAGTAAGTATATTATCGTTACAAGTGAGGGAGGACAACCAAAGCTTTTCAAGGAGTAACTGGCGATCTACCGAGTCAAATGCAACTTGAAAGTCTACATACGCCAAGTAGAGAGGTTGATTTCTTGCTGCATAAAGTTCTTTAATCACATTAAATGTCGTAATATTGATAGCAGTGCCAAGACCTGCAACAAATCCAGTTTGAAAAGGATCACAACAGTTCTCTTTGGAAGCCCAGATGTTAATGTCTCTTAGAACAATTCTACTGTAGATCTTTCCAGGGGCATCAAGGAAAGCTATCGGTTGATAACTTGCAGGTTTTGTTCGATCACCTTTTTTATATATTGGCACTATTATAGCTTTACACCATGATAACGGAACAGTTTGTTTTATTTGAATGACTTGGAAGACAGCATATAAGATAGCCGCCCATAAATCTGGGTTTTGTTTCAGGACAAAATTTGATAAGCCATCTGGGCCGAGTGCTCTTGAAGAGCAGGCCTTATTTATGTAGTATAGCATGTCTGCTTGATCGAAATTAATGGAGAAATGGGTATGAGCAGAATCAAGAGACAATTGTGATGTACTATTTTGTGGGAGTTCATAAATGTCTGTAAAGTAACTGACCCACCTTTTTTCTGAAACGCCATTAAGCTGAGATATCGGCTGTGGGGCGGCTGAGCCAGCGTTTATCAGCTTCCAGATCTGCAAGGTATTTTTCATCTTCATCACTTGTAACCACCTTTCCCCATCATTTTGTTGCATAACTGCCTTATGTGCTCGCATCCAGTTTTTATAGTTTGTCTTTACTTTACGTAAAGATAACTCACGATATTGCACCGGAAGAGATAGTATCTGTCTTTTCTGCTTCCGAAATAGCATCTTCCTCAGTCTAACGGATTGATTGAATATGTGGGCACAGGGCTTGTTTAGTTTCTTACCACTAAATACAGAGGGAGATGCAAATAGATTCATCTTATCATAGTATTCCGGTGCCTCCAAACCTCTTTCTAGGCGATAATGGTCATCTACCAAGCTACCAGCGAATGCTTCTAGCGCAGGTTGGGTCCACTGTAATCTGTTCTGTTGAGGGTTTACAATCAGATTACTCAGCTGCTTTTGTTGTGTAAGAGGATTCAATTCAACACTACAGCTAAGTCAATGCCTAGTCTGGGATACTGAATGGAAACCCTTGTTGATATATCTTTATGTCCAGTTCATGCGTTCTGGATGACTACCCCTATATAACACCCCTCTCTTGGAATCCCCCTGACCCCACTGAGCCAAGAAGTAGTTCTGTTTTGCAAGTTTAAAGGTTTATTTGATCATTTAAACAATATATATATATATATATATCACGCTTTATAATAAATGAATAATTGAATATCACACTGAATCTGAGCAGTAATCAATAATGGATAGTCCGGCACTAGCACACTTCTTTATAATCAATGATGAGTGGTTATAGGATGGATAAGATAGCAACAATACTTTGATGGTTTCAAATGGATGCAATGTGGAATGAAATGCAGTACAGAAAATAACTTGATATGATTTCAACAAAACAATGTAATCACTTTTCTCTCGCAATCCCCTCCCCCCTTTATGCAATGAGAGGAAATGGAAGGAAAGCACACAGTTCTCAGAAATGCAATCAAATGTAATTCAGTTCACCCCAGCAAGCTTAGACTACAGAAGTTTGAAACACAGGCCCAAAATGCTTTTATATGTGATAGCAATATATTGGAAAATGTGCTAAAATGATTTTAATTCCCTCTGGAGGTTCAGGGTGAGTGGTATCTAGTTAATATTAGTCCAGGCTCACCCTAGCAATGATTCAGGGATGGTTGTTAAGAGGCAAACGAATTTTTAGCAAGGAAAGCAAGGAATCTGCTGTTTTCACACGTGGAGAAATTTGCAAATCGCGGCAAATTCGCGAGTGCGTTTTTCGCGATTGCGGCAAAAGTGTAGGGGGTAGGAATGCGGTTCTAGTTTCGTTGAAAAGCCAAGATTCCCAGCTTTCAGAGGAAAGTTACTGCAAGTCTCTAAGACCAACGTCACGGAGATATGAGCGATATGGTAAAGGTCGTTTTTCAGATTTTAAATTTTAAAGTTCAAAGTGACAAGTGACAGCTAGCAGCTAGAAATGACAGGTGACAGTTTTGCAAATGACAGTTGACAGTTAGGAGGCAGTTCTACTTAGATTAAAATAGATTGAATTATATTATTTTAACTAAGAGATTGGTTCTGCACAGTCTGCTAGGTACTCACAATATATTTTTGAGATAAATGGGCCTCGCCACGGATCTGGTCAGGTTTTCTTCACTCGCCACGGACGGTCTCTGCGCACAGCGTCTGGGTCAGCTCTACTCTGCTGGTCTGGTCTGGGTCTCTGGTTCTGATCAGGTCTGTGGGTCCGGATACAGCGGTCTCCGGTTCAGCTGGTCTCTCCCTGGATACAACACTGCTCTCTGGCAAATGGCAAGAGTTCTTGCAAAGAATTCAAACAGCTCGCCTGGCTGTGATAATGGCAATGATTTGAGGCCTGCTAAAGAGGGATTTAGCTTGTAGTTGACCTCTCTGCTACAAATTCTGAAGTAAAGTCTTGGTCTCTGAAGGTGGATAGATTGAAGTCTCTATGTTGGCTCTCTGGAGGTTGATGGAGGTAAAGTATGGATTTTCCCGACAGAGCGTCCCGCAGCAGATGGAATAGAATGTCCCTATCTGTCCTGACTGTCTGCTTTTATGTGTTTTGAGAATGGGTGTAAAGGCTAGCTTCCTAGGCCCTACCCCTCTCCACTTGTCATTGGCCACTTCCTCCTCTTCCCCTTGATTGGGGGAATGAAATGAAGTGTCATCATGATGAGGTCTGTTTATGGTACAGAGAACCCACCCCTGTCAAATTACACACAATCTATATTTTGACCCAAAAGACATATTTGCACAGGTACACATTTGTTTAAAATTACATGCACCCATCACATATCACAGGAGGTATACCCTGTCCAAATCTGCTCTTCCTGGGAGCTTGCATTCAGAAATGGCAACATTTGCACTTTTTAACTGGTTTCGTAATATCGAACATTACCCCAAATTTATACACATGTGCGCAAGGAGTATGGACATAACTTGATGAAGTGTCAGATTTTTAACATGCATACATTTTAAGTAATACCCTCTTAACTGCTAGCTTGCCCCCAGATCACGCCACCGGTTCTAAAAACCTCTTAAAATGTGGGCAGAAAAATCACAAGAATTATGGTATCATTTAAATAATTATGACAAGTCCGTACTATGAGTTATTCATCTTTTTCTAAAACCATATTCTGGCTACAGGGGTGTGTCTTTTCAGGTCACATGGTACAGAAACCAGTCTTTCCACTTTCTTCAAGCTCAGCCTCTGTCTCCAGTTTCTCCCCCTCCCAGTTTCTGCCAAGAGGAAGCCATTTTTATTACCCCTGCAATAAACCATCTGCCTGGGCCCTGGAAGGCCCATTGTTCAAGAGGAAGCCATTTATGGCCACTTCAATAAACCCTCTGCCTGGGTCCTATGTTTAGTCTCTAGCAGTCCCTTGGTAATTCAATCAGAGAAGTGTCATATCCCTTTTGGGTGGGAACAGCAAAAGGCAGGTAGGCCTGGGAACCCAGCAGTTGTGCAAGTCTCAACTCCTGTCGGGGGTAGCTGGTGGGCAGAATTCAGTTCCTTAAGCCAGCCCCCAGCTAATGTCACTTTTAGTTACCCAGTTTTCTGCATTCAAATAAAACTAACCATTTTACATATGCAGCTAGAATGCTGATTCTAAGTTTAAAACTATGACATTTAAACAATTGCAACCTATGTGACACTCAAAAGTAGGTCACTCATTTCTTTTAAACATTTAGATTTTTAGTGTCTTTCAGTCCAAATTTACTTAAACTGCTGAAATCCACAGCTCAGCCAGTCTTGTTATAAACCTTCAATTCACTTCAGAATATAACTTTACATTGTATCCACCCCTCAGTAAGTCTTTCTTTGGCCTGCTTTGGGTTCATTTATTCAGTTTTACACAAAAAAAAAAAATCTGGTGTTGTTTTAAAACGCCGGCTTTCTGATAGTGGTGAGTACTGGTAATGCACCCATTTTTGGGATTTAAGAAAATGAATTCCCCACACTTCTAGGTTGCTTTTGGCAATCAGCATTGCCATTCCCAATGGTTTCAGACTACTGTGTGGGTAGTCCAATGGTGGTTTTAGGCAGTGCCCTTATGTGCCCATAACATCGGCAAAAATGAGTGGCAGCCTATTCTTCATGCATTTCCCTGTGCATTTTCTGGGAAGCTCTGGCCGTCATGATGTTTTCAATGCCAGTACTGCACAGTTTTTGAGGTAGGGCTCGGATGCATGGGTAAGAACATCCCACAAGCCCCCCTCTTGCGATGGCCATTCTGTTTCACTGATGGGACTCGCAAGACCTGGGATGTTTTCCTCATCTTCTTCCAATAGATGGCACAGTTCAGCATCTTTTCCTCCATCCAGTCGGATCGATTGGTTCTCCTCGCCGGTCCTGATGGGAGTATTGGGCGGTACACTGGGCCCCTTGCGTCTCTGCTCCCGGTCTCCGGATCGTCCTCCTTGGCCCGTCTCCAGGTTTTCTTTCTCCTAGGACGACAAAGGAAGAGCGGCAATACCTATTCATAGACATTTTTCCCCCACCATTGATATAGTGGGGTGGCATATAAATTTATAGTCAAAGCATATGGACATGCACATTTCTTTTTGCATTCAAAAACGAAAACACCCACGTTGAGAAACTCAGAATTTGATAGGCGATATGTAGGATATTTTAAGTTAGAACTGAATTAATCTGAGACAGTACCCTCTAGGATTCCAGAGGATTCCTCCAGTTGTTGCAGAGTGTGCCTGGGATGGCAACACTTCAACTGGTTTATGTGGACCCACTTGTCTTCCCCCTCTGCCAAACCGCCTTTGGGGATGCGGATCTTATAGGCCACAGGGGAGATTTTGTCTATAATCTCAAAGGGTCCCTTCCATGTAGGCAAACATTTTCGCTGTTTGGCCTGGTTCCTTTGGAAATTGTATAGATAGACCCGGTCCCCCACCTGATATTCCTTCCTGGAAGTCTTCAGGTCATAGTGGGTCTTCATGCTATCAGCTGATCTTTCTAGATTCCGCTGAGCATAAGCAAAAGCATGTTGAAGGTGTTTCCTTAAATTCTCCACATACTCATGAGTTGTGGAGGCATTTATCAGTGTCTGCTCTTGGGTCCTGTAGAGCAAATGCTGGGGAAGCACCATCTTGCGCCCAGTCATCAACTCAAATGGTGACATTTTGGTTGCAGATGAAGGGGTAGATCTGATGGCCATTAGGACCAGAGGTAATCAGATTTCCCAACTTGGCCCTGAATCTGCCACAAACTTTTTTAATATGCTCACAATGGTTCGGTTATATCTCTCTACTGCCCCAGAAGAAGCTGGCCGGTAAGCAATATGCAACTTCCTTTTGACCCCAGTATCTCCAACATCTTTGTCATCACTTCACTGGTGAAGTGGCTACCTCTGTCTGACTCAATCCTTTGAGGTAGACCAAAACGGGAAAAGATGTGGTTAATCATCAGGGCAGCTGCAGTTTCTGCCTTGCAATTTGGGGCTGGGAGACACTCCACCCACTTGGTAAACAAGCATGTCACAGTCAACATGTACTTATTCCCCCTAGCCGAGCGAATCACGGGGCCTACGAAGTCAATTTGTAAATCTGACCATGGCAGGGTCATCCCCCTCTTTTGGAGAGGCGCACGGTGCGTGAGGGATGATGGCTGAAATTGTGCACACACAAGACACCCCTTCAAGTATTGGTCGAGGTCCTGCCCCATGTGTGGCCAGTATGCAACCTCTCTTAAGATTTCCAATGTTGTGTGAAACTCCCTATGACCGGCGGTGGCCGCATCATGGGCGTGACTTAACATCAGGCTTCGGAATGAGGTAGGAACCACCCACTGATCGTGGCCAGCTTTGGATTTCCTTACCAGCAAACCGTCTTGGATTCGGAACATTTTTGGACATTTCATCAACACTCTTAGGTCCTCTTTCCCAATGTAATCGGTATCCGTCAGGGGAAAGTTCTCAGGGTCCTCAAGGTGCTGGTAAAATTTACCAATTATTGGATCCCCCTTCTGAGCGGTAATCAAATCAGCATCAGGGGTCTCCTTACTCCATTGTGCAATTGAAAGGTCGTTGTGAGCATTTGTCTGGGACCTAGTGATAGCAGTGACCTGGATTTCCCCCAACAGGGACTCAATCTCAATTAGATCCCCTTGGATGGCCCTGGTTTTGGCCAGCTGATCAGCTAAGTCATTTCCAGTTTTGTCTGGTCCCTCTACTTTGGAATGACCCTTGATCTTCTTCCAATAGATGGTCATTCCTTTCGAGGTGACCAGATCATCAATGTTTTAGATCAACTTCCCATGTTTCAAGGGTTTGTTGTTAGCACATGACATGCCTCTGGTTTTCCAATTAACCAGGTGCTCCACGAACCCGTTCCATACATAATCCGAATCTGTGATTATGACCAGTTCGTGGAGTTGATGCTGGACAGCAGTGAGGATGGCCTGATGCACAGCCATCAATTCTGCCACCTGACTACTTCGGGGACCAATTTTGTATCCAGCGGAGGGTTCTGGGGACTCATTCACCCATGCATTCCCTACGCCGGCCACCAGTTCTTTCTCCCCGTCGTTGTCAACATGGTAAGAGCATCCATCCACATACACAGTGGGCATTCCCTCGCACTTGTCTTCTTCAAAGACTTTGTGGGGGGACTTAAGGTATGCCTCCATGTTGTCCTTTATTTTTAGACTTTCGTCCTCGAGACAGTTTTCTCTGGCACAATCATGCAAGTCAGCCAGACCTTGCGCGAGGGGACTCTTCTTGTTTTGGCCATATCTGACCTCCACAGGAAAGCCTTGCATTGATAGAATCCAGGAAGTAATTCGGGAATTACTCACATTTCCGGGCCGGATTCTGTCACTTTGGAGATATTGCAGAGGCTGGTGTGCAGTCTCCACTATGATGTGTTCCCCATGGATAAACGGGCGGTAATTCTTCAATGCCCACACCGTTTCCAGGAGTGCCTTCTCACAATCGTTGAATTTTTCCTCCACAGAGGATAAAGTTTTGCTCGCATAGGAGATTACTTTATTGACCTTGTCATGCTTTTGGTATAATACTGCCGTCAAGCACGTATTAGAGAACCCCGTCTCCAGGAAGAACTCCTTGTTTCTGACAGGGTAAGCTAGGCAGGGCGCTTGTGAGAGGCTTCTTTTGAGTTGTTTTACTGCCTCGGCTTGTTCTGGACCCCATTCCCACTTGACCCCCCCCTTCAGGAGATGAATCAGGGGTCTGGTGATCTCTGCGTAGCCCTCAATGAACTTTCTGCTGTAATTAGTCAGTCCAAGGAGGCTCCTTAGTTCCCGCAGAGTTGTGGGGTCTTTCAGTTTCTGAAGTGCTTCCACTTTCTTTTCCTCGGGACAGAGACCCTGAGGAGTAATCTCATGCCCCAAGAAATTAACACGGGTTCTACACCACTGTGCTTTCTGAAAGGAAAGTTTTGCTCCGGCGGCCCTCAACTGGGTCAGAACATAACGGATCTCCGCTATGTGTTCCTCCACAGATGTACTTTTGATGAGGACATCATCTACATAAGCCAGGTTACCCCTCGCACCCAGGACGGGCATGGCCTTATGTGGGAAAATGTTGAACTCATTACCGGAGTTAAGGTATCCGAAGGGAGTCCGGGTCCATGTGTACTGCTGGCCCCCAAAGGTAAAAGCCAGTTTGTATTGGTCCTCCCTACTGACAGGCACAGTCCAGTATCCATTGGTCAGGTCTATTGCAGTGAATACCTGTGACCCCTGAATCTGGGCCAGCCCTTGGTCAATGTAGGGAAGAGGCCATCGGGAAGTATGGACCCGTTTGTTGAGCTCCCTGAGGTCGGCGCAGAGTCTCCACTGGCCGTTTGGCTTTAATATTCCCAGCACCGGATTATTGAAGGTGCTGTGGATGGGACGGATTATTCCCCTGGACTCAAGGTTCTTAATTATTTCAGTAAGGGACTCCATTGATGCGAGAGGCAAGCGATATTGCTTCACAAACACTGGAGTCATGCCAGGGTCCGTGGGGATTGTTGTTGTGTGGATGTCAGTGCGGCCACAGTCATATGAGTCTACCGCAAAGAGATCTTGGAAATCCAAGAAAACTTGTTTCAACTTTTGCTTTTGTTCCAGAGTCACACAGGCAACAGCTAGGTTGACTCTCTCTTCCACCATCTGCCTGAAGCCTGGAAAGACTTCTGGTTTGGCTATCTCCGCGGCCTCCTCCAGCTGGGTGGAGAAGTCCCTGGTCAGAGTGCTGATTTGGACTGGAGGCTTCAGGTGGGAAAGGCAGCCCTCATGGACCTGGAAAATCACCTCATCCCTCCTGAAGTCACAAGTCACATCTTCCTTACCATAAGGGCAAGAAGTGTACACCAGGAAGTTCCCCCCATGCCGGGTAAAAATCCTGTCTGGTGTTGTATTGTCCTCACTGTCGCCGTCAAAACAGTCCTTGGGGATTGGTCCTAACAGTTCATTACCTAAATCGATGGAAAAATGTCGGTCATCAACTGCCATTCCAATAATGGTGCCTGCGGCTAGAGTAATACTCTTTAAGTCGCTGTTATCCACCTCTATTAGAATGGTGTCATGTTCTATGTTGACTAATGGAGTTGGGTTTACCCCCAACCCTTGCTGTTGGAGAGAAGCGTTTAGATGTATGTAAGCATCAGGGTTTTGCAGATATTGTCCTCTTTTAACTTTCACTTCCAGGGAGAATTGTCGGGTCCTTTCTGGGATGGTGACTTCCTCTTTGATCTGAATTTTTACTGCATAAGGTAGCAATTGAGCTGACCTAAATGCTTTTTCTGGATCATCAAAGCCCATGGGATTATCCGCTAATTGGGACCAAGCTTTGAAGTTTATTAGGTCCAAACTAATGGCAAAGCGATTGAGAATGTCACTGCCTAAGTAAAAGGCGGCATTGACGTCTCGCACAACCCAACAATTATGGACTATGCTCTTGTTGCCAATAGAGATTTTGAGCATACACCTGCTTTGGAATAAGGTGCTTCCAGGTCCATTTCCCATTTGTCTATCAGTTTGAATGTGGGAATGGCTGGATCTTTTGGGAGTTGGCGGAACATGGCTTCGCTGATGAAGCTCTTACCGTTGTTCACACACACTCGAGCGAGAACAGAGTCCTTCCCATCATTTAACTGAACAGGGATGAACAACTGCTCTCCAATTTGCTGAATATCAGCCAGGCTCTGAGCTGATTTCACATCTTTCTGGACTATAGGAGTGGGAGTTTCTGATTGTGGATTGGTAAAGAATTTCAGAGTGTTTCCTTCCAGCGTGGAGTACCACTTTAGGCTGGAAGGAAGGTTGATTTTCAGAAATAGAGAGGACCCCCCATCACCAGTCTGTTGTCCTACTGCTATTACTGTCACGTCTGGAATTTGGTTGTTCTGGAAGTGAAATTCTACTTGGTCAGATTTTTGTTCAACCATGTGGCAGGTGCCGTTTAAACTAACATGGTTGACACTCTGTTTTAATTTTATTGGTCGGCTAGTCTGGGTCCAGAGGACCTTGTTTACGCAATTTATTAGGGGTGATAACCTTCTCAGGAGGTCATTCCCTAGTAAACAAGGGGTGCCCTCTGGAGTCACAACTATGACCGGGTGTTTCAACTTGTGTCGCCCAATTTTAATGTCCAAGTCTGCAGTCCCCTCAACGGGAATTTCCTTCCCGTCAAAGTTCTGCAGTTGTCCAGGAAGAGAGGTGAGAGGAATTTGGTAATTCTCTCCCCTTCCTGCATTCAGTTCGTCAAAGGCCCTTCTGGACAGAAGGGTAGCTTGAGATCCAGTGTCCACCAGTGCCAAAATTGTACCCTGCCCCTGTACTTGTACCAGGGCATAGTATCTTCCCTCCTTCTCCTCAAGGGGGCACAGATAATGCACATTTTTGGACAACTGGTGGGCTAACTTTCTGGTTTTGGACATCGCTAGCGAAGAGATTTGGGCAGAATTCTGTGGAGAGCCTTGGGAATCTGAAAGACAAAATTGGCAACTGGAGATCAGAGCCATTGTGGGTTCCCCTGGCTCCGGTTCCGGGCCGCCCCCCCGTTTTGGGAGGCAGTCATCAGGATGGGTTTGAACCAGGGGATTTTCTTGCTGTTGGTTCTGGGATGAGATGGTGGGCGGCGGTAGCTCAGTCTCCACATCTCCCCAGTCTGGATTGGCATCCCTAGGGACCCATTTTTCTTTGGGAGGAGTTCCCCCCTCTCTGAAGGAGAAGATCCTTTTCCCAGGATCCTCTGAGGATCCCTCTCCCTCAAATTGGAAGATCTGTACCTCCTCCTCAAACTGAGTCTGTTTGGGTCTTTTGTTTCTCCTACCCCCCCTCTGCTCCTTAGGAGGCAGACTTTCAGGGGCAAGAGATTTTGTTTCCGGTTCCTGGGTTTCCAGGGGCTGTTTACAAGTGAGGAAGGAAGCTTCCTCCAAGGCTTTACACCCCCCTTCCCTTTGTGCCTCCTCTCTGGGAACCGGTGAGTTATCGGGGTGCTGCCCCCTCATTGCTCTGGAGCACCAGGCCCAGAGTTTGGTGCATTCTGCGGTGGCACGCTCATCTGAGGGTTCTGTTGAGCCCTCAGTATGTGACCCAGATCCCATGCCATATTTTGGACCTGGCGCTCTAACTGGGAAACCCGTTCAGGCTGATACGGGGCTCTATTTTCTCCCCTGGGCTGATCCCGGGAAGGGTAGCTATCCCTTCTCTGGTAGTACCCCTGGTTGGGAAGATTTTGATACCCCTCCACCCTTGGCCTCCCCTCTCCCGGATTCGGTTGTCTGGGCTCAGGGAATTGGGGAAAGAAGGGTGGAGGATTTTGGGGCTGGAAGTTGGGTGGATACCTGGGGAAGAAGTGCTGCCCAGGGTTTGGTGAGTTTCTGCCCTCCTGTGAGAAGTTGGGTAGGAAGTTCTCTGGGTTAGGTGCTTGGCTGGATCCCCCCCCTTGGGCTGGAGGAGTCCACACATAAACCAGGATGGGTCTGTTTGCCTTGTAACGGGGGCTTACATAATCAGGAGAGCGAGGGACCCCATTTGTGGGGCTGCCTCCCTGGCTCCCTGTCTGTGACTGGCCCGAGGACCTTCTGGGCCTAGCATTATTAGGTGCAGGTAGGTTTTTAGGCCCCCCCATCTCCAACTCTAAAACGGGGGTGCCCTTTACCTCTGCCACCTTGGCAGCAGCAGGGGTGTTGTTGGCTTTGGGGTTTTTGGGCGCATTATTTTTATTTTCTATTGGCTTCTGCACCTCATAGATCCGGGTCGCCTGTTCAATGACCCAGTCTAAAGATCTTTTCTCGTGAAAATCCCTCACGAGCTGGGTCATTATGTATTTGGGCAAGGCATAGAAAAACGTATTAATAAATTCTCTGCTATCCGTGCGCACCCTTCTTGTGGTCTGTGCAAAAGCACGCTTTAACTCCTGCACAAATTCTTGTGGGCCTGATCCTCCCCACATTGTAAATTGTAGGCTGCCTTGCGAGCCTCTTGAGGATTTCTATGAGTAGAAAAATGTTTCAAGATGGCCGCCTTATAGGTGGACCATCTTAAATGATTTTGGTCCTCCAGCCCCGCAAAGAAACTGGAGTATTCCGGGGAGAAGGTCCACTTTACATATTGAATACAGCTTTGGCTGTCCTTCAAATGGAAAGTCTCCATCATTTGCTCAAACAACTCTAAGTGCTCCCAAACAGAATACTTGGCGTTCTTATGATGAGGCGTGATGACACTCCTGATTGCCTTAATCTGCTTTAAGGGGTCCTTAAGCAAGGCCCTTTTTGTCTTATTGGCCCTTTTGGTCCGGGTAACCCTGGTCCATTCATCTTCTGACTCAGAGGCACTGCTCCCAGAGGTTCCCGTCTGTTCTTCCAGGTTTTCCCGGATTCTGCGAGCCTGTGAATGGCTGGCAGAATGTGGGGACCTGGTCTCCTGTGTCCTGTACCGCTCAGAGGAGTCTTCAGATCCCTCCTTGCTGCCAGGATTTGATGGGTACCCCCCCCCCACTGACCTAACTGGGCAGAGGTTTTCAGGATGCCCTTAATGGGCCTACTCTCCTGGGGTTCCCCATCAAATTGCACTGTGCTTGGGTGCCCATACCCGGATGCCCGCCCCTCCATTCCTGGGTGGTACTGGCCTATGAGCCCCATGCTTCTGGCTGGATAGTAATCTGCCATCCCTGTGGCCCTGTGCTTATGTGCGCCAGGGGACATGGGGGTGGCAGAGTCCAGGGACTGAGAGAGATAAAGGCCTCTGGTACTAGGGCTCCTGGGGTTATGCTCAGGAGTTTCTCTTTCCCAGCGAACCTCATCTCGATCCGCCCCTGCTCCCTGTTGCAATGCAAGAGCCTGCGCCTTCAGTTCCTCAGTTAAGGCCTTACTAGACTCTATCAGTCTCTCCTGCATCGCTACCTGTTGTTGGAGTCTATCATTGTGCTGGCAGAGAGCCTCATTCTCTCTCTGTGCCTCCTGATTGGTCCTGGAGCACTGGGCCAGTCTCTGCTGCAGGAGGGTTACCTCCTGAGCTGTGTCCCTATTGGCCTGCTCCTTTCTTGCTAGAGCATCCTCCACCCTCCTGGTGTGCTCTAACAAGTTCTGGTGTTCTTTTTGGAGGTCACCCAGTCCCTGGTGGGCCAGGTGATTTTCTTCCATTTTTCTTTTTAAGTGGCAGACTTCCTGGCCTAAGGTGTCCCTTTCCTGACTAAGAGTCTGCATCTGTACCGTCAGGTCGTCCCTTTGCCTTTGGAAGGCACCAGCTTTCTGGCGCTCCTGATCAAACTCTGCCTGGGTATCCAGGTCTTTCAGAATCAGTTTATTGCTCTCTGCCTTCTCCCTATCTAGGTGGCTTTGCAGGGTGACTACCTGCTCAGCACATGCCCTATTGAAGTCTAACTGTTGCTCCAGCTTTTTCTGGCTCTGCAGTAGGGAGTCCAAACCTTCTTGGTACTCCTTCTGCAAGGCCAGAAATCTGGTATCCTGGTCAGCCTTTTCCTGTTGCAGGATGTCCATATCCCTCTTTATTTTAATGATGTGCTGTCTACTCTCATTTTCTGACTCCTGGCTCCCCTGCAGCCTCTGCTCAGAAGAGACCAGGTCAGATTGGACCTTCTCTAACGCCATCTGTCGCTTATTCGCCAGATCTTGGCTTTCAGTACATTTATCCTGCATGTCTCCCATATATAGGTACAGGTATGCCGCTATCCTAACCATCTTGTCTTGTTCATCCTTAGCTTTAGGAGCCATGTATAGTTCACTCAGGGCCACATGTAAGGGACCGTGATCTCTCCATGTATCTGACCCTGTTTCCGTGACCTGTTGCGTGATGGCCTGCAACCAGACCATGCGGTCCTGGTGAGTCCACTCACCTCTCACAAATAACTTATGTAAGAAGTGCTCTCTGGCTATTTTCATGTCTACTAAGGTCGTCATTCTGGAATTTGAGTTCCTTCCTGACTTACAGAAGTTTGTATTTTATTTTTGCAAAACAGACCTTTTCCTTAGAGCGTTCCTTTGAGGAGTGCTTTACAGCGTAACACAGCGTGGTGATCCGACTGGATATGTGTATCTGGTCAGCTGGCACGCTGTATTAATCTGCACAAATGGTAGATCTAACCCAAACGTCCCGCTCGAGCCCCCAATTTGTAAGAGGATTCAATTCAACACTACAGCTAAGTCAATGCCTAGTCTGGGATACTGAATGGAAACCCTTGTTGATATATCTTTATGTCCAGTTCATGCGTTCTGGATGACTACCCCTATATAACCCCCCTCTCTTAGAATCCCCCTGACCCCACTGAGCCAAGAAGTAGTTCTGTTTTTGCAAGTTTAAAGGTTTATTTGATAATTCAAACAATATATATATATATATATCACGCTTTATAATAAATTAATAATTGAATATCACACTGAATCTGAGCAGTAATCAATAATGGATAGTCCGGCACTAGCACACTTCTTTATAATCAATGATGAGTGGTTATAGGATGGATAAGATAGCAACAATACTTTGATGGTTTCAAATGGATGCAATGTGGAATGAAATGCAGTACAGAAAATAACTTGATATGATTTCAACAAAACAATGTAATCACTTTTCTCTGGCAATCCCCTCCCCCCTTTATGCAATGCAAGGAAATGGAAGGTAAGCACACAATTCTCAGAAATGCAATCAAATGTAATTCAGTTCACCCCTGCAAGCTTAGACTACAGAAGTTTGAAACACAGGCCCAAAATGCTTTTATATGTGATAGCAATATATTGGAAAATGTGCTAAAATGATTTTAATTCCCTCTGGAGGTTCAGGGTGAGTGGTATCTAGTTAATATTAGTCCAGGCTCACCCTAGCAATGATTCAGGGATGGTTCTTAAGAGGCAAACGAATTTTTAGCAAGGAAAGCAAGGAATCTGCTGTTTTCACACGTGGAGAAATTTGCAAATCGTGGCAAATTCGCGAGTGCGTTTTTCGCAATTGCGGCAAAAGTGTAGGGGGTAGGAATGCGGTTCTAGGTTCGTTGAAAAGCCAAGATTCCCAGCTTTCAGAGGCAAGTCTCTAAGACAAACGGTCACGGAGATATGAGCGATATGGTAAAGGTCGTTTTTCAGATTTGAAATTTTAAAGTTCAAAGTGACAAGTGACAGCTAGCAGCTAGAAATGACAGGTGACAGTTTTGCAAATGACAGGTGACAGTTAGGAGGCAGTTCTACTTAGATTAAAATAGATTGAATTATATTATTTTAACTAAGAGATTGGTTCTGCACAGTCTGCTAGGTACTCACAATATATTTTTGAAATAAATGGGCCTCGCCACGGATCTGGTCAGGTTTTCTTCACTCGCCACGGACGGTCTCTGCGCACAGCGTCTGGGTCAGCTCTACTCTGCTGGTCTGGTCTGGGTCTCTGGTTCTGATCAGGTCTGTGGGTCCGGATACAGCGGTCTCCGGTTCAGCTGGTCTCTCTCTGGATACAACACTGCTCTCTGGCAAATGGCAAGAGTTCTTGCAAAGAATTCAAACAGCTCGCCTGGCTGTGATAATGGCAATGATTTGAGGCCTGCTAAAGAGGGATTCAGCTTGTAGTTGACCTCTCTGCTACAAATTCTGAAGTAAAGTCTTGGTCTCTGAAGGTGGATAGATTGAAGTCTCTATGTTGGCTCTCTGGAGGTTGATGGAGGTAAAGTATGGATTTTCCCGGCAGAGCGTCCCGCAGCAGATGGAATAGAACGTCCCTATCTGTCCTGACTGTCTGCTTTTATGTGTTTTGAAAATGGGTGGAAAGGCTAGCTTCCTAGGCCCTACCCCTCTCCACTTGTCATTGGCCACTTCCTCCTCTTCCCCTTGATTGGGGGAATGAAATGAAGTGTCATCATGATGAGGTCTGTTTATGGTACAGAGAACCCACCCCTGTCAAATTACACACAATCTATATTTTGACCCAAAAGACATATTTGCACAGGTACACATTTGTTTAAAATTACATGCACCCATCACATATCACAGGAGGTATACCCTGTCCAAATCTCCTCTTCCTGGGAGCTTGCATTCAGAAATGGCAACATTTGCACTTTTTAACTGGTTTCGTAATATCGAACATTACCCCAAATTTATACACATGTGCGCAAGGAGTATGGACATTACTTGATGAAGTGTCAGATTTTTAACATGCATACATTTTAAGTAATACCCTCTTAACTGCTAGCTTGCCCCCAGATCATGCCACCGTTTCTAAAAACCTCTTAAAATGTGGGCAGAAAAATCACAAGAATTATGGTATCATTTAAATAATTATGACAAGTCCGTACTATGAGTTATTCATCTTTTTCTAAAACCATATTCTGGCTACAGGGGTGTGTCTTTTCAGGTCACATGATACAGAAACCAGTCTTTCCACTTTCTTCAAGCTCAGCCACTGTCTCCAGTTTCTCCCCCTCCCAGTTTCTGCCAAGAGGAAGCCATTTTTATTACCCCTGCAATAAACCATCTGCCTGGGCCATGGAAGGCCCATTGTTCAAGAGGAAGCCATTTATGGCCACTTCAATAAACCCTCTGCCTGGGTCCTATGTTTAGTCTCTAGCAGTCCCTTGGTAATTCAATCAGAGAAGTGTCATATCCCTTTTGGGTGGGAACAGCAAAAGGCAGGTAGGCCTGGGAACCCAGCAGTTGTGCAAGTCTCAACTCCTGTCGGGGGTAGCTGGTGGGCAGAATTCAGTTCCTTAAGCCAGCCCCCAGCTAATGTCACTTTTAGTTACCCAGTTTTCTGCATTCAAATAAAACTAACCATTTTACATATGCAGCTAGAATGCTGATTCTAAGTTTAAAACTATGACATTTAAACAATTGCAACCTATGTGACACTCAAAAGTAGGTCACTCATTTCTTTTAAACATTTAGATTTTTAGTGTCTTTCAGTCCAAATTTACTTAAACTGCTGAAATCCACAGCTCAGCCAGTCTTGTTATAAACCTTCAATTCACTTCAGAATATAACTTTACATTGTATCCACCCCTCAGTAAGTCTTTCTTTGGCCTGCTTTGGGTTCATTTATTCAGTTTTACACAAAAAAAAAAATCTGGTGTTGTTTTAAAACGCCGGCTTTCTGATAGTGGTGAGTACTGGTAATGCACACATTTTTGGGATTTAAGAAAATGAATTCCCCATACTTCTAGGTTGTGTTTGGCAATCAGCATTGCCATTACCAATGGTTTCGGACTACTGTGTGGGTAGTCCAATGGTGGTTTTAGGCAGTGCCCTTCTGTGCCCATAACATCGGCAAAAATGAGTGGCAGCCTATTCTTCATGCATTTCCCTGTGCATTTTCTGGGAAGCTCTGGCCGTCATGATGTTTTCAATGCCAGTACTGCACAGTTTTTGAGGTAGGGCTCGGATGCATGGGTAAGAACATCCCACAGTTGAAACTGAACCTTGCCATGCAAGTAAATCATAATTTCGATCGTCAACATCAGATGATCACTAGATACAGTTGGCAGTATACTGAACTTAGAAATTTTGGCAAACAGTCCTCTGTCCACATATACATAATCAGTAGTTGATTTTTGCAAACCACAAGCCCAGGTATATGAGGGCAGGATGTCCGTCTCCATTGCACCATTTAGCATTATTAAGTCCCATGTCTGTACAAACTCAAGCCATTGAATGACCCGATCCGAATTTCTCTTTTTTGCCGGTGCTAAGAGGTGAATATTCAAGTCACTGTCCAAAATAACATGCGCTATATTGTGGTGGTGGTAATTTTTTCCATGATTGCATTAAGATCTTTGAAAAATGTGGCAGTGAGTATCGCCAATGGATTCCAATATATGTTAACCACTGCGAATTTCACCTTTTGAACCAGTATTGTTGAGCATTATAGAGAGGAATTCGGGGAGGGCCAATCTGCAATATTGTTTGTTGTAGTTATATTGGAGATGGTTACAAGGCCAGACATGGGTCTTCCTTTTTGACCTTTTACAGCAGGAACTAAATGAACATAATGATTGTCCCACAATAACGGTGCAGTTAGCCAAGTTTCCTGCAGCAGGACTATATCATAACCCTTTAGAGAGCAGTTAGAATTTTTCAGTAAATACTTATGTCTTCTGGTATTCCAGCTCACAATGGTTATTTTATGAGTCAGAGGACAGGGTTCAACAACTTCTAGTTAGGATTTATTACAACTGCAGCCCTGACCCGACGGGCCATCACCATTGTCCTTCTGTCTTCCTGACTTTTGTGAGACCTCCACAACTGGGCTCTCTTTTGTAGTTGGGATTAAATTAAATCCCAACTCATAGAGAGCAGATCTTGCAGACCAGATGGTGTTAAAAATAATACGAGATCTTATCCAAAACACCATACAGTTGGATCGTTGTCGTCAGGAAACTCTACCTGCTCGATATCAGTTGTAGAGAGTTCTTCCAGAGTTGAAATATCAGAAAATATTTGCATGATGCTCATTCGATTCATGGTGTAAATTGGGAATGAGTCACCACGACAACTAAGAAATAATGAGAACATTTGAGAAGGCTTTTTGAACTTAGAGTTCCCTTTTGAGGTTATTTCTTTTTTTTAGCAATGGATTCTGCCTGCGGATTACAATTCCTTTCATCTACTATAGGTTTGAAAGTGACACTCTTGGTATTAGCTCTTGCATCCAAAGCAGTTACAGAATCAGATTTATTACTAATGAGAGATTTCATAGAGGATTTAAAATAATTCTGTTCCGAGGTTAGAGCTACCAAACAATCCTTGATTATATTTAGAATGCTATTTTGCAAGATATTCTGATCGTCAGGCAACATGTATTTTTCAGGTAATTTGTTATTTGAGTACTTTGCATCTGGAGTACTTAACGGCCTTGCAGCATTTGCATGTATTTCATTACAGAGCCCAGATTTTTTCACAATTGCAGAGGACACTTGCGCTAGCGGATGACTCACAACCAAAGCGTGATGAGATTGACTAATATATTCATCCACAACTTTCCTGAGTTCTTGTCTATGAAATGTAGTGTCACATTTTTCATTACTATTCGCTAGATTAGCTTGGAGTGTGGGTGCAGATGGAATCTCTAACAACACACTCTCCGACCCAAGTTCCATATCCTCTGCCACCTGGACAAGCATATCCAACGGAGAATGAGTAAGATCTCCTTGGGTCTTGGAACTTGCAATTTTTTTCCTTTCTTGCGTTAAGTTTAGATATTTTTTGGTTATTGCATTAGATGCTAACGTTGAGCACCTTACTGGTTTTGACAATGATTTAAAGAACTGTCTTGTTTGTCCATTGGAGACCCCTACTTTGGTTTTTTGATTTTTAGATTTTTTTAAATTTGCCTGGCGTTCAGAGTTTTGTTTTTTTGAGTTTTTTGCAAAAATTGTATAGGCCTCTTCTAGAGGCTGTCGATCTTTTGACTTAGAGGAGGCAGCAGCAGTTGCAACTACCAGTGCATCCGAAGTCAGGGGCTGTGGAGGCAAGGGTACTATTTCCGCCGCCTCTACAGATAATTCACGTATGATACCCTCAACACAAGGAACAGCAGACCTAGAGCATTGTGTGCTCTTACTAACTTTCAGTGAACTCGACTGTACATCCAAACGCTTATTTATATTTTTCTGTAGGTTAATAACTCTGCAAGTTGCTTTGATAACAGTGCAGAGGCTTCATCATCAGACTCTTGTCTCTGGGCCATGGAATCACTGAATATTTTCTGCCAACTCATCATATTTTCAGAATGGGTATGGAGTGAGTTAACCCTTTGAATCCAAAACTTCAAATAATTTGGCAAGAGACATTAATGCAGTATTCATTATTTCGATTGTTACCAGAGGAACTTTTTTGGATTGAGAGCCCGAAAATACCGAACTATTTCTATTCGGTCTCCTAGGAGTTGCAGCAATACATGAAATAGAAGTTTCGGACTCCGAAATGTTTTCATTTTCAAATAATACTGGAGATTTCGATAGGTTAGATTCATCATCCCTGGCCGAGAAACAAGAGTTTGAAGACTCAATAACCGCATTGTCTACAACATTAGCAAGATTAGGATTATTTTGTACTGAACCAACAATAGCTGAGCGAGCATTCTGTAGGATCATAGTGTCTGACAATGAGATATTACATAATTGTTTGGGAGCCTCAGTTCCAACATTCAAATCTTGTTCCTTCGGTGAACTCATAAAGGGTTGCTGTGCAGCTAAACCATCTAGAACAATGGGAATAGGCTGGGCCTCTGCATTCGAGACACTTAGATTTGTGAGTTCAGACACTCGCGTCATGGGACATGGAGAGTGCGAAGAAGCAAACCCAAAGTCTCGTAAAAACCCAGTTACAATATTAGAGTGTGTCCGTTTCTTCATCCACCATTTATCCCAATGAGCACCCTTCACAAGAGTGCGAGCTGATTTTGGAGTGGACACAGGACTATATTTGGACGAGGGATAAAAGATAGCACGCAAACGTTTAGGACATGGCATGTCCGTGCGCAGGGTAAACATTATTGTCCTTTTTCCTCGTTACAGTGAGGCAATGTTAAATCTTATAGTGCACTGCCAAGGGCTGTATCCACTGATGACACAAACTAATAAAACTAATGAGAAAAATAAAAAAAATATAAGATTAAAAGGACCCTCGCTATGCTAACCGCGACGCCGCGGTGAAGCGGCAAAGCGGGACTTGATGGGGCTTTACACGGGTGCGCGTGCGCGACTGTGTTTAAATAGCTCCGCCCTGTATTACATGAGGAGAGCCTAAGTAAATAAAAGAAACAAACGTGTCAGGATTCAGTTTGTACTGAGTATGCACTATTACAAGTGTCTTTGCTTCAGTCTTCACCTGTTGGAACTTGAAGTTCACTGAAAATCCACTGAAGCAGCCGCAAACAGCATCCAAAGGAAAATGCTGGTAAAGCAACCCGCGGCAAAGCGGGACTTGACGGGGCTTTACACGGGTGCGCGCCTCTCTTCTCCTTGCATGATGGGGGAGGGGATTGACTTGCTGTCCGCAGCCAATTCTTCTCCGGTCTTCTCTGCTTTCCGAAATTTCAGGAAAAGCCACAGGCTGACGAGGTTCACGCAACCATTTCTGATGCTTTTGTGCCGATTGGCAATCAAAAACTCTCCTTATCATCTCTATTGATCACGCTGTGTCGGGAGCCTCAGATCAGGCGGCCATTGCCGTCCGCACCCCCTAGTGGCCTCGCAGTTTCACACAACACGTTGCATTACTTTCACTATAAATATTTGAGAGCAAAAGCAAAACATCCCATACCAAGAACAGGGTGAGTTAAGCCTCTATACCCCCCACACACCCTTCTCCTTCATCCGAAGCCAAATGCCAGTAAGACTGAGATCCTTCCAATTCGGATACCTGCTCCCTCTTTCTTACCCTAACTCTTGCCAATCTCCATGGGCTGCTGCCTTCTCCTTCATCCGAAGACAAAAACCTCAGAGTCATCTTTGACTCCTCTCCCTCCTTCCTCCCTCATATCCAGGACATTGCCAAGAAGCCCAACTTTCAACTCTTCCTTCTCAAAGGAATTCTCCATTTTCTTACTTTTCCCCAGAAGCTCAATGATACCAGAGCTCTGGTTTTCTCTAGGCTTGACTACTGCAATAGTATACTCTTGAACCTACCCTCTTCCTCCCTAGGACTCCTCTAGCTAATCCAGAATAGGGCATCAAGTTTTATCCTTGGCCTCAAGCCCAGGAACTACATCTCTATTTCCCTAAGAACTCTGCACTGGCTCCCGGTTGCCGCACAGATTAAATTAAAATCCCTCTGCATCATATACAAGGCTGTCTGGGGCCGAGGATCACACAATCTGCAACTTGGTATCACTAAATATTCTCCCTCTAGACCTCTACGTTCCTCTGGCAACAACTCTCATTGTGTGAAGCATTTCGCCAAATAGAGGACCTGAGGCCGATATCTTGCTTCAATAGGCTCCCTCTTTTTTAACAGCCTCCCCCTTCCTCTTCGTCTTGAGCTGAACCTCCACAAATTTCAGAAGCTCTTCTAGTCTTTCCTTTTCACTTCCTCCTTCCCTTCTTCCCTTCTCTGCTAATCTCTCAATCACTACGATTGGTGACCAAGGCCCTTATGTATCCTAAGTGTCCTGCCCTCCCACACCCAATCGCCTCAGCTTCTGCCCACATACAGCACTTGCCCGGCACCCACTGGCCTACCTCACTCTAGGCCTGCACTTACCCACTGTTGCAGCTCTACTTTTCCTTAGCACTTTCCTATAATTGGCACTTACACATACTATGTATGAGCATGGACTCTGCCAGCACTTTCCCCCCACCCCTTCCTCCTCTCTTCTCTCTGCACTTGCACATTCTGAATACTCACAAGGCCTAGTATGTTTGTCTTTATCTTCCTGTGTATATATTGTTTTCAATTCCATGTTCTCTCCCTCTTGCCATGTGGGCACATTGAAACACAATTTTATTTTTGTATAAGCGCCTAACAAATGCAAAATAAATACAAAATGAAATATTTGATTTTAATATGATATATTTTTGAATGAATTGATAACGTATATTATGTTGTTATCTCAACATTATCATTTGTAATGTTTGTAGACTTTTTTGCGATTTAATCTTAACTCTTTTGTAAAATCTTTTTTCAAATATATCTATTTTGTTACTCTTCAGCTGAATTGCCCATAGGAAGAGCCTTTGTTTAGTGGTGTATACATTTTGCGCTGTTGGACAAATCTGCACTACCCTTTCCAAAAAATATATCGACTCGACAGTGAATAATTTTTTGAAAGTTTGGACTGGTTTCTTTAAGGCGACACAGTTACAGGAGGGTCTAAAATTGTTCAAAATTTGGATTGACTTGAATGGGAAAGACATTGCCTTGGCACCTACAACCCAAACAGCAGGACATAATTTCAATAGACGTGCCCATGGAGCTTTAACCACTTCCTGAATGGGTGTTTTGCAAATGTGTTGTTTATCCGTCCAGTGCTGTTTTTTTTTTTTTTACAAAAGTGCCCACATATAGGTACAAAAAGTGCTGACATACTTTCAGGCATGCCCCAGACAATGTTGCCACTGCCCTGTCCACTGGGGGCCGACTAAGGGGTTAAAGTGGGCACTGGGCAGTGACAAGAGCAAAACCCAATGTCTAATCTGAGAAGCTGTGGGGTATGCAACTTGGATGAATCCCATGCCCCAGGGATTGTGGACACTGGCGATGGCCGGAAGCCATAGACAATGACCCATACCACATTGTGGGGTATAGTGGTGACTGGGGCAAGCTGCAGGCCATGGGCAATGTCTATTGTGGGTTGATTTGTGGGGCAGGCAACATGACTGAATCTCATGCACCAGGGAGTGTTGTCCCAGGATCGGGGTAGATGGACCACTGGGCCGGGCTGCAGGCTAGGCCCAATCTCTGTAGTGGGTTTCTTTTCTGGCCCTGCAAAATAACTGAAGCCCATGCCCCAGGGTTTATGGCCATGAGCAATTGTTACAAGGCAAGGGCAGTGGCCCTCAGCCCCATTAGGGTATAGTGAGCCCGGCACCAGGAACCAATGTGGCCCATTCACTACTGTGAAAGTCTTGGGCTGTTCTCATGACCCAGGCTCTTCACCCACAATGTGCATCCCCAGCATTCATTTCTCAAAGTGTGCACTGCAAAATATATGTTAACGGAACTCATATTTGTTTCATATATTTTAAAGATGATTCTTTGTTTAATAACTTACATACAGGAATGGAACAGAATGAAACATTCTTCATTTATAAAACCATGAGAATCACTGAACAAAACTTTGTGAAAGGTGTGTTATGATTAGGTTTCCCTGCCCAATTTCTACTTTAGACTGGTTGATGGGGCCTCCACTATGGCTGAAATCCATTCCCCAGGTATTGAGGCCACTGGCCATGCCGCAAGCGGTGGAAAGTGGCCCACGGTCAGGTTATGTGAATATAGTGGACACTGGACACTGGACCACACTGCAGGTCAGGTCCATGGATTTTATTTGAGGTTTGGCGGGGCCAGGGTAGTGGACAAGCCTCATGCCAGAGGCTATTCAGCCATAAATTGCACCAGAAGCATGTGCTGCTCAAAGTGGCCCACACATCAGTATGCACCCCAGAAAATATTTGCTAAATGAGTGTTTCAGTTCTTTCATATATGATAAAAGAAGAATTCTTAATAAATTACATACAGTGTTGTAACATCAAGAAACACCTTCAGTTATAAAAAAAAAAAAAAAAAAAACTTTGACATTCTGTGAAAGACCTTTGTTAAAGGCATGCTATGTTTGAGTTTCCCTGATAAAAACCTGTGAATTTCATCAACAAATGTTGATAAAGGGACTTTGTTGTTGCAGCACAAAATCCCAGCATTTGGATTTCTCAGGCCTTCTTTATGCCCTTTGTTCAGTGGTTCTTAGAGATGCACTGCTCATTTTCACCAAATACGTGCACATCTTTCAAATCAATACTGGCATGCGACGGATGCAGCAGGGAAAATGCAAAAGCATGTTCAGAGCACTTCTCTGGCCATCACACCCCAAACAAAACATGGCTCACAAAGAGCACACTGCAAGCATGCACCCTCCCAATCACACACCCTGCTACTATCATACAACCCCCAAACAAGCTAACATCTCTTCGAGGTTACACTAGTAGAAAATGGCCACTAGATAAAACCCCATTAACATGCAATAACATAACTGTGCAACTCATGTTTATTAATTTAAAAAAGTGTAACTTACCAGTTTGAGAAGAGCTACGCCATAACATGTGCGGAATGTGTTTTAAATTAATTGGATTGTATTTGTGCGTTGTGCACCGTAGTAGAATTGACATAGTTCATGTGAATTATAAGATCCACGAGAACGCTTGGCCGGCATGAAATACGTGTGCTTGTTAATAGGCTAATGCATTGCTTTAACTGCTACATATGTCTCACCCACAACAACACTGCACAGCCAATGACAGTGCTGCACATAGTTCAGCGATTTCTCATTTGCCTCCTCAGTCTATGACTGCGTGTGGTCTTCATAGCACATTAGGCATGTAATGTCCCAACAACAGATGTGCAGGTGCATGCCCAGTAAGGTGGAACGTGGGCGATACGAGTTCATGAAGGATTACGAGAGACGGCCATTCCTAGCCTATCCATTTTGAATGAGCACACACGGTTCAGAGCCGAGGCTTCTCCTCAGGAACACGTAGTTAAAACCTCGCGCCATGCACAATGTTATGAAAGCATAATAGTGAGATAAATGAACCCACACGATGTGAAGGTTGGCTTGTTTGCTTCCTTATCGTTTTTCAAGTTCACAAACAGCACATTTGGAATGTCATCAGCTATTGATGGAACATAGACAGATGGGTGGATAACAAAAGCAAAGGTAATACCATCCCTCCATCTGGTGTAGCGAGAGCAACCCAGGCTAAACGGAGCACAACTGCCCCAGAAGAAAAGATTAATCAGTAGGATTTACGGATGTATCACTTGTTCTCCATAACTGAAAGCATGCACTACACATACACATCAATGGTAACGCAGAAACGCTTGGTAAGCACCGAGTTACAATAAACAGCAATGCCTAAAACGGGGTTTGGGGCTACGTCTCTCAGTTTGTAATGTTGAAGCATTTCTGGCAGGCTGTTCAATATCTAACTCTGGAAATAGCTAGTGATTTTAGTCATTTAATATGGCCAGGGCTGTTGAAATCATTTTTGTAGTTCCTGGAAACGGTCAATTGTGTCTCCAGGGCATCACCGGGACCCTTTGCCCAGTGGACCTATCAACCTCTGGCTAGATGTGTATTGTAGTGTAGAACCTACCCTAAATATGACGCAACTAACATCAATACCTTTTCAAAATTGTTGCTCATTTGACCTTTGTCCTGGCATTTTAGCCCTCCATTTTCCCTCATACATTCTCCCTGTCCTGTCTTAAAAGTCAGTATAAACAAGAGGTCTCAATGTAATGTAAGAATGTCACAGGCGATAAGCTAAAAGACAGTCGTGGGACCTTGCATCACCACCCATTCCATGATGTAGGAGCCAGATGTTTTGTAAGGTGAATCTGAAATGTGCCCAACAACATTCCTATACTCATCTGTAGGTGGTCCCATACATCCTTGAGAACTCATCCAGAGCAGGACTGCGAGACTTGTCCTTGGCTTCAAGCCCAGTGATTGTATCTCTCCAGGACTGAAATCTCTGCACTGGCTCCCAGTGGCTCCAAGGATTATGTTCAAAACCGTCTGCATTGTCCACAAGGCCTTCTGGGGCCTGGAACCTCAATACCTCAAACTATTTCTTCATATATATCTTTCTTCTCGAGCTCTTCGTTCATCCACCTCCAACTCCCTCATGGTCAGTCGCTTCTCCAAGCAAAAAGTTGGTGGTAGATCTCTTTCTTCGGCTGGGACCTCCCTCTGGAACAGCCTCGGTGCCTCCCTGAAACTTGAGGAAAATCATCTTTGGTTCCGGAAGCACCTCAAAACCTTTCTCTTTGCTTCTGCTTTTTCTCCCCCTCTCCCCTGCTGACCTCCTGGCTGATATTGAAACTGCACTGGTTCCCTGGCCACCCACTGATCTCGGGCCCAGGTCCCTCCCCTGCCAGTCACACACACCTGCACTGCTTTCCTGACAACTCCCGCACTTGTGGACTGTTTCTGTATCCCTACAGTCCCACTACCAGCACTTGACACTTGATGTCTGCACTTACCCATGCACTTGCCACCTGCTGGCCGTACTTTTATTTATTCTATTATCCCATGTACATCGCTGTCCCCTACCCCTGCCCCTGCCCCCACACTTTCCCCTTTCCCCCTTACCATGCACGTGCACGATCTGAATGACACCTGGCCTAGTAGTTTCGCTGTCTGTCCTCCCCAGCTCGCCCTCCCCTGCCTCGTCGCACCTTGAAACACTTGTGTATAGGCGTGTTATAAATGCCATATCATATCATATCTGCTGTCACCCAAAAAACATATGAAAAGTTGTTCTTGCACACCTGGGTAACCAGCAGGACTCAGGCCCTCATCCTCAGGAGTCTGCAATCCAGACTGTATTTATTTATTTATTTATTTATTTATTTATTTATTTATACATTTATTAAACACACAACATCCTGAGGCATCAAGGCGCTGTTACAACCAGTTAAACTTACATAGGGAAGAAAGGTCAGGTGATCAGATCAGGCAAAGCAGACAATAGTTAAAGAGCCAGGTTTTCAAGGCTTTTCTGAATGCCCAGTATGATCGTTCCTCCCTCAGATATGGTGGGAGTGTGTTCCAAAGACGGGCGGATCAGTGGGGAAGCTCGTGCCACCATTTTTGGCTTGCTTTGATTTGGGCAGGACAAGTATATGTGCATAAGCCCTCCTGGTAGGTCTGATGGACTGCTGGACTGAGCTTTCACAAAGCTTTTAGACAGGTAGGGGGGAGAAGTGTTGGAAAAGCATCAGTGCCTGATTGTGTTTTGAAAATGATCCTTTCCTTGATCGGGAGCCAAAGGACATTTCTTCTTGCTTCAGTGATGTGCTCTCTTTTGGGAATGTTGAAAGCTGCTCAAATGGCATTATTTTGGATCACGTGTAGTTTGTGAATGTTATATGCAGAAGTGCTTGCAAATAGAACATTGCAATAATCCAATCTTTCTGCGATGATGGCTCTTACGATTGTGAGACAATTGGCTGGGGCAAGGAATGGTCTAGCAGCATTAATAAGCTTTGAGGTGTAGACAGCTGATGTCGCTATGTCGTTTACTTGGCGTGTCATAGTGAGCCAGAGTCTAGGTAGATGCCTAGAGTGTACACCGAGGTGGAGACTGGTATCTGCAGATTGCCAATGTTAAAGTTCAGATATTGGGGACTTAGGTTTTCTGTCACTGAAGAGGGCCCTACAAGCAAGACCTCTGTTATTTTGTCATTTAGGCACAGGCCATTGGTTGATATGCAGGTTTGGATGAGGGAGTAGGTTGTGTTCACAGTGTTGGAATCATTGAGGTAATTGCCAGTGAGGGGTAGCATAATTTGTGTGTCATCAGCATAATGTGTGTAGGAAATGCTGATGGAGTCTTGTAGGTCGAAGAGGGGTTTGGTAAACATATTGTAAAGTGTCAGTGAGACACAGGACCCTTGGGGCACTCCACATGAGATGGGGAGGGAGGGGCAGATGCGACTTCTGAGAAGACACTGATTGATCTATCAGCTAGGAAAGAGGCTACCCAGGCAGTGGCTTCTGCTGAGAAGTTCGCTGCTGAGGTTAGATGATTACAGAGAATGTTATGATCTACTAAGTCAAATGCAGCAGAGAGGTCTAGGAGGAGTAGCAAGGCTGGCCTACCTTCATCTCTGAGAGAGTCAAATTGATTTTTCAAGTCAAGAAGGGCTGATTCCGTCCCGTGACCAGGTCTGAAGCCCGATTGGCACAGACTTAGAATTTGGTTAGAATCTATAAAGTGCCGCATTTGTATGTATGCGGCCATATCTAGAAATTTAAGCAGATAAGGGAGTGTTGTAGTGGGGTGATAGTTGTTGGGTGTGGTTGGGTCCAGCAAAGGCTTTTTTAGGAGGGGGATTATCCAAGATTCCTTCATTATAGTGGGGACCGTGCTAGTGAGGAAGGAGATATTGATGAAACTGGTGATGAAGGGAGTGAGGGCTTCTGTCACTCTTTGATTACAGGGGAGGGGCAGATGTCCCCTTTGCACTTGGAGGGTTTGAGGGTGGCAAGAATGGAGGTTACTTCCCTTTCTGCAACTTGTTGAAAGTTGAAAGGGGTGACTTGAGCTTGGTTGGCTGGGGATGGTGTAGGAGGCAGGGTGTTGGTGGATTGCTTGGCGGTAATTTTGTCTTGTAGTGTGGTGATTTTCTTTCATGAGGCCTCCTGTATGTTTGAGCACCATGTTACGTCTTTAGTGATGCCGGTCGGGGCTGAGGTAGGGGCTTCCAGTTCCTTAAGTATGATGAATAACTCTCTTTTATTCAAATTTGCGTTAGTAATTCGGTAATTGTATGAAATAATCTTAGCTTGGGTTATAGCTGGTTTGTAGGATCTGGCTATGGATTTGAATAGGTTCATGAGAGCATCATTTTGGTGTTTCTTCCAGGCTGTTTCGGCCTGGCATTTCTTGGCACTCAGGTTTAGAGGTTCTCCGTAAACCAGGGGTTGGCATGGTACAGTGGTTTTGCCCTGCGAGGGGCCAGTGGGGCGCCCAAGTCCACAGCAGTTTACAGTGTTTTAGCAAAGTGGTTTGCGAACGCCACTGGGTCATCCGCCCACTGAGCAAGTTTGTCATGCTGGAGGTTGGCAAGGAGAGGCAGGATACTATCGCTGGTCATTTTGCGTGAACTTTTTGCCGATGTGGGGGACATAGGGGTGCTTGTGAGTAGGTTGTCCTGCGGCAGCGTGATTGCAATGACCACTACAGAGTGGTCTGACCATGGGCAAGGGGAGATATCTGAGATATTGACTTCACAGTTGAGGTTGCACAGCTAGTCTAGGGTGCGGAACTTAGCATGGGTGGGTTAGTTTATGCACAGAGAAAGGTCTAGGGCCTTCAGGGTATTGGCTAGTGAGGTGGCGTTTTGATCTGCAGGGTCGTTCAGGGCCAGTTCCAGGTATCTGAGGAGGAGGATTTAGACAATGATTTTAGGTTAGTATTGAGGAGATGAGAAAAGTCATCCTCAAAGGTGCCTATGGTTCCTGGGGGTCTATATACCAAGTGGAGTAATATGGAACTGGGTGTGAGGTGGTCAGTTTAAATGAGAGCGCGTCACAGTTCCCCTCAAGTTTAGTTGGGCATTCTCTAATGTTCACGTTTTGTTTTGTAGATTAGAGCTATTCTGCTACCCATAGAGATGTGTCTGTCTGCTGGTAGGATAGTGTAACCATACTAGAGATAGTGTGGAGCCTGAGGCTGGGTGAAGTCAAGTCTCAGTTATGGCAAAGAGGTCTAGGTTCCGTGAAACAATTAGATCATGGATGTCTAGGGCATGCGCAGATACTCATCTTGCGTTAATCAAGGCAGCTTTTTATTTTGGTCTGTTGTGTGTTGGCTGGTCTTGTGGCGACATGGAGGGTTACTGGGGTGGTTACTGGGGCCTTAGAGAGCGACTTTGAGCAGATAAGGAGGGGTCCCATCTGTTGAGTGAATGTAGGGTGAAAAAGGTAGGCTGGGTACCTTTCCAGGCTTGCTGTTCAGAAAGGTGGAGGACATTCTAGCCAGCAGGAGCATGTGAACCCCGGGCTTTATAAACCATGACCCGGGCGTGCTTTGTGTTCAGGATTGCTGCCTGCATCTGCAGCACACAAGTTCACTGCTCATTATATCTGATGCTCCCAAAGACTCCTAACAGACATGAGCAGCACATTCCTGGATCTCTGGAACCTCTGCCAGCTCCCTGAAAATGGTTGCCTTTGGTCTCGAGCTCCTTGAAAACTGCTGCAGTCACCCTGCAGCTCCTCAAAGTCAAAGGAAACCATTCAATAAGCAACAGCAGCATAGCCAGTGCTAGGCCCACAAGAAGCAGCGTTTCTAACCACCTGAGCCCCGCTCACACCTACTTACTCAACAGGGGATTCTGTTCCACCCCAGGCAGCATGAGCAGCAATACAGCAACTGCATCTGGAAAAGAAGGAGAACGACACTAAACAAAGCCTGAAGAGCATTCCTGGACATGGAACAAGGCAAGACTAGAAACAAACCAATATATCCAAAATTGTGAAGACCCTCAACTGGTCACAGCAGGCCCACCAGGACCTCATCAGTGAGGAGTAGCTTGGTTCTCTAGGCCCAGCATGCAGGGGATCTCATAAGTGAGGAGTAGCTGGGGTCTCTACACCCAGCAGGCATGAAACCAGGACCAGTGAGGTTACTGGTCAGCAACAGCAACTGCAAGCCTAAAAGTCTTACAGTGAATCCATCCTCCATAGGGTTATGACCTGGTTTGGAGTAGGGTGTCCCGGGTCTATAGCAATCTTCAATCCTTCCTGTTTTTAGGGTATATCGCTTCCAACAAGCCACTCCAGGAGACAGCCATCTTCGCATCCAAACCCTACCCCTGTTACCCTAAATATGCCTGTGCATCATTGCTGAAGCGTCACATGTGATCACGGTAGGGAGATGTTTTGGACACTCCACGAGGGATCCAGACTACCCCGCGAGACATTAAGTGAGCATTTCAGAACCTCTGAACTTTGGAAACAAATCTTCTTTGGGCTCTCATACCAACTCTTCACGGACAAAACCCAAATCCTCTTTTCTATTTCTGAATTCTCCTCTGATCTCTCTATCAACATTTCCAATGGTCTATCTGCCATTGAATATTGCATGTCTTCACACTCTCCAAAACAGAGGTGCTCTACTTCCATGCCAAATACTCTCTCTCATCTCTTCCCCTGCCTAGCCACTTCCTAGATGACACTCTCCCCTATTTTTCTTCAGATAGAAACCTCAGCATCATCTTTCATCTCCATAACTGCAACGGCAGCTCATCCTCCTTCCTTTCAACACCACCAAGCATTTCTTAACCATGTATGTCTTCTCTAAACTGGATTACTGTGCCAGCATCCTCTTTGGTTTCCCCAACTAAGCTTTCCATCCTATTGACAAGATCATTAACTTCAATACTAGGACTTTCTTTGCACTCACTCACGTAACACCTACTGCCTCATACTGTCACCAGGTTAGATGGATGAAGATGCAAAACAGAGATGTACATTTTTTCTCCTGGTTCACAGATCTATCCATGGAAAGGACTACTGGATATAGCCCCCTCTATCCAGCTATACACGCCTTCTCATAATCTACACTCTGCAGTCCCGACTATCCTTGTAACATCTCAACCTCCCTGTGCTTCTGCTGGCTTCCTCTCTTTCTTTCTCCTTGCTCCTTCTTCTCCTTCATTCTTGCATGGAATTCTCTTCCCCCGGTCATCCGAGAAACAGTCCACACTGATTTGTCCTCGCTTCCGAGTTACCCTCGTAACCTAGCTTGCATCCTCCTTTCAGCTAACATTTACTATCCTTCCTCTACCCCTCACTGTCTCTGTGTCAACTCTGGCACTTCATCCATCATTGTCACACAGCTGGGCGTATAGCCTACCTGGACTTAAAAATCTCTGTTGATTGTCCTTAATCTATGTAAATTCACCCATGTATTGTCCCCAGTGACTGCTCCATTTACTCCCCTCCACAATCTGGTCAAAATGTTACTCGTGCTCACCTCATTGTAAGAAGCTTACTGCTACCTGCTAAATCTGTATCAAAAGATCATTGTTGCTCTCTATATATAAAATAAATAAATACTGAGAGGGGAAATCTGCTCTCTGGATTTCATGACTGTTTAACTATTTGCTGAAGGTAAGCAAAAGTCTCAAGCAATTAGCATTTATTCCTTTATTGAAATGTTCTGCCGTCCAGTGCATGTTATCTTGGGGTCACTGTGGAGCACTAGCAATACAAAAGAGATCCCTATGTCATTGAAGGCTGAGGAAAGAGAACAACCTGATGCGAGGATAAATCCCCTAGTTGGTATTCTTCAAGTGGTAACTTTATATGGGCTAATTGTGTATGGGCCAGAAAATGCTCTTCCAGTTTTTCTGCTTTTGGGACAATGTGGGTTTGGATTCCAAGACAGAAGTGGACGGGTGAAGGAATTGTTCTCCTTGCATTCCTTGCTCTATTCAGGGAACATCATCACTGCCCACATCATATTCCTGATGCATGCAGAGAGGCTAGGATCCCAATGGATTCTGATTGTATTTGTATGGATCAAAATCGGGTCAAATCAATAAGATTATTGTTTAATAACTGCCATCATTCCTGATTACTGATGTGTGGTATAGAATGTTTTAATCAGATGACAACTAGTGTTGGGGAATTTTCTAGCCACCCCAAATCAGGTGCACATAATTTTCATTTATTTAATACAGTTCTTTTATGAACCTGGGGGACCCAATTAAACAATATTGGTTCCCTACCGCCTGCCCCACCCACTTTCGGGACAAGAAAGACAGAGTGTTGCACAGATGTAATCAATTTAAATACAAACAAATTACGCATCTATGAAATTCCAACTTCAATGTCCAAAATGGCATGAATATGAAAGTAAACTTGTAGACCACATGCATCACCATATGAACATTTGAATTATTCTGAGCGCACCCACCAGTGTGCTTAACAGTGCATTAGGGCCCAAATAAATTTGTAATTTTATAGGCAACCAAATTTATCAGAACATCCCTGCCCATCTAAATCTCTCAGCTTCTTATTCTTTGTAAATACAAATCCCCCTGCCCCATCAATGGACATGTCAGGATTTCAAACACCTTTCTAGAAAATTCAATTTCAAGACAAGCTATGCAATATTACTGAATGTGATTTATTAACAAATGGAAATATGTGTTTGCTAAATTTCCTTCATTGATGTTTCTATTGCATTCCCACCATGCCAGAGCGCACATGTGTCATTTTTGATGGGGAAGTTAAAGATGGGAAATGGGTAGTGGTTAATTACCCATTTCCATTGGTCTTCAATGGTTCAGCGCCAGCGATAGAATGCTTTGTGATGTATACATGAAATTACTTCAATTTACATTATATTTCCAGGTGTGCACACAGTGAGATAGCCTTTTACTCCCAGAATACTTAATCAGTGGTTTATCATTACACAGAGAAGAGCAAGAAGCAGGGAAATCTCCCAGTATACACACCATAGGCACAATTCTATCAAATCTAGGATTCCATAAGCACATACAATTCTCAAATATGTATTAATTTCTCATTGTTACCGTTCAGTTATGTTATGTTATGTTATGCTATGGTGCATTTGTGTAGCGCCTTATGTACCATCGGTATGATCTCAAAGCGCTGTGGGTTGAATGCCCTTGGGCCCCGTAGTCCAGGCCAGTGGAGAGAGTTTGGTAGTATAAAGTGCGTGGGTGCACTTTTGTGTGGGCCGCCAGAGTGGTTTGTGCAGGGTCGGCTGCATTCTAAAGCTAGGTGTAATGTGTGCAGCAGTGGGAGATCTCTCAGTTTGTTTCGCAGGTACTGGCATGCTCCTATCTACTCTCCCCCAATGAGCCCTTTAACATTATTCTGTGTTATAGACCCCCAGGATCAGCCACTACATTACCAAACACTATGTATACTTATCTAGGGATGGAAACTAGTAATCAACCAAATATTATTGTTTTGGGAGATTTAAATATATGGTGCAACAAGCCAGAAAATAGTGACTGCATTCATCTTATAGATAGCCCGAATTCACATAACCTTTGTCTTCTCTCAGATCTCCCCAATCATTCCAATGACATTGTTTAGATCCTATATTGTTCAGAGGGTTCAATTTGAAGGAGGCAGAAATTGGACAAATTAGCTCGTCAGATCACTTTATGGTTCAGTTCAGATGGACATTAGTATCTAGAATCTAGTATCTAATATAAATAAAAATAGAGTAACAGGTACCACAGAATTCCAACATAAAAAAAAAGATTTAGATCGAATGTCTGATGCTGACTTGATGATTCATATTCCTAAAACATATGGTATTACAGGTGGTGTAGAGAATTATACTAGATTGATGCAACAATTACAGGTCAAACTGTGATCTTGTGGCACCCGTTAAAAAAAATTGCAGGAATCACTAGGAGAGGGAATCAGTGGTTCACTGAGAAACTGAAACAGTGTCAAAGCCAATATCGAGAACTCGAAAAGAAATGCCGCTCGACGCATGCTGTTGAAGATCATATAACAACGTAAGTAGCCTTAATACAGGATATAAATCTGAGATTACGCAGGGAAAAATGCAAAATGTACAGAAGCAAATACATTTGGCAGCAAATAGACCTAAATAACTTTTTAAGGCCATTAGGAATTTAGCAAACCCTGATTGTATAAACACATGTTTGCGTCCCAGCCAGAAGATGGCTAATGAATTTAATATTTTCTTTTTAACAAAACTGACAAGATCAGAGTAAATATTGATCTCAGTCCTCCTCTCAACTGACTCTGATCTTATAGTTGGGTAAAAGGCTCCTCATTTGTAGTGTAACTTCACTCTGGTGGGTAAGGACAATATTGAGAAACTTCTCTGTGCTCTTAAACCCACTAATTTCATGAACAATACTATTCCAGCATACCTAGTTAAACAGCATGCAGAAGCATTGAGCAGACCTATTCAAAGGTTTGTAAATGCATCACTTGCTCACGGCTGTATGCCAGAAGAACTAAAGAAGTCCTATCTCACGTCACTGCTAAAAAACAAACCCTGGACCATAAGGTCCTGGCAAACTATCTCCCGATTGCAGGGCTATTATGGCCAACTGAGATAATTAGGAAAGTTGTCACTATGAAACTTTAGGATCATTTACAAGGTAATAATATCTTAGATGTACATCAATCCAGCTTCAGGCTGGGTCATGGGACTGAGACTGCGTTACTCAAGGTCTGAGATGATATACTCGAAAATTCAGACAACTCCGATATTAGCATGCTTGTCATGGTTCATTTGTCAGCAGCTTTTGACACAGACTAAGCTTTCTAGCACAGGTATCTGACAAAGCATTTAGATGGTTTGACTCCTTCTTGACCAATCGAAAGCAACAGGTGAAACTGGGTTCATTCTTTTGAAAATGTTGACAACATCCTGTGAAGTGCCGCAGGATTCATCTTTATCTCATGTATTGATTAACCTTTACATCTGCACTTTGCTAAAATATGTTGCTTAGTTTGACCTGCAGTATCATTCGTATGCGGATAACACACAGATTTATGTAAGCTTAAAACGTATCTTGAAATGTGCAGAGAAAATTCGAATGTGGACACTTGATAACAAGCGTCAATTGTATCCCAACAAGAAAGAAATCATTGTTTTTGGCTCAAACAAAAACTGCAAACTCTTTTTCCAGTAGGTCCATGCCCTCCATTGTTTGGAATTGCATCCAGTATACAGATTCTATAAAAAACTTAGGTTGCATTTGGCAATACAATCTGGGATATCATCTGCATATTAATCAGATGATTAAATTAGTATACTGCCAATTGAAAATGTTAAAACCTCTTCTTCCCCTGATTTCAGAGGGGGACCGATCGATTGGGGTAGGCACTCTTGTTAATGCTAGGTTGGCCTACTGAAATGGGCTCCTGGTAGGTTGCCCAAAATACCAGTTGCAGTGCCTTGCATGAGCCCAAATGTCTGCAGTTCACTTTATTTATTTGTTACCATGGAAAGGGGCACTCTCTGAGTTTCGTAGGAAACTCCACTGGTTGCTGGACCATCAGAGGATCTGGTTTAAGCTACTGTGTCTTTTTTTTACATGCGTATGGGGCCTGGCACCACCATACTTAATCACAAAGATTAAGTTTTATAATCCCACAAAATGTTTGTGGTTCGAATCAAGACGTTTCGGTAGTTCCACCTTCTAAATCCGTTCCCTGGGGAGATGGAGGGTTCTCAGTGGTCGGCTATGGAACATTTAATCTTTGGCTATGTCAGTGATCACTTTAAAACACTTATTCGAGTAAATTGCAATATGAGTAGCTTCCACTTTGCTTTGTGTATTATTAAAATCTGCACCTAGATGTGGCTTGCTGCTTGGTTCCTTTGGGATATGCGTGAAATAAATAAAAAAATCTAATCAATCAATCATTCTGCATTCTGGATCCATCAAGGCCTGTGTAGAAGATCATGTGTGCAGCTAGGCCGATTTTCGTTGGGTATATAGCTGCGTTCTAACAGACTCTTGAGGTGTTCAGGGAGGAGTGTACGTATGTGTGAAGCTATGCCAAAATTGATAGAACGGTATAGCTGTGTTCTATTGTTTGTTGATGTAAGGTGGAGAGTGAGCATGTTGGCGGGAATGGGTGTCTGTGATTGCCTGTAGGAGGCCAATGGTTACTTTTGATGCTTGATGAGCAGGCCTTGTCTGTTCTGGTGGTTCGTGGTAGTGGATTTCCAAAAGGGATACTCTGGCTGGTGTGGAGAATGTTTTGATAGCCTGGATGGACGGTTCATTTTGCAGAGGCTCTGTCGTAGGTGTCGGAGGGCTCATTTTCCGGGTCCCTGGTCATAGTTAGTGGCGGGAGGCAGGGTGGTTCAAGACATGTTTGTGACTACTGCAAGATTTGTGGCTCTTTTGTGGGTGTTAGAGGGCCCTTTTCTGGGTCCCTGCTTAATGGTGGGGGCAGTGTTGTTAGAGACACGTTGTGATTACTGCATGATACTGTGGCTTTGTTGCAGGTCTTGGAGGGCCCATGATTATCGTATGATTCTCCAGACCATGCATAGTTGTTATTGCACCAATGGTGTGGGAGTTATTGGCTTTATTCCTAGCTTGGCTAGGGGTGCCTCATCTGAAGATATACCACCTTGTTTACATTATAGGTGGCGAGAAATAACCCAACCGTAGTCTTTGAGCCATAAGTGCTATGGGGCTCTGCTTTTTCTGCCACTCTGATTTGATACCCATATGGGTAGGGTAGCAGGCAACTGTGTCAGATGTATTGGCTGGCGGGGGGCCTGTGACAGTGGCTTTCTGTGTTAGTTCTCAAATGGGTAGAGATAGACAGGAGCGGGTCCCGTCGCATTGACTGTTAGAAGAGTTATTACGTTCTGGGGATGTGGTGGTGCGTAGGGTCTGTGGAAAGGTTTATAAGGAAGCTGTTGCCAACTCTTGTAGTGATTGTGCTAAGCTTCCTTATGGAAAGGTAGTGAGTATGCTTGGTTAAGGGTGTTGAGTTCTAGTTTCAGGTTGATATATGCTGCAGGTATCTCTTGGCATCTTTGGTGGGGTGGCAGTGGGCTTGCCTGATTATGACATCTGAAATATGGTGAGGTTATGTCTTGGGTTTGGAGTCGAGGGCACCAGGGTTTGGACGCAGGGGCGAGTATTGTCAACTACATTGTGCAAGTACATTTTTGGTCGAACTGGGGTGCGGAATTGCCTGCCAGTCTCTGGTTCAACTTCTGTTTTCCAACATTTCCTATTTCCGAGGCAATTGTTTTATTTGCTGGCTTGTGTGGCCCAACTATTCCTGTTTTTGAAGATAATGCCATTCTATTTCAAATATGGCCATTGGTGTGGGGGTTGGTGGCCTTAGGCGGTCCCTTTCATGGATTAGGGCACAGTCACGTTTTTAATGCTTTACGGAAGGCCATGTAGTCCTGGTTGTGTCAGATGTGGGGAGGCATGAAGTACCACAGTGTTGGAGTAGGCTGACCCTCCAAGCCTGGCTGAATTGGAGGCTGGAATCACTAGTAGGAGGGGCGTGCTTGACGTTAGGGTGCGAGTTGGGCGGTAGCGCATAATCTTCTCTTGAAGGTTTGTCGGCCGGGGTTTATAGTCAATATGTCGAATGACATTTTTTCGAATGCCATAATGTTGAAAAAAAAATGCCGAAAAAAATGATTTCGATTTATTATTATTTTTTTTAGTTGGGGGTTCCCCCCAACCCTGTTTTTTTTATTTACAGTTTATTTTTACTAGCTAAACGAAAAAAAAACATACAAATAAAAAAAAGCACATTCGAAGAAAAAAAAATTCGGCATTCTTTTTTTCCACATTATTGCATTCGACATTTTTTTTTCGACTTTTTAACTGGATACCATCGGCCGGTCTTGTGCACTGCTTGGTGGGTGATGCATAGGATTTTGAACGTGGCTCTACGTCCAATAGGGAGTTAGTGAAGGGTGCAGAGGGCAGGCGAGATGTGGCCCCTTCGTCCCAGTGCAAGAAGGAGTCTGGCGGCTGCATTTGGACTCTTTGGATTTTGTTGAGTTGTTAGCCGGAGCATCCAAATACAAGGAGTACACATAATCCAGTCTAGACATGACAATGGACATAATAGATGCCAGTCTTTTGGGGTAGTTGAGGTAAGGAAAGATGCATCTCAGAAGCTTGAGGTGCTAATGGCAGCATTTGAATACAATGTTCAGCTGATGGGACAGGGTTAGGCCAGAGTCCATTGTGCAGCAAACGTTTTTGACTGTGTTGGAGGTGGGGGGGAGTGCCAAGGGAAGTTGGCCATTGCAATGGTTGTGGGAGTAGAGCTGTGTTGCCACATACCATGATCTCTATTTTCCCTGGATTTAGGAGGAGATGGTTTCTTATCATCCACAAGTCTACATCGCTCAGGCAGGCTGCTAGGTCGGGTCGTGGATCAGAGCCTGTTTTGGGAATTCTAAGAATAATGTGGGTGTCATCTGTGTAATTATAGCAGGTGAAGTTCTGTGAGCGGATGATCCCGGCAGTGGGGTCACGTAGAGGTTGTAAAGTAGAGGTGAGAGGCAAGAGCCTTGAGGTACTCTGGTGTTCACAGGGTGAGCAGAGGAGGTAAAAGGGGGAGGGAAGTGATTTGTGTGTTGTTGTTAAGGAACAAGACAATCCAGTTGAGTGCTGAGTCTTAGATTCCTAGGGAGTGGAGTCAGTTAAGGAGGATTGAGTAGTTAATGCTGTCAAAAGCTGCTGAGCGGTCAAGGAGAACCAGTGAGGTGCATCTTTCGGAGTCTGCAGAGCTTTTGAGGTCATCCCAGATCGAGATAAGTGTTGTTTAATTTCTATGGTGCAGTCGGAAGCCTGATTGAACAGGGTTGAGTAGGTTGTTGGATTCAGAAAAAAGTTTGAGCTGTGAGTAGGTAGAGTGATCGATGAGTTTCGTCAGGAATCTGGTGTTGGAGAAGGGCCTATGATTTATTGACTGGAGCATGTTTAGACCTACTTTTTAAAACATAGTTTGACAGGAGTCATTTAGTATCGACCTAGCCTGTTATCCTGCACAAGTGGAGGTGAAGATTTATTTGAGGAGAGTGGCGGACAAGGTCAAGGGGGGACCCAGAGGGTCTGCTGCTAGACAGAAATTTGCAAAACTCTTCACTCGAGATGGGGTTGAAGGAATTGAAGGATGGTGCTACTGGGCCAGGGGAGTGGCGGTGCTGGGGAGCAGAAGGTGGGCAGGGGTGGGGGTCAAAAGTTTGGCATTAATGGCAGACGTCCTGTTCAGTGCTGTACTGTGGAAGTGTTGGGAGAGGGAGTCGCAGAGCATTTGTGTGGATGTGGTCAGGGTAATGGTGCAGGCTTCAAGAATTCCAAGATCATCCTGTGGAACTGCTGCAGCAGTTCAGGATTATTTTATTGTAGTAGGCACTTTTGGCCTTTCAGATTTCAGATTTGTAGTTACGGCGATGGTGGGCGGGCATGGATTTGCTAAGAGGGGTTTTTGATGTTCGCCTTTTGCGTGCACGTAGCGTTTGTGGCATTTGGGGGTCTTCAGGTGTGGCATGAACCATTTTCGGGTAGGTCCTTTGCGGGTGGGAGCAGGGCGGGAGAGGGTGAGAGGGAAGAGTGAGTCGATAAGCCATGAGTCAAAGGATTCAATAAGTGGAGGTCTATCTAAGGATGGGACTGTGCGTAGTAGGGCTTCGGCCAGGTCAGGCACAACCTTGACCTTGTTGCAGTATTTGTGATTGTGTGTGAGAACGGGCTGGGCCTTAGGTTGAGGGGCCAGAGTGCGGAGAGAGAAAGGTAAGGCTGAGTGGTCTGTCCAGATGAGGGGCTTGGAGCTGTACACTGTGATGAGGTTGGAGGAGCTGAAGGTTGTATAAAGGGTGTTGTCTCTGGTGTGGGTGGTACATGTTGTGTGTCGGAAGAGGCTGATAGCCTCTAGACTGTCAACCATGGGAAGTGTCATGAGGTTGTTGGGGACATGAAACCAGATATTGAAGTCCACATAATAGAGATTGTTGGCAAAATGTCTGTCATATCTCGGAGGTCTGTATTTGAGTAGGAAACTGTGTGAGTGAGTGGGCAACAGTGAGAGTCTGACCAGAAGGGATTCACAGTTCATGGTGCATGGCTGTGTTTCGATGAGTGAGATGGAGATGGAGAAGTGTGATTTGTGGAGGAGGGTCTGTTGTGAGGGATGAGCTTGTACTCAGCAGGGAATGCCTTTTGTGTGAATGGTTTAAAATCATATGTGAAGCATGTTTCAGTGATGAAGATGAGATCAGGGTTGTCAGCGGATAGAAGGTCAAAGATGTTGTGTCTGTTTTTGGCCACAGATTGGGCATTGAATAGGAGGCAGGTGACTTGATGGGAGTTTGTGGTTTCCCTGATGATGGTGGCCGGACGGATTGGGCAGGTTTGAGTGGTGGGAGAGGAAGTGTTCGTAGCTGCAGAGGGTGCTGTGGCCAGAACAGTCAAGCTGGCTGAAACCGATTGTGGTGGAGTGGGCAGAGCGGTTGGCATGACTGAAGCTGATGGAGGTGTGGTGGGTGTGGATTGGGGCCTGTGTTATGTTTGAGGGGGGTAAGTGAGGTTGGTAGGGAGTGAAAAGAGTGAGCGTGCAGTGGCTGGTTTGCATGAGATGGGAATAGGTTGAAAGGGAGTGGGGGAGTGGACATTGAGTGGTGCCGGTGCAGTGTGTGGGTTCCGGCTAGCTGTTGGATACGGTGCAAGTCCGTAGGGAGGTTTAGGTGTAGGGGTGGTAAGTGAGATCTTGTGTTCAAAGAGGGACGGTGGGGTCATGGCTAGCAGGGATTCCTGACAGCTAGGCTGTTAGTGGAAGGGGCGGGTGGCTGATGCAGGCAGAGTGAGGCAAGACTAGCATATCCAGCCCCTCAGTACTTTCACTAATTAAAAGGGCTGAGATTTGATCTATTTCCCTTTACGGTATAGCTTCACTCAGGAATATTTCCCTCTAATATTATATGTGCATAGACATTTCTTTTGGTTGTCTCAAAGACAAGTGGGCACCCTCTTAAGGAATGGTTAATTTCTCCCCCTCAGTAACAGGTGGGCATATGTCAGCAAGATGGGATCAGCTTCCCTCCACATTCTGGTTACCTTCTTTCTGCACGTGTTCCTGTCTGCTGTCTTTCCCACTGAAGAAGCCCTGAGACTTTAACTCCTGGTAGGCCTCACTTGCAGTTTACGGCCAGTAATCCAAAAATGGGCCCAAAGGAAAGCAATCTATTCCATTCTCCTTTCTGTTGTTATGCAGTTTCCTTTCTATCCTTCTTCCCATCCATCAGCCAGCCAGTGTGTAAGTGAGTGAGTGAGTCCCTACTGGGAACATGGTTTGGACTTTTAAAGATGAGAAGCCACTCCTTTTAGAGGTGTATATGTTCTCTAATCGAATTGGTCAATGTATGTAATTGGACAGAGTTCCAAAGAGGCATCACCCTAAACCATCATCTTCATACCCATTGGGCAAATTAATGAAGAGGGCAGTCTAATGGGAGTGTATTCTACACCCAGTTTCCCTCGTATTTGATGTGATGTCATCTTAATGATTTCTACATTAAACAATTGTAATTTCTATTACATCATATCGCTCACATGTGAAAATGTTAATAAACATTTAATCAGATTACTCTCACTTAGATGGAGAAAACAGTTACATTTCTCTCGTCGTGACATATGATGGGTAAATTACAGATTTTAACTTTTTTCTTCCTGACACTTTAATACAAAAATAATATTTCCATTGCATGATAAAACACTCACGGACGCTAGGATGTATAAATCCCTGGCATGCACTGTTTTTGTCTGACAATATCCACATCCACCTAATTTACATAATAAACATAATAGCACAAAAGTATCATTTTACATTCAGCTGATGGGATTTTTACCCTGAACATAAAGAAAACTCTCTACAACATGTCAGTCAAATAAGGTGATTCCAAATGTACATTTCCCATAGCAATTGTTGCTTATTTCGAACATATTACATGGGATTTCCAGTTTCTTTGTCTGGTAACAGAACATCTGGTATCAGTACCTTTTGGAGCTCAAAGTATTGGGGCATTTTTGAACGAGATAGGCCTGGTTGTCATGGTGGATGTTCTTTGAGGTGAGGATACTCACAAAGACATTTGTGAACCAGTACCGCTCCCTTGAGTAATTACAGCCACTTTGTATCACTTCAGTCAGACTCCTAGTCTTCGACAGTGAGAATTTCCTTCCCCTGAAAGAGCGAGTTGATGGGAAATTCAGATTATTTAATAGGAGACCACTGCTCAAAATATATTCTGTATATTTTTGAAGGCATTTGGGTAAGCTCAATTACAAATGGGGTTGTTAATGAGTACCATTTGTTTTGCTCTGGAGGGCCTGTTCCCAACAGATAAGTTACCAGCAGAGTCACAAACTATTATAGCTGAGCTTCAAAAGCCAGAGTTTACACTTTTCTCATTTCAAATCATCCCCCCATATCCTTTAGCTTGCTGCAGGATGTTTGAAGTTTTACATTCTATGCACAATGTTGGTTTTTGATTCAGAAATGCAGCCTCTGTTCTCCATGGTATTGCATTTCCACAAAACAGAGCAACAAAATGACATTTTATTTACAATCAAAGTCTTGTCAAAAGACTTGTAGTTTTGATAGTTTGTATGGTTCTTTATACAACTCTGATTCCCAGTCATATTAGGGAAATGATACACAATGCATGCTCCAAACTCAATTTCATGTTACTGTCGTATGAAATGTTGTGCTTTATATCTCAAATTGGACAGTTTTTCCATTTAACAAAAGATTGCTTGAGTCTTCCTGTTAATAAAACGTATTAATCGCATTATAACCAAAGATTGATTGGTGGAAGGTTGTGAATGAATCTAAACCACTAACACTGCTCTGGACAACCTTCCACTATTGTTTAGCCTGTCTCCATCATTGCAACAGGGGTCCAACAATATGCGAATCAGTCAGGTACTGCAGCCCAGCCCGAACTGCTAGGCCAGGTCCCCTCTGTGCAGAAACACAAGCAATCTCAGACATGATTTAGCCTTGTTAGGCTTCATCAGTAAGGTGCAGCTTGGTTCCATATGACACATCGAGCAAGGGACCCACATCACTCCCATACAGGGTGACAAACTAAAACCAAAAAAGTGATGGCTGGAATGTTTTTAATGAATCTGAAGCTCTGGCACGACTCTGGGCAACCTTCCACACCACAGTTTTATTTAGCCCACTTGTGCCATGGCAAGAGGGGTCTAACCATAGGCAAAGAAGTTAGCTACTGCCACCAATGGGAGCTGCCCAGACTGAACTGCTAGGCCATGTCCCCTCTGAATGGAAACACAAGCAACCCCAGACATGTTTCAGCCTTGTTGGGCTGCATCAGTAAGCTGCAGCCTTGTCAGCTATTTAGGGCATATATTCTGATTGTAGATGGGCTGCGAACATCACACATTACTCACATGTCATTTTTAAGATTCTGTTTGCAGGCTGCAGCTCAGATGTTTTGGCCTTGTTGGCCCGCATCAGTGAGGTGCAGCCTTGTCAGCTAATTAGGGCCTATATTCTGATCGTTTGTGGGCTGCTGACATCACACATTTCCTCGCGTGTCATTTTTCAGATGCTGTGTGCAGGTTGCAGCTTAAATGTTTCAGTCTTGTTGGGCCGCATCAGTGAGGTGCAGCCTTGTCAGGTACTTAGGGCATATATTCTGATTGTATATGGGCTGCTAACATCGCACATTTCCTCACATGTCATTTTTCAGATGTTGTGTGCTGCAGCTTAGATGTTTCTTTTTAAGCTGCCACTTTTCATTCTTTGCATCCTTTTATTTTGCATATATTTCCCTAAAACTCACCCCCCTGCTCTTGCTCATTGTAATAAAAGGGGGCGTACTAGAGGCACAGAACTTTTTTTTTTTTTTGGGTTATTTCTTGGGCATTTTGGATGAGTCTTTCTTCCATTATATATTCTTCATGTTGGGGAACAATGGAAATTGTTTTTTTTCTTTCTGGTTCCTTTCCCCTTCTCCTGGTTTTAAATGGGAGGATTTGGCCACATCCCTCAGGCCCTGGAAATAAATCTCAGGTTTGTGTACTGAAGGGAGTGGTTTAGTAACACAAAGAGAAACGTTTTATGAAAAACGTACATGTTATCATACCGTTTTTGTTATCTATGACATTTTGCCTTCCGCTCTTATCTACAAAATATTTTCTTTAAGTCATTCTCTTGTACTTTGATTTTTGGTACTTATGGTTAAATTTTGTGGTAACTCCTTTCCTTCTTTTTCTGTTCTCCAGCTTTCATTCTTCAGAATTTTCTTAAACCCAAACATAGCATGGGTCCTCAATCATTCTCAAAGCTGATCGAGGCAACAGCTTTTCAATTGATTGATATGGCCCCATTTTTCCTAAATCAGACCTCCTTTTCTGATGTGGATCTAATAGGCGACAGGAGAGATCTTATCAATGATCTAAAAATCACCTTGCTTGGCTTGGTTTCTTTCAAAATTATAGAGTTAAACCCTGTCACCTACCTCATACTCCCTTTCGGTTGTTTTGAGGTCATAGTATTCCCTCATCCATTCAGCAAACTTCTACAAATTGTGTTGAACATATGCAAAAGCATGCTATAGATCCCTCCACAAATTATCAATGTATTCATCAGTAGTTGAGGCGTTTATCAAAGTCTGAGACTGAGTTTGGTAATGCAGATTTTGAGGTAATTCTATTTTTCATCCATTCATTAACTTGAATGGAGGAATCTTGTTAGCAGAAAAAGGTTTAAATCCGAAGGTCATCAGGACAAATGGCAATCGAATGTCCCAATTTGGTCAAGAATCAACCACAAACTTATTCAAGATATTCACAATGGTTTTATTATATCTCTCCATACCTTCGCTGTTAGGAATTGAAGTGAGCATGGACCTTTCTGGTTGCGCTGATCCTGAAGGCTGTGGTCGAGTGGTCGAGAAGGAAAGAATACTGAGAAGTATTAAACCCCTGATTGGTAACAGGATGTTGTGTGCTCCCTGGGAAAACCATGTGAAAAGGGAAAAACCCAAACGTGTTACACTTGCAGCTGTGATGAGATGGCAATAGATAGAGGTCCTCTCAGGATAGCAGTAGAGCAGAGCAAACCACGAGGAGCATGGTAATCCAAAAGCGGGAAGCAGGAAATGTAGAGATGCATGAGAGCAGCAGCAGAAAGGCAGATCTTGGGTGCAGCTCTCAGGGAGAGCAGCGGCAGAGAGCATAACAGCACGGGTGGCTCTCAAGGGAGAGTCATGGCAGGAACTCAAATTGAAACAACGCAAAGGCTCACAGATAGAAGGAGCGCAGATCGGAGCAATAAGCAAGGAATGGGGAAAAGAGGCAATCCAGGAGAGGGAAAAAAAGGCAGCGCCATGTATCAAGAGTGAAGCGGCGTGCAGAGCTCACCCTTTACTTCCCCTATATGCGAACTTACGACTGAATCTGATGCTTGGTGAGCATTCTGCCATTTTGGATTACAACTATACCATCACGTCTAGTGGACCATTGTGCCAAAGGGGAGTGCCATCTTGGGAGGGAAAACACATGGTGGACTGGAGATCTATTGCATTTATTTATTCATTCATTTGAAGAGCACGCCAAGCCCGAGGGCATCTGGGCACTAGTTGCCGCAATACAGTTATACAGATTGCTAATAACATTTACTCGACACGATTAACGTTCATAGTAGGTAGTAAAGCTATGACAGAGAATTATGGCGGATTAGAGTTCTTGGTAAATAACCATGTTTTGAGGCCTTTACTGAAAGGCCAAAAGGATGGTTCCGATCTTAGTGCTAGCAGTAGGGCGTGGCAGTGTTTAGCCACTACAACCAAGAAGTTACGCTCCCCTGCTTTTTGCAGTTTCAATCTGGGCATTGTGAGAAGGTGAGAGTATGCGGCCAGGGTGGGTTTGTTAGATTGTGATTTGGAAAATTTTCTTGACAGGTATTTAGGTGCAGTATTTGACAGATATTTGTGTGTTAATGTGAGTGTTTTAATACAGTGCATTTGCAAACCGGCAGCCAGTGGGCGTTTCATCTAGCAGAGGATACATGTTCCTTTTTTGGAATTTTCAGAGTTGCTCTTAGTGTGTTATTTTGTAAGATATGGAGTTCTTTGATATTACGATTGGCAGATCCTAAAAAGACGGCATTGCAATAATCGAATCTGGAAAGGATGAAGTGCTCTAGCAATTGTGATGCAGCTGTCGGTAGTCAAGAATGGTCGGCAGGGGTTGATAAGTTTTGAGGCGTATGCTGCGGCAGAGCCGACTGCATTTACATGTCGGGTTAGTGATAGTGAGGAATCCAAGTAAACCCCTAATGTTTTTACTTCTTTTCAGAGACTAGGATAGTGTTTCTGTTAATAATTAAGGATTTGTAGGCATTGTTGTGTTTGTTTAAATGTGTTTGCCTTCCAATCTCGTCATTTTAAGCATAGAGAATGTCGAGTCATCCAGGCCTGGATAGTTTGGCATATTTTGCTCAGAGTGTTCGAGTCAGTCTCGTACATGCCTGAAATGGGTAGGAGGATCTGAGTATGATCCGCATAGTTGGTGTGAAGTAGGTCGAAGAGGGGCTTCGTAAAGATATTGTATAGCATCAGGGAGACACACGAGCCTTGGAAAACTCTGCAAGTGACTTGGGCTGGAGGTGCAAAGGCAGAGTTGGAAAATACTGTCATTGTTCTAATGGATAGGAAGGACTGAATCCAAGCTGTTGCTTTGGTGGAGAAGTAAGCCGCTGAGGAGAGATGTTGGCAGAGGATTTTGTGGTCCACTAAATCAAATGCAGCTGAGAGGTCGAGCAGGAAAATGAGGGCCATTGTCTTTGATTTCATCCATTTGGATTTTTAGTCCCAGGTGTGCTGATTCTGTTCCGTTACCAGGATGGAAACCGGGGGCATTGTTCAAGGAGGTTATTGGCTTCAAGATACTTTTGGATTTGCAGGTATGCTGCTCTCTCCAGACTTTTAGTAGAAAAGGGACTGTCATGATAGGATGGTAGTTGGTAGGGGTGTTGAGGTCTAGTGTAGTTTTATTAAGAAATGGGAGGAACCATGTATCTTTTAGATTGGCAGGTACGTTTGCCAGAGCTAAAGGAGTGCTGTTAAATGATGCCATATAGGGGGCGAGCTCTGCTGTGCCGTCTTTTATGAGCGGGCTGGCCCGAAGTCCCCGTGGAATCTGGATGACTTCAGACCTTTGTCATTAGTAGGGTATGTAACACGTTGGCTACGGCAAGTGCATTGTCTTCAGTATGATCATTGAATCCCAAATTGACTTCCCCCCTCAGGATAATTCTGGGGGATGGCTTGGTGTCGTGTGAGAGGAGGTGAGAGATATCTTCCACGAAGGATAGAAGAGGACCAGAAAGTCTGTATCTTGGGTGGAGAGTTAAGGTGAGTATGTCAGAGAGGGACATTTTGATTGAGAGTAGTTCCCCTGACTGGAATGTTTAGTTAGAGATTTCTCTAATGGTTAGAAGCTTTTCGGCTATTATGGTCACTCCTCCCCCTTTGGTGAACATTTTATCTTTCCTAAAGATGGTGTAGCTGTCCGGGATGGCAAGGGAGAGGGCTGGGCCAGCAATGGCATGCAGCCACATTTCAGTAATGGATAAAAGGTCAAGATTATTGGAAGTGATGTGATCGAACATGTCAAGGGCATGGGCCGAGAGGGATCTAGCATTGATGAGAGCTCCCTTAAGAGTCGATGTTACAGCTCTGTAGGCGCTGGAGATCTTCCCACGGGCAGGAGTAGGCTTAGCCTGTGCACAGATTTTTGGTGCATTGGTGTCAATTGCAAGAGCACCTGTGGGATAGTTGCCATTAGTGTTGATAATAATGGGAGCAGCAGGCTCAAGATACTCAGTGGTATCGATAATTACAGGGGGATATGCTCAAAGTAATGTGAGGCATCAGCAATTGTGAAGGCAGCAGGCTTGGAATAGCAACTGACATAAACATTTACAGGGGCAGCAGGCTCAGAGTAACAAATGGCATTAACAGTTACAGGCGCATCCGGCTCAGAATCACAAATGGCATTGACAGTTACAGGGTCAGCAGGCTCAGAATCACAAATGACATTCACATTTACAGGGACATCAGGCTCAGAATCACAAATGGCATTCACAGTTAAGGGGCAGCAGGCTCAGAATCAAAAGTGGCATTCACAGTTATAGGGGTAATAGGCTTGGGATCACAAATGGCTTTCACAGTTACAGGGGCAGCAGGCGGGATATCATAAGTGGCTGACACAGTTACAGGAGCAGCTGGCTAAATATCACATAAGGCAATGGCAATTACAGGGGCAATAGGCTCAGACTTGAGAATGGCATTAACTGTTGCCAGAGTAACTGGTTCAAGATTACGTGAGGGAACAGGCCCCATATTGCATGGGATATCAGCAATTGTGGGCGTAGCAGACTCCAAGTTACCTGAGGCTTCTAGAATTACAGGGGAATCCTTGGTAGTGGCATTCTTGAGAATAATCTTGGTCAAGTCATAAGGTAGCATTATTGTAGCAATGACATCTAATTCGTTTTCAGTTAGGTAAGCGTAAATTTTATGTTTGGCATAAGGGGCGACTTTGATCTTGCCAGCATTAGTAACAGTCAGGCTACGCCGGTAGCTTTGTGAGGCAGAGGGATGTGTCTGTGGCAGTGCAACTTGTGGCTTCAGTACCAAGCTGTCAGCATGAGCGAACTGAGCATTGTATAACCTTCAGTGACAACAAGGGAGGCACTGGTCCAGGCGTTTATGGTGCTGTGCTGGTTGGGGACAAGTTTGGGCTTGCAAGGCATGGGGGGGTGGGCTCCCAAAATGAGATGATCATATCTAAGGTGGGGTGGGAATGGGTTAGCAGAGTGCTGGAAATGCGGGGATGTGCGCGACGAGAGTCACATGTTTCTCTTCTTTATAAGGCATGTGATTGTCACATTGGGGTCAACGTTGCACGCCGCAGTATCGGCCTTAAGGATACTGGTGTAGATGTTTTGCAGCGACAAGGCATTGGCCAAGAAGTGGATGGTGGCACAGAATTCGAGTTAGGCAGAGCGTGCAACATGTAAAGCGAGATGGTACAGGTGATACTCTTGCTGGATTGCGGTACATACCATATAGCACGGGCAGCTTGCGGCTTGCTTCAAGCAGCCTGACAGACCATACAGGACCAAATATTGTCCTTAGCGAGGGTCCTTGGAGGAGTGGCCACATTGCCTGATGGCTCCCTTGACCAACCACGGAGAAGGCCTGGGATGGCCAATCAGCATGCAGGCAGGGTGGAACAAAGGGCCAGCAAGGCCTGTCTTTTCTCCTTACTGTGACGGCAGTCATCTTACTAGGGAGCCGATGCTGCTCAGTTGTGGATGTGTCCCTATCCTCTGGTGGATCTCGAAGGCTGGAGGGGCACATTGCTTCCCCAGGACAGGGCTAGACACAACTAAAGATCGACCAGGTAGACGAGGCTGGACTGTGTTTCCTGACAGTATACACCCCTTGTGCGGGTAAAGGTCCTGGTTTCCAGGGATGGCTTCCATGAAACAGCTTGACCAGGTCTGGAGCATTAACAGCTGAAGTAGGCTTGCAGGTACGGTTGGAGGGTCCATAGCCTTTCCAATCGATCAAGTACTGCAATTTTCCTTGATATTATTTAGAAATGCATAGACCAGTCACTTCATATTCCAGTCCTGAAGGGGTGTCCACAGGAGGAGGTCTACTTCTTGCATTGCATTTAAAATGGTCTGGAACTTGAGGTTTCAACTGAGAGACGTGGAATACAGGACATACTGTAGACCATGACACAGGTAAATGGAGGCGATAGGCAAATGGTCCTACAGGTAATACTAGTTTCAAATGTCCAAAAACGCGAGGAGACATTTTGAATGGTACCAATTCTTTAGGCAAGAATTGTGCAGCTAACCACACTAGTTCTCCTGCTAGAAATGTTGGTTCTTTGGAATGTTTTGTGTCAGCGTACTTCTTGGTTCTCATACGAGACAACGTGAGATCTGTCAAGACCTGTTTTTGTCCTGCCTGGATGTCAACGATTACCGCTTTGACTGAAGGGGAGGATGGAGTGACAGAGGCTAGACGGGAGGGATGAAAGCCATACGTACATTTGAAGGGGCTTACCTCTGTAGAGGTATGAAGGGAATTGTTAAAAAGCAAACTCTGCTAGGGGGAGTAGGTCTCTCCAGTTGTCTTGAAATGCAGAAACAAAACAACAGAGGTGTTGCTCTAAGGATTGATTAAGGTGTTCAGTTTGTCTATTGGTCTGCGGGGGTGAAATGCTGAACTGAGTGCTCGCTGAATTCCTGATGTTTTACATATAACAGACCAGTATTTGGAAGTTTACTGTGGACCGCGGTCTGAAAAAATGGTAGCGGTTAATCTGTGCTAACAAAAAATGGTTTAAAAATTTTTTTCACCATGGATGCTGCATAGGTAACTTCAGGCATGAACAAAAAGTGAGTCAATTTGGTCAACAAATCAATTGTTACAATAATGGTGGTATGTCCAGAAGAAGGGGGGATGGTCCACAATAAAGTCAGTTTAGATCTGAGATGGTTGAGTAGGCAAGTGTCCATGGGGATGTTGTCTTGAAATCTTGGACTGTAAGCATACTGTGCAGGCTGCAACATATTATTTGATATTCTGAGCGTAACCCAGCCACCAGAAATGGCGGCCGATGAGGTCTGTGGTGTTACCTACTCCCTGATGTCCTGCATGAACTGAATCACGGCACATGTGGAGGACTTCCTTTTGAAGTTCTTTGATAGGAATAAACAAATTTTGACTCGTGAAATAGCAGGTCGTCTTCTAGTTGCAGTTGGTATCTGGATATGACATCCTGAAGGGTAGCAAGTTCTTTCCTTATTTTCTTCTTGACTATCTGTACAAAATCTACCACACAATACAGAAACGTAGCCTTTGGAAACCATTTCTCGCTCCTGAATGAAGGATTGCTTGCCTCCAGTTTATGAGGCAGGGTATCTGCAATCTGCAATCATATTGTTACTACCTGGAATGTAAGTAATTTGTATATTGTAGGGACAGAATAAATAGGCACATCTGGCTTAGCGACTGTTTTGTGTCTCAGAATATTTCCGGCCTCTGAGATTGTGATGGTCAGTTCTCACTTCTGTGAAAAATCAGGACTCTAAATGTAAATGTCACCATTCCTGGAATGCTCCCTTAATGGCCCTTAATGGCCAATAATTCCTTTTTACAAAATGGGTGTAGTTGATCTCAGAGGATGATAAGGTATTGGATAAGTAAGGCACAAGGAATTCCGTTCCCGTACTGTCTTGTTGTTTTAGGAGTGCTCCGATAGCACTTTTGGAGGCCTCAGTTTCCACTATAAAAGATTCTGTTGGTCTAGTACCGGTAAAATGGGTGCCATAATAATGGCCATCTTCAAACAGGTAAAGGCCTCCTGAGCTTCATAATTCCAATGAAATATTCTTCCTTCCTTAAGAAGAGCAGTAAGGGGCAAGATCTGTAATGAGAAATTCAGAATAAACTTTCTGTGAATGTTTGTGAATCCAAAATGTTTGTGAATCCCAGGAATCGCTGGATATCACGGACAGAAGTCGAAGAAGGTTAATCTAATATAGCAGATACTTTATTGGGAATCATGTCAGTGCCTTTAGTTGACAAGACGTACCCAAGATAGGAAACTTCAGGTTGGTGGAAGGAGCATTTCTCCAATTTGGTGAAGAGATGATTGCCTTGTAAGCATTGGAGGACTGTGCAACATTCATTTCATGTTCTTGTAAATTCTCGGAAAAATCAAAATGTCTTCAAGATAAACTATCATATGATGTAGTAAAAGATCTGCAAAAAACATGGTTGACATACCGTTGAAAAATAGCTGCAGCGTTTTAGAGACCAAATGGCATGACCCTTTATTCGTAGTGTCAAAAAGGGGTGCAGAATGTTGTGAACTGGGTGATCTCCAGCCCTTTAAGATGAGTAGCAATACACTTGAGATGGATCGGGATGCAGAGTTTATTCATACAACAATAATCGAAATGACTCATGTAGTTGGCAAAAAGGAGAAACAGTTTTAATATCAATTATCTAAAACAGGGAGTACAACAGACATCATCCGACATCGCAAAGCAAATCTCTCAATGCATTTCAAAAACAGTAATCTTTTATAGCAAAAAATCGCCATAGATGATGTTTAACTAACATATTACTGACATTCTACGTAGCAAACTACAAAAAACTATTGAGAAAAGTGATTGCGTCTCAGGAACTATCTAAATATACACTCTATACTAGTATGGGATAATGAGTGAAAGTGACAGGTTCCTTAACATCAGGTGGGGCCACTAAGCCCTCCCTTCAAAATGGCCACTATGAACGTCACCAAATACACAACGTCTCATTGGCTACACTCCCAAACCCCCCTTTGATTTGCATATTAAGTAACTTTGAGTCTCACCCTAAACTACCAGGGGAATCCAGAGGTGGACCCCTTGCTCACTGTTCTCAGAGAGGCACAGCTCCACCTCACTGATGATGCCCAACAAGGCTGAAACACATGTATGGGGTTGCTGTTGGTACTCTTGTTCAGAGAAGAATTGCCTAGCATTTCGGTGCTGGACTGCCCCTGGGCAGGACAAAGACTGATATGCAGGAATAGTTCTCCTCTGTGAAAGCGACAGTGAGCTAAAGACAGGCTGAGACTCTCCCTGGGGCCATCCATCCAAACAGGTCAATGGGCTGTGTTTGTGCTGGTAGAGAAACTCCGAGACCCCCCCTTTTGATTTGCAGCCTTGATAAAGACCTATTAGGAAGGTTGAAATACATCTCGGCATAAGGGTGATGTTTGGATTTAAGGGTACTAGAATAATGGACAACACTATAAGAATGTGTCTATGCTACTGAGATTGCAGCAAAACAATGGGAGCATTGTGACTCAAAGGTTATCTTATAATTGTATATTTGACTCTGTTATGTCTAAACAGGGAATCAATTGAAACAGTGATTGTAAAGTGAGAACCGTATACTGTGTTCATAACAATGAAGAGAGAACTTTGTGATTAAAACAGAGTGTGTTACTAGTAACTTTTTCTGGTATTATTAGACTCGTCTTAATACATTAATATAACTCAGACTGTGAGTGCTGTATAGTATTGAGGAAATTGTACACAGTGAATTATCTAATATTGATACATGCTGGAAACTCCCCTACATTTGTAGTGTACTGAAAAGTAAAGCCACACATCATCTATGAGACATCCTGGAAGTCAATGACCTATAGCATGAGCAACATATCGGGATTAGAACTGATAATAACCGAAACAGCTCTACCAGACAACTGTGAAGAGCTTTTCCATATGCTGGATGAACACCATTCATGCATTTTAATCTTAGGGACCTCTTTGTTGCACATGACACTGGACAAGCAAATACTAACCAGTGGAGATCACAGATATATTAATTGAACCAGGACCTACAGTTGCAACTGGCATCACATATAAAAAGATTAACATAAAGTGTTTACTATGTTTCGGAACCCTTCTGATTGCTTCTCAGCCCATTTTTTTTGCACATCTGTGCACAATTAATTGAATATCAGAAATGTTGATTTCAGATATATGTGGATTGCACGCAAATTGAAATTTGATGGGCGATTGGGGATTAACCGCAAAGCAAAATCATTACTGTCCAGAATATATATATATATTTTGGATATAGACTTGCTTTAAAAGGGCAACACAGTGATATGTCTTGTTTAAGAAGAACGTAGCCAATCTATAGAGTATTTGTCAACAACATGTATTGGCTGTATTGGATGACACACAATCATGTTACAATATCTTGCAATTCAGTGAGCTACCTCCTGCACAATCTTATTTACCTATCAACATATTGTGGCGCTACACACAAACCCAACCACCTATGGCCGCACATAGTGATTCACAGCACTGTGGATAGGCATGCATATGCTTCCTAGGCGTTCATAATCAGAGCAATGATACTGTGGAAGGACTTTAAAAAAATGTGTCAGTCTTGTGAGCAGGGAGCAGTGAACAGGGACCTAACTTTTTGTCAGTGTTCTAAAATGGCCTACAATTAAACATCAATGTTTGATTGAAGTATGCCCCTTTGATAGAAAGATTCGCAGAGTACAAACAAGAACACAAGATATACAAGTAGTCCATGTACATGCAAGTGGTATACGGAATATGCCATCAGAGTTGGATTTAAACCTCCCCACCCGTATTTGAATGTTTTGTTTTTCTTAAGACTGGACTCCATGTTGTTTATAATTGGTCAGTGAGATGTGTTTTCTCGGGATAACTGGCCTTCAAGTGATATCTTTCTAGCAGGCTATTGTAATACTGACTTCTGTGCCCTTCTGAAAAGGAATCATGTGTTAACCTCCTACATATTTGAATGTTATTTTATCGAGGCTGCTTGGCCTTTTACAAGGAACATATTTGCACCTTTGAGATGGGCTATTTCTAGCTATACAGGATGAAAGATGTAAATTACCATCTTATTTAGGCATCCAGATATTGAATGCTGTACTGAATACATTACTCAGTGAAGTGATATGATTTGATGTGATGTGATGTGCCATTTATAAGGCGCCTGTACACAAGTGTTTCTAGACGCGACAAGACAAGCAGGGGGAAACAAGGGGGGACAAAAGAACGATCTTACTAGGCCTTGTGTCATTCAAATCGCGCAAGTGCAGGGAAGAGGGAAGAGGAGAAGTGCCAGGGGGGAGTGGAAGGGGGAAGTGAAACTACATACGTTAGAGCAGCTTGTGAATCCCCCTCTCCTGCCCAAGCAGGGGTTGAAAGAATCTTTGTAGGACCTTCTTCCTTCATTGTGCATTGAAGCTTCACTTATCTCTGGTGCGCTATCCATTTTCTATACATCACAAACGCTAAACGAATTGGGCAGAGAGGAGCACCAAGGCGCATGAGCTGTTGTCCTCTGGGTATTTCAATATCGAAATTTAGCAATGACTCTAAAATCACTGAATTACCCTCGCAACGTCTGCTATCTACCACCACGCTGAGGCAAGAGCACCTAGAAGGGTATTTAATCACCAGTGGTGTAAGGAGTTCTATAGAAGTTAGGACTATAGTGTACTGCTCATGAGAAACCAAATGTCTTGCATGGTTCTGAAAACGAATATTCCATTTCAATTTCCATTAGTGCTTTTACACAAACGTATGTGTGTTTTATTGGTTCTCCCTGATATAGCCACATTATTTCACTTTACCCTCTCTCAGATATTCCTACCGATAATGTTCATCGGTTATGTCTCTTTTTTCTGAATAGAGTACTATTTTTGTCTTTAAGGACATCTTTCTTATTTTCAGGAAATGTGCTTTTGGGTAAATAATCACAGACCCTATCTTACATTCTCATATATACCACCATGCCCTATTTAATTCAGAATCAAAAATAATATTTGACATTAAGCATAAAGGAAAATAATGATCAGTATGCAATGAGTAGACATTTAAACTCGCGACACTCTGCCACCACCCCCTATATCAGGTGAGAGAATGGAATATATATCCAAATGTTGCTATCGAGTACAAAATATCGTTGTCTCCAGATAAAATGGAGGGGAGCACATTGGCAGTGGCTAGTTGATTCACATAATCAATTCTGCAGAATGTCCTTGAAGCAATAGAACCGTGTTCACAGGTCAAAATATCATGCAGTGATAGCAAAATGAATCCTTGGTGTGAGATATACAAAAGCCGTGCTGCTACCCACTGCTCTTCCACATGTAGCACTGAACTCCATCCATGCTGTGGCAAAAAGGTCCATCTACAATTGCTTTACTTTACTTTTCTGATGGACATCTTGCACAATTGGCCTAATGATTCAAAAGACTGACAGTTGACAAACTTGTAATGTGGGTAAACCCTGCCTTACATACGAACTTAAGACGTAGGGTGGTATTTAGTGTCCATGTGTTCAGGTATGTATGTACTTTTTCGAGGGATTGTACAGAAAATATAGATGGAAGTTACTGAAGAGATCTTCCAGTATATTGCGTCATGAAATATTTGGCTGCATAAATCCAGTCACTGTTTTTTATGTCCTGAGAATTATACCGGTAGGTTGGGCATCTGGTCAGGACAGCACCACATCACTGTGCTCTGTGATTTTCATGGACATGCCTAAGCTGAAGTAATGGCCTCTTTTTTGATGTTCCACCAGTCTGGAAAGTGGCACTCATGCTTTCCAACTGAAGATGTTCACATTTCTTATTTACGTGGCATTTACATTTATTGATGTGTCATGTATTTTGCAATGAGTAATGAATACAAACATTACATCACATTTGGGCAATGATGAACGATAGGTTTAATCACTGAGCAAATTCTGTTTGTCCAATAGAGTTGTTGAACGTTGGGAGCATTCATTGAGGAGTGGATGTGCTTCCTCAAAAGCTAAGTTATGTCAAGCTTGCAGTGATGGATTTGACCATCTCTGAAACTTGAGTGGAGGAGCAAAAGGATCATGGTGCGTAGATTAACAGGCTCAGATGCCTTATTGTCCAACCAATCAACAATAACAATTTAAACCACTGAATCCATTGCTGTTGTAGCCAAAACATTTTGGTCTAAGTTGTGGCTCAAGCAAGAGAGCACACGATATACTGGATTAATAGGAGAACAGTGTACATCAGCTTTGCTCAGAAAATTGGCTGCTTAAACAACATGCAACATGTTTTGATGGAATTAGGCCTTGCAGTATGGTTTAGTGAGTGCATCTTTATTCCAGCAGATGATAGCTTAGCATTAAGACTTGCACTGGAAAATAGGTCTTGTCAAAAATGGGCAGAATACATTATAAAATGCACAGTTAGGGCATATGTGGCACATACAGTGGTGGAGAGCCCTGCTGTGTACTTGAATTTAATGTAGATAGAAACAGGTAGCTCTATATACTCTAAGGAAACTGAGGGTATCCTCCCATCTACTCCCCTTGGATCTTCCTCTCAGGTGGCCATGGAAAGGCCAACTCTCTTGGATCATGACCCTGGGAGTGTATATGCGAGGGAGGATCACCTCGGTGGAGGGATCTTGGGGAGTGGGGAGAGGATGTCTTCAGGTGAGACATGGTATCCTGCTTTCCCTTATGAGAATGAGCCCTACCCTCCCCCTGCCTTTGTAGGGTATTGTCAGTACTTATCACTTCGATACACACCAACAATCCCACAATCATGTGCCTTTAAGACTCGGACGAGGAAAAGGCAACTAGGAGTGATGCACAATTCTAGTCATTTTCACCACTTTGGTACTGAGACGAGGAAAACCATTGCAAGGGTCAGCCATGTCCTATTAATAGGTACAACTGTGTTCAGGCAAATGACTTGCACCTCCAACCAATTGAGAGGCCACAGGTGCCAGTAGAGAGGGAGGGAGAACCTGCCTGGTGAGAAGGATGCAGCTGTGAGGCACGGAGCAGATCAGGGAGGGGCTGGTGGAGAGGACTCGGTGTATTGCAGAGGGGTGAGAGAGATGCCGTGACCCGAAACTGGATGTGAGAGGGTCAGAGCCCTTGCCGTCCCATGTGCCACATCTTTCCAGCTGGAGCTGGCGAACACAGAAGGCACTGAATTGCTGCAGGCCGCTGCAGCATGGTTCACAGATGGCGAGTGCTGCTCGCTAAGCTCCAACGCATACCCGGGAAGCCAGAGAAAAGAAAGAAGGCACCTGGAGCAGTGGCCAAGCACCACTGAGTGTGGAAATTGGACATTTACTATTACTGATAGATCTGAAACTTCTAAGAATGTGGTGTTAACACCAGATCTGGTGGCCCGATCGGATTTTAAGGCCATTAGCTCACCGCATTACCAAAGTGGCAACCCGGGGTGCGAAAACACAAATCCTTTTCCTTCCTACAACGGGTTGCGCACTGTGTCCCGTTATATGAGGGAAAATCCTTTACCAGCATGGCTAGCAGGGAAAGCGAAGGCGGGCTCCATACGGAGCCCCTCTTCTCTTTCCATTGTGGCCGTTCTGAGCAGAGAAGAAGGTGCGGCTGCGGCGGCGAGAGCCACCGCAGCCAAAAAAGGTATGTTTGGGGGCAGTGAGGATTAAACATTTTTAAATAGGGGACGGGGTGGTGGGGAAGATGGCGGCGGGGGAACCAGCCATCAGGAAGCTCGAGCACGAGCTTACACCAGCGGTTCAAGCCTGCATTCCTAGCGACCTGATTTAATGACTCCCCCCTGCCGGGTGCTAATGGTGTTTGGAGACCGAATGGCTGAATATTGAATATTGAACAAACTGCAAACTACTTTTTGAAATGCAACAACATTTATTGAATACAAACTAAAGAGAAAATATGGAAATTATGTGAAAATACAGCACAAGTGGAAAACGAACGATATGCAGTTATGAACGCAGTGAAAAACATTAATACGCATTTATGAACAAAGTGAAAGCCCGTAATGAGTACTTATGAATTAAGTGAAAAGTAAGTGTGAAAATCAAGTTGATGAACTTTAATGGACAATGTGAAAGGACGGTGGTGGAAAAAAATGAACACCACAGAAGGAGTTGAATACGAGTTGTGGCAAAGCCAAAAGACTCCCAAGGAGAAAACTAAGCAAATGTTGATTACTGACACAGGTCCAGGGAGACAACCTATGTTGGCCAAGGAAAATCAAGAGCATCACAAAGTTCCAGGGTTTATCGGTTGTGTGACCTGTAATGAGTGGACTGTGTGGGTCGACAACTGCACCTAGACTGAATAACCCCTACTTGGGAGAGAACCAAGGAAAGCCAAGATAAAGAGGCTATGTGGTATAATAAGTGCTAAAGTGAAATAAATCACATGGTTGAACTATTAAAGAGCCTAAAAGACTACAAAGTTTAACTGGAAGTATCACTGAAAGCCAAGAGACTTGAATTGATTGTAGTTCTGGTGGAGGAGCTGCCTTCTTGGGGAAGGGAACCCCAAATCTTTGTGAAGTGTTGTGAACTTGGGGAATGGAACCCTGAGATATCCTTGAACTGTGTTGAACTTGGTGACGTGAACACCAAGGCTTCTTGGAACTATTTTGAACTTGGGAAAGTGGGAGCTGAAAACAAGCCAGATCTGGAAGAAGCTCAGAACGTTATTTTGAACATCCCTACCCATTGTATTACTTTATTTGTGAAGGCAAGTATAGGTTTTGGACACACCTTTGAGTTGAACTTAATGACACAGACTGTCCTTAGTTTCTTTAGGTAGGAAGATCCCACTTTAGCTTAAGGCAAGTTAGGCTTTAGTCCATCCTGACAATTATGACAAATAAATCCTTTTGTTAAGAAAAGTGAATCTGTTGTCTGTGTCTTGCTTCATGATACCATCACAATACACACAAGCAACATTGGGAATGCTCCCTTTAAGATCGAATGTGGTGAAATTGAGACCAAATGAGTATTCATCATCATCATCATCTACATGAGTATCCATATAAGCAGCACTTGGGCATATCAGGGTATAGTAATAACACTTTGCATATTCATCTCTTTTGCCCATTACAATAGGATTTGAGAAGAAGGAGGTATCTACTATTAATTAGGAACCAGGGGATATGAAATTTCAGGATGGCCTTTAATTGTCTTCTGAAATTTGAGCCAACACATCTTTTGCATTTCAAAAATGCAAATTATGTTCTGTTGAATCTCTGAATATTTCTAATCGGATCAATGAGTACAGTATTGCCTCTTAAGTTATATATCTAAACACCATGATACAAGCCTTTTCTATCACAAATGATCTTCTTGCACCTCTTACTACCTTTAAATCATTCTCTTGCCCTTCTGAGCCCTGGTTTAATGCTGATTTAAGACATTATATCTTAGCTGTAGACAGGCTCAGCGAAAATGGTGAACTGCTTAGTGTCCAGTTGCTAAAGTTGCACTGCATCAGACTGCAGCCATTTATCATTAAGCTATTGGTGAAGCAATGCATATTTTTTATACAGAACCGGTTGAATCTTCCTGTAAACAAACTATGGAGCTCTTCAGCCCGATACGTACATTCTCCACTGTTTCGGTCTCCTTTGAGGTGGTCTCTCCTTCAAAAGCACTATCTGACACTCTGTTCTCCTATTTCATAGAGAGAGTTGCTACCATTGGTGAGAAAATCAATTCTCCGGAGGACATATTGGGGATCCACTTCAACAGATAACGTTGCTGCTAGCAACAAAATGAAATCTGCTTCACCATTGGATCATATACTGTTAGCCATTCTGACAAAGATCATGCCGGCTATTGCCTCCCCAGTTGCTCAGGCTGTTAATAATTCTTTTGCATTTGGTGCTATTCCAAATGCCTTGAAACATACTCTGGTAATTCTACTTCTTAAAAAGGTTTCATTAGACTTTATTGTTCCTGCTAATTTTCAACCCATTTCATTGCTTCCTTTTTTAATAAAACTTCTCAAGTCTTCAATTAATCCCTTACTTAGTACTTTTATTGATGCATCTTTTTTTTTTATTCTTTTCAGTCTGGATTTCATCTAAGTAATGGTACTGAAGGTGTACTGGTTTCAGTAGTTGTTGATCTGGCTAGGCTTTATGATGAAGGTGCTGTCTGTGCACTGATGTTGCTGGATCTGTCAGCTCCATTCGACACCATCGATTATTCGGTCTTGCTTGATCGTCTGGTGGCGAAGAGTTTTCAGCCCTAGTCTTGACTTGGTTTAGTTGTTTCTTAACTGACCAGGCAAAATCGCTGCCTCTTTCTTCTTTTTGCTCGACACCAGTTCCTCTTACTTGTGGGGTTCCACTGGGATCAGTCATCTCTCCCGTCCTGTTTAACATCTACATCCAGTATCTTGCAAATCTCATCCATTCCCATAGCTTCATATGTTATTCCAATGCGGATGATATGCAGAACATTGTCTGTCTTGATCTCCTTCAAGCTCAGACTGCTTATTGGGTGAGATCTTGTTTGGAATCTGTGGGTATCTGGATGAGCAGCAGTTGGCTGAAGTTGAACGGTGAAAAAACAGAGATGTTGCTGGTGGGTCCCCCCTACGCGGTCTCTTTGTGGACTCCTTCTTTTTGGCCTTCCTAACTTCCTCATATTTGCAATCTAAGTTCCGCCCCTATGCACCCTCCTGAGCTCTCCGTTCACAAGATGCATACCTTATTCAGATCCAATGCATTAGATTATCTTGTATTGGGGGCCGGGCATTCTCAGTGGCGGCACATAGGCTGTGGCATCAACTTCTGTGCTCAATCCAGAATACTGAGGACCCCCCTCTTTTCAGACGTTCTCTAAAAACGTATCTTTTTTAATTGAGTCAGGACCTTTTGCTCAGTCAGCTGTACTGTAGGGGTCGTCTCTAGTGCCAAAATGCCTTCTGGTGTATGTGCGGTTCAGAAAAAAAGTTAACATAACAAAAAGGATTGCCCTACAACTAATTGAATTTGATAGATTTAATTTTAATACTGCTCTTTTTGAAGGCTATGTTTTAAAATGTTATTTGATAATGCATGATATGAATACGAAGATCTTTTTAGGCATAATTCGTTGACATGTAATGTGGTTCAAATTGTATAATGTGCTGCTTTTCTGGTAGATGATCACCAAAATAGGGTGATTGAGAGGGATGTGCATTACAATTGGCCGCAACTGGTACAGAGGCTTTCAAGAATTAATCATGTCTGGCACAAAGTAGAGTGGTGGTGAAGGGGGAGATTTTATGGGTGAGTTTGTCAATGAGAGGTGTTATGGGGCATTGCAGGTGACAGGAAGTTCAATACTCATGGTGAGTGGCTAGGATATAAAGAACAGGAGTGTGGAGCACTTTAGGGGTTCTCTAGGCATGATGAACAGAGGTTTGAAGGACAAGACAGTCTGAGGAACACTGACAGTAATCTTTGACGTTGTTCCGGTGCTGGTGTGGAAGGGATAGAATGATGGAGTATAAGACGTGTTGTTCCTTCATATCCTTTATGATACAAAAGATTTCAAAATAAGTAATTCCATGTTTCACTTTCTTTCTGCAACCAGATCCCATTGCCCCTTTCCACATTTGCTTTTAAGAGACTTCCACTGTTGATTAGGTGGTCTTCTTTCCACATTTGGCTGCAGAGTAGGCATACCTAACTCTTTTGAAGGCACCCAAAAGTCCCTGTTCATTATTGGAAGCACTTTCTGAGGCGAATTGACTTCTGATCTGCAGGAGTACATGGGTGAGTAGAAATTAAAGTGCCTACTAAGCCCTCACACTTCTGTAAATCAGGAGTGAATCTGCTTACAAGGGTTAAACAGGGACAGTGTCAGGTGCAGCATCGCAAGCAGCTCAAGAGGTTCACCTAGGAAACAGAAGGGACGCTCTGTATCCGTGACATGGGCTTGGACGGCCAAAAGGGACACTAGATGTCATATTTGCCCCCTGTGCTGGTACCACAGATTGTCAAGGTACACATGAGACTCTGAGGATCTCCAATTGTCTGGGAAACCACATTCTGGTACACCATGGGCAGCAGGAGCTGCACAACGAACACAGGCATACACGCACATTGTCAGCCGGCCCGCTGCTTGTGCTCAAGAATACGTCCCGAGAGGACACTCCTCACTGCAGATCTTCACTGATCCCACTGGGCAAGCACATGTGGGGCTGAGTCGCCCTACCTTAATCATCCAGGGCCCTGCTCCCTGCCAGATAAGTACCTCTTGAAAACACTATTTGCATGGTTCTTCACCACACTGGGCATGCATAGTATGATGAGTGTTCTCCCCTTCACGCGCTTAGGTGGAACACGCTGAGAAGGCTTCAGGGCACCGGGGAGGAGAAACCATTATAGAAATAGTTCTGACTGTTGGTTTCCTTTTCATAGACAGATATAATTCACAATTGCCATATGAGATAGCTTCGAACATCAGGCCCCTGAGCATCTGAGATGCTGCATGAACCACAAGAGCCAGTGGAAGCAAAAGCTAAGGAGGAGTCTAGTAATCCTTAAGCGCATGAAGCTCAATGAGTGTTTGTCAACTTGCATGATATGTAATGTTTGTTATTTCTTGGGAAAGTCATAACGCATGAGGGTAATGCATGTATAGGCAGCAGCAATGCACGAGGCAATGCGTGCATTGCATTTTATGTCATTTTTCTAAATATTTTGGAACTTCTGCAAGTGTCGGCTTGAGAATGGTGCTGGTGAGCATGGGGGTGCTTCCTAACCTGTTGCCTGTTTTGTCACCACATGCAATCTGATCTTTTGCATGAAACAATCCAAAGTATAATCTGCTAACCTAATGCATTATCTGGTCTAACCAGATAGAGAGAGAGAGAGAGAGAGAGAGAGAGAGAGAGAGAGAGAGAGAGAGAGAGAGAGAGAGAGAGAGAGAGAGATCTGAATGGAAAATAAGAACAAGCCTCACCGAAGCAGTGGACAATGATTCCTTATTACCCCTAAACATTCATCACCTCTTCCTCTAACCGGTTACCCTGAAATCCCACAAACCCATCCAACCAATGCACCCTAACCTCTTTCCAGATGGGGGTCGCAGCCCCATGTGTACATTTGAGCACGGGGACCAAGACCACTGAGTGGAGGTAGGAGTTTGTGCTACCTCTGCGCAGCCGGCAAAGCTACAAGTCCTGTTAAACAGGATATATACCTCCTTTGCCTTTTGTGGTAACATGGTGCAAGGGAAGGCCATACTCTCAAGAGGGGTGAAAATGTAGTTTAGTAAGAATCCAAACAGTGGCGTATAACAGCTCAAAATAAAAAAGGCATGTCCAATCATGGTTTTATCAAAGATATACCGACTGTAATTAAACACACCATATGCTAAATAGAAAACCACTACACAAAACTCACCCCTAAAGAAAGACAAGCGATTTTACACAGATAAAGAGATTAAGCACTCTGGGTAATGAATCATATGTGAAAGGCAACTAAAAACCAAATTGTTTGTAAAAAAAAGGATATGTTCTGGTGCAAAAAGGGATTTAAGTGACCTCACAAGTGTCCAGCGTCCAAAACTGCACCAACGGGACAGTTAATCATCAATAATACCCTTTTGCGGTTCTTGGAGTTTCAACAACATCAAACCAGGCTTCTATGTGTTGTGTTAGCAGAATGAGCCGATTTGTGCAAACACAAGCTGGGAATAGTGTTAAGCCTGTTCAAAATGGTAGCTCAAGTGGTTCCAGTGCAACATAAGAGCAATGCAATTCAGATGGCACATCAGGGTCAGTTTGAAGATCAGGTCCAGTTCAAGACATGGTAATTGTTGGTTAGGGTCGACGTGTGACAATCCATTGGTTCAAGACGATGCCCAATGATGAACCGAGGAATGGTTACAAAGGGCAGCAACAGGAATTTGAGCACAGTACTAAATTGCGGCACACCTGTTTACTCTCTGTAGCTTTCAGAAAATTATCACACATCCCAAAGCTGCCTAATATGCTAAGATTGTTACCCATTGTAGGGCAGTTACTCATACTGGTGCATCTGCCTTTTTTTAAATCTGTTGTTCTATCCCCTGATTACTAATCATTCTGAGGTTTTAACCCACCTGAGTAACTGTTGCCTGTGCTGAGAATTGTCCTCATCCTGAGGTTGTTGGCACACCATAAACTGTCGCCCACCTGTAAACAATCAACCACTTTGAAACTCCTAGAAAATGTAAAGTTTCCTCAAAATTAGTAACAACTAAAATGTGTTGATAAAACATCATCTCTATCAAATTGACTACACAGAAACGTTGGCGTTTCGAATTGTCACTTTTCTTGAGCTGTCACAAAATCCTGGTCTCTCTGGACCATTCCTTAATTGGTACCCACTCAGAATGTTTGCAATGCCTGAATCTTTTCCCAACTGGTATCTTTGGCCACCCTTTCTTTTATTGGAAGTGTGTTTCCTCTTGGAAAAATTCCCTAAGATATTGAGCAACAACTCAGTTAATTTGAAAATAAATTTCCACATCAGATTTCGAAGGTGCCTTACAAATACATGACGTTTAGTGGGAATGGTAACGTTTATGTGGTAGGAGGGGGGTGTCCAGTGATGTAAGTTGTGGAATTGCCATATACATTTAAAGGGAAGGGGACACAAGACAAAAAGCTGAATAAACATGTCAAAAGTAGTCGTTTGGTAACCACTGAATCTGGTGGATGCACAACACAGTGTTTTCTACGGTCCAATAAGCAGTTGGTTCCAGCCAAACAGGTGATGGGTTCCGCTTGGGAAGAGGTGGTGTTGGTCAGAGGCTCAGTGCGGTTGGAAGACATGTTTAATTAACTGCTAATTGTGAGTGCCACCAGGGTCAGTTGAAGGTCAGTTTGACAGTGAAGATGCTGGTGATAGGATGCACAGTTTGAGTAGGGTGGTTTGGTGCAATACTTGAAGGTCACAGTTTGATGGGTCACCCAGGGTATGGTCAACAGTTGAATAATTTTGGCAATGAGGATGCTGGCGATTCAAGAGTGGGTTGAATGGACTGGATGCTGCAATGACATCTTGTTTAAGCCAAGGCAATGATGCACTGAGCTGGCATTGCACGACAATGATCAGGTCCTGTTGGGTTGACTGGGTCGAACAAGTATCATCAGTTTGAATTGGTTCACTGGCAAGAACACAGGGGCCCTGGTTGCTTTGACTCCCAGTTTGCTGGGAATCCCACTCCAGGAATTCAAGGGTAAGATTAGCTCCTTTTCTTTTGATCCCAGGCATAGGGGAGGCTGGCACACAAATGCTGTGGTCCCTCAGCATGGTGAGGTCCTGGATACCGTTGTGGCTGACAGTGAGGGATGTCTTCCTCCAGTGGGTGTTTATGGAGCAGAGCTTGCTTCTCCATTGGGCACTCAGTATTTGCTTCACTGGCAGAGGACTTTGGAAAGATCCATTTTTTGAACAGAGGTCCAATGAATTCACCCTTAAGTGTGCACCATGCATTTGGCATGGATCTTATGAAATGGAGATCTTACTAGCAGCTCACCCTTTCTGGAATGGAATAAAAGAAGCCATGGCTTCTACACCATTATCAGATGGCAACCCATCACAACATATTATTGGTGAAAAATTGAGGGTGTATGGAAATTGGGCAGTAGTGAATTAGCAGAGAAAATGGACATATCTTCTATTGTAATTGGAGGGCTGACACCTAATAGCTGAAGTGATAGTGGTGTGACTTTCAGATGTGAAGGCCTACCACAATCCTGAATAACTTTAATAAGTGATGGAGCTCAGGATGGCAGAGTTGTAGCTGATCTCTGAAGATTACCATACCGGCTTTGACAGCAGGGGATAAATAGATTAAGTGGCCTGTAAACTAATATCTCCAGATGGTGGCAGAGTAATTACCTTTGCTTTAGAGAAGTGAAAATGTAGCCCAGGCACACCGCAAAGTGAGTTTCTAAAGTAGAAAATCTGCTCAGAAAATAAAATTCCCAGGAATAATAACTTTACAGGAGATAGGAAAAGCACCTACTGATTGAAAAATTCCAAGAGATCTCCCTTGTTTATTAGGCTATCGGTGTAAGCAATATCTAGTTAGAAATTACCACCATTAAATCATATTCGATAGCCCACTTCTATGTCCATGAAAAGGATACTTTGACAGTGCTCTGATTTCCAGAATGCATGCCTCAGTCTAGTTTTTCCTCTCTTTTAGAATTTGAAAAATAGGCCCTTCTCCATGATGAGAGGGGTCACTATGGCATCTGCCACTTCCAACCTGCATTGGCACAACTTGATGCTGGGAGTTAGTGTTAAACAGGAGAGGCATAGGTGCTCCCTATTCTGGGCTGAGGCTTTCTAAGGAGAAGCATGATTTTTTCCAACCGTTCAGGGTGGCTCAGCTGGAACAGGTTTACTTGCTCATGGGGGGAATGGGAATTCGCCTTGACTCACTTAAGACCTGCTGCTTTGGATGTGGATTTCTAGACGTCAAGGAATGGAGAGTAGCAGTCTAGGAACACTATGAACTTTGTGTGCTGCTTGGTCCTGGAAAACACTGCATTCCAAGTGTTGTGAGGGATAATTAGTGGTGGCCATACTTTAAAATTGAGGTGTTTGCTTAAATATAACACATACATGGTCACTTTCTAGGCTTACTGTAGCCAGTCAGTCAAACATATTTTAAGTTCAAAAAAACAATCAACATCTATATAAAAACATCACTACAAGCCAGCAACGAATTTGATATAAAATGCACAATTATCTCAGCAAACTAAAAACTGCACATAAATTACAGGTCAGTGAGTGCCAATCAACCGCATGTCATACATATCTCTCAGAGTTTTGCCCGAACACAGGGCGTACATGTGTTCAAAGTTGCTTAGGGTAAAAGTGTCAAGGTTAGGAGTAAAAGCATGACCCCCACATTGTCAGTTATATTAGTGCACAGATAATTAACAGGTAAGCTTTTATCATAACATCGACCGAGGAGAGCAACAGCTTGCAGCCTCATGCACTTATTTATTACTGGCCATCATGCCAAGACCACTCTTCAAAATTCTGTTTCTCAGCAACCATGCCCTATAGATAAAACGTATCTCAGGCAAGTACCGAGACAAGTACCGTGGAGTTGCTGTGGAGTTGCTGTTTTTCTTGTTTTTCTTTCCAGTGCTTGAACTACTGCCAGTCCCTCAACGCTGTGGCTGTTACGTTTGGTTGCCAAGGAACCACGAATAAGTGTGATCGACGGCCTGGTGTGTGAATTGGACTTTCAACTTTGTAAGCCCATTGGCTTTTGTTTATATTCAAAACGCATGAGCAGTGCGCGTGCTAATCTCGGGCAAGTACCGAGACAAGTACCGCTTTCCCACTTACCCGCGTAATCTGCGGAGTGCGGCATTTATTTAAATAGTTTTGTTTTATGTGCTCTGTTATTTTATTTTGTCATCTTATTTTTTTTTATTGATTTGGCACATGCAAAGTGTTCATGGTAAGGTCAAAACTGTGTAATTTGAATTCAGTTTTTGGTGAATGGCGTTTGTGTCTTACAAACTTACTACGAACATGCCTGAGCACGCGTGTTCTCTTCTCACTCTCACCCCGGCTGGCGAGGTTGTGGCCCCATCACCAACTTTTTACTCTGCTCTCACGCTCACTCCTTTTCTACCACAACGCATTTCTGGTCTAGCCTTTTTGTCCAAATTGCCTTTTCCACCACAAGTCCTAAAGCCTCCCAAACAGCGGAAGCACATACGCCTGGTAACACTTTTAATGACAGACTTAGTTCTATCCCTCATGTAACCAATGAACCCGTATCCATTTTTCACACGCCTCAGGCTCGTGAGCAGTCTCACCCGCTGTCTGATAGCACCATGCTCAATTCCTTGAATCCAATCTGGCTAGCACCAGGTCAAGGTCCTCTGCCCTCTCCGATACAGTTCCCTACCTTACATCCTGATTCTTCTGGCATCTCCATTCATGGCAGCCAATGCGAATCGCCCCTCTCTTTGAGGGATGAGGATGATATAAAGGGGATATCCATACATTCTTTTGTTACCCATTCTTCCTCTTTCATTCAATCCTTTGCTATGCCTACACCGAGACCACAGAAATCTTTCCCTCATGATCATATGTCCCAACAACTTGCCTTGATTCAATCGGCTCTTAATTCTATCAATTTGTCCAGTTCTACAATGAGCAAACTATATGATACACTTGACACTAAGTTCTCTAACCAGATGAATCTCGTTAAGGAGCTAATGAAATGGCTACATGCCAATGGCCCTGCCTCCCAGCCTACTACGAGCGATAGCGCCTCCAAATGTCATCCTCAAAGTCATTCTCTTGGGAGTGTGGAGGCTCTTCCTCTTTCGGCATCTGTCACTCACTCCACACTTCCTGAATGCTTTATCATTTCTCTGGTTAACCATCTACCTTCCATTCCGGGCGTTATTCGCCCAAGTGTCCTCAGCTCTTGTTCTGTTCCATAACCCACAGTGGTTTCTGGCAACACTGTCCCCGTTTTATGAAGTATTTCTAAGATTTCTCCTGATAATTCGATTTTTCCTCCCTCAGAAGCTCTTCAACCTGTAATTAATTCACTTTCCTCTTTAACTGTGCTACCTCAAACTCTGCCAGAGGCTCCTCTTGCTGCAACTAATGTGCCTTGTCCTCTTAGTTTACCACCTCACCCTCTGCAAATTGTGTTAAATGCTCCCCTGAAGGAGATTCCAACATCCAGAATGTCTAGTAAAAGGCAGCAGTTGTCTGTTAAAAAAACAAAAAACTTGGCAAATCTCAAACATACGAAGCATACACTCACAGCTTTTTTCAAAGCATTGGGCAATACTTCTAATTCTAACACATCACAAGTTACATCTAATGTGCCTCTTCTTCCTTCAGCATCAGAAACTGCTCCAGATACCTTGCTTTTGGTTGCCCCCATTCAAGACTCTTCCTCACAACTTGCAAGTCAGTCACTTGCTCTCTCTCCTTTAAGTCAATTAGTTCAGTCGATTGAACAGACTGTGCCACCTCTGCAAGCAATAAGTGAGACTATACCTATTAAAAAAGCAGTCTCTTTTCAAATTCCATCTACAGCAGCGACAGTTCCAGAAAGCTCCTTCCCTGACTCAGCAATTTTTGATTTTAAAGCCAGTGTTGACGCTTATCTAGCTATGCGTCTGGGTGCATTGAGCGCTGGTCTAGATAGCGCGGCCTCTCAGTCTTCCATTGCCCCGTCCATGTTGTCTCATTGTTCTTCTGGGCTTTTGAAACATCCAACCATTGCATCTAACCTTGTGTCATCTATGCAAGATGAAGAAAATGCCTTGCACTCTAGTTTTAGAGCTAAGCCAGTCTCTTCCTCTTTAAAATGGTCTCTGGTCAATTCATCTCTCAAACCTTTGTCTAAAAGTGCAACCCCATCACATCTTAACTGCCATTCTTTCATTCTCAAGTGTCGAGATGGGAATTTTCCGAAGTACCACCTAAATCGGTCTAGTGTCTTGAACATCTTTGGTGATATTGAGGATTTACAGGATATCTCCACACATGACATAGATCAAATTGAATTTATTTCTCCTTCAACTTCATCTGTGGTTAGACTTTGGATTCCCTCTGGGGTAGTGTGGAACACAATCTGTCGCTGCAAGATGCAACTTTTTGATCTGTGTTTTCTTTTAGCGTTAGTTCCCGAGTTCCCCTTGGATAAGCTTCAATTTGATAAGCCCAAATCTAACATCTATCTGGGTGCAAGTAGTAGACTTGAAAGACACTCTTTGATGCCTTCGGCTCAGATGGCCTAACCATCAACCTATGAAAATACATCGCTCTTGAAAATTGCCTGCTGGAACACCCGAGGCAATGCACATTTACACAGGCTATTCATCAGCTTGCTAATGAATACCACATCATAGCTTTACAAGAAACCTGGTTATTGTCCGCGCCTAATTGGGATGGTTATGATCTTGTACTGGTCCCGGCTACTGCTAGCAAGGGTAGACCATCATGTGGTCTCCTTGTTGCAGTTAACTCGAAGATGGGCTTCACTATTTCACCCTGGTTTTCAGTGTCTATATTCAATTAGTCAAAATCATTCACAATATGAATTCAAATGCATTGATTAACATTTATCGCAACATTCTAGGACAAACTGATGAGGCCATTTATGAGGGCCTACCCTTTGTTCTTGATATGGTGTTGTTAACTCAATCTATAACACACACAATCATCATAGGCAATATCAATCTTGACTGTTGGAATCAGGCACGGTCAAATCATTCTACCCTTCTGTGGTCTTCTTTCATGAAAGAATGTAATTTTTTTATGGTCAATGGTTCAGTTTCGGGTGATCCTCCTCCACAACACACCTGGAAGCGAGGAGCAAGTACAAGTACTATTGATTACATTTATGTAGATGCTAGGCTTTTCCAAAGTGTTCGTAAAATGGCCATTACTGATCAAAAATTCAGTGACCATAGACTATTTTCATGGGCCTTGTGTGGAACTTGCATCAGGGGAAAGACCTATACTTTACTCCTAAACTTATCACAAATTCAGCACGATCACATGTGCAGTGGAATCCATCGTCTCTATCGGCTTTCAGATGTGCCATCGAATATAACACGCACTCGGCCAATACAGCGCATTACGCTGATCTTTTGAGCCCTTTTGTTAATACTTTAACTGCTGTGACTCGTGCGAGAGGTCACCATAGACAATTCTTTGACCCAGAAGTACAAGTCGTTAAAGCCAAATATAGGCAAACAATGAAAGCCATCCACACATCCAAATCCCCAACGTGCTGGCTTGACCTTAAGACTGCCAAATGCAAATAAAAGAACTGGATCAGAAGTAGACAGGCTTGTCGTTTTCAACGTGACGGTGAAACAATGTCTAGAGCCATGGCCAATAGAAACTCGGGAAGGATGTGGCAATTACTTCACGACCACACATCTAATTCTCAGGGCGTTTCCCAGATCAATGAGGTCTCAGATCTAGGCTGGTTAAGTCATTTTTCAATGTTATATGCTGATGCTGAATTTTCTAAGTACAAATATGAATTAACATCTTCAGCCACCTGGTTAGTTGATTTTTCGATCCCTCTGATCCAGGATCAAATAATGAAAGCTAGCTCAACGAGGGCAGTGGGCTGATGGACTTTCGAACTTGATCCTTAAGACACACCCATTTGAATGGGCATCAATTTTAAATATCATCTTCTGTGACATCTTGAGATCTCCTTTAATTCCTCCATCGTGGAAAACATCAATTGTTATCCCTATTTTTTTTAAAAAGGGGGATTGTAGCTTGCCTTCTAACTACCACCCCATTGCTTTGTTAGATGCCCCGGGCAAACTCTTCTGTAAATCAATCCTGCGTGACTTCAATGCATGGACCTCTAACTCTCTTTTGCGAGATCCATAATAGACAGAGTTTGTGCCAGGCCTAGGTACCAGCATCAAACTATTTTGTTTGAATGCTCTCAAAGCACAATGCCAGTCAGCGAAACAGCAGGTTTTCTTTGCTTTTGTGGACCTTCAAGCAGAGTTTGATTCTGTTAGAAGACCACTCCTATTTTCGAAATTACATTGAGACAACTGCCCCTCAACATTGTATGACATCATTTGTGCCTTACATTTTGACACTTCCATCCAAATCCACCTTTCTTTAGATGGGCGATTATCTCAAAGCATTCCTACGGCACGAGGGTTAAAACAAGGTTGCCTCTTAGCCTCACCGATATTTAACTATTTTATACAAGATGTAAAACTTGCCTTCGAAAACATCATCTCAGATTCGCCTAAATTTAATAATAACTGCATCAAAGCTCTTATGTATGCAGATGATTTAGTTCTTATTTCCAAAACTCAATCTGGCTTACAAAATCTTCTAAATGCTTTTTGCTTACATACAATACAATTAATTGAAGATAAATATTGCTAAAGCCCAAATTGTGTTGTTTTCTCTGTGAAAATTCAAAACTTTGAACTATTTATGGTCCATTAATAACACCTCATTGAGCATTGTTTCACAATACACTTATCTTGGGGTGATTTTCGAGGGCAAGTTGCATGCAAGAGGCCATGTTTTGTGCCTGAATGCTAAATTAGCCACAGCAATATCTCAGGCTTCTATCTTATTGTATAAATATGTTAAATTCTATGTCCACCCCATGCTACAATTCTGGAACATGAAAATAGTGCCTACTTTACTATACGGGCTAGAAACTACGCAGGCGGATTTCTCTTCCCAATTTGTTCGATAGGAGGTGAACTTTTGGAGGAATGCGCTACATCTGCCCAAATGCACCCCCTGTCCCTGGAACAGGTACAAGTTGGGACTAGTCTTGTTACAAGCTCTTTATAATTGGCGAGTCTTTGCTCTTTTAAGAAAGTGTCTGCTTTGGTCCAATGGTATTTCAATTCTGAAAATATTGTCTACATATATGTTCTCTGTTAACCATGTCTTTATCAACATCTGGTTGGCCAAAGCATACTGCATCTTGGCCTATGCAGAGGTGTATATTGAAACCTTATTAACACATCCAGATAAAGCCAAGTCTCAAATCTATCAAGCAGATTGGATTGTTACAAGAGATCTTTCTTTACAATACAAAGATGGTGATGGGCTTAGGTTTCCACCAAAATAAATGTGTACTATTGCGCCATACTTGGTGCTATTGCCTTCCCCAAAATATCGCCTTGGCATCCTCCTGCTGAGGTTTTACTTATGGATCACTAGGGATATTCAAGCAAGACATAAGCTTATTCCATCAACTAATAACTATTGTCGATTTTGCTTGAATTGTGATGCACATGAAACTTTGTCTCATCTAATAACTGAATGTGTTAAAAGAGAAACACATTATTCCAGATATTGTAAACATCTAGGTGACCTTGAGCCGTTAGACTGTTAGGCTATCATTTTAAACTCGTCCCACATGGCTTTGCAAATTGCCACTGTCAACTACCTGAATTGCTTGAATTTAGAACTATCAATTTGTTAATTGTTAGAGACTGAAAGAGGTGATTTTTATGTTTTACATGTAATTTCTTTTGTGTTGTATAATATTAATGAATTGTTTTTAACATTTGAAAGGTTGATTAAATTCAGACGATACAAATAAAAAATAAATAAAAAATAGATAACACGTGCAGTTCTGAAAACCTCATGAGGAAGTGGACATTTTTTTACATACCTAACTGCAGGGGTTACATTACAAATACTTGAATTATTCAAAATAGGTCGCAGGTACATGCATATTATACGATGGGTTTTCATGCAGATTAGTAAAAAGTGCACAATATTTTCTGTTTGAGATCCACAGATTCGGCAGAGATCCGGTTGAGCCCCCTGCAACCCTTTGGTTATGCAGGATATTGGCAAAAACCCCAGCCTAAATCGGACATAGAAAAACGTTTCCATTGCTGAGAGCATGGTGTCCAAATAAACCTTGAACCCTAGTTTGATTGCGGTTTAAAGGTATTCCACTCCAAATTTCAAATTTGTGGCATCAGTTATCAGGTTTTCATACAGTGGCATTTTTGCCTTGAGCTTCTGGGTATTCAGGTCCCATACTTGAGAGAGCTGGTCATTATTCTACAGCTCAGGCATATCTAGACGGAAAAGACAATCCTTTACATGTACAAGCCCCTTTAAACTGTTCCCCCGCTCAAGGCTCAAGACATGTGACAGAGCGTTTTTTTTATGTCTCTATGTCCCTCTCCACTCCAGACCCTTGTCCAGAACAATATTGTTTTAAAAGAGGTCCTAGTATTGCCGAGTTCTCGGTGGACCAGGGCCAAGGGGGCTGACTCAGGTAAAAGCAGTAGTTTCTTTAAAAATGTGTTTTCACAGGTAGATAAATCAGCAATAATTACAACTCCCCACAGTTCAGATCCATACGTAGCTGCCGGTGTGGCTTGTTTGTGGAATAATTCCAGTGCGGCAGAAATTTCACCTCTACCATGCTTGGCAAAGAAGGATGAGATACCACCACAGTATTTGGTCAGTGAGAGTGTTGATTTGGCTACCTGTGGCTTCCAACTACATGTGTTTTCAAAACAGATCCTGAGGTAGTCAAAGCGGTTAACTTGTTTGTTACCCAAATCACATACACTCAAATTGAGTGTGCTTCTTTTAGCATGGGGCGGCTTGAAGACCATCACTTTGCATTTTGGGATGTTTAGAGCTACGTTCAACTCTGTGCATTTGGCAGCAAAAATAGACAAAGCATCCTTTAGGCCCTGGAGCATGGTGGACAGAACGACTGCATCATCTGCATACAATAATGCAGTCCTTGGGACAGTCCTGGGGTCCACTTAACAAGGCATTCATAATTTCTTGTATATAGATATTAAATAATATGGATGCCACCGTGCAGCCCTGCCTTACTGAAACATTCACGTCAAAGTCCTCAGTCTTTCCCGCCCCTGGGCCGTACCTAACAGTAACTTTGTTAGCAGAGTATAGTGAATGTGCAGTTGCCACCAGGTTGGGCGGAGCACTAAGCCTCAACAGAATATTCCACAATAGGAGGCCGATTCATGGAATAATTAGCGCGGCGCAAGTGGTCAAAAACGTACGATTCGCAGTGGAATAGCGAAAATCGCAGTGCAAGTGCGAAAATCGCACGAAAAGCAGTGCACATCGATTCATGGAAGGCCGTGCGCGAGAAAACCATCGGATGTGCGCTAAAAAAGTGTGCGGCGCACGTTGCCGCACAGACCATCTAACGGCGTGCGCCAGGTCACAGCAAAAATCGCACAGGCCACAGCGAAAATCGCACATAGCGCAGCGCACACAACAAAAGTAGGCGTAACACGGGGCGTAACACTCGGAATGGGGAACAACTTGCCAAAATGTGGGCGTCACGGGGGAAGTACAGGGTGCAAGTGCGCGGAACGCCCACACGCTCGCCTACAACCCGTATACATGGAATCGAATAGGGCAAAAAAGCGCACGGTCAAACCAGCGCACAGGCACAAACACGACCGCCACAAGAAAGCAGGGGTGCGCGGGAAGTTCCACACGCGATTTGGCCGGGTACCGTGCGCGGGAATTTCCACACGCGATTTGTCTGGGTACGTGGATCTCAGGGGTGTGCGGGAAGTCACACACGTGATTTGGCAGGGTACGTGGATTTCAGGGGTGCGCGGGAAGTTCCACACGCGATTTGGCCAGGTACGTGCGCGGGAATTTCCACACGCGATTTGTCTGGGTACGTGGATCTCAGGGGTGCGCGGGAAGTCTCACACGCGATTTGGCAAGGTACGTGGATTTCAGGGGTGCGCGGGAAGTTCCACACGCGATTTGGCCGGGTACGTGCGCAGGAATTTTTCACACGTGATTTGTCTGGGTACGTGGATCTCAAGGGTGCGTGGGAAGTCTCACACGCGATTTGGCAGGGATACGTGGATTTCAGGCGTGCGCGGGAAGTTCCACACGCGATTTGGCTGGGTACGTGCGCAGGAATTTCCACACGCGATTTGTCGGGGTACGTGGATCTCAGGGGTGCGCGGGAAGTCTCACACGCGATTTGGCAGGGTACGTGGATTTCAGGGGTGCGCGGGAAGTCCCACACGCGATTTGGCAGGGTACGTGCGCATGAATTTCCACACGCGATTGGGCTGGGTACGTGTATGACAGGGGTATGCGGGAAATTCTACACGCGATTTGGCTGTGTGCTCCCAGGTATTCCCTGTACACCCTCCACGGCCCCTGCAGGCAGCTGACACCACAGGGGACTACCCTGCATCCTGCTCATGTCACCCAGCACCACCACCCCCCAGCATCCAGGGGCACCCTCCACCAGGCCCTCACTCATGGCCCCCTGCACCCCCACCCCCCAGCAGTGCAGGGGCACCCTCCACCAGGCCCCCACTCATGTCTCCCACCACCCCCACCCCCCAGCAGTGCAGGGGCAGCCTCCACCAGGCCCCCACTCATGTCTCCCACCACCCCCACCCCCCAGCATTGCAGGGGCACCCTCCACCAGGCCCCCACCCATGTCTCCCACCACCCCCACCCACCATGGGCAGCCTCTGCCAGGCCCCCACTCATGTCTCCCACCACCCCCACCCCCCAGCATCCAGGGGAACCCTCCACCAGGCCCCCACTCATGTCTCCCACCACCCCCACCCCCCAGCAGTGCAGGGGCAGCCTCCACCAGGCCCCCACTCATGTCTCCCACCACCCCCACCACCCAGCAGTGCAGGGGCACCCTCCACCAGGCCCCCACCCATGTCTCCCACCACCCCCACACCCCACCCATCATGGGCAGCCTCCGCCAGGCCCCCACTCATGTCTCCCACCACCCCCACCCCCCAGCATCCAGGGGCACCCTCCACCAGGCCCCCACTCATGTCTTCCACCACCCCCACCCCCCCAGCAGTGTAGGGCACCCTCCACCAGGCCCCCACTCATGCCCAACTCATGTCTCCCACCACCCCCACCCCCCAGCCACCAGGGGCAGCCTCCACCAGGCCCCCACCCATGTCTCCCACCACCCCCACCCCCCACCCACCATGGGCAGCCTCCACCAGGCCCCCACTCATGTCTCCCACCACCCCCACCCCCCCAGCAGTGTGGGGCACCCTCCACCAGGCCCCCACTCATGTCTCCCACCACCCCCACCCCCCCAGCATCCAGGGGCACCCTCCACCAGGCCCCCACTCATGTCCAACTCATGTCTCCCACCACCCCCACCCCCCAGCATCCAGGGGCACCCTCCACCAGGCCCCCACTCATGTCTCCCACCACCCCCACCCCCAGCAGTGCAGGGGCAGCCTCCACCAGACCCCCACTCATGTATCCCACCACCCCCACCCCCCACCCACCATGGGCAGCCTCCGCCAGGCCCCCACTCATGACTCCCACTCATCCCCACCCTCCAGCAGTGTGGGGCAGCCTCCACCAGGCTCCCACCCATGTCTACCACCATCCCCACCCCCCAGCCACCATGGGCAGCCCCCACCAGGCCCCCACTCATGTCCAACTCATGTCTTCCACCACCCCCACCCCCCAGCAGTGCAGGGGCAGCCTCCACCAGGCCCCCACTCATGTCTCCCACCACCCCCACCCCCCAGCAGTGCAGGGGCAGCCTCCACCAGGCCCCAACTCATGTCTCCCCCCACCCCCACCCCCCAGCAGTGCAGGGGCACCCTCCACCAGGCCCCCACCCATATCTCCCACCACCCCCACCCCCACCCACCATGGGCAGCCTCCGCCAGACCCCCACTCATGTCTCCCACCACCCCCACCCCCCAGCATCCAGGGGCACCCTCCACAAGGCACCCACTCATGTCTCCCACCACCCCCACCCCCCAGCCACAAGGGGCAGCCTCCACCAGGCCCCCACCCATGTCTCCCACCACCCCCACCCCCCACCCACCATGGGCAGCCTCCACCAGGCCCCCACTCATGTCTCCCACCACCCCCACCCCCCCAGCAGTGTGGGGCACCCTCCACCAGGCCCCCACTCATTTCTCCCACCACCCCCACCCCCCCAGCATCCAGGGGCACCCTCCACCAGGCCCCCACTCATGTCCAACTCATGTCTCCCACCACCCCCACCCCCCAGCAGTGCAGGGGCACCCTCCACCAGGCCCCCACTCATGTCCCCCTGGAACCCCCACCCCCCAGCAGTGCAGGGGCACCCTCCACCAGGCCCCCACTCATGTCTCCCACCACCCCCACCCCCCAGCAGTTTGGGGCACCCTCCACCAGGCCCCCACTCATGTCTCCCACCACCCCCACCCCCCAGCATCCAGGGGCACCCTCCACCAGGCCCCCACTCATGTCTCCCACCACCCCCACTCCCCAGCAGTGCAGGGGCAGCCTCCACCAGGCCCCCACTCATGTCTTCCACCACCCCCACCCCCCAGCATCCAGGGGCAGCCTCCACCAGGCCCCCATCCATGTCTCCCAACACCCCCACCCGCCAGCCACCATGGGCAGCCCCCACCAGGCCCCCACTCATGTCCAACTCATGTCTTCCACCACCCCCACCCCCTAGCAGTGCAGGGGCAGCCTCCACCAGGCCCCCACTCATGTCTCCCACCACCCCCACCCCCCAGCAGTGTGGGGCACCCTCCACCTGGCCCCCACTCATGTCTCCCACCACCCCCACCCCTCCAGCAGTGTGGGGCACCCTCCACCAGGCCCCCACTCATGTCTCCCACCACCCCCACCCCCAGCATCCAGGGGCAGCCTCCACCAGGCCCCCACTCATGTCTCCCACCACCCCCACCCCCCAGCAGTGCAGGGGCAGCCTCCACCAGGCCCCCACTCATGTCCAACTCATGTCTCCCACCACCCCCACCCCCCAGCAGTGCAGGGGCCCCCTCCACCAGGCCCCCACTCATATCTCCCACCACCCCACCCCCCAGCATCCAGGGGCACCGTCCACCAGGCCCCACTCATGTCCAACTCATGTCTCCCACCACCCCCACCCCCCAGCATCCAGGGGCACCCTCCACCAGGCCCCCACTCATGTCTCCCACCACCCCCAACCCCCAGCAGTGCAGGGGCAGCCTCCACCAGGCCCCCACTCATGTCTCCCACCACCCCCACCCCCCAGCAGTGCAGGGGCACCCTCCATCAGGCCCCCACTCATGTCCCCCTGCACCCCACCCCCCAGCAGTGCAGGGGCACCCTCCACCATGCCCCCACTCATGTCTCCCACCACCCCCACCCCCCCAGCAGTGTGGGGCAGCCTCCACCAGGCCCCCACTCATGTCTCCCACCACCCCCGCCCCCCAGCATCCAGGGGCACCCTCCACCAGGCCCCCACTCATGTCTCCCACCACCCCCACCCCCCAGCAGTGCAGGGGCAGCCTCCACCAGGCCCCCACTCATGTCTCCCACCACCCCCACCCCCCAGCAGTGCAGGGGCAGCCTCCACCAGGCCCCCACTCATGTCTCCCACCACCCCCACCACCCAGCAGTGCAGGGGCACCCTCCACCAGGCCCCCATTCATGTCTCCCACCACCCCCACCCCCCCAGCAGTGTGGGGCACCCTCCACCAGGCCCCCACTCATGTCTCCCACCACCCCCACCCCCCAGCATCCAGGGGCACCCTCCACCAGGCCCCCACTCATGCCTCCCACCACCCCCACCCCCCAGCAGTGCAGGGGCAGCCTCCACCAGGCCCCCACTCATGTCTCCCACCACCCCCACCCCCCAGCATCCAGGGGCAGCCTCCACCAGGCCCCCACTCATGTCTAAAACCACCCCCACCCCCCAGCAACCAGGGGCAGCCTCCACCAGGCCCCCAATCATGTCTCCCACTCACCCCCACCCCCCCAGCAGTGTGGGGCAGCCTCCACCAGGCTCCCACCCATGTCTACCACCATCCCCACCCCCAGCCACCATGGGCAGCCCCCACCAGGCCCCCACTCATGTCCAACTCATGTCTTCCACCACCCCCACCCCCCAGCAGTGCAGGGGCAGCCTCCACCAGGCCCCCACTCATGTCTCCCACCACCCCCACCCCCCAGCATCCAGGGGCAGCCTCCACCAGGCCCCCACTCATGTCTCCCACCACCCCCACCCCCCAGCCACCAGGGGCAGCCTCCACCAGGCCCCCACTCATGTCTCCCACCCACCCCCACCCCCCCAGCAGTGTGGGGCAGCCTCCACCAGGCTCCCACCCATGTCTACCACCATCCCCACCCCCCAGCCACCATGGGCAGCCCCCACCAGGCCCCCACTCATGTCCAACTCAGGTCTTCCACCACCCCCACCCCCCAGCAGTGCAGGGGCAGCCTCCACCAGGCCCCCACTCATGTCTCCCACCACCCCCACCCCCCCAGCAGTGTGGGGCACCCTCCACCTGGCCCCCACTCATGTCTCCCACCACCCCCACCCCCCCAGCAGTGTGGGGCACCCTCCACCAGGCCCCCACTCATGTCTCCCACCACCCCCACCCCCCAGCATCCAGGGGCAGCCTCCACCAGGCCCCCACTCATGTCTCCCACCACCCCCACCCCCCAGCAGTGCAGGGGCAGCCTCCACCAGGCCCCCACTCATGTCCAACTCATGTCTCCCACCACCCTCACCCCCCAGCAGTGCAGGGGCACCCTCCACCAGGCCCCCACTCATGTCTCCCACCACCCCCATCCCCCAGCATCCAGGGGCACCCTCCATCAGGCCCCCACTCATGTCCAACTCATGTCTCCCACCACCCCCACAACCCAGCATCCAGGGGCACCCTCCACCAGGCCCCCACTCATGTCTACCACCACCCCCACCCCCCAGCAATGCAGGGGCAGCCTCCACCAGGCCCCCACTCATGTCTCCCACCACCCCCACCCCTCCAGCAGTGCAGGGGCAGCCTCCACCAGGCACCCACTCATGTCTCCCACCACCCCCACCCCCCAGCAGTGCAGGGGCACCCTCCACCAGGCCCCCACTCATGTCTCCCACCACACCCACCCCCCCAGCAGTGTGGGGCCCCCTCCACCAGGCCCCCACTCATGTCTCCCACCACCCCCACCCCCCAGCATCCAGGGGCACCCTCCACCAGGCCCCCACTCATGTCTCCCACCACCCTCACCCCCCAGCAGTGCAGGGGCAGCCTCCACCAGGCCCTCACTCATGTCTCCCACCATCCCCACCCCCCAGCATCCAGGGGCAGCCTCCACCAGGCCCCCACTCATGTCTCCCACCACCCCCACCCCCCAGCCACCAGGGGCAGCCTCCACCAGGCCCCCACTCATGTCTCCCACCCACCCCCACCCCCCCCCAGCAGTGTGGGGCAGCCTCCACCAGGCTCCCACCCATGTCTACTACCATCCCCACCCCCCAGCCACCATGGGCAGCCCCCACCATGCCCCCACTCATGTCCAACTCATGTCTTCCACCACCCCCACCCCCCAGCAGTGCAGGGGCAGCCTCCACCAGGCCCCCACTCATGTCTCCCACCACCCCCACCCCCCAGCAGTGTGGGGCACTCTCCACCTGGCCCCCACTCATGTCTCCCACCACCCCCACCCCCCCAGCAGTGTGAGGCACCCTCCACCAGGCCCCCACTCATGTCTCCCACCACCCCCACCCCCCAGCATCCAGGGGCAGCCTCCACCAGGCCCCCACTCATGTCTCCCACCACCCCCACCCCCCAGCAGTGCAGGGGCAGCCTCCACCAGGCCCCCACTCATGTCCAACTCATGTCTCCCACCACCCTCACCCCCAGCAGTGCAGGGGCACCCTCCACCAGGCCCCCACTCATGTCTCCCACCACCCCCACCCCCCAGCATCCAGGGGCACCCTCCACCAGGCCCCCACTCATGTCCAACTCATGTCTCCCACCACCCCCACCCCCCAGCATCCAGGGGCACCCTCCACCAGGCCCTCACTCATGTCTCCCACCACCCCCACCCCCCAGCAGTGCAGGGGCAGCCTCCACCAGGCCCCCACTCATGTCTCCCACCACCCCCACCCCCCAGCAGTGCAGGGGCACCCTCCACCAGGCCCCCACTCATGTCCCCCTGCACCCCCACCCCCCAGCAGTGCAGGGGCACCCTCCACCAGGCCCCCACTCATGTCTCCCACCACCCCCACCCCCCCAGCAGTGTGGGGCAGCCTCCACCAGGCCCCCACTCATGTCTCCCACCACCCCCACCCCCCAGCAGTGCAGGGGCACCCTCCACCAGGCCCCCACTCATGTCCCCCTGCACCCAGGTCCTCACAATCCCCAATCATGTGCGTTATGGTCAGCCTCCACAGCCAAAAGGCCCTACCAAGTAACCCATTCACCCACATGGAAATGGAAATTACATGTTACACCCCCATTGTTCATAAAGCAAATGAACCCATGTCCGTCACACACAATGGTTGCAATTGAATGGGAAAACACCCAACATGACATGCATGAAACCAATGAGATGATACCACACAGTGAAGTATGAAAACAAAAATTTGTATTAAAAAAAAATGAATGCAAATGAAATGAAACAAACTGCAATGGCAATGAAAAAAAGATAAACTGCATGTCCGTCCAAAAAAATAAAAAATACCACCATGGGCAGCCCCCACCAGGCCCCCACTCATGTCCAACTCAGGTCTTCCACCACCCCCACCCCCCAGCAGTGCAGGGGCAGCCTCCACCAGGCCCCCACTCATGTCTCCTACCACCCCCACCCCCCCAGCAGTGTGGGGCACCCTCCACCTGGCCCCCACTCATGTCTCCCACCACCCCCACCCCCCCAGCAGTGTGGGGCACCCTCCACCAGGCCCCCACTCATGTCTCCCACCACCCCCACCCCCCAGCATCCAGGGGCAGCCTCCACCAGGCCCCCACTCATGTCTCCCACCACCCCCACCCCCCAGCAGTGCAGGGGCAGCCTCCACCAGGCCCCCACTCATGTCCAACTCATGTCTCCCACCACCCTCACCCCCCAGCAGTGCAGGGGCACCCTCCACCAGGCCCCCACTCATGTCTCCCACCACCCCCATCCCCCAGCATCCAGGGGCACCCTCCATCAGGCCCCCACTCATGTCCAACTCATGTCTCCCACCACCCCCACAACCCAGCATCCAGGGGCACCCTCCACCAGGCCCCCACTCATGTCTACCACCACCCCCACCCCCCAGCAATGCAGGGGCAGCCTCCACCAGGCACCCACTCATGTCTCCCACCACCCCCACCCCCCAGCAGTGCAGGGGCACCCTCCACCAGGCCCCCACTCATGTCTCCCACCACACCCACCCCCCCAGCAGTGTGGGGCCCCCTCCACCAGGCCCCCACTCATGTCTCCCACCACCCCCACCCCCCAGCATCCAGGGGCACCCTCCACCAGGCCCCCACTCATGTCTCCCACCACCCTCACCCCCCAGCAGTGCAGGGGCAGCCTCCACCAGGCCCTCACTCATGTCTCCCACCATCCCCACCCCCCAGCATCCAGGGGCAGCCTCCACCAGGCCCCCACTCATGTCTCCCACCACCCCCACCCCCCAGCCACCAGGGGCAGCCTCCACCAGGCCCCCACTCATGTCTCCCACCCACCCCCACCCCCCCCCAGCAGTGTGGGGCAGCCTCCACCAGGCTCCCACCCATGTCTACTACCATCCCCACCCCCCAGCCACCATGGGCAGCCCCCACCATGCCCCCACTCATGTCCAACTCATGTCTTCCACCACCCCCACCCCCCAGCAGTGCAGGGGCAGCCTCCACCAGGCCCCCACTCATGTCTCCCACCACCCCCACCCCCCAGCAGTGTGGGGCACTCTCCACCTGGCCCCCACTCATGTCTCCCACCACCCCCACCCCCCCAGCAGTGTGAGGCACCCTCCACCAGGCCCCCACTCATGTCTCCCACCACCCCCACCCCCCAGCAGTGCAGGGGCACCCTCCACCAGGCCCCCACTCATGTCTCCCACCACCCCCACCCCCCCAGCAGTGTGGGGCAGCCTCCACCAGGCCCCCACTCATGTCTCCCACCACCCCCACCCCCCAGCAGTGCAGGGGCACCCTCCACCAGGCCCCCACTCATGTCCCCCTGCACCCAGGTCCTCACAATCCCCAATCATGTGCGTTATGGTCAGCCTCCACAGCCAAAAGGCCCTACCAAGTAACCCATTCACCCACATGGAAATGGAAATTACATGTTACACCCCCATTGTTCATAAAGCAAATGAACCCATGTCCGTCACACACAATGGTTGCAATTGAATGGGAAAACACCCAACATGACATGCATGAAACCAATGAGATGATACCACACAGTGAAGTATGAAAACAAAAATTTGTATTAAAAAAAAATGAATGCAAATGAAATGAAACAAACTGCAATGGCAATGAAAAAAAGATAAACTGCATGTCCGTCCAAAAAAATAAAAAATACAAATCCAAATCCAAAAAAATGTTGTCCAAAGTCACATTAAAAATAAAATCAATCAGAGAGAGAAAAATAAATACAAAGACCATTGCTCCATGGTGAATAAATAAAAAAAAAATAATCAAACAATCCAATGAAGAACTATGTAAAAAACATCCAAGGGTCCATGAGCCATGAGCCCAACTGAACAACGGAAACCTACAAAAAACCCTAACTAAAATGCAACTATGTACAAAAAGTGGATCAGTGTCCGTCGACTCCAAATCATAAGAAGAAACAAAGGAAACCTAAAACTAAAGAACTATATACAAAGGCGGCAGGCAAGTCCAGCGGCTCACTCCGTGGTGTTCCGGGCCAGGGCATCATCAAACTCCTCGTCTATGTCCCGGAGGCGGTCCTGTTCCATGGCCCCGAGGGTCCGCAGGGACGACGCCATCTGCTCCTCCAACCCCCTACGGATTGCCTCGAGGCACTCGGCCTGCCTCAGGGCCCTCCGCATGGAGTTCTCCGCCCTGACCATCGTGAGCCGCGCCTCTTCCGCCCGCCGCCGCTCCGCACCTATCTGCTGGCCCAACCGCAGCCACACGGAAGACACTTCCTGTCCTGGGTCCTCCTGCCCTCCAGCCGATGCCTGCCCCTCCGATGTTGATGGCCCCGAGCCATGATGCCTCCCACGTTGACTCTGCTGCTGCCTCTGACGCAACTGCCTCTGCCAGCACGACGGCATCCAGGCTGATGGAATCCACCGACGCCGTCGTGCACGTGCCCTGCCTGATGATGCCGGCACATCCTCCATCTGCTGGGGTACAGTTGCTTTGGTGTCCACCCCTGCTGGACCTCCGACTCCCGACTGTGGCAGGGATGGGATCCCCACCGAGCTGGCTGCATTGGTCAGGGCAGGTCCACAGGGGGCCCTGGTGGCATCTGGGCCGGAAGACGGCAAGGAGAACGACCGGCGTATAGCCTCCACAGAGGAAGAGAGGGCCGCCAGATTGGCTGACACATGCAGGAAACCCCCGAACATGGAAGATCCCAATTGGGCCACGTCGGCACGGTGCTCTTCGTGATGACGTGCGTGCTCCTCCCGTGAAGCACGCACGTCATCACGAATTGCACCCGCGCGCATCGCGACCCCAATCAGGACCTTCTCCATACGGCCACAGGTCCCCTCGTCCGCAGGTGGAGGGGAGTCAGGTGACATGGACATCCCCTCTGCCTGCGGACGGGCCTGGGACGGGGCATCCCTGCTGGTGCATGGTGGTGCACTCACAGGGTCAGGGACAGTGACATGCACAGGCCCCTCCACGGTGACCTGTGCTGCCTCCTGCCACTGCCCCTGGACTGCACCACTTGCACCAGCAGGGATGCCCCCACCAGGCCCCATGTGTGCCCCAGTGGCGGCCTCTCCTCCTCTGTGGAAACCACCAACCTGGATGGCTCCTCACCGTCTTCCGCCGTAGCAGGCCCCTGTGGGGGCTCACCCACCCCTTCCGCTGCAGCCGTGGGGGCATCCCCGCCGCCTTGCTCCACAGCGCCGTCTCCGCCTTCTTCTTCACTAGCCGCTGCGTAGAGGGAGACATAGAACGCAAGCTTCAGGGTACTGTTCAATGGTCCCCTAGACAGGAAGCAATAGCAGATGAGTACCACTGTCAAAGACCACTTCCATCATGTCCCTCCACAACACATGGGTCAGTCCAGGCAAAACACACACAGTAACAGGCATGGTGCATGCCATGGACATTTCCATACATGTCCAATGGACTCTTGAAACATACAATGATATGGAACTCACATGCATCATGGGTCATGCCTATCACATGCACACAGTACACCTCAGTCACATCCATCTGGCCTCATACACCCCAAACACAGTGGATACAAGGATAACTAGGCTGCATCAGTGAATCTGTGCATTGTCACACACATGTGTCATGCATCCATGGCATTCACAAGTCACAGAACCGCAGGTCAGGCACACAGACATGGCTACCATATATGTACCTGGCATCAGCACCCATCCCTCACCCCCACCCATGTCCAGGAACAGAGACTGGCATGCCCTCATGTGTAAAATCTGCATCGTGCTCCCCATGTTGCATTTAAACACCTGCAACAACCATGTGGTTCACACATTACTGGTCGCACATGCATTACCATGATGTCCCTGCACACATACATGCATACATGGCCTATGTCACACATACAGGCAAGTATCAGACAACCAGCACACCACAACATGCCCTGTCTCACACAGCAATGCTTGGCCACTTACCGCTCAACTCCAGACGGGTCTCCCTCTCAAGGATCTGGGCGTGGAGCGCTGGGCGTACGCATTCCAGGACCCTCATCTGGAACTCTTGCGGCCCCGGCCCCCCTCCACGAGGCGCCGGGCCTTCACGAGGGTCCTGGACCTCAAGTCCTCCCAGCGCTTCTTGATCTTCTGGACGTCGCGGGTTTCCACCCCCTCCGCGTTGATGGCAACCACACAGTCGGCCCAGATCCTCTCCCGTCCTTCCTTGCTGGCGCGGGACGATCCAAAGAGGGCATCATACTGCCCCAGGACATGCTCCACCAGGACACCAACTTCGGTGGCAGTGAAGCTGGTGCCCCTCTGCCCCTCTGGCTTGGGGTTGCCACTGGTGCCAGATGTGGAAGTGCCCGACATGGCAACCCCAGAGGCAGGAGTGGGTGGGCAACTGGGTCCTGGGGCTGGGCTGTGGAGCGATGTTATCCCAGTGGGGAGTCTTCAGTTCCAGCAGGGGTGGACACAGCAACTGGACCCCTGCAGATGGCTGATGTGCAGGCACCAAATGGCAGGGCACGGTGGCAGCAGGCAGGCAGGCAGTAGCAGCAGATGGCACGTGGGAGGCTGTTCGGGGCACTGGGGGGCAGTAATTCGGCCTTCTGGGCAGGAGCGTGGTCTTCTGTGTGTTTTCGCGTGGCCAGCTTGATACGGAGTGATTTGGCACGTGAAAATCCTGCACGTCAGCGTGAAATTCGAGAAAAGGCCCTTAGCGCGTAAGCGCGTCAGCACACATACGCGATTCTATTGGACCAAAGGCACTCAGCGCGTAATCGCATCTGTGACGTGACCCGCACGGGTGTTTCCCTCATAGCACGTGATGACGGAGCATACGTGGAAAGACTGCACGTCAGAGTGTCATCGCGTGTAATTGGACAAAAGTGCGCGTACACGTGATTGGCCTATGTACGTGTATTTCAGAGGTGCGCGGGCACTTACAAACGCGAGTACATCAGCGCACGTGTATTCCGCGGTGCGCGGGAATTTCCACATGCTATTGGCCTGGGTACTGGATTTCAGGGGTGCGCGGGAAGTTTCACACGCGAGTACATCAGCGCACGTGTATTCCGGGGTGCGCAGGAATTTCCACACACTATTGGCCTGGGTACTGGATTTCAGGGGTGCGCGGGAAGTTTCACACGCGAGTACATCAGCGCACGTGTATTCCGGGGTGAGCGGGAAGTTTCACACGCTCGCCTACAACACGCGCAAAGAAACACGTATGCCAGTAGGAAGCAGGCATACGTCGACCCGCGACGCATAAATTTGCGCGCAAAAAAAAAAAAAAGCTCAGACGCCAGGATGAATATACCGTTCCTAGCAGCAGTGGCCGTGGGCACCCAGAGGAGGAGGAGGAGGAGGAGGATAGTCAGGGCCAGAATATTCACACCCAGAACCAGCCTTTTCGGGATGCCTGATGACCAGGTGTATGGGAGGTACAGGTTTCCACCACACATAATACTGGACCTGGTGAGTGAGTGGGAGGATGACCTCACATCACCCACCCTGTGCTCCCAAGCACTCAGCCCCCTGGAGAAGGTCCTCAATGTACTGCACTTCTTAGCCACTGGATCATTTCAGCGGACAAGTGCCATAGTGGGTGGGGTGTCACAGGCCACGCAGTCACGCTGCCTACACCAGGTCTTGAACATCATCACTGCACGCCCATCAGTCCGCAGGCACATATACCTGCCCAGAACACATGCAGAAAGGCATGCTGCCGCCCTGGATTTTTACGGTGTGGCACGATTCCCCAAAGTGCTAGGTGCCATCGACTGCACCCATGTGGCTCTACGTCCCCCCAGGGCATCTGAGCACATCTATAGGAACCCCAAGCACTGGCATTCCATCAACGTGCAGGTAGTATGTAATGCCAAGGGAATCATCACCTCAGTATATGCCAACTATCCTGGGTCCACCCACGACAGCTTCATTTACCGAATGTCCACCCTAAGCCGGGACCTAGAAGCTGGGCGGCATGGCGATACATGGCTGCTTGGTGAGTATGAATGCCACTGCACATGCATGCATGTCAGATACTGAGCAAGGTCACAACCCCACCAATGTTACCAATCACCACCTCCACAGGGGACAGTGCCTACCCTCTCAGCCCCACATGATGACGCCAATTCGGAACCCCACCACGCCACCCGAGGTAAGATATAACACAGCCCACATTGCAACCCGGGGCATAGTGGAGCGCACATTCGGAGTGCTTAAGTCACGCTTTCGCTCCCTTGACCGTTCTGGCTGGCAGCTGTTATACGCTCCCCCAGTAGTGTGCAGGATCATAGTGGCAGCATGTGTCCTGCACAACGTTGCAACACGCCGGGGCCTGCCTGTGGACATGGTGGTGCCCCCACATCCCCAACCACATGCACGCCCGCTGCGCAAGGGAGGGGAAAGGGCACGGGGGGAGGCAGCCCGTACACAGCAAGTGGCTAATTACTTCACATAGAAATCACACCCCTGTGGAGTGCACACTGCCCTGGCACATACCATCTGACAATCAATGATGACTCAACCTGACACTGATCCTGAATGTCTGGAGAATCAACCGTCAAAACCATATCAGCCTGAGATTGTTCACCTGGAAGTGTTACAATGTGTGCATCCCTACCTACACAGACACCACCAATGCAGTTTCGTGAAAAAACACATTCATGCAGTTAAAATGAACACCCACTTGCAAAATGCAACATGAGGACAGTGCCATGTCACCCAACCCATCCCCAGCACCGCCACACGACACACCGTGCCATGTCATGCTATGTGCAGGTAAACAAAGTAATCCCCACAACATGACACAAGTGTCACAATGTACAGTGTCCCTAATTGAAACTCGCGACACCTGAAATGCTCACAGTAATGCAGGACCAACAACACACTTGAGCAGGTATTTCGCAAAAACACTTATCATCTACTGACCCTCAAAACTACCATTAACATGAAATTACGAATGTAAGGAATTAGTAGTCTCACCACCTGGAAATGCCTGCACTCCCACCACTTCCAACTGTATGGTGTTGCCTCCATGTAGAGTTGTAGGTGCACTGCTGCCAACATGGACCCCATCTCCAATGTAGAGGGCCTTGTGTAGACATGAGGAAAGGACCTGCAAATTAGGAGGTAGACACGGATGATGAGTTACACATCAATGCAACATGCAGTGTACAACACAACAGCAAAATGCACTAGGAATGTATACACAGTATTGACTAGACTGCCCACACATGTAGTGGGAGTCCAATGTCACCATGTACGTCAATGTCACTTGGGCACACCCTTTGCAAGCCCATGGAAACGGGAAGCAGGAGGGGTGTGTGTAACATAAACCCAAGCATCTGAACCAAATACATGACAAGCCTCCATGTGCCCAGCCACAATGCAGCGTATGCCCACGGGAGCCACACAAGGCAACACATTGTCCCAAATAAATAAATAAAAAAAAAATAAATAAAAAAAAATAAAAAATGGCCATTAATGGGCCCGGGGGGGTTGGGGAGGCCACCCAGGAGGTCCGAGGACAGGGTGCACACCAAAACCCACCTGCGTGGATCTTGCGAAAAAAAAACACCTCCATGGGCTCATGGCCCACACGGCTACCCTATTGTGGGAGTATCACTGCTGTCGCTATTATCACCCTGTGCAGCTGCATCCGGAGGTGGTTGCACTATGGGAGGCAGCCCACGCAAGGCCCTAGTCTGTTCCTGCATGGCTGCAAGCATGCGGGTGTGGTAGGTCTCGTTCTGGAGGATGAGTGTGCGGAGGTCCCCATGCAACAACTCACGGGATGCCCGGACCTCCGCCCTAGTTGCCTGCATCTCAGCTGAGAGCGTACGGGTGAGACGCTCCAGCTGCTGTTCTGTCCTTCAGTTTGTTGAAGCCTCAAGCTCAACAAGAGTCGTCCTGAGGTGAAGGAGTTCCAGCCTCAGGGCTTCCCTGTGGCCCTGGGACTCTATGGAGATGGCTTCCTGCAGAGTCGCCAGTGCCGCCCGCCTGTCCCTGTTGGACGCCAACATGTCCTCCCTGTGTGACTGGCAGATGGAGTCGGTTGCCTGCTGTAGTCGCTCCATCAGCCTTTCAGGGGGGACAATGGAAGTGGCCACCCTATCCATGGCCTGAGCCATCATCTCTGATGATGCTGCCTGTTGGGTTGCCATACCGTAAATGGATTGCTCCCATGCGGTATTGCCAGGTGGCGTACGGCCACCACGTCGGCGGGCACCACACCTGTCTGGGGCAAGGCGAACTGCGCCTTGCTGTGCCGGCACTGCCTTAGGCTGCAGGACTGCATTCCCCCTCTGATCTGAAGGCCCAGGAACAGGATCAGATGTCGCGGAGTGTGACCCTGCATCCGTAACCACCAAAGGCGTAGCTGCCAACACTGACATCCCCATTGAGGGTTCTGACCCTGGTGCAGGTGGGTGGGACAGAACAGAATCCCTCCCAGGAACACTCACCTGCGACGGCACGTAGGTCTCATCATCCGAATCAACACCTGAGTACAGCTCGGGGGAGGTGTAGCCAGAGACACCCCTTGAGAGCACGACCTGCAGCAGTTGTGGGTTCTCACCCACCACCACACCACGTCCCTCACTGGTGGTCGGTCGGCCCTCAGACCCCTCCTGGGTCTGCACCATCTCCACAACCCCAGCAGTATCAGGTGCGTCTTCCCCTGCAAAGACATAAAAGCAAACAAATGGAAACAGGCATTAGCACCATGGCACACAATGAGGGCTGAGAAGCAACAGAACCAGTACTTCATTGACACATGTCCCACATGACTAAAACCCTCCCATGCATGCACCCTCACTGCGTATGAAGGGGAGGCAAATGGCACACATTGATGACACCAAGATGGAAAATGAACACATTTGCTGCATGCTGCCTAGCAGTGGCATCACACATTGGCCTGTGATTGCCAGGTGAAATACACATGCCATCACACAGATGGCATGTACCATTGCTATTGAGTGAAGATGGAGAGGAGGGCAGCACTTATTCATTCAGTCCGGTTCCCTCATGTAATAGCTTTTCTAATTCAAACAGGTCTGATTTTTCACCTGGAGCTGCCAGTCCAAAATGGTCCGATTGCAAAGGGACATGTCTAAACACATGATATCCAGGTAACAAAGTCACTCCACTTTACCATAGCCATGTCAGACATGTGACTAGAGGGCTGAGAAATGCCTAGTAAAAGTGGTGGAATGCAAACAATCTGCCTGAATGAACAGTGAAAAATAAGCAACAATGTTGGTGCAAGGTGACACTTCAAGGGCAACTGGCGTGCTGTTGGGCTATATGTCTACTGTTGGCAGAAGGGATACTGCTATGGCCAAATGCTGCTGCGCAGAATGTATTGCATGAAGCACATGGGTGACCCAAACGACTCAGGCGTACACACCCTCACCTGGCACACAAACAGAAGCCCTCACACACACACCATGCACATGGATGACACACACATGCATGTGCACTCACCGGACAATGCCTCATAATCAGGCAGATCTCCCATGCCTTGGATCTGTTCCTCCGTGACGTAGGTCCCAGCGACTGACTCATGTGGAGTGAGTTCCATGTCTTCTACTGGAGACCCACCTCCAGTTACTAGAGTTGCGGCATGACTTGAGGCCAGCTTATTCTTTGCCCTGCGCTTTAGGTCATTCCAGCGCTTATAGCAATCATTGGCTGTGCGCCTCACGATTCCAAGGGCACTTACGATGTCCGCAACGGTCTGCCAGTGTGCCTGGTGTTGTGCAGGTGTGGTCTTGGATCCTGCAACAATGACCATCTCGTAATCATGTGCGGACACATACTCGACAAGTGCATTCAGTTCGGCATCCGTGAAGCAGGGCTTCCTCGACGGGCCGTACTGTGTAGCCGTGTCTGGGGCATCAGCCTGTGCTGGACGAGCACTCTTCCTCTTCCGCTTGGAAGGTGGTGGAGATCCTGAATGTCCTACGCCGCTCTGGACACTAGGGGCAGGAGCCCTGGTGGACTCTGTATCAGGAGTGTGGGATTGCACACTCAGCATGAGAGTTGGTGCAGGCATTGGCTCAAGTGTAATGGTGTCAGGGGGAATGTCAGCAGGATGGACTAGGACTGACACTGTCCTGGCTGGGTGTGTGAGAGCTGGGGTGGATGGAGCCGCAGCTGCCCCTGCAGCCTCTCCACCCTGCCTACTTGGGGCAGCAGATGACCTTGCTGCCCCTGATCCACGTGGCCTGATGACATCAACGTGCACCGGCGCACGTGTCATAGGCCTGCTGACCTGGAAGTCAGCCATGGAGTCAGCCAGGTCTGGTGCCACAATGGGCTGGTCCAACAAGGGCTGAGCATGGATGGTGTCAGCCACATCAGCCTCAACCAGGGGGGGGGGATTATGGGTGCCCTTGACTGGTCCTCCACACATGGGGGGACAGGGTCACCCTGCAAGTAACGACCACGTCCCCTACCGGATCCACCACGGCCACCACTTGTGGCTCGTCCACCTTTGCCACCCTTACGGATTCCTCGCCTCCCAACCATGGCACTGATGTTAATGTGCGTATGGGAGTGGCTGTAAACTATTGTCCTGGGCAATTGGGGATCAAAGGGGTTGGGTACCAGATGGTAATTGTACCCTAGTGCTCTAGCAAGGCTGAATGTGACCCCTGGGGAAAGATGACGGGTCACGCAACGCACAGGAAGCCCAAAAAAGGGAGATGACGTGCACGCAACCCCTCCTAGACCACGTGTGCAGAAAAAAAAACCTGCACTACGCTGTGGAACCCAGTAACACAAGAATGAACGTATGCGTGTCACACGCAGCCTAGAATGACCTCTGAAGGGGTAGGCTACATACGGGGCAAGCACAGATGTTAGATACGTGCGTGACTCACCGTCTGCCAGGAAAAAGAGCGTGAAAAAGAAGCGCGTTTGGTTGGCAATACTCCCGCCAAAAGAAGATTTGTACGCTGTCTGAGGAGACAGGACAACAGTAGAAGGGAACACTGTTTGAGGGAACAGGCCCAGGAAAACCAGACAAAGAGAAAAAAGAGAAAAAGCTGTCAGAGGTAACATGGAGTACGAACTTGAAACGCCGTGAAGTAAATCGCGTGTGAAACGACAAGAAGTACAGAATTCACCCACTCGCTCTCCACGAAAAGCACGTACAAGGAAATGGTGTTCTACACGTACCTTTTATGCAGGCCCACACGTCCAGCGTCACTTACGCGGCGTGTACGTGCTAGGGCCATTTCCACCTATTACACGCTTTCTCACTTCTGCGTGTAGGGCCATTTCCACCAATTACACGCTTTGTCACTGCCGCGTGTACGCGCTAAGGCCATTTTCACCAATTACACGCTTTGTCACTTCTGCGTGTAGGGCCATTTCCACCAATTACACACTTTGTCACTGCCGCGTGTACGCGCTAAGGCCATTTCCACCAATTGCACGCTTTGTCACTGCCGTGTGTAAGCTCTAAGGCCATTTCCACCAATTGCACGCTTTGTCACTTCTGAGTGTAGGGCCATTTCCACCAATTGCACGCTTTGTCACTTCTGCGTGTAGGGCCATTTCCACCAATTACACGCTTTGTCACTTCCGCGTTTTCGCGCTAAGGCCATTTCCACCAATTACACGCTTTGACACTCGGACGTGTCTTTCCTTTTTTTAACACGCAACATTTCCAACGTGTGCCCTATTCAACGTGCACGTGACTTCATAGACGCGCATACGCTGGTGACGCGTTTACGCGCTAAGGGCCTTTCCTCGAATTACACGCAGACGTGTTGGATTTTCACGTGCAAAATCACTCCGTATCAAGCTGGCCACGCGTTCACACACGGAAGACCACGCTCCTACCCAGAAGGCCAAATTACTGCCCCCCAGAGCCCTGAGCACGCTCCCACCTGCCATCTTCTGCTGCCTGACTGCCTGCTGCCCACGTGCCCTGCCATTTGCTGCCTGCACATCAGCCAGGGGTGCTGTTGCTGTGACCACCCCTGCTGGAACCGAAGACTCCCGACTGCTTTTCCATCGCCCCACAGCCCAGCCCCAGGACCCAGTTGCCCACCCACTCCTGCCTCTGGGGTTGCCATGTCGGGCACTGCAACATCTGGCACCAGTGGCAACCCCCGGCCAAGGAGGCAGAGGGGCACCAGCTTCACTGCCACCGAAGTTGGTGTCATGGTGGAGCATGTCCTGGGGCAGTATGATGCCCTCTTCGGAAGGTTGCGCGCCGACAAGGAAGGACGGACTCGGATCTGGATGTACATCGTGACTGCCATCAACGCGGAGGAGGTGGCAGTCCGCAACTACGAACGTGTCAGGAAGCGCTGGGAGGACTTCAGGTCCAGGACCCTTGTCGGAAGATCAGATGAGGGTCCTGGAACGCATATCCCCAGCGCTCCACATCCAGGTCCTTGAGAAGCAGACCCGTCTGGAGTCGAGCGGTAAGTGTACATGCATACTGATTGTAAGCTGTGCATGTGGTGGTGTGCCAGGAGTGTGCAGGTTGAACATGTATTTTTATGTGGCCAAGTAGGGGGGGTGTACAGGGCCGTGAGGGTGACACATGCGAGGGGTCTCATGTGTGACACATGGATGGTGCTTGTGTGTGTGGGCTTGCATGGCACAGGATGTGGATGAATGATTGTCAGGTGTGACATGGATGTCGATCAAAACACTGCGACAGTTGGCGGAGGTGTACACATGCATGCAAGTTTGGTGTTGTGTGTGCATGTGTAGTGTACTCCCTATGTTGCATGTGATGTGTGGATGACCTTTGGCTGCTCATGCTGTTGTATGTGAATGGATGGTGCTGGCTGTTGCAATATGGCTGTGGTATGGCTCATGTGTGCAAGTTGAAATGACATGTGTGTTGGGGATTGTGATGCCATGTCTGAGGTTTACCAATGCCACTCATGTATAACTGTCATGTGTGTATGAGTCCATTTTACAGTGCCCTGATGCCTGTGTTTTCTTTCTCCCTGTCTGCAGCGTCAACTGATGAAGAGGGCAGAGAAGGTGCTGTGGAGCACAGCGGCAGGGGTCGCACCACCAGCCGGAGACGCAAGGCCCGGATCCCCTCCCAGGTTGTGATCTCGTCGGGGAGTGAGGAGTCCGGTGCCGCGTCCCATGCCACAGCTGCCGAGGGGAGGTCCACGAGGCGGAGGTTGGAGTTGGACTCCTCGGCAGCAGAAGGGGCAGCTGGGACCCCACAGGGCCCAACGGAGGAAGATGGCACAGAGTCATCCAGGTTGGTGGGGGGTTTGGTGGAGGAGGAGGCCATGCAAGCGACAGTGGCGGGGTCTGGAGGTGGGGATTCCACTGGTGCTAGCGGTGCAGTGCAGGATCAGGGACAGGAGGCAGCACAGGCCGCCGCGGAGGTGCCTGTGTGCAATCCTGTCCCTGCTCCTGTCACTGCTTCATCTTGCACCAGCGGGGATGCCTACCTCCAGACCCGTTCTCAGGGAGAGGATTGGCTTACAACACCTGGCCTTCCTCTCCCTGCGGATGTGGCTATCCTGCACCAGGTTGAGCCTGTCCAGGGTGGGGTGGCGTTGCGTCAACGAGCCATGCGAGCTGACCTGCAGTCTTTTCATGATGAGTCTGCACGTCTTCTCGCATGGCTCGTTGACCGCGTTGACCCACTGGGACAGCTCACCAGGGCTGGATTCCTCCGTTTCCTGGACCTTGTTCCGACCCCCTTCTCCACAGAACCCCCTATGCCCCAGCCGTCCTCCATGCCATCTTCCCACCCATGTGTCACCTGGGTGCCCTGTGGAGCTGCCTCCGACCGTGCGGCCAGGCTGGTGGACAACAGATCCCTGCCACAGTCGGGAGTCGGACGTCCAGCAGGGGTGGCCACATCAACGACTGCACCCCAGCTGGAGGAGGATGTGCAGGCACCATCGGACAGGGCACATGGACAGCAGCAGCTGCAGCAGCAGGAGGCTGTAGGTGGGAGCCACGATAGCTCGGGGCTTTCAACATCGGAGGGGCAGGCATCGGCCAGAGGGCAGGAGGACCCTGGATGGGAAGTGTCTTCCGTTTGGCAGCGGTTGGGCCACGCCATAGATGCGGAGCGGCGGCAGGCGGAAGAGGCGCGGCTCACGATGGTCAGGGCGGAGAACTCCATGCAGAGGGCCCTGAGGCGGGCCGAGTGCCTCGAGGCAATCCGCAGGGAGTTGGAGGTGAACATGTCGGCGTCCCTGCGGACCCTCGGGGCCATGGAACAGGACCGCCTCCGGGACATAGACGAGGAGTTCGATGATGCCCTGGCCCGGAACACCACTAAGTGAGCCGCTGGACAGGCCCGCCGCCATTGTATATAGTTATTTAGTGATAGGTTTCCTTTGTAGTTTATTTTTATTTGGAGTCGACGGACACTGCTCCACCTTTTGTATATAGTTCCATTTTAGATAGGTTTTTTGGTAGGTTTCATTTCTTCTCTTGGGAAGATGGACCCTGAATACTTTGTACATAGTTGGACTTTGGATTTGGATATTTTTTTTACTATGAATATTTTTTCCCATGGAGCAATGGTTTTCTATTTCTTTTTTCCCTTCATTTCCTTTTCATGGACTTGAACTTTGGAAGATATTTTTTTGGATTATCATTTATTGATTTTAATTAGAAAAGGGACAGCCAGCTTATTTTTGTTATTTTTTTACTTGTGTATTTTGGTTAATTTTGATTGCCATTGCTGTTGTTTTTAATACATTATTTGGACTTTTTCATTCTTCAATGTGTGGTTTCATCTCATTGTTTTCATGCATGTCATGATATGGGTTTTCAGGTTCACTTGCAACCATTGTGTGTGTGTGAGACACATGTGTTGATTTACATTGTTTCCATTGGAGTAGTATCATGGGCACATGTAATACTTGGTTGTGTCTTTGGGCTGTGGTGGCTGGCCATGAGGCACATGCTTGAGGATTGTCAGGGCCTGTGGGCAGGGGGACATGAGTGGGGGCCTGGTGGAGGCTGCCCCTGGATGCTGGGGGGTGGGGGTGGTGGGAGGCATGAGTCGGGGCCTGGTGGAGGCTGCCCCTGCACTGCTGGGGGGTGGGGGTGATAGGGGACATGAGTGGGTGCCTGGTGGAGGGTGCCCCTGCACTGCTGAGGGGTGGGGGTCCAGGGGGACATGGGTGGGTGCCTGGTGGAGGGTGCCCCTGGATGCTGGGGGGTGGGGGTGGTGGCAGACATGAGTGGGGGCCTGCCGGAGGCTGCCCATGGTGGGTGGGGGTGGTGGGAGACATGAGTGGGGGCCTGGTGGAGGGTGCCCCTGCACTGCTGGGGGGTGGGGGTGGTGGAAGACATGAGTTGGACATGAGTGGGGGCCTGGTGGGGGCTGCCCATGGTGGCTGTGGGGTAGGGATGGTGGTAGACATGGGTGGGAGCCTGGTGGAGGCTGCCCCACACTGCTGGGGGGGGTGGGGGTGGGTGGGAGACATGAGTGGGGGCCTGGTGGAGGCTGCCCCTGGTGGCTGGGGGGTGGGGGTGGTGGGAGACATGAGTGGGGGCCTGGTGGAGGCTGCCCCTGGATGCTGGGGTGTGGGGGTGGTGGGAGACATGAGTGGGGGCCTGGTGGAGGCTGCCCCTGCACTGCTGGGGGCTGGGGGTGGTGGGAGACATGAGTGGGGGCCTGGTGGAGGCTGCCCCTGGTGGCTGGGGGGTGGGGGTGGTGGGAGACATGAGTGGGGGCCTGGTGGAGGGTGTCCCTGCACTGCTAGGGGGTGGGGGTGCAGGGGGACATGAGTGGGGGCCTGTGGAGGCTGCCCCTGCACTGCTGGGGGGTGGGGGTGGTGGTAGACATGGGTGGGGGCTTGGTGGAGGGTGCCCCACAGTGCTGGGGGGTGGGGGTGGTGGGAGACATGAGTGGGGGCCTGGTGGAGGCTGCCCCTGGTGGCTGGGAGGTGGGGGTGGTGGGAGACATGAGTGGGGGCCTGGTGGAGGCTGCCCATGGTGGCTGGGCGATGGGGATGGTGGTAGACATGGGTGGGCGCCTGGTGGAGGCTGCCCCACACTGCTGGGGGGGGGTGGGGGTGGATGGGAGACATGAGTGGGGGCCTGGTGGAGGCTGCCCCTGGTGGCTGGGGGGTGGGTGTGGTGGGAGACATGAGTGGGGGCCTAGTGGAGGCTGCCCCTGGATGCTGGGGGATGGGGGTGGTGGGAGACATGAGTGGGGGCCTGGTGGAGGCTGCCCCTGCACTGCTGGGGGGTGGGGGTGGTGGGAGACATGAGTGGGGGCCTGGTGGAGGGTGCCCCTGCACTGCTGGGGGTGGGGGTGGTGGGGGACATGAGTAGGGGCCTGGTGGAGGCTGCCCTTGGTGGCTGGGGGGTGGGGGTGGTGGGAGACATGAGTGGGGGCCTGGTGGAGGCTGCCCCTGGTGGCTGGGGGGTGGGGGTGGTGGGAGACATGAGTGGGGGCCTGGTGGAGGGTGCCCCTGCACTGCTGGGGGGTGGTGGTGCAGGGGGACATGAGTGGGGGCCTGGTGGAGGGTGCCCCTGCACTGCTGGGGGGTAGGGGTGGTGGAAGACATGAGTTGGACATGGGTGGGGGCCTGGTGGAGGGTGCCCCACAGTGCTGGGGGGTGGGGGTGGTGGGAGACATGAGTGGGGGCCTGGTGGAGGCTGCCCCTGGTGGCTGGGGGGTGGGGGTGGTGGGAGACATGAGTGGGGGCCTGGTGGAGGCTGCCCCTGGTGGCTGGGGGGTGGGGGTGGTGGGAGACATGAGTGGGGGCCTGGTGGAGGCTGCCCCTGGTGGCTGGGGGGTGGGGGTGGTGGGAGACATGAGTGGGGGCCTGGTGGAGGGTGCCCCTGCACTGCTGGGGGGTGGGGGTGCAGGGGGACATGAGTGGGGGCCTGGTGGAGGGTGCCCCTGCACTGCTGGGGGGTGGGGGTACAGGGGGACATGAGTGGGTGCTGGTGGAGGGTGCCCCTGGATGCTGGGGGGTGGGGGTGGTGGGAGACATAAGTGGGGGCCTGGTGGAGGGTGCCCCTGCACTGCTGGGGGGTGGGGGTGCAGGGGGACATGAGTGGGGGCCTGGTGGAGGGTGCCCCTGCACTGCTGGGGGGTGGGGGTGGTGGAAGACATGAGTTGGACATGTGTGGGGGCCTGGTGGAGGGTGCCCCACAGTGCTGGGGGGTGGGGGTGGTGGGAGACATGAGTGGGGGCCTGGTGAAGGCTGCCCCTGGTGGCTGGGGGGTGGGGGTCGTGGGAGACATGAGTGGGGGCCTGGTGGAGGCTGCCCCTGGTGGCTGGGGGGTGGGGGTGGTGGGAGACATGAGTGGGGGCCTGGTGGAGGGTGCCCCTGCACTGCTGGGGGGTGGGGGTGCAGGGGGACATGAGTGGGGGCCTGGTGGAGGGTGCCCCTGCACTTCTGGGGGGTGGGGGTGCAGGGGGACATGAGTGGGTGCCTGGTGGAGGATGCCCCTGTATGCTGGGGGGTGGGGGTGGTGGGAGAAATGAGTGGGGCCTGGCGGAGGCTGCCCATGGTGGGTGGGGGGTGGGGGTGGTGGGAGACATGGGTGGGGGCGTGGGGGAGGGTGCCCCTGCACTGCTGGGGGGGGGGGTGGTGGGAGACATGAGTGAGGGCCTGGTGGAGGCTGCCCCTGGTGGCTGGGGGGTGGGTGTGGTGGGAGACATGAGTGGGGGCCTGGTGGAGGGTGCCCCTGCACTGCTGGGGGGTGGGGTGGTGGAAGACATGAGTTGGACATGAGTGGGGGCCTGGTGGGGGCTGCCCATGGTGGCTGGGGGGTGGGGATGGTGGTAGACATGGGTGGGATCCTGGTGGAGGCTGCCCGACACTGCTGGGGGGGTGGGGGTGGGTGGGAGACATGAGTGGGGGCCTGGTGGAGGCTGCCCCTGGTGGCTGGGGGGTGGGGGTGGTGGGAGACATGAGTGGGGCCCTGGTGGAGGGTGCACCTGGATGCTGGGGGGTGGGGGTGGTGGGAGACATGAGTGGGGGCCTGGTGGAGGGTGCCCCTGCACTGCTGGGGGGTGGGGGTGGTGGGAGACATGAGTTGGACATGAGTGGGGCCCTGGTGGTGCTGCCCCTGCACTGCTGGGGGGTGGGGGTGCAGGGGGACATGAGTGGGTGCCTGGTGGAGGCTGCCCCTGGTGGCTGGGGGGTGGGGGTGGTGGGAGACATGAGTGGGGGCCTTTTGGAGGCTGCCCCTGGATGCTGGGGGGTGGGGGTGGTGGGAGACATGAGTGGGGGCCTGGTGGAGGCTGCCCCTGCACTGCTGGGGGGTGGGGGTGGTGGAAGACATGAGTTGGACATGAGTGGGGGCCTGGTGGGGGCTGCCCATGGTGGCTGGGGGGTGGGGATGGTGGTAGACATGGGTGGGAGCCTGGTTGAGGCTGCCCCACACTGCTGGGGGGGTGGGGGTGGGTGGGAGACATGAGTGGGGGCCTGGTGGAGGCTGCCCCTGGTGGCTGGGGGGTGGGGGTGGTGGGAGACATGAGTGGGGCCCTGGTGGAGGGTGCCCCTGGATGCTGGGGGGTGGGGGTGGTGGGAGACATGAGTGGGGGCCTGGTGGATGGTGCCCCTGCACTGCTGGGGGGTTGGGGTGGTGGGAGACATGAGTTGGACATGAGTGGGGCCCTGGTGGTGCTGCCCCTGCACTGCTGGGGGGTGGGGGTGCAGGGGGACATGAGTGGGTGCCTGGTGGAGGGTGCCCTGGATGCTGGGGGGTGGGGGTGGTGGGAGACATGAGTGGGGGCCTGGTGGAGGCTGCCCCTGGATGCTGGGGGGTGGGGGTGGTGGGAGAGATGAGTGGGGGCCTGGTGGAGGCTGCCCCTGGATGCTGGGGGGTGGGGGTGGTGGGAGACATGAGTGGGGGCCTGGTGGAGGCTGCCCCTGCACTGCTGGGGGGTGGGGGTGGTGCGAGACATGAGTGGGGCCTGGTGGAGGCTGCCCCTGGTGGCTGGGGGGTGGGGTGGTGGGAGCCATGAGTGGGGGCCTGGTGGAGGGTGGTCCTGCACTGCTGGGGGGTGGGGTGCAGGGGGACATAAGTGGGGGCCTGGTGGAGGCTACCCCTGCACTGCTGGGGGGTGGGGGTGGTGGTAGACATGGGTGGGGGCCTGGTGGAGGGTGCCCCATAGTGCTGGGGGGTGGGGGTGGTGGGAGACATGAGTGGGGGCCTGGCGGAGGCTGCCCCTGGTGGCTGGGGGGTGGGGGTGGTGGGAGACATGAGTGGGGGCCTGGTGGAGGCTGCCCATGGTGGCTGGGGGGTGGGGATGGTGGTAGACATGGGTGGGAGCCTGGTGGAGGCTGCCCCACACTGCTGGGGGGGTGGGGGTGGGTGGGAGACATGAGTGGGGGCCTGGTGGAGGCTGCCCCTGGTGGCTGGGGGTGGGGGTGGTGGGAGACATGAGTGGGGGCCTGGTGGAGGCTGCCCCTGGATGCTGGGGGGTGGGGGTGGTGGGAGACATGAGTGGGGGCCTGGTGGAGGCTGCCCCTGCACTGCTGGGGGGTGGGGGTGGTGGAAGATATGAGTTGGACATGAGTGGGGGCCTGGTGGGGGCTGCCCATTGTGGCTGGGGGGTGGGGATGGTGGTAGACATGGGTGGGAGCCTGGTGGAGGCTGCCCCACACTGCTGGGGGGGGCGGGGTGGGTGGGAGACATGAGTGGGGGCCTGGTGGAGGCTGCCCCCGGTGGCTGGGGGGTGGGGGTGGTGGGAGACATGAGTGGGGGCCTGGTGGAGGCTGCCCCTGCACTGCTGGGGGGTGGGGGTGGTGGGAGACATGAGTGGGGGCCTGGTGGAGGCTGCCCCATGACTGCTGGGTGTGGGGGTGCAAGGGGACATGAGCGGGGGCCTGGTGTAGGCTGCCCCATGACTGCTGGGGGTGGGGGTGCAAGGGGACATGAGTGGGGGCCTGGTGGAGGGTTGCCCACAGTGCTGGGGGGTGCGGGTGCTGGGGGACATGAGCAGGTGTGCAGGGTAGTCCCCTGTTTTGTGGGCTGCCTGCAGGGGCCGTGGAGGGTGTACAGGGAACACCTGTGAGGACCCACCCAGCCTAATCGCGGGTGTAACTTCCAGCGCACTCCTGTAATACACGTACCCAGCCAAATCGTGTGTGATAATTCCCGCGCACCCCTCTAATACGCGTACCTGGCAAAATCGCATGTGATAATTCCCGCGCACCCCTGTAATACACGTACCCAGCCAAATCGCGTGTAAAACTTCCTGCGTACCCCTGTAATACACGTACCCAGCCAAATCGCGTGTGATAATTCCCGCGTACCCCTGTAATACACCTACCCTGGCTAATCGCGTGTAAAACTTCACGCTTACCCCTGTAATACACGTACCCTGGCCAATCGCGTGTAAAACTTCCCGCGTACCCCTGTAATACACGTACCCTGGCTAATCGCATGTAAAACTTCCCGCGTACCCCTGATATAAACGTTACCCACTTTGCGTTCCTTGTTTGGCAGCCCTGTAAACTGGTCCAGGGTTAGCGCAGCCCTTTGCGATGATTTAGCGATTTTGATGGCTTTTCCTTGCGCGAGGGCGTTCTTGGGGGCGTTACTGGCGCTGCTGCAGGGTCGCTGTGATACTCTGCGCCACAGCTGGTTTGGGAGCCTAAAATCCATGAATACGCTGTGCGCGTAAATCGGTTTTAGCGCACGCGCCTGGCGCAGACAATCGCACGCGGAAACTCTGCGCCAGCCGCTTGCGACACTTCTCTGCGAAATTCTATGAATTACCCTGTAGATCTCTTGATACAGTATCAAAGGTCGTTTTTAGATCCAAAAAGACCACATAGAGGTGCATTTTCTTCAAGATGGTATACTTGGCAATGATCAAAAAGAACACAAAGTAGTGGTCTACTGTACCCCTATTTGGCCTAAACCCAGCTTGGAGGCAGTTAATCACATTGTCATGGTCAGACCATTTCTGATAATGTGTGAGAGTAAGCTTCCCGAAGAGCTTACTGTAGCGAGGAAGCGAGATGTCTCGGAGGAGAAACAAATGCAGATAGGCATTGCCTGTAGAGAGTTATCACGAACATCAAAGAGTTGTCTTCGAGAACTTCACCTTAATATGATGGACAAAATTATGAGGAAAGATAATCTTTGTTTTTTAGGGATACTTAAAAGATCTGAATCTACATCTTTGAAGTAAGAACAGGTTTATTGTTAATCTATGGTAATGAACTGTATTGAATGATAATGAGTAATATGATGTTGGGAAATTATTTCCAACCGCTCACAGAGATCAATTTAAATAGTCCTAACAGGTTTCTCATGAATTTATTATACTTCCCACTAGGGAAAATATATTCTTGCTGCAATTAAACTAAAGTAATTAAGACTGATTGGTTCTCATTTTATCTGAAAACATATATGTAACCCAGGTAACCAAGAATAATGCCATCAGGGCTGCTCTCAATATTCCCAGGAAACAACACATTTCCGACACCAGACACAGCCTACTCTGGCTCCCTGTTGCTCAAAGAATATCCCTCAAAACTCTTGCACTTACACATAAGTGCCAGTCTAACCTTGCCCCTGAATACTTGGCCAACCGTTTTACACCCCATACCTCCACCCGCCCGCTCAGACCAGCCCAAGCCCACTCCCTGTCTATGCCGAGATTTAAGTTGCTTAAAGTAGGTGGGTCTAGCTTCCCAGTCTGTGAGTATAGAAACTACCCTACCAAAGTATAGAAGGTATATTATGTTGGCCAAAAACCAATCGCATCATATGCCCCACATCGCCAATAGAGAATAGTCAGCATAACCATAGGGCTTTTATTTTGTTCTGTAACATCCGCCATTTGCTTTCTCTTCCTTTCTGTTCAACGCTTTGCAAAATGTATTTTATTTCATAAGCTCATGCATTGAGCAAGGCCACGGTTTACATGTTGAGAGACCGGACCAGACAGAAATGCCAATCAGTACAGAAATACATTGTTTCCCTCCCTCACAAGTCCTTGAAGGCGAGCAGCAAGGCATTTAATCAGCGGCCCAGGTGTCAGCCGGTCTCGCTGAAGCTGCAGAAACAGGCCGTTAAAACATGAATTATACTCATCTAGCGACCCCCATTGTAAGCTCTCCTTAGATCAGACTGAACCCTAGTTAACGAATAGAAACCAGTAGATAACACGCTTCAGAATGTGTCTCTCCTACGAACACAGTATCCCAGCTGAACAAGTGCCTTATGTTCTTCATAACAACGATTTATGTCTGCTTACTGCAAATTGCAACTGTCATAATGTGTCATATGTGTCATAATTGTCAATCACCGAACCCTAGCTCAAGAAGATACATTATGGCCGGTTTTGATGTGTCACAAAGAGATTGTATGATTGTCTTTTCATATATATATGATACTGTTGTAGAATGTTTGCTCTCTTGCGTCTCACGAGGTCTGGGTGACACACGTTGCGAGACATTAGACCCATTCGGCCGACTGAGAATATTTGCTTTCCAATAAACCCTAGTACTTGGAAATCGAACCTAGTGTCTGTCGTATCACTTAGTGTATGGTGATTGTGCCTTGTTTCCATATGCGAAGGTCTTTAGTGCCTAGCAAAAAATCGCACCCGAATAGGGACCCTCCCCCTTTTGATCCATCGTGTACGTTGAAATTTGAAGAAGGCGAAAAACGAATCGAGGATGAGGCCGTCAAGCCAGGATCAAGAGGTGTTTGGGGCTCCCCTTTAAAAGTGATGAGAGACTCCTTTGCAGATCTGTACACAGCTGATCCCTGATTGACGAGCAGCGGCCAGAGAGTATCAGGGTGAGGGTTCCAAAACAAGGCAGATTGAGCCAGATATGCAGTCACTACGATTCTTGGTTGCGTCTGTATATGGACAAATTGCGTCTTGAGTGACGAACTGATTGATCAGGTGAGTCGTGCCCCAATTCTTAACAGCTCTGATATTGGTTGAGAGTTCCTTTTGCAAGGGGTAATGTACAAATTAAATCAATATACCTGGGAAATTGTCTTCCTGTCTAGTGGGACTTTTCCACTGCAGTAGACAATCTTTGGAAACTGGCCAGGCTGCGCCACCCTGGGTCGCCAGCGTTTGAAATGTATGTGAAATATGGGATAGGGGCAATAATGTTCAATAAAATTTGGCATAGGCAGACCAGGCATGTAGAAGACTTGCAGTGGCCAAAAGATGGTACTTTTGAGATGGCACAAATAGAACACTTAAAATCAGTACTGCTGTGCAAGAAAGCATGCCCTGCAACATTTGACGTCATAAGAGACTGGAGGAAGGAAGCTTATCTCCATCTAAGAAGTAGGGAGAAACATGCACGTAGACACAAATCAAACACAGAAAGAGCGCTAGAACTAGAAGACCTCAAAATAACTGAGGATATCAGAAGAGGGGACAGGAGTATCCAATTGGGCATACAAACAATATATCCCAAAAAAAAATTGCATGCATTAGATGAACTAACAAATAAAATTCTAAAAGACCAGAGAAAAGAGCGTCCTCAAAGTAATTTTGACACTATTGCACCAATACACATTGCTCCACCTCAGTTGCCACCTCCATTCCTGTTGTTCCAACTGCACCATCTCACCCTGTGCACGTGACACCATTTCCCCCACCACTGACAGAGAAGGAATTAGCAGCTGCAGAAGGAGGCAGTTCTAGGGAGGCGGGGCCTGCACATAGAGGGAGCACCAGAGTAATTTATAGTACGGTTAGCAGGTAGAGGAAAGAAGAATTGAAAGAATGGGCAGAAATGTACATTGAAGGCAATGAAGAGGGATCCGCGCTGAGTGCAATGTAAGACTATAAGAAGCTTGGTGAACAACAGGTATTGTTGGAATGTATGGGGGAGTATCTTATAGAAGAATGGAAGAAATTGACTGGTATTTTAGCACCGCAGAAGTTGCACGATCTAAATGCTTATTCGCGTATGAGGGAAAGTGTGGCAGAGATAAAAGAGCACTTAGACTGGCTAATTGATTTTAAAAATGAGCTTGATGAATTTCATGCCGAGGTGAAAAGAGGGAAACAACAGGTGGTACCATATGTCAAGCGGCGATTTTTTCCGCCGTCAAAACCTGTTAGTGAAGAGATGAAAATATGTACAAGAGAGGCGCTTAGATGGATTACGGATGCTAACATTTCTCTGATGGAGGTGCATGATACGTTTGATCAGTATACAGTAGAGATGCAGAAGAAGGCATTGCAGGTGATGGTTGAGTATTTACAAGATGAATGTTTTGAAAAGAAGTATTATTGCCCTCCCGATTTAATGACCATATACAAAAGAGTGTTTCTACCTGAAACTGGAATGTCTGCCCTCTCCCTCGATTTTGCTATAGTGCTTAATAAACGAACAAATGAGGAAACTTCTAGTTTGATATTGCCCATGAGAGAAGTACCTCCCACCTTTGTGCCAAAAGTAGAGAAGGATGGCGTGGATGGAACTCCACCGCAGGTAATAAATGCCCATTATACAGCACAGTTCGTACATGCCACTTTTTCCAGACAAGAGGTGAATAATATAAAACAGACAATCCCTGATTTGAGGAAGAATACGGCGGGATTTTATAAAGCAATCGAGTCCTATTTGAAATTGTCTATTTTTACAATGAGTGATATTGACCTATTATTTCCTGTGATTCTCCCGATAGATATATGGAAACAAATTAGAAATGTAGATGAGAATGATATTTTGGGTGGGACATGGGAACAATTGATTAAAGAAGATACAGACAGTTAAGCTGGCGAAAAACTAGCGTGGGTTTTATTAGCATTACCATCGTGCATAGTTCAGAAATTAAAAATACTAGTTCCTGAAAGAAGAATTGACTGGGATAAATTGACGGCATGTGTGCAAGGTAAAGATGAATTGGCTACTGACTATTTTAATAGATTTGAAGAAGTATTTGCAGATTTTAGTGGCCAAGATTTGAGCACTGAACCCGGGAAGGGATTATTTGTTGACAAATATGTGAGAGGGTTTCTACCGAAAATTCAAAATTTAATAATGACATCTGAAAGTGCAATGAAAGCAAAATTACAGTGTGGGGTATTACAGATGGCACAATATTATGAGAATATAGTAAATACAGAGAAAGAGAAAGAAACAAGGGATAGAGTTAATTTAAAGATGAGAGTTTTGTTGCAGCAGGTAGCGAATAATAACAGGGGTGGAGGGCATGTACAGACAAGAGGGAATTTTTCTAACATGCACGGAGGTCCAATTGGACTGAATCAATGTGCATATTGTAGAGAAGAAGGTCATTGGTGAGCACAGTGCCCACATTTGCAGACTAGGAATGGAAATTCCCCGAGGAGGCAGAATAGAGGTCGCCCGGGTACACAAGAACAAAATAGAAACTCAAGAATGCTGCAAAATCAGAATCACCGGGGAAATAACAACACAAATTAGAACCAAAATCAGCAAAAGTAGCAGCAGAATAGTGCAGGAGAAGGAAACGTTTTTGATACTCAGTCCAATTCATACTACTCTGGCGACTTTACATCTGATGATGTATTGTTCAACTAGGACAACCCAAGACAGGGGTCGGAACCAGTGTCTATTCCCGTTGACCAGAAAGGGCCCTACGTAGAGATGAAAGTTGGGAATAGAGAGCATACTTTTCTAGTGGACACAGGTGCACAAAAGTGCTCAATAGACCATCACGTGGTTCCAGAAATGTCACTGTCAGGGCAAAAGAATGTTTCAGTAGGGTTCACAGGTGCGCCAGTAATCAGTCCAGTGTCACAGTCAGTAACTATAACACTAGGTCCATTCACTGAGTCTTGGCCATTTATTTTGACACAAAATTGTGGTGAAAATGTATTGGGTTTAAATTTGTTGAAAAAATTTAGTGTGGTTATTCATTGTTCCCCTGATGGAGTGTATTTGACAATAGCACCACAAAAAATGCCAGTGTCACAATTTCTGTCTAAACCATTACTAACTGAATTAAGAAGTGTGCCAACTTGTATATGGGCGATGAATGACAATGATGTTGGTTGTTTGAAAATTGAGCCAGTGAAAACAATTTTGAAGAAGGGAGTTACATTGCCACAAATTCCACAGTATAACATTTCGGTAGAAGGTGAAAAAGCGTTGAAATGCATTGTTTCTGATTTAATTAAACGGAACGTAATTGAAGAAATTACTGGTCACACTTGCAATGGTCCAATTCTTCCAGTTTACAAGAAAGGAGGGAATGAAATACCATATCTTTTCATAATTGATTTGCGCAGATTGAATAAATTAGTTGATCGCCAATTCCAATTGGTCTCAGATGTCACTACCATTTTAATGATGATACCAGCATCTGCATCGTAGTTTAGTGTTATAGCCCTGACAAATGCATTTTTTAGCATTCCGGTACATCCAGATAGCAGATATTTATTTGCTTTTACTCTAGGAGGACATTCTTTCACATTCACACGAATTCCACAAGGTTACACTGAGAGCCCAAGTATTTATAACAGAGCGTTAAAAAAACAACTAGACATGCTAGAATTACCAACGGGTTGTGTATTATTGCAATACATTGATGACCTACTGATTGCTGCTGACACAGAAGACATTTGTAAAGAGAGTACCTCCAAGTTGTTGACACATTTGGCAGCACATGGACATAAAGTTTCACTAAAAAAGTTCCAGTATTGTTGAAAGGAGGTGGCCTATTTAGGCAACCTACTTTCGAAAGAGGGCAGGAGACTGACACCAGAAAGAATAGAAAGCATCTCTGGTATGCCTATGCCAAAGACACAGAAGGAAATCAGAGCTATTTCATATTGCAGGCAATGGATTGTTAACTTTGCCATGATTGTGAAATCGATGGTGGCGTTGACAAATAAGGATGTTGCATTGCCTTTGCCATTGAGTGTAGAATGTCAGGATGCATTTGATCTGCTCAAAGTTGCATTGTGCTCAGCTCCAGTTTTGGGCACACCAAATTATGAAAAGGATTTCAAGTTATTTGTCCATGAGAGTAATGGTTGTGCTTTGACACTTTTGACTCAGGAGCAAGGACGGAGAAATAGATCATGCAGTTATTTTTCTTCCGCGTTAGATCCTGTTGCACGCGCTTTGCTGCGCTGTTTGCGAGCTGTTGCTGCAGCTGCCGCTTCAGTAAAACAAACCAAGGAAATGTTTTTGGGTCACACCTTAACCTTAATGGTGCCTCACACAGTAGACATTCTTTTAAATAGAACGCAGTCGCAACATCTTACAACAACTAGACTGACGAGATATGAAATTATACTATTTGCACCGCATATTCAAATTTTGAGATGTTGCACTTTGAATCCTGCAGAGTTAATGCCCCCTTCCAATGAAAGAACGGGTGAAAGGGAATCAACACCCCATGATTGAATAATGGTTACTGAACAAGAAGCGAAAGGAATAATTGACCTAACAGACACCCCACAGAAAGAGCCAGATGGAGAACTGTTTTGTGACGGTTCCTGTTTCAAATTACCCGATGGTACATCAACTGCTGCATATGCCATCACGACACTAAAGAGTATTGTACAGAGCAAAAGGATCTCATATAATTCAGCACAGGCTGCAGAGATAATAGTGTTAACCAGAGCATGTGAAATTTCTGAAAACCTAAATGTAAACATATATACTGACAGTCAGTACGCATTTTGGGGTGGTACACAATTTTGGTCGACTCTGGGCTGAGAGGGGTTTTCTAACATCACATGGAACCAAGATTCAACATGGTCCTTTGATATCAAGATTGTTGTCTGAACTGGCACGTCCTAAACGATTAGCAATAATGAAATGCGAAGCGCATAAGAAAGTAACATGTAGCATTGGAAAAAGGAACACATTTGCAGACAAGATTGCAAAACAAACTGCCATTGATCCACACACGAAAATGTTCATTGAGAAGTCAGAAGAAGTACCCTGTATGATAGAAAATGGGATTGCCACAATTAAGGAGATGCAAGCAGAATCAACTTCAGATGAAATAAAAGCTTGGGCTGAGCGTCCAGCAGAATTAGACGTAGAGGGTTGCTGGGTAGACAAAGAAAGTAAAAAGTGGATGCTGCTCAACTGCTATGTAACCGCAATGGTCATTATGGCCCACAGTCCCACACACATATGTGCTAAGAATTTGATTCCGTATTTTAATACAGGATGGCAGAATCCGCACATTAGAAAAACTGCTGAAAGACTGGTTCAGAATTGTATGACATGTTTGCAACACAACATTGGAAAAGGAACAACTACCCCAGTAGGTAGCTTTGCCCCCCCCCTCCATACAATTTGAAGTGGTACATTTTGATTTCATAGAAATGGAAAGATGTCAGAACTTAAAGTACATCCTTGTAGTAGTTTGTGCATTCAGTAAATGGGTGGAAGCATACCCGCTTAAGGACTGCACAGCAATGAGCACAGCAAAAGTGATGCTGAAGGAGTAGATTTCCAGATTTCGCCTGCCACGTGTAATATGGTCAGACAACAGCCCGCATTTTGTTGCCGCCTTGATATTGCAAATCTGTGCAGGCCTCCAGATTGATAAACAATTCCATTCGGCCAGACACCCGATGAGTGCCGGTCTTGTTGAGTGCCAAAACGGTATCTTGAAGAACAAGATTAGTAAAATTTGTTCAGGGAGTCAGTTGAAGTGACCTGATGCACTGCCTTTACCTTTGTTGTGCATGCACACGTCTGTGCAGGCAAGGACTGGACTCTCCCCTTATGAAATCATGATGGGGAGACCCGCAAATGTTTGGAGCGCCCCGCAGCCTAGGCGTTTGAGCGAAATTGAATACCCTTTGATCAGCACTTACTGTAACGTGTTAACTCAAAAAGTGTGTTTGATTCATCAGCAGGTGCAGGAGGCTCTTCCTGTCAGATACACTGGCCGAGGGCATTGTCTGCAGCCAGGTGAATGGGTTCTGGTCAAGAACTTAGAGAGAAAATATTCACTTGCACCACGTTGCAGAGGCCCCTACCAGATCCGCCTGGCAACACAGACTGCAGTCTGAGTGGATGGTCGAAAAGCATGGATTCATGCCACCCACACGAAAAGAATTCCATTCTCGTTGAAAGAGTTGCCTGATCCAGACGACAAGAAAGAAACAGCTGCCCTTGACTCGAAAGGCACCATCACCAGTTCTCTGCCACAAGTACTGCCTGAGAAAGAGCCTGAAAAGATTGCCACAAAGAAGAAAGGGCTAAAGGTGGCACAACTTTGCCCATCTGAGCCTGCATCATCGCGGGCTGACATTAAGCCTGCATCATCACTTATTGCATCACAGGGTGACACTGAGCCTGCATCTGGAAGTGAATCTGCATTATTCACGGATCACACAGTACCTGGAGCAATCAGGTACAACCTACGTTCTCAAAATAGGAAGTGATCTGATCTACATGTTTTGTTTTGCCTCTATTCCCAACATGGATGAGTTGGGAATCAGAGGCCTAGGGAAGTGGAGCGTGGGAGCTGTATCAATCTGCATTAAAGTGAAAACCCTGGAACGTGGCTTCCCGGTGCTATCCTTGAAAATATGACTGGCCTATGTTGATCACCCAGTGCGAACAAGCGGGGCGCATATGGTACAGACACACCTGATGCTTGCTCCAACGTTTTGGAGCATTGTGCAGAGCCACAACAAGCTTGCTATTGCTTTATAAAGCAGGCTAACGAGAACCAATGCTGATGACGTAATAGATATAGAGACTGTAAAAATGTCTAGAGGTATTTGCTGTAGGAAATTCATGCTAATGATTATAACATACTTTGCATTCTGAGTACACTGATCCCAGTATTATGGTATCTGGAGAGCGTGCACCCATTAAGTGCTCTTTTGCCTGCTACCAATGCTCCTGCTACAGACAGTTCAGTCCATGTACTCTCGTATACTCTCCTGCCTCTAGAAGAAAGACACAGGAGAGGATATGACAGTAACACATTGCTTGTGATCATGATTATGACTCACTCTATCCTGAATAGAACAAATTGTTGGGTCTGCTCCCATTTACCCCAGCATGGTGGGAAAGGAATGGGTTGGTATGTACAACAACTATCCCTAAATAAGGCATGTTATGCATCATTAAGTGCATTATTTTATGGGAAATGAAACAAGAGTGATACGGGTCAACTAGATGGAACAAACATGGATGAGTTGGAAAGAGTGAACCAGTGGGTTGTTTCATATTTAACAAAGCAAGAGTAATGAAACCTGTGGTGAGACCAGAAGATATACTTTATGTGCCTTATAAATCATCTGTAATAACTTTTCACATGAATCCAGTCGGGGAAAAGGACGTTGTGCCCCACTCTTATTCTATTAATTACAACCTGCGCACTGTCCCATTTTGCTTGTGAAAGAAAGGTTCCTATTCAATAGGGACATTTACTAGATGTATGAATATTGCAGTACTTGAGAAAGAAGAAGAACCAATATATGTAGGTGATCCGTTTATTTTATATGTGGAGAAAAAGCTTATCCCTGGTTGCCTAGAAATTGGGGAGGGACCTGTTACTTAGGAATCCTTTTCCCTGGTGTATTCCTTTCCAACGCGTCAGATATATTCAAACTATCCAGATCTAGGCCAAGGCGGGATGACACAGGATTAATTGCGGAAGGCATAGCAAAATCATTTATCCCATTTTGGGGGCAAGCCATAAACTCTTGGAATATACAAAGACTGTCCAGGATATTAGGAAAAACAATAAATGGAACAACCGACATATTGTATAATATGACACTCGAAGAAAAGGCAGTTAGATTAATGACACTTCAAAATAGAATGGCTTTTGATATAATTTTAGCCGACGGTGGAGGCGTGTGCAAAATCGTGGGGTCAGCGTGCTGTGTATTTGTAAGTGACTCCTCCCCTGCGATTTTTGAGGCAATCAAGAAATTGCACATTCTGAGTTCAGACATTCATACTGCAACAGGCGGTTGGGAGCTGAATATAAGTTCATGGTTTTGGGAGTTACTGCGCTCATGGGGATGGAAACTAATTGCAATTCTAGTAACATGACTTGGAATATTCATAACATATTGTTGTTGCATACACTGCTTACCAATCCTTTGCTCCAAAATAACAAATGAATGTGTACACATTGTAACAGAAAAAATAACTTCCAAATTGGATACAAGTACAAACCATGAAATAGAAACAATGAAAGAGTTCATGTCAATTAATATTGATGATGACGATTACAGTAGCATGCATAGCTCAGAGCTAGATACGTGGTCAGGTGAAGATGCGATGTACGGATGATGCCCTTGGCTTACGGCCAAAAGGAGGGTTTGTGAGTCTAGAAACTATCCTACCAAAGTATAGAAGGTATATTATGTTGTCCGAAAACCAATCGCATCAGATGCCCTACATTGCCAATAGAGAATTGTCAGCATATCCATAGGGCGTCTATTTTGTGCTGTAACATCCGCCATTTGCTTTCTCTTCCTTTCTGTTCAACGCTTTGCAAAATATATTTTATTTCATAAGCTCATGCACTGAGCAAGGCCACGGTTTACATGTTGAGAGACCGGACCAGACAGAAATGGGAAACAGTACAGAAATACATTGTTTTCCTTCCTCACAAGTCCTTGAAGGCGAGCAGCGAGGCATTAAATCAACGGCCCAGGTGCCGACCGGTCTCGCTGAAGCTGTAGAAACAGGCCGTTAAAACATGAATTATACTCTTCTAGCAGCCCCCCTTCGGTGCTCTCTTTAGATCCGACTGACCCCTAGTACACGAATAGAAACCAGTAGATAACATGCTACGGAATGTGTCTCTCCTACGAACACAGTTTCCTCGCTGAACAATTGCCTTGTGTTCTTCATAACAAAGAACTATGTCTGCTTACTGCAAATTGCAACTGTTGATAAAACGAGTATTATAGATTGGGTAAGAAACGTGTCATAATGTGTCATACTTGTCATAATTGTCAATCACCGAACCCTAGCTCAAGAAGATACATTATGGGCGGTTTTGATGTGTCACAAAGAGATTGTATGATTGTCTTTTCATATATATGATACTGCTGTAGAATGTTCGCTCTCTTGCATCTCACGACGTCTGGGGGACACACGTTGCAAGACGTTAGACCCAGTCGGCCAACTGAGAATATTTGCTTTGCAATAAACCCTAGTACTTGGAAATCGAACCTTGTGTCTGTCGTATCACTTAGTTTATGGTGATTGTGCCTTGTTTCCATACATGAGGGTCTTTAGGGCCCAGCACGTCCTCACCACCAAATTATGCAACGCACTCCCTAACCCACTCAGATCAGAACCATATAATCACACATTCAAGTGTAAAGCCAAAACTTGGCTCTTTACACAGGATCAAGCGGCCCCTTGGCTACAATAATTCACACTGCTTGCCGGATATGTGTCCGGCTGGGTCAGTCGAAATAATTTTTTTTATCCCTACCCATATCTCTATCTTCTATGTAAATTCACTGCATAACTTATTGTAATTCTCCTTTTAAAATCTTATAAATATACTTCATAAGTCACTGTATACTTTTTTGCTCCTCCCTTGTTCCCCCTTCGACTGCACTGAAGTGTTCACGCTGCTTGTTTATTGTATGTTGCTATGCTTTATTGTTACCGACTTATCGGTAATCTGTGAACTTCTAAGAAATGCGCCCAGATGCCTTTGGGAAAGGCCCGCAATACAAATAAAACAAATACAAATATAAATACAAATGTGCTATGTTACTGAGGCTCGGCAATGGGAGTTGAGAAACATACTGAACCTTTTAGGAAACAGAAAACAGTATATGTTTCTGTCAGTAGCAGAAGCTCAGTGTTTTCTATTCACATTATATTAAAAATAGGGTTGAGAATCAAAATGATATGGCTGTAGATCAGAGGCTGGGAGGAGCAAGGTGAAGTTTTGGAGAAGCAAGGTGATGGAACTTTAGGGGGAATGCAGGACATGGGTGCATTTGACAGGGCTCAATACCTGATTGATCAAGGAGATCACAATAAAGAAAGTCTGAGATGTTTCTGTAGGGTTCGGAATAAAGGATGTATTTTATGTTGTATATGTGCAAGATGTCAATACGGCTCTGGACCACATGTTGATTAAAATGTAATTAGGCACAAGGAGCAATGGATATTGCCTCATTTCATCAAGGTCTGTACTGTGGAAACGATTATCTCAAGCTTAAAAGAGTTTGAAAATGTAATCATTGGAGTCTCAATATCTAGAAACATATGTTAAATACAAATATATTATAAAGTGTTTGTTCACAGACAGTACATAATTCATTTTTAAATGAAAAAGGGCGATACAGATACACTTAAAAGAACAAAATATGTTCACATGCAACCATAAAAATAGGTTTCTGTTTTGTCACGTATTTTGATGATTTTGAGGGGGTTGAAAGAAAAGTTTCAATTGTTCTGATGGTGGAGGGTACTTGAATAATGCCACACTAGGCACAGAGAGGTTTTGTAAGAGGGATCTTTGGAGTTATAGAGGGTTTGGTGTTCAATTATGTGTTAATTTAGTTGAGGGAAATTGAGGTTTTATTTTGAGGGGACTATGTTGACGTGCATTCTGGGGTGAATTGGCGGATGGTTTTGGCTCACATGTTGCAATCCCATGACATTTTACTTCCCTGTAAAATATAGCATATTATTATTTTATGTTTATTTTGATAAAATAAATGTTCTATTGGTTGAACATTTTGCTTAGGTTTGTTTCCTCACAAAATGACTCCCTTCAGAATTTTGTTTTTCAACAACATTGCCATGTCTCAGGCAATGATTTCTGTAATGACTGCTGACTTACAACTCTAATTTTAGAGCACAAGTCATACCTATAATCATTGTTCATGGAGTGCAAATTACACGCTTGTTGATTTGGATTCCCTAATGATAAAATAATAGTTTTTGAATGGAAATGTCTTGGGGTGTTTATTTTCAGAACGATTCTAGTTGCCCTCCTGCACCATTGTTATATGCTGAACGTGTACATGTTTTTATATGCACACAAGAGTCTAACTGACAATTTCAAAGAAAAATGTTCTAACACTAATTGAATATCAAAATAGGTACTGTAGATCCAATCAGTGTCCCATAATGAATTAAGGGACATAATGAATGTAAATACTAGTTCTACAGTGTCCCTTCTACAATGGTGACTTTGGAGGAGGAGCTACATGTTAAATAATATCTGCTTTGTGTCTAGGAAGGGGTTGTTGGTAATGTATGGCACTTATTTATACCTGAATAAACATTGCAGCTGCATAGATACGAATCAAGCAATTATTTCCAATAGCTGTCAGAAGCCGGAATCAGTGTCTCAGATTTGGAATGAAAAATCTATGACAAAGGAAGCTAAAGGGGGATAAAACGCAGGTGATTAGTAAGAACTAGATTGCCTTTCATTATTACAAATTGGATACATTTGAAAGTCTCCTCCAAACAGGTGCGCATCTGTTCCTCCAGAACTATAAAGGACAACATTGACTCCATTGTACCAGCCTTGGCAGATTTCTGTAATCAGTCACTGGTTATTTCCTGCTACCCCTCCAGAACTCCCTTGTGTATCCTCTCCTCAAAAAGCCCTCTGCCAACCCCTCATGCCCGGCTAACCCCTTCCTGGGCAAACCCCTGGAGAAGCTGGTTATCTCCAAACTGATCCAACACACTGAATCTCTTGGCTGTCCCCACGACGACCAGTCTGGCTTCAGAGAAGCCAGAGGCATGAAAACTGCTCTCCTGAACACACCTGTGATGACCTGCTCTCAAGTTTCAGTTCCAACTCTGCTTCTGTTCTTATTCTTTTGGATCTTTCCTCTGCTTTCGACTCAGTCAAGCATGCAACCCTGACAAATCAGCTCAGTGACACCCTTGGCATCACAGGCCTGGCACTGGACTGGTTGACCTCATTCCTCTCTGACCAGCCTTCCCAGGTTCAATTGGGCCCCTTTCTCTCCCCAATCACACTTTCCACCTGCAGCATCCCTTAAGGTTCTATCCTCTTGCTGTGGCTCTTCAACATCTACCTTGCCGATCTGGCCCACTTAATCTCCTCCTAATCTCCTCACTTCCAGTGTTATGCGGATGTCTCGCAGCTCTACTTCAAGCTTCCCTCCACTGCCTCCTCTTCCTACTCTCTCATCCATGACTGCCTGACTGCTATTTAGACATGGGCCCTCATTACAACCTTGGCGGAGGACCATGGTGCTATTAGCACCATGGTCCATGCCGCTAAGGTTGCAATGCCGCCATGGTGGATGGCGGAATTACCGCCCCATTCCAAGGTGAGTGGGGCGGTAATTCCCCATTCACCAATGGCCCCTTCCCCATTCCCATTTTTGCCCCATAGGTGTCATGATGCCTACCCCCGGGGCACCAGGCCAGGCCCAGCACCCCCGGGAGCAGGCATCACGCCCCCGGGTAAAAGCCCAGCAGCCCTTTATAGGGGCTCTTTGGACTCTGTCCTGGCGCCTTTGGCGCCAGGCTCATGTTGGACATCAGTCCTGGCGCCATAGGCGCCAGGCTCATAACGGGAAGTCTTTGGTGCACTTACCTGAAGCAAACCATGCTGCACACTCACCTGATGCAGACCATGCTGCATGAAGAACCAAGCCAAATGAGGCTTAGGAGGGACTATTTTTCTGAAGGAACTATTTTGTTACTTGGGTGGGGCTGTGGAAGAATACTCACCTGGAACTTCTTCCAAGGCTATTTAAGCCACGCCCGGACAGCCACACGTGCTTCGCGTTGTTCTGCATCCCAGCAGCTGAACGCTCACCGTGTCTGCTCCTCCACCTGGACTCCAGCCACGCCCGCCTCGAACCTGGAACACCTGTAAGGAAAGAAGAGAAGAGAAAGGTGAAAACCAAGAACTTATTCAACCTTCTTACTTGCATCCGGAATCTTCACGCCAGCATTCCTGAAGGAAGACTTCCATTTAAAAGCACCGCGTTGCTCGCTGCAGTGCCGCGCTTCACTCACCTGTTCCCGAGACGCCGCCCGGCTCCATCGCGGCTCTCAGCACCGGTCGCCACATCTCTGCACCTAGGGGAGAGAAGAAGAGACAATAGGTGAGCAAGGGAACACAAGAGGAAAGCCGAATTTTCCACCATATTACTTACCGGCTTTTCTTGGTGAACCATTCCACATCTCGGGTCGGCGCCGCATCTTTGGCAGGTACCGCACCCCGGACCCTATGGGGAAAGGACAAAAGACATTACTGGGGAATTATAAAGACATTTAGAGGGGTCGCCCTCATCACTAACTCACCTGATTTTACCACCGGCAATTTAACCCTTCAACGCATCGCCTTTGTTCTGCACCTGAAATAAAGGACAGATCACAGGTTAGGAAAAACAACATAAAAGGAGGCTCACACTTGAACTTTTGCATCTTCATACTTACGGCGTATCGCTCAGAAAAGTCAAGTGGATTTGCCAGCGCCATTCTGAAAACCAGTGAAGTAACTAGACGAACGCGCGCACCTGCACCAGAAGCAGGATGGAGAGTTCATCCTTCCAAACCATAAGGTGAGCTTTAACCGGGGGTTTTGGAGGAAGTCAGAGAAGAACGAAGGGGGAAAAGGGGGAGCAAGCACACTATTCAGCAGACAGTTAATCCCCTTTCTCATCTGCAGAAGGATATTCCTACGGGCCAGATAAGCAAGATTTGGGGGACCTGTTTAATCGGTGGTCCGAATTCTGCGCATCACGCTTGAAGAGGCCACAGCAACCCAGACCAGGCCAGTGCCTCCATGGGAGCCAGGTGAGCGTTACAATAGGGCATAATGGGAATGGGGAAAGGCGATAATTATCGCCAAGGTCCCTTTGCTGCATGGCTTTTAACGGCTGCAAAAAGCAGCCGTTAAACAGCCATCTTGCAAAGGGAACCTTGTAATCAGGCGTTAAGGGTCGGCGCCGTTTACGGCGCCGTAAACCCCTTAATGCCTGAGTCGGAATGAGGCCCATGGTGTGCTGCCAATGATCTCTGCCTTAATGCCAGTAAGACTGAGATCCTTCTCATTGGGACCCCGGCCCTTTTACCCTCTGGCTGCCTTTTATGGGTCCCCTCCTCTCATCCACTTGTGAGGCATACACACATTGGTGTCATTGTTGACTCCTCTCTCTCCTCTCCCCACATCATTGAAGGCTCACTATCAGCTGCACCTCCTAAGGGGCATTCTCCCTTTCCTCACCTTCCCCCAGAAACTCAATGTCTTCAGAGCTCTGGTCCTCTCTATGCTGGACTACTGCAACAGCCCCTTCCTCAATATTCCTTCATCCGCTCTTCGCCTTAAAGTCCTAAAATGTCTCCACTGGCTCCCGGTGGCTGCTGGGATCAAGTTCAAGACCCTCTGCATCATCCACAAGGCTTTCTGGGGCCTGGGACCCCCCTACATCTAACTCTCTCTCCCTAAATGTCTCCCTGCTAGAGCCCTTCGGTCTTCTAGCAGCAACTCTCTGCAGATCAGACGCTTCTCTGAGCAGAGAATGGGGGGTAGGTCTCTCTCCTCTGAAGGAGCCTTCGTCTGGAATGGTCTCCTTGCTCCTCTCAGACTTGAGCCGGATCTCATTAAGTTCTGGAAGCTCATCAAGACCCTCCTTTTCTCTTCTTCCTTCCCTCTCCCCTGATAACACCCCATCTGCCGCAGTGACTGACTGCCTGGATCCCCTCATAGTTCTACAGGGAACCATCCCCCACCCACCCAGTCCACCCCCCTCAGCACACGTAGAATGGGACCCTCGCCCCCTGCACCCCATCAATCCTTGGCACTTGCCCACTTTGCATCCTCTTAGCACTCCTCTAACCCCTTTGGCCTTCTTCCCCCTCCTCTTGCCCTGCGCCCCCCTTCCCATCCTAGCACTTTGCATTTTGCGCAAACCGGCACTCCCACCCTTTGCACTTCTTGATGTTGCACTTGCATGATATGTATGTCACAAGACCTAGTAGGACTGTTATTGTTATACTTCTCCATTGCTCCCACCTTGTTTGTCTTGTGGATCCTTCAAACACCATCTGTTGTATCGGCCCCTTACAAATATCCAATAAATAAAAAAAATATATATAAAAGCAGACAGGGGCCATTGTAATGCTTTGGTAACAATCTTTCAGAATGTTAAATGCAATTTCTGCACTTAATAACCAACATAAATAAACCGCATCAATATACTCATTTTAGGTCACAATCGACATCAAAATATTCAGGAGGAGCAAAGGCAAAGGAGCCATCTTTGTGGAAGTTGTTAGGGGCCAAATCAGATGAGGTTTCTAAATGTTCTTCTGGTGATCCATTTTTGGCAAGTGTGGGTGATGTGATAATTCCCTGGTGATAATCTACGCCCACATGCCCTGTAAATGGCAGCTGCTATCTGATCTTGACCCTGGGGGTGGTACTATCAGGGAGGATCATGTAGGAGCGGACTACTGCCGGGAGGTGTTGAGTACATTGGGAGAAATGCTGTATTCCCCCCATAGGAAGAAAACAATATGACACCTAAACCTCTGATGGCATGCTACCATTGCAGTCAAAAGACCATTCATACATTACACACATAACACACATCTAACATCTCCTGTCTCTAATGTTTTTCTAAACAAAAGTTCTGAACAATATCACTTTAGAAGTTCCAGAAATGCCATGGACTCCAACTCCCACAAAGCCTCAAGTAATGAGACGAGGAAGTGGAAGAAGGAGTTAATGCATATTAAAAGGAACACAAAGTTGAACATCCATACTAGTTGTTTTGATGAAGCACAACTGAGCTGGACATTTAAACATGGTATTTGCATTCAAGAGGAGAGAGCTGGAGAAGCAAGAAGCAGAACCTGAGAAGAAAACCACTGAGTCGGAGAAGTCAGCAGTGCAGGGAAGGACCATGCTGGAGAAGGTAGACACTTCCAGACAGCCGCTCACAAGCGTTACCTAACGGCGTGGCATGAGGCCAGGAAAGATGCAGCAAACACTGTGTGAGAACTGTTGAAGAGACAGCAACAACAGCAGAGCCATTGGGCACACGGTCGTGTCGAGAAGCAGCAGTCCTGCCAGAGGGTGAACACAGAACTATGAGAAGTGCTGGAGAAGCCCTGCAGTGCAAGAGAGGCCATGCCTGAGAGGAAGCTTTACAGCTGCAGCGTGCCACAGGTTAGGAATGCTGCAAGACACCAGTGAGTCTGCTCAGAGCCATTGGTGACCCTGGGGCATACTGACATGCATGTAAGTAGATACAAATATTAGAATACCAACCAAGTAAATAAAAAAGACAGAACTTGAACAAGTCCCCATGCATGAGATAGCAATGTGGGGAAATGTGGAGCAAGTGTTACCCCAAGCAAATGAATACTAATAAAGATATTAAAAGGCAGAACTTGAACAAGCCCCCTGTATGAGATGTCAATGTGGGGAACATTTCAGCAAGTAGTACCTCAAGCCAATGAAGTAGAAGCACAGTGAAGTAATACATCTGGGCTATGAAAAAAAGAAAGTAAACCTGAGAAGATGTCCTGGTAAAAGGAGCACATCCAGAAGTGAACATTTGTAGGAAGATACCTGGCAGGAGAGAATTCCATGGGATCTAAAGAACCTATCAGAGGATTCCTGGCAGGAGAGTATACCAGGAATACATCCTTAAGAAACTGTTATTTGAAAGAGACACTTTCACCATCCTTAATAAACTGCTGTTTGAAAGAGACACTTTTGCCATCCTTAAGAAACTCTTATTTGAAAGAGACACTTTTTGCCATCCTACCTAAATACTCCAGGGCAAGGGAACCACCCTCTGCATCCAAGGATTTCAATTTGGGAAAGACTTTCTGTTGGATACCCACTTGCTTTATTTGTGAACACTTTTTGCCAAACATTTGTCAGAGACATTTCATTTCCTTGCACCCTTGGTTGTTCATTTTAGTTTGAGAGTCAGAGTAGTATGTTTTGGACACATGGACAGTTTTATATATTTTGACAATGAGGCACAGACTGATATTTAGTTATAGTTTCCTAGTTGGTGAATTTCTCTTTAGGATAGGGATGGAGAGGCCTTTATCCAACCCTTTTATTTTAATAAAGATATCTGATAAGGAAAATATTGCAACGTTGAGTCCGCCTCTCATTTCTCACCCCTCACAGTGAGCTAGAAGAAAAGTCTTTCAAATTGCATGCCATGATTTATGCCAGGATTCTCATTGTTTTCAATTGGTTGCGCATATTTGCCCCATGTAATGGAATGTGAAAAATCATTTTTGGTTAAGTTGTATCTGTAAAGGCAGTTTCAAAGGTGACCAGTTCACATGATACATACATATAATACTGGTAAACTTTCGATTAATGTGTTAAAGATGCACATTTTTAATCATGAATTACTAGCAATGTAGAGGAATAGGTTTGTAAAACTTGTGGAGAAGGTAACCTTTTATGGGATGTGAAATCCTTGCATATGTCTTACCTGGAACACTGGGTCTCAGGGGAAAATGCATAATTCTAAAGCACTCTTTTGAGGAGGAAAGTACTTCAAGCTAAATAACTCAGGACAAGCCTAGACACTTATTCCCTGAGGATTTAGTGCAAGATTATGACTTGGGGGACGATATGTTTGACTGGTTTGAGTGATTAGAATTTGCCTTTGAACACATGTACGTGGATGAAAGATTGTAGAGTGCTGCACTTATGAGTCATTGACAAGCCCAGGACCTGGATGCCACCATTAAAATAGCCCCTGCGAAGAAGCTGTTCCCAAAATGAAAGTGCCTATCGTTAGTAAGTTTTGCAAAATCCAGAGAAATAACTTAGCACTTTCAGAGATATCACAAAGTGGAGCAATCAATATTGACACATTTGAAAGATTGCTTAACTTGATCTCATGCATCCATATTCTGTAGAATTGTGGAGCACAGTTACAGCAGCATCTAATTGACAAGACTATTATAAACCATAAACCCTAGGGAGCTTCTAATAGCTGATGACTGTAATGTGAGTACTCACAGCCCAAATAAAGTTCAGTCAAGCACAACCAAATCAGAAGGCAATTCTTCTGACAAATGTAAAATCCTGAATGTGGGTATGGACAAATGTTCTAACTCTACTTCCAAAGAAGACTCCCATACATTTGAAAGGGAATTCCCAGTCAGTGATCATTTGTAGAAAATACAGAAACAAAGAGTGATGCTACCTTTAAAACTCAGGCACAGGACCCGCAACACTCAAAATATGTTTTCTATGTGTGGAATTGACACGTAGGACGGGAGATCTGCCCAATACGGTCTAACCCAAACCATGTATACTCAATACTGGTCTCACGGAGGAAGTCACATTCAGTGTGGGCTTCCGAGTAGATGGATTTGCACTAGGCCAGGTAATGGCAGCATTTTCCCTAATAACTCTGTCTAAGAACGTTGTTAGGGTGATGCCCAGCACTCCGGGAACTCCTCTTGCACTAGAGACTGGGGGTTCTAACATTGGTATACAGGCTGAATTCAGGTTTTTGGAATATTTCTGCAAACTACATTCTTCTCCATTGCTGAATCATAATCTTTCGAATGTAAGAGAAGAACTAGAAAAGGCGGAGATGTATGCCATATATCCCGGGTATAAGAACTGTACCAGCCTGAGAAAAAAGTGGGGAATTGATTTTGATGAGCTGCGGAATGGTACAATTACTAAACAACATCTATCCATGACAGCTAGAAGAAGAAACGTTGTTCTTGCAATAAATAGTATGGAAAGGTAAAGCTTGTTGGGAGGAGGGCCTGCCATACCTTCTATGTAAATTTTTCTCTGAGTGTTATTCGCTCTCCCGCACAAAGATGCATCATTGCAATTATCTGTCTGAATGTCTTACCTATGACGGTGCGGATGAAGTGGCTGTTTAATTCCAAGTTTTGTCCATGTGGTTGCTGGACTGAGAAGGACTTAACTGACATTTTATTTATGTGCCCAAAACTCTTGGATCTGAGACGTCAATCGTTGAAAACCACTTCAACGCTAATGCCATCAGGCATGGCTCAGATGCTGTGAATTTTGTTTTCTCATGTGTACATGGCTATTTTATTAGTGACTTATGTACTGTTGGGTATTTTCTGGATATTTGGGGCTTTGCAGTATTTTCTTACCGCCAAAATACCTTTAGCAATAATCACTCTCTGTATTCATATTGGATCACACATAACAATAATACATTGCATTATTTCAGAATTCAGACCTATTTAGATAATGTGCGCGATAATTTGCGTGGTTGGTTTATTTGTGGCCCCAATATCCAACATTCCTTGTTTTTTATCTAGATTGTTCTTGATCACTAGAGAGACCTCAGGCCTACATTTTAGGGATACCACATTTTCAGTGTTAGTGTTCTGTGCCACCATGGGCTATTGTGGTATTTTTGTGGTAATTTCCACTACCTTATATACGGTATGGAACTATGTCCAGAGAGTCTCTCTTCCCGTTGGCTCATGTACCTCCAACAAGCTATGCTACAAACAGTCACTCACAACTGTCCATACTGAATATAATCATGCACACATCTGTTTTAAAATGACAATTGCACTGTTTAAAAATCTACCCACGTTTAAACCTTTTCCCATGCAAAATGAAAGAGAGAAATAATACACACTAGCTATCTGTTTTCAGATTTTTTTGTATTATAGAAATTCCCTTTAAACACAGTTTAACCCTTTTTTACAGAAATAAATGAAATGGTACAACATTATTTGTGATAAAATGAACAGAGAACTGCGAGAATATATTCAATTGGTAACATTAAATATGCTTATAAGAGACTGGGACTCCCTCCAATACACTGACTGAACAGTTTCGCACACTTTCGCACAGCTCCCACACTTCTGTAATTACCTTATCTGTTCAGCATGAGTTTTCTCCGGCTATTTTCTTTCTGAATTTGGCTCTCTTGAAGATTAACCCCAGTGAAAACAAGCGTCTGCCGTTCTCAAACCGGGGTTATTGCCTGGAATTCTCAGCTTTTGCAGCAGGAATGCTTCAGCCAGGAAACAGGTCATTCTCCCAGCTCTGCAAGATCTCGATTGTTCTCCCCCTCTCCTCAAGCTTCCCCAGCAAAACTCTAATCACAGCCTCTAGCATGATACTTGCTATGACGCTGCTCCAATCAGAATCAATCATGTCATCTCCTCCCTCACTACACAATGGCTCATTTCTACACTAAAAATTGTAACAAACTGATTTCCTGTTCCTTCGAGCTCTTTGCTTCCTGTAGTTATGTGGACAGGGCAGCAGAGAAAAAAAAATAATGTGCGTTTAAAAGTTCACTTTCAGAGTAGGCCTAATTCTGCAGTGGAGACACATTTTTATTAGTGGGTTATGTTAAATGAAGTTTTATTAGTCAGGTTAGCTATTAATAAGGTTAGTTATTAATTTTCAAATGTGTCTCTTGCAACATAGGCATTTCAGGTGAAAAATAGTGTGCATTTTTGAATGTGCACATGTGTGCTTTTAACTGTAAAAATAGATTTGCATTTTATATGTAAAAATCGTTTTTGACTGAATAGCCTGTCTTTACTTATATGTCCATGTTACTCTGGCAACACATATAGCAATGCACCACACCTATGTGGTGGTGCTGCATCAAAAAAAAATCCTACCTGTGCAGTAGTGCTGTACTCTGTGCTGTAACACGCCAAATATCCTTACATACCCTCCTTTTGTTTTTAGAACTTGGCTACGATCCAAGCCAATTCCTAAAAACAACTTGTTCTTTTTCTTCTTTTCACAATATAGCAATCCAACAAAATGAATATTCATGTGCATCAATGAAAAAGTTGCAATCAACACAGTATTCATCTGAGTTCATTAGTTTACAAAATGTTCTACATTTGCCTTCTCAGTGGAAGTGGCATTACTCTAAGTTTCGATTGTACAAGTCAATTAAAAACAATAAAATAAAACAACTAACTAAAACAAATAATTAATATAACAAATTAAAATAAATAATTAAAATAATAAATACGTGGAACTCCATATGTCAGGACTCTTGTCTGCCTCTGATATGTCCCGGCCAGCGATGTTATTTGGTTCATTCGAGTACACTTTCATCTTGGCAATCTTGGATCCATAGGAGTCATCTTTTTTGGCATTCTGGTTATCTTGTCTTCACCTCCACCTGGAGGCAGGCATCTTTTGGTCTTCATCCAAAGGACTCCAGGACTCCATCGTCTCCCGTGGCATCTGATCCCGGAACCTCTGACCAAATAATGTTAATTTTCTAAATCAAATAGAAAAGAAACAAATTAAGTACATAGCACAAAATTAACTTCACCCTTTTGCCAAAAATAAAACATGCTTGGTAAAAACATTTCGTTTTTTTTTTTTTTTTTTTTTCTGAAATTAAACACAAGTTAAAAAGAAAACAAGCACATATAAAACAGCATTCAATATTTAATACATTTTCTCTCTGCACACCAACCATGAGCTTCCATTATATATTTATTTATTTATTTACTTATTTTATATTATATATTTTTACATATATTACAGTGTTTATGTGCAATTATAACAATCAACTTTTTAACTTCTCTGTCACTGCCTCCTGATTGTACCCATTTATTTTCTCTTTTTGTGTTCAAGGGACTTTATCTGTTTCTACATGCTCAAGCTGCCTGATCTCATGTCTGGGATGGCATGGTTTGATTTGATTTACATGGACGAACTGCTCTATTGCCGTTTCACCTTCATTTTTCAAAATTTTATAAACTACAGGAGAGACCTTATCTATAATTCGAAATGGCCCCTGCCAGGCTGCTAGAAATTTAGAATTTTTCTGTTTACTTTTTCCAAAATGAAACTTGTACAACCTGATCCCCAAAATTGTATTCCTTTACTGATGTTCTTTTATCATGGTATGTTTTAGCACTGTCAGCAGCCCTTTCCAGATTTCTCTGCACAAAAGCAAATGCATGTTGCAAATGCTTCCTCAGTTCATCAATGTACTCATGAACTGTGGATGCACTCACAAGTGTTTGCTCATGTGTTCTGTATAGTAGGTGTTGTGGTAACACCATTTTCCTACCTGTCAAGACCTCATGGGGGCTAACACCTGTTGCTTTGGTAGGAGTTGATCTGATTGCCATCAAAACCAACGGTAAACGTAAATCCCAGCTGGAACCTGCTTCTGCCACAAATTTCTTTAAAATATCCACAACAGACCTATTGCTCCTTTCAACTGTACCTGAAGACGCTGCCCGATATGCGATATGTAGTTTCCTTTTCACACCTAGTATTTGCCATACCTTACTCATTAGAGTACTTGTGAAAAGACTTCCTCTGTCTGACTCAATTCTTTGTGGCAACCCAAACCTTGAGAACACATGGTTCACCAGCAATGTGGCTGCTGTTTGCGCACTATAATCTGGTGCAGGAATGCATTCAATCCACTTCGACATCAAACATACCACACTTAAAATATAACGGTTTCCCATGCTCGACCTTTTTAAAGGACCTACATAGTCTATTTGCAAATCTGACCATGGGAGAGTTAGGCCTCTTTTCATCAATGGTGCCCTATGCATTGGTGAAGCAGGTTTAAATTGGGCGCATACTAGACATCCTCTAGTATATAATTCCACATCTTGGGACATATGTGGCCAGTAAGCATAATCTTTTAGTATTTCTAATGTTTTTTGTGAACCTCTATGGCCTGCAGTTATGGCATCATGTGCATGGTGTAGCATTAGCCCTCTGAATGAAAGGGGTACTACCCACTGTATTTGTCCTGTTATGGACTCTCTAATCATGAGTCCATCCTGTAATCTAATTCGTGTTTTGTTCTTTAATAGCACCCTCAACTCTTCTTTTCCCATACAATCATTTTCTGTTAAAGAATTTTGTTCAGGATCTATCAAATGATTATAATAGATTCACAAAATTTGATCATTCTTTTGTGCCTCAATCAAATCTTGGTCTGGCGTGTCATGACTCCACTGCACCACCGGTTGATCTACCTCCTTTGGTGCTTTAGAAAGTGTCACTGCATCAATTTGTATTTCACCCATTAAATAATCAATAGGTAGCAATTCTCCCATCACAGCCCCAATCTTAGCCAGGTGGTCTGTCTTATCATTTCCCTCCTTAACCTCTCCTGGTGTTTTTAAATGCCCACAAATTTTTCTCCAGTATATTGTTAAATTATTCTCTGACACCAATTTGTCTATGGCTTGTATCATTTTTCCATGTTTAAGTGGCTTTTTGTTGTATGTAACCATGCCTCTTGCTTTCCAACCAGGCAAATACTCCACAAAGCTATTCCGTGCATAGTCAGAATCAGTCACCAGGACAATTTCACTGAACTTTTTTATCAACTGCAGTAGCAATTGCTTTATAAATGGCTGCCAATTCCGCCACCTGACTGCTCCTATCTCCAATCCTCATCCCTATACTGGGGACGCCTTCACATTTCAACCAGACATTTCCTATTCCTGCCACTAATTGTTTATTACTGTCATTTTCAATGTGAAAAGCACAACCATCCACATATACAGTTGGCAAATCCTTGCATGTTTTTTCATCAAAAGCTTTGTGTGGTGATTGTTCAAATTCCTGCAAACTAGTTTCCACTTCCATTTCATTTGGTATTTGTTCAGCTGCGCAGTCATGTAAGTCAGCTAACCCTTGAGCAATTGGGTTCTTTTTATTTTGTCCATATCTCACTTCTACGGGAAAACCTTGTAATGCCAGCGTCCATGAAGTGATTCTGGACTGCGCTAGATTACCTGATCTAATTCTTTTACTCTCTAAAAATTGCAAAGGTTGATGATTTGTTTCAATAATCACCCTTTCTCCCTGAACAATGGGGCGGAAATGTTGTAGCGCCCACACAGTGGTTAATAGGGCCTTTTCACATTCATTAAATTTCATTTCAACTTGGGAAAATGCCTTACTTGCATAGGCAATGGTTTTGTGATTCAAATTGTGTTTTTGTGATAACACTGCTGACATACAATGTTCAGAAAAACCTATTTCTATAAAGAAATCCCTGTACTTTATGGGGTATGCTAAACATGGTGCCTTTACAAGACATTCCTTTAATTTAGCCACTGCATCAGACTGCTCTTTTTCCTATTTCCAGGGAGTATTCAGTTTAAGCAGTTTAGTCAATGGTTGAGTGATTTCTGCATAATTTTCAATGAACTTTCTGTTATAGCCTGTCATCCCTAATAAACTTTTTACTCCTTTCACATTTTTAGGATCTTTTAATCTTTGTATGGCCTCTATTTTCTTCTTTTGTGGATTTAGCCCATGTTCAGTCACTTCATGCCCTAGAAAGTTCACTTTTTTCTTGCACCATTGTGCTTTTTGCAAAGATACTTTGGCGCCTGCTTTCTGCAATTGGCCAAGCACATGTCTTATTTCATCAAAATGGCTTTTCAGGCTTTCATTTTTTATCAGGACAACGTCCACGTAAACTATTGTTCCTCTTTCCGCTGCATCCGGCATGGCCTTTCTCAAAAATATGCCAAATTCACTCCCACTATTGATGTACCCGAACTGAGCTCTAGGTCAGGCGTATTGAGTCCTGTCAAATGTAAAGGAAAATAAATTCTGTATCTCCTCTGCCAATGGCACGCACCAATATCCAGAGGTGAGATCTAATGTGGTAAATACATTTGAACCATGTACCTGAGCTAGGCCCTGATCAATGAATGGCAGTGGCCATCTAGATACTGGTACTCTTTTATTTAACTCTCTCAAGTCTGCACATAGCCGCCATTGACCATTTGGCTTTAACACACCTAAAATAGGTGTATTGGATGTGCTATGAATGGGCCTGATGATTCCCCGCGATTCCACATTTTTAATAATCTCTGCCAATGATTCTAAACATGCCAGCGGTAGTCTATACTGGCGTACAAACACTGGATTTCTGCTACACCCTTCTGGTAGTGTGGCCACATGTGAATCAGTTAAACCACAATCATAAGCATCTTTTGCAAATACATCCTTAAACTCCATAAATATCTCCCTCAGATTGTCCCTATCCTCATTGCTTTCACACGCATCCGCTAAGGAGATCTGCTCTTCTACCATTTTGGAAAATTCTGGAAAATCTTCTGGTAAGGGAATCTCGGCGCTTTCCTCTAACTGTGTGGCTGTGTCTTTTTGTAAAGCTGCCACTTTTAAATATTTTGGCATATCAGCTTCCACTTCAATGGGATGATTTTCTGTTTCATTTTCATTTACATTAAATATTATGCAATCCTCTTGATGGCAGCACACTGTCTCATTTGAATCATAAGGATACACAGAATGAATTTTAAATATTCCTTTGGGCTGAGAGTCCAGGTGTTCTGGCAACTCACCCTTGGCATCTACATACTTTTCAGGGATATTTCCAATCACCATGTTATTTAAATCTGCCGAATAATGTGATTTTTGTATGGCCATTCCTAATGGGGAGTTTTCCTCTAAATGAATATCCTGACAACCTTTATTATTTACCATAATTTTTACAGATCCTTCACCAATGTCTACCAATGGAATGTATTCATAATACAGGCCTTACTGTTTTATGGATTCATTCAGGCATACAAATGCATCAGAGCCTTTCATCTGCTGTCCATTTTTGAATTTCAGTGTTATTGCAAACTGTTTTGTAAATGCAGGAATAATAGTATCTTTCCTCATTTGTAATTTGATTGCATAAGGAATCAGTTGTGCACAATGATAAGCCCTTCTTTTGTCTTCAAATTCAGGTGCCGGACCACCTAGGCGTGACCATATTTTTTTGATTAAGGAAATCTAACACCATACACATTCTGTGCATGATGTCATTGCCCATGTAAAATTCATTTTGTGCTCCACTCACTATCCATACATTATGGTAAATTGTTTTCTGCCCAATGCTAATTTTAAGCATGCATCTGCCTGCAATTCGGTTTTCAAAGTCTGGACTGTCCAACCCAGAAACATATTGGTTTTTAATCCTAAATTTCGGGATTTCTTCCCTCTCCATTATTTTTTGCAACAATTTCTCATTAATGAAACTCCTTTCATGTCCAAGCGCTAAAGAGGCTTTTATTGTTTTAAAATAGTCATTTATACCAACATGAACCCATGGTTGCTCATCTTCCATGTGTATTTCTGCCAGAGTGGTAATGTGTTTTTCTGAATCTGTTTTAGGAGCAATATTCTGTTTGCATGTTTTCTCTTTTAAATAAAAACTTAATGTGTGCTCATCTATGGCAGTCTGACCATTTTTCCTTGGGTCCAAGTATATTTGTACAGGTAGTTTTTCATTGTCGCTCTGCATTTTGTCTTGACACATTAATATAACAGTGACACTAGGTATGCAGCTATTCTGGAGATATACCTCCACAGCATCATTTGTTTTGGCAACGGTGTGACATTCATTTATATTGCTGTTTTGTGATTTTAGTTTCTTAGGCCTCAATGGTTTTTTGGTTAAGGACCACAGCACTTCATTCACCCCATCTATGAGAGGAGACAATCTTTTCAGGCAATCTGTCCCCATCAGAAATGGAATTTCACAAATAGATGTGATCAATACCTCTTGTTTCATTCTTTGCTTTCCTATTTTTATGTCAACCTCAGTTACACCTATGATGGGCACCTCCTCCCCATTAAAGTTATGCACTGGACCTTGATTTTTCTTCACTGTGATCTGACTCTGTGGGGGTCTCCCTTCATTGATACTCTTTACCAGCTCCTTGGACATAATTGTGGCCTGTGCGGCAGTGTCAATCATAGCAAAGGTGTGGCATTTTTCTTCTACAGTGATGGGTGCATAATATCTGTCCTCAACTTCCTCTAATACAGATAAGAAGTGTGAATTCTTACTGATTTCAGGGCTCACCTTTCTCAGGTCTTTTTCACTTTTGGCTAAGCACATTGGTAAATGGAAAGACATTTTTCCCTCCTTTTTACCCCTTTCTGCGCGAGAGACTTTATTCATTTCTCCATGATCAGAGGTTTTTTGGAGTGTGGCCACTGTTCGCCCATCCATCTGGGTAACATCAGAGACCACATTACAACCTTCCAACTGAACATGTGTAACAACATCATTCAGCAATTTGTCATTTTTTTAATTCTGTGCATTTGTGATCATTTAGTGTGATACCAGCCCTTTCAACCTCTTCAAAAATATGTGGCTCAAAGAATTCTTCAGGTGATTGACTTGTACCCTCCTTTTGAGTATTTCCTTTTTCTGTCTGTGTTTGGTCATTGTTTTGCTTGCCCAGGGAAGGAGCTATAGCATCCCCACTTACTCCCTGTTCACTGGTATTCCCCATGCATGAGTCATTTCTCTTAAATCTGTCCCTTTGTTCTTTTGGAATTCCTAATGTTTCTTTTTCATTTGTGCAAATCTTTACTGTTTTATTTAGCTCTAGGTTAAACCGTACCTCTTTCTTAGAAGTATTTGCACTTTCTGTCACAAGTTCATTTACTGGCACTTTCATTTTTAATCCAATAGGCATCTCAGAGTCGTTATGCAAAATTATGTCAGAGCAATCTGTCATTTTGGCACTGCAGTTATCATGAGTACTTAGTCACTTTTCGGAAGCCCCCCGGTCATTGCTATGGCCATCAGCCCCCTCTTTGGAAGGTTGTTTTTGCGCTGTATAGAGCTTTCCTATTTGCTCAGCTAACATTTTCACTTGGGCCTCAAGGCACTGGAACCTTTCCATCTCTCTAGGATCCTCTTTCTGTGGCCTAGGTCGATATTGGTTGTTTTTCCCCTGATTGGATCTATTCTGATACCTCTCAGGTGATTGATGTCGGTTGGGATGGTTTCTGAACTCTTGATTCATTTGTGGAGGGGAGCGGGTTGCACCCATCCTTTGATTATAGTCCCCTGGTGGGGAATCATTGTACTGACGTGGATTGTAGTTCACGTTTTGCCTCATGTCCTGTCTCTCAAATTGTGGGTACTGGCCCCTATGTTGATTTCCATTATCAGTAAATCGATCCACATATCGGGGTCTATCCTGATTACCATATATCATGGTGTTGGGATCAAATCTGCTCTGTGTCCCCAATGACTGGTAGGGACCATCATTTCTTTGATCTTGATTTTGTCTCTGGTTATTGTTCATACCTGCCATATCAGGCCGATATCCTACCCGGGGTCTGTCCCCTAAATACCTAGGGCTGATGTAGCTCTCTCTATTACTAGGATCATGTGATTGGAACAATTGTACAGGAAATGGCGATCTTTGTTGATTACCCCTTTGTTCAGGTGTCACATTATTTTTACCTTGGCTTTGAGCAGACTCAAGGGACATTTTGGCTGACCTGATTTCCATTACTGTGGCTGAGGGTTCTTTAGATTTAGGTCTAGTATCTTTCATTTTATCACTTTCTCTACCCTGACAATAGAGTACCTCATATAGTTGTGTGCTTTGATGTACAATCCATTCAAGGGACTTGTCACGGTCAAATTCACGGACCAATTGGGATATGATGTCTTTCTGTAGCCCATAGAAGTATGCAGTTTTAAACTCATTGGAATTTGGGTCAAAAGATACATCAAAGCGAGAAAATGCTCTTTTTAAGTCTTGTAAAAATTGGCGAGGGGATGTATTAGGTCCAGCAGTAATTGTGTAAGCGACTTTCTTTGCCTCCTGCAATGACTGAAAAGGAGAAAAATGACGCCTAATTTCCTTTTCAAACTCCAACCAGGTCATATTCTGCTGTTCATTTAATCCCCTTATGATGCTGGCCGTCGGGGCATCTAAAGTTAAATGAAAATATTGTCTGTACTGTTCCTTAGGTATCTGGAGTGCTTTACAAATGTCATGCACCGCTTCTAAGTGATCCTCAATGCAGCATTCACCTCCCTTTTTAAATGGTTTGATCAGGGCTTTAATGGATTTAATTATTTTTATGGGGCTACTTGTTGCAATGCATGGAATTGTACTATTTTGTGATTCAATCCTGTTTTCAGGTGTATGAGATTGGTGGCTGCCCCCAATGGGAGTATCAAATCCCCCAAGGGCGCTGCAACCAAGTTCAGTCACCGGCCCAGTCACTGGAGCACTAGCTCTTTGGGCAGAGCTAGAATTCACCTCCACTCCATTGAATGTGGTACCCTGCCGCCTCTCCTGGGACCTGGGAATGCACATTTGCTGTTCTAAGTCCTTACACTTTTTAAGGAGTCTGTTTGCTTCATTTTGCAAAAAGTTGTTTTCATCACTCATCTTATTAATCACCTCCTGCATGTCGCACATTTGCATTTGGCATTCATTGAACTCTTTATTTCTCTTGTCTCTTTCTTGAATCATTTTAATCATTTCTTGTTCTGCACTCTGGAGATCACATTCTTTTTCACAATGTTCTTTTTGTAAAATCTGCATTTCTGAAACAATCTCATCTTTATCCTGTCTAATGTGGTCTGTGGTCCACTAAGGCTTTTAGGTGTACCAATTCTTGCTCACTATCCTCAAATTGTTTCTTGCTTTTGGATAACTGAGCATCAAAGTCTCTGCATTTTAATTGCATGTCTTTTTGGCATACATCCAATTCTGCTCTTAACATTTCCTGATTTTTACTTGCCCCATCTAATTCAGTCTTTAACCTGTTAATTAGCTGGGTATCATTCTCCTGCATTCGCAGGGACTTATTCAAAATAAACCATATTTTGCCGCACAGCCGTGTTAAACAGTCTTTCTCTGCACTTTTATCGGCTGCATTCAATAATCTTGTAAGGCAGACCTGAATTATGCTGCCTTCTGCAAAAATATTGTCTAGTTTTTCTTTCTGCACCTCACCCTGAATGCGGTCACGCCATTCTAAGGTGCTGTTCGACGACCACGTCCCATGTGCAAACAACTTTGCCTCTAAATATTGCACTAGGTCTGAACATGTGGTTTCCCTTTGTGACATTCTGAAATTTGTTTTTAGTGGCACACTGCTATTATAAAATGGGTTCCCTTTAATGTGCAAATGGCAGTGTGAGACACGCTTGCCACGCCCTCTAGGTACTCTATGATCACTTTCCCGGCCGTCAACGCACCATAAATATGTTGGGTATTTTGTGGATATTTGGGGCTTTGCAGTATTTTCTTACCACCAAAATACCTTTAGCAATAATCACTCTCTGTATTCATATTGGATCACACATAACAATAATACATTGCATTATTTCAGAATTCAGACCTATTTAGATAATGTGCGCAATAATTTGCGTGGTTGCTTTATTTGTGGCCCCAATATCCAACATCCCTTGTTTTTTATCTAGATTGTTCTTGATCACTAGAGAGACCTCAGGCCTACATTTTAGGGATACCACATTTTCAGTGTTAGTGTTGTGTGCCACCATGGGCTATTGTGGTATTTTTGTGGTAACTTCCACTACCTTATATACGGTATGGAACTATGTCCAGAGAGTCTCTCTTCCCGTTGGCTCATGTACCTCCAACAAGCTATGCTACAAACAGTCACTCACAACTGTCCATACTGAATATAATCATGCACACATCTGTTTTAAAATGACAATTGCACTGTTTAAAAATCTACCCACGTTTAAACCTTTTCCCATGCAAAATGAAAGAGAGAAATAATACACACTAGCTATCTATTTTCAGATATTTTGGTATTATAGAAATTTCCTTTAAACACAGTTTAACCCATTTTTACAGAAATATATGAAATGGTACAACATTATTTGTGATAAAATGAACAGAGAACTGTGAGAATATATTCAATTGGTAACATTAAATATGCTGATAAGGGACTGGGACTCCCTCGAATACACTGACTGAACAGTTTCGCACACTTTCGCACAGCTCCCACACTTCTCTAATTACCTTATCTGTTCAGCATGAGTTTTCTCCGGCTATTCTCTTTCTGAATTTGGCTCCCTTGAAGATTAACCCCAATGAAAACAAGCGTCTGCCGTTCTCAAACCGGGTTTATTGCCTGGAATTCTCAGCTTTTGCAGCAGGAATGCTTCAGCCAGGAAACAGGTCCTTCTCCCAGCTCTGCAAGATCTCGATTGTTCTCCCCCTCTCCTCAAGCTTCCCCAGCAAAACTCTAATCACAGCCTCTAGCATGATACTTGCTATGACGCTGCTCCAATCAGAATCAATCATGTCATCTCCTCCCTCACTACACAATGGCTCATTTCTACACTAAAAATTGTAACAAACTGATTTCCTGTTCCTTCGAGCTCTTTGCTTCCTGTAGTTATGTGGACAGGGCAGCAGAGAAAAAAAATGAATGTGCGTTTAAAACTTCACTTTCAGAGTAGGCCTAATTCTGCAGTGGAGACACATTTTTATTAGTGGGTTATGTTAAATGAAGTTTTATTAGTCAGGTTAGCTATTAATAAGGTTAGTTATTAATTTTCAAATGTGTCTCTTGCAACATAGGCCTTTCAGGTGAAAAATAGTGTACATTTTTGAATGTGCACATGTGTGCTTTTAATTGTAAAAATAGATTTGCATCTTATATGTAAAAATCGTTTTTGACTGAATAGCCTGTCTTTACCTATATGTCCATGTTACTCTGGCAACACATATAGCAATGCACCACACCCATGTGGTGGTGCTGCATAAAAGAAAAATCCTACCTGTGCAGTAGTGCTGTACTCTGTGCTGTAACACGCCAAATATCCTTGCAGTACTCATACTTTTGAAGCTTTTAAATGTTTGGTGAGGACATTTTAAGCTCTGTTTTGTATTTTATTTACTGTTAATGGTGAAAACTGAAATAAGTCTAGTCACTTTGAGTAAGAAAGATAGCAGGTATCTGGAGCTTCTGTGAACACTCACCTTTTTTGGATTAATCTTCATCACACAGATGCTATTGCCATAATTGTAAGTCAACAATGAGTGCAATGAAGGCACATGACGAATGACCTCAGTTGCATTGCCAGAGGGTTTGAGGGCATCAGCCAGTGGCTATGGCAATGGTACCGTTTAGCTGGAGATGCAAGACCTCACTGTGCCACATGGCAGTTAACAACTTAATTCTGGTAGCAAATTGTATGGTAATGACCTTCCTGCTCCAGGGATAATCACAGTGGTCACCAGCAAGACAGCTCAGCAAGCAATGGGCCTCAAATCTCTTCCTTCTAGAGAGACTAGATATCACACCAGAGTCCTAGTCCAGATCCGAACTCAACGTAATGGGACCAGTGGTAATTGAAGTGCCTATTGTTGTAGCGCAGGACTAAGCAATCTCTGGGTTGACTTCTGGCATGTAAATGGGGCCTGACTTTGCCAGGCACAGGCAGGCTGTCTTAGTCTGGCTGGTCTGTGAAAGCAGGTAGATTATCAACTTTGGGGTAAGGTTTGTTTGTTTGTTTGTTTGTTTGTTTGTTTGTTTGTTTTATTTCTAATGCGCTCCAGACCCATAGGTAGAAGGGCGCAGCAGGTAGGATAATGCAAAGCTTACATCGTTACAGATTATACAGGATACAGTAAAAGTTATACATATTATACAAGATACAGTAATGGATATTATAGATATTATACAAGTTATACATATTATACAGGATACAGTAATAGTATACAAATGTGCAGGACCATCATCGTGCAGGTCGATGAGTTACATAGAAGATGGTACGCATAACATATTGTGAGACAGAGGAGAGGGACCAGTGTCAGGTCTGGGAATACTATAAACCTATATCTAGTGGTCGCTGGAGATAAGATATTGGATAGCATTCCTTCTGAATATTCGGTATGGCTGATCTGCTCTTAGATTGTTGGGTAATAGATTCCAGGTTTTAGCCGCCTTCACAGGGAAACTATTCCCACCGACCGTGGTTAGTTTAAATCTAGGTACTGCCAGACAGTTAGTGTTGGTAGCTCTAATAGGTCTGATGGAGGTTTTTTTTGTATTTTGTTCGTGATGTAGCTTGGGGCGGCGTTGTTAAGAGCTTTATGTGTCAAGGAGATCATTTTTAATTGAATTTTGTGGTCTGTAGATAGCCATTTGTGTTGACGTCTAATGGTGGAAATGTGTGCTCTTTTATTTATGCCAAGCGCTGCTCGCAAAGCATTGTTTTGGAGCGTTTGAAGTTTCTGGATGGTAGATTTGTTGGCGCCACTGTAAAGGGCATTACAGTAGTCGATCCTGGAGAGGATAAGTGCTCTAGCCAAGATCATGCAACTGTCATTAGAGAGGAAAGGCTTGCCTGCTCTTATCAGTTTGCAGGTGTAGGCGGTGGTGGAGGCCAAGGATTTTAGTTGTTTGTCGAATGATAGTGTGGAATCCAAGTATAAACCGAGGGTTTTTACTTCCTTGGAGACCCTGATAGGATTTCCATCAATGTTGAAGGAGGAGAATTCCTGACCTAATTTTTTGGTGTTCATATGTGTTCCCAGGATTATCAACTCCGTCTTGTCGTCATTCAAGCACAGGCCATGTGTGGCCATCCATGCTTGAACAACGAGATATACCCTGTTCACCAATTCCGAGTCCTTCCTATGATCCCCAGAAAGCGGGAGGAGAATCTGTGTATCATCTGCATAGTTAGTGTAGGTGATACCCAGAAGGTCCAGATCATCGAACAAGGGTTTGGTGAAGATATTGTATAGGGTAGGCGAGACACAGGAACCCTGGGGAACGCCACATAATATAGGGGTAGGGTCAGCTGCGGCCGAAGGGGAAAAAACTCTCATTGTTCTTTCGCTGAGGAAAGATTCTAGCCACTTGATGGCCTCAGGAGAGAAATGGGCAGCAGAGTCCAGGTGTTTGCAGAGTACCTTGTGATCGACCAAGTCGAATGCTGCTGAGAGATCAAGTAGGAGCAAGAGTGCTGTTCCTCCTCCATCCCTCAGCTCGTCGACCTGTGTCTTTAAATCAATTAAGGCGGTTTCCATTCCATGAAGTGGACGGAAACCAGATTGTCTTGCTCCTAGGAGCTTATACACAAGTCAAGGTGTTTTTGTATCTGAATATAGGCAGCTTTGTCCAATATTTTTAGGAGGAATGGCATAGTGGTAATGGGGCGGTAGTTGGTTGGGATAAGTGAGTCTAAGGTCTGTTTTTTGAGAAGTGGGAGCACCCAGGAATGTGTTAAATTGGCTGGGATAGTGCCTGATGTGAAGGAGGCATTGATTAATTTAGAAATAAATGGTGAGAGGTCTCTGGCAGCGTCTTTTATTAACTGTGCTGGGCAAGTATCGCCCTTGCAGTTAGATGGTTTGAGTGAAAGAAAGATTTGTTCTACTTCTAGTGGGGATGTTTTAGAGAAGTGAAATTTTTTGTTTGGCTCTGGTGGGATACTATGTGTAGAGGTGTTAGGGGAGTGCTGAAGGTTGAGCATATCTTTTGTTTGTTGTATTTTGGTTTGAAGTGTATTGATTTTATTTGCTAGCGCATTTTGAATATCTGTGCACCAAGTCTTATCCTTGGTAACTAAGTCTGGTGTGGCTATTGGTGAATCTAATTCCTTCAGTATGGTGAAGAGTTCTCTCATGCTAGAATTAGAGTTAGTGATACGTTCGTCATAGGAGTTCTTTTTGGCAAGGTTCACTTTTTTAAAGTGAGAGGAGATAGAGGATAGTTTTACTTTATTTTCGATAGAGGGACATAATGCCTCATTACACGGACGGCGGTAAGGGTTAACGGTCACCGTTAATGGCAACGGTGACCGTTAACCCTTACCGCCGTACTACGAGGTCCCTTTGCGGGTTGGAGGAATTAACGCCTGCTTCTTGCAGGCGTTAAGTACCAACCCGCTAAGGGACCTCGGAGCTAATTACGGCACCGCAAAATTGCGGTGCCGTAATTAGCGCCTTCCCCATTCCCATAGAGCCCTATGGGGCAGAAATGGGAATGAGGAAGGGCAATGGCGGAAAGGGGATTTACCGCCCCTCCAACCTTGGAATGGGGCGGTAAATCCCCTTTCCGCCAAGGCGGTGCCGGTAATTTACCGGCATGGTCCAGGGTGCTAATAGCACCCTGGATTACCGCCTTCCGTGTAATGAGGCCTCCAGGAATTTTCACTTTTGCTTTTTAGGAGTCATAAATCTCTCAATTGGGGAGTGAACCATTTGTTAAGGTGCGCTTTAGGTTTGCTTTTTCTAAGTTTGAGCGGGGCGATTTTGTCCAGTGTGTTGAGCATAATCTTGTTATATTCTTCAACTAGAGTACTAGGGTCTAGATTGTCAGATAGAGCGTTTAACGTGGGTAGGATGGCGGGGATGACTTTTTCCGCTGTAATACTTTTTTTGTTTCTGGTTAGACAAGGAGGTGCTAACAATGGGACCATTGGAGAGGGTCTGGCTGTAGATAGGTTAAAGATTACGAGAGAGTGATCTGTCCATGATTGGGGAGAGATGGAAGTGATAGAGGCTGTGCAGTTGTAATCTGCTATCCAGTCTAGTGTTCTCCCTTTGGAGTGAGTGGGTCTGTTGACTTTCTGAGACAGGCCTGATGCATTGATGGTATTGGCTATGTCTGAGGCTTATTTGTCCATAGGGCCATTAAAGCCAAGGTTAAAATCTCCTAATAATAGAAGCTGAGAGGTAGCTTTAAGGTTGTTGGTGATTAGGCTATGCAAGTCCTCATCGAAGGTACAGAGAGGACCTGGGGGTCTATAAATTAAGTGGATGGTGAGGGTTTGTATGTTACTTATCTGGAATTTAACCAAGATATTTTCACAGGATTGTAGGATTTGAGGAGGGGATGTTCTGAGAGAGAGGCTCAATTTGGAGATGATGGCAATTCCACTACCTCATGTGCAATCCCTATCTTGTCTTGTTATGGTGTAGCCTTCTGGAATGGCTAGCATTAGCGATGGTCCAGCTGCGTTATGTAGCCAGGTCTCGGTTACTGCCAGGAAGTCCAGATTGTGTTCTGCAATGAGGTCGGCTATGTCAAGGGCATGTGCGACAAGGGATCTCGCATTAAGGAGTGCTCCTTTGAGTACTAGTGTCTCTTTAGGCATGTTTGCTTGGCTGGGGGTAGTTAAGTTGGTATCTGAGGTCTTGAACTTTTGTGTTTTGATTGTAGTGACATTTGTTGTTACCGTCTGGTGTGGTTTGTGTGGGTAATTTGTTTTTAGGTTGGTTGATGGTAAGGTTCTTCTAGGTGGTTCATATAGTTGTGTGAGTCTTGCGCAAAGTTTAAGATTTCTGTCTGGTAAGGTGCGTGGGAGGGAGGTGAAGGTTTCACCTCTGGTACTAATATTATTTGGTGGAGAGTTGGTAGGGTTATTAGTCACTATGTTGGGCAACGTATGTAGGGTCGGGTCTGATATCGAGGCAGGAGATGCCGTAAGGTGTTCTTGGGTCATGGTGATAAAACTTAGAGTAACAGCTATAATGCTGTAGTGCAATAATGGATGCAGCATTTTTATGTGAATCCAGATATGTGCACGTGGGTGTTTCGGACTATAGGCAGGGTGGGGCGTTCACTAATAAGGCACAAATGGACATTCAGTGGCAGGGTGCATATGGGCATTCAGTAGCGAGGCACATATAGGCGTTCACTAACAAGGCACAAATGGGTATTCAGTGGCAAGGTGCGTATGGGCATTCAGTAGCGAGGCACGTATATGCGTTCACTAACAAGGCACAAATGGATATTCAGTGGCAAGGTGCATATGGGCGTTCAGTAGTGAGGCACATATAGGCTAAGTGGGGCGTTCACTAACAAGGCACAAATGGGCAATTCAGTAGAGGGGCACATCTAGGCTAGGTGAGGCATTCACTAGCAAGGCACAAATGGGTAATTCAGTGGCAGGGCAGATCTAGGCTAGGTGAGGCATTCACTAACAAGGCACATATAGGCTGGGTGAGGCATTCGCTAATAAAGCACATCTAAGGCGCAACAGGGTGCAACACAAGGCTCAGAATAGGTTAAATGTGGTCTAATGGCGACCATGGGGCACAACACAAGGCTCAGCATAGGTTAAATGTGGTCTAATGGCGACCATAGGGCACAACACAGGGCTCAGCAAAGGTTAAATGTGGTCTAATGGCGACCATAGGGCACAACACAGGTCCTTGTCTCAGTGTACTGGGAGAATTGTCTCTTGAACATGGAGCCAAAGATTTGTGAGGCACGGTGCAACTAGTGATTGGTTGGTCCACAGTGCCCCAAGAGTATCCTACTTGACTTGGCTCGTGACATTCTTTTGACTGGTCACTAACAAGTTAGTATCACATTTCAACTTGTCCCAGATGGGAGTACAATTAAAGAAGTGTGTGTGTTCCTGCCAGACTTGCCAAGTTCCTGGTAGGTCAGGTGGAATGATGAAGGCCCATACATGCTACTACCAGTGGTTGGAGGGCATTTCAAGAGAACATGGAATTACATTGTGGGCCCTATGGATCGTCAAACAACCTCAAGGAAATGGTTCCTTTACATAGCAGTAAATCAGGCCACCCTGTCACCTAAAGCAGTACCATTGAGAAGTACCAAAGCCCCTTTGGTGGCAGATCTACTGATTGGAGTTGTCTCTCATGTGGAGTTTCCAAAAGAAGTCACTGTTCATTAGAATTCCAAATTCATATTGGAATATATTCAGGCAATGTGGGAGGAGTGTGTAGTTACTTACACGTTTGACACAGCTTTCCATCGATCAAACCAAGGGGTCTACAAAGAAACTCAAAAAGATCCTGAAAGGGTTGATAGGTGACTTGGCGAACACCTGAGGAGAAAGAGTGATGTTCTTTTTCCAAACCTACTGCTCCCATATAGATAGGTGGCACTGGACAGAGTTGGGTTCAGCCCCTTTGAGATTATGTTTGGCTATAATTTCAGGGGGACCTCTGTCTAGTGAGAAAAAGATGGGAGTGTACCACTCAAAGTCTACTCATGACATCGTGGACTATGCATTTGGCTTGTGGTCCAGATCTGCCCAGCACATGGATCAGTCCCAAAGAACTTTAAGGTCATACAAGAGAAAATGTAGCACTGGAATCATCAGTAGGCTGCTGTGACAGAGTATACTCATGGTATGGATAGTGTTACCTGTCAAGCGTACTGCACTTCAGGATGAGTGGACTCAACCCTGTGTGCTACTGGAATAGATCAGTGAGGTTAACTACCTCATTGATTCAAAGGCTTCAAAACAGTCATATAAGGTGTTTCATGTCAACCAGCTGAAATCACATTAGGGCTTGGATGAGTCAGTGTTTGCTCTGGTAAACAGAGACCACAATTGGTTCTATAAAGGTGTGAAGGTGTGAAAATATCCCTTGGCCTGACAAAATAGCAATGGCAAGACAGTCAGCAGCTAATGGGTCAGTCTGCAGGTTTGTTTTCATGGATTGCATTCACATAGACCCGTGTGTCCATGACATGAACACAGGAGACAGAAAGCCAATGAAAATCAGAATCCACCAGATGTCTGACAAGGTGAGGGACAACATAAAGGGGGAAGTCTGTACGGTGTGATGCTCTTGGTGTATATGAAGCACAGAAGTTGTGTCCCTGCACACCTAACACTGCTTAGGAAATCAACAATAATTTATTAATTTATTTAAAATGTCCATAGAAATAGTGAATAAAGTTGAGGGTGCAAACTACCAATAGGTCCAACAAAGCAAAGACCCTAAATTTGCAAATGACTACAGGCAGCATTACAGACTAATACAGGCAGTAGTTTCACACTCCAAAAAGGTCCTCTCAAAAGAGGAAAATATCCCCAGAGCACCACTTTAATAGTTTTACAGACACATTTTACTATGATTCACAAGGGGGAAATTACATATAGTATAGTTTTTCAACAATAGTCCATTAAGAATCTTCCAAATTTGTATTCCTTAGTAGAAATGTAGACACAAAGCAACAGATAGTTTCATAGAGACGATACCCGCAAGGTGGAACGAGCTATTCAAATGTGTCTCGAGTTATTAGAAACTCTTCTTCAGGGATAATCATCTGCATAAAGCAAATGATGAGAGTAAACGTAGTCTCCCATATATAGCTCTAGCAACGCACAAAAGATAATCCTCCACTAATCATTAAACTAGCAAACTACAGAGTGGATTAGTAAGAGTGACAGAATTGCATCTATTGAGTGACTAATTCACCACAACAAAAACATCGAGGTAAAATTAAGCCGCATCTCTGATAGACCAACTCACACCATATGCTAATACAGTATCCAAAAAGCAGACCCAAATTGACATTAGTAAACACTACATAGTTTCCGTGTTACAAAGAGATATTTACATGCAATAAGCCACCAAACTAGTACCTACTGCAACCACATCTTTCATTCTTCATTCACCATGACATGTCAAATTATTAAGCCTAATAAAGTTTGGTCTGTTAGATATAAAGGTGCATCATTTTGCAAAGTATTTATATTAATTAGGACAGCAAAATGTTAGGTGTGCTTCTGTTGCATTTGTAGATGGAAAATCTGTTGAACAATATATGAATGGATACTCACTTTTAAACTCTATTTTGGTATATGATAAAAATGCAAAATAACCTGAAACTTTTGCCACATACAGTTGTTGAGAGGCGGGATGTGACTGCAATATAAATGTCCTTCTGTGGCTTGCCTGAAGGGCTTTCTTTTTGTCCAGGTGTGCTAACGATCACGACGATCTCCTTGGAAATGTATATGGCAGTTCTTTTAAGTCTTCTAAAAAGAACACACCTTTAAACTCCTTGATCACACACATTTCGAACAGAGCAGTGCCGGAGTATGCTTCGTTTAAAACAGCATGAATGTTCTTACCTGTGATGCTTTTTAAAAGGTTTATACAGAAAGCCAAGAATAGTGGGACAGAAATCTGCATTTAAATTGACTTGAAATGCGCTGAAGCCTGAATTTATTTTGCTCAGTGAGAAGGTTCGCACTGCATCAAGGGTATCTTGCTGTATTCAGCTGAAATCGACACTTTCTTTCTGATTACTTAGTGCTCTTCGGAATGTTGATGTTTTCTTCCATTTGTGAAAGCTGAAGTAATTTGAGCACTTGTCATTTTAAAGGCCACCTATAGACACCATGGAGCCAGATTACCAAACAGTTGCACGAGTTCTAAAAAGTGAGCAAACGTTTTAATAATATAGAATGGAGCAAACAGGCGTTGTCACAATCAATATTATCTAAAAACCTTTGCACTGGGGAAAAAAGAACTCGTACTGTTATTTGTAATGTGTTTGTTGCATAACATGAAAAGAAATCTGTTTGCTACATTTCTTTTCATGTTACTCATCAAACAAAGTAAATAAAACAGTTTGTTTCTTTTTTGCCTTTGTAAAAACACGTTTAGATAATACAAATTGGGTCTAATCTGTTTGTTCCATTCCCAATTATCTAAGCATTAAAATCGGTGCTGAAATCATTGGGCCTAATTTACAAAAAGTTTAGATGACTTTGCTCAACAAAAGTACACTTTGCACCGGGCCTAACTGACAAAATGTTTAGCGCGGAGCAAAGTCAGTTTGCACTGCAAAAGTACTCTTTGCACTGTGCTAAATGGGCTTAATTTACAAAAAAAGCAGTGACATGTGTACTTATGTTTTGCAAAGTCACTTTGCTCCTCTCTCATCTTTATGTAAATCAGGCCCATTTGCAACACTATTTTGAACCGGTGCAAAGCATTGATAATCTGGCTGTGTTTTGTTAAGGTAGGTACTATTCATAGATTATTTCGGCAAGGTAATATATAACAACTTTAGATGAAACGTACATTTACTATTTTGATTTCTTTGAATAAGAATATGTCACGTAGAACATTAAATGAATATAATGCAAGAGTTACCCTACTTAAACTTCAGGTATACAAGTTTCACAGAAAGAAATGAACACGAGGTGATTCAAAAAGCATATTCCCAAGAAAACATTCTGATTGCAGAGTTAATAAAGATGCACACGTGATTCATACCTGAAATGGCACTGTGTGCTTCTGTAAGTAATCGATTTGTGCACCACAGGTCAAGGTTGTGTTGTCTAAATCACGAGCATTCCGTAGCACACGTTCTTATGTCCATACTAAGAAAAACATCATGAAAATATGGAAGTCCAGAAATTGCTAAATGCTGTTCAAAGATGATGGTTGTCGTGTAGTCTATCTAAATGTTATTTTAACCATTTTTGATAACGTCTACTAACAGTTGGATTAACACAGGTATATACATTGTGGACAGTGCAAAGTCACTTTTCAGCAGTGCAAAGTCACTTTTAACAGTGCAAAGAATTCCATGAATCAGGCCTTGAATGCTCAACATCTGTACACTGCTTTCAACTAGTGCCATTTGGTGCATCCAATTTGTACACATAGTCATGCCGCAAATCTAGCCTATTCCCAAATCTCGGCAAGGGCCATGCAAGAGCACTGTTGAGCTGATCCCTTTCTCACTCTTTGCTCTCTGCCCGTGCGCCCTGCAAGGCACCAGGAGGAGAGCAAAGTGCACATGGGGTGAGTCAGGGAACATGAACAAAAGGGGACACAGAGAATGGGGAGGGGAGAATTCACATGGTGGTTAATTCTGGTGCTCTTCACAGGCCTATCTCTTTGCGATGCTGTTTCCTTAATAATAGAGAATTGATTCCTATAAGAATGAATAAGCTAATGAGATAAGTCAAGATAGCGTGTGAAATCTTCATTTAGTGATGGTGTTTTTTCACTCGTCTGTCTACCACAATACCACAATGGCGACGAGGAATTTCTATGACATGACCCCATCAACAACAACACTAGAACATATGCTGGAACCATGGTCATGCAAGGAGCTCAAACCTCACCAGCATTTCTTTGCCTGCCCAGGAGCACCTCCCATATCATGGAATAGGTGGATACATCTGTTTGATATGTACGTGGAAGCAAAGGATGGATCAGAATATGCAGAAGCAAAAACAGCAGCCATGCTACTTAAATATCTGGGGAGGGGAGGCACAGCCTATTCAATGTTTCCCACTGTATCTGTCATCAACAGCAGATGCTATGCTGGATGTCTTCACAGAAGTCAGACTAGGCATTAAAAAAAGGTTTGCAGAAGCACTGGTCATAGTTCAGAAAAGAAGCAGATTCTATACAAAAAGACAAGGGGCAAAGGAATCCATCATATTGCAGCAGTTGTAAGAGGACTTGTGATGCCTGGCGACTGTGAAACTATAGATGAGGACAGGATCAAAGACATGTTAGTGACAAATTGGAGAGACCTCCAACTGCAAAATAAAATTGGTAAATACGATTAACCTGAAGCTGGAAGAAGCCATACTAGTAGCCTACCTAGCAGAGCAGACACCAGTTAGATGCAGCCAAGTTGGAACAAATGGAACAGGAGGAATTCAAGATGGTGTCGAAACCGAATAGGTTCAGCAGACACACCGAACATTGAATTATTAATGAATTACCTTTATTCGGATAATAAATGGAAATCCATAAAAGTATATCAGCATCAGCACATTGTAAATTAAACACAAGTCTGAAAAATAATGATATAACAATTTAAACTAGAAAACTCATGAATCAGATACAATAAGTTAATATCACATTAATCACATTAATCAAATTCATATGCCTCTTATGTGCACACCATGCTGAATAGAGATAACTAGCCACACCTTGACTCACTATCTGTTCAGCATGGCATCCTATTTCTAGCTAGGTGGGGTATTAGAGCCCTGTTGCTGTATTCAGCATTTTTCAGTGCAGGCAGCCGACGCGAGGTAAGGAAGCCCTTCTGGGCATGCCTCCGATTTTGAAGCCAACTGGGCCCCCAGGCCCTCGGAGCGTCCCTCTCCCACCCCGCACCCTCTTCCTGTTTCCCGCTCCCCTCCCGCCTCCCAACCCGCCCACCCCTGCTCTGATTGGGCCGTGAGCCCCAGCTGGAAGGGTCTAGCGACCCTCCTCGCGGTGGCCCCTGCATTTCAGTGCAGGCGGCCGACGCGAGGTAAGGAAGCCCTTCTGGGCATGCCTCCGATTTTGGAGCCAACTGGGCCCCCAGGCCCTCGGAGCGTCCCTCTCCCACCCCGCACCCTCTTCCTGTTTCCCGCTCCCCTCCCGCCTCCCAACCCGCCCACCCCCGCTCTGATTGGGCCGTGAGCCCCAGCTGGAAGGGTCTAGCGACCCTCCTCGCGGCGGCCCCTGCATTTCAGTGCAGGCGGCCGACGCGAGGTAAGGAAGCCCTTCTGGGCATGCCTCCGATTTTGGAGCCAACTGGGCCCCCAGGCCCTCGGAGCGTCCCTCTCCCACCCCGCACCCTCTTCCTGTTTCCCGCTCCCCTCCCGCCTCCCAACCCGCCCACCCCCGCTCTCATTGGGCCGTGAGCCCTTCATCACAGGTCCTCCCAGGGGCAGCCCTCTGCCCGGCAGCCCCAGCGGCTAAGGGCCCCAAGGCCAAGGGCGGCTCCAGGAAGTGTCAGCAGGTGTCCGCAGGGGAAGCCAAGGAAGCCACCAGACACCGACAAAACTGTAAGTGCTGGCTTGGGTGGGGGGTAGAGCAATTACTCTACTCCAGAAAGCTCCTGCCACTCTCACATACCTTTCTATGGCCTGCAGTCTAATGTTAACCAGCACCATTGCCCTAGAGAACCACACTGATTAGCCTGCCCCTCATCTAGCCAGAAATGTGATTGTTAGCTTATGCCACAGTTAGATGGCTTCTAATAGCCTCTCTGTGAAAGTAGAATATAGAAGTTCATTTAGAAAGTTGAATTTAGAAGTGTACCCAATAGCCTCCCTGTGAAAAGTACTATTTAGAAGTGCGCCCAATAGCCTCTCTGTGGATAGTTGAATCTAGAAGTACATTTGGAAAGTTACATTTAGAAGTGTGCCCAATAGCTGTGAAATGTTGCATTTAGAATTGTGCTCAAGAGCCTCTCTATGAAAAGTTGAATTTAGAAATGTGCCCAATAGCCTCTCTGTGAAAAGTTGAATTTAGAATTACATTTAGAAGTGTACCCAATAGCTTCTCTGTGGAAAGTTTAATTTAGAAGTGTACCCGACAGCCTTCCTGTGAAAAGTAGAATTTAGAAGAGTGCCCAACTGCCTCTCTGTGAAAAGTGGAATTCAGAAGTGTACCCAATAGCTCCTCTGTGGAAAGTTGAATTTAGAAGTGTGCCCAATAGCTGTGAAATGTTGCATTTAGAATTGTGCTCAATAGCTTCTCTGTGAAAAGCTGAATTAGAAATGTACCCAATAGCCTCTCTGTGGAAAGTTGAATTTAGAAGTACATCTAGAAGTGTACCCAATAGCTTCTCTGTGGAAAGTCGAATTTAGAAGTGTACCCAACAGCCTCCCTGTGAAAAGTGGAATTCAGAAGTGTACCCAATAGCTCCTCCGTGGATAGTCGAATTTAGAAATGTGCCCAATAGCCTCTCTGTGAAAAGTTGAAACTAGAAGTACATTTAGAAAGTTGCATTTAGAAGTGTACCCAATAGCTGTGAAATGTTGCATTTAGAATTGTGCTCAATAGCCTCTCTATGAAAAGTTGAATTTAGAAATGTGCCCAATAGCCTCTCCGCGAAAAGTTGAATTTAGAAGTACATTTAGAAATTGCATTTAGAAGTGTACCCAATAGCTGTGAAATGTTGCATCTAGAATTGTGCTCAATAGCCTCTCTATGAAAAGTTGAATTTAGAAATGTGCCCAATAGCCTCTCTGCGAAAAGTTGAATTTAGAAGTACATTTAGAAAGTCGCATTTAGAAGTGTACCCAACAGCTTCTCTGTAGAAAGTTGAATTTAGAAGTTACCCAATAGCTTCTCTGTGAAAAGTTGAATTTAGAAGTGTGCCCAATAGCCTCTCTGTGGAAAGTTGAATTTAGAAGTACATTTAGAAAGTTGAATTCAGAAGTGCACCCAATAGCTGTGAAATGTTGAATTTAGAAATGTGCCCAATAGCCTCTCTATGAAGTTGAATTTAGAAGTGTCCCCAATAGCCTCCCTGTGAATTAGAAGTCTCTGAAAGGGCATGAAACCCATCATATCTCACCAACACGCTGACTCTCTCCTTACATCACCACTCAACTAGAACACAGAGATACTATGACACCATTCGGTATAACTGTTCTCATATCAACATTCGCTGCTCACTCCACATCATTCTAAATAATCACTGCTGGTTACACACCCCCCAGCAAGGCGTTCTCCTCAGGCCTAACGCAGCCACATCCGATCTGGATTAATCCTGCCAGAACTAACACATACTCCTGACCTCTCAACCACCACACCTACCGCTAGAAAGCAGCTATTACACTGATACTGCACGAGCTGTACACATACCTGGTGCTCACACGCACCTTTTTGACTCTCTCTTCTCTCTCTCTACTGATATGAACTTCGGTTCCCAAGGGCGTTCAACCTACCAGCGCCTTCAGACCATACCAATGGTATATAAGGCGCTATATAAATGCAAAATAACAATAACAATAACAATATAATTGAGAGAAAAATAAAAAATGAACAATTGTTTCAGCTCTAAGTACAATTAATAGATCTGGTCCGCTGCCACTTATCCTTGACACTTGCCAATGGTAGTATATCATAGCTAAATCTTAAATAAAGTGCAAGCTTTCTAGGGCATATGATTCATCTCACATATCTCTCACATCTCCAAGCATTCATAATAAACCAAAATAAAATAAAACAAATGAATGAGTGTGACTGCGAGAAGGAACCGAAAAGAAAACCTGGCATAAGCCCTTCATTAAAACATGCCTTCATTCTGACACTGTCTTCGGTATTATGTTAACAATTTCGTTCGATAGCCATAAAAGATTATAATCAGATGCAAACCACACATTACAAAGGCAATCGACTTCCACGTGGAACCTGCTGTGTGGTTAATACTTTCCCACACAGCATTTTTGTCCAACTATTAATTCATACAATGGCAGGGGAAAAAAGGTTTATCCAGGTGGCGTACTGAATAACTTGCAAACTAACTTCTAAATACAGGGCAAATGTAGGTGCACTCTTAGGTAAACCTAATTGATTTTTCCCAAATCTAATTTATCCTATCAATTTAGGACACAGCACATTAAGCCCCCAGAGTTCTGTGCCATAAAGTGCTGCTGAACAGACCTTGGCCTTATTGACTTATAACACCTCCAAACAGAGGCGTTGCTAAGGGGTGCTGAGGGGGCTGAGGGGGCTATAGCCCTGGGTCTTTTCGTTAAAGCCCCGGTAGAAGCTCAGGAGCTACAACCAAAAAGCAAGCTAGCCCCGAGTCCTGACAGTCCCGACATTACCGTAGCCCTGGATCTTTTCCAGACCTACTAACATCCCTGCCTCCAAATCTATTTTGCCACTGAATTTCCACATGAAGGACAGTGTGGCACCTGCAAATTTTCTGAACACGCAACCACTTCCACTTCATTAGACAAGGTACCATTAGTTGACAATCTTAGACTCAAATAAACAATGTGGTCCACCTGTGTAATTACTGCTCTATTAACTTTAAGCAGAACGTTAGGTTTCATGAATCTATGGCATTCATTGGGCACCTTCTTTTTCAAACTAAATTCTTATTTAATTTATATAAGAATGCTCACCAGTCAATTTTAGAGCAGTCTACGCCCAATGTACCTAAGTTAGGAAGAAGGGTCCCCGTGTTGTCTTATGCAGACTCATGCACTGAGAACGCTTCAAACATTGTTAAATGACTATACTGGGTTTATGATCCTAAGAAAGTTGAAAGTTAATGTAACCAAATGATATAAATTGCAGGTCTTGTTATTCTATAGTGTGGATCTGAAGCTCCATGTCAGCTACCCACACAACTAAGTTCTTGTTATGTAATATGTGTTTATTTTATCACTTTCAGTTTGTGTTTTTACCATAGCAAACTTGTGGAGTGTTTTTACATTTCTTTGGGGAATGTATTGATCACATGAAGTAACCAAAGGTGAAATGCATATTGATTAGCTTGAGCGCCACGATGGTTCAGAATATAGTTCAGTGTGTTTAACACATGCTGCACAGATATGTGGTCCTTTGCAAGATCACACTCCCAAATCATAGCAAGGCAGATTTTGCCTGTACTCTCTGGAGTTAATGTGGCATTAAGCCCCTGTTGCAAAGGCTGGAACAGAGGTAATGGCCTGGCAGCCCAGGTTAATGCCGCAAGCGAAGCAATGGTCATTAACAAGTACTCTGGGCCCTTAACCCATTTCAGAACTTGGAACGGGGGCTTCAGGCCATTAGCACCCTGGGCTACCAAAGCAGTAACACAGGAAGCTAAAAAGAAAAAGTATTTTCAGGAATTGAACGGACACCTTGCGCGTCCCGTTCAATGACTGAAAATACTGGCTAAAGATGGCCACCATGGACAGGCAAGGTGGGGCTCCATACAGAGCACCTCTCCCTTTCCATAATGTCCATCTGGAGCAGAGCAGAAGGTGGGGCTTCGGTGGTGAGTACCGCCACAGCCGAAATAATGTAAGTGGGGGAGGGGCATTACAAAATAATAATAATAAGGGGACAGAGGGTGAGGTAGCATGGTGGTGGTGTCAGGTGAGATGGAACGCAGGCTTTCACAGGCGGTTCAAGCCTGTGTTCCTAGCCACCTGATTGGCTTGCTCCCCCCGCCAGGGTGCTAATACACTTTAATATACCAACTTTAGTGACAGTAACAACTACTGTACTGTAAAAAATAAACTTGTACCAGAAAACATTAGTTATAAAAAATATCACAGCATCAGTATGTTGCAAGTGGAGAGCTTGGTCACTCCAAACAAGGGTTGTAAAAGTTGGCCAGCCACACTGAACTAAGAACACAATGGTCCTCATTATTATTTTAGTGGCAATTCATTTGAAATTACTGTCAACCTGGTTTATTGTTGCCTCTACCCAGTTTGATCGATTTTCCACAGGAATACATGTGAGGCAATAGCAGAGTTAGGATTCCAAAGGGAATTTTGGCAGATTATAGCAAGAAGTAGCTCTACCACAGCAATTAACAAGCAATTTCTGGAGGCACAGTGGAGGATTCACCTCCAGCTTCTTGCTGGAGGCGATTACTCTACTTCACTTCCCACTTCCCACCTTGTATTATAGTACCATCCTGTCTTCGGGAAAAGGTTTGCCTTCTGCCATTTTGTTGGCATTTTTAGCCCACTGTTTGCGCTTGCTTTCCATGTAGGCTATTTGAGTATAAGGGGTCCCAGACAGGTGAAAGCTAACTATATGTCACATACCTTTGCCTCCCTAACCAGGGTTCTTTTCCTACAACTGTAACTGTTCCCAGTCTGTAACTCATTGATCACCTCTCTATAAGTCATGTTTTACTAGTCCATAATTACAATCTAAGTGTATCCATATTATTGTATTTTCACTGGATCCCCTTGTACAACCCTCTGTTGTAAAAATGAGCACAATCGCACATATAGACTTTTGTCAGGCGCATTTTAAGGTGTACCTATTTGACACAACAAACAGACAACATGTTTCTATAATTTCACATGGTTCTCACATCATTAATAATAATCTGTAAGCATCTGTCATATGGAGGTAAACCTATTACACAGTTTGTTTTGTTGAGTTTATTTAAAAGTTTAAAATACAATTGTAAACCCCATATGTAATCGTTTTGTCTTACATAAATTAGCATTTTGCTACTTGCAGACTTCCATTCATGATGGTGAAAATACATCTTCAAGTATTATGCCACATTCTGCCATATTTGTTAATCGTGTGATTTGTGTGCGTTCTAAGCCAGGTGTACAAAACACATTATTCATTTTAGTTTACAAAAGTCAAATATCCACAAACAATTGCACCTTGCTGCATGAAAATAACTGGGATTAAGTGCAGAAATTACAGTGTGGGCTCAAATCCCAACTGCACCACTGAATCACAGTGGTTTCTTCTGGGCAACCCATTAACTTGCATAGTGCCTGAACTGTCAAAATGGCCAGTACTTACATATTTCAAATGTGTCAGTCCCCAAATGGAATATAGTTCTTGCTTCAAAAAAAGTACTCTTTTGTGTAACCTGCCACAGTGTTTGTTCATATTTTATCATAGAGATCATTGGTATGTTGCAAACCATTGGGCCTCATTTCGAGCTTTGTCAAAATTTGGTGGTAAATCTGCCGAATTACCACAAAAGACTATTACCACTACTATTACCAACACTTTCTGTTTACCATAGTAGTACAACCTTTAAGATTTGAGTCTGTGACATATCTTGCAACTGCAGTCCACTGTTCAGTAATCTATTGCATGTCTATATTATCATTCCACATGGATGCAATGATTGGATTTTAATTCTTTATGTACTTTGAGGCTTCATCTCCTTTAATGTTATATATGTTATTTGGAGACTTGTCTTTCCCTCTTTAACAGCAGACACAAGTCTATTTTGTTGACCTTTGGTAAAACTGGTGTAGTGAATCCAAAATGACATTTGGAGAAGTATTTCCCCTTGTTTATACATCAACATTAGCAATATGTGCCACACTCATTTTGTTGGAATAACAAGGTTTGAGTTCATCGCTCATCGTTTATGTGTTCTGTGTTGATGTTACAGGTAAATAATGTTTCAATACATATTATGTATATGTGGTGCCTCTCTAGCCGGGTATTCTTTTCTCCAAATGTAGTGGTCAATTGCAAAAGAAAAATATAAGGATTGTAAAAGAATTATCCACTTCATTTCTTAGCAGATGTTCAAAAATGTACAGTCAGCCAAAAAACATTGTCATTTATGCGTTGAAGCCAACTGAGGGACAAAATGGCCTTGCTTTTCCCAGACATCTGTCTTGGGCTGCACATAGTGTCCCACGGCATTATTGAAGGAACAGTGTTGCGTGAAAGAGGGTGTCAATCACGCCACTGACCTTCCCACAAGTATGTAATCATTCTTTTATCCGACACCCCACAAATAAAACCTTTCAGTATAGGTATATTTGTAGTGTGGTTACCGTAATATTATCAGAATCTGAAACATTTGATCAGATGTGCATATTCAATTAAGTTTAAGTTTTGGTGAAAAATAACTTACATGTGTTTCAAACCACATATGAAAAGTTACTTGTAAAACAAAGGACAGAGCCCTGTTTTCATATTTTCCTAAAGAATTGTTATAGCCATTTCCATTTACTCTTCAAAATGTGTTTATTATTAGACTTGTAGCAAATACGTTATATTCAAAAGAAATCCTTTTCTTGTGTATTGCTGACACATATTTGGAGCTTCTTAGCTCTTGTTCACGAAAACTTTATTCTATTCAGTGGTGTTAGTAAACATGATCATTTACAATGTAATCAGCAAATTCATCTTCTGTTCCTTCTGTTGTTCAACTTACACATCCAATTGCCGTCACTAAAAGTGCATATACATACATATCTACTGGGTTGGAGAAAAACAAAACATAAAATAAAATAAACCAAGAGAAAATACAGAAATAATATATTAGTTTATACAGTCTAATAGTGTTGCTTATTTTTAAAATCATTATGAATTACTATTTCATTTATGTTTATAGTTCAATGTTTATAGTATATTAGCATTTACATACATTTCACGTATTTTAACTCAATGCTGCATTTAGATTTCTAATCAATCAGCAAACACGAATTCCTTGTGTATCAAAGGATATATTATTAGTTTGTTCAATGGGTTCATGTAAATTTGTGCTTCCCTTCATCAATGGATAACTATATTTCTTCTTTCTGCTTTTATATGAAAATTCATGTATTTTCATACTGCTTATGCTGCATACAACTTATGTTTCCAACATATTTAACTTTTTAGTAACTTACCTTGTGCTGTGGTCATCCTAATATCGCTTTCCTGTTAGAATTTAACATTATTTTTAAGTGTATGGTACTTTCTTTTTCATATTCATACACATCAACAGACTGTATTTTCATCTCATTTTTGTACACTATAAAAAGCAAATTATAGCCTTTTATTTGCATGATTTCTCTTAACTGCTCAATCATTGCATATTAAACTTCTTTGAAGTACTAACAATAAACTCTTATAGCTATACTTGCAATAATGTTGGGGGTAATTCCGACCTTACTGATTCCCCCATGTTCAGGTGTGTTTGGATGTGTGTATGTGCGATTCGGTATTTTGAAATGTATATACTCAGTTTAAACATAAGTAAAGGACTGTTGTTATTTATTTGTCCGAGTGTGTTTAGCCATTGTGATTTCAGTAGTATAAATGTGTAGACAAATGCCATCATTCATCACCGATTATACCAGTGGTCTTTCTAATAACGAAATACCTGAAAGACAAAAACCTCAATCTCACCGGAGAAAGTTAAACCTTTCTCTGTATTTCTCTAAAACCATCAGTGATGCAACATTTAGTTAAATTGAGTGGAAACATTCCACTAGAGGAAATGTAGAGAGAAATCAGCTGGGACAATAAAAAACGAATGTGTATGACCTCTACAGGTATCCCTAAGAAGGTTGAAGAGCAAATAATGGTCTATTGGGAAAATGCATTTTGGAAACATGGGAAAGGGAAATGAGTGCAATGACATCATTGTCTTGTCTTCATTTCTGGCCTTTGTACAACTGCTATGGACTAGGCATATGCCATAGACAATATTTTCCACCCATACTGCAGCCTTGAGTGACTTCTGTGACTTGCATATGTAACATAGAAGTCAAACATATTTTTTTTGACCATTCACATCATACAGATCTCTGTTGTGTTCAATATATGGAGTTCACAGCGTGGACTCTATTTGCTAAAAGTGAATTCCCCACCTGCTGGAGAGGCAGTCCATGGACAAACCATCTCTGGCCATTTTAAACCTGCTGTGGAGTGCGAAAAATCCCATGAGCAAGTTTTTACAACAATACTATGGCCTTGTCTGACTATGTATGACTTCCAGATGCAAACAGAAATCTGTGATTTAGAAGAAAAAAACATAATGTCAAGGACACTATGAATTTCCTTGCTTGGACCCCATTTAGTATTGAGATTGGAATACACTTGCAAAGCAGACCACAATAGAAACAATCAACGTGTATACAAACCATGGAGCCTGGTTAGCACAGAGGGAAGTTTCATTGATCCGTAAAGAGAATTGTTGCATTTCAATGAAGAGCCTCATTTAGACAAAGAAAAGGCAGTACTTACATCAGATTCTTTGATGGTTAGTAGACATTTTGAAATGGTAAGCCCAGTGAAGAGGAGAAACACATGCAGATATTTGACAGAGACTGTGATAAAAAGCTTCACTGAGCAGGTGGAAAGAAAACATCATAATGAAACGCAGACAGAATGATGACACAGCCTAAATAGAGACCTAGGGTTTGAAGCCGCATGGGAGCAAGGTTGCAGCTCAGTGTAGAACCAGTATGAAGAAAGAAGGGAAATACATACAGGTATGAAGCAGTGCATGCAGAGCATAATGAGGCACACAGTAAGAGTGTCGGAAAGCATGGCCAGATGGATCACAATCTGGGATCTAGATCGACTGAGACAACATATAAATTGCACATATCAAGAACATAGACCTGAGGGATGATCGTAAAAGGCAAAGAGCAATCAGCACAGTGTGAGAGAAGGGTTCTAGTAAACTGGGAACTATATCCCTGGAAGATGACGCCAGGCTAGGTGCTACATCTCTGGATGCTGGACCAGAGTGAGCTCTGCAATATATACCTGGAGGGATGAAAAACCACTGTGAGATGGTAGCTACATGCTTGGAGACAATGGTGATCAGGGACTATATCCCTCAATATCATAGACACCAGAGTGATCAGGACACTAATATTCCTGGAAGAACCAATAAGGAAGTGCATGAGAAGTTGAATAATAATTAACTGGATACTATGGGCCTCATTACGACCCAGGCGGTAAGTTACCGCCTGGGCCGTGACTTTACTACCATGGCGTAAACTACGTTTACGCCATGGTGGTTGGCGGACTTACCGCCCCATTCCGACCTTGGCGGGGCGGTAAGTCCCCAATCCCCATTTACCCTTCCCCATTCCCATTTTTGCCCCATAGGGCATAATGGGAGTGGGGAAGGCGTTAATTACGCCACCGTAAATTACGGTGGCGTAATTAACTCCATGGTCCCTTAGCGCCATGGATTTTAACACCTGCTAAAAGCAGGTGTTAAAAGTGCCATGGCGCTAAGGGACCTCGTACTCAGGCGGTAAGGGTCGGCGCTGTTAACGCTGCCGTTAACCCCTTACCGCCTGAGTCGTAATGAGGCCCTATGTCTTGAACTGATCATTCAAAAAAAAAAAAAACATGTCTCCCGGTACTCATTACACCTCTGTCTATATTTTAATTTAGTGTAGTATGAATGCAGTATGCACACAGTGTTTAAAAATATCAACTTTAATACTTAAATATACAGTTACAATTTGTATCAGCTTCCGTGTTAATCTTAAAACAGTGTTGCAATTGTTATATAACATTTGAATATACAGTAATTTATCATTTTGGGCATTTTTGTTTATTATACAGAGCCACCCAAAAAATCTAACCATATCACCACCTACCGCTCCCTGCAAGTGTGATGTGCAAAGGTGTATCTCCAATACAATATACCTGGTGAGTTGTTAGACTGGAGTGCTTGTGTTTTCTATAAGGTAAATCCAAACTGAAGGTGTCTGTAGGCAGTTTCCTTTTGCCAATTGCCTATCTTTGCAGTTCCATACATTAATCATGTGCGTGTTTATCAAAAGAAAGTGCCTATTTGATTGATCTATGGATCATATTTAGAGGTCTAACTATGTGTGGAGGAAACACAGTTATCCAGTCCTGGTGTAATCAGTAAGTTATCCCTTTGAAAATATGATTTGCTTTCTGCATAAATTTCTTTAGCCAAAGATATGAGCTATAAAATCAAGATTCTTCATAAAGCTGTGTTTCTCTGTCTTATTAGTTGCAAAGATCCATTAGCAGGGGTCCCAAGCTTAGTTTTTATAAAACGTTCTTTTTGTTCTAATACTGTCATCTCCACTGGAATATGAAACTAGTCATCACAATAACACATGGAGTTGGACAGGGTATGCTTGTTCGCTCTATGTTGTATGGTGGTGACACATGTATTCAGCAAAAATGTGGGTTCTTAGTACACCCACCAGTCACATGTATACCCCACTAAATGACTGTCTTCATTTTTCTACCTTCAAATATTAACCAAAGTATTTAAGATCTTTCATATTCTATGATTGTCAGTAGACCATTTGTGGATCGATGTGAAGGTTGCAATTAAACCAAAAGGTTTTTGCTATTAATCCAAGCCCGGTGTGACAGAAGAGCAGTGTCTGCAATCAGGAGGGAACTGTCTGACATGCTCCATACCTGATTTGGGAGTTGCCACTCCTTAAAGGAAAGGAAGTTCCCCGGTAGCAGCACAGCCCAGTGTGGCAGAAGACTGGTGTCTGCAACCGCAATGGAGCTGTCTGACATGCTGCATGCCTGACTCGGGAGTTGCCACTCTTTAAAAGGAAGGAAGTTTGCCTAGTGTAGTAAAATAAGGGTGTCTGCAAACACGAGGGAGCTGTCTCACATGCAGCATGGCTGATTTGGGTGTTGCACTGCTTGAAAGGATGGAAGTTCCCCAGTAGCTGCAAAGCCCAGTGTGGCAAAGGGTGGTGTCTGCAACTGTGAGGTGTCTGCAAGCCGGGGGGGCCACTAGTCCTTTGCATTCCATCGCTCTTTGAAGAAACCGGAAAGTGTTTATTAAGTAGTGGTTGTGGACACAGACAGCAACTGCAATAGTCAACAAGGTTGGTGGCCTTTGGGAGCGTGTCTGCTCGCTCATACCCTGGAGTAACTGCAAAGAGTTTCAGTTAACCTTGTCCTTTATTTGGCTGTCGGATTAGCTCCTGTTACCAGGCAATGATTTTCCTGCATCTCCATGTTATTGCTATATGTTTGCCTTGCTGTAACAGCAAGGTACTGCTTACACCGGAATAGTGTTGTTAACCTGAAACCTAACCTCTTAAATTGCAAACTTTTAATTCACAAACATCCATGTTTTTTTGACTCTGTTTGATAAGGAGTGCTTAGCGAGTACTTAGAAACTATTGTGCATGGGGAGCAGGGGGGAGGAGTCAGACTTTGGATGCCTCTTAAGTCAATCGGATGTTCCCTGTTCCCAGGCAATTGCAGTACTTCTGGCATTACAGACTTGTAATCCAGTTTCACACGGCCACAAGGCCACTTTTGACTTTGGTTAATTGTACACTGTGATTTGAGAACTGCTAGAATTTTAATATCTGTTGTTGCTGTTAATAGCTTGTTTATAGGCAGATATCTGTTAAGCCTCAAAAACTTTCTTTGTTAGGCAGAGTGGTTATCATGTCCAAAAAGAAAGCTATTGTATCCCTGCCCCCGGGAGTAGGCCATAGGAAACATTACCAAATATTCCAGCCAATCAAGGACGTGAATAATCTGATCACAGCGATCAGAAGATTATTGGATGATGTTGATCACCCGGATGGTAGTAAAACTAAAAATGAGGTTGCTCCTTTTGAAATTGAGAATAAATCAGGTCAGCAGGGAAAAGTTATGTGCTACCTGATAACTCAAGTGGGACAGCAGGGAATATTACAAATACAACTAATATCACAAATACTCCCATTGAAGTACACAATTCATGTGGATCCAAGGGTTTAGCTGACAAGACAGCCCCAGTAGCGAATGTGGCTATAAAAAAAGTAAGTGGTGGTGAGAGTGAGAATCAACTTGGTATTGTGGAAGATTTTCTAGTTGACACCCTCGTACCACTATCCAATAGATCCTCCTCTCTGGCCCAGGTAGACTTGCCAGTTAAAGAGTTGAAAAAAGGGTTAAACCCTTACAGAAAAAGAAAAAAAGGTAAATAAAGCTAATTAAATGCCCAATTCCAAGTCTCATAAGCCACTGAGCATATCTAAGTGAGGAGTGACCGGTGGCAATGCTCATCCTGCTTCTGTTTCAGATTCTAGTGTGTTTACAGTACCTATTGCTTGTAATCCATCTTTAATGCCAGTAGCACCCTCCCAGGGAATTAATATTGAGCTGTTTCTCAATGAAATGAAGACTCTTGTAGTAAATAAGATTGGGAATTGTTTGTCAGATTTAATTGGCAAAGTCAAAATGCTTAAAGAGCGTATTGCAGCTACAGTTATTAAGATTAGAGCAGTATTACCCCACAACCAAGGCTGGAAGGAAGTGTGCCTGTATTAGGGTAAAATAGCACATTTTTACTAGTGCAGGCTCTAAGTGTGAAGTGGACAGGGTCCCCTTAGGAGACAGTGGCTCAAATATGGGAGACATGAATAATGGGGTTTAGAGCAGGTGAAAGGACATTATGATAACTAGTGAGGCTATTTTTTCCAGTGTACATGCAGGGCCAACCCACAATTCTATTCCAACATTGATTCGAGGTGGCCCTTTACTTAAGCATCGGTTTCAGCCAAGAGTGGCCAACCCCAGGTCTTTGACAAAGGGAAATCCATGTTTGGAAATGAGATTGGGCATAGTATCAGGATTCACTGAGAAATAAATGTGCTTATTGGATACTTAGTGAGAAGTGCTGTCTCTTAAGGTTTGGGTCTAGTTGACCTAAACAATTCACCTAATCACATTTGATCAAATTTATTTGACCTTTTTTTCAGTCTATAATGCGGGGGGTGACCCACGCAACCTCCCTCCACTTCCTCTCAACCGAATCTATTCCCTTACCCACCATATATATATATATATATATATACGTATATATATATATATATATATGTATATATATATATATATATACAAATTAACTTTGATCGAGAAGAAGGTTAAAAAAATGATATCAAATGTTTTAGGTCAAATGTTTTTAGCTCAATTATGCTTATACCGTATCTTACTAATCAGAGAAGATATTGTGAATTGCAGATGGGAGAAAATAATTAACAGAAGTTATGATTGTATTCATGTGTTTTTTAGTTCATGGAATAATAATTAGATATTATCCCCACATCGGTCTTACAGTGGGAGGTGTCCTGGACTGGGGGCAGGGCTGTTGGGTCAGCACATCAGCCAGGAAGCCATGGGTGGAATCAAAAAAGTTATGGGCCCTTTTGAAGTTACTAGCCCGGGCATCAAAGGGGTTATGCCCGGGAGGGATCTGGATGTAGCATAGTGTAGGCACAAGGTTAATCTCGTAGAATAACATGGGAATTGCAAGACAGTTTGATGACCCTGGATGGCTGGAACTTATTAGGGATTTTCATTTAATCATTTTACAGGAAACCTGGTCTTGTAGGGTAGTCGTTTGCAACGGTATCAGTCTTTTTAATACCTGCAAATGAAAGTCCCAGGGGAAAGCCAAGTGGAGGCCTTCTGATTTGGGTTAATATTAATTTAAATTGGAAGATTGAATCTCAACCCTCTGGTTCACCTGACCTTCTATATTTAGTGGTGCGCACTAGTGGAGGCGCTTGTATCCTGTTGTTTAATATTTATAATCATCCCTCCATGCCCGATGGATTGTTTCTGATTGACAGTATCTAGAATTTGGTTGGTTCTTTGAGCTTCTAGGATGCAGAGAAGTTACATATAATCCTAACAGGGGCTTTTAACCTCCAATTAGAATATATCAGTGAGGTGTAGGATGCATGGGAGGAACAGGATATTGCATGGGATATTCCACATGTGATATGATATGGTATGATAAGATATTTTATTTGTATCACGCTCATACACAAGTGTTTCAGAGCGCAACAAGGCAAGTAAGGGGAACAGGGGAGACCACAACAACTATCTTACTAGGCCCAGTGACATTGAGATCACGCAAGTGCATAAGAAAGGGAAATGGGAAAAGTGCATGGAAGGGGGAGAGTGGAGAGTGCAGAGCAGAGGAGACACAGATTAATAAAAAAAATAAAAAAAATAAATAGATAATAGAGGCAATAAACAGTGGTAGTGCAGCCAGCAAGTGGCAAGTGTTTTGTTTATGGCAGCAGACTGGGTAAGTCTGATAAGTGTAGAAAACCCAAGGCAGGTGGCAGGTAAACCCAAGAGGGTTCACAGACAGGCAATTGATACAACACACATGCTGTTTGATTTGCATTTGAGACCTTACAATGGTTCTTTTCCTAGGGATAAGCCAGTCCAATATATATATATATATGTGGGTACAAATGGCCCTTCAGTTATAGTTTACATTATAATTATGGCACAGGATTGGAACAAGGTAGATGTCTTTGGAGTATTAAACTCTAATGCTAGTGATCATCTACTGCTCTCTATTAATATTAAATTGGAAAGAAATTGCCATATAAAGGTAGATGACACTTTTAGGGGAGGGGATAGAGTGATCTTGGGGCATGCCTGCAAAGTTATTAGATGACCAAAATGTATTCAGTGTGAAAGAAAGCTGATAATCTATGATGCAATCCTATACAATTTGGATGCTATTTGTAGCAGAGAAACTGCTAATGGTAATATCCTTGGGAAATTTTAAAAAACTCACTGCAAATCTTTGGCCAAATTTTACCTGTGAAGCTCGTGAAGCAAAAAAAAAGAGGATTAAAAAGGGTTAGGTGGTATATGCAGTTATTTGATTGCCATAAAGCTGAAATTGCAGTAGATAAGGTACAATTTCGTAAGTGTAAATCGTACTATAAAAAGGAGATCTCAGAGAAAAAGATTGTTTATGTTAGGACAGTGTGGAGTGATGTGATGCAGGCTTTTGAAAATGGTGATTCCATAGATTTATGGAAGAGAATTTCGGGGGTGGAAACAAATGGGGATGCTACTTTTTACTGTTGTATTCCTGCTGAAGCTTGGCAGGAACATTTTTCGAGCTTATATGGCAGCACTATAGGTTATGCAAATATCGCCCCCTTAGCAGAAAACAATGCTATAGGGGAGCCTTTAGACAAAGGCAGATTTGAACTGACAGTGTTGGAGGTCAGTAATGCTATTTGTACCCAGAAGAGTAGCAAAGCACCAGGCCCAGATGAAATCTCTATTGATTTTTATAAAGATAAAATTTGTGTATGGGGCCCAATTTTATGTAAACTGCTTAATGCTGTTTTTAAGTTAAATTCTATACCCAACTCCTGGAACTCTGCTTTATATACAAGAAAGGGGGCAGAGATTTATAGGAACATCTCGTTATTAGAGGGTGTTGACAAAATCTTTGCTAAAGCAGCTTTGCTACATTTACAATCATGGGCAGAGGAAAACAATATTATAAGCTACCTCCATGCTGGTTTTCAGAAAATAAAAGTACAATAGAACAAAATGTTTGATTAATATTGTTGATTCAAAAATATACGGTTTAAAAAGGAATGAAATGATATGCAATTTTTGTAGACTGTAAAAACCGCCCTTAATTGGGAAATGTTATGACAAGTCTTAAAAAATAGAAATGCACCCTCCCATTTAATTTTTCATAATTCAGGCGCTTTATAGTTGTAATGATGTTGTAGTGAGATATGGTCTGGTGGGTTAAGCTACTAAAGCCCTTAGAGTATTGAAGGTGGTGAGGCAAGTTTGTTTCCTTGCTCCCTTGTCTGTATTTACATGGGAAGAGATCATCATGTCCCTGATACAGAAGTGTTCGGATTTTCCCAGACTGAGGGTGGACAAGTACCATGCACTCCAGTATGCAGATGATGCAGTGTTACCAGCAACTACCCCTTGGGGCCTGAGATCAAACTTGAATATTTTTCTGAGAAAATGTGATGAGCTTAATCTCAGACTACATCTAGACAAAACTAAGATCTTGGTTTTCAGGCCTCAGTATTCTAAATACCATTAGCTTGATATTACTGTGTAAGGGGAAAATCTGGTAGAGGTCCGGTTCTTTGACGATCTTGGAATTAGATTCCATGAGAACCAACTTTGGACAGCTCATTTAGACAAGGTTTGTACTACCATGGGGAAATATGATGGTGCACATAGAATCTTCCATGCTAGCCAGGGTAGGTGGGTAGTCACCCTTGCATTAAAACTGTATAGAAAACATTCCAGCAATCCTTTACAGCACTGAATTGTGGGATAATGTACATTCCAAACCACTGGATGGAGTGGAAAAAAACATTTGAAGGAACTCATCCAGATACCCTGAGGTTCCCTGAATGCATTGCTGCACTTGGAGAGGGACGTCTACCAGATTGGAGACCATGTGGGTTTAAACCTTCTGTTCCATTGGATAAGGCTATGGAGCACTGAAGAACTTGAGAAACATCGGATTCCCTGACACATGTTCTGAATTCAGAAGGAGGCAAAAGCAACCCGTGGCTTGTTCATGTGAAAAAGTTAGTATATAACCTCAATGAATCAGTGCTATGGGCGGACCAATACTCCAATTGTTAGGAACGATATATTTAGGCTAAAAGACAAAGCTTTTGTCCAAACTAGGAGTACATTAGTGGAAGCTGCAGGTATGTCAACATTGGGTCCCAATTTTCTAGCATGAAAGTCATAATTTGGCCTAGAAGATTATTTTGATTTTCGGAGTCCATCATATGTGCATGCCGTGTTTGCCAATTTTAGGATGAAGACATTAAAATTTGCTGCTTTTCACCAACACCTATAATAACTGAAGGGATGGCACCTGCCCTTTATGTAATTTGGGAGATATAACCATTGTGAACGTAATTTCTTTGTGTTATATATTGAAATGGGTGAGAGGATGGTTTCTGAGACTTTTATTACAAAGGAAGGGCGGTGATTCAGATGTGGATGCTCTAAAATTTTGTAAAAGCAGTACAAGCCCCAGTTCTGTGATATGTAGTGCAAATTATATCTATTGGGCATAGTTATGTAGATGGAAGCATTGCTCTGAAACTGGAGTTGATGTTTTAATTATTTTTGTAAAGCCATCATCCAATATGGAAACACTTTGTATGTCTCTGCTTTGTATGTGGAGCTGCGAGTTTCCTCTCCTCACATTTATGATGCTGTATTTTGGTTTATTTGTTATTATTTTAAACCAATTCTTAAAGTGTATTCACTCTGTAACTTACTTTCTGAATTATGTCAAAATTGTTCTGCCACTATTAGATATCTTAAATTATCAATTGAATTTAAACATCACTGCCCCTTCAGGAAAGTACTGCACGAAATGCACTTTACATTTGTTGACAGGTTTTAAATGTTAATTCAGTTAGTAACTATTATATATTTAAATGTTATGTTATGTTTGTCTCTTCTTATTGTTAAAGAATTTGTATGATTTTATGGTTGTATGCCAAAAATAAAGCGTTTTTGATTGAGTAATTAATCAATTTGAAAAGTGTACCCTCCTCTGTATTGCTTGGTATAGGCTCATGTTTGGATTTGTGGAAACAACAATTGTCTGATGAAGTGCAGTGTCAAAAACAGTTTGTAGAGGAAAATGTTATAGTATGCATACATTGGCTTCTCAATACCTCTGATTTGAGTACAAGCCAACTATTTAAGCTCAGCTGCCCAAAGATATGGTTTAGCTTTTGGAACCTATAGTCCTCCATGAAAACTGCCCTTTGCTCTTTACTTGACTTTACTTATCTTTACTTTACTTCTCCATCCTGCCATTTGAGCGCTGTCTGCCACAAAGTCAATATTTAAAAGCATTTAGATGGAATTGGTAGAGGAAGAATACTGTACAAGTAAATGTTTTCTTGATCTGCATATCCTTTTCAATAGCTTTCCACATGTTGATGACATTTGTTTTTGCCATGAACAACACAGAACTTGGAGCTTAATTTCTAGTTAGGCTAGTGAATGGTCAAATCGTATTTTACAATAAGGCTGTCTGTTCTAGGTCAAAACCAATTTCCATTAATGACAGGACCCCAGACATCGCCACGCTGTCTTTGTAGCCTGATTTTTCATCAACATGTTTTATGATTTATAGAATTCTGTGAAGGTTAGTGTTAGTGTCAGGATTTACATTGGTAAAGTGGTTGTTTGTCATAGAGAGTAGTAATTTACTTCAAGAGTGAAACATAGGAACATAGGTATTCCAGAGAAGATTAGTCCTCTGAAACCTGACAGGTGAGTGGTTGCATTGTGATACTAAAAGGCAGCAGTGAAAGGAGGCACCACTGTTTTGTACTAATTTGATTTATTCACCTATGCACCTTCATACAGTTCACACATTTTATGTAACAAATTCTGTTAGAGCAGGGAATTTTTGTTGGATATATTCCCCTTTTAAAGTACTTTACCTCATCAAATGAAAGCAGAGCTGAATGTTCGTGCATATTATACGGTTGCATGGTCTGTCAATTACCTTTTCTAAACCCACATGTTCTGTGTGTATAACCCCTTTGCCTGTGTCTCTAGGCTCAGCCATCAGTAACATTTGTCAAAATCTTCAGATGACGACCTAGCAGGGAGATCAAGACATAATGATTACAACCTGAGTCTGTCTTTCTAAGAGTAACAGTGAATGTTCCTGGAGCTGGCATTATAGCTCAGTGGCAACACTTTTATCTTGTAAGCAAGAAAACGCAGACCATGAAAGGTTTGAAAACCGGTCCCATGCATAAGGGCCAGACTCCCCCATGAAGCATGAAATAAAAGCTCAATTTAGTTATTTTTCTGGCATTTTGGTATCTCAGACGTTCCTCTGCTCATAGCACATATTGTATATTTTCATCAAGTGTAGAATCAGATTGCATTGAAATTGTACATAAGATTGAGCTACCTTCCTATGTGATGAGGAAATGTGCCATTCTTCAATGATGCATTTGTGATTGTCATTAACACTTCAGTAATTGGGGCCCCGACATCCAGAGCACGGGCCAGTCTCAATTGGGGAATTGAACCACTTTGAAAAAATGTTCAAGATCTTCAGCGAACTGACATGAGGGCAGTGGGCACTGAATGATCTGAAAATATGTTTATCTCTTTTTTTATTGTCATTCATTTTACTCCTGGTCATCTTAATCCTTGCAATCCATCATTCTAAGCATTATTGTTGTTTTAGGTTCCATGATAACCGGATTGCCTATTGCCTAGTGCAGAAAGAGAGGATTTAATTCAGGTCATACTTTAACTTATGTAGATGAGAAAGAATATCCTGACTAGGATTTTGTCTAAATTGCCACTAAAAATCCTTAATAGATGCCGCTATGGTTTTTAGATCTTCCATTTCAAGATATTTCTATACAGAACCCTGCTCTCATAAAAACTATTTTAGGTTCTTCTCAGAATGTCTTTGACCTAAATTTACGGTATCACTGGCAGCCATCTAAACGTCAGAGGTTTGTATCAGTTTCTACATGTCTACAACTATTTGGGATATGATTGCGCTGTTTTTCCTGATTGTTGAAGGTCTCAACAGTCCCCTCAGTGGCATAGATACCAGGACATATCCGTGGTCTAATATTTCACCTGCCAGATTACAACATTCTAACATGACTTGCAAATAGGTTTCCCAAATTAAGATGCTATTGTCATGGAAGAAGGACAAATATTCAATACTCTGATACACTGCAATCTTGCTATGCATTCATCTTATGGCTGTAGGATTATTTTTTTTACTTGATTTTTAATTGGATTAGTATTGCTGTTGTATGAAAGGTTTGAAACAAACTATACCACAGTAACATAAATAAATAAATATTGAGTGGCTGGAACATTTAGAAGCTAGTTTCAGGAGAATTAGTCTCTGATCATGTAGTAAGACTCAGTCTTCAATTATTCAATGAAATACCTGTAACTGCATGAAAACCAGGGTCTAACATATATATATATATATATATATATACATATATGTATATATATATATATATATATATATATATATTTATATATATATATATATATATATATATATATATATATATATATATATATATATGTTAATTTAGACTTAGAAATACATTTTGGAAACATTAGGTCTACCGTTAAAAACAATAGTAGTACATTACAAAACCTTCGATGCAATATTATGTCAAAACCCAATGACAATTCCATTTACCAAAATGTGCTTTTATGAAAACGTTTAAAAATGACATTTTTGTTAAAAATTTCAAAATACAGCGAATATTCTCTTTAATAAATCTTTGATTTTACATTGCATTTTTATCATATATTTAATATTTGGAAACCTTTGCAAATCTATGGCACACTTATAATGTCCTGCACAAGTTAACATTGTGTGTACAATATTTGCAACGTGTAAACCTCTGTAAACGAGTGTGTAGATTGACAAAAAGCAGCGGGTACAGAATGAGAGAGGCAGAGTGACCATCAAAATATGCAACAACTCCCAACAGGCACGTGTTGCAATAAGCCAGCACCATTTAAAACATGCCTAATTTAGACAAACCCCAACTTTACTGAGTAAACAGAAATGTGCTGTGTTATGTTAGAACTTGTGGTCTAGAAGTATCTGCAACCTGTTGTTTTCTAAAACAAATATGTGTTATTTTCGACACTTTAATGCCCAGAGTGCATTTAGTGGATGAGATTTCTTATTTGTATTTGTATTTGTATATAATTAGGAATGCTAACACTACAAATGGAAATCATAATATATTAATTTCAGATGTTACAAGTATTCTGAGCACTTTTATGCTTAAGGATTTTACACACAACTGATTTCAGTATCCGGTTTCAGAAATATCCTGAGGGCTAAAGAGAGTTTGTGTGTTTGTGTGTGAAGGCTATGTGGATTCATGGCTAGCCTGCCTGTCTCCACTTCAGATTTCAGAAGTGAGGTAACAGGCAGAACGCTGCTCTCCCTTGATTCTCTGAGAGGAAAGGTAGCACCTCCCCTCAAACCCAGCAGCTCTAACCAGGAGTTCTAAGCAGGAGATTTCCTGGGAACCACACTTCAAAGATGCACGTATAACATATATCATCATACAAATCATACAGATCATTGGGCAAGATGGTGACGATGAAACAAAGAAACCTGAATTCAAATCACTGCTTCCTGCCTTGACGACAGTGTGTGATCCTGGGTTATGCATGTCATCCTTGCATGTGCCAGTTCTCTTTTCTGACACATTTGGACTATTTGATATAGGATTTAATACCAGAATTAAGAGCCTTACCGTGAATATGTTTATAAGACATGCTCTACCGCCACAAACTATCTGTTGAGCATCCCTAGGATGTGGGGAGATACCACTTGTTAGAACTAGAATTGTATAATGTTTAAAGAGTACTGTAAAAGCTTTAGTAAATTATGTATGGATGTATTAAATTCCAAATATGAATGATGAGATAAGTCCCCACACGGATGGCAACACACGTTCAAGTCCCCACAAAGATGGTACTGTACACGTGAGTACAAATAAGCATTTTTGCAAATATGAAGTTGAATCCTGCATTATGATTTTTTTCTGAACATAGTTCTGCTATTAGCCCATGTCTAAAACATTGGGAAGGGTTAGTGCCCACAAGGCAGGTATCCACACATAGTCCCCCAAGGTAGGTAAAAAATGTATGCGTGTAAGTGTATGTGTGTAGTTGTGTGTATTTGTGTGTGTGTCTGTTGGAGAATCTAGTCAGCACTGATTAAATATATTAATAAGATATAATCAACAAGTAACCTATACTCCCCATACTAATACACACTTTCTATGTTGCCTGATACTCCCAACAACAACTACTATGCAATTTCCACTATTTTTGCATTGGCATCTTATGCATTTTTAAAACTAAGTGATGCTTACCTATCAAACCAGGATTGTGTTGATAACCTTCTTCTCTGATTCCAGTAATCAATATAGTGCTTGAAGATCACATTCCTCTGCATACCACACAACCTATTAACTCACATTTCAGAATGTCTTCATCTTTCCAAGGTGTCACTTTTGTTGTACAATACTTTCAGCATATATAAATGTACAACCTTGTGATGTCTGTACCTAATTTGGAATTATACCTGTTAGCTCTCAAGACTTGAAATCCAACAGCCACAATTATGGCTAATATATACATACTCACTGCAAGATCCTGTTGTACATTTTTTATTTTTTAAATTACCAACTGCCCTGTGTAACAGAGTGCTCTAACAAATACAAAACATCAGACTTGCAAACTCTTGGGAAAACAATAGAACATCTAACTACCCTGTCTAATGTATTGCATGCTGAATTTGGGAGACTATTTTTTTCAGCATGGTTTTTACTAATTTAAAAATGTATTCATATGGGTTAGAGCGAACAATAGGAAATTGGAGGGTGAATGTGCCTCTTCATGAGTATAAACACGTTAGTAATGTTATTGTAGCAACAATTAATAAAATCTTGTACATGAACGTTCATTGCTAGCAGCAGACAGCGGAGTGGCCATATGCCAAGTTAAAACAACACGAAACAAATAGCCAGAGGAAATTCTCTTGGAAAGCAAACTGATAACTCCACGTGTGATACAACAAGCACATTGCTATAAGATGTCCACTAAGAAAAATGTATATAGTTTTTGAAAGGCCAAGACATCATATGGTAATGCAGCACAAAACAAGGTTATCAGTAAAAATTGAGGTATGTGACTCCCTAGGGCAGAAACGCAGGGGTTCCCTGGGGTGCTGCTACAAACAGACATGCCAGACAAACATAACAGTGAAAAGTGAGTATAATGGGCAAGGGCTGGCTGGAATTGTTGGCCAGAGAAGCAGCTCACGAATAGTGGAAGTGAGGGAAGCAGAAATGCAACCGGAGTGTACCTTCTGGTGGTTGTCTGCCAACGGGGGGGAGGATAGCTCAGGGGCAACGAGTTTGCCTTGGAAGCAAGACAACGCAGCGCAAGAAACCACTCCTGGTGTTAAGTACGTTATAAATGAACAATTATAATTATAACAAGATCCATGGAATTGCTGTGATTGACAACATTCCAGATACTGTGCTTAGCTAAACGAGCGTCCAGTGTTTACGAACATGGTAGCTTCCAAGGTAGGAATACCAGTTAAATATGATTACACGAATATAATAGTGGTTAATAAACGGCTGACTATGTTTCAAATGACTAACAACTATATAGAGAATCATAGATTTGTAGCTATTAACTACAGTGATATATTTCACCAAAGGGTTCTAAGTGAACTTTGATACACAATAAGAGTGAAGCTCGAGTTGTTTATGATGTCAGTTGAAACTGCAAAATGCAATATAGCATATAATTGAAACCATCCACAATGTGGTTGTGTACAGACATACCTGCACAACTTTTCATACACGTGTGCCCTCCATACTGACAGCGATGAAAGGAGGTATGAGGGAAATGTAAGCAACATCCATAAATATTACAGCTTCCCCCTCCCTCCATCCCACATCAACCTTACACATTTAAAACGAAGGAGACGGCAGAAAATGCCATTACACCCTGCCATGTCATAGGAGTTTATTATGACTCTCATAATCCTCTGCCATGACATCAGAGTAAGAGGATACAACATGCAGAAAGGGAAATTGTTGCGAATAACGTCCTATCAAAGCCATGCTCAACATAATATTGAAAAGTAATTCGACTGTACCAGAAACTGAATGTACGTTGGATGAACATATCTTCTTTTTTGGGAAATGGAATAAAATAATGCATTATCTAGACGAGAACCAAAGCAGGGCATATTGATGAAATGAACAGTTTAAACTATGGCCTAATGCATTGTCATTTGTGATTTGAACGTTATTCGAAGTTAACTAACTTATTGGCATACTAGTGCCACTGTGTTTACACCTGTCTCAAGGGTGCTTATGGTAATACTTACGGTGGATAGGTTTCCTAAATTTGCTCATGTTATTACCTTTAAGGGCTTATTGTCTCTGTCTGATTGCTTCATGCATTGTGATAGATATATGTTGCCCCCGAAGGTTGCCTTAAAAGAACCCTTTTGGCAAAGGATTTCAGTACATTTTAAGTTTTCGTAAGTAGTTTGGAAATCTTTGGAGACATTAGTATGACAGGTGTTGTGGCATGTGCACTTCGAAAGACGCTAGCCTCAAAAGAAAATGACTGCCTCATGAGCAAACACGTTCAGACTGACATCATGTACACATAAAGGGGTTTATGGAGGATACCAGTGGTCACACACGTGTGTCTGCGGAATAGGGATTCTGCGTCTAAGTCAAGTATAAATGCCCCTGCCAAATGATGTTTGAAATGAGGAACTCATTACCTCATTGAGATTAAAGAATAGTCGCCAAACACTTATGTGTGATACAACAAGCACATTGCTATAAGATTTCTACTAAGAAAAATTTATGGAGTTTTTGAAAGGCCAAGACATCATGTGGTAATGCAGAACAAAACAAGGCTATCAGTAAAAATGGAGGTACGTCACTCCCTAGGGCAGGAATGCTGGGATTCCCTGGGGGTGCTGCTACAAACAGACAGGTCAGACACACATAACAGTGACAAGTGAGTATAATGGGCAAGGGCTGGCTGGAATTGGTGGCCAGAGAAGTAGCCCACGGATAGTGGAAGTGAGGGAAGCAGAAATGCAACTGGGGTGTACCTTGTGGTGTTTGTCTCCCAACAGAGGGGGAAGGATAGCTCAGGGGGAACGAGTTTGTCTTGGAAGCAAGACAATGCAGCGCAAGAAACCACGCCTCGTATTAAGTGCGTTATAAATGAACAACTATATAGAGAATTATAGATTTTTAGCTATTAAATACAGTGATATAGTTCACCAAAGGGTTCTAAGTGAACTTTGATACACAATAAGAGTGAAGCTCGAGTTGTTTATGATGTCAGTTGAAACTGCAAAGTGCAATATAGCATATAATTGAAACCATCCACAATGTGGTTGTGTACAGCCATCCCTGCACAACTTTTCATACACGTGTGCCCTCTACATTGACCAGCATTGCAGCAATAATGAACGGAGGTATGAGGGAAATGTAAGCAACAAGCACAAATATTACAGCTTCCCCACCCTCCATCGCACATCAACCTTACACATTTAAAATGAATGAGCAGGCAGAAAATGCCATAACACCCTGCCATGTCATAGGAGTTTATTATGACTATCATAATCCTCTGCCATGACATCAGAGTAAGAGGATACAACATGCAGAAAGGGAAATTGTTGCGAATCACATCCTATCAAAGCCATGCTCAACATAATATTAAAAAATAATTCGACTGTACCAGAAACTGAATGCACTTTGGATGAATATATCTTCTTTTGTGGAAAATTGAATAAAATAATGCATTATCTAGACGAGAACCAAAGCAGGACATATTGATGAAATGAACATTTTAAACTATGGCCTAATGCATTGTCATTTGTGATTTGAACGTAATGCCAAGTTAACTAACTTATTGGCATACTATTGCCATTGTGGTTGTGGTTACACCTGTCTCAAAGGTGCTTATGGTAATAGTTATGGTGGATAAGTGTACAAAATTGGCTCATGTTATTACATTAAAGGGCTTATTGTCTCTGTCTGATTGCTTCATGCATTGTGATAGATATATGTTGTCCCCAAAGTGTGGGATGTATTGACCCACTTTTGCTCTGCTATGCTGCATCACTCTGTTATGATGATGCCCGAAACAGCGAAATGGCCGCAAAGCATTTGTGCATGCCAAAACCCCTGAAAATCGTGCTTTTCCATGCACAAAAAGATGGTTGCCCAATCTGCCATGCATGCTGTCAGTGGTGTAACAGAGCTCTCACTATTGAAATGTGTCACTGGGCTCCACCACAATTGAAAGTGGAGTGCAGAAGGAAAAAGCAGTGTTTTGCTAAATTAAACTCCAAATCTTGCTTTAAATCACCTTTTCTTTGCTGCTGAAACTTAAGAATTCCGGTACAGAACACCTTCAAATATTCAAAATTCTTGCTGCGTGCTACAATTCACTTATTTTAAGAAATCATTGTGAACTTACAATGTCCTAAAAGGCTAAGGGCATAGAGAGATTTTCACAGCAAAAGTGGCCTGTCTGTGAATCTGTGAAAAAATGTCTGTGCAGCACAGAGCTGCTGTGATGACAGCTGTCAGGGGCCTGCCTGATTAAACTTTATCATGTATAAACTGAAAGTCAAATGTTTGCAATCTAAGAGGCCTGTTACTGATAGTAACTCACATTGTAATTGCTTTGATACCATGGTTAAAAATCTTGAAAGAGAATTCTAGCTGTTTTTTGATAACAAGTTTGTTTTGTGCTAAGGAAAAGGCCACAGTATTTAACAATTAATTTAAACCTGGCTGAAGCTGCAGAACTTGAATAACATGTTTTTCTCACAGAACGAAGGTCTTTCCTCCCAGCAGGAAATCACGCAGAGGTGTTAATTACAGGGTAGGAAAGAACTTGGTCTACAGAGGCAAAAAGGAACAATGACCAGCTGTAGCTCAAAAATTCGAAGTGCGAAGCCAGTCGTAAATGGCCTCTGCAAGGAACAAACATGGGGGATGGCTCCTGGGATTCCAGGGAGAGACCAAGGGGTGTAGCCAAACGACCATGTGTTGCTTAAGAAGGACAAAGAACATATTTTAAAAAGACTGATAACTTACTATTTAAAATTGTGGAAAATATAAAAATAACAGAGTTGTTAATGTAATGTCTGTCAGCACGGGTGAAGAGGCGCCAGAACTATGTGACATGTTCTGGACAGCAATGGCAAGAAATGTGATTTTACGCAAAATGTATTTCCACTAGAATTGTGAAATGTTATACGCTTATTCGTATGTTAAACACGCACACTTGTAGAAATTTGCTTAAACATTGGACATTGTGTCCATAGTGAAAAGGGCAAAATTCTGTGAAAACCGGAGACAGGATCCCACATCCACAGGGCTTTGAGGAACAGCTGCTAAGTAAAACATGTAATCTGTATATGTGATTTTTATAGAGGTTGCACTTGTGGAAATATGTATTTTGCCGAAAGTAGATTTTGTTTTCCAGAGGCTAGGGGTGGATTCTCAGCTTCATAAAATTGCAACATAAAGATGACACTCTGTTTCTCTCCTCCTATCAAGGCAGAGAGTAGACTCTGATCCAATCACCTTTCAAAGGGGCAAGCTTGGCTAAACCAGCACACACAACCCCTTCGTGATGTCATTTTCATAACATAAATAGAGACAGCTCACCACATATAAGGACAGACAGATTCACTCACTATCCTGATGCTGGCAGAGTACCCTGCTGCTGAACTATCCATCTTCCTTGCTCCAGACTCCAGCAACGTATCAAAGCAAAGGCCCACTGCATAGCTGAACCATTTCTCAGCTAGGTCTCAAATTCTAGAACAGAACCCCACAAGCCTAAGGGGAAGCATCATAATAAAGCCGGGCTGTGCTGTTACTGTTTGCCTGCTGAAAATAAATATCCTCAGAGCGCCTTGCTGACCCAGTCCAGTCCTTTGCCATGCTGTGACCAGAGGGCCTTGCTGATCCTGTCCAGTCCTGTGCCGTGCTGTGACCAGAACGCCTTGCTGACCCTGCCCAGTCCGATGTGCCCAGCTGTCTTTCCTAAACCAGATCCAATTCCCTAACCAGAACTGACGGTCCCATTTAAAAACATATCCAGTGAGTATAAATAGGAAGAATTGTGTCACTAGCATATGTACCTTGCATAGTCTTATCCTTATCTTAGACCCATCCTATCTTGTATTCAGAACCTGTATTGTTAGGAGTATCTTTGCATTCTCTGAAATCTCTTTCCAACACATCCTATCTTCCCTCCAGAACTTATATTCTGCAGTGATGATTTACTCATCTGAAGAAGGCGAGTTTCCTTAGCAGGCAGTCACCCTGTTCAAGTGACTGTGTTCCTGTGTGATATTAGTTTTGTTCATAGTCATCCTCTAGTGTAAGAAACCCATTTGTCATTTTAAAAATGCATTCCTGTTTTCCATTCTTGCGCCGATCCAGAAAAAATGACCTCTACTAAAACGTCTGTAACTCCCTCAGTTTTTGTGCTTGTAGCTAACATCCATACCTAACCATCACACCAAAAATTCTGCCGTTATTGCGAATATCGCGAAGTGAAAAGTTTGCAGTGAATTTTCGGTTTGGGAAATTTTTACACGTGGAAAAGAGCTTTTAATTGCTTCTGACTTGAATTTTAAGGTTTCAAATGTTTTCTTGGGATTAAATCATTGATTGTGTTTGTGTGCAACTATCCAAAGCGGCTCCCCTGAGAATTCATAACAATTTCAGCAATTTTGACCATATTTGGCGTTGTTGGCGAGTCCATTCTAAAGATAACTTTAAAAGCCATTCTGACAGCTTGACAGTCAATTCCGTTTTCTCTTGTGTTTGAAAGGGGGAACGTGGGATTGATATTCTATTTGATTCTGCAATTCCGGAATACCTGCTCTCTCCTCCTATCTCTTTATATTGCCTATTGGGGGCTGAAGGGTGTGCAAGGGGAACCTCTAACCACGGTGCTATCAGATCTGAACCCACAGAGAAGTATTATTTTCTATGCTGAATTGTTTTGCTCACTACATACTCCTTGTGTATTAAAGAGATTATTCAGTGTTATCTCACCCCATTGGTGATGTGTACCTATTAAAACATATTGTGATTAATTTTTAAATACATAAATAAATATTTACATTTACAAACCAGCCTGATTCCTGGTTCAGTTTGACTGCAGGGGTGCCAGGAGAAGGGCGTGATATGAGTGGTATATCGTTCAGAATAAATAACCTTTAGACAAAAATAAATAAGGATTTCAGTTGTGCACTGCATACTAGGAGTTGACTCGGATGTGTGCTGGATTGAAATCCCTTACAGAATGTTGCCTTAAAAGATTCCTTTTGGCAAAGGATGTCAGTACATTTTAAGTTTTCGTAAGCAGTTTGGAAATCTTTGGAGACACTAGTATGTCAGGTGTTGTGGCAGGTGCACTTCGAAAGACGCTAGCCTCAAAAGTAAAATTGCTGCCTCATGAGCAAGCACTTTCAGCCTGACATCATGTACACATAGCAGGGCTTATGGAGGATACCAGTGGTCACACAAATGTGTGTCTGCGGAATAGGGTTTCTGTGTCTAAGCCAAGTAAAAATGCCCCTGCCAAATGATGTTTGAAAAGAGGAACTCATTACCTCATTGGGATTAAAGAATAGTCGCTAAATACTTACAGAATCAGTTTATAGTTATTAACTCTATATTAACTTCCACATAAGCATAGCCCAAAATAATTTCAGCAACTGAGCAAATGGAACAGACAATGAAAACAGCAACCAGGGAATGTTTATCATTTCATTGTACCTACGGATATCGTCCTTCCAGCATACCTAGCATCACTCCAACAATTTTCCCCAGTCCCACCAATGATGCTTTGATAGATGCTATCAAAGAGGGACAAACCAAAGCCTTGTCAGCATTAACTCATTCCAGAGAAATGCAAAAGAAACAAGCAGATAAACAATCTACTGCCCCTATTTTGCAAATCGGAGACAAAGTATGGTTAACCTCGATGTTTTCACCTCGCCACTTAGTGCCCTCCAAATAGACTCCCAGATATTTTGGCCCCTTCACCATTCTCTCCATCATCAGTCCAGTAGTCTATCGTATAAGTCTCCCTAAATCTTGGTCTCGAATCCTCCCAGTCTTCCACATCTCGCAATTGAAGCCTCATATCTCAGAACGTTTCAGAGAAACCCCAATACCACACCCCCACCTATTGACACTCAATCAGGTCTAGAATATTTAGTCACAGGAATCTGTGACTCTTGCTACTACAAAAGACTTCAGTATCTTATCGATTGGAAAAGGATATGCTACATGCAATTGCACCTGGGAACCAGCTTCCCAAGTACATGCCCCGGCGTATTCCATCCATCACAACCTTGGAAACCTGGTCCAACTCCCTCACAAGGGGGGCATACTGTCACACTTCTTTATTCATTATGGAATAAGTGGAAACTTCGAATATAGAAATTTCCTCATTCCAAGATGGCCTCTTAGTGATCTGCTATTTCCTATCGCCATCTGCGGTCTAGTCACTCTGAAAATGGCAGCCATCTCATCACCCATATTCAGTTATAGGCTATCTGTGAAAAGCAACCTGTGTGTTGCTACAACTTTGACTGTGATCCTCGCTGCCGCTTTGCTGATTAGTAAGAGCCTCTCTTCTTTCCTTTTTACCATCTCTTCCGTCCCACCTCCCTTGTGACCTATCTTTCTACTTGCTCTAATATTGCTCGTTATTCTCTACTGTGTCGCTCTGCAGCATTCTATGGAGTCTCTGTTTCAATATCTGCTTATTGCCGTTTATTCTCATCACTCTGGACTGCTCCCCAAGCATTTAGTGGATCCCGCGCAAGCCAAATGTGACTTTACCGGCTATACAGCATCAAAACATTGAACACCTTAATGTTCCAGTATTCCTTCACTTTATCGCGTTTGGATTACTAATTCAGAACAGCTGTTGTTCCGGCCTCTGAACTTTGAACAACATAAACTTTCCAGTAATCTTTACCTTCTCACGTTCCAATCAATATTCCTGCTGTGAATATAACAAAGACAAAGGCCCTCATTACGACCCTGGCGTTAAGGGGTTAACGGCACCGTAAAAGGTGTCAGCGCCGTTAAACCCTTAACGCCTGATTACGAGGTCCCTTTGCAGCTCCCGACCTTAATGGCTGGTCTGGACCAGCCGTTAAAGTAGGGACCCGCAAAGGGACTTTCGAGGTAATTACAGTGCCGCAATTTGCGGTACCGTATTTACCACCTTCCCCAGTCCCATTGAGACCTATGGGGCACAAATGGGAATGGGGAAGGGCCAATGGTATATGGGGAATTACCACCCCGCCAACCTTGGAATGGGGTGGTAATTCCCCATTTACCATTGGCGGAATCGGTAAGTTACCGGTGTTAACCATGGCGCTATTAGCGCCATTAGTTAACGCTGGAGTCATAATGCGGGCCAAAGTCTTCCTTCCTTGCTGTACGCAACACATGCATCTCTGTCTCCACACGCTTCTCATGCATCAGTTCACCTATAGGGCAACACGTGCATCATAGTCTACTCACGCTCAACGTGCATCAGTTCTCTTATAGTGCAACACGTGCATCACAGTCTCCACACGCTCCACGTGCATCAGTTCACCTTTAACATAACAAGTACATCATTGTTCTCTTACGCAACATGTGCCTCATACTTCTAATTTCATGATTGGTGAAAGGCGACTTCTGGTAAGAGTGCTATTCTAATACTAAGTCACGCTATTGAACCACTTCCTGTAAACAACTAACTTGCATTCTTGCACTTCCAATGGAGTAAACACAGTCTCATTTAACCTCTACTCTTTTCTTCTCTTACTGTATTGATGCTGTGTGGTCTGACAGAAATCAGAAAACCTACTGCAGCACTTGCAGAAGACTCCTGTTTTCTGCTGATACAACTCCTCATCACGTCTGCATCCCTTCCCAGGATCCTATCCTCTAACTTCACAGTCCCCCTCCACCCCCAGGAGTGTTTCCCTGGCCTTACCTCTGCCCCTGTCTACCATCTCAAGGCCAGGAGTGAGGTCAGGAAGGCTCCCCTTTTAACAGCATCTTCTGGTCAGAAGGTAAGAGTTCTGTGACCCAACTAAATTCCTGAGATGATTGTTAAGTCATAACAGATTGCCTATGTTACTCAAGGGTGGCCTGTGGAGCCTAAGGGCGGTCCTTTTTTTCCAGGCCACACATGGCTGCCTGTTGAATATTAATAGTTGTGCACAACAGACGTTGATGTTGAAATTATGTTCTACAAAATCCTATTAATAAATTATGTTAAATAATCATGTATTTAATTTAAATGACATAAGCTAATACTTCTGTTTGAATGGTATGCATTGTAAACTATGCCTTTATCTGTGAAACAAGCAGGCCAGACAACATGATCATGTTACTGAAGGTATTACAGTTCATTCCACAGTTTACACTTTGCATTAAAACATGTGTATCTCACTGTATAAACGTATCAGTTTTGTATAGTGCAATTACGGGGTGCTTTCACATTTGACAACTGCATTCACACAATTTGTAGTGTAATACACTTAACACAAATAAATTTAGATCATGATGGCGATCAGGGGTTATTATGTTAAAACCAGCAACATGATTCCCTTCAATGTCCCGCTGTGTCCTCCATTTATTTTATTTAAATCCATCCAAGATGGAGCACGCATATTATTTTCTGAGGCAGGTCTCATTTACAAGGTAGTCATCGTTGACACGGTAATAATGAAATTTATAGAATCCAACAAAATAAGCAGCATGGAAACATCCATTCACTGTCATTATATTTTCGAGGTAATGGCTTCTGCATAATCCAATTGTGAAAAAAGGCAACCCGTGTATAGCGTTGATTCATGAATGTATGTTTATATCGAAATAATTTGATAACATATATACACTGCTTATGAGTTTGGAGAATATCGATGGTTAGTCTTTTGTATCTGAATCTTCTGTGCAATATATCTAACCTCTTTTTAGTGGATATAGTATTTTATGGTTGTATATTTTTTTCTTTATGTATCTAACTGTTAATCTGTAAGTGCTGCTAAAGTAATATGTTTATATGTTTTATATTTTTCTATATGTATATTTGTGAAAAGTTCTTTTGGAACTGTAACACAATAAAAAAAATACAAAAAATAACAAATATACACACTATACATGTAATTCATTATTTCAAATCGAAAAACAACATACAGATATCAACATATAATAATATGGCCAGAGATATTAAAGATAAATATATGCATGTAAAATGCAACAATGCATGGCATTCTTACTTCCCTTACGGTCACAGCAGCAGGTAAAAAACAAAAAAAGCGTCCAACATAACCTTTTAGCATCGAATAACATTCGTAATAAAATAGGCCTCAGAACATTTCCTTTAACTGAGAGTTTGAACAATGACAACATATATTTCCATGGTGATATCATACACAAAAACAAATAAATAAACAAGTTCATTTTTGATTCGACAGGGTTCCCATCACAATTACAATACAACTATGAATAGTTACATATATGGGTTTCCAATTAACGTTATTTAATGATATTGATAATTGATGAAGATGAAGGCGAGGGTTTAACTTCCTAGAAGAGCAATTAGAAACCCAGCAACACAGGATGTGAAGCCACTTTTACTGTAAGAGAACTGCATACACGATAACCATGCCTATCTGTGGGTTTATTCTGTTCAGGCAGAAGGCAAATATTGTCCTGGTTGGGACTAAATGCCTAAAGCACTCTCTTGCTTGATTGCTTCATAATACAAGAATTGTTATCACGTAAATTACTCAAATCTGATCAAGAAGATTGGCCTTAACTGTAGTTAGCCACCTACATGGCTTGTCCCATGTTAATCTGTCCTTCAATATACCTTTAGCAATAACAGCTTAAAGCAATTAGTCAAAGGTGTGCATGTACCAATTTGTGCTCTTGCAGCAATAGAATATGAAACACAAGCATTGAAATGCATTTCCTGTGTACACCACTTCTCCTGCCACAATACACGCATGTAAGATGGTGGATAGATCAGTAATGCCTTGTGCGCATACTTATTACAACCCCCAGCGATTATGTATTATTATATGTTTATTGTCCCCCATGGATTGGTGATGCTCTTGCCTTTCAAACAGTAGTAGTCCTGTTATCCAGATTTAAATGTGTATATCCCTACCTGGAGAACATGTACCTTGAAATCTGTCAAGTCATTTGTTCCATAGAGTGCAATATTTCTTCATATATTCTCCTTTTTAGTTTGGGCTATTAGATGGGTGAACCACCTATTCGCCGGCACTACTGCATTAGAGTACAGATTGAGAGAAATTGTATATGAAGAAGAATACAAAGCTTAAAGGTGCTGTTTGGTTATCATATATTGAGCAAAACGTTTGTGCTGCAAACTCTCATCTCAGAACAGGTTATCATGCCATGTTCTTTCTGGAGAGGAGCGCCTGCTACCTTTTTTGAAATATTTGTGAGGAACTTGGGGTTGGTCACCCTGAATTACCTGGGGGCAACCAAACGTGGACTCCCTGCTCGCTGTGCTCAGAGAGGCACAGCTCCACCTCTCTGATGAGGCCCAACAAGGCTGAAACATGTGTATGGGGTTGCTGTTGGTACTTTTGTTCAGAGAGGAATAGCCATAGCATTACAGTGCTGGACTGCCCATGTGGGCGGGACAAAGACTGATATGCAAATGGATATTTCCCATCTGTGAAAGGTACAGTGAGCAAAAAGCGTGTGCTGCAAACTCTCATCTCAGAAAAGGTTATCATGCGATGTTCAGAACAGGTTATCATGCCATGTTCTTTCTGGAGAGGAGTGCATCCTACCTTTTTTGAAATATTTGTAAGGAACTTGGGGTTGGTCAAGCTAAGTTACCTGGGGGTAACCAAATGTGGACTCCCTGCTCACTCTGCTCAGAGAGGCACAGCTTCACCTCACTGATGAGGCCCAACAAGGCTGAAACATGTGTATGGGGTTGCTATTGGTAGTCTTGTTCAGAGAGGAATAGCCATAGCATTTCGGTGCTGGACTGCCCATGTGGGCGGGACAAAGACTGATATGCAAATAGTTATATTTCCCATCTGTGAAAGGTACAGTGAGCAAAAAGCGTGTGCTGCAAACTCTCATCTCAGAACAGGTTATCATTCGATGTTCAGAACAGGTGATCATGCCATGTTCTTTCTGGAGAGGAACGCCTGCTACCTTTTTTGAAATAGCTGTTTGGTTATTGGCCCACCCATTGACTTTTTAATCCCTATGGCAATTTGTGCACATTTCCTGCAACTCCACGCCCCAAAACTCTGCCTCATGGTCAGAGGTGTTGCTATGAGGGGGCTAAGGGGGCTATAGCCCCTGGTCTTTTGTCTGTAGCCCCGGATAGAATCTCGGGAGCTACACCCAAAAGACCAGCTAGCCCCCATTCCTGACATTTCCGACATCAGCGTAGCCCCGGGTCTTTTACAGACTTAGAAACACCCCAGCTCATGGGTACACTTGGAGCTTGCTTTAGTCAAGCCTCACCATCAAACGTTGCACTCAAAGTGCCTGCCAATGTTTTTCAAGCACTCTTCTGAAAGCCAATCACTTAATTGGGGCTGTGAACACTCTACTGGTGCAATATAAATGTCTTAGCAGGTCTGCCTTCAGTTACTCGATTTATAAGCATTTTGCCTGTCTTTCACTTAATTCCTGTTAAAAACAAGCATTGACAAAGCCAACAGTTTTGGTTTATGTATAAGTGTTAGGCATTTGCCTGGCACTTTTATTAGATACCGAGGTAGTCGTGCCATTTTGCACCTTCTTCCATCAATGGGTAGGTAATAACACTACGGCTGTGCCTGGCAAGTGCCTTTCCCTTGCCTGCACAACAGCCTTCACTGATCGCATTGCCAATGCGGGTTTATTGGGTGCTAACACCAGTTGGAGAGAGTAGGGTCAGTCATGGCCAGTCTCTAAAAAGCACAGATATTAAATAATGCACTGCAAGGTGCGGTGCCGGGCATAGTGCTGGGCATAGTGCCCTGGAATATGGCCAGGTACCTGTGCCTTACACTACATCATTCAGTGATGATTAAAAAAAAAAAGTGTCTGCTCCGGTGGATTTGAAACATGAAAATGAAGTGGTACATCCAGTATTGATTAACTTGTGGCGCCCAAAGATAACGTAGTTGGGTCCGTGCCAAGGGGAGCCTGCAAAGTGAAGAGGATTTGTTCTCGGCCGAATATGTGGGAGTGACTGAGTGTAGTGAGCGAGCCTGAACCGTCAAGATCAGTTCAAGAGGTACTCTCCCAAGAAAGTCTTTTAAATAATGGTTAGAACGGGTGCATGCAATGGTTCTATGTGATATTTCCACAAATTGAATACCAAACACAAAAAAGCCCGATTTTGTTCGGTTGACTTTTTGCGACCCTCAAAATGCATAAATGAGACATTACATGACCCCTAACTCAATACCCCCTCACAAATCCAATCCCCCACTCACCCCTATCCTCAGACACTGGAGAGATTTGTTGAGTCCCTCTTTCCTCCCACACTGCCTCCCTTCACCACCAAATGACTTTCTCCCATTGCAGTCCCCACCGCAGACACACTAACGGGTGCACAAACATGCATACACTTGCATGTACCCACTCCCTGCCACCCTCCCCAAACATTACTCACACACGGAGACACACATACATAATACACTCACAAAAACATGTACCTGCATCTCCCATCACTCGTGTGTGTCGCAGGGGCTGACAGTTCGATTTAGAAAGACCATTCCGAGCGATCTCTGAGCAGTCTTTCTAAATCAGTCTTTTCAAAAATCGATTTACTTAAATCAGTTTCTTCAGTTTATATTCAGTTTCATAAGACATGCAACTATCCATTATTTTACTAGCAGTGCATAGGAGCCTATTCGTGATTACTGTACCTCTGATATGCCAGTATAAAAGGTGGGTTTTAGGGCCATCAAATAGTTTCGAGACTAATTAAATTGGTAATAGAGTGTAGGTAAAGGTTAGACTGTATTTTGGGGGGCACTTGGGGACAAACAATTTGTGGGTGGGGTTGAACAGTGAGTGGAGATACTGTAGAACTCACTTGCATGTGAATTGTGGGTGAAGAGGTGGTTCAGCTAACTTGCAATTTGTAGGATTAGGAGAATGGTGGAGGAGAAGGCAGTGCATTGATAACTTAATGTGCACACACTATGTGTAGAGTATGTCAAAGGTACTGAGAACACACTGTACATTAACCACGTGTAGGAGAAGTCCAAAGCACTGAGAACCCAACATGTATTTTAAAGACAGAGGAAAAGGCTAAGCACTGAGAACCCCAATCACACTTGTGATGGTTTGGTATCTCCGTGGTTGTGAAAGCACTGGGTTATTTATTTTTATTACATCAAATGAGTCTGGTACACATATTTTTAAAGGGAGTTCTGCTAATAAAACTACCCATTACTGAATGTGCCAAGCCAAAATTATACTGTACATATGTGCTGAGAAAGTCTCCTTGTGCCCTAAGCACAAGTCCTGCAGTTCCACCGGGCAGCTTGAAAGGTCCTGGGTTAATTCCTGACAGTTCCTGAAGACATAGATTGATTTTTAATCTTCTACACCTATGTTCTATGATTAATACGTGTATGCCTTAGTCAGTGTAGTGTCATTTACATTGTTCAATATAAGCAATACCTGATTAGTGCATTTTGACTACTAAGAGCACACAATGATATGGCTGTAACGATTTGACATCGCACTTGCGTCAGCTCTGTGAGCAGGGTCCAGCAGTGAGATGTCAGATGTGCATTGATGTCTTAGCTGGCTACCTCAAGAGCTGCCATGTGGAACATAGTCCAGGATGCTCCTTTTTGATCCTGCTGCATGAAGGGCTACACCTTGCCCTCAAGTCACAGGATCCGAGTGGATCATTACTTCCTTGGCAGCACTGCCATTACTAATCCACACTCACACCAGGGTGTGGACCACTGGAGTCCCTTTGAAGTTATCAGGCAAGGAAGTGGGACAGTAGCCAGAACGGAGTGTGCAAAGAGTGGTTTCCACAATATTGGGTTCTCCACTACTTCCTGTCCCTCCATTTTGTGCAGGATAAAACACTGGCAAAGGTCACACAAAGAAATGGTTATTATATTTCCTACACAAGTCTTGTTTGGACCTACCACTTGTGAAATGTTGCTTTTTATTAGGAGAGGGGTATCTCCTCATTCTTTGATTAATCGTGTTACTCTATAAGAAGGAGCATTCACCTGGAACTCTGTTGCGGAAACAGTTTATTCCAAATTCCTCTGCTATACAGGTGAAGACAGGCATTTCAAAGGAAGCGGAGAGCTCTGCTCCATAGCCATCCCCAGGGAACAGTGAGGGTGATGCTGTTTTTGGAACAAGGCCCTTTTGCTGGCTGTGCACTGAAACCAGCATCCTGCACCCTGTTTTGGGTTGTATGCATTGATGGTTTTATTAAAGTTCTTATATTTCCATAGACCCCAGTGGAACCATTTTAGTAAAGCTGGTGGGGTTGCTACTGTTATCTGCTCATACCCTTCCTCATCTTGGCCTATGCTAGCAAAAGAGTCAAAGGAGATATACCAGCCAGGCTGTTCCTATTTCACCTTTATGATTGGAATCACTGCTGGTTTAAAAGTAGTGTGGGGCTGAGTAAGCAGTTTATTCACTGCTCATCCCTGTACTCCTGCAGAGCAGTGGTTAATTTGTCATAAAAGGCCAGAGAATCCCACATGCATTTGCAAGGTGTAGGAAAAGCTACTCCCATGGGAAAACTGCAGAATGGGTCAAACCTGCCCAAACCAGTATTGATGTCATGCTGAGATCATTTTGGGAAGTTCAGGCCCTCTTACAAACAGAATTGAGAACAATGTGTATTCTTGCTCATTTCCAAGGTAAACACATTCAGAGCCTTAATGAAATAATGATCTAATTAATGATGATCTGCACGACAACCAATTGTCGACAATGATAGCCCCATTCTGGAATTCGTCTTCACTGTTTTCCAGTCATTCAAACTAACCATGCTCTTACGTCAACTGCAAAATCAGAGCTTCAAATCTGCAAGCAAATTCTTGCTTAGATGCAAATATGAAAGGTTCTGGACATTCCAACAAGGTGTCATGCCCTCTCCATGTAATCATTTCATTACTATTCCATTGTTATGACAACAAGGACAGATTGTTGTATGTTGTTAATGTGTTCTCCTGGAATGTATAAATCGGCTGAATGGGACGGGGTGTTTAGAATGTAACACGGGTGAGTGCTGGGCGAGTGTTCTGAGAGAGTCAATTGCTGCCTTGGAGCTGACAGTGATAGAGTATCTGGTGTGTCTTCACCCTTTTGTCTCCTGTAAATGATCTGCACCTTAAGAAGATGAATAAACTGGCATTTAACCATACATGAGTCTAGTGTGATCTTTGGAAATGGCTACCAGACGTTTGATACAAGGCCATAGAAAGAACCGAGGTACCCAAGAAACATGAAGCTGCACTCAGTGAGGTGGAAGCTTTAAACACCCTTTACCATTCAAACTGGCACATACCATCACAGCCAACAAACTCTAATCAACTCACTCAAGTCTGCCTCTACAAAGAAGGGAAAGAGTGGAAAAGGGAACAGTGAGAAGCTTCTAACCGTGGCTTTGCTAATTGGTCAGAAGATACTTCAAGGTCCCATAGACTTAGGATTTTGCTCTGCGTATCTAAAGACAATACCAACCAATTAATTTAGCTCAGAGCTAATGCTTTGGGTGAAAGTGCAGAAAAAGGCAACGAAGTGGTGAGTTGCTGGTGTTCTGCTAATATGGAGTATGGCCACTGGGCTTGGACTTGTTAAGCTTTGCTTCCAGATGCTCTGAGGGAGGGGCTCCCCTTAGCATATGGTCTGCAGGTTCATCGAGCAGTGTAGGGGCCCAGCCAGACTCCATTTAACCCTTTTCCAGTGCATTCTATAGCCCGTGATATGCCATGCTCTACCTGACATCTGGTTTGTGATGCCATCATGTTTTGACTACTGCCACACAACTGTTGCTGCTCACAGAGGGAAGCATACAGCAGACAGAGCGTAAGTGACCCCTCAGGAAACGGTGCACATCACTTGCAAAGAAAGAGGAATGCAAGCTGTAGGGTGACCAGAACACAAGTACAGTCATGAGCCATGACACATGAGGCAGCTTGCTGCATATTTTCACAGGTACTGCATTCAGTTGCTATTGGCCAGCCATCCTATCCTCGTTACTGGTCCTTAGTTTTTTTTTTCTTGAAGCCTAATGCAGCAGTCTCCTCATTGTCGTTGCTGGATTGCTCCCCTTCCATTCCAAGTGTCCTGGACTAGCAACTCAGGGTACTCATTATGGAATACTGCAGTTGTGGCACATTGTACTAGAAGAAACATTTGCTATACATAACTGTTCCAATCACATTACAGTTACGGACACCATCATGTATTGCATTTGTAACATGGACCAGAAGTCAACTTAAACAGGGATGTGTTGCATGGATGCAGATTAAAGTATGTGTGCATGTCCTGCCTGGCCATCCTGTCTGTTCGACTAATGTCTCCAATCAGTTTTACTCAACAAATGTCTTCCACCCATTTGTTTATTGTTATTAATACCTATAGATTTGTACTGTGTCTCCAATTCTAGACATTGCTTAATGCTGGGCATATGTAGTCTGATGCATTGAGATTGGCTATGTGTCTCAGTGGTAGCGAAAAGCTCTGCAAGCGAAAGTGGCTGCCCCAGTTATTAAATACCATGCGTGTTCTACTACAGGCTTGTCATTTGCTATATGATATTGAATTGGAAGGAAATGCATACGGTTCATCTTTGTGCCCTAGAGACTGCCTAGGTCACATCAATCAATGTTTGCATTCACGAACAGTGTGGTTATTATTTGCCTTAGGAACTGGATTCATTACTTGCTGCAGTTTGCTATGTCTGCTTTTTCTTTGTTCTTTCCTCAGGGGTGGGTTTTGTGTAGTGTTGTTCGTGTTAGTCATTATTGTACATGGTATTTTTAATAACAATATATGTATTTTTAAAGAACCTTGAATGGACATTGCGTTATTTAGTACTGATATACTTCGCTGAACCACCTACCTCCCCTATCTCTTAACTTTGACTATTTCACCTCTATGATTGTGTTGGCTCTTGATTTGTAGAAGTGTGAGGGCTGAGTAGGTGCTTTAGCTTTCACTCAACATTGTACTCCAGCAGGGCCGAAGTCAGTTTGTCACAAAGACATATCCATTTCTCACATTTCAGATATCAATTAGCACACGTGAATGCAATGTTTATTATCTATGCCCAACATGGAAGCATAGACACAGAGCCATTATTTAAATGGGGTTCTGCAGTAATGTTGCTTTCATCTTTCACATTATTTTACACAAAACAAATGGTGCCAATTAGTTCAGCAGGACACTTGAAAAACACTCCTGTCAGCAATCTTTCTGTCACTTATTAATATTGAACATTTCTATGAAACAAATTATATAAATTAAACACCTATATATGTTGTCCTTGCATGCCCTGGCACAACACAATGCACATGAACAGGATTGCATTTGCATTTGCACAGAGGTCCAACACAGGACTAGCTTACATTGAAATCTGCTGGCAACCATGTACATTACTATGCATACAAACATGGAAAGAAAATTAAACCGTGTTTGAATACTTTTTATGGTGGTCCCATTTAGCTCTGCCTTGATTTGCACGCATCAGTCCTGGTGCTAGATAGGAGCACAGGGAAAATACAATCCCATACTCAGTTTCTTGGCTCCCTTACCCTCTCTCTAATCTTCATTCCTGAAGGACAGTCAGAATTACCTATTGTTCAATTATGTTGATGGCCTAAGAGTAGAGGAATTGCCAGTGCTAGCTGAGATTACTGTCCTCACTTCTTACTTTCTGACACAGCAGGGTATCCTGTAGCAAGCCAGACAAAAAGAAGTGCTCAATGCATCCTCACTTCACTGGATGGAGGAGAGATGAAAAAGCATGTACTTTCTAAAGATTTCTGAAAAGCCCAAAGAAATCTAAAGATAGAAAAAATAAATGTTGATAAAAGTATAACAAGACAACAGAAGTAGTAGAAGGGGATCATTTTTCTCTAATGTTTAATTTTGACAAGTCGTCATACGACCTGTTTCCGGTCTTAGTCCCTCCCCTTTCAATCGGCTTTGATATAAACTTAATATAAATTTGATATAAAAATGATGTAAATAAAATGTTTGATTTCAATCGCATATAAAATATATTTTTTATAGGAAGTTTATTTAATTCATACCAGTTTTGATATTATAAGTGAATATACATTTCATATAAAATCTATTTAATGATGGGAGTAGTGGGTGACAGTGTCGCTTGCTTGAGCGCTGGGAGTGAAGTGAGTTCTGAAGATGGGAATGTAAATCTAGGATTTTGCAGAGTGATGCGGTGATGATGTCACAAAGGGGTTCCGCCCGAGCTGATGAGAACAGATATACATTTTATATCACATTGATAAGCCCCTCATAGTTTTTGGAAGCAATTTTGTTGAACCCCAATATTCTTTATATACACTTTATAGATTTAAAGAATCCCAAGAATGTTTCATATACATTTTGATCTAAAGGTACTGACATGACGCTATGATGGCGTAAGGGCAGGGACTTACAACCCGTCAATATGGCCATTGTGGTAGGGAAACACAGGCACGCTTACAGCTTTCCAAGGGCTATTCAGGAAATGATGATTATGAACAACTACATTTATGGCAATGGGAAAACATCCCCTGGAAACCCTGAGGTTATGACGATAGTTATATTTCTGATTGTTTTATGGCATATTATGGAATGGGAGATGCTCAGGATTTAATGGCTGACTATGAACCTGAAGACTTTTGGGACTATGATGATTGTGGTTTTGGAACACCCATCTGCCTCTAATGTGGGCTCTGAAGACATAGGGCCTCATAACGAGTGTGGCGGTAAGGGGTTAACGGCACCGGTAAGGATGCCGGTGCAGTTAACCCTCTACCGCTGCATCCAAGGTCCCTTGGAGCCGCTAAGGGACCAGGGAGCTAATAACGGGCCAGCTATTTGCGGGCCCGTTATTAGCTCCTTCCCCATTCCCATTGAGCCCTGTGGGGGCTCGAATGGGAATGGGGAATGGTTTTCAGAATGGGGACTTACCAGTTCCTCCAAGGTTGGAATGACTTGGTAAATCTCCATTCTGACAACCCGGACCGGACACGGGTTTGCAGGCAGCCATGGCGCTAATAGCGCCATGGCTGCCTCCAAACTCGTAATGACCCCCATAGACTGTGAATCTACTGTTTTGCAGGCAGTGATTGCTCCAGAGACTGACCCTGCCTCCACCCCGGGGACATGATGAAAAACAGGGTTCTGTGTGTGTGGTGAGGAGTGCCTGTACTAGAGACTATTGATAGTTATTGTGTTTGATCTTCAAACCAACTTGAACCCCTGGTGGATCCTTACAATAGCTAATGTAAGGACTGTGTTTCGCTAATGGAGATAGGTAGTGTTAAAGATAATGTTATTATTCATTGTGCTTGCTGTTCAAAGTGAATTGGAAGCCCAGGTAATAACAGTCTGTGTAAAGAATGTTACTTGCTAATGGAGCCCAATACGGACATAGCAACTCTCTCCCACGTTGATATTCAGGCTCTCCAGGGGTTTACAGCCATAGTGGCTGGGGGGCAAGTTAGAAGCAACACTTTTACAGATGATGCTTTGGACATAAAACTAATGATCCCTAGCAGGATACTCCCAAATGTTTGGCAATATCTTACGCTGACAATACGCTACGTAAAATACGTTACATGTTGAGCCCTAAATGGCTAGTAGATTTGCTGTGCATGACGCAGCCTCTAACACAGATACGGATTGGCATAGGGACTGAACAATGCATGTCTAAAACGTTATGGGGTATAGAATCCGGGAAAAACCCCCTTTTGAAAATCAAGCAGTTTAGACACGTGCGTCCAATGGCTGTTAGAAACATCATTGAGAAAACAGTTCCCAAATGGGTGCATATAAAGTGTATCTTATTGAACGACTAATGGAATGTTGACATGTTTGCTTATCGAGGCAGTGGCATGCAATGTATCTGTGCAGTAATTGCATGTAATGGGGAACCAGTAGTAGGACCGAAGGTTCTAGTATTTTAACTCAAATACATTTTGAATAAAAATACATGTTTTAAATGTTAATAAAAATCTGTTAATGAAACATGGTTGTGTCTTTATGTTGAGCGGTTATGGGGTGAACATGTCTGGCTTGAAGCTGTTGAAAATATATTATGTTGAACAAGGTGTTGGTAGTTATGAGGGGTTAACAACCTGTGCCGAAAACTACAAACTGATGGTGAGAAGTTGTCACAGGGAGTGGTCAAGACGTGACTTTCAAGGGAGGAGGCCTACATACTACACAAGCCGGCCCAAAAGCATTTTAAATGGAGAATGACCGTGGTAGCTGACATCGATCAACAATGGCAGGCAGATATGATGGATTTAAGCCAGTTCTGCAAAGACAACAACGGTTTTGGCTATATTGTAGCTACCATCGATGTTCTGTACAAATGTGCCTTTGTTGAGGCTTTAAAGAACAAGACGGGTCACAGTGTCACAATGGTTTTTAGTGCATATTTAACAAAGACCGAGTACAAGCTAAACGACAGACAGACACTGGTAAGGATTTTTTAAATAAGCCCCTACAGAGTCTTCAAAAGCGACACATGGTGTATCACTTAGTAGCACACTCTAAAGTTAAAGTCTCTTTGGTATAACATTTTATACGAACTTGAAAAAATGTCTCTGGTGTTTTATCACGGCTAAAAACAGCCGTAGATATGTGGAGACGTTACCCGCATTTCTAAATCTGTATAACACCATGCATCACAGATCTATTTCTATTAAAACAACCCCTTCTGGTGTAACACCTCAGTATTCTCTGGAGGTCTGGAAAAAACTGTACATCGAAAGACTTTTTAAAAAGACAACACTTACACCCCATAAAAAGGGTGATCATGCGTAGAACTCAAAACACAAGGACATCGTTACAAAGGGATATGAGCAGAACTACAGTGACAAGAACATTGTCATAGATCGAGTGACTTAAAGGGAGGGTCTCTCTCTCTCTCTCTCTCTCTCTCTCTCTCTATCTCTCTCTCTCTATATATATAAATATATACACTAATTGATTATTCGGGCAAGGGTGTTCAAGGTGTTTTTTACACAGAGGAGAACCAGAAAGTCACTAAAGATCAACAACGAGTTTATAGAATCAAAAAAGTCATAAAGAATAAAGGTCATGCGTTACAATGGCAGTGGTGAAGAACTATGGAGACCCCGGGGCCTGCATCTAATATTACATGAACCAGGCTGTTATTGGGAACATTTGTCATTGCAGTGTTCGTGTTTTGTAGAAACCTTTTGACAAAATCACTCTTTCCGCAGAAGAAAGTCCCTGCCAGCACGCACGCAAATGAATGTTGTAGCCTGGTATCCATAATGACAAATACTTGAGCATTAAGAAATCAATTACAGATATCTATGTGTGAAAGCCCCAGTTGAGGTTAAATCACAGCAGGTGGTTACCCTTTTAATTTTCTAGGGGATGGTAAAGCAAACACAGATGTATCTGAACATATATATTTGATGCATAGGTGCCACGTAAAAACCTACACATGAAATGCTTGGGCTTCTCTAGCTTACCTAGAAGCGGCAAATAATAACATGTGACAGTTATTGCATATTTTCTTTGGCAATATGGCATTAAAGACTATATAACTCACACACCCACTGTATATGATACACAAAATAACTTTAGATGTTATAATGAATCATCCAACATATGGCTGCGCCTCCAAGAAAATAGTTCATACTTAAAACTGATGTGCCCACTGTCACACCCTGTAGTGGCGGTTGTTGGGGTCAAAACCACTACCTATAATGCCCATGATTGGTACCTTGATGGATGTGGCACCACCTCAGCTGTATGTCCTCTGATAATGACAAAACAATAACCGCAGATACAGGCTCTTGGCCTTGCAAATAGCATCACCTTCCAAAAGTCACTGCTGCTTGCCTATGTATTTCCACACCGTTGGTTGTGAGGCAACCTTAAAGTGCCCCAAAAGCCATTTTGAAACTGTGGCTGTCCCCTATCATCGGGTCTTGCTGGCCCCAGAGGCAGATGGGGCAGGCAAGGTTGTGTTAGATGAATCATTTGCCATAGATCCATGGGCTGTCGGTTGTCGGTTGACATAATTCACATCCAGAGAGCACCTACAGCCTCCTTCCCTGGATACGCCCTTGCGATTACAAAACAAATGGGGGCCATCACCCCTGCTATACCTTGTATTTGCATATAGCGATGGTGTTGTCTCAAGACATTCCCACAACACTGGTTGCCATGGCCCACGGAAGTAGCCCAATAGCCATTCTCCATTGGCGGCTGCCACCCCAGAACCTTGTGCTTGAAGTCCCCTGAAAAACAGCCAAAGGCACATTCCACAAAACCTTGCTGCTCACATCCATCCTCGATGATTGTGAGGGAACTGTAGCCATACTCATGGGCTGCCCTAGTTCCATGCCGTCGGTGTATGTTGATTGGGATGGTCCACAATCCAAATCCATGGTTAACCCTAGATCCAGAATCTGCACGCTGCAACATCCACTTATTGGAAGACATGCTAGTTCTAAATAGAAATGCTATGGAATCAGAATAGGGCATCTTTTATACAGAAGCAGCCTTACATCAATACATGACATATCACCAAACATCTCAAGCCCAGTGTAACACCTCAGTGCATGTCCCCTCAAAAGAAACTGTCATGACTGTACAAAATAAATCTCGGCTATGCCACTTCATCAAAGGTGAGATCTTTGGCAAATTTTTAGGCCCACAGCACACTTGTTTTTTTAAAGTACACAATGCATTTTTCACATGTAAAGATGTGGGGCTACAACTCTGTGCTTCGCTTGCAGCTAGAGAATGGACACATTTTCTTTTACGTTGTGCCACTCTGCATGTATAATAATGTACATGGTAGCCCCTACTTGGAAGTAGAAAACAAATCCAGCACAATCTAAAACATGCAGTGGTACAGCCATTGGGACTTGAAAGAAGCTACATTTCACTCGTCCCCAAACATCTGGCACTTGCAACCCTGAACAAATCTATCATTCCAGCGTTCTTTTATTAAATACCACATGTTTGATCTTTGGCACATACTGATCCCTATGTGCTGAATATTTGACACACTAAAAATATTTAATCAGTTCTGTGAAACTAAAACATGCGCAAATGTGTTACATCACAAAAAGACAAGTGCTCCAAAAGTGCAATTGGGAGTTATATAATGTTTAATTTATTGCTTGGAATGGCTATAATGATAGCAGAGAGCCCATTAACAGAAATAAATAAACTAGGACAACCTTCTTTGCAGAATATGAAAATGTGTTCACCGTCAGAGACTCAGAGAAATTCCAGATTCTGAATACTCGGTCGCTGACTTTGCTGTCTCAGCCTCACACTTTCTAAGCTTTAAAATTGATGTGTCTGATTGATTGTGTAGTCGTGCTATAAACACTTACAAACTACTCAGCACATGTTCAACTTGTTCTGAAGCGCTGTAGTCAAAATCTCAGAAACAGTCTAGAAGCACTGTTCCCATGTGATATCTCTCACACACACACACACACACACACACACACACACACACACGCACGCACGCACACACACACACACACACACACACACACACACACACACACACACACACACACACACACACACACACACACACACACACCCCCCCCCCCCCCCCGCCCGCAAGGCAAGTGATGGCCCCTGATGGTCAGAAGGACCCTTTTAAATGGTTAAAGCTCATTATCAACAATACAATATTGCTGCATTATCACCAATACACTGATTTATGTCGTTCTGCTTAGTTGGCATGAATGGGGTTTCTTAGCAACGAAGTGCAGCATTCTATTTCATGCATACTGTTTCTTTTCTGTTATAGGTACATCTCAAAATAACCTCAGCCCTGCAGGTGCTTCCTGGGGCCAACAGAATGTTTTGTTATCAACTAAGTGCAGCATTCTATTTCATGCATACTTTGCAAAATTGCGGAGTGGCGCTTCACACAGGAAGCCTCTCAAATTAACCTCAGCCTATAAATGTTTCCTGTGCCATCATTCCATCAGCTGGTTTTAGTTGATAAACACTGGCCCCAGGAAACATCTAAAATTAGCCTCTGGTTGCATATGCTTCCCATGCCATGTTTCTGTCAGCTTGGTTTAGTAGATAAACAATGTGCATGTGTATTTTCCTGAGGTTGTATTTACACAGCTGGCACAAAACATCCTATATTCCGGTGAGCTAAATATAAAGACCATAGATCAAAAAGACACTCAGTAAAATGTGCCACATGTTCATTTATTGCTTTGACTGTATGCCTAATATAAAGACCGTCTGTGTTTTCTGCTGATTTGGCTACAATGCTGCTCTGTGTGTCACCACATTCATGGGATTCCACAGGTCTTGTTGTAGATAAAACACCACTGCAGTGTTGCTTCACAGCTCTTTGGTGGGTCACAGAGCAGCTGATGGACACATTTAAGCCACTCACAAGTTGCTGTTGATTCAATTAAAATAATAGTTTGACTTTGTGTTGTGGTCTATGAAACACAGTTTACTTATAAAGTGAACTGTTTTTCATTTTTCAAAGAAAATCAAGCATTGTACAAAGCCAATAGTTTGAAGTTTTATACAGGCTCTGGAATGCACACTTTACTTACAAAGCAAACTGCCTTTTATTATTCACTCTGTATCAAAGCCATTCATATAACATTGATATACATTTTTATATCAAAATTTGATATACATTTTTTTGGGGTAGCAACTTTACATACAAAATTTAAATAGAAATGTTATATCCAAAACACATTCATTTTTATATGCATTTCTATATGAAAAAAATTTATATTGATTTTGATTTAATGTTGTATATCAAAAAAGTGTTATATTAATTTTTATATGCATGTTTAAATCAAACAATATACATTTTTATATTTATTTTTATTTACATGTTTATATTTAAAAGATGTCAACATGGTGTGATATAATTTTATGCTTCCTAACACATGGGGACGGAACCCCTGTGATGTTATCACTACGTCACTCAACAAAACCCTAGATTCACAGTACCCGCCTTCAGAGCTCACTTCGCTCTCAGCGCTCAACTAAGAAACATCGTCGCCTACTGATCCCATATTTATTTATTTATTTTTACATTTGTATGACACAATAAACCCTGAGGTATCAAGGTGCTTTTGCATAAGCAGTTACATACTGAATAAAAAGACATTATTGGTGTAACTCATGGTACAGAAATAAAATAAGCAGGTAAGTCTGACCATGGGTCAAAATGATAGGCAAATAGGGTAATTTTTTGAGATTTTCTGAAGGTCCAGTAAGATTGTTCAGCTTGCAAGGTAGGCAGGAGTAGGTTCCACTGTTTGGCTGCAATGGTTGGGAAGCTAGAGCCTCCCGCTATGGTTTGTTTGAATTTGGGCTGAATGAGGCAGTGAGTGGAGGCCGATCTACTGGGTCTCGATGAGGTAGTTCTAGATAGTTTCTGAGAGAGGTAGGGAAGGGCCTTCTGGGATACATATCTGTGATCTATTGACAAGGTCTTAAATGAAATCCTTTTGTATATGGGGAGCCAATGTGCTTTTCTTCTTACTGCTGTGATGTGGTTGAGTTTGGGTATGTTCAGTGCTGCTCCAAGGGCATTGTTCTGAATGTCCTGCATCTTCCTAATGTTGTGCTCGGAGTTGCCTGCAAAGAGCACATTGCCTTAGTCAAGTCTTGAGACTATGGTGGCTCGGGTTATTGTGAGGTGGTTTTTCAAAGGACAGGAGAGTTGTAGCTGCATTAATGTGCTTAGTTGTGTAGGTTGCAGCACAGGTGATGGAGTTCACATAGCGCGTAAGGGAGAGTGTGGCATCCAGGTAAACTTCCATTGTCTCCACGGACTGTGAGACTATAATCGTGATGCCCAAAATGGCAAAGGTGATGTATTGGGTGTCAAGTTTCTTAAACATTGCTGAACGGCCACCAGGAGGATTTCAGTCTTTTCATTATTTAGGCAAAGACGGTTTGTGGCCATCCAGGTTTGAATGGTCAAGTAGACGAAGTTGCGTGAGGTGCAGTCTTCAGTGTAGTTGCCAGAGAGGGGGAGTAGAATTTGTGTCATTGGCATAGTTTGTTTAAGATATGATGATTGAGTCGAGAAGGGTGAATAGAGGTTTCGTAAAGATGTTGTACAGGGTTGGAGAGACACAAGACCCTTGTGGGAAACCACAGGAAAAGGGTGCAAAGGTGGCACTGGCATTTTCTTTGAATACTCTCATAGATGTTTCTCCTAGCAAGGAGGACATCCAGCTTGTGGCTTCAGGCGACAAGTCTGCTGCTGTGGTCAGATGATGGCAAAGGATCTTGTGATCCACCAAGACAAAGGCAGCTGATAGGTCAAGTTGTAGGAATAGTGCAGGCTTGCCCATGTCTCTGAAGTTACCTAACTGATTCTTCAGGTCCAGTAGTGCTTATTTCATACCATGGCACGGGCGGAACCCACACTGATGGATCCCTAGGATGTGATCGAATTGCAGGTAATTCTGGATTTGCAGATAGGCTACCCTGTCTAGGATGTTTAGTGAAAATGGGCCAGTCATGATAGGGCGGTAGTTAGAATGGTTCAAAGGATCTAATGAAGGTTTTTAATGAGAGGGAGAACCAAGGCTTCTTTGAGGCAGGAGGGGACTATGCGGTGGACAAAGAGGCATTAATGAAGGAAGTTATGAGGGGTATGTGATGCTCAGAGCATTTCTAACTAGAGCTGCAGAGCATATGTCACCTTTAAATCTTGACGATTTAAGATCTTTAGGGATGTGCTTGATCTCCGCGACCAGGACATTGGCAAAGCGGAACACAGGGGGGTCATGCATTTTGGTGGTGAGGTGGGAGGTAGGCCAGGGAGGTTGGCTAGCAGGTGAGAGTAGGGATTGCTTTAAGTCAATTTTGTTTTGCACAGTGTTGATTTTCGCTAGCGTGGCATTCTGAATGTTGGTGCACCATAAATCATCTTTGCTGATGGTGGCAGGGGGGGTGATGGGTGTTTAAATCTCCCTAAGGATGGTGTAAATCTCTCTGGTGTCAGATTTGTCATTGCTAATACAAGTGTTATATAATGTTGACTTGGCTAGAAGGATAGCGTTCTTATATTTTTTGGCAGTGAACTAAACATTACCTTCCTAGATTTGGTAAGGGACTTTCTCACATTGGCTTCAGTTAGCCATTTTTTGCTTCAGAGATCAAGAAGGTCCTGGGTGAACCAGAAATTCCTGTGGTGGGATTGTTTGGTTAGACGTCATAGTAATGGGGCAATGGTGTTAATTGCTCTAGTGGGGACATTGGTATACAGGTCAGCAAGGTTGTTGGGGTCAGTAGGGAGGGGAAATTCAGGTAGGAATGCCCTGGTGCAAGACAATCCTTTGAAAGGTTTTGAGAGCTGCGGGCTAGTGTCAGGGGCAGAGGTGAAGTGACAGGTTTGGAGTGTCCGATAGGCGCCACACGAAAGTGAATCTTGTGTCGATCAGACCATGGGCATGGGTTGTTGCTGGTGATTGTAACCTGGCAGTTGAGGTCTGCAATCCAGTCGAGCTTGCAAGCTTTGGAGTTTGTTGGGGCATTGACGTGATGTAGGAAGCCTAAGGCAGTGAGGGCATTGGCTACAGACATTGCTGCAGTGTCTGTAGGGTTGTTGTAGCCTAGGTTTAAGTCCCCTAGGAGTAGAGTTTTGGAGGCGGGCTTAATGTGGGCTGATAAGGTGTGAAGTAGGTTCTCTTCAAAGGAGGGTGCCTGCCCTGGAGGGCAATAGACATTGTGAATAGTCACAGTGTCGGTGTCATAAATGAGCAATTTGACCGAGAGGATCTCACAGTGGTTGTTAAGGGATGTGCTACTTGTTCTGATAGGCAGGGAGTCCCTTGCTGTTAGTGTGACTCCTCCGCCCCTGGTTTTGGATCTGTCACAGCAGTGGATGTTGAATCCGGGGGGAATGCTAATGAGAGAGCTGGGTCTGAGGCAGGGTGTAGTCAAGTTTTGGTGATGGCAAGCATGTCAAGACTTGAAGTAGTGATCCGGTCATGTATGTCCAAGGCATGCACTCGGATGGACCTAGCATTAAGTAGGGAACTTTGGAGTGGCTTGGAGTGTGAAGTGGGGTTCTTTTGTCATATTGGGGTAGCAGGGCTGAATGTGTGTGTTTGTGTAGTCTCCAGAGTGGAGGGGGTCTATACAAGTAGGCTTGCAGAGGTAGGTGTTAGAGGTGTTGGTGTGCTTGGATGTAGGACTTGTGAAAGATGGTCGCTGTAGTTGTAGGCTTAGTACCTTAGTGCCCACAAAGGTGTTTATTTCTCACAGTTGAATGCTGAGGTTGACTGTGAACCTGTTGGATGTTAGTGTGACTCTGTGGTTGGAGTTGTCTTGGGGAAGGTAGTGGAGTTCAAGTTTCAGATCCATGGCCTCCAGGGCAGTATTGTGGCAGAGCCATAGCCTGAGACAGTTGTTTCTGACCTGGACATCTGGTGGCTGAGTCAGATAAGGTAGGTGTGGTAAGCCTGTATGTGCAAGAGGGGCCCTCTTAATTCTGATGGGTCTGAGTAAGGGGTTGGCTGAAGGATAGGCAGAGTGTGGTTGCTGGGTAGTGCACTTATGTGGGATATGTGTTTGCAGGGTGTGAATTGATCTATACTCTAAGTTGTTTACAGTTTGAAAGGGCAGTGCCTGTCCTCAGGGATAAGGTATGGGGTGCCTGATCATAGTTACGCTATTCAGGTTACTTGGCCTCTGAGTCCTTGTTCTGCAGAGTGGGGTGTGAGTGCAATGAGCTGCCGGATGCTAGGTGCCAGGTATGCCTCCTGCAGGTAGAGTTGCGCAAGGTGAGCTTTAAAGCAGAATATCAATGGAGAGGCTGGATGCTGATCGTGTGTTGGTGGACGTCAGGATAGGTTGGCGTGGATCAGGAGCAAGTGCGCTACTCCAGACTGCATGTGGGTGGGAAGGGGTTTGGGCAGTTGCAGCAGCATTCTGCGCATGACAGGGGAATCTGAATCTGGCCTAAAAGTTGGCCTTTAAAGAAGACCGGCATTGCCTGCCAGCACCCTGGAGGAAATGTTGTTCCAGGTGAAGCTAGCCATACAGAGGTCGGTGGAGGCAGGCTTGAAGGTCTATGCAGGTGGATGGCCTCGAGTGGCTAAAGAAATAGGCCATTTTTAGCTGGTTTCTTGATTCTTCGTTCTTTAGCCCAACATGGTTTGTAGGACATCTGTTCTCCACCTGGCAGGTATCTGCAGGGCACTCCTGTGCCTGTATGGTACAGCTACAGGACAAGACAGAGGAATTTGTATATGGCCCAAAAGCTTGGCCTTTAAAGGGGGCCGGCATCACCTGCCGGCGCCCTAGAGGAAAAGGTATGTCAGGCAAAGCTGGCCTATCAGAAGTCGGTGGAGGTGGGCTTGCAGGTCAATGCAGGACAGATAGCTTCGAGTGGCAACAGGCGTATGCCAATTTGAGCTAGTTTTCTGATTCTGTGTGCTGAAGCCCAACGGGGCTTGGTGGACATCTGCACCCAACCTTTCTATAGATTTTATATAACATGTATATTCACTTATATCAAAGCTGATATAAATTATACACAATTGCTATAGAAACATGCATTTGATATAACATCAATATCAAAAATGTTTATATCATTTTTATACCAAATTTATATTAAGCTTATATCAAAGCCAATCAAAAGGGGAGGAACAAAGACTGGAAACAGGGGACATGACCACATTTCAAAATGTAACATGAAGGAAAAGGGAACTAGTAACAGAATGCACAATGTTTTGGGTCATCTCTTCTTCTTATTGTTAATGTTTATTTTAAAGGTATTTGTACCGTGCACTGTCCCCACCGGAGTGGTCTCCAGGCGCTCTGGTGGATCTGAAAAGGAGGGTGTGAAAAAGAGGGGGAAGCGGGAGGTTAGTAGGGTGTAGTGGGAATTAGAAAGTGAGAGTTGTGATGTCCTGTTGGCAGCTTCAGTTCAGTTTGCAACATTTTCTGAGCTTAAGTGTGGTTTTCTGATCGGTGCAAAACCCGATGTGCTATTGTGCCGGGTTATGTATTGTTAATCTGTTGTTGCAATGTGGTGAAGTGCATGCTGGTTTTCCTTACCCCTTTGTCTGTGTCTTTGTGTTTTTGTACTTAACATCTATGATTATCCTGTGTGATTGGAATTGTTGTTTGGGATGTTGAGAAGTGGCAGTTTCCTGTGTATTACTCTAGTGGTATGTGTACTTGGCTAATGCAGACATGTTTTCCCCCGCCATGGGGTTAGCAAAGTTTAGGTTAGAGGATTCTGGCCCCTCCCATTTGGGATCCTTACCTACCTAACTTTCCTTGCTAAGTTTCCTTTGTGGCCAAGAAGTATGTGGGCATGGGTGGGTGGGGCGTCCACCCGCCATCCCTATGGTTAGGGAAGATTAAGTAGGGGTCATGGGTTCCACCCTGGGATTCTTGTTTCCTGCTGGGTCTATGCTTCCTAGTCGTTTCCTTCTGGTTCTCAAAATGGTAGACAATGAGAAAGCTGTGTACCCATTCGAACTACTGCCTGATGTATACATCAGAATTTTGCCTAACTGCTGCCCGTGTGCCCATTTGAATCTAGCCTAATTGCTGCCTGTGCGCCCATTCAAACTGTTGACTGCAGGGTCGGACTGGGACAAGAAATAGGCTTGGTCACCCAAAAAAAAGTGGCCCACCCCTCGCCTCAAAAAAGTTCCCCACCCCTCGCCTCACGACCCTTGACCTCTGATGACATTACCAGAAGTGATGTCATTTGACCCCACCCAAAAGTGACATCCCGGGAAGCGATGAAACACAAGCTTTCACTCCTTGACAAAACAGGAAGAGGCATCAAATAGCATTGTTCCTAAGTACACAAAATTACTGTGAATCCAAGCAGACGTCCACGGCCAAATGATAATATGTTATTGTATAGCACTTACGCTTAAACTCTTTTTTTATAGAACAAATATGCATATAATATCACCCAACCTGTGTTGGTACTCATTTATCTACCTAATAAGGATGAAAGGCTTTTTGAACAAAAAAGTGAAAAAAAACTTTTTTTTTTCAATTTTCTTTTCTTCCAAACCAGCCCAGGCATGGCCAGAAACTGGCCCCCACTCCCCAGGGACGATCCCGGCCACGGGCCGAAAGGCTGAGGGGTCAATCCGACCCTGGTTGACTGGTGTGTACATTGGAATCTAGCCTGATTGCTGCCCGTGTGCCCATTTGAATCTAGCCTAATTGCTGCCTGTGTTCCCATTTGAATCCAGCCTATTTGCTGCTTATGTGCCTATTCAAATCTAGCCCAATTGCTGCCTGTGTGCCCATCTGAATCTAGCCCAATTGCTGCCCTTTGTGCCTATTGATTTGAGCCTAACTTACTTCTGCCCTGTGTGCCTGTCTGATCCCAAACTGCTGCAGCCCTTTACGCCTAGCTCCTACCTGCGGATGACTGTCCCACAAGCACTCTTAAAGAGTCTCTAGAAACTCTGGTTCCATGGATCACTAAACTGGTTAATCTCTCTTTTGATGAGGGTCTAGTGCCGGAACTGTTAAAGTCGGCATTGATCACACCCTTGTTGAAAAAGGAGTACCTCGATCCAGCGAATAACGACAATTACAGGCCTATTACCAACGTGCCTTATGTTCTTAAAATAATCGATAAATTGGCCTACTTACAGCTACAGGCCCATGTCGAAAAATATAATATCCTGGGCACCCGTCAGTCGGGCTATAGGGCACGTCACAGGACTGAGACAGCTATGCTAGATCTCAAATCTACCTTAGCTAGCATAGCTGATAATAATCAAGCTGCCCTGCTCATGTTACTTGACCTCTCCGCAGCCTTTGACCTAGTTGATCACAGTTTACTGGTGTCAAGGCTCGGAGAGGTCGCCAAGTGCTCCGCAAATGCATCCAGATTGATTGCCTCCTTTCTGGGTCCCAGAATGGTGAGAGTTTGCGTGGGCGATAGCCAATCTGCTCCAATTTCTGCTCCAATTTCTCAGACATGCGGAGTTCCGCAGGGCTCCTGTCTTTCGCCCTTGCTCTTCAATCTTTATATTCGTCCCCTTCTTGACCTCTTAAACAAACTAGGCGTACAATATACGAACTACGCCGATTATACAGCTGAGTGGCTTATATAGCAGCGATTCTGCAACCATCAACAAAATATACAAAGCTATACAAGATTGGATGGCCTGCAACTCTCTTGCCCTTAATGATAAAAAAACTGAAATCCTCATCGTGGCATCTAAAAACATTAGGGCAAAACTAGATCCCGACTATGCTGGCTTCCATATTGCTGACAACACCATTCTCGTCCAGAAGAAGGTCAAGACTTTGGGAGTTGTTCTCGACGAAGATCTGTCAATGAAATTTCACATTTCCAGCATTAAATCAAGCTGTGGTCTCATAAATAAGAGAATAGGGTACATTCGCCCATTCATATCACAAGAGAACTGCGCTCTTCTTTCCACCGCACTAATTAATTCTAGACTGGATTACTGTAACAGCCTCCTTGCGGGCACCACAGCTCTCAATATCCAATCATTACAAGTGGCTCAGAACAATGCTGTGCGCAATATTTTCATTCAGTCCGTCGCACACACATTTCCAATTTCAGGAAAAAACTTAATTGGCTCCCTGTCAAACATCGGATAACCCATAAAATATTAACCACGACCCATAAATGCCTTAGTCTCAGCAGTCCCACCTACCTGTCAGACCGCATAAGCATTAAGCCAAACGTCAGGAACCTTCGGTCATCCTCGGCTATTATTCTCAAACAGCCAAAAACCAGGACAGCTAAATTTTGAGGTACTACTCTTGACACACAGGGACCCCTACTATGGAATAAACTTCCAGCCCAGATGCGGCAGATACAGAACTACACCGTATTCAAACGCGCCGTAAAAACACACTTTTTCAACATGGAATAATTTCTTTGACTTATCTCCTTCTCTGCTCTATACTGGTTACTCTATATGTTTGTCTGTCCTGTTTAGTTTCTATGTGCGCCCTGAGGCCTACGGGCATGTTGGCGCGTTACAAGAATTAAAATAAATAAACAAATAAAATACCAGTAATTCCCAATACTCACCAGCATCAGTCATTAATAGCCCAGCCGAGTGCAACCGCACACCATATACCAGAGAGCACTCTAACAAGAATCTGCCCCTCCTTACTCCTCTGCACCATGAACATCACAGCTCACTGCCTGATTCTCTATACATGCTTATTGGCCATTAGCCACCAGAAATTAGGCAGTAATCCATATATAGTGGTCAAAAAAGCTTCACTTAATTCCATCTGTATATCACCTACCACCCCCTCCATTATGGAACGCACACACCCAAGTCCACCAAGCGGCTTTCAAAGCAACCCTTGCAGTTTACCCTGCAGAAACGCCAGACTCAGAGCAAGACTTTCGAGATTACATGAGCCACTGACTAGAACCCTGCCTCCTACCAACATAAGATTGCATACCCAGAAGGCACATATCCCAATCATCAAATCCTGGAAACTACAACCTACAACTATGCCTATCAAATTAGAACCCACCCCCTCTATTACTCCCCCCTCACAGGAGGACTAATCAATGCCAGATCCATGACTGCACATGCCACAGATATCCACTATTTGATTTTGGCCTAGAATCTAGACTTTCTCGCCATCACAGAGTCCTGACTGCATGATGCTGCAGGACCCCTACTTTCCCTAGCAATCCCAGATGGTTATACCATACTGACACAGGATAGAACTAATATGCGTGGCAGCAGCATTGCCATCATCGCCAAGACTAGCCTAGGCATGAGAACCACACCTACTATAGTGTCTGATTCCTGTGAAGCACTCTCCATCAAACTGCATCTTGCTAACTCCCAGACACTATCCATTCACCTGATTTATAGACCTCCTGGACCCATAGGGACATTCGAGGAGGATATCTACAATCTACTTTCCAACAACCTAAAAACGACTTCACAACTACTTGTCCTAGGGGATTTTAACCTGGGTTACAATGACCCCCCTAGACAAAAATGCCACCATCATTGCCAATACTCTGTCCAATCAGGGTATAACTCAAAAAACTCTCAAACCCACTCATATCAAACGGAGAACCCTAGACTGGTTAGTAGACCACAATTGTAACGCTAAAATTAAATCTATTGTCCAACAACCCTGGACAGACCATTTCCTTTTGTCCTTCAAACTATCCACTTTCCGACCAGTCCCGCCAGCTCCCATCATGGCCCTGCCCTGCCCTGTCCTACAAGAAACAAAAAGAGTATCACCAAGGAGAAAGTGATTCCTGCGATACCACCCACTCTTAACCAACTAGCGGATCAATTAGACCCGGAAACACTCGTACAATAAAATCATGTTAACCACCCTTGACAACATCGCCCCTTTAAAACTCAGACTGAGTAAACCTAAAGCCCATTTAGATAAATGGTTCACCCCCGAATTAAAAGATCTATGTCTGCTCAAAAGGAGCTGTGAAACAGCATGGAGGCTAACCCCCTCCAAAGACCATAAAAATAAACTCATGGAAATATCCTCCCGGTACAAAAAGGAAATGTATTTGGCTAAATAAAACTCCTACAACAAGCGCATAGCAAATGCCAACTCCAATATGAGAGAACTGTTCACTATCCTCAAGGAACTAGAGTCCCCCATACCCATCCCGGACATATGCTCTAAAGATAAAACCTGGTGTTCCGCTGTCCAACACACACTCTCCAACAAAATAACATTGCTCCAAAAGAAAATATCCATGTAAAAGCCACTCTCAGCCAATCATCTCTCTGCACGAATGTCAACATAATCCTACCTTCAAAGGTACAGGACACAACTGCACGTTTCATGTTCTCAAAAACATATAGGGCCTCATTCCGGGTATGGCGGTAAGGGATAGCGGCCACCGTTAACGAGACCGGTGGCGGTATTCCCTTACCGCCATACTCCGAGTTCCCTCTGTGCCCTCGCCCTTAACGCCTGCTTTGAGCAGGTGTTAAAGTCGAGGGCGCAAAGGGGCCTCCAAGCCAATAACGGTGACCGTAATGAACGGTCACCGTTATTTGCATCTTCCCCATTCCCATTGAGCCCTATGGGGGCTCATTTGGGAATGGGGAAGAGCCTTGGTGAATGGGGAATTACAGCCCCGCCAACCTTGGAATGGGGCGGTGATTCCGCCATCCACCAAGGCGCTGCCGTTCCGGGTACGGCGTCAACCAAGGCATTAATAGCGCCATTGTTTAGCGCCGTACTCGGAATGAGGCCCATACTCTTGAGGTTGAGAAAGTCATCCTCTCTCTCAAGCCATCCAACTGCCAGGGTGACCCCTGCCCCGCCCAGCTCATAAAAGACATTGCCAGAGACCTTTCCACATTTATCTGGAAACTTGTGAACTCCTCATTTGCGTCAGGCATTGTACCGACCAACTTAAAACCATATTGGTTACTACCTTTGCTTAAGAAGCAAACGTTAGACCCACTTATTCCCACGAATTACCGTCCCATCATTACAGCATCGTTTTTGCTTAAAATCCTTGACAAGATTGCCTATAACCAGATTCAAAATTTTTTGGAACAACACAAGCTACTAGGAGTACGCCAAACAGGATTGCGGTCACAACACGGGACTGAGACTGCCCTCATCGACCTAAAGGCACAGATAGATGTCCTGCGAGAAAAAAGGCTAAATGGCTCTCCTCCTACTGCTGGATCTCTCGGCTGCATTCGACGTCGTGGACCACAGGGTCCTCTGCAGCCACCTAGATTCAGCTGCACCCTTCTCTATGGAGGCTATAACTTGGATTGAGTCCTTCCTCAGTGACAGGACCATGAGGGTGTTCGCCCCCTTGGCAGCTGCCGACCAAATCCCCATCTTATGCGGAGTCCCGCAGGGCTCTTGTGTCTCCCCTGCTCTATACAACATATTTACTAAGCCCCTTTTTGAAAATCTGGACCATCTTGGTATCATCTACACGAACTATGCAGATGATACCCAGATTCTCCTCCCTCTTTCTGGGGATTACAACAAGGATTTGGCCTTGGTACATAGGTGTATATCATCATTCAGGCATGGATGGAAACCCATGGACTATGCCTGAATGATGATAAAACAGAATTTATCATCCTGGGGACACACTCCAATCTAAAAAAATTAGGCCAAAACTATTCCTCTTTCCTGATTGATGGCAACACTATCAAGGTGTCCAAGGAAGTGAAGATACTTGGTTTCCATTTGGATTCCACCCTCTCTCTCTCGACAAACAGGTGAGGTCCATGGCATCTGTAGGGTATTTTGTGGAGATTTGGGGCCTGACGGTATTTTATTACCGCCGAAAAATAACTTAGCAATAATCACTCTTTGTATTCAGATTTGGCCATGTGCAACAATAATACAATGGACATTCATTATTTCAGCACCCAGACCTGCATATTTGGTATACGTGGTTGGTGGTATTTTGGTGAGCATAATTCCCTTGTTTTATTTGTGGCCCCAATGTCCAGAATCCCTTATCTTTGCTTAGATTTTTCGTGTGATCACTAGAGAGACCTCAGACCTGCATTCTAGGAATACCACATTTCCAGTGATAGTGTTGGTGTGCCACCATGGGCGAACTCACTGACTTATTTACGACAGAGAGCTATATTTGTTAGTCTTGTGGTAATTTCCACTACCTTATATACGGTAGGGAGCTATGTTCAGAGAGTCTCTCTTCCCGTTGGCTCATGTACCTCCAACAAGCTATGCTACAGTCACTCACAATTATTCATACTGATTCTGACATGCACACATCTGTCTTAAAATGACCATTGCACTGTTTAAAAATCTCCCCACATCATCGGCACTGTAATGGTAAATAGAAAATAAAACACCCGTCTGTTTTCAAATATTTTCTGTATTAGAAAAGCTGCATGTAGACACGATCTCATTCTTTACAGAAATAAATAAAATGGTACTGTCAAAGCATTGTCTATGACACACTGCAAAGAGCGTGGCGGAGAACAGAACTCAAATTGCAACATTGGTATTTGATTAAGACACGCACAGGAATCCTACACTGACTGCATATTACCGTACACACTCAGCTCCCACACTTCTCATTACCTTATCTTTTTAGTTGTTCTCTTTGTGAATGTGGCTCTCTTGGATTAACTCCAGCAAAAAGGAACGCTTGCCTTCTCAAGCCGGGGTCATTGCCTGGAATTCTCAGCTTTTTCAGATAGGAATGCCTCAGCCAGTGGAAAGGTTTTTCTTTCAGCTCTCCCCAATCTCGACTGCAGCAGGACACAGGAATCTGCATTCAGTCAGGACCCCACAGCCAGGTCTTCTCCCCAGTAGTGCAGAAAGATGTCTGCCTGTCTTTTTCCCTGATACTGCCCACTAAAACTTTCCTCTCAGCCCTCTGTATGACGTGTCCCAATGAAATCCATCATCTCTCATCCTCCTACTCTTCAACAATAGCTTCGCTTATACATTTGCAATTGTTGCAAATCTGACTTCCTTCTCCTGCAGTTACTGTGCACAAAAACACGGAGAATCAGGCAGAGAAGAGAAGAGAAAAAATCTGCACACACATTTAAATGGTTTTCAGAGTATGCCTAATTCTGCAGTAGAGAACACATTTTATTAGTGGGTTATATTAAATAAGGTTTTATTAGTCAGGTTAATGGTTAATAGGTTAGCTGTTAATTTTCAAATGTGTCTCTAGCAATATAGGCATTTCAGGTGAAAAATAGTGTGCATTTTTAAATGAGCACGTGTGCTTTTAACTGTAAAAATAGATTTGCATCTTATATGTTAAAATCGTTTTTGACTGAATAGCCTGTCTTTCCTTGTTAATCTGCTAACCCATATAGCAATGCACCGCACCCTTGTGGTGGTGGTGCTGCAAAAAAATGTTTTGCTACTTGTGCAGTATTGCTGTACTCTGTACTGTAACACGCCAAATATCCTTACATATACCCTCCTTTTGTTTTTAGAACTTGGCTATAATCCAAGCCAATTCCTAAAAACAACTTGTTCTATTTTTTATACAATATAGCAATCCAACAAAATGAATATTCATGTGCATCAATGAAAATTTGCAATCAACATTTCATCTGAGTCCATCAGTTCATAAAATGTTCCACATTTGCCTTCTCAGTGGAAGTGGCATTACTTTAAGTTTAAATTTTCCAAGTCAATTAAAAACAATGAAATAAAACAACTAACTAAAACAAATAAGTAATATAACAAGTTAAAATAAATAATGAAAATAATAAATACGTGGAACTTCATATGCCGGAACTTTTGTTTTGTCTCTTTTGGTATGTCCCGACCAGCAATGTTATTCGGTTCATTCGAGTACTCTTTCATCTTGGCAATCTTGAATCCACAGTAGTCATCTCTTTTGGCATTCCGGTTATTTTGTCTTCACCTCCACCTGGAGGCAGGCATCTTTTGGTCTTCATCCAGGGGACTCCATCGTCTCCCGTGGCCTCTGATCCCGGAACCTCCGACCAAATAATGTTAATTGTCTAAATCAAAATAGAAAATAAACAGATTAAGTACATAGCACAATACTAACTTCATCCTTTTGCCAAAAATAAAACATGCTTGGTAAAAATATTTCGTTTTTATTTTTTCTTTCTTCTGAAATTAAACACAAGTTAAAAGAAAACAAACACATATAAAACAGCATTCAATATTTAATACACTTTCTCTCTGCACACCAACCACGAGCTTCTGTTATATGTGCATTTATTTATTTATTTATTTATTTATATATTTATATTATATATTTTTACATATATTACAGTGTTTATGTGCCATCATAACAATCAACTTTTTTTTAACTTCTTTGTCACTGCCTCCTGATTACACCCATTTATTTTCTCAAGGGACTCTATCTGTTTCTACATGCTCAAGCTGCCTGATCTCATGTCTGGGATGGCATGGTTTGATTTGATTTACATGGACAAACTGCTCTATTGCTGTTTCACCTTCATTTTTCAAAATTTTATACACTACAGGAGAGACTTTATCTATAATTCGAAATGGCCCCTGCCAGGCTGCTAGAAATTTAGAATTTTTCTGTTTACTTTTTCCAAAATGAAACTTGTACACCTGATCCCCTACACTGTATTCCTTTACTGATGTCTTTTTGTCATAATATGACTTAGCACTGTCAGCAGCCCTTTCCAGATTTCTCTGCACAAAAGCAAATGCATGTTGCAAATGCCTCCTCAGTTCATCAATATATTTCTGAACCGTGGATGCACTCACTAGAGTTTGCTCATGTGTTCTGTATAGTAGGTGTTGTGGTAACACCATTTTCCTACCTGTTAAGACCTCATGGGGGCTAACACCTGTTGCTTTGGCAGGAGTCGACCTGATTGCCATCAAAACCAACGGTAAACGTAAATCCCAGCTGGAACCTGCTTCTGCCACAAATTTCTTTAAAATATCCACAACAGACCTATTGCTTCTTTCAACTGTACCTGAAGACGCCGCCCGATATGCGATATGTAGTTTCCTTTTCACACCTAGTATTTGCCATACCTTACTCATTAGAGTACTTGTGAAATGACTTCCTCTGTCTGACTCAATTCTTTGTGGCAACCCAAACCTTGAGAACACATGGTTCACCAGTAATGTGGCTGCTGTTTGCGCACTACAATCTGGTGCAGGAATGCACTCAATCCACTTCGACATCAAACATACCACACTCAAAATATAACGGTGTCCCCTGCTCGACCTTTTTAAAGGACCTACATAGTCTATTTGCAAATCTGACCATGGGAGAGTTAGGCCTCTTTTCATCAATGGTGCTCTATGCATTGGTGAAGCAGGTTTAAATTGGGCGCATACTAGACATCCTCTAGTATATAATTCCACATCTTGGGACATATGAGGCCAGTAAGCATAATCTTTTAGTATTTCTAATGTTTTTTGTGAACCTCTATGGCCTGCAGTTATGGCATCATGTGCATGGTGTAGCATTAGTCCTCTGAATGAAAGGGGTACTACCCACTGTATTTGTCCTGTTATGGACTCTTTAATCATGAGTCCATCCTGTAATCTGATTCGTGTTTTGTTCTTTAATAACACCCTCAACTCTTCTTTTCCCATGCAATCTTTTTCTGTTAAAGGATTTTGTTCAGGATTTATCAAATTATTATAATAGATTCCCAAAATTTGATCATTCTTTTGTGCCTCAATCAAATCTTGGTCTGGCGTGTCATGACTCCACTGCACCACCGGTTGATCTACCTCCTTTGGTGCTTTAGAACGTGTGACTGCATCAATTTGTATTTCACCCATTAAATAATCAATAGGTAGCAATTCTCCCATCACAGCCCCAATCTTAGCCAGATGGTCTGCCTTATCATTTCCCTCCTTATCCTCTCCTGGTGTTTTTAAATGCCCACGAATTTTTCTCCAGTATATTGTTAAATTATTTTCTGACACCAATTTGTCTATGGCTTGTATCATTTTTCCATGTTTAAGTGGCTTTTTGTTGTATGTAACCATGCCTCTTGCTTTCCAACCAGGCAAATACTCCACAAAGCTATTCCGTGCATAGTCAGAATCAGTCACCAGGACAATTTCACTGAACTTTTTATCAACTGCAGTAGCAATTGCTTTATAGATGGCTGCCAATTCCGCCACCTGACTGCTCCTATCTCCAATCCTCATCCCTATACTAGGAACGCCTTCACATTTCAACCAGACATTTCCTATTCCTGCCACTAATTGTTTATTATTGTCATTTTCAATGTGAAAAGCACAACCGTCCACATATACAGTTGGCAAATCCTTGCATGTTTTTTCATCAAAAGCTTTGTGTGGTGATTGTTCAAATTCCTGTAAACTAGCTTCCACATCCATTTCATTTGTTATTTGTTCAGCTGCACAGTCATGTAAATCAGCTAACCCTTGAGCAATTGGGCTCTTTTTATTTTGTCCATATCTTACTTCTACGGGAAAACCTTGTAATGCCAGCGTCCATGAAGTGATTCTGGATTGCGCTAGATTGCCTGATCTAATTCTTTTACTCTCTAAAAATTGCAAAGGTTGATGATTTGTTTCAATAATCACCTTTTCTCCCTGAACAATGGGGCGAAAATGGTGTAGCGCCCACACAGTGGTTAATAGGGCCTTCTCACATTCATTAAATTTCATTTCAACTTGGGAAAATGCCTTACTTGCATATGCAATGGTTTTGTGATTCAAATCGTGTTTTTGTGATAACACTGCTGACATACAATGTTCAGAAAAGCCTATTTCTATAAAGAAATCCCTGTCCTTTATGGGGTATGCTAAACATGGTGCCTTTACAAGACATTCCTTCAATCTAGCCACTGCATCAGACTGCTCTCTTTCCCATCTCCAGGGAGTATTTAGTTTAAGCAGTTTAGTCAATGGTTGAGTGATTTCTGCATAATTCTCAATGAACTTTCTGTTATAGCCTGTCATCCCTAATAAACTTTTTACTCCTTTCACATTTTTAGGATCTTTTAATCTTTGTATGGCCTCTATTTTCTTCCTTTGTGGATTTAGCCCATGTTCAGTCACTTCATGCCCTAGAAAGTTCACTTTTTTCTTGCACCATTGTGCTTTTTGCAAAGATACTTTGGCGCCTGCTTTCTGCAATTGGCCAAGCACATGTCTTATTTCATCAAAATGGCTTTTAAGGTTTTCATTTTTTATCAGGACATCATCCACATAAACTATTGTTCCTCTTTCCGCTGCATCCGGCATGGCCTTTCTCAAAAATATGCCAAATTCACTCCCACTATTGATGTACCCGAACGGAGCTCTAAGCCAGGCATATTGAGTCCTGTCAAATGTAAAGGAAAATAGGTGTTGTATCTCCTCTGCCAATGGCACACACCAATATCCAGATGTGAGATCTAACGTGGTAAATACATTTGAACCATGTATCTGAGCTAGGCCCTGATCAATGAATGGTAGTGGCCATCTAGATACTGGTACTCTTTTATTTAACTCTCTTAAGTCTGCACACAGCCGCCATTGACCATTTGGCTTTAACACACCTAAAATAGGCGTATTGGATGTGCTATGAATGGGCCTAATTATTCCCCGTGATTCCAAATTTTTAATAATCTCTGCCAATGATTCTAAACATGCCAGCGGTAGTCTATACTGGCGTACAAACACTGGATTTCTGCTACAACCTTCTGGTAGTGTGGCCACATGTAAATCAGTTAAACCACAATCATAAGCATCTTTTGCAAATACATCCTTAAACTCCATAAATATTTCCCTCAGGTCGTTTCGATCCCCATCGCTGTCACATGCATCCGCTAAGGAGATCTGCTCTTCTACCATTCTGGAAAATTCTGGAAACTCTTCTGGTAAAGGAATCTCAGCGCTTTCCTCTAACTGTGTGGCTGTGTCTTTTTGTAGAGCTGCCACTTTTAAATATTTTGGCATATCAGCTTCCACTTCAATGGGCTGATTTCCTGTTTCATTTTCATTTAAATTAAATATTATGCAATCCTCTTGATGGCAGCACACTGTCTCATTTGAATCATAAGGATACACAGAATGAATTTTAAATATTCCTTTGGGCTGAGAGTCCAGGTGTTCTGGCAACTCGCTCTTGGCATCTACATATTTTTCAGGAATATTCCCAATTACCATGTTATTTAAATCTGCCGTATAATGTGATTTTTGTATGGCCATTCCTAATGGGGAGTTTTCCTCTAAATGAATATCCTGACAACCTTTATTATTTACCATGATTTTTACAGATCCCTCACCAATGTCTACCAATGGAATGTATTCATAATCCAGGCCTTGCTGTTTTATGGATTCATTCAGGCATACAAATGCATCAGAGCCTTTCATCTGCTGTCCATTTTTGCATTTCAGTGTTATTGCAAACTGTTTTGTAAATGCAGGAACAATAGTATTTTTCCTCATTTGTAATTCGACTGCATAAGGAACTAGTTGTGCACAATGATAAGCCCTTCTTTTGTCTTCAAATTCAGGTGCCGGACCACCTAGGCGTGACCATATTTTTTGATTAAGGAAATCTAACACCATACACATTCTGTGCATGATGTCATTGCCCATGTAAAATTCATTTTGTGCTCCACTCACTATCCATACATTATGGTAAATTATTTTCTGCCCAATGCTAATTTTAAGCATGCATCTGCCTGCAATTCGGTTTTCAAAGTCTGGACTGTCCAACCCAGAAACATATTGGTTTTTAATCCTAAATTTCGGGATTTCTTCCCTCTCCATAATTTTTTGCAACAATTTCTCATTAATGAAACTCCTTTCATGTTCAAGCGCTAAAGTGGCTTTTATTGTTTTAAGATAATCATTTATACCAACGTGAACCCATGGTTGCTCATGTTCCATGTGTATTTCTGCCAGAGTGGTAATGTGTTTTTCTGAATCTGTTTTAGGAACAATATTCTGTTTGCATGTATTCTCTTTTAAGTAAAAACGTAATGTGTGCTCATCTATAGCAGTCTGCCAATCTTTCCTTGGGTCCAAGTATATTTGTACAGGTAGTTTTTCATTGTCGCTCTGATCTTTGTCTTGACACATTAATATAACAGTGACACTAGGTATGCAGCTATTCTGGAGATATACCTCCACAGCATCATTTGTTTTGGCAACGGTGTGACATTCTTTTATATTGCTGTTTTGTGATTTTAGTTTCTTAGGCCTCAATGGTTTTTTGGTTAAGGACCACAGCACTCCATTCACCCCATCTATGAGAGGAGACAATCTTTTCAGGCAATCTGTCCCCATCAGAAATGGAATTTCACAAATAGATGTGATCAATACCTCTTGTTTCATTCTGTGCTTTCCTATTTTTATGTCAACCTCAGTTACACCTATGATGGGCACCTCCTCCCCATTAAAGTTATGCACTGGGCCTCGATTTGCCTTCAATGTGATCTGACTCTGTGGAGGCCTCCCTTCATTGATACTCTTTACCAGCTCCTTGGACATAATTGTGGCCTGTGCGCCAGCGTCAATCATAGCGAAGGTGTGGCATTTTTCTTCTACAGTGATGGGTGCATAATATCTGTCCTCAACTTCCTCTAATACACATAAGAAATGTGAATTCTTACTGATTTCAGGGCTCACCTTTCTCAGGTCTTTTTCACTTTTGGCTAAGCACATTGGTAAATGAAAAGACATTTTTCCCTCCTTTTTACCCATTTCTGTGCGAGATATTTTATTCATTTCTCCATATTCAGAAGTTTTTTTGAGTGTGGCCACTGTTCGCCCATTCATCTGGGTAACATCAGAGACCACATTACAACCTTCCAACTGAACATGTGTAACAACATCATTCAGCAATTTGTCATTTTTTAATTCTGTGCATTTGTGATCATTTAGTGTAATACCAGCCCTTTCAGCCTCTTCAAAAATATGTGGCTCAAAGAATTCTTCAGGTGATTGACTTGTACCCTCCTTGTGAGTATTTCCTTTTTCTGTCTGTGTTTGGTCATTGTTTTGCTTGCCCAGGGAAGGAGCTATGGCATCCCCACTTACTCCCTGTTCACTGGTATTCCCCATGCATGAGTCATTTTTCTTAAATCTGTTCCTTTGTTCTTTTGGAATTCCTAATGTTTCTTTTTCATTTGTGCAAATCTTTACTGTTTTATTTAGCTCTAAGTTAAACCGTACCTCTTTTTTAGAAGTATTTGCACTTTCTGTCACAATTTCATTTACTGGTACTTTCATTTTTAATCCATTAGGCATCTCAGAGTTGTCATGCAAAATTATATCAGAGCAATCTGTCATTTTGGCACTGCGATTATCATGAGTACTTAGTCACTTTTCGGAAGCCCCCCGGTCATTGCTATGGCCATCAGCCCCCTCTTTGGAAGGTTGTTTTTGCGCTGTATAGAGCTTTCCTATTTGCTCAGCTAACATTTTCACTTTGGCCTCAAGGCACTGGAACCTTTCCATCTCTCTAGGATCCTCTTTCTGTGGCCTAGGTCGATATTGGTTGTCTTCCCCCTGATTGGATCTATTCTGATACCTCTCAGGTGATTGATACCGGTTGGGATGGTTTCTGAACTCTTGATTCATTTGTGGAGGGGAGCGGGTTGCACCCATCCTTTGTTTATAGTCCCCTGGTGGGGAATCATTGTACTGGCGTGGACTGTAGTTCACGTTTTGCCTCATGTCCTGTCTCTCAGATTGTGGGTACTGGCCCCTATGTTGATTTCCATTATCAGTAAATCGATCCACATATCGGGGCCTATCCTGATTACCATATATCATGGTGTTGGGATCAAACCTACTCTGTGTCCCCAATGACTGGTAGGGACCATCATTTCTTTGATCTTGATTTTGTCTCTGGTTATTGTTCATACCTGCCATATCAGGCCGATATCTTACCCGGGGTCTATCCCCTAAATATCTAGGGCTGATGTAGCTCTCTCTATTACTAGGATCATGTGTTTGGAACATTGGTACAGGAAATGGCGATCTTTGTTGATTACCCCTTTGTTCAGGTGTCACATTATTTTTACCTTGGCTTTGAGCAGACTCAAGGGACATTTTGGCTGACCTGATTTCCATTACTGTGGCTGAGGGTTCTTTAGATTTAGGCCTAGTATCTTTCATTTTATCACTTTCTCTACCCTGACAATAGAGTACCTCATATAGCTTGGTGCTTTGATGTACAATCCATTCAAGGGACTTGTCACGGTCAAATTCACGGACCAATTGGGATATGATGTCTTTCTGTAGCCCATAGAAGTATGCGGTTTTAAACTCATTGGAATTTGAGTCAAAAGATACATCAAAGCGAGAGAATGCTCTTTTTAAGTCTTGTAAAAATTGGCGAGGGGATGTATTAGGTCCAGCAGTAATAGTGTACGCGACTTTCTTTGCCTCCTGCAATGACTGAAAAGGAGAAAAATGACGCCTAATTTCTTTTTCAAACTCCAGCCATGTCATATTCTGCTGTTCATTTAATCCCCTTATGATGCTGGCCGTCGGGGCATCTAAAGTTAAATGAAAATATTGTCTGTACTGTTCCTTAGGTATCTGGAGTGCTTTAAAAATGTCATGCACCGCTTCTAAGTGATCCTCAATGCAGCATTCACCTCCCTTTTTAAATGGTTTGATCAGGGCTTTAATGGATTTCATTATTTTTATGGGGCTACTTGTTGCAATACATGGAATTGCACTATTTTGTGAGTCAATCCTGTTTTCAGGTGTATGAGATTGGTGACTGCCCCCAATGGGAGTATCAAATCCCCCAAGGGCGCTGCAACCAAGTTCAGTCACCGGCCCAGTCACTGGGGCACTAGCTCTTTGGGCAGAGCTAGAATTCACCTCCACTCCATTGAATGTGGTACCCTGCCGCCTCTCTTGGGACCTGGGAATGCACATTTGCTGTTCTAAGTCCTTACACTTTTTAAGGAGTCTGGTTGCTTCATTCTGCAAATAATTATTTTCATCGCTCATTTTATTAATCGCCTCCTGCATATCGCACATTTGCATTTGGCATTCATTGAACTCTTTATTTCTCTTGTCTCTTTCTTGGATCATTTTAATCATTTCTTGTTCTACACTCTGGAGATCACCTTCTTTTTCGCAATGTTCTTTTTGTAAAATCTGCATTTCTGAAACAACCTCATCTTTATCCTGCCTAATGTGATCCACTAAGGCTTTTAAGTGTGTCAATTCTTGCTCACTATCTTCAAATTGTTTCTTGCTTTTGGATAACTGAGTATCAAAGTCTCTGCATTTTAATTGCATGTCTTTTTGGCATACATCCAATTCTGCTCTCAACATTTCCTGATTTTTACTTGCCCCATCTAATTCAGTCTTTAACCTGTTAATTAGCTGAGTATCATTCTCTTGCATTCGCAGGGACTTGTTTAAAATAAACCATATTTTGCCGCATAGCCGTATTAAACAGTCTTTCTCTGCACTTTTATCGGCTGCATTCAATAATCTTGTAAGGCAGACCTGAATTATGCTGCCTTCTGCAAAAATATTGTCTAGTTTTTCTTTCTGCACCTCACCCTGAATGCGGTTACTCCAGTCTAACGTGCTATTCGAAGACCAATTCCCATGTGCAAATAACTTTGCCTCTAAATATTGCACTAGATCTGAGAATGTGGTTTCCCTTTGTGACATTCTGAAATTCGTTTTTAGTGGCACACTGCTATTATAAAATGGGTTCCCTTTAATGTGCAATTGGCAGTGTGAGACACGCTTGCCACGCCCAGTAGGTACTCTATGATCACTTTCCCGGCCTGCAACGCACCATAAATATGTAGGGTATTTTGTGGAGATTTGGGGCCTGACGGTATTTTATTACCGCCGAAAAATAACTTAGCAATAATCACTCTTTGTATTCAGATTTGGCCATGTGCAACAATAATACAATGGACATGCATTATTTCAGCACCCAGACCTGCATATTTGGTATACGTGGTTGGTGGTATTTTGGTGAGCATAATTCCCTTGTTTTATTTGTGGCCCCAATGTCCAGAATCCCTTATCTTTGCTTAGATTTTTCGTGTGATCACTAGAGAGACCTCAGACCTGCATTCTAGGAATACCACATTTCCAGTGATAGTGTTGGTGTGCCACCATGGGCGAACTCACTGACTTATTTACGACAGAGAGCTATATGTGGTAGTCTTGTGGTAATTTCCACTACCTTATATACGGTAGGGAGCTATGTTCAGAGAGTCTCTCTTCCCGTTGGCTCATGTACCTCCAACAAGCTATGCTACAGTCACTCACAATTATTCATACTGATTCTGACATGCACACATCTGTCTTAAAATGACCATTGCACTGTTTAAAAATCTCCCCACATCATCGGCACTGTAATGGTAAATAGAAAATAAAACACCCGTCTGTTTTCAAATATTTTCTGTATTAGAAAAGCTGCATGTAGACACGATCTCATTCTTTACAGAAATAAATAAAATGGTACAGTCAAAGCATTGTCTATGACACACTGCAAAGAGCGTGGCGGAGAACAGAACTCAAATTGCAACATTGGTATTTGATTAAGACACGCACAGGAATCCTACACTGACTGCATATTACCGTACACACTCTCATTACCTTATCTTTTTAGTTGTTCTCTTTGTGAATGTGGCTCTCTTGGATTAACTCCAGCAAAAAGGAACGCTTGCCTTCTCAAGCCGGGGTCATTGCCTGGAATTCTCAGCTTTTTCAGATAGGAATGCCTCAGCCAGTGGAAAGGTTTTTCTTTCAGCTCTCCCCAATCTCGACTGCAGCAGGACACAGGAATCTGCATTCAGTCAGGACCCCACAGCCAGGTCTTCTCCCCAGTAGTGCAGAAAGATGTCTGCCTGTCTTTTTCCCTGATACTGCCCACTAAAACTTTCCTCTCAGCCCTCTGTATGACGTGTCCCAATGAAATCCATCATCTCTCATCCTCCTACTCTTCAACAATAGCTTCGCTTATACATTTGCAATTGTTGCAAATCTGACTTCCTTCTCCTGCAGTTACTGTGCACAAAAACACGGAGAATCAGGCAGAGAAGAGAAGAGAAAAAATCTGCACACACATTTAAATGGTTTTCAGAGTATGCCTAATTCTGCAGTAGAGAACACATTTTATTAGTGGGTTATATTAAATAAGGTTTTGTTAGTCAGGTTAATGGTTAATAGGTTAGCTGTTAATTTTCAAATGTGTCTCTAGCAATATAGGCATTTCAGGTGAAAAATAGTGTGCATTTTTAAATGAGCACGTGTGCTTTTAACTGTAAAAATAGATTTGCATCTTATATGTTAAAATCGTTTTTGACTGAATAGCCTGTCTTTCCTTGTTAATCTGCTAACCCATATAGCAATGCACCGCACCCTTGTGGTGGTGGTGCTGCAAAAAAATGTTTTGCTACTTGTGCAGTATTGCTGTACTCTGTACTGTAACACGCCAAATATCCTTACACATCTGCCACTGCTTACACCTGTAAGCTCATCAGAGCCGACAAACACTTTCTATCAAACAATAACTACACCATCTTAGCTAGAGCCCTGTTCCTATCCCGGCTTGATTATTGTAATGCCCTCTACATCAGCGCCGATAAATCTATCATCCAGAGAATACAAATCCTTCAAAACAACGCCTTGTGTGCCCAAAAGTTCGGACATATCCAATATCAGGCGCCAAAATAACTGGCTGTCCACCCAAAACAAAATCTACCTAAAAACTGCACCTCTTGTGTAAAAAGCCCTGAACAATGCTGGACCTAGTTATCTTATGGACAAATTCCTCAGGAGGAGTTCCACCAGGCCAGCAAGAATCTCCAATGTCAATAGCCTAATCTTAACTAGATTCAAACTGTCTAAGGTTGGGGGAGGTAGCTTCCATGTCCGAGCAGCCCAACTCCGGAACTCACTGCCCCACCCCCTGCGTGAGGAGCAGCCCCCTATGAAATTCAGATCTAATTATATCAATTTCCTGAAAGCTACCAACAACTAGCTTACTAGCACCTACTCAGTCTTGTATCCTCCTAGAGTAGATATGCCAGATAACTCCTAGTTGCCTCATACGTGTACATGCTCTCCTCTGACTAGCGATTGATGCACTGCCAGCGCCTGTATATATACCGACCTCGCCAGCCCGCAGTTGACCTCCTTGGTCAGTGTATATTTAGCCTGTATGTAATCTGCACATAACTTTACATTTTGCACATCACTGTATATTAACCGTAATCTTGTATTTAGCCAGTATGTATGTACCCTGTACATAACTGTATACCTATGCACACCATTGTACATTATCTGTAACCTTGTAACTTTGTAACTTAAGCTTCGCATTGTCTGTACAGTTGCGCCCTGCTACCTGCGGGTTTGGTGTGCATTATAAGTGAATAAAACAAACAAACAAACAAAAGGCCTGGATTTCATAAATTGATAGACAATTAGAAACACCTTGATTTGAGAATTCCTAGATAGTGGGAGAAAAGGCCTAGGTTTCACAAAATGGTATACAGTGAGAACTTCACAATTCTATGTCAGTTTGACACCTGCTAAACTTCATAATTCTATCTAGATGTGACACCTGCTAAACTTCACAAGTCTACCTAGTTGTGTTACATGCTAAACCTCACAATTCTATCTAGATGTGACACATGCTAAACTTCACAATTCTATCAAGATTTGACGCATGTGAAAATTCTGAAATCTATCTAGATATGGTACCTGCTAAACTTCCCAATTCTATCGAGATGTGACACCCTTTAAACTTGACAATTTTATCTAGGTGTGACACATTCTAAACCTCACAATTTTATGTAGGTGTGACACATGCTAAACCTCACACTTTTATCTAGATGTGACGTCTGCTAAATCTCACAATTTTTTTAAAAAATGTGACGCCTGCTGAGCTTCACAATGTTATCTATACGAGACTGGTTACAAGATGGCTAACCTTATAGATGTGAGAATAAAGCTGCCTGTGTCTGATAGGGGAAGAAGGCTAAGTGCCTTGGGGGTAAGATTATGTAGGAGAAGTTGAGGGTAGGTTACAGCCTGGCTAGCTGACATAATGGCTTAAATGCAAGCAAAGGCTACCATACCACTGTGGTCTAACATGAGAATAAGCTATAAGATACACAAAAATTGAATGATAGATAAGTAGAGAGGTGGTTAGTTTAATGGGGTGTAGTGATTGCTGTCACCCCCCGGCCACACTCCACATACTTTGTTAGTCACTGCTGGGTGATGGCTGCACACCTCCGCTCTGACACGTGCAGACATTCTTGGGCGTCGCTTCTACAGGACTAGTCCCCCATCTTGGCTCCTCCACCTTAGGGGCTGCAATGGGCAGAGGGTTGTTGTAATGCGATGAGTCTTGTGAACCTGGGACGGTCACAGCTTTGGGTGGGATTATGCTTTGGTAACCACCCAGAAGAGTAGTGGGGGGAGCATGATAGCATGATGGGTTGCTGCTTGGAGGGGAATCAAAAGGAGCAGGCCACTGTAAGAGGGGGCACTAAGTGCCAGACAACACACTCCTGTGCCTTGAGTTTAAAGTAGTGTAGATATATGTCCACACAAATGGCAGTGGGGAAGTCTATGATTTGCTTTTCTTTTCGATAGATACATGAGAATGAAAGGTTGATAGGCTAGTGTGGCTGATTGGTTGTGTCCATAGGGCAGTGTTGTGGGCACTTGTTGATAGGTGTCTACCTACTTCCCCTGCTGACACCGGCAAACACCTTCTGGAGCTGCTTCTATGGGAGAGGACCTTTGCCTTGGGGCCCTGAGTCGAGCGCTGCCCAAGCAGGGGCTGCCCTGGGGAGGTTCCTTAAATGAGGTGTTCGAGTCACCTGGTCCTACACAACCTATCCCCACTACTCTGGGCGTGAGGAGGGGATGGAACAGGGCAGGCAAGGGGTTTAGAAGGTTACAGATGCAGACGAAATTCATTAAGTAATTCCATTCATGCTGTCACAAAATTAATTGAATAAAAGCAAACCATGGTGCAGCCGAAATTCTTTTAGTAATCCGATCCATGGTGCTGCAAAATTAATTATATAAAAGCAAACCATGGTGGGGCAGAAAATATTTCATTAAGTGGGTCGGGATGGAAGGAGGAATCAGGCAGTCAATGGAGCATGTGAGGTAGGAGGACAGGGGCAGGTAGAGGCACTCACTGGAAGTAGTTCAGTGAGGACAATGGAGAACAGCTGATCCAGGCCAGGGAGGGGTTTCTGATGAGGGTCGGGGTGTTCAGGTACCCCGGGCCTGAATTGTGTGTATCTAGATGCCTACATAATTATAGCTCTATAGTTTGAGATCACATATCTTGAATCACTGAAATCTAAGTTAATTCAGAAAATCAAAGTTGGAAAAACATCTTTTTGTAAACATTGTATTGCAATGCCTCTGATTTGTCTTAAATATGGTTTAGTTGATCCATTTAATTTGTTAATGTGTTGGAATTGCCTTTCTCTCTTCTGAACTATTGACTTCTCCTTGTTCCATCTTACATCTTATATTCTAAAAATAAGCAAATGACATATTTGTAGAGTGTCCACTAATACCGCCGAACGTCCCAAGGGATGTCTGTCAAGGGGCTCCCCTCTTCACTAATCAATAAAGACATAGCCAGACCCTTAACAGCTGTCCTTACAGGTGGCATTCAACATAATTACTGAAACATCTTTAGAAAAATATAAATTGTTTATTAGAAAAACATATTAATAAATGTATATACATATCATCTCCAAATTTTGACAATGTGAAATTAATTCACCCAGTCAGCTCTGAACAATGAATCTCATAATTTGCTATTGCACTCACCCAATTAACCAATCAATCGCTGAGCACACTAATCCACATACATTCACTAATCTTCACACTACCAATCCACACACGCCCTATATATTTCATTCTGCATCCTCAATAGAAACTTTTAATTGAAGTTCTCCAGCGGTGAGTTGACTCTTAAAAAGCACACGTTGTGATATTGACCACAGAACACTTCCAGTTTCATGGGATTTACAGTGTGCCTTCTCTATCAACACATTGTGCCTCATTACACGGTAGGAGGTAACCATGTTGCTATTAAAGCCATGGTTACCCCCTACCGCATTATGGGTCTGGGTAGGCGGTATGGGGACTTACCTGGTCATTCCGACCCTTGAGGTCCTGGTAAGTCCCCATGCCAATTACCATTCCCCATTCCCATTCGAGCCCCCATAGGGCTCAATGGGAATGGGGAAGGAGCTAATAACGGTACCGCTAATAGCAGTACCGTTATTAGCTCTGAAGTCCCTCAGCGTGTCGCGTCCTTAACATGTGGTCTGACCACACGTTAAGGACGGGACCCGTTGAGGGACCTCGTAGTAGGGCAGTAAGGGATTATCAGCACTGGTGCCCTTACCGGTGCCGGTAATCCCTTACCACCTTCCGTGTAATGAGGCCCATTGTGTTACACAGACTGTGAAACAAGGTGTGTACCTTTACTGTTTTGTAGTAACCACAAAGTTTCAAGATAAAAAGGCCAACCGGAGTGTTTGGCCTGTTCTCTTAGGTTGTTTAAAGAGGACGAGACGTGTGTTGCCTAATTTTATCAATCACGGAATGAATCAACCACTAGGGATATATTACAATAATCTCAAAACAAAACCTTTATACAATTTGTAAAGAAATGAGATGTACAAGCAATACATAAAATATCTTTTGCTGCTTTGTGAAGTGAGTGTCTAGAATATGTAAGTACAGAAAATACAATAACATAAAATTGTTCTGAATGACTGTTTACATTCGAGAAAGGGACATTCAACACATTGTGAGGGCAAATTGAGGACAAGTAGCATGTGAAAACAAATTGAGAACAATTAACATGTGCAATCAACATAATATGAGATAATTAAGTACAATATCTCTAGAAGAGTAGTGCTTCAAAGTTTGTCCGCAAGTAGGGAACAAGTTATAGATGCATGTGTAGTTTTACTAGTGATTTGGATGCATCATAAGTTCCCATATTTAGTGGTAGAAAGTTGTTTAGTTGAGAGTTATTTCATTATTAAAAAGTCAATGAATGATGCAGGGTCTTTTGACACAAGATATCCGATCATTAGCCAACGTGATCAAAAGTTGGTTGGTAGCAGAGGTTTCAACTTGGCTATTGTACAGGTATATCACTGTTCCCTGTAGTTTTCACGTTTCGGCGGTAGTGGGTTGAGGTAGAGTCCGCCTTCATCAGGGCTGAAAATCAGGTATCCTGTAAGGGGTGACATAAGTGTTGTTGAGAGTGGCTATAATACCAGGGGAGTCCCAAACAACGGGGCTAAGGTTACAGCTAAGTTTGTTCTCATGGCGACTGGTTTATAAACTTATTTGCCGGTGCGCGCTTGCTCAAGCGCATTGGTGTGGCCACAGTTCGTGGAAAGGAGGAGACCGCCTTATGCCGGGACCATGAATGCAGGTACCCGCTCCAGATTTGCGAGCTTCCCAAGAATGGCAGAATGTTCACGAGTGGTCTCGAGGCTGTATAAAATGAACAGGTACAGTTAGACTGTTTTAAATCCAAGTAATCGGCAGTTTAGTTACTGTTCCAGGGGTTACTGGTTGAGTCATACACAGAAGCCGCTATTAAGCTTTAGCTGTAGGCAGCAAATGGAATATGGTGCAGTTGGGAACATATCTTTTTTATTTTTATGTTATTATTTTGGATTATTTATTTATTTGCAAGCTGGGTGCCACGTGGCATACCCATATATTTAGGTGCAGCTTGCAAACTGTGAGCAGTTGGAGACTGTGTGACCCTATGAAGAAAATCTGATTACGTTGTGAAAAGATTGGTGCTGGTTGCGCTTGCCGTCGTGATTCGGATAAATTCAAGTGGCAGCAAAAAAAAAAAGAAAAGGTGAAGAACAAAGCATCCTGTATACCAGCATTAATAAAAAGAGTAGACATGTTAGTGTTCAAGGCATACTGCCCGCATGCTAGTTTGGTTCTGGTGTGTTCATGGTAAGATGCTGGGCTAGAGAATTAGTACGGTGTGCCGGGAATCGTTCTTGGATCAGCGCGCACACGTGTCGTTAGCTGGAGGGTCAGACAGACACGTGAACGCGTACGAGTCAGCGGCCCCAGGCTCACCTTGTGGTTCCAGCGCTGAGTCATGCTGCGCCGCTGCTGAAGTCTGCGAGGTCTCTGCCACGGGTGAGTCGGCGAGACGTGTGTTGCCAGGAATGCGGAAGGAGAGGTCCGTCCGCAGGGAAAGCGAACTGGTTGTTGCTAGAAACGCCAGCGCATGCGCACTGGGAACTTTGTCATTATTGACAAAACAAGTCTTTCCACGGTGCGCATGCCCCCTCACTTGCTGTTGTTTGAGTCTGGAATTCCAGTTCGTTACGAATAGTGAACATCACTTACAATTGTTAACAACTATAGTGGTAGGTCAAGAACGGATACTGCATCAATGCGTGTTCGCAAGTTTGGTTTGTGTTAGAAAATAAATAGTTGGTCAGAATCAGAGAAGCTTACACGCACAATTCAGTGCAGCAATGCTTGCTTAATTCCAAGTCTTGATGACTCGTGCGTGTGTAAGGCATATCGCAGTTCAATTCATATGTCAGGTTAGGGAATTAATTAGGAAATTAAATCACTGATGTCCAACCGGAAGGGCCACAGACACATTGCTCAAGACATATTGCGATGATGCATATATATAAGGTTGGGAGAGTATTCTGCCAGCATTATGAGTCGTTAGGTAATGGGTTGGAAGATTTCATTTAGGCCGTGATGATAAGGGTCCAGCCTGTGAATCCATTGTGCTTCCTTTGGTTGCCTTGTGGTGTGCCTTGGTTTAGGTTGCTTAGATAATTGTCGGAGATGTAAGGATAAATTACTTCCAAGTTAAACTCTTTAGTGTCTTTCTGAAGTTTTTTGGTTTTACGATTCAGGGTAGCAGTCTTGAAATCCTCAAATTGCTTATTTATGTCTATTAATAGGTTCTTGGCATTGATGATTGCTGCGTTAGTGGAGAAGGTAGTTTCTTCAAGGTCAAGGTCTTTCTGAATTTTAGAAGCAGTTCGTATTGCAGTATTGATGGTTAATACCATGAGATCCCGACTACACTTGGTAGCCACGTAGCTGAAATTAGTCACGTACTCCTTATCATCTAGGAAGAGACAGGGAGTGTTGCAAATGACTAGCCCACTAGGAATAATACTGGCGCGCAAATACTCTCTCAAAAAATGAGCATGAAGTTCCGTGCGAAAACACTTTTTCTTTAGTCTTAGGATGTTGTCTCCAGAGTTGGTACCTCCTGGAGGAGGAAAGGAATTGTCCCCCGTAGGGGTGAAAAAAGAAGGGCCACTGATAGTGTCCAAAATTTCTTGCTCTGTAAATCTTAATGTTGCACTTTCCGCCATCCCCAGGGATTGGCGTGTAAATGAAGTGATTTGAGGGAAATGTGAGATCATATCAAGTAAAAAGTATCCTTTCCAAGTCAGTGGGGACGCCAGCAATTATTCAACTTGAGAGAGAACTTAGATAGTGTATTTGAAAACGATGGACCTGTCGGGAAGTAGATTTAATACAAGTCCTATCTTATAGAGAAAGAAACCCTAAGCAACACGGTTGCCCGTAAATGATAGCAAAACGTTAGGGGATGGCCGTTAAAGAAAAGGTACGTGGCCAAATACTAAGACTGTGAATCAAGGTGTTTACCTTTACTGTTTTGTAGTAACCACAAAGTTTCAAGATAAACAGGCCAACCGGAGTGTTTGGCCTGTTCTCTTGGGTTGTGTAAAGAGGACGAGACGTGTGTTGCCTAATTTTAGCAATCACGGAATGAATCAACCACTAGGTATATATTACCATAATCTCAAAACAAAACTTTTATAACATTTGTAAAGAAATGAGATGTAAAAGCAATACATAAAATATATTTTACTGCTTTGTGAAGTGAGTGGCTAGAATATGTAAGTACAGAAAATACAATAACATAAAATTGTTCTGAATGACTGTTTACATTCGAGAAAGGGACATTCAACTAATTGTGAGGGCAAATTGAGGACAATTAGCATGTGAAAACAAATTGAGAACAATTAACATGTGCATTCAACATAATATGAGATAATTAAGTCCAATATTTCTAGACGAGTAGTGCTTCAAAGTATGTCCGCAAGTAGGGAACAAGTTATAGATGCATGTGTAGTTTTACTAGTGATTTGAATGCATCATAAGTTCCCATATTTAGTGCTAGAAAGTTGTTTAGTTGAGAGCTATTTCATTATTAAAAAGTCAATGAATGATGCAGGGTCTTTTGACACAAGAATCCAAGGAATCGGCAGTTTAGTTACTGTTCCAGGGGTTACTGGTTGAGTCATGCACAGAAGCTGCTATTGAGCTTTAGCTGTAGGCGGCAAATGTAATATGGTGCAGTTGGGAACATATCTTTTTTATTTTTATGTTATTATTTTGGATTATTTATTTATTTGCAAGCTGGGTGCCACGTGGCATACCCGTATATTTAGGTGCAGCTTGCAAACTGTGAGCAGTTGGAGACTGTGTGACCCTATGAAGAAAATCTGATTACGGTGTGAAAAGATTGGTGCTGGTTGCGCTTGCCGCCGTGATTCGGATAAATTCAAGTGGCAGCAAAAAAAAAAAAGAAAAGGTGAAGAACAAAGCATCCTGTATACCAGCATTAATAAAAAGAGTAGACATGTTAGTGTTCAAGGCATACTGCCCGCATGCTAGTTTGGTGCTGGTGTGTTCATGGTTAGATGCTGGGCTAGAGAATTAGTACGGTGTGCCGGGAATCATTCTTGGATCAGCGCGCACACGTGTCGTTAGCTGGAGGGTCAGACAGACACGTGAACGCGTACGAGTCAGCGGCCCCAGGCTCACCTTGTGGTTCCAGCGCTGAGTCATGCTGCGCCGCTGCTGAAGTCTGCGAGGTCTCTGCCACGGGTGAGTCGGCGAGACGTGTGTTGCCAGGAATGCGGAAGGAGAGGTCCATCCGCAGGGAAAGCGAACTGGTTGTTGCTAGAAACGCCAGCGCATGCGCACTGGGAACTTTGTCATTATTGACAAAACAAGTCTTTCCACGGTGCGCATTTCCCCTCACTTGCTGTTGTTTGAGTCTGGAATTCCAGTTTGTTACGAATAGTGAACATCACTTACAATTGTTAACCACTATAGTGGTAGGTCAAGAATGGATACTGCATCAATGCGTGTTCGCAAGTTTGGTTTGTGTTAGAAAATAAATAGTTGGTCAGAATCAGAGAAGCTTACACGCACAATTCAGTGCAGCAATGCTTGCTTAAATCCAAGTCTTGATGACTCGTGCGTGTGTAAGGCATATCGCAGTTCGATTCATATGTCAGGTTAGGGAATTAATTAGGAAATTAAATCACTGATGTCCGACCCGAAGGGCCACAGACACATTGCTCAAGACATATTGCGATGGTGCATATATATAAGGTTGGGAGAGTATTCGGCCAGCATTATGAGTCGTCAGCTAATGCATTGGAAGATTTCATTTAGGCCGTGATGATAAGTGTTCAGCCTGTGAATCCATCATGCTTCCTTTGGTTGCCTTGTGGTGTGCCTTGGTTTAGGTTGCTTAGATAATTGTCGGAGATGTAAGGATAAATTACTTCATAGTTAAACTCTTTAGTGTCTTTCTGACGTTTTTTGGTTTTACGATTCAGGGTAGCAATCTTGAAATCCTCAAATTGCTTATTTATGTCTATTAATAGGTTCTTGGCATTGATGATTGCTGTGTTAGTGGAGAAGGTAGTTTCTTCAAGGTCAAGGTCTTTCTGAATTTTAGAAGCAGTTCGTATTGCAATATTGATGGTTAATACCATGAGATTGCGACTACACTTGGTAGCCACGTAGCTGAAATTTGTCACGTACTCCTTGTCATCTAGAAAGAGACAGGGAGTGTTGCGAACGACTAGCCCACTAGGAATAATGCTGGCTCTCAAATAAGCTCTCAAAAAATGAGCTTGAAGTTCCTTACGAAAACACTTTTTCTTTAGTCTTAGGATGTTGTCTCCAGAGTTGGTACCTCCTGGAGGAGGAAAGGAATTGTCCTCCAGAGGGGTGAAAAAAGAAGGGCCACTAATAGTGTCCAACATTTCTTGTTCTGTAAAGCTTAATGTTGCACTTTCCCCCATCCCCAGGGATTGGCATGTAAATGAAGTGATTTGAGGGAAATGTGAGATTATATCAAGTAAAAAGTATCCTTTCCAAGTCAGTGGGGACGCCAAGCAATTATTCAACTTGAGAGAGAACTTAGATAGTGGATTTGAAAACGATGGACCTGTCGGGAAGTAAATTTAATACAAGTCCTATCTTATAGAGAAAGAAACCCTAAGCAACACGGTTGCCCGTAAATGATAGCAAAAAGTTAGGGATGGCCGTTAAAGAAAAGGTATGTGGCCAAATACTAAGACTGTGAAACAAGGTGTGTACCTTTACTGTTTTGTAGTAACCACAAAGTTTCAAGATAAACAGGCCAACCGGACTGTTTGGCCTGTTCCTTTGGGTTGTTTAAAGAGGACGAGACGTGTGTTGCCTTATTTTTAGCAATCACGGAATGAATCAACCACTAGGGATATATTACCATAATCTCAAAACAAAACTTTTATACAATTTGTAAAGAAATGAAATGTACAAGCAATACATAAAATATATTTTACTGCTTTGTGAAGTGAGTGGCTAGAATGTGTAAGTACAGAAAATACGATAACATAAAATTGTTCTGAATGACTGTTTACATTCGAGAAAGGGACATTCAACACATTGTGAGGGCAAATTGAGAACAATTAGCATGTGAAAACAAATTGAGAACAATTAACATGTGCAATCAACATAATATGAGATAATTACGTCCTATATCTCTAGACAAGTACTGCTTCAAAGTTTGTCCGCAAGTAGGGAACAAGTTATAGATGCATGTGTAGTTTTACTAGTGATTTGAATGCATCATAAATTCCCATATTTAGTGCTAGAAAGTTGTTTAGTTGAGAGTTATTTCATTATTAAAAAGTCATTGAATGATACAGGGTCTTTTGACACAAGATATCCGATCATTAGCCAACATGATCAAAAGTTGATTGGTAGCAGAGGTTAAAACTTGGCTATTGTACAGGTATATCACTGTTCCCTGTAGTTGTCACGTTTTGGCGGTAGTGGGTTGAGGTAGAGTCCGCCTTCATCAGTGCTGAAAATCAGGGACCCTGTAAGGGGTGACATAAGTGTTGTTGAGAGTGGCTATAATACCAGGGGAGTCCCAATCAATGGGGCTAAGGTTACAGCTAAGTTTGTTCTCATGGCGACCGGTTTATAAACTTACTTGCCAGTGCGTGCTTGCTGAAGCGCATTGGTGTGGCCACAGTTTATGGAAAGGAGGAGACCGTCTTATGCCGGGACCATGAATGCAGGTACCCGGTCCAGATTTGCGAGCTTCCCAAGAATGGCAGAATGTTCACGAGTGGTCTCGAGGCTGTATAAAATGAACGGTTAAAAGGTACGGTTAGACCGTTTTAAATCCAAGTAATCGGTAGTTTAGTTACTGTTCCAGGGGTTACTGGTTGAGTCATTCACAGAAGCCGCTATTAAGCTTTAGCTGTAGGCGGCAAATGGAATATGGTGCAGTTGGGAACATATCTTTTTTATTTTTATGTTATTATTTTGGATTATTTATTTATTTGCAAGCTGGGTGCCACGTGGCATACCCGTATATTTAGGTGCAGCTTGCAAACTGTGAGCAGTTGGAGACTGTGTGACCCTATGAAGAAAATCTGATTACGGTGTGAAAAGATTGGTGCTGGTTGCGCTTGCCGCCGTGATTTGGATAAATTCAAGTGGCAGCAAAAAAAAAAAGAAAAGGTGAAGAACAAAGCGTCCTGTATACCAGCATTAATAAAAAGAGTAGACATGTTAGTGTTCAAGGCATACTGCCTGCATGCTAGTTTGGTGCTGGTGTGTTCATGGTTAGATGCTGGGCTAGAGAATTAGTACGGTGTGCCGGGAATCATTCTTGGATCAGCGCGCACGCGTGTCGTTAGCTGGAGAGTCAGACAGACACGTGAACGCGTACGAGTCAGCGGCCCCAGGCTCACCTTTTGGTGCTGGTGTTACACAAACTCCAACAGGACCGTAGTCCTCTCACTATATTGTTTACTATTTATCCAAATACACAGGTGATCTAGTCCTCCCACTACATTGCTCTTTAACATTTCAAAAGGTGATCTTATCAGGTTGCATTACTGCATGTTTTTAATTGCACAACACCACCTGTAAGGATAATAACAGGTGGTCTTTTAGTAAAATATTTATATTCAAAGGGACCACTTCAAATACAGTTAATATTACTCTCTCTGGGCACAAAGATATACTCACTAAATGTCATATTCTGTGTAAAGACACAGTGGGCCTCATTACGAGTTTGGAGGTAGCCATGCTGCTATTTGCGGCATGGCTGCCTCTAAACTCGGGTCCGGGTTCCTCAAATGAGGACTTACTGCCTTGGAGGACCCAGTTATTCCTCATTTAAGGACCCTGGACCCGGTACTTCCCCATTCCATTCGAGCCCCCATCGGGCTCAATGGGAATGGGGAGGGAGCTTAATAACGGGCCCGTTGTTAGCTCCCTGGTCTCCTCGCGGGACCCGCAAAGGGCGCCTGGTTTTACCAGGCGGGCTTTGCATGTCCCGCGAGGAGACCTTGTAATAGGGCGGTAAGGGATTAACCCCTTACCACCCACCTCGTAATGAGGCCCATTGTCTTCCTCACTGCCATATGCTTTACGTCCTCACACTATGCATTTTCACAATGTAGCGGTTTGATTCTCTGCAGCACGTTTTGAAAATCCATAGTGCATGGACATGATGTATGCAAAGCTTGCATTCATGGAAAGATTAGTCAATCTTCAATACTGATGACCAAACATAAAGTGTGGTACTTATAAACCCGGCTCATTGTGGCTGGTTTGAGGAATGTCTGGTTTACCTCTTCAGGCCCATGGCCGCTTTGTGCCAGGGAGATCTGCTGCCCTTAGTCCAATGATCTTGCTCAAGTAACCCCAAAGTGTGAAAAGGATCATAGCCAGCTGCTTTGGTGCATGTGCGTAGTCCAATTCATATAGGGCACCAACACAGGAAAGGGTTTTGCATAACAAAAGTCTGGGTTGGGATGGGGAATTATATCACAGGGGAAAGAGACAAGAATAACCCATTTGTAAGATATGGCTGGAAAGGAAATATCCCACCCCTTCTCCAGATGTCCCATGTATGTATTTATTTAATTGGTCTGGGGTATGCTTGCAACCACTGTCCCCCTTTTTGAACTTTTAGTGCAACAAATTATTTCACTCAGACATTTGAGAAATATGCAAAAAGAACTATCTTCCATGAATTTTCAGCTAAAAGTGTAAAGGTTTCATGGACCCGGCATACTGGCCTTTACAGTTCCCCTGGAGATACAATCTAATTTCACAAATGTATTTAATTCATATGGCCATCAAATGTTGCAGCTCTTACTGAAGAATGAAGAACTATTCATACACATCTCAGAGTATGAAGGATGAATACAAGTAATCTTTCCCTTTATAACTAGTGGGTCTGGAGGTTGCATTGTTGACAACCAATTTCCCTTGTTTAGTAGAACATCTACAATAGCATAAAATAATACCTTCCAGAAGAAAGAATTATAAATAGTATTACACATACAGTTGAGATGAGATAAAGTTGCTCAGTGATCTCATAATTAACAAAGCATAACAAATTGCTGGGAACACACAACATAGCTTTATAATGTGCAATTTGAAATGCTTACTTCTGCTAGTTGAACACCTCCTCTAACAACTGGCGGCTTTTTTGTAATATAGATTCATTTCTTTACTTTGAAATCAAGTCTAATAGGTTTTCAAATCTCCTAGGCACTAGAGTAGGTCATGTCTGTAAAGGTTCTATGTGCCACTTTACAGATCTTTCCTCCATCAATGACCAAAATAATTCAAACGTTTCTGTCCCTCTTTGTAACACAAAGGATATGTTGACAATCTGGGTAGAAAACAATTCTAGACACATATCTTTATCCTGAAATGACCAATTCTCATTTAATAATTTTCCAGCACGTTTTCTATCACAACATGTTCTATTTATCACCAGTACTGCCTATCCTCAAGCAAACCTACTGATACATTGCAACAGGAGAGGTTGCAAGGGCCACCATTTCCAAGTAGAACCAATTCCTAGCCACCAGTCATAAGTTAGCTCTGAAGCACTTGTCATGTAACATGCTGGACTTTGAGGAGGTCACACTTCGCATACATCTCGATGCAACACCAAGCTCGAGTTGTATCCAGCCCACGGACAGGGTATGATTTTTCTGGTAAGAGCCCATATTGCTTTCACTGGCACATTTGCATTGAATATACACACTCAATATCCATAGCTTCATACACTGTACTTCCAGAAGTCTCTCCACAGCCACAGTTCTTCCAGTACCCCTTAATTATGGCCAGCTGTTATGCTGGATATCTTCTTGACTGCTGAGTGTTGGTTAATCTTGTACCTCTTCGCAGGCAATGTCCCACTGCAACTTTCATCCGGTGGAGATCATTCCTTTTATCAACTGTACTATGACATCTCGGTAATTGTATGAAGACTTCCGATGATGTGCAGTATGCCAATTTTAGTATCCGTGTTAGTGAGCTGTGCCCAAGAGATAAGCTTTGTTACTCTTTCTAGTTAGTCCAAAGGTCATCTAAAGATTGGCCCTGGTATATACTGAAAGCCGCAAGAGCATTATTGTCACCATCCCAAATCCAAAATGATATTTCCTTTTTCTTTCCCCTTCTGAGGAACTTCCTTTCAGATGTTCTAACCTTAGGGTCACATCCAGTTCCTGCAACCTTTTTGCTGCACCCACTTTACAGCTGTGTAACTGCACTGTGAACTGAAATGCAGATAAGGGCTGGGGAAGACCAATGTGGCTTGAGAATAACATAACACATTCCTGACCTATCTGTCACACTGATGGTGTCATACCAAAATGACTGCTGGTGTATCTGATTATTTCTATGAAATTCAGCAAACTGAAAAGCCTGAAAAGTCAAAAGCTGTATTAGAGTTCATGATATATTGTCTTGCAGGGTATTTTTTAATTTAAAAAAATGTATTTGGTCATAAAGCTATACAAATAACTATTGACCAGGTAGACAGTGTAGTAAAGAAACCTCAGTATCGCCAAGAGCTGCTGAAATTGGTGAAGCCATATGTGTCCTCAAAAATTGTGAAACCATGGTAAGAGCTACCATCATGCCTAGATTTGATTATTGTAATGCACTTCTCAGTGGTGCCAGTAAAAACGCCCTGCAAAAACTGCAAATATTGCAGAATGATGCAGTACACATTGTGAAAAGTGTCTCCAAAAGAATCACTTCTCGAACCGTAGAAGAGATCTTCATTGGCTCCTTCTAACATCAGGAATTCAATTTAAAATCAACACCATAGTACATAAATGATTATTCGGTTCAGCTCCTTTTTATCGAAAGCAGAGTTTAACTCAACTAATGATGAACAGACTAACTCGGTCCTTGTGATCGATTTGTCCTAGAGCCAACAGAGCAAGAGATAATGGAGTTTCTTTTGCAGTGCATGCCACTTTGGCTAGGAATTTCCTGCCTGGTGATCTCCGCCTTGAGAGAAATGTACTTGTTTTCCACAAGAGACCAAAGATCTTCTGTTCCTCTGATTCTCTATTTTTCAATCAGGGTCTTTAATGCTGGAACTCCATTGTTTTGTCTCTTTTTTTCCTGAGTCTTGTTCTGCGCTTTGAGACCTGTGGGCTTGGGTGCGTTAGAAATATATGAATACATTCGAAATATATAAATAAACAGAACAATCCGTGTGGTAGCGATCAGCAAAATAGACCCTTGTGATATTCTTTGAGGGAATACAGCGTAAAGAAGGAGTAGCACCAAAAAGTTTCAGAATATTAGAATGATTTAAGGCAATCTCCTGATATTCTCAAGCAAACATTCAACCAATATTTGAAGGCTCTCAATCTTTTGAGCTGGTTCAATATTATGTGTAACGGCATTGTTAACCTTCAAAACATTAAATGTGTCAGGCAATTTAAGGCAGTAATCAGGACACTGAGTTCCTCTCAAAATACAGGAGCCCTCCTTACAACCTGGCTCAGATTCACCCCAAGTATTGAAAAGACAAGCCTTTGAGGTAAAAAGGCCATTAACATTAAATATCTGTGTGCCTAATTGTGGTGTCAGCTGATAGCCCCAGGTCCCAGCTGTAACCACTCCATTTGCAACATTGGGAGCTACTACAACATTAGACCTTGCTGCTCCCCGCATTAGACATCTTTGATCTCCTGACAAAACATTTTTATAAGGTATTTGAACTAACCTAATTATTGAAGAATCCATTACTACACTTGGGACAATGTTGGGAGCAGACAAATTAAGTTGTTTTGAGGCCCCTGCTATTTCTGAGGAGATAGTCCCCCTAGCAGGGGCCCCTTCTAGGGAGCTTGAGCCCCAATCCATTACATGTGAAGCAGAAGCCGGGCTCAAGTCAGGCTCAGGGCCACAGGTTTGTTCATTGCTCGACGCAGACATATAAGCCGTAACCCAGGTAAAATCACATTGATTTTTTCTACTAGAGTGCTCTACATCTACAGAAGCCTCAGTTATATAGCTAAGAGTGCTGCATACAATGTTCGGTCAGTTTCTTTATCCAAGGTCAAACTGGAGCAGCTCTCTAACAGGCTCCGTCCACCGCACCAGCTTCCGGGTAAGGAGACTGGCATCTTTGATCACCCTCGCCAGCAGTTCTGAACATCAGCTCCCACTTTTGTTTTAACTACAATTATTATTTCTTTAATTGCAACATCCGCGCTGCAAGCGCAATATATTGTGCATCCTTTACAAGCACAGACCCATCAGAATCTTAATACTGCAAACCGCATGGTTTACTCATTCTAAGATGGCTGCCGCCTTCCATCTCGCACCTTTGCCAGCAACAACAACAACGTGCCTCTGACCTAGGATTGGTCGAGCACACCCAGGAACACCCTCTTATCCTATCACAGCTGAACGGTAGGTGTGAGCCGGCAGTCAAGCAAGGCAGGAGAATAAGGCTCCTCCTGACAGAGCTGACTGAGCGCAACTGGCGCCGGGTGCTGGTTCGCTGCTCAGGTGACAACTCACTTTGCTCACCATGCTAACCCCTTCCTTCTATACGACGGTAAGCACAGAGCTCATCCTCAGTTGCACTCCCTTTTCACACGAGGTGCATGACTCCCACCTACTGTTTGCAGACACACGCAAAGTGCCTACCTGGACATAACTGCAAGACTATACCTGTGCACCCGGTCAGTGTCTCTTCTATCATTGTACCCCTTCAGCGGTATGCAGTATTACATTAAGCCTGTCACACCATTTGTCGATGCGGCTGTAGCTTCTCTAATACTCGCACCATATCATTGGACGATACTGTTCTTTACACCTATAATGAGTATTGTCCCTTCCTACAAGTCACCTGCATATGACAACACCCCCTACATTACCTGCCTAGCCTTCTATGTTTACCTGCTGCTGTGCCCTGCGCCCTGCATTAAACACACCTGCGCTGAGCCACATCTGCACTATTTGAACATGTGCTGGGCCACCTTGTATAACCTTACATCCATCTGCACTAGTTTCTCATTGCCTGCCTGTTTAATTGTTGAATACTGATTGTTAGGAAAGATTCCATATTTGAATGTAATTTTCCCTCCATGTGTCAACCCCCAAACATTTTGCTGCTGTTCTACACCCTGATCTAACCTTTGCCAGAGAAACACAGCCCTCAGCCGCACTCCTCTGGGCTTTCGCTCACTTCTTATGGGGAAACTGACATGCCCTTAAGACAGTCAGTACTGGGAGACTTTGTTTCCCTTAGTCCTTTCCTCATGTTGCAGCTTTTGTGCAACATGTAAGAAGTGTGCAATGTAACTTACTTTACCGCACCCTTGGGTCTTTAGTCATTCTAAAGGCCCTAGAAACTCTCGCTGGACTTTTTTGAACTGTGCAGATGTGTCACGGACAGGACTGGTGGCAGCTATCGTTTATCTTTTGTTTTGAACCCTTTCTTGCCCTGTTATCCACGCTTACCGCATTTGGCACAAATAGGTGGCCTGGCTCCAAAATATCCATGCCACGAGGTTCTTTGTCCTGTCTTTTGGCCATCTTGCCCCTTCACCTTCCCCAGGTCGAGCCGACCAGGGTCAGTCCTTATTTGGTCCTGCACTTTCCTGCGAAACCCAAAACTTTTGCGTGCTTCTGCATGTCTTGTGTATGTGCCTCCAGGATATGGGCTGGGATGTTTGTTCCCAATACACATCCTCAGTGCCAGAGAGTCTGGAGTGTCCTGAATGCCTGGGACCACTGTGGTCCCTGATTGGTCCACGTATGGAGTGAGTGTTTGTGAGCAGATCTCCCATTGGGTCCTCTCCGTTTTGGCACGAAGGGATCTTTGGATAAGAGAAGGCCGAAAACACCACTTACATGTGATTCTGCTGAGTTCATCCAAACAAAGAATAAGGAGCCAATTATCCTGCAACAAGAAGTCAAGTCGAGGAACCGCTGGTGACCCACTGGAAGGTGTGGCACCCTGAGCCCGCTCTCGTCCTGCGAGACCCCTCTGCATCTGATCGTCCTAGAAGGTCTGCGAAGGCGCTTCGATCCATTGGAATAGTGGCACCAACTATTCTCGGCACCTTCATCAAACCCTGCAAGTAAGCCTCTTCAGAAGTGTCCCTGGGCCAACCAGTGGGCTGACCAGCTTACGCAGGACGTTTGCTCTGTCACCGCCCCGGTTGTGAGGAAGCCCTCAAAACTTTTTATACTGCTTGCTCTTTGTCCACGGCACCCTCACATCGATTTTCGTACACTTGGCATTCCCAGGTCTAAAGTGAGACGAGTGCGCCCGGACCGGAGTAAACATGGTTACCGTGTTGTCCTGCTGTGGCAACGACCTGTGCAAGTTCGCTGCACTTGTGACCCCCTTGACCTTGAAGCCTGCTACCGCGGAAACTACGCAGTGTTGAGACATCCTGATTGTTGCATTCGAACCTGCCAGCGAAGTGGACTGTACTGGCGAAGTCTGGGTCTGCCTGCGTCGGGGACTGGTGAGTAGTCCACACCCCAACCGGTGGCCCCTAGTGCAGGAGCCCATTTTTTAATGCACGAAGAGGCCCCCGACGGCCCCTTGCCTTTCCACAGCTATTGCCAAATAGAGACTCCATCCCGCACTCTCAACTTGCCTCTGCCCACAAGTGGAGGCCCTGCTTGAACAGTGGGGACTTGTTCTTCATCCACCTTATCCACCTTCCTGAGCTGCTAGTGACCCTTGAAGAGACCCTATTTTGTCCAGTGGCACAAGCGTGTGCATGTACTATTGAGCATAAGGCTCCTCTCTTCGTAGGGCTTGGACTGCCTCTTAGTTAGGTGTATTCTTGTTGTGGAACTGGGTCTAAAGATTACTGGCACTGCCTGTTTTCCTCCCCATCTAGGTGGTCTGCATATTTTGTGCTTCTTAATCCGTTAGACCCCTCTGGTCTTTTATATATATCATGTTGATTGTGATGTGTTGGTTTACTTCAGTATTCTTGTGATTCTTTGCTATGGTCTATATTACAAAGCCCTTGTAATAAATGTGACTATATTTTTAATATAACACCTGTCTGGAGTAATTTGTAACTGTCCTAGCTTTGTGTGCTCATTGAGGTCTTTCAGTCACACTCACCCCTCTTGAGACTTAGTCTTGACCGCCTGCTATAGCTACCCTGATTGGTCTAGCTTGTCCAGAGGTTACCCTGTTCCAGGAAACTAGGTTGGCCTTCAGAAATCCATCTAAACACTGACTGCACACGTGTATACAGCTAACTTGTACATAGCATCTCCTATCTGATTCCAACCCGCCAACCTGTACTAGTCTGCTTTCTAACTACGCTTAAGACAGCCTCCTTTCAAAGTATCTCAAACTGTATCAGATTTACCTATCCTCACATGCCATGTTTACCAATTATGTTTGAAATAGCTCCTTCCTCAAGTATACCTAAATTGCATTTGACCTACTTATCTGCATATATCATTAGGATAGCTCCCCTCCTGTAACAGTTCACCTCTCTAACCACCTACCTGTACCTGGTTAATGCATATTTGCCTTATCATGTTCCCATCATGCTCCTCCACTTAATCTACCCTGCCTAGGAATCCTGATCCTGATGCCATAACAGCCATCCTAGAGACACTCTTGTGTCGACAATGTACTTGCCAACGAGCTACACTGTCCTGATGAGGACTATCATAAACTTAGTTAGCCTCTCTAGTCCCACTATTATGTCCATGCCACCTTCAACAACAACTATTTTACCTGCGACCCTCCTCAATAACCCCCCGACTCAGACACTCCTGGATATCAGACCATGTAGTCTCCATCAGAGAAACCTCAAGCTCTGCGCTAGACTCCCCAAAATATACAAACCCACAACTAAATCCTCCAGCCTCTTCTCACCTAACAACAATAGAACCACAAGAGACCTGGCGCTCAATACTAACAACCCAGCCCATAAAGCATCTAACACTGAGCACCATTCGAACACCCGTCACATCAACAGGCGGCCTACTCAAAAAGCCAAAACACCACCAGAACTCCCAACCACTACCAGTAAAAACTACCCAGTTCAGCATAAGAGGAGTCCTCATAAATGCCTGGTCCATGGTGGCCGACGCTACAGAAATTGCAGACCTACTCCAATCTGAAAATATGGACTTCCTCGCCATTACTGAATCCTGGCTTCACCCAGCTGCAGGCCCTGAATCATGCTAGCCATCCCAGCGGACTACACAATTCTTAGACTAGATTGTACCAAATCCCGAGTCAGAGGCCTCGCCATAATCGCTAAAACTAGTCTAGATTTGAGACTAACCCTCCTTCAAAACTCTGACTCCTGCGAATCACTTACAGCCAAGCTCCCTATCGCCAACTCCCAAACCCTGGCTTTTCACCTCTTATACAGACCCCTTAGCCCCTTAGCATCCTTTGAAGAAGACCTAACCAATATCCTATCAGACAATTAGAAAAACACCTCACAATGCCTTCTCCTAGGCGACTTCAACCTAGGACTCAACAACCCCTCAGACCATAAAGCTACACACATCAACGACTCGCTCGTTGAACTAGGTTTCTCCCAGAAAGTGACAGGTGCAACACATACTAAAGGCAGGACTCCCGACTCGATAGCAGATCATAACTGCCAGACTTCCATCACCTCTTTGACACCCCTGCCTTGGTCTGATCACCACCTGATCACCTTCATTATTGAAGCTACTCCCTCCTCACCTCCCACCAACAGTATGGCACCAGCCATTCCCACCAGAAATAAACGTAATATTACTGTTGATCCTCCCCACCTTGAACTCACTCCCTGAACAGACAGACCCTTTCACTTTGGTAGAGGAATGCAACAAAATAATGACTTAATCGCTCGACATTATAACACCTCTAAAAGTCAGAAGGAGCAAACCCAAAAAACATATGAGTACCTGGTTCACTCCTCACTTGAAAGTAATCAGACTAGAAAAACAAAAAAGTGAACAAATCTGGAGACATGATCACTCTGTCTCTAACAAAAATAACCTTAGCAAAATAGCTACCCTTTACAAAAAAGAAATTATTCTCGCCAAACAATCTTCCTTTAACCTTCACATCTCTCAAGCTAATTCAAGCACCAAAGAATTGTTCACCATCCTCAAAGAGATAGAAACGTCCATCCTTGCCCCCGACACTTGTCTTAAGGATAAGCTATGGTGCACTAGTATTCAGAGTGCCCTATCCAACAAGGTAGCAACACTCCAAGCCAAGATCAATAACAAAAAAGAAACCCTCTGCCTTGCCCCAAACCTAACAACACCCCTGTGCCACTGCCCCCCGCACACTATGCCGCCTCCTAATCAACCCATATCCTGCTTCAATTTAAAAAAAGTATCCATCCTAGAAGTCATTTCTAAAAAGTCATTTCACTCTTAAACCCTCTAATTGCCAAGGCGACCCCTGCCCAGCCCAAATCATAAAGGCCACCGCACGCAACCTGTCCCCTTTCATTTCTAAACTCATTAACGCGTCCTTCTCCACCAGGACCATACCCAACAATTTGAAACAGTGCTGGGTTATCCCACTACTTAAAAACAAACTCTTGACCCCTCCATACCGATGAACTACCGCCCCATCACCACAATTCCCTTCCTGCTTAAAATTCTAGACAAGGTGGTGTACCTCCAAATTCAACAATACTTGTAATGCAATCACCTTTTAGGAGCATGACAATCTGGTTTCAGACCGCAACACAGGACTGAAACGGCGTTAATTGACCTTAAGGCACAAATTGACACACTGAGAGACAATGGAAAGTCAGCACTACTGCTCCTACTTGATCTCTGAGCGGCGTTCGATTTAGTAGACCATAAAATCCTATGCAACCACCTGGACTCCTCTGCCAACTTCTCACAAGAAGCGATAGGATGGATCCAATCCTTCCTCAACAACAGGACTATGCAAGTCTTCTCTCCCTCAGCAGCTGCTGACCCCATACCCATCACGTGCGGTGTGCCCCAGGGTTCCTGTGTTTCCCCTACCTTGTACAACATCTTCACAAAGCCCCTTTTTGATGATCTAGATGGCCTGGGTATCACCTACACCAACTATGCTGATGATACCCAGATCCTCATTCCGTTGACAGGAGACTACAACAAGGATTTGGCCTTTGTGAACAGAGTGTAGCTCATTATTCAGGCATGGATCTATGCCTGAGTGATGACAAAATGGAACTTCTCATCCTTGGCACCCCGGCAAACCTTAACAAACTAGGCCACAACTACTCCAACTTTAGAATAGAAATTATTACTGTAGCCAAGGAAGTCAAAGCCCTTGGTTTCTACCTAGACTCTGCATTGACTATTAAAAAACAAGTCAACTCTATGGCCTTATCAACGGCTTACACCTGCAAACTTATCAGAGCAGCCAAAACCTTTCTCTCGCCCAACAATTGTATTACCCTAGCTAGAGCGTTTGTTTTGTCCAAAATGGATTATTGTAATGCCCTATATCTAGGGAGTAACAAATACATTACCAACAAGATCCGGATTCTACAAAACAACCCGTTTAGAGCTGCCTTAAATATACCAAAAAAAGCCCACATCTCTGACATCAGAAGAGCCAATAATTGGCTCTCCACAAGAGATAAAATCCTACTCAAAAAGCATCCATGACACATAAATGTCTCCACCACGCCGCACCACAGTACCTCATAGCCAGATTTACAAGACAATCTTCTATCCTCCCCACGAGAACTGTCAACACCAACCTCCTAATGGTGCCAAGATTTAAATGCACCAAGTGTGGTGGAAGCAGCTTCCCAGTCAAAGCTGCCCAATATTGGAATTCCCTCCCCCCACCCCTGAGGGAAGATTCACCATTCCTCCCCTTTTGATCTAACCTTATACACTGGATCAGGGAAAAGGACCTCCGACCCTAGATTCTGTATAAGCCAGTTTCCATATGTTCATACTATGTATAGTAGCAACTGTGTTTCTACATAATTGAGTAACCTACCTGTTTTCTAGTTGTCTTTCCTGTACATAGTGGCCTACTTACTACTTATATCAATGTATATTCCTGTACAGCATTGTAACCTAAGCTGAATAACCTTCTTGATGCTCATTGCGCTCTATTACAAATATTAAAACAAACAAACAAACAAACTGGTGTTATGAGAATTTAACAGTGAAACATAGCCAGTCCCAGACACATTTCGATGTTTTTTGTTTTCTGAGGTCTAAAAATTGGTGCAACCGAAGGTTGTCTCAAAAGTAATTGCTGAAACATGCTTGATGATTGTTGTGAGGATTTTTTTTCCCTTGATTGGCTGGCGCCGGCATTTGCACACAATGTTTTTTCTTGGATGATCGTTTTCTTAATGATTGAGCACAGGTAGCGGTACATGTAGGCTGATTTTGATATAACTCGTCCTCCACTAACAAAGCAGAGTGATCTGAGTGCAAAGGAGGGAGCTACCTCACTACCTCTCCATTTAGTTGTGGATGATCCTCATCTGTAGGATGGGCTCTGTCACTGATACCAAAACAATAGACCTCTCTCCCACAGTCTTGATCCCTTTATTTGTCAAAGCACTGCTGAAATAGTGAGGCGAGTCATAAGTGGCCAGCGTTGTCAAATTTGAACAACAAAGACTCCAGAAGTGTAGATTGAGTTTAAACCTCCTCTTTTAAACCCTCATACAGAGAGACCAAGATGCTCAACAATTGGTGTATTCTTTCAAGTACAGGATGGAGGTTTCTAGATTCAACTTCTGAAATGTTAACAGCTGCTTGTTTTGATACAGCGTTAGTTATCTTATCGAACACTGGATTTGGGTAGACAGAATGGAAGAAAAGAAACTTGTGTCATGGACTGTCATGGACTGTAATTTCAGCAAGGTTCAGGGAAGCAAAAGGGAGGCTTTGACGTTGCTTAAAAGCCTCCTGCCTCATGCTGGTATGATCTAACTCCCACCTGAAATTACTAACATCAGTGTGAGATGGGGAGTACTCATTTTCACTCTGGTTCTAAATGGGTAGGGCAGGACCCCTCTCAAGTTTCCTTTGAATCCAGGACTGGGATCACAATAATGGCTTAAACTAGGTGGTTATCCTTCTGCCAGCTTTTCCACCATGTTCATTGCGATTAGCCAGCCCCCTTGAGGGTGAGGGTTCAATCACCCTAGCGTGGGAGTTGGAGCTTGGGATGCTTTGCCCAGCGGGAGAATCATCACTTAGTGAGGGAGGTAGGGGGAGTTCCAGTGCAAGTTGAAGTAATTCGTTGTCAGATACCGTCCTGTCCGTGGATATAGCTGAACACTTTATGGGAGGAACCTTCACCCCACTTCTAAGATTATACATAAAATCCTCAATGCGATCGGAAGATATGCTAATCAGCGGGTTGGGGGTGAGGATCAAAAAAACTACTGTAGAAGAACATTTAAAGAGGGACTAATGAAAGGGTGAGCCCAGCGATCCCTGCATCACCCCATCTCTCCCGCTGAACTGCTGCACTGTCTTGCACACACTGCACACTCAGCGCGTGCTCTATGCTGTGTGCAAAGTAATAAGTAGTCACTTCGCTCCTCCTCTGATAATCAATGGGCAAAGTAGAAAGAATCTGCCAAACACTCTGTAGTTGATTAGGACCTGCTTCACTGTCTTGCATACTCTGCATGCACTCTGAAATGTGTGGAAGGTAATAAGAAGTCACTTTGCTCCTCCTCTGATAATAAATGGGCATTGAAGAAGAACTAAACCAAACATTCCCTAGGCGATTAGAACCTGCTGCACTGTCTTGCACACACTGCACACATCACTGGATATTATACTGACATACACATGTGTCACGTTCTAAGAAACTCTTACCACCTCAGTGTCGTTCCTATAGGTCAAATTATTTACCCGAAAACAATACCATTTATTTGAGGCATCATAATCCTTTCCGAAACCACACTTTGGTTCTCTATTTTATACTTTCCCAGTACAACTACTCTATAAGAGCCCATCAGTAAATCTGCTACAGTGATATTGTCACTTTCATTTACGACCTGAGGCCTCACTCTCACCACAACTGTTCAAGGCAAATTATGTTGATGTCTTAAGATGTTGTTTAATATCCATTATTTCCCTCTAGTAGAGTGCAAAACAGAATAATCATAGTATATTAAATTGGAAACATAGGAAGTTTCTGGATGCAGCCGAGTAGGATCAACAGTATCATGCTAGGTTAATGCGTTGCCCTCAGAACCCTTGGACCAGTATAAGTGTTTTGGGACTTATTTTCTTCCATTACTGCACGAAAATAAACCTCATCTTATAACAAATTCAGGAGAGCCTCATAGGTGTAAGGGGCCTGACCTGGTGCACACTAGACAGTTTTGGAAGAACTCCCAATAGCAATTTTACCAAACACTCTCAAAATCCATAGTCCCACCTTTCCTCCATTGGCAGTGAACAAGATACCTTGTATGTTAGCACACCTAACTCTGTATCTCATATGTCGCTATTACCTGTGAGGGGTAAACCTGCTCCCACGCCCATATCTAGTAGGAGAAACAGATATAATGATCTAGAGGGGATGGAAAAGACAAGCCTACAAGCAGGCAAAATAGTAAGAGAAGATCCCAACCCAGCACAGACATATTTTTTGTATTATTCTGGGGGTGCAGCATTCTTACAGAGGGTTGCATGAACCCAGGTGGGGCACTACTTAACTTTTACCACTGTGTTGTTCACCATAATTATCTAATATAGGCCACGCCAACATAGACCCAGTTCTGGTTTCCCTCATGGGTCCTTAGCATCACAAACTCCCCAGGCGGCAGAGAATGGCAGTGTTTTACTGTCCTGTCGGTAAGGTGTCTTTCACCTTGATTTAGATAGAAGTGACAAGAAGAATTACGGACCTCACTTAATCAAGATGATTTTCATTGGTTAGATGCAAATTAGTATCAACAGATTTAACTGGTGTGGATGACGTGACCCTCATAGGGTGCCTGTATGGTACTGCATGCAGACTAAGCCCTGTTTAACTGGGGTGCTTCAGGTACCGAGGAACAGAAGGGTAGGGGTATTTGACCACTGCAACCCTGTTTCCTGACATATGTTAGCTAATTTATTCTTAGTAACCAAGTTCTTTCCCTCCACTGCCCTCTCCAACTGAGGATGGTAAGGACAGTGAAGATTGTGCTGTACTTTAGGGTGGGGAAAAGCTTTTTCATCACATTAATGATGAATTCAGTGCCTGGATCACTATTTACGCTATCGGGTATCCCAAATCTTGCTACAAAACCACTAACCAATCCCTTGACAAAAGTAGCTCCATCAGCTCTTCTACAAGGGTAGGCCTCGATCTGACCAGATAATACACCCAATACCACTAGAAGATATTGCTAAATATTGCAACATGGAAGCTGAACGAAACCAATTTAGTTGTTAAAAAGTGGACCATAAGGACCATAAGGAATTAGATGTGTGCCATACGTGGTGTGGACTGCCAGTATTATTTTGGGGGAAGATGACAAATAATCTACAATATTCTTGTGCCATCTAGAACCAGTGTTTATTTAGAATCATTATCATGCCCCCCTTTCCTACCTGAGTTTGTCCATGATATACCCTAACAAGGTGAGAAAGTAAAATCTTATTGGCTAGTCCATCTTTCCGTAGGGAACCTTCATGTAATTTCCTCATCCAATTATCTTTTCTCACTGCAGGGGGAATTTTCATGTATTTGAACCAATGTTTCTATGGTTTTGTATGGGGATGACTCAGGGCTGACCCTCACTGGAATATGATACTAAACTTCTGGCAGTGGAGTCTGCAAAGTCATTCCACAGCTAATGTCATTATCTAGGGGCATATTCAACACACACCTAATTATGTCTAAATCTTCGGTGAGCATCAGAGAATATAAGAGTGCATTCACATATTGACAACCTTTAATATGGGAATCCATGGCTTTTAAGAGTCCCCTCTTACACCAAAATCTCACCAAAATTAATGGCTACCCCAAAAGTATATCTGGAATCAGCAGAAATAATAACAGACTGTTGAGCAGCTAGCCTGCTTGCCCAAGTGAGCGCCACCAGCACTGCAACCTGCTCAGAGATGACCCAGGGTAGCCTCCCCCTCTCCATCGCCTCCCCTGTGGTGCACATGCCACATCCCCTAACACAAATGTCCCATTTTGGTCCAGGTAACATGACCCATCCACAAAATAAATCAGATTGTCTTCAGGAAGAGGGGAATCAGATAAATCACTTTGAGGTATTAACAGGAAATCAGTAATGGCAGCACAATCATGGGCCTCCGTATTGTGTGGTTCATCATCATGGGTAGCAGAGATTCTGGATTCAGCAATGGCCAACTAGACACAGTAACGTGTGAAGAGTTTAACAGCAATATATCATTTTTAGTAGTGTGGGATACATACATATGTTGAGTCTTAGTTTTCAACAATAAAGAGACTACCGAGTATTGGATGACTGTTAGGGAGAATTCTCAAAATGTGCTAATTCCTCCCTACCTTAGAGACCCCAAGCTCTTTTGCTGAACTTTTTTCATTCTGTTTGTTTTCTGTGTTTATTTTCTTTGGATATAGAGTTTTAGACAACTCCATAGGCATCATCTTTTCTTGTGTGTCACAGAGCACCCTCAGTGCAGTGGAACAGGGATGTCTTTCATACTTCCCAAGTTTTAAATACCTTCTCTGGGACTGACTACTGTCTCCCAGTGAATGTAAAGTTAAATTGACTTTGCTAGTCTTTTTAATTTGCTAGACCCAGCACACACTGCCGTACACCAGAGTGCTGGGGGTGCCTAGAAAACTCATGTAGCCCTCAAAAGCTACCCTTTCCTCTCAGAATGGCTGGTGGCAGTGGTATTACCATGATTTTCCTGACCACGACCCGATTAAATGCTCCGGTAGCTAAAATCCTCCAGAGCCATGTTTTTCAAGATGGCGTCTGAGCCACCTCTGTAAAAACATGTGCCGATGGACTTTTTTCACCATTTCTTTTTGAAAGGTCGTTCTAGTGTTTGTCTCTCTGCGCCAAACCAGGTTTGGTCCCTTTGTTCATTTGCCTTTGACGGGCTTCGTTACTGAAGTCCCCCTCTGGCACCTGTGTCTGGGGTGGACAAGATGTGAGGGAGGTGCCCGAAACTCCCTGTGCTTAGTGGGGGTGACTGTCCGGCAATGACAGCCACCCTGCTGGGTGAATGGCAGCCAGGCTGGAATGAATGGGAGAAAACTGTTTAAAAGCAGGTCTCTGGGACTTGGAAGGCAGAGTCGACCACTGGAATGAAAGAACCAAAGACAGGCTGAAGGAAGACTACTGTTGCAACTTCTGGACCGTTGGTTTGCCCAGTGGTGCTCTACTGCAGGCCCAAATAGCCTGAAAATCCCTCAACAGAGAAGCTCCTTCAAGGACAACTTCTTCCCTTGAGCTGATGGGAACAACCAACTCGCAAGCCACCTGGAAACCATCTCCATACTGGTCCAATTTTCTTCAGAGTGCTGTTGAAAACCGAATTGCCAGTGAGAAGGATACCAGTTTGTGGACTTTAAGGCACTCACACCTTAAACTGACATTTTGCCAAGCTTGTGGATCCGTCACTGTGCAGTGCAGGAACCTCCCGCTGTCCTCCCTCTTGTCCCCATGACTGAGGCGCAGGAACAGCGAGATCTGCAGGAACTGCCAGGAACAATTTCCTCAGCTACAGCTTTTCTTCGTTACAAAGGTACTGTGCAAACACAGTTGAGAAATCCTCTCTGCCGCAGTGAAAGTTTGTGAAACTTTCCCAACTTTGGAATCTTGTTTGCTCCTAATCCGACATATAACTCATTTTCGTGCAAACTACTTCTAAGAACATTGGCAAAGACCAGTACTATGCTACCCTATCCAAGACACTGATCCATTGACTTTAGCCCAGGCCTATTGAGTTGAATTGCCTCTTGTAGGGAACTGAAACTATTTGCACTGTCTGAGAAAGTATTTGTGTTTAGTTATTATGACCTCTGTCTTTTTACCCCCCTTTTAAAGTTACTGAAGTGCCATTTTGCTCCCACTTCAGGGGAGACTAACTTGTTCAGAAACGTATAGGTTTGGTACTGGAGTGTATTATTGTGTGATATTGAGCTGCTTATTGCTAGTGGAGTGTTTTCTAAATGACTGTGTAAAAAAATTAATATTGGTTTACCAAGAGACCATGAGTAAGTGTTTGTTTGAACCACTGCGATTGCAAGTCCTTTGTGTAACATTCATCCCTCTTGAGATAAGCCTAGCTGCTCAGCCCTGCTACCACAAAACTGTGTAGTACAGACTTATACCAAAGGTGAGATTGTGCTTACACCTGTAGTCTTAATTATGTGTAGTGTTCCCAATGGGTACTGCATGTAATTCGGCCTAACAATGACAACTTCCAGAGGGGAACCCAGGATGATGCTCTCACACTGCTGTGCTGCAAGAGCGAAAGCCGCAACTAACAACAAGCAAGGCAATATCCTTGCAGCAACTGGCTTTAACTCTTTACTGTAATAGGCTTTGGGTTTGTGATGGAACCCATGCTTTTGGGTTAAGACAGACTTTGCAAATCCCTTTTTGGATTGACAGTACCAAGGGCACCCTGTTTTGTAGTCTGCAGACAGTGAGAAACCTGAAGGTGTCTCACCCACTAGACCCGGGGATCTGTCATCCAGGTGGCTAGGACAAAGCAATCACTTTTCGATCCATTTCCTGGGGGTGGACTAGTGGGGGAGAATCACCTGGATGGGGGATCTTCGGGGCGTTTAAGTGGGACTGTGAATGGCGAGATGTGGTATCCCCTTCTGTGTACAACCTTTACCCCACCCTACCCGGTAGGTTATGTAGGGTCTCAACTCCTCCACCCCTCGCTTTTCCAATACAACCAACCACTTTCTCACAGACAACTCAGTGTGAGGGAAAACGAACTAACACCCAAGCTATGTACCTGATATGCCCCACTACAATGGTCAGGCAGGTCAGGCAACTACTGATCATTACGCATACCTGACTTGCATCACACTTCCCCACACGGATAAAAGGTGGAGCATAAAAGCACACTCTGAGCAAACCACACAAGGAAGACCTGAATTAAAGCTAAAGAATCCTGCATTGTGTGTCGAGTACCCCAGGCTCTTCCTGTGTCGGTCGACAGTCAAGGCGGGGAGAAGCGTTTGCTACAACGGTACTGTCCTTGGCAACAGTGAATTCAGCACAGCCGGTGAGTTGGGGAGACTGATACCAGACCGGTCTATGTGAAAACCAAGGTTGCAAGCTGCAACATTGTATGAAGAAGTTTATTAAGAAAGCAGATCAGTGAATTAACTTTGAAGCTAAAATACGATACCGTAGACAGAGTGGTCCGGCATCACATGGGTACTCATTCAAAAATTCTCTGTTAGGTATCCAACAGAAAGGATGCAAACCTTAAAAGAAAGTGAACTGTGAAATTGAAGTGATTCTGCAATGGGTCAAGCCAAGTCCTGTGCACATTCGAAAGACTTCGATACCTGATATAAAGTTGACATTGGTCCGAGCCCAGCTGAGGGAGACTAATTGTATAGAAGGGATCGGAGCCCGGCAGAGGAGGCAGAGGTGGATGCAGAGTGAACCGTGAGTCATGCAAAAATGATGAACCTACTAACATTGTGCGATAAAGTGAAAGGTGAAAGACAGGCTCAAGCGCGTCAGAGGGAAGCCTGTGCAGAACTTTATGCAAAAAAGGATCTGAGCCCGGTTGAGGGGGATCCGGGGTGGATAGTAAATCATCTGATGTAAATACTTGTGAAAATATAGAAGGGAAAAGAATGTGTAGTCTATTAGCCCCTTTGAGTGAAGAGACTTTTGAGAAGCAACGATACGTATGCTCCAGAGTCCCTGTTGCTGGTGAATGAACTTTAACCTTGTGCTAAAGAAGCCAGAGACTGTGCTATGCTGGAGTGAACTGCCTCATCCCATGCTAAAAACGTGGGGAAGGGAGGCCAACATCCTGGAAACATGATATATCATTTTGAACACTCCTTTCGTTTTCATAACATTATTTCCTACACTATTTGTATTTAGAGGTAAGCATTGAAAATGTTTTGTTTTTATTATAGGCCCTTTTATTTTGTCAATACACCACTAGGACTGCATTATTATTATTTGATGATCGTAGCTTGTTCCCATCTGTAGATTTAGTTTTAGATAGATGTTTATCATATCCTTTTTGAAGTTCAACAAGCACCCTTCAACTGTGGTCCCCTGTGTCTGTCTTACTGTTGATGCCATGCCTTCCTTACAAGACTCACGGCTGGCACCTCTACCAATATTTGTCTTTATAATTGTAAATGCCTCTTCTGCTTGAGGATTCCATTGTAATGAGCCAACACTGTTGGCTCTGGTGTGATTCTGAAAGGATTTTACAATGTAGACATAGCCTAGAATCAACTATTGCCTGTACACCACCATGCCCAAAAGGCTATTATCTCGAGAAGAGTCTGGGGCCTTGGGATTTTATTTTGCCTCTTTATAGGAGGAACTTACTATCTGGAGTCCGTTTGTATTGTAATTCCTTAAATAGTGTGCTCTGGCTACACTATTGTTGACAATTGTAGTTTCTGCTTGTATGTATGATGATCTTTGTTGGATAGTGCTGTTAATAGTACGTGGGTGTCCTGCTTGAATGCTTCATAAGAAGTTAAGGCAATTATGAAATCATCAACATACTGGATTAGAACTGACTTTCATTCATATCATCTAAATATTTCTTCAACTGCTGGTAAAATAGAGTAGGTGGTTCAGTCTACCCACAGGTGCAGCCTAGTCCAGGTATATTTTAATCATGTTTGTGAATAATACAGATAATTACTGTCCTCATGAATGGGAACAGAGAAAAATGCGGAGCAGAAATCTACTACAGTACAATACGTGGCATTTGGGGGAATACTACAAAGTGTAGTAGGCACAGCCAGGAATTAGGGGACCTCCATTGCATTCACATCTCTCATATCGTGTGCTACATTATATGTACTCTTCCCTGGCTTTTTCACAGGCAATATCAGAGTGTTACAAGGTGCCTTGTTTGAAGAGTGATTTAATGACAGGGGTAATCCCTTACTCTGCTCCTAGTCTCAGCTGGCATTGGGAATGATGTGGTGGTTTCCTAAATGGGTCAATGCTAATCCTAAAAGGTTCAACAGTTTGAATGTAACACACTTCATTATCATGCATAGGCCACAACACAACCGGTATAGAATAAACCAATTCTTTCAGACATTAGGCCTCATTATAAGTGTGGCAGTCTGGAAATAAGGGTGGCAGCTCCCACGTTCTGGTACCCTTTCTAGACCACCACACTACAACTCTAAGGGCGGGGGGCGTTGGGCTTGACAGGTCTGACCTGCCGGGCACAACAACACCCGTCTACTGAGCTTCCGTCCCCCCACTCCTATACTCCTATGTAGTCCACGGGAATGGGGTACAACATTTTCCAGTGCCTGACATCTCAGGCCGCCAGGAGTTGTAACTCAGGCATGAAAAGTTTTATGAGTCCCGCGGCAACCGGTCACACCGGCGGATTACTGCTGAATTCGTAATGAGGCCCCTTGTGTCCACTCTCCCTCTCTTGACAACTCTTCCTCTGGTAAAATCTGAAGGGTTGCTAGCACTGCCTCAGTGTTATTATGCAAACACTCAGGAACACCCGGTAAAGGGTGCAAGATGAAGTGCATTGAAGGTTACACATTAAACCCTTACCCCACAGGTTAATTGAAGGACTGAGATGAAAGGCACGTGAATCACTAATAAGACCTAATGTGATTGTGAGCTGTTCCCTGACAGGGTGCACTACAAGGATGTCAGATATTCCTACTGCCCTCACTGTGTCTGTGGATAAAGGTGAATCAGGAAAACTGTACACTCTTAGAGCTTAGTGAGTACATTTGTAAAATAAACAAGGGTGTGGGAGACCCTCTATTGAGCACAAACATGGGTCAACTACCCTGTTCTATGGAGATTCTCCCACACAGGAGGGTCTACAACCACATTTGAGCTCCCTGCACCCTTCCCAGGTTTCAACCTAAGTAACCAAGGGTAATCCTGCTCTGGGGCCCTTGCTCACTGTACTTTACAGAGGCTCCACTTCCATCACTGGGGAGATCCAAAAAAGCAAAAACACATGTCTGGGGTTGATAATGGTACACTTGTTCAGAGGAGAATTCCCTAGTATTTCAGTGCTGCAATGCCCTAGTGGGTGGGACCAGACTGATTTTCAAATGGATATTTCTACTCTGTGAAGGATGCAGTGCAATAAAATGTGGCTGTAGACCATCCTCAGTGGAAGAAATTCCACAGAACAGGTTATTTGAACCATGTTTGTCTTCAGTAGAGGGACTCCCATACTATTGCTAGATTTGAATACATTTGTATCCAATAAGCATAGCATAGATGGCCCCTCAACTTTACATTGCACATGTGGACTTCAGGTCTACTGGCACCAAAGCCACTATGGCGACTACTTCCCACAAGTTTACTCAGAATTATTTGGTATTCAAAGGGGACCTAGGTAGGTAGAAAGTGTGCTAAGATTTGCAAAGGTGGGGAATCTTTCACCTGTTCATTGGGGAAGGGGATTGAACCACCCACCCCCAACAGGGATTTTGTGACAGTTTTCTGTCCTTGAGGTTTTGGGAAAAAAGTTTGCTTGGGTCTGTAAGGGCATTGGTTTTTCCAGTGACCAACCCGTTTACAGAAGTTGCACATTACAGGGCCAGTCTGGCCTCTCACTGGACCCTGATACCCAAACTGAACCTGCAGATCTTACTGTCATTGATATCCTTGCTGTTCTTGCTGTCCAGCTTGCCTTGGATGTTCTGCTTTCTGTACTATGGGCCTCATCATGAGTTGGCGGTAACGCTGGCGGTATTACTGCTGATGTTATTAGCCCTACCGCCAAACCCCCGGCGCTATTAGCGCCAGATCACGGGTTTGGTGGAACGGTTAGTGCCCATTCCCCATTGGGCCCATTCGGGAATTCTTCATTCCCCATTTGGCCCAATGGGGAAAATGTGCGCTATTACCGCCGGTGGATTTCCCGTCGGCGCTAATAGTGCCAAAAATTTGCTGCAGATTTTCCCCAGCTCAGAGCTGGGGAAAATCCGCCAAGGTCATGATCGGGCAGACCCTTAAATGCGGCGGTAATAGCGTATGGTAATAGCATTAAGGGTTACCGCCAATAGCGTTACTGCTGCTTTTAAGGGTTACCGCCAAACTCATGATGAAGCCCTATATCTTGACCTCCTACCCCCAAATACTCCCCTACTCCTCCCTTTGACCTTTGATCAGTGTTCTGCACCTGCCCTTGCATATTCTGTAGTTGCAAGGCCTTCAGTTTATTTTCAAGTGTCTCTTCCCACTGCTCCTGACACACCATACAATGATTTGCAGCTACCACTATCTCTTATAAAGATGTTCTACAACCTGTTCTATACTATATGTAGCAGGCCAGATACGAATGAATTATCTATGGCCTCTTGAGAGGTCTAATCAGAATTAGTGATTCCCAAGTGCTGAGGAACTACTATTTTGAGTCAGTCTAAATAGTGCACTGGTGATTCCTCTTTTATTGCTTACACTTCTCTACCTTTGACATCATCAGTATCACTGCAATTGGCCTATCTCTAGCATTCCCAAGGGTGTCTTCCATAACATGATCTGTCAGAGGACAATTAACATGCTGAATGATCTGCTGTCTATCTTTGAGCATCATCACTACTCTCTTGAACGTATTCATGCTAGAACAAGCCAGAGTACATCCCTGTTTGACAGTGAATCAAAGCTTACACAGCAAATCCCTACCCAAAAATGAACCATTGCAGTTTGCCTCTAATGCTAGGAAACTCCTTAGATAGGTTTCTTAAATCACCCAACATCCACAGGACATGAACCGTACACAGGTTGTGCTGCTCCTAGCCCCCCTGTACTTGCACTCCCAGCATATGCCTGAGAGGTGCCTGAAGGATCATAGTATATCTCTGATATGGCATGGCACCCCTCGAAACTGACAAAGTGTAAGGAGGAAGCAAGTTAGCCATATTTGGGGCCCCAGAGAAATCCAAAGCAATAAGCCAAGTCTGCACCATTGCAGGTCGAACTTGAACTTGAGGCTGTGCTATGCCAGGATATTGGAATGCCCCAGGTGTATGCACTCACTGGCCTGCCAGCAATGTTGTTTGCGAACTAGAAAATAAACATATGATGTATTCTGTAGTCTCCTTGTCTTGTTATTCCTATCTAAAATTCAGTAAGTAAATAGCATGGAAACATCACAAGGTGAACAGTTGCACCCCCCCTTATCTGGGAAACCTTTTGCCTAGCTGTAGCTTCCTCTAGCCATTCAGCATACACCCACAACCTCTCTACTGCTCACTTTTCCTTTTTGCTTTCCCATGCCTGTCTCAATGCCCCCAGTTTATCAAAGTTGAAAGTCCCTTCTCCTGGAAACTAAGTATAGCTGTTACACTGGGTCAGCAGGTGTCAGAGTGTGAGGAACTTGCACGTATCACTGTTAAAGATTGTCTGCAAGCATATCAATGCACCCACATTGACTAACAGGTCAGTGTCGTGGCACCAACTGTCAGAGTAATCAGACTCTCATCTAATATTTTGTGATGGTAAAAACAAAACGTGATTTATTAGATTTATTGCAAGACACACAGACAACATCCCACCTGTTAACCCACCCCTCTCTACAGACCTTTGAACTATCCAGAAGGTTTGTCTAGCTCTTCCGGCACACTATTCCTGTCTCCCGGCATGCTATTCCCATCTCCCAACTTTTACAAATGGTGCATTCATGGAAAGCTTAATCTTTCTTCACTACTGATGATGAAAAATCATGTATGATACTAATACTTCCAGTTCATTGTGGCTGTTTTGAGTGACATCCTGTTGCACATCCATAGGTGAGGGGCAAAGGGCACCCACCCCTAGACTGCTTCTGGTCCTACTGAATGACTCATTGTTTAATTCAGCCTGTGCCGTAGTGATCCACTGGCCTTAGTCCAATGGCCTTGCTCCAGTAACCCCAGATGATGAAAAGGCTCATAGTCAGCAGTTCTGGTGCACATCTGCACTTCAGTTCATATGGGACACTAGGGAATTTTGCATGAACAATGCTGGTGAGAGGGTCATTTCAGGGCGTATAGCCCCGATCTGCGCAATCATTTGATCTGAAGTTATTGACAGCTATGTTTTTTGGAAACATATATTATAGTTTACCTTGGGAACTCCTTTAACTGTTCTTAAAATACATAAAATAGCAAGTAAATGGCATTATCTTAAATAGGCAAGCAGGATTCTGACTGAATTATCACAGCAACAGGCTCCTCACTTCGGTAACAAATAAAGGCACAGAAAAAGCTAAACATGTTGGGGTTTGTGAGAAGCAGATACATTATTTACAACACATTATTTGAGAACCCAATCAGTCCAAAAGCATGGTATTTTAGGAAACATTAAATCCTAGGGTTGCTGTAGACGATCACCAAGCTTGTCCTTAATTCTTTACCTGTGGGGCCACAGGCACCTGTCTCTCGACAACCCTTTTTAATATCTACACTAAGCCCCCTTTTGATGTTATGGACAGCCTAGGTGTCTGTTACACAAACTATGCAGATGACATAGAGATCCTCTAAGAACTCTTGGTGATAAGGTCCATGATTCAGACGCTTTTAACCAGATCTATACACTAATTCAATCATGGATGGGCATTAACTCCTTACCCTAAAATGAAAATAAAACAGAGCTGTTAATTGTGGGATCAGGTCCTCGGTAAAAAAGCTAAATCCTCATTATGCTCATTTGTCAATTGCATGCTGCACTATAGCAGTGGCCCCTCTCATTAAAAAGGCGTGGACTAAACGTTTATTCACAACTCTCAATGAAAAAGCACATCTCCCATCTAAGGTCACCCTGTGCCTATGTTCCAAGTGTTTTGAGACGGATTAAACCATTTCTCTCAGTGAATAATAGATCCCATTGGCCTCTGCTCTTATGAGCTCTAAACTTGATTACTGCTGCAGTGTGTTGGCAGGTATCTCATTAGCCAACCTGCATAACCTCCAAACTATCCGGAATGGAGCAGTGAGGGCCATTTGTGGCCTCGGTAGGCAGGATCATATTACCGTAGCTATACAATCCCTTCATTGGTTGCCAGTGAAACAAACAATATTGCGCAAAATTCTCAGACTGACATATAAGCGTAATTCTGGCAACACCCCTCGTTATCTTGCTGATCAAATCAAGGCTGCACCTTGTTCTAGATTGCTCTGTTTGAATAAAGACGATAACATCTTGAAGCCGCACTTCAAATTTCAAAGGTTTGGAGGCTCTAGATATGAGGTTTGGGCACTAAGGACGTGGACCGACCTTCCATCCTTTTTATAAACCAAACCATCATTGACTCACTTCAAAACATCAGTCAAGGAGCACCTGTTCAATAAAGGGATTAAGTACCATCTCATGGCACCACTCATTGCTTTTGTCTTGTATTTGTCTGTCTTCTTGGTACTATGAGTATGTGTTTTATGTGTGCCCTGAGGCCTACAGGCGTGCAGCGTTACATAAAAATATACAAATTAAATAATAATAATAATAATAATAATAATAATAATAATAATAATAATAATAAATGAAGAGCAAAAGTGTTAGGCTGCAAAATGTAAAGTCCATAAAGGTATTCATAACAATAAAAACACGTATTAGCTTCCTACCACTAAGGTTTCAGGGTGCAGCAGTAATTTAGCGACATAAAACAACCTCTTAACCACTGTAGGAATGTTCACCTCTGGTTACCTTCACCACTTGCAACAGCATGCATCTTAAACACGGGGATTAGCTTGCTATAACACCTTTTTCTATTTGGGGTCCTCTGTGGTTACCATTACCAGAATTGGTGCACACTCATTTTACCACTGACGGTAATTGCCTAATAAACAAACAGGGTAGATCTACTAGACCACACAAAGAATAGACCAAGAAATGTACTTATGTTATCATGTATTTTTATATGCAGTTTGAAAATCTCAGCTTAGTACACAATGTTTGCAAGCAAATGAATAAACACAATGTATCAAGATGGATGTGACATTTGCAATTGCAGGAAAAAGAAAACCACAAGCTGTCCTTTCACATTTTACACTGGAAAGAAAACACTCTGTATTTTTCTAACCGGCCAAGACACTCGTGCAAACACACTTCAAAGCCCCCTCCCACAACAGAAGCTTCTTTTCTCTTTTATCGAAGTTACTTACACATCAGAATTATGGCAGGAGAATATCTATAACCTTGGTAGACTACTTGGCAGACTTTAGCTTTTCTGCGAAACCTTTGCTTGGAAGAGAAAATACATTGAAAATGAATATGTGTGTGTTTATTTTTATCCCAATTTCACATCTCCCAGGCCAGGCCGGGGAACAACCTAATCTATTGCTTTGTTCAATACAATTACTTTGAAACACATGTGCACCTAATTCAGCGAGGAAACTCAGCTTGCATGAGAAGTGTCTTCGATGACACCGGCTGCCTCTCTCTCACTCCGGCTTGCCTTGGTCTACCCAGCTCCAGCAGAAACTCTCGTCCCTCCACTGTCCAACTCCTGAAACACACGGCAACCGACAGCAGACTACCAAACTGTCAGTCAGTCCGTAGGCCTCTGATTATTTTCTTTTGGTCTCTCTCCTCTCTCTGTCTTTCTCTCCCCAGCCCCCCACTTTCTACTCTCTGTCCCTTTTAAAGTCTTTTCTCTCTGCTGCCCCACTTCCCTTATACCTTCATAAAGTAACTATATGATTTTTCCAATGAACTTTGTTCCTCCTGCCATGATGTCACCAATCAATCAAACCCCCCCTTGCCTTGTCACCTCCCTGTAATTTTCCAGAGGGGTCTCAGTTTGTTCACTATCGCCTTTGTACACATTTGATTCTCCAGGCCCGGATGAATATGCAACATTCCTTTCATGTGCTTCCTGGACAATGAGATTTATTCGCTAATTGAATTCCATAGTTTCATCACCACAAGTCCATAAACCATGCATTGGTTTGCAATTTGTGCACTTCATTTTCTAAGCCATCATCTACAGTCTACACCTACAGTTTGCACCTACAGTTTGCATGGTGGGCAATGCCCTAGGCTAACCCCACTCCGTTTGTTTGGTTAACATTAAAGGTTAATGGATTAGTATTTAGTAGATTATATTAACAGTTAACCTATATTATCACGCTGTGCTATGATAATCCATTCAATCAATTCAAGCTATTCTATGCTTGCACCCTCTTTGGTTTGTAGGAATTCCCATCAGTGTCTCAGATCGCTGCTAAGCCACACACACAGTCTGCAGTCTGCAACAGCATCATATACATGTACACTGGAATGCACTTTCTATAGGACTCTGAGGTCCCGCTAAATGCAAGCCCGGCTAAGATACCACCCTACTTGTTGCTACACCGACTGAAATGAATGAAGGGTTGGGTCACATAAAAACAGTTTATTCTAAAGCACACTGTGCGTCAAATATTACAAAAGTAATAAATAAGTGATTTTATGTATTGTTTTATGCAGGGCCTGGAAAAAGAGCAGGCCAGCTAGTGAGAGTACCAGGGTAGTGAGCCAACCCGGGATGGATGTTGTGCTCAATGAAGAACACTACCTTCACACTTGAAGAAGGTAACTGAAGAAGGTCTGGCCTTTTGAAGAAGACTAAGCCTTGCTAATTTATTTTAATTGACTTGATTGGTATTTTGGATACAAATAACAATGCTCAGACTCAGGCAAGCTTCCAGCAGTGTCCAGGGAAGGATGTAATTTGCTTGATTCAACAGGGATGTATATCGTAGGAAGAATGCATCAAGGGTGGTATTTTGAAGCAGATTTCCCTCAAGCTCCATGACATCTTTAGACAGCTCTAAAGCAGAGGTGACCTGCGTTCTCACTGTCTATTGACAGGAGGGTGACATACCACACCATGTCGAAATACCTCTTACAGCTGCTTCACTGGAGGTATTCAGGTAGGCAGATCAGTCCCAAGTTTCACAAAAAAGAAACATGGTCAAATAGTCCCTGCTGAGATGTTGTAGATAGAGCAAAGGCAGTCTCGAAGCTTTAATTCATTCTAAGGTCCAATTTGGTAACAAATGCTATGGCAAAGGGGATGTACCCCAAAAATGTGCAAGTCTGTGGGTCTACTTCCCATACATGGAAATACAGAGAAATTCTAGCTATGTCAGTGATGGTAAATGAAATCTCGTAAAGTGACCAAACACAATGCACTAGAATGGTAATAATCTAATAGTGGACACACAGAGACACACATATTAAATTGTAAGGGGCCTTCAGTAAAGTGTTTTGGGAGTCTTTTTTTACTTTTGGTGGGATAATTGTTGCCATAAATATACAATAACAGCATTGCAACTAATTTTTCACTGTGTTCAATGCCACTTCACAGGTGGCTCAAACAGTCATTTTGAAGGGTCCCAGCACTCGTTTCTTTACTCCAGGCTCTTGAGTTGGTCCGCCTGGACTCTGCTACAAGGCAACTTCGCCTAGTTCTCTTTGTTGGACCTACATGATCAGGCAATAGACACAGCATACATACTGGGAATCTCTGGTACTTCCATTTTTGCTCTACTGGTTACTTACAAGCTCAGCTTTTGACTTTAGGCTGTACCAAATGTCTCCCTTCTAGGTGTTGGGTTTAGCCTTAACTTTTGTACTTCGTCTAGCCTCTCACGACCAGCTTGTGTGCACCATTCCGATTTAGGTCTTAAGGGACTTATTCCCTTGTTCTCCTACTCCACATCCTTCCTTTCCAACCTCCTAATGCTGTTTGTCTCCTCCTCTTCACGTGTTCTGTCTCTCCTTGGCCTCTGCTCATGTCTTTCTTTCTCTTCAAATCTGTGCCTCCTTCGTAGCCTTCTTCTTATCTGTCTATGTTTCAACTCCTCCTCCACTCCTTCCTCTCTCTCTTTAAATCTTATGCCTCCTTTTTCACTCTGCGTTCTCCCTATGTGTTATATCTCCTCATCTGCTCCTCTTACTCGTCCTTCTTCCAGGTAAACATCTCCTTCTTTTGCTTATGCCCTCTCAAGTCACCTACCTTCTAACCAACTTCTAACATCCACACTTTTGATTATTTCCATAAGTGATCTGAAAAGACTGAAATATGTGTCAGCTGTGTTTCATTTTGTGGCAAGACTGGTGATTGGCGTACACTCTGCCAGACTACAATTTCCCATGTGAGATTTCTTATGCAGGGCTCCACGCACTGAGGCTATGTAACCTGCCTCTGCCGTCTTCAAGTCAGAGGGCACTTGCAATCTGTCTGCCTAACTTGATGATGGCATCATGTTAGTCTGCTGAAGCATTTCACTGATGATTCCCCTAGTCTGGTTCTTACCTTTTGATACTTTGTAGGAGGAGTATCTGGTGACTCGATTAAGCCATGATTATGAACATGTTGACAATATATGACTCATAGAGCCCCATGTCTGTGGACGCATAGGTGCATTGCCCTGAAGTCCTTGAAAATCTAATTTCCCAAATCGAAGTAATTTATGTGCATCAAAAGGAGTTTTGTGGCACTATTAGGTGAAACAAGATGCTAGTGATGGGCTGAGGCCCTGGCGAACCCCCCATATATTGCCTCTGAATCCAGAATCGCAGAGCGTGTGGTGGCCTCCAACCCTGGGGGCTCACAGTGCTCTTGTCTAATACCTTAGCATCTACCTTGGGACCCATCACTGCCACTAATACATGAACACATTTCTTGGAACACTATGGGAGTAATTGATAGAATTAAGCACAGAAGTGGCGCACGCGGCTGGCGCTCAGAGGGAGCCAGCTGCGTGCGCCAAAACCCATTTTGACGCACAGCGGGGCATGCCCCGCAGGCAGCCCTTCACCCCTGGGCATGCCCCGCAGGCAGCCCATCCACCCTGACCATGCCCCGCAAGCAGCCCTTCACCCCTGGGCATGCCCCTTAGGAAGCACATCCACCCTGACCATGCCCTGCAGGCAGCCCTTCACCCCTGGGCATGACCCACAGGCAGCCCATCACCCCTGGGCAGGCCCCGCAGGCAGCCCATCACCCCTGGGCATGCCCCACAGGCAGCCCATCCACCCTGACCATGCCCCGCATGCAGCCCTTCACCCCTGGGCATGCCCTGCAGACATCCCATCACCCCTGGGCATGCCCCACAGGCAGGCCACATGTCACCATGCACTTGGGAGGCCCGGCTCATTTCCCCCACCCCCACATTGGCGGGCACCTGCCAGCAGGCCCCGACTCATGTCCCCCACCCCACCCATCCATCCCCCATTGACAGGCACCTGCCAGCAGGCCCTGACTCATATCCCCCACCCCATTAAACCCATCCCCTATTGACGGGCACCTGCCAGCAGGCCCCGATTCATGTCCTCTCCAGTCACTCACCCACCCCCGTTGACGGGCATCTGCAAGCAGACCACAACTCATGTCTCCCACCTCATCCACCGACCCCCCCATTTGACGGGCACCTGCTAGCAGGCCCCGACACTTGGCCCACCAAACACCATTTCATAACAAAACAGACCCATGGCCCTAACGCCAACCGAAATCCCCCCTTCCCCCAAGTACAAGCACGCAAACCATCCACTGCACCCACTCCCAAATTACCCATGCCATGAGAGTCTTAAAATAACTAGCATGGCCATGCATGAATGTACAACAGAGGCACACAGTGGCAACACATGACTGAGGCAATGCTCATAGAGACATGCACAAAACCAATGAGAGTACACAACACCAATAATGAAGATATATGAAATATATTAAAAAACATAATGAAATAACATAATGAAAATCAAACTTGCAAATTAAGAAATAATGAAAGCAATACCAAATAAAGGGAAAATCCAATGAAAAACAAAAATCCACAACATGAAAACTGAAAAGTGCTCCAATTGCCGATGTCCATTTAAAGTAAATTAAATAAAAAAAACAAAACCATTGATCCATGTGAAGTTGAAATAACGAAAGTATGTACAAATCTTGAATTATTTACAATGCAAGTCCAAAGGGTCCATGATCCCCAAACAAAAGGAAACATACCAAAATTCCTACAAATAAAAAACTATATACATAAAGTGGAGCAAAGTCCATGAACTCCAAAAAAAAAATAAAACAAAGGAAAGCTAAGCCTAAAGAACAATGTACAAAGCTGGCGGGCAAGTCCAAATGCTCACTCTTTGATGTTCCAGGACATCATCGAATTCCACATCGATGTTCTGGAGTCGGGCCTCTACCCTGGCCACGAGATCTCACAGGGATGCAGCCATGGCCTCCTCCAACTCCCTGCGAGTTGCCTCGAGGCACTCAGCCCAACTCAATGCCCTGTGCATGGAGTTCTCTGCCCTGACCATTGTGAGCCGTGCCTACTCCACCCGCAGCTGCTCTGCATCTATCTGCTGGCCCAACCGCTGCCACACGGAAGACACTCCCAATCCTGGGTCCTCCTGCCCTCCGGCCGATGCCTGCCCCAGTGATGTTGATGGCCCGAGCCATGATCGCTCCCACCCTGAGCCTGCTGCTGCCATGCACGTGCCCTGCCTGTTGATGCCTGCACATCCTCCTCTTGCTGGGGTCCAGTTGGTGGGGTGGCCACCCCTGCTGGACCTCTGACTCCAGACTGTGGTAGGGATGTGCCCTCCACCATCCTGGTCGCTGGCTCAGGGGCAGCTCCACAGGGGGCCCAGGTGATACTTGGGCTGGAAGATGGCACGGAGGATGACTGGTGCATAGGGTGTTCAGTTGAGGAGGGGGTCGCAAGGAGTTCCAGCACACAGATGAACCCAGTGGCGACGACCTGTCCTAGTAGGTCGACGTGGCCAAAGAGGGATCCAAAATGACGTGCATTGTTGAGACGAGAATCCTGCACGTCATCCCGAATCCCACGTTGGCACAAAGCCACCTCAGCTAGGACAGGCTCAATACGGTCACGGATTGCAAAGTCCGCAGGGAGAGGAAGGCCAGTTGTATGCACATCCCCTCCCTGAAAACGGGTCTGGACGGAGGCATCCCTGCTGGTACCGGATGATGCAGTCACAGGATCAGGGACAGGATTACAGACAGGCACCTCTGCTGCGGCCTCTGCTGCACCACTAGCACCAGTGAAATCCCCCCCCCTCCAGGCCCCATGCGTGGGCCTTCCGTGGCCTCCTCCTCAACCAAACCCTCCACCAACCTGGATGACTCCGGGCCATCTTCCTCCATAGACCGCTGTGGGGGCTCAGCTGCCCCTACTGCTGCAGAGGAGTCCACCTCTAAACACCGCCTCTTGGACGTAACCTCGGCACCTGCGGCCATGGACACGGCACCAGACTCCTCACTCCTCAAAGAGATGACTACCGGGAGCGGAGCTGGGCCCTGCATCTCCGTCTGGCGGTGGGATCCCTGCCGCTGTGCTCCACAGCACCGTCTATGCCCTCTTCATCAGTTGATGCTGCAGACAGTGAAAGACAGAACACAGGCATCAGGGCACTGTAAAATGGTTGTAAACACACATGACAGTTGCACATGAGTGGCCGTCTCAAACTTCACAGGTGGCATCACACTGCACAACACACATATCATGTGAACCCACACACATGCACAAATTCACACGAATGGTGCATCAGGCAACAGCATCCATACAAACACAACAACATGAACATCCAAAGGTTAGCCTGACGTCACAAGCAACACAGGGAGTGCAAAACACATGCACACATGCCACCAGACAGACATGCATCTGTACATCTCCACCACCTGTCACATGCATCCATGGCATTATCACAGTCACACACATGTCAAACACACACACACGCACATGTACACCATGCATGTACATGAAGGTGCAATCCATGTGACACACCCCAACCATGGCATAGTGCACACACAGAAATGCTAACATTTGGGCGTCTCCACATGCATTTGTGCATCATGCTTTGGAACACATACACCATTGGTGTGCATCACACATGACTGGACTCACATGCAGCAGGCTCATGTCCATGCACATCCATACATGGCCCTTTCAAGACATATGTCCATGCTGCACACTCCTGGCACATCTCAACATGCACTGCATCCAATCAGTACACATGGACACTTACCGCTCGACTCCGGACGGGTCTGCCTCTCAAGGACCTGGAGGTGAAGCGCTGGGTGTATGCATTCCAGGACCCTCATCTGGTCGTTGGTTAGGCAGACCCGGCATCCCTCTGCATCTGCTGCGTCCAAGAGGCGCTGGGCCTTCCTGAGGGTCCTGGACCTGAAGTCCTCCGAGTGCTTATGGACGTGTGGTAGGTCGCGGGTTACCACCCACTCTGCGTTGATGGCAACCACGATGTCCATCCATATCCTTCTCTGTCCATCCTTGTTGACGCGTGTTCTTCAAGAGAAGGCATCATAATGCACCAGGACTTGCTCCTCCAGGATGCCAACCTCTCTTGCTGTGAAGCTGGCATCCCTCTGCCTCTCTGGCTGGGGGTTGCCAGTGGTCTCAGATGTTTCCCCCGACATGGCAACCCACAAGGCAGGTGTGGGTGGGCAACTGGGTCCTGGTGCTGGGCTGTGGAGTGATGGAACTGCATTCGGGAGTCTTCTCTTCCAGCAGGGGTGGTCACAGCAACTAGACCCCTGCAGATGGCTGACGTGCAGGCACCAAATAGCAGGGCATGTGGCCAGTAGGCAGGTAGCAGCAGATAGCTGGTGGGAGTCGGCTCAGGGCTCTGGGGGCTCTAGGGGCAGAAAAATAGCCTTCTGGGCAGGAGCGTGGTCTTCCATGTGTTGTCACGTGGCCAGCTTGATACGGAGTGATTTTGCACGTGAAAAAAAGGCATGTCAGTGTGTAATTTGAGGAAAAGGCCTGGTTGTTTCACGTGCCATCACTACTTCAGAGCGGATGAAGGATGTATCTCCTCTTTTGGCGGGGGTATTGGCTACGCGTGTTTTTCATTACCATGCTAGTCAGATGGTGAGTCGTGCATGCTATTTTTCCCACTGCGGGTCCCCTGTGTATCACATACACTTTTTTGAGGTCATAGTAGCCTGCGTGTCCCACATGTACGTGTTTTTCGTGTCCCTGGATGCCACTGCGTACTGCGAGAGGTTAATTCCACACACGTGATGTCCCGGGGTTGCATGCACCGTTTTACTGCAGTTTTGGGGTGCCTGAGCGTTGCATGACCCGTCACTTCATCACCGGGGTCACATACAGCCTTGCAGGTGCACAGGGATGCTGTTAACATCTAGTATCCCACCCCCTTCACCCCAATTGCGCAGGACAATTGTCGTGTACACCTCCCATTGACACTACTACTACATCTGTGCCGGCACTACTACATCTGTGCCATTGTTGGGATGCCATGAAAGGTGAGGGGTGCCTCAGCTGGGCATCCTCCATGTGGTGGGCATGGTCAGTGACGTGGCCAGGTGACCAAGGAGTAGGGGGACTCCAGGGTGTCCATGGTGGCTACAGAGGGGGAAGAGGCAGGGGTGCGCCACTTCAGCAGTATGTTCTGCCACGTGTTGGTGCAGTCATGCCACCACCCTCTGTGGTTCCGGGAGATGCAGCTCTTGCATCTGGCACTGGCACGCATAATGTATTGTATTGTATTGTGGTATTTGTATTGCGCACCTGACGAACTAAATCATAACTGGGCGCAGATGTTTCAATTGACATTTGTCTATGGACCCGGCAGTCCATTTCATCGACCGCCACGGGCCCAAGGGTAGTGTTAGCTGCTGGTGCAACTCTGGGCACCACCACCCAGGCTCAGGGTCGGCCAGCACATGTTGCGTTGGCACTTGAAGAGTCCCAGGATGATTTCCAGGAGGTCAGGAGGCATGTGGTAAGTGCACGCAAGGCTTCCCTGACCGAGGCACATGTCCCTGGGGCAGTATTTTCATCTGCTGCCCCGAGCAGCCGGGTGTTGGCAAGTGCATGGGCAGATGCAGCCGACACCACCCCGGCTGTGAGTCTACCATCCAGGACAGTCCCAGTCAATGACCTTGGCACAGCGGATGTTGCTGCGCAGGGTCCAGTCAAGGGCACACAGCAGCCACTGACACAAGTCAGGGCTTCCGTCCTAGTTCCACCTACCAGGGGCCATTTGCCAGTCAGGATCTGGATCACTGCCCAAGAGGAGGAAGGTTGCATCTGCACAAGAGGCTGGGACCCCACTCATGGCTCCGGCCTCCGGTACGTCAAGGAAGAAGCGTTTCGGCAAGCAGGAACTGGACTTCCGTGTAGGCTACATGTCGGAACACGAACATGAGGCGCGCACAGCTCAGGAGTGCCAAAAGCGTTGGGATGACCTCTGATGCTGTGCTAAGCTAAAGCGTGCCTCCAATTATGGCATGACTGGGGTGACTGGTGGTGGGCCACAACCTCAGGAGGAAAAACTCACTCTGCACGAGTTGATCGCTGCGGAGTTCATACCGGCAGAATTGGTCGAAGGAGTGGGAGAGATACTGGATTTTGACGCCCCGTCAGTGAGTGTTTTTGCGTGTTTGTCCAGGCCATGTGTGGTTTGCTTGTGCGATGTGTTGTGCTTAGCTGCCAATACATGCTATGTGTACATGGTTCTCATGTGCGAGTCATGCTATGCTTCACTAATGCGTGCCTGCTGTGCAGCATGCTGGACATGTAGTGCAGAATGGGACTGTCCTCATCACCACACTTGCACCCTACTCGCATGCTAGTCACCCGGCTGCCCCTCCGGTACATGTTCCAGCTCACTGGCCCTTCTGCATGTTGCCTGGGGTGTCTTTCCACTCAGCACTCGATCTAACAAGAAATAGGAAAAACATAACAGTGGAAAAAATTATCCCAGCTATCATTCCAACGCTAAATGCATTGCCAGACAATCTAGATCCTAACACACTAGTTCACGAATACAACAAGATCATGTTAAATACTAAGGACAAAATTGCCCCACTTAAACTTTGTACCAGTGAGCCCAAAACTCATCTAAACAAATGGTTCACACCCGAACTCAAGGCCCTCCGCTTAAAAAAGAGAAAATGTGAATCCCCCTGGAAACTATGGCCATCTAGCGAAAAGAAAGCCATTCTAACCACCATCTCACGTCAGTATAAAGCTGAAATCTGTCTTACAACAACCGCATTGCCAACTCCAACTCAAGCATGAAGGAGCTTTTCTCCATATTGAAGTAACTTGAGTCACTCATTGCCACACCTGACACCTGCACCAAGGATCAGACCTGGTGTGCAGATATCCAACAGGCATTAGTAAACAAAATAAATACCCTACAAAATAAAATTTAACTAAAAAAAGACTCCTTAAACCTTACCAACCCGCCCACACCTCTGCCCAACGCTATACCTAGCACACAGACCAACACTTTCTCGTTTACTAAAACCCCCATCCTGGAGGTTGAGAAAATCATACTCTCACTTAAACCCTCGAACTGCAAAGGCGACATCTGCCCTGCACACATAATCAAGGATGCAGCCAGAGACGTATCGCCCTTCATTTCCAAACTCATAAATGCATCTTTTCCTTCGGGCAACATCCCCTCCAACTTAAAACAATCCTGGGTGCTCCCCCTCCTCAAGAAGCAGACGCTAGATCCTTTTATCCCCACCAATTACCGTCCCATCACCACGGTACCGTTTCTACTGAAAATCATGTACAAAGTGGCCTACGTCCAAATCCAAAAATACCTTGAATTACACAAACTACTAGGCTCCAGACAATCGGGTTTCCGCCAATTACACGGCACAGAAACAGCCCTTATTGACCTGAAGACCCAAATAGATGATCTGAGGGACAAGGGAAAGACAGCACTCCTCCTCTTACTTGACCTTTCTGCGGCATTCGACCTTGTGGACCATAAGGTCCTTTGCAGACACCTGAACTCAGCAGTTCACTTCTCCTCTGAAACCATCAGATGGATTTAATCCTTTTTGAGCGAGAGAACGATGAGAGTCTTCTCTCCCTCAGCAGCAGCAGACCCCTCTCCTATCACCTGTGGAGTTCCCCAGGGCTCATGCGTCTCCCCCACTTTATGCAGCATGTTCACCAAACCTCTGTTCGACGATCTGGACCATCTTGGTATCACCTACACCAACTATGCAGATGATACTCAGATTCTCCTCCCACTTTCAGGGGATCACAACAAGGACAGAGAGTTGGTGAACAGGGTGTATCTCATCATTCAGGCTTGGATGGCATCTCATGGCCTATGCCTGAATGATGACAAGACAGAGTTTATCATCCTGGGTACACATGCCAATATTAACAAACTAGGCCTTGAATACGCCGTGTTTAATATAGACGGTAACATTATCAAAGTATCCAGGGAGGTAAAAACTCTTGGCTTTTACCTGGATTCCACTATGTCATTCACTAAACAGGTCAATTCACTAGCATCCACCACTGCGTATACCTGCAAATTAATAGGAGCAGGCAGACCATTCCAGTCCAATGATAGCTGCATGATCCTGGCGAGAGCCCTCATACTCTCCAGACTCGATTATTGAAATGCTCTATATAGTGATGTTAACAAAACTATTACCCAAAGGCTACAAATCCTACAAAATAATGCCCTGAGAGCTGCACTCGGCATAAATAAAAGAGAGCATATTTCCACTATTAGACACCAACATAAATGGCTCTCCACCGACAACAAAATCAAACTAAAGATGGCCTCCCTAACCCACAAAGCCTTCAACAATGCTGCGACCAGTTATCTGATGGACAAATTAAAGAGAAAGTCATCCATTAAACAGACTAGAACCATCAATTCCAATTGTCTGATAATTCCCAGATTCAAACTCTCCACCATTGGAGGCAATAGCTGTGAAAGCTGCTACACTCTGGAATTCCTTGCCACATAAACTGAGAGCAGACCAACCCTACTTACACTTTAGAAGGAACTGCATCAATCATCTGAATTCCAACAACCCTAGTCACCCTCCTAGTAGTACCACTTACCCTACAGTATCATACTAACCTGCCTACCTAAGCTTATGACACTGCACTATTACTACACCATCTTCTCCACACAAAATTATACCCACTTCCTTCTTCTGTAAATAATTGTATACTTATATACCGCTGTATAGATATTGATATTTTTATGGTTGAGGATTTTGTATATTTTACATGTCTGTAATTTTAATTGTACATGCCTATAATTTGTCACAACCATATATTTCTGTAACATTGTAAGCCTTGCATATTATTTCTGTTTGCGCCCTGCTGCCTCTGGGTATGGAGCGCTTTATAAATAAACAAACAAACAAACAAACTATGTCATCGCATGACTGACATGCATGTGTCTTCTGCCTGCATGCTAGTACTCCACGTAGGCATGCTCGCTTGCCCCTCGACCCCCCTGCACCACTATTACACCATTGCACTGGTGGGTAACATGTTGGACTACTGCAATGGCTTGTTCAACGCTCCTATGTACATGCACACTTCCCCCTGACAGCCTGCCAGACACATACTGTGGGGTACATCCTATTTCCTTAATGCAGGTGTCTCACTCGGACTGTGCAGATGGCAGATGCTCCGCAGGGACATGAGTGCCCATTCATGCTCTATGTGCATTCCATGCATACCCCTATGTGTCCTCTGCAGAATGATCATTGTAGTACGTGTCCAGGATGACATAAATTTAATGGCATTTCATCATCTATTCCATGCTCACTGTGGCTCAGTCAGGCATCACGCACATGTTTAGGGTGTCATGGTCTGTGTGGGGCACAGGCCTCCCCCTGTCTCAGGCCCCCTGACTCTGTCAAACTGGTGTAGTGCCTTCTGCACACATGGATGCACTACAGAGTGTTCATCATGTGTCCTGCTCACTGTCCCATTCTCATCGGCCTCCCTGCATTTTCACTAAGGGGGAGGGGTGTGCCTGCATCCATGCAACCCATTGCATGAACATTGCACGTGATGCCTGACCTTGCACTTACACTGCCTTCTTGTTTATTGATTGACATCATAATGTACTTGTTGATGTAGATAGTCGGTAATGTGCACATGCTCTGCACTGCACCAACCCACTTCTGAGCCATGTTACACCGTTCTACATGACTACTCACTGATGCAATGTCTAAGTGACCTGGCATGTATGGTCAGATTGTCATCCCTTCACTGTCTTGAAAGGCACAGGCACAGGTACAGGTGCATCCTGTGACACATGTACTCAGTATTGAAACACCCTAACCAATATAGGCCGCAGATTGACTGTAGCCTGCCAATAGGGTTGTAATGACTGTGGAGCTGCCTGCACGTGTGTATGTGTACACTTTCACATACATCAAAGCAAGCAGCGTTGTAGCTGCTTGCTTTGCTGTATTGGTTGCTGTTCATGATCACAATATGGTTGTATAGGGACACAGTGTTTTTGAACACTTTCACATGTACATATGCAAGCAGCTTCAACATTGTGTAGTGCAACATTGCGGCTACACACTTATGTGTGTGTGAAAGTGTTCATTTACACATGTGTCTTCTGCAGCTTTATTGTAGACTGACTAATATGTAGTTTATTGACGTTAATGCTGGTGAGATTTCAGCATTGCATCCATTATGTTCAACTGGCACAATCCTGAAGGTGCACTGTCGTGCAGTATGTGTACGCCCAGGCCCACTTAGCTAATCTGGCCATGATGATTTGACACACTGTATAATGGTTTAGGGCACAATAAATGCACAATGTGCTCAATCAGGCCCTGAGGGGTGTTCTGGAGGCTTCATGGCCGGCAGCTCGGACCATACTGGGCGGTATGGTCCTTCATGCTTGTTTGCAGGCCCTTGCTTTCCTTGGGACATTCACTATGTCTACATGGCCCATGACACCCGGAACGGTTCGAGCTGCAGATGGATGAAGCAATATTGGTGATGATGATTTAGTGATGCATGTGTACATGCATATTACGCGAGTCATGGTGTGTTTGGATTCACTTGCAGCTGTGGCCATTTGGCTTTTCAGAAATGCTTATGGTATGTGCCATCTCTTTGTTGCCATCTGTCAGTTCTGCCTGGCATGTGCCTGACAGAGTTGGTGTGTGATGGAGGTGATATACTACAATCAGTACATGTGTAGGCTTCGCAATTTACACACATCCATTTCTGCTTTTGAGATGTGTTTGCATTTCGATGTCACTGGATGCATGCCGGAATTTCATTTGTGTATGACATGTCTGCTTCATGTGTTGGCTGTCGATGTGATGTATATGTGTGTGTGTGTTATGTGCATCTGACATGTGTACTCATGTTTGTTTTTTCAACATTACAGATGATGACGCAATCGAGCCAGAGTATGGTGATGTCAATCCTGACACAGGGTTGCTATTACATCGGCAACCCGGCACAAGTGCGGGTCATGGGTTGGTAGGCCACGAGAACCTACTTGTGCTGCAGACCATTGTGTCATGGGCTGGCAATGGGTCTAGCTTGGATGATTACTCTGACAACAATGTTGATTTGGATGCGCATCATGTCCATTTGTCGACGGTAAGTGATTCTGATGTGGACGATCCTCTGTCCGGGACACCTGCACTGAGGGGCCAGAGGGTGTTGGAACCTCCGCCTGTGGTCGATCGGGATGCACGGTCACACTCCACACCAGTTGCTGATATGTCTGGGGCATCACGTCAATGGAGGGATGTTGTCCTGCAGCTGTGGGCGATGCACCAGGCTTACCAGTCCCGCAGACTTGCTGCCAACGAGGGGCAAGCTGTGCATAGGCGTGTTCAGGGTACTGTGCCACATCCACCTTCTGCTTTTCTTCCAGAGGGTGTTACTCACCAACTAGGATGAGGATAGGGAGGTGACCATGACTGGTATTCATAGGGTTTTGATTGAAGAGCTCGGATGGGGCCTCCAACCGAGCCTCCTCTCTGTGAGGGTATAGATCTTTAAAATGATATGACCCTCTACTGAGTAAACAGTACAAAGAGCCTGATCACTCTAAAGAGTGGGGAGAACACACCGCCTCGAAATACCAGCTGCAAAAATAAAGAAGAAGAGATGAGTTTTTTGTGACAGATATACAGACATAAATAGTCAAACTACTATGGGTTATACCTGGCTTTTCTATCTTTTTACCGAGGCACAGAAATTCCTACCTAAAAACAAATATCACTGTCAGGACTGTTCAGGGAACTATATCAATGGATTGGAATAGGAAAGAAACACTCCTTACCACTAGTTGTATTGAGATTAATCCAAGGTGAACAATAACGGTAGTATAAAACAATAAAAGGGAATGTTAGTGAGGGTTCTAACCCAAACGGCACGAGGAGCGCACTAGGTCCGGGTTGGTGCACACTCTGCGCAGCGTCCACCTGTGCACTTGTTGAAGATAGGTAAAGGCAATCCCAGTTTCCTATGGATTAGAAGTGATAGTAATGTCAATGAATTCCCAGATGGTAATTTCCCAGATGGTAATTTTCTACAAAGGTAGTTTGAGACACTGTTAGGTGTACTGTTCGGGGCTAGGTAGCAAGGACCAGTGTAGTAACAAAATGCTGTTGTGATGGGATGAAATGCTTGCAAGCAGCTGCAGTAATCGTGTGCAGGGATCAGAGACAAAGCTTGCAGAGGAGAGAGCAATCCGAAAATGCACAGGCACTTTCCTTTTTACCGACTGACAATAGCAGGGACAAAACGTTAGGCAAATCAATCAACAAAGACAGGAAAGGGGTCCTGTTAACGGGCGGGCGGCAGAAGTACGAATCGTGGGGCTAGGCAGTCCGTGAAGGCAAGGTAAAGGTTCTGGTACACTTACCTGGCAGTAAAGTACAGGGCAGCAAACAAGATGGTCCGTTAGGCAGGCAAATGTCAGGAAATCCAGATATCCAAGAAATGACGAAGACGAAACTTCAAAGGCGAAAGCAACTTCAATCAGAAGCAGCGAGCTGAACGAAAACGCTGCTTTTAACCAAAACAGAAAGCAACACTTCAGAGCATGTTGATTGGAGGAGCAGGGCACATGATAGTGCAGTGGAGCATCATGGGAGTCGTAGTTTGTTAGTTCCCTGCCGCAATCTCCAAAATGAATGGAACGAGGGAATGAAGCACCGCACACCATGAGGAAGGGAAACATGTTTGCACGTGCTTTTTGATAAACAAGCCCATATTCTGGAATGATGTGCACAGCGGGATGTAACAGAGGGTGACTCGGACGACGACTTATCTCCCACACAGGTCGGGCCGTGCAGGCATTGAGCCCATGGAAGTTTTCTTTTTTAATTTCAACATCATGCATGTGGGTGTTGAGGTGCACCCTGTACCTTCCCCCTCCTGGGTGCCTCCCTCCCGGGTCGTATGTGGCCATTTTTTATCTTATAGTTAGTTTAATCAGTTAATATAGTTTAACATTGTTTGTCTATTATGCATTCATGTGATGGTGTGGTGCTTTGTGGCTATTGAACGCATCCACTGACTGTTCCAGCTGGCCCCATTCAAGCTTGTCTCGTGTATGTGTTTGCAGCTTGGGGTCCTGACACATATGCCACTCCTGCTTCCCCTATCCATGGGCTCTCAAGGATGGTTCGGTGTGACCACCATTTACACAAGGACATTGGACGTTCCACAGATCTGTGGCCTGTCTGCTGCTGTACTACTTGTGTTAACACCCCTTATGGGGATTATGGATGTTTAATCCACGGCATGTGTGCAATCAATTTTGGTGAGTACATTATTGAACTGTCCATTTATTGATGCTATTTGCGATGTATGTTCTTTTCTTGCCTGTATACATGCTTGATGCACTTCATACTGTAGACGGTAGCCTGCACCCTTTGGCTGTCAAAGTCACACTGATGGTGGGAGGGGCCGAATGTTGACAATGTCAAGTTGGTACATGTTGAGTTCAGCCCCTGGGGATTGTGGCAAAGGAGGATGCATTAGGAATGTGACACAAGAGGCACGACTCACAGTCCAGTCCTCACCAGAGATGTCCACCTATACTTCCACTACGCTCCATTCCGTTTGGATGGCACGTTGTGTCTGGCTTCCCTCTTGGACTTTGAGGCTGCCTGACGGTGCAGTTTTCCTACTGGAGTACTGCTCTTTTACTTGTTTTTCACACTCTGGTGCCTTTAGTCTCTGATCTTCTTCCTGCTAATGTCCTTGTTGCAGATTTGTCCACCCGTCTCTCGGGCTGTTATTTCCACATACTCTTACACTGCTTCCGTTTGCCTCAGTACACTTTGGTTCAACAGCATCTTTCTGTCGGTCTTCCTGTCTTTCATCTATTACATCCATGCCTTTATGTTGCTTGTTGGCTTTTAGCAATTCTATTCAACTGTTTTGGCTCTTAACTTGCTGTCAGCTGGTTCCGGTTATCTCGCATTCTCTGTGCCTTTCCAGACTTGTGCTCTCTCTGCCTTTCATTGTTCACGCTATCAAAGATTGATTGGTTTTCAGCGCAACCATCCAATTGTGCCAGCCTTGTTGGTTGTTTATGACTCAAGTTCCAGCTCTACCTGTCAGGGTACAGAACCTGGGGTTGTAAGGGAGGAGGTCAGATATAGGTCTCAGACATGGCCCAGTGAGAAGCAGCATAAAGACACACACACAGGAAACTTTCCAGCCTTATTAAAAGCTTTTATGCCCTTTCTGCAGGAAAGGGAGCCTCCAGACTACCTTTCCCAGCAAACACCAGGCCAAGAACTACAAAACCCTGGCCACATTGGGTGGTGCACACGTGTGCATGCGTGCACAAGCAGACACACGGGGCTTGTGCTCAGACGTCTGACAGAAGCAGAGGTGTTTCCAGGAGCTCTGAGCAAGGTGAGCATCACAAGGGGCCACGCCCCAGCCAACCTTCCTCCAAGCCACTCGCACATGCAAGCTAAGTAGTGCCAGTGTTGGGGAGCATGGCCAGGCATTGGGGAGGATGCATACAGTACAGCTAAGCCGCACTGTCGAGCAAATGCCAAGAAGCTTTGCAAGTTGTCAGGGGCACACGCAGGGGTGTCGCCCATATCCTCGAGTACCCCTTGCTCCATAGAAGCTAAGGTATTAGCGCAGTAGTGTTCCTAGCCACAAACTAATGCAGCATAAGGGGGGGCACCCAGCAACGCACAAACTCTAGTGCAGTGCATATCATTAGCATATGCAATTAGCCACATGAGCTGCCTATAGAAAGCCGTGGCTGGCAGAACGCAACTTGTACTGAAGTCGCACCTCACAACACGCGTCTAGCAGAACATCCAAGGCACATTCTATCTATCATGTGTGATTCTTAACACATGGTCTTCCGTTTAACGCAGGGCCACCCTGCCACATTAACCGTGTATAAACCATCACGGGGGCAAGAAAAACTATACGAACAAAGCAGCAGACAAGAATGCTTGTTTGGGGAGGAGTCACTAAGTTCGAGTCATGAATTGTGTTATGTGTGTGAGGGGAAAAAACACACAGAATAGTAACTCATGCTCTCTTTGCAGCATTGAACTGCTCCTGTTACCGGACCTGAGAGTGCACAGGCAGGAGGCCAGCACTCACCCCAGAGATTAGTCTCTCTTTTGCTCGCCTTGGAGCCAGTTTGTACAATGTGCATGAAGTACATGGTTTCTCTGATTGAGTATGTGTAATTGTCAATAGTTATATTTTGTATTTTCACTACTTTCCCTTGCCCATCCTCCTGGCCTCTCCTGACCCTCTTTCCGGTTATCCTAAATTCCGATGCCTATCCAACCAATGGATCCCTAACCCTCTTTCCCTGCTGGGGTCTCGGAGGCCTGTGTAGGTTTTTCCTTGCAGGCACCCAGACCACGGAGGGGGTGGATGGTTCATGCCACTCCTGCACCTGGAGACCAGAGCTGTGATACTACCTATCAGTTGTTGTATCCTCATTGATTGTTGTGTACTGAAATTGCTCCCCATCCTGTTGAAGCATTGTTCAACTGTGCTACCTTGGTAGTTATTCTATCATTCTGCTTGGACATGTGCTTGGCCATATTCAGCTACTTCAAGTCATCTACTGGAGACTCTCCTGGGTATTTTTGTGGCTACAGGCTTTTTCCCAGGTTTGAGAGTTTGGCTCCTTGGAGTTCTCTTCGATTTGATATTTTTACCAGTGAAGGTTGCCTCTGAGGGGGCTGGACCCTATTTACACAAAAGGTGGAACAAGGAAACAAAGCGGTAGGGGATCCTGAAGCCTGGTAGACTATAAGGAAGAAGCCAACAGACCTCAGACACAGTTCTTCTGAAGGTCATGGCGATGAGTAAATTAGGGAGGGCCTTTTGTTGTCGGACAGTACGCTTGGGCTACAGTGTTTGGACACTCGCTGACATTGTCATTGTGGGCTACTATGTACATGATGTGTTCTGCTGGTCAATGGCTGTTCCTGAGTTGTGTTTACTTTTCAGGTATCAGGGGATTGTTGTGGTTTGACATACTGGGGTGTACACATGGCCAATGTTGACATGTGATGTGTACAGGACACTGAGGGTCACTAGATTTCACATGCATGTATTGAGTGCATGTCCCTACTGACACACACACTTACACAATGCTCCACCACACATACAACCACCCTTCCATGCCCACACGTGCACACAGATTGCCTTCTCTGGCATGCTGTGTCCCTGCAGCGCATGATCACCCACCATTTGGGGATTGCGTACATGCATCAATAGGTTATTTTTGTTGCTTGTCGTTTTTATATAATGCTGAAGGTTTATCCCCAACACAATGGCTGCTCACTGTGCTGTGCGCTGAGAAGTGTGTTGCAGGAGACACACACAGCACACAGGTTTGGGATTTGCGGGTTTGGCTTGGCCAATGTGCATGCCAACAGGCATTCTGTCTTTTGTTGATGGTACCACTGGTGGCATGCATTTGTGTATGACTTTGTATGTGTAGGAGGTTGTTGGTCAGTAATTTTATCTGATTCCATGTCAGTTGTGATTGTGTCAGGCCTCTTTCCATTTATCATGTGTCACTTGTATCTAATTGGTCATGTGTTGTACTTTTGGTTTGCTATTTTGCTGTTGCATGCCATGTCATGGTGTACCGGACAAGGGTGATGTGGGTTGGGAGGGTTTGGGTGACAAACCACTGATTGTCATGGCCTGTTTTGCAAGGGGTTGGTGTGATATACACCTCGCATGTATTCCTTTTGGTCACACAGGATTGGTTATGTTTAAGTAGCTAGGGATGCACACAATGTAGTATTTCCATGGCAACATTCTCAGGGTGGTAATGTTGTGACAGTTGATTGTCTCTTTGTCATCATCGATTGTCACTTGGTATGTGCCAGGCCTGTGTGCACTCCGCAGGGGTGGGAGTTTAGGTGAAAAATGTGACCACAAGCCGGGTCCGGGCTGCCTCGCCACGTGCCCTTTCCCCTCCAATGGGCAGCGCCTGTGCCTGTGGTTGGGGATGTGGGGCACCACCATGTCCACCGGTATGCCCTGCCGTGTTGCAACATTGTGCAGAACACATGCTGCCACAATGATCCTGCCCATTACTGGGGGTGCATATAGTAGCTGCCTATCAGAGCGGTCAAGGGAGAGGAAGTGTGACTTGAGCACTCCGAATGTGCGCTCCACTATGCCCTTGGTTCCAATATGAGCAGCGTTCTATCTTACCTGGGGTGGTGTGGTGGGGTTCCGTATTGGCGTCATCATGTGGTTGCTCAGATGGTAGGCACCGTCACCTGGGGAGGTGAGGTTGGTTGTCATTAGTTGGGTTTGTATATTTGTCTGTGTGTGACATGCATGCGTGTGCACAGACGTTTGTACTCACCAATGAGCCATGTGGCACCATGCTTCCTAGCTTCCAGGTCCCGGCTCAGTGCTGACATTCTGTATATGAAACTGTCATGGGTAGACCCAGGATAGTTTGCATAGACAGAGGTGATGATTCCATGGGCATGGCATACAACCTGTACGTTGATGGAATGCCAGTGCTTGTGGTTTCGATAGATGTGCTCAGTGGCCCTAGGTGGGCGTAGGGCCACATGGGTGCAGTCTATGGCACTGAGCACTTTGGGGAAGTGTGCCACCCTGTAAAAGTCCTGGACCACGGCCTGCCTTTCTGCGGGTGTTCTGGGCATGTATATGTGCCTGCGGACTGAGGGGCACACAGTCATGATTGCCAACACCTGGTGTAGGCAGTGTGACTGCGTGGCCTGTGAGATGCCCCCAACTATGGCATTTGTTCGCTGAAATGATCCAGTGGCCAAAAAATGCAGAACATTGAGCACCTTTTCCAAGGGCTCAGTGCTTGGAAGCACAAGGTGGGTGATGTGAGGTCATCCTCCCACTCAGTGACCAGGTCTAGGATGATACGAAGTGGAAACCTATACCTGCCATAGACCTGGTCATCAGGCATCCCAAAATGGCTGGTCCTGGGCAAAAAAAATGCAATGCCTGGCTATTCTCCTCTTCTTGCTGTGTCCCACGATCAGTGCTGCGAGAAATGGGACATTCATCTTAGCTGTATATGCGTGTTTGTTGTTTGCGTGCACTCTTAGATTGTGTGGGGACGCTTCCGCCTGCCTTCGTGTGGCGGACGTGTTTATGCCTGTGCGTGTCTTTTGGTGTGCACGGGTTTTCGGTATTCGATTCCATGAATACGTGTTGTTCGCGGGCGTGTGGGCGTTCTGTGTATTTCCCAGCAATACTTCCCCAGTTACGCCTTCATTTTCACGCGTTGTTCCCCATTCTGCGTGTTCCGCCCTCTTTTTGGTGTGTGCGCTACACATTGTGCATTTTCGCTGTGCGCGTTGCGCACGGCGTTCGGGATGTTGAAATGACATGTGCACCTGTGTGCGCCACTCACGGATTTGGCACACATCCCGGAGAAAATACGCGCAGGGCCTTCCATAAATCGCACGCATGCGCTTGCTTTTTCACGCTTGCGCCACAAATTTCGGCGCACATTTGTTCCATGAATCGGCCCCAATATGTCAATCTTCATTGAAGTCTGAAATCACTTCTCAGGGCTTTTACTCAAATTATTTCAATAATAAAGTCATAATGATTTAAATATTGTGTCCAGACATCCACCCTACTGCACAATTGACTCAATTTGCTATTAAACATTGATGTCACAAATGTTGAACAAAAAACTAATAGTAAGAGAAAATCAAGAAAATGAATATGTCTAAAGGCAAAATGTTATGCACTATACATTATCTAAACAACACTTATCTTTTTCCTATATCCTACACAGGATATCAGAGAAACCCATGTGCTCATTGAAGAATGCATCTAAATGTTCTTCTTATAGACAAATTCTACTAATTAATTAACGCATACGTTTGCATGTTCACAGTTGCTGTTTTTGAACCACAATCATCTAATTAATTGAAACTTAATGAGAAACGACAGTACAAGCTACCGTGTCATCGTACCAATATTATTCTTTTGTCTTTGGGATAGATGCTGGATACTACTCTGAATTTAGGCTAACAGTGCTCCTTTAGCTAACCTGCTCCCATTTCGCTTGCCATGCTCTGGTCATTCAGCCATGCCTTTCTCTCGGGAGTGTAGTGGAGTCTTTCCAGATACAGGCTACTATAGTATTAGGGTGAATAAAAGCAATGTTCAGGGCAAGTTGGGCTTTTAATAAAATACACAAGTCACGGTGGTTCTGGGGATACATGCAAGTCTTTTAAGTTCATACGTGATTACAGCAATGTCCCAAACACCCAATGTAGGATCATAATATAATATCACTGCTAACTCTTTCAGCAATTAAGCATTGAAATAATAGATGTTTGCCATGCCAAATTCACAGCATCATCAGTATGATTTTAATGGTACTATGTGATATTTTAAAATGATACTCGTTATTAAAATACAACATAATTATGAGTTAGGATAGCATGTACTATTTACCCATTTATGACTTGAGCAACACACAATGTACTACACATAAGAGATACATGTCCCTTTTTCCCAGACAAAAAAAGAGTCACTACAGCACTTTCTTTTCATATGCCCTTTGTATAATAACATTAGGCAAAGAAACTTTAATTGCACGGCAAATCAAGATATTGGGGGTCATTCCAAGGTTGGTGCTAAGGGAAAAACAATGCCGGTAAAGGAATACCGGCATCTATTACCGCTACAGGGTATTCTGACCAACCAGACTGCTATTAACGGCATTGTAAAGTATGATGCCCTTAATAGCGGTCTGGGCGCACGCGACCCACAATGCTGGTATTAGCGGCATGCCGTAAACCGGAGTAGATCACAAGTGAAGCGGACATGCAAATAACGGCCTCATGAAGGCGGAAAAAGTGCTTCCGGCATGCCGCAAATAACGGCATCGCCAACCTGCCGTAAAAAGCCCATAGCAATGTTCTCAACTGCCACAGGTGCACACAATCAGCACAGGTGGAGGCAATGGAGTCAGGCCCAGTACAAAAGGAGCCCACCCACACACCACACCCCCTCCCACACCAAGATGATTCCAATAGTAGTAGCATTACTGGAGCTGGAGGACTTGCTTGCATTGCCACAACCTTATCAACAACAACAACAGCCGGTACCACAGAGGAGACACAGGATGAGAAGGAGGGTGAGACAGGCCTAGCATGCCCCATCAGTGCAGCCACCGTTACCATGCCGGCAACCCCCAATCCCTCGCATCAGAGCCAGTCCTTTCAACCTAACCCCTGAGCGGATCTGCACCCTGTACCATCTGGACCGGGACACCATCACCACAATAGTGGACCTGATACACAACGACATAGTGAGCCTCATTGAAATACACACCACCATCCCCCTTCTACTGAAGGTAGTGTCTGTGCTCCACTTCCTTACCACAAGCACCTACCAGCACACAGTGGGGCACATGCATGGCATATCACAACACTTATTTTCCCAGATTCTGAACCAAGTGCTGGATGCCCTCCTCAAGCACACAAGGGACTACATATCCCTCAAACGGACTCCCCAGGAGATATTTGATACAAAAGTGGGCTTCCATGCACTGGCAGGCATGCCAAAAATGTGTAGGTGCCCTCGACTGCACCCACATGGAGTTGGTGGTCCCACATGCCATGGAGGTGGTGTACCGCAACCGCAAGAAATACCACTCCATCAATGTGCAGATGGTATGCGATGCCAGCAAGATCATCACACATTGTTGTGCCCGATATCCCGGATCAACTCATGACTCTTTGGTCATGCGGATCTCCACGCTACCACACTTCATGGAGCGACATGCTGGACCACGCGCCGGGCTGCTTGGTAAGTAGTAGGACTGGCACATGGCATTGAAATGGGGGGAGACACACCACCATGCTGCCAATGTTGATGTGACTGCACAATGTGCACATCACCAAACACTGCGCCCCAAACCATCACAAACTGTACATGACTCCCAAATGCCATGTGAATGAAGTAAAGTTGACACCTATCACTACATGACTATAAACCACCCCACATCCCACAACACGTGCACCACTCATCAGCGACCCTCAACCTCCGTAACACCATCCTGCACCATGCAGTGCATATGCACCATGTTGCTGTCTCCAGCATATCACCACACAGGACAAGCATCCCTGTGAGTGCATCATACTGAACCTACTAGGGAATCCACTGTCTGGCACAGGGCCGGCACACTCACAGGTATGCTGCATGTCAACATGGGAATGATCGATGCTGATTGCCCAATATTGCACAGACTACTGCCAACGCTCCCTCTAAGTAAATCTCAGAGGACACAACACCTCACTAATTTGACACCAACACTGCTGTATGCATACACGATGCATGTGCAACAAGATGTCAGTGCACACCATGTATCATCTTTAAGATGCAACCCACACCATTAGTCCATGCCACAGGACACATTGGGCCTCATTAGGACCCAGGCGGTAAGGGGTTTACGGCGGCGTAAACAGCGCCGACCCTTACCGCCTGATTCCGAGGTCCCTTAGCACCATGGAGGTTTTAACACCTGCTTTTAGCAGGTGTTAAAATCCATGGCGCTAAGGGACCTTGTTGTTAATTACGCCACCGTAATTTACGGTGGCGTAATTAACGCCTTCCCCACTCCCATTATGCCCTATGGGGCAAAAATGGGAATGGGGAAGGGTAAATGGGTTAATGGGGACTTACCGCCCCACTAACCTCGGAATGGGGCGGTACGTCCGCCAACCACCATGGCGTAAACGTACTTTACGCCATGGTGGTAAAGGTACGACCCAGGCGGTAACTTACCGCCTGGGTCGTAATGAGGCCCATTGAGGGACTTAAAATGGCGTCAATGCATCCAGGGACATGTGCATGTGGGCAACGATAACCTGCAGGTATGTGTGACTAGTACAGCTGTCCATCATGATTCACCTAACATTCACCTCCATTTCCCTCTCATGCAGGTGATAGTGGCTATCCCTTGAAGCCGTGGCTCCTCACCCCTGTCCGAAACCCATAGAACAGGCATGAGGAGGACTACCAGTGTTGCCATACCCGTACCCGTGTGGTCATCGAGCAGACCTTTGGCCTGTTGAAGGCACGATTTCGATGCCTCAGCCGGTAGGGTGGGGCACTCCTCTACAGGCATGAGAAGGTGGCCAAGTTCATCATGACATGTGTAATGCTGCACAATATGTGCATCCACTGGAATGTGCCGCTGCCCACTGACATGGAACTGCTACCTTCTGATGATGATGAAGGGGAGGAGGAAGATGTGGCAGGACATCATCACGGTGCCGATGCAGAGGTCAGTGATTGCATAATATTTCTGACACATATGTCAGCAGAGGTGACATGATGGTTGGACATAGGACACTGGGTGTGGGGGTACATGTACACTATGCACTGTAGATGATTAAATGACACATGTGCAATGATGAATGTCCACTCAGGTCTTCTTTTTCACAAAACCGGTGTATTGAATGTAAAAATATTAATGTAACTGACAAAACCCTCCCCCCTCACCCTACCCCCACAACTCCCCCACACAAGTCCCATTGAGTCCCCGAAGCCTACATGAGGCTGCCAAAACTGTCACCCAGCACTCCCTGACCCAGGGGGCGGAACGTCTTGTCGGGGCTGTGCACGGGCCAACCAGCGGAGCGGGCTCGTTTGTGTGGAGCTGCAGGATGATGGTGTGGCCACCTGCTGAGGTTGTGTGGCGAGATGCCCTGCCTCCATGACATCCCCGATGCGCCCTAGCACCTGCTGGAGGGCCGAGACCTCCTCGCAGATGCGGCTGTTGTTGTCTGAGAAGGAACTCACCATGGAGGCCGTGCTGTCCCTAATAGACTGGCCTAGTGCAGCTAGCTCTGTACGCCACTCCTCTCTGGCCTGACGGTTGTCCTGTACAAACTCACGAACGAGTGCAGTGAGCAGGTCAGTCCGCTGCGGCCCTGCGGGTGCACCTGTGGATGTGCTGGGAACCTGGCTGTCATGCTCAGCCTGCTTATCCTCCCCAACACTGAATACTGGACTGGGATGTCCCTGGGTGTGGTCACGGCCGGACTGCTCTGGGTTGGTGGTGTTCCTGGTATTGATCGATGATACTTGCAATTTGGGTTGGGGTATGGACCACATCCATTATATCGTCCACCATGGTGCCCCAAATGTCCTCCTGGCTGTCATCCACTGTCAGGGGTGCCGTGGCTGCCAACTCCCACAGCCACACTACACTTCGCCGAATGGGGTATCTCACAGGTGACTCCAGGCAGACCAGTGGGTGGAGGTGGTGGTGGTGCTGTGCCCTCCACGGGCCTTGGTGGCACAGGTGCAATATGTACCTGTGGTGGCTTTGATGCTGGGACACGGCGCCCCCTGGTTTTTCCACTGGAGGTTGACAGCCGGTTGCTGTCCTCCTGGGATCACTTCCGGGGTGTGGCCTGTGCAGGGGTAGTGTCCTTCCCATCACTGTCATGGTCACTGACTGTGGGGGTGGAGGAGAGGGACGGCATGAGTGATGTTTTGATTGGCATCATACATACATTGGGACAATTGCTCATCCACACAATTGGGGGTAATCAGCATTTGTGTTTGGTAGGGCTCGTCATTTGATACATGGGTGGTAAATGCAGGCCATTGAAAACTTCACTCATGTTGGCCAGGAACAGTGCTGTCTGACATGCATACTATTTTGGTCATGCACGCTGTGTGCCTCGTGGAATTTCCTACTTTGTGTGCTATGTGTCATGTACGATATTGCCTTGCACCAGGCATCAGCATGTGTCTGTGATCATTCGGCCTACTTTCCTGGGAGTGTGTGGGCCTCATTACGACCCAGGCGGTAAGGGGTTTACGGCAGCGTAAACAGCGCCGACCCTTACCGCCTGAGTACGAGGTCCCTTAGCGCCATGGCGGATTTAACACCTGCTTTTAGCAGGTGTTAAAATCCATGGCGCTAAGGGACCATGGAGTTAATTACGCCACCGTAATTTACGGTGGCGTAATTAACGCCTTCCCCACTCCCATTATGCCCTATGGGGCAAAAATGGGAATGGGGAAGGGTAAATGGGGATTGGGGACTTACCGCCCCGCCGACCTCGGAATGGGGCGGTAAGTCCGCCAACCACCATGGCGTAAACGTAGTTTACGCCATGGTGGTAAAGTCACGGTCCAGGCGGTAACCTACCGCCTGGGTCGTGTGTGTGTGTGTGTGTGTGGGCGACCATGGCGTGACTCTTCAGACTGACATTGGGGTTGACTTTCATCAGATTTGGCATAGCAGTGTTTACTTTGGACACTTAACTCCATCGCACGATGTTGTTGCACCACACTCAATCTCGCCTACACCTTCGATGGATTCCGTCCCAATCATGCCTGAGCATATGTCCTCCCACCGGGTGAGCTTTATTGGCGATCGACAGATAGTATGTTGCGCACCCTTAGGCTCATGTCGTCCCATCGCTTACGGCAGTCTTTTACAGTGCATGGTGTGTTGCCCACAGCACTAACCTTCTGGGCAACAAGTGCCCAGATCTCTTTTTTGCGTAGCACTGCCTCTCTCCTCATGTTGCTGGAGAAGACTGTGCCTGCTACCTCGTGCAATGTGTCCACGAGCATCTACAGCTCATCCTCATTAAAATGTTCCTTTCTCAGGTGGGCAGCTCCCTCCTTCAGGCCCTTCGGCATTCTGGTCTTGTAGGAGTACATTTTCTGATGATCAGCAATGTCCCAGGGGTCCTGTGTTCTGAGGATGGCAATGGATTGTGTTTTTAAGATGGCCGCCGTGCTCCTTCCCGTTCCTTTGTGATGACGATATTTCCGGTTCCGATTTTTAGCGGTGACCGTAAATAGCGGTGACCTCTAATTACAGTGACCTCTATTTACAGTCACCGCTAATGCCGCTTTGGACTATGTCGGTAGTGTTGCGCTACACATGATGCCGGTAAGGGCTTTTTGGGAGCCTTTTGCGGCATGGCGCTAGATACCTTACCGGCATGGCGTAAAGCTCGTGCCCGCGAAGTCGTAATAGTCCTGTATTAGCGGACTGGTGCCAGCACGGACACGCTATTTACGCCATGCGGGTAAGGGACGTTACTTACCTCCAAACTCGGAATGGCCCCCATTGTTTCATTAACTGCAGCAGAAGATTTTTGTAAAAGGGCAGCTGCAAAGGACATACTTTTTGCAACCCCTCACTATTTGGATAGGGCCTGGAGGATAAGAGAAATGTGTGCTAATTATTCCATAACCAGAGAAGAAATAAATGTGATGAGGTTTTAAGACATTAGATTAATTTTGAAAAATATATGGAATCTCTGAAACATCTCAGGCACTGCACTTCTAAATGTATTGTAACCCATCCTAGGATCTCATGTGTAAATATGATTATCATTTTGATTGTTCAATCTGCATTTGTTTTCTGATTGGATATGGTATGAAATGTGATTATTTTATTTTACGGATTTGCTCTTGATAATTGTACCAATTATGTTTTATGTATTTTAGAAAACGATTACGGCTAAACACCGAAAACAAGTAACAACAATTTAACAACAAAGTTCTACATTGTATAAATAGTTAATTTCTTGAAGAAAACCTTATTATTGTCTGGAACGGAGAAAGTAGTTGCTTCAGGGTTGGCACTTTGTGGCGTGTTTTATGGATTCACTCAACAACGCTTTATAGGGAAGGGTGCACACCTCAGCACCTGCGAGTCACCCTAGAGGGTTTGGATATCACATATAAATATGAAAACAACTTTGCTTCTCCTTAGTTTCCCTCCCACATCTTTATTTACCATACTTCTAGTCGATATTACCCAGCTGCATTTGGGGGTCGATTCATGGAATTAATGTGCGCCGAAAATTCCCGTGCAGAGGTGCCAAAATGTGCGATTTGCCGTAAAAGTGCGAAAACCGCAGTGCAAGTGCGAAAATCGCAGGGAAACCAGCGCACATCGATTCATGGAAGTCTGTGTGCGAGAAAAACATTGGATGTGTGCTGAAAAAGTGCGCCACGCACGCCGGCGCACATGTCATCCAACAGCGTGCGCCACGGCTACTGTGAAATCGCACATAGCGCGGCGCACATCACAAAAGTAGGCGGAACACGGGGCGTAACACTCGGAATGAGGAACAACGCGTGAAAACATGGGCGTCACGAGGGAAGTACAGGAGGCAAGTGCGCGGAACGCCCACACGCTCGCCTACAACCCGTATTCATGGAATTGAGTAGGGCAAACCATAGCACGGTGAAAGACGCGCACAGGGCCAAACAAGTACGCCACAAGAAAGCAGGCGGTAGCGTTCCCTGCGCCTGAAAAAAATGTGCGCCAAAATGTGCGATAACAAAAAGCACCCATATACAGCCATGATGAATGGACCATACAGTGGCCCTCTAGGACAAATGAGGTGCAAAGGGGTACCGACAAACACGGACACCCGCTGTGTGAAAAATAGCATCTGCGTGTGTTCCTTGGTGCGCGGGAAGTTCAACACGCGATTGGCCTGGGTACATGTACTTCGGGGTGCGCGGGAAGTTCCACACGCGATTGGCCTGGGTACGTGTACTTCAGGGTGCGTGGGAAGTTCCACACGTGATTAGCCTGGGTACGTGTACTACGGGATGCGCGGGAAGTTCCACACGCGATTAGCCTGGGTACGTGTACTTCGGGATGCGTGGGAAGTTCCACTTGCGATTGGCCTGGGTACGTGTACTTCGGGTGCGCAGGAAGTTCCACACGCGATTGGCCTGGGTACGTGTATTCCGAGGTGCGTGGGAAGATTCACACGCGATTTCAGCAGGGTACATGTATTTCGGTGGTGCCGGGGAATGCTACACGTGATTTGGCCATGTGGGTCCTCCCAGGTGTTCCCTCTACACCTTCCACGGCCCCTGCAGGCAGCCCACTCCACAGGGGACTACCCTGTACCCCTGCTCATGTCCCACAGGCAACCCATCCACCATGGCCATGCCCCCCAGCCAACCCACATGTCACCTTGCACTACTGATCACCAACACATGTCTCCCAGCACCCCCACCCCCCAGCATCCAGGGGCACCCTCCACCAGGCCCCCAATCATGTCCCCCTGCACCCCATCCCCCAGCATCCAGGGGCAGCCTCCACCAGGCCCCCACACATGTCTCCCAAAACCCCCACCCCCAGCAGTGCAGGGCACCCTCCACCAGGCCCCAACACATGTCTCCCACCACCCCCACCCCCAAGCAGGGCAGGGCACCCTCCACCAGGCCCCCGCACATGTCTCCCACCACCCCCACGCCCCAGCAGTGCAGGGCACCCTCCACCAGGCCCCTACACATGTCCTCTGCACCCCCACCCACCAGCATCCAGGGACACCCTCCGCCAGGCCCCCACTCATGTCTCCCATCACCCCCAGCCCCCAGCAATGCAGGGGCAGCCTCCACCAGGCCCCCACTCATGTCTCCCACCTCCCCCACCCCCCAGCATCCAGGGGCACCCTCCACCAGGCCCCCACTCATGTCCCCCTGCACCCCCACCCCCCAGCATCCAGGGGCACCCTCCACCAGGCCCCCACTCATGTCTCCCATCACCCCCACCCCTCAGCAGTGCAGGGGCAGCCTCCACCAGGCCCCCACTCATGTCTCCCACCTCCCCCACCCCCCAGCATCCAGGGGCACCCTCCACCAGGCCCCCACTCATGTCCCCCTGCACCCCCACCCCCCAGCATCCAGGGGCACCCTCCACCAGGCCCCCACTCATGTCTCCCATCACCCCCACCCCCCAGCAGTGCAGGGGCAGCCTCCACCAGGCCACCACTCATGTCTCCCACCTCCCCCACCCCCCAGCATCCAGGGGCACCCTCCACCAGGCCCCCACTCATGTCCCCCTGCACCTCCACCCCCCAGCATCCAGGGGCACCCTCCACCAGGCCCCCACTCATGTCTCCCATCACCCCCACCCCCCAGCAGTGCAGGGCACCCTCCACAAGGCCCCCACTCATGTCCCCCTGCACCCCCACCCCCTAGCAGTGCAGGGCACCCTCCACCAGGCCCCCATACATGTCTCCCACTACCCCCACCCCACAGCAGTGCAGGGGCAGCGTCCACCAGGCCCCCACACATGTCACCCTGCACCCCCACCCCCCAGCATCCAGGGGCAGCGTCCACCAGGCCCCCACACATGTCACCCTGCACCCCCACCCCCCAGCATCCAGGGGCACTCTCCACCAGGCCCCCACACATGTCCCCCTGCACCCCCACCCCCCAGCATCCAGGGGCACCCTCCACCAGGCCCCAACTCATGTCTCCCACCACCCCCACCCCCAGCAGTGCAGGGCACCCTCCACCAGGCCCCCACACATGTCTCCCACCACCCCCACCCCCCAGCAGTGCAGGGCAGCCTCCACCAGGCCCCCACACATGTCTCCCATCACCCCCACCCCCCAGCATCCAGGGGCACCTTCCACCAGGCCCCCACTCATGTCTCCCATCAACCCCACCCCCCAGCAGTGCAGGGGCAGCCTCTACCAGGCCCCCACTCATGTCACCCACCACCCCCACCCCCCAGCAGTGCAGGGCACCCTCCACCAGGCCCCCACTCATGTCTCCCATCACCCCCACCCCCCAGCAGTGCAGGGGCAGCCTCCGCCAGGCCCCCACTCATGTCTCCCATCACCCCCACCCCCCAGCAGTGCAGGGGCAGCCTCCACCAGGCCCCCACTCATGTCTCCCACCTCCCCCACCCCCCAGCATCCAGGGGCACCCTCCACCAGGCCCCCACTCATGTCCCCCTGCACCCCCACCCCCCAGCATCCAGGGGCACCCTCCACCAGGCCCCCACTCATGTCTCCCATCACCCCCACCCCCCAGCAGTGCAAGGCACCCTCCACAAGGCCCCCACTCATGTCCCCCTGCACCCCCACCCCCCAGCAGTGCAGGGCACCCTCCACCAGGCCCCCATACATGTCTCCCACTACCCCCACCCCACAGCAGTGCAGGGGCAGCGTCCACCAGGCCCCCACACATGTCACCCTGCACCCCCACCCCCCAGCATCCAGGGGCAGCGTCCACCAGGCCCCCACACATGTCACCCTGCACCCCCACCCCCCAGCATCCAGGGGCACTCTCCACCAGGCCCCCACACATGTCCCCCTGCACCCCCACCCCCCAGCATCCAGGGGCACCCTCCACCAGGCCCCAACTCATGTCTCCCACCACCCCCACCCCCAGCAGTGCAGGGCACCCTCCACCAGGCCCCCACACATGTCTCCCACCACCCCCACCCCCCAGCAGTGCAGGGCAGCCTCCACCAGGCCCCCACACATGTCTCCCATCACCCCCACCCCCCAGCATCCAGGGGCACCCTCCACCAGGCCCCCACTCATGTCTCCCATCAACCCCACCCCCCAGCAGTGCAGGGGCAGCCTCTACCAGGCCCCCACTCATGTCACCCACCACCCCCACCCCCCAGCAGTGCAGGGCACCCTCCACCAGGCCCCCACTCATGTCTCCCATCACCCCCACCCCCCAGCAGTGCAGGGGCAGCCTCCGCCAGGCCCCCACTCATGTCTCCCACCACCCCCACCCCCCAGGCGTGCGATTTGCCTGGGTACGTGTATTCCTGGGGTGTGCGGGTAGTCTCCCATGCGATACCATCAGGGTACGTTTATTATGGGTCCGTGTGAACTTCCACACGCGATACCAGCAGGCTACGTGTATTACGGGGTTCGCGGGAAGTTGCACATGCAATTGCCCTGGGTATGTGTATTTCGGGGTGCGTGTGAAGTTTCACACGCGATTTTGGAGGGTACGTGTATTTCGGTGTGCGCGTGAACTTCCACACGCGACTGGGCCTGTGAGAGTGGGGTACGTGTATTCCAGGGGTGGGCGGGAATATTTACTCGCGACTGGGCCTGGGAGAGCGTGTTACGTTTATTCCTGGGTTGGCCGGGAAGATTCACACGTTCGCCTACAACGCGCCAAAAAATAAATAGTCCAATCCTGAAACACGTACGCCAGCATGAAGCAGGCGTACGTCGACCCGCGCAGCATAAAAGTGCACGCAAGCAACAAACAAGCTCAGACGCCAGGATGAATATAACGTTCCTAGCAGCAGTGGCCGTGGGTTACCAAAGGAGGAGGAGGAGGATAGTGAGGGCCCTAATTTTCACTCCCAGAACCAGCCTTTTTGGGATGCCTGATGACCAGGTGTATGGGAGGTACAGGTTTCCACCACACATAATACTGGACCTCGTCAGTGAGTGGGAGGATAACCTCACATCACCCACCCTGTGCTCCAAGTACTCAGCCCCCTGGAGAAGGTCCTCAATGTACTGCACTTCTTGGCCACAGAATCATTTCAGCGGACAAGTGCCATAGTGGGTGGGGTGTCACAGGCCACGCAGTCACGCTGCCTACACCAGGTCTTGAACATCATCACTGCATGCCCATCAGTCCGTAGGCACATATACCTGCCCAGGACACCTGCAGAAAGGCAGGCTGCCACCCTTGATTTCTACGGTGTGGCACAATTCCCCAAAGTGCTAGGTGCCATTGACTGCACCCATGTGGCACTACGTCCCCCCAGGGCATCTGAGCACATCTATAGGAACCGCAATCACTGGCATTCCATCAACGTGCAGGTAGTATGTAATGCCAAGGGAATCATCACCTCAGTATATGCCAACTATCCAGGGTCCACCCACGACAGCTTCATTTACCGAATGTCTACCCTAAGCCGGGACCTAGAAGCTGGACGGCATGGCGATACATGGCTGCTTGGTGAGTATGAATGCCACTGCACATGTATGCATGTCAGATGCAGAGTTATGTCACTACCCCACTAATGATACCCATCACCTCCTCACCAGGGGACAGTGCCTACCCTCTGAGCACCCACATGATGACGCCAATTCGGAACCCCATCACGCCTCCCGAGGTAAGATACAACACAGCCCATATTGCAACTCGGGGCATAGTGGAGCGCACATTCGGAGTGCTCAAGTCACGCTTTCGCTCCCTTGACCGTTCTGGCGGGCAGCTGTTATATGCGCCCCCAGTAGTGTGCAGGATCATAGTGGCAGCATGTGTCCTGCACAATGTTGCAACAGGCCGGGGCCTGGCTGTGGACATGGTGGTGCCCCCACATCCCCAACCACATGCACGCCCGCTGCGCCTGGGAGGGGAAAGGGCATGGGGTGAGGCAGCCCGTACGCAGCTGGTGGCTAATTACTTCACATAGAAATCACACCCCTGTGGAGTGCACACAGCCCTGGCACATACCATCTGATAAGCAATGATGACTCAACCTGACAATTATGACGAACAAAGGGACAGTCAACTGTCAGAACCATAGCAGCCTGAGATTGTTCATGTGGAAGTGTCACAATGTGTGCATCCCTACCTACACAAACACCACCAATGCAGTGTCATCAAAATACACACTTCCATGCTGCAGAAATGAATACCCACTTGCAAAATACTACATGAGAACAGTGCCATGTCACCCAACCCCTCCCCGGCACGGCCACACAACACACCATGGCATGTCATGCAATGCGAGAGCAAACCAATTAATCCCCACAACATGCCCCAAGTGTCACCAACTACAGTGTCCCTAATGGAAACATGGCCACACATGAAATGCTCACAGTAATACAGGACCTACAACACACATTACCAAATACTTACCAAGAATACCAATGACCTACACAACCTCCAACCTACCTTAAACATGACATTACAGACTTAAAAAATTGGTAGCCTCACTTCCTGATGATGCCAGCACTTCGAACACTTCCAAGTATACAGTGTTAGCGCCACGCAAGAGTGTAGGTGCACTGCTTACAACATGGACTCCAGTTCCAAGGTGGACCGCTTTGTGAAGACATGAGAAATGGACCTGAAAATTAGGAGGATGTGAATGATGCAGAGGCACATATCAATACACCATGCAGTGTACAATACAACAACAATATGCACTATGAATGTATACACAGTATTGACTACAGACTGCCCATACATCGAATGGGAGTCCAACGTCACCATGTACTTCAATGTCACTTGGGCACACCCTTTGCAAGGCAATGGAAACGGCAATCAGGAAGGGTGTGTGTCACACAAACCCAAGCATCTGAACCAAATTCATGACAAGCCTGCATGTGCCCAGCCACAATACAGCGTATGCCCACGGGAGCCACACAAGGCAACACACTGTCCAAAAAACAAAAAACAAAAAAAAAATCACAAAAAAAACCAACAAAAATGGCCATTAATGGCCACGGGGGGGTGGGGGAGGCCACCCAGGAGGTCCGAGGACAGGGTGCACACCAAAACCCACTTGTGTGGATCTTGCGGAAAAAAAACACCTCCATGGACTCATGGCCTACACGGCTACCCTATTGTGAGAGAATCACTGCTGTCGCTCTCCTCACCCTCTGCAGCTGCATCAGGAGGTGGTGGCACTATGGGAGGCAGCCCACGCAAAGCCCTAGTCTGTTCCTTCATGGCAGCAAGCATGCGGGTGTGGTGTGGTAGGTCTCGTTCTGGAGGATAATTGTGCGTAGGTCCCCATGCAACAACTCACGGGATGCCCGGACCTCCGCCCTAGTTGCCTGCATCTCAGCTGAGAGCGTACGTGTGAGATGCTCCAGCTGCTGTTCTGTCCTTCTGTTTGTTGAAGCCTCAAGCTCAACAAGAGTCGTCCTGAGGTGAAGGAGTTCCACCCTCAGGGCTTCCCTGTGGCCCTGGGCTCTATCGAAATGGCTTCCCGCAGAGTCGCCAGTGCCACCCGCCTGTCCCTGTCGGACGCCAACATGTCCTCCCTGTGTGACTGGCAGATGGACTCTGTTACCTGCTGTAGTCGCTCCATCAGCCTTTCGGGGGGACAATGGAAGTGGCCACCCTATCCATGGCCTGAGCCATCATCTCTGATGATGCTGCCTGTTGGGTTGCCATACCGTATATGGATTGCTCCCATGCGGTATTGCCAGGTGGCGTACGTCCATCAAGTCGGCGGGCATCACACCTGTCTGGGGCAAGGCGAACTGCGCCTTGCTGTGCCGGCACTGCCTGAGGCTGCAGGACTGCATTCCCCCTCTGATCTGCTGGCACAGGAACAGGATCAGATGTTGCGGAGTGTGACCCTGCATCCGTAACCACCAAAGGCATACCTGCCAACACTGACATCCCCATTAAGGGTTCTAACCCTGGTGCAGGTGGGTCGGACAGAACAGAATCCCTCCCAGGAACACTCACCTGCGACGGCACATAGGTCTCATCATCCGAATCGACACCTGAATACAGCTCGGGGGAGGTGCAGCCAGAGACACCCATTGAGAGCACGACCTGCAGCAGTTGTGGGTTCTCACCCACCACCACACCACGTCCCTCACTGGTGGTCGGTCGGGCCTCAGACCCCTCCTGGGTCTGCACCATCTCCACAACCCAAGCAGTATCAAGTGCGTCATCCCCTGCAAAGACATAAAAGAAAACAAATGGAAACAGGCATTAGCACTATGGCACACAATTAGGGCTGAGAGGCTACAGAAACAGTACTTGATTGACACATGTCCCACATGACTAAAACCCTCCCATGCATGCACGTTCACTGTGTGTGAAGGGTAGGCAGATGGCACACATTGATGACACCAAGATGGAAGATTAACACATTTGCTTCATGCTGCCTAGCAGTGGCATCACACATTGGCCAGTGATTGGCAGGTCAAATACACATGCCATCACACCGATGGCATGTACCATAGCCATAAAGTGAAGAGGGAGAGGAGGGCACCAATTGTTCATTCAGTCCAGTTTGCTCATGAAATTGATTTTTTCATTGAAATGGTTCACATGTTTAACCTGGAGCTGCCAGTCCAAAATGGTCCTATAGCACAGGGACATGTCTAAATAAATCATGTCCAGGAAACAAAGCCAGTCCACTGTACCATAGCCATGTCAGACATGTGACAATAGGACTGAGAAATGCAGAGTAAAAGTGGTGGTATGCAAACAATCTGCCTGAACAAACAGAGGAAAATAAGCAACAATGTTGTGGCAAGATGACACTTCAAGGGCAACTGGCGTGGTGTTGGGCTGGATGTCTAATGTTGGCAGAAGGGATACTGCTATACCAAAATGCTGGTGCGCAGAATGTATTGGATGAGGCACATGGGTGACCCAAACCACTCAGGCACACACACCCTCACCTGGCACCCAAACAGAAGCCCTCCCACACACACCATGCACATGGATGACACACACATGCATGTGCACTTACCGGACAATGCCTCGTAATCTGCCAGTTCTCCCACGCCTTGGATCTGTTCCTCCGTGACGTAGGTCCCAGCAACCTGCTCATGTGGAGTGAGTTCTATGTCCTCTGCTGGAGACCCACCTCCAGTCACTAGAGTTGCGGCATGACTTGAGGCCAGCTTATTCTTTGCCCTGCGCTTCAGGTCATTCCAGCGCTTGTAGCATTCAGTAGCTGTGCGCCTCACGATTCCAAGGGCACTTATGATGTCCGCGATGGTCTGCCAGTGTGCCTGACGTTGTGCAGGTATGGTCTTGGATCCTGCAACAATCACCATTTTGCGGTCATGTGCGGACACATACTCTACAAGTGCATTCAGTTCGGCCTCATTAAAGCTGGACTTCCTTGACGGGCCAGACGGTGTAGCCGTGTCTGGGGCATCAGCCTCTACTGGACGAGCACTCTTCCTCTTCCACTTGGAAGGTGGTGGGGATCCTGAGTGTCCTACGCCGCTCTGGACACTAGGGGCAGGAGCCCCGGTGGACTCTGTACTAGGAGTGTGGGATTGCACACTCAGCATGGGAGTTGGTGCAGGCATTAGCTCAAGTTTGATGGTGTCAGGGGGAATGTCAGCATGATGGACTTGGATCGACACTGTCCTGGCTGGGTGTGTGAGAGGTGGGTTTGGATGGAGCCGCAGCTGCCCCTGCAGCCTCCCCAGCCTGCCTACGCGGGGCTGCAGATGACCTAGCTGCCCCTGATCCACGTGGCCTGATGACACCAACGTGCACCGGCGCACGTGGTCTAGACCTGCTGACCTGGAAGTCAGCCATGGAGTCACCCTGTGCCAGGTCTGGTTCCACAGTGGGCTGGTCCAACAAGGGCTGAGCATGGATGGTGTCAGCCACGTTACCCTCAACCAGGGGGGGGGCATGGGTGTCCCTGACTGCTCCTCCACACATGGGGGGCTAGGGACACCCTGCAAGTCATGGCCACGTCCCCTACCGGATCCACCGCGGCCACCACTTGCGGCTCGGCCACCTTTGCCACCCTTATGGCTTGTTCGCCTCCCAGCCATGGCACTGATGTTATTGTCCGTATGGGAGTCGATGTGAACTATTGTCCTGGGCAATTGGGGGTCAAAGGGGTTGGGTACCAGATGGTAATCGTACCCTAGTGCTCTAGCAAGGCTGTATGTCACCCCTGGGGAAAGATGACGGGTCACGCAACGCACCCCAAAAAAGGGAAGTAAAGTGCACGCAACCCCTCCTAGACCACGTGTGTGGAAAAATAAACCTGCACTACGCTGTGGCACCCAGAAACACAAGAATGAATGTATGCGTGTCACATGCAGCCTAGAATGACCTCTGAACGGGTATGCGACACACGGGGCAAGCACAGATGTTAAATACGTGCGCGACTCACCGTCTGCCAGGAACAAAAGCGTGAAAAATATGCCCGTGTGCGTGTTGGCAACACCCCCGCCAAAAGAAGAATTGTACGCAGTCTGAGGAAACAGGACAACAGTAGAAGGGAACGCTGCTTCAGGAAACAGGCCCAGGAAAAAGAGGAAAAGAGAAAAAGCTGTCAGAGATAACAGGGAGTACGAACTTGAAACGCTGTGAAGTAAATCGCGTGTGAACCGACAAGAAGTACAGATTTCACCCACCTGCTCTCCACGAAAAGCACGTACAAGGAAATGGCGTTCTACACGTACCTTTTATACACACGTCACAGAAGCGCATACGCGATGAGGCCATTTCCACCAATTACACGCTTTGACACTCGGACATGTATCTTTTCTTTTACATGCGCCATTCTCTACGGCCATGCGTGTGACGTCATAGCTGCGCATGGGGGCCTTTGGGCCAATGAAATCGCGTATGCGTGCAGACGCGTTTACGCGCTAAGGGCCTTTCCTCCAATTACACGCAGACGTGCAGGATTTTCACGTGCCAAATCACTTCGTATCAAGCTGGCCACGCGTAAGCACACGGAAGACCACGCTTCTGCCCAGAAAGCCGATTTACTGCCCCCCAGAGCCCCGAGCACGCTCCCACCTGCCATCTGCTGCTGCCTGACTGCCTGCTGCCCACGTGCCCTGCCATTTGCTGCCTGCACATCAGCCAGGGGTGCTGTTGCTGTGACCACCCCTGCTGGAACCGAAGACTCCCGACTGGGATTCCATCGCTCCACAGCCCAGCCCCAGGACCCAGTTGCCCACCCACTCCTGCCTCTGGGGTTGTCATGTCGGGCACTGCGACATCTGGCACCACTGACAACCCCCGGCCAGAGAGGCAGAGGGGCACCAGCTTCAATGACAGGGAAGTTGGTGTCCTGGTGGAGAAAGTCCTGGGGCAGTATGATGCCCTCTTCGGAAGTGTGCGCGCCGACAAGGAAGGACAGACTCGGATCTGGACGGACATCGTGACTGCCATCAACGCGGAGGGGGTGGCAGTCCGCGACTTCCAACATGTCAAGAGGACTTCAGGTCCAGGACCCTGAACAAGGCCCGGCGCCTCTTGAAGGCAGCGGATGCTAAGGGGCGCCGGGGCCACTTGTCGGAAGATCAGATGAGGATCCTGGAACGCATATCCCCAGCGCTCCACGTCCAGGTCCTTGAGAGGCAGACCCGTCTGGAGTCGAGCGGTAAGTGTACATGCATCATGATTGTAAGCTGTGCGTGTGGTGATGTGCCAGTAGTGTGCCGGTTGCACATCTGTTTGTATGGGGCCGAGTATGGGTGGGGGTGTACAGAGCCGTGAGGCTAACAGATGCGAGGGCTGTCATGTGTGAGACATGGATGGTGCTTGTGTGTGTAGGCTTGCATGCCAAATGAAGTTGTGTGGGCACACATGTTTGGATGAATGTATATGTAAGTAGGCATGTTCGTGATGTCACTCATGTATGTTGTTTTCAGCTGCATGTATCAGCACTGTGTACATGTGCATGTGTGTGTATTTGACAAGGGTGCAACAGTGATGCAACATGGATGCATGTGACAGCGGGATGTGGAAGCCTGATTGGCAGATGTGACATGGATGCCCATCTGAACACTGCAACAGTTGGCTGAGGTGTACACATGCATGCAAGTGTGGTTGTGTGCGTGCATATGTAGTGCACTCCCTGTGTTGCATGTGAGGTCTGGCTCAACTTTGCCTGCTCATGCTGTTGTATGTGTATGGATGGTGCTGGCAGTTGCGATGTGGCTGTGGTATGGCTCATGTGTGCAAGTTGAAATGACATGTGTGTTGCCAATTGTGATGCAATGTCTGAGGTTTGCCAATGCCACTCATGTGCAGCTGTCATGTGTATATGTGTCCATTGTACAGTGCCCTGATGCCTGTGTTTTATTTCTCCATGTCTGCAGTGTCAACTGATGAAGAGGGCGGAGAAGGTGCTGTGGAGCACAGCGGCGGGGATCGCACCGCCAGCCGGAGACGCAAGGCCCGGCTCCCCTCCCAGGTTGTGATCTCGTCGGGGAGTGAGAAGTCCGGTGCCGCGTCCCAGGCCACAGCTGCCGGAGGGAGGTCCAAGAGGCGGAGGTCGGAGTTGGACTCCTCGGCAGTAGAAGGGGCAGCTGGGACACCACAGGGCCCAACGGAGGAAGATGGCACGGAGTCATCCAGGTTGGTGGGGGGTTTGGTGGAGGAGGAGGCCGTGCAAGCAACAGAGACAGGGTCTGGAGGTGGGGATTCCACTGGTGCTAGTGGTGCAGTGCAGGACCAGGGACAGGAGGCAGCACAGGTCGCCGCGGAGGTGCCTGTGTGCAATCCTGTCCCTGATCCTGTCACTGCATCATCTTGCACCAGCAGGGATGCCTACGTCCAGACCCGTTTTCAGTCAGGGGATGAGCTCACGACAACTGGCCTTCCTCTGCCTGCGGACGTGGCTATCCGGGTCCAGGTTGAGCCTGTCCTGACTGGTGTGGCGTTGCGTCAACGGGCCATGCGAGGTGACCTGCAGTCTTTTCATGAGGAGACTGCACGTCATCTCGAATGGCTCTTTGACCGCGTCGGCCTACTGGGATAGGTCACCCAGGCTGGATTCCTCCGTTTGATGGGGCTTGCTACGACCCCCTCCTCAACTGAACCCCCTATGCGCCAGTCATCCTCCGTGCCATCTTCCCACCCATCAGTCACCTGGGTGCCCTGTGGAGCTGCCTCTGACGGTGTGGCCAGGCTGGTGGAGGAGGCATCCCTGCCACAGTCGGGAGTCGGACGTACAGCAGGGGTGGCCACATCAACGAATGCACCCCAGCCAGCGGAGGATGTGCAGGCAGCAGGAGGCAGTGCACGGGCAGAGGCACAGCAGCAGCAGCAATGTGGTGGGAGCCATGATGGCTCGGGGCCTTCGACATCGGAGGGGCAGGCATCATCCCGGAGGGCAGGAGGACCCAGGACGGGAAGTGTCTTCTGTGTGGCAGCGGTTGGGCCACTCCATAGATGCGGAGCGGCAGCGGGTGGAAGAGGCACGGCTCGCGATGGTCAGGGCGGAGAACTCCATGCAGAGGGCCCTGAGGCGGGCCGAGTGCCTCGAGGCAATCCGCAGGGAGTTTGGGGTGAACATGTGGACGGCCCTGCGGACCCTCGGTGCCATGGAGGAGGACCGCCTCTGGGACATTGAGCAGGAGTTCGATGATGCCCTGGCCCGGAACATCCCGAAGTGAGCCATCGGACTAGCCCGCTGCTCTTGTAAATAGTTCTGTAGTTAGTGTTAGGTTTCCTTTGGTTTTGCATTTTTTTTGGACCTTTTGGACAATGGGCCACATTTTTTAATATAGTTTTTTTTTTAGGTAGGGTTATTAGATAGGTTTCATTTCTTCGGTTGGGATCATGGACCCTGGATTGTTTATCTGTATATAGTTGACTTTTGGATTTTCAATTTGTTTTGTGATTTCCCCATGGAGCAATGGTTTTCGATTTTAATTTTCCATTGGATTTACTTTTGTGGAATGTGCCTTTGGACACCTTTCCTTTGCATTATGATTTGTGGTTTTGCATTATTTCACGGACCTGCTGTTTTTTTTTTTTAATTTCCATTATCGTTTGTTTATTTTTGATTCAATTTATGTTGCTTTTAATACATATTTTTTAGTCAAATTTCAATGTGTAGTATCATCTTATTGGTTTCATGCATATCATGAAATTGGTTTTGACATTCACTGACACCCATTGGGTGTATGTGAGGGACATGTGTACATTTCCAATTTCCAATTGGGGTTCTATCATGTTTTTGCCATTTCTAAGTGGGTTGATGCAATACTCAGGTGGGTGTTTGGCATTTGGAGGCTGACCATAAGGGCCAGGGATCTAGATTGTGATGACATGTTGGCTGGGGGACATGAGTGGGGGCATGGTGGAGGCTGATCCTGCACTGCTGGGGGTTGGGGGTGCAGGGAGACATGAGTGGGGGCCTGGTGGAGGCTGCCCCTGGATGCTGGGGGGTGGAGGTGCAGGGAGACATGAGTTGGACATGAGTGGGGGCCTGGTGGAGGGTGCCCCTGCACTGCTGGGGGTGGGGGTGATGGGAGCCATGTGTGCGGGCCTGGTGGAGGGTGCCCTGCACTGCTGGGGGGTGGGGGTGGTGGGAGACATGAGTGGGGGCCTGGTGGAGGGTGCCCCTGGATGCTGGGGGGTGGGGGTGCAGGGAGACATGAGTGGGAGCCTGGTGGAGGGTGCCCCTGCACTGCTGGGGGGTGGGGGTGATGGGAGACATGTGTGGGGGCCTGGCGGAGGGTGCCCGCACTGCTTGGGGGTGGGGGTGGTGGGAGACATGAGTGGGGGTCTGGTGGAGGGTGCCCCTGGATGCTGGGGGGTGGGGGTGCAGGGAGACATGAGTGGGGCCTGGTGGTGGGTGCCCCTGCACTGCTGGGGGGTGGGGGTGATAGGAGACATGTGGGGATCTGGTGGAGGGTGCCCTGCACTGCTGGGGGGTGGGGGTGGTGGGAGACATGAGTGGGGGCCTGGTGGAGGGTGCCCCTGGATGCTGGGGGGTGGGGGTGCAGAGAGACATGAGTGGGGGCCTGGTGGAGGGTGCCCCTGCACTGCTGGGGGTGGGGGTGATGGGAGACATGTGTGGGGGCCTGGTGGAGGGTACCCTGCACTGCTGCGGGGTGGGGGGGTCGGAGACATGAGTGGGGGCCTGGTGGAGGGTGCCCCTGGATGCTGGGGGATGGGGGTGGTGGGAGACATGAGTGGGGGCCTGGTGGAGGGTGCCCTGCACTGCTGAGGGGTGGGGTGGTGGTAGACATGAGTGGGGGCCTGGTGGAGGGTGCCCCTGCACTGCTGGGGGTGGGGGTGGTGGGAGACATGAGTGGGGGCCTGGTGGAGGGTGCCCCTGGATGCTGGGGGGTTGGGGTGATGGGAGACATAAGTGGGGGCCTGGTGGAGGGTGCCCCTGGATGCTGGGGGGTGGGGGTGCTGGGAGACATGAGTGGGGGCCTGGTGGAGGGTGCCCTGCACTGCTGGGGGGTTGGGGTGATGGGAGACATGAGTGGGGGCCTGGTGGAGGCTGCCCCTGCACTGCTGGGGGGTGGGGTGGTGGGAGACATGAGTGGGGGCCTGGTGGAGGGTGCCCCTGTACTGCTGGGGCGTGGGGGTGATGGGAGACATGTGTGGGGGCCTGGTGGAGGGTGCCCTGCACTGCTGGGGGGTGGGGGTGGTGGGTGACATGAGTGGGGGCCTGGCGGAGGGTGCCCCTGGATGCTGGAGGGTGGGGGTGCAGGGAGACATGAGTGGGGACCTGGTGGAGGGTGCCCTGCACTGCTGGGGGGTGGGGGTGCAGGGAGACATGAGTGGGGGCCTGGTGGAGGGTGCCCCTGCACTGCTGGGGAGTGGGGGTGGTGGGAGACATGAGTAGGGGCCTGGTGGAGGCTACCCCTGCACTGCTGGGGGTTGGGGGTGCAGGGAGACATGAATGGAGGCCTGGTGGAGGCTGCCCCTGGATGCTGGTGGGTGTGAGTGCAAGGAGACATGAGTTGGACATGAGTGGGGCCCTGGTGGAGGGTGCCCTGCACTGCTGGGGGGTGCAGGTGGTGGTAGACATGAGTGGGGGCCTGGTGGAGGGTGCCCTGCACTGCTGGGGGTGAGCGTGATGGGAGACATGTGTGGGGGCCTGGTGGAGGGTACCCTGCACTGCTGCGGGGTGGGGGGGGGTCGGAGACATGAGTGGGGGCCTGGTGGAGGGTGCCCCTGGATGCTGGGGGGTGGGGGTGGTGGGAGACATGAGTGGGGGCCTGGTGGAGGCTGCCCCTGCACTGCTGGGGGGTGGGGGTGGTGGGAGACATGAGTGGGGGCCTGGTGGAGGGTGCCCTGCACTGCTGGGGGTGAGGGTGATGGGAGACATGTGTGGGGGCCTGGTGGAGGGTACCCTGCACTGCTGCGGGGTGGGGGGGGGTCGGAGACATGAGTGGGGGCCTGGTGGAGGGTGCCCCTGGATGCTGGGGGGTGGGGGTGGTGGGAGACATGAGTGGGGGCCTGGTGGAGGCTGCCCCTGCACTGCTGGGGGGTGGGGGTGGTGGGAGACATGAGTGGGGGCCTGGTGGAGGCTGCCCCTGGATGCTGGAGGGTGGGAGCGCAGGGAGACATGAGTTGGACATGAGTGGGGGCCTGGTGGAGGGTTCCCTGCACTGCTGGGGGGTGGGGTGGTGGTAGACATGAGTGGGGGCCTGGTGGAGGGTGCCCCTGCACTGCTGGAGGTGGGGGTGGTGGGAGAGATGAGTGGGGGCCTGGTGGAGGGTGCCCCTGGATGCTGGAGGGTGGGGGTGATGGGAGACATAAGTGGGGGCCTGGTGGAGGGTGCCCCTGGATGCTGTGGGGTGGGGGTGCTGGGAGACATGAGTGGGGGCCTGGTGGAGGGTGCCCTGCACTGCTGGGGGGTGGGGGTGATGGGAGACATGAGTGGGGGCCTGGTGGAGGCTGCCCCTGCACTGCTGGGGGGTGGGGGTGGTGGGAGACATGAGTGGGGGCCTGGTGGAGGGTGCCCCTGTACTGCTGGGGCGTGGGGGTGATGGGAGACATGTGTGGGGGCCTGGTGGAGGGTGCCCTGCACTGCTGGGGGGTGGGGGTGGTGGGAGACATGAGTGGGGGCCTGGCGGAGGGTGCCCCTGGATGCTGGGGGGTGGGGGTGCAGGGAGACATGAGTGGGGACCTGGTGGAGGGTGCCCTGCACTGCTGGGGGGTGGGGGTGCAGGGAGACATGAGTGGGGGCCTGGTAGAGGGTGCCCCTGCACTGCTGGGGTGTGGGGGTGGTGGGAGACATGAGTAGGGGCCTGGTGGAGGCTGCCCCTGCACTGCTGGGGCTTGGGGGTGCAGGGAGACATGAATGGGGGCCTGGTGGAGGCTGCCCCTGGATGCTGGGGGGTGTGGGTGCAAGGAGACATGAGTTGGACATGAGTGGGGCCCTGGTGGAGGGTGCCCTGCACTGCTGGGGGGTGCGGGTGGTGGTAGACATGAGTGGGGGCCTGGTGGAGGGAGCCCTGCACTGCTGGGGGGTGAGGGTGATGGGAGACATGAGTGGGGGCCTGGTGGAGGCTGCCCCTGCACTGCTGGGGGGTGGGGGTGGTGGGAGACATGAGCGGGGGCCTGGTGGAGGGTGCCCCTGCACTGCTGGGGGGTGGGGGTGATGGGAGACATGTGTGGGGGCCTGGTGGAGGCTGCCCCTGCACTGCTGGGGGGTGGGGGTGGTGGGAGACATGAGTGGGGGCCTGGTGGAGGGTGCCCCTGGATGCTGGGAGGTGGGGGTGCAGGGAGACATGAGTGGGGGCCTGTTGGAGGATGCCCTGCACTGCTGGGGGGTGGGGGTGGTGGGAGACATGAGTGGGGGCCTGGTGGAGGGTGCCCTGCACTGCTGGGGGGTGGGGGTGGTGGGAGACATGAGTGGGGGCCCGGTGGAGGCTGCCCTGCACTGCTGGGGGGTGGGGGTGATGGGAGACATGAGTGGGGGCCTGGTGGAGGGTGCCCCTGCACTGCTGGGGGTGGGGGTGGTGGGAGACATGTGTGGGGGCCTGGTGGAGGGTGCCCTGCACTGCTGGTGGGCGGGAGTGGTGGTCGACATGAGTGGGGGCCTGGTGGAGGGTGCCCTGCACTGCTGGGGGTGGGGTGGTGGGATACATGAGTGGGGGCCTGGTGGAGGGTGCCCCTGGATGCTGGGGGGGGTGGGGATGCTGTGAGACATGAGTGGGGGCCTGGTGAAGGCTGCCCCTGCACTGCTGGGGGGTGAGGGTGGTGGGAGACATGAGTGGGGGCCTGGTGGAGGGTGCCCCTGCACTGCTGGGGGGTGAGGGTGATGGGAGACATGTGTGGGGGCCTGGTGGAGGGTGCCCTGCACTGCTGGGTGTCGGGGGTGCAGGGAGACATGAGTGGGGGCCTGGTGGAGGGTGCCCCTGCACTGCTGGGGAATGGGGGTGGTGGGAGACATGAGTAGGGGCCTGGTGGAGGCTGCCCCTGCACTGCTGGGGGTTGGGGGTGCAGGGAGACATGAATGGGGGCCTGCTGGAGGCTGCCCCTGGATGCTGGGGGGTGTGGGTGCAAGGAGACATGAGTTGGACATGAGTGGGGCCCTGGTGGAGGGTGCCCTGCACTGCTGGGGGTTGCGGGTGGTGGTAGACATGAGTGGGGGCCTGGTGGAGGGTGCCCTGCACTGCTGGGGGTTGCGGGTGGTGGGAGACATGAGTGGGGGCCTGGTGGAGGGTGCCCCTGGATGCTGGGGGTGGGGGTGCAGGGAGACATGAGTGGGGTCCTGGTGGAGTGTGCCCATGCACTGCTGGGGGGTGGGGGTGGTGGGAGACATGAGTGGGGGCCTGGTGGAGGCTGCCCTGCACTGCTGGGGGGTGGGGGTGATGGGAGACATGCGTGGGGGCCTGGTGGAGGGTGCCCCTGCACTGCTGGGGGTGGGGGTGGTGGGAGACATGAGTGGGGGCCTGGTTGAGGCTGCCCCTGCACTGCTGGGGGTTGGGGGTGCAGGGAGACATGAGTGGGGGCCTGGTGGTGGCTGCCCCTGCACTGCTGGGGGATGGGGGTGGTGGGAGACATGAGTGGGGGCCTGGTGGAGGGTGCCCCTGCACTGCTGGGGGTTGGGGGTGCAGGGAGACATGAGTGGGGGCCTGGTGGAGGCTGCCCCTGCACTGCTGGGGGGTGGGGGTGGTGGGAGACATGAGTGGGGGCCTGGTGGAGGCTGCCCCTGCACTGCTGGGGGGTGGGGGTGATGGGAGACATGAGTGGGGGCCTGGTGGAGGGTGCCCCTGCACTGCTGGGGGGTGGGGGTGATGGGAGACATGTGTGGGGGCCTGGTGGAGGGTGCCCTGCACTGCTGGGGGGCGGGGGTGGTGGGAGACATGAGTGGGGGCCTGGTGGAGGGTGCCCTGCACTGCTGGGGGTAGGGGTGGTGGGAGACATGAGTGGGGGCCTGGTGAAGGCTGCCCCTGCACTGCTGGGGGTGGGGGTGGTGGGAGACATGAGTGGGGGCCTAGTGGAGGGTGCCCCTGCACTGCTGAGGGGTGGGGGTGATGGGAGACATGTATGGGGGCCTGGTGGAGGGTGCCCTGCACTGCTGGGTGATGGGGGTGGTGGGAGACATGAGTGGGGGCTTGGTGGAGGGTGCCCTAGGATGCTTGGGGGTGGGGTTGGTGGGAGACATGAGTGGGGGCCTGGTGGAGGCTGCCCCTGCACTGCTGGGGGTTGGGGGTGCAGGGAGACATGCGTGGGGGCCTGGTGGAGGCTGCCCCTGGATGCTGGGGAGTGGGGGTGCAGGGAGACATGAGTTGGACATGAGTGGGGGCCTGGTGGAGGGTGCCCTGAACTTCTGGGGGGTGGGGGTGGTGGTAGACATGAGTGGGGGCCTGGTGGAGGGTGCCCCTGGATGTTGGGGGGTGGGGGTGCTGGGAGACATGAATGGGGGCCTGGTGAAGGCTGCCCCTGCACTGCTGGGGGGTGGGGGTGCAGGGAGGCATGAGTTGGAAATGAGTGGGGGCCTGGTGGAGGGTGCCCCTGGGGGCTGGGGGTGCAGGGGGACATGCGTTGGTGGGCAGAAGTGCAAGGTGACATATGGGTTGGCTGGGGGCATGGGCATGGTGGATGGTCTGCCTGCGGGACATGGGCAGGGTAGGCCCCTGTGGTGTGGGCCGCCTGCATGGGCTGTGGAGGGTGTAGAGGGAACACCTGGGAGGACACGCGGGGAGCACCACACGTGCAATTCACGTGTGGTGCTCCCCGCGCACCCCTGGAATACACGTACCCTGATGGAATCGCGTGTGATACTTCCTGCGCACCTCTGAAATACACGTACCCTGCTGCTTTTGCGTGTGATACTTCCCGCGCACCCCTGGAATACACGTACCCTGCTGCCATGTACCCTGATGGAATCGCGTGTGATACTTCCTGTGCACCCCTGAAATGCACGTACCCTGCTGTTTTTGCATGTGATACTTCCCGCGCACCCCTGGAATACACGTGCCCTGATGGAATCGCGTGTGTTACTTCCCACGCACCCCTGATGTACACGTACCCAGGACAATCGCGTGTGAAACTTCCCGCGAACCACTGAAATACACGTTCCCCGCTCGGCGTTTGCTGTTTGGCAGCCCTGTGAACTGGTCCAGGGTTAGCGCAGCCCTTTGCGATGATTTCTGAATTTTGAAGGCTTTTCCTTGCGCGAGGGCGTTCTTGGGGGCGTAACTGGCGCTGCTGCAGGGTCGCTGAGCCACCCTGCGCCACAGCTGGTTTCAGAGGCTAAAATCCATGAATACGCTGTGCGATGAAAAGGATTTTTTCACATGCGGCTGGCGCAGTGTATCGCACGGGGACACTGTGCGCCAGCCGCGTGCGCCACTTTTGTGCGAATTTCTATGAATAACCCTCTTGGTCTGTTGGCTCCACTACCCAATTGTGTTTTTTCAATGTATTCTCTTTCTGCTTCCTTTGTTGTGAAATTAACTAAAGCTGTGCTCTTTAAAGGTAAAATTCTTTTTTGATATCTTTAAAATGTTTTCTCGCAAAGAAGCGTTTTTATCATATTTCCCTAACATGTATTGTATTTTTCTTTGGAATAAATATTTATCTGTATCTTATACTATTAAAGTGTCATGTTTTGATTAAAAAAAAGCTCTAACTCAATCAGTTGAGTGGGTGTATCTGGAGGACGGAATTACCTGCCTTTGCATAGAGAGGCATGGCCATTCAGGTTCCTCTCCTGTCACTTGGCAGGGCCAACCTGTCTTGCCAGAATGCACATCACCTTCCACAGCGAGCTGGCTCACAGTAGTGTGAAAACAAAGAAATTGATATGAGGCTGGGAAGCCCAAAGGAAACACACCAACACAGCTTACAAAGGACATACAAAGTGCTTTATTTAAAAGCTACAGCAGTTACCAAAAAGTCAATTGACAAACGGATAGCTATTCGGCTCTCAGAGTAACGTAACAAACTTCAACGAAGGTTCGATGCATTAGTAGAGAGACCGTACATTGGAATATTTGTGCTTTTATACTCTTTATCCAGCTCTGGCCAACCCCCTCGCGGGTTAACCATTCTTAAGACCAGGCCTAGGGTTCCTTGCCAGGTCAATCCCATAATGTATGCATTTTTGATCAGTTCCGCTGATACAGTTGTTCATTTACAAATAGGTCAGGGATAGGACAAGGTCTCAGTTCGCGACCCCGACAATTGGCCTGCAGGCATATTACTTATTCATGTGTGCGGAGGTCACAACGGCCAGAATCTCACTCAGAATGTCATTCGGTCTCCATTTTGATGTTCAGGGTGACTTCCACATTACAAGAGACCCTAAAATGGCGGCTAAATCCAAGATGGCGACTTACACAGTTTTCGTTAAGGTCAAGACCTTGCAGCGGAATCTATTTACACGATATTTTAGACAACTTGGCGTAGGCCAACACACATTCAAATACTGCGATAGGAGGCATAATATTATTTCAATTCCAACAGACCCTCCTTTTGGCCTATGCCAAGTGCTAACATCATTTCTAATACTTTTGAAAATAACTCCATGCGTTGTCATCCATAGATCCCAAATCATTGTCTGTAATATCTATAGCCATTAGGTCGTTCATCAAAACTTCTTGTAACACGAATTCTTTAGATGCTGCATCTGGGGCATATATTTTATGCCCTATTGTGCTCACTGCTTGGGCACAACATCCCCCTAGCATTCCACATATACTTGGAAGACATTGAAAACAGCAACAAAGGAATAGCAGGATCCCCAAAATGACCAGAATAACAGAAAGCACCTTCCAACCCCAAGATCGTAAAGAATCCCAGAACCAAGTGCTAAGATTCCAATCTCCTACAGGGATATGTACTTCAGAACTAAGAGTATGCAAGTTCTGTATTGCTTTAAAAATTGTTGGCGAGGAATCTGGTACGAAAACACAGCAAGTGGACCCCACTAATTTGCATACTTCACCTCGTTCTGCCATAATGACATCTAATGCCATCCGATTTTGGAGTGATACCAATCTTATTGCTTTTTGCTCTAAGGTCATATTGTAGAGTATGTCCGTGGTCTGGTTGATCGTTCTCTCCAGTACCCTTGCTAATCCCCTAATGTTCTCAGAGTTTGTTATTTGTCCCCTAAAGGGTACAACTGATTTCGCTATATCTCCCAATACTTGCCCAGGGGTATCTCCGTTCTTGTCCCGCCTTGGGCAAGCCTTAGAAACCTCCAATGTACTAGCTACAAATACCCCGGGTAATAATATTCCTAAATAACAGGTTCCCTGCCAATCCTTGGGCAACCAAGGAAATGCTAAACTACCACAAACAAAATAAACAGGCCACCCTACAAACAGAGGCCTGTTTTCTCCAGTCAAATTTACAATGTTCTTACAACCTTCAAAATCTCCCATTGGCTGAGTGCCATTTCTTTGTACACAAAAGGGAATCGAGTCAGGTCTATGATTTATAGAATAAGAATGAGGTACGGCGTCCTTATTGCCTATCGGAACCATTTTAAAGGAAATTAGAGTTTGAAAAGGAAGAGATAGTTTATCAGACGGCCTAATAGAAGCGACATTAGGTTTACTTCTATTTGCAAAAAGCGAGCATCCCAGGGGAGTTAATTCACGTTTCTCGAAATCATTCAGATTAGTTCCATCAAAGTTCCCTGAGATGCTATCATTCCATCGGCCAAAGAATAGTCCTCTAAGAGAGGCATAGCAAGCAGTCGTTAAAGGTAAAGGATGTATATACCATCCCAGTCCCTTGTTCCCATGTTGCGGTAAATGAGTACAAATCCAACAATTACTCCTATTAAAAATGGCATGAGTTGCATTCACTACTATCATTAGAGTGTTATTATGATACTTTTGTCTATGTTGGGAGTCTCTAGGGGACAGAGTGTGAAGGTGTACAGAGGGAGTCAAAGCAGTTGGTACAATCTCGGTCAGTAGTAAAGGTTTCAGAGGATAGATTTCTTCAAAATACCAAAGTCCTACAGCAGCAGTTGCAAAAATAACAATTATCATTATAAAAACATAGCAGTACGTTTTCGGGGCCCAGGCACATTGTTCATTGTCCAAGTTGGTCACCCCCTTATTCACAAGTCCAATGAGGGGAGCAGCAGCGGAGGTGGCAGGCATTGTAGTTCCTCAATCGACGACACCAATGTTCTTTGCTGGCGACGCTACGGTTGCGCGATTTCTTAGTCCTTCCCAACCCTAGCCACAGAATCCCTTTTGTTCAACAGAACTTTCTTATAAAAAGGAAAACTTCCAATCACTTCCTTTTCCCAGATGCACGGAAAAACCTGTGCCGTAGTTCCTTCGTCGAAGGTTGTACCTGGTGGTACCCAAAATTGTCTGATCCGGAAATAAGGTGTCGTCACTTCCTGAGGGAAGCGACGTATCGGAGGCGACGGAAGTCGCAGAGCTTGAAACAGTGTTTTCCGGAAGTGATTTTTCAAGAGAGTGCGGAGACGAAATGGACCGTTCCCCAAGCTCCTCGGGCTCAGAGAAATTCTCTGACGCACTCACAGCGCTGTTTGCTACTCCAAGATCAGAGACTGTAGCATCAGCGAGGGGTTCTGCTTCTTCTGTAACGTGTGGCGTCGGGTGAGGAAGTTTCTTGACATGCGTCGCGTGGATCCAGTTCTTCTTTCCAGCCACCCGCACTGCTGTCCTGGTGACCAGTAACACCTGGTAGGGTCCCCGTCAGCGAGGCGCGAGACAGGGAGTCCTCTCGTAGGCCTTCACTAGGACCCAACATCCAGGCTGTATATCGTGTCCTGGGCCCGTGAACCGTACAGGTAAAGCTGAGTGCACCTGGTGATAAATGAAATACAGGTTTTTAGTTAACTGGTTACAGTAGTCTACAAGCAATACATTTTCCACCTCTCTCAGGGCTTTAGGTTTCGGGAGACCCCAAATGTTAGCAGGTCTCCCCATCACTACCTCAAATGGAGAAAGCCCGGTTTTAGTCTGAGGTGTGGTACGCATAGCTAATAATACAATAGGTAAGGCATCTGGCGATTTCAGTTTGGTATCAGCACATGTTTTTGCAAGCTTATTCTTTAAGATACCATTGTGTCTTTCCACCAACCCTGCACTTTGAGGATGTCTAGCTGAGTGAAATCGTTTTTCAATACATAAAGCTGTGCATATCTGCAAAATTACTGCTGCAATAAAGTGGGGACCATTATCCGACCAAATTACACTCGGGAGCCCAAATCGAGGAAAGAATTATTTTACCATAATCTTTGCAGTGGTCATGGCGGTAGCATCTTTAACGGGGAAAGCCTCGACCCATTTACTGAAGGCACAAATAATTACAAGAACATATTTCAGATTATTACATCGTTCCATCTCAATAAAATCAAAGTGAATGACCTCGAAGGGAACAGAAGGGGGCCCAAAGTTTTCCCTTGGAGTTACTGTCCCCTTACCCACATTTTGCTGTAAGCAGATCATACAGTTCTGGACATGCCTCTTCGCAGTCTCCAGAATCTTGTTATTCACCCAAACTTGTTCTAACATTTTCGTGATTTGCTGGGCACACACATGTGTAGGACCGTGTGCCATCTTAATCATTGCTAATACATATGAATCAGGGAGCAACCATTTTCCTTTGGATGTATTCACCCAACACCCTCCATCATCCAATTTGCCCATTCCTTCAGCCCACATTTTAGATTCTTCTATTGTGGCATCAGTTTGAATATCTCGCACAGACCCAATACCTTCATCCATTATGTAAGCATCTCTCATTTCCCTCAAGGCATACATGTCCGTGCTAAGGTCTGTGGCCGTTTATCTAGCTGTCAGGTCCACAAAGGCGTTCCCTTTGCCCACATCATCTATGACCTTACGATGTGCTGCACATTTCATGATCACTAACTGTTTAGGGAGTGAGAGTGCCGAGAGTAATTGCACTATCAAGGGGCCATGCTGGATCTTGGTCCCATGTGAGGTCAGGAACCCTCTTTCCGACCAGAGCCTGCCAAAGTTGTGAGCCAACCCAAATGCGTACTGGCTATCAGTATATATATTTACTATACGCCCTTGGGAGAGTTCACAAGCTCGGGTCAACGCTATAATCTCTGCGGCCTGCGCAAGTTATGCGAAATTCTCTTAGTTTCAACAACTTTGCTCAATGTAGTAACTGCATAAGCAGCTGTAGATGTACCATCCGAAAGTTTGAAGCAGGAGCCATCGCAAAATAGCTCCCCTTCTGCATTATCCAAAGGAGTATCTATGAGATCTATCCTGCCCTTCGTTTCTTGTTCAGTGGTTTACAGGCAGTCATGTAATTCTTCGTCACCGCAAACAGTGTTTTGCGGGAAAGGTAAGAGTTCAGCCGGATTAAGAACACACCACCTCTTAATTTGGATGTGAGGGGCAAAGAGAATTAGTTAATACCTTCTTAACCGCGCAGAGGTGAGGTGTTGCGTTTGGGTTTTGTTCAATAGAATATCAACAGAATGAGGTACCATCAAAATGAAATCATGGCCTAGGACCATTCCCTCACTCTGTTTTACAGACACGGCAGCAGCAGCGACAGCGCGCAAACATCGTGGCAAAGCGCATGCGACAGGGTCAAGGGCGGAGGAGTAGTAGCCGCACGGCCTATTCTTCCCTCCGTGTTCCTGTGTTAACACAGCCAAAGCACATCCATCACATTCATGCACAAACAACACAAAGGCCTTGTCATAATTTGGAGTACCCAGAACCGGTGCAGAGCATAACGCGGTTTTGAGAAGCTCAAATGATCGTTGATGTTCCGATTTCCATGGCAGTGGCAGAGAAATGCCCTTCTTCGTCAAAGCCAACATCGGTTTTATCACTAGCGAAAAGTTCGGGATCCACAACCTACAGTAAGAAGCCATACCTATTAAGGATCTGACTTCCTTCTGTGTATTTGGAACAGACATGCCAGAAATGTGTTTTATTCTTTCAGATGTCAATCTTCTCCCCTCCTTTGACAGGAGGTAGCCTAAATAGGCGACCTCCTGACAACAATATTGAAATTTTTTAAGCAAAGCTTTATGACTATTTTTAGATAAATGAACAAGCAACAGTACAGTGCCTTCTTTACAAGCACTCTCAGAGTCGGCAGCCAAAAGCAAATCATCAACATATTGAAGCAGCGTACAAGTAGGTGGCAATTCAAGGGTGTCGAGCTGCTCTTTCAAAGCTCTACTATAAATGCTAGGACTTTCAGTATACCCTTGAGGTGCCCTGGTAAATGTAAATGAGCGTCCCCCCAAGGTGAGCGCAAACAGATATCTACTTTCCTCATGTATAGGAATGCTAAAGAAAGCATTTTGTAAATCCACAACGCTGAAGTGCGTAGCCGTAGCAGGGATCATTGTCAATATCGTCGTCACATCGGGCACAATTGGAAATTGTGGGGCGACCACTCTGTTAATAGCACGAAGATCAATTATGAACCGGTATGGAATTGCATTGTCGCCTTTCTTATATACAGGCAAGTTCGGACTATTACACAAACTACCTGTAATCTCTTCGATCACCCCACGATGCACAAAATCGGAGACAATGCATTTCAAAGCATGTTCGCCCTCAACTGATATTTTATACTGCGGAATGCGTGGTAGTTTCACTCCATGTTTCAGAACTATTTTAATGGGCTCAATCTGTAATACCCCGACATCATTGTCGTCTACCGCCCATAAACATTCCGGGACAATGCTAAACTCAGGAGGTAAAGGTCGAATCAAGAACTGAGAATTAGGAAGTTGCTGTGGTGAAACCGTCAGCCGTACTCCATCAGAAGAACAATGAATTACTGCGTTCAATTTCTTTAACAAATTCAACCCCAGCAAATTCTCTCCACAGTTTGAAGTGAGAAGAAAAGAGCAATGGTCCATAAAGGGACCCAAAGAAACAGACACCGGTGCAGAAACCGGACAGACAGTTGGTATACCAGAAAACCCTACGGAAACATTTGTTTGCCCTGACAGTGGAATGTTTGGAACCCGAGAATGATCAATGGAGCACTTCTGCGCTCCAGTGTCTATCAAAAACTGGTGTTTCCTATTCCCTACTAATAATTCAACGTAGGGGCCTTTCTGATTAACGGGAATAGGTGAAGGTTCCAAACCCTGCTTCGGGCAATCCTAATGAAATAGAGTATCGTTGGAAGGAAGCTCTTCAGAAAGGTAGGCAGCAGAAGGGTGATCAAATATGTTCCTCGAGTCCCCACTCGAGGTCTGATTTTCCCGTGAAAAAAGTTGCTGAGGATCTTGTAAAAACTGACCTCTATCAGGGCCCCCTGCTCGAGGGCAGCCCCTAGGTCGTCTACCCATACCCCCAAACGCACTGTTTGACCTTTGGCGAAGGACAGGGCACTGTGCTCGCCAATGACCTTCCTGGAGGCAATAAGCACATTGATTAATATTCACAGGACCCAAAGGAGCATTTCCTTTTGGGACATACTGACCTCTAGTCTGTGTCGTGCCTCCTCTAACAATTTGCTGTAATAATACTTTGGTTTTCAAATCTCCTTTCCTCTTTTCAATTTTGTCCTTCTCATTGTTAACACGGTTCTCATAATACTGAGCCATGTGCAAAACCTCAGATTGAGATTTTGCCTGCCAAGCGCTCTCAGAGGACATAATCTGTGACTGAATGTCAGGCAACAGTCCACGTACAAATTTGTCCACGAACAACCTTTTGCGCTAAGGCAGCTGAAGAAGTATTGGGCGAAAAAGCCCTTTTACAAATCCCCAATAATTCTATGGGGCAACTAACCTTCTCTCTTACACATTCTTCTTGCAGGTACTGTACCATTACCTGAATTACCTTTCTTTGCATTTCTACTGTATACTTACTATACGTGTCATATACTTCATCTGGGGGAATCGATGAATCCGAGATCCATCGAACCGCATCTTTAGTACAAATTCGTATTTCCTCAGGTGCCGATCTACGGCACGGAAGGAACCGTTTCTGTACATATATTCTATCGTCTTCGTCGTCCTCATCTCGTGACTTTTCAAAGTCTTTCCTAAACTCAAACAATTTTTCAACATGCCCGTATACTTTCTGTTCTGTGTCCCTCGAAAGTGCCAAAGCATTCAGATCTCTCACTCCTTGTGGAAGATCCGAATTTTGTAATCTACCCCACATCACACATAAATGAGTCCCCAAACCTTCGATAAAAACATTTTTCTAGGAAAAATATTCAAATTAGATAATGTGGAAAAAACATTAACTTGATCACCTTTCTCCATACAATGCTTAGCCCATGCAAACAATTCCTGTTTCTTATCTGCAGAAACAGTATTACGAGTGACGATCTTCGATCCTGCACCTGGATCAACTTCAGTCAATACGGGGCCACTCGGGAGCAGAGGTGTAGGTAAATTTAATAAAGGTGCAACTATCGGTGCAGAAGGAAGGGGCGGTGCGATAGGTGGAGGAACAACAACTAGAGGACTAGGAACAATAGGTTGTACAGGGGGAACAGGAATAACGGCAGGAACAACAGCAGGAATGGGCAGAGCACCCAAAATAGGAACATACGGAGGTGGCGCAGAGGCATCAGGCCTGCGTTCGTTTAACAATTTCTCAATAAATTCCTCGGAAACATGGAAATCTTTAGAGGGGTAAATTTTCTGGATTCCAAGTGAAAAAGCCCTATCCATATTTTTAACTGATTCTGAACGTTTTTCTTTATCATATAACAACGCTTTTTCAGCGTTTGTTTTATGACGGCGTGAATGTTTGTCCCTGCTTTTAAGCTGCTGTAACGCTTCTTTTTTCCAATTCTGTAAAACATCAAAGGCTGCAGGTCTAGCCTTCTTTTTCAACAAGACTGATTCTAGGTATTCAATACGGGGGATCTCAAAACTACCTTTGATTGGCCACTGAAATTCGGAGGCATGTCTGGTCTGTCTGTGCCAAATATCATTAAATACTATACTACCAATGCCATACTTACAGTACATAGTACATGCCGGCGACCCCTCCTGTGGTGCCGGGCGGCTAAATTCCAAGGATTGTCGATCGCTGTGGAACAGAGCCCTAAAGCAGCTAGACAATTTCCCAGGCATTTCACAAAGTATTGGTGTTACCTGGTCAATAATTGTGTCTGCAGATACAATACGCCAAATTCAAATTGTCAGGGTTAAATTAAGAGCCGGGTCACGACTGCACCTGACCAAACCTAAGGAGGACCGTACGGTTTATCAAAGAACTTAACTAACAAATTTTACCTTGTGTTTGGTGGTTTCGACAAATCTGCCCGCATCAAAAATGGACCCTCGTCAAGATGCCGTGTCAGACCACACGATTATCATCCAAGGATCGGATCGTGCAGCGCTGCTGAGGTGTCGCGTCTCGATCGGTCGGGCCCGCAGAATCACAACATCCGATCCCGGTTCGGTAGTCTGCGTCAACCTTCAATGATCCGGCATCAATCTTGAGGGTCCCTATACGGGCGCCAACTGTGAAAACAAAGAAATTGATATGAGGCTGGGAAGCCCAAAGGAAACACACCAACACAGGTTACAAAGGACATACAAAGTGCTTTATTTAAAAGCTACAGCAGTTACCAAAAAGTCAATTGACAAACGGATAGCTATTCGGCTCTCAGAGTAACGTAACAAACTTCAACGAAGGTTCGATGCATTAGTAGAGAGACCGTACATTGGAATATTTGTGCTTTTATACTCTTTATCCAGCTCTGGCCAACCCCCTCGCGGGTTAACCATTCTTAAGACCATGCCTAGGGTTCCTTGCCAGGTCAATCCCATAATGTATGCATTTTTGATCAGTTCCGCTGATACAGTTGTTCATTTACACATAGGTCAGGAATAGGACATGGTCTCAGTTCGCGACCCCGACAATTGGCCTGCAGGCATATTACTTATTCATGTGTGCAGAGGTCACAACGCCCAGAATCTCACTCAGAATGTCATTCGGCCTCCATTTTGATGTTCAGGGTGACTTCCACATTACAAGAGAACCTAAAATGGCGGCTAAATCCAAGATGGCGACTACACAGTTTTCGTTAAGGTCAAGACCTTGCCGCGGAATCTATTTACACAAAATTTTAGACAACTTGGCGTAGGTCAACACACATTCAAATACTGCGATAGGAGGCATAATATTATTTCAATTCCAACAGTAGCTGACAGATGTGTGATATCAAATTGAATGTGGCTGCAATGATTATGAGCAGTGCAATATCCCATGCACTAAATCAAACTTGGTTTATATTTATAGTTTAGCTTGACACCTGCATGAGTTACTCACAATCATGAAATTATGGAACTGGGGTGAATATCCTAAATGCCAACCCTGTACTGTAGTGACGTTGGCTGTCACTTCAGCTGTCAAGAGGGCAACTGTGAGCTGAACCTGTTCTGTGCCACTGTGGGGCCAGCACTGCAATCAGGTTACAGATGCAGCAGTACACACGTGTTCATTATGCTTTTGGCGTACAGCTTATGAAAAGGGAATTGGATCAGCAGATTACCCTTTTAGAGATGGAATTACTCACACCATTTTTGAATTTATAAACATAAAAAAGTCACGTTTTCTACACCTTTGCTAGATGGCAATTCATCACTATCTTTATTTTGTCAATAATGGTTTAAATGTCAGCCTTACGTGCTGGTAACAGCCTGCTGACATGTGGTAACAGTCCACCAGTACCAACGATGGCATGCTGTAACAATACAAAGCCAACTACTGTTGAGCTGTTATTGCCAAGCGCACCCTGGGTTTGTGCAACAAACGAGTAGAACAAATGTTTAAAAATGCAACAACTTTGTGGTGAGGGGAGTTGAGCATGGAAGAGCATGTGTTCAGTGAGGGGTGACACAATTAAACAAAGACTACCGCACCTACTGAGAGGCCCATGTATGGACGGCAATAAGAATCTTATCAGTAAGAGGCATTCAACACTCATATCATTCACGAGGCAGCCCCCTGACAAGGAGAAACATATTTGATATGATGCAATTTCTGATGTGGTATCTCTCTGTTATGCAGAACCACTCACTCGAGGTGCTAATAATTAAAAATGCCATTTGTTGTTGTTGTTTGCTTGCTCCCCTCTCGAGACCTGGCATTTCAATCACTGACATTGTTCTCACTGAAAAAATGTAAACATCAGGTTCTACAATTGGCATGGATGAAGGCTGCATCCTCAGATATGAGAGAGTCTGATCTCACCATCTTCAAAAGCCTCTAGGTACAATATACTAATTCTACACTCTAAATGACTAGTCATAAATTCCCAAGAGACTCACAGCAAGCAAAACTACCGAACGCGGATGGGAATACTTCTGGTCTGGTTTTAGAGCATGAGGATACATTGATGGCCATAATAAAACCGGAAGATCCTGACATTGAAGCTATGAAATGGGTTCACTTAAAATCAGAGGACTTACCTGTGGCTCCAGTTTTCTTTTACCATTTTTTTAGGTTTTCAATTCACTGTGTACAGCCTTCAGTTTAGTGTCTGGCATTCAGTTTACTGCCTTCATTATCAATGTGTCTATTATTCATCACGCCTTTGAATATTGTATTGCCTTTATGCATAGTATGTAATCATGTATCTCCCTATTACGGCTCGCTTGAAGTTGTTTGCCACTGTGTGACCCGGAACGTACATTATTTGTATCAATAGCGTATTGTTTACAAATTCATTGGAACCCGTTTCACTGCTGATTTTTCGCAATTCTTGTATGTCCTTGCATTTCTTCTTTTCAGTTGCATAAGGTTTTGTGTAGTTCTGTCACACTACATCCTATATTTGTTGTTGCTATATTTTCCTGCATGCCAATATTTGTTTACCCTCTGTTCAACTTGAAATCTATGTGGACTTAGTCATTACCTCATCATATCCATTCATATTATGCTATACTCAACTTTGTATCCACTAATGGGGGTTCTTTTAGCGTGTTTCAGCATAGAATATGCCGGTATACCATTATATTCTTATTCTATATCATTAAATATTTTAATTCAAACATGTTATATGACTGTTGATGAAAAAGTGAATTCCTGTTGCCGTTTATGAGTCTAGCCCACTGTTGCTGCATTGTCTGTTCTTTCTATTTTTTAGTGACTATCTATTAGAAATATTCATGACTATATCCAGCAGATTGTACATACTATACTAGAGGTGTTTATATACTTGATATCAGTCCAGGTTTTTACTCTCCTATTTTTTGGAAGAATTATCTTTTTCTGCACGTGCATATGACCATCTTCGTGTAGCAGTTGTTTAACTTCATCTAAATTCACCTCTAGAGAGTCCTATGCCTGCTTCTTGTGTTCCACGTTTCACATTGAATACTCAACAATGTTCATATGGTCTTTACTCTGTTCCATGCTCCATTGTTCTGTGATGCTTTTTTCTTTAGAAGTATTTTTGCAATGCTCTTTTTCTCATGACTATATCCATTATAGTTTTACCTGTCCTATAAAAGCAAACTATAGTGGCGCTAAACCTTGTTCTACTTCCTACAATTTCTTTGGAAAATCTTTTTACTGTGTTTGATAAATCTGTGTATATATTGACACATATTAAAATATATTGGTTTGCGTCTTTTACTCTTATTTCTAATATGGTGTCACTATTGTTGTTTAAGTCCCTTTTTGTAGTAATGTTTTACTATCTTTTTGGTGTATGCCCTTCCTTGCAATTTTTCCATAAGCAAATTACGTTATTTTTGAAAAGTTTCTCATGCATTGCTGTTTTTTTTTAACATCAAAATTTCAGCAAACAGAACATTTCCCTATGGGTGTCTGGGATTACCACTATCAAAATGCAAAACTAGATATCAGCTAGTTTCCTTTTGCTAAGGTTTCAATCATAACTTCCAACCCCCAACATAAATGATGATATCCAGTAAATGAACTGATTTCTTACTCAACAAATCTGTACATTTCATATATGTATTCTGGGCATTAATACACTGCAGATATGCACATAATTCTCTGTGGCCTTTCCAGATACAGAACACATCATCTATAAATAACTTCCAGATGATTACTTTGTATCATTTTCCATATAGATGACCATCTATTCAAACATCTGTAAGCGTATGTTTGCCACATAATGCATGAATGCAGCACACATCTTGGTGTCCTCTATTTGGTTGTAGGAGGCTTGTCAAACTGAAAATTTGCACCAGATGATGAATTAATTTGGAGGGCCCTGGTTATCATTACTTAACCAAATGTGTTTCTCCTATGTTTGTTATGATGGTCCCAGGGGAATTATCATGTTTTGGGAGACTATCTCTTGACTAATATGTATGTTTGCATATTAAAGCTCTGACCTTATTTTTTCATAATCACATCTGTAGTTTCTCTCAAATAAGATTTAGTTGTCACAACTAACTTCAGTCAGGAATTAAGCAGAGTTAACCTCTGTACTTTATAGACAAGGGAAAATGGAGGCCCACACAACCGAGCAGTATTATTGGGGATATGGTGAAAAGATGACATACTTGCTTGTAGAATAGTTAGGAAAACTGTTAAAAATAAAATGGGGTCAAATAAAACAAGGCTAGGTAGGGTGAACATGGCCGCTAAAGAATTACGTAAGACATTTCTTGGAGTTTAATTAACAATTCTATAGATCAGAAAACACATCAGGTTTGGAGGATTTATAAAGTTTCTTTACAGATCTTTCATTGCCATAACTAGAGTGGGAAGACATGTATATCCTACAGGTTCTTATTTTGGTTCAGGAAGTGACCGGTTCCATGTAAGCAATGTGTCCTGGTGAAACCCTGGGCATGAATGTATTCCCAATTAGTATTATTGCAAAGCATATTATTTCACCTCTTTAAATCCTGCATTGACATGGTGAGACTGGAATAATCAAGGAAGTAGGTTTGACCTAACTTATATCTAAGATATGTAGGGGCCACATGGGATGCATACATTTTAGACCCATACCTCTCTTGAATTTGTATGCCAAGATCCCAGATCATTCTTCACCCATATGATAGATACGTACACTATGCTATGTTACACAGGTTTGGGATGTCACCATTTCACCACCATAGTAGACTCAATGCACCAAGTCTTGTCCTGTTCATTGCACATTGTTCCACAACCAGGTTTCTCCAGACCATAATCTGTGGTGAAAGAGTTAAAGGAAGAGAATGCACATAATGGTGATGGAGAGTAAAAGTAAATACTTACAGGAATTTAAGTATTGGAATGGCCAGGTAAAAGGGATGGAGGAAATGTCTGTGGTAGGTTTATTGTTAAGAATGGAACGGGAATCATGGGTTGATACTTTCTAAAGGGTAAATTGAAAGGTGACTGTTTATCAGCAAATAGGTACTTGAGGACAGACTTAAGAAAACAAATCATACATGAAAACATTGTCCTGTATGGCTGTGTGATGGACTTGCTTTGTGATCAAGTGAAATCCCTTTGGCTCATGATGGGTGATTGTTTTTGTGGGGGGTTTCATTTTTGTGAGGACATGCATTTAAATTCCCCAATAGAGTGAATAACAAAGAAGTTTACCCTAAATATATCACTTTCCATTGAGTGTTGAGAGCAGTCAGGCCACTTGAACAATGTGTAACAGCTGTTTCACCTTCCTTAGGGATGGAGTTTGCTCTAAACTCAAACACCTAGAAAGAAGAGAGAGATTTGGGAAAACAGAGAAATGAGAGAGCCTGCCCGACAGGGTTCAGCAAGGAGGGAGAGCAGATTGGATTAAAACTAAATGTATGTAGTTAGGAAATATTTCTAAAGGGAGAGCAATTGGATAGAATGCAGTGGCTTTTTCCAAATTAGGACTAGATTAACCAAGAGGGATTTTAGAACAGGTGCACAGACAGACATGAGAGCTTATCTACCATTAAATAAAGGCCACATAGCATTTTAAAAGTATTTTGGGGGCCATGTTTAAAAGTTATAACATTGAAAAAGGGAACACAGTGCAAGTTGTATGTGCTTGGTGAGTTAAACCCCTTGGTGGGATCATCTAATTCAGGGCTTTCTCTGGTGATTCGTGATCTCTGAAAGCATTCAACATCTTTAATTGAACATAGAACAACAAGTTCTATGATTGGTATCTGCTGTAGTCAGTAAAGAAATGTAAATATATTACTTAGTGAACACACTGAAATGGGGTGTTGTGAGGATGAACTTGGTTGAAAATAGTGAGTGAGTAAAGCCTGCTAACCTAGTATTGAAAAAGCAACACAGATCCTGCAAAATTCAAGCCTTTATAACGGTTTCCAACAAGTCCAACACCCTCTGCATTGTCCACAAGGCTTTCTGGGGCCTGGGTCCAAAATACCTTCAGCTATCCCTCCATAAATACTTCCCCTCTCGAGCTCTTCGTTCCTCCACCTCTAACTCCCTTAGGGTCAGTTGTTTTTCAAATAAACGAGCTGGGGGTAGATCTCTGTCCTCTGGAATAGCCTACCTGCCCCTCTAAAACATGAGGAGAACCATCTCTGATTCCGGAAGCACCTCAAGACCTTCCTCTTTGCTTCTGCCTTCGCTCCCCCTCTCCCCTGCTGATCTGCTCTCTCTTGGCACTGTGCACCTGGCCACCCTCTGTCCCTGGGACATTTTGTCTGCATACCAATAAATCAAAGTCAAACTTTTGGTTTAGATAATGGTATGGGCGCAGGCTTGTTTAAATGCAAATAAGTAATCACCTGTGATTTTATTTAGATGCCATGTTATTTAATAAAAATGTTTTTTGTTAATTTGAAACCAGCTAGTTTTTTGTCTCAGAGTACATGAAAGTGATGTTTATGTGCTAAATTAATAAAATGAGGGTTGTTAAAGCAAAAGAAACAAAACAAAATACAAATATGTATAAAGTAAATCATATTTGTAGTGGGATTTGTAAGAACCTTTGAATAGTGTGTTGATAAATTGATAAATAATCTGATGAGTTGAGATCAATGTAAAAAAATAGATGAAAGATAAACAACAAAAATAAAAAGTATGTCATTGGAGGAGAGAACAAAGTAGAAATGTCTATGATAGCAAATAATCAGACATGTCTGTGTGAAAAAATGACTAATGCACAGCAGGAGTACAAGGTTGAGTAGTGGCTAAACTGTCTTCTCGCCGTTCACACTATTACAAACCAACAGTGATACCAATCGTAAAGGTGAAACAGGCACAGTGAAGACATAGGCCCTCATTACAACCCAGGCGCTAAACCATGGCGCTATTAGCACCATGGTTGGTGCCGGTGTTGTAACAAGTCCGCCATGGTGAAATGGGGAAATACCGCCCCATTCCAAGGTTGGCGGGGCGGTATTTCCCTATTTCACCATGGCCCTTCCCCATTCCCATTTTCGCCCCATAGGGCTCAATGGGACTGGGGAAGGCGCTAAGTACGGTAACGCAAATTGCGGTACCGTAATTAGCACCGAGGTCCCTTAGCAGCACCCTACTTTCCCGCAAAGGGACCTCGTAATCAGGCGTTAAGGGTTTAACGGCGCCGACACCTTTTACGGCGCCGTTAAACCCTTAACGCCACGGTCGTGATGACCCCCATAGTCCTCTTTCTCTTTTGTGTTAACAGTGGCGAAAATAAAGGAATGATATGATAGCATATGGCATTTATAATGCTCCTATACACAATTGTTTTAAGGCGCAACGAGGCAAGGGAGGAAGAACAGAAGGAAGACAGAGACAACAATTGTACTAGGCCAGGTGACATTGAGATTGTGCAAGTGCAGGGGAGGGGGGAATGGAAAAGTGTGAGTGGAAGGGGGAGGGTGGCAGTGCAGTACATCGGATCAACAGTAAATATAAATAAAAAAACAATAGATAAAAGTACGACCAGCCGGTGGCAAGTGCAACGGTAGGTGCAGACATCAGATGTCAAGTGCTTGTAGGGGACTGTAGGGATACAGAAAACAGCCCCCAAGTGCAAGGGTTGCCAGGGGTGCAGTGCAGGAGTAAAACTGGTGGGAAGGGGATCTGGGCCCGAGATCAGAGGGTAGCCAGGTGACCAGTACAGTTTTGGTTTCAGCCAGGAGTTCAGCAGGGGAGAGGAAGAGAGAAAGCAGAAGAAAAGAGGAAGGTCTTGAGGTGCTTCCAGAACCAGAGATAGTTCTCCTCGAGTTTCAGAGACTCAGTAAGGCTGTTCCAAGAGGAGGCCCCCAGCCGAAGAAAGAGATCTATCACCAACCCATTGCTTGGAGAAGCGACTGACTCTGAGGGATTTGAAGGCGGATGAGCGAAGAGCTTGAGAAGGAAAATATTTCCGAAAAGAGAGTTGAAGATATAGAGGCCGAGGCCCAGAAGGCATTGTGGACAATGCAGAGGGCTTGAGGCCATGGACAAGTCTTGCAGTCCTGTTTTGGGTGAGTTGCAGAGGGTAGAGAGTAGAGGCTGGAAGATTTAGAAAGAGGCTCTTGCAGTAGTCCGGCCCTGAGAGAACCAGATCTCTGGAGACAGTGAGCTTCTGGGGGAAGGAGAGGAACGGAAGAATGCCTCTGAGGAGGAGGAACTGGGAGTGTGACTTCTTACAGACATCAGAGAAGTGAGGAGAGAAGGAGAGTGTGGAGTCAAAGATGACCCAAGGTTTTTAGCCTCACAGGTGGGTTCAGGAAGAGGGCCAATAGAGGCCAGCCAGAGAGTGACAGGAAAGGAGGGAGCAGCTGTGCCGATGAGGAGAATCTCAGTCTCACTGGTAGTAAGGCAGAGATCATTGGCAGCACACCACTCCTGGATAGCAGACAGACAGTCAGAAATGAGAGAAGGAGTAGAGGTGGCAGAAGGGAGCCTGAAAATGAGCTGAGTGTTATCCGGAATGCACTGAAAGTTTGGGCATAGAGTGGCAATGTGGTGGGCGAGAATTGCCAAGTATTGGTTGAACAGCCAGGGAGAGAGGTTAGACAGGTAGAGAGAGAGATAGAGGAGAGGAAGGACTCAAGTTGGACCTGGGAGGGTCGACCAGAGAGGAAAGAGGTCAGCCAAGCCAAGGCCTGGTCGGTGATACCCAGGTTATCACGGAGATGGTTGAGCAGGATGGCATGGTTGACAATGTCAAAGGCAGAGAAGAGATCAAGTAAGATGAGGACACAGGTGGTATTGGAATCAGGGTTTTAGACAGGTATTCACAGATGTTCAGGAGAGCAGTTTCCGTGCTTCTGGCAGCTCTGAAGCCAGACTGATGGTCATGGAGACAACCGACAGAGTCATTGTGAAGATTAAGCTGGGAGATGACCAGCTTTTCCAGGAGTTTGCCATGGAAAGGCGTGATCGAAATCTGGCAGTTGTTAGCCGAGCAGGAGGGGTCGGCTGAGGGTTTCTTAAGAAGAGGGTGCACAATGGAGTGCTTCAGAGGTGAAGGGAAGACTCTAGTGGTGAAGGAGTGGTTACACAGGTCAGCCAGAGCAGGAGCCAGGGTGTCAATGTGGTCCTTGATGGTCTTGGAGGAACAGGGGAGAACCTGTTTTGATGAGACTTTCATTGATCAGATTTGTCTAGAAACCTTATCTGGGGAGAACAGGGGAAAGGCAGAAAAGGAGGGAAGAGAGGTGGCTAAAGAGGGGCCAGAGGAATAGTTGGAGTAGAGAGGGGCGGGGAGTAGAGGAAGAGAGAGAGGACAGGATGTCCTGAATTTTAGAGTTGAAATGAGAAGCCAGGGCCATGCAGAGGGACTGGGAGGGGACAGAGATGTAGAGACTGCAGCAGGATTGGCCAGCTCCTTGCATATTTTAAAGAGTTTGACCGAGTTGTTGAATGCCGCAGAGATGGAGGCCTGAATGTGGGCTCTCTTCTTGGTGTGGACAGAGAGCCGGTATTGCCTTTGGAGCAGGCAGCAGGCCAGTTTGTCAGAGGATGTACCGGAAGCACGCCATTTCCTCTCAGCCACCCTGCACTTGCATTTAAGGGTGACAAGGTTTGAGTCGTACCAGAATGTTTAATCAAGTTTAAATGAAATATATTAATTGTATTTAAACACACTCAAATGCAAATAACTGACTAAAAAGCACTAGCAAAACCCCGCCCTGTGGAAAGAACACTGAAAATACAGAACAGAACACTGAACATATGGAACATGAAGATGAAAGCACTCCTCACAGTAATGAAGCAGGGGTGAACTGCAAGGCAGTGCAATAATGACATTTTTAAAAGGATGTGTCTTTGCAAAAAAGGTGCAAAGGAATGGTTTGATAGTCACTATGGTCATAAAAATGAACCAGGAGTGGGGGCTGGGACTTTTTAAAAGTACCATACTCTCCTCTTGTTGGTTCAACGCCACCAAACTGGGTTTCTCAGAACTATGTGTGTGGGTTGAACAGGCTTCATATGCCGAAAATTGTGGTGCTTCTTGTGGCAAATCGGCATTGAGTTGTGTTCAGGGTGAAGCTGCGTGCAGTTTGATTAATGGTAAAAAGCATTAGGGCAACAATTGTCCTAGTGGGAAAAAAAAAACATGCACCTTCAATGAATTTTTGCACAAGGCAACATTTTGTCCTATTGTTAATACAATTATATATTATAACTAGGGCAAACTTTGCCCTAGTGCTAAAATCCATTGATTGTGCATGTTTTTTTTTTCACTAGTGCAATATTTTCTATATACCATGAAAAGTGACACTTGTCTCTGTGCAAATGTTTAACAATATGGCCCCAATGTTATTAGTACTAGGTCAAACTTTGCCTTATTGCTGATGTGGTATAACTTGCAAGAGTGCAAGATATTTGTAATCTGCCCCTTGTGTGCGTCTGTCTCATTCTGTTGACAGTAAGACTATTCTGTTGACTATGTTCTTGTCCTTCCATCATTTGGACAATTACATGGACATTAGGTGAAAGAATCAGTAGCATCACCCAAGCTTACCCATGTTGTCTTAAGAGTTGCCCCCACCCTTTCCCTTACCCTTGAAGAACCCTAGATGATTACAGAAGCTCAAACATGATAGAGTCTTGGTTTAAGTGTAAGCAAGGCTAAGTCGGTTAAATCGGTGAGTGGTTACATTTCAAACTAGATACTCATGCGTCACATTAAAGTATTAAAATATCATAATTCTGAAGGATTTTTAATTATTGTATCACTGCTGAGCTGTAGGCCACTACAGATAAAAATATTTGCGGTCTATGGACCTTATGGAGCTAAACAATGCCTCATTGACTTACTCTTATTGGAAACAGAAAGCTACTTCCACACCAGGAAGAATGATTTCCTAAATACATGTCATTCTTGGAAAATAGGTGTGCAGCTGGATACCAATAGTTTTAAAGTCCTTAAGAGCAGTGAAGGGTATCAGTAATGTGGAAGCCTCGCCTGTCAAGAGAAAACAAGTATTGGCAAAGCCAATCGTTTGGGTGTTTACTGCTGCCCTTTGCATTTTGCATTTATAGTCACCAGGGTGCACGGAGGAGAGTGCAATGTTTCAAAGGAGGATGTGATGAAGGGTGCAGGTGTGCAATGGAATGATAAGGAAGGAGTCCAGAGCAAGGGAGGAAAAATTTGAGAGGGGGTGCCATTGAGGATGAGCAAGAGGACATTTGAACAAGAAAGGTTTATTTATTTATTTATTCACATTTGTTTAAAGCGCACATCAGCCCGGAGCATCGTGGCGCTGTTACATGAAGACATAGGGCCTCATTACACGGTAGGTGGAGGACCAAGGTGCTATTAGCACCTTGGTCCATGCCGGTAAAATACCGGCACCGCCTTGGAGGAAAGGGGAATTACCGCCCTATTCCAAGGTTGGCGGGGCGGTAATTCCCCCTTCCTCCATTGCCCTTCCCCATTCCCATTTTTGCACCATAGGGCTCTATGGGAATGGGGAAGGTGCTAATTACGGTGCCGCAAATTGTGGTACCGTAATTAGAACCCTGGTCCCTTTGCGGGTTGGTTTTTAACGCCTGCTAAACAGCAGGTGTTAAAGTACCAACCCGCAAAGGGACCTCATAGTAAGGCGGTAAGGGTTTACCAGTACCGGTGCCCTTACCGGTACCGGTAAACCCTTACCGCCGTCCGTGTAATGAGGCCCATAGTTTGGTTACAATGGAAGGAAGATGGTTACAAAGCAATTTTTATTACAGGGCACATTTCGTAGCATACGTATGCGAGCTAGTGTAGCTGAAGGAGGGAGGAAGTTAGTTGAATACTGTAGTTTTGAGGGATTTGCGAAAAGAGTACAGCGAAGGTTCTGTTCTGAGTGAGTTGTGGAGGGCATTCCAGAGCTTAGATGCCATGGCCCTCATTACGACCCTGGCGTTGGACCATGGTACTAATAGCACCATGGTCCATGCCGGTAACTTACCGACTCCGCCATGGCGGAATGGGGAATTACCGCCCCATTACGAGGTTGGTTGGGCGGTAATTCCCCATGCCGCCATGGCCCTTCCCCATTCCAATTTTTGCCCCATAGGGCTCAATGGATACGGTGCCGCAAATTGCGGCACCGTACTTAGGACCAAGGTCCCTTTGCGGGTTGGTTTTTAACGCCTGCAAAAAGCAGGCATTAAAGTCTCCAACCCGCAAAGGGACCTCGTAATCAGGCGCTTAGGGATTACCAGTACGGGCACCCTTACTGGTACCGGTAATCCCTTAGCGCCAGGGTTGTAATGAGGCCCAATGTGTGGGAAGCCAATGCCACCGGCTTTGGCTCTTCTTACAGTGGGTACTCGGAGTTGGTTGGCGTGATGGCTTCTTCTAGGATGGATGGAGGAGTTCTTAGTTATAGTTTCAGATAAGTAGGGGGGTGCTGTGTGATTGATGCACTTGTGTGTGAGAGTGAGAACTTTAAAATTGATTCTTTCCTTGACTGGGAGCCAATGGAAGAGTCTTCTGGCCTGTGAAATATGGTCAGTTTTGGGGATGTGTAGTGCAGCGCAGAGGGCATTGTTTTGCACTATTTGGAGCCTACTTAGGTTTTTAGATGATGTGCCTGCCAGGAGGGCGTTGCGGTAGTCCAATCTGACTCCTATAATAGCTCTGGCTATGGAGAGGCAGTTGGGCATGGTAAGGTAGGGTTTTATGGCATAAATGAGTTTGGTGGTCAGAGCAGATGCTGAGGCGATGTCGATGGTTTGTCTGGTCATGGAGAGTGTGGCGTCTAAGTAGAATCCTAAGGTCTTGAAGGCAGTGGAGACAGGTATGCTAATACTATCGATAATTATGTGAGAGTAATCTGGGCTGAGTTTAGTTAGAGTTTCGCTGGGGGCTAGGATGATGATTTTGGTTTTGTCTCCGTTTAAGCAGAGACCATTGATAGCCATCCAAGTTTGGATAGTGGAGTAGATTTTGAGGAGGGCTTCTGAGTCACGGTCGTAGTCTCCGGAGAGGGGGAGGAGAACTTGCGTGTCATCAGCGTAGTTTGTGTAGGCTATGTTGAGTGAGTCCAATAAGTCAAAGAGGGGTTTGGTGAATAGGTTGTAGAGTGTTGGTGCAGTGCAAGACCCTTGTGGGACTCCACAACTTATAGTGGTGGGGGGGCGCTGGCCTGGTCTGAGTACACTTTCATGGCCCTACCTTCAAGGAAGGATGTGATCCAAGTGGTTGCCTTGTGAGAGAAGTGTGCAGCGTTGAAGAGGTGAGATGTGAGAATGCTGTGGTCGACCAGGTCAAATACTGCAGAGAGGTCGAGCAGTAGGAGGAGAGCAGGTTTGTCTGTGTCCATTATCTTGGTAATTTGATTTTTTAGATCTAGAAAGGGAGTTTCCGTCCCATGGCCTTTGGGGAAACCTGATTGTCTTTTGCCTAGGATGGTGTTGGTTTCCAGGTAGTGTTCGATTTTGTTGTGTGCAGCTTTTTCTAGGACTTTGAGGAGGAAGGGGACGGTGGTGATGGGGTGATAGTTATTAGGGGAGGAAGGATCGAGAGAGGGTTTTTCAGGAGCAGGCAAACCCAAGCTTCTTTTAGGCATTGTGGTATGGTTCCAGGTGCGAATGAGGCATTGATGAAAGGCGTGATGATGGGGGTGAGGGATTTTGAGCACTCTTTGATTAAGAAGGGTGGGCAGATATCCCCTTTGCAGGTGGAAGGTTTGATTTTTTTGAAGAGTTCCTAGACTTCTGTCTCTGAGACTTCTCTGAAAGCGAAAAGGGGTGTTTGTGAGAGAGAGTTGTTAGTAGGAGGTGTGGGCCAGCAGGTGGGGGTGTTGGGAGCTTTGCGTTGGGAGGCTATTTTGTTTTGGAGTGTGTTGACTTTATTGAGGAGGACAGACTGAATGTCTGTGCACCATGCTTCATCCTTGATGATTTCGTCTGGGCTGGAGGCAGGTGTGGTGAGTTCTTTGAATATGGAGAATATTTCTTTTGATTTGGAGTTGGCATTAGTGATTCTCTGGTTATAGGATTCAGATTTAGCGTGAAAAATTGCTTTTTTGTAGGACAATGAGATCTCTTTGAAATCATTAAGAGAAGATTGGTTAGGCGCTGATTGCCATCTGGATAGAGCTTTGCGTTTCTTGGTGCGAAGGTCAGATAGTTCTTCAGTGAACCAAGAGTTGCAGTGCATTGATTTTTTCCCTTTTTTATGTTCTAGAGGGGCAATGAGTTTGATGGCTTGAGTGAGTGCACTGGAGTAGATGTTGGCAAGAGAAGTAGGGTCATGGATAAATGGAGGCTTGAGTTCAGGGATGTCGAGGAGAGGGGCGAGGTTGGAAGAAGTGAGTTTTTTGGAGCTTCTTACTTTAGCGGGGGGGCATGAGTTAAGGTTTTATGGGTGGGCGTGGTAGGAATGGAGAATTGAATGAGGTAATGGTCCGTCCATGGGAGGGCCGAGATGGAGGTGATGGCAGATGAGCAGTTGTGGTCAGCTAGCCAGTCAATGGATCTGCCTTTATTATGAGTGGGTGCAGTAATTTTGTGTTCAAACCCCATGTGTGATAGTTCTTTGGCTAAATTAGCGGCTGATTTGTCCTTCGGGTCAGATAAGCCAAGGTTAATATCCTCTAGAAGGTTGCTTTTGGTTGTGCTTTTGAGGTTGTTGCCTATGTTTTGGAGGAGTTGCTTTTTGGTAGTCAGGGGGGGTGATCCTGGTGGTCTGTAGGTGATAAAGAAGTTTATGGTGCAGTTAGGGGAGAGGGCTAGTTTAGCGGTGAGGAGATCAGCGTTGTTGTCCCATTGTTGATTACACATTCTCATGGCAAGGGTGTCTTTAAAGATGAGATATGGCAAGTAGGTCAAGATTGTGGGTGGTGATAAGGTCATTGATTTCGATGGCATGTGCATTGACAGAGCACGCATTGATGAGTGCACATCTTAAATCTGGTAGTGGAGTGTGTGTGTTGGCGTTGGGGGAGCTGGAGATGGAGGGTGCGTGTTTGGGTGTGGGAGGCTGGGCCGTGATGGATGCGGCGTGATGGGTGCTAGGGTAATGAACATGGTCAGAGAGGTGAAGCTGGGTGACTGATGTATGGGTGCGAGAGCCAAGTCTGGTATTCCTGAGGAGTGTGGAGGGTGGAGTGCTGCGGAGAGCTAGGAGGGGTATGGTGCGTGTTCTTACTCTACAGAGCCTGAGGTGGAGTGGATGATGTCCGATCAGATTGGTACGGTGGTTGAGTGTGGATTGGAGTGCAAACGATGGTGTGGTGTGTATGAGGTCAGATGGTGGAGTGGGGTATGGGTGAGCATGCTGGTCTGGGTGCGCAGGCAGCATGCTGCAGATGGCCAGAAGGGAGAGGGATATGATGAAGATGGTGGATGAGGGAAGGAGGTGTGTAGGCGCTCTGGGGTGTGTGCCAAGGGGCTGCATTTGTGGCCAACAGATGTACAGGCAGGCATTAACGCTGTTGCTCAGGGCCGCTAGGGCCGGCAGTTCACACAATAGGTCAAGGCCGCTAGGGGCAGGCAGTAACACAATAGATCAAGGCCACTGGGGGCAGGCAGTAACACAATAGATCAAGGCCGCTAGGGGCAGGCAGTAACACAATGGATCAAGGCCGCTAAGGGCAGGAAGTTAACACAATAGGTCAAGGCCGCTGGGGGCAGGCAGTAACACAATAGATATGGGCCGCTAGGAGCAGGCAGTTAACACAATAGGTCAAGGCCGTTGGGGGCAGGCAGTAACACAATAGGTCAGGGCCGTGTAACACGGTAGTCCATTATAGTTGTAAGGTTGTTAAAAAGTTAGACTTGTGCTCGAGGGCAGCGCAGGAGAGGTGGCGTGAAATGCTGAACCTGAGACTTGAAAGGGTCAGGGGGGCCATTGGCTTGCTAGCAGGGGGCTGCAAGGGAAGGATTTTTGGTGTGGCATGCGGAAGACTCGCCTACGTTCCTTTGCAAGTGGATGCGCGTGTGCGGCCAGCATGATGGCACCTAAGCGCCTGTGGCGCTCTGTCAGCTCAATGATCACAGTGATTGTGATTAGGAAAGCTCGTTCAGTGACACGAGATTGTAGAGAACGTATAGGACTCCATTGATGAATTTTCTTCGTATGAGATACGGAAGCGTTACTCAACAGTGAATGTTGGTAATCATTTTACCGACCTAGTTGAGATCTCGGAGCGAGCAAGGGTTACTTTGAGAACCCATATTTAAAAATATAAACTTGATTCAAGAAGTTTTATGCTATTGTTGGGACTTCGGCATTAGCACTACTAAAGTCACATTCATAGGTGACCCTGCTCATTGGATCGTTTTATTCTTAACCCGGGATTAGATGGTGGTGAACATTTATGTGAAAAGGTTATTTCCCCTGAAGAAAGTTCAAGCATTAAGAAGCTACTAAGAACTGAAACATGTCGGGATATGGTTGTTGTTAAATGACACTTTGTTTAAATGCATAGTGTATCTCAAAATGTATGTGTCTGTTGAAATGTTACATGTTGTTATGTGTGATGTAGTCATCCCATTAGGTTGTTGTTATACCCACCATGTGGGTCATAAATCTTGGGTTATATTATGTGTTTTAGAGAATGCTTTTTAGATTAAATTTTACAAATTTTGAGGATTATAAATAAAAATGGTCAAATGCATGAAATCTGTTTGCACACCAAGTCTATTCTTTCAGGACCAATGGTTATAGGTCAATACCAATTACCTTGTGTTAGACAGATGAGCGACTTACTAGATTAGTTTTTCTGTACCTGGTCTCCTTTATGTACAGATACTTATGGTCAGCCTCGGACCGTAGAGTTAGGTTATGAATTGGGCGGTTTTTCACCTTATGTATAATTGATATCCACCCAAAATAGCCCCATTTGAAATCAATGCACACCTGGGAAATGGAAAGCCCAGCACCCCACGTGCTTCTTTCAAAGCTGCTGATTGAAGAACGTAGTGTTAGGGAACTTCTAATTGCGTAGAATGGCAATGGAGTTTGGAAAAAGAGATTTTAATGATTTGGAGGTTTGATGTCATGGCATTGCTGGGTGCTATACCAACAAGATATTCTCAGTTCAGAATCCCCATTCCATCTTTATTTCTTCAGTAACAATGTTTTCAGCAATTTTGTCACGCAAGAACCACACAAATTCGGCAACACTGCAAAAACATTCACCTACTGACTTGCTTTTGGACTCTGTGGCGACCACTGAAAATATATGCTGAAGCCCAGACTCTTTGCCCCTGCCAGATAAATACATTGGACCAATATGGTAATTTACTAAAGCAGCACTCCCGCAAGGTCCCAACGTATAAAACTTCTAATAACATAATATAAATAAAAATACATTTGATTCAATACCCACTGTGCCTTCCAATGCAGAGAATACTTTACATGAAAGGTCTTCATCTCTAGCTCCGACTGAACAATACAAGATCATGAAGCGTTCTTCGAAAACGAGTGATGTGCTTCTATTTGGGAGAATTGGGCTCCAGAAAACTGTCTGTGTGAGATCCAACCAGGCAAAGCCCACTGCTTCTAGTTCTTGATTACAATCCTCATACAAAGACCAAAAGTAAGAAGGAATTATTGCATATAGTTTTGCTAAAATACAATCTTTTAACCAAGGCATGCCAAATTGAATTTAATTAATGCGCCTTGTTTCTCTAATATGTATTACTTTGTGTTTGTGCTGTCAGGAATTATGCCTTAGGTTGATACCAGTGATAAGAGGAGATCCAAGTCTACCTAAACAGGATGTGCAATGTAGATTGCAGGGAGTGAAGGTATTTCAGTGGTCAGATCTTGGGCCTCATTACAAGTGAGGCGGTAAGGGCTTAACGGCGCCGGTAAAGGTGCCGGCGTTGTTAACCCCCTACCGCTTCATTATGAGGTTCCCTCGCGGGACCTGCTCTGAACGTCTGGTCAGACCAGACGTCCTTTGCGGGTCCCGCGAGGGGATCAGCAAGCTAACAACTGCCCGTCATTAATGGGCCCCTTGTTAGCATGCTCCCGATTCCTATTGAGGCCTATGGGGGCTCAAATGGGAATAGGGATGGTCCGGGTTCCCTGAATGGGGAAATACTGGGCCCTCCAAAGTCGGAATGGCCCGGTATTTCCCCATTCAGGCACGACACACCCGGACCCGAGTTTGGAGGCAGCCATGCCCTTATTAAGAGCATGACTACCTCCAAACTCGTAATGAGGCCCATTGTCTGGAAAGCATCTCCCTTCCTGCAATTACATCACCTTCAGCGCTTTTCCCACAGGGTCTTAGGTTTGTTCAAAATAATGGCTAGAGAGGTAGTAAGACCCAGTAGGGTCAAGGTGTACTACAATTACATTCCACGATATTCGAATCCCAATATGATAATGTTACAAAACAGTTGTCATAATGTTGTTAGTTTACATACCTCACCGAAAACGATTTCCTAGACAGGCGAGATAGCTAGTGTGGTTATTAAACTGCAGTGTAAATTGAAAATGCATAGGTGCAAATCAAGTTGTGCTGATACGCATTCGTATGAGCGAAGAAATTAATCTTAGCCATTTGAGTGATAAATCGTTTCGTGGAACACTTTGAAATGAAGGCGATGAATCTCGATTTAATAGTAATACCAGTTTCCGTTTTGTGTTTGTGAGGTCGGTGGGCGCTTTATATACGCGTTATCCATAGCCTTGACTTCAAAACAATCGAATCAAATTCAAACGCGTGTAAAAAACTCCGGTTCATCCTCCTCAGCTATTAGTTTCCATTGCTTTATAGAGAGGCAGTAAACAACTCTGCAGACTTTCCATTGAAAGGACGTCTTTTTAGAGACAACAACGAGCTTGGAGAGAATAGAAAGTAGGTTGCAAAAGGGAATGCATTTTGCATATAACCAGAATCTATAAAAACAGGGGATTTCTTATAAAATTGACAGTCTAACACAAAATACATGAACCAGTGCCATTCTTTGTAGCACTTGTATCATGTGCCCTGCAACATTTCACTAAAGAACATTGTTGTCAGTGTAATTATATGTCTTTGGAAGAAATGGGGTGAACGCACCAAAATCAAAATAGTTCCTATTAAGTTGCGAACTATACTGACGATTTTTCTACACAATGAAATCTCTGCAAAGCATTCCTTCTCTCGCATCATGCCTCTCAGACCAGGTTCTGCTCCCCATTCCACATTGTTGTCTACTTGGAAGTGGACATTATACGTTCTTTCATTAATACTTCCATACATTAACTCTTCAAACATGAGTGATTTGCATATTTAAATGAGAGTAAAAAACTTCCCTTAACTTTCTTTTGATTGCTGATGTGTTCTCATCAATGTACTCGTGCGTAGGCACAGATACAGCAGCATATCTTCCACAGTTACAGTCGCAGGATCTACCTGATAATCTGTTACAACATAATAACATATGCAGACATTTTTAACAGCTAAAGGAAAATTGACTTTAAGAAAATATCCAGATTTTTCCTTTTTATTGGTGAAAATATGCCTGACGAGCCCATTTACAGGTTTTATTTAATTCTTGTAGCGTGCTACATGCCCACACATTTTATTGATGGGCAGATAATTGTGAAAATACATAATGCTCCTCTGATATGTTTGAATCTCTTCATTCTGAGAAGTAGACTTTCTGCTGCATTTTGAAATCTTTCAAGTTTCCTCATTAGGTAATCTAGTAGTCTGAGAAATAGGGCCTCATTATACGTTTGCCGGTCCGGTAACAATGGTACCGGTAAGCTTGCCGGTACTATTGTTACCGGACCGGCAAACTACGAGTTCTGCTGGCGGGTGCCTTCCCGCCCACCAGGTCTGACCTGGCAGGTGTACCGGAACCCGCGAGCAGAGCATGTCGGATGCACCGGCACCATTCTGAATGGTGCCGGTGCATCCGACCTCCCCATTCCCTATTGGGCTCAATGGGAATGGGGAGCATTTCATTCCGGTGTCGGTGAATGGGCAATTACCAGGTCTGGCAGGGCTGTAATGACCCAGTAATTGCCCATTTGATGGCGCCGGAAAATTTTGCAAGTTTGGTGGCAGCCTGCCGGTATTACCGGCAAGGCTACCGCCAAACTTGTAATAAGGCCTGTAGACTCTTCACATAGTCTAGTTTGGTTAGTCTTAGCAAAGAAATCATGGCCGTGGCCCTGTAGGTGAATGTTAAGCAATGGAAGATGAAGCATGGTAGTGTGTACAGCTGGGACAAAATGTTTCTGACAAAGGGTCTAGTCTGTAGATCAAGAGTGAGGGTGTTGTCAATTATGATTCAATGTTTCCTTACTGTGGTTAAATGGATTTGTCAAGGCGTCATCTTGTCAGGTCAAGGAATTGTGATCAAGTTAGATCATATATGATTGCAGAACCTCAGTACTATTTTGCTAGGATTTAGTTTTAGTCTGATTGCTGTCATCCATGTGCCCACATGTTCAAGACAATTTTTAATGTCTGAAGCATTTATTGAGGGATGCTTCACAAATGTGTGGATTACTTGTGTGTCAGTCGCATAGTTGTAGCTGGAGATTCCACATCCCTTGATGAGGTCTGGTAGGGGTGCCTTGTAAAGTTGAAAAGTATTTTGAGAGCAGAGATCCTTAGGGTATTTTACAGATAAGTGGGTGAGGTTGGTAATTGTAGGGGGCAAAGATACAGGATTCTGTTCTACCCATTTGAAATGAGATGATCCAGTGTATATCTGTTTCTTTAATGCCAATGTCTTCCTGTCATTTTAGATTGATTGTGTGGCTGATGGTGTCAGAAGTGAGTGAGATGTCCACCAGGATGAGCACACTCTTAGAGCTTTCATCTGCATTGATTTTTTGTGTATTCCAGATGGAGTTCAAAACTGATTTGGTAGTTCTGGATGGTCTAAATCCAGGCTGTGGCACATCTAGTAGTTGTTTTGCTTTAATTAAAATACCAGAATTGACCTCATATGGATTTTTCTAGACCCTTCCTGGTGAAAGAGGTGTTTGATAGTTGGCCATCTCATTAAGCAGACGTCTAATATATGCTTATTTCATCTGAGCTGGGACTTTTCCCGTACTGATGGAAATGTTGATGAGGGCTGGAAAAATTGGCATTACATCTGGTGATTTCAAGAAGGATTTGTAAAGATTGGAGGGGCATGGATATTGAGGGATCCTGAGGGATTGCATGAGTCAGTGCTAGTTTATAGTTCCTCTTCAGACAGAAGGCGGGAAAACCGATGGAGAGGAGGTAGTGGGGGGTATTGGTGGAGTGTTGTTGGTGACATGTGAGTGATAGCATCCTTTATTGTGAAGGTGATTCTGGAACCGTTGAAATGTGCAGCAATATGGTCACAGAGCTCTTGTGTAGGGGTGGGGCTACGTTGAAAGCTGTTGGAATTTTCAGAATGCTTGGATGATCTTCTACATTTCCTTTTCACTCAGATATGCTAAATCAGTGTGTTTGATCTGGACACCCAATGGAATTACAATGATGCATTCCCTAAGTGGGTGACAAAGTAAATCTGAATTCCCCAGCTGCTACCATCTTCCTGTGAAGTGTAACACATTTTTTCAAGGGGCTCAAATTGATTGTTAAGATTACAAGCCACCTGCAGCAGGGGTTGTACCTTGCACTTGTCAATGCTACTGTATAATTTCCTGGAGGACTTCTCATTAATTAACGGAATTTGTAAATACAAATTGAGAAAAACAATTAATTGGTCTGAAGGCAATGTAAGCTCATCAAGTCAAGATTCTTAGTTACAATTTGTTTCATACTTGCATTACAATGTATGTCAATCCATATTATTAATCCCCCACTTGAACCTCCTCATTGACCTGGAACAGAAAAATGTGCATAACCAAGACTAAGAAAACCCGTTTTCAGCCCTGTTTCCTGTAGGCACACAATCTCAAAGGCCTCCATAAAAGACAGCCAACCTTGATCACCCAATTTGCTTCTGAGGCCGGCAACAATCCAGGTCATAGTTTTTCACAAGCCTTCTGCTTTGTGATTTATGGGTAGTAATGTTTGTCTGCAACATACTTCGAGGGAGGGTTTAATCTGTCAATCAACATTACATTATTCACTGTCCAGCTTCTGAGCCTGCTGTGTTTTTATATGAGTATAGGGAATGGTCATTTATTTGATTGTGGTTTTAGTATGAATCACATGGCCTGGTACTACAGGCACAAAGGGTTATAGGAGCCTTTTGTAGTTTTTCCTAATATTCCTTTAACAGAGGTGGAAAAGACTTGTAATGAAAAGACAGGAGAACATCCACCAGAATGGAATCTATAAAAAGAGACTTTAATCAGATGTCTAGTCAAGACAAAGGGATCAAAGAGACGCTCAGACTCCAGGATGTCTCCTTGAATTATAGAAAAGTAACTTTTAGTGTGACATATATAGAGAGACTTATTTACCAAGGAATCATAATCCTACCACTTGTTTACTCCTAATTTAAGGACTTTACACAGGATGTACACATTTGGATGTAAATTACTTAAGCCTTGGGTTGAGCCATCTTTCGGTGTTAACTTGACAATTTCATGTTACACGAGATGGATTGCACATTACACATGACCTACTGTTGACTTAGATTTAATTTGAGACATTTGTATTTTATTGATTTGTAAAGCGCCTTACGCCAAAGCGTTGTACCAAGAACAACATGATACATAAAACATGAATGATAAACTGTTGAAGCATAACAATATGAATCAATCAAACAACAAAACAATGGAAAGAGCAATTAACTGAAAGGGGAGGGGGGAAAGGGAGGGAGGAAGAGGGGGTAGAGGAGGGGAGAGGAGAGAGTCAGGGAAAGAGAGAAGAAGGGGGAAGTAGAAGGGGGTAGGGGATTCAAGGAGGAGGATGGAGAAGGAGAGATTTCAGGGAAGTGCGGAATGAAGGGAAGGTGGGGGAAGAATGGATGGCAAGAGGAAGGGAGTTCCAGTGTAAAGGAGCTAAGCGCTGGAACGGTCGAAAACGGGAGGAGGCACAGGGAGGAGGAGGTGAAGTGAGAAGGAAATGGTCAGCAGATCGGAGGGAACGGGAGGGAGAGTAGAAGGAGAGAAGAGAGGAGAGATAAGGGGGGGCAAGACCATGAAGAGATTTGAAGACAAGAGAGAGAAATTGAAATTTAAGTTGGGAGTGAAAAGGGAGCCAGCCAACGTAGGAGAGAGAGAAAGAGATGGATTCACAGGAGGTAAGGAGACAAAGGGTGCGTACAGCAGAGTGGTAGATAGATTTAAGAGGGGCAAGGTGAGAATTAGGGAATCCTAACAGTAAGGAAGAGCAGTAGAATGGAACCTGCAGTTTTACTTTGATTTATCTTTACTGAGAAGTCACTTATGACCATCAATAGCGGTACAAAGGATACTTCACCATTTCAATTTAAGTTGCTCATGTTCATTTAACTTGTGTGCCTAGATTTCACCTCTGTGTGGTTACCTTTAGGTACCAATGAGAAAGGACCCTTGCTCACAGCAGCCCTCATTTGATCTTCCACCACCTGTGGCCATATTTTCTCTTTGATCATTAGGCAAATCATTAGTTGTTGTATTGCCCACGTTGTAGAGTCTTGGCTTAAGTGATGTTTTTACTTCTGTAACAATGGCATTTATTTTACTGTGTATACCGTTTTTTCCTGGCATGGTAATGTGAACAAGCTCCAAGGCCTCTTTGCAGTTACAGTGGTCTACTTTGCTATATTGCGTTGATCAAAAGACACACTCGCTTGGAACCATGCTCAGGCTCCTTAACTATTAATCTATCATCATCAATGATAAATATATGGGCCTCTGTTGCCATTTTCTTTTCAATGTGCTTGTCTCCTGGGCATCACGATCAGCATTCCCAAGTGTTGTATTTTAGAGGTTATTAATAATAACACAATTGGCAGACTAGCGGAGCAAACATATTTGAAAGCTGTATACACTCTGCAACAGTACCTTAGTAGACTGTAATTGGGAACTTATTTCAAGCACAACCAGAGGTAAACCCTCTGTTTCTTTTACACAGGTAGGAAAATTCCAACCCCCCATCTTTTTGGATGTCCATGGGGATTTTAAACATTGTCAAATATCAATTGTATACTTTGTGTAGGGGAATATACATGAAGTGGGCAGGTAGGAGGGAGGCTTCAGAAAGGGGCAGAGAAAGAAAGCAGAGGCTTTTTGCTGCCGAAAGAGGGAGAAGGAAAATTGCAGGAAGAGGAGATAAATTGGGCATGATTGGAGGCAGACAGACCAGGCTGACTGTGACTGAGAGTTCTTCTGCAGAAGACAAAGGAGGAGGAGGGAGACAGGAGGAACTCAAGGCCGAACTGAGGAAGAGGGCACAGAGCCTGTCATTTGCTGGCTCTGCAAGCGCAGATCCTTCAGACATTTTAGTAAGCATACAAGTAACAAAGTGAGTGCATTACATCGTGTTTGTGTGCAATTGAATATAGTGGTGTGAGTGTTGCATGTGGGAAGCCAGTTGCAAGCTGGCACAAGCATTGAAAGTAGGTCAAAATTGTATAGATAATTCTGGGTTCGCCTGCCAAACGTCTTTATGGGAGGCTTTGCAAAAAATAATTTAAAAAAATCTGAAGACATCTTTCTCTCTGTACCTCCAATGACACTTTGTAAACTCCATTTGTGCATTGCCCATATTTTAGGAAAATATATATAAATGCTGATGGTCATGGTTTTAAAAAGAAATGTGTGTGTCTCTTCATTGTGAATATATTTCCATGAGAAAGATGTTACATGTCCAGCACTGTGTCAGAACCTGAGTCTCTCTCCAAGAGGTCACCAGATAGAGTGAGTATAATCGCAAGCTTATTCTCCCTGTCATGAATACATAATTTTACAAGTAACTCGATAATGCTGTGCTGGGTAATTACCTAGCAATTCAATATAAATAAGGTATAGAAATTGTGTGCCTGGTGCAGCACTAAGTCCTGCTTTGGTTTCAGCAGATGACCCCAATGTAAGAATGACATCAGCTAGCCCTGTGTCTTATGGCAAGCTCGGAAACCTCACAAAATACCCTAGAAATGTATGGTGGAGAATGCGGGGGGCATAATCTGTAAAGCAAGTGCTGGGTGTGACTTTGCATAACATAGTCACATTGTGTTGTGCCAGGTTCATTTTCAATCTTTTTCATGTTGTTATTCCTCTCCAAGAAGTGCTTTGCGTGGAAGTCATAGTGATTCTGCTGGCTGCACATTGAATTTCTCTTTATTGCCTTGCTGGCACTTGGTCAAATATGACGGCGATTGAAGTTGAATTTACTGATCTGTGTAATTATGCAGAGACAAAATGATTCGCTTTGGCAATGTGGTCACCCGAAACAATATGAAACTGGCGGGAAAGAGGTAATGATGATATTGAAAAGGAAGGTTTTAGTACAATTATTGCTGAAGGGAGTATTTTACAGTCATGTCTTGCCCGGCTTATCCAGGCAGGCGACCGGGAACTAGAGGTTGACTGTCTTAGCCATTTATCTGCCAAAATGTGCACAATTTGGTTCACATTACACAAACATTTTAAGTTGGAGAAAAACACTCTGATGTGATTGCTGAATTGTAGTGTGATTTGGCTGTAGAGTGTGAACGTATGTTGCAAGCGGAAGCAGAGTTGAAACAGAGAGAGCTTGATGCACAGCTGCAATCCAAAAATGACAATGTCAGTGCACAGTTGATTCAGAAAGAGAAACCATTGTCAGATAGTTAGGAAGAATGAATGCATTTAAAAAACATTTTGGATGGGGTTTGAAAAGATAGGGACCTAGCAATTGCAGAAATTCAGACACTCAGAAAGGATTCATGTGAAAAAACCAAGGATTTGCACGCAATGGAAGATGACATTTTCAGACTTATGGATGAGCATGATAGAAAAGTTGAAACAGCTGATCATTATAAAATGCAAGTTACTGAAATGCAGGGAGAAGGTGATCAATTGGGAAGAGAGAATTCTGCCCTTTTCAGTCAAATTCATCATTTCCAAGCCCAGCATAGGGTTGTAAGGTGAGAATTGAGTGTCAGGGGAGTACAGAGCCATTCTAAAATCCATGTAAGCAGCAAAATGGGAAATGGACCAGCTGTTGTTCAGTCAGCAAGAACTGGCTTCTCTCCAATGCTGGAGGCTGAGTTTGCTGTTCCAGCACAGAGAAAGGGGGGACAAAGGGACACACCATGCAGAAGTACACAATACATTACATCATGCAATGCATTAAAGATAATTAAATCTATCAAGGCCCTAATCAAACCATTTGAAAAGGCGTTGGGTACCTCGATCAATGACCACCTACATAGTGTAATTGAAATGTTTCAAATGCTTGAAATTCGCAGGGCCAAATACAACTCAACTCTGCATCTGCTAGTCTTATTCGAGGCCTAAACAAACAACAGGGAAGATTTTGAAAAATAGCTTAGGAGGCCGTTGTTGCCGGTTATTTCTATTCAAGAGGCGAAGAAGGCTGCTAATAGCATGTTGCCCAGTCAAATGAGTCTCCTCGCCAATTCCTATAAAACCTAAAAAGGGCATTCTCATGTTTTGATGTGGCCTATGACCCTCACTCAGCAGAATTTAATACTGCGTTCTTTTATGGATTGCAGCGAGACATTTTTTCGCAACTTGTGTGCAAAATTAACAGGCATACATCCTTAGAATGGATCATTGAACAAGCCACTCAGATCTATGAAATAATTTCTCATGAGAAGGGAGAGGCCAGAAGCAAGGAACCTAAGCAAAAAACCAAATAGTCTACACCTGCAATTTTAGAGGTGAAATCTGGAAAGATGCCATTAGAGACAGCTCAAACTCAAATAAAGAATGACACACCACACAATCAGAGGGGTGTGGCATCACAGAGGACACCACCCAAAAGCACCTGTGTTTCAATTCATAGATCCCAGTGACGAAATACATACATTAGCTCTCAGTGTCTCAGTAATTTTCCCAAGGCTGGGTTTCACTGTGATATGCCCGGGCTAAATAACATCCAGAATCAAATGTATAATGGACCATGCACAGCATTGGGGGCCCAGAGTAGGTTTGACCCTCCAACAATGGTATATGGCAATCAAGCGAGACGAAGATTTGTAGATAGGTTAATTGAAAATGGAAGTCAATAGAGGGAACATTTCCAGCCACCTGAAAGACAGAATGTGAGCTATGCACCTCACCAATCTGTTCAGTTCTCTCCACAGGCTGACCATGGCCAGTGGACAGTCATCCCACACTCTCCACCTCCTATATTACAGGAATTCAGGGGAAACACAAACAGGAATCAGTCTCTGGAAACAGAACAGACCTGATCAGGGTGAGCTCAATCATTACCGGCCTAGAAAACAGATGGAGGAGTTTAGGGATATGGACAGATTCCAATGCTTAGAGGCGCAAGTTAAAATGTTGTCTGAACAAATAGGGAAACTCTCTGCAGTACGGAAACAACAGTCAAATGAAGGTGCAGAATGTCACAGGGGTGATTTTGTGCTGAGTGACAATAAGTGACTAGTTAGTCATATTTTACATGATGAGAACATGGATGACCATGACCTACTTCGAATGACCAGACTGATGTGGTTAATGATTTGAAATCAAGAAAACAAACAAATGAAAGTGAGGTAGGGAACAGTAACACACACAAGACAGGGCAATAGTTAAACTTGGGGCCTCATTACACGGATGGCGGTAGGGATTTACCGGTACCGGTAAAATACCGGTACCGGTAAATCCCTACCGCCTTACTACGAGGTCCCTTTGAGGGTTGGGGGATTTAACGCCTGCTTTTTGCAGGCGTTAAAATCCAACCCGCTAAGGGACCTCGGAGCTAATTACGGCACCGCAAAATTGCGGTGCCGTAATTAGCGCCTTCCCCATTCCCATAGAGCCCTATGGGGCAGAAATGGGAATGGGGAAGGGCAATGGCGGAAGGGGGATTTACCGCCCCTCCAACCTTGGAATGGGGCAGTAAATCCCCTTTCCGCCAAGGTGGTGCCGGTATTTTACCGGCATGAGCCATGGAGCGCCATGGCTCACCGCCTACCGGGTAATGAGGCCCTTAGACTTGAACCGGACCATTCACGTTAAAATGAGGAATGGGAAAGGAAAAATGTGCACGAAAAACAAAAAGAGCAAAGAATTTGATGGCAATTAAAAAAGAATGTGCAACATGAAAATGATGAGTTGCATACCACAACCCAAATGGTAGTTTGTGACAAAGTGGATCATTGCAGGGTTAATGGTACACTGAATGTCTCAGCAATGGGAAATTAAAATAGAGAAACAAGTGACTGTTTATCCTTATTTGATAACCGAAATACTGTTCATACATATACAGAAAATAAAATGCCCCAAGAGAAAGGTGCAGGTTGGTCATCTGAAGAATATTTTGAGCAACAGTTGTTTCAAGAGGCAGAAATGACAGGTACCATACAAAATGAAGGTATGTGTCACACGCCAGGATCTGATATGCTGCCATATGACACTTGTGAAAATACAGAATCACTAGGTTCCAGGATGGAGATAAACAGAGAGGACCCAGGGAATGGGGAAAATACAGCAGAGCAGTGGGAGGTGGTCCTGGCCCAGACGGACAGTCAGTGGCTATACTTCAAATAAGTCCTGAGTCCAAGAAATAAACAGCTGATACAAAGAGAGATGGGGAAAAAGAGGGTAAAATGTCATTTCATATGCCCCTTTGCATAGCAAGAAGCTAGGCCACCCTAAGGAAAGTAAGCCCTCAAGTAAGTAATAATTCACATATCCTATGTGTGCTTGAACAATGTGAGGATAGATATTATGCCCCTATTACTATTGAGGAGAGGTGTAATATGCTCACAATTATTGACAAAGGTGCCCAGGAAACAGTGATGTCAAATAAATGAATGCAACACATAAATGAGGGAAAATGCCCACAAGACATACTGATATTGAGGCAGAGTGAAGGCCCTGTGCATAATTTCAATGGGGAAGAAATACCAGTGGAGGGTGTCACTAAAAATGACATCAAGAAAGGGAGACATAGGGCCTCATTATGAGTATGGAGGTAGCCATGCCGCTTTCAGTGGCATGGCTACCCCCATACCGGGTACCGGGTACCGGGTCCGGGTCTGGGTTCCAGGAATAGGGAATTACTGGCCCATTCTGACCTAGGAGGGCCCGATAATTCCCTTTCCCGGGACCCAGACCCGGAACATCACCATTCCCATTTGAGCCCCCATAGGACTCAATGGAAATGGGAGGATGCTAACAATGGGCCCATTAATGACGGGCCCGTTATTAGCATCCTGGTCTGCTAGCGGATCCTGCTAAGGATGCCTGGTTTTACCAGAAGTCCTTAGCGGGACCCGCGAGCAGACCTCGTAATGAGGCAATAGAGGGTTAGCGGCACCGGCAGCTCTACCGGCGCCGTTAACCCTCTACCTCCTGGGTCGTAATGAGGCCCATAGAATGAGACAGGAAGTGGTGGTCACATGAGATACCATTTCTGTTAGCAACACACTGCTTCAGGAATCTGTCCCCTCTTATTTGTGGGGTAAATGGGGTATTGTGGTGATAGGCCAAACAAAACTGAAACCTAAAAATGTTATGAGCCAGAGTATCAGTGCAAAAGAATGTCAGACCATTGCTAGATCAGAAAGTACAGTGGAAGTGTATCTTCAAAATGGCCATGTGCCTAGTGTCATTGTCATCCTCATGTGCCAGGATGAAAAGCAAGGAGAAAAGGAAAAGCAATCTTTAAAGATTTTTCTGGGCCCCAAGAAAAATTGGCAGACACAGAGAGATCAAAACACATAGGGCCTCATTACGAGTTTGGCGTAAAACCGGCACGGCTGCCGCCAAACCCGTGAAATTACTGGTACCTGGCAATGGGGCTCTACGGGGACATTCGACCCCGGCGACCCATTCCGTCTCCATTGCCAGGTGCCGGTATTCATTACTCCCCATTCCAATTTGAGCCCCATATGGTTCAAATGGGATTGGGGAGGTTGAATGCAGCGGCACCATTCATGAATGGTGCTGGTGCATCCGACAAATTGTGCTCACGGGTGCCGTTCTGCCCACCAGGTCAGACCTGCCGGTCAGAAAAGCACCCACGAGCACAACTCATAGTTTGCCGGTACAGTAGTAATGGCGCCAGTAGCTTACCGGCGCCGTTACTACTGGACCGGCTAACTTATAATGAGGCCCATAGTGTTTATTATCTAAATGAGGAACATTGCAAACCAAATGTTGCTGCAGAGTCAGATCAGGAAAAATATATTTCAACAACTGCATACACATGGACGAAGGGCAGGCCTGGATCCCAGTGCATGTGAATGGGCATCCAGAAATGATGGAAGCACTGCTGGCCCTAGAGCAGGAAAAGAGTTTCATTAATAAACATATCTTTAAACAGATGCTTGACAGAGAGGAAATACCATGATTTAAAATAAAAAATCAACAAATCTTTGGTATGTACGACCCTGAATCGGGGCAAAGCATTGTGGGATTGTGCATTTTGAGAATCACAATTTGTTCCAAAAGCATTTATCAACATGTTTGGATTGTAAGTTTAACCAAATATACATTCTATTTGGAAAATGAAATCATGCACAGAATGTGTATGGTTCTAGATTTCTTGAATCAAATGGTTTGGTCTAGTCTGGGTGGAGTTTCACCTGAATTTGAGAATAAAAGACAAGCTTATCATTGTGCCCAAATGGTTCCATATGTAGTTGAGCTTCAGGTAATGAAGGATGTCACTATTCCTGCTTTCACCAGACAATTTGAAAAAGCATTAAAGTATAGGAAGCGACAACAGATGAAAGGGCCCAATGCATTTTTGTGCCTCAATGAATCCATGAGACAGTAAGGACTAGAATGTGAATATATACCATTTGTAGAGATTGGGGATGGCCCCATATGAAAATTCCAAGGAATTCCGGGACATTCATTTGGAAGAAAATACAGCATAAGGGATGGAAATGCAGGAATCCTGCTGCACTGATAATCTAAACAACCCAGTGATCGGGAACGTCCCTGAAAGCTGTGTAACTTCACAGGGTGAATTCCTTGAGTCACTGAATTCTAAACCAACGGATTTTCAGGATACAGTCTGCTTACACCTACGAACCAAAAGATCTGATATGCTGTCATCAGGATAATAGCATGCTATTTAAAGTGGGTGAATCTGAAAGACAAGAACAGCAGGGTGAAAAGCAGCAAGTTGAAAAAGAGGCTAATATGCCAAGATACTTTGTGGATGGCGGCTCTCCAAAGAGACACTGCCAAACTGCTAGAGGAACGTACAGAAGTCCCTCCTTTGGATAACTTTCAAGAACTTTCTAAAATGGTGGAAGAGTAAATTCAAGCTGCAGATGCTTGCACAAATGAAGAGGAAAAAGACCAATTAAGATCATTTTTTGCCGGACTTCAATGAGGTATTTGCTAAAAACACCTATGATTGTGGGCTTGCTGATTTGTATGTTGTCACACTACCTAAAGGGTATGGTCGGGAGCCAGTATTTGTGTGACAATATAGGCTACCCCTGGCCTGTCTGGTATCCCTGGCAGAAATATTTACACATTTTGAGTCAAGAGGCATCATTAGGCCTATGCACAATTCTTCAAATACTCCCATATTAGGTGTGCTAAAGCCCAATGTTCAATGGTGCTTGTGTGCAGACTTGAGAGAATTGAACAAAAGGTAACCTGTTTCAAGGTGGCCATTTCTATTTATTGATTAAAAGTCAAAGGTATTTACCACTCTGGATCTTACAGCAGGATATTGGTGTGTGCCACTTGCTGAAGATATAAAAAATATATTTGTCTTCTCCTTTAATCGATTGCAGTATGCATGGGTTTGTACCCCCTTTGGCTACATCAATAGTGGACTGAGTTTGGGATAGTCCTAAATAAAGCACTCCCGGATGCAGCTGAGAGGTGAACTGTGATTTATGTGGATGATGTGCTAATCAAGAATGAAGACTTAAAAAGTAACTTCAATGGAATTAGACATGTGCTCAGTCAGTTACTGAGGCAAAATTATCATCACAGAAAACACAGTGGTGTAGATAAAGGTAAACTTTCTGGGGCATGAAGAAACAGAGCATGGGTTAAATCCACAAAAGACAAAAGGTGAAAGCTATTCAGAAATTAAAAGATCCCACCGATCTGAAAGGCCTAAAGAGTTTGTTAGGAATGACAAGTTACCACAGAACATATATTGAAGATTATGTAGAAATCACACAGAAAATTTCACTAAATTACTGAAGCATAAGGTAACCTGGATATGGGGAAAGGAGCAAAGTGAAGCAGGGCCAAGTGAAGGGACTGTTTGATGAAAGCAAAATGTTTAGTTTATGCAATAAAGAATCAGGATTTCTTAAGGATTCACAGATCAGTGTATATCAGCAGTTGTATATCAAAATCATGATACAAAACCATTGCATATGCTAGAAAAGCATTGTAACAGGTAGAAACGAAATGTTGTGAATGTGAAAACGCACTTTTGACAACCGTCCGAGCATTACAACATTTCTGCCACATTATTCAAGGGGAGTGGGTGATTGTTGAAACAAGTCATCAGCCTCTACAATTTTTACAGAGCAAAAGAATCAGACCAGGGAATTTGACCCTGTCAAGAATCACATCATCAACACTGGCGTTGCAGGGATTACTGGTGCAAGTGAGCTATGGACACAATAAAAAGAGCCCAGTTGCTCAGGTTCTAGCAGATTTACATGACCGAAGTTGAACCATCTCCACAAAGGCATTCAATGAAGAAGCATGCAGGGATCTCTCAACTGTATACGTGGATGGATGTGTATACTATGTGGGAGGTGTTTCTGAAAAAGAATAGGTAGCAGGAATGAGATGGCCCCAAAAGCAGTCAAGTTGCCAAACTGGCTACCATTTATAAAGCAATATCCACAGCAATAGAAAACAAATTCAAAGAAATAGTTTTAGTCACTTATTCTGATTATGCCCAAAATAGTTTTGTGGCATATTTACTCGGGTGGAAATTGAGACGCATGGTCACTTATAACAAGAAACCACCCAAACATGGTAAAATTATCCAAGCTATAGATAAACCTGTTTCAGAAAATCATGATCATTCACTGAAGGAAAATATAAGGCCATCTGAAAACACCAGGGGATGACAAGGAAGGGATTGACAAGGCAGATCAATTAGAAAAAATGGGGGCTTTGATGAGGGACCTGTTTCCTATTGAACACCCACTTGGTGAAATCCAGGTGAATGCAATAATTTACTCCCAAACTCATAGAATATTTGATCAGCCGGTGGCGCAGTGGAGTTTTGATATCCCTTATCAGAACTTGGTCAAGGCACAAAAAGAGGACTTCATTTTAGGCCAATTATATAACCCTTTGCTAGCTGCAGAACAACATCCTCTGACTAAGAAGGACTTCGAAGAGAAAGACGAACAGAGGGTGTTATTAAAGAACAGAAAGTGATTCTGTTTACAATATGGGCTGATGATTATGAAATCCGTGTCAGGCCTAGTTCAATGGGTGGTTCCATTGTCATTTCAGCGAATGATGCTTCATCATGCCCATGATGCCATAACTGTAGGTCACAGAGGTTCCCAGAAAACATTGGAAATCCTAAAATAATATGCTTACTGGTCACACAGGTCCCATGATGTAGAGTTATATTCAAGGGTATGCATGGTATGTGCACAGTTTCAATCTACTTCCCCAGCACACCGAGCGCCATTAATGAAAAGAGGTCTGACACTTCCATGGTCAGATTTACAAATCGATTGTATAGGTCGTGTGCAAAGATCAACACAGGGAAACAGATATATGTTGACAGTCACTTGTCTAATGTCCAAGTGGTTGGAATGCATTCCAGCAACTCATTGCAATGCACAAACAGCAGACACCTTGTTGGTGTATCATATTTTCTCTAGGTTTGGTTTGCTTGGATAGAATCAGACCGTGGAAGTCATTCCACCAGTTCAGTGATGACAAGGATGTGGTATGTTTTGGGAGTGAAAAAGAAACTGCACATTTTATCTCCTGGAGGTGTCCAACATTACAACAGATCAATCATTTATATTTTGAAAAGGTTTGTAACTGAGGCTGGACCCAGCTGGGATGTTCAACTCCCTCTGGTGCTGATGGCTATTAGGTCCATACCATCAATCCAATCCATATCCAGATTAAGTTTTATCCATACAATTCAGTCCACACAAGATTTTAACTTGAAGGCAGATGCTGCTGCTGGGATACCATGACGGCAACCCTAGCCATAAATATGTGAGTCCATTCCCTTCAAGTTCAGGGAGATGCTAATAGAGGCCCAAGCATCTTGCAGAGTATGTGTAGGAGAGAGAATATGAGGGAGTCAGCAGTACTTTGCTTGCCAAATAAACTGAGAAGGTTTGTGAAGAGAAGGGGATGTGTAGTTTGGTTCTCCTTCCTGCAGTGCTGCAAGTGCACGCCAAAGCTGATGGGTTGAGAATTCCGGGTGAGAGAACAGAAGGAGTGAGTGGAGACAGTTGGAGGTGACAGAGAGAAGAGCGAAGGCTGGTGGGGCTCCATACTCTTTTAACTTAATAAATCACTTATGCATGCACAAGCCAAGTGTCTGTGTCCCATTATCATTATAGTTTTGTCACAACATTTGCTTTACCCAACCAACAAACAGGTCTTGGTAAATGCAGCCACCATTCATGACAATGTGGAAGAACTGAGAAAGCGTGTGCATCATGCATTTGCATTTTGCATTTGCACAGCAAAATGGGGAAAAAACTGCTGTCAGTGCAAAATCATACTATAAAAAGATATCTATGAGGGAGTGTGAAGCAGGTGACCAGGTGTTTAAATTTGATTTTGGGAAAGTTAAACAGAAGAATGCCACATTTCTAGCATCTTGGGTGGCCCACTCAAAATTGTCAAAAAATTCTCACCTGTGCTATACACAATCATGATGAATGAGGGAGGTTTGGAAATTGAACAATTTGTCCATGTTAACCAATCAAGCCCTTCACCCAAAGCACAAGGTGAAAAGGCTGGAGCAAGATGAAGAAACCGATAGGGCATGAAGGTTTTTTTTGTAACGTTGAAGTAAAAGCAGGAAAATAGATGGCAGTTGCTCTGAAGGGATTTCCCGTAGCTGGTAAGTAGGTATGCATGTACATATTAAGATACGAGTGGAAAAAGAAGGATGAAACAGGTGAGTATAGGTGTATCAGTGGTTATGATGACAATATCATACAACATTTCAGTTGATGATCAAGTTCTGCTAGAACTGAGACCAGCCTCAGGGATTGCTTTCGAGGAGGCTCTGGGCTTTATAGTAGGGAACAAAACACTTTTATATCAAAACATTTATACTAGTTTGAGCCCATAGCTGCTGGTAGAAAAGTTTCTTAATGTCTCAGAGATTAAGTCTGCTCAAGTGAAAGAATGGGTGCAAACATGCAAACAAAGAGCTCATAGAGCAGTAAAGGAAGTAATGTTGCAGTTAGAAAAGACACAAGTTCATCTAGCCGCAAGAAAAGGAGGGGAAAAGGATGACCGGTTTCATGTTTGAAATATTTTTAATGACCATAATTGACGCTGTGGTGGGCCCAACCATCTCCACCGCCAATGCAGTATCTGTGAGCATGCTAAGTGGTAAGACCCAAGAATTGGGGCAAGACGAATTCAGCAGACTTTAGACAGACTTAAGGGTGAACAGAGCGAGGTGGTTCGATATGCAAACCAGACTATTCTGACACTCAACAAACATGCTACAATATTGGAACATAGCACAAGTTTTTTTGTAAAACATGATACATTATTGGAGGACATTCTGAATGTGGTAAATCCAATTGAGGGCATACTGATGAAGTTCCAGCAGGAAGTTCAAAATAGGGTGTTTGAACTTATTCAGGGTCATATACCTCTGTATTTTGTGTCATCTGTCATCACTCATCAAATGACGGCATGGATTGCACAAAGAGAGGTGGAAATGATCCAAAAGAAAATTGCATTTGAAATGGGGAGTGCAATTCCATTGCATATTTATGTAGAAAGGATGGTGATAGGCTTTTTGTTGTGTATTCCATGTATTAATCCACAATTGATTCCTCAAACTTAATCAGTACATAATGTAGGTTTCTGACAGGGGGGCAAATATGTCAAGATTGTGACTCTTCAAATGGTGGCTTTTCAAGCCTGGGAACGCATCTTATAACTGATACCTGTGTGAGATTCAAAGAACAAAATTATATTTGTCCTGGGAAGCCATTTATCCCTGATGCAGTGAGCTTGATTTGCGGGTTTAGGAAGTATCATGGTGTCTCTGAGGGATGTGAAGTGTCTATAGGTAACCCAAAGCATGACAAATTGGCCTATTCCAAATTGATCATGCACAGGTGGTTAGTCAGTATTTCAGTAACAAATTTCACAATTACACATCTCATTCATGTTTCGTTCCTTGTAAAACCAGTACAGCACAATGTGCTTTACATGTCTGTTCCTAAAGATACAGTGGGGATAGTTGAGGGGCTGACACTATTTCATGTTGATCCCGATCTACGGAGGGAAAGGTACAGAACATTGATTTTTTCTAGAAAAATAGGTTTCCCATTGAACTTGACATTCAGTACCTACTAAACCATAAAATCGTACACACAATCAAAATGAACCTAAACAAAAAAATATTACTATGAGTGACTTAGGCCCGACAGAGGTAGATGTGTTCACTTGGGGTGCCCGGATAGAAAGGGGTTTGATGATTATGGCAATTTCCTTAGTATTCATCTTCATCTGGCTAATTGTACTTACGATCAAAATGCACATGATGATGTTCACATTATTGATGGAAAGGGGGGAGGGGTCAACTGAGTGGAGCACTTGTATTTTAGACATACAGTAATTGTAGATGACTCATATGCCCAAGATCATATGGTTTGTTGAAAAGTTGTAGCAGGGATTTTATTTGTATTTATTTGTTGCTGCAGAGGCTCTCAGTACAGGTCTCAAAAGAAACAAAAAGCAGGGAGATATGTGGGAGATTTAGGTGGTGCAAATTTTCAGATGGTGCAAATTTCAACTAGTCCTGGAATCATAACTTAGAGTCCTGCAGAAGTGTATGTGAGACACTGAGGTGACACAGAATTGATAATTCATACAAACCAGAGTGGAGGGGTAACTTGGGACTTACCCTGCCAGGGCGCTGCAAATTTGCAGGTAGTGTAGGGCCTAATTTCTAACTTCTTATATGATTAACTTCTATCTCCTAACATTTAGAAAACAAATACAATTAGTGTTTAGAATGGGACTGCTGAGTCCATATCATTTTGTGCAAATCAGTGGTTCAAACTCAGGGTGCAAACTGGGATGTACTAGGGACTGCAGACACAGTCTCTAAAATGGTGTTTAGAAAATATAGGCAGGAGTTAAGGCTGCTCTTACAATGGGAAGACGTGCGGGTTAGGGACCTTGGAGTGTGCAAAACCATGTTGTTCAAAGAAGGCCCATTGTCCGTGTGTTAGTGCAGGAAGTCAGAATAAGAAATGTAATTCCATTTTGGCATTCATTGAATAAAACTCTGCTGAAAATTGAAGATAGTATAGAATTGGGACTTCTGGAAGTTTCCAGGAGGTTTGGCCATTCAGAGGAGGTTGTCTGATCGACATATGACATCACAGTCAGGGGCAGGCAGCTCTTCTACTTTGTGTAGGGGAATATAAATGAAGTGATCAGGTAGAAAAGAGTCTTCAAAAAGACGCACAGAAGGGAAGCAGGGGCTTTTTGCTGCTGAAAGTGGGAGAAGGAAAATTGCAGAAAGAAAAGGTAAATTGGTCAAGATCAGTGACTGAAAGACCAGATTGACTGTAATAGAGAGGCCTTCTGCATAAGAGAAAGGAGAACGAGTGTGATTGGGGGGAATTCGAAGCCAAACTGAGGCCGAGGGCACAGAGCCTGTCCTTCGCTGGCTCTGCAAGCTCAGATCCTTCAGGCATTTTGATAAGCATACAAGTAACAAAGTGAGGACATTACATAGCGGTTGTCTGCAATACAACATAGTGCGATGAGTGTTGCATGTGGGTAGCTAGTTGCAAGCTGGTGAAAGAATTTAAAGTAGGTTAAAGTTTACCTGCCAAACTTCTTTGTGGGTGCCTTTGTAAAAAAACAGAATACTTTTGCTTTTTATTGAGCTATATGTAATAGAGGTGACAACGTGTGAAATATGAATTGCTTTTGTTTACAGCTAAATGTTCTTTCTATCTATACTTCTAATGACACTTTGTAAACTGCATTTGATCATTGTCCATATTTTGAGAAAATATGACTGCTGAAGGGTGCGGTTTTAAAAATAAACATATGTGGCTGTTCATTGTGAATATATTTCCATGATAAAGATGTTACATGCCTAGCACTGTGTGAGACCTGAGTCTCTCCCCAAGAGTCCCATATAGAGTGAATATAATTGCAAGCTGATTCCCAAGTAACTCTGTGCTGGGTAAATACCTAGCAATCCAATATAAATAAGGTTGATAAATTGTGTACCTGGTGCAACACTAAGTCCTGCTTTTGGTATCAGCAAATAATCATAATGTAAGAATAACATCAGTTAGCCCCGTGTTTTGTGACAAGCTAGGAAACCTTACAGTTGCTACCCTGCTAGATAAATAGTAAAATTTAAGGGAGCACAGTATCCTTCCCAAAGGCAGGAAAACAAAAGTGCAGCTATGAGCCACAACAGTCTTTCCCTCACCTTTCCCTGGTATGGTGAGCCAGTGCATTGACAATACAACCTCATCACTACTTCACGTGGAAGTCTTCTTTGTTAGCCCAAATGTTGAATTAAATTAATACAATAGCAAAGATCAGATTAAGAGGTTATGCAAGGTGGGAAGCACTGGAAATCAATGTTCATAAACAGCCAAGATCCACATGAACACAAGGGTAAGAGTAATTGCTAGAGTTAAAGTGCAGTGTAGTGAACTCTTCCTCATGGCCCCACAATAAAGTGCTGCTCATCTTTCAGTGGGGAAGTCTCTGCTTTACACCATACACAATTAGGCTATTTTAATGGTGCTGGGCCTGAGTATGTAGCCAATTGTATGCTTATGTACTCTTTGTCAATTTCACAGCCACAACCTCAGTCTTATCCTTAACTCTCTCCCGGCTCTCTTGCCATGTTTCCATGTTCCGAACAGATTCCATGGATATAGAGACTAAAGGAATAATTCAGTAAAAGTCAGCTGCGGTCGAAGGTGTACTCAGAGAGATTTTGTGATCGGCAGATCACCATTTGTGTTTGTGGGGGGGGAAATCTTTTAGTGTAGCGAAACATGGCAACACTGCAGCATGGTGCAGTACTTCTTCCTATTCTGAATTGTTACGTGTGAAGTAGAAACCACCCGCGTTTACCCCCGCTGTGTTTGGGTGACGGGAAGGGATTCTTGTAGCATAGTGAAACATGGCAATTACACAGGGCAGCCCATTGCTCCCTTCTACATGGCCCTTGTGCTGGTTAGGTATGTGTGCAGTGGGAACAGACCATTTCCAGCCCTGCTCTGCTCGAGTCAATCTATCAATGTGTGAAATATAATGGTAAAACAGTGAGTCAATTCAGTTCTATGCTCATTATGTGGGTTGTAGTATAAAGATCCATAAAAGTGTGGGCTGAACGCAATGATTTAATCTAGATCTCTGTTATATGTGTATGTACCTGCAAACTGAGTCTATTCAGCTATTTACTTGCTATGTTGACACATAGAAAGAGTGAATTCAGTGATGTTTTAGGTATACGATGAGCAGTTAAATTAGTTGCACAGTTGTTGTTACGGTTAACGCAATGATCAAACAGGTATGTGTCTGGCATGCAGGTGGCAATCTAATTAGCTGTACAGATATAGCGGAAACGATTCAGTATAGAGAGTTGCTATGCATGCAGTCGAACACAATGAGCCTATCAAGTTTGGCCTTTGCTGGAAATTCAGGCAAAACAAATATTTAGGCCCCAATTCTCGTCAAGGTGTTAAGTTCCGAAAAGGACGTTAAAAGGGTTAACAACCTTTTCGGTACTTAAGACCTATTCTGAAGGTGGTGCATTCTTCCGAAGTCGGAAGTAACGTGCCACTTTCGGAATACATGTGGCGGTTGCTAGGATGGGTTGGAAACCAACCTAGCAGCTGCCACATTTGTAAACTGGCTTTTTTGGAAGCCTATTCTTGTGGCACTCCTCCAGTTTAATATGTGCGCTAAACTAGCGCACATTTAGGGTACCCTTTTGGTGCCGTTAAACTGGAGGAGTGCCACAAGAAGCCTTGTTTGGTGTAAATGAAAGTGTCCATATACACCCGTGTTGTATATGGACACTTTCATGGACACCAAAGCAAGCAGCTTCAATGTTGCTGCAAGGTTGAAGCTGCTTGCTCTGCTGTACATGAAAGTGTTCATATACAACACACGGGTGTATATGAACACTTTCATTTACACCAAACCGAGCAGCTTCAACGTTGCAGGATGCAACGTTGAAGCTTCTCGCTTTAAATGAAAGTGTTCATATACACTGCACGGGGGTATATGAACACTTTCATTTACACCAAAGCCAGCAGCTTCAACGTTGTAGGATGCAACGTTGAAGCTGCTCGCTTTAAATGAAAGTGTTCATATACACCACACGGGTGTATATGGACACTTTCCTATACACCAAAGTAAGCAGCTTCAACATCCTGCAATGTTGAAGCTGCTCACTTTGGTGTATCTGCAGCATTTTCATTAAATAATGATTCCCTCGTTATTTAACGAAAATGCTGCCAAGATTCTGCAATCTGCCTGTTTCCATTAGAAAGCATTGTCCTGCTTTGCGAAGACGCCCAGGTCCACATGAGAATAGCAGTGGTGCCTGGGCGTCAAGAAATGGCGCAGTGAGTTGTGCTATTTAGCACTCTCTCTGCGCCAAGATGAGAATCGGGCCCTTAGTCTAGCTATGTGCTAGGTAGTCAACGGAATAATGAGCTATACAGATAAAATGAAGGCTAAATGCAGAAATATAGTATAGCTACTTGCTAGTGCAATAAAACAAAGCAAGTTAATCAAGGTTTTTGCTTGAATTTTAGGCAACAAAGATATGATCTAGCTATGCTGTATGCAGTCAGCAATATCATAAGATATACACATTAAAAGTATTGTGTAGGTAAACAAAATGATTCAATATACCTTAGTGCTACTTTTTCGGGCACATGTATCATGAGTTAGACAGTTGTTGTGCTGCATTACATGGACGCGTTAGCGTCCATGTAGTTATGGTTAAGTTGGTGTTTCCATAGGAAGAGGATTTTTTGGGTGGCTTATAACTTTGCTCCCTCTGGACGAATCCTCACCAAATTTTGCAAACAATGTATATGGCCCACTCTGAATTTTGCAAAGTTTGGAGAGGTTTGGTCCAGAGGGGGCAAAGTTATAGGTGGGGTCCCAAAACATTTGTTTTTTCCCATAGACATAATGGGAAAAAACTTTGTGCACGCCTACAGCCCAAACCGCTGGACGGATTTACACCAAATTTGTGGCAGGAGCGGGGGTTTCGTCCCGAAAGCGTGCTTTTGCAAATTTGGTCTAAATCTGTCCAGTAGCTTTTTTTAAAATGACCAAAATGTAAGGCAAAAAAATTAGTGATATCTCCGTTCGCTCCGCGGACGGACTTCCCGGTTCGCTCCACGGACAGTGCCCTGATTGGCCGAGCGGCTTGGGCGATGTCCGCGGACATCCGACATGTTCGCTGATTGGACGGCGTGGGGCGTGGGGCGCGTCAGATTTTTGGTGGCGCCCGACATCTTGCATTCGTGGACGACCGTGGACAGCGAGGTGAAACTTGGTTTAAAAATTGTATTTAGTGGAGTGTGTTGGTGTGTAAGAGTGTTTGGGGAGGGTGGGGGAGTATGAGATAGGTTCAATGTTGTATTTTTTTTATGTGCCAGACACTTTTGTTGTGTTCGATTTGTCTGCGGACAACACGGCTGTTCTGAAAAGTTCGTAAATAATCAGAATGGATTCGGTGTCAAGTTGAAAGTGTTCTAAGAAGACTCATGGGGTCCTGGAACGTTCGCAGGGGGTGTCCTGAAGACGTTGTCTGTATTGTTCGTTGTCAAGCTGAAAGTGTTCTAAGAACACTCTCGGTGTCCTGAAATGTTTGTACATAAAGAAAATAGGGGTGTTCTGATGTCAAGTTGAAAGTTTTCTAAGAAGACTCGTGGGGTCCTGGAATGTTCTCAGGGGGTGTCCTGAAGACGTTGTCTGTATTGTTCGTTGTCAAGCTGAAAGTGTTCTAAGAACACTCGCGGTGTCCTGAAATGTTTGTAAATAAAGAAAATGGGGGTGCCCTGAGGACGCTGTACGTATCGTCATCTGGCAAGTTGAATGTGTTCTAGGAACTTCCTTGTGTCCGCGGACATTAAAATGGTTGCAATGCTTGAATCTATGGGTGTGATATGCTACGGTGGTTGTGGCCAGGGTATAGAATGTTGGGTGCATGGCCATTTGGCCATGCACCCAAGACTCTATGCCCTGGCCACAACCACCGCAGCATATCACACTCATATGCCATGCACCCAAGAGTCTATGCCCTGGCAACAAGCACCACAGCATATCACACTCATAGTGGCTTATAACTTTGGATCAAAAACAAATTTATAAGGAACAATGTTATAAGCCAGTATGGGTGTGATATGCTGCAATGGTTGTATTCATCATGTTATACTTACTATTTGGTTTAGTAATGGGAGTCCATGTTTTTCTGTGATAAAAGAAAATAGCATGTTATTATTAGTATTTTATTAAGACTTGTTACATTGTACAATCAAAATGTTTTCTTCTTTTTTACCCTCATATTTAGTATATGACAAACCAGAGTACTGTGCAATTTGCTCAGTTTCTGTGTTTGTTGCTAAAATCATTGGGTCTGTGGGAGAAAAAACAATCCATGTTGGATTAAAAAAAAAACTGTTTCTGTTATGCTACAGTTTATTTGTTTGTTTGTTTTCAGTGTTTACTTGTTGTTTCTGGCTAATGCTTTATACATTGGATTGTTCCAGTTTTTAGGAGCAGTAAGATATTAGGTATTTGTTTGGATATTGTAAACTTTTGGAGCAGTTAGATACCAGTAGGCGTATTCTAACTGTTTATTTTTTTTATATCATTTCGTGGTATTGATTTATCTGTTTGGATATTTCTAAATTTTGGGACAGTTTGTCTATTTTTTGCTCTATTTGAGTGGTATTAATTTATCTGATTAGTTGTTGTAGCATCTTTGGGCAGTTAGATAGCTTTTGGAATATTGTGACAGTTTATATTTTTTTACTACAAGTGCACTTAAGGTTTAAGTACAGTTTATTTATCAAATTTTGGTTTTAAGAACATTAAATAAGCGTTTGTAAGATTTGATGGTAATCTCTGCTTTAGAGTAATGGTACTATCATTACATTCAAACCATCCACATTTCTTTTTTATAAATGCAGTGTAGTGCACTGAGTTGGTTGTGGCTCCTGCGTGGTAGATTATACCTATTGTTGTGAAGGTTTTCCTACCAAGTGATATTTGACCATGTGTGAATCCAGTCAGCTTGCAGTTGTTTTTGGTACCATCTGCATTGTAACGTAGAAGCATTAGTATTAAGTATTTACTATGTGTTTGTATTACTAACGTGGAGCGATTATCTGAATTGCAGGTCGAACATAATCTACCGTGGTTTGCATTTTGTACAAGTTGCTGAAATGGAACCGATTCACAATTAGGTATTGATATATACACAAAACGCTCAATGGGGATTTGTTCTTGTGTCACATTGTTGCAGAGAGTGCATATATGTTTCCACATGCATGAAATCTGGAAGATTTCATTTATAGGTATTTTTTTGTTTTCCAGTACTAATAGTAAGTACATTAGAAATACTTGTGGATCTTCCTGTGAGTTTATAGTGAATTTCACCATTGCAGCACAGTAGTCCAATTCTTGTCTTATTCCATGAACAGTATATGGGTTGTCAGGATTGTTTGTTGCGTTTCTATGAAGTACTAACATTTGCATACACAATGGGTCTCTAAAGTGTAAGTAAATGTTGTCAACAATTGGTGGTAATTGAAATAGAATATTGATTGCTACATTTGCGTAGCAACTTACACCAATTTCATTTATAAGTTTAAATGGACCAGGTAGTTCTGTATCGGAGTGATTTTTTTTTAGTTTGTCTTCCTTCTTTGACGAAGTACTTGGTTTACTTTCCCTAATTGGTTCTTTTTTTGCTTGTGGTACTGGATGAAGTTTCAGTTTCTTTTACTCTCTTTGGAGGATTTGCAGTGACATCCTGTTGCATTTCTGTTTGATTTAGTTTTCTTTTAGAACATTTTCCTTTTTGTGGAACAAGATATGTTTCTAGATGGGGGGTGTATAGTGAACGAAGTCTATTGTATTCTAAAATGCAAGGAATATCAGCGTATATTTTACTTGCATCAAAGTTGATTAGAAATAGACTGTCAAGTGTACGTAAGCGTGATAGTGCTATGTAGCTCATGCCTTCTTTGAAGACTGTGTTACCAATGTCTATCATTGCTTTGTCTAGGGTAAGACCTTGGACCTCATTACGAGTCCGGCGGTAACCGCTGCAGTGGTTACCGCCGGACTCGTCTTACCATTCCGCCTCCGTGATTCCCGGAATTACCGGGGCATTACAACCCCGGTTTTCTGGGAATCATGGAGGCGGAATGGTGTTAATCCCCATTCCCATTGAGCCCTATAACATTTTTGCATGAAGATCACTATTTGTGGATTCTGCTGGAATTTCACAAGTGACATATTTTTCAATAAACTGTAAAACAGTGGCATCACTGTCTTCACCAAATTTAGGAGCATCTTTAATCCATAAAAGCATGTGGACATGTGGTGCTCCTCTGGCTTGGTATTCTTTTCTCCAAAAGAAGTGTTGCACTTCTCCAAGGGGAGGAACAGTTTTATTACAAATAAAATGTAGCATAGCAATGAAGCGATGGTGAAAATATCTTGAAACATTAACAGGATCCTGAGAAGAAAGTTCTTCAGGTGTTAGTATATCTATGTTTGTTTTGTTTTCGTTTGATATGAGTAGGAAAGCATGTAAATCTTCCCATGCATATTCTGCACAACTTAATGTAACAAACCAAGTGGGTGGGCCAAGGTTTCTGATCATACAACATACATCTCCATGACGTTGAAACCAGTACTCTTTAGTACCACGCATATTTGCTAATAGATTTGTAATATTTGCTCGTAAAACCTCATCTTTTTGTTGAACTTTTTGTAATAATTGTGTAGCTGTCATATTTTGAAAGTGTGATCCTGATTTTAACATGTGTGCAACTCCGTAACATAAAGTTGCTAGTTCACTTTCAAAGAGTAGGTGGAATATGTATTCCACATTTTGTCGAAATCTGGGATCTTCACAATACATTCGTAATGAGCGATATTCTGATGCTGATATTTGAATAGGTCTATCATCATATCTTCCTCCTTTGCCAGTAGGAAAGAGTAGAGGAAAAGCACGTGCTTCTATACTTTTTTCACATATGCTGATTGGTGATCCTTTTGTTTGACGCATTTGGTACGTTTCCAGTGCATCTTATATGGTGTCATTAGAGTGCAATGGATGAATTGTATAATGGTCTAAAGTGTTTGATATTGTAGCAGGATCTAGGAGCTCAAATTGACCAGCTTCTTGTGTCTCTTGAATTATTTCAGTTGTATCTTTCAAGTTTTCTTCAATATTAATTTCTTTGTAATATTCATTAATTCTCTTTAAGATATTGGAGGGCTTCTCTAACTTTATGTATATCTACCAATTGTTGCCAAATTATTTTGTCGTTTGTAGGTACTCCATTTACCAAGATAATTAAAGATTGTTGCATTGGATGTTGCACTCCTAGAGTGTGCACATTTTCTTTTAATTCCAAGTTATTTGTGATAGCACGTGAAGGAGTTTGGTTGTTGTCAAGTTTGGTAGTGCAGCAACTGCAAAGTATTATGGGGTCAGTTATTTCGTATTTGCTTTCTGCTATAAGGTAGAGAGCTAATTCAAACCATTTAGCATCTTCATTGTCTTCTATTTTGTATGATAGGTCTACAGTTTTGGTGTTACTTTTATAAAAAGTTTTGCGGCAACAAACACACACGTGGTTTGGTACTTCAGCTGAAGTACTTTCAAATTTTAGTATTTCTTTTTTGTATGTGTGTAGTGAAAGGTTGCCATGTGCAGAATTGTTACGCAGTTGGTTTACAGCTAATTCATCTTGTAAGTGGGTTTCACTTACAAAATATTTTGTCTGGATATAGTCGATTTCTTCTAGTAGGTCTTTTGCTGTACCATGTAGAATAATGTTATTTAAATTGGCTAGTGCTAAAGCAGGACTTTTAGCATAGTACAGTTTACATGTAGAGGTCTTGGATTTGATTGGTGGATGGTCATGTGATTTCTTAGCTACATCCAATGAGGGAATGGCACAGAGAGTGAAGTGGAAATGGTAGAAGGGCTGTCCATGTTACGATATGTTGGCGGACATGGCGGTAGTTCTAGGACACCGCGTATTACATCCGGGGAATTTGGGGTGGGGAGGCATGCAAATGAGATTGAATGTATCAAGGGATTGGTCAGTAAAGTTTAGTGAGTGTGTTGTGCTAGGAGAGGTTTTCTCAGATATTCTTTTTGCTGAGAGAAGAACAGATAGCTATGGCTGAGTGTTTCAAAAAACAGATTGTGTGGATTTTGGGAGACTCGTGGATACATTGGTTGAAGGTGCATGCAGAAAGCTGTGGAGTATCTATAGATCTTGGATTCCCACATGTGGAAGTACACTGGCATGGAGTGCGTGGAATGAAGTGGTTGGACTTGCTACCTCTCTGTGCAACTTTGAAGATAGAGGAACATCCAGACATAATTGTAATTCATTGTGGAGGGAACAGTTTAGGACACATGTCTGGAATTTCTTTGCAATTTGCAATGAAAGAAGGACTTCAGAAGATCATGGACATGTTCCCAAACTCCAAAGTATTTTTTTCACGGATTGCGCAGAGACAAATGTGGCTTCGTTCTTTCTCATGTGGTCCACAAATGGAGAAAGCAAGACGTAACGTCGATGAGGCTGTTTGTGCCTTCCTAAGCGATTTTTGCATGTACTCTTTTCACAATGAAAATATTATGTTTCGTAATACATACATTTTTCGCAGAGATGGAGTCCATCTTACTTATGCTGGCAATCAGATTTTTCTGAGAAATGTACAAAATGCATTACAAAATGCATTGCAACCTTTTTTAGAAATACAGCATCCATTTTGAAGTAGGTGTTAAGTATTTATAATTTTTGACATACAAATACCTCCCAAAGGCTCTTTTCAGAGCCACCACTTCCTCCCAAAGAAAAATGCAATGGTTACAATAGGGTAGCACCCCATTTTTTATTATGTTCGCAAACTGTCCGCGGACTTTCAAGAAATAGAAAGGGCCCTGCTTTATTTATCGTCACTTCTATTTTTTAAACTGTGAAAGCAGCTCTGAAAAGAGCCTTATTTTATTTTGATGTTTGTAATTTTGTATTTTTTTGGTTTTTTATACACGACACACTAGGAGAGGAGGGGAAAGGAGGGTAAAGGGGGGACACCAACCACAGGGATAAGAAAGGGCGAGCTGAGAGAGGAAGATGTAGAGTGGGTTTTATTTGGGTAGTGAGCAGATCTTCTCGTGCTCTGAGACAATAGTATCAAAAGCACTCCGAAGTCGCTCCCCCCTGCAGAGTACTGTGTCACAGTACATACATACAACTGTGACCCTCGAAAGGTAAGGGTCATCAGAATTCTGTATGGCCTGTGAGGCAGCTTGAGGAAGACGCTGTCCCACAGAGTTGTTCCTTGTGGTGACAGGATCAGAAACGGAGGATGAAGTAGAGGCAATCAACCCACTAAGCTCTTCGCAAGGTACAACCTTGCGAATGGCCCCGGTGTGGAATGTGTTCAGGTGTCGCTTCATGGTCATGGTCCCAAAACTATACGAACCATGCCTCCCGCGACTGAGTACCATTTTGCACTCATTGCAGGTGACACGGTTCGCACAAGCCTTAGGACCATTCCCATGAACGGTAAACAACCGCCACACCCAAGAATCACGCCGACGACGGGTAGTCAGGATTTCCTCTACTTCATTCTCATCATCCTCTTCTTCCTCCTCTGTATCCTCACTCCTGTTCCCCTCTTCAGGCCCTTGGGGAGATAGTGGTGGTGGAGGGGGTGGGGGTGGTGCTGAGGCAGATGTAGCACCAGGTCGCAATAGTGGAGCCATGGATGTCATCGGCTTGGAGATGGAAATCTCAAAATCTGCAAAGTATGCAGCAAAATGCAGTGTGCTCTGTGGAATAGCAAGAAACACAATGAGAATGAGCTCTAGGGCGTGGTCTTTTATAATGGTGATTGTCCGTACGTGGTTCACGGACATGCGCACCGTCCTCAAGACAGATTGAACACCAAAAAAGGTTCAAAAATTCACAAAAACTATGTGGAAACTTAGGATTAGTATGTGGGATTTGTGGTATGGTGAGTTTTTAATGAGAAATATTGTGTATTACTTGGAAATGTACTTTTAAACTGTTCGGGGACATGAACAGTGTCCGCATTCAGAACACGCGATCAGCGTGGGCGCGGTCACATGATTGCTTCGTGAGCATGTTTGCTAAGGAAGCGGCCGTCCGCAGGACACCCAATGTACGGACATTGTTTTGTGCATGCGTGTTGATGTTCTACGGACAGTGTTCGGGTCCTGAACTAATAAAAAGTGTGTCACACGTAAAACAAACAGTTACGGACAGCCGTTTGTTCTTAGCACAGTTTAACTTACTTGCAAACAATACGGACAGACATAGCGTCCCAAGCACACCTCCATTTTCGTTTATTTACGAACAATTCAGGACACCACGAGTGTTCTTAGAACAGTTTCAACTTGCTAGCGAACACTACGAACAGGCATGGTGTTCTTAAGGACACCTCCATTTTCGTTTATTTACGAACATTTCAGGACAGTACGAGTGTTCTTAGAACAGTTTCAACTTGCATGAGAACATTACGGACAGATATAGTGTCCTCAGAACACTTACATTTACGTTTATTTACGAACATTTCTGAACAACCACGCTGTCCGTGGACACCTAAATTCGTTTTAACACAAAGAACTGAAAGTAATTACAACACAATATAAAAAAGTAACTTTATTTGACATATATAAACAATTTATGACTGAGAAGGTGGGGCAGAAACGGAAACAAAAACAGGAGAATTAGGGATTTCAACATACTTGGGATCAGGTGAAGAACGGATGGAAATGTCATCAAAACGTTTTGGTCCATGGAGAGGGTTTGGGGTTAAATGAGTGGGATATGGTGAGTGGGGACAAGTACAGGTGGGATAATGGTATGTTGTTGGTAGTTTTAGGTGATCTTCCACAAAGTTCTTTAAATCGTTAAAATTTGCCATAAATTGGTCCATTTTTTGGTTAATGTTTTGCAGAGTGTTATCCACCGCTTCGTTTTCTGTGGTAGTGGCAATTTTTGTATGGTCTGTAAAAAAAATGTATTTGTTAAATGTATACAAAATAATATGTATTCATTGGTTTATATAGTAAAGTGTGTACCATTAGGTGCACTATCTTCTGACATTTCGTCTCGTGGGAAATGCTCCTCTAGCCACTCCAGAGTACTACACATTTCTGTGAGAAAACAAAAAAGTAATATATTTGTTTTATCTAATACAGAAAGTTTTTAAATATATGAGTAAAATGAAGTGCACTTACTATTTCAGGAAAGTATGTGATGAGTAGTCTGTACGTCTGGTCTTGCTCTTAGTTGTGGAGTGTCTGTGAGGTAATTATGTTGGAAGCCACTTTATCTTTTTTTGGTATATTCCATTTTAGAACATATTGTATTTAAATGAATGGTTAGTGTGTTACATTTATGGGTTACATTTCTTAAGTATTACTACATATACTTTGTATGTGTGCTGCTTTGTGAATTTGTTAAATGTTCCTATGTTATGATATACAATTACACATACCCCCCCAGAGTTTTTAGGTGGTGGTACTGTTGTTCGAACATGTCCGCGGACAGTCAAATTCAGAAGAAAGGGTTTAGTATGTTGCATATCACATGTACATAAAGTCAAAGTTATTATTGTTAAGTTGCGCTACTAAAAACCTATGAAATTCAGTAAAAAAACTTTGTTAAAGGGTCGTTATGGTTAAGTTGCGCTACTAAAAACGTTATGGTTCCAAGTAAAATCGAAAAACCCCTGAAATTCGCCAGTTATGGTAAGCTAAGCAACCATAACTCGCGCCACCACCGTGCACTGCTAAGACTAACACCCAGGACATCAAAGATGTCATCACAAATGTCATTGATGACATCACTGATGACATATCAGCTTCCAGTTACCCTCTTTCCCCGTACCATTTAGCAGTATGGATTGCAATAAGGGAGTGTATGGAGAGTCCTTACAGGAGTACACATCTGTTTGTCACCAGACACATTGTCAAAAGCAGCCCTCAGTCTTCCTCCTAAGCACTGGTTCCCTGTGTACAAATTGGGCAACATTCTCAAAACTCATCTCATCACTTGTGTTGGGAAGGGGGTAACAGTAATTCCAGGCCACCCAGCGTTCTCCAATGACGCCGAGGCCAGGCAGTGCACACTTGGGGCTCAAGAGGTTTTCAAGGGGGAGGGGTGTCACTAGGGTCCATAATGCAGTTAGGGTGGTGTATGTTTTTGCTCTGGTATGCACGGGGAATCAAACACCATCTTTGATAGTACCAGCCATATTGGAATGAAGGCCTAATTTTGCGCTGAATATAGGGCCGCATGCCTGTGCCATACACACAGAAATAACGCACATGCATGCTGCAATAGGTTGTAGCTTGGGCACTGGTGAGAAAGACCAGATCTCCAGAGATTCATAGACCATTCATTGTCTCATGTTGCCAATATTTCCTATCCCAGAAGGAATGCGCCCTGCAAGGCCACAGGGGGGTTGAGAGCTCTCTGTGAAAAGTGATCCCACAAGAAGGAGGGCGCTAGTCTCCTACCTACCCTGTCCCAGCTTTAAGTGATAGCACCCAAAGGCCCCTGTCCCAAGGTCCCCAGCATTCCACGGTACCAATCAGTCCCAGACTACTAGCCATAAAACTGTTAGACTCCCCAATCAATCAGTAAAGATCAGAAAGCAGGTATCAGTTGCCTTCACCATAGGCCACGTGATTTGTGCTGCGAGGGAGATAAACAACATTGCTAAAATGAGGGTGGTGAGCTTTGGTTGGGCGCCAGTATGTCTGGAATCGAGCTGTAATTTGTTGGAAGCGATGGCCTCGAAGTATCCGCTTAGCCCGTGTCTGCAGTACCAGGAGCACATTAGGTTTGAGATAAAGCCTGTATTTATTTTCTTCACATAATTGCCTATCAGTTGTAGATTCATGCCTGAAAATGCAAAAGGAGAATCCCATGTGGAAGAAGCTGGACAGAAGGGGCTGGGACCAATGGCCTGGTATCCCTTATGGAGCAGGAAGCCTATGTAGAGGGTCTCAACCAACCATTCAGCCTATTTGTGCATTATGTAATTTGTGTCACTGATGATGCTGTGCATCTTCATAAAGTGTTGCTCGTACTCATTTCGCCAGAACATTCTGTGGCAGCAGAGTACTTTGCTGGCACATTTCTATTACTGTTGAAATAAAGCTTTCTTCTCCATGCAAGAGGTGTGCTTGTCCTTTTCCCTAGTGGGTTGTTTTTTTTCTAGTGTGAGAGTTGAGGGGTTTCTCTACATTTGTGGTGACCCCCGATATGATCCCACTGACCCCCACGAAGACAGAGGCTTCCAGGCCCCATCTCTGGAGTGGCCTCACCCAAATGCAGTGACCAGTCCCAAGCGCTGTCTGCTCTTTGGAGTGGTGTGCAGCTCTGAGGAGGAAGCAGGCCATTATTGGGACCCTGTGATGGTGGAGCTCGAGTGAACACGCTGATGTAAGTTCACCTCTTGTGAGTATCAACAACGGAATGGGAGTGAGTGGGAGTGTGCAGTATGCATGCGTGAAAGCAGAGTGCAAAAGGCCACGTGACAAGGTTTTGTTTTTACTATTATTATTATTATTATTATTATTATTATTATTATTATTATTGTTATTATTATTATTATTATTAAGGAGATACCACAGAGCAAAACAGGAGTGTGGAAACCTACCTGAGTGAGGGGAGAATGTGGTGCCATTTTTTATTGTGATAAGGAGGATTCTTTTTAATGTATATATATATATATATATTTAATGTATTTAATATATGTTTTAGTTCATAGAACTTTTGGTATATTTTTTAAAACGTACAACACATATAAACATTATAAAACATGTTATAAAACATTCCAAATATTTATATACTCTAGCCAGCTACAGCATACCCAAAATGCAATATCACAAACATTGAACCAGATACAAATTCATTTAACCTAAAAAGAAGAGAATCATATTAACTCAGTTCATATTATAACATTTCTCATTCTACTCCTTTTAGCTCATTTTATTTCATTAATATATGTATATGTAACCTAGACTTCTTACATTTCTAAACAACAAGTTCTATTACTAGGGTAATACATTTCATTACATTCTTGAGGCAAATCAGGTCTGTTTATGTCACATTTAATTACTCAAACTGTGTCCTAATAACTTCCCAAATTTGATATAGAGCAATAAGTGTTCTTGGTGAATTAGAATTTATTCACCACACCCAAAAGTCCTCGTTCATTATCGTTTCATAATTATGAACCAAGTGACCCAGATATTGCATGGCCAAATTTCGAACATTCGGTGAAAATAAGTCTCACTGTTTCTAATTTTGTGGGTTTTTGCAGATTCTGCAGAAGCAATCCTCTTGACACAATTTTTACCATCCCCCGTTGACTGACCGCATCAGTATTTGATTGATCCTTGAAAGCAAAAGCAATCTCCTTACTTTAGGGTCAGGGCAGATAACCAGATATAATTGTGGGCACATAAAATGATGAAGTACTTGGGGGACTTGTGGATGGATATCCATGCAGTGTTCCCAAATGGGCATAATTACACAGCCAATCCCACTCATTTAACTTCTGCGAGAACACTTTAAAAAATGTTGTGTAATTTTTTCCACTCGAGAAGTCCGGTTTCTAGTTTATGTTTACAAAAATCTTGTTTACCATTTTCAAATAAATATCCTTTTTTCTGTTCCCCATCTGCTGGTGGCTAGCCATTCGGGCCATCAAAGAAGTTCCAATTGCTAGCTGGGAAGAGATGAATAGTTCACCTTTTCGTTTGAGCAACATTTCTTTAAGAGATAAAAGCCCAAGCTCTAAACAAAGATACTCCATCGGAGTACATTGGGGTACACTCAACATACTGTACCATAATCTGCCTTCGACCAGTTTTAACCGTTACAGGTTACCCAATTCTAAACCTTCCTGAATAGTCGGGCAAAACCATTGTTTGTATAGCATTAAAGTTCCCTGCAATGAATAGCCTGCATTTCCCTTAGAGAAAAGCTTGATCAAGAGAGTTCATTGTCTAGCTTTGGCGATCTGTCTGCCTATAATTTTCTCATAGCTGGCTTTATAGACCAAATTCTTGCCTAGATATTTATAATGGGCAGCATAATATATTTGGCATATACTGAGAATAATTTGAATCCTATTGATTTTTTTGTGGGTAGCTAACATTACCTTTGTCAAGGTTTATCTCTAGCTCATTCTCACAAGAGTAGATTACAACATTTACCAATTTTTTTATGCCAGATATTGTGTGGCTCAAGAGTAACAAAATGTTGGCGTATAATATTGCTGTAATACAATCCAGTCCTATTTTAGGGGACCAGGTGCCAGGTGCCTCCATACGTCGGATGAGGTCAGTGAGGTATAGATTGAATAGCAGAGGAGCCAACATGCACCCTTGCTTTACCCCTCTATTAATGCAGATTTCATCCAATGACTGGTTGCTGTTACCTAATCTAATACTAGCCATAATATTGTCATGCAGGGCTTTAACAATTTCTTGTAGCAAGGCTGGACATCCCCACATCTGCATTTTTTCCCACAGACGTTCCCGGTTTACCAAGTCGAACGCTGACTTAAAATCCATTTATGCTAAATTGAGAGGAGGGCCGGCTTTGCCTTTAGTATGCTGGATTAGCCGGTCATCCACCCGCAGAATTAGGTTTGTAATTTCCCCTGCTTGGAACCCAGTTTGCAGAGGGTGTAGGAGATCACTTTTGTTTGCCCATGCTAACAGATGTTTTAGCACACAACTTGCAAACAGTTTACCAGTGGTATCCAAAAGTGATAAAAGACGATCATTTTCTGGATTCAACCTATCGTCAGCTTTATATACTGGTATCAGTATAGCCCAAGTCTAGGAGAAGGGGATCATTCTCTGGGAAAACACTTTATCGAATAGGTTACAAAGCAGAGTAGACCAATTAAGAGGATCAGCCTTCAGTACCACTGATGCGGTATTCAGTCTTTCCATTGAAAAAAGATCCATAGACACGTTTTCCTTCAAAATGTATTGATGGAAAGAGTATCTATGAATCTTAAACAAAAAATAGATGTATTGATGTTTGGGTGTGGGGAAGTGTTCTGTTTCATAAACATGGGTTTGTAGGGGTTTGGTGAGGGGACCCTCCCCAAATAAAAAAATAAACACCACACAAGTTAGAGGGAGCTGTCCAGTGCTGAAATAAATTGCAACTGTATTGAATATATTTCAGCACTGGACAGCTCCCTCTGACTGGACTGTGGACTTTTATTTTATTTGGAGGTTGAGAGGACCCCCCATTAAAAAATAAAACAAGTATCAAGTGCACTCGCTGACACTATACAAGTTAGAGGGAGCTGTCCAGTGCTTAACCACATGGAAGCAATTTCAGCACTGGACAGCTCCCTCTTACTTGTGTATTATTAGTGATTTTCCATTGAAAACTTTACCATCTATTCATTTCGATGAAACAGTTTAGATGAATGTTCACTTTTAATTATATTAATAATGATTCGTTGGTAAAGTTTTCAATGGAAACGTTTTGATGGAAAATATTTTCAATACAAAAAAATGGATGGAAATACATGTAACACAGTGACGCCAGCCCATTTGGGCCGGGGGGACTTTGAATTTTTAGCCTTTTTAATCATATTCATGATTAAACTGTAAAGGTCAGGGGCTCTCGCTACCCTCCACCTATCAGGCACATTTTGCTTAACAAACATTTTAATTTATATTAACTTTTGCCATATAGATCCCGGAATGGTGTTTATCATACGTTTACTGTCTTTAGCATCCCTAACCAAAAAATAGTCTGCCAGATGGTTTTTGGATTGCAGGTAGCCATAACCTTTAGCAGGTGCTGCCAGTTTTTATTCAAACCACAGATTTTATATCCCTTTAGCCAATATCGGTACAGGTTTTTAATTTTCAGAATCTTTGTCATGATGTCAAATAAAGATAGTGCCAATCCTTGTATAATGCTGAAGTGTTGGAAGGAGCTGAATCACTGAATCTTTGAGCGTTTACCAGGTCAGTGGGAGAACAGTGCAGCTTGACAAGTACGACACGTATGAGCTGCGTCTCTCAGACTCCAGGGTCCTTTCCTCTGCAGCAGGCTCTGCGGGCTCTGCACTCTGCGCTCGGCACGGGTGTGGCTGGTGTGGCTGGCAGTAGTAGCAGATGTAGTAGCGGTTGTTTTGTGTGCGGAGGCCCTTGTCCGCCAGGAGCCTTGGAGCGGGCCTTGGAGCGGGCCTTGGAGCGAGCCTTGGAGCGGGCCTTGGAGCGGGCCATGGAGCGGGCTGTGGCTGATCGGAGTAGAGCACAGTGGTGTCATGGTGGGGGGAGTCACCGCCTAATAAGACTTCCACCAGAAGGCACCTGTAACGCTCACCTGATTCCCACAGAGGCGCTGATCCCGGCTGGGCTGCTATTGTTTCTTCAATTGAGAAGCGTAGAGCTCGGACGACTCTCAGGACTGGACTTCCTCTTATCGAATGTCTACTTGCAGGGTAAGTTTTCTGCAGGTGGAAGAAAAAGGGTTAATCACCGTTTGATGGGATTCCTTCTCCCACCAATCGCCAGTTTCTCCCACAGCCTAGCTTTCTACTTGTCTCGGCGAGCTCTCACCTTAGGCGTATAAATGCTGAGCTCTCCATCCTGCGTCTGGTGCAGGGGTGCGTGGATTCCAGTTACGTCACTGGATGAGTTCAGTGTTGAGGCTCAAGTCTTTTGCGGCCTTAGTTGTCTCACTGGTGCTGGGATGCCGAAGAGCGATGCCGCCGTTACTGCACGAGCGGATGCCTGTAAGTATACTGTAGTCTTTAGGCTTTAAAAGATGGGCACCTCAATAATGTCCCTTTTCCTTTGTTTCAGGCATCGGGATGCTGTGGGCGTAGTTTTCCGTTGCCGCTGCACGTGCCGATGCACGTAAGTATAATGTTCGTTGGCCGCTTTTAATGGCACCTCTAATAATGTCCTTCTTCTAGTTTTCAGGTGCCGGGATGCTGCGGGCTTTATATCCGTTGCCACTGCACGTGCCGATGCACGTAAGTATAATGATCGTTGGCCGCTTTTAATGGCACCTCTAATAATGTCCTTTTTCTAGTTTTCAGGTGCCGGGATGCTGCGCTTGATGCGGCCGCTTCTGCGCGTGCAAAAACTTGTAAGTTAAGATGAATGCGACTGCCTTCACCCGAACCCCTTTTTAATTATGTCCTTTGCCTTTCAGGTGCAGAGAAGCTGCCGAAGAGAAGGCCGCGGTTAGCTCCGTTGCAATCACGGATGGATCAGGTAAGCGGGCGCGGCTGCGAGCGAGTTGCACTTTTCTAACCTTATGTTTATTCTTTGCAGATTTTGCCGGTGACTGGATTCCGGGATCTGGTAAGTATTGTTCTGTGTCTTTCTTCATCCACAGGTTGCTGCGCGGAAGCTGAAGATGACTCTGGACCTGGAATGCAGGAGCCGACTCAGTGAGCGTCCTGCTGCTGCTGCAGGATAACGCGAAGCACGTGTTTTCCATCGGGCGTGGTTTAAATAGCAGAGAAGTGCTTCCAGTGTGTGTTCTTCCACCGGTTCCACCCAGGTAAGAAAAGAGTTCCTGAATGGAGGGAATAGTTCCTCCCAGCCCTGATGGTTGGGGACTTCAACCAGACTGGATTGTTCTGGGTAAATATGCAGCATGGTCTGCCTCAGGTAAGTCCACCCAAGCATTATTACACTGTTTATCAATATGAGCCCGGCGCCTATGGCGCCGGGACTGAAACCCTTCATGAGCCTGGCGCCAAAGGCGCCAGGACACGGTCCAAAGGGCCCCTGTAGGTGTCTGCTGGGTCCGGAGTAGTGGAAGATGGGTTTGCTTCCGAGGGCTCTGGGCCAGTCCTGGCCCCTCAGGAGTAGCGCCCATGACAGCACCCCCCCTCAAGGCTCCTCCCAAACTTGTCCTCCCCGGGGGTTTTGGTTTATCGGGAAAGGTTCGGTGAAATTTCTGGACTAGACGAGGAGCATGGACGTGGTCATAGGGTTCCCATGACCTTTCCTGAGGTCCGTAGCCTTTCCAGTCGATTAGGTAGAATAGCTTCGATCTGATGATTTTAGAGTCCAAAATGTCTTTTACTTCAAATTCGGGCTCCCCATTCACTTGAATGGGCTCTGGAGGATTGGTCAATCTGGTTCCAGGTTGCATGGGTTTCAAAAGAGATACGTGAAATACAGGATGTATTCTCATATGGGTTGGCAATTCTAATTTAACGGCCACTGGATTAATTATGGCCGTAATTGGATATGGTCCCAGGTATTTGGGGTTGAAGGTGCGAGGCCCTTTAAGCGATAAATGTTTGGTGGACAGCCAGACTTGATCCCCAACCTAGTATTGAGGGGCATTGCTTCGGTGTTGATCTGCTCCTTTTTTGTACCTCTCTTTAGCTTGTTGTAGATGTGCAGTCGCTTCCTTAAAAGCTTGGGTAATGTGCAATTGATCCACGGCGGGTGTTTCAAGATCTTGAGGTGGATCAAGGTTGGAGGTTCGAGGATGAATCCCATACAAGATGTAGAAGGGACTCTTCCCGGTACCCGAATGAACTGAATTGTTGTAAGCATATTCAGCTATCCAAAGGATGTCCTTCCAGTTACTCTCCGACTGTTGTAGCATGCATCGTAAATATTGCTCGAGAGTCTGGTTTGTTCTCTCGGTTTGCCCGTCGGTCTGGGGATGATGGCTGGTCGAAAGTCTTACATCAATTTGAGCTAATCGACAACAGCTATGCCAAAAGTGGGAAATAAACTGGCTCCCCCTATCTGAGATTAGTACTGATGCGAAGCCGTGTAGCCGGACGATGTTTTCAAGAAATACTTTGGCTAGGACTGATGCTGAAGGTTAGCCTCTTAGCGGAATGAAGTGGGCCATTTTAGAAAACAGGTCGACAATAACAAGAATGGTGTTGTACCCGGAACAGGAGGGTAAGTCTGTGATGAAGTCCATGGAAAGGGTATGCCAGGGACACGGTGGGATGTCTAATGGTTGCAGAAGACCAGCCGGCCTCTTCTTCTGACCCTTGTTTTGAGCGCACACACCGCAGGACATCACAAATTCCTTTATGTCTTTTCTCCACGAAGGCCACCAGAAGTGCCTCTTCACCTTTTCTGTGGTTTTGGCAATGTCAGGGTGACCCTCAATTAATGAATCATGATAGCAGGAGATTACCTGTCTTTGTAAATCGGCGTGTGGTAGGAACAATCGTCCTTGGAAATAAGGCAAGTCATTGCTTACGGTGAAATCTTTTCCTTTTTGTAACCAGTTCAGTAAGTCTGGTGAGGTTACAAGTTGTTTAGTTTTTTCTTCAATATCCTCAATGGATTGTGAAGAAATCAGACCCACGATCCTTTGTTCAGGAATTATTGTTACAGGTTCTGGATTGGCAACGTTATCTCCCATTCCAATTCGGGAAAGAGCATCCGCTTTGCCGTTCTTGTTGCCGGGGCGATAAGTGATCACAAAGTCAAATTCAGCAAAGAATAGAGCCCAGCGAAGCTGTCTGGAGGATTGAGCCTTGGCGGTTTTCAGATACTGCAGATTTCGATGATCGGTGATCACTGTGACGGTGTGTCTGGCCCCAAGGAGATAATGCCACCATGCCTTAAAGGCTGATTTAATCGCTAGAAGCTCTTTGTCTGTGATGGTGTAGTTGATCTCAGGCGCCGAGAACTTCCGAGACCAGAATGCCACAGGATGCAGTTGGTTAGTCTCTGGATCTCTTTGTGATAGGACTGCTCCCATTGCTAAGCTGGAGGCGTCAGTTTCAACGATGTAAGGGAGGTCCGGGCGTGGGTGTTTCAGTATTGGCGCCGAGGTGAATTTAGCCTTTAGCTCTTGGAAGGCTTGTTCTGCTTCTGCGGACCATTCAAAGCGTTTATTTTTTCTTAAGAGGGCGGTGATGGGTTGTACCACTCGTGAAAACTCTGGAATAAATCTACGGTAAAAATTGGCAAAGCCTAGCATGCTTTGAACGCCTTTCACGGAAGTAGGGGACAGCCATTTGAGGATAGGGTCTACTTTTCTCGAGTCCATGTGGACTCCTTTGGGTGTCAGAATAAATCCCAAAAATTCGACCTCAGTGACATGAAAAACACATTTTTCGAGCTTGGCAAAAAGTAGATGTTGGCGAAGTTTTTCAAGGACCGCCCTAACATGATTTCGATGGTCAGCTTCTGAAGATGAGTACACAAGAATGTCATCTATGTAGACGACAACGCAGACATCAATGAGCTCTCTGAGGACATCATTCATAAAATATTGGAAGGCGGCCGGTGCATTGCATAGTCCAAAGGGCATCACTTGTTATTCAAATAGCCCATACTTAGTGCGAAAGGCCGTCTTCCATTCATCTCCTTCCTTGACCCGTACCAAGTGATAAGCTCCCCGGAGATCAAGCTTAGTATAAATACAGGCGTTTTTTACCTGGTCAAGGAGTTCCGGGATCAGAGGTAAGGGGTACCGGTTTTTTACTGTTATCTGGTTCAGAGCACGATAATCTATACAGGTTCTGAGATCACCTTCTTTTTTTGGTACAAAGAACAGAGCCGAGGATGCAGGGGACTTCGACGGATGGATAAAGCCATTGGCCAGGTACTGGTCGAAATACTGTTGCAGATGAAGGTTCTCAGGCTCGGTAAGGGCGTAAATCCTACTGCAAGGGGGAGTTGCACCGGGTAGCAAATCTATCTGACAATCGTATGATCTGTGGGGTGGCAAGGTGTTAGCCTGTTCCTTTTGAAAAACATCTTGGAATTACCCATACTCTAGAGGTAATTGTAGACCGTCAGCCGTTACTGACGCTAGGCCAACGTTGGGTGGTGGATAACAAGTTGGTGTGCACTCTGGGAACTTTATCGTCTTTGCTCGCCAATCAATCTGAGGATTGTGTTTCTCCAACCAAGGAATCCCTAGAATTACTTGGAATTGAGGAGCCTTGATCACGTCGAGCACAATTACCTCCTGATGCCCGTCTTGGCCTAGTATCGTCACTTCAGTAGTGGTATGGGTCACTGGTCCGGAGGCGATTTCCGTCCCATCCACCGTGGTAATGACGTCTTTAACCACCTTTGGACAAAGAGGTAAGTTCATCCTGGAAGCCAATTCGCGGTCCACATAATTTCCAACTGCTCCGCTATCAATGTATGCCTTAATTGCATGCAAACGATCCGGTTGCTCTGGGTTTACGAGGACCATTGGCATTATGAAGTGCGAAGTCAAAGAACTGGTTTTTATGCTCGGCAAGCGGACCTCTACACTTGTCGGGCGAGGTCGTTTCCCGGCTCAGGCTTTTCAGAACTCTTATCAGAAGCTCCCACTGTCTTCTTAGGTGGTTTCACCGGGCAATCTCCAAGAAAATGTCCTGAATTTCCACAATAGAGACATAGTTGCATTTGTCGTCTCCTGTCGCGTTCTTTCTGGGTTAGGGGACCCTTTACAACCCCAATTTGCATAGGTTCGACGGCTTCAACTCCTTTGGTGTGACTTTGAGGCTTAGGGAACACTCGTGTTTCAAACCTGGATCGATCCGCCTTTCTGTTTTGTAGTCTGTGATCCAATTGGACCACCAAATCAATGTACTCTGAACAATCCTGAGGAGGATTCACTACCTGGGCAAGGACGTCTTTGAGTTCGCCACGCAAACCCCTGTGAAAAAGCGTGATTCTTTTGTCCTCAGGCCATCTGGTTTCCACGATTAGCCTATTGAATGATGCAATGTAGGCCAAAAGATCTTGATTGCCCTGTCGTAGGGAAAGGAGTTCGTTGTCCAGGGCCTGCCCCTGGGAATGCCTTGCAAAAAGTCTTTCCATATTTGCCTGGAAGGTCGGGTAATCACGAAGGATCGGGTCATCCTGTGTAACCAGAGGGATCGACCAATCAGCAGCACTGCCGCTAAGATACGAAAGCACAAAGGCTACCTTAGTCTGGTCAGTCGGAAAGGCTGCAGGTCTACAAAGAAAGTGCAATCGGCATTGATTTATAAACACTGCAAACCTTTTAGGGTCACCAGAGAAGCGTTCAGGCGGTGCCAATGGCACATTTCCGGGTAGGTTGATTTGAACAGGATTGGCTGAAGCCGCTGGGATATAGCTCACTCCTGAATTAGGTAGCGGGGTTTGCCCCGCTTGTGTCTGTAATAACTGTCTGGCGAGATCATCAGTTCGTTCTTTTGATATTATCAATTCCCTCCTAAGGGCATTCGTTTCCTGGCGGGCAGCATGAACTTCAGCTCTTAATTCCCCTAATAACTGGGCCAGTTGGTCTGTGTCGGAAGTTTCCATAGCGCCTGGGTAGGAGGTTATTGGTGGGCTTCGCGTTCTGTAACGCTCACCTGATTCCCCCGGAGGCGCTGATCCCGGCTGGGCTGCTATCGTTTCTTCAATTGAGAAGCGTAGAGCTCGGACGACTCTCAGGACTGGGCTTCCTCTTATCGAATGTCTGACTTGCAGGGTAAGTTTTCTGCAGGTGGAAGAAAAAGGGTTAATCACCGTTTGATGGGATTCCTTCTCCCACCAATCGCCAGTTTCTCCCACAGCCTAGCTTTCTACTTGTCTCGGCGAGCTCTCACCTTAGGCGTATAAATGCTGAGCTCTCCATCCTGCGTCTGGTGCAGGGGTGCGTGGATTCCAGTTACGTCACTGGATGAGTTCAGTGTTGAGGCTCAAGTCTTTTGCGGCCTTAGCTGTGGCACTGGTGCTGGGATGCCGAAGAGCGATGCCGCCGTTACTGCACGAGCGGATGCCTGTAAGTGTACTGTAGTCTTTAGGCTTTAAAAGATGGGCACCTCAATAATGTCCCTTTTCCTTTGTTTCAGGCCTCGGGATGCTGTGGGCGTAGTTTTCCTTTGCCGCTGCACGTGCCGATGCACGTAAGTATAATGTTCGTTGGCCGCTTTTAATGGCACCTCTAATAATGTCCTTTTTCTAGTTTTCAGGTGCCGGGATGCTGCGGGCTTTATATCCGTTGCCACTGCACGTGCCGATGCACGTAAGTATAATGATCGTTGGCCGCTTTTAATGGCACCTCTAATAATGTCCTTTTTCTAGTTTTCAGGTGCCGGGATGCTGCGGTTGAGGCGGCCGCTTCTGCGCGTGCAAAAACTGGTAAGTTAAGATGAATGCGACTGCCTTCACCCGAACCCCTTTTTAATTATGTCCTTTGCCTTTCAGGTGCATAGGACCTGCCGAAGAGAAGGCCGCAGTTAGCTCCGTTGCAATCACGGATGGATCAGGTAAGCGGGCACGTCTGCGAGTGAGTTGCACTTTTCTAACCTTATGTTTATTCTTTGCAGGTTTTGCCGGTGACTGGATTCCGGCATCTGGTAAGTATTGTTCTGTTTCTTTCTTCATCCACAGGTTGCTGCGCGGAAGCTGAAGATGACTCTGGACCTGGAATGCAGGAGCCGACTCGGTGAGCGTCCTGCTGCTGCTGCAGAATAACGCGAAGCACGTGTTTTCCATCGGGCATGGTTTAAATAGCAGAGAAGTGCTTCCAGTGTGTGTTCTTCCACCGGTTCCACCCAGGTAAGAAAAGAGTTCCTGAATGGAAGGAATAGTTCCTCCCAGCCCTGATGGCTGGGGACTTCAACCAGACTGGATTGTTCTGGGTAAATATGCAGCATGGTCTGCCTCAGGTAAATCCACCCAAGCATTATTACACTGTTTATCAATATGAGCCCGGCGCCTATGGCGCCAGGACTGAAACCCTTCATGAGCCTGGCGCCAAAGGCGCCAGGACACGGTCCAAAGGGCCCCTGTAGGGGTCTGCTGGGTCCGGAGTAGTGGAAGACGGGTCTGCTTCCGAGGGCGCTGGGCCAGTCCTGGCCCCTCGGGAGTAGCGCCCATGACAGCACCTTGTTTTTTCGGTAAGCCACCGGAAAGAGATAATTAAAAAAAATAAAAGCAGCACAGTCACTTAGAGTGTGAGCTCCCTCGCCCCATTCTCGGCCACAACAGAAGGCACTGCTGACAGTTATAACAAACGCGCCAAGAAAGTTATTTAATTTTCTCTTTACTATTGGCGCCGGATGTACGGGTCAGAAAGTGCAGGGTTAATAAACCTTTGATCTGATCGGTCGTCCTGTGAATTTGATTTCCAGAAAGCAATCTCATGCTTGGCTTAATATACAAAAGAACCTTCCGGTTCGGAGACTGCGGGGTTTAATAACCCTTTGTTCCGTTCCGCCTGGATTTCTTTTCTATAACTCCTAGCACAAAGTCTAGCACAACCACCAAATAGTAAAGATTCTACGAACCATACAAATTTAGTAAGGTCAGCATATGACTGTGCTGTGTTGCCTACCTATGTAAATAAATAAGGAAACTTCATACTGTAAGAAAGACACTTCTACATATATCTTCACAAGGCAGCAGAACACTGCAATCTATGTTATTCCAATAATCACTGCTCCAACAGGCCTTCTAGCAAAGTTATGAAATTTAAATATGCTCCCAAGATATAATCTAGGAAGTGGCCCAGGAATAGATGAGCCAAGAGTCCCTGCTTGGGAGGACTTTCTGGTTGGCACATCTTGCACGCTAGAACTCCAGCAACAACTGCATATGCAGCAAAGCGTGCCGGCGGGAAAACTATTGTTACTCAAGTGCAATTGCACAATAGAGAAAATGATTGTACATTTGAAACAGGTTCAGGGGAAGAGACGTGGATGCAGGATGGCCAGGGGGACGCTATCAAAGACTTCACCCTCACAGCGACAAACATGAAGGGAACAATAAAATACTACTTCCCAAGTCAAAGGCACAGGAGGTTGACTAATTACCCTAAAAATCTGCATTCAAGTCTGGCAATTGGACAGAGGAATAAAAACTGAGGGGAGGAAAATGAGCAAGCACCTTCAGCACTAGACCCTCCCTCTAGGCTGATGTTATCGCCGCTCTCCCTTAAAAATACCCATATTCCTAAACTAAGCCAGAACATGATAGAACAACTGAGAAGTAACTTACCTCTTCCCAAGACTACAGGCCACCAAAGGGACAGGGACGCGGCTATCCCTTGCGAGTGAAGCAACAATGTTGACATCAAAGGTGATGTCCAGACACATCCAGGTATCCTAATGGAAATGTCTAAAGACATAGATCAGTTTGATTCAACAATAGGTGCCTTGAGAAATGCAATTAACAGCACAGTTTCACCAACACTAGAGGCCATTACACAAGCTATGACATTACAAAAAGAATAGATACAACTCCTGAAAGAAGCATTAAGAGATTTTAAAATAGAAAGCTCAGAAGTTAAACATCTACTTACGGATTTTGTACAGGAATCACAATCAACAGGAACACTGCCAGAGGTTAATATCCCCTATTCACACTTAACAACCGACTATCCCACCACAATTGAGGATACTCCTCTTTCCCAGTCTATCCTGGATGAATTCCTCCACCTGGCCCAGTTGGCGGATACTATTCCAGAGAGTTCACCTTCCATCCCAGAGGAACCCTCGATCCAACAAGGGCCTGAAGAGATTTTAGAGATGGAGGAATGGAAGGACGGATCGCAACAAACTTATAAGCGCAGGAGAAGATTGAGAAAAAAGAAGAGGGGAAGAAGGCATAAAGCATCAGAATCACCCAACCCCAAAGGGAAAAAGCCAAAAAACAGAAAGTTTGAAAACCTGGGGAGTAGTAAGACTAATAACTTCATAAAAACTTTAACCAACCCAGTGGTAAATCCAAAAGCCCAGGAGAGGAAGGGAGAGGACAGTCAAAATCCACAGACAGCCAACTTGGGCTGCAAAAGTCAATACAGAGAAAAAAGAAAGGCCTCAAAGGAGAAGCTTCAACCAGCAAGTAAAGAATTAAGAATCACATCAATAACTAAAGGCATACAAACTGACCTACCGTCTAATAGCCACAAAAAGGGGTGCAATCAAGTTCCAGAAGCTGTGAATATGTCATCAAATAGAGGGAAACAAATAAAGTGGGCTACAATTTTTCTCCTAAAGAAAACATCTCCAAAAGTGTTAACTCAAGTCAAAGAACCCACTTTAAAAATTGCACCTATTTTATGCAAGCCCCAAAAAAAGATCTTAAAAATGCCTATGAAGCCTTGCTCATTAGAAGTCATCCAAGCAAGACCAGCAGTGGCTGTTACAGAAGTTAATACCGGACTTCCTCCGTCAGTGCCAATTAGTGAGACGGGCCAGAAAGCAGAGACTCACAGACAGGAGGAAATACCAGCCGGATCAAAAGATCATATAGACCCCGATAACAGACAGGTGGAGCAGGTTTTGCGATTCCAAAATTATGGTTTACATAATTTTACAAACATAGGGGGTCATTACGACCCTGTCACTAAGGGATTACCGGTACCGGTAAGAGTACCGGTACCGGTAATCCCTTAGCGCCCAACTCCCATAACGGCCATAATTATTGCAGGAACCTGCAAAGGGACCCTGGTGTTAATTACGGTACTGCAATTTGCGGTACCATAATTACCGCCTTTCCCCATTCCCATTATGCCCTATGGGGCAAAAATGGGAATGGGGAAAGGCCATGGTGAAATGGGGAGGTACCGTCCCGCCAACCTTGGAATGGGGTGGTACTTCCCCATTTCACCATGGCGGACTCGTTACAAAACCGCAGCAACCATGGTGCTAATAGTGCCATGGTTTAGCACCGGTGTTGTAATGAGGGCCATGTAATCAATCCAAAATTCTTGAACAGAGAAGAGATACTGGCAATAATCAAAAATGTTCCAGCTCTATACCTCTTTTCAACCAGAGATATAGAATACACAAAGTTCCCTAATCCGAGTGAGACACATTTGTCCGAAGTGGGGTTGACCTCAAGAGCAGGGGGTAGAGCAATTGTAAGTGCAGCATACCTTTTGAAAAAAGATGGCTTGATGGTGCACGAATCCCTACCAGGGGTAAATGAGGAACGAGACAAAGCACCCACTCCTAAAGAAAAGACAGCTCAGGGAAATGCTGGACGCCTGCAGGGTGGTCAAACTCCCTTTCAAAAAATAGCTTAGATCATGCTGTCCTACTATCTTTAATTCCCAAAATTATAACACAAATTTGTTCGAAGTTAGGCACAGGTCAGACTATACTTTAGCAAAAACCAGATTAAAATAACAAGATGGAAAACAAGGGGTTCCAGTACTTTCAGAAATGCGAAGACTAAATTAGAAGTATTTGGGGGCAATGACCTGATCCTTTTTCAAAAAACATGGTTAATACATGCACCAGAATTAGAAGGCTTCACAATGATGAGTCAAGCAGCAACAAAGATGGGGAATGGTAAAACAAAAGGAGGGTTACTCATGGCCTGTAGATCAGATTTCTTTAAACAAGTCCTAAAAATACCATGTAATCAGGACGGCATTTTAGTTGTAAAAATGGTGTCGCCATCATCTGCCGGGAGGAAAGAACTGCTGGTGATGAACCTATATTGGAATCCCGCATGTACAGAACTCTCGGTCTACCAAGACTCTCTGGGTGAACTCCTCACACTTATTAAAATCATTTATCTGGATTCATATATATTAGTTGCAGGAGATCTGCACTCTCATTGTGTCCCCTACAATCCAGGGTGTCATCTGTATAAAGCAAGAACAATAAGTGCAAATGGCAAAAAATGGTGCTCCTTCTTTAAAGAATGGGACTTAAGGTTCCTGAATGGTAATATAGAGGGAGATGTGCCTCCAGTATATACCTTCTCATGCAGGAACATCCTATCTACTCTGGATTATATTGTTGTATCTCCCAGTTGATTTACTCTGTGTGATCAGCTAGTAGTGGGTGACTCTAATCTAAGCGATCACTGTAAGCTACAGGCCTCATGTTGCTGGAATTCCCAATTAAAAGCAGCAGTATGGCATACTAAACTACAGGTAAACAACCAGAAAAATAGAGTCTCGAAATACAGAAATGGAGGCCATCAGTTGAATGAGGCACTTATACATATTGCCAAAGATTCGGGTCCGGAGTTCTGGGAAGGAAATTGTCACCTGCAGTATTTTCATAACTTTCTTTGGTCTATAGACCAACCTCAAATTACACTTCTTAAAAAATAAATTCCCCTAAACATGTATTTGATGAAGATTCCATGAGGAAAAAGCCAGAAATGAGCCTCTCTGTTGCATAGCAAAGAAAGAAATACTGGATAGCTCGAACCTATGGAAAGAAATGTATTAAAAATGTGTATAAAACGGGTCTAGACAGAGGTGTTCTAAACGCCTACAGCAAGCTGGGGAATTAATGTGAAGAACATTATCAGACAACTCCAACAATTTCTGGTCCCTGATAAATTCTGAAGGTCAAGATCAAGAGGTAATCCAAACAAACTGTATGCCAGAATCTGCATGGATTAACTATTTTTCAGAAAAGTACTCAAAGTCAGCAAGGGCCCCTTGTTCATCTCTCCAGATCTCCAGACTCCTCATGGGCATTTGAAATCACAGAGGAGGCATTTCTCGAGTTAATTAACAATTCATCTTCATCCAAAGCAGCAGGACCGGTTGGACTTACCAATCAGGTTCTAAAAGCTAACCCAGAACCATGGGCGACAATACTGTGTGATCTATTCTGTGAAATTTTGAGAACTAAAATCATCCCTCAGTCCTGGAAGACCGCTCTAATAATACTGATATACAAAAAGGGTGACCGAAAAGACCCCAGCAATTATAGGCCCATTACATTGCTGGATATTAAGAGTAAGATCTTTGCTGGGCTACTATTGAAAGAACTGGAGAAATGGGCTAAAGCGAAAAATATAATACCAAAACAACAGACCGGCTTCAGAAGGGGTCACTCAATAGGCCTCAATGGTATCACTCTGGCAACCATTTGCAATGGGAAAGTAACATCAAAACCACCAAAGACATTTGCAGTCTTCATAGATTTACCAGTGCTTTCGATTTAGTCAATAGAGAGAGACTATGGCTTAAGCTCATCAATAGGGATGCGCCTAGGCCTTTAATAAACATCTTAACAGCACTTCATGAAAATAATACAGCTGTTGTAAGACTGAACTGCGAAGGCCTTATGTCAGATGAAATCCAGGTGAAAAGAGGAGTAAGGCAGGGTTGCATGGTTGCCCCATTTCTCTCCGATTTCTGCCTTTCCGATTTCGGTGAGGAAGTAGGTTCAGCAGCCCTAGCAAGTCCGAAAGCAGGGCAGGAAGCAATCCAAAGGATTTTGTCTGCTCTTGAAATCTACATGAAGAAAAATGATCTAATAGTCAACCCAGATAAATCAAAAATAGTCGTCTTCGGAGGTAGCGGAAAGGTTGACTGATTCCCTTGGAAGATAGATGGCCGAATCATCCCTGTGGTAGATGAAATTGTGTACTTACGATGCACACTATATGTTATACCAAGAAGGGTACAAACACTATCCGATATCACATGTGCAACCAAATACCTAACGGCGCAACTGCAAAGCATTGTTGGTTAATACTGCAAATTCTCACTGATTCCAGCATTGAGGTACTATAAAGCAAAGATCATCTCAACTCTTCTTTATGCAATAGAGGCCAAATCATTGGCCTGGGTATTGGACTGGGATAAAATTGAAGGCTCAATTTGGAAAACAAATCTTAAATCTCCACAAAGGCCTGCCAATGTCTTGCCTTCGTTTTGAGTTGGGCCTAAAATCTTTAAAATCACAAATGGACTGGAAACTGCTTTCTTTATACAGACTTATCATAGATCCCCCTACGAAATTCACTGTATGAAGACCTTAAAAAAACACTTGGACCAGCATCCGTCAGTCCTGCTCAATCTAAAAAACCTGGAAAAAGAGATTCTACCAAATTGCGATAGCGATGAAGATCTATTGGTGTAAAATCCGATGAAGACTAAGAAACAAATGGAAACAGCAGATTGGATTAAGACAATAGGGGAAATGAGAGCATCATCTTCTTCAGCCTCTTTATCCTTTTTTGATAAATTGTTTTTTTTATCAAGATATCTAATTAAATTTCCAGATCGCAAAATAATACAGAATTTTCTCAGAATGTGGCTCAATTTAATTCATATAGGAACTGTCCAAGTCACAAGGGGTCAAGAAAAAAGCGGCAGAACGTTATGAATGGGCTTCAGGGACCTAAAACATTAGACGTTAGGGCATCTTCTGAGACATTGTCAAGGTACATTAAACGCCAGAAAAAAAACATTTGGGCAAATTTATCTCTAATTCAGATCCAGAGACAGGCTTCTCTTCACTGATGTTTTGGAACAAATTGATCACCAAGCAAGAGACTGCACTGACGATAAATGTAATCAGTGTACTTGTAGATATGGAATTAATTTTATCAAAATATTGCTAATACTATATAGATATGTTAATCTGTAATTTCTTTAATTCAGAAAGAATCATATGAATTCATTTATTAATAGTTGTAAGATTCTTTTTTTATTTGCTCAATTTTATTACTTTCCTTTTTTGTGAAAAATCAAATTTTGCTTAAAACACAAATAAAAAAAACAAAATAATGCAGACTTCCCTGTAAAGCTTCCGTTTTGCTAGTTGTATTTCCCTATCAAAATGTTTGTTTTTTATCTCACCTAATTGCGCTAAGGGTTTGCATCTGATCACACCTGTTTGTTGGTTATTTCTTTAATCCACAATTCAATACCTTCTGCATTTAGGTCACGAAGGATGTTGTTCTTACCATCCAAGTCTGTAGCTAGTAACTTACCAGCCCTTATGATATTGCCTATTGACCATTAGATTCTATTTCCACCCACATCAAGCTCCAGGCCCCCAGGTCCTAATTCCATGTGATCCCTTTTTATCCCCTTAATGTACAATTCCAACCTATGGGGATAACTTTAGGAGGTTTGTTTTATATCTAATGTATCTGTGCATTTGAGTAACAGCCCACTCGCACATACATAATCCATAGTGCTTTCCTTTTTCCCCACCTTCCAAGTAGGCTGTCCTGGAATATCATTGCGCAAACGGCCATTCAAGGGGGTCATCTCCCATCCCGCCCAAAATTTAGACCATTTCTCACCTTTGGGATTCTTGGTTTTCACTACCATCTTATTTCTTTTGAGACCTGTCCCACTAGGGCTTTCCTTGAAAATTCCCACATTTTGCATTCATAGCACCACATAAGAGTATCATATCATTATTAGGATCTACCACCCAGGTCATAAGAAGCCTATCCAGGTATTCAAAAAATGATCTCAGTTGTCTCACTCCTTGGCAGGTCATATATGCATATCAACAACAACTGCTTATTTCTGTCTTTGTGGGTCAAACTAGTCTCCACTGCTATAACGCAGCTGGTCTCTTCTTGCAGCGTTATAATTGTGGAGGGGAACTAAGTTGAAACCCCAATCAATAGGACCCCTGAGGGTCTACCCAGTTTGCCCTTTGTTGCCATTGTTTGATAAATGACATACCCATCCATTGAGAAAACATTCCACATCCAATTTTCCTGCAGCATTATTATGTTAAATTTAATCAAAGATGGAAGTGATCCATCTACTGCAGTGATATGTGAGTGTCCCCTAGTGTTCCATGATAGAATACCTAATCAATTTTGAGTGCCCAACATACCCGGAATAATACTTCATAACCACTTCCAGCCCTATGTATTATCAAAACCATGATTGTGAACTTTTGCAGGGGGTACAGGTAGCACATGCTTTCTATTTTTGTCACATTTATTTTACAATTTTCACAAACACTGTCATTAACTTTTATTATTGGCTCACTGTCAAGTTTGTAGCCCAAAAATTCCAATGACTCATATTGGGCTCTAATTTGGGCAGCAATTGGAGGATACTAAAGTAGGAGCTACATATAATTAGAGAGCCCGGATTCCTGTACCCAATATATTTCCGGGTGGTGGAAAGGGGAAGAGTAGTGGTAGTTGTTTTAGCTTATTATTTTAGTGTATTGAGCTATTATTGTGAATTCAGTGGAGGCCGAGGGAGGGTATGTGAAAATAGCATGAGTGTGAGGTGTGAGGAGTTTGGGAGTGTGTGAGAAAGGGGGGGCATGGACAAGGGGTGCTGGCTGTGGTAATGGTGTACTGGTAGTGACGGTTATAATAGCATTGTGTGGGACTTACAACTAGACATTTCTTTTGAATGTACCATTGTTAATATGGGGATAATGACTCTGCTGGAGTATATGTATAGTGTGTTGCCACCATACAAGTAGTAGTAGTAGTTAGGTTTATTCGGATAAAAAACATCCATCAAACACAAACAAAGCATGTCATTAAAAAATATTGTAAACAGATAATACATAGTATGTAAATCACTCGCCAGAACACTTTAAAAAAATCTAAAAAGAAAAGACAATAAACCCACACTTTGCCAAAATCTTAAAATGCAGCATCCTTACCTCGTAAAAACCCCTTTCTTCTATCCTAGCCTTCAAGTAGGACAATAGGGCCCAGGCCATCAGTTCAGTTCCCGCTGTCAATAGGAAGATCATGGACGGCCTATACTGATGCAGATCTGTATGTTTTAAAATCGGACGAATTGTCTGTTTTCTTATCGCCCCATAATCTGGACAAAACAGTATAAATTTACTCAGATTTTCTATCGGATCACCACACACTGGGAAGCTTGGATCATCAGGATAACCCAGCCACAGTATTTCCCATCAGCAGTAGACAATCAAATCTTGCCCTAGTAATGAGCCAGCTATGATGCTTTTTCCTGGTCCCGACAAGATACAGCTGTAAAATTGGGATCCCGCTTATAAGCTTATGAAAACTATGATTGTGTTAGCCGTGCTACAAGGGCACGTTTAGCCGCAATCCACCAGGTCACTGTCTCGTTGAGTGATCTTACGTCTAGTGACGATAACACAGCTGCTGCAGGAAACACAGCAAGGACATTGGACTGAGAGAAGAGCTCCTTTACCAACCTCAGCCAAGGTATTTTGCCCCACTTGTTCCTGTTCAGTGTAGATCTTATATTAAAATGATATAGAGTGGCATTTTTGATTCCCATAAACTCAGCCATAAGATACTTGGGGCAGCTACCCAATCATCCTTCCAAAAAGCCATCCCCAGTTCCCTATGAACCGAGCTGCAGGAAGATGAAACTGGAAGCTTATCCTGCAATCTGCCGGTCTTACAATGACCCCATATGGCCACTCCATATTGGGTAGCTGCCTTGACTTGCGAGGTATACACCTTGAGGGTTGATTGCAAATGCTGGCCCTTGCATTTTGTTGAAAAACCAGATAAGACTCCCAAGTATTGACACATTTCAGAGACTGTTTTTTTACATGTGCACTAACCGACAAAGTCTCAGAAAATCAGACCCCAAAATAATCTTATTCGGCTACTCTGGGAAGGACTTTCCCATTACAAACTATGGGGCACATCTTAATGAGCTTCCTACCTCCACTGCATCCCATCACTGCTGAGTTAACAGAGTTGATCTTGAGTTGCAAGCCAGTCATGAAGGAGGCATAGGCATCAACCAAGGCCTGCAAAGCCCTGGGGGCTCTAGCCATAAGCACTGTATTGTCAGCATATGCTAATACCAGAAGTGACCTATCTCCCAATTTCATTAAGTCCATACCCGTACTCAGCAAGGCCTGCAATAGCCTGTGAATGTACAAAGTAAAGAGTATGGGGACTAGGATGCACCCCTGCCAAACCCCCAACCATATATGGAAACACACTGTACACCTAACCCCAGATTCGAATCAAGCTTTGACTCTATTGTCTGCATGAATCTCCCACAGCACACCCAGAATTTCATCAGGGCAACCCATGGACAAAAGCACAGCCCACAACTTCAAACGGTCGACTTTGTCGAAGGATGTGCTTAAGTCCATAATGGCGGGGTAAACCACCTCACCCCTGCAAAACACCAATAGGTACAATTCAGTACTTGCTCCATGGTACCCAAACCGGGGTGAAAACCAAATTGAATGTCTGTCAGAATCATTTGCTCTGTAAGCCAACTATCTATGTGATCCAACAAATCCTGTCCAAACATTTTAAATGAGGTGTCCAAGAGAGAAATGGGGCTATGGGATGAGGGCATAGTTACATCTCCCTTTTAAAAAAATTGGGAAAATAATCGTCATCCTCCAGGATGGTGGATAATGCCCCGAACTCATGCAGGCTTTAAAAGCCAGTATCAACACGGGTGCCCATAGATCAATTTGATCCAGAAAAAGATCTGCAGGCATAGCATCCAGACCAGGAGCTCAGTTTCGTGACTCGGCCCCAATTGCTTTCACCATCTCCTCCAAGGAAAAACGTAAGGTTACAACCCCAAACACCTTCTCCTTTTGTGCACAACCATCGTCAAACAGTTTCCCGAAATAAGAGACCCAGTCCGCCGCCCCAACATGGGTACCCTGCAAACTCTGTCTTCCCTTGTTGGAGGGCCCACCCTTGAAAAACTCCCAAAAACCCTTGGCATCATTCAGCCTAATCACCTCCAGAAATTCTTCCCAGGCCTTGTTTTCAAGCACCATTTTCCTTTGCTCAATCGCCCTGCTATAATCAGAATGGGCTTGAACAATGCTGCGTCTATCCACCGTAAGGTGTTTTAAGGCATCTAAAAGTGCTCATTTTGCTGTCCTACAAGCCTGATCAAAGCAGCCCTTCTTCCCACCACTCCCCTGTTGTTTAGGGACCATCATAAAACCATCAATGAGGGTCTCCAAGATAGCCATAAAGAAGCCCACCACTCTAGTTCCCCAAGATTCCCATTAGTTCTCTTTTCTGGGTGGCCAGTATGTTCAGGTGCAGGTCAGAGCCTTGAATTGTCACCTATTTAATTCTTCTGAGACACTGAGGGTGATTACGAGTTTGTAGGCAGCCATGGTGCTAATAGCACCATGGCTGCCTCCAAACTCGTGTCCGGGTTCTCTGAATGGGGACTTTACCGGATCATTCCAACCTTGGAGGACCCGGTAAATCCTCATTCAAAAAACCCTTCCCCATTCCCATTCTAGCCCCCATAGGGCTAAATGGGAATGGGGAGGGAGCTAATAACGGGCACGTAAATTACAGGCCCGTTATTAGCTCCCTGGTCCCTTAGCGGCTCCCGCTAAGGACGGCTGGTTTTACCAGCTGGCCTTAGTGGGACATGCTAAGGGACCTCGGAATGCGGCGTTAAGGGGTTAATGGCACCGGCATCCTTACTGGTGCCGTTAACCCCTTACCGCTGCACTCGTAAGGACCCCCACTGTGTCACTATCCACTTGGCAGAGTGTGCTAAAAATTGGCCCACCCCCTCAACCAGACCTCTGATATTTAAAACCAAGGGGTAATGGTCATTGTTCCCCACTCTGGGTACCTCAAAACTCACAATAAGTTTCCATAAGTCCAATGATAGACAAAAATAATCAATGGCAGAAGAACCCAAATGGTTGTTAAATGTACATTTCCCAGGGATATCAGGGATAATACTCCCATTCAGTGCTCTCATACCCCACTTGATCAGCCAAACACTCAATTGGAGTATGAGGATCCAAGACCTGTAAAATGTCATCCTCCAAAGGGTCTTAGAGATCTTTTGCCAGGCCACATCCCATTTTGACATTAAAACCCACCGCACCCACCCCACCCCCCAGCCACCCCAGAGATTAGTCTCAGCCGAGAACTCCCTACAATGGCCCTACGCTTGTCAAAAAATCTCTTATTTTCAGCCATTTGTCTCCCTCTAGCTTATTGGGGCTATTGTAGAAGTTTAGAACATCAAACCTCTCACTGCCAGGTCCAACTTGGTTTTGACAACCTGAACCCTACATGGTAGGGTTGCCTTGACCATTATGACCAGGACTCCATAGCTCCTCCCCCTCCTATTCTTTTTGCAGGAATGTCATAGGAGGCATAACCATCCAAAAGAGGACTCTTAATGTCCCAGGTTTACTGCAATAGGATGATCTCATGGCACTGCAGACATTCCAAGTTCTCATCCTGCTGCAGATTTCCCCTAGAGCCTGCAATATTCCAGGAAATAACCTTAACATCTGGAGCAGCCACCATTCACTCACACCCTCTACCAGGCAGGCTCACTATGATCCCGTCTGGGGGTCGCGCTGACTGACCTCCTGTCAGTCCTGCTCGTTCATTGACAACAGAGGCACAAATCTGTTCTGAGACACCAAGCTCCTAGAGAGGTTCATCCCAACCCACTCCATGGGGATTACTCCTACCCACTGTAGCCCATGTGGGTGCCTTTGTGACATACGGGGAAATTAAGGCCGCCCCACCTTCCATTCTCGGGCTCCTAGTGATTACCTTTCCCTGCGACCCTCTTGTTGGTCTGCCGCCAGCCTTATTTGAGGATAGAATTAATCCAAACCCATCAGCCTACTATCAAGTTTCAAGCCATTGGTCCTTAGACCTCTTGTTAAATTCAAATTCACCATATGCCTAACTAATATAGGGTTGGAGAATGATACCACAATACAGTCAATCTCGACAGATTTCCTAGTGGGACCCACCCATCCCACTCTTTTGGCCTTTATAATTGAATTAGGGTCTATACTAGGACCCATCAAGTAAGAATTAATCCAATGGGAGGCCTTGAACATCAAAGATGTGATTGTTTCATGGGCACCCCGTGGTAAACCCTGGACACCCATTATCACCCCCACTAAGAGAGCCGCCACCGGGGGGAGACTTAATACTACACTCTCCCCACAGGCATATCCTATTACCACATCCTTCGTCAAGGCTGCCTGTGGGGGCTTTATCCTACCTAATGGCAACATCCCAGGGCCAATGCAACTTGTTGATGCCCTATTGACTTCAGGCAGTGGAGAAGTACCTCCTACAACAACACCCTCTGTGAGCCCCTGCCCCTCATTGCTCGTCTCTCTTGATGGAACATGCAGCATGTCAGGCCTTCATCTCTCGCAATTCTGACTGATTTCCTCCACTTTCTGTTTCAAATCTCTAATTGAGTCATATATTATCCCCAGAGTATTCATAACCCCACTTTTGAACAATTGGAGGAGGACATAGGTGGCCTCAATTTTTGCCAGCCAATTTACTTCTGAGGGTCGATCACTGGGTAAGATCCACAATTTTGGTGCCAGGAGTTGGTAGAGGGGTTTCCATTTGTTATCTAGTAAAGACTCCAACCAGATCTTGCCGTCCTCCATTGTGGTCGAGACTAACAAAAGATTCCCTAAAGGTGGGATAAACCCCTGGTCATCCAGCTCCTACACCCTGCCCCCAAAGAAAACCAATGGGGTTGTGTTCTCCCCTTTGTTACCCAACGTGCTAGCGCCCTTACTTGGGGAATTATCCCCCAAGTCGCATATGTGCAAATTTCGGCCTAACCATCCCTTGAGCCCCCACTTCCCCCTTTGTGCCATCCGTGCCAATCTCCTTAATACATTAAAAGAGGCACTAGGAGCCAATAACCTCTCTCCCATCCCACCACCATCTAAAACATCTACGGCCCCTTTGGAGGATGCAGCTTCCCATATGGCTTTTACTGTCACTTGTATCCTATCTGACAGATTCCCTGCCATTGTTTTTAAATAGGAATCCAAAGAAAGTTAACTAGCAACTCGCCTTTGCTTGGCAGCCCTGGTGACAGATTTGGGGATAAACTTCGGGACTCTTGATTGCTTTGGCTTTTCGGCGCTGGTAGCCATTTTTCCCAAGGCTCCCTCATCCCTTAGTTTTGTTTTGCCATTTTTAGATTCTATGACAGGGTGGTCTTGCAAGGACTGCTGTGAGGGGTAACCAAAAACTAAGAACAAAACAGAAATATTCTAAGTAAAACATACGCAGTTGTGGACAATAGAAGAGTGTCTCTGGGCTCAATAAATTCTGGTATAAAAATAAGCATGTTAAGTGAACACAGGTGGGGCAATAGTCCTGGTAATGACAACCTCGTTAAATATGGTTCAATGTCATATAAGTAGCATTTACCTAAAGAAAAAGGTAAATCACGATGAGACCAAAGGGGTTATTATAGAGTGAGAAAAATTGCAGGCTGAATCCCCATGTAATGAATACATAATTTTACAAGTAATTGGTAATACTGTGCTGAGTAAATACCTAGCAATCCAATATAAATAAGGTAGAAACATTGTGTACCTGGTGCAGCACTAAGTCCCGCTTTTGGTTTCAGCAAATGATCCCAATGTAAGAATAACATCAGCCAGCCCCATGTCTTGTGGCAAGCTAGCAAACCTCATATAATATCGTATAGTCCTTACAGTTGCCACCCTGCTAGATAAATAGTAAACTTTATAGGAGAGCAATACAAAATCATTCCCAAAAGCAGGAAAACAAATGTGCAGGTCTGCGACACTAAAATCTTTCCCTCACCTTTTCCTGGTATGCTGAGCCAGTGCATTAACAATACAACCTCATCACCCCTTCACGTGGAAGTCTTGTTTGTTCACCCAATGGTTGAATTAAGTTAATACAATAGCAAAGAACAGATTAAGAGATTATGCAAGGTGGGAAGCACCGGAAATCAATGTGCATAAACAATCAAGATCCACATGGGTACAAGGGTAAGATTAACTGCTGGTGTTAAAATGCAGTGTAGCAAACTCCTTCTCATGGCCCCCATGATAAAGTGCTGCTCAATTTTCAGTGGGGAAGTCTCTGCTCTACACATAAACAGTTAGAGCTATTTTAATGGTGCAGGCTCCGATCATGCAGCCAAGTTTTTTACTTATGGATCTGTCAATTTCACAGCCAAAACCTCCGTCTCATCCTTAGCTCTCTCCCGGCTCTCTCCCCATGTTTCCATGTTACTAAGAGATTCCATGGATATAGAGACTAAAGGAGTAATTCAGTAAAAATCAGTTGATGTAGAAGGTGTACTCAGAGAGGTTTCTCAGTCATCGGATAAACACAAGTCTTTGTGGGGATGGTATCTTTTAGTGTAGGGAAACATGGCAATACCGCAACATGGTGCCGTACTTCCTTCTATTCTGATTTGTTACGTGTCAAGTGGGAACCGCCCTCATCCAGCAGTGCGCTGCTTGGGTGATGGGAAGGGATTCCTGCAGCAAAGTGAAACATGGCAATTACACAGGGCAGCACAGTGCTCCCTTTGACATGGTCCTTGTGCCGGTTAGGGACGTGTGCAGTGGAAACAGACCACTTCGAGCCCCGCTCTGCTCTAGTCAATCTGTCAATGTGTAAAATATAATGGTAATACAGTGAGTTAATTCAGTTTTATGCTCTTTATGTGGGTTGTAGTATAAAGAGCCATAAAAGTATGGGGCGAACACAAAGATTTCATCTGGATCTCTGTTAAATGTGTATGTACCTGCAAACTGAGCCTATTCAGCTATGTACCTGGTATGTTGACACATACAATGAGTGAATTCAGCGATGTGTTAGGTATGAAATGAGCAGTTAAATTAGATGCACAGTTGATGTTATGGTTAACACAATGATCAAACGGGTATGTGTCCCACATGCAGGTGGAAATCTAATTAGCTGTACAGATGTAGTGGAAGCCATTCAGTATAGAGAGTTGCTACCCATGCAGTCAAACACAGTGAGCCTATCAAGTCTGTTTCTTTGCTGGAAATTCAGGCACAACAAAGATGTAGGGCCTCATTACACGGTAGGCGTTAGGGATTTAACGTTACCGGTAATGGAATACCGGTAACGTTAAAACCCCATGCGAATTACAACCCGGCTCACCGCTATTAGCAAGTGCGGTGCCACTAATAGCGGGCAGTGCGCGTGCGCGCGACCCTCCATCCCGTAAATAACGACATGCCGCTTATAGCACAGCATCACAAGGCAAGTGGACATGCTAATAGCGGCATGGTAAAGCCCCCAAAACCCCTTACCGCCATGGCGCTAATACCGCCATCGCGAACCACCCGTTAAGAGAACTGAGCAGTGTTCCCACCTGCCACAGGTGGACACAATCAGCACAGGTGGAGGCAATGGAGACTCTGGCCGCTCAAAAGGAGCACACCACACCCCTTCCCACACCCCTTCCCACACCAAGATGGTACCAATACTTGGCAGCATTACATGGGCTGGAGGACATGATTGCAGCACAGCAGCAACAACAACAGACAGCACAGAGGAGACGCAGGAGGAGGAGGAGGAGGAGGGCAAGACAGGCACAGCAAGCACCACCACGGCACCTAATCATACCACAGAGGCACCCACCAATCCCCAGGATCAGTGCCAGTCCATTTAACCTAACCCCAGAGCAGATACACACCCTGTACCGTCTGGACCGGGATACCATCACCAGCATCGTGGACATGATACACAATGACATTGTGAGCCTCATAGACATCCAAACTGCCATCCCCCCTCTACTCAAGATGGTGACTGTGCTCCACTTCCTGGCCACAGGCACCTACCAGCATACAGTGGGGCAGATTCATGGCATCTCACAACCAGTATTCTCATGCACGCTGAACCAGGTACTTGATGCCCTCCTGAAGCATGCACCTGAACACATATTCATGCCGCGGACTGCCCAGGAGATTGCAAACACCAAAGTTGGCTTCTATTCACTTGCAGGCATCCCAAGTTTCATCGGGGCCATCGACAGTACCCATGTGGAATTGGTTGTACCACATCACAATGAAGTAGTCTACCGAAACAGGAAGCAATTCCACTCCATCAATGTCCAAATGGTATGTGACACCAACAAGATAATCACACATTGTTGTGCCCGATTTCCCCGATCAACCCATGATTCCATGGTCCTGCGGAACTCATCTATCCCATTCTACATGGAGCGACAAGCCGGACAACTTTCGTGGCTACTTGGTGAGTAGCAGGGCAAGCACATGGCAGTGTGATTGTGGGGGGGCGAGAGATACATACTCCAACTGGGTGTGATTGGGGGGGAGATATACATACTCGAAATGGGTGTAGCTTGTCGTTCGTTGGACGAATGCACATACAGATATACGCCAATGTCCATCTGGGAAGGCCTCAACGTACTTGAGATGAACGGACATGCACGTATAAGCTACACAACATAGATGACAATCCAGGTCTAGAAACCTTAAACATCCATCCATATCCACATTGCACAACATTCCATGCCACAAAATACACAAATGTCATGCATGCCGTCAAGATAGTCATACAGAATTAGTCCAGCACAACATCAATAATGCAATGTGCCCTTGAAAGCATGCAAAGGGATCACCCCTAGCCATAGCATTGCACCACGCACCTATAGCACCACTGAAGTGATGCCTCTCAGCATGGGAACATCAATGTTGGAATGGCATAACACCAGCAGTGTGGTACCAAATATGCCTGGGCCCAGGGACACCTAAAACCTGGCCTCACCAAGGACATGTCAATTACTGTTGGAGGCATTAATGGGGCATGTCTAATTGCAGGGTCGAGCTCACATTTGCACATTGCAGTCACACAGACCATCTGCATGTATGCTGTTAATTGTGTACTTCAATCATAATGAAAAGTCAATTTGTGTGATATGAACAGGCCGCTCTTGAGGTGAACAGTAACAGGCCCCCATTCATCCCCCCATACAGGTGATGCCGGCTATCCCCTGAAGAGGTGGCTCCTCACCCCTGTACGGAACCCACAGAACAGGCACGAAGAGGAATACAATTGTGCACATACCCGTACCCGCATTGTGATCGAGCAGACTTTTGGCCTTTTGAAGACACGGTTTAGGTGCATAGGCAGGTCTGGTGGCGCTCTCCTGTATGGCCATGAGAAGGTGGCCAAGATCACCATGGCATGTGTCATGCTGCACAATATGTGTATCAGACAGAATGTGCCACTGCCCCCTGACATTGAAATAGAAGCACCAGATGAGGAAGATGATGGTGATGAGGACGGAGGTGAAGGGGATGCAGGTCATGCAAGAGGGGATGGCCAGGAGGGACGTTCTGTGAGACAGCATCTGGTCAACCAAATATTCTGAGTAACATGGTTTCGTACTGTCACATGGATATGTGTAGTAATGCACTGGTGTCTGTTTGGAAGCACACAATGGACCATGGCGTCAATAAAGTACACATACACAATGAAGATGTCCAAGCCTGTGTTTTGTTCAAACAATAGTGAATAAGGAACGTAAAGAAGAAAATGTGCATGTCCCCACCACCCTTCCCCCCACCCCCCACAACAGTCCCATAACACCCTTCCCCCCACACCCCACACAGTCCCATAACACCCTTCCCTGCACCCCCACAACAGTCCCATAGAACCCTTCCCCCCACCCCCCACAACAGTCCCATAACACCTTTCCCCCCACCCCCCACAACAGTCCCATAACACCCTTCCCCCCACCCCCACAACAGTTCCACATGTGTCTGCCACAATGTTTCCCTCCAGCCATGCACGCGGAGGCTTCACCATGTACTCCCTATTGGCCATTGCCAACACCAGCATTGGGAGGCTGCGTAGACGTGCGCCTGGTGGTGCATGAGGAGTGGCGGAGGGGGCTTGTCTGACTCAAACTGGCGGATGAGGAAGTGGCAGACTGTCCTGGTGGTGGTGGTGGGAATTGGCAGTCCAATGCATCCGCTATCCGTGTGAGGACCTCCCTGACTTGGATAATCTCCCCACACAGCCTGTCTGTACATGCCTCCATCCCCTCCCTGTAGTGCCTTGCTGTCTCCGTAATCTCTGCCCTGAGACGGACAGCCTCCTCCACATGCTGCCCAACAAGCACAGTTATTTCCTGTTGCAGCTGGCTGATGCTGGCCAGGTCAAGGGCAGTGTTGGGTTCTGGTGGTGTGGCTGCTGTGGCCTGTGATGGTACCAGGTCAACAGATGAAGCCGCCGGGGGGCTACTAAAAGCTCCCATGTTCTCATCGCCAGTGACATTAGACCCAGGTGTCTGCTGTGGTGATGGCTCAGGGGTTCCAGGGGGGGTTGGGGTGTGCATCTCAATGTGGAAGTCGGTGGAGTCCTCCACATTTGATAGTGGGGCAGTGGCTGCCGCCTCTCCTGCGGAACTAGCTGGAGCTGAGGGTGGGCCCTCTGTGGCTGGGATCAGTGGTGGTGGGTTAACCTCCAGAGGTGGGGCAGTTGTTGGTGGTGTGGCAACTTGTGTCTTGGAAGTGGCGCTCCACCGATGTTTCACACTATGCATCTGGACCCTTCTGCCTTTGCCCCTTGATGTTGTGGGGGGTGTCCTCTTTGTCCAAAGCCCTTGTTTTGTTATGTGCAGGGGGTGCCTGTGATGCATTGCCAGCATCCTCACTGTCTGTATGTGAGCCTGTCGTCCCAAGAAGGGGGATGTCATTGGTTACAGTTCTATGTACTTAATGCAGTATACATCAATAATGCAGTTGTGGGCATTTTGACTACATTGTAAAGGATGCAGGTGATGTGTCAGTTCAGTGGCTCATCCATGCATGGTTGTGTGTGGCACTTGTCTCTGGTGATGTGTGCATGGGTGTGTGTTTGGGTCTGACACTGACATGGCCAGGGTGTGATGAATGTGTGGATGTTTGGCCATCCATGAGGTGATTCTGTGCTCACATTTGGGGGGAACAGTAGATTCACATTGCATGCTTTCATGTGTACACTCCATCTGAAGTGGTTGCCACGCCATGCTCCATAGTCCTGACTCCCTCTATGCATTCCACTCCAATGAGGTTGGCGCAGGTCTCCTCACATTCTTTTAGTTTTATGGGCGACCCAGATCCACCTGCTGTGGCAATGTTGTGGTTTTCGGCAAGGATGCTTCGCACCCGGAGTCTCAGGTCATCCCACCTCTTTCGGCACTCACGTACATTGCGGCTGGTGGTGCCCACAGCACTGACTTTCAATGCGACTTCAACCCAGATTGCCTTCTTTTTCATGAGTGTCTCCCGCCGCATGTCGCTGGCAAAGACCACGACGGCATTGTCAGCTAGGGTCTGGGTCAGCATTAATAGCTCCTCTGAGGTACATTTTTCTTTCCGCTGCCGGTCGGTGTTTTTCTTTTAATGCCTTGGGCATGTTGAGGGTGTCCCAGATGATTTCCAAATGCAAGCTACTCCAAACAGGTCCAGGGGGCAGAGGATGGCAATGGATTGTGTTTTTAAAGAGGGCCGTCGTGCTCTTTCCCGTTCCTGTGCGATGAAGCTATTTCCGGTTCCGCAATTTAACGGTCACTGCTAATAGCGGTGACCGCTATTTGCATGCAGCGTGAGGGCGGAGGTGCTATCTGCACTTTCGTCGAAGGCGGTAAGAGACTTTTTGGGGACTTTAGCGGCATGGCGGTAGGGTCATTGGTACATGGCGCCGGCATGGCGCAATGCTTGTGTCCGCGTACTCGTAATGGTACGCTATTAGCGCCCTCTTGCGAGGGCGGACACGTTAAGAGCGCCATGCCGGTAATTTGAGATTTTTAGCGCACAACGTGTAATGAGGCCCTTAGTCTAGCTATGTGCTATGGAGTCAATGGAATAATGAGCTATACAGATATAATAAAGGCTAAATGCAGAAATATAGTATAGCTACTTGCTAGTGCAATGTAACACAGCATGTTAATCAAGTTTTTTGCTTGAATTGCAGACAAAAAAGAGATGATCTAGCTATGCTGTATACAGTCAGCATTATCATAAGCTATACACATTAAAAGTATTGTGTAGGCAAACAAAATGATTCAATATGCATTAGTGCTAGTTATTTGGGCATATGTATCATGAGTTAGACATTTGTTGTGGTGCATATATATATATATATATATATATATATATATATATATATATATATATATATATATATATATATATATATATATATATATATATATATATATATATATATATATATATAAGCTATTGAGCCCAAATGGCTATGTGCTAGGTATGCAGGAAAAACAGTGATTCAATCTAGAATACCTATATGGGTTGCAGTGCAATTAACCATACAATATTGGAGCTAACATAATGATTCACTATAGATGTGTGCTCTGGTGTTCAAGCATATATATCAAGATCCATACCGTTTTAATGGTACAGATGCACACAGACAGTAGAGTCAAACCATGTATGTGCTAGAAAAAAAGTTATGTGCTAGAAATGTAGGGTTAAGGCACAGATTCACCTTACTAAGTTGAGTTTTCTCTGTTCGAACAGTGGTGGCACAAGGGGCAGGGATACAGCGCCAGGTGTGCAGTCTAACAGCAGGCACCCTTTGTAACTGTCCATGGACTGGCTACCTGTGCAGTGACTGCCCAACGAGCAGAGTTTGAGAGAAGTGGAGTGGGAGGCCAAAAGAGAAAGCCAAAAACAAGCAAATGACTACGCCAGAAAAGGTGCTTTAGAGGAGAGGTCCTGAAAAAATTGACAGAAACAAACCATCAAAAAACGCAATATCACTCCAACAGGGAACCAAACAGTGCCAAACTCCAAAATAGGTATCAACTGTACAGAATGGGGACAGATTAGGATGGGAGGACAGACAATATCAGAAATAAAAGTTTGAGCACAAAGGTGAGGGTCATGTGGGGGCATCAGCAAATCATCATTGATTGGGAGGGGAACAGAGAAAGACAGACACAAACAAAGGACTGGCCAGAGGAGAATGCTTTGGTGGAGAAGTCAAGAGAAAAAGAACATAATGAAAAATAGCAGACAAAAAAAAAACAAATATCACTCCAACTGGGTGCCAAACAGAGAAAAGCTCCATGCCAGGAGTTTACTGCGCAGGATAGACCCAAATTGAGATCGGACGGAAGGCATTAGCAGAAACAAAAGGCTCAACCATGAGGATTATGCAATTTACCCAGGCAATCACCGTAGGAGGTAGGGGAATGAGGAAAGTCAGAAAAAACAAAGGACTATGCCAGAGGAGGTTGCTGTGGAGAAGTCCAGAGAAAAGTACAATAGCACAAAAACACACAACTAGCCCTCCAAAAGGGTACCAGCCCAGCCACAGGAAACCTAAATTATAAGTGTTTAATGTACATGATAAGGCTAGATTGAGGAGGGAGGGCAGGAGATATCAGAAAGAAAAGTCTGAGCACAAAAGTGAGGGTCATGTGACTGTCTCAGCCAATTGCCATAGGTTGGGAGGGGAAAGGCAAAGCCAAAAACAAACATAGGACTGGACAGAGGAGAATGATCTGGTGGAGAATAGCAGAGAAAAATAACAGTCAGAAAAACAGCAGAAGAAAGCACAAACAATACTCCAACGGGGCATCAAACAGAGAAAAACTCAATTTTAGATGGACAGGATGGAACCAAACTGAAGTGAGGGCATGCAATAGCAGAAAGAAATGGCCGATCACAAAAGTGGGGTCCATGTGACTGCTCAGCCCAGTGCAATGGGCTAGCTATACTAGAGATATTACTGGATAATGACTTAATGCATGTATCAGCTTCCAGTTACCCTCTTTCCCCGTATCCACGCACCTTTTCAGTGTACAAATCGAGCAGGATTCTCAAAACTCATCTCATCACATGTGTTGGGAAGGGGGGAATGGTTGTTTCAGGCCACCCAGCGCTTTCGGATGAGGCAAAGGCCAGGGAGTGCACAGTAGGGGCTCAGGGAGGTTACACGAGGGAGGGGGTTTCGCTAGGGGCCATAATGCAGGCCAGCTGGTGTATGTTTTTGCTCTGATATACATGGGGAATTAAACGCCTACTTAGATAGTAGAAGCCATATTGGAATCAAGGCCTAATTTTGCACTGAAGATAGGGCTGCATGCCTGAGCCATACAAACAGTAATAAAGTATATGCATGCTGGAACAGGTTGTAACTTGGGCACTGGTGAGAAAGACCAGATCAGCAGAGATTCATAGACCCTTCATTGTCTCAGGTTGCCAACATTTCCTATGCCAGGAGGATTGCGCCCTGCAAGGCCAAAGGGGGTTTGAGAGCTCTATGTAAAAAGTGATCCCATGAGAAGGAGGGCACAAGTCTCTAACCTACTCTGTCCCAGCTCTAAATGAGGTCCCCAGCATTCCAAGGTACCAATCAGGCCCAGACCACTAACAATAAAACTGTTAGACTCCCCAACCAATCAGGAAAGATCAGAAAGCAGGTATCAGTTGCCTTCAGCATAGGCCACGTGATATGTGCTGCAAGTATTAAAATCAATATAGCTAAAAAACGAGAGTGGTGAGCTCTGGTTGAGTGCTGACAAGCCCGGAATCGAGCTGTAATTTGTTACCAGCAATGGCCTCGAAGAATCCGCTGAGCCATGTCTGCAGTACCAGGTGTACATCCATTTAGAGATACAGCGTGTATTGTTTTTCTTCACAAATTTGCCAATCAGTTGTAGCTTCAAGCCCAATGATGCGAAAGGAGGAACCCACTTGGTAGAAAATGGACAGAAGGGGCTTAGGCCAATGGCCTGTTATCCCTTATGGAGCAGGTAGCCTATGTATAGGGTCTTGTCCAACCAGCTATGCAGGTTTGTACATTATGCAATTTAAGTCACTGCTGATGCTGTGTGCTTTCGTAAGGTTTTGCTTGTACTGGCAGCAGATTGCTTTGCTGGTACATTTCTATTATTGTGGAAATAAAGCTTTGTTCTCCTTGCAAGCGGTGTGCTGGGGCTTTTTCCCTTGCGGGTTGTATTTTTTCTGGTGTGATCGTTGAGAGGGTTCTCTACATTTGCGCCAAAAAACGAGTAGCCCAATTCACAAAATGCATCTGAATGAGCACATCTAACATCCTCTTTTTACCCCCCTTTCCGTATTTGCACAAATAATGGGGCAATTCTGCATCCCACATTCACAAATGTCACACTCCCGACACTAATGTAAGCAGTAATGGTGAAACCAAATAATGCATCTTTATGTCACGCCCTATGATCATCAGTCACGGGGAGGTGAATTCCATTGCAGTGGTAGATGAAATTGAGACCCATGTGTATTAGCACAACCTTATACTCGTACGGGTGACTGGCTGGGCATTGGGAAAGATAGTAGGAAAGGTGCCCATGGACTCACAGCTAGAGGGATGACTTGAAGAAGCCGCTTTCATTGCCTATTGTTTTAAGGCAGACACTGCGACCATTTACAACCCTGGACGGTTCACCACACTTAACAGGGTTTAAAAAAGAGTTTATAAAATTGATAAAGGATTTAAAAAGCTAATCTGAAGTAAATAAACTAATCCGGAATCTAACAAATAGACCACATGTTGATCATTGCAGCACATGGTTGTGAACGTGTACCTTACAATGCTCTATATGCATCATTCAAAAGCAGAATACAAGCCATAATGCTTCACCTTTCCCAACATATTTGCCGGTTTAATTTGCATTATGCATAACACTTCCAGCTACGATTAGGATTGGAACCCTACTTTTTCCCAACCATGGAGCCAAGAAAGTAAAATGTGCATTTGACAGGGTAGAGTCTTATTGAAAAGGCAACACGCTACCATTACATTCTACCAACTGAATGGTCTGAATACATTAGAAGCCATTCATTAAAAACTCTTGGGAGTGCTACATTTTACAAAACAGGTACTCCCTAAAGATTTCTTGAACATGATAAATGGTAAGTTCTGATAAAGGGCAATCTTGTCTTTGATGGTTTGGTTTCTAAAGAAACTGGTTAGCTTTTTGTGATTTCGGAAAAGCTCACAAGCAGATGAAGCACAGGAAAATGCACAGCAGGACTGGAACTCATTAGAATACACATTATGCAATTGCACCTAAGTAGGAACATATGACAAAATCATATGTGTTTCCATGCTAGCCAAAATGCAGTCAGTGTTACCTGGTGTTAATCTCTCACTTTGCACGGACAACCACCAGCACTGTAATCAGTCACTAGAGCTATACCAAATCAGCAACACTTTCTGAAGCAACAGTTTGGACTGTCTATGTCATGGCTACTGAAGAGACGGATGCCATTCCCTTCTCCTGTGTTCATCCCTTATTGTACATTATGTTGTGGTATATGCTACTGCAAAGATGTTGTACGCAGCTGTGTCCTTCTGCATATAAAGATGATGGTGGTGGGGATGTTGGAGTGTCTGCTACATGCTGAAGTTTGGCACTTTAAATCTGACAGGATCTCTTTGACAGACTGTGTAAAAAGGTGAATAAATAGCTGTGTCTTCTCTGTTTCTCTAATTATATTCCATCTTAGTATCACTGTTTTCCAAACCATGTGTTCTTTCCTAGACTCAGGTGGGTCACATTTAACTTGGTCAACATCTTAATCATAATCATTAATATCATCATTTTACCATCATCATCCCCAGATTCATCATCAGTGGATATGGGTGATTTTACAGTCAGAGACCAAAAACATCCATATAAACCCTCTTGTCACTGTTTGTTTTTTCTCCAGGAAGTTAATAGATACAATCCGAAATCCTCACCTTCTTCACCAGAGACAGTGGAGTGAGCACCGTCTGCATTCCTCCTTAGAGAGAAGAAGATGGCATGTGTGTTACTCACTCAATTACAGACACATAATACAACTTCCTTCCTCTGAAGAATAAGATGTTTTGTTCACAATTACGAATTCGTTTGTGTCTGACCACAACAAAATAAACTGCATTAGAGCCACTTCAAATGCTCTACTGCCATCAAACTATAGAAATAACTTGTTTTCTTGCCAGCTATTTTTTTGTCTCTATATACAAAAAGATGATACACGCACAGACATTGAATGCACTCTCTTGCCACCAAAGAGTTCTACGATTTTTCTTTCATAACTAGCAAAAAGGATAGCACCCTAAATTACAGCCACACAATATAATTCCTGCTTTCATCACTGCGAAATTAGTATTTCAGTTCCTCACACAGCTATGTTGCAGTCAGTTACAGACACTGAAAGAAAAATTCTGCCTCCAAAGTTAAGTACTTTGCAAACAACAATAATTTTGACTTGCCACAGAAAGATGACACATTGGGCCTCATTACGATTTTGGCGGTAGCCACGCTGCCATTGGCGGCATGGCTGCCGCCAAAATCGGGTCCGGGTTCCCAGAATGGGGAATTACCGGGCCATTCCGAGTTCGGAGGGCCCGGTAATTCCTCCCTCCCGGAACCCGGGCCATACCTTCCCCCTTCCCATTTCAGCCCCCATAGGGCTGAATGGGAATGGGGGAGGGAGCGAACAATGGGCCGATTACGAGCGGCCCGTTGTTTGCTCCCTCCTCCCCTCGTGGGAACCGCTCTGCACATCTGGTAAAACCAGACGTGCAGAGCGGGTCCCGCGAGGGGACCTCGTAATGAGGCGGTACGGGGTTAATGGTGCCGGCACCTTTACCGGCGCCGTTAACCCCTTACCACCTCACTTATAATGAGGCCCATTGAGTTAAAAAAAATTAATTCAATGTCATTATGCCTCCAGAAATGCCTAAAACCAAAACAATCTGGCACATTCAGTTACAGCCACTGAATACAATCTGCTTTCTGCCTCCAAGCAATTCTGGGATGGCCTTCTGCTAACTTTGACAAGACATGTCATGTTCGTTTATATTATGCTAGGTGGTCACTGGCATATAATAGTCACCTATTTCATTTTTCTACTGCTTACTCAATTAAGCCATATTTCAGTTTTATTTCACTTCCTCAATGGTGCAGCCTATGGATCTTGTATCAATAATCTATGTGATAACTGCGTCACCCGTAATTGGCAAACGAATATGTCGACGCCAATTACAGCACAGCGATTAGATAGATTGCTTTACCCGCATCCCCAGCCCACATTCCCCTACCCGACCCTCCACCCTTCCCCACTTATCTTTACGTCAGCACACTTCTGTGTGCGGCACCGACTCCCCGCTATCCCTGCGATATCAGTTCCTCCCACTTACGTGGGTCGGAACTGAGGCCATATGGTGCTTTTTTTTGTTTTGTTTTTTTTTACTTTCTTGTCCCCAGCTTACTACAATGGTAAGCGGAGGATACTCCTGCAACCCTCCTGACTTCCATTACTGCGCCCAAGGAGAGCGGGGGACACCCCTGCAGCCCCCGCTCTGCTTGGGCACAGCGATGGAGGTTGGGATTTTTGGAATTTTAGTAATGTCATCACAATCGTGGCAACGTTATGGTACGATTCCTGTATCAAAGCACTTTGACAGTTATCTTTGAGATCAAGGATGTATGGAGACGGCATGCACGTTTTCAAACTGATTGCTAAATCCCATAGCACATAGTCAGATTATATTTGCAGAGTGAAGCGCTACATGTTGTGAAATTGAGTCCTACATTCCATAGCATACTGAGAGGAGATTAGCATCAACAAACACTGCAGTGTGCATTACATGTTGTCACTTTTTGTTTTTATGAATACTCTCCCATTGTGAAGTAGCTACCCTTTGTGATATGTTAACCATGGGGGTTGCTATTTTCTTTGGTTATGTCGAGGCATATGATAGTACACTTTGGGGCTTAAGTTGTTCAGAGCCTTTTATGTTGAGTGGTAGTAGATATAGGGCCTCATTACGACCCAGGCGGTAAGTTACTGCCTGGGTCGTACCTTTACCACCATGGCGTAAACTTTGTTTAAGCCATGGTGGTTGGCGGACTTACCGCCCCATTCCGAGGTTGGCGGGGCGGTAAGTCCCCAATCCCCATTTACCCTTCCCCATTCCCATTTTTGCCCCATAGGGCATAATGGGAGTGGGGAAGGCGTTAATTACGCCACCGTAAATTACGGTGGCGTAATTAACAACAAGGTCCCTTAGCGCCATGGATTTTAACACCTGCTAAAAGCAGGTGTTAAATCCTCCATGGCGCTAAGAGACCTCAGAATCAGGCGGTAAGGGTCGGCGCTGTTTACGCCGCCGTAAACCCCTTACCGCCTGGGTCCTAATGAGGCCCATAGTGATGTTAGCAAACAACCATTTGATGTCATTGCGCCACAGCAGACCATACTGCGGTCACAAAAAGGTAACATGAAGAATCCTCATTATCATTACAGACAACTAAAAGCAATGACAACATTTAAAGTCTGCTTTTAAAGCATGAGGGAGAGTGGAAATTATGCATGTTTTAATAATAGTAAATACGTGTGGCACAGTGTCCTTTACTATGGTGAGAGAACCGCCCTACTCAAGAGTTTTCTTGCCTTTTAGTGATTGTGTGTTGGTGAACCACTAGGGCTGTGGGTGTGAGGCACCACATTGAGGAGCAAAGGAGAAAACCTTACAAACTGCCACGTTTGCTTGAAAGACAAGAGACTGATAAACCATTACAGAGACTCCAAGCACTTGGCTATGTCAGGTATGGAAATGGTCTGAAGTAAGGAGAATAAAGTGGTCCAGTAAGTGCCCAAACCAATAGAAAATGGTCCATTAGTGAAGAAGATAATGTGAGAGAGCAAAGTGAAAGAAACCCCATATGCTGGCTGGAAAAACCTCTTGAGCCTCAAGAGATGAGAAAAAGGGTGAGTTAAGACAGCATAAATGTTCAACTCAGACAAACTAGGAAGCCTTATGAACCTCAAACACTGCTAAAAATAAGGAGAATGAGTTGCACTGAGAAATTGGTAGGAAGGAATTTACGTTATCTGGAAATCAGTGTACTCAAAACACATTTCTGCCTCCAGAATATTGTGAGGAACACTGTACCTGACAACAAGCGGAACACCCTTCTCCTTATGGCACCTTTATAGGCCCTCAGATGGCTTTTCTCCAGCTTCCCCAATGTAATATATTCGGCAGTATCGTATTTTTTATCGTGGATGTGTTCTGTGGGTGGGTGGAGGCATACCCATGTCAAATGGCAGATGCTGTAACAGTGATTAAGATACTTAAGAGTGTGTGCACATCATTGGGAACTCCAATATCATTAATAGAGATCAAGGGTCACATTGTGTGAATAACACAGTGAAAACCCTCCCCACATCCTTGATTGTGCAGCACGACTTGCACTGCCCTTATTATCCACACTCAGAAGAGGCAGTAAAGAGGTGCACAGGTGTTATAAAGAATACATTAGCAAATATATGTCAAACACTAGGCTGAAGTAGCATGGTGCCTTCCCCATGTGCTGTTCAGCATGCAAAGTACTACTAGAAGGGAAACAGGGCTCAGCCGCTATGAGATTTTAAACGGGTGACCAATGAGTCTACCCTTATCTCCACGTTCCCGTTATGAGGTGAACAAATGAGATGCTTCACTTGCTCAAAAGGAATTGAAAAGTCAGGTCCTGTACATTGCGCTTGCAAGACAAAAACAGACAGTATCCAATCCTATCCCAACTACCCTAATCACCCCAATCCTGCCCTACACCTCACTTGCCCTTTTACCAAACCCACACTCATCACAAAATAGCCGGCTAATATTTCCTGTCCCCTTCAGAACAATGGGCTCATATATAATCAATCCATGTCTGTCCTTTATCCCCAGTCACTCATGAGTGGTCACGCGTTGTTCTCCTTGCAGATCAATCAGCTTAATCTGGCAATTTTAGGCATCCACCTTTTCAGCAGAGGGGCGCAGGTCCACCTACCACTGATGTAGCTCTACTTGGAAAAAATGCTCCATTGTGGTAGTCGGCATCAACCCATTAGGTCCAGAAATGACATCTCCTTGCCCCCAGGAGTCTTTGAAATGTCTCATCTTAGCACTCCGTACAGCACATGTCTCATCCTGGTACTCTCGAAAGCAGGCAGTGGTTTTACCAAATAGATAAAGAGATTCATTAACGAATATCTGCTGCAACTAAAAAGAAAATAACAAAACCTCTGGCTCATATACTTACTAGACATTGTGCATATCTTCCTTACCTGGTACTTCGATCCCTAATAGATATTCAATTACAAGTGACTTAGACCTCGTGCCACTGCATATGCACAATCATGTCATCACCCGGGGGCCGACACCTCCAACAGACCACCCTTTTCTGCCTTTTGAACAACCAAATTAGCGCATTCTTTCACTGCCCTGTCTCCTTTCCCAATTGACCTGTTTTTTCTTTGCACATGGAATTCTATTCACAATACCTCATTCTTGGTTTCGCCAGCTTTTCCTTTGCACTGGCTAAGAATCTACCACTTCATCAACTACATCCTGCTAGTAAATAGTATATTATTTAGTGCAATTTGAAGAAAATCCAATGACATCTGTATTTTACCCCGAAAGTTGTTCACATTCTTGCTCTAGCATCTGTGTGTCCTGCTGGACTTGGAGTTCCGAAAATGAGGTGCATGTTTTAGGGGTTGGACAACCGGGAGATGAGCAGGAGGGTCATATTTGTATTACCCCAGATTCCTGACGGTTGACAACACTGTCTGCTGCATGATATTACCCCTGCCAGAATGAGAAAGAATGCAGTTAGACACACAGCGGTGGTAATGTAAGGTTCAAACAATTCTTGGTTTACTGCCCATATGCCACCTCCTGCAGTACATATGGTAGCAGTACAATGTGCAAATTCAAAAGAATGCTTCACTTCATGATATACAATCCCCAAGACAATCATGCTCATAGTAATATATGTCACTTTCCTGACCACTTCTGTCATCGGGATTACCTGTAACTTCCAGGTTGTAGGGCCACCCAACCTCCCTAAGGGCTGACTGTCAATTATCTGCCTCGTAATTGGGTTCTGGGGTTTTCTCAAACAATGACATGTGGTTATCAACTGAGCATAACATGCACTATCTTCTACGCTCAGGGGCATGTGAAATCCTCACAAAAAATATTTATTTTTATGCCAGGTCTTAGGAATGTAAAAGACTAAAATGCTACTCTTGACACGCATGACAATTGCAATTCTAAATACACAAGCTCTATAGTTATAACTGTGTTGCTCTGTTTTATATACTCATTTAATCAGCCAGACCCTTCCTTGTGTATTATGAATGCACATGGGGATACATTACAACAAGCAACCGAGCATGCTTACTTATTCATCAATGGACACAACCCTTACTGCCCCTCGTGAGAGCCCCAGCAACATGAGTCAGTGTGTATAAAGACAGAGTTATTACAAAATCATATAGTGGGACAATTTCACTAGGCATGGCACATTTCTCAATGAAACATATACCAACACACTCACTTGTTGTGATGGGCTTTCCTAAATCAGAGTTGGAAACAACCTTTTTAATCAAAGCATGGGTCATTAATACTTGACCACAATTATCTAAGCACCTTCAATGGTGCAGACTCATTCACAGTGCAATGCACCCAAAACGGTGCAAACTGTATCACAATGCAATGCGCCCAAAATGGTGAACTCTCAGTCACAGTGCAATTTCATGTGACAATGTCCACTGTACGTCAAGGCACACTGTAACCATTTATAGGAGTAATACGTTTCTTCGAAATCCTATCTATACTTAGATGGCTAAGGCAAAATCATAAATCATAATTGATACATGCTGGAAGCTCAGCAAATCATCAATCAAAAATACATGGCAAGAAAAATATTAAAAGAAAGTCATTTTGAAGTGGCACTTTAAAGCATGCCTGTAAGATTTGTTAAAGCAAACCATAAACCCCAAATTACGAAAGAAAAGCTGTTTGTTCTGAATAGTCGATAGCACACACTTCTGAGTGTGGGAGCAGGTCCTAATCAGTGCATATCCTCAGAGCCTGTCACTCTGGATATGTGGTCAAACCACCCGATCCTCCGAAGCATGTCATTCCTCTGCATTCAACACCAGCTCTATTCTGTTGATAAATAGGGGTTTATATATCCATACATCTATTGCACTCCTATGGAAAGGCTCAAAGCCTCTCTAAAGGTAAGTAAAAGCAGGAGGCCTATGAATATGTGAATAATAATCTCACTGCATCGGCAGCAGGCCTTCCCATTTTGTAAACGAAAATTAATAGTTTTTGTTTAAAAATAAACAAATTCTTTCTACCTTTCCCAGAAGGACTCACCTAATTTGGGAGCGTCTTCCACCTGGATATCGCGGTGCTGTCTGCTTATGACAGACTACCTGTCTCCCTTATTTGCAAAGAGCAGCGGGGTCATGTTTTTTTTTTTTTTTTTTTTATCAAGAAATGCTTTAGGCCGCCCTTGAAATAAGCAAAAGCAAGTAATTGCTCTCTTCTAAAACCTGTTCTTAGTTATGTCTGGAGAATTTGTTACAAAGGTTTGGATGCGCTGGGCCAGGCTTTTCTGGTTAATAGCTAATTTACACACTACTCATATGTAATGTTTGCAGAAAAAGGCATGTATATGTGTTTCAGGTTATGTAGCACCCTACTCCATACTTCTAAGAACGATATAAATGATAAGCTAAGCAAGTTTCGAAAATACATCACTTTTAAAAGCGTTTACATTCTATATGGGATGTTGTTTGTTTCTATGCATCTAGTGTCTTGCTCTAAATCTGATTGCATGGTTTCTAAGCGCTGCCAAGTTGAATAGGGCATGAACTAGCTGGGTTCTACTAGGCCCCAGCCTCAGGTATTTACATTCTTCACGTATTGTTCTACAGACTCGAATAAGACTCGTAAGTGCAGCTGTTTCTACACCCTCTGCTATTAGTTTGTCCTCAGATGGGGTGGTCTGGGCAAGGATACTGACATCTGCCCTTAGGAAAAGCTGCATTTACCTAGTTCAATGAAAGCCATGGATTCCCACTAAGCTTTTTCTCTAGTTGGTCTTTTTATTTCACATCTCCCCTACTACACAAATATATCTGACACCTCTTTTTACCTTTATTGGCCGGGGAGCCAACACATTCTAATTCATACTAGACAATTTCAATGCCTACAGAGTTTGCTGCAATATAAATAAACAAAAAAAAGTTATTTAGTGTTACCTACGTAGGGTTAAGTTGCTAATACCATAGGAAGAGCACTTTTGGACGGCTTATAACTTCGCTCCCCCTGGACAAATCCTCACCAAACTTTGCAAAAAAAGTATATGGCCCACTCTGAATTTCTTTTGCAAATTTTAATGAGGTTTGGTTCGTGGGGGGGGGGCAAAGTTATAGGGGGGTCCCAACATTTCTTTTTTTCCCATAGACATAATGGGAAAAAACTTTGCGCACGGCTACAGAGCAAACCGCTGGACGGATTTCACCAAATTTGCGACAGGAGAGGCGGCTTAGTCTCAAAAGTGTGCTTTTGTTAATTTGGTGTAAATCCGTTCTGTAGTTTGTTTTTAAATGGCCAAAATGTAAGGCAAAAACATTTGTGATATCTATGTCCGCTCCGCGGACATACTTCCCTGTTCGCGCTGTAGAAAGGACACCAATTGGTCGATCAGCTTGCATCTTGTCCGCGGACATGAACATGTTCACCGATTGGCTGGGGTGAACTGTGAGGTGCTTCACATTGTTTTGATGCACCTGCCATCTTGGATCCGCTGACAGCGCGGCGACGAACAGAGGCAACATGTAATTTTGGGGAATGTGTTGGTGTGCAGGAGTGCTTGGGGAGGGTTGAGGAGTAAGATATGGGTGAAATATTGTATTTGTTTATTAGGTGGCAGGTGTCCTTGATGTGTTAGGTTATCCAGGTTATGCAGTTGAGATTGTTGAGTTTGTAACAAGGAGTGCTGTGTTTCTGACTTTACTTTTTGGATACTTACTGGTTGAGTTTTTTGAGGCTGTATGCAGTTTTTTCATGACATGGGTAACTGGACCAGACACATTTTTTCAATCTCTGTAATAAAAGAAAAGATCATATGTTAGAGCAGGTAGTTCATAATGAGTTCTCGCTTTGCATAATAGACATTTCTGTATTTGTTTGACCCTCATATTTAATACTTTATGAGTACTATAGTTCAAACCAGTGTACTGCTCAATTTGCTCAGTTTCTGTGTTTGTTTTCTAAAACATTGGGTCTGTGGGAAAAAAAATCCATGCTGTATTAAAAAAAAACACTTCTATGGCATGGTAAAATACATTTCTTTCCTTTTTCTATGGTTTATTTCTTGTTTCTTGCTAATCTTCTATCTTTGGCTTGTTTTAGATTTGTAGGGCATTAGATACCTGTTGGCGTATTCTAATTGTTTATTTTGACTTTTATGCTATTCATCTATCTGTTGGGTTTTGCAGATTTTTTGGGGCAGCATGATACCTGTTGGTGTATTCTAACTGTGCATTTATTGTTTGATTTTAGTAGTATTTGTTTATCTGTTTGTTTGTTGCAGATTTGTGGGGTAGTTAGATACCTGTTGGTGTATTCTAACTGTATATTTCTTCTTTGATTTTAGTGGTATTTATTCATGTTTTTGCTTGTTGCAGAATCTTGGGGCAGTTAGATACCTGTTGGCGTATTCTAACTGTGTATTTCTTGTTATTAGATTTTAGTGGTATTTATCTGTTTGCTTGTTGCAGAATCTTGGGGCAGGTAAATACATGTTGGCGTACTCTAACTGTGCACATTTTTGAAGTTGAAGTTGAAGTTTTGCTTATGTTCATACACAGATTACGTATTAAATTTTGCTTTTAAGAATATTAAGTAAGTGTTTACAATATTTGCTGGCAATCTCTGCTTTAGAGTAATGGTACTATCATTACATTTGAACCATCCAAAATTCTTTTTTTATATATGCAGTGTAGTGACCTGCATTGGTTGTGGCTCCAGCGTGGTAGATTATACCTATTGTTGTGAAGGTTTTCTTACCAAGTGATACTTGACCATGTGTGAATTGAGTCAGCTTACAGTTGTTTTTGGTACCATCTGCAATTTAACGTAAAAGCATTACTATTAGTATTTACTATGTGTCTGTATTTGTAAGGTGGGACGATTATCTGAATTGCAGGTAGTACATTGTGGAAACAGAAAAATAATTTGAGGCCGGGAAACCCAAAAAGAAACACACCAACACAGGTTACAAAGAACATACAAGTGCTTTATTTAAAAGCTACAACAATTACCAAAGTCAATTGACAAACGGATAGCTATTCGGCTCTCAGAGTAACGTAACGAACTTCAACGAATGTTCGATGCATTAGTAAGAGAGACCGTACATTGGAATACTTGGGCTTTTTATATTGTTTGTCCAGCCCTTGGCCAACCCTCTCGCGGGTTAACCATTCTAGGGATTGGACCTATGGGTTCCTAGCCAGGTCAATCCTATAATATATGCATTTTGATTAGTTTCGCTGATATAGTTGTACATTTACACATAGGTCAGCAATAGGACAAGGTCTCAGTTCGCGACCCCGACAAGTGGCCTGCAGGAATATTAATTATTCATGTGTACGGAGGTCACAACGGCCAGAATCTTACTCAGAATGTCATTCGGCCTCCATTTTGATGTTCAGGGTGACTTCCACATTACAAGAGAACCTAAAATGGCGGTTTAATCCAAGATGGCGATTTACATTACTTTCTCTAAGGTCAAGACCTTGCCGCAGAGTTTGTTCGCATATGATGTTTTAGACAACTTGGCGTAGGCCAATACACATACAATTGCTGCGATAGGAGGCATAATATTGTTTCAATTCCGACAAACCCTCCTTTTGGCCTATGCCAAGTGCTAATATCACTTCTAATACTTTTGCAAATAACTCCATGCATTGTCGTCCATACCTCCTGAATCATTATCTGTAATGTCTATAGCCATTAGGTCGTTCATCAGAACCTCTTGTAACACAAACTCTTTATTTGCTGTATCTGGGGCGTACATTTTGTGCCCTACTGTGCTCACTGCTTGAGCACAACATCCTCCTAGCATTACACATATACTAGGTAGACATTGGAAACAGCAACAAAGGAATAACAGGATTCCCAAAATAACCAAGATAACAGAAAGCACCTTCCAACCCCAGGATCGTAGAGAATCCCAGAACCAAGCGCTAATATTCCAATCTCCCACAGGAACATGCACTTCAGAACTAAGGATGTGCAAGTTCTGTATTGCTTTGAAAATTTTCGGCGAGGAATCTGGTACGAAAACACAACAAGGGGACCCCACTAATTTGCATACTCCACCACGTTCTGCCAGAATGACATCTAATGCCATCCGATTTTGGAGTGCTACCAATCTTATTGCTTTCTGTTCTAATGTCATATTGTAGAGTATATCCGTGGTCCGGTTGATGGTTCTCTCCAGTACCCTTGCTAGTCCCCTAATATTTCAGAATTTGCTATCTGTCCCCAAAAGGGCACAACTGATTTCACTATATCTCCCAATACCTGCCCAGGGGTATCCCGATCTTCGTCCCGCCGTGGGTGAGCCTTAGAAACTTCCAATGTACTAGCTACAAATACCCCAGGTAACATGATTCCTAAATAACAGGTTGCCTGCCAATCCTTGGGCAACCAGGGAAATGCTGAAGTACCACAAACGAAATAAACAGGCCCCCCTACATACAGAGGCCTGTTCTCCCCAGTCAAATTTACAATGTTTACACAACCTTCAAAATCTCCCATTGGCCGAGTGCCATTTCTTTGTACACAAAAGGGCACTGAATCAGGGCTATGATTAATAGAGTAGGAAGGAGGCATGGCGTCCTTATTGCCTATCGGAGCCATCTTAAAGGAAATTAGAGTTTGAAAAGGAAGAGATAGTTTATCAGATGGCCTAATAGAAGCAACATTAGGTCTACTTCTATTTGCAAAAAGCGAGCATCCCAGGGGAGTCAATTCACGTTTCTCAAAATCGTTTAAATTAGTTCCATCAAAGTTCCCTGAGACGCTATCATTCCAACGGCCAAAGAATAGTGCTCTAAGAGAGGCCTAGCAAGCAGTCGTTAAAGGTAAAGGGTGAATATACCATCCTAGCCCCTTGTTCCCATGTTGCGGTAAATGGGTGCAAATCCAACAATTACTCTTATTAAAAATGGCATGCGTTGCATTCATTACTATCATTAAAGTGTTATTATGATACTTTCGTCTATGCTGGGAGTCTCTAGGTGACAAGGTGTGCAGGTGTACAGAGGGAGTCAAAGCAGTCGGTACAATCTCAATTGGCAGTAGAGGTTTTAAAGGGTATATTTCTTTGAAGTACCAAAGTCCCACAGCAGTAATTACACAAATTCCAATTATTATTAACACAACACAGCAATACGTTTTTGGGGCCCAGGCACATTGTTCGTTGTCCGAGTTGGTCACCCCCTTATTTACAAGTCCAGTGCGGAGAGCAGCGGTGGAGGTGGCAGGCATCGTAGTTTCTCAATCGATGACCCCAATGTTCGTTGCTGGCGACACTACGGTCGCGTGACTTCTTAGTCCTTCCCAACCCTAGCCAGCAGAATCCCCTTTTTTCCCCTTTTGTTCGAAGGAAACTTTCTTTTACAAGAGAAAACTTTCAATCACTTCTTCTTTACAAATGCACAGAAAGACCCGTGCCGTAGTTCTATTTTCTTCGTCGAAGGTCGTACCTGGTGGTACCCAAAACTGTTTGATCCGGAAACAAGGTAACATCACTTCCTGAGGGAAGCGATGTATCGGAGGCGACGGAAGCCGTAGAACTTGAAACAATGTTTTCCGGAAGTGACTTTTCCAAAGAGTGCGGAGACGAAATGGACTGTTCCCCAAGCTCCACGGGCTCAGAGAAATTCTCCGACGCACTCACAGCGCTGTTTGCTACTCCAGGATCAGAGATTGTAGCATCAGCGAGGGGTTCTGCTTCTTCTGTAACGTGTGGCGTCATGTGAGGAAGTTTCTTGACATGCGTCGCGTGGATCCAATGTTTTTTCCCAGCCACCCGCACTGCTGTCTGAGTGACCAACAGCACCTGGTAGGGTCCCCTCCAGCAAGGAGCGAGACAGGAAGACCTTTCGTAGGCCTTCACTATGACCCAACTTCCAGGCTGAATATCGTGTCCTGGGCCCGTAAACCGTACAGGTAAAGCTGATTGGACCTGATGATAAATTAAATACAGGTTTTTAGTCAACTGGTTGCAGTAGTCTACAAGCAATACATTTTCTTCCTCCCTCAGGCCTTTAGGCTTCGGAAGACCCCAAATGTTAGCAGGTCTCCCCATCACTACCTCAAATGGAGAAAGCCCAGTCTTAGTTTGAGGTGTGGTAGGCATGGCTAATAATACAATAGGTAAGGCATCTTGCCATTTCAATTTGGTTTCGGCACATGTTTTTGCAAGGTTATTCTTTAAGATACCATTATGTCTCTCTACCAACCCAGCACTTTAAGGGTGTCTAGCCGAGTGAAATCGCTTTTCAATGTGTAACACTGTGCATATCTGCAAAATTACTGCTGCAACAAAATGGGGACCATTGTCCGACCAAATTACCCTTGGAAGCCCAAATCGTGGAAAGAATTATTTTACCATAGTCTTTACAGTGGTAATGGCAGTAGCATCTTTAACGGGGAAAGCCTCGACCCATTTACTAAAAGCACAAATAATCACAAGAACATATTTTAGATTGTTACACCGTTCCATCTCAATAAAATCAAAGTGGATGACCTCGAAGGGAACAGAAGGGGGCCCAAAGCTTCCCCTTGGAGTTACTGTTCCCTTCCCCACATTGTGCTGTAAACAGATCATACAATTCTGAACATGTCACTGTGCAATCTTCGAAATTTTATCATTCACCCAATACCCTCATCCATTACATAGGCATTTTTTGTTTCCCTTAGAGCATACATGTCTGCGCTAAGGTCTGTGGCCGTTTGCCTGGCTATCTGGTAAGCAAAAGCGTTCCCTTTTCCCACATCATCTATGACCTTACGATGTGCTGCACATTTCATGATCGCTAACTGCCTAGGGAGTGAGAGTGGCGAGAGCAATTGCACTATCAGGGGACCATGCTGGATCTTGGTCCCATGTGAGGTTAGGAACCCTCTTTCCGACCAGAGCCTCCCAAAGTTGTGAGCCACCCCAAAGGCGTACTGGCTATCAGTATATATGTTTACTATACGCCCTTCGGAGAGTCCACAAGCTCGGGTCAACGCTATCATCTCTGCGGCCTGCACGGAGTTATGCGAAATTCTCTTAGTTTCAACAACCGTACTCAACGTAGTAGCTGCGTAAGCAGCTGTAGATGTACCATCTGGAAGTTTGAAGCAGTAGCCATCACAAAACAGCTCCCCTTCTGCATTGTCCAAAGGAGTATCTATAAGATCTATCCTGCCCTTCGTTTCCTGTTCAGTGGTATACAGACAGTCATGTAATTCTTCGTCACCGCAAACATGATTTTGCGGGAAAGGTAGAAGTTCAGCCGGATTAAGAACACAACACCTCTTAATTTTAATGTGAGGGGCAAACAGAATTAATTCATACCTTGTCAGCCATGCAGAGGTGAGGTGTTGCGTTTGGGTTTTATTCAATAGGACATCTACAGAGTGAGGTACCATCAAAATTAAATCATGGCCTAGGACCATTCCCTCACTCTGTTTTACAGACGCGGCAGCAGCAGCGACAGCTCGCAAACATCTTGGCAAAGCGAATGCGACAGGATCAAGGGCGGAGGAGTAGTAGCCGCACCGCCTATTCTTCCCTCTGTGTTCCTGTGTTAACACAGCCAAAGCACATCCATCACATTCATGCACAAACAACACAAAGGCCTTGTCATAATTTGGAGTACCCAGAACCGGTGCAGAGCATAACGCGGTTTTGAGAAGCTCAAATGATCGTTGATGTTCCGATTTCCATGGCAGCGGCAAAGAAATGCCCTTCTTCGTCAAAGCCAACATCGGTTTTATCACTAGTGAAAAGTTGGGGATCCACAACCTACAGTTAGAAGCCATACCTATTAAGGCTCTGACTTCCTTCTGTGTATTTGGAACAGACATGCCAGAAATGTGTTTTATTCTTTCAGGTGTCAATCTTCTCCCCTCCTTTAACAGGAGGTAGCCTAAATAGGCGACCTCCTGACAACAATATTGACATTTTTTGAGCGAAGCTTTATGACCATTTTTAGCTAGATGAAAAAGCAACAGTACAGTGCCTTCCTTACAAGCACTTTCAGAATCTGCGGCCAAAAGCAAATCATCGACATACTGAAGTAGTGTACAAGTAGGTGGCAATTCAAGGGTGTCGAGCTGCTCTTTCAAAGCTCTACTATAAATGCTTGGACTTTCAGTATACCCTTGAGGTGCCCGAGTAAATGTAAATGAACGTACTCCCAAGGTGAACGCGAACAAATATCTACTCTCCTTGTGTATAGGAATGCTAAAGAAAGCATTCTTTAAATCCACAACACTAAAGTGCGTAGCCGTAGCAGGGATCATAGTTAGTATCGTTGTTACATCAGGCACAATTGGAAATTGTGGGGCGACAACTTTGTTAATAGCACGAAGATCAATTATAAAACGGTATGGGATTGCATTGTCCCCTTTCTTGTGTGCAGGCAAAATCGGGTTGTTACATAAACTACCTGCAATCTCATCAATCACCCCTCGATGTACAAAATCGGAGACAATGCACTTCAAAGCACGCTCGCCATCAACTGATATTTTATATTGTGGAATGTGTGGTAGCTTAACTCCATGCTTCAAAACTATTTTAACGGGCTCAATCTGTAGTACCCCGACATCATTGTCGTCAACTGCCCATAAACATTCTGGAACAACACTAAACTCAGGAGGCAATGGTCGAGTCAAAAACTGAAAATTGGGAAGTTGCTGTGGTGAAACCGTCAGTCGTACTCCATCAGAGGAACAATGAATTACTGCATTCAATTTCTTTAACAAATTTAACCCCAGCAAATTCTCTCCACAGTTCGAAGTCAGAAGGAAAGGGCAATGGTCCGTAAAGGGACCCAAAGAAACAGACACTGGCGAAGAGACCGGACAAACAATTGGTATACTAGAAAACTCTACAGAAACATTTGTTTGTCCTGACAGTGGAATGTTTGGAACCCGGGAATGATCAATGGAGCACTTCTGTGCTCCAGTGTCTATCAAAAACTGATGTTTCCTATTCCCCACTAACAATTCAACGTAGGGACCTTTCTGAATAACGGGAATAGGTGAAGGTTCCAAACCCTGCTTCGGGCAGTGCTAACGAAATAAAATGTTGTCGGAAGGAAGCTCTTCAGAAAGGTAGGCAGCAGAAGGGTGATCAAATATGTTTCTTGCGTCCACACTCGAAGTCTGATTTTCCCGTGAAAAAGGTTGTTGAGGATCTTGTGAAAACTGACCTCTATCAGGGCCCCCTGCTCCAGGGCGACCTCTAGGTCATCTACCCATACTCCCAAACACATTGTTTGACCTTTGTCGAAGGACGGGGCACTGTGCTCGCCAATGACCTTCCTGGCGGCAATAGGCACATTGATTAATATTCACAGAACCCTTTTGGGACATACTGACCTCTGGTCTGTGTCGTACCTCCTCTGGGATTTCTAACAATTTGTTGTAACAATACTTTAGTCTTCAAATCTCCTTCCCTCTTCTCTATTTTCTCCTTTTGATTATTAACACGGTTCTCATAATACTGAGCAATGTGCAAAACTTCAGATTGAGATTTCGCCTGCCAAGCGCTCTCAGAGAACATAATCTGTGACTGGATGTCGGGCAACAATCCACATACAAATTTGTCCACAAACAACCTTTTCCCAGACTCTGTGCCCAAGTCCTGTCCACTGAAGTCAGAGAATACCTGTTCGAATCTATTAAAGAATTTGGTGGCACCTTCAGTTTTTCCTTGAACACAGGCCGTAAGCTTGTCCCAAATAATTCTTTTCTCTGGAATTATAGTTTTCAATTTTGCGACAATTCTATCAGGCAAAGTAAGTATTACCTGAGGTGGTTTCTCACCAGCTGGTCTTTCCCCATCAAACCTAGTCATGTTAGCCCACTTATCTCCCAACCCTGGCACATCGTCAATTGTCCGAACCTGCTTCCATAAATCTACGGGTAGGAGTACAGGGAATAGCAAGTCAATATCACTTAAGGTGAACACAGAGGACTGCAAAACGAACTCTATCTCTTTGTAAAACCCTGTCGGGTTTTTCCCGATATCGGGAATTGATTGTCTAATAGTGTTCACTTCCTGTCGTGAAAACGGGACGTGAAAAAATTCCGATACATAATGCGCAGGGATATCCACAGCGGGTGCACCAGTCCCAGTGTTAGCGGGAATCTCAACCTTTGGGACAAATGTCGGAGGAACCTCTCTCATAGGCATCTGAGATTTAGGTAACTCCGACCGCTTACTAAGCAACAGAGCCAGGTCGAGCGCTAAGGCAGTCGAAGTGTCGGGCGAAAAAGCCCTTTTACAAATTCCCAATAACTCTATAGGACAACTAATCTTCTTCCTTACACATTCTTCCTGCAGGTACTGTACCATTACCTGAATCACCTTCCTTTGCATTTCTACTGTATACTGACTATACGTGTCATATACTTCATCTGGCGGTATCGATGAATCCGAGATCCATCGAATCGCATCTTTGGTACAAATTCGTACTTCCTCAGATGCCGATCTACGACACGGAAGGAACCGTTTCTGCACATACATACTGTCGTCTTCATCATCCTCATCTCGTGATTTCTCAAAGTCCCTCCTATGCTCAAACAATCTTTCAACATGACCATGTACTTTCTCCTCTGTGTCCCTCGAAAGTGCTAAAGCATTTAGATCCCTCACCCCTTGTGGGGGATCCGAATTTTGTAATCTACCCCACATCACACATAAATGAGTCCCCAAACCTTCAATAAAAACATTTTTCTCGGGAAAATTGTTCAAATTTGATAATGTGGAAAAAACGTTAACTTGATCACCTTTCTCCATACAGTGCTTAGCCCATGCAAATAATTCTCGTTTCTTGTCTGCAGAAACAGTATTACGAGTGACAATCTTTGACCCCGCACCCTGATCAACTTCAGTCAATACAGAACCACTCGGGAGCAGAGGTGCGGGCAAATTCAATAAGGGTGCAACTATCGGCGCAGGAGGAAGGGGTGGTGCAATAGGTGGAGGAACAATAACTAGAGGAATAGGAACAATAGGTTGTACAGGGGGAACAGGAATAACAGCAGGAACAACAGCAGGACTGGGCAGAGCACCCGGGAGAGGATCATACGGAGGTGGCGCAGAGGCACCAGGCCTGCATTCGTTTAACAATTTTTTAATAAATTCTTCAGAAACATGGACATCTTTAGAGGGATACATTTTCTGGATTCCGAGTGAAAAAGCCCTATCCATATTTTTAACTGACTCCGAATGTTTTTCCTTATCATATAGCAACGCCTTTTCGGCATTTGTTTTATGACGGCGTGCATGTTTATCCCTACTTTTAAGCTGCTGCAATGCTTCTTTTTTCCAATTCTGCAAAACATCAAATGCTGCAGGTCTGGCCTTCTTTTTTAGCAAGACCGATTCTAGGTATTCAATACGGGGGATCTCGAAACTACCATTGATTGGCCACTGAAATTCGGAGGCATGTCTGGTTTGTCTGTGCCAAATATCATTAAATACTATACTTCCAATGCCATACTTACAGTACATAGTACATGCCGGCGACCCCTCCTGTGGTGCCGGGTGGCTAAATTCCAAAGATTGTCGATCGCTGCGGAACAGAGCCCTAAAGCAGCTAGCAATTTCCCAGGCATTTCACAAAAAATTGGTGTTACCTGGTCAATAATTGTGTCTGCAGATACAATACGCCAAATTCAAATTGTCAGGGTTAAATTAAGAGCCGGGCCACGACTGCACCTGACCAAACCTAAGGAGGACCGTACGGTTTACCAAAGAACTTATCTAACGAATTTTACCTTGTGTTTGGTGGTTTCGACAAATCTGCCCGCCTCAAAAATGGACCCTCGTCAAGATGCCGTGTCAGACCACACGACTATCGTCCAAGGATCGGATCGTGCAGCGCTGCCGAGGTATCGCGTCTCATTCGGTCGGGCCCGCAGTATCACACTGTCTGATCCCGGTTCGATAGTCTGCGTCAACCTTCAATGATCCGGCATCAATCTTGAGTGTCCCTGTTCGGGCGCCAACTGTGGAAACAGAAAAATAATATGAGGCCGGGAAGCCCAAAAAGAAACACACCAACACAGGTTACAAAGAACATACAAGTGCTTTATTTAAAAGCTACAGCAGTTACCAAAGTCAATTGACAAACGGATAGCTATTCGGCTCTCAGAGTAACGTAACGAACTTCAACGAAGGTTCAATGCATTAGTAAGAGACACCGTACATTGGAATACTTGGGCTTTTTATATTGTTTGTCCAGCCCTTGGCCAACCCTCTCACGGGTTAACCATTCTAGGGATCGGGCCTATGGGTTCCTAGCCAGGTCATTCCTATAATATATGCATTTTGATTAGTTTCACTGATATAGTTGTACATTTACACATAGGTCAGCAATAGGACAAGGTCTCAGTTTGCGACCCCGACAAGTGGTCTGCAGGCATATTAATTATTCGTGTGTACGGAGGTCACAACGGCCAGAATCTTATTCAGAATGTCATTCGGCCTCCATTTTGATGTTCAGGGTGACTTTCACATTACAAGAGAACCTAAAATGGCGGTTTAATCCAAGATGGCGACTTACATTACTTTCTCTAAGGTCAAGACCTTGCCACAGAGTTTGTTCGCATATGATGTTTTAGACAACTTGGCGTAGGCCAATACACATACAATTGCTGCGATAGGAGGCATAATATTGTTTCAATTCCGACAACATAATCTGCCATGGTTTGCATTTTGTACAAGTTGCTGAAATGGAATTGATTTACAGTTAGGTATGGATACATACACAAATCATTCATTAGGGACTGCATGGTTGCAGAGAGTGCATGTTTGTTTCCACATGTATGAAATCTGAATGATTTCATTTATAGGTATGTTTTTGTTTTCCATTACTTGTAGTAATTATTGTGGATCTTCTTGTGAGTTCATAGTGAATTTGACAAATCCAGCACAGTAGTCCAATTATTTTCTTATTCCATGAACACTGTAAGTGTTGTCGGGATTTTTGGTTGCATTTCTATGAAGGACTAACATTTACAAACAAAATTGGTCTGTACTGGGCAAGTAAATGTTCTCAATAATTGGTGGAAATTGTAATAGAATAGTTATTGCTACATTTGCGTAGCAATTTACAGCAATTACATTTGAACATTTGAATAGACCAGATAGTTCTATGTGGAAGTCATTTGTTTGGAGTTTGTGTTGGTTTTTTGAAGAAGTAGTTGAGTTACTTTGACCACTATATTCTTGTTTGATTGTGGTACTTGATGAAGTATTAGTTTCTTTATTTTTCTGTATCATTTCAGTTTGCAGTAGTTTTCTTTTACAACGTTTTGCATTTCGTGGAACAGGATAGGTTTTTAGATGGGGTGTAGATTGAACATAGTCTATTGTATTCTAGAATGCAAGGAATATTAGCATTTACTTTACTTGCATCGAAGTTGATTAGAAATAACCCATCAAGTGTACATAAGAGTGATAGTGCTACGTAGCTCATGCCTTCTTTAAAGACTGTGCTACCAATATCTATTAATGCTTTATCTAGGATAAGACCTTGTGATTTGTAAATGGTCATTGAGTATGCTAGAGTTAGTGAAAATTGTTCTCTGCGTACATACTTGTCTTTGAAAAGAAGGAAGCGGGTGATCCTTTTAACTTCTGATACTTTGTCGAAGAGAATATTGACAAATTGAATGTTGTTGTCACGTGGGTATGTTTGAAAGCCAACAACCGTACCAAGTGCTCCATTAATTAGCCCTTGCTCCACGTCAAGGTTACGTTTAAGGTTACGTTTAAGCATTACTCTACAGTTTAAAGATAGTTTTAATATTTTCTCCAAACCAGCTGTGTTGGAGGTAGAGTTGTCTAGGGTATTTAGTCTTGTTGTGGCTTGTAAATCCAGTTTATCTGTGGAGCAAATTTCATTTATTGGTTGCATTTCTTTTTTCAACATTGTTTCATTGAATTTGGAACACCTTGCAAGAGTTAACATCAAGGACACTCCCCCTGATTAAACATATGTGTTCCCTGCAAACTGCCGTATTTGTAACTGTAGTACCACAGAGATATGTGCGTACACCTCCCACTGCTTAACTATGTCTGTATATTCTGTAAATCGCTGTATATTGAAAACTGTATATCACAATTACGTAACCGTCTTCTTTAAGCGCCCTTCTACCTCTGGATTTGGAGCGCCATACAAATAAAATAAACAAACAAACATACAATTTCTGGGTGCTAATTGTTGCATCACATCAGTAGCACATGAGTTATGGCCATAAAGTGTATGGATGTGCCTGGTTTTTAATTGTGATTGTGCTTCTTGTGATAGTACACCAACTCTATTACTTTTTAAAATGTTGACGTATGTGAGGTCTGCAGACTGGCGCATGTTTTCAGTTAATTCTCTGCATTGGAAATGTTGCCAAAGGTTTACATTTCCTATGCTGCCAAGAGTTTTACGGCACAGTTTGTATCATAAGGTTTTAAAAATAGGTTCAGCTTTCACTGGTGTCAATTAAAGATCTCCAAAAACAATAATGAGTTTTCCTCCAAAGTGCTGGTCATACTCTGTTTTTACGACCTTTTGTAATCTGAGGTGAATTAAAGCCAATATTGCGTTGGAGACCATGCTTACCTTATCTATTAGCAGCATTTTCATTTGTTTGAAAACTCTTCATAGTTCCATTGCAGCATCAATGGAAAGTTTGTAATAATCTTATTTGTTTTGGTGTTCTATTGGAAGGAGTAATAATCGGTGTAAAGTGACACTGCCTATGTTGTAGGCAGCTAAACCTGTGGGGGCAGTTACAAGAGCTGACAGTTTGTTGTTTGTCAATCGTTGAAGGAACTTGCTGATGATTTTGATTAAGAATGTTTTGCCTGAACCAGCTTCACCACTCAGATATAGCAGTATAGGCTTGTAGTCTTGGTAGGTACTGTTTTTATTTTCATGTTCCACACCATGTTCAATTTGTTTTGTTATTTCTTGGAATATGCTATGCTGTTCATTGTTCAGTGTGATTTCAGTACAGCAAAGTCTTCTGTATCTCGTTCATACTGACACATGGTGTTTTCTACTTCTGTCATGGCTAATTCTGCCTCATTTGCTTTTAGTGGCTGTCCAAGTGGTTCTTGTCTTCCTGTAACAGAAGGTTGAATACTGTCGGGAGTGTCCACTTGTAGTTGGGCCTGAAGTTCTTCTTCATGTTGCTGTTCATTGTGCAACATTGTTTGGTACTTTGCAAAGTTTACGTCTGTTATAGTGCTTTCATTTGCTTTGAAAGCATCTTCATAGGAGTCATACATATCCAGTAACTCTTCTTCTTTTCTCCATAGTTTAAAAAGTTGTAGCAGGGACATGTAATACAGCTCTTTATGTTGAAGAGTTTTTAATGACAATTTGATATGATTAATTAAGCTGCATTTGTCAAGTTTCACTAAGCAGCCTTCACAATTTACCACCCTGTATCTACCTTTCTTTTCATCTGGTTTAACATTATTTTTGTATGTGAGGTTTTGGGCTACGTGGTAGAGACACATGATTTCCAAAGTGGTACTCCTGTTTGGGTAGTGTGTGTCTAGTAAATTGTTTTTCAAAATATCTTGGCTGTTGGGATCATTTTTGGCTATTGTTTCTATGTTCTCATATGATTTGAGAACTCTTTTTCTAGATTTAGCAGAACCAAGACTTAGCAATACTATATTGTCTGATTTTTCATACAAGGTAGTACCGGTTAAACGGTCTGCAGCTTCATAGCAGCCACATTCTCTATGAGAGAGCATTTTTATGCCTAAGCTGTACAATTTCTGTGATAGTGTTTTGTTAGATGATATGTCATCCTAGAGGTCCTGAAGCTCTGTTTACTCTGCTTTGGTCAAGTAGGCTGTGATATATCATGCAACTGCAGTGGAATTGTCTGCAATTTACTGCACATCTATGTTTGCATCCCATAGGAGGGCAATGATTGCATTGCAATCATTGATGTATTTTGATTCTTCTGTTCTTTTTATGTAATATGTGTTCTTAGGTGATTTACCTTTGACAATATGTCTGACTGAAGAAATGAAGTTGTTTACTTGACCTGTTGTTGAATCTGGTCTAGGAAAACCAAAGCGGGATTTGGTGTAGTAGTTCCCTTTTTTTTCTATTTGCGACGACAATATTTCCCACATTTGTGTCTTTGAAATTGTAAAATGTGTGCATGAAGGTTACTATGTGTTGTTTGGGAAGGGATTTCACAAGTGACATATTTTTGGATGAACTGCAAAACAGTGGTATCACTGTCCTGACCAAATTTAGGAGCATCTTTAATCCACAAAAACATGTGGATGTGTGGTGCTCCTCTGGCTTGGTATTCTTTTCTCCAAAAGAAGTGTTGAACTCCTCTGAGGGGCGGAACAGTCTTATTACAAATAAAGTGTAGCATAGCAATGAAGCGATGATGAAATATCTTGATACATTTACAGGATCTACAGAGCAGAGTTCTCCTGGTGTTTTTATATCTATGTTTGTTTTATTTTTGTTTGCTGTGCCTAGGAAATCATGTAAATCTTCCCATGCATATTCTGCACAACTTAATGTTACAAACCAAGTGGGTGGGCCAAGGTTTCTGATCATACAGCGTACATCTCTGTGACGTTGGAAACAGTATTCTTTTGTATCATGCATGTTTGCTAAAAGATGTGTAATACTTGACTGTAAAACTTCATCTTTTTCTTGCGCTTTTTGTAATAATTGCATAGCTGACACATTTTGAAAATGGGTACCTGATTTTAATGTGTGTGCAACTCTGTAGCATAGAGTTGCTAGTTCACTTTCAAAGAGAAGGTGGGACATGTATTCCACGTTTTGTCTGAATCTGGGGTCGTCAGAATGCATTTGTAGAGAGCGATATTCTGATGCTGTTATCTGTGTGGGTCTATCATCGTACCTTCCTCCTTTTCCAGTAGGAAAGAGTAGCGGAAAGGCCCGTGCTTCTATACTTTTTTCCCATATGCTGATTGGGCATCCTTTGGCTAGTCACATTTGGTAAGTTTCAAGTGCATCATCTATAGTATCTTTAGAGTGTAAAGGATGAATTGGATAATGGTCTAAAATATTGGATTCTGTAGTAGGATTTAGAAGTTCAAATTGACCAGTTTCTGTTGACTCTTGAATTATTTCAATGGTTTCTCTTTTCTTCAATATTAATTTCTTTATAGTATTCATTGTTGTTGTTTTAGATATTGCAGGGCTTGTCTAACTTTATGTAAGTTTGAACTGTATGATAACATTCGGGATTAAGTAAGAACACATACAATCAATCTGAGTATTATTAATTTAAAATTGGAATTACTGAGTAATACCACGCAATCTGAAACTCCCTGTGATACGCCTGCTGTAATACAGGGAACTGCAGTTGCAGTTATGATAAACTCGTCCTGGGGAACCAGCTTGCCAAGAGGTATGTCCTAAAAAAGAAGAAGGCATCTAAGAAATTCTGTCAACAACGTGACCACTTGCACTGTTTTAGAAAAAGTGATTGATCTCACTGGCTCTGCTTGAATGGAAAATGAAAGTATCAAAGAAACTCTTGTAGGTTTCATCTTCTTTACATCTAAGGGAAGAGGATTTAGAAAATGCTCAGAATAAAGCTACAGTGTTGGACTCCAATTCAAGCCAGGCGGGCAAGTTTAAAACTTCACAAGAGGCAAGTGTGGGGTTAAGTAAGATCCCCTTGCTCCAAATGTATCTACTATAACAAGTATAAACTCCCAGTTAAGGGACATTGTAAGTTGTGAGCAAGGCATACAGACCCAGGCACTGATGGTCAATGCAGGGAAAACTCAGAAAGAGATAGATGCATATTTTTCCTCTTCTCAGCACACAGTCCTCTTGGCAAGTCCCCCATTACCATCACTTTTGGACTCCATTATAGCTTTAAAGCAAGATGTATCCACTCAGTGTGGGAATGTGTTCACAGTCTGCACAACACCAAAGGATAGTCAATTTGGAAGCCAATACTGCATCACTGAATTGTCTATTAAACCCCTTATCATTTGGAGCCATAAGAAATTCAGCAGGTTCCATTCTTCCATCTTGTTCTGGCCTTAACACCTCATCTAAACAAGGTGAGACTGTGCAGATTAGAGGAGATCTCCCCTCCCACAACGTGAATTCATCTTCACTTGGCAAAGTGGCTATACATGCTCAATATCACTCAGCTGGTGGATTAGAGGATTCTGATTTGCAAGACAGCTGCTTCTTTTCTGTTTCAAATGGCTAAAAGATATTCTCAGCAGGTCAGTGGTGGAAGTCCAGGGGCTGGTAGTCCTATTGCCCCGGCAACTCACTCCCCATTCCAAATTTAAGAATTTATGCTAGGGCCCATCAAAAATGTGTTATAATTTATGTAATTAATATTTGGTTATTATTCACACGCTTAATTCCGAAGAGGTTTCTAAGCGTGGACCCGGAATACAAACCTGTGTTGCTCTATGTCCTCTTGCTTCCACTGAGCTATACTACCCTTACTGAATCATTCTGACATTCTGTCTTTGGTTAATGAAATTCCTCGCCTCAGATTAACAAATATAGAGCTGGTCAGCTTTTTTGAAGACGCACAAACAGATATCGTGGCCATCAGGTTTCCCTCTCTGGCTGTTTATTCCATGCTTTTGGAAGATGTGGAGTCACTAAGAACTATGGGATAGGACATTTGCCTGAGTACTGTGAAATTGGGCCGCTTTGCTCTGAGTAGCAAATCCGCAACGATTAGTGTTAATGGCCCAGAGGGTCGCCTTACCTTCGGAGACAACAGGAAAATATCCAGTTTTACTGGAAACAATAATATGATGGTTAGCTTTGCCAACACTGATAAACAGAAGCCTGTAATGCATGAGGATTGATCATGGCTGCAGACCACCGTATCTGCTAATAATGAATTGAAAGTGGGAAGCAGACATTGGGGGTCATTCCGAGTTTGGAGGCAGCCATGGTGTCAGAATGGAGACTTACCGGGACATTCCGACCTATGCGGACCAGGTAAGACCCATTTCGGAAACCATTCCCCATTCCCATTTGAGCCCCCATAGGGCTCAGTGGGAATGGGGAAGGAGCTAATAACGGGCCCGCAAATTGCGGGCCCGATATTAGCTCCATGGTCCCTTGACTGGGCCCGCTAAGGCCAGCTGGTAAAACCAGCCGGCCCTGTTGGGACCCGCTAAGGGAACTCGTAATAGGGCGGTAGGGGCTTAACGGCACCGGCATCCTTACCGGTGCTGTTAACCCCCTACCGCCAGGGTCGGAATGACCCCTATTGTCTTCAAGGACAAACTTACACTAAATGTTATTAAGGGATTCAGTTGCATGTTACTGGGGTTGGGTTAGTATGTTAATTCATATTAGCATTATGTTAAGTGCATCTTAGTCCATTGAAATATCATCCTGAAGCAATGTGCAGTTTCCAGCATGCACTCTCTGCATTGGCATCTATTTAATTCTGCATGAGACTCACACTCTTGAGTCCAGAAAGGAGTTTCACCCCATGTGCCCCTATTTCAATTCAAACGCATGCTAAAATGTGCATGCTAAAATACAGAAGCCATCGCTGAAATGTAGAGAATCAATACTAAAATTCAGAGAAACCCAGCTACTCCTACAGGTCCTTGCTGATGCTCCTCACCCAAGTTTGCTGCAATACCGTCCAGCACTTCAGGCTGTAGCCGTCAACCAAATGTATTTCCCATTCAAACTTAGGGCTTCATCCATGCTGCATGATCCATAAAGAAAATTAGAGTAGACATTTGTCCTTGCCGAGGGCCAGGCCCACTGCCCAGGCACCAAAGTTATATCACAATTATTTGTACTTACGTACTGACATTATGAAAGAGATAAAAAATAGGACAGATTTGCAAAACCATGCTTCCAGGTCCTTTCTGATGCTCCTTGTACATGTTTGCTGCAATCAAGTTCAGTACTTTGGGCTGTAGCCACAAGCAGAATTGTTTTTCCCATTCAAACCTATTCCGATTTCAAACAACATTAGCACACAGCCGGTCCCTGTGGTCATTCCCACTTTTACCCCATTACCAGTCCATCGTGGCCATAGCCATTGGCCAGATTGTTCGAGTCATGGCCATGATCACAAGCTATACCGCAGTCACCAAAGGTATATCACTATTTTGTGTGCCTACATTATGACACTTTTCAAAAAATAAAACACTGATCATTTTCAGAAACCATGCTTTCGGCTCCTTGCCAATGCTCCTCGGACAGGTTTGCTGAAAAAGTATGTTATTTTTTGGAAAGTGTCAAAATGTATGTACAGAAAATATCTTTTTTTTACTTGTATCTGGTTATAAAAAAAGCATTTCATTAGAACCTTTGCAATTCTTAATCAACAAAATAATTGAACATTCACGGAAGTGGAGAAAATAAAAACGAAAATTAATAGCCTTTTACACATAATAACTTCAATAAAATAGATCCATTCTCCCCACTTCTTCAAATCTCTGTGGAGCCATTACTTCCATTTCCTCTGCCTGAGATTGTGTCTTTAAAACTGAGGAAGTGTGGGCTTGCCTTTCCCCCTTGCCTACCTCATTTCAGGGATTCTCTCGTACTCTATTGTCCCCTGTGGTAATTCCGCAACAACCCCACACCATCTTGTCTAGCTAGTGAGAACATCCCTTCAGATCTAATTTAGCAGGTAAAGTTTAGTTTTTCCAGTATTTCTACCACTGTTGCCGTTAGCTGCACTTCTTGGCCTGCGATCAGTCTTTCCCAGAGATGTTCAGATACAAGACCCTCCTGTGGGTGAATCTGCTTAGCTTGGTACCTTCCCACTCCATTAGAATATGACGGAAATGACTGAGATCTTGGGTTAATGCAGATTTTACATAATTGAATTGCCTGCTCCTCCTTTTTTCTTATGGCCAAGACTTCACCGGTGGCAAGAAGGTTCAGTCTCACCCGCAAGAAGTTAGATCTTATTCTAGGGTCAGGGTACTTTACTAGGTAGCGAGGAAGGTACCCTACATATTTTTCTGCCGTCAGAAAACCCGTTGCATGGCTCGGAGCTTCTCACCATAAATATGGTTTCGATCCAGTCCACATATTATAAATCACGTTTTACCTTGAAGGGTTGATGATCAAGGTCTCGAGATAAATAGCTGTTCTATCCAGGATATTTTTTACCCTTAACTCCAGCCCTCTCAAGATACTTGAATTTGAGCTTTTTAAGTGGGCTCTAATAACTTGGGGGTTATTATCTCTCTGTAAAGTGAGACTAATTTCCACTCCGCTCGACACTTTAGTGAGATAAGGTCTAGTTTGAACCGCAGATTCCAGCCCAGCGTACTCAGGGGGAGATTAAGGGAATCCTTCCAAATGCTGCCCTCTACTTTGGCCCAGTTTAGGTTCCAGAGTGAGGTTTTGGCTTCCAGGCCATACAGAATAACCGGTATTATTTTGGCAACATAATATTTGATCATTGGCAGAATGGTGAATTTACACTACTTTTGATATTTTTCATGTGGGGGATCAGATCATATGCCTTGGCAAGAATATCAAGCTCCTGATTTCTTGGGCTAGCGTAGATCTTATAGCCAAGGTATATCAGCTCATCCTTATCTGCCCATTCAGGGACCAGTTTTCGAAGCTGATTTTCGTTCTCGGCTGTTTGAACACTGGAATCTTCGATTTTATTGGGTTTGTTACTATCCCAATTTTCTCTGCGTAACCATCCAATTTAGTCAGCAATCTTTGGAGAACTATAGCAGTTCTGTCCAACAGAACGATGTCGTCCGCATAGGCCAGCCAAAAGATCTTACTTCCATTAAGGATTTGCGATGCCCAAAGCGGACTGTTCTAGTTCATGGCCCATATCTGACAGAAAGAGGTTGAAGAATAAAGATGCACCCAGACACCCCTGCCTTACTCCTCTCTCTACTTTCACTGCATTTGACAGATGTCCCTTATCATCTAATCTTAACCTTACTGTTGTGTCCCTGTGCAACTCTATCAGCATAGCCAAAAATGATTCTGGAACTTCCTTTTGTCTGATTTTGCGCCCAGCTTGCTGCTACTGATCTGATCGAAGGCCTTCGAGAGGTCTATCCAGGCCCCGTACAAAGGCAGTTCCCCGTTCCCAGCAGTAGGCTCACTCACCAGGCTCAAGATTAGCCCATTTAGTGCAGTAGAGAGCCCCTGTCTAAACCCTGCTTGAAAACGGGGGAGGGCCCCCACGCTGTCCGCCCAGTGCGTAAGCTCCTTAACCACTAGTCTCATAAATATCTTGCTTTTGATATCTAATAGGGCAATTGGGCGGTAATTAGCGGGGTCAGTTCTATCACCCCCTTTGAAAAGTGGTATAATCAATGCTGTTTTCCAAGACAGGGGGAAATGTTTCATAGAGAGGATCTCCACAGATAAATTCCTCAGAAACCCTGCCCAGAACTCTGGCTCATTTTTAAGAACCTGATACGTCAACCCACTAGGGCCGGCAGCCTTGGACAACGAGGAACTCCTAATTATCTCCCCAATTTCGTCCTTCTCCAAGACCAGAGACTGTTCGGTGTCCAAATGCTCTATCTCTCCTTCATTGCTTGGTTTCTTGAATATTTTTGAGAGATGTTCAAATCATTTCTTTTCTGTAACCAGATTACACAGGGAGCTATTTCATTGACAATCTAGATGACCCATGACTGACCAGAACCCTCTAGTGTTGGTCTCAGCCAAGAGCTTTATCATCTGTTCTCCATCATTTTGTGATCTTGCCATTCTGTGGTTTTTTGACCAATGGCTATATTTGCTCCTGTTACCGTTTGCTTCCTTTTTATACCTATCAGGGGCCATGTTCGCTTCTCCTTTCTCTTTTTTTGGACTTTGATTCCTCATCAAACTCATGCAAATGCTGCTGCTTACCTGGTATTTTTGGGGACACTGTTGACCAGAAAAGCTGAAATATTTGTCTGGTTGACAGTGGTCTATTATGGATGAATTTGTTATTCTCTTTAGTTCTTTGTTTAATTTCCCCCCTCACCCATATTTGACTAGCCTGACTATGCCCCTAGTACCCTCCAATTTTTGTTTATGTAGCCATTGCAGATGACCTTGGATATCTGTAAAGGTCAGCTCCAACCTGGCGTGGTCACTGCCCCCACTCCTGATTTACCTCCAGTGTGGATGTTCTGGAAAAAAGGCTTGGATTGACAAAAATATAATCTAATATCGAAGAAGAGTCACCCTGCCTCCATGTCGTGGTGGCTCCTTTCTCCCCTTCTGAGCTCCCATTTAACATTTCAAGGTCTAACAAACTCATAAATGATATCCATTTTAGCCCTCTTCTTGAGACTTTTTTTCCCTTTGATCTCTCCTTCCCATTTGAACACTCTACACATATGGAGGTAAAGTCCCCTGCTGCTATGGTGTTAGCTTTGCCCATATATGACTTCACTTTTGTCAATAGGCCCCCTAAGATTTCCAAGAATGTTTCGAGTGTGGAAGAGGTGGGTTCCAGTACACATCTATCACCACTATCCACGGGTTCTGGATTTCAAAATTAAGCTGGATTAAGCTAGCCAAAATGCCAATTTTGTTCTTAAATATCACAGTGGCACTTTTCACTGAGCTATTTTTAAATGCTATTAGAAGCTCACCAGCTGGTCTGCCCAATGACTTTTGACCAGCCGCCAGACAGTGGATGTTAAAGCCCTCTATCTCTATTTCATTCACCATCCAGGTTTCTTGGAAGATCAAAATATCCATCTTCCCCAGGAGGTAGTCTTTGACTTTTTTCGCTCTAAAGGAGCTGGAACCCTGCGTGTTCCAACTCACCACACAAAGTGCTGTCTGACTAAAGTTGTCTTGAGCTCAAGCCTATGCTGGTTAGGACTTGAGCCAGGATTTCCGGAAGGGCAGCCAAAACCCTTTCTTCCTTGGCAGTTTCTGCCATGACTGTGGGGCCTTCCTTTCTCTGTCCCCTTGGGCTTCTTTCTTGGTTCTGGGAGTTTGTCTTTACAGATCCTTGCTGCAAATGTGCCTCATTTGGACTAAGTTTAGGACCCTCTTTAACCACTTTTATGCCTTTTTCTTCTAGTGCCCCAATAGCTTTTATGATTGCATCATATGCCTTAATTGAGCTCAATCCTAATTCTACCTTATGGCCATTTTTGCAATCAGGAAATTTGACATATTCTATGTCCCCAGAAGCAAAGAGGTACAGGCTCTTGATTTTTTTTAACTCCGCAAGTATCGTGCTTCTGTTAAGGCATTTGTAATGAGTGTTCTTTCGTGCAGATTTTAACCACAGTCTTGGCACTTCAAAGGTAATTCTGATTTCCTCTCTTTGCTCCCTTTGTATGGTTTTACTGTCCCATGGCTGAGTAGTCCCACTTTCCTTTTGCATAATATCTTTGGATGTTCCTGAACCATCCCAAATCCCCTGAATTATCTGAGACTTCCATTCTCACTTTTCGATTGCCACTACATTGAGGTTAGTTGGTTCGCTGATGGTGATTGAACTTGCTGCTTTCTTGGAGGCAACTAAGAAAATTGGTGCAATTTTCCGTTTTACTCCTCTTGCATCCGTGTCTGCGCTCTTAACCACGGATCTCCTCTTAAGCACCTTGTTTTGCAAAAAGATTGGGACAATCTTCACTTTTGCACCTTTATTATCTCCCACTTTTTGACTGTGGGAGTTTTGACCTAAGTTGGAGTGTTGATCTGTCTGCATCCCTATACTCACGTGCAGGATCTCCACGGTGCTTTCTGCCGTTCTCTGTTGATGTTTCTTCGCAGGTGTGTGAGATTGGCTTGACCTCAGTGGGTTTTTTGCCTGCAACCTGAACTCACTCGCAGACTTGACAGTGCCTTTAATGTGCGTGTCCCCTTTTACTGTGTCAGATTGCCCTTCTGTATTCAGTGTGCAGATGCTATTCACAAAGTTATGTATCCCTGCATTTTTTATTTTTTGGGTTTTTCGGTTTTCTGATTTTATTTCTTTGTTCTTTTTTGGATTTTTTTGGGTGCTCTTCTGCCCATTTTTAGCACTCCCCCTTTCTTTTCATTCTTATCTGCCTCTTGAAATTTTGATAACTTGCTGCTGTCCAGTCAAGCTCACCAGCTGCCCTGGTTTCCCCAGTGTCATCCCCGAATTCCCTCCTTTCACTCCTTTTTTCCCCTGACTCCTCCACTTGATCCTCCACCACTTGTGCCATGTTGCATAGTTGCATAGTTTGTAGTAGGTCTTGAATTTGGGATTGAAACGTGGTTTCTTCCTTTCTGTTTTTGAGGGAGAGTCTCTGAATAGAGGCGATAGCGAGACACTGCTTTACTACTTCAATTCGAATATAATTTATCGTCGGTGTAATGGAAGAGATGATTACGTTCTTTTGCCCCACCAGCGAGGATTCACATTTGGCCACTTCGTCTATTAGTGCAAGGAGAATTCCAGCTTGACTTTGACCTCCCCTTTGAGCAGTTCAAATACTGACACCAGAGCATTTAACACAAAGCTTAATGCCTTTAGTGTAGAGTCATCTGCCTGTTGGGCTTTCTGGTTCTCCTTCTCTCTTTCGAGTGCTGGGTTGCCCAGCTCCATTTCCCTATTTCCTCCGAGAGTTCACCTTGGATCTCTGACTCCTCTTCCTCCATTTCTGGACCCCTCCGTCCTCTCTACTTCCTAGCTTCAGCATGGCTTGAGCTTGTTGTCCTTGGACTCTCTTCCTCTGATCTTGATGTTGGAGAGCCCCAGCTCCCCTCTCTTCGGTCTGCCACGTTGTTCAAACTCTTCTGTCTCTTTTTGCCGAAGTATTCTTTAATCTTCTTTTGGATGTTTTTTGTTGTGACCGTATATTCCAAACCGTGCCTCCACTGATTTGCAATGTCTACTTGGCCGGTTTGGATTTCCTTAGCTTCGGTCACCTGAGCCAGGGTTCCCTGCACCAGTGCTACTGTGAGCACCAATGGGATGTTTCGCATGGCTCTTAGATCTCTTGGATCCCCCATGCCTGTGGTCTCCAGTGCTGTTGCACTCCCCATAGGAGCTACGTAAGAGCCCTTCCAATCTGGTCCATTTATGGGATCAAGGAACGCTGTGCTTCTCAACTTCATTTTATTGAAGATAATGAGGTTGTGGTGGGCAGGCTAGGATGTGTTCTGCCTGGCCCCACCCGGTTGAGCTGCAGATTTCAACCAACCTCTTTGGCCGCTGTCTTAGTTCCTTATGGTATAAACCACCTCTGTGCCCCACCAAAACTGTTCTCTTTGTGGCACTGGTTAAACCTTGGTCTTGTTAAAGGGGCCTTTAAACCTCCATCCTTGCCTCCCAATGAATCCCACAGTCTGACTTTGATTAGACCAGGACCCGTTCCCCCTATTTCTGCTGCCCACCAATCTCATGGACTGGGAGATATGGCGTTCAGATATAGCATTCAGCATGCAGCTCTCACACCAGCGAGCGGGATCAAAGGGTTACCCCGCAGTTATCCCCAGGCTCGTACTTGTGTGGATTTGGCCTCTCTCCTATTTGTCTCACCACAGCCCGGCTCAAAGCTCTGTCTGGTTTTCTTTTCCTTTTTGTTCCTTTCCCGAAGCCTCGCTCCTGCTCCCTGAGGTAAGGCTGCCACACGCGGGTCCAATTCCGGCTTCTAACTTCCAAAAATCACAGGAGGAGAGAGAAGGGGGGGTGGAGGTGGAGGAGGGAGCGGATTGCGGATAGAGGATTGTAACCCCAACAGTTAATTAACAGTTAATTAGGGAGAATCTTGGCAAGCGAGCCACACAGCCGGCAGAGCCACAGAGTCTGCAGAGCCCTCCGAGCCCGAAGACCCAAAGATTCTGCTTCCCTGACTCTGCGGCCCACTCTGCGGCGTAGATGCTGTTTTATGCTCATGAACAGCAAAACAGGACTGCCTGCCTCTCACAGTCACAATCTAAGTCACGTAACGGAAGCTCCCAAAGACTCTGCTTCCCTGACTCCACGGCCCGCTCTGCAGCGTAGATGCTGTTTTATGTTCACGAACAGAAAAAGAGGGCTGCTTGCCTCTCACAGTCACAATATCAGTCACGTAATGGAAGCTCCCAAAGACTCTGCTTCCCTGACTCTGCAATTTACAGAAAATAGTAATATAACTTGGCTGCCACTTGACAAAACCCATTTAAGCTTTGCTCAAACATTCAAGGTTGAGTCTTTTTGCAAACTTATGTGCAGACTCGTCAATGGCACCAAAGTTATAAGCCATCTAAAAATGTTGAGATCCCCCTCTAATTTTGCCCCCTCTTGACAGAAGCCCACTAAACTTTGCAAAAGCATTCAAAGTTGGTTCTAACATCTTTTTGCAAACATTTACGCAGATTCGTCAACCGGCATCAAATGTATAAGCCGTTGAAGCATTTTGGGACTCCGTTTCTAATTGTGCCCCCTCACAGCAAAACAGCACCAAACGTTGCAGAAGCATTTGAAGTGTGGTCTAAAATGATATTGCAAATTGTCATCCAGTTTCGTTGAATGGTGCCAAAGTTATAAGCCATCCAAAAACTGCTTTTCACAGACCCTATAATGCAGAAATATGCATGGATGTACTCAAACGTGTGTCATGTTCCTGAATATTCATTGGGTATTTATAATGTGCCTATACCAAGTGTTTCGAGGTGCAAAAATGCCAGCAAATTCCCCGAACATCTCATATGTTTGCGGAATTTGGATAAGAAAAAACATCCAATGTTTGGCTTTTTATGGCCATATCCCATCCCATCCTCATCACCCCTCACCTCCCCAGAGATTGTTTCATTAGTTAGTACAATGTTGAGTTTTTAAATATGTTTTTAAAGTGATGTTTGTGGGACTACGGGTGCAGTCCATGAATCCAACATGTCATCCGTTTCAAATGTTTTGACGAACTTCACATTTTTCATTGACCAATCAGGTGCTCATACGATGCCCACAAATGTCACGCTGCTCTCTGATTGGTTCGGAGGTGTCTGCGGACACCACACCAGGAAATGAGTCCACGAACCGGACGCAGATGTCACACTTTTTTTGGGAACTACTTTTTGGCCATTTAAAAAAAATAACTGGGCAGATTTACACCAAATTTGCAAAAGCCTGCTTTCGGGACTAAGCCACTGCTTCTCGTGCAAGTTTGGTGGAAATCCGTCCAGCGGTTTGGGCTCTAGGCATGAACACACTATCTTTCCCCTTATGTCTAAGAGTATTTCAAACGTTTTAGGACCCCCTCTATAATTATACACCCTCCTTGATGAAACCACACCAAACTTTGCACTATCAGTCTGAGTTGGACATGTACTCATTTTGCAAAGTGTGTTGAGGAATTGTCAAACGGTGCCAAAGTTATAAGCCACACAAAAACTGCTCTTTTTATGAGTTGAGCACCTTAACCATAACTACACGGCTGCTATCACAGGCTGTGTAATGTAAACTAATGTATTAATAATGTGATATAGTTTATGTATAAACTAAACACACATTTATTAAAAAAAAAAAAAAAAAGGTAACATCACTTTTGGCAAATTTAACAAACACATAATACACCAATTAGTTATCACATATTTCTCAAAATTATAGTAAAATATTTTGTGGGTATGTCAGTGACGATAAAATACTAATTTGCTTCGTAAAGTTACTCGGCAGCTTAAACAGACAGTAATAGTAATAAATGATGATCAATGATAACGAGGAAACTAACCATCTAACGAATGATTTAACAATAGAATACAAATAGATAAGTAAAGAATAATAATATAAACTAATACGATAAAAAAAATACTGTCAGCAATATTGGCTATAATTGTTAGTGTGCTTGGAGCAGGAGAGGAAAGTGACTCGTGGCTTGTAGACTACTGTCTATGGCACAGCTTTTTTAATGAAGCTGTAGAGCATTAAGTAGTCCCACCACGGATCGAAGTCCAAATGTTCAGAAGCCCTCGACATCCAACACTGCACTTTTATTAACCTCCCTACAAACTAATACAGTATACAAAAATACAACACTGCTATGTTTTACCATTCTACAGAGCCTCTTGACTAACTGAACAAAAACAGAAATACTGTACACATTTTGGGCATGACGCTTGTGTATATAATTGGAGCAGGAATTTGCCTCACAGCTTGTGTGTCTGAAGGGTTCTGTTGACTCACTTGGGAAGTTGTGCACATATAGGATTGCCTATGATGAATTCAAATAATCCATCCAGTGATCAAAAAACACATTCTTGGAATTCCTTGTCATTCTATGTTGCTTTTTAGTTTGGAAACAGGAGTACGTTTTAGAACTGCACAATGTTTTTAAAACAAAATGTTTACCTTTTTATAATGAAATGGTGTCATAGACAATATTCTAACTGAGTTACATCTTATGAATGCTCACCACTTTATTTGCTCGGTTGACCGAAAAGGGTTCTTTTTCCCTTCCCACTTCCTAGACAGAGATATCCGTTGTACCTACCAGTATGCAAAGCACAGGTTAAGAATGAACCTCCAGCCATTAAGTATCACAGGTTTGGAACTCCTTGACAATTGATATTATTTGCTTTTTTACAAAAATACACAAAAATAATTACAAACAGTTTGAGACCACTCCAGGCATGCTGCATGACTCTGTTGATACATTTACTCTAGTTCCTTTGAATTTTGGATCAGGTTTTGGGTCACAGAAACTCCATCCAACTTCCTTAACACATTACAATTGTGCATATGTTATGTATGTGTCACCTTTGAAATGTGAGCTATGGTTTGGGCTTCCTGTCTTCATTTTGAACCTTTGGATTATGAGTTTGGGTAGCTGTGGGGTTGAAGAGCCCCACCCACATGGCGCTGTTACTCTCCTGCTGGCAAATTGCAAGCTGTTACTAATTTTCACACAGGTGAAATCTGTTTATTCAGGACTGAAAATGTCAATAGGCCTTGATTACGGCCCCAAGTTTTTATAGTTGCAAGTGAGATGGCACTTTATGAAAAAATAAACTCCCGAATTTTAAATACCTTGTTTACCCCTCATCCTAAGGTCCTACCTGTTTAAGAGGAGTTACTTCACCTGCCGTGCCATTTCTGCCATATCTTCAATTCCTAAGGTCATCAGTCCAGAGACATCCCCCAAGATGAGTCCTGAATATTCCATTACCAAAATCTAGCAATGGCTCTTCCCTCTCAGGATTTCCTTCACACAGTCTGCCACCTACGTCTGAGCCATCGGGAAAGCACGCCCAGCTAAGAGAATGATTAAGCTTCAGAATGAGTGAATGTTTCAATGTATTCTGTAGCAGGTGGGATTTCTGTGGCGTTTTATTTACTTTTGGAGGCTTAATTACAGGTTTGTATTATTTCACAGCTTTCTCATCCCAAATATCACCTACCCCAATGCAAGTTAGTGGGCATAATTGGTACTGACTGTTACACTCTCAAAACCTGAAAAATAGTTTGCATGTTTCTAAAGTTGACCGTTCTGTACATGTAATATCTACTGTAATTGCAGGCAACATTGTGATGAGTGAAGCGGGACCCAGGTCAAATATCGAATGCCTTTTTCTCACTCAATCAAATTTATGAAATGAGTTGTCTGCCATGCTTGGAAAGGTCTCAAATTGAAAAAGGGATTGCAACTTGAGTAATAAGTTACAGTAGCCCTAGACTGAAAGTTTGGTCTGTTGAGAGTTGTGATGTGCACTGTATTGCCAGTCATCCAGTGCAAGAACGTGCTTGGCATCCTGGAACTCGGATTGCTGTTTACATTTTTATTTTATTGTTTTTTTATAACGCACCTAATACTGTCCCAGAGTGCGGTTTCTAAGCACAGATCCGGGATACAAACCTCTGCTGCTCCGTGTGCTCTTGTTCCCAAGACCAGCCGGTCGCCCCTGTGCTATCCTCCGTTCACATAATGGGGAACTTTGAAAGCTGGGTGGTGATACTGTAACCCACGGTGCTAAACTAAAATAAAAAGCAGCATGCCATTTTGTGCAATGTTTATATGCAATTTATTAATTGTGTATTTGTATTACGATTTGTGACAATAACAAGCAGAAGCAACGTGTGGATGCATAACGGAGGATGGTGGCAGGTGAATACTGCAAAAGCATACTGTTCATGGATGAGGCATCCATCACTCTTCATCACTGGAATAAACGGGAATCAAGCACCTAGTGAAAGTCCACAACTGTTGGGCATGTTCAAGAATGATCTAGGCCCCATTGTCATCTTTGAAGACATTATGGAAATAGACTTCTTCAAGGACATCTTTGAGTGTGCAGACGTATTATGCTGGAAACACCGACAAATTATGAATAATCCAGGAAATTAAATTTAAACATGTATCTGCTGTGGGAGTTGTACAGATCCAGGGTCGTTCATGGCTTTGGACTCTGCCTGAGTACCCAAACCTAAATCTGATTGAGAAGCAGGTTCATAATCCAATGAACAAGTCAAAGCTTTTGAATTGCATCTATACATTTGTTTGTCAAGTACTTAGGCAAGAAAATCGCTGTGTGTTAGTTGCCAATATTACAATGGTTCTGACAGTGGTCATGAAAGAAATAAAGTGGAAATTGGGCTAGTAGAACGGGATGGCACATACATTCTTCAATACATTTCAAATTTTAATCAATAAACCAATAAAAGAAACACTGTATGTATACTAAAAAAATATATTTAAAAAAACAATTAATTCATTCCTTCAATCACAGCCACATACCAACTCATTCATACATTCGTCTATAAAAAACAGTTATAACTTCTAGACCAGTGTGTACTGATAATGTTGCCACACAAATTCTTTCAATTGTCACATTTGTCAATGACCCAGTCCATAGTATCAGGTGTCATCTTGCATCTGGTATTACGTTTGTCCAGATGGCTCAAAAAAGCATTGACACATGTTTTGGTCAAAAAAACCTTCTTCAGGACGTAGGGCTCGGAATAATCACACAACCCTTTCTCAACGTATATAGGCCAGTAGTCAATCCCCAAGTTCCAACTCTAGGGATGGCAAATGGGACCTTGGACTCAATCCTCCAATGGAATCTATATAAATATAGAGATCAGTCTCCACTTGGCAGAGTAGAAATCTCGGACAGGCTCTGACAGCCACATCCACAACAGAACCAAGGTATGTCCTGTGAAAATGTGTCTCTAATTCCTTGCAACCGTCAATGAATAATGCACGAGGCGCAAGCACTCTCGCGGGCAGGGCCGTCACATGGGGGGGTGCAGGAGGGGCAAACTGCCCTGGGCCTTTCCTTCTGAGGGACCTCGCGTCACCCTCCCCTGAGCGCCATGAACAGCTTGGTTAACTGTATGTACTTTTTCTTTTGCTGGCCAGTGGTCTATCACCTTTGCAGCTATCAATCCGAGATTCTGAGATGAATGGATTGTGACCTGTGCCTTGTTAAATCAATCCATGTTCAATGCGTGTAATACTTGCTTCCTTATACAGGCCTGTAATGTCAGTAACGCCTGCTGGTTGTACTTCTCTCTATGTGCAAAACACTCTTCTGCTCTCCCCAGGGCCTTGGCAAGCTGTTTACAAGCAGATGTCATTAGGTGCAATAACTCTCAGGTCTCTTTCTTATTTACTATTATTTGAAGCTTTCCAATATTATAGCCTGAAACTCCCATTCCGTCATGCCAGGTTTAATAGTCGGCTTGCTAGACCTTTATTTTTTGCAAATGATTTCTTAATTTCCACCACTCCATTAGCATGCAGGAGACCCTGACCCCTTCCCCTAAAACCCCACCACACTTTTTCAAGGTATTCCCGGTGTGGCTTCGAGCTGGGAAAGTCGTTGAGTAGCAGAAGGAACATATGAAATACATTGCAAACGAAATCTGGACTAGGCACTCCCGGCGATTAATGAGCAGACTGGGTTACCCCTGCTAAGAGCAGGTGCTTGGAAGAACATGGAACACAGCTTTGGTGGATGAAAGCTCAATTGTAATCAGCTGGAGTACAGGCAATGCAAGTTGTGGTATTCAAGTCAGTGTTAGATTCCCTACGTTTTGGACTACAATTCCCATGATACATCACCGTTGGGTATGCTAGCTACGGCTTTTGGGAGTTCTAGTACAAAACAACCGTAGAAAATAATTGTATATGCAATCTAGGAACATCTATGCGCGGAAAGACAGGCTCACACAAAACTCCAACTGGAAACATTGGATATTACACAATGAAAATGATCTGCATTCAGATAGCTGAGGTCCGGCTTGGACTGGCCTATAGGGCAATGCCCGAACCAAAAACGCAAAATGCTAGTGTGGGCCACTGCAGGCCTCTAAATGTAGGGGTAGGGGCATAACATTCTTTTTAGTTTGGGTTATTAGGTGGAAAGTGCCACCAATAAGCCAAAACGATTGCATTGGAGTACAGACAGTGGTGGAAATTGAATTTTTTTTTACTGGTGCAGTACAGGGGATGGGGGCAGGTCCACGGAGGGGAGGATTGGGAGCAGGTCCGGCCGAAGATGTGTGGGGGCCCAGTTCAAGATGATGAAAACAGTCTGCGGCACCCACCCCTGGGGTACATACATTACCATGGCGACAAATATAAGGTTAATAGCCCCCTATTATCATGAGATGACCAGCCAGCAAGGATCCTAAACACTAAATGCCCACTGAAGAGCTGTAAACTCTTCATTGTGAGCAAGTTGCTGATGTGAGGGAACCAGTGTTAGGAGGCAATGAGGTGATAACACTTCTGTAAATCGCGTGGGAAGTGAGGGCCGGAAGGACTCCAGGAAACACAGCACATTGTAAGCCTCAGAACAAACATATAATAAGGAATATTGCTGTGTTACAAGACTGCTGACTGACAATATGGTGGAAGTTGCTGGAGGACACCCGGAGATCTTTTCATTTGAAAAGGTTAAAAGGCCCCGATTGGAAGGGTGTAAAACAGGTATTTTAGTCAACACCATAAACATTTGCCTCTTAGCCCCTCAGAAGATTTGTCATGAACACCTGGAAAATAAACCAATTTCTTATAATGTCAGCAAAGTACAAAATCTGCACCCCTTAAAATGCACATAAATATTTCCAGTACAGTGCAACATTGACAAGGAATTTCACAGGGTTCCTACTCAGATCCTCAAGTGGCGAAGTGGCTCACTTCTGAACCTAGCGACCACAGTTCAAATCCCTGCCCGACATAGTTTAAAACACAAATGCACAACATTATTCTAAAAAAAATGTATAGTGCACATATATTTCCCAGGATTGTGGGGCCTGATCTGAGATCTGGGGAGACATTTTTTGCCGAATCTGGGATCCAGGAAGATCAGCCCCAATGACAGCACTGAATACAGATAGGGAGAAATGGCATATGAAGCAGGACACATATCTTGCAGGTGTTGTTTGGTTATTTGTCGAACCAAAGACTGCCTATGTCCAAGCTAATCCCTATGGCAATTCACACCCAGTTCTTGACCCCTGCCACCCAAAATACATCCCCATGGGAACTTTTTGAGCTAACTTTAAACAAGCCTTACCATCAAACATTGCACTCCAAGTGCCTGCCAGTGTTTTCTCTAAGGAGTCATCTAAGAGGTAACCACTTAACTGTGATTTATTACACCACATGCCACTGGTGTAATAAAAATATCTTGATCTGGTCTGCCTTCAGCCACTCGATTAAAAAGCACTATGCGTATCCTTCACTGAAGTCCTGTTAACAACAAGCATTGGCAAAGCCAACAGTTTTGGGTTGTGCATAAATATTAGGCATTTGCCAGCCCCTCCTATTAGATGCTCTGGTACTGAAACCATTTTGCACCTGCAACAATCAAGGCCATTAATACCAATACACCAGTGCCTTTCCAATGTCTACAAGAAAGCCCAAACGGTTGGCATTGCGATCCCTTGTTTTAATTTACCCATGATGTACAGGACCATGCATCAAGGGTAAAGCAAACATAAGTGTTATTTCATGGCTTACCTGGACCACATTGAATGTAGGCCAGTCTAGCCAGTAATAACACGTATGTTGCACAGCCAGCCTGGGTATACTTTCTGTGGCATGTCATTTTTATTGGCTGCAAGTCCTACGGTAATACTGGCATACATTGGTGCAGCCTGCATGGATATACATGGGAACAGCCAGCATGAATATATTTTAATACTGGCATATGTTGTGTGCAATGGCGGTATGAAATGCATTGGAAAATGTTCCTGAGCACGGTTGGTGACTTGCAACTATTGGGTTTTTCCATGTGCTACCATACAAAACCAATAGCAAACTGCATGGCTTTCTACCCAATTCTGGAAAGAAAGTGCTGTAAAATGCACCATTTTAACCCAATATTTCAAACATGTTCTTGGGAGGGAGAAACCCTCTCAGCCACCACTTGTTTGGTTTGGGATCCCCAACTGCGTAATTGACACAAACATTTAAGCCTCTTTGTTCAAAAATTCACCAGCCTCAACTGTACATCTATGTGTGTTTTAATGTGCTCACACGGCAGCGGGTGCTCCGTAATGCTGGTGTCACGGACCACATGCCGCCATGCCATCCTAAATATATTTATGCATATTATACAAAAGTTAGTCTGGCATAAACCTTTCTTCAGTAGAGAAATCTAACTTTGCTGTAGTTGATTTGCAGTTGTAACCAACCAAATGTGGGTTCCTCCACACGTAAACTCAAGGGGAGATTTCTCGCGTCTCCTGTTTGCAGGAGTGCCACCTCTGACCCAGTGCAAAAAATCATAATGGGGCCTCACCAAATATTTTGCCCTGGGCCACACCACACCTTATGACAGCCCTGCTCGTGGGACACTCTTTTGTAGTTGTACGACCGCCGATCAGTGGTCATGAAAGGAAATGGGACAGCAACTAATATGTAATGTTTCCATGTTTTCTGTACATTTTAATAATAATTTATTTATGTTTGTCTTTTCCACCAACTTTGATGAAATACAACAATAATCTGTATCATTCTCATCTTGGACATTGTTTCTAGTTTTTGCTCCAAGCTAGACCCTAGGCACTAAATCAGATGGGAGCCGGTGGGGTGCCAGTGAAGTGAGGGAGTGGGGGAAATAAAGGGCAATTCAAAAGCCATTTTGAAGAAGCTGGTGAGGAGCTACACAATCAATATCAACTTTTAAGAAGTTAGACATTCAATATTGAACATTCACACTGTGATTCATGGAATTATCTGCGCATAAAACACAGATTTGCATGCCATTTTGCCCCAAAATCTCCATACCTCTCGAGCAAAATAGCCACAGTCCCACATTGTGAGAAGAAAAGGGGTCACAAGACCTTGAAACAAATCCAGTGTGCCTCCCAGGTGGAATAAGTATTCTTTACTCTGGAGCACAGCTGCAGAGGATTTTACTAATGATGGCACTCCTTCAAATGTGAACAGATGGGGGAGGGAAGGGTGGTGAGGGCAAGTTCAGCCCAAAAGTGGTTATTCTGATGGTGCTGGAGGTGATGGAGATGGGGGTCGATTGCCAGCTGTGGACTTGCATGTTTGAGCATATCAATGCCTTCCTCCCTAACTGCTTCTGCAATTAAGACACAAATGTGTCAAGCAAACTGCCCCCCCCTACTTGTCCCAAAGAATACACATAGCTGCATCCCGAAGATCAACCAGAACTCTTTACTCCAACATGCTCACAGTTCCCAAAATCAAACAGTTATAGCAAGAGGAGCCAGCTTCTCTTACTTAGCAGCCTTGCAATGGAATGCCCTTCCACCATCCCTAAGAGCTGAAAACTCCCACTTCGCCTTCCGTAGAGCTGCCAACACTTTACTTTTCACCTAATCATGACCATGTCCATTCTGCAATCAAAAAAGCTACCTTGCTATTCCCAGCGGATCCTACTCCTAAGGTACAGCCTTCCCTAAACCAGCCCAATAACACTCCTCTCCCCTTTAGCTTCAAACAAATATCCATACTAGAGACAGCAACAATGATACTCTCCCTAAAGCCTTCTAATTGTAAAGGAGATAAGTGCCCTGCTCAAATTATAAAAGATGCAGCAAGAGACCTAGCTCCCTTCATCTCCAAACTGATCAACACCTCCTTTAAGACTAACATAGTGCCCAATAACCTTAAACAGTCTTGGGGCCTACCTTTGCTAAAAAAACAAACTCTCGACCCTTCCATCCCGACAGATTACAGACCCATCACCACCGTCCCGTTCCCACTCAAAATCATTGACAGGGTAACCTGCAAATTCAGGATTACCTTGAAACTAACAACCTTCTAGGCTCACGACAATCCGGCTTCCGCCCCCTTCACGGCAATGAAACAGCCTTAATTGATCTCAAGACTCAAATTGAAGAGTTGAAGGATAATGGAAAATCAGCTATGCTACTCCTCCTTGACCTTTCGGCAGCCTTTGAGCTGGTAGATCATGCAGTCTTATGCAATCACCTCGGCGCTGCTGCTCATTTTTCAAGTGATGCCATAACCTGGGTACAATCCTTCCTTGCTAACCGGACAATGAGAGTCTTCTCTCCCCTAGCAGCTGCTGATCCCATACAAGTCTCCTGCGGTGTCCCCCAGGGATCATGTGTGTCTCCTACTATGTAAAACATCTTTACCAAACCTTTGTTTGACAAGTTGGATAGACTGGGTGTCATCTACACTGACTACGCAGATGACACTCAGATCCTCATCCCCCTTTCGGATAACTTCTTGGAAGACTCAGCTTTGGTAAACAAGATATATCTCCTCATTCAGGCATGGATGGCATCCCATGGCCTCTGTCTGAATGACGACAAAATGGAGATTCTGATCCTCGGCACAGAGACAGCGATTAAAAAACTTGACCCGAACTATGCCTCGTTTAACATTGACAACAATGTCATCAAAGTGATGCCTGCAGTCAAAACCCTTGGAGTCTATCTGGACTCAGCACTCACTTTTAAGAAACAAATTAACTCCCTAGCTTCCTCCACAGCCTATACTTGTAAACTCATCCGAGCATGTAGACCATTCCTAACAGAGTGTTAAGGAGAATTCTCTTATAAGGCTAATTTCCCAAAACTAGTGAGTCCCCCAGCAGCTTTGCTGGATTTTTGGGGTTTGTTTTTTTCTCCTGCTAAGAGTGAGACTCTTTTTCTCCCACTCTTAGGCATGATTTGAGGTATGTCTTTGATTTATTGTGTGCTTATTGGCTATGGAGTATTTTCACTCCATAGGGTATCATCTGTTTTAGTATATGTGTTACACAACACCTTCAGTGCAGAAACACAGGGGTGTCATAATGACCCCCAAAAATAGACTCCATACCCTGGGACTGACTACTGTCTCCCACGGCATGTAAAGTCACCATTGACTTTCCTAGTCCAAAATTGTGAACAGAACCAGTAAAAACCATCATATTGTGAAAGTACTGGAAGGGGTTAATTCGATTGCCCCTGGGTCTGTTTCCAAGGGGGCACCGTCCAGTCCCCCCTTGTCGCGTTTCTGACTGGTGGCAGTGGTTACCATGCAAAATATTCCACCAGAATATTTCCTATGGGATTTTCCCATTGATTTTAAAAGCACCACTTTTTGGTACAATGTTAAAGATACCGCCGGTTTATTTATTTAATATAAAATCACCGGTTGGGTCTTTTCACCAGAACTCTTTTCTAAAATGGCGTTTGTGTCCGTCTTTGTAACTCCAACCAAGGTCGGGCCCTTTGTTCCATTTTTTGGCGGGCTTCTCCACAGAAGCCCTCCAACTGGTGCCACTCTGTCTGGGTTCCACAGGATGTGTGGGTGGGGGAATTGGCACCCTGGACTGTGTTGCCTTAGCAACCCAAGTCGCACTCTGTTCTGATTGGCCCGATGGTGAGCCGCCCGGCTCACCACTTAGCATGTATGAGTGACAGCTATGCTGTTGAATGGGGTTTTTTCTGCATAAAAGCAGGGCTTTTGGGACTGGAACTTCAGAAGTCGCCACAGGACCTAAGAAATACAAAGAGGGGAGAAGCTGAGCCATCTGCAATGACGACACCACCAGTGGAGCCCTGCTGCAATGACCTCACCACTTTCCAGACGACAAGAGAAGATCTTCTGCTGCAAGAGTCTTCTTCCTCTGAGTTGGTGGGATCAACCAGTTCGCCATTCCCCTTCCAGGACGTCTCTTGGTCGAATCGCCAGTGCCAAGCACCCCGGCGGCCGGATAGCCAAGCTTCACCACTGTGACCGCGAATAAAAGGAATGCACCTTTTTACCGAACGAACTCCGCAGCTGGTCTCTTCCCTGGGCAGTGCAACGACTTCAAGTTTCCTCCTCGACGAGATCTTCTCTTCCCCTAGTCGAAACCATAAACTGCACCCACTGCCAGGATCAACTACCACTGCTGGAGCTTCCACAACTTTAAAGGTACTGTGTTCAACCTAGCCTCCCTTTCTACAGTTTGCTAAAGGTGACCCTTAAATCCTTGGCTTTACATCTGGGTTCACCCCCAGACCTTCTAACTTTAGCTTCTGAATCAACCCAACCTCTTTTGAACATTTTTACAAAGACTTGAACGCATTTCTAAACTGTGTGATCTTGGGCACATTTCACCTGGCTCCATTTAAAGTGGGCCTGGCCTATGAACTTTGGCTCTACAGTAGACTCTGCCTTCACTAACTTGTTTTGGTCTTAGAAAAGTGTTGGGAACTGTTTTATTTTCATGATCTGCCTTTTTCTCTCCCTTTAACTTAATTATTGGAGTGCCATCTAAGTTAGGCGCTCGCATCTGTTTTTACAAATAGTGGTGTTTTGACTTAGACTTGTCTAATAATTCTTAAGGGAGGTGCGTATACTTTTCTGATTGTGTTTGAACTTGCTTTGATTTATAGTGCTAGTGTATTTCCTTAAGTGTGTGTTAAATAAATAATTATATACTTTTGATACCAAGCTCTGGTCAGAGTTTGCTTGCTCTACTGTGTTTTTAGCCCTATTGTGTATCCTCTGTATACTGCCCTACTCTTCTTGAGAGAAGTCTGACTGCTCAGCCAGAGCTACCAGGTAAATGTGGGTGGTACAGACTGCTACCAATTGGGTTTACTGCTTACTCCTGTAGTCTTAATCTTCTTGCAGTGGTCCTCAAGGGAACTACACAGGATTCTGCCTAACACAGAGGCTAGCTGTATTACCTTAGCTAATGCACTTATCATATCCAGATTGGTCTATTGTAATGCCCTATATGCGGGATCTAACAAGTATATCCTTAATAAACTCCAAACACTCCAAAATAACGCTCTTAGCGTAGCCTTAAACATTCCTAATAGAGCCCATGTCTCTACCTCCAGAAGGAATATCCACTGGCTAAAAATTAAAGACAGGATCACCCTCAAAACTCTTTTGCTCACGTCCAAATGCCTCAACAATATAGCTCCTCCCTATCTAGCAAATAGAATCAACAAGAGAATCTCAAACCGCCCCAAAAGAATGACTAACGGTAATCCCTTGATGGTGCCTACATATAAAAAGAGTACAGCTGGCGGCGCTAGCTTTCCAGTCATAGCTGCCCAAACCTGGAACAAACTCCCCTTAGAACTTAGAAAGGACCGACCCTACCTAAGTTTCAGGCGCAAGGTTCTTTCATGGATATGATCTAATGACATCTAATGTGATCACCCTCTTTTACTAGAACCACTCGTCCTGAGTGACACCTCCCGACTATGCCCTTTGTTAACTTGACCCCCCATAGGGACCTCCGACTACCACTGCTAGTATCTAGGAATTTCACTGGATTCTACCGGGACTACAAAACTGTGGTTGATTGTTACTTAGCTCTTCATGCTTCCGACACCTGGCATTAACTGTATAAGTATATTCAGACTGTAACGCTGCTGAACTGTCCTACTGCCTATTTTGCTTGTCACTGTAACTAAGTTCTCAAGTATCCTTGTAATGTTTGCGCACGGTTACCTGCGGGTTTGGTTTTGCACTATATTAAATAAACAACAACAACAACAATAATGTATGTATTAACTTCGCATTGATTCCAAAAACCGTCAGATGCCTCATGTAACGAAGCTCAACACATGTAACAGTGCCTCGAAACCCAAAGGCTGTTTGCGCGCTATATACATTTTAAATAAATAAAAAAGTTCTGTATGATAGATTTCAGGTTGCCTCAATGCGATTTACTAACTATATGCAGAACTAAAACATAAAACAGTCCTCTAATTGTAGAAACACAAGTACAAGAGCATTTATTTCAAACAAACAAAAAATAATAAACACCAATAACAATATGTACGAAAGACCAGCAGAGTAGGAATAAAAGCAATGCATAATAAACATGTAAAAACAGAAGGTACTTTTAAAAAAGAGAAACATTGTTATAAAATAAACGTTTAAAATGAACACATTCAAAAAAATAATGGAAGGAATCAAAACCACGTACCATGTTGATTTAGGGAACATCCAGTTCATGCGACATTCGTGCTGATGATCAAGTGCACACCTGGCTCAAATCGAGCTTGCATTCTATTGCAAGGTCACTAGGCATTTGTCCAATCCTGTTTCCACTTCTGTTCTAGAGAACAAGCAGCATCTGAATGCCTATGTTCTAGTGGCTAGGACAACCACATAACAGTGTGTGTGATTTCACCCAATTAAGTGACAAGGTGCTACCTAGTGTTGAAATGGGGATTGAGGTTGGAAGCCCATGGGTGAAATGTTCGAAGGAGAAAAGACAGAACATTATTTTTCCGAAAACGTTCGTTTTTTCTCCCCTGAACATTGCGGCCACAGCATTGCAACCCCACCCACATCCCAACCCCATGCCCCTACTTACGTTGCAGCAGCACACTTCGATGTGTGGCGCTGACTCCCTGTGTCCCTGCAATGGGATCAGCTGAGGGGGACACCACTGCACCCCCCATTTGCTGTATAGTGAACAAGGGTGCGAGGGACACCCCTACAGCCCCAGCAGCCCTTGCCACCAAATGGGGCATTTGGCCAAACTTTCAGCCATCCAGAATTTTCTCGAACAGCTGAAATTCGGCCAAATCTTTTTGGACGATACCTTGAAATGGAAAACCTTTTCTCAGAAGGGTGTGTCTTGTATGTATCCGAAATATTTTGTTCTCATATAGGGTGTTACTGAGGTGGCGCATTTAACAGATAAAACAATATGTACAAATGTCACCCTCAAGTACTCTTTGCATACCAAGAAGAGGACTACGACTCCCATATAGGGTTTGCCATGGGTGTCTCTCAAGATGTTTCGGCAACAACTCTCATTATTCCTTCCACTGACTATGCTGGGTAGGTTGTATTGGAATTATAGGGAGAATATTCAGTGAATTACTGGGTCTCTATGTTGTGTCAAATTCCCGTGTACACCCCTCCATGACTATGACGACACAAAATGCTTCCACCTCTAAACCAAAACAAAGCAAGATATAGTCAGAGCCCCTGCTACCCTGCACCATACCCCTTTTGCCCCCAAAGGAGGGCACTATACACTTGGTGACTATATAAGTTAAACAGTAAATAGAGTAAACACACACCTAAAGTGAAGTTATTTCTATGACAGAAAAAAAAACAAGTCGTTGATGTGGGCTTCACTTGTCAGAATGAGTTTGGCTTGCAGGCAAACGGGTGCTTGCTTTTCAAAAATCAGCATGAGTAACACGTGTCTCATAGCCAGCTGCTCTAGTAAAACAGATTGATACATACAACCAACAGGCATTAAACCTCCACCTCATAGACAGCAAGCTAAGCACAACTGTTCCGTATAGCACAAGTGTGCTTCACACGGTCCCATGATACACCATAAAAAAGAAGGTCTTACACTTTATGGGTTTCTGGAAGGTAGCAGCGGAAAAGCTGTCTTAAAAAAAAAAAAACATCCACAAAACCGGAAATAGAACGTTGCACAGCAGTAGGGTAAGTCTCTCGTAACCAGGACTAATGTCTGGCAGAGAGACTCCCAGGACCCCCCCTTGTCAATTTGTACTTGAATGATACCACTGAGCATGCAACAAATGCCTCTCTAATACTATCAACGTGATATGTATTTCTCAATGCACTCTCATCCTTGCCGGCAGCACAATAACAGCACTGTAAAATGGCCTTGTACTGAGGGATACCACAGCGCCTCCACTCAATGAATGCCCTTCTCCACAAGCGGCTACGCATGTGCAGCCACTTGCTATATGCAGTACTGTAACAATCACGCCCAAACTCACGTTGCACACCAGGTAGACAGAAATCTCTCTTTGGAAAGGAGCAAATGTTCACCATTGAACGAGGTAAAAGGCTAAAGGGCACCACACAAAAATATTGGGTGCCTTACAGGAAGTTTACACATGAACCCACGCTTTATGAGTGAGTGCCCTGGCTTGATATTAATACAAGATAGCAGAACACATCCTGAGGCTAATCAGATACAGACAAATGATACACGCATGGTGTGGACAAGGGTTCGGTGGAGAGGCTTGAGAACATACCCGTTTTTTGAAATAGTAGGTCAGAGTCCTACAGATAAGGGGTTTATAGGTCATTTGTACTCCTTAAAAATAAGCAAATACTCAAATTCTCGCAACAAAAATTAGGAAATAGACACGTAGGTTTGTATACCTCTGCTTTCATCCAAACGGCTCCATGTATATGTTTGGACCAGTCGTGCACATAATTGGAAGAAATAAGTGTGTTTCTTTTAATGTGTATGAATAACTAGGTGCAAAGGAATTATTATTATAAAAACATTTATTTTCCAGTTAAAACCTGTTTTTACTTGCTTACAAAATCTTCCCATTGGGAATTGGCGTTACGCTTTACTCGCAAGAACATCATTTTATTCCCATCTTTAAAAAAATACGGAGTAAAATATTCCCACTTCAAAATCTTATCGGAGGCAATGGTAGTGCATAGATCATTTATATGAACCCATATATCATACAGCGGTTTGAGCGCTCACTGCTGCGATCTGAGTGTGATCTGCAGGTCGCAGGTACGAATCCCGGGAAGGCCAACTCAGCCTTTTGTCCTTCCGAGGTCGATTAATGAGTAGCAATTTCAGTTGGGTGTTATTGTATGTAAATATGTGCTCTGTAAAGCGCTTTTGGATTAAGGCGCTGTATAAATAATACATCATTATCATTGTCATATTGTTGTTCATCCCAGGATTGGACTACCTCCCTTTCTCAATTCCACTAAACATAGGTTTTATGTTTCCTAAAACAAGAATGTAATTGGTTGCCAAGAGGCTGAAAACCTGGCTATTGTAACTCAGGAAGTACCACCTCCAGCTCTCAAGTAAGTGCACATTGCTTCCCCTTCACCCCGATGCCCCCACCCCAGGAGCCAGGCCAAGAGGCTAACTGCTGCCACAATCATACATAACATTCAACCCCACATTATATACATTGTGTACTACTTTACTGGTTGATGGGCAAACAAAAGCAAGTCATTCATGTACAAGCCCCACTCAAAAATGCATTGGTGGAGGGGAGGTTCCGTCCCAGCTGCATGTCCCGAATTCTCAACCAATGCCGTGTTTCTGAGGCCTGTGGAAGTGTACATGAGCTTTCAGGCATCTGTGCATGCCATCATACGTCACTATATGCTCATCTCAGCAATACACGTGCACATGGCCCCATAGATTACATCCAATTCCACACATGTCAAAAGTGGAGAGGAGCTGTTCGTTTCTGTTTAAAACCATTGGTGAATGAAAGAAGAATAAATAAATACACTATTGGCTAATCACTAATAGAAAGGGTCGGCCATTGGGACAAAGGGTGCATGTATTTTATTAAGTACTTTAAGTGAATCCGACACACTGCAATCCAATTGCTTCTTGGGGGATTTGGACAATTGCTGCTTTACTCTGTCACTCTCTCCTCTTCAGATTTTCAAAGACACCTACCGCATCGCCTCTGAAGGAACTGTATTATAGTTGCAATCGCATAAATGGGTGCAGGTTCCCATTGCAAGAGCCTCACCCTCATGTGTCAGCTGCAATATACCCCAGAGTCGATTAGTTCAACTTGGAGTTCATTCTGTAATGTTGGATCTGGGCTCCCAGAGTCCTCATCTTCAGTGCAAAGCTGTGCTCAGACTCCGAACAAATGCTTTTTTTGATTTATGGTTTTATTTTGTAAGCTTGAGATCGGACTCTGGGAACCTCACCTTACAATACTTTTAAACACAGTTGGAAATATCAGCTAGCCCAACGTGTTCACCGATCTCTGTGTTGTAACCTTCACCCATTTAGAGTGTATTTGCATGCCCTAGGCCCTATTGTCTAGGGGGAAGCTTTATGTTTAGAGAATATGTTATTTGGCCTTTGCTTTTTTAAATGTCCTCTTTAGAGGCCCCATAGGGTTCTTTTCTCTTGACGGAACAATGCCAAAGGAAACACCTATGTGATGATGCTGGACTGCCTTGAAGAACACAACTTCATCCTAGATGAACCCCTTGCTGTACATACATGTTTTACATAAACTCGCTGAGCAGAAAACCATATCCCTGGGACAGCAAAACCGAATGTGCCTTCTGCTCCCTGCGGCTGGCTTTGTGATTCACCTCATCTGCGTCTCATAGCTGGTGTCAGACAGGCAAATACTAGCTTGCCTTGATAAGGAGTAAACACATATAATTAAAAAGAACTATCATCTAGAATCGAAACCGTGACATAGGGATGTGAAAGTGTTGGCTTCTGGCCATCCTTAAAACTAGAAAATGATTGATCTGATTACCAACTGGGTTGAGTAGTTGACTATGCAAAATGAGTTTGAAAAATCTGTGAACCTTTGTTCTCTTATTATTCTGTCTAAACTCTTCAAAGCCAGACCAGGAAGACATTCCAGCTCCTACGGAATGTTGACATACTACTTAACTAAATGGTTCTTCATATTTACAATATGTCAAATTATGTACCTGTTCATTTGTTTTCCAAAGGGATAGCCCGCATTGCTTTACATACATGTGAATATTAGAATGGGAACAGGAGTTCCTCAGAGATATGTATTATCTGTATTGATTGTTCACGATTTTGATGGCACAAAAGCAATAGAGTTGACATCTAAATTTATGTTGAGTTATTATAAAGGGATCTATATTGTTCATCATCATATTACATGCAATCTGATGGACAGACAGAAAGACATCATACAATGAGTTTGCAGTAGGAGACATTGTGTGGTGGAGTTAGTTGATATGTCTGGTGTTTTGGTAAAAGAGATTTAGCCAACCCAAAGCACAGGTTTGACTTGGAGGATGTGATGCAGTGGTGTGCATGTTATGACTGGCCATTCTGACATTCCTGACTAATTTTCATGCAACCTTAATACCTGCAGGAATAGCATGCTTTTATGAACCTAAGACGACCGTTTTTTCTATTTGCGTAACAAATGAGAGAGGAAGGCAGATATCTCATGTTAGGTTTTCGGGTTGGCCGAGTTCATATGAACAGAAATGCACACTGCAAGTATCCTGTTAACTGTTATCATGAACAGCACATCACGGCCGCAGTACATTGCACAATGTAATGGCTCGAAATAACAACATCACTCACCCATCATAAATAAAACACATCATGGGCCTCATTACGACCCTTGTGTAATAGGGCGGAATGGGTTTACCGGCACCGGCACCATTACCGGTAAACACATTCCGCCCTATTACGAGGTTCCCTCGCGGGACCCGGAAGAGACGTCTGGTAAAACCAGATGTCCTTTCCGGGTCCTGCGAGAGGACCAAGGCGCTAACAACGGGCCCGTTATTAACGGGCCCCTTATTAGCTCCATCCCCATTCCCTTTGAGCCCTATGGGGGCTCAAACGGGAATGGGGAAGGGTTTTGTGAATGAGGAATTACCGGATCCTCCAAGGTTGGAATGACCTGGTAATTCCTCTTTTCACAGATCACAAACCCGGACACGATTTTGGAGGCAGCCATGGCGCTAATAGCACCATGGCTACCTCCAAACTCGTAATGAGACCACATATGTTAACATTAACTATCTGCACCAACACTCTTAATTTATACAGTGTACTTTTCCTTAGTTTCTCTCGAGGTTAGTTATGTCTCTATTGCAAACTCAATGGGTCTGATAGAGGTGTGTATTCTGACACTTCTTGGTTGCTGACTTCTTCTTGACCACCAGGCTGTATTCCTCAGCTTCCGCTTACATCCTTCCATTGTCTTCTTCATTGCTGGGTGTGCCTCCATCTATTCTGTGAGATGAGAACTGCTTGAACCAGCTGCAGTTGTGTGTCACTTCCTCCACTCGATAGCTGGCTGTGACCATATGAAATGTTATGATATGATGGGCCTCATTACAAGTTTGGAGGCAGCCATGCCCTTGGAAAGGGCATGGCTGCCTCCAAACTCCGGTCCGGGTCCGTGGTCCCTGAATGGGGAAATACCATTCCAACTTTGGAGGGCCTGGTATTTCCCCATTCAGGGAACCCGGACCTTCCCCATTCCCATTCAAGCCCCCATAGGGCTCAATGGGAATGGAGAGGGAGCTAACAACGGGCTGTTAATGATGGGCCCGTTGTTAACTTCCGGGTCCCCTCGCAGGACCCGCAAAGGACAACTGGTAAAACCAGATGTCCAGAGCGGGTCCCGCGAGGGAAACTCGTAATAGGGTGGAATTGGTTTAACGGCGCCGGCACCTTTACCGGCGCCGTTAAACCCATTCCGCCCGCCCCGTAATGAGGTCCGATGAGTCATTTATAACGCTTCAAGACAAGGGAGGGAAGATAGAGGGAGGATAAAACAAACGATCTGACTACGTCTTGTGTCATTCAGAATGTGCAAGTGTCCATAGACCCCTTTGGTGGTCTACGGGTCCGTTTCATAAGGGTGATCAAGCCTATGTCTGGCTTTCCTGTTCTGTAACAGTGTTTCATCACCTACTTGGATTTCAGACAATACCAACTGTATTCAGACTGATTCTTTCTCATTGTTTCTCACCGGCCTGTCACACACCTGTGGCACATATATGTGGACCAATTTCTTTGACAGGTAATCAGGTACTGTTGAACCGACCCTTCTGTTGCAGTGTAGCCTCAGATGGCGACACAGCCATGGATGTGTGGAGTCGTCCGGTATATCATCATGAATGTCATCAACATCTTTTCAATGGGCGTGGCGTCCTCCAATGCAATCCTAAACATTTGTTTTAATGCACACATAAACCGTTCCGCATCACTGTTAGCTCTTAGGCAGCATAGGGTGACGCAGCAGTGATTAATGTCATAGAATGTAATGAAATCCCTGAAGTTTGCACTTGGAAAGGTGGTCGGTTGTCTGTGGCTGCTGACTGCAGAAAAGCATGTGCAGCAAGTATGTCCTCAATGATCTGTATTACTGTGAAGAATTGCCATGTGATGAGGATCTGAAAGCCTTTTTTTAATTTTAATAAATCATAAAATGATGCAGGTGATTCCATCTTTGAAAGGGCAATCTGCTGATCAGATTCTCATTCCATAAACTCAATGTAGCCTGAATTGCAGAGCCTGGCTTTTTCAGAGGTCACAGTTGCCCATTTGACACCTGCAGTGACAACCAGGCCTCTGCAGCACATCAGCTGCATTTAAGATATACACCTCATACCAAAACTATGATGGTCATAAATAGCCAATAATGGTGGCAGGATAAACTCTAATAATAAAGCTATGCCTGAGTTAAGGCATAGTGCATGGCATACCTATGATCAATGCAGCCACATCTCATTTTATATCACTCATATATCAACTCCTGTGAGTTAAGCTCAGCTGTGGAAGGTGATGAGCATTCTTACCAGACCGGTTGAACCTGTCGAATCCCTCCTCTTTGATCTCTTTTTGAGGGCAGTTAACAATCTTGGCCAGGGACAGCCGCTCAGCAGGCAGCTGCTCAGGGCCCAGGCATCACAAGAGCGCACCCATTCAAAGGGATTAGCCTCACATCAGGGTTTTGCATATATGAAGACCTTTTATTCTATTGAGAAGGGAAGGAGTCAGGGTTAGTACGGCCAGAGGGATATCTGTAAACATTTGGGACATTCTATCAGCTTGTTTCTCTCTGCCTCTATTTCTGTTTCCTGTCTGTTCCACTTCCTGTAGCACAAAGCATTTTGGGTGTGATGTCTGAAGGCCAAAGTCAGCTAATTTCTAAAGCAGGGATTGGACCCTTAAAGCAGATATCTTTAGTCCAATCACCTGCTAATGTTTACCTTTATAGGAAGGAGTCTTACACCACTTCTTTGAATCATCCTTTGGACACCAATCCTGAAAAAAGATTTCATTGCACACTGCTTCCAGAGCAATTAATTCCGGAGTCCTCCAGTTGTGAGGTGATGGCAGGTGTTCTGAGGCAGAGGCTAGTTCTGCCCCTAACCATACCCAGGGACCATTAGGGGGGAGCCTGCTGCTGACACATAGGACATGCCTCTATGCCAGCCACAGCTGAACCCAGGACTTCACTCTGTTGAAGGACCTCTGCGGTGTGTGCCAGCATCACCCTTGTTTGGGAGCCCAAGAACAAGGACCCATCTTGTCACTGGGTCCCTGGAGTGAGACTCACATACACCTGTGAAATGACCTTATGCTGAAGCAAGACCTGACTCTTTGCCAGCCACAGCCATACCCAGGACCTCACTATGTTGAATGCCAGTTCAACACATTTGAAACACCAGGATACCCAATGCTGCTTTATTCACTCTGCCGCTCTCCACACAGTGAAAAGAAGTCTAGTTTGGTGCTTCTGGACCATCAAGAACCACACAAAGGTATTATTGACTGCCAGCCGACCTCTAAAGACGGGCTAGGTCATGTTAATCCTTTTTGCAACCTAAAGACATATCCTTTTTGAACATTGTGGTCTTTTAATTGTCTTTTCTCCCCCTACCACATTACTCAGAGTGCTGCATCTTTTCTATCTTTGCATATTCTATGTTCTTTCTACAGCGTGGGTTTTTACATTTTTTTCTAGTTACTTATATTTGTATAGAAACTTGATTGGACAGTCCTTTATTTTGGACTGCCCTGCTTGGGTAGGTACTGAGTCATATTCACACTCCTTTTGAGAGTATAGACTTGCATTGGCCCATGTTAGCGCAACAGGCGAATGAGATATATCACTTAACAGTGCCTATTTTAGAGGTTTTATTTTTTTTTTCTATTTATTGAATTAGTTTACAAGGTAAGCCTTACACTATGTGTGAATATACCATCCACAAATTCATGATATTTACCATTAAATCAACAGATGTAAAAATCATTTAAGTATCTAAAATCAGGAAAAAAATAAAATAAAAGGAAATGTATATTAAAGGAATTAAGGAAGAAAACAAAAGAAAAGAGAAAGGGGGGTCAGTGTGCATAGTAAATCATCTATATCTAGATATTTATAAGAAGAAAAATCAATTTCAAAGAAATCAGATACAATTTTGTAAAAATCTAATCACAGCAATTGTCAAAGCGATCTCCTCACCTGCTGACAAATGAGACCGGAATTCATCAGTCAATTGCTAAGCATCATTATCTGCAAATCTCTCAAAAATCAAACATTGCAATGATCTCAGAATCAAACATTTCACCAGTAGATGACATAACTATTGAATAGTTTCTGGTTGATTGCAGTGTGAACAAAAAGCGGGTGAGGTTTTATGATTTCGAATGCAAATGATTTCCCTTGTAGGCAGCCCATTAAAGTTTTACATTCATGATGGTGTTGGCTCTTGGTTTGTAGAAGTCTGAGGGCTGATTGGGCATTTTAGCCTATGCTCATCATAGTACTCCTGCAGAGAAAAGGTCAATTGGTCAGAATGGCTGCCTCAGCCGCTGTGCTCGATGCAAACTGTTCCACTCGGTACCTTGAAAATTCAATGAGCACGACTAAAAAGTGCCCGTTTTCTTGGATTGTACCAAAACACATGCTTAAAGCCTGTTGTGGTTGGAGGCCCCCTCTGGCGACTCTATTGGTGGCCCTTTGGGGACTTCCCCTGCCATCAGACAACATTTGCAGCACACTAGTATCTCGTCCACTTTCTTTTCGAGTTCTAGAAACCACTCCTTTTCCCGGAGGCAAGCTTTTGTTTTGCTAGTCCCCTAGTGTCCTGTGTGAGCTATCGCAATAACATGCAGGATTAAGGTGGGGAAAATACAATTCTGGTGTCCCTCAGGTGCACTCCTTCTGCTGCAACTGATAGTTCTGTCTGAACTCTCTACAAATCATTGATGAATGCTTGGGGCTCGCCGATGCAATGGCCTAAATCTGCTCGTCGCATTTTGCACTGTCCACCTCTAAGTTGGTTGACCACAAGCTGCATGCCTTTTTGTTGCCTGATCGCTTCAGCTATGTCCATAAGTAACATGGAATTGGCTACATCTGCTTTCGCAACGAAGTTTACTACCTCCTATGTGTCAGCCTCTACTTTAATAATCGTCTGCCCCGATGAAATTGGATGATGTGACAGGTAATCAGCTGGGCTACCTGCCTCACTTCAAATCAAAGTGTCACCCTCTAATTCTGCAGCAGCAGCATCACCCATTCCAACCATAGGGGCGAGTGAAGCACAGATCCCTAGAGTAGGGGCAGAAAAGGTATGCAATCTGTGACCAACGTGATGGGGCGACCAAAAACGTAGAATTTGAAATGAGGGCATTCCTACAGTACTAGCACTGCTTCCTGTTCTATATGGAAATAACACCTCTGCATGGGGGTTAGTCCCTTGCTGGCAAAGCAATGGGGCCTCTTGCACAATCGACATCCACTTGGACGAGCAGGGCCCCTAGATTGGCATCTTTGTAAAGCCTTTTGGGTCACCGTGGGCCATTCCCATTCAATTAGGCTCATTACAATTTTGCCGACCTGTAATAAATGGCAGAACAGATTTGGGTAATTCTGGCACCAGCATTTATTCCAGCCGGCAAGACACAAGTCTGGTGGTGGGGGCCACGGAACTCCCGGCAAGCCTGACCTGCTGGTAGATCAGGCCCCTACTGGCAGATAAATGCCTGAATCACTGGCACTGGTAAAGCGAGTGCTGGTGAGACAGACAATCCCATCCCATGGATTCCCTTGGACTCCTTGGGAATGGGATCTTATCAGCTCTCTGCCATCTGTAATATCCTGGTAATAGCGGTGTATCAGGCAGCAGAGAAGGTACAGGAAGTTTCCTGGTATGCCTCTAACATTACCATTCCTTTCACACAAATGAGCTTACGTTCCAGATTGCAGCTTTGACCATGATGAAAACGTTCTTCTTACTGTTTGTTTAGACAACGTTTCGCTGGCTGTTCTCACCCAACTCATCTACAATTTATTTATTTGTTTATTTATTTTGTATTGTGTTAAAACTTGCAAGAACAAGCCTATCACAAGATAGCAACAATTTACAGAGTAAGAAAACAAAATCAGTTGTTTAGTATATATAGATTCATCCAATTTCTTTAAAACAACACATAAAAATGCATACAAAGCTAATATCAATGTAACCCCATTTCCCCACATCAGTCTAATCCAAAATATTTCAGACACATTCAAGGCCCCTATGTAGCACCATCTAGCATCCTCAAAAGCCGCACATTGTAAAACAATGTTTTTTAAGGTTTCTTCAATATCGACTTATCCCACTTGCTCCTCTCTAGAGTGGAAAATTGGTTTAAACGAAAATGCATGTAGATACCGTACATTCTAGGACATGGAAACAATGACACATATATCAATGTCTCTGTTTTTTTCCTCCAAAACCTTGCACGTTCCGTATAGAGGGAGTAGGTAGCGAGAAAGTCAGATGTTTTTGGCCGAATCAGCGTCAAACAATTTTTTCTTGACCAGCTATGGAGTAGCCCTTAGTTCATCGATTGAGGCACCAACCTGGAGCAAGGTATAGACCATATTCTGCTTAAACTCGTTAATTGTGGTTGCCGTCTGAAGAATGGAAGTTTCCCCAAACATTGATAGTTGGATTTGGCAGTCGGGTTTAAGAATGTTGTGTATTCCACCAGCTTTTCCCACATTGCCCTAGCTGCTAAGGAAGAAAGACATAGTTCTTGCATCACCAGCGAGTTTGGCACAGAGTTGTTTAACCCAAATATCTTTTTCCAAAGATTGCCCTATAGGATGTTTAAGGGTACCCCCAGGTCATAAAATACAATGTCCAACCCAAAGAGGATTGTTGGTTCGACTTTCTGTAAGTAGAACCTGATTAAAAAGAGGCATGAGGGAATATCAACATAATTGAGAGTATTCTCTCCTCATTTTAGCTAAAAGAGGTGAGAAACCACCCCTGAAAAGGGACATCCAAGCTCCCAAGGATTGGGCATTGGTTACATTGTATCCAAGACACCTCAAGTACGACACCCTTTTCAATGGGGTCACACCCACCATACAAGTAAAAGAGATAGGGCGCTTACTAGTAGTAAGAACAACTACCTTAGATTTACCCTAATTTATCTTCAGGTTATTGGACACAGCAAACCTTTCACTCAAGTAGGCCACCAGAGTAGCTTCTGATATTTTACAGCTTATTGGTCTAGCCACCCCCTGGACAGTGGATTTAATCGTAGACCAAAAACCTATGCTGTTATTACTCACTAGAGTTTCAATAATGGCCTCAATTGAATCAATAAATGCCTTTCGCTTGGTGGATTTAACCAATGACTTATAGCGAGCTTGGATTGCCTTTGTTAAAGTTATGCAGTTCTAGGGAATAAGAACATAGCTCCAAAGCTCTCAATTCCTGCCTTTTGTGTTTTTTTAATTCCGCTATTTTCCCATTGTTCCTGTGTTGATGGAATTTATTGCTTCTGCACCTCCCCTTCTTGGACATAGGTGTTAGGCATGCATTCAATATGTTGCCAAATTCTGCAGCAGACAAGCAGCCTATAGTATCCTTCTCGAGGTCTGTGGTTTGTTTTAGTGTAATCAAAAAGATTCTGCAGACTGCAGCGTTCCATCTCACCGTCAACGCACTCTTCGACGGCTCAATCAAAAGAAACTCAACAGTTGCCTGCAATGTGAGTGTCAATGGCAGATAGTCGCTGCTGGCCCGAGAACCTCTAGACAAAGAATCACACTGAGATTTTAATGACCGTGATACAACAAACTGATCAATCCATGACCTCTTGTCTCCCTTAAACCAGGTATAAAAAGGCTATCATCCGGCAAACAAATTTGAAACCCCCAGTTTGCCAAATGGTTAATCCAAACATCTGCTTGTACACTCTCTTTCAGGGGGAGATTGAAAAGTTGAACCCTTCCTGCCCTCAAAGTTACCTCCCACAGCACAGATTACATTGAAATCACCTCCCAAAATGACTGAATGGGCGTAGCTGTGTCTTAGCCATCCAGTCAATACTACATCCAAATATTCATGCTTGGCTGGGTTCCAGTACACATTTAGAATTAAAAGCTCCTCTCCACTGCCCATCAAAGTAAGACTTATTGCCAACAGGTCAGGTATGGAGGTGACAATCTCCTGATGGCTGCAACTTAGTTTTAAGTCGATGGCAATTACCAAACCCCTCCATAGGGCGACACTTTTCCCCTTTTGTTGCCACATTGCAGTGTGTATGAAAACCTTACAATGCTATTGAGCTAGTGGCCATGGACTCCTGAATCATGACTATATTCACATCTCTCACACATCTATTTATGTCTCTGCCCTGGTTATTAAAGTCACAAACATTCCATGAACAAATTTGAGCCCCCCATCATAGAGAGCTTTTTCGGCTAATTTAATTTTTGGGGGCCTTTGTACAGCTGCTTTTGTACAGCTGCTTCCAACTAGGACCAGTCCTCGAATGAAGGCACTGTAAGGTCAGCTCGAGTTTTAGGACTTACTAACAGGATGTTGCCATTTTGTGGGGTCCCATTTTGAGTCTGGGATACAGGATTTAAAAAGTAAGACAGCACTGTTCCTGCACTTAAGTCAAATAATTCATACCCCACCAATTTCAGTAAGTGGCATTTTTTACAGACAATTTGGGCAATCAAGTTGGAGGTGAAATAGCAAGCCGGTCTATTGAACCGTGTTTTAGAAATAATAACACGCACTATGTCGTCTGATCGCAAATCAAGTAGCACAGGAATTTCCTGAAATCCCTTAACAATCTGTGATCTTTTCATAGCTGATTTGCCCAGCCCATGAGCATCAAAAACCTAACCCATAACGGTTCCTTGAAAAATATGTTGGGCAAGTTGATTTGGGATGGAGCAACGGCCATACTCCTGAGGGAGAAGGTCTGTAAATGGTGTCAGGCCTATGGTTGCTGCCTTCGAAGTGTTTCTGACAGTTGCAAAGATGCTGGAGTAGGTGGCTCAACTGGCTGTTCTATGGAGATGTCTAAATGGTAAAGTGTGAATGGCACTAAGTTGCCCAAGAATGTTGTTATCTTGCTCTGCTTGGAGAGACCCTTTTTCTTAGTTTTCCCAGCTTGAAATGAACCAAGATCCATTTTGGAATTTGAGTGAGCAGGGTGTGCCTCCTGTTCTTCAGTTGCAAGGTCCTTAGTTCAATCAATTTTTGAAAGTTTTAACTTTGCACCTTTTTGCATTTATTCAAGTTTGGAGCTGGTAGATTGTTGTTCTTCTTTCTTCTCTGGCCCCATCTTTTTTATTTCCTTACGTTGCTGTCTTCTGGTTTCATATTGCTGAAACCCACTGTTATTTAAAACAGAGGTTTCTTCAATATCCTGGAGTTCATTGACCATACAGTAATTTTGTAGCTATTTCCTGGCTCTGGCTGCCGCTCCCCCAAAATGCAATCTAATAAAGCTGTCCGGGTATGCAGTGTGTCACCAAAATCCATGGGTTGTTCAGCAGGATGCGTCTCAACGTTCTCGTTATGTGTGACCCAGATTACTTTGGGAATTTCAGAAGCCTCAGTAGGCTGAGGAAAGTTGCTCATCCCTGTCTTTGGCTCAATGGGGAGTTTGAGATATGCAAAGTTACAACCTTCTAAAAATGTATACATTTTTTAATCAAGAAGGCCTAATTTGAGGACATTTCCCTGTACGATATCTTTGATGTTGTCATAGAGTCTCAGCATAGATTCCAGAACAAGGTGCACAGCGGACATGGAGGTTGGTCCCAAAGAATCTACCCGTGGTAGAACAGTAGTATTACATCTTAATTCAATGTTGCAGGCTGTAAAGAAGTCTTTGTTTGTAGGCAATTTGGGGATATGTTTGGGGTTGGCTAAAAGAAAGCTTGAATAAAGCTCTGCTGGGGCTTTAGAAGGTCTGGACCCAAAAACTTTTGCTCTATACTCTCTATTAGTGATGCTTTCCACCTTTTCTCACAATCGCTCGAAAAAGAGTCATCCAACACAATAGACTCCTCTCGGTTTTTTTCTTGAGATGTATCTTGACCCACTTGTAGCTTCTGGAGAACTCTCTTTCCCGAGCCGTTAGACATTTCTCACGTGCAGTCCACTTTTGTGATAGCAATAACAGTACTTTGACCCGGGGGTTGCAGGCTAGAAGACTCGTGGACCCACACTGTAGTTAATTTCTGATTAGGACGAGGGAAGCCATTGGCCCTGGTCTCATTTGCAGAGTTTGTTATGTCTAGAGGGAGTTGCGCAGGATTGTTAGTCATAGCAGGCAAGGAGCCCACCACCTGGGAGAAGAGGGAGTACCTAGCTTCCTCTCCCCTTCTGTTTGAACTGTTCGTTTAACGCCCATGATTAGTAAAGCAGTTTGAGAAATGGGCTCCCCCAACGTTAAGCTTAGTTCCCTAGCTTGAACTGCCACCAAACCTTTGTTTGTTATCTTTAGTCTGCAACTCCGCAATTTCGATGCGGACAAGGCACAGTTAAATGAGATGTAGTCTCAGACAAGTTGTCATATGGACAGCACATCGTGCACTCTTACCATTTCAATGCAGAGGCTGCCTCAATACAGTTTAGGACCCCTCAATCCCCAAGACCATAAGATCATTTTTCAGCCACCTTTCAGTGTGCGCGTGCTCCGCACTGTGAATGCTGTATTTAGCTTCGCCTCCAAAGCTTTGTGCAATTAGGCTCCTCCCGAAACAGTAGTCATTGAAAGCTGACCGATAGCCCCAGACCATAAGACCACTTGTCAGCCACTTCTCAGTCCACGCACACCCCTCGCTGTGAAAGCTGTAGTTAGCTTCTCCACCAAAGCTCTGTGCATTTAGGTTCCTCCTAAAACAGTAGTCACTGAAAGCAAACTAATAGCTCCAGACCTCAAGACCACTTGTCAGTCATTACTCAGTCTGCACCATCATCTACAATTTAAAAATGAAACCACATTGCAGATGACTCCTTTCAGGTATGGATGCACTGTTTTTGTTAGTGGGTTTGATTTATGATCATTGTTAATTATTATATATGTTTAACTGGCGAATAATTCAGGGAGGACATCTTTAGAGGTGGGAACCATAAGCAATGTAGATTGAACGATTATTTTGTCATATTCTAAATCTTGAGTTAAGGTATCCATTAGTTTGGTCAATATTCCATCAATATTCCATCAAATTCTAGACTATGGGCATTTGGCACCTTATGATGGGATTTTGACCAATCTTTGCTTTGCTGTATAAATGTTCACAAGGATAATCAGACGTGTTTGTCATTTATGTCATTATTTGCTTGTAATGATTCTTCACGTGTATCTTTTGGAATGTCACCGTTGTTGTGATTGTCTGTATAACAGCCTACTGTCTTTGTCAGATTGTATTCCTCGCTACTTCCACAGTATCTACTGCTGAAAATGCTAGTCTTTGATTATGTAAAGCAAATAACCAAAATTCGTAAACATTTACAAGATTCGCAAGAATCTCACTAGAAGGTTTCAGCATCAAAGTGTCCATAGAAATGCAATTGTATTTAAAATATTCTTCTAAATATTCAATGTGAATATCCTTTAAACCTGTCTGGAGCTTGCTATTGGATACTATTTCAAAGAAAGTTGGGTATATAGTGAATCTTAGATTACAAATGTACATTTCCCAACCGTAATCATGAAAATATTGAACACAGTTGTATTTTTACTTTGTCTATTTTCACATTTGTAAGTGCATACACAACTGTAATCTTTGAAACAGTGTTAGCATTCAGACAGCAAGAGGAACAATAACCGACCTGAGTGAAGTCTCCTTGCAGTAATACAGGTCTAGAAGAAAAGGTTTCCACCTCATTGCTTGGAGCATGGATAATTTCTGGTTCCATGTGTTAATTCCGCCACAAAAATATCGCGATGCAAAAATATCGCCATATTTTTTGGGCGAAATTCACACATGGACCCTACGGGGGACACCCCCGCAACCCTGCATCTTTTTTTAATGTGCGGGGGCCACCCCCGCAACCTCTGCTCCCACATAATATCCCCCCAAAAAATATTGCCTATGGCGAACCAAACGGCCATATCTACGTCGATATATTTGTTGGGGATATTATGTAGTGGTAACTAATTTCTGGTGCGCTTCCTGTAACTAAGAATTCCACTTCCACGGGTTATGCTCATCTGGATCATTTAAATGAGATAATGCTGAGAGATTAATCCAATTACCATGTACATATTTTCATCAACACAATATCATCAGGAGCCCACAAGGGTTATGTGTCAGGACACCTAAAGTATCAGACATTATGCTGAAGTAATAAGTCTGAAGCACTGTTGACATGCTGCCTTTTCTATTTGTGGTGCTTGTTGGAAAACATATCGCTATAAGGCTCTATCACAAAATGGTATTTATGGTCACATAATATTTGTTGGTAGTAGTAAGTTGGTCCTTGCAGTGAGAACTTTTGCCCATCCATAGAAATTGGTAGGGGCATATATTCGTTCCTGTGCATTTATCACAGCTTATTCATTTTAGAACATTCTTAAATTATGCCTTCCATTTGTATCATTTCCTCAGTGCTTAGTCTTGGAGTTTCCAAGACTTTTAATGTTTTCAAACTATTTCCCTCCCTGCTCGTGGCTCTGTTACTATTCTTTGAATTTCTCTTTTTATGTATTTGGAACTGTGCCATCTGTGTCCTTAATTGCTTCTACCAGGTCTTAAGTTTCCGTTAGTTCAACTTGATATGCCAGTAGTTTCCATGCCTGTCTACTTGCTTCCTGGATATCTAGCTGAATCAGAAGAAAGCATGTTTGGCCTTTCTTTTATAGTGGTTTTTAACTTCATGTTTTAGTGTTTCCAGTTTGCTTTACATTGCACTTTTGGAATTTTATTTTCTTCTTTCCCATCCTCTTCATTTTGAACGGGAGGTTTTTTTAGCTCTTTTGGACTTTCCTTTTTTGGACTTTTCCTATTCTTTTTGGGTAAGTGAGCAATGAAACACCCTCCTTGGTAAGCCTTGATGGTCTGTGAAACCATGTTAAAATTATGGTATTTTCCTCTGTTTTCATGCAGACATTCTTGCTATCTTGTTGCAATGTCTGTAGAAACATGTTCTCTTTAAGAAGTGAGACATTTAAAGAACAAAGCCATTTCGCCTATGCTTTCCACTCCAAGAATATGTTCAACTCCACTGGTGCATCATCTGCGGTATAACTGATAGCTATTTCAAACCAGTTGTCTGCTAACCCCTTTTTGCATACATGTAGTCTGTTCCAGAGAGGCTATTGTGTGCCCCAGTGGAAAATGGTGTATCACTTTCAATCTAATTTACTAGATACCAAAATCTAAATGCAAATGTTTTGAATGATGTAGTAGTGCTAAGAGGCTAGACATGATCTCAGGCGACTGGTCGGACATCCCAGTAAACTAACTCCAGTTTAAGGGTCTCCATGGAAAATAGGCATAACCTTTTTCAGGAAAGACGTCCTTGCTATCTTTATGTTAGGGAGATTAAAGATAAGAACACAGACTGAGAGCAGGTGCAAGAGGAACACACAGATGGGGCCCCTCTCCAATATTTCATTGCAGCACTCTAGTAAGTTATACCACAGTACTTTGAGTGGAATATTCATTCTCCTTCAGTGGACTAATCCAACATGCAAAAACATAAATCATCTCTGCAGGAACATGGATCAGATGTCACCTCTTAATGGGTATATCTCAAATTGATATCAGTCCCTCTAAGCCCAGCCGCCCAGATTCACAAATGTTGTTAATATGGGCCACTTTATGACAGTCATGAACTCTGTTGGGTGGGAGGCTTCTTCTCGCCTTCTCTGTCTTCTTGTCATCAGAGAGTCCCTCTGACCTTGCAAGGAACATTGAGCAACCAAGGGGCGAGGAATGTAAGCTTGATGTGTTTCAAATGGTATGCAGGCATGTGGAAGAGAATGTCTTGTTAAATATTTTGCAGGCCCCTTCTTCAGCCGAAGTCCTCTTATCCAAGAATGGAGTGTGGATTGAGTCAAATGGAGAGTTGTGGTGAAGGGCACGGGCAAGGATTTAGTTCAAACCCTGCACATCAATTTCTCAAGTATAAGGTAGCTTGAAAGTGATAGTAGTTGGGAGGTATTAGCGTCAATAAACATGTATGCCTATTGTACTCAACAGTACTCTGTAATAGAGGGTCTAACCCTTGCAGCTACTGCAAAACAAAAACATTGAATTCTCCTGACATATCTGATTGACCACAGTATGCCAGAGTGATCTTTGGAAGCCCTCAGCTATGTAACCAGTAGTCACCTATTTGCATTCTGTCTGAATAGAGCTTTTTCCTCTCTCATGCTGCCAAATATGTAAACGAGTGAACCTTCTTTTATTGTTGATAAATGTTATTGAGTCAATAAGAAAAGAACAATACGGAGTAGACCAAATCATTTTTCAACAATACAGTAGAAAATGTAGGGGGTTCAGAAATACAACCGACACAAGTAGTGAAAGGCCTAAAAAATTATTATAATTCTTGAATTTCCAATAAAAGGCATTCATGTCGACTGGCCAAATCACATTAACTGAAACCCAAAACCGATTCTTAGCATACAATATACAATATGGAGTAGGGAATGGGGGATAGAAAAAGAATAGAGAAGGGAGAGAGATATGTGATTAAAAAGGAAGGAAAGAAGAAAAGGGATCAAAGACAAAGAACCATGCTTGAGTGATATAGGTTTTGTTACACACCATCAATTTCATATTTGTAAACATTATAAACACTTTAAACATTACGGCCAGTAGTGTTGGCCCAATGGAGAGTCTCCTGTAGCAACATTTGTTGCAGGAGCTAGCACCCAAAAAAAAATTCTACACGAACAGGAAAACCCCACGCTATTAAATTCCAGGTGCAGATTGTAAATTCATGTTATACAATACAAATTACATATTATACAATAAACAATGATATTCTGTTGCATATATGTAGTGTTTGCCCTCAGTTCAGCAAATGTAGGTGCTCTTCTAAAAGAAGACAGACATTGGATCTTGGCACTAGGCACTCTGCCTTCCACAGTATGCAGGGTTCAACATGGTGCACATAAGCCAACTCACATAAGCCACCTGATTCCACCATGCCATCACTGATAGTCTGGCTAGTTTGTGTCAGTTCATCGTGATCACTCTAACGGGTATGGCTTTTAGCGTGTCATGCATTTGTAGCTGTGTTTCATTGGGGTCAAACGTAGGGTGCCAACTCCCAGCCTTGTGGCAGAGGGGAGAGGGAGATGTGACAGATCTGCTTGAACCAGGGACAGACTGATCCCCAGCAGGCAAAAGAGAATCTCCATAGGAACAACATATGTATAAGGGATCTTTCCCCCTACTTGCACAACCAACATAGTGAGCATTCAGTAGGGTCACCCACTCTTGCAAAACGGGACAATGTAAAGAAGGCTCTGTTACAAAGCATTTGAATCGTTTGAGTGATTGACAGTGCCATCCATAAAGAATTAGGGTAATCTGTATTGCATTCCACATTCCAAGACAATTTAATCTTTCGATTTGGGTTTGATGCCATATCATTGGAAAGGACCTTGTAGGGCAGTCAGTCACATCTCCTTTTCGACAACATACCATGACATCCTTAAATATCATAAGAATTCCCCATCAGAAGGCCACATTTCTCCTGTGATATGGTGAAGGGGAGCACACCACACCCCATGCAAGTATAGTGTTCCCCAGAATAACCCACACAAGCAAAAACAAGGGATTGCCAGCTGCCATGACGTCCTTAATATGCAAGGGGGGATTGGCTCATAAGGCATTATTTCCTTTCCTATTGCAGTAACCCAGGCTCCCAGTGCTTTATAGGTACATGTCATTGGACCAAGCTCTTGAAGTGCTGGTTTGCCTAAGAGCCATGGCACGTAATTATTTGTATAAGAGGTGGATACAAATCGTCTACAGGCGTTGATCAATTTGCATGTATAATCCGTTGCAGAGGTTGTGGCATTTACTTGTTTGGTAAGGGTGAGTGATGAGTCTAAGTAAATTCTTGAAGTCTATACTTCCTTGGAGACGTTGATGTCGATGCTGTCTATGTTGAATGATTTGAATTGAGTGTCCAGTTTATTCAATTTGGTCTGGGATCCTATGAGGAGTAGCTCTGTCTTGTCATATTTGAGGCATAAGCCATTGATAGCATTCCACGCCTGAATGGTCAGGTAGATTTCATTGAGCAGTTTAGTATCAGTGTCGTAATTGCCTGTGATAGGGATGAGAATCTTGGTGCCATATGCATAGTTAGTGAAGGAGATACCCAGATTGTCAAGGTTGTTGGACAAAGGCTTGGTAAAGATATTGGATAAGGTGGGGGATAGACATCAACTCTGTGGTACTCCGCAGGTGACCGGGCTGGTTCAGCTGTCGCTGAAGTTGTGAATACCCCCATAGCTCTGTTGTCCAAGAATGATAGTATTCATGTGGAGGCTTTGATTGAGAAGTGGGCTGCTGATGAAAGATGTTTACAGAGGATTTTATGATTGACTAAAAAAAAGGCAGCAGAAAGATTGAGTAGCAAGAGGAGGCTTTGGTTGCGTTTGTACTTTAGTTTGTCCATTTGAGTTTTAAGTCAATCAAAGCAGATTCAGTACCATGACCTGGTCAGAGGCTGGTTTGTCTCAGGCCAAGGGGATTATTTGATTCAAGCTACTACTGGATTTCCAAGTAAGCGGCCCTGTCGAAGATTTTTAAGAGGCAGGGCACTGTTTTTATGGGTCTATAATTAGTAGGTATGTTGGGATCAAGGTTCAGTTTTTTTAATAGAGGTAGGACCCAACATCTTTCAGGTTGGTTGGGACTGTACTTGCTTCAAATGATGTATTGATTAACATAGTGATGAAAGGCACGAGAGTTTCTGCAGCCTCTTTTATGATTGTTGGCGGACAGATATGCTCTTGGCATCTCTATGGTTTGAGTCTGGTTATTATTTCTTCTACTTCTCAAATGGTGATGGGTATAAACTCAAATAGGCTACGAGGATTTGAGGAGGAGTCGTGTGGTTCTAGGAATTGTATATCATCTGTCAGACTATGGTTTTTAGTTTCAATTTTTGATTGTAAAATAGAGATTTTGTCAAGAACCACTTTTTGTATATTTGAGCCCCAGATTGCATCTTTAGTACAGGTTTCTTGTGGTGGTATGGGGGACTCTAATTCTCTGAGGATAGTAAATAGTTCTTTGGTTCCGGAATTCGTTTTAGTGATTCTGTCATTATAGGTATCCCTTTTTGTCTGGAGTATGGCTGTTTTGTAGCTATTCGAGACATTTGCGAATAAGTCTTTGTTCATGTCTGAAGGGAGCTTTTTCCATTTGCCTCTGCAATGGATATTCTAAGTTTACTCTCCTTCCACAGAAACCTACTCAGTATGCTTTCAATGTCCCTAAAGAAGGAGGTAAGGCACTCCAGGGGGTGCATTACCAAACAGGACCATACTACTGGAAATGAAACTTTTTTAAACATATTAAATAAATTCAACATTTCTTGTATTTTAGAGGTGAATCTGGCAAAACCGTAATGAAAATGTACACACATTAAGATGTATTTGCTCATACAGTGATCTATGTACTATATAATGTAATCATTATTTATATAACACTTAACACCTAAGCGCTATACACACAATCAGAATGGTACAATAAGTAAGTAATGCCAAGTGAGCAAATCAAGTCGAAAGAAGATTGTCTGTATGGCAAGATGTAAAGTGAAAAAAGAAGAGAGAGAGGGAGAGAATTCCAGTGCTTAGGTGCAAGTAGGGAAAAGTAACGAAAACGAGAAGAGACACATGGATGACGAGGAACAGATAAGAGAAAGAAAAGTTGAAAGAGGAGAGTATGAGATTGAGAATAAAAGGTGATTAGGGAGGCAAGAAAGCGAGGGGCTAAACCATGCAGACTTTTGAAAACAATACAGAGAAAGTTGAAGAAAAGACACGCTTCAAAGGAAACACATCAGTGTGAATGCAACGTGGAAGTAACATTGTCGGGAGGAGAAAAAGTTCAGAGAACGCAGATTGAGGAGTGATAAAGTGATAAAAGAGGGGCAAGTTGGTAGGAAGGAAGACCAAGAAGAGGAAATAAGGAGCTTAGAGATGTGAAAAGTTTGAAATCAATGGGCCTTCTAGATATTTAAGAGCTCAAAGCAGCAGTGCTGAGAAATAGAGGAGAGGTGAGAAGTGAAGGAAAGAGAAGCGTTGAAGATAACACCCAGATGATGCGCAGAAGTAGAAATAGGTAGGAAAGCAGCAAGAAATAAAACTGAGGGATGGGGAAGAGTAGGTAGAATAGCAGAAGCAGGGGCAAAAGGAACTCAGTCTTAGAGGGATTGAGTTGTAGGTAGTGAGAAGACAGGACAAACGTGAGGAATGAACAGAAACAGATAAGGTAGAAAAGGATAGAAACATCTGAGAGTCGTCTGCATTAAGATGATGTTATATCTGTGTAGTATTTCTTTGTAAATACATGTATATTATGTACATACAAGGATGTTTGATAATGGCAGTTATATAGTTGTATTCATTGTACATCAAAATAAACTGTTATTACTGTTTAATAGCATTTGTAAAGATGTTATGGCAGGAGCCACCTTTGTAATGTTCACTTGTTTAAAGGTTGCCAGGTTCTTAGTAGCTGGCATCATAACATGGTGCCAGGTCTCCGAGCCAACTTAGAATCAAACAACATTCCATACTCAGGTGTATAAATAAAGGTTCTGTGAGTGTACAAGAGAAGAGAGAGAAACAACATTCTGATGAGGAGGGCCTCCTTTGAAAATAAATTATTTTGCAGAAATCAACGTACATGTCTCCTGTGGATCATTCAGGATACTTCAGATGAAGAGATAAACCGAATGAGGAAATACTAGGACCAAGAGGAATGTTTAAAGAGGGAACAGAAGGGGCCTAGAAGAGAACCCTGGGGTACACCATGGGAAAAAGGAAGAACAGAAGAGGAATGACCAGCCTAGAGACAGAAAACATTAATAACCGAGTCACAAAAGCCAAGATGAGAGAGACACAAAAGAAGGATAGACTGGTTCACCATGTCAAACGAAGCTGATAGGTCAAGAAAGACTTACAGGGAGATGGATTTAATTAGCGACCTGTAGTTGACCTGAGACTACGCATTGTGTTCAAGCAGTTTAGAAAGAAAAGCGTGAAGAAAAATGGGATGAAGATTGGAGGGGGTAGAAGGTTTGTGTGTAGGCTTTTGGTTAATAGGAGTAATAGAGGTGTGTGCAAAGGAAGAAAGAAAAGCAGATGTATGGTGGGAGGTATTAAAAAGAAGAACAACTTAAAGGATAAGAATAGGAAAAACTGCAGGAATTAAGGGAGAGTGGAGAGGATCACCAGGGGCAGCAGTAGGGTGGGTCTCAGATAGGACAGAAGATATGTCAGGATAGGAAAGTGATTGAACATCAGACATCAAGCAAGAGGCGAAATGGAAGAGGAGGAAGAAGGATGGAAAGAAGAGGAAATAGAAGAGCAGAGAAGAGAGATTTTAGAGAAAAACTAGTGAAATCTGAAGTAGAAGAGAGGAGAGAGAAGAAAAATCAAGAGTGCATCCGGAGAGAATATGATTTAGATTTTGAAATACATTACAGGCATACAGAGAAAGAGAAGCAATGAGGGTATTCAAGTATTGCTGTTTAGCAGAAAGTAGAGTCATAGAAAGAGTGAAGAGAAGACATGAAATCCAGATCAAAAGCAGCCCTTAATTATGCCAACACTGCACAACTCAGCACATGGTACGGCAGGTGGTACGGAGGGGAGGGTAAGAAAGTGGCAGAAGAATAAAGAAGATCAAGAGAATCCACTATACTAAAGAAAAGGAGAGCTGAAGCAGAATCTGTAGAAAGAATAGCAGAGGTAACAGCAGATGAGAAAGTGTAGGCTTGAAATGACCGAAGATCGTAGCAAAAAAAGATAGAAGAAGAGGGGGCAGAAAGAGGGGTATGAGGGAGGAGGAAGGAAAAGGAGAGAACAGAGCGCTCTGAGGAGTAAAGCAGTAGGGATGACACTGAGACAGAAGTAGAAATGGAAGAGAAACTTAAGTCCAAAAAAGAAACAGAAATATAAGAAGGAGGTTTAGAGATTCATAGTAAATGTTAAGTATCAAAAAAGGTTAGCAGAGGTGCAGCAGAGTGAAATGAAATTTGCTAAGTATGATCATAGTTTACATTAGTTTGTCAAATCCTCAGAAACACATTCATAGGGCCTGCAGTTCAAACATGCATAACAACTGAAAATAAAAAATGATGGCTCTCACCAAACAGTCACAGCACAGGGCTGCATTCTTCACACCACATTGGTAAATAATTTACAACTTTTAATCAACCACAAGTTGGGGGGGCAACAAAGTACACTCTGTACATCTATAACAGGAAGAACATGCAGTGACTCAGATTTACATGTCACTCATGGAACCCACCCTCTCACCTCTGTCACATTGGAAGTGTAGTAAGAAAGCACTGTGCATGCCACCTGGTATACTCCCAATACTGCATCAAAGATATTTAAGACGTTATGCGCTCAGACAACCATATTGAATGTACATTTTCATTACTGAATTGGCCATTGTAGATAATATTCTTAAGATTCACTTCAAAATGGATGCCACCACCTCATGGGGTGGGAACAACTCCTTCTGAGCCTGCTGCCTTGCCGATTGGGTAGGCCCTGCATACATCATCCAATCAGAGGCACAGGAAGGCAGATGGCTGTCCACACCACCAAGGCCTACCAAGCAGGGCTCCTCTCTGTGCCTGTCCCCAAACTATGAAGTGACCTCCTGACCTACAGACTGCTACCCCACAAACATGGGCCCCTGCACATCTATGCTCCCTGCAAATCTACCAGTGAGTGACGACTGAACTCTCCCACTGCCTAATCCACTAGCATTCTGCCTTTCTTGCCTCAGCTAACCTACTTCTTCATTCACTGCATTTGTGCCCATGTTTTTGAAATTCAAATGTAGGTGTGAGTTTCTTTTTACATCTCTGCACCCCTTTTGCATTGCATTTATGCCCCTGTATTTGAAATTCAAATGTAGGTGTGTTTTCTACAACTCTGCACTCCTTTTTTCATTGCATCTGTGCCCTTGTTTTTGAAATTCTAATTTAGGTGTGTGTTTTCACATCTTTGCACCATTTTTGCATTGAATCTGTGCCCCTTTTTTTGAAATTCAAATTTAGGTGTGTGTTTTTCTTTGCACCCCTTGTGCATTGCTTTTGTGTCTTTTGCAACTACTATGTCACCTGGTGAGTCTAGCCTAGAACTGTGCTGTGCAGCTACTCCTCTTTCCTTCCTTCAACTAACCTCTGCCACCCCTATGGCACTCACAATCTCCCCTATCTTCTCTAACTGCAACACTATCACCTATCCTCCCTCTCTCACAAAGTCTGGAAGGATAAAGCATAAAAAAGACATCCTGTCCATGAACCTCGGCATACCCATCACAGACAGCACACATTCCATACAGTCCTTCGCTGATATCCTCTTCTCTGTCGCCTCCCCAGATCTATGGACTCCTCAGCTCATCTCTACACTCTGGCCTTACACATCCTCTCCCATTAATGTTGGCACCAAATGGGAATTCCTCTTGGCAGGCTTCACATCATCCAGGTCTATCATTGTTGTCTATCACACTGCCACTATCTTGGTTCAGGGCCCTCAACCAAACCTCCTTCTCTTTGATCGACACCTGCCATCCCTAATCAACTTCCTTCGCACCCCTGCTACTCCTTCCTCCACTCTCTGTGTCCCCCTTCCTCCGACTGGTGTATCACAACCTTGCAGTCCACATAGGAAAACCTTCAAATGTGGAGTCCTCTTATATTCTGCCACACTTAATGCTCATCCAGCCATCAAACACTCTGCCGACATCTGCCTCCTTCTCAAAGACATTTACCTTGATATCCTTGCACTTACTGAGATGTGGTTCAATGCCAGCAAATACGCTATGGAGCTAGTTTGGCATATATATACAAACAGAGAACAGTCACTGGTGTAACAAAATGTTTATATTGATTGTTTTTATTTGTAGACAGGAAAATTCTCCTGTATTTGTTTTGTTGAAATTAATTCTTAAGGTATGGAATGAAAGAGTGTATGGTTGGTGAGAAGATTGAAAAGATGTCAATTATTGATTTCACGTGAGTGATGAGTAAACAATACCTTAAGTGTTATCTTGAAAAGAATAAAATATATTTTTTGATATAAAGATTTTTCATTGATTATGCAGTAGATTGCTTTAGCCCCTTATACCAGAGTCCATTTTCTATTGTCCTCAATGCCAGCTCAGTCACTGATTTTGACTCCCTTCTCGCTGATAGCTATAAGATCATCTCCAAGTCTTGAACGAACCGTACTGGTTGCAGAGTTGCTCTGATCTTCCCTGAGTGGGTCCCCTGTCCCCTCATACCCAGCCAGCCCTACTCTACCTTTGAGAACCTGGTCTGCAAGCTGGTCATATCTCATTCCTCCTCTCTGACTATTGCCACTATCTATAGGCCTCCTGTCAATACCACCCTGTTTCTCTCTGAATGGCCTGATTTCTCCTCCTCTGCCCTCACAACCATCTCTAAACTCCTTCTTATGGGTGATTTCAACATTCACCTTGACTCTTGAATCACGGCATACACCCTCTTTCGTAACCTCTGTACCTCGCTCTCTCTCTTTGCATCCTCCTTCTGGTCCCACTCAGTCGGCTGGACACACTCTTGATGTCCCCATCCACACTGATCTTTCACACTTACCACCCCACTTTCCTTGTCAGACCACTTTCTCCTCTCCTCTCACCTGGGTCCTCTCAGCCCTCTGAACGCTCCTCCACCAGCCCTGTCAACCTCGTTCATGAACATCCGTCTGATGACACAAGTGTCAGCTGCTGCCTCTGCATCTACCTTTCCCCCTATCCCCTCACTATTGACTCAACCTCTCACTCTGCTCTCAGCAACTTCCATCTTGCCATTATCAATGATCTCAACACCCTTGCCATAGTTATGAGTATGCACCTGAAACATGCCTCCAAGCGTAACACCTGGTACGACTCCAAACTTGCAGCCTTGAAACGCAAGTGCAGAGCTGCGGAACCGAAGTGGCAGAACTCAGGTTCACTCTCTGACAAACTGGCCTGTCGCCTGCTCCAAAGGCAATACAGACTCTCCATCTGCACCAAGAAAAGATCCCACATCCAGAGTCGTGTCTCCAGTGCACCCAACAATATGGCTGAAATATTTAAAATATGCAGGGAACTATCCATCCCTTCTGCAGTATCCTCCTCACCTCTTTCCTCTGAGGCCCTCCTAAATGCACTGGCCACTAATTTCACTGCAAAAACTAAGGAGGTCCTGTGCGCCCTGGCTTCTCTCTTCCCCTCCCCTTCCTCCACCCCCTGCCTCCTACGGCCCCCCTTCCACCTTCTGCCTTTCTATCCTCCTTCACTCCTACCACATCTGATGAGGTCACTAGAGTTGTCCACTCCATGAAGGTCTCCTCCAAACAGGTATCCCCCTGTTTATCCAGAACCCTGCACTCGCTGATCTCTGCATCACTTTTCTGCTACTGATTCTTTCCCCACCTCCCTCAAGCACCTCCTTGTGTTCCCCTCATGAAAAAAACCTTCTACAGATCCATCTTGTCCAACCAACTACCACCCCAAATCTCCCACCCCCTCCCTTGGTGAACTCATGGAGAAACTTGCCTTTCCCCAATGAACCCTGCACACTGAACTTGTTGGTTGCCTACATGACCGTCAGTCTGGATTCTGAGCATCCAGAGGCAAGTAAACTGCTCTTCAGAACACCCATGAGGAATTGCTTGCATCTCTGTATTCGAACTCTCCAGCTCTTCTTATTCTACTTGATCTCTCCTCTGCATTTGATGTGGTCAACCACTCCATCCTCATAAAATGGATCCATGATATCCTAGGTATCTTGGAGAGGGCATTGGACTGGCTGACCTCCTTCCTCTGTGACTGTCCTTCCCAGGTCATTCTGGGCTCTTTCTCCTCCCCTACCTCCATCTCCACTTACGGCATTCCCCAGGATTCCAACCTTTCCCCCTGGCTCTTTAGCAACTATCTTGCCACGCTTGCACACATCATATCAACCTTCTCCCCAAACTTCCAGTGTTATGCAGATGACACACAACTCTTCTTCAAACTTCCCTCTGATCCTCTTCTCACTTCATCTATCATTCCTGACTGTTTCTCTACCTCAATGCCAGCAAGACTGAGTTCCTTCCAAATGGCTTGCTGCAAGGAGAAAATTAAAATCCCTCTGCATCATCCACAAGGCTGTCTGCCGACCAAGCTCTCTGCAACTTGCTCTCACTAAATACTCTCCCTTTATATCTTTATGCTCCTCCGGCACCAACACTCAGTGTTTTAAACTCTTCGCTAAACAGCAAGCAGGTAGCCAATTTCTCTCCTCAGCACGCTCTGTCCCATGGAACAGCCTTCCCTTTCTTGTTTGTTTTGAGCCAGATCTCCTTAAATATTGGAAGCTCCTCAAGACTTCCCTTTTCACCTCCTCCTTCCCTTCTTCCCTCCTCTGCTAAATCACATGACTGCTAGAATTGGTGACCAGGGCGCTTAAGTGTCCTGCTGTGCCCTGGCCTCCATGCCCAAGCGCTTATGGCCTCTGCCCCTCCCAGCACTTTGCCTTTGCACACACTGGCCCACCATAGGCTTCCACTTACCTATGTATTGGTGGCTGGCCACTCCCCACCACTGGCTTGCACTTACCTATGTATTGTTTATAGCCTCTGCTTCTCCCAGCACTTTGTTTGCCTTGGCACCCACTTGCCTGGCCCACGACAGGCTTGCACTCACCTATTTAGTGTTGGTTGACCAATCCCCTAGGCACTTACAATTGCTCACTCCCCAGCACTTCCCACCGGATACACCTAGCACTTGCCCCCTATGTATGCCTCCCCTTCGCTCTCTATACACTTGTACATTCTGAATGCTCACAAGGCCAAGTAGCTGAACAAGGGTAAAGCAGTCATGTTGAGAAGATGGATGTTGGTTTCATATCATAGTAAGCTAAAAACCCCAAGGCGAGAAACCATGGCTGTAGAGCTGACAGTCAAGGAAATAAAGATTCATGTAAGAATAACAAATATTTGTTTGGGTAAGAATCAAGGGTGCCACAGCAAGAAGCAACTGCAAAGTACAAAATGAGTGGAAGAGGATAAGCCATGTACTTAGAACAGATTTCTCTTAGATTAGGCAAAGGAGTAAACATTTGCGAGTTCTAAGTATAGGACAATTAAAGATGCAGAAAGCATATACAAGACATAGCAACCAAGTTTCCAGAGGCAAAGAAGAGTGATAGCACCCACTATAATTTAATCAAATAGCACTACATAAAAGGACAGAATGGACAAATCATGATCTACTCACATGTGGTGCAAGACCAGAAAACCAGGCCTATTCATTACTCTTCAGACGAAGATAGCAATGAACATTCACCCCCTTTAAAATTCCGGAGAATAGAACAGTCAGCGAGGTCAACTAGAAAGAAGAGGCCTTGGCTTAGGCCTAACTGAAGAGAGATGGTAGGCTAATTGCAGCTGTCTGATGTTCTCTGCACCTGGGTTTCGTTTTTATTACATGCTGCTAAGCAGCCGAATGTCCAAGGTTGCAACAGGGTGCCAACCAATCAGGATGGCCTATGTGATGGTGGACCATATTCTGTTCCAGAAGCCAATCCACTGCTGTTATTCTACTATTACCTGCATTTACATAGTTAAAAGTAGTTCCAGGCATGCCTACCAGCTAGGGGGCAGCCAATAATGTTATTAACACCTTAAGAAGCTATTGGTATATATGTTCCCTTAACCAATCCTTCCGCCTGATAGCTTTTTACTATTTACCACATAAGATGATGTCATAGCTGATGTATATTGAGGTTTAAAGCCTTTGTATAACTGATAACTATTCGAGAGTGTGTGAGCTACGATCTGTTATGCTTGCCAGATTTCTCTACTTCATTGAATTGATAATAAAGTAGTACTGTGCCATATTCTTTGAGTCTGTCCGGTTATTTGGTCCTGAAATCAGTTATTGTGGTAATCCTGTCCAGCAATTGATACGCTCTAGGTGCTATTGCACATTTTGGTAGCAGAGTTTGTTTCTAGATCCAGACCCTCACATTCTTGATGCCTTCCACCATCAGTCGGAAGACTGAAGAGTTTCCTGTGGAGAGCGTCAGAAAATATATGCGTAACCAGAGACTGTCGGCAGGTGCCCCTCTGCAGAAAATCCTGTCTGGTACCCGCAGGTGCCCCATAGATGGAAGGTGAAGTGGTTGATTGGGGAAGAGAAGATAATGAAGGGCTCAAGCTGAACGAACGGACATGAGTAGAAGCATCAAAAGTGGCAAATAAAAGGGGAGGCAAAATACTGCATGTGTCTATTTAGTGGGGAAAGAAACATGATTTGATTAAGGCGAGATATCAAATTTTCTAATCTCAAGGATAATTGAACAGGCTGCATCAAACTCCGGAGCTGAGTTTTATTTAAGAGATTCCTGAGGCTAAGCCAAAGAAGGATGCATGACACACTACAAAATGGAGTACAATAGAGATGAGATACTTTTAATAGCAACAGTAAGGAAGACGATCAGAAAAATGTGTGCACATATTTGTTTGGGGTTGTACAAATATTAGTTTAAAGGGTTTTCTACTATGTGCGATAATATAGGCTATAGGTTGAAACTATAGAAGACTACCGACCAGCGAGGAGACAGTTTATCGAGGCACCATCCTCCAGAGAAGCACTATCCAGTGCACAGAACCATGCCAGGCAATACGCCCCTACATTTCCAAATGTACATGACATATACTCACTTGCCTTGATAAAGACCCTTTTGCGGTTGAAACACATATCAGCATCTTCAGTAACATTAAAGATCTGCTTCCACAAATAAACCCAAAAGGCTTCCGTTTTCATTAACTGAGACCTAACAAACTAACCACAAATCATATTCAAGACTGCATATGAACTGTCTGCGGAGCGCCAATATCATAGGAATCACACAACCATCCTGTAACTCCTCGCCTGGGGCACTGAGCAGTGCCACATTGGATTCTTACAATTGGCTGCTAGTACACACCATCTAAAGGAGATACGTTCAGCGTGGTAGCCACATTTCCCTGGTGCTCTTCCCCACTGATAAAATTATAGAGTGATAGTAATACATTTGATTGATGGTCAGTCTCTAAAAAAAACAAGCGATTGGCGCCGACCAGTCAATCATAGGAGGGCAGAAGGTGAAAAAATATAGTAAAAAATAATTCTTAGGTTGTCAATAATAAAAATCAAATATTAAGAATCAATAGAACCATAAATATAGAAGTAAAATGAATATTATTGTGTAGGCTTGACAATGGTTTGGAGACTTGTTTTTTGTAAATGGGCAGCGATTGATGGTGCTTACCCGAATAGATTGTTGTGGTGTAATTAATCAAAGTAATAACAGAATATGAAAGAACTTGTTAGTATTGACAATTGAAAATGACTTGTCATCAAGGGGACACTCACCTTTTACACTTATGCAAAACATTACCAAGCTACACACCCCAGATTTGGAAATACTATGCTGAGTGGCTAAAAGGCACCGCTGACAAAATGTTCATGCCTTGGCCAGCAAGAATGTTCACTATCGAGAACATTATTGCAACACATGACAACATACATACATGATGCATACTCAGGGAAGAGGTTACAGAAAAGGTTAGATATTTTAGAGCTATGGAAATGTATGAGTGACAGAGACAATATGCCCGAGAAGAAGTGGATGCTTATCAGCATAAAGAGGAGGGAAAAATGCCGTTGGCTCCTCTTTCTCCTCCTAAGAACGATAGTATAACTGAAGACAAACAGGGAATGTGGCCTTTAAACGAATTAAAAGCAGCAGCGGGGTATGTTACTCTGAAATACACCCCACCACTTAGAATAGTGAAGACAATATAGACGAGAGCAAAATTAAAGAATGCACATATATGTCTACATGCAACTTTCATAAAGAGCGTGATGAAAGAAGGGATAGACAGAGATAGAAGAAGAAGCTAAGAGACAGAAAGGAGAGAAAGACAGAGCTAGTGGAGTGACAATAGTACAGAATGAGTGGATTGGAACACAGATACTGCTTAAATTAGACAGAAAGGGTATATGTGATGTCAAAGAAAGGTAATATAGCGAGGAATGGGAAAAGAAGGAAAAGGAACTAGAAAGGGCGTATAAAGAGGAGATGGAAAAAGAGAGGAAGTGAAAGGACGAACAAAGAAGTTATGAAGAGTAGAAAAAAGATAAAGAGAGAAAGGTAGAGAAGAAATGCGAAGAAATAGAAGCACAGTGATTTAAAAAATAGGTTGCAAAGAAGGCGAGAGAATGAAGAGAAAGGGAGATGAGAAGAAGGGATGGAGAAATGAGAGGGAGTAGGGGACAAAGGGATGACGATGTATATCACATCGTTAATAGATATATAGTACCAATTCAAGCACGCAAATGAGGGGAAGAAGATAATGGGTCACAACAGCCCCATAGGGAGCTGCAAGGGATACTGAGAATACAGACATGGGCTGATGAGTATGAGGCAGAAGGCATAGTAAGGCCGGTAAAATGGCTCAGTGGGTGGAGCGCTCGCTGCTGCGTTCTGAGCGTGATCTGCCGGTCGCAGGTTCGAATCCTGGCAAGGCCAACTCAGCCTTTCATCTTTCCAAAGTCAATAAATGAGTACCAATTTCGGTTGGGTGAGATTGTATGTAAATATGTGTGCTGTAAAATGCTTTGGATTAAGGCGCTATATAAATAACACATCAATATCACTATCATAGGAAGAAGGATTCGGGATCTATAGAGGAAAATGAGGCAGAAAGATGGTTACAAGCCCAGAGGGAGCATTGCAGGATCTCCACCAGAAGATAGATCAGATGACGCAATGATGGACATGCATAGAATGTTGTCCTTAAGCAGACTAGATCTTGATGATGAGGAAAGGGATAACAGTCATACCAGTTGGGGATATAATGATGTTAGATGAAAGAAGGAAGAAAATTAGAGATTACAAAGAGAAGGCGCATGGTGTTTTTTGATAGATCCAGATGTAGGAAGAGGGATTAAGTGGTCAGATTTAGGAGGCCGAAAAGGAAATATACCAGAACCTATAGCATACTCTGTTGACCACAAGCACAGTTGTGCAGTGCTGGAGATATATCCCTGCCTTATGTATGTAGATTAAGGTCATTATCATGACAAAGACGAATCAGCGAGGCACGTCCCACCAGGAAGACAAGGAGCATAGCTGGATATGATTTTGTGCTAGGATTTTCACAATTCATGTTATTAGAGAAGGGGGGGCAACCACTATGTATACCATGGCCACAAATGGATAAAGAAAATGTGAAATGTAAATTACCTAGTTTGACTGCAGGTATGGCAAAATTAATCTATGAGCTAGAAAGAATGACAGTGGGAATGACGTTAGCAGAGGGTGATGTAATAGGCCTACTAACAGCCATCCTAGTGGTGAGAGCTGACAACATTTGGAGATAAGCCGGATATGCGAGTGTGAGAGCACAAACATGACACATGATGGAGAACCATTTAATAATTGTAGAGAAGATAGATGGAGGGCACTTAGAGCACAATATCCTGACACTTCTGAAATGGGTGTGATTATGACAAGGAAGATGGCTGCAGATGACAATCCTTTTGCTTTTATTGAGGAGATTTAAGAACTTTGACTTCTCAAGATGAGGGAACTGTGGGATAAAACAGTATCATTAGTTTATCATATTCTATGTAAAGTACAGCCTGAGCCAGTGCAATGGCAAATTAAGAAACGGGTAGGGATGAAAGTGAAGCGATGGCCAGGAATACAGTTGGCTATCATACATCATTGTTGATTGTTACAAGAGAAGAATAAGAAAAAAGTTGAGAATAGGAAGCAAGAAGAAGCAAAGTTAGTCCAGAAGAAATTGTCAAAGCTTGCTATAGAAGGAACAGTATTGACAATTGGGGAAGGTGTGGCGACACAAGAGTTAGAGCCAGTGCAGTGTAAGGAACACATGGTGGCAACAGTAAAGACAGACACAAGTGATCACAGTTCAAAGGTGTCTATTAAACTGTATGCAGGTTGGAAAAATGGCTAATCTAAACCCAAATCTAAGATGGGATCAAGCTATGGACATCAAATAAAAATAAGACAGTCCTAGTGGTGCTGTGTCAAATAAAAAGGGCCTATACTAAGAAACCTATTGTCAAACCTTACAACTAATACAAAAAGGATGTTGGATGGTTTTCAAGAAAAGAAAGTATTGTTCACAAATAATGTGTCTGGATGTGGTTGCTTGGATCTCCCTTCAGATCTTTTGAGCAAGAAGTAAAGTGGGATCTTGGCACACACTACATTCTCAAGCTTCCCCAGCATAAATGACAGTTCCACTTGCAGCTATCAGGTCCGTCAATGGCTGAGTCTTGTTTCTCTTGAAAGTCTCTTGCCTTCAAGGGCCTGATGTATTTAATAACAAAGCAAAAGTTCCTTCAACAAAAATTAAAGTTTGTTTCCTGGTTTTACATAGGTTGAGGATTATTCACCCATGGGTCTCCCTCTTCTAGGCGCTGACCCCTTTTTACTTTCAGCCTCCCTCCTCTTAGTTCACTATATCTTGCCTTTTAGATTTACCAATCGCAATGTCTTTTTAAGCAGTTCCAGTGGACATCCCTCGGCCGGGTTCACCTTTGTCAACACACTGTTTCTTGGGACTTAAGACTTTGCCCCCTTGTCGTCAGCATCCCTCTTTCGGGTTCAGTCTTGCCAACTTCATCTTCACATTTACTTTCAATGTTTACGGGATTCACTTCCCTTGCTTTCTCTTGTGGTGGGATTCATTTCCCTTGCTTACTTTACAGTTCTTAGGTCAAAGTCTTTCGAGTGTATGGGGATTTTGCTTGACCTTCTGTATGACCACTTTGACCTATCTTGGTGGATCTACTACGGCCTTCTGGTGTCTGTAGTGTCTCTAACACAGGGATCGACCAGAGTTTCTCAGAGCAGCACCCACGTGGTATGGTCCCCTTCTACAGCTCCTCTCACCTTTACAATGTTACAGTTCTTTGAACTTCTTTCAATTTGCCATTTTGTGACTTTCATTCACCACAGCCCCATTCTCAGTTCCCCATTTCGACTCACCGGCTGTGATGGACCACTTGGCTTTCCTTGCAACTGGAGTCAAGGCTGGTACCACGATACCAGGAGGAGTCTCCCTCGCTCCGGCTTATCAGCATCGATATGCTGTGTGTACCGTTGACATCTGCAGCAACACACTTGGGCTATTGTCCTCGGTCTTACGATTCCTTCTGTCGAGGTTTCACTGGGTTTTGTCGAAAAGGGCAGGGTCGTGTCTCTCCTCATCAGCCTCTCGCTGTTTGCCACCTTTCTCCTCACCTTGAACTGCCGAACCTGGATAGCTGTCTCGTTGTGTGGTCTGCCTTGCTCATACTGTGCTCTCTTGCTCCACCTTTTATCCCCATGATGAATGTAAAGGGCCATGTCAGGTAAACAGCTCTGTTGTTAGTCTGTTCTCTTTTGTATCGTGCAAAAGTGTTTGTGTTGGAAAAGGGGGTGGGGGCAGTGGTTTTGAATGTTCTATGTGGTAGGATGGGGAAAAGGTGTTGAAAGAAGGAGGATGCCCCGTCTCACCTGTCAGTGTCCCACTCCCACTCCAAGAGGACCCCCCATACAGGCGATCCTACCTCACTGGTCCACCCCCAGGAACTGGATCCAATAGCGATGGCCGTGTCCTGGCCACCTGGATGACAGATCCCTGGGAACTAGCTAAGGAGACACCTTCAGGTTTCTCACAGCAGCCAAGCAATGCAGAGTACCCTATAGATCAAGGTGGGTAAACTTTTGACCATGGGGTAGAGGGAATGAACCTAGAAGACAAGGAAGATTGCAAAACCCTCAAAGTGGAGATGGATTTAATGGAAGGCTGCTGCAGCAATGCTGGAACTGTGGGATGACACAACATATAGCCCACATTTGTAGAGGTAGAGGGCACATGCAGCAGAACTGGCAAGCTCCAAGGTGGTGGGCTATTCTCCACAGTATAATACAGAACCACAGGAGTATTATGCCCAATATCACATGCAGTATCAGACACACATGCCACAAACACAACAAGCACAGCAGAGTCTGCTGCAAACACAATTGCCACAAGGGCAACCACAGCAAGCACCTATGCAAACGCAACAGGTACAGACACAACAACCACAGTACGCTCTGATGCAACAAGCAACAGTGCCACAATGGAAGGTGAATGCAAAAGCCCTGCAATTACTGTAAGGAACTCATGGTAGGAACAGTAAAGACACACACAAGTGATCAAGTTCAAGGGTGTTTATTAAACTGTAAATGCAGGGTGGAAAATTGCCTAACCTAAACCTAAGATGGGAGCAAGCTTCGTCCATCAAATGAAAAATAGGACAGTCCTTGTGGCGTCTTGTCAAAGTAAAAGGCCTATGTAAAAAAACGATTGCCAAATCCTTACGTCTAATTACCGAAAGAGTGTGGGATAGGGTTTTCAATAAAGAAAGAAGTGTTCACAAATAATAAGTCAGGTTGTGATTGCCAGGGGTCTCTCTTCCCCACGTTTTGAGCATGGCACAAAGTGGAAAGTGGATCTCCTGAGCACAGCACAGACTGGAGCTTTCCCAGCACAAGCCAACAGTTCCGTACCAGCTATCGGGTTCTTCAGTGGTTAAGTCTCATTTCAATAAAAAAGTCTCTTGCCTTTGAGGGCCTGATGTGTTCAACAACAAAACAAACTGAGAGTTCCTTTCCAAATTGACTTTGGGTGATGGTTTTTTACCCCTGGATCTTCCTTAGTAGGGCTCGTACCCCTAGGCTTCCCTCAATTGGGTACTTGCCTTTCTTTCGGGATCTCCCTCTGCCGGGCTCAGATCCATATGACAAGGGGGACAATCGACTTCCCCTGGTCTTACAATATTTCTTGAAATCACAAATCTTAATGCCTTTTCAAACAATTCACTGTGGATATCCCACAGTCGGGTTCACTCCTGTCAACACACAGTTCATGGGACTACATGCCTACCCACTTTTTGTTAGCATTCCTCTGCATGGTTAACTCTTGCCAACCTTTGCAACACACTGTTCATGTGCTAATTTCACAGAGCTGGGCTCATTTCCCTTAGCTTCAGAATCATCTGTCGATCCAAGACTTTTAACTGTACAGAGGATTTTACAAGCCCCCTGTATGACCACTTTGACCTCTTTTTGCCTTTTCCCAAGGCCTTCTGGTTACAGTAGCATCTACCATTGGGTAATCGCCCAGAGTTTCCTGCATGAGCACCCACGTGGTGACTGACTTCGCTGTTGCTGGTTTCCCCCCTTTTTCATCAATAACTCTTTAAGCCTTTCACAGTTCAAATTAACTGTTTGCTATTTTTCTTTCAAGACAGTTCAGTTTCTTATCAACTCTCCCCTTGACTCACCGGCTGTGATGAACCACTTGCTTTATTTCTCTTTGGGGTCAAGGTTGGTACCACAGAGACAAGCATCTCTCCCTGGCTTGGTAATCAGCAGAGAAGGGTCTTGTTTACGGTTGACAACTGCTGCGGTTTTACAATTCCTTCTGCACAGGTATCACGGGTGTTGGTCAGAAAGGTCAAGGTCGCTTCTCTCCTTGTCACCCTCTCGGTATGTGCTGTTTTTCTCCTCCTCTTGAACTGCTGTGCTCCAACTTGTATCACATTGGGGAAGGGAAAGGGCCATCAGTTGTGTGTGAATCTGGCCTGACTTTGCCTGACCCTTGTATTGGGACATGTTTGGTAAATGGCTCTGGTGTTAGTAAGTTGTCTTTCGTGTTGTGCGAAAGTGTTCATGTCGGAAAAGGGGAGGGGGCAGTGTTTTGGAATATCCTACGTGGTAGGACAGGGAAAGGTGTTGAAAGCGGGGGGCTACTGCATCTACGGATCGGTGTCCCACTTTCACTCCCCAAGGACCCCCATCCAGGTGATCCTCCCTCCCTGGCCACCCTCAGGAACAGGATCCAATAGCAATGGCTTTGTCCTGGCCACCTAGATGACAGATCCCCGGGGTCTAGCTAGGGAGACACCTTTAGGTTTCTCACAGTACCCACACCTAGGATAGAAAGTGTGACTGTAATGGGAGAGAATCCTTTTACAGGTAAAGTGATTAATTTATACCCGCAATAGGAGAGCCCACAGACCAAGTTGATGTGTTCAGTACTATCTGTGACACCAGACCCATAAGAGGAACCAAGGGTTCAGGGTAACAATAGGAGGCAAGACATGTTTGTTTCTAGTGGACAAGGAAGTGCCTCGTTCTTGTGGTTGAGAGAGAAAATACCCAATGTCTGGGATTGCCATGAATGCATAGGGATTCTCTGGGACTACGAATTTGGTTCCTTTCACTGATGAATTACCACTTTCTATAGGAGAACATGACGTGCCTATGCCACTACTATATTCGCGGCAGACACCAGTTAACATCTTACCAGATTTCACTGACAAAAAGTTGTTTAGATATGATTATTCTGACAATTAATTTTTTTTTTCATAAATCTCACTTATTGGATTAAAGGAAATACCACAGAGAATGGTATCAGTGAAAAAGAAACCGTCATTTTTCCAGGAAGATTTAGAAAATGTGTCAAGCATCTTATGGACCAGCAGTCCATATGAAGTGTGTTGAGTAAGTGAAGCAGGAGCAGTTAAAATTAAACTCAAACCAGGAGGAATTTTGCCACGAGCAAAACAGTATCCCATGTCCAGAGAAACAGACAAAGGCATGTTTGAAACGATTTCCATTTTAATACAGCAGGGAATATTGCTGCCATCACAATCCCCAGGTAACGCAGATGTGTACCTGGTGAAGAAAGCAGATGGGTTGCAAAGATTTATTCAGGATCTACGCCCTCTAAACAATATTGTTGAAGCAGAGTTTCTGCTGGTTTTGAATACAGCTACAATATTATGTAATATCCCAGCTAAAGTCAAACATTTTACAGTCATAGATTTAAAAAAAGTTTTTGTTTGCAATTCCCCTTCATGAAGACTCACAAGATCTGACCTCATTTTCGTATAGAAAACAGCGCTGGAAACATTCAATCTTTAATAGGGTCCTTCAGATGGATCTCGGTAAAGTACAACTTGAGAGTACAATAATTTGGTACGTAGATTATATATTAGTGTGCAGTGAGACAGAATAAAGATGCAAGGAAGATTCAGTTCAACTAATGACAGTACTAGCAAGGAAAGAATACAATGTAGACAAAGATAAATTACAGTATTGTCAGGAAGAGGTCCTGTACATAGGACAGTTAATCTCCCAAGAGGGGAGAAAGGTTACACCCGAGAGAGCAGAAGTGATCATGAAAACTCCAACACCTGAGAGAGTGAGGAAAAATGCAACAGTTTTTATGCCAATGTAATTATTGCAGGGTTTGGGTTTGAGATTACAGTACATATTTTCAACGACTTTTGAAAGGAAGCACAGATTGGAAAGAGTAAACTAACATGGCCAGATGAGATGACTGAAGGATTCAAAAAATTAAAAAGGGAAATTTGTACAGCCCATGTGTCTGGATTCCAGACTATAATGATAAGTTCTACTTATTCCTGCATTCAAATTTAAAAGAGATGACAGCAGTGCTCACACAGAAAACAACATTAGGACATGGACATAAACCATTATCTTATTATAGCTGGATTCTAGACCCAGAAATAAAAGGCATTAGCCTTGCGAACAAGCGTTAGCTGCTGCTGTCTTCATGATTGAAAAAGCTTCAAGTATTACAATGGGGTGTTCAATGACGTTATTCATTGAGCATTCCTTATTTGCAATTTTAACATCCAAAAGCACATTGACCACACAAAGATCGTCAGGGTACAAAGTGATTTTTTTCAAAATTGCTCGAAGTAGAGTAGTGAATCCAATGGCATTCATAGCAGAACCAGTAGGGAAGGAGGACTATTTACATGACTGCACAATGTATACTGAGTGTTATCGTGATGTTGCACATGTTAGAGAGAATGCTCTTGGAGGGAGGGAAAAAAATATTAATTGATGGATCTTCAAAAATGTATCAAACAGCAGGAGAAAGACATACTGGATCAGAAGTAGTAAAACGTGATGGTGAATTTGAAGTAGTGACAATTGCAATTTTGCCTTCCCATTGCTCTGCACAAGCTGTAGATTGTATGGTGCTTATTGCCTCACTCCCATACATATATAGAGATATGAGGATGAGGGAGTGACAGTGTACTCTGACTCTGCGTATGTGACATCAACCATTCACGCAGGGTTGTCACATTGTAAAAGGATGGATTTCTTCCATGCAGGCAGCACACCATTACAACATGCCTCTCTATTGGACAAGCACCCATTCGCTATTGCCATTGTGAAATGTGCATCCCCGTACTAATAAAGTAGACATAATTTCTCATGGTAACGAAGCCACAGATGTTGAAGACAAAAGAACAGCATGTTTTCTAAATATTTATGACTTTGAAGTAGAAGATATTAAGCAAATGCCAGAACTGCATACTGATAAAAGCCGGTTTTAATATGTTATTCATTATACAGTGAACTGAGCTGCAAGGTCAAACTTCAAAGGAAGAACAGGATTTAAGGAAGAGACAGGTGAGTTCTTTATCCACCGCTGAGGCTCTATAGAGACAGGATAACACTGGAAAGCCAGTTATGCCTTGAGCAATTTTGAACGTTGTGCTGGATCAGCTTCACTATCCTGTGCATACAACCATAGAGAACTTTGCTACCATGGTTGCAGAAGACCGGTTTTTACCACATTTTTAGAACGCGTTGCAGAGTTTATTGTGTGCTGTATTGTTTGCCAGAAGTTCACAGCAGGGCATACCTTGCAAACAGTGAGAGGAGCAATCCCCAGACCCAATGGTCCCTTTCAGCATCTACATACAGTTTATATAGATATGTTGCAAGTAAGCAATGGCTATAGATACATTTTAGTGGAAGTATGTTTCTTTTCCAGATCGATTGAGGTAGGTCCATTTATGCACCCAGGTGCCACATGTGCTGCCAAATTGGTTGTGCGTGAGGTGTTTCCTAGAAGGGGTGTGCGCAAAATCCTGCGGTCTGATAAGGTTTATATCTGCCTATCACTGTGAGAAACTCATGGTGACAACAAGTAAGACAGACACAAGTGAGCACAGTTCAACAGTGTTTATTGAACAATGAATGCTGTAAGCAGGTTGGAAAAATGCCTATTCTAAACCTAAATCTAAGATGGGTGCACGCATCAACCATCAAACCATCAAATAGGGCAGTCCTAGTGGCGTTGTGTCAAAACAAAAGGGCTTATACTTAGAAATCTATTGCCAAACCTCACAACTAATACAAAAAGGGTTGTGGAATAGTTTTCAAGAAAAGAAATAAATGTTCTTAAATAATATGTCAGGATGCAGTAACCTGGGTCTCCCTTCCCCATGTTGTGAGTACTGGGTAAGTTGGGATCTTGGAGCACAGTACAGTTTCGGGCTGCTTTGGCCAAGTCATGTTTCCTTAGAAAGTCTCTTGCCTTTGGGCTTGATGAGTTCAAATAACAAAATAAAAGTTCCTTTGACAAATGAAAGTTCACTTTCAATGTTCACTGGGTGATGGGTTCATCCCTGGGACCCCCTCTTCTGGTGCTGACCCTTCTCAATTGCTTACTATAGTTTTACATAGGGTGATGGGTTCACCCCTGGGTCCCCCTCTTCTGGGCGCTGACCCTTCACGTATCGTATTACAAAATATATTACAGTTCCTTTATCAATCAACTTTCTGTGACAGCTTCACCCCTGAATCTCCCTTGGTCGGGCTCGGAACCCTCCTCTCTTTATATTGTTGGTGATGGCTTCATCCCTGGATCTCCCTCGGTCAGGCTCGGACCCCTCTTGCCTTTTGCAGGATTTCTCCTCCCTCAATTTCTCAATGTCTTTTGCTTGGAGGATGGCTTCACCTTGGATTTCCCTTAGTCGGACTCGGACCCCTCTTTACTTCACATTCACAATTGTTCAATATTGTTGGGATTCACTTCCCTTTCTTTCACAGTGCTTGCATAGTAAAGTCTTTTGAATGTACTGGGATTTTGCTTGACCCTCTGTATGACCACTTTGACCTTGTTCGACGGCCCTCCTAGGGCCTTCTAGTACTTGTAGTTACTCTCATATGGGGCATGACCAGAGTCTCTCGAGTTAGCACCCATGTGGTACCACTTTACCTCTGCAGCTGGTCTCCCCTTCAAACTTTTAACAGTTCATTCAAAGTTCATCAGCTTCGGTTCAAAACTTGCCAGTTTGCGAATCTCACTCATCACAGCCGGGTTCTCATCGGGTCTCCCCTCGACTCACCGGTTGTGTCGAACAGCTTGGCTTTTGGCTTCTCTGGAGGCAAAGGCCAGTGCCATAGAAACTGGAGCTTCTCTCGCTCCTTCTTATCGGCATAGGCTTGCTCTGAGTACCGTTGGCATCTGCTGCAGGAAACTTGTGCTATTGTTCGCTGTCTTAGGCTCTATTCCCTGAAGGTTCCGCGGGACTGGGACAAAAAGGGCAAGGTCACTTCTCTCCTCGCCACTGTCTCGATTCCTGCCACCTTTCTCCTTCTCTTGAACTGCCACGTGGTAACCATCTCATCATGCTGTCTGCCGTACTTGCCTTGCTCGTCCTGCGCTCTCTTGCTCCACCTTTTATCCCTGTGGGGAAAAGGAAGGGAGTCAGGTGTGTGTGTTTTAAGTCAATTGCCTGACTTTGCATGACCCTCGGGTTGGGACATGTAAGGTACACAGGTTTAACATTAGTCTGTTGTCTATTGTGTGGTGCAAAGGTGTTCATGTTTGAAGGGCAAATGGTTAAAGTGTCAGGGTATACTAAGGGATGTGATGGTGAAGAGGTGCTATTATAAGAATGGGGTCAGTTGGTAGATTGAAAAAGACAAAATGGGTACTGTTTGTAAAATGGACGAGAATGACCGGGACTGTCAACAGAATATAGGGGATGGTGGGAATTGTAACTGTTGATCACTTTCAACTGGGAGTTAAGAAAGTGACAAACAGGGTGACAGGATTGGTAGGGTTTGCATGCTAAATGGGAATAGTTGGGATCGTGAAATAACAAGGGGGATTGTGGGAACTGTAGTATTTTACTTGACCCTGTTGAGAGTGCGGGAAACAATGAAGGACCGGGAACATGCAGGTTTGAAATCTTAGGGGTTGGGTTCTGTACGAAGGGGTAATTGGATCAAAATAGTAGAGATTTGTTGGGAGGAGGTGAGGCAGATGTATTGTTGCCTATAAAAGCCTCAGATATCTCGTTCGTTTCTCCTTCTTCCTTAGCATAGTACAGCATCTCACCTGGGGCCTTGCCCTGAGCATAACCCCAGGCTCCCTTACCCAGGTGATCCTCCCTCGCTCGTCCACTCCCAGGGTTGGGATCTGAGAGCGCCAGCCCTCCCCTGGCCACCTGAATAAGGTATTCTCTAGGGAGAATACCCTCAGGTTTCTTACATCACTCACAGGTGACGGTATTTATTAGAGATTAAGTGGACTTCGTAAGCAAAGGATAGCCAAGATTAAAATAACTTTGAAGAAGGGATGGCACTGCCTACCCCTTGCCCTGAGAAACCAGCCTGGCTGAGATCACCACTTGACTCCTCATGGGTTGGTGACAGGACGCCGCATGAGAGTACCCCTTTCTCTTCCCACTCGACTATAAACTGATGCCCATAGTGTAGCAAACACACTAGGGAATGAGATGCATGATCATTTAACGAGGTCAAATATCAGAGGTAAGAGTCAAAAAAGATTGATGAAGACAGCCAAACAGTTGGTCCTATTGAATTGCTAAAGCAACATAGTTTGTACCCAGGCAATCAAGTGCTTTTAAAGAGCTTTGTACACACTTGGAATAAGCCCCGTTTTTAAGGAATGTACCTAATAGAGGGGGTCACTACTACTGCTGTGAAACTCAAAGGAAGAAGATCCTGGCTACACTTAAATGACATACAGCTTCGAAAAGGTGAGACCCTGACCCCTTCTGCACCGATTGACAGTGACAGTGAAGCAAGAAAAGAAGGTCTGAACATGCAGACTAGACCGGCTACCAATAGCCAAAACAAAGAACAGATGGAATGAAAACAATTTGGACTATCAGGCATTCCCAAGTTTGAAGGGAAGCAAACAAACCTTGCACAGTTCACAGACATTTCAGTTGTGACAAAAAAGACATTGGGGGTCATTCCGAGGTTGGAGGTAAGGGATTACCGGCGCCTGTAAGGGCACCAATGGCGGTAATCCCTTACCTCCGTATTCCGAGTTCCCTTTGCGGGTCCCTCTTTACCTCCTGCTTTTAGCAGGAGTAAATTACGGGACCCGCAAAGTGACCTTGGAGTAAATTACGGCACCGTAATTTACGGTGCCGTAATTACCTCCTTCCCCATTCCCATTGAGCCCTATGGGGGCAGAAATGGGGATGGGGAAGGGCTATGGTGAATGGGGAATTACCGGTCCATCCAACCTTGGAATGGACCGGAAATTACTCCATTCACCATGCCGGTATTCCATAGAGTAAATAGCTCCATGGTTGCCAACCATGGAGCTATTTACTCCATGGTGTAGTCCTATCGCGGAATGAGGGCCATTGTGTTGACCAGCAAAGAACGCAAAGGGGGTCATTACAACCCTGGTGATAGGGGGTTAATGGGGACGGTAGAGCTGCCGGCCCTGTTAACCCCCTACCGCCTCATTCTGGTTAAAGAACAGCGCAAATCTAATGAACTACAGGTAGAAACCATCTAACTAATTACATCTATTAGGTTACTATACTGTTTAAGGCTATATGTATACACCACTGCTTAGTGTGAGGAACCACAGGGTATCCTTCCACCTACTACCCTTGGATCTTCCTCTTAGGTGGCATGGGACGCGCCATTGCTTTTGGATCCCAAACCTGAGGGTGGATATGTGAGCGAGAATCACCTGTGTGGAGGGTCATTGGGGAGTGGAAGAAGGGTGCCTTAAGGAGAGGCATGGTATCCCCCTTTCCCTTATCAATATACATCCTCCCCTCCCTCAACCTTCATAGGTTGTTACCACTCTTCCCCACTGACACACATTCCACATTCATCCCATTCAGGTCCCTTTAAGACAGGGATGAGGAAGAGGCGACTAGGAGGAATGCACAATTCCACCTAGGCACACTACGTTGGTACTGGGACGAGGAAGAGGACTGTAGAACACCATTCTGAAAGTAAGGCAAGTCCCAATAAGTGAGATAATTGTAGTCATGCAAAGGGCATTCACCTGCAGCCCCTAAAGAACCTACAGGAGCATATAAAAAGGAGTGACGCACATGAGAGGGGTGAACTGTCCGGGAACGCAGGATGTCCGTGAAGCAGGCTGGATCGGAGAATCTGGTGCAAAAGTTGCTGGTGGCTGCAGGAGAGCAGGAAGGTCACTGAGGTTGGGGAGAGCCCGAGAGAGTACAGACCCTGCAGAGCTCAGAGCCGTGTGTCCCCAGCTGGAGCTGGGGGACACAGAAGCTGCTACTTTGCTGCAGGAGGCAGTCAGAACATTAGGAAGAGGCGAGCACATCTCATCGATGCTCCCGATGTAAGAGAGGAGAGGGAGCAAAAGCAGAAGAGGATCTCGGAAGCACGCAGAGGAGCTGCTGCATACCGGTGACTAACAGGGAGAGAGCACTCAAACCGGTCCCCTGCCAGGGCCTAACCTGGGCCAAAGAATGGTCAAACAAATAAATGCATAGAATGAAGTGGTCTGGAGACCAGAGGGACATTATTAAGTGTCGAGAGAATTACCATGTACTTAATCAATATTGAATACTAAACTAAAGAATAGTTATGCTCAAAAATATGTTGCAATGTTCCAAGTGAAACAAAAATGCTGCACGAATGGAGAGAAAGTGATGTATATTTATGAACAGAGTGAAATTAGGAAAAAAGCATTAATAAACAATCTGAAAGTGAAAAGCCAAGTGAAAACCGCTAATGAGAATTGATGAAACATGTGAAAGACAAATAAGAAATGTCATGTGTTAACAATGGCACTTGCAATATGTGTTTGTGTCGTAGCACCTAGAGCATATCAAGTGCTGGATGGGATTACCACAATACCTGATTTCAGGCCCAAATAACAGGACCGACTCAAAAAATATTCCAAAGTACTAATTTATTAACAATTCAATAAAACAGGAAAATCTGGCCAGCATAACAGATCGCAGCACAAACACTCTCAAATTCATTTCACTTACATAACGGCTTTATACCTCAATATAAGTCAGATATGATGTCATCCTACATGGCAAATTGCAAAAACCTAGCAGGTGGAGGGATTGGTTAAGGGAACATATATACGTATAGCTTATTTAGGTGTTAATAACATTATTGGCTGCCCCTTATCTGCTAGGAATGCCTGGAACTACCTCTAACTATGTATAATACAGATAATAGTGGAATAAAAGCAGCAGATTGGCTTCTGCAACAGTGTATGGTCCACCATCACAAAGGACATCCTGATGGGTTGGCACTCTCTTTCAACCTTGCATAATCTGCTCCTTAGCAGCACGTAAGCAAAATGAAACCCAGGTGCAGAGAACAACATCAGACAACTGTCCACTTGGCCAATTAGCCTACCATCTCTCATCAGCTAGGCCCTAAGCAAAGTATTCTCCTTTTTAGTTGACCACACTGGCTGTTCTCTTCTCTGGAAATTGGGGAGTGAAGGTACATTGCTATCTTCCTCTGGAGCATTATGAATAGGCCTTGTTTTCTGGTTGTGCACCACATGTGTGGAGACCATGATTTGTCCTTTCTTATTCATTAGTGCTATTTGATTCAATTATACTGGGTGGTATTAATCTTCATCGCCTCTGAGACTTGGTTGCTCTGTCTTGCATATGATTTCTGCATGTTTAATTGTCCAATATTCGGCACTCGCAAATGTTTGCTCCTTTACCTAATCTAAGAGAAATCTGTCCTACGTACATGGCTTATCCTCTTCCACTCCTTTTGTACTTTGCAGTTGCTTCTTGCTGTAGCATCCTTGATTCTTAGCCAGACACATATTATTTGTTTGTTCTTGCATGAATCTGCATTTCCCTGCCTGTCACACCTGCAGCTATGGTTTCTCTCCTAGGTGTTTTTAGCTTACTATTATATGAAAACGATGTTCATCTTCTCAACATGGCTGCTTTACCCACGTTATATTTTCTACTGTAGCAAGCTTCTATATTTCTCATCTACCTTGCATTCCTGCGTATATACATCTACTGCATCTTTTCTCACTTGTCTTCTCAGTGTGTATGATTTCTTTGCATTTGCATGTTCATTTACTTGGTTACTTCAGTCACATCCTTTTTTCTTTGAGTATTCTTATATTTTTTTTAGTCCATCCTTGTTTCTTCTCTTCATGACATCACTTTATACCTGTCACATTGTACTTATAGTTATTCTATGTTCAGTGGTGTCTGCAGACTTCCTTCTACCACATCAGTTTGAGCGTACATTATATATGGTTGTCTGAGCTCATAATGTATTTCATATCTTCGATGCAGAATTGGGATGATACCAGTTGTCATGCACACTTTTCATCCAATATGTCGGAGGTCAGGAGGTGAGCTCCATGAGTGATGTGTACATCTGCTTCTCTGCATTCCCCCCTCTGGTTGATTCCTGGACAACATCTTCTTCACCTTCTCTTCACACTGTGGTTTCTTCGAAATTCATATCTTTGCCACCCCACTCAGGTCACCTGCATTCTTTTTGTGTTCAAACTCACTCCAGTTCATATGGCAACACTCCCCAGTTGTTTGACATAATACCCGATGTCCTACATAGTTTTTATGATCCTTTGGGGTAATAAAACTTTGTTGCCTGGGGTGCCAGAGGACTTACTTTTAGGTACTTGTGGGTGGTGCTTTCGGTGTGTGTGTGTTCATCAGTGTCATGATCCAACCCTGGTGGTATGGGATTGCTGGAGGATACGCTAGTTCTGTCTCGTTGATTTAATCAACGTGAGCCGCAGTCTAGTCTTTCACCATGGCAGCCACGGTTGCCTACATCATTCAGCCAGAAGGACAGACCGGGGCATTGCTACCCTCTGCTAAGGTTGGTCTATGCTAGTGATTGTTTTCCCCTGCCTTTGGTTTTCCCTCCTGTCCACTCCTACCTCTCCGTTCCTCCTATGCTTCCCGTTTTCCCTCCTTTTCCTTCCAGTCCTCCTCCATGCCTCACACGGTGCCCATTCTTTGTCCTCCGTGTCACCTGCTTCAAAGTGTTACTACAAGTGATCGGCTCGCTCTGGTCTTCCTCTGCTTTAACAGACTTCCTGCAGTCTGTTCTGGGTTCTTCCCGGTCTCTGACTACACTTCAGCCCATACTAATCTATTGTACGGTCCTTCAGAACAATCCCAGTGCATGCTGAAATCAGTAGTGCTACATCTGCCAGATGTTACTTTTCCATCTAACGGGCCTACTGCACTTCAGAGAACATCAAGCCTCCCACCATAAGGACTGCCACACAGCCAGCACCACTACAGTCGACTACCCAGGGTTTTTCAGCATCTGCTTTTCCCTGCTTTGGGGTTGGCTCCCGGGAGTCCCTGCGGCCAGGCAAGTTGCCAATTAGGCAAAGTGGCCTCCGGGGGAGCCCGTCTTTATCTCTACAAGAAGAAAGGAAAGAAGGGAGATAAGGACGTTGGCAGAGCTTGGAGAGAAAAGAAGGACAGATCCTCCGACAAACCCTCGGATGACCTCTCTGACACCTCAGATGAGGAGGGGGCTGGTGATAAGGGTATTGCAATTGGTAATCAACCCACACTTCATGGGAATCAGTCACAGCATTTACTTTGATCATTATCTTCATCCCAATAGATTTTTTTTGCTGTCTTCTTGCACTGTTTTATGATTATTCGTATAAGACAGAATCCTAGCAATACCAACACTACTATTGCTCTCAGTAGTTTGAAAGCATTTTCTATCCAGGTTGGAACCCACTTGATCAGAGACGAAAACCAGTCTTCATCTTCGGTTTCATCTACTACTTCCACCATTTTCCTATGCAGGGTCAACAGTATAGTTATTGCTTCTGTCAGGGTTCCATCTTCTCCATAGTGGGCAGGTTTGTAAGTGCAGCAAAGAAGGCCTGATCTTGGTGCACATGTCTCCATTAATTGTTGTTATTAAGTCCAGGCATACCTGTTCTGGAGGGTTGTGAGTCTGATGGCCCTCAATTCTTCTCTTATCGCCTGAAAACCTTTCATTGCTGTGTTAATTGTCTGTAGCAGTTCCAACCTGGTGATTTGTAACAATTTTACGTTCTCTGCAGTTTGAATTCCAGGCATGAATATAGCTGTAAATATCACTGTCGTCTTGCTGAACAATTTGTGCTCATCTGGAATGTCATTATAAGCTTCTATTAACTTTCCTGAAAAATAGTTCTCCCTCTTTTGTCTGGTGAGACTAAGAAGGCTCTTCTTCCTCTGGTGTGCCTCCTTTTTCAGAAAGCTGTCTATGTGGGGATCACTTTGGGGGATCACCAGTGCAGGAACATGTAGGATCAGTATGGAACATATTCCTCCCCAATTTTTAGGAAGCTTCATATAAGCTTTGGATCCACAGACCCAATACTGGTCCATTAGCATGTCAGTTCCTCCAATTATTCCTGGCATGTCAATTATTTGCTTGAATCCTTTATTTTCTCCAACTGTGGTCAGTCCCATGATTCTGAAACACAGTGTCACATTATTTATTGGTAGTATTGGTAGTATGGACACAGGACCTGCTTCATTTTCAACCCATGTTAATCATTTTGAAAATTTAGCCCATTCCTTTAGGCAATCATCATTCACTATTTGCACTATGTGTACTGGTGCTGCCATCAATAATTGTGCACTGCATGATAACATTCCGTTTTCCCATCCTATACAGGTGTCAACTCATCCATATCTGCAGTCATTCCACTGAATGAATATAGGGGAATTATACTTTTCCAGTCTAGTTTTTTTCCACTTTCTTGGTTTTTATGTAAACATCTTCATATGGCAACATTTTTTCAACATCCATCGTAGGGTTGCCCATCTTTTCAAATTGTCATCTTGTTGTGTATGCTGCTAGATGGCTGAGGCACTTCAAATCATGGATAGGTATTTCTCTTGCAATTAATGTTCTGGCTTTGCTCATGGCATAAGGGATGAGAGAACATGCACAGCAGCTCTCATCTGACATTCTCCTCCCTACTTTCTTCATGTGCCTGGTACCACATGTTATTCTTTAAATGAGCTGAATTATAAAGATATTAATGTTTACTTTCATGATCTTCCCCGGCATCCGTCTTAAATTGGAAAATTTGTTTGGAATTATCAGGGTAAAATATCACTTGTGCTTTTATTAGGAATACAAAGAGATGTTGCATTGCTAAAAATTCCATCTGTATTATTAAACATCATTTGGTGAAAAGTTACAGAAAGTAGAGAGAAAACATTGTGCGAAATATAACTACAAGAAGTATTGCAAGAATATCCAAATGATATCCTGTACAGTAGGAAGTCTTCTTGCTAGCAATGTGTATCCTATGTACTGAACAATTCCCATTTTCTTTAATTCAACAATTAATTTCTGTCTCTTTCATAAACCACACTTTTATAACAATAATTGTAATATAATTGCAATAATGATCCTACAAATTATAGGATTGTTTTTAGGATTTCCCAAAATCGTGACAACCTCAACATGTCATCTCACTAGATCTGGATAAGATCAAACTATGTTTATGGAAACAGCATACAGAAATGTGTTAGCGATACATGCAGAGTTGTGTGCAGTCTTTGGGGGTCATTCAGAGTATGGAGGTAGCCATGCCGCTTTTAGCGGCATAGCTACCCCCATACTAGGTACCGGGTCCGGGTTCCCTGAATGGGGAAAATACCGGGCCATTCCGACCTTGGAGGGCCCGGTATTTCCCCATTCAGGGAACCCAGGCCCTGTGCATCCCGATTCCCATTTGAGTCCCCATAGGGCTCAATGGGAATGGGGAGCATGCTAACAACGGGCACGTTAATGACGGGATGTCATCTTTGATGTCCTGGGTGTTAGTGTTAGCAGTGCACGGTGGCGCGAGTTATGGTTGCTTATCTTACCATAACTGCCGAATTTCAGGGGTTTTTCGGTTTTACTTTGAACCATAACATCCCTTTAACAAAGTTGTTTCACTGAATTTCATAGGTTTTTCCTAGCGCAACTTAACCATAACGTCCCTTTAACAAAGTTTTTTCACTGAATTTCATAGGTTTTTAGTAGCGCAACTTAACCATAACGTCCCTTTAAGAAAGTTTTTTCACTGAATTTCACAGGTTTTTCGTAGCGCAACTTAACCATAACGTCCCTTTAACAAAGTTTTTTCACTGGATTTCATAGGTTTTTAGTAGCACAACTTAACCATAATATCCCTGACTTCATATACATGTAACATAGAACATACTGAACCCCCACATGGTGATTTTGATGTCCGCGGACTACCGCCATGTCGGCGGACATATAGAGAATCTAAGCGTGGCAAATGTAAATTTAAATAGTGTGCCCCATTTCCCCTTTGAAGTTGGCTCTAAAAAGAGCCTTTTTTTTGTTTTTTTTTACAGATGCTTGACAGACACCTGTTATTTTGTATTTTTTTTCTTGTTTTTTTTCTTACTTTACTCCTAAAATCTTCACATAACCTTCTCCAAAGCAACCCTTGCATTCCAAAATAGAAAGGCATTTCCCGTAAAAGATAAAGAAATGCCATCTTCTTTAAAATTAACAGTATTACTGGCATCAATATTCTCATTATTACAGAAGAACATACCAGCTCTAAGCATGAAGGCACACATGCCTCGGTTGATGACACACCTAGCAATGTTTTGCTGAGGACAAAAAACTGAACTATTGTCCCATATTGCCCTAGGTAGTAATCCAGAAAAAATTACTTTCGCATTTGGAAGGATCTTCATTACGGCTTCAACCAAGCGTTCCAAATCAGCCAACAAAGTAGGGGCACTGACGTTGCCCAAATGGAAAGCACCATAGTGCAAAACTACCACATGCGGACTGTTCATCGTGGCCATGTCCTCACAAACTTGTACAATTCCCTGTACATTGCAATCAGGCACATTGCTCCACACCACCTCCACTCCTTTCACATCAAAGTTCTTTTCAACATGCCTGCATCGAGCGTACTGTTGTAAACCATGCACAAACATATCTCCAAGCACCAAAACCCTGACTTTCTCTACTTCTGCCATCTTCATCACACACAGTCTCTTTCAACACAAATCCACAACCTCGACATCTGATTGGCTAATCCGTACAGTCTTCTTTCCATGTTGGATTTGCTGGAAAACCCCAGATGTAGCACGCCCTGTCCACGGACAGCCGCGGTGTCCGCGGACCGCGTAACTCTTCGACACCCCTTCTACCATTTCCACTTTACTCTCTGTGCCATTCTCTCATTGCATACAGCTAAGCAGTCACAGAATACGAAGAACGTCCTCAGAACACCCCCATTTTGTTTATTTTCGAACATTTCAGGACAATTATCATTTCATTATTCAACATATTAACATTACAAATATTATACTGTCATCTTGTACGCTGCACACAATGCTATGTTTCTCCATTAGTAGCTCAGTATACTAGATAGAACCCCATAATACAATGCTATTTATATCAATGCATCATTCAAAGCACTAATTACGGTATGATATTTATTGCAATGATCCTTGACACTTTTTTCGCAACATTATAATAAAAATCCCTAGTACACAAATTTCATGAAAAGTAAATGCACTTGTGATGTCATCAGTGATGTCATCAATGACATTTGTGATGTCATCTTTGATGTCCTGGGTGTTAGTCTTAGCAGTGCACGGTGGTGGCGTGAGTTATGGTTGCGTAGCTTTTCATAACTGGCGAATTTCAGGGGTTTTTCGGCTTTAGTTGGAACCATAACGTCCCTTAAACAAACTTTTTTTATTAGCACGCAAACAATATACAAAGATGTAGTGTAAACAGCAAGTTCTCACAGATGGCTTTACACAGAATCTTGCAAAGTAAGCATTTATGCTCGTTCACAGTGAAGGTCAGCTTGCTTCCATTTTTTTCTCACGGCCCGGAGAGGCCCACGACTCCCAGTATAAGGTTCTATTTTTTTTTTTACCTTGACAGACAGAGATTGTGCTGAAAGACTTCTTTTGAAGAAGTGTAGCAAAAACGTAAGACACGATAAAGATGAAATTTCTGAAACAAAACCACTTTTGTATATTATATCACTTTGAGAAAGATCGTGGGCACACGCGGAGTCGTATTTTGGGACTGCACTACACTTGGACAATGGAAAATGCAATTATAATGTAAGTAACCCTTTAGATTATTTTATACCGGAATATAATAACAATAGCATGGCATTAAAGCCCGGTCAAGTTGTACTCGTTCAATGTGGCATATAGTTTTCTACCGCGCACTATCACCGCCGAATTGATCCCCTGTCGTTTAGAGGGCTCTGAAAAAGGCAGACGACACAGGGTGGGTTAATAGAAATAATTTAACCGGTCTGTAGCCGGTCAAGCGCTCTACTCGCTGTGCCACTTCACTGTAGCCGGTCAAGTGGCACAGCGAGTAGAGCGCTCGCTTTGACATCCGTGCACAGCTTGCTAACACAGGTTCGAATCCCAGCACAGCCAAACTCAGCCTTTCATCCTTCCGTGGTCGATAAATGTGCACCACACACCGTGGGTAATAATAAGAAGCGCTGAGATACCTGACGGTTCTTAGCGCTATATAAATGCGAAAATATTATTATTTTATTATTAACATACTCCGTTGCACTGTCTTCGCTAGCAAATAGTTTCATACCCTAATAAATAAAATGAATATTTTTAATAAAGATCGGCTGGTGAGACTAATTTATGTTTTTTAAAACAGGTATGTTGCCCCATTTTGCCAATGTCACGATTTCAGACTCCAGCGGATGGAATTTTCAACTGCCAGGTGCAGCTCCATGTAAGCAACTTCATGACCCTCACCATTTTATGGGACAATCGCCAAGGGCCAATATGCCCTTACGCAGTACTAACGGCTTGAAGCAACATACCAACCATTATGGTGGTCTAATGCCGCGTTGTTGGAGCAACCTTCCAATTATCAGTGCGACCATTTACTGCTTTTATCATAAACCAACAGCCTATCTACCGCAAAGGAACAGCGCGTGGCTCAAAATAAACTTTTGCTGATCGACAGCAGAGAAAATTGCAAATTGCTGAATGTTCACTAAACATTTCATGTGAAATAAATGTACTTTACCAAATGTACAATCCTGCTGTTTACTTTTAAATCACAGTTTCATATTCCTAATTGTGGCGCACTGTGTTCTAAGCTGATCTAACACCCTTTGTACCGCAAAGGAACATCGCGTGGCTCAACATGAACTTTTGCGGATCGACAACTAAGACAAATGCAAATTGCGGAATATTCTCTAAACATTTGATGTCAAACTAATGTACTTTACAAAATTTACAATCTTGCTGTTTGCTTTTAAATCACAGTTTCATATTCCGAATTGTGGCGCGCTGTGTTGTGACATAATGTGTGTTGTCTTCCGGGTTCTGTGTAAAGTCACGTAGGACTGGAGACGACTGGGCGTGTTTGATGACGCACCCTGTAACGTCACGGAGAGAGGCGGGGAATATGAATGCTTTCATAATGTCAGGCTTAGGGGCGGGAAATATGATTTAGTGTCGCAAAAGCAAGTCAGCCAGGTCAATAGAGCCAGTCATAGGATTATCACATAATGTCGACGCACACCAACCTGATTTATCGTTTCTTTAGTGGACAAAAAGTCAGGTGAGGCCCATAGGAAATTGTACTATCAGCGGACAAAATGAGGGTTTGTAGAACACTTTCAACCTGACAACGAACAATACAAACAACGTTCTCAGAACACCCCCATTTTGTGTAATTGCAACCATTTCGGGACACCGCAAGTGTTCTTAGAACACATTCAACTTGACAGATTACAATACGGACAGCGTCCTCAGGACACCCCCAGTTTGTGTATTTACAAACATTTAAATACACCTCGAGTGTTTTTAGCTCAATTTCACCTTCCTTGCAAACAAAAAGGACACATACTCCGTCTTCTGAACACCCCACCATTTAGTTTATTTACAAATTGTCAGAACAGCCGTGTTCTCCGCGGACAAATCGGACACAACAAAAGTGTATGGCACATAAAAAAACAAAACATTGAACCTATCTCATACTCCCCACCCTCCCCAAACACTCTTACACACCAACACACTCCACTAAATACAATTTTTAACCCAAGTTTCACTGCGCTGTACGCGGTCGACGGCGAATACAAGATGGTGGGCGCCACAGAAAATCTGACGCGCTCCACGCCCCATGCCGCCCAATCAGCGAACCCGTTGCATGTCCGCAGACATGACGCAAGCCCATGGGCCAATCAGGGTGCTGTCCGCGGAGTGAACAGGGAAGTCTGTCCGCAAAGCGAACACAGATATCACTAATTGTTTTGCCTTACATTTTGGTCATTTTTTAAAAAACTACTGGACGGATTTACACCAAATTTGCAAAAGCACGCTTTCGGGACCAAGCCGCCGCTCCTGCCGCAAATTTGGTGTAAATCCGTCCAGCGGTTCGGGCTGTAGCCGTGCGCAAAGTTTTTTCCCATTATGTCTATAGGAAAAAACTAAAGTTTTGGGACCCCCTCTATAACTTTGCCCCCCCTGGACCAAACCTCTCCAAAATTTGCAAAATAATTCAGGGTGGGCCATATACTTTTTTTGCAAAGTTTGGTGAGGATTCGTCCAGAGGGAGCGAAGTTATAAGCCACCCAAAAAGTGCTCTTCCTATGGAAACACCAACTTAACCATAACTACATGGACGCTACCACGTTCATGTAATAGACATTTTATTGAACATTCCTTTATTTTGGATTGTTATACTTTGCTGTTCGGGTCGCTACTAAATCACATTCACACCATTCTTGACAGTATTGCCTTTCCTTGGCCCACATTACCACAAAAGGCAATGGAGGTATATCTGTTAACAGTGCCTGTTTTACCTTTATGATTGTGTTGGCTCTTAGTTTGTAGAAGTATGAGGGCTGAGTAGGCGCTTTAGCCTCTATTCACCCTTGTACTACTGCAGGGCAGAAGTCAATTCATCACAAACAGCACTGTATACAGAAAGAAAGCTTCGGATACTTTCGGTGCACCAGTGTACAGTATTGCCCAAAAACGGTCTAAAAAAGCACAGCGGTAGTACAACTTTGAAGTCAGTCACATCGACAAAACTGGAAGATAATTAAGGCCCCTCTTATGTCTTCCAAATAACCTAGAGAGTGGAGTTATTTTGCATGTGAAAATAAATACAAATATGATCTTGCTACCTGTCATATATGCAAGGAAAGTGACCTCAGAGGGAAACTGAGAAGCCATTTGGTCACCTCACCCCCCTGTGGGCCAACAGAAGATGCCATTATTTTCATGGTTGGCAATATAAAAGAGGGGCAGGTCTGCCTCTCAATAATGGTCAACTGCATATAATGGGCATATATGCACCACCATCTTGCATGTTGTACTGGAAAATGTTGCTAATTCATAGATTTTCACAAGCTTTGTGGCAACACCATCTTTTTCTGCTGATCCCACAGCATGTAGACAACTAATTTCCCCCTCAATGTAGCAGAACATTTTAAGTATGGGCAAATGTAATTAAAAAAATGTGGAAAGTTCTGTTTATTGAATGGCAGCCTTGGCATAATATTGGAACAAGATTGATTGCCCGATTCCTTTTAAAGACAGTTGATTCAGGCAACTCCTTGGTCTCGTTTTTCCCTGTTGGAAAATTGTAAGTCATCACTACTTTACGAAAACCTCAGTGCAACACCTCTACAACAATGTTGTGTAATCAGTGAGAATCATGCTGGATCACTGAGGAGATAAGACCTGCGAACAATGGACATGTGAATTAGTGCTCAAGGAACCGATTTAATGCCCATCACATGACACTGAGTCACCTCTCCCTGTACACTTTGTTAGCAAAATTAGGATGGCAGCTGTCAAATGTCATTTGCCAGTAGGCCACCTTGTGTAATGAAAGGTTTGACAGCAGCCTCCACAGGATAATTACTCTTTGGGAGGTTGTGGCACACTGGCTCACTCCTCGTCATTTTTATCTGGCCTTTTTTGCAGCATACAATAAATCTAATATTGCACATGCACTGAGGATAGACACAAGCACACACCTACGCGGCTTGTCCATATCCTCCATCTGGTGGTCTCACGCTTGACAAGCTAGTCCCTGTCACTCAATGAAATGATAATTGTGGTCCAGAATATCTGCACCCACTTTGGGGGTTCCTACAATGCCTGGAATATTCTTCCATCTCCCTTACAGCCAGCTGAAAACTGCAATGCCATGCATGTACGAGCACAGTGAAATGCAGCGACTGCCTACTGCAACTGTCAGAGACAGAAAACAAATAAAAAGTGCGGAGATGACACCTACACAGTGGCAAATGTTGGACAATATTTGTTTTCTTTGCTGCAGTTGTTTGAAGAGCCCACTCACGAGCCTCCACTGGTGTACCTGTTGGAATAGTAACTATCCAACATGCATAAACATGAACTATCTGGTGATGCAGAAACAGACCAAGTGACTGTGCATCTAATCCCCAATTTGTGACATGACCCATGCCTTGTTTTAATGAAGGAGACTGATGAAAATATCTAGTAGCTTTTCTTTATGCATGATTGAAAGTCAAGGTTGCATGATTGAAAGAGAATGTCTGTGAGGATAAGGAAAGGATAGCAGGGTGGTAACTTGCAAGAGGACAATCTTGAAGAAGACAGAGTCAACAGTCAGAAATCAACAACCAAGTGCAGAACTTCATTACTGCAAAGCGGTTTTTCAGACAATGCACACTCATTCTGCACAGATTTTGACACTAATTCAGGAGGCAAAAAAGCAAGCTTTCAGAGAGTAGAAAAGTATGTGGGAGACACTCCTCCCTCAGTCTGGGTTACTATAGAAATTGGGGTCCCCACAATAATTCAGTGGTCCCACTGCTGACAAGATGGTTGATGCATCGCAATTGGGTAGTGATGACAATCCACTGCTATTATTGCTTAGCGAGCGTCGATGTAGGTATCTGCACTTGTTCAATTACCTGTGGAAAGGCTAAGCTGACCCCCAAGCTAAAATACACTATGAACTTGTTTTATGTGTGCTGCTGTAATTATTTTCTCAGACCTCAGGAGAAAAATCGATGCCACATATGTAAGCAAGCTTATTTTTATAAAATTATCCAATCATCTAATCACTCAAGACCATGCAGGAGGAAATACGAGGTCTGTTGCTTGGAAGACAACACAATAGTTTCCTAAGATGATGAAGAGTTGTGCGTGTGCCAGTTACGGTCACAAGAATGGAGGAGTATGGAAAAGTGTGTATTTGGCTCTTCCAACCACTGCACTCTCTCTCTTAGTACTAGTACCACTCTCACAAACTGGGTTTTCTGCACCAATTTATTTACCTCTACCCGCCAGGAGAACCTTGCAACTTCCTCTACTTAGTGTTACATTATTTACTTCTTCAGTCCAGTTAACACCAGAATTGTATTCAGTATTCTATCTGATTTTGTAAAGCTCTGCCATCCTGCAAAGCCACTTTCTGAGTCCTAGTACTGTGCTCCTTAACTAGAAGTTCTGATACAATTTATTTGGCTCTATCAACCAGCAGAGACCATAATACCTTTATTCTGCCCTCTTCCAATATTGAATATCACCCCTTCATCTATCTTCTTACTCAGTCATCTATAGCAAGTGTGGCATGGTGCAGGAACATGTCCTTCTCCAAGCCATCCATGGATAAGTTGTAATCCAGCTCACACTTTCTACAGAAGTCATATCATACAGACAGTATGTTCAGGCATTCCTCTTTTTTTTCTTCTTCTTAAAGATTTCATCAGGGTGACTTTTTCAGAAAGTTTGATGATTTTCAACCTCTGTCAAATGGATTCACTATGCGTTATAGCTTCCCACATTTCTCTGTGTTAGCAAAGTATCACACTATGATATGATTCTTCCTATTTTGCTTTCTGTTGCTATCTGCTCTCAAAATGTCTCCTGTTTACCAAATCTCTAATACCAGCTGCATTCTTCATCACTTTTTCTTATCTGCCCTGCCCAAAATGCACCACACCCTGAATTCTTCCACCACCAACATAAGTCTGCAATGCTAGTGGTAGGTAACGTTGTCCTTCCAGTCGTTGGTGGCACTGGGTTAGGATGAGCTGTGCCATGCATGTAGGGTTAAACAGATTGTTGGGCTAGCATAGGGTGAGTGGGAATGGATGTTACCTATAAGAGTTTGACTGGCAACAAGCTGGAGTTTTATCTGACGGTACTGCTATAAAATGGTGATATAGTAGCTGGGTCTCTGGCTTGCAATGCACACTGCTCGAACACTGCATTGGTCCAAAGCCTTAAGAGCTTTAACATCAAGGAGTTGCACAAAGCACTCTTACTTCTGTTACCCTGAGAATCTCCCTTCTGGAAGTGTTTATATATTGCCTGCTTCCACCCCAACAGTCATACCTTCTATTAAGCTGAAGTAGCCCCACACCCAGCACCAGATGGGCATTGATGTCATGGATGGGGATGTCTTTTAACTTGACTACACCTGCTTGAGGGAGTAAAACTGGAGCTGGTCTTGCCACTTTCATGTGGGCAAGCAGTGCTGGAGTGGCACCAGTATCCTACACTTCTGTGAGTACCTCGTCCTGCTGCTCCTGGAGTACCTCCTCCACCCTGCCAACTCCAGTTTCACAGTACTTGCCCATGTTCGGCAGGTATTCCTCCAGTGACTCTGCCTTGAACACAAGCTCCTCATCTCCCCCTCCTCAAGCATCAACTGCCCTCCTCAAATACTGTCTCCATATCCTCAACCACTCTCTCAACTTCCTCAACCACCATCTCCCATCTCAATTATTGCCTACCCCTCCTTCACCACTGTCTCTCCTTTCCCAGCCATCATCTTCCTCTCCTCAAATTAGTCTCGCCCAACTAATGTTTTGTTTCAGCCTCCTCGCCTCTCATTCTCAGGCACTGTGTCCCCCTCCTGGCTCACTCTCTCAGCCTCTGACAGAGAGACTGAAAAATAGTCTTCTCTCCTGTCAATCCCTCCAAATACAAGGACATGGTCTGTAAGGCCCTACTGTGCAAAACAATAATGTACTTAAGGTATATATTGTACCTAAGTTATAAATGTGCGAAACACAAAACAATTGAAGAAAGCAAACAAAGTGTTTATTGCAAGACCCAAATGATGGTAACGTGTTCTCTATAAAGACAAATAGTAAGGAAGGTGACTGAGCTTTGCACAGGAATATGTCTCGTGCTCCCACAGAAAGGATTCTCTACAAACACAGGAAAGGCAAGGTGTTAGGAAACTAACTAATAACCATTAGAATTCTGAAAACACTCCTAAACTCTCCATAACTTGCTAAAGAAACTCCAAAACATATCCAAAACCACCATTTTGTGAGCCTACCCTTTCCACTCCTAATTTGACAGCCACACAATACCCACAATGAAAGTAGGAAGAAAGAAAGCTCTTTGTACTAATTTAGGATAGCTCAGGCCCTCTAATTGGTTTATCAAACTCCCCTTTTGTGTCTTGGTTCTAGCATGTTATGTTATTTTAATACATGTTATAGAGCACACACTCGCCTAAGCATCTTGGCGCTAGGGTGGACTGGACAGTTCAAAACCAACTAATCACAGAATAGCATTTTAAAATAGGTACATTTTTAATAACGGACAAAAAGCAGGGAGATTTTTCGCAGCCTTAAGTGGAGCCGGCAGGGAGTTCCATAACTTGGCCGCCACAGAAAAAGAGGGACCCTCCACCTGCTAAAATGATAATGAGTAATGGAAAGAAGACAAGAGCCCTTAGAGCACAGTTCACGAGAGGGCACACAAGGTTGAAATTTATCCTGAAGATATTCAGCCCCTGAACCATAAAAGGCCTGATGAATTATGACCAATGATTTGAATTGGACCTGTTGAATAATCAGGAGCCAATGCAACAAACGGAGGACAGGAAAAATATGGGCACCATAAGGAGTAGCAGTGCAGATACATCCCGCATGATTTTGGAGAAGATGCAAATGGTTGACAAGAGGGAGTTACAGCAATCCAGCCGACTGAGGACCAGAGACGCTGGCACTAGAGACCTCAGTCAGGCAGGAAGAAGAGGAAGAACCTTGCGAAGCACTCACATTTGGAAAAATCCTGCCTTACAGACGGCCCCAATCTGGCCCTCCATCAAAAAGGAGGCAGAAAGAATCCCTCCTAAATTCCTTACCTCAGGGACCGCAGAGGGGCAAACCCCAAGCTCCCTCAGCCAAAAAGCTGGACACCAAGTCAGGGTGGATGTGGGGCCAATCGCCCGTGGGCCGTGAGGGGGGTAAGCCACCAGGACCTCAGTCCTGTCCCTGTTTAGTTTCAGCCAGTTACCGCCCATCCACTCACTCATGGCTAGCAGGCAACTCCTAAGCTGAGAGGCGGTGTCAGGCTGGGTAGTATCCAGATGAATGTTGATTTGCTTGTCATCAGCATAAACACCTGAAGCCGAAAGAGTGGATGAGCAGAATCAGGGGCCGAATATAGATTTTAAAAAGGGCCGATGACAAGGCAGAGCCCATGGAAACCCCACACAGCAAGACCACGGCAGCAGAGATGAAAGAAGCAAGTGTCAATGTCTGAGTATGATCGGTCAAGAAGGATCAAGCCAGGCCAAAAACCTGGCCGGAAAGGCCGGCTCTTGCTAGCCGCTCCAGTAGTACCAGAAGGTCCACTATATTGAACGCGGCTGAAAGGTCTAATAGAATCAGGGCATCTGATCCACCTCCATCACCCAACAGTCGAAGGTCATCATACACCGAGACCAATAAGCCTTCCATCCCTCCACCCGGTCGAAAACCAGACAAAGGGAAGCAAGGAAATAAGCCAAAAAATCACTGACAAGGAAGGATCTCACAAAGGCTTTTTCAGTAGCGGAAATAACAGCCGGTTAAGCTCTTGTACGATAGATCCCCCATTGACAAGATTTGTTAACCGCCTCCGTCACCCATGATGAAATATTGGTAGAAATGTCCTTCAGAATTCTTAGAGGTATAGCATCTGAGGGTGAGGCAGATTTTAATTTGCCAATCACAAGCTCCACCTCCTGGACTGTAAAAATAGGGAAAGCCGACCAGGTATGATCTGAGCAACGAGAAAAAGACTGCTGCACCGGCACAGAGGAGGAAGAAGAGCAGATCTGTTCTCAGAACATGTTAACCTTGTTGATAAAGAAAGCCGCTAAATCATCACAAAAAGCTTGTGAGTGAGCAATGTGCACAGGAGAAGCGAGTGACATAACAACTGCAAAAAGTTCCTGAGGTTGGTTAAGAGCATTCTTGACCTTGCCCATGTAGAAACCACACTTAGGCGCCTGAACGGCAAGATGATAGGTTCTGCGAACCAGGGTACAGGGATATGTCCTTTATCCCCACAGTGAGAAGTGCAGCATGGTTCTACCCTTGCAATATCACACCAGAAATCCAAAATGTAAATCATTCCCACCCAGAGAATCTTGAGAGTTGTGATATGGTATGGCCTTCACCCCCACAGTGAGAAGTGCAGCATGGTTCAACTCTTGCAATATCACACTAGAAAACCATCAGGTAAGTCAATCCCACCCAGAGAATCTTGAGTTTTGTGTAGGCATATTTTGGGAAGTTTGATTCTACCTAATTGCGATTGTGGGGTATTACGATTGTTCTTAATTATATTGCAACTAGCTAAAACCATTTGCATATGTCTTCCTGAGGTGATTATCAGGGTGGGCCACCCTAATAAAACATTTCTCATGTATTTATCCTGATGCCATACTTATCATAATGTCATCCTCGAGAAAACACCATACAAAGAAACTTCCCGAAGGCATTCCTATTCAGCCGTTTGAACCATTTCTCTTACTTGATTTGTGGAGTTATGTTCCTTAATTATGGGTAAGGCACAATCAGAATTGTGTCTTATGTGTTTCACACGAACCATGCTTTTATGACAATCCATCATTTGAATCAACAAACTCATCAATGAATGTGTCTCAGAAATGTATGTAATAAGTGATGGGGTGTTCCATGTTGATGGATCAGCTCTGAAATATCCACCAATTAAATCAACAGTAAAAAAGGCATGTAGTAATTCAGCTTAGCGATTTTATACTTATACTTTGTTAAAGAAGATTATCTTTAATTCTGTACATGAAATTGTATAGTGGAGGTGCCAAATTGACAACACCCATTAACAAGCTCATGAGCTACAAGTACATTATAGGTGCAGCCATGGCATGGTCAGTAAAAGAAATCAGGTCACTTAAGCACAGTCACCTACAACTGTGGCAATCTACTGAGAAGATTGGCACCCAGAGCAACAGCACCAATCCTAGGGAGAATATTCTCTAAATGTATGATATTCCAATAGGAATTTGGGGTGAAGACATTTAACTATAAATCAATGCAAACAATTAAAAATAGAAGTATTCTAAATGGCTAGGGTTAAGATAACTTAACCAAGATACAAGGGAGTTTTGAAATAAAGGCAAACGATAATGCAGGTGTGTATACAATAAACATATTAGAGGGCCCTTCCCTTGCAGCCTACGTCTTTGAAGATAGCAAAGGTTTATAAGCATCCATGTTCGCAAAAACAGTGGGCCTCATTACAACTGTGCCAGTCCGGTAACAACGTAAGCCTACCAGCTTCGTTGATACCGGACCGGCATAGTACGACTCTGTGGGTGGGTGCCGTCCCGCCTGCCAGGGTCAGACCTGGAGGGCGGAAGGACACCCGCCGCTGATTTTCACAGAAGCACCGGCACTGTTATTAACGGTGCCGGTGCTTCCGTGGTCCCCATTCCCATTGAGTCCTATGGGCGTCAAATGGGAATGCGAATTTACCATTTACATGCGCCTAACTTCCCGAAATGCTGGGGTTGTAATCCCCCAGGACCAGCAAGCCAGGTGCCTGTAAATATTGCAAGTCCGGCGGCAACCTGCAAGTAGCACCGGCAGGGTTACCGCCAGACTCTTAATGAGGCCCAGTATTTTTAATCAGGATGTTGAGCTAGGGGTGCTCCCATTGCAGGTCCAAAAGCAGGAAAGAACTATCCACAAAACTCAAAAAGGACTGCACCACTTGCAAGAAAAAACACAAAATGTATTTGCAGATCACGGCCGTGAAGGCGAACTGAATATAGCCAATTTAAACATTAGCATATCACAGAAGAAATGTAACAAAAACCTCATCCTATCGTTATCATTGGCAGGTCATCACCAGTCCCCTAAACAACTCTATACATTGTTCAAAAACTATTGACAGTTATCATTTCATCACAAAAAATCACCACCCACCCAGCCTGATCTCACTCCCCATTGGTCAGCAGAAAATACATCAATCTCTGGGAAACAGTTTGATGAAGAGCATCATTCTAATTGGACCATGCCATCTCAGACATTTGGGGCGGCAACTTCCCACCCATATGGACCAATGAGCAATGAACCAACATGGCACGCACCCATCTCTAGTCATTGAATTGAATAGAATTGATGTTCTATTTTTTTCATTCTGCATTCCCACTGTATGCACCTACTCACTATGTAGCTCCCTATCTGGATAAATGTTGACAATCCTGGTACACCCTCTTCTCACAATTAGCCTGAAATGAATGGCCTTCTAGTATTCAATTCAATTGCTGAACACCACTCCTGGACCACAATTTCTGCTAATTTCTTCATCAGGGAGGTCATTTCACCAAAATGCCAGGGGTAGCGAAAGTGACATCACATGACCCTTGACCCCCCTGATGACATCACAGGAAGTGTAATTTGACCCACCCCAAAATCATATCGCGGAAAGCGATGGAACACAACATTTCACCCATTTACAAAACAGGAAGTGGCATCACATAGCATTGTACACTACAAAAAATATGGTTACGATATCACTATAATGTGATGTACATTTCATACAAGAATGGATCGCCATATGTATCATTGAGATCAGTGTGAATAGGCCCATATTACCAAATTACTGTGAATGCAAGCAGACGTCAATGACCAAAGGATAATGATGTGTTATTATATAGCACTTACGCTTAAGCGCTTTATATAGAAAACAATATCAACCTAATATCACCCAACCTGTGTTGGTACTCATTTATCGACTTCAGAAGGATGAACGGCTGATTTGAGGCGTATAAGAACAGACTAAATCAGTGACTCACCGCCTGAAATAAACCTTTGATGAGTCTAACAATTATTGTATAGAATTCTAGAAAGACACATTATTTGGGATTCCTATTCTTTCTTATTTAGGTTCAGTGCTGAAAGTGTTAGACTTGTGGCACTCCTGTTCTTATTTTTCATCTTTTTTAAGGGGCCTGAACAAGAAAATCCAGCCACTCCAGAAGTAAAGAGTCACATGGTGCTGGCCAGAGCCCAGGAGCTTGCCTTACCAAAACAAAATATATATATGTATATTTTTTTGTTTTTTGTTTTTTAGAGGTCGCAAGGGAGACCACAGAGGTCGCAAGAGAGACCACATAGGTTGCAGTTGCAAACTCTGGCGACCCCTAAATGACGTCCATGTTCTTCCTATTATTCATTCGATTTCACTCTGCAGCTGTCTGACAACTGGTCCTGCCTCTCGTTATGACCTTCAAAAACATTATGTATTCTTCCCCTATCTGATGAGGCAGCCTTTGCTGTCTGGGCCCGAGCATTCCTTCCTTGGGCTTGGGAAACACTTCCTTTGCAATAAGATCCTGGCAACTATCTCACACCCCTCCCCACCTGCCCTTGAGCCCTCAACCTGTATGCAGGGCAAGACGAAATTCAATTAAGTGCTTCCAAATAACAACTATGGCCTAATACACTTCAATATCAGCTCAACACTTCTATATGAGGCTTGCTCAAAAATTGTGAAGCTCTTGCTCATAATACCTAATACCCCTATGGGCACAGGACACAATAATTCAATGTTCTATAGTAGGTGCTCTAAAAACGACCCAACACAAGGTGCACATGTTTGCCATAAAGAGAACATAATGTGCTGTGCTGTGTTAGCGTGCTGTGCGAGATGGTGAAAGTATGATTGTATATGTGCTATGAAAATGTGGTGCCCTGAGCTGGATTGTGGGCAAATGTGCGAGACAGCGTGCTGTGTGTTTTCCATGAGTTGTGATATATGCCGGACTGAAGTGCCATGCACCATGTATTCTCTACAATCATGTCATGCGGGCAAAGTGTAGTGAGTATGTTGCCTTGCTGTGCACTGTGTTCGTGCTCAGACTTGGAGCAATATGCTATCTAACTAAGAGTGTGCTGTGTTCCCTCTGTGAGGTGCAGTGCATGCATGCAACACAATGTTACGTGGCACACTGCAGATAAAAACTAAATTCAAATGCAACAACTACCTGCATTATATTAAAAGCAAAAATATACTACTGTGTGCTATATTGTGTCCCATTTAGCTGCTAACCTAAACTTATGAGCACTTCTACCGTCCTCGTGGCACAAGGCGATTATGTCACTGCTGAGGTCAAGATGCCCTATTAGATGACTGTTCTCAGACGGTACTGCCCCCAGTGGTGGACGGTGCCCTGCATCTGAACCAGGGCTCTAGATAAGTATTCACCTAAGGATATTGCAAACCCTATTCTGTGAAGTTTGGAGAAATGCGATTTTTTAGGGAATTTTAGGGAATTCAAAAAGTAGATCTCATTCAGGGCTGTTTAATTTTTTATAGATAAGCACATATGTGTGTATATATATTTATTGCATTTGCTAATACGCCAAACCCGGAGGTATCACAGCGTATTGTAAATCATCACAGGTGTTTTTCTTGTACTCTAAGGTTTCTTTCTAGATAGCAATTTACGTGAAAGTAGCTGTTTTTATATCTGAGAGAACTATAGTAGGGGTGAAAGTAGCTGTTTTTACATCTGAGAGAACTATAGTAGGGGTGAAAGCTGCTGTCACTGGTCTGGATACACCGCATGCACAGAACAGGAGACATGACGTCAAAGATACGCGAATATCTGTTTCTGTCAATACTTTTGCCTAGGGGTGGCCCGATTTTAGGGAGTTAAAAAGGTGCACGTGCTGCTTATTAAGAGAACAGCTTTTGCTGATTTTTTTAAAGCAAAAAATAAGAAAAGGCCACAGCTTTATAATCCATCCACGAACAAAATGTATTAATTTCTAACAGTAAACATAATACTGACAAAATGACGTTATAGTCACAACATAAATCAATTCTTTTGAACAGAGAGATCGATTTAATGCGTCGTATATTTACAATGCTGCAAGGATTAGTGTTGCTTCAGTTTCAATTGTCTATCTTATGAAAGGTTTGTTGTATATTCCTTGGCGAATCAATCCAAATACGCCACCTTCTTTACAACTGGTCAAACTTTTGTTTTAACTGTGCGTCTTTGTGCTTCGGTTGGACAAGGTTAAGGGCCACCAGATGTCAGTGCAGTACTAGACATGTGGAAGCAGCCAGCCCGTAAGAATTAAATTAACCTGTGTTCAGACTGTCGCTGCTGTATTTCAGTCTAAAATGGGAATTTGTATTGAGATGACGAGTGTCATTTTAGCCGCATTAGACCGGTACCATCTACTGCGTGCTAGACTGCATTGTAATGCACCTATCAGAATGCAAATTGAGGTCCAAGGTGCAAGAGTTAACAAAGCAGGAGTGGCGAGGGCATGAAAGACTACGCTCGACAGCTTCCAATATCAAGTTGCCAATCATCGCTAGGATTCTGTTCGTGGAAGATCACACGCCAAACATGCTTAGGGATGTCCTATAATCTAATATAGAAAAGGCGACTGAATATGCCCGAACTCCCAGATAGCATCTGTCTGAGAGTGTTTCTGCATTAAATAGAAGTGAAATGGAGTTCTCAAAAACTGCGTATACATATTGATAAAGAAGCAATGACATGTTAAAGTTTTCATGATAACACACGTCCAAAATCTTATAAATGGTCATAAAGAAAACAGAAGCTGTGGGTATTAATATTGTCATAAAGAATACCCTTATCCAACCCTTCCGTGTGCTACCTATGTGGGCTGAGAGGTGCATGTCTGGTTGGTGTGATCAAGGAGAATTATTCTTCTAAGCAGCACACTGCAATCGATTGTTTCTCAATTGTAAAATATTGATATTGTTTTTTATATTTTCAGATATTAGTAGGTAGCTCACTATCCTTTCATGCTGACACTGCATATGCTGAAAGGCGTTTCTCCCCCAACCTTGGGGGAGACTGAGTTAGTGAGAGGACTGGGAGTTGTTGAAAAGCTCAGTATGAAATGCTCTCGATGGTATTGCAGAGTTGCAATTTGTAAAGTTTGCTTCGCCGTAGAAAAAACAGATTATAAATGTGATTTTCATCATGCATGCATATTTGTCTTTTCATGCCCTTAGAGCGAGTTAAAAGTCCCAGTAATGGGGGGCGTGGCCTGACGCCAACGAAGATTGCAGTGTAGCCTGGTAGCTCCGTCCCACATATTAGTAAAAACGGCATTTCCCCACATATTCTCACACTTTACTTACCTTTTCTTCTCAGTACCATGGTCCAGACCGCTTCCACGAACTGCTGAAGGAAATTCAGCGCGGCTCCACGTTCGTCCTCGCCGCGTTGCGAGCTCCAGCATTCCAGCACCGGGGACCGCCGCAGCCGCCTTCCAGTATCCGCCTTCACTGGTCGGCCCTCCATCTTCTTCAAAATAGCCACCTCTGGTGCCGGCGCGTAATAGCACTATCAGCACAGTTTTCCTTAAGAAAAAAAAAAAAAAAAAGATTAAGAAGTTGAACACGGTTTCATAAGAAACTTCACCAAATGCCACAATATTCAGAGACTATTTAGCTACAAAAAATATCTCTGCAATACCCTTCCTCACAAATATGGCCCAGAATATTTCATTACCACAATCTATGAGACTTTTTTGACTAAATAAAGGGAAAAAAATAAACATAGAAAGGAACACAGTTTTACTTCAAAGAATTTCTACCATATTTTGCTATTTGTGAGAAACAACTTTTTCTATTTTTGTTCTTTTTTGGTGGAGACAACAAGCACATATTTGATCACCTTAACTATATGTGAACCACGAATTCAATATGTTGGAATACACATGGAACTGTGAATAACTATAACTCTAAATTGAACCTTACTGTTACTGGATACCCATATTAATTGGAGGCATCTTACTACTACAAGGCTTGTAGCACTCTGAATTCACGCCTAAGTTTACGACTTATTATTCAACAGTGCTCCTATTAACCTCCTCTCTCAGGAGTAGCACTACCTGTATAATATGGACATAACAATTGTAAACTCTGGGATATAGAGCCTCACATATCTGCTGTTTAGAGACTCTATAGATCTGTGCTTACTACCACACGCCCTCCTCAAAACAGCTTCCATCTGAAATGGAACCTACTATTGCTTCACCTGTAGCAACTTTCAACAATTCTTTACCTTCCATCATTAATATAGCTAACCAAGCTCTTCACAATTGTTCATATATCCATATTTCGCAGCTAATAAGATGGCGGCCAAGAAAAAAAACAATACTTCTGCTACTAAAGAACCCAATACTCCCGCCTCCAACCTCACGAGACCCAAAAGCGACTCACCATCTCCGTTAGGCATCTCGGACCCTGCTATAGATGCCATTTTGTCAGAAATCAGATCACTCAAACCCTTCATAGAGACTACAAATCTAAAATTACAACAGTTGGACGACAGATGGAAGGGCTTTGAGAATAGAATGGACGAGGTTGAGAAAAGAGTGGGTCTAGTAGAAGAAACTACACCCAAAGTAGCACAACTGGAAAAATCAATCAAAGAACTTCAAAAACACAATGAAGATTTGGAAAATCGCAGTAGACGTAACAACCTCCGTATTTCAGGTCTGCCAGAGGGATCAGAAGGAACTAATACCATTGTCTTTTTGCAAACATTTTTAACAAATCTGCTTCACCTACCTTCAGATTTAATACTTAATATTCAATGTGCTCATAGAATCGGCCAACTATCTACTCCCACCTCTCCTCGACCTCTGTCCAGAACACTGATCTTTTATCTTCTAGAATACTCCCAACTTCAGCTCATCATATCTGCAGCAAAGGAACGCAAATCTCTTATATGGAATGGTACTAAGATTTTAATTTCACAAGATGTTGCTAAAAGCACAGCCCAGCGCAGGAAAGTATTTCTATCCATCCGTCCAGCCTTGAAACAGCTCAACATACGTTATGATCTATACCACCCTTGTTCTTTTAAAATAACATATGAAGGCCGTACCAGAATGTTTGAAGAACCAGTAGACCTAAGAGCATTTATACACTCCATCAAATCTGATAACATGGACACATCCTCTCCTGCAAGTACCTCTACTTCTTTTGTTACATGAACGCTTTACTCTCTTTCTCTCCTTACTATTACAAATTTAATGCCATGATTATCCCCTATATATAAGACGTGGGACGGGTGGCCTTGTGATGTCCATCTTTCTTCCTGAGTCACACTTTTTCCTTTTTGACGACTCAGCGGGTGTCAGCCTTCCCTACAATTTTATACTCCCCTAGCCTCCTTTTTTCCTGTCTGATATGTGTTCTATTTCATATTTCCAAGCCATTAAGTAAGCTTTTATGATCAGACTCCCCAACCCTCATCCTATAACCCCATGTGTTTTCCTTCTGTGTCTTATTCTCATTAATTGTTATTCAAGATATTGTTCTTTGGCACCTATTATTTGTATTTATACGGTTGCATGCTATGGCTATATTATCATAATTTTTGAAATGTTACAATGATTTTCCAAAGTGTCACATTGTTACGCCTCGAGGGTGATACACTTGAAACAAAGCTTACAAGGAGTGGGAACCACTAACCTGTTCAGCCGGTAGTCTCCGAGGGCAGCAAAACTGGCGAACGGGAAGGTCTCCCGGGAAGCTCTATTCCCTCCCTGCCGATGAGAACCCTCAGCATGGGAGAAAACACAATTCCCAGGGAAAACCCTCCGGGGGAGAAAAACCCTGCTGGAACACGGCGGCGTATCTGTTCTGCAGTCGACCTCTGGTGTCCTGGATGATTGCGATCGGGGAGTCGGCTGTGGGCGTGCTTGTCCTGAGCGTGAGTCCTGAGCAGAAGACAGGAGAAGTGAGTATTGATTTTATATGAAAAGGGTAAGTGTTCCGATCGAATAGCTACTAGACTTACTCCAAAAACGGAGATTAATGCACACTGCAGTTCTCGGGGTGGTCACCGACCGGTAGAGGTTTGTTATGCCTAAGGAAGAAGGAAGACCTTTCCCAAAAATGAAAATAGAAGCGAGAGATTAATATACACAATGGGAGACGGATAAGGACGAAAGGGAAAGTGATTAATGGGAGCTCCCAGGAAACTCACTTCCCAGAAATGGAACAGAGTGCTGTAATGGGACACGATGATCTGTTAAGAGGATCAGTTGGTAGGCTAAGGCGGAGAGAATTTCTATGGGATAATGACATGAGAGAAAAGGAATAGGGATCAGAAGTTGGTTTAAGGGAAGAAAAAGTTTAGTACGCATGAGTTCCTAGAGACGAACTTACGAAACGCCATGCTGCGGAGTAGCGACGCGATTGCTTGACTTCCTGGTCGCACTATAAAGAGTCACGTGATCGTTTCGGTACGGATACACAGAACGTGCAACCGCTATACCGTTGCTTGCATAGTTGGAGCCAGAGTAGTCGGCCATGTTATGTGAGTGGGGTAACTGTATGGTACACACTCGTCGTTGTTGCCAAAGCGACCTTCGACGGAACGGTGTAACAGTATGCCCCCTCCTACGGGCTGGTGACCCCGGTTTCCTCGGGTGAAGACGGAAGAATCTCCGGACCAAAGTAGGAGCATGCACTCCTGATGCCAACTCCCAAGTCCTCTCGGCAGGGGAATACCCTTTCCAATCTACAAGAAATTGTAACCAACCTCGATGATATCTGGAATCACAAATGCCAGCCACCTCGTATTCTGGTCCGGTATCGGTCATGATTGGTGGGGGATGATTTACAGAGGTGCGTTGAAATCAATCTTTCACAGACAGCTTGATCTGAGAAAGGTGAAAAACCGGATGAATACGGACCCATGAGGCAGGTAAGGCCAATCGAACCGCAACAGGACCAACTAATGCTACCACTTTAAATCGACCGAAATATTTGGGTGATAGCTTGGACAGCACCAAATGTCGAGGGAGAAATCGGGCAGACAACCAGACTGCGTCGCCAACTTGGATGGATGGTGAATCTCGTCGACGACGGTCGGCTACCTGATTAGCTCGATCTTGAGCAGCTTGCAAAGTTGTTCGAGCAAGTTGCTGTCCCTTATGAATCATGTCAACTAGGTCCTCTAATCCTGGACAGTTGGAGGAGGACTTAGAGACTGTAGGTTTGAAAGACGGGTGAAAGCCATAAGAGCAGAAAAAGGGACTGGTCTTCAGTGCCGAATGTCTAGCATTGTTGTAGGAGTATTCTGCTAAAGGTAAGAGATCACACCAATTATCTTGAGCAGCCGAAACAAAACAACGTAAGCAGCCCTCCAATGTTTGATTGAGGCGCTCTGTTTGTCCATTCGTTTGAGGATGGTACCCCGAGCTGAGGGCTCTTTTTATCCCCAACACCTTGCAAATACCCTTCCAAAATTGCGAGACATACTGGGGACCCCGGTCTGATACAATAGCGTTAGGGAGGCCATGTCTGGAGAAAATTTCAGAGATAAAGATTTTAGACATCATAGCTGCTCCCGGGAGTTTGCTTAGCAGAGTGAAGTGAGCCATCTTCATAAAGTAGTCAATTGGCACCATGATGGTGGTGTAGCCCGACGACAATGGGAGATCAACAATGAAATCTGTGGAAATGATCTGCCATGGTTGGTCTGGAATGGGCATACAGGTAAGCAGACCAAATGGTGGGCTCCTAGGAGTCTTAGATTGGAGGCATATCGTACATGCGGCTACATAATCACGAACGTCACTGGTCAGACCCGGCCACCAGAAATGACGTGTGATTAGGTCAAGCGTAGATTGATATCCTCGATGTCCTGCCGCCTTGGAATCATGACACATGGAGAGTACGTCTTGTTGAAGCATCGGGGTTGGGACCAAAACTTGATCATTAAAGAAATAGTATTTCTTATCCTTGGTTAGCGAATGGGTCTTCGCCAGGTCCTGGCATAGTCGCTCATGGCGGGCTGTCTCTTGTCTGAGTGCTTGTAGAAAATCAGTGATCGAAGCCAGAAATGTAGCTTTCGGAAAAAGCAGTTCGGATTGAAATTTCCTGATAGGGGGATCTTTTCGTGAAACTGCATCTGCCCGTAGGTTTTGATTACCTGGAAGGAAAGTAAATTCTATCCGGAATGGTAAGAAGAAGTGGGCCCATCAAGCCTGTCGACTGTTAGTGGTGTGAGCCTGTTGCAGCACCTTGAGATTGCGATGATCGGTGCAAACTTCCACTGGGTGCATCGAGCCAAGCAAAAGATGTCTCCACTCTTCAAAGGCTTTTTTGATTGCCAACAGTTCCTTCTCGAGGACGGAATAATTGACTTCGGAGGAAGAAAAGGTCTTAGACAGGTATGCGATTGGTCTTTCTTCCCCCAGATCGTCTTTTTGTAACAGGACTGCTCCTAAAGCATGGTGAGACGCATCAGTCTCAACAATAAAGGGACGAGATTGATCCGGAGTAAATAAAAAGGAAGTGGAAGTAAATAGACCCTTGAGTTTAGTGAAAGCTTTTTGAGCGGAATCGTCCCATACAAAGGACTTTCCCTTCTTCAGAAGATTGATGATAGGAAGACTGATTTCTGAGAACCCCGGAATGAATTTCCTTACGAGGGTCCATGGAAATTCCCTTGGCAGACAAGATGAACCCTAAGTAGGTAACCCGTTCCTTGTGGAATTCACATTTTTCTAATTTGCAAAACAACTGGTTGGTCTGAAGACGGTCCAATACTAGATTGACATGTTTGATGTGTTCCTCTAAATTCTGTGAGAACACAAGGATATCGTCCAAGTAAACAATTACATAATGAAGGAGGACGTCAGCGAAAAGGTGGTCCATAAACCGCTGAAATACTGCAGGAGCATTCACTAACCCAAAAGGCATTACTCGATATTCATAGTGACCGAATAGAGTCCGGAATGCCGTTTTCCATTCATCACTGGGGGCGATGCAGATCAGGTGGTATGCCCCACGTAAATCCAGCTTGGTGTAGATTGAAGCCCTTTGAACGGCTTTGAGAATGTCCAGGATAAGAGGCATTGGGTATTTGTCGGTTATAGTGACTTTGTTTAATCCTCGATAGTCTATACATGGCCTTAGTTCTTCCAAATCCTTTTTAGGGATAAAGAATAAAGGAGCTCCTGCTGGTGATTTAGATTCGGCTATAAGCCCATTTTTAAGATTCGTCTGGAGGTATTCTTTGAGAGCCTTCTTTTCCTGCTGTGATAATATGTACATTCGACCAAAGGGTATGGGTTGATCAGGGTGTAGGTTAATGTGACAGTCATCCCTGAGATGAGGGGGTAGTTTAGGGAATTCTGGCTGGACAAATACTGATTTGAATCGTTGGTGACACACTGGGATTTCGCCCAACATTCCGATCGAAGGAACTACCTTGGATTCTACCAACATTGAAGGACTCTGTATCCCAACAGAGGTATGAGAAAGACAATGGGATACATAATATTCAGAACCCAAAAATAATGTTCCAGCAGCCCAATTTATAAAGGGATTATGAGTCCTTAACCATGGCAGTCCAAGTATGATGGGAAAATGAGCAGTTTTCATCAAATCGAATATCAATGTCTCCTTGTGAGAGGCGATGGAACATGTTAGGGGGGTAGTCTGTTCTCTTATGGGTCCGGAGCTTAGGGGGTACCCCTATACCCCCTGAATAGGAGTTACACAGGATTTGGAGGATCTAGTTATGCCATGTTTAGCTGCCCACTGATCATCCAAGAAATTCCCAGCTGCACCACTATCTAACAAAGCCGGAACTCCTTGTATCTCCAGGCCTGGTAGAGTGATGATTAGGGAGAGTATCAACATAGGGTGCTCGGTAGGGATGTCTTCCAAAGACGCTCCTATTCTTTTTGGGGAACTTTGGTTAGTTATTCCTGCCGTAGTTCCCCTTACGGCAGGGTCTTGGCGTTTCCCTGCATCGGATTCCGTGTCCGACGAGGCGGAACAATGGGACAATCCCTGAGTACATGGGAAGAAGCGCCACAGTACATACATAAACCGTGGCTGATTCTTCTTTCTCTTTCGCTAGCAGACAAAGGACACCGAGCCATCCCTATCTGCATAGGTTCATCCGTAATCGTAGTTTTACTAGTAGAAGGCTGAGATTCGAAAATAGGTCTATTGCTCTTCCCTTTCTTCCTCTCATGAGAGCGCTCATGGAGACGGTAATCAACCTGCATAATAAGCGTTATCATTTCCGCTAAGTTTGCTGGTCGGGGCACCTTGGCAATTTCATCCTTCAGCTCTTCTGAAAGCCCTCTGCAAAATAGGGTAAGGAGACCATTGTCCGGCCAACCAGTTTCAGCGGAAAGTTGTTTGAATTGGGTGATGTAATTCATGAGGTCCTTATTGCCTTGCCTTAAGTCTAACAGCCTCTCCTGAGTAGTGACTGATATTTCTTGTCGACTAAACATGGAACGTAAACTATTAGTAAAGGCCGGGAATGAATCCAGTACGGCATTCCCCGAAGTCACTAGAGGAGTTGCCCAGGCTAATGCAGGACCTGTTAGGTGTGAGATTAAATATCCCACTTTGTCTTTGTCAGTCGGGAAGAAACGGGCTTTAAATGTAAATTGAACCGTGCAACTATCAAGGAATTCTTTGAGTTTGTGAGGATCACCATCGTAGTTGCCAGTATATAGGGTGGTAGGAGGAGTCTCAGAAAAGGCTCGAGCGACTTGTCGTCGCAATTGCGCATTGTCTTGCTTCAGAGACTGCAACTCCAAAGACATAGAGGGTGATACACTTGAAACAAAGCTTACAAGTAGTGGGAACCACTAACCTGGGCAGCCGGTAGTCTCCGAGGGCAGCAACACTGGCGAACGGGAAGGTCTCCCGGGAAGCTCTATTCCCTCCCTGCCGATGAGAACCCTCAGCATGGGAGAAAACACAATTCCCAGGGAAAACCCTCCGGGGGAGAAAAACCCTGCTGGAACACGGCCGCGGATCTGTTCTGCAGTCGACCTCCGGTGTCCTGGATGATTGCAATCGGGGAGTCGGCTGTGGGCATGCTTGTCCTGAGCGTGAGTCCTGAGCAGAAGACAGGAGAAGTGAGTTTTGATTTTATATGAAAAGGATAAGTGTTCTGATTGAATAGCTACTAGACTTACTCCAAAAATGGAGATTAATGCACACTGCAGTTCTCGGGGTGGTCACCGACCGGTAGAGGTTTGTTATGCCTAAGGAAGAAGGAAGACCTTTCCCAAAAATGAAAATAGAAGCGAGAGATGAATATACACAATGGGAGACGGGTAAGGACGAAAGGGAAAGTGATTAATGGGAGCTCCCAGGAAACTCACTTCCCAGAAATGGAACAGAGTGCTGTAATGGGACACGATGATCTGTTAAGAGGATCAGTTGGTAGGCTAAGGCGGAGAGAATTTCTATGGGATAATGACATGAGAGAAAAGGAATAGGGATCAGAAGTTGGTTTAAGGGAAGAAAAAGTTTAGTACGCATGAGTTCCTAGAGACGAACTTACGAAGCGCCACGCTGCGGAGTAGCGACGCGATTGCTTGACTTCCTGGTCGCACTATAAAGAGTCACGTGATCGTTTCGGTACGGATACACAGAACGTGCAACCGCTATACCGTTGCTTGCATAGTTGGAGCCAGAGTAGTCGGCCATGTTATGTGATTGGGGTAACTGTATGGTACACACTCGTCCTTGTTGCCAAAGCGACCATCGACGGAACGGTGTAACACACATGGAACATCAAAGGTTGTAATAACCCCATCAAGAGATGTAAGGTCATCCCTCATCTTAACAAATTCAACCCCTCCATAGCATGTTTACAAGAAACACACCTATCTGAAAAAGAAGCTGTGAAACTGAAGTCCCGATGGGTTAAAGAAATCATCTCCAGTCCTGCTGTCGCTAAGAAAAATGGTGTAGCTATTCTAATTGGAAAGAAACTACCCTACATACTTCTTGATCAAGGCAGAGATACGGATGGGAGATGGGTTTGGTTCAAACTAAAAATAGATTCTACATATATTACCATTCTGAATATTTATGGCCCCACTAATCCTAATCCCAAATTTTGGATTTCCATAAAACAATTGATAGTTCAAAACAACTTTACCAATCTAATAATGTGCGGGGATATAAATCAGGTACTGGATCCTTTTCTTGATAGAAAATCTACTTCCCTGTTCAAAATCAACAAATCTCACAAATCCTTTTTAGGATGTTTGGCCGAAACCGGCCTTATTGATACATGGAGGATTTCTCACCCTACCCAACTCGACTACACTTTCCACTCTTCCCCACATAACACTCTCTCCCACCTAGATTATATTTTCTCCACTAAAAACCTTACAGGCACTATCATTGATTCTGAAATAGATAATATCATGATTTCTGATCATGCCCCTGTTTGTACCTCTTTTAATCTTTAAGACGTGCATAAACCGTCATCTCGCTGGAAGCTTAATAACTTTCTCTTACAAGACCCTCAATTCATTCTATCCATTGAATCTTTTGTTGAACAATACTATGCTGATAATATAGACGGTGACACATCGGTTGTGAATAATTGGGATGCCTTTAAGGCTGCCTTGAGAGGTCATATCATGCCCTACTCAGGAAAAATGAAAGCTCTACGCAAAAAGCACCTAGATGATCTCTATTCTCAGCTCACTATAGCTGAACAACATTACTATAGCGACTCCAACCCTACTAACCTGCATCAAGTATTGACCATACGCTTCCTAATTAATAAGGAGATCACGGATCTTGCTGCTGGTACTATTCTTAAATATAAAACGAAAATATATCAAACATCCAATAAAGCCGGGAAAGCTCTAGCCTCTTACTTGAAAACAAAAAAAGAGAAATTCCTTATCTCCCACATTAAAGACTCATCTGGAACCGTTAAACACCATCCAAAGGATAGTCTCAATTGCTTCAAAGATTTCTATACTAGCCTATATATTCCTGAAAATACTATCCCCCATAATAACATCACATCCTTTTTTGATAATATAAACAGATCCTCGTATTCTCAATTAGATTTGTCCCATCTAGATAACAAAATTACCCTCCCAGAAATTTCCAAAGCAATTCAAGGCAAAGCACCTGATCCTTTTCAGAGGCATTACTCATACTCTTCCCCAAACCTGACAAAGATCCCTCCTTACCAGGAAATGATCGTCCCATCTCTCTTATTAACGTAGAAAGCAAGATCTTTGCTAAAATTGTAGCCAATAGGATTGAGTCTTCTCTTCCGTCCCTAGTAAAACCTGATCAAGTTGGCTATGTTAAAGGGCGTAACATCTCTTCCAACGCCAGAATACTTTTAAATGCTATTCACCTATCAAAAAAAATAAACAAGATAAACAGGGCTCCGCTGTCATAGCACTAGATGCAGAAAAAGCCTTTGATTGTGTCAATTGGGACACCATGTTTCAGGCCCTTCAATGGCATGGTTGTGGTGACGAGTTCATCTCTCTAGTCAGGTTACTTTACTCTTCCCCAAAATCTTCAATATGTATTAATGGCCTTACCTCCCCATTTTTTCCCTCAGCAGAGGCACCAGACATGGTTGCCCCTTCTCACCTATGTTATATATCCTCTCCTTAGAACCACTATTAGAACTATTCAGATCTAACAAAAATATCCCAGGCATACCTAGTGGTACATCTTATATAAAAATAGCTGCCTATGCAGATGACATTCTCATTCTCATTAAGAACCCTAAAATTCACCTCCTACATTTACTCAACGTACTATCTCAATTCAGTTCAGTATCAGGTTACAAACTAATAAAGACAAATCAGAAATTATGCCCCTCAATCCCTACTGCCTTAAACATGAAATCGACTCCTTTGGTTTTAAATGGTGTAGTTCCTCTATTAAATATCTTGGCCTAAGATTCGCTCCTACTATCGAGGACACCATAAAACTTAATACACAATCTTTATTAGATAGACTAAAAGAATTAACATCCAGATGGTCACCCGTATATCTTTTATGGTGGGGACGTCTTGATACGATTAATATGATGCTATCACCAATAATCTTATACTATCTACAACTCCTTTGTGTTCCAATATCTCCCTCCTTTTACAAATCTATTTACTCCATATTACTTAATTTCCTTTGGGGTGAGGGCAAGAGCAAAAGAATAGCTTTAATCAAATTGAAAGCACCCTACGACAAAGGAGGAGTCAGGTTTCCTGATTTTAAAGCATACCACTCTGCCTTTCTCCTGAAACAATCCAGAAGTTGGTTTGCTTGTCCCACGCTATCGGATATCCCCACATGGTGTACCGTAGAAAAGCAGTTGGTGTGCCCGGTAGAAATAACTGATCTTATTTATGTATTTAATCATTCCTCGACAGCCATATCAGACCCTATTAGAGCCACAATATCTGCCCTCCAAGTCTTTTTATTTCCACATACAAACTCTCCAAAAAAATGCCTTTGCCCCTTTTTATGGCATAACAGTAAGATCTTGATTAATAATAGAACCCTAAACAGAAAATCCTGGTTGAAAAAGAGTATTACATTTATACAGCAAATCATAAAGGGGTCCACTATTCTTTCTTTCCAACAGCTCAAAAATCAATTCCACATTCCCAATACAGAATATCATTTCTATAAAAATTAGTTAACTCTTGCTTAGATGCACTTCATGGCTCTTCCAATGATATCTTAACTCCGGATGCCATGAGACTGCTACAACTCACAATGCTCTCGGACATTAAGGCTTCAAAATTCTACAACATTCTCATCACATCCCTAAAGATATGCACAATAAGTCACAAATGGGAAGATAACTTTGGCTATACCTTAGATGACCATACATGGTCTATGCTTTTCTCCAGAATCAAACATATCTCTACCGCAGCTAATATCTCCCAGCATGTCTTCTTCTTTATACACAGAGCATTCATTACACCTGCTAAACTATTTTTATCCAAGATAAGTAACACCGATAATTGTCGGTCATGTGGAGCTGCCTCAGCATCATATATACATATGTTTTTTATGTGTCCCTATACTTACAAGTTTTGGCAACAAGTGTGGAAATACCTTAAATTTATTTTTTTCACCGATATACCACTTTCTTTCATAAATATTGTTTTGGGAAGTCTTGCTATAACCACCCACTTACCGTCTGGAGCTGCAGAACTTTATGATCTCCTTATATGTCTCGCTATGAAAAGCATAACTTCTAATTGGAAAGACTCTCGTTCCTTGTGCATCAAAGGTTGGTGGAATAACATGTCTCACCCAAAGGATGGAACTGTGCATGGCAAATAATCTCAATTCTATACCTAAGTACAATGCCAAATGGTCATTTTTTATTAACTATCTTGATCACTTTAATGTAACCACACACGGAATGTAATTTTGCTTAATATCTAACACTCCTTGAATGTTCCTAATCTATCTTTTTTGGTTTTTTTCTCTTTCTTTTATCTCTGAATATTACTCCTGATACCTTACTGAATATTTTGAACATATTCTAACATGCCTTACGTCTTCACTTAGCCACCTAGACTCCCCTCCCTCCCCTTCTCCCCTTCATCTCTTGTTAGTCTTATGTCTGTCCTATGTTTGTTCCCCCCAATTTAATCCATAGTAATGTCGTAATCTTTCTATACTATTTTGTGCACAACACATGGCTATATATCTCTGTTTGGTTTATATCTTAACTACAGCATTACTTTATACCATAATTATATAAGCAAAATAAGTTTACAGTGCACTTGTTTACCTGTTCTCTAGATTGCATTTGTTTAATGATTGTCTATTAATTGTTTATCTAATGGATTACTGCATTATGCTTCAGATATAATGTTCTTATTATTGCATACTATATACTTCAATAAAAAATTATGAAAACAAAAAATTAAAAGTCCCAGTAATAGACATAGGGCCTCTAAATAAGTTTGCTGGTCTGGAAACAAGTGTGCCGGTAAGTTCTCCGGCACTCTTGTTTCCGGACCGGCAAGCTATGTGTTTTCCTGCCGTGGCAGCTGTGCCTGAGAGATATGACCATGCCCTGCACAGCAGCCACAGTAAGCAAAACTTTCACGGAACCACTGGCACCCGCAGCAATAGTGCTGGTGCTTCCGTGTCCGGATTTCCATAGGGGGACTTACAATTTGCCGGCGCCTGACTTCCCGGGCCACCAGACTCGTAATAAGCCGGTGGCACCAGGAAGTCAGGCACCGGTAAAATATTACGGGTCCGGCGGCCACCTGCCGGTTGCAATGGCAGGGTGGCCGCCGGACCCACAATGAACTGTCGGACCCGTAATGTGGCCCATAGTGATACTACTGGATACTACTAGTTACTTTGGAAAAGACTATGGAGGTCATTTTTGATTAAAATTCATTGGGTCCCCTGAATGCAATTTCCAACTTTTGCAAAACAGAGTGCAAAAGGAAAAAAAAAATGGAAAACACGGCAGAATCTATAGTCTTATACTCTCAGTTTAGCAAATAAGTAAGCTTTGCCTTCAAATTACGCTTTGCAGGCAGTCTTCAGTGGATTTCAGTGGAGTCCACCTGCTCATTAGCAAATGCTTCTGCGAGGCGGATACCATAGGAATCCATTCATTGTATGCCTGTATGAAAATCTCATGCTGGTGTAAAATGCTGTGCTCTACCCAGACAGAGGAAGAAAGCGTTGTTTTACCGTTCTACCCACTTTAAAAGGACCCCCATGTGGGACTGTGCTGCTTCTCTATACAATCCCAGGTCTTTCTCCTGACACCTGCAACAACTTCTGACAGCTACTGGGATCCAATGATGCTTGCCCACAACTGTTGACATTTAAAAAAAATGTCCTGACGTGCAGAGTACTGTTTTGCCTGCATCCAGCTGCCATATTACAGCCATATCCAGACGTGGATCCCTTGCTCACTGTGCTTAGAGAGGCTCGGCTTTACCTCAATTATGAGGCCCGACTATGCCGAAACACCTGCCTGGTGTTGCTGTTGGTACTCTTATTCAGAGGAGAATTGCATAGCATTTCGGTGTTGGACTGCCCTTGTGGGTGGGACAAAGACTGATATGCAAATGAATACTTCACCTCTGTGAAAGGTACAGTGAGCTAAAACGCAGTTGTAGATCCTCCTGGGTGGGCACCTTCCCATACAACCGGTTATTTGACAATGTTTGATCTCGGTAGAGGTGCTCCAAGACCTTTTGTTTTTAAATATTACTGCCTGCTCCTGTGTCAAATAACTATGGCTGCTCCTGGCTTGCCTTACTGAATTTTTTCAACATCCCACTTCTGTGTGACATGTTTATGAACAAGGTTTAAAAGCAAAATGTTCTCCTGTGGGGATGGACGGAGGCAAATTTGTGTATACTGTAATGAATATAATCAAGTCTAATGCCCAATTGGCCGCACCCAATACTGTTATATATGGAGACTTGAATATAACGTGTCTTGACAAAAAGGGCCTAGTAATTACTGAATTTAGTGGCTTGGACTAGAGCATTGCACCAGAGAGACTTACATATGTTAAACAGTCAGATGACGGGAAACATTCAGGGTAGACCTACTTGTCCCCAGTTTGTAGTCCTGCACTATTTTTCCATTTCAGGAAATATTCCCTTTGCAAAAACATTGGAAGTTATTGAAACAACAAAGAGTGATCATTGTCTATTGAAAATGACAGGAACTGTGATGTCAAAATTAAGAAGGGAATGGTGGGGAATGGTGGACTACTACTATACATGTATGCAGGGGAGAAACAGGTTGAGAATAAATCCACACTATGTTAGTCACCTACTAAAATAATATAGGGAGGACATGAAGAATAAAAAATAAGGTCTGAATTACGCAGCTCTACTGCTCGAGTTTGAGGCGGCAGGGAAAGAAACGTGCTAAACAGGGCTTCTTACATACACATACTTATGATAGGGAGATTGTAGAAGCCAAAAGACAACTACTCACTAACATCAGAAAAATAAATACATTTCAGAAGGGACCAACAGAAGTGTTTTTGAGGAAAAGAAGACAACGTTATAGAAATTGGTCAATTTACCATAGAGCTTAAATGCTGCAACATGATGCCGAAGTAATGTTAAACACTATTTGTAACAAAAATAAAGCTCAAATTTGGCAACTAATTAATAATAATAGCACTCCCCAGCTAGCCCCTCAAACTAACGTGGTCACAGAAGAGAGATGGGTAGAGCACTTTGGAAATCTTTTTGCCCCCATTAATAGCACTTATAGGTCCTTTGGAAAAGAAGTAGGTAGTGCATGGTCATTCATGTTTCATAAAGCCGATATTGAACTACTAATTAAGAAAGCTTGTACCTTTAGATCGCCTGGCCCAGATGGGCTTAGCAACTATATGTTATGTTATGTTATTTTGCATTTATATAGCGCCTTATGTACCATTGGTATGATCTCAAGGCGGTGGTAGGTTGAACGCCCTCCGGAACCGAAGTTCGAGTCAGTAGAGAGAGAGAGTCATAAGATGCGTGTGAGCACCGGGTATGTGTGCAGCAGTGTAGCATTCATGTGATAGCTGCTTTTTAGCGGTAGGTGTGGTGGTTGGGAGATCAGGAGTATGTGTTCGTTCTGGCAGGTTATTATCCTGACCGATTCTGGCTGCGTTCGGCCTGAGGTGAACGCCTAGGCTGGAGGGTGTGTAACCAGCTGTGTTTAGATAGGATGAGGCATGTGATGGTATGAGAACAGCTATACCGAATGGTGTCATAGTATCACTGTGTTCTAGTTGAGTGGTGGTGTAAAGAGGAGAGTAAGTGTGGAGATGTGATAAGGTGGATTATCTCGAGATCGAGCACACTCCAGTAGTTCCGTGCACTTCAGCCGTTCAATGCACTCCGACCGATCCATGTATTCCAATCATTCTATGCACTCCAACCATTCTGTGCATTCCAACCATTCTGTGCACTACAACCTTTCTATGCACTCCAACCATTCTATGCACTCCAACCATTCTATGCACTCCAACCATGCTATGCACTCCAGCCATTCTATGTACTTTGGTTCCATGTTCTCAAATCATTTTTGTAAGGGTCCACTCCGTGCCCTCTGTCCGTTCCATGCGTTGCATCTGTTGTATGTACTCGCTCAGTTCTAAGCAAACAAAAGTTCACCCGTTCCACCGCCTTCACACATTTCATCCACACACTTCTTCCGTTCCACCCGGTTCACATGTTCCATCCACTTTACCGGTTCCAACCACATCCCCGGTTGTACCCATTTCACTCTTTTCATCTACATACTTCATCCGTTCATCCACCTACTTCATCCGTTCTACTCACTTCATCCGTTTTGTCCACACACTTCTTTCGTTTCATCCACTTCACCCGTTCCACCTGCTTGTTACTCACCACTCCGAAATAGGCCGAAGATGCAGAGGAGTGACCTTGGAGATGATGGTGGTACAAGAATCGATATTCAGCCTTGCATCCCAGCTCCCCTGAGTACAAGACTAAGGCTTCCTCAAAGAGGGGCTCTTTTCTACAATGTACCTCTCTGTTGTTTCAGTTGGGACAGACAGAGGTGTCCCCGGGGTGGATCTGAATAAGGATATTTTGAGGAAAGGAATCCAGGAAAACAGAAGACAACGAAAGGAGAAAATAACAAACAGGAATGTTAGTATAGGGAAGTAGCCCCGGACGGCACGAGGGTCACACTAGTGCCGGGTTGGTGCAGTTTCAGCAGAGCATTTATATGCACTTGAAGACCAGTTCACAAAATAGTCACTCAATGTCCCAGAATCCAACAGGAGACAAAATATCCAAACAAGTCGTGGAGAATAATATTAGCAGAGATGGGGTTTGCCAATTAAGTATGTACCTGAGCACACATGTATCCAGAGTAGGTGTAGAAAAGTTCCAGATAGTTGACAGCAAGTCTCTGCTTTTGGTTCTGTGTGCAGAAGCGGCAACCTGGAATGAAGTACCGCAAGAGACAGAAGGGAGCCGGATCCAGTAACGTTCCGAGTCAAAAAACCAGACAAGCACGACAGGAATAAAGGAGGAGACAAGCCAATCCAATAGTCAGGCAAGGGTCAAAACCAGGAGTTCAGATGAGGAATCGTGTGGGAAGACACGAAGAAGTAACGGACGTAACCGCGTGTAGCTTGTAACGCTAATTAGCAGCAACGAGCTACTTGCAAGACGGTGGTTTTATAGTCGGAAAGGGGGCGTGTCTTGCCGTACGTCTTCCACGTGCAAGACGTGTCAGCTGACCCGGAGTCCGTCGTAGTTTGTACAGACGCCATGGCAGCCTGTATCTGGTCCATAGAGGAGCTTGTAAAGAAGTCGTATTCTGCAAGGAGGCCTGCGGGGGAGCCTGAAGTGTAACAGCATCCGCCCCCAAAGACTCCGGCAACCCCTTGGCGGAATGGAAACTCCTCAGAAGATCCGGACAATGTAAATTGGAAAGAGGCTCCCAAGTATGGTCCTCAGGCCCATGCCCCTTCCAATCCATGAGGTAGAACTACGTACCCCTAGACACCCTGCAGTCCAGGATACGCGAGACCTCATACTCCTCCTCTCCATCCACCAAGATTGGCGAAGGACGTGTAGGCAGACAGGTGCCGTGGATGAAATACTTGATCGGGGAGACGTGAAAGACTGGATGTATGCACCATGATCGCGGCAGGGAGAGCTTGACCGCCACGGAATTGATAACATCAGTAATGGCATAGGTTCCCACGTATTTGGGCAGAAGCGAGTGCTTGCCTGCGATTTGCAAATTACGGGATGACAACCACACCTTCATGCCACTCCGATAGACTGGTGCAGGTGATCGATGCACATCAGCATACTTCTTGGCACGATCTTGAGCTCGGAGTAAATGACAGTGTACATCCCGATGAATCTTAATGCGATCTCTTATACAATCTCTTGCTGCTGGATTAACGGCTGGTAATCCCAGATCAAGTGGAGTGCCCTAGGATGACCACCATACAGGGCAAAAAAGGGAGAAAGCCCAGTTGATGTATGCATAGAGTTGTTATATGCAAACTCTGCATAAGGCAGAGAAGTAAACCAAGACTGTTGGAACTGAAGGCATAAACAGCGTAGATACTGTTAGCGTTAGTTCTCTCAGTCTGCCCATCCGTCTGAGGATGGTAAGCCGAGGAGTACCTGTCCTCAATACCCAGAGAAGCTGTAAGAGCCTTCCAGAATCGTGACGTAAATTGTGTACCACGGTCGGAAACAATAACCAAGGGTAATCCAAAGAAACGAAACACATTCGTCAAACAGTCTCACCAATTCCGGAGCCGCAGGCAAACCAGAGCAAGGTATGAACAATGCATATTTTGTGAAATAATCAACAATCACCCAAATGGTGTCATGGCCCTGAATATCAGGAAGTTCCACAATGAAATCCATTGACAGCATCTGCCAAGGTTTGTACGGAACAGGAAGAGGTTGTAACAAGCCTACTGGTTTGGCTCTAGAGGTTTTACACGGAGTGCATATGGAACAAGTCAAAATGTAGTCCTTTACATCACGAACCATGGAAGGCCACCAAGCCCAACTCCGTAAGGCTTCAAGAGATTTTTGACTTCCTGGATGTGCAGCAATCAAAGAATCGTGAGACCACTGGAGCGCTAAAACTCTAGCTTGACCTGAGGGTATATAGACGCACCCTTGAATGAATGGCATACCCCGAATTACTTCCAGGTTGAAGTCAGTGATCTCTTTTGGATGGGTTGAGACCCAATCAAGGATGATTGAACGCAAAGAGGGCTGAACCGAACAACCACAAACAACTTTGTTTGGTAGAAGAGGAAGTGCTTCGATCTGTTGACACTGGCCATCCGCATGTAAGCGAGAGAGAGTATCAGCCGAAACTTGAGCTTCAGCAGGACGGCAAGTGATAACAAATTGATACTGTGAAAAGAATAAATGCCACCGCGCCTGTCTAGCTGTAAGACATTTCATAGATTTGAAGGCTAACAGACTGTGGTGATCCGAATATACTGTTACAAGGTGTTTGGCCCCCAGAAGGTGATGTCTCCATTCCAAGAATGCATCTCTGATGGCTAAGAGTTTGCGTTCCGTGATGGAATAATTTCTTTCGTAAGCTGTCAATTTACGAGAGAAGTAGGCAACAGGATGAATCTCTCCCGAATGAGGACAGGTTTGTGACAACACCGCCCCAAGAGCATAACCCGAAGCGTCAGCTTCAACAAAACAAGGAAGCTTGGGATCAGGATTTTTGAGGACAGGGGTGGAAGTGAAGGCTGATTTTAATTGATCAAAAGCCGTCTGAGCCTCTGAAGACCATACAAATGGCACCTTGGCACTTGTCAGAGAGGTAAGAGGTGCAGAGAATTCAGAAAAACCATTGATGAAGTGTCTATAGAAGTTTGCAAATCCCAGGAATGATTGTAAAGATTTGACTGAATTGGGCACAGGCCATTCCAGGATAGCTCTAATTTTGGACTGACTCATGCGCAACCAATTGTTAGTAAGATCATATCCCAAAAATTCCACCTCTTTGGCATGAAATATGCACTTTTCGACTTTTGCAAAAAATTTGTGATCTCTCAGGCGTTGGAGTACTGTTTTGACATGTTTTTCGTGGTCTTCCTGGTTTTGTGAATAAATCAAAATGTCATCCAGGTAGACAACAACAAACTGATCAAGGATGTCATAAAACAAATCGTTCCTGAATGGCTGAAAGGTAGCTGGAGCATTACATAGCCCAAAGGGCATGACAGGGTAATCAAATAGACCATAACGTGTTTTGAATGCGGTCTTCCATTTGTCCCCCTCTCTCATACGGACGAGATTATAAGCTCCTCTGAGATCCAGCTTAGTAAATACTTTGGAAGATCCCAATTGATCAAGGAGTACAGAGATCAGAGGAAGAGGGTACTGGTTTTTTATGGTTGCTGCATTCAAAGCACGATAATCAGTACAGGGACGTAAATCCCCTTCCTTCTTAGGAACAAAGAAAAGTGGTGATGCAATTGGTGATTTGTTGGAAGAATGAATCCCATGGCCAAGGCCTTGTCTATATAATCTTTAGGGACTTCATCTTCTTTGAGAGTGAGGGAATACACTCTGCTGGATGGTATCTTTACTCCCGGTATTAGGTCTATTGGGAAATCATAGGCTCTATGTGGGGGTAGAGTCTCCGCCATCCCTTTGTCAAAAACATCTGTGTAATCTGCATATTGAGAAGGTACCACAGAGACAACATTTTTAGAAACAGCTCCAATATGCATAGTAGGAGAAACCAGTGCCCTGACCGGAACTATCCTGAGTAATCACAAGTAATGTAGTACATCGGGTATTGCATATATTGGAAGGGAACTGAATCTGAGATGTCGACCGGTCGATGGCAGGGTTGTGAAGCTTCAACCATGGAATACCCAGAATTACTTTGTAGGCTGGTGCTTTGATGATATCGAATGATATGTCTTCAGTATGGCCTTCATCAGTACTCATATGTAGTAGAACCGTTTGGTGAGTTACCATTCCTGAGACAAGAGTTGAACCATCCACTGCATTCACTGTTTCAGGTATAGCTTTGCGAACCAGTGGTATTCTTGACATAGAGGCAAAGCATTGATCAACATAATTACCTGTTGTACCTGAATCAATCACGGTTGTTGTCTGGAATGAAACACCATGATTTATGGGAAAATGTAACAGGTAGAAGGACTAAATAACTTGGATTCTGTAATGTAGAGTCCAAAGGTGAGTTTTCCAACATAGGGACTCTGCCTACTGTCGGGATTTGGCGTTTCCCGCCTTTCTTTTGGGTTTTTTGGGACACTCAGGCAATAAGTGGTCAGAGGCCCCACAGTACATGCAGAGATTGTGTGATCTACGATATTCTCGTTGAGCAGGGGTAAGTGGTCCCCTAACCACACCAATCTGCATAGGTTCTGGCGCAGGAAGTGAAGACGAGGCCTCTGCTGAAACCGTGCTGAACAATGCTGGTTTCTTTTCGCCACGTCTTTCAGATTTACGAGCATCAATCTGAAGGACCAAATCTAGCAGTTCCCCGAATGCCGTGGGGACTACAGGAACAGTGGAGAGGATGTCCTTTAGTTTATCTGAGAGGCCTTGATAGAAGACGGCTGTCTTCTTTTCTTCAGGCCAGTCAGTTTCTGCTGCCAACTGATTGAACCGGGCCAAATAGACCAATAAAGAATTGTTCCCTTGTCGATGCTTTAAGAGTTCCAGGTCAGTAGCTTGAGTAGTATAACGTGTATCAAATACTTTACTCATCATAGCAAGAAGGGCATCACAATTGTAGAGAACATGACTGTTGGATTCCAACAATGGGTTAGCCCATGCGGCTGCAGTGCCTCCTAAATGTGACAAGACAAAAGCCGCTTTAATTGTAGAGGTTGCAAATGAAGCGGTACGGCACAAAAAATGCAGTTTGCATTGGTTAATGATTGTCCGGTATTGTTTAGGATCGCCTAGGAAGCATTCAGGAGGAGCTAGAGGGAACTGGGTTGTAAGCATGATCGAGTTTGATTCCTGCTGTGGAAGTGGAAACCCTGAACCTGATGCTGTAGCACCAGCACCGGCCATCTGTGGTGCTGGTGTGGTAACCAAGGCCTGAATGGCGTCCATACATTGGCGCAGTGCCTCTTGTGCATTGGTCAAGTCGGTTCGTAGATCCGTGACCATTTGCACGATTTGAGTCAAAGCATCACTGGCCTCCGTGGACATTTTATGGGCTGCTAATTCTGTTACTCACCTCTCCAAAATAGGCCGAAGATGCAGAGGAGTGACCTTGGAGATGATGGTGGTACAAGAATCGATATTCAGCCTTCCATCTCAGCTCCCCTGAGTACAAGACTCAGGCTTCCTCAAAGAGGGGCTCTTTTCTACAATGTATCTCTCTGCTGTTTCAGTTGGGACAGACAGAGGTGTCCCCGGGGTGGATCTGAATAAGGATATTTTGAGGAAAGGAATCCAGGAAAACAGAAGACAATGAAAGGAGAAAATAACAAACAGGATGGGATGGGAAATGGGATGGGAAATAGGAGCAGGTGCAGGAAGCGGGTCGGTACACCGACGCTGCCTCGGCCGCAACAACCAGTCAGGGGCGGGGGGCGGGATGGGAGGCGGGAGGGAGAGGGGAAGAACCAGGAAGCGGGGCTGGGGAGCTCGGGGCACGCGGGGGCCTGGGGGCACTTTTTGGGCTTATAAAATGCATGGAAAGGGTCGCGCAAGGGGGACCGACTCACCTGCTCCTAGGATGGGAAATAGGAGCAGGTGCAGGAAGCGGGTCAGTACACCGATGCTGCCTCGGCCGCAACAACCAATCAGGGGTGGGGGGGGTGGGATGGGAGGCAGGAGGGAGAGGGGAAGATCCAGGAAGCGGGGCTGGGGAGCTCGGGGCACGCGGGGGACTGGGGGCACTTTTTGGGCTTAAGAAAATGCATGGAAAGGGTCGCGCAAGGGGGACCGACTCACCTGCTCCTAGGATGGGAAATAGGAGCAGGTGAAGGAAGCGGGTCGGTACACTCACACTGCCTCGGCTGCAACTACCAATCAGGGTCGGGGGGCGGAATGGGAGGCGGGAGGGAGAGGGGAAGAACCAGGAAGCGGGGCTGGGGAGCTCGGGGCACGCGGGGGATTGGGGGCACTTTTTGGGCTTAAAATAACGCATGGAAAGGGTCGCGCAAGGGGGACCGACTCACCTGCTCCTAGGATGGGAAATAGGAGCAGGTGCAGGAAGCGGGTCGGTACACCGACGCTGCCTCGGCCGCAACAACCAGTCAGGGGCGGGGGGCGGGATGGGAGGCGGGAGGGAGAGGGGAAGAACCAGGAAGCGGGGCTGGGGAGCTCGGGGCACACGGGGGCCTGAGGGCACTTTTTGGGCTTAAAAAAATGCATGGAAAGGGTCGCGCAAGGGAGACCGATTCACCTGCTCCTAGGATGGGAAATAGGAGCAGGTGCAGGAAGCGGGTCGGTACACCGACGCTGCCTCGGCTGCAACAACCAATCAGGGGCGGAGGGCGGGATGGGAGGTGGGAGAGAGAGGGGAAAAACCAGGAAGCGGGGCTGGGGAGCTCGGGGCACACGGGGGCCTGGGGGCACTTTTTGGGCTTAAAAAAATGCATGGAAAGGGTCGCGCAAGGGGGACTGATTCACCTGCTCCTAGGATGGGAAATAGGAGCAGGTGCAGGAAGCGGGTCGGTACACCGACGCTGCCTCGGCCGCAACAACCAGTCAGGGGCGGGGGGCGGGATGGGAGGCGGGAGGGAGAGGGGAAGAACCAGGAAGCGGGGCTGGGGAGCTCGGGGCACGCGGGGGCCTGGGGGCACTTTTTGGGCTTATAAAACGCATGGAAAGGGTCGCGCAAGGGGGACCGACTCACCTGCTCCTAGGATGGGAAATAGGAGCAGGTGCAGGAAGCGGGTCAGTACACCGATGCTGCCTCGGCCGCAACAACCAATCAGGGCGGGGGGGCGGGATGGGAGGCAGGAGGGAGAGGGGAAGATCCAGGAAGAGGGGCTGGTGAGCTCGGGGCACGCGGGGGCCTGGGGACACTTTTGGGCTTAAAAAAACGCATGGAAAGGGTCGCGCAAGGGGGACCGACTGTGCTGAGCTGTCTAGTCCTTTTTGAATACGAATGGAAGCAGGAAAACTAAAAGCTGGAATCTAGTTGTAAATACAGTCAGCTCTGGGGGAACAACCATGCACTGTTGGGTGCAGGCAGACCTCTTTGGTGTGGAAGTATGGCAGGAGGAGCCCTCGAGACCAATGGAAAAGTGCAAAGTTTATGCAGTGGGAAGTGAAGGTCCAGGATGTTGGAGGCCGGTGTTAGCCTTGTGTCACAGAGTAAGCATTGCTGGGTGTGCGTGAGCCATGGGAGACCGATGGGAGAAGATGTGAGGTATTGCACAAGAAGAAATAAACCTGTGGTGGCAGATGTCCTCGCAAGGAGCCCCAAGTGCAACTGGTGAGTGCAAGCATAAGGGGAACACCGGGCTAGCAGTCAGACATATAAATAAAGTAATGGATATTAGTTTAAATGGCAAATATGCATTGCTATCTGAACTGTCAAGTTAAATCAGAAATAAGTTTGAATACCGAACTAAATGAAACCAAGTTAAAACAGATATAACGCATTTTGAATGCTGAACAAAATGAAAGCAGGTTGTGAACACTTGCATTTTGAGCGGAGTGAAAGAAATATTGTGAATCTTTCTGAAAGAACGTTTACAAACTGGACTGAAATGATTAATTGAATTAAGCAAGAAACAAGTGCTAGCAAAGCCAAGAGAGCACAAAGAGTTATATGCATGATATGAGAAATCCAGCATTGGCCAAAACCAAGAGAGAAGGAACTGTATGTTATAAGGAAACAAGCTTTGGTAAGAGCCAAGGGAAAATAAGAAAGTGTAATAAGTGCATGGTGACCAGCCAGTGCATGATAAAGTGTCCGGAAGGTGTGTCACATTTGAATGAACCCCTAGGCCTTATGAGCTATTATGAATTTGGGGAAGAGGATGCTGATTACAAGCCAAGAGCTAGGCCAAGCTCTGAACCTTATTTTGAACACTATTCATTTTGATGCTGACATCCCTACACATTGGGCCTCATCACGACTTTGGCGGTAACCCTTAAATCCGGCAGTAGCGCTATTACCGCCGGATTTAAGGGTCCGCCGAATCAGGGCTTCAGAGCTGGGGGGAAATCTGCTGAAAATTCGCGCTATTACCGCCGGCAGGAAATCCGCTGGCGGTATTAGCGCAAAGATTCCCCATTGAGCCCAATGGGGAATGGGGCATTCCCGAATGGGCTCAGTGGGGAATGGGGACTTACATTACCGCCAAACTCGTGATCAGGTGCTATTAGCGCCGGGGAGTTTGGCGGTAGGTCTAATACTGCCCGCGCTAATAGCGTTACCGTTACCGCCCAAGTTGTGATGAGGCCCATTGTATTGTGTGTGGCTGGTTTGTGACGGTCTTGTGTTTGGTACAAGTCTTTGGGGAGCGTGCAGCCAGTGCTGATCATAGCATTTATTTTTGCCAATAGGTTTTAGTATTGTTTACGCTCAGCCACGCCCCCTTCCCAGCAGCCTTCAAAATCAGGAGCTGCGCACAATTGCGTGCGTGCATTTAGCAAGTGTATTTGCCAGGTGTACTGTCTTGCTCTCCAGTCCTGCTGCCTCTTCCACTATCTGGCGTTAGATTACTTAATTTACTGTATTGTTTATGCTCAGCCACACCTCCTTCCCAGCAGCCTTCAAAATCAGGAGCTGCACAGATGTGCATGCATGCATTTAGCAAGTGTATTTGCCAAGTGTACTGTCTTGCTGTCCAGCCTGCTGCTTCTTCCACTATCTGGCATTGGATTTCTTACTTTACTGTATTGTTTACGTTCAGCCACGCCCCCTTCCCATCAGCCTTCAAAATCTGGAGACGCGCGTATTTGCGTGCGCGTATTTAACAAATGTATTTGCCAAGTGTACTGTCTTGCTGTCCAGTCCTGCTGCCTCTTCCACTATCTGGCGTTGAATTACTTACTTTACTGGTATGGACTTCCATTGCGGAACACTATACAGACTTTAAAGATACAATTGTATCTGACATACAAATCAAGCAATTATACCCTCTTTCTGTTTATCTTCAGTATTCTTTACGCTCAGCCACGCCCCCTTCCCAGCAGCCTTCAAAATCAGGACCTGCGCGCATTTGTGAGCGTGCATTTAGCAAGTGTACTTTCCAAGTGTACTGTCTTGCTGTCTGCTGGTCTTTGGAATGCGGGAGCGCCAACTTACAAGTATGTCTATATGTTTTTATAACTGTAATCGATTTGTCAAGTTTATTGCAATCCTTTGAGATATCTACTGTAAATGTCCAGTTTTTACTCTTTGATTACTAACATTCCGCCTGTAAATGAGATTCTTAGCCACCTTGCGACTGAGCTGAGAACGCCTAAAACAACTTCACGGCTAACAAACTTAGCTCAGACACCAAAGGCGGTGGTGCGCATGCGAGCCGCTTCAGTAACTTCAGACATTTGAAAATGTTGTGCTGTTGAAAATTGGAATGACCCAAATTAAATACACACAGTGGATATATCCACTTTGCTGCTCGAAAACAAATCACATGTTGAAATGATTACAAACTTGTGTACGTCCCCCGACTCCCTGGTGGATGCCGGCTCTCCCTTTCTGGCATTGGCAGACATGCCACGGAGTACATTTGAAAGTAGTCCTCACAACGTTCCAACACCAAATCGAAACAAGCATTTAATGACAATGCCCCCTCTACTGGACAATATCAATGTGGCCGCGAACCCCATTGAATCTGTTGCAATTTCGCATCGAAATATACATGAACATTGTCCTATCGACATTGACAAAACTATTTCTGTAGACATGCAATAAAGTAATCCGATTGACACAGCTTAATCGAATAATAACAGTTTAAGGGAACTATCGCAATCCCCTGCAATGTTCTCTCCGACCGCACAAGACTAGTCAATTCTCTCAATATCCTTCACAAATCCGACCCGAGATGCAAGGATCTCACTCCTCTGGTTTTTGGTGAGGATAATTCTGCAGCGACCACGATTGGAGTTGCAAACAATGAACATAGCTTTATTCTCTCACTAAACTGTATGAAGCCCCAGTTCGCAAACTGCACAGACAGACTGATTTACTCTATTCATTGCTCAAAAAATTTCAAAGAAACACCTCAATTTAAAACCACTGAACATTCTGCTCCGTTAACGGCAATACAATCAGGAATACATCAAACGCCAGTAAATACCCCACCTACCAGTCAAGAACCTAGTTGTTCTATGGATATTTTACCCACAAACGAGCCTGAATCCGTGTGTGACACGAACAAACCGTGCATCAAAAAGAAGAAAAAGTTAAAGAATTTGCAATCTCAACCTTTTCAATCTTTTGACTCCAACAAAATGGATATAGTCTCTCAAACCCATAATTCTACAAGCGTTGTGTTAAATCTACAACAACATACGATATGTTTCACAAATTGGATAAAAGGGCTTGCAAAAACAAAAACTCATTGATCAAGAAATCCAAAAACATAAACTCATCGCAAGTACAGAGACCAAATAGTTCACATTCATTTGTACATAACGTAAAACTGCCCAAGAGCAGGCTGTCTTTAGCTAGTGCTGCAGTTGCTAAAATATTTGCGAAATTGACTTAACATAGTACTATAAAACTAAATAATCAGGTTGCATCTTCGAAACAGCTAGAACATGAACCTTTGGATGCCTTAGCAGAAATAGGTGAGCTGCAACAGCATGCTAACACTGAGCTGCTCTCTACTAACCTGTCTGAATCAAAAAAACAGACAAAATCTTCATTTAATGCTGTGAACTCTCAACCCTCTCAAAATAAAGGAACTGATTCTGCATCTGACCATGCCAATGACATATTTGTGACCTTAGAGCAGAGGCGTAATCAGATAGCAGCATCTATACAACAATATTTTGCGCAATCAGCAACCAACATGAATAACAAAATAATTTGTATCAATGACAAATCTGAGGCACAATCCGCTTTGATGAAACCAAAGATACACTCTCAAATTCTTTCTCATTCTATTAACAAAGACCCTCACCAGAAACTTCATACAGATAATAGTATTAGCAATCTTCATCACCTCATGTGACAATGTAGGAATCATCCTTTTCCGACCTATGATCTCAATTGAACAAGTGTCTTGAAAATCTAAGCTGAAGTACTCCTGCTGGAAGATCTATGTTCAAGTGACATCGAACAGGTAGAAGTCATTCATGATCACGATGCAACTATCGTAAAAATTTTGGATGACAACTGGCATAGTCATGGACATGTTATGGCAGGCTCGCTCACAACTGTTTGACATAGGTTTTTTATTGACCAAACAAAGAGCAGCGGATCATCCGGTCCAAGACCTATACTCAAATGAGAAAGAATGCCAGTTTCAATCACATGTCCTCAAGGTACATCTGATACATACCATCAATTACAAAATCAAAATGACAAAAGGCTTCTCAGACATTAGAATTAACTATCCTTTTGTCCTATTGCCACATCTTTGACACTTGCATCATGGAACATGAGAGGTCCTAAACATCTCACTGGTAAGAAAGACAATCCTCTTCTAAACTTTGATATCATAGCCTTACAGGAAGTTTGGCTGACTGTCCCCCCTGTATGGGATCATCATCACATTGCTTTATTTCAAGAGAAACATCCAACTAGAGGCCGCCCTATGGCGGGTTTATTGGTGGCTGAGAAATCTACCTCAGATCTGTCCATCCTCCCTTGGGCATCTCCCAACATGTTTATACAATTGGTCAGAATCAAGTCACCTTGCCAATCTGTTGCTATGATCAATATGTACTGGAACCACATTGGTATTCAGGATGACACATTTCTAGATGACTTGAGAAATCTGCTGGATCTATTATCCCTAGATCCATCAATTGATCATATTATTCTGGCAGGAGATCTCAATATTAGGTGTATCAAAAATTCATCCTTACTTCTCAGTACTATAGCCGTTCGCTGTAATAACCTTATGAAAGAGTGTCAACTGTGCAGGCTTAATGGTTGTACTGCGTAGGATGTTCCTCCTGCCAACCCCTGGCACAGAGCCTCTCAAGCAGCCTTAATCAACTATATATACATCGACAAGATATTATTTACTCTCGTTGATGACTCCCAAATATTGCCACAAACTATCAGCGATCATGATATACTTTCACTGACTTGGCAATGGTCCAAAGACCGAAATAAGAACGTCCTTTGCACTTGACCTTACTATCTCACAGGCAGAAAATAGATTCAAATGGACTCTCCATCTATTAAATAACCTCAATATTGTCTTGCTTTCCCTTTGAAATCCTTATGTCTGTATATGAATATGATCAATGGCTGGTATGTGGCGGCCTTGCAGATTTTTAGGACCACTAGTCATCCTGGCAATAATAAATCCACCACATATCTCCACTCATATGATTGTGACATAGCAGTTAGGGAAACCAACTGTTGAGCAGATTAGTGTGCCCTACAATTCCTACCCATTCCACTCAAGGTCTCTAAATTAAAAAATCTTAGGTGCCAGTACAAGAACTGGGTTAAAGCTAGGAAGGCCTGTATATATTAGAGAGACTCTGAGCACATGCTCTGCGCCCTAGCATCTAAGAAGTCTGCCCTGATCTGGGGTCTATTAAATAATCCTTTCAAATGCTTTCAGACAGGGGTGCAAGTCAATTCAGTGCCAGAGGAGGTATGGTCTGCATATTATAAAACCCTTTATGCAGTGCCATTTCCAGATGATCGTAGTACCTATCATGGAATGGGCCTGTTAATATTCATATTGACATTGATGACATCATGGTCTATATTGGAAAAAGAAAATGAGCTCATCTAGGACCCCGTGCCCAGGTGGCCTTTCTAACTACATGCTAAAAAACCACCCACAAGCATGGGCCGAAATTAAAGTAGCAATATTTACGCAAACTATTCAGAGTAGACAAATTTCCCCATCCTGCAAACAATCAATTAGCATTCCAATATATAAGAAAGGCGATCAGAGTGCTCCTCAGAACTATATACCTATTGCATTACTGGATGCTCCTGCCAAATTATTTTCCAAACTTATACTTAGAGACTTTCTTGCCTGGCTAGTGACTACAGATCACCAAGATCCTAATCAAACTGGCTTTACATCAGGTGTAGGCACTACAGCGAATCTATACACGCTACATGCTATCAAGTAACAAGAGCATCAGAGGAAACAGCCATTTTACATGGCATTTATTGATTTCCAAGCAGACTTCGATATGATCTGTAGAGAGTTGCTGCTCGAAATACTGTGTAGTGCGACTTGTCCCCCATACTTAATCTACTGGATCAAGCAATGTCATCACAACACCACTATACAGATATGACTGTCCTTGGATGGAAACATGACATTCCCCATTGGCACTAACAGAGGCCTTAAACAGGGATGCCTGTTGGCCTCGGCCCTCTTTAACTTTTTCATTGTTGGCATGCAACACCGCTTTGCTGAAGTGATTTATGATCCTCCTAAATTGGGAGGGCATGGCGTCCCCTGGTTGTACTAGGCCAATGATATTGTGCTGTTGGCAAAAACTCCCAGGGGAGTCCAGGCTCTCCTAATTCAACTCTGTAAATATGCTGATGCCAACATGTTAACAATTAATCAATCCAAATGCCAAATTATCATTGACAGTGACAAAAGAATCCAACACAAAAATAAATCTGGTTGGATGCTTCAGAACAAGATGATACAAGTTGTTAATTATTTTAAATATCTTGGATTAATTGTCAGCAACCATATATCGGACCTATCTTATATACAAGATATACATCAGAAACTTAAATGGCGATATCCCAAACACGTATTCTGCAAGTCAAACATGAACATTTTCATTAAATCCAGCGATAACTTTCTATAAGCAGAAAGTGGTGCCAATTCTAGTATATGCCGCTGAAACTAGATCATGGTGCCCAGAGATGTTTTGGTCGCGCATGGAAGGACTATTTCAACCTGCCCACTTATACATCCATATGTGCCATTTTCGCCATGAGCTAGGCATTGCCTCCTTAAACACCATATACATGTGGAAACTGTTGTCAACCTATAGCAAGTATTTGCTGAGCACCAAATCAAAATGCTTGATGGATGTTATATCAACTTATGTGCTTAATACTAAGAATGTAAAAATGCAAATTTGGCAACGCAAGGTACAAGAGTGTATGAAACACACAGACATTTCTGAAATATTGCCACTCACTAATCCCAATGGAGCTAAAACCAAATTGCTATTGGCCGATTGGATCAGTACGAGTGAGAAATTTATAAAACTCTCTCTATATAAAGATCATAACTTCTTACCTAAATGATTTAAACAACTGGAACCCTACTTAAATACATTTCCGAGTGCAACTCTTAGAAATCAATGTTTAAGGTTCTTTTTCAACCTGTGTCACACACTATAAGTGTCTTAGCAAAATGTTGATTAATTAACGCAGAACAGAACATATGTAGATTCTGTCTCAATCCAAAAAAACGCAAAACCATCAAGAATTTGGTTGTTGAATGTCCAACTGTAATCGATATGAGAAAGAAATATTTATTTTGTTTTTTTAAAGTTATTATAACATGACATCTGACATATTATGGGCACACATTTAACTGCCAATGCCTTATGATTAATATAGCAGTTATTCAGTTTTTGTCGTCTCTGAATTTGATTAAAACCTCTGTGTAAACATGAAGTTGTAATTCCAGCAAACCATCTGTGATCTTTTGGCAAAACATTCCAAAATTGTGCAACTGATGCATTTAATGAATTACCAATCACATTAACATAGTTCTATCGTACTACAAAACAACATGTTGAAAATTTATGATGTGTTGAATTGTGTTTGATGTCACTTAATCCTTAACAATTATCTTTTTCTTTTTTTTCTTATTGTAAATATTTCTAAATGGTTTTCAACATGTTAAATGTCCATATGTTTATGTTAGCTTTGGGAAATTATGTATAATTTGTAATATTCTGTAATAAATTTAATTTGTTTCTATTTGAAAAGTTGGTTTCTACTAGCTGAACCAAATGAATCCCCCAAATAATACACATTGAATGCAGTTAGCTGTGAGGGCAAGTATAGGTTTTGGACTTACTAATGCAGACTATCATTAGTTTTCTTTAATTAAGGAAATCCTACCTTAGAATAGTGCAAGTTAGGCACTACTCCATCCTGTCATTTTGAGCTAACAAATCTTTGTTAAATGAACTTGAACCTGATGTCTCTATCTGACTCTTCATGCCTTCACAACATTAGTGTAAGTAACCTTCTAAAGTAACTTTCTGCCATTATTGGTGGCCATGCTGTGCTTGATTCGGTTGAGGTGGACTCCTAACTACCTCAGCCCAAACCGGGTCCACCACCTGAGGAATGAGTACATGTGTTGTCCGTTAACCAAGGTTTTATTGTACAAAAGTCTGGGTAGCAGTTGGATAGTCCTGTGGAATCAAACCAACTCAAGTCTGCATCAATGGATACATTTTTATACATTTTTGGCAACAGTTAAACATTCCCAAATATTGTAGTACCGCCCACCCCTCAACCATGATTGGACAAAACCTTCACAAAGACGTTCCATCCTTTCCAAATTCATTCTTTATCATTCGTCACTGACAATCTTTACGATCATCTTCACCGTGTGTTTGAAGTCCGCCTTTACTGGGGATTAGTCTGTGGTATGTTGTGACATCATGGTACAATGACCATTCACATACAACATAATTCATTACTGAGCAACGACTGGCCAAGAGCCTTTAACCTTAAGTGTATTTGCGCATGGTCTGCTTGAATGTTTTAACAATATGAGGCAGGCCTGCATAAGCTACAGATTGCAATTTCATCCGCCCCAAATTCTTGACTCCTCTTAAAACTTACTAATTTATGCAACCACTACTCCAGCCCATACAGCCTCTAGTTTCACAATGAGAAAACAATTAACCACTGGCCACCCTAGCCCTCAGCCCAATTTTTATTGCCAGCCTAAGCAGATGATCAACCCCCTCTATGCGAGTTCAATGCAATGAGCGAGATTACATCTGTTCCTTGCGGAACTGTGAAATTATAAACCTATCCCTGTTTGCAAACTGACCTTTTATTGGATGTCTCATTCTTTCTTCCATCAACCACACAGGCCCAAAAAAAACGGAATGTCCCTGCTACCTGAAATTCATCATGCAGATGCTAACTGCAGAGTTTCTGTGATCAAAACTCCTTTTTTATAGTTCCCCATTTGTATGTTTTATATATTGAATTCCTTCTTTACCACGGAATTCAGTTTTTTTACTGAATTTGATAGGTTTTTACTAGCGCAACTTAACCATAACGTCCCTTTTAACAACGTTTTTTCATTGAATTTCATAGGTTTTTATTAGTGTATTTATTATAGTAGTGCAATTTAACAATAATAACTTTGACTTTATGTACATGTAATATGGAACATACTGAACCCTTTCACCACCATCTCCCCAAGGGCCTGAAGAGGGGAACAGGAGTGAGGATACAGAGGAGGAAGAAGAGGATGACAAGAATGAGGTAGAGGAAATCCATACTACCCGCCCTCGGCGTGATTCTTGGGTGTGGCGGTTGTTTACCGTTCATGGGAATGTTCCTAAGGCTCGTGCGAACCGTGTTACCTGCAATGAGTGCAAAATGGTACTCAGTCATAGGAGGCATGGTGCGTACAGCTTTGGGACCACGACCATGAAGCGACGCCTGAACTCATTCCACACTGGGGCCATTCGCCAGGTTGTACCTTGCGAAGAGCGTAGTAGGTTGATTGCCTCTACTTCATCCTCCGTTTCTGATCCTGTCACCACAAGGAACACCTCTGTGGGACAGCGTCTTCCTCAAGCTGCCTCACAGGCCATACAGAATTCTGATGACCCTTACCTTTTGAGGGTCACAAGTGTATGTATGTACTGTGACACAGTACTCTGCAGGGCGGAGCGACTTCGGAGTGCTTTTCAGACTATCGTCTCAGAGCACAAGAAGACCTGCTCACTACCCAAATAAAACCCACTCTACATCTTCCTCTCTCAGCTCACCCTTTCTTATCCCTGTGGTTGGTGTCCCCTCTTTAACCTCCTTTCCCCTCCTCTCCTAGTGTGTCGTGTATAAAAAAACAAAAAAAATAAAAAATAACAAAAATCAAAAAAAAAAATTAGTCTCTATTCAGAGCCGCCTTTCAAAGTTAAAAAATAGAAGTGAAGATAAATAAAGCAGGGCCCCTTGTATATCTTAAAAGTCTGCGGACAGTTTGCGAACATTAAAAAAATTGGGGTGCTACCCTATTGTAACCATTGCATTTTTCTCTGGGAGCAAGTGGTGGCTCTGAAAAGAGCCTTTGGGAGGACTTTGTATGTCAAAAATTATAAATACTTAACACCTACTTCAAAATGGATGCTGTATTTCTAAAAAAGGTCGCAATGCATTTTGTACATTTCTCAGAAAAATCTGATTGCCAGCATAAGTAAGATGGACTCCATCTCTGCGAAAAATGTATGTACTACGAAACATAATATTTTCATTGTGCAAAGAGGACATGCCAAAATCTCTTAGGAAGGCACAAACAGCCTTATTGACATTACGCCTTGCTTTCTCCATTTGTGGACCACATGAGAAAGAACGAATCCACATTTGTCTCTGTGCAATCCGTGAAAAAATTACTTTGGAGTTTGGAAACATGTCCATGATCTTCTGAAGTCCTTCTTTCACTGCAAATTGCATAGAAATTTCAGACACATGTCCTAAACTGTTCCCTCCACCATGAATTACAATTATGTCTGGATGTTCCTCTATCTTCAAAGTTGCACACAGAAGTAGCAAGTCCAACCACTTAATTCCATGCACTCCATGCCAGTGCACTTCCACATGTCGGAATCCAAGATCTATAGATACTCCATAGCTTTCTGCATGCACCTTCAACCAATGTATCCACGAGTCTCCCAAAATCCACACAATCTGTTTTTTGAAACACTCAGCCATAGCTATCTGTTCTTCTCTCAGCAAAAATAATATCTGAGAAAACCTCTCCTAGCTCAACACACTCACTAAACTTTACTGACCAATCCCTTGCTACATTCAATCTCATTTGCATGCCTCCCCAACCCAAATTCCCCAGATGTAATACGCGGTGTCCTAGAACTACTGCCATGTCCGCGAACATATCGTAACATTGACAGCCCTTCTACCATTTCCACTTCACTCGCTGTACCATTCCCCTCATTGGATGTAGCTAAGAAATCACATGACCATCCACCAATCAAATCCGAGACCTCTACATGTAACTGCATCATCATAGATCAGCACTGCAAATGTATGGTGAATCTCTCGGAGTACAAGTCTCATACCATTGGCAAGCACGATCTACGAGAAATACTATACAAGTCTCCAAGATTTCTACTTGCAGCTTCGTCCATATCCATATGCATATTTGCAGGTATGCATATTTTCTATACAGTACATGAACACATTTTCTAACCGACATTTACCTTGTATAATCTGTAAAATGAATCTATGATCGTTTTTTCATTGTCCTAAAATGAACTGTGACTTACAAACCTTTATACCATTTAATTTCTTCACACACACACACACACACACGCAAATAATGTTAAACCAACATTTTTGAAATAAAATATACAGACTACATATAATCAAACAAAATTATATGCACACTCTATGATCAAATCTCAAACAATAATATTTGTACAAACACATAATTGGTTTTAATTTTTTCAATTTACATAATTACTTACATTTATATAATACAAGCAGGCTATGACATTGACTCACTATTACGTGGAAAAGCTTAGTTACAGGAATAGTGGTATACAGTGCTACATTATGAATTTCACAAGCCATAGTAAAGATATTTTCTTTCCTACAGTTATCATAAGATAGTTTTAATGGTTTTGAGGAAGGCGATGAGCATGTCAATTTAAAAAATCTATGTATAAATTAAAAAAGTGCTATATACAAACCAAATTACTAATTTCTTTCTTTTACAATTGCAGTGAAGACCATTCTCCAGAAAAGAAGCAGCCAAATATGAAGCACAAAGAACAACTAAGAAACAAACTGCTCATTTTAGAAAAAAAGTAAGTAAAACGTTACCATAATATTTGAATTATTACTCAAACACACTGTAAGGTTAATTCATGCTATTTCTGTGCCTAAAAATAGAGATTCTGCACCATTCTGACCAAAAATCCCCCCGTCTTAAACAGTGATTTACTGGCAGAATGGCCCACAACTTCCTATTTTTTGACACACAAATTACCCAGCTCAGCTGCTAGAATTTAGATGTTGTAGAACAAACAACTGTTTTAATTGTATAGCTTTAGATATACTATTTATACTTCTCCAAACCACTGGCTTACTTTTTTCTGTCATCTGAACCCCAGTTTAGTAACACATTAATTCAAGAATACCCATCCCTAGTAGTTGTACTTCCCGAAGCACAATCACACACCATTACATACATCTTTATCATCTTACTCCAACACTCATGCACACAGCACACATGCATTCCAGAACACCCAAACCCATACCTTCTGTATTTTTTTCAACAGACCTTAAAGAATGCCTACCAAAAAGCAACTCCGTAGAAATGAACGCAGAAATGAGCAAATGAAAAGAAAACTCTCCAACATAAACATCCATCTATAGCAGAATTTGTAAAAAAGTTGAAACACAACAGCTAATACAGTCATGTAGTGAAACAGAAGAAGTTTCTAGTACAAAAACGTTGCCTCCTCTATCAAAAAGTAAAACAAACCAAAAAACAATTAACAGAAAATCAGCTATCACTACAAATAAAACTTCTTCTATAAATCTTGATGTAGTACAAAGTAAGCATACCAAGAAAAGTATTTTAGCCAAAATATTCTGTCACAGAGTCCTTCAAAATCTTATGAAAACAGGAGAGAAACCAGGTTCAACACTTCAAACCTATCGTAGAAAAGTAATCTTAGAAGTGTTGATAGACAGTGCAATTCTGTTCCGAAAGAAAGTTATTTATTTTAGTGTTAAACAGAATAAAACCACTAACAAAACTAATAACTAAATTACAAAAAAGACTTCTCAATAAACAAAATGTCAACAGAAATAACTTCTTAAATATCTGTGGAGGTGAATGGAGTCACACTACAAGCACAGAACCATACTTTGATGAAGAAGCGTACAAACAAAAGCAAACAAATACAATTGCCATATATAGCAGTGGTCGAGGTTATGAACAAGTTAATAATACCATAATGGAACAAGAAGTCCTTACAAAAATATGCCCTGAAAACGTAGATTTACCCCTCCATTCAGCTGAATCAGAACATCTAGTGTACAAATGGCCATGCACGTCAATGTGTAACATTCCCAAAAAAATGTTCAAGTCTTTACGCCAATACCTCAATGAATATGTGAAAAGCAAAGACAAAATGAAAATTAAACTACTGCAAAATATGGATGCTTGTCCAGTACGCAAGTACACAGGACTACAAGGACATTCATTGGCCTGCATTACAGGACCTACTTGCAAAACAACCTTCCATGATATCAAAAGGATATCAACACATCATGCAAGTATAAGAAATCTAGTTTATAAACTGTACTATGCTAAAAGTCCTGCTTTAGCACTAGCCAATTTAAATAACGTTCTTCTACATGGTACAGCAAAAGACCTACTAAAAGAAATCAACTATATCCAGACAAAATATTTTGGAAGTGAAACCCACTTACAAGATGAATTAGCTGTAAACCAACTTCGTAACAATTCTGCACATGGCAACCTTTCACTACACACATACAAAAAAGGAATACTAAAATTTGAAAGTACTTCAGCTGAAGTACCAAACCACATGTGTGTATGTTGCCGCAGAACTTTTTATAAAAGTAACACAAAAACTGTAGACCTATCATACAAAATAGAAGACAATGAAGAATCTAAATGGTTTGAATTAGCTGTCTACCTTATAGCAGAAAACAAATACGAAATAACTGACCCCATAATACTTTGCAGTTATTGCACTACAAAACTAGACAACAACCAAACTCCTTCACGTGCTATCACAAATAACTTTGAATTATATCCACTACCAAAAACCCTTCAACAACTTAATTTATATGAGAGCATCATAATTCAAACAGTACACCCATTTCAAGCAATAATACGCCTTCAACCAAAAACTGCAAAATTACCTCCCTCTTGGTAAATGGAGTACCTACAAAAGACAAAATAAATTGGCAACAACTGGTAGATTTACATAAAGTTAGAAAAGCCCTGCAATATCTTAAAGAGAATAATGAATATTACAAAGAAATTGATATTGAAGAAAACTTGAAAGATACAACTGAAATAATTCAAGAGACACAAGAAGCTGGTCAATTTAAGCTCCTAGATCCTGCTACAATATCAAACAATTTAGACCATTATACAATTGATCCATTGCACTCTAATGACACCATAGAAGATGCACTGGAAACGTACCAAATGTGTCAAACCAAAGGATCACAAATCAGCATATGGGAAAAAGTATAGAAGCATGTGCTTTTCCTCTACTCTTTCCGACTGGCAAAGGAGGAAGTTACGATGATAGACCTATTAAAATATCAGCATCAGAATATTGCTCATTACGAATGTATTCTGAAGATCCGAGATTTTGACAAAATGTGGAATACATATTCCACCTACTCTTTGAAAGTGAACTAGCAACTTTCTGTTACGGAGTTGCACACATATTAAAATCAGGATCACACTTACAAAATATGACAGCTACACAATTATTACAAAAAGTTCAACAAAAAGATGAGGTTTTACAAGCAAATCTTACAAATCTATTAGCAAATATGCGTGGTACTAAGGACGTCATGGAGATGTACGTTGTATGATCAGAAACCTTGGCCCACCCACTTGGTTTGTTACATTAAGTTGTGCAGAATATGCATGGGAAGATTTACATGCTTTCCTACGCATATCAAACGAAAACAAACAAACATAGATATACTAACACCTGGAGAACTCTGTTCTCAGGATCCTGTTAATGTTTCAAGATATTTTCACCATCGCTTCATTGCTATTTATTTAAAACTGTTCCTCCCCTTGGAGAAGTGCAACACTTCTTTTGGAGAAAAGAATACCAAGCCAGAGGCACATGCTTTTATGGATTAAAGATGCTCCTAAATATGGTCAAGAAAGTGATGCAACTGTTTTACAGTTTATTGAAAAATATGTCACTTGTGAAATTCCATCAGAATCCACAACTAGTGATCTTCATGCAAAAACTTTACAATTCCAAAGACACAAATGTATATTGTCGTCACAAATACAAAAACAAAGGGAAATACTACACCAAATGCCGATTTGGTTTCCCTAGACCAGTTACAAATACAGGTCAAGTGAACAACCTCATGTCTTCAGTTAGACATAGTGTTAAAGGTAAGTCACCTAAAAATACATATTGCATAAAAAGAAAAGAAGAAGAAAAATATATCAATGATTACAATGCAATCATTGCCCACTTATGGAATGCAAACATAGATGTGCAGTACATTGCAGCCAATTCTACTGCAGTTGCATGATATGTCACAGCATACTTAACCAAATCAGAAAAGACAGAGCTCCAAGACCTCTGGAATGACCTGTCATCAGATAAAACAGTGTCTCAGAAATTATACAGCTTGGGCATAAAAATGCTGTCCCATTGAGAATGTGGATCCTATGAAACAGCTGATCGATTAACTGGTACTGCATTGTATGGTAAATCTGCAAATATAGTATGGCTGAGTCTTGGTCCAGCTAAATCTAGAAAAAGAGTTCTAAAATCATATGAAGATATATAAACAATAGCCAAACATGATCCCAACAGCCAAGACATTTTAAAAAACAATTTATTGGACACATACTACCCAAACAAGAGTAGCACTTTGGAAACCATGTGTCTATACCACATAGCCCAAAACTACACATACAAAAATAATATAAAACCTGATGAACAAAACCGTAAATACAAAGTGACAAACTGTGAAGGCAGCAAAGACCGATTTTACCGGCATTGTAAATTTTTCAAAACATTGCAGGCAGCTAGTTTATGACAATTATTCCAGCTCATGGAACAACTTACAGCTTTATTTTGAACTACTCCTTCAACTCATGGAAATGCATGTATGCTATCTCTAACTATACAGACTGTGATCCACTATGCGCCTTGTCACGATAAAGAAACAATGCTGCATGCATGGGAACCCCCCTAATCATGCTATTGCTACAATAGGTCTGAAAATGTGCTGCTCCCCTTACCGGATACAACCGTGGAGTCTAGCATACAATGCCTTCCTCCGTGAAGGCAATCAACATCGGCAACTTGCTCATTATGTTTCTTCCCAAAATATTTGCTGAGGTGTCCATACAATACAACAAAGAAGTTGATACATTTTGACCGACAGGACCCATAGAATCCCTGTGTGTCTATCTTTTTGCCTGACAAGGGGAACAAACCGTCCTTGATGAAAGTTCTTGAAGCCCTGTGTAAACTATAAATGAGAACATGTGGTCACCTACCTACACACCTATCCGGGGTTCCTCTTCTAGATCAGGGGTAATGGACAGGGCTGGACTTTTCAAAGACCCCTGTAGGCTGTCCTACACCTCTTACATATTAGCACATATGAGAGAAAAAGTATTTCCCCTGAAAACACTGTTCCTTGCGGTAAAGGATGTTGTCCCATGGCTGCACTGATGATTGTGCTGCCATGGTCAGTGGGATCCCGAAGTTCTGTGCAGTCCCACTCGCTGGGTTCTGTTCAACCCGTGCCTGCTCTGATTGTGCAGAGCCTGGGGAAAAAAGCAGGGTCAGGGCCTGCCTCTGTTGAACTCATTGTTAAAGTACTGTGGCCATTCACAACAATCCCGTGACACATGGCCCAACCTTCCACGCTACCAACACTATATTACATAGCACCCTCTATAACTGTTTCCCATCATCCCATTACTGAAAGGACCCATTCCTCAAAACCCTCAAAATGACCCACTTCTCCACACAAATCCTCCCTGCCCCTCAGAAAACCTCTCATCAGCCTTCGACCACGGGTATACCTGTCCATCCACCCCTGTGTCATACCAAGTTTACTGTATCCCTGTTGTCCTGATTGCCCCTACTGTCCCTCCGTAGAGTTAATAATTACTGCCACGTCTAGACAGATCTTTGCCAATTTCTTTTAAACAAGCATAGTCTCTGATTTTTGTGCCTGCTCTGCACTCTTCCTCTCTTTTTCTCATGTTCTTTTGCAAAAATGCACAATGTGTGCCTGAATCTCCAGGCATCCACCCCTACCACTTTATATAAATTGTGCTGGACTTCTTTGGGAAGTCCCTTCTTCAGCATGTGGTAAAGAATTGCTGCTGTTCTTGTCCCATACATGGGCAGTACGATAGTTTCACTCAAATTAAGAGTAATGGAACATTTGATAGCCATCAAAAATAAAGACCCAAAATATCCGATTGCCAACCATTCCTACATGAAACATTCTATTGACAGTTTAGACCAGATACAATTCTTTGGAATAGAGAAAGTAAACTTACCACCCAGAGGTGGAAACAAACAAGGAATTGTGTTAACGGTATGGACACATGTACTTCAGGCTTAAATCAGGACAATGAAATGTGTTATTCCCTGTAATAACATCTGGAAAAATAACACTATACTGCACTTTTAAATAGAAGAGACAATATTAAGCTCTGGAAATTCCAATATATATCGCTTAAGATAGAGATGCTACAATTGAATATTGTTTTCTATATACCCTTTGCAGCTATAGTATGATCTCTCTAATTACCAAATACCTCAAATATGTAGAAACAAAGACCTTGGTTTTTCATATACTTTAATTAAATTACAAAGTCAGAGCATAACCTTCATTCCATTTCAAGATGGCCGCAATGTGGTCCTATGCGATAACGCAATTGTGTACAAATATGCGATGATGTCATTTGAATCGCCGCTCTATAACGCAGATCAGTGTTTCAAGATCCACGGAACAACTGAATCCCACTAAGAGCCAAAACAAGGTAAGTAATGATCCTTCCGAATAACATATTAAATTCCAACCTTGCTGTTAGTTGTAGTGCTTCCCCTATTTTAAAGACAACCAAAATTAAAATACTTCTGTACTATTTCCAGGCATACCCTTAAAACATAGAAAATATTGACAGTCAGCCTTCATGGTAATACCAACCAAACCAAATAGACCTATTGCAAGTAAGGACAAAGCAACAACATATGCACACAAATCTACTAAGGCTGAGTTATCTTTCAATTTGGAGAAATATTTGATGATTTATGTTATAGAGACAAACTAAGTGCTCCTTCGAGTTTCAGTATTTAAACCTTGCAATATTTACTTTTCACTCTGTCTTTTTTAAATTTCCCTTTAAATGGCAATAATCTGACAAGGTTAGAAAACCTCCTGACGATCCTCTGGAACCACAATGGAGAAACATTTGTAGAGGTCGCAAATAGATGTGGATACTATTTATGTGATTAAGACACCCACATTTGGAACACATCACTTTACGATTAAGACACACCAATGTGGCCAAATGACTCAAATCACCCTTATGATTGCAAGTGTTATTTTCAATAAATTACAAGCTGTCACATATTGGTTGACCCTTTCAAGCAACATATCCTTGTATTTTTATTGGGCATCCACAATATTGGGACATTTCTTTGCTGACAGCTGCAAAACGAAAAATATATTAAGCTTGGATTCGCAAAACTTGGTTTAATATTGTCTGCAATTTCCTTTACACATTCCCCTATCATAGGTTCCCTCAATAGGCCAAGAACTGATAATGTTTCCCTTACTTTTTCCCGCAACCACTCCCTGTAGTATTTTAGAATTGTTGCCTTATAGCTGAAATTATAAAAAAAATGATTTCTCAGAAACTAATGTTGAGCATAACCTGTGGCACAAAAAGAAATTCACCAAACAAACCCCCTTTTTACCCCTACCCTGTTTCTTAGTTGTTCACCTCAATTGCTCACTGTACTCGTTTATATTGCAATGACCTCAATTAGCTACTTACTTCAATTCTACTTCTCAGATTTACACAAAAGACAGTATCTTATCCACAAAAAACACTTGCCGGATAATATTTCAGAGATATCCCCACCACTCGAGCGTACCACTGCTCTCACTCTCTTTTTCACTAGTACCACCTTCTCTACTACAAAACTGTATTTTCCAGTCTACAGGAAGTTCCCCCTTCACTACTTCGACAAACCAAGGAAATCAAGGTGAGTGACTCCGTCTGCATAGCAAATACAACAATATGTCAAGGCCTTTTTTCAGAAAGGTATTTATCTTTGGACTTACCCTAAACTATCACCCCACCTTCAGGTGAGGTCACCAGCCAACCAATCAAGCAAAGTAAAGGATATCAGGACAAGCCTCATACTGGGTATGCGGGGTAAGATACCCCCTCACGCCTCTAAAATAACCAACTAGGTACAAAATGTATGCTAGGGACTTACAACACAAAACAGTTCAACCACTCTATCAAAAACATCCACTTTTCCAATCCCCACAATCTCAACTAATTTCATACCCACACTCCAAGTCTACCCATACCAAACAAAAACTCAAATCAAAGCAACAACCCTTTTTTATCCCTATTTCCCCTCTTGCTTTACACCTCAAACTTTCACTCACATGAACCAGAGGCACTCTGGTTTGGTGCTCCATCAAGTCGTCCTGCACAGCTAGGCTATGGCACCACATCTCTGGGCGAAGACGGGCCTTTAACCAATATGGGATTCACAGACCTCTTTTTCACTGTGCATGGAAGACTGGTCCCCGCCTTGAGGTGCCGCAGATGAGCAATACAGACAGAAGACCACCAACGTCTCGAAAGCCTGTGGGCCTTTTCGTGGCCAAGAAATTTGTAGGGGTGGACCCCTAATTACCTCATCCCAAACCTGTTCCATCACCTGAGGAACAAGTACACATTTTGTACATAAAACAAGGCTTATTGTACAAAAGTCAGAGGAGCAGTTGGATAGTTCCATGGAACAAAACCAGACTAAAGTCTCAACCAACTACATTAATGGATACATTGTTATACATTTTTGGCAACAGGTAAACACTCCAAATATTTTATTAACACCCACTCCTCAAACATGATTGGACAAAACATTTACAAAGAAATTCCATCTTTTCCAAATTCATTCTTTCTCATTGGTCATGGACAATCTTTACATCCATCTTCAGCTTGTGTTCGAAGTCTGCCTTTACTGGTGATTGGTCCTTGCTAGGTCTTGACATCATAGTTTAATGAAACATTTGCATACAACATAACTCATCACTGAGTAACGAATGCCCTTGAACCCTTAACCTTAAGTGTGTTTGCTTATGTTCTGCTTGAATATTTTAGCAACACAAGGAAGGCCTGCATAAACAGGTTTTTCTTTGAACCATAGATCATGATCTCCTCCACCTAGATTACTGCCTCCTCTTAAGAGATAATAATTTATGCAACCACTACTCCAACCCATACAGCCTCTAGTTTCACCCTGTGAAAATAATTAATCGCTGGACACCCTGGCTTTGGGCCCCATTAATATTGCCAGCGTAGGAAAATAATCAACCCCTCTATGCGACTACAATTCAATGAGCGAGATTACATCTGTTCCTTGGGTAACTGGTAAATCATAAACCTTCATCCTGTTAGCAAATTGACCTTTAACTAGATAACTCATTCTTTCATACGTCAAACCCACCCCCCAGGCCCAGAAAAACAGAATGTCCCTGCTACCTTAAATTCATCATGCAGCTGCAAACTGTAGAGTTCGAATAAACTCAGAAAACCCCACTGCACGCAGATTTATATAAAGTCCCTATTAAACTTCTTCCATATGTTTCTCTCTGTGATCAAAACTCCTTTCATATGTTTCCCTCTGCATATGTTTTATAAATGTTATTTCTTCTTGACTGCAGAATTGCAGGACAGGCCCCGTGCCAAATTTGCATTGAAACCCTCTCTGTCTCTCAGTTTCCACGTATTTCAAAGCACCCTGTGTAAATCATGTTCATATTACATTAGCGGTTTTAACATTGTATCTTTCTACGCACGTGCATCTCAAATATGTATCAGTTCTAAACAAATGGTAACACGAAAAAGTATCATATCCCATCCATAATTAATTACACTAGGTACATATGACAGTCCAACATCGCACACAGTTTGCAGCCGTCCCTATCATCAAAACGGCGCATGCAACATCAACCCCTCATACTCCTTGGGGCCATACCTGACCTCCCCATCAGCTTTGTAAGCAAATTGGGGGTTAATGGACCTTTGTGGGGCAGTAGAAGAGGCAGTTGCAATATCTGTGTTGTTGACTGGTGCATGTTGGAAGTAATCAGTTCCTGTGTGCAAATCTGATATCTATAGTTTTGGCAGAGAAACATGGGAGCATGTTAACCATAGAGAAGAGGCCACTATCTGATAGACTACTCTGCTTTGGGACTGGTTAGCTGCTCATGTGGGAGAGATTCATAGGGCTAAAAAAGAGAGCTAAGTCATGGTTTGGTTAGTGTTAATGTGCTGGTGGCTAGGCCTTTGCCAGCAATCTTTGAGGTGTTATGTACAGAGGTTGGAGATCTTATAGGTGAGTCGGTTTGTCAGAGGATTGGAGGAATAGGCTTTACAAGTCAAAACAATCTGCAACCCTGGCCTCTTGCAGACAGGTCCCATTGTTGCAGCCGCTCACTTTACCACTGTTTAGCCATCTCTCACTTTCCCTTTCTCAAATCAATACATAAGGCCTCATTACGAGGTTGCTGGTCCGGTAACAACGGTACCGGTAGATGTCATGGGTGCATCCAGGTAAATTGGTATTTAAGTGCATTATGTGGCCATTTGCATCTCAGATGTCCTGAACATTGGCGCAATGCCATTTATTCGTATTTTGTTATGTGTGCACTGTCTCTACAGGGGGTTGCAGCCTAACATATGTGCAGTCAATGGTTATGTGGACCTGAGGGAACTATGCGAGATCATAGAACTCCTGGGTCACTCTTTGCCTTGCCTGCTAGGAATCTCTATGTGGCTATGGAGTCATGGAATCCTGCAACACAAGACCTGATGCAGGCACCAGGATTGTGTGGGCTGGGAGAAGCCCCTTACAGTTGCTGTTGTTCCCTTGAATGGCCCAGAGGCCAAATACTGAAGGATAGAGAAGGGTTTTGCATGCAGTGGTACTGCATGGGAGCACACAGTGCGTGCTGCCAGGTCATCCTCCAACATCGTTATCATGTACACAATGAAATATGGGGGAACTCAGAATCTAGCATAGACCTCCTTTTTTTGCATACCAAAAATGGTGGTGTGGATTTGGAATGCCCTGGGTATCCTCCTCCTACTTGTGTTTGGCCATTCTTGCTTGGTTTCACTTTGCTTGGGTGTTACTTTGATTCTTTTCTGCTCATGTTGGCAGTAGTAAGTTTCAGGGCCTTTGGTGTTTGTGTAACGGCACCATTTTTTTGTGTATTAGGTTTCTTTTGCGCTTTGATGGGACAGTTTGGGAGTGACATGTGTGTTGGCAGGGGCCAATGTATATTCTGTGACTAGCATTCTGGCTTTTTGCACCGCTCAAAGTGCAGTTTTTTGGTGAGAGGTCATGTTGCTCAGAGCAAAATATTATGTAAATCAAATTCTTGTTCTTTGGCTCCAGTGAGAACAGGCTGCATACTATTGCCCCTTCTCTCACCTGTGATCCAGTTGGCTTGCTCAATGGTCAATGCCTGCCTGGGAGAGCTGTATGCATCTCCCACACTTAGCCCTAGGCAGTAGCTAGTTCTCGAGTAATACAGGTAATAGAAGCTCTATTTTGTTCTCTCTCTATCACTGTTTTTGTCAGGTCATGCACGATGGACTGATGGGTGGTGTTGGGAGTTTGTGGTGACCCCCATTTGCGATGGCCGTAAGCCCCCAAGCACTAACATACTGACACGGACACGTCTGCTCTGCTTGGGCTTCCTGGTCGCACTATAAAGGTCAAACCCCCACACACCCCTTTATTCACAGCCACCCTGGATCCCCATACATAACATTATAGGCCTTCAGGTCGCTCATGAAACATGTCCCAACACATAATCGCTGAGGTAAGTGGGTTTCTCCCTCGCCCAGGTCTCTGGGGGTACCTCCATCTTACCTCCGGCACGGGTAGTCCATCTGGTGGCTCTCCCCGGGCAGGGTACGCGGGCATGGAGAGTTGGCCTGCCCCATCGTCAGGCACTTCCATATGATCCAGTTCGAGGGGAGGCTCAATTCTGGGGTCCCCTAGCTTCTTAAAGAAGCTCACATTCCGGGTGACAGCTGACCACCATGGACCCCTTGATGGCCACCACATCAAGTGGCTCAGGTTCGTAGGGGAGAGAGAGCTTTCCATGGGGGTGTCTGTTCCTAATAAGCACTTCATCTCCCAGCTCCAGTCGCTGCGGATAGAGTCCTCTCCTGGCATTCTCCTGTTCGATCCGCAGCCGGCAATCCATCACCACCTGCTCATTATCAATGACCCCGGGCTCCTTCTCCCCCACCTCTGGCAGCTGCCCTCGTGGGCACCGTTTGAACAGGGCTTCAGCCGGCACCACTCCTGTGGACGCATGGGGGGTAGTGCGATACACACGCAAGAACTGGTAAAAGGCCTGCTGCAAGCACTGGCCCTGGGCTATCCTGAAGGTCTTGTTTAGTGTCCTCATCAATCTCTCGGCCTCTCCATTCCACAGCGGCCAGAGTGGGGTGATCTTCCTGTGTTGTACTCCATACCCATCCATCAGTTCCGAGAACCGTTCGCTTTGGAAGGGCACCCTGTTGTCAGAGCACAGGGTGTGGGGGTATCCGTGGGAAGCAAACACCTTCTTGACGGCCACCACCACATGCTCAAAGGCAACCGAGTCCACAAACTCCACCTCTGGATATTGAGAGTGCTCATCCACGATGACTAGGAAGTGAGTGCCCAGCATGGTGGACCCAAAGTCTGCATATACTACTTGCCAGGGCCTCGTGCCCTGGGCCATGGCCTCAATCGCCGGCTCTCTCTGCAGAGGGGACGCTGCCTGACACCAGACACAGGCAGCCACAAAGTCGTCGACCTTTCAGTCCAACTCCTGGAACCACACCTTGAGGCGCAGCCGGGCCTTGGACTTTGCGGCACCTTAGTGCCCATGGTGGGCCAGAGTGATCACTTCCTTGATCTTAGACTGGGGCACGACTATTCGGTCGCCTCTCAGCAGAAGACCGGAAGCGGAGAATGACAACTACTCCCACACCTTCCACAGTTATTCCAGCCCTATCTTGGCATCTTGTGTGCGCCCGGCCAGGGACTCCAGCACTGTCTTCCATGACCCCTGTTGCATGGCTTGTTTCAAGATTTGGAAGCACTCGTCACCCGCTGCCGCCGCCTCTAGATCTTCGAGTGCCATGGCATTGGGGGTAGCCGCCTCCACCACCATGCAAACGTGATTGTCTGCCTCCTCGGCACATGTGTCCTGTTCCTCCCCCCGGTAACGCCTGGATGCCTGGACTGATAGTCTGCTGCATTGTTCACCCCTGGCCGATACACGAGTGTCACCCTGTATTCCAGGAGGGCAAGCATCCATCGCTCTATCGTCGCCAGTGGTTTGGATGAGGACCCCGCCAGAATGGGAAGGAGGGGCTTGCGGTCCATTACGAAAGTCACCGGGCGGCTCAGGACATAGAGTCTGAAATGCCGGCAGCCCCATAGCACAGCCAGGGCCTCACATTCGATTTGTGAGTAGCGCTGTTTGGTGTTGGACAGCGCTTTGCTGGCGTAAGCCACGGGGCGGACACCGCCATCCAGATCCACTTGTGTTAACACGGCCCCCAGGCCAAACGGGCTGGCATCCACGATGATTTCTGAGGGCAGGGTGGGGTCGAAGAATGCCATGGTATCTTCAGCCGTGAGTGCACTCTTGATATCGTTGAAGGCCGCCTGCTCGAGGGGGCCCCACTGCCAGGTGGTTTCCTTCTTGGTAAGGGCCCTCAGGGGCTCAGACCTTGAGGCCAGGTTCTGAATAAAGCATCCACAGTAAGTAACCATGCCAAGGAAACTCCTCACATCAGACACCGACTCAGGCGGTTGGGCCTTCTTAATGTCCTGAACCTTTCTTGGATCTGGCTACACTCCTCCCTCCTTGAAGACGAAACCAAAGAATTCAGTGGATGGGTGCAGGAATTCACATTTCTACCTGTGGAGTGCGAGGACGAGCGATTGTAGCCTTTCAAAAGTCCTTGCCAGCTTGCGCAGGTGATCCACCTCAGTTCTGGCACACACTAGGATATCATCGCTAATGTTAAAGACACTCTCCAGGTCAGCGAGGGCACCTCGGATGATGTTCTGAAACACCTCCACTGCCGATGACACGCCAAAAATGAGTCTCTTGTAGCGGTAGAGTCCGCGGTGGGTAGTGAACGTGGTTATATATCTCGACTCCGGGTGTAGGACGACCTGATGGTAGCCAGCCCGGAGGACAAGTTTGGAGAAAAAACCGGGCACCCTGCACCTCCGCAATTATGTCGTCGATGGTCGGGGTAAGATGTCTCTCCCGCTTGATGGCATTGTTGGGTATCCTCACGTCGACACATATGTGGACGGAGTCATGCTGCTTAGGCTTTCTTACCACAGCGATTGGAGACACCCACGGAGTCGGACCCTCCATCTTCTCGATGATGTGTAAGTTCACGAGATTGTCCAACTCTTTATCCACCTGCTCCCAAAGATGAAACGGCACCCTCCGATGTTTCAGGGCTATGGGCTGCACTGATTCATCGATGTGAAGCCTCACCGGGTCACCAGTCATTTGTCTGATCCCGTGGAATAGAGTGGAATATTAGTCCAGGAGATCATTGATTTCTTCGAGATATACAGAGTAGGCAAAGCTGACAACGCCGAGGGCCTCCGCTGCAGTGCAAATCAGGAGAGTATTCGTACATACTGGTGTGATGTAGAAGCGGGCGGTGATTTGCGAGCCATCATGTTCCACTTTCGCTACAAAGGCACCGTCCAGTGGGATGGGTTCCGAGCCCCCAAAAGCAAAAATATGGGCCTTCGGGCTGATCAACCTGGGAGGTGTGTCCATAGCATCATAATGTCCAAGGGCCATCACATTGACCAAGGCACCCGTGTCTACGAGTACTGGGACCGGTGACTTGTTAACCTCCACCACACACCTCGGCTGGCGTCTGTTCTTTATTTTGAGGACCCCCACGCTCTACACGAAGAAGATGTTCTCTTCCTCTTCCTCTTCCTCCTCTTCCGCTGGGGCACCCTCCTCACCCTGGTCGACCTGGGCCACATTCGGGGGCCGATTTTGCCGAAGGAACCCAGACCACACCGGGCCTCTGGGCACCATCACAGGCAGGGCTGTTTTACACACCCGGGAATAGTGATCCGCAAGACCACATCTTCCGCAGGTTCTTCCAGCTGCAGGACACTCAGCGGGGTGTGGTAAGTCATACCCACACTTCTGGCACGACTCACTGGTTCTTCCGCCCCTGTCACAGAGGCCAGATCTGGGTCTTCTGACACCTCTGCCACCCCGCCACATGGCACATACCTCCTCAGTCTTCACCGGGTGTGAGCCAGCCTCCATCCTGGCTGCGTCCCAGCTCGAGAATGCGAGCAAGCGTAATACCTGGTTCTCTCAACACATGACATCTCAGTTTACCAGATGGGCATGCCTGAATGAGAATAGTCCGGATCATGTCATCGGCGTCACCCCATGCACATGCAATAGAAAGGCGTTTGAGGCGGCCATAAAAGGTGTCAAACATCTCCTTCTCCTTCTACCGAGCCGACAACATCATGAACCTCTCATAGTCGGCATTGGCGAGGGGCAGAAAATGAGCCTGGAGAGCAGTCTTTGCAGCCGCATAGGTGGCATCAGATGTGTGGAGTGACTCAAAAAATGTCTTGAACTGCAGGTCCAACTGCATACAGAATGGTGGCAAGTTTGCTGTCATCGTCTGTTTCCATTGTTGCTCTAAAGTACATATCTAGACGGTCCACCCACCTTTACCATCTGGCCCCAGGCTGGATGGTGGGCCTGAGACATCAAACTCCGGGATGGGCTGCAAGGCCGCCGGGGCCCGCATTTGGGCCATGGCTGGAGGGGGCTGTTGCACAACTGGTTGCACCCCTGGTGGAGCTTGAGGCTGCCCTGGAGGCAACTGCAGGGCTTGAGGATGCGCTTGAGGTTGAGGCTGCACTTGAGGTTGCTGCAGGTCTGCAGGCTGCCCACCGTCCTGTTCACCAGGCACATTCATGGGATAGAGCGCACAGGCACCCCAGCGTGGCTTTTGGGGGCTGCAATTCACTCCCACCACCACAGTTCAGTCCCCTCTTGGGAACCACTTGCCACCAGTCCTGTCACAAACAGGGAAACACAAGTCCAAACCTGGTGGTGATGATGATGATGATGAGTGCCAGAGCTCCACACCCACAGGTATGATGATGAAGAGGACGATGAAGATGGAAGGCCTCTGCAGCAGCAGCGCTGTAATCAGGCATGGATGTCCTAAAAATTGAGCCAGGGAGGTTTTGGGCTAAGCAGGCCTACTCATCTGACCCCTTCACCTCGCCTTCACTCGACGAAGGAGGCCCAGAAGAAAAAAAGAAATCTAAAATCTGGGCATGGATGTGCAGGTATAACTTCCTGCAATCAGTTTTTCCAAAAATTGGGCCTGGATGCCTCCCACAGACCGAACCGGAGCTCTGTGAGTGTTCACGGCCCGAAATCCAAGATGGCCGCCTGCCGTGTAGTTTCTGCACGGCCTACGGCGTGAAACAAAAATCTTCAAAGATCTCGGTTTCAGGAAGAAAAATTGAAGCAACTTTCACCGCCGGGCCCAGGCATTACACCGACCTCGTCGCCACTGTTGGGAGTCTGTGGTGACCCCCATTCATGATGCCTGTAAGCCCCCAAGCACTAACAGACTGACACGGACACGTCTGCTCTGCTCAGGCTTCCCGGTCGCACTGCCGTGGCCAGGAATGCCCCCTTTATTTATAATGCATGCGGTGGTGTGCAACGTCACGCCGCCGCGTGCGCGTCCCTTAAAGGGGCAGCACCACAGGTGATAGGTAGCCTTCCGGCTGCCCATTATGGACCAGCTGCCCATGATGAATGCAGTCTTGCCTCTACTTTGAGAATACAGGGATATTAAAAGACAAATACAGATACATGCTTTCCCGGTTTGTCCTTCCATCTGCCGCCATTACAATATACTGGCCACTTTAATTATAAAAAGTGCACCTTAATGACAGACTTTCCATGCTATATGAAATGTTTTATATTAGCAGAGGTTTTTGGGGATGCTTTTGAGAATGTGTCAGATAAGCTTGTAGACTTCTGACAATTCGAAGTTGACTAAAGCTAAGGTTGTTTCCTCCGTCATTTTCTAAGGATCTACCTCACACTTCCGCAGCCATGAAGTGGGCTACCACACACTGGGCCAGATTAACCAAGCGTTTGTGAATGGGATTGTGTCAATTGAAAAAAGGTTTTTGTAAATCAAGCCCACTACCCTAAAGCGCACACATGTATGAATTGGAGACAAACCTTGATGTTGCCTGAAGCGTACAAAGCTATATAAACACCCAACCAGAATCATTGGGTGAAAGTCCTCACTTCACGTAAAGCAACTAATTGTAATTGTACTCATTTAAAGCGTGTGTGCGTGTTTTACTTCTGGGTCATCATTTCGCTGCATCATTTTTTAAGAATTAGGCACATATGCCCTCAGGAACAGGCTGTTGCTGTATGCAATTCCCGTTAGAATCCCAAGGCAAAGGAAAAAGCTTTTAATGGACGGTAAAACAATGTCATGATCTCAATACCATGCTCTCAAGGAACACTAATGTTTATTTTAACATCGGTTTACCTTTTTGTTGCTATTAAATGAAACACGATGGTTCATAAATGTTCTATGAGCGTAAGCAATCTACAGAATGATAAACCTTTCAACATTACCAATTCCTAATACATGTATATCCATAAAATGTTTGGTTTGCGGACTTAGTTCATATTCTACATTGGCTGTATTTTAAAATGCGTTTCAGGATCAAATCGTCTGCCATTTTAATACACTGTGCGCCCTCGTGTTGAGTTGTAAACTACAAAACATTCGGGTGACGCAAGAACCTTTTTCAGTGTGCCTCAGGGGAGGGCTGATGTTTGCATGCCAAGGCCTTCTTAAGGGGATATTTTAGCCCCCTGAGTGCAGAGGGCCAATACCAAATAACAATGTCGGTCCCATAGCACAGTGAGTAGAGCGCTCGCTCTGACATCTGTGCAAAGCCTACTGACGCAGGTTCCGATTCCGGCAGGGACAAACTTAGCCTTTCATCCTTTCGAGGTCGATAAATGAGCACCACACACCATGGGTAATAATAATAAGCAGCAGGCCCAGCTCCAGGAATTTACATCTGGGTGGGCCAGGTTTGTGATCAGGGGGTCCCAATTTATATTGTGTCTGGGCGTATGAGTACGCTAAACAGAGTGCTGGCATTAATCCAGATTTCCCAGATCTTGATCCAGTAGAAAATGTCTTTCCAGATCCAGCCGAAAATACATTTGCACAGCTCTATAAAAACAGAACAGAGAAACTAGGAAAATAGTGTTGCAATATCCATCTACCTATCTTCCCTTGCCATCTGCTCCTCCCGTTTCTATTATATCCACTTCTCCTTCACCTTTCATACCCAATCACCTTCCACCAGGTCAGGTCCCCCTGACCACCATTCCCATTTACCTTCAATCCCACCTACCCAAAAATCCCACACCATGTCTTTCTTGGCCTGGCTGGGGAGAATCAAGGGTGGTGCTTCCTCCTCCTCTGCGAGGACTGAGCAGCGAGGCCCCAAGTCTTTGTCCCATCTCAGATGGTGTGCGTCCCAAAATGCCATCCTAAACACTGTGGCTACTCCCCGCAGGAGGTGCTTTTTGTCCCGCTTTCTGGTTGTAAAAGACAGCACTCCCCCTCTCCAGAATACTGAAGCAAGGAATACAACATCTTGTTTCTAACAAAATGACATTTCGAAGCAAAGCATTTATTTTGTTGTTGCAATTTTAAAGAACACTTTCATTGAGTTGAGTGCACGAGGGAGTGGTAGCATGCAGTAGAGAGAGCTAGGTTTGGGGGGAGTGGGATCAGTAGGCAGATAGTGCAGGTTGAGGTGTTTCCAGCTTCCTGGTATCATGTTAGTCTGGTCACTTCTTGCTGCAGGTTCTCCGCAAGATTCTGTCTTTTCTCCCATCTTCACTTTGTCCGCCAGTGGTGGCCACTCTTGTTTCTAGCAGAATCGATTACTGCAATGCTCTTTATTTGGCCCAGCCAGTTGGTCTTATCCACTGCCTACAACTGCTCCAGAATTTAGCAGCTTGGTTGCTACTGCAACCCTGTATGGCTCTCACATCAGCCCAGTATTACACTGTTTGCACTGGCTTCCAGTGCAACAGCGAATTGCCTTTAAATCGTTATGTATTGTTCATCGGGCCATATATCAAGTTGGCCTAGAATTTCCCAGGGACAAGTTCCAGCCCTATATTCCCCATCTGACTCTCTGCTCGGGTAGCTTTGGTCGTGGTTCCAGGTTCCGCCTTCAGAGAGTTGGTGGTCGGGCCTTTTCTGTTGCAGCGGGCAAGCTTTGGACCAGCCTCCCCTTTAAAATTAAGTCTGTTGAGAACCATCTTAACTTCCCTCGGTTACTCAAAACTCCTCTCTTCTGCTGACTTCTCTTTTCTTTTCTCTAGCTACAGCTTGTGTTTCTCATCGCACCAAGATGCCCTTGGGTGTAAGTTCATGCTATAAATGCACCTAACATAACATAACATAACAGTGCCTGGCAAATATCTGTCTAATACCTATACACAAAACAACACTGCTGGCTTTGCGATTGCTTATTTTAGACAGGACTCCAGTACAAGGAACAGAGGCATTGACACAGATATTGCTTATAAAATCAACTTTTCTTTTTCACACCAGGAGCTCATTTACAGAGGCAATTAAGTAATAAAACACTCAAGAGAATGCTTAGCTAGGAAATTGGAAGGTCCTATACAACGCAAAGATTGGTGTTACTTTGTGACAGAGCTTGCTCAAAGAGTTCCCAAAGGCTATGTTTTGGCAGCGAGGGGAAGGTAGTTGGTAGTAATGCCATAGGCATTCACATAGCCATGGCTAGTCATTGGGTGGGTAAATGACCAAACACACCCATAGGATGTGTGTTTCTCCTCACATCCTGTCTCCATCCTATCTGTGTTCCACTGCAAGAGTTCTGGCTTACCCTAAATAGGCAAAACTAAAAAAGGATGGATGTAAGTCTAAGAATCAATCATAACCAATGACATTTCTCTCGTCGGGCTTCCATAGAATTGTCTGCAAATCAGCCTTGGCCCTGCCACTAATGTGAGCAGTCTTTCCCAAACTGTTAGACTGCTAGACCACAAGGCCTAAAACTGCCTGGGGTTGCGTGTGTTCCAGTGCAGAGGGTAGATGGCCCAGCAATTAAGACTAAAATGCACCTTTTGGTAGCAGCACCATGAAGCATTTACTAATGCCTTGTCTCCCTCTGTAATGGCACAGACATACTAAAGAATTATAGCATGAAATGCTGTGCAGAGCAATGACAGTGATAATGTTTAATTGAAATCCTTGTATATATCACTTTTTTATTTTACTCCTCTCCACTCCAGAATTACATTTTTGTTACTACCAACCTTATTTTCTCACTTATACTTAAGTTGTTATTGCAGCAGAATATATATTTTCATTGTAATTTGTAAGGGACCCCAGTCGATTGATGCACCTTCTGCAGACATCTGTGCAAAAGCAACATCATGTGTCATGTATTGTTTGATATAGTTAAACATTTAATTAGGCATGATTTGCAAAAATGCTATATTCCCACAAAAAATAAACATACTTTAAATTACAGAAACCAACTTTGTGATTTTAGGTTTGATAAAATAATTGTAGGCCTGCTTAAGTAAGTGTGCTTGAGTATGCTTGAGTAAGTGTGCTACCTCACTTAGAAGTGTCAATGGCCCTTCATCTCCCTGGTCGTTTGTGCTTTCATGTCTGTGAGGCATAGATCCTTGTCCAGGGTAAGCAAACACATCCAGTCTGGGCTTCCTGCAGTGCAGCCTCTCAGAATGCTAAACTCTCAGAGGTTCCTGCTGCACATATAGAGTGAAATGCCCCCCGCATCCTCCACTCTCTTGGGTCCCATATTCAAGGCCTCCTTTCTAGGGGGGGGCAGGACGTAGCTTTGGGGGGGCCTGGCCCCCTATGCCGCCCTGCTGGAGCCGGGCCTGAAAACTTGTAACGATTTTTCTCAGCTGCGTGCTAGTTTCGAGCTTAAGCTTCTTGCTTACCGCTCGTGGAGACGTTTTATCTGGCATGTTTGATTTTAATGTATAGAGAAAGGTCTGCATTGAGAGGAGGAGAGCAAAAAGACGTGTAAACTGAGCAGCGCCGGATAAGTTTTTGATTTCAGCAAGACCTGACAACCGCCAGCCGCTGCGCTGCGGCGAAGCGGCAAAGCAGGAACTTGCGGTTCTTGCACGGTGTGCGTGGGCTCTCGTTGAAATAGGCGAATGCCAAAAAGGGGGCGGGAGTTGCACTCCTTCAGTTGAAAGTAATGTCTCATAGCTTTCAGCAGCTATGGTCACGAACACATCTTCTCTGTGGAGCAGAGGAGGAGAAGCAGCTTACACGGACAAAGCGGGTACTTGCAGTACTTGCACAGTGCACGTGCGCTGGTGCGCACAGACTCTCGCTGAAATAGGTGAATGCCGAAAAGGGGGCGTGGCTTACACTCCTTCACTTGAAAGTAACGTCTCGTAGCTTTCAGCAGCTATGGTCAAGGACAAATCTTCTCTGTGGAGCACAGGAGGAGAAGCAGCATACACGGGCAAAGAAGGGTACTTGTTGTACTTACAAGGTGGCAGAATCTACTGGAAATGTGCGGTTACACATTACATATGGTGAATTGTTAAGTATCATCATTATTATTAATATTATTATCATTATTATTATTATTATTAATAATCATAATATTATATGATGTAAGATGGGTTATTGAATTGGCGTATGGAAACATTTGAAATTGTGTTTGGCATTTGTCAACATAACCATTGGATAATTATCAGTTGCAAAAGAGAAAGCACAGATTAACTCAATTTGACAATGTATGCACACAATTGAGTATTTTGAAGGATATGCATGTTTCGTTTTAGGAGAGTATGCTTTACATTATGTAGCTACAAGTTGGCTACTGAAACTTAGCGTAAATGCAAACGTTTTGATATTGCTGCCACACATTGAAAATGGACCAATTTATGTCATAATGTAACATTGTAATAGCCAACTGCTGGCATGACGCAACTATGCAAGCAATGAAACACTTGTGTAAAGGCGCGTTATAAATGACTTTTATCATCTAATAATGAAGCATGTTTGGTAAATTCTGATATTGTCCCAAAGTACTTGATAACATTGTCAGCACCGGAATATTTAGTTGGGTAATGTGTTTCGCTTACTGGGAAATGTAAGACTCACACCCCGATCCCCACAACAATACTATCAGAACTATGCCTTAGTCAGTCACTACATTTGATAGGTAAAAAAAAAACATAAAAATACTTCCATCTGAAAGCTCAAAAAATTGCTCATGTAAAAAGTAAAATGGCATGAATCGTTAAGCCTCCAATCAGACAATCTGTAGGCCACTTCAGTTCACTGGAAAATGCTTCTCGGATGAGTCATGTTTCTGGGTTAGAATAATGTGTGTTCTATTTTGATATTGTTACTTGCAAAGGAAAACAAAATAGGCATGCCATTTGATGCATTATACCGACTGGAAAGCATTCTCACAATTATAAAATATATCAATGTGTTTAGGAGCAGCAGATGCCTTTGGCCTTATGACAACAGCAGGACACGAGTGCCAAAAAGCAGTCTTTAACACTGCTAAAAATCACAGGAAGGGGATACAAAATTAATGTTAATCTAATAACTTCAAAATCACACAGATGTTGATAAAAGACAGACACGTGTTGGATTTGCAACCAGAGGCGTTGCTGGGGTGGTGGGATGTGGGCTGAGGGGGCTATAGACACAGGTCTTTTTGCTGACACCCCAGATAGACCCAAAAAGTTAAATAGCCCAGAGTTCGGACAGTCCAGACATTAGCGCAGCCTGGGATCTTTTCCAGACCAAGAAACACCCCTTTTTTCAACACCAGTTGACCCTTAATACGCACCCGGATTTCGTGTCCTGTAAGTGCAGGGGGACCCGGGGCAGTAGCTCTCTTGAATACATACAGGGCCTCGGGAAAACAGCCATTATTAAAGTGACGCAGTAAATACAAACACCTCACCTGGTGACTGCCCAAATTGAGACCACGCATACCACAATCACTGACCACAAGATGGCCAGTTATCTAGCAGAGAGAGCTGGATTTACAATCGTTCTGCTATTGGGAAATGGACTCCACCGTGAGCATAATTTAGTAGAAGGCAAAGTAAAACCCCTGAAAGTACTGCGAAAACATTGTTTGCAGTGTAAACATACTGGTTATTTAATACAGTGCAGCATTACATGTTTAAAATCAGGGCTGGTGGCCACAGCATAGTCTTTATGTCATTAATGTGGATGTAGAGTGGAGATGCATGTCCCACCTCTGCTGGATAGTCAAACCAATCATATTTGGGGTACAGGTATGCAATCCCAACAGGCACATTTTCTAAAAACTCTCTTCGTTGTTATGTGGGACACAAATAACATTTCCCTAAAACAGTATAGGCAGTGTGTGGCATGAGGGGGAAGGCCTAACCCCACCCACATTGCCCCTAAGAGGCAAACGACCTTCCTGGCCACAACGCAAATGTGTTTAGAATTGGTCTTGACATCTGATGATGATGTATATTTTCTTGTTGTTTTGTAGCTGCACTTGTTGCGATCGTTTTTTAGAAACACACACTTCTAGCTTTGATTAAAAAAAAACACTACAAACATGTCATCCTTACAAAATAAATACAAATTAATTGTGGCATGGTAACATCTGTTGATCACAAAGCACTGAAGAAAAGCGATAAAAGGTCAACCTTCAGCCTGGGCAAGGAGGCATGCAAAAGAAAAGATGCCAATCAAATATATTTCCCACCTTAATTTTTGAGGTTCTCTGCCTTATTCTGGTTGCAAGATGTATTGCTCTCATATAGCCCATTTTTCCCTACCCTAACCAAAGCCAGGGAGCATCCAATCCTGGCCTAGACCAGGGAGAGTTCCCATGGATATCAACTCCTACCCCAGCCCACTGGGTAGGGAGGGGCATTGCACCTGCTAAATAAAATAGTTGTTTAAAGGAGATTGGCTACACCAAGCGTTCTTTGATCTCTAAGGGACACAGACACTAGAGTGCATTTTATAGTGATCCCAATGGGAACCCTCTTTAATAAGAAAATACTAATACCTTTCATTCCTTTTCCCTAGGAGTTCCTTGGTGTGAGCTCCAACTGACTGTGGTCCCACTACATCAGCTTACCCTTCCTTGAAGGGTTCTCAAGTACCCATACGGTGAGTCTGGTGCAAGGGAACCCCTAGACAAATCCATATACCACCTACATGCAGTGTGAGGCCAGAGGATGGCCTCTGTGGGTGATCCCATCTTGCTAGGTGAACTCAGGCAGGCCACGTCCCTATCTCCCTATCTCAAGCTGACTACCTTCTCTCCACCCCTATTTCATATAATGACCATCTCTCTCTCTCTCTCTCTATATATATATATATATATATATATATATATATATATATATATATATATCAGTGAAAAAACTTTGTTAAAAGGGACGTTATGGTTCAAAGTAAAACCGAAAAACCCTTGAAATTCGGCAGTTATGGTAATATAAGCAACCATAACTCGCGCCACCGTGCACTGCTAACACTAACACCCAGTACATCAAAGATGACATCACAAATGTCATTGATGACATCACTGATGACATCACATGGCTGGCTCTCCCTTTTTTTCCTTTACTATCATATCTAAGCCACATAGTTTTCTTCAGTAACAAACAGGAAGTAAAAATTGAAAAGGTACTATATTTGTAGACTTAGGGTCAAGTCATATCATATGAAACATAAATATAGCGGAAGACACAGGCTTGAAAGAGAGCAATGCTTTCTTGCATGAAGATAATCATTAGAGTTATCAGCACTTTCTCATAGTTTTATTTTTATTACTATACCTTCCCTGTATATGCTCATATTTGTATACATTGTACTCACACTCCTTTCCTTAGGGTTCACTGACATCATTTGATAAACATACATACAGTAAGTAGCACCTTTGAAACAGAGCAATAATTTCTCTACATAAAGATAATCAGTTAGGTTATGAACTCTTTCTGCTACTACTGCTTTTTTGCTTACTTCTCTGTCCCTGTATATAATCATATTTGTATGTGTTGTTGTCTCTTTGTGTTTTGTCTGTATTAAGTGTAATTATGTATTAAGTGGTTTTTATTAGCTACTTATTACATGTTAGATTATGAATATTGCACCTTCATCATGTATACTGCATACACTGCCTAAGTTTCTGCATGGGTTGCTTAGTATACTCGATAGAACCTCATAATAGAATGTTATTTATATCAATGCATTGCTTAATGCACTAATTAGCTCATGATATTTATTCAAATGATCCTTCACACTTTTTGGTCAACATTATAAGAATTCCTCCTACAGAGTTTTCATGAAAAGTAAATGCACATGTGATGTCATCAGTGATGTCATCAATGACATTTGTGATGTCATCTTTGATGTCCTGGGTGTTAGTGTTAGCAGTGCACGGTGGCGCGAGTTATGGTTGCTTATTTTACCATAACTGCCGAATTTCAGGGGTTTTTCGGTTTTACTTTGAACCATAACGTCCCTTTAACAAAGTTCTTTTACTGAATTTGATAGGTTTTTAGTAGCGCAACTTAACCATAACGTCCCTTTTAACAAAGTTTTTTCACTGAATTTCATAGGTTTTTAGTAGCGTAACTTAACCATAACGTCCCTCTAAGTTTTTTCACTGAATTTCATAGGTTTTTAGTAGCGCAACTTAACCATAACGTCCCTTTAACAATGTTTTTTCACTTAATTTCATAGGTTTTTAGTAGCACAACTTAACCATAATATCCCTGACTTCATATACATGTAACATAGAACATACTAACCCCCTCGTAGTGATTTTCATGTCCGCGGACTACCGCCATGTCCGCGGACATATCGAAAATCTGAGCGTGGTGAATGTAAATTGAAATAGTGTGCCCCATTTCCCCTTTGAGGTTGGCTCAGAAAAGAGCTGTTTTTTGGGGTTTTTTTGCAGATGCTTGACAGACACCTGTTATTTTCTATTTTTTTTTCTTACTTTACTCCTAAAATCTTCACATAACCTTCTCCAAAAGAACCCTTACATTCCAAAACAGAATGGCATTTCCCATAAAAGATAAGGAAATGCCATCTTCTTTAAAATAAACAGCATTACTGGAATCAATATTCTCATTATTACAGAAGAACATACCAGCTCTAAGCATGAAGGCACACATGCCTCGGTTGATTACACACCTAGCATTGTTTTGCTGAGGACAAAAAACTGAACTATTGTCCCATATTGCCCTAGTTAGTAATCCAGAAAAAATTACTTTTGCATTTGGAAGGATGTTCATTACTGCTTGAACCAAGTGTTCCAAATCTGCCAACAAAGTAGGGGCACTGACATAGCCCAAATGGAAAGCACCATAGTGCAAAACTACCACATGGGGACTGTTGATCCTGCCCATATCTTCACAAACTTGTACAATTCCCTGTACATTGCAATCAGGCACAGTGCTCCACACCACCTCCACTCCTTTAACATCAAAATTCTTTGCAACATGCCTGCATTGAGCATACTGTTGTAAACCATGCACAAACATATCTCCGAGCACCAACACCCTGACTTTCTCCACTTCTGCCATCTTCACTACACACAGTCTCTTTGAACACAAATCCAAAACCTCAACAACTGATTGGCTGATCCCTACAGTCTACTTTTCATGCTGGATTTGCTGGAAAACCCCGGATGTAGCACGCCCTGTCCGCAGACCGCATAACTCTTAGACAGCCCTTCTACCATTTCCACTTCATTCTCTGTGCCATTCCCTCATTGGATACAGCTAAGCAGGCACACAATACGGAGAACGTCCTCAGAACACCCCCAGTTTGTTTATTTTCGAACATTTCAGGACACCGCGAGTGTTCTTAGAACACATTCAACTTGCCAGCGAACAATACGGACAACGTCCTCAGAAGACCCCCATTTTCTTTATGTACCAACATTTCAGGACAACGCGAGTGTTCTTAGAACACTTTCAGCTTGACAACGAACAATACAGACAACGTCTTCAAGAGATCCCCTGCGAACATTCCAGACCCCACAAGGCTTCTTAGAACACTTTCACCGAATCCATTCTGTTTATTTACGAACATTTCAGAACAGACGTGTTGTCCGCAGAAAAATCGAACACAACAAAAGTGTCTAGCACATAAAAAAAACAGAACATTGAACCTATCTCATACTCCCCCACCCTCCCCAAACACTCTTACACACCAACACACTTCACTAAATATAATTTTTAATCCAAGTTTTCACCGGTTGGCCGCGAATGCAAGATGGCGGGCGCCACAGAGAATCTGACGCGCTTCACGCACCACGCGATCCAATCAGCGAACACGTCGCATGACTGCGGACATCACGCAAGCCGCTCGGCCAATCGATATCACTAATTTTTTTGCCTTACATTTTGGTTATTTTAAAAAAACTACTGGACGGATTTACACCAAATTTGCAAAAGCATGCTTTTGGGACCAAGCCCCCGCTCCTGCCGCAAATTTGGTGTAAATCCGTCCAGCGTTTTGGGCTGTAGGCGTGCGCAAAGTTTTTTCCCATTATGTCTATGGGAAAAAACAAAAGTTTTGGGACCCCCCCTATAACTTTGCCCCCCCGGATCAAACCTCTCCAAACTTTGCAAAAAAATTCAGAGTGGGCCATATACTTTTTTTGCAAAGTTTGGTGAGGATTCGTCCAGAGGGAGAGAAGTTATAAGCCGCCCAAAAAATGCTCTTCGTATGGAAACACCAACTTAACCATAACTACATGGACGCTACCACGTCCATGTAATATTATCCTACCCCTACTTAACATTTAACCCTACTTAGCATTTCACCCTAATAATTGTCCCAACTCTACACTTCCCCCTTAACATGCTACTTAACACATAATACCTATATACATATAACTGCACATAGATATATACATTGACTTATATATTCAACATAAAACACAATGTCGCAATTGGGTAACTGTTGCAGTCAGCCACTCCATCACAGTTCCTTGAGGTCTATCCTTGTGTCGCTGACTCTGCACTGGCATTGATGCTGGCTGCAGGCAATTGTAATTTATGATTATGTGAGAATCCCCCCCTCCGATGCACTAGTACTGAACACACCTACTTGCATTTTTGCATTTTAAAAAGATTTTACTGTGTCCAATGCATACTTGCTCCAGCAGCATGTTAGAATAATTTTTGCAGTATGCCATGAAGACTTGCCCAAAAATGGGCATTGATTGACTTGGGTGCTTTTATTGCCACTTCCGGTGGTTCTAACGCTTCCCTTATGGTGTCCTCTCTGTGTCAACTCCTATGCATATTAACTAATGGAGGCAGATGAGGGTTTTATAGAATTGGTAATGCACACCTATATGGTATGCAAGATTCCGAAAAAGATTGAGTGCCGTGCATGATTATTTTGAATACCATCTAGGGCTGAAACTCTATCTCGTTTTATGCACTGTACTTTAAGATCATGTGTGTTTTTCCCAGTCGCGTGTTAAAGGTATTTTTGGTTGGTGGTATTTTTGGTTGGTGGTATTGCGTGGTATAGTGGTGAGCCTAACTTTAGAGTACCACTTGATAATTGTTCTTATACCGGGATCACTAACGGTAAGTAAATACTGGACATAGAAGGACCAACACTCCTTCTGTTGCCTGCTGAACCCTGGAAGCACATATACCGATCGTAACTAAATACGTATAGCCTAACAAACCACATTGCAACCTAGCTCGTTTTCTGCTTGTTTTTGCTTGCCTCTGTAACTGTTTTGCTCCCTGTAACCAGATTTGCTTCACCTGTAACAGCGCCACGATGCCTCCGGGCTGCTGTGCGCTTAATGAATACTAATAAATAAATAAATACATAAATAAATAAATAGTACACTCTCAATGATGACTTTATGCCCTTGCAGTATTTTTGTTACAATTCCACATTATGACCTGTTTGGCTTGCATCTCAGAAAACATTTACCATGTAAATGAAATATGAACATTCACGCACACATATTGCCCTTCTGAAACTCTGTGTAGAATAATCAGTTTAGTTGTTGTCTTATCACACGTGGCAACGTGAATTACCACAGGTGGTATTACAAGCTCCAATTGGTTTTCCCTAGTGGCACATGTTAACATAACAGATAAAAACGTAATGAAATTCTGAGATGATTCAATTTTTGAAATGTTATTCTTTATCAGACGATAGATATGTGCAAGATACACAGACTAAGGGCCCGATTCATGGAATATTTGCCTGGTTCAAAGTCACTTTTCAGCAGTGCAAATTAATTTTTGAACCGGTCAAATATTCCATTTGTCGTGCCCTTAATATACAATGCAAAATGTTCACATGGCCCTTACATCAGTAAACCAGCAATAAAAAAAAAACATCTAATACTATGCGCCTGTTTACAGCCCTATATACCATCTGGCTGAGAGTTGAAGTTAGCCTGGACATAACACTCTAAGATACTGATTAAGAAATATTATATTGTATCGATAATTGAAAGTTGAACATACAACTATATGTTTATGGATTTTATGTTTTTTATGACATGTGTTTTCTTTATATTTGTATTTGTATTATGTATTATTATTATTTCTCCATTTCAAAAGTGTGTGTAAAGTTTATCATCTAAACTATATCACAATAAATATTATTATTACTGTGCAGCCTTAATTCTGCACATTTTATCTATTGCATTTCCAAATTACCCTGCACAGCCCAAATGCTTCCACAATGAATTTATCAATCTGCACCAAGTTTATATTAAAGGCATGAACTGACTTGCACTGATTATTATTAGGGGAATATGTTATATGTTAGATATATATGGTAAATTAGTATATGTTAGTCTCATGTTTTTATTTTAGTGCATCTCAGCCCACAACTGTGGTGTATTGGTGCAAAGTGTTAACACCCTGTTTTGCAATGCCCATTTTTCTAGCATGTGTTATGCGCATTCCCAATATTGACATCTACTAGAATCAGCCTGAGTCTCACACCTGAGTCTCACAGGTGTGCTCTCCACTGCGACCAATCTTTTACCCTTGTTGAAATGTGGAGCCCTAGTTGAAATTCAGAATACATTTCCCTACAGGCGCTAGTACTGTAGGCACCTTGTGCATGTCTTTATTTCATAAAGGATATATTAGGAAAAATGTACACTGTTGCCGGAGGAGTTGTAGAAGATTTTGCACTGAAAATCTGTTCTGTAATGTGTACTTATCTGCTTAATTGTTTTTTACTGTTATTATTGTTGTTTTAAATTGTATTTTTACTGTGCATTGTATGTGTTAGCTTTAATGGCAAATTGCCGAAATAAAGCACAAACAAACGAACATTCCATCAAACCCCATGGTGGGCTGGATGGTTTCTTCCAAAACACACACAGGACATTTACATAACTAAAACACACATTGCACATTACATAAAAAACGTGTATTGCCCTGGTGTCTGCATCTTTATTTCTAGGTGTTCCCTCAGGACACACACATGTAGCTGCAGTAACCGGGCACCTTGGGGCCACGGGCTACACTTAGCATTGACACAGAATTACATTGGAAAATATACTAGGGGCCTCATTACACGGTAGGCAGTAAGGTTTACCGGTATTTTACCGGTACCGGTAAACCCTTACCGCCTTACTACGAGGTCCCTTTGCGGGTTGGTGAATTTAACGCTTGCTTTTTGCAGGTGTAAAAAACCAACCCGCAAAGGGACCAGGGTGCTAATTACGGGACCGCAATTTGCGGCACCGTAATTAGCGCCTTCCCCATTCCCATAGAACCTTATGGGGCAAAAATGGGTATGGGGAAGGGCAATGGGGGAAAGGGGAATCACCGCCCGCCAACCTTGGAATAGGGCGGTAATTCCCCTTTCCACCAAGGCGGTACCGGTATTTTACCGGCATGGGCCAAGGTGCTAATAGCACCAATGGTCCACCGCCATCCGTGTAATGAGGCCCATAGTAATGATTATTCACAAGATTCTTATCTGAGGCAGAAAGCAGTTAAGAGCCTGCAGTGCAGCTGCCTAAAATAAATATATCTGGAGTATCTGGAGGGTAGTGGGGAGGGAGGGAGTGGCAGGGGTGAGCAAACATCTCAAATTAGTTGCATAGATCTATATGAAAAATATCCACGGACATAGCGAATTTTATTATCACACCATATGGCTCAAAATATTGTATTTTTGGTAATCAATACTGCAGTCCCCTGTGCTTGTGCGTTGACTTATTACTTCTTTTACACGCACTCAACAAAATAGTTGATTATAACATCTTGTATTATACACATTACAAAAAGCAATAAGTGGCTTCACCGTTTTGTAATCTTGCGTATCCCTCTCGGCAGCACAGCCCCAACGATATGTGCACTACGGATTGTTTTGTAATATTGTGCACCACGGCAAATCGAGCGTGAAACTCCACAGAGGCGATTTTGATTAAAGCACAAATTCATTATACTGCCCTTTCATTATACGGTCCTTAATGTTCTTCGCAATCGCAAAACTCATCAAATAGCCAGCAAAACCCTTTGCTAAAATGAAAATTACGCGAATTCAGGGCAGACAATACATTCAAACATACTGGAAGATGTTCTGTCCTGCTTTTATTTTCCCCCCTTATCTTCTCAAACTAAGAAACGGGCGTGCATTGTTGTCCTCACTTTGTGAGCGAGTCATACTTACTATCGCTTAAGATGGAAGCCTTGCAAAGGAGCGTAAATACGATATGTTCTCTGCTTTCACTTGAAGAGCTAATAGCTCCCAGGCATACATTTTGTTCTGCAACTTTGCTTATTTCAAAGGCTGGTGTCTGCATGGGGTCTTAATGCATTCCAGGACCACAGGAAGGAATGCTCTTGTCTACGTGAGCAGGGTTTAAACAAGTGCTCTATATACCCCCTGCTGTCTTTTCACAAGATGACACACACCTTTAAAGAGATATTTCTGTTTCAACTTAAGATAGAGTGCATTTTGAGATCGTAAGGCAAAATGATCTACTGTACTATTTTGTGAGAGCATGTGTGTATTATGTACACGCCTATCTTCAAAGGGCACTTTGTTTTCTGTGTATGTTCATGGGCTGCAGATTAGGAGACTGATGCAGCAGCGAATAGGAACACATTAAGCTTTGGCATAGAGTTTAATGAAAGAGGGAACTGCTTAGCAGACAGCCCTTTCTGAGATTGACAGCCAGGGCTTTCACATACTTGGCATATGGAAATCCTTCAAAGTGGGGTTTAAAGTAAAGGCCTCCTTTGCACAAATGAAGGGACCTAGGAATAACAGGTCATGCTCTGGGGGCATGCCTTATTTGTGGAATGTATCATAACTCCACGCACTCCCAACCCTTGCCCGGTTTGCAGTCATATACCTAGGTGCTTCAATGTTAAGCGATGTTTGTCTGGCATATGCCACATGTCTTTCTTCCTTTATCAGGTATTGCAATTAAATGCTGTTCTACGCACACAATGCTTTTGGTTTTCCAATCATATGCCCAGGTTATTCCCCCCTTTGACAGCTTTTGCCCTAAATGTCCAGGTACTCATATCATTGTACAGCTCTAGCCATGGCCTTTCCACCACGCACCCTATTATAAACACCACTTGTCATGTACTGACATCATGTATCAAAACATTTCATAGGTTTTGGCTTAATGTGGCAAAGTAATCAAACCGCGTGAAATGTTTTTTCATCTAATGCTCAAGTAATTACATAATATGATTTTTACTGTCCACATATACACTGGGACCATATATTTCCGGTGTCTCAAGCCGTACTGTAGGCCAGGTTTTGCAATTGTATATGCTGATACTTTCAACATATGCAACGTTTTAAAATCAAATGCATAGGCACTAAAAACGTTTGCTTAGTTTTAGCACAATATAAGCAGTAGTATATCCCATTTTGTAGATGATATTATATTGCATTGTAGTAGTCATTTACATAGCTGCTTTTTCCCATTTGTATAGCCTCAAAGCACCTTGTGGCAGGAACGCCCAGGGGGACCGAACTCAAGGTATTGGGAAATTTCTCATTGGAGGCTTAAGATGTGTGTGTGTGTGCATATTGGCCAAGATTAGGATTTAGGGGGAGATGGCTAGGCTTCAATAAGCAACCCGAGAGGTCCGGCACTTGGATGGGTGCTGATGGAGGTCACAACAGAGCGCTAGTGCAGGACACTCAATATGTACCTAGCTAGATGACATGTGTTGTAGGCTTTTGCTGTATTCTAATTGCAGAGTTGTTGAGGCAAGTCTGGCGTTTCAGTGCGAAACGGTTATGTGACCAGTCAGACTGAATTTGTCATAGTTTTAGCTGCATTTTAAAGTGTGTGGATAAATAGCCATGTCTGCGGCAGATGTCCACGAAAGTGCTGCTTTTATGCATACCTTTAGCTCAGATGGAGCTTATCTTTGATGTCACTGTGTCGGACGTTTTGTGGGGAAGCGGATCCAACTACCTTCGTACATTATTCTAGGCATTATGGACAGGCAATAGTCAGGTCACACTAGTCCAATTGACTTGTCCTAGAACATCTTCTAGGTGGGATGGACAGGCTACCAGAAGCTAGGATAATAGGATTCTCCCAGAATCTGGTTCCAGTTATAGTCTTGCTACATGTCTTCCTAGTTTCCGAGTTCTCCATATGCTAATCAAAGGAGTCTACTAAGTGCCATATTAAGGATACCTGTCTATGGGCCTCATCACAATTTGGGAAGTATGCCAGCAGTAAATCCGCCGGAATACCGCCCAACACAAATTGCATTACTGGAACTCGGTCTAGAGCTATTAGCGCCAGATCCGAGTTGCAGGGTTGGTGGTAAGTCCCCTTTCCCATTGGGTCCATTGGACCCAATGTGGCAAACTGGGTGCTATTACCGCGGTGCTATTAGAGCCGCAGTGAACGCACTGAAAACAAGCAGAAAGTGGCAAGATTTACCTCTAGCACAAACCTGAAGGTAAATCTCCAACTTTCAGCCCAAACTTGGGATTGGGCGGAGCGTTAATGCAGAGTGCAAAGCGTGGACTGGGGTTCAGTTAGCAGGGTGGGCCACCACGATAATGACTGGCATTCGCTGGTGGGTCTGTGCATTAAAGTTTTTCTGCGATTGATGTGTGTAAGGTGGCCGCTGCTACACCAGCCAACACCTGTTTGTGTTTCAGAGACAGTGAGAATGGTGCTTGTATGAAAGGCTATGGAGATGGCAATGAGGTGGGGAAGAGGAGCTCAGGTTATATAAGGGATAGCCAAGTTTCAAGTGCCCTTCTGAAAAAGAGGTGGTTATCAATGTGGGGAATGAAGTGTGTGGCCAGGGGATTGGTTGTGTAAGGAGAGCAGATTTGCGGCATGCTAGGATTTCAGTTTTGCCATGGTTGAGGAGGAGGTGGTTGGTTGTCACCCAGAGGTCTATATCAGAAGGACAAGAGGAGAGGTCCAGGTTGGCAGAGGCTGGCGATTTTGGGATCTTGAGAATGATCTCTGGGTGTCGTCTGCGTAGTTGTAACAGATGAGATTTTGAGATCGGATGAGTGTGGGGAGTGGGCTATGGTAGATATCGAAGAGGAGGGGGCCAGGGAGGATCCCTGTGGATCCCTTTTCAGAACTGGGTGAGAGAGGGAGGAGGAAAGTCAGAGGAGCATGATTTGCAAGTGATTTGAGATTAAGGAGGATATCCATGTTAGGGTGGAGTACTTCATTCCAAGGGAGTGTAGCCTATCTGTGAGTATGGTGTGGTCAGTGGTATCAAATGAGGCAGCTAGGTCGAGAAGGATGAGTGCTGCACATCCTTCGCATCCACTGTTCTTTTTAAGTCATCCCAAACTGACACAAGGGAGAACTCAGTTCCTCAGAGTGGTTGGAAGCCAGTTTGTGCTGGGTCAAGAAGGTTGTTGGATTCTGTGAAGAGGCAGAGCTGTTCGTATGTTGTGTGGTCCAAGAGTTTGAGAATGAAGCAGGTGTTGGAAATAGGATGTTAGTTCTGGGAAATGAGTGGGTTGAGCAAGGGTTTATTGATAAGATGTTTGATATAGGAGGTTTTGAAGGCTTTCGGGAAGATTCCTGAGGAGAGGGACTGGTTAAGGATTGACCTTGCAATGCTGCCTGCATAGGTTGTTATTAGGATATTTTTGAGGAGGGTTCCAGGAGAGCCTGATGGTTAACTTTGTGCAAAGAGCATAATGAACTTAAGGTGAGAGATGGGTGAAAACAAGGAGAAGACTGGCATAACAAGGGAGGTGGGTCTGGGTCGAATGGCAAGCAGGAATGGGTAGGGGGATCAGTGTTATCTTAGAAAGGATGGTTCTGTGTCTATCAATAGCTGTTAAACCAGAAACATAATCCCATAGTCGAATGATATGTATAGTATGTTGGCCAGAAGCGAATTGCATCATGTAACAAACATCGCAATCCAAGAATCGTGAATATAACCAAAGGGCGTCCATTTTGTGAAATGTCAGCCATTTGCTTTTTTCTTTTCTGTTAAGTGCTTGCAAATATATTCTACGCTTTAGATTCACACAGAGTGTGAAGCCATAGCTTGAACGCTGAAACGCTAACGCAGACAGGAATGTCGAACTGTGTAGAAATACATTGTTTTTCTCTCTCACTAAGTCCTTGAAGTGGAGCAGAAGCCGCATCTAAGCAGTGCTTCTTCATGGAGAATGGTATTTGCTGCTTCAGAACTATCTGACCCTTAGCTCATGAGACGTAACACCCAGATAACGTAGTATGGAATGTTGCTCTGCTAAGAACAAGATATCCTTACCGAGCCAGAGCTCCATGTTCCCCGTAACAGTAAGCTGTCTCTGCTGCCTTTGCTAGAATAGCTATGCTTAGACACAATGAAGACTTGTCATAACGTGTCATAATTGTCAATCACTGAACCCTAGCATGTATGACATGTATGAGGGTGGGTTGAATTGCTTTAACAAAAGATAATGTATAATGTATATATATTGCTGCTTCAGCGCTGTTCGCTCTCTCGCATCCCACGATGTCTGGGAACACACGTCGTGAGGTGTTGAGACCCAGTCGGCCGACTGAGAAACTTTGAATAAAACCAGACTTGTTTCGAAAACGAACCTCGCTTCTGACGTGTCATTATAGTATATGGTTATTGTGCCTTAGTTTCCATATGCTGTCTTTATGGACTAGCATAGCAATACTGTGAAAGTGATCAGTCAAGGCATCACACAGAGATTGGGAATTAGGGGGGCAAGAGGTTGAACAAACTGGCACCTTGAATTCTGTGATGATTCTGTGCAGGTCCTTGCTTGGGTTGTGGGATTTGAGGATTCGGTTCCCGTAGAAGTTTTATTTTGCTTTCCTGATTTCTGACCAGTAGGCCCTTGTCGGTATTGCTAAAGAGGATTTGTTTTGAGGAGTCGGGTTAGTTCTCCACTCTAGCTTGGTGCTTGAGAGTTTTGATCGATTTGATGTGTGTTGTGCAGCATTTGGGGCTGGGGCCCGGTCTCTGGGAAATACAATTTGTTAGAAAGAGGGGGATGAGTGAACCGCAAAGTCAGTGATTGAGAAGTTAAACGGAGGAGGTCCTTTCTGGAGTAAGAGTGCTGGGAGTGAGTTAAGGATGGAATTGTCTAGATCCTGGTTAATAACGACTTTATTCCAGAGAGGGTTGTGGGTTGTAGCTGTTGGAGAGGGCAACGCGGAGAGCCATGATGGGTGGTGCTTGAGATATCAGGAGGGAGAATATAATTGCGGAGTGATCTGTCCAGATTAGGGGAAGGATATTGAGGTGGATATATGGTTTGTGTCACCTAATATTGAATTAAGGTGTGGCCTAAGGTGTGGGTGGGCAGGGATATGAATTGTGTCAAGTTGAGGGCTTCTAGATTATCCATGAGTGAGTGGGTCATGGAGTTTGAGGGAGGGTCAAACCAGATGTTGAAGTGTCCTTGTATGGTGAGCAAAGTATGCTGATTTAAGGTGGTTGATAGTGCATCATTCAGGGAGTCTGCAAAGTTTCTGTTGTAGCCAGAGGGTCTGTCTAAGAGTAGAAAGCTTTAGGAGGTGGATGGGGATAGTAAGAATTTTGCAAGCAATGATTCACAATAAATGCTGCAGGTTAAGTGTTCTTTAACTAGGTGTGGGGACTGGTGCTTTTGTAGGATGTCCAGCCCTGCTCCTCTTATGGTTCTCTTCAGAACAATCAGGTTGTACTCAATGCGGAAAGGCCTTGTGTTGAATAGGTTCATAATCATCTCCAAACCAGGTCTATGGATGTCTGGGTTTTCGTTTGAGATAAAGTCAAAGATGTTAAATTTGTTTTTGGAGACAGTCCAGATGTAAGTATTCACGCGAGTTGGTTCCATTTCCCGGATGAGGGGGGGGGGAATTACGGGTAAAGGCGGGGGTCAGAATGTTTGTTTTGTGAGAGAAGGAAAGTTTGAGAGAGGGCCTGTCTAGACTAGGTTCGCAAGTCAGAGGGTTTCAGGGGCTGGGATGGTGTCAGGGCAAACAATGGGGTGTACAAAGGAGGGTTGGGAGCAGTAGGTGGGCAAATGGGGTTTGGTGGTTTTGAGGTGAGTGGAATAGAGCTAGCAACGGGTTAGGGTTAGGTGGGGAGATATGGGTGGAGTAGAGAGGGGGCAGGGAATGGGGACTAGGATGGAGCAGGGGATACGAGAATGGGTTGGGGTTCCTGAAGTGGCCAAGACCATAGCCCTTTCATGGCAGCCATGTGGCCAGAGGGGTGTAGGAAAGCTGATTGGTGTGTTGGACAGACCGGCCCTTGCTGCACTTAGCGATGGGAAGTATGGGTTGGTGGGAAGGGGGGTTGTGGGGGAGAAGTGGGAAGAGGGTGAGGTGGAACAAAGGATGGTTGTGTGTGTTTCAGCGGTTGGTTGGGTGGGAGAGGCTGGGGAGTAGAAGAGGGAGGGAGGCTGAGAGGGTCAATGTTTTCAGTACTAGCTTGCCAGCATGTAACTATGAGTTGGGAGGTGCAAGGTCTGCATTGTGGGTAGTGGGTTGGTAGTGTGTGCGGTTAGTTTTGGGGGTAGGGGAGCATTTAACTGTGTTTGGAGAAGTGGATTAAATGGGTTGCATGTTCGGTTGAGGGGAAATAGGGGTGGGCTTGTTGAGGAAGTGGGGAGAGGTGGCCTAGGTGGGTCATTAGTTAGGTTTCTGGAGCACCTGCGTGCCGCTCTGAGCTCAGATGTGTGAGGCATGGTGTCTAGATCTGGATACAAATGAGCCCAAAAGCAAAACCCACAGCAGTGAGAAGTGCACATGCTATTTAAGACTCAGAGTAGTTAGCAAATGCACCTAGATTGAAAGAACACAGTGGTCGCAAAGATGCACCTAGATTCAAATCACAAAGTAGTGAGAAAAATCACCTAGGTTCAGAGCAGACAGCAGTAGGAAAATGTACCTAGATTCAAGATACACAGTAGTGGGGACGAAGCACCTAGATTCAGAATATACAGCAGTGTGAAAATGCACCTATATTCAAGATACACAGTAGTGCAGAAAAGACACCTAATTTCAGAATACACAGCAGTGGGAAAATGCACCTAGAATCAAGATACAATGTAGTGGTGGAAATGCAGCTAGATTCAAAGCACACAGTAGTGGGGAAAAGCAAGTAGATTCAAAGCACACAGTATTGTGGAAAATGCAACTAGAATTTAAAACTCACTTGAATTCAACAGTAGAATGAAAGACCAATTAGATTAATCTTGAGCAGTGCAATGACAACATGTTGCGCACTCGGCTAGATGCAGGTATGTATACAATAGTTGGGTAATAAGAGTGGTGGAACTTTACCTGAGTAGAGTAATAGCTGTACTCCCCATCCACACCACACTTAACTTATCAGTCACTTTAGGTTGGCCACGTCAGGCATTCCAGGCGAATACGGGCAAACACAGAGTGGAGCTACTTAAGAGGGAGCTGCCCATTTGCCTCTGGCCCTTAACGGAGGGCTGCCCAGGCAGATGCTGACCTACGATTCCTGGATTAGGTGAGCTTCCTGAGTCTCAGAGTCAAAAAGGGAGGGGGAGCAGAGAGGAGCAGGTGGTGAGGGGAAGGCAACGGTGGTCGGGAGGGCTCTGAAAAGAGCACGGATGGCACTGCTTTCACAAAAATAGTTGGGGCGCTTGGCGAGGCAACTTACCCTGCCGCTGTAGCATGCAAGCATTGGATACAATGAAGAAGCTTGTGTGTGTTTTATGAAAAGCAAAGTCTTTCTGGGAGGGGGAGGGCAGGATTGTAGAGGAACGGGTGGTGAGTGGATGACAGCGAGCATGATGAGGGCTGAGAAAGGAGCATGGACAGCAATTTCTGCCAACAGCGATCATTACGTACTGGTAATGTCATGGCCATTAAAATGCAAATGTGAGTTTGAAACTGAAGGTCAAGTGCTAGAGGTGAATCCAGGCCAAAACAGACTTCGAATAAAAGAAAAACAAATTTGTGAATTGACCACTGAGATACAGGCGGCAAATAAAAAAGTCTCTGATCCAACTGATTATGTGGCACTCCTTCCATGCTTAAAAGCGGGGTTCGCCCAAAACCAAAATACTGATACAGTTCACAAACACAATTGGGGTATGACACTAAGGAAAGAAAAGAAACAGCTAAAGAAAGATCTGGCTGAATTGAAATCACGTTTTGGTAGCAAAGCTTGCAGCCCGATAAAACGGAGGAAAAAACAATATCGCAACTGGCTTAAAACCTTCTCTCATCAGTGAAATCAAGAGCGTGGGGACGAGATGTTGGGTTCAATCAAAATGAACAACACAAGAGAAATATGGAACATCTTGAATAGAGGTTCTGTTAACCTTGGCAAATGGTGTAGCTGAAAACGACTGGCTGTTACATTTTCATAAGGTGTTTTCAGCGTCTGAGAGGACACCGAACATGAAACGTGGAAAACCTGAAACTGAGTGGGGCATAAAGGAGACCAGAGAAGACATATGTACAGCAATCATGAAGCTAAAGAATTCAAGAGCAGCAGGCCCAGATGGCATCACTGACATGATGCTAAAGAAACATAAGCATGTGTGGTCCACATTCATAGAAAACTTGTTCTTGGTAATAGCAGAAAGACGAAAAGTTCTGGCATCTTGGACTACGGCAATAATTGTACCAGTCTTTAAGAAGGGCCGTCAGGACGATCCTGCCAACTACCGCCCGATTGCCCGCCTGGACACAATTGGCAAGGTATTTGCGACATTTCTTCAAAAAAAACTTTCAGCTTGGGCCCTGAGAACTGACAAATTGAACGGAAGGCAAACAGGATTTACCAAGGGTGTGGGCACTGAGATCAACCTAGCCTTGGTGAACCTATTAAAGTTGGAAGCCTTACAGAAGAAGGACAATTTATTCGTAGCCTTTATTGACATGCAGCAGGCTTTCAACACCATAAATCGGGAAAAACTATGGCAGAAATTGAAAAACTGGAAATGTCCAGAAGATTTGCTGCAACCCATGAAAGCCCTGCATGTAAAAACAACCATTAGAATCAGACTAAATGAAAGAGGCAACCTGTCCAAGTCATTCGATACCTGCAAAGGGGTCAAACAAGGATGTCCCTTGGCTGCAACCCTGTTCAAACTATACATCGCTGACGTCCAATTTGCCTTAGCTAGTGTGAAATGCTTCCACCAAAAGTCAATGGGCAACACATAAGCTATGCAATTTACGCAGATGACCTGGTATTGTTTGATCGGACCCAGATAGGACTACAGCGGCTACTTGCGGAAGTAGAAATCTAGATGGCTGAAAATGACTTATCAATAAATGTGAAAAAAACAAAAATTATGAAGTTTGGGCCCACAATAGGCCCCAAAAACAACAACTTCAGGTGGCAAGTATACAAAGATCAGTTTGAGGAAGTCACTGAAATCCGCTATTTGGGAATAATAGTGAACACATCAATACGTGAATGGTGTTGGGTTGAAGACATATACCGCCAAACTCAAACTCTCTCTTTACAAGGAGCAAGAATCCAGACGCTCTATGGAAAGTTTTCTCTAACACCGATACGAACGTTCTATGTGCAGAAAGTAATTCCTGCAATTACATTTGAGGTGGAAGCAGGATGGAACATCGACCAAAAGATATGGGCCCTGATTACGACCCTGGCGCTAATGGGTTAGTGGCGCCGTAAAAGGCTGCGGTGCCGTTAACCCATTAGCACCTAATTACGAGGTCCCTTTGTGGGACCCGACCTTAGCGGCTGGTCTAGACTTTTCTTCCGGTGAGTACTGAGACTACCTAAATATCTATCAATGACAATATTACGTCATGAGTTAGCCTTGGCGAGCTTACATGGCACAGTGATATGGAAGTCGGTCATCTCCAACCATGAACCAGCGTACCTAATATTGGCACCTAGAGAAGATCATCCGCATAAAGGATTATTATTGGCCTGGTCAGAAAAGGTGAAAGCAATCATGCAAACTGCTAACATTTCGATGGAAATGCTGCTAGATCGCCCTCAAATCGCAAGAAAGAAACTAAAAGAGTGGCTTTTGATTGAAAATCTTGAGAATTACGGCAAGCTCCACACAGCTCTAGACTTGGGTCCAACAATGAACAAGGTTGATAATATGCCAAAGTATCTTTTACAATTTCCTTCGAGATATCACAGAGACAGTTTTCTGCGACTGGGAACTAATGTGTATAAATCGAAACAAATGATGGCGATGCGACACTTGAGTAATGTATTGGGGGATACTTGCAGACACTGTTCATTATACCCAGAGACAACAAAACATCTAGTAACTGAATGCTTAGCACTTACAGACGCAAGAATGGTACATCTGAGTAAGTTCCAGCCCAAAACTGACATGTGGGGTGACTTTTGGACCCGCATTTTAGGTGGAAGCTCGGTACACTTAACTTGCTCAGTCATAAACTTCCTAGACAAAGTCACAAATTGAAGAAACGGAGACACACCAAAGGCAATAGAAGATGATGTTAGTTGAAGTAATGAAATAAAAAGTTGTAATAAAAGTTTGAAATAAACTAGATGTTACAAAAAAAAAAGAAATTCTGCCAACTGTGTATACCATTTGGCAATTACTGTCATTCTCTCCAAGTCACACATACCATATGCCAGGTATTCGAAGTATATCAGTTAAATGTGCACTATTATTCTTGTATAGTCATCATATATGTAGGTTCTTACATCATGTCCTTTTTTTCATTGAGATTGTGTGCCCACATAGTCATATTGTTTGCCATCCATGGCCATTCATTGCTAAAGTACAAAGATTATTTGTCAGATTTCTGAATCATATCCCCATCAACTCACACTGTTTGACAAATATTTGCAAATGCCTCGAAAGTGTCAATAATTTCTCTATGTTTGCCAGGAACTAATGCCATTTGCCAGTTTTTGCAGGTATGCATTCAGAGATATTCGCTATTTTAAAAATCGCGCCTCCATCTACCAAGAGCACACCCAATTACCTAAGTACTGTCATCATTAACCCAGACACTAATCGAAACCTTCTGATTAACTGACACCACTGAAGGAGCCAGCAAACAGGTGTGGTTAGTATCTGAATGGCAGCACCTTGCAAATAGTTTGAGGCCTGGACAATTGAAGACAATGCATGCAGATGGTGGTTATGCCATCATATGTCGTGATACTAGCACATTATGAATGGTATTGCTATGATTTGGCTAAGTGCTCCCATTGCTTGCCAGCAACTCCCTCTGTATGCTTTCATTCTGCCCTAGGATTCCAAAGAAGGCACACATCCCCAATGCGTCCATTTTGTGGTTCAGGGTTACAGGGCAGGGCAAAATGCCCTGCTTCTTTCAAAGTAAACCTAGGGCAGCCTGCTTTTCCACTGGTTCAGGAAAATGTTGTCGGGGCTCCCTAAATATCTTTAGTAGCATTTGTCACTTGTAAAACTGAAGAAATAGTGTAAAATTGGTTAAGAGGCACAGATAATGATGGCAGAAATTTCAGATAAGAGATATGCTTTGTGTTGCATGGAAGTATATCGAGAGATCCACTGATTGACTTTGAGAACTATGTTTATGAGAATATGCACTGTGTATGGGAAAAGTAGAGAAATAGAAATTACCGAAATATTTGACTTGGGATGACCTTCTATAGACTGCCGACAAGGGTGATATCAGCATGCTTGTCATCCTTGACTTGTCGGCAGCCTTCGATACAGTTGACTTCGGCATACTTAAATCCAGACTGTCACTACTGGCGCATGTCTCTGAAGAGGCCATTCAATGATTTACTTCATTCTTGACTGATCACTCCAAACAGGTTAAGGCAAGTCCTTACTTTTCTGAAGCATTGCCTGTAACCTATGGCGTACCACAGGAGTTGTCTCTTTCTACCCTGCTATTCAATGTGTATTTGATCTGCGGTATCATTCATATGTGGACAAAATGCAGGTTAAAGCAACAGTTGGAGGCAGTGGAGCGAGTTTTAGAGTGTGCAGATTCAATCCTGGATGCTGGAAATACTCCAATCAACCACTTCCAAAACAGAGATTATTGTTTTTGGTTCTAAAGAGAAATTGGCCAGTGTGCTACCTCTAGTTCTTTGTCCAATCTTGGTTGGAATTGCAACCAAATACACTCAGTCAGTATACAAATCTGGGCTGCATTTGGCAGTCCAGTATGAATTGTAATTTACAAGTTAACCAAACGATTAAGTCATTCTACTTTCAACTGAAACCTCTTAAAGCACTTCTTTCGTTCATCTCTGAGAAGGACCATCCCAATGTGATAGTGTTAGGCAGAATTGCAGGCAGTACCCTCTGGGACCACTACGCACAATTAGGACTACAGGTGTTAGCCAAACCAACCGTTGGTATAAGTCTGTACCACACAGTTTTTGGTAGCGAGCTGAGCAGCCAGGCTTATCTCAAGAGTGAATGTGAGCAGTACAAGTAGTTACACAAAGGACTTTCAATCATAATGGTTCAAGTAAACACTTATACTCAAGGTTTCTTGGTAAAAAAACACTTATTAATTTATTACACAATCATTTAGAAAACATTTCACTAGGAGAAGGCAACTTAATATTATAAACCAATACACTTGAATACAAACTTCTAAGGTTTTGAGACAGTTTGAGCTCCCCTGAAATAGGAGTCAAATAGCAGTTCAATACTTAGAAAAGGATCAAAAGGCACACAGTAAGTAAAATAGATTATATATACTTTTTAGACTGTGCAAATAGTTTCAGTTCACCAGAGGAGTTCAATTCATGTCAATAGGTCAGGCCAAAGTCAATGGGCTAGTGTTCTGGATAGGAAAGAGCGGTTCTGTTATCAAACAGTAAATTCTTTGTGAAAGTTTTTAGAAGTAGTTCAGGCAAAAAATAATCATATGCTGGGTCACAAGCTGATTAGGCCTGCATGTTGGGAAAGTTTCAGGAACTTTCACCGCAAGAGTGGTGTTCTCTCAATCGGGTTGGCACAGTACCGTTGTATGAAGAAACAAATGCTGGCAGGTCCTGCAGATCTCACTGTTCCTGAGCCTCAGTCGTGGAGACAAGAGGGAGGACGTCGGGGGATACCTGCAATGTGCACGGGATCGTCAAACAAAGCAAACAAAATGGAGTCACTTCAGTTCCAGTAGCTATAGATTCAAGAACACAAACTGGTGTCCCTCTCCCTGGTTAATCCTAATCAGCCTTGAGAATGGTGTCCAGGTGTTTTAACTCAAAGGAAGAAGCCGTCCTTGAAGGGGCTTCTCTGTCGAATGGAGTTTGGCAATTCAGACCTGCAGCAGGGCTTCACCGGGAAAACCAACGGTCCAGGAGTTGCAGCAGCCATCCTCTTCCAGCTCGTCTTCGTTCTTTCGTTCCAGTGGTTGACTCTGACTTCCAGCCCTGGAGACTTGCTTTTTAAACAGTTTTCTCCCATTCATTCCAGCTTAGCTGTCACTCACCCAGCAGGGTGGCTGTCCTTCCTGGACAGTCAGCCAGCCAATCACACCAATGTGCATTCGGGTCTCCTAGGAGACTAAGCACATGGAGTTTCGGGCACCTCCCTCACTTCCTGCCCACCACACTCAGTCCTGAAGCCTGCCAAAGGCACACGAACAAAGGGACCAAAACTGCTTTGGCGGGCAGAGACAAACTCTAGAAGGACCTTTCCAAAAGAAATGGCGAAAAAGAAGACTGTGACCAGTTTAAACGAAGGGGCTTAAGGCGCCATCTTGAAAAACATGGCTCCTGTGATTTTTAGCTACCGGTGTTCACGGTCGGGAAAAATCATGGTAATTTGTTGTAAAACCACTTCCACCAGCCTTTTCAATAGGAAAGGATCGCATTTGACCGCTACATGAGTATTTAGAAACATGGGATACTATGTAACCCCTCCAGCACTTCATTGTAAGATGGTGTGTGCTCGGTCTATACATTTGGAAAGACTAGTAAAGTCAATTTCGCTTAACATTCTCTGGGAAACGGTAGTTTATCCCAGAGAAGTTATTTAAACCTTTGGGTAGTCTAAACAGACAACCCTGTGTCACTGCAATGTGGGTGCTGTGTAACATACATGAAAAGATGCCTTTGGGAGCTACCTTAAAACTCCAAAGTCAAAGAACACAAATGTAAAACACACATCAAAATACATGAAAGAGTGGGAAAAAAAGGCTCACACTCTTTCCAGGTAAAAATCAAGTCCTCAAAAATCCAGCAAAGTTGCTGGGGGTCTCTAAGGTGAAGGGAATTAGCACATTTATGAGAATTCTACCTAACAGATAGGAACCCTTCAATTTTTCAATCTAGGCTATTGCAATGCCCTGATTTCTGGCATACCAAAATATGAACTCCAAAGGCTCCAGGTGGGCCAGAATTCAGCACAGCGGTTTATATTTTCTCTGCCGTGCAAAACTCAGATTTCAGATTTCTGGAGAGGTCTTCACTGGCTGCCAGTACAACAGTGGTTGCAGTTTAAAATATTGAGCTGATTCATGGAATTATGTGCGCTGAAAAACGGGGATTTGTGCGCCATTCTGCCTGCAAATCCCCATTTGTTAAACAGGGATTTGCGGTCAGAATGGCGCACAAATCCCCGTTTTCCGGCACAAATAATTCCATGAATCAGCCCATTGTGTCTTGTTTTCAAGTGCATCCATGTCCTTTCTACATCCTACCTGACATCCAAGAGGGTAACCCACCGTCCTACTTGTACATTGCAATCCATGGGACAAGGTTTATTAGTAATCCTCCCTCCAGAATTACCACCTGGGGAGACAGACGTTTCTCTTCTGTGGGACGTCGTGCCTGGAATTCTCTTCTGCCACAGCTACAACAAGTTGATTCTCTAGTCGTCTTAAGGAAGCAATTGAAAACATACCTGTTTAGATAATTCTCTGGGCTCTCAAGGCAAGTAATCAATGTCTAATATTTATCTGCGCCCAGAATCAGTTCTCTGCCAGGTTCTCCTTGTGGATATGCACGTTATAAATATAAAAATAAAAATAAAATCATCATAGCTTCTAACAACTTGACCAATATATTTGTTATATTCTTTTTTTTGACCATCCCAGATAGCACAATATATGTACTAGCTTGCAATACATTGGTGGCATGTACACTGCTTGTTTGCAGACTTTTAAAATGTCTAATTATTGCATCAGTTGGAAGGAATCCCTGCAAAATGAAATGTAAAAGTAACTAAATTTAAATTTAAACAAAGTATTTCTTTTAACCGCAACATAGAACATGCTGTTCTGTCCTCTTGTAAGTTGTTGGCCACCCGTGGGCATTTTCTCAACATTTAACATGCAAAGAATTAACAATTCAGATGTCATTTTATGTTGCGATAATTGTTTTTGTTGGAAAATTACATTGCACTCATGGTAATAAATAGTTTTTTGTTTAGTTAAATGCAATGGCTGCCTTGTAACACGTAGGCAATAACTTTTAAAAATCTCACAAGAGATGATGTGTTGTTACCTTTTGGTGTTAATACACGATTTAAAAAGGGATTTGGTAGATCTCATTACAAGTGTTCCGGTCTGGAACCAACATGCTAGTAATACCGATTACCGGCACACATGCCGGACAGCCGCACTATGAGAGGGGAAGCTGGAAGCAGTGTTGCGGGTAACAGCTTACCCGTGCTACCATTGCCAGTAGCACAGGTCACGCAAACTGTGGGATCCCCATGAACCAATGCCAGAAATACCGGCACCACGACAACATGGCAGCATTAGAACAGTGGACTTCCTGGAAATACTGCCACAAAAATGTCAGTGAAACTGTGAAAACCAATGAGGAAACTCAGGCACCACTGGGCAGGCAGTTGCCAGGCCCAGGTTGTCAGGAACAGGCCACCGGTACACCCAATTGACCCAGCTGCACACAATGAGCACAGGGCCTGGTGAAAAGGACCACACCCACCGAACACACAACTTCCGAAATAACCATGCTGCCACTCGTAGCAGCAGTCATGGACGTATAGTCGCTGCATTTATGAATGCAGGTCTGAGCAGGAGGTGATACATTGCCAATAGGCTGACAGACAGAGGAGGAGGAGGATGGGGATGCAGATGAACAATGGGCATCAAGTACTGCCCCGGAGGTGTGCACCCATACCCCGCACAAGGTCCCCACCCTGGTCCCTGACTAACAGGCCTATCCACAGACTCTACAGTCTGAACAGGGAGACCATCCTCGCAATAGTGGACCTCATCAGTGGACCTCATCAGGGACTGCCATACCCCCCTGTTGAAAGTGGTGTCTGTGCTGCATTTCCTAAAATGCGTGTGAAGGTCCGGGATGACCTCCAGTGTCATGTGTCCCAGCACATCTCGCTACCAATGACACAGACCCAGATGAACTCGATCAAGATCTGTTTCCATGCCCTTGCGGGCATGCCAAATGTATTGTGTGCACTGGACTGCACACACATTGAGCTGGTGGCTGGACACGCTACAGAGAAGGTGTATCGGAACAGGAAGCTTTACCACTCAATGAATGTGAAGGCCATCTGATATGATGATCACACACTGCTGCACACACTTTCTGGGATCAATACATGACTCCATGGTCCTGCGCAATAGCACACTGCCTCGGTACATGGTGCGTTACGGTGGACAGCGGACCTGGCTATTGGGTGAGTCAAAGTATCTACACACACACACACCACACTGCATGTGTCCTGGGCCATTGTGGAAAGGTGTCCACTGTCACCAGTGCATGGGCCACAGGCACCATGTAAATGGAGGCACACAATTTGCATGCAAAAGTGGGGGCCGACAACTAGCATGCACCAGATGAGTTAATGGAAGGACACACCAGCACAATCTGGGCACAGATGGACAGGCACATGTAATGCACCACAGGTACCAGAATGCATCACTCCCATATAACAAAGCACATCATGTCCTCACATTGCCCCACCCACAACCACTAACCTGTCTCTGTGAGTGAGATCCTACACATGTCTAGACCAGCATTACCTGTCACAGAGTGCAGCAAGCTGATTGATGGTCTGCAAGCACAGAGACCCAGATGCATGTGTCACACCACCACATCCCAACATGCTTGGACTGCCCATTCACCACAATGACATATCCCTCCCTGTCTCCTTTTTTCATGCAGGTGATTCTGGCTACCCTACACTTCCTACCCTATACTCAAACTGAAAACTGAAACAACAGAAAGGAAAAGGGATTACTAAACTGGAGTAGACACCGACTACTCCCAGAACCGACTGGGAAACTCCCACGGCACCTGGACGGGCGACACCGGTTAGAGTGGAACACAGGCGACATCACATGGAGACGGAGTCAACTATATCACCCTAATCCCACCCAACGCCAACACTGGCCCCTTAGTTGCCACCAGGTACCACAGTGTTGTGGAATTGTCAGGATATTGGCAATCACCACACTAGCTGAGTTGTGGACATTGGCAGGTGCACTGGCTGTATGAGTGGGAAGGGAATACAGGTAGGGCTGAGAGGGAGGCTGGTGAAGGAGGGGCCAGATGTGAAAGGGACCTTGAAATCCAGACAGGCCCAGATCAGGACAGAGGCGTAGGGGTGCTCCCGAACCCCATCTGGGGAGATTACACAAACCCAGTGACTCAAATCAGGATAGAGATGCCAACTAACCAATTGGACTAACAATTTCCCCCTCTGCATACACCTCTCAAACTCTAAACCAAACACATCCACAAACCTACAGCACAACAAACCGCACAAACTTCACTACATGGCAACAACAAATCAAAACACACATTATGGGTCATTACTACCCTGGCGGTAGGGGGTTAACGGGGCCGGTAGAGCCTGTTAACCCCCTACCGCCTCATTACGAGGTCCGCCCCACAAGAAAGGATAATATCCAAACCCCAGAAGGGCTGAAACACTGTGCTGTAGGCCTTGGCTCTCAGAGTCACAGTGTTGCAATATACTCACTGTCTTTTCTTTTTGTAATTGCATTCATTCACATTGTTTTTGTACCTGCTCACTTGTTTATGACCCCTGTCTCGATGTACCATGACAGTACGATTTGTATGTTCTAAATCTTGTGTATCAAACTCCAAATTACGCACTTTGGGGGTATATTTATTGTCATTCATTTTGCATCACCAAATGTAATAGTGTTGTTCTGTGTGGTGTCTCGCAGTAGACATCTGTATATAATTGCTTCAAAATATAATGAAACATTTTTGAAGGGGTGTGATCATTTTGTTATTGAGGAGATTGATTCCTCCCCATATGCTTAAAAGTGTTGGTGGTACACTGTTTTTTCACTTGACCCGTTCAATATTGTCTAATGACAATTTAGCCCTCCCGGGCAGAATAGAGTCTTAACCAGGAGCCCCTTTCTTTGACTCCAGCAGGTGCTGGCACACAAGTCCCACCATCTGCTCATGCCCTTCCTTGATGCAGCATAGGTGGGTAACCCTGTCTCTGATGCTTGGAATGGGTATTGTGGGTGGGCTTTGTATGGTGGACGTGCTGAATGAGGGACAGTGGTAGGGGGTGTGCTCCAATGTCCCCTCGGCCGTATCCCCGGCCTCCTGCCTGGCATCATCGTTCATGGATCCTCCCATGTAGAGGTGGAGGTAATGGGCGGGGGTTGATATCATGGTGGCACCTCTGTAGGGGCAGCAGTAATGATCTACAGTTCATGCATTGATGAATCATGTAGTGCATGCAAAATAAGTGTCATCATATGTCACAGGCAAGACCTTGGTGGATATGGGAGGGCAAATCAGGAGATAGGGGCGTACTGGGCCTTGTGCCATTGTTACTGTGCAAGTTCAGGGCACAATGTCATGCAGAGAAGGGATGGTACCGGGATGGAAGGGGCATAATGCGTGGGGTGGGAGTCACAGGGGCACGTGCAAGGTGTGAACGGGGGAGTGCTTTACAGTGCAAAGGATGGGCTGGCCCAGATTTTGGTGGTTCCAGGGAAGGTTGGCCGTTGACAAGTGCCTGGGAGGGATGCCTGGTGTGACTGGTCATGGATGGGATAGCAGCAGTGTGTCTCATGGGGCAACAGGCCCCAGACGGACTTGTATATGGGGAATGGGGTATTTTTATTGTACCTCATGGCCAGAGGAAGCAAGTGGAGGGATTCTAGGACTGGTGGGTAGCAGTCAGGCGGCTTGGGCCTAGGTTGATTGTCGCAGCATTATTCTGGATTTGTATGAGGAGGCAGAGGGAGGCAAGAGGTACAATGTTGGAGGGCTGCTTCTGTTGGCATGCCCAGTGGGAACCAGTGCTCTGGAGACAACAGACTCCTGGGGGTAGGTGAGGTAGAGGAGGGTGCCTCTGAGTTGGTGGTGCTGTGTGTCAGGCCACTTGCCATGGTTTGTTCTGTGTGGATGCAAGGTGTGGTATGGGTCAAATGAGTACACACGGTCTGTGGCCTCTGAGGGGTGTGTGGGGAGGGGGCCCATTGAGGGTGGCCATTAGTGGGTGCATGTCAGGGCACAGCCGTCAAGGTGGGGGCTTCTCTGTCTTGCTGGTGTTGAGGTAGGGATCATCGACAGTCCACGTTGCATGATTGGCAGTCAGGCAATCATGTTTGGGAGGGGATGGAGAGGCAATACAGGATGGGAGTCTATAGGTGGGCAGTGTGTCATCAGCATGACACTGAGAGTGGCATGCAATGGTGTTGATCGAGTAGGCCAGAGGTGTGAGGTAGATGTTGTGGGGTCATGGGGTTTGAATGGTGCCCTGAGGGACTCCACAGGTGGGGGAAAAAGGTAGACGGGTGGGGAGGGCACTGTCACACTTGGGGGTGTCGATCAGACAGGTAGCCGGTCAACCATGCTAGTGCCATTTGCATCAGGGTACTTTGGATGCAGCCATCCATATGGATGTGTCACGGGGGCAGATTGTTTGTGGTGCATGCATGCTGCCTTGGAGGGTCTGTGCCTCGTGTATGTGTTGATTCTCATGTTGTCATTGTCTGCACATGACCTGTACTCATGTTGGCATATGTGTGTATGGAAGTGGCGGGACGTTTGTGCGACCTAGGCCAATGACCATGGTACGTTGGCCACCGTATGGGGAGGATGTGGTCCGTTGTCGTTCAGTGGGTCATGTGTCCATGTGTTGTGCCTTACATTTGCATGGCCACGGTCATTGTTTGGGTGTTGGACCTTGCACTCACCGACATCTACTTGTGTCCCTGCGCCAGTCTCCGCCGCTCCAACTCCCTCAATGGCTTTGAGATGCAGAACAGTGCTGCATGTCACCTCCCAGGCCATCAACTTGATTGGGGAGCCTGCCCCGCCTCCAGTTGCTGTGCTTTCCATCCTGTAGGACGAGAGCAGGTTGCTGACTCTCAGGTGGAGGTCGTGCCACCGCTTGTGGCAATCTTTTGGGACGAGGGGACGGGGCCAACAGCCGACACCTTCTATTCCACCTACTCTCATATTGCAATCTTTCGGAGTTGGCTTGGCCACCTGTGGTCTATTGCAAATAGCTCCCGAGCAATGGCCACAATTGTGGCAGTTCAGACTGACTTTTCCTGCTCTGATAAACATGGTTTTCTCTGGCGAAGATCTTCAACACGTGACTTCGATGTTGCAGACATGATGCCGGTGTTAAAGTGACCGCATGGCAACAGGAAGTGGGTGAATTTATATGGATTGTGTTTTTCAAGATGGCCACTGGCAAGCATCCAGTTCCTGCGATGACGTTGTTCCCGGTCACAGGGTTTATATCTCCGGTGCTTCCGTACTATACACGCCGGTAACGGTGCCACTGGCAATTTCAGTGACGCAACACTGGAAAAAGTGTCTGACTACAGTGTTTCCGTCATGCCGGTGGCACAGTTTCTGTCATGCCTGAATGCACGCTGTCGCAAAGTTGTGATGTGCAGTATACTTGCAAACTTGTAATGAGGGCCAATGTGTTTCTTTAAAAGTGTTTTGAGTATGTGTATCCCATGACGTTTTCAAAACATACTTGAACAAATATTTGTACAAGTGTGACTTTCTGTCAATCATGGGATCCACTGATGTGAATGAGGAAAGTGTAGGCATCAAATATATTGAGGTTGCCTTTTGTACATATTCTGTTTGTAGATTGTGCATGTATATTCACAATCAATCCCTCCAATTACATGCATGTTGTATAATGACCAGAGGCCGTGTTTAATCCTGCTTGGTAAACAATGCTTTTCTTTCAAGTGATACTTGCCAACATGAGAAGTTGTAAATTTAGACTCACTGGGGGTCATTACGACCTTGGAGGTAGCCATGCCGCTATTTGCGGCATGGCTACCCCCATTCCGAATACCGGGTCTGGGTTCCTGGAATGGGGAAATACCAGGCCATTCGGACCTTGGAGGGCCCGGTATTTCCCCATTCCAGGAACAGATCCCTATTCCCATTCGAGCCCCCATAGGGCTCAATGGGAATGGGGAGCATGCTAACAGCGGGCCCGTTAATGACAGGGCTGTTGTTAGCATGTTGGATCGCTCGCGGGATCCGCGAGCGGAACTCGTGATGAGGTGGTAGGGGGTTAACAGGCCTACACTTTTATATTTTTAAAGCCTTTATTTTAAAAAGGCATACACTTTAAAAAACATTAAAAACATTTTTCTAATGATCAGCAATCATACCATTCAATCAACATGCTCCTATTATAACAACGGGGAACTCTGACTTGAAAATTCTTCCAGCATAACAGTTAGTGTGAATATGTATACATGACATAGGAAAAAAAGTATTTGGTTCTCCTTTATCAGTCGGCATATGTTTCGGCCCTTGATGGTGTACCACTTATGTTATCAGTGGTCAGAAAAATAGATGTTAGGCCATCTTCAGGACAAAGGTTACTTCTAGCAGATTGATCTCGTTCCCCATTTAACATAGATTGACAAATCTGTGGTCCATAAACTATGATTTGGACTTCTGAGCTTTTTGGACTCCTGGGTGTAGCAGTAATTAAGCATCCAGTGTCCGAATTCAAGCAAAACACGTTTATACTTGTGTCTTCTGATCCAGTCTTAGCCCTATCAGGATAGGCGGTCGTCCATTTGCTGAGATATGGACCTGTAGACTTAGCTTTTTGAAGCCAGCAGTAACTGATTTCCCATTAATGGGTGTTCTATCTAAATCCTGCGAATCCCGCAGATTGAGTCCAAATGACCAAATCCCACTAGCCCCTGACTCGACAGCCCACTAACTCAGGAGCTAATGATTGAGACAGGTTACCTCCACCCTTACCTGTGTTACATACAGGACTTTTAGAGAGGGGTAGTCAATCTGTAATTCACTTTTTTCTCCTTTAGACTCTCCCTTCCAACAGATTTGACCCCTGTCAACAAAAATTAGGGAGTACCCAATTATCTATACCTGATTACTGGGGTGCCTGCGAACCCTACTGAAACATTCTTTTGCCCTGACAGTGGTATCTCCGGAACCAAGTGATGGTCAATCGAGCATTTCTGCGCACCTGTGTCCACTAGAAAAGTGTGCTCTCTATTCCCTACTTTCATCTCTACGTAGGGCCCTTTCTGATCAACGGGAATAGATACTGATTCCGACCCCTGTCTTGGGCTGTCCTAGTAGTTGAACAATACATCATCCGATGTGAAGTCTCCAGAATAGTATAAATTCGACTGAGTATCCAAAACCTTTCCTTCTCCTGCACTATTTTGCTGATGTTGTTTTTGGTTCTGATTCGGGTTATTATTTCCTTGGTTATTCTGATTTTGCGGCATTCTTGTATTTCTATTTCATCCTTGCATTCCCCGGCGACCTCTATTCTGTCATCTCAGGGCATTTCCATTCCTATTCTGTAAATGTGGGCATTGTGCTCGCCAATGGCCTTCTTCCTTACAATATGCACATTGATTCAGTCCAACTGGACCTCCATGCATGTTGGAGAAATTCGCTCTCGTTTGTGCATTTCCCCCGCCCCTATTGTAATTAACTACTCTTCCATCAATACTCTTGTTTTTAGAATCACCCTATCCCTCACCTCTTTCTCTTTTTCTGTATTTACTGTATTCACATAGTATTGTGCCATGTGTAATACTTCATTCTGTGATTTGGCTTGCGACGCGCTTCCAGATGTCATTATTACATTTTTAATATTCGGTAGCAACCCTCTCACATATTTGTCAACAAATGATCTCTTCCTGGGTTCAGTGCTTAAATCTTGGCCACTAAAATCTGCACATACTTCTTCAAATCTATTAAAATAGTCAGTGGCCAATTCATCTTTACCTTGCACGCATGCCGCCAATTTGTCCCAGATAATTCTCCTTTCAGGTACCAGAATTTTTAATTTCTGTACTATTTGTGCTGGTAATGCTAACAGAGCTGGTGATGGCTTCTAGCCAGCTTTTCTGTCTGTATCCTCTTTTATCAAATGTTCCTATGTATCACCCAAAATATCAGTGTCATCTACATTCCTCATTTGTTTCCATATATCTACTGGGAGAATCACAGGAAATAATAGGTCAATATCACTCATTCTGAAAATGGACGATCTCAACTACGACTCAATTTCTTCATAAAATCCTGCCGGATTCTTTCTCAAATCAGGGATTGTTTGTTTTATATTATTTATTTCCTGTCTAGAGAAAGGGACATTCACGTACTGGGCTTTATAATGGGCTTCTGTTACCAGCGCTGGTGCTACATCAATGCCAGGAACTTCTACTTTTGGCACAAAAGTGGGAGGTACTTCCCTCATGGGAAATATTGAACTGGCTGTTTTCTTATTCATTCTTTTATTAAGCACTATAGCTAAATCGAGGGAAAGGGCAGTCTTTCCAGTGTCAGGTGAAAACGCTCTCTTGTACATTGTCATTAACTCACGGGGACAACAACATTTTTTATCATAACAATCATCTTGCAAATACTCAAACATCACCTGAAATGCTTCCCTCTGCATCTCTATTGTATACTGATCAAAAGTATCATGCCCCTCCATTATAGAAATGCTAGCATCCATAATCCATCTAATTGCCTCTCATGTACATGTTTTCATTTCTTCGCTAACAGGTTTAGACAGCAGAAAAAATCACTGCACGACATATGGTACCACCTGTTGTCACCCTCTTTTCATCTCTGAATGCAATTCATCAAGTTCATCTTTAAATTCAAATAGCCTATCTACGTGCTCTTTTCCTCATGCACGAAAAGGCATTCAGATCCCGTAACTTCTGCGGTGCTATCGTATCAGTTAATTTCTTCCATCTGTCTATAAGATACTCCCCCATGCATTCTAACAATACCTGTTTTTCACCGAGCTTCTGATAGTCATACATTGCACTCAGCGTCGATCCCTCGTCATTTCCTTCAATATACGTTTCTGCCCATTCTTTAAGTTCTTCTCTCCTCTCCCTGCTAACCGTACTATGGGCCTCATCACGACTTTGGTGGTAACCCTTAAATCCAGCGGTAGCGCTATTACTGCCGGATTTAAGGGTCCGCTAAATCTGGACTTCGGCAGATTTCGCCCCAGCTCTGAGCTGAGGGGAATTCCACCGAAAATTCGTGCTCATACCGGTATAAGCGCAAAATTTCCCCATTGAGCCCAATGGGGAATGGGGCATTTCCGAATGGGCTCAATGGGGAATGGGGATTAACATTACTGCCGAACTCGTGATCCGGCGCTATTAGCACTGGGGAGTTCGGCGATAGGGCAGATAGCGCCAGCGCTGATAGCGCCGGCGTTACCGCCAAGTCGTGATGAGGCCCTATGAGTGGTGCTTCCTCTCTGTGCTTGCCCGGCCGCTGTAGATCTGCCTTCTCTTGCAGCTGCTAATTCCTGTTCTGTAGGCGGTGGGGGAAATGGTATCACATGCGCAGGGGCAGATGGTGCAGTTGGAACAACAGGAATGGGGGTGGCAACTGAGGTGGAGCAATGGGTATTGGTGCAATCGTGTCAATATTATTTTGAGGGCATTCTTGTCTCTTTTCACTCAAAATGTTATTTATCAGTTCATCTGATGCATGTAACCTTTGTTGTGGATATATCTTTTGTATGCCTAATTGGATACTCCTGTCCCCTCTTCTAATATCCTCTTCCCATTTTAGCTCTTCTTATTCTATTGCTTTTGCTGTGTTTGATTTATATCTTTGTGCATGTTTCTCCCTACTTTTTAAACAGAGATTAGCTTCTTTCCCCCAGTCTCTTATGACGTCAAACGTCGCGGGGCGTGCTTTCTTGCGCAGCAATACTGATTCCAAGTGCTCTATTCGGGCCATCTCAAAAGTACCATTTTTCGCCACTGCAAATCCACTACATGTCTAGTCTGCTTATGCCACATTTAATTAAACATTATCGCTCCTATTCCATATTTCACATACATTTCAAACGCTGGTGACCCTATGGGCGGCGCAACCTGGCCAGTTTCCAAAGATTGTCTACCTCAGTGGAAAAATCCCACTAGACAGGAAGACAATTTCCCAGGCATGTTGATCTTATTCGTACCTTACCCTGGGTGTTTGATCTTGCAAGAGCAACACTTAACCAATATCAGGGCTATTAAGAATCGGGGCATGACTCACCTGATCAATCAGTTTGTCTCTCAAGACGCAATTCGTCTGTATACAGACGCAACCAAGAATCACCATGACTGTGTTTCTGGCTCAATCTGCCTCGTTTCGGGACCCTCGCCTTCTTGCTCTCTGGCCGCTGCTCGTTGATCAGGAATCGGCTGTGTACAGATCTGCAAAGGAGTCTCTCATCACTTTCACAGGGGCACCTGAACAACTTTCGATCCCGGTTCGACGGCCTCATCCTCGATTCGTTTTCACCTTCTTCAAATTCAAAGTACATGATGGAGCAAATGGGGAGAGGGTCCCTATTCGGGCGCCATTTTTTGCTAGGCCCTAAAGACCCTTGCATTTGGAAACAAGGCACAATCACCATACACCCAGTGATACGACAGACATGAGGATCGTTTTCCAAGTACTAGGGTTTATTGCAAAGCAAATATTCTCAGTCGGCCGACTGGGTCTAACGTCTCGCAACGTGTGTCACCCAGACCTCGTGAGACGCAAGAGAGCGAACATTCTACAACAGTATCATATATATGAAAAGACAATCATACAATCTCTTTGTGACACATCAAAACCGCCCATAATGTATCTTCTTGAGCTAGGGTTCAATAATTGACAATTATGGCAAATATGACACTTCATGTCACGTTTCTTTCCTAATCTATATTACTTGGTTTAGCAACAGTTGCAATTGGCAGTAAGCAGACATAGTTCTTGTTATGAAGAACACAAAGCACTTGTTTAGCGAGAAAACTGTGCTCGTAGGAGACACACATTCCAAAGCATGTTATCTTTTGGTTTCTATTCATGAACTAGGGGGCAGCCTGATCTAAGAGGACCCCACAAAGGGAGGCTGCTAAGAAAGTGTAATTCATGCTTTAACGGCCAGTTTCTACAGTTTCAGCGAGACCGGCTGGCACCTGGCTTGGTGATTAAATGCCTCTCTGCTCACCCTCAAGGACTTGTGAGGGAGGAAAACAATGTATTTCTGTACTGTTTGGCATTTCTGTCTGGGCCGGTCTCTCAACATGTAACTTGTGGCCTTGCTCTGTGCATGAGCAGAATGGAATAAAATACATTTTGCAAAGCGTTTGAGCAGAAAGGCAAAGAGAGCAAAGAGAGCAAATGACGGACCTTTCACAAAGTGGACGGTCTATGGTTATGCTGATGATTCTTTATTGGCGATTGGTTTTCGCCCAACATATTATACCATCTATGCTTTGGTAGGGTAATTTCTGGACTCACAACCAGGTGGGGTGACTACCTTCCCCTGGTTCCTCTCCTTCTTAATGCCAGGAGGAAATGACTCCCTTTCCCCTGGCTTCTATCCCAGTGTCCAACAATACCAGGGTGAATGACTCCCTTCCCTTGTTTTCACTGCTTCTACTTTTACTTCTAGGTGAGGGTCTCAGACACCGGTTGGCAGGCCTTACTCTTTCCTTTACCAGGTACTGTGACAAAGAAGAGGGATCGTACTTCTACTGCTTCTGCAATTACTTGGTTCACTATCCTGTCAAGTTTCAATGTAGTTTCCGCCCTTCTCCTGCTCCTTATTCATTATACCTGGTTTCCCATTCTGCAAGGTACTATCACTTCCAACAGTATTTTGTCACCTCTGCTACTCTTCGGTTCCCCAACCCCTCAGTCTCAGCTTTCCTCAACCCTCTCTGCTTGCTGTCTTCTTAGCCCCCCTTCACCTATTTGGCAACCCAAGTACATTTGCTTTAGTCCTCTTGGGTTCAAACCTCTCCCAGGAGTTTATGGGCGAGTGGGGGCTTTTTCCAGCTCTCTGGGATTTTACTTTGTGTGCAGTGGTTATGCAACTTCCCCGTTCCTCTGGGTGATGTGGTTCTCGGTCCATGCTCTTCTCCATCTTTCAGGACTTCAACCGCTTTATTCCGCCAGCTCGGTAAATGTCCTCCCATCTCACTCAGACTTTTGCAGTTCCTCCTAGAAGGCCTCAACCTCATGTTTGGTCATTCTTTGTTTTTTTACCGCAGCTTCCAATAGATTGTCCATATTTACTAGTACGCTCCAGTTGGTTCCACGGGATGCGCTTTAGCAGTCTGCGCTTCTTCTTCGTCCCAGTATGTTCTTGGTTTTTCTCTACTGGGTTAATCGAGTTCTTCTTCGTCCCAGTTTTAGAATCAGATTCACATGTGTAGTCCCTGCTCTTCTTCATCTCAGTATAGGGTATTGGGGTGGAAGGGTCTACACTACACATAAAGATAGAGGTGCATGGGACTAAAGTAACCTGCACAGGGTAACTGGGTGAGTGAGGTTGTGTAGGTATATATCACGTTCACCCTGATGTGTTAACCCCCTTTCTATAAAGGGTTTCCCTCCCAACATGATCCTCCCATGATGCACAAGCCCATAGGGAATTAGGACTATGGCCACACCCCCCCTGACCTCATGGGAAGGGTCCCCCATATGGGAGAAGGGACGACATCCAAGGATTCATCATATTATCTATCAGCCATAAGTTCCCGTAGTGTCTGGCTTCCAACTCCACACATAGCCTGGACACTCAGAAGATGTGGCTAGTGTGGACAATGTCGGGGAAATTGGGGTACATGTCTATGAACAGCGCACCAGCATCTCAGACCAGTTGGCAGTTGATGAGTGCCAGTGGTGCTGATTCTGGTACATGTGCGCTCATTCGTGGGTGCTGTTTAGTATCACATGGGTGCAGTCAAAGGCACTGATGAACCGGTGGAATCAGTACAGAGTGTAAATTCCACAAACCACTTGTCTTGTTCATCCAGGGTCGAGTTCATGTGGACATGGCATCATCTGCACAACATGATGCATGCCACAACCTGGTACAGGGTGTGTGACGGCATGGCCTGGGAGATGACTGAAATGATGCAACTGGTCCACTGAAAGAGCAAGTGGTGAAGAAGTACAGGGCAGCCAGAAGATTCACATGTGCCCCAATGGCATGTGATCACATGGCGTTGGGGTGCAAATCACCCTGCAACTCATGCAACATGTCAATGATGACATGCAGCGGGAAGCAACACGTTTTGTAGATGTCCAGGTCAGCCATCCCAAAACGAGTGACCCTGGGGCAGATGGCCCGCTCCCTCCATATCCTCCTTCTCAGCTTGGGTGCAGCAGCCTCTGTGACTGCAGCATCTTGCCCTTGCCATTCCTGCACGTAGAGTACTATCGCCAAATGTCGGGATACATTTCCTGGGAAGGGGGCGTGGAGGCTTTGTGCCTTTATATCAGGAAATGTGACAACATGATGTGCGTACTGTGAGGAACTCATGGTGACAACAGACTGACACAAGTGATCACAGTTCAAGATGATTATTGAACAATGAAAGTAGTATGCTGTTTGGAGAAATGCCTTATCTAAACCTACATCTAAGATGGGGATGGGTGTTGACTGTCAAATGATAATAAGGCAGTCCTAGTGGCGTCAAGTCAAATAAAAAGGTGTATTCTAAAAAAAAATCTATTGCCAATTCCTTGTGCTAATACAAAGGGTGTGGGGGTTGAGTTTCAAGAAAGAAAGGAGTGTTCTCAAATGATGTCAGGAGGCAGTAGTCTGGGTCTCGCGTCCCCAGGTTTTGAGTACCAGGTAAGGTGGAGTATTTGGAGCACAGTACAGTCTCTGGCTTCTTTAGCACAAGACAATAGTTCCAATGGCAGTTCTCAAGACCGTCGATGGCCAAGTCTTGCTTCCATAGAAATTCTCTTGCCTTTGGGTGTGACGTGTTCAGATAACAAAAACAAAAGTTCCTTTGACAAATGACAGTTCCCAATATTCTCTGGGTGATGGGTTCACCCCTAGGTCCCCCTCTTCTGGGCTGACCCTTGTCAATCATAGTCCAAAGTTTAAATGGAGGTGATGGCCTCACCCCTGGGTCCCCCTCTTCTGGGCTGACCTTTCTCAATTGTAATCCCCAAATCTTAATGTCTTTGTCAGTGGATCTCCCTTGTCTGTATTCACTTTAACACTCTTCCTCTCTCGAACATTAGACTTTGTCCCTCTCTTCCGATATCCCTCCTCAGGGTTCACTATTGCCTTTTCAAAACGTTCTTCTGGTTTCAAATGTTTGCGGGATTAACGTCCCCTTTTATTTATTTTATTTATTACATGCCCGGACACAGAGGTATCACAGCATAGATTGCTTAGAACACTTGTCTGGTTACAAAAATATGTTTCACAAAAAAGAAGTCATACATGATACAGTATTGAAAAAATGCATACACACAGTAGAGGGGGTCAAGCTAGCCATGGCAGTGTGGTCATGGATGAGATTCTACTAATTATATGTGTTAAATAGCCATGTTTTAATGAGCCTCTTAAAGCGCTGGTGTGAGAGCTCCTTTCTAATTTGCATGGGCAGGGTATTCCAAATTGTGGTTCCTGCTATTGAGAAGCAAGAACCTTCCACCCTGTAACTCTTGAACCTGGGGATAAGTAGGTGTGTGCTAGATCCAGATCAAAGGGATCTAGTGGATTTTTTAGGGTGACACAGTTGTTCAAGTAAGAGGGGGCGTCCTTAATAATGCAGCATTCACAATTTCTTCATTCACAATTCTGGACTCACTTCCCTAACTTTTAGCCAACTTACGGATCAAAGTCTTTTGATTGTATGGGTTTTTTTCTCAACCCTCACGTATGACCATTTTGAGTTCCTTTGGCGGCCGGCCTTCGTATGGCCCTCTGGATTCGGTAGTTTCTCTCATATGGGGCTCGACCAGAGAGTTTCTCGAATTAGCACTCACATGGTGCTGCTTTCCCTCTGCCGCTGGACTCACCTTCACATTTTGAATAGATCATTCAATGTTCAATATGGCTTTGTTTCGAAGCATGCCCCTCCTGTGATTGTCACTCAACACAGCCCGGTTCTTATCAGTTCTCCCCTCGACTCACTGGCTGTGATAAACCACTTGGCTTTCGGGCTTCTCTGGAGTCATGCTCGGTACCACAGGCACAGGAGTCTCCTCTGCTCCGTCTTATCAGCATTGGCTTATCCAGTGTAATGTTGACATTTGTAGCAGAACACTTGTGCTATTGTTCGCAGGCTTAGATTTTCCTCCATGAAGGTTCTGTGGGCCTGCGACGAAAAGGGCAAGGTCACTTCTCTCCTCGAAAATCTCTCATTTCCCACTGCCTTTCTCCTTCTCTTGAACTGCCGCATAATAGCCATCTGAACATATTATCTGCTGTGTTCACTTGTCTCATTTCTTGCTCTCTGGCTCCACCTTGTATCCCCGAGGGAAAGGGAAAGGGTCATCAGGTGTGTTTGATTCTGATCAATTGCTTGATTTTGCATGACCCTGGTATTGGGACATCTCAGGTAAACGGCTCTAGTGTTAGTATGTTGTCTGTTGTGCTGTGCAAAAGCTTGAGTGGTGGAGAAAGGGGCGGGGTGGTTTGGAATTGTCCTATGTGAGAGGATGGGGAAAAGGTGTTAAAGGAAGAGGGATACCATGTCTCACCCTTCGGTGGCCCACTCCTCAAGGATCCCCATCCAGGTGATCCTCCCTCACTGGTCCACCCTCAGGAAATGGAACCAGTAGCAATGGCCATGTCCTGGCCACCTGGATGACAGATCCCTGGGAACTAGCTAGGGAGACACCTTCAGGTTTCTCACAGTACAGATGTGCATCATAGCTGTAACGATTGGTTTGTTCTTGTTTTTGTTAGTTGTTAGTACAAATTTCAAACGGGTAATAATAATGTATGCAATGCATTTAAATATGTGCTATGTAAATCGCTTTGGATTAAAGCGCTATGTAACTATCAAATTATAAAATATCAAATTATTGTGTGGGATGTTCTGAATCTGTGTATGTGGGAGGCTTAAGGTGTATCTTGATGCTGTCATTGTGTGCCTATTTTGCATAGGAGTGCTGTTAATTTTTCAGGATCATTGTATGGGTTGCACATATGATGTGGCAGTACGTGTATGTGGTGTGTTCTGTGGTGTGTTAGAGGAAGTGTGTTGGGTTTTGTGTGTACAGTCTCCTCTCAGGTGGGTTAGCGGTGATTGTGGGTGTTGTGCATTCTCAGGAATGTTATTGGCAGAGATGTTTATTTTCATGTGTAATTGGGGTGATTTACACCTGTTCTTCTTTGGGTGGCTTCCGTCTTGATGCAAGATCATCTTTGACATGCGGTTATATTCTTGACTTCCACCTTTCTGTATTTCAGTTCTATGTCCTTTTTGTAAATGTGTGTAAATTACCTCCATGTATGTTTCAACTCAATATGGGCGTACCTTTTTGTTACTAGTCTTATCTTCCTTAATAAATTGGGCCCTGATATATTATACTTTCAGTTTCATAATTGGCTCCACAAATAGAGACTTGACAATGTGTATAGTTTGTTATTAAAGTATTTAATTTCACACCATTCACTCTATTCTGTATAAAATATAAATGAGGTAGTTAGAATGTGTTTTTTTTACTGCTGTATTACGTTTTTTACTTTTATTTGTTATTTTGGGATTTACTTGTTGCAATTTCCAAAACGGTGCTTTTACCTTTTAATGTTACTGATGTTATTCTGTTTGGTATAGCATACGTTATACACAGTCTGTTGCATTCTTTGATACATGGAATGTGGGCTGTGATGTTTTGTACATCCATATTTACTATAAAGTGTGTGTTTGCACTCTAGATAAAGCTACATAACTTATTCCACCTGTAAAAACGTTAGATCCAACCTCTACTAATGCTCTATAAACACTTAAAGATTGAGATTTATGTATTGTTACTGCATATGCTGGAAATCCTGAGCGTGCTACATAATTGCTGAAAGCAAACAATAATCCTTTCCTTTCTTTCACTTTGTTAATGTTATCACATTTTATTGCAATATAATCAATGAATACATTCCTAGGGTGGTTTTTAAAACAAACCATATAGCCCATTGCTCCATTGACTAAACCTTTGTCTACACTAATAGTCATTTAAAAAAATACTTTGGATTTTAAACAAACATTTAAACAACTATCAAGGCCCGCGGTTCTAGAAAATGTACATTGTAATTCTTTTAACTTTTTTCACATTTTCTTGCATCTTTTTAGGTAAATCAACATGTTCCACTTTGCCTCCTGCTTCGAGCAAAACATTGTTTTAATTTTCTTTAGAAACCATTTTCACAATTACATTTTAGCAATTTGCTAAAATGAACATGAGACATATTGATTTTGGCCTTGATTTACTATGGCAGTATATAGTAGTTCTGCAGATGCTTCTTTAAAATATAACATATGTATTTGTCGGTCATTCCTTTAATTTAATTACTGAGCTCTCAGTAACTTTGATAATTGTTTGAGCATATTTAAATATTAATTTTCTTCACTTTTTCTCTTGTTTTGTCTAAATTCATATTAATTGAAAACACTCCATAAACGTGCAAACGCATTCTTCCAATGGCGGTTACAAAATATGTTGTTTTAAAAACAGGTTTAGCATTTACTGATGTTAACTGCAACAAAACATCAAATACAATTACATGTTTACCAACAAATATTTTGTTATCATTACATGTTCACATTTCTTACATACAAGCATTATATTAGATGCCATGCTTACTCAGTCAATGATTAAAATGTTCATGTTTTTTTTTTAATTCAGCTTCTTCTTGGGCTGATTCATCATATAGTTTTTCATGTTGTATCATGTTCTACTAGTAACATAAAACGTTTATGCAGTATTATACTGCCAATATTGTAAGCTGCCAGACCACTGAGAGATGCTATAACACAAGCTAACATATTATTAAATGTGTCCCACACAAATTTGGATGTAACTTTAAATAAAACACATTTCCTGGTACCTCCTTCTCCGTTAATTTATAAGAGGGTTGTTTTAAAGTTTATGCACTCATAAAGACCAATTACATGTAAAGATATCATGGTCAATATTAGCAACACATTAATGGAACACCTCCTTTAGTTCTACATTTAATTGTGCAACACTTTCTTCTAAAGTATAGACCTGTTGGTTATCTTGTTGCATTGCAGCAAGAATGTCTTGCTCTGCTAACTGTGCATCATTTATTTGCAGTAGTTGGCCAACATGATTGATTACATTTGAATTTGATGAGATGTTGATTTTGTGTATCTTTAGCTAACTCTGTTTCTAGGATTATTTATTGCTCAATTTCTTCATCAAGTATTTTAACATGATGTGTAGATGCTGATTCAAAACTGTTCCAAATTTCAATTATTTCTGAACCTTTACTCCATGGTAAAAGCAGCTGTAGTAAGCAATAATAACACTGCTCCTTTTTCACTAATGTTGCACATGTTAGTTGTTGGTGATTAACTAAACTTAGTTTTATATACTTAAACACCCATCACCATTTACTTTTATAATGTCCCTTTTCAATGTGTTCTTTCACACCTTCTTGATCATTTTAATATTGTAGGACTTCATAAAGACACACATCTTCTAAATGGTCATATCTGTCGGTGAAGTGGTTATCACAGATTTTGTTCTACTATGTCCCCGCTGTCTGGGTTATGAAGAGTTAACATTTGTATTTGATGATACAGATTTAAAATGTTGCATCTGTTTTATAGGAAGCCAAGACTGAACGACTTAATATATATACTTTTACCATCTGGGTGTGTTCATGCTAATCTCTCTGCTGCTTTGTATGTTGCACATTCACTGTGTGAAAGTGTTTTACTCCAAAGCTAATTAAACACGTTGAAAGTTACCTTTCATTTGTAATTTCCTCCCAAAGATCTTGGAGTTGACATTTTGCTGCCTTAGTTATGTCTGATGTTATGTATCTACTTACAGCCATATAATTGTCAGCTACACATTTAATAACTCTGTTTACATTCCAAATACTTACAATTACCAGACAGTAGTCATTTGTTTTAAGGTTTTTTGAATTTCTAAACTACATATAATTGATATTATTGAGTAACATAAACAAATAACATAAATATATGCACAAATTACAACAGTTATACTTCACATACTTATTTATTTATTTTTATTTAATGTGATACAGTTTTTTAAACAAAAACTTTACACATAAATCAAAAGATAAATTCTTATTACAATAATGTAAAACAACAACTTAAAATTTCTCAACCAATTATAGAATGGGAAAAAAAAAAAAAAAAAAGAAAAGGAAATATATTTTAAAAATATATATATTTAAAAATATTCACTTGCATTTCATTATTACAAATTATTACAAATTTCATAGGTCACAAGCACCTTTAAGTTTTCACATAACTTCGTAAGGCAACTCATTTCCTTCTGTTATTTGCCGGGAGATTGACTGATCCACCTGTTTCAAATTTCAAGTTTTAAATTTCAAGTTTTCCCTTAACCATATACCATACTCTATATAGAGCCAAATGTAGACTGGGATTTAAGGTATTGATACATACATTCCAGAAGTCTTTAGATTTAATATGGTCAAGATTATGTACATATCTGCTGTAGTGTTTTATATAAATTAAGCTTAGTCTGGGACATAATGTAAGGACATGTCTCGCAGTTTCAAGTGAGGTTTTGTTCTTGCATATCCTACAGAAACGCTCAATTTAGGGGATGGCCCGTTGTGGGCCCAACACCATTAGAGTAGGGAGATGGTTGATGCGTAGAAGTAACAGAAAACGTCTCAAATTATTCGAAGGGCAAAGGTTTAGATATCTTTGTGCCCTACTAAAAGTGTATAATACGTGAGATGTGAACCCATAACTGTGAAGACTCGCAAGATGTCTGAAATTATTCTGCCAACCCCAGATTTTAAGACGTTCCGCCATTTGGGCCTTCAGATGTTCATAATTATCTCCCCAGTTAGGGGTCCATTCAATCATCTCAAATAAAACAGTCATTTCTCCCATAAAATAGACCTGCTTATTCCCAACAATGTCTTCTTTTATCGTCCTCAGGAGAGGATTAATCGGAGTGACCTGCATCTTAATGTAAATTTCTGCTCTTTTCTTTAAGACCAGAGCCTTTAGGGAGGGTAAGCCGAGCTCTAATCTTAGAATTGCCATTGGTATTCCCTGTGGCAAACCCAGCAGCTTACGCCAAAAACGACCCTCCAGTACCTGAAGCCAATCCAGATCTAAGTGGACTAAAGCTTCCAGCCCATAGGTTACCATAGGAATTAGGCACTGGATGTAGAGTTGGCGAGCTGCCCACACAGAGTATCCACTTTTATTGCGCGAGAACTGACATATCATGGAGGTTAATTGTGCTGCTTTTATTTTACGGGCTTGAACACAGGAATGGAAATTTCCCTTACAATCAAATTCAACTCCCAGGTATTTATAGCAGTTGGTATATTGAATTTCTTGTCCTCTTATTATCATTCTGGGGCGGTTCACTTTGCCATGACTATACAGGATCAATTCAGTTTTCGTTTGGTTGATTGTGAGTTCGTTCTCCTCCGCATATTCCCAGAGCCGCTTAGCCGAGCGTAAAATGCCACTGAATGTGTGGTCAAAAATGACCACATCATCCGCATAGGCCAGGACTAAGCAGTGCTGAGTACCAACTTTAGGAGGGCAATTACTCACAATTCCCAAACACTCGGGGATATCTGAGACGAACAAATTATATAATATGGGTGCAGTGACACATCCCTGTTTCACTCCTCTAGTTTGCTCTACCACCCTAGTAATAGATCCACTTCCGTCCAGCCTCAACTGTACAGAAGTGTTATGATGTAATAGTTGTAGGTAATAGAGCAATCCTTCAGGGCATGCCAGACCCCTAAGCTTCCTCCATAGTTTCTCTCTATTCACCGTGTCAAACGCAGCCTTGAAATCTACATATAGGGCATACAGAGGCGGGTTATTAGGGGATAAGGCTTTTTCGCTAAGGTTATTCATAATATAAAGATTCTGGACAGTAGAATAACCGACTCTGAATCCACTTTGAAAGCGGTCCAGAATCCCTTCCTTCTCTGTCCAGAACTGTAATTTCTGCAATAGTAAGGAGGCAAATAATTTGCCAGAACAGTCTAACATGGAGAGCAGACGATAATTACCTGGATCAGACCTGTTACCATTTTTAAATACCGGCACTAAGATTGCTCTTTGCCATGTCTCTGGAATTATCCCGTCCTTTAGGACTTTTTCAAAAAGGATTTTCAGAAAATTAGCCCAAAAGACTGGATTACTCTTCATAAGAAGATTGGAAAGACCGTTTGGGCCCGGGGCTCGAGAGGCTTTAAGTTTGGTAATCTTATCTATCAGATCTTCCAGATGAACAGGGAACAACTCAGGGACATGGGAAGTAGTAGCACATATTGCAGGATAAGCTACCGTCGTGCCATTGCGTGTCTCCAAGAAGTTAACCCATTCCTCGGCATCAATTGGGTTAGTCTGGGGGGTTGCCCTGTTCCCCCTAGCTTCTCCCAGGAGTGCCCAGATGTTCTGGGCGTTTCTTGAACAGATAGTTCTCACAGTTTTTTGCCAATTAGCCAATTTCTGCGATCTTTTCCAGTATTTTAACCATGACCTATATCTGTTTTTTACCTCTCTAACCTTGGTATGTATATCCATGATAGTATATGTGTTAGTTCTAATTCTACGTATATCCCTTCTCAGGGTCCGTTTAGCATGCCGAATTGTCTTGTCATAGACCTCAGTCGCGCCCCGTTCTTTAATGACAAATAATAATTTTTTTGTTACATATTTAGCTGTAAAATTATAAATCCATCCTTCTAAGTCTTCAACTGTACAATTGACAAACTTAGTACAGTAATCATTATTCCACTCACCACAATCATGACAAGCTTTAAATATATTTTCCTCAGACCATATTAATCGCGAACAGGCATGGTTAACCAGCAAACTTCCTACCGCTATTCTTGGGGGAAAGTCAAAAGCACAATCCAAACTTAGACTTAAGCCTCTGTGATCACTCCAATCATTATCTATTATTACCATGTCATTGACTAAGGATGCCACTTCAGGACTGATGAAACAGTAATCTAGGGTGCGACAAGCAACACCTTCTCTCCAGGTGAAATGTCCCGGTCTGTCACTCATAGTTCGACCGTTCAGGCATTCCAATTCCCAACTTTTCATAAAATACAGCCACTTCTCCCCTTCAGCGTCGCTGAGATCTTGAGACATAAGGGGGTGCGGGTGTAAACGCTTATTATTAGTCGTACCTCCATCCCCTTTCATAGAGCAATTAAAATCCCCAGCAAGAATAATGAAACTATTTTGACATTCATTGGTCCACTCAATAAAAAGATCATGCAGTTTATCTTGTATTTGATCACTCTTTGATGCATCGTAGGGGTTATATATGTTGACCAACAAAAGTTTAGTCCAATTATTCTTAAGGGGAATAACCACCTCCACCGCATTGATGTTATCCTCCGGATCGGTAGCTATTTCTCTAGATGTTATAGATTTTCTTACCCCTATCATCAGTCCCCCAAAAGGTCTCCCCTTCGGGCCTTTTTTGGCATAGGTCTGATACAATTTATACCCATCTATTATGATTGGTGCAATTAACCACGTTTCCTGCAACATAAAGAAAGAATAATCCATAATAAAAGATAATGACCCATTAGTTACAGTAAAGTGCTTAAAACCCCTGGTATTCCAGGATAGTAGGGAGCAAGTTCAGGGTCTATTTATTGCCAATGGCAAAGCTTCTGCAAGCCACTTGAGAGTGTTCTGAATGTCGCACATTTGCACTTGGTTTCCAGTGAGGGAAGGCAACTTAGTTTTATTATCAATTTTAATAGACTTGGGATTATCTTTGATCAGGGGGTCAGCATCGTCTGGGTTCACATCTACTCCTAGTCCTACTTGTGCTAAATTGACTTTGTGTTTACGAATCAGTTGAGCCGAGGCCAGGACCGTGCAATGCAATGCTGTCACGTTAGGATTAGTGGTGCATAAAGGCTCCACAAAGGAAAAATCCTCCGATCTAATGACTCTTAATTGGGGTATTAAGTGGAGTTTCTCGAGCATAGCTGCACGAGGTAGCCATTTATCACGACATTGCTGATTTAGGTTCTTCACAATGCAGATCTTGTTTTCCTCTCTGTTCTCTTCCCTCACCGGTATCTGAATATCCATTTCAGTGTCCGTACTTTCAAATGAACTATTAGAATTGTTCCTTTGAGGAGTAGAAAATTGATTAACTGCAGAGTGATTGTCTGTAAGAATGGAGTCGTGGCTCGCATTACTCACAGCTGAGATTTCTTTAGCTTTCTCCTCTAATATCCAGCTAGTGAGTGTACCCCGGCCTTTATTTCGATTGTTCTTTCTTTTGAGTGCCCTTTTTTTTGCCTTTTTCGATTTCTGCTGGGGAATTGCTGTGTCAGGGAGTGGGGAGGCCGTCTCTACAGGGACATTTCTTAGGGCTGCTCTTTTTGCCATTCTGCGCTGTTTCTTAGTCAGGTGGATAATTTCTTCGCCTGTAGATTGTTTAGCCTCCTCAGCATTAGGTAGCCCAGCCGGCATCTCGGCCTCCTTTGCCTCTGCAAGCGCTCCTTCGTATTCTACATCCGGAGTAGGAAGATTCAACTGTAGGACTGTGTTCACATGTATTCTCCCACATAATTTGAGGAGAATTTTTAGCGCAAATTGAAGGGAAACTAAGGAGGCCTGTATCTCGGTGATGGCTACCGAGTTGAGCTGAGAAAGCTCGTTAGATTGGTCAGCCTTGGTTTGCCCCTGCTCGTCTAAATCGATCAAAAGGTTTGGTGATTCAGATAATCGACCAGAACATATGGTTCTCGGAGAGGAACTCGCGGGTTGCAAAACTTTTGCCTCCACAGTAATACGTGCAGCTTTCTTGGCTGCCCCCATCACAGTGGACCCCTGTTCTTCAGAATTAGGTGGAGGAGCCATAGATTTCTGTATGGACAGGCATAAGTCTAATAATGAGATATTATCGATGTCGTCAAAGATCGTAATATCCAATGGTCGGCTTCCATTATGTGCTGCCGGTAACCTTTCCTCAGTTTGATCGTCAATACATGCAGGAAGGATTTTTTTGAATAGCTCCGGAATGGTGGCTCCCCCATTTACTGGACATTTCAGACTCTCACCCCCGGTATCGTTACTAGTAGGCATATGAAGATGGTTTGTCCTACCTTTTCTCAGGTTATAGGACGCTTTCGCCCCACGTGTTTTAGGAGGCATATAGACTTAATTTAAAGTCCTAATAGAGAGATTAAAAATGTATAACCGGGGGAGAAAGGGTGTTTCACACAGAACAAGTTACTCAATAGTCAATTACGTGGAGTGATAGAACAGAATACCTATATTGTTGGATTATCAAATTCGCTTATGGGTTCAAAGGAGATTATATTCTCCCGCAGTCTCCCGTATACTGTACATGTAAAATAGAGCGCGGCTTATAGTACCTGTGGGTGGCTAAAATCCTCGCTGAGCTGATGAAGCGTGTGATACGAACTCCAGATAGCACAGCTGAATACGGCGCCCCAGCGCCAAACAGCCGCACAACCACCAATAGGCTTGTCTCCAGCCGGGCTTAACGCCACAAGGGTGTCTTCAGGTGGCTCAAATAGTGTTCAGAAGTCACGTGATTAAGCACTGGAGCAACACAGATCCTGCCTCCTCCTGGAAGCACATGACCAGTGGCAAGAGCGCGACTCGCTCGCAATGCCACTCAGAAATAAATTGCTTGTGCAGCTTGTACACCGTTCAAAAGAGCAAAAAAGTAAAACACACGTTCTTTCAGGTCGGAACACAAAGCACCACTCGGGCGTCTTCAGGTGGCTCAAATAGTGTTCAGAAGTCACGTGATTAAGCACGGGAGCAACACAGATCCTGCCTCCTCCTGGAAGCACATGACCAGTGGCAAGAGCGCGACTCGCTCGCAATGCCACTCAGAAATAAATTGCTTGTGCAGCTTGTACACCGTTCAAAAGAGCAAAAAAGTAAAACACACGTTCTTTCAGGTCGGAACACAAAGCACCACTCGGGCGTCTTCAGGTGGCTCACATAGTGTTCAGAAGTCACGTGATTAAGCACGGGAGCAACACAGATCCTGCCTCCTCCTGGAAGCACGTGACCAGTGGCAAGAGCGCGACTCGCTCGCAATGCCACTCAGAAATAAATTGCTTGTGCAGCATTTTAAGTTGTTGTTTTACATTATTGTAATAAGAATTTATCTTTTGATTTATGTGTAAAGTTTTTGTTTAAAAAACTCTATCACATTAAATAAAAATAAATACTTCACATACAGTAACATGAAAACATCTAATTTATGTTAAGTAAAATGTACTAAATAATAAACAATTGAAATACTATTTAAAAAAGCAGCAGAAGTTAAATGCACATTAAATACATAGTGGCCAAATTAACCAACTATGACTATTTTGTCTGAAAGTTATGATAAAAGTCATTTAGTACTACCTGCAGTGTTATGTCCAAATTGTGTAATTTACTAAGCAAACATTTTAATCTAGTGAATCTCACACCATGCACAAAATTGTACATGTCACACCAGTTCACCAAAGAAAATGGATGCATGTCCAAAACTCTGTGATGCAAATTACAACACCTTCACCATCAACTTCATTGTTTAAGTTACAATACCCTCTCCCAAGATCTGTGTATGCTTAATAAATACCTTCAAACTTATACTCTTGCAGCGTCAAACCCTCCAAGACATACAACACCCCCGGCACGCCCCTCAAAACCAGGACACACCAACAGCCATAGCACAAAAATGAGGGACACACCCACCAAAAATAGACACATACCTACTGACATGCCCACAAATCACAGGATGCACTGTAAGGTCGTCATGTTGAAAACAGTCTCACTGGCTGTGATGAACGACATGGTATTTCTTGTATATGGAGTCAAGGACGGTACCACGGTAGCAGGCGTCTCGCTATGTCCTGCTTATAAGCATAGGCATGCTCCATGTATCATTGCCATTTGCTGCAACACACACTGGCTATTGTTTGTGGTCTTACGATTCCTTCCATGGACGCTTCGCAGGTCTCGGTTGGAAAGGGCAAGTTTGCTTCTCTTCTTGTCACCCTTTCGATTCTCGATGCCTTTCTCCTCCTCTTGAACTGCCATGTTTGGATAGCTGTTTCATCATGCAGTCTGCCTTGCTCATAGTGTGCTCTTGTGCAGTACCTTTTATCCCTGTGGGGAAGGGCATGGGCCGTCAGGTGTGTGTCATCCTGGCCAATTGCCTGACAATTACCTGACATGTCAGGTAAACAACTATTGTGTTAGTCCGTTGTTTTTCATGGTGTACGAAAGTGTTTGTGTTGCAAAGGGGGGGTCGTTTTTGAGTATCCTACGTGGTAGGTTGGGGAAAATGTGTTATATGAAGGGGGATACCATGTCTCAGACATCAGGGTCCCACCTGCACTCCCTCAACACCCCCCATCCAGGTGATCCTCCCTCATTGGTCCACCCCCAGGAACTGGGAACAATAGCGATGGCTGTGTCCTGGCCAACTGGATGACAGATCCCCGGGGGCAAGTCAGGGAGACACCTTCAGGTTTCTTACAACACCCGTATAAATGCACATAACACATGTGTCAGAGAGTCAGGAAGGCAGCAGAAACAATGCCACTGACACATGCAACTTAGATATCAGACTTCCCAAATCTGGCTTTATGCCATGCAATAGAGGAACATCCGCCAAATGTTTCACGTAAACCAGTACCACTCCAATTGTCTTAACATGTCACACATTATGTTATCTTATGTTATGTTACTTGGCATTTATATAGCGCTCTATATATCATTGATATGATCTCAAAGCGCTGGTAGGTTTAACGCCCTCAGAGAACCGTAGTTCAGATCAGTAGAGAGAGGTGGTGTCTTAGGGTGCGTGGGTGCACCAGTTATGTGTGCAGCTGATGTAATAGCTGTATGGTAGCAGAATCTTAGCATTAGGTGTGGTGTTGAAGATATTATTTGGAATGTGTGCAGTCTGGTGGGTGGACATCCAGACTGGGATTGGCAGCGTTAGGCCTGAGGACGCTTATGTGAGCAACTAGGCCGTAAAGTCATCGGATAGCTGCGTTATATTAGGGTGTTGAGGTGTTCATGAGGCAGTGTTTGTATGTGAACAGCTAGGCCAAATTTGTCAGGGGTTTAGCTGTGTAATAGTTGAGTGATGGTGTATAGTAGAGAGCAGGCGTAATGATGTGATATGATATGATCGTTCATATTATTGACACATGGACACACAGTGACAGTGGGCTGGGCTTACAGTGACGGGAGGGGGCATACAGATGTATAGTAACAGCATTAGTATAAGAAAGCAGAGTGTACAGTGATACACAGGCAAGGTGGGCACAAATGATGATGAGAGGGTTGGACATTACATTGGGATACCTAGCAACATTACGGGAACAGGATGCAGGGAGCTCTACGACGTACGGACACACAGTGACAGGGGCCGGGCTTACAGCAATGGGGGGGACATAGGGAAATATGAAAAACGCATGGGGAGCAAGAAAGCAGGTTACACAGAGACACATGTATGATGGGTACACACAGGAACTAGAGGGTAGGGTAATTCCATTCTGTTTATTCAGCCGATTCATCTAATCAGTGCCTCCATCCATTTCTTCAATGTATTCATCCATTCATCCGTCTTTTCGATCGATGCCTCAATCCAATTATGCAAGACAGATACAGCACACACAGTCACATCAATCACAATACGACACAGACACATTCAAACACATACAAGACTTAAACATATGAAATGCACACAACAGGATGACTACACATAAAAGCCTTGCTGCTCCCCAATCAGCAAACAAGGTGCACAATAGGAAAAAGACTTAGCCCTGGTTGCATAATGATCATAATATCTCAACTAACGCAGTACACATGGATCACACCACAAAACTGAATGATGCACACACCCAATCAGTATCAAATGCCTACACCTATACTGTTGACAAGCAATAAATACCAACTCTCCAGGGGCCTCAATCGATGCAGAGGTCATTGCATTGCACAAGATAGAACCTGCAAAGGAGCCCAGGTGCAAAATGACCTTTGCCCAATGTCAGGTGTACCTGATGGTGTAGTTCATCTACAGTCGCCAGACCTGCATGCTCCATTGCCCGGACATCGCACCACGCATAGCCAGTGGCATGCACTCTGGCTCAAGCTCACTGGCAAATCAATGCTCCTCAAAAAAACTTCTAATGTTAACTCACCGTTAATTCTGGTAGGGGACTTTAACCTTTGGGCCAATCCTCCCACAGACAAAGCTGCACTGTTGCTACTTGCCACGCTCAATGCCATAGGGTTCTCCCAACAAGTCAGTGGACCGGGTCATACTGGATCTCATGAATTGGACTGGATTCTATCACATCAGGTTTCCACCACGGAGCTCTCTATTTCTCCCTGCCCCCTGATCTGATCACCATTTTTTGACCTTTCTCATTATGCTCCCTGTTTCTCCTCCTAGAGTGGATGCAACCCCAAGACTATCCATCAAAACGAGAAACCTGGAAAAACTTACTCTGAGAAAATGTAACCACACTCTTAGGGCCTCATTAGACGTTAGGCGGTAGGGATTTAACATTACCGGTAATGGAATACCGGTAACGCAAAATCCCCATCCAAATTATGACCTTGCTCACCGCTATTTGCGGCACCGCTAAGTACGGTGCCACTAATAGCGGCCAGTCTGCAGGCGCGCGACCCTCGCATCCCTAATTTACGCCATGCCGCTATTATCATCACAAGCCAGGCGGACGTGCCAATAGCGGCATGGAAAAGCACCCAAAACCCCTTACCGGCATGGTGCTAATACTGCCACCGCGAACCCGTTAAAATAACTGTGCGGTGTTACCACCTGCCACAGGTGGCCACAATCAGCACAGGTGGAGGCAATGGAGACTGTGGCTGCTCAAAAGGAGCACACCACACCCCTTCCCACACCAAGATGGTTCCAATACTAGCAGCATTACATGGCCTGGAGCACCTGATAGCAGCGCAGCTGCAACAACAACAGGCAGCACAGAGGAGACGCAGGAGGAGGAGGAGGAGGGCAAGATAGGCACAGCAAGCACCACCACAGCACCTAATCATACCACAGAGGCACCCACCAATTCCCAGGATCAGAGCCAGTCCATTTAACCTAACACCTGAGCAGATACACACCCTGTACCGTCTGGACCGAATACCATCACCAGCATCGTGGACATGATACACCACGACATTGTGAGCCTCATAAACATCAGAACTGCTATTCCCCCTCTACTGAAGGTGGTGACTGTGCTCCACTTCCTGGCCACAGGCACCTACCAGCATACAGTGGGGCAGATGCATGGCATCTCCCAACCAGTATTCTCAAGCACACTGAACCAGGTACTCAATGCCCTCCTGAAGCATGCACCCGAACACATATACATGCCACGGACTGCCCAGGAGATTGCAAACACCAAAGTCGGTTTCTATTCACTGGCAGACATCCCAAGTTGCATCGGGGCCATCGACTGTACACATGTGGAATTGGTTGTCCCACATCACAATGAAGTAGTGTAACGAAACAGGAAGCAATTCCACTCCATCAATGTCCAAATGGTATGTGACGCCAACAAGATAATCACACATTGCTGTGCCAGATTTCCCGGATCAACCCATTATTCCATGGTCCTGCGGAATTCAACTATCCCCCGCTACATGGAGCGACAAATGGGACAACGTTCGTGGCTACTTGGTGAGTAGCAGGCCAAGCACATGGCAGTGTGCTTGGGGGGGGGATAGATACTCCAACTGGGTGTGCTTGGGGGGGGGAGAGATAGATACTCCAACTGGGTGTGCTTGGGGGGGGGAGAGATAGATAATCCAACTGGATGTAGCCTGTAGTCCATCGTGCAAATGCACATACATATGTAAGCCAATGTGCATCTGGGAGGGCCGCAACGTACTTGAGATGAACGGACATGCAAGTATATGCTACACAACACAGATGACAATCCAAGCCTAGAAACATCAAACATCAAACCACATCCACAATGCACAACATTCCACGGCACAAAATACACAAATGTCATCCATGCCGTCAACATAGTCATGCTGAATTCGTCCAGTACGACATCAACAATGCAATGTGCCCTTTAATGCATGCTAAGGGATACCCCCTAGCCATAGCAATGCACCACAAACCCATAGCACCACTGAAGTGATGTCTCTCAGCATGACAACGTCAATGTTGGAAGGGCAGTACACCACCAGTGTGGTACCAAATCTGCCTGGGCACAGGGAGACCTAAGACCTGGCCTCACACAGGACATGTCAATTACTGTTGGAGGCATTAATGGGGCATGTCTACTCGCAGGGTTGAGCCCACTTTTGCACATTGCGGTTACACAGACCATTTGCATGTATGCTGTTGATCGTGTACTTGAATCTCAATGCCAAGTCAATGTTTGTGAAATGAACAGGCCACACTTGAGGTGAACAGTAAAAGGGCCCCATACCTTCCCCCATATAGGTGATGCCGGCTATCCCCTGAAGAGCTGGCTCCTCACACCTGTACGGAACCCACAGAACAGGCACGAAGAGGAATACAATCGTGCACACACCCGTACCCGCATCATGATCGAGCAGACTTTTGGACTATTGAAGTCACGGTTTAGGTGCATTAGCAGGTCTGGTGGCACTCTCCTGTATGGCCATGACAAGGTGGCCAAGATCACCATGGCATGTGTCATGCTGCACAATATGTGTATCAGACGGAATGTGCCACTGCCAACTGACGTTGAAATAGAAGCACCTGATGAGGATGATGATGGTGATGGGGATGGAGGTGAAGGGGATGCAGGTCATGCAAGAGGGGATGGCCAGGAAGGACGTGCTGTGAGACTGCATCTGATCAACCAAATATTCTGAGTAACATGTTCTCGTACTGTCACCTGGATATGGCTAGTAATGCACTGGTGTCTGTTTGTGAGCTCACAATGGACCCTGGCGTCAATAAAGTACACATACACAATGAAGGAGTCCAGGCCTGTGTTTTGCTCAAACACCAGTGTATTTATGAACTTAAACAGGAAAATGTGTATGTCCCCAAACAGAACCCACCACCCTTCCCCCCCACCCCCCATACCAGTCCCATCACACCCTTCCCCCCCACCCCCACAACAGTCCCATCACACCCTGCCCCGCCACCCCCCACAACAGTCCCATCACACCCTTCCCCCCACCCCCCACAACAGTCCCTCATGTATCTTCCACAATGTATGCATCCAGGCATGCACACGGAAGCATGAACATTAACTCCCTATTGGTCATTGCCTAAACCAGCATTGGGAGGCTGCCTAGAGGTGCGCCTGGTGGTGCGTGCGGAGCGTCGGGGTGGGCTTGACTGCCGCAAACTGGCAGATGAAGAAGGGGCAGACTGTCCAGGTGGTGGTGGTGGGAATTGGCGATCCATAGCATCCGCAATACGTGTGAGGACCTCCCGAACTCGGATGAGCTCCCCACACAGCCTGTCTGTGCATGCCTCCATCCCCTCCCTGGACTGCCTGGATGTCTCTGCAATCTCCTCCCTGACACGGGCAGCCTCCTCCACGTGCTGCCCGACGAGCACAGTGAGACCCTGTTGCCGCTGGCTGATGCTGGCCAGGTCAAGGGCAGTGTCGGGCTCTGGTGGTGTGGCTGGTGTGCATTGTGATGCAGGCAGGTGAACAGATGGAGGCACCGGGGGGCTACTGAAAGCTCCCAGGGTCTCATCACCAGTGACGTTGGAGACAGGTGCGTGTGGTGGTGATGGCTGGAGGGTTCCAGGGGGGCTTGGGGTGTGCATGCCCAGGTCGAATTCTGTTGGGTCCTCCACATCAGATAATGGAGCAGTGGCTGCCGCCTCTCCTGCCGAACTGGCTGCAGCTGATGGTGGTCCCTCGGTAGCTGAGATCGGTGGTGGTGAGTGGACCTCCGGAGGTGGGGCAGTTGGCTTTGGTGTGGCCTTGGCAGTGGCGCTCGAGCGATGTTTGAGACCCTGACAGCTTTAAAGAGGCGTGAGTGCGCCCGCTCTTAAAGAAACCAACCCTGGACCCTGCCCAACCTAACAACTACCGTCCCATTACAACGGTTCCATTTCTTCTAAAAATCTTAGATAAAGCTGTACACATGCAGATACAGTCCTACCTGGAAAACAACGCTCCCTAGGTAAAAGGCAGTCCGGATTCCGCAAAGGTCATGGCACTGAAACCGCTTTTCCAGATCTGAAGAACCAAATTATCCTAATTTTAGATAAAGGCAAGCCGGCCCTTCTGCTCCTCTTAGACCTCTCGGCGGCATTTGATTTAGTCGATCATGTCATCCTCACAAACCATCTCACTCAGGCCACACATTTCTCCAAACAAGCCACAAACTGGATCACCTCCTTCCTCGAAGGAAGAGTGATGAAAGTGTTTTCCAATATAGCTAACGCAGAGCCTACCACCATCAGGTATGGAGTCCCTCAGGGCTCATGTACGGCTCCTACCCTCTATAATCTTTTTACCAAACCTCTCTTTGATAAACTGGACGCACTTGGGATCACATACACCAACTACGCTGAAGATACCCAAGTACTCCTCCCGCTCACAGGACTCTACCATCAGGACGCAGCCACCCTCCAGAATATATTCGTCACCATTCAAGCATGGATGGCCACGAACGGCCTATGTCTTAACGGAGATAAGACCGAAATTCTCATCCTTGGACAAAAATCCACTCTCACGAACCTCGACCCACTCTACACCAACTTCTGCATAGACAATTGTGTCATCCCAGTTCTACCATCTGTTAAAACACTAGGAGTCCACATTGACGCCTCACTCTCCATGGACAAGCAAGTCAACTCCATTGTTTCTGCCTCAGCCCTGAGCACTAAACTCATTAATGTCATCAAACCTTTCCTAACCAAAGATAATTGCCTTTCTATTGCCAGCGCCACCATTGGAGCCAAACTAGATTATTGTAATGCGCTATTGGCTGGCACCTCCAACTCCAATCTCAATAAACTCCAAACAACACAGAATAATGCACTAAGAGCAGGTCTCAATATACCAAAAAGGGACCACATAGCGCAAGCCAGAAAGGCAGCACACTGGCTACCTGTCAAAGAGCGCATTACATTCAAAATACTTACCACAGCACACAAATGTATCAACCTGTCTGCACCCTCATACCTGTCTGATACGCTAGCCAGATCTCACTCCACCAGACCAACTAGGCAATGCCATACCAACCAACTTAGGGTCCCACGCATCAAACGAGCTAGAGCAGGTGGAATAAGCTTCCCCTACATTGCCCCTAAGCTATGGAACACACTACCTAGCACACTCAGAGCAGAAACCTCTCTCACTGCTTTCCGAAAAAAAGTGAAAACCACCTTGTTTAACTAATTCCTCTTCCTTCGTGTCGTTTACTCTCTCCTCCTCCTCTCCTCTCTTCTCCTCCTCTCCTGTAACTACTATTCTTCTCTTGCAACTAAGTAATGACTTCACTGTATGTACAACAAGTCATTTTCATATCTGTAACAAGCGCCACAATGCCCTCTGGGCTGCCAGTGCGCTAAACAAATGCGAATAAATAAATAAATAAATAAATAAATAAATAAATAAATAAATAAGCTGCTCTTAGGGAAAAAAGTGCAAACTCTGCACTAAAATTATCCGGAATAAAGACTCATCTTTTGTAAAACAATTCATGACACCTTCATCACCAAAGTAACTTCAAACCTGCAATTCCTTACTAATCAGAGAGGTCAGTCTTTTGTCTCGAGGGGTCCCTCTGAAATAACGGAACACCCACCACACCCCTCTGGCAATGTTCATCCAGTATTCTCTTTCACTCAATGTACCGTGGTCGAAATTACCCAGATCGTGACCAGCATGATGCCTACCTCATGTAAAGGCAATAACTGCCCCTCAAGGCTATTTGTGAGCTGCCTTGATATCCTAGTCCCTTGGGTGACCAAACTCATTAATCTGTCTTCCTCTGAATGGTATGTCCCCTCCCATCTCAAAGAGGATTGGATCTTCCCTTTTCCCAAAGAAGGATAATCTTGATCCCTTTTTTGGCTACAAACTACCGTTCATTCACAAATGTTCCTTTCCTCTGCAAAATCATAGACCGGGTGGCATATCTGTAATTCCAGATGTTTTTCTAGCATAATAGCTTATTGGGGCCCCGGCATTCCAGCTTTAGACCTCAGCATGGCACTGAAATTGCCATGCTTGACTTCATATTTAGTCTTACCTCCATCATCTATCAAGGCCACCTGGCTCTGCTGATGTTGTTGGATCTTTTCTTCGCTTTCAACCTGGTTGACCATGATCTCCTGGCAACCAGCTTACAATGGTAGGATGCTCTGGGACAGCACTGCATTGGGTTGCCTCCTTTCTGGGCCCCCACACTGCTAGAGTCACCATAGTCTATGCCGGCTAATCAACCGTACTGGTTACTTGCGGGGTCCCACAAGGTTCCTGCCTGTCAACATCTACATCCTGCCTTTGCTGGGGGATTCTTGACGAGCTGAGTGTCCTGTACACCAACTACGCAGATGACACTCAAATCAGTTTAAGACTCTCAGGCACCTATTCCCATGATTCACAGGCCATCAACACCATACATTCTACCATCCAGTCCTGGATGGTAGCCAATTTCATGGCCCTAAACTCTGAGAAAGCCGAGATCCTAATAACAGCCTCGAGCCACATGTTTAAAAATCAGAGTATGTTAACTTATCCATCGCAAATACCACCATCCCGGTAGCCAAGATCGTGAAGACTGTGGGTATCACGATGGATGCCGAACTGACAATGAGACAGCATGTTGCAAAGACATGTGCATCATGTGGCTTCATTATTAAATTGCTCAGCCACAGCTGTCCCTTTCTCTCACAGAAAAAAACTGTCCCTACTGGCCTCAGCCCAGTTCAACTCCCAGCTTGAACCTCTCTGCCCTTCAAGTGACCCAAAATGGGGCAGCAAGAGCAGTCCTAGGTCTCTCTAGACGACATCATATTTCCAAAGCAAGACGAGAACTGCATTGGCTGCCCGTGAAGCAACATGTCTCTCATAAGATCCTGACCCTTACCTACAAATGCCTGGCCCATGAAGCTCTATCCATCTCACAGAGCGCCTGAAGCCTAACCTGCCATCACGTATGCTGAGGTCTCAGGACCAGGCCAGACTTGTCCAGCCTAGATTTAAGATCTCAAGATACAGGGGACAAGCTTTGATGTCCTAGCCCCTGCTACCTGGAATTATATCTACCCTGATCTTAAAATAAATCAAATAACAAATGACTTCAAAAAAGGCTAAATACCTTTTTGTTCAACTCACCCTCAATCTAAGCTTCAATTTATGGCTGCCACTCCGACTCTCATTTTTCTGTTGTGTTTATTTTGTTTTGTTCTTTGGGCACCCTGAGGCCTTCGGGCGGGCTGGCACATTACAAAAAATTAAAATAAATAAATATACATAAATAAAGAATGCCCTGGGAATTGAGCAATGCACCTGGAGGGAAATAACAAAGAGGCTGTTGGATGAGAAGTGGAGGGTGAATCTAAAATACACCCAGTACACCATCGTCCAAGCTCTCGGAGGTCAACCACCAAGGCCAGGGTTGCGACTGACACCTAAGGAAGAGAAGACTCCTGGAGGAGTTGTGCACTGGTTTATGAGGCACAGCGACAGGCACATACTTTCATCCTAAAGACATCACATTTCCTCACCCACTCACATCCATGTCTCTGACAACCATGCAGCATTTCAACAATTCATACAAGTGGCTCAAAGGGAACAAACCAATACCCATTGCAAGTACACCACACCATGCTACGACACAAATTACACACCATAGCATACACACCACATACGGAACTGGATACAGATGTCCATAGAACAAAGATCAATATCATACACACATTGGGCCTCATGAGTTTGATGGTATTTCGGAGGTAAATCCTTTGAGATACCATAAATGGATTTACAATTACCACCACTTGGTCCGAAGGATTTACCATGGGATTACAAGTAGTGGTATGTGGTATTAGTCCCCATTTATTAGAGTCCATTGGACTCCATGGGGATTTCGGACAGGGTTTACCACCAGTGGTAATTCTGTTGGCAGGTAAATCTGCCAATTTGGCCTTTTTTTTTACCTATAACGAAGAAAATGTTACCTCCAACATTCTGCAGGATGATTTTCCTTGGCCTTACCTCCAAACTCGTAGTTTGGTGGTGTGGTAATGTAGAGGTAATTGAGTGGTGATCATTACCACTTTGATTTGGCCACTCATAATGATATAGTCCTAAAACCACATGGTACATGACACCAACCACTGGAACATGCACAAGCAACTTCATATAAAATGTACACAACACAATCACATGCGCATCTCAGTTACAACCAACGGGAGTATACCACCACGCCACATGTGCAACATCTTCACTGTCAACAATCAACATATACAACACCACCCCGAGATGAGCACAAACAACCGTGAGTTATCAAGTCACATGGACACAGGGGACACAACAATCACATGCAAAGCACCTTCATCTGCAGACATTGCAATGCAAAGAATGGTGGTGCTGCCACCATACCAACACACACCAGGCATCATCAAACACTCCAACACCTAATGTGACCAATAGAAATGTCATGATTATGTAATTACATTAGCCAGCCTGTGTCACATTGCAATCTTGAGCAAATCATACATGGTAAAAGGCAACAAACTCAGTCACTACTATCAGCTCCCTCTGTATGTCACGAGTCATAAAAACCCATGTCACATGCAGATACATGCGAGTGCCACAACACCATATGCAAGTTTCACCGTCTCACACAAGTGCCCATGTATGTGCAATGCATCACATTACTGACTGACCGTGTCAAGCTGTCCCGAGCATGTTCAGTGGTCCACCAGTACATGGCAATGTCATGTCGGTCCAAAGTGTGAAACATAAACCACTGATCCCAAGAAGAAGCAGCATGCACTGGTGGCACACAAACATGTCAACACTGACTTGCATGCCCTTGGGTATCAGCTGTGTGGACTTGTGTATGTCACTGTTTTTATGTAGTAAAGTCCAGGCACGTTGCAGCAACCACTCCTGGTATACTTGTCGAGGCCGAGAACAGACCCATGCTGATGTGGTTTGCCTGCCAAGCCATGGCATAACTTCTGCCTTAGGGCCTGATCAGGAGTTGGGTGGTATGCTGACTGGGATACCACCCAACTTTATTTCCGTTAGCACCCACCCGTCCGGCGGTAATACAGCTGTGTGCCTGCTGGATCACCAGTTGGGCGCTATCCGTTACTCTCCATTCCCAATTGAGTCCAGGTGACCCAATGGAAATTTTAAAACCACCAGCGGTAATTGTGGCAAAAATGGGAATTTTTCCGAGGTGTTTATCCCCAGCTCTGAGCTCTGAGCTGGGGATAAACACGCCAGACACGAGATTGGGCGGACCCTTAAAAACAGCAGTAACAATGTTACTGCCACATTTAAGGGCTACTGACCAATTGGTGATGAGGTCCTTAGTCTGGTGTCATGCCATTAGCGATCATGCGTAGCAATCATAGGCCTCCCTCACCACATAAAGGGTGACTGTGCCAATAAACGGGGTGAACTCCTGACATGGAAGGGAGCAGGAGATGCTGTGGAGGCAGGGCTGACACAGACCAACAAGAGGGACCCTCCAGTCTATGCAGGAGACCACGAAGAGCAGGGGCATGCAGGTCACTGCAGAGAATGCCGGCGCCTCTACCCTCTGAGATGTCCATAAGAAGGGTGCACCACAGGCTAGTGAGACATCACAAGGCCCACTAGCACTGGTGCACCCTGCCACGTGCAACATCGCCACCGCCCCAGACCAGTACAACATAGGTATTCCTATGCATAACCTTCCTGTACTCTGGATGAGGAACTGATGGGTAGGGGGACTTCCACCCTTGTGGGACCTGTGGATTCCCTCATCGGGGAAGTTGCTCCTACATCAGCCCCAGCCATGACTGCTTCCACCATACAGTCTGCACCTACCAATCTGGCCCTCGCCACTCCTCAGGATCACTCCACACCTTTTGAGGATGACTCCTCATCTCCACCTCCTGGGGAGCGTAACTCCAACTCCACCCTGGGGTAGAGGTGCTCTCAAAATATGGGCTCCTCACTATTCGCAGCTCACTGCTCACTGAGGTTGCAGCACGGGCCAAGATTGAACAACACATCAGACTTTTTGGGGTCTACCAGCAAAACTGGAAGGAGGGCAAGAAGCGCCGGGACAACCTCAGGCAGGTCACTGACATGAAGCCTTTGGGCCTGCATTAGCCACCTAGAGCTCCTTGTCCTATGGGGGATTTCCACAGAGGAGTACCAGAGATTCTAGCACATCATCTGTCCCTGCATATGCCCAGTAGATGTTCTCCATCTGTTTGACCACTAGGGCCTGTCAAAGAATATCATGACATGCCTATCCTTCCCTGAGTGTGTGTGCCACATGCATGTTCTCTCAAAATGCAATGTGGGGAAGCATTGGTTTGGTGTTCACATGTGCAAATATGTCTCTTGTCTGTTGCCCATGTAGATGTAATATGGGTCCCACATGTTTGTGCTGCATGACCTTTGCTATGTGCATTGTCTCATGTCTCCATTTCTCATTCCTTGCAGTCTCCATTTCTAGTGACCTCATTGCCCAGGATGATGCACAATTGCAAGAGCTCCAACCGGCCCATTGGATGCACATAAGGAGGGGAATGGCGGAAGTGGAGTCATCAGAGGTGGAGGCACAGGTGAGGCATGCTGAGGCACAGGAGCGGCAGCAGGCAGGTTATGCAGGGTCATATAGCCCCCATGGACTACTATGACACCATCTGCTGTGGCTCATGTGCCACCTCCTGCTCTGTCTGTCCCCCCACCACTTGTCTGTGTGTCTCAAGCCAGCTGCATGAGGCCACCTTCCCTTCCTGGACTATCCCACACCCCTGTTCCCTTGTGACACATGCCCCCTTTTCTAGAGCTTAGTCGAGCACGAGAGTGCAGGGTGTGTACCCCTCCTTCTGCCCTTCCCGAAGCACGTCTGTTTCCTGGAACACCTGCACAAGGTAGGGCCACACTGCACATTGCGCTGCATGGATCATCTGTGATGGCTGCAGCTCGGCCACCTATGAACAAAATTGTAACTGCCACAGCAAACTATTCCACTGCACCTTCAGGGTACCAGCCAGATATCAGCATGGTTCTGGTCCCCACACCTGGAGGTACCAGTGTGGACTTCAAATGACTGTTGCTATGGTCCATACATGATGTGGGAATGGAGGTGAGGGAAGCAAGGGAGGTACAGTTGCAGGAACAGAGGGCTTTGAGGGAGAAGATGGCAGGGCTGAGAGGCAAGTTTAGGGCCGACTGAGGGAACTGCAGGCCATTAAGGATGCTGTTTGAGTCATCCAACAATATCTATTTCTGACATAGACAGTCCCTTAGCCTTACAGGTCCCCATGTGCTCTCGCCCACTTTCACTTTTCCTTCACCCAGGTCTGCCAAAAGGGGAGACGCAGCAGACCCTCTGTCTCCTGCTCCCACATCTCACCAGGCCAGTGGCCCCTGCATGGTTAGGTGAAGGGAAAGGAGTCTGAGGTGGTAGTGTGGTAGTAGTGGGGGGATAGTGATCCTGAGGAGTCAGATGACCTCTAATTGTAGCACATTTACCCTATTGTTTCCAACTGATGTTACTCTGCCTGCACAGTTTGCCTTGTATATTGTTTCTTTCTTGTCAACTTACTGCTGGCCAATTTTTTCTTGTCAACTTTCTGCTGGCCAGTTGTACGTCTGACTCACTCAGTGGATGCCACATTCATTGTGTATGTTTTATTTGTCTGCACTCACCATTCCCTTAATGTATTCTGTGAACATGTTATTGTGCACATTTGCCTCCATTGTTTGCAAGACCGTCATGCTTCTCTTACATGCAGGCTGAGTGTCTATGCAAGGGTGTTGGGTACAAGGTACGTTGTGTGGATTATGATCTCCTTGTGGATAATGCATGGGTCCTGTTGCATTCTACTGGCAAAGGTGTCTTGTAGCTTTCAGATGGATCATCTGTTGCATTGTCCTATGTCAGGTCATATTATTTCACTTATGTTCACACTAGTGCTGTGTTGGTAATGTGCTGTCATGTTGACCGTAGGGATGTGGGAGGTCCCCAAATGGTGGGTGTGGTGCTGTACATCCTTATGTGGGTGAATTGGAGTTGTTGCCATGGTGTGGGTAGACCATTAATGTGAGTCAACGTTGCTCCAAATAGTGCCCTCCCATTCTGCTCTATCATGCCAGGCAGTGCAAGTATCCAGTTTGCATCAGCATTTACTTGTCAACACCTACCCCCACCATCATTGCTCTTGATCCAGGCGATGTTGTGGCATCATGAGTGGTGTGTTCTGTGTGGCTGCATTTGTTCAGACTCACTGACATTCAGCTTGTTGTAGACTGCAGTTACAGGGCCTCATGTCATCAGTGCAGCCCCAGGATTGTTGTATTATGAGAAACCAAAGGGTTTCTCACCTGCTAGTCCCCGGGGATTTCTCTCTCAGGTGGCCAGGGCATGGTCATCCCCTCTGGATCCAGACCCGGGAGGGTGGACCAGTGTGAGAGGATCACCTGGGTGAGGAATCTTTGGGGAGTAGGGGTGAGGCGACGGATGATGAGATGTGGTGTTCCCCCCGTACACATGACCCATCGTATTTTATAGGATTTTCTGTTGTACCAACCCCCCCTTTCTACACAAACATGGGTTGGAGAAAGAAGGCAACTGAGAGTAAAGCGGCTAACCCTTCCATATCTTATTGGACACGTCCTGCTACTAATCAGGTCAAGCAAAGTCAGGCACTTGACTTTAAGTGCATACATCTGATACCAATTAGCTCTCCTCACATGGATAAAAGGCAGAGCATAGAGGCACACTGTGAGCAAGCTGGAACATGAGTAAGAGCAAAACTTCAGGGGCGAAGGCGAACCTACTGGAGCAGAGCGACGAACCAAGGGATGAGAACAAAGTCTAGAGAACCCCCAAAGTTCCCTGCAGGAGGCTGTTGACTCCAAAAGGCTGTGAAAGACATGTGGAGAAGGCCAAGTCCCAGACAAGAAGACTGAATTGTGTTTCAAGGATGTCAGCACAATCCCCGGTGAACGGCACAGTTGGGGAGGTGAGGCCGAGCCTGTGGTATTAGCCTTGACTCATAAATTAAGAACTGCAAAAGACAAGAAAGAAATGCACAGAGCTGTGAGCTGGCAAGCGAAATTAAACACTGTTGTGTGTTAAAGAAAGACTGAAATGGCAACATTATATCGCTCAATTGAAGGCTGCACGCGTGTGAATGAGACACGAAGGAAAGCAGACCAGTGATGAACGTTGAATTCCTGAAACCTGTAAAACCAGCGATACTGAGTAGCAGAGCGGTCCAGAGAAAGGAAGTAGCTCACTCGAAAGTCTCTGTGAAAGGTGAAAGGTTTTTGTTTGATAAAGTGAATGAACTATAAAAAATGAAGTGGTCAAAAGTAACACTAGGAAAAGGGGTGGGGGGAAGGTGAACATTGAACTGTTGTGCTTATAACATCAAACTACCCAGACCAAGAGACACTGGGGCAAATAACACCCGAGTGTGGAGGGAAAGGCAAAGTGGTCCTGCGGAGGTCTATAGTAAAAGTCATATGCAGTCCACATCAGCAAAATGTCCAAGCCTGACTAAGGGGGACCTACGTGAACCTTTGCTTTGAACGGTCCAAGCCTGAATGAGGGGGGCTGGCTTAAACATTTTGTTGAACTGTGTTTTGAAACTGGAAAGAGAGACTTTAACGTGGAAGGCTAGGCAGGCCTTGATCCACATTTTGAATTGCCTTTGTTTTGAAAACCTGAGCCAGGGTGTGTCATCCTGTCTACGGGGACCACCTTACTCCATGCTGTATAACATGGGGAGGAGAGCTCAGCCACACGTATTCTTTATATTCTGACACTGATTTACCTTTGCATACATATTCTCCCTTACACACCTGTTGTACAAGAGATAGGGCAGGTGTTTGGTTTTGTTATTATAGGCTACTTTGATTTGACAGATGCCACTAGGACTGTTTTATTATCATTTGATGGTACAGACCACTCCCATCCTAGCTATAGGGCAAAGTAGGAGTTTTTCGAAACCTAAGAAATAGCACTGTTGAGTGATTGGACTGTAATGTCATTCGCTCCTGATATGTCTTATAAAATTAGTCATTGGTGTGGGTACAGCATGCAGATTGTTAGGAAAGATTTCCTCAATGTGTCATTTACCCTCCATTTGTGGACCCCGAAACATTTTGCCTTTGTTTGGCTATCCTATCCTGACTTTTGCCAGTGGGGCACAGCCTTCAGCTGCACTCCCCTGGGCTTTTGCTTACTTGTTATGGGAAACTGACCAGTCCTTAAGAGTGTCAGTACTGGTAAACTTTGCTTCCCTTAGTTTTTGACTATGTTGCCATTTCTTGGTAACTTTTTAACAGTGCACAATGCACCGTCCAGTACAATGCTCTGGGGTCCTTTTTGTTTTAAGGCACCAGACACCCTGAAAGGATTTTTCGGAGAATGCATGTGACTGGGATTAACTGGTGGCAGCAGTTACTTTTTATAAGTGTTTTACTTCCTTTTACTGAATCAAATAATTTTTACCACATTTGATTCAAGGCTGTGGCCAGGTCTGAAAATAGCCGAGCCACAAAGTATTTTTTTCTGTCCCATGGCCATTTGTCCCTTGCCTTCACCCAGGGCGAGTAACCTAGGTTTTCCTTATTTGGGAATCCAGCCTCCCACGAAAACTGATCTCTTTCGCAGGCTTCTGTCTGTCACCTGTGTGTGCAGAGGAAGCGCATTGGGACTGTTTGGTCCCAATTCACACTACTGGTGCTAGGATATCTGGAGTGCCTGAATGACTGGGACCACAGTGAACCATGATTGGTCCACAACTGGGATGCCTGCATGAGAACAGATCTTCAATTGGAAGTCCTTGATTTTGGCGCAAAGCTAATCTTGAATAAGAAAGGGGTCTCTTCATCCATTCCAGGTCGATCACCTGAGTTCTCTACAAACTACAGAAGGAGCCAAGTATCCTGCAATGAAGAAACAGACTTGTGGAATTGCCGGAGAAAATTTGGAAGCTTTGGCACCTTTCACCCTCTGCTGCCCATCTGACCCCTGTTTTCTTCATCGATCAAGAAGGCCTGCCAAGGCGCTTCACCCCCCTGGTGTAGTGGGAACAACTAGTTTTGGTGCCCCCTGCTTACCCACCGAACGAGCCCCTTCGAAAGTGTTCCTGGGCCATCCAGTGAACTGATCAGCTCCATCTCAGGATATCCCGCAGACATGCTGCCATCTTGATTGGAAGCCAGAGACTTAAGACATCACTTGCTTGTGGTCCTGTGCTCTGTCCTTCCAGATTTCGCAGGCCTAGCTCCTCTAGGTCCCATATTAGGAGCATGCGTAATGCTGCATCCATCATTGATTCCCGCATCACTAATTGTTGGACACGGTCACTGTAGGTGCCTTGCTGTTCTGCTGTCCTGTGCCCTGAGGCCTGCTGCACTGGAAATCTCTTTGTATCTCCTTCAGAAGATGAGAAAAGGCAACTGTCCCATCACGGACGATCATTCTATCCCGCAGCTGCTGAGAGCCGGAGCATCGCAAAATGTAGGACTCTAACCTACTAGTGACCTTGACTAAACTGCCAAAGTTTGGTCCAGACTGTGCTGATGGTCGGTGAGCACTTGCATCACTTATTGGTGGCCCCCTGGCACAACCGATCTCTTTAACACACACATATCCCTAAAAGGCTTTCACTTTTGGCTGGGTTACCCTGTGCTCCCAAGCTATTCTCACCTTTTGAAAACTACTCTGTCGCCAAGGGCAGATCCTACTTGAATAGTGGGAACCAATTCTTCATTGCTTCAATCCGCTTCCTGACTTGCATCAGCTCTCTCGAAAAGACCTGCTTATTGTTCTGACTGTGCGATGGGGTAACTGTTTTGATATAACTAAAGTTTACTTGTGTCTATATCTCGGGCCGACAATAAATGTATACATATTTTTCATATACACTTGTCTAAGAGTAATTTGTGGTTTGTTACTGTGTGTGCTCATTCTGGGCTTCCGATCACTCTCCACACTCCTGAGACTTAGTCTTGACCACCTGCCAAGCTACCTAAATTGGTGGCCTCCTAAACTTCTGCCCACCAGGCCAGAGTTTAGAAATCCATCTTAACACAGATAATTGGTCATGTGTGCCATATTATGTTGTGAAAGCAAAAAACGATATCGAGGCTGAGTACCCCAAAAGGAAATACACCAAACGCAGGTTCAAAAGATACACAGATCTTTATTCTACAACTGAACAGTTTCAAAGGACAAAGCAACAGCTAGCTACCAGGCCCTCAGTACAACACAGCGAAAACCAGTCCTGTTCAGTGTGCTCAGTTGATTGGGGCTGTACATCAGAATAGTCACACCTTTTATACACTCCAAAACATGATGTCCAACCCACTTGCAGGTTAATGAATCTTGGATCTAGGGTTTGTGCCGAGTTCGTTCCGAATTTATGCATCTATACATTTAGGAGTTATCCTTAGTCCATTCGCCAACAAATTACAATAGCAACAGTGTGTCTTCGGATTTCCCGTTGAGCCTTTGCACTTATGTTTATACAATATAGTTAAACATGTGTTCACATAAGATGCTCAAACAGTATTGTACACGATTTATGTTCATGGATTAGTATTGATGTCGCAGGTTATCCTCTATACATAGGTCAACAAAGGACAAGGTCTCAGTACATGACCCTAACATTTGGCCTGCGGGCAGTTTAGACATTAACTTGTACACAGAGGTCAAGACGGCCATGTTACATTAAAAAATGACATCTTAGAACACAGGGTGACTTTAGAATAAGAATCTAAAATGGCGGCTGAACCTAAAATGGTGGCTTAAACAGATCTAAGGTCAGGACCTTGCAACGCGGATTTCCTCGCAGAGCAACTTGGCCTAGGCCAATTTATATATATACATATACTATCAAGAGGGTATAATACGGTTTCCCGTTCGACAAACCCTCCTTTTGGCCTATGCCAAGCGCTAAACTACTTCTAATCACTTTACGAATGATTCCACGTCTCAACGTCCATTTACCCTGAATCACCATCGGAGATGTCTATTGCCATTAGATCAGTTACTAAAATTTCTTTCAACACATATTCATTTGAGTTCTTGTCTGTGGCGTATACCTTGCGGCCTAATGTAACCATTGTCTGTGCGCAACATCCCCCTAGCATCGAACATATACCAGGAAGACATTGTATACAACAACAAAGAAACAACAGAATTCCCAAAATGATCAGCAAGACCGAAAGTACCTTCCAACCCCAAGATCGCAAGAACTCCCAGAACCAAGCGCTAAGATCCCAGTTTCCCTCAGGAACATGCACTTCTGAACTTAGGACATGCAGATTCTGTATTGCCTTGAAGATAGTTGGGGAGGAATGTGGCACGAAAACACAGCAAGCGGACCCCTCTAATTTACATACCCCTCCACGTTCAGCCAGGATGACATCCAATGCCATCCGGTTCTGAAGTGCTACTAACCTTAGTGCTTTCTGTTCTAAAGTCATACTACAGATTATGTCAGTGGTCCGGTTGATGGTTCTCTCCAGTACTCTCGCTAGTCTCCTGATATCCTCAGAGTTCATTATTTGTCAAAGGATTTCGCTACGTCTCCCAGAACTTGTACGGGAGTGTTACCATTCTCGTCCCGCCGTGGACGAGACTTTGAAACCTCTTCAGTAATGGCTATGAATACCCGGGGTAACAGGATCCCTAAATAACAAGTTCCCTGCCAATCCCTGGATAACCATGGAAATTCTACATTACCGCAAACAAAGCAGACAGGCTCGCCTACATACAAAGGTTTGTCTTCCCCAGTCAAATTTGCAACGTTGGCGCAACCTTCAAAATCACCCATTGACTGAGTAACATTCCTCTGTATGCACAAAGAAACTGACTCGGGGCTGTGGTTAACAGTGTAGGAAGGAGGCGTGGCATCCTTATTGCCTATAGGAGCCATTTTAAAAGAAATCAAAGATTGAAAAGGACAAGACAGTCTATCAGAAGACCTAATAGAAGCAACATTAAGCTTACTCCTATTTGCAAAGAGCGAAAATCCTAGGGGAGTCAGAACACGTTTCTCAAACTGATTCAAATTAGTCCCATCAAAGTTCCCTGAGATGCTATTGTTCCAGCGATCAAAGAATAGTGCTCTAAGAGAAGCATAGCATGCAGTTGTCAAAGGTAAAGGATGAATATACCAACCTAGCCCCTTATCCCCGTGTTGCAGTAAATGTGAACAGACCCAACAGTTGGACTTATTAAAGATGGCATGTGTAGCATTCATGATAAGTAATAATGTGTTGTTATGATATCTCTGTCTGTGCTGAGAGTCCCTAGGAGATAGAGTGTGCAGATGCACAAAAGGAGTAGAAACAGTGGGTACATTTTCGGTCCCCGACAAATTCTTAAGCGGATGTACTTCTTCTAGATACCAGAAGACTAAAACAATGACTATTATAAAACTAATTAACATTGTCACAAAACAGCAGTACGTTTTCGGGACCCACATAACTAAATGTTAATTTCCGTAACTGGTCACACAGTCTTTTCTCTTTTCCATACGAGCGGAAGCGGTTGCAGGCATTGTAGTTTTCAAACGAAAAACACCAATGTTTTTTAGCTGGCGACCTCCAGGCCGAGCGTCTTCTTAGTCCTTCCACAAACCCTAGCCAACAGAATCCCCTTTTTCAAACAATTGATCAGGCCAAAAGCAAGCCGTTGATGATTTTCTTCTTCTCCGAGCGCACAGCCAAACTGTGCCGTAAGTCTATTTCCTTGGACGCAGATCGTACCTTTTGATCCCTGGTACTGATTGATCCATGAACAACGTGTCGTCACTTCCTAATGGAAGCGGCGAGTGAACGGAAGTAAGGTTAGAAGCACAATTGGGGATCGCCTCTGGAAAAAAAATGGTTGGAGTGTGTGGGGGTGGAATGGCTATTTCCCCAGACCTCACAGGATCAGGGAGAATCCCCGACACACTTTCAATGCTAGTTCCTGCTTCGGGATCGTTGGTTGCAGTACTGGTGGGGGGTTCTGCTTCTTCTGTATCATATGGCACTGGGTGTGGAATTTTCTTGGTGTGTGTCGCGTGGATCCAATTTTTCCTGCCTGCCACTCGCACCGTCATCTGTGTGACCACTAGGACCTGGAAGGGTCCCCGCCAACGAGGTGCAAGGCAAGACAATCGCTTGAAGGATTTGGTGAGGACCCACTCCCCAGGTCGTATGCTATGACCGGGGCCCTCGTATCGTACAGGTAAAGCCTCTTGCACCTGGTGATAAATCAAAAGTTTTTAGTCAACTGGCTACAGTAATCTGAAAGAAGTACATTTTCAACATTTCTCAAGGAACGACATTTTGGAAGGTTCCAGATATTAGCAGGCCTCCCCACTACCACCTCAAAGGGAGAGAGCCACTCTTAGTTTGAGGGGTTGTACACATTGATAACAACACGATCAGTAAGGTGTCCGGCCATTTTAGTTTGGTGCCGGCACACGTCTTAGCGAGCTTATTTTTGATGATGCCGTTGTGTCTTTCCACTAGTCCGGCGCTCTGAGCGTGTCTGGCCGAATGGAACCGTTTATCGATCTGTAATCCTGCGCATATCTGCCGAATTACAGCAGCGATAAAATGTGGACCATTGTCCGACCAGATGACTCTTGGTAGCCTGAACCTTGGGAAGTATTCTTTTAACGTAGTCTTTGCAGTAGTCATGGCTGTAGCGTCTTTAGGAGGAAAAGCCTCTACCCATTTGCTGAAAGCACAGATGACAACTAGCATGTACTTCAGGTTGTTACATCGTTCCATTTCAATAAAATCAAAGTGTATAACCTCAAAGGGACAGAAGGTGGACCAAAACTTCCCCTCAGAGTTGATGTTCCCTTTCCCATATTATGCTGTAAACAGATCATGCAGCCTTGAACATAGCGTTCAGCTACCTTAGAGATTTTGTTGTTTACCCATACTTTTTCCAACATTTTTGTGATTTCGCATGCACATATATGTGTGGGACCATGAGCCATAACAAACATCAGCACAATGTACGCGTCGGGAAGTAGCCATTTCCCTTCAACTCTGTCTACCCAACACCCATCATCATCAAGTTTCCCCAAGCCCTCAGCTCACTTCTTAGACTCTTCTAATGTGGCATCGGCTTGGATATCCCTTACAGAATCAATACCCTCATCCATAGTACAGGCATTTGTTGCTTCCCTCGAAGTATACATGTCTGAAGAGAGATCAGTGGCAGTCTGTTTAGCTATCTGATCAGCAAAAGCATTCCCTTTTCCTACATCATCTACAATCTTTTGATGCGCTGCACATTTTACAATAGCCAACTGAGTAGGGAGTGCAAGCGCTGAGAGTAGCCGTACTATCAGGGAGCCATGCTGGATCTTCGTACCATGTGAAGGTAAGAACCCTCTTTCTGACCAAAATCTCCCAAAGTTGCGAACTACCCCAAAGGCATACTGAATATCAGTGTATATATTCACAGTAAGCCCTTCGGAAAGTTAGCAAGCTCGGGTCAAAGCTATAATCTCTGCGGCCTGCGTGGAGTTATGCATGATTCTCTTGGTCTCCACGACCGTGCTCAATGTAGTGATTGCATAAGCAACTGTGGATGTACCAATCCGGAAGTTTGAAGCAGGAGCCATCGCAAAACAGCTCCCCTTGTGGATTGTTCAAAGGAGTATCTTTTAGATCAATTCTACCCTTTGTCTCTTGTTCGGTAGTGTAAAGGCAGTCATGTGACTCTTCGTCAATGCAAGCAGTACCTTGCGGGAAAGGTAAAAGTTCAGCCGGATTAAGAACACAACACCTCTTAATTTGAATGTGTGGTGCAAACAAGATCAATTCATATCTCGTCAGCCGTGAGGAAGTGAGGTGTTGCGTTTGAGTTCTGTTTAGTAGAACATCTACAGAGTGAGGTACCATCAGGGTTAAAGCATGGCCTAGGACCATTCCTCACTCTGTTTTACAGACGCAGCAGCAGCAGCGACAGCTCGCAAACATCTTGGCATAGCGTATGCTACAGGATCGAGGGCGTAGGTAAAGTAACCGCACAGCCTATTCCTCCCTCCATGTTCCTGTGTTAATACAGCCAAAGCACATCCATCACATTCATGCACAAACAAAACAAAGACCTTTTCAGAATTTGGTGTGCCCAAAACTGGTGCAAAGCACAATGCAGTCCTGAGCAAATCAAATGCACTCTGGTGCTCCATGTTGCACGGTAATGGCGAAGAAATGCCCTTCATCGTCAGAGCCAACATCGGCTTAATTGTTAATGAAAAGTTGGGGATCCACTGCCTACAGTAAGAAGCCATTCCTATCAAGGCTGTAACTTATTTCTGTGTATTTGGAACAGACATGCTAGAAATGAGTTTTATCCGTTCAGGCGTCAATCTTCTTCCCTCCTTTGACAGGAGATAGCCTAGATAGGCGACATCCTGGCAACAATATGACATATTTTTAGCGAAGCTGTATGTCTGTGTTTAGCCAGGTGAATAAGTAACAACACAGTGCCCTCCTTAAAAGCACTTTCTGAGTCTGCAGCTAAAAGCAAGTCATCAACATTTTGAAGCAGTGTATAAGTAGAGGGCAACTCAAGGGTATCGAGCTGTTCTTTCAAAGCCCTATTGTAGATGCTAGGACTTTTTGTGTACCCTTGTGGTGCACGAGTAAATGTGAAGGAACGTCCCCCCAAGGTGAATGCAAACAAATATCTACTGTCCTTGTGTATGGGAATCCTAAAGAAAGCACTCTTTAGATCCACAACACCCAAGTAAGTAGCTGAAGCCGGAATCATAGTCAATATCGTCGTCAAATCAGGCACAATCGGAAATTGTGGAGCGACGATTGTATTGATGGCACGCAAATCAATTATGAAACAAAAAGGAATTGCATTATCGCCTTTTTTGTACACGGGCAAAATCGGACTATTGCACAAACTACCTGCAATTTCCTCAATCACTCCTCGATGCACACAATCTGAGACGATGCATTTCAAGGCTTGCTCACCATCAACCAAGATCTTATACTGTGGAATACGTGGCAGCTTCACTCCATGTTTCAAGACAATTTTAACAGGCTCAATTTGCAAAACACCGACATCATTGTCGTCAATAGCCCACAGAAACTCCGGAACATCACTAAATTCCGGCGGCAAAGGTCTGGTCAAGAATTGAGAAACAGAAAGTTGCTATGGTGCAATCGTCAAATGCACTCCATCAGAAGAACAATGAATTACCGCATTCAATTCCTTCAACAGATTCAACCCAAGCAAATTTTCTCCACAATTCGAAGTCAAAAGGAATGGACAGTGGTCCGTAAAGGGACCCAAAGAAATAGGTACCGGTGAAGAAACTGGATAGACAACTGGTGTGCCAGAAAACCCTACAGAAACATTGGTTTGCCCTGACAGTGGAATGTTTGGAACCAGAGAATGATTGATGGAACACTTATGTGCCCTGTATCTATCAAAAATAGATGTTTCCTATTTCCCACTAACATTTTAACTTAGGGACCTTTCTGATTAACGGGAATAAGCATCGGTTCCAAACCCTGCTTCGGGCAATCCTAGCAAAACAAAATGTATTCAAAAGGAAGTTCTTCAGAGAGGTAAGCGGCAGAAGGATGGTCAAAAATGTTTCTAGTATCCACACTTGGTGCCCGATTATCCTGTGAAAAAGGTTGCTGTGAATCTTGTGCAAACTGACCTCTACCAGGGCCCCCTATACCCGGGCGACCTCTGGATCGTCTACCCATATTCCCAAATGCATTGTTTGACCTCTGTCGGAGGATCGGGCATTGTGCACGCCAATGACCCTCTTGCCTACAATAGGCACACTGGTTAATGTTTACAGGTCCCAAGGGCACATTTCCTTGTGGAACATAGCGACCTCTAATTTGTGAATTACCCCCTCTAGGTGCTCTAACAATTAGCTGTAACAATACTTTTGTCTTCAAATCACCTTTCCTCTTTTTGACTCTTTACTTTTCGTTATTGACACGATTCTCATAGTACTGAGCCATGTGCAGTACTTCTGATTGAGACTTTGCTTGCCAAGCCCTCTCAGAAGACATGATTTGCAACTGGATGTCAGGCAACAATCCACACACAAATTTGTCTACAAATAATCTTTTCCCAGACTCTGTGCCCAAATCTTGTCCACTGAAATCCGAGAACACTTGTTCGAACCGATTAAAGAACTCGGTAACACCCTCAGACTTCCCTTGGACAAGACAGTAAACTTGTCCCAGATAATTCTCTTTTCGGGAATTAGAGTTTTGAGTTTCGCAACGATTCTGTCAGGCAAAATTAGTATAACCTGAGGCGGTCTTTCACCAGCTGGCCTTTCTCCATCGAGTCTGATTATGTTAGCCCATGTATCTCCTAACCCTGCTACATCGTCTATAGTTCTAACCTGTTTCCATAAATATACGGGCAGGAGAACAGGAAATAACAGGTCAACATCACTTAAAGTGAATACTGAGGATTGCAAAACAGACTCTATTTCCTTATAGAACCCTGTCGGATTTTTCCTAATGTCGGGAATAGATTGCCTAATGGTGTTCACTTCCCGTCTTGAGAACGGGACGTGAACGAATTGCGACACATAGTGTGCAGCGCTATCCTGAGCTGGCATACCTGCTGCAACGTTAGCAGGGATCTCAACTTTTGGGAAGATTGTCAGAGGAACCTCTCTCATAGGCAACTGAACGCTTACTAAGCAACAGTGCTAAATTGAGCGCTAAAGCAGCCGAAGAAGTGTCAAATGAAAAAACTCTCTTGCCAATACTCAATAACTCTGAGGGACAATAAATCTTTCTTTTTACACACTCATCCTGTAGGTATTCTACCATGACCTGTATCACTCTCCTCTGCATTTCTGGCGTATACTGACTATATATGCCATATACTTCGATAGGAGTTATCGATGTGTCTGAGATCCATCTAATCGCATCTTTTGTGCAGATTTGCATTTCCTCAGATATCGATTTACGACAAGGAAGGAACCGTTTCTGCACATACATAATGTCCAAACTATCTCCATCTCCATCCTCATTCTGTAACCTTTCTAACTCCTTTCTATACTCAAATACTCTCTCAACATGCTCTTGTACTCTCTCTGCAGTGTCTCTAGAGAACGCTAAGGTGTTCAGATCCCTCAACCTTTGTGGGAGATCTGTATCGTTTAATCTGTCCCACATTACACACAAATTAATTCCTAATCCCTCAATAAAAACATTTTTCTCAGGAAAATTGTCCATATTAGAAACTGTGGCAAAAACACCAGCTTGATCATCCCTCTCCATACAATGCTTAGCCCATACAATCAACTCATGTTTCTTCTCTGGAGGTACAGTATTGCAAGTGACAACCCTTGATCCCACTCCCTGATCTACTACAAGCGGCATAGAACCACTTGGAAGAGGGAAAATAGGCAAATTTAACGGAGGTGTTATTACTGGTGCTAGAGGTACAGGTGGAAGAGCAGGTGGAGGAGCAGTGACAAAAGGACGACCAACAACTGGAGGAGGGAGAACAGCAGAAGGAATGATAGGAGCAGCAGGAGGAATAACAGCAGGAAGAGGCAAACCAGCAGGAAGAGGAACGTACGGAGGTGGCACAGTGGAACTAGGCCTTTTTTCATTTAACAACTTATCGATAAGTTCATCGGAAACATGAAAGTCTTTAGAAGGATAGATTTTCTGGATACCAAGTAGGAAAGCCCTATCCATATTCCTTGCTGACTCAGAATGTTTATCGTGGTGATATAACAACGCTTTTTCGGCGTTTGTCTTATGACAGCGCGCATGTTTTTCTCTACTTTTAAGCTGCTGTAAAGCTTCTTTCTTCCAATTCTGTAAAACATCAAATGCTGCAGGTCTAGCCTTTTTCTTTAATAATATAGATTCTAAATACTCAATACGAGGGATTTCAAACCTACCATTGATTGGCCACTGAAGTTCCGAAGCATGTCTAGTTTGTCTGTGCCAAATATCATTAAACACTATACTACCAATGCCATGCTTACAGTACATAGTACAAGCCGGCGACCCCTCCTGTGGTGCCGGATGGCTAAATTCCAAAGATTGTCTGTCATTGCGGAATAATGCCCTGAAGCAGGCAGACAATTTCCCAGGCATATCAGAATACTGGTGTTACCTGATCAGTAATTGCACTTGCAAGTATAATGCACCAAAACAAATTATCAGGATACTTAAGAATCGGGTCACGACTCACCTGATCAAGCCTAAGGAGGTCCGATTGGATTTCAAAGTTTTTCTAACAAATGTTACCTCGTGTTTGGTGATTTCGGCAAATCTGCCCGCCTCGATAAGTGGACACTCATCAAGATGCTGACTCGGACCACGTGCTCAATGTCCAGGGATCGGGCCATGCAGCGCTGCTGAGGTGTCGCTTCTCATTCAGGAAAGGGGCTCCTTTTACACCGTCCAATCCCGGCCCGATAGCCGCATCAACTTTCAATGAGCTGGCATCAATCTTGAGGGTCCCTATTCGGGCGCCATCTGTGAAAGCAAAAAAACGATATCAAGGCTGAGTACCCCAAAAGGAAATACACCAAACGCGGGTTCAAAAGATACACAGATCTTCATTCTACAACTGAACAGTTTCAAAGGACAAAGGCCCTCAGTACAACACAGTGAAAACCAGTCCTGTTCGGTGTGCTCAGTGAGTGGGGCTCTACATCAGAATAGTCGCAACTTTTATACACTCCAAAACATGATGTTCAACCCACTTGCAGGTTAATGAATTTTTGATCTAGGGTTTGTGCGGAGTCCGTTCCTAATTTATGCATCCATACATTTTGGAGTTATCCTTAGTCCATTTGCCAACAAATTACAATAGCAACAGTGTGTTTTCGGATTTCCCGTTGAGTCTTTGCACATATCTTTACATAATATAGTTAAACATGTGTTCACATAAGATGCTCAAACAGTATTGTACACGATTTATGTTCATGGATTAGTATTGATGTCGCAGGTTATCCTCTATACATAGGTCAACAAAGGACAAGGTCTCAGTACATGACCCTAACATTTGGCCTGCGGGCAGTTTAGACATTAACTTGTACACAGAGGTCAAGACGGCCATGTTACATTCAAAAACAACATTGTCCACCATCTTAGAAAACAGGGTGACTTTAGAATAAGAATCTAAAATGGCAGCTGAACCTAAAATGGCGGCTTACACAGATCTAAGGTCAGGACCTTGCAACGCTGATTTCCTTGCAGAGCGACTTGGCCTAGGCCAATTTATATATATACATATACGATCAAGAGGGTATAATATGGTTTCCCTTTCGACAAAGTAGGCCTCATGTGTATTGGTGTGGGTGTAAGTGCAGATACTTTTGAGAAGTTGGTTGTGCTGAGGGGCACATGGTTGTTTGATTTCTGCCATGTGCAATGGAATTGCTGTGCTTACACAGTTCCTTCATACTCATCGTTGATGTGATTTTTTGGATGTGCAGAACTCGCTTGGGGGACTGGTTGAGTGTATGTCTCTGTAACATTTTCATGAATTGTGAGGCTGCAAGTGTGGAGGCGTGCATGTTTCCTATGTGTTTGTGTAAATTACCTCCAAGTAAGGTGGGACTAATTTTAGCAGTAAGTTGGAAGTACGACTCATATCTTCCTTGGTAAATTTGGGCAATACGTCTATAGAAACTATATCACATGCTTAAGTATTACAAGCTAATATTCCTAAACAAATTACTTCACAGTAACTGTAAAATCTGTTACGACCCAACCTAAATATTACTTTAGCAATCGGCCCTGAGCAGGGGGGGGCATTATCTGAATTGGTATATGCCCCCCCTGCAAGGGGCCGATTGCTATTAGTACCCCGGCCCATATTACTGGGGTGTTAAAAGCATTTTCTTCTGTTACGAAATGCTCCAGTGTTTCAGAACAGAAAAAATTGAAAAACATGGCCAATGGGGGAGGGAAAAGAAAATCCCTTTCCCTGTTCCATGGGGCCCATTGAAAAAAAAATAGAAACAAGTAAACAAACAAAATGTCCACCATGGAAACAGGAGAAGGAACTACACATAGTCCCTTCTCTCTTTCCATGGCGGCCATTAAAAAAGTAAACAAAAGAAATTGCTACCATGGAAAGGAGAGAAGGGACTACGTGTAGTCCCTTCTTTATTTTCATGACGGCCTGTCGCAGATCGGGAGCGGACGCGCTGGGGGCACAAGTGTTCCCATTGTGTCCAATCCCAAAATGGACAGAAAGGAAGGTAAGTTGAAGTGGGAGGGTATTCTGTGGATGGGGGTGGGATGAGTGAAAGACTTTCCTCATTCCCCAGCAAGGGAAGATTTGGCCACCAGCCCTGAGAAGGCACATGGCGGCAGAATTACCACCTGGTAATGCTGACATTCTGAGCCTCCCTCCTTGTTCGCTGAGAGGCCTCCACACGCCCTCGCCGGGTTCTAATGAGGAATTTAGAAGAGATGAAGCAAGACATTAATAAAAAGGGAAAAAAGCAGGAGAGCCTTGATGCAACCCTCCGCACATCTTTATCCACTGGAAAAAGGTTTGTTCTTTATCCCTTTGGGCCCCATCAAACAGACACCACAATGTCATAGTAAAGATACTTAATGGCCTGTAGGAGTTTGCGTGGGATGCTCTGACTTGCTAAAGGTAACCACAGTAGATCCTGCATAACAATGACAGATCAATAAACACCATATAAAGTGACATGTGTTTTTCGATGACAGATTTTTCGATAATTAAAGCTTATCTAAAAGATTGTACAGTAGTTCCCAATCCTTTGCGCAAACCCAACTGCACATGTGATAGGACTCTGTTTTCAATTGTAGACAGGTTTAACCTAATTTCAGGGATTTAAGCCCACAATTTGCACAGACAGTCATGAAGGGATATGGGGCAATAGTTAGGCGGGTTGTTTGCGTCTCCCTTTTTTAAAAGCGGCATGATCTTCACATTTCTCCAAGATGGGGGAAAGGGTTAATTTGGCTGCAATAGAATTGAAATCCATATTGTTGATACTTGTTTGAATAAATCAATCTGTCAAGCATCTGGACCCTGTGCTCTACCTAGACGCTTAGAGTTTAGGGCTGTTTCACCTTCTTCCAATGAGAACACCAAGTGGTTTGGTTGATCGGATTCTAAAAAAACACATAGTTATTGCTATATTGATAGGCAAGAGGATGCTATACACATCATTAAAATTTTGAACCACATATAATCAGTTAAAAAACGAGTTTGAACGCAATGAAGCATTACTACCATGTGTGACTATTTTCCCGAAACCTGATTGATTATGATCATTAATCGCCCGGTTAAGGTTTTGCCAAACCTGATTTATGGCTTTCTGATTTTTTGGTGAGAACATGTTACGTTATTTAGATCTTTATTCTTTAACCAGATGTAAGTTTGCCTCTCTACCTTTTTTTAAGTCAGCCAAGAGTTCATCCTTGACTTTCTTACAATCAGTATCATACCATAGCTGGGTAACATTAGTTGTTGGCAGCCGATTCAGGTAAGAGTGTGTAATAACTGGATTGATACTGGTTAATAATTCTCATAGAAGGATATCCCATCCATGCCATTGGGCAGGTCAAGAGAAAAGTACTCATACAACAAAGGTAGAATTCTACCATAAATCTCAGTGAACAGAAGTTCTGCGTTCGAGGATAACCATCTCAGTGTATGTTTAATGTTGGTTGAGTAAATGGGTAACGATGGGAAGGTACTGCCACCGTTATGGACTCTAAAGTGCAATATCATCACTATTGATTCATGATTACTTTAGTCTCTACGGACAGCACAGACTTTTCTTGAGTAGGGCCCAGTTTGATAGCTCTATCAGGCAAAAGTCAGTGTGACTTTTATGTTACAGATCTAAACATCAACGAAGCAGGGATATCCACATAATACACCTGTTGCCAGAACAGAAGCTCTTTTCAGCAAACAGTGTTCTCAGATTGGTAACATACTCATTGAATTCTTGATAGGAGAAATGTATATTTTGTGTATTCCTCATAGATCGACCTCTTCACCTAAATCACCCGTAAAACAAGTTAGGGTTTCAAACTGTGCATTAAAATCACCCAAAAGGAGGTCCGCAGAGATAAGGGTTCAAATGCTTTGAGCAGTGTCTATTCTAGTTTCTAATGATTGGATGGCATCTTCGGAATATGTCAAATTAAATAATGTGAAAATCAAATGGCAAAACTATTTTGAGAATTTGAATATGAGATCATCTGTTATGATTTGCTCCACTCTAGTGTTCAGATGTTGCTTTATCCATGTTTGAAGGCCCCCACTAGGGCATCGCCCGGCACTTTTTATCACTGGAGTAATGAAACATCATAATCCTGACTTCGGTATAGAAGAGGAATCCCATGTTTCAGGTTAGAGATGATATTATTAAATTCCAGAAAAGAATCAAAGTCTGGATTTGGTAGCTATGAATGTAATCCTGCTATACTCCATGACATTCTTTTTAAATATTTCCCCCCTACTGGTTCATCCTGGCTGGTAGTAAATTGAAAGCTAGGGACAGAGGATAGTGGTAATTGTCAAATCTGTGTAGAGTGTCCATCAGTTTGTTCAGATGGCTGTGCATTATCATCCTTCCTCACCACAATATTATGATTAGATTCCCGTTATAGACAAGGGGTTGCGCAACTGAATCCTTGAGCATAATATTGGAGAAATTCTCTGACCTGAAAAGAGGCAATTCCCCAGCTAGATGACTGGAAGCAACAGTGAGTTTTGTATTGAGATTCTCTTAGCCTGGACTACATTGTCACGGATGATTGCGAAGCATCCAAGAGGATGCCTCAACCATTGAGCACATTTATTAATGAAAGAGTCACTGTTTTCAAATGCGACCTTTCTTAATTTAAGAACATCAGTCATAAATACTGTATTAGATGCAAGCGGGAGTGCTTGATGGCACCTGCTTGTTATATTTTGCCGAATTGGTGGTGATAAAGTATTATTTGCCAACCAAGATAAATTGGTGTTCATTTGACAGTTGGGTATTTTTTTTTATAAGAGTAAGGCACGGTTTGGGTACTTTGATATAACAGATAATAAAGGTTTAAGTGAAGGATCATGCGTCCCTACAGATGGTTATGTAATACTGGAAGAAGTAGGCAAGGTACAATTATCATCCTCAATAGGGTCAATAATCTGTGCACAGGATCTATGCACTAAAAAAGATGGTACGTCTGACGGTAGAATAATATCACGTTTAATAATGCTTCCTAAGTTATCAACATCCTTCTGCAATGTGAATACTAAATATGTCAGTAATACATATTTTGATTTAAGATAGTCAACCAGCCAAGATGAGAGTAGGCACAGGAATGACACAGCTTTAAAGTCATATAGGAAGAAGTGGCATTGAATGATGGTGTATCCTTATCTTCCTGTTGTAATGTGTGTGGAATACTAGAAGGGGGTATAGATGATTGAGTGACATTTATTTTTAGTTCTAAAATGTCCTGATTTAACAGCAGATCAAAGCTATTAGGGCAGGGTATAGAGTGATCAATGACAACATTAGCTTTATTGGTGTTCTTATTAGACACAATCTCCCAGGCATTCAAACAAGGGTAGTGCAGTCTGGTTGGGATATTTGTTTCAGCAAGTGCACTGCAAATGTATTAAAATAGAACCTACTTTTCTCTTGGTCAATGGGGTGTTGTGCCTCTGTGATGAAGTCGTCAACCAAAACAATTTGTTTACCTCCTTTAAATTGTTTAACTAGACTAGATGAAGTGCCCAAACTGGCCTCTATGCTTGAATGGTCTGTGAAAGGTCTAAAGAAACGTTAAATAGGTTGATCGGACGGCTTACCCTGACATGTCTTACTGGTATACTTAGCCGATTTATATCTGCTTGGAATCTTAGGCATATTAGTGCAACTACTATCACCCAAGTCACTTAAAAGTACTTCAATCTCATTGATCAAAAATAAGCATAATTTATTGCAGCCATAACTTAGCAGATGTTCTAGCTTGTGAGAGTGGAGATATATGCCAAGTGGCTATCCTTTTCAACATATTAGAATACCTGGTATGAGTTGTATGACTATGTAAGAAACAACTTAAAAAATCAGTAGTTTAAAACTGGCTGCAGTTAAGGTAAATAGTATATCACATAAAAAACATAAAAACCTGCAAGGTAAATAGGTTAGAATGAGTGTGAAGTTGATTAGCCTTTATCAATGATTAACAGCATAAAATGCTATGAGTGTTAAAATGATAAGTGTCTAAAGTGCTAGACACATATGATAAAGTGGTACACAAAAACATATATAACAGTATTTCTGACATATAGCAATAGGTGGAAACAAAATGTCCATGGAACTAAATAAATAAATAAAAGAAATAAAGAAAATAAATAAACTCAGAAAGAGCCCAACAAAGCAGAAGCTGAACTCCCAATTGGCTTAAGAGGCATGTCACTAGTCTGTCTCCTACCCCCTCACTGCTGTCAATTGTTGTTGGAGCGGGGAATGTCTGACACATTTGGGAGGCTTGTAGCAAGTCTGTCACCTCCTCCCACTCTCATATGGTGACCTTAAGAGTGGCCAGGAGTAATTGTGGCAGATAAGTTGAAAACCAGCCATTACCAGTCATGAACTCAGTGGACCTTCAAGATAAGACAGAATATAGCCTCGAGCCAGATAACAAGGGCAGTTCACTGGCAAACAACAGTAGCTAAGCCACACATGAGATCTGGCTCAGATGCAGGTCACTCCCTTCATACAGAGAAGGGTCCACAATCTCTGCATTTAACTCAAGTCGCTAATATTCAAGCATGCGGCTGCAGCCACGCTCCACCAGAAACAGGGATTTCTATTTGCTCTAAGATGCGCCCTTTCTATTCCATCAAGAGTTTACTTCTCCTACTGCCCAAAATATCAGGATGCTTGATCAAGCAATTTTTGTTTACTAGGACCTAAAAAGTACCTAGCTTGCAGATCCCAGATCCCTAAACTTGCCTGCAATTCAACAGGCCACACAAGCATTACATTCTGGACACCCCAAAGTCCTTCTAGGGCTCTTTAGTCCTTATAACTCACTCATAACTGCCTTTACTACCTTCCCATAGCTGTCTCCATATACAGGAACAAGAGGCACCAAAGTTCTCCACTGCGTCCTTCACTGGTCCTTTAATAACAGAAAACAAGAGACAAGATGCAAAACAGCTGTAACAAGTGAACAAAAAAAACAAAGCAGTATGAGCTCCAGAGATACGGGTACATCTGCACTCCCTAGACAAGCCCAGTAAAACATAGATCCCACATGTACAGGCAAAAGATGAACACAGCATCAGCCGCTGAGCATGGTAAAGAAGGCAGCACAATAGGGAGGGCAGCAATCACCACCAGGTAAGAGCAGGGAACAGCAGAACCAAGCTTCTCATGGCCTTGCTCTGCTCTGCTCCTCTCACCACCAGGCGAGAGTGTAGATTTTAAACAGGTGTGCACGGGTACTCAAGGGTAATCAACATGTCTACTCATACAGTGGGAACAGCCCACTCATGGCCACTATCCGCTCTCAAAATATTACAAAACAAACAAAGGGTGAGTTAAGGTTACCTTGATATTTCATTTTTATATAATTATTTTTATAAATGTATTGATAATATTTAAATTATGTTGTGATCTTAACATATTTATTGCTGTTATGTGGCCTAATAAATCGGCACAAGTTACAAGACCACTTAGAGCAACATGGCCCCAGGGTGCGGCCCTTTCCTCGCTTTGAAGCTAAGCATGGTCAGTCCCGGTTACTGCACGGATGGGAGACAGTTCAGAGTCCTGGATGCTGTGTATTTTTCCAAGTATTAAACATCTTATAAGACACTAAGAAATGAAATGACATCCGCATTATTATTTTTTAAACCATGCTATGGTCAATCCTTGAAAGTATTGCACTCTAAAGGTCAAGCTGTCATGAGGCCCACATGAAAAGATTTTCTATCTCTGGCAAAGGAGCTGTGATTACATAGAGAATTGCAAATGTAGGCAAACTAGAATAACATTATGTGGCCCTGTAGTTATGGTTAATTTGCTCAACCTGTAGGAAGATCAGTTTTCGGTTGGCTTATAACCTTGGTGACGTTTGACTAATTTTTACAAAACTTTGCAAACAAAGTATATGGCCATGTCCAAATTATTTTGCGAAGTTTGGCATGGTTACTCAAGGTGGGGCACAGTTACAGGGGTGGTCCAAACACATTTGAAAACCTTATAGACATAATGGAAAACATTTTCTTGCTTATGCATATAGCCCAAAATGAATTTGCACCAAACTTGCGCGAGGAGTGGTGGCTTGGTGTGAATGCATGCTTTTGTCAATTTGATGTAAACCCATCCAGTATTTATTTTTAAATGGCCTAAAAGTAAGAAATATAAAATAGTTAAATCTGCATTCGGTCCACAACGCATTTCCTGATCCGGTGTCTGTAGATGCCTCTGGACCAATCAGGGGGGTCAGTGTGGAGTTTGCAGACAGCAAATATGCACGCTGATTGGTTATTAAAAAACAGGAGCTGCGTCAAACCTTTTGAAATGAATGCCATATTGGATCCGCGGAGCACAGCTCTTGTCCGCAACCAGCGCAGTGCGAAAAAATGGTTGAACATTTATTTAGGGTTATTTTGTCTGAAGGAGTGTCTAGGAAGGGTGGGAGAAAAGAAAAAATCGAATGGAGCCGTTTTCTATGTGTGAAAACAGCTGTGTGGATGGTCAGTTTTGCGGTCCACAGGTGTATTATGTGCTGCAGACACGTACATGTGTCCACAAACATCATTGGGACTGGGAGGGGTTCTGTGTTTTGGTGGATTTAAACATATTTAAGTAGCGAGGGTGTGTAATATGTTTGCATTTGGAATAAAAATGTATTTGTTAGTTGTTGCTGAAGTGTGTAAAGCATACAATAGGTAAATTGTGTAGTTGTGTGTGTGTGGTTAGGTTAAAACATAGTTGAAGAGTATAGTTGTGATGATAGTTAATGTGTATATTTTTGTGGACATGGTTGTATAGTTGTGTCAATGGCTAGCATGGTTGTATAGTTTTAGTTGGTGGACACATGTAAAAGCAAATGGGTTTAGTCATGTTTCATGAATCAGTAATCTGTGTATTTATAATATGATTGAATTCTCTTGTTGTGACAGTAGCCAGTGGCCAGGTTCTTGGGAGAATGGCAAAATAATCTGCACACTGGCCATGCTGCAGAGTAATTTTGGCTGCTGTAGGGGGAGTATACAATATTTGTAATATGGTGGAAGGATATTATTGAAGTGTATATAGTATTTATAAACCTACATGAATTGTGCTCACTGCCTATTGCTACACTAATATGCTGAAAGAAATTGAGAGTGGGCATTAATGCTTAGTTTAATATTGCAAGAAGGCTTTATGTAGAATTGTAAGCACTGGCGAACAATATAATAATGTCTCCTTAGTAATTATGGCTACAGTCATACGCTGAGAGTAATTTATACTCAGTCTGCATAATTACTTGAAAACGGTAACAAGGCTGCACTCTGTGGTTGTTTCTCTGTAAAGAAAAAAATATGTAATTTGCTAAACAACGTACTTTGAAACTATAGATTACTTATAGTTGTACATATACATTTACTTATTGACCCTCATAAATAGTACATTGGGCCTCATTACACGGTAGGCGCTAAAAAATGTGATTTACCGTCATGGCGCTATTAGCGTGTCCGCCATCGTAGGAGACCGCTAATAGCGTTCCATTACGAGTTAGCGGACACGCGCATAGGGCCATGCCGGTAAATGACCCTACCGCCATGGCGGAAAAGCACCTTACCAGCTCCGACCAAAGTGCTGATAGCACCTCCGCCCTCATGCTGCACGCTATTAGCGGTCACCGCTGTTAGCGGTCACTGCTATTAGCGGTCACCGTAAAACACCGGAACCGGAAATAGCGTCATCGCACCGGAACGGGAAAGAGCCCGGCGGCCATCTTTAAAAACACAATCCATTGCCATCCCCTGCACTCAGGACCTGCAGCAACACCACGACTGGCAAAACCACATCCCAGAAGAACAAACAATGCCCAAGGCCCTAAAGAAAGCCAATGCGCGCCAGCGCAAAGAACGCTTCTCAAACGAGGAATTGAAAATGCTGGCAGACACCCTGGCTGCAAATGCAGACGTAGTGTTCGCTAGCGACATGCAGCGCCCGGCACTCCTGAGAAAAAAGGAAATCTGGGCTGAGGTGGCGCAGAAAGTCAGTGCGGTGGGCTCCACCCCCCGCACCGTAAAGGACGTGCGCAAGCGGTGGGATGATCTGCGCCTCCGTGTACGCAGCATTTTATCGGCCAACAGGAATCTGGCCATGGGCACAGGAGGCGGAGGTGGATCCCCGATGAAGATGCAGGAGTGGGAGGAGACATGTGCCAGCACCATTGGCATAGAATCCATCGAGGGAGTGGGCCGAATGGAGTGTGGTGTGGCAACAACGTCAGACGGAGGTGAGTGACCACGCAAGACACAGCAATGCCAAGCATGAGTCCCTCCCCCAAATGTGAATTGGGAATCAGCTAATGGATGGGGTCATCACACACACATGTACACAACCCTGCATATATGCCCTGCACATCCCCACACAACCACATGCATGCAGCACCTCACACACGTGTCACCCTGACACATGTCCGGATGACCCACCCATCTGGCCAACAACCTGCAGGCCCAAAGTAGATGTCCAAATCCAAAGAACTGCAGCAACAACAACATATGCATGATGCACGTTGACCCATCACTGATGTTATCCCTGTCTTGCTCCCCCACAGGGTCACAATCTGACAGTGAGGAGCTGGACTCTGCAACGCAGGCCCCACCACCCAAAAAGCAGGCCAAGGGAAAGGATGCAGGCACCAGGCCCAGTACATCGAGGGGCACTGGGATATCTGGAGTGGGCCAGCGTTCAAAAGCCACCCACGCAACGACCACACCAAGGGTCGAAATGCCATCCGACACTGTGGCAGCACCCCCACCACCCACCCCCACCACTCAGGAGCCAGTGCCAGAAGGCACACCGTCCGCAGCCAATAGCTCCGTTGGGGAAGCAGCAGCCACGGCACCTATGAGTGATGTGGACGACCCATGTCCGACACCGGAAGGGCAGCGTACACCCAGCCCCCAGCTGTCCCCACTCCACAGCCCATGCAACACATCCAATGGCAGCATCCATGAGGTGCATGCCGGAGATGCAATGGATGGGTCATTCAGTCCCGTGGCGAGCTCACCTGATGTCGGCCACATGCAGCAAGCTGCGCCGAGGAGTAACAGGGGCAGGGCCGCAGACGACACCATGAGCCTGATACGCCAGCGCCAGGAGGAGCTCAATGCCCTGGTTGCCCGGCAAGTGAGCGAGGCTGCCTCGACCAGGGAGGAGATCCGGGTGTTGTCAAGGGACATGAAAGCTGCCATGGACAGCAACACGACGCGCCTATGTGACGAGATGGCCACTGTGAGGCAGGTCCTAACGCGCATTGCTGAGGCGATGGAGAGCATGCGTCACTCACAGGGAGCAGATCAACCAGCCACGCCCTCGTCTACTAGCTCCGACCAGACAACCATCCTGCGCAGGTCCAGCCGGTCCTTGCGGCGGTCAGACTCACAACCCCCCAATGGTGGTAGTGGAGGAGGGAAGTAGGGCCAGCCTGTCCCTGTTGACACTTGGGAACTAATGCAGCACTGATGTGCACACCATGTTCGGTGGAGTTGTGGGGGGAGGGGGGTGAGGGTGTTCGGTGGAGTTGTGGGGGGAGGGGGGTGAGGGTGTTTGGGGGAGTTGTGGGGGGAGGGGGGTGAGGGTTGTTGGGGTGGAGGGTACATGCACGTTTGAATGTCATAATGCTCAATACACACGTAATGGCATGGATAATCACATGACTGGACATTGATAATTGTGTATGTGTGCTTTATTGTTGAAGGGTGCACTGTGATTATGTCCTCCATACACCCCGTGCCCTGAGCTGAACACCAATTGCACCCTCCTAATCCATGTGCATCAGAAACAATGGTCTATCAGGTGCTGCCGCACAGCACGTCCCTCATGGGCATCGCCACCTGCATGACCTGCAGCCCCCTCTCCTCCATCCTCATCCCCGTCATCATCCTCAGACGGTGGTCGCAGTTCTATGTCAGGGGGCATTGGCACATTCCGTCTGATACACATATTGTGAAGCATGACACATGCCATGGTGATCTTGGCCACCTTCTCATGCCCGTACAGGAGTGCCCCGCCCGACCTGCTGAGGCACCGGAAGCGTTCCTTCAATAGGCCGAATGTCTGCTCGATCACCACGCGGGTACGGGTGTGTGCATGATTGTAGTCCTCTTCGTGCCTGTTCTGTGGGTTCCGCACAGGGGTAAGGAGCCACCTCTTCAGGGGATAACCTGCAGCACCTGCATGGGTGCAACAATGGGTATGTGTAAGTGTCTACATAATGTGGAGCGTGCACATATCACACAAACAAACATTGCATATTCAACGACATCCACTGATCCAAGCACGCATGGCAATCAGGGTAACTGCAATGTGGGAAGGTGAGGTGGTCCTTGCAAGTGGACATGCACCATGCATGCATACAGCAGGGATTGCCATGTCCCGCCAGAGTTTAAGTGATTTGTGTTTCCTGGCCCTGGCAACGTTAGTGCCACACTGCTAGTACACTGCCATTCCTTAGTTAATGTCCCCATGCTGTTTGATGGCAATTCTGTGGTGGGGTACGGGTGTGCCTCACCACAATGGCTACAGGGGATCCATTTGTATGCACTCATGTGCGCGGACCATTTCTGATGTTGTTCAGCGTACATTTCAGTTGTGATTTCGATATGCATGTTGCTGATTTGTGTAATGGGGGAATGGTGTGTTGTGCGGTGTGCATGTTGTTTGTAATGGCCTGTTTGGCGTAATGGATTGATATGTTTGCCGTGGCACTCACTTCCGGCATGTGGTTTTGTCTCTGGTCCATTGTGGGCTGCCTCACTGTACAGTGATGCAAATATGTATGTCCATTCTTCTCATAACACAAGTTCACGCCCAGTTGGAGTATGCATCTCCCCCCCCCATTCACGCCCAGTTGGAGTATGCATCTCCCCCCCCCCCATTCACGCCCAGTTGGAGTATGCATCTCCCCCCCCCATTCACGCCCAGTTGGAGTATGCATCTCCCCCCCCCATTCACGCCCAGTTGGAGTATGCATCTCCCCCCCCACTCACAATCCACATCACACTGACATGTGGTCGGCCTGCTACTCACCAAGTAGCCACGAACGTTGTCCAGCATGTCGCTCCATGTATCGTGGTATTGTCGAGTTCCGCAGGACCATTGCATCATGGGTTGAACCGGGATATCGGGCACAGCAATGTGTGATGATCTTATTGGAGTCACATACCATTTGGACGTTGATGGAGTGGTATTGCTTTCTGTTACGGTACACTACCTCATTGGCATGTGGGACCAGCAGTTCTACATGGGTACAGTCGATGGCCCCGATGCAACTTGGGATGCCTGCCAGTGAATGGAAGCCAACTTTGGTGTTGGAGATCTCCTGGGCAGTCCGTGGCATGTATATGTGTTGACTTGTGTGCTGCAGGAGGGCATCGAGCACCTGGTTCAGTGTGCGTGAGAATACTGGTTGTGATATGCCATGCATCTGACCTACCGTATGCTGGTAGGTGCCTGTGGCCAAGAAGTGGAGCACTGTTACTACCTTCAGTAGAGGGGGGATGGCAGTACGGATGTCAATGAGACTCACAATGTCGTTGTATATCATGTCTACTATGGTGGTGATGGTATCCCAGTCCAGACGGTACAGGGTGTGTATCTGCTCAGGGGTTAGGTTGACTGGACTGGCTCTGATCCTGGGAATTGGTGGCTGCCTCTGTGGTATCACTAGGTGCACTGGTGGTGCTTGCTGCGCCTGTCTTGCCCTCCTCCTCCTCCTCCTGCGTCTCCTCTGTGCTGCCTGTTGTTGTAGCTGCTGCACAGCAATCATGTCCTCTAGCCCATGTAATGCTGCTAGTATTGCATCCATCTTGGTGTGGGAATGGGTGTGGGGAGGGGTGTGGTGTGCTCTTTTGTGCTGCCAGTCTCCATTGCCTCCACCTGTGCTGATTTTGTCCACCTGTGGCAGGTGGGAACTCTGCTGTGCTCTTTTAACATGTGGTTCGCGATGCCGGTATTAGCGCCTTGCCGGTAAGGGTTCTTTGGGTGTACTACATGCCGGTATTGCCATGTACGCATGGCTCGTGATGCCGTGATATTAGCGCTATGCTGCTATTTCCGGTCTGAGGGGCCGCGCACTCACGGACTTGCCGCTAATAGTGCCACCGTACTTTGCGGTGCCGCTAATAGCGGTATGTCCGGTTCGTGATTGGGGAGGGGATTTACCGATACCGGTAATCCCTTACCGGTAACGGTATGTCCCTACCGCCTACCGTGTAATGAGGCCCATTGTGTGTTCTATCAGGACCTTGGCGGTACCCGCCGGTAAATCTGCTGGTACACCGAGTGCACAAATTGCATTACTGCACCTCGGTCCGGCGCTATTAGCGCCTGATCCTGAGTTGCGGGGGTCCATAAGTCCACATTCTCAATGGGTTCATTGTTCCCAATAGGACATTCTGGACTCTATTAATGTAGCACTGTTAACACAGTGTGAATAAAGCTGCAAATGGGCAGAAACTGCTGAGATTTACCTCCAATAAACATCTAGAGGTAAATCTCACACTTTCTGCTCAAACTCAGGATTGGGCAGGGCAGAAATGCAGCGGTAATATTGTTTCCAACACATTTTTGCTGCTCCACCCAACCGTGATTGCCCCATGTACTATGTGTCATACAACATGTGTGCGTGGAACACTGTTGTTGTATGAACATTTAGTAATCATCCATGGTGGATTGAAACAACCCTGTTGCATACATATACAGTTTCTGGCATTTATATGGTTTCAAAGTTTAATTGTTACAGAATCTATGTGTGCGTTTCAAGTAGTTCGATACCGGTTGGCATATTCTAACTGTATTGTATTTTAAAAGTACAACAGTATTAATATAGGTGTATTATATAAGTATAAGCATGATGGCATGTTTAAGTTGCATTATGTTTTAAAGTAGTTAACTACCCATTGGCCAATTATAATTGTATTGTACTGTACATTAATGAGTACATCTGTGTTGAAAGAATATTAGGTATGCATTTGTTAGATTTGATGGCAACTTTGTTTTTGAGTAATGAAAGTGTTGTTGCGTTCAAACCAACCACTTCTTTTTTTGACATATGCAGTATAGTGGCATGATGTGGGTGTGGCAGCAGTGTGGTGTATTATGTCTACTGTTGTAAGGGTTTTCTTGCCAATAGATATTTAGTCATGTGTAGTGCTAATGAGCTTCCAGTTACTTTTGGTACCATCTACATTGTACTTTAAAAGCATTACTATCACATATCGGCCGTTTAAATCTCAGTGTCTGATTCAATATAGCTTCTGTTTTTGTTAGTTCTCTTTTTAAAGGTTTTTTTTGAGGTACAGAGTACATAGCTAGATGGGTTGTCACATTGCACATAACCTGTTTTATTCTAGAATGCAAGGAATGTCAGCTTTAATTTTGTCTGCATCAAAGTTAACCAGGAATAGACCATTGGGTGTATGTAGACATGCAAGTGCTACGTAACTCATACTTTGTTTGAAGACTGTGCAGCCAATGCCGATTAGTGCATGGATCATGCAACTTGTGAATAGTGACAGCATATGCAAGTACAGAAACAATTGAAGAAGGAAACATGTGATTGTCGGGCTTATTTGTTTAACATCTGTAAGTTTATAAAAGTGGATGATGACAAACCGACAAACTGAATGTTGGTGTTATCTGTATAGGTCTGGAAGTCACCAACTGTACCAATTGCTCCATTGACTAAACCTTGTTCTATGGCATTTGGCCTCATTACGAGTCTGGCGGAAACCGTGCCGGAAAAACCAGCAGGTAGCAGCCGGACCTGCAATGATTTACCGGAATAACAGGGGCATTACAACCCCGTCAGTCCGATATGTCAGGCGCTGGTAAAATGTATACATTTTACCTTTTAAAATGTATACCCTTTTGTATGCCTAATTGGACACTCCTGTCCCCTCTTCTAATATCCTCTTCCCATTTTAGCTCTTCTAATTCTATCACTTTTTCGGTGTTTGATTTATTAAACGGAGGTTAGCTTCTTTTCTCCAGTCTCTTATGACGTCAAACATCACGTGATTTCTTGCGCAGCAATACAGATTCCAAGTGCTCTATTCGGGCCATCTCAAATGTACTATGTTTCGGCCACTGCCACACTTCATTAAACATTATCGCTCCTATTCCGTATTTCACATACATTTCAAATGCTGGTGACCCTTTGGGCGGCACAACCTGGCCAGTTTCCAAAGATTGTCTACCTCAGTGGAAAAATCCCACTAGACAGGAAGACAATTTCCTAGGCATGTTGATCTTATTCTTACCTTACCCAGGGCATTTGATCTTGCAAGAGCAACACTTAACCAATATCAGGGCTGTTAAGAATCGGGGCATGACTCACCTGATCAATCAGTTCGTCTCTCTAGACGCAATTCGTCCGTATACAGACGCAACCATTAATCGTCGTACTGCGTATCTGGCTCACTCTGCCTCGTTTCGGGACCCTCGCCTTCTTGCTCTCTGGCCGCTGCTCATCGATCAGGGATCGGCTGTGTACATATCTGCAAAGAAGTCTCTCATCACTTTCACAGGGGCACCCCGAGCACCTTTCAATCCCGGTTTGAGGGCCTAGTCCTCGATTCGTTTTCGTCTTCTTCAAATTCAACGTACACGATGGAGCAAATGGGGGAGGGTCCCTATTCGGGCACCATTTTTTGCTAGGCCGTGAAGACCCTCGCATATGGAAACAAGGCACAATCACCATACACCAGTGATACGACAGACACAAGGATCGATTTCCAAGTACTACGGTTTATTGCAAAGCAAATATTCTCAGTCGGCCGACTGGGTCTAACATCTCGCAACGTGTGGTACCCAAACCTTCTACAACAGTATCATATATATGAAAAGACAATCATACAATCTCTTTGTGACACATCAAAACCACCCGTAATGTATCTTCTTGAGCTAGGGTTCGATAATTGACAATTATGACAAATATGACACTTCATGACATGTTTCTTTCTTAATCTATATTACTTGGTTTAGCAACAGTTACAATTTTCAGTAATCAGACATAATTCTTGTTATGAAGAACACAAAGCACTTGTTTAGCGAGAACGTTGTGTTCGTAGGAGACACACATTCCAAAGCATGTTATCTTCTGGTTTCTATTCGTGAACTAGGGGTCCGCCTGATCTAAGAGGGTCTGAAAGGGGGGCTGCTAAGAAAGTATCATTCATGCTTTAACAGCCTGTTTCTACAGTTTCAGCGAGACCGCTGGCACCTGGCTTGGTGATTAAATGCCTCTCTGCTCACCCTTAAGGACTTGTGAGGGAGGGAAACAATGTATTTCTGTACTGTTTGGCATTTCTGTCTGGGCCGGTCTCTCAACACGTAACTTGTGGCCTTGCTCTGTGCATGAGCAGAGTGGAATAAAATACATTTTGCAAAGCGTTTGAACAGAAAGGCAAAGAGAGCAAAGAGAGCAAATGGCGGACCTTTAACAAAATGGATTCACTATGGTAATCCTGACGATTCTTTATTGGCGATGTAGGGCATATGATGCAATTGGTTTTCGGCCAACATAATATACCATCTATGCTTTGGTAGGGTAATTTCTGGACTCACAACCCCTCGTTTTGGCCGTAAGCCAAGAGCATCCTCCATACATCGCATCTTCCTCTGACCATGTATCTAGTTCTGAACTATGCATACTACTGTAATCGTCATCATCAATATCAATCGACATGAACTCTTTCATAGTTTCTGTTTCGTAGTTTGTATTCATATCTAATTTGGAACTTCTTTTTTCTGATACCATGTGCATACATTCATTTGTTATTTCAGAGCAAATGATTGGCAGGCAGTGTATGCAACAACAACATGTCATGATGATTCCAAGTAATGTTACTATGGTTGCAATTAGTTTCCATCACAATGAGCGCAATAACTCCCAAAACCAGGAACTTATATTCAGCTCCCAACCACCTGTCGGGATTCGAAGGTCAGAGCTCAGAATGTGTAATTTCTTTATTGCCTCGAAAATCGTAGGGGAGGAGTCACTTACAAATATGAAGCACGCTGACCCCAAGATTTTGCACACACCTCCACGGTCAGCCAAAATTATATCAAGAGCCATTCTATTTTGAAATGTCATTAATCTAACTGCCTTCTCTTCTAGGGTCATATTATACAATATGTCGGTCGTTCCATTTATCATTTTTTCTAATATTCTTGACAGCCTCTGTATATTGCACGAGTTTATTGCTTGGCCCCAAAATGGGATAAATGATTTTGCTATGTGTTCTGCAATCAATCCTGTTTCATCCCGCCGGGGCCTAGATCTAGATAATCTCGATATGTCTGACGTTCTAGAAAGGAATACACCTGGGAAAAGGATCCCTAAGTAACACGTCCCTCCCCAATTTCTAGGAAACCAGGGATAAGCTATTTCTCCATATATAAAATAAACAGGATCACGTACATATATTGGTTCTTCTTCTCTTTCAAGTACTGCAATATTCATGCATCTATTGAATGTCCCTACTGAATAGGAACCTTTTTTTCGTAGGCAAAATGGGACAGTGCGAGGATTGTAATTTATTGTTTACGAGGAGGCACTACGTCCTTGTTCCCTCCTTGGTTCATGTGGAATGTAATTACAGATGATTTACAATGCACATACAGTCTGTCCACTTGCCTTACCACAGGTTTTATCACTCTTGCTCTGTTAAATATGGAACAACCTACAGGTTCCATAACCACTTTTTCGAATTCATCTATGTTTGTTCTATCTAACTGACCTGTATCACTCTTATTCCATTTCCCATAAAATAGTGCACATAGTGATGCATAGCATGCTGTATTGAGGGGTAATGGCTGTACATACCCATTCCTTTCCCGCCATGCTGCGGTAAATGGGAGCAGACCCAGCAATTTGTTCTGTTCAGGATAGAGTGAGTCATATTCATTATCAAAAGCAACATGTTATTGCAATAACCTTCCCTGTTTCTTTCTTCTTATGGAGGGAGAGTATAAGAGAGTACATGGACTGGACTGTCTGTTGCAGGTGCATTCGTAACAGGCGAAAGAAAGCTTAATGAATGCACGCTCTCCAAATACCATAGTACTGGGATCAGTGTACTCAGAATACAAAGTAGTATTATAATCATTATCATGAATTTTCTACAGCACATTCTTCTTGACATTTTTATAGTCTCTACATCTACTTCGTCATCAGCGTTGGTTAAGAAGGGAACAGAAGCGAGTATGGGCATTGTGTGCAATTCTTCTTCTCCAACAATGTTCATCGTGAAAACTTTCTTTTCAGTAGCGCCCGTAGAAACAGCAAAGCGTCCAAAGAGGTCAGCAAAGCGTCTAGGCCAGTTCTCGGCAGCCTGAATCGTTAAACATGTGGCAAGATTATTGTGCATCTATACAGTGCTCCAAAGACTCCAGAGCAGGCATCAATTGTGTTTGTACCATATGCGCCCCACTTGTCCCCATGGGTTGATCAACATATGGCATTCACTTTTTCAAAGATAGCACCAGGAAGCCGCGTTCCAGAGCTCCCAATTTGATGCAGATTGGTACAACTCCCATGCTCTACTTCCCTAGGCCTCCGATTCCCCATTCATCCTTGTTGGGAATAGAAGCAAAACAAAACATGTAGCTCAGATCACTTCCGATTTTGAGAACGTAGGTTGTACCTTATTGCTCCAGCTACTGTGTGATCAATGAACAATGCAGCTTCACTTCCAGATGCAGGCTCAGTGTAAGGCTGTGATGCAATGAGTGATGAAGCAGGCTTAATGTCAGACCGCGATGATGAAGGTTGAGCTGGGCAAAGTTGAAGCACTTTTAGCCCTTTCTCTTTCATTGCAATCTTTACAGGCTTTTTCTCAGGCTCAGGCAGTATTTGTGGCAGAGAACTGGTGACTTTGTCTTTCGAGTCAAGGGCAGCTGTTTCTTTCTTGTGCTTGTCGTTTGGTTCAGGCAGCTCTTTCAACTGAAATGGAATTCTTTTCGTGTGGGTGGCATGGATCCATGCCTTTTGACCATCCACTCGGACTGCAGTCTGCTTTTCCAGGAGAATTTTATACGGGCCCCTCCACCTGTGTGCGAGCGAGGACTTTCTCTCAAAGTTTCTGATCAGGACCCACTTGCCCAGCTGCAGACAATGCCCTGTGCCTGTGTATCTGACAGGAAGAGCCTCCTGCACCTGCTGATGAATCAAACTGAGTTTCTGCGTTAACAAGTCACAATAAGTGCTGAGCAAAGGGTACTCTACTTCATTCAAGAGCCTCGGCTGTGGGGTGCATCAAACATTTGCGGGTCTCCCCATGACGATTGTGTATGGTGAGAGTCCAGTCCTTGCCTGCACAGACGTGTGCATGCACAACAAAGCTAAGGGCAGCGCATCAGGCCACCTCAATTCACTCCCTGAACAGATTTTACTTATTTTATTTTTTAAGATGCCGTTTTGGCGCTCAACAAGACCGCCACTCATCGGGTGTCTGGCCGAATGGAATCGTTTATCAATCTGAAGGCCTGCACAAATCTGTAATACCATGGCAGCAACAAAATGCGGGCCATTATCTGACCATTTGACCAATGGCAGGCCGAATCTAGTGAAGTATTTTTTCAGCATCACTTTTGCTGTGCTCATTGCTGTGCAGTCCTTAAGCGGGTATGCTTCCTCCCATTTACTGAATGCACAGACTACCACCAGGATATTCTTAAGATATACTTAAGATTCTGACATCTTTTCCATTTCTATGAAATCAAAATGAATGACTTCAAAGGGCATAGGGGGGGCAAAACTACCTACTGGTGTAGTTCCTTTTCCAATGTTATGTTGCAAACAAGTCATACAATTCTGGACTAGCCTTTCAGCAGTTTTTCTAATGTGTGGGTTCTGCCATCCTGCGGAATCATCTTTTTAGCACATATGTGTGTGGGACTGTGGGGCATGATGACTATTGCAGTTACAAGGGAGTTGGGCAGCATCCACTTTCTACTCTCTTTGTCTACCCAGCAACCCTCCACGTCTAATTCTGCTGAGCCCTCAGCCCATGCTTTTATTTCATCCGCAGTTGCTTCCGCTTGCATCTCTTTAACAGTGGCAATACCATTTTGTATCATGCAGGGCACTTCTTCTGACTGAGCTATAAACATTTCCGTGTGTAGATCAGTGGCAGTTTGTTTTGCAATTTTGTCTGCAAATGCATTTCCTTTTCCAACGTTACATGTTACTTTCTTATGTGCCTCGCATTTCATTATTGCTAGTCGCTTAGGACGCGCCAGTGCAGACAACAACCTTGCTATCAAAGCACCATGCTGAATCTTGGTTCCATGTGATGTTAGAAAACCCATCTCAGCCCAGAGTCGACCAAAATTGTGTACCACTCCAAATGCATACTGAATGTCAGTATATATGTTTACATTCAAATTTTCAGAAATCTCACACTTTTGCTCTCTACAATACTCTTTAGTGTGGTGATGGCATATGCAGCAGTTGCCGTGCCGTCGGGCAATTTAAAACAGGAACCGTCACAAAACAGTTCTCCGTCTGGCTCTTTCTGTGGTGTGTCTGTTAAATCAATTCTTCCTTTCATTTCTTGTTCAGTAACCATCATACAATCATGGGGTGCTAGTTCCTTCTCACCCGTTCTTTCATTAGGAGGGGGCATTAACTCTGCAGGATCCAAAGCACAACACCTCAAAATTTGAATATGTGGTGCAAAGAGGACAATTTTGCATCTTGTCAGTCTAGTTGATGTAAGATGCTGCGTCTGCGTTCTATTCAAAAGAACATCTACTGTGTGAGGCACCATCAAAGTTAAGGCGTGACCCAAAACCATTCCCTCGGTTTGTTTTACTGACGCGGCAGCCACAGCAACAGCTCGCAAACAGCGCGGAAAAGTGCATGCAACAGGATCCAGCGCGGAAGAAAAATAACCACATGGTCTATTTCTTCCTCCTTGTTCCTGAGTCAAACCACCCAGAGCACAACCAATATTTTCATGCACAAATAACTTTAAATCCTTTTCTTTATTTGATGTGCCCAAAACTGGAGCTGAGCACAACACAACTTTGAGCAGATCAAATGCATTCTGACATTCCTCGCTCAATGGTAAAGGCAAAGCAACATCTTTCTTTGTCAATGCCACCATAGGTTTAACAATGATCGCAACATTTGCAATCCACTGCCTGCAATATGAAGCCATGCCTATTATAGCTGTGACTTCCTTCTCAGTCTTTGGAATAGGCATACTAGAGATGTTTTCTATCCTTTCTGGTATCAGTCTCATTCCCTCTTTCGAAAGTAGGTAGCCCAAATAGGCCACATCCTTTCAACAATACTGGCATTTTTTTAATGATGCTTTATGTCCATGTGCTGCCAAATGTGTCAACAATTTAACAGTACTCTCTTTGCAAATTTCTTCTGTGTCGGCAGCAAGGTCATCAATGTACTGCAACAGTACACAACCCGTTGGCAATTCTAACATGTCTAGCTGTTCTTTTAGTGCTCTGCTATAAATACTCAGGCTCTCAGTGTAACCTTGTGGAATTTGTGTGAATGTGAAAGACCGTCCTCTTAACATGAACACAAATAAATATCTGCTATCTGGATGTACTGGGATGCTAAAAAATGCATTCTTCAAATCTACAACACTAAAATGTGAAGCAGAGGCTAGAATCATTGTCAAAATGGTAGTGACATCTGGGACCAATGGAAATTGGGGATAAACTACTTTATTTAATCCACGCAAATCAATTATAAAATGATATGGTATTTCATTACCTCCTTTTATATAAACTGGAAGTATGGGGCTGTTGCAAGTGCTACCAGTAATTTCTTCTATCACGCTTCGTTTAATCAAAGCTGAAACAATGCATTTCAATGCTCTCTCACCTTCCACCGAAATTTTATACTGTGGGATACGTGGCAGTGTGACTCCCTCCTTCAAAATAATTCTCACTGGTTCTATTTTCAAACAACCAACATAACTGTCATTCATTGCCCATATACAAGTCGGCACATTACTTAATTCAGTTGGTAATGGTTTAGACAGCAATTGTGATACTGGCATCGTTTGTGGTGATATTGTCAAATACACTCCATCAGGAGAACAATGAAAGCCGCACTTAGTTTTTTCAACAAATTTCAACCCAATAAATTCTTGTTGCAATTTTGTGTCAAAAGAAACGGGCATGACTTAGTGAATGGACCTAGTGTTACAGGTACTGATTGTGACACTGGACTGATTACTGGGGTATAGATAATTGGGTACTCCGTCATTTTTGTTGACGGGGGGTCAAATCTGTTGGAAGGGAGAGTCTAAAGGAGAAAAAAGTGAATTACAGATTGACTACCCCTCTCTAAAAGTCCTGTATGTAACACAGGTAAGGGTGGAGGTAACCTGTCTCAATCATTAGCAGGGTTAACACCTTAATGGGGAAAGTTATTGAAGCTAAATGCAATTTTGCAAAACGTAAATCTCTTTAATAATTATTCATCAATTTAAAATGGGGACTTATCGGGTCCTCCAAGGTTGGAGTGACCCGGTAAATCCCCATTCAAAGAACCCGGACACGACTTTGGACAGAGCAATGGTGCTAATGGCACAATGGCTACCCCCAAACTCGTAATGACCCCCACAGAGTTAATAGTTTTCTGATCTGTTTATGTTGCAGATAAAACATGAGTAACTATTTAGTCATGCTGTTGCTTGTTTACACATAGGGAGTGGCATGCCATGCACTTTTGTTTGTGGAGCTGATATGCAGTATGGGTTGCATTTCTTTTTTCAACATTGTATCATTGAAATGGCTACAGCTTGCAAGTGTTGGCATTAGGCACATGGATTTTAGATTTTGCTGTTAGTTGGTCCATGAAATCAGGGGCAGATGTGTTTTATCCATACAGCTCTTGGATTACTGTAGTTTTTAAGGTGGATTTTGCATATTTAGTGATCAGACCAGTTCTAATGCTTTTTTTAAATGTTAGCTTAGGTAAGATCTGCAGACTGACACATGTTTTGAGTTAGTTCTCTGTAACGAAAATGCAGCCAGCGATTTACATAACCAATGCTGTCGAGTGTATTAAAGCATTCTTTGTGTCCTAATGTTTTGAATATGAAGTGGCCTTTTCATGTTGTTAACTGTAGGAAGTCTCCGAAAACAATAACATGTTTTCCTCCAAACAGTTCCTCATAGTCGGTTTTTAGGATTTCTTGTATTTAAATTAAAAAGAGCATGAGGTTGGAACCCATGCTTACTTCATCAACTAGAAGAACTTTCATTTGTTGGAGAATTCTGGGTACTTCAGTAGCAGCTTCGGCTGATAGTTTGTAGTATTCTAATTTGTGTTGGTGTTCTACTGGGAGGAGAAGTAGTCAGTGTATATTTTCACCTCCTATGTTGTAGGCAGCTAGACCTGTGGTTGCTGTTATAACAGCTAAAAGGTTATTTGTTAACTGTTAAATACATTTCCTGATTATTTTAATTAGAAGGTTTTGCCATAACCAGCTTCACCACTTACATACAGGAGCAGAGGTTTATAATTTTTACAGCTCAAGGTTTTAGTTTCATGTTTTAGTCTATGTTCAATTCCTTCTGTGACTTCTGCGTAAAAGTTGAGTTTTCCATCATTTAGCTTTGATATGAACACTGACAAATCTTCTTCAAATTGTTTAGATTGAACATGGGATGTTCTACCTCAGTCACGGCTATTTATGCTACATTTTGAATAAGTGATTCTCGAAGTGGTTCTTGGCATCCTGAAAGAGTTGTTTGACTGCCTTCAGGAGTTTCTTTATCTAGTAGAGTTTCAGGGGCCGATTCATGGAACAAATGTGCGGCGAAAATCGTGGCGCAAGCGTGAAAAAGCAAGCACACGTGCACGCGTGCGTTTCATGGAAGGGCCTGCGTGTGTTTTCTCCAGGATGTGTGCCAAATCCGTGCGTGGTGCACATCGGCGCACACGTCATTGCAACATCCCGAACGATGTGCGCAACGCGCACAGCAAAAGCACACAACCTTAGCGCACACACCAAAAAGGGGGCGGAACATGGGGTGGAACACATGGAATGGGGAACAACACGTGAAAAAGAAGGTGTAACTGGGGAAGTACTGCAGTGAAATACACGGAACGCCCACACGCACGCGAACAACACATATTCATGGAATCGAATGCGGGAAACCCACGCACACCAAAAGACGCACACAGGCGTCAACACGTCCGCCACACGAAGGTAGGCGGAAGCGTCCCCATGCGCAGTATAAAAGTGCACGCAAACAACAAACACATATATACAGCTACGATGAATGCCCCATTTGTCACAGCACAGATCATGGGACACCGCAGGAGGAGGAGAATAGCCAGGCCCCGCATTTCTTTGCCCCGGACCAGCCTTTTTGGGATGCCTGATAACCAGGTCTATGGCAGGTATAGGTTTCCACCTCGTATCATCCTAGACCTGGTCAGGGAGTGGGAAGATGACCTTACATCATCCGCCCTGTGCTCCCAAGCATTGAGCCCCTTGGAGAAGGTGCTCAATGTCCTGCATTTTTTGGTGACTGGGTCATTTCAGCAGACAACTGCCATAGTCGGGGGTGTCTCACAGGCCACCCAGTCACGCTGCCTACACCAGGTGTTGGCAATCATGACTGTGAGCCCCTCAGTCCGCAGGCACATATACATGCCCAGAACACCCACAGAAAGGCAGGCCGTGGTCCAGGACTTTTACAGGGTGGCATACTTCCCCAAAGTGATTGGTGCCATAGATTGCAACCATGTGGCCCTATGTCCACCTAGGGCCACTGAGCACATCTATCGAAACCGCAAGCACTGTCATTCCATCAACGTACATGTTGTATGTGATGCCCATGGAATCATCACCTCTGTCTATGCAAACTATCCTGGGCCTACCCATGACAGTTTCATTTACAGAATGTCTGCCCTGAGCCGGGACCTGGAAGCTGGGAAGCATGGTGACACATGGCTCATTGGTGAGTACAAATGTCTGCGCACATGCATGCATGTCTGTGTGTGTAGTTTGACATGTTTGGGGTGTGAGAGATGTGTGTTGCTGTCATGGACATGCATGGTGTACATGTCTGTGTGTCTGAGTAGTGTGTGCGCCATGGATGCATGACACATGTCTGTGACGATGTGTTGAATCACTGATACAGCCTACTCATCCTTGTATCCAATGTGTCTGGGGGTATACAGGGCCAGATGCATGACCCTCTGGTGATGTGTGTGCCTGTGATCAGCATGTCCCATGATGCATGTGAGTTTCAGCACACCATCAGATGTTTCTACGGTGCCTTGGACATGGATCTTGCTCAAGAGGGTATACTATTTTCTAATTATGCAGATGAGACACAATGTCACAATGTGTCATCCCTCTCACGGGTCAGCACAACCTGGACGAGAGTGAACTCAACCGCATATTTTCCATTATTGAACAGTGGCTGATGCTAAACCGTGGTAAGACTGAACTTATGGTGGTGGGATCCGAGGGCATCTTAGCTAAACTTGATTTAGCCTTTAAGCACTTCCAGTTAGGGGATGTTCAAATCCCCACTCTCCCCAAAGTAAACATTTTGGGAGTGGTTATGGATCAGTCGCTTAATATGAAGCCCTACGTAGCCAGTACAGTCTCATCCGCCACCTACTACATTAAACTGCTAGCCCACCTAAGATTGTTTATTTCCAAACAGAATGCCGAGTCTATTGCCTGAGCCATTGTAGGAGCCAAACTGGATTATTGCTGCAGTTTGCTAGCAGGCTCCAGTAAATCCACCATCAATCATCTTCAGGTGGTTCAAAATGGCGCGGTTAGAGTTGTAGCTGGGCTCTCTTATAGGGCCCATGTATCTGAAGCGCGTTGAGCCCTGCACTGGCTCCCTGTGGAATCTCGGATATCTTTCAGACTTATGGTCATCACCTATAAATCCCGCCAGGGTATGATGCCCCCTTATTTACAAAGGTATATAGGGAAAAAAACCTGCCTTAGAAATCTGCGTTCCAACAACCACAACCTCCTTTACCAGCCAAGGGTTAAAAACCAAAAAAGCGCATTTGGGTGCATTCGCGTTTGTGGCTCCAGGTTTTTGTAATGCCCTGTCCAGCCACTTGAGACGCTCCTCAGTCCTGAGTAACTACAAAAAGGCTCTTAAAACCTTCCTCTTTAATTAGTACTCACCTGATATCCATCTCTCCGGTAAGTCTTTGGCCTCAGGATATCCTCTGCTTGTTTCATGTTACGTTTGTCTTTTTCCGTGCCCTCACACCCATGGTGTATTTTTTTTCCAGAAGAAGTGTTCTACTTCTCCAATTGGAGGGGTAGTTTTATTGCAGATCAGGTGCAGCATGGCAATACAGTGATGGCGCAAGTATCTCGAAAGAGTGACAGGGGGAAGAAAACAGAGTTCTCCTGATATTTTGATGTCTATACTCTATATTTTGGTTTGCAGTGCATAAGCAGACATGCAAGTCATCCCATGCATATTCTGCACAACTTAAAGTAACAAACTATCTTGGTTGGCCTAGGTTCCTTGGCATACAACATACATCAGTGTGACGTCGGTACCAGCACTCGTTTGTACCTTGCATGATTGCCAAGAGATTTGTGATACTTGACTGAAAAACATCAACTTTGTCTTTTATCTTTATAAGGAGTTGGGTAACTGACATGTTTAAGAAATTAGAGCCTGCTTTTAATGTGTGTGAAACTCCTTAACATGGAGTTGCTAGTTTGCTTTCGAACAGGATGTGGACAATGTATTCTATATTTTTACTGAATCTCGTGTCTAAAGCATAGATTTGTAAAGAACAATACTCTGATGCACTCATTTGTTTGGCTCTTTCATCATATCTTCTTCCTTTTGATGTAAGACAGATCAAATTGAAAATAACATGTTTCTAAAATGTTATCCCATATGCTCATTGGAGATCCTTTGGCTTCATGCATTTGATAGGTTTCTAATGCATATTCTATGTTGTCTTTAGAATGTAGTGGGAGAACTGTATATTGGTCTAAAGTGTTGGCTGCAGTAATAGGATCCAAATGTTCAAATTGGGCAGTTTGGGATGAATGTAAAATTATTTGGATGGTTTGTTTTAAGTTTTCTTCTATGTTTATATATTTGTTGTATTAATAGTTTTGTTTAAAATATCCTACGGCTTGTTTAATTTTGTTTAAGACAACTAGTTGTTGCCACCTTTGTTTTTCCTTTTGTTGGTACACCATTAACTAGTACAATCAAAGATTGTTCTATTGGCCTTCATATTCGTAGAGTGTGGACATTTTCTTTACGATCTAATGGCAGATATACTAGTTTGACACAAATGCCTTTGAATAACTCAGATGGAGGTAATTTGGCAGTTTTAGGTTGAAGGTGTATTATACCTATAAATGGGAGTACAGTTTGAATTATGATGCTATCATACAAATTAAGTTGCGGAAGAGGTTCTGGAGGAGGTAAGATATCTAAGTTATAAGTGATGGCCATTATGGCATTTCGTTATTTTCAAGCTTTGTATTGTAGTATGTGCAAACTATTGAGGAGTCATTTATTTTTCATTTATTTTGTTTACTTTGGTATTTCAGTGTATGTGCTTAAAAACTTTGCTATCTCTTTTTTGTAGGTGTTTGTAAGGATGTTGCTCTTCGGGAGGTGTTCACTAATGTTTTCTAAAGTAACTGAATTTTGTAAGTCAACTTAATTTCCAAAATATTTACTTTGGATGATTTATTTTTCTTGAAGTTATTTAGCTGTTGCGTCTAGAAGAATTGTATTTAATTTTTGGAGTTCTAGAGCACTACATTTTGCATAGTATAATCAATAGACAACGTTTTGCATAGCAGAATCTGTGTTGCTAACATTGTGATGTGGTGGAAGGGCTTTTGAAAGTAGCTCTAGAAATGCAGGCTAATAAATGTCCTTGCAGACCAGTGTGGATGTGTATTGGACTGGAGTCCATGGTTTGTAAAGTTCTAATTCTACTTTTTACTTTAACTTTGACATAGTGATTGAGGAATTGTAACAAACATTTGAACGACTGTTGGGGTACGTTTCATATTTATCTGCAGGTGCATTTGTACACTGGATGTCTTGTTTAGACAAAAGGAACATTTGGTTCAAAGTTTGTTGCAGAAGATTTTTCTATAAGGGTTTCTTTTGCCACAATGGTGTGTGCTACCACTTCATATCCTCACCCATGATGGTCTATGGCAATTGGATTTGTTTGTTTTTGTTTATAATTAAATATTGGTTCTGTGCTGCTGGTGTGAAACAATTCACCTTCAAAGATGTTTGAAACGTTATCTACATTGACATTGTAAATGTTTACAAGTACTCTTTGTAATATGTTGATTAATTTAGTTAGTGGTTTCATTCTGTTTAAAATCAATATAAGGAACGTTATCTTTAGTTTAAATGCACTGTCAATGTGAGCTTGATGGAAGAATTTTCTGTTGTAGTTTTTAATTGTTGAACATGAATTCTTAGAATTTTTATGAGATTGGTAAGAACTCTAAGCGGGAACATTTATTGTAAAATTGACTTTTTAGAAAGTTGTACTGTGGCCATATCAGCATTGGTAGCAGTAGTTTGAGGTTCATCTTGAGGTCTACTTTCCTTAACACATATTTTTTAGTGTAATATTTTTTGAAGGAGGGGACTTTCTTTTTTTTAGTGCTGACTGGTTTAGTTGGCTTTCATAAGGTTACTAAGGGCCTCATTACACGGAAGGCGGTGATCCAGGGTGCTATCAGCACCCTGGACCATGCCGGTAAATTACCGGCACCGCCTTGGCGGAAAGGGGATTTACCGCCCCATTCCAAGGTTGGTGGGGCGGTAAATCCCCCTTCCGCCATTGCCCTTCCCCATTCCCATTTCTGCCCCATAGGGCTCTATGGGAATGGGGAAGGCGCTGATTACGGCACCGCAATTTTGCGGTGCCGTAATTAGCTCCGAGGTCCCTTAGCGGGTTGGTTTTTAATGACTGCAAAAAGCAGGCGTTAAAGCACCAACCCGCTAAGGGACCTCGTAGTAAGGCGGTAATGGTTAACGGCCACCGTTACCATTAACGGTGGCCGTTAACCATTACCGCCTTCCGTGTAATGAGGCCCTAATTCTTCTGTTTGTGACTTACTGTACAGGTATGAGGGTTGTGTGGATGCAATTGTAAAGGAATAGGAAGATTGTGTATGTGTGTTAGTGTGTGTTAGTAGTTTGTAAAGCCACAAGTGTGAAGGAATGTGAGTTTGGTTTGAGCAGTTATTGTGGCTAGGGCTGTGGAAGAATAAAGAAATTGAGTTGTGCTATAGTAGGCGTATGAGAGAATGTTGTGTTTTTATTATTATTTAATTATTATTAATTATATTAATTATATTATTACAATGCATTAAATATGATTATTTAATTCTTAAATGGCGCCACATGCCGTCCCCCCTCAACCCACTGGCTCATCTTTCGATACCTCAAGGTGGGCCAGCTGCCCAGTTGGAAGACCACTGTTTTAGACTAATACATATTGAAGTTACGTTATTTGAATTAGACAGATATACATGCTATATCAATATACGTACTTTGTAGCAAGCAAAGTGTTTTCTTTGATCAGTAGCTATTTGTTATCAATCTTCTGTGTGTTAGTAGTTTGTAAAGCCACAAGTGTGAAGGAATGTGAGTTTGGTTTGAGCAGTTATTGTGGCTAGGGCTGTGGAAGAATAAAGAAATTGAGTTGTGCTATAGTAGGTGTATGAGAGAATGTTGTGTTTTTATTATTATTTAATTATTATTAATTATATTAATTATATTATTACAATACATTAAATATGATTATTTAATTCTTAAATGGCGCCACATGCCGCCCCCCCTCAACCCACTGGCTCATCTTTCGATACCTCAAGGTGGGCCAGCTGCCCAGTTGGAAGACCACTGTTTTAGACTAATACATATTGAAGTTACGTTATTTGAATTAGACAGATATACATGCTATATCAATATACATACTTTGTAGCAAGCAAAGTGTTTTCTTTGTTCAGTAGCTATTTGTTATCAATCTTCTTTTATTCTGTAATTGGAAAAGAAAGTTAGTTGGCAGGAGTAATTATTGGATAATTGAGCGAATACAGGTTTGTTGTGGGGGGTACTAAAGTATGTTAACTATGTTGTCATTGTATGGTGTGTTATAGCAGTAGTTGGAAAACAGCAATCCTTTATATGTGAGAAAAAGTGTTGTGTGTAGGATTGCAATTTTTAGTAGGAATGTATTGAAATGGAAAACATACATATATATATAGGCACTTCTACCATGGCACTGTGTTTTTGAAGTAAGGGATATGCATCTGCAAAATATTGTAGCAACTGTTTTAAGTGGCACTTGTTGTAATGAGGTTTAATATTGTGGCACTATATGGAATGTGGTAGTACTAGATTTAAAATGCTGTACATATATATGTAAGGAAAGCTGATGCATTTTACTAATGTCTACTTTTACTTGTATTGTAATAAGAAATATACACTGTACAGATACAGAAGTAAGACCAAAATGGTAATATTTTTGTAAACAAAAGAAAATGCAGTTGCTAAACTCTGGTATGGTACTATTAAGTGATATGTGATATGAGGAGGTGAGGAATGGTGGCACTACAAGGGCTGTGAGAGGGAAGGTTGGAAAACATTACATTTTTTATATGTCAAAAAAATGCTATTCTTTTAAAAATGTTTCTTTTTAGCAGCATTTTTTTGAAAATTTAAAAATTCAAAAGTGATTTTCGTATCCCCACCGTTTATAACTTATTTGTTTGCAAGTAGGAACATGGAATTGACACTTGGTGTGAGCAGGTGAAATATTTTGGCAGTACATGTAATTAACTGCCACTTAATGTGAGTAAGTGGACAATGTTAACAATACATATCATTTGGTAGCAGTGGTTAAAAAAGAGCATATGTTTATTGAGATGCTTATTAAAGGGTTAGTGGTAGTCAGCCTGTATATATACATTTAAGCATGTGGTGAAAACATACTTTTAAAAATAAAAGTATACCTGTACTACAGGCCTCATTATAAGTCTGGCGGTAACCCGCTGGTGCTACTTCCGGATGGCCACCGGCCTTAAACACTGTTTTCACCACCTGCTAAACCGGTGCCACTAGGGCATTACAGTCCCAGCGTGCCGGGATATCAAGAAGCAGAATATGTTTTCCACATTCCCATGGAGCCCCATAGGACTCCATGGGAATGGGGAGACGGAAGCACCGGCACCATTGCTAATGGTGCCGGTGCTTCCGTGACAACTCTGTTTTCCGGGGTCATTGCACCTGTAAGGAACTCATGGTGGCAACAGTAAAGATAGACCCAAGTGATCACAGTTCAAGGGTGTTTATTGAACTTTATAACAGTGTGAGATAAACACCTAATCTCAACCTAAATATAAGAATGGAGCAAGCTATGACCATCAAATGATAATAAGGCAGTCCTAGTTGCATCTTGTCAAATAAAAAGGGCCTTTACTAAAACAAAAAACTTTTGCCAATCCTTAATACTAAATTAAAAAAAGCATGTGGGATACTGTTCAACAGAAAATAAGTGTTCACAAACTGATAAATCCGGATAGTATGGCTGGGTCTCCCTTCCCCACCTTTGAAGCACAGGACAAGGCGGGACTCTCGAGCACAGCAGACTCCTTGGGCCTCGTCAGCATGAGGTTCACAGTACCAGTTCAATGATATCAAAACCTTCAGAGGGTAAGTCTCTTTCCTGCAAAAGTCTCTAGCCTCAGAAGGCTTGATGATTCAAAGTAACAATGACAAACTAACAAAAGTTCTTTTGGTGATCTTGCACCTTGGGCGATTGCTCTTCACCCATAGGATCTCCCTCTGCCAGGCTCGGACCCTCCTTGCAGTTTGGGCCTCTCTTTGTCGGGTTCAATATGGCCTTTCTTTAACACTGTCCATGTATTCTTCTTTTTCGTCAGAAAGCCGGGTTTTCCTTCTGCTAGCATTCTTTCAGGATCCCTCTGTCAGGTTCACACTTGTCTTATTCCACAGTTCACAATCTTACTGGAAAGCAGAGTTCCCTTCCCCTAGCTTTCCTCTGGCAACGGGTCAGAGACTTTCGATTGTACAGGGGATTTGATATAACCTTTGTAAGACCACTCTGACTCCTCACACCACCCTCTCCTATAGCCTTCTGGTTCTTGTAGTTTCAAACAGGTCCCGGTCAGAGTCTTTCGAATGACCGCTGGACCCCTCTGCGCCTGGACCTCAACTGGGCTTCTCTGACTCACTGGCTGTGCTGAACCCATTGGCTTCTCTGATCTCTGGAGTCAAGGATAGTACCACAGTAGCCAGCTTGCCTCTTTGCCTGTGTTATCAATGCGGGGGGCCCCCATCTACCATTGACGCCTGCTGCCTCGCACGCCAGATGTAACTCTCGGTCTTATGATTTCTCTTTTGGAGGCTTTGTGGGTTTGAGATGAAAAGAGCAAGGGCAACACCCCCTTCTTCATCCTTCCAGGTCTCACTGCCTTTCTTCTCCATTTTAACTACCTGTTTAGTGTAGCTGCCTCCTTGTGCATTCGGCCTTGCTCAAAGTGTGCTTTCGTGCTCAGCATTTTATCCTGCGGGCAAGGTAAAGGGCCATCAGGTGTGCGTGGTTATTGTCAATTGCCTGACTCTGCCTGACCTGTGTGTTGGGACATGTCAGGTAAACGGCTCCATTGTTAGTCCGTTGTTTGTTACAGCGTATGAAAGTGTTTGTGTGGGAAAGGCGAGGTAGAGCTTCTAATATTTTACAGGGTAGGATGGAGAAAAGGTGTTACAGGGAAGGGGATACTGCGTCTCAACCCTCGGTGTCCCACTTCAACTCCCCAAAGATCCCTCACCCAGGTGATTCTCCCCCACTGGTCAGCCCCAGGAAATGGAGCCAATAGTGATGGCCATGTCCTGGCCACCTGGACGACAGATCTCCGGGAAATAGCTGGTGAGTCACTTTCAGGTTTCTCACATACCCTTCCTCCATGTGTTGTAGCCGCATCTACTTCACGGTGGAATGGGACAGGAAATCTACATTCTCCTGGTCTTTTCCTTTCCGGTGTTCCACCATGAAGCAGTAGGGCTGCAGCTCTAGAAACCACTGCAATCCAAACTAGGGGAGAATGATCAGTGACAAATGTAAACTTTCTTCCTAAAAGGTAGTACCTCAGCGGGACAATGGTCCACTTGATGGCTCGGGCCTCTAATTCTAGCACAGAGTAATTTTTCTCATGTGGGAAGAGTTTATGGCTCATAAAGAGAATGGGATGTTCTAATCTGTCACAGACTTCAGATAGGACTGCTCCTAACCCAGTAAAGGAGGCATCCCTCTGCAATATAAAGTATTTGGAGAAGTCTACTACCTTTAGGATTGGGTTTTGGCATAGAGTTTGCTTTAACGTGTTATAACATATATCATCCTCTTCAGACCAACCAAGTTTCTGGGGTTCAGCGTTTTTAAATTTATCGGTCAGTCACGCTGTTTTGTCCCAAAATGTTGGGATAAACCTACAGTAATACCTTATTAACCTTAGAAAGGCTCTCAAGGCCCTTTTAGTTTTGGGTGTAGGTGTATCTAGGATGACTCTCACTTTCTCATGTTGGGGCTGTACGTTTCTTTTCCCTACAAAAAAAAAGACTACAAAAAAAAAGATATTTTACGGCTGATTGTACCATCTGCATTTAGAAGGATTAGCATTTAGGCCGGCTTGTCTTAGGACTCTCATAATAGTATGAAGGTGGAAAAGGTTGTCTTCCCAGGTTTTACTATAAATGAAGATATCGTCAATGTAAACTCTACAGAAGTCGGAATAGGGGCAGAAGATTTTATCCAGTAGGTGTTTGAAAGTGGCTGGTATGCAGTGTAAGCCAAAAGGGAGGACTTTGAGTTGGAACAGTCCTAAGGGTGTTGAAAACACTGTCATTTCTTTATCTGGCCCATACACTGGTACCAGTACCCTTTTGTTAAGTCTATGGTGGAACAAAATGTGGCTGCTCTGAGTTTATCAATTAGGTCATTGATTCGTGGCAATGGATATGCCTCGAAATTGGATATTGCGTTGACTTGACTTCAATCTATACAAAATCTCCAGGAACTATCAGGTTTAGTGACCAGCATGATAGGGGAGGACCATGGACTTGATGAGGGCTTGACGATATAAGCGATATTAGCTTGCAGCATTTTGTTTACTTCCTCAACCACTATTTGTTGTTGGGACTCCTGGAGTCTACAGGGTTTTCAATGGACCACTTTTCCCTTAGGTGTTCTAATGTGGTAGTAAGTGCCTATGTTTCTTCCTGGTTTGTCTGAAAATACATTGGGGAAGGATGTGTTTACCTCATTTAGGCCTTCTTGTTTTTGGGTAGACAACTCAGGAGGAATTAGTTCAAAGTTGTCTATATCTTATGGAACCAAACAAGATAGTACTTCGGCATGGGTGGCTTATGGGTTCTCTTTCTACTCCTTTAGGAGATTGACGTGAAATAAATGGACCTTGTGTTTTCTGTGCGGTTTGGCTAATTTATAAGTGCAGGTCCATGTTCATTCTACTATTTCGAAGGGCCCATGCCACTGAGAAACAAGCTTGTTTTCTGAGGTGGTTGATAGGACCAGCACTTTTTGTCCTATAGAAAATGATTTCAAGCTTACTTTCTTATCGTAGTTGGATTTTTGATGACTTTGGGCCTTTTCCATATGAGTGCTGACTAGATCTCGGACAAGTCTCATATTCGGTAGCGATTTGCGAGATGGGAATGGGTGCCTCCTCTCATTCCTTTCAGGTTTTTCCGGAGCATGTCCAGGACATCTCTGGGCTCTCTGCCATAAAGACATTCAAAAGGGGAAAATCCTGTAGAGACCTATGGGGTTTCCCTCACTGAAAATATTGCCCATGGGATCATTCGGTCATAGTCCTTCCCATCATTATCTACTAGTATCTGCAGAATTAGTTTTAAGGTTTTGTTGAATCTTTCTACAAAGCTATCAGTTTGGGGGTGGTACACAGAAGTTCGTAAGGTGGTAAAATGGAGTAGCTCTTTGACCTCTGCCATGAGCTTGCTCATAAAATTTGAACCTTAATCAGTCAATATTTCCTTGGGAAATCAAACGCAGGAAAAATATGGTAAGAGGTGTTGAAGGATTTGCTGCATGGTATTATTTCACATTGGGAATGCGTAGGGGTATCTAGTGGCATAATGAACAATTACTAGGACATCATTTTTGCCTAGTCTAAATGTTTCTAGAGGTCCAATAATGTCCATTCCGATTCTTGAAAAAGGGACTTCTATGATTGGTAAGTGATTCAAAGGGGCAGGCAAGGGGATATGTGTGCTCATTTTTTGACACATTTGACACGTATGGATAAAGGTCTTTATATCAGCATGGATGCCTGGCCAGTAACATTTCCCACTGATGTGTGCTTGAGATTTTATTTGTCCTAAGTGATCCCGGTAAGATGCGAGTATGCAATCTCCAGTACAACCTTTCAGTGGTTCCTGGGTATCACCAACTGCATCTTTGTCAACCCTTCGGTCAACAGTTTCCTCCTGCATGGCAATCCCTGCTTTAAGAAGAAAGAGGGGCTCACTATTCCTATAACTTCTCCTTCCGAAATAGCCTGTAGGAAGTCCTCAGCGAGCGTGGGATCATTTCACTGGGTGAGGGCTAGATCGGCATAGATGGTGGGCTCAACTCCCTTTGTACCTTCAACATCAAAAGGTTTATCAGCTTCCTCAAAGACTAATGCACCTCTTTACACTTTATTTGGTTTGCTTTCTTGAAAGTGAGTAAATAGTGTTTCCAATATTCCCCGAGCAATTTGATCCCCATGGTGTACCTCAAATGGGGCTTCGCCATGATTCTGTAAGAGAACCTTTACGTCTCCTCAGAAGTCAGTGTCCTTGACACCTGCTAAAATGTCTATACCAAACTTCCATGCTAGGCCAGATTCTGAGGCTAACCTGATATAAAACCCTGGAGGGGCATCCAAACCGAATCGGTAGGAATCATTCCTCTTTTCCCAGGGGGAATGATAGCTTCCCTACTGATAAATTCTTTTGTGGCAACAGAAGGGCTAGAAGCTCGATTACTACGTTTTTGAAATTGGTGGGTTCCACAATTTGTTTCAATTGAGTCACATTCCATTCCTGACACCATATGTAAGGGACTCATGGTGGCAACTGTAAAGCCAGACTTGAGTGATCACAGTTCAAGTGTGTTTATTGAACTTTATAACGGGTGAGATAAATGCCTAATCGAAACCTAACTCTCAAATGGGAGCAAGCTACAAACCATTAACTGATAATAAGGCAGTCCTAGTGACGTCCGGCTAAATGAAAAGGGCCTATACTAAAAAAATCTATTGCCAATCCTTACTACTAAATTACATAAAGAGTGTGGTGATAATGTCCACCAGAAAAGAAAGAAGTGTTCACAAAATTATAAGTCAGGATAGTAAGGCTCGGTCTTCCTTCCCCATGGTTGAAGCACAGGACAATGTGGGACTCTCGAGCACAGCACACTACTTGGGCCTTGTCACAAGGTTCACAGTTCCAGTTCAACAATATCATAACTTTCAGAGGCTAAGTCTCTTTCCTGCAAAAGTTTCTTGCCTCAGAATGCTTGATGATTCAAAGTAACAATGACAAACAAACAAAAGTTCTTTCAGTGATCTTGCACCTGGGGAAATTGCTCTTCGCCCCTAGGATCTCGCTCTGCTGGGCTCGGATACTCCTTGCAGTTTGGGACTCCCTCTGTCAGGTTCACTATGGCCATTCTTTAACACAGTTTATGTATTACTCATTTTCATCAGAAAGCAGGGTTTTCATTCTCCTAGCTTTCGTTCGGCATCCCTCTGTAGGATTCACACTTGCCTTATTCCACAGTTCACAATCTTACTGGAAAGTGTGGATCCCTTCCCCTGGCATTCCTCTGGCAACGGGTCAGAGACTTTCGATTGTACAGGGGATTTGACATAACCCTTGTAAGACCACTCTGATGCCTTACACTACCCTCTCAAAGGGCCTTCAGGTTCTTGTAGTTTCAAAACAGGTCCTGGTCAAAGTCTTTTGAATGAACGCCCACATGGCGCCAGACCCCTCTGCATCTGGACCTCTACTGGGCTCTCTTTAAAGTTCAAGCATGCACACAAACTCTGTCTCTTGTAAATTCCTTATGTTCAAAATGTCGCTACTTGTAACCTTGGGCTCAACACCATTCAGTTTGCTATCAGCTTCCTCTGACTCAACGGCTCTGCTGAACGTATTGGCTTCTCTGATCTCTGGAGTCAAGGATAGTACCACACTAGACAGCTTGCCTCTCCACCTGTGTTATCAATGCAGGAGACCCCCATTTACCATTGATGCCTAATGCTTTGCACGCTAGCTGTAATTCCAGTCTTATAATTTCCATTTCAGTGGCTTTGGGTTTGATTTGAAAAGGGCAAGGGCAACTCCCCCTTCTTCATCCTTCCAGGTCTCACTTCCTTTTTTCTCTGTTTGAACTGCTGGTTTGGTCTAGCTGTCTCTTCATGCGCTCTTCCTTGCTCGAAGTGAGCTTTCGTGCTCTGCCTTTTATCCCTGTGGAGAAGGTATGGGGCCGTCAGGTGTGCGTGGTTATTGTCAATTGACTCTGCCTGGCCCGTGTTTGGGTAAATAACTCTGGTGTTAGTCCATTGTTTTTTTACAGTGTAAGAACGTGTTTGTGTTACAGAGAAGGGGATACTGCGTCTACCCTTGGTGTTCTCTTACACTCCCTGAAGACCCCTCGCCCAGGTGATCCTCCCCCACTGGACCAGCCGCAGGAACTGGATCCAATAGCAATGGCCGTGCCTTGGCCACCTGGCGGCATATTTCCAGGGACTAGGGGGTGAGACAGCTTCAGGTTTCTCAAACACCGAGCAGGTCAGACATGCCAGGCACAAAGGCCCAGGAGAGCCCAGTTATAGTCTGCCGGTCCAGAAAGGGTGCCCTTAATTCCAGACCAGAAGACTTGTAATGAGGCCCTTTGTCTTCTTAAATGTAAATATTATTAAATCTACAAATAGAAATCTGGCAGAGTTTCACAGTAGTTTTTTATGCAGGAAGCTCTGAATGACAGGAGACATGCACTTTTAGAGTTGAAATGTACATCTAAAGTGTTAGACTGATCTGACATGGCTACATGTAGAGTTGTTGGATGTGATTGGTGGATGGACGTGTGACTGTTTGAAAGTATCCAATGAGGTAGTGTTAGACAGATAAAAGTAAAAAGGGCAGAAGGGTTGCTCTGGTGAAGGAGTCTGTGGAAGTCTGCAATAGTCTGCGCACCTGCTTGACCCATACGGGTCTTTTGATGATGCCCTGCATGGAACAAGTGCTAGGCTATAAAGACCACATATGGAAACTAAGGCACAATAACCATATATCCTAGTGACACGTCAGACACAGGGTTTGTTTTCCAAACAGGTCTGGTTTATTTCAAAGTATTCTCAGTCGACCGACTGGGTCTCAACGCCTCACGGCGTGGGTTCCCAGACCTCGTGAGATGCGAAAGAGTGAGCATAGTTTGACATTCCTGTCTGTGTTAGTATTTCAGCATTCAGACCGTGGCCTCGTACTGTGTGTCAGTTCGAAGCATAGAATACATTTACAAAGAGTTTTGACAGAAAGGAAAAAGCAAATGGCTGACATTTCACAAAATGGATGCCCTGTGGTTACATTGACGATTCTCTGACCGCGATGTTTGTCACATGATGCAAATGTTTTCAGGCCAACATACTATACATACTATAGGGTCGTTTCGGGTCTAACACTAGGATGGTGGATATCGGGGGATTAGCCAATCAGGTTGTGTGGAGGAGGAGTTCAAGAGTACAGGAGCAGATACTAGCAAGTGTTTTTTGTTTTGTGTGAAGTGGTGGAAGCATGGCTATGAAGAAACAGACTGTGTGGATTATAGGAGATTTCTGGATTAATTGGTTAAAGGTATATACAAAGCACCCTGGCATCTCTGAAAATCTTGGACTTGAAGGAGTGGACGTGTTATGGTATGGAGTTTGTGGATTGCCCTGGAAGTCATCATTACAATTGTTTGAAAATATGGTATGTTTCAAACATCTAGATATTATCATATTTCATTGTGGAGACAACAATTTAGGATGTGCTAATGCAATATCTTTGCAGTTTCCCAAACACGATACGTTTAGAAGGTTTATGGAACTGTTTCCTGCTATGAAAGATTATTTTATCACAGATTACTCAAAAGCAAATGTGCAAAGGTACAAAATTGTTTTGTCCTCATATTGAAAAAGCCAGGCAGAATGTTAAGAAAGCTGTCTGCATTTATGTCGGAATGGTATCTTTCCACAATGAGAATAAAAAAAAGCATGCTAACAACGGTCTCGTAATTAACGAGCTCGTTGTTAGCATGCTCCCCATTCCCATTGAGCCCTACTGGGGCTCAAATGGGAATGGGGATGGTCCGGGTTCCCTGAATGGGGAAATACCGGGCCCTCCAAGGTCGGACTGGCCCGGTATTTCGCCATTCAGGGAACCCGGACCCGAGTTTGGAGGTAGCCATGCCCTTATCAAGGGCATGGCTACCTCCAAACTCTTTATGAGGCCCAATATATTTTAGATTAAAATCCCCCTTTTTAATTCTCCATGAAGTCTGCAGACAGTTTTGATTGCAGGGAAGGGGGTTGAGTTATTTTTTAATGATAATTTAATATGAATGGGAAGTGTGAAAGTCATACACAATGGCTAAACACCTCCTATGCACGTTACACTTTAACATTTTGTATGGCAGAGAAAAGGGATTGGAACAGAAATGTATTACTGTCACCTTTTTGTTTCTTTGCTATGCAGATTGTGTACCATTTCCATTAGCATGTATTGTAATGCTAATGAAAATGTTAGATATTCTTATAGAGTCTAACTACTTTAAGTATAAATATAAAGCAGAGAGTATTTTTGTATCGTTTTATTTTCAATCCACGGAAGGTGGTTCACCAAGGAACCTTTATTTGGGGGGTTTTTTTGGGCAGAGGAAGGGAGCATAGGAGGGAGGGAAAGAGAGAGGGAGGGAAGGGATACCAGCCAGCATAAGGGAGGGACAGTTGTACAAAGGAAATGTAGGACCTGCTAAGGTAGGGAACAATCCTTCTCATGCACCTTCTTTGCCTCCATTCCCACCTTGAAGGCACATTGGATTCCCTCCGAATGCAGATAATTGTGTCACAGTACAAACAAAGTATTGTTGACCGCAAAATGTACGGGTCAACAGCCTCCTGTATGGCCTGTGAGACAGCAAGTGAGGATTCCTCTGCCCCATAACAGTGTCCTTAGTGGTGACGGGAGTTGTCAAAGAGGGTGTAGTGGCTGAAGTGTTCCCTTCCCCCTGAGTAGGGAATCACCTTTCTCAGGGCAGCCAGGTGGAAGGTGTGGGTGTGGTGTGGGTGTGGTGGTGCATGGAGGCAGTGCCAAAGGAGTACTGCCCCTTTTGACCACAAGAGCGTACAATTGTGCATTCAGTGCAGAGCACGCAGGCAGCCTGAGCCTCTGGCACCCTTCCCACAGTTGTGGAAAACCTCCACACTCACAACTCCTTTCGCCCACCCAAAGTAGAAGGCACTTCCTCTTCTGCATCATCTTCTTCCTTTTGCTCCAGAAGGTTATCTTCTGCAGCATCCCTGTTCCCGTGTACAAGACCACCAAGTTGTGACAGTGGCCGTCCCTGGGGAGGTGTAGGGATGGTCATAGCAGATGCCATTGAAGCTCCAAAAACAGAATTCCCAGCTGCCAAGCAGTGAGGATTTTCTCTTCTGGTCTGCCATATACGGAATGACTAAAAGAAATGGGTGGGTCACCTTTGAGGAACTGCCTATGGACTATCGTCCTGTTCATGAACAACAGCCCTCAATTAAGGCCTAGAAAATGTGTGAAAAGAAATTAAGTAAGAATGGTAATGGGAGCAGTGAAGAGCAGAGTTTTCACTTGAAAGTCCCTAGAGTGGCTGTAAATTGAATTTAAAGATGTCCATGAAGCGTGAACACCTATCAGTGACATGTCATCATGCTGCACAGACACAGTTACGTGAGATGTCCAGGGACTGTGAAGGCATCATGAAGCAAGACCCCGGCAACAGATTCATAGTTCAAATAACAGATCTTTGTTAACTCAAATTTCAGGATGGTGTATGGCCTAACTTGCCCTATGATAAGGTGTAATTTCCCTACCTTAATAAATTAAGCATTGTCTGAATCAGTAAGCTCAAATTAAAAGTCTGTCTATGTACAAAACCTATGCTTGTCCAAACAACTAAAGCTAAACAATGTGTGGGTAAGTCAACAAAGAAACTCTGTTCAAACTAAAGTTCTAAGCTTCTTCCAGCTCCTGGGTTGCTCTTAGCTTCCTTCCCCAAATTCAAGATAGGTCCAACAAAATTGCTTCAGGGTTTCCTTCTACAAGTTCAGCACAGTTCCACAGAATAGTCTCAGGGTTCCTTTCCCCAAGTTCAACACAGTTCTACATAATGGTCTTGGGGATCCCTTCCCAAAGTTCAAGACAGTTCCATCGAATGGTCTCAGGGTTCCCTTCCCCAAGTTTAACAAAGTTCCACAGGCTTCAAATTCACAGTCAAATTCACTTGTTTAGTTTGCCTTCTTGTTTTGTCATTTGAGCAATCTTAAGTTGACCAGCAAAATAATCCAGGCATCTCTTTGTTTACTCCAATTAAGGGCTCCTCAGTGTAGGCGCAGTTATCAGACCACGCGGTTCACCCATCACAAGTCGTGAAAATGATAACCCTTGGCACTTTACCATAGTTCAATCTTTCTCATGGGACTTCCTTGAAAACACAGGTTTCCTTTCTGCACCTATGTCATAAGTCCAATATGCTTCTGGTTTTTACTTTAGCTGATTTTTTCACAAATGCTCTCTTTATAAATTCACTTGGTTTGCAAATGCACATCACCTTCTGGTTCATTCGAGTGATATTCTCATAAATTTTAATTTGTTCAACATTGGACTTTTAATACGTTCTTGACAACTTGTTTGATATTCAATATTTCATATTGGGTCTCCAGACCCCTTTTCCATATCATTCAAAACTTCTTTAATGCTTGTCAACTTGTTCGATATTCAATAGTCCCAATCGGACACCAAGATGGGCCCCAAGATGGGCCCCAAGACATTTGCTTGACGGGCATAAGCCATTACACACACCATGCCCCTGAAGCACCCTGGCCTGAGTGATGCCTCCCTTTCACTAACCGGTGCGCGGCCACACCTCTGGGTGCTCTGGTTTTGCTTTTGGGTTCTCGCTGACTCAGATCTCTCTACTGCAGAGCTCTGGCGAGCAGCGCTTACATCTTTCAGACCTTCCAGCAGCATTCGGCGGCTTCTCTGTGTTCCCCACTCCCAACCAGGAACACACAGCAATAGGCTCCGCTCAGCTCCAGACCATCTTGTGGCCCGCTCCGGCCTCAGTGTATTTCTGGCTTCTCTGTTGTCAGCGTCCTTTACACCGGCACATACTCTGCCTACTGTAACTTGGCTTGCCATGTTCTCCTGCCCAGATGGTGTCTGCTCTGCTGCTTTCTTCCTCTTTTATACACTTGCAACCAGTTAACAGGTTGCAGGTAAGAGTTCTTAATTCTCATTGGCTGAGCATAGTTATTGTGACATGCCTGCACCTCCAAACAGTCCTCAGGCCTCCTCCTCGTCACAGTACAAGAGTGGTGAAATACCATGTTAGTGTGCACTACTCCTAGTCGCATCTTCCTCACCCCTGTACAATGATGGTCTGAATGGGGAAAAATAATGTGAGATGGTTTACAACAGCCTATAAAGGCAGGGTAAGGGTAAGTTTGGTTCTCGCCTGCAGATATCCTCTCCCCAATCCCCAAGGACCCTCCATCACAGTGATTATCCCTCGAATTTCCACCAGCAGGGTCAGGATCCAAAAGCAATGGCCTTTCCCTGGCCACCTGAGAAGAGGGTACTAAGGGATTAGGTTTGAGCTTACCCTCAAATTTCATGCAGGACATCCGCTGTGACGTTGGAAATTGTAGACCTCTGTTATTGTAAAAAGTGCATAAAAGATCTAAAAAGTGTATAGAAGCACTAGCAATGGTGATAGGAGGTGTGGGAGGGCAACGTTTGAACTTTAAAGTCCCTAGAGTCGGCCATAATTCAATTTAAAGATGTCCACAAAGTCAAAACATCGAACACTGTCATTACTCAGCATGGGCGTGATGACATTATGACGGCCACTGCACGAAATTCGTGAACTACCCATACCATATGACCTATGACGTGTACACGTCTGGCGTTCGCATCCAGAAAATGATGTTTCTGAACAAATTAAAAGTGCAAAGTTTGCTCCGTGGACTAGCCAATATGTTCGCGAACACCGTAACATCATGCTGCGTCACTGGCATGGCACGGACATTATCGTAGTCTGTGGATGTCAAACTGGCATTTAAAACATTTTATTTTTTAGAAAGATTTCATGTTATATTTGTTTATTTACATGAATTATTTACAAAGACAAACATTTGTGTGACTAACTTATACAGATTACATTTATAATTATGTATTTTAAGAAAGGGATGGGGAATCAGAGTGGGAAAGAAAATAGGGCTATTCAGAGATTGTACATTTTCATTATTGGGAGGATTTGGGATAGAAATGTCATCAAAACCTTTATTATAATAATGTTTGAACAATAATTGGAATGATTGTTCAGGAAAAGGGTCACATGTACATGTGCGGAAATTAAAAACAATATTATGGATTATATGATTATTTCCATAATAAGATAGTTCAGCAACATGATTTTATGATCAGACATTTGTGTACATAATTTTTTAATTTTGTTTTCAATGCTGTCCATTTATCCCTCATCTGTATTTACAAATGCTTCCTCATGATTGTTGTTCTGGATGTTTCCTTCTTGGATTTTGTGGAGAATAAAATATATCAAAAAGATGTAATTTGATAACTGATTGTCAACTTGCATTCTTTCAGTGTGTTTTCATATATATGTGTCTATTTACCATTGATAGATTCTTCATCGGTCATGTCATCTTTAGAGAAGTACTCCTCCAGCAATTCAAGTATGCTTGCCATTTCTGTAGAAATATTTAACAAGTAGTTTTAGTTATGAAAACATTATTATAAATGTATTTAGTTCCTATGGAAACCATTTACAATAAAAGGGAATGGAATATTCACTTGCTAAGTTCAGATAGTTTGTTTGCTTGTGCTGTCTTCATGTGCTTCAGTTCAAGCACATTATTCACATAAGGTACACAGTTATGTTTAGTATTTGGTATAATCCATAATATTGTCTAATGTGTAAACTAGTGTGTAAATGTATGTTTGGGTTGTATTAATTGTTTGCAATGTTGGTCTATGTATATTGTTTCTGTGAAAGGGAAACTTGACATTTGTGTTGTCCCCTGTGATTTTGGGAAAGGTTGCTGCCATCCGCTTCCAGGTATGTCTACAGATGCAAGATATATTCCACAAACTTTTAAATTGCTGCATAGTTGGTAGAATACTTTTTTAATGTAAAGGATGTTTATAGTACTTCCATATATGTTAAAAGAGGAATTATTAATAACCTCCATACAGTGCTGTAACATTATGAAATACTTTGACTCATAATAAAAACCATTGAAATGTAGTGATTTTGTTAAAGGGACGTAAAGGTTAAGTTGCGCAAATAAAAACCTTTGGAATTCAGTGAAAAAATTCTGTTAAAAGGACCTTATGGTTAAGTTACTCTAAAAAAGAGCTATCAAATTCAGAGAAAACACTCCATGAAGGGGACGTTATGGTTACAAGTAGATTTGAAGAACTGAAGAAATTCACCAGTTATGGTAAGCTATGCAACCATACTTCACGCCATGACCATGCACTGATAAGTGCTAACACCCAGGACATCAAAGAAGACATCACAAATGGCTACCCGGCATGGCCAAGCGGGATGTGTTTTTCATACGCAGGGGTATGCCCAAGCGCAATGACATGTTTGCGCCCAAATTATTGACCCATTGCCTGAGCGAACAGGGAGGCCCAACCACGTTGAAAGCTGCATGGATGCGGTTACGCGGCCTTCAGCCTGTTTTTGACAGCGACTCGGATCATGGGCTGCACTCCCCCACCTAGCTGCGTCAACAAATGACCTAATCACACACTGCAGTATATTGACACGGCTATGCCCACACCGTATGATAAAATCCGCGTGTGTGAAATGGGCCATTGTTCATCGGTCCTAGATGACACAGGGCTGACAATCAAAATGCATGAGTGGCTGTGCATCTACACACAATTCCTATCCATGTCAAGGAATGCACCAATCACACATTGCAGTGTGTTGGCGGGCCATACCCACACTGTGTGACAAAATCTGTGCATGCAAAGTTGACCAATCAGAGCGTGCAGCAGTGCGTAGCTGCAAATAATTACCCTACTCACAAAAAAATACATTTACATTGCTACTAGTGCTTGTAAGTGCAAGTTTTACCAAGTGACTGCAATCACTTTTGCTGTTTTAACCCTTTAATTGTTCTTCCTTTTTACCCACTTTTCACCTAATCCTCTTTTCCCTTGTCTTGTCATTTGTTCAGTTTGTATATTATTCATTTTTCTTTTTTTTCTATTTTTAATAACGTTTTAATTTTTGTAGTATTATCTTTTCAGCGTTGACATTTTTGTTATTTTACATTTTCCTCCCCAGTTGGACATTTCAACATGTTGAACCATGACAACAGCAGCATTCGCCATGACGATGTCACCTGGGTCCCCAATCCATCAGCACCCAGGAAGAAAGCCACCGGAATAAAAACCTCTGCAGACAGTTTGAGATATTTCAAGGTCAAACAACACTGCTCTAAAAAGGAGGTGGAGGATGTACAGTGGTCCATTAAATGTGCCATCACAAAACCTTGGATGGCACATTTGTGTCAGTGCAATGCTACTGACACTGAATGAACCCGTGACTTCGGCAGCAGTGTCCTCGCTCCGTGTTCCAGTTGTACCGGCTCCCAATGTCTCTGTTATGAGAGTCCTCTGTGATCTATACCACAAATGGGTAGCCGTGGGAGGGGCTGCAACCAAGGATTGGGACAAATGAATTGCTGAACACCAGATTGTCAACCTTAGTTTTTTTAAGCAGCAATTTTGTCCCCCCTTTTTCAAAAAAAAAAAATAACAAAGATTTAAAAAAGAAAAGACTCCCAAAAAATATATGTTCCTTTTTATATTAATTCCCTTTGTTATATTTTTTATCCTTATGTGTTTTACTTCCCTGTGCCAAACCCTTCTTTTATTCCACCAAAACAGCCCTTCTATGTTACAAAGATATATGAAATTAAACACAGAATGCAAAAATATAAAACAGTATCTATTGTAATTTATTTTATGAGGTTTGAGTGCCTAAAACCTCTCAAAATGTTTACTTGTTGTCATGGGTACAATGTTGCAGGTAAGCCGGTATTCATGGGTAGAATCAGCCCACCCGTTGCTCACCTTAGCCGCGCCTACAAATACCTACATCTCATTCGCTGGTGCTATAGCAGCGGTTATATATATTTATATGAAAAATATACAAATCTTTGTGCATACATATGTGGATTGTACATATATATTATATTTAGTGAAAAAACCTAGTTAAAGTGACGTTATGGTTAAGTTGTGCTAATAAAAACCTATCAAATTCAGTGAAAAAAGTGTGTTTAAGGGATATTATGGTTACTTGTAAAATCGAAAAAACCCAGAAATGTGCAAGTTATGGTAAGCTAAGCAAGACTAGAAAAAAGGTGTGTATTGTTATGCGCCAACCCCCAGTGGACTCCAAGAGGAGAAAACTTCCAATTGTATTAGTGTAGCCGGGTGGCAGAGTATAGGACACACCCTACAACCCGCAAAATTCAATCAGTGTTTAGTTTTAATTATTAGATTTTTTTATGGTGAGTTAGTGTACTTCAGTCCATGAAGGGGAAATATCCAATCCTGGACTTAATAATGGTTTTACTGAATGCTAATCCATATAAGTCAGTTTTCAATTCACAACTATAAGGTTTTTCTGTTCAACACATTTTTTTACTCAACTTTTTAATCGATTTTTCAACTCAATGTTTTTAAAGAAACAGGTCAATCACACAAATTTTGTTTCAACGAAAAACTACCGCCCTCTCTGTGTCGTTTTTAATCAATTGAAACACTGAGATATTGTGTATATTTTTTAACATAAAGGAAATACATTAGTGTCATGAAATTAGCATTACAGAAATTCAGTTCTTAAAATAAACAGGATGATTCTTTTCTCCAAGTGTAACATAAAATGGCTGGGTTTCTTTACCCACTGAACATCTGTTCACATTGTCCCTTTTGGTCGTCGTAAATGCCAAAATACAAAAAATAATTCTTCTTGGTTAAACGTCACCAATCCCAAATAGCATCAATTCTTTTACTGTGTTGCCAAAGCGTTTTGGACCCTACAAAGGTCCATCTTCAAGGCAAGTGATACTATTAGTTCCCAAATGTGGATATATCCGCACCTTCAGTCCCTAAGGTGAAAATGCAGAAAGATTCCAACTATTAATAAAACTTTCAAACTCAGCTACAGCTTTTAAAGGTTGGATAATTGTACACAACCCACCTCGTATTCAGACTGATGGGATCTCTAATTCCAGTCTTAAGGCACACCCATATAACAGGACGTGGCTATGCATGTGCACCCCTATGTGCGTTAGATTCCGCCTCACACAGGCCCCCTCAGAAAATGATTTCTAAAGACAAGGCAGAGAAAGGTATTGGTTAGTTGCTGTGTTGGGGAATTTTATGCACCTAAAAACACCTCTATATTAATTTGTATCCTCAGTTTATTAGTAAAGTCTGTGAGAAACCAAAGTTTTGTAGTTAACCATCCATTGTGGATAATTAGCACGTGTGTAGTAGGTCAAGGCATTAGTCCAACCTTATACATTCCCTTGCATGGTGATGTCTACTAAGTAAATCTCTGTGGTTATATCGACCCTTAGTGGTAGTAGTGGGCATTAGCCCAACCTTATAAATTCCCCTGCATGGTGATGTCCACTAAGTAAATCTCTGTGATTAAATCAGCCCTTAGTGATAGTATTTCATACATAAGTATCCCCGGTTTAGTCAACCCTTGCATGATCCACATGCCTGCAAGCTCGTGACAGCATTGCCACTAAACCCCTGCAGCTGTAACTGTACTTCTAATATTAAGTCCACGGTTTGCAGGATTAGTGCAGCCCGTGTAGCGCAAAACGTACGCTGCTCTTACCTCCTAATGGGAGATACATCCGATATCTGAAACTCCTTTCGTCTGGCCTGAGAGTAATGAACTCTCGTCCGGGTGTTGTGGTTATAATGCAACCACTAATCCTCGCACATGCCCAGGGCGAGCATCGCGGGCCATAGGATAGGGCCGCTACTCCCCAGCACATACGCTCATGTGAGAACAAAAAAGTGTGTGTCTCAAACGCATGCGTTCATGTTCTAATTTCATCTTGTAAGTAGCTATCACTGTAATTAGGTGAAATGCTGTTTTAAGCTAACGGGCAATTCAAATCTTTTTACAGCCGCGTGTACATCATCCCTATATCTGGCCAACAGACGCCTACATATAAGCAAGATGGGTAAGAGCAAAATAAATGTAATCTCGGTTGAATAGTTTCTGTTAATGCAGTGCAGCCTACCTCATTACAATGGCTCCATGGAGACCACTGCTGCTCAATTGGGGATATTAAGAACATAAGGTGATTAGTGATGTTAGTCCTAGGAGAAAGGCATATCCATACCCCATGTGTTTCTAGACCAGTGGGGGGCAGAGTATTCCATTCACAAGTCTGTCTTTTTAGTGGTCCAACATGATGGATACATATGTTTAGCAGGGATTCTATTACGCTGATCACAGTCCAGGCGATTGGGGAAGATGCAGAACAAGTCTGCTCGGGTCCCCATGTACCCTAGACATAGCCAAAACTTACTATTGTCAATCACAATTTCACCTGTTGGTTGATGCACTCATTTCCTTAATGCCTGCCGTCACATAGAGCCTGAACTCCCTCAGGACCTTAGATGACGTTCACACTCTCGGTCTCTTATGACTGCACCTGCCAACCTTCACATTGAAATCAAACCGTTACAACTCTGATTAAGATAACTCTTAACTCAAATCAGGGTCCACATTGAAACAATTTTTGCCGTATCAAACATAACACATCAAATCAAAGTCTACATTCATGCCTCTAGGGCTAAGACAGTCGAGTAAATCAATCCATTTAATTTCCTTCTGCTGTAATGTTCTCACTATGCCCCCTCCCTCTAGGGCTGAGTTTGACTTGCTCTAATACCACACATTTAATTTGTGCTATTGAGTGTCTGGCCTCTGCAAAATGCATTGCCACTGGTGATTTCTGATTCTTCATTCTGAAATTTGAATTATGCTCTGACCAACGTATTTTTACTTTTCTAGTGGTCCTGCCTACATAGAATAGGCCGCATGGGCACTTTAAACCATAGATGACATCGGATGAATCGCATGTGCAGGAATGCTTAAGGAGAATGCTTTTGCCGGTGTGTGGATGTCTAATGGTGTTCTCTTTTATTATATTGCTGCAATGTTGGCAGTTAAGACATGGTATAGTTCCCTTGTGAGTAGGCTTTCTGGTAAGCTAAGCAACCACAACTTGTGCCACCACTCTGCACTGCAAAGACTAACAACCACAACATCAAAGATGATATCACAAATGTCATTGAAGACATCACAAAACAGAATGTGTGCCCGCAATGGCACACTATTCAAAAGTGCTATTTCCACTTCGATGGTAGTCTGTCACTGTGTTCCAAAAATTATGCAGTGCCTGGACAGTATGTACAATGAGTATACGCATATTATTGTCATGTTTCTTTCTAATGGGCAAATTGCATTTTTATACACATATTGGTGCAATGCTTATGCCAGTGGGCAAATTCATGGATGCATGGCCGTATTAATCTGTGGTGGTTGTGGCCAGCCTCTAGACTCTTGAGTGCATGGCCTACGGCCTATAGCCTCTGGCCATTCACCCAAGACTCTAGGGGCTGGCCACAACTACCAAAGCATAATAAAACCATGCACCCAAGAATCTGGCCAGTGGCCACAACCCACACACATAAGCCAGCCACCCGAGGACCTGTCCACTTTTCTACAAATACTATTAAAAGACTTGCATCCGTTTCGGAAACATAGGACGCACATCACGCTTTCCTTTAGCCAATCAGAAGGCACATTAGGTGTCCGCAAACATAACAGTGCCCTCTGGACCAATCAGAGTTCTGTCCATGGAGCAAACAGGGAAATTAGACCACAGAGCAGACCCAGATATCACACATTTTTTGGGACCTACATTTTGCCTGTTTTTAAAAAAGAACTACTGTACGGATTTCCAGAAAATTTACAAAAGCATGCTTTCGGGGTCAAGCCGAAGCTCCTGCTGCAAATTTGCTGAAAATCCATCCGTCAGTTTGGGCAGTCCATTGCGTCAATGGGGAAAAAAAAGAATGTTGGGACTTGCAATCTATCAGTGAGGTCATTGGCGTGTGCATCATATTCAGTAATAGCGGAGCAATTCCTACAGGATCTCATGTATTGGCCAAAGGGTAAATTTGACTTTATTGTTTTAGTATGAAAGCTGTCAAATTTAAGGAGTGAGCTCCTGTCCGTTAGTTTTCCTAATACTGTAGTGCATAGTTGTCCATTTTTTGCCATGATTTTCAAAATGGGGAAATGTACTGCTTTTTTGCTGATAGTGTAGGTGAATTTTAGGTATATATTTCTGATGATCAGCAAATTGATGAATGTCTCTAAATGTATCTGATGACCAGTGTTGATTAGGAGGACGTCATCTAAGTATCTGCGCCAGACGGCAATTTCATCTTGGAACCGGTTATTAGCGTGGATCTAAGTTCTTTCAAATTCTGCCACATATAATTTGGCCAATGCTAGGGCAAATGTTGCCCCATTGCAGTTCCTGAAGTCTTTTCATAGAATTTGTCTTGGTATAGAAAAACGTGTTTTGTTAAGGCAATTTCAACCAGTTGCACGATAAAAAGATGCAGAATCTCCAATGATGGTGTTTGTTCTTCCAAGATTGTGTCTATCACCCTCAAGGTCTCCATCTGGGGGATGGAGGTATAGAGTGACGCTATGCCTAGGGTGACCAATATCTGTTTCTGTCTATCAAAAGCAACATCCTTATATAGTTTGAGTACTGCTGGTGTATCTTTCACATAAGACTTCATACAAGGTATTTCTCATTGCAAGAAGAAGATGACGAATTGTGACAGGGGTTCTAGAATAGAATGAATGCCTGCAACAATTGGTCTGCCTCGTTGTGGGGAAGTACTCTTGCAGATTTTGGGTAAGGCATAAAATGCAGGAGTGCATGGAAATTGTGGGCATGGAAAATCTGCCTCTTTCTTACTTATATGTCCTTCACTTGCTGCTTCTTCCACAAGTGTGGCAATGCTGATCCTTAGGCTCTTAGTTGGATTGTGTGGAAGATGCTGGTAATGTGAATTATTACTCAAGAGTTTAGTAACCATTTCTTCATATGCTATTTTATTCATTAGCACATTCGCACCCCCCTTATCTGCCGGTTTGATGACCACCTTACAGTGGTTCTTGAGGTCACTGAGTGGCATTCTTTCCAATCTCGATAGATTCTGATAGTCACAATAATTGTCCTGTTCTATTTCGTCCAGCTTCTTCATTAATGCCTTCTCAAAAGTGATAGATTCTGGTATGACATTGGTAGGATAGAAGGTAAACTCAGAGGGTAACCCTGTGATGCCATGTGTTTGTGAAGATCTGTCTTCAGACTCTAAGTTCCTAAAATATTGTTTAAGTCTGAATTTTTGCACCAATTGTTCCACCTCAATGCAGGTGGTAAATGAGTCATATTTTTCTGTTGGTACATAGCTGAGCCATTTATGTAGTAGCATAGTCTCCTGCATGCTGCGAACGTGGTCAGATACATTGATGACTAATAATTCCACTGACGAGTCAGCCACTCCCTCCGCTCCTGGTAGTTCTCTGGGAGTTGTGTTCCTGTCCTCTGCTTGGCCCTCGTCCTCTTCCACGTTGGTCTAAAAAATGATATGTATTTCTGTCATTAAATCTTTGGTACACCTTATCTTCAAAATGGACAATGGTCTCTCTTCTTCCCTCCCTATCTCTTGACTGGTCTTGTCAGCTTTTCTCTCCTGGGAGACAATTCATACCATTCCAGAGCATTATCCATGCTCAGCTGAACCAATTAACTGTCACGGTATCTTACACAAACACAATCAGGCAATTGGATCGCAGATCATAAATGTCGAACACTGCCTGCAGATATGAATATATATTCCAAACTGCTACATGTTCAAAGGTAAAGTGCATAGTGCAAAAACATTTCAAATAATAGCTCCAATAAAAGCTCCCTCCATGCCTATCATATGTAAATGAAAATAAGGTGCAAAATACATTCAGGATACCTAATGATAAAATGTTCAAAGAGCATAATGCATAGAGTAAATTAATGTACTTACTTTGTAGGATGTTAAGGGTATTCTTTTTTTGGTACTTGTTTTTGGCAATATGCTTCTTTCCTTTCAAACTTCGCAGAATCGTTCCAAGGGGGACATATACTTCTTTTGCACAGTTTGGTGAGGATTCATCCAAGGGGGGCAAACTTATAAGCTGCCCAAAAAGTGTTCGTTCTATCAGTTAAGCAACTTAACCAGGCCCTGTAATATACAAAGTACATACTATCTCACTTTCTACAAGTATCTCTATATGACAGGTTTATTAAAACTGTTAAATGTATTTTGTCGAAAAGAAAGTATAACAGTATAACAGCTTCAAAGAGAAAAGGTATCTAGAGTGTACTATAGATAAAATAAATGCTGTATTGTTAAACGGTAATTATATGTTGCCTCCTTAATATTTATATTGGCCTAAGCCTATTCGCGTTACACAGAAAACCGTGCTGCAAAGTTCCGATTTTTGGGTTAACTTCGCCGCCATTTTAAGATTCATCTGCCATTTTGATTTTCACTTGTGTGTTCTACGTTCTAAAATGGTGAACTATGTTTACGACTTGCAGCCAAGCCTTCCGACCTTTGAGTTCTGTTAATGTTTAGGTTGTCCGAGAGATGACTGTTTAAACTGAGCAAAGAGACATTGTGCTTCATATGAACTGTCATTCAAGTGTTGACTGCGCTCACAAGCCTCATGCTTGTATGAACATTGGGACAATGAAGAACAAACCTCGAGCATATGCTTTAGCTGAACTATATTGTGAAGAAACTTGAAACAAGGCTTACCACGGGATCCGAGAACATACATCGCTATTGTGTCTTCATGGAAATACAAATGTTTGTAATCTTTCACATGATATTGTAAAAGCTGTATGTGAACTAGGCACAAACTCTAGACCACAAATCATTAACTTGAAGAGAGGCTTGACAATATTATAGGAAATGTATAAATACGCTAGTGTTTCGATGTTCAGCACTCTTTCACCTCTCTGTCGGCTGGTACACACTGCGAGGTGTTGGGAGCCAGATAGCTATCTTTTTTGCTTTGTAAACTGTACAGTAATAAAAGATCTGTGAATCTTTTTAGCCCGTGATTGGTGTATTTCCTTTGTGGTACTCAGCCTCAATATTTCTTTGTTCTTTCAGAATGATTATGTCAACTAGACTAACCATTTAGTAACTATGAACTTGGTTTTGCATCAGCAAATTCTAAATAGAATTGCCCACAACATCAATAGTTTGCGCACCTATAATGTCATTTTACTACAGAGAAGCTGTGTTTCAATTATGTACAAAAAGTATTAAATGCTAAATTATGAAAAATGTGCAGATTAATGTATGCAACCTTAACCAGGAAACCAAGACATATAACCTAAGTATGTCTTTAGTTTTACAAATAAATGTATGAAGATATGCCAACATTGTAACATTATTTTTAAAGTCTATTCATTCCAATATTTCAAATAATAGGTAGACAATAAAACATGGCTGTGTATAAAGCCGCAACTGAACTGAACTTTTGCCTGCGGGCAGCAACGCTTTGCCCTGGGTGGGTGCTGGATAGCTGTGGGTACACACCCCATTCGTTGCTATTGCTAGGTGCTCTTCTTAGTACAACAATCACACACCTTTCTTTATAGCCGTGTCTATAGGAATTCTATAAAAAACAAATCTGATTATGAAATATAAATGATAAAGGAGATAGTAGTAATACAATAGTACTTAAAAGGTGTCAATAAAATAAATGACTGCTTCCTTAAAGTGGATGATGATAACACAAGTATACATAGTAGTTATGATGCAGAAGATTGGAGTTAAGAATGGTGGATGAGGTTTAAAAACAGGTGAAGGATCCGTTGGACACAAAGAATGAAAGTATGGCTTCTACAATCAAAAGCACACAACTGCACAAAATGGTACATTTTATTCTTTCCAAAATCAAAACAACAATAAGAGGTAAAATTGAAAAATCATAGAGAAATGTTAATAAATTAGTTTCAGCATTAATGACTGACCTCAACCAATTATGTATTTCAAACAACAACATACATTTCAACATAACCAATTTCTATGCATATGATGGAGTACCCTTACCAATTAATTTAATGCAAAGTTTCTTCATAACATCAAAGCAGTACTCCAAATGTGCTAAACTACTACACTCAGTGTATCCAGGACTACATATCACATATAAATACACAAATTATATGAAAAACATCCCACAACCTTTTTTAACATAACCGTGGCTAGAGTTCATTGATTTTTATGATAGCCACGGTTACGTATTCATGTAATAGATAGTTCTTCAACAGTACTAGTGTACTTTTCAGCATGAAGCCAACGGCTATAACCTCCAGACGCTGCTGCGGTTGACCCTGCCTCCAAAATCTAGACCCCATTGGGCTACACGATAGCCACAGTTATGCATATATCTTTAAAAAAATATATTGACATCCCTGTATGCGTGTAAATTAAATATGTATAAAGAGGTGGGAATATGGTTAACGTCTAAGGTCAAAAGACTTTGAATATGTTCAATGGATGCATAAAAGGAAAGATACAGTAATATCCTTCTAGCTGTAAAAAAAGGAAAACAAAATTAGTTAGAATTCAGAGACACTCCATTATATTTTTCTTCTAAGAATTTCCATTTTAAGAACAACATTCCTTTTTGTATTGAGATTCTTTTACACTTTTTTTTTCTTTCTCCATTCACACATGTAAGAAACTCTGGAAGCACACAGCCAAAATAAATAAGACTCCCTAATACCTGCCGTGTCACTGACATGGCCTTTGGCCATGAACAGTGATTTTTCACCCCCAACACCACTATACCTATAAAAATTACTTTGAAAAAGAAATAAACACAAACACTCCAAAATCTATAGCAGAAGGCAGGGAACTACTGATATCCACGGCTATATGTAGTCCATTATAGCCTTGAATATAGCCGTAAATATCAGAAAAATGGGAGGAATAAAATGCTTTGCTGCGCCAGCCCTCATCAAGTGACCCCTCATCTGTGCCAGCTCCCACACTCCCAGGTAACATCCTCACCTCCCCTATCCTTTAAATCTCCTCCCGCAACACATGCTTTTTCTGTGACGCAGTTTGCTTACAGATGTCGGCTATTCGAGGCTATAGACGTGGCTACAGAAAGCTTTGTGTTGCAAACTCAGTCCCTGAACCTCATATAACTTCCTCCCCATCCTTTAGACTAATGTAATTTAGAAATATTTTAACCAGCAAAGAGCTTTTTAACTACTTTTTCCCCCATTATCCTCATCTATAACCACAGTTTTCTCTCACATTGAGAGAAAAACAGGATGGGGGTCATTTCATTTCTAAAAAAAAAACAGTTTTGATATGTAAGATGTAGCCTTCTATTTTTGAGAAGGGGCACCCCTTTTCCATCATATATTTAAATTACTACTGCACGGAATAACCCTGAACCATGCGTGGATCGTGAGTCAACGCTTCATGCACATGTTGTTTAGGAACCGGTCCAAATCGTCCATCAGTTTTGGCTGTACGCTTTGCCAAAAATTGACATTATTTGCCTATGGGAAAATGAATGGGAAGTAGGCCCCAACTTTGGAAAGATAAATGTTTTGTCTTCTTAATAACTTTTTCAATTTTTTAACGTATCTTTAAGAAACTTTGCAGTCCGGGGAGGGGGCGTGAGTCCCTAATCACTTTAGACATTTCAGTCACATCCATTACAAAAGTTATTAACAATAGAATTTTATGGGGTTCCTCTGGGAATCCAACTCACCATAACTATAGGGCATCGACCAGCGCCCTATAATAATATATCCAATACGGTTCAAAGATCTTCTATGTTCCCAGTGCCCTCTGAGAGCTCTGAGAGAAAAATGTATTTTTCTTTTGCTGAATTGAATTCTGGTATTTGTAGTCTCCCAGTCACAATGAGGAGAATAATGCCACAATTGTTCAATTATGGCCTAACACATTTCTATTAGGATATATATATTTGAATGGCACTATGGTGTATGTACTTTTCAAGTTATCTTTATAAAGCAGAGTATTGTTGAAGGTCATGTATGGGGTTGAGGAGGGGAAATGATGATAGGGCAAGTATGTAGAGCATGTGCCGAGGATGTTCCCTTAACATGCGCTAACCATGGTAGTGCTCCCCTCTAGTTACAAGATATGTGCTAGCGCTTCCCTGTATTTCACAAGACCCAATGTGGCCCACAACCTTACCCAGTACCTCACTGGTCTAATAGGGTTTTATCCCCAATCTGGACACATCTACGTTTGCATAGCCCCATCAGTCTGTACCATATAGGTCTGATGCTTTAACCTGCCTTTTGTACATTTCAAGAGCTGGTGTAGCTGCTCTTCTACCTTGCAAATGAAAAACCTTCTTACAGATCCACTATAGTTTTCCAAATGATTGTAAGCTTTACCTACATGGTCTGTCCATGAACCACCTTCTGCAAATCTAATACACAAGTAATTGTAGAATGGAGCTTGCTCCAACCTGCAACCACCCACTCTCAAATGCAGCTCCCGTCTTTTGAATGTTTAGGTCTAAAAATGAGAGTCTTAGTTTTCCCTATGTTTACCACTGGTTGCAATTCCTTGCATTTACCCAACACGCTATCCTTCATAGTACAGGCCAAATAAAAGTGGAGCAAGGACGCAGCCCTCTCTTACGCCTCTGCCAACTTCAAATGGGGTTGTGATTTCTCCCATGCCCCAGCGAGCCACTGCTTGGTTATCATTGTATAATTATTGAACTGTGGTCAATAGATCGTTAGGGACGTTTCTCTTTGCTAAAAGCTGCCATAGCAGTTTACAGTGTCCACCTGCAAATGCTGTCTTTAAGTCAACGAATACAGTGTATATCTCAGCTTTCATGATCACAGTATATTTTTGCATTAAGAGAAACAGGCAGAAACTATGGTCAAGGGTGGTTTTGCCAGATTGAAAAGTCTGCCCATTCTTGGAGAGGTTCTTCTGGATACCCTTGGCAAATATGTTCCTTGAGTTGTGCAATAATGATACTGACCAAAATCTACTAGGGTGTGTCCTCCCTTTTTGTGTATATTGGGACAATCTCTGCATTGTGCCAGAACACAGGGACCTTATTCAAGTTGTTGACCGGTTTAACAAGGCACATTAAAACAGGGGCCCAGATTAGGGGTTCTTGCTTCAGTAGGTCAATGGGGATTTTGTCAGGTATGGGTGCTTTTCACCCCTTTGAGTTTTTATTGCCCTAACATTTCACCCACGTTAAGTTGGAAATTAATCCTTCTTCATTGGGGCTCTGTTCTTGTGATTCCCAAGTATTTGGCCAGAGGGCTAAATTATCTGAACTACACCCACACAACTCTGAGCGGTGGTTGCACCAAGTGTCTGCACTTATGCTGCAGTGAATCACTGCATCCACATTAACCTCCTTGCCAGTGATTAATTTACAAATAGGTCAGGAATCACCCCTTTCAACAGTCTGTAAAACGTCATCCCATTTGGACTTTACAAAAGCCTCTTTGTTTTCCCTTCCTATATTTTTGTAGCTCTTTCTACAAGCATGAAGGGAGACTTTACCCGCAGGTGAATTATCTTTTAAGCAAGAAACCAGCCTTGTCATTGCAGCTCTGCATTCTGCATCATACCAGCTCTCTTTGGTTCATTCTTGTTTTCTTACCATGAGCTTAGGGTATATTACACATGGTAATATACTTCTAGCCAGTTCATCAAACTTGTGCATAACTTAATGGTCAGGTCACCGTGCATTTCGGATTTTTTCAATGTGCCCTTTTCAGCCTGGTAGATCCTCAGCTTAGAGTAGTACTCCTCAACTTGTACCTACTTGATTGAGCGACGAGCATGGCCAGGCACTGCTATAACTATTACTGTATTACTATCCATAGGGTTGATTGCTGTTCTTGCCGAATCATTCAGGAGATAAATAATGGCTTGTGAATGCTCCCATATCGATCGATCACTTCGCAGTTTGCAGTTTTTTACATTATCCCAGATAAATATAATCTTTCCAGGACGACCGATTGAAGCCAACAAAGTATTTTGGGTCAGTTGATCCGGTTCAAATCAGCCATTACATGCTATTAACTCAAGTCGTAGAGGGTACAGGGTAGAGATAGCTTGCCTATGCCTTCTTTTTAGAGGGTCAGTAACAAGAGCAGGTATTTCCCAGACCCAATCTTAGTAATCCCATAAACCATCCAGTTCCCTTTATGGTTCAAACTGGAGGTTAAAGTCACTGGCCCTCATTACGATACTGGTGCTAAACCATGGCGCTATTAGCATCATGGTTGGTGCCGGTATCGTAACGTGTCCGCCATGGTGAAATGGGGAAATACCGCCCCATTCCAAGGTTGGCAGGGCGGTATTTGCCCATTTCCCCATGGCCCTTCCCCATTCCCATTTTTGCCCCATAGGGCATAATGGGAATGGGGAAGGCGCTAATTACGGTACAGCAAATTGCGGTACCGTAATTAGTACCAAGGTCCCTTTGCGGGTCCCTACTTTAACGGCTGGTCTACACCAGCCGTTAAGGTCGGGTCCCGCAAAGGACCTCGTAATTAGGCGCTAACTGGTCGGCGCCGTTAACCACTTAGCACCGGGGTCGTAATGAAGATGTGTGTTTTCCTACAATCATAATCCTCCCAATTGTTAACTAGCTCCTGCACTATTTTTATCATTCTTTGTGATGCTCTTTCATTTGGTTGATTATAAATATTAAACATGAGAATGTGATGGCAAGCAGGTTTATGAGCTATCAAGTCTTGGAGGTCCGGTGAGCCGGTCTCTACCACTTCGACTTGCCAGTTTAATGTGACTCCACCCACGTTAGCAGTCTCCAATGGGCCTCCCCATGGGCCTTTCTGTGCTAAAATAAAGTATCTCTGGTTCCCCTGAATCTCAACTGCATCCTGTGCCCAAGTGTCCTGGAAACAAATTTTTCCAAAACCCTGTATAAAGTGACACCAACTAGTATTCACCATGTGCTTACTTATACCAGCTATGTTCCGAGAGACCATCCTACAGGATACAAAAGGGTAGGCATATATTGCCTAGTGCTTTGCGCGAGTCAATCCACATGCTCAAGACCTTCTGTAACATGTGCGCAAATCACCTCCTAGTCCTTGGATGACTCACAAGTCCACTGTCCGTTGGCCCCATACATGTATATTCATACAGGAAGTAAGAGCTCTGAAATGTATCTGGGAACTATGGGGTGGATGTGCATGACAGTCGAAAGCTAAAAGCCCTTTTCCGCCAAAACTTTACTGGATACACACATTTGCATTGAGTCAGCTATACTATTGGACATCCGCCTTTCGACGCACCGGATTATATCATACATGATAACCGAAGCTCATTCCTTGACAAACTGGATCCAATGGATGCATTTCTTATCATGGATTTTGATTCTCAAAATTCCTGTGAGCCAAACTGGGTATGTTGTATATAGTTACTGAATACTCCTCCTGATTAAACCCCACTAGGGGCCTGGTTACAGATGCTTCGTGCTGGGTTGTTAATCACCCCCTGTTGATTGCAGCTGCTATCTGTTTAGACTATTCTGGAGTGTTCTGAATCATCCTTGCCCCTGTATCAGATTGGGGCTTTGCTGGATGTTCGGTGCCTGTGGTCCTTGTGAACTCCTTTAGGGGCACCCATGACCCGATGAAAGACCAAGTTATTATGATCCATGATTATCTCTTTATCATTCAGGCCGTTGATATTATTCGCAGTGCAAGATGGATCTGTGCTGTTTGTGTAACACTCATGATCATTGGGCACTCCTCCATGCCCTGATGGAGCACCAAGTTATTGGAGAACTGGGTGCTTGCTTTCTTATACAGGCTGTTCATATTATCCGCAGTGCACAAGGGCCTCCCCTCACACATCTGATCCACATTAGCCACCAAGGTGGGTAATGACATATTTTAGAAATGTGATTTCTTTTCATATTTCTCAATTCTCAATATCCCTCACCAATCGAGCAATTGCACCTTGAGATAACCGCAGGTACCTCAGTTACCTCATAATTCGTACCCCTACATACGTTGTTTGACCATGCTTAGAAATGGGCGTTTTAGAGGTATATTCCTCTTCCCCTCTCTCAATTGGTCATGTATGGACTGCTCCAATGGGGCTCTACCATTCCGGATAACCTCCTCCAGTACCTGAGCCATATTAACCTAGCCATCCTCCAGCGGAGCATGCAGTCCGATTACAATATTCTACATAATTCTTTTAACAAACACCCAGCAGGGTGGCAGGTAGTTTGTAACCCCCCCCTTCTTGTCCCATTCTTTTCCCCGATGTATAGTCCATCAATAAGTCCTTTTGACCTAAAATCCACTGGTGGATCACTCACAAGCTCAATGTCCCCCACCTCTATCAAACAAATAGATTTAGTAACCTTTCAGGGATATCCATTCATATGACCTGCACCATCAATATCTTGCAAAATGCCCTTAATTTCAGTGATTAAAACATTCACCTCCCGATTCAGTCCAAACATTGTATAGAGTTTCTATGGCCCCTCCCTTGGATAATTCCTACTTGCACCCCCACACAAGAGATTTGTAACAGAATCTATAAAAAAAATAAACAACATTTGTTAGATAACTAGTATGAGGACTGTACACATATAAAAAAGAATTATAACTGATATCAGTCAGACAGAATACACAGTTCCTATCCTAAGCAATAACAAATAAATAACAGGTGGCTAATTACAGTCAATCAGAGGAGCCCAGTTCATCGCTTCCTGTGATTACTTCCAGCTGTAGTCCAGCAGTCCACAGGAGCAAGGAAACACTAGGACCATATACCATCACACAGAACTCAGAACTGGAACCCAATAAACAGGGCTAGAAAATGGGCCGAGATGAGCATCAGCAATGGTGCATGGTGCACACAATGCACTTGAGGGCCACCTTAATCCATTTCCCCTCCCTCCTTCACACAGACTTCAATCAACCATGCAAGTCTATGCAGTAGAGTAACCAGATATTTGACAGTTAAGGTCACAGACTTTCATTAATGCTAACACGTTTAAATAAACAGTGTAGTGTTAATAAATTGGTATCTGTCCATGCAAAAGATGACAAAACCTGTCCCGCTGTCAGGCACTCAATCAGACATATATTTCAACACAAGAATGTCCATGGGTGACCACAAGGAGTTACTTTAGTAAGTTCTTTGAATAGTAAAACTTTAGATGGTCAGGAAACGATAATACAAGAGGAGGTCTGGGTCAGACATTTCTCTGAGGTCTATGGTCATTCGGAAATTATAGTTCCTAAGACTGTTGTCAGAGGTGCATGGTCTGTATCCTTTTCCTGTGAGTCTATGGAAGAGTTGATCAAAAACAAGTGTATCTCCAGAGCTGCCGGTCCAAATGGGCTAAGCAACTATATTTCAAAAAGGAATCCTGCCCTTTGGGCTAGACGCCTAAAACATTTATTTGAAAGCATATTTCAGTCTAAAGAACTCCTGAATCTTGGAGATCGTCGGAGGTTATTGCGATATATAAAAGAGGGGACAGGTTGGCAGCCTCAAACTACCGTCCCATATCTTTTCTAGATGCTGATAGCAAGATTTTTGTGGGTTTGATTTTGGCAGAGATAGAGGCTTCGGCCAACTCCAAAGGCCTTATTCCTAAACAGCAAACAGGGTCTAGAAGGGGTCTATCAGCCTCTCTAAATGGTTACGTTGTGAGTTGTCGCAGCACGAGCACTTAGTGAAGGGTGGCTCTGCCATGTTTGGAGCATGGATCGATCTCTCCGAGGTGTTTGATACTATTAATAGAATCCTTCTTTGGAAGAAATTGAATGCCTGGGGAGCTCCGCCCAATCTCCTATCTATTCTTATTGAACTTCACCACAATTCAATAATGTATGTTAGGTTATCAAGAGCAGGTGCTCTGTCAGCTCCAATTAAGATTAAACGAGGAGTTCGACAGAGGTGCTTGATTGCCCCCTTTCTTTTCATTCTTTTCAGGTCTGATTTGGCTGCAGGAATAAGGGCCTCATTTCTCCAAAACTTGTAGACAGTAAAATAAACTGACTGGCTTATGCTGATGACGTGGTGATCTTCGACCACTCACAGGTCGGTCTTCAACTACTACTCTCAGCATTTGCAGAATATGCTAAATGTAACAATTTAAAAATCAACCCCAACAATCTAAAATCTTGGTCTTTAAACATCCAAAAATATACTAAAGACATATATGTGGGACCTGGAGTAGCATCCTGTAGAGGTAGTGACTGAGATCACTTACTTGGGGGCTAGCATACAAGCCTATCCAACCATGGGCCATGTTCTTGCAGGGATTGACCTCAAGGTGCTTAATATGGTGTCTCAGATGTAAAGAATTCATCAGAAATGTTGTAATTTTCCATCAGCCCCTGGTGAGGTTTTATATAGGCAAAGTAGCTCTGATAATCCCGTTTGACCTGGATTCAAATCCCTTATCTATGAATATATATTGGGATAGAATAGGGGCCAAACTGTGGAAGAGGGTCTTAAATCTACCTAAATGTGTGCCTATCGGATTTATAAGTTATGAATTAGGGTTGACCTCGCATAGAGCTATGATGGAGTGGAAATGGGTCTCCATGTTGAGACTAATTCTAGATCCGCCCAAAAGTTCTCTATACGAAGATGTGGCCTTGTTAAGACAAGAAGGTGCAAATAACTTTCTTCAAAATCTTAACATGAAATGACAAGTTATATTGCTTGACTCAGATTGTTCAGTAGAATTGCTTATCCAAAACCCTATGAAGGTCAAAACTCGTATGTTAAGAGCAGATTCTCAACCATGTGGGGCATGGCGGCACACAATGCACAGGAGAATGTACAAGGGCCAGCACTCAGCATGGGACAGCTGTGCCCTTGTCCACTGTGGGCTTTGCATATATTGGGGCAAAAATCTGCATATTTTATCTTACCTTGTATCAACTTATAAAGTGCAACGTTCACCCAGAGGTATCTTGGTGCTAATGTAAGTAGAAGAAAAGGGCTAGAAAAGATAGGCCTCACAGATCTTCTGAACAACATACATTTGTTCATCCTCCAGAGAGCTAGAGAAAGAGAATTTCGCAGTGCGGCCGCTGCAATCGAGAAGCACCGACCACCTACTCGAGCATAGCTATATTGTGTTTATAAAAGCTTGAAAATAACTCCTCCTACTGAAATTTGAAAATAGAATAAACCAATTAAGCCAATTCATACCTACCACACCATCACCCAATTACCACCTTTCGATATTCACCTCCTATTCAGATCCACACGAACAAAGCCTTTTATATATACACAAAAAACCAAATCCAAGCCTTCTCAAACAACTCTCATGACCGCTGCAAACTGCATAGTAATTTGACCCTTATTAGAGATCATCAGTGAGGTATAGTCTTACAGCCTTGTGGTTGGAACCTTGGGGCATGTGTAGAAAACAAAAGAAAAGTTATGGCAGCTTTTTAAAGGCTTGAAACAAAATGTCCACCAGAAATCTGAAAGTGGAATAAGCCATTGAGTCAAGTCACTCATGGCACAGTGCCACGGAGAAGCCATCTTTGGAGGTTCACCAACAGTTTAGAGCCACATGAGCAAAGCAATGTGAGTATGCACATTAGCCAAAATGGGAGTCTTTTGCTAAAGAAAAGGTATTTTGTCTTTCAGGGCAGTCCTTTTCTATACTTGCTTAAATTGCCTACCTTGGGTTGATAATTCTACATAAAAAAGAACGGCCACGCCTTATATTCACTTTTCCCTGCCAATGGCGATGTCAAAAGCTCTTTACAAAATCGACCACTAATCAACAACATACTCAATGTTGTACAAATACTTTTACATCAATGCAAACAGTAAGTTATCAGTACCAGAAATATTGAGCATTCAGGTGGTGCTGCGTCCAGTGACAATGTTCATTTAAACTGAAACTCAATACTCAGCAAAGCAGGCAGGGAACATGAGGCCGGCCGCCAGGCCCTTCCCACGTTTCCAAGATGATTGCAAGACCAGAAACCCCATTGCAAACGTAGCAACCAATCTTCCATGTCCCAAACATTCTGCCCAGAAAATGTTTCAGAATGTTGGGTGCATCATCAGAGCCATAATAATTTGGGCATATGCATGTCTGCAAACAAGCCGTAAGCCTGCTTTAAAGTCGCACTCATGAGAGCACACGCAAACAATACATTTTTTTTTTATATCTAGTGCCCACCAGTGGCAAGTTAAAAGGGTCACAAATCCTGGACTTCAATTGAGAAATGTTCCCTTTTCTTCTCCCAGACAACACTAAAGTTCGATGGTAACATAAAAAAAGTCTAATTGTTTTGTACCATTTTCCCACATCTACAGGCTCATCACGAGATCAGATTTCCCAATTCCTGATAATGTAAGACTAGTTTAACACTCTCCCTTCCCTAGTATAATAATTGCGGTGTTTGGGACGTCACCAGTCTGTTTGCTGACATCACATGACCTACCCTACCATTCCAGGTTGTCTAACAGGCTTGACATGGTTCTCAGATGGCACATACCATGTCTGCAAGCACCCAGCATTGATTATGGGCACCACACAAGGGGCAACGCCTGTTCACTTTGTGTCTTTCAACTCGAACATATCCAAGCCACTCTAAATTTAAGCAGCCACATAGCATCCACCAATTAAATGTATAAACCATTGCGCCAAGCTTCTCGGCTCCACTCAACAATTCACATGCATTGATCACCTCTGAATGACCACTTCTGCCGTTAATCAGATCAATATATAAGAATGCATCCAAACATGCTAAATCTAAAATCTCTTCTGATATAACTATTCAGATATATTTCAAAAGGTACTACTAACTTTACATTATTTAAGTATACATTTTAGTGTATTTTATTTCTAGCTACTTCATGTACTTTAAAATGTGCTAAATTGTTGAGGACTTTTACATGGTAAAGACAGTAATGGCCTGTATGTATCATGTCCATAATTGCATGGCAATTTAATACTGTCACACCAGTGTTCACAAAACTGAACTAAAAAGAGCCAGAAATTGAACACCAAAATTACATCTTTTCACCAAAGCGTTCCTGGTTGGAATGTAGCCTGGCAAGGATCACGATTAAAACGAGGGCGAGGGCATATGATGTCGAACTCACAATGACCCTCCTTAATACCCTAAGGAAGTTTCTCGAATATACACAGCAGGCGTTTTGTTATAGGGCGTCCTAAAATGTATTTAACAAAAAGATGATAACCAGCCTTGATAAGATTTATTCTCTCACTAAGGCTCCAGACCTGTTTTGGGAAATAAAGGGGCCTGCTCGGGGATGACCACAGAATATGCAGACTGTTTAAAGTGCAATCAAATGCACTTTAAATTAAATAAAAATAATAATTAAAAAAACACGTACAATGAGAAACATGAGTATAATCTATAATCTCTATAATCTTTTTACCAAACCTCTCTTCGATAAATTGGACGCACTTGGGATCACATACACCAACTACGCTGACGATACCCAAGTGCTCCTCCCGCTCACAGGACTCTACCATCAAGACGCAGCCACCCTCCAGAATATATACGCCACCATCCAAGCATGGATGGCCACGAACGGCCTATGTCTTAACGGACATAAGACCGAAATTCTCATCCTTGGTCAAAAATCCACTCTCACGGACCTCGACCCACTCTACACCAACTTCTGCATAGACAATTGTGTCATCCCAGTTCTACCATCTGTTAAAACACTAGGAGTCCACATTGACGCCTCACTCTCCATGGACAAGCAGGTCAACTCCATTGTTTCTGCCTCCGCCCTGAGCACTAAGATTATTAATGTCATCAAACCTTTCCTAACCAAAGATAACTGCCTTTCTAATCCCAGAGCCACCATTGGAGTCAAACTAGATTATTGTAATGCGCTATTGGCTGGCACCTCCAACTCCAATCTCAATAAACTCCAAACAACACAGAATAATGCACTAAGAGCAGCTCTCAATATACCAATAAGGGACCACATCGCGCAAGCCAGAAAGGCAGCACACTGGCTACCTCTCAAAGAGCGCATTACATTCAAAATACTTACTACCGCACACAAATGTATCAACCTGTCTGCACCCTCATACCTGTCTGATACGCTAGCCAGATCTCACTCCACCAGACCAACTAGGCAATGCCACACCAACCAACTTAGGGTCCCACGCATCAAACGAGCTAGAGCAGGTGGAATAAGTTTCCCCTACATTGCCCCTAAGCTATGGAACGCACTACCTAGCACGCTCAGAGCAGAAACCTCTCTCACTGCCTTCCGAAAAAATTGAAAACCACCTTGTTTAACTAATTCCTCTTCCTTTGTGTCGTTTACTCTTTTCTCCTCCTCTCCTGTAGCTACTACTCTTCTCTTGCAACTAAGTAATGACTTCACTGTATGTGCAACAAGTCATTTTCATATCTGTAACAAGCGCCACGATGCCCTCTGGGCTGCCTGTGCGCTCAACAAATGTGAATAAATAAATAATAAATAAATAAATAGAAAAACCAGGTGAGCAAGAAGAGATAGTAGAAGTAGTGGCTGGAAGTACCCATTTACAAAAGAAATTGTGGGTGTGTAGGCAGTACAAAAAGAATACAACACTTCATAACTATCAAATATGTGCACATCATCTTCAAAACATATACAGTGCTATCAATACTTTCTCTTCTTTGTAGATATATTGACATCAAGACACTTCAACCCGGGACTCACAAAACATCCTTTTTTATATGAAAATGTAAGCAGGTAAAACTATTGTTTGCAGATATAGTGAGAAAAAAGTCGACTGGCTATGTAAAATGTTTCCAATGTCAACCAAACCATCATAACTGCCCCATCACTAACTCACAAACTTTTAAGTGTAAGACTATAGTAATGCTCCCTATTCCCTTTTATGATCAGCATGGTGTCCGTGATCTGCTGGGAATGTCTGAAAGAAGTGCCTCAAAGTGGTTTCATCATTTGATGCATTTTTAAACATATGCAACCCAGTACTAACCACGTCCCACACTCTTATTTTGGAGTAGGCAAAATAGCACTGTTTTCAGCAACTTTTTTCATTGTGATTTTCACATCAAAATGCTCTGTTCACAAATCAGATTGGAACATGTTTGATATTCATCAAATTGCAGAATTCACCCAACAGTGCCCTAATAGGCGAACGCTACAGGTCCCTCTTATGGTTTGGGAGGCATCGAAGGGTACCATATTAGTATGTGCGCCTTAAAACCACACAGAGATATCACACATGTTTGGCATCTACCCATTGGCTATTTATTTTTTAAAAGAACACACAACAGATTTTCACCAACTTGCAAAAGCAAAACTTTGGGACAAGGTCCTTGCTCATCGTGCATATTTGGTGAACACCTATCCAGCGTTCATGCTTGTAGGCCTGAAGGATATTTTTTCAATCAATATTTCCAAACATTTAGGACCTTCCTCTGTTTTAGCCCCCATTGACAAAACCACAGCAAAGTTTACCAAAAAAACGAAAGATTGGGTCTATATTTTTTTTGGGGGGGGAGGGGTGTGTGGATTTATCAAATGGCGCTGAACTTATAAACCACCAAAATATTGCTCTTTATATGTGGAAATGATCTTAACACCATAACCACAGGGATCCTGCCCATCTAAATATATATTATAGGGCGGTGGACGCCACCCTATAAGGTGAGTCTGAGACACATAGGAACCCCTCAAAATTCTATTGTTAATAACTTTTGATTCAAGTAGCAGATTTGGGTGAAATTTCGAAAGTGATTAATGGTCTGCCAGCCCCCCAGACTGAAGGGTTTTGTAAAGGGGCATTAAAAAATAAAAAATATATTAAGCGTCAAAAAACATTTATTTTTCCAAAAGTGTGGCCTACTTCCCATTAATTTTCACATAGAACAAAAAGGTCAATTTTTGGTAAAGCTCACAGCCCAAACCGCTGGATGTACTCTTGTTTTTCTCTTAATGCGAGATATATTTGCATCTATAGCCAAGGTAATGGGAAAATGAAACACAGTAAAATGCTATTTGCAGATCAAAAAACATACAAATCGCATGATGGTTGAGGTGGGGGCACTTTTGAAATTAATTTGGAAGAGGTTGGGGTACAGGGACCAAGTGTGCACACAAACCTTTCCGTAGCCTCGGCTATATTGTACTTGTTATTGTTATTGGTTATTTATAATGTGCTTAATACCCAGTGGTTTCTAAGCGCGGACCAAGGGATCAAACCTGTGTTGCTCTGAGTTGTCTTGCTTCAAAGGTGAGCACATTGCCCCTGCGCTATCCTCCTGGCTCTGGACAGCCGAGATCACATAGCAAACTGTATCATAGAAGCAGCGTGTGTTGTGGGGGGGAAAGGGAGAGGACAGGGGAGGTGAGGAGGCCATGTGGGGAGTTGTGGCAGCTGGCACAGATGAGTGGGGGCACTTGGAGAAGTGCGAGGGGGTCAGGAAATGCATTTTTGTGGCTGTTTTGCTGAGAATCACAGCTATATCGGAGGCTACAAAGGACTACAGATAGCTGAGGGTGTATGTAGTCTGTAGTTCGGTATCTGCAGCTATATAATTTGGGGTGTCAGTGTTTTATATTTTTTGGAAAGTACTTTGTTTAGGTCTAGTGACATCGGAGCGAAACATCATTAGCCAATGCCAGTGACCTGGTAGGTATTAGGGAGTCTTTCTTAGTTTTCAGACTTTTGAGCATGGGAGACTTTGGAGAAAGCTAGAACAAAATAGTTTAACAAAATGAATATAAAAAGGAGCAATTGTCTATTTTTAGATGCGCCATACAATTTATTTTAGGTTGTGTATTCTCACTTATGGTATTATATTGTGTGGGTGTGCAATGTTTGCCTATCTAGTTTACTGTTGTGTATTTTTCTACGGTTTCTTCTTTTTCAGTTACTTTACAGAAGTACATGAGTAGTGTTGTTCTGTATTGATCATTTAAGTTGGATTGTAGTATAAAACTTGAAGTCAGTCCTTTGTCAACTGACTTTTGTAACTGCGGTTATGATAAAAGGCAATGAACTGTAGACGCGGTTATAATTAAAAAAAATGTTTGTTATTATATGTATTTGTGTATTTTTATATGATATGTAGTCCTTCAAAGGGCTGTTTTGGGGTACACTGAGTGTAGAACTTTAGCACAGTAGGAGTACGGTTTTGATGTAATGAAGGATTACTGCATTTCCTTCATCAGTTAGGTGTACTCCATCATGTCTATAGAAATTGGCCATGTAAAACTCTATGTTGTTGTTCGCAATCCATAATTGGTTGTGGTCTATCATGAATGCTGAAACTGCTTTATTAATATTTCTCCGGGATTTCTCAATTTTACCATTAAATCTGCTAGTCCATCTCCATTTTTGCCTCTGAATGAGATTGAAAAAGATAAAGATGGTGTGAGGAAATAGTTCAATTGGTTTTCCCATGTCTTGTTTCATCATTAAAGTAAGGGACACCCCTGGTACATTCCGCAAATCATTGCCTCCACAATTAATTAGTATGATGTCTGGATGCCTCCTACTTCTCAGACTTAAACATTTTGGAAAGACTTGGAATCAACACATTCTCCACAATCCAAACCATTTAATTCTAAAAGTTCTCAAACGTTAGGTCCATCGTAATATTTAGTTTCTCATAAAAAACAGCAACTAAAATGGCCAACTGTCTCCAATCAGCCACACATTTTTCAAACCAGCCATGATATCTGCAGTCTTTCTCTGTTTGCTGGAAAATGATGATTCCTAGTTTGAATTTCTAGTAATTTGGTTGAGCAGGGTATGTATGATGTGTGTGCGTGTTGTAGTTTCTAATTGGTTGATGGTTCTGTTGATATTATTTGTGTCCATATAGCATCCACCCAGAGTGCAGTATTGCTCTTCGTTTGTCAATACCCTCTCCCCCTTTCTCAGCTGTGGTTAAATTCGGGCAAATCACACTTCCTATGTTTGTGGATGTGTGGTAGCCACGGCTATCTGACATTTTGGGTGGGGTGGCATCAGTGGAGGGTAGTTTAGTTTAGTTTGTTTATTTGTATAGCGGGGCCAAACCCTAGGGTAACTGGGCGCTTTAAGCTTGAGGAGCCACATGGGTTACAGAAAGTTTCACATACAAGAGACAGCAGCAGATGATACAGTACAATAAATGGCATGAAGGACCGGTTACAGAGTGGTCCGTGATAAAAAGTTGACAATGCCATTGTAAAGAGACAAGGTTACAGGTAGTTCCGTCGCAGTGACAGTACAGGTTAGATGCAGGAGTACAGGAATGCAAGATTTAGCTAAGTGTGGTTATTAGGCTAATGCTGGGTTGTGAGCAGTTCCTTTACCTTAGCTCTGAATGACCAGAATGATGTGTCGGCTCTAATTGTCATTGGTAGTTCATTCCAGCATTTTGCTGCTGGTATAGGGAACATTTCTCCCCCTGCTGTTTTCAGGTTGAACTTTGGGATGGTAAGTTGGTGTAGTGTGGGGATCTGGGTGGTCTGGTGGAGACATGTCTGGTAAATTTGTCTGATAAGTAACGTAGGGCTGTCATATAGAGGCATTTGTATGTGATGAAAGTGCTTGTAATTTAATTCTCTCACGGATAGGAAGCCAGTGAGACTCCTTCCTGAAGGTGGAGCTATGGGCTTTGCGGGGGAGATTAAGGGCACATCTGAGAGCATTGTTTTGGAGTATCTGGTAGTAGAAGACTAGGGGAGTGCAGGAAGACTATGAGGAGTGGAGGGGGCCGGGTAGGCATGTTGGGGACAGTTTTTGGAGTTCGGTGTATTGGAATTGCAATATCGCGGTAATCAGCAAACGTCTGGGAGGGCTTTTGTATAGCCGTGTCTATACAAAGCACATGCATAGGCGTGTCAATACTATTTTGCATTTCATTTGTTGCATCACATGAACAATCTTTTTGAGGAGTTATTAGAAATGTATATAGGTTCAGAGAGGAGTTTTTTCATTAATTGTTTACAGATGTGGTGCTCCTATTTCCAGTAGTACCACTTGGATGTGCGAGAGGCCTTTGTAGGATCTTTTCATTCTAATGAAATGCAACTGTCCAAATTTTTCTCCCACTTCACCTGGGGTACAAATAATGTTTTTATTCGGTTGAAGACACTCCGGTATTTCGCAAGTGAAAAAAGAAATAATGAATCTCCACATATTAATGGTGCTGCTAGCAACAGCCCCGAAACATCTGCAGCATTAGCACACTCCATTTGAAGAGTTATTAGAAATGCTAGAGAGGTTAGGAGAGGTGGCTTAATCTATTGTGGCATTGTCTTTTTCGAGTTGTCATTTTCTTATTTTATATTTTCATCATGAGTTGTACATTTGAGTATGTCTGACATTGTTCAGGAAAACACTAAGACATGGCACTTCTAAGGTTCAGTCAGAAAGGTTGGGAACATCATTTAGGATAAGTCATTTGGTGCAAGTCACCTGTGATGATGTGTATTGGAAATTTCAGGAGATGCCCTGGCACATACTGTGCTGCATCCTTTTTTGGCTTATATGCAGTGTTATTTCTTTACTGCATCTGTGAGTGGTGGTTGTGCAGCATGAACCTCCAGCCATTAACCCCTTAACTGTCAGGTTATTATGCAAGTTAAAGGTGCTGTGAGCAACAGCTTAAGTTTCCAAACAGGGGCAGCACCGGAACACTATTTTTAAAGAGTCATTAGAAATTCTTGAGAGGTTCAGAGAGGAGAGTTCTCATGTCGTGTTTACAGATGTAGTGTTCCTATTTCCAGTAGTACCACTTGGATGAGCAAGGTGCCTTTGTAGGATCTTTTCATTCTGATGCAATGCATCTGTTGGAGCTTTTCATCCACTTCATCCCGTGGTACTAATAGTGTATTTATTCGGTTGAAGAAACTCCAGTATTTCGGAAGTGAAAAAAGAAAAAGAAAAGATGTGGAATGAAGATTTTGAACATCAATTATGACAAAGCATTTGGTGAGAGACTCCTGGGACGATGTGTATTGGAAGTTGCATGACATGGTCTGGACCATACTGTGCTGCAGCCTTTTTTGGCTTATATGTAGTGTTATATCTTTACTGCATCCGTGAACGGTGGTTGTGCAGAATTAAACTTCACACATTAAAGGTGCTGTGAGCAACAGCTAGAAATTACAAACAAATGAAGCACTGGAACACTCTTTTTGAAGAGTCATTAGAAATGCTAAAGGGGTCCTCCACTTAATTCAAGGGTACTAATAGTGCTTTATTCAATTGATGACACTCCAACATTTTGCAACTGAAAAAAGAAAAAGAAATATGGGATATGAAGCTTGGGAATATCAATTATGATAAATCATATGGTGCGAGCCTTCTGGAATGATGTGAAAGATGAGTATTGGAGATGCATATAATGGTCTGACCCACACTAGGCTGCAGCCTTTTTTGGCTTATATGTGGTCTTATATCTTCACTGTAGCTGTGAGCGGTGGTTGTGCATATGCAAACTCCACCTATTAACGGTGCTGCTAGAAACATCCAGAGTCTTCAAATACTGGTAGCAGTGGAACATGCTATTTGAAAAGTCAATAGAAATGCTAGAGAGGTTTAAAGAAGAGGCTTCATTTTTAGTGACATTGGGCCTCATTCAGAGTATGCCGGTCCGGAAACAACAGTGGCGGTAAACCCGCCGCCACCGTTGTTTCCAGACCGACAAACTATGAGTTCTGCAGGTGGGTGGTGTTACGCCTGCCAGGTCTGACCTGGTGGGAGTAACGCTACCCGCCTGCAGACGGACGCCGAATCACCGGCACCATTACAGCATGGTGCCGGTGTTTCCACTTCCCCATTCCTGTGGAGTCCTAAAGGACACCACAGGAATGGGGAATTACAGAATGCCGGCTCCAGAATTATGGGATCACCAGGGCTGTAATGCCCTGGTAATTCCGGCAAGTCCAGAGCCGGTAATTCATTCCAGGTCCGCCGGCAACCTGCCAGATTTTCCAGCATGGTTCACGCTGGACATGGAATGAGGCTATTGTCTTTATAGAGTTGTACATTTTGTTATTTTGTATTTTCAGCATTATTTGGACATTTGAATATGTCTAACATTGTTCAAAAAAACACTAAGACATGGTTCTTGTAATGTTCTGTCAGAAAGATTGTGAACATTAATTATGATAAATAATTGTTTGCAAATCTCCTGGAATGATGTGGTTGATGTGTATTGGAAATTGCATGAGATGGTCTGGACCATAGTGGGCTGCAGTCTTTTTTGGTTAATATGTGGTCTGATATCTTTTTTGTAGCTGTGAGCAGTGGTTTTGCACAATAAACCTTCATGGTCAACCATGCCATCCAACTCAATTGTCTCTGTGATAACCTGGGTATCACTGGTCAGGCCCTAGCATTGCTGACTTCTTTCCTCTCTGACCGACCCTCCCAGGTCAAACTTGGGTCCATCCTCTCTGATATCTTTTTCTCTACATGTGGTGTCCCCCAGGGTTCTAACCTCCCTCCCTGGCTGTGCAACCAATACCTGGCACTTCTTGCCCACCGCATTGCAGCTCTCTACCCCAACTTTCAGTGCTATGCGGATGACACTCAGCTCATTTTCAGGCTACTTTTGGCCACCTCTTCTCTGTCTCTCATCACTGACTGTCTGTCTGCTATCCAGTAGTGGTGTGCCAACAATGACCTCTGCCTTGAAGCCAGTAAGACTGAGAGTCTTATAATCGGCACACCCACTCCCTCCTTTCATGTCGCTCTCTGGCCGGCCTCTCTTGGCCCTCTTCCTGCTCCCACCTGCGAGGCTAAAAATCTCGGGGTCATCTTCGACTCCACACTCTTCATCTCTCCTCACATTTCTGATGTCTCTAAGAAGTCACACTACCAGCTACACCTCCTCAGAGGTATTTTTCCTTTCCTCTCCTTCCCCCAGAAGCTCACTGTCTCCAGAGCTCTTGTTCTCTATAGGCTGGACTATTGCAACAGCCTCTTCCTAAATCTGCCTGCCTCTAATCTCTGTCCTCTGCAACTCATCCAGAACAGGACTGCAAGACTTGTCCTTGGCCGCAAAGCCCAGGGATTTTATCCCTCCATGACTGAAATCTCTGCACTGGCTCCCAGTGGCTGCGAGGATTAAGTTCAAAACCCTCTGCGTTGTCCACAAAGCCTTCTGGGGCCTGGGGCATCAATACCTTCAACTCTCTCTTTCTAAATATCTTCCCTCTCGAGCTCTTCGATCATCCACCTCCAACTCCCTCAGGGTTAGTCGCTTCTCCAAGCAATGAGTTGGTGGTAGATCCCTTTCTTTGGCTGGTGCGTCCCTCTGGAACAACCTCCCTGCGTCCCTGAAACTTGAGGAGAACCATCTCCGGTTCCGGAAGCACCTCAATACCTTTCTCTTTGCCTCTGCTTCCTCTCCTCCTCTCCCCTGCTGACCTCCTGGCTGAACTGAAACTGCATCGGTTACCTGGTTACCCTCTGATCTCGGCCCAGGTCCCTCCCCAGCCAGTCTCACATACCTGCACTGCCTGCCTGGCAACCCCTGCACTTGGGGACTGTTTCTGTATCCCTACAGTTCCACTACCAGCACTTGACACCTGATTTCTGCACTCACCTTTGCATTTGCCACCTGCTGGCCGTTACTTTTACTTATTGTTACTATTCTATTCGCATGTACTGCACGCTTCCCTCCCCCTCACCCTCTGCACTCTACCTTTCCCCCTTCCCATGCACTTGCGCAATCTTAATGACACTTGGCCTAGTTGGATCATTGTCTGTCCTCCCTTCGTTCCCCCTCCCTTGCCTCTTCGCGCCTTGAAACACTTGTGTATAGGTGCATTATAAATGCCATATCATATCATATCACTCATTAAAGGTGCTGTTAGCAACAGCCAGAGTATTCAAACACTGGTAGTATTGAAGCACTCTATTTGAAGAATTATTCGAAATGGTAGAGACATTTAGAGAGAAGGCTTCTCATGAACTTTCTATAGATGTGCTGCTCTATGTCCATCAGTACCACTTGGATGAGCGAGAGGCCATCGCAGGATCTTTTCTTTCTTAAGCAATGTATCTGCTGGAAGCCTTCATCCACTTCATCCTGGACTACTAATAATGTCTTTATATGAACCTTGGGAATATCAATTATCATAAATCATTTGGTGTGAATCTTCTGGAATTATCTTCTAGATAATGTATATTGGAAATTGCATGAGATGGTCTGGACCATGCTGGGCTGCAGGATTTTTTGGCTTTTATGTGGTTTTAAATCTTTACCCACCTTTGCCCTAACACTGTTTATCTTTGTTTATGATTTGTTTAGTTGGCCTATCTTTATATTTCTCATGTTTTGAGGCATTGGGCTTCATTATAGGGTTGCCGGTCCAGTAACAACGGTACCGGTACCGTTGTTACCGGACCGGCAAAATACGAGTTCTGCTCGCTGCTACCGGCACTGTTGCTACCATACCACCATACTAGGAGTTCTGCCCACCGGTGCCCTTGCAGCCACCAGGTCTGACCTGTGAGCAGAACATGATGGTAGCACCGGTACCCTTATTAACAATACCAGTGCTACCACCCTCCACATTGAGCCCTATGCGCTCAAATGGGAATGGGGATCTACGGGGCCCGGCACCCACAAAAGGGCAATTAACAGGTCCCGGATGTGAGTTTGGAGGTAGCCTTGGGGTAAAACCAGCAAGGCTACCTCCAACCTCGTAATGAGGCCCAATGTCCACTATATATTCTAAGATATAAATGGGCCACTGGCCATGGCATTTGACCATGAGCAGTTTATACATCTTTTGGCCATGTGTACTGTATATTTTAAAATACTAACATGGCATAAGTGATGGACCTTGGACATGTGCACTGTGTATTATACAACACTAACCAGCCCCTATCTATGGCCTTTAGCCTTGGCCACTGTATATTATATACACTAACCAGGCACTAGACATGGACTTTAGCACCATACTGGCCAGTGGCCACAATCTTTGACTGTGCCCACGATATATTCTAACATACTAACCATGGCCTTTGACCTTGAGCAGTTTGTATATCTTTTGGCCATGTCCACTGTACATTTTAAAATAATAAAATGCAATAAGTTATGGCCTTCATCCGTGCCCACTGTGTATTACACAATGCTAAGCAGCCGCTAGCTATGGACTTCGACTGTGCCCACTGTATATTATATACACTAACCAGCCACTGGCCATGGTTTTCCACACAATAATAGCCTTTGCCACTGACTACAGTTTTCAACGTTGCCCACTGTATATTTTAAAACAGTGACAGGCTACTAGGCATGGCAGTTGACCATGCACCTTGTTTTTTTTTAACAATAACCGACCACTAGCTATGGCCTTTTGTGCTGGCCAGTGACCCCAGCATTTGTCATGGCCAAGTCCACGGCCTAACTTGTTATGAAGGTAATCAATGTTTTTATGAGCTAACTTATAAATGATGTTATGTCGAATGCCACTATTGATGGGAATCGTACAAAAATGTCGCCCTCATTTGTGCGCCCCTGCAGTTACTGCAACTTTGGGGGCGAACAAAATGAGGGCGACATTTACTGCGCCCGAGCAGAGTGGGGGTTGTGGGTAAGCGGGGGACACGAAAGAAAAAAAGAAAAAAGAAAATCACCCTGTGGAGTCAGCTCTAACTCACGTTAGTGGGAGGTGCTGATGCCGCAGGGATAGCAGGGTGCAGGTGGCACACACAGAAGTGTGCCGCCATGAGCGCTAAATTGGGGGCTGGGGGGTAGGAAGGGAAAATCAGGCCAGGGAAGCGGGCGCACTGATCTATATGATCACTGCGTGGCGCTGTAACTGGCATCGGCATTTCGGGCGTCGCAGTTATGGGAGGCGCAGTGATCACATAGATCCTTATTGATGTAATCAGTTATTTACAATGCAATTATTGTTGTCACCAGTGATGGCATCAGTGATGTAATTTGTAATGTCATCATTGTTCTTGTACAACATGTAATTAGAGATATCATCACTGATATGATCTGTGATGTCATCATTGTGGTCATAGTCTGCGCAACAGGGGGCATGAAGAAAGGAGGCTTTAGCTGAATATCCAGGGTATTTGTTGCATTAAGTTCTCCTTTTAATGTCCCTGTTTTTTTCCTTGAATTACAGGGCCTGCGGTAGCGACCCAGTAGTTATGGTTAAGTTGCTCAACCCATAGGAAGAGCACTTTTTGGGCGGCTCATAACGTTGCCCCCACAGAACTAAGCCTTGCGAAACCTTGCAAATAAAATATTTATCCCCGTCAGATTGATCCTGTGAAATTTGATGAGGTTTTTTCAAAGGGGAGCAAAGTTATAGGGGCAGTCCCAAAATGTGTGGTTTTTCCCATAGACGCAATTGGAAAAAAATGTGCTTACGTCTACAGCCCAAACTGCTGGACGGACTTTCACCAAATTTGCGACAGGAGTAGTGGCTTGGCTTGAATGCATACCTTTATGAATTTGGTGTAAATCCATCCAGCAGTTTGTTTTAAAACTACCAAAAAGTAGGTAAAAATAATCAGTGATATCTGGGTTCGGTCCGGGACTCACTTCCCTATTTGGTCTGAGGACGGGCATCCGATTAGTCTAAAGGGCAGCGTGAGGTCCGCGGACATCAGGCATGCCCGCTGATTGGTCAATACAAAACGTGCAGTGCATCAGATTTTTGGAAAAGCCTGCCATGTTGGATTCCTGGACACTGTCCGTTGTCCGTGAACACTGCAGTAAAAAACATATTAAAAAACACAAAATGACACCTGTCAAACTAATCAATTAATCTCTGGGGAGGTGAGGGGAGATTAGGATGGGATGGGATATGGCTTTAAAAAGCCAATAAATAGGCAATTTTGTTCCCCGATATCCGTGAACAGTCTGTGGCAGTCCTGCGATGTCCACAAGCATCTTAGATGTTCGTGGGCATGTATGCATATTTGTGCATTGTACGGTTGGTGAAAAGCAGTTTTTGAATTGCTTATAACTTTGCACCACTCAATGAAACTGCATGAGATTTGGAAATTTTATACTAGACATCAGTCTGAATGGTTTCACATAGTGTGGTGCTGTTTAGTCAAGATGGGAACAAAATTAGAGAAGTGGTTCAAAAATATTGTAAAGGCTTATAAATGCGGTGCCATTTGACGAAACTGCACAAACATTTGCTAAATGATTTTAGATCTAGATATAAATGTTTTTGCAAAGATTGGTGGCATTTTGTCAAGAGGGGGCTAAATTAGATGGGGGTATAAAATATTGTAAAGGATTATAAATGTGGTGCCATTTGTCGAATCTGCACAAAAGTTTACAAAATGATTTTAGATCTAGATATAAATATTTTTGTAAAGTTTGGTGGGATTGTGTCAAGAGGGGGCTAAATTAGAGGAGGTCGCAACATTTGTAGATGGCTTATAACTTTGTTGTCATTTGACGAATGTGAACAAACGGCTTTAGCCTTGGGTACATTCCCAACAGTAGCAAGGAAGTGCCACACCCAAGATTCTCTCTGGGTGCTAGAGGTAGGCACTTCCTCGACCTCATCTTCTTGGACCTCTCCAATGTCTTTGGAACTATTTAGCTTTTTGTGTTGTGTAGGTCTTCCAGCTATTTGTCATGGTGGTGGCTCTTGGGGAGGAGAGATGGCAATAGCTGATGCCATTTTTCAAGATAATAGCAGTTTTGCTAATATTATTCCAAGTACGTTAGATTGTTAATGGATAATGTGTAAGAGTAGGTGTGCATGACGTACATTTTGAGTTTCAAAGTTCCTAGATCAGCAGAAAGTGCAGTTCCGAACTGTCTGCGAAGCATGGACCCCATCACAAAGTGCAGATGTGGTCAAAAACATGTAATCTTACCGCGTGCGTTTGTGAGGTCACGTGAGGCTGTCCGGAAGGTTTGCGATGAAATCAGACGTTCGCGAACATAGATGGATGCAAAAACATGGAAAATTGTATAGAAGTGTTAGAAATTGCGGTAGGAGGGGGGAAACGGCAGAGTTTTAAGGGGAAACTTTGTAAATTAGACAAAAATGCTGCTATGTTGGGGTAAGTATGATTTTAGTAAATTGTAGGAAATTAGCATGCACTGGTAAAAACCCATGAAATTCACTGAAAAAACTTTGTTAAAGGGAAGTTATGGTTAAGTTGCACTAATAAAAAACTATGAAATTCACTGAAAAAACGTTGCTAAAGGGACGTTATGGTTAAGTTGCACTAATAAAGACCTATTAAATTCAATGAAAAAACGTTATTAACGGGACATTAGTGTTGCAAGTAAAACCAAAAAACCTCATAAATTCATCAGTTATGGTAAGCTAAGCAACCATAACTTGCACCACCACCATGCACTACTAAGACTAACACCGAGGACATCAAAGATGACATCACAAATGTCATTGATGACACCACTGATATTATCACATATCTTTAGAATTGTGCACTGTAAAATTCATGAAATATCATGATCAATGTACAAGAATTGGTACTGCTATACCCACAGCTAACGCGATGGTTATAGCCATAGCTGCAACTGCCAAAAATAAACAACGTCTAATTGGCTCAGTGGTATACATGTCTATAACCCCTCTGATAGGGCACAATGTTTTATTGGCTGCTGTCGTAAACTCAGCTATTAAAAAAGGCACCAATGGTATTTTCCTTTTCCAATATAATTAACAAGTTCTCTCAGTGGCTCTTAAAACAGTCTTTGGGTTCTTTACCAAAATATAACTGACAAATATATTTTCAATCACAGAAATACTCATCTCCTCTATTACAATTACAATAATCTTGCAAGATTTCTCTGTGCCCTTTCTTTAGATGAGTAGCTAATTTTGTTTTCCCAAAGAGAAAAAAACCTGTGCTGCCTGTCAAAATATTTCTCCACAATTGCAGCATAAACCTCTCATTTCAAACACTCTGCCTAAAATAATATTATAGAACCAAAAAAATGTTGCAAGCAAATGCTTTGACAACATAACATCTATGCCCTCAACATCACTATGAACCCCATTCTCAAAATTCTCAAAACTCCCACAGTCTACTGAACAATGAAATTCAACTCCTTCGGAAATTGCCTCCATGTTTGAAATATCCAATGAAAGAATACATTTTCCCTAAACATATCACAATCTACTAAAACTACACCTCAAGCAATAAAAATGTACCATGTAGAAAAACTCTTAATATAATGATAGAATATGATCTACATTTTTAATGGCATATAAAAACATAATTTAAAAAAGTATATTCTCTGATAGGTTCAACAGTTGAACAGCATCTGAGGTACTTGACATCCTTTTGGCAGCCGCCTACCACACAAACAAAGAACAAGCAATCAGAAGCTAAATACAAGAAATTCCACCTTGTCTCCTAATGTACTCTTCCTCCATTGCTTATTCTAATAGCTGAAGTGACAAGCAATATATCTTTCTACCACACTAAAATGGAAAACTACATAGAATGGCTGGAGGAATATTATCCTACAGAGGAAGAAATTAAAAAATGCTCAAGAAAAGGCACCAGACGAAAAAACACCACATTCAGGATTTTGTGAGTCCTTTCTTTATATTTATGTAAAATGAGACTAAAAATAATATTTTAAGGAACAAATACCAGTCACCAATTGAATGTTTATACAACCTCTGCTGAGGCCCACAATTGGTCCCCCGTTTCAGCCAGCCCCTCCCCTCCTGCCTTTAATGGAGGGGGGGCTCACCACCAGGCGAAGCCGCAGAGGAGCGAAGGCCTGGAGAAAAGGCCAAGCTCACTCTCTGCAGCTCTGCTGCGAGTGAATCTACAGCTGATCCAACGTCCGGCAGCTGCAACAAGTAATGCCGTGCAGAGCGTCGCCGTAGCACAGGAGTGCATGGAAATCCCTTCTGACCCACAGCAACGCTCCACATCACCATCAGCTGCTGTGTATGCCCCCGTAGCACTGGAGTGCTCTAAAATGTCCCTCACGGCCATTGCCTGCCACGAGAGGAGAGGCCAAGATGGCCACCGCCGTGGTTGCCGTAGCAACCAGGAACACACAAGCCTCTGCTGAGGCCCACAATTGGTCCCCCGTTCCAGCCAGCCCCTCCCCTCCTGCCTTTAATGGAGGCGGGGGCTCACCGCCAGGCAAAGCCGCAGAGGAGCGAAGGCCAGGAGAAAAGGCCAAGCTCACTCTCTGCAGCTCTGCTGTGAGTGAATCTACAGCTGATCCAACGTCCGGCAGCTGCAACAAGTAATGCCGTGCAGAGCATCGCCGTAGTACAGGAGTGCTTGGAAATCCCTTCTGACCCACAGCAACGCTCCGCATCACCATCAGCTGCTGTGTATGCCCCCGTAGTAACGGAGTGCTCTAAAATGTCCCTCACGGCCATTGCCTGCCACGAGAGGAGAGGCCAAGATGGCCAGCGCCATGGTTGCCGTAGCAACCAGGAACACACAAGCCTCTGCTGAGGCCCACAATTGGTCCCCCGTTTCAGCCAGCCCCTCCCCTCCTGCCTTTAATGGAGGGGGGGCTCACTGCCAGGCGAAGCTGCAGAGGAGCGAAGGCCAGGAGAAAAGGCCAGGCTCACTCTCTGCAGCTCCGCTGCGAGTGAATCTACAGCTGATCCAATGTCCGGCAGCTGCAACAAGTAATGCCGTGCAGAGCGTCGCTGCAGCACAGGAGTGCTTGGAAATCCCTTCTGACACACAGCAACGCTCCACATCACCATCAGCTGCTGTGTATGCCCCCGTAGCACCGGAGTGCTCTAAAATGTCCCTTACGGTCATTGCCTGCCACGAGAGGAGAGGCCAAGATGGCCACCGCCGTGGTTGCCGTAGCAACCAGGAACAGACAAGTCTCTGCTGAGGCCCACAATTGGTCCCCCGTTCCAGCCAACCCCTCCCCTCCTGCCTTTAATGGAGGGGGGGGTCTCACCGCCAGGCGAAGCCGCAGAGGAGCGAAGGCCAGGAGAAATGGCCAACCTCACTCTTTGAAGCTCTGATGCGAGTGAATCTACAGCTGATCTAACGTCCGGCAGCTGCAACAAGTAATGCCGTGCAGAATGTCGCTGTAGCACAGGAGTGCTTGGAAATCCCTTCTGACCCACAGGAACTCTCCACATCACCATCAGCTGCTGTGTATGCCCCCGTAGCACCGGAGTGCTCTAAAATGTCCCTCAAGACCATTGCCTGCCACGAGAGGATAGGCCAAGATGGCCGCCGCCGTGTTTGCTGTAGCAACCAGGAACACACAAGCCTCTGCTGAGGGCCACAATTGGTCCCCCGTTCCAGCCAGCCCCTCCACTCCTGCCTTTAATGGACGGGGGCTCACCGCCTGGTGAAGCTGCAGAGGAGCGAAGACCAGGAGAAAAGGCCAAGCTCACTCTCTGCAGCTCTCCGCTGCTCGACGGCGTGGCGCCTCTAGGCTCTGTCAAGTTCACACAAGGTAAGGCCTCCAGCCTCTTTGCCTACCAGTCACACCTCCTGCGTGCATCCACCCAGGTCACAACCAGGCGCACCACACAATGTCCCTACAGGAATGCATGACTACGGTCACACACCCTGCCTACCATTCCCCTCACATACACGCCCAACATAGGATACTGCAATGCAAGGGTTGGCATGAGAAGCCAGCCTCCAACCATCACGCCCTGCTTTACTAAGGCCAACCCCAGCCCCTGTACTGCCTGCACTCGGTGGCAACGCTATGACAGACTTTCAATGTACATACAACCAAACAAGACCTCATGGCTGCCACGAACAAGAGTACCTTTATTAACATTAACTCTTCACCTCGACTAATGCCCAACTCCACTGGCGCTCCCATGCCCATTGCTCATGCTGATGCCGCCCCCATGGCCACTCGCTGTACTATGTTGCCTAATGCTATGCCTATGCCTACTGCTCATGTTGATGTCCCTCCCATGGCCACTCGCTGTACTATGTTGCCTAATGCTATGCCTATGCCTACTGCTCATCTTGATGCCGCCCCCATGGCCACTCGCTGTACTATGTTGCCTAATGCTATGCCTATGCCTACTGCTCATGTTGATGCTGCCCCCATGGCCACTCGCTGTACTATGTTGCCTAATGCTATGCCTATTCCTACTGCTCATGTTGATGCCGCCCCCACGGCCACTCGCTGTACTATGTTGCCTAATGCTATGCCTATGCCTACTGCTCATGTTGATGCCGCCCCCATGGCCACTCGCTGTACTATGTTGCCTAATGCTATGCATATGCCCACTGCTCATGCTGAAGCCACCCCCATGACCACCCTTGACTCCACACCACTCACTATTTCCGAGCCACCCTCCAGTCCGGCTAGCCCGCCCACCTCCACGCCTCCCTCTTCCTACACACTCAGGTGCGCACTGATTAATGCCCGATCCATTCCCGCACACGCCCTTGATGTCAACGACCTGCTCATCAAGGACAACCTCGACCTCCTCATCCTTACTGAAACTTGGCTCAATGAAAGGTCAGGCCCAGCTCTATCCCTTGCCGTCTCACCTGGGTATTCCATCTTCAGGAAAGACTGCACCTCGCAGAAAGGTGGAGGCGTTGCCCTCATCGCCAGGGAAGCCATTGCCATTAGAGAAGTTGAAGGCCTGTTTGACAGCAACAGCGACTACCTCCCTCTAAAAATTGATGTCTCCCCCAACTGCACCATAACCATGCACATTGTATATAGATCCCTAGGCTCATCCTCTGACTTCCATGACACCCTTATACACGCACTGTCCAACAACATCAAAAAAACATCACAGGTCTTACTTCTGGGTGACCTCAACCTAGGGCTGAACGACCCGAAGGACCCCCCCTGCAAAATCCCTCAAGAAAGCCCTGTCCAACCTCGGCTTCACACACTCCATCTCCGAGCCCACTCATATAAAAGGGCACACCCTCGACTGGATCAGTCATCACAACTGCTCCCTTCTCGTCACGGCCAACACCCCCATCCCTTGGTCAGACCACCACTACATCCAATTCACCCTCGGAACCAAGAAAGTGGACTTTCCCCCCCCCACCGTGCCCAGCAACCTACGCTAGGAGCTCTCGCCTTCTCACAGTTGAGAACCTAGCACCCTACCTCCTCAACCCTGCCCTCCAGGCCCCCTCTTCTAACAACCCTGAAACCTTAGCTGACACCTTTAAGGATATCATCACGTCAGTCGTTGACGCCATTGCTCCACCGACCCTAAAAAACGCAAAAAAAGCCAAACATGCCAACTCATTGTTCTCCAAAGAACTTCTTGAACAACGTGCGCAAAAAAGGACTGCCCTCTCCGCTTGGAAAGCTAGGCCCTCTGAAGCCACCAAACAGAAGTTCAAAACCATCTCCAAATCCTACAAGACTAACATTACCTTAGCCAAGGCCGCCTCCTTTAACACCAGGATCGCTGAAGCCAAGTAAGGGTCCAAGGAAATATTCACCATCTTTAGGGAACTGGAAAAACCATCTGCCCCCCCCCGCCATCAATCATCAAAGATGACAAGTGGTGCAATAGCATTCAGTCTGCCATGTTAGACAAGCTCAACACCCTCCAAACCAAAATCCGCTGCCACCAAAAAGCCCTTTCCAACATCATAGCCAACTTGCGCGTTGAGTCACCCATCAAGACCACTGCTTCCCCTTTATTTGAATTCAAAGATATCACTGATCGAGAGGTCATCACCCTGCTCAACTCCATCAAACCCTCCAATTGCAAGGGTGACGCCTGCCCAGCTAACCTCATCAAAGACTCAGCACCAACCCTAGCCCCCTTCCTTACAGCTTTTATCAACTCCTCCTTCCAGTCAGGCCATGTCCCGTCTGGACTCAAGGAAGCCTGGGTGCGCCCAATCCTCAAAAAACCCTTGCTTGACCCTACATTCCCTGGTAATTACAGACCTATTACCACTGTACCCTTCCTGCTCAAAACTTTGGACAACGCATCTTACCTGCAAGTCCAAAAGATCTTAGAGGATAACCAGCTCTTAGGCCTGTGGCAATCTGGGTTCCGCCAACAGCACGGCACGGAAACGGCCATCCTAGACCTTAAGAATCAAATGGGCGATCTTAGAGATGCAGGCAAACCTGCTCTCCTACTGCTCCTTGATCTATCCGCAGCCTTTGATCTCGTGGACCACAACACCTTGTGCCACCATCTAGTCACCCAAGCCAACTTCTCCCCGTAAGCTTGTCAATGGATCACCTCCTTCCTCCAAGAAAGGGCCATGAAAGTCTTTTCAGAGTCTGCATCCGCCACCCCGAGCCTCCTCACCTGTATAGCACCCACTCTTTACAACCTTTTCACAAGGCCCCTGTTCAGCATCTTGGATTCCCTTGGCATATCCTACACCGATTACGCGGATGACACACAGGTACTAATCCCACTCACGGGCGACTACCTATCAGACACTAACCCCCTCACCACTATCTACTCCACCATCCAATCCTGGATGGCAGAGAACTGGCTTTGCATCAATAGTGAAAAGACTGAACTCCTCCTCATAGGTTCACCTTTCACATTGGGCAACCTTGGAGACCAGTACTCCTCCTTCACCATCGATAACATTCCTATCAAGGTCTCAAACCATGTTAAGACACTCAGAGTCTACCTTGACTCCGACCTTTCCATGGACAGACAGGTCAATGCTATCGCCACCTCCTCAGCCAACTACTCTAAAATCCTCAATGCTGCCAGGCCCTTCCTGGCCCGCCATAATTGCCTCACCATTGCCAGGGCAATTATTGGGTCAAGGCTAGACTATTGCAATGCCCTCCTCGCTGGGACCTCCAACAAAAATGTGGCCAAATTGCAGCAAGCTCAAAACAATGCGCTCAGGGCAGCCACAGGTACCGCTAGAAGAGACCACATCTCAGAAATCAGAAGGCAAGCCCACTGGCTCCCTCTCAAAGAGAGAATTGTCTTTAAAACTCTTGCCCTCACCCACAAATGCCTCCACAAACTCGCCCCGCCCTACCTGACCGACAGAATCATCAGGCACATGGCCACCAGACCCCTAAAATCACACTATGCCAACACGATTGTCACACCTATTTCACGAAAGGTGCGCACTGGAGGCTCCAGCTTCCCCACCCAAGCAGCCATGCACTGGAACGCACTGCCACCTCACCTAAGACTGATTGAATCACACCTAGCCTTCCGTAAGGCTATCAAAACTAGACTCTTTGTCTAAAACAGAATATCTATCACGAATTGGTTTTAGCAATTTCCTGCATATTTGTTCACTACTGTGTAACCATGAGCCCATTGGGCACCCGCCTGTAACTTAAGTCTGCTTATCATAAGTAACAGCGTCTCGATGCCTCATGGGCTGCAAGTGCGCTTGATAAATGCAAATAAATAAAATAAACCAACACAAATATTTTAAAGTGTATTATATATTCAGTTGTTTAAAAATATCTCAAATGTTGTCAAACAGATGAAGAAGTCATTGAAGTATGACAAACACGTAAACAAAAACCACCACAAGAACTAATCACAAAACTAATCATTGATTCATTCACAGAATTAAAACAACTATTGATTAATGTTAAAAAAGAAGTGCAATCAATGAAAAAGGACATTGAAAATGTAAGACAAATCATGAACAGTAAGAATCCAGATAATTTGGCTTGGCTAAAGTAAAATATGTGTCATGTGTTCAAACTAAAAGAAAAAGAAAACCCACAACCACACCTCCACAAATAAACCTGTTTTCAACAAACTTTGTTTGCATATGTATTTACCGTTTTCAAGTATTGTTACAATTACTGTTTACAAATACTCCCAAACACTCAATGCATCTATGATGCTACACCACCCAAAATGTCGGATAGTCGTGGCTACCACACATTCCACAAACCCAAGATGTTCCATTTGCCAGAATATAGCTGTGGCTTCACAGGGTGCCATGTTTACCCACAGGTGGCAGCGCCACGCACAGAGTGGGTCCTGGATAGCCATGGGTAGACACCCCAGTCATTGTTGTTGCTGGGCACAATCCTCAATACACCAATCACTCCCCTTTTTGTATAGCTACAGCTATCAGAATTCTTTTTTTTTATCTGAGCATGGAATATAAATGACAAAAGAGACAGTTTTCATACAATGGTACTTTAAAGATGTCACTACAATACATGACTGCTCATGGAGTTATTTAAAGTGGATGATGATAAAGTATACCTACTAGTTAGGATATACAAAATTGGGGTTAGGTAGGTGAATAAAGTTCAAAAAGTGGTGAAAGATAGTTTGGACACAAACAATGAGAGTATGGTAGGTAGATAGTTCTACAATCTGTTGGGTATTTTGTGGAGATTTGGGGCCTGACGGTATTTTCTTACCGCCGAAAAATAATTTAGCAACAATCACTCCTTGTATTCAGATTAGACCATGTACAACAATAATAAAGTGGACATGCATTATTTCAGCACACAGACATGCATGGTTGGTATGCGTGGTTGGTATGCGTGATTGGTGGTATTTTGGTGAGCATAATTCCTTTGTTTTATTTGTGGCCCCAATATCCAGAACCCCTTATTGTTGTTTAGATTTTTTGTGTAATCACTAGAGAGACCTCAGGCTTGCATTTCAGGAACACCACATTTTCATTTTTAGTGTGCCACCATGGGCAATTTCTCTCTGTCTTATCTACGGCAGCGAGCTATCATGTGGTATTTTTCACTATCTTATATACGGTAGTGAACTATGACCCGGGCCTCCCTTTCTGCCGACTCATAGACCTCCGGCAGACTACAACACACACAGTTAGTTATAATTGCTCATACTACCTTGAAAATGACAATTGCACTGTCTAAACATCTCCCCACATCATCAGCACTGTACTGGTAAATATAAAACACACCACCCGTCTGCTTTCAGACATTTTTGTGTATTGTAAAAGTTGCATTTAAACACGATCTCACTCTTTACAGAAATAAATGAAATAGCACAGTAACAGCATTATCTGTGATACACTGAAAAGAGAGTGGCGGAGACAAGAACTCAATTTGCAACAGTAAAGCACAGGAATCTCCTTTCCTACAATGACTGAATATTCTCGTACACACTCAGCCCCCACACCTCAGCAAGATAATTACCAGGCTTATTCAGCATGTAACTTCTTTGGCTGTTCGCCTTCTGGAGGGGTTCACCCAGCAAGGACAAGCATCTGCTGTCACTCAAACTGGGACTTGTTGACTGGAAAAGCCAGTCTCTGCAACCAAGTTGAATCTGCTTTAGGAATCAGGCATCCCCAGCTGTCAACCCCGCCCTTCTTTGAGCTGTGTCAAGATGTCTCTGCCTTTCTTCCCCCAGATTCTGCAGCAAAGCACTAGTCACAGCCTCTAACATGATGCTTGATGTGACGTGCTCCAATCAGAATCAATCATGTTCTATCCTCCAACTTTTAACAATGGTTCTTCTTGTACAGTTGCAACTGTAACAAGCTGATTTCCTGCTTATTCGAAGTATTTGCTTCCTGCAGTTACTGTGGACAGAGCACAAAAAGGCAAAGAAAAAAATAAAAATAAAACTTGAATGTGTGTTTAAAACTGATTTTCAGAGTCTGCCTCTTTTTGCAGTGAAGACACATACTTTTATTAATGAGTTATAATTATTAGTCTTGTTAGTGAGATTAGTTTGTTAATTACCAAATGTGTCTCTTGCAACATAGGCATTTCAGGTGAGAAATGGTGTGCATTTTGAAGGTACAGATGTGTGCTTTTAACTGTGAAAAATGTATTTGCATTTTATATGTAAAAATCGTTTTTGACTGAATAACCTGCCCTTACTTATATGTCCATGTTACACTGGCAACACATAGCTTGAAACAACTGCGTCATAGCAATGCACCAAACCCATGCAGTGGCGCCGCATAAAAATGCTCAATAACACATGTCTTGCTGTACCACATTATATCAATGCACCAAACCCATGCAGTGGCGCTGCACTTCAAAAGAAAAAACATGCTATACATTGATCCTGTGCAGTGGTGCTGTACTCTGTCCTCCCAAAACACGCTAAACACTCCTACATATACCCTCCTTTTTTTTTGAATTTGGCTAATCCGAGCCACAATTGGAAAAAATCCAACTTGTTCCTTTCCTTCTTTCAAAAATGTAACAATCCAATACAATTAACATCCTTGTCGTGAAGATGAAAATTGAAAGTCACTGTTCAATCAATATAATATTAAAATTCAACTGAATTTATCAATTCTTATAAAATGTTCTATATTTGCCTTCCCAATGGAAGTGTTCAGTCCAGTATTTCAATTGTATACTTAAAGTCAATTGAAAATAATAAAATAAAACAACTAACTAAAACAAATAATTAACATAACAGATTAAAACAATTAATTAAAATAATAAATACGTGGAACTCCATATGTCAGGACTCTTGTCTGCCTCTTTTGGTTCATTCGGGTACTCTTTCATCTTGGTACTCTTGGATCCTTCTCTATAGAAGTCATCTTTTCTTTGGCATTCCGGCTATTTTGTCTTCACCTCCACCCGGAGGCAGGCATCTTTTGGTCTTCATCCAGGGGACTCCATATTCCATCGTCTCCCGTGACCTCCGGTATAAATAGTTAATGTTCTAAACCAAAATAGAAAAGAAACAGATTAAGTATATAGCACAATACTAACCACCCTTTTGCCAAAAATAAAACATTTTTTTTCTGAAATTAAACACAGGTTAAAAAGAAAATAAGCATACATGAAACAACATTTTAAATTCAATGCATTTTCATTCTGCACACCGACCAGGAGCTTCCATTATATATATATTTTTGTTTACTTTTTATATTATTTATTTATTTACATATATTAGAGTGTTTATGTGCCATTATAATAATCAACTTTTTAACTTCTCTGTCACTGCCTCCTGACTGTACCCAATTATTTTATCTTTTTGTGTTCAAGGGACTTTCTGTTGTATTGTGTGCATCAGTGGGCAGTAGCTCCAGGGCTTTCTGTTTCTACATGCTCAATCCACCTGATCTCGTGTCTGGGATGGCATGGCTTGATCTGATTTACATGGACAAACTACTCTATCTCCGTTTCACCTTAATTTTTCAAAATTTTATAAACCACAGGAGAGACCTTATCTATAATTCGAAATGGCCCCTGCCAGGCTGCTAGAAATTTAGAATTTTTCTGTTTACTTTTTCCAAAATGAAACTTGTACACCTGATCCCCAACACTGTATTCTCTCACTGATGTTCTTTTATCATAGTATGTTTTAGCACTGTCAGCAGCCCTTTCCAGATTTCTCTGCACAAAAGCAAATGCATGTTGCAAATGCTTCCTCAGTTCATCAATGTACTCATGAACTGTGGATGCACTCACAAGTGTCTGCTCATGTGTTCTGTATAGTAGGTGTTGTGGTAAAACCATTTTCCTACCCGTCAAGATCTCATGGGGACTAACACCTGTTTCTTTGGCAGGAGTTGATCTGATTGCCATCAAAACCAACGGTAAACGTAAATCCCAGCTGGAACCTGCTTCTGCCACAAATTTCTTTAAAATATCCACAACAGACCTATTGCTCCGTTCAACTCCACCTGAAGAGGCTACCCGATATGCGATATGTAGTTTCCTTTTCACACCCAGTATTTGCCATACCTTACTCATTAGGGTACTTGTGAAATGACTTCCTCTGTCTGACTCAATTCTTTGTGGCAACCCAAACCTTGAGAACACATGGTTCACCAGCAATGTGGCTGCTGTTTGCGCACTACAATCTGGTGCAGGAATACATTCAATCCACTTCGACATCAAACATATCACACTTAAAATGTAACGGTGTCCTCTGCTCGACCATTTTAAAGGGCCTACATAGTCTATTTGCAAATCTGACCATGGGAGAGTTAGGCCTCTTTTCATCAATGGTTCTCTATGCATTGGTGAAGCAGGTTTAAATTGGGCGCATACTAGACATCCTCTAGTATATAATTCCACATCTTGGGACATATGTGGCCAGTAAGCATAATCTTTCAGTATTTCCAATGTTTTTTGTGAACCTCTGTGGCCTGCAGTTATTGCATCATGTGCATGTTGTAGCATTAGACCTCTGAATGAAAGGGGTACCACCCACTGTCTCTGTCCTGTTATGGACTCTCTAATCATGAGTCCATCTTGTAATCTAATTCATTTTGAATTCTTTAATAGTACCCTCAACTCTTCTTTTCCCATACAATCATTTTCTGTTAAAGGGCTTTGTTCAGGATCTATCAAATGATTATAATAGATTCCCAAAATTCGATCATTCTTTTGTGCCTCAATCAAATCTTGGTCTGGCGTGTCATGGCCCCATTGCACCACTGGTTGATCTACCTCCTTTGGTGCTTTAGAACGTGTTACTGCATCAATCTGTATTTCACCCAGTAAATCATCAATAGGTAGCAATTCTTCCATCACAGCCCCAATTTTAGCCAGGTGGTCTCCCTTATCATTTCCCTCCTTATCCTCTCCTGGTGTTTTTAAATGCCCACAAATTTTTCTCCAGTATATTGTTAGATCATTCTCTGACACCAATTTGTCTATGGCTTGTATCATTTTTCCATGTTTAAGTGGCTTTTTGTTGTATGTAATCATTCCTCTTGCTTTCCAGCCAGGTAAATATTCCACAAAACTATTCCGTGCATAGTCAGAATCAGTCACCAGGACAATTTCACTGAACTTTCTATCAACTGCAGTGGTAATTGCTTTATAAATGGCTGCCAATTCCACCACTTGACTGCTCCTAGCTCCAATCCTCATCCCTATACTGGGGACTCCTTCACATTTCAACCAGACATTTCCTATTCCTGAAACTAATTGTTTATTACTGTAATTTTCAATGTGAAAAGCACAACCATCCACATATACAGTTGGCAAATCCTTGCATGTTTTTTCATCAAAAGCTTTGTGTGGTGATTGTTCAAATTCCTGCCAATTAAGTTCCACTTCCATTTCATTTGATATTTGTTCAGCTGCGCAGTCATGTAAGTCAGCTAACCCTTGAGCAATTGGGCTCTTTTTATTTTGTCCATATCTCACTTCTACAGGAAAACCTTGTAATGCCAGCATCCATGAAGTGATTCTGGACTGCGCTAGATTACCTGACCTAATTCTTTTACTCTCTAAAAACTGCAAAGGTTGATGATTTGTTTCAATAATCACCTTTTCTCCCTGAACAATGGGGCGGAAATGTTGTAGCGCCCAAACAGTGGTTAATAGGGCCTTTTCACATTCATAAAATTTAATTTCAACTTGGGAAAAGGCCTTACTTGCATAGGCAATTTTTTTGTGATTCAAATCATGTTTTTGTGATAACACTGCTGACATACAATGTTCAGAAAAACCTATTTCTATAAAGAAATCCCTACCTTTTATGGGATATGCTAAACATGGTGCCTTTACCAGACATTCCTTCAGTTTAGCCACTGCCTCAGACTGCGATTTTTCCCATTTCCAGGGAGTATTCAGTTTAAGCAGTTTAGTCAATGGTTGAGTGATTTCAGCATAATTTTCAATGAATTTTCTGTTATAGCCTGTCATCCCTAATAAACTTTTTACCTCTTTCACATTTTTAGGGTCCTTTAGTTTTTGTATGGCCTCTATTTTTTTTATTTTGTGGATTTAGCCCATGTTCAGTCACTTCATGGCCTAGAAAGTTCACTTTTTTCTTGCACCATTCTGCTTTTTGAAAAGATACTTCGGCACCTGCTTTCTGCAATTGGCCAAGCACATGTCTAATTTCATCAAAATGGCTTTTCAGGCCTTCATTTTTTATCAAGACATCATCCACGTAAACTATGGTTCCTCTTTCCGCTGCATCAGGCATGGCCTTTCTCAAAAATATGCCAAATTCACTCCCACTATTGATGTACCCGAACGGCGTTCTAAGCCAGGCGTATTGAGTCCTGTCAAATGTAAAGGAAAATAAATTCTGTATCTCCTCTGCCAATGGCACGCACCAATATCCAGAGGTGAGATCTAATGTGGTAAACACTTTTGAACCATGTACCTGAGCTAAGCCCTGATCAATGAATGGCAATGGCCATCTGGACACTGGTACTCTTTTATTTAACTCTCTCAAGTCTGCACATAGCCGCCATTGACCATTTGGCTTTAACACACCTAAAATAGGTGTATTGGATGTGCTATGAATGGGCCTGATGATTCCCTGCGATTCCAAATTTTTAATAATCTCTGCCAATGATTCTAAACATGCCAGAAGTAGTCTATACTGGCGTACAAACACTGGACTTCTGCTACACCCTTCTGGTAGTGTGGCCACATGTAAATCAGTTAAACCACAATCATAAGCATCTTTTGCAAATACATCCTTAAACTCCATAAATATCTCCCTCAGATTGTTTCTAACCTCATTGCTGTCACATGTATCTGCTAAGGAGATCTGCTCTTCTACCATTTTGGAAAATTCTGGAAAATCTTCTGGTAATGGAATCTCGGCGCTTTCCTCTAACTGTGTGGCTGTGTCTTTTTGTAAAGCTGCCACTTTTAAATATTTTGGCATATCAGCTTCCACTTCAATGGGCTGATTTTCTGTTTCATTTTCATTTAAATTAAATATTATGCAATCCTCTTGATGGCAGCACACTGTCTGCAATCCTCTTGATGGCAGCACACTGTCTCATTTGAATCATAAGGATACACAGAATGAATTTTAAATATTCCTTTGGGCTGAGAGTCCAGGTGTTCTGGCAACTCACCCTTGGTATCTACATACTTTTCAGAGATATTTCCGATCACCATGTTATTTAAATCTGCCGTATAATGTGATTTTTGTATGGCCATTCCTAATGGGGAGTTTTCCTCTAAATGAATATCCTGACAACCTTTATTATTTACCATAATTTTTACAGATCCTTCACCAATATCTACCAATGGAGTGTATTCATAATCCAGGCCTTGCTGTTTTACGGATTCATTCAGGCATACAAATGCATCAGAATCTTTCATCTGCTGTCCATTTTTGCATTTCAGTGTTATTGCAAACTGTTTTGTAAATGCAGGAATAATAGTATCTTTCCTCATTTGTAATTCGATTGCATAAGGAACCAGTTGTGCACAATGATAAGCCCTTCTTTTGTCTTCAAATTCAGGTGCCGGGCCACCTAGGCGTGACCATATTTTTTGATTAAGGAAATCTAACACCATACACATTCTGTGTATGATGTCATTGCCCATGTAAAATTCATTTTGTGCTCCACTCACTATCCATACATTATGGTAAATTGTTTTCTGCCCAATGCAAATTTTAAGCATGCATCTGCCTGCAATTCGGTTTTCAAAGTCTGGACTGTCCAACCCAGAAACATATTGGTTTTTAACCCTAAATTTCGGGATTTCCTCCCTCTCCATTATTTTTTGCAACAATTTCTCATTAATGAAGCTCCTCTCCTGTTCAAGCGCTAAAGTGGCTTTTATTGTTTTAAAACAGTCATTTATACCAACATGAACCCATGGTTGCTCATCTTCCATGTGTATTTCAGCAAGAGTGGTAATGTGTTTTTCTGAATCTGTTTTAGAAGCAATATTCTGTTTGATTGTTTTCTCTTTTAAATAAAAACGTAATGTGTGCTCATCTATGGCAGTCTGCCAATTTTTCCTTGGGTCCAAGTAGATTTGCACAGGTAGTCCTTCATTGTCGCTCTACATTTTGTCTTGACACATTAATATAACAGTGACACTAGGTATGCAACTATTCTGGAGATATACCTCCACAGCATCATTTGTTTTGGCAACGGTGTGACATTCATTTATGTTGCTGTTTTGTGATTTTAGTTTCTTAGGCCTCAATGGTTTTTTGGTTAAGGACCACAGCACTCCATTCACCCCATCTATGAGAGGAGACAATCTTTTCAGGCAATCTGTCCCCATCAAAAATGGAATTTCACAAATAGATGTGATCAATACCTCTTGTTTCATTCTGTGCTTTCCTATTTTTATGTCAACCTCAGTTACACCTATGATGGGCACCTCCTCCCCATTAAAGTTATGCTCTTGACCTTGATTTTCCTTCACCGTGATCTGACTCTGTGGGGGTCTCCCTTCATTGATACTCTTTACCAGCTCCTTGAACATAATTGTGGCCTGTGCGCCAGTGTCAATCATAGCAAATGTGTGGCATTTTTCTTCTACAGTGATGGGTGCATAATATCTGTCCTCAACTTCCTCTAATACACATACGAAGTGTGAATTCTTACTGATTTCAGGGCTCACCTTTCTCAGGCCTTTTTCACTTTTGGCTAAGCACATTGGTAAATGGAAAGACATTTTTCCCTCCTTTTTACCCATTTCTGCGCGAGAGACATCATTCATTTCTCCACGATCAGAGGATTTTTTGGAGTGTGGCCACTGTTCGCCCATCCATCTGGGTAACATCAGAGACCACATTACAACCGTCCAACTGAACATGTGTAACAACATCATTCAGCAATTTGTCATTGTTTAATTCTGTGCATTTGTGATCATTTAGTGTGATACCAGCCCTTTCAGCCTCTTCAAAAATATGTGGCTCAAAGAATTCTTCAGGTGATTGACCCGTACCCTACTTTTGAGTATTTCCTTTTTCTACCTGTGTTTGGTCATTGTTTTGCTTGCCCAGGGAAGGAGCTATAGCATCCCCACTTGTTCCCTGTTCACTGGTATTCCTCATGCATGAGTCATTTTTCTTAAATCTGTCTCTTTGTTCTTTTGGAATTCCAGGTGTTACTTTTTTATTTGCACAAATCTTCAATGTTTGATTTAGTTCTAGGTTAAACCGTACCTCTTTCTTAGAAGTATTTGCATTTTCTGTTACATGTTCATTTATTGGTGCTTTCACTTTTAGATCATTAGGCATCTCAGAGTCATTATGCAAAATTACATCAGGGCAATCTGTCTTTTTGGCACTGCAGGTGTCATAAGTACTTAGTCACTTCTCAGAAGCCCCCCGGTCATTGCTAGGGCCATCAGCCACCTCTTTAGATGGTTGTTTTTGTGCTGTATAGAGCTTTCCTATTTGCTCAGCTAACATTTTCACTTGGGCCTCAAGGCACTGGAACCTTTCCATCTCTCTAGAATCCTCTTTCTGTGGCCTAGGTCGATATTGGTTGTTTTCCCCCTGATTGGATCTATTCTGATACCTCTCAGGTGATTGATGTCTGTTGGGATGGTTTCTGAACTCTTGATTCATTTGTGGAGGGGAGCGGGGTGCACCCATCCTTTGATCATAGTCCCCTGGTGGGGAATCATTGTACTGACGTGGATTGTAGTTCATGTTTTGCCTCATGTCCTGTCTCTCAGATTGGGGGTACTGGCCCCTATGTTGATTTCCATTATCAGTAAATTGATCCACATATCGGGGTCTATTCTGATTACCATATATCATGGTGTTGGGATCAAATCTGCTCTGTGTCCTCAATGACTGGTAGGGACCATCATTTCATTGATCTTGATTTTGTCTCTGGTTATTGTTCATACCTGCCATGTCAGGCCGATATCCTTCCGGGGTCTGTCCCCTAAATACCTAGGGCTGATGTAGCTCTCCCTATTACTAGGATCATGTGATTGGAACATTGGTACAGGAAAGGGCGATCTTTGTTGATTACGCCTTTGTTCAGGTGTCACATTATTTTTACCTTGGCTTTGAGCAGACTCAAGGGACATTTTGGCTGACCTGATTTCCATTACTGTGGCTGAGGGTTCTTTAGATTTAGGTCTAGTATCTTTCATTTTATCACTTTCTCTACCCTGACAATAGAGTACCTCATATAGTTTTGTGCTTTGATGTACAATCCATTCAAGGGACTTGTCACGGTCAAATTCATGGACCAATTGGGATATGATGTCTTTCTGTAGCCCATAGAAGTATGCATTGGAATTTGGGTCAAAAGATACATCAAAGCGAGAAAATGCTCTTTTTAAGTCTTGTAAAAATTGGTGAGGGGATGTATTAGGCCCAGCAGTGATTGTGTAAGCGACTTTCTTTGCCTCCTGCAATGACTGAAAAGGAGAAAAATGACGCCTAATTTCTTTTTCAAACTCCACCCATGTCATATACTGCTGTTCATTTAATCCCCTTATGATGCTAGCTGTCGGGGCATCTAAAGTTAAATGAAAATATTGTCTGTACTGTTCCCTAGGTATCTGGAGTGCTTTAAAATATCATGCACCGCTTCTAAGTGATCCTCAATGCAGCATTCACCTCCCTTTTTAAATGGTTTGATCAGGGCTTTAATGGATTTCATTATTTTTATGGGGCACTACTTTGTGATTCAATCCTGTTTTCAGGTGTATGAGATTGGTGGCTGCCCCCAATGGGAGTATCAAATCCCCCAAGGGCACTGCAACCAAGTTCAGTCACCGGCCCAGTCACTGGAGCACTAGCTCTTTGGGCAGAACTAGAATTCACCTCCACTCCATTGAATGTGGTACCCTGCCGCCTCTCCTGGGACCTGGGAATGCATATTTGCTGTTCTAAGTCCTTACACTTTTTAAGGAGTCTGTTTGCTTCATTTTGCAAAATAGTTGTTTTCATCACTCATCTTATTAATCACCTCCTGCATGTCGCACATTTGCATTTGGCATTCATTGAACTCTTTATTTCTCTTGTCTCTTTCTTGAGTCATTTTAATCATTTCTTGTTCTGTACTCTGGAGATCACATTCTTTTTCACAATGTTCTTTTTGTAAAAATCTGCATTTCTGAAACAACCTCATCTTTATCCTGTCTAATGTGTTCCACTAAGGCTTTTAAGTGTACCAATTCTTGCTCACTATCCTCAAATTGTTTCTTGCTTTTGGATAACTGAGCATCAAAGTCTCTGCATTTTAATTGCATGTCTTTTGGGCATACATCCAATTCTGCTCTTAACATTTCCTGATTTTTACTTGCCCCATCTAATTCAGTCTTTAACCTGTTAATTAGCTGGGTATCATTTTCCTGCATTCGCAGGGACCTATTCAAAATAAACCATATTTTGCCGCATAGCCCTATTAAACTGTCGATCTCTGCACTTTTATCGGCTGCATTGAATAATCTTGTAAGGCAGACCTGAATTATGCTGCCTTCTGCAAAAATATTGTCTAGTTTTTCTTTCTGCACCTCACCCTGAATGCTGTCACGCCATTCTAAGGTACTGCTTGACGACCACGTCCCATGTGCAAACAACTTTGCTTCTAAATATTGCACTAGGTCTGAAAATGTGGTTTCCCTTTGTGACATTCTGAAATTCGTTTTTAGTGGCACACTGCTATTATAAAATGAGTTCCCTTTAATGTGCAAATGGCAGTGTGAGACACGCTTGCCACGCCCAGTAGGTACTCTATGATCACTTTCCCGGCCTGCAACACACCATAAATATGTTGGGTATTTTGTGGAGATTTGGGGCCTGACGGTATTTTCTTAGCCGAAAAATAATTTAGCAACAATCACTCCTTGTATTCAGATAGGGCCATGTTCAACAATAATACAGTGGACATGCATTATTTCAGCACATAGATATGCGTGGTTGGTATGCGTGGTTGGTATGCGTGATTGGTGGTATTTTGGTGAGCATAATTCCTTTGTTTTATTTGTGGCCCCAATATCCAGAATCCCTTATGTTTGTTTAGATTTTTCGTGTAATCACTAGAGAGACCTCAGGCTTGCATTTCAGGAACACCACATTTTCATTTTTAGTGTGCCACCATGGGCAATTTCTCTCTGTCTTATCTATGGCAGCGAGCTATCATGTGGTATTTTTCACTATCTTATATACGGTAGTGAACTATGTCCCGGGCCTCCCTTTCTGCTGACTCATAGACCTCCGTCAGACTACAACACACACAGTTAGTTATAATTGCTCATACTGAATTACATTGGGCACACAGCTGCAGCCAAATCTTATGTTTAGCTACCTTGAAAATGACAATTGCACTGTCTAAACATCTCCCCACATCATCAGCACTGTATTGATAAATATATAACACACCACCCGTCTGCTTTCAGATATTTTTGTGTATTATAAAAGTTGCATTTAAACACGATCTCACTCTTTACAGAAATAAATGAAATAGCACAGTAACAGCATTATCTGTGATACACTGAAAAGAGAGTGGCGGAGACAAGAACTCAGTTTGCAACATTAAACACGTGAGTAAAGCACAGGAATCTCCTTTCCTACACTGACTGAATATTCTCGTACACACTCAGCCCCCACACCTCAGCGAGATAATTACCAGGCTTATTCAGCATGTAACTTCTTTGGCTGTTCGCCTTCTGGAGGGGTTCACCCAGCAAGCACAGCATCTGCTGTCACTAGAACTGGGACTTGTTGAACTGGAAAAGCCAGTCTCTGCAACCAAGTTGAATCTGCTTTAGGAATCAGGCATCCCCAGCTGTCAACCCTGTCCTTCTTCGAGCTGTGTCAAGATGTCTCTGCCTTTCTTCCCCCAGATTCTGCAGCAAAGCACTAGTCACAGCCTCTAACATGATGGTTGATGTGACGTGCTCCAATCAGAATCAATCATGTTCTATCCTCCTACTTTTAACAATGGTTCTTCTTGTACCGTTGCAACTGTAACAAGCTGATTTCCTGCTTATTCGAAGTCTTTGCTTCCTGCAGTTACTGTGGACAGAGCACAGAAAGGAAAAGAAAAAAAAACTTGAATGTGTGTTTAAAACTGATTTTCAGAGTCTGCCTCTTTTTGCAGTGAAGACACATTCTTTTATTAATGAGTTATAATTATTAGTCTTGTTAGTGAGATTAGTTTGTTAATTACCAAACATGTCTCTTGCAACATAGGCATTTCAGGTGAGAAATGGTGTGCATTTTGAAGGTACAGATGTGTGCTTTTAACTGTGAAAAATGTATTTGCATTTTATATGTAAAAATCGTTTTTGACTGAATAACCTGCCCTTACTTATATGTCCATGTTACACTGGCAACACATAGCTTGAAACAACTGCATCATAGCAATGCACCAAACCCATGCAGTGGCGCCGCATAAAAATGCTCAATAACACATGTCTTGCTGTACCACATTATATCAATGCACCAAACCCATGCAGTGGCGCTGCACTTAAAACAAAAAAAAACATGCTATACATTGATCCTGTGCAGTGGTGCTGTACTCTGTGCTCCCAAAACACGCTAAACACTCCTACAAATCAGAAGGACAAAACTATATAAAGAGATAGCTTTTATTCTTTTCAAAATCAAAATCACAAAAAGAGGACTATATTTACTAACCGAAATACAAAAATGGCTGGCACAATTTGAGTATAACCCATAAGACAAACACAGAATTACAACAGTAACATCAATCAATTACAAACACCAAAACACACACATCATACAAATCCTATACATAGAAATTGCTAGAAATTCAAATTAGGAATCATTTTCCTGGAAACAGAGAAAGACTGCAGATATCATGGCCATTTTGAAAACTGTCTGGCTCATTGAAGACAGTTGGCTGTTTTGGTTACTGACTTTTTGTGAGAAACTGGTGTGTGGGCAGTGTATAGCATTTGTAACATGGTGACACAATACAGTTAAAGTGCAAATGGTAATTATGATTGATGTACAATTGGATTACAGGTTGACTTTGTTGTACATGTTAATGCAGGAGAAATCTGCTTCTTTTTTGTGAAAAAAACATAGCATAATATGTTAGGTAGGATAGTTCACAATGTCGCATTGCATACAATCTCACATATTCATGTACTTTCAGACCCTCATAATTAGTACATTCCAAGTACTATGTTTCAAACAACATTACTGTGCATTTTTTACAGTTGCTGTTTTTGTTTGCATGCTCATTGGGAAAAAATCCATTCAGGATTGAAAAAACCCTACTACATTTATATAACGTTACGTGTCACAGTATGTTTGCTTGAAATGTGCAGCACTTAAATGTTTAAGGTGCACAAACAAATTTGTTGTTATAAGCTCTTGTTTTTGCTTTTTCAGTTTATTGCAACTATCTTTCATTTCAAAAGGAGCATTGCAGTACTATAGATGTAGTTAGATACCAGTTGGAATATTCTAACTGTTGATACTTTTATAGTTCTGAAGGGTATTTTTTGGAGCAGTTCGATACTTGTTGGTATATTCCAACTATTTTGCTACTCATAATTAGCATTGCAGTAATGTGGCTGCAGTTAGTTACCAGTTGGCTTATTCTAACTGTTGATGGTTTTACAGTTCAGAAATTTGTTTTTGAAGCAGTTTCATGTATTCCAACTATTTTACTATTGAAAAGTAACATTGCAGGATTATGGGTGAAGTTAGATACCAGTTGGAAAATTGTAACTGTTAATAGTTTTATAGTTCTGAAGGGTCTTTTTGAAGCACTTTGATACCTGGTGGTGCATTGCAACTATTTTGCTATTCAAAAGTAGCATTGGAGTAGTATGGCTGCAGTTAGATAGCAGGTGGCATATTCTAACTCGTGATAGTTCTACAGGCCAGTGACTAAACTTTGTAGACCCTCATAATAAGTACATTCTAAGTACTATGGTTGAAACAACATTAGTGTGTGTTTTGCAGAGTTGTTGTTTCTGTTTGCATAATCATTGGGCCATTGGGAAAAAATATACAGCATTAAAAAAATATAGTATATTTATGTGAAAGTAACTTTCGCAGTATGTTTGTTTGAATTATGCAATGCTTAAGGGAATTTCTAAAGTGCACTAACTCTTAATAGTTTTGCAGGTCAGTGACTAAATTAGGTTTAAGGAATATTAAGTAGACATGTGTTAGATTTGCTGGTAATCTCTGTTTTAGAGTAATGGAAGTGTCATTACATTCAAACCAACCACATCTTTTTTTAATGTATGCATTATAGTAAAGATGCCAAGCATGGACATGGGACTGTGCAGCCCAGAGGATTGGCCAATAAGGTTTCTTAGATGTGGTATGCAAGGAGTGAGTTTGGGAGAAGGCGTGTTTGCTGAGAGGAGTGCAGAGGGCTATGGCTATGGCTATGTCTTTCAGGAGGCAGAGTGTGTGGATTCTGGGGGCTCTTCAATTCACTCATTGAAGGTACATGCTGAGAATCAATGTATCCTTTGAAATATTGGGTTGCCAGAAGTGGAGGTTTCCCGGCATGAAGTTTGTGGCCCAAACTGGGCAATCTTGTTTTCCTTCTTTGAGAGTATGGCAGATTTTAAAAGTCCAAATATTGTGATTGTCCGTTGTGGCGGGGACAGTTTGGGGTTTGTAACTCCAGTGTCTCTGCAAGTTGTGTTGAAGGATTTTTTTTTAAAGCCTTATGCAACTGTTTCCTGCTGCTAAGATTATTTTTTCAGAAATAAATCTGAGACACACAAATGGAGATGTCCAACAAACTTTTTCAGTCCTCAAATTGAACAATCAAGAGAGATTGTGAATAAAGGTATATCTGTTTTTTTGTATGGTTCGGGAATGTCATCTTTTGAGAATGATAACATAAATTCTCAGTGTGAATTCTTTTGCTCCGGATGGAATTCAGTTTTCAAATATAGGAAATGCAATTTTCCTTTATAATGTAAGGAATGCATTGAAGAGGTTCCTCTAAGAAAAAAACAATATAAAAGCAAACAAATTAATAAAAAAGGTGTTTGTTTACAAGCTCCTTAAAAAAAGCTTTCTTTTCAGAGCCACCACTAAAGAGTAAATAACTTACCTTGCCTGGGTGTGGTATGCAAGGAAAGAGTTTGACAGACGGTGTGTTTGTCAACAGGAGTTCAGATGGCTATGGCTATGGCTATGACTATGGGGGTCATTGCAAGGTAGGATGTAGTCATGCCGCTATTAGCGGCATGGCTACCCCGTTACCATGTACCGGGTCCGGGTTCCTCGAATGAGGAATTACTGCGTCATTCCGACCTTGGAGGGCCCGGTAATTCCTCATTTGAGGAACCATTTACCATTCACATTCGAACCCCCATAGGGCTCAATGGGAATGGGGAGAGGGCTAATAACAGGCCCGTTAATAACGGCCCCGTTGTTAGCACCCTGGTCTGCTCACGGGACGCGCTAAGGGCGCCTGGTAGAACCAGGGACACTTAGCAGGTTCCCGCGAGCAGACTCGTAATGAGGCAATAAGGGGTTGACGGCTCCGGCACCATTACCGGCACTGTTAACCCCTTACCGCCTATGGCTTTCAGGAAGCAAAGTATGTGGCTTTTGGGGGACTTGTCGATCCGTTGGTTGAAGGTGTATGGTGAGCAGTGTGGAGTGGCTGAAATTCCTGGATTTCATGATGTTCATGTGGAATGGTATGAAGGGCGCAGCATGAAGTGGGTGGATTTGCTCCCATTTTGTGTCAATTTGGTTTGCAAATGGAGAAAGCGAGGCACAATATCAACAAAGCTGTCTGTGGATTTTTGCAAGGTGTTGGTAGGACTTCTTTCGATAATGAAAATATTGAATTTGACATTGCCAATATTCTTTGCAGAGATGGGGTACATCTTACTGATGCTGATATTCAGTTTTTTCTGCAAAATATTTAAAATGCTTTTAAGCACTTTTTGTAAATATAGAAAGCATTTTCCAGTAGGTGGGAAAAAAATGCCTGGAAGGACGGCAAAAACAAAATTCCCACTGTTTTGTTGAAAGAAAATGATTTGTTCAGTAGAATGTTGCTCAATTTACTTTAAAACTGGAAATAAAACTCCAGGATGTTATCAGCATGCTGGCAGCACAAGAAGTTCATGGCAAAAGGATGGCCAAATCAGGTACTGTCCAACTCGAATTGGGTCTATTTTGGAACAATTTTGTAGTTAGTTGTCCCCCCTCTGTTGTAGGAATGTGCAGCATGCCTGAATTTCGTAGTTAGCTGTCCCCCGTCTGCTGTAGGAATGTGCCTGCATGCCTGAATTTCATAGTTAGCTGTCGCCCTCTCTGTTGTAGCAATGTGCCTGCATGCCTAGATATTGTAGTTAGCTGTCCCCCCTCTGTTGTATGAATGTGCCTGCATGCCTGAATTTTGTAGTTAGCTGTCCCCCCTCTGTTGTATGAATGTGCCTGCATGCTTGAATTTCATAGTTAGCTGTCCCCCCTCTGCTATATGAATGTGCCTGCATGCCTGAATTTCGTAGTTAGCTGTCCCCCTCTGCTTTATGAAAGTGTCTGTTTGCCTGGAAAAACCATAACAAGCTGTCCCCTGTCTAGGATGTATTACGTACTCTGCCGCACCCCTTCCTTTTTTCTTCCAGCTGTAGTTGCATCCTGATATTCTTTTAATATTTTGTACATTTTTTTATAATTTTTTTCCTTAGTTGCTGCTAATGCTTGAGTTTCCTCAATTTCCTTGGTAATTGTATCCATCAATTCCGTTGCACGTTTGTGTTCCCGTTCAGCATGTTGCACCAAAATTTTAAGCATGTTCTCTGAACTTGTGTTAAGATTTTGTTCCCAGTCATCGGCCAAGTCTTTGTCCTCTTCTTTTGAGAAATCGGGGAATATGAGTATTCTTAGACCCCCTAGGTACTTGTTGTTTATTCAGATAGTTCTTTAATGCTTTTACTAAGAATGTGATAATATGGATTCGATTCATAGACGATGTCCTACTGATATGAAATGGAACGAGTGTGGAACTCAATGAATTCAAAAACAGGAGGAATTTAAATGATTTGGAATTGAATTTGTGGTTAAGACTAGATCTTACAATTTTTGTGGACGATAAGAAACTCTCCACACGGACATTCCGCAAGGAAACAGAGGTAAACTCTACCTTAAATGCGCAGAGCTGTCATCAAAGGTCTGTAAAGTGGAATATCCCGACGGGAGAATTCATCAGAGCAAGAAGAAACTGTAATCGCACTGAAGATTTTGTAGCAGAATGTTACTTACTACAAGAACGTTTTAAGCAGAGGGGTTATTCTAAGGCATGTATTGGAGCGGCCCGTAGGAAGGCAACTAACATGTCTTGGGAACAAACTTTATTGCCCAAGTCACACCAAACCAATAAGGATCGGAATGAGATAAATGTTATTACTAACTACAGTCAAGAAAATGCGAAACTAAGGAAAACACTAAATAAAAATTGGCATCTGCTAAAACTTGATCCACATCTCACAAACTACATTGGAAACAAACCTATGGTTACTTTTCGCAAGGCAAAAACACTCAAAATGACTTTGGCCCTCATTACAACCTTGGCGGTAGCCATGCCGCTATTGGCGGCATGGCTGCCGCCGAAATCGCGTCTGGGTCCAGGTAGACAGAATGAGGAATTACCGGGCCATTCCGAGTTCGGAAGGCCCGGTAATTCCTCCCTCCAAGGACCCGGACACGGTCCTTCCACATTCCCATTTCAGCCCCCATAGGACTGAATGGGAATGGGAGAGGGAGCAAACAATGGGCCATTACGAGTTGGCCCGTTGTTTGCTCCCTCTTCCCCACGTGGGACCCAGTAAGCACGCCTGGCTTTCCCAGGCATGCTTACCGTGTCCCGCGAGGGGACTTCGTAATGAGGCGGTACACGGTTAACGGCGCCGTCACCTTTTACAGCGCTGTTAACCCCGTACCGCCAGGGTCGTAATGAGGCCATTTGAGTCCCTCATTACTACCAGATTCGAATTTAGAACCTCCAAGAACATGGTTGAACACAGGTACATTTGGCTTTCTAAAATGTGGGACATGCACCATGTGTAATTACGCACATGAGCCAACAACTAGGTTTGAAGATGCAAGGGGAACAAAAATGGACATAACAGAGAACATGAATTGCCGCTCAAAATTTGCAGTGTATGCTCTAATTTGTTTGTGTTAACGCATTTACATTGGCAGTACAATACGAGAAGTAAGAGTACGCATTCGGGAACATATCTCAACAGTAGGAAATCAGGATGCAACTTTGCCTGTAACCCATCACTGGCAATCAACACATCAAATGGAAGATAAAACAAATCTGAAATGTATTGGGCTAAAAAAAGTGAGACTGGGAAGGAGAGGAGGAGATTTGGAAAAGAGGCTCAGACAGATGGAAGCAAGACTGATTTGTAAATTTAGATCAATTGAGTTTGGTCTTAACCAGGACAATGAGATGATAAACTTTCTGTGAACAAGCATTTATATAACTTCAAGAACAATGGAACTCTGGTTAGATAAATGAAATGAAGTAATGATTAATGTATTGTAGACATTTGAATCAGTACGAAATTTGGGAATACATTGTTAACACATTTATTTGCTACAATATTGTTCCTTTTTTTAATAAGGATATGTGTGAATAATGCAAATATACAGGATCAACTGACAAAGAAGGAACAACTATTTGGACTGAGAATGGGATGTACAGCCAAAAGGCTCACACTGCAATGATTGGTAATGTAAACCTGGGCCACCTTTTTGCGAATCCACTAATGTAGGATCACATCTATTTGGCATATAGGGTCACTGAAAATGGGAATTAAGCATGAGTAAGTAAATATGGATATATAAATTCTTTAATATGAACACGTGGCAGCAAATATATATACATTCTTTATTCTTTGAGACATTTAACAAAGTAATTTCAATTCATGTAAATATGGTGTATTGGAGCCTATGCAGATGTAAATTTCTGTAAATACGAGCAATTAATAAACAAGGCTGGATATGACAACCTTAATGTTGGATATATTGAGGAAAGTAATATAAAAACTAAAGTTATTTTGGTTTTTGAACTTGGCACAATCCCACAAATGTATGCAATCCAACCGCTCAGGCTCCATTCCATAATGGCACTCTGCGAATACAACCAGGAAATAGATAAGGGACTAAAAAAGTTACAATGGAAACAAGATAAACATACTAGATCCCGCACAGCAGCTTTGTCATTAAAGAAGCCGACGCAAAGGAGGATGCTCGTAGCGAAGCCAGGTAAGACGGCTGGAGGACATTATTTTATGACCGCAAGCCCAAATATAAATGTAACATTTCCAAGTTACGCTTGTGCACCTGATTGGATGGAGGCACAATGCTATAAGCTAAATCACTCATTTTGACACTAACTAATGTGATCTAAATACAAGCAAAATAAAGTTTGGAACGCCCCAAAAGAAATTAGCACATCCTCTTTTAGATATGTACTACCCCATTTCTTTGCTTACAGGGATTATCCCATGAACATGCTATTCATAATTTAAGAATTCATAATGGTAAGCGGATGTCTATTTACTTCAAAGGGACACTCGAACAAACAGGGGCAGTATTATGAGATATGACTGTGGCATAAATTTGTATATATACCAGCTAAAGCGTGTTCAATGATGATGCGATTACTTTTTATGGTTAAACTGGGTCTTTTAGAAGATGCACAAATGGGATAACATTGAAACACAATAGGTTGGAGCATGTGCTTTTGTTTGTATTGGACTGAGGAATATGTTGTTTAAGTTGAACATGCAAATGGAATTGAAAAGATATTCAAATGGACATTGGAACTAATCCATGGTTATTATTTTTTGTTCATTTTTTGTCTCTTTTCTCCCCCATTTTGTTTTGGGTTTTGAAACAATGTGTTTGTTGGATTTGCTTGTTTGTTTATTTATTCATGTGCTTCATTTTGTGTTTTTTAAAAATGTGGTTAATGGATCTGTATGAATATTTCATGTGGCTAAATAACATGTTCTGCAACCCTACACTCATTTCTGACACCTCCCATATGTTTTTATATTAAATGTAATTTGTGGGAATATTATGAATTATTATGTGTGTTGGACTGAATGTTCAGGATATAAATTGCCCGGATATTTTTTGTTTCGAAAAGGGCCCTTGAGAGGCCGAAACACGTGTTAAAAAATAAAGGGCACATTACACCAAGTACTGTATAGCTGGAACTTTATTTATACTTTCTCAAACAAATACAGGAAAATCTTTGGAATTTCTTGGGGCGCAGTCACAGTTGTGGTTAATTTTCAAGTAGCCAAAATCCTAGGCTGCACTATGGTCTCGGGTCTAACCCTCTCCCGTCAGATCAACAATGTGTCAAAATGCTGTCCCTACCACCACAAACTCCTCTGATGCATTTTCCCTACATCTCCTACTCAAATAGATTTGCTACAGTTATGTCTACTGTGATGTCGAGACTGGAATATGCCAACTCCCTATACCTAGAAGCTCTGGCATACCAACTCAACAAGCTCCAAAGAGCCCAAAACGCTGCTGCAAAACTGCTACTCGCCCTGTGTCAAAGAGACCACATCTCACCTGCTCTCCGAACCCTCCACTGGCTCCCAGTCAGATGAAGGGCCACCTTCAAGACCGATACATCATTCACCGAGCAGTGCACAAGACCGGCCCAATGTATCTACAAGAAAAGATAAAACCCTACCTCCCATCTCGCACTCTAAGATCAAGCACCACCCTCATTCTAGTGATTCCAACCTCTAACCCTGTCAGGATCGCAGGATCTGCCTTCTCAACCTTGGTCCCAACTCTGTGGAACTCACTCCCACCACATATTTGACACACCCAAGACTATATGACCGTCTGCTAAGCTCTAAAATGTTGCTCTTTCTGTAATGCCGACCACGACCATATGAGGGGATTGAGTCCTTGCAACTCAATGACAAATGCTCATGAGATCCTGAGCAATGATGCCACTGAATATGCTTATTAAATCACCATTAAGCAAACCCACACTTGAAATCCGGAATAGCAAACTCTTAAGATCACAACTCCACCCAAGCACTCACCTTCCATATCACTATGCTTACTTTCTACTATACACCAACACACAACCAGAGTGCAGCTACACCCCTCGATCAATTCCAGCCTAGCTGCTTACACACAAATATTACCCCACAAACACCTCATCATTCTTAGAAAACGCAGCCACATCCATGACAAACTGGCCTAGCTGCAAAGGACTAATGCAGCCAGAACCCAGTCTTGGTGTCTATCCTCCAGACTGCACACATTCAATCTATATCAATACGACCACACCTAATGCTAGGATGAAGTTACCATTAGGCAATTGCATCAGCTGCACACATAACTGGTGCACCCAAGCACCCTATGACACCTTACTCTCTCAACTGACCTGAACTACGGTGTCCAACCTACCAGCACTATGGGGTCATAGCAATGATATATAGAGCGCTATATAAATGCAAATAACATAACATAACATGTGAGTAATATCATGACATTGTTGAACAGCACTGATCATTCTCAAAAATCAAAACATACAAATCTGGCATCAAATAAAGTTGATACACAAGTATGCCTGAAATTAAATATTCTCACACAGATCTAAAGCCTAAATGTAGAAAGGTCAGGGTGAACTATATTTCCTTTTAGTTGTTTAAATAATTTGTATTTACTTGACCAATAGTTGTGTCAACAATGCTAAAATAGCTGCCAGTTAAACAGATCGTTCAAATCTTTCACGAGTTCTGGTATGTATCCCTACTATTTCTCTCTCCAACTCTCTGTTATAAATTTGAAACTCTTCCGCAAGTTTAACAGATTCTCTGGTCTACCTTGCATTACATTCTAGTGGTGTTATGTTTGGAATTGTATTCACTCTCTAGAGTTTGCATCATTCCATCTCATAAGCCACTAAGAGACTGACAAGTCTGCTGAGAGACTTAACTGCATATGTTTCCATGTCCCCTTTACATTATCTTTATCCTTTCTTATAGGCTTTCGGTCCGCTCCCTGATAGTAGATACCATGCCACAGGTGGGGAAGATGTCATGTGCACATGATATGCTGATTGAGTGGGGGAGATTGGCTTTTCATCTTGTACAATTGAGGAGTAATGATGGGAGGGATACTTGGTTCCATCATAGGCATAAGCTTTGAACTTTCATCTGTGTGGCCATTGTCTGGGGCTTAATTGTGAAAATAGGTTTACACATATTCTAGCAGTGGTAGCCTTTTCATAATTGGTGAGTAAATGGCATGGTTTGGGTCTCTAGTGGTCATCTCATGGTCCTCGAGTTTGGGGAGGACTTTATTTGATACGCTAGCAGTAGCAGAATTTTGGTTCTGGGATTGCAGAGAAACTCAGGAGACTTGGCTATTGAGAATGATAGTAGCCTTTTTTGGCCATTTTTTGCAAATAGCCAGTATTCTCCGAAGAGGGGAGGGGTGTTGTGTGGAAAATGGCTGTGCATGATGGAGATACATTATATCACCATCCATCTTGGATGTCTTAACTCTTATTGCACCACAGGAGTCCTTTATGTAAGTGATATGGAAGGAATAGAGGGAGGCCAGGCCAGAGAGGAAATTGACTTTGGTAGGGCTGTTTCATTGTGCCCCTATTTGAATACAGCCCTCTATGCTCTAGGTCTATTGCGCTGATGATTTAGTATGGTGTTGAATCATTGCAGCATACCATGACATAACAAAACATAGCTAAGCATGACAAAACAAGGGAACAGGAAATGTCTCTGTGCTTGCTGGTTGGCAACTGTTCCCTTCCTCACTCTGTGTCCCCTATTGGCTTTTAAATGGGGGATTTTACACAGTAGTAAGGTTACTGGTTTCTCAGAAGCATTTTACCTATTTTAGCCCTTCTCAAAGCCAGATCTCAGCTCATCGGTTTGAAGGCATTTCACACTTTGGATAGGTCCACTCCCCAGGGTACTCTTTCTTTCAATGAAAACTGCACTTGCAAACAGTCCACTCTACGTTGGGTCACTCCTGAAAACTGGTGGGAAATTTAATAACACCTAACAGATGATCATGTCACCATTCTTCAAGGGTAAACTGGAGTTCAACTCAAACCCTTCATTCAATCACATATGGACGCATATCAATGCTTCCGTAAGTAATAGGAACTTCCCGCCTGAGTAAAACCTTCTAAAAGCACTATATGTTAGCCCCTTTCAATTGGCAGTCTTTGATAGGTCATCCGCCACTCCACAGGTATGGATACTATCACAATTCCTTTCCCTTCCTCTTTACAAAACCCTTCACGTGTGTTTAATCTCTGATGTTTCTTCACCATAGGTGTTGCTAGTGGCGGGCTGAGGGGGCAATAGCCCTGGTTCTTTTGGTTGTAGCACCGGATAGAAGCTCAGGGGTTACAACCAAAAAGGTTAGCTAGCCCCAAGTCCTGACAGTCCCAAAATTACCACAGCCCCAGATTTTTTCCAGATCTAGCAACATCCCTGCTCTTTACCCTTCCTCTCTTCTGTTTCCTTTTATTTTCCACACTGCAACGTAAGGTCTGCTTGACCGCTGGTGTGGGCACATTACACCACATTCTCGACAAGCTCATGCACAGTTTATACAGCTAGACTGGTGACTGGAACAGAATAAAAACTATCATAACATATAGGGGCTGCAGTATTGGCCTTTAAGCACATTTGTAGTCAAACAAATTAGTTATAAGCCAGCCTGTCTTACCTTATGACTAGGCTTAATACAGCAGATCATGGCCAGAGAGTACCATATATCATATAACACATTTCATCAGTGGAATTCAGTATTCATCAAAACAGAAGTGGTTATTGTACTTCTTGCAAGTTGTTGCATCAGCCACTGAAGAACTCGGATGGATTGTTGCACAGATTCAAGAAATTGGCATGCTGCCAAGGATAGTATTTTTTTTATATTCCCGAAGTTTTATTGTCTAATGTAAATTTGTTGTTGTTGAACTGGATTTTCTAACTCATTTGTTGATCTCATGATGTCACATAGCATGTGAACAGATAGTCAGATCCATACGAAATTAATATCAAAAGCAGATAAGTTTCTACTATAAATGTGAAGGTAAAATAGAAAGTTTTAAATGTTGTGGGTGCTTTGTCAAAGGATGTCTCTGAACATATAATTAAATCCTTGATTGTAGAAAGCACTTCACTAAAGAAAAGTGTTTTTCTAATTAAATGTATCATTTAATAATTAAGAACCAAAAAGTAAAATAACACTGTAGTACATTGTCTATTACATCCAATTACCTGATAGCAGGACAACGCAGAGACACAATGGTAATTCAGTTGACAGTGATGCTCTAAGAGGGAATGGAGCGCTCTTATAGTAACAATTACAGTACTTGTTATCAACATTTGAAACACAGGCCGAGTGTGCACTTTACCCAGATGTGAGACCGAAGCAACAGTGAGCGACCTTTTTTTTGGTTTATTTAGTTAACATCACAGTTCAGATCGGCAAGGCATGGGAAGTTATTTTGAAAAATCCCTTAGCAAAATGCTGCACTCCTTAACTACAAATTGGCCAACTCTACAAATATATTTTCATCAAAGAGATTCATGTAGAACTTCATATGATTCTCACCTAACCTTACACTGACATCAGTGTTGCCTGACAAAGACAAATCCATCATGGCAGTCAGACTGAATACAACTATAATTATTGAGCATTGTTTTAACATTTTATTGACAGGTTAAGCCTCACTTTACAAGACTGATGACTAAAATGTTAATTGCCAAAGGCTCCCTGGCCAGTAGCCAAAATACACGAAGAAGACACACTTGACATTGATAGTCTGGTACCTTGCCAAGGCACTGAGTTCGAAGAATCTGGCTTAAAGCTAGAACTAACAAGACTGCTATGTGCTTCTTTAGATACTTTGACACTGAGAAGTTAATAATGAGGATATTATGGGGTGCATGGCCAAGCGCCGATGTAGATGGAAGCCTAATCCATGCTCCCGCTCCGGCGATATAAAATATATTTTATAAATATGCTGATACGAGGTAAAACAACAGATAAATAGCATGTGAGCCCTACCAATGCTTTTCGCTGCCTGTGCCAGTGTTTTGGTGATCTCCAGAGACGCAGCGTTGGACCCGAGGAAAGGAACAGGAGTGCAGCCTTCTAACACTGTGGTTGCATAATAAATGAGCTGGGGCATCCTGTCAGCTGATACGGCAGTCGCGTTAGGTGCGATCCGGTGTTTTCTGCACAACAAAGGATTACAAGTTGTTCCATACTCACAGAGACGTTATATATAAGCATTTTATTTTTCTTTCATCAATTTAACACCTTCATTGCTCAAAATGTATATATTGCTGCTGCCACATTAATAATAGCATGTGAAACTTATAACCAACTGTAGCAGGCAAGATATTAAAGGTTTATTTGGGCACTATAACCTGGAGCTTGTAAATTAACAGAAAAATATCGCATTGAGGCAAGTAAATAAGTCCTCATCACAAATAAAGTCCTATTTTTTTCTGTGCGACAACTCTAAAGAACTTTTGACTAATACGGGAAAGAAAGAGCATAATCATACATGGATGGTGCTTAGAATGGAAAGCTGAATAACTTGTTGAACTTTAAGGAAAATGTATAGATGCACATGTTTCAAGGTCGCATTTAGTGAAGGCTTTTAAGAAGGTACCTGTCTTTACTTTTCGAAGATATAAGAAGTGTGTCACCTATAATTCACTCACTGCTGCAATTTTCCCACAAACATGTCTTCAAAAAAGGGCCAAACTAAGGAACTACTGCCCACATCGATGACCAGTGCTCCTAAAAGACAAAAACACCAAAAGATGATACACAAGATCCAGTTAAGCTAACTATTCTGTCTGATATTAAGGCCCTCAAACCCTTTATGGAATCCGCAATGGTGAAATTACAAGTACTTGATGACAAATGGTCTACTTTCGAAACTAGCATCAATGAAGTTGAAATAAGGGTCAGCAATGCAGAGGTTGTTACGGAAAGAGTGTTCTCTTTGGAAAATTCTGTTATATCTCTTCAAAAACAAGCGGAAAATGTAGAGAACAGAAATGGGAGAAATAACCTGAGGATTGTAGGCCTTCCAGAGAAAATAGAGAAACATTATACTACTCAGTTTCTATACTTCATGCTGCCCACACTTCTGAGCATCCAAGTGCCGCCACAACTTAATATCCAGAGTGCTCATTGTGTTGGATCAAATAGTCCATCTCGGAATGTCCTAAGAACCTTTATCTTTGCGTTACTTGACTATACGCATGTGGTACTCATTCTAGAGAAAACTAGGCAAAAAAAGCAATTTATGTGGGAAGGTTACCAAATCTTTATTTCACAAGATGTCTCTAATGCCACTGCAGCAAGAAGGAAGGAACTATTGATGTTTAGACCAGCCCTAAGGTAAATGAATCCAAGATATGGAATTATCCATCCTGCTTCATCGAAGGTTACCCTTAATGGTAATATGTTTACCTTTCAAAACCCAATTGACCTATGTAATTTCATCCAAAAGCACAGAAAAGAAGAAATGGCTATGTCAAAACCACATACCTGATTTGGAATTGATTATTGACCCTCTGACATCACATGAAGTCCTCGCTGGCATGGGGCAATGGATGAGCACCACTGGATCTGGCTCTCCACCCTTCTTTTTCTTAAATACATCTTCAACATGGTTTGGAGTGGCTGTTTCCTGTTAGCCACTACTTGTCATTCTTTTTCAATGCTCCCTTTAAAAGTTACACAATTGTATGTTGTATTTGGTAGTCTCCCCCATTTCCTTACGTGTTCTAACTATATGATAATCAATTAAATACTTGTCAACTTTGACCTTATGTACAAATATTTAACACCTGTTGCCGTTAATGTCCTTTAATTTATCATAATGGAATGCTAAATGCTAAAATAGAACCTATTACTCTGTCTGATCATGCTCATGTCCACATAAAACTATCTAATCCACATAACAATAACCAATGTGACAGATGGAGATTCAATCTGACACTCCTGAAAGTTAATACTTTCACCAAATCTATTCAGCAGCAGCATTCTCATTTCTTTTCGGAAAACCTTATCATTGATACAGCCATATACAATACCTGGGATTGTTATAAAGCAATATTAAGAGGACATATCATATCATATACTGGTAATAAAAGAAAGAAACACAAACAAGAAACGGATGACATTATGAATACAATCAAATCCCTAGAACATAAATACTTACAATTTACTTCTATCTCTACTTTACAAAAAATCACTAAACTAAGAATACACTATAATAACTTGGATGTGCAATACTCGTGTACTAACCTCTCCAAACATAAACCTAAAATATTCCAGTTCTCGAATAAATCGAGTAAATCTTTAGTGTCATACCTTAAACTAAAAAGAAATAATGCTAAGATTACAGTAATCAGAGATCACAATTTTAATATAACTTTCAACAATAAAGACATCTTACAGGCTTTCTCAAATTTGTATCAAAAACTATACTCTTCGGAGAATACATCTAATAATTCTTATGCATCTGACTTCTTAGAACGGATATATCACAACTCTTATAGCAATACTGACTTACAAACACTGAATGCCCCCATGTCAGCAAGTGAAATATATAATGCTATTAGAGACCTTAAGAACGGGTAAGGCTCTGGTCCGGATAGTTTTTCAATTAATTTTTACATCCACTTTAAAGATTTACTAATACCTAAGCTTAATGATTTGTATTTGTCCTTCATTTCTAGGGGAAACGCCAAAGGGTAATTTACTGAAGCTATGCTCATTGTCTTCCCTAAGCCTAACAAGGATGCTGAACTAGTACATAATTATAGACCAACATCCCGTATTAACACGGATTGCAAAATCTTTGCCAAAATAGTTGCCAATTGACTAATTCTCTTTCTTCCAAATCTAATTAAAAATGATCAGGTAGGTGATGTTAAGGGACGACTATCCTCAGTTAAAATTAGACTTTTCTCTAACATTCTTAATATTATTCAGAAATCTGCCCTTCCTTATGCTGCTGTAGCTCTTGACGCCGGAAAATCTTTTGATACAGTAGATTGGGAGTATATGTTTGAAGCATTGAAGTGGCATAACATTCCCAATCCCTTCATAAATATGATTAAAGTACTGTATTCCAATCCCGAAACATCCATTTTTATTAACGGTCACACATCATCCTAGTTCTTTCTTCATAGAGGTACCTGGCAAGGATGTCCCCTATCTCCCCTGCTTTTTATTTTAGCACTAGAACCCTTCCTTAAAGCTATTAATCAGGATGGAAACATAACTGGAATTAATTTGGAGGAAGTCAAATCAAAACTGGTGCGTATGCTGATGATATATGACTGCAGTTGCATATAAAGGATACTTGTCTGCACAAGTTATTACATATTGTTACACAATTTTCATTGGCAACAGGTTAGAAACTTAATATAGATAAATCTGAAATACTGCTGCTTAACATACACTGTACTAAACAACATATTGTAGGTTCTGGTATGAAATGGTGCCCTGTGGGCATCAAATATCTGGGTATTCATATAACATCCTCTATTGAAAGTATGGTTAAACAAAATACGGCACATATTCTAGGTAAAGAAAAAGACCTTACTAGTTCATGGTCCCCCCTGTATCTGTCCTGGTGGGGTAGACTTAACTCAATTAAAATGATCTCCCTGATTATACTTTATTCTCTATATATGCTAACTATTCCACTTCTAGCTTCTTTTTTCACATCATTAGACTCATGCATCATTACAATTCTCTGGGGGAAAATGAGACGCAGAATCTCATTAAGTAAATTTTAAAAGCACAGATTAGAGGGAGGTGTGGGGTCCCAGACTTTTGGAATTATTATATAGCCTTTATTCTACAGCAAACACAGTTGTGGTTCCTTCCTGTGAATCCTGGATTACCTACTTGGCTTCATAGAGAGAGAGCAATGGCTTCACCCCATTCTCTTATAGACTGCCCCTATATTATAGACAATAAGAGATACTTTAATAGTACAAGTATTCATGTTTCCATTATGTATCTAAGGTCATATCTATTTTCATTAATTTCAAAAAAGTCTCAGTTTATATTACACGGCCACAGTAGTGGCCGTGTAGTTATGGTTAAGTTGCTAAACCCATAGGAAGAGCACTTTTTGGGAGGCTTATAACTTCACTCCCCCTGGACGAATCCACACCAAACTTTGCAAAAAAAGTATATGGCCCACTCTGAATTTCTTTCAGTTTGGTGAGGTTTGGTCCAGGGGGGGCAAAGTTATAGGGGGGGTCCCAAAATGTCTTTTTTTCCCATGGACTGAATGGGGAAAAAACTTTGCTCATGCCTACAGCCCAAACTGCTGGACAGATTTTCACCAAATTTGCGTCAGGATCACTGGCTTGGTCCCGAAAGCGTGATTTTGAAAATTTGGTGAAAATTCGTACAGTAGTTTTTTTTTAAATGACCAAAAAGTAGGTCACAAAAAATGAGTGATATCTATGTCCGGTCCGCAGACACACTTCCCTGTTCGCTCCGCCGACAGAACCCCGATTGGTTATTCGGCTTGCACCATGTCCGCGGACATGTGACGTGTTCACTGATTGGATGGTGAAGAGTGTGAAGGGCGTCAGATTTTTGGAAATGGCCGTCATCTTCGATTCGCGGACATCGGCCGGTGTCCGCGGACATCGCAGTAAAAACATATTAAAAAACACAACATTGCACTTGTCAAACTTATCAAATAATCTCTGGGGAGATGAGGGGTGAGGAGGATGGGATGGGATATGGCTACAAGAAGCAAAAAAATTGGTGTTTTTTGCCGCAAAAGTCTGGATGTTCACAAACAGTCCTGTAAAGTTCGCAAACACCTCAGCATTACAGGGTTGTTGAAATGCAGTTCTTGCATGGTTTATAACTTTGTGAAATAAAGCAGGTAGAGCTGCTGAGTCCTCTTTTTTAGGGGGCTGTGTGGCAAAGGACTAATGTAAATCTATAAGGCAAAAAGAATACCACAAGAGCAGCTACCCGCCTACACACGTGCCAGGTGTGTCTAGTTGCACAATGTGCTACCTTTCATGTCGGTCAATTATTTGCGACAAAAAACATAGAGAAATACATATTTTAATTCATGGATACAAAACACTTAGAAAAAAGTATATTAAAACAAGAGGGACAAAAATGCATTTTGTTTACACATAACATTCCATAAAAGAACCTATACTGAAAAACAATTGTCTTGGCCAGCTGGTTTTAACTGAACACATTTGTCAGATACTGGTGATGTAGTGAGGTTAGTGAACAAAAAAGGTGACATCCTATTATTAAATGAAACCTTGATACAATTCACTATCCTTGACTTTGTCAATTTTTCTGTACTTGACTTTGTCGACACCAAAGAGTGTGTTTCTGGGTCCTGGCAAAATATGGTTAAACAGGCTCAGTAGCTGGTTATTTAATGCTATCAGGCATGCGTCGGACCCGTCTTCAGGACTTGATTTATATAGATCTCCCAAATTGGAATTTCAGAAATGGTTCATTGGTAAATTTCCTAAAAAACAAACGAAAAACCGTGTTGGTGACAAGATAAAAACAAAGTGTAGTGTCTCTATGTGTGTGCACATGCAACTGGTTCAACTAACCTTTTCGTAGTTTATTTGGCGTGTGTGGCCTTGATTTTAGAACAAATGCGGACAGGATTCACTGGTCCCGACTGTGATTTCTTTTCAAAGATTTGGAAACTGTAACAAACGAAGATGATTTTTATGAAAAGTTTGTTTTCTCTTTTGCGCTACATTTATTAGAAGGAAAAAGTTCAAAAATGACTGGCAACAGAGCTACCTAAATGAGCCAAATCAAGTTCGTATTTAAAGCGGTACAGACTGCCTTTGAGTGTTTGTCTTACATTCGTTGGAAAGCGGGAGTTTAGAACGAAAAATGGAAGTGGACTAGCAGCGAAGCCAACTAAATGAGCCAAGTCAAGTTCGTATATGAAGTGATACAAACTGCCTTCAAATCAATTTTGTTGCACTTTTATTTTGAGCATTTTTTAATAAAATACTGCATGTTTTTTGAAAAGGGGAGGAACATACCTCTTGATCCGAGCGAAGATGTTCTACGATATAACTTCATTCGCGGACACACATGTCTCGTATGTGGTGTGCCTAGTTTGTTAAAGGAAATGCAGAGATGTAACGGTCCGTATGTAGCTAACAGAATAGTGCTGTTTGCATATCACAAAAGCGCAATATGAGTACTTACAATTGCTGCTTTTCATGGAACTTGCTTGATCACAAGCGTTGTTGCTTCCACTCGAAATGAACGCGAGTGTCTTCCCAATATAAATTAATTTGGACGGGCAGATGATAGCATAAATTGCCCATGCTGTATTGCAATTGGTGAAGGCTTTTAAGTGCCATGTTAGACCCTTTAAGTTGACAGTTTTCACGTTTTTTGTCAAACGACACACCGAACAGTCACTGATGACATCACATATCTGGGCAACTTGTTTTTGTTTATTGACACATATAGGCCAGGTGGTTTTGTTCACTGGCAGTCATAATAATACAATTGAAAAGGTTGCTATATATATCTAGACGTTAGCCTTGTCATATGTTATTTGAGTACTTTCCTTAAGGTTTTGTCTCAGTTCATGGTGCACATACATGGGGAAATGAGCAGGCCTCAAAAACACAATTCATTTGTATACATGAAGATAAACTTTAATGTAATTAACATTTTCTGATGATGCAGTTTCTTTCTTCTTTACTTTAGTTTCCCTGTATGTGTCTCTGACGTGTATGCATTGTGGTTCTTCATATGTATTGTTTGTACCAGCCAAAGCGCTGTACGTCTTGAATTGTTAGCTAGTTATTACATGTTTAACATTACTCAAAACTCTGATACGGTAGCATTCATTATTGTACTATCCAAAATTCAAAGATTATAAATAGTGTACTTCTATGGTGCATGCTGCAGTAATTGCCTATGATTAGTTTTCTGTATTAACGACAACACTCCAATACAATGATATTAGATGAGTACTTTCTTTAATAGATTAAGTAGTTTGTGATAGGTATCCCGTTCACCCCTGACATCTTGTTACCAACAATATAAACACATCTCCTTTTAGGGACTTTTCATCAAAATGTATTTCAGCGCACAAATCCCTTACATGGCGCACAGGCCCCCAACCATGAAAACGCCTGTAAAACTCCCCCGCGCACCCCTCCGAATACACGTACCTCGCTGCGCGGGAAGTTTCACACGCAATTGGCCCTGTGCGAGCCAGCCAAATGTATTTCACATGTGATGTCATCGGTGATGTCATCAATGACATTTGTGATGTCATCTTTGATGTCCTTGGTGTTAGTCTTAGCAGTGCACGGTGGTGGCACAAGTTATAGTTGTTTAGATTACCCTAACTGGCGAATTTCTGTTTTTTTTTATTTTACCGGAAACCATAACGTCCCTTTAACAAAGTTTTTTCTTTGAATGTCAAAGGTTTTTATTATTCCAACATAACCATAACGTCCCCTTACCAAAGTTTTTTCATTGAATCACAATATACATATGCTTAACCCCCTAATTAAGATTAAAACGAGAAACCCATGTTGGAAGCCATGGCTGTCTCGTTGTGTTAAATATGTGAAACAGCTGTTTACCCCTGGAACACCTCTTAATTTTGATGAAATAATGGCTAAATATAATGTTCCATTGTTCTGGTACACCAATATATGGATATCATTAATGCTATAATGGATAACTTTGCCTCACTAACATGTAATACACGAGAATATCATACTGACAGAGTTAGATATCTATCTGATCCAATGTTTCATACAAGACATTAAAATGATAACATTTTTTTTCTTTAGAGGTTTGGTTCTCATGTTTTGATTATAGATCTGTTATGTAGTCACTCTACTCCTTACTGTATAAGTCTTGTATGCCTATTGATATTAATACAAATATTTAAACACAAAAATGATGAGGATATTATAGTGTGGTCTGGTGCAAAAAGGCATACACATAAGAAGAGAAGCTAAAAGACAGGTAAATAAAGAGATGAAAAGAGGCGTGGAAGCCATGGCTGTCTCGTTGTAAATACAATACAAAATACATCTTGCAAACCTGTGCCTGACAACGTGGCTCTCACTCACATAAAGTGAGACAGACACAACTAGTGAGGCAAAGAATGACAAAGAGAAAGAGAGAGAGAGAGTTTTAGATTGGAACATGACATGCTAGGTACATCAAGTTTAAAAGAAACAGCCAGAGATGTCGAAAATCATTTCTTGCTAGAATTCAAATAGTTTTCACTTTTTTCTACAAAGATAGTAGAGACTGCTGGTTACATGTACAAAATATTTCTTTCTTGATGGGTTTCTTTTAAACTTGATGTACCTAGCATGTCATGTTCCAATCTAAAACTCTCTCTCTCTCTTTCTCTTTGTCATTCTTTGCCTCACTAGTTGTGTCTGTCTCACTTTATGTGAGTGAGAGCCACGTTGTCAGGCACAGGTTTGCAAGATGCACACCCCAGCCTTTTCTGACTGTTGTGTGGACAGATGAAAAAAAGAGTTGTCTTGGAGGCTAGGCTGTGTTTTATGCAAGCTAATAAAAAGAACACATTATGAAATTGTACTAACATTGTGGGCTTGTATTTCTGATGAATTTTCATACCAACTGAACACATATCATTGGTTTGGAAAGGTAACTAAAAGTGGGAGAAAAGAAAATGAAGTGTGTAAAAAGATTAACGTAAAGGGAGATCATTTTGTTTAGGAGTGCCAGCAAACCTCTGTATTTATAATATGAATATAAAAATGAAAAAGGACACAAGAAAAAAGTCTATTATTTTGCTCATCTGTAGAGTCCTGAAAATGTGCAACTTGAGAGCTTCTGACTGAGCTTGGGGGTATAATTTGAATATATTCACTTGAATGTTCACTGTATTCGATTGATTCTGGTTCTGACAAATTTTTGAGAGATTTGGTGACAGATTTGAGTTAAGCTCATGATAATATAATTCTGATGAAACTTTGCTGTAGAATCTGGGTTGAGAAATCAAACCCTTTCCTGCAAGCACATGTTTAAAGCAAACAGAATATAAAGTTAATGGAACAGGATAGAACATTCCCTCATCGGGATGCTAAAGAATGCAAAGTGCTGAAAGAGTAGTGGCTTGCAGCTGCTGCTTCTTTAGTATAGAAACCAGGGTTTATTCTGTCTTTGCATCTGACAAACATGCTATATATTTTTTAAATAATGTGTCAATTTCACAAAAACAAATCCAAATAACATATGCACTTAGGATGTCTTGTTTATATTTGTTTATATTATTATTACTTACAAAAAGACTCCAGTCACCTTATTCATGAAGATAGCCTGCACATTTCCAAGGGTCTGTGCTGCAGCACAAATGATGCTCTGGCCAGCATTTTTACATAAATTAGTATCAGAAGGAAGTATGGTCGTCACATGGGCTACCAAGTCCTGCATGAAGGAGGGGAGGTTTCATTTGTCCGACAAAATAATGGACATACAGGGATTTTCTGGTGCTATTGTATCGGTTCCTTTCATAGAAGACTTACCCATCACTGTAGGAACACAAGAAGTGATAGCACATTCACTGTATTTATAAGAAACACAGGTTAACCTTTTGGGCAGGGATCTCATGAACAAACTGAATATGACCACCTCATTCACAGAGGGGGTGTAGTGTGTTCAACACCAGGCATGTACCATGCTATGGTTATAGCACTAAGACAAGTACTCTGTGACAGCACACAGCGATGGATAGCACTCCATCTGGACATGTTCCTTTATGGGGTAACACTTGTGTTTAGTTTGGTGCCAGGAATTAAGGAAAAGATTTGCCGTGTACCTGCCAAGTTTCTATTCAGACCAGTTGTCAATCAGGAAAAGGCACCAGTCATAATCATCATAATATATTTGGAAGCAGTGATCCCAATGGCAGGCATTGTAATACTGTCTGGTTTGGAAAAAGAAGATCTTGAATGGTGCACAGTTTTATACATTGACCAAGCACAGCAATTGAGGGATCTGTTTGATGAATGAGCTGTTCATAAATGCCAAAGATGAGGGAGAAATGATATTTGAAATTTCCATAACTTGGCAGAGAATTGTAGGGCACAGATAAGTACCCCCACTATAGTCCTGGCCATTACATTACCACCACACATGCAGAAAGGTTTAGAAAAGGTGCCCAGTGAATTATGGACCAGTAGTAACCATGACGTGGTATTGCTAACAGGAATAGGGGCAACTGGCATCCAGGTGCAGTATTGCCCTGAGTAAAGCAGTATCCCATGTCAAAACAAGCAGAAGAGAAGATCTATAACACTATTGCAGCTTTATGGCAACAGGGCACAATACAGCCATCTTGATCACCATGCAACACAGCTATATATCCTGTCAAAAAAGAAAAAGGCTAGTTTTGATGGATGGTTCAAGACCTCTGCTCAAAGAATAACATTGTAGAGGCAGAATTCCAGTGTTCCCCAACCCTGCTACCATCCTTTGTAACATCCCCACAGAAGCAGCACATTTTACTGTAGTATACCTCACACATGTATTTGTCACAATCCCATTACACCCTGAGCCACATTCCTTCACAGCATTTACTTATAGGGGGCCAGATATTCCAATACACCTGTTTGTCTCAAGGGTTCTGTGAATTACCTAGTATTTTTAAAAGAGTATTTTAAATGGATTTACGACACTTACAAGTACAAAGACCAGTAATCCAGTATGTAGATGACCTCCTTTTCTGAAGCCCCACAGAAGAGAAGTGACTCAGAGAATCAACTTACTTTGTTGGCAGAAAAGGGCTATGAGGTAGACAAAAAGAAACTGCAGTCTTGCCAGCAAGAAGTTGTGTGCCAAGGACAGATCATATCGTCGACAGTGAATAGAGTAATGCCAGAAAGAGCAGCAGGAATACAGCAAAAACTACAGCCAACCACAGTGAAACAGTTGCAACAGTTTTAAGGATTATATTTCTACTTCGAGCATGGATATTTCACTATTGCACTTACAGCAAACCCCGCTTGCTAGGGTTTAAGGAAGTACAGAAAGTTAAGCAACCTATTGTTTGGACATATAAGAAAATCAAATCATTTCAGGAACTTAGAAATGCAATCATTAATATACTAGTTCTAGCAACACCAGATTACAACAAAAATATTCTTCCTGTTTTCACACCCAAATGGCCAAGTGATGACAGCTGTTCTCACTCAACAAACGTCAATGGATCTTAGACTCAGTAATGCAGGGACAGCTTCTATTTCGCTATGCAAAAATCATCCACCATCACTAAGTAACGTTGAATGTGGAACATCCAGTTTTTGCAATATTAGAAACATCAAACTCCACTGTCACAACAAAACAAGCATCAGGGTATGAAGTCACTTTGGCCAACCCTTCCATTCACATTGTCTGGTGCAACACATTTAATCCAGAAACATTTATCGCAGAACCAGTACAGCCAAATGACAAAGTACAAGATTGCACTACATATGAAGACACCACTGACAAACAAGTATGTTTTATAGAGAAGGGACTCGAGGTCTTCTTCATTGACGGTTCGTCAACTATTTATCCAAATTCTGGGATAAAGAACACAGGGGCAGCTGTAGTGACACTTGAATAGGAGAATACCATGTGGCAGAAAATGTGCCATTGCCCTTGCACTACTCTGCGCAAGTGGCAGAGCCCATGGCCCTCATCACAGCATTAGAACTTTCCCTGGGGATTGCTTCTACTCTCTGTTCGGATTCACCATATGTCATCACCACAGTACATTCAGGCCTATCGAGATGGCGTAGGAGATGGTTTAAAAAATCAGATGTCATGCCAGTATAGAATGCAGCACTACTTTCCAGGTTAATAAACGCACTGGCACAGCATAGATTACTAACGGTAGAAAATACGCAGCAAATACACACATCACAGACCCAATTGCATGTGCCAAATGTGCAGCAGATTTAGCAGCAAAGGAAGCAGCATATTTAGTGGATTCCAAGGATATACACACCTATGCAGACTTAGCAGCAAAGGAAAGGGCATATTCAGAAGACTCAGGTGACATAAAGAACTCAGAATTCTCAGTACAGCTGGTAGAAATTGCGGATCTGCATGATTTTTCCATCGCAAAACAGTCCACGATGTAAAAGTTTGGTTAAAGCTCTTCTCCTATCCTGGCTTATTGACTTACAAACACAAACTCCGGACAAAGAGAGGGTTTCAGTGCCCCCCACGGCTCTAATATGGAGACAAAATATTTCAGAAAAAAAAGTTATGCCACAAGAATTACTCACAGTTGCCCTCGAGCATTTGCACTACCCTGCACATGCAACCAAAAAGTAAATTGCAGTGGATTTGCCGCAAGAATCGTTCATTCCAAACTTTCAGGAACAAGTCGATGATTTCATATCATATTGCAACACATTGAAAATTTAAATCACTTGTCACGCACTCAAAACACTGAAGGTCACATTGCCCTACCCCTCAGGGCCTTTTTGACATTTACATATTGACTACATGGACATGGTTAACAGGTGCAGTAACATTTTTTATTTAATAGTTGTGTTGTGCCCATTCTCCCCATGACTTGAAGCAGGTCCCTGTCTTCAGACTGATGCCAATTGACAGCAATTTTTCTAGTGTGAGAAGCTTTTCCCGGGTGGGATTTTCTCCTCTTTATTGAGCCTAAAGCACAAAATGTGCTCAATTTATGAGGCCCAGGCCGATGGGCTAGTGAAACACTTAAATAGCTTGCTGAAAAAAAAAGCTTCCAAACATATGTGATACTATGAAGATGAGATGGCTACGTTGTCTGCTGCACGCGTTTTGCATTACACAACCAGCCTAGTTCTGATCATCACCTTACACCACATGAGATTGTGACTGCAGGAGGCTGCATGCACCTCTCACACCTGCACATACAGCCTCAGATGCACATACCTCTGTTGAAAATCTAGGTGGTGAATTTGGGGGATACTTTAGGGAACTAACACAATGGTCAGATTTATATATCTCCAGATTGGGCCACACTACACAGAGCATGCTTCACCAGTGACTGACTCATCGCAACAACAGCAAGAATCATCACAACAACAGCCACCACAGCTCTTCCCAGGCAATTGCATATGGATGCCGAAATGTGTGCACAAGTGGAAGGAGTCAAAGTTTGAATGATCATAAAACATCATCTACGCCACAACCACAGGCATCAAAGTCACTGGACACTGTCTATAGATAGACATAAGCGATGTCAGGAAGAGAATAGCTCTGGCCCTCCTCTCCAACAGCATCAGGAAGAAGAGGGGAACAAGTAATATGAGTGGCATTTCTTTAACTGTTTTAAAAGGGATACATCCTTTTGTGCAATGTGAGACACCTGAATGTGTCTCACCCGCTAGTCCCCTGGGATCTGTCATCCAGGTGGCCATTACACGACCATCGCTTTTGAATCCAGTTCCGGGGGGAGGACCAGTGTGGGAGGATCACATGGATGTGGGGTCCTTGGGTAGTGGAAGTAGGATACTGGATGGTAAGACATGGTATCCCTTTTAGAGTAACACCTTTTTCCCATCCTACCAGGTAGGATACCTAGGTAATCAACCCCCTCCCTTTCCCGCCACAAACACTTTTTCACAGACAACTTACTGTGAACAACAATGGACTAACACCAGAGGCATATACCTGACATGTCCCAACACAAAGGTCAGGCAGATTCAGGCAATTACTGATAACTACACACACCTGACTTCCATCACACTTCCCGACACGGATACAAGGCAGAGCACGAAAACACACTCTGTGCAAGGCAAAACGCACAAGGAAGCAGCAATTCTGAGATGGCAGTTTAAACCAAGAAGAAAGGTGGCAAGACCAGAGAGTGTTGCAACCGCCATCGACCTTTTCACAGAAGAACCGTGACTTTCAAGAGGTCTCAAGGAAAAGAAACATAAGACCATGAATTAAAGCTGAAGAATGGTGCAGTGTGTGTCACAGGTACACAGGTCCCTCATGCATTGATAGCCAAGGCAGGGAGAAGTGATTGCCACTGTTGTACTGTCCTTGGCTCTGACAACAAAGCAGCCCCAGGAAGTCAGCACAGCCAGTGAGTAGGAGAAACTGATAGCAGACTGGACTGTGTTACGACCATGGTTGCAAGCGGTAACATTGTTTCAAGAAAGATGAGGCATATTTGAATGAACCTTTTCAAACCACGATACAGAGTGGTCTGGTGCCACGTGGATGCTCATAAGAAGGTCTCTGTGAGGTATCCAACTGAGAGTGGAAAGTTTCAAACTGTGGAATTGAAGTGGTCCTGCAATGGCTCAAGCTGTACACTGTGTACGTTTGAAAGATTTTGATAGCAAATAAGAACTGTAATTGGTCAAAGCTTGTCTGAGGGAGACGAATTGTAGAAGGTGTTCTGAGCCCGGCTGAGGGTGATCCGCGGTGAACCATGAGTCACCCGAGAAAAGATATACAGACTGAAATTGTTCTGAGACCCACTGAGGGAGACTAATTGTGAAAGGGGGTCTGAGCCCGACTGAGGGGGAACAGGATGAACCATGAATGACCTGAGAGAAGATTGAGGTACAAAAGGGGATCTGAGCCCGGCTGAGGGGGATCCATGGTGAAGAGTGAATCGCCCTACTTGAATACTTGGACAGGAAGTTTTTTGTTTGCTTAATACATCAGGCCCTTTGGATAAAGAGATATTTGATAACTTAAGAGACTTGGGCTTAGAAGGTCCTTATGCTTGCAAAAGAACTCTGTCCTTGTGTCCCGAAGAAGTCCAAGAGTATGCTATGCTCAACTGAACTGCCTTGTCCCTTGCTGAAAACATGGGGAAGGGAGGCCAGTGGCCTGAACATCCTGATTTATCATTTTGTGAACACTCCTTTCTTTTCATGAACATTTCTACACATTATTTGTAAATTAGGGGTAAGGATTGGCAATAGGTTTTTTAGTATAGGCCCTTTTATGTTGATAAGATTCCACTAAGACTGCATTATTATTATTTGATGGTCGTAGCTTGCTCCCATCTTAAATGTAGGTTTAGATGGGCATTTATCACACCCTTGATATAGTTCAAATAAATACCATTGAACTGTGGTCACTTGAGTCTGTCTAACTTTGATACCATGCCTTCCTTACAGCGGTTGGATGATAACATTTCTCCACAGCCTCCAAAGACTATGGATTATGCCTAATATTGTTCGTCTCTTCTGTCTTATGTCTCTATCTTTCTTCATAGTTGAATTCATATGGTTTCTTTCCAGGGGTGGTGTTACGCTCACCTGGCATCCACAGGGACGCCACACAGCCAGGTTACTCGCTGGTATGCTTCTCAGCTTTGCCCAGATGTGGTCAAAGATTATTAACTGCAATTGAAGGTGGCGTGCACGTGATGTTTGGTATTTCTTGCTTTACTTATATTCCTTCCAACGATGCAGACAGTAGTATACTTACCCAGGCAATACATGCAATGCACAGTTTTGGCACCAAAATGAAAAAAAGAGGGTGGAGTGAAGGAAAATGATTGGTTTACAGCATTATTTTCCTGGGTACTCACATGGATGTGTCATATTTTCAAGCTGCTGATTCCTGTTCTTGTCTTGGAACTTTTTCTCTTCTGCACCTGACAATTGAATATGGGATGCTCCCAAAGGATCACGTCTAAAGCAAGGGCCATGATGTCTCTCACACTGTAACATGTTGATGACCATCCCTTTTTGAAAAATGTTCACACGCAAATGGAACAATAGACTTGGGAATTGCTGCCTCACATGGTTATAATGGAGAAACCAATTGGTCCAGCAGGAACTCACTTTGGTCACCCAAATGACTCTTAAAACTACATTGAAAGCTACATTGATTGCATTGGGGTTGGGGATTGTCATTTTTTTCCTTGGAGCCAAGACAAATACTTCAGAGATGTGCACAATGTTAGAAAAGTGTGGGTACAAAGATTCCGTTTTGACAAGAAGAAAGAGAGCAGAGTTGTTATTAATTAATTAACTTCCAGACTCCTATTGCAGTTGCTGTGCTCGTGCTGATTTAGCCACGCCCCTTTTCTCCACGAGTCTTCAAAATTCGCCACTCGCGCGCTCCTGCGCGCGCGCTCCGAGAAGTGGCTCGGAAGTGGCTGTTGTGCTGGGGAGAACGCTCTGTGATTTCCAGACTCCTATTGCAGTTGCTGTGCTCGTGCTGATTTAGCCACGCCCCTTTTCTCCACGAGTCTTCAAAATTCGCCACTCGCGCGCTCCTGCGCGCGCGCTCCGAGAAGTGGCTCGGAAGTGGCTGTTGTGCTGTTTGGCTGCTTTGCAAGCGTGCAAGAGCCACAGCGCTTGCCCTAAGGCTCTGTTATCTCTCCCCCCTGTGTTGTTACGGCTATGATTGAACATCGTTTTATGTTCGTAGCAGCTTTGGGGTGAGTCGATTGTGGCTGGAAATCTAATGTTAACAGAACACATTTCTTATGTATTATTGTTTGCATCACTGCCAGTTTTAATCGTCACGGTAATCATGAAAGCCTGCTATTAGTTTTTTTTTTTTCTCTTTGATTACTGTGTCTTGCTGAAGCGACTCAATTTTAATGTACTCTAACCATTTTGGTCTTTTTGAATACTGTGATTTGTGATTGTGATTTGATCTTTGGGCTCTGTGCCCTGAGCTCAGTGTGCTCTGGGTAGTCAGTGTGTCCTGAGATAGGTGTGGTTTTAGCCAGTGACACATATTAACGCTCTGTGTAAGTCGTCTAACCTTGCATTTGCACTGTTTCTCTCTCTCTTTTTCTTGTCCTGTAATTAGATTGATATAGGATTGCATTTGTTCCTGCTAGCTATAGTTGTGCGCCTTACTGATACATAGGAATGGATGATTATGATAATGAAATTGCTATGCACAAAAATGTGCGTAATAGGCGCGTATGTGTACCGAAAATTATCACACGCCCTAAAAAAGGTGTTGTTCAGGGTAACCCTATTACTGATTATTTTGCCAAAACTCCAACCACTATCCCTACCATAAAGACACAGCATGTGCCCAGTGATAGGGAACTTCGAAATATGGCATCTGTTGATTTAGTGTCTGACCTGACAAGTGACCTTGGATGTGTGAGTGCCAAGCTCCTTTGCGATGTCTTTGGTGCCCACTTGAATACCAATTGTGAGGATCTTTCTGAGGCTAAGGGTTGTAACAATAATGCCAATCCTAGTGTCATCCCTAGTCATCTTGACCCTAATGCTGATGATTTTGTGCCTGATATCGCCAGCTCTAGCACCATTAACCCTACTATCGCAACGCTTGGGGCCACAAGTATTAGTGGCTTCTCTGCCAATGGTAGTACTAACGCTATCGTTCATTGGAGCCATATTAATAATGGTACGAGCAATATTGATATATCCATCTCCGAGCTTGAGGAACTTGATATTGAGTACTTGGGCATTGATCCTGAAATTTCTTTAGCTGAGGTCGCTCCTACCCCAATGTTCTATACTCCGCCAACTAAGATGGCATTATCATTGGGACCTGATAATCCTATTGCTCCCATTGGCAATCCCGTATCGAAGAATGATGGCGGCTTTCACGTTGAGATCCCATCTATATTTTGTTTTAACACTATGTCATCACCTAAGGAAAAACACTGCTCTTTTCACAATGTTATTACTGACTATGGTGAAGGATCACGTGTAAATGATGATGTGGATTCAAGTATGAATTCAGATGAAATGTTCAATGCCCTTGAAAATTTGCTCACGATGTTACTTGAAAAATGTGCACACTTAGAAACTAAAATCGATGTCCAATCTCTACTAATTCACTCCTCATTGAAAGAGCATCGTTGTGAAGTGTGTGCAAGTAAGTGTAGTACTTCTCCCATTAAAACCCTGCCTGAAGTACATGTTAAGAGAAACGTTAAAGGTCAATGTGCGACTGTAGTGAAAAAGACTACCCTGGTCAAAAGGAAACCTAGTACCGTCCACCAGGCCATTATGTACAGTAAGCGTATTGTTAAAAAGCACAAACACTGAGCTATCGGATTAGCTGATGGATTACCAAATGGGTCAGAAGTTCCCATTGTAGAAGAAGCAGTGAATATCGGTGACCAAGTAATTGATATCACTCGGGTCAATGAGTTGCCCTCAAATAATATCCAGATTGTTCCAAAATCTAATTGTGTGCTGGTAGAATCCTTGCAGTCTTCTGTAATGGCAATTGAGCCATTAACAAGGCCGTTAAAGGCAACAGGACCTACCAATATGCCTGTGATATCTAATCAATCCACATTACCGGATGCCTGGGTTTTAAAAAACACTGTAGATGCTTCTTTATCCAATGCTAACATTGACAGTGGTGGGGAGGGTACTGGAAGGCTATCAGCTCTTCAAATTACGTTAGTTCATATGGAAAAGTGCCCTTCCCCTCTGAACCGTGCTGCGGTATTGAGCCTATTCAAAACCATCGTTCCATTAAGGGTAATCACCTCCAGTGATATCCGTCTGGTTGATCAACTTGAACTTCCGAATCGATACATTACAAATGTGTGTTTCGAAACTGAAGCTACGCTGAACTATATCATGGGTTTTGAAGTTGAGCTATTGCGTCTTGGCTATGCTATCCATAAAGTATTTATACCTACTGTAAAAACGCGCAATTGCACTGTAGATCAGAGGCCTAACATTACTATCCCATTTGTTCCTATTGCCAACTCACAAACAAGTGCGGTATATGAGAAACGTCCGCCTATTCAAGGCACCAATACTGTGTCAAACAATACTGATGCCATCCCTGAAGGTTATTGGCAATGGCTGCCTCTGAGTTTCAAGCCCCGCTTTGCTGAATCTCGCAAATGACCAGATTCATTGCAGTTGCTCTACTCCTGGAATACCCGTGGGCACACGCATTTGTTCCAGGACGAGGGGTTGATCGAATGTATGGCACTCTTCAACATCCTCGCACTTCAGGAAACATGGTTGACTGTGGAAATACAGATAGATGATAGGAACACCGTTCATCAACTTGCCTCTAAGGGCCCCCTTGGCCGTCCGAAAGGTGGGTTGTTGATATCTGTGCATTCACCATGGATGATAACGAAAATCTCACTATCAACCGAGCATGTATTAGTAGCTAAAATAAGTTGGCTGTCGGTCGCTTTAATTGTCATCAACATATATGATCCTCCTAATATGGCTAATACGGCAAAGAACATTATGACGGTTGATACTGTGTTGAAACTATACAACCATCGCTACCCCTTATGGCTTCTGGGTGATCTGAATGCTAAAATTGGAGATTACTGCCAATCGGACGTGCTGTTGAGCGTCTCGTCTAAATCTAAAATTCACCCGTTGTCCAATAGACAAGGCAAAAAATGGTTAAATGTAATACAGACTCATAATCTTGTGAAACTTAATGGCCTAACTCCCAGTGATGTCCCTATGAACTACACTAGGGTGGAGGGTAGATCTGCAGCCACACTTGATTATATTTTTACCAATCAGTATGGTTTTCACTTCGTTATTGATATGGGTGTTGTAGAAAGAGATGAGAGCGACCACCTACCCCTGTGTTTATTATTTGCTACTCCAGGAAAAGAAGTAGAGAGTCATGACTATGATGAAAATGGGATGCTTAGCATCAATGAAGGTAATAATAGAATTGTCTGGCACAGTCGTAATATTGAGCATGTATCCCAACTTGTATATACTTTACTACCGGAGTTTATTAAGGAGGGGGTGTCTGGCATGAATGCTGGTAATTTAATCTTGCAAAACTTTACTGAGATTATGCATAATATACAGAAACAAGTGGGTGACCGTAGAAAATACAAATCATCTGGTGAACGCTCTAATATGGTTATTCCGCGTAGGCTTGGGAATGACAAAAAGATCAATGAAGCAAAAAAGAACCTACGTAAGGAAATTCGCGATGTAGTAAGAAACAATGATTCTCTGTTGACAGAGTTCGCGGTTGCATGCCATATTAAAAATCTTAAAAAGAACTATAAAGATTGGCTTAAAATGCACAAACGCAAATGTGAAACCAACTTGTGGAAAAAAATCGCATTGGTCGCCCTGTCTAACAACAAACAAGGTATCTGGCACCTGCTCAGGAAACACAAAAAACGTGATTTGACAATCAATTGTATTACTGAAGAAGTATGGGCCCATTATATAAATGGTACACTGGGTAAAGTCGAATTAGATGCTAATATCTCTCTACCACCTGAAGTTATATGGGATTGTCAATCTTCCGAACTCGACATAGTCAAGATTATTGAAAATCTTAAGAATTCCCGGGCAGCTGGACCTGATGGGGTCTGTAATTTAGTTCTGAAAAAGCAGCCTGAGTTGTGGGGTGCTGCACTAATGCTATTATTCAAACAAATAGGGAAGCTTGGTGCAATACCTCCATCATGGAAGACAAGCCACATTCTAACAGTGCACAAAAAAGGGTCATGGGACAACCCGGCAAACTTTAGAATGTTGGCTATGTTAGATGTTTCTTCTAAGATCTTTACCAAGGTATTGCTCCAGGAACTTAATGTATGGATTAGTGATCACAATATCCTTCCCTCTAACCAAATTGGCTTTCGTGCCAAATCAAGCACCACACACAATCTGCTACTACTCACATCATCGATTGAGCATGCCTGGAGTACACGCAATCTTAATGTCTATTGCGCATACATCGATTTCTCTGCGGCATTTGATACTATTCTTAGAAATAGACTTTGGAAAAAACTCAGCTCATGGGGGATCCCACAAGGTCTCCTAAAGATGCTTATGTTACTACATTCAGAGACCTCTGTACGCATTAGACTTAACGCGGCTGGTAAACTTTCTAAACCCATGGCCACTAGTTGTGGTGTGAAGCAAGGCTGTATGATCGCTGCCATCCTGTTCAACCTTTACCTGTCAGATATGATGAAAGCATTTCTCATCCCAGAGGCTAATCCCGTGAGAGTTAATGGTGTGACTATTGGTTGGCTTGTCTATGCTGATGACCTGCTGTTATTGGATTACACTCCGGCGGGTCTTCAACATATGCTTGACTCCCTGGTCACTTATTCTTCTGAAAATGGATTGACCATTAATATTGACAAGAGTAAGATAATGGTCTTCTCAAATAAACGTAGAACTAAGAAACACTCGTGGAACCTAGCCCTTAAAAAAGTTGAACAGGTAAAATCTTACAAATATTTGGGTGTTATTATTGATGAAAGGTTGAATTGGGATGAACAGTGGTCTACAATCAAAAGCCGTTGCACCGTAGCCGCAAATGCTCTGAGTGTATTTATTGGTAGAAATTGTTGTTTCTCTGCCATTGCAGTTCTTAATATCTACTTGTCAAAAATCAAATCAATCCTCCTCTATGCTGTTGAAATATGGGGCCACAAGTTTGTCAAACGTGGCGTGGTTTTTGAATCCAAACTTTTAAGAAAACTCTTGCGTCTACCCCGAAATGTGAGTGTTGAATACCTATACTTGGAATTTAACATCAGAAGTTATTTGTATGCATATATTTGTCAATGCGTTTTGTCGTATGAGAAAGCTGTGACACTTTCCACTAATACAATTTTTGTCCCATATGTCAAAGCCTACCTTAGTCTTGAAGGGAATGTGCTGATTGGTACAATTGGTATTATCCAAAGGCTCCATCGCATATGGTCTAATGGGTCTGTCCCAGGAACTATGTCTTTACTTGCCTTCAAAATGAGACTTAAGAAAAAAGTCCATGATTACTGCCATGAACTTAATACGGTAAATTTAGCATCTAAAAGGTTCAGTGGCTGGTTTTTAGATGAGTATTTGAGTAGAGTTTCGTCTCCTCAATACATTATAGCCTATCCAAACACAGGTACTTTTCGCACTTACCTTATGATGAAATTTAACTCGACTGTTGCATTAGAGACAAATTGTGTCAAAATGGGGTCTCCACCAACGTCAAAGTATTGTCGTCTATGTGGAGTAAATGTTGTTGAGTCCCTTCACCATCTCATTATGTGTTGTGAAAGCTTAAATGAACTACGAACCACGTGTTTTAAATCCTATAATAATGGCATTGTGTTGACTGACATATCTGATCAATGGATGCTTTTTATGAGAGGAAATGATATTAATCTGATATATTTTATTGTTGTTTTTTATCTGAAGATTGTGGCAATTTTAAAATGTATTGTATAGGATATATTGGAAATGCAATATGTTTTTAGATTTTGTGTATATATGTTGTCTGTTTATGTGTTATAGAAAGCCTATTGGCTAGATGTATATCTAATAAATAAATAAATAAATAAATAAATAAATAAATAAATAAATAAATAAATAAATAAATTAACTAGAGGAGGGAATGTAAATATGCAAATGATATGCCCTAAACATAAAGGGAAATATACATTGTGAGAATAAGAAAAACATAAGGATTTCTGCCAAAACAATGATGGTACTGATGCGATGGTGCTTTAATATCTCTGCCATTTTGAATTAGGCCTCAGGCCTGTGCATCCAAGAAAATGTCTAAAGTTGTCTAGTACATGTGTGCCTGTAGGCAGTGTGAGAAACTCATAGTGACAACAAGTAAGACAGACACAAGTGATCACAGTTCAAGGATGTTTATTGAACAATGAAAGTTGTATGCAGGCTGGAAAAATGCCTAATCTAAACCTAAATCTAAGATGGGCGCAAGCTTCGACCATCACAATGAAAAATAAGGCAGTCCTAGTGGTGTTGTCTCAAAATAAAGAAGGCCTATACCAAGAAACCTACTGCCAAAAGTGTTGTGGGATAGTTCTGAAGAAAAGAAACAAGTATTCTCAAATAATATGTCAGGATGCAGTATTCTGGGTCTCCCTTCCCCACGATTTGGACACAGAGTAAGATGGGAGCTTGGAGAACAGTACAGTCTTGGGCTTCTCCAGCATGAGACGACAGTTCCGATGGTATTTCTCAGGACGGTTGATGGCCAAGTCTTGTTTCCTTGAAAGTCTCTTGCCTTGGAGGACCTGACATACTTAACTAACAAAAATAAATACATAATCTCTTTTAAATGGGCTTTGGGAGATGACTTTCACTGCAGGATTCCCCTCGTGGGCGCAAATCCCTAGGAAGCTCTTAAGTGATATCGATACCCCGGATAGCTATGTTTTCTCACTTCCGAGGGCATCTCTGGTTCCAAAATTAAAATTCCTTTAACAAATGAAAGTTGATTCCCAATGTTCGCTGGGTGATGGGTTCACCCCTGGATTCCCCTCTTCTGGGCGATTACCCTTTACGTATTGTATTCCTTAATTTTATATGTTCGTTCTTTAATCTTTTCCTGAAGTTTGAATTATATCTTCACCCCTGGATTTCCCTTTGCTGGACTCAGACCTCTGCTGACTATCAGTACTCAGGTGATGGCTTTACCCCTGGATATCCCTCTGCCATACTCAGACCCCTCTTGATTGCTAGTACTTGGGTGATAGCTTTAACTCTGGCATCCCTCCTTCAGGTTCACCTCTACCAACTTCACATTTGCTTGTATTTGCAGGATTCACTTCCCTTGCTTTCTCATATGGTCTGATTTGTCTCCCTTGCTTTCATATTCACTAAGGGATTCACTTCCCTTCCTTTCACTTAACAGATTGTAGATCAAAGTATTTCGATTGTACTGGGATTTTGGTTGACCTCACTTATGACCACTTTGACCTAACTTGGCGGCATTCCTACGGCCTTCTGGTAGCTGTAGTTTCCTTCATATGAGGATATTGACCACAGTATCTTGAGTTTAGCACACACGTGGGGCCAGTCTCCCTCTTTAGCTGGTCTCCATTTAACACTTTTTAAAGTTCTTTTAAAGTTCATTGCACATGGTTCAAACTTGCCACTTCTGCGATTTAACATTCTACACAGTCCGGTTCTTATCGGTTCTTCCCTCGACTCAAGAGTGGTGATGAACAAGCCTGGCTTTTGGCTTTTCTGGAGTCTAAGCCGGTACCACAGTAACAGGAGTTTCCCTCGCTCACGCTTATCAGCGTCGGCATGCTCTGTATACCGTTGACATCTGCTGCAAGACACTTGTGCTATTGTTCGTGGTCTAAGGCTCTCTTCCGCAAAGGTTCAGTGGGCCTGGACAAAAAGGGCAAGGTCATTTCTCTCCTCGCTTAGCCATCTCGTTGTGCTGTCTGCCGTGCTTGTCTTGCTCATACTGTGCTCTTTGGATCCACCTTTTATCACTGTGGGGAAGGGAAAGGGCCATCAGGTGTGTGTGTGATTCTGATAAATTTGCCTGACTTTGCCTGACCTTCGTATTGGGACATGTCAGGTAAATGGTGGTGTTAGTCCGCTGTCCATTGTGTTTTGTGATAAAGTGTTAGAGTCAGAAAGGGGCAGGGGCGGTGGTTTAGAATATCCTATTGAGAAGATGAGGAAAAGGTGTCAAAGCAAGGGAATACCACATCTCACCCGTCAGTGTCCCACTCCCACTACCCGAGGACCCCCCATCCAGGTGATCCTCACACACTGGTCCAGCTCCAGGAACTGGATTCAATAGCAATAGCCATGTCCTGTCCACCTGGAAGACAGATCCCTGGGGACCAGCTAGGTAGACACCTTCAGGTTTCTCACAGTAGTGAGAAAAAGTAATCATATTGCTTACTGTTTCAAGGAAGAGGCTTCTGTCATTCTCTCTCTCTCCCTCTCTATCTCTCTCTCCTACACAAAGTCTTTCAAAGGGAAGTTGAGCACTTCCAGTAATAACGATGTATGTATTAATCATTAGTCAGACAGTAATGCAATAGTTGCAAAAGGCGCGTTCTGGTGTGAACCAGGCTTCAGGTTGAAGCACTGCCAAAATACTGACTCAAGCTCTGGATCTACTGCCCTCTAGGGAAGTCCTAGAACTGTCGAGTTTGTTACAAAGTGGTCTGGTAGTACAAATAATACAAGATATTACTTCTCAAATGTGGGGTTTCAGTTACATGTTTTCTCGATGAGCTCTCTCTCTCTCTCTCTCTCTTTCTCTCTCTCTCTCTCTCTCTCTCTCTCTCACTCTCTCCCTCTCTCTCTCTCTCTCTCTCTCTCTCTCTCTCTCTCTCTCTCTCTCTCTTACTCTCTCTCTCTCTCGCTGTCCCTCCCCCAACCGCTCTCTGTCTTTCCTAGGCAAGATGAACATTCCACAAACTAACAGTTTCTTTCCTTGGTCTAGTTAAGCAATTGGGAATGCAACATGTATCAAAGTGTTAGTTGGAAAAAATATGTTGCACTGTGAGGAAGTAACAAGGCCTGGGAACAGGCTAGAGTGTCAGGCTGTTTGTTTTGTCATACTATTTGTTGCCGCAAGGTGCTGATTTCACATTTCCCCAATTGACGATTACGTCACCTGATGGATTTGGAATGTCACTTGGAATGTACTAACCAATAGAGCTGGGTAATGTATTTCGATCTTTAGGTTTATAAATGGCAAGAGCTATTAGGCGAATAGGCTTTGCATTTGAATTGTGTGGTTTGTGTCTATAAAAATTGTGGCCCGATGTGGGTGGTTCGAGTGTTCTCAGCCTTCCGGTCAAGTATAGATGAATGACCTCCCAGACAATAATTGCATGCATTAAAGTGCTGTATTTATGCACATTTTGCACCTAAGTATTGCTTCCTGGATTTATTTGGAGTCAAATGGCCTCATTACACGGATGGCGCTAAGGGATTACCGGCACTGGTAAGGGCACCGGTGCCGGTAATCCCTTAGCGCCATACTACGAGGTCCCTCAGCTGGTCCCGTCCTTAACGTGTGGCCAGACCACACGTTAAGGAAGGGACCAGCTGAGGGACTTCAGGGCAAATAACGGTACCGCTAAGAGCGGTACCGTTATTTGCTCCTTCCCCATTCCCATTGAGCCCTATGGGGGCTCAAATGGGAATGGGGAAGGGCCTTGGTGAATGGGGAATTACTGCCCCGCCAATCTTGGAATGGTGTGGTAATTCCCCCATTCACCAAGGCGGAATCTGTAAAATACCGGCGGAAACCATGGCACTAATAGCACCATGGTTACCGCCGTCCGTGTAATGAGGCCCAAAGACTCTCACACATTGTAATTCCTGTATTCCTGTTCCATAGAGGCACAGTGGATTGTGTTTGTTTTCTGCATCTAATTCCGAAATTTGGGATCTGTATTAAGAGGTTCAGAAATTCAACCATATTTCTGAAAAAGGGAAGGAACAGCAAATCTGAATGTGAGCACCTATGCTACATCACATAAAAATTAACTTTGTGAATAGGGTAAATTATTTGGGGTTCATGTTATGGAGCTCATTACATTTCAACCGTACAAGACTAAATACATTTCCTCCAAGGAACATCAGAGTCTACATCATGTATGCTTGACATTTGATTGACTCTGCCTTATCCCTACTGACCTTTCTGAGGCAATTGGCCTGTAGGCACAGACTCATTATTATTTAATAAATACATTCCGTATTTCTCATTTAAGCAAGCTGATCAGAATGAATGTGCTGTCATGCACCCCTAATACATCAATGACCCTTTCATAGTCCTATAGGATAAATGTCAACGGGCCTCATTACGAGTCCGGTGGAAACATTTCGGTTTTACCATGATGGCGGTCCCACTGGTTCCGCCAAAGCACTCCGCCGGAAACATGGAAGTATTACACCTTGTCGGTCGCGCGAATCCCTTATATGTGGAACGAGTAACATCGATGGAGAGGGGCTCACCACCACCAAGGTGGGCGGTGCTTCCGCCTCTGTCGCGTGCATGCCAGATGTAGCGGCAACTCGGAAACGGATGCCATTCAAAAATCATAACTCACTGCAATCCGCCTGTTCTGGAAGCCATCCACCCCTTCTGAGTTCCTGAACCAATCAAGGAACATGACAGCAAGGACCCCGCAAACACACCAACGCAAACCACGCATTGGTGAGGCTGAGCTTAACATGCTTGTCGACATCAGTGTGGAGCATTCCGGGGAGCTATTTTCTGCCGACCAGCGCCACAGCACGTAGCTCCAGAGGAAGGGAATCTGAGAGGAATTTGCCTGGAAAGGGGACTGCTTTGGGGGCCACACCATGCAGTATCAAGGACTGTCATAAGCACTGGGACGACCTGCGTCTGAGTGTGTGCAGCCTCCTTGCTGCACACCGCAGGCACTGCATGGGTACAGGTGGCGGACCATCCTCCCCCATCCAGCTGTTGCCCTGGGAGGAAAAGTGCAGCAGTGTGCTGCATACAGAGGAGGTTGAGGGAGTCGGTGCAGCAGAGGCGGGAGCCGGGACACCTGTTGACACCGGTGAGTACACAAAGTGCCCCAATGTAAACCTTACATCTGCGTACCCTGCCCCCCCTTACCAACACTGCACTGAAATGGCCATAGCACTGCCCACATCACCCAGACCTGCTCCAGCACTAGCATTGCCTCCCCACCTAGTCAATGTGGCGCAAAAAAAGTCACATGCCCTGCCTCACATGAATGCCCATTCCCAACCACATGACAAGACACCACACAGTGGCCCACATCCTGAGCGTGGCAGTCACGAAACAAGGGTGCGTGTAAGGTCACCGGCACACATCTCAGTGGACTGGCACACTGGCAGACCGGCATGCCACTACCACCAGCCAAATGTGGGTGTACATGGCAGCAGTCCCAGCACAGGTGTGTTGCATGTGCCGCCTGCACAGTTCCTGCAGCTGTTACCACACAATACATGCATGAGTGCAGCATACCATGTAGCACTGCATGCCCACACAATGTAATACTACATGATCACCATGTTGGATGTAAATGGACAATTGTTACCCGGGCTGGTCACTGACATCATGCCTTTAATTGGCCCACAGGCATATCATCTGACACGGACGGCGGCCAACCAGATACATCGAGGGGCACCAGATATGCAAGGTGGACTTCAAAACACCTGTCAACTTCCCATGACAGTTCATCCAGCACTGTGCATGTCACAACTGCCACAGTGCACCAGGCAGCCCCTGTGGAGGACACCCCAGCTGCCACGAACCACCTGGCAGTAGCTGCTGCGGCACAAGCTCACATACGTGGAACGGCATGGGGATGGGCACCACCCCCACCCCAGCAGACCGACTACCATGGCACTGACACCAGTGATGGGGATGGAGCTGGAGAAGCTGGCTTGACACAGGAGGCAATACCAATCACACCCTGGATATGGGGGAGCCATTCAGCCCCATTGGCCTATCAAGCCCACAGCACTGATCCTACCAAAGGCCAACAAACAAAGGGACCAAACATGGTTTGGCACACAGACAAACACAAGAAGGTCCTTTCCAAAAAGAAATGGCGAAAAAAGTTGACCGGAGTCTGTTTTTACAGATAGGTCTTGGGCTCCATATTGGAAAACATGGCTGACCCAATTTTTATCTACCGGTGTTTGCGGAAAAATCATGGTAGTTTCTTTTAAACCACTGCCACCAGCCATTTCAAGTGGGAAAGGGTAACATTTGACTGTTACATGAGTTTTTAGACTCAGGGGAAGCTAGGCAACCCCTCCAGAACTCTATAGGAAGATAGTGTGTGCTGGGTCTGTACATTTAAAAAGACTAGTAAAGTCAATTTAACTTTACATGCTTTGGGAGACAGTAGTCAGTCCCAGAGAAGGTATTTAAACATTGGGGAGTCTGAAGGACACTCCTGTGCCACTGCACTGTGGGTGCCGTATGACACACAGAAAAAGATGATGCCTATGGAGTTGTTTTAAAACTCTATATCCAAAGAACACAAAAGTAAAAAACACATCAAAATACATGGAAGAGTGCGAAAAAAAAGGCTCACACTCTTCCCAGGTAAAAAATCAAATCCTAGAAATCCAGCTAAGTTGCTGGGGGGGTCTAAAAAGGTAAAGGAAATTAGCACATTCTTGAGAATTCTCCCTAGCAGCCTGTGCACTTGGTTGGTCAACTGCAGCCACTGTACATTTGGCTAGGAGGATGTGTGAGGGGAACAGCGTCCAGTGCACAATAGCGGAGACAAAGTCACTGGCCCTTCAGACATGCATGGGCCAAAGCGCCAGCCACCACACACGAAACATAAGTCCACACATGGTTCCAAGTGTGGGCGCAAGTGGGGCGTAACCATGGACATGCCAAGGATCATACATGGCCGTTGAGCACTTGCACCACGTGTGAATAGTTGTGGAGGGGGAGGGAAAGTTGGCCAGGGGGAGGAGGGAGTGATAGTTGGGAGTGATAGTTGGGGAGGAGGAAAGGAGGGAACGTTGGGGAGGGGCAGGGTGGGAATGATAGTTGGAAGTCATAATTGGGGAGGGGTAGGGGAGAGGTAACATTGGGGAGGGTTTTAATGGGCCTCCTGCTGTTACAATACTTCATGTACAATACAGTTGGTTCTGCATACAAATCACGACTGGACATTCTGTTTTTGTGGGAGTATAATGTGTCTAATTTCATGTGCTCAAAAGTACGTGCCACCAGTAGTGCATCAGAAGAAGTTTTGTATTAGTTCATCACATGCATTTTGTCCATCCATGGCCTCCCGGGTGGGGTCGCAATGGCATCCCGTCCTCATCGCCATTCTCCTCCGCAGCAGGGTCCATGTCTGGGGGCAGTGCAATGTTGCGTCTAATACACATAGTGTGCAACATCGCACAGGCCAGGACCATCTTGCCCACCTTTATGGGGCTATACATAAGGACAAAGCCAGATCTGCTAAGGCAGCAGAACCTTGACTTGAGCAGTCCAACTATCCTTTCTATAGTGCCCCGTGTAAGTGTATGTGCACGGATGTAGGCCTCTTCATGCATGTCCAGTGGCTGTCTGACGGGTGTCATCAGTCATGGCGTGAGGGGGTATCCAGCATCACCTGCATGGGAGTGACAGAAGGGGGATGGAATCATTGTGGTGCCAATTTCATGTCAGTGAGGTGTACATGTACCCATTTCCCACATTTACTTAGCACAAGATGTAGCACATGGCAGAGATGACCCTAGTAACTGGTGCAATGTTACACGTAATGCCATGACCCCATTCAAATGGTTGGTCAGTCATTTGATCTGAGATTGTTCTGCATGCTCATTGTCTGCAGTCATATTGATATTGATATTTTATTTCTATCGCGCTCGTACACATATTTTTCAGAGCGCGACAAGGCAAGGGAGGGCAACAGGGGAGAACAAAACAGTGATCTTACTAGGCCAAGTGACATTGAGAACATGCAAGTGCATGGGAGAGTGGGAGGGGAAAAGTGCATGGAAGTGGGGAGAAGTGGAAAGTGCAAAGCAGAGGAGAAACAGATAAATAATAATAAATAAATAATAAAGGCAACAAACAGTGATAGTGCAGCAAGCAATTTGCAAGCGCTAGGTTTAAGCCAGCAGACAGGGTAGGTCTGATAAGTGCAGGAAGAAAAAGGGGGAGCTCTATGGGTATAGATACAAACCCCAGTGCAAGGGGTGGCCAGGAGGGGGTGGCAGGGTGAGCAGGTACCTGGGCCCGGAGGACAGAGGGTGGCCAGGTGCACGGTGCCAAGAGAGAACAGATCAGCAGGGGAGAGGGGGAGTGAAGGCAGAAGAAAAGAGGAAGGTCTTGAGGTGCTTCCGGAATCGGAGATTGTTCTCAAGTTTTAGAGGGGCAGGGAGGCTGTTCCAGAGGGAGGTCCCAACCGAAGACAGAAAAACGACTGAACCTGAGGGAGTTAGAGATAGAGGAGCGAAGAGCTTGTGAGGAGAGGTATTTGCGAAGGGATAGCTGATGTATTTTGGACCCAGGCCCCAGAAAGCCTTGTGGACAATGCAGAGGATTTTGAATTTACTTCTTGCATCCACTGGGAGCCAATGGAGAGATTTCAGAGCTGGAGAGATACGATCCCAGAGCTTGAGGCCAAGGACAACTCTCGCAGTCCTGTTCTGGATTAGTTGCAGAGGGTGGAGAGTAGAGGCAGGTAGATTTAGAAAGAGGCTGTTACAATAGTCCAACCTAGAGAAAACCAGAGCTTGGGATACCATGAGCTTCTGGGGGAAGGAGAGGAAAGGCAGAGTACCCCTGAGGAGGTGCAGTTTGAAGTTTGACTTTTAAGGGACCTCAGAGATGTGGGCAGAGAAGGAAAGGGTGGAGTCAAAGATGACCCCGAGGTTCTTAGCCTCGCAGGTGGGGCTAGGAGGAGGGCCAATGGAAGCCGGCCAGAGAGTGAGGGGAAAGGATGGTGAAGGTGTGCCGATGAGGAGGATCTCAGTCTTGCTGGCATTCAGACAAAGATCATTGGCAGCACACCAATCTTGAATGGCAGTTAGGCAATCAGAGATGAGAGAGGGAGAGGAGGTGGCCGAGGGCAGCCTGAAAATGAGTTGAGTGTTGTCAGCATAGCACTGGAAATTTGAGCAGAATATGGCAATACAGTGGCCGAGAGTTGCTGGTATTGGTTGAAAAGCCAGGGTGAGAGGTTAGACCCCTGGGGAACACCACAGGTAGATAGGAAGATAGATGATAGGAAGGACCCAAGTTGGACCTGGGAGGGTCGATCAGAGAGGAAAGAGGTCAGCCAGGCCAGAGCTTGATCAGTGATACCCAGGTTTTCACAGAGACAGTTGAGCAGGATGGTATGGTTGTCCACGTCAAAGGCAGATGAGAGATCGAGGAGGGAATGTTAGAGTCAAGGTTGGAGAGCAGATCTCATGGATGTTCAGGAGAGCAGTTTCCATGCTTCTGGCAGCTCTGAAGCTAGACTGGTGGTCATGGAGACAGCCAAGAGAATTGGAATGAAGGTTAAGCTGAGAGATGGGCAACTTTTCCAGGAGTTTGCCGAGAAAGGGATTAATGGAAAATGGGCGATAGCTAGCTGGACAAGAAGGATCGGCTGTTGGTTTCTTGAGAAGAGGATGCACACGGGAGTGCATCAGAGGGGAGGGGAAGGATCCTGAGGGAAAGGAGTGGTTGCAAAAATCAGCAAGGGCTGGAGCAAGGGTGTCAATGTGATCCTTGATGGTTTTAGAGGAACAGGGATGAACCTGTTTTGACAAGGCTTTCATAGATCTGACTTGTCTAGCGACCTTGTCAGGGGAGAAAAGAGGAAAGGACAAGAAGAATGGTGAAGGTTGGCTAAAGGAGGGTCAGCCAGCACAGATGGAGAGGGGAGAGGAGGGCTGAGGGTGGAGAGGGTGGACAGGACGTACTGTTTTTTTTTAATGAAGTGAGAGGCAAGGGCATTGCAAAGAGCCTGGTAGGCAACAGGAGGGGTAGAGACTGCAGCAGGTTTGGCCAGCTCCTTGCAGATTTTAAAGTGTTCAGCAGAGTTGTTAGATGGTGCAGAGGCATGAGCTTGAATGTGGACTCTCTTCTTGGTGAGGACAGAGAGACGGTCATACAATGAAATGGCCTTGAATGCTGATATGTGTACTTTTGTTGGTATGCACACAAGGGTGCGTGGCCGCCTACTAGGAGTCTTGTATCTGGTATTGTGCTAACAATCTGTCTACTGCAGCTGCAGCACCCATGAGGCCTGACACTCCCATGTCCATATCCCCATTGGGTACTATGGAACTCCATGGTAAGGGGGACTTGCATTTTACCGGCACCTGGCTTCCTGGGCAACACCAACCTGTAATGACCCTCTGGCACTGGTAAGCCAGGTGCATTTAAGGTGTCTAGAGTCCAGCAGAACCCCAGAAGGGGCACAGTCGGGCTTCCCGCCTGCCTCCTGATGTGGCCCATACACGTGTTCCCTTTGATGTGTCTCACATATTGCTGCCCAATTCCACTGCATTGTTGGTTCATGTTGTGTGCATTGCTTGCTTTGCCATGCCATTCTACATCTTCTGAGTGCTCATGTGTGTTAGGGAGAATTCTCTGTTTAGGCTGAATTTCCTAACCTAGTGAGTCCCCCAGCAGCTTTGCTGGATTTCTGGAGTTTGTTTTTTCCATCCTGCCAAGAGTGAGACTCTTTTTTTCCCACTCTTGGACATGAATGTGTGTAATTCCTTTGAATGTCAATGTGTTCTATGGGCTATGGGGTCTTTTACTGCATAGGGTCTCATATGTTTTGCTATGTGTGTTACACCGCACCCTCCGTGCCGTAACACTGGGGCGTCCTAGCGGACATCCATCATAGACTCCATACCCGGGGACTGACTACTGTCTCCCCGGGCATGTAAAGTCACCATTGGCTTTACTAGACCTAAATTTACTAACCGAACTAGTACAAACCATCTTATTGTGGACATACTAGTAGGGGTAATTCGATTACTCCTAGGTCTGTTATTCGGGGGGGCACTGTCCCTTCCCCCCTCGTCGAGTTTTGGCTGGTGGCAGTGGAAACTACTTGTTATATTCGACCCCGAATATAACCCTATGGGATTCTTCCCATTGTTGGAGATTGATACTGTTTTGCGTTAATCTCTAACATACCTCCGGTCTACTTATCTTTAATAAGTCTATCGGGTGGTATTTTCTGCCAGAACTCGGCTTTTTTAAATGGCGTCTGTGTTCGTCTCTGTGACTCCTAAACCAAAGGTTGAGCCCTTTGTTCCACTTTTGGCGGGCTACTGTACAGAGACCCTCCAAAGTGGTGCCATTCTGTCTGGGTAACCACAGGGGTGTGGGAGGGGGTGTAGGCACCCTGGACCGAGTTGCCTTGCCAACTCCGGTCGCACTCTGGTGCGACTGGCCCAAGTGGTGAGCCTCCCCGCTCACCACTTAGCGGGTTGATTGACAGCTAGGCTGAATGAATGGGGGTTTTCTGCATAAAAGCAGGGCTTTTGGGACTGGATCTTCAGAAGTCGCCACAGGACCTAAGAATCCGACGAGGGTAAAGCTGAGCCGACCTGCAACGATGACACCACCGGTGGAGCCCTGCTGAACCGACTCACCACTTCCCAACGACAGAGGAGATCTCCCTGCCAGAGAGTCTCTTCCCCTGACTGGTTCGAACAACCAGTCCCCATTTGCTTTTTCTTCGCCTCATGACGTAGTGGTCGAATTGCCTGTGCAGAGCACCTCGGCAACCGGATAGCCACTACCCCTGGACCGCGACCAAAAGGTGGTGCGTTGTAACGGAGCACTCTGCGGCTGGTCTCTTCCCTGGTGGTGCAACGATCTTCAGCTTTCCTTCGAAGGCGAGATCATCTCTTCTCTTGGCAAAGACCGGACGTGCATCCACCACCAGGAACAACTGCCCCTGCCGGAGCTGTCTCTCCGCAATCAATGTACTGTGTCCGCTTGGCTTCCCTTGTCGCTGGATAGAGTGAGGTGTCTTAATCCTCGCCTCTCCATAGCGTCGCCTCCAAGCTTTCTCTAACGTGTTGTTCTGAACTGGTCCAATCTTCCTATAACAATTTGCTACAAAGACTCAAACGCATTTCCACTAAGAGACTTTTTGGGACATATCGCCTTGCCTCTCTCCGAGTGGGCCTGGCCTCTGAACTTTATCATCTATCATGGTTTTTGTCTTCTTGCCTTGCATTTGTCCGTGAAGTATTGAATTGTGTTGATTTCGTAACCTGCTTATTTTTCTCTTCCGTCCTAACGAATACTAGAGTGCCATCTAGGTTGAAGCACACACCTCTGTCTGCAAATAAGTGATGCTGGAAAAACCTAGACGTGTCAAACTATTGTTAGGTGGATTGATCTTTTCCTTCGTAGAGTAATTGTAATTGAAGTGTTTGCCTAATAGTGCCAGAGTGTTTTCTATAGATGTGCCGTTATAAATAAATACCTTTATATCTTTACACTGAAGCCTTGTTGCGTGTTTGCTTGTCTTACTGTGAAGAATTGCCCTATGTTGTATACTCCACATACTGCCTAACTCTTCTTGAGGGAAGTCTGACTGCTCAGCCACAGCTACCAAGTGAATCTGTGTGGTACAGACTGCTACCAAGTGGGTTTACTGCCAAACACCTGTAGTCCTAAATCTTTTGCAGTGGTCCCAGAGGGAACTTCACAGGTTTCCGCCTAACAATGTGTCAATTTGCATGTCTGCGATCACCGGTACAATTTGTTGCATGAAGGCACACTGATGTGCATCGATTTGGTACATGGGTACATGTGTGCAGTGATATGTTTATCGTTCACACATGATGCAGCATGGGTTTGGTTGTCATTCCTTGTCAGAATTGGGAACTGTTTGTGGTGGGTGTATGCACTGTAATCTGCAATTGGTGCTTGCTTCACAGTTGTGTGAAGGATGGGGGGGTTGGCGATTGGCATGGCGACAATTGCCTTGGTCCCTATTCAGGGTTGTTGACTGGGAGGTTTGGAGTCACTTTTCCATCACTGATTCTCACACACCTTGCCATGTAGGCCTATGCCTCCATGCCCTCCTTCTATGCCCGCTGTGTCAGCCCATACTGTGTCCATTGATATGTCGTACATTGCTCATCAATGCCATTCCTTTTTGTGTGCCACATTCAGGTTCCCATACATGACACATGCTTATGGGTATGTGCTCCTGTGACAGGCATGTGTATTGCTTACATGCTGTGGGGGTCGTATTTCCGGGTTTGTTTGTAAATGGTTTGATGCATTCTGGTACACGTGGTACTTTTGAGTTGCCTCTATAACTTCAAAATGATTGAGATTGTGTTTGATCCATACACCCATTTGGTACATGCGTTCCATGCCTTTGAAATCAGGGATGCAATTTGTGTGTGTTAGATTGCATTTGGCAAATGCTCTGCTTACTGTGCATTTACCCCCTCACACACAGAGGTCATGCATTGGTCATTCCACTCACCCAACAGCCAGGTGCACTCTGGTGAGTGTCTATATACCCCCTTACTACACAGAGGTCATGCATTCGTCATTCCACTCACCCAACAGTCAGGTGCACTCTGGTGAGTACCTTTTTTACCGCCACCCACTACACAGAGGTCATACATTGGTCATTCTATGTGCCCAACAGCCAGGTGCGCTCTCCGCTGTGCTGTGACATGTACCCTGGCAGCGTGGAGTTGTTCAGTACCATTGAGTCGTGGTGGATCCCAGAAACTGAGCGCAACAATGGGTGATGAATTGTTCAGCATCACAGACCATCTGCACATGGCACAGCAGTGCATCCCGGACCTGGAACAGGACCCTTGAGAAACAGGGTTGTGACAGCCCTTGTAGCTCACCCATGGTGTGTTGGTATGTGCCGGTTGCCAGGAAGTGCAGTACCAACACTACCTTCAGCAAAGGGGGGATTGCAGTCCGTATATTTATCAGGCTGCTGATGTCCTTATGAATTAGGGTAACAAATGATGTAATGTTCTCCCTGTCAAGACGGTAAAGGGTGTGGATTTGGCTTGGGGGTCAGGTTCCAGGGCGTGGCACTGATTTTGGTGGCTGCCTGCGGGGCGCTACCTCCTGGCCATTGATGTTCTGCATGGCCAACTGGTTCCTCATTCGGCTCCTGCTCCTCCACCACCGACTCTGCCTCTCTGCAGCTTCATCCTCAATCCCTCCTTGGAGGTTCCCCAGCCCAATCACTGCTACAGCGACTGCCAGCATGGTTGTGTTACGAGGGGGGTTTGGTGTGGGTGTGGTCCTTTTGTACATTCCCAGTGGTCAATGGTGTGCAGCTAGACTGATTTTGGACACCTGAGGCCTGTTGCTACTGTTTAATGCCTGGTCCGTGGTGCCCGTATTACAGGTGCGGTATTCACAGTGCCAGCGCCATATTTATGGCAGTGTTTCTGTGTAGGCGGTATACTAACCATACTAACGCTGCGTTGGTAATTCAGGCACTTCCAGCAACTCATTCTACAGTTTGCAGTCATGTTTCTGTTGGATGCAGTGGCACCATGGGTGTGACTTTGCGGTAACAGTGTTTCCGCATTAGCAACTCTGAATGTTCCAGTCCGGAAAATGGTGCCGGTACTGTGCCACCAGCACTGCTCTTTCCAGACCGGCATACTTGTAATGAGGCTCAATGCCTTTTACAAATTCCTCATAGTGTAATATTATAAACCTCAATGATACCAACCTCTGAAGCATGAAAAGCAGACCTAGGCATGTCTGCCATGTGACTGAATATGTTCGTCTGACATGGATTCTTACATTCCCCACTTCAAGTGTACTAATTTTATCAACTTCAAAATGATGAAAGGTAGAGTTGGCACTGGAAACAGATTTACTTGATATAAACCCCAACAAAGATATGATACTTACATGATTTTCCTTGTGTCTCAGAGGCAACAGACCTATATTTGTGGACACTTACAAGCAGAGTGACAAGATGACAGATCTCCCAGACATCCAAGCGAGTGCAGCAGCACTCATTGACATTTATTGGGCCTGTGGAGGGAGGGCTTATGTGCAATTACTGCCATCCTGGTGAGGAATCTGTTTGGTAGCAATGATACATGTCCCTAACATGTCCCCATGTTGGTAATCACAGCTGCCAACATCACAGCAATTAGCAAACACCCTATGACTAAGCCTGTGCACCTCATGCATCAGCGGATCTGGCACTCTTTGGCCCTGCTACGTCACCACTGTAGCAACTCCCTGTGCCAGAATTCCAGCAAAAAGCACAATGATATACCTGATGTTTATATGTTGGTTAGCAAAGCCGAAAACATTTTTACCTCAATTTTGCTCCTGGGGTAAAAACAGTGGCCAGTGCCAGATGGCTTCAGATTACAAGTTGGGAACGTATACAGCTGGCTAATGAAACAGAACAGGGACTGAATACCATACGAGAAATACTGAGAGCAAGTAGGCTCACCACGTTTCAAAACTGCTTCTCTTTGGATTTATTAACTGCAATTGAAGGTGGCGTGCACGTGATGTTTGGTATTTCTTGCTTTACTTATATTCCTTCCAACGATGCAGACAGTAGTATACTTACCCAGGCAATACATGCAATGCACAGTTTTGGCACCAAAATGAAAAAAAGAGGGTGGAGTGAAGGAAAATGATTGGTTTACAGCATTATTTTCCTGGGTACTCACATGGATGTGTCATATTTTCAAGCTGCTGATTCCTGTTCTTGTCTTGGAACTTTTTCTCTTCTGCACCTGACAATTGAATATGGGATGCTCCCAAAGGATCACGTCTAAAGCAAGGGCCATGATGTCTCTCACACTGTAACATGTTGATGACCATCCCTTTTTGAAAAATGTTCACACGCAAATGGAACAATAGACTTGGGAATTGCTGCCTCACATGGTTATAATGGAGAAACCAATTGGTCCAGCAGGAACTCACTTTGGTCACCCAAATGACTCTAAAAACTACATTGAAAGCTACATTGATTGCATTGGGGTTGGGGATTGTCTTTTTTTTCCTTGCAGCCAAGACAAATACTTCAGAGATGTGCACAATGTTAGAAAAGTGTGGGTACAAAGATTCCGTTTTGACAAGAAGAAAGAGAGCAGAGTTGTTATTAATTAATTAACTAGAGGAGGGAATGTAAATATGCAAATGATATGCCCTAAACATAAAGGGAAATATACATTGTGAGAATAAGAAAAACATAAGGATTTCTGCCAAAACAATGATGGTACTGATGCGATGGTGCTTTAATATCTCTGCCATTTTGAATTAGGCCTCAGGCCTGTGCATCCAAGAAAATGTCTAAAGTTGTCTAGTACATGTGTGCCTGTAGGCAGTGTGAGAAACTCATAGTGACAACAAGTAAGACAGACACAAGTGATCACAGTTCAAGGATGTTTATTGAACAATGAAAGTTGTATGCAGGCTGGAAAAATGCCTAATCTAAACCTAAATCTAAGATGGGCGCAAGCTTCGACCATCACAATGAAAAATAAGGCAGTCCTAGTGGTGTTGTCTCAAAATAAAGAAGGCCTATACCAAGAAACCTACTGCCAAAAGTGTTGTGGGATAGTTCTGAAGAAAAGAAACAAGTATTCTCAAATAATATGTCAGGATGCAGTATTCTGGGTCTCCCTTCCCCACGATTTGGACACAGAGTAAGATGGGAGCTTGGAGAACAGTACAGTCTTGGGCTTCTCCAGCATGAGACGACAGTTCCGATGGTATTTCTCAGGACGGTTAATGGCCAAGTCTTGTTTCCTTGAAAGTCTCTTGCCTTGGAGGACCTGACATACTTAACTAACAAAAATAAATACATAATCTCTTTTAAATGGGCTTTGGGAGATGACTTTCACTGCAGGATTCCCCTCCTGGGCGCAAATCCCTAGAAAGCTCTTAAGTGATATCGAGACCCCGGATAGCTATGTTTTCTCACTTCCGAGGGCATCTCTGGTTCCAAAATTAAAATTTCTTTAACAAATGAAAGTTGATTCCCAATGTTCGCTGGGTGATGGGTTCACCCCTGGATTCCCCTCTTCTGGGCGATTACCCTTTACGTATTGTATTCCTTAATTTTATATGTTCGTTCTTTAATCTTTTCCTGAAGTTTGAATTATATCTTCACCCCTGGATTTCCCTTTGCTGGACTCAGACCTCTGCTGACTATCAGTACTCAGGTGATGGCTTTACCCCTGGATATCCCTCTGCCATGCTCAGACCCCTCTTGATTGCTAGTACTTGGGTGATAGCTTTAACTCTGGCATCCCTCCTTCAGGTTCACCTCTACCAACTTCACATTTGCTTGTATTTGCAGGATTCACTTCCCTTGCTTTCTCATATGGTCGGATTTGTCTCCCTTGCTTTCATATTCACTAAGGGATTCACTTCCCTTCCTTTCACTTAACAGATTGTAGATCAAAGTATTTCAATTGTACTGGGATTTTGGTTGACCTCACTTATGACCACTTTGACCTAACTTGGCGGCATTCCTACGGCCTTCTGGTAGCTGTAGTTTCCTTCATATAAGGATATTGACCACAGTATCTTGAGTTTAGCACACACGTGGGGCCAGTCTCCCTCTTTAGCTGGTCTCCATTTAACACTTTTTAAAGTTCTTTTAAAGTTCATTGCACATGGTTCAAACTTGCCACTTCTGCGATTTAACATTCTACACAGTCCGGTTCTTATCGGTTCTTCCCTCGACTCAAGAGTGGTGATGAACAAGCCTGGCTTTTGGCTTTTCTGGAGTCTAAGCTGGTACCACAGGAACATGAGTTTCCCTCGCTCACGCTTATCAGCGTCGGCATGCTCTGTATACCGTTGACATCTGCTGCAAGACACTTGTGCTATTGTTCGTGGTCTAAGGCTCTCTTCCGCAAAGGTTCAGTGGGCCTGGACAAAAAGGGCAAGGTCATTTCTCTCCTCGCTTAGCCATCTCGTTGTGCTGTCTGCTGTGCTTGTCTTGCTCATACTGTGCTCTTTGGATCCACCTTTTATCACTGTGGGGAAGGGAAAGGGCCATCAGGTGTGTGTGTGATTCTGATCAATTTGCCTGACTTTGCCTGACCTTCGTATTGGGACATGTCAGGTAAATGGCAGTGTTAGTCCGCTGTCCATTGTGTTTTGTGATAAAGTGTTAGAGTCAGAAAGGGGCAGGGGCGGTGGTTTAGAATATCCTATTGAGAAGATGAGGAAAAGGTGTCAAAGGAAGGGAATACCACATCTCACCCGTCAGTGTCCCACTCCCACTACCCGAGGACCCCCCATCCAGGTGATCCTCACATACTGGTCCAGCTCCAGGAACTGGATTCAATAGCAATAGCCATGTCCTGTCCACCTGGAAAACAGATCTCTGGGGACCAGCTAGGTAGACACCTTCAGGTTTCTCACAGTAGTGAGAAAAAGTAATCATATTGCTTATTGTTTCAAGGAAGAGGCTTCTGTCATTCTCTCTCTCTCCCTCTCTATCTCTCCCTCCTACACAAAGTCTTTCAAAGGGAAGTTGAGCACTTCCAGTAATAACGATGTATGTATTAATCATTAGTCAGACAGTAATGCAATAGTTGCAAAAGACGCGTTCTGGTGTGAACCAGGCTTCAGGTTGAAGCACTGCGAAAATACTGACTCAAGCTCTGGATCTACTGCCCTCTAGTGAAGTCCTAGAACTGTCGAGTTTGTTACAAAGTGGTCTGGTAGTACAAATAATACAAGATATTACTTCCCAAATCTGGGGTTTCAGTTACATGTTTTCTCGATGAGCTCTCTCTCTCTCTCTCTCTCTCTCTCTCTCTCTCTCTCTCTCTCTCTCTCTCTCTCTCTCTCTCTCTCTCTTACTCTCTCTCTCTCTCGCTGTCCCTCCCCCAACCGCTCTCTGTCTTTCCTAGACAAGATGAACATTCCACAAACTAACAGTTTTTTTCCTTGGTCTAGTTAAGCAATTGGGAATGCAACATGTATCAAAGTGTTAGTTGGAAAAAATATGTTGCACTGTGAGGAAGTAACAGGCTGTTTGTTTTGTCATATTATTTGTTGCCGCAAGGTGCTGATTTCACATTTCCCCAATTGACGATTACGTCACCTGATGAATTTGGAATGTCACTTGGAATGTACTAACCAATAGAGCTGGGTAATGTATTTCGATCTTTAGGTTTATAAATGGCAAGAGCCAGTAGGCGAATAGGCTTTGCATTTGAATTGTGTGGTTTGTGTCTATAAAAATTGTGGCCCGATGTGGGTGGTTCGAGTGTTCTCAGCCTTCTGGTCAAGTATAGATGAATGACCTCCCAGACAATAATTGCATGCATTAAAGTGCTGTATTTATGCACATTTTGCACCTAATTATTGCTTCCTGGATTTATTTGGAGTCAAATGGCCTCATTACACGGATGGCGCTAAGGGATTACTGGCACTGGTAAGGGCACCGGTGCCGGTAATCCCTTAGCGCCATACTATGAGGTCCCTCAGCTGGTCCCGTCCTTAACGTGTGGCCAGACCACACGTTAAGGAAGGGACCCGCTGAGGGACTTCAGGGCAAATAACGGTACCGCTAATAGCGGTACCGTTATTTGCTCCTTCCCCATTCCCATTGAGCCCTATGGGGACTCAAATGGGAATGATGAAGGACCTTGGTGAATGGGGAATTACCGCCCCGCCAATCTTGGAATGGTGTGGTAATTCCCCCATTCACCAAGGCGGAATCTGTAAAATACCGGCGGCAACCATGGCACTAATAGCACCATGGTTACCGCCGTCCGTGTAATGAGGCCCAAAAACTCTCACGCATTGTAAGTCCTGTATTCCTGTTCCATAGAGGCACAGTGGATTGTGTTTGTTTTCTGCATCTAATTCCGAAATTTGGGATCTGTATTAAGAGGTTCAGAAATTCAACCATATTTCTGAAAAAGGGAAGGAACAGCAAATCTGAATGTGAGCACTTATGCTACATCACATACAAATTAACTTTGTGAATAGGGTAAATTATTTGGGGTTCATGTTATGGAGCTCATTACATTTCAACCGTACAAGACTAAATACATTTCCTCCAAGGAACATCAGAGTCTGCATCGTGTATGCTTGACATTTGATTGACTCTGCCTTATCCCTACTGACCTTTCTGAGGCAATTGGCCTGTAGGCACAGACTCATTGTTATTTAATAAATACATTCCGTATTTCTCATTGAAGCAAGCTGATCAGAATGAATGTGCTGTCATGCACCCCTAATACATCAATGACCCTTTCATAGTCCTATAGGATAAATGTCAACGGGCCTCATTACGAGTCCGGTGGAAGCATTTCGGTTTTACCATGATGGCGGTCCCACTGGTTCCGCCAAAGCACTCCGCCGGAAACATGGAAGTATTACACCTTGTCGGTCGCGCGAATCCCTTATATGTGGAACTAGTAACATCGATGGAGAGGGGCTCACCACCACCAAGGTGGGCGGTGCTTCCGCCTCTGTCGCATGCATGGCAGATGTCGCGGCAACTCGGAAACAGATGCCATTCAAAAATCATAATTCACTGCAATCCGCCTGTTCTGGAAGCCATCCACCCCTTCTGAGTTCCTGAACCAATCAAGGAACATGACAGCAAGGACCCCGCAAACACACCAACGCAAACCACGCATTGGTGAGGCTGAGCTTAACATGCTTGTCGACATCAGTGTGGAGCATTCCGGGGAGCTATTTTCTGCCGACCAGCGCCACAGCACGTAGCTCCAGAGGAAGGGAATCTGAGAGGAATTTGCCCGGAAAGGGGACTCCTTTGGGGGCCACGCCATGCAGTATCAAGGACTGTCATAAGCACTGGGACGACCTGCGTCTGAGTGTGTGCAGCCTCCTTGCTGCACACCGCAGGCACTGCATGGGTACAGGTGGCGGACCATCCTCCCCCATCCAGCTGTTGCCCTGGGAGGAAAAGTGCAGCAGTGTGCTGCATACAGAGGAGGTTGAGGGAGTCGGTGCAGCAGAGGCGGGAGCCGGGACACCTGTTGACACCGGTGAGTACACAAAGTGCCCCAATGTAAACCTTACAACCGCGTACCCTGCCCCCCCTTACCAACACTGCACTGAAATGGTCATAGCACTGCCCACATCACCCAGACCTGCACCAGCACTAGCACTGCCTCCCCACCTAGTCAATGTGGCGCAAAAAAAGTCACATGCCCTGCCTCACATGAATGCCCATTCCCAACCACATGACAAGACACCACACAGTGGCCCACATCCTGAGCGTGGCAGTCACGAAACAAGGGTGCGTGTAAGGTCACCGGCACACATCTCAGTGGACTGGCACACTGGCAGACCGGCATGCCACTACCACCAGCCAAATGTGGGTGTACATGGCAGCAGTCCCAGCACAGGTGTGTTGCATGTGCCGCCTGCACAGTTCCTGCAGCTGTGACCACACAATACATGCATGAGTGCAGCATACCATGTAGCACTGCATGCCCACACAATGTAATACTACATGATCACCATGTTGCATGTAAATGGACAATTGTTACCCAGGCTGGTCACTGACATCATGCCTTTTATTGGCCCACAGGCATATCATCTGACACGGACGGCGGCCAACCAGATACATCGAGGGGCACCAGATATGCAAGGTGGACTTCAAAACACCTGTCAACTTCCCATGACAGTTCATCCGGCACTGTGCATGTCACAACTGCCACAGTGCACCAGGCAGCCCCTGTGGAGGACACCCCAGCTGCCACGAACCACCTGGCAGTATCTGCTGCGGCACAAGCTCACATACGTGGAACGGCATGGGGATGGGCACCACCCCCACCCCAGCTGACCGACTACCATGGCACTGACACCAGTGATGGGGATGGAGCTGGAGAAGCTGGCTTGACACAGGAGGCAATACCAATCACACCCTGGATATGGGGGAGCCATTCAGCCCCATTGGCCTATCAAGCCCACAGCACTGATCCTACCGAAGGCCAACAAACAAAGGGACCAAACATGGTTTGGCACACAGAGACAAACACAAGAAGGTCCTTTCCAAAAAGAAATGGCTAAAAAAGTTGACCGGAGTCTGTTTTTACAGATAGGTCTTGGGCTCCATATTGGAAAACATGGCTGACCCAATTTTTATCTACCGGTGTTTGCGGAAAAATCATGGTAGTTTCTTTTAAACCACTGCCACCAGCCATTTCAAGTGGGAAAGGGTAACATTTGACTGTTACATGAGTAACAACTCTATAGGAAGATAGTGTGTGCTGGGTCTGTACATTTAAAAAGACTAGTAAAGTCAATTTAACTTTACATGCTTTGGGAGACAGTAGTCAGTAGTCAGTCCCAGAGAAGGTATTTAAACATTGGGGAGTCTGAAGGACACTCCTGTGCCACTGCACTGTGGGTGCCGTATGACACACAGAAAAAGATGATGCCTATGGAGTTGTTTTCAAACTCTATATCCAAAGAACACAAAAGTAAAAAACACATCAAAATACATGGAAGAGTGCGAAAAAAAGGCTCACACTCTTCCCAGTTAAAAAATCAAATCCTAGAAATCCAGCTAAGTTGCTGGGGGGGTCTAAAAAGGTAAAGGAAATTAGCACATTCTTGAGAATTCTCCCTAGCAGCCTGTGCACTCGGTTGGTCAACTGCAGCCACTGTACATTTGGCTAGGAGGATGTGTGAGGGGAACAGCGTCCAGTGCACAATAGCGGAGACAAAGTCACTGGCCCTCCAGACATGCATGGGCCGAAGCGCCAGCCACCACACAATGTTGGGCTTCACCAGCTCCACACCTGCGAGCTCCCAACCAGGCAGCCCTAGGAGGTGATCCATGTGCCTGTCTGGCACGAAACATAAGTCCACACATGGTTCCAAGTGTGGGCGCAAGTGGGGCGTAACCATGGACATGCCAAGGATCATACATGGCCGTTGAGCACTTGCACCACGTGTGACTAGGGAGTGATAGTTGGGAGTGATAGTTGGGGAGGAGGAAAGGAGGGAACGTTGGGGAGGGGCAGGGTGGGAATGATAGTTGGAATTCATAATTGGGGAAGGGTAGGGGAGAGTTTTAATGGGCCTCCTGCTGTTACAATACTTCATGTACAATACAGTTGGTTCTGCATACAAATCACGACTGGACATTTTGTTTTTGTGGGAGTATAATGTGTCTAATTTCATGTGCTCAAAAGTACGTGCCACCAGTAGTGCATCAGAAGAAGTTGTGTATTAGTTCATCACATGCATTTTGTCCATCCATGGCCTCCCGGGTGGGGTTGCAATGGCATCCCGTCCACATCGCCATTCTCCTCCGCAGCGGGGTCCATGTCTGGGGGCAGTGCAATGTTGCGTCTAATACACATAGTGTGCAACATCGCACAGGCCAGGACCATCATGCCCACCTTTATGGGGCTATACATAAGGACAAAGCCAGATCTGCTAAGGCAGCAGAACCTTGACTTGACAGTCCAACTATCCGTTCTATAGTGCCCCGTGTAAGTGTATGTGCACGGATGTAGGCCTCTTCATGCATGTCCAGTGGCTGTCTGACGGGTGTCATCAGTCATGGCGTGAGGGGGTATCCAGCATCACCTGCATGGGAGTGACAGAAGGGGGATGGAATCATTGTGGTGCCAATTTCATGTCAGTGAGGTGTGCATGTACCCATTTCCCACATTTACTTAGCACAAGATGTAGCACATGGCAGAGATGACCCTAGTAACTGGTGCAATGTTACACGTAATGCCATGACCCCATTCAAATGGTTGGTCAGTCATTTGATCTGAGATTGTTCTGCATGCTCATTGTCTGCAGTCATATTGATATTGATATTTTATTTCTATCGCGCTCGTACACAAATTTTTCAGAGCGCGACAAGGCAAGGGAGGGCAACAGGGGAGAACAAAACAGTGATCTTACTAGGCCAAGTGACATTGAGAACATGCAAGTGCATGGGAGAGTGGGAGGGGAAAAGTGCATGGAAGTGGGGAGAAGTGGAAAGTGCGAAGCAGAGGAGAAACAGATAAATAATAATAAATAAATAATAAAGGCAACAAACAGTGATAGTGCAGCCAGCAATTTGCAAGCGCTAGGTTTAAGCCAGCAGACAGGGTAGGTCTGATAAGTGCAGGAAGAAAAAGGGGGAGCTCTATGGGTATAGATACAAACCCAGTGCAAGGGGTGGCCAGGAGGGGGGTGGCAGGGTGAGCAGGTACCTGGGCCCGGAGGACAGAGGGTGGCCAGGTGCACGGTGCCAAGAGAGAACAGATCAGCAGGGGAGAGGGGGAGCGAAGGCAGAAGAAAAGAGGAAGGTCTTGAGGTGCTTCCGGAATCGGAGATTGTTCTCAAGTTTTAGAGAGGCAGGGAGGCTGTTCCAGAGGGAGGTCCCAACCGAAGACAGAAAAATGACTGAACCTGAGGGAGTTAGAGATAGAGGAGCGAAGAGCTTGTGAGGAGAGGTATTTGCGAAGGGATAGCTGATGTATTTTGGACCCAGGCCCCAGAAAGCCTTGTGGACAATGCAGAGGATTTTGAATTTACTTCTTGCATCCACTTAGAGCCAATGGAGAGATTTCAGAGCTGGAGAGATACGATCCCAGAGCTTGAGGCCAAGGACAACTCTCGCAGTCCTGTTCTGGATTAGTTGCAGAGGGTGGAGAGTAGAGGCAGGTAGATTTAGAAAGAGGCTGTTACAATAGTCCAACCTAGAGAAAACCAGAGCTTGGGATACCATGAGCTTCTGGGGGAAGGAGAGGAAAGGCAGAGTACCCCTGAGGAGGTGCAGTTTGAAGTTTGACTTTTAAGGGACCTCAGAGATGTGGGCAGAGAAGGAAAGGGTGGAGTCAAAGATGACCCCCAGGTTCTTAGCCTCGCAGGTGGGGCTAGGAGGAGGGCCAATGGAAGCCGGCCAGAGAGTGAGGGGAAAGGATGGTGAAGGTGTGCCGATGAGGAGGATCTCAGTCTTGCTGGCATTCAGACAAAGATCATTGGCAGCACACCAATCTTGAATGGCAGTTAGGCAATCAGAGATGAGAGAGGGAGAGGAGGTGGCCGAGGGCAGCCTGAAAATGAGTTGAGTGTTGTCAGCATAGCACTGGAAATTTGAGCAGAATATGGCAATACAGTGGGCGAGAGTTGCTGGTATTGGTTGAAAAGCCAGGGTGAGAGGTTAGACCCCTGGGGAACACCACAGGTAGATAGGAAGATAGATGATAGGAAGGACCCAAGTTGGACCTTGGAGGGTCGATCAGAGAGGAAAGAGGTCAGCCAGGCCAGAGCTTGATCAGTGATGCCCAGGTTTTCACGGAGACAGTTGAGCAGGATGGTATGGTTGTCCACGTCAAAGGCAGATGAGAGATCGAGGAGGGAATGTTAGAGTCAAGGTTGGAGAGCAGATCTCATGGATGTTCAGGAGAGCTGTTTCCGTGCTTCTGGCAGCTCTGAAGCCAGACTGGTGGTCATGGAGACAGCCAAGAGAATTGGAATGAAGGTTAAGCTGAGAGATGGGCAACTTTTCCAGGAGTTTGCCCAGAAAGGGATTAATGGAAAATGGGCGATAGCTAGCTGGACAAGAAGGATCGGCTGTTGGTTTCTTGAGAAGAGGATGCACACGCGAGTGCATCAGAGGGGAGGGGAAGGATCCTGAGGGAAAGGAGTGGTTGCAAAAATCAGCAAGGGCTGGAGCAAGGGTGTCAATGTGATCCTTGATGGTTTTAGAGGAACAGGGATGAACCTGTTTTGACAAGGCTTTCATAGATCTGAGTTGTCTAGCGACCTTGTCAGGGGAGAAAAGAGGAAAGGACAAGAAGGATGGTGAGGGTTGGCTAAAGGAGGGTCAGCCAGCACAGTTGGAGAGGGGAGAGGAGGGCTGAGGGTGGAGAGGGTGGACAGGATGTCCTGGTTTTTTTTAATGAATTGAGAGGCAAGGGCATTGCAAAGAGCCTGGTAGGCAACAGGAGGGGTAGAGACTGCAGCAGGTTTGGCCAGCTCCTTGCAGATGTTAAAGTGTTCAGCAGAGTTTTAGATGCTGCAGAGGCATGAGCTTGAATGTGGACTCTCTTCTTGGTGCGGACAGAGAGACGGTCATACAATGAAATGGCCTTGAATGCTGATATGTGTACTTTTGTTGGTATGCACACAAGGGTGCGTGGCCGCCTACTAGGAGCCTTATATCTGGTATTGTGCTAACAATCTGTCTACTGCAGCTGCAGCACCCATGAGGCCTGACACTCCCATGTCCATATCCCCATTGGGTACTATGGAACTCCATGGTAAGGGGGACTTGCATTTTACCGGCACCTGGCTTCCTGGGCAACACCAACCTGTAATGACCCTCTGGCACTGGTAAGCCTGGTGCATTTAAGGTGTCTAGAGTCCAGCAGAACCCCAGAAGGGGCACAGTCGGGCTTCCCGCCTGCCTCCTGATGTGGCCCATACACGTGTTCCCTTTGATGTGTCTCACATATTGCTGCCCAATTCCACTGCATTGTTGGTTCATGTTGTGTGCATTGCTTGCTTTGCCATGCCATTCTACATCTTCTGAGTGCTCATGTGTGTTAGGGAGAATTCTCTGTTTAGGCTGAATTTCCTAACCTAGTGAGTCCCCCAGCAGCTTTGCTGGATTTCTGAAGTTTGTTTTTTCCATCCTGCCAAGAGTGAGACTCTTTTTTTCCCACTCTTGGACATGAATGTGTGTAATTCCTTTGAATGTCAATGTGTTCTATGGGCTATGGGGTCTTTTACTCCATAGGGTCTCATATGTTTTGCTATGTGTGTTACACCGCACCCTCCGTGCCGTAACACTGGGGCGTCCTAGCGGACATCCATCATAGACTCCATACCCGGGGACTGACTACTGTCTCCCCAGGCATGTAAAGTCACCATTGGCTTTACTAGACCTAAATTTACTAACCGAACTAGTACAAACCATCTTATTGTGGACGTACTAGTAGGGGTAATTCGATTACTCCTAGGTCTGTTATTCGAGGGGGCACTGTCCCGTCCCCCCTCGTCGAGTTTTGGCTGGTGGCAGTGGAAACTACTTGTTATATTCGACCCCGAATATAACCCTATTGGATTCTTCCCATTGTTGGAGATTGATACTGTTTTGCGTTAATCTCTAACATACCTCCGGTCTACTTATCTTTAATAAGTCTATCGGGTGGTATTTTCTGCCAGAACTCGGCTTTTTTAAATGGCGTCTGTGTTCGTCTCTGTGACTCCTAAACCAAAGGTTGAGCCCTTTGTTACACTTTTGGCGGGCTTCTGTACAGAGACCCTCCGAAGTGGTGCCATTCTGTCTGGGTTACCACAGGGGTGTGGGAGGGGGTGTAGGCACCCTAGACCGAGTTGCCTTGCCAACTCCGGTCGCACTCTGGTGCGACTGGCCCAAGTCGTGAGCCTCCCCGCTCACCACTTAGCGGGTTGATTGACAGCTAGGCTGAATGAATGGGGGTTTTCTGCATAAAAGCAGGGCTTTTGGGACTGGATCTTCAGAAGTCGCCACAGGACCTAAGAATCCAACGAGGGTAAAGCTGAGCCGACCTGCAACGATGACACCACCGGTGGAGCCCTGCTGAACCGACTCACCACTTCCCAACGACAGAGGAGATCTCCCTGCCAGAGAGTCTCTTCCCCTGACTGGTGGGAACAACCAGTCCCCATTTTCTTTTTCTTCGCCTCAGGACGTAGTGGTCGAATTGCCTGTGCAGAGCACCTCGGCAACCGGATAGCCACTACCCCTGGACCGCGACCAAAAGGTGGTGCCTTGTGACGGAGCACTCTGCGGCTGGTCTCTTCCCTGGTGGTGCAACGATCTTCAGCTTTCCTTCGACGGCGAGATCATCTCTTCTCTTGGCAAAGACCGGACGTGCATCCACCACCAGGAACAACTGCCCCTGCCGGAGCTGTCTCTCCACAATCAATGTACTGTGTCCGCTTGGCTTCCCTTGTCGCTGGTTAGAGTGAGGTGTCTTAATCCTCGCCTCTCCATAGGGTCGCCTCCAAGCTTTCTCTAACGTGTTGTTCTGAACTGGTCCAATCTTCCTATAACAATTTGCTACAAAGACTCAAACGCATTTGCACTAAGAGACTTTTTGGGACATATCGCCTTGCCTCTCTCCGAGTGGGCCTGGCCTCTGAACTTTATGATCTATCGTGGTTTTTGTCTTCTTGCCTTGCATTTGTCTGTGAAGTATTGAATTGTTTTGATTTCGTAACCTGCTTATTTTTCTCTCCCGTCCTAACGTATACTAGAGTGCCATCTAGGTTGAAGCATACACCTCTGTCTGCAAATAAGTGATGCTGGAAAAACCTAGACGTGTCGAACTATTGTTAGGGGGATTGATCTTTTCCTTCGTAGAGTAATTGTAATTGAAGTGTTTGCCGTAATAGTGCCAGAGTGTTTTCTATAGATGTGCCGTTATAAATAAATACCTTTATATCTTTACACTGAAGCCTTGTTGCATGTTTGCTTGTCTTACTGTGAAGAATTGCCCTATGTTGTATACTCCACATACTGCCTAACTCTTCTTGAGGGAAGTCTGAATGCTCAGCCACAGCTACCAAGTGAATCTGTGTGGTACAGACTGCTACCAAGTGGGTTTACTGCCAAACACATGTAGTCCTAAATCTTTTGCAGTGGTCCCAGAGGGAACTGCACAGGTTTCCGCCTAACAATGTGTCAATTTGCATGTCTGCGATCACCGGTACAATTTGTTGCATGAAGGAACACTGATGTGCATCGATTTGGTACATGGGTACATGTGTGCAGTGATATGTTTATCGTTCACACATGATGCAGCATGGGTTTGGTTGTCATTCCTTGTCAGAATTGGGAACTGTTTGTGGTGGGTGTATGCACTGTAATCTGCAATTGGTGCTTGCTTCACAGTTGTGTAAAGGATGGGGGGGTTGGCGATTGGCATGGCGACAATTGCCTTGGTCCCTATTCAGGGTTGTTGACTGGGAGGTTTGGAGTCACTTTTCCATCACTGATTCTCACACACCTTGCCATGTAGGCCTATGCCTCCATGCCCTCTTTCTATGCCCGCTGTGTCAGCCCATACTGTGTCCATTGATATGCCGTACATTGCTCATCAATGCCATTCCTTTTTGTGTGCCACATTCAGGTTCCCATACATGACACATGCTTATGGGTATGTGCTGCTGTGACAGGCATGTGTATTGCTTACATGCTGTGGGGGTCGTATTTCCGTTTTTTTTGTAAATGGTTTGATGCATTCTGGTACACGTGGTACTTTTGAGTTGCCTCTATAACTTCAAAATGATTGAGATTGTGTTTGATCCATACACCCATTTGGTACATGCGTTCCATGCCTTTGAAATCAGGGATGCAATTTGTGTGTGTTAGATTGCATTTGGCAAATGCTCTGCTGACTGTGCATTTACCCCCCTCACACACAGAGGTCATGCATTGGTCATTCCACTCACCCAACAGCCAGGTGCACTCTGGTGAGTGTCTATATACCCCCTTAATACACAGAGGTCATGCATTCGTCATTCCACTCACCCAACAGTCAGGTGCACTCTGGTGAGTACCTTTTTTACCGCCACCCACTACACAGAGGTCATGCATTGGTCATTCTATGTGCCCAACAGCCAGGTGCGCTCTCCGCTGTGCTGTGACATGTACCCTGGCAGCGTGGAGTTGTTCAGTACCATTGAGTCGTGGTGGATCCCAGAAACTGAGCGCAACAATGGGTGATGACTTGTTCAGCATCACAGACCATCTGCACATGGCACAGCAGTGCATCCCGGACCTGGAACAGGACCCTTGAGAAACAGGGTTGTGACAGCCCTTGTAGCTCACCCATGGTGTGTTGGTATGTGCCGGTTGCCAGGAAGTGTAGTACCAACACTACCTTCAGCAAAGGGGGGATTGCAGTCCGTATATTTATCAGGCTGCTGATGTCCTTATGAATTAGGGTAACAAATGATGTAATGTTCTCCCTGTCAATACGGTAAAGGGTGTGGATTTGGCTTGGGGGTAGGTTCCAGGGCGTGGCACTGATTTTGGTGGCTGCCTGCGGGGCGCTACCTGCTGGCCATTGATGTTCTGCATGGCCAACTGGTTCCTCATTCGCCTCCTGCTCCTCCACCACCGACTCTGCCTCTCTGCAGCTTAATACTCAATCCCTCCTTGCAGGTTCCCCAGCCCAATCACTGCTACAGCGACTGCCAGCATGGTTGTGTTACGAGGGGGGTTTGGTGTGGGTGTGGTCCTTTTGTACATTCCCAGTGGTCAATGGTGTGCAGCTAGACTGATTTTGGACACCTGAGGCCTGTTGCTACTGTTTAATGCCTGGTCCGTGGTGCCCGTATTACAGGTGCGGTATTCACAGTGCCAGCGCCATATTTATGGCAGTGTTTCTGTGTAGGCGGTATACTAACCATACTAACGCTGCGTTGGTAATTCAGGCACTTCCAGCAACTCATTCTGCAGTTTGCAGTCATGTTTCTGTCGGATGCAGTGGCACCATGGGTGTGACTTTGAGGTAACAGTGTTTCCGCATTAGCAACTCTGAATGTGCCAGTCCGGAAAATGGTCCCGGTACTGTGCCACCAGCACTGCTCTTTCCAGACCGGCATACTTGTAATGAGGCTCAATGCCTTTTACAAATTCCTCATAGTGTAATATTATAAACCTCAATGATACCAACCTCTGAAGCATGAAAAGCAGACCTAGGCATGTCTGCCATGTGACTGAATATGTTCGTCTGACATGGATTCTTACATTCCCCACTTCAAATGTACTAATTTTATCAACTTCAAAATGATGAAAGGTAGAGTTGTTATTATCCTGATTCAAACCTGAGATCTTCAGGATACAAATTGATGTCTTCAATTGGTACATTAATCTGCTGTGATATTGTTATACAGAGTTCTCAATTTGGATAACATGCACAAATGCACAGGACTCCATTTTATCTTGCTAACATCCCAGTCAGCCACACCAGAAACCCCCTAATGTACGCAACTATTTTTCACCCATCATTAAGCCTATTAAACTATTGTGTATGTATTTTTCACCAATAATCAGCCCGAATCTGCCTAAACTTCTCACAGAGTTTCTTGAAAATGTACGCCTCATCTGGGAGATTTGGTACGATTTGGGCTGGAAGAAAATCTGCGGGAACCCAACAACCCAATTCCTGTAGAAAATGAATAGGAACCCGTGTGCAACTTTTGGAAAGTTCGCTCTGAGGTACTTAGGGCATACAAACAGGTTATTTCTTCAAGAAGGACACGCTGGTAACACCTTATTATGTAATTTAGAAATAACCCTAAATTACATAGGAAGGGGAGAAATGGCACAAGTGAGAACCCATCCTGCTATATATTAAAATCAAAGATCATTTATTTTGTCAACCTAAGAATGACCACTGTTCTTTCTAGTTGACGCATGAATGACTAAGTACACACCATGCTGCTGATTTCCATACACTATTTTAGTTCATCCTACATGCAGGAGGGCCTTTCTGTCAGGGAAACACATTAGTCTGCACATAATACAAAGTGATTTCCAGTTATTCAGAGGATGAGAGGCTCATGAAACATATTTCTGTTGTCAGAATATCAGGCCAAACGAGAAGTGATGAGAAGTGATTTCGAATTTTAGTAATACTTAGTCAAGAAACAGGGCTATTTCCCTACCACTAAAATCAAACAACTGATTCTTGCTGGGTGAACATCTGCCAGGATTGTTGAGGTGTCATGTCTGGTTAGTAGGAATGTGATAATAGATGATGCACGATTTTGCATGCTTCAATCCTGCAAAGTATGAAGTGTGAATAGAGGACAGCGTTTTAGTGAATAAATCTCTCACTCAACCAACTGTAAATTTAGTTCTCACCTGGACCAACTCCAATTCTCAGTTTGTCATCTTGAGGGTGGGCAAGGTTCAAGATAAGACATGTGGGATCCACACCATTCGTCTGAAACACAGAGCATCATGCCTGTGCAAGTAGAGGATAATACACCTATGAACTTACATACCTGTCTGGTGTACAATCATGTATTAGACCATTCAGAATACACATCTTGGTCCACTTTCCCCAGTCTCATGGTCATTTGCAGTTGTGCCGAGGGTGCATGTGCTGGGGTGACAGCAGAGAAACATAATTTTCATGTAGTGTTTTAATTACCCCTCCCTAAAGATATATCACCCATCTACCAAACATACTAACATGCAATGGGATTATTAAACCCAGATACTAATGCAATTGTGTCTACTGAATATTTCACCGTGCTAACATTATTATCCTCTCAATATTACTTTAGTGAGATGGTATTCACAGTAGGGCCGAACCCCATGGGCCTCATTACAAGTTTGCCGGTCCGGTAACAATGATTACTGGGCCGGCAAACTATGAGTTCTGCTAGGGGGTGCCTTTCCGGCCACAAGGTCTGACCTGGTGATAATGCTGACAATGTTGTTCATGATTTCGTGGGAAGCTAACACAATCTGTCATCCATGGAAAGATCGCTTATCGTTTGCAAAAATAAATAATATATTATTTTTGCAATTACTTGTTTGTTGTAGACAATTACTTCTAAGAGTGGCTAACCCTATGCACGCATGTGGGCATGGTTTCCTTCTGAAATCCCTTTCTATACAAAGCATAAACATGCGATATACAATGAATTAAAGACTGCAAATATCACATATCTGAGTGTGGATACCATTTATCTGTTCAAGGGAGCCTGACAAAAATTGAGACTTTTAAAAAAATGTGATGTATAACTAGAAAAGCCAAACATATCCCCCGTTCGTTTGCGCCTATACACAGGAAACACTTGTGTACGGGTGTTTTCTAAAAGCCATATCATAGCATGCTATCTGGGGATACACTGAAAAGGAAGAAGACTGTATCCACCAATCCTTACCAATGAATTCCATAGTGTATGTAGGATTAGAAAATTAAGGATATTTCTATGTTTCCATTCATTTTATACATGAGATTCTGGAACAATAAATATTGTGCAAGTTATGTTCAAGGGGAATTATAGTTGTAACCTAAGAAGCAGGAAAACATTATGGATATGCAAGGTGAATGTTTTGTCTATGACTACTGATCTACAATTTAACTAAGCTATACGAATGTACACAGGTTTTCTTTCATACTGTTGGTCACTGAGTATTCTTTGAAAATGAGACATTGTGTGGTTGAAAACATGTGATACAATTATTGGAGATAGTTTCCGTTATAGTAGGGTTAAATTCATGTAATCTCTGCTATGCACGATTTAATAGGCAGAAGACAGGTAGATCAGCCCTGATGAAAATAGTCTGTAAAGGAAGGAACACATAAAACATTCTGTGGCTCATGGATGTAGTAATGTGCTTAAGGACACTGTTGAAGGCAAGACAGAGGATTAGGGTACAATGTCAAGAGATCATGAACTGATCGCAAAAAAGTGTGAGTCTAAATAACACCACGAACTGGGACAAGAAAAAATAACTGCGAAAAAAAGGAGAGGAGCGAGACGAGTAAGAAACGAAACACTGCATCACAGTATCAGAGATGCCCAGAGGGAACAGAGAAGATCAAAACAGCATATAGGCTGGGAAGTACAACACTAGAAGAAATTGTCAGGTCATGTGAGTGGAGTATGAAGTCAGTGACTGCCGAAAATGCAATCTGCAGAAGAGCGATGGAGTAAAGCAGCAGCAGCAAACAGCTGAACACATCCGATTCATTGTCCTGTTACAACTCCAAGATGCATGTATTGATGCTGGGGTTGCAGTGGTTGTACCAACAAATAGTCATACTTGTGTTAATGAGAAAGATGAGCTAATGGCTTTCTTGGCCTAAACAAAAAGGCCCCATTTGCACAGTATTTGGAATTTGCCAAATTTCTAAGAGATTTTGCGTAGCCAAATTACCCTGTCTCTACAAGGACCCTGTTTCTGGAGGTCATCAGCAGTCACTGGGAATATTTAAGAGAGGGGGGAGAGTGATTAGTGTTGCTGGTAGCTAGCGAGATGGAACATTTTCCCAAGGCAGGATTTAGGCATCGATTTCAGAGGTGATTTTAGGCATTGGTACGGAACTGTTTTTCTTATATTTAAAAACAGCTTTTCAATATGATCTGTGTTTCATTGAAAGAGGCTGGCTAGGCAAACATTCATAGAGCAGTGTACTTGCATATTTTATTGAGGGGTGGCTTCACTGGCTGGGCCCTCACACATGCATGCAATAATTGACATGGGCACTTTAATTTCTTGTCAACGTTTTAGCACACTTTGAATGAAGTTGCTTGGGGACTGCTGGGGAAAATTATTTAATTGTCTTTCTAATTAACCAGGTAGTGGTATTTGTGGCAGGGAGACTGGCTATGTTGTGCAACTCGTGGACTGGGGAAGTATGTGTCCTGTGGCTGAGAGCAATGACTGACACACTTACATACAGTACACGGTTTGTTTGCCAATCTCTTGAATAAGGAGGACAAATCTTTGCGGCATGTGGCTTGATTGAATGCATGCTAACACATGACATGTTTTACTGCAATAGCTGACACACATGGGCACTTGAATTGCTTGTAAGAATTGTTAGCACGCTTCGAGAGAAGGCTAGCAGTCTTTGGCCATGGGGCGTGATGGAACATGTGCTTATACAAAATTATACACATTTGTTTAGGTGCTGAAAACCGTGAGCATTTGAAAGCCTTGTCACAATTATCAACACACTTTGAACGCAGAACACACATTTCTTGAGTATAATATCTCTCCCAAGCACTTTGATTTCATGGCAAATTAATGAGCACCCTTTGAGAAAGCAAAAGCGAAAAATTGTTCGTGGTGGTAAAATAATTGTTAGAAGGGTCTTCATTATCACTGAGGCATCAGCATTAGTGGCACAGTGTTGAACCACACCATCTGCCAGAAGAGAGGGAGAATGTGCACTAGCGAACCTTAAATTCAAGTGCGCTCACACACACACACACACACACTGGTTGATTGTAATATTTGGAACATGCTGGGGGAAAAAGTGTTCGCAGGATCTTGTTTATCACTCAAGCAGTGGCATTAGTATCAGTTTGATTAGGTGGTTGACATAACACACAAACCTTCCGGACTGAGGAAGAATTTTCCTTACAGTGTTTTTTTTTTAACACATACACTCAATTTTCTTCGGAGCAATAGCCTACATACACCAGCACTTGAATTTCTTGTCAGATGTATTATCACACTACAGGCGGAGGGCAGAGGTATTAGAGGTGTGCTGGTGAAATGTTTGCATGACTACTGTATTGCTCTGGAACAGAAATTAGTGGCAAGTTGATTGTGTGTTTGACACGCCACACCACATGCATGGATAGCGGTTGAGTTTGTACCCAGGCATTGTGAATGAACACAGCCAACAGCGAGAGCCTATTCGGTTTGTGGACTGATTTAATTTGCACTCTCACGCAACCTGGTTGAGTGCAATTGCTGACACACAAAATCACTTAAATTGCTTGTTGAATGTATTAATACATTTTAAGGGAAGGAAAACATATTGTAGACATTTCGCTTGGTTAGACATGCACTCGCGCATTACTTGTTGATCACATTTGCTGAAAGTGGTGCTTGCATTTCTTGTAAAATGTATTAGTGCACTTTGAATGAAGGGCAAACTTATTTTAGATCTGCAGCTCATAGAATACGTGCTCACACACAACTTGGTTGAGCACAGTAGCTGACACACATACCATCCACATTAATATCTTGTCAAATGGGTATCAGGTAATATTATCCCCATATATATGGTCGCCGTAAATAATATCGCCGGCAAAAGGTTGCGGCGATATTATATGGGTGACCATATATATGGGGACAGGGGCAAAAAAAATAAATTTAAAAAATAAATAAATTAAAAAAAAAGTTCTTCCATGCAATAATGTCGCCACAAAAAACTGCCATTTTTTGGCGATATTTTTGCATGACGAGATTTTTGTGGCGACATTATTACATGGAACCGTCAAATGTACAGCACAATTTGAAGATAGGGCAGTGCTGTTTTGTGCAGCACTGAGCCACTGAGCCAGAGGAGATGGAAGAGCAATACATCCCTGAACAGGCACCCACCAGAGCAACCCCTGCGTGCATTCAGAGTGCAGATATCAAACAAAGCGCACACCCTGTTACACTATCTTTGTGACATGTGTTCAGAGTCTCCAAAGTGTCAGCTGGGGATATTGTCCAAAAAACAAAAGCAGCACCAAGTTCATCATATTAGAAAACAGTAAATCCTATGGCACCATTTCACTTTGCCAAATATCAGTTTTCCACTCCTCCTGCCACTGCCCAACTGCGAATGACAGCTAATGCTGGTGTTGCAAACTCATAATACAAATCTTCTATGTGGAAATATTTCGTTTAGCATCATGCACTGCACCTTGCCACCTGCACACTGTGCCAAAAAGGTGTATGTTGGGAAGACGTGGAACAATCTGTCTTCCTCATTGATGTTTGGCCATATGAAGCACGATCCTGCACAGAAGAGGGATCAGAATGAAGAAGAACAGTCTGCAGCATGCAGGCACTGCCCAGTATTGCCTCACTTGAATAGAGAGGTGTATTAAGATCATAACACATTATTTCGAGCATCAATCAAAGCTATAGTAGGTGCATGGTAACAATGAGTATGAGGCATGCCAATCCCAGTGAGTCATATATCAATGTAAACGTCCACACATAAGTGAGGCTGATGAATGCCAAAGAGTACATGAGGCATGTCCAGGACTTCTGCCACATGCCATTGTACCAAATAAAGGTTTTAGGGAGCTGATGCAAAGTCGTAATGCCCAAAAGCAAATGTCCAGCCTGATTTTCTTTGCTCGCAAAGCTATAGGTCTGTTGGGTGCTGCAGTCGTTTTTACGTTTAGACAGACATTTGACAGTTTGGAGGGAGGGAAAGTCCAGTTCTGAATCGGTATGTAGAGAGTGGCTAAATCATTGACTACATAGTTTTAATGGTGCATTGGGTCACCTCCCCCTCAGGGGTAACACTGAAAAGCAAGAGGAGCCAGCCTATCAGCAGCATGGCATCCAACAGCAAGCCACTTTGTACACACACGTCTTTGATAGGAGAGCCACTCAGGTACGTATATATGGTATAAATGGAAGCAAGTGGTGGCAGAGTGGTTAAGTCATCAGACACTATCTTGGGGTTGGCTTCAGTGATATTTCTGCCCAAGGGAGGGGAACATGATGTATCTCACTTACTTTGCACATGTACTCCACTTTATGGTGACACGTTTTTTCAGCAATTGCTACATTGGGCCTCATTACGACCCAGGCGGTAAGGGGTTAACAGCGCCGTAAAAGGTGCCGGCGCCGTTAACCCCTTACCGCCTAATTACGAGGTCCCTTTGCGGGTCCCTACCTTAACGGCTGGTTTTACCAGCCGTTAAGGATTGGACCCGCAAAGGGACCTTCGAGGTAATTACGGTACCGCATTTGCGGTACCATAACTACCGCCTTCCCCATTTCCATTGAGCCCTATGGGGGCAAAAATGGAAATGGGGAAGGGCGAATGGTGAATGGGGAATTACCACCCCCCCAACCTTGGAATGGGGCAGTAATTCCGCCATTCACCATGGCGGAATCGGTAAAATACCGGAGGCAACCATGACGCTACTAGCGCCATGGTTACCGCACGGGTCGTAATGAGGCCAATTGTCTGTGAAATGCTTGCTAGGATCTGTTCTCACATTATACCAGTGATACAATATCAGAAATAAATTGCACATTTTGAAGGTGGAGCACAAACTCCAACACTGCAAGTCAAACCTTTCTGTGCTAGCAAACAGAAATTCAACCTTTCTTCTTTTTCTTTTATTGATATAGCTCAACTTTTCAATAATACATGTTATACAAAAAGTTACAAATTATTAATACAATTATCAAATTTACATTTTTTACAACATTAACACAGATTGAAAGGAAAAAAAAACATTAAGAAAAATCACAAAAGAAAAAAGAAAAAGGAAAAGAAGATAAAAACAGAAAAAAAATCTTTAAATTCAGCAATAAAATCACACTTTTCAAATGAATGAATAAGACATCTGTTCTTTTAAGGTGCATAGCTTAACACATAAAAGGTCAACTTGATAGATTGAGTTAAACTTCTCACAATATTAATTAATTAATTAATTGAAAGTTCAAATATGTTGGGCTTCTCACCTCAGATTGCTAAACTCACCAATCCAACACAGGTATTGTCATATCATCACAATTTACAAAGAATCTAGTTGAAGAGTTTTAAAAAAAATGTAATGCACCACAACAAAATAATGCCCATTGACCAGAGAAGATATCAAGCCATAGCAAATCAGATGTCATACCACTGGATTCCCTGAATAAGGGTTTCAGGCATTGCACCCTGAGTGGAGTCAATTTTTCACAGATTACCAGTAAATGTTTTAAGGTCTCATTGGTGTTTTCGTTAGAACAATATCGGCAAAAGTTTTCCTCTTTTTCTATCATTTTTCGTTTTGCCAGTACTTCTTTGGTATGCCATAGGTTAAATCTAATACGCATGAAACAGAGTCTGTGTTAAGGAGAGGTTTTTTTTTTGTTGTTTCAAATACATTTCAGGCTCACTCTATTTTTTTTGGGCAAAGCGCTTTGCAGCAAAATCATGATATCTCATGGACTTTTCCCTTGTAGACATCCAATCATGTTGAAATAACTTGGTTTTTGCTCTTGTTGGATTTTCTAGTAACAATTCGAGGGTGATGTCAGCACTCTCTAATGCGTGCTGTACTTTTAACCTCCATTTCCACGTAAACACATCCACTGATTCACACATATGATTTGCAAGAGTGCCAATTATGTCTTCGGATGACTGTGCAAGTTTACAAACAAGGCCATTATATTCCAGATATGTCTTATGTGTAGTGAGATTAGGCCCAGCTCATATCTAATCCACACGCCAGGTACTCAAAGCGGTAATTTCAATAAGCTCCTCCAAAATTTCACTTCTAATCTATTCCAGACCGTGGCTGAAATGTTGGTTTTACTTTCTGCACCATACATGAGTATTGGTGTCGTTTTCTGTAGAAAGAATTTGAGTACTGGGCGAATGGAAAATGTACCATATTTGTTTAATATTAACCTAGCTTATGAAATAGACGTGGTGAGTTTACTCTCAAGGCATCTAATGAACACTTTTTCATCCTCGTGGGCTGCCATCGTCACTCCTAGGTACGTATATTCAGAGATTTGTTCTAGTTGTTTATTTTGTAATGTCCACTTATAGCTTTTCAGTGGGCCTCTTTTCTTATCAGCGCAAACCAGTACTTTAGTTTTATCTGAATTAATAGATACAAAATGTGCTTCTACATATGCATCAAGGGCATGTAACAAACGTTGAAGTCCCTGCAGAGTTTTAGACATTAGGACTAAATTGTCCTCGTAAAATAATGCTGGAATGGTTCTAAATGCCAATCTTGGTGCATCAGAGATTACCTCAGTGAACATTCTCTGTGCCTGTGCAATAACGAAATTAATAAGTGCCGAGGCAAGGTTACATCCTTGTTTTAGGCCTCTGTGTGTCTCAATGTATGGAGACAAATTCCCTTCTAGATCTACTCTCACTTGCATCCTTGTGTTTGTATGCAAGGCTCGAATTAGGGAAATTAAATAAGGTGGACACATGGCACACTTGAATTTGTTATACAACAATTCCCTGGAGACTGAATCGAACGCTGCCTTTAGAACCACAAAGGTGAAGTGTATTGTTTGTTTTGATGCCAAATGATGTGTAGTGATGGACTTGATTGTTAACATATTGATGGCATTGCCCATCCCCGGAATAAACCCTGTCTGACAAGGATCCCGTTGCGAGTTCAGTTTCGTCCATGCATTAAAATCTCTCAGGATAAACCTTGAGAAGATTTAGCCTGGAGTGTCCAGAAGGGCGATCGGCATATAGTTCTTGGGACAGGTCAGATCGCTCTTCTTGAATATGGGAATTACGACAGCGCTACGCCAGGATTCCAGGACAGCATTAGTCCTTAGTATCACCTGAAAGAGCTTATAAAGTATCTTAACCCACATATGCAGGTGTTCCTTAAACATGTAATTACTCAGGCCATCTGGGCCAGGAGCTCGGGAACTACTCGATCTCAAAATATAATAAAGAATGTCTTCCTCCATGATTACCAATTTATCAAAATTCGAGCAGACAGCTGCTTTTTTGTCTTCACCATGAGGTGGTGCTTCATACATTTGGACAAAGTGTGATACCCATTGATGCGGTAGTACTCCGTTGAAGTGGACAGGAAGCTGCCTTTTATGGGCAGCTACATTCATAAGGGACCAAATTCCGGCACTATTTTTGGATTGAATAACTTTCAGCATTTCTTCACCATCAGTCTGATATAGCACACTTCTATACAAGCGTAGCCAATTTGTGTATTTACACTTTGAGCCTTTGATGGTAACTGCTCTTGTTGGAATTGGCATGTTGTTAAAATGGATTTCTGAACTCTGTCCTGGAGGGCCAGAGGTTCAGAAGGCCAGCCTAGTTTCTTGGAACAGGGTAACCTCTGGACAAGCCAGACCAATCAGGGTAGCGATGGCGGTGGTCAAGACTAGGTCTCAAGAGGGGTGAGGGTGACTGAAAGCCTGCAATGAGCACACAAAGCAAGGACGCTTACAAATTACTCCAGACGGGTGTTATATTAAAAATATAGACACATTTATTACAAGGCCTTTGTAACATCAACCATGGTAAAGAATCACGGTAACACTCCAGTAAACCAACACATCACAATCAATACAATATATACAAGACCGAGGGGTCTAAAGAGTTAGAAGCACGAAATATGCAGACCACCTAGATGGGGAGGAAAACAGGCAGTGCAAGTAATCGTTAGACCCAGTTCGACATCAAAGGCCACTTAACTAGAAGGTAGTCCGAACTCTACGAAGAGTGGAGACTTGTGCTCAAAAGTACCTGCACACGCGGGTGCCAACGGGCAAAGGAGAGTCTCTTCAGGGAAATCAGGCAGTTCAGAAAGGTGGACGAAAAGATGGTGAACAAATCCCTGTGACTCAGGCAAGGCCTCCACTTGGGGGCAGAAGCAGGGCGTGAGTGCGGGAAAGGGTTTGCTGTTTACAACAGCGTTGGAAAGCCACAGGCTCCTGCGGGAGGGTGACCGGTTAGGGTATTGACTACTCACCGGTCCCCGATGCAGGCAGACCCAGGCTTCTCCGGTTCAGTTTCGGTACTTGCAGGTTCAGATGCGATCAGAGGGACGTCTCGACGTCGTGTAGATTCCGCGACAGCAGAAGTCAGGGTCGAGGGTGTCCCAGATGCAGCGAACACGCACAGGTTTGTTACCACAGTATTCAATTCCAATTCATGTATTTCTTAATCAAGCATCTAGATTTAAGAAGGTCATGAATTTGACAATTGCGATTCGAACTGCAATTAACTTTGTGTGATAACGCCTCTTCCACAAGTCATCTGAAGTATTTTGTATTGTTCGAAATACGGTTTTAACAGCGTATTGCGTTGATTAATCAAGGCAGCACACTCAGTTAACAAATGCTAGAGCGTTTCATGGTGCTCTTGATTTCAGCAAAATCTACAGAAATGTTCCTGGTAAGTTAGTTGCTGTCGTCGGGCTTTAATATCTCTAGTTTTACAATGGTTTAAGCGGAAGCATAGAAAAATGCTTCGTAATTTAGGATTTGAGAATTTAATAAAATAGGATTCGGTGTTTCTAAATTTCTTTTCTATAAGAGGATTTTCTTTAAACACTCTATAGGTTTTACATAGTTCCATTGTATTAATCCAATTGGTTTGCCATAGTTTACGTTTAGCTCCCATTGGGTTAGACATTAGGAGTGTTTCTGAGATGGTTGCTGCAACCATTACAGATTTTACATAGTTACTCCATTGTAGCGGATAGGGTTGGTCTGACTCAAGCATATATTTTGCTGTATTGGAAATTAGCATTTTGGGATCAATTAGTAAGCAGAATTTTCTATACAGTGCTATTACTTTCCATGTGCTCTTGGTATATAAGGAGGGTATACCCAGTTCATACCTCATGATGCACATTGGTTGGCTCTTTGGGAGGCTTAGCACTCGTTTCCAGCATATGCCGTCAATTGTATTACAAAACTGTTCGCTTTTTGGAGGTTTGGTTTTGATGCCATGGAGAATAATCGCTGTAACTTTCTGCATATAAAAAGTAATTGCAGTTTGGTAAGATAATTTCCCATATTTTCCTTGAATAATTAATGCTTGGGATGCACTAGAGGAGATCTTTACCCATAGGTCAGTTAAGTATGGTTCATCTGTCAGATGATCATTAATGCTAATGCCGAGATATTTGTATTTGTCCATGACCTCAAGCTGACGATTGTCTGAATGTCATTTGAAGGTAGATGCTTTTGTCACTTTTGTATGCGTACAGCATAAAACTTTTGTTTTCTCGGTATGGATTTGCAGCATGTTTAGCCGAACATATAGCTCAAGGACTGATAACAGTGTTTGAAGGCCTCTGGGTGTCTTGGATAGCAGGACCAGATCATCCGCGTATAATAACATGGTACCTGTGCCAGGCCCAAACGTGGAGGATCTACAGTTAGGTCAGAAATAAAGAAGTTAAATAATATAGCTGGCAAAACACAGCCCTGCTTTAACTCACAATAGGTTCTGATTGGAGCTGAGAGGAGGCCTTGCATATTTAATCTTATACAATCTGTAGTGTCTGAGTGTAGCTGTGTAATAAAAGTCGGAAGTGATGAAGGACATGCTGCACTGATTAATTTGTTCACCAACAATAATGGGTTTACAGAATCAAAAGCAGACTTAAAGTCCACAAAACCACCATGTAAATCGCTTGGTGCAATGTTTTAACCTGTTGTTGCAGAGCAGTTATTATTGTACGGTTAATTGCTGTTCTAATCCCAGGAATAAATCCCGTTTGATGGGGATCATAGAGATTATTTTGAGAGATCCATTGATTAAGGTCCCGCAAAATTAGTCTCAAGAAAAGTTTCCCCAGCACATCTAACAGTGCAATGTGGCGATAGCTTTGTGGTTGTTGGCTGTCCCCTTTTTTTTAAAGATAAGAACTATAGTTGACTTACGCCATGTGGCTGGTATTTTTTGTGAATAATAACTTCACTAAAAATTAAGTGCAGTATTTGGGGCCATAATTTAGGTTTAGATTTTATGACAGAGTTTGATAGGCCATCAGGGCCAGGCGCTCTGGATCTATTGAGCTTCAAGATGTAAAATGTTATATCTTCGCAGTCAAAGATGATGTTAAACTTAGGTGATGGCATGTCAGAGGTTTCTAAAGCTACTGCATCGTGAGAGGCGTAAAGTGCCGGGAAATGATCTATCCACATCTGCTCGTTAACAGCGTTTGACTGCAATGAGAGTTGAGAGGTAAGAGTATAGTGATTGAGTAGTTGCCATATGGATCTCGAGTTCTTTGATGCCAGAGCTCTTAGCATATCTTCCCTGTCATTTTGGTACATGAGGGATTTCCTCGCTATTACCCTATTTTTATACTCTGCTTTCAAGCACCTCATCTGTGTGGGATAATCAGGTGATTTGAGGTTCTTTGCCACTCTTATTGATTTCAGAAGGAGAGCTTTCCGTTGCTTATGTTTGGGATCAAACAAATGTTTATGCTTCAATATGTTTTTTTTTAAAAAATCTTGTTTTAGGTTCTACAAACAGTTGGAGGGCTGCCACATACAGAGCATCAGAGGTTAGAACCATTAGGTTGTGTGGTACATTGAATTTTAGGCAGTAGTGCAGACTGTGTAAGTGGTCGTCAGAAAGTCGTAATCTATTACAACCGGCATTTACTGCTAATTGGTTTCTTGAGAATTCAGACACAGTAGGAGTAAAATCCCAGCTGCATGTTAATGACAACTGGTCATGATCACTGTATGATTGTCTTTGAATAACAAGATTGTATATAAGTGAAAAAGTGCTACAGTCTGTGTAAATATAGTCTATGATTGCTTGTTGATTTAAGCGACGCCACGTTGGTCTGTAGGGAACATCTCCTTCAACTGTTCCATTTAACATTAGTAGCTGGCGATCTGCCATGAGGGTCATTCACCTGCGAACCAAAGTGGTCTCACAGGGGGGATTATTTAGAAAGCAGTGGATGTTCAAGTCACCAACTATGAATGTTGTTGAAACTGATATATCAGAAAGAGTTAAGTCTAATAACGACTCAATATCTGTAAAGAAGGCATTATTCTGAGATGGCTGCGCAATTCCAATAAATATTTATTAAAGCTATCGCATAGGAGTTATAAGCAATTCTGACAAGTTGAAGGTGATAGTTGGGTTCAGCCGGTTTGGTCATGGTTAAACCAGATGATATTTTGGCTGCAACAAGGAGGCCTGCAATTGGTCTGCCCTTACGTTGTTGCATTGCAGGTATAGTTAGGACAGTGTAGTTGTTTCAGGCAGGTGTTTCTATTAGCCATGTGTCCTGCATTGCGATAATATCATATTGCTTCAAGATCATTTTGGGGATTGTTTATAAGATGACTATGACCTTGAGTATTCCAAATAACCAGCTTCAGTATGCGAGGTGATTTTGCTTTTGATGGTTATGAGTTTGAAATAGGTAATGTGCAGATATGACGTATTGAGCTTAGTGAGTTTGTTTTTCTTTCAGAAACAGGATGTAATGTGTAACTGAAGGTTGGCACAGATTTATGGCTCGATGATTAATAATTCTTTGCTTGACGATACTGTTTTTTCTGATTATGAGTCTTTTTCTGAAATGTTTCATATATTAGGGTGTAGCCTAAGTCAAAGATCATTCGTCTTGCTTGCCATATTAGGTTCAGAATGACACCAGACTTGATCCATATTCGAGCAAAGGAAAAGTTTGAAACATCGCAAAATTCTACTTGGTCTATGACAGTAGAAGAGAAAGTTCCATGCTAGGAATTTCTGCGAAGATGTTAAATATGGAAGTACGATTAAGATCATATATATCATAAGGTCCTGGTCTACATTCTATTAGTATGGTATGGTAGTTTGGGCCAGCTTGCTCGCTACAGGGTTTTTATATTTGTGTTTTGAAATGTTAGGCTGGTCGTTATCTTTCTTCGGCAATTGTGAGTATGAGTCCTGTTTTTGAGAAAGTGAATTTAAAGTTAATGTTGGTTGGGAATTTTGAAGTCTATGAGAAGACGAAATATTTGAAAGATGTGAGTGCACTGACTTTTGTATTTGTGCAAGTCTTTCTTCTAAGACGTATAGTTCATGCTCACGTGTTTTATCTGTTTGAGAATGGATTTGCAATCCTTTATTCTCAGAATTCGTCTTTCTCAAGGGTCCTTAAGGTTTTCTTGCTTGAGTGTCAATTACATCTAAGAGATCATCCAAAGGTTCATGGGGCACCAAGACCTCAGGTTCTTGGGTAATAGGTTGAGATGGTATCATATTAATTTTATTCATATTTGCGTATTTTTTGGTTATTGCAGCACTAACAGCTGTTAATGCTTTCTTAGGTTTAGTTACATGTTTCAAGAAACATTTAGTGGCTGCATGTTCCGATAATTTGGTAAATCTTATATTTTGGGATTTTTTTTCCTGCAATCAGGTTTCAAGTGAAATAGTGTTTTTGATTAGGGGTTTGCAGAATGCAGTAATGCCTTGGTCTCTCTTTGTTTTTGTTATTTTTCTTTTTTTCTTTAGAGCCTGTTTGTTGACATTTACTGGGTTAATTACTTCTTCCATGGTCTGATATTTAGTAAGCTGTTGGATGATCTCTGTAGTGCAGTTTTGAATGAGCAGATTTTGTGGAATGGTGTTTAAGTTTGTTGTAATTCCATCTCCGTTTTAGGAGGGGAAGGCGATAAGGACACCAATGCCTCAGTGGTCAAGAATTGTTGTTGTAGTAACTTTTCAATTAGAGCGCATTGTGTCGATAGTCGTGCATCAAGTGTTTCATATAGCTTTGGTAAGGATGTTATAGCAAGAATCAGTGCCGATACAGTGTTTTGCATTAAGGGACAATCAACACGGACAGTCAATAGGGAGAGGTCAGAAATATCTTTACCCACGCCTTTTGGATTTGCATGACGGGGGAGGTGAAGATAGTTCAGATGAGTTATGGGGGGCATTACAAAACATTATAGGTGATTTTGACAAGTTAAATGTGGCATTTCCTGATTTTTAGCATCCCATTTCATATACTGACTTTGTGTAGAGGCATGTAGGGGATACATTGCTTGCATGGAGATATTCGCAAAGTTCACATTTTCAGCTAGCGCATCGAAGTAGTCAGCATTAATGGGGGACTCAATGTTAATTAAATAACCCATTGGAGGGATAGATAGGTCAAGGTTACAATGCACCGCGGAGCTCAAGGGTCGAGTAGAAGGTTGTGAATGTTCCCCGGCAAGGCCTGAAAGATCAATGTCAGTGTATACTACTTGGGTGGTCACTATAATAGGTACAGCTTCCATAGTAGTGTCACTAACAAATGGTTTTGGTATTGCAGCGTTAGTTGAAGTCGACGCTCTATAGTCTCGCAGGGGACCGCATTAATTGAGATTTGACTGTGTCTGCTGGATAAAACAGGCAAATGTCGGCCGACATGGAATGAGGTCGCAGTCGAGTTCCAGGAGCGGGACTCATGTGAGAGGGGAATGGTTGATCCTTTTTAATGGGTGTAAACTTCAATCGCTGGATACGTTTTAACATCTCCAATTTCAATGGCATGTCCGTTTTTAAGGTGTATAACTTCAGAGTACAAGTCTTCCGCATGCATCTCCAGTTCTGGAAGCACCTTAAGACCTTCATCTTTGCCTCTGCCTTTGCCCCCCTGGCCCCTATTGATCTGCTTCTTCCCTTGGCACTGTGCACCTGGCCGCCCTCTGTCATCCGGGCCAAGTTACCTGCTCACCATGACACCCTCCTGCACCGCCTCCAGGCCACCCCCTGCACTAGGGCTCTTTATCTGTAACCATACTGTCCCCCCTCACCTTTCTTCTGCACTTATCAGATATACTTTATTTGACTAACTTTCACCTGCCACTTGTTGGCTGCACTGCCATTGGTTATCGCCCTTATGCATTTATTTATCTTATTTAATATTTATTGTGTTTCTCTACTCTGCTCCGCACTTTCCACTCCCCCCTTCAATGCACTTTCGACCCCTTTTTCCCTTTTCCATGCACTTGCGCTTTCTTAAATGTCACTGGGTCTAGTAAGATTGCGTTTTTTCTTTTTTGTTCTCCCTTGTTCCCCTCCCTTTTTGCCTGGTCGCGCTCTGAAACACTTGTGTACGAGCGCGATATAAATGAAATATCATTTAATTTCATTTATCATTTCATTTCATTTCATGCAAGGGGGTGTTGAACGATTGAAGAATAAGGAGTACGTTAAAGCTGTGTCTTGGGCACGTAGTGATACTAGATTTTAACAAATGGCTGTACTCAACGTAAAACATAAACGCTTACCCCATATGAAAGTATCACGCTGGTTGCCCGTCACAGCCCTAATAGCCACAACAGCTCTTAACCAAAGCTCTTTCCCGAATGAGTGTGCGTGAATGCGCGTGCGTTCCAAGTATATGGACTGCTGGGAGCTTGGGTGGAGCTTAGGTTTGCAGCAAGCAATGTCAATGAGAAGCACCTACAACAAAGAGAAATGCACATATGAAATCAATTTCATAAGCAGTAAGCGCCCATTGTTCAGAAGTCGTACCAATCACTGGTGAAGCGTTATCGTAAAGGAACGAGTCAGCCAGCCACAACAGCTCTTAACTGAAGCTCTTTCCCGAATGCGCGTGAGCAAAGGTGCGTGCTTTCCAAGTATATGAAATGCTGGGAGCTTGGGGTGGAGCTTAGGTTTGCAGCAAGCAATGTCAATGAGAAGCACCAATTACTGGTGAAGCGTTATCCTAAGGGAGGGAGTCAGCTTGCCACAACAGCTCTCAACCGAAGCTCTTTCCCAAATGCGCGTGCTTGAATGCGTCTGCATTCCAAGCATATGGAATGCTGTGAACTTGGGGTGGAGCTTACTTTTGCAGCAAGCAAGGTCAATGAGAAGCACCAATTACTGGTGAAGCGTTATCCTAAGGGAGGGAGTCAGCTTGCCACAACAGCTCTTAACCGAAGCTCTTTCCCAAATGCACGTGCGTGAATGCGTGTGCATTCCAAGCATATGGAATGCTGTGAACTTGGGGTGGAGCTTACTTTTGCAGCAAGCAATGTCAATGAGAAGCACCAATTACTGGTGAAGCGTTATCCTAAGGGAGGGAGTCAGCCAGCCACAACATCTCTTAACCGAAGCTCTTTCCCAAATGCGCCTGTGTCTTTATAGCCGTCCAGACTCACTTTCGTCCAGCGATTTCTCCAGAATCTTAACACGAGTTCACAAATGACACACTAACATCACTATCTAGCTCAAAAAGTAACTCACAAACTTGAATTCGCACACAGGTTCTGATTCGCCCTCTTGCTACTCTGAACCCAGGCTCAGAATGCACCCAAAGTAAACTGCTGAGAATGCACAGATTCTTTGATGGGTTATCTGGAGATTCGCGCAGCACTTCTAACGGCAATATTTTGAAAAAAAAGATTGACAGACAAGTGTACTAAATACACTTACAGTGAAATGACAGGTTGGGCAAACAACATGTGTTTTTGCATTTAATTTGCCTTGAAATAGACTGTCTTGGAGGGTCCGGTATTTCCCATTCGCGGGACCCGGACCCGGTACGTCCCATTCCCATTTGAGCCCCCATAGGGCTCAATGGGAATGGGGAGGATGGTAGCAGTGGTACCGTTAATAATGGTACCGCTGCTACCATCCTGGTCTGCTCACGGGTGCTGCTCTGCACGCCTGGTCTGACCAGGCGTCCAGAGTGGCACCCGCAAGCAAACTTAGAATGTTGCGGCGAGGTAACAATGGCGCCGGTAGCACTACCAGCACCGTTGTTGCCTTACTGCAACGCTCCTAATGAGGCCAGTGGCATCCAGCATTCTTAATTATGATTAATGCACAAAATGGTAAATGATTGCAACTTCTGTGATTTCCTACAACTTTCTGGTCATTTTTATCTCTATTTCTCAACAAATTTTCCAAATTTCTTCGGATTTGTATTGTATTTCTTTCACGTGTTTTTGTAGGGAACATTGCATAGGAAAACGCAAATTGCTTTCCGATTCTCCCTCAATGAAAACATTTCGCACATACATGCTACGCCGGGATAAAGATTTTAAGACAGATGTGTATTAATTTTTTTACTACGTCTGTTCTTCATTTATTTTCACCATTGTGAGTTTACACATGTCAGTTTTTGATTAAGTTTATTTTTTTGAAGTGCTTGAAATGACGGATTTTTTTAATAAAGACTCTACACGTATTTACGGAAGATAACACGTAGCTGTTTTATTTTCTGTCCAAATGCATTTACGGAGATGTGCTCTGTAGATTAGTGGATTGTGACATATGCTGTAGGTTCCCGGGTCATTTCTGAGTTAAAATAAAGGTATGACTTCAGAAAGATTCTTTCCGTTGAAGATCACCATGTTGAAGTTTGCATTGTCTAATGTCTTTCATGGAGAGTCCAGCTAATGGAGCCATACGACCACAGCTAAATGACATAATGGCAGCTTTGGAAAGTGCACTTTCCTGAAATGAATGCTCTTCCTGCTCTATTGAGGAGGAATACATACAACTGGGATCACATGGGATATAGCAGTATGCTTTTAAAAGAAAATGTGACTGCGACTGCTCTAACATTTCTAATAACCATTACCCGGTATCTTCCATAAACACAGCACATGGCGGCCATCCACAAATGGGGGTTTGGCAGTATCCTGTTATTTATATTTGCAGGACATTCTAGATTTTTTTTTCAAAATGACAAAATAGTCTGAATAAGGTAATAGCAGTGCTTTATAAAAGTTCCAAAATATAGAAACACAATAAAATATGCAGTGCAAACAAATATGCATTACAATTGTCTTTTATTGCACTTTAAGTGGTGCATTGGATGTCTCCACCAGAAAAGATTGCTTGAACAATCTTTTAATATAAAATCAACTAACTTGGAGTGATAACCATATTGGCCCTGATTAAAACGTGTAAAAGCATCATTTTCACCCACTTTGGATCTGTAATTTACCCAAAATGCAACTCATTCACAAAACGAAATAGAAGTGCACATTATTGAAACCTTTGCAAACCAACACTATATGCCTCAGCAGTGCAGATCCACAAAATATATGATGGATCTGCTGATAGTTCAAGACAGCAGTAGCTGTTATTGTTATGCTGCTAAGAATGTGATCTGAAGCCTATCTGCAGGACGAGATGTAGATGATGAGGATAGTGACCTTGTGAAAGTGGGTTACCGCACAATTAACGGTCAATAGTGAAACTGGGGCGCACATTGTTCCTACAGATTCAACTGTTAGCTCGGGGGCTTACCTTCATCATGCTTAATGATCTGCTGGTGGGTGCTATATTCGTCTGTGAAGGGAGGTGAGAAGCATTGTCATGGGAAAGTGGCAGTGTCTTTAGAGAAAGCTGGTCTTAGGCCTTCCTCTCGTGGGTTCTTGGACTACCTATAAATGACTGCACAGCACACATTTTCAGATAAGCCGGCACAGGGAAAGATCAAGGGCTAACACATGATTATAGAGGTGATGCTACTTCGAAATCACTTCAGATATGGTACCTACGAAGGTACCCTACTTGGGTGTCATGCTAGTGCTGCTTTTATGACCCAGTTGAGCAGTAAAATTGCTTCCACAACGTTTCCATGTGGAATTCTATATAGGACATGGTAACTCTTCATGTGGTCTTTGAGATGTTTTTGACTTCAACTCCCATAATCGCTAATTAGCCTAGCCAATAGTGAAGGATCAAGGGAGTTGTAGTCCACACAATTATGAGGGCCGAATAATGATTAATATTGTTTCATGGAGCCATTCAAAACAATCCAGGATTGATCCAATAACATCCCCAAAGGTAGGAACATTAGAAGAGTGTGGGAGTATCATCTGATCCAATAACATCCCCAAAGGTAGGAAGATTAGAAGAGTGTGAGAGTGTCCTTTGATCAATTAACATCCCAGAGGTAGGAAAAGTAGAAGAGTGTGGTAGTGTCCTTTGATCCAATAGCATCGCAAAGGTAGGAAAAGTAAAAGAGTGTGGTAGTGTCCTTTGATACATTACCAATTCATTGGAAAAGAGGACACTAATTCCTGGTCTTTTAACCTCAGAAACTTCCATAATGCACATGTGGAACGTGGGTAAATTTAGATCATGGTGCAATTTCTAAAGGCACACAAATACATTCTTGCTGGCAACGAAATTGGATGTTTAACTTGAGCAGAACAAGGGTCAGGAGCAGCTAAGACTCAGCAATGGTGACAAAGTTGATGACTAGAAGAGGTTTCAAATCGACAAATTTGTAACAGTGTTTGGAATTTTTGATGAGTTCTCCATGCAAGAAAAACAGTACCAAATAATAAGACACAAAGCTACAAGTAGCACTACCAGAAATATCATGGATAAGTACTCAGTGCATGCAGGGAGTGTGTGTGTTTACTGCAAGTGTTGTCAAATATTGTTCTCATCTTTGCATTTAGTGGTCATCTTCAGCATTTGTATAACTATGTCTTCATCTGCAAACCACTCAGTGTACATATAAAGTGGTACCAGGCGTGTCCGAAGCATTGCTAAAATTAAGGCATTGGGTGGTGATCACTTCTCTCCAAAGAGGGAAACCCGTACAAAGATAGAGAAGTCTCGGTTTTTATCATCTTGAACCCACTTAATGAGTTATGTTTAGAGTCACATTTTCTGGGATGTCATAGGGTTGGTTCCTCATCTCATGATATTTATTTGGTTTGTATAATAAGCACATGTTCAAAAATATGGTGTCATGATATTCTGCCCCTTAGATGTATATTAATGTAAAGTTGCATGGGGTGATTAGAAGACTGCATCAGGGTTCCGCTATTTATTTATTTATTTGGTTATTTATTTATTTATATTGACATTTACATAACGCACAAAGCCCAAAGGCATCTAGGCGTTTTTTCTTAGGAAGTTGGTTACATTTGCAGGTTACAGTTGCAGTTACAGTCATAAAAGGCAACAGTGAAACAGATTACAATCTTATCTTGCAATATTTACACATTTTCTTAGGCAGTTCTTTGTTACATGGGTTACATGTGTTTTAGGTGATGTAAGGTAGCAAACAGGAGCCTTAGGACAAGCAGATTGTGCAGCCAGTACATTGGTAGTGTCCTGGAAGACTACCTGTGAGAACACATGCTTATGTGTGGGTTAGTTACCGGCTTGGGAGAACAACCATATTTTGAGGCCTATGTGGAAGGACCATAGGGATGTGTCTATTTTCAGTGGTAGAGGCATGGAGTTCCAATGTTTGGCGGCAAGCACTGGGAAACTAGATCCGCCAGCTTTCTGATATCTGAAACTACGATTGGTGATAAGACTGGCGTAGGTGGACCGGGTATGCCTGTTAGATTGAGTTTTTGAAATTTGATTGATTAGATATGCTGGGGCACTGTTAGAGAGGCATTTTTGTGTCAATGAGAGGATTTTGAATTTAATTCTGCCACGAACTGGGAGCCAATGAAGGTTGGGTCTAGTTGATGAGATGTGTTCATGTTTTGGTATGTTGAGAGCAGCTCTGATCGCATTGTTTTGTACAACTTGTAAGTTTCTGATGTTATGGGTGTTAGATCATGCAAAAAGGGAGTTTCAATAATCAATCCCGGATAAGATTAGTGCTCTTGCAAGCATGATAAAGTTGTCAGGGGAAAGGAAGGGTCTACTGGCTCTTAACAGTTTGGCAGTGTAGGCTGCAGAGGAGACTATGGCCTTGACTTGCCTTGTTAATGTAAGTGCTGAGTCGATATTGAAACCTACAGTTTTTATCTCCTTGACCACGTTGATGATATTGCTGTCAATGTTGAAGGTTTTGTATATTTGGGGTAGTTTGTTCAATTTAGCTTGGCTACCTATGATGAGCGATTCGGTTTTCTCATAATTGAGACATAACTAATTTTGCAAAAGCCAAGCTTGGATAGTGAGGTAGATTTTGTTGAGTATCTTAGAGTCAGTGGTGGTAATTCCGAGTTGGGCGGTAGCCATGGTGCTATTACCACCATGGCTGCCTCCCATACTGGTTCCGGGTCCGGTCTGGTTGAATGGGGACTTACCGGGTCATTCTGACCCTGAAGGGCCCGGTAAGTCCCCATTCAACCAACCATTCCCCATTCCCATTTGAGCCCCGATAGGGGTCAATGGGAATGGGGAAGGCGCTAATAAACGGGCCTGTGAATAGCAGGCCCGTTATTAGCGCCCTGGTCCCTTAGCAGGACTCGTAAAGGACGTGTGGTCAGACCACGCGTCCTTTACGGTTCCCGCTAAGGGACCTTGGAATTGGGCGGTAAGGGATTACCGGCACCGGTCTCCTTACCGGTGCCCGGTATCCCTTACCGCCCAACTCAGAATGACCCCCAGTGTCATACGAGCCTGTGATAGGTAAGAGTATTTATGTGTCATCCTCATAGTTTGTATACGTAACAACCAATTTATCGAGACTGTCAAAAAGAGGCTTGGTAAATACACTATATAAGGTAGGCAATACACATGATCCCTGGGGCACCCCGCAGTTTACTAGTGTTGGGTTGGCTTCTGAGAAAGTGGAGAAATCTCTCATCGTACAGTTAGACTAGAGAAAGGATTTGATCCACTCCATGGCTTTTGGTGAGAATTGAGCGGATGTTGCCAGATGTTGGCATCAAATTTTGTGGTTAACCAAATCAAATTCTGTAGATAAATCAAGCAAGAGGAGGATCGCTATGTCTCCATTGTCTTTGATTTGATCCATTTGGATTTTACGGTCCAGAAGTGCTGTTTCCGTACCATGGCCCGGACGGAGGCCAGACTTCCTGAGGCCTAGGAGGTCATTAGATTCCAAGAATATTTGTATGTGTAAGTAGGCTACTTGGTCTAATATTTTCCGAAAGAAAGGAACCGTGGTGATAGGTCGATAGGTAGTAGGAATATTTTGGTCCAGGGTCGGTTTTTTCAGCAATGGGAGTACCCAGGCTTCCTTTCGGTCATCAGGCACTTTGCCAATGAAGGGAGTCAGTAATCCTTGTGACAAATTTGTAACAATGGTGGGCTTCTGTTACTTTACCCAACAATAACGCTCTAAATCATTGTATAACTACTCAAGTCACTGAAAAACGAGAACTACATTTACATGCCAAATGTGCCCCCAGTTACCAATTGTTCCAACAACAGGCTGATAAAACATTTGGGACAATTGCTTCCTTATCTTTTAACAAGAGAGTTAGATATGCAAGGCATCATCCTGATAGTGTCATTAAATTATCAACAAAAGCAAAATAAAATGCATTGGGCCTCATTACGAGTTTGGAGGTAGACACGAGTTTGGCTGCCTCCAAATTCGTGTCCGGGTCCTGAAAAAAGGGAATTACCGGGCCATTCCGACTTTTGCGTGTCCGGTATTTCCCATTTTCGGGACCCGGTGCTTCCCCATTCCCATTCGAGCCCCCATAGGGCTCAATAGGAATGGGGAGGTGCTAACAATGGACCCACTGATCACGGGTCTGTTGTTAGCATCCTGATCTTCTCGCAGGTATTGGTATGCATGTCTGGCCAGACCGGGCGTGCATATAGCCACCTGCAAGCAAACTTGTAATGTGACGTCACAGTAGCCACCAGGGTCGCAATGAGGCCCATTGTCTTGTGTACATGAAATTATTTACTGCTCACCATTAATATGAAAAAGAAAGGGAATGGAAGGAAATGACCTAATACTAAGATGTGTACCCAAAATGCTGATTACAACAGCAGTAGTGTAAATAATTAGTGAATCTGCAGTAGATGTATTTGTGATGTTTATTTTTGATAATTATGTCCTAACATAGCATGGGGAGGGGATTTACGTTTTGGACAATTTGCGTGCCTACAATGGAACCATTAGCATTCACTGTGAAGAAGAAGCGAAAAGTCTGAGAAAGAAATTGAAAAAAAGAAGAAGCCAAAGACAATAATTCAAAGGTCAAAGAAAATGGCATGAAATAACGAGAAAATCTTCTTGTTGGTGGTATGACAAAGACAAGTGATGACAGGCCCACATATTTCAGTGCATGTTCACACCTTTTCTTCAACAGAAATCATATAATACAAAAAAGTGGCACATCTTGCCAAACAGATCTAACCATCCCAAGCAAAGACAATGTGCATACAAAAGAGACAGATTTATACAGGATTCCTCTCCCCAACCCACTATCACTGAAGTGGAGGACCTATTAGCAGTCCGAAGACATTAGCCATGTGGGAACTCAGTGATATACGAGTGTAGAATACACAGTACAGATGTTGAAGTTGGTTTGGGGTCAAAATGGAAAGAACATTTGCATACATATACCACACAACATGTACATGTAATTTAACTAGATTTACATAAGCTTCAATTAAAAGAAAATGAAAAGAGCCCGTGAGATCCACTTGCAACAAGCAAACACCTGGCTGCTTAACGAATATGACTAAACATCCTATGACATTTTCCGGTACTCCCAATTCTCTGTACCAAACGCTTTGATACCCCTGGGTCTGGGCATTACATACATGTTATAAATAAAATCAATAAATACAAAGGGTGATGACTGTTCTGCCTTTTGACACACATTGTGGAACAACAACATAGGGAGCAATATGTGGGATCTGTCATCATAAACCGAACCCAAAACCGTTTCCCTGAATCAAATTGAAGCCATAAAACTGCATTGAAGCCAAACAACTGCAAACTGTGCTGCTTCTTTCAAGTATAAAGCAGATGGCAGTATGGGGAGATCTAAGACAAATAGAGACTGTCTCACTGGCATGAAAATGGTGGGAAACCAATAATTCTCTGCTCTATTAAGAAACAGCACCCCACAAATTGCATGCAGTCGCTACCAGATATGAGGAGCTTCCATAAGAACTGACCCCAAAAACTATGTTTTAAATCACTTTATAAAAGAAGGCTGGAATAAAAGCTCATTCCTTGCAAGTTATGAAACTGTACATCCAAAACTTACAACATCGAAATGTGTACAAACTATAATTTTGCTAACTGCAGAACAAAGCCTGTGTTACAGAAATAGGAGTACTCAGTGTAAAGTTACACCTCTTATGTTCTAGGCAGCTTGACCTGTGGGGGCTTTTACAACAGCTGAAAGGTTATTTGTTAGCTCTTGTAAACATGTCCTCATTGTTTTAATTAAGAACATTTTGCATAACCAGCTCCACCACTTACATACAAGAGCAGAGGTTCATAATTTTTACAACTGCAAGTTTTACTTTCATATGTTAGTCCATGTTCAATTTCGTCATTGACCTCTAGGTAAATGGTGATGTGTTCATCATTTAGCTGTGATTTGAGCCCTGGCAAATCTTCTTCAGTTTGTTTGGATTGGTAGATGGCGTTTACTACCTCATTAATCGCTATTTCTGCTTCATTTAGAATGAGCGGTTCTCAAAGTGGTTCTTGGCTTCCTGTAAGAGAAGGTTGACTGTCTTCAGGAATGTCATTCTCTAGTATAGTTTATATTTCCTCTTCTTGTTGGTGTTCTTTGTACTGTTTCAAATTTACATTTGTTATACTGTACTCATTTGCCTTGAATGCAGATTGAAATGTACCATAGTCACCTAACAATTCTCTTTCTTTTCTCCAAAGTGCGAATAGTTGTAATAGGGCCATGTAGTAAAGTTCTCTATGCTGAGTAGATTTAAAGGATAACTTTACATGGTTATTTAGGCTAAGGCCTCCTTCACAATTTAAGACAGAATATTTGTCAGTTGTCTCATCTGGCATAAAATTATTTTTCAAGGAATAGTTTTGGGCTAAGTCGTAAAGGCACATGTTTTCCAAATAAGTACTTCCATTTGGATAGTATGTGTCAATCACATTGTTTTTTTAAAGTATCTTGGCCATTGGTATCATTTGTGGCTATTGCTTCAGTTTCTTGATAGTATTTAAGTATTTTTTTTTCATGATGAAGCTGCACCAAGTTTTTAGCCAGATCATGTTTTCAGATTTCCCATATAAGGCTGTACCTGTTGTGAGGGGTGAGAAATGAGAGGCAGAAACACACATTTGTAATTTTCTCAACATTAGTCATGTTTATTAAAATAAAAAAGGGGGTTGCGATAAAGGCCTTTCGGCCACCATCCTAACAAGAATTGCACTGCCTATCAAACTAAAGCTAAAGAAAAAATTGACTTTGTTGTTCAAGTATATGTGACCCTCACACTAAGAACCAAAATGTATAAGGCAAATGTGTCTGTTTTCAGTTCAACAAAAATGTGCAAAAGTTCACAAATATGGCTCCAAGAAAGCAATCCTTGTGTCCAAGGTTTGACCCCCTTAACCTGGATCAATTCAGGAACGTTTTTGGAAGAGTCCTGTTCCAAAAATATGCTATTCAGCTCAATAAAAATCATCTCTTTCACCCAACACCTCCCTCAAATGGCCAAAGTAAATGTCCCTTCCACAGAACACCAGAGCAACTGTTTCTCTTATGAAATATTCTTCTCCAGATGTCAAAGATGATTACTTAAGAGCATGTAAAAACGGTCTTCGCCATAGAACACTTTTTTCAAGTTGCTTAACATAATTGTTTCTTTCATAGAAGGTTTTTCTCAGGTGGTCCAAGTAAGTGTTTTACTCATAGAATAATTTTGTTAGAATGGCATAACCAATGTGTCTTGTTGTAAAATAGTTTGACAGGATAATACAGTAAATGTTTATTTACACAACACTGTTTAGTTCCTGGTTTACTCACCTACCAGGAATGGTGTCCACTCTACACAACTAATTTTTTCATAGTTTACTCACCTGCCAGGTATAGTATCTACTTCACAAAAACTGTTCCTTTCATGTTTCACTCACTTACCAAAAATGGTTTCTGCTTCATAAAAACATCTCCTGTCCTGGTTTACTCATCTGCCAGGAATGGTTTGTACTTCACACAACTGTTACTGTCCTTCTCTCTACTTGTGGCAATCTTTGCTCCAGGTTTCTCCACATCAACATCCCATATGATGAAAATTGCACAATGTTTGCCCCGTTCTTTGTTTGTGGCAATGTGGGTTCCAGGTTTCCCCAAAACTGATATCTCACCATGGGAGAATTGCACCCCTTTTGCCTGTCTTTCTATTCTTCAAAGACTTTTGGCTGGTGGCAATGTGGGTTACAGGTTTCCCCAAAATGACTTCCTATGTGAGGAGACGTGTGGCCTTTTTTTCCTTTCTTTCTCTTCTTTTATTATTATGATTATTATTGTTCATTTATAATGTGCTTAATACCAGGAGTGGTTTGTAAGCGCGGGATCAGGATTTGAGCCAGCGTTGCCCCCTATTGTCTTGCTTTCAAGACAAATGCATTGCCCCTGAGCTATCCTTCGTCCCCTTCACATTCTTTTGGCTGGTGGCAATGCGGGTTACAGGTTTCCCCAAACTGACATCCGATCTGAGGAGAACTGTGCCCTTTCTGCCCTTCTAGTTCATCTTTAAAGTCTTTTGGCTGGTGGCAATGTGGATTACAGACTTTCCCAAACATTTCATGAGAGAGAAATTGTACCCTTTTTGCCCTTCCTTCTCTACTTAAAAAGCACTTGGCTGATGGCAACGCCGGTTGCAGGTTTTCCCAAACTGACATCCCATGTGAGGTGCATTGTACCCTATTTGCCCTTCTATTATACTGGGTCAGTATTAAATTGCCTGCTCAAGTGTCCTTTAACTTTACAACACCTCCCAGGGCCCCAACTCCTTTTGGCTGGCTCACCGGCTTAATGCGTGTCTTTGACGAAGAACCGTTGTCGGATTGGTTTCACTGCTCACACAGTCCTGGTTCCCACACCGATCGCTCACGCCTTTGGTAATGGAACCTTTGCTGTTCTACATGACTACATTTCACCAAGTCCTGCAGCCTCAGACTTTACACAGAGTCCTTCTCCTCTGGTGCATGATGCATCAAGGAGGGTGTATGTGAGCATCTTCCTTCTTCAGCACGGCTTGTTGCTGTGACTCTGCTGCGGAGCTAGTCTTCTGTATCTCCCACACAGCTGATGATTTGTTGGACAACTAGTCTGCATCTTTTGGCTTAAAGCTGTTCCTATTGCACATTGACACTTTAGTCCTCTTGTTCGTCCCATTACCATAGGCATTATGGGAATTGAAGTACATGTTGGTTTTAAGCTTTCCAAAGCTATATTATTTTAAATGCTTGTTGGATTTGGGTTTGTCAAAACCAGTAGTTATTCCATGAAAAAATAAAAAATGTTTGCCCCATTCTTTGTTTATGGCAATGTGGGTTCCAGCTTTCCCTAACATTGATATCTCATGAGAGGAGAATTGCATCCTTTTTGCCTTTCTCTTCTTCAAACACTTTTGGCTGGTGGCAATGTGGGTTACAGGTTTCCCCAAACAGACTTTCTATGTGAGGAGATGTGTGCCCTTTTTTCCTTTCTTTCTCTTCTTTTATTATTATTATTATTATTATTATTATTATTATTATTATTATTATTATTATCATTTGTTCATTTATGAAGTGCTTAATACCAGGAATGGTTTGTAAGCGCAGGATCAGGATTTGAGCCTGTGTTGCCCTCCATTGTTTTGCTTTCAAGACAAATGCATTGCCCCTGAGCTATCCTTCATCCCCTTCAAATACTTTTGCCTGGAGGCAATGCGAGTTACAGGTTTCCCCAAACTGACATCTGATGTGAGGAGTACTGTGCCCTTTCTGCCCTTCTAGCTCTTCTTTAAAGTATTTTGGCTGGTGGCAATGTGTCCCAAACTGACATTTCATGAGAGGGAAATTGTACCCTTTTTGCCCTTCCTTCTCTACTTAACAGCCACTTGGCTGATGCAAAGCGGGTCCCAGGTTTCCCCAAACTGACATCACATGTGAGGGGAATTGTACCCTTTCTGCCCTTCTTTTATACTGGGTCAGTATTCAAATTGCCCGCTCAAGGGTCCTTTAACTTTATAACTCCTCCCAGGGCCCCAAGTCCTTTTAGCTGGTTCACCGGCTTAATGTGTGTCTTTGACAAAGAACCATTGTCGGATTGGTTTACCTGCTCGCACAGTCCTGGTTCCCACACTGATCAATCACGCTTCTGCTAATGGAACTTTTGCTGTTCTGCATAACTACATTTTGCCCGGTTCTGCATCCTCAGACTTTACCCAGAGTCCTTCTCCTCTGGTGCATGACGCATCAAGGTAGGTGCACGTGAGCATCTTCGTTCTTCTGCACGGCTTGTTGCTGTGACTCTGCTGCGGAGCTCATCTTCTGTTTTGCGTCCTCTGTGGCTTTTCACTCCTTCATCCTCCAAACTATGACCACTTCCCCTCCTGCTAATCCTCCCCAACCACCCCCGCCACCATGGTATTTAGCAAGACACACTATTTTATATCTCCAACACAGCTGATGATTTGTTGAACAACTGGTCTTCATCTTTTGTCTTAAAGTTGTTCCAATTGCACATTGACACTTCACTCCTCTTCTTCGTCCCATTACCATAGGCATTATGGGAATTGAAGTACATGTTGGTTTTAAGCTTTGCAAAGCTATATTGTTTTAAATGCTTGTTGGATGGGGGTTTGTCAAAACCAGTAGTTGTTCTGTAAACATGTGTAGTGATATTGTGGTTAACACTCTTAACCAGGACAGAACCACTACAATCAAGGGATGTTAAATGTGACTCGTGTTTATGAAGTGTCAAGCTTACTATGTATAGGGGGTATCTCATACAATGTTCGTTCAGTTTTAACATGAGAGGGACTTGCACAGTGACAACACGCCATTAAGTATTTGTTGATTATTGGATCTTTATATTCACAGAAAGAAGAATACTACGTCTCTCACAAGGGAGTCACCACCTCTGCCCGACAACCATCTCCTCCCATGTTAACCTCCCACTTAATACCACCCCCAAGATCAGGATCAGGTAGCGACTGCCTTCCCCTGGCCACATGGGAGGAGACTTTAGGCTGGGGAACAGTGTTGACTCTGCAGGATTCATCACACTGGTAAACAATCTGCAGCCTCATAGGACTCAGATTCTCTATGTGACTGCATTTTGATACCAAAGCTTCACAATTTTTGTGACAGAGTTTTGTCAGATGAAATGTCATTCCAAAGGTCTTGTAGCTCAGTCTTCTGAGCTTTAGTGAGATGGGCTGTGACATACCTTGCAACAGCAGTTGAATTGTCTGCAATCTATTGAATGTCAATATTTGTGTTCCACAAGAGGGCGAAGATCGGATTGTAATCATTGATGTACTTGGATGCCTCATCTCTTTTAATGTTGTATATATTTTGGGGGGCTTTGCTTTTTACACCGTGCCTGACAGTAGACATGGTACTTTGGTCCAAACTGGTCTAGTGAATCCAAAGTGACATTTAGAGCCTGATTTCCACAGCGTTTTCCTATGGGATTGCACCATTATAAATCTCTTCTTTGACACAGATATCCTCTTTGTCGTTCTCTCAGACCTATGGACCCTACATATGGTCTCTATACTCTCTCCTTTCTCTTCTTCTCCCAATAATGGTGGCACCCGGTGGGATGCCCACCTGGCCTCCTTCCATTCCTCTAAGGTCATCATTAATGTTTACTCGAATGGGACCGTCCTGGTCCAAGGCCCTCAGGCCAACCTTCATCTCTTTGATAGACGCTTCCCGCTCCTCATGAATTTCCTTTCTTCTCCTGCCATCTGTCTCACCCCTCCGTGCTTCCTTGCCTCCCCCTGCTGCCTCCACTTCAGCTACCTTGCCTTCTCCTTCCCTCTCTGCCCCCTCTCGGGCTCCTTCAACACTTCCGCAGAGCATACCTCTGATCTGTACCCCTCCCCGGAAGTCCTTTGAGGACAGAAACCTTCTCCACATTGCCACTCTTAACTCTCGCTCAGCTGTCAAACACTCCTCTGACATCTGCCGCCTTCTGGAGGAACTTGACCTCGATGTCCTCGGTCTCACAGAGACACGGTTCACAGCCAGCTCTGTCACAAGCTTTGACACCCTCCTCCCTGATGGCTACAAGATCCTCTCTGCGCCCAGGTCCAACTGCTCCGGAGGGGAGGTAGCCCTGATCTTCCCACAGTTGATTCCTGCCTCTGTCACTCCTACACAGGCCTACTCCTCTTTTGAATGCCTCATCTGCAGGCTCTCTCTCTCCCCTAGCCATTCCCTTACTGTGGCTACTATCTATCGGCCGCCTGGTCAGATCTCCTCCTTCCTCTCTGAGTGGGCAGACCTCTCCTCCTCACTCCTGGCCTCAGCCATTCAACTGCTCTTTCTTAGAGACCTCAACATCGACCTGGATGCCTCCTGTATCCCCTCTGCACTTTTTTGCGACCTCTGCGACTATCTCTCACTCACTATTCTCCCCTCTGGCCCGACTCACTCTGCAGGGCACACTCTGGATGTTCTGATCTCCTCAGACCTTCCTGATTTCTGACCCACTCTCCACTCCACTCTCCTGGAGTGATCACTTTCTCCTTTCCTCCAGTCTCACCCTCCCTAACCCTCATGAAGGCTTTCACCGTCACCTTCTCACCCCTCCTCCCCCTTTGTCTGACACTCACCCTAACACAGCCCTCTCCACCCTTCACTCTGCTATATCTGATACTCTTGATTTACTTCCCCCTGTCATTAGAATCCGCCTGAAGCCCAAAGCAAGATGCAACTCCTGGTATGACTCAGGTATGACTCCGACCTTGTCATCTTAAAATGCAAGTGCAGGGTGGCCGAGAGGAAATGTTGTGGTTCATGTACATCATCTGACAAACTGGCCTGCCACCAGCTCCAAAGGCAATACCGGCTCTCTGTCCTCACCAAGAAGAGAGCTCATATCCAAGCCTGCATCTCTGTGGCATCCAACAACTCGGCTGAACTCTTTAAAATCTGCAAGGAACTGGCCAATCCTGCCACAGTCCCTTCCCAGGCCCTACGCAAACTGACTTCTCACTTCAACTTTAAAACTCAGGACATCCTGTCCTCACTCTTCTCTCCCCTCCCTCCCCCTACTCCCTGCTCTTCCTCTGGCCCTTCTTCAACCATCTCTCCTCCCTCCTTCTCTGCTTTTCCCCTGTTCTCCGCAGATGAAGTTTCTAGACAAGTCCGATCTATGAAAGTATCATCAAAACATGTTCACCCCAGTTCGTCCAAAACCATCACGGAAAACATTGACTCCCTTCCCGCTGCCCTGGCTGACTTCTGCAACCACTCCTTCGCCACTGGAGTCTTCCGATCCCTCCTGAAACTCTCCCTTGTGCACCCTCTTCTTAAGAAACACTCTGAAGACCCCTGCTGCCCGGCTAACTACCACCCAATCTCCATCACTCCCTTTCTGGGCACGCTCCTGGAGAAACTTGCTGTTTCCCAGCTTAATCTCCACACTGAATCTGTTGGCTGTCTTCATGACCATCAGTCTGGCTTTAGAGTTTCCAGAAGCACAGAAATTGCTCTCCTGAACATCCGTGAAGACCTGCTCTCCAAGCTTGACTCTAACACCCACTGTGTCCTCATCCTGCTTGATCTCTCTTCTGCCTCTGACACTGTCAACCATGCCACCCTGCTCAACTGTCATGGTTACGGACCAGAGGCATACTTGCAGGCCCTCTTTCTGTGTTGTTCCTAGGGATAGGTGGAAGAGTCAATCAGGAGTGGCATGGGTTAAGGCTCTGAGAACCCAAGGTATGTCATCAGGGAAACCCCATCATCCAATCACAGCCAAGAGAACTTCCTGCTTCCCCCAATATGGACAAAGGTACTGTCATGACCACTGTGAGGGGGCACAAGTTGTGCCACAAGCAGGCTCCCACCAGAACCCTGGGGGCCTTAAAACCACTGCAAAAGGGCTCATGGAGCCAGTTCTGGCACCTTTGGCACCAGGCTCATATGTAGGAAGGAAGGGCTGTTCAAACGAGGTGCCATTTATGTACATGGGCCTTTAAATCCAACATGGAAGCACCCACACAGTCTAGTTCTAAGAACCAAGCCATGCGGTCTAGTGCTTTGCGTGTGGCAGGCTTGGAACTACTTTCCCTGGTACTGCTTTACCTGGGCTATATAAACTACACCCTGACTGCAAAACATGCTTTGAATTATTCTGCAACTCGCAGCGTGACGCTCACCGTGTCCAGCTCCTGGTCTTCATCATCTTCCTTTAATCCTGCAAGAACACGAAAAAGATGATTCTGTTTTATCTGAGAAAACACCATCCAGCACTCAGCATCTCAACTGGGCTGCAATCTGTGGAAACCAAGAGAAGAAGAAACATCACTCACCTGTGAGTACTAGCTTAAGGACTTCCAGCGAACCACTACCACAGCTGATGTTCGAACATTGCAACCTGCAATAACGAGGAAGGGAAAAACAATATTAGAACGCGCGCTTCCAAAACATTGAATTTCATCAGTCTTACCTGAATTCCATCGCGCTACGTCACTTTTCCATCCGGAGCACCACAGCAACATCTGCAAAGGAAAAGAGACATATTTAGGTTTGCTTTCAATATTAAACAACCACACAGTGCTGTACTTACCTTAACGGATCCCGGGAACCTGTTTTTCATCGCGCTCTCATCCACTTGCAGCACCACAACGGCCTGTGAGGAGAAGAAGAAGAAAACAAAGGTTAGTTTTAAAAGACAATAAAGGCGCTGCGCTTCACGCTTTCTCTTACCTAGAAAACGTGCCTCTCCATCCAGCACGCCAGCATCAAGACCTTCACCCCTGAAAAGAAGGAGATAAAGACATTAACAAATTCCCACCATAAACAGAGCAAAGACTTGCAATTAACAAACCTACCTGCCTATCAACAGATTCGGGGTCACAGCAGGCCTGGACCCAAGGAAGGCGAACTGCACCAGTGAAGCACTCGGGCAGCTCGCCAACAAACGTCAAACGCCCCTGCACAAGAAACGCAGGAGAGATAGCACACCCTACAAATAACTAAGATTCATTATTCAGCACTGGGCAAGTACGAATCCAGGGTTCCAGATCTCAGAGCCTTCCAGACGCCCCAGAGATATTAGGTGAGTGTAACAGAACTAAAAGCCTTTGAACCTTATCCACATGGGCGTCATGGAGACATCTGAAACTGATCAGCTAGCCCAGCGTTTGGGACGATTACGCGCCGAGGTACACGCAGCCTGGCAGGTAACCAATGCCTTAAGATGAGAGTTAATAGTCACAAAAGACCGTACTGATGAACTAAGCAAACAGCTACTACAGACACAGGCGGGGCTGGCTCCATTGCCCGGATTCGCCCCATCCGTCACTACACCATCATCAGTCAATCTAGTACAGATAACGTTGCCGGGAGCACTACCCCTGGCACCACCAGAACGGTTTAATGGAGACCCCAGTAGGTACGCAACATTCATGAACCAGTGCCGCCTCCATTTTCTTAGTAGGCCTGGGGCTTTCCCAAACGATCAGGCAAGGGTGGCCTTTGTGTAAACATATTTGAGTGGAAGTTCCATAGACTGGTCGGTACCTTTAGTGAGCCGGGATGACCCATTACTGCAGAACTTCAGGGGTTTTCAACAGGAGATGGAAAAGTTATTTGCTCGACACTTGAATGGACAAGCACTTGATAACGAACTCCTGTCCCTCCGCCAAGGGAATCAAGATTTGCTGACTTATATTGCCACCTTTAACTGGTTGTGAAGCGGGGTGGCCAGAAGATAAAAGAACCATGTTGTTTCATCAGGGCCTACGAGGAGACCTGAAGGATGTCCTTGCTCAAGTGGTACACCCACCTAAAGACTGTGCAGAGTTTATCAACCTGGTAGTGCAGTTGGACCACATATTACAGGATCGAAGAACAGACCGAAGTAGACTCGAAAATCGTGCCATTTACGTACGTTCAAAAGATAATTTTCAACGTCCATCAGAAAATACCACAGAACCCATGAAGATTGGAGGAGTATGACCCCCTTTAACCAAGAGTGAAAGAGACAAGAGGAGACATCTACAGTTAAGCTTATACTGCGGTAAATCGGGTCACTACCTCAAAGTATGCCCAGTGAAACCTCTAAGGAAGGTGGTAGGTGCTACAGAGAAAGAAGATGATGGAAAGGAATCGGAAAACTACCAGTCCCGGCAAGCGTAGATGTCCGCTTTTCAAGCAAAATGGATGAGTCACAGAATCACATTTCGCCCTACCAGTAACCTTGATCAATCACCAACAACCGTCACGGATGCATGCCATAGATGCATGTATAGACAGCGGAGCAGTTGGTAATTACATAGATCGAGATCTGGCAACAGAAATGGAACTTCCCTTATGCACAAAACCAACAAATGAAAAGGTAACTACTGTTGACGGTACAGAAATTGCTTCGGGACCAGTAACCCAATGCATAACAGAACTAACCCTTCTGTGTCAGGATGGTCATCAAGAAGCAATCACGTTTGACCTCATCAAAGCTCCTCAGTTCCCGTTGATCTTAGGGATGCCATGGTTAGTAACTCAAAATCCCCACATAGACTGGCGTGCAAAGAGACTGACCTTTTCTGACGAATGCAGCCACGCTTGCTACCCGCAATCTATACCACATCTAAGCCTGAAATCTGTTCATGGAATAGCATCAGGGATCGCAGAACCAATGGACACCTTACCAAAAGAATACCAGGATTATCAAGATGTTTTTCAGAAGGAACAGGATAACACATTACCGCCACATAGACCCCATGACTGTCAGATCGACCTGATACCTGGCGCACAGGTTCCTTGGGGTCAAATTTATGCTCTTACGGAAACCAAACATCTCCACTTGAAGTCCTATCTGGATCAATACCTGGCTAATGGGTTTATTGGCCCGTCAAAGTCACAGGCAGCCTCTCCCTTATTTTTCGTACCCAAGAAGGAAGGAGATTTGAGGACTTGCATCGATTTCTGTGCACTTAATCAAATCACAGTAAATAACCGCTACCCTTTGCCCCTTATAGTGGAACTGTTGGACCATGTCAAGGATGCCCAAATCTACACCAAACTAGACCTCAGAGGAGCATACCACCTTGTACGTGTTAAGAAAGGGGATGAATGGAAAACCGCGTTTTGCACCAAGTATGGCCTATACGAATATCAGGTAATGCCTTTCGGGCTGTGCAACACTCCTGCAGCATTCCAATACTTTATGAATGATGTATTACAGGAATTAATCGATGTCTGTTCCCTGGTCTATATTGACGACATCCTGGTGTATTCCCCCTCTGAAAGCGATCATGTGTAACATGTTGCACAGTCCTTGCAAAACTTTGCCAGCACAAACATGACGCTAAACTCGAGAAATGCTCCTTTCATGTCACCGAAGTTGAGTTACTCGGTTTTGTTCTCTCGCCAAAGGGAGTGAAGATGGATTTGCACAAAGTAGATGCCATCCTTAATGTCCCATCACCTTCTTCACTTAAAGGAACCCAAAGCAGGCTTGGCTTTGCAAATTTTTATCACCAATTTATTCCAGATTTCTCAAGGATAGTCCACCCAATTGTTAGGCAGAATCCTGTGCAGTGCCCTTAGGGACCACTACACACAATTAAGACTACCTCCCGCATTACGACCCTGGCGTTAAGGGATTACCAGTACCGGTAAGGGTACCGGTACCAGTAATCCCTTAACGCCTGATTACGAGGTCCCTTTGCGGGTCCCAACCTTAACGGCTGGTACCAGCCATTAAGGTAGGGACCCGCAAAGAGACCTTGAAGGTGATTACGGTACCGCATTTTGCGGTACCGTAATTACCGCCTTCCCCATTCCCATTGAGCCCTATGGGGCAAAAATGGGAATGGGGAAGGGCCAATGGTAAATGGGGAATTACCGCCCTGCCAACCTTGGAATGGGGCGGTAATTCCCCAAGTCATCATGGCGGATCCGGTAAATTACCGGTGTTTACCATGGCGCTAATAGCGCCATTGGTTAACGCCAGGGTTGTAATGAGGGCCAACAAGTGGTAATACAAGTTCAGCTTTGGTACAAGCCTGTACTATACTGTTAAAGTGGTAGCAGTAGTGGAGCAGCCGCACTTATCTCAAGAGTAAATGAGCAGTAGTAGAGATTACACAAAGGACGACAATTACTGTGACTCAAGCAAACACTGACTCATGGTTTTAGGTAGAAAATATGAGTACATTTATTTAAAACCATCTGTTCCTAAAACACTTCACTTCTATAAATTCAAAACCACACATATAATCCACCACACACAACCACTTGTTCCAGCAAATTCAAGGTAAGTACATTAGGATTTGACAGACTGGTGTTGCGATACTAACGCGTACCCGTGGATAGAAAGGCTCACGAAGTTAAAACACACTTTGTACTTTAGAATTTAATACAAGGGAAAAGGCAATAATTTTGTCTAGGCCAGGGAATCGGAGGGCCTGTTCAAAGATACAGATTAAAGTCAACAGGCCTGTGCCAGTGTCAATGGAGCAGATGCTCAGTTGCTGAGGATCACACGTTGAACAGTTCGAGATTTGAGATGCCTAGAGTACTTAGATATTGTCAGATGGAAGGAAAAGTTAGAAGAGGGAGGGAAGAAAGTATAAATCTTGGTGGAGGAAAACGGTTCACCCTGATTCCGGATGGTCAGTCGGAGAAAACGACCAAATGTGCACAGTACCTTATTCCGTTGGAGAAAAGCTGGTACCACGGCAGTTGTTCCTGATAGTTCCTGCAGACTCACGGTTCCTGCGGCTTCAGTCGTGGGGACAAGAATGAGGACGTCTGGAGTGATCTGCACTACCCAGGGATGCGGCCAGCAGCAGCAAAAAAGATAACAATGAATAAAAGGTGCACTCCTTTAAATCAGGAGAGGGCTCTTCTGATGGCTATCCAGACCACTACAGCAAAGCAGTGATTTCGACCCAGGAGAGGATGCTCTGACTGAAGAAAGGGTGAGCTGGTTGATCCCATCAGGCTCAAGGGAGGAAGACTCCGGGCTGGATCTTCTCTTGTCATTGAAGGGTAGATAGCTCAGGAATGCAGCAGGGCTTCACCGGGATCCGGCGTTGCAGCAGCTGTCTTCTTCTCTGCTTCTCTTTGGTACCTTGCAGTTCCAGTGGCGACTCTGACTTCCAGCCTAAGAGTCCAGCCTTGTATGCCAAAATTCCCCAATCACACAACCTGATTGTCAATCACTCAGCAGGGGGGTTGTCCAGCCTGGACAACCACCTCAGGCAATCAACACAAAGTGCGACTTGGGGGTGACTACACCCCTCCCTCACATTCAGCCCACCTAAGCACCCAGACACCAAAGGAGTGCTTCTGGTCAGAAGCCCACCACGGTCGGCGAACAAAGGAGTCAAATCTGATTTGCCACGCAAAGAAAGACCCAAGAAGGATGTTAACAGAAAGAAATGGTGATTAAACCCAACCAGAGCCGAAATAAAAAGTATTTGGGCAAGCAGGTTTAATGTTCGAGGCTACTAAAATAGCCTAAAATTTTACCACGTTATATAATATAATCGCGGTAGGAAAATGAGGGTAGGTACCCCTGCCACCAGCCAAGTCTTAATGTTAAGGGAGTTAAACCATGCTCCAAGAAGTACTGATAAAAACGGGCTAAGAATTAACCCTTTCCAATACTCCACATAAGATGGGGTGCACTGGATCTGTGGTTAATGGCAACTTTACCCTTTTCTTGGGGACAGTAGTCGGCCCCAGAAAATGGAGTCGGTGGGAAGCCTAAGAGACAACCCTGTGTTACTGCACTGAAGGTGCTGTGTAACACATAAAAGGGTGGGGCTAATGAAGTGGTGTACTCCAGAGTCCACAATCACAAAAACAGTCAAAATACACATGGCAAAACACAGGTAAGAGTGGGTGAAAAGCTCACACTCTTACCCGGTGGAAAAAATAAACTCCAGAAATCCAGCAAAGCTGCTGGGGGACTCACTAGTTGAGAGAAATTAGCCATAGAATGAGAATTATCCCTGACACCAATCACAACATTACTGAATAAAAAAACAGCAAATAATTCCAATGGACAGAAGAGGCGGAACAGGCCTTTCAAGAACTCAAGAAAAGATTCACCTCGCCAATTTTACAACATCCTCACCCTGATCTCCCCAATGTAGTGTACACAGATGCTTCCAGCGTTGCTATGGGAGCGGTTCTCTCTCATAGAGATCCAGAGACAGGCTAATTACACCCTGTGGCCTTTTGGTCACGTAAATTCTCACCACCAGAACTTAACTATGCAATTACAGACAAAGAATTGTTGGCAATAAAATCAGCCTTTAAAGCCTGGCGCCAGTATCTATTAGGTGCCAGACATAACATCACAGTAATCACAGATCACCGAAACCTTCAATACCTAAAGTCAGCAAAAGCCCAATCGTCACAACAGTTGCGGTGGGCACTATTCTTCACAGAATAGGATTACGTAATAACATACCGACTGGGAGTTTGGAATGGGAAGGGCAATGCCTTGTCTCATATGGGTGTTGAAGAGAAAATGAACAGTACCCTGGACCCTGTTGCCATCATCCCAAGTGATAAACTACTGGGACTCACCACCACATTAACTCTGAGTGAACTTCAAGATAAGATTCAAACCTTAATGAACCCCGAGATCTTGCAGAAATGGAATTCCCAAAATGAACATCACACGGTTCTGGATGGATTACCCTACTTCAGGGAATGACTATATCTACCAAGTAAAGATCTGCAAGAATTGGTCATGTCTGGTTATCACGATTCCCTGAACGAAGGCCATCCTGGAATTGCTAAGACTCTAGCCAAGGTTAAACGGAAATATTGGTGGCCAACCTGGCGTAAGGACATTGCTCGATTTGTTCTATCCTGTGGGATATGTTCACAGAATAAATCACAAAAACAGAAACCAGCTGGCCTCCTACAACCACTGGATATTCCACCAGCTCCCTGGCATACTCTTTCTCTTGATTTTATTACGGACTTACCTCCCTGTCAAGGTGGTTGTAGACCTGTTCTCTAAAATGGCACATTTCATTCCATTCAAAGGACTTCCTAACGCTACCGGTCTGGCAAAAGCATTTCTTGAACATTTTATAAAACTGCATGTTTTCCCCTCAGTCCTAATCTCAGATCGTGGAAGCCAATTTGTATCCAACTTCTAGAGGAAATGTTGTACCATGGCACAAATTGATGTTCGATTATCCACTAGCCATCACCCACAAACGGATTGACAAACAGAAAGAACAAACCAGACATCAGAACAGTATCTACGTTGCATGCTGCATCAAGTGGAAGAGAATTGGAAAGACTTGTTATGGATAGCAGAATACGCATACAATAACTCCATACACACCAGCACGGGACAAAGCCCGTTCTACACAATATATGGAAGACATCCACGTACCTCTGAACTAGACTCCCCCACGACCTTGGAACTGCCAGCGGTAAAGACTCTACACACAAGCATAACCCAAGCCTTTAAGAGGGCAAATGAACATTTACTGCAAGCCAAAGACAGACAAAAAATATTCTCGGACCGGCATCGAAAGAAAGCTCCCGATTACCAAGTTGGAGACGAAGTCTGGTTGGCATCAAACCATGTGCCCATAAAAGGTACCCAGACCTTTCGTCCAAGATATCTAGGACCATATACCATCGAATTGGTGATAAATACGGTGGCCGTCAAGTTAGCCTTACCACCAAGCATGCAAATTCATCCAGTGTTCGATTTGTCACTTGTAAAACCTGTACAATCAGGAACCTGAGTCTTAACACCACCAAAACCTGTGCTAGTTGATGGAGAGCCTGAATTTGAAGTTAAAAACATCCTGGATTTGAAACGTACCAGATCTAAGCTATACTATTTAGTGGACTGGAAAGGGTACGGGCCTCAACACAGAACTTGGGAACCAAGTGAACATATTCACACACCACATCTGATTAAGAGGTTTCACCTGGATAACCCCACCAAACCCGGATTGGACAGGAAGGATAACATGAGAGGGGCCTTAGCGGGGAGTGCTGTCATGACCACTGTGAGGGTGCACAGGTTGTGCCACAAGCAGGCTCCCACCAGAACCCTGGGGGCCTTAAAACCACTGCAAAAGGGCTACTGAAGTCAGTCCTGGTGCCTTTGGCTTATTTTTCTGAAAGATTATTCTGTCTTACCTGAGAAAACACCATCCAGCACTCAGCATCTCAACTGTGCTGCAATCTGTGGAAACCAAGAGAAGAAGAAACATCACTCACCTGTGAGTACTAGCTTAAGGTCTTCCAGCGAACCGCTACCACAGCTGCTGTTCGAACATTGCGACCTGCAATAACGAGCAAAGGAAAAACAATATTAGAATGCGTGCTTCCAAAACATCGAATTCCATCAGTCTTACCTGAATTCCATTGCGCTATGCCATGTTTCCATCTGGAGCGCCACAGCAACATCTGCAAAGGAAAAGAGACATATTCATGTTCGCTTTCAGTATTAAACAACCGCACAGCACTGTACTTACCTTAATGGAACCCAGGGGCCTGTTTTTCATCGCATTCTCATCCACTCGCAGCACCAAAGCGGCCTGTGAAGAGAAGAAGAAGAAAAAAACAGGTTAGCTTTAAAAGAGAATAAAGGCGCTGCGTTTTGCGCTTTCTTTTACCTAGAAATGTGCCTCTCCATCCGGCACGCCAGCATCAAGACCTTCACCCCTGAAAAGAAGGAGATAAAGACATTAACAAATTCTCACCATAAACAGAACAAAGACTTACAATTAACAAACCTACCTGCCTACCAGCAGATTCAGGGTCACAGCAGGCCTGGGCCCAAGGAAGGCGAACTGCACCAGTGAAGCAACTCGGGCAGCTCACCAACAAACATCAAGCGCCCCTGCACAAGAAATGCAGGACGGATAGCTCACCCTACAAATAACTAAGATTCATTATTCAGCACTGGGCAACTAAGCATCCAGGGATCCAGATCTCAGAGCCTTCCAGAAACCCCCGGGGATATCAGATGAACGTAACAGGTTCCCAGCACAAAGTAAGCAGTGCGGTCTAGTCTCTGGGCCTTGTTGCCTATATAAACCACGCCCAGGGATCGACCCACGCTTCATGTGAATTCTGTATCACCCGCTTACGTTTGATCAAAGATTAAAAAATCATCTGTGTAAGCACACCACGCTGTTCTAAAGTTTTCAACTAGGGGAGGTGCATACAACATTCCCCTGCATCTGAGACATAATGATTAAAAAGTGTGGGAACAAAAATGCATCCCTGTCTTTGCCTGTTATAGATTGGTATAGGAGTTGACAGTTGCCTCTGTATGTTTAAACAGACACAAATCTGTGAATCCTCATGTAGTGCAATAAGTATGGATACAAGTTCCCCTGGTAGCCCCACGTTGTTTACTTTAAGCCAAAGTCTGGACCTGTCTACAAGATCAAAGGCCATAGACAGATCCATGGCTGCCATTTAGATTGGAGTGGAGCCTTCTTTCCATGATTTCTCTTGCAAGAGAGATATCAGTAGCCAAGTACTTCTGTTCCTACCCCTCTTCGAGATCCATATTGGTGAGGTGTCAGGATGGCATTATCATTTGACCAGTCTTCAATCTTCTTTAAGAGAAGGCCTGCAAAAATGCTGGAGTACGCATCTAAGATTGCGAAATGGCAATAGTTCCGCGGAGCCTTACGATCGCCTTGTTTGAAAATGGGAATTACGAAAGAGTAATGCCAAGATGCCGGAATAGTTTTAGTCAGAATTATGTCTTCAAATAAGATTGCTGAGTGAAGCAGATTGTTTATGGTGTGACACATTGCCAAGAGGAGCTGCAGCCATGAGTATTTTTTCTACCCTTATTGACTGGAGGCGGAGATTCCTGCCTAAAAGCTCCTGACGAACGTGGAGTGTAGCGGAGTGAAGCAGAGTGTTTGTGCTGTGACACATTACCAAGAGGAAAACAAAAGATACAAATGAATAGGTCCAAGGATGCTAGGCTCAGAACAACACCTCCACATGTATTATCAAACTCTGCATTGCTAAGGAAGGAATCACTCTTCAATAGTATGTTGTAGAGATAAATCTCATTTTTTATATTAAAGTTGTGTGCAAAAAGACATAAATCCAACATTTAGAGAAATTAAGACATCAAAATGGTTTGCTAAAACAGAACAATCAGACAAAAAAATATATTTACAACACACAGTGCCAAAAAAACATTTTTTGGGACAATCTCCAAATTGTGTGTGTGTAACAAACCCAACTCCTATTAGGATTTGCCAAGAAATTCACATATTGCAGTGTACATATTCAAGTCAACATTTGTGGAAAACACATAGAACAATGGTAGGTACACAAAATTATTTTTCTTGCGTAAACAGCATTAATGTGCTGTAGTTTTGGGGGGAGTAGTTCGTCTACACCAGGTGTTTCAGCCGTTTCTAGGTGGGCTAGGTGTGCCTCATCTTTAACACGGCCTTCATCAGGACGGAGTTCTGTGTAGATTGACGTCTGTGCTGCAGGGGAAGGAGACTACAGTCAGGGGGGTGTCTGAGCCAAAATTATTTAGTTTGAGTGAATCACGTGTGGTTGATGTAAAATCAAAAAGCACATAGCTTACCTATGGGTTAATAGATTTCATAGGCGCTAAATTTGAGATCTGATAGCCGCATGGGCTGGTCTCTGTATGGTCCTGTTGCAAATAACAGAGAACGAGAGAAGCAAAGGGAGGTTGAAGCTAAACATGTCCCCATTTAAATAGTCATAAAAAAAGTTTTTTATTATATGCAGGGAAAAAAATCTTACCTCTCGCTGGAGGTCGAAAAATGCTGAACCAGGGTGGTATCAGTGGGAAACAGACACGGCTTGCACAGCTAAAAAATATATATGGCTCAAGGTGAGTGTGGTTACCTAGTAACAACTGTCTCATATATATAGCAGTAAGTGCAGGGTTTATTTTAAAGTACCTGTGAGGGTTGCAGCATGGGCAGCCTGTCGGCCAAAAAAGTACGAGCTGGAGCTCCTCAGGCTGCTGTGTCACAGTTGAGACTGCAGGGGCCAGACTGCAAAGCGTTGGTAACGCTGTTGCTAGGTCCCTGTAGGTATTTATATGTCAGCCATCTTGGAATGGCCCTAGGATCGAGTGAGAAACAAAATGATGAATTCTGCTCCATCCTGGGGGCACAAAAAAAGCTCAATCAATTATGGGTGTGATTAGTGTCAACGCGTGTCTAAAAAGTTAATTTAGACAATATTGTTGACAAACGGTTGTCATGGCAACCGTAAGCATTGCGGGGTGGCATTGGTTTTTTATACTATGAGACAACATAGCTAATGGCCCCATGAGGTTGTGATTACCGAAAATACTTCATTTCAATATATTGTGGCATGGATCACAAAATGTTTATGTGTCTCAGGAATCTCAGCAGAGAAAAAACATAATTAAGTAGGTGGACAGTTTGTATTGTATTACTAACATTAGGGCATGTCGCCTGGAAACTTAATACATAGTTTCATAATGACAGAAAACATTTGGAATTAACAAAGAAAGTATAGTTTTTCATGTAGGTGATTTCATACATTGAGGAGATGCAGCCACAAGCAATTTTTCTACCCTTGTTGACTGGAGGCGGAGTTTCCTGCCTAAAAGCTCCTGATGAACGCGGAGCATAGCAGAGTGAAGCAGAGTGTTTGTGTTGTGACACATTGCCAAGAGGAGCTGCAGCCATGAGTATTTTTTCTACCCTTGTTGACTGGAGGTGGAGTTTCCTGCCTAAAAGCTCCTAACGAACACGGAACGTAGTAGAGTGAAGCAGAGTGTTTGTGGTCTTCGTGGGGTGACTGCAATGTCAAAGGTAAAAACAATGGAAACTTTGAACACTGTGTCTATCCCTGGTCTTGCACCAGCACCCCCTCCGGTTTCACCGAGAGGTGACGCAGCATCCCTATGTACGAGCATGCGGAAGAAAGGACTGGTGCCTTTGGTAGCCCTGTCATATCCGCAGACCCACCTTTACAACAGACGATGTAACTCGGCCAATGAACAAAGGAATCCTTATGAGCGGAGCAAAATGAGACACGCTTGCATGCCCTTGCATATTGGGAGACACCCCCCATGTAACTCTTAGTCACGGTTCCTTATCAAACACTCAAGACACTTAACCAATGCTGGGCACTTACCTGCTGGCACCAGCGATCTCCGACTCAGTTGTGATTTCCACCGCCTTTGTTGATGTGGTTGCCGCACGCTGTTCTGATCCTAGCAGTGATTCTGCTTTGTCAGACTTGCGAGACGACGTCTTCCCCACCGTGTATACAGGCAGAGCTGCCCAAGTTTGATGTGTTGCCTGATGTGAATGAAGATAGTGCTCTGACGTCCGATAGTGAAACGGATATGATTCTAGATCTAGAAGTGAAGATGGGATCGGGTCCAGAGTGCCCCGCGCTGGCGAGGGGCCTCCAGCCGCTCATACCTGGTGTCTGCTGTGGGGAGCAGTGGTGGTGGCGTCCAGTGAAGACTTGGACATCAGTATTACTGGACAGCTGACATCCGTGAACCAAGACAACGTCTGCATGCTTGGAAGTCCACACTTAGCTCCAATAGGCGCCGTAGCTCACACGGATAGAGCAATGTCAAATTGGCATAATTCTCCATCTGATGAAGTAGACCCATTTCTTATGGATGATCCAAGTAATTCCTCAAATCGAAGAAGTTCATTGGCCGTTGCTGATCAATTCCTACGAGACCTGATGTTACTTAATGACAAAATTCAGAACGGAGGTGGTTCTGATAGCCAAATGGTTGCGATAAGTGCTAATAATAAAAATAACCCTACCCTCCAAAATAATATTCAGAATACACAGAGACCGGACCAGCTCTTGACAGATCAGATCAGGCTCCCAAGTGGAGCAGTCAAAAGGAAGCACCTGGATCTGAGCTCACAAAGAGACATACTAAGATCTCAAAAAGATTGCATCACAACCACCCTAATGATCAAGAGAGGGTTGACAACTTAAACCAATGTCCGAATAACATTGACTTTAACAGAGAACTGGAAAAAGACTCCTCGTCCGATGAAAATACATCAGACTCTTCAATTGTTGAAAGAGCATTTTCGAAGGTTAGAAGATCTACATTTGGAAAATCGTTACGAGCAAATAGTGCAACCCATTCTACAAGCTTGTTTGCTGAAAATGTTTGCGCAGAAATGTTACCCAAGCTATCATCTGCCATAACCATTGCAACTGGACAATTTGCAAAAATGTATTAACAATTCAACGACAATTATAGAGACCAGAACAAGTTAATAGCTTTACTAAACACCAAAATGGTAAACATCGGACTAGATTTGCAAGAAATGAAGCTTCAGATGCATAATGACTTAGTAGTACTGGAAAAAGCAAAAAACTTATTAAAAGAGCAATTGTGGTGTACTGCAGACGACAAGAAACTTCTCACATAAATTGCATAAGAAACTCAATCCTTAAAAAACACACACCTTGACAATCTTGACAGAGCAAAAGACTGGAATCAAACAGAAAAAATGGCTTTCCAGTGTAACGCTGGTAGAGAATGTGTATGCTCATGCCTTAGAGAAAGAGATGATGCACGAAGCCAACGTAGCACCAATGAAGGTGAAAGTCTTATATTGACCAATGGAAATGCGGATCATAAAAGTTCATTGTTAGGACCATCTGAACGCAGGACCACCATCCTGGATGGGCCCCAATGCAATGGAACTGGCTGCTTGATGCCAAGAGATGAAAATTCATCCATAGACAGTGACAATGTCCGTGCTCCGGGACTCCTATTGAAGAGTGTAGCCACAAGAGGTATTCCAAGTAACAAAGTAGACCGACGTTTGATCCTCAACCAAAATAAGGGAAGTGTAAAAAGAAAACTAAAAATCTAACTAGCCCTAAGCACCAAAATGGAAATGGATCACAGAAATTCTCAAGGAATCTAAAATCCCTAAACCTTAACGTACACACAGCTAGACCTGCAAGCTGCTCCATTTCATCTGCCAATTCAGAGACACAGAAGAGCGACCAACTTATAAGCGAAAAAGAGATGAGCCCAAACGCTGATAAAGAAGATGAAATAACTGACGATTTGATGAATCTATCAAACTATGAGATAAGTGACGAAGAACAAACTGAACTGGATGAAAATATTGATTCACAGGAAGAACCCCTGGTGCGGCCACCTGGCCCAAATTGTGAGAAACCAGCGGTGAGTCCTAACCAAAGGAAGCCGCAGACTGTAAAAACTCTCTTGCAAAGAATGTTTGACATGGAGGCCTCGTCTGAGCCTAAAAAGGTCTCACAGATAAACGAAAAGGACACAAACTGTGATGCATCCCCAAAATCCGTGACTATGGAAGATAAGAGAAAAGCCGTTCAACAAAAAGCCACACTGGTGAGAACTTTGACTTTTGGGTATGGAGAAATAGCTAATTGAGACAATGGAGCAGTTCCCAAGCCGGAAAGAATTCTAAAATACCTATTACACAACCAGTCCAAAAATTCCAGGTACTCACAGAACGCATCCGATTTGAGTTGGAGAGCTGACTCACGAATGCTAAACCAACAGAAAAAACAGCAAGGCAAGAATTGCAGAAAAAATATTTGCTCCAACTACTGTCTCATGTTAGAGAGAAGCTATCACTCGGAGTATGGCTTAATCTTAAACCGGAACAACGTGATTGGCTTATTTCATCAGATCACCCAACTGAGGTCAGTTGCATCAAAAGATATAAAAACTTTGGCATTTGTAAAAGAGGCACAAACTGATCAAGTTCTTCTATATATTCACTCGGGTGCCATTAAGGATCTTATCCTAGAGGGTGGAATAGTTCTGAACCAGATTGGATTCAATGCGACTGAAATTCCAGCCGAGTACTTCAAATTCTGTTTGTTTCGAACTTGATGAAAAACGTGCCAGTGACAGCGGGTCAAGAAACCCAGTGCTAAAAGCTAAACTCTCATCATACCTGGAGTTCAAATCCAAAGGGATAACCTCAATGGCCTCTCCATCCCTCCAAAGACCCACTTGGAGTCAGACTTGGCGCTTGTGGCACCAGACTCACTCACTCCCATAGGATAACATTGGGGATTGGACTTGTGCATTGATGGGGACAAGATGGATGCCCCCGCATATTTCGGTTCCCTGAATTGCATGCGCAGTCTAGTCTTTTGGGTGTGGTTCAGCCCAGAGACACCTGGGATACCCAGAGACTATTTAAGCCACGCCCAGGCTGAGAAAAATGCTTTGTGTTTTCTGCACCTGCAGCGTGACACTCACCGTGTTCGGATCGGTCTCCAGTAGGCCTGCATTTTTCTTCTGCGCTCACCTCCTGCAAGAACAAGAACACCGTTAGGAACAGCCTTAACTTGTGGCGCTTCTGCCCATCATTCATCGCTCCTTCTGTTCTGCGGGAATCTTCGGCGGTGTCATTTCCATTCCGGCACGCCGCTTCCTAAGGAAAACGGAAAATAACAGAAAAAAGGCATTAGTAAGCATTCAGCAACTCTTTGCTTATTTTTAAAGACTGTATGAGCTTCAAACGCTTACCTGAATCCCAGCCGCTCTGGGGGAACTCTGTCTCCGGAACCTCTCATCCATCTGCAAGAGGGAAAAAACACTCCAGGTTAGTGTGGAAACATCTAGAAGCGCTGCATACCGTGCTTACTCACTGCATTTCTTCTTCATAACCGACATCCACGCTGAAAACATCGCGGCACCTAAAAGACAGAGAAAAAGAACTCAGTTCAATACAAATACGAAAGGGTCGCATTGCGCATCGCGCTCTCACTCACCTTCAACACTATTCATCTCAGCAGCACGTCGCCATGCCCGGACGCCGGCCACCATCTAAGGAAGGAAAGGAACGAAGTTAGAGAACTGTTCAAAATACTCATTATACTTACCTGTCGGACTCTTGCCAGTGAAGTAACTAGGCAGCAATGAGCCCACATCAATCAATGCACCCCTGCGCTGAAAGCAGGATGGAGAGCACACTTTCCAAGAAAACAAGGTGAGCTGTGGATCAACGGGAAGAGTTGGACCCTGGGGAAGAAGGGGTTCAAGCACACAGAGACAATAGGGAGTTAAACTCTACCAATCCTGTGTTTCAGGCCCAGTCTCCAGTCGAGTAGACTCCAGGGAAGGGTTCGAGGTGGTCAGAGGTCAGAACAGGCTGAGTGACGTCCCCGTGGATACCAGGTGAGCGTTACAGTCCATCAGAACTCAAGATAACAAAAAAGGGAAGCAAGGAAGCCATCAAGTACATTTAGAGACAATGTCAGCTCACTGTCAAAGAGAAATGAACATGAGAGAATTAAGAATGCTGAATGGAAACATTCCTGGTGACATCCCTTCTAAACAAACATGGAACCATGAAAAACAACATTCTGTGCTGGATTACTTCTTTGCCTCAAACTGGATCACTGATAATACAATATCATTAAAAGTAATCGAAATGACACAGAGTGATCATAACTTGGTAAGCACCATCGTGAAAAACCTTAACAACTGAAACATTAAAGAAGTGTTTGCACATGGCGTAGAAGTAAAACCTGGTCAGAACAGATTGAGGCTCAATGGCAAAAAAATATCTGACATTACAAAGAGTGTCGAAGAAAATCATGACATGAACTATGTTCCGATGCTAGAGCAATACAAAGAAACCTCAGCAAATAACAGAAAAAGAAACTTCAAACCTTGACATAGCTTAGATCACGAAATTGTACGGAGAAAGCGCTATCTACGCCGAAACATTTGCGCTCTGAAATCTCACAATAGTTCACCCATCAAAGTTGAGATAAAGAAATTGAAAGCTAAATATAATAATTGGATAAGATCTCATAAAGTGATCATCCACCAAAAAGACACAGAGATCATGCAACAGAGCATGTCGAATAAAACCTTGAAAGAATTCTGAACCATAATAAAAAATACTGAGGCACAACAACAGGCCTTAACCAGCGTTATGGTCAGTGAAGTACAATGGATTCAGCATTACACCAAATTATTTAAAAAACAAGGTGTACATGCTCAGGTAAACCTTGATGATGAACTCTCATGGAATATCACCATAAAATGAACAAGACATTGTGGAGAAAATCAAAAGACTAAACTCTTTGAGGGCCCCGGGCCCTGACTGTCTGGCAGTCTTCTGTGAGGCCTTGTATAACATTGTTATTTGTGAAAAGAGAATGCCGACATCCTGGCAAAGCACAGTTATAGTTCCTATTTTTAAAAATGGAATATGTTCCGAACCTAAGAACTACAGACCAATTGCACTACTGGATGTAGTCGGTAAGATCTTTGCTAGCCAGCTGCAAATCCAACTGACAGCGTGGATCAAGGAGACAGGCACCCTCGACGTCAGAAAAACAGGGTTCATAAGAGGTGTTGGATGTAGTCTGAACTTAATGGTTATTAACATACTTAAAATAGAAGCAATCAAAAAAAGAGAATCCATCTACTTAGGATTAGTTGACTTAGCCCATGCCTTTGATGCAGTCGACCGGAACCTACTGTGGAAGAAGTTAAAGGAGCGAAATTGTCCTGAAGGACTTATCCTTGCAATAAGAGAACTATACTCGAACACCAGCATTAAAGTCCGTCATGATCGCAATGGCACCCTGTCTGAAATCAATAACCACAGAATGAGGAGTGAAACAAGGCTGCCCCCTTGGAGCGATCCTGTTTAACTTCTTTATATCAGATGTGAGTAACGCGTGGAAAGAGGTGATTTCATTCCCTCCGAAAATTAATGGACATTGATTGACTGGATGCTATATGCAGACAATACAGTTATCTTAGATTTAACCCAGATAGGCCTTCAACGAAAACTAAGCACCCTACAAGATTACATCAATAAAAATGGTCTTGAAATAAACAACGAAAAGACAGAGATCCTGGTACTGAAGAACCTGCGTGGTCAAAAAAGCTAATTGAATGAACAATTCCAATGGAAAATCGGCAGGGAGGAACTGAAGAGAGTGAGTCAGACAAGATATCTTGGCACCATGATAAGCTCAAGCATTAACGATGAACCCATGGTAAAAGCCATCAAATTAAAAAGTAAACAACTTATGTCTCAGGGTGTGAAGATAAATAACAAGTACGGGAAATTCAGCTTAATGCCAGTCCTTGACTTTTACAAGGCTAAAGTTGGTCCGGCATTAATTCATGGCATCAAGGTCTTGTTTGGATGCTCACACAAAGTGTGCGAGGCATGTGAATATATGTTCTGGAAGAAGATTCTACACCTACCAAACAGAACGCTGATGGCATGTATTAGGTTTGAGTTGAGTTTGACATCAATAACAGCTAAAATCATATGGAACTCGCTCTCCTCATACAGAAAAGTATATGGCATGGACAACATACTGCAATTGCAAATACTGAAAACAGCCTATGATAATGATGAGCAAACAACACAAGGCATGTGGGAGAATAACTGCCTGGATGTAATCCAGACACTGAACACAACAAAAGAAACATTATGGGCCAACCCGAATGAGGTAAAAAACAAACTCTGGCAATGGGACTGGCTGGAAAGGTTACAGCTGAGAAGTCGGCACAAATGCATGCAGCTGGTTCCTCCTGAAGCAAAGGCGTACAATAATCTTGCAAAATATTTCACCAAATTTCCAAATAAGAGTAATATTTTCTTGAGATTCTGATTAAACCGACTCGAAACTAAAGAAATCCTAAAACTAAGAAACAAAATTGATGGAAATGGCACCACGTGCACTCTGTAAATGCTCTGGAGAAAATTTAAAGCATCTCGTGTTATTTTGCCCAGCTTTACGAGATCTGCAGACAACTTCACTTGGCTCAGATATAGAGAAAAAACCCACTTGGTGCGATGAAGATTGGTGGACTGTCATTTCCGAGGGTTTAAACAACAAACTGACATTCACCCTGATCCATTTCCTGAAAAAAATGTCGGAAATACTACAGGATTGGGGTGGCGATCCTGGCCCCAAATAGGAGCCCTTATACAGCTAACTGTCTTGCTAGTGCTAGTGATGGAATCAGTGATATATCTTTATGCCCGAGTCATCATGGCCAAGGTTGCCATTTTGGGGAAAAATTGAAATTAAACATGGATGTAAGGACACAACCTGAAATCTTGTGTAAGGGTGGCGTAAAAACATCTGGATTAATGATGCTGAATTGGTCTTTTTTTTCTGTTTTTGTTTTAAAAGTTTGTAAAAAACTGTATAAAAAAAGAAAAAAAAGAAAAAAATAAGATTGATAACGCTTTTGACCACAAATGTGGACTGCCCCTAAGAAGAGATTTTGAAAGCCGGTTCGGACCCACCGCACATGAGGTGCTAGATTTTTGAATTTGAGTCATAATATCTTCAACTGGGAATACAAGATTCCAGGACAGTGATTTAATTATTGTCCAATCCCTCTTAATTTTGGATTCTGAATAAATTGCTCCAAAGTTCCCCTTTCAGGCTCCCTCCGAAATTGAAGTAGTCTGCGCCAATGCCTGAGTCCTTTCCATGCTATTCACTAAGAGCCAAAATCATCGGGCAGAGCCATCTCTCAGTACTGTCAGCATATTTTCACTGTCCCTCTGTGTCAGACTTGCTCTGTAGCCCTTAAGCCAATTTTTGTGAAATTGTTTCACCTTTCTCATCTCCTCCCTTTTTAATTCTGCGGGCAAATACAGGCCCCTCAGGCTCCTCAGTTGGCAATTTTGTTTGTTTTTGTTTTGTCTAATTAAGATGTCAAATTGGTGCTTATGTTTCACACTTACAGAAGTGGGGATGGGTTTAACCGTGGCATCTATCATTTCCCCTATGGCTTTTTAGAAACATTTATGGGTAAAAAGATCCCTCTTAGTAATAATGTCAGTTTCCGAGTAGTATTCCAGACAACTTGCATTGAATTTAGTCACATTACTACTGTGCCACTTTAGTCTAGATTTTGCTGGGTTGATTGTCAGTTTAGATGGATAATCTAGTCTAACCTCAATGTAATTGTCAAAGGCCACTCTCTTTTCAACACAGAATGGTCACAGAGTAGAGGTGCTTATTTCAAAAAGATTTGCCCTTTACAAAAGGTAAAGGGATAGAAAAATAAAATCAATCGAAGATCTCTGAGTGCCATTAGACCAGGTAGTGTAATCATCTGGGTTCTCAAGGAAACCAAATGCTGAGTGTAGGCCCCATTTATCTAAAAGGTTTTTCCAGATATGGCTGTGGAGTTGTTTCAGTGTTGACCCTGGAGGGCCCCCTAAGATACTATTCTTATTGCCCTCTATATTCATGGCAAGGTAGCCGGGATCGCATGACGCCTGAGGAGTGAACTCAATTGTCGAGTTAATGTCACGCAAGATAACTTCTTCCATTAGTGCTTCATTGATCTTATCAATTGTGAGTGAGAAGTTCTGGTGGGGGGGCAGTAAATATTAATTACCAGCATTTTAAACTGTCACTGCCGGTATTTAAATTAACCATAACTGCTAGAATATTCTGACTTATTAAGGATGGATTGTATTAGAGTCAACCTTGCCCTGATTTTAATTGCAGTCAGTAGCCCACCTCTAGGAAGCCCGTCGCGTGACTTCTTAGCAGGCACATGACATATTTCATAGCCGTCAAAAGCAAGGTTAGCAACCATCTATGTCTCCTACGAACAAATAATTTGAAAATTAGACAAGGTCTCACAAAGGTCATCTGAGCTACAAATGGCAGCGTGTCCTCTCGAATTCCACGAGAGTAAGGACATTACTTTCCTTTTGTTAAATGGCAGATTTTAAATTTTTCAATTGAGGTATAGAGTCTTTTAATGACAAGGCAATCCATCTCCAGCTCGACTCCTCTGAAGAGAAGTCCTGACTAATGCCTTTGGGGCGAGGCTCCCCATTTCATGGTTTTCGTGAGATCCCTCCTTTGTTTGGAAACTATTTTGTGGATTAATAAAGCCTGCACTGAATGATATAATATCATACTGGAGTTTATTGAATTTACGTTGTTCTTTCATTATTGCTTCGTAGTTTATGCGAGTGGGGAATACAAGTCTTACGTAATCAAATGAGTTAATGGTCTTCATTGTTCCTTATTCAAATGGCTCTCATATACAGATTTAGGACCAAAAGTCTCATCTTCCCTTGTCTGTGAGTCATCTTGAACTTTCAGTTTGAGATTCGTACTTGGGGAATTACAAGAAATTCCTTTAAGGACTCTCGATAGACCTGTATTTGCTCTGTGTGATCCCATATATCTGGTTTTGCCTTCCAAGTGTTCTTATATAGCCACAGCTATTGCGGAATTCAGATGGTCTATCGGCCTCAGCTGTTCTTTCTCGTTTACTCTTCCTAACTTAAAATTCAAATGTGCAGCTGCCCCCCCTGGTAACTCTACTGAAGTTCTATGGGAAGATAGTTTGTTCGACAATAGTATTGATCAGGTGTTGTAGCCGAGCATTAGTTGGGGACGATTGAATGTCACGTTCATCCGATGAGACAATGGTATTCTCAATATCCCTCCCTATACTGCTCGTAATCCGGGGCGAGTTGTGCGTCCTCTTATTCTCTATAAAGAGTTGTCCGCTCAGTGCTCTGAATGTATGGCACCCCTCAGTGTCATTAGTTTTCCCAGTGTCTTTATTATCAATATTCAAAATCCTCTACCACTTGAGGGGCTTCAGCCACTTTATTTTTCGTTAGTTGGCCATCTGAAGGCATAGCTCAAGCAATGGGCTGCCTTTCAATTGGTATCCTATCTATAGGCTGTATATGTTTGTATATGTTTTGGTTCAGTAATCCCAGTTTTATGGTTGGTGCGTGCCTCACCCTGTGTTACTAGGTTCTTTTGTGTTTTACCAGAAAGCCCAACTTCAATCTTTTCAATGACTTCATCACTGGCCCCAGGTGGTAACCGCTCGCCTGAGTTTCCCTTCTCCACTTGTTTAGTGAAGAAATCCTGTATTCCCCTCTTGCCAACATTTTGCTTAAGGCTTTTCTTTTCTAATAATGGTAAACCTATTAATCTTTTCCCCCTGTTTCCCTTTTTGCTTCATCTCTTCCAAGATAGTATTAGAACCCAAGACCCCTGTCTCTTGGGTGCAGCCAGTGTCTTCCTCCACTGGGGCATCTAGATTCTGAACGGGATCAGTCTGTAAAGCTTCCTCCAGTACAAAATACCTCCTGGAGTTTCTAGCCTGTTTGTTTGAACCCTTTTTAGATTGTTTATTATTATTTATTGTTTTACTTTATTGTTTTGGTTTATACAAACCTTTACAAAATTTCAATTACAAAATTCATTACGAATTTATTACAATAAATAAATAACGATAACATGGTTTTAAAACCCATGTCCAAACTCAATTCAAATCACTTTACATTTTCAAGTTAACCTTTGTCAATGCATCTACTACTATGCTTTCGGGCGACAATTCATCAGGACAACCTGGGTGTGTTAATTCTGTTTTGACATACGGTACCAGATTTAAGTGTAGCCTTCGAATTAACTGATAGAACACTTGATATTCTCCTGTGTATATGATGAGTAGTGTTATTATTCTATTTGATACATCATACACTACTTCATTCAGGCTAGTAAACAGATGATTTGCAGAAATGCATTCACCCTTAATTTGAGGGCTACTGAATTTCCATGCATCATTTCACCCCAAAGTTTGACTCTTTTAACATTTGATAGGTCATTTGCAAATTCTGAGAAATGCTCTATTCTGTGTAGCAATAGATTTGGACATACCAAGAGCAAGAGCATCAGAGATTCCGTCACACCAATTTGCTTACAAAACCTACATTGGTTGTTCCCCAGATCATTCATGCCACGAATTGCCAAGATCTCATTTGTATTCAATACATTAAATCTAAAGCGCATGGTCAAATTCCTGAATGACCATGAGGGGTATTTGACTAAGTAATCCTCAGTTTTCGGAGTCCATTTCCAAAATCACATTACTTGACTGTAGAGTTTAGTGTTTACCACAATTGTGTTGTTTTCAAGCCAATCAAATGCTTTTATAATCTCCTTGGCCTTCCCTGGATTGCTTACCAAAGTCGACAAAGACAGACTGAAATTTGCCATTTTTTTCACAGGTCGTTTTCAGGACTTGCATAAAGTTTCCCTTCAGATCTTCTTTTAAATAATAATACAATGAATCCCTCTTAGCCACCACACATTTCGTTAACAGGGAACATTTTTTGGTATGCATGATACAAGTTATGGATTGAAGACCAAGTTCATATCAAATCATTTCTATTGGAATGCACTTTGGAATAAAACATTACATTTTTCACCAAATCATGGCTTCCAATTGCCTCAAATGGGGAACTACTTATTCCGGTAAAAATTCCATGCCATATATTATTCTAGGAATAACTTTTAACCGATGGAATTGAATGCATGGGGCCAAAGTGAATTTCCCAAATGTTCTTTCAATGGCCCTAATTTGATTCAGAGATTCTTTAGCTATCAATAGAAGGTTATTTTTACCAGTACACAAGAATTAGAATTTGAGAATACATTTCCTAGGAATCTTATCACCGTTTGACTCTTTATTTTAATACCACTACAACCCAAGAAGGAGAAGGATGAGGTTATACTTTGCCACCTATTTGGATGATAGCAGTTTTGCTGGGATTGATTTTAAGTTTCCTTTCATCGATGAAATTGCCAAAGACCGTAATCAGTCTTTGTAGGCCTATTTTGGTGTAATTAAACAGAAGAAAGTCATCTGCATAAGCGACCCATCTAATGGTATTCCCACCTATCTTGTGTACACTGACACCACTCATATTTAATGTTTTGCCTGCATGTGATACATATACATTAAATAGGGTGGCTGCTAGCCTGCACCCTTGCTTCAAACCATTAAAAAGTGTGATTACATTTGACAGTAACCCTTAAGTGTTTAGCCTCACCCTCATCACTGTTTCAGAGTAAAATAGATGATTACATCCAGCAGGCCACTTTCAATCCCTAAGGAAGATAATGTTTTCCATAGGGTTGGTCTGTCTATGTCATGATGCCTACCCCCGGAGCACCAGGCCAGGCCCAGCACCCCCGGGAGCAGGCATCATGCCCCCGGGTAAAAGCCCAGCGGCCCCTTATAGGGGCTCTTTGGACTCTGTCCTGCCGCCTTTGGCGCCAGGCTCATGTTGGACATCAGTCCTGGCGCCATAGGCGCCAGGCTCATAACGGAAAGTGTTTGGTGCACTTACCTGATGCAGACCATGCTGCATACTCACCTGATGCAGACCATGCTGCATGAAGACCAAGCCAAGGGACTATTTTGTTACTTGGGTGGGGCTGTGGAAGAATACTTACCTAGGACTTCTTCCAAGGCTATTTAAGCCACGCTCGGACAGCCACACGTGCTTCGCGTTGTTCTGCATCCCAGCAGCTGAACGCTCACCGTGTCTGCTCCTGCACCTGGACTCCAGCCACGCACGCCTGGAACCTGGAACATCTGTAAGGAAAGAAGAGAAGAGAAAGGTGAAAACCAAGAACTTATTCAAACGTCTTACCTGCATCCGGAATCTTCACGCCAGCATTCTTGAAGAAAGACTTCCATTTAAAAGCATTGCGTTGCTCGCTGCAGCGCCGCGCTTCACTCACCTGTCCTCGAGACATCTCCCGGCTCCATCGCGGCTGTCAGCACCGGCCGCCACATCTCTGCACCTAGGGGAGAGAAGAAGAGACAAAAGGTGAGCAGAGGGAACACAGGAGGAAAGCCGAATTTTCAGCCATAATACTTACCGGCTTTTCTTGGTGAACCATTCCACATTTCGGGTTGGCGCCGCTTCGTTGGCAGGTACTGCCCCCCGACCCCTATGGGGAAAGGACAAAAGACATTACTGCGGTATTATAAAGACATTTAGAGGGGTCGCCCTCATCACTAACTCACCTGATTTTACCATCGGCAATTTAACCCCTCAACGCATCGCCTTCGTTCTGCACCTGAAATAAAGGACAGAACACAGGTTAGGAAGACAACATAAAAAGAGGCTCACACTTGAACTTTTGAATCTTCATACTTACGGCGTATCGCTCAGGAAAGTCAAGTGGATTTTGCCAGCGCCATTCTGAAAACCAGTGAAGTAACTGGACGAACGCGCGCCCCTGCACCAGAAGCAGGATGGAGAGTTCATCTTTCCAAACCATAAGGTGAGCTTAAACCGGGGTTTTTTGAGGAAGTCAGAGAAGAACGAAGGGGGAAACGGGGGAGCAAGCACACTATTCTGCAGACAGTTAATCCCCTTTCTCATCTGCAGAAGGATATTCCTACGGGCCAGACAAGCAAGATTTGGGGGTCCTGTTCAATCGGTGGTCCGAGTTCTGCGCATCACGCTTGAAGAGGCCACAGCAACCCAGACTAGACCAGCGCCTCCGTGGGAGCCAGGTGAGCGTTACAGAACGCAAAGCCTTCCTACAAATTCCCACCCAGGTGCTATAGAAACTTCTGAGACTGACCAGTTGGCCCAACTACTGGGGGAATTACGGGCCGAAGTACACGCCGCTCGTCAAGAGACTAATGCTCTCAGGAGGGAAGTGATTGTAACAAAGGAAAGAGCTGATGACCTGGCTAGACAGCTTTTGCAAGGTCAAGCTGGACAAACTCCTTTACCCAGTTCCGGGGGGAACCCCGCTCCTGTGCTTTCCAGTAACCCGGTGCAGATTAATCTACCTGGAAACATGCCGCTGGCCCCACCCGAACGCTTTGCTGGGGACCCCAAACGATTCGCCGTATTCATGAATCAGTGTCGTTTGCATTTCCTATGCAGACCTCGGGCCTTCCCTAATGACCAGACCAAGGTAGCCTTTGTATTGTCATATCTCAGCGGCAGTGTTGCCGATTGGTCAGTTCCACTGGTAACTCAAGATGACCCGATTCTTCGTGATTTTCAAGGATTTCAAGCAAGCATGGAAAGGTTATTTGCTCGTCACTCCCAGGGGCAGGCTCTGGATGACGAACTTCTATCTCTGCGACAGGGCAATCACGACCTCCTATCCTACATTGCAACCTTTAATAGACTAATTGTAGAAACTGGGTGGCCAGAGGATAAAAGAATCATATTATTTTATCGAAGTCTACGCAGAGAACTTAAAGATGTCCTGGCCCAAGTTGTAAATCTGCCCCAAGAATGCTCAGAATATATAGACTTAGTGGTCCAATTGGATCACAGACTGCAAAACAGAAAAGCAGATCGGTCCAAGTTTGAGACCCGGGTGTTGGTCAAGACCCACGCTAACCTCAAGGGGGCTGAAGCCTCTGAGCCAGTGCAAATCAGAGGGGTTAAAGGACCTCTAACTCAAAAGGAATGTGAAAGAAGATGGCAGATGCAATTATGTCTTTATTGTGGGTCCTCTGGACACTTTCTACGAGATTGCCCGGCAAAGCCGCCCAAGAAGGTGGTAGGAGCCGCTGATAAAATCCATGAAAACTCTGTATCGGGAAACGACCACGCCCGACAAGCGTAGGGGTCCGCTTGCCGAGCTTGAAAACTAACTCTCAGACCTCGCATTTCATTGTGCCAATGGTCCTTTTAGATCCGGAACAGCCTAAGCGGTTGCATGCAATAAAGGCATACATCGATAGTGGGGCTATAGGAAACTATGTGGATCGTGAATTGGTCTCCAGGATTAACCTCCCTCTGCGTCCTAAAACCAGCAAAGATGTCATCACCACAGTTGATGGAAACGAAATTGCCTCTGGACCGGTAACACATTCCACAGCTGAGGTGACACTTGTAGGTCCGGACGGCCATCGGGAGGCAGTTGTGTTTGATGTAATCAAGGCTCCAAGGTTTCAGGTTATTCTCGGAATCCCTTGGTTAGAGACACATAATCCTCGAATTGATTGGTGAGCGAAGAGAATAACCTTCCCGGATTGTGCACAAACCTGCTACCCAGAAAATCTGAAGATCAGTCTAGCATCAGTAACCTCTGTCTCCATGCAACTACCTCCGGAATACCAAGACTTTCAGGACGTCTTCCAAAAGGAAAAGGCCAACACGTTACCTCCTCACAGATCGTACGATTGCCAAATCGATCTGGTGCCCGGTGCACAACCCCCTTGTAGCAGGATTTATGCCCTTACTGAACCGGAGAATCTGCATTTGAGACAATATTTAGATCAATACCTAGCCAATGGTTTCATTCGCCTGTCAAAGTCTACGGCATCCTCGGCTTTGTTCTTCGTGCCAAAAAAAGAAGGCGACCTTAGAACTTGTATCGATTACCGCTCATTGAACCAGATAACTGTTAAAAATCGTTACCCTCTGCCTTTGATCCCTGAACTCCTTGACCAGGTGAAGGACGTTTGCGTATACACCAAGTTAGATCTCCGGGGGGCTTATCATCTGGTACGAGTAAAAGAAGGCGACAAATGGAAAACGGCCTTCCGTACAAAATATGGACTATTCGAATACCAGGTGATGCCTTTCAGGTTGTGCAACGCGCCTGCTGCCTTCCAATTCTTCATGAACGATGTCCTTCGGGAACTCATCGATGTCTGTGTTGTCATGTATATCGATGACATTCTGGTGTACTCCTCTTCGGAATCAGATCACAGAAAACATGTCAGGGCCGTCCTAGAGAAATTGCGCCAGCACGAACTGTTTGCAAAGCTGGAAAAATGCGTTTTCCATACCACCGAGGTTGAGTTTCTTGGATTCATCCTGACACCTAAAGGGGTCCGAATGGACTCACGGAAAGTGGATGCCATCCTCAAATGGCCATCACCTAGTTCGGTGAAAGGTGTCCAAAGCATGCTTGGTTTTGCCAATTTTTATCGCAGGTTTATCCCGGAATTTTCACGTGTGGTGCAACCCATCACTGCACTCTTGCGGAAAAATAAACGTTTTGAATGGACCGAGGAAGCTGAACAGGCCTTTCAGGAATTGAAAGCTAAATTTACTTCCGCACCTATTTTGAAACACCCGCGTCCCGATCTCCCATATATAGTCGAAACCGACGCGTCCAGCTTAGCCATGGGAGCTGTCCTGTCTCAGAGAGACCCCGAAACCAACCAACTGCACCCCGTAGCATTTTGGTCCAGAAAGTTTGCGCCGCCGGAGATAAATTATGCAATCACCGATAAGGAATTATTAGCCATTAAGTCCGCCTTTAAGGGTTGGCGGCATTATCTTCTTGGCGCCAGGCATACCATCACCACGATCACTGATCACCGAAATTTACAATATTTAAAAACTGCCAAGGCTCAGTCTTCACGACAGCTCTGATGGGCTTTGTTCTTTGCTGAGTTCGATTTTGTAATCACTTACCGTCCCGGCTGTAAGAATGGCAAAGCGGACACGCTATCTCGAATTGGAATGGGAGAAATGGACACAAACTCAGAACCTGTGCCGATAATTCCCGAACAAAAAATTTTGGGGATAACCACTTTACTAACCCTTGAAGACATTCAAGCATGGGTAAAACAATTCCTGGACTCTTCAGCCTTGCAGGACTGGATCAAAAGGGTGTCTTACTTTTCAGTCAACAATGGCTTACCTTACTTCCAAGGACGCTTATTTTTGCCAGAAAAGGAATTGCAAGAACTGGTAATTTCCTGTCATCATGATACTCTGATGGAAGGACATCCTGGCATTGCCAAAACAGAGGAAAAAATTAAACAACAATTCTGGTGGCCTTCCTGGCTAAAGGATATTAAATCTTTTGTGATGTCCTGTGGAGTTTGCGCCCAAAACAAAGGTCAAAAAACAAAACCCGCCGGTCTTCTTCAACCCTTAGACATTCCACCAGCACCTTGGCACACCTTGTCACTAGATTTTATCATGGACCTGCCCTCTTGTAATGGATACAATACTATTCTGGTTGTGGTGGATTTATTTTCCAAGATGGCCCATTTCATTCCGTTGAAAGGATTACCTTCAGCTTTTGTTCTTGCCAAGGAATTCCTCGAAAATATCATCCGTTTGCATGGATTCCCGTCCATACTAGTCTCCGATCGGGGAATCCAGTTTATTTCTCATTTTTGGAAAAAGTGTTGTCAACTGGCACAAATCGACGTAAGACTCTCAACCAGCCACCACCCACAGACCGATGGTCAGACGGAGAGAACAAACCAGACCCTTGAATAATATCTACGATGTATGTTGCACCAATCTGAGGGTATTGGGAAGGATATTTTATGGGTGGCTGAATATGCATACAATAACTCGATACTCTCTGGAACTGGTCAGAGCCCCTTTTATACCCTATATGGACATCACCCTCGTACTTCAGACTTGGACTCACCTTTGAGCCTTGAAATGCCCGCAGTGGACCATTTGCATTCTACGATTAATCAAGCCTTCAAGGATGCAACTGCACACTTACAACATGCGAAAGGGAAATACAAAAAGAATGTGGATCTGCATCGAAGAGAGGCGCCTCTATACCAAATAGGGGATCAAGTATGGTTGGATACCAAACACTTATCGCTCACGGACCTCGGACTTTTAATCCAAAGTATTTAGGCCCTTACTCGATCAAAGCTATAATTAACCCAGTGGCAGTCAAGCTAGATCTACCAGCTAACATGCGGATTCACCCCGTTTTTCATGTGTCACTTTTGAAACCAGTGCAATCAGGAACCAGATTAATAAAGCCACCAGTACCAATCCAGATAGATGGGGAGCCTGAATTCGAGGTGAAGAACATTTTGGATTCTAAGATCTCAAAATCAAAACTTTTCTCTCTAATTGATTGGAACGGGTACGGGCCTCAGGAAAGGTCTTGGGAACCCAGCGACCACGTACATGCACCTCGGCTAGTAAAAAGGTTCCATCGGAATTTCCCAAACAAACCGAAACCTCCAGAGGGAACGACCTTGGGAGGGGCCTTGGGGGGGGAGTGCTGTCATGATGCCTACCCCCGGAGCACCAGGCCAGGCCCAGCACCCCCGGGAGCAGGCATCATGCACCCGGGTAAAAGCCCAGCGGCCCCTTATAGGGGCTCTTTGGACTCTGTCCTGGCGCCTTTGGCAACAGGCTCATGTTGGACATCAGTCCTGGCGCCATAGGCGCCAGGCTCATAAAGGAAAGTGTTTGGTGCACTTGCCTGATGCAGACCATGCTGCATACTCACCTGATGCAGACCATGCTGCATGAAGACCCAAGCCAAATGAGGCTTAGGAGGGACTATTTTACTGAAGGGACTATTTTGTTACTTGTGTGGGGCTGTGGAAGAATACTTACCTAGGACTTCTTCCAAGGCTATTTAAGCCACGCCCGGACAGCCACACGTGCTTCGCGTTGTTCTGCATCCCAGCAGCTGAACGCTCACCTTGTCTGCTCCTGCACCTGGACTCCAGCCACGCCCGCCTCGAACCTGGAACACCTGTAAGGAAAGAAGAGAAGAGAAAGGTGAAAACCAAGAACTTACTCAAACTTCTTACCTGCATCCGGAATCTTCACGCCAGCATTCTTGAAGAAAGACTTCAATTTAAAAGCATTGCGTTGCTCGCTGCAGCGCCGCGCTTCACTCACCTGTCCTCGAGACATCTCCCGGCTCCATCGCGGCTGTCAGCACCGGTCGCCACAACTCTGCACCTAGGGGAGAGAAGAAGAGACAAAAGGTGAGCAGAGGGAACACAGGAGGAAAGCCGAATTTTCAGCCATAATACTTACCGGCTTTTCTTGGTGAACCATTCCACATTTCGGGTCGGCGCCGCTTCGTTGGCAGGTACCGCACCCCGGCCCCTATGGGGAAAGGACAAAAGACATTACTGGGGAATTATAAAGACATTTAGAGGGGTTGCCCTCATCACTAACTCACCTGATTTTACCATCGGCAATTTAACCCCTCAACGCATCCCCTTCGTTCTGCACCTGAAATAAAGGACAGATCACAGGTTAGGAAGACAACATAAAAAGAGGCTCACACTTGAACTTTTGAATCTTCATACTTACGGCGTATCGCTCAGAAAAGTCAAGTGGATTTTGCCAGCGCCATTCTGAAAACCAGTGAAGTAACTGGACGAACGCGCGCCCCTGCACCAGAAGCAGGATGGAGAGTTCATCCTTCCAAACCATAAGGTGAGCTTAAACCGGGGGTTTTGGAGGAAGTCAGAGAAGAACGAAGGGGGCAAGGGGGGAGCAAGCACACTATTTTGCAGACAGTTAATCCCCTTTCTCATCTGCATAAGGATATTCCTACGGACAAGACAAGCAAGATTTGGGGGTCCTGTTCAATCGGTGGTCCGAGTTCTGCGCATCACGCTTGAAGAGGCCACAGCAACCCAGACTAGACCAGCACCTCCGTGGGAGCCAGGTGAGCGTTACAGTCTACAAGGTTGAAGGCAGTGGTCAAATACATCGACGCAATGTACAACTGTTCCAGTGATTTGAGTTTGACTAAGCTCTTTAATTGTGACACAAGAAGACCACCCGCATCAGTCCCTGTTAGCCTGCACAATCTAATCTGTCTACAATCTAGGATAGAGTTGTCGTCCATCCATAGTGTGAGTTTTTCCAAAACTATGGCAGCAAAGATTTTAGACTCAACATTTAATAGGGTGATGGGTCGATACTTTTTTGGGCAAAGTCGATTTCCTTTCTTAAAGAGCAGGAGTACAAACAACATTTTCCATGAATCGGGGTGTCTTTTTTTTATACATTTATCCCAGAAAAATAAGTGTAGTTGTTTGGACCACATAATGCCACGACTCTTTAAATTTACAAACGACAGGTGATTGGGGCCTGGTGTAGATGTGGATTTCGATTTCTTTATTAACCTTAGGATGTTAGAGACAGAGATAACCAATGACCACACAACCTCACTGTCATTTTGAGAGGCCCATACCTCTAATGATTTCTTGTAATGGGCACTAAAATATTCTGACCAATCTGAAGAATCAATATGATTGGTCTGCAGTTGATGTTGGGCTGTTTGTAGACTATTTATAATGGACCAGTAAATACGTGAATTGGATCCCCTCATTGCTTGGATCATTGATTCATCATCATTTTATGCAATGGAGGATTTCATGCTTTTGATCCAATTTTTGTATGTTTGTTTACAATGTTTGATCTTTAACTTTGCCTCCAAAGCCCCAGTTAAACCTTTCGCTATACCTCTAACAGCTTTCCTAAGCAATGCTTTCGTATTTTTTATAGCTTGCATAAATGTGTGCTTTGGAGCTTTGCTCTCACCTGGTTTTACAGAACTAAATGACTTTCTATGCATTAATGTACGTTCTAGATATTCTTTGAACGAACCCACAGAATATATAGCACATTTCATTTCGTAAGAGGAGCATACACATTCTTGTGTCAGCAAACAATTAAATTGTGCAGGTTTACCCGAGATCCACTTCACTCGCCTACAATTGTTACTGGCTTCAATCTGCAACATAAAGTATATACCCTCTTTGTTGACCTTCTTCCATGGTAAGTCAAGGCAAAGCATAGCATTGTCACTGTTTGATGAATTAATTATTTTGAGATTGTTACACATCAGTGTATCATAGGCACTTACAAATATATAGTCTATGGTGGTGCTGACCCACTGGGCTTGCCATGCGGGTAAGCTGTTATATATGTGTTCAATGCCCCAACTCTGACTGAATTCTAACCACAAGCTCCCTCTTAGCCGTTTGCTCGGTACCTTTGATGGTGCTGACCTTAAAGCGGCCAGATTCAACTGCATTACATCTTTCATGATATTACATTCGGCATTTAGGTCCCCCGCAAGTAAGATCAACCCCTGTGGGTGTATGTCTAGCCATTTGACAATCCGTACATTTAAACACTCAAAAAAAAGCTCCTCTAATTGGCCATCATTCGCTAAAAATGTGTTCTAGTAAATGTTAAACATCAAAATGTGAACATTGACATCTTTGGTTACAAGTTGAAAACTGGCGGAAATAGTACAGTCCATAAAAAAAGCATTTGACTACAGCCTAATTCTGTTATCGTTTCTATATGCAAGGGCAAGGCCACCACTGGGACTGTCCATGTTCCCTTTTTTTGCTAGTAGACAGAGTATATTAAAACCATCCATAGCCAGGTTACTTGTGGCCCAGGTCTCTCGTAACAGTATGAAATCAAACTTTTTACAATATAACACATTCTACTGAGTCCTGCAGCAATTGCGTGTGACCCCTATTATTCCAGGATACCATGTGGAAATGAATCTCTTTGCTAAAGGGGTGTATGTACCTGTTTTAGATGTTCTATTGATTCACGCAATGATAAGGCCAAACACTGCAATTCCTGCATATCTTTCAGACAGGACTTCACCTCATTTATCACCTGCTCCCCTTCATTTTGAACCTGGGATACCTCCATTGTTTTGCCTTACATACCTTCACTGGACTTATATCTCATATTTTCTGTTTTTTTATAAGGTTGGATATTTAAAGCGAACAATATCAAACCCCTTTTCTTGCAGGGATCCCACTTCTTTTAAAAGGAGAGCTCTAACCAGGGGGGAGGTGATGATTACTCGTACATAATCATAGCAGTAGTTATATATAAAGTCCACAAGTTGTATGTCGGAGGAGGTTATCAAACTTAATTCTGGAATATCAATAAACAGGTTTAAAATGTGTGACCTATGAAGAGCTCTGGGTCTCCCACCGTCAAATACATAATATATAGTTAGACTGGGCTCATTGGGCAAAGGCTGGGTCCCTCAGATGTCCTGATGGAACCTTAGCATACATAGAACTGATAGACTTAAAATTGACATCATTTGACATGCTCCAACCTCGATCAAATCCTGCCTTGGTCCTTCCCAGTGAGTCATTGGACACCTGTGTAATCTGTTTGGTTTCAAAGTTTTCCTTGTGTGCCTGAGCGTGGTTGAAAGCTCCCTCATCATGAAAAGGAATTGGGGGTTCTTTTGCCAATGTATCTATATGACTGTTTTGAATTTTCTTATTTAGAATGTTTTCAATGATGGTACTCAGTGATTTTTCCGTTAACCCCACCAGAGGCTCACTCGTGCCTGTCTGTGCTTGCTTCATTACAGAAAGGATGTTGTCCCTGGTATGACTTTGATTTTGGTCTGCTGTTACTCCTTCGGTTTTAACCAGGGAGCCATCCTTACCCAGGTTCTCTGGTGCCAGTCCGGAACCCTGGGAATATTGCAGGTCATCCACACAGATTATTGATTGATCACTGGTGATTTTGGACATTACTCTTGATCCGAGACCCACCGAAGAGGAGGGTATTGGTTTGCAATGGAGCGTTAGGGTTCTTGAATATATCAAATATGTCATCTAGACCCCATTCCATAATTTTTTGGTTCCTATCTATCCTGTCCGACACCTCTTTCTGTTTTAGAGCATCTGTCAGCCTATTTGGCCCATCTGAATACTCTGGTTGAGTGTTGGGGTCAATAACAATTGTGAGTGGTGACACGGGCTTACCCCATTGTTTGACATTGGAGGCACTGGGGTTACCTCGTGATTCTATTTGGGAAACCTCCTTTTCTACTTGGCATTCTGCTATGTCTTCACGCAAGTCCATACACGCATGAACTTGCGCGATGACTTGTTGGCACCCTTGTTTAGGGACATATTTCTTTTCCATATTAATTTCCTCTCTTTTTTCTTGGATATTTTTTGCATCCACTGGAACAGAAGCTTTACTTACTGTAGGTACTTCAGCGCAGATGCCACTGAATTTGCGATTGGATTAGGTATTGGGTATGGGTCACCATGCTGTGACAAGGTAGTTGAATCGAATACTATAATAGGTTCCCAAACCAAAGCCTCTGGCTTTTCTAACGATATTAGGGCTTTCTTCAGACTTTGCGTTCATACTTTAGACAACACACCACTCAGCTATCATAGTATGACACAGCTCTGGCAAAGCTGTTTAAGCTAAGACTATTTCATTCAAAAGTGAGGAGTGTTTTTTTTTATTCCAGAAACATCATGCCATTTAGGGTGGCATGTCTTGTTTCTTCAGTATCACTGGATTTATGACTGCCACAAGTAGTCTGATGACAGTCATCTTGTTCAGTTATAGTGACCAGGTGTGGTGAAAGACCCAGCAGGGTGATTTCACCAGTGCTGAAGATTGGCAGTGTGTTGGCATACATACAGCTCGAGTCCATGTCACAGATATCATTTATGTTGTTTACGAGTTTCCCCCATCTCCAAATAAAGATTGGGAGTATTCAGATACACCATCATTGCTTTAGCTTTGATCTCCTCACCCTTCCAATGAACATGCTTGCTCGCATTCAATAATATCTTCATCTGTGTCAGACATCCCAGGCAGACGAGCCAGTGCGGCCAATGCCATATTTGTGCATCTGGTCACAACTGTGGTGGCTGATATTAACTTACGCTTTGTTTTACTATTGTTTGTTTCCATTATGTGGCAGAAATAGACATGGTGCTTCCCACGCCGTTATGGCCCGCTTGTGTGTGACTGGCACTCTATGAGCCAAGGACTCCCCACACTAATAACCAGGTCTCAGGCAACCAGCAAACTCGGCAAAGGCTTATGGATCAAAAGATAAGTGGATTTACGTGTCCTATTAAAGGCTAGCCCATGCCAATGCCTCACACACCAAACAGGCGTAATACAATTCAATCGGTGTCAAGTATCTCAAGAAACTAAGCAAACAGTGGTAGATGAGAATAGCTCCTGTCTGTCTACACAGATTGCATCAAAAGTCACACTCTATGTACTTCATTTGTCCAGGCGGCATTGGAGAGTATGGCCATACAAGCTGTGCCAAGTGGAACAAGAAACAAAGTAAGCCTGAATGAATGATAGGGGCTCTTGTCTATCGGAACAAATTGCAATCAAGCACCAAAAAGGATTAGTTGGAGTACCTGAAATGCTGCTAGAAATGTTGTATAGCACCTAAAAGGGTAATTTCCATTCACCGAGCCACCTAGCCAAGCAGCCTAACAGCTCACACTTGCTCACACTTGAGTGCACGCGCAGGCGCGCATGCACGCCGCAGGTGTAGGCTCGCCTCTAGAGGGGCGTGGTCCATGGAGCATTCGAGTTGCTACAGGGCAGAAAGAAAAGGAGAACTTGAGCGCAAGAAGTAGTGATATCTTACACAGTTAACACAACGTCCATAGGGTTGGCCCAAAGTCCCACAAAGTCCGTAGTGCAAAAACAATAATAGTAAAATGAATTACTTCAGGAAAAGATATCCGCTGAGTTTCGCCGCCGTGGAACGCCATTAGCTCTTCCTCTTGTCCATACAGCGATAGACCTCTAATCATTCAGCAACAATGAGCACACAAAGCAACAGGGCAGAGCGAGGAGTAGCGTAGAACAGCCTAACAGCTCACACTTGCTCACACTTTAGAGCGTTTATTCTTTCTTTTGTTACAGTACACATAGGGGGAGGTCAACCATGATTCCGATCTGTTGTCAGTAGACAAAGTCAGGTTGCTGTCCCTGTTTGCTCTCACATGTACATCTTCTATTGGCGGTGTTGTCATTGTGTCTTTTTCTGCTGTTGCACCTCCACTTTCTTCCCTCAAGGAGGGTTTACCATGTGTTCTTTCATTACGCTCAGTGTCTTCTCTCAATAATGAGAGCCCGGCCTGCAGACGAAAGCGGGGACAGTGCTGAGGCAATTTTGTTCAGTAGAGTAATATGTTTCTTCAGCTCCTACAGGATAGACTGATTTGATTGATAAACTTCCCTCTCTGCTCCCAGTGAATCTCTACTACCCAAGGGCTGACCTGATGGTAATGATTTGTTCATTTTGCCAGATTGTCTCAGGGGTTATTGTGTTAGAGCCAAGACGGAGATTTCCCCTGGTTGGAAAACTAGCAGAGTTTCAAAGAGGGGTTCCTTGTCTCCCCTCTCAACCATATCCAGTGCAGGCTGCTCCCGACAAGAATCTATTTTCAACCCTCCCGTGAAATTCCTGACTTAATTAGAAGTGGAGACCTGTTCCCATTATTAAGGAAAAGGATGGCTGAGTCCAACTGGGACTGTGGTGAGAGAGGAAGGGGCATAGCGAGGGCCATTTTCATTGTGTTTTTAACCGGGGTGAAGACAAGCGTTGCAGAATGGATATTATCATACATCTGTACCCCTCTTGAGACTTCCCTCGAGTTCTAGGACCTGCCCTCTTATATAATGTAACAATTTATCCAAACCCCTAAGAGATTTGCAGCGCACACAACACCACACAACAAACGCCCCTTATGCGCTCAACCTACATTACACAGTTGCCTGCTCGCAGTGAATACAGCAGATACAGTGAACAGGCGAACAGACCCTTCTAGGCACTTCCTGTGGTGCACGCGCTATGGCACGTGGCCGCCTGTTATATCCGGTTGCAAACCAAGGGCGGCGGGGGGAACAATATAATAGAAAGAATAGCAATCTAGAAAAGAATATAAGAGAGAAATGTATAAATATTTTACTCTATAGGTGTCTAAAGTAAATATATAATTCGGGGTTAATGCACAATATTAGTCCATACTGTTCAGCCGTAATGAAGCAGGAACATCCGTGGATATCTCCCAGGCAAACAGGCACTTCTTGGCACTTCCTGTGCCGTGCACACTGTGACACACGGGTGCTTGTTATATCCGGTTTCAAACCAACGGGAGTACGGCCAACAATATAATAGAAAGAATAGCAATCTAGAAAAGAATATAAGAGAGAAATGTATAAATATTTTACTCTATAGGTGTCTAAAATAAATATATTTCAAGGTTAATGCACAAGATTAGTCCATACTGTTCAGCAGAAATGAAGCAGGAACATCCGCGGGTATCTCCCAGGTGAACAGGCACTTCTTGGCACTTCCTGTGGCGCAAGGCCACCTGTTATATGCTGTTGCAAACCAAGGGGGGGCATGGCCAACAATATAATAGAAAGAATCGCAATTGTTAGGTGTAATGAAGCAGGACAATCCGTGGATATCTCCCAGGTGAACAGGCACTTCTTGGAACTTCGGGGGGCGTGCACTATGGCGCACGGCTACCTGTTATATCCAGTTGCAAAGCAAGGGGCGCATGGGCAATAATATAATAGAAAGAATAGCAATTGTTCGGCCATAATGAAGCAGGAACATCCATGGATATCTCCCAGGTGAACAGGCCCTCCTTGGCACTTCCTGTGGCGCGCCCCCTCTTGGAAAACATTACATTTTCCATTCCATTGAATACAAGTTGATACGAGGGTGCAGAATTGTGTGTTGTCTCTTTCCTGTTTCTGAAGAGGAAGTGATCTTGATATTATATGTCACTGGCAGCACTTCTTGAACTGTCTACGCTTCCATGCTTTTCAAAGTCATTCCAGGGCTCCGGCTTCTCCTCCCACCCTGCCAACCCAACACGCTGCCTCATACCCTATAATGCATCTTCCTTTAACAGAATCACCCTTGGTGACTTCCATCTCACCACTACTCGCCTGTGTACTGCACATCAGGCCCCCGCTAATCCCTTTCCTTTCCTTTATCCTCCTGAACCTCTTGCTACCCATTGTAGCACAGATCCACCTCTTCTGTCCTAATTTTAACAAGAAGGTGTCTCATTGCATGTCTACTCATCTGAGCCATTACTACAGAGAACAGGAACATCATGGATAGAATCTACAAACACTGTCAATGTGAGATGGTCCACATCCTATTCAATAATTTGGTCAGGTTTTCAAAAAGTATCAGAAATGATTTATAAAAGATAATGTTGATGGTTCTAAAATAGGACTTCCTGACATTCTGTCCTATGTCCATGAAAGGATTTTCGGGGATAACAGCCATAACTGGAGGGTCAAGATCCATGTGAGGGCCATGGAGAAAGCTAGCTGCTGTTCTCCTCTTTGCAGTGGTTTGCCTAGTGTTATTTTATACCTGTTTAATTTAATTTATTTATCCTTTTACTTTGTACAGATTTCACTGTAAGCTTCCCTGCCTGTGATTGTGTTGACAAATTGAAACCCATCTTAATTCCATCTTGACTGGCTCACCATTCAGAGTCTGCCTGGGATCCTTATATTTTATTATTTCCCTGTCTCCAATCTTCTATGAATGCCAAGTAGTGGACTCATATACCTGTGAATATTGATCCTCATTCCATGTTACCCTGCAGGCATCCTAATATGCTGCTAGCAGTCTCCAATACTCGGCAATCTTGAGATAGCCAAACACTCTTCCATTATACGCACTATTTCACCTAAAGTTTTACTTAATTTGATGACATGCTTAATCCCTTTTATTATCTTATTGACTGGCTGACTGATCAGAGTCTGTCTGAGCTCCTCAATTATTATCTTCCTGTATTTCTCCTCCCTTCAGCAGGTTAATACATGTTTTCCTTAGACCTAATTTGCTGAAATGTTCATAATAATCTTATCCCTTACTCCTACTTCAATTCCTTGCCATTATCCACTGCCCCTTGACTCCACATTGGCCCATTTTTATCTGCATTCTCTTGCACCTCTTGCTATTTCTTTTGTCTCACGTTGTTACTCTTGATGATTTCTTTGGCTGTCTGGCTGTCCCTTCCCCACTATACTACATTCTTGAAAATGTATCAAATTACAATTTTACTCAGTTTGTAACAGCCCCCACTCCTATGGCTGGCAACAATTCGGATCTCACCTTAAGCACCCCTAATCTGATTGCAGCCCTGCCCTTGTACTCCCTTCTCTGGTTTGAATACTTGACTGTCCGTTTTAAACTCCACCTTACCTCCTCTTGCTGTCTTTTCCATGCACCTTTCACAGTCCCTTCTTGCCCTTAAAATAAAACACATCATTACCTGCCTGACCCCAATCGAGAATCTCGTATTTCATGTTATCTCCATCAACTTCTGGCTCACTCCATCACTTGATTATTCCATTCAGGCTAAATCCTAATGTCACACATCCCACTCCAAGTACCCTAAGTGCTTTTCCTCTGACCTCATGATGTTAAATGTTACAACCAAAACAGGTAAAAAGTATCTAGCATTGCCCCTAATTCCCTTTTCTGTTACACTTTACTGACATCAAATTAATATATAACAAACGCCTATTAGTGACGCAAAACATTCAATCTGCTCAGCTTGTGGTCAGATATCTGCCAATCTTCATGAACAAATCTCTATTCTTAGTGAACTATCCTCACCACCTTTGTGAACTCTTATATTTCATCAAATAAAAACCTCTATCATCTCCGAATTAGCTTTTGTCTACATGGTCTCATCCTAAATACCCCCTCCATTGCTTGTTTTGTTCCACCTACTTCCATACTCCTTCTTTGCTTAGATCATTTGCTCATTTGTCTTTGCAAGATATTTTTCCTCACCTTTCTAAAGTTACATCTAGTTCCTCCCTAGATTTTTGTCCAGCTACAGTTCTCAAACTATGCCTAGTATCTAGTTGTGAATCACTTCTTCCTATTATCAATCACTCTCTTTCTTTTGGCACAGACCCCCTTTACATCCACCATTGTCGCTGCACTTTCAAACTAAACTTCTTACAATCCATTCAGCAAACTAACATGCTGTTTATCCCCCTTCCCGAGGATGTATCTGCTGATTTTAGAAACTGCAAATAGACTCTGGTTTGTTGAATTTACCTCATTGCTCTACTTAATTATATCTGGGTGGCAACAGATGGTGGCTGTGTCGTGAGTCCTTCTCCACTTGACCTTTCACCACCATCCATCATTCCATCCTTTTCAATTGCCTCCTCAGGTCAATCTTAGGTTCTGCCTGGTCATGATTTATTTAGTCCCTAACTAACAGGACTCAAATGGCCTCTTTTCTCAGTTTCTCCTGAGTCCCCAAAAACATCATCCTGTAGTGTTGCTAAGGTTTGTTCGCATTCTTTATTACATACAATCTTGGCATCAGCTCATTTCTCTCTCACACAATGATACCTTTATATATCATTTTTTCACTTAAGCTGGTCACCAACATTTCCTCATCCATCTGTCGGGCCAGGAAAATTACAGGGCCCCTTTGTGTCTATGTTACATTTCTTCTATCTCATAGAAGATGAAGAACACCTGTATCTTTCCTATTTAGGAAAACACAGAGATTTATTTTTTTGAAGGCCTCCGCGAGTTTTGGTGAGTTCTCTTCTTACCTCCTGACGCAAACCCATCTTTTATCCACAAAATAGTGTAACAAGAACAAGTATACAAAAGTGAGTTAGTTGTGTCCTTGGAGGGAAAAGCAAAAGGGTGTCAGATCAGTCTCTTCAGAAGATCATAGAGCTTCCCACACCACTCACTGTCTTCCATGCCATAGGATCTGATGGAAATCTGGTGCTCCTGTGTGATACTCTCATCAGTTGAGTATGAAGCAGCAGAACAGTTTCTCTCTCTAGCCTGGCCCAAAGGAAGATTACCCAAAACAGCCCTGTGTATTCCTGCCACCTGGTACATGATTATTCAGTGGGTAAAACCACCTTGCTTTATTCCACTGTCTAGTGCTCTGACCCACTTTCTGTCCCAGGATCCTTGCACTGATGCCCACCAGCCTACTTTCTCTCTCTCTCTCCTCATCTATGCCGCATCATGGTAGTGTTCCGAAGAGGCTCCATTTTAGTACTTCTATTCTCTTCTACATACTCCTGTGTCCCCCTGCAACTTGTCTATCCTTCCCTTAGTTTGCATTGACCCACATAGCCTAGGTGTGCCACGTGCCGACATTGGGTTTATCCATTGCATATTCTCTAAATTGTTGATTCCATACTTGATCCATTCACTATATTGTTAATCCAGTTTTCTTCTTCACCTCTCTTCCCCTTCTCCTATTTCACTCATTTTATATTGCTGTACTCCTCAACTTATCCCCGCTTTATCACCTCCTCTTTTAATTCTTTGATATTCCTTGAATCCTTAACATCTAATTGAAGTCTCGGCTGAACTATTGCAACAGCCTCTTTCTAAATGTGCCTGCTTCTACTCTCCGTCCTCTGCAACTTATTCAGAACAGGACACAAGACTTGTCCTTGGCCTCAAGCCCAGGGATTGCATCTCTCCAGGACTGAAATCTCTACACTGGCTCCCAGTGGCTGCTAGGATTAAGTTAAAACCCTCTGCATCATCCACAAGGTCTTCTGCAGCCTGGGGCCTCAATACCTTCAACTCTCTTTTCCTAAATACCTTCCTACTCAAGCTCTTTGCTCATCCGCCTCCAATTCCCTCAGGGGCAGTCACTTCTCCAAGCAACAAGTTGGTGGTAGATCTCTTTCTTTGGCAGGTGCCTCCCTCTGGAACAGCCTCCCTGCCTCCCTTAAACTTGAGGAGAACCATCTCCGGTTCTGGAAGCACCTAAAAACCTTTCTCTTTGCTTCTGCTTTTCTCCTCCTCTCCTCTGCTGACCTCCTGCCTGTAACCAGAACTGCATTGGCTACCTGGACACCCTCTGGTCTTGGGCCCAGGTCCCTCCCCCCCAGCGTCACACACCTGCACTGCTCGCCTGACAACATCCGCACTTTGGGACTGTTTCTGTAGCCCTACAGTCCCCCTACCAACTCCTGACACCACGTGTTGGCACTTACCCTTGCACTTGCCACTTGCTGGCCATTACTTACTTATTGTTATTATCTTTTCTCATGTACTACACTGTTCCTGCCCCCTTCCCACGCACTTGTGTGATTTGAATGACACCTGGCCTAGTATGATCATTGTCTGTCCTCCTTTTGTTCCCCTTCCTTGCCTCGTCACGCCTTGAAACACTTGTGTATAGGCGCGTTATAAATGCCATATCATATCATAGCATAACCCAACTTTATCTTAACATTCTGCTTTTTCCACCTCCATTCAGCTCCATTTGTCTGTTCTAAGAACCTCTCTCCAGCTTGCCTCAATCATACCACTGCTTTGTTTCCTAATGCCAACAGTAAGGGCATTCCTGGGAGTGATTAACTATGTTCATAAGTGATTGGCTAATTTAAAATATATTTTTACATTCAGGTATGGCATTTGGGATGTACGTGTCAGATTGGCCAAGCCGACATAGAGCCAGCGTACTATATTGAATTCCTATTGAGTTGCACACACGTGTGAAGACTCCAGAACTCCGGATCATGCAGGTGGAGCATGTGCCAGCCCGGGCATGGCATTCCATAAGAGTGGCCTCTGTCTCTCTGCACGCGTGCATGATTTTGTGTCGTATTGGGAGATATTATTTTCTAGAACTGAACGAAGCAGATTTACTTTCTCTGGCACTGCTATTATCACTGCTATATGTTAGTATATCTTGGACATTTCCAAAACGTTCAGGTATGCTAGTGGGTATTGTTGATTCCATTCCCCTTTGTGTGGTGTAGTGTGGTGTGGGTAGGAATGCAATTCTCCCACTACCATTCACACTGCAGGTGGTGAAACCCAGGCCCTCAGTTAAAAACCACCCTCCTTTATGGTCAGACTGTGGACTTCCTCACATGCCTGAGGCTCAAAATTCATCCTAGTCTGCACTGACAAAAATCGTGGTGTTAAACTTGACATTAAACGTTACTTCATTTGTGAAATGGATGTATATGATTTGACTGTGGCAGAATACTTCGCAGAGGGATTGACTGTGGTCAATTTAGCGACAAAGACAATGTTGCCATGACCAAATCTGGCAAAATTTTAACCCCCCCACATCTCCCAATGCATCCCCCACCGACCGCCAACTTACTGTGATGGTGGGTGCTTCGTGACGGCGGAGGCCCGGCAAAAAGATGAGGCCTGCTTGGGCCTGGCAGCGCAGTACGGCAAGAAAAACAGGACTGCCCGGTAGGCTGAATAAACGCAGACTGGCGCCAAGACGTCAGTTCCGGTGATTCCTTTATTTTCCTGATCCCGCCCCCTGACACGTGACTGGGCTTTCCTGGGCACATGACATCACACTTACCTTTTTGATGTCCATTTTTCTTCTGACCGTGTGGCGTCAGTTCAGTCCCTCCTACAGGGGTCGGATCCGACGCCGCAGGGTCCGTTTTTCTTTTTTTTTTTTCACCCCCCACATCCAAACCATCAGAAGCGAGGGACACCACCAAGCACCATTAATACCAAACATGGGGAGCAGGGGACACCCCTGCAATGCCTGCTCCCCATGTTTGGTAGTTAATACCCAATTTGATTAAATTCGGCCAGAGGTACCATACGATCAGTTCGAAAAGATCAGATTGGGTAATGTCGTGAAATCACCCAGGTCACTGCTTCTTGTCACTCCCATTTGCGTTTTGCTTGGCAATATTTCCTTTCCTTTCTTCATCTTTATCTACCTGCATATCTGCTTTCTCTGGCAAATAACCTTGATTCTCAGTTTCTGTGCAGGAAAGTCTGAAATGGGTGGGAACTGATATTGCAAATGTCAATGACAACCATCCTAAGTGTGTATCAATAAGTCTTTTGATTGATTTACCTTTTTTGCTGCCACAGTGGTCACTGGTGCTTCTGTTGTATTCTCCACTTTAATGCCCACTTTAATTACTTTCTAATGTATCCTATTCTCCTATATGGGGCTAAATTCACAATTGTGTTGATTGCTTTCACATTCTTGTTTAGGTGTGTGATGGTTCGAAGTTATACCACATATACTCTTCTACATTTTTTTAGCAGTCCAATTTTGCACACACACACTTCCAATGTGCATTGGTGTCCTGTTCCTCTGATGGTGGTCAGAATAAAATGAATGCCATCTTTTTTAGGAAATATACATACCTTAGCCATAAAGAGCACATTGACTATAGCACATGTTCGCCTTAGCACAGCAGCATTATGTGTATCTCTTTGTCAATGAGCTTTCAGAGCAGTCTTGTCCCTGTGATCTCTCTTTGCTAGCCAACTCGTTCTAACTGTTTTTTTGTCCCCAACCGATGGCACTAAATTAAGCAGTACCCTTTGACAACCATCTCTGTTAAACACCAGGCACTTTTAAACATAAATTGAATACTTACGGTAATTAACTGTCAAACATTTACGCTTTAATTTTATAGCTCAACCCTCCAGCTTAGAATGAAAGTTCACTTCATCACTTTGAGAAAAGAAACACTTCAGGATCTTGAACACTTCAGTAAACGACTGGGTAAAGCAAATGGAAAATTCTCTCGAGTCGTGTTCTTTTGCGACTTTATTATCAAATGATTTTCCTAGCACTTAGCAACAATCTTGTATTGAAGAGGAGAAACCACAGAGTAAGTACAAAAAATAATTTGATACTTTTCAAAATGCATGTCCAAACTTTAAGTTCACACAATCATCCGGCCTATCTATTTGTGTGAATGAACCCCATAAGTGGTCAGGATGAGCATCTGCATCCTGACTTACTATAAGGAAGCATTGCGGGCTCCGCCCATTTCTACACTTAAGTTAAATATTACCCACTATTAAGAAAATATAATGAAATAAACAATCAATGTAGTTTCAACCACTGCCCCCAGTGATTGAAACTACACAATAGTAGTTTATTAAGCAATTGACTTTGCTGGCATGTTTAAATGCAATGTAAGCAGGTTGTTTTATATAATGCCTGTCTGCCACTATTGGTGGCCTCACAGCACTTGGATCTTTGAGAGAAAAGGAGTGTGTGGTTCATTAGTGGGAAACCGGAAATGGCAGATTTGATATATTTATTTATTTCATTTATAAAGGTCACAAACAACCTGAGGGCATTTAGGCGCTGGTTACAAGCACACGTTAATACATTCAAAATAGGTCATTATTCAGGTGTAGACAGTACAAATACACGGAGGAAGTGGAGGTAGCTAGGCCAAGCAGACTATTTGAAGAGCTGGCTCTTGAGAGTTCTGCGGAAAACCCAGTATGAGTGTTCAGCTCTATGTGAGGATGGGAGGGCATTCCAGTGTTTGGCTGCAATGTAGGGGAAGCTTGAACCCCCAGCTTTAGCTCTTCTTATTTTAAGAAGGAGAAGACAGTGCGTCTAAGGCGTTCTGGATGGTCTGGTGGATTGATCTTTCTGATTGTTTGGGCAAGGTAGGGGGGCCGTATTGGAAAGGTACTTATGGGTGATGGACATGGTCTTGAACATGATACGTTCACGGATGGGCAGCCAATGAGCAGCTTTTCTGGAGGTTGAGATATTTTCTTTTTTGGGAATGTTCAGAGCAGCTCACAAGGCATTGTTTTGTATCACCTGGAGTTTCTGCAGGTTTTTGGAAGACGTACAAACGAACAGGGCATTGCAGTAATAAAGCCTAGAACCTATTATTGCTCGGGTGATTATTAGGCAACTGTCTTTGGAGAGGAAAGCTTGTGATGCATTCATTATGTTGGTGCCATAGGCTGCTCTGGATGCGATGGCATTAACTTAGTGGGACATTGAGATAGTGGCAACAAGGTAAACATTGTTGCCACTCTCTCAATGTCCCGCCAAGTTAGGGATTTCACTGAGGATGAGACTGGGATTCGGATGTTGTCAATGTGGAAGGCTGTATATGGACTGCTACGTTTTTCAATACTGCAAGGTGTACCACTGGCAGGATTTCAGTTGTGTCCTCATTAAGGCATAGGAAGTTAGTTTCCATGCATGCCTGAATCTTTGAGTAGATGTTGTTGGGCATGTCAGAGTCAACCTTATAATTGGCTCTGAGTGGGAGTAGAATCTGGGTGTTGTCAGCATAGATAGTTTAGGCTATGCTAAGGGAGTCCAGTTTATCAAAAAGTGGCTTTGTGAAAATGTTGTAGAGAGTAGGGGATATGCATGAACCTTGAGGTAAACCACAAGGGACAGTTGAAGGAGATGCACTGACATATTCTTCAAATACTCTCATGGCTCTTCCTTCTAGAAAGGAGGTGATCCACGCGGTAGCTTTTGGGAAGAAACTAGCAGTTGTAGTGAGGTGATGTCACAGGATGAAATGATTGGCCAGGTCAAATGCTGCAGACAAATCTAGGAGGAGGAGGAGTAAAGGCAGACCCTTGTCCCTAATCTCATCCATCTAGTTTTTTAGATCCAGTCGGGCTGTATCTGTTCCGTGGCCAGGGTGGAAGTTGTCTCCTGCCTAGGATGTTGTTCATTTCTAGGGAGTTCTGCACTTGCTGGTAGGCAGCCCAATCTAGGATTTTAAGCGATAAGGGGACTATGGTGATGGGCCTATAATTAATGGGAATAGTAGCGTCTAGGGAAGGTTATTTTAGAAGGGGAGTAAACATGCTTCCTTGAAGCTGGTAGGTAACATGCTTGTGGAGAAAGAGGCATTCATGAATGAAGAGATGAGTGGGGCTATAGATTCTGCGCAGTCTTTGATTAAAGAGTCAGGGCATACATCTCCTTTGCATCTGGATGGTTTTATGCTTTTGATGATGGCTAGGATTTCCAGTATTGTGGTCTCTTTGAAATGAAATTGGGGGTGTGAGGGCTGAGGTGAGGGGCTGTGTGTTGGGGTTGGCTTGATTGTTCAGGATTTAAGAGTTAAGCAGGTTTGATTTTGCTGAGCATTGCTGATTAGATGTTGATGCACCAAGCTTCATCTCTGGTGAAGGTGGTGGGTGGGTAGCAGGTGTCTCAAGTTCTTTGAAGATGGTGAAGATCTCTCTGATGTTGGAACCGTCATTGGAAATTCTAGTGTTGTAAGATTTAGATTTGGCTGACATAACAGCTAGCTTATAGAGCCTGGTGATTTTGGTGAACGCATCTTTTAATGTGTCAGAAGTATTCTTTTGCCACAGTATTTAAGTCTGGCGTTTCTTGTTTCGTAGTTCTAGTAACTCTGGTGTAAACCAGGAGTTAGATGGTCTTATTGTTTTGGCTTTGCAAGAGCGTAGTGGGGCGTTAGTGTTCATTGCTGTGGATTGGGTGGATATGTGAAGGTCTGATAGAGTGTTAGGGACAATGGAGAAAGGAGGTTTAAGGCTGGGTGAGTCCAGCCATAGCAAGAGGTTGACATTGGTGAGTTTCACTTTACTGCGAATGAGTGCTGCTGGTAGAGGTGCAACAGTGAGCTTAGGTCTCTTTGGGTGTGGGGTGGGATGGAGAAGTGGATAATGAGGTGGTTGGTCCAGGGCCAGGTGTTGTTGTCATTGATCGCAATGTTGCAATTAAGGTCTCCAATCCAATCCAAAGTACAGCCTTTCGTGTGGGTAGGGATGTTGATGCAATGTTTGAAGCCTAGGTAATCTAGGTAGTTAGCTAGTGAGAAAGCGTGGGTGTCTTCTTGGTCGTTGAGGCCCAGGTTGATGTCTTTTAAAAGGATGGTTTTGGAGGAGGCTTGATGTTATCTTCCAGGTTGCGGAGGAGATCCGTTTCAAAGGAGTTTGTATTGCCAGGTGGGCAGAAGATGAGGTGGATAAATATGGTGCTGGGGGGTGTAAGGGATTGCTTGATAGAAAGGATGTCAGTATTTCCTTCCATGGTGGTCTTGATATGTCTGAAGGGGAGGTAGTCTTCAGTGACAAGGGCAAAGCCACCCCCACTAGAAGCAAGTCTGTCAGTGGGGTAGACAGTGTAGCCGGTGGGAATGGCCATAGTAAGGGCTGGACCTGAGATGTCATGGAGGCATGTTTCTGAGATGGCCAGAGCGTCATGGTTGTGGGCAGTGATGAGGTTATCGTTCTCAAGGGCATGGGCAGATAAGCAGGGGGCATTAAGAAGGGCGCAAGTCAGATAAGCTTCCTTAAGCAGGGAGTTGGGCTTTGAAGAATGAATGTGGCTGTATAATGCAGGGGGTTCCCTTGTGAAGTGGGTGAGTGTGTGACTATGGGGTTGGATGATAACTAATAGTATTTTTAGCATTTGGAGTGGGTGTTTCACATGGTTTTTCAACAGAGCTTGGGGTAGCAGTGTTATGGCTGCATGGAGAGATGAGATGGCATTCCACGGTAGGATTGTTGGAAGGGCTAGCTACTTTCAGGGGGTGGGAGGGCAATACAGGGAATGGCTGTGATAGGGATGTTGTGGTCTGCAGAGTAAGCTTGGGTTGTTGTCTGCATGTTAGCTGAAGGCTCAGGGAGGTTCATTGGTTTATGGGCAGAATTGGGGTATTTGCTTTGGGGCAGTTCTGTTAGTAGTAATGTAATGTAATGTAATGTAATGTAGTAGTTTCATTTACACAGTTATTTAAGTTGGCAGTTATCACATCATCACATCAGTAGAGTAGTCGAACAAAGGTAGAACCGGCATACATGTAACAAAATTGGTAGGAGTAACGGTTGTGGTACTTGACGTATTGCTTAGGTTCTTAACTATAAGGAAGACATTATCGTTGTAACTAGTAATCACAGGTGTCATGGGTATGCAGCAGTAATCCTGAATGAGCAGGTCAACAGTGTGTGTGATGCATCCATTTGGCAATGAGCCTTGTATGCAAGGTCTGTAGTATCAGGACTCACCGGCTGAGGTTGGAAAGTGTTTATAGTGGTTAGTAGCACTCAGCATAGTACGTTAGCATTGCTTAGGCTCCCAGGTTTGTTCTGGGGTCTGGGCATGGAACAAGTTTAACCTTGAGGGATATTTGAGTGGGGAAATTGGTGGTAAATCCTTGACGGGTGCTGCACCATAAGCAGAGGCCATGGGGGGAGCCAAGGAGCCAGAGGGTGTGGTTGCACAATGTTTTGTCAGCAGGGATGAACATACTGCAGAGTTAGATAGAGGTACAAGCATTTTGTGCAGCTGCGTATTTGCTCATTGGAATAACTGCCTTGTCTCCATTGAGTGCAGGCAGGTCTAGTGTACTTTAGAGGTTGTGAGCCTCAAATTAAAAAATGGTGTTGAAGGTCGGTTGTGCACAGGCTGAGTGGTATGCTGGGTTTTAGCATTGAAGGGGCGCGGGTCATGGTGCAAATTGATAGAACCATTAGGGGGGTGAGCATGGGTATTGCAGTGCTGCTCTTTATGAGCATTGTAGGCGAGGGTTAGGTTCAGTGAGTTGGGTGCCCCAGTATAGTTGGAGGAAGAGAGCTCATGCTGCATGTGTGACTGTGCATTCGCCAGGCAGAATGTCGGACATGCTAGCCGAGTGGGCGACAGTGACACTGCTATCGAACCTGATGCTGGAATGGAATCGTGTGCATAAAATGCAGCCTTCGAAAAACGTGAGGGCCTAGGCAGTGTATAAGGTAATCACATCTCACATTGAAGCGTAGACCAGTAGGTTCTGATGGTGTTATGACACAGATGCACTTTCCATCAGTTAGAGAGTGCTTACCTTAAACTGCATGATCTGGCTGGAGTATGGGCTTATATCTCGCTCCCTGTTCTGCCATTATTGATACGCCATGCGTCGATGGCGGAGACCGGCAGAGATATATGGCAGAGGCCTTAAACACAGGCCTTGATAACAGATGCAAATCTTGAGGTGTTGATGGGTGCAGATTGGAAGTACCCGGTGCCTGACTGCTAGTCTGCTTTCTATGGGTTTGGCGGAAGAAACTTGGGAGTATGTTATCCATAGGGAAGAGCCCAAGATATGATAGACTACAGCCCTTTGGATCTACTTAGACGCTTTTGTGGGAGAGTGTGACAGAGATGAATGAGAGAGCTTAGTCGTGGCTCGGTTAATGTGGATTTGCTGTTGGCTAGACCTGTGGTTGTCTTCTGTGTGGGTTTTTGTCTGTAGTGTGAGGTGGTATGATATCTTAGAGGGGAGACAGTTTATCAGGCGAAGGCCTTACAAGGCAAAACAAACTGCTACCTTTCACTTCTAAACCTGGCCATTGCCAGACAGATCTTATTTCTCTTGCTCCCAATGCCCCTCGCTCTGTCTATCTCTCGATCTGTCTCAAAAAGATGCATTGTAACCCATGAGGAACAAAACACACATCTGAGAGTTGGCAGATTAGGGACAGGGGTGGTGTGGAAACTAAGACATTATTTTATGCTGGTAAGGCTTACGGAAGGCAAGACCTAAGTTTCAGTGGAAGGGCAGATAAATGTTTGAGGACCACAGTCACCCATTCTACCTTCCTTAGTATGTTTTTTTAGCAGGTTGAGAGATGCCTCAAACCGGACTCTAACATGCTTAGGTGCTATGCTCAGGGGCCTGCTGTGACTTTTTCCAATCAAGGGTGGGGGAAGTTGATGCAGGGAAAGTCATTTGTCAGGGGATTAGTCATGCAGATGTCTACTCTGATGTCTCCCACAAGCCCCAGACTCTTCTCAAAGAATGCAAATTGGCCCTCCCACTGCAACAGCCACAAATCCACACGTTTTGATGCAATCGAGGTGGGGAACGTTGATGCAGGGAAAGTCATTTGTCAGGGGATTGGTCATGCAGATGTCTACTCTGATGTCTCCCACAAGCCCCAGACTCTTCTCAAAGAATGCAAATTGGCCCTCCCCCTCCAACAGCCACAACTCCACAGGTTTTGATGCAGCAGCAGGATTTCGCATTTTAAAGGATGCTATAAACCTGCAGGGGATTCTTCATGATGAAATAGGAGTAGAGAAGATGGAATGTGGAATGTGGATTCATCAAAAACAATTGCAACTCTTCGGCCAAAATAGAAAATACCTGTGGGATCAGAGTGGAAACTTGGAAACTTGGGAATCAGTCATCAGATTGCAATATAAATGCAATATAAATGCTTATGCTTGCTTAAATATTCTTTTCCACACAGTCTCTGACCATCTGATGATATTAACCAAGATACATACTGTATTATTAACATCAACAAGAGTCCATTGGTACATGCAAATCCTAAAAAAAATATTTATACTTCATTGCAGCATACCATAACCATCAGAACTACACTTCCATTGCATTCATACTCTTTAAAAACGCTATGCACTCAAACTTCTGAATTTTCCTCATCTTACTTTAACTAAGTCTCCTTACAAGTAACAGTGCCACAATGCCTCTGGGCTGCCTGTGCGCTATATAAATGTAATAAATAAATAAATAAAATAAATTACTTTGTTGCAACAAATGATTTGTTCCACACGCTACAACAAACACATAGTTACTCAATATTATACATAGTTTAACAGTGAAAGGATATATATGAGCTTTACAGGCCTCTCCTTCATGCCCACTTCATTCTTCATCCTGACGTGACGGATGATTCTTCTACACCAGGGGTCTCCAAACAGTCGATCGCGAGCTACCAGTAGCTCGCCAGAGCCTTTGAAGTAGCTCGCGCTCGGGTTTCAGAAAAAAAAAATGAAAATGATGCCAGGAAGTGCTCTGACCAATCACAGGCCTGCAAATCTCTATAGCATATAGATTGCACCTTGTGATTGGCCAGAGCACGTTCCTTGCTGGGAGCTGTGCTCCCATTGGCCACAGTGGCTGATGCTGGGGCTTGGATTCCAGGAGCGAGCTGAAACTGGCAGGAAAACTTCTTTTGTGAAGGTAAGTTGGGTCGGGTCGGGTGGATGGGGGAAGTTAATCTTTTTTTTTTTCTGCCGAGCCACCGCAGCCCATGTGCGCACAGCTGTTGTGTGTGCTGTTAGAGGGGCGGGCAGCTCGGCAGAACGAAGCCCGGGGTGAAATGGAGACATTTAACTATGATGCTTAATGTCTCTGCTTCACCCCGGGTTCGTTTGCAATCATGTGAGCTATTTTTAGAAGGCAGGGCTCTGGCGAGGAAGCCCCCTCGGGATTTCCTCGCCAGAGTCCTGCGTTTCTAATAGTACCTCACACAACTGAAATCAGCCCAGGGCGAGCGGAGACATGCAGCATCATAGCTTCATGCCTCCGTTTCGACCCCGGGCTCGTTTGCAATCATGTGAGATATTTTTAGAAGCAGGGCTCTGGCGAGGAAGCCCCCTCGGGACTTCCTCGCCAGAGCCATACGTTTCTAATAGTACCTCACATAACTGAAATCAGCCCAGGGCGAGCGGAGACATGCAGCATCATAGCTTCATGCCTCCGTTTCGACCCCGGGCTCGTTTGCAATCATGTGAGATATTTTTAGAAGGCAGGGCTCTGGCGAGGAAGCCCCCTCGGGATTTCCTCGCCAGAGCCCTGCGTTTCTAATAGTACCTCACATAACTGAAATCAGCCCAGGGCGAGCGGAGACATGCAGCATCATAGCTTCATGCCTCCGTTTCGACCCCGGGCTCGTTTGCAATCATGTGAGATATTTTTAGAAGCAGGGCTCTGGCGAGGAAGCCCCCTCCGGACTTCCTCGTCAGAGCCCTGCGTTTCTAATAGTACCTCACAGAACTGAAATCAGCCCAGGGCGAGGGGAGACATGCAGCATGATCGCCTCATGCCTCCGTTTCGACCCCGGGCTCGTTTGCAATCATCTGAGCTATTTTTAGAAGGCAGGGCTCTGGCGAGGAAGCCCCCTCGGGACTTCCTCGCCAGAGCCATACGTTTCTAATAGTACCTCACAGAACTGAAATCAGCCCAGGGCGAGGGGAGACATGCAGCACGATAGCTTCATGCCTCCGTTTCGACCCTGGGCTCATTTTGAGTCTTTTCCAGTGGTGGACTGGCCTATAGGGAACTCTGGAGATTTCCCAGTGGGCCTCTGCACCCTGGGCCTCTTTTGTGTGGCATTTCCAAATGTTGGCATAGGAAAAGCATTGGGCTTGCTGAAAATGTGTCATGTGGCTTGCTGAAAATGTGTCATGTGGCGCCACTTTGAAAACAATTTCCAGGGCCTCTTTTGGTCCCAAGTAAGTATTTCCAGGGCCTCTTTTAGTTCCCAGTCCGCCCCCTTTTCAGCTATTTTTCGAAGGCAGGGGCCCATGGGTGGACTGGCCTATAGGAAACTCTGGAGATTTCCCGGTGGGCCTCTGAACCCTAGGCCTCTTTTGTGTGGCATTTCCAAATGTTCACATAGGAAAAGCATTGGGCTTGCTGAAAATGTGTCATATGGGGCCACTTTGACAATTATTTCCGAGGCCTCTTTTGGTCCCCAGTAATTATTTCCAGGGCTTCTTTTAGTTCCCAGTCCACCCCTGGGCAGGGCTCTGGCGAGCAAGCCCCCTCGGGACCAATGTGCTTATGGGTTTTCCACAGTGGACTCATTGCAAATGACGCACATTTAGTACATCCAATCATTGATGTCAAAACTTATAGGCTTCTTAGCGAGAAGTGAGGGCTAATACGCAGGAAAAGGCCTCTATCGTTCCAATGTGGCAGTGCCAATTTTTTTTCTCCAGGTGCACATGGGCTGGTGTAATATTGGGGTAACATTAGTGCCCTGTTTCAATTTACAGGATTAGCGAAGATAGAAGTGCCAGATTACTGTCAACTAAGGGCTATTGTTCATAAATGTGATGCTAGGTGGTTTGAACTTCACAAGACTACTGCTCAGAGCACAGCCAACACTGTAGGGATGGTGGCTGGCTCTAACTCTTTCCCTATGCAGCGTGGATTTTCGGTATGCATTCCTGTTTAATGACTACCACTAGTGCAGCTATGACGAATGTGGGGTGATAGAGGCGCACATACCAGCCGCGATCCTTCCTAGTAAATGCAACAAATACTCGTGCATCTCCTTTCACAGCAAGCTAAAGGCTAAAATTGGTTTATTTTTGCACTGGCCCCCTTGTAGTCCCATGTTCCCTTGATTTGAGAGGCATTTAGTCTCACCATCCATTTATACCTGATTTTTTTTGCATAGAGGACAGGCTGTATCAGGGCCAACATAACTATTCTGCTGTGATCATTTTTTTTATCAATAATTATGACTTTTAAGGACATTCAACAAAGTAGGCTTTGACCTTCATTATCCTTGGCTAGATTCGGTGACTTGGCATAGGTGCATGCCACAAAGTTAATATTTTGAGAAATTGCGAATGTGCTAAATGGCACTGGTTTTTATTTTTGGACTAAGCAGAATTTTGTGTGCTCAATTATTTTTAAAACCATAACACATTCAAATCCTCATCAGATTACATTACACGTGCAGTCCCAAAAGAAACGTACAAACGAAACGACACTTGTTGAAATCATGGATGCAGAAGTAGGCGGATCATCCAACAAAAGGCAGAAGACGTATCATTTTCATCAAGAGTGGGAGACCGATTTCTTTTTCGCAAGCGTAAAAGGGAAGTGTGTGTGTTTAATCTGCAGTGCCAAAGTTGCAGTGGGAAAAAAGAGTAATGTCGAGAGGCATTTTGGCACAATGCATACACAATATGAAAAGAACTTTCCCAAAGGAAGCCGTCTGCGATCTCAACGAATAGCTGAACTAAAAGCTGCCCTGCAGACGCAACAATCATTTTTCACCCAACCTGCAAAGAAAGCAAATGCTGCAACAGAGGCAGCCTTCAAAGTTGCACATTATTTGGCAAAACACAAATGCACTTTTACAGATGGCGCAGTTGTGAAAGGTGCGATGGTTCTCGTGGCTGAGTCAGTTTTAAAAGATTTTAAAAACTGCCCTGACATTATGTCTGCCATTTCAGATGTGCAGTTAGGTGCAAACACAATGGCAAGGAGGGTATCTGCACTATCTGCCAATGTGATGGGGCAATTAGAAAAAGATTTGAGCATATGCAGTTTTTTCTCCATTTAGTGTGATGAATCGGTTGATGCAAGTGATACTGCCCAGCTAGCACCGTTTGCTCGAATGGTGAAGAACTATCTGCAGCACATAGTGATCTGTTGCTACACACGGAAATCCGATGGCTTAGCAGGGGAAAAAATACTACGTCGCTTTCTTTCACTTTTGCCAGAAATCAAAGACTTCATGAGGTCAAGAAATGAAGACATCGGCCAATTATGCAGCATTTCTTGGCTACTTGATTTGGCATTTCTGGCAGATGTTACTGAGAAATTAAATACCCTGAACTGTGAACTACAAGGAAAGGGTAAAACCATTGCTGACATGATAAGCGCAGTAAAGATATTTAAGTCAAAACTTAACCTTTTCACTGAACAAGTGGTGGAAAGGAAAATGCATCATTTCCCTTCTGTAATGCAAATGCTGACAGAGCATACAGCTAGTCCTGAACTCCTGAACATAGTTAAATACAGCAGTCTCCTGAGCAGGCTTAAGAAAGAGTTCAGTGACCGGTTCAGGGATTTCGAAAGGATTGAACCGTGTGTGATGTTCATTGCAAACCCCTTCATGGAAATCAATGTTTGTGAACTTACAGAACAAATGGGTGAGCTGTTTAACCTGAACAGTTGTGCTATGGAAATGGAGATTGTCAGCCTGCAAGGGGACATTCAGTTGAAAAGCAGACAATCTCCCACCAATTTCTGGAGCCTTGTTGATCACAAGGAGTACATTAACATTTGCACAGCAGCATTAAAAGTGACTTCTCTGTTTGGTTCCACCAATCTCTGTGAATCTGCATTTTCAGATATGAACTTCATCAAATCTAAATTTCGAACCCGCCTGACAGATGAGCATTTTAGTGACTCCATCCGAGTTGCTGTATCAAGTTATACACCCGACTACAGAGCACTGGTGGATGGCATGCAGTGTCAACCTTCACACTGAATGTCTAATTTTCCTACAATGTGAAAGTCTTTTTATGAGAACCTCTAATAAAAAAGAATGCAATAAAGTGAATTTTGAACTTATTAACATAAACGTGAAGGGATATGTCATTCCCTATATTTATGAAGGGAAAATTACAGCTAAAAAAAAAAGTTCCAATGTTTATGAACAACCCCGACCGCTGATATCGCCCGCAAGTAGCTCTCGCTGTTGGCCCCCAACTGAAAGTAGCTCACGCCAACGTAAAGGTTGGAGACCCCTGTTCTACACCAATCACCTTCGCACAGAATAAAAGTACCTTTACTTCCCAAAGTAGTCTCTCGTTCAACATTGCTAAGAATCGCAGTGTTCACATTATCCAATCTCTCTATGAAGCAAATCCTCGTATTGGCAACTCTTCGTTCAGAACTCAGACGAACGCACTACGTCAAATGCACCTCTTCCTATTTAATCTTCTACATCAGCTCTCGATTTTCATAAGTCACTGAATCACTTTTTATCCGCTGCGTGCTTGTCCTGCCACGCACCCACCAATGTCACTTATTCCCATTCCGTCGACAACATCAAATTAGGGCTTGTTTCACTGTATGCATAATTTCTCATAAGATTAGAGCTCCTTTAACTTTTGCATCATTTCCTTTCTGGGTTGATGTCATCACGTTATATGTTTGCAGACAGGTCCTTTCCTCAAATGCTGTGACGCTTACTATCTTAGAGGAAGTTGCTGTGTAACATCGACTACTGAATTTTCAGGGGCTTATAGAACTGCCAGCAAGCTGCAACACGTTTCATTTCATACATCCCCGTAACCATCTTGTACTCTTTAGAAGGAGATCACTGCGCAGTAACTCATACGCTGTCCATACTCAACATCTTGATGCCAAATTGCTTTCGTTTTAGGGATGTTGCATCACAGGGAGAGGTGAGGCTGTCCTTCTCTGGGCTGCCAGTTTAAAGCCGCTCAGGGTAGTTTTAACGTGTAACTAAATTTCTTGTTTTTAGAATTGCCCTAACAAGTGTTGCTGTGTATTCTGTTACTTACACGGCTGATTTATCACCACCTCACTTCCTCGAGGCAAGGCAGAAGCTAGTCCTCTTTCTTGCTCCAGTGTTAGAGTGTTGGAGGCCGGCTCAGCCTTGACTTCTTCCCGATCGTGGCATTTATGTGCCAGATCGACCGACGCGCAGCAGACGGGCACAACGGGCACTCTGCCAGAGCGCCAAAGGTGCGCTTAGGGCAAGCCCATCTGTGGCTGTCCGTGCATGGACTGTGCACAATGCTATGCTCACCAGGAAAGGCCCTAATCCTAATGGCGGCGTGAAACGTGCAGAAATAATATCCCTTGCACCCAGCGCCACCATATGGCCAGCTGGCTTCGAAGTAGGTATACCAGCAGGCCCACCAGCGCAGGAACACAAGGGCACAGGTACGCTACAATGTGCATTACTGAATAAGCGGTCCCTCGTGGCACATGCGATAGACTGTAACGACCTTCTTGCTCTGGTGGAGCTGGATCTCCTTTACATCACTGAGACTTGGCTCAGGGAGACATCGGGTCCAGCCATAGTTCAGGCTCTCCCTGACAAGTATGCCATAGCACACGCCGAACATGCAGCCCCCAATCCTGGGGGGAGGGAGGGTTGCCCTGATTTATAAAAGCAAATATAGAACCATTAGCTCAGTCCCTAAACACTCTTTGAAAATGGAATGTATCTTTGCTCATAGCTGTATCTCCCCTACTTATACCCTCACAGTGTTACTGGTATATCGCCCTCCTGGAATTGACACTGCATTTTATACTGATTTTCCTGCATTTGTGCTGCAACAGCTTGTGAAATATCCTGGCCTAGTTACTCTGGGAGATTTCAATCTGCCCAAAAATCAGGCATCTAGAAAATCTGTCACAAAGTTCCTTGCACTTATGGCTGATCTAGGTCCCTCCCAGGGGGTTACGACCTCCACTCATAACGGCGGCAATATATTGGATTTTATTTTCTCCCCTGCTATGTTCACCAACATAGCTGACTCAGTCCCCTTACTATGGACAGACCACCTCATGCTTCCGTTCTCTATTGCTGCAAAAATCCCCCCACCCCACTGCACCTAGAAAACATGACAATCTAAAATGCAGCTGGACCAGGGTTGAAAAGCCTGAGCTAATTCGCTCACTGCAAAATCAGTGTAGCAGTAACGTAATCTGTACTCTATCCACATTGGAAGCAGCCTTCCTAACTACTGCCAACTCCCTGGCCCCGATCAAACTGCACAAACATCAGGACCATCCACCAGAGCCATGGTTTTCCCAAAGCCTAAGAGAAAGTAAGCTTCGCTGCAGGCAAGCGGAAAGGAAATGCCACCAAAGCTACCTGCCTGAATGCAAGTTACTCTATCCTAATATGCGTGCCGCATATCACTGCGATTTAGTAAATGCCAAACAAATCTACTTTGGTCAGTCAGTAGAGAAGGCCATAAACAAACCTAAAGCCCTGTTCGACCTTGTCCAATCGCAGTCCACCCCTAAAAATTGACACAATGCAGCTCCCCCTTCCCAGGAGGTATGCAACGCTATCTCCACTTTCTTTGTGGAAAAAATTACTATAACCCACAACACTATAAAAGCCGACTCCCAGCTAATCACGAAGATCTCCGCGGCGACCATAATTCCCCCCACAACTGGATCCTGGTCCACTTTTCCCCCCTTCTCCAATGAGAATGTGCTATCCGCTATTTTAAAACTTAAATCGGCTTCCTCGGATGATGCCAAACCTCTGGCTCTTTTGCAGGAATCATCGCCTGATATAATCAATTCTATTACCTCTGCGGTCAACATTTCCTTTACAACAGGGGTGATACCAGGCCCACTTAAACACGCTTTAGTTATCCCCCTGGAAAAGAAGCCCTCACTTGACCCTAAGGTGCTGGCCAACTACCACCCATTCTCTCTCCCCCATTCTTGATGAAGGTTTTGGAGGCGCTGGTGTCTCCCCTTCTCTTTGGCTTTCCTGGAATCCTCCCATTTTCTTGACCCCTTCCAATCTTGTTTTCTGCCTGATAGAGGCACTGAGTCAGTACTCAACTCAGTCATGGGCGACCTGCTGTGCTTGGCTGATCAGGGCGGTGTCGGGGAAATCCTGTTATTAGATCTCTCGGCTGCCTTCGACACCGTCGACCATGCCCTTCTTATCTCCCGGCTCTCTGAAGCTGGGACTGATGACCAAGTGCTAAAATGATTTACTGCGTTCCTGGCAGATCGTTCACAGTCTGTGTCTCTCCCTCCTTTCCACTCTGTCCCAGTCACCTATCATGTGGTGTCTGTCAGGGATCACTTTATTCTGTTTCCTATTTAATATCTATATACGATATCTCCTGTTCCTCATCGCTTCACATGGGTTCCGCTTTTATTCCTATGTGGGTGAACCCAGATTTTGTTCCGCCTTGACCTAACTAAAACCGAAACGGCATCTCCCCTTAAGCCTTGCCTTGACGAATGAGGCATATGGATGTCACAAAACTGGTTTAAACTTAACGGTAGCAAAACCGAGGTTCTTGTCGTAGGCACTTCCAATTCACAATCATTCTGGACTACTGAGTTTTGGCCTCCCTCCCACAGTCCCCTTCCTTTACCGGTATCACCAATACGCAATCTTGGCATGCGGATCTCAGCCACACTGACTATGGACGAACAGGTCAGTGCAGTATGAAAACCTGGCCATTTTAAGCTTAGGATCCTATGTAAGGGGCTTCCATAGTCGCGGCTATGGTACTGAGTGTGCTGGATTATTGCAATTTGCTCTATTTGGCGCAACCCCCCCACCTGACAGGACAGCTTCAGCTTCTGCAGAACACTGTGGTCAGATCCATTCTCCAGACCCATTCTGGTGCCCACATGACCACCCTGTTGTGCCAGCTGCACTGGCTGCCAGTCGCTCAGCGAATTGTGTTTAAGTCAATGTGCATGGTGCATAGGGCCTTTTGAGGCATTGGAGCCGAATATCTGCAGGCCAAATGTACTCACTATCAACCCACTCGTGCCCTCTGCTCTCAAGGAACTTGTCGACTGTTGATACCCCGCTTTAGATTTGCTCGCAAAGGTGGCTGTGTGTTCTCGGTAGCGGTGGCTAAGGAATGGAATAATCTGCCTCTTTCCTTGCGTGAGACTATCGACCATCTTACTTTCTGGCACAACCCTAAAATGTTACAGTTTTAATTAAGCTCCTGGCCCTTCTTGGCTCTTTTCTTTCTTCACCTCTTTCCTACCACCATTATAGCTACGGGTGAGCGGGCGCTCTATAAATCTCAATAACATAATGTTAGGCAGAATAATATGCAGTACCCTTTGGGAACACCACACACAATTAAGCCTACAAGTGACTGTACAAATTCACCTTTGGTACAAGCCTGTACTACACAGTAAAGTGGTAGCGATGGCTGAGCAGCCAGACTTATCTCAAGAGCAAGTGAGCAGTATCAATAGTTACACAAAGGACAGCAATTACTATGATTCAAACAAACACTGACTAAAGGTTTCTGAGTAAAAGAATATATATTTATTTACACATCAGTTGTAAAACATTGCACTAAAGTAAAGCAGTTGAAAAATCACACTCTTAATACACCACACCCAATAGATTCTGGACAAGTTAGGCTCATTATGAAGTGTGAGCAAAATGGCACTCCAGCAATTTAAAAGGGAGGGAAAGACAAAGTTAGACAAAAATTGAGCAGCACAAACAGGTAAGTAAACAGGGCAATCTAGAAAGAGGAACTACAGTGATGGAATCAAATCAAAAAGGCTTAGGGCCAAAGTCAATAGGACAAAAGTCTTTTGCTCAAGATCACACAGTTCAGGGTAGTTTGCGGTTAAGTCTCTGCCAAGAGTTCCGGACGGGGTTGGTCTGCAAAAAAATGAGCTTAAAGAGTAGAGACGGACAAACCCTCAAATTGACAAAAGGTTTCACACACCTTCACCGCAGCTGGATGAAACGAACAACCAGATTCGAACAGTACCGTAAAATGGAGAAGCAGCTGTAGCTGAGGCAGACGTTCCTGGCAGGTCCTGCAGGCTCACAGTTCCTGAAGCGACTGTCGGACTGACACAAAGTAGGAAGACTGGAGGGTCCTGCACTGCCCAGCGAAGAAACCAGCAGCAGAGCAAAGCAACAAAGAAAAAGGTGCGCTCCTTAAAACCCAAGCAGGGTCCGACCTTCCTGGCTATCCGGTTCACTATAGCTCTGTAGAGCAAATTTGACCAGAGGAGGGAGGCCTGGCTGGGAGTTTCGGTGAACTGGTTGGTCCCACCAGCTCAGGGGAAGAAGATTCTTGGTAGATCTTCTCTGTCTTTGGAGTCTGAAGGTTCGGACTTGCAGCAAGGCTTTACCGGGCGGTTCAGTTGTGGTAGGGGTCCTCTTCTGTCAGCTCCTCTTCGGTTCTTTCATTCCAGTGGCGACTTTGCCTTTCCAGCCCCAGAGACCTGCTTTTTATGCAGTTTTCCCCCCATTCACACAGCCTGTATGTCAATCACACAGCAGGGTGGCTGTCCCGCCGGGACAGTCACCACAACCAATCAGATCAGAGTGCGACATGGGTCTCCAAAGAGACCCTGTGCAGGGAGTCTTAAACCCCTCCCTCATATCCTGTCCCCCCCAGACATATAGGTGGCTAAGAGGGCTTCTGTGTAGAAGCCCGCAAAAGGACGGTGAACAAAGGAACCAAACCTGGTTTGGCGTGCGGAGTAAAACACGAGAAAGACATTTTCAAAATGAAATGGCGAATAAACCCAACCGGAACTGTATACAAAACATATATGGTCTAGCGGTTTTAAGTTCAAGGCTACCAAGATAGCATAAAACAATACCAAGGTTATTTAAGATAACTACGGTAGGAAAAATAGGGTAGTTACCACTGCCACCAGCCAAGTCTTAATGAAAAGGGAGTGAAACAATGCTCCAAAAGAAACAGACAAAAAGGGATAAGTATTAATCCTTTCCAGTACTCTATGTAATATAGTCTGTACTGGGTATGTGGATTTAAAGAGACTAATAAAGTCAATGGCAACTTTACATGTCCTGGGAGACAGTAGTCAGTCCCAGAAAATGGAGGCTGAGTTGGGAAGTCTAAAAGACAACCCTGTGTCACTGCACTGAAGGTGCTGTGTTACACATAGTAAAAAGAGGATGTCTGTGGAGTAGGTGAGGCTCCACAGTCTATGAACACAAGAAAAATTTTAAACACACACAGCAAAAACACATGTAAGAGTGGGGCAAAAGGCTCACACTCTTGTCAGGTGAGAAAAATAAATCCTACAAATCCAGCAAAGCTGCTGAGGTACTCAGTAGCTAAGGGAAATTAGCCATTCTGGAGAATTCTCCCTAACACATAACATACCATAACATAACAGGCCTTCCAACTCTATCCTGAAGTGTGTTGCTCTGGGCTTTCATTTCATCTCCCCTGTGCTAATCCTTAACTTTTCCGAACACCAGCCTCCTATTTCTCCTTTGGGAAATACAGTGTGACACTGCCTCATTTCACCCCAGCACTCTGTTTGCACCTTACCTCTGCTACAAAGTCATTTTCCCTTGAAACATGCTCAAACCTAGCATAATGGGGAATCTACTGTAACCACCCCTGCGCTGGGCCTCTTTCTTCCTTTCTTGTTGCCATGGGTTTCTCTTATCTCATTAGGGCAATTGACTCTTCCCCCTTCTTATTGCCCTGGGTTTCTCCCGACAAATTTGGTTGGCTTGGCCTTCCCGCTTCTTATTGCCCTGGGTGATGGGACTTATTTCTTTCTCCTTGGGGGGCAGTGGTTCCTCTCTTCTTCTGCTGCTCCCCACTCAGCAGTGTGCTTCTTCATCTTTTTTTAGCACACATGCTCTTAGTTTCAGATATCCTTGTCACCAATGTAGAAAGGTAGCTCGGCACTGTTTAGCTGGTTCAATACTAACATGACACCACTAGGCCCCATCACCCAGGCTAGCTTAGCTTCAACTGGCACATAGTAAAACCTTGACACACAATCCCAGGACAACATTCCTCATTTGCACTCCAACATTCTCTCAGCTCATGCATTCACAGACAAGCACTTTACAACATATACAAAGATGGAAGGTGGAATGTGGTTCCCTTAAAAACAGTTACAGCTCTTTGGCCTAAATAAAAAGACCTGGGAAGGTCAAGCAGCTGCAGGATAGTGAAGGGCAGTGTATTTGATATTGATAATGATATTTTATTTCTATCGTGCTGATACACAATTGTTTCAAAGCACAACAAGCCAAGGGAGGGGAACAGAGGAGAACAAAACAACAATCTTACTAGGACCAGTGACATTGAGAACGTGCAAGTGCATGGGAGAGGGTGAGTTGATAAGTGCATTGTAAGAGGATTCAATTCAGCACTACAACCAAGTCAACGCCTAGTCTAGAATACTGAATGAAAACCCTTATTGATATATCTTTATGTCCAGTTCATGCGTCCTGGATGACTACCCCTATATAACACCCCTCTCTCAGAATCCCCCTGACCCCACTGAGCCAAGAAGTAGTTCTGTTTTGCAAGTTAAAAGGTTTAATTGATAGTTTAACAATAGGGATATATATCACACTTTAGAATAAATTAATAATTGAATGGCACACTTAATCTGATATGATAAAGATTAACAACGGAGAATCTGGCACTAGCACACTTCTTGATAATCACTAAGGAGTTGACATGAAATGGATAAGATAGCAACAATACTTTTATGGTTTCAAATGGATGCAATGTGGAATGAAATGCAGTACAGAAAATAACTTGATAGGATTTCAGCAAAAGACAATGTAATCACTTTCTTGGACAATTCACCCCCCCCCCTTTTATGCTATGCAAGGAAATGGAAGAAAGGCACACAGTTCTCGGAAATGCAATTAAATGTGATTCAGTTAACCCCAGCAAGCTTAGACTACAGAAGTTGGAAACACAGGCCCAAATGCTTTTAAATGTGCTGGCAATGTAGAAAAAAATATGCTAAAATGCTTTTAATTCCCTCTAGGAGGTTCAGGGTGAGTGAAATCAAGTTATTATTAGTCCAGGATCACTTTAGCAAGGATCTAGGAGTAATTGGTAGGTTAAACGAATTTTTGGCAAATGGAAGGCAAGCAGCTTCTGTTTTCACACGTTGAGAAATTTGCAAATCGCGGCAAAATGTCAAATCGCGGCTAAATTTGCGAATGCGCCGAGCGCGATTACAGAGGAACTACAAGGACAATCACTATCGTTTTGGGGTCCTAGGAAAGCCTAGGATCTCAGCTTCCAGATGAAAGTTACTGCAAGTCTCTAGCACAAACGGTCACGGAGATATGAGCAATTAAAAAAAGGTCGTTTTTCAGATTTGAAATTTTAAAGTTCAAAAAGACAAGTGCAGCTTGCAACTAGAAAATGACAAGTGACAGCTTTGCAAATGACAGGTGACAGTTAGGAGACAGTTCTACTTAGATTAAAATAGGATTGAATTATATTATTTTAACTAAGAGATTGGTTCTGCACAGTTTTGCTAGGTACTCACACTATATTCTTGAATTAGAATGGACCTCGCCACGGATCTGGTCAGGTTTTAAACTGGACTCTGGTCTCTGCACTTCACAGTGATCTGGGTCTGCTCTCTCTCTGGATTCTGAAGATTGAGGGATTTAAAGTCTGGATCTTTCTGCACAGCTTTCTCTAGAGATTGATGGAGGTAAAGTATGGATTTTCCAGCAGAGCGTCCCGCAGCAAATGGATTTGAAGGGGCGTCTTGTGTGTGCACAATTTCAGCTATCATCCCTCACACACCGTGCGCCTCTCCAAAAGCGGGGGATGACACTGCCATGGTCAGATTTACAAATCGACTTTGTAGGCCCTGTGATTCGCTCTGCTAGGAGGAATAAGTACATGTTGACTGTGACATGCTTGTTTACCAAGTGGGTGGAATGTCTCCCAGCCCCAAATTGCAAGGCAGAAACTGCAGCTGCCCTGATGATTAACCACATCTTTTCCCGTTTTGGTCTACCTCAAAGGATTGAGTCAGACAGGGGTAGCCACTTCACCAGTGAAGTAATGACAAAGATGTGGGAGATACTGGGGGTCAAAAGGAAGTTGCATATTGCTTATAGACCAGCTTCTTCTGGGGCAGTAGAGAGATATAACCGAACCATTGTGAGCATATTAAAGAAGTTTGTGGCAGATTCTGGGCCAAGTTGGGACATCCGATTACCTCTGGTCCTAATGGCCATCAGATCTACCCCTTCATCTGCAACCAAAATGTCACCATTTGAGTTGATGACTGGGCGCAAGATGGTGCTTCCTCAGCATTTGCTCTATAGGACCCAAGAGCAGACACTGATAAATGCCTCCACTACTCATGAGTATGTGGAGAATTTAAGGAAACACCTTCAACATGCTTTTGCTTATGCTCAGCGGAATCTAGAAAGATCGTCTGATAGCATGAAGACCCATTATGACCTGAAAACTTCCAGGAAGGAATATCAGGTGGGAGACCGGGTCTATCTATACAACTTCCAAAGAAACCAGGCAAAGCAGCGCAAATTTTTGCCTACATGGAAGGGACCCTTTGAGATCATCGACAAGATCTCCCCTGTGGCCTACAAAATCCACATCCCCAAAGGTCCTTTGGCAGCGGGGGAAGACAAGTGGGTGCACATAAACCAGTTGAAATGGTGCCATCCCAGGCACACTCTGCAACAACTGGAGGAATCCTCTGGAATCCTAGCGGGTACTGTCTCAGACTAATTTAGTTCCAACCATAAAACATACCACATCTAGTCTCTAAAATATTGTGATTTGCATGAAACTGTCTCTTAGTTATACTGTTTTTTTTTTTCAAAATAAGAATGTAATGTTTCGTTATGATGAAATGCATATGCTGCCCCACTATCTCAACAGTGGTGGAAGAAATGTCCATGAATAGATATTGCCGCTCTTCCTTTGTCGTCCTAGGAGAAAGAAAACCTGGAGACGGGCCAAGGAGGTCGATCCGGAGACCGGGAGCAGAGACGCAACGGGCCCGGGGTACCGCCCAATCTTCCCATCAGGACCGGCGAGGAGAACCGATCGATCAGTACCGGATGGAGGAAAAGATGCTGAACTTTGCCATCTATTGGAAGAAGATGAGGAAACATCCCAGGTCTTGCGAGTCCCATTCGTGAAATAGAATGGCCATCGCAAGAGGGGGGCTTGTGGGATGTATTTACCCATGCATCCGAGCCCTACCTCAAAACTGTGCAGTATTGACATGGAAAACATCATGATGGCCAGAGCTTCCCAGAAAATGCAGAGGGAAATGCATGAAGAATAGGCTGCCACTCATTTTTGCCGATGTTATGGGCACAGAAGGACACTGCCTAAAACCACCATTGGACTACCCACACAGTAGTCTGAAACCATTGGGAATGGCAATGCTGACTGCCAAAAGCAAACCCATAACTGTTGGGAATTCATTTTCTTAAATCCCAAAAAGGGGTGCAGTACCAGTACTCACCACTATCCAAAAGCCGGCGTTTTAAAACCACCAGATTTTGTAGAAAACTGAATAAATGAACCCAAAACATGCCAAAGAAAGACATTTTAAGAGGTGGATCCAATGTAAAGTTATATTCTGAAGTGATTTGAAAGTTTATAACAAGACTGGCTGAGCTGTGGATTTCAGCAGTTTAAGTAAATTTGGACTGAAAGACACTACAAATCTAAATGTTTAAAAGAAATGAGTGACCTACTTTTGTGTGTCACATAGGTTTCAATTGTTTAATGTCATAGTTTTAAACTTAGAATCAGCATTCTAGCTGCATATGTAAAAATGTTTAGTTTTATTTGAATGCAGAAAACTGGGGAACAGAAATGACATGTAGCTAAAAACTGGCTTAAAGAGATTCCAATTTGCCTGGCAACTACCCCCATCAGGAGTGAAACTTGAGTCACAGCTGTGTTCCCAGGCCTAGCTGCCCTTTTGCTGCTCACACCAAAAGGGATATGACACTTCCCTGATTGAATTACCTGGGCTCTGCAGGAAATTGAACAAAGCCCTGTCTTCACCCAGGCAGATGGTTTATTACAGAGGTCGTAAAACAGCTTCCTCTTGGCAGAAGCTGGGAGGGGCAGGGTCTCTGAGCTTGGCAGAAACTGGAAAGACTGGTTTCTGTACCATGTGACATGAAAAGACACACCTCTATAGCCAGAATATGGTTTTAGAAAAAGATGAATAACTCATAGTACGGACTTGTGAAAATTTTATAAATGATACCATAATTCTTGTGATTTTTCTGCCCACATTTTAAGACGTGCTAGGACCCGGTGGTATGTTCAGGGGGGTTTTAGCGGAAAAGAGGATATTACTCAAAATGTGTGCATGTGAAAAATCTGACACTTCATCAACTAATGTCCATACTCCTTGCGCACATGTGTGTAAATTTGGGTTAATGTCAGAAATTGCAAAATCAGTTAAAAAGTACAAAATATTGCCATTTCTGAATGCAAGCTCCCAGGAAGAGCAGAGTTTGAACAGGAGATACCTCCTGTGATATGTGAGGGGTGCGTGTAATTTTAAAACAATATGTACCTCTGCAAATATGTATTTGGTTCAAATCTAGATTTGTGTGCAAGTTGACAGGAGGAGTGGACTCTCTGCAGGCTGTAAATTGACATCACTCTGACACAACTTAGCTCCCCCAATCAGGGAAGAAATGAAAGCTTGGCCAATGATAAGTGGAGAGGGGCTGGCTAGTGATGCTGCTCACACACACCCATTTTAAAAACACATAAAAGCAGAGAGACAGGACAGATAGGGACCTTCAAATCCATTTGCCGCTGGAAGCTCTGCCGGGAAAATCCATACTTTACCTCCATCAACCTTCAGAGAGCCAACATAGAGACTTCAAATCCATCAGAGACCCAGACCAGACTAGCAGAGTAGAGCTGACCTGTTAGCAGAACCAGAGAGAGAGCAGACCCAGATCACTGTGAAGTGCAGAGACCAGAGTCCCGTCTAAAACCTGACCAGATCCGTGGCGTGGCCCATTTAACTCAAGAATATAGTGTGAGTACCTAAAAAACTGTGCAGAACCAATCTCTTAGTTAAAATAATATAATTCAATCCTATTTTAATCTAAGTAGAACTGTCTCCTAACTGTCACCTGTCATTTGTAAAGCTGTCACCTGTCATTTTCTAGTTGCAAGCTGCACTTGTCTTTTAAGAACTTTAAAATTTCAAATCTGAAAAACGACCTTTATTCAATCGCTCATATCTCCGCGACCGTTTGTGCTAGAGACTTGCAGTAACTTTCATCTGGAAGCTGAGACCCTAGGCTTTCATAGGACCCCGAAACGATATTGATAACCCTTGTAGTTCTTCTGTAATAGCGCCCGGCGCATTCGCAAATTTTGCCGCGATTTGCAATTTCTTCACGTGTAAAAAGCTGCTGCTGCTTGCCTTCCATTTGCCAAAAATTCGTTTAACCTACCAATTACTCCTAGATCCTTGCTAAAGTGATCCTGGACTAATAATAACTTGATTTCACTCACCCTGAACCTCCTAGAGGGAATTAAAAGCATTTTAGCATATTTTTTTTCTACATTGCCAGCACATTTAAAAGCATTTGGGCCTGTGTTTTCAACGTCTGTAGTCTAAGTTGCTGGGTGAACTGAATCACATTTAATTGCATATCTGAGAACTGTGTGCTTCCTTCCATTTCCTTGCATTGCATAAAGGGGGGGAGTGGATTGCCAGAGAAAAGTGATTACATTGTTTTGTTGAAATCCTATCAAGTTATTTTCTGTACTGCATTTCATTCCACATTGCATCCATTTGAAACCATAAAAGTATTGTTGCTATCTTATCCATTTCATGTCAACTCCTTAGTGATTATAAAGAAGTGTGCTAGTGCCAGATTCTCCGTTGTTAATCTTTATCATCTCAGATTAAGTGTGATATTCAATTATTAATTTATTATAAAGCGTGATATATATATATAGATATATTGTTTAAATTATCAAATAAACCTTTTAAACTTGCAAAACAGAACTACTTCTTGGCTCAGTGGGGCCAGGGGGATTCTGAGAGAGGGGTGTTATATAGGGGTAGTCATCCAGAACGCATGAACTGGACATAAAGATATATCAATAAGGGTTTTCATTCAGTATTCTAGACTAGGCGTTGACTTGGCTGTAGTGCTGAATTGAATCCTCTTACAAATTGGGGGCTCGTGCCGGACGTTTGGGTTAGATCTACCATTTGTGCAGATTAATACAGCGTGCCAGCTGACCAGATACACATATCCGGTCGGATCACCACGCTGTGTTACGCTGTAAAGCACTCCTCATAGGAACGCTCTAAGAAAAAGGTCTGTTTTGCAAAAATAAAATACTAACTTCTGTAAGTCAGGACAGAGACCAATCTCTAGAATGACGACCTTAGTAGACATGAAAATAGCCAGAGAGCACCTGTTACATAAACTATTTGTGAGAGGTGAATGGACTGAACAGGGCCATGATGCCTGGTTGCAGGCCATCACGCGACAGGTCACTGAAACAGGGTCAGACCTATGGAGAGATCAGGGTCCATTACATGTGGCCCTGAGTGAACTATATATGGCTCCTAAAGCCAAAGATGAACACAATAAGATTGCCAGGATAGCAGCATACCTGTACCTATATATGGGAGACATGCAGGATAAATGCACTGAAAGCCAAGATCTGGCAAATAGGCAACAGATGGCATTAGAGAAGGCCCGATCTGATCTGGCCTCTTCTGAGCACAGGCTGCAGAGGAGCCAGGAGTCAGAAAATGATAGTAGGCAATATATCATTAAAATAAAAGAGGATATGGGCATCCTACAACAGGAAAAGACAGACCAGGATACCAGATTTCTGGCCCTGCAGAAGGAGCACCAAGACAGTTTGGACTCCTTACTGCAGAACCAGAAAAAGTTGGAGCAACAGATCAATTTCAACAGGGCATGCGCGGAGCAGGTAGTCACCCTGCAAAGCCAGCTAGATAGAGAGAAAGAGGAGAGCAATAAACTGATTCTGAAAGACCTGGATACCCAGGCAGAGTTTGATGAGGAGCGCCGAAAAGCTGGTGCCTTTCAACGACAGAGGGACGACCTGGCAGCACAGATGCAGGCTCTCAGTCAGGAAAGAGACACTTTAGGCCAGGAAGTCTGCCACTTAAAAAAGGAAATTGAAGAAAATCACCTGGCCCTCCAGGGGCTGGGTGACCTCCAAAAAGAAAACCAGAACTTGGTAGAGCACACCAGAAGGGTGGAAGATGCTCTGGCAAGAAAGGAGCAGGCCAGTAGGGATGGGACTCAGGAGGGAAACCTCCTGCAGCAAAGACTGGCCCAGTTCTCCAGGACCAACCAGAAAGCACAGAGGGAAAATGAGGCCCTCTGTCAACACAATGATAGGCTCCAACAACAGGTAGCGATGCAGGAGAGACTGATAGAGTCTAGTAAGGCCTTAACTGAGGAACTGAAGGCACAAATGCAGGCTCTTGCATTGCAACAGGGAGCAGGGGCGGATAGAGATGAGGTTCGCTGGGAAAGGGAAACTCCGGAGCATAACCTCAGGAGCCCTAGTACCAGAGGCCCTCATACCTCTCAGTCCCTGGACTCTGCCACCCCCATGTCCCCTGGCGCACATGAGCACAGGGCCACAGGGATGGCAGATTACTATCCAGCTAAAAGTATGGGGCTCATAGGCCAGTACCACTCAGGAATGGAGGGGTGGGCATCCGGGTATGGGCACCCAAGTACAGTACAGTTCAGTGGGGAACCCCAGGAGAGTAGGCCCCTTAAGGGCATCCTGAAAACCTCTGCCCAGTTAGGTCAGTGGGAGGGGTACCCAGCAAATCCTGGCAGCAAGGAGGGATCTGAGGACTCCTCTGAGCACCACAGGAAACAGGAGACCAGGTCCCCACATTCTGCCAGCCATTCCCAGGCTCGCAGAATCCGGAAAACCTGGAAGAGCAGACAGGAACCTCTGGGAGCAGTGCCTCTGAGTCAGAGGATGAATGGACAAGGGTTACCCGAACCAAAAAGGCCAATAAGGCAAAAAGGGCCTTGCGTAAGGACCCCTTAAAGCAGATTAAGGCGATCAGGAGCGTCATCACGCCTTACCATAAGAACGCTAAGTATTCTGTTTGGGAGCAATTAGAGTTGTTTGAGCAAATGATGGAGACTTTCCATTTGAAGGACAGCCAAAGCTGTATCCAATATGTAAAGTGGACATTCTCCCCAGAGTACTCCAGTTTCTTTGCGGGGCTGGAGGACCAAAATCATTTAAGATGGTCCACCTATAAGGCGGCCATCTTGAAACATTTTTCCATTCATAGAAATCCTCAAGAGGCTCGCAAGGCAGCCTACAATTTGCAATGTGGGGAGGATCAGGCCCCACAAGAATTTGTGCAAGAACTGAAACGTGCTTTTGCGCAGACCACCAGAAGGGTGCGCACAGACAGTAGAGAATTCATCAATACATTTTTTCATGCCTTGCCCAAATACATAATGACCCAGCTCGTGAGGGATTTTCACGAGAAAAGATCTTTAGACTGGGTCCTTGAACAGGCTACCCGGATCTATGAGGTGCAGAAACCGGTAGATAGCAAAAGTAATGCCCAGAAAAACCCCAAAGCCAACAGCACCCCTGCTGCTGCCAAGGTGGCAGAGGTAAAGGTCACCCCCGTTTTAGAGTTGGAGATGGGGGGGCCTAAAAACCTACCTGCACCTAATAATGCTAGGCCCAGAAGGTCCTCGGGCCAGTCACAGACAGGGAGTCAGGGAGGCAGCCCCACAAATGGGGTCCCTCGCTCTCCTGATTATGTAAGCCCCGTTACAAGGGAAACAGACCCATCCTGGGTTATGTGTGGACTCCTCCAGCCCAAGGGGGGAGATCCAGCCAAGAACCTAACCCAGGGAACTTTCCTCCTAACTTCCCACCGGAGGGCAGAAATTCTCCAAATCCTGGGCAGAACTTTTTCCCCAGGTATCCATCCAATTTCCAGCCCCAAAATCCTCCACCCTTCTTTCCCCAATTCCCTGAGCCCAGACAACCTAATCCGGGAGAGGGGAGGCCAAGGGTGGAGGGGTACCCAAATCTTCCCAACCAACCTTTATTACCAGAGGAGGGACAGCTACCCTTCCCGGGATCAGCCCAGGGGAGAAAACAGGGCCCCGTATCAGCCTGAGCGGGTTTCCCAGTTAGAGCGCCAGGTTCAAAACATGGCGCGGGATCTGGGTCACATACTGAGGGCTCAGCAGAACCCTCAGATGGGCGTGCCGGCGCAAAACGCACCCAACTCTGGACCTGGTGCTCCAGAAAAATGACGGGGGCAGCACCCCGATAACTCACCGGTTCCCAGGGAGGAGGCACAAGGGGAAGGGGGGTGTAAAGCCTTGGAGGAAGCTTCCTTCCTCACTTGTAAACAGCCCCTGGAAACCCAGGAACCGGAAACAAAATCTCTTGCCCCTGAAAGTCTGCCTCCTAAGGAGCAGAGGGGGGGTAGGAGAAACAAAAGACCCAAACAGACACAGTTTGAGGAGGAGGTACAGATCTTCCAATTTGAGGGAGAGGGATCCTCAGAGGATCCTGGGAAAAGGATCTTCTCCTTCAGAGAGGGGGGAACTCCTCCCAAAGAAAAATGGGTCCCTAGGGATGCAAATCCAGACTGGGGAGATGTGGAGACTGAGCTACCGCCGCCCACCATCTCATCCCAGAACCAACAGCAAGAAAATCCCCTGGTTCAAACCCATCCTGGTGACTGCCTCCAAAAGGGGGGGGGGGCGGCCCGGAACCGGGTCCAGGGGAACCCACAATGGCTCTGATCTCCAGTTGCCAATTTTTTCTTTCAGATTCCCAAGGCTCTCCACAGAATTCCGCCCAAATCTCTTCGCTAGCGATGTCCAAAACCAGAAAGTTAGCCCACCAGTTGTCCAAAAATGTGCATTATCTGTGCCCCCTTGAGGAGAAGGAGGGAAGATACTATGCCCCGGTACAAGTACAGGGGCAGGGTACAATTTCAGCGCTGGTGGACACGGGATCTCAAGCTACCCTTCTGTCCAGAAGGGCCTTTGATGAACTGAATGCAGGAAGGGGAGAGAATTACCAAATTCCTCTCACCTCACTTCCTGGACAACTCCAGAACTTTGACGGGAAGGAAATTCCCGTCGAGGGGACGGTAGACTTGGACATTAAGATCGGGCGACACAAGTTGAAACACCCGGTCATAGTAGTGACTCCAGAGGGCACCCCTTGTTTACTAGGGAATGACCTCCTGAGAAGGTTGTCACCCCTAATAGATTGTGTCAACAAGGTCCTCTGGACCCAGACTAGCCGACCAATAAAATTAAAACAGAGTGTCAATCATGTTAGTTTAAACGGCACCTGCCACATGGTTGAACAAAAACCTGACCAAGTAGAATTTCACTTCCAGAATAGCCAAATTCCAGACGTGACAGTAATAGCAGTAGGACAACAGACTGGTGATGGAGGGTCCTCTCTATTTCTGAAAATCAACCTTCCTTCCAATCTAAAGTGGTATTCCACGCTGGAAGGAAACACTCTGAAATTCTATACCAATCCACAATCAGAAACTCCCACTCCTATAGTCCAGAAAGATGTGAAATCAGCTCAGAGCCTGGCTGATATTCAGCAAATTGGAGAGCAGTTGTTCATCCCTGTCCAATTAAATGATGGGAAGGACTCTGTTCTCGCTCGAGTGTGTGTGAACAACGGTAAGAGCTTCATCAGCGAAGCCATGTTCCGCCAACTCCCAAAAGATCCAGCCATTCCCACCTTCAAACTGATAGACAAATGGGAAATGGACCTGGAAACACCTAATTCCAAATATCTCCTGCCAAGCAGGTGTATGCTCAAAATCTCCATTGGCAACAAGAGCATAGTCCACAATTGTTGGGTCGTGCGAGACGTCCCTGCCGCCTTTTACTTAGGCAGTGACATTCTCAATCGCTTTGCCATTAGTTTGGACCTAATAAACTTCAAAGCTTGGTCCCGATTAGCGGATAATCCCATGGGCTTTGATGATGCAGAAAAAGCATTTAGGTCAGCTCAATTGCTACCTTATGCAGTTGAAATTCAGATTAAAGAGGAAGTCACCATCCCAGAAAGGACCCGACAATTCTCCCTGGAAGTGAAAGTTAAAAGAGGACAACATTTGAAAAACCCTGATGCTTACATACATCTAAACGCTTCTCTCCAACAGCAAGGGTTAGGGGTAAACCCAACTCCATTAGTCAACATAGAACATGACACCATTCCAATAGAGGTGGATAACAGTGACTTAAAGAGTATTACTCTAGCCGCAGGCACCATTATTGGAATGGCGGTTGATGACCGACATTTCTCCATTGATCTTGGAAATGAACTGTTAGGGCCAATCCCCAAGGACTGTTTTGACAGTGACAGTGAGGACAATACAACACCAGACAGGATTTTTACCCGGCATGGGGGGAACTTCCTGGTGTACACTTCCTGCTCCTATGGTAAGGAAGATGTGACTTGTGACTTCAGGAGGGATGAGGTGATTTTCCAGATCCATGAGGGCTGCCTTTCCCACCTGAAGCCTCCAGTCCAAATCAGCACTCTGACCAGGGACTTCTCCACCCAGCTGGAGGAGGCCGCTGAAATAGCCAAACCAGAAGTCTTTCCAGGCTTCAGGCAGATGGTGGAAGAGAGAGTCAACCTAGCTGATGCCTGTGTGACTCTGGAACAAAAGCAAAAGTTGAAACAAGTTTTCTTGGATTTCCAAGATCTCTTTGCGGTAGACTCATATGACTGTGGTCGCACCGACATCCACACAACCACAATCCCCACGGACCCTGGCATGACTCCTGTGTTTGTGAAGCAATATCGCTTGCCTCTCGCATCAATGGAGTCCCTTACTGAAATAATTAAGAACCTTGAGTCCAGGGGAATAATCCGTCCAGTCCACAGCACCTTCAATAATCCAGTGCTGGGAATATTGAAGCCAAACGGCCAGTGGAGACTCTGTGCTGACCTCAGGGAGCTCAACAAACGGGTCCATACTTCCCGATGGCCTCTGCCCTACATTGACCAAGGGCTGGCCCAGATCCAGGGGTCACAGGTATTCACTGCAATAGTCCTGACCAATGGATACTGGATTGTGCCTGTCAGTAGGGAGGACCAATACAAGCTGGCTTTTACCTTTGGGGGCCAGCAGTACACATGGACCCGGACTCCCTTCGGATACCTTAACTCCGGCAATGAATTCAACATTTTCCTACATAAGGCCATGCCCGACCTGGGTGCGAGGGGTAACCTGGCTTATGTAGATGATGTCCTCATCAAAAGTTCATCTGTGGAGGAACACATAGCGGAGATCCGTTATGTTCTGACACAGTTGAGGGCCGCCGGAGCAAAACTTTCCTTTCAGAAAGCACAGTGGTGTAGAACCCTTGTTAATTTCTTGGGGCATGAGATTACTCCTCAGGGTCTCTGTCCCCAGGAAAAGAAAGTGGAAGCACTTCAGAAACTGAAAGACCCCACAACTCTGCGAGAACTAAGGAGCCTCCTTGGACTGACCAATTACAGCAGAAAGTTCATTGAGGGCTACGCAGAGATCACCAGACCCCTGATTCATCTCCTGAAGGGGGGGTCAAGTGGGAATGGGTCCAGAACAAGCCGAGGCAGTAAGACAACTCAAGAGAAGCCTCTCACAAGCGCCTTGCCTAGCTTACCCTGTCAGAAACAAGGAGTTCTTCCTGGAGACAGGGTTCTCTAATACGTGCTTGACGGCAGTATTATACCAAAAGCATGACAAGGTCAATAAAGTAATCTCCTATGCGAGCAAAACTTTATCCTCTGTGGAGGAAAAATTCAACGATTGTGAGAAGGCACTCCTGGCAACGGTGTGGGCATTGAAGAATTACCGCCCGTTTATCCAGGGGGAACACATCATAGTGGAGACTCCACACCAGCCTCTGCAATATCTCCAAAGTGACAGAATCCGGGCCGGAAATGTGAGTAATTCCAGAATTACTTCCTGGATTCTGTCAATGCAAGGCTTTCCTGTGGAGGTCAGATATGGCCAAAACAAGAAGAGTCCCCTCGCGCAAGGTCTGGCTGACTTGCATGATTGTGCCAGAGAAAACTGTCTCGAGGACGAAAGTCTAAAAATAAAGGACAACATGGAGGCATACCTTAATTCCCCACACAAAGTCTTTGAAGAGGACAAGTGTGAGGGAATGCCCACTGTCTATGTGGATGGATGCTCTTACCATGTTGACAACGACGGGGAGAAAGAACTGGTGGCCGGCGTAGGGAATGCATGGGTGAATGAGTCCCCAGAACCCTCTGCTGGATACAAAATTGGTCCCCGAAGTAGTCAGGTGGCAGAATTGATGGCTGTGCATCAGGCCATCCTCACTGCTGTCCAGCATCAACTCCACGAACTGGTCATAATCACAGATTCGGATTATGTACGGAACGGGTTCGTGGAGCACCTGGTTAATTGGAAAACCAGAGGCATGTTATGTGCTAACAACAAACCCTTGAAACATGGGAAGTTGATCCAAAACATTGATGATCTGGTCACCTCGAATGAGATGACCATCTATTGGAAAAAGATCAAGGGTCATTCCAAAGTAGAGGGACCAGACAAAACTGGAAATGACTTAGCTGATCAGCTGGCCAAAACCGGGGCCATCCAAGGGGATCTAATTGAGATTGAGTCCCTGTTGGGGGAAATCCAGGTCACTGCTATCACTAGGTCCCAGACAAATGCTCACAACGACCTTTCAATTGCACAATGGAGTAAGGAGACCCCTGATGCTGATTTGATTACAGCTCAGAAGGGGGATCCAGTTATTGGTAAGTTTTACCAACACCTTGAGGACCCTGAGAACTTTCCCCTGACGGATACCGATTACATTGGGAAAGAGGACCTGAGAGTGTTGATGAAATGTCCAAAAATGTTCCGGATCCAAGACGGTTTGTTGGTAAGGAAATCCAAAGCTGGCCACGATCAGTGGGTGGTTCCTACCTCATTCCAAAGCCTGATGTTAAGTCACGCCCATGATGCGGCCACCGCCGGTCATAGGGGGTTTCACACAACATTGGAAATCTTAAGAGAGGTTGCATACTGGCCACACATGGGGCAGGACCTCGACCAATATTTGAAGGGGTGTCTTGTGTGTGCACAATTTCAGCCATCATCCCTCACACACCGTGCGCCTCTCCAAAAGCGGGGGATGACACTGCCATGGTCAGATTTACAAATCGACTTTGTAGGCCCTGTGATTCGCTCTGCTAGGGGGAATAAGTACATGTTGACTGTGACATGCTTGTTTACCAAGTGGGTGGAATGTCTCCCAGCCCCAAATTGCAAGGCAGAAACTGCAGCTGCCCTGATGATTAACCACATCTTTTCCCGTTTTGGTCTACCTCAAAGGATTGAGTCAGACAGGGGTAGCCACTTCACCAGTGAAGTAATGACAAAGATGTGGGAGATACTGGGGGTCAAAAGGAAGTTGCATATTGCTTATAGACCAGCTTCTTCTGGGGCAGTAGAGAGATATAACCGAACCATTGTGAGCATATTAAAGAAGTTTGTGGCAGATTCTGGGCCAAGTTGGGACATCCGATTACCTCTGGTCCTAATGGCCATCAGATCTACCCCTTCATCTGCAACCAAAATGTCACCATTTGAGTTGATGACTGGGCGCAAGATGGTGCTTCCTCAGCATTTGCTCTATAGGACCCAAGAGCAGACACTGATAAATGCCTCCACTACTCATGAGTATGTGGAGAATTTAAGGAAACACCTTCAACATGCTTTTGCTTATGCTCAGCGGAATCTAGAAAGATCGGCTGATAGCATGAAGACCCATTATGACCTGAAAACTTCCAGGAAGGAATATCAGGTGGGAGACCGGGTCTATCTATACAACTTCCAAAGAAACCAGGCAAAGCAGCGCACATTTTTGCCTACATGGAAGGGACCCTTTGAGATCATCGACAAGATCTCCCCTGTGGCCTACAAAATCCACATCCCCAAAGGTCCTTTGGCAGCGGGGGAAGACAAGTGGGTGCACATAAACCAGTTGAAATGTTGCCATCCCAGGCACACTCTGCAACAACTGGAGGAATCCTCTGGAATCCTAGCGGGTACTGTCTCAGACTAATTTAGTTCCAACCATAAAACATACCACATCTAGTCTCTAAAATATTGTGATTTGCATGAAACTGTCTCTTAGTTATACTGTTTTTTTTTTCAAAATAAGAATGTAATGTTTCGTTATGATGAAATGCATATGCTGCCCCACTATCTCAACAGTGGTGGAAGAAATGTCCATGAATAGGTATTGCCTCTCTTCCTTTGTCGTCCTAGGAGAAAGAAAACCTGGAGACGGGCCAAGGAGGTCGATCCGGAGACCGGGAGCAGAGACGCAACGGGCCCGGGGTACCGCCCAATCTTCCCATCAGGACCGGCGAGGAGAACCGATCGATCAGTACCGGATGAAGGAAAAGATGCTGAACTGTGCCATCTATTGGAATAAGATGAGGAAACATCCCAGGTCTTGCGAGTCCCATTCGTGAAATAGAATGGCCATCGCAAGAGGGGGGCTTGTGGGATGTATTTACCCATGCATCCGAGCCCTACCTCAAAACTGTGCAGTATTGACATGGAAACATCATGATGGCCAGAGCTTCCCAGAAAATGCAGAGGGAAATGCATGAAGAATAGGCTGCCACTCATTTTTGCCGATGTTATGGGCACAGAAGGACACTGCCTAAAACCACCATTGGACTACCCACACAGTAGTCTGAAACCATTGGGAATGGCAATGCTGACTGCCAAAAGCAAACCCATAACTGTTGGGAATTCATTTTCTTAAATCCCAAAAAGGGGTGCAGTACCAGTACTCACCACTATCCAAAAGCCGGCGTTTTAAAACCACCAGATTTTGTAGAAAACTGAATAAATGAACCCAAAACATGCCAAAGAAAGACATTTTAAGAGGTGGATCCAATGTAAAGTTATATTCTGAAGTGATTTGAAAGTTTATAACAAGACTGGCTGAGCTGTGGATTTCAGGAGTTTAAGTACATTTGGACTGAAAGACACTACAAATCTAAATGTTTAAAAGAAATGAGTGACCTACTTTTGTGTGTCACATAGGTTTCAATTGTTTAATGTCATAGTTTTAAACTTAGAATCAGCATTCTAGCTGCATATGTAAAAATGTTTAGTTTTATTTGAATGCAGAAAACTGGGGAACAGAAATGACATGTAGCTAAAAACTGGCTTAAAGAGATTCCAATTTGCCTGGCAACTACCCCCATCAGGAGTGAAACTTGAGTCACAGCTGTGTTCCCAGGCCTAGCTGCCCTTTTGCTGCTCACACCAAAAGGGATATGACACTTCCCTGATTGAATTACCTGGGCTCTGCAGGAAATTGAACAAAGCCCTGTCTTCACCCAGGCAGATGGTTTATTACAGAGGTCGTAAAACAGCTTCCTCTTGGCAGAAGCTGGGAGGGGCAGGGTCTCTGAGCTTGGCAGAAACTGGAAAGACTGGTTTCTGTACCATGTGACATGAAAAGACACACCTCTATAGCCAGAATATGGTTTTAGAAAAAGATGAATAACTCATAGTACGGACTTGTGAAAATTTTATAAATGATACCATAATTCTTGTGATTTTTTTGCCCACATTTTAAGACGTGCTAGGACCCGGTGGTATGTTCAGGGGGGTTTTAGCGGAAAAGAGGATATTACTCAAAATGTGTGCATGTGAAAAATCTGACACTTCATCAACTAATGTCCATACTCCTTGCGCACATGTGTGTAAATTTGGGTTAATGTCAGAAATTGCAAAATCAGTTAAAAAGTGCAAAATATTGCCATTTCTGAATGCAAGCTCCCAGGAAGAGCAGAGTTTGAACAGGAGATACCTCCTGTGATATGTGAGGGGTGCGTGTAATTTTAAAACAATATGTACCTCTGCAAATATGTATTTGGTTCAAATCTAGATTTGTGTGCAAGTTGACAGGAGGAGTGGACTCTCTGCAGGCTGTAAATTGACATCACTCTGACACAACTTAGCTCCCCCAATCAGGGGAGAAATGAAAGCTTGGCCAATGATAAGTGGAGAGGGGCTGGCTAGTGATGCTGCTCACACACACCCATTTTAAAAACACATAAAAGCAGAGAGACAGGACAGATAGGGACCTTCAAATCCATTTGCAGCTGGAAGCTCTGCCGGGAAAATCCATACTTTACCTCCATCAACCTTCAGAGAGCCAACATAGAGACTTCAAATCCATCAGAGACCCAGACCAGACTAGCAGAGTAGAGCTGACCTGTTAGCAGAACCAGAGAGAGAGCAGACCCAGATCAATGTGAAGTGCAGAGACCAGAGTCCCGTCTAAAACCTGACCAGATCCGTGGCGTGGCCCATTTAACTCAAGAATATAGTGTGAGTACCTAAAAAACTGTGCAGAACCAATCTCTTAGTTAAAATAATATAATTCAATCCTATTTTAATCTAAGTAGAACTGTCTCCTAACTGTCACCTGTCATTTGTAAAGCTGTCACCTGTCATTTTCTAGTTGCAAGCTGCACTTGTCTTTTGAACTTTAAAATTTCAAATCTGAAAAACGACCTTTATTCAATCGCTCATATCTCCGCGACCGTTTGTGCTAGAGACTTGCAGTAACTTTCATCTGGAAGCTGAGATCCTAGGCTTTCACAGGACCCCAAAACGATATTGATAGCCCTTGTAGTTCCTCTGTAATAGCGCCCGGTGCATTCGCAAATTTTGCCGCGATTTGCAATTTCTTCACGTGTAAAAAGCTGCTGCTGCTTGCCTTCCATTTGCCAAAAATTCGTTTAACCTACCAATTACTCCTAGATCCTTGCTAAAGTGATCCTGGACTAATAATAACTTGATTTCACTCACCCTGAACCTCCTAGAGGGAATTAAAAGCATTTTAGCATATTTTTTTTCTACATTGCCAGCACATTTAAAAGCATTTGGGCCTGTGTTTTCAACGTCTGTAGTCTAAGTTGCTGGGTGAACTGAATCACATTTAATTGCATATCTGAGAACTGTGTGCTTCCTTCCATTTCCTTGCATTGCATAAAGGGGGGGAGTGGATTGCCAGAGAAAAGTGATTACATTGTTTTGTTGAAATCCTATCAAGTTATTTTCTGTACTGCATTTCATTCCACATTGCATCCATTTGAAACCATAAAAGTATTGTTGCTATCTTATCCATTTCATGTCAACTCCTTAGTGATTATAAAGAAGTGTGCTAGTGCCAGATTCTCCGTTGTTAATCTTTATCATCTCAGATTAAGTGTGATATTCAATTATTAATTTATTATAAAGCGTGATATATATATATATATATATATATATATATATATATATATATATATCGTTTAAATTATCAAATAAACCTTTTAAACTTGCAAAACAGAACTACTTCTTGGCTCAGTGGGGTCAGGGGGATTCTGAGAGAGGGGTGTTATATAGGGGTAATCATCCAGAACGCATGAACTGGACATAAAGATATATCAATAAGGGTTTTCATTCAGTATTCTAGACTAGGCGTTGACTTGGCTGTAGTGCTGAATTGAATCCTCTTACAGCATGGAAGGGGGGAGAAGTGGAAAGTGCATAGCAAAGGAGAAACAGATAAATAATAATAAAGTAATAAATAATAAAGGCAACCAACAGTGTTAGTGCAGCCAACAATTGGCAAGTGCTGGGTTGAAGGCGGCAGACAGGGTAGGTCTGATAAGTGCAGGAAGAATACATGGGGGGACTGTATGGGTCCAGATACAGACCCCAGTGTAAGGAGTGGCCTGGAGACAGTGCAGGAGGGTGGCAGGGTGAGCAGGTACCTGGGCCCGGAGGACAGAGGGTGGCCAGGTGCACAGTGCCAAGAGAGAACAGATCAGCAGGGGAGAGAAGGAGCAATGGCAGAAGCAAAGAGGAAGGTCTTGAGATGCTTCCGGAACCAGAGATGGTTCTCCTCAAGTATTAGAGTGGCAGGGAGGCTGTTCCAGAGGGAGGCCCCACTGAAAAACAAGGTTTGTAGTGACAAACAAGGTTTTGGGGTTAGGGGATATGATGGGTGTTCCAATAAAGCAGCAAGTGTAAGTTTACTTGTGCCACTGCTACATTAATGGAACTAGGGCAATAACAGCAATGCTTTATGAATCCAGGACTGTCCTTCCAAGGGTAGGGAGGGGTTGTTGTTCAAATGCAAATGCTAAGTCCTAAACATAAAGGGAAATACAGACTGCAACAATACACAAAACGTGAAGGTAGCATGTTATTTTATTATTTTGCTATTTTTTTATTCGACCTAGTTTCTGCTGCATGCAAGACAAATTGCAAAGTAGCCAAGTATGTGGCTGGATAACTGACAGTGCAAATATTAATCATATTAGTTATCGTTTTAACAGAGGTAGATCCTGTTATCCTCTTCCATCAAGATTTTTGCCAGGGAAGTCGAACACACAGAATAATAACAACTTATGTTATTAGCATTACCAAACAGAAATACAATACTTGTAAAAGATGTGTCCTGGTGTGAATTAGGCCTAAAGATGTGGCACTGCCAACATACTGCATCACACTTGGGATCTACTGTCCTTTAGTGAAGTCTTAGTACTATCAAGTACATGACGGAGTGGTCTGGTAGCACAAATAATACAAGGAATTACTTCTCAAATGTCACGTTTCCGTTAAATGGATTTTCTATGAGCTCTCTCTCTCTCTTTTTCACAGCAAGATGAACATTCTACAATCTAACAGTTTCTGTCCCTGGTCTAGCTAAGCAATGGGGACTGCAACATGTATCAGGATGGAGCTCCAAAGATGGTGTTCACTGTGAGGAAGTTGCAATGCCTGGGAACAGGCTAGAGTGACAAGCCGTCTGGTGTCATGGGAAAGGATGCTAGTGTATCTAATATTGTTGCCACAAGGGGCTGATTTCACTTTTGCTAATTGTCCTATTAGATAATCTGGAGCAGGATGTATTTGAATATGTCATGTGTAATGTACTAACCAATAGAGTATGGTAATGCAGCTGATCTTAAGGTTTGTAAATGGCGAGACCAGTAGGAGATTAGGGATTTGCATTTACTTAATGCCTGGAAAATTATTGTAATGTTGGGGTTTCTGTCTATAAAAACTGTAACTCAAACTGTAACCCGATGTGGGTTGGTCAAGATTTCTCAGCCTTTTGTTCCTTTCAGACTGGCTGGCCTCCTGCCCGTTAATTGCATGCATTAAAGTGATGTCTTTCTGCAATGTGTGCACCTTGTTATTATTTCCTGGATGTATTTGGAGTGAAACACTGTCATGGATCAGCATATGCACAAGGTGTGAGCTAGTCCCAACATGTGGTCTCCTGGATCCAGGGAAGGCACAGCCTCACCAATTAATAGCTATTAACACTACAGAGAAGGCAGAAGAATGTACACCACACTCACTAAAGGAGTGATAGGAACTGTGCAGGTTTGTCCAACAGCTTTTTTTCATTCACATGGTTGACAGCTTGAAATTCATATTATTGTGCATTGAAGCAAAATGCAGCCAGTATATGTTGTGCAGCTTCTAATGCATGTTTGTCACATTTTCAAAAATATTAAATAAGGTTGCCTTAACAAATGTATGTTGCAAATTAGCATGTCTGGAAGCTAACTACGCCACAACTCTTAAATCGTTTGATGATATACCCACCATGTCAGACAATCCCAATCCTTAGGGCAATACGACAAAGAAGGAATTGTTTAATGAAAACTGTGGAACAGCAAAGACCAACCTTTGGATAGCATACAAGGAAGTCCCCTTACACAGTAGCATCATCATCTTTAAATTTAGGGAATACATGAAAGATTCAGAGAAAAAGAAGGATACTAAAATAAACAGCACAAGGATTTGTTTACCAGTAGCCACAAGTATTTCAAATTCTGCCACATTTTGGAATATGATAGCTTTGGGATCAGAGTGGAAACTTGGGAATCAGCCATCATAATGCAATATAAATGTTTATGCTTGGTTAAATATTATTTTCCCGAAGTCCTGTGCCGTCTAATTATTTGTATATATTCTAACACTACCATCTGTTTTCGATTAAATCAAGTAGGTCACCTTTCACGCAGCATTATTATCAATTAAGGCCTCAGACAAGGATGTGTGCTTGCCGCCTACCTTTTCAATTCATACGTCTCTGAAATTGGCAAGTTTCTTAATCCGCTGCACTAATTTGCACTAATTTCGGTACACTCAAAACTTCTTGGATGGCTTACGTGGACGATTTCTTACTGTTTGATCAAGCAAATTGAGAAAAAGAAGGTTTACTACTTCTTCTGGCCTTAACCTCAAATGATTTAAATAAGCCCAGGTAGTTTATTGTCTCAAGGGCTCCATCTGATAGAATTTGTTTGACAATAGATCTTAGTCGATCGGTCAGAGCATTCAATTTCTGCGAGGGAATTTTTATTCTGTTCCTCCCAATGATTACGTAAAAATTCATAGGGTAGGGAAGATCATTGTTTTGCACGACCAACATCAACGTGGCAGATAATAAATTGTGGGCATTAGCTTCTATATGTTCCACTGCCAACCTGTTTGTTGGAACCACCATGGCTCCAGAGATACAAATGTAGTCCAACACATGGCCTCCCGTCTTTCCTTTCTTTGTTATCTTTGCAGGAATATCACCAACGGTATTTCCATTTAGAATAATCAGATCATTTATGTTGATGGTTTGCTTCCACTTAAAGCCTCTTTTTTCAGCGACCATAGCTGTAATGGAGTCATAATTGATCAATTCTCCATGTTTATCTATACAAATGGAATTTAGATCGCCACATAACACAACCCAAGGGTCAATCCATTTCAATCTACATCTATCAATCCAGTTTGCTAGCTGAGTTGGAAAACTGAGACTAGCCAATGCAAGGAAAGAAGGGGCGAATTAACCCCCCCCATACATTCTACGTGAAATGAACCACTTGCTCTTGCACTAGTGAGGGACGCCTCCATCACCCTTCTGCTGCCATGAGGAATAAGGAAGGAGCAGGAGCATAGGTGGGGCTATTGCAAGACACACTTGGACTCCATTTTGTGCACCCTCGACTCCAACTTTGGACTAGGCCGTGATTCGACACTACGAAGTCTCCTCTCCCCTCAGCAGCGCAGCGCACAACGAACACCAACCGCCCTCACCTTTTCTGTGCTTCCCAAGTCTCTTTCTCACAGATGCGCTGAAGCTAACAGTTACAATTAAAACTATGTATCTTATTATTCATCCTCTGAGATCACTGCCAGGTGTGTGAACCGGTCTGAACCATGACTTGTAGCTCATCCATCTCCACAAACCTACTCCTGCACCCCTCACCCGTGCTGTTGGAATATTACTGCTTGTATAACCCTGTGCCCTTCCAAGGTATTCTCTTGATGTAACAGAAGTGTGACCCCACTGTGCTAACCACCCCTGAGTGTTGCCAATAAACCCAGACCCCTGTCACAGTATATCCTGTCCTAAACTAACATGTGCCACTCCATGCCCCTCCTTGCCCTGATGTGCTAGACTAGCCCAGTCCCCAGGTTATCACAGAAATCAAGACCCCCACGCCCCTCACATTATGAATGACCCAATGCACGACCATACAATCATGTGTATGTAATTTACAGGTCTCTAAGATTTATTCAAAGGTATATTGATGCTCATTGTTTATTGCATGTCTCGAATAAGTGTATAGATTAGCTAGTGAGGTCCAATTGCCTCTCCGACCTGGCCTAACCTTCAACTTGCACGGACCGGCCCAGCTAAATCATGTGATGTCCAACCTCCCACCAAGTCATCAGCCAATCCTGTGGAGCCGGCCCATAAAGAACTATATGTGCACCTCCTTTCTAACCAATGAAACTGTAATATTTAGACTGTATAGAACTCATCACTGATGATGCTGAACCCTTTAAAACTTCTTGAATTTGTACTGTTTGTCAGAGCACTCTCAAGGCAGCAGAGTTCTCTGGATGCTGAATTTTATATAAATCTTTGACAACCTCACAATCAGCTCTTGTGGTCTCATTCCCTACTGGGATGTGTCCTTTATTCTGAGTTTTATTGGTATTGTGGGGAGTGAGTACTTTCACCATGCTTGCCGGATTCCAATAGAGATTGAAAATGATCAGAGTTTTTGTTTTATTTGTGTTTTCCATTTCCATTTTACCTATTAATATTTGGATTAACGGTGTCAGGGATATTTCTTCCATTATAGCCAATTGTAGTTGGTTTTCAACTAGTATTAAAAGGCCCGACATATGCCGGCCCTTAGTCCCTTTGACAGCCGTATTTAGATGACATAAATAACCACCTATTAGTGGTAAGGTTCGCAACCAGGTCTCTTGTAGGCAAAATATGTTATGTTCTTTGATCGTGTCGCCTCCACTGGTAAACAGATGGGAGAATACCCATGTGTTCCAACTTACTAGTGTAAGGGTTTTAAAGTTGGTTGGTCGCGAAGTCTATGGCATTTTGATTTTATCTGCAATCAGGCCCATCAGCCATTTCCAATTTTCTTCCATTCCATTTGATTTCAACCTTTGATCTTTCTTTCTCGAGCTTGTTATTTTTCGGTCAATCCTCCTGGAGTAGGGGCTTCGTCTGGAATGTCTGTGATGTAGCCCTTCCTTATCTTCTCTCCAGCTACTCCTCCTTTTTTGATCTTTCCTTCGGTTTTCCGATTTTACTCCACTCTCTCTTTCTCTCCACACATTATGGACCCTGCCTAGAAGTCCAATTTACAGTTGCATCTCCTAAAGGGCATTCTAACTTTCCTTACCTTCCCCCAGAAGCTCAATTTCTCTAGAGCCCTGGTTCTCTCTAGGCTAGTCTATTCCAAAGCCTCTTCCTCAACCTGTGTCTTGCCTCCTTTCAACTAATCTAGAATAGGACTGCAAGACTTATCCTTGGCCTCAAGTCCAAGGGCTGCATCTCTCCACTGGCTCCCAGTGACTTTAAGGATCAAATTCAAGACCCTTTGCATCATCTACAAGGCTGTCTGGGGCCTCTGACCTCTTTTCGTCCAGCTTATCCTCCCTAAATACCTCCCTGCCAGAGTCCTTTGATCTTCAGGCTCCAACTCAGTGCAGGTCAAGCGTTTCTTGAAGCAGAGTGTAGGAGGTAGATCCTTTTCCTTGGCTGGCTTCTCCCTCTGGAACGGCCTCCATCCAGCCCTCAGACTTGAGCCGGATCTTCTTAACCTCCAGAAACTTCTCAAGAATGTCCTTTCCTCCTCTTCCTACCGTCTCCGCCTCTCTTGCTAACTCTCCATCTACCACTGCAACTGGGGTCTGGTCCCTTCAGAGTTATGCAGGGGCCAAACCAATCCCTACCAGTCCACCCAGCATCCTTACCAGCACTTGCCCTCGGGTTCCCTTCCACTGTCTAGCCCAACTCGGTTCCTCTCTGTCCACCTCACTCATCCTCCTGCCCCCCTCGTCTCCTTGCCGCCTTGGCCCATCCAGCACTTGACTGACCGTATCCTCCTGCACCACACTCCAGAACTTCTCCATCTACCCCTTCTCCATTGCACTTACCACCCTGTCATGCATTTGCACGGTAGGATTGCTTGTGGAGAAAGAGGCGTTCATGAATGAAGAGATGAGTGGGGCTATAGATTCTGCGCAGTCTTTGATTAAAGAGTCAGGGCATACATCTCCTTTGCATCTGGATGTTTTTATGCTTTTATGGTTTTACGCTTTTGATGATGGCTAGGATTTCCAGTATTGTGGTCTCTTTGAAGTGAAATTGGGGGTGTGAGGGCTGAGGTGAGGGGCTGTGTGTTGGGGTTGGCTTGATTGTTCAGGATTTAAGAGTTACGCAGGTTTGATTTTGCTGAGCATTGCTGATTAGATGCTGATGCACCAAGCTTCATCTCTGGTGAAGGTGGTGGGTGGGCAGCAGGTGTCTCAAGTTCTTTGAATATGGTGAAGATCTCTCTGATGTTGGAACCGTCATTGGAAATTCTAGTGTTGTAAGATTTAGAATTGGCTGACATAACAGCTAGCTTATAGAGCCTGGCGATTTTGGTGAAAGCATCTTTTAATGTATCAGAAGTATTCTTTTGCCACAGTATTTAAGCCTGGCATTTCTTGTTTCGTAGTTCTAGTAACTCTGGTGTAAACCAGGAGTTAGATTGCCTTATTGGTTTGGCTTTGCAAGGGAGTAGTGGGGTGTTTGTGTTCATTGCTGTGGATTGGGTGGATATGTGAAGGTCTGATAGAGTGTTAGGGACAATGGAGAAGGGAGGTTTAAGGCTGGGTGAGTCCAGCCATAGCAAGAGGTTGACTTTGGTGAGTTTCACTTTACTGCGAATGAGTGCTGCTGCTAGAGGTGCAACAGTGAGCTTAGGTCTCTTTGGGTGTGGGATGGGATGGGAAGTGGATAATGTGGTGGTTGGTCCAGGGCCAGGTGGTGTTGTCATTGATGGCAATGTTGCAATTAAGGTCTCCAATACAATCCAAAGTACAGCCTTTCGTTTGGGTAGGGATGTTGATGCAATGTTTGAAGCCTAGGTAATCTAGGTACTTAGCTAGTGAGAAAGCGTGGGTGTCTTCTTGGTCCTTGATGCCCAGGTTGACGTCTTTTAAGAGGATGATTTTGGAGGAGGCTTGATGTTATCTTCCAGGTTGCGGAGGAGATCCGTTTCAAAGGAGTTTGTATTGCCAGGTGGGCAGAAGATGAGGTGAATAAATATGGTGCTGGGGTGTGTAGGGGATTGCTTGATAGAAAGGATGTCAGTATTTCCTTCCATGGTGGTCTTGATATTTCTGAAGGGGAGGTAGTCTTCAGTGACAAGGGCAAAGCCACCCCCACTAGAAGCACGTCTGTCGGTGGGGTAGACAGTGTAGCCGGTGGGAATCGCCATAGCAAGGGCTGGACCTGAGATGTCATGGAGCCATGTTTCTGAGATGGCCAGAGCGTCATGGTTGTGGGCAGTGATGAGGTTATCGTTCTCAAGGGCATGAGCGGATAAGCAGAGGGCATTAAGAAGGGCGCAAGTCAGATAAGCTTCCTTAAGTAGGGAGTAGGGCTTTGAAGAATGAATGTGACTGTTTAATGCAGGGGATTCCCTTGTGAAGTGGGTGAGTGTGTGACTATGGGGTTGGATGATAACTAATAGTATTTTTAGCATTTGGAGTGGGTGTTTCATATGGTTTTTCAACAGAGCTTGGGGTATCAGTGTTACGGCTGCATGTAGAGATGAGATGGCATTCCAGGGTAGGATTGTTGGAAGGGTTAGCTACTTTCAGGGGGGTTGGGGAGCAATACAGGGAATGGCTTTGATAGGGATGTTGTGGTCTGCAGAGCAAGCTTGGGTTGTTGTCTGCATGTTAGCTGAAGGCTCAGGGAGGTTCATTGGCTTATGGGCAGAATTGGGGTATTTGCTGGGGGCAGTTCCGTTATTTTGTTAGAAGTAGACACATGTAATGTAGTAGTTTCATTTACACTGTTCTTTAAGTTGACAGTTATCACATCATCACATCAGTAGAGTAGTCGAACAAAGGTAGAACCGGCATACCTGTTCTGCCATTATTGATACGCCATTGGGTTAACGGCGGAGACTGGCAGAGATATATGGCAGAGGCCTTAAACACAGGCCTTGATAACAGATGCAAATCTTGAGGTGTTGATGGGTGCAGATTGGAAGTACCCGGTGCCTGACTGCTAGTCTACTTTCTATGGGTTTGGCGGAAGAAACTTGGGAGTATGATATCCATAGGGAAGAGCCCAAGATATGATAGACTACAGCCCTTTGGATCTACTTAGACGCTTTTGTGGGAAAGTGTGACAGAGCTGAATGAGAGAGCTTAGTCGTGGCTCGGTTAATGTGGATTTGCTATTGGCTGGACCTGTGGTTGTCTTCCGTGTGGGTTTTTGTCTGTAGTGTGAGGTGGTATGATATCTTAGAGGGGAGACAGTTTTTCAGGTGAAGGCTTTACAAGGCAAAACAAACTGCTACCTTTCACTTCTAAACCTGGCCATTGCCAGACAGATCTTATTTCTCTTGCTCCCAATGCCCCTCTCTCTGTCTATCTCTCGATCTGTCTCAAAAAGATGCATTGTACCCCATGAGAAACAAAACACACATCTGAGAGTTGGCAGATTAGGGACAGGGCTGGTGTGGAAACCAAGGCATTATTTTATGCTGGCAAGGCTTACTGAAGGCAAGACCTAAGCTTCAGTGGAAGGGCAGCTAAATGTTTGAGGACCACAGTCACCCATTTTACCTTCCTTAGTATGTTTGTCAGCAGGTTGAGAGATACCTCAAACCGGACTCTAACATGCTTAGGTGCTCTGCTCAGGGGCCTGCTGGGACTTTTTCCAATCAAGGGTGGAGGAAGTTGATGCAGGGAAAGTCATTTGTCAGGGGATTAGTCATGCAGATGTCTGCTCTGATGTCTCCCACAAGCCCCAAACTCTTCTCAAAGAGTGCAAATTGGCCCTCCACCTCCAACAGCCACAAATCACACGTTTTGATGCAATCGAGGTGGGGAACGTTGATGCAGGGCAAGTCATTTGTCAGGGGATTGGTCATGCAGATGTCTACTCTGATGTCTCCCACAAGCCCCAGACTCTTCTCAAAGAATGCAAATTGGCCCTCCCCACAAATCCACAGGTTTGGATGCATCAGCAGGATTTTGCATTTTAGAGGGTGCTATAAACCTGCAGGGGATTCTTCATGATGAAATAGGAGTAGAGAAGATGGAATGTGGAATGTGGATTCATCAAAAACAATTGCAACTCTTCGGCCAAAATAGAAAATACCTGTGGGATCAGAGTGGAAACTTGGGAATCAGTCATCAGATTGCAATATAAATGCTTATGCTTGCTTAAATATTCTTTTCCACAAAGTCCCTGACCATCTGATAACATTAACCAAGATACATAGTGTTGAAAGGTAGCTGTGTACTCTTCAGCTGGTTCAATATGTAAGCTTTATTCTCAGTTACATAGGTTGTTACAGTAAAAACATTAATAGGACACCATAAAGACAACAACTGTATTATTAACATCAACAAGAGTCCATTGGTACATGCAAATCCTAAAAAAAATATTTATACTTCATTGCAGCATACCATAACCATCAGAACTACACTTCCATTGCATTCATACTCTTCAAAAATGCCATGCACTCAAACTTCTGAATTTTCCTCATCTTACTTTAACTAAGTCTCCTTACAAGTAACAGTGCCACAATGCCTCTGGGCTGCCTGTGCGCTATATAAATGTAATAAATAAATAAATTAAATAAATTACTTTGTTGCAACAAATGATTTGTTCCACACGCTACAACAAACACATAGTTACTCAATATTATACATAGTTTAACAGTGAAAGGATATATATGAGCTTTACAGGCCTCTCCTTCATGCCCACTTCATTCTTCATCCTGACGTGACGGATGATTCTTCTACACCAATCACCTTCGCACAGAATAAAATTACCTTTACTTCCCAAAGTACGCTCTCGTTCAACATTGCCAAGAATCGCAGTGTTCACATTATCCAATCTCTCTATGAAGCAAATCCTCGTATTGGCAACTCTTCGTTCAGAACTCAGACGAACGCACTACGTCAAATGCACCTCTTCCTATTTAATCTTCTACATCAGCTCTCGATTTTCATAAGTCGCTGAATCACTTTTTATCCGCTGCGTGCTTGTCCTGCCAGGCACCCACCAATGTCACTTATTGCCATTCCGTCGACAACATCAAATTAGGGCTTGTTTCACTGTATGCATAATTTCTCATAAGATTAGAGCTCCTTTAACTTTTGCATCATTTCCTTTCTGGGTTGATGTCATCACGTTATATGTTCACAAACAGGTCCTTTCCTCAAATGCTGTGACGCTTACTATCTTACAGGAAGTTGCTGTGTAACATCGATTACTGAATTTTCAGGGGCTTATAGAACTGCCAGCAAGCTGCAACACGTTTCATTTCATACATCCCCGTAACCATCTTGTACTCTTTAGAAGGAGATCACTGCGCAGTAACTCATACGCTGTCCCTACTCAATACCTTGATGCCAAATTGCTTTCGTTTTAGGGATGTTGCATCACAGGGAGAGGTGAGGCTGTCCTTCACTGGGCTGCCAGTTTAAAACCGCTCAGGGCAGTGTTTTAACTTGTAACTAAATTTCTTGTTTTTAGAATGCCCTAACAAGTGTTGCTGTGTATTCTGTTACTTACACGGCTGATTTATCACCACCTCACTTCCTCGAGGCAAGGCAGAAGCTAGTCCTCTTTCTTGCTCCAGTGTTAGAGTGTTGGAGGCCGGCTCAGCCTCGACTTCTTCCCGATCGTGGCATTTATGTGCCAGATCGACCGACGCGCAGCAGACGGGCACAACGGGCACTCTGCCAGCGCGCCAAAGGTGCGCTTAGGCCAAGCCCATCTGTGGCCGTCCGTGCATGGACTGTGCACAATGCTATGCTCACCAGGAAAGGCCCTAATCCTAATGGCGGCGTGAAACGTGCAGAAATAATATCCCTTGCCCCCAGCGCCACCATATGGCCAGCTGGCTTCGAAGTAGGTATACCAGCAGGCCCACCAGCGCAGGAACACAAGGGCACAGGTACGCTACAATGCGCATTACTGAATATGCGGTCCCCCGTGGCAAACGCAATAGACTGTAACGACCTTCTTGCTCAGGTGGAGCTGGATCTCCTTTACATCACTGAGACTTGGCTCAGGGAGACATCGGGTCCAGCCATAGTTCAGGCTCTCCCTGACAAGTATGCCATAGCACACGCCGACCATGCATCCCCCATTCCTGGGGGGAGGGGGTTGCCCTGATTTATATAAGCAAATATAGAACCATTAGCTCAGTCCCTAAAAACTCTTTGAAAATGTAATGTAACCTGGCTCGTAGCTGTATCTCCCCTACTTATACCCTCACAGTGTTACTGGCATATCACCCTCCTGGAATTGACACTGCATTTTATACTGATTTTCCTGCATTTGTGCTGCAACAGCTTGTGAAATATCCTGGCCTAGTTACTCTGGGTGATTTCAGTCTTCCCAAAAATCAGGCATCTAGAAAATCTGTCACAAAGTTCCTTGCGCTTATGGCTGATATATGTCTCTCCCATGGGGTTACGACCTCCACTCATAACGGCGGCAATATATTGGATTTTATTTTCTCCCCTGCTATGCTCACCAACATAGCTGCCTCAGTCCCTTTACTATGGACAGACCACCTCATGGTTCCGTTCTCTATTGCTGCAAAAAGCCCCCCACCCCACTGCGCCTAGAAAACCTGATAATCTAAAATGCAGCTGGACCAGGGTTGAAAAGCCTGAGCTAATTCGCTCATTGCAAAATCAGTGTAGCAGTAACGTAATCACATTGGAAGCAGCCTTCCTAACTACTGCCAACTCCCTGGCCCCGATCAAACTGCACAAACATCATGACCATCCACCAGAGCCATGGTTTTCCCAAAGCCTAAGAGAAAGTAAGCTTCGCTGCAGGCAAGCGGAAAGGAAATGGCACCAAAGCTACCGGCCTGAATGCAAGTTACTCTATCCTAATATGCGTGCTGCATATCACTGCGATTTAGTAAATGCCAAACAAATCTACTTTGGTCAGTCAGTAGAGAAGGCCATAAACAAACCTAAAGCCCTGTTCGACCTTGTTCAATCACTGTCCACCCTAAAACTGGACACAATGCAGCTCCCCCTTGCCTGGAGGTATGCAACACTATCTCCACTTTCTTTGTGGAAAAAATTACTATAATCCACAACACTATAAAAGCCGACTCCCAGCTAATCACGAAGATCTCTGCGGCGACCATAATTTCCCCCACAACTGGATCCTGGTCCACTTTTCCCCACTTCTCCAATGCGAATGTGCTATCCGCTATTTTAAAACTTAAATCGGCTTCCCCGGATGATGCCAAACCTCTGGCTCTTTTGCAGGAATCATCGCCTGATATAATCAATTCTATTACCTCTGCCGTCAACATTTCCTTTACAACAGGGGTGATACCAGGCCCTCTTAAACACGCTTTAGTTATCCCCCTGCTAACAAAGCCCTCATTCGACCCTAAGGTGCTGGCCAACTACCACCCATTCTCCCTCCCCCCATTCTTGATGAAGGTTTTGGAGGCGCTGGTGTCTCCCCTTCTCTTTGGCTTTCCTAGAATCCTCCCATTTTCTTGACCCCTTCCAGTCTTGTTTTCTGCCTGATAGAGGCACTGAGTCAGTACTCAACTCAGTCATGGACGACCTGCTGGGCTTGGCTGACCAGGGCGGTGTCGGGCAGTCCTGTTATTAGATCTCTCGGCTGCCTTCGACACCGTCGACCATGCCCTTCTTATCTCCCGGCTCTCTGAGGCTGGGACTGATGGCCAAGTGCTAAAATGATTTACTGCGTTCCTGGCAGATCGTTCACAGTCTGTGTCTCTCCCTCCTTTCCACTCTGTCCCAGTCACCTATCATTTGGTGTCTGTCAGGGATCACTTTATCCCGTTTCCTATTTCATATCTATATACGATATCTCCTGTTCCTCATCGCCTCACATGGGTTCCGCTTTTATTCCTACGCGGGTGAACCCAGATTTTGTTCCGCCTTGACCTAACTAAAACCGAAACGGCATCTCCCCTTAAGACTTGCCTTGAAGAATGAGGCACATGGATGTCACAAAACTGGTTTAAACTTAACTGTAGCAAAACCGAGGTTCTTGTTGTAGGCACTTCCAATTCACAATCATTCTGGACTACTGAGTTTTGGCCTCCCTCCCACAGTCCCCTTCCTTTACCGGTATCATCAGTACGCAATCTTGGCATGCGGATCGCAGTCACACTGACTATGGACGAACAGGTCAGTGCAGTATGTAAATCTGGCCATTTTAAGCTTAGGATCCTATGTAAGGTGCTTCCATAGTCGCGGCCATGGTACTGAGTGTGCTGGATTATTGCAATTTGCTCTATTTGGCGCAACCCCCCCACCTGACAGTACGGCTTCAGCTTCTGCAGAACACTGTGGTCAGATCCATTCTCCAGACCCATTCTGGTGCCCACATGACCACCCCGTTGTGCCAGCTGAACTGGCTGCCAGTCGCTCAGCGAATTGTGTTTAAGTCAATGTGCATGGTGCACAGGGCCTTCTAAGGTGTTGGAGCCGAATATCTGCAGGCCAAATGTACTCACTATCAACCCACTTGTGTCCTCCGCTCTCAAGGGACTTGTCGACTGTTGATACCCCGCTTTAGATTTGCTCGCAAAGGTGGCTGTCTGTTCTCGGTAGCGGCGGCTAAGGAATGGCATAATCTGCCTCTATCCTTGCGTGAGACTATCGACCATCTTACTTTCCGGCGCAACCTGAAAACGTTACAGTTTTAATTAAGCTCCTGGCACTTCTTGGCTCTTTTCTTTCTTCACCTCTCTCCTAGCACCATTATAGCTACGCGTGAGCGGGCGCTCTATAAATCTCAATAACATAATGTTAGGCAGAATAATATGCAGTACCCTTTGGGAACACCACACACAATTAAGAATAGAAGTGACAGTACAAATTCACCTTTGATACAAGCCTGTACTACACGGTAAAGTGGTAGCGATGGCTGAGCAGCCAGACTTATCTCAAGAGCAAGTGAGCAATACCAATAGTTACGCAGAGGACAGCAATTACTATGATTCAAACAAACACTGACTAAAGGTTTCTGAGTAAAAGAATATATATTTATTTACACAACAGCTGTAAAACATTGCACTAAAGTAAAGCAGTTGAAAAATCACACTCTTAATACACCACACCCAAAAGATTCTGGACAAGTTAGGCTCAAAATGAAGTGTGAGCAAAATGGCACTCCAGCAATTTAAAAGGGAGGGAAAGACAAAGTTAGACAAAAATTGAACAGCACAAACAGGTAAGTAAGCAGGGCAATCTAGAAAGAGGAACTACAGTGATGGAATCAAATCAAAAAGGTTTAGGGCCAAAGTCAATAGGACAAAAGTCTTTTGCTCAAGATCACACAGTTCAGGGTAGTTTGCGGTTAAGTCTTTGCCAAGAGTTCCGAACAGGGTTGGTCTGCAAAAAAATTAGTTTAAAGAGTAGAGAAGGACAAACCCTCAAATTGGCAAATGGTTTCACACACCCACACCGCAGCTGGATGAAACGAATAACCAGATTCAAACAGTACCGTAAAATGGAGAAGCAGCTGTAGGTGAGGCAGACGTTCCTGGCAGGTCCTGCAGGCTCACAGTTCCTGAAGCGACTGTCGGACTGACACAAAGTAGGAAGACTAGAGGGTCCTGCACTGCCCAGCGAAGAAACCAGCAGCAGAGCAAAGCAACAAAGAAAAAGGTGCGCTCCTTAAAACCCAAGCAGGGTCCGACCTTCCTGGCTATCCGGTTCACTATAGCTCTGTACAGCAAATTTGACCAGAGGAGGGAGGCCTGGCTGGAAGTTTCGGTGAACTGGTTGGTCCCACCAGCTCTGGGGAAGAAGATACCTGGTAGATCTTCTCTGTCATTGGAGTCTGAAGATTCGGACCTGCAGCAAGGCTTTACCGGGCGGTTCAGTTGTGGTAGGGGTTCTCTCAGGGTCGGACTGGGACAAGAAACAGGCCCGGACACCCCAAAAAAAGTGGCCCATCCCTCGCCTCAAAAAAGTGGCCCGCCCCTCGCCTCAAAAAAGTGGCCCACCCCTCGCATCAAAAATAGTGGCCCTCAAACCATCACCTGTGAATCGCGTCAATTCACGACTCTACAGAAAATGCTACTTATGGAGGGTTCATGTGTCTGTTACATTACAACACAACTCATAAAATAACATAACTTTGCATGCAAGAATGGATCACCATATGTATCATTAATATCTGTGTGTATATATCCATTTTGTCAAAATACTGTGAATGCAAGCAGACATCCAAGGCCAAATGATAATATGTTATTGTATAGCACTTACACTTAAGATCTTTTTTATAGAACAAATATGCATACAATATCACCCAACCTGTGTTGGTACTCATTTATCGACCTCAGAAGGATGAAAGGCTGAGATGGCCTTGCTGGGGATTTGAAGCTGCAACCTGCAGATCACGCACACACATCACAGCAGCGAGCACTCAACCCACTGAGCTATCCTATCAGCTATAGTAAAATGAGCAATTATTACGTAGTGGATACCATTAAACTGGTAACTGAGATTAAACAGCAGACCAGTTAAGTTCTGTTTGGCACGCCCTCTGCCAAACCTTTGTCAAATACCAACGTGTCCCAGCTCCTCCACTCCATCCCAGCTGGAAGGGTCAGCATTTCATCAGTTCTGCGTTTACCTTCTGCTTGCACTGCGCATGACGCACGCTTATCTGCTTCCGCTTGGAGGCACAGCATTATTTGCACCAAGAGTACACATGCACTAAGGATCTGGGTAGGGATTTGAATTAATTGCCAGTTGTGAGCGCTTTAAAAATGCAAAATAAATACAAAAAATAATAAATAATAAATATAACAAAAAATAATAAATAAAGCATGTGGTACTACACCCGTTCTCTATTATTGACATTCTGCTGCTCTGGAAACAAATCATCCGGACCAGGCAGGCGGCAGGCCAGTTTCACACGCAGGCTTTCAACAAAGAAGGATTCGGATGGCTGTCTAACAACACCCGCTCCAGATTTTGCATTTAGTAACGGAGGCGCTGTATGTCTGGAATTTGAGTTTGTTCGCAGAGAAAAGCCAGCCGACAACACAGACACTGGCTCTGCACATGCAGCCTGCACTTGCACAGCAGTGACAGCACCCAGCGTCTGAGTGTCGTCATAACAAGCGAGCAAAGCATTCATACAATGAACCCCAAAATACATCTGCTATAATAACAACAACAAGCATAAGCCATTTGTCATAAATGTAGTGTAGCTGGCGCTGGCCGAGAACCCCACCCATCTTTTTCAGATAGATAAACGTTGTCCTCTTGTACATGATGCCATGATGCATAAATGCGGGGCTGTACAGACTGCTGGGTCACAGTTCCTTCCACAATCACGCCGCATAACAGAAACAAGGGTGGACATAATAAAAACACACATTGTGGCCATAATTTAATATTTTAGCGATATTAATTCCAGGCACAAAGAGCAGACACGTGTATGTCTTGTTTCACCAACTTGCACCAAGTTAATAGCTGTAACCAAACCAGTCCAGTCCAGTCCAGGAAAAGCAAAATAAATAAACACGGTCAGCATTCTACACCCGTTCTCTATTATTGACATTCTGCTGCTCTGGAAACAAATCATCCGGACCAGGCAGGCCAGTTTCACACGCAGGCTTTCAACAAAGAAGGATTCGGATGGCTGTCTAACAACATCCACTCCAGATTTTGTATTTAGTAACGGAGGCGCTATATGTCTGGAATTTGAATTTGTTCGCAGAGAAAAGCCAGCCGAGTCAGCCGACAACACAGACACTGGCTCTGCACATGCAGCCTTCACTTGCACAGCAGTGACAGCACCCGGCGTCTGAGTGTCATCATAACAAGCGAGCAAAGCTTTCATACAATGAATGAACCCCAAAATACATCTGCTATAACAACAACAAGCATGAGCCATATGACATAAATGTAGTGTAGAATGCTGGCGCTGGCCGAGAACCCCCCCCGCCCATCTTTTTCAGATAGATAAATGTCCTCTTGTACATGCCATGGTGCAAAAATGCGGGGCTAAATAGACTCACAGTTCCTACAATCACACCGCATAACAGAAACAAGGGTGGACATAATAAAAACACACATTGTACAGTGGCCATAATTAAATAATTTAGCGATATTGATTCCAGGCACAAAGAGCATACAGACACGTGTATGTCTTGTTTCACCAACTTAGTTGCACCAAGTTAATAGCTGTAACCAAACCAGTCCAGTCCAGGAAAAGCAAAATAAATAAACACGGTCAGCATTCTCCCATTCTCTATTATTGACATTCTGCTCTGGAGTGGGACTGGAAACAAATCATCCGGACCAGGCAGGCAGGCCAGGTTCACACACACTGACCACCCACCACTCCCAAATTCGTACCTGTCCTCAGCCCAGGAGTCTCCACAGACACAGTCTACGATGATTCTCTTCTTCGGTCCTCTTTTGGACTTCTTCGGGCCGGGTCCGCCACCCGCTGGTGCCTGGGGTTGGTGGGGCTGGCAGACGGCAGTGGCACTGTCTGCCATTGCTAGTGCTAGCACAGCACTGCAGTGTGACTGTGCGGCAAGTTGGCAGTGCACTAGTGACAACGTCGTCACGCGGCAGACTGGTCTGCTGCTGACTGCTGGTCTGCTGCTGCTGAGCTGTGCTGCTGCACGCCGGTGACAGTCGTGGGCCGGGCTGGCAGTAGCCAAAATCCTCATGCCCAGGTCAGGAGAGGAGGCTAACTTATATCCTCAAAGTCAGAGGCTATCCGAGCAGTCACGTCACATCCATGGAGGCACAGAGTCTGTCAGCGGCCCAGGCCCAGCCCCAGGCACAACTAAGTTGCTTTGTTTCAACTTTGCAAAGTAACACATTCCTGCAAAGTTGAAAGCAACTTGATGTGCCGGCGGCCGCACACTCGCACATGGGGGCCCGGGCCAGGCCAGCCCGGCTGAGCCCGCCCCCAGCAGCCTCCCTGCAGGAGTCCAGCCAGGCCAGCCTGCAGCAGGTGCTATAATATTAGCACTTCAGAGAGTGACTTTACTTAATCACAGAGCAAGCCGGGGCCAGGGGGCAGACCCCGGCGAGCACAGAGCTGGAGGCGAGCTGCGAATCACCAAGTGGCTGCACGGCTGCCGCCACTGCGGCGCCCAAGGCTGAGGAGGAGATGCATGCATGATGCAAAATGCACATAGTTATGCATGAATCCATGCTGCATGCAAATCAAATCATCACATCAAAGCAAGGTAATACAACATGTATGTGTTACCTTGCTTTGATGAATATGCTCCAAGCCCCGGCCCGCCCTACTAATGAGTGCGTGCAAGTTTCCTTCCGCGACGACCGGCGCCAATCCATTAGCGAGGCAGCCAGCTCAGCCGCTCAGCCTCAGGGAGCTCCCTGCTGCTTCTGCTTGGGCCGGCCCGCTAGCGACCACAGCGCCGCCAGCGGCTCGGCACGGCAGCAGGCAGACAACCTCAGATTCATCACAAAAACAAAAAAATAAACCTGCCCGCGGCCAGCCTACTGACATAACAACACTGTCACTGTGACTGGACTGCTGCTGCTCAGTCAGGCCGCTCGCAGCGCGGCTCGGCATCAGCATGCCGCCCGCACACGAGTGAGACTCAGACTGACAGACTCTAATAAAAAAACCATTAAAAAACAATATAATTATTTTAAAAACCGGCCCACCCATGGCTTCAGAAAAACCGGCCCCCACAGACCTCAAGGTCCATCGGCCAGCGGCCGATCGGCCGATAGGGCCAGTCCAACCCTGGGTTCTCTTCTGTCAGCTCCTCTTCGGCTCTTTCATTCCAGTGGCGACTCTGCCTTTCCAGCCCCAGAGACCTGCTTTTTATGCAGTTTTCCCCACATTCACACAGCCTGGCTGTCAATCACACAGCAGGGTGGCTGTCCCGCCGGGACAGTCACCACAACCAATCAGAACAGAATGCAACATGGGTCTCCAAGGAGACCCTGTGCAGGGAGTCCTAAACTCCTCCCTCATATCCTGTCCCCCCCAGACATATAGGTGGCTAAGGAGGGCTTCTGTGTAGAAGCCCGCAAAAGGACGGTGAACAAAGGAACCAAACCTGGTTTGGCGCGCCGAGTAAAACACGGAAAGACATTTTCAAAAAGAAATGGCGAATAAACCCAGCCGGAACTGTAGACAAAACGTATATGGTCTAGCGGGTTTAAGTTCAAGGCTACCAAGATAGCATAAAACAATACCAAGGTTATTTAAGATAACCACGCCAGGAAAAATAGGGTAGTTACCACTGCCACCAGCCAAGTCTTAATGAAAAGGGAGCGAAACAATGCTCCAAAAGAAACAGACAAAAAGGGATAAGTATTAATCCTTTCCAGTACTCTATGTAATATAGTCTGTACTGGGTCTGTGGATTTAAAGAGACTAATAAAGTCAATGGCAACTTTACATGTTCTGGGAGACAGTAGTCAGTCCCAGAAAATGGAGGCTGAGTTGGGAAGTCTAAAAGACAACCTTGTGCCACTGCACTGAAGGTGCTGTGTTACACATAGTAAAAAGAGGATGTCTGTGGAGTAGGTGAGGCTCCACAGTCTATGAACAAAAGAAAAATGTTAAACACACACAGCAAAAACACATGTAAGAGTGGGGCAAAAGGCTCACACTCTTGTCAGGTGAGAAAAATAAATCCTAGAAATCCAGCAAAGCTGCTGAGGGACTCAGTAGCTAAGGGAAATTAGCCATTCTGGAGAATTCTCCCTAACATATAACATACCATAACATAACAGGCCTTCCCACTCTATCCTGAAGTGTGTTGCTCTGGGCTTTCATTTCATCTCCCCTGTGCTAATCCTTAACTTTTCCAAACACCAGCCTCCTATTTCTCCTTTGGGAAATACAGTGTGACACTGCCTCATTTCAACCCAGCACTCTGTCTGCACCTTACTTCTGCTACAAAGTAATTTTCCCTTGAAACATGCTCAAACCTAACATAATGGGGAATCTACTGTAACCACCCCTGCGCTGGGCCTCTTTCTTCCTTTCTTGTTGCCATGGGTTTCTCTTATCTCATTAGGGCAATTGACTCTTCCCCCTTCTTATTGCCCTGGGTTTCTCCCGACAAATTTGGTTGGCTTGGCCTTCCTGCTCCTTATTGCCCTGGGTGATGTGACTTATTTCTTTCTCCTTGGGGGCAGTGGTTCCTCTCTTCTTCTGCTCCCCCCCTCAGGAGTGTGCTTCTTCATCTTTTTTTAGCACACATGCTCTTAGTTTCAGATTTCCTTGTCACCAATGTAGAAAGGTAGCTCAGCACTGTTTAGCTGGTTCAATACTAACATGACACCACTGGGTCCCATCACCCAGGCTATCTTAACTTTAAATGGCACATAGTAAAACCTTGACACACAATCACAGGACAACATTCCTCATTAGCACCCCAACATTTTCTCAGCTCATGCATTCACAGACAAGCACTTTACAACATATACAAAGATGGAAGGTGGAGTGTGGTTCCCTTAAAAACAGTTACAGCTCTTTGGCCTAAATAAAAAGACCTGGGAAGGTCAAGCAGCTGTAGGATAGTGAAGGGCAGTGTATTTGATATTGATAATGATATTCTATTTCTATCGTGCTGGTACACAATTGTTTCAAAGCACAACAAGCCAAGGGAGTGGAACAGAGGAGAACAAAACAACAATTTTACTAGGACCAGTGACATTGAGAACGTGCAAGTGCATGGGAGAGGGTGAGTGGATAAGTGCATGAAAGGGGGGAGAAGTGGAAAGTCCAGAGCAAAGGAGAAACAGATATATAATAATAAAGAAATAAATAATAAAGGCAACCAACAGTGTTAGTGCAGCCAACAATTGGCAAATGCTGGGTTGAAGGCGGCAGACAGGGTAGGTCTGATAAGTGCAGGAAGAATAAATGGGGGGATTGTATGGGTCCAGATGCAGACCCCAGTGTAAGGAGTGGCCTGGAGACAGTGAAGGAGGGTGGCAGGGTGAGCAGGTACCTGGGCCCGGAGGACAGAGGGTGGCCAGGTTCACAGTGCCAAGAGAGAACAGATCAGCAGGGGAGAGGAGGAGCAATGGCAGAACCAAAGAGGAAGGTCTTGAGATGCTTCCGGAACCAGAGATGGTTCTTCTCAAGTTTTAGAGTGGCAGGGAGGCTGTTCCAGAGTTAGGCCTCACTGAAAAACAAGGTCTGTAGTGACAAACAAGGTTTTGGAGTTAGGGGATATGATGGGTGTTCCAGTAAAGCAGCAATTGTAAGTTTACTTGTGCCGCTGCTACATTAATGGAACTAGGGCAAAAACAGCAATGCTTTATAAATCCAGGACTGTCCTTCCAAGGGTAGGGAGGGGTTGTTGTTCATATGCAAATGCAAAGTCCTAAACAAAAAGGGAAATACAGACTGCAACAATACACAAAACGTGAAGGTAGCATGTTATTTTATTATTTTTGCTATTTTTTTTATTAGACCTAGTTTCTGCTGCATGCAAGAGAAATTGCAAAGTAGCCAAGTATGTGGCTGGATAACTGACAATGCACATATTAATCATATTAGTTATCGTTTTAAAAGATGTAGATCCTGTTATCCTCTCCCATCAAGAATTTTGCCAGGGAAGTCGAACACACAGAATAATAACAACTTATGTTATTAGCATTACCAAACAGAAATACAATACTTGTAAAAGATGTGTCCTGGTGTAATTAGGCCTAAAGATGTGGCACTGCCAACATACTGCATCACACTTGGGATCTACTGCCCTTTAGTGAAGTCTTAGTACTATCAAGTTCATGACCGAGTGGTCTGGTCGCACAAATAATACAAGGAATTACTTCTCAAATGTCACGTTTCTGTTAAATGGATTTTCTATGAGCTCTCTCTCTCTCTTTTTCACAGCAAGGTGAACATTCTACAATCTAACAGTTTCTGTCCCTGGTCTAGCTAAGTACTGGGGACTTCAACATGTATCAAAATGGCAGCTCCAAAGATGGTGTTCACTGTGAGGAAGTTGCAATGCCTGGGAACAGGCTAGAGTGACAAGCCGTCTGGTGTCATGGGAAAGGATGCTAGTGTATCTAATATTGTTGCCACAAGGGGCTGATTTCACTTTTGCTAATTGTCCTATTACAAAATCTGGAGCGGGATGTATTTGAATATGTCATGTGTAATGTACTAACCAATAGAGTATGATAATGCAGCTGATCTTAAGGTTTGTAAATGGCGAGACCAGTAGGAGATTAGGGATTTGCATTTACTTAATGTCTGGAAAATTATTGTAATGTTGGGGTTTCTGTCTATAAAAACTGTAACTCAAACTGTAACCCAATGTGGGTGGGTCAAGATTTCTCAGCCTTGTGTTCCTTTAAGACTGACTGGCCTCCTGGCCGTTAATTGCATGCATTAAAGTGATGTCTTTCTGCAATGTGTGCACCTTGTTATTATTTCCTGGATTTATTTGGAGTGAAACACTGTCATGGATTAGCATATGCACAAGGTGTGAGCTAGTCCCAACATGTGGTCTCCTGGATCCAGGGAAGGCACAGCTTCACCAATTAATAGCTATTAACACCACAGAGAAGGCAGCAGAATGTACACCACACTCACTAAAGGAGTGATAGGAACTGTGCAGGTTTGTCCAACAGCTTTTTTTCATTCACATGGTTGACAGCTTGAAATTCATATTATTGTGCATTGAAGCAAAATGCAGCCAGTATATGTTGTGCAGCTTCTAATGCATGTTTGTCACATTTTCAAAAATATTAAATAAGGTGGCCTTAGCAAATTTATGTTGCAAATTAGCATGTCTGGAAGCTAACTACGCCACAACTCTTAAATCGTTTGATGATATACCCACCATGTCAGACAATCCCAATCCTTAGGGCAATACGACAAAGAAGGAATTGTTTAATGAAAACTGTGGAACAGCAAAGACCAACCTTTGGATAGCATACAAGGAAGTCCCCTTACACAGTAGCATCATCATATTTAAATTTAGGCAATACATGAAAGATTCAGAGAAAAAAGAAGGATACTATATGTGCACCTCCTTTCTAACCAATGAAACTGTAATATTTAGACTGTATAGAACTCATTACTGATGATGCTGAACCCTTTAAAACTTCTTGAATTTGTACTGTTTGTCAGAGCACTCTCAAGGCAGCAGAGTTCTCTGGATGCTGAATTTTATATAAATCTTTGACAACCTCGCAATCAGCTCTTGTGGTCTCATTCCCTACTGGGATGTGTCCTTTATTCTGAGTTTTATTGGTATTGTGGGGAGTGAGTACTTTCACCATGCTTGCCGGATTCCAATAGAGATTGAAAATGACCAGAGTTTTTGTTTTATTTGTGTTTTCAATTTCCATTTTACCTATTAATATTTGGATTAACGGTGTCAGGGATATTTCTTCCATTATAGCAAATTGTAGTTGGTTTTCAACTAGTATTAAAAGCCCGACATATGCCGGCCCTTAGTCCCTTTGACAGCCGTATTTAGATGACATGAATAACCATCTATTAGTGGTAAGGTTCACAACCAGGTCTCTTGGAGGCAAAATATGTTATGTTCTTTGATCGTGTCGCCTCCACTGGTAAACAGATGGGAGAATACCCTTGTGTTCCAACTTACTAGTGTAAGGGTTTTAAAGTTGGTTGGTCGCGAAGTCTATGGCATTTCGATTTTATCTGCAATCAGGCCCATCTGCCATTTCCAATTTTCTTCCATTCCATTTGATTTCAACCTTTGATCTTTCTTTCTCGAGCTTGTTATTTTTCGGTAAATCCTCCTGGAGTAGGGGCTTCGTCTGGAATGTCTGTGATGTAGCCCTTCCTTATCTTCTCTCCAGCTACTCCTCCTTTCTTTATCTTTCCTTCGGTTTTCCGATTTTACTCCATTCTCTCTTTCTCTCCACACATTATGGACCCTGCCTAGAAGTCCAATTTACAGTTGCATCTCCTAAAGGGCATTCTAGCTTTCCTTACCTTCCCCCAGAAGCTCAATTTCTCTGGAGCCTGGTTCTCTCTAGGCTAGACTATTCCAAAGCCTCTTCCTCAACCTGTGTTTTACCTCCTTTCAACTAATCTAGAATAGGACTGCAAGACTTATCCTTGGCCTCAAGCCCAAGTGCTCCATCTCTCCACTGGCTCCCAGTGACTTTAAGGATCAAATTCAAGACCCTTTGCATCATCTACAAGGCTATCTGGGGCCTCGGACCTCTTTTCGTCCAGCTTATCCTCCCTAAAAACCTCCCTGCCAGAGTCCTTTGATCTTCAGGCTCCAACTCAGTGCAGGTCAAGCGTTTCTTGAAGCAGAGAGTAGGAGGTAGATCCTTTTCCTTGGCTTGCTTCTCCCTCTGGAACGGCCTCCATCAGCCCTCAGACTTGAGCCAGATCTTCTTAACCTCCAGAAACTTCTCAAGAATGTCCTTTCCTCCTCTTCCTACCCTCTCACCTCACTCATCCTCCTGCCCCCCTCGTCCCCTTGCCGCCTTGGCCCACCCAGCACTTGACTGACCGTATCCTCCTGCACCACACTCCAGAACTTCTCCATCTACCCCTTCTCCTTTGCACTTACCACCCTGTCATGCATTTGCACGGTAGGATTGTCACATGGCCAATAAAACCAGTTTTGTTATTCTACCTTCTCATTCCCATTCCCCCCCACCAAACCCCCATCTTGTCGTGTGGCACTTGGAAAGACCTGTGTATAGGCGCCATACAAATGTCCAATACAATAAAATAAAATAAAATAAAATAAATGTAAATCTTATTTATCAACTTAAATTCACAAAAATATATGTCTTTTGTCAATTATATCAACCATGTTGCAAATATGATATGATATGGCATTTATAACACATAATATAAGTGTTATAAGGCGCGATGAAAGATATAGAAGCTGTGCTATGTAGCTGTGACTGCGTTCCCTCCCATGAGCTCCCCACATGCTCCCAAAGCTGGAAAAGGAAAAAGGGATGGCATTGGGTGCTTCAGCACCTTCTCAAAATCATCGTATAGTCACGCTGTTTTGTTGTGACTGTGTTCCCATCCCTTGCATGTCCCTCAGGCTCACAGAAACCAGCCATGGACATTCCCCCACATGGAGAAGGAAGAACATGTATGTATCCGTTGGCCAGAACCCATGCCAAGCCAGGGGACAAAGTTGCACTGTTTTGAAGAGCAAAATGAAAACGTTCTTCACAGAAAGCAAATACATATGGAAACTACAGTGCCTATTTTGTGGGCGTGTTTGCCAGGGCTCAGCACTGGCACACTTATTTTTAGCCCTGTTCGAAAATATTTGGGCCCCGTCAGCTGCTTCACTTGTTTAAATCATCCGGTCAGAGGTATGCACTCACAGCAACTTGAGTGTAGACTATGTTCCTGACCTTCCTTGATCTGCATTACTCCATTTATCTTTCTCGTTGCAGTTTTCTGGTAGTTATGGGAATGGACATCCATTCTTGAAAATCTTCAGCATGCTTCCTAAGTGGACGAGAGGATGTGTAACAGTATGCTATCAAGGTATTAGGCAGCGGTGGGGTATCCTCAAATGAAGAAGGGGGATACCATGTCTCATCTGATGGTGCCATGATATCCTCCCAGAGGTTGTCTCTCCCCATGTGATCCTCTCTCATATAGCCACCCCCAGGGTCAGGATCAGGTAGCGGGTGCCCTCCCCTGGCCACATGGGGAGAGGTTGCCGCCTGGAAATGACTGATGACACCATCGGATTCATCACACCATCCAGTGCATTTTTCAAAAGATAAAAGTAATTACTGATATCTCTATCCTGTCCATGAACTCACTTACTGAGTTAGTCTGTGGACAATTCCAAGCCAATCAGGTAGCCAGTGCTCCAGATAAGATTTTGAGGTGGGAGTATTTTACTCCCTGTTTTTAAACTTTGAGATTAAATGTGAGTTTAAGAGAGTAAAAATGACTTTTTTCCTTTGCAAGGGAGTATTTGTATTTGTTTTATTCGTAACGCGCACCATCAGGCCCGGAGGCATCAGGGTGCAACTTGAGCAAAGGTTACATAATGAGCATTTATATATATATACATACATTAGGCACAAGGTGAGTGTACATGCACCAGGCGCAACTTAAACAAAGTTACATAATGATCATATATAGATACATACTTTAGGCACAGGTGAATGTACCTGGATAATAGACAACAAGTATAACCCTATACATAATTTACAAAGCAGATATGTTACAGGAGACATAAGGGGAAAAGTGTACAGCAGGCGAGGTGGGTCAGTGCAACCCACTGTGAGGGCAGTGATGAACAAAGTTTCAACACTGATTGAAGAGCCAGGATTTCGTTTTGGTTTTGAATGCGTTAAAAGACTCCTCGGATCTAATGGTGATCGGGAGGGCATTCCAAAGCTTGGAGGCAAGGACGGGGAAGCTTGTGCCCCCAGCTTTTTGAGGTTTGAACGTCGGGATCGATAGACAGTGGGTCTGGTCGGTTCTTTGATATCAGGTAGGTGCGTGGCGGGATATCCGGCTGCAAAGGTACAGGGGGGCCTTGTTGGCCAGGCATTTGTGGGTGAGGGCTAGAGATTTCAATGCAATTCTCTGTTTGACGGGTAGCCAATGTAGATTGGTTCTAGTTTCGGAGATATGGAGGTTTCGGGGGATGTTTAAGGCAGCTCTGATAGCATTGTTCTGGGTGATTTGTAGTTTGTTCATGTTCTCTTGGCTGGTTCCTAAGTAGAGGGCGCTACCATAGTCAATTTTGGACATAATGAGGGTTCTGGCCAGTGTGACACTATTCGGGGTAGTCAGAAATGGCCTGCAGGCTGCAATAAGTTTGCAGGTATATGCAGAGGCTGATCTGACAGCATTTGTTTGTCGAGTTAAGGATAATGTGGTGTCAAGGTAAAAGCCTAAGGTTTTAGTGTCTTTCAAAACTTGGATGGTGTTGCCATCAATAATGAACGATTGGTAGGACGGCTCAAGTTTACTGATGCGTTGCGTGGTGCCCAGGATGAGGAGCTCTGTCTTGTCGTCGTTGAAGCATAGCTGGTGTTGTGCCATCCAAGCTTGGATGACCAGGTAGATGTCGTTCAGGGCCTTGGTGTCAACTAAGTAGTCTCCAGTGATGGGAATGACTATCTGGGTGTCGTCTGCATAATTTGTGTAGGAGACACCCAGATAGTCAAGTACATCAAAGAGCAGTTTAGTAAAAACATTATATAGTGTAGGCAACACGCAAGAGCCCTGAGGGACGCCACAAAGAGTTGGTGAGGGATCTGCTGCTGCGGACTGAGAGAAGACCCGCATAGAACTATTACTCAGAAAGTATTTGATCCAAGTCATGGCTGAGGGAGAGAAGTGGGCAGCAGAGTGGAGGTGCCTGCATAAGATTTGGTGATTGACTAGATCAAATGCAGCAGAAAGGTCGAGTAGAAGTAACATAGCCAGCTTGCCCTTGTCCTTCAAGACTTCGATTTGGGTTTTGAGGTCTATTAGAGGTCTATTAGAGCTGTCTCAGTCCCGTGTCTAGGACGGAATCCCGATTGTCTAAGACCTAGAAGGTTGTGAGATTCCAAGTACTCTTGGATCTGCAGGTAAGCTGCGCGGTCTAGGAATTTGAGCAGGAATGGGACGGTGGTTATGGGTCTGAAGTTGGTGGATATGCTTGGGTCTAAGGAGGGTTTTTTAAGCAGTGGGATCACCCATGCGTCCTTAATGTTGTCAGGGACAGTCCCTGTTTTAAAGGAGGAGTTAAAAGATTCCTTAATAATGGTGGCAGGGCATGGATCCCCTTAGCAGTTGGACGGTTTGATCCTCAAGATGATATTCTCCACCTCAGCAATGGTGAGTGGTGAAAAGGCAAACGGTTTAAGATTAGGCACGTCAGGAGAGAGGGCCCCAAGGGTGGAGGGGCGATTGTCCAGTTTCAAACTATCTTGTTTAGTTTTGATTTTAGATTGTAGCATGGAGATTTTATTCAGTAAGGCTACCTGAATGTTAGCACACCATTTACTGTCTTTAATACAGGTGTCAGGGTGGGTAGCAGGAGCTTCGAGCTCTTTTAAGATCTTGAAAAGTTCCTTAGAGTTGCAGTCAGCTTGCAGGATGCAGTTATTAAGGGGGTTTTTCTTTGCCTCGATAATGGCTGCTTTGTAGGCAAGCGATGCAAGGAGGAAACCATCTTTATGCGCGTCAGAAGGGTGACTTTCCCAACGATTTTCGGCACTACTCTTAATTGTGGTGTGAACAAGGAATTAAGGTATGCCCGCGGTTTGGCCTTCCTGAGTTTGATGGGAGCAATAGTGTCAATCGCTGTGAGCAAACTACGGTTGTAGATGTCAGCTAGTGTGGTGGGGTCATTACAAGAGTCAGTAGCCGCATTAAGAGAAGGGAGTAGCAGGGGGAGAAGTTTCTCCTTGGTTATGTCCCTTTTATTTCTGGTAGGGAGTGCTGGAGCTATCAAAGTCGGGACACGGGGGGTGGCTTCAATATTAAATTTGATGATATGGTGGTCGGACCATAAGCAAGGGGTATTGGAAAGGACATTGATATTGCAATTGGAGCTGGCAAGCCATTCAAGGGTCCTGCCTTTAGAGTGAGTGGGCTCTTGGATGTGCATGGTGAAGCCATAATTAGTTAGGATGTTCTCCAGGTCTAGTGCAATTGGATATTTGGGGTCTCCTAGTCCCACATTAAAGTCGCCTAAAATGATAATTTGGGAGTTAGTTTTCGCGTTATCGAGGAGGAGGGTGGCTATTTCACTGACAAATGATGGCGCAGGGCCTGGGGGCCTGTAGATAAGGTGGAGGGTGGCTGTTTGATTGGGCGTTAGTGAGAGTTTGACTGATAGTAATTCAGCTGACTCGAGTTTGGAGTTGGTCGACACTCTTAAATCAAGAGTGATTTTATGGATGATGACCATGCCACCACCTCTGGCATGGGCAGCAGTGGTCCAATCACATCGTATGATACCGTAACCAGGTGGTAAGGCGAGGGTCAGTGAGGGGCCAGAGGCGGCATGTAGCCAAGTTTCAGATACGGCAATAAAGTCAAGATCTGGGGATGTAATAGATCTGCTATGTCTAATGCGTGTGCTGGAAGGGATCTGGCGTTAATTAGTGCGCCCTTAATGAGAGGCGGTTCTGTCTCTGTGGTAGAGGATTTGCTGTTAGTGGTTGGAGCTGGTGAGAAAGGTGGTGTGTGTAATGTTCGCCTAGAGGTGTTACTACGGGTGGGTCGTATGGGGAATCTGGTGCCTAGTCTCTTGTTTCTAAGAGAGAACGGTTGATTCGGGGTAGGGTTCCTAGCGAAGTGTTCCAGCCAGAGGGCCGGGTCATTGAAGTAAAGGTTGGTGGTGTTGTTGATGTAATGTAAGCCCATGGTGGGCATCACAGGGCCCATTGTAGTGGTCATACTGAGCAAGGTCTGGTGGATGAGGTTTAAGTGAATCAGGGTGTCCAAAGGCTGATTGATTAACGGCCGTGGGGTCCGTGTAGGTAACTGAGTGGTAAAAGCAGCCTGAGAGGGCAGAATGTGGTACAGTATAAGGAGCGCACTAAGGAGCATGGTGATAGTGTATGACACCTAAGGGCAAGATAAGTCACACCGGGAGGTACAACTTAAACACTGTAAGTACGACCAGGCACAAAGGTTAGGAATGCTGTGGAAACAGCCTGGCAGAGTCGAGTTTGCTAGCTAAGTAGAATGCAACCATAGGCAGAATCGAGTTAGCTAGGGCAGTGTAACACAGTCATAATAGGCAAGGCTAAGTAAAATGCAACCATAGGCAGATTCGAGTTAGCTAGGGCAGTGTAACACAGGAAAAATAGGCAAGGCTAAGTAAAATGCAACCATAGGCAGATTCGAGTTAGCTACGGCAGTGTACCACAGGCAAAATCGGCAAGGCTAAGTAAAATGCAACCATAGGCAGAATCGAGTTAGCTAGGGCAGTGTAACACAGGCAAAATAGGAAGGTCTAAGTAGAGTGCTACAATGGGCAGATTTGACTTTGCTAGCAGTGTGACATAAGCAAGTAGGCAGGGCTAGGCAATATACAACAAGAGGTAGGATCAGTATAGCAGTTAGTGAACTCAAATAGGCACGCTAAGTTGTGCTGGTGGACGCATAAGGTATTCAAATGATTAACACGCTAGGCATGGGTGAGCGTTAACATTGTGGGCGGATATCAGGCAAAGACCGTCGGGGAGCGGGAGCAATAGGACTGCCAAGCGCTTACGGTACTCGGGCACAGGGTTAGTAGGTTGAAGGGCTATGCATGCATGGATAGAAGTGGGTGAGGAGAGGGAGCGCATGCCTCGTAAAAGGGGCATGGAGAGATTGATCAGGTGGCAGTCACGTAGCGTGGGTAGGCAGAACTGTGGCAGTGGGTAACACTTAAATAGGCAGTTCACATGCACTAAAATGCAAGTTGCCCGGTGTTGGGCGTGCTGAACTGTGGCTCGGAGGTGTCACTCGGTGCAGGGCAGCTGGGGGGGTATGAAATGTTACCTCAGGACAGGGGGTCCGGCGCAGGGCAGACGATCTGCACGGCATTGGCAGCAGCCTTGAATCCTTGGGCCTTAGTCCTAGACCTGGACCTAAGTCAGGGGGGCTTGCAGACGGCACCACGGCAAAACAGGCTCAAAACAGGAGCTGGCCTTGCCTCCCGTGGGCCTTGGAGGGAGTGGGCCGGCTTTGCCAGCCAGTGGCCAATGGGGATGAATATGGGCCCGATAGCCAATCGGCTCATCTCAGGAGGCCTGCTTAGGTGGAAGGGGTTGTAGGCAGTAGGCGGTCGGCCATCTTTGAATGTCTGGGTACCTCGTCTACCATGATGGCGATGGCAGGCTTGTGTTAGCCTTTTAAGAAAATGTAATGCCCATATTTTCTTTTTTGAGCAACCGGATTCAATACGTGGTCAGCTGGTACTAAAAGGGGGCTGTGCGGACGAATTTCGCAGGGTTGTGCAAGGGGCAACAACACTTACCATAAAACGTGGTAAGTGAGGCTGGGCAGCTGGAGTAAAATGCATGTGACTTCCAGCCAACGCATGCACAACTATATGGAAATCATTACCGTACGGCATCTTTCTGCATTGTGACAGAATACACCTTTTATTATTTGTCTAGGATCTAGCCATTTGATCTCTCCTGTATATATTTAAATGTTGAAATTACAAAACCTAGCTAATTACATAGTAAAGCAAACATGAATTGTATTGTGTGTTTTGAGGTTCGATAGCAGAATTGTCATTTGATGTTTAATGAGTCCTCATTTTCTGGAGTTATTACTATCTAATGGTATGCCAATGTTATGATACAACAGTGCAGAGAGGCAAGGACTCCATGCTAAATTTTACATATAATCTAATGGTCAAATGGTTATTTATATAGCGTTTTTGGCCAATCACTGTACATAGAACATATTTATCACAATTATCACCAAACCAAAGTCGGTACTCCTTTATCGACCTCGAAAGGATGATAGGCTGAGTTGGACTTGCTGGGATTCAAGCCTGCAACCTACAGATCGCGCACAGATTGCAGCAATGAGGGCTCAACCAGCTGACCTATCTTTTTGGCTAACAACTTTCAGAGGTCGGTTAACTGAGTATCGGCTGAGGTATAATAATCACAGTTCCTAGATGTTGGACGAACCATTTATGAAGCACTACATGAAGTTAAATACCTATCTGAATTATCACAGGGACAGGTTTTGCTGAGCTTCTATTTCAATTACAAATGTAACTTTCATTTGTTTATTTTTGAACAGCGCTTTCACTTCCTGGAGAGTCAGGTTTTGGATGTTTTAATTGTAGTCTTGAAGATTTGAGAGGCTAGAACACCTGTGATAGTTGTCATGACAATCACTCACATTTGAGCAAAGACTCTGCTTCCATTGACCATTTATAGTAATGTACCCCATTGACTGCAAGGGTGAATAGATGTAAACTAGACTGTGCATAGTCATCATTTTAAACACGTATAAATATAGTGTAAATTAAATTATCAGTGTAAAAATGATCTGCCTCCGCATGATTATGCACGCAGCACCAGAACTCTGAAAAATACAATTGTGCAATACTGGTTTGCTTTCCCTGGAAAAAAAGCATAACTTGTTACAAAATATTAATTCTCAATTGCAACTTAGTTGTCCAACTTATTAATTATACAATCATAACATTCTTGGAAATTATGCACATTGCTTCTAAAGCTGAATAGAAAGAAACCATTGATTTTATCACAGTGTGCAGTTTTTTTTATGAAAGGCTTCAGAGTAATACATTCTGTTTCGGAGGTGGCCTGCAATTACATCCATGTAGATAAAAATCAAAAGAAGCCTCCTAGTTTCTATCAAGTAACCTGACCTTTGCACTGCCCTTTGCTCTAAACATGTGTGTAAATGTACCCAGGAAAATAATAAAGCTGTCGTATTGGGAAGATTTTCATGCGTAAAAAAAAGATAAATAAGGACCTTGTATTTTTTTACTTGGATCTGTAGGCAAAACTAAGAGTAAGCTTTTCAAGGGCCGCATAGCCCAATGGGTTGAATAATCGTTTGTTTAAGGCTGCCTCAGATCTATGGGTGAATATATTGACAATTTTGTTTTCACAACTAGTCGAATCTTATGTGGTACCCAACTCCTGGCATACTTGTTATGTCTTACCTATTCAAAAAAAGGAGAGCCAGAGAATCCTTTGAATTATAGGCCTATCATGATTATGGATGCAGACCAAAAAATATTTGCATCCATAATCTTGCAGCACTTGAAGGCATGGTCAAAGACGGTTGGCAGATTAAGAAAACCACAAGTCGGCTTTTGTAAATCTCAAGCAACGACCATGAACAGATTTATTATTAGGCTTCTTCAAGATTTGGTTTGGGCAAAAACGTACAATCATATCAACTTTGCCTCCATGGATCTCTCAGCCGCCTTTGATTCTGTTAATAGAAAACATCTTTGGCATGCATTGGGGAGCTGGGAGATCCGAGGGGGATTGTTGAGACTCATTGTTCTTCTACACAACAACACAAATATTCAGGTGAGGCTTAATAATGAGAGACTACGCTCAAAGAAGATTGAGACTGGTACAGGTTTTAGGAGGGAGTGCATTTTAGCCCCCTTCCTTTTTAACCTTTATCTGTCATTTATCGAAAAAGAGATCTCCTCGGCTGCTTTCACCTCGCTGAGAATAGATACAGTGACATTTTCTTGGATAGATTATGCAGATAACATTATGCTGTTTGATTGTACTCAATGGGGGCTGCAAAATCTAATCTCTGCAATCACCATCTACTCCAAACAATGTTTTTTAGCCATTAACCCAGCGAAAACAAAGACTGTTAGTAGTTTTAACAAACCAGTAAATTATTCTTGGTTTGTAGATACATAAAAGTTGCAAGTCTCTGACAGATTTATTTATTTGGAGTTCCCTGTTCTTAATACACTCTCAATAGTTAGGTTAATGGTATACCTGAAAAAGCAAGGCAGAGCGTCTTGGCTCACAGATGTGTCTGATCAATAGAAAATACGGGACATTTTCGGTTAAATCATTGCTTAATTTCTATGTGGGTAAACTGGTGCCAAAATGATTGTTTGGTCTAGAGGTGATGCAGAAGTGGGTAGTCAGAAAATTGGACTACTTGGAAGGTATAGTTTGGAGGAAGGCATTCAATATTCAGAATTGTGTTCTGATACATTGTATCAGATATGAATTGGGCTTAATTTCGCATGCAGACAAGCTCCAGTGGAAATATATGTCTTTAATGTGAACATTTTTAGATCTAATGAACAATTCTCTATGTCAGGATATGGGTTATCTGATAGTAAATGGCTCCAATCATAGTCTGATCCAATTTGTGAATCTTTGCAAAGGAATAGTAGAGAATTGGGGTTATACATTGAAAGATGTTCCATAGAAATTAATGTTAACTAAAAAAGCCCTGTATGTTGCGGACTGGAGCAATACAACAGAGAAGGTACACAGGTATCCCTCTATGGAACAACTTAGTTTCGAACATAAAAAAAGGTCAGCACCCTCCCAATATATTTAAGTCCATTGCCGAATAATAAAGGGGTAGATCTGTTCTTCTGGTTCGATTTAGATATTCTTTTACCAAGAGAAGTTTTAGTTCGAAGGAGGATGTTACCAAAGGAACTTATAAAGTTTAGATGTTGCAATGAAATCAATAGCGTTAAAACACTAAAGCACCTTGTAATATGTCTAATGCTGCATTTTAAACAATTGTTGTTTTTTAGACATTTTATTCATAACACAGATTGTATTGATTAAAAAGTTGTATGGTCGTATTTGCTGTCTAGTGACTGAAACAATGGGATCTGTTCACTCTTCCATGTTATAAATGCTAATAACTTGAGTGGGGTAAGTCTGTGAGTACTGCACATGTTGTGAATTGTTGTACAGGCATGTATTAAGGTGAATTCTCTTTTTTAGGTTACTTCTCCATGTTTCTCTCGTCTTTGGGAAATGTGTTGTTTCTTATTGTGGACATGTTTCTTTTAAATCGTTGTGTAAGATTGTAAAGTTATGTTATGTACCATAAACAGTTAATTTATTTAAAAAATGTAATTTTGTGATGACATTCTTATTATGTATCATAATGCCAGGGAGGTTGAGGGCTATGTACTATGGGTCTCCGGAGTGACAAAAAATGGAACAACATAAGCAGCTTTTTTCCCCCCAGAATGTCAGCAATCATCTACTTCTGTCCATGTACAAAGATATTATAATGAGCTCAGGCCAATGCTGATTTGTGTAGAATTCAGTGCTTTATGATGGATGATGTGTGCCCACTTTTCCCTGGCATTGATGATGCAGAGTTATCTGCTTAGGAATATTTCTGCTATCTGGTACAAGCCAGGACAGGGGTTCACTTTACTGTGGCAATGATGATGGACTTATTGCTGTTTATAACTATATAAAAGGTAGGCCTGAATTGTATAACAGGCCCTGCACCCATAGTTCACCGTCATCGTAAATACACTCCATGTATTTTGTATTGTGCAACATTTTTGTGAGGCACATTGGTGTTGTCTTGGCCTATTTCTAAATTTTGGGTAATGAACACATAATATTCAATAGGTATTAGAAAAACACGTTTTAGTTTGTGAGGGAATTTTCGTGTATTCAGTAATGTTGGAACCTAATGTATATTTTGGAGTAGTGGCCAGTGAAGTTTTTGAGTTACTTTTCCAGAGAAAATAACTTATTTGTGGTATTATATGTTTTTAGTGTATGGACATTTTTGTGTATTATATAATTTTCCATTGTAGTTCATGAGGTAAGGTACTATGACAACCACATAGTCTAACTGTAACATTAAATAGGATATACACAGCAGTTATAATTTTAATTGGCGACAAGTTGGCATTTTGTAAGGCTGCAAAAAATCATTGCTAATGAGTAATAGAAATGTTGTTCCATTCATACCAACCACATTCAGTCTTTACATGTGCCGTATTGTGGCCCAGTGTTGTTCTGTATTGTATATTATGCTTTCTGTTGTGAATGTTTTTCCACAAAGGGACACATTTACATAAGTTGGTTGGTGTCCAATTGTCTTTTGTTGCACCTGCAATGTATCTGAGAACCATTAGTATGAAATATTGGCCAGGTCTGTCTATGTATATATAGAGAGAATGGCGGATTTTCAAAATGATCACAACATGCCATGATTTGCATTATTTACAAATAACTGAAATGGTCTACTATCACAATGTGGCATAGAAATATACACACATTGTTTATTTGGAAAAGCGTCATTTGAACCCCGGTGGCAGAAACTGTATTTGTGTTTCCAAGTGTATGTAATCACCACCATTTCATTAGCCAGGATATGTGCTTTCTCTAGAGCTTCTAGTAAGGAATAGTTGGAGATCCTCTTGTGTGTTTATGGGAAATGTAACAATTCTTGCAAATGTATTCACTACATGTCTTATACCTGATAATTTGCACATTGTGTGAGTAGTGTTTGTTGCATTGCTGTGCAAGAAAAGGAGTTACAAACATAGCCGATCTGAGTCATGCTAGCAGGTATTGTTCACACGTGGTGACAATTAAAACAGCAGATTGATTGCAATATTTGCAATACACTGGACTCCAGTACGTTATAAATTGTAAAAGGATAAAATGGTGTGGAATGTGGTGTGCTTGAGGTCTGCGTGATTATTTTTGGTTTTTGCATGGGGGTGATAGGGTAGTCTGTTGTTTCATTTTCCAGTATTTTTAAATGTGAAGGTGTTACATTTTCAGGTACAGACAACATCTATAAGGGAGGAATGTACAATATATATAGACTATTTTAGGTTGTCTGGTTTTACTTTTCTTGATCTAAAGTTCAGTTACAACAGACCTGTGACTATATGAACACGTCAGAGTGCTATATAATGCATACTTTATTGCCAATGTCTACAGTTGCATTGTGAGTTTTAGATCTTTTGACTTTGAATTGTTACAGGGCATGCAATAAACAGGTGGAATTGTGATCTTCTTACACACATATTTTTAAAAAGAAGAACACGTCTTGATGTGTGGAGGAATATTTTGTGGTTGTTCTATTCGGCAAATTTGAAAATGACAATCTGGATATTATTTTCATTTAGATATGATTGTAAATAAACAATTGTTGCCATTGCTTCATTGACTAAATCTTCGTTTACATGAGGGTTGTGTCTTACAACTACTCGGCAGTTTAGGTATTGAGGCAATACCTCTTTCTAATGCATTTGTGTTGGATACAGATCTCTCTAGGTGATTTACATGTGCAGTGGCTTGTTGACACATAGGGTGTGTCATGCCATGCACTTCTCATTTTTCAATGGAACTGTGTTTTATTCAGGGTTGCTTTTACCCACTAAATTGGCCACAGTCTGTTAGAGTTGACATTAAACTCGTGCATTTTTGATGTTGCTGTGGGAATTGGTCCATCAGTTGAGGGCCTGAAATCCTTTCTCTGTACAATTTATTTAAAGGACTACTTTTTAAGGTTGCTTTATCCCACGCAGTAAGTGACAAGTAGTATGTCCTTGATTGGTTGATTCGATATGATTGGGGTTAGTGAGATGTGATAATACTTTCTAGCAATGATACGCATTTGTGTCCCAAAACGTGTCCCTTGCTCCATTCATTTTTCACATAAAATGGAGTGATCAGTATTTCTCAAAAGGGCAAATCCCAAGTAGGTAATGTTCTGACCGGCTCTCAGGAAATAAATACACAGCTTGGTCATCGGGGCACAAGTGGAAATGAGTGAGGAGTCCGCAAGTAATACCTTCTCCACAATGGCACTGTAGAAATCCTCTCAACTACATTGCAGGTAACGTTCTAGTGTTTTCCATGATGGAACACGTCACTCACAGTGCAACTGATGAAAACCACAGAGAGGAGAAGAGATTCATAAGTGGTAGAGGTCGTACGCAGCTTGTGTCATTTCTCTCTTGAACACGGATGCTCCTTTCAGTGGTTCTTCTCGTGTCCCTGCTTCTTATGGTCACGCTCTGTTCTTTCTCCCTGGCATCTCCCAATGTGGACCTTCCTAATTGCATTCGCTTACTAGTGTCTTGTATTATCTATTTGCCTCTGCCATTGGAAGTGCTGCTGTTCTCCTTCCAGCATATCTGAGCTGCAACATACCTGCTCCTCCTGCTAATAAAACTCTTTACGCTGAGGGGCTACTTCAAACAAGCATCATCATTCCATAAAGGTTTGTTGACCCCTATAGGGTCTTTCCTGAGTTTAGACAACCCTTTGTGTACTTTCAGATGTTGGAATAACTCAGGAAGACTTTTCATTACCAACTCTGATGACGGACTCCTATTACCACTCAGGTCAGTGCTCATTCAAGACTTGACAGCAAGCGATGCTTGTAACCTTAATTATGGACCAGTTGGAACAAGTAGTTGTGATAGTACAATCCTTGACCACCGAGGACCAGACCCTGAAGAACTAGAATGCCACTCTTAGACAAATGGTGACTTACCCTCCTAGGGTTCCTGAAATACCTCCCTCCGCCCTCCCAGGAGGAATGTTTGAAGGAAATCCAAGAAAGCTGAAAGAGTTTGTGATTCAGTGTCTGGTACAATTCTCTTTCAAAGCTTCTTTTTTTCTCAACTGCACCTTGTCAGGTTGGAGATGTGATTTTCAATTTGGCTGGAAGTGCCCTGATTTGGACGAGTCCCTTGGCCACTCCAACCAACCCTGTCTTGGGAAGTTTTAGTTCGAAGGAGGATGTTACCAAAGGAACTTATAAAGTTTAGATGTTGCAATGAAATCAATAGCGTTAAAACACTAAAGCACCGTGTAATATGTCTAATGCTGCATTTTAAACAATTGTTGTTTTTTAGACATTTTATTCATAACAGATTGTATTGATTAAAAAGTTGTATGGTCGTATTTGCTGTCTAGTGACTGAAACAATGGGATCTGTTCACTCTTCCATGTTATAAATGCTAATAACTTGAGTGGGGTAAGTCTGTGAGTACTGCACATGTTGTGAATTGTTGTACAGGCATGTATTAAGGTGAATTCTCTTTTTTAGGTTACTTCTCCATGTTTCTCTCGTCTTTGGGAAATGTGTTGTTTCTTATTGTGGACATGTTTCTTTTAAATCGTTGTGTAAGATTGTAAAGTTATGTTATGTACCATAAACAGTTAATTTATTTAAAAAATGTAATTTTGTGATGACATTCTTATTATGTATCATAATGCCAGGGAGGTTGAGGGCTACGTACTATGGGTCTCCGGAGTGACAAAAAATGGAACAACATAAGCAGCTTTTTTCCCCCCAGAATGTCAGCAATCATCTACTTCTGTCCATGTACAAAGATAGTATAATGAGCTCAGGCCAATGCTGATTTGTGTAGAATTCAGTGCTTTATGATGGATGATGTGTGCCCACTTTTCCCTGGCATTGATGATGCAGAGTTATCTGCTTAGGAATATTTCTGCTATCTGGTACAAGCCAGGACAGGGGTTCACTTTACTGTGGCAATGATGATGGACTTATTGCTGTTTATAACTATATAAAAGGTAGGCCTGAATTGTATAACAGGCCCTGCACCCATAGTTCACCGTCATCGTAAATACACTCCATGTATTTTGTATTGTGCAACATTTTTGTGAGGCACATTGGTGTTGTCTTGGCCTATTTCTAAATTTTGGGTAATGAACACATAATATTCAATAGGTATTAGAAAAACACGTTTTAGTTTGTGAGGGAATTTTCGTGTATTCAGTAATGTTGGAACCTAATGTATATTTTGGAGTAGTGGCCAGTGAAGTTTTTGAGTTACTTTTCCAGAGAAAATAACTTATTTGTGGTATTATATGTTTTTAGTGTATGGACATTTTTGTGTATTATATAATTTTCCATTGTAGTTCATGAGGTAAGGTACTATGACAACCACATAGTCTAACTGTAACATTAAATAGGATATACACAGCAGTTATAATTTTAATTGGCGACAAGTTGGCATTTTGTAAGGCTGCAAAAAATCATTGCTAATGAGTAATAGAAATGTTGTTCCATTCATACCAACCACATTCAGTCTTTACATGTGCCGTATTGTGGCCCAGTGTTGTTCTGTATTGTATATTATGCTTTCTGTTGTGAATGTTTTTCCACAAAGGGACACATTTACATAAGTTGGTTGGTGTCCAATTGTCTTTTGTTGCACCTGCAATGTATCTGAGAACCATTAGTATGAAATATTGGCCAGGTCTGTCTATGTATATATAGAGAGAATGGCGGATTTTCAAAATGATCACAACATGCCATGATTTGCATTATTTACAAATAACTGAAATGGTCTACTATCACAATGTGGCATAGAAATATACACACATTGTTTATTTGGAAAAGCGTCATTTGAACCCCGGTGGCAGAAACTGTATTTGTGTTTCCAAGTGTATGTAATCACCACCATTTCATTAGCCAGGATATGTGCTTTCTCTAGAGCTTCTAGTAAGGAATAGTTGGAGATCCTCTTGTGTGTTTATGGGAAATGTAACAATTCTTGCAAATGTATTCACTACATGTCTTATACCTGATAATTTGCACATTGTGTGAGTAGTGTTTGTTGCATTGCTGTGCAAGAAAAGGAGTTACAAACATAGCCGATCTGAGTCATGCTAGCAGGTATTGTTCACACGTGGTGACAATTAAAACAGCAGATTGATTGCAATATTTGCAATACACTGGACTCCAGTACGTTATAAATTGTAAAAGGATAAAATGGTGTGGAATGTGGTGTGCTTGAGGTCTGCGTGATTATTTTTGGTTTTTGCATGGGGGTGATAGGGTAGTCTGTTGTTTCATTTTCCAGTATTTTTAAATGTGAAGGTGTTACATTTTCAGGTACAGACAACATCTATAAGGGAGGAATGTACAATATATATAGACTATTTTAGGTTGTCTGGTTTTACTTTTCTTGATCTAAAGTTCAGTTACAACAGACCTGTGACTATATGAACACGTCAGAGTGCTATATAATGCATACTTTATTGCCAATGTCTACAGTTGCATTGTGAGTTTTAGATCTTTTGACTTTGAATTGTTACAGGGCATGCAATAAACAGGTGGAATTGTGATCTTCTTACACACATATTTTTAAAAAGAAGAACACGTCTTGATGTGTGGAGGAATATTTTGTGGTTGTTCTATTCGGCAAATTTGAAAATGACAATCTGGATATTATTTTCATTTAGATATGATTGTAAATAAACAATTGTTGCCATTGCTTCATTGACTAAATCTTCGTTTACATGAGGGTTGTGTCTTACAACTACTCGGCAGTTTAGGTATTGAGGCAATACCTCTTTCTAATGCATTTGTGTTGGATACAGATCTCTCTAGGTGATTTACATGTGCAGTGGCTTGTTGACACATAGGGTGTGTCATGCCATGCACTTCTCATTTTTCAATGGAACTGTGTTTTATTCAGGGTTGCTTTTACCCACTAAATTGGCCACAGTCTGTTAGAGTTGACATTAAACTCGTGCATTTTTGATGTTGCTGTGGGAATTGGTCCATCAGTTGAGGGCCTGAAATCCTTTCTCTGTACAATTTATTTAAAGGACTACTTTTTAAGGTTGCTTTATCCCACGCAGTAAGTGACAAGTAGTATGTCCTTGATTGGTTGATTCGATATGATTGGGGTTAGTGAGATGTGATAATACTTTCTAGCAATGATACGCATTTGTGTCCCAAAACGTGTCCCTTGCTCCATTCATTTTTCACATAAAATGGAGTGATCAGTATTTCTCAAAAGGGCAAATCCCAAGTAGGTAATGTTCTGACCGGCTCTCAGGAAATAAATACACAGCTTGGTCATCGGGGCACAAGTGGAAATGAGTGAGGAGTCCGCAAGTAATACCTTCGCCACAATGGCACTGTAGAAATCCTCTCAACTACATTGCAGGTAACGTTCTAGTGTTTTCCATGATGGAACACGTCACTCACAGTGCAACTGATGAAAACCACAGAGAGGAGAAGAGATTCATAAGTGGTAGAGGTCGTACGCAGCTTGTGTCATTTCTCTCTTGAACACGGATGCTCCTTTCAGTGGTTCTTCTCGTGTCCCTGCTTCTTATGGTCACGCTCTGTTCTTTCTCCCTGGCATCTCCCAATGTGGACCTTCCTAATTGCTTTCGCTTACTAGTGTCTTGTATTATCTATTTGCCTCTGCCATTGGAAGTGCTGCTGTTCTCCTTCCAGCATATCTGAGCTGCAACATACCTGCTCCTCCTGCTAATAAAACTCTTTACGCTGAGGGGCTACTTCAAACAAGCATCATCATTCCATAAAGGTTTGTTGACCCCTATAGGGTCTTTCCTGAGTTTAGACAACCCTTTGTGTTCTTTCAGATGTTGGAATAACTCAGGAAGACTTTTCATTACCAACTCTGATGACGGACTCCTATTACCACTCAGGTCAGTGCTCATTCAAGACTTGACAGCAAGCGATGCTTGTAACCTTAATTATGGACCAGTTGGAACAAGTAGTTGTGATAGTACAATCGTTGACCACCGAGGACCAGACCCTGAAGAACTAGAATGCCACTCTTAGACAAATGGTGACTTACCCTCCTAGGGTTCCTGAAATACCTCCCTCCGCCCTCCCAGGAGGAATGTTTGAAGGAAATCCAAGAAAGCTGAAAGAGTTTGTGATTCAGTGTCTGGTACAATTCTCTTTCAAAGCTTCTTTTTTTCTCAACTGCACCTTGTCAGGTTGGAGATGTGATTTTCAATTTGGCTGGAAGTGCCCTGATTTGGACGAGTCCCTTGGCCACTCCAACCAACCCTGTCTTGGACTTTTACCAGGCATTTGTAACTAGTCTTAGTGCCATGTTTGGTCACCAGGAGGCCATAACCTCTATGCAGGAACACCCAGCAGACATCAAACAGAGGAGTTTGGATACATTATCATTTTAAACAATTAGTTCAAATGAGTATCATTTAAACTCAGTTTAAACAAATGGCAGCCAAAACCGCCTGGCCAGATGATGCTTTTTTGACCATATTCCAACGTGGATTGTCTGAATAACTCAAATATTAGGTAGCAAGAGTTTCTAGATCAGCTAACCTGGCAGACATGATCACCTTTGTGTTGCAGCTTGAATACCGACTGAAAGAATACACTATTGCTCTATTCGTTCTTCTCCCAATACCCCAAAAAGCCTTACCCCAAGAATGGTGCAGGAGGAAGAGCCGATGAAAGTTGGATCAACCAGAGGTCCTTTATCATCTGAAGGATGTCATTTTACGAGGATGGAAGGCCTACGTATGTATTGAACCTCAAAGGAACATCTTGTCAGGGATTATACGATAGCCACTGCTAGGCAAATGGGAAGCACCACATCCTGGTCATAGAGAGAACCATGATACAGGATGAGAAGAAGTTTTCCCAGATTTCTCATGGATATATGGAAAATCAATTGATGATCGTTCTTACAATTTCTTTGCAATTTCAAGATACCGTCTTAGAAAACATTCCTGCCCTGGTGGACTAGGGAACAGCAGGTTTGTTGATCGATGGGCTCAGCTTAAAGGCATTCCATGCCTTATGAAGGCTTTGACGATCCTAGTAAAAGGTGTAGACAGAATTCCTTTATTATCCGGACCTATAACAGAACAGACCAAACCAAACAACTTACCATGTCTATTGCTTCTCACATGGAAGAACAAGAATTTGACCTGATCAAAGCTGTCCACTATCCCAGTATTTTGGGCTTACCATGGTTACGATTACACAATCCCTACATCAATTGGACAGCAGGGTCCCTATTTCTGGGATCTGAATACTGTATCCACTATTGTCTCTCTTAAGGTTCTGTTGGGTTACATAATCCCACCACTCTGACAAGGAAGATGAGAGGAGCTACTTCAGTGGATGTGGTACACGTTTTACCAGCTAGATATCATCAGTCCTCTGAGCCAAAATGTGCATCTGCACCTTGAAATCCACAGCATTCAGCCCCATCCAGACATGACATCCCCACCCCAGCCCCCATCACCGTGACCCCACACTGCAGATGGCCTCCTCCACATGGGACACCCCCACCCCAGCCTGATCACCAGTGACCCCACCCTGTAGGCAGCCTCCTGTAACGCTCACCTTGTATCCACAGGGACGCCACCCGACTGGTCTGGAGTGCTTCTGTAATGGATTCACCTCCCCCGGGGACTCGCGCTGCCGTGGGTTTACTCTGGAAGACAGGAGTTCAGTTTTACCCACAAACACCTTCTCTCGGGGCCCGCCTCCCAAGTGTCCACTTGCGACCCCCCCTTGAAGCCTCTCTCACCTTGTATTTCGATAAGGTGCACTCTCCATCCTGCCGTTCTGTTCAGGGGCGCATCGTGGTTGGGCACCTTTCCACCGAGTTACTTCACTGGTGTGGGCCCGGGAGTCCAGGCCGGCTGCGACTCCACTCTTGAGGTAAGTCTTTAGTCTTTTTAAGAATAAGTGTCTGCAATAGTTGTCGCCCTGTTGACCTTCTCCTTCTCTCGTTGGTGCAGAAGGGGTGATGGAGACGTTGAGCAGATGGAGAGGGCAGTGCTCGAGTAGGTAAGAGAATACGCGAAGCGCGGCGCTATGAGCGTCTTTGAAATAGGCGAACCTGTGCTATCCTTCCTTGCAGGTTGCTGGGACGTTCCTGGAAGAAATGTGGCCAGATGGAAGTGGAGCGTAGAATGGAAGATTTCCAGTCGGCGGTGGAGTTCCAGGAGAGCTTCGGTAAGTAAGCGGAGCCTGGAGGCGATGGAAGCAGAAGATGAAGGCTTACTAACTGTACTCTTCTTTTCTCTCCTCTCTAGGATGTTACTAGTGGAAGAAGATGAGTTCCAAGAAGGTTCCGGATTGATCAAGGAGCTGTAGGCAGAACAGGTAAGGATGAATAACGTGTTCTTCTTCTTCACCCCAGAGATGCAGGCCAAGGATGCTGCGAGCAGGTCTCGGTGCACGTCACGCTGCAAGTGCAGAACAATGCAAAGCATGTGCCTCAGCTCAGGCGTGGCTTAAATAGCCAGCAGGTATCCCAGGTGCCTTCAGGGCGGACCATGCTCTGGATGCTAGACTGCATGATGCAGTTCCACGTTGATCCTTGTGGGGGCAGCCATGTTGCTCCATTGCCCAATGGAAACTCTACCAGCCATATGAGCCTGGCACCAACGGCGCCAGGACTGGCTCCAGGACAGCCGAGAGGGGCATAATTGGGCCCTTGGGGCCTTGCAGGAATACTGTGGCGAGGGCCAGAGGCCCTGAGTTCCCAGGCCAGCTGTTAAGGTCGTGACAGCTCTACATGGGACACCCCTCCAAACCCCCATCACCTGTGACCCCACCTTGCAGGCAGCCCCCTCCAGATGGGACACCCCCACCCAAGCCCCCATCACCCGTGACTCCACCCTGCAAGCAGCCCCCTTCAGATGGGACACCCCCACCCCAGCCCCCATCACCCATGACCACACCTTGCAGGCAGCCCCCTCCACATGGGACACCCCTGCCCCCATCACCCATGACCCCAGCCTGCAGGCAGCCTCCTCCAGATGGGACACCCCAGCCCATCACCCGTGACCCCACCCTGCAGGCAGCCCCCTCCACATAGGACACTGCAGCCCCATCACCCATGACCCCGCCCTGCAGGCAGCCCCCTCCAGATGGGACACCCCCACCCCAGCCCCCATCACTGTGACCCAACCCTGCAGGCAGCCAACTCCACATGGGACACCTCAGCGCCTATCACCCTGTGACTCCACCTGCAGGCTGCCCCCTCCGCATGGGACACCCCAGACCCCATTACCCATGGCCCACCCTGCAGACAGCCTCCTCCACATGGGACAACCCCACCACAGCCCCCATCACCCCTGACCCCACCATGCAGGCAGCCTTCTCCACATGGGACACCCCCACCCCAGCGCCCATCATCTGTGAACCGACCCTGCAGGCAGCCACCTCCATATGGGACACCGCAGCCCCCATCATCCGTGACCCCACCCTGCAGGCAGCCCCCTCCCCATGGGATACCCCAGCCCCCAGCACCCATGACCCCACCCTGCAGGCAGCCCCCTCCACATGGGACACCCCAGCCCCAGCCCCCATCACCCGTGACCCCACCCTGCAGGCAGCCCTCACCAGATGGTACATCACCTGTATGCTGTACCCTGACATAATGACACATCTTCACTCCATCAAATGTGTGTTCTGCACATTGACTGCCGTATTGTTACAACAGCCAGAATAACACACAGGAACATGTATTCCGCAAACCAAAATGAATGCATTCACCTGAGCCACATCCATGAGTGTGGCATCTGCTCAAACACAATTGCTATCCGCAAACATCTCCCAACATTGACATGTAAGAAGTCAATGTAAAAGTGAGGCCCTGCTGGCCATGTGACAATGTCATGTCATCGATGCCCAGGGACAAATAGTTCTACAATAACTGAATCAACAACACCTTCGCTGTTTGCCACATGAACAAACAATGGTCAGGTGTCTCCCAGCCTGAGCCTCATTGTGCTGCTCTTTCTAGAACAGATTTCCTAATAAACACATCTCGGGAGGATAGCTCAGGGGCAACGTGCTGGCCTTGGAAGCAAGAGAACACAGAACAACACGCGTTCATTCCCCTGGTCTGTGCTTAGAAACCTCTGTGTATTAAGCACATGATAAATAACCTATCATATCATATCATATCACTGGTTCACTCATGTGTGAAGGACATGGCAATCCGACAGTGTACCACACACAGAGACAGCTGCATTGGGCAGCCAATGTGTAAATACAAAGAAATGACACTAGTGTATCCAAGTGCAAGAGGTTGACCAATACCAGAGATGATGATAACTGTACAAACACATGCTGGTGAAGGGGAAAACACCACCTGTGTTTTACACACCATCAAGCCAATCATGTGCAAATGTCCTGAACATGTAACACTCCCACAGTCACCCCACCCACCTCACTCACAAATACAGTGAGGGCAAATACGCAGTGATATTCTACATGCAAAAGGAAATTCCATTTGCCCGTGCACACACATAATCTCACTTAACACCACCACCGGTATGCCCTATGTGTATACTCATCCCGAAAATAAACCCAGAACATTACACATGCAAGTAAGCAACCACACACATCTAGCAATGGGCAGGAACAGGGCTTTCTAAATGGCCTACCAAACATGTGCACTGCAAAAATAACTGAGACAAACAATGACTGTGAGAGTAAAAAATAAATATATTCAACAGTTGTATTTTGGCATACATACGGTAAATAAAATCACAAAAGATGTCCATGTAAAAATACAAATTAAACATGGTTAGCAGGAATCCTCAAACACACTTACAAACTATGTACAGAAAACATGGAGGATAGTCCAGAGGCCACCCCAAATGAAAACATAAATAAAAGGAAACATACACCTACGTAACTATGTACAAATAAATGGAGTAATGTCCGTGATCCAAACTCCAAATAATAAGGAAAAATTAAAGGAAACATATATCTAAGAAACTATGTACACAGGCGGCGGGCTAGTCCTCCTCATCACCAATCTCACTCAATGTCTGGGCCACGGCATCTTCGAACACTGCGTCCACTTCCCCCAGGCGGGCCCCCATACTCTCCTTGAGGGCTTGCAGGGACACAAGCATGGATCTGTCCATCCCCTCCCATTCCCTGCAAGTATCCTCGTGGATGGTAGCCTGCCTCCTTGCCCGACACATTATAATCTCTGCCCTGGCCATGGTGACTCATGACTCCTAAGCCCTCTGCCTCTCTGCCTTGATTCACTGCCCGTATCGCACGGACACAGAAGACATCCTCGATCTGAGGTCCACATTTGCGTCCTGCCTGGCGCCGGATACCTACCCCTTGGGATGGTATGCCCTGAGTACATAAGCCTCCTCCTTAGAGCCAGCTGCTACGATAGCGCCCAGTGCCTGCTTTTATATAAACCCTCTGCCCAGATTACACTAGCCAGGGGTTTCTCACCCTTGCCCTGCTCCTGGGTGCCTGCTCTCCCTCCATTGCCATTGCTCTTGTGGTTGCCTGGATCGGCATGGTGATCACCTCAGCTGATCCACTGTCGACTTCCTACTCATGTAGGGATGTTTGCCCCACCAGACGTGCCAACATGGGTGGGACTGTTGCACAGGGGGCCCTGGTGGTATCCGGGCTCTAAGGCACCCGGTAGTATGACTGGAGCACAGAGGAGAAAGACAAGGAGGGGGTCGCAATAGTGGTCAGCCCATGCAGCACACTCGAGACCAGGAAGGCTGCTAGTCAGTTCAGGTGACGACAGACATCAATGATATGCAAGCACACGAGTGCAAGCCTGCACATCATCACAAATAATGCTGGTACACTTCCCAATAAAGACTGGCAGGGGTAACACTATGTCCCGAATGTCAACATCTGCAGGCATTAGATTGAATTGAATTGATATTTTATTTCTAACCCGCTTGTGGGGTCAGTCTGGGTGGAAACATCTGGCACCTGCGGAAGGGCACGGCCTAGGGCATGCCGGCTGGTGCATATTGCTGCAGGCGCTGACACAGAGAGAGGGTTTAGCATAGGCTCCTCCACAGTGACCCGCACTGCCTCATGCCCCTGGGTCAGGACTGCAGCAGTCACACCCACCTCACCACCCCTGCCTGATCCATGGACTGAGTTACTATGGCCCCCTCCTCCTCATCCGTCATCCTGGATGCATCCCAAGCGTCTTCCGCCATGGAATGCCCCTGTGTCTGCTCACCTGTCCCCCCTGCTGCCGAGGGGTCCACCATCGCCCTCTTGGACTTTCCCCCAGCATCTGTGGCTGATGGTTGAGGCATGGCACCAGCCTCCTCACTCCCTGATGATGAAGTGTCCAGGGAGCATGGCTTTGCCTTGCACCTATTCCTGGTGGGGGCATCTCTGCTGTTTTGCTCCACAGCACTGTCTCTGCCCTCTTTTTCCAAAGCAACTGCATATAAAGAGACATAGAACACAAACATCAGGGTAGTGCACCAGTGCCGGGTAGAACTTCTCCAGGACCCGCATGTCAGTAGTGTTCATCCGGCCCCTACACCCCCCTTGCTTGTCACCAGCCTGGAGGAAGAACAGGGCCTTGCTGTTGGTCCTGGTTTTCAGGTCCTCCCAGCACTTGTGCATGTCATGGTAGTCACGGAATGCCACCCCCTCTGAGTTGATGGAATCCACAATCCGGTCCCAGATCTGCTTCCGTCCTTCCTCGCCGACTTGCATTGGGGAATTAAAGAGGGCATCATAATGCCCCAGGACATGCTCCATCAGGATGTCAACTTCCCTGGCAGTGAAGTTGATAGACCTCTGCCTCGCTACCATGGTGTTGACACTTACCTCTGAAGATGTTGGTTGAGACATGGCAACCCCTGAGGTAGGTGTGGGTGTGCAAGGCGGTCCTGGGGCTGGCCTGTGCAGTGGTGGTGATGGAATGACACATTGGGAGTCTTCGGAATCAGCTGAGATGGTCACAGGGCCAAGGACAAGAGCAGTGGCAATGGCTGGACAGAAGGCACTCAAATTGCCGGTCAGGTAGGCAGCAGGCACAGACAGTGGGCAGGCAGCAGCAGATGGCTCGTAGGAGGTAGTTCAGGGCAGGAGGAGGCAGGTGTGGGCTTTCTGTGGCCCTCGCATGGGCAGCAGTAACAGATTGATTGTTACTGTGCGCTTTCGAAATTAGCACGGATACGTAGAATCAGATGAAATGCCCTCATCCCGTAACTTACATGGCACGCGCTGGCACGCACTGGGTGTTGAAGTTCAGAATCGGTATAAACAAGTGCGTAGTAGCAAATCCAACCATATGTGCTTTTTGGAGTGGACAGACAAGTGTATTTCATGGACATGTTGGGTGCCATGCAGTTCGTTCACTACTGTGACAGTGCGTACTGCTTATTTTGGTGGAGGATTTGCCTCTGTGCACATGCACGTGTACTTTTCTTTTTTCTGAGGCTAATGGTGAGTTGCATACACATTATTTGTATTCTGAGTGCCCCTATGTATCATGTAACCCCATTATTAACATCACAGAAGCTTTCCTGGGCTTTGCGTATGCATTTTTTTTGTTGCTGAGTGCCACAGTGTACAGCATAACGCTTTTTCTTTTCATGGAAGCTACTGAGGGGTCGCATACACGTATTTTTGATATTTGGGGTGCCTGTCGCGTCCCGTTAATTTTTTCAGCAGGGGTAATATTGAGCCTTGCTGGACCACACTAATACGTTTTACATCACGTACCCTGACCCCTCACTCAGATTGCCCAGGACAATTGCTTGGTGTGCCTTCGATTGTAGAAATCCATCTGTACCATGAGTGGGAAGGCCACAAGAGGGAAAGGTGGGAGAGGTAGCTGGGGTCGGGGACGTGCAGAGAGTGCTGTGCCCCACACCCAGCAGGGTCAGGGAGCTGCAGGGTCATCTGCTCTCCCCACCACACAGGGCCAGGCACCTGCAGATGCAGTTTCTGTCCGCAACATCCAGGGTCAGGGAGCTACAGGGTCATCTGCTCTCCCCAATATCCACGGTCAGGCACCTGCAGATTCAGCTGCTATCCCTAACACCCAGTGTCCGGGAGCTACAGCAGTAGCTGTTTCCCCCCCCCCAGGTACACGGACACGGAGGGGCAGATGCTGTCTGTCCCTCAAAGGGGAGGGGACATCCATGGAAAACACCTGTCCCCAGAACCCAAGGTCAGGGAGCTTTAGGGTAAGCTGCTGTCCCCAACACACGGGGTCAGGCACCTGCCGATGTAGCGGCTGTCCCCAACACCAAGTGTCAGGGAGCTACATCAGCAACTGTTCTCCCCCCCAGGTATACGGACATGCAGGGGTAGCTGTTGTCTGTGCCCCAAAGGAGAAGGGACGTCCGGGCAAAGGCCCTGTACCCAGCTCTCATGTTGAGGGACCTGCAGGGACAGATACTGACCCAACAGCAATGGGTGAAGGCATGGCCCAGGCCACTTGTGGTCCAGCACCTAGTGTCCTGTGTGGTCCCAGTCACACTAGGTCTGCACAGCATGCCAAGGAGCAAAAGCGCGCAGAACAGGGAAACACTCAATTCCAAAGCACAACACAACTGCCACGTTGAGGAAGAGGATCTTCAATGATGAAGAACTCCAGATCCTTGTGGACTACTTGCACAAACACCACTGTGACATGTGCACACAGCCAGGGAGCACACATATGCCTGCTCAGAGTATGGTCTACTGGCAGTGAGTCACGGATGGCATCAAAGCCTTGGGGAATGAGGGGCGCACTGCTCGGGTGCTCATGAAGTGGTGGAATGACCTCCTCTGTCGAACCAAACACAAGCTGGTGCCAACCTTGTCCCTGCTGTGGTGACTAGAGGTGGGTCACCACAGGAGCAGGAGCTCACACCACATGAAGAGGCCATGAGCGAGTTGATTCACCTAGATCAGCTGCAAAGTGTGGGAGGCCTGCCAGATTATAAGGAATCATCCAGTGAGTGATCAAGCGTGTGCATCCTGTATATGTGTATGTAGATTAAATTAATTGGGATGATTGTGTAGCACTTCTGACTGCATTTGTATGACTGCCATGGGTGAACCATGTCATGGTGTACTGACCCATGCTTGGTGTTCTGCAGGGTGCATTCAAGCCATACACTGAACATCTGTTGAACATGGCTTTAGCACAGTAGTAATCAACAACCGTCAGATACCATAAGACAGTTCCGGCATGCCAACGCAACGTGCCACCTGGGTATTTTCATCAGTGATGTTAGTGATTCTGCTATGCCAGTCATGTGCTTGTGTCCGAAGCACGTGCACCACATCATGCAATGCATGTAGTAAACAGTCCATCTACACATGTCCATAGGGGGTTTAATGTTATTCATGCCTTCCATGAACACTGGCAGCGGCCGTGACATTGTGCCATGAGGGACATTTCATTTAACTACACTGTGCAAATTCCAGCCGCAGCTATGGCACTGACCCCCTTGTAAAATATTTGTCAAGAGTCATCCCTTTTGACCTGCCACACTCAATACAAACTCCGTGGGTCCAAGACCCCGTCCCTCTTGTGTGTGACTGTCCCCTCTTCCTATCTCCGAGCGCATGTCATTGCTCTCTCCAGATCACACACCTGGGACTCCACACTCAGCCCATTTCCACATTGTGTGCACTTGCTGTGCCAGTGGCACTGGTGTTAGATGTAATTGTAGTGGATTTAGCTGTGATTATGTGTGGACATGTTCTCATGTACCTTAATGGCACGTTGCATATCCACTTGATTAGTCACATTAGCATGTTACAATCTACTGCTTGATGTGCCATGGGACAGGATGTGCATCCACAAATATATGTGTGTTGGCAAAGTGTGCAGTGCTTATATGGTCAAGGACATGGGATGTAGTGGCAAGTCTGCATATGCCATGATCTCTGAGCTTTTTGTACATAATGTGTGTATGCAAATAATGCCATGGTAACATTCATGGCAATGTGTTTCAGGACAGCATTGTGATACCTATGTATGTAGTCAGTGCAATTAACATGATTCTTCATGTCTTTATATGTCCATGTGCAGGCGATGAACCACTAGATGCAGGGGAGGAGGTTGAGGAGGAACGGGATCCTGAGCCGGCACAGAGCACCTGTGGAGGACGTGTTGTGGTAGCCCAGGAGAAGAGAGAAAACAGATCAGCAGGGGAGAGGAGGGGAAAAGGCAGAAGTGAAGAGGAAGGTCTTGAGGTGCTTCTGGAACCAGAGGTGGTTCTTCTCAAGTTTCAAGGTGGCAGGGAGGCTATTCCAAAGGGAGGCCCAAGCCGAAGACAGAAATCTACCCCCAGTGCGTTTCTTTGAGAAACGACTGCCCCTTTGGGAGATAGAGGTAGCAGAGTGAAGGGCTCAAAACGGGAGGTATTTACAGAGGGATAGTTGAAGCTATTTTGGACCCATGCCCCAGAAATCCTTGTGGACAATGCAGAGGGCTTTAAATGTAATCATTGCACCCACTGGGAGCTAATGAAGGAATTCAGAGATGGAGAGATACGATCCCCGGGCTTGAGGCCAAAATTGTACATCAGAAACCAGGCCATGGACTCCTTGATCTGTCATTTCATTGGTATTCACTCTCTGTGTCACTCTCTCTCTCCCTCTCTCTGGGGTGGTACACTCCTGTAGAAATCTATTTCCATACTCATTCACTCTGTATCACCCTGTGTTGCTCCTGCACTCTGTGTTCTATGCATATTTTCTTTCAGTGAAAATTATGATGTGCATGTAGTTTGCATTGTTACTCTGCATTGCATTCCATTTAGGTAAAGCGTTTCCCGATGGTATGGATCATATACAAGGCAGGTGAGTTCCACTGACAGATGAGTGCATGGCATTTGCTGACTCTTTAGTGTTATTTACATCTGAGCAGGGGACTATATGTGTTCACTCTGGATTTACTTACCTTGGCCTCTATCTCTATTGCTTGAGGGTGGAATTGATCACCCGGGGGTGATTAACATTTTTGGTTATGGTCATGTTAATCGGATGGATTGCTGGGGCCAATGTTAACTGATTTTGATAACTGTGCTTTCTAACTGTGTGTCCGGCTTTCATGGTTGTTTTGGAGTGTGTAGCATGGTGAGCAGTTTGTGGACTGTGGCAGTTGCATATGTTTGAGCTGAGGTGTGCCTCATTCAACTTGTATCAGGTCTAATGAGTGATACATCTGATCCCTATCAGGGTTTGTGGGATTAGGGATGTTTCTCACATTTGCTGGGTCACATTTTTTATTCAACTAGTAGTGTGTGCTCACACATTGTGAATCCACAAACATGTTGCTATGTCTGCTGGTATGTGGGCTATTTGGTTTTACAGCACATGAGGTTTTGTATAGTTAATGGGTTATCTTCCTTTTCTCAGGCGTGTGGCAACATGGTGTATGCAGCTTCTAGTGCAACACATCTAGGTGCATGGTGGTGTGGCATTGGAATAGATGCAGCATTACACCATTGGTATGCGGTGACAATGAAGCCTGCATTGACCCTGTTCTGGTTGTTTACTGTGTAATTTTCCCATTATTTGAATGTTTAGGATTTTATATGTTTTCTGGTTGTTGTTCGCTTATGTATTCCCTTGGCGTTCCATCGGTGTCCAGGAGTACTTTGTGCCATCAAGGTGGGTTCTGGTGGAGGAGCAAGAGGTGAGTGGCAGATTTATTATGAAGGCATCCACTTTATATTCTCCTAGACCACCTTCACAGTACCTTTGTTATGCACTCGCACCACATATGTGTTGATAATACACATGACTGAATGAACCAAATACTGACAGACACTTCATATACAACCCTGCACACCTCAACGCACCCTGACACTCACCATCATCATTATTAATTATCCTCATTCACTCATGTCTCCCATGAAGTACACAACATAGTTGACAAGTACATGAAGGTGCCATCCCTATTGGTGTACAGCCGGACCTACAGAACCATCATTGCAAACTTCTCCTCTAGGTCTAATGCTCTTGCTGATCAATGCATACTCTTCGTTACTGGTGTTTAGTTTCAATCCTCCATCAGGCACTCACTTCTGCACAACATTGCTAATATGACATGTGCGCAGCCTTCCTGACCACCAACATACTGGTGAATATCTTGATAGCCTTCCGAGAGAAACTGCTAGCGATATTGGTCCACACACAAATGTACTCCCATTAGGGTGTTCTTGTGGATGTACGTCAACACCAGTGTGCATTGTAACAGTCCGGAGCAACAGTCACTAGTGTCACATGATGAATGGTGGCATTCCTCCATTCATATTGCCCTGCTGTTCATCATCCATGATGTCTTATTTGCTTTTCACACATTGATGCATTCCATCCTAATTTTGATGATCCATGAATGGACAATGGACTTGCTTATGTCATTCCTGAAAATAGATTCCATGAAAACCCCATAATGTATCCCTTCTTCTGCCCTACTTCAGCCGCCAACTCTGGCATCATGCAGGTGTCCATTCCTTTTCCATTCATCTTTGACATATACATTTGCCTGCTGCAACACATATTTGGAATATTTTCATTATGATTAATGTGCTACGATGAGGACAGAGTACACTTGAGCACTATTCCTAGTAGCAACTGGCACCCTTATTCACCATGTCTGTCACAAACCCATCCTGGTCTGGTGCCCACAAAATGACCTTGGCTTGCGCCATTTACAAATGTGCATGCCCCTATTGACTCCACTGCAGCCTACTTCTGCCATTGACTCAGTCCTTCCTGCATGTTCTGACTCCCTGTACCCTCCTTCCGAGGCAGAAATGTTGCCATTATGTTCGACTACCCCCTTCCATTACTGCCACATATTCATGTGATTGTGAAGGAGTCCGACTTGCAGGTCTTGATGCACACAGTTAATGTACACTTCCACAACAACACACAGAGGTATAATGTTACACGTGCTGTGTTACTCTCCAGGCTACACTACTTCTACTGCCTATTGCACCAACTCTATGCTTTTAATCCACAGCCTGTGTAATTCATTTGGGACAAGACCGCAAGTATTATGCTTGACGTCAAGGCTGGGGACCACATCTGTCTGCCACTGATTGTCCACCACTGGCTAGCCATGGCAGACAGTGTCCGTCAAGTAATAGGAAGTATGTATTGTGCACTGTGATTTGTAAGTCCTGCTTACTCCCTATCTGCTAATGTTTATTCCTCAATGCTGTACCTCCAGAGCCATTTCATCATGTTACTCAGACCTTCTTCAGGTGGGGCAGGTATTGATGGAGATTTTTTCCAGGGGATCTTTATCGTCAGCAGGGGCCAACCTCTAGGATACCCATCCTGCCGCCATCTGTTTGGGGACTCATTTCCTTACTTTCCATGAACTACCCATGTGTTTCATCTTCTAGTCTTCCTTCTCTCTCTCTGTTCCCTGCTAAGCAATCCCTCTGCTCTCTCACTCTCTCCATTCCTTTTGTCCTAGCTGCCTGATGTCTGTCTGCTTGATGTGCCTCAAGGTCTCACATGCCCCTGTCACCCCCAGCAATTTGCGGGGCAGTTGCCTATGTTACCTGGACTAGTGTCATCATCACTGCACTTGGGGAATGACCCGAGAGAGTTCCATCTCTCTGCACTTATCCAAGCATCCACTGACTTGCTGCACTTGAAACACCCCTGAACTTGTTATTACCCATCTAATACCACACACCTCTAAACATCTGTGCACTTGCTCCTTCTGATTGCACCATGCAGGTACGGTGTCTGTCTTTTCCACCCTGTCCTTGGTCCCTGCATGATGGCACATTGATGAACTTGTGAAAATATGTTGAATCACTGTCCGACAGATTCACTGTTACATCCACTGTTAATAGTAGAATATAGTATAGTATGCAATTACTGTTCCTGTCCAGAATATTATGGATCTCTATGAGTGGGTGATATTTGTGTACTTGTTCCATATATCGTTGAGCACGTTAAGACACTTGCATTATGTATTGGCCATGTAACTATCTCCTTTGACATTACATGCCATGGCACATTTTGGTGATAATTTTACATGACAAATGTGACAGTTTATGTGACACACAGACAATTTGATGTCTAGTTTGCATTGCTGGTAGTGGCACACTCCCTCTTCTATGTGTTTCTTTTGGAAACCCAACATTACATTTGTTTTAATTACAAGGGATGCACTTCCAGGGACACATTCTCAGGGTGGTTTGGTGGGCACAGATGATTGGCCCTTTGTCATCATTGAATGGCACCTGGAATGTGGCAGGGCTGTGTGCACTCCACAGGGGTTTGATTTTAGGTGAAAAATGTCGTCACAACCTCGGTACGGGCGCCCTCGCCACATGCCCTTTGACCTGCCATGCGCAAGCAGTGTGCATGTGGTTGGGGATGTGGGCGAACCACCATGTCCAAATGTATGCCACGCTGTGTTGCAACATTGTGCAGGACACATGCTGCCACAATGATCCTGCACACTTGTGGTGGTGTATATAGCAACTCAGCATCAGAGTGTTCAAGGGAGCGGAAACATGACTTGACCACCCCAAATGTGTGCTCCACTATTCCCTGAGTTGCAATATGGGCTGTGTTGCATGTTACCTGGGGCAGTGTGGCAGGTTCCGTATTGGCATCATCATGTGGGTGCTCAGAGGGTAGGCACTGTCCCCTGTAGGGGTGAAAATGTCATTGGTGTGTATTTGTCTGTGTGTGACATGCATGCATGTGCAGGGGAATTTCTAATCATGAATGAGCCATGTGTTGCCATGTCTCCCAGCTTCCAGGGCACGGTGTAGGGGTGACATTCTGAATATGAAATTATTGTGGGTGGACCCTAGATAGGTTCATATACAGAAGTAATGATGCCATTGGCATCACATACAAGCTGCACATTGATGCAATGCCAGTGCTTCCGATTGCAATATATGTGCTCTGTTGCCCAAGGTGAATGTAGAGCCATATGGGTGCAATCGATGGCACCAAGCACTTTAGGGAAGTGTGCCACCCCATAAAGGTCCTGGACCACGGCCTGCATTTCTGCAGGGGTTCTGGGCATGTAGATGTGCCTGCGGACTGAGGGGTGTGCAGTCATAATTGCCAACACCTGGTGTAGGCAGCGTGACTGCGTGGGCTGTGAAATGCCCCAAACTATGGCAGTTGTCCGTTGAAATGACCCAGTGGCCAAAAAATGCAGTACTTTGAGCAACTTTTCCAAGGGGCTCAGTGCTTGGGAGCAGAGGGTGGGGGATGTAAGGTCATTGTCCCACTTCCTGACCAGGTATAATATGATATGAGGTGGAAACCTATACCTGCCATAGTCCTGGTCATCAGGCATCCCAAAAAGGCTGGTCCTAGGTAGAAAAATACAGGCCCTGGCTATCCTCCTCCTGCGGTGTCCCACAATCCCTGCTACAACCAATGGTACATTCATCGTATCTGTATAAGTGCGTTGGTTGATTGTGCAGGCTTTTCATGCATTTGTTTTTGTGTGCATTGACGTTTATGCCAGCTATCGCGTGGCATATGTGTTTCAGAATTTGCACATATTTTTCTGTGCGCCGGCAAGCCCTGTTCAATTTCATGAATACAGGTTTTTAGCGTGCGTATGGGCGTTGCGAGGATTACTGGTACTTCCCTCGTTACACCCATATTTTCGCTTGTTGTTCCCCATTCCATGTGTTCTTCTCTCTTTTTAGGTGACTGCGTAGACACGGGCCAGCCTTTGCTTGGAGCCTCGTGCAAGGCGTTTGTGGTGTCACAGTAACGTGTTGGACCGGAGATGATTCCTCACAAGTCCCTGGTAAGCGCTGCGCATTGTGTTCCATGAATCGACAAACGGGCGCTTGCGTGCGATTTCGCACGCAAGTGCCCTATTTTCCACACAAATAATTCCATGAATAGGGCCCATAGTGCTTTTGCGCCAATTAAGGAGTGTTTTTGACCATGTTAATGCACATACGTAATTCACAAATGAGATCAGCTTTAAAATGAGCAAAACTCAATTCCCTGCTCCTTTTTGGAGTAGTCTCAGAGGAAGTTGCAATGCACGAAAGGTTCATTTCTGAACCTGTCATGGACTTTTCTTAGAAGTGGAAACACAGCAATGTGAACTGCTGTTCTCCCACTTTCCTTTCTATTCTCCAAACAAGGATAGTAATTAAGCTGGTTGGTGTTCTCTACAGCATCTGACTGCTTGTCACTGTGCAATGCCCAGCACCCTCGTGTGTCTTGTACCACATAAACATCGGGAGCACGCTCACAGCTCCAATGTATGGAAAGTGGCTGGGCAGGTCTCTTTGAAATTAAGGTCATGTGGCATATGCGTTTACGAAATTAACACAAAGAGAGAGAAAAAAAAAACTCTTAACATGTACGTACATGTTTGAGAATCAGACCCTATACGTTTATATTTTGTAATCATAGGTACTTTTGTTGTTTTGTTGTTAATTGACACATTTGTGTCCATTGGCCATCGCCCATCTGTGTTGTGGTGATTCACACAGTTTCAAAATGTTGCTCTTGGTATACAATATCCGTTCATATTGTTGTTCGGTAACAGACATTTGAAATAACAGGACACATTTAAGCAAACACCCTCGTTCTAGTTGTCCTGTTGGCCAGGCTATCTGGCCACCTATTTGGGAAATCCGGTTGTATTCACTGAGAAACACGAACAGGCGCGTACATATGGGGCCATGTGAGATTCTCTGTAGAACTCTGAATCCCGTGAGGTTTTTCCAAAGCTGCACGTAAACCCTGTTCCAGAGGAGGGCCGCCCCCTGATTAAACTGAGACATTCTGAATGTGAGATTTGAATAATAATCAGCGTCGAAAAAAGGCTTCGAAAATTACACCTTTTCTACAAGCTGCCGGGAGACCAGGGGGTGGGGGTGGGGATGAATGCTACAGCAAACTAGTATTATGGTGAAATTCAAAAGGAAGCCATTGTAGTTGCGTCCCACTCTCTCAATGAAAGCCCTACATTAAAGGAAGCCTGCAGCATGGAGGTCATCGTGTCTTTCTTCAAAGCAGGAGAATATGTGATAGTTATGCATATAAATAGGGCAATAAATGTATGCGCAAAAAAAGAGAACGAGTAGAATGGACGGCTCAGTTTCACTAACAAAGGGCAAGGAAACCCTGGCAGAATGTGTCGCGCACGATTTTCCATCACTTTAACACTCATATCACTCACAGGTGCTGCATCTAAGAGATACGCATGTACTACAAAGGAGGCATGTAGTTAATAAAAACGACCTCTCTCTCTCTCTCTCTCTCTCTCTCCCCCCTTTCTTGCCTACAGCTGAAGCATAGTGGAAACAAAAAAGAGGTAGAGATAGTAAAAGAAAATAGATTGGTGAAGATAGGTTGAGATGTATAAACAGATAGGTTAACGTAGAAAGATATATATATGTATATATATATATCTTTCTACGTGTATATATATATTACATGGCCACGGTAGTGGCCATGCAGTTATGGTTAAGTTGCTGTTTCCATAGGAAGAGCACTTTTTGGGTGGCTTATAACTTCGCTCTCCCTGGACGGATCCTCACCAAACTTTGCAAAACAAGTAGTTGGGTCACTCTGAATGCTTTTGCAAATTTTGGTGAGGATTCGTCCAGGGGGGGCAAAGTTATAGAGGGGGTCCCAAAACTTTTTTTTTTCCCATAGACATAATGGGAAAAAACTTTGCTCACGCCTACAATCCAAACCGCTGGACGGATTTACACCAAGTTAGCGGCAGGAGCGGAGACTTGGTCCCGAAAGCGTGGTTTGCTTTATTTGGTGTAAATCCGTCCAGTAGTTTTTAAAAAAATGACAAAAATGTAAGTGAAAAAAATTAGTGATATCTGTGTTCGCTTCGCGGACACACTTCCCTGTTCGCTCCGCGGACAGGACGATGATTGGGCAAGCAGCTTGCGTGATGTCCGCGGACATCTGACGTGCTCTCTCATTGGATGCGTGAAAGCGCGCAGTGCGTCTGGCTTCAGAGACGCCCGCCATCTTTGTTCCGCGCATGAGAGGCTTTGTATCACGCCTGCACAGTAAGTCCCCCACCCCCGCTCATGTCCGTGTCTGTCTCCTGTTCCTCCCACCCCCCGCTCATGTCCGTGTGTCTTTCTCCCTCCCGCCCACCGCCGGCTCATGTCCGTGTGTCTTTCTCCCTCCCGCCCACCCCCCACTCATGTCCTTGTGTCTTTCTCCCTCCCACCCACCGCCGGCTCATGTGCATGTGTCTTTCTCCCTCCCGCCCACCCCCCGCTTATCCCCCGCTCGTGCCCCGCTCATCTCTCCCAACCGTCCACCCCCCGCTCTTGCCCCGTGTGTCTCTCCCACCCCCGTGTGTCTCATGTCTGTGTGTTTCTCCCCACCCGCCGCCCGCTCATGTCCGTGTGTCTCTCCCCACCCGCTGCCCACCCCCCGCTCATGTCCGTATGTCTCTCACCACCTGCCGCCCACCCCCACTCATGTCCGTGTGTCTCTCCCCACCCCCGCTCATGTCCGTGTGTTCTCTCCCCAACCGCCACCCACCCCCCGCTCATGCCCCATGTGTCTCTCCCCCTCCTGCCTCCCCACGCTCATGTCCGTGTGTCTCTCCCCACCCGCCGCCCACCCCCACTCATGTCCCGTGTGTCTCTCTCCCTCCCCCCCACTCGCGCTCATGCCCCGTGTGTCTCTCCCAACCGTCCACCCCCGCTCTTGCCCCGTGTGTCTCTCCCACCCCCGTGTGTCTCTCCCACCCGCTGCTCATGTCTGTGTGTTTCTCCCCACCCGCCGCCCGCTCATGTCCGTGTGTCTCTCCCCACCCGCCGCCCACCCCCCGCTCATGTCCGTATGTCTCTCACCACCTGCCGCCCACCCCCACTCATGTCCGTGTGTCTCTCCCCACCCCCGCTCATGTCCGTGTGTCTCTCCCCACCCGCCGCCCACCCCCGCTCATGCCCCATGTGTCTCTCCCCCTCCTGCCTCCCCCCGCTCATGTCCGTGTGTCTCTCCCCACCCGCCGCCCACCCCCACTCATGTCCCGTGTGTCTCTCTCCCTCCCCCCCACTCCCGCCCATGCCCCGTGTGTCTCTCCCCCTCCCGCCCACCCCCCGCTCATGCCCCGTGTGTCTCTCCCCCTCCCGCCCACCCCCCGCTCATGCCCCGCGTGTCTCTCCCCTTCCCCCCACCCCCCGCTCATGCCTCGCGTGTCTGTCTCCCTACCCCCCACCCCCGCTCTTGCCCGTGTGTCTGTCGACCTCCCCCCGACCCCCACTCTTGCCCGTGTGTCTGTCTTCCTCCCGCCCACCCCCGCTCTTGCCCCGTGTCTCTTTCCACCTCCCGCCCAGCCCCGCTCTTGCACCATGTCTCTTCCCCCTCCCGCCCACCCCCGCTCTTGCCCCGTGTCTCTTTCCCCCTCCCGCCCACCCCCGCTCTTGCCCCGTGTATCTTTCCCCCTCCCGCCCACCCCCGCTCTTGCCCCGTGTCTCTTTCCCCCTCCCTCCCACCCCCGCTCTTGCCCCGTGTCTCTTTCCCCCTCCCGCCCACCCCTGCTCTTGCCCCGTGTCTTTCCCCCTCCCGTCCACCCCCGCTCTTGCCCCGTGTCTTTCTCCCTCCCGCCCACCCCCGCTCTTGCCCCGTGTCTTTCTCCCTCCCACCCACCCCTGCTCTTGCCCCGTGTCTTTCTCCCTCCCGCCCACCCCCGCTCATGCCCCTTGTGTCTCTCCCCCTCCCGCCCACCCCCGATCATGCCTTGTGTGTCTCTCTCCCTCCCCCCACCCCCCGCTCATGCCGCGTGCGTCTCTCTCCCTCCCGCCCACCCCCCGCTCATGCCCCGTGCGTCTCTCTCCCTCCCATCCACCCCCCGCTCATGCCCCGTGCGTCTCTCTCCCTCCCACCCACCCCCGCTCATGCCCCGTGTGTCTCTCTCCCCTTCCCCCACCCCCCGCTCATGCCCCATGTCTGTCTTCTGTTCCCCCCGCTCATGCCCCATGTCTGTCTCCTGTTCTCTCCACACCCCGCTTATGCCCCATGTCTGTGTCATGTTCCCCCCACCCCCCGCTCATTCCCCGTGTCTGTCTCCTGTTCCCCCACCCACTCATGCCCCGTGTCTGTCTCCTGTTCCCCCACACACTCATGACCCGTGTCTCGCTCTTGTTGCCCCCCACCCCCTGCTCATGCCCCGTGTCTTTTTCCTGTTCCTCCCACCCCCCGCTCATGCCCCGTGTCTGTCTCCTGTTGCCCTCCACCGCCCCGCTCATGCCCCATGTCTGTTCTCCCCACCCCCGCTCATGCCCGTGTCTGTTGTTCCCACCACCCCCCGCTCATGCCCCGTGTCTGTCTCCTGTTCCCCCCACCCCTCGCTCATGCCCCGTGTCTGTCTCCTGTTCCTCCCACCCCCACTCATGTCCTGTGTCTCTCCTGTTGCCCCCCACCCCCGCTCATGCCCCGTGTCTCTCCTGTTGCCCCCGGCCCCTGCTCATGCCCCGTGTCTGTCTCCTGTTGCCCCCGCCCCCTGCTCATGTCCCGTGTCTATCTCCTGTTGCCCCTCACCCCCCGCTCATGCCCCGTGTCTGTCTCCTGTTGCCTCCCACCTCCCGCTCATGCCCCGTGTCTGTCTCCTGTTGCCCTCCACCCCCCGCTCATGCCCTGTGTCTGTCTCTGTTGTTCCCCCCACCCCCCGCTCATGCCCCGTGTCTGTCTCCTGTTGCCCTCCACCCCCCGCTCATGCCCCGTGTCTGTCTCTGTTGTTCCCCCCACCCCCCGCTCATGCCCCGTGTCTGTCTCCTGTACCCCCCCACCCCCCGCTCATGCTCGTGTCTGTCTCCTGTACCCCCCATCCCCTCGCTCATGCCCCATGTCTGTCTCCTGTTGCCCCCCCGCTCATGCCACTTGTCTGTCTCCTGTTCCCCCCACCCGCTCATGTCCTGTGTCTCTCTCCTGTTGCCCCCCACCCCTCGCTCATGCCCCGTGTCTGTCTCCTGTTCCCCCACCCCCGCTCATGTCCCGTGTCTCTCCTGTTGCCCCCACCCCTGCTCATGCCCCGTGTCTCTCCTGTTGCCCCCGGCCCCCGCTCATGCCCCGTGTCTGTCTCCTGTTGCCCCCCGCTCATGCCCCGTGTCTGTCTCCTGTTGCCCCTCACCCCCCGCTCATGCCCCGTGTCTGTCTCCTGTTGCCCCCCACTCCCCGCTCATGCCCCGTGTCTGTCTCCAGTTGCCCTCCACCCCCCGCTCATGCCCCGTGTCTGTCTCTGTTGTTCCCCCCACCCCTGCTCATGCCCTGTGTCTGTCTCCTGTTCCCCCCAACCCCCGCTCATGCCCCATGTCTGTCTCCTGTACCCCCCACCGTCCGCTCATGCCCCATGTCTGTCTCCTGTTGCCCTCCACCCCCCGCTCATGCCCCGTGTCTGTCTCTGTTGTTCCCCCCACCCCCCGCTCATGCCCCGTGTCTGTCTCCTGTTCCCCGCAACCCCCGATCATGCCCCATGTCTGTCTCCTGTACCCCCCACCACCCGCTCATGCCCCGTGATGGTCTCCTGTTGCCCCCCCGCTCATGCCCCGTGTCTGTCTCAGGTTCCCCCCACCCGCTCATGTCCTGTGTCTCTCTCCTGTTGCCCCCCACCCCCCGCTCATGCCCCATGTCTGTCTCCTGTTGCCTCCCACCCCCCGCTCATGCTTCGCGTGTCTGTCTCCCTACTACCCACCCCCGCTCTTGCCCCGTGTGTCTGTCTTCCTCACCCCCACCCCCGCTCTTGCCCCGTGTGTCTGTCTCCCTCCCCCCTCCCCCCGCTCTTGCCCCGTGTGTCTGTCTCCCTCCCCCCTCCCCCCGCTCTTGCCCCGTGTGTCTGTCTCCCCCCACCCCCGCTCTTGCCCCGTGTCTCTTTCCCCCTCCCGCCCACTCCCGCTCTTGCCCCGTGTCTCTTTCCCCCTCCCGCCCACCTCCGCTCTTGCACCATGTCTCTTCCCCCTCCTGCCCACCCCCGCACTTGCCCATGTCTCTTTCCCCCTCCCGCCCACCCCCGCTCTTGCCCTGTGTCTCTTTCCCCCTCCCGCCCACCCCCGCTCTTGCCCCGTGTCTCTTTCGTCCTCCCGCCAACCCCCGCTCTTGCCCCGTGTCTCTTTCCCCCTCCCGCCCACCCCTGCTCTTGCCCGTGTCTTTCTAACCTCCCGCACACCCTCGCTATTGCCCCGTGTCTTTCTCCCTCCCGCCCACCCCCGCTCTTGCCCCGTGTCTTTATCCCTCCCGCCCACCTCTGCTCTTGCCCCGTGTCTTTCTCCCTCCCGCCCACCACCGCTCTTGCCCCGTGTCTTTCTCCCTCCAACCCACCCCCGCTCTTGCCCCGTGTCTTTCACCCTCCCGCCCACCCCCGCTCTTGCCCGTGTATTTCATCCTCCCGCCCACCCCTGCTCATGCCCCTTGTGTCTATCACCCTCCCGCCCACCCCCGCTCATGGCCCTTGTGTCTCTCCCCCTCCCGCCCACCCCCGATCATGCCTTGTGTGTCTCTCTCCCTCCCCCCACCCCCCGCTCATGCCGCGTGCATCTCTCTCCCTCCCGCCCACCCCCCGCTCATGCCCTGTGTGTCTCTCTCCCCTTCCCCCACCCCCCGCTCATGCCCCATGTCTGTCTTCTGTTCTCTCCACACCCCGCTCATGCCCCATGTCTGTGTCCTGTTCCCCCCACCCCCCGCTCATGCCCCGTGTCTATCTCCTGTTGCCCCCCACCCCTCCCGCTCATGCCCCGTGTCTGTCTCCTGTTCCCCCCACCCACTCATGCCCCGTGTCTGTCTCCTGTTCCCCCACACGCTCATGCCCCGTGTCTCGCTCTTGTTGCCCCCCACCCCCCCGCTCATGCCCCGTGTTTGTCTCCTGTTCTCCCCACCCCCTGATCATGCCCCGTGTCTTTTTCCTGTTCCTCCCACCCCCCGCTCATGCCCCGTGTCTGTCTCCTGTTGCCCCCCACCGCCCCGCTCATGCCCCGTGTCTGTTCTCCCCACCCCCGCTCATGCCCGTGTCTGTTGTTCTCCCCAGCCCCCGCTCATGCCCCGTGTCTGTCTCCTGTTCCCCCCACCCCTCGCTCATGCCCCGTGTCTGTCTCCTGTTCCCCCCACCCCCGCTCATGCCCCGTGTCTCTCCTGTTGCCCCCCGGCCCCTGCTCATGCCCCGTGTCTGTCTCCTGTTGCCCCCCGCTCATGCCCCGTGTCTGTCTCCTGTTGCCCCTCACCCCCCGCTCATGCCCCGTGTCTGTCTCCTGTTGCCCCCCACCCCCTGCTCATGCCCCGTGTCTGTCTCCTGTTGCCCTCCACCCCCCGCTCATGCCCCGTGTCTGTCTCCTGTACCCCCCACCGCCCGCTCATGCCCCATGTCTGTTTCCTGTTGCCCCCCCCGCTCATGCCCCGTGTCTGTCTCCGGTTCCCCCCACCCGCTCATGTCCCGTGTCTCTCTCCTGTTACCCCCCACCCCCGCTCATGCCCCGTGTTTGTCTCCTGTTCTCCCCACCCCCGCTCATGCTCCGTGTCTGTCTCCTGTTCCCCCCCACCTCCCGCTCATGCCCATGTCTGTCTCCTGTTGCCCCCCCGCTCATGGCCCGTGTCTGTCTCCTGTTGCCCCCCACCCCCCGCTCCTGCCCTGTGTCTCTCTCCTGTTGCCCCCCACCCCCCGCTCATGCCCCGTGTCTGTCTCCCTCCCCCCGACCCCCGCTCTTGCCCCGTGTGTCTGTCTCCCTCCCCCCGACCCCCGCTCTTGCCCCGTGTGTCTGTCTCCCCCCCACCCCCGCTCTTGCCCTGTGTCTCTTTCCCCTCCTGCCCACTCCCGCTCTTGCCCCGTGTCTCTTTCCCCCTCCCGCCCACCTCCGCTCTTGCACCATGTCTCTTCCCCCTCCTGCCCACCCCCGCACTTGCCCCGTGTCTCTTTCCCCCTCCCGCCCACCCCCGCTCTTGCCCCGTGTCTCTTTCCCCCTCCCGCCCACCCCCGCTCTTGCCCCGTGTCTCTTTCATCCTCCCGCCAACCCCCGCTCTTGCCCCGTGTCTCTTTCCCCCTCCTGCCCACCCCTGCTCTTGCCCGTGTCTTTCCCCCTCCCGCCCACCCCCGCTCTTGCCCCGTGTCTTTCTCCCTCCCGCCCACCCCCGCTCTTGCCCCGTGTCTTTATCCCTCCCGCCCACCTCTGCTCTTGCCCCGTGTCTTTCTCCCTCCCGCCCACCACCGCTCTTGCCCCGTGTCTTTCTCCCTCCAACCCACCCCCGCTCTTGCCCCATGTCTTTCACCCTCCCGCCCACCCCCGCTCTTGCCCGTGTATTTCATCCTCCCGCCCACCCCTGCTCATGCCCCTTGTGTCTATCACCCTCCCGCCCACCCCCGCTCATGGCCCTTGTGTCTCTCCCCCTCCCGCCCACCCCCGATCATGCCTTGTGTGTCTCTCTCCCTCCCCCCACCCCTGCTCATGCCCCTTGTGTCTATCACCCTCCCGCCCACCCCCGCTCATGGCCCTTGTGTCTCTCCCCCTCCCGCCCACCCCCTGATCATGCCCCGTGTCTTTTTCCTGTTCCTCCCACCCCCCGCTCATGCCCCGTGTCTGTCTCCTCTTGCCCCCCACCGCCCCGCTCATGCCCTGTGTCTGTTCTCCCCACCCCCGCTCATGCCCGTGTCTGTTGTTCTCCCCAGCCCCCGCTCATGCCCCGTGTCTGTCTCCTGTTCCCCCCACCCCTCGCTCATGCCCCGTGTCTGTCTCCTGTTCCCCCCACCCCCGCTCATGCCCCGTGTCTCTCCTGTTGCCCCCCGGCCCCTGCTCATGCCCCGTGTCTGTCTCCTGTTGCCCCCCGCTCATGCCCCGTGTCTGTCTCCTGTTGCCCCTCACCCCCCGCTCATGCCCCGTGTCTGTCTCCTGTTGCCCCCCACCCCCTGCTCATGCCCCGTGTCTGTCTCCTGTTGCCCTCCACCCCCCGCTCATGCCCCGTGTCTGTCTCCTGTACCCCCCACCCCCGCTCATGCTCCGTGTCTGTCTCCTGTTCCCCCCCACCTCCCGCTCATGCCCATGTCTGTCTCCTGTTGCCCCCCCGCTCATGGCCCGTGTCTGTCTCCTGTTGCCCCCACCCCCCGCTCCTGCCCTGTGTCTCTCTCCTGTTGCCCCCCACCCCCCGCTCATGCCCCGTGTCTGTCTCTTTTGTTCCCCCCACCCCCTGCTCATGCCCTGTGTCTGTCTCCTGTACCCCCACCCCCCGCTCATGCTCGGGTCTGTCTCCTGTACCTCCCCACCCCCCTGCTCATGCCCAATGTCTGTCTCCTGTTGCCCCCCTGCTCATGCCCCTTGTCTGTCTCCTGTTCCCCCCACCCGCTCATGTCCCGTGTCTCTCTCCTGTTCCCCCCACCCCTCGCTCATGCCCCGTGTCTGTCTCCTGTTCCCCCCACCCCCGCTCATGTCCCGTGTCTCTCCTGTTGCCCCCCACCCCCGCTCATGCACCGTGTCTCTCCTGTTGCCCCCCGGCCCCCGCTCATGCCCCGTGTCTGTCTCCTGTTGCCCCCCGCCCCTCGCTCATGCCCCGTGTCTGTCTCCTGTTGCCCCTCACCCCCTGCGCATGCCCGTGTCTGTCTCCTGTTGCCCCCCACCCCCCACTCATGCCCAATCTCTGTCTCCTGTTGCCCTCCACCCCCCGCTCATGCCCCGTGTCTGTCTCTGTTGTTCCCCCACCCCCGCTCATGCCCCGTGTCTGTCTCCTGTTCCCCCCAACCCCCGCTCATGCCCCATGTCTGTCTCCTGTACCCCCCACCGCCCGCTCATGCCCCGTGTCTGTCTCCTGTTGCCCCCCCGCTCATGCCCCGTGTCTGTCTCCGGTTCCCCCCACCCGCTCATGTCCCGTGTCTGTCTCCTGTTGCCTCCCACCCCCTCTCATGCCCCGTGTGTGTCTCCTGTTCTCCCCACCCCCCGCTCATGCTCCGTGTCTGTCTCCTGTTCCCCCCACCCCCTGCTCATGCCCCGTGTCTGTCTCCTGTTGCCCTCACCCCCCGCTCATGCCCCGTGTCTGTCTCCTGTTGCCCCCCACCCCCCGCTCCTGCCCTGTGTCTCTCTCCTGTTTCCCCCCACCCCCCGCTCATGCCCCGTGTCTGTCTCTTTTTCTCTTTTTTTCCCCCCACCCCCCGCTCATGCCCTGTGTCTGTCTCCTGTTCCCCCCACCCCCGCTCATGCCCCGTGTCTCTCTCCTGTTGCCCCCCACCCCCTGCTCATGCCCCGTGTCTGTCTCCTGTACCCCCCCACCCCCCGCTCATGCTCGTGTCTGTCTCCTGTACCCCCCCACCCGCTCATGTCCCGTGTCTCTCTCCTTTTGCCCCCCACCCCCCGCTCATGCCCCGTGTCTGTCTCCTGTTGTCCCCCCTGCTCATGCCCCGTGTCTGTCTCCTTTTCCCCCCACCCGCTCATGTCCCGTGTCTCTCTCCTGTTGCCCCCCACCCCCCGCTCATGCCCCGTGTCTGTCTCCTGTACTCCCCCACCCCCCCGCTCATGCCCTGTGTCTCTCTCCTGTTGCCCCCCACCCCCTGCTCATGCCCCGTGTCTGTCTCCTGTATCCCCCCACCCCCCGCTCGTGCCCCGTGTCTCTCTCCTGGTGCCCCCCACTACCCCGCTCATGCCCCGTGTCTGTCTCCTGTTCCCCCACCCCCCGCTCATGCTCCATGTCTGTCTCCTCTTGCTCCCACCCATGCACCGTGTCTGTCTCCTGTGCCCCCCACTCCGCGTTCATGCCCGTGTCTCTCTCCTGTTGCCCCCCACACCCCCTGCTCATGCCCCGTGTCTGTCACCTGTTGCCCCCACCCCCTCGCTCATGCCCCGTGTTTGTCTCCTGTTCTCCCCACCCCCCGCTCATGCCCCGTGTCTGTCTCCTGTTCCTCCCACCCCCACTCATGCCCTGTGTCTGTCTCTTGTTGCCCCCCACACCCCGCTCATGCCCGGTGTTTGTCTCCTGTTCTCCCCACCCCACGCTCATGCTCCGTGCCTGTCTCCTATTCCCCCCCCCGCTCATGCCCCGTGTCTGTCTCCTGTTGCCCCCCACCCCCCGCTCATGCCCCGTGTCTGTCTCCTGTTGCCCCCCCACCCCCCGCTCATGCCCCGTGTCTGTCTCCTGTTGCCCCCCACAACCCGCTCATGCTCTGTGTCTGTCTCCTGTTGCCCCCCACCGCCTGCTCATGCCCCATGTCTGTCTCTGTTGTTCCCCCACCCCCGCTCATGCCCCGTGTCTGTCTCCTGTTCCCCCCACCCCCCGCTCATGCCCTGTGTCTCTCTCCTGTTGCCCCCCACCTCCCGCTCATGCCCCGTGTCTGTCTCCTGTACCCCCCACCCCCGCTCATGCCCCGTGTCTGTCTCCTGTACCCCTCACCCCCCGCTCATGCCCCGTGTCTGTCTCCTGTTGCCCCCTCACTCATGCCCCGTGTCTGTCTCCTGTTCCCCCCACACACTCATGTCCCGTGTCTCTCTCCTGTTGCCCCCCACCCCCCGCTCATGCCCCATGTCTGTCTCCTGTACCCCCCCGCCCACGCTCATGCCCCGTGTCTCTTTCCTGTTGCCCCCGACTCCCCCGCTCATGCCCCATGTCTGTCTTCTGTTCCCCCCACCCCCCGCTCATGCCCCGTGTCTGTCTCCTATTCCCCCCACCCCCTGCTCATGCCCCGTGTCTGTCTCCTGTTGCCCCACCCATGCCCCGTGTCTGTCTCCTGCATTCCCCCACTCCACGCTCATGCCCCGTGTCTCTCTCCTGTTGCCCCCCACTCGCTGCTCATGCCCCGTGTCTCTCTCGTGTTCCCCCCACCACCGCTCATGCCCTGTTTTCCTTCCTTTTCCCCCCCACCCCCTGCTCATGCCCCGTTTGTACCCTGTTCCCTCTCACCCCCGCTCATGCCCATGTGTCTCCCCTGTGCCCCCCCAACCCCGCTCATGCACCGTTGTGTTCTTTATACACCCCGCCTTCCCTTTCCATGGTGGCCATCTTGGTAAAAGATTTTCCTTCCTACACCGAGACGCCGCAGGCGTCCCGGCGTAGGAAGGAAAATCTTTTTGTTTTTTTTACCACCCGGCATTCCCACTTTGAGGACATAAGATGTTAGTGGTCTTCATCTATTGAAAAGGATGTTATGGTCACGTTGTACTAATAAAAACCTTTAAAATTGAATAAAAAAAAATGTTACAGGGACGTTATGGTTAAGTTGCACTAATAAAAACCTATGAAATTCAATGAAAAAACTTTGTTAAAGGGACGTTATGGTTAAGTTGCGCTACTAAAAACCTATGAAATTCAGTGAAAAAACTTTGTTAAAGGGACGTTATGGTAAAGCTGCTCTACCAAAAACCTATGAAATTCAGTGAACAAACTTTGTCAAAGGAACGTTATGGTTCCAAGTAAAACCGAAAAACCCTTGAAATTCGCCAGTTATGGTAAGCTAAGCAACCATAACTCGCGCCACCACCGTGCACGGCTAAGACTAACACCCAGGACATCAAAGATGACATCACAAATGTCATTGATGACATCACTGATGACATCACATGCCTGGCTCACTCTTTTTTCTTTTGCTGACATATCTAGGCCACATGGTTTTCTTCAGTAACAGTTTTTGTAGACGTATCCTTCAAGTAGGTTCTTACAGTAATTCTGTTAGAGTCCAGTCACATCATATGAAACATATACATACGGGAAGACACAAGCTTAAAAGACAGCAATCCTTTTTGTGCATAAAGATAATCAATAGACTTATGAGCACTTTCTGATAGTTCTGTTGTTTTTTTTTTATGGCTGTACTTTCCCTGTGGGTCCAATCACATCAAGTGATACATATACATAGGGTGAATAGCAGCTTTGAAACAGAGCAATCATTTATTTGCATGAAAATAATCAGTTAAGTTATGAATTGTTTCTGCTACTACTTGTGTGTTTTTGCTAACTTCACTTTCCCTGTATATACCCATATTGGTATGTGTTCTTGTGTCTTTGTGTTTTGTCTATAGTAATGTTTTATTAGCTACGTATTACATATTTCACAGTACACAAAAATCTATTAAGAAAACAATTATCATTTCATTATTCAACACATTAACATTACGAATATTATACCTTCATCTTGTACACTGCACACCATGTTATGTTTCTGTATCAGTAGCTTAGTATACTAGATAGAACCCCATAATAGAATGCTATTTATATCAATGCATCGTTCAATGCACTAATTAGGGTATGATATTTATTGCAATGATCCTTGACACTTGTTTCGCAACATTATAATAAGAATTCCTTGTACACATATTTCATGAAAAGTACATACACATGTGATGTCATCAGTGATGTCCTCAATGACATTTGTGATGTCATCTTTGATGTCCTGGGTGTTAGTCTTAGCAGTGCACGGTGGTGGCGCGAGTTATGGTTGCTTAGCTTACCATAACTGGCGAATTTCAAGGGTTTTTCGGTTTTACTTGGAACCATAACGTTCCTTTGACAAAGTTTTTTCACTGAATTTCATAGGTTTTTGGTAGCGCAACTTTACCATAACGTCCCTTTAACAAAGTGTTTTCACTGATATATATATATATATATATATATATATATATATATATATATATATATATATATATATATATATATATATATATATGGCAAACAAATAAGAGGAAACCAGACACCTCAAAAATTCCTAGCAACAAAAATGTCTTCTTTATTAGTGTTTATGCGTCAGGAAAGGGAAACACCTGGTAGAAAAAACAATGCGTTTCGCGGTATGCAAACCGCTTGATCACGTAGGTTACAAAGAACACAGATGATGGACTACAGTTTTAAAGCCTTGACAACTCCCTGATTGCGTGTAGAGAGTTTCTACCTGCTATTTGCTGCTTTTTTTATCGTATTACCGAGCGGACATCTTTAAACATTGAAAAAGATACATGATCATCATGGGTGGTTACACATAGAATACAGTTTCACATAAACCACAAGTCTAAAAGTTTTTAAGATGCAGTGGCTGCTATTTAAACTAGCATGATGAAAATAATGTAAAAGCTGTGTGCAAATAAAACGACTTTGTTGAAAACATTTATTTTTTTCATTCTATATAGTTTGGTGTCTAACATTTAGCAGTGTTACTGTCAGGTGCATGAGATGGTCTGATGAATTGCTAAGCGCTGCTTTATGGAAATAAAACAGAGCAGCCTTAGCATGATGTTAGTAAATAATAATGTTAACCACCCGCTCGAACAGCATGTTGCTGCGCTCTATATGTGGTCATTGAAAGTATGATGCTAGAGTAATATGTTATCCAACGAAAATGGGCAATGCTAAAAAAGGCATGATAATAATATTGCCTGTTTAGTTAGGCTGTGCAAATACGCAAAAGAAAGAAAATACAGAAGTTAGTGCAAGATGCATTTTAACACTGAAAGGGTTTGTATTTGTAAAGCAGCAAAAAATAAAGTGCATAGTGCTCTCCGTCCATGCATGTAATCCATAAGTATGGTGCTCAATAGACAAATGTTTGTGTATAGATACACATATCCTGATATTTATTTATCTATGGGAGCTCTCAATACATGCATGGACTGCTTGCTTTTATTTTTTTTTAAAAAGGGGGGAAGAGGAGAAACATTCCCTCTTTTGATAAAGTGCTAAGTGCGGGCAAATGTTGCGTTGATCTAAAGTGCAAAGTGCATGATGTATCCATATTTTTGAAAAAAATGTTTTTGCCTATAAGTCATGTTGAATAGATATTTGCCTATATTCATGCATCAAATTGTAAGTTAAAAATACAATAAATTTCGAATGTATTTAAAAATGACTTTGTGTTACACCCATTGACAATGATCTCGAATTTTAGCAGTGAGACAGATAAAAACAAGTCCAAAAATCTCTGAGTTGAAAGGGCACTTAAAATAAGTACCTAAACCTATACAGCTACCCATTTTTAAACAGTATTTAAAAAGGGGAAAGACACCATTCTATCTACAGAGAGAACAATCCAAACCAAAAATGTATATAAGTCCACACAAAATAACTAAAAAATCATGGAATAAAATATTCATACATAAAATACTCTAATATAGTTAAAAAATTCATTTCTTTTCAAGGAACAGCAAAGACTACATTTAACCCAATCTATAACTAGAAAGGAAAAAAACGATTAGTAGACCACAGTAAGATGCATATAAGTTCATTGCAAATAGTTCTAGGAAAAGGTCTGAAAAAGGCCTCAGGTACCCAGGAAGGTATATAACTCCTCATCAAGGTTGTGACCTCTGGGTTTTTTTGTTTCGAGGTCTAAAATACATTTGGTTTCCAATTGTCTTAGTGTAAGTTCACGGTTACCCCTCTTAGTGGTTTATTGACTGCATGAATTCCAAAAAAAGGTGAAACCCTCTAATTTACCGCCATGTTTGTTCTTAAAATGGAGGGCCATGGGGTAGGTCGGATCGGCATTCTTAATAGCTCTAATGTGCTGTAGCACCTTCAGTTTCAGTTTATCTTTTGGTGCTGCCGACATACCACTTATTACATGGGCAGTTTAAAACATATACCACAAATTCAGTTTCACAAGTGATCCTAGATTGAATCTTAATGTTCTTTCCTACAATAGGATGTAGGTAGCAATTGGTATTAACAGCGTAAGTACATGCTTTACATTTAGAACATTTTTGCAAGCCTGTCCTTTTGATATTCATCCAACTGGCTCCCAATTGATCGTGAAACTTGGTACAAGGGTATCTTTAAAAGAGGACGATCTACGGAAGGTGATGTTCTCTTTGGATGCCAGTAGTTCACCAAGATGTTCATCTAACTGGAGAACATGCCAGTGTTTCTGTATCACCTGGTGAATGTTCTGTGCACCACTGCCGTAGGTCAAAATTAGGCGTGTGTCCGTATTGTCCGTGGTCTTAACTTGGACAGAATTGGAAACCAAGAGTAGGGAGCGATTCATGTCCCTTGCTTTTAAAAATGCTCTTTTCAGTACTTTGATTGGATACCCGCGGTTTTTAAACCTGTGGGCCATCAAGGCACATTCGCTATCAAAGACGTCAATGTTGGAACAATTTCTTTGAATGCAAACAAATTCTCCATAGGGAATACTCCACTTCAGGGCCGCGGGATGACTGCTCTTTGCATGCAATGGAATGTTGGAGCTAGTGGGCTTCCTATACAGGCTGGTGGTGAGTTCGCCATGTGCCACAGAGACTTTTATGTCCAGGAATACAATATCCGTCTTACTGTGACTTTCAGTAAATTGCAGGTTAAGCTCGTTAGAGTTTAGTACCCTCACAAAGTCCAACCATTCCTGATCAGTACCATCCCAGATCACAAACAAATCGTCAATGTAGCGTAGCCACAATGCTATTTTGTCTATATATTTGATATTACTGGGATGCCAAACTACAAACGTCTCCCACAAGCCCATTGTCAGATTCGCATGTGTATCATATATATATAGCGAGAGAGAAGGAGAGTGCGAGAAAAAGACAGGGGCAGAGATAATGAAAGAGAAAAAGAGAGGTTAGAGATATAGAAACAACCGAGAAACTTAAGCAGCACATGTAGGTGAATGCACTGCACTTCCAGGTAGAATAAGGAAGAGGGATGTGAACATATATCTTCACAAGTTCATGTTATGGTTTCCTACTGGATGAGGCTATAGCTCATCTTTTGCCATGGTATGGCTTCTTGAAAGTCGCATTCTGAAAGTAAACCATTTAGAGCCCATCAGTGGTTTGGTGGGAGCAAAAGGTGCAGAGAAGATGTTGGTATGAGCAAAGCTTTGCAAAGCAGGCCAGGCATCGCTGTAGCCTGTGTATGCATATGCATGCCCATTGTGTGTTAGGGGTTTACTAATTACCTGCATGCAGAACACTGCAGTGGTATGTTTAGGTGGCACGAGTGGGTTACAGTTGCAACATTTAGTGAGCATTTCATTCATGGTTCGCAGGTTGTGTGAGAATGACAAGGCAGGTGTGGGGTGTTATTGTCAAATTCTATATGTGTTGGCTAGGGTAGTAGCTTGAAAGTAAGATGCCAGTCACACATTAGAGTTGCATATCTTTCTCAATAAAGCAGGGGCCGCTGTCATCACATCAATCAACAGATTTGAGCCAGTCAATTGTGGTGAAGAGGCCTGTCTTTGCATAGAAGGAGGGACTGGGTTGGCTTTGGGGGCAAGTGTCACCACCCTGGGCCTAGAGGACTGAAACAGGGGATACACCATGCCCCCCATCACTCTCGAAGAGTAAGGTCGAGGACTGACACTGTTTATCAGCTGACAATGCTCCCAACGTGAGATTGCCCGCGGGGACCACCCTGCTTGGAATCATTGAACATTTGTTGTAGATGAACCAGCAGCTTTCAGAAAGATGCAACCACTGAAGGGGCAGAGAGGAGAAGCCTGCACAATGCTAGTCTGCTTGCTGGCAACCCATGTGTGCATATTGGATAAATGATAGCAGGCATGCCTGAAACATGCATAGTCCACATACAGTGTTAGAATAGTTTTACAATCTGGTGTTTTGGATGTTCAAAACGTGCAGCTCTAACACACCAATCACATGAAAGAGGTGTGCCAATTTCTGCATAGGGGTTGCAAAGCAAATGGGAGGGGACAGATCCTACAACATGTTAGTTTCATAGTAGGGTTGGTGTAAGGATTTGGTAAACAAGTTGCAGAGGAATTTGTAGTAGACCCGGATGTGGAAGAATGTGTAGTTGAATCAATGGGGACCAAGGTGGTGCAAGGAGCTTGGGAAACGATTTCTGGATGGTAAAGGTGAAAGGGAGATAGAAGAAGAGTGAGAGAGAGGGAGAGAGAGGTGAAAAAAAAAAAAAATACGAAAGAATGAATGAACGAGAGAGGGAACTGGAAGGGCCAGCAGGATAAATTAGAGCGAGAATGAATGAAGGTTGGCGGAGATGCTAGAGAGAGTCAGAGGAGGTAAAAGGAGAAGCAAATGGAAGGATGTAGAATATATTAGAGAGAAGGAGATTGGAAAGACACACCTAGAGGAGGGAAGCGGAAACAAGAACCACAAATTTGAAGACAGTTCTTAGGAGTCAGGCAGGGAAAAGACTGAGAAGGGTGGTCGTATGAACCTTTGACAATAATAGAGGGGAGTCTACTGCAGAGTCTTTTGGTTGCCGTTGCGGTTGTGAGAAGACTCTACAGCATTTGCTCCTGTACCTGTGAGGAACTGTGACCTGCTTCTAGTCCTCTTTTTGTTTCAACTGGTGCTTCCTTTAAAACACCCAGAAAGCCGCGGAGCGGCCGCGGAGTCTGCTGCAGAGTCTTTTGGTTGCAGTTGTGAGAAGACTCTACAGCGTTTGCTCCTGTACCTGTGAGGAACTGTGACCTGCTTCTAGTCCTCTTTTTGTTTGAACTGGTGCTTCCTTTAAAACACCCAGAAAGCCGTGGAGCGGCCGCGGAGTCTGCTGCAGAGTCTTTTGGTCTTTAGGCTCTGCAGGCTCCGCGGCGCCCACCAAACCCTGCCTCCGGGCTCGCTGGAAACCCGTGCAGATTGACTGCCTTTTACTGCTGGCTGCAACGCCTTGACTGCCTTCCCGGTGAGACACACTCCCCCCTCCTCGGGGCTGATATCCCCTTCCTTATCCCTCCCCCCTCATCCCTATCCTCCTTTCTACCATTCTCTCCTTTCCTCCGTTTCCTCCCTCTTCTCTCGCGCTTCTGCGCATTCCCACCCTCTCATCTGTTTAGTTCAACTCTTCGTTCCCCCTTTCTTCCTTCCACCCTTCTTCTACGCTACTCCACCCGGACCCCCTCCTCTCGCCCTTCTTTATTGGCTTTCACCCCTCCGGAGGTTACTCTCTGCTCCGACATCAGCAGAGACCGCCCCCTTTACCCACCCCATTGTTTGTGCTCCCTGCGGGCCCCTTGGATTCCACTCTCCCCCTCTCTGCACTGCTCCACCTCAGCAATCTTACCTGCTCATCTCCGACGCCCACAGCCTCGCTGTTCTCCAACTGCCTCCTGATCGACTGCAGAGCGGACGGTGGGCCCGCGCTAGCACCGCTCCACCTCAGCAAACCCCACCTGCTTATCTCCGACGCCCACAGCCTCGCTGTTCTCCAGCATCCGACTGCCTCCTGCTCGACTGCAGAGCGGACGGCGGGCCCGCGTTTGCACTGCTCCAGCTCACCGCTCTTGACTGCTGATCCTCAGCGCCTACGGCCTCGCCGCCTTACAACATTTGTTTGCCGCTGTGCTGCCCTGCCTCAGCACCTTTGCCTGTCGATCTCCGACGTCCACAGCCTTGCTGTCTTCCCGCATCTACCTTCCTGCTGAGCAAACGCCTAGCGGACAGCGAGCTCGCGCTGCCACCTCACCTCCACGGATCAGGATTAATTTCTTCACCTAGATTGGCAATCATCACCTTCATAAAAAAGTTTTAAGAAAAATAACAAAAAAAATAACAAAAAAGAAAAAAAATTGGAATAGAAGGAAAGAATCAATGAAAGACGTCCACCCCCTAAAGGACTCACTGGGCCAGTCTTCTATTGTGCCCACAAAACACCGAACTTCCAACATCTGCCTCCCTGCTGACATCTACCCCGAAACAAAAGCCATCTTTAACATCATACTTTCAAATTGAAGAAAGCGGCGATCAGTGCGAAATACAAACAGGAAACCGAAAGGGTTTACCCCTTGGATCCTGCACCACTGACCATTCCCAATATAAAAGCGAAACCAGTAGAAGATCCTAAAGCTTCATCTTACCGAGCTGAAACAACGAAAACCGACATCTACACGCCGACACCGGCCAGGAGACCGAAAGGGTTCATCCCTTGGATCCTGAATACCACAACATCTATACCATACCTTCAATCACTGCTACGAGGCCGAAAGGATCACATCCTTGGTTCCTGTTGCTGTCCAGTAGACCGAAAGGGTTCGCCCCTTGGATCCTGAACGCGACACCATCTAAATCCTACCCTCAACTACTGCTGGGAGACCGAAAGGAATCACATCCTTGGATCCCAACACACTCCGATCTTACCATTGCTCAGAGGACCGAAAGGGCTCACCCCCTTGAACCTGAATTCTACATCAATAAAACCCTATCTGCAAAAACTTTTGGGAGACCGAAAGGACAATTTCCTTGGATCCCAACAGAATACATAGTGACCCAACGATGATGACGACAACTCGTCCCACCAAGCAACATCCCATCGATCGTCCAAAAACAAGACAAACAACCAAACTAGCAACAGCTAGTACTATGGAGCAAGATCTATCACAGCTAACAATGGAACAATCTTTTAACAAAGCAGCAACCCTAAAAGGAAACCTAAAACCTCTGCTACTAAACCCTGAACCCACACAAGAATCTCAGTTCATCACAGAAATCGACTCAGAAAATGACAACTTTATCCAAGAAATTCCCCAACCTCCGACTGAGACACAAATTACTGTAGACAGCCAACAACTCAACTCAACAGAGCTGCTACCTCTGGAAATCAAAGCACAAGTTCACAATCCGTGCTCTGAATTTCAACAAGACACTTCACCCGCTGCACCCTCGTGCACTTCGCGACCCCGATCTGAAAGGCCTGAAAATGATCCTTCTGCCAGCCTTAGCAGAAAAGAGCGACCTACAAATCACAATTCCCTTGGTAACAAGACACATGAACATACACCAAATCCTCCAACCAACAATGAGGAGCATACAAAAACGGCATCTGAACAAATCCAAGCAAGTGCAACAAATGGCCAAACTCCTGAAACTAGTGTCACATCATACGAAATGAGCACCAAACAAAAAGCAAAAGATATCCCCAATCACCCTGTTGGTAAAGACACCGCACAACACCATCCAACTGAACTGCGAGAAGACACAAATACCCAACACTCAACACCGATAACATCCCAACAGACGAAGAAAGAAAAAGCAAGACTTGCAAGACTCGCATGGCTTCATACCCACAACTCTATCAAATCCACACTTTCAGTGGACTCTACAATCCTTAAACCAAGAACTAAAGTGGCAAGATTATCAATGGACATTACAGAAATCGAGTCAATAATGACAACCATAGAAAAAAGAAAAGAAATATTTGGAAACATAACAGAACCAAATCAAATTCAACTAACATCGACACCGTGCATCTTGCACGGCACTCAAAACAAACCGGTGAAAAAAGATCCGCAATCTGATCTCGCTGAAGGAAAAACAACTCATACACGCTTCAACTATGACTCAGATGACTCTTATTACACCCCAGATCCCATAACTAAGAATTCAAAATCAAGCAATCCCCAACAAAAGAATGTCAGCGCCACGCAAAATCATGATCCTTCTGAAGAAAACATAAACCCGAGGATTCCTACAACAATGCTAGATTTGCAAAATATGCTCATCGCAACACTCTCCGAAGCGATGAACCCTTTCTTGAAATTACACGAAGATATGAAAGACACTATGAAGGATCAAGCAACTCTCCTAGATTTAATTCACTCGAAACAGATTCACATGGAACACTTTGTTTCAACAGTTGAAACCCGCCTGTCAGTCGAATCAGACGAAACACATCGATGGCAACAAAGACTGGCTGAAATAGCGAGAGATGACCTTCATCCAAACCCAGCACAATATCCAACGGAAACAAGTGCGTTTGGTAAACAACAGGCACCAAATGAACCAGACAAAACTACCACTACTCAAAAGCCAGAGGCAACCAACTTAAATAAAACAACTAAGAAACCAACAGAAGCCTACCAGATCTTTGCAAAGGAAAAAACAATAAATGATGCAAAACCCACACAGCAGAAAAATATCAAAAAACGACAAACGGGATCACGAGCATTTCTAAGAACCGTGAATCAGAATACTCAACCTCCACAACCACCAAAGCAAAAAACCACAACCCGTACAATACTACCACCTACCAGTACACAGAGAGATCAAGAGCCCACAATTCAGATACACTCTCAAGTATCGCAACTGATCCCACCGCAATCACCCATTGACGAAGAACTGCTCAACCTATCCACTCATGAAGAACAAGCATTAGAAAACAACCCATACTGCTTTCAACCAGGCAGGCTTAATAATAATTGATGAATACTCTTCAGCTTTTGAACAACAGCCAAATAAAAATCAAGACAAAACTACAGATCTCTCATTAGAAGAAATCTCAGACATTTCGATGGAAAACGAAACAATAGAAGAAACGAGAGACGAAACCTATGATCAAATCTCATCGGTCTCGCTTATGAGAACACTGCAAGATTCTACTGAGCATAACCAAATCCTCCCAATATTTGTCAATCCACTAGGACTGAATGAAATATGTGAAATCCACATTGAAAATGAAATCAAAAGACTGGAACCAATAATCCTAAATAGAACCAATTTACTTCGTCTCTTTGGTGCAATACCTCACCTGAATAAACTAACAACAAAAGGCATTGATCTCATAACCTTCAAAGACGACTCAAATTTAGATAAAATTGTTATAGAGATACCTGATCGTGACAATCAAGACCTCATTCTATCAATGCGAGCCCAATTACAAAAACTTGGTTTCACATGTTGGGCTTCAACATACACAAAACTACCCAATAAACCGAAGAACAAAGAAACCACAAGGAGCGAGAAAAAGAACTACTACCAAACAAAATCAGATACGGTAAATCAGTTACCAGAACATAACAGACTTGACAGATGCCTAAGTAACCCACCACAAACACGTCAGTCATGCAGAAATGATCTACCGAGTAGAAGAAACTACGACTCCGACACCTCTTTCACAGACACTGTATCTATGGAAGACTTAATACGAACACGTCAACCTCTCAGAGCCGAACAAGCGATCAGAAGAACCTATGACTCTGAAACTTCGTTCACAGATACCGCATCTACAAATGACTCTACAATGTCCAATTCATAACAACTAATTAAGCTCGGGTTCACGTGGTCCCTCTGCTCCTGGAACACCAGAGGGAACCTACACCTTTTTACGAACCCATCTACTGATCTTGACCAATACCAAATCATATGCCTTCAGGAAACCTGGCTCAGTGACCCACCAGCATGCGACGGTTTTATCACATTTCTCAATCTGGCTATTGTGCAAAAACAAGGAAGATCTGCACCTGGACTCCTCACCTTAATCAAGATAAACCCCTACAGCACAGTAATGACCTCTGAAAACATAAATCCTTGGACCCAACTCACTATACTGACCTGTACAAAGATTGATCAAAACTGAGAAAGTAAAAATAACTCAATACTTTTAACCCTAAACCTCTATTGGAACCCAGCAGCAATAACAACGGATGCTTTCCTAGATGGAGTGTTTTTGTCAATTGACAAAGCTACAACAAAACATCAAATACTGGAAATTATAATCTGTGGCGACTTGAACATCAAGCTGCACAACAAGAATGGCTGCCTGCTAACCCTCTCAGAACTCTCCCCAAAGCAAGGAGATGGATTAAAGAAATCATGACATGAAATCTGACTCTCTTGAACCATGCAACTACCTCTACACCCTACACCCCAACATGGACCAGAGGATCATCTCATGCAATTATTGATTATATATTTCTATCTGACAGCCTACAGCAATCAGTCACAAAAGTACAAACGGTACCCACCGACAAAAGCGATCATAATCAACTCTCTGTTCACTCTCAACCTTTCACCAAATTAAGTGAACCAGCAATATCACCGGTGCTCAAACTAAATGGTACAACATCAAGACTAAGGATTCCACAACCAACTCTAGCCACTCTGCCAAAAAAATGTCAAGATGCCAACTTGACAGACCATGAAAAACTCAACTATGAATGGATCTTACTTCCTTTCCGACAAACCATCAAAAACGGTCTTCACAAAGACCACCGTCACACATACAATCAAGAAATTGCTGAAAGAAAAAAATGTCTAAACCGAACAATACGACAGCTAAAGAAAACCTCACCTGCACAGAGTAGGAACCAGATCAAATCCTTGAAACAGAACCATTCCACTTGGATCAAATCCCAAAAAATCGTCATCCAACAAGCAGACGTTGCAAACATACTGAAACCCCATAAGACTCACAATACCAGAGAGCTCTGGAACTTGCTCAATGACAACCACCAAAAACAACATAAACTTACAGCTAACGTACCACAAGAAACTTGGATAACCCACTTTGCGAACATCTATGCATCACGAAGAACAGACCCTCAGAACACACTGTCTGTAATAGAACCAACATGGAAAGTACACGTGGAATTCGAAGACTTCATGCAACTGATTAAAAATTTGAACACCTCTAGAGCACCGGGCCCTGACGGCCTATCCAATGCTGTCATTAAACAAGACCCAACTGCCTGGGCGAACTTCTTGTGACACATTACAATTTTGATGATCACACTTCACTGAATACCCAACTCTTGGAGGTCGGCAATAATTGTACCAATTCACAAGCAAGGACCAAGGGAAGATCCTCAAAATTTCCGTCCGATTGCCCTCCTCGATCCGTTAGGAAAACTATTTGCAGCAGTACTCTTAAAACAACTAACCACATGGGCTACAAAAAACAACAAAATTCTCAACTAGGCAAACAGGATTCACGGCCAACGTTGGAACAAATCTCAATTTGATATTATTACAACTAATCAAACATGAAGCCATCAATTCTATCACCAAAATATACTCAGCATTCATTGACCTAAAGATGGCTTTTGATGCAATCTCACGTGAAAAACCATGGGCGAAACTTAGAGCATGGAACTGCCCGCCGAATATCCTTGAACCGATCATCCTACTGTACTCAGAAACAACCATAAAAGTAAGATTATCGAAACAAGGAGCCACAACTTCTGCTATTCCAACAGCAAATGGACTAAAACAAGGATGCCCTCTGGCAGCAACACTTAACAACCTGTACACTGCTGACATTGAAGAACATCTAACATCCAACAAAACCAACCCTCCAAAAATCAACTCGATACCAGTTCCGGCAATGGCATATGCAGACAATATCGTTCTGCTAGATAAAACACCAACTGGACTACAAGCATCTCTGACCGCCTTGAGTCAATATATGGGAACTAACGAATTAACAATCAACACTGGGAAAACCAAGACAATGATTCTCACGAAACCACCCACAAAAAAAATCATACCAACCGATTTTTACCATCAATGACTCCAAAATTGAAAACGTGACATCCTTTAAATAACTTGGCATTCCAATAAATCAATCGAAATCAGAAGACCAATGGATAGACAAAATTGATCAAACAGCCCAAACCCTATCAAGACAAGGATGTATACTTCATAGAAAATATGGCAAGTTTTCTTTCAATCCCATCATCGCCTAATACAGACAGAAGTACATACCGATATTAACATACGGAACAGAGGCAATGTTGAATGCCCACACAATTAACTGGACGAAATACAAATCAATATTTTGGCGAAAAATCCTTCGGCTTCCACAAACATACCCAATGCCAAGAATACGCTACGAACTGGCAACCCAGTCAATCGACTCCTTTGTACAATGGAAAAGATTAGACATTTACCGTAAAATACTCACAGATGAAAAAACACCAGCTATCCAAATTCTACGAGCAAAAGAAAACACCTTTAATACTACAATACTACAAAAATGGAAATCCTCAATGAGAATTGAAATGGAAAACGAAGATATATCAGAAGAAGTCCTCACGCTTCACCCACAACATGCAAAAATAAAACTCTTGCATAATGACTGGATAAAGACCATTCAAAAAAAGAATAGCTACAAACAGAATCTTCAATGTACAAAAGACAATAGAAAAATTCATGAACGACCAGCCTACTTGCAAATCTTCCCAGACCAAACCATTCATACAATGTTTCTAAAAGTACGTCTGAACATTCTTCCCACAAATTCATACTTATCTACAACAAGACAGATTGATGCTGTAAACAACTACTGCCGGTTCTGCAAAGACAAAGACATAGCTGAAACTATTTTCCACTTGTTCATGGAATGCAAAGAACTCTCCCCTCAACGTAAACGATTTGGAACGTTCTTTCAACTGTCAGCCAAACAAATGACCACCCAAGAAAGGTGGGCCACACTCCTTCGCGGCAATAATAACAAATACACTTGCACAATTGCTCTTTTTTTAAGCTCTATACTGGAACTAAACAAAAAATAAATAAATAAACAACAATAATTTCATTTTAAAGCACTAAGCTTACATACGAACGAAATCTGGGAAATGATGAAACAGTTTACAAATAAACTATATCATCAAAAAAAAACAAAAAAAAATAGAGGGGGTATTGAGGGAGTATTGAGGAAGCTGGATAAGGCCTATAAGAACACTCACGTTACAAGACTCTTGGTGGGATATTTAGGTCCAGATTCATGGAAAAGTGTGCAGAGGTCCCACAACGCTTGTGCGCCAATAAAATGGAATTGTTCCTGCAAAGTAGGCCTATATGCAAGTCGCGGGCGAATGCCCTGACATGCCCCCACACAAAGCCAAAACAGCCACATTCTCCTACGTTTCCGGCCTCCCAGGGCCCAAACACATGCACCCGTGAAAACTGCGTGGAGTCCCCACAACCAAGCCAGCACCTCAGCAATACTGTGCAGGGTCCCCGTAACTGCAACCGGCACCAGAGAACATGGGTACCGTTTCTTATAACTCATGCCATATTTAGGTCAAACTGCCTGCAAACCCCCACAAACCGTCCCTGCACCCCGCTATGCTGCATACGTGCAACCTGAGTCCGATCAGAACCCCATCTGCATGCACACACCCCTAAATCTGACATGCAAACTGCCCTATGCCCTGCGAATCTTATGCGCAAGTGTCTGTACGCCTGCCTCCGGGTGCCGGAAAGATCGAGGGCTTTGCGCAGGCATTCCGCAGGCGAGATGTTGCGCGGTCACATCAATTAATATGTTTTTTCGTATGTATTTGTGGGCATGCTATGGACTGCTTGTGGCCCGTCAAAGTACAAAAAAGGGCCTTGCAGACGATTTCATGAATCAGCAAACAGGGTTTTGCATGTGGTTTGGTGCACAAAGTCCCAATGTATCGCGCAATATATTCCATGAATCAGGCCCTTTGTGTTTTTCTCACAATGACCAAACACAGTTCCTACTTTTGTTCAAGTCTTGCATGTGGGTACACATTGAGAGAAAAAAAAAAAACTCCTGGAACAGGAAACAAGTAGCAAACAACCAGAGTCACAGAAGCAAGGATAGAAGAAAGAAGTGAGGGTGACACTTTAAAACTTCAGGATTGTGACGTGATCATCCAACTGGGGGGGAGCTTGACTCAACTAATCATACTTGCTCTATTGAACCTAAATATGCACCATGAATTTGCTGCTAAAGCTATCTGTTTCGTGTTATTAACTTTGTCCACAACTGTGAATATCCCTAATAAATGTATCGTTAAGCATAACTCTTAGTTTTGGTATTGTGTTGATCCTACTTGGCTCTGAGACAGACCACCTCTGCATCATACTGCAGAATACAATGACATACCACATAATCATGCAGCATGGCAGCACTTTAAGTGAATGGTGACATAAATAAGAGAATGGGATGGATAGCATTATAAGGTTAATTTTGGGATAATTGGCTGTATCATGAGGCGAGTCATCAAATGCATCCTTGTTAATCCTGACTCAGCCCAGCAGCAGACAAATAGTTATTGAGTAGCAGCCCTGAACAGATATATCTTAAATCCATTTGTATAATAATGTGGGGTCCTTATTTTCCAGTGAGACACAGCATAGGAATTAGAGAGGGACAAATGTTGATTATTGCTTACAAGTCCAGCGGTCTATGCAGGGATAGCAATACAGTTGCTTAGGAGAGAGTAAGTGTGGATGTTATGCTGTGGCATTGAGAGCCATAGTGGACAGCAGTTGCAGATTGAAAAAAAAACAGCTACAATTATATTATATGGTGGTGTATCGTGATGGGTTGTATCAAAGATTATCAGAACTGAATTTTTTACAGATGAGTTTGGTGAATCAGTCTAGTCACCGCATACAACATCACAGCGTACCTTAGCCTTGACGGTAAATGCAAGGCAGATCTGCTGGCTATGGAAAAGACAGAGTGTTAATAATGTGAGTGCTTTTTCACTAGAGGTGTCAGCTGCATTGTATTCCATAACCTTTGTGTGGGTATATATGGCCGGAGATGTGTTTTCATGCTGGTATGTGCCTTTGCTTCCATACATGTATGTCTAATATCGATCATCTTTGATTGCTTTTGCTGAATATAATGTCATTGCCTCTTCGATATTGCAGTTGAGGGTAATATACAATAAATCATGTTCTGCATCTCAGTGAGTGCAGGCCTTGAGTTTGTGGACTGGAAATATTTTCTCTGGTTATCTGAATACCGATGGAGCTATCCCCCACATTAGGGGGTGCGATTGTGACTGCTTTACGTACTGTAGCTCAGAAGGTGATGTATGGGTAGCGAGGATGTGGAAGTATGGTTTGCATTCATGTAGGCTGGGTGTTTGTGCTTGACTGATTGGAAACATTTTTGGTGAGTACGTGTCATGATGCCTACCCCCGGAGCACCAGGCCAGGCCCAGCACCCCTGGGAGCAGGCATCACGCCCCCGGGTAAAAGCCCAGCGGCCCTTTGTAGGGGCTCTTTGGACTCTGTCCTGGCGCCGTTGGTGCCAGGCTCATGTTGGACATCAGTCCTGGCGCCATAGGCGCCAGGCTCATAAGGGGAAGTGTTTGGTGCACTTACCTGAAGCAGACCATGCTGCACACTCACCTGATGCAGACCATGCTGCATGAAGAACCAAGCCAAATGAGACTTAGGAGGGACTATTTTTTTGAAGGAACTATTTTGTTACTTGAGTGGGGCTGTGGAAGAATACTCACCTGGAACTTCTCCCAAAGCTATTTAAGCCACGCCTGGACAGCCACACGTGCTTCGCGTTGTTCTGCATCCCAGCAGCTGAACGCTCACCGTGTCTGCTCCTGCACCTGGACTCCAGCCACGCCCGCCTCGAACCTGGAACACCTGTACGGGAATAAGAGAAGAGAAAGGTGAAAACCAAGAACTTATTCAACCTTCTTACCTGCATTCGGAATCTTCATGCCAGCATTCCTGAAGGAAGACTTTCATTTAAAAACACTGCGTTGCTCGCTGCAGTGCTGCGCTTCACTCACCTGTTCCCGAGATGCCGCCCGGCTCCATCGCGGCTCTCAGCACCGGTCGCCACATCTCTGCACCTAGGGGAGAGAAGAAGAGACAAAAGGTGAGCAAGGGAACACAAGAGGAAGGCCGAATTTTCAGCCATATTACTTACCGGCTTTTCTTGGTGAACCATTCCACGGTTTATAGTCATAATCTCGAATACAAATATGTCGAAAGTCATAATGTCGAAAAAATAAAGTCGAAAACAAAAATGTCGAATTTCTTTTTTTTGTTGATTTTTATTCGAAATGGGGGGGTTCCCCCCAACCCCCGTTTTTTAATTTTTTTTTTATGTTGTACCCCTTTTTTTTACCACCGGAACCCCAAAAAAACATGTACATTAACAAAAAAACAATTCGACATTTTTGTTTTCGACATTATTGATTCGACATTATTGTAATTCGACATTTTGTTTTCGAGATAATGACTGGACACCCCATTCCACATCTCGGGTCGGCGCCGCATCTTTGGCAGGTACCGCACCCCGGCCCCTATGGGGAAAGGACAAAAGACATTACTGGGGAATTATAAAGACATTTAGAGGGGTCGCCCTCATCACTAACTCACCTGATTTTACCACCGGAAATTTAACCCCTCAACGCATCGCCTTTGTTCTGCACCTGAAATAAAGGACAGAAAAAACAACATAAAAGGAGGCTCACACTGGAACTTTTGCATCTTCATACTTACGGCGTTTCGCTCAGAAAAGTCAAGTGAATGTGCCAGCGCCATTCTGAAAACCAGTGCAGTAACTGGACGAATGCGCGCCCCTGCACCAGAAGCAGGATGGAGAGTTCATCCTTCCAAACCATAAGGTGAGCTTAAACCGGGGGTTTTGGAGGAAATCAGAGAAGAACGAAGGGAGAAAGGGGGGAGCAAGCACACTATTCAGCAGACAGTTAATCCCCTTTCTCATCTGCAGAAGGATATTCCTACGGGCCAGACAAGCAAGATTTGGGGGTCCTGTTCAATCGGTGGTCCGAATTCTGGGCATCACGCTTGAAGAGGCCACAGCATCCCAGACCAGACCAGCGCCTCCGTGGGAGCAAGGTGAGCTTTACAGAACGCGAAGCCTTCCTACAAATTCCCACCCAGGCGCTATGGAAACTTCCGAGACTGACCAGTTGGCCCAACTACTGGGGGAATTACGGGCCGAAGTACACGCCGCTCGTCAAGAGACTAATGCTCTCAGGAGGGAAGTGATTGTAACGAAGGAAAGAGCTGATGACCTGGCTAGACAGCTTTTGCAAGGTCAAGCTGGACAAACTCCTTTACCTGGTTCCGGAGGGAACCCCGCTCCTGTGCTTTCCAGTAACCCGGTGCAGATTAATCTACCTGGAAACATGCCGCTGGCCGCACCCGAGGGCTTTGCTGGGGACCCCAAACGATTTGCCGTATTCATGAATCAGTGTCGTTTGCATTTCCTGTGCAGACCTGGGGCCTTCCCTAATGACCAGACGAAGGTAGCCTTTGTATTGTCATATCTCAGCGGCAGTGCTGCCGATTGGTCAGTTCCACTGGTAATTCAAGATGACCCGATTCTTCGTGATTTTCAAGGATTTCAAGCAAGCATGGAAAGGTTATTTGCTCGTCACTCCAAGGGGCAGGCTCTAGATGACAAACTTCTATCTCTGCGACAGGGCAATCAAGACCTCCTTTCCTACATTGCAACCTTTAATAGACTAATTGTGGAAACTGGGTGGCCAGAGGATAAAAGAGTCACGTTATTTTATCGAGGTCTACGCGGAGAACTTAAAGATGTCCTGGCCCAAGTTGTAAATCCGCCCCAAGAATGCTCAGAATATATAGACTTAGTGGTCCAATTGGATCACAAACTGCAAAACAGAAAAGCAGATCGGTCCAAGTTTGAGACCCGGGTGTTAGTCAAGACCCACGCTAACCTCAAGGGGGCTGAAGCCTCTGAGCCAATGCAAATCGGAGGAGTTAAAGGACCTTTAACGCAAAAGGAACGTGAAAGAAGACGGCAGATGCACTTATGTCTTTATTGTGGATCCTCTGGACACTTTCTACGAGATTTCCCGGCAAGGCCTCCCAGGAAGGTGGTAGGAGCCGCTGATAAAATCCATGAAACCTCTGTATCGGGAAACGACCCCGCCCGACAAGCGTAGCGGTCCGCTTGCCGAGCTTGAAAACGAACTCTCAGACCTCGCATTTCACTGTGCCAATGGTCCTCGTAGATCCGGAACAGCCTAAGCGGTTGCATGCAATAAAGGCATACATCGATAGTGGGGCTATAAGAAACTACGTGGATCGTGAATTGGTCTCCAGGATTAACCTTCCCCTGCGTCTTAAAACCAGCAAAGATGTCATCACCAAAGTTGATGGAACCGAAATTGCCTCGGGACCGGTAACACATTCCACAGCTGAGGTGACACTTGTAGGTCCGGACGGCCATCGGGAGGCAGTTATGTTTGATATAATCAAGGCTCCACAGTTTCAGGTTATTCTCGGAATCCCTTGGTTAGAGACACATAATCCTCGAATTGATTGGCGAGCGAAGAGAATAACCTTTCCGGAGTGTGCACGAACCTGCTACCCAGAAAATCAGAAGATCAGTCTAGCATCAGTAACCTCTGTCTCCATGCAACTACCTCCGGAATTCCAAGACTTTCAGGACGTCTTCCAAAAGGAACAGGCAAACACGTTACCTCCTCACAGATCGTACGATTGCCAAATCGATCTGGTGCCCGGTGCACAACCCCTTTGTAGCAGGATTTATGCCCTTACTGAACCGGAGAATCTGCATTTGAGACAATATTTAGATCAATACCTAGCCAATGGTTTCATTCGCCCGTCAAAGTCTCCGGCATACTCGGCTTTCTTCTTCGTGCCAAAAAAAATAAGGCGACCTTAGAACTTGTATCGATTAACGCGCATTGAACCAGATAACTGTTAGAAAACGTTACCCTCTGCCTTTGATCCCTGAACTCCTTGACCAGGTGAAGTACGCTTGCATATACACCAAGTTAAATCTCCAGGGGGCTTATCATCTGGTACGAGTAAAAGAAGGCGACAAATGGAAAACGGCTTCCGTACAAAATATGGACTATTCCAATACCAGGTGATGCCTTTCGGGTTGTGCAACGCGCCTGCTGCCTTCCAATTCTTCATGAACGATGTCCTTCGGGAACTCATCGATGACATTCTGGTGTACTCCTCTTCGGAATCTGATCACAGAAAACATGTCAGGGCCGTCCTTGAGAAATTGCGCCAGCACAAACTGTTTGCAAAGCTGGAAAAATGCGTTTTCCATACCACCGAGGTTGAGTTTCTTGGATTCATCCTGACACCTAAAGGGGTCCGAATGGACTCACGGAAAGTGGATGCCATCCTCAAATGGACATCACCTAGTTCGGTGAAAGGTGTCCAAAGCATGCTTGCTTTTGCCAATTTTTATCGCAGGTTTATCCCGGACTTTTCACGGGTGGTGCAACCCATCACTGCACTCTTGCGGAAGAATAGACGTTTTGAATGGACCGAGGAAGCTGAACAGGCCTTTCAGGAATTAAAAGCTAAATTTACGTCCGCACCTATTTTGAAACACCCGCGTCCTGATCTCCCATATATAGTCGAAACCGAGGCATCCAGCTTAGCCATGGGAGCTGTCCTGTCTCAGAGAGACCCCGAAACCAACCAACTGCACCCCGTAGCATTTTGGTCCAGAAAGTTCTCGCCGCCGGAGATAAATTATGTAATCACCGATAAGGAATTATTAGCCATTAAGTCCGCCTTTAAGGCTTGGCGGCATTATCTTCTTGGCGCCAGGCATACCATCACCGTGATCACTGATCACCGAAATTTACAATATTTAAAAACTGCCAAGGCTCAGTCTTCACGACAGTTCCGATGGGCTTTATTCTTTGCTGAGTTCGATTTTGTAATCACCTACCGTCCCGGCTGTAAGAATGGCAAAGCGGACGCGCTATCTCGAATTGGAATGGGAGAAATGGACACAAACTCAGAACCTGTGCCAATAATTCCCGAACAAAGAATCTTGGGGATAACCACTTTACAAACCCTTGAAGACATTCAAGCACGGGTAAAACTATTCCTGGACTCTTCAGCCTTGCAGGATTGGATCAAAAGGGGGTCTGCCTTTCCAATCAACGATGGCTTACCTTACTTCCAAGGACGTTTATTTTTGCCAGAAAAGGAATTGCAAAAACTGGTTATTTCCCGTCATCACAATACTCTGATGGAAGGACATCCTGGCATTGCCAAAACAGTGGAAAAAATTAAACGACAATTCTGGTGGCAGTCCTGGCGAAAGGATATTAAATCTTTCGTGATGTCCTGTGGAGTTTGCGCCCAAAACAAAGGTCAAAAAACAAAACCCGCCGTCTTCTTCAACCCTTAGACATCCCACCAGCACCTTGGCACACCTTTTCACTAGATTTTATCACAGACCTGCCCTCTTGTAATGGATACAATACTATTCTGGTTGTGGTGGATTTATTTTCCAAGATGGCCCATTTTATTCCGTTGAAAGGATTACCTTCAGCTTTTGTTCTTGCCAAGGAATTCCTCGAAAATATCTTCCGTCTGCATGGATTCCCGTCCATACTAATCTCCGATCAGGGAAGCCACTTTATTTCTCATTTTTGGAAAAAGTGTTGTCAACTGGCACAAATCGACGTAAGACTCTCAACCAGCCACCACCCACAGACCGATGGTCAGACAGAGAGAACGAACCAGACCCTTGAACAATATCTACGATGTATGTTGCACCAATCGGAGGGTAATTGGAAGGATATTTTATGGGTGGCTGAATATGCATACAATAACTCGATACACTCTGGAACTGGTCAGAGCCCCTTTTATACCCTATATGGACATCCCCCTCGTACTTCAGACTTGGACTCACCTTTGAGCCTCGAAATGCCCGCAATGGACCATTTGCATTCTATGATTACTCAAGCCTTCAAGGATGCCACTGCACACTTACAACATGCGAAAGGGAAATACAAAAAGAATGCGGATCTGCATCGAAAGGAGGCGCCTCCATACCAAATAGGGGATCAAGTATGGTTGGCTACCAAATACTTATCGCTCAAGGGACCTCTGACTTTTAATCCAAGGTATTTAGGCCCTTACTCGATCAAAGCTATAATTAACCCAGTGGCAGTCAAGCTAGATCTACCAGCTAACATGCGGATTCACCCCGTTTTTCATGTGTCGCTTTTGAAACCAGTGCAACTAGGAACCAGATTAATAAATCCACCAGAACCAATCCAGATAGATGGGGAGCCTGAATTCGAGGTGAAGAACATTTTGGACTCTAAGATCTCAAAATCAAAACTTTTCTATCTAATTGATTGGAAGGGGTACGGGCCTCAGGAAAGATCTTGGGAACCCAGCGACCACGTACATGCACCTCGGCTAGTAAAAAGGTTCCATCGGAATTTCCCGAACAAACCGAAACCGAAACCTCCTGGGAAAACGACCTTGGGAGGAGCCTTGGGGGGAGTGCTGTCATGATGCCTACCCCCGGAGCACCAGGCCAGGCCCAGCACCCCCGGGAGCAGGCATCACGCCCCCGGGTAAAAGCCCAGCGGCCCTTTATAGGGGCTCATGTTGGACATCAGTCCTGGCGCCATAGGCGCCAGGCTCATAAGGGGAAGTGTTTGGTGCACTTACCTGAAGCAGACCATGCTGCACACTCACCTGATGCAGACCATGCTGCATGAAGAACCAAGCCAAATGAGGCTTAGGAGGGACTATTTTTTTGAAGGAACTATTTTGTTACCTGGGTGGGGCTGTGGAAGAATACTCACCTGGAACTTCTCCCAAAGCTATTTAAGCCACGCCCGGACAGCCACACGTGCTTCGCGTTGTTCTGCATCCCAGCAGCTGAACGCTCACCGTGTCTGCTCCTGCACCTGGACTCCAGCCATGCCCGCCTCGAACCTGGAACACCTGTACGGGAATAAGAGAAGAGAAAGGTGAAAACCAAGAACTTATTCAACCTTCTTACCTGCATCCGGAATCTTCATGCCAGCATTCCTGAAGGAAGACTTTCATTTAAAAGCACTGCATTGCTCGCTGCAGTGCAGCGCTTCACTCACCTGTTCCTGAGATGCCGCCCGGCTCCATCGCGGCTCTCAGCACCGGTCGCCACATCTCTGCACCTAGGGGAGAGAAGAAGAGACAAAAAGTGAGCAAGGGAACACAAGAGGAAGGCCGAATTTTCAGCCATATTACCTACCGGCTTTTCTTGGTGAACCATTCCACATCTCGGGTCGGCGCCACATCTTTGGCAGGTACCGCACCCCGGCCCCTATGGGGAAAGGACAAAAGACATTACTGGGGAATTATAAAGACATTTAGAGGGGTCGCCCTCATCACTAACTAACCTGATTTTACCACCGGCAATTTAACCCCTCAACGCATCGCCTTTGTTCTGCACCTGAAATAAAGGACAGAAAAAACAACATAAAAGGAGGCTCACACTTGAACTTTTGCATCTTCATACTTACGGCGTATCGCTCAGAAAAGTCAAGTGGATGTGCCAGCGCCATTCTGAAAACCAGTGAAGTAACTGGACAAACGCGCGCCCCTGCACCAGAAGCAGGATGGAGAGTTCATCCTTCCAAACCATAAGGTGAGCTTAAACCGGGGGTTTTGGAGGAAATCAGAGAAGAACGAAGGGGGAAAGGGGGGAACAAGCACACTATTCAGCAGACAGTTAATCCCCTTTGTCATCTGCAGAAGGATATTCCTATGGGCCAGACAAGCAAGATTTGGGGGTCCTGTTCAATCGGTGGTCCGAATTCTGCGCATCACGCTTGAAGAGGCCACAGCAACCCAGACCAGACCAGCTCCTCCGTGTGAGCCAGGTGAGCGTTACAGTACGTTAGCATAGTTGGAAGTAAGAGGCATGTTTAGAGGAGTGGGCTTGTTGAATGAGTGCTTGCTTAGCACAATGCTTGAGCCAATACAATATGTTTTAAACAATTGAAGACATCATTTATTTTAAAGTACTTATGCTCTTAGCATAGACATTTAAAAACATTAAGTGCATATAGTATTTTCATTGATATCATTTTTGTGACTTTTCTCTTGTTTTCCATGGAACACATATTAACACATACATGTGGATTTAACCTAAGCTACAATAAAGTACATAATAACTTCTAACAACTTCAGTGGCATATTTAACTTTCAGTACAGTTTATTATAAAATAGAATGGCATAGTAATAAGCACAATGCTCTTTACAAGACAACTTGTCACCTAAATACCTCAGTGATATGTTTAAGTTTGAATAGTATATTTTCTTTACAATTCTAAGGTATACCTATATGCTGAATGGAATTTGTTAATTACAATTAGTACCCGGCGAGGGCACAATCAGAATGAAAGAGCCATTCTGATTGGCCCCTCGCCGAGGCATTACCCGGCCGAGAATCCTTGAATTCTCAGCTGGGATTCCAGCCGGCTTGTCCTCGCCGGGGGGCGTGGCAGTCCCTCAGCCAATGAGGATTCTCGAAGCGGGGCTATACCCGCTCTGAACCTCCCCATGGCTGAGAGGCTGCCTTCGCCCCCCCCCGGGGACTCAGGTAAGGCTTGTATTTTTAATTTTTAATTACTCGCTTCACTCGAGCCTATAACTATGGGCCCCGGGGCATTACCTGAGATGGTAATGCCCCCGACGCAAGGGGCATATTGCTTTAATATTATTGTTTCTCACATTTCACATGAACATAAACAATACACTCACCACATTCAGAATATCCTGCACTTTCTTGTGGCTGCTTCTCTTCAGCATCTTCCTTCAGTATTTCTTCCTCTGGGGATAATTTTCTTCTAGCCACTCCTTGTAGTTGTCTATTAGAGGGGGAGAATAAAAACCACTGTCTGTCACTCCACTTGTTAGATTGAACAATGGAAAAATATTATTTGATGAAAGAAGGTGGGATTCTCTGCATTTACTTTCTGATTGGGTGTTTGTTGTTTCTATAGAGTGCAATTGACAATTGGACGTCAAGTACCTCAGCTACTGTTCAGCTGTTCAACCTATAATGCAATGCCATTATTTGATTGATGTCTCTATGTACCAATTAAACTGGAGGTTACATTGCCTCATAACCTTAGTTCCATATAGTAATGTGGTATTTGCTGAGTGGTGTGTTTTAGGAGATTGTGGAGTTAAAGAGGATATAGATATTGTTTTTGTTGGATATTTCAGCAATTGAGGCAATTTCAGAAAGAAATGGTGAAAATATATTATGTGGAGTGTCGGACGAAATCTCGTTGCTCAGAAGATTGTGGAGGAAAAGAGAATTTTGAGAATGAACTATAGTTATAATTACACAGGATGGGACTATTAGTGATTGTGAAGACATACAGGGAGCACAGGTGATTTTCTCTGGGATATTAATTAGTCATCAAAGGAAAGACAACATAGCAATTTGGCAAGATTTTAGGAATTGTAATAGAGGCGATAATTATATGTCTGAATTATAAAATATTTTTGGGGTATATTTTGGCATAAAAACACAAAGGACCTCATTATGAGGTCCCTGCTCTGGTAAAATAGGGAGGAAAATTACTGTTAATGCCTGCACTGACTTCTTTAGCAGACTGGCAAAACCTGAGTTTGCCGCTGGGGGCTATGATCTACCGGCAGGCCTGACCTGACCGCCCTTGGCCCTGCACCTGCACTAACCTGTGAGGCCAAAAACCTAGGGGTTTAGTTTAGTTTAGTTTCTTTATTTATACCGCATGCCGATCCCTGGGGTAACTGGGTGCCGGAGACATATAGGAAGTTACAGCAAGTAATAACAGTAAGTGCAGTTGACCGGGTTACATGGTGGTCAGCAGAGAAACGAGTACAGTTGACCGGGTTACAAGGTGGTCGGCAGAGAAAACGAGTACATTAAGTAGAGTGTCAGATAGCGGTGGAATTCTTGTTGGCGAGCCAGGACTTTGTTTTTGCTCTGAAGGTCCAATAGAAGGGTTCTGCACTAAGGTTCAATGGTATATCATTCCATAGTTTGGCGGCTAGGACTGGGAAGCTGGAGCCGTATGCTTTTTTTAGGAAGAATTTGGGGATGGAGAGACAGTGAGAGTCCACTGTTCTTGTTGGTCTGGAAGATGTGTGTTTGATGAACTTGTCTGCCAGGTATTTGGGGGCGTCATTGGAGAGGCATTTGTGGACGATTACGAGGGATATGAGGGTGATTCTATCTCGTACAGGGATCCAAAGGGCATCTTGTCTAGAGCTTGAGATGTGTGAGTTTTGCGGGATACTCAGAGCGGCGCTGAGGCCATTATTCTGTAGCACTTGTAGTTTATTCAAATAGCGTTCTGAGGAGCCAAGAAAGAGAGTATTGCAGTAGTCAATTTTTGAAAGAACTAGCGCTCAGGCTAGTGTAATGCAACTGGTGGGCGAGAGAAAGGGTTTGCAGGCATTGATGAGCGTATTTGTATAAGCTGTGGAAGAGGCTGTGGCGTTCACCTGTTTTTTGAGCGATAGTGTGGAATCTAGATAGACCCCTAGAGTTTTAAATTCTTTGGCCACAGTGATTAGGTTACCGTCTATGTTGATAGATGTGTAACAGGGGTCCAGTTTGTTTAGCCGTGGGTCATCTTTGACTCCACTCTCTCCTTCTACGGTCAAATTTCAGACATCTCTAAAAAGTCCAACTACAAGCTGCACCTCCTCAGAGGTACTCTTCCTTTTCTCACCTTCCCACAGCGGCTCACTGTCTCCAGAGCGCTGGTTCTACCTAGGCTGGACTACTGCAACAGCCTCTTTCTCAACCTCCCTGCCCTCTGCCGTGCGCCCTCTGCAACTCATCCAGAACAGAAGACACAAGACTTATCCTTGGCCTCAAGCCCAGGGACCACATCTCTCTGTTCAAGACCCTCTGCATTGTCCACAAGGCTTTTTGGGGCCTGATACCTACCTATCTGCAATGATGCCTACCTAAATACTGTCCCTGCGGAGCCCTCCTCTCAACTACCTCCAACCTTCTGTGAGCGAGCCGGTTCTCCAACAAAGATTTGGAAGGAGAGCTTTATACTCAGCAGGGGTCAACCTCTGGAATAGCCTCCATGCCGCCCTCCGTCTTGAGCCTAATCTCCTTATGTTCCGCAAACTCCTTAAGACATTCCTCTTCTCCTGTTCCTTCTCTATCCCTATACCCTGTTAACCTCTCTCTCTGCTCTATCCCTTTCTCCCTCCTTTTCGACACAGCTTGCAGACTGGACGCCGTGTGTACTTCAGAGTCTCATGGGTCACTGGCATCCACGGCAGTCCTCTTGCGCTTGCCTATGGGCCTGCACTTGCCTCATTGCTACTGTACTTTGTCAATGACCCATGAGAATGGCATTATCTCAGCACTTACCCAGTTTCTGACTACTAGACGCACTTGGATTTCACCTTACCCCTTCCCCTCTCTTGTACTGTCTGTGCACTTGCACGATCTGAATGTTCCATGCCCTGAAGATCGTGTATCTATCTTCCCTGTCTCCCCGCATTTCATGGCTCGCCACAATGCACTTGAAAAAACTGCAGAATCTTTGTCAGACCTATTTGCTGTTATCCACACTGTTAATTGTACAAATAAACATTACCATACCATACCTACCAGCTAAAAAATGCCGGAATCACTGCCACCAGTACTACCGGTGCCAGTCAGTCTTTCAATCCAATCCCATGGAGCCTATGGGACTCAATGGAATGAGAACTTACTGCCGGCTCCGCCACCCGTAATATCCCCGATATCCTGCTGCAGAGATGGCAGGGCAGTTTCCCGCTATCCGGCCAGAATTACCAGTGGGATACCGGGAAACGTGTTATGATCCCCAAGGGCCATTTTAAGAGAGACCCATCGATGTTATGAAATATTATTGCAAATTAAAATGTTCTCTGTATCCTATTTTTCTGTAGCCATTGGTATACCTGCATCTACAGCTGTGGGTGCAAGGCCATTTTCATAAAATAAACATATTCGTTTTTGAAAGTTGGATGTTAAAATTTCACACATCATCATTTTTATGGCTCCTCACCTCTAGCCTAATGCCATTTAAAGTTTGAAGCCTGTACACATACATCTTTTTTCTTATGATAAAAATGACATAAACCCACAGCTACAGTGGGCTTTCCTTATGCTTATGGCTAAACACCAGCCAATTAAACATTGCACCTTCCCAGAAACTTTGTTTGTCGCAGGTATCGACAAACCAATGGGACATTGTGTATTTTGGCAGGTCAGTGTAGCCATGGGTATAACGGCCGTCAGAACCGCAGATATTGTAATACACATCTTTCTTTAGTAATCATATTATTTCAAGGCTGTGACAGCACACAATTTTACATGTCTTTCTGATCCCATGCCCTCAAGTGTACCCTTGTGTCATTTGAAGTTTAAAACTGTGCTGATATGTTTTTTTGAATATGTAAACAAATTACGCGTACTTGCGGCTTCAAGCAGGCTTTGTACCTGCAGCTACTCAGCAGGCCAATGGGACATTGTGTATTTTGGCAGGTTAGTGTAGCCACGTGCATGAATGCCTATTTGTAGCTGCGGCTATTAGTACACACATTTCTGTCCAGTAATTATATTATTTTGTGGCAGTTAGATCATACCATTTAACATGTCTTTCTGATTCCATGTCCTCACCTCTACCCTTGTGTCCTTTCAACTTTGGAAGCTTTGCAATATGTGTTTTTGAGTGTATAAAAAATGCACATTTACCTGCGACTATAAGGGGTTGTGCATAGCCAGGGGTAGCATAGAAAGGCTATGAAAAAATTATTTAACAAAAAAGGTTTTGCATGTTTTTATATATCTGCTTATGGATGTTATAGGCAGTCCTTAGAATGGCTGTATTTGGGTATACTGAGGGTCTGATTCATTACTTGACGTAGTGAACGGGCTAAAGAGCATGATTCACTGCGCCAAATGAGGACGCCGGGGTTCACCATTACTCTCAAGTGGGCCTGGCCGTCCTCGTAGTGCACAACAGTGCACCTTCAGGATTGCGCATGTTTTAGTTCTAACGGGCGCAATCCTGAAATCTCAGCAGTATTTTTGTAAAATATGACATTTTCGTTATTTTATTGCCTCCACAATGAATCAGCATGGCGTCTGGCTGCCCTGTAATTCTCAGACTGAACAAATTAGGAAAAAAGCATGGGACCACCAGACAGCCCACAACCCAAACTATTTTATTCGAAAATCTGTCAAACCCAGGTCCATGTTAATATTTAGGTTCACAAATAAATCAGTAACCAAAAGATCCAAATATCTCCAATCAGCCACCCAGTTTGACAACTAGCCATAATATTTCTTCTCCTTCTCACTTTATAGAAAAATGATTCCGGTTTGAATTTTTACTAATACTAGGAATGGGGCATTAACGATGTGTGTGTTTTGCTGTTTGCAATTGGTTGGTGCTACTATTGGATTTGTGTACTTGCCGGTGACAGGTTGCAGTGAATATGTGTCAGCTATTTTAGTAGTTTGCTATATACAGTCCTGTTTTTGTGCCATTGATTTTTAAAAAGAATCATGGGCACCATTTTGTAGACTTCTGACATTCTGATTGCAGAACCCACACTGTGCAGATTCTGAGTCTGACGCTGATATGAAGTTGTGTGCATCTTTTTGATTGATTGATTGAATGATTTGTTATTTATTATGTGCCTATACCCAAGGGTTTCAAGGTGCAACAAGGCAAGGAAGGGAACAAAGGGAAGACAAGACAAACAATATTACTAGGCCTTGTGACATTGAGATTGTTCAAGCGCGCAACACGAAGAGAAAGGGAGAGGTTGCAGGGGGAAATGCAACCAGGGTAGCGGGCCCTTAGTTAAGTGTGATGGAGGCAGGGACAAAAGGGTGCAATCACAGCCAAGAGGTGCAAGGTAGGCCAGGTGGCAGAGCATGATGGACCAGGCGGCAAGTGCAGGAGGACTGGCACAGGGGGTGGGCATGGCGCCTTGTAAGACCGAGGCGGCGCCAAGCAGCCAATCAGCAGCGTAGTCAGAGCAGGAACAAGGGTAGGTTAGCAGGCTAGAGAGAGAGAGAGAGAGAGAAAGAAGAGGAGAAAAGTAGGTGTTATGACCGTAAGTAGGGTCATTCGTATCAAAGGATATTCTAGATACCAGGTGATATCTTCAAGTAGTTACTTTAATCAGGTTTAATCAGGAGATTGGTAATTGCAGTTACAGGGAAACCCACTGGCTCCCACCACCCAGGCTACATCATTCTAAGCTGCCCTGGGTGGAATCTCATGCCACAACATTCTACTCAGTCACACTCCAGGCATTCCATTTGTGACCTCAGTCAACCAGGCACACAGCATACATACAGGGAGGAAGATTAAACAAGGAGCTTAACTGCTTAATAGATAGCAAGGATTTGCAATCCTAACAGGAGGGTCTTGAGGAGCTTCTAGAATTTAAGGAGATCTGGATGAAGACGGAGAGAGTCAGGGAGGCCATTCCAGAGGGAGGCTCCTGCAGAAGAGAGAGATCTTTGCCCCATTCTTTACTTGGAAAAGCGACTGGCCTGCAGAGTGTTAGAGGTAGATGAGGAGAGGTCTCTAGAAGGAAGGTTTTTAGGAAGAGATAGTTGTAGATAGTGCAGTCCACTGCCCTAGAAAGCCTTGTGGACAATGCAGATGGTCTTGAACTTAATCTGTGCATCCACCGTGAGCCAGTGAAGAGATTTCAGGGCAGAGACATGCGGTCCCTGGACTTCAGGCCAAGGATAAGTCTTGCAATCCTTTTATGGTTAAGTTGCAGAGGGCAAAGAGTAGAGTTAGGCAGATTGTGATAGAGGCTGTTGCAGGAGTCTAGCCTAGAGAGAACCAGGGCTCTGGAGACAGTGAGCTTCTGGGGGAAGGTGAGGAAAGGGAGAATACCTCTGAAGAAGTGTAGGTGGAAATTGACTTTCTTGACAAGGTCTGCGATGCGGGGAGAGACGGAGAGAGTGGAGTTGAGGATGACCCCAAGGTTATTTGCCTCACAGGAGGGTGAGGAGAGAGGGCCAGAGTGAGAAAGGAAAATCAGGGGTCTCAATGAGGAGGATCCCTCTCTTACTGGCATTAAGGCAGAGATAGTTGGAGGCGCACCATGCTTGAATAGCAGATAGACAGTCAGGAATGAGCGAGGCAGGGGAGGAGGCTGTGGGTAGCCTGAAAGAGAGCTGTGTGTCATCTGCATAACATAACACTGAACGTTAGAGTAAAAGGTACAGATCAGGAGGGCCACAGGGGCCCTATAGACATTGAAGAGCCAATGTGAGAGTATACAGCCCTGGGAAACACCATGTGTAGAGAGGGAAGTGGTGGAGAGAAAGGACCCAACTGGACCTAGGATGGTCGGTTAGAGTGAAAGGAGGTCAGCCATGCAAAGGCCTGATCCGTGATTCCCAGGTTCTCGCGCAGTCAGTTAATCAGGATGGTGTGGTTAACAGTGTCAAGGAGGATGAGGACAGAGGGAGTGCTGGAGTCGAGGCTAGAGAGCAGATCTTCATGGGTGATTAGTTGAAGAAGAGAGATAGTACATTTGTATTTTGTTGATGCTTTATTTGTATTGTAATTTATATAAGATATATTAAATAAGGTTATGTTTTTCGGTTAGTTAAGGTTGTAGCTTTGATTTTTAATGCATGGTTTCCTGGTTTATTTGTGTATTTAAAGGAGAGCGATTAAACAGCAGTCCATGTCAAGCTATATGTGAAAGAAAATGTTTGCATTTATAAGTATATTCTCTTTGTTTTGCTGACAGTTCAATTTGATAACGTGGTTAATGGGGCTTTGGGAGTTTTTTTTTATCTTACTGTAATGTTTAAACATCCACTGGTACTCATATCTAAAAAAATATGTGGCATGAATTGATAGCAGTTGTTGATTAGGAAAAAAACAAAACGGATTTCAGTACATAGAACTAGGCTCTACATTGAAATGCATGGTATTGAAACACGGAGTATACTCCAGGGAAAATAAATAAATGCTCAAAGAGCAGTAGGAATGTGTATCTTCTTTTATTACAATGGTTTTATGACCATTTCTGGTGTTTTTAAAAGGGTTTTGTGTGGAAATCCGAAAATGTGTGTGTTTTAAAAAAGAGTTTTTATGCTGCAGTGTATGTTATGAGAAAATAATTGCATTCTTTTGTTCTTTGTTGTTGTTTTGATAAACCCAGTGCTTAATTTATAAAAAAAATAAACTGTTTCCGGGGCTCAACATTTTCTTTGGCAGCCAGCAGTGTTTAAAGACATTCCCTCAAGTGGAAAACAACCCTGTGGGCTGCGCTGGTGCAAGGAAATCTTCCCTAAATACAGACTCTGTTAGCGTGAGCCATAGAAATGCAAACATTCATCATATAGAATAGATTGAATCAGCAATGTAACCTTCCATCAAATTGAATGGTTGCAGCATGGACCTCTGCAGTGTTAAAATTGCCCTATTGGTAAGAGGTTGAATACATTTTAACTTGAAATCTTGTGAGTTTGGTGGGGTAGCAGAGACCAATTTCTTCTCACACACAGAACAGTGACATTGTTGGAGAAGTACTGCAACTTTCATTAACACAACAACCAGACAAAATATATACCACAGTAATATAAGTTTTGCATATGCAGAACTACACACACACAAACACATCAGAGGTCATCATGAGCTTCCTTAATAGCATTGGTCACCGTCAGCATTAATACATTCCCTCAAGTAGAAAAGAGTCTGGTGTGCTGCACTGCTGTAAGGCAAACTTCCCTCAACACATACTATGTAAGCATGAACCATGGAAGTGCAAGCATTCATCATATAGAATAGATTGAATCAACAGTGTAAGCCTTCATCAAATAGAATGGTTGCAGCATGGGCCTCAGCAGCATTAAAACTAACCTACCGGCAAGAGGTGAATAAGGGACTGACTCCATTTTAGCTTGGAATCGTGTGAGTTTGAAGGGGTAGTAGAGCAATAATTTGTATCACACACAGAACAGGGACATTTTGGGGAGATCTACTGCAACTTTTATACAAAACAACCAGACAAAGCATGTCCCACAGCAACATATGTGTTGCATGTGCAGAACAGCTATGCTTCTCAGTTTTTCACAAACACAAATACATCACAGGTCAACATGACCTTCGTTATTAGCATAGGCCACAATGGGCCTCAGTAGAATGATATTTTCTCAAACAGATCAGGTACAGAATAAGACACAGTAGTGTAGGTTTGTACAAATAGTGCACTTCAATGTGGACAGTTCATGTGAATATTTCCCTCACAAACATCTCACCATGGATGCAGTAATGCAAGGTTCCCTTTCACAGAACAAGTCACCATCGGCCTCATCATTAAGATGTCCTCTCAAGTAGAAAAGAGCCCTGTGGGATGCAGTGGTGTAAGGTAATCGTCCCTCAACACAGACTCTGTAAGCATGAGGCATGGAAGTTCAAGCACCTATCATATAGAATCAGCAGTGTAAGATTCCATGAGATAGAATGGTTGCAGCATGGGTCCCAGCAGTATTAAAAGTGCACTAATGGCATGAGCGGAAAAGGGGGTTCAAAACATTTTAGCTTCAAATCTAGTGAGTTTAGAGGGGTAGCAGAGTGAGATTTTTTTATCACACAAAGAAAAGGGACATTATAGGCAGCAGTACTGCAACTTTAATTGACACAACAGCCGCACGCAGCATGAACCACATCAATATAAGCTTTGCATTTGCAGAACAACTACAATTTTCAGGTTTTTACACACACAAACACAATCATAGGTCAATATGAGCTTCCTTAATAGCGTAGGTCACATAGAACTCAGTAGAACAATATTTTCCCAAACACATCAGGGACAGACTTTGACACAGTAGTGTACATTTGTACAAATTTTACACATCAACAGTGGCAGTAGAAGTGAATGATTCCCTCACACATATTTCTCGAACAAATGTCCCTATACACTACAGTATTGCAAGGTTCCCGCACACAGAATAAGTCATCATTGGCCTCAGCATTACGACATTCCCTCGAGTCCTGTGGCCTGCAGTGGTGTAAGGTAACCTTGCCTCAACACAGACTCTGCAAGCATGAGCCATGGAAGTGAAAGCCTTGGTCATATAGAATAAATTGAATCAGCAGTGTAAGCTTCCATTAAATAGAATAGTTGCAGAACGGGCCTCAGCAATGTACACTTTTGAACACCCATCATATCTCAATGCAGACTATCTGCACCAGTCTAACATTGCCTCTTGTATCTCTGTTCCGCAACCTATTCCCTCCCTTTATATTCCCACCTACCCATTCTAGTTACATATTTGTGAGGGAAACATTCACTTCTACTGCCCACGTTGATTTGAACAATTTGTACAGACTTACACTACTGTGTTGAATTCTGTATCTGATCTGTTTGGGAGAAAAATGGTTCAGCTGAGGTCCATTATGACCAATGCTATTACAGAAGCTCATGTTGACCTGTGATGTATTTGTGTGTGTGAAAATCTGAGAAGTGTAGTTGTTCTGCATATGCAAGCCTTAATTTACTGTGTCTGATTGTTGTGTCAATTAAAGTTGCAGTACTGCTGCCTACAATGTCCCTGTTCTGTGTGCCATAAAGCAAACTTACACGATTCCAGGCTAAAATGTTTTCAACCCCTTCTTCACTTCTTGCTGGCAGGGCAATTTTAACAATGCAGAGGTCCATGCTGCAAATATTCTTTTTGATGGAAGGTAACTCTGCTTATTCAATCTATTCTTAATGAGGAATGCTTGCACTTCCATGGCTCGTGCTTACAGAGTCTGTGTTCAGGGAAGGTGAGATTATATCAGTGTGGCCCATAGGGTTGTTTTCTACTTGAAGGAATGTCTTAAAGCACTGCTGGCTGCCAAAGAAACATCTTGAGCCTGGCATATAGTTATTTTTGCAAATTAAGCACTGTGTTTAGCAAAACAAAAAACAAAGAATTAATGTAATTATTTCCTCTCATAGATAACCATACAGTAAAATACACTACATCATTAAAACACACACATTTTCTGATTACCACAGAAAAGTTGTCAAGGGTTTTGACCCATGTTGAATCAATAGACTGGGTAGATGTGGGGATGAGCTGTCACCCCCCATTATTCTATCCCAGAACAAACTAAATCAATAGACTGGGTAGATGTGGGGATGAGCTGTCGCCGCCCACATTCACGCCAGAATCCAGGAGAACCGCGCAGTTTGCGCACACCAAAATGGTCACCTAATCTGCCACCCACCAGTGCAAAGAAAGATGGTTCTGTTCAAAATCTGTTTTTATTGATGTCAAAAAGTTGCTAAAATCATGGGCACAAGAACACTCTAAAGATACAACCTTCTTGTGGGGGGTTCCACATCACCACTCTACTGTAAGGATGCCGTCAAAACAATGTTAAGCAAGGATCCTATACTATCAAGCAAAAGACCAATCTATTGAAATGCATTAATTCAAGACAGATCCCAAAAATGGGTGCAGTACCAGCTTTGTCCACAAACCAGCGCTAGCGGTCTAAACAGGAGAACTGCTACTTCAGAAGCTAATCAGCCTCCTGAGACAGCTGGAAACTTCAAAGGCCCGCTGGTTAATTAAAACTCTTAACCACCTGCGGTTCCCAGAGACAATCTGATTGCATTAACAGGCCAAGAGGCTGAGAAACCTTCTCCCCTCAGAGACCCACACAACAGCCCAGTGTTAGGGAGAATTCTCTGTTTAGGCTGAATTTCCCTACCTAGTGAGTCCCCCAGCAGCTTTGCTGGATTTCTGGGGTTTCTTTTTTTTCTCCTGCCAAGAGTGAGACTCTTTTACCCTCACTCTTGGACATGTTGAAGTGTGTTTTCTTGGTTAAACCTTGTGTTGAATGGGCTATGGGGTCTTTTACTCCATAGGGCCTCATGTATTTTTGTGATGTGGGTTACACAGCACCCTCTGTGCCGTAACCCAGGGGTGTCCTAGGGACTCCCCAACATAGACTCCATACCCTGGGACTGACTACTGTCTCCCAGGGCATGTAAAGTCACCAAAGACTTTGCTAGTCTTGAATCCTGAACAGAACCAGTACAAACCATCATATTGTGGACGTACTGGCTGGGGCAATTCGATTGCCCCAGGGTCTGTTAGTCGAGGGGGCACGTCTCCGTCCCCCCTGATCGAGTTTTGGCTGGTGGCAGTGGAAACTACTTTTTATATTCAACCGCGAATATTTCCCTATGGGATTTCCCATTGTTTTAGGCTAACACATTTAATTATTTATTTACGGTAGCCTTAAACATACCGCCGGTTTATATATTTATTATTATAACTCCGGTTGGGACTTTTTGCCAAAACTTGATTCTAAAATGGCGTTGGCGTTCGCCTCTGTAGCTCTGACCCAAAGTGGAGCCCTTTGTTCCACTTTTGGCGGGCTTCTCCACAGAAGCCCTCCAAAGTGGTGCCACTCTGTCTGGGGTACTTAGGAGGGGTGGAGGGGGATTTAGGCACCCTGGACTGAGTTACCTTGGTAACTCAAGTCGCACTCCGTCCTGATTGGCCCAAGTGGTGAGCCGGCCGGCTCACCACTTAGCATGTTTGAGTGACAGCTAGGCTGGGTGAATGGGGGTTTGCTGCATAAAAGCAGGGCTTTGGGGACTGGAACTTCAGAAGTCGCCACAGGACCAAGAATCCGACGAGGGAAGAGCTGAGCCGACCTGCTTCGACGACACCACCCGGTGGAGCCCTGCTGAACCGTCTCACCACTTTTCCCGACGACCGAGGAGAACTCTTAACGGAGTGGCTCCTTCCCTTGACTGGTGGGGACAACCAGTTTTCACCTTCTTTCCGCTTCTCGAGTTATCTCGTGGCCGCCTTGCCAGTGCCAAGCACCCCGGCAACCGGAACCCCACCACTTTTACCCCAACCACGAAAGTCGGTACAACCCTTTAACCGGAGGACTCCGCGGCTGGTTTCTTCCCGGGCAGTGCAACGACCCTCTTCTTCTGCTCTTCAGCGAGAACTTCTTCTCCCCTGACCGACGTCGAGCCTTGCTGCCACTGCCTGGAACAACTGCCACCGCTGGAGGATCCTTTCCGCTTAAGGTACCGTGTTCCGCCTGGCTTCCCTTGCCACCGACTGTACGGGGTAGATTTAGCCCCCGGCTTTCGAACCTGGGAGTGCCTGGAACACCCTGGCTAAACTTTTTAAGCCACTCTAAACTCTTTCTAACTCTTTGCAAGACTTTGAATCCCTAATAACAGTGTGATCTTGGGCACATTTTCGCTCCGGCTACTCTAAGAGTGGGCCCTGCCTAGTGACTTTTGCTCACCTGTGACTTTGTGCTTCTTTGAGCCTATTGCAAGTGTTCTGGACCTTAGAGTGGTGTGTTTAACCCATTTCTGTTTCTTTTTATCCCTTTCTTGAACCTACTAGAGTGTCATCTAACGTTAAGCGCTCACCTCTGTTTTAATTATGTGGTGTTAACCTAGAGTTGTCTAGATAGGAGTAAGGGTTGAAACTGCTTTCATTATAACTGTGTTTGAAGTGTTTTTACTATATCTTGCTAGAGGGATTTCAACTTATGTGTGTTTGATAAATAAATAACTATATACTTTTGAAACCAAGCTCTGGTCAGTGTTTGCTTGTGCTATTGTATTTGAGTACCTATTGTGTATACTTTACATACTGCCTAACTCTTCTTGAGGGAAGTCTGACTGCTCAGCCACAGCTACCAGGTAAATCTGGGTGGTGCAGACTGCTACCAAGTGGGTTTACTGCTATACCTGTAGTCTTAAATCTTTTGCAGTGGTCCCCAAGGGAACTGCACAGGTTTCTGCCTAACACCCAGGAGATCACATGGACATGCTAACCAAATGCAGAGTGCCCCCCTGGCCTGCTGACCTCAGCCGACACAGTAGACCCTTGTAATTGAATGGGGTATGTTGATTTTCAGTGTGGACTGTAAACAGAGCCCTGCCTGGGAGAGAAGAGACATGTGGTACTCCCAAGTTTCTGGGGGCGGACTCAGACACTTTTGTGGAATCATATTGCAGCAAATATATGTTTAAGTTAAATGATTCTAAAATATTGTATTAAGCTCACAAAAATATGCAATTTGGAGAACCTTCATCTAAGAAATGTACCCACAATTCAAGACTTGATTCAATTTTGTACCATGTTATGAGGCAAAACCCCGCTATTTATTGATATTACAGATACTGGGTTTATGCTAGAAACCTAGTAAATTACTGGAATGTGTGAAGAAGGAGGGTGTACATTTGTGTAATGTAATTTTTATACAGATTTACCATTGGTAAACCAACTAAAAACGAAAATAAGTTGTCCTTTTTGAATGCAAGCCCTTAGGAAGATCAGAGTCGAACAAGCATGGACCATACGTAATCTGTAATATGTACATGTAATGTCAAACAACTGTATATCTGGGAAATATGTGTAGTTATGAAAAATTATTTCTAAAGCAAAAGTAAAGGGGCGTTCTTCAATAGATCATAAATGGCTGACATCACTCTGACACTCCATTTCCTTCCCCCAATCAAGGAAGAGAGGAGGAACTGGCCAATGATAAATTGAGAGGGTTGGACATGCAGAATTAGCCGACCCACCCACTTTCTAAACACATAAAAAGAGCCACTGGAAGCCAGCTAGGACTTTCTTTTTCACTTTCTGCGGAGCATTTTGACAGACAACTCCACATCCTGATTTTAGACTTCACATCCAGAAACTCCAAGAACTCTAGAAACCAAAAGCTGGGCTGTCTGATTCTGGCTAAAACCCTGTGCCAGAAACACCCAGAAAGCAGAGTTGTACCCGGAACCAGAGACCAGACCACCATGCAGTGCCAAGAACTTTTGTCAGAACCAGAGATCCAGACCGCTGTGCAGTGCCGCTAGCAGAGCTGACCCAGATCGCTGTGAGCAGAACCAGGCAGAGATCGTCCGTGGCGAGAGAACCCCCAGGAGTCCAGTCCAACCGGTTGACCCGATCCGTGAGGAAGTCGCATTCCTGTCCAAAATCTAGTGTGAGTACCCAGCTAGCACTGTGCCAAAACCAATCTCTTAGTTTAAAATAATCTAATCCAAACTATTTTAACCTATTAGAACTGCCTCCTAGAATTGTGTGATTCTGTCATCTTTAAACTGAAAACTGTCATCTGTCATTCTGAAACTGGGATTTCATTTCTGAAAAACGACCTTCACAAAATCGTCTGTATCTCCGGAACCGTTTGTGCTAGGAGCGAGTTTTAACTGTCATCTTAAAGCTAAGATTCTAAGCTTTCCAAAGAACCTAAAAGCGACCCCTTATATTGCCCCCGTGAATGCAATTGCGCTTGACGCATGCAACTAAATTTCTGCGATTTGACATTTCGCTTCATTTCAGCCACGGGTAAAAATATTTGTCTTTGCTTTCCTTCGCTGAAATTCGTTTGCAACCTGACAATCATTCATAGAGCATTGCTAAAGTGATCCTGAATTAATTTAAAGTATCTCTCACTCACCTCGAACCTCCTATAGGGAATTAAAATAAATTTGAGTATATTTTTCACTTCATTGCCACCACATTTAAAAGGATTTTGCCTGTGTTTAAAATTCCTACCTGTTTTCCTCTAAGCTTGCTAGGGGGGAACTGAATTATATTTGATTGCATTCCTGAGAACTGTGTGCTTTCCTTCCATCTCTTTACATTGCATAAAGGGGGCGGGGGGGTGAATTGCTACCAGGGGGAAAAGGGATTACATTGTTTTGGTTGAAATCATATCAAGTTTATTTTCTGTACTGCATTTCATTCATCATTGCATTGTCTTTGAAGCCATATGAGCATTCTCAGCTACTTTATCCTCTCTATATCAACTTCTAAGCCATTAAAAAGAGTGTACCACTATAACATTATCCATTGTTGATCAACATCATATTCTCAAGTGTGATATCAAATATTAATTTATTATAAAAGTGTGATATATATATATATATATTGTTTAATTTTCAAATAAACCTTTTAATTTGCAAAACAAACCTACTTCTTGGCTCAGTGGGGTCAGGGGGATTCTAAGAGAGGGGTGTTATATAAGGGTTGTCATGCAGAGTAAACGAACTGGACATAAAAATATATCAATACGGGTTTCCCTCAGCATCCCAGACTAGGCATTGACTTAGCTGTAGTGTTGAATTGAATCTGCTTACAAAATCTTTTCAAAACACCAAAAGTGGTTATAGGACCATTGTAAAAAGTGAATCACATTCCTACTGCTTTGACAGCATTTATTCATTTTACCTGGAGCAAGTACGTTCAGTGTTTCTATACCATGAATCTCAATCTATACCCTAGTTCTTCAAACTGAAATCTGTTTTGTTTCCTAATCAACAACTTCTATGATATGGTATGACATTTATAACATGCCAATAGACAAGTGTTTCAAGGTGCGACAAGACAGGGTAGGGAAGACAGAGGGAGGACAAGACCAATGATCTTACTACGCCTTGTGTCATTGATCGTGCAAGTACGACAACGACAGTGCAAAGTGCAGGGGAGAAGGGAGAGAGGGAAGAGCCAGAGAGAGGGATGTGGGAAGTGTGTTGTAATGGCTGTCTTGCTCCTAAGTGGAAGTCTATCTGTAGAAGTCCACTCTTGCTCTGATGTCATGTTTACATCCATGCATGCTTCTACATTCTAGGGGTGGCGGTTGAGAACTGGTAGTGAAGAAGTGTTGTGTAGGTTGAGCACTGCTGGGCTCAGGCTGGTTATCATTAAAGGAACTTCACTTACCTGCCGTGTGTGGCTCCTTATTACAAAGTGGCATCAGGGCAGCCGTTTCCCTGAGCAAGTGCAGCCAGGGCAGCACGGCTCTGGGTAGTGCAAGGAGGTAGGGGACTGTAGAGGTTACACTTACAGGCCCTACGTGCACGCTCGGCACAGAGGCAGTGCAGTGGAGACTGATCATGGAGGAGCCTGGTACCCAGTGAGGTTCTTAGGGCAGCCACACAATCAGTCAGTACAGCAGACAGGTAGGTCAGCAGGGGAGGGAGAGAGAGAAAGCAGAGGAGAAAAGGAAGGTCTTGAGCTGCTTCCAGAATTTTAGGTGGTCTGGCTCAAGTTTGAGTGGGGCAGGAAGATAATTCCAGGGGGAGGCACCTGCAGAGGAGAGAGATCTACCCCCCACACTCTGCCTGGAGAAGCGTCTGAACCTTAGAGAGTTTGAGGTAGCTGAGTGAAGGTCACTTGGGATGGAAGGTATTTTGGAAGCGAGAGTCGAAAAGAATGTGGGCCTCGGCCCCAGCAGGCTTTGTGGATGATGCAGAGGGTCTTGAACATTTCCTTGCAGCCACTGGGAGCCAGTGTAGAGATTTCCGGGCTGGAGAGACACGGTCCCTGGGCTTGATGCCAAGCATAAGTCTCACAGAGGGTGGAGATTAGAGGAAGGCAGATTGAGAAAGAGGCTGTTGCAGTAGTCCAGCATAGAGGGAACCAGAGCTTCTTTTGGAAAGTGAGAATAGGAATAACAACTCTGAGTAAGTGCAACTTGTAGTGGTCCTTCTTGACAAGGTCTGTGATGTGAGCAGAGAAGGAGAGAGTGGAGTCAAAGATGGTACCAGTGTTTTTTGCCTCACAGGAAGGCGAAGGAAGAGGATCCAAGGAGGGTGGCCAGAGTCAGAGAGGGAAAGCGGGAGCAGGGTTCCCAATGAGAAGGAACTTAGTCTTACTGGTCTTGGAGGCGCACTAATCCTGAATTGCAGATAGTCAGTCAAAAATGAGTGAGAGAGGAGAAAAAGCTGAGGGGAGCCTAAAAGAGAGTGGAGTGCCATCCGCCTAACACTGAAAATTAGAGTAGAAGTGGGGATTCGATGGGCCAAAGGGGCCGATTAGACTTGAAGAGCCAGGGTGAGAGGGTAGAACCTTGGGGAACACCACATGTGGAGTGAGAAGTGGTTGAGAAAAAGGACCCAATTTGGACTTGGGACGGTGGGTTCAGAAGGAAGTAGGTCAACCACTCCAGGGCCTGATCCATGATGCCCAGGTTCTCGCAAATCAGATTGATCCAAATAGCTTGATTGACCGTGTCAAAAGTAAAGGAAAGGTTAAGGAGGATGAGGACATAAGGAAGGCTCGAGTCAAGATTAGAGCGCTGATATTCACACTTGTTCAGGAGAGCAGTTTCCAAGCCTCTGGCTGCTCTGAAGCAAGACTGATGGACGTGGAGGGTAGGCTGGGAGATGGGCAGATTTTTCTGGAGTTTGCCCAGGAAAGGAGTTATAGAGATTGGGTGGTAGTTTGCTGGGCAGGTAGGATCAGCCAAAGACTTTTTGATGAGGGGGTGCACATGGAAGTGCTTGAGAAGAGAGCTGAAGCTCCAGTGGTGAAAGAGTGATTGCAGAAATTGGACAAGGCTGGAGCAAGGGTGTCAATGTGGTTCTTGATGCTGCTGGAGGAGCAGGGGAGCACTTGTTTGGATATCGTGTGTTGTCAGAGAGAAAGAGAAGAAAGGAGGAAGAGAAGGAGAGGTGTCCATAGGGGGGCTGAGAGAGCTAGAGAGAGAGGAGGAAGAGATAGAGGACATGATGCCCTGAGTTTTAATGATGAAGTGAGAAGTGTTAGGGAGAATTCTCATTTTATGGCTAATTTCCCTCACCTAGTGAGTCCCTCAGCAGCTTTGCTGGATTTCAGGGGTTTATTTTTTTCCACCTGGTAAGAGTGTGAGCCTTTTCCCACTCTTACATCTGTTTTGCCATGTGTATTTCTACTTTTTATGTGATCTTGGGCTCTGGAGCCACACCACTCCATGAGCCCCAGTTTTTGTGTGTGTTACACAACACCTTCAGTGCAGTGTGCAGTGACACAGGGTTGTCTTTTACACTTCCCACTGACTCCATTTTTCTGGGGCTGACTACTGTCCCTCAGAAACATGTAAAGTTGCCATTGACATTATATAGTCACTTTAAAACTACAGACCCAGTACACCCCATCTTATATGGAGTATTGGAAAGCGTTAATCCCTACCCCTTTTTGTCTGTGCCTCTCTGAGCTAGTTTTACTATTTTAACATTTAACTTGGCTGGTGGCAGTGGTATCTACCCTTACTTTTCTACCGTGATTATACTATATAAACGTGGTACTGTTCCAGGCTATTGTGGTAGCCTCGAACATAAACCCGCTTGCACAAATACTTTTTATTCCTGCTCCCGTCAGGTTTAGTCGCCATTTCTTTTTGTTAAAGTCCTTCTTGTGTTTTACTTTGCGCGGCAAACCAGGTTTGCCTTCTTTGTTCACCGTCTTTTGGCGGGCTTCTACGAAGAAGCCCTCCTTTGGAGCCTGGGTGTCTAGGTGGGCTGAATGTGAGGGAGGGGTATAGTCACCCCCTGCACAGGGTCTCCTTGGAGACCCAAGTCGCACTTTGTAATGATTGGCTGAGGTGGTTGTCCGGACCGGACAACCCCCTGCTGAGTTATTGACAGCCAGGCTGTGTGAATGGTGGATTTTCGCATAAAAGGCAGGACTCCTGGGCTGGAAGTCAGAGTCGCCACTGGAACTGCAACGAACCGAAGAGAAGTGGAGAAGAAGACGGCTGCTGCACCCCCAAGTCCCGGTAAAGCCTGCTGTAGTTCTGAGCTATCTACCCTTCAATGACCAGAGAAGATCCAGTCTGGAGTCTTCTTCCCTTGAGCCTGGTGGGCTCAACCAGCTCATCTTCCAAAGCCAGAGGATCCTCTTCGTTGTTGAAATTGCTGCACACTGCTGTAGTGGTCCAGATAGCCATCTGAAGAGCCTCTCCTGTTTTAAAGGAGCGCACCTTTTATTCACCATCGCTGTGGCTGGCCTCATCCCTGGGAAGTGCAGAACTCTCCAGACGTCCTCCTTCTTGTCTCCACGACTGAAGCTCCAGGAACGGTGAGTCTGCAGGAAACTACCAGGAACAACTGCCGTGGCACCAGCGTTCTGCAACAAATAAGGTACTGTGTCCGACTTAGAGGAATTGGGGTAAACCTTTCTCCATCACCAAAGGCTTGTCCTTGTCTTCCTTCCCTCTTATAACTTTTGCCTCCTCTTCTGACAATATCTAAGTACTCCTGGCAATCTTGAATCGCGAACTGTTCTAACTGTGTGATCCTCGGCAACAGGAACCCTGTTCCACTTGACACTTGCGCAGGCCTATTGACTTTTATCTGCGTGATGACAGTGCCTTCTGATTCTTTCTGCCTTGACAAAAGTATTGCCTATGGTTTTTATCCCCAACTCTCTTGTGTTAATTCATGTGCCAAGTGTGTTTGACTACGGTTACAATTCTTCCCGCGGGTACGCTTATCTTTAGTAAGACCGCACTGTCATTACTGTCAAAAAGTGATCGCATATGTACTCCAGGTAACGTCTTTGTTTCATAACACCGGTCTGTCAAATCCTAAGGTACTTACCTTGAATTGTTCTGCACAAGGGGAATTGGTTGTGTGAAGTGTATTTGAAGAGTGGTTTTATTTTACTAGAAGTTAAGTGTTTTGTGAACAGATGGTTTAAAAATAAATGTACTTATATTTTTTAACCAGAAACCTTTAGTCAGTGTTTGCAGTGAGTCACAGTAATTTGTGTAATCTCTACTACTGCTCATTTGCTCTTGAGATAGGTCTGGCTGCTCAGTCAATGCTACCACTCTTTCTGTGTAGTATGGGCGTGTACCAAAGGTGAACTTGTATTACCACTTATAGTCTTAACTCTGTGCAGTGGTACCTAAGGGCACTGCATAGGATTATGTCTAAGAAGAAGCCAGATCTGTACAGAGGGCCCAGGAGGGAACAGGAGAGGTGGAGACTTCAGAAGGAATGGCCAGCTCCTTGCAGATTTTAAAGAGTCTGGCCATGTTTTTAGAGGCCACAGAGATGCAGGCTTCAATGTCGGCTCTCTTGTTGGAAAGGACAGAGAGTCTATATTGCCGTTGGAGTAGGCAGCAGGCCAGTTTGTCAGAGGATGCACCCGAATCCTTCAACTTCCTCTCAGCCACTCTGCACTTGTGTTTCAGGATGGCGAGGTCAGAGTCATACCAAGAGTTGCACTTGGAGGTAGGCTTCAGATGTATTCTTATGACAGGGGCAATGATAAAATCAGGGGAAATGTTAATTAGATAGTTTCAGCTTTCATCATAAACCAAAATCAATTATGGATAACATCCAGTTCTACATGTCGCACCTGTAAAGACATGACGGAGTACGCCTAACTGATAAAGGAAATATGGTGTTCCTTGAAAACATCAAAGCAGTACTCCAAAGGTGTTAAAATACTACAATGAGTGTACCCCAAAACAGTCCTTATAAGAATAACATATTAAATACGTATGCAGAGGTATAATAATATGCAAAACTATGCAACACCCAGCTATGAACAATCCCTTATAGCCGCATACATTTTTCATACACTCAAAACACATATTGCAAAGCTTTCAAAGTTGAAATGACACAAGGATAGAGGTGAGGAGATGGAATCCGAAAGTTATGTAAAAATAACATGATTACAGCACAGAAAAATGTGTAGTAATAGCCGCACCTACAGATGGGTATTCATACCCACAGGCACACATACCCGCTAATATACATGATGTACCATTGACTTGCTGAGAGGCCACAGATACCAAGCCCGCTTGTAGCCGTGAGTACACGTAATCTTTTTACAAACTCACAAAAACATATTACTAAGGTTTCAAGCTTCAAATGACATAAGGGTACACTTGAGGGCATGTATCAGAAAGATATGTAAAATTGTGTGCTGAAACAGCCATGAAACAATATGACTACTGCACAGAAATATGTATTACAATAGCCACGGTACTGACAGGTCTGATGATAGTTACAGCCAGGGCTACACTGGCCTGCTTAAAAATGCATAATGTCCCATTGACTTGATGACACCCTCGGCTATCAAAGTATCTAAAGAGGGCGTGATATTTTATTGGCTGGCCTTTAGCCTGCAAGCATAAAGAAAGCCCTTTAAGTGACATAGGCTAGAGAGGCTAGAGGGGAGGAGCCATACAAATGATGCTATGTGATATTTTGACTTCCAATTTTCAAAAACAAATACGTTTCTTTGGTGAAACTGTGACGGTACCTATGGCTATAGGCGCGAGTATACCTGAGGCTATGGAAAATGAAGCAACAGAGAACATTTTCATTTTCAATCCCAAAGAGAAAAAAAACCTCTGCTCCCTGTCATAAATGTTTCTCCACAATTTGCACACAAACCTCTCATTTCAAATACTCCATATAAAGTAATTTTATAGAACCAGAAAAATGTACTAAGCAATGCTTTTGATACACAACACCTATGTCCTCAACATCACTATTAATCCCAGTCTCAAAATTATCTATTCCTCTACAATCTTCTGAGCAATGAGATTCATCATTCAACACTCCACATAATGTATTAATACAAACTCCTTCTGAAATTGCCTTCATTTTTGAAATATCCAATATCTATACCATCTTTAACTCCACAGTCTCTGAAAACACACCCCTCTTTCATGAAATACCCCATTACTATATAGAACAACGCATAAGGCTATGAGGCAATGGAACCTCCAGTTTTTTTGGCACATATAAACATGAATAAAAAATGACATTTTATTATAGGTTGAACAGCTGAACAGCAGCTGTAGTACTTCACGTCCAATTGGCAACTACACACGATAGTAACAATAAACACCCACTCAGAAAGTCAATGCATAGATTCCTACCTTCTTTCATTAAGTAATGTTTTACCATTGTTCAGTCTAATACGTCAGTTGGCAGACACTGTTTTACTCTCAGCCTAGAATGGACAACTAAAAAGAGTGGCTAGAAGAAAATTATCCCACAGAGTAGGATATAATGAAGGAAGATGCTGAAGAGAAGCAGCCACAAAAAAAGTGCAGGATATTGAGAATTTTGTCAGTATATTCTTTATGCTCAAATACAGTATGAGAAACAATAATATTTGTAATTAACAAATATCATACAGCATATAGGTATACCATAGCGTTTTAAGGAAAATATTATTCAAACTAAAACATATCACTGAGGTATTTAGATGTTTTGCGAAGTGAATAATAAAGAAAATTGTGCGTTTTACTATGCAATTCTGTTTTAAAATAAACAGTACTGAAAGTTAATTATGTCACTAAAGTTACTGGAAATTATTACTTACTTTACTGTAGCTTAGGTGAAATCCACATGTATGCATTATTGGTACCCGGCGAGGGAGAATCAGAATGAAAGAACCATTCTGATTGGCCCTTGGCGGGGCATTACCCGGCCGGGAATCCCTTGGATTCCACGCCTTTGTCCCCGGCAGGGGCGTGGCAGCCCCACAGACAGTGAGGAGGCTCAAAGCGGGGCCATCCCCGCTCCAAGCCTCCACACGGCTGGAGGCCACCTTTGTCCCCCGCTGGGGATTCAGGTTTGTTTAAAAAAAATGTTGGGTCCTCCCCATCCTCTTATCCCCACTTACCTTCAGGCTGCTTTGTTCCCGGTGGGGGATGATGGCAGCCTCCAGCTGTGTGGAGACTCAGAGCGGGGCCATCCCTGTTCCGAGCCTCCACACGGCTGGAGGCTTCCATGGTGCCCCGCTGGGGACCAGGTATGTTCTTTTTTCTTTTTCTTTCCCCCTCCCTCCCTTCCACCTTCCCAACCCCACTTACCTTCTTCTTTTATTTTTCCTTCGGGAGCAGGCACGCTGGGAACAGAAGTGTTCCCAGCGCGTCTGCTCCCGATGGCCACCATGGAAAAGGAAATTGGACTCCGTTTTGCCTTACCGAGCGGCCATTTCCTCGGGCGTTATTATTATTTTTTTCTGTTCTGAAACGCCACAGCATTTTGGGACAAAAAAATGCTTTTAGTTCCCCGGTCTCACAGATCTTGTGGGCCGGGGTACTAATAGCCATATGCCCCAAGTGGCGGGGGCATTACCGAGTCAGGTAATGACCCAGGGCCTTCGTTAAGTATAACTATGGGCCCCGGAGCATTACCTGACTCGGTAATGCCCCCACCGCTCAGGGCATATGGATAATTATTTCTTCAATTGTTTAAAAATATTTGAAATATTTTCAAACGGATGAAGATGTGATTCAAGTATCTAGAATGGAAGGCATTTGAATTAATCTTCAAAATGATATGGAAACTCGGAAAAGGGGCATGAAAGACCTAAAATGAAAAATAGATACTAAAAATAAAGACCACTGGGTTGATGAAGAAGATATATCACGTGTAAAAGAAATCCCACATCCACTTTCCCCCGAAATAAATATTTTTGCAAAATACTTATTTAATTTTCAAAAATGTTTACAGTTATATTTATGGGAGATGAAGAGAATGTCATTGAAGTGTTACAGTAACTGCACAAAGAGTGCGCTGAATATATCTAAAAACAGAACTTTTCAAGAGTACCTACCACACAAACAGCTATATATGTAAATATATATTTATTTTTTTAAGCATGCTTTCATAGCCGCTGCTACTATTACAACAGATGTGACTGGTCAAAGTTCATGTGCGGTTGATCGCAGCAATGACTGAAGGCCGTATCCGTGTTTACCAAATGCCAATCACTGCACGGCACACCTACTCTCGGCTATATTCCCACTGGCATTGCTGTCATTGTACGCACAGCTAGCATGAAGGATAGCCACAGCTATAATAATAATATAAACAAATGTGCTTTTTTTTTTAACTCAGACTGTATTAACAGGACCAATTAAGGATTATCTATCCAATTATGCACTCAGTGTTTTTAGTCTCTTTTATAACTGAAAGCTTGGCCCTGAAAAGGTCAATTTTGGTGAGAAGGCAGGAGGTGGGTGGAACTGTGAAGGAAAGAAAGAACATTAGGGTTTGATACCTATAACAATGGGTAAAAAAGAGCACATATTTTTGTGTGATTTGTGTTTGTTTATGATTTGTGTAACTTTATGTTTTTCACAAAAATGGGAAAAAATTGCTAAAAAAAGATTCCTTCTGGTTGCAGTGAACCTGGTGTTTTTAAATTATTTGTACCCATCCAGGTAGGGTGGCATCTCCCGCCACAACCCAGTTGTGACATATATGCAGCACATACATTTGTACTGCGTCAGAGTGGAATGCCAGCAGTGGAGGCGGTTCAGTTGTAGTCCTTGATGATGGGGTACCAGATGAGGATGCACTTGTTCCTGGTAGTGATGTAGTCGGAAAGATAGAAGATGATGTAGGGACAGAGGTGGAGGTGTTTCTAAGAAACTGCAGTACCGACTGGGGTCTAAGGGTCTTTAGTTTATGTTTAAAATGAGCCAGCCAGTAACGCTCATCTACGTCATTCCAGTAAAATCTCAGTAGGTGCTGAATTAGCATTGAAGTAGGACCCCTCTGCAGTGTTTCTGGCACTAAGTGCACATGATGTCCTCTACCGCCTTCTGGCTGTGGAGTTGTTGCAGCATAAAATAGTTCCAGCTTTCCGCTGTTGTCTTCATCTCACACTGCTTATTGCTAGGAGGTAAAACAGTACAGACCCAAACAACCTTCTTATCACTGCTGTGTTCAGAAAAGATGAAAATGAAATAATTCAAAGAAAGGCACCACAAAAAATACATAGCCACTTAAAAAAAAAAATTGTAAGAAAAAAAGAAAATAATGAAGTAAAATAATAAATGTAATCAATCCACAAAATACAAGACAAAGGAAAGAGGTTTAGGAGTAATAGAGGGCCAAAAGGGGTTGGAAAAATGAAGTTTGCGTGTTTGGAAATTTCTTGGAGGATTACACAGATGTGTTAGGAACCAAGAGCAAAAAAGCAATGAGAAAAAGTAAAGGGGCTTCCTGAAAATATAGAGGGTATCTGTGGCTATGCCCACAAACCAATCACCTTGTACTTTTTGTAGTCAGGGGTATGATGACATGTGTGCTTGCATCATTGACCATTTAGAACGTGCGCTATGGCTGGAAGGGTAAACATGACATATATTGGTGTCAACATCCTCCAACAATGACAACGCTCCCTGCATAGATGTGGCTACGTCCACACCATATGACAAAGTCTGCACATGCAGAATCGACCAGTCAGAACACATGCTATGGCTGCACGGGGACACATGTTATATATCTTCACCAACATTCTCAACCAATGACAGCGCGACCTGCATAGGTGCGGCTACGCGTATATCCATGCCAACAACTTCAATCAATGATAGCATGATCTGTGTAGAAGCAGCTACACACACGCCATATGAAAAAACCCATGCATGCATCATTGACAAATTAGACTGCATGCTATGGCTGCGTGGGTACACAGAAGCCGGAAGGCAGAGCCAGCCACTCACAAAGGCCATGAATCAAGGCCACTGATGCTCTCTTCAGCTCTTCTGCTAATCACATCCACACTAGGATCACAGAACATAAAGAAGCAATGGAAATCATACAGTGGTGCAAGCAAAGGAACTTACAACAAGAAAGCTGCCCCTGACACATCCTGCAACCAGTGTGCCTCACTGGGCTGGGAGCAACTTGCAGACGATTGGCCTTCAGTACATCAAAGGACTGCACCAGACCAAAGCTGGAAGGCAGAGTCGGCCACTCATTAAGGCCATGAATCAAGGCCACTGATGCTCTCTGCATCTTTCTGCTGCTCACCGCTGCAGATGCTGTACCCGCCAAAACCTAACCCCCTATCACATCAAAGAAATAACCTGATAGGAAAAACTCTCAGCAGTTGGGAAGCGACCTTCCTCATGATGGCACATGCTGGTGAACTGAACACCAGCAGATGAAAACCTGCAACCCCGCAATCACCTCATGGTAAGAGTGCTTTTGCTTTTAGCTCCACTCTCAATGCCTCCACATGTACCCCCTCCAATCCTCGATTTTTGCTTACTATCACCCCCAACCTGATCTCTAATGCCATCCCCCGGGTTGTCATATAGACACATATCTCCCTCTCTCACTAAACCCCTTAAACACTGCCCTGCTGCCTACCACACGTAGTCAATATCCTAACATACACCTGTTACACCAGCCTTCTGCCACAAGACCTCCCACTAGGCCTTGCAGCTTATCCAGACCCTGCGAAAGACATTGAGCACTGACTGTCACAGCACCCGCTGATCGGCTTGGAGCAGAGCCCAGCTGGGTCCGCCACTGTGTATTTAACACAGTCCATCCAGTAGCCCAGTATGCACCATACCCAAGAGATACACACCATCCCCAGCGCATTCGTCTTCCAGCCCCACTGGTCACACACTCACCCATCATTGCTCTATATAATGAAAGACTCCTAAGCAGATCAATTCATTTGTATGCCACATATCTTCAACCCATTCTCATCAGAAACAGTAAACTGGCAAGCTCTAACACAGCTGTAACTCAGCTCGCCCTGCAAGACACATTCCCATCCACACATACCCTACCAGCATCCTTCAGACTGGACTACCTGTGCCAACCATTGCCAATAAGCACATCTGCAGCATACTACCAACCACATACACAACACACAAAGATACCACTAAGGCCCGTAACCCCCAGCATGCCCATTTAAAAGGAGCCTTGATCAATGCTAGACCAGTATTGGCCCATGCCCTGGACATCCATGATCTCATTGTATCACTTGATCTGGACCTCCTAGCCCCTCAAAATGTCTTGGCTACAACCAGCCTTTTGCCCTGCACTATCCCTAGCCATTCCCCTTGGATTTGCCATCTTAAGAGCAGGCAGGCAAGTTTCCAGGGGAGGCGGGATGGCTATAAGTCTCGGGAGGATAGCTCAGGGGCAATGTGCTCGTGGAGGAAGCAAGACAATGCAGAGCACCACAGGTTCAATCCCAGGGTCCGCGCTTAGAAATCTCTGGGTATTAATTGCGTTATTAATAACCTAACCTATCAATATACAGAGAAACCTTGAACATCAAAGAGTGTTCCTCCAAACAAGAGGAACACTGTGACCTGCTCTACCTAAAACTCACCACCTCCCACACAAGTGCTATACTTCTTAACCTAGTATACAGGCCAGAAGGACCTATAGGCAACTTTGATGATGACATCCTTCATCTACTTAACACCAATCTCAAACCAACTTCCAAAGTTATCCTCCTAGGAGATATGAACATGGGCCTGAATGACCCTACATACCATAACCCCACCTCACTAGCTAACGCACTAAAAGCACTAGGCTTCAGACATCATAATAACACTCCCACCCATTCAAATGGTCATACGTTGGACTGGCTGGGTGACCTTATCTGCAACATCAACATCACTGGTATCGCACCCTGCCCCTTGTCAGATTCATTTATAACAAACTTTGACATCCCACCACCCTGGGTCAACTGACTTGCTGGGAACCCTAATACCCCTTCTTGGTCCAGAAGGTCTTGCAAAATCACTAGAGACAGCATCACCGCACTGACTTCAAACCTTCTCCATGTTCACCCAGCACCCTGGGCTGATAACCCAGTCGCGCTGGCTAACATCTCTCTAAAGAAAATGGAGACAGCAGTGGACATGGTTGCCCTTCTGGCTCTACACAAGGCTAAAGCGCTCTCCCATGGCGATTCCTGGTTCACTGAGATGCCCTTAAACCTGAGAGCTAAGAAGCTCCAGGGAGAAACAACCTGGATGAAACACCAAACAGATGCCCTCCTGGCCCAGTTCAAGTCCTCATCCATTAAAACCCCTCCTACCATATTGCGACCTCCAATTCACAAAGACTAAGCCACCTTGCAAATCCACCAGGTCTCAGAAACAGAAGTAGCCACCATCCTCACCAATCTTGAACCCTCCATGTGCAAAGGGGACATATGCACTGCCCCATCAAATACTACTGTACAGATGTTCTTATCCCCTTAATCACCAGCTTCATCAATGCTTCCTTCCTCATAAGTACGGTTCCGACTACACTAAAGGTGGCATGGGCCCTCCCCCTCCTAATACAAACTTTGCTAAACCCGGCTTCACCCACAAATCCAGCACTATCTAGAAGCTAAACAAATCCTAGGTCTTCCTCAATCAGGCTTCAGACCAGGGCATGGGATGGAATCAGTCTTCTTTGACCTTAAAAATCAAACGGACACTCTCAGAGATGAAGGCAAGCTGGCCCTTCTTCTACTATTAGATCTCTCTGCTGCCTGACTTGGTTGACCATAAAATTCTCTTCAACCACCTAAAATCTGCAGCCAATTTCTCAGAGAAAGCCACGGCCTGGGCAGCCCGTTCCTGGCTGAAAGAACAATAAGAGTCTTCTCATAAATAACCTGTGTCCCCCCTCCCCTATCTCAGGTGGGGAGCCACAAGGTTCATATGTGTCCCCCACACTATATAACATGTATACCAAACCTCTTTTCAAACTCCTGGACTCCATCGGCAGATCCTACACCAACTATGCCGATGATACACAAATTCTACTGCCCCTCACTGGTAACTACATGGAAGACTCCTTCGCCTTGAACTCAATTTACTCAGCTATCCAGGCCTGGATGGCAGCCAATAGAATATACTTAAATGATGAGAAGATGGAGATCATGATGGTTGGACCCCGTCAGTCTTACGAAACCTTGGATCCTAATATGCAAACTTCAACATAGACAATCTCCTGATGCCAGTCTCCACTTCAATAAAGACCCTAGGGGTGTAGCTGGACTCTTCACTCTCCATGAAATGACAGGTCAGCACCATCGTGACATCAGCCGCCTGCACAACAAAGCGTATTAACACTGCCAGGGCATTTCTTGCTCCATCCAACTGCATCACCATTGCGAGAGCCATCATCGAAGCTAGGTTGTATTACTGCAATGTCCTTTTTGCTGGAACATCCACATAGAACATTCATAAATTACAAGTAATCCACGCAGTTCTCAACATCCCTAAAAGAGATCACATAACTAAAGCAAGAAGGAATGCCCACTTGCTACCTATCAAGGAAAGAATCACTTTCAAAACACTCTATCAATCACCGATGCCTTTCCAACTTGGCACCACCCTACCTATCCCAAAGCTTTGTTAAAGCTCAGCCCACCAGACCTATCAGGATGGCGTATGTCCACAGACTTGTCATGCCCAGATCGAAGTGAGCAAAAAGTGGTGGTGCTGGCTTCCTCTCAGTAGCCGCTCTTCAATGGAATGCACTCCCACCACATTTGTGTGTAAAACAATTACACTGGGCCTTCAGAAAAGCTTTATAATGTGTATCTTTACCTAGTGCTCGATATGCTGCTGTTCTTTCCAGTTCCATAATGTAAGAGTACATGGTTGTAACAGCGCCTCGATGCAACATTCCTCAACCAATGACAGTGCAACCTGCGTAGCCACATATATTAACCATACCCACAGCAAATCACTAACTAGTGAACAGTTTTTCGGAATTACTGCAAGAACCTTTTGCTCTTCATACCTTATTTTTTCACCCTTTTTACCCACTGTCTACCTAATCCCCTTTTCCTTTGTCTTGTTATTTGTTCTGGTTGACTATTCTTTGCTTTAGTTTCTTTTTTCTTCTTTTTTTTAAAACATTTTTAATTTTGATGTGTCATATTGTCATTTTTGTGTTATCATTTTTGTTGTTGTTTATTTTCCTCCCCAGTCAGACTTTTAACATCATGTCTGACAGACCTGGCAGCAATGAGGACGAAGTGGTCTGTGTTCCAAAATGATCCCAGCTGCGGAAGAGGGCTACAGGAATGAAGACTTGTTCATACAGCTGGAGATACTTCTGTGTCAAGGAATACTGTTCTAAAAAATAGGCTGAGGAGGTGTAATGCACCTTGTGCCAGTAGCTGCTACGGCGTGACCCTTTCACTGTTCTGTCACAGACATTGGACACATCTGTGGTTATCAATCATCTAGTGCGTGCACACTGGAATGATGTTGATGATGCATGCAGAAAGGCTCATGAGCACCACAAGCTCAGGATACATAAGCCTTGTTTGTTACTTCGGCAAGTATCTGCACCTCTGCCACCAGCACATCCATCCACTATCTCAACACCTCCAACCAACATTGATCTCACAAGTTCTCCTAGTAGTACCTCAAATCCACCTGCTGCTATTCAACCTGCATCCAGTTTTTCAGTGATGAAAATTCTACTCACTATATGCCATGATTAGATAGTTCTGTGAGCTGCCACGCTAGAGGATTAGCACAAGACTGTAATTCCACCCCCTTTTTTCAGAAAAGAAATATGATAAAAAAAACACAAAAATAAAATAAAAAATGTTTTTAAATCTCTTTGTTACATGTGTGATCCTAATGATTTTTCCTTCCCTGTTGCACCCCCCCACCGACATTCTATTTAACCTCCAAAATGGCCTTTTTCAGGGCCAACCTCTAAGTTAAAAAAAATAGATGAAATGAAACACAGACTTCAAAAATAGATCCTAACATCTTATGTAAACTATTTAATGCAGTTTGAGTTACTGAAATGTAATTTTCAAAACGTTTCTTCATAACTATAGACCCATTGGTCTGATGATAGCCATGCCTACAAGTGTGCCATGATGGTAGCCACCACTGGATGTAACGCACTGTAATTGGCACTTTAATAGATGCGGATATGTCCTCCAGTCGTTGCTGCGATTAACCACGCCTCCAAAGCTGAGCATCTCGTTGGCTGCTGCGGTAGCTGCAGTTAAAAAATGTATGTTTGCAAAAAAAGGACATTATTTACATATGTATTATATGCCAGCAGTCGTCACCCTATAGTTAAAGTGAGTCGGACTCCCATAGGAAACCCTCAAAATTCTATCATCAATAACCTTTGAATGGAGTAACGGTTTCGGACAAAATTTCAAAACTAATTTAAAAAATGTTGCGTCCCCCCAGACTGCAAAGTTATGTAAAGATTTGTTACAAAATAAAGTTATTAATCGTCCCGTAAATATTTTTTTCCAAAACTGAAGCTTACTTCTCATTCATTTTCCCATAGACAAACATGGTCCATTTTTGCAAAAGCTCACAGCCTAAACCACTGGATGGATTTGGACCAGGTCCTAAAAAACTTGGGCACGAAATGTTGACTCGCAAAACATGCATGGTTTGGGGTTATTCCGTGCAGTCGTTTTTAAATAGTTGATGGAGAAAGGGGTGCCCCCGTCCCAAAAATAGATACAGATATTTAGGGAATTTATTTGAAACCAGAGTTTTTTCGAAATTAAATGACTGCTGTCTTGTCTTTCTCTCGATGCAAGTGATATCCGCGGCTATAGCCGAGGATATGGGAAAATGAAATGCAGGAAAAAAGCTATTTGCATGTCAAAAAAATATAACTTAGATACCTCTAGCCATCAGGATAGAGGTGGCTAGAGGGCAGCAAGTGACATTTTGGAGGTGGACAGGGTTTAAGGACTGAGTCTGCAGCCTCAGCTATAGGCGCGAATAGCCAACATCTAAAAGCAAACTGCGTCATAGAAACAGTGTCTGTTTTGGGGAGCAAGGCAAGGGGCAGGGGACATGAGGAATCCATCTGGGGAGTGAGGGGAGCATGCACAGGTGATGGGGGCACTTGGTGATGTCCTGGGGGGTAGGAAAGATTTTATTTTTTTGCCCCTTTTGCTGACATTCGCGACTTTATCTGATGATACGAAGTACTACCGATATCCACAGGTAGGAGTAGTTCCGTGCCTGCAGCTTTATATTTTGGGGTGACCGTGTTTTTTTATGGTATAGTGACATCAGGGGTGAAAAATCACTGGCCAGGGACAAAGGCCATGGTCAGTGACCTGGTAGGTATTTATTTTGGGTGTTTGTTTTTGGAGTGTTGTATGTATGAGACATTGGAGAAAGAGATGAAAATAGTTTATAACAAAATTAATATAAAAAGGAGGAATTGTACTTTAATTTTGGATGCCCCATACAATGTATTTTAGGTTGTGTATTCCCACTTATCGTATTATATTGTATGGCTGTGGAATATTCGCCTACCCATTTTACTGTTATGTATCATTTGCTTTTCTTTATCTTTAGCTACTTAACAAAAAGTCCATGCGTAGTGTTGTACTGTATTGATCTTTTTAGTTGTATTGAAGTATAAAACCTGAATGAACTGTACTGCGGGTATAAAAACAACTTGTTTTGTGTATTTTATTGTTTTTGTGTATTTATATGTCATAAGTAGTCCTTAAAAGAACTGTTTTGGGGTACACCGAGTTTAGCATTTTAGCACAGCTGGAGTACTATTTTGATGTTTTGAAAGAACACTGCATTTACTTCATCAGTTATGTGTACTCTGTCATGTATATAGAAATTGGCCATGTAGAACTGTATGTTGTTGTTCGAAATCCATAATTGGTTGTGGTCTGTCATGAATGCTGAAACTGCTTTATTAACATTTCTCCAGAGTGGAAAACATAAAGATGGTGTGAGAAAATAGTTCCATTAGGTATTCCAAGTCTTGTTTCATCGTTAAAGTAAAGGACACACCTCGTACATTCCCCAAATCATTGCCTCCACAATGAATTAGTATGACATTTGGCTACCCTGTACTTCTCAGACTTAATAATTTTGTAAAATCTTGGAACCAACGCATGCCCAGCAATCCAAACCGTTTTAGCCACACAGTTTTCAAACCAGCTATGATATCTGCAGTATTTCTCTGTTTGCGGGAATATGATTCCCAGTTTGAATTTTCTAATAGTTTATCTGGACAGGGTGTGTTTGATGTGTGTGTTTGGAAGTTTTTTGATTGATTGATGGTACTGTTGTGCTTATCCACGTCTATGCAGCAGCCACTCTGTGACTGGCATTATTACCTGCGGGTTAATGTGACACAGTTTTGCAGCCGTGGTTATATCATGGCAAATAGGATGTTGTGGATTTGTAGTTGTGTCTATTAAAAAACAACATGTGTAGGCGCGTCAATACTGTACTGCTTTTTTATTAGTTGTGGGTGGAACCACGGATATATTAAAAGCCGCTTCATTATACCAGATGCCAGATAACAGAGAAAGTAGCTTTTTTCTCACAATGATTGGAGTCTGACGTGTTGGAAGTTGCTGCTACGTGCATTTGGCTACGTGCATTTGGCAGTCCAGTGCAGTGCAGCTTGACACAGAACCTGACAACTGTGTTGGTAATTTCCTCTAGTTTTCCCCTGTTTTCTCCAAGCTGCAATGTGATGAGACGTGAGAGCGAAGCAGAGAGTGAAGTTGCTTCTGCTTTCTTCATGCAGTATACGGTAGCATGGATATTGGGTGCCTACTGTGATGTCTGCTTTGCCTGCCAAGTAGTGCCTGTTTTTCTGTTTTGTTGTGCCCTCCCATACAGTGCTGTGCCTGCTCAATCACTCTTGCTTACAAACAGTCTCTAGACTGTAATACACTGAAACATAATGTGGACTCTCTGACCGGCCTTTAGTTCCCCTTGCATCTAAGTATGGGATCCGTTTTGGGTTCCTTTTCCATAGCTACATTACACAGTTAAAGAGCTAATCAGCTAATATTCTGAGGTTGGAATGTCTTATTCTCTTACCCCCTACCATACTTCACTATACTATACTATACTCTCCTATACCACTAAACTCCAATACTCCCCTCCATTGGAGCGTGCATTGCATGCAGTGCACATTGTGAGCATATAGCAAGTGAACTGTTTAGGTGGGCTGTTGGTAGACTCTTTTAAAGGTTGGGAGTCTGCTTGATTCTCTTTTGGTCAGAAACACGCCTCTGATAAACTGTGTGTGGAGCGTGCGCAAGTGTTTGCTATGTTTCCCGGGTTGTCAGGGGTTACTTGGTTGATTGACTGCTTCTTGCCTATTGACGATTCGTTTAGGGTATTGGCTGCAACCTACTTACTAAAGAGAACATTGAATCTGCTTTCCCAGCCAAGTGAAAACTGTTCATAACCCTGTACAAGGCACCAAACCCGGCATTTAGTGGAAGAGGGCAAAAAATTTGTCTTTTAAATCTACTGGGTCAAACCCCAGATGTCCCCTTTTTACTGTCCAAAATTAATGAAACATCTTGAAAAGATGCACATTTATGGAAGAAGGACTCTCCCCTGGGCACTGAATGTGAGAACTTCTCAAAGTCCATGAAATCTAAAAAACCCATTAAAAATCATGAAACGCCCTCTTGCTCTACTGACAGCATCATTACATTGAGGATTTTAACTATTAAGGATTTCCAACTACTGGTGGTGTCAATAACAAAAGACCTAAATGATCAAACAGACACTGAAATATTAGAAGGTGCCGGTTTCGGACTTGGCGACCGTAGTTCCTTCCAATAACATCAAGTTTAAAAGTGTCGCCAAAACCAAACACTACTTAGATCCTATTGATATTTCACACAACTTTCTGACTAAATTTGAGGTTAACAAAATAATCTCTATTAAGAAGGAAAAGGATCTCCAAAGTGGCCGCTCGATCTTGCCTTCAGCTCGGGATACAATTGAAGGATTGAAAGAGTCTGGCCAAGATACTAACCCTCTGTGTTTAACTTATAATGAAGTCTCGCTTGCTAAAATCGACGTGGCTGATACAGAATTGCCTCTACCTATACCTACATGGAGTGATGCAATCTATGAACAGCTAACGCAAAAGCTTGCCAATAGGCTTTCTGAATCGAAGGAGGCTATTAATCAATCCTTAAGGCAAAATGAAATTGGAAAAGACACAGAATCACAAAATGTCTCAAATAAACAGGGTAACCCCTTAATAGACTTGTTACCGCAGGAAATGAAGTCCAATCCAACAAATTTGAAATGCCATTTGCGTTTTATATATTTTGCTTCGCTTCCCCCTGGAGAGGCAGTACTTTCAGTTTCATCATTGTAAGATGATATCTTTTCGCTGAAATGGTTAGAGACTCAAAGGACTCAAATATAATGAAGGCTTACAGTTTTATGGTATTTACTTTTCTGACATTTCCATCTGTATTTATCCATATTTATTTGTTGGCCTTTGTTTCTGTATTCATATGCATTTCTTTTTTTTTATAATCTAAAAAGTTAATTCACAACAAGTATTTTTCTGCATTTATTCTAATAAAAATGCATTTATTAAAGCACACATGCAGCCATATAGGAAAGAAATGCTAGCTCATTTTTTTTCCATAAGAACTAACGGTTGCTTCTGTGACTGATACTGCCTTAATATATATGCTGTTAGTCATTTTAAAGAACTTAACTGATATTGTTAGACAACTTCTGCACTGTCCATTCTGCCAATCTGCAATGCAAGTAGCCTATGATGCATGATTGACATCAAGAGAACCAGACAGAAATATCTGTTTTTCCTTTTTTTTATAAATACAGCCAGAAAGCAGATTGATGTCTGTCTGTATTTATGTGTAAAAATCAGTAAAAACTGAATACTGGAAGCCTCAAATATAATCAATACAGAAGTTGTAGTGAAATGAAATAGACACAATCAGGAAACTACAATGAATTTACTTCCATTTGAAATTCTCTCTGGAAATCTGGAGCACCCCACTATACGGGGTGGGACTCGCTTGAAAGAAGTAAGGGAAAAAAAGTGTGAAATATCGCACCACCCCACTATAAGAGGTAGGAGTCATAACAAAGATACTAAGGGCCTCATCACGACCCTGGCGGTAAGGGGTTAACGCCAGCGTTAGCTGCGCCGACCCCTTACCGCCAATTACGAGGTCCCTTAGCGCCATGGCGCTTTTAACACCTGCTTCTAGCAGGTGTTAAAATCCATGGCGCTAAGGGACCATGGAGTTAATTACGCCACCGTAATTTACGGTGGCGTAATTAACGCCTTCCCCACTCCCATTATGCCCTATGGGGCAAAAATGGGAATGGGGAAGGGTAAATGGGGATTGGGGACTTACCGCCCCGCCAAGGTCGGAATGGGGCGGTAAGTCCGCCAACCACCATGGCGTAAACGTAGTTTACGCCATGGTGGTAAAGTCACGGCCCAGGCGGTAACTTACCGCCTGGGTCGTGATGAGGCCCTAAGACTCCAGTGCATAAGCCTGAGACCATGACCATCAAGGTCATCAACAGACAGGAGGAAGAAACTTGAAAGGCCTTAGAAATGACCTCTTAAACAGCTTGACTGACCAAGGCCCTACCATCTCCTCCTCCTGGCCCTTTCCCTATCTTCCAAAAGAGGAAGAAAGGGAAAATTTGAATCAAAGTGGAAAATGAAACTTCTCAAGAGAAAAAAATATAAAAACATCAAGAGACCTCCAAAATGTATATCTTACAAGGCCAAATCTTTATACGTAATCTGTCAGCCCCCTAGATTTTTCAAAACAGTTTTTTCAAAATGTTGGTTCCAATAAGGGGGGAGCGAGTACCTGATGAATGGGTCAGGATTGATGACACTAGAGATAAGTCTACAACATCTCTAGAAATTTCGAAAGACCAGTCAAACATCCAAGAGCTCCTAAATCTGTCTATGTACACGATAGAAGACGGAACGGAGGAAACATACTTTCCAGAATAGGAAACAAAGATCAATTCACCTTTGGGTGATACTAATCAGGGGGTTATGCCTGTCCCTTTGAACCACGCACCCCTTCCTTCCTCACGTTGGAAGGGAGATGCAGGCTGGTTCATACCAGACCTACAAATTCAATTGATATAAATAAAGTTTGTAAACTTCTGAATTCCAAATGCCTGAACAAAATGCAGACATCAGTCCGGACCCAGGCACTGGATCGAAATCTTCAGGGATGTCGCTCTACAAGACACACAGTCGCTTTCCTTAGAGAAGACTTAAATTTGCCTTTGCTGCTTTTGGAACGACTGGTTTCATCTAAGAATGGTTTCATTTTAAACCACTTTAATGTCCTAAAACTATTCCACTATATACCAATGCTCAGATTCTTATCTACAGAAGACATTAAGATTGTTAAATTTGTATCTGAACTCTGCACGGATATAGTGATTTTACATGTAACCTCTAATATAATAAAATCCACACTGATTGATGTTGCTAATACCTCATTACATGTGGGACTTGATCTCTCAGATGTCTCGACCAATGAAATTCGAAACCCATCAAAAACTTCGACAAACAACCTATAGGACTGGCCTGAGGTGATTTTGTCTGATCTATTGCAATACCAAAAGCGCTGTGAACTTCTCAGAAGGCCCCAATGCTGACACATAAACCCTGAGAATGTTTTAACGGCCAACAGTGGGAGCAAATCCTTCCGGGAATTTTGGGAAACAAATCTTTCATCATAGATAATTCCCCCTACAATCCCTGATGATCTTGACTCGCAAGTGAAATCATACCAGCTAGATTTGGATATCTTGTCTCCCCTATCGCCCCGGAAGTCTGGCTATCAAAAGGACAATACGACTCTTAAAATTACTTTTAGTGATGTCATCCAAAAAAATCAGACCGTGATGGATGCATCATTAGTAAACCAAAAACTGCATACTGTTAACACTGTTCCAACAACAAATCTCCATAAAACTCTTCAGCGGAAATAACTGATAAAAGATAGCATTGACGATAAGTGGAGGATTGGCTCTTGGAACACTAGGGGATTCTGCCATATATTTGATGAAACTGACATTTTTTCGGGAGAGTTTGATGTACTATGCCTTCAAGAGACCTTGCTTCAAGAATCTCTTGTACTTGATGGTTATGATATGATATGATGTGATATTTTATTTGTATCGCACTCATACACAGGTGTTTCAGAGCGTGACAAGGTAAGGGAGGGGAACAGTGAGAACAAAGCCAGCGATCTTACTAGGCCCAGTGACATTGATAACGTGCAAGTGCATAGGAGAGGCGAAGGGGAAACATGCATAGAAGGGGGGGACAAAGTGGAAAGTGCAGAGCAAAGGAGAATAATAATAAAATAAATCAATAATAAAATCATCAAAAGCGGTAGTGCAGCCAAGTGGCAAGTGCTGGGTTTAAGGCAGCAGACAAGGAGGGTCTGATAAGTGCAGGAGGGAGAGAAGGGGGGTCTGTATGGGTACAGATACAGACCCCAGTGCAAGGGGTAGCCGGGAGGCAGTGCGGTAGGGTGGCAGGGTGAGCAGGAACCTGGGACCAGAGGACAAGGGGTGACCAGATGCAAGGTGCCCAGAGAGAACAGATCAGCAGGGGAGAGGGAGGGCGAAGGCAGAAGCAAAGAGGAAGGTATTGAGGTGCTTCCGGAACCTGAGATGGTTTTCCTCAAGTTTTAGAGTGGCAGGGAGATGGTTCCAGAGGGAAGCCCCAGCCGAAGACAGTGCCTACCTGAACCCAGCATATAAGGGGGATAAGGATTGGACCTCAGTGGGTCTTATGACTTTGATAAAGAACAGATCGGTTGTTACTGTAATAGAAAGTAGAAATTGAAATCCGTTTAAACAGATTTTATTCTGCAGAATGAATGATGAGGAAGGGAAAGGAGTCAACTGTCTACTGATTTTAAATATATATTGGAATCCTAAATGTATCAGTAGCGACCTTATGGTAGATTCAACGATGAAGGTGATTGAAAACTTTTCTTTTCAAAAGAAATAATGTATTTACAATCATCTGCAGCGATTTAAACATGGGCTGCATTTTTAAAACTGGTTATATAACAGATGATTTGAATTACCCTATACGCTATGGACAAGAAAGATTGAAACAGTGGTGGGACACAATGATTATGAGAGAACTGTATATTTTGAATAACCAAACTCCTGGTGACATTCCAAGTAGACCAACTTGGTTGAACGATCTATCATCTACAGTATGTGACAATTTTTTTGTGTCCCGACATAAGGTATAAGAATAATACCAAAAAGGGAATAACGATCGAGAATTGGTAAAAATGTCATGGTCTTGGGTGTCAAAAAAAACAGGCAGGGTATGGCTATCAAAAGTGAGCATTTAACAGGCCGGAAACCGCCTTTGCATGGAGGCGGCAGCCATAAACAGGCTTATGGCTGGATTTAGTAAGAAGGTTAAAATTAATACAAAAGTGATAACCTATATCCCCTTCTTACAAGAATTTAGGGTCAGACCTAACAAGGCTTTTAAATCAATTGGGGCCCCAAACCACACATATGATAAGCAGATTACACTAGAGTAAAACAACTACCTAGGGATCTCTGTAAACTTAAGCAACCCTATAACAAAGTAAGTGGTGAATTAATCAGGAAACTAAAGCAAAAATATAAAAATTGGCTTCTGGCGCATAAGGCAGCTATGCTACAGGCCGATGCAGAAGCTATGATGCAAGCATAGGGAAAAAAAAATCTAGGTCCTTTTGGAAGCTAATTAACAACCACACTAATTTCCAAGCTGCGGCTTTGACCAATGTGGTGACAGAAGACACATGGGTAACATTTTATGGAAACCTTTATGCTAAACCAGGAATGGGGAATGATTTTGCTCCCACAAAAAAAGAAAAATCCTGGCGATTTGAATTTGATCAACTTGATCAAGAAATATTGATCAGGAAGGCCAATCAATCTAGGGCCCTTGGCCCTGATGGCCTGATCAACGATATGATAAAGAAATACCCGGAAATATGGAGTCCTTTCATTATCAACCTCTTCACTCAGATAATGAAGCAGGGTGAAGTCCCTGATTCTAGGAGATGTGCCATCATAGTACCTATATTTAAAGAGTTGATACAACTGACCCGGCAAACTACCAATCGATTGCACTCATAGAAGTATTGGGGACATTATTTGCAGCTTTGCTCTTATTCTATCTTCAAACCTAGATTAAAGATTTGAAAAGATTTGACAGACAGGCTTTGTCTAGGGTATCAGAACTGATCTCAACCTGTTTCCACTCAGCGCCTTGAAAGGTCAGGTCTTGAAGGCCAAAACCAAGATCTAGTTGACCTTTATAGACCTGAAAAAAGGCGTTTGACAGTATAAACATAGAGCTTTTATCAACGAAGCTTAGATCAGGGGGATGCCCAGTCAATCTACTGTCAGCAATGAAATCCTTATCTACAGACACTAAGATTCAGATATGACTCGAATTGCAGGGCCTCCTGACCAAGAAAATATCCACGTTTATGGGGTTGAAGCAAGGCTGCCTGCTGGCTGTGACTCTTTTCAATTTCTTTTTGTTGACCTGGTGGAACATATAAATACCATTAGATCATTTTCCCCTATGCACTTTAGGCAGGGATAGCACCCTTGTTTCGCTCTATCCTTCTGACTTCAGCCACAACCTTGTTCTATTCTCCTCATGAATAGATTTGAGTCCACCCCACAGTAAAATAAATAAAACCTTCTCTTTGGGTTTGGTTTTACGATCTGGACCTAGCCTTGGGTTTTCAGGTGGTTGCTAGTAGCTTTTACACAGTTGTGTGTTGCCTAACCTTTTGTGTGAATATTACTTATCTAAGGGCAATACCCTGTCAATTTATAGAAATTGCCCCATTGTTTGTTAATAAATATCTGGAGAGAACAGTGTTGGACCCTCTTAAACAATCTGAGACTAGACAAAGTAACCCTTTTAGAGAATCCAAACAATGTGAAAAATAAATTGTGGAAACACGACTGGATGCGGACATTCGAAAGGAAAAATGAACATCGATTATATGCGGATGCTGGAATAGCTGTTAAGGCACTCAACGTCATACTTAAATAGCTAGTGAAGTTTCCATGTCAAAACATAAGAAATCGCTTCATGAGATACTGTTTAAATATTTTACCCACTAAGCAAATTATGTCGATCTATAAGAAGGGTGATGGAAAACTCTTCTGCAGATTCTGTCGAAGTGAAAGAGAACCTAACACATATAAAAATGTATTGTCCGGATTTATCCAATAATCGAACCAAATACATACACAAATTCATCAAAAGATACCCTTCTTATGAGGCAGATGAATGGTGTAGAGTGTTTTTAGCGTGTTAAAATGTACAATTCTAATTCGCCCAAATGATATTTCTGGGGTTAACTTTATATGCCAACTAAACCACCGTAGACCAATGCCTCGTTAATGAAAATCAGCCATAGGGTATTAGAACATGAAGCACCCTTACCATAGTATCCTTGAATAGGAGGGCTTTTACTTGGCTTAATTTCCTCTTTTTCTCCTATACAGGGATATGTTGACACTTGCTTGAACTGATGGGAATTTGAGATTACTGGAGTTATTTTACGATAAAATGTTTGTAACCAAAATGGTTGCAACTATGATGAATTGAATAGAGTTTTTAGAGGATGTGCATGCTTGAGCTTTTTCTTTTAATTCTGTTCGTAGACAGAGGTTTGCAATAAACCAAATGACAATAAATAAAGAAATAACATTTTTAAAAAGCTGCTTTCATAAACATTTTCTGTGCAATAATCATATTTTTATTTGGATGATACGGTGTCCTGTCAATTGGTCGACTGCAATTTGGTCGACTGCAATTTGGTCGACACCATTTGGTCGAATGCCAAATGGTCGAATTTTTTTTTTTTAATTTATATATATTTTTTGTGGGTTTTCGTGTGGGGAAAGAAAAAAAAAGAAAAAAAAAGAAAAAAAAGGGGGTTGGGGGGGGGGCCCCCAAAAAAACCAAAAAAGGGGTAAAAAAAAAATTCGACCATTTGGCATTCGACCAAATGGTGTCGACCAATTGTCCTGTCGACCAAATGTTTTCGACCAATTGACTGGTAACCGGATGATACATTGCAGAATGTTATTTGGTTGTGTTATTTGATGTACTTAGTTGTTCACTTATTTTATTTGAAGGTTTGAAGTCCAATTTATTTTGATTTTGGGCTTTCAGATTTTTTTTTTACGGGTACAAAGCAAGGTCTACAGCAGTGGCAAAAAGTTGTGGCTATGAAATGGGCTGGGTGGGGAAAAATAGATTTCGGTGAGTTTGTTATGAGTTATTGTTATTGTTCTATTTGTGTAGCTCTTTGTGATTGGTTGTTGTGAAAATGTGTCATCCATTTTAGTAGTTTTATTGGTATATAGTCCTCTTTTTTTGGTATTCTTTTTGGAAAGTGTAAAAGCCACAATTGTCTGCAGTTGTATCCTTTTGATTCCAGAACTCACACTGTGCTCATGGCAGGAGTGTGACTTTTGTGAAAGTAAGTGCTAATACATATTGAAGTTTTATTTCCAGTGTTGTGTGTGATCATTATTTTAATTACTGCATTCAGATGGTGTATGACAAGTAAGTATCATCTGCTCTGATTGTGTGGCAAGTATTTTTTTATGTTTGACAAACATTGACCTACAAAATTAGATTTGTCAATCAATGGCATTTACATGTAGGCATTTCGTTTTTGTATTCATGTTAGTGAAGTTAAAGGTTTATTTGATTGTGTTTGTTGCAATTGTAATGCAGTTTCAATTATGCAGTACTCTTAGCTGTTTTGAGTTTTCTTTTTTTTTTCTTATTACTTCATCAAATTAGTTTCCAAAAAAAACTTTAAATGCATAGTGACAAAAAAAGAGGAGAAAAACGGATAAAAGTATTTCAACTCTATAGGGAGGAAATAAAAAAAACAGAAAGGAGTGAATAAAGAAAAAAAGAAAAGGGAAACGAAAAAAGAACGAAATGGCACAATATTTGAATTTCTAAGAATGAATTCCCAAAGTCCAAACTGATTTCCAAAGTTAGAAAAAGCTCTCTTACGAAATTCAAGAGTGCCAAGGTCAAGGATACCTTTCCTCCCCATCTTAAAATAGACCACCTCCCATGAGGGGATTTGAATTTGAGGTTCTCGAGATGTTTGCCCAACCATTTTTCTCTCGAAGCTGACAATGGGGCACATCTCATTACCAAGTGCTCCAAGGTTTCATCCTCTTGTCCACAAGAACGACATAGCAGTGGCCGAACTTCCCTTTTTTTTTATCCTTCTTCCTGTCACTTCCCTTGTTGGTTAGAGGTTCAAACGGAATCTCAAAAATGTATGCCTTTCTAAGTGAGAAGGACATTTATCAAGATATGGAAGGACTGTGCCTCTACTATAGTGTTCGTCCAGGCCCATTGATATTGACTTGAATGCCCTAAGTTTGTCCTGGGTGACTATCCAGTCCCAGTCAAGAAGTTTGTTCTAGACCCTCGATGGATTTTCCATTAGCCCGGCTTCAGTTTGGGAGATGTTATCCAAGATACCTTTACAGGTTTTGTGCCATGGTTTAAAACTGGGATCTGTTTATTGGTCAAGGCTTAATTTAAGATCATAAAAGCACTACTTTCAGGCGGGACAAGGCATTTGCTGCGTAGATTCAGAGATTTCCAGACCATGGCAATGTAGAGGGAGGTTAACCCCAGTTCTTTCCTCACGCATTCAATGGGTAGAGATGATGGAAGTCCCAGAACTCTGTTCCAGAAACAATCCTCCAGCAGAGGCCAAACCTCTGGGGACAGAAAGAAATTTGCCTCAGCAGCATTGGTCAGAATCAGAGATACTTTTAATTTATAAAAGTCAATCAGTGGGCGAAGTGAGAAGGAACAGTAGTGTTGTTTAAGTAAAAGTGCTTGTGATGCCAGGTTCTTGACTTTACTTCTTAGCCTATCAGCGCCCGGACCATCACAAATACTATTATTCAAAGTGATACCAAGGTATACCATAGACGAGACCACTGGGACGACTTCCCCTGATAAATACCACATCGTTTTTCTGATGTTATTCGATGTTCCTTGTGCCAGAATTTTTGATTTTTTTGGATTCATTCTTAGACCATTGTCCTTGACGTACAGTTCCAGTGCTTTTAACTGTCGCTGAAGGCCTATCACTGTTTGGTCTAGCAAAAGGAGATCATCAGTAAATAACGACCTGCCCACCGAGGTCCCCGCAATCCTCGGCGGGAAGCTTCTTGTTGCTTCAAATGCTTCATGCATATCAGAAATAAATAAGAGAACACGGCAGGCGCCAAATAGCACCCCTGTTTCAGCCCATTTTGAGAGGGGACGTTGTTCGAGAGGGTTCCTTCTCTGTCCAGTCTAATTCTAATGGTTGTTCCACTGTGTAGTGCCTCCAGAGGTTCTCTCAGATTATCTGGACAGCCCCATTTTCTCAGTTTATTCCACAGTAAGGATCTGTCGACCAAATCAAATGCCTGTTCAAGGTCGATCGACGCAATGTAGATGTTTTTGTATTTCTTCTCCTTGACCATACATTTTAGCATATTGATGATAAGGACATTCAATGCCGTTCCAATACCCTTACAAAACCCTGACTTGCAGGGATCTTGATGATGTGCCAGCCAACTCCAGGTGTTCAGATGTCTCAGGATTATTTTTCCTACAACATCCAAGAGGGCGATTGGTCTATAGTTGCCTGGGTCCGACCTATCGCCCCTCTTGAAAATAGGGACAATAATAGACTTCGTCCAGGAGTGGGGTATCCTTTAGAAACTCCTTATAGCATTAAACAGTTTTGCCATGAACTGACCCCATTTCTCTGGTCTCTCTTGAGGATGTCATTTGTGAGGCCATCGCGCCCAGCTGCCCTAGAAGAATTTGATTTGTTAATGAGGTCAACAATGTACTGTTTATCAAATTTGAGATCCCAAGGTTTATTCGAGGGTTGATGATTTTGTATAACACAGAGTTTTCTGTGAGGTAGTACAATTGATGGTGTTTTGTAAGCTGATTTTTGTATTGTGTTTTAGCTGTATCGTTTTCATCAACCTGTATTCACAACATAGTGGTACTGCTGGAAATGGGAGCAGCACATTTGTAGACAGTTTATGAAAAGCCTCCTTTTTGAACCTTATCATTTCTGCTGATTCTTTAAATGGAGTGCTGCAGATGTTTCAAGTATCTGGTGGTTGATGGCAGCACCTTTTAATGAGCAGAGTTTGATTAGGCACAAACACTGCTCACACACTGTAATGTTTTTTTAAACCCAAGTTGGCTTTTTTTTTCCAATGAACCAATGATTAGTATGTGGAAAGAGAACAACAGTGTTGTATGCACACATGTTCTATCTTATATAGTGCATGTGATGCACTGCATACAAGATATACAGGTCTTAAAAATGTGTGTATTAAATTGGGTTTCTTAAAGCGTGTGTTTTCTGATAATGTTTTTTTTTTCACATAGAAGGATATTATTATTGTTTTTTTTAAACATAGATGAATAACCATGGATACGGTGTAGCCCAATGGGTTGTTGAATATTGGAGGCGCGTTTAACTGCAGCAATGACTGGGGAGGGTCCTAACCGCGGGTTCATTGGACCATACCCACAGCTATATGCCACAATGTGCAAATAAATTACACTGTTTGTACCCAAAAACGTACCCTTCTAAGACTGATCTTATTATTTATTATATTTGTAAGACTGGTCTGTCATGTATATATTTATGTAAAAAGCAGTAACCAAAATAGCCAACTGTCTCCAATCAGCTACACAGTTTTCAAACCAGCCATGATATCTGCAGTCTTTCTCTGTTTCCAGGAAAAGGATTCCTAGTTTGAAATTCAAGTAGTTTGTATAAGCAGGGTATGTATAATGTGTGTGTTTTCAGGCTTGTAATTGGTTGATGGTACTGTTGTAATTATCTGCAGCTATCCAGCAGCCACTCTATGTGTGTTGCTCCTACCCATGGGTAAGTGTGGTACCCTGTCCAGCCGCGGCTATATGGTGGCAAATGGCATGTCATGTGTTTCTGTACATGTGGTAGCCACAGCAATCCGACATTTTAGGTGGAGTGGCATCATACATGCATTGAGTGTTTTGGGGGGTTGGGAGAGACCAGTCGAGTGGAGTAGGACCATGGGGAGTGGAGGGGGGCTGGTGTGTTAGGGACACTTGTTTGGAGTATGGAGGAGTGGAAATACATTTGTTTAAGTTGCAGTTTTTGCGAATAGCCACGGATATCAGTAAAGCACTCATGTATAGGTTTTCTATAATCACATGTATGAAAAAGCATATGCCTAGGCGCATCAACACTTTTTATCTTTTCATTGTTTGTGTTTGTAGGCACAGTTATATTTATAGCTGCATATCTAAAGATACATTTTATGTGCAATAATCATATTGTTATGTGGATGATATAGCACAGAATGTTATATCTGTGTGTTATTTTGTTTGCTTAGGTGTTGTCTTATATTATTTGAAGTTTTGAAGATTGGCTTAATTTGGTTTTGAGTTTGTATAAAATGTATGTGTAGCCGCGGCTACAAGTAAGCTTTGTAGCCACGTTGAATATCTGCGGCTACTTGTGATGAAGGACAAGGTTTTGTAGGTGTTTGGTGTTTCTAATTGGCTGGTGTCAAAGTTTTAAATGTGTATATCTTTCTGATAGGTTGCAGTGAATATGTGTCAACCATTTTATTATTTTCCTTAGAATCCACTCCTCTTTTTCTGGTTTAGATTTTGGAAAGCATGAAACTCCCCATTTTGTCTACTTTTCTCATTTTGGCAGAAGAACTCACACTGTGCCATTCATGTTACCTGTGATAAAATATGATTGGCATGAAACAGTTGTTTGTCATTGTTTTGTTGAAAGTTCTATTTGATAATATGCTGATAATGGGGCTCTTGTTTTTTTTGTTTTTTTACTGTATTTGTTAAGAATAAAGTGGTTATACTATATATGGAGAAAATGGGTGCAAATGATTGTTAGAAGTTGTTTATTAGGAAAGAAAATGATTTTCAGTGAGGTGCATGATATAGAATCATTAATATTCTTCCTGCACTCAAAATAAAAGAATGATCACAGAGCAGTAGACAATGCTTTATAATCACTTATGTTGTGTGTTAAAGTGCTTTTTTGGTCAATTTGAAAATGTGTTTGTTTTAAAAAGATTTCCCTTTGCTGTTGTTTTGTGATTTGAAAATGTGTGTCCTTTAAAAAAGATTTTTTTTTTGCTGAAGTGTGTTACTGGGTGTTTGATTATAAGAGAAAATGCATTGTTTTCATTTGTTCATTGTTTTGTGAAACCTATTGTTTAATTTCATGAATAATATGTGTGATTGGTTTAATTTTAAAATATATATTCATAAAGAATATGGGGACGCCAATAATTGTGCAAACTGCTATTATTTAAAATAGAAATTAATTGGATTTTCGGGCACAAATTGCCCTCATAAATGCAGGTGCAGTATGTGCTTAGCAATTCAATGTTAGTACAATTTTTGGATGGTTTATTAGCAGTTTCCTTGTGCAACAATTTACAATGGGAAACACACTGATTTGTTTATAATGTTATTGTTACTCTACTGCTACTTGATACAAAAAAGTGGCAGCTGTGAATGCCAGTTTACTGGGCACACTGGTTCTTCCATGAACTTAAGGTGAATATTTATCATGCTCTTAGTTTCACGTCCGATGAATGTGAGGGCTTTAATAAATACCTTTGGGCATTATCTGTTGCAGGCGTGTCGCTATTGGGACTGTGGCTCATTATACTGGAGTAGTAGTAGTGCTTTTGATTTTGTCTGGAGAACAGCAGCAGTAGTGATGCTTTTTTACAGTAGATTCCTGTGAGCAGATTATAGGCCATGCTTTAAAAGGGACATAGAGGAAGTTCAGTTGACATTGTGCAAGCAAACAGTAAGACTTGTCCCTTGTAATGTTTTGTTACAAATATTTGCAACATTGGAACACTCAAATTGAAAAGTTAGTAGAAATTCTAGAGTGGATCAGAGAGGCAGCTTTATTTTTGTGGCATTCTTTTTAGAGTTGTCATTTTTGTTACTTTATATTTTTGTCAACAGTTGGACATTTGAATATGTCCAACATTGTGCAAGAAAACACTGACATGTGGCCCTTCTAATGTTCCGTCAGAAAGCCTGGGAACTTCAAATATGATAAATCATCTGGTGAGAGTCTTCTGGGATGAGGTGGATGATGTGTATTAGAAATTGCACAAGATGGTCTGGGCCATACTGGCCTGCAGCCTTTTTTGTCTTATCTGTGGTCTTATATTTTTACTGTAGCTGTGAGCGGTGGCTGTATATAATCAACCTCCACCCATTAAAGGTGCTGCTAGCAACAACCAGAGTCTTCAAACATTGGCAGTGCTGGAACATTATATTTGAAGAGTTATTAGAAATGCAAGCGACTTTCGGAAAGGAGGCTTTGCATGAAGTGTCTACAGATGTGCTGCTCCTACCTCCACCAGTACCACTTGGATAAGCGAGAGTCCTTCCCACAATCTTTTCTTTCTGATGCAATTAATCTGCCAGAAGTCTTCATCGACTTCATCCCGGGGTATGAATAGTGTCTTTATTTGTTTGAAGACACTCCAGTACTTTGCAACTGAAAAAAAGGAAAACAAAAAAAGATGTCGTCCATGAAATGGGGTACGAAGTCTGTTCACTATTTCGATGGCGGCCATTTAAAACAGTAAAACTAAAAAACTAAACAAAGTAGATGGCCACCATTGAAAGGGAGAAGGGACCACATAGTCTCTTCTCCCTGTCCATGATGGCCATTAAAAAGATAGAAGAAAAAAGAAAGAAAATAGCCACAATGGAAAGGTAGAAGGGAGCACTCGTAGTCCTTTCTATCTTTCCATGGCAGCCACTCACAGAATAAACACCAAGGGATGTAGTGATGACCAGTGCCTGGTCTGAATGCTAAGGAACGGTGAGGGCCAATCAGATTGCTTGTAATAATCGGATTATCCATTGTCGGGCACTAATTGTACTTTAAACTGCTTACTTGGATACCATTAGAAAATTAACACATTTACGATATAGGGGGTAATTCATAGATTTCCACGCAGAAGTAGCGCAGAGAGGGAGTGTGCGCTAAATCCCATTTCCACACACTGCGTATTCAGGATTTTCCCCATCCATATCCAGCCGTGGTGCAGCGACCAACCAGCAGCACCAGTTACGCCCCTAACACCGCCCCTTGCGGCAAAAACAGCTGCATAAATCCATAATAAAGTCCCCAACAACGAAATTGCGCTAAAAACACTTGCATACCCTGCTGGCCCAAGCCAAATCGTGTGTAAAAATCCTTGCGCACCCCTCGGAATACAGGTACGCGTATTCCAAGGGGTGCGTGAGGAATTTTTACACGCCATTTGGCTAGCGCGAGCGGGGTACGCGTATTCCGAGGGGTGCGCGAGGAGTTTTACACGTAATTTGGCTGGTGTGAGCGGAGTACGCATATTCCGAGGGGTTCGCAAGGAGTTATACACGCGATTTGGTTGGTGCGAGCCGGGTACGCGTTCCTCGCACACCCCTCGGAATAAGCATACCCATATTCCGAGGGGTGCACAAGGAGTTTTACATGTGATTTGGCTGGCACGAGTGGGGTACGCATTCCTCACGCACCCCGCAGAATACGCATGCCCTGCTCGTGCTGGCCAAATAACGTGGAAAGCATACTTGTGTACCCTACAATACACGTAACCCCGCTCGTGCTGGCTAAATTGTGTGAAAAGCACACTCGCGTACCCCAGAATACACGTACCCCGCTAGTGTCAGCCAAATCGCATGGAAAGCACACTCAAGTACCCCAGAATACATGTACCCCGCTCGCGCTGGCCAAATCGCATTGGAAAGCTCACTCGTATACCCCAGAATACACGTACCCCACTCGCGCTGGCCAAATCATGTGGAAAGCACACTTGCTTACCCCGGAATACACGTTTCCTGCTCATGCTGGCCAAATCGTGTGGAAAGCGCACTTGCGTACCCCAGAATACATGTACCCCGCTCGTGCTGGCCAAATCACGTGGAAAGCGCACTCGTGTACCCCGGAATACGCGTACTCCACTTGCGCAGGCCAAATCGTGTGAAAAGCGCACTTGCATACCCCCTGATTTGCGCAACGCATGGCGAGGACCCGAATGCACCCCCTGCAGGCAGCCCACACCACAGGGGACCCCACTACACCCCTGACAATGCCCCCTAAGCACCCCACACCATAGGGGACCCCCCTACGCCCCTGATCATGAGCCCTCCCAACCGGCTCATGTTGGCACACATCTGTTCATGATGACGTGCGTGGTTCTCCCAGGAAGCACGCAAATCATCACGAATGTCACGTGTGCGCAATGCGATACTGATAAGGATGGGCTCAACCCTGTCACGGATCGCAAGCTCAACCCTGTCACGGATCGCCCATCCGCACGTAGAGGAGTGCCAGTTGACGTGGGCCTCCCCCCTACCTGCGGATGGGCCAGGGGCGGGGCATCCCTGCTGGTGCATGGTGATGCAGTCTCAGTATCAGGGAGAAGAACATACATAGGCCCCTCCGTGGCAACCTGTGCTGCCTCCTGCCCCTGGACTACACCACTTGCACCAGTGAAACCACCCCCACCAGGCCCCATGTGTGGGTCTGATGTGGCCTCCTCCTCCTCCTCACCCACCACCAACCTGGATGCCTCTGCGCCGTGTTCCACTGTGGACAGCCCCTGTGTGGGCTCACCTGCTCCAACCGCTGCCGAGGAGCCCAATTCCAACCTCTGCCTCTTGGGAATCCCCTCAGCAGTCCTGGCCTTGGATGTGGCACCAGCCACATCGCTCCTGGAACATGACATGTTCTTGGAAGGTGACTGGACCATGTGCCCCGCCTGGTGGAGCCATCCCTGCGTCTCTGCTCCACAGCGCCATCTCTGCCCTTTTCCTCAGTCGCTGCTGTAGACAGGGAGAGATTGAACACAAGCATTAGGGTACTGAACAATAGTCTCCAAGACACAAAGCAATTGCACATGAGTGGCACTGTCAAACGTCACTTGCATCATCACCCTCAACATCACATGGGTCAGTGCAAGCAACACACATGCAGAAATAGGCATGGCACATGCAACAGACATTTGCATCCATGTCCAAGACACCATTGGAACATCCAATGGGGTGTTGAACCTCACATGCATCATGGGACATGCTGATCACATGCACACAAACCACTGAACAGTCATGCATCTGGCCATGTCTCTCTCCCGACACAGTGGATTCAAATTCACACATCGTCATGGACATTTCATGTATCCATGCCATTTCCCAGTCACACACACAATACTCAGACACACGCACATGTACACCATGCATGACCACGATGGTGACAGCAGCATCCATGTCTCACACCCCAAACATGGCCAAGTACAGACACAGGCATGAAAACAGGTGTGCGTTCTCACATGCTGCTCTGCATTATGCATTGCAACACATACACCATCCATGTGGAACACGCCTGACTGGACTCATATGCAGCACCATCATGTCTCTGCACACACACATCCATACATGGACTGTGGCACACATACAGCCAAGTTGGAAACTCCTCCCACACTGCAACATGTACTGTGTTGCAGGAGAATGCATGGGCACTTGCTGCTCCTGGTGGTGAAGCACTGGGCGAATGTGCTCCAGGACTCTCATCTGCTTGATGGTAAGCTGACCCCACTGCATCCTCTGCATCCAAGAGGCTCTGGGCCTTCTTGAGGGAACTCGACTTGCAGTCCTCCCAGCACTTCAGGACGTGTTTCAAGTCATGGGGTACCACCCCCTCCGCGTTGATGGCATCCTTCCTTGTCGGCACGCAATGGTGTGAAGAGGGCATCATAATGCCCCAGGACATGCTACACCAGAATGCCAAATTTATTTGCACTGAAGCTGGCAGCCCTCTGCCTCTGTGCCTGGGGGTTGTCACTGGTGCAGATGGTGCTGTGTTGGACATGGCAACCCTGAGGCAGGTGTCGGTGGGCAACTGGGCCCTGGGGAGGTGATAATGGTTGTCATTAGTTGGCTTGGTGTATTTGCCTGTGTGTGACATGCATGCATGTGCACAGGCATTTGTTTTCACCAATGAGCCATGTGTTGCCATGCTTCCCAGCTTCCAGGTCCCCGCTCAGGGCGGACATTCTGTATATGTAACTGTCATGGGTGGACCCTGGATAGTTTGCATAGACAGAGATGATGATTCACTAGGCATCACATACAATCTGCACGTTGATGGAAAGCCAGTGCTTGCGGTTGCAGTAGATGTTCTCAGTGGCCCTAGGTGGACGTAGGGCCACATGGGTGCAATCTATGGCACTGAGCACTTTGGGAAAGTGTGCCACCCAGTAGAAGTCCTGGACTATGGCCTGCCTTTCTGCGGGTGTTCTGGGCATGCATATGTGCCTGCGGACTGAGGGGCGCACAGTCATGATTGCCAACACCTGGTGTAGGCAGCGTGACTGCGTGGGCTGTGAGACGCCCCCCACTATGGCAGTTGTCTGCTGAAATGACCCAGTGGCCAAAAAATGCAGGACATTGAGCGCCTTTTCCAAGGGAATCAGTGCTTGGGAGCACAAGGTGGGTGATGTGAGGTCCTCCTCCCACTCAGTGACCAGGTCTAGGATGATATGAGGTGGAAACCTATACCTGCCATAGACCTGGTCATCAGGCATTCCAAAAAGGCTGGTCCTGGGCAAAAAAATGTGGGGCCTGGCTATTCTCCTCCTCCTGCGGTGTCCCACGATTACTGCTGCAAGAAATGGGACATTCATTTTAGCTTTATATGCTTGTTTGCTGTTTGCGTGCGCTGTCATACTGCGCAGGGGCACTTCTGCCTGCTTTCGTGTAGCAGAAGAATTTACGCGTATGCGTGTCTTTTGGGGTGCGCGATTTTTCCCTATTCGATTCCATTGTTTGTGAACGTGTGGGCGGTGCATGTATTTCCCAGCGGTACTTCCCACGTTACGCCCACATTTTCACGCATTGTTCCCCATTCCGCCTGTTCCGCCCACTTTTTAGGTGTGTGCGCTAGAAGTTTTGTGCTTTTGATGTGCGTGTCACGCACAGCATTTGGAAAGTCACAGTGACGTGTAAGGTATGCGCGGATTTGGCACAGCTCCCGGGAAATCCACGCGCAGAGCCATCCATGAATCGCTTGCGTGCGAATCGCACACGTGTGCTGGCTTTTTCATGCTTGTGCCACACATTTCGGTGCACAATCATTCCAAGAATTACCCTGATAGTGTAAATGCAAAACTGTTACAGGATCCAATTACCTGTTACATACAGGCGTGAAGCCACGTACCTGAGTCAGCGCAGCTTTCAAAGTAATTAGGCCTTTCCTCAATGTGGTTACGGCTACGTGTAGGCGTGTCTTCTCGTTGATTTAGGCGATGGGTCAATAATTTAGGTGTGAACATGTCGTGCGTTTGTGCATACCTGTGCATACGGAAAACACATTCTGGTAGGCTATATTGTGTACCAGCTGTTGTATGCCTCTCCCAAGCACCTCATTCCTGTTTTCTGTCATTGCTTTTTGTCTCTTGGTGGATGAAGTTCTTTGTAAGCCTTCAAGGAGTTTTATAAGCAGCACCTTGATTGATCACATTTTTTTTAACCATTCTTCTTCCTATATCTTTGTCTTTGGAATTGTGCTTTGTACCTTGTAATTTTTTGTTATTTTAGCTCGTGTAGATGTATATATGGACAGTAGTCTTGTAAAGATATAGAGTGAGATATATTGAGTGTAGTCTTTGTACACTGTTAAAGTAACACTTTAATAACTTTATATTCTCGGGAGGATAGTTCAGGGGCAACATGCTTGCCTTGGAAGCAGTATGACACAGAGAAACACAGGTTCGATCGCCGGGTCCACGCTTAGAAACCTCTGGGTATGAAGCACGTTATAAATAACCTATCATATCATATAATTTCATTAACATGACCTATAAATGTCAAAAATTTAATAAGTTAAGCACATATGCTAACAAATGTATTATGAATAGGTTTATTTTGGGAGGAATGTGGTTGCACAATTTCTTTTTATTTTACTTTGTAGACATGATACTTTCTTTTCATTAGCCCAATTGTCTGTATTATTATGTATGGAATAATGAAACCTTTGAAAGTTGAGGAAACAACTTTAGTTGTAGGAACATTAAGATAAGCAATACATTGTAACAAAACCTTTGAAATTCAAGGAAAAATCATTAGTTGCAGGGACATTACGGTGAGAACTTACTGCAACAAAACCTGTGAAATTCAGCTGAAGCCACTTGAACTTCACAGCCCTTGTTGCACAACCTGTGACCACAATGATGATGTCACTGATGACATCACTAATTACACTAGAGCAGTAACTGGCATTAAGCATGGCCTTCATCCGTGGTCAGTGTGCATGGCCAAATATATTTTAACACATGAATGGGTACTAGTCATGGCTTTCAGTTATGGACAGTGGTCACAACTTTTCATCCATATGCACTGTGAGCAACCAGAAGGTGTCTCACCCGCTAGTACCTTGCGATCTGTCATCCCGGTGGCCAGGACACGGCCATCTCTATTGGATCTTGTTCCTGGGGTTGGACAGGTGCGGCAGGATCACCTAGATGAGGGGGTCTTCGGGGAGTGGAGGTGAGACACCGAAGAGTAAGACATGGTATCCACTTCCTTATGACACCTTTTCCCCATCATACCAGATAGGTTATCTATAAACCCAACCCCCCCATTTTCCGACATAAACACTTTCTCATGGACAGCCATCATGACCGACCAGAGCCTGACATGTCCCAACACAAGGGCCAGGCAGAATCAGGCAATTAACGATAACTACACACAGCTGACTTCCATCACACTTCCCCACACAGTTGAAAGATGGAGCAAGAAAGCACACTCTCAGCAAGGCCAAACGCACAAGGAAGCAACTATTCAAGGATTGAAGTTTAAACTTAGGAGAAAGGCGGTAAGCTCAGAGAAGACAACAAAGAAGGAACTACAATTGTCCTTTTCACAAAAGGATTGTGACTTTTAAGAAGCCTCAACTAAAAGAAACATAAGACCAGGAATTCCAGCTGACGGGTGTTGTAGCATGTGTGAAGGGTATGTGGGGCCCTCGGTAATTGATAGCCAAGGCAGGGAGAAGCGATTGCCACTGTGGTACTGTCCTTGACTCCAACAGTAAAGCAATGCCAATGAGCTCAGCAGAGCCATTGAGTCGGGAGAAACTGATAGAAGACCGGACTGTTATGCTCACGGTTGCAAGCAGCAACATCGTATGAAAAAAGAATGTGTGGTTGATTGAACTTTAAAAAAACCCGGTTTAGTGCCAGATACAGAGTGGCCCGGTGCCACGTGGGTGCTCAAATAAAGGTCTCTCTTTGGTAACCCCTTTACTTTACATTCAATATTTGTGTAGCGCAACCTTGTCCCCATGGGCATGAGGGCGCTGACACACAAAATGTTTGCTGATACTGATGGCAAGATGCAGGTGGGGAAGACTCATATAAAGATGCCAGGAGAAAAGAGTCAGGTGAACAGCCATGTTTTTAACTTTTTTAAAATGGTTCTAACTTATTCTGTAACCTGAGATCAGACGGAAGATCATTACAGGCCTTCGGGGCAATAATTGAAAAAGCCCACTTTTCAGTCTTCCTAGTTCTGCATCTAGGTATTGTTTGTAATTTCTGACTGTTAGATCTAAGAGCTCTTTTGGAGGTCTTTTCCACAATAAAGTCCTGCAGATAGCATGGCATAATGCCCAGGGTACACTTGAATGTGATCAGTAGGAGGCGAAAACTTATTTGCGCCTCCACTGGCAACCAGTGCAAAGCTCTTCTGGACTCTGTAATGTGATCACATATGGACAAGCCCAACACCACCCTCACAGCACCGTTTTGGATTACTTGTAATCTGTTCAATTCACTTTTACTTATACCAGCTAAAAGGCTGCAAAATGTATCCAATTTAGCACCAACAATGGCCCGTGCTATAGTTTCTACATACACCTGTGATATAAGGGGACGCAAGAGAGCCAGAAGTTTGATGTAATACGCGGTAGCCAAAACCAAGTTCCCTACATGGGCCTTCATGGCAAGACACTGATCGAAGTAACCCCTAATGATTTAACTTTCCTAATGTGGGGGTGATCTGAACATCACGCAATTGGAACTGTCAATAATTCAGTCTTGGACCTATTAACCGCCAAGCCATTCCAAATCATCCAGTTTTTGATATGCGCATAGGCTTTGTTCAATTCTTCTTCGTCTAGATCGTGAGAGCCAGACAAAGGGACAACATACTGCGTGTCATCAGCAAAGTTGGTGAACTAACTAACTTCATGTTGCAGCAGTGTGAAACATGAGAGCAAACAAATAGTATGACAGACAGGAGGAGATGCAAGCCCCCTGTGGGACACCATATTCGATCGGCACTGCGAGGGACTCGGCCGTCTTAGAACAAACTCTGCTTTCTCTGTTATTAGGAAAGGATGAGACCCAGCGAGTGGGGGCTGGGGAAAAGTTTGCCACTTCCACTAACCTGGAGACCAGTAAGGGATGGTCTACCAGGTCGAACGCGGCTGAAAGATCCAAGAGCATAAGCATAGATCAGAGTCCATTGTCCATTAGATTGACAAGCCTCAGTTTCAATTGTAATAGTGCTGTCGCTGTGCCATGGCCTACTCTAAATGCATATTGACTGCAATTCAGGAGGGGGTGTTTATTGAGGTGATGGGCAATTTGCCTGTACGCAACCCGGTCTAAAATTTTCAGAAGGAATGCTGTATTGGTAATAGGCCTATAATTCATACGCCATGTGTATTTCGCTTGGGATCCAGCCCTAAATATCATCTACTCTGAGGGATTGGTACCTTTACTGATAGTGAAATTGAATTTACAACTTGGCATTTGACGATTCAATTGAAAATGAGCATGAGGATTTTGTGACTCTTTATTTCTCTCGCGATTCATCAACCTATTATTGTTTGGCATGGGAGCCACAGTATGTGAATAATTAATCAACCACAAGGGGTAAACAAGAAATCCAGTTGCCTTGAGAATGACCTGTCTTGAAACACATGTTGGGTGACACAATTAACTATTAAAACAGAGATACTATGATCTAAGAAATTACTGAGAAGGACTGTACTATTGTATATAGGACTTTTGCACTAAATTGTGGGCCCTTGCGCAGTTCTACAGCACAACTTACACTGTTTTTGTACTATAATTCAAAGGCTCTTCGATAGATAGGCCATGTTTTTTCAGTAAAGGGGTCACCCAAGATTGTTTTACATCTGCCGGCACAAGACCCTCCAGGAGTGAAGCATGGTCAGAGGGCAGGTTTTTATGATTAGGGCTGAACATGGGTCACCTTTACTTCTAGTGGTTTTGAGGTGAGTCACTACCTCTGACAGTTCCTCAATGGAAATAGGGGAGAAATTAAATTGAGGGATAGAGGAACATCTTTTAAAGCGCTCAGAGCCCAACTTGCTAAGGTCTAACAAAGAGGCATCTTTCTTTTGAGAGATAGCTGCCTTGATACCCTTCAATATATTGGGCATAGCATCTTGGATACTCTAGCACCAAGCCATGTCTTTTTGTATAAGTCCGGTGTCAGAGGAAATGGTAGACTCCTGCTCTTTTAAGATTTTAAAAAGTAATTTTGGCTCAGATTTGGCATTCACAATCCTATCATTTAAAAAAAAAAAAAGATTGCATCCAGAATAGATGATTTACATGCTCTCCTGACACAGGATTGTTATTCCAGAGATAGAAAAGTTTCAACGTGTAAGATTTTAACTTTTGAAGATCTGGGAAAAACCATGGTTTGTTTTTAACATCAGACACCGGCTTTTCTAATTTTCAATGGGGCTAATATATTGGTAATGTCCTCCAGATTTGAAATCAAGGATTTAGACATCCCCACCACAGTGTCCTTCAGTGAGAGGTTAATGGAGTTTCTTAACAATGGTTCAATTCTATCCTGCGTGTGTAGCTTGGGATTTCTACCAATGGTACCCGTCATTTCCTTAGTTCTATGTTTTATAAGAAAATCTGCCTGAATTGAGAAATGTACAAATGCATGGTCTGACCAGGGACAGGGAAAAACCTGGAGGTCTTTTGTCACCACATTGGTGGCAGGCACCCAGTCCAGCGTGTGCCCTAAACTATGCGTTGGCAGCCGGTTTCTGTGTTCCAGTCCTAAGTTAGCCAGAGCCATCTCCAGCTCTACTCCCCGCCGGTCATCCTTATGACATGACCAAAAATGTAAATCGCCCACCAGTAGAAGACTAGAGTGGGGTTTAAGGAAGGGCAATAAGTACAAGAGTAAGGGAGGGAGATCTACAGATCAGGGGTACATTTAAAGTGTATTGGCATTCAAACTGAATTTTTACCTGTTAAGATTCTATACCATTCATTATGGTTCCAACCTTTTCCCAGACTGTAAGAGAAGATTTAAAAAGCAATGCCACTCCCCCCCTCTGCCCTCCAATCTGTCCTGCTTTAACATGGAGTAACGTTCAGGAATTGCCAAATTAAGAGAAGATCCAGCAGCACTATGGGCCCAGGTTTCGGTAATTGCACAGAGGTCGTATTCATGACCTCTATATATGATGCAATATCCAAGGCATGTTTAACTAGAATTCTAGTGTTGAGGAGAAAGCAGGTACATTTATGTACAGGAGTCACATAACAACTCTCTTTCAAAGTTCCTGGTACACCACCCTGTATTACTTGTGAGCTAGAGCCTGGAGCAACTGCTGGTGCTACCATTATGAATAGCTATAGCCTGCATGAAACAGATGTTTCAGCAAAATCTCAAGATAAAGTAAATGGCAAAGAGGTCTGGGTAGCAGTCGATGAGTCTGCTGTTTGTAGAGACTTTCTCCAGAGAGGTAGGCTCGCCAAGAGTGATTACATTGTTACAGGGGCATTAATGGGCAGTATGAGAAATTTGCAAGTGAGCAGGGGAGGTGACCGCTGAGCATATTTCTGGACTAGCCAAAGGTTGAAGATTCCTTAAAGGCTCCCGAACAGCAAAAATATTTTTGGCAGCAGCTATTGCTGCAAGTACCTCTGTGAGTCCCATGGTCCGTCCAAGCCGATCGGTGCTAGCAAAGGAGCAGACAAGAGTTCTGGTCTTCCGTCCTTCCAGTCCTGCATGGACTGGCAAAGTCTGGCTAGTCTCCTTCGTGCCGGCGCATTTGCGCCAGGTTTCAGGCGAAGTGTGCTCTGGCACTACAAAGATTGTGGGTAATGTAGTTCCAGGCCACTAGTGCGTGCAGAGCAGAAGGAAAGTTCTGTTTTAAATCGCACTGTAATGGTTTGTCAACAAGACAGATTCTACAACCCAGAGCGGGATAAAGAGCACTAGACAATGCAATCGAATTACAAGATTCAAATTTAAAACCTGAAGCAAGGTTAAAAATAAGTATAGTTAAAAGAATTAAAATGAGTAAAAATACAGAATTTCCAGCTGCAAATCAATACAAACCTCCAGAGCATGTGAATATGGAATGGCAAAATCAAAGTGGTTCTACAGCGGGTTAAGTTAAATCCTATGCATACTCGAAAGGCTTTGAATACATACTAATTGAAATTGGTCTGAGCCCGGAGAGGGGGGCTCATTGGTTGAAAAGGGGATCTGAGCGCTAAGACAGAGAACTGGGGTGAACAAAAAAGCTCACCCACACAGATATTGTTGTGGCTAATGTGAACCCGATTGAGGAATGCCTATGAACTGAAATTAGTCTGAGCCTGGAAGAGGGGGCCTAATTGGTTGAAAAGAGGATGTGAGACCAGAAGAGGGTGATCCGGGGTGAACAGTGAAGCTCACCGCAAATATATTGTTGTGGCTAATGTGAACTCAACTGAGGGACGTCTACAAACTGAAATTGGTCTGAGCCGGAAGAGGGGCACTAATTGGTTGGAAAGGGGATCTAAGCCCAGAAGAAGGGGATCCATGATGGACAGTAAAACTCACAAAATTATTGTTGTGGAAAATGTGAACCCGACTGAGGGATGCCTGCAAAATAAAGTTGGTCTGAACCTGACTGAGGGAGGCTAATTGTGAAAGAAGGATCTGAGCCCCGCTGAGGGGGATCTAAGGCGAAGAATAAATAGTCAGGCTTAACTATTTGGGAAGGTACTTTTCTCTTTTAAACATTATGGTGAATCAGGCCCTCTGAAGTGCACAAAAGAGACTTGGGCACAGAAGGCAAGATATTGATAAAAGGAACTGTGACCTCGTGTCAAAGAATTTCAAGAGTGTGCTGTGCTCGAGAGACCCGCCTTGTCCTGGCCTAAAAACATGGGGAAGGGAGGGCCATGGCCTAAGTATCGTGACTTATCATTTTGTGAATACCTCTTTCTTTTTGGGAACATTGTCCCACACTATTTTGTAGCATAGCGGTAAGGATTGGCCATAGGTTTTTGTTAGTATATGCCCTTTTTATTTTCCTAGACTCCACTAGGACTGTATTATTATTATTTGATGGTCATAGCTTGCTCCCATCTTAGATATTTGCTTAGGCATTTTTCACACCCCTGATAAATGTTCAATAAACACCCTTCAACTGTGATCACTTGTGTCTGTCTTACTTTGATACCATGCCTTCCTTATATATGATGTCAGAAGTGATATGTGACTCAACTGATAAAAATTGAAGTCCATGCTGATAATTGTAGTACTGCCAGAAGGGGAAAATAGAATAGTTGAACTACTTGACTCTGACCATGTATCCATGCTAAACTAGGTTTTATTCTCTCAACTACTGTCAATTTCCTTAGAATCCTCCCCAGAATCAGTTATCGCCTCTTCCTCCTCACCTGAACTGTTGGTGCCAAGGAATGTCTTCTCTGTGTGTCTTCCAGATCAATAGTCTTTTTTTTTTGTAGATAGGGTTTTCCCCCTTCCCCTTACTTGTTCCTGTCATGACCACTGTGAGGGGGCACAAGTTGTGCCACAAGCAGGCTCCCACCAAAACCCTGCGGGTATTAAAACTACTGTAAAAGGGCTCCTGGAGCCAGTCCTGGCGCCTTTGGCACCATGCTCATAAGTAGGAAGGAAGGGCTGTTCAAACTAGATCCCAGGTATGTAGATGGGCCTTTAAATCCAACATGGAAGCACCCAGACAGTCTAGTTCTGAGAACCAAGCCATGCAGTCTAGTGTTTTGGGTGTGGCAGGCCTGGAACTACTTTCCCTGGTACTACTTTACCTGGGCTATATAAAGCACACCCTGACTGCAGAATACGCGTCGTGTTATTCTGCAACCCACAGCGTGACGCTCACTGTGTCCAGTTCCTGGTCTTCAGCATCTTCCTGTAATCCTGCAAGAACAAGAACAAGATTATTCTGTTTTACCTGAGAAAACACCATCCAGCACTCAGCATCTCTACTGAGCTGCAATCTGTGGAAACCAAGAGAAGAAGAAACATCACTCACCTGAGTACTAGCTTAAGGACTTCCGGTGAACCGCTACCACAGCTGCTGTTCAAACATTGTGACCTGCAATAATGCGAAAGGGAAAAACAATATTAGAAGGCGTGCTTCCAAAAAATCGAATTCCATCTGTCTAACCTGAATTCAATCGCGCTATGCCACACTTCAATCCGGAGCACCACAGCAACATCTGCGAAGGAAAAGAGACATATTCAGGTTCGCTTTCAATATTAGACAACCGCACAGCGCTGTACTTACCTTAACGGATTCCGGGGGCCTGTTTTTCATTGCGCTCTCATACACTCGCAGCGGCATGTGAGGAAAAGAAGAAGAAAACACAGGTTAGCTTTAAAAGACAGTAAAGGCGATGCGCTCCACACTAGAAAACGTGCCTCTGCATCCGGCACGTCAGCATCAAGACCTTCGCACCTGAAAAGAAAGAGATAAAGACATTAACAAATTCCCACTATAAACAGAACAAAGACTTAGGGCCTCATTACGACCCTGGCGGTAAGGGGTTAACGCCAGCGTTAGCTGCGCCGACCCCTTACCACCAATTACGAGGTCCCTTAGCGCCATGGCGCTTTTAACACCTGCTTTTAGCAGGTGTTAAAATCCATGGCGCTAAGGGACCATGGAGTTAATTACGCCACCGTAATTTACGGTGGCGTAATTAACGCCTTCCCCACTCCCATTATGCCCTATGGGGCAAAAATGGGAAAGGGGAAGGGTAAATGGGGATTGGGGACTTACCGCCCCGCCGACCTCGGAATGGGGCGGTAAGTCCACCAACCACCATGGCGTAAACGTAGTTTACGCCATGGTGGTAAAGTCACGGCCCAGGCGGTAACTTACCGCCTGGGTCGTAATGAGGCCCTTAGAATTAACAAACATACCTGCCTACCAGCAGATTCGGTGTCACAGCAGACCTGGGCCCAAGAAAGGCGTACTGCACCAGTGAAGCAACTCGGCAAGCTCGTCAACAAACATCAACCACCCCTGCACATGAAACTCAGGATGGATAGCTCACCCTACACATAACTAAGATTCATTATTCAGCACTGGGCAACTATGCATCCAGGGTTCCATATCTCAGAGCCTTCCATACGCCCCCAGGGATATCAGGTGAGCGTAGCAGAAACCGAATCCTCTAAACCTTATCCACCTGGGCGTCATGGAGACATCTGAAACTGATCAGTTAGCCCAGCTTTTGGGACAATTACGCGCAGAGGTGCACACAGCCCGGCAGGAAACCCATGCCTTAAGACAAGAGTTAATAGTCACAAAAGACTGTACTGATGAACTAAGCTAACAGCTACTACAAACACAGGCAGGGCAGGCTCCATTGCCTGAATTTGCCCCATCTGTCACTACACCATCATCAGTCAATCCAGTACAGATAACATTGCCATGAGCAGTACCTCTGTCACCACCAGAACAGTTTATTTGAGACCCCAGAAGGTATGCAACAGTCAAGAACCAGTGCTGCTTCCATTTTCTTTGTAGGCCTGGGGCTTTCCCAAACGACCAGGCGAGGGTGGCCTTCGTGTTATCATATTTGAGTGGAAGTTCCGCAGTCTGGTCGGTACCGTTGAGCCGGGATGACCAATTACTGCAGAACTTCAGGGGTTTTCAACAGGAGATTGAAAAGTTATTTGCTCAACACTTGCATGGACAAGCTCTTGATAATGAACTCCTGTCCCTCCGCCAAGGGAATCAATATTTTCTGACTTATATTGCCACCTTTAATAGACTGGTTGTAGAAGCGGAGTGGCCAGAAGATAAAAGGACCACGTTGTTTCATCGGGGCCTATGAGGAGACCTGAAGGATGTCCTTGCTCAAGTGGTAGACCCACATAAAGACTGTGCAGAGTTTCTCAACCTGGTACTTCAGTTAGACCACAGATTACAGGATCGAATAACAGACCGAAGTAGACTCGAAAATCATGCCATGTACATACATTCAAAAGATAATGTTCAACGTCCATCAGAAAAGACCACAGAACCCATGCAGATTGGAGGAGTACGACCCCCTTTAACCAAGGGTGAAAGAGACAAGAGGAGACAGCTACAGTTATGCCTATACTGAGGTAAATCAGGTCATTACCTCAAAGAATGCCCAGTGAAACCTCCAAGGAAGGTGGTAGGTGCTACAGAGAAAGAAGATGATGGAAAGGAATTGGAAAACTAGCAGGCCCGGCAAGTGTAGAGGTCTGTTTGTCGAGCGAGAACGATGAGTCACAGACCTCACATTTCGGCCAGTAACCTTGATCAATCACCAACGACCGTCACTGATGCATGCCATAGAGGCATATATAGCCAGCCAAGCAGTTGGTAATTAAATAGATCGAGATCTGGCAACAGAAATGGGACTTCCCTTATGCACAAAACCAACAACTGAAAAGATAACTACTGTTGACGGTACAGAAATTGCTTTGGGACCAGTAACCCAATGCTCAACAGAATTAACCCTTCTGTGTCAGGATGGACATCAAGAAGCAATCACGTTTGACCTCATCAAAGCTCCTCAGTTCTGGTTGATCTTAGGGATGCCATGGTTAGTAACTCACAATCCCCACATAGACTGGTGTGCAAAGAGACTGACCTTTTCCGACGAATGCGCCCATGCTTGCTACCCGAAATCTATACCACAGCCAAACATGAAATCTCTTCAAGGAATAGCATTGGGGATCACGGAACCAATGAACACCTTACCAAAATAATATCGGGATTATCAAGATGTTTTTCAGAAGGAACAGGCTAACACATTACCGCCACATAGGCCCTATGACTGTCAGATCGACCTGATACCTGGCGCACAGGTTCCTTGTTGTCGAATGTATGCACTCACGGAAACTGAAAATCTCCACTTGAAGTCCTATCTGGATCAATACCTGGCTAATGGGTTTATCCGCCCGTCAAAGTCACCGCAGCCTCTCCCTTATTCTTCATGCCCAAGAAGGAAGGAGATTTGAGGACTTGCATCGATTATCGCACACTTAATCAAATCACTGTAAAAAAAACGCTACCCTTTGCCCCTTATCCCGGAACTGTTGGACCAAGTCAAGGATGCCCGAATCTACACCAAACTAGACCTCAGAGGAGCATACCACCTTGTACGTGTTATTAAAGGGGATGAATGGGAAACCGCATTTTGCACCAAGTATGGCCTGTACGAATATCAGGTAATGCCTCTCGGCCTGTGCAATGCTCCTGCAGCGTTCCAATACTTCATGAATGATGTATTACGGGAATTAATTGATGTCTGTGCCCTGGTCTATATTGACGACCTCCTGGTGTATTCCCCCTCTGAAAGAGATCATGTGGAACATGTTCGCTCAGTCCTTGCAAATCTTTACCACCACAAACTGTATGCTAAACTCGAGAAATGCTCCTTCCATGGCACCGAAGTTGAGTTCCTCGGTTTTGTACTCTTGCCAAAGGGAGTCAAGATGGATTTACACAAAGTAGATTCCATCCTTAATTGGCCGTCACCTTCTTCACTTAAAGGAACCCAAAGCATGCTCGGCTTTGCACATTTTTATCGCCAATTTATTCCAGATTTCTCACAGATAGTCCACCCAATCACATTGTTACTGATAGAAAACAACAAAAAATTCCAATGGACTGAAGAGGCGGAACAGGCCTTTCAAGAACTCAAGAAAAGATTCACCTCTGTAACATTTTTACGACATCCTCGCCCTGATCTCCCCTATGTAGTGGAAACTGATGCTTCCAGCGGAGCTATGGGACCAGTTCTCTCTCAAAGAGATCCAGAGACAGGCCAATTACACCCGTGGCCTTTAGGTCATGTAAATTCTCACCACCAGAACTGAACTGTGCAATTACAGACAAAGAATTGTTGGCAATAAAATCAGCCTTCAAAGCCTGACGGCAGTATCTATTAGGTGCCAGACACACCATCACAATAATCACAGATCACCAAAACCTTCAATACCTAAAGTCAGCAAAAGCCCAATCGTCACGACAGTTGCACTGGGCTCTATTCTTCGTAGAATCCGATTACGTAATAACATACTGACCGGGAGTTTGGAATGGGAAGGACGATGTCTTGTCTCGTATGGGTGTTGAAGAGAAAACGAACAGTACCCAGGACCCTGTTGCCATCATCCCAAGTGATAAACTACTGGGACTCACCACCACATTGACTCTGAGTGAACTTCAAGATAAGATTCAAACCTTAATGAACCCAGAGATCTTTCAGAAATGGAGTTCCCAAAATGAGCATCACACTGTTCTGGGTGGGTTACCCTACTTCAGGAACAACTATATCTACCAAGTAAAGATCTGCAAGAATTGGTCATGTCTGGTTATCACGATTCCCTGATTGAAGGACATCCCGGAATTGCTAAAACTCTAGCCAAGGTGAAATGGAATTATTGGTGGCCAACCTGGCGTAAAGACGTTGCTCGATTTGTTCTATCCTATAGGATATGTGCACAGAATAAATCAAAAATACAGAAACCAGCTGGCCTCCTACAACCACTGGATATTCCACTGACTCCCTGGCATACTCTTTCTCTTGATTTTACTACGGGCTTACGTCCCTGTCAAGCTTTTAATGCCATTCTGGTGGTTGTAGACCTGTTCTCTAAAATGGCACATTTTATTCCATTCAAAGGACTTCCTAACACTACCGGTCTGGCAAAAGCATTTCTTGAAAAGATTATAAAACTGCATGGTTTCCCCTCAGTCCTAATCTCAGATAGTGGAAGCCAATGTGTATCCAACTTCTGGAGGAAATGTTGTACCATGGCACAAATCGATATTTGATTATCCACTAGCCATCACCCCCAAACGGATGGACAAACAGATAGAACGAACCAGACATTAGAACAGTATCTACGTTGCATGCTGCATCAAGTGGAAGAGAATTGGAAAGACTTGTTATGGATAGTGGAATACGCATACAATAACTCCATACACAGCAGCACGGGGCAAAGCCCATTATACACAATATACAGAAAACATCCACGTACCTCTGAACTAGACTCCCCCACAACCTTGGAAATGCCAGCGGTAAAGACTCTATACACAAGCATAACCCAAGCCTTCAAAAGGGCAAATGACCATTTACTGCAAACCAAAGACAGACAAAAAAAAATCTCGGACCGGCATCGAAAGAAAGCTCCCGATTACCAAGTTGGAGACGAAGTCTGGTTGGCATCAAAACATGTGCCCATAAAAGGTACCCGGACCTTTCGTCCAAGATATCTAGGACCCTATACCATTGAATCAGTGATAAATCTGGTGGCCGTCAAGTTAGCCTTACCACCAAGCATGCAAATTCATCCAGTGTTCCATGTGTCACTTGTAAAACCTGAACAACCAGGAACCTGAGTCTTAACACCACCAAAACCTGTGCTAGTCGATGGAGAGCCTGAATTTGAAGTTAACAACATCCTGGATTCGAAACGTACCAGATATAAGCTATACTATTTAGTGGACTGGAAAGGGTACGGGCCTCAAGACAGAACTTGGGAACCAAGTGAAGATATTCACGCACCATGTTTGATTAAGAGGTTTCACCTGGATAACCCCAGCAAACCCGGACCGGACAGGAATGATGCCATGAGAGGGGTCTTGGGAGGGAGTGCTGTCACGACCACTGTGAGGGGGCACAAGTTGTGCCTCAAGCAGGCTCCCACCAGAACCCTGAGGGCCTTAAAACCAATGCAAAAGGGCTCCTGAAGCCAGTTCTGGCGCCTTTGGCACCAGGCTCATATGTAGGAAGGAAGGGCTGTTCAAACTAGGTCCCATTTATGTACATGGGCCTATAAATCCAACATGGAAACACCCACACAGTCTAGTTCTAAGAACCAAGCCATGCGGTGTAGTGTTTTGGGTGTGGCAGGCCTGGAACTACTTTCCCTGGTACTACTTTACCTGGGCTATATAAACCACACCCTGACTGCAGAACATGCTTTGTGTTATTCTGCAACCAGCAGCGTGACGCTCACCGTGTTTAGCTCCTGGTCTTCAGCATCTTCCTGTAATCCTGCAAGAAGAAGAACAAGATTATTCTGACTTACCTGAGAAAACACCATCCAGCACTCAGCATCTCAACTGGGCTGCCATCTGTGGAAACCAAGAGATGAAGAAACAGCACTCACCTGTGAGTACTAGCTTAAGGACTTCCGGCGAACCGCTACCACAGCTTCTGTTTGAACATTGCAACCTGCAATAACAAGAAAGGGAAAAACAGTAATAGAACGCACGCTTCCAAAACATCGAATTCCATCAGTCTTACCTGAATTCCATCGCACTACGCCATGCTTCCATCTGGAGCACCACAGCAACATCTGCAAAGGAAAAGAGACATATTCAGGTTCGCTTTCAATATTAAACAACCGCACAGCGCTGTACTTACCTTAACGGATTCCCGGGGTCTGTTTTTCATCGCGCTCTCTTCCACTAGCAGCACCAGAGCGGCCTGTGAGGAGAAGAAGAAGAAAACACAGGTTAGCTTTAAAAGACAAAAAAGGCGCTTCGCGCTTTCTCTTACCTAGAAACGTGCCTCTCCATCGGCACGCCAGCATCAAGACCTTCACACCTGAAAAGAAGGAGATAAAGACATTAACGAATTCCCACCATAAACAGAATAAAGACTTACAATTAACAAACCTACCTGCCTACCAGCAGATTCGGGGTCACAGCATGCCTGGGCCCAAGGAAGGTGTACTGCACCAGTGAAGCAACTCGGGCAGCTCGCCAACAAACGTCAAGCGCCCCTGCACAAGAAACGCAGGACGGATAGCTCACCCTACAAATAACTAAGATTTATTATTCAGCACTGGGAAATTACGCATCTAGGGTTCCAGATCTCAGAGCCTTCCAGACGCCTCTGGGGATATCAGGTGAGCATAACAGTTCCCCCCGCAGCACTATCTGAAATGTTGTATGGCCTAGTATGATAGTCGGTTCATAATATGGGTAATTTCCTGTGATTGGATGGCTGGCGCGATGTTTTTTAAATTTCTGCTTTGGGTTATCTTGAGAGTGTTGTATTTGTGTAAGATAAGGAGAGGCTGGCTTCAACTTTATGGTGATCTGACCAGATGCAGGGCAAGGTATTTGTCACTGTCACTTCCACTTTGTTTTTTATAATCCAATCTAGTTGATTTCCTGATATGCAATTGGGGGCTTTATTTGCTACTAGTTCTGGTCTGAAGAGTATGAGCAACAGCATAACATAATGTTTAATATTCTCTTTCATAAAGTAAGTGAAAAATATATTTAACACTGGTGCAGAACCGGGAATCTTCATAAACCATTTGTGTACAACGATATTCTGAAGATGAAACTGGAACCTTCCGATCAACCGATCTGTCTCCTTCTCCATTACAGAAAACCATAGGGAAAAAACAAGCATACGTGGCGGACGTTTAAAAAAATATGACGCAGCTCATACTTTTCACCATCCAATCAGCGGGCGTGTCTGATGTCCGCAGACATCAAGCCACCCTCTGGGCCAATCAGAAGCCCGTCAGCTACCCAAACAGGGAAGTGAGTTTATGGACCAAACTCAGATATCACACATTTTATTTCACCTACTTTTGGGTCATTCTTTTTAAAAAAAACAACCATATGGATTTATACCAGATTTACAAAAGCACACTTTTGGGACCAAGCCACTGCTTCTGGCGCAAATTTGGTGAACATCCATCCAGCAGTATGGGCTGAACGCATGAGCAATTTATTTTTTCCATTTTGTTTATGGGAAACACCACACATTTTAGTATCCCCCTCCCCATAAGTCTGTCCCTCCTACACAAAACCTCACCAAACTTCACAAAATCAATCTGAAAGGGCCACATACCTTTTCTGCAGAGAGTTTCATGAGGATTCGTGAAGGGGGGGCAAGATATAAGCCACCCAAAAAGGGCTCTTCCTATGGCAACAGTGCAGTGCAGAAGCATTTTGATAGGGTATGCAAGGAAATGCATGACCCTTGTTAGATCTATTAACTTCAGTTTTTTTTAAGGATTACAAACGTTTGTTGTGTGATGGTTATCGAAATTATGGTAAATCTCTGAAATGTGATTACTCACATGGATATGCTTCTTGTCAGAGAAAGTATCATCTTTTGAATCAAGCTCCAACACTTTACAAAAGCAAATCCACAGACTATTGCCTTTCTGGCATAAGGGGATTACAAGGTGAATTTAAGGTTGATAGTGGTATTGCTTTGACATAGCTGTCAGGACCACGTCGAGTTTTTATTTGCATGGGACGCAGGCGCATCATGCAGTGCCACATTCTAGGTGCCCTTGAAGTACTGGGAGCAAAGGAAGCCATAGTTTTGCTGCCAGTTCTGCCTCAGAGAGAAGAAAGTTCAAGGGGAGATTGTGTATGTGTTGGGGAAATTGCACAGGTACTCTTCTCTGTCCTGAGGTCTGCTTTTTATATTTCAAGTAGCTTGTAATGGTTTGGGTTTTGAGGCATATTTGGGGTTTTGTTTTCCCAGATTTTTGGTATTTGAATAAACCAGTTCAAGGCCATGTTGGCCTCTTCCATGGTGAGAGGAGGATTGCTGATGGGATAGCAACCATTTTAGATTCCATAACATCGTATTTGTATCAATGAAATGTGTATATCTCTTAGCATCTGCACTGTGTATTTTCTGCACATACTTTGAGGTACACTACAGCTCCTAATCCCATGTAAACTTCCTGCAGAATACCAGGCCGCGGGCCTCATTGCAAGAGGGGCGGTTTGGCCAAAAACTGTTACCACTGCATTACCTGCATTACCACACCACTGAAATACGGGTTTGGTGGTAAGGTGGTCCACTTTACAGCCCAAAATGGCAGATTTTGCTTTCAGCAGAATTACTGCCTGTGGTAATTCTGCCAAAATCCCCAGGGAGTCCATAGGACTCCAAAAAAAGGGGACTAACACCATTTATCACCACTCATAATCCAGTTGTAATTCTGCTGAACTAAGTAGTCGTAATGGTTTATAGTCATTCCATCAACAGCCAAAGCATCTAATGCCATACCATTTAAAAAAAGCATCTAAAAAACTGCATCTAATGCTTTTTTTCATTTTTTTTAAATGGGGGTGCCCCTAATCCCACTTTTTTTAACCATAAAAAACATTTTTATTAAACTAAATCCTTTACCATCTAAAAACATGCATTAGATGCTTTTTTTAGATGGTTTGGCTGTTGATGCTTTGGTTGTCAATGCAATGACTGGATACCATTGTAACAGTCAACCCGTTTTGTTTTATCTCTGCAGATTTACCTCTGAGATACCGCACAAACTTTTTTTCATTTTTTTTAAATGGGGGTGCCCCTAATCCCACTTTTTTTAACCATAAAAAACATTTTTATTAAACTAAATCCTTTACCATCTAAAAACATGCATTAGATGCTTTTTTTAGATGGTTTGGCTGTTGATGCTTTGGTTGTCAATGCAATGACTGGATACCATTGTAACAGTCAACCCGTTTTGTTTTATCTCTGCAGATTTACCTCTGAGATACCGCACAAACATATAATGTGGCCCATCATGCCTGGAATGATTAAATAAAAACATACTTTCTGCCTGGTTAAATATGAACATGTGTACGGTAGCTGAATACGTTTAAAGTGATTGGAGTTGGCGTTTATGTTATTCCTCTAGACAGAATCTGCACAGCGCACAGCCTTTCATTTGACAAGGAGATGTTTCAGCTGCTGCCTAGAGGGACTTATCACTTGTGAAAGGACACTGTCTGAGGTGTCATCCTTGAGGATTTTCAAATCAGAAAATGAAGAATTTCAATTCTACAGCCATAATCCTTCTCTTACAGATTCTAAACATTGCTCTGTCTAATTAATGTTTGCCAAGGTTGACAGTAGGATGAACAAATAGTACTATATCAATTCCTGTTAATCCCTGATTAGTTTACCTTGATCAGTGTTTCCTCTCAATGTTTATTCTTACAGTGTGTTCAGCAGAAACGTTACAAGTCCACACGGGGGAGATACTTCTAGAATTACATTGCCCCATTGTGAATAAAGAAACTAAGTGCATACTTTATATTGCTGTAGCCGCAAGCTATATCAAAGTGTTTAACAATACATGGGTGCATGTAGAGAGCAGGAAAGATGCAATGATCGATGCTGCCCCATGTAAAGAGCAATTTCCCCCCCCCCACTTAAATTACATGAGACAAATTCATAACCATATTGCATTGCTGAAGTGCAAAATACATATTCGTTCAATGCGTTTTTCTAGGACAAACAACTAGGAAGATGGAAAACATTGCACTGGTGAAAAATTTAAAGTTAAAACAATTTGAAAGACTATTCTTTTTTGCACCAGGACAATTCTTTCACTAGCGTTAAGTACACTTGTACCGGTGCAAAGTTTCCACAATACCAATGTGTATAGCGGAAAAATAACACTGCCTTTGTGCTCCTCTATTGTTAGAACTATAGACAAATGCTTAAATGTGCCTTATTTTTGCACTGCCAATGGTAGAGAAAGATAGAAATAGAAATACAACTCAGTCATTTAAAGCTGGTGAATCGGTTAGGAAAAGAAGACGCTGTATTTGACACTGCAGGCAACTTAAAGTCATTCCATTTTTACCAACTACTTGTGTTAGATTTACTAAACAGCTGCAGATAGTGGCATATGAAATGTTATGAAATACAGATAAACACATGCAAGAGAGAATGTAAAAAGAGTGCAGTCAAGCACTGGGTGCAACAGAGAATGTAAAAAAAGGTGCAGTCAAGCACTGGGTGCAACCGAGAATGTAAAAAGGGTGCAGTCAAGCACTGGCTGTACACAAATTCTAGTGCAGGGCTTTGTGCAGCCATCTCCCACTTTCAGTTCAGGAGATAAGGATGTGCCATCTCCTGACTATGGAGTGGGCTTTCTAGCCATCTGCTGGTACTGGACTAGGCGATGTGGCTCTTATTCACCAAATTCGTGGCACTGAAAATGAATATATTTCCACATAGAAGGGATCGAAATGATGATCTGTTTAACATACATGCAAACATACTCTGTATGCTATGGACAGATGTTAAGACAGGTAGCACCGAGAAGCACTCATGCCCCCAACTGCTTATGGTAGTTTTTGGAGAAGGACAACACACTGAGAATTGAGGAGGCACCCAAGGAACTCTTTCCTGGGTTTATCAGATTAAATGTCTTTTGACAGAGGTTACGTATTACCTTGCCTGTCTACTCTCAAACTGTCACACGCTCCTCTAAGCTGAAGTTCTCCCATCCACATTGTAAGATATGGTGATGTCATGGCCCGGGATGACTTTTGAACTGACTTCTCCCTCTTTTGGAAAGCTTAAAGTCACTTTGCTCTCTCTGCCCAAGCAGGCAATTGTACAGTGGCCCAAGGTTTCTCTTCAAGAGCCATCATCTGGGGACAATCTGGCTCCTGTGCCTGGTGTGGTGCACTTTGATCTCCTGCAGCATCTGTATCACCTCTTCCTCTTCCTCTCTCTTCTGTTTGTTGCCCGCTTGCACTTCTGTGGCTACCTCTCCTCCTCCCCCGCAACTCATAGTACAAGGACAAGGTACTCACCCAATTTCTACCAGTACTACTCAAGTGACTCTATTACAAAAACAATATTCTCAATTTTTATAAACATCTCCCCCTACTCAACCATCTGCCCATCCTCAAATATTGCCTCCGCTCCTAAACAACTTCCCCCATTTCTCAACCGTTGCCTTCCCCTCCTCAGCTAATGTCTTACCCTCAACACGCTCCATCTCAACCTCTGTCTGCCGTCCTCCCTCGGCTTCACCTCAACCTCTGGCGTGGAGGTAGAAGAGAAGTTCCCTCATCTTCTGCTTACGGATCTCCATCCAAATAAAAGGACATGTTGTATAAGAGCAGAACCATAATTTGACTAATGTAACTAAGGTGTTAAAGTGCAAAACACAATACAAGTGAGAAAAACGAATAAACGGATCCTTGGAAGACTGACCTAATGGAAAATGTTTCTCAAAACACATAGGGCCTCATTAGGACCCTGGCGCTAAGTGTTTAACGGCGCCGTTAAAGGCTGTGGCGCCGTTAAACACTTAGCGCCTTACTACGAGGTCCCTTTGTGGGACCTGACCTGAACGGCTGGTCTAGACCAGCCGTTAAAGTAGGGACCCGCAAAGGGACCTTGGTGCTAAGTACGGTACCGCAATTTGCCGTACCATACTTAGCGCCTTTCCCATTCCCATAGAGCCCTATGGGGCGAAAATGGGAATGGGAAAGGGCCATGGTTCAATGGGGAATTACCACCCCGCCAACCTTGGAATGGGGTGGTAATTCCCCATTGAACCATGGTGGACCCGTTACAACACCGGCACCAACCATGGTGCTAATAGCACCATGGTTTAGCGCCGGTGTTGTAATGAGGGCCATAGACAGCCGGGAAGGCGACTGAGCTCAGCACAGCAAAACTTCTTGGGTTCACACAAATGTTTCACTTAAAACAGGGAATAAGATGTATCAGAAAATATTGTATTTTTTTCAAAGTTTTTGAGGAACCACAAAGGGAACAGAGGGAATTACCAGAATTACTTTTTTTTTAAAGTAGTAAAGATAAAATAGGATTTTTTGGGAGGGAGCTTGAAGAATACACACAAATAAAAAGCAGAGTATATCATCTTTTTGTACACAGTCCATATTCATCTTGCTTGCATAGAAAAGTCTTATAATTTTGGGTGATGTCAATTATATACAGTGACAGTAACTTTCCAGTAGCATGGATGAGAGAACACCACTGACCACCTTCTCTGCACTTATGAGCCACCCGCTGGATGCACTTGTGAGTTAACTGCACTTTCCCCTTCCTCTCCCCCTTGGCACTTCTCCCCTTCTCTCTTCCCCGCACTTGGGCGATCTGAATGACACAAGGCCTAGTAAGATCATCATTTTGTCCTCCCTTAGTTTCCCACTCCTTGGGCCTCATTACGAGGTTGGAGGTAGCCATGGTGCTATTAGCACCATGGCTACCCCCTTACCGCATTCCGGGTCCGGGTTCTCGGAATAGGGACTTACCGGGTCATTCCATACTTGGAGGACCCAGTAAGTCCCCATTCTGAGAACCATTTCCCATTCCCATTCGAGCCCCCATAGGGCTCAATGGGAATGGGGAAGGAGCAAATAATGGGGCAGCTAATAGCGGGCCCGTTATTAGCTCCCTGGTCCCTTAGCGGGACCCTCTAAGGGACCTCCTAATGCGGCAGTAAGGGGTTAACGGCAACGGCACCTTTACCGTTGACGTTAACCCCTTACCGCCGACCTCGTAATGAGGCCCCTTGTCTTGTCACGCCTAGAAACACTACGTGTGCGTTATAAATGACACATCATAGCATATCACCTTGGATGACATAAACGTTATTCTCAGATCGAGCAAAATAGGACAACACAATTGTGTGGAGCTAGAGACAGACAGATTATATTTAGTGTCTGTAACTAGGTGTGTTGTCTTTCTTTGGCCAATGCATATTCTTGGGGATTCCATAGAAAATTCTTAGAAATAGTTTTGCTCATGATAAGTCTTAGACATCTTTTTGCCAATAAAACGGCTTTTGGACAGTCCATTCTTAGTGCTTGTGTAAAAGAGTCCCATAATTCTTAGGCAGGAGGAGGTTACATTTTGTGTGTGTAAATTAATGTGCCATATTTGTGGGCTAGTTCATACTTGCTGCTTGCATAGAAATGTCTTAAAATTATTCAGTGCAGTGGAAGACTATATTCAGTGGCCCTCATTACAACACCGGCGCTAAACCATGGCGCTATTAGCACCATGGTTGCTGCCGGTATTGTAACAAGTCCGCCATGGTGAAATGGGGAAGTACCACCCCATTCCAAGGTTGGCGGGGCGGTACTTCCCCATTTCACCATGGCCCTTCCCCATTCCCATTTTTGCCCCATAGGGCAGAATGGGAATGGGGAAGGCGGTAATTATTAGCACCAAGGTCCCTTTGCGGGTCCATTCCTTAACGGCTGGTAAAACCAGCCGTTAAGGTGGGAAACGGCAAAGGGACCTCGTAATCAGGCGCTAAGGGATTACCGGTACCCTTACCGGTACCGGTAATCCCTTAGCGCCAGGGTCGTAATGAGGCCCACTGTCTGTAACTGTGCTATCTATCTCACTACCATAGAAGAGGGAACCATAGTGACAATGGCACTGTAACTAGGGGTTCACAGTGTTTCTCCAGCACCATTTGGATTTAAGGAAAAAGGTCAGGAGAGCAGACAAAATAATGCTGCATTTCAAGCATTTTCTTTTTTATTCCAACTTTTTTTCAAAGGTAGAGAACTGCAAAGTCTTAAGAAAAAGGTCCAGCTTTCCTCCCGGGTGTGGGAATATAACTGAATGGGGGTCATTCCGAGGTTGGAGGTAAGGGAAAAACGATGCTGGTAAAGGATTACCGGCAGAGGCGTTGCTAGTTGGGGCTAAGGGGGCTATAGCCCCTGATCTTTTGGTTGTACCCCCGGATAGAATCTCAGGAGTTACAACCAAAAGCCTAGATAGCCCCCAGTCCCGACAGTTCCGACATCAGTATAGCCCCGGGTCTTTTCCAGACCTAGCAACACCCCTGATTACCGGCATCACTTACCGCTACGGGCTGTTCTGACCAACGAGACCGCTATTAATGGCATCGTACTTAACGATGCCGTAAATAGCAGTCTAGGCGTGCACGTGCAACACACCACGATAAACTATAAAAGACAATGGGGTATGTTTAATGGGATTTCCTTAACCAAAAGAATCTCAGTCGCCGGTGTGGTGTCAAACCTTAAAGTAGCAGACAATACAAGCGGTATGATGTAAACCGGAGCTGATCACCAAAAGTAATGCGGACATGCAAATAACGGCTCCTGAAGGCCGAAAAAGAGTTTACTGGCATGGTGTAAATACCGGCATCTCAGAGAAGATGTTAAGAACCCTGAGCAGTGTTTTCAAGTACCACAGGTGCACACAATCAGCACAGGTGGAGGCAATGGAGTGAGGGCCAGTACAAAAGGAGCACACCCACACACCACATCCCCTCCCACACCAAGATGATACCAATAGTAGTAGCATTACTGGAGCTGGAGGCCCTGCTTGCAATGCCTCAACAACAACAACAACAGCTGCCACCACAGAGGAGACGCAGGAGGAGAAGGAGGATGAGACAGGCCCAGCATGCCCCACCAGTGCAGCCACTGTTACCACACCGGCAGCCCCCAATCCCTCGCATCAGAGCCACCCCCTTCAACCTAACACCTGAGCAGATACACACCCTGTACCGGCTTGACCGTGACACCATCACCACCATAGTGGACCTGATACACAACGACATAGTGAGCCTCATAGAAATACGCACCGCCATCCCCCCTCTACTGAAGGTAGTGTCTGTGCTCCACTTCCTTGCCACAGGCACCTATCAGCGCACAGTGGGGCACATGCATGGCATATCACAGCCCTTATTTTCCCGGATACTGAACCAAGTGCTGGATGCCCTCCTCAAGCACACAAGGGACTACATTTCCCTACCACGGACTCCCCAGGAGATATTCAATACAAAAGTTGCCTTCCATGCACTGGCACGCATGCCAAATTGTGTAGGTGCCCTTGACTGCACCCACGTGGAGTTGGTTGTCCCGCATGCCATGGAGGTGGCGTATTGCAACCGCAAGCAATACCACTCCATCAATGTGTAGATGGTATGCGATGCCAGCAAGATCATCACACATTGCTGTGCCCGATATCCAGGATCAACTCATGACTCTTTGGTACTGCGGAACTCCACGCTACTACGCTACATGGAGCGACATGCTGGATGACGTGCCTGGCTGCTTGGTGAGTTGCCTGACTGGGCCATGGCAGTGCATTGGGGTTGTGAGGTAGTTGGCTGCATTCTCCACCTGGGTGGGAAGGGGGATGCATACTCCACCTGGGTGGGAAGGGGGTGGCATGCATACTGCACCTGGGTGGGAAGGGGGGTGCATACTCCACCTGGGTGGGAAGGGGGGATGCATACTACACTAGGGTGGAAAGGGGGGTGGCATGCATACTCCACATGGGTGGGAAGGGGGGATGCATATTCCACCTGGGTGGGAAGGGGGGGTGCATACTCCACCTGGGTGGGAAGCCGGGGTGGCATGCATACTCCACCTGGGTGGGAAGGGGGGGATGCATACTCTACCTGGGTGGGAAGGGGGGTTGTGATGCATACTCCACCTGGGTGGGAAGGGGGGGATGCATACTCCACCTGGGTGCGAAGGGGGGGTGCTTGCATACTCCACCTGGGTGGGATGCATGCTCCACCTTCCATGCACTGGCACGCATGCCAAATTGTGTAGGTGCCCTTGACTGCACCCACGTGGAGTTGGTTGTCCGCATGCCATGGAGGTGGCGTATTGCAACCGCAAGCAATACCACTCCATCAATGTGTAGATGGTATGCGACGCCAGCAAGATCATCACACATTGCTGTGCCCGATATCCAGGATCAACTCATGACTATTTGGTACTGCGGAACTCCACGCTACTACGCTACATGGAGCGACATGCTGGACTACGTGCCTGGCTGCTTGGTGAGTTGCCTGACTGGGCCATGGCAGTGCAATTGGGTTGTGAGGTAGTTGGCTGCATTCTCCACCTGGGTGGGAAGGGGGGTGGCATGCATACTCCACCTGGGTGGGAAGGGGGTGGCATGCATACTGCACCTGGGTGGGAAGGGGGGGTGCATACTCCACCTGGGTGGGAAGGGGGGATGCATACTACACTAGGGTGGAAAGGGGGGTGGCATGCATACTCCACCTGGGTGGGAAGGGGGGATGCATACTCCACCAGGGTGGGAAGGGGGGGTGCATACTCCACCTGGTTGGGAAGCGGGGGTGGCATGCATACTCCACCTGGGTGGGAAGGGGGGGGGTGCATACTCTACCTGGGTGGGAAGGGGGGGTTGTGAGTGATGCATACTCCACCTGGGTGGGAAGGGGGGATGCATACTCCACCTGGGTGCGAAGGGGGGGTGCATACTCCACCTGGGTGGGAAGGGGGATGCATACTCCACCTGTGTGGGAAGGGGGGATGCATACTCCACCTGGGTGGGAAGGGGGGGTGGGGAAGCATACTCCACCTGGGTGGGAAGGGGAGTGGCATGCATACTCCACCTGGGTGGGAAGGGGGGATGCATACTCCACCTGGGTGGGAATGGGGATGCATACTCCACCTGGGTGGGAAGGGGGGTGGCATGCATACTCCAGCTGGGTGGCATGCATACTCCTCCTGCGTGGGAAGGAGGGATGCATACTCCACCTGGGTGGGAAGGGGTATGCATACTACACCTGGGTGGGAAGGGGGGGTGGCATGCATACTCCACCTGGGTGGGAAGGGGGAGATGCATACTCCACCTGAGTGGGAAGGGGGGTGCATACTCCACCTGGGTGGGAAGGGGGGTGGCATGCATACTCCACCTGGATGGGAAGGGGGGATGCATACTCCTCCTGGGTGTGAAGGAGGGATGCATACTCCACCTGGGTGGGAAGGGGGGGTGCTTGCATACTCCACCTGGGTGGGATGCATACTCCACCTGGGTGGGAAGGGGGATGCATACTACACCTGGGTGGGAAGAGGGGGTGGCATGCATACTCCACCTGGGTGGGAAGGGGGGATGCATGCTCCACCTGGGTGAGAAGGGGGGTGGGGAAGCATACTCCACCTGGGTGGGAAGGGGGGATGCATACTCCACCTGGGTGGGAGGGGGGATGCATACTCCACCTGGGTGGAAAGGGGGGTGGCAATCATACTCCACCTTGGTGGGATGCATACTCCACCTGGGTGGGAAGGGGGGGGTGCATACTCCACCTGGGTGGGAAGGGGGATGCGTACTACACCTGGGTGGGAAGGGGGGTGGCATGCATACTCCACCTGGGTGGTAAGGGGGGGATGCATACTCCACCTGGGTGGGAAGGGGGATGGCATGCATACTCCACCTGGGTGGGATGCATACTCCACCTGTGTGGGAAGGGGGGATGCATACTCCACCTGGGTGGGAAGGGGGGATGCATACTACACCTGGGTGGGAAGGGGGGGTGGCATGCATACTCCACCTGGGTGGGAAGGGAAGATGCATACTCCACCTGGGTTGGAAGGGGTGATGCATTCTCCACCTGGGTGGGAAGGGGGGATGCATACTCCACCTGGGTGGGAAGGGGGGGATGCATACTCCACCTCGGTGGGAAGGGAGGGATGCATACTCTACCTGGGTGGGAATGTTGACGTCAGTGCACACCATGACCCATCTTGAAGATGCAACCCACACCATTAGTCCATTACACAGGGCACATAGCGGGGCCAGAAATGGGGTCAATGCATCCAGGGACATGTGCGTGTGCACACAAATTAGCTTCTTCCATGTGAGACTAGTACAGTTGTCCTACATGATTATGCAATCACTTACCTTTATTCCACTCTCATGCAGGTGATTCTGGCTATCCCTTGAAGTCGTGGCTCATGACCCATGTCCGAAACCCACAGACCAGGCACAAGGAGGACTACAATCGTTCCCATACCCGTACACGTGTGATGATAGAGCAGACCTTTGGCCTGTTGAAGGCACAATTTTTCTGCCTCAGCTGGTCGGGTGGGGCTCTCCTCTACAGCCATGAGAAGGTGGCCAAGATCACCATGGCATGTGTAATGCTGCACAATATGTGTTTCCGTCGGAAAGTGCCCCTGCCCCCTGACATGGAACTGCTACCACCTGTTGATGATGAAGGGGAGGAGGAAGATGTGGCAGGACATCATCACGGTGCAGATGCACAGAAGGGATGTGCCATGCGGCAGTCATTGATTGCACAATATTTCTGACCCACAAGTCAGCAGAGGGTGACATATTGTTAGGACATAGGGCACTGGCTGTGGGGATACATGTACACTATGCACTGTGCAAGAATAAATGACATATGCGCAATGATGAATATCCACTCTGGTAATTGTTTTGATGAACAACCGGTGTATTGAATTCGGAAATATCAACGTGAAAAACAAACCCTCCACCACCCTCACCCCTTACCCCTCCCCAACAACTCCCCAACACACCCTCACCACCCTCCCGCACACCTCCCCAACACACCCTCACCCCCTCCTCCTCCCACCACAACAACCCCACACTAGTCTCATAGAGTCCACGTAGCCCACATGTGGCTGGCAGTAAAGTCACTCTGCTCTCCCGGAGCCAGGGGGAGGCATGTCCCAGCGGCACAGCGCACGGAGCGACCGATGGAGTGGGCTGGTCTGGGTGGAGTTGCTCGTTGAAGGGGTGTCCTCATGCTGATGCTGTTGACCATAATGAGCAGCCTCCATAGCATCGGCTATGCGGCCAAGCACCTCGCAGAGCCGGTTAGTGCTTTCCGTTATGGACTGGCCCAGTGCCCTCAATTCAGCACGGGCCTTGCTGGAGCTGGTGGTGTACGTCCAGGTGTTGTCTTTGTTGCTGGGAGACGGCGGCCCCTGCCTTGGCCCCTGGAAGTGCTGAGACGGCGGTTGCTCTCCTGCTCCTCACTGTCATGCTCACTGCCTGTGGGGGTGGAAGAGAGGGACGGCATGAGTGATGTTTGGAGAGCTAGCATTCATACAGAGCTACGATAGCACATTCAGACAATTGTGGGTAATCGGTATTTGTGTAGGGAATGGCGCGTCATTCCATACTTGGGTGGTAAATGCATGCATATGTCGGTGTCACTCATGTTGGCCGGGTATTGTGCTGTCTAACATGCACACTGTTTACATCAACTACCCTGTATGCCTCATGGAATGGGCAACTTTGTGTGGTATGTGTCATATATGTTACGGCCTTGCACCTGGCACTGGCTTGGGTCTCACTTGCTTCGGCATGATTTACAGAGGGGGTGTGTGTGGCCAACCATGCCGTGACCCCTTGGCCAGACGTTAGCAGTGTTTTTCTTAACATTTGTGTTAGCAGTATTTACTTTGGACACTCACCTCCATCAGCGGATGTAGTTGCACCACACTCCATTTCTCCGACCCCTTCAATGGATTCGGCCCCATCATGGCCGCATATGTCTCCTCCCACGGCATGAGTTTTATTGGTGAACTTGGGTATCCTCCGGTCTCCAAGGCCTGTTTTCTGTTCGCAGAGAGGATGCTCCGCACCCTCAGCCGCAGGTCGTCCCACCTTTTGTGGCAATCCTTTATGGTGCTGGGGGTGTTGCCCACAGCGCTCACCTTCTGGCATACTAGTGCCCAGATTTCTTTTTTTTTTCAGAACCGCCTCCCTCCGCAGGTTGCTGCTGAAAACAGTCCCAGCATGCTCATGGAGAGTATACACAAGCATTTGCAGCTCATCTGGGCTGAACCACTCCTTTCGGAGGCAGGCAGCTCCCTTCTTTGGCACTTTGGGCATTCCTCAGTAGTTGTAGCTACTTTCCGGTAGGTCAACAGTGTGCCAGGGGTCCTGTCTGGTGAGGATGGCAATGGATTGTGTTTTTAAAGATGGCCGCCGTGCTTCTTCCAGTTCCTATGCGGTGACGCTATTTCCGGTTCCACAATTTAACAGTGACCATAAATATCGGTGACCGCTATTTACAGTCACCGCTAATGCCGCATTGCTCTATGGCGGTATAGTTGTCTACGGTGCAGTTCATGCCGGTAGGGGGTTTTCGGGCTCTTTTGAGGCACGCCGCTACGTCCATTACTGGTATGGCACAAAGCTTGTGCGGTCGAACTTGTAATAGTGCTCTTTTAGCGATCTATTGCCAGCTCGGACAAGATATTTGCGCCATGCCGGTAATGGGCGGTACTTACCTCCAAACTTGGAATGAGGGCCAATATCTTTATACTGAACTTGCTGAAACAGAGAGTAATTAACACCAAGACTCAACTCTACCTCAAATTTATTTACTTCGAGCAGGCTTTGATGCTGTGTGTCGCGATCGTCTATGGAGAAAGCTTGTAAAATGGGGCTGCCCCAAGTCTTTAATTGAAGCAATGCAAGCCCAATACACGGACACCTCAATCCAGATCTGCTTAATAAAAGATGGCCTTCTATCAAGTAAGATATACACACACCGAGGCATACAACAAGGCTGTGCATTAGCTCCCTTGTTGTTTGTTCTATACATGATAGATATGGGAGAGTCCCAAAATCAAACATGAGCGTTTCCTCCAAAAATAAACTAAGGATCTATTCCGTGGATATTATATGCAGACAATGTGGTCTTTAAAGACCAGACACCTATTGGTCTGCAAAGACCTTTGAATCCTTTCCAAAGCTTCCTAGAAGAAAATCACATGAAGGTGAATGTTAAAAAATCAAAAATTCTGATTTTGAAGTCGGCGCGTGGCAGAAAGAAGAAAGACACAATGCGCGGTTCTTGAATGACCAAAAACCGGAAATAGTAAATTCAATCATTTACTTGGGAGTGAAAATAAATAAAAACTTAAATGAGTCTGGACACTATCAACTTATCAAAGATAAGCTAGTCAAGCTAACAACTCAAGGCAGAGTTATCCATAACCGGTATGGCACCTACTCCATGATCCCCATCTTAAGGTTCTACAAGCAAAAGGCGGTGGCAGCCCTTTCTTATGGAGCAGAGAGAGGCACTATTAAATCTGTCCTGGAAGGTTTGGGGTATCTGTGAAAATTATTTCTGGAGAAAGGTTTTGAGACTCCCAAACTCTCTGCCGGGGTATATGATCAGATTGGAGCTGAAACTTATATCTCTGCAGTCGGCAGTGATGTGGAAACCCATTTCCCTGTACCTGAAATGTATAATGGACTGTTCTCTGGCACCATTTAGCATTCTTAATAATTCACATATGGGAAATGATATTTATTTAAAGCACTGGAAAAAGAGTTGTAATTAATTTCTGGAAGAAAACAGTATCGAAGAGGAGACGTTGAAGACCAATCCTCTTAAAGTGAAGAAAAAAACTGCAGGAAAATGTCTCTCAAGCTTCTTCAGAGCAAAGAAATAAATATGAAATGTGCATTAATATAATTTGGGAAATTAAGAAGCCAAATGTCCTTTTTTTTTGTAATTATCAAAAAAAGTTCCCATCAGCCTACTATCGAAATCTGCTCATGAGAAGTATATTGAACATTCTCTCTACTGGAGAGGTCAGACTAATGAGGAAACAAATTGAACAGAAGGACTCTAGATACCGACATTGCGAGTTAGATGAAAATGTGGAGACTATAGAACACCTTATGATATCATGCCCTGCATTAAATGAGACTGGAGGAAAATTCCCAGGTGACTATCAACAACGCTATTCTCCGATATCAGATGAGATGTGATGGGAAGGGATAATGTCAGCAGAGAAATTTGGCATAACAATTGCCGCCATGAAACTATTGGAAAATGCAATTGTGACTGAACAATGTAGAAAGGGATCCAGTCTATAGTCTGCAATAGGAACTGTGTAGGAATGAACTGTACGTTTAAGTACTTGATGAAATACTGTTAAAGGTTTATAATATTAACCAATAAAACATTTTTTTTAAAGTGTTAAGAAAAAAGTCCAGGGAACAATATCTCCTGGTAAATCATGTGTCATTCTTTAATCTTTCAGATCTATCTTTGTGAATCAAAGGGAAGTTATTTTGTGACCTACGACACTCTTGCTGGACACAGATAAGGTTGTAAAGAAGAGGCCATGTCCAAGGTTTCGCAACTCATACTCATTTAGCAAGCAGTGACAGAAGCCAGATAGGCATTTTTATTTTGAAAAACGGCACTGTTTTAACATGAATATGTGATTTATATATAGGTCGAAAAGATTGCATCTCTGAAAGGGTAAATCCATTTGTTCAAAGTCATGGTTGAGAGGGTTCAGATTGAATGGGCATACCAACTGGATGTCTCAGCTCAGTGATTATTGCGCAGACAGCTGCGGGCATAGGCATCACGCAGAAGAGAAGACTATAGCCTGAATCAAGGGTAAGTACCCTTTGAGCATGGGAAAGAGCGAGCTTGTTGGTGGTGGAAAGGGGCTGGGGCGATTAGGCAGGAACAGGGGGCTGAGAGGGCTGAAGGAGGCCAGCAGGAGAAAGGAATGTGAAGTGAGAGGGTTGGGGCAGAGAAAGTGGGTTGGTACAAAGGAGGAGCACAGTGGAGTGGAGAAGTTTCCCGAAGTGCAATTAATACGTGGAAAGGTAGATGGGGAAGTGGCGACTTAGGTGTGTCACAAAGGGTGAACCATCCCGGTGGAAAGGAAAGATGGATAATTACGAGTCAACTTCAAAGCAGCAAGAAAAACATTGGTGGAGCATAACAGAAGGCGACTGGGGGAACCAGATGAAACTCAACGGGTGCAGAATGAGGGAGTTGCATGGGAAGTATCACCAGATGAGAAGAGGGCACGAGTAATAAGCAACCCAGTGAGATTAACCCATTTTGGAATATGTGCAAATTAAGCACTATAGAGACAGCACGGAAATACAAGTGTGCAATGGAAACATTGTACAGACATCACATCTGACAATTTTTAAAATAAGCAAGTCTTCACAGATGGCAATAGGGCTGGGGTAAAGCGAATCATAAATCGGGAAAGCCACCCAGCAGCACGGCCTCTTAGAAATGATAGCAGACTTGGTTAATGGGCCTGCTTCGGACATCTATGTTTAACTTAAAAGGCATGTGTTTACAAACTGGAAATATAGCTTGGTGGGGTAATGTGGCTTCCTGCAAAAATATGCGTCCTTTCTGAGCTAACATAGCCTTCCAGTTTTCAGAAAATGGACACTATGCTCATTGTGACAGCACTAATGTCAGTGATTGCTTAAATGTAATACTGGCTATTTCGTAAGTGCTTAGTGTCAACTAACAGTTGCTTCATAGAATTGTAATACACTTCTCCAAAAAGGCAAGTGGTTACAATTATACACGCACCAGTCGTTGTCTAACTCACAAACAGTTCACTTTGAAAAACAGGAGGAAAACCATAAGAGAATAAATCAGAAAGTAAGCTCTGGAAATTAGATATGTAAAGCTTTTTTTTAAAACTCAAATGGCTAATCTCAGTTAAACAGGCAGCTTGCTCTTTTAAGAGTGGATGTGGGCTCTAAAAGGAGCGTTTACTAAGTATTCCTTGATGAATGTCCGAAACATACATCAATCTTAGTGTGTAAGAGGCATCTGGGAGGCACTGTCTGTTACTCATCTGAACCCAAAACACTATCCTACACTTAGAAGGTTCGAATCCTCGAAGAGTGACCACCAATAATCTATCTCAAAGGAAAGAATTAAACCAGGAAAGGGCTAACCATTACATGAAATGGACACCAGCGACGTCTGAAAGCAGGAGACCAAGATGTTAAGTCGTTCCTAACCCAAGCTGCTGGGAGACGGAGGAGTGACATTAGGCAGTAATCAACGCGCATGCTCGTCCTTTTTGCATAGACTTGCATAATAGCCTGGCACTTAAGGGGTTAAGGTGGTACACATGCCCTGTGTGTTGTCCCATATATTCTGCGAAGCCGTCTCCATCCTGAGTCCTGCTCTGAAACTGGCTGGAAGAAGATAAGCAAATGAACGGTATACAGGTGGAATTAGAGCTTCTTATCCATGATGCTCTCTAGCACAAAGTCTGCATAAAGATGGCCATGAATGGCAAATTTAATGCACGAGTATCATGACTTTTCAGCAGTTCAACCATATTCTTAATAGTACATTACCTGTACTTCTCAGAAATGCTCTATGTTTGATGGCACAGTACTATCACCTTTCAGTTTTACCCAAGAGCATGAGGATTGAAGGGACATGATGGAAATATGTCTAAGCTCCTTTCTTACCCTATTAAAAATAAAACAATGTTTCAGAAGATGTTTTGGAATTGTATTTTGTTTTTATATAGAGCCCAACACCTAAGCGCTTTACACAATGAACAATAATGAATGATACAACAGAATGTGAATCAGTGAAACAGATCACAGGGAAATTAGGGGATCTTTAAATCTAGATTTAAATAGAGGAAAGACCAGGTTAAGACAGAAGAGACAGAGGAAGAACATTCCAGTGTTTTGGAGCTAAAGTGAGAGGAAGCACAATGATGGTGAAGGATAACTAGAAGAAAGAGCGATTGCGAACAAAGATGACGTGAAAAATTGTAGAAGGAAACAAGTGAGAAAATGTAGGGAGGAGCTGAGCCATGAAGGCTTTTGTAGACAAAAGATAAGAAGTTAAAAAGTAGATGAGCATTGCAGGAAAGCCAGTGGAAGAGGTGCATGGCAACAGAGAATCTTGAGGCGAGAGAGAGAAAAGGATGTGAATGGAAGAACAGAAGATAGCGCAAAGAGGAGCAAGGCGATAAGCAGAAAGAGCAAGAAGCAGACTGGAACAGTAGAAAAGACGAGAACAAGATAGGGGACGTGATGAGAAGTTTAGTAGCATGGAAAGTAAGGAATCAGTGAGCCTTTCAGATGTTGAGAAATGTGGGAGCAAAAAAGATAGTGAGGCGTCAAAGAGAAAATCAAGGTTGCGTGCAGAGGTAGCAAGAGCGGGGGAGGTTAGGGGGAAGGAAATAGAGTGGTGCGAGGAATAGTAGAGGCAAGAAAGAAAAGGAACTCCATTTTAGAGGGGTTAAGATGTAGGAAATGTGAAACATACAAGATTGGATGGAAAGGAGACAGGCCGAAAGAGATGGGGGAATAGAGATTGTATAGTGGTCAAAGATAGTAAGCCATAGTGCTTTTAATCTGACAGCATTCATTAATTAACTTCCAACAGCCATACCTGACAGATTTTTGATACAGTCCTTTCAGCAGTACACATCTATTTAAATATCGTATTTCCTTATAGGGCAGTACATTCAGATGCTGTAGCAGAGTCAGTGTAAAGTTGAGTATGGCTTTCGTGTGACTGGCACTACCGTACACATATGGGTCAATCTACCAGAGGCACTGCCGTGCTGGGAAATATAGCTCAAGTGGTTGAAATGCTTGCTGCAGGGATCAATGTTTAACCTGCAGGCCCCACATTTCAATACTGGTGATATAGCTTGCTAGGATAATGTACCCACTGAAGGAGGTTTAATATGTGATTGTGTGTCGGTTTGTGTAGTTCCCGCTTCCTCGTTATGTCAAAGATACAAATCTCAGCTAAGATGACTTAGCCTTTCCCTTCTCACCCAAGCTGCAATTATCTAACTAGGACAGCACTGGCCCTTCTCAGCATGGCGGGGTGTATCTTTTAGTGGGAAAGCAGTGGCTTAATTATCCATCAATTCTGTCTTACAGACTCTTCAGAGTACTGCAATGATACTCATTGTCTACAGTGCTGTTATACCTTTCATTTGGTAGGTAGAGCCTGGATGCCTAAGGGCTTTGGCACTTTAGAAATCACATAACATAACATAGCACTGTACATTAAGACGCCTATACGTTTAATGGACTTGTATGCTAGTTTTGCTAATGCTGATCTATTGCCAATGGGAATATAAGCTACTTTTCATAATGGCCAATATGCAGTTATTAGTCTTAAAGTATAGAGCAAGGTGCCATGATGCATGTTTCTGTAGGGTATGACTTTGTCTCCACAGACCAACTGTGCTGCCGACCAACCTTATGGTGAGTACACAGATTACAATTTTGTCTTCAAAGGTTCTGCTAATGTGGTTGATAGAATATGTTTCCTACCATGGAGAAAAATGAACCCTCCTCATCCATCTGCTACATAGCACTAGTTCTTCCCCAGACAGAGAAAGCCAAACCTAACAACTATGAAATTATCCTTTCATTATCAATATCAAAGATCTGAGTGTGCTTACATATTAGCTACAGAGGTTTCAATACATCTGTTGTTAAGAGTAGAACACTGAGTTAGTGGCTCGGGGTGTCATCGTGAGATGAGCTAAGTGTGGGTTTCCTGTTGCTAGTATGTGCTATTTTGCTTTTTGAACACAAGGATGGATTGCCATGATATATGTGGCAGGTTCTAGACTAAACATATCTTTAATTGAGCAGAAAACTGGTTGATGTGTGACTATATATTGCTTTATTCAATTGCTTAACAGGCTGAGGTTCTATCTCGTGGCAGAATATTCTCCCAGCATGGTCTGGATCAATCTTCAGAGGTGCAATGTTCCATGCAAAGTATTTGAGGGGCTATTCTATTACACATAACTATTTCTATTGTGGTTCAATGTTTCAGTTATATAGTACTAGCTGTTGGCCGTGGCTTCTTTCGCATGGATTTGGGGATTTGGTACAATAGTGGTTCTCCCTTCAGGTGTTAGGATTACCAGAGAGTTAGGTAAGCTCACTCTGGCACAGGCCACATAAAACTGCCCATGCAAGAAGCAGTCTTCCCTTAGGTCAATGTCCGCTACCTTTAAAGTCTGATCCTGAGATTTGTTGATGGTCATGGTAAAACAAACTTTTAAGGGGAACTGAAGTCTTTTCAGTACAAACAGATATGTTGATGGTATGAGAGGTAATCGTGGTATGAATATGAATCCCCCTGGCCAGAACCAGTTAGCATTGAAGCCCAAATCACATTTATGTGGAGATCTTTCACTCGCAATCTGGAGCCAGTGCAGAGCTTAGGTGGGTTGAGGTTCCGCAATAATATCACAGGTGCTCCCACTTTGAGAAGAAGTTTGTGTTCGGGAAGACCAGGAGGATTGAAAGTGTTCAAGAACGCAATGGTAAGATAAGCAAACCATAACTCGCACCACCACTGTGCACTGCTAAGACTAACACCCAGGACATCAAAGATGACATCACAAATGTCATTGATGGCATCACTGATGACATCACATGTGCATTTACTTTTCATGAAAAGTCTGTACAAGGGATTCCTATTATAATGTTGACAAAAAAAGTGTCAAGGATCATTGGAATAAATATCATGAGCTATGTAGTGCATTAAGCAATGCATTGATATAAATAGCATTCTATTATGAATTTCTTTCCAGTATACTAAGCTACTCATGTATAAACATTAGCATTGTGTGCAGCATACATGATGGAGGTGCAATATTCATAATCTTGCCATGTTGAATAGTGAAATAATAAATGCTTTCTTATTAGAGTTTTGCGTACTGTGAAACATGTAATAAGTAGCTAATAAAACTGACTTACTACATAATTTCATTACTTTCTACAAAACACAAACACAGGTTGAACCTGCCTAGTCACTCGTCTCGTAGCACTTAACTTAGTTCTCTGTGCCTCATAGAATATGTACTATCATGCATGTATAACTGGAATTGAAAACCCTAAGAACCTGTATTTAAACTGATAGGACTTAAGAAAATAACCATTTGCTGAATGTCTCACTACTGTGGGCACCATGAGGTGTTCTCAGATATAAGGGACAGTCTTCTTAAAAATATAGGGCACACACATGCTTTAGTTTACCTAAAAACTCACACTTGGTAACACATCTGCTACAGGAGCATTTAAAAGCACACGACTTGGCATAGCAGAGTGTGAAGAGCAGTCGTGAGCATGTGTTTTTGATGAACACTTGCATAGCTGTCAAGTGGTCCCATATCATGCCCGATAACACAAGCTTGTTCTTGCTTTTGACTTTACATGCTAGAATTTGTAGGCCCATACTGAGCAGGGAAAACATGAAACTACAAACCCAATCATGCAACGAGAAAAGCCAGGAATGGCTCTTAGTGGCTCACATGGCAGCTATGCACTTGGACATCAAGTAGTGGCATGGAGTTTGGAAATGCAAGCAAAGCTCAAATGTGCACTGACTGGACAGCAGGATAGGAAGACGACCATTAAATGTAGCGTGAAGCATATCGGACTGAAACCAATGTTTGGCAGAAGAGTTACTAATACAGTGATTGGAAGCATGTGTGTATTTATGCATTGACATTACTTCCTTTATAGCACAGCAATCCTCCTTCGTCTTCTTTGAAAATGGCAGCATAGTCAGTTGTATACAGCCTCTTAGAAGAAGTCTGCTAAGTAGGCTCACAGTGTGCACCCACTCAACCAACAACTCGGTGGCATTCCTTTTGTAAATGCCTGCGCACTGTAAAGGTATGTGGATATTGGACCCATCAGGATATTGGACCCATCAAACACCTGCGATGACGCTTGAATCAGAGTATTGGCAAGCTATTATTTACTCATACCTTTTACCTCTCTCCATCTTACTAACCTTACATTTAGTTGGTGCAAGATCCACATTTGTATGGTGAACTGTAGAATTGAAGTCATACTAACATGCCTCTTTTTATAACCAGTTTTCAAGAGAATGGATAACACATTTATGTTGGTGAATAATGCATTGTAGGGTGGGAATATTCTGCAGGGAAGATCATGCAAGTGTAATTAGTTTATCAATTCTAAACATAGCCCACCCTGAACCACACCCCCAAAATACTATAGTAAGAGGGTCTGTGCTCATCTGCACCCAAGTTATGCTGTTGTCATTTTTTTTTGTTTTGTTGAGGGGCGCCAATGATGCTACCTGCCTGGGGTACAATCAGGTGTAAGACCGGCCCTCCTAATGGAAGACACCACACTTCTCTATATAAACAAATTATTACCCATTTTTGTATTGCTACTGTCCCAAAAAAAATGTTTTAAACACACCATACAGACATTAAAAATAATACATAAACACACCATAGAAAATCATCTGCAATGAATGCAGCAAAAAATTGGTCTATTAAAATAATAGTGCACTCAGAAATATAATTTTCCCAAGTGTTCGGGCATGTAAATCTAAGCATACATTGATCGATCGTACAGACATTTCTTATGCACCTTACCGTAATGTTCCTCTTTTTTAAACATGCAAACTCAGGCAGCAGGGCCGCAGCCATCTTGTGATAATCTTATCCGTTCCCGCATCGTCCAAGGTGGACTGCCCTGGCAGCACTAATTCATATGCCCCGCCCCTGAGGCTAACATCGCCAAACCCAGTCATATGCTCCACCTATCTCCAGAACATTACTATACAGCGTAGTAAAATGCCCGCAATCATCACCTACATGATAACGTTGCTTGACGCAGAACCCGGAATATCAACACACATCATCTCACAAAACAGCGCATCCCAATTTTGAATAAGAAACCATACTTTTAAAGGAAATAGCAAAACTGTACAATTTGTAAAGTACTTTTATTTCACAATAAACAATCTGAGAACATTCGGAGACTTACATATTTATGCAAGCAAATAGGTAATTGGTTTCTTCGTTCTCGATCCACAAATGTTTATGTTGAGTCACGCAGTGTTCCTTTTGGATATAAGAACGCATTGGACGCACTGTGAATCGCAAGACTTTGGCATGAACTTCGCGCTAGGCCACCATAAACGATATCAAGTTGCTCCTTATCACTGGTATGGCGTACGGGCATATGGGCCTGTGTCGATCATCTAAAAAAAGCGGTACTGTGATCCACCCACACACTTGTATCTGTAGCTAATGGTTAAAAAAAACTGGTATATGGAATCCATGACAATCGCAGAAAGTCAAGATGTAGCTCTTTAAAAAAGATAACAGAAATGTGTCTCAGTAACCGATCTTATTACAGTTTATCATTTTAACCATTAATTTGGGCCCCTGTTACAACTATTCATAAACACGGACGTCAAACAATGATAACTCAAACAAAAAAACATGCAAAGTACTCTTCAGTTTGTTGTACAAGTTACTGCTACGGAGTATGGTCAGCTCAAAATGGGATGCTAAGGCTGACGCTGCAATCAGAGCTCTAAATAAAACCAATGAGAACACATACACGGAATTTTAATTAAATATTAGCGTTCAATTCCGCGTTTGACAACCTGGGGAAACCCACTACTGAACTACACCCATCTGGATGCTGCACTGCCCAGGTGCCCACGATAAAACAAACTACACACACAAGTTCTAATTGCGTATCATTGCAATATATCCCACACACAACGAACAATACAATGTACCCCACCAATAATGTCACCGAATGATAATTTGACTAGTTCGTGTATAAAATCGTCCAAAGTAAAACATACATAATATTTGGCATTTCCATTCTATCGGTGTAAAACAGACACTCCGTTCACTTCAACAAATTTTCGTAAACTGAAATCACATGTTCCTTTGTCCAATTTATGAATGGTGAACATTATCATATTTGAAAGTCTTACATCCCTCCCTTCATGCATTCCGTTCGCAATCCTCCCTTTGTTTCTAGGTCAAAAAACAATTGAACCTTATACTGTGTACCATGCGTGGGTTTGCTCAGCTAGGAAACAAAAATTCAACAGCGCTAACCTTCACTCAGAATGGGAGCCTATAGCGCTTCACACCACAGTGGCATTACAAATATTTTTGAAAAACATATGAATTGTTTGCTACCATTCACCAATGCGGATGACATTTGTACGGATTTATTTTGTTCCTCTGCAGAACTTCGCACACTCCAAGCAACTCCCACAGTCAGTCCACAACACCTGTCACCTCATTGCATCTCCTCTTCACACGGCAACTCATGTAAACATTTTTTAAAGGAGCAAGTGTCGAGCCCTGACAAAAAGTGTTTGTATAAGAACGTCCGAACAAACCCTGCTACAACCCCCTCCGGCCACGCCGCGGACCCTGACCCCTGGCCACCTACCTCAATAAAACGTACCCTACATCTTCTTCTTTCCACCTGCTGAGCACAAAACACAAAACTATTGTCCCATATTGCCCTAGGTACTAAACCAGAAAAAATAACCTTGACATTTGGATTTATTTTCATTAGCCTGAACCAAATATTCAAAATCTGCCCACAAAGTAGGGGCACTGACATACTCCAAATACAAGGCACCACAGTGCAAAACAACTACATGTGCAATGTTTACCCTGCCCATATCTCCACAAACTTGACCAATTCCCTGCACATTAAAACCAGGCATAGTGTTCCACACCACCTCCACTCATTTAGCATCAAAATTGTTTGCCAAATTCCTACATTTAGCATACCACTCCAAACCATGCACAAACATATCTCCAACCATCAACACCCTGATTTTCTCCACCTCTACCATCTTCACGACACACAGCCTTTTTCAACAAAAAACACAACCTACCATCTGATTGGCTCATCCCTACAGTCCCCTTTACATGCTGCATTTGCTGAGAAACACCAGATGTAGCACGCTCTGCCCGCGGAAACCCACGATGTACGAGGAGCGCATAACACTGGAACAGCCCTTCTAACCTTTCCACTTCACTCTCTGCACCATTTCCTCACTGGCTAATGTTAAGCAGTCACACAATCATCCACTAATCACCTCCAAGAACTCTACATCTAACTTTATCATCACACATCAGCACTTTAGATGTACTATTGAACATTCTCAGTACAATTCTGCTGTCACTGCACCAGACCTACAGCAACAACTACTATAAAACTGGCCAATAGTTCTACTTGCAGATTCATGCACAACCACATGCATGAACACAGACTACAGGCATGAATATTTTCTACACAGTACATGTACAGCTCTTCTAGGAATACATATAAACAGAGTAACTTCCACTTACCCTGTATAAACTGTAAAATGACCTTACTTCATTTATCCCATCTGGGAGTATCAATTGCAAACCTGTCTCCTCTCCAAATGTGTGTTTACTCACACAGCTATCTAAAAATGTTTTTATTTCATATTAAAAGATGGGAGAAATAACAGTATAATTATGAAAAATACTGTCCAGTGTGTTATAAAATTACACGCAGCCAGGATGAGTACGTGCATGTTCATTCAAGCACACACACAGACAATATAATTACAAATGCTCTTAGCTCAAACAACACCACTGCCTCTATATGAAATCCTACTCCCACACCTTCACAAATGCATACATTGCATGCTTCTCTGTACAATCTCTGCCATTTACCCTGTAAATATAGCAAAACATGCATATGATTATTTCTTCCACCTCTTACCATCCAATAACATAACATTAAAAAAAAAGTGTGCTCTATACATTTACTATTATTCTCATTTGTAAAACATATTCAACTAACAGAGTCTAAATAAAGTATACAAGATGCACATAGAATAAGGAAAGTGCATATGCATATTATGCTCAGTTGTAAGAAAACACTAGTACTACAAAAACAAACACTAAAGTTCTATAAACGCACATATTCACAAATTTCTTTCTTTTACAATTGCAGTGAAGACCACTCTCCTGAAAAGCAGCAGCGTCTAAAGTACGAACGACGACTTCGAAGAAACCTACTCTTTCCATACAAAAAAGAAAGTACAATACTTACATAATTTTCTAACTGTTACTCAAACACACTAGCATTTTACCTTTGTAGAACAAAGAAGTGTATTAACCCTTTCCCATTAGATGTATTATTGCTGCTTCTCCTTACCAGTTGCATACTTTATATTGTCATCTCAAGCCCAGTGTACTAACACACAAACACAAGAATAACCTGCCCAACTTAATATAGCTGCCCATTGCACAATCACACACCTCCACAATCATCCTTACCATCATACTCAGACACTCATGCACAAAGCACTCATACACTGCACAACAACCCAACCCACACTTTCGTTTTTTCCCCAACAAACCCAAAAGAATGCCTACCAAAAAGCAACTCTGTAGAAAGCCACGCAGAAGTAGAGCAAATCAAAATAAAAGTGTCCAAAATAATCATCCATCTCTACCAGATTTTGTACAAAAAGTTCAAATAAAACAGCTAATACAGTCATTACGCTAAACAAGCTTCCACTACAGAAACTTTCCCTCATCTATGAAAATGTAAAATGAAACAAAAAGTGATTAACAAGACTTCAGCTACCACTACTACTAACGCTGCACCTATAAATCCTGATATAGTAGCAACTAACCATACCAACAAAAATATTTGACAAAAAATGTTCCGCCACAGACTCCTTCAGAACCTTATAAAAACAGGAGAGAAATCATGGACAACCTTTAAAACCTACCATAGAAAAGTAATCCTAATAGCGCTCATAAACAGTGCAATCCTTCTGAAAAGGAAGTTATTTATTTTATTTTAAACAGAATGAAACCACTAACAAAACGAACTACTAAATTACAAAAAACACTTCTCAATAAACTGAATATCAACAAAAATAACTCCTTAAACATCTGTGGTGGTGAATGGAGTCACACCACAACCACAGAACCATATTTTCATGAAGAAGCATATAAACAAAAGCAAACAAACCCAATTGCCATACATAGCAGTGGACGAGGGTATGGAAAACATAATAACACCATTATGAAACAAGAAACTCTGCTCACAAATATATCCCCAAAAAACTCAGTATCACTTCTCCATTCTAATAAACCAAAATGTCCAGTCTACAAATGGCCGTGCAAATCAATGTGTAACGTTGCCAAAAAATCTTTCAATCTTTCAAATCTTTACGCCACTTCCTCAATCAGTATGTAAAAAGCAAAGACAAAATCAAAAAGAAACTACTACACAATATGAATGCCTGTCCAGTGCGCAAATACACAGGACTACAAGCACATTCATTAGCCCGCATTTCAGGACCTAGTTGCAAAACCACCTTCCATCATATCAAAATGATATTAACACATCATTCAACTATAAGAAATCTAGTTTATAAATTGTACTATGCTACAAGTCCTGCTTTAGCACTAGCCAATTTAAATAACATTCTTCTACATGGTACAGCCAAAGACCTACTACAAGAAATCGACTATATCCAGAAAAAAATATTTTGGAAGTGAAAGCCACTTTCAAAATGCAATAGCTTTACAACAGACTAGCAACAATTCTACGCATGGCAACCTTCTACTACACACATACAAAAAAGAAATACTGACATTTAAAAGTACATCTGCTGAAGTGCCAAACCATGTGTGTGTATGTTGCCGCAGAACTTTTTATAAAAGTAACACAAAAACTGTAGACCTAACATACAAAATAGAAGACAATGAAGATTCTAAATGGTTTGAATTAGCTCTCTACCTTATAGCAGAAAACAAATACAAAATAACTGACCCCTTAATACTTTGCAGTTACTGCACTATAAAACTTGACAACAACCAAACTCCTTCACGTGCTATCACAAATCATTTGGAATTATTTCCACTACCAAAACCCATACAACAACTCAATTTATATGAGAGCATCATAATTCAAACAGTGCACCACTTTCAAGCAATAATACACCTTCAACCAAAAACAGCAAAATGACCTCCCTCTGAATTGGTGAAAGGTATTCGTAGCAAAGTAGTGTATTTACCATTAGATCTAAAAGAAAATGTGCACACTCTGGGAGTGAACATCCAATGGCGCAATCTTTAATTATTTTAGTAAATGGTGTAATGGTGTACCTACAAATGACAAAACAATTTGGCAACAATTGGTAGACTTACACAAAGTTAGACAAGCCTTGCAATATCTAAAAGACAATAATGAATACTACAAAGAAATTAATATTGAAGACAACTTGAAGGAAACCACTGAAATAATTCAAGAGTCACCAGAAACTGGTCAATTTGAGCTTCTAGATCCTGCTACAGTATCCAATACTTTAGACCATTATACAATTCATCCATTGCACTCTAATGACACTGCAGAAGATGCACTGGAAACGTACCAAGTGCGACAAACAAAAGGATCACCAATCAGCATATTCAAAAAAGTATAGAAGCACATGCTTTTCCTCTACTCTTTCCTACTGGCAAAGGAGGAAGGTACGAGATAGACCTATTCAAATAACAGCATCAGAATACCGCTCGTTATGGATGTATTCTGAAGATCCCAGATTTAGACAAAATGTGGAATACATATTCCAACTACTCTTTGAAAGTGAACTAGCAACTCTATGTTACGGAGTTGCACACACATTAAAATCAGGAACCCACTTTCAAAATATGTCAGCTACACAATTATTACAAAAAGTGCAAGAAAAAGATGAGGTTTTACAATCAAGTATTACAAATCTATTAGCAAACATGCGTGGTACTAAAGAGTACTGGTTCCAACGTCATGGAGATGTATGTTGTATGGTAAGAAACCTTGGCCCACCCACTTGGTTTGTTACATTAAGTTGTGCAGAATATGCATGGGAAGATTTACATGATTTCCTACGCATATCAAACAAAAACAAAACAAACATAGATATACTAACACCTGGAGAACTTTGTTCTCTACATCCTGTTAATGTTTCCAGATGTTTTCATCATCGCTTCATTGCTATGCTACACTTTCTTTGTAATAACACTGTTCCTCTCCTCGGAGAAGTGCAACACTTCTTTTGGAGAAAAGAATACCAAGCCAGAGGAGCACCACATATCCACATGCTTTTATGGATTAAAAATGCTCCTAAATTTGGTCAAGACAATGATGCCACTGTGTTACAGTTTATCGAATAATATGTCACTTGTGAAATTCCATCGGAAGCAACAAATAGTGATCTTCATGCACACATTTTACAATTTCAAAGACACAAATGTGGCAAATATTGTCGTTGTAAATACAAAAACAAAGGGAAATACTACACCAAATGCCGCTTTGGTTTCCCTAGACCAGTTACAAAAACAGGTCAAGTGAACAACTTCCTGTCTTCAGTTAGACATAGTGTTAAAGGTAAATCACCTAAAAATACATATACATAAAAAGAACAGAAGAAGAAAAATATATCAATGATTACAATGCAATCATTGCCCTCTTATGGAATGCAAACATAGATGTGCAGTACATTGCAGACAATTTCACTGCAGTTGCACAATATGTTACAGCATACTTAACGAAAGCAGAAAAAACAGAGCTTCAAGACCTCTGGAAGGACCTGTCATCATACAAAACACAGTCTCAGAAATTGTACAGCTTGGGCATAAAAATGCTCTCCCATAGAAAATGTGGCTCCTATGAAGCAGCAGATCGTTTAACCGGTACTGCTTTGTATGGAAAGTCTAAAAATATAGTATGGCTAAGTCTTGGTCCTGCTAAATCTAGAAAAAGAGTTCTCAAATCATACGATGACATAGAAACAATAGCAACAAATAGTCCCAACAGCCAAGACATTTTGAAAAACAATTTGCTAGACACATACTAGCCAAACAGAAGTACCACTTTGGAAACCATGTGTCTATACCACATAGCCCAAAACTTCACATACAAAAATAATATAAAACCTGATGGAAAAAAGGTAGATACAGAGTGAAACATTGTGAAGGCAGCTTAGTAAAACTCACCAAACCAAGTTTAATTAATCATATGAAATGTCATTAAAGACTCCTCAACATAAAGAACTATATTGCAAGTCCCTGCTACAACTCTTTAAACCATGGAGAAAAGAACAAGAAATACTAGATAACTATGACTCCTACGAAGATGCTTTCAAAGCAAATGAAAGCACTATAACCGATGTAAACTTTACACACTACAAAACAATGTTGCACAATGAACAGCAACACAAAGAAGAACTCCAGGCCCAACTAGATAAGGACACTCCTGACAGTAGTCAACCTTCTGTCACAGGAAGCCAAGAACCACCGGGAGAACCACTAATAACAAATGAGGCAGAATAAGCTATGACAGAAGTAGAAAACACAATGTGTCAGTATGAAGATAAAGAAGACCTAACTATACTAGAATCAAAACTTAACAATGAGCAGCGTAGCATTTTTCAAGAAGTAACAAAAGAAATTACACATGGTCTACAACATGAAAATAAAGAATGCACCTGCCAAAATTACAAACCTATACTACTATACGTCAGTGGTGAAGCTGGTTCTGGCAAAACATTCTTATCAAAATAATCAGCAAATTCCTTCAACAATTGACAAACAACAAACTGTCAGCTGTTGTCACTGCCCCCACAGGTTTAGCTGCCTACAACATAGGCGGTGTTACTTTACACCGATTACTACTCCTGCCAGTAGAACACCCAAACAAATTAGACTATTACAAACTTTCTACAGAAGCTTCAATGGAACTACGCAGAGTATTAAAACAAATGAAAATGCTACTAATAGATGAAGTGAGCATGGTCTCCAACCTAATGTTGGCTTTGATTCACCTCAGATTACAAGAAGTACTCAAAACAAACTACGAAGTGCTCTTTGGAGGAAAACACATTATTGTTTTCGGAGATCTTCTTCAATTGACACCAGTGAAAGGTGAGCCTATTTTTAAAACCTTAGGACACAAACTCTGCCGTAAAACTGTTGGCAGCATAGGAAATGTCAACCTTTGGCAACATTTCCAATACAGAGAATTTACAGAAAACATGCGGCAATCTGCAGATCTCACTTATGCGAACAACTTAAAAAGTATTAGAGTTGGTATACTATCTCAAGAAGCACAAACAATATTGAAAACCCGGCACATTCATGCACTTTATGGAGATAATGCATGTGCTACGGATGTTATGGAACAATTAGCACACAAAAATATCAATTGTATTGCCTTCATGCCAACTCTAGCAAGCTGTTCCAAATTCAATGAAACAATGTTGAAAAAAGAAATGCAACCAATATTTGAAATTAGCACCACAGACAAACTAGACGTACATGGTATGACACTACCCATGTGTGAACAAGCCACAACAAGACTAAATAGTTTAGAAAATTCAATCTCCAACACAGCTGGGTTGGAAAAAATATTAAAATTATCCTGAAACTGTAGAGTAATACTTAAACGTAACCTTGACGTGGATCAAGGACTAGTTAATGGAGCACTGGGTACAGTTGTTGGCTTTCAAACATACCCATGTGACAACAATATTCAGTTTGTCAATATTCTCTTTGACAAACTTTCAGAAGTGAAAAGGATAGGATGCTCAACAGCTCGATTCCCTTTCTTCAAAGACATGTATGTACGCAGAGAACAATTTTCTCTAACTCTTGCATATGCAGTCACCATTCATAAATCACAAGGTCTTACCCTAGACAAAGTATCGATAGATATTGGTAACACAGGGCCTCATTACACGGTAGGCGGTAAGGGTTTACCGGTACCGGTAAGGGCACTAGTACCGGTAAACCCTTACCGCCTTACTACGAGGTCCCTTTGCGGGACCCGAGCTTAAAGGCTGGTGTAGACCAGCCGTTAAAGTTGGGACATGCAAAGGGACCTTGGTGCTAATTACGGTCCTGCAATTTGCAGGACCGTAATTAGCCCCTTCCCCATTCCCATTGAGCCCTATGGGGCAAAAATGGGAATGGGGAAGGGCCATGGCGAAAGGAGGAATTACCACCCCGCCAACCTTGGAATGGGGTGGTAATTCCCCTTTCCTCCATGGTGGTACCGGTATGGTACCGGCCGCAACCATGGTGCTAAAAGCACCATGGTTTACCGCATTCTGTGTAATGAGGCCCATAGTCTTTAAAGAAGGCATGAGTTATGTAGCACTATCACGCTGACATACACTTGACAGTCTATTTCTAATCAACTTTGGTCCAAGTAAAGTAAACGCTGATATTCCTTGCATTTTAGAATAGAAAATAGACTTTGTTCACTATACACCCCCCATCTAAAAACATATCCTGTTCCACAAAAATTAAAACGTTGTAAAAGAAAACTAAATCAAACAGAAATGCAACAGGATGTCACTACAAATCCTCCAAAAAGAGTAAAAGAAACTAATACTTCATCAATTACCATAATCAAAGAAGAACCTACTACTCAAAGTAACTCAAGTACTTCTTCAAAGAAACAACACACATTCCGAAAAATGACTTGGACACAGACTTATCTGGTCCATATAAATTTTCAAATATAACTGGTGTAAGTTGCTATGCAAATGTAGCAATGAATATTCTATTTCATTACCACCAATTGTAGACAACATTTACTTACACAGTACAGACCAATTTTGTTTGGAAATGTTAGTACTTCATAGAAACGCAACAAACAATCCTGACAACACGAATAGTGTTCATGGAATAAGACAACAATTGGACTACTGTGCTGGAATGGTGAAATTCACTATAAATTCACAGGAAGATCCACAGGAATTTCTAATGTACCTACTACAAGTACTGGAAAACAAAAACATACCTATAAATGAAATCTTCCAGATTTCGTACATGTGGCAACATACATGCACTCTCTGCAACAATGTGACACAGGAACAAATCCCAAATGAGCGCTTTGTGTATGTATCCATACCCAATTGTGAATCCGTTCCATTTCAGCAACTTGTACACAATGCAAACCATGGTAGATTTTGTACTACCTGCAATTCGGATAATCGCTCCACCTTACTAATACAAACGCATAGTAAATACATAATACTAATGCTTCTACACTACAATGCAGATGGTACCAAAAACAACTACTAGCTGACTGGATTCACACATGGTCAAGTATCACTTGGTAAGAAAACCTTCACAACAATAGGTATAATCTACCACACAGGAGCCACAACCAATGCAGGTCACTATACTGCATATATATAAAAAAAAATGTGGATGGTTTGAATGTAATAATAGCCCCATTACTCTAAAGCAGAGACTACCAGCAAATCTTACAAACGCTTATTTTATCTTCTTAAAACCAAAATTTATTAACTAATCTGTACTTAAACATTAACAAAACTTCAATTAAAAAACTATAAACTGTTAGAATATGCCAACAAGTATCTAACTGCCCCAAGATTTTACAATATCCAAACAGATAATTCAATACCGCTTTATTATTACAAAAAATAGACAGTTAGAATATGACAACAGGTATCTAACTGGCACAAGATTCTACAACAACTGAACAGATAAAGAAATACAACTAAATTATATCAAAAAATAAACAGTTAGAATACGCCAACTGGTATCTAACTGCCCCAAGATTTTCAATAACCAAACAATATCACTTTATTATAGCAAAAAATAGACAGTTAGAATATGCCAACAGGTATCTAACTGGCCCAAGATTCTACAACTACACAGATAAATGAATACAACTAAAATATATAAAAAAAATAAACACTTAGAATATGCCAACGGGTATCTAACTGCCCCAAGATTTTCAATAACCAAACAGATAAATCAATACCACTTCATTATAACAAAAAATACACAGTTAGAATATGCCAACAGATATCTAACGGCTCCAAAAATCTGCAACAAGCCAACATATAGAACATTAGCCAGAAACAACAAGTGAACACTGAAAACAAACAAACAAATAGACTGTAGCATAACAAAAAAATGTTTTTTTAATCCAACATGGATTTATTTTTCCCTCAGACCCAATTATTTTAGCAACAAACACATAAACTGAGCAAATTGCACAATACACTGGTTTGTAATCTACTAAATATGAGGGTCAACAAAATAAAAAAAATGTTGATTATGCAAAGTTATAAGTCGTTACAAACTACCAATACTAACATGATCTTGTCTTTTATCAAAGAAATTAGCAAGGAATATATGTACTCCAGTTACCAAACCAAACAGTAAGTATATTATATAAGTACAACCACCGCAGGAAATCACACCCATAGTGGCTTATAACTATGGTGCTTATAAATTTGGTCTTGGCCATGCACCCAAGACTATAGGCCCTGCCCACAACCACCACAGCACATCACACCCATACTAGCTTATAACTTTTTTGCTTATAAATTTGTTCTTGGGTGCCAAACGTATAAGCCACTATGGGTGCGATATGCTGCAGTGGTTGTGGCCAGGGCCTAGAGTTTGGTGACTAGCAGTCTATTGGCACCAATTATATTTGGTCTTGGCCATGCAACCAAGACTCTAGGCCCTGGCCACAACCACCGCAGCATATCACACCCATAGATCACACCGATGGAATTAAACATTTTAATTATGCCATATGGGCACTTTTAATGTCTGCAAACAATATGAGTGTTCTTAGAACAATTTCAACTTGCCTACGGACAATACAGACAGGTATAGCGTCCTCAGGACACCCCCATTTTGTTTATTTATGAACAGCCCAGGACACTTGATGAGTTCTTAGAACAATTTCAACTTGCCCACGAAGAATACAGACAGCGTCCTCAGGACACTCCCATTTCGTTTATTTACAAACATTTCAGGACACCGCATGTGTTCTTAGAACCTCAGAACACCCCCATTTTGTTTATTTACGAACATCCCAGGACACTCGATGTGTTCTTAGAACAATTTTAACTTGCCCACGGACAATACGGACAGCCTCCTCAGAACACCCCCATTTTATTTATTTACGAACATTTCAGGACACCGCGTGTGTTCTTAGAACAATTTCAACTTGTCTACGGACAATGCGGAAAGGCATATCGTCCTCAGGACACCCCCATTTTGTTTATTGACGAACATCCCAGGATACTTGATGTGTTCTTAGAACAGTTTCAACTTGCCTACGAATCATACGGACAGGCGTAGTTTCCTCAGGACACCCCCATTTTGTTTATTTACGAACATTTCAGAACACCTGTATTGTCCGCGGTCAGAACAAACACAACAGGGGTGCCTGTCACCTAAATAAATACAACATTTAACCCATCTCTTACTCCCCCACCCTCCCCAAACAGTCTTACACGCCAAAACACTTGAATAAATAGTATTTTCCACCAACTTTCACTGCGCTGTCTGCGGATGTTCGCAAATACAAGATGGCGGGCGTGCCCAGAAAATCTGACATACCACACGCTCTCAACCACCCAATCAGCGAAAACGTCCAATGTCTACAGAAACGATGCGCAATCGCCCAGCCAATCGGGACCCTATCCGGAGCGAACAGGGAAGTGTGTCCACGGACCGAACATAGATATCACTAATTTTTTGTGACCTACTTTTTGGTCATGTAAAAAAAATACTACTGGATGGATTTTCACCAAATTTGCAAAAGCACACTTTCGGGACCAAGCCATTGCTCCTGGTCCAAATTTGGTGAAAATCCCTCCAGCGGTTTGGGCTGTAGGCATGAGTTTTTTCCCCAGTCAGTTTATGGGAAAAAAATAAGTTTTGGGACCCCCCTTATAACTTTGCCCCCCCCCCCCCGGACCAAACCTCACCAAACTTTGCAAAAAATTCAGAGTGACCCATATACTTTTTTTGCAAAGTTTGGTGAGGATTCATCCAGGGAGAGCGAAGTTATAAGCCACCCAAAAAGGGCTCTTCCTATGGAAACCGCAACTTAAATATATCAAGGATATTACAAATGCACCCAGGACTAGCACTATTCAAAATTAAGCTCTAAAGGAGAAAACATCCTGTCAAAGTGGTGAATTGTAACATTCTAGTGGATTCATTTTCCTATCTGTTATGCTAAAATTCCATTTTATATTGTTTAAAGGGATAAGAACCTAGTTCCCCACCAGTAACCCGTCTAGTTGGGTCTCTAAAGTTTCTTCTCGTGATCTCTCAGCATTAAGAAGCCATTGTTTTACACAACATACACTCCAAAAATGGCACTCGGCTACCGTGTCACATTGCGTCCATACATTTGGGAAATCCTGCTTTAACATGAACTCTTAGAGAGTATGTTTCAGGAATATCTTGAGTTTAACACACTCAATGCAATTATCCCTGTGAGATGTAAGCACATTCTGGACTCATGAGGCCCCAGTTCATGAATGCTCCCGGGACTCCAGTACCTCGTCCACATAACTCCTCTCAGGAGGATCAGCAGTAACCCACATCTCTTCATCCTATATACCTCCTTCCTTGGCAACAGCATGTCCTCATTTGGATTTAACTATCAACTCTTTGCTTACAGTATTATCATCTTCTTCCCCTTCCCTTCATCCACTCCTGCAATCTCTGAATGCCTAACCAACTACCTAACTGCTAGTGAAAAGCTAAAGGTTGTCTTATGTTCAACTCCTCCATTACAGAAGTCATATTTCTCGCTGCCCCCAACACTAACCTCAATCTCCACTCTCCTATCTTTTTACCCTGTCACCTCCACCCCCTCACAAAAAGCTACCGAGTTTGGGATTCTCTTTGACTGTGACCTGAACATCTGCATCCCATCACAGGCACTGCCACTGCATCCAGACCAAACCACCCAAACAATAGAAAAATTAGCCCTCATCTGACACACCACTCAACTAAAACACTTAGCTCTACTCTTGTCCTCAGCAAATTAATCTACTGTGCATGCCTACTTCTACACCTGTACTCTAATGCTCTCCTACCTCAACAATGTTCTCAAAATTGAGACAGGAACCATTTTCAACCTTCCCAATCTTGTCTACCTCTCACTATTGTCAGCATGTTGGATTGAGCTCCATGCAAAATCATTCACTTTAAATGTCTATTACTGGTCTATAAATTCATCCATGGTCTTGTCCCCATGATATCTCTGACTGCATATCACTTTACTCTCCCACTGGAACACTGCAAAATTAGACTACTGTATTTTCCAGTGTATACAATATTTTTCACTTTAATTACTGCATTCAAGATTTGATATGAGTCATGCTGTAGGGATTCCATATAAAAATATAAGACACAATTACCTCAACCACAACAGCATAACACCCATAAGTAGCTGAAATGCCTCGCTACCCACAACAAAACAAGACACAAATGTGTCTCCCTGCCCAATGTGTGAAGGCTTGAGGCAATCATACATTTCATGCTTAAAATGTGGTTTAAAAGATCTGTACTTAGGGTCAAGTTAGTATTGATTTGGTTAATGAATTGTACAAGTAGTTCATGCTCACCACAGAGAAGTGTTACACATACATTCTGTCCAATATTTTCAATGTATTGGGATTCACTTTAAGAAAAGACAGCCAACACATGTTTCAACATTAAGTCTTTCTCAAGGCTGTCACAAAACAAAAACTGTACGAACATTATTACATTTCAATAGTTACAAAAAGAAGAGGAAAATTACAGCATACATACAACCAAAAGCAGTTAAGATTACAAATGATCCATACCAAAATCAGTGGTTATAACATGTGGGTCAGGGGGGAAAATAATACAGACAAAGTCAGAGTAGGCAGAAATATATCACGGTTATATACAATCGTTAGCATAACTTGTGCAGATGTTAAATTGTTACAGCTGTGAATCATGACCAAGCACCCAAAACGCTATCATGCAATAGGTCCAAAAGAGAAGGGAAAATGTGCATGAGTATGAAATCCAAATTGGTCCCTACAGTAGAGTTTTCATCAGGTAAAAAATTCTATCATGCTATAAATGCAAATAGCAAGAACTCCTGCACATGTTAAACCCAAATGTGTTCCTCCTGTGCAGTAGGTACCAAATGCCAGACATACAATGTTTTTTTTTTTTAATAGTTTGGTGCTAGTATAAAACAGGATAAACTCCCCAAGGATCACTAAATAGATGGCCGAGATGGGAAACAAAAAAATAGACAGAGATTTCAAGTGAGTGCTAACCACCGCGAGCTTGGGCTAGAAGCGATAGCCATAATAAGCACCTACCCATATGCTCTGTCTAAATCTCATATGGATAGTGTCAGGCAGATGCCTCGATTGGCAATCATAGCACTGCCGGGAGATACCAAATATCTATTTCACATAATATTGCCATAATACTGCTTAGAGAAGCCAAATATCTAGTTCAGAGAGTATCACCATAATGCAATAAGTGGTAATATTTATGGGGGACGGTGACACTCACCTCAGAATAATGATTTCTTCAATTAATGGTGAAGGCAATTCATCAAATCAATCTGGATATATACCCCTGCAAGATAGGGAATACAAGCTAATGGGTGGCAAAGTTGTATGATTGGTCAAGTAAATTGTTTGCTCGAAAATGTGCACAAAGCATTAACAATTAGGCATGCACCCACATGTGAACAATGCCAAACTGGCTATTCAAAGTAAACACTCATTACTGGTGGGATTAAGGTTGTCACCTCCAATGGTGTGGATTCCCATGTAGGGGGATCCCATGGTCTCCAGCAGGCTATCCCAGTATAGAGGCGGACCCCATTGTCCACTCCATATGTGTGTGGAGTGCGTACGTGCCACGTCATGTGTAAAAAAGTGTGTGATGTCAGCATGTCGTCAAATATAAATAAAGACCATTTTTAAAGATACAATGATCTGACAATCTCCATGGATGTAATTGCTAGTGACTCCTTACGAGGAGAATACCACAGAGCAAATAACAGTAGCAATAATGTCCCCTGTAAGTCAGGATAATTGTGCTTCAGAACCAGGCATTATTTCTGATACAATGAGAATGATAGAATATGTGTCTTTTATGGATGTACCCATGGATATAGCTTGGTTAGAAATGTCCCAGGCAGTTTAAGTCAAGCATGCATGTATGTCCCAATGCGGAAAAGATGAAGTGTCACAAAAGTCAAGCATTCAATTTCATGCGTGAATGTTCAGGGTGCTTGATCTGACCCACAGCATGAGCTTGAATCTGTCAGCGAATGATTGTCAGTACAATGAGAAGGAGCATTTCTTTAGCGCTGGTGACACTTACTTGCTTTCAGCCTGTGAACTTGCACACGCTCTAAGGCAGCACTGCGATCCCCCTGCTCTTGCTGCTCCGAGGGAAGGAAGGCGGAGCTTCTCTTCACGTGACCGCATCACGTGACCTCGTAAGGAGGCTCTTATCCTGCACACAGCCGCCCGTGCGGCGTTGAGAAGGAGCATTTCTTTAGCGCTGGTGACACTTACTTGCTTTCAGCCTGTGAACTTGCACACGCTCTAAGGCAGCACTGCGAGCCCCCTGCTCTTGCTGCTCCGAGGGAAGGAAGGCAGAGCTTCTCTTCACGTGACCGCATCACGTGACCTCGTAAGGAGGCTCTTATCCTGCACACAGCCGCCCGTGCGGCGTTGAGAAGGAGCATTTCTTTAGCGCTGGTGACACTTACTTGCTTTCAGCCTGTGAACTTGCACACGCTCTAAGGCTCCAAGGCAGCACTGCGAGCCCCCTGCTCTTGCTGCTCCGAGGGAAGGAAGGCGGAGCTTCTCTTCACGTGACTGCATCACGTGACCTCGTAAGGAGGCTCTTATCCTGCACACAGCCGCCCGTGCAGCGTTGAGAAGGAGCATTTCTTTAGCACTGGTGACACTTAATTGCTTTCAGCCTGTGAACTTGCACACGCTCTAAGGCAGCACTGCGAGCCCCCTGCTCTTGCTGCTCCGAGGGAAGGAAGGCGGTGCGTGAGGACCTGGCATTGGATTATCTGCATCTCTATCGAGGAACTCTCTTTTCTTTTTGCAGTGGACTTGTACGGCGGTGCAGCCCATACAGCAGGAGGACGTGTGAGGCTGTAACACCTCTCCACTGCCTGGAGTTATAGACAGAGACAAAGGTCTACTTGCTCACTTGGCTCCTCCCTCTACGAGCAAGTCTTGCTCAGCGTTATTTAACATCACGTGACTGTGCACCCGCGCGCGCACCCACCAAGTACCACAAGTACTGTTGGCTGTGTCGGCACTCTGCGTGCGTGAGGACCTGGCATTGGATTATCCGCATCTCTATCGAGGAACTCTCTTTTCTTTTTGCAGTGGACTTGTACGGCAGTGCAGCCCATACAGCAGGAGGAAGTCTGAGGCTGTAACACCTCTCCACTGCCTGGAGTTATAGACAGAGACAAAGGTGACGAACTGACTGCATTTTGTGCACAGTGTGGACGTTTGTTCATCCATTGTTGTGCACTCTAGTGCACATTGATTTGTCCATTTTGTTGTTGTTGTGCACTCTTGTGCTTTATCAGATTTCTATGTTGTGTAGGCTGTGGAGCTTCTAAAAGCTCTACTGTTTTCCGTAGTGGTTAACAATAGTAACACATGACCTTTTCTTTTTATCTTATTTGAAAGGTCTACTTGCTCACTTGGCTCCTCCCTCTACGAGCACGTCTTGCTCAGCGTTATTTAACATCACGTGACTGCGCACCCGCGCGCGCACCCACCAAGTACCACAAGTACTGTTGGCTGTTCGCGCGTCGCAGAGTCCAGAGTCTAAGGTACCCTATTCCTTTTTACTTTTGCTTTTAAGCTATTCCCAGGAGAATGATTCCATACACATTGACTACTAATATGCCATCATCAACAAAGGCACAAGCCAAATTTAATGATGTAGATCATGAGAAAATCCCCCAAAAAGTCCATCTGCAAACTCGGCTCACAAGCATGCTACCAAAAGGGGGCCGTTCTTCGACCTATCGGTCACGTTCAGTTTCAGATGAACTTTTGTTAGGGTTAGATAAAGAAGGGACTGTTGAGACTAACGAACACACTGTTTCATTGTCCCCTTCCATATATAATGTTGCCACAAACATTCAGTCAAGTACGATATCATCACAAATTTTGAAAGAGAATTGCACCACAAGTGATATTTTAACCTCTAAGGTGGTTGATCATGAAAGTAGCCCGCATGGTGCCCCCACAGACATGACGATAATAGCAGCATGTCTGGAAGGAGACTTACGGCCTTTAGTGCCCCTTCTCCCGGGGGATAACATGCCTAAACCCATGTTATGCACGGTCCTAGCCCAACAGAAGCTAAGGCAGGCTTACACCCACCTCACCATGATTGGCGAAATAGAGGAAGAGGACATTGAGCTTATGAATCTCACAAATCATACTGATGAATTATCTGAGGAGGTACAATATATTTGTTTGAATACTTGCGATCTTGTTCAGTTGGAGCCAGATAAGGAGGATCACCAGGAGTCAAATAATGAGCCCTTACCATCCTCAATACATAATAATGAGATATCTAACCGTGATCTAGATTTATCACCCATAAAGGATATGAATGCCCCTATTGAATCTATTGACGAGTCTGTCTCTTTCATAGCCCCTACTCCTAGACAGCCACGATTTGATCAAGAGGCCCGAGTATCAGACTTCTTTCTGAATCCTGTTCATAAAGAGAGATCTTCATTTTCAGAAGCCCCGGCCTTAAACAATACGCTATTTGCTATGAATACAGCACTGTTAGCCATAGCAAAACTATATGAAGGCTTGGACTTGAAAGTTCATAATGTATCCAAGTCTCTGGAACAACTTCTTTGGTTGCAGTCTAAAAGTAAATCTCATCAGAAAAATTATTTTCTAATAGAAACACTTACAAGCGCAAAATCCACCCAAACTGTATGTATTGAGATACCACCATCTGACCCCAGCACTCTCCTGACTAACCAAGTGAACCTGCCAAATAATATGGTCACCACAGCAGAAGGAGCTCAAACAGGTGAAACAATTTCCATCAGTATTATCCCTCAAGTACAAAAGGGGCCGACTACCTCCATGACAATCACAGTAGATGGCCAGTCGACCATACCATCTGTTGAAACAGTCTCCAATCTAACAATTGTACAACCAGCTCAGGCAGTAACCACCCGAAATATGTTTGAAGTTTTTAGCTCACCAGCTACGAATTCTAACAATGGGCGCCCGAATAAAAAAAGAAAAATCCAAATAACTAAACCAATTGCACCTACCCTTAAAATGGGAAAGGGAAAGAAAAGGAAGAATGCAGTGGGTTCATCTACAGACCAGGACCCGATAGTTCCAGTACTCACCGGTCAGCAGGTCCCTGAGATAGCCGTTATAACATCTGGAGCCCTGCCATATAAATCCTTGGATGATCTGGTTCAACTGGTCGAATGTAATAACAAGCAGCAAGAAGTAGTCCAAATGAGACCTCTTATAACATCATCAGTTTTGCCATCCTTACCCACTGCATCATCTCCTACTCTCTCTTCTAATAAAAGCAACACTATTCAGAATGCATCAATGCTACTTGCAATTCAGTCAGAAATCCAGAAATCGGTTGATGCGTATTTAAAACTCTTTCCGAATAATTGTTCGGAAAAAATACAAAGTGATCAGTGGAAAAGACAACATCCCATGGTGATGAACTGCCAGGTGGACACTCAAATGGAACAGCCCACGATAGGGACTGTTTCATTGGACATATGTCCTCCGCAGACTGATGTTAGACAGTTCCCACAAACTGTTTACCCGCAGACTAATACGAGCCAGCTTCCACAAACTGCTACATATCTAAAGAAAGGACCCACCCCCACAGATATTCAGAAAGGGGAAGTTGGGCCCACACATCTATTTCGGGAGGAAATAAGGGCCTCTGTTGAGGCTTACTTGCTAGAAAATGGTTCTAACCAAATACAGAAACAACAGGCGCAACCAGTAATGGTAACTTGTCCCACCACAATATCCCCTGAGCCCCAAGTTTCTCGGCAGGGGATGCGAGAAGAAATAAGAGCATCCATTGAAGCTTTTGTGCAACAATCAAAATCCATCAAAACTGTTCCAGAAAAGGCTTACCCTGCACTTAATCCTCTGTTAAGAGGGCCTCAATGGCGTACATACACCCAAAAAGAACAACTAAGTTCACCTGTAAGGCTCCCAATAATGACACAGGAACGAGCACCCCAATTTAAGGCAAAACAAGAGCAGACATGCTTTCGCTTTATAATTAAATGTCAAGAATCTCCCTTTAAATCTTATGACTTAAACCGGTCGAGCATACTGAACATATGTGCTGAAATTCCAGTTTTGTCGACCATATCGTCAGTGGACATACATCAGATTGAGTTTTTAAACCATTCTGACCTTTCTATAGTACGGTTATATGTACGCTCAGCCTTGGTGGCCGAAACCCTATGGCAAGCCAGAATGGTTCTATTTGATTTAGGTTTCATTATCACACAAGAAGCTTACTCTAGCCCCTCTACATTACAAGGTCATACGTCTCGTATTTTCACCTCTACAAACAGCTCTGCACTACTCCAGGATATGTCGAATCAGACAGGGCCCACATAACTATGCCTTGATACAGAAACCTTGACAATAGTATCTTGGAACACTCGAGGGCACACCCATCTGAACTCCCCGTCTATAGGGAACTTGATCAACAATGATGTAATCGTATTGCAGGAGACATGGCTACTGTGCCCCCCGGTCTGGGACTCTCATAATATAATCTTTACCCCGGCAGAAAAAGGTCATTTTGGTCGGCCGAAGGGCGGGCTAATTATAGCGGTAAAAAAAGACTGTGGTTTTAACATGCTTATCAACAAATCACCCTCCATGTCTTTTCAAGTGTTACAACTCACTTGCAATAAACAACATATAGCAATAGTGAACATCTACTGGTCTACCACTGCACTAAAATCTGAGATATTTTTCAAACAGTTTATCGAAATCTTGGATACCTTGGCCTGTGATGAGAGCATAACTTCCATTATAGCATTGGGTGATCTTAATTTACATCTCATTACAAAGGAGGATACTGCATTAGTAGGAGATCAATTGACATGGTCACTGATCATGGCAGAGCGTAATTTCCAGATGCTTAATGGTAATATGAGAGGGGATTGTCCAGCACAAAGCACATGGCATAGAGGTACACAATGTGCTGTTATTGACTATGCCTATGTTAACGCGAGGGCTTTCAATTTGGTTAAAACTTTTGAGATAGTACAAACAGATTTAAGTGACCATCACAAACTGAAACTTATTCTACAGATTGGTTACACGAAAATATCACAATTGAAGAATCCGAACATCACCAATCTGATAGTAAATAATGGATGTAATCGTTTAAGTTGGGATAGAGAAAAGTTAGCAAAGTTGGACCAAACCCTATGGGAACTGTATCAGAATCATGATGTATAAGTAAAGATTATACAGCTGCCCTACAAACAGCTGCACGAGTTTTTAGTGGCAATAGGCTGTTGAAACAACAACATACGCACGTATATGATGCGGAAATAAAAACAAAAAAAAATAATCTGAGACATACCATTCGTTATCTACGAAAGTTAAATTCCAGTGACATGCTCACCGAAATTAGGACGGTAAAACAAAAATACAAAAGATGGCTCAAAATACAGAGAGCAATATTGTATGAACAGGAAGGAGCTGATATGCTAAAACAGCTCCTCCAAAAATCCACTGCTGGTATATGGGCATTACTTAATCGTACCTCTAATAAAGATCAGCAGGTCACCCAGCTACACTCAATTGCATCAGATGTAAGGCAGCTGTATTTTGAAAAACTTTATCATACTCCCTTTCCGGAGATGCGGTTGAACTTCCATAAATTTACTGCATCAGATGAATTTCATTTTGATTTGGATGATGTCAAACTGTGTATCTCCAAACTGAGCTCTTCTCGGGCTACAGGACCAGACGGTTTGAACAATGTAATGTTAAAAAAGTACAAGGATGAATGGGCAAGCATTCTATGTCGCATCTTCAAACAAATTTTTGAGACAGGTCACATCCCAGAGACTTGGAAGAAATCCATCATTATTCCAATATTTAAGAAGGGCGATCGAGAGAATCCAAAGTCATATAGGCCTATAGCTTTATTAGACTGCCCAGGCAAGTTATTTGCTAGGATTCTGTTGAAGAAATTTAATAACTGGCTCCAGGAGTACAATCTAAGGGACCCATTTCAAACTGGGTTTTTGCAGGGTATAGGCACTGGCATAAATATTATCACCTTGTCCAGCCTTATCCAGCTAACTTACCAGAGGAAACAACCCTTATATCTTGCATTCATCGACTTTCAAATGGCATTCGATGCGGTTCCTAGAGAACTATTGTATAAAAAGTTGATGGATGCAAACTGTCCATGGAGCATACTCAAATGGGTAATCCAATTACACTCCAACACTACGATTCAGGTCAGGCTAAATAATGAAGGTTTATTAACACCACCGATTGTAACTGCCCGGGGATTGAAACAGGGCTGCCTGTTAGCATCGGCCCTGTTCAACTTTTTTATCTCCGATATTAATCGAACCTTTGACAATGTGATATCTGATTCTCCGAGGCTCGTGGGGGTTGAAATAAAATGTTTACTGTATGCAGATGATATGGTGTTATTTTCCCATACCCCACAAGGATTGCGCAAGCTTTTGGGTGCTCTGGATGCATATACTAAGGTTAATGGTATAACCATTAATGTGGCAAAAAACAATATTGTCCAGTTTGGGACTAGAAGACAATGTAAGACACAGTTGCACTGGCCACTTCAAGACTGTAAAATCACTGTCTCCAATGTATATGTATATCTGGGTATGTTGATCTGTAATCTATGTGCTGTGGACCAATACAACATGCAGGGTCTACTTAAACTGCAGATGACCATCTCACAAGCACGTATCATCAGAGCACGTTATTGTAAATTCTCCATGTCACCGGTACTCTCATACTTCAAACTAAAAGTGGTGCCTATAATTTTGTATGGTGCAGAAACTCAAAAAATCATGTCATATGCCTATTGGTCGGCGAGAGAAGGTCGTTTCTGGAGGCAACTCCTGAACTTACCAAACTCGCAACCATTACCACTTATAAGATACGAACTTGGCTTGATTTCAGTTTATGCGATGTACAAATGGAAACTGTGTGCCCTATATCGCAAGTGTTTGATGAATCAGCATGTAATAGGAATAACGAGCGTTATAGCAACTTACTTGTTGAATTCTGTGGATATATTTCTGAAAATGTGGCGCATGAAAGTTCAAAAGTTTTTGGATAAAGCGCAAATAAATAGTACGCTTTTGCTAGAAAATCCAGACAAAGCAAAAACAAAAATATGGGAAACAGACTGGATCCACACACGTGTGGCATGTACATATTATAAAAACTTTAAGTCTAATCCCTTTGAACTAAAGCGCTACAATGTTGTGGCTAATTATTTGCTAAAATCCCCAAACTCTAATCATCGTAGTGGGTTCCTGAGATTCAGATTAAACCTCTGGCTTACAAATGATGTTACTAATAACCGCAACAAAAATGGCACACCCCTGCTTTGCCTGTTCTGTAAATGCCAAGCAGAAACATTGAAGCATTTGTGCACCGAATGTGTGAATTTATTAGAAATTCGTTGCATTCATTTCAAACACTTATTTGTGGATCAAGAAATTATGACTGCTGAAGAACTCTGGGCATTATTGTTTTATACCAAAAGGAAGTCAGTGAGATATGCCATTGTTAATTACTTGCAACAAATACAAATACCAAAGTATGCTGTCTCAACATAGCAAAACTGTAACAGTTATTTTAAAGTTTTTTATCTTCTTTTTTGTAACCTTCTATTAATTATCTATTATCCTGTATGATTGTTTGTAGATTGTTTTAAATGCTTTTTGTAAACAAGATTTTAAGTTGAAAGGTCTCGATTTTTCGCGACCAAAACAACTAAAATAATAAAATTATATTATTATACATGATTCACAAGTGATACTAGGCATTGAATGCCACATAAACATGCAATTGACCAAATGAGAAGCATTTTTCATATAATCTTGAACAGTGCAGTACACATGATGACAAGCCATGCAATAGTATTAATGATAGTGAGTGCTCACATCCACAATGATTAAGCCACTTAGTGTTACCTAGCATGGTCACCTGGGGTGAATGAATAAGTTACATAAGTTACATAGCAAGAGTAGCTACTCATATGGCAAAACATATATATCTAATCCCTTGCCAGAGCCTGCTGTAATACTAATCATGTAGCATATATATTGAACAACAATCAGGAATAACATATGGCCAATCTATTTTGGATGATAGTCATAGATCTCATTCAGCCCATTAGAGAAAAACATGAATTTCATGTTCTGTGTTTAAACCTTCTATTTAACAACATAGTTCACATATACACTTTGATTCGATGTGTCCGAGTAATAGCTTGAGGTCTCCCCCATGTTTGCTACACTTAGCTTTTACAAGGCCAATAAATCTCAGATCACACTTATCAGACATTTGGTGGCACGTTTTCCAATGTTGAGCGAGTGGTAGTTTGGTATCCTGGCTATTGTAAGATGCTATGGCAGTGATTACATGACATTACTTTCATTGGGGTTAGTATAGATGAATGCAAAGAGAGACAGCGAATTATGTAGTACAAGTGCAGGTTAAAAATAATACATTGGGGGTATGGGGATAGGGAACTAGGCTTTCAAAGGTGCCAGAATGGATGTAAAGGTCAGCAGATTTAATATGCACTGAGCACATGTAAAAGTTAGTTATGTTATGAGAGAATTCGCCATCTCTGTGTAGACTTGCATTGATGAAACTAACCTAGATTAATTAACTGACATATGCTCCCATTGGGTGATTGGACAGAGAGCTCAGAATTCTAGAAGTTGCTGGGGTAATGGGAAATGTCAGAAAGAGGCAGGTTTAGTTTTGAATGACAGGCATCAGGCATAAATACAGTGAGCAGAAAGGGTGTGGGGCTTTTGGCTGCTGGCTGTCGGGAGAAAGAGAACAGAGGGAAGCGCTAAACTGACCCAGCCTTGGATGCTGCTGGGAACCTGAGGCTGACCTTCGGGGGCGCGAAAAGGAGTGCAGAGTTTGCAACACTCCTTTGCTGATAACCCACAACAGAGACAGACAGGGTTTTCCTGATACAGAAAATAAGTTTTACCATTTTGGGCGAGTAGCTGTAAAGTGAGTAGAGTGCGGAGAGAGAGAATTATCTTTGCGGTCAGATAGGCAGAAATAGATCATTTGTTTCAACTAAATCATTGTTTTGTTTTCTTTTGCAGACTCTGATTTAACGGAAAATGAAAAAAAGCTTGTGCCATGCATGTTTGTGTCTCTTCTCTTAGAAAGATTGTTTTGTAATCTCATTGTGTTCCAACTTTTGGTAAGAAAAAATATGTTCTCACTGTATGTGAGCTGATTTATGTATTTTCTACAAAGGTGTTGAATGTGTAACATATGTATTGCAACATCTATTTAAAGATTATACCACATAAAGAAAATAATTGCACAAAGAAAACAGAACCGGTGGGATTGTTTTCTTGTGTCTCTGGTACTTATTCTCTAGATGTGGGGAGGTAATTAGGAAGTGCCTTAGAGCATATAACACAGTGGTGAAATATTTACCACCAGTGGTAGGGTAAACAAAGGAAATTAGAGAACCATAAAAGCAAGCTAGCTGGAAACCTGTGTGTGTGTGTGTGTGTGTGTGTGTGAGTGTGTTCAGCTATGCATGCTGGGAGCTGAACAAAACCATTCAATACGGTAGGCTGATGTCGTATATAAGTCATCACCACCACATATGGTAATATCTTGTTCCTGCTAAATGTGTAAGGTTCAGTCATCTATGCGTACAGTCAACCCTAAAACAGAATACAAATACGAAAGGGAGAGAGTTTGTCTCATCATATTGGGCACTACTATAAATATGCTCACTGTTGTTTTATCGCCATATTAAACTACCACCAATTTACCACAATACTAAAATACTGCCCAAGTTAGGTAATAGCTCTATGACAAAACCTCCAACATAGTTTGGTGCGTTGCCCCTGTGGGAAAAGACTGTAAACCGGTTACTGGGCGTGGCAAGTGTGTTTCACATGGCCATTTGTGCATATAAAGGGATCTACTTCTGTGAGAGTAGTATAGCGCTGCCCACTGTACCATTATGTCTCAAACAGAGGCCACATTTTCCGAACTGGTGAAATACCTAGAGGCAGAGTTTTTTGTGCATGTGGTATGGTCATCAGACAATGCGGTCCTTTTGCATGAGCGCATTTGTGGAGAAGTGCAGAAAGAACCATTAAATATTTTTGGAGAAGGCAACATAATCCAAGTCTGCCTCTTGAGATTGTTTAGAGCTGCAGACAAAAATGCTGAAAAAGACTGCTTAGAAAGGCTCTGTGCCAAGACCTGGCTTCTTTTAAATCAGTCTTTAAGATTGCAGGAAAATTATGCTGGGATAATTAACAGGTTACAGATCCATTTGGATGAGGCTGACGAGCAGAAGAAAAATCTAAAATCGGAATTAGAGGCATGCAATAGAGAGATACAATCTAAATGCAGGGAATTAGAACAGCAGCTGTCTCAGAGCAGGAAACAGTTTGAGGAGAGTGAGTAGGACCTGAAACAACTAAAAGGAGTAGGGAGTGCCATCAGACAAGATAAAGAGGACACCATTTTTGAGATGAAAACACTCCAAAAAGATAACGTTGAAAGGGAAGAGTAGTTTCAGGCCATTGAACAAGAAATTGCCAAAATGCTGCAGGAAAAGGACAAGAAGGACAGGGAATTTAAACAGTGCCAAATGCAAATAAGTGAAATGCAGGATGTGATTAATAAGATGGGTGATGAGAATTCTTACCTTTGTCAAGAAGCAGACCGACTGCATAAAAAGTGCAAAGATTTGGAGCAGCAAATATGTAATTTCAAATCTCAGGAAAAACAACAAGGCACCACATTCAATGGGATTGAAGTTAGCCCCACTTCTACACGAGGGAACAATGTACCAGTGACTATACTGGTGGCTAGGCCTGGTTGTAATAAATTAAGTTACAATGTTGTCTGAACAAATATGTGCAGTTCAAAAGCAGCCACAAAGTGAGGGTGCAGAATAGCAAAGGAGTGATCTTGTATCCTCTGACAATAAGGGACTATTTAGTAGCCCTTGCAATGATAAAGGTACAGAATCCCATGAACCAGTTGTGTGTAATGGTCCTGAATTGCTTGAGGATTTAAACATGAAGATGACCACAAATGAGAATGAGGCAGGGGAGACACACGGCCATAAAAAGGGTGTGTGGTTCAATTTAGAGTTTACCAGACTATCGAAGTGTGCGCAAATGAAAGACAGAAAGGAGAAAATAAACAAGAAATTCCAAAAGAGCAGAGAGACAAATAAAAAAAAAGACAACAATGCCATGATAAAACACTGTTTGTCGTCTGCTCAGGAGGGCAGGAGCACCCCCCCGACTCAGTTGCTACCAGAAGAAGTCCTGCAGCCACATGAGAAAACCGGCATCCACCCCCTAGGGTAGGTGACTCAACCAGCCAAAACACTGATGCTGCTGGCACTGCCCAGATAACCCACCTGCATATTTTGTGCTAGTGAGCAGGAAATCCACGTTTAATCCAACCTGCATGCCTCGAAGATTGAGGAAATGGCGGCTGCAATATTTGTTGTTCTGTTGCTAAGCAACATGCTTTGAATTTGATTGGCAACCTCCCTTTACTTCTGTAATACACCCTCACCGGAAGGCGAGAGCCGGGCTAACTAGTGAGGTGCTACTAAGGAGGGTGCAGCTTGTCCGGGCCCATACGGCCACACCACTCAACACTACTCTTATCAACCGCACCCATATAGCTTCAGTGGACTATTAAAACTTGCCCTATTCGAAAGTTACAAAGGAGAATAATCACCTCATGACCCTCGTACACTGGAACCCTGCCTTGAACCCTGCCTACTGCTTAGCCGACCTGGTAAGCGTGCCACCCTCAGATGCTCCTCCCAACTGTACTTAGTGCGGATTATTATTGTCATAAAGTAGTACAATATCTACCATACTCGACAACGCTAGAAGAAGTCTGTTTTTACTTGTTCATTTGGCCTATTATTTTTTAATCAATTATATCACAGTGTGATTTGCTGGTGGTATATATGCATGCCTTGTAGTTTCCGACAATCTATTAATCCAATTGCTTTTGTATCACACTGCATTATATCGCTCTAATATAGACTGAACCATGCAGTTGACCACCCTCCTGTACAGCCACAATACTACCTTGTATGGTACCACCTCAGTACTGTGTGCACAGAATATCATACTTCCAATCTTCTAATCCGCTCTGCTTGTATGACCGCTACTCTTGTCCATAACCTTACATCAATCGCTTCTGACACCTAATCTGATAAAGAAGGGTTGTCGAGCACTCTACTTGCATCTCATTACAAAGGCTGGGACCCTAGCATTAGACATCCTGCCCCAGGTGTACTCACATATGTAATCAGCATATGTATTGCCCATATGTGTATCCACCCATGTTGAATCTTGCCTCAATGTTACTTCAATTCTATTGTGGTTTCACCATCTTTATAGTCAGCTTTGTTTCAGCACCTGGAGGCCTGTTACCAGCCCTTCCAACTGCTTAAGATCAAAGATGTGCCTCTGCCTCATATGATCATTACAATACTGTGAGCATACTGCTATAGCTTTACCTATGTACATTTCAACCAGCCAAAGCACTCACCATTGCAAAGTGCTGTCGTGCATTGCTCAACTGCCCATTATAGCAGCAGATATAGGAAATGCCACGTCATTGTTAGCAATGCCTATGCTGTATCAACTGCTTTATGTTATGCTATATTTAGAATAAGACTGTACAGACTAGCATTATACACTGAGCTATAGCACTGTACCTATTATACTACCTGTACCCTGTGATAAATACTGTACCCGTACAAATAATACACACATATCCTCCTTAGCTACCATGCTCCTAAATGTACTGGCCACAACCCTACAGCACACTACTAGCACTATGTATACCTTTAGAGTCATACTGCTCAAATTCTTATATGCTCTAATAACATCAAGCTCTGATGCATACACATCCACCCTAAAAAACAATGACCACCAAAAAGCAACTAGAATTAGTATAGATAGCCACGCCTCTCTCATAACACTGCCAAATAAGCTGCACCCACAGTCTATAGCTGGCTGCCTACCCCTTACCTCCCAACACTCTTACAATACCGGTAATGCCTATTATCATACAGCTAGATACCTCCACCAATATGATCTCTACTCATAGCTCTCTTCTTATCCTCTTGGCCCAATGTCATACCACTGTAACTAATATCCTGTTCACACCCCCAGTCAGAAACTTGAGACTCCGAGCTAGATTATCCAAGCTCCACGAACTACCTACCAAGTCTACCCAAACCTTCATACTCACACCAAAAGTAACGTCACATTGAAAACTCCCATCTACAATAAAACAAATCCTACCCATCTGCCACTCCTATCCCCTCACCCAAAATACACCACGCCACTTCACCCACCATCCCTATTGCTACCACTTACTTTAAAACAGCTTTAAAAAACCCACAGCTAGCTCCCAAGCGCCATGACATTAAAGGAGCCCTAATCAATGTGAGATCCCTAGTAGCACACCCAACTGAAATAGCAGACCACTGGCCCTGCCCTCCTCTTAGCTATAACAGACAACTACGAAATCATTAGAGCAGACATAACCGACTCTAGAGGTGGGGGTATTGCTCTCATCGCCAAATCCGACTGGCCATGGGAATTATACCTTCTCCCGCCACTAGCTCATGTGAATTACTTACTGCTAAATTCCCAATTTCTGACAATGACACCCTTACAATCTATCTTATTTATACACCATCAGGAGCCATTGGGTTATTTGAAGAGGACCTCTCTGCTTCCTCCCAAATACTCCTACTAGGAGACTTTAACTTAGGATTTAATGACCCCAATGATCACCAAGCCCTGGCCATTGCCAACGTACTAACAGAACAGGAGCTTATACAATGAGTGACCCAAGCCACACACGACAAAGGGAGAACCCTCGACTGGGTTGCCGACTATAACTTTATCACCGCCATCACTGCGATAAGTCCCCTAACATGGACAGATCTTTATCTAATATCATTTACTTTGCCACCTACTAGCCCTAAAACTAAGATTATTCCTATTGCACCTTCTCTCCCCACACAGAATAAAAAGAACATCACTGCAGACTAGATAATTCCATTTATCCTACCTACCCTCAACCTACTTCCTAACTCAACCAGCCGAGACAACCTAATACATGCCCACAATGATGCCATGACAAAAGTCCTTGATACAATTGATCCACTCAAGATTCAGAAAAGCAAACCTAAAGCCCACTTGAATTCATGGTTTATGTCCCATCTAGAAGCTTGAGGCCTTATGGAAAGCCAGCCCTACGGATGAAAATAAATCCAACCTGATTAATCTAGCATCCCTATACAAAAAATAAATCATAGGTGCCAAACAAAAGTCCTATAATGAGAGGATTAATAAAGCCAGCTTAAGTACTAGGGAATTATTTACTGTTCTCAGGGAACTGGAAGCTCCTATCCCCCAGGTAGATGACTGCCTCAAGGATAAGGCTTGGTGAACAAGCATACAGAATGCCTTACAGAACAAAATCTCCCTACTTCAAAGCAACATTGCTGATAAAAAAGCCACTCTACCTAGCATAGACAAATCTAGATTTACAACAACAGCCTCCAATAAACCACCTAACCAGTTAAAATTCTCTCAAGTCTCCATTTATGAAGTCATTCCATCACTCAAACCGTCTAATTGCCAAGGAGACAGCTGTCCTGCATGGATCATCAAAGACGCTGCTAGAGACCTCTCACCCTTCATAACTAAACTAATCAATTCCTCATTTACTTATGGTGTTACGCTCACCTGATATCCATGGGGGCGTATGGAAGGCTCTGAGATCTGGAACCCTGGATGCGTAGCTGCCTAGTGCTGAATAATGAATCTGCAATTACAGAAGGGAGGATTTGTGATAACTGTCTCTAATGGGTGAATCTCCCACCGCCCTCTGACCAATTCCCTTCCCACTGGGTTCTTTTCTCACCTTAGTTATTTGTAGGGTAAGCTATCCATCCTGCGTTTCTTGTGCAGGGGCGCTTGACGTTTGTTGGCGAGCTGCCTGAGTTGCATCACTGGTGCAGTATGCCTTCCTTGGGCCCAGGCCTGCTGTGACCCCGAATCTGCTGGTAGGCCGGTAAGTTTGCTAATTGTAAGTCTTTGTTCTGTTTATGGTGGGAATTTGTTAATATATTTATCTCCTTCTTTTCAGGTTCGAAGGCCTTGATGCTGGCGTGCCGGATTGTGAGGTACGTTTCTAGGTAAGAGAAAGCGCGAAGCGCAGCCCCTTTATTGCCTTTTTAAGCTAACCTGTGTTTTCTTCTTCTTCTCCTCACAGGCCGCTGTGGTGCTGCGAGTGGATGAGAGCTCAATGAAAAACAGGCCCCCGGAATCTGTTAAAGGTAAATACAGCACTGTGCGGTTGTTTAATATTGAAAGAAAACCTGAATATGTCTCTTTTCCTTTGCAGATGTTGCTGTGGTGCTCCAGATGGAAGTGTGGCATAGCACGATGGAATTGAGGTAAGACTGAAGGAATTCAATGTTTTGGAAGTACGCGTTCTAATATTGTTTTTCCCTTTCTCGTTATTGCAGGTCGCAATGTTCGAACAGCAGCTGTGGTAGCGGTTCGCCAGAAGTCCTTAAGCTAGTACTCACAGGCAAGTGATGTTTGTTCTTCTCTCAGTTTCCACAGATTGCAGCCCAGTTGAGATGCTGAGTCCTGGATGGTGTTTTCTCAGGTAAAACATAATAATCTTGTTCTTGTTCTTGCAGGATTACAGGAAGATGCTGAAGACCAGGAGCTGGACACGGCGAGCGTCACGCTGCTGGTTGCAGAATAACACAAAGCATTTTCTGCAGTCAGGGTGTGGTTTATATAGCCAGGTAAAGTAGTACCAGGGAAAGTAGTTCCAGGCCTGCGACACCCAAAACACTAGACCGCATGGCTTGGTTCTTAGAACTAGTCTGTGTGGGTGCTTCCATGTTGGATTTAAAGGCCCATGTACATACATGGGACCAAGTTTGAACATCCCTTCCTTCATACATATGAGCCTGGTGCCAAAGGTGCCAGGACTGGCTCCAGGAGCCCTTTTGCAGTAGTTTTAAGGCCCTCAGGGTTCTAGTGGGAGCCTGCTTGTAGCACAACTTTTGCCCCTTCACAGTGGTCATGACACCTACCACTCCTGAAAAAACAAACCGCACCCGTGGAAGCCCCGGCAAGTCCTGCTTAACCGCGGTATCCTGCTCCTGCTCCTGCTCCTTTGGACTTGTGGAATTGTATAACGCACAAGGATTGAACTACTTATCCCACAAGGTGAATCATTTTGGAAAGAAGACAGAGTCTACAAGAACTGTTAGACATTACGCTTATTAGAAGCTAATAATTTTTTTATTTCCTTTGTGTTTAGGCTTTGTGGTGAGGTTTGGCTATATAACAGGGCACGCGCGCGCACCCGTGGAAGCCCCGGCAAGTCCCGCTTAACCGCTTTGCAGCGCTTGTCGCGGTTTCGCGGCTGCATTTTATCCACACTCATTTGTCACCGCCCAATATTCACAGTTTTGTACATCAGTGAATTTAAAACTGTACCTTAGCACAATCAAAATGAAACGAGGTATCTGCACCCTGAGAACTGGCATGCCAATGGTTACGTCTGCTGATCGTACCAACATTGATGGCTCCTTATTTAGCTCACCCCAATGCCTTGTAAAGAGATCCCGATTCAGTTCTACTCCCTCTTCGTGTAAAGCCAACTTGAAATCTAAAACAGAGACTCCCTTGAATATGGATATTCAAGCCTTTTGTCGGGAAGTCCGGCACCCATATCATCAGCCTGTGGAACACACAAACCCCCCATTTGAGGGAAGCAAGCTGCAATCTGGAGCTATTGGTATGGATAGTCGCCCACAAAAGGGTTCTGTGCAAGGGAAGCATGATGCTCATGATGTTGTGTGTGACATGATTTTAACTGCATATCCTAATGTGAGCCCTATGACATTTAAAGCACAAACAGAGTCTGTGACAGCTGGTGCTCCGACTGTCACCTTTGCTGATGAAAATGTTTCTTTAACAGATAGCATCCTATTGAATAATGCATTAACCGGTACTGCTGCCAAATCTGTTATTGATCCAGACATGCTTGATACATCTCATGACTCAACTTATAATTGCAAGTCTGATAAATTAGTGATATCTAGTGACTTGGGTGTAATCGACTTAGACACAAATGCATCTTGCTTCCCCACACAGACGTTGTCGGAGAATTTATCAAAATCACCTATTTTGTTTATGAACTTTAGCGCAGATTCAGTTGAGAAGTTATCGTTCATTGCGCCTACTCCACGCAAAATGGCAGTTAACCACCCCCCTTTACTGGGAGTCTCTGATAAACAAATTGGTCTGACTGAGATTGCTCTAACTTACATGAATATGGCTATTCAGTCTCTTGCTAAACTGTTTGAAGCTTTAGTTACCAAGGCTGATGTGCACTCACAGCAATTGAATCAGTTATTGGCCACTCATCTTGACATTATGAATAAATTGGAAATTTTAAGTGACAAAAACATTTCGGTCACCAAGCTAAAAAAGACAGTGAGCTCTCAAACTGATGCTCTGTCTTTAATTCCTCCTAAATCATTCCATGCAATACCATTTATTTTGAATCCCATTAGTGATTTGGATCTAAAATCAAACAATTGTACAACACAGTGTGAGCAAGGGAATAAAGGTAGAAAATCCAACTATCCATTATTTGATGCTACTCATACAAATGCATCTGATATGTCTATGAAGCCAACTCAATTAAAGCAAGCTGTATCTAAGAAGTCGAAAAATATTAAGTCTATAGCCAAGCACAGCTCCAATATCAAAACTTTTGTTAATAAACTTTCAATACCTACTAATGCCTCCAAAATTGCATCTAGTGCTATTACCAAAAAATATCTGAAGCAATTACAGAGTAGAAAGACCACAAACTCTTTAGAGAAGAGTAAGCCTGTGGAATCGTATAGCCCTCTGAATTCCTTGGTAAATGTAGCTATAGCTGCTGAAAATGCTTGCTCACCCAACCGACCTAATATATTGCTATGTCTGCAATCTAAAGCAGCACTAGAAGATTCAACCCTGTCTGACCGTCGCAGAGAATTAAGGCAGGCAGTAGATGACTATATGGCCTTACAATTGCCGCCACAGAAGTTGCTTCTTCCAAACTCTTTATCCACGACTCATACACCTGAGTCATCTGCTACTGACGTGAATACTGGCAAAAAACACTCTGTCCCGGTGACCGTGCCGGAAACACAATCAGCTGATTCCTTAATGAAAACTGGCTCCTTATCTTCTTCTAATAACACTAAGGTTGCACAGCAAGTGATGGTTCCTTGCGCAAACATTGAAGAATTGATTAAAATCACGCTATCCAAAATTTTGGCTTCTCAAACTGATCCAAATGGTAATGAAGTTAAATCTGCCTCTAAGTTAAATGCTAAAATACCAGCTCCTTGCAAAGTCGATACTCAGAAAATTGTTGCCCGTTCCTCCAAACGTCCGGCTGTGCACTCGCTATCTTTTAGATGTCGACCAGCTCCCGCTCGGCAATATCACTTGAATCGAGCAGCTGTTCTATCTATATTTAGCGAGTTGCCGGAACTTGATGATATTGGATCTATTGACATCGTACAGGTGGAATTCACAGATCAAATAAATTGGGCAGGTGTGAATTTATGGATAAATTCTAGAGTGGTGGTTAATGCTATTTGGGCTGCAAAAACAGAGCTTTTCGATCTGGGTTTATAGTCTCAACAGGTTTGGAATCTATAGACTGCAACGCACTGGAAACCACTAAACCAAATATATATCAGCAATCGAATAGAAAGCAAAATGCTCTTATGGCTGAATGCCATTGCAGCCATAAAGATTTGCAACGTTAGCATTTAAATGGACACGCCACAACTTTCTCCTTGATTAGCTGGAATTCTAGAGGACATACGCACTTAATGAACAACCAAAACATCTCATTATTAAATGATGACATTATTTTAATACAAGAATCCTGGTTGCTACGTGCTCCAACATGGGATAATCATAGCATTGTACATTCTCCAGCTGTCAAGGGGAAATTAGGTCGTCCTACCTCTGGCTTACTAACAGCTGTTAAGCTGAGTTCTGCTTTAACAATTCAATCATGGTTTTCTCCAAATGCTCCTTTACAAATGACCAGATTGACTGGACACTGTATGCATTGCGCACTTATAAATGTATACTGGAATCCTCTGAGTATCTCAGACGATGACTTTTTGGATTCTATGCATAAGGAGCTTGATCTTATTATACTTGATTGCCAAGTCGACACCATTATCATAGCTGGAGATTTTAATCTCCATTGTTTGGGTCCTAAGTATAAATCTGACATGGGTCGACTTGACAAATGGTTGAATTTTGCGAACTCCAGAAATTTATACATGTTAAATCGCTCAACTGCTATGGATATTTCACCCAGACCAACATGGCACCGTGCAACTAGCGAGGTGATAATTGATTACATCTATGTCAATTCCATCATGTTAAGTAAAGTAAAAACTTTCCAAGTTATCGATATGGACGCTAGCGATCATAACATGCTTAAATTAACCTGGGTCTGAGATAAGAGAAACTCTGCAATATCTAAGAGGTTCTACTTTTGTAAATACAGCCAGGAATAGGTTAACCTGGTCGCAAGAATCCTTAGAAGGATTTAGAACTTGTTACGAGGCTCAATTAAAGTGCCAGAATTATAGCGAAAGATGTTCACCTGTCCTTTATCATGATCTAATGCAGTTGTTCCAGCACAACTCCACCTTACATACACGGAAACAAACTCCACATCTACCTATTTTTGACCATGAATTGAAAGCGATGAAATCGAGAATGCGTGTTGAAAAAAGAGAAGCCTATAAACTCCCTCGTGATGAGAGAGCAATGATACTCACTCAAATCAAAACAAAATATAGGAACTGGGTGAGAGGCAGGCAGGGTAAATTGTACCAAAATGATGGGAGCACCATGTTAAGGACGCTGGCCAGTAAGAATTCGACAGAATCATGGAGACTAATTAATCAAGCCACAGCAGGATACCAAGTCTCCATTCAGACAAACAGTGTGAATGAAGACACATGGATTCAGTTTTATTCTAACCTTTATGCGCCATCTTCTGACACTGCAAAGACTGTTAAACCTTTGCACCATCTGATGTTTGAGCTCAAATTTGATAGAGAGGACATATTATTTTTTATTAACCAAGCTAGTTGTTCAAGAGCTCCAGGTCCAGACGGGTTGTCAAATATGCATCTTAAACAACATCCGACAATCTGGGCTGATATACTATATGCAATGTTTATTAATATTATTGACACGCAGCAAATACCTCACACTTGGAAGCAAGCCATTTTTGTACCCATTTATAAGAAAGGTGATCGGTCTAACCCGGCCAGCTATAGACCGATCTCACTATTAGATGTGCCTGGGAAAATTTTCTGCCGCCTAATATTGATAGATTTGAATATTTGGTCTAAGAATAGCTACAAAAGGGATCCCTTTCAATCAAGATTCATTAGTGGGTTGGGCACACTTCCCAATATTATAACCCTTAACATGTTAAAGGACCAGTATACAGAGCGGAAGCAATCATTATATTGCGCCTTTATTGACTTACATTCTGCTTTTGACTCAGTAAATCGTGACTTTTTGTTTCAAAAACTAGGTCTACTGGGCTGCCCTACATCATTATTAGCCTTGATAATTCATCTCCATACTGACACTACTATGCGCATTAGATTAACTATGGAAGGACTTCTTTCCTCTCCGTTTAATACATATATGGGGCTTAAGCAAGGCTGTATATTGGCATCCTTCTTGTTTAATTTATTTATTCTGGACATGGGCAAATCCTTTAGCCAAGTCATATCTGATGCTCCTGAGCTGGGGGGACAGCGCATAGCGTGGCTTTTATACGCTGACGACCTGGTCTTAATTTCCCAGACCCCTAGTGGTCTCCAAAACTTACTAGGTGCCCTTACGACCTATGCAAAGAATAACCACTTAACTGTGAACTTTGACAAATCACAAATTATGATTTGTAAACCACATTGCAAAAATAAAACATTTAATTACCAATGGTCGATCTGTAATGTGCTATTGAAAACTGTAACGGAGTACAAATATTTGGGGCTTATGGTCCCGAATACAAGAATTTACCATCTGTATCAGACTAACCTGCAGGTCAAACTCTCAAATTTGATCTCGCAAGCTAAAACTTTGCACTATAAATATGGCAAATTCACGCTGAAGCATATCATACTTTTTTATGAACAAAAGGTAGTACCAATGTTGATCTACGCGGCGGAATCGAAGTTGCACCCTAGTGATGAAATGTGGAATAAACTAGAAGCCTGTTACTGGAGGAAAGTATTACATCTCCCAAATTGCACACCCATGCCTATTTTACGGTTTGAGTTGGGATTGAACTCGCTTGCATCCAGAGTCAAGTGGCGAATGTGTGCTTTTTTTCGTAAATGTTTATTGGGGTTGGAAAGTAATAACATTCTGAGTACGGTGGCTCACCATCTAACTAAATCGAAACATCCCTTCCCACTCAGATGGCGAAACCAGGTCTTGGCCATTTTGTCTGATGCGGACATAACTATGTTGCTTCTGCTTGAAAGAACTATGTTGCTTCTGCTTGAAAGACCAGCACAGGCCAAAATCAAGTTTGATCGTTATGCCTGGATACTAAATTCTGAAACCTATCTGAAATTTAAAGACTTCACTAGAGATAACTTTGGTCAAAAAAAGCTCGGCCAAGTGGCAAATTATTTGTTGAAATGTCCTGCACCAGCCATAAGAAATAATTTCCTACGCTTTAGATTAAATCTGTATTTAACTAGAGAAGTGCTCACAAGGCGGCACATGATTCCTCATAATTTGAATTACTGTCGCTTCTGCGAGCAGCCTACAGTTAAGGAGACCTTGCAACATCTAATTATCTCCTGCATCAATCTGCAAGACTTACGAACCAAGCATTTTGCTCATGTACTAAATCTGTATAAACAATATGATGAAAATCAGATTTGGAACTTACTTTTAGCTGGAACTAAGTTCTCTATTATCAAAGCAATAGTTCATTTTCTTGATGCAATTTTACCTTCTGAAATTAATATGTAATCATTCACTGTTACCAATTTTAAAGCAAAAAGAACTAATTGTACAACTGAGACATGAGATTGTATAGTTAACTTTCTTAATTCATTTTGTATTGTTGGTTCTCTTATTTTACTCATTTTAATAATTTTCTTTTGTATTTTATCTCAATTTGTTACTATCACTTGGTTTTGAAAAGTTGATTAAATTCAGCTGTATCAAAATAAAAAAATAAAAAAAAAACAAACCTTAGATCCCTCTATTCCAATCAACTACAGGTCTATCACCACAGTACCCTTTCTACTTAAGATCCTCGACAAAATGGCTTACATTCAAATTCAGGAATACTTGGAATCAAATCACCTCCTCGGTACCCGACAATCGGGCTTCAGACCCTAGCACGGCACAGAGACAGCATTGATAGACTTAAAAACACAGATCGACGAGTTGAAGGACAAGGGGAAAACAGCTTTGCTCCTACTCCTTGACCTCCCGGCCGCATTCGACGATGGTGGACCACCAAGTTCTCTTCAACCATCTGGCTTCAGCAACGCATTTCACTCACAGCGCCATTACCTGGATTAAATCCTTCCTTAATAACAGGACTATGCGTGTCTTCTCGCCGCTGGCAGCTGCCGACCCTATCCCCATAACCTGCGGGGTTGCACAAGGTTCCTGTGGTTCCCCCATTTTGTATAATAAATTTACAAAGCCACTGTTCGATGACCTAGACAATCTGGGTGTCATCTACACTAGCTATGTAGATGACACCCAGATCCTCATACCCCTTTTGGGTGATTATGACAGGGACCTGGCTTTGGTGAATAAGATGTACCTCATCATTCAGGCATGGATGGCCACACATGGCCTATGTCTGAATGATGACAAGACTGAGTTGCTAATACCTGGCTCCACCTCTAACCTCAACAAACTAAACCAGAACTACACCACCTTTAACATTAATGGCAATTTCATCAATGTGGCAAAAGTAGTAAAATCCCTAGGTTTTTACCTCGACTCTGCTCTTACATTTAATAAACAAGTCCGCTCCCTGGCTTCCGCCACAGCCTACACATGTAAGCCGATTAGAGCATGCAGACCATTTTTGTCGAAGGTAAGTTGTATCACCTTAGCGAGAGCGCTTATTTTATCCAAAATGGATTATTGTAATGCTCTCTATTTAAGGGCCAATAAATACCTCATCAATAAAATCCAAACCCTGCAAAATAATGCCTTAAGAGCCGCTCTTGGTATACCCAATAGAGAACACATTTCACACCTAAGGAGACAGGCCAAATGGCTCAAGACTATAGATTAAATCATGCTCAAAACCTTATCCGTAACGCACAAATGTCTCAACCATGCAGCCCCTACATACCTTTCCGAGAGAATTAACAAACACTCCTTGACTCGCCCTACTAGGACCATCAACTCAGCACGTTTAGTTGTACCTAGATTCAAGCTTAAAAAGGCAGGAGGAACCAACTTCCCGGTCATGGCAGCCTAGGCCTTAAATTCATTACTCACTCCTCGGAGAAAAGACCAAGCATTCTATATATTTAGGCACAATATCATAAACTGGCTCATTACCAATGATACCCATGGCCATACCTAGTCCTGCATATATCAGAACATAATTGATACTAGGCTACCCTCTGTACGTTTGATCCACAAGTTCATTATGAAGTCGCCTATCTCATTTTGTATATATGTGTACTTTTTTTCATCTGTACTTATTGTATTTCTAACCTATTCTCTGCAACTACTACTGTCACTCCATTCCTTGTAAATGATCTAACTAAGTTGAAAGTATGCCTGTAACGTACCATGTAAAGGTGCCCAAATTCCTTCGGGTCGGGTACACCATACAAATAAATAAACAAACCAACAAATAAACCTAATAAAGAGGTAGGATTGATTGTTAAAACGACCTCCCTTGTTAGAATACCGATGAAATGCAGACATAAAAAGTGAGTGCTCAAAAGGAGGTTACAGGCCAGTCACCTGAAGAGTACTTTGAGCCACGCAAATTCCAAGAGACCGAGAAGACGAGCACCATGCAAGAGGTAAATAGGTGTCATGAACCAGAAAATGACAAGCTACCACATGATTTCTGTAGGCATATCCAGTCAAAAAACTGCATTGTGAACGCTGATGGTCCCAGACAGAGGGGTGGACAGTGGCTATACTCCAGATGGGTGCTGAATATGGAAAAATAGACAAAGATGTCCAAAATGAGATGGACAAAAAGGAGGGAAGGAAATCATTCCAATTGTCCATGTGTTTGGCAAAAAGTGAAAAGGGCCTGAGAAAAGTGAGTCCTGAAATCAGCAGAAATTCACACTTTTAGTGTGTATTGGAAAAAATTTAGGACAGGTATTATGCTACCATTACTGTGGAAGAGAAGTGCAATGCATTTGCAATGATTGACACAGGTGCACAGGCCACGATCAAGTCCAAAGAGTGGGTAAACATTATCAATGAAGTGAGATCCCTACAAAACCATATCAAAGTGAGACGAAATGAAGGCTCAGTGATAATTTCAATGGTTTGGAGATACCTATAGAAGGTGTCACTGAGGTTGACATAAAGATAGGAAAACACAGGATAAAACAGGAAGTATTGATCACATCTCTTAGTGAAATTCCCTTTTTGATGGGAACAGATTGCATGAAGAGGTTGTTACCTCTCATCGATGGGCTAAACAGGGTTTTATGGTCCCTAGCCAGAAAGACATTGAAGCCTAAAAAAGTGAGGTCACAAAACAACAGTATAAAAGGATAACATACTGTGGCTAAATCAGATGATGCAGATGAGGTGTACCTTCAAAATGGTTGTGTGCCTAGTGTCACTGTCATCCTGATGTGTCACAGTGAATTGCAAAGTGAAAAAGAGAAGCAATCCATGGAGATCTATTTGGATCCTAGAAAAAATGGCAAACAGAGATAGATGAAAATACTTTGCGCTTTTACTTAAAGGAAGAGAAGTGCAAACAGAATGTTATCCCTGAGGTTACCACAGAAAAGCATATTACAACACTTTCTGAAATATACATGGGAGGTGGGCAGCCATGGATTCCTATTGGTGTAAATGGTCATTCTGGAATGATAAAAGCCACCATAGCACCTGAACAGGAAAGAAGTTTCATTCATGAGAAAATACTCCAGCGAATAATGGAAAGGGAGGAAATCCCAAAATTCATAATTATAAACCAACACGTTTTTGGGTTAGATGAGCCGGACTCAGGGTATAGAGTTGTTGGTAGATGCATGCTAAAATTAACCATTGGCCCAAAAATTACCTGTCACAAGGTGTGGATGGTGAGTGGAACACACAATGATTTTTATTTGGCAAATGACATTATGCACAGAATGTGTATGGTGTTGGGCTTCCTTAATCAAAACTGTGGTTCAGGTTAGGGGGACTTGCACCTGAGTTTGCAGACGAGGCAGGCTTATCATTGATCACAGTTGGTGCCATAAGCAATTGAGCTACCGGTGACGAAGGATACTATCATTCCTGCATTCACCAGACAAGTCACTATAACACTAAAACACAGGAATGGACATCAGATGAAGGATTCTGATGCATTTGTGTGCATAAATGAATCCATGAAGCAACACGGACTAGAATGTGAATATACACCACTGGCTGAGATTGGGGATGGGCCCATCAAAATCATGGTGAATAATAAAGGATGTCAAGATATTTATTTAGAAGAGAATTCAGTATTAGGTATGGCAATACAAAAAATACACATTTTACTGCAGATGTCAGTAATTCAGTGATTGGGAACATTCCTGAGAAATATGTGAATGCACAGGGTGAGTTACCAGAGTCTGGATTCCAACCTAAAGGGATATTCAAAATGCAGTCTGGGTACCCTTATGACTCAAGTGAGACAGTGTGCTGTCACCAAGAGAATTGCATATTATTTGATTTAAACAAGAATGAAACAGAAAAACAGCATATTGAAATGGAAGCGGATATACCAAAATATTTAAAGGTGGCAACTCTACAGAGAGACACAGCCACGTGGTTAGAGGAGAGCACAGAGGTTCCTACATTGGAGGCATTTCCAGAGTTTTCAAAAATGGTAGAGGAACAGGTTCAGGCTGCAGATGCATGTAACAATGGAGAGGATAGGAATGAGTTGAGAAAAATATTCATGGAATTTAAAGAAGTTTTTGCCAAGGATGCTTATGATTGTGGCCTAACCGATTAGCATGTTGCCACGTTACCAGAGGATATGGTAGAGATCTGGTATTTGTGCATCAATATCGGTTACCACTGGCATCCTTGGAGTCATTAGCTGAAATAATAAACATTTTAGAATCCTAGGTGAATTATCAGGCCCATTCATAGTACCTCAACCACTCCCATTTTGGGTGTGTTAATAATAATAATAATAATAATAATAATAATAATAATAATAATAATAATAATAATAATAATAATAATAATAAGTTAAAACTAAATGGGCAATGGCGTCTGTGTGCAGACTTGAGAGAATTAAACAAAAGTGTACCAGTGTCCTGATGGCCACTCCCATTTATTGATCAAGGTCTTGCACAGGTCCATGGCTCAAAAGTGTTTACCACATTAAATCTTACAGCTGGGTACTGGTGCGTGCCACTGGCTGAAGACATACAAAATGTGTCTGCATTTTCATTTGATAAAACTCAATATGCATTGTGCAGAACACCATTTGGGTATGTCAATAATGGAAGTGAATTTGGAATATCTTTGATAAAAGCACTCCCGGATGCAGCAGAAAATGGAACAATAGTTTAAGTGGATGATGTTCTAATTAAAAATGAAAACATGCAGAGACATTTTAATGAAATTAGACATGTGCTTGGCCAGTTACAGAAGGCTAGAGCCAAAGTATCTTTTCAGAAAGCACAATGGTGCAAAAGGAAGGTACATTTCTTGGGCCATGAAGTGACTGAACATGGGTTGAATCCACAAAAGAAAAAGGTGGAAGCAATACAGAAATCGAGAAATCCTATTAACCTGAAAGGAATTAAAAGTTTATTAAGGATGACAGGATATAATAGAATATCTATTAAGAATTACGCTGCAATCACTCGACCCTTAACTAAATTGCTGAAGCAGAATGTACCATGGAGATGGGAAAAGGAGCAATCTGAAGCAATGACTAAACTGAAAGAATGTCTCATGAAAGCACCATGTTTGGCCTATCCCATAAAGAACCAGGATTTCTTTGGAGAAATAGGATTTACAGATCAGTCTATGTTAGCTGTATTATCTCAAAGATATGATCTAAATAACAAAACTTGTCTATGTGAGCAAGGCATTATCTCAGGTTGAAACGAAATTAAGTGAATGTGAAGAGGCTCTTCTGACCACTGTGTGGGCATTGCAGCATTTCCGTTCCCATAATTCAGGGAGAATAAGTAATCATTGAAACAAATCACCAACCCTTGCAGTTTTTGCAAAGCAAAATAATTAGATCAGGTAATTTGGCACAGTCCAGAATTACTTCCTGGACATTTGCATTACAAGGATTCATTGTGCAGGTAAGGTATGGACAAAATAAAAAGAGTCCAGTTGCTCAAGGGCTAGCGGATCTGCATGATTGCACAGCTAAATGCATGCCTGATGAAACAGAAGTAGAGACCAATTTTAATGCATTTGAACAGTCCCCACACAAAGCTTTCAATGAAGAGGTGTGTGGAGGCTTGCCAACAGTGTATGTGGATGGATGCACATATCATGTGTAAAACAATGAAGAAAAGCAACTTGTGGCAGGAATAGGAAATATTTGGTTCAAATGTGACAATATTCCAAGAGCGAGCCTGAGAATTGGAGCTAGGAGCTGCCAATTAGCAGAGCTGGCTGTTATTTATAAAGCAAATCTTATCGCAGTTGAAAGTAAATTCAAAGAGATAGTTTTTGGTGACTGATTCTGATTATGGGCAAAATCATTTTGTAGTGTATCTACCTGATTGGAAGACAAAAGGGATGCTCACATATATCAAAAAGCCCCTTGATCATGGGAAAATGATCCAATCCATAGACAAATTAGTGTCAGAAAATTAGTTAATAATACACTGGAGGAAAATCCAGGGCCATTTAAAAGCACCAAGAGAGGACAATGAGGGAAATGTCAAAGGAGATCAATTGGGAAAAATTGGTGCAGTCATGGTAGAATTGTTTCCCATTGAACCCTTTGGTGAAATACAGGTAGATGCGATCACACGCTCCAAATCTCCAAAAGCAAACAAACAGCCTGTAGTGCGATGGAGTTCTGATACCCCAGATGAGGATTTGATCAAAGCGCAAAAGAAGATCCAATTTTTCGCCTGTTTTATAATAATTTGGTAGATGCAGAACGAAATCCAATTCTGAAAACGATTGCAAAGGAAGGTTGAGTTGAGAGTGTTGGTAAAAAACAAAAAGAGAATTAAGCTACAAGATGGATTGATGATTTGATGATTAGGGAATCTGTAACAGGTCAAATACAATGGGTGGTACATTTGTCATTCCGGGGACTGATTTTACACCAAGCGCATGACGCAATAACTACAGGACACAGGGGTTCACAAAAAACTTTGGAAACCTTAAACGAATATGATTACTGGCTGCATATGTCTCAACATGTGGAACTGTACACCAGAGCGTGTCTGGTATGTGCACAATTTCAACCTGCTTCACCTATGCATTAATGAAAATAAGTTTGACTCTTCCATGGTCAGATTTGCAAATCGACTATGTTGGGCCTGTAAAAAGATCAGCTAGGGGAAATAAATATTTATTGACTGTGGTATGTCTGATGTCTGAAAGGGTGGAATGTATTCCGCACCAAATTGCAGTGCACAAACAGCAGCCACTTTATTGGTAAATCACATATTTTCAAGGTTTGGTTTACCCCAAAGCGTAGAATCAGACCGGGGTAGTCATTTCACTAGTGCCTTGATGAGCAAGGTGTGGCAGATATTGGGGGTAACAGGAAACTGAACATATCCTATAGACCATCTTCATCAAGGGATGTTGAGAGAAGCAACAGATCTATAGAAGATATACTAAAAAAAATTGCAGCTGAGGCAGGCTCCAGTCGGGATCTTCGGTTGCCTTTAGTGTTAATGGCCATTAGATCAACCCCTGCTAAAGCAACAGGTATTAGTCCTCATGAATTGTTGACAGGAAGAAAAATGGTGTTACCACAACATTTATTGTACAGGACAAATGAGCAAACACTTGTGAGTGCCTCTACAGTTCACGAATATGTGTTGGGAAATTGAGGAAGCACTTGCAACATGCATTTGCACAACGTAATCTGGAGAGTGCTGCTGAAAGTTCAAAGACCTATTATGATAAAAAGACATCTGTAAAAGAATACTAGATGGGTGATCAGGTGTATAAATATCAATTTGGGAAACACACACATAAAAACTCTAAATTTCTAACAGCATGGCAAGGGCCAATTGAAATTGTGGATAAAATCTCCCCTGTGGTGTATAAAATTATCAAAAAGGAGGGTGAAGTGGCCACTGAGCACTTCATACATGTAAACCAGATTAAGCCATGTGACCCAATGCACAAGGTGAAAAGGCTTGAGCAGGTTGAGACTTGCTGAATAAAAATAATAAATACAGTGAAAATAAAGCTTACAGTGGAATTAAGGTAAACAAATATTGGCAGTTGTCTTGCTAGCATTCGCATTAAAAAGAGATTTATTTGTGATATTTATAACATAGCGACGCAAGAGCATGTGTAATGTAGCATACACAATATTTTGCTCCATAAGTAAATAAACGCAAGGCCTGTTGAGCAAGCAGAAGTGAACATAGCCAAATGTGACATAAAAACTTCCATTCTCTTCATGAAGAGGTGCTGAACCAAAATGAGTTATCCTAATATTGTGTAAAACATTTTTTGCATGGGTTTCAAGCAATTGATGGGAAATGGTGAGGGTTGTTAGAAATGTGAGACTTTATGGAAGATTGCTTGTATTTATAGAAATCGTTTAAGTGCACGGTGTGAAATATTGTTTTGTTTTTTAAAATGATGTATCTGATTGCAGGTGTTCCAAAAGTGTCAAATCCAGGGAGCCATGGTGTTTTAATCAGCATTCAAATTGTATTTCCAGACATTGTAGCAGAAGAGGGATAGACAATTGTTTAAGTACTTAATCTGTTTCTTTTCTATTCACTTTAGAGATCACTAATTCATTGCCCTGGAAGAGGTGGTTCCTTGGGATGATAGAACCTTGGAGGATGCCACGAGAGGAGGCCCCGGGAAAGCCCCCGTACCGAATAATGGGGGTGAAGACAAAGTCTTCAGAGAAAAGAGTGATGATGGCCCGACCTGAAAACTGGATACTTACCGTGCTACTCATAGTGGGCGTATCGCAGGTTAAAATTGCTGGAGCACAGGTCATGATTGAACCCGGACCGGCATCTGGGATTGCAGTGGAAGAGGCACCTGGATTTATTCTGGGAAACAGAAGGCTGGTGTACCAAAATATGTACATGAACATACACCAAGATGTCATAGTCGAGAGGTTTATAAATAAGTCTGTAATTGCATCAGATCAAATAAGGGAGTTGTTGCAGCTGCGAAAAGAGGATGCCTGGAAATCAGTCAGAGATATTGCCATGCAGTTCGAAAAAACCTTTGTAAATTCATCTGGTGTACAAAGAAGAAGGGGGAAGCGGGTGGTAGGTTTACTTGTGGCCTCTTTGGTGATGACTAATATTGGGGCTGTGATGGGCACAACAATGTCTACAGCCATTGCAATTTCTGGGGGAACATTAAGTGCCAAGGCGCAGCAATAGACTTATGATTTAGACAAAATTCAAAGGACTTTAGATGAAATTAGAGGCCAACTGAATGAACAGGTGAAATATGTAAATGAGACTATCATATTGAATGAATAAGCTGAGATACAGCAGCACAGCAAACATGTTGTAATTAAACATGGCAGAATGTTCAGTGAAATCATAAATCCAATCAATCCCGTTGATAGGTTACTGGAAAAGTATGTGGGAGAAGTTTAAAATGCGATATCACAATTCATTCTAAGGCATGTACCATTGTACTTTGTGTCATATGAGATTATCCATCAAATGAAAGCAAGGATCCCGCAAAGAGAAGTGGAAATTGTGCAAATCAAGATTGTATTCGAGATGGGGAGTGCTATGCCTTTATTTATAAATATAGAAAGAATGGGGGTTGGGTTTTATTATACATTCCATAAATTGCTCCTGAATTGATATACCAGACTAAACTGGTACACAATGTGGGATTTTGGCAGAATGCCAAATATGTGAAGATTAAAACACCAGAGGAGGTGGCGTTTCAGTCCTGGGAACCTGATGTTTACTTGATCCAGAATTTGGATACATGTGTACTATTTAAGGAGCAGAATTACATGTGTCCAGATAAACCATTTGTTCCTGATGTTGCAGATGCCATTTGTGGGTTGGTGTCTGGGGGACATGAAGTGGTCATTAGTAATCCGGGGATTGAGGAACTGTCACAGGCTGGGTTCATTAAAAATAGGTGGTTGGTAAGTACTTCTTTGAAAAATTATACAATCACCATCTGAATCATGGATCTTTCATTATCAAAAAAGTGAACCACAGTTTGTTTTACATATCCATTCTGAAGGATACAATTGTGTCACTATGGGGATTGACTCTGTTCCATGTTGCTGATGTTTTGTGGGATGGGAAAGTGGAAAATATTGAGTGTTTTCAGAGAAACTCATTCCCTATCGACCCAGATGTAGAATTTTTGTTGAACTACAAGGAGAGACACACTGTTAGAATTAATTTAAAGAAAAACAACATTACTGTTAATAGCCTGAACCCAATGGAAGTAAACACATTCAACTGGGGGATCTGGGTAGAAAGAGGTATGGTGTTTCTGTCGGTCTTGATTGTGTTAATGGGGGGATAGCTGATTGTCCTTACCATTAAGATGAGAATGTTCGTCATGCTACTGACAACAATGGGAAAGGAGAGGAACCCTGTGAAGCATTCTTTTTAGTAGATCGTGATTGTTATTCCTCTAGCTATGAGGTTGCGAGTGGTCACAGGTGTTGGAAAAGGGGGGAATGTAAGATGCTACGGCAGCGATTACATGATATTACTTTCAGTGGGGTTAGTATAGATGAATGCAAAGAGAGATAGCGAATTATTTAGTACAAGTGCAGGTTAAAATAATACATTGGGTTTATGGGGATAGGGAACTAGGCTTTCAAAGGTGTCAGCACAATGAATGTAAAGGACAGCAGATTTCATATGCACTGAGCACATGTAAAAGTGATTCATGTTATAAGTGAATTCGCCATCTGTGTGTAGTCTTGCATTGATGAAACTAACCTAGTTTAATTAACTGACCATCCCTAATAAATAATATCCCATTAAAAAAATGTCCTCCTGTTAACATTGAAATGCAAGTGATCACAGATGGAAACATGCAGCAAAAATCAATGTGCTGTCTTTTTCATTCAGAGAGTTTATTGTTCTTGTAGCAAATAAGTTGATACATATGATCCCGTTGGGTGATTGGACAGAGAGCTCAGAATTCTAGAAGTTGCTGGGGTGACGGGAAACATCAGAAAGAAGGCAGGTTTAGTTTTCAATGACAGGCATCAGGCATAAGTACAGGGAACAGAATGGGTGTGGGTCTTTTGGCTGGTGTCTGTCAGGACAAAGGGAACAGCGGGAAGCGCTGCGCTGACCCAGCCTTGAATAATGCTGGGACTCCGAGGCTGACCTTCGAGGGCTTGAAAAGGAGTGCAGAGTTTGCAACACTCCTTTGCTGATAACCCACGACAGAGACAGAGGGGGATTTCCTGATAAAGCACAGAGGTTTCACCTTTTAGGGTGAGTAGTTGTAAATTGAGGAGAGTGGGAAGAAAGAGAATTATCGTTGCGGTCAGATAGGCAGAAATAGATCATTAGTTTCAACTGAATCATTGTTTTGTTTTCTTTCGCACACTGTGATTTAACGGAAAAATGAAAAAAAGCTTGTACCATGCATGTTTGTGTCTCTTCTCATAGAAAGCATGTTTTGTAATACAAATACAAAATGGGGAGAGTTTGTGTCATCATATAGGGCAGTATTATAAATATGCTCACAACTGTTATACCACCATACTAAATTACCACCAATTTACTGCCAATTTACCACGGTATTAAGAAACAGCTCCAAGTTAGGTAATGGCCCTATGACAAAACCCCCAACACTATTGAGACTACCAAGATGCTCTCTGATGCAGATTCGCAATACATAGTTTTTTGGCATACACATATAATACCATATAATACATGTGGTGTTCAGCAATTAATGAATTCCCTTATAATAATATCTGTGCTTGGTTTGTGTGCAAATGTTCCACAGTGATGATGTGCATGCCTGCACATGCTACAGGTCCAACATTTATAAAACCATGTCCGGATTCTCAAACAGTAGCTGCCACTACTGGTATTATGCCGGATGCTTGCAAGAAATGAGGGACACATAATATTCCGAATAGTTGGTACCCCGGTATATACAAATCTGGGCTTGGAATCTCTATGTTGCTGCAAATGAGTATCCATATTTAGGAGATGCCAATGTGAGAGTCACTGTAATATTGTGTAATAATGTCAATAGTGACCTTTTTGTTGATATTCAACTTTGGGTTGGGTGTATCAGATCTCTTCTAAATTAACAAGGGAGTCCTGGGAGTCCCTCTGCCAGACATTAGTCCTGGTTACGAGAGTCTTCAGCTCACTATCTTTCACAGAGAAGAAATATCCCAAACATATCAGTCTTTGTCCTTCCTTTGGTCAGTCCAGCACCGAAATGCTAGGCAATTCTCCTAACAAGAGTACCAACAGCAACCCCAGACACATGCTTCGGTCTGGGTGGACCTCATCAGTAGGGTGGAACTGTGCCTCTCAAAGAAGAGTGAGTAGATCTTTTCTATCCAACCTCTTGATCTTATCATAGGATTTAGGGACCACAGGAGGGGAATAACCCTTCGCCTTAAATCACTTTGACAGTATTGCATATTCTTGATCAAAATGGGCATCGTCACTGCAGTTCCTTGAGCCTGATCGAAAATCTATTAACTAAGGTTGACTCCCTATGGCAACTGGTTGCATGGAGAGTTGAATTGACTTCAGTAGGTTTCCGGAAAGTAATAATTTTAATTTTACCATGTCCAATGTAGATGTGCAGATCCAAAAAAATCAATACATTTAGCAGCACAGTGCCCTGTCAGGCACATCCTTAATGCATTAACATGCACACATTGGTTGATATCATTAAATAGTGGTTGTGACCCATTGCATACTGGTAAAATATCATCAATATATCTTCGCCAAAGAATAATATGAGGAGAAAATCTGTTGTTGTCAAATACATGTAAGTCTTAATAATGAGCCATAAAGAGAGTGGCCAGGGAAGGCATCAGGAGTAGCACATCACTGCACTAAGTAACGCTGAATGCCATACACCCTAACTTAAGGACCTAAGTGCCCCGAGGGTTGGTCATACTCCACAATCCTTTTTAGTATTGATTTGGGTTGGTCAAATGTCTAAAGGAATTATTAGAATATCTAAGCTAAGTCATCACTCATGGATAAGTTGGGATGGGCTCACAAAAAAGAAAAATCTCTTAGTTTTCCATGTCTCCAACAGGTGACAAATGGAAAGTCTTAAACATTTTCAAAACGTTCTTGCCCTCTTGGGACTGCTTTTATATTGAAAAAAGTGCCCCCCTTTTGGCCAACTAAGTAAACAACAGATTATGATTCATTCCTTTAGCCTGCTTGCTGGCTTTACTTTATCACATAAGATGAGTTCCAAAAAACTGCCAAACAAATCTCCTGATAATCATATCTGTGCGCATAAGGGGAATGGGTGAATGGTGAAACAGACAGAGTAGGTTTCCTGCATGGAGTTGCCCTATAGAGAGGCATAGTTACTTTTGCTAAGAGTGAGATGCCAGCCATGGGCTAAACCCCATGGACACATAGACCACTTCTCATGTGAATGGGCAGAAACATTGGGCCTCATTACGAGTCCGCCGGTAGCTGTGCCGGTAAAACCAGCAGGCTGCTGCCAGACTCGTGATGAATTACCACCGCCTGACTTGCCGGAATAACCAGGGCATTACAGCCCCAGCTGTCCGGTAAGTCAGGCGGCAGCAATTGTTACTCCCCATTCCCATTAGACTCCCATAGGACTCAATGGGAATGGGGAGGAACGGAAGCACTGTCACTGTGCGCAACAGTGCCAGTGCTTCTGTCACAGTCTTCTGGCAAGAGAAACGCCACTCGCCAGCAGACTCATAGTTTGCTGGTCCGGAACAACAGTGGCGGTAAGCATACCGGCACCGTTGTTTCCAGACCAGCAAACTTGTAATGAGGTCCATTGTTTCAATTTCATATAGGTCTGTCCTTGGGCAAAAAAGATATCCTTATCATAGTGCCTTCTGGAGTGTAGGCCAAGAGATTTTGAAATGGTATACTCTTTTTTTGCACATGAAACACAAACTTTATGTATATATATATATTCAGTAAAAAAAACATTGTTAACAGGACGTTATGGTTCCAAGTAAAACCGTAAAACCCTTGAAATTCGCCAGTTATGGTAAGCTAAGCAACCATAACTCGTGCCACCACTGTGCACTGCTAACACTAACACCCACGACATCAAAGATGACATAAAAGCTCTCCTGCCAAAAGAATACACACAAAAACAATAAAAGAAATGTTCCTTTAGGAACCACCTTTCACAGTTAAAAAATCGAACCAAAAAAAGACGTATAGACTCCAACTACTTTATATTTCTCAGTAAAGAACATAGACTCAATAAGATTTTCAAACATTTCCATTTTTGTTTTGTGTTATGCTAATGGGAATATTGTGGTGCTCATCCTCCGTTCCAGGGATGTCATCTTTGATGTCCTGGGTGTTAGTGTTAGCAGTGCACGGTGGCGCGAGTTATGGTTTCTTATCTTACCATAACTGCCGAATTTCAGGGGTTTTTAATTTCAGGGGTTTTTCAGTTTTACTTTGAACCATAACGTCCCTCTAACTAAGCTTTTTCACTGAATTTCATAGGTTTTTAGTAGCGCAACTTAACCATAACGTCCCTTTAACAACGTTTTTTCACTGAATTTCATAGGTTTTTAGTAGCACAATTTAACCATAATATCCCTGACTACATATACATGTAACATAGAACATACTAACCCCCTCGTAGTGATTTTCATGTCCGCGGACTACCGCCATGTCCACGGACATATCGAAAATTTGAGCGTGGTGAATGTAAATTTAAATAGTGTGCCCCATTTCCCCTTTGAAGTTGGCTCTGAAAAGAGACGTTTTTTTTTATTTTTTTACAGATGCTTGACAGACACCTGTTATTTTGAATTTTTTTGTTGTTTTTTTTCTTACTTTACTCCTAAAATCTTCACATAACCTTCTCCAAAGCAACCCTTACATTCCAAAATAGAAAGGCATTTCCTGTAAAAGATAAAGAGATGCCATCTTCTTTAAAATTAACAGCATTACTGGCATCAATATTCTCATTATTACAGAAGAACATACCAGCTCTAAGCATGAAGGTACACATGCCTCGGTTGATAACACACCTAGCAATGTTTTGCTGAGGACAAAAAACGGAACTATTGTCCCATATTGCCCTAGGTAGTAATCCAGAAAAAATTACTTTCGCATTTGGAAGGATCTTCATTACGGCCAACAAATCAGCCAACAAAGTCGGGGCACTGATGTTGCCCAAATGGAAAGCACCATAGTGCAAAACTACCACATGCGGACTGTTCATCGTGGCCATATCCTCACAAACTTGTACAATTCCCTGTACATTGCAATCAGGCACAGTGCTCCACACCACCTCCACTCCTTTCACATCAAAGTTCTTTGCAACATGCCTGCATCGAGCGTACTGTTGTAAACCATGCACAAACATATCTCCAAGCACCAACACCCTAACTTTCTCTACTTCTGCCATCTTCACACACACGGTCTCTTTCAACACAAATCCACAAACTCGACATCTGATTGGCTGATCCGTACAGTCTTCTTTCCATGTTGGATTTCCTGGAAAAACCCGGATGTAGCACGTCCTGTCCATGAACAGCCGCGGTGTCTGTGGACAGCGTCCACTTTACTCTCTGTGCCATTCCCTCATTGCATACAGCTAAGCAATCACACAATACGAATAACGTCCTCAGAACACCCCCATTTTGTGAATTTTCGAACATTTCAGGACAATTATCATTTCATTATTCAACATATTAACATTACAAATATTATACTTTCATCTAGTACTCTGCACACAATGCTATGTTTCTCCATTAGTAGCTCAGTATACTATATATAATCCCATAATACAATGCTATTTATATCAATGCATCGTTCAAAACACTAATAACGGTATGATATTTATTGCAATATCCTTGACTCTTTTTTTGCAACATTATAATAAAAATCCCCAGTACACAAATTCCATGAAAAGTACATACACATGTGATGTCATCAGTGATTTCATCAATGACATTTGCGATGTCATCTTTGATGTCCTGGGTGTTAGTCTTAGCAGTGCACGGTGGTGGCGCGAGTTATTTTTCATAGCTTACCATAACCTGCGATTTTCAGGGGTCTCTCGGCTGTACTTAGAACCATAACGTCCCTTAAACAAACTTTTTTTAATATCACGCAAACAATATACAAACATGGCGTGCAAAATCCAACTTCTCACAGATGGCTTTCCACAGAATGTTGCAAAGTAAGAATTTATGCTCGTTCACAGTGAAGGTCAGCTGCTTCTATTTTTTTCTCGGGCCCCGGAGAGGCTCACGAAGCGGACTATAAGGTTGTATTGTGTTTTGACCTTGACAGACAGAGATTGTGATGAAAGACTTCTCTTGAAGGAGTGTTGCTAAAACGTAAGAGAAGATAAGGATGACATTTCTGAAACGAAACCACTTTTATATATTATATCACTATGCGAAAGATCGTTCGCACAGTCGTATTTTGGGACTGCACTACTCGTAGACAATGGAAATTGCAATTGTACTGTAAGTAACCCTTTAGAATATTTTTGTTTTTTCCCATAGACATAATGGGAAAAAACTTTGCGCACGCCTACAGCCCAAATCGCTGGACGGATTTACACCAAATTTGCGGCAGGAGTGGGGGCTTGGTCCCGAAAGCATGCTTTTGCAAATTTAGTGTATATCCGTCCAGTAGTTTTTTAAAAATGACCAAAATGTAAGGCAAAACAATTAGTGATGTCTCCGTTCGCTTCGCCCTGATTGGCCGAGTGGCTTGCGCGATGTCCGCGGACATCCGACGTGTTCGATGATTGGACAGCGTGGGGCGTGGAGCGCATCAGATTTTTGGTGGTGCCCGCTATCTTGCATTCGTAGACGACCGCGGACAGCGAGGTGAAACTTGGTTTAAAAATTGTATTTAGTGGAGTGTGTTGGTGTGTAAGAGTGTTTGGGGATGGTGGGGGAGTATGAGATAGGTGCAATGTTGTATTTTTTTATGTGCTAGATGCTTTTGTTGTGTTCGATTTGTCTGCGGACAACACAGCTGTTCTGTAATGTTCGTAAATAAACAGAATGGATTCGGTGTCAAATTGAAAGTTTTCTAAGAACACTCGCGGTGTCCTGAAATGTTCGTACATAAAGAAAATGGGGGTGTCCTGATGATGCTGTCCGTATCGTCCTCTGGCAAGTTGAATGTGTTCTAGGAACTTCCTTGTGTCCGCGGACATTAAAATGGTTGAAATGCTTGAATCTATGGGTGTGATATGCTGCGGTGGTTGTGGCCAGGGTATGGAATGTTGGGTGCATGGTGCATATCAAACTCATATGCCATGCACCCAAGAGTCTATGCCCTGGCCACAAGCACCGCAGCATATCACACTCATAGTGGCTTATAACTTTGGGTCAAAAACAAATTTATAAGGAACAATGTTATAAGCCAGTATGGGTGTGATATGATGTGATGGTTGTATTTATCATGTTATACTTACTATTTGGTTTAGTAACGGGAGTTCATGTTTTTCTTGTTCATTTCTGTGATAAAAGAAAATAGCATGTTAGTATTAGTATTTTATAAAGACTTATTACATTGTACAATCACAATTATTTTTCTTTTTTTTTTACCCTCATATTTAGTAGATGACAAACCAGAGTACTGTGCAATTTGCTCAGTTTCTGTGTTTGTTGCTAAAATCATTGGGTCTGTGGGAGAAAAAAAATCCATGTTGGATTAAAAAAAACTTTTTCTGTTATGCTACAGTTTATTTGTTTGTTTGTTTTCAGTGTTTACTTGTTGTTTCTGGCTAATGCTTTATACATTGGATTGTTCCAGTTTTTGGGAGCAGTAAGATATTAGGTATTTGTTTGGATATTGTAAAATTATGGAGCAGTTAGATACCAGTAGGCGTATTCTAACTGTTTATTTTTTTATATACTTTCATGGTATTGCTTTATCTATTTGGATATTTCTAAATTTTGGGACAGTTAGATACCAATTGGCGTATTCTAACTGTATATTTTTTGCTCTTATTTGGATATTTCTAAAGTTTGGGACAGTTAGATACCAATTGGCGTATTCTAGCTGTCTATTTTTTGCTCTATTTGAGTGGTATTAATGTATCTGATTAGTTGTTGTAGCATCTTTGGGCAGTTAGATAGCTTTTGGAATATTGTGACAGTTTATATTTTTTTACTACAAGTGTACTTAAGGTTTAAGTACAGTTTAGTTATCAAATTTAGGTTTTAAGAACATTAAATAAGCGTTTGTAATATTTGCTGGTAATCTCTGCTTTAGAGTAACGGTACTATCATTACATTCAAACCATCCACATTTCTTTTTTATATATGCAGTGTAGTGCCCTGAGTTGGTTGTGGCTCCTGCGTGGTAGATTATACCTATTGTTGTGAAGGTTTTCCTACCAAGTGATATTTGACCATGTGTGAATCCAGTCAGCTTGCAGTTCTTTTTGGTACCATCTGCATTGTAACGTAGAAGCATTAGTATTACGTATTTACTATGGGTTTGTATTACTAACGTGGAGCGATTATCTGAATTGCAGGTCGAACATAATCTACTGTGGTTTGCATATTGTTCAAGTTGCTGAAATGGAACGGATTCACAATTAGGTATTGATATATACACAAAGCGCTCATTGGGGATTTGTTCTTGTGTCACATTGTTGCAGAGAGTGCATGTATGTTTCCACATGTATGAAATCTGGAAGATTTCATTTATAGATATGTTTTTGTTTTCCAGTACTAATATTAAGTACATTAGACATTCTTGTGGATCTTCCTGTGAGTTTATAGTGAATTTCACCATTCCAGCAGAGTAGTCCAATTGTTGTCTTATTCCATAAACACTATACGCGTTGTCAGGATTGTTTGCTGCATTTCTGTGAATGACTAACATTTGCAAACACAATGGGTCTGTACTGTGTAAGTAAATGTTCTCAACAATTGATGGTAATTGAAATAGAATATTCATTGCTACATTTGCGTAGCAACTTACACCAACTATATTTGAGAGTTTAAATGGACCAGGTAGTTCTGTATCTGACTGCTTTTTTTGCAGTGTGTCTTCCTTCTTTGAAGAAGTACCTGGTTTACTTTGCCTAATTGATTCTTTTTTGCTTGTGGCACTTGATGAAGTATTATTTTGTTTTTTGACGCATACGCATCTTTACAAAATTATTTTTCTCTTCTTTACAACATACATCGTTTCCCATCCTTACATACAGAAAAATGTTCTTTTATTTTTTTTTGTTATTTGTGCATCATTTAAAAAAAAACAAATATTTACAGGTTTATATAATACTTTTTACATTCATCCTAGCATGTTTTTGTGTTTTTCCTCCACTTGTGATTAAAAAAGACAAAGCTTATCCAACATATCCAACATATCAATTGTATATACAAATACAATAAAGGTTTAGCTTATAAATTCATAAAAGTTCCTCAAACAGGAAAAACAGTTACCAAAATGAACAAGAAGCAGCGTGTAACGCGCATAGGACTGCGAATCTATTCAGAAATAACATATTTCCACCATACCGATCAACATGTTTTACTTATAAAATGAAACAAAACATTAGAGAGAAAAAAAAGCAAAACCTCAACGCTTCACATGTTCACTAGTTCTCCACCTGCCGACTGAGTGCTTCATCAATGATTTTCACTAATCGGACAGTTGCCAAAATTATCGCATTACAAGATCCCCACATACAACGAGTCCAAATTAATTCTCTTGCATTTAAAGTGTTGGTGGAATTAACTGAAGTAATAATTTTTAGTCTCTCAGCTTCGAAAGTTGGAAATATGAGGAAAAGTGTTTTAAGGTTTCATTGAATTCTGGCATTTTACAGAATCTACAAATGGTATCGTCTGAGTTGATGCCCCTGTTAAACCAATGTTTGATTCTCATTTTAGTATGTAGCAAATCTAAACGAAAATGCATATATAATGCGCGAATTTCAGCGCTAGGGGAGAGCATAAGGTATTGCAAGCGGGGTACCTGAGCATGTCTATATGTCGCATATTCCGCGAAGGAGGGATATTGCGATATTTGTAGACAAGTGGCCGCCCAATCGTTCAAAAATAAGTGCCTGTGAGCAATATTGAGTTTGTTTTGTAAATCTTCTGCAGGAATATTGATGTTAAATAGAATAATCCGTATGCGCTGTTGAAAACATGCAATAGACCTAGGATGGGATTCTCTCAACATAGTGAGGAAGTCTTCATATAATGAGTTTTCCACAGTTTTCAAGAGTCGCCAGTTGTGGCGCGAAGCCAAAGAGTTTAAGCCTAGTTCATGGCGTAAAATCGCTTTTGGAAGATATGCCGGAAGGCATGAAGTTACTTTCCACAACTTGGCTTGCAATTTATTTAAGAACATTGGTAGATCTAATAGATTCAAATCAAGTCCATATAAGATGATGGCCTCTACCTTTTTGGAATAAAATTCCAGCAGAGGTACTAGGGAGAATTTACAATATTTGCAGAAAATGATTCTCATTTGATTTTGCAAAGGAAAAACTTTTTCAGCAATGGCTTGTTGTCAAAAGACTGCATAAGAGTTATTTGCGAGTTTATACCCTAGATAAGTTGTCTGAGAGACAATTTGAAGGTATTTGGAATCTAAATGCCAACGAAACTTACGGACCTTTTTTTTGGAAGAAAGTACAAGAATGTTTGATTTAGAAGAATTTATGGTAAGGTTGTTTCCTCTACAAAATGAATTGAATACTTCTAATTTATTTTGGAGCCCCGAGTGAGTGCTGTCAAAATAACAGCACATCGTCAGCATATGCAAGCCAAGACAGATGAAGCTTACCCAGCTTAACTACATTAGATTTAGAGGGATCCCAAATACCTTCAATGTCAGAGAGGTATAAATTAAACAGAACTGCTGCAAGATTGCAGCCCTGTTTAACACCAGTTGCTGTCGGAATAGCTTGTGTCAAGAGGCCTTTGTTGTTAATGCGTACTCTGAAAGACGTGTTGTGATGTAAAAGCGCAATCAGCGCCACCAAACCAGGGGAGAAATTGAGTTTTGACATTTTGTCCCAGAGTCTACTACGGATTACACAGTGAAATGCAGAAGATAGGTCCAGTGAGGCAATGAAGATCGGTCCATGTACTGGATTATGGGCTTCGGCAATTAAATGCGCTAGTATGGTAGCATTCAGTTGCGTCCCATGTTTTTTCTAAAGCCTGTCTGGACTTTGTTCAGAATGTTCCTCGCTTTGATATGTTTCTCCACCTCTTTAAGTAAAAGAAGAGCGAAGATCTTGGCAGCAACATCAATAAGGGCGATTGGCCTAAAATTGTGAGGATCGTTCAAGGGGCCTTTTTTATGAAGAGGAATGATAATCGAACTAACCCAAGAAGGGGGGAGCGATTTAGTTTTGAAAATCGAATGAAAAATCTTCAAAAATACATTAGCCCAAAATACTGAGTCATCTTTTATAACGCACGGTCGTAGTCCGTCAGGGCCTGCACACTTTGAAGATTTTAACTTTGCTATTGCAACAAGAATATCTTCTACAACCCAAGGACAAGTCTCTGGAATATGTGCCACTAGATCAGAGATGTTCACTTGTTTAAATCTCTACGGAAGTAGGTATTTTTGTTCAAAGAATCTAAACCAGGAGGTACCATCTATTGCAGATTCCAAAAGAGGCTGAGAAGAATTATTTGACCCCCTCAGAATTTTCCAAATATCCTGAATGTTGCGCGTACAAATTAAGCGGACCATATTCTGATTACCAATAAGATAAAACGCTGAACGAGCCGCTTTTAACTTGTTTTTATATTTTCTTTGAATCTCCTTTTTGGCTATCATCCAACTGTTCCAATTCATGATACCAAAGTTCCTCCTCCCCATACGTAATTCAGAATTGTTTTCCTTTTTTAATTTAGCAAGGATAGTTGCTAAGATGTTGGACGGTTGATAAGTCTTATGCTGGCTCAGCGAGGAGTCAGCTAAAGCCATAAGATGACGCTGTATCATGTGGATGTTCCAAGAGAGAATGACCTGAGAGTGTTTCTCAGCCGTATAGGAATCAGGCCACCAGTCTCGATTGACTAAAAATGTCAGACGTCGACAAGTGTACATATTCCAACAAATAGAAAGAAACGGTCTGTCAGAGTGGGCCAAGGCTAGCACTTGGACCCTATCAAAGGATTCTGTCTGTATCAACAGAGTGCCCTCTAAGATGGCATGATCTCCAAACGGAGGAAAACAAGGCTTAATCATAGATAAAAGACCAGAGAGGTATTTTGAGGTAATTATGTAATCAATGGTCGAAAAAGCATTCCCCCTATGCCAAGTGAAAGGAGACTTTGAACAAGATGTTTTGCTTATACATAGATCCCAATTGGAAAAGAAATTAATCCATTTTAGGCCATTCGCAGAAGCAGTTTTAAAATGGTAGGAGGATTCAGTAGGTAGAGCAGCATTAGGAGATGCATATAAATATGCATTGAAATCACCACCAATCACTAGCTCTGCCGGTGGTTGTGTGTATAGAGTATCCATAATAGAATCGTTCAATAAGTTCATGGCATCGACAATAGGCAGAGTATGAGGATTCCAATAGAGTGATATCAACACCACTCTCCTTGGCTCAACAATGTTTATGGTGACATCTAACAATAGAAACAGTTGAGTAGAAACACTGTGATTTATTACAAATCTAAGATCATTGTTAAGTAAAATACGAATTCCACCTATGAGGCTGCATTGTGAATGGCAGTAAAGCCATCTAATTGAAAGTTATGGACACACATGGTCTCTTGTAAAAAGACAATCGATGGTAGGCTTGCTATGTCGATATTTGAGAACCATGTTAAAAGATTATTACAGCCACAACAGTTCCAAGATTGGATGATGAGGTTTTTACATTAAGACTTTGTAGGAGGAATAGAGACTGAAGCAGTTGCCTGAACAGGAGAATTTAATTTAGGCAGTACCCCCATTAAACCATTTAGAGCTAAAGTTAGAGAAGCGAGTTGTGCTAACATTTCTGCATTCTCTGATGGATCAGTTAAGGCATCCTTTGTGGAATTATTTTGTTTTATCAACACAGGGGGTATAAATTCCAAAAATTGCATGGCCTTTTCAATGGAGGGGAAGGCTTGTAATTCCAGTCCCAGAAACAGCAAGTCGGTTTTATGCTCCCAAATAGGTTTCGCAATAATGGGCGATAATACTTTGCAGAGCATCCGATTGTTGTTGATCAAAGGCAACTTTATCCAATCCACATCTTGTGAGATTAAATTACGCAAGGACGGGATTGTGTAAAAACAGGAAACAGCGATTGATGGATGCCATACCATTAATTTGGAGATTGCTCGACCATCCAATTAATGTTTGAGTTTCCTCAGGGATGTCATTAAAGGAAGCAAGACTGCTGTTAATTATTATTGAAGGAGATGCAGAAGAACGAATTGCAACAGGCTGCACAGAGACATCCTGCCTTTCCCCCTGGGTTACTGTCGCCAGCATTGAGCCAGAACTTAAGGGAGTTGCTATGGTCCCAGCCTGAGCAAGAGGTACTTCGGGCTCCAGTGTAGGCAGATTAGGTCTTTGTTCAGATAAGTCAGACGTGGAAGCACGCATTTCGCGGTTCTGCAGGTGAGACCCCTGCACATCTAACCATGCGGCGCCAGGCAAAGATTGATGAATTATTGCTTGAACTAAAGTCGAGTTCGAGGCATCAGTAGCAACAACAACTTTCTTAAGATTACTTATGCCTGCGTAGCAAGTTGTTTTTTTATTCTCCATAGGAAGAAAGAACTTATTCAAATTTGCCTGACTCATGGCAGCAGGTGGCAGAGCGCCTGCATCACAAAAGGACACTTGATCTTCAAAAGTATTTTCCGAAATTGATGGAAGAAGGGAGGTACAGGAGCCTTTCTTCTTACCTTTTTGCGTTTTTTTGGAGGATTTCAGTTGCAGTGCAATTTGACTCTCTTCAGTTAATTGACTAGAATTCAGCTGAAGATCTTCATTTCCAATATGTGAAGTGTTCAAAGAAGCATTTATTGTTACACAATTTGAGACCGACTTTTGGAAGGAGGAGGCTGCATTTGTGTTGGTAGCTAAGCAGTTCTTATTCTGTTTTGCCTTGTTTTTACGTTTTACCGCTCTCTGATATGCTTTTTTCATTTTACGAGAAGGATGATACATGTGATTAGGCCCCTCAATATCTTGGGAGATCTCGTGTGAGTCAGCCAAGTCCAATAAGTTCGTGAGAGCAGAAGGACTATCAGGAGCGGAGGCAGCCGTGGTAATCGGCGGAGAAATACTCACAGATTCAAGCATTTCCAAATTAAATAATTTGGAGTTATACATGATTTGTTCGATTTGTAAAATTCTATCATGTTGTAGTTTAGCTATTTCAGCCAGCTCAATCGGAGGAGAGATAGAGTGTGAGTGTGCCATTACCTCGGGTTTAACAACTGCATTTGCAAATGAAGTAGGCATGCCGTTCAGCAATAGGGGGGGCATCAATCGTTTAAGTGGTTTGAGATATAGAAGCTTGCATTGAGGTGGACACAGGCAGACTCCTTCTTACAATTTCGGCCATCGTTCAGGACAGGTTGCATGAAATTTGTGGCAGGCTTCTTGAGCCTACATAAATCCCTCGATCTTAGCAAGTTGAAGTGAATTGGAAAGCATCGAATCATTCAGATCTTTTAAAAGTACATGTGTGAATTTGTGACCTTTATCTAATAGGTTTAGAATTCGGGTAAGAACTGGGAAAGAGTGAAGTTCCTGTTCCACGAGATGGGAAGAATTCCCATTGATTGGAATAGGAGAAATTGAAGATTGCGGATAAAGTGGCACAGTATTAAATTCCTGTGGTAACTGTTTGAATGTAGAGTCATGAATGGAAGGTTCTTCAAATTATAGTTTCCTTTGTAATAGGAGCTCACTTGTGGGAGAGCTACCTAAATTGCTAGGTGCACAATGAGTTTGGACATTTATGTGAGAGGTAACTGGATTGGGAAGAGGAATGGTATGAAAATGAACCTGTTCGCGCGTACCACATGAGGCTCCAGCTGGGGTGGAAGGCCCCAAAAACAGACTAATACGTCTTTCTAGGGCAGCAATTATGCCAGGAGCAAGCATTGAGGTATCAGAAATGGGAAGCGGAGCTTTACCAATATCTCCTGAAAAGACCTCTGTATTGAGGTCTTCATCATTAGCTGTTTTCAAAGAAAATAGAGTATTTACTTTTTCAGCCAACGCTAGCTCAGGCAATTGTAAACAATTGGGCAGAGGCTCAAGGATCTGCGAATCAGGGTTCATTGTAGAATTTTGAAGGACAGCAACATGTGTGGAGCTTAAAGGAGGGGCTTGTTGGCTAACTTCTGAGGGAGGAATAACCACCGTTTTTGGTTTAAGTGGCTTCATAATCAGAGGTGTTTTTACTGACTCTTTCAGGCATTTTCCATTCCTAAGGGTGGTAAAGGTGGAATCCATCCGGAACTAAGCCTGAATCAAGTGGACTCAGAAAAACAAGGCAACAACCAGCAGGCAAAAATACCCTATGAACCCTCCAATAGCCTCCATAGTCAAGGAATCACACCTCAACCCAAGCTAGACACACAATGTCCACAAAAACGCACGGACATCCAGACACCACGCGCCGCGCACCGCGAACAGCAAACAGTCCTTTGCAGTGCGCAGCGCGGGTGCGCTGGAGGGCCGCGACTAAATAGAGGCAGAAAAATGGGCGTCGCACGGCCAGGGGGTGGAGAGCAGAGTCCACAGGTCACCTTTTTGGGAAAAATATACAATAAAAGATAGATAAGTATATCGGGTAATATTCGAGTTACAAAACCCACCGCACAAAGTCCCCTCGGCACACAGTCCTTAAGCCTTGCGTCTTGAGACTGAGACGGATGCAGGAAGAATGCACAGTCACCTGATTCTGCTGAGAGTCAGGCAAGGAGCGGTGTCACTCGTAAAGACTTCCTCCAGGCACGGAAAGCAGCCCAAGTATAACAGGAGTTGAAAGCTGAAAGCTGAAAGACGAAGTCCAGGCGTGTAGACAGCGAGCAGCACAGCACAGCAAACAGTCCTTTTACTCTCTGTGGAGGATTTGCAGTGACATCCTGCTGCTTTCTGTTTGATTTATTTTTCTTTTATAATGTTTTACTTTTTGTGGAACAGAATATGTGTTTAGATGGGGAGTGTATAGTGAACGAAGTCTATTGTATTCTAAAATGCAAGGAATATCAGCTTATTTTACTTGCATCAAGATTAGAAATAGACCCTCAAGTGTACGTAAGCGTAATAGTGCTACGTAGCTCATGCCTTCTTTAAAGACTGTGTTACCAATGTCTATCATTGCTTTGTCTAGGGTAAGACCTTGTGATTTATGAATGGTGACTGCGTATGCAAGAGTTAGAGAAAATTGTTCTCTGCGTACATACATGTCTTTGAAGAGAAGGAATCGAGCTGTTGAGCGTCCTATTCTTTTTACTTCTGAAAGTTTGTCAAAGAGAATATTGACAAACTGAATTTTGTTGTCACTTGGGTATGTTTAAAAGCCAACAACTGTACCCAGTGCTCCATTAACTAGTCCTTGGTCCACATCAAGGTTACGTTTCAGCATTACTCTGCAATTTAAGGGTAGTTTTAATATCTTTTCCAAGCGTGCTGTGTTTGAGATTGATTTTTCGAAACTATTAAGTCTTCTTGTGGCTTGGTCACACATGGGTAGTGTCATTCCATGTACATCTAGTTTGTGTGTGGTGCTAATTTCCATTATTGGTTGCATTTCTTTACTTAACGTTATTTCATTGAATTTGAAACAGTTCGCAAGAGTTGGCATTAAGGCCATACAATTAACATTTTTGTGGGCTAATTGTTCCATAACATCCGTAGCACATGCATTATCGCCATAAAGTGCATGAATGTGCCGGGTTTTCAATATTGCTTCTGCTTCTTTAGAAAGTATACCAACTCTGATACTTTTTAAGATGTTGGCATAAGTGAGATCTGCAGATTGGTGCATGTTTTCTGTTAATTCTCTGTATTGGAAATGTTGCCAAAGGTCGACATTTCCAATGCTGCCAACAGTTTTACGGCAGAGTTTGTGTCCTAATGTTTTAAAAATAAGCTCACCTTTCACTGGTGTCAATTGAAGAAGATCTCTGAAAACAATAATGTGTTTTCCTCCAAAGAGCTCTTCATAGTTTGTTTTAAGTACTTCTGGTAATCTGGGGTGAATCAAAGCCAACATTAGGTTGGACACCATGCTCACTTCATCTATTAGTAGCATTTTCATTTTTTTAATACTCTGCGTAGTTCCATTGCAGCTTCTGTACAAAGTTTGTAATCGTCTAATTTGTTTTGGTATTCTACTAGCAGGGGTAGTAATCGGTGTAAAGTGACACCGCCTATGTTGTAGGCAGCTAAACCTGTGGGGGCAGTGACAACAGCTGACAGTTTGTTGTTTGTCAATTGTTGAAGGAATTTACTGATGATTTTGATTAAGAATGTTTTGCCAGAACCTGCTTCACCACTGACGTACAGTAGTATAGGTTTGTAATTTTGGCAGGTGCATTCTTTGTTTTCATGTTGTACACCATGTGAAATGTCTTTTGTTACTTCTTGAAAAATGTTACGTTGCTCATTGTTTAGTTTTGATTGTAATATAGTTAAGTCTTCTTTATCTTCATACTGACACATGGTGTTTTCTACTTCCGTCATAGCTAATTCTGCCTCATTTGTTATCAGTGGCTCTCCCAGTGGTTCTTGGCTTCCTGTTACAGAAGGTTGACTAATGTCAGGAGTGTCCTTATCTAGTTGGGCCTTGAGTTCTTCTTGTGTTGCTGTTCATTGTGCAACATTGTTTTGTACTGTGTAAAGTTTACATTGGTTATAGTGCTTTCATTTGCTTTTGAAAGCGTCTTCATAGGAGTCATAGTTATCTAGTATTTCTTCTTCTGTTCTCCATGGTTTAAAGAGTTGTAGCAGGGAGACGTAACATAGTTCTTAATGTTGAGGAGTCTTTAATGACAATTTGATATGATTAATTACATTTGGTTTGGTGAGTTTTACTAAGCTGCCTTCACAATTTGACACTCTGTATCTACTTTTTTTTTCATCGGGTTTTATATTATTTTTGTATGTGAAGTTTTGGACTATGTGGTATAGACACATGGGGCCTCATTACACGGATGGCGGTAACCATGGCGCTGCTAGCGCCATGGTTGCCGCCAGAGTCCGGCATGGTGAATGGCAGAATTACCGCCCCATTCCAAGGTTGGCGGGGGCGGTAATTCCCCATTCACCCATTCACCATGGCCCTTCCCCATTCCCATTTGAGCCCCCATAGGGCTCTATAGAAATGGGGAAGGAGCAAATAATGGTACCGCAATTAGCGGTACCGTTATTTGCTCTGAAGTCCCTCAGCGGGTCCCGTCCTTAACGTGTGGTCTGACCCGCTGAGGGACCTCATAGTAGGGCGGTAAGGGATTACCGGCACCGGTGCCCTTACCGGTGCTGGTAATCCCTTTCCACCATCCGTGTAATGAGGCCCATGGTTTCCAAAGTGGTACTTCTGTTTGGGTAGTATGTGTCCAGCAAAAAGTTTTAAAAAAAATCTTGGCTGTTGGGATCATGTTTGGCTATTGTTTCTATATCGTCGTATGATTTCAGAACTCTTTTTCTAGATTTAGCAGGACCAAGACTTAGCCATAATATATTTTCAGATTTTCCATACAAAGCTGTACCGGTTAAACAATCTGCCGCTTCATAGGAGCCACATTCTCTATGGGAGAGCATTTTTATGCCCAAGCTGTATAATTTCTGAGACATTGTTTTGTCTGATGACAGGCCATTCCAGAGGTCTTGGAGCTTTGTTTTTTCTGCTTTGGTTAAGTATGCTGTAACATATCGTGCAACTGCAGTGGAATTGTCTGCAATGTACTGCACATCTATGTTTGCATTCCATAAGTGGGCAATGATTGCATTGTAATCATTGATATATTTTTCTTCTTTTGTTCTTTTTATGTAATATGTATTTTTAGGTGATTTACCTTTAACACTAAGTCTAACTGAAGAAGTTGTTTACGTGACCTGTTTTTGTAACTGGTCTAGGGAAACCAAAGCAGCATTTGGTGTAGTATTTCCCTTTGTTTTTGTATTTGCAACAACAATATTTGCCACATTTGTGTCTTTGAAATTGTTAAATTTGTGCATGAAGATCACTATTTGTTGCTTCCGATGGAATTTCACCAGTAACATATTTTTCGATAAACTGTAACACAGTGGCATCATTGTCTTGACCAAATTTAGGCACATCTTTAATCCATAAAAGCATGTGGATATGTGGTGCTCCTCTGGCTTGGTATTCTTTTCTCCAAAAGAAGTGTTGCACTTCTCCGAGGGGAGGAACAGTTTTATTACAAATAAAGTGTAGCATAGCAATGAAGCGATGATGAAAATATCTTGAAACATTAACAGAATCTAGAGAACAAAGTTCTCCAGGTGTTAGTATATCTATGTTTGTTTTGTTTTTGTTTGATATGTGTAGGAAATCATCTAAATCTTCCCATGCATATTCTGCACAACTTGATGTAACAAACCAAGTGGGTGGGCCAGGGTTTCTGATCATACAACGTACATCTCCATGACGTCAGAACCAGTTCTCTTTAGTTCCATGCATGTTTCCTAACAGATTTGTAATACTTGATTGTAAAACCTCATATTTTTGCTGCACTTTTTGTAATAATTGTGTAGCTGACATATTTTGAAAGTGTGCTCGTGATTTTAATGTGTGTGCAACTCTGTAACATAGAGTTGCTAGTTCACTTTCAAAGAGTAGGTGGAATATGTAGTCCACATTTTGTCTAAATCTGGGATCTTCAGAATACATCTGTAACGAGCGGTATTCTGATGCTGTTATTTGAATAGGTCTATCTTCGTACCTTCCTCCTTTGCCAGTAGGAAAGAGTAGAGGAAAAGCATGTGCTTCTATACTTTTTTGCATATGCTGATTGGTGATGCTTTTGTTTGTCACATTTGGTACGTTTCTAGTGCATCTTCCACGGTGTCATTAGAGTGCAATGGATGAATTGTATAATGGTCTAAAGTATTGGATACTGTAGCAGGATCTAGAAGCTCAAATTGACCAGCTTCTGGTGACTCTTGAATTATTTCAGTGGTTTCTTTCAAGTTTTCTTCAATATTAATTTCTTTGTAGTATTCATTATTGTCTTTTAGATATTGCAAGGCTTGTCTAACTTTATGTAAATCTACCAGTTGTTGCCAAATTATTTTGTCTTTTGTAGGTTCACCATTTACTAAGATAATTAAAGATTTCTCCATTGGACGTTGCACTCCCAGAGTGTGCACATTTTGTTTTAGATCTAATAGTAAATACACTACTTTTCCAAGAATACCTTTCACTAATTCAGAGAGAGGTAATTTTGCTGTTTTTAGTTGAAGGCGTATTAATGCTTGAAAGTGGTGCACTGTTTGAATTATGATGCTCTCATATAAATTGGGTTGTAGGGGTTTTGGTAGTGGAAATAATTCCAAATTATTTGTGGTAGCACGTGAAGGAGTTTGGTTGTTGTCAAGTTTTGTAGTGCAGTAACTGCAAAGTATTAAGTGGTCAGTTATTTCGTATTTTTTTTCTGCTATAAGGTAGAGAGCTAATTCAAACCATTTAGAATCTTCATTGTCTTCTACTTTGTATGTTAGGTCTACAGTTGTTGTGTTACTTTTATAAAAAAAAGTTCTGCGGCAACATACACACACATGGTTTGGTACTTCAACAGATGTACTTTTAAATTTCAGTATTTCTTTTTTGTATGTGTGTAGTAGAAGGTTGTCATGCATAGAATTGTTACTAATTTGTTTTAAAGCTATTTCATTCTGTAAGTGGCTTTCACTTCCACATTTTTTTTTCTGGATATAGTCGATTTCTTCAAGTAGCTATTTTGCTGTATGATGTAGCAGAATGTTATTTAAATTGGCTAGTGCTAAAGCAGGACTTTTAGCATAGTACAGTTTATAGACTAGATTTCTTATAGTTGAATGATGTGTTGATATCATTTTGATATGATGGAATGTGGTTTTGCATGAAGGTCCTGAAATGCAGGCCAATAAATGTCCTTGTAGTCCTGTGTACTTGTGCACTGGACAGGTATCCATATTTTGCAGTAGTTTAATTTTGATTTGTCTTTGCCTTTCACATACTGATTGAGGAATTGGCGTAAAGACTTGAAAGATTTTTGCGAATGTTACACATTGACATGCATGGCCATTTGTATACTAGATGTACTGATTCAGATGAATGGAGAGGTAATTCTAAGTTTTCTGGGGATATTTTTGTAAGCAGTATTTCTTGTTCCATTATGGTATTATTAACTTTTTCATAACCTCGTCCACTGATATGTATGGCAATTGTATTTGTTTGTATGCTTCTTCATTAAAATATGGTTCTGTGCTTGTAGTGTGACTCCACTCACCTCCACAGATATTTAAGATGTTATTTCTGTTGACATTTTGTTTATTGAGGAGTCTTTTTTGTAATTTAGTCATTAGTTTTGTTAGTGGTTTCATTTTAAGACTAAAACAAATAACTTTCATTTGAGAAGGATTGCACTGTCTATCAAAGCTTCTAAGATTAATTTCCTACGATGGTTTTAAGGGTTATGCCTGATTTCTCTCCTGTTTTTATAAGATTTTGAAGGACTCTGTGATGGAACATTTTTGCTAAAATACTTTTTTGGTATGCTTACTTGGCACTATATCAAGATTTATAGGAGTAGTTTTATCAGTAGTGGTAGCTGAATTCTTGTTAATTGTTTTCTGTTTCGTTTTACATTTTGATAGAGGAGGCAACGTTTCTGTACTTGAAGCTTGTTTTGTTTCGCTAAATGACTGTATTAGCTGTTTTGTTTGAACTTTTTTAAAAAATTCTGCTAGAGATGGATGCTTATTTTGGACACTTCTATTTTCATTTGCTCTACTTTTGCGTTGCTTTCTACAGACTTGATTTTTGGTAGGCATTCTTTAGGGTCTGTTGAAAAAAATAAAGAAGGTATAGGTTGGGGTGTTCTGCAATGTATGTGTGCTGTGTGCATGAGTGTCTGAGTATGATGATAAAGATGTATGTGATGGTGTGTGATTGTGCATTGGGCAACTACAACTAGTTGGGAGGTATTCTTGAATTTATGTGCTACTAAACTGGGGTTCAGATGACAGTAGAAAGTAAGATGGTGATATGGAGAAGTCCAAATAGTAAATCTAATGGTATACAATTAAAACGGTTGTTTGTTCTATAATATGAAAATTCTAGGGGCTGATTGGGTCATTTGTGCGCCAAAAAATGGGAATTTGTGCGCCATTCTGCCTGTAAATCTCTGTTTAACAAATGGGTATTTGTGGACAGAATGGTGCACAATCTCTATTTTTAGGCACAGAAATAGCATGAATTAACCTTACAGTGTGTTTCAGTAATAGTACAAATATTATGTTGGTATTTAACTTACTTTTTTTCTGGTATGAGCAGGTTTCTTCTTAGTTGCTGTTTGTACTTCAAATTCTGCTGCTGCTTTTCAGGAGAGTGGTATTCACTGCAATTGTAAAGGAAACAAACTAGTAATTTTGTTTGTATATAGCACTGATTTTAATTTAGACATTGATTTTTATGTTTTTGTACAAGTATTGTTGTTTGATATTTGAACATAGTGTGTGCATGCTATTTTGTTTGAGTATGTCAATTCTTTATTTTGTACTTTACATATGTTAGTTCAACATGCTTTGCAAATGTGTGTGTAAAAATAAATTAAATAGCAGATAGGTTTGGAAGTGAAAGTTGATTATAGGAGATGGGAAAAATGACAGTAAGTTTATTTTAAAGGTTATACAAGCTAAAAGTCAGTTAATATGTTTATATGAATCCATAAGAATTTTACATGTACTATACAGAACATATGCATACCTGTAGTTTGTGTTCATGCATATGGGTATGCATGCTGCTGCAAGTAGAACTCTTGGAGACTTGTACAGTATTTCTTGTAGAAGATGCTTTCCAATGATATGACCCTTGTACTCAGAGAGATTAACAGTACATTTGAAGTGCTGATCTATGATGATGCAGTTAGATGTAGAGGTCTTGGATGTGATTGGTGGATGGTTGTGTGACTGTTTAGCTATATCCAATGAGGGAATGGCACAGAAAGTGAAATGGAAACGGTAGAAGGACTGTCCATGTTACGATATGTCCGCGGACAAGGCGGTAGTCTGTGGACATCGCGTGTTACATCCGGGGATTTTGGGGTGGGCAGGCATGCAAATGAGAATGAGCAGAGCAAGGGATTGGTTAGTAAAGTTTAGTGGGTGTGTTCTGCCAGGAGAGAGTTTCTCAGACAATCTTTTTGCTGAGAGAAGAACAGATAGCTATGGCTGTGTGTTTCAGAGAACAGATTGTTTGGATTTTGGGAGACTCGTGGATACATTGGTTGAAGGTGCATGCAGAAAGCTGTGTATTAGCTGTAGATCTTGGATTCCCACATGTGGAAGTGCACTGGCATGGAGTACGTGGAATGAAGTGGTTGGACTTGTACCTCTCTGTGATACTTTGGAGACAGAGCAACATCCAGACATAATTGTAATTCATTGTGGAGGGAACAGTTTAGGACATGTGTCTGGAATTTCTTTGCAATTTGCAATGAAAGAAGGACTTGGGAAGGTCATGGACATGTTTTCAAATTCTCGCGGATTGCGCAGACAAATGTGGCTTCGTTCTTCTTCATTTGGTCCACAAATGGAGAAAGCAAGTCGCAATGTCAATAAGGCTGTTTGTGGTTTTCTAAGAAATGTTGGCATGTCCTCTTTTCACAATGAAAATATAATGTTTCGTAGCACATACATTTTTCGCAGAGATGGAGTCCATCTTACTTATGCTGGCAATCAGATTTTTCTGAGAAATGTACAAAATGCATTGCGACCTTTTTTGGAATTACAGCATCCATTTTGTAGTAGGTGTTGAGCATTTCAAAGTTTTCAAACTTTCAAACACAAACACACACCATCAAAAAGCTCTTTTCAGAGCCACCACTTCCTCCCAGACAAAACTGCAATGGTTATGAAAGGGCAGCACTCCAACATTTTAGATGTTCGCAGACTTCTAAAAAATACAGAAGGCCCTGCTTCATTTATTTTCACTTCTATTTTTAAACTGTGAAAGGCGTCTCTGAAAAGAGCCTTTTTTTATTTTTGTTGTTTTATATATTTTTTTGTTTTTTTATACACGACACAGGGAATAGGAGGGAAAAGGAGGTTAAGCGGGGGACACCAACCACGGGGATAAGAAAGGGCGGGTGGAGAGAGGAAGATGTAGAGTGGGCCTTACTTAGGTAGTGAGCAGGTCTTCTCGTGCACTGAGAACAGAGTCTCAAAAGCACTTCGAAGTCTCTCCCCCCTGCAGAGTACTGCGTCACAGTACATACACACAACTGTGACCCTCGAAAGGTAAGGGTCATCAGCATTGTGAATGGCCTGTGAGGTGGCTGGAGGAATACGCTGTCCAACAGGAGTGTTCCTTGCGGTGACAGGATCAGAAACAGAGGATGTAGTAGAGGAAGTCAACCTACTACGCTCTTCGCAAGGTACTACCTGCGAATGGACCCAGTGTGGAACGACCTTATGTCGCTTCATAGTAGTCGTACCAAAGCTGTACGAACCAGGCCTCCCATGACTGAGCACCATTTTGCACTCTTTGCAGGTGACTTGGTTCGCACGAACCTTAGGCCCATTACCATGAATGGTAAGTAACATCCACACCCGAGACTCACGGCGAGTGCTGGAAGTAGGGACTTCCACTACCTCATTCTCGTCATCCTCTGTATCCTCCTCTGCATCCTCACTCCTATTCCCCTCTTCAGGCCCTTGGGGAGGTGGTCGTGATGGAGGGGGTGGGGTTGGGTGTGGTGCTGAGGCCGGTATAGCACCAGGTGGCAGTACTGCAGCCATGGATGTCATCAGGTTTCAGATGAAAATCTGGAAAGTTGGCAGCAAAATGCACTGCGTTCTGTAAAATAGCCAGAAACACAATGAGAATGACCTCTAGGGTGTGGCCTTTTATAGGGGTGCTTGTGCGCGGTTCGCAGACACAGGCGCTGTCCGCGGACAGATCAAACACCAAAAAAAGGTCCAAAAAGTCCCAAAAATTATGTAGAAACTCAGGATTACTGTCTGGGACTTGTGCTATGGTGATTTATTATTGCAAAATATTGTGGATTGCCTGAAAAGGTAGTTTTAAATTGTTCGGGGACACGAACATTGTTCGCAGTCAGAACACACGCTCAGCGTGGGAGCAGTCACATGATAGCTTCGCGAACATGTCTGCGAATGGAACTGGTGTCCGCAGTACACCAAATGCACAGGAACCGTTTTGCGCATGTGCGTTGGTGTTCTACGGACACTGTTCGGGTCCTGAAACAAATGAAAAGTGCGACACAAGCGAAACAAACAGTTACAAACAGGGGTTTGTTCTTAGAACAGTTTCAATCCGCTTTCGAACAATAGGGACAGGCATAGCGTCCTTAGGACACCCCCATTTTGTTTATTTACGAAAATCTCAGGACACCGAGTGTGTTCTTAGAATAGTTTCAACTCGCTTGCAAACAATATGGACAGCGTCCTCAGGACACCCCCATTTTGATTATTTACGAACATTCTGGAACACTTGATGTGTTCTTAGAACAGTTTCAATCTGCCTACGAAAAGCACGGACAGGTCTAGCGTCCTCAGGATACCCCCATTTTGTTTATTTACAAACTTTTCAGGACACCGCGTGTGTTACTTTGATTACGGACATCTCGGACACTGAATGTGTTCTAAGAACAGATATGACTTGTCTGCAAACATTACAGACAGGCATAATGTTCTTAGAACATCTCCATTTTGGTTAATTGCGGATATCCCGGACATCTTGTGTGTTCTTAGAACAGTTTCAACATGCTAGCGAACAGTACGGGCAGGTATAGTGTTCTTAGGACACCTCCATTTTTGTTTCTTCATGGACATTCCGGACATCCACGCTGTCCGAGGACATCTAACAAGAAATGAATTAGGACACAATATAATAATTTTACTTTATGATATATGGATGTTAAATTTATGACAGAGAAGGTGAAGCAGCAACTGAGACAAACACAGGAGAATTGGGTTTTCAATAGGATTCATATGAGGTGAAGAAGGGCTGGAAGTCTCATCAAAACGTTTTGGTTCATGGAGAGGGTTTGGGGATAATTGACTGGGATATGTGAGGGGGGACAGGTACGTGTGGAACAATGGTATGTAGTTTTTTGTTTTTTGTTTCAAGTGATCCTTCACAATGTTTTTAAAATTGTTGAAATTTGCCATGAGTAGGTCAATTTTTTCTTCCATGTGCTGGAGAGTCTTATCCAATATTTCTTTTTGTTTAAATGTATATAAAATAATATTTATGAATTGGTTTATATAGATAAGTGTCTAACATTAGGTTCACTATCTTCAGACATTTCATCACGTGGGAAATGCTCCTCTAGCCACTCCAGAGTACTAGACATTTTTGTGAGAAAAAAAAAAACTTTTTTGTATCTAATACAGAAAGTTTAGAAATATATGAGTAAAATGCAATACACTTCCTAGCTTCTGGTAAGGTGTGTTCTTACTGGTCTGTAGATCTGCTGTTGCTCTTTGTTGTGGAGTTTCTGTGAGGTAATCATGTTGGAAGCCTATCTTTCTTTTTTTGGTATATTCTATTTTAGAACATAGTGTATTTAAATGAATGGTTAATGTGTTATATATATATGGGTTACACTTCTTATTTATTACTACATATAATGTGTATGTGTGCTGGTTTGTGAATTTGTACAATGTTCATATGTTATGATATAACAATTAAACATACCCCCAAGACTTTTTGGGTAGTCTTGCTGTTGTCCGCATATGTCCGCGGACATTAGAAGAGTTCGCAGACATCAAATTCAGTAGAGGGGGTTCAGTATATTCCATGTTACATGTACATGAAGTCAGAGGTATTATTGTTAAGTTGCGCTATTAAAAACCTATGAAATTCAGTGAAAAAACTTTGTTAAAGGGAAGTTATGGTTAAGTTGCGCTACTAAAAACCTATGAAATTCAGTAAAAAAACTTTGTTAAAGGGATGTTATGGTTCCAAGTAAAACCGAAAACCCCCTGAAATTCGCCTGTTATGGTAAGCTAAGCAACCATAACTCGCACCACCACGGTACACTGCTAAGACTAACATCCAGGACCTCAAAGATGACATCACAAATGTTATTGATGAAATCACTGATGACATCACATGTCTGGCTCACTTTTTTTTCCTTTACTGATATATCTAGTCCAGTAACACTTAGGAACTAAAAATTCAAAAAGTCCTATATTTGTACACTTATACTTCAAATATGTTCTTACAGTAATTCACTTAGGGTCAAAGCATATGAAACATATACAAAGGGGAAAACACAGACTTGGAAGAAAGCAATACTTTCTATGTATGAAGATGATTAGTAAGGTTATCAACAGTGTCTTATAGTTCTGTTGTTTTTTTTATTATTGTACTTTCCCTGTATATGGTTATATTTGCACACATTGCAAGTACACTACTTTCCTTAGGGCCTAGTAACAATATGCGATAGTTATACATAGGGAAATAATAAGTTTGAAGCAGAGCAATCATTTCTGTACATGAAGATAATCGGTTAAGTTACTTCACTTTACCTGTATACGCTCATATGTGTATGTGTAGTTGTCTGTTTTTTTGTTTGCAGAAATGCAATAATGCAGTTAGTGATTTTTATTAGGTACTTATATATTTCACAGTATGCAAAACTCTAATAAGAAGGCATTTATAATTTTAGTATTTAACATTGCAAGATTATTAATATTGCATCTCCATCATGTCTCCTGCAAACTATGCCTGTGTTACGACATGTGTACCTTAGTATGTTGTAAACAAAATCATAATACAATACTATTTGGATTAATTCATTGCTTAATGCACTACGTACCTCATGATATTTATTCCAATGATCCTTGACACTACTTTTAACATTGCAATAATAATCCCATGTATAGACTTTTCATGAAATGTAAATGCACATGTGATGTCATCAGTGATGTCATCAATAACATTTGTGATGTCATCTTTGATGTCCCGGGTGTTAGTCTTAGCAGTGCACCGTGGTGGCACAAGTTATGGTTGCTTAGCGTACCATAACTGCCGAATTTTAGGGGGCTTTCGGTTTTACTTGGAACTATAACGTCCCTTTAACAAGGTTTTTTTTACTGAATTTCATTGGTTTTTAGTAGCGCAACTTAACCATAACGTCCCTTTAACAAAGTTTTTTACTGACTGTATATATATATAAATATTACACGTCCACGGTAGTGGCCGTGTAGTTATGGTTAAGTTGCTGTTTCCATAGGAAGAGCACTTTTTGGGCGGCTTATAACTTCGCTCCCCCTGGACGAATCCTCACCAAACTTTGCAAAATAAAGAATGTGGCCCACTCTGAATTTGCTTGCAAAGTTTGGTGACGTTTGGTCCAGGGGGGTAAGTTATATGGGGGTCCCAAAACTTCTGTTTTCCCAATAGACATAATGGGAAAAAACTTTGCTCACGCCTACAGACCAAACCACTGGATGGATATACAACAAAAATTGTCGGCAGGAACAGCAGCTTGGTCCCGAAAGCGTGCTTTTGTTAATTTGGTGTAAATCCATACAGCAGTTTTCTCTAAAATGACCAAAACATAAGGCGCAAAAATTGTAGATATCTATGTCCGCGCCGCAGACACACTTCCATGTTTGTTCCGCGAACAGGACACGGATTGGCCAAACGGCTTGCGTAATGTCCGCGGACATATGATGTGCTCTCCGATTGGCTGGGGTGAAGCGTGAAGTGCCTCAGATTTTTGGAGAGCCCGTCATTTTGGATTCTCGCCCGGTGTCCACAGACATCGCGGCAAAACATATTAAAAAAAACAACATTGCACTTGTCAAACTGATCAAATAATGTTTGTGAAGGTGAGGGGTGATGCGGATGGGATGGAACACGGCTACAAGAAGCACAAAAACATGTTAACTAAACAACATCCAAACACGAAGAAAGCCCATAGCCGTGTAGACCACGCTCATGAAGTAAAGCGCATGAGCAGAACTACTTCACCCGATCTTGAAATATAACGCGCCAGTCAAAATGCGCACACACTTTCTTTTTCAAACTTGCACGTGCGCCTCATCTGAACACGGACACGCGTTGAACAAAACTTGCAGAAATGATGACCGCGCACAGGAGTTAAAAAAAACACGTAGCAGTCAAAACCGCACACACGCACTGTAGAAAACATGTGCCTGCAAAGATTGCACACACGCGATGTACATAACCCGTAGCTGCGAAGACCACACACACTTGCTGTAGATAACACGTAGCTGCAAAGACCACGCACATGTGCTGGCGCTGTAGATAACACATAGCTGCGAAGAGCACGCACACGCGTCGTAGAAAACACATAGCTACAAAGACCACGCACACACGTTTCCGAGCTCACACGCGCCTTATCCGAATACGCACATGCGCTGTAGATAACACGCAGCCGAGAAGACTATGCACACGTGTTGGACAAAACCGTGCACAGGAGTTAATGGAAAACACGTACCAGTGAAGACCGCGCACACGTGCTGTACAAAATACGTAGCTGCAAAGACCACGCACACGCGCTGGCGCTGTAGATAACACATAGCTTTTGAAGAGCATGCACACGTGTTGTAGAGAACACATAGCTACAAAGACCATGCACGTGCATTTCAGTGCTCACACGTGCCTTATCCGAACACGCACATCCGTTCAACAAAACCACACACAGGAGTTAACGGAAAACACGTACTAGTGAAGACCGCACACACGCGCTGTAGAAAACACATAGCTGCAAAGACCACGCACACGTGCTGGCACTGTACATAACACGTAGCTGCGAAGACCACACACACGCGCTGTACATAACACATAGCTGCGAAGACCACGCACATGCGCTGTACTTAACATGTAGCTGAAAAGACCATGCACACGTGCTGTAGATAACACGTACCTGTGAAGACCATGCACACATGCTGGCGCTGTAGATAACAAGTAGCTGTGAAGAGCATGCACACGCGTGTAGAAAACACATAGCTACAAAGACCACGCACATGTGTTTCCGAGCTCACACGCGCCTTATCTGAATATGCACACGCGCTGTAGATAACACGTAGCTGAGAAGACCACGCACACGCGTTGTACAAAACCGCGCACAGAAGTTAATGGAAAACACGTACCAATGAAGACCACACACATGCGCTGTAGAAAACACATAACTGCAAAGACCACGCACACGCGCTGGTGCTGTAGATAACACGTAGCTGCAAAGAGAACGCACACGTGTTGTAGAAAACACGTAGCTACAAAGACAACGCACACGCTTTTCCAAGCTCACACGCGCCTTATCCGAACACGCACATGCGTTGAACAAAACCACGCACAGGAGTTAACGGAAAACACGTACTAATGAAGACCGCGCACACGCGCTGTAGAAAACACATAGCTGCAAAGACCACGCACATGCACTGGCACTGTAGATGACACCTAGCCACGAAGACCATGCACAAGCGCTGTACATAACACATAGCTGCGAAGACCATGCACAAAAACTGTACAAAACACGTAGCTGAGAAGACCACGCACATGCGTTGAACAAAAACATGCAGAAATGACATGAATCCAAGCTCACACGCGCCTCATCTGAACTTGCACACGTGCTGTAGAAAACACGTAGCTGCGAAAACCGCGCACAAGTGTTGTGAAGTGAAGAGGGGACCTGTATGAGCCCCGCCTTCCCTTTCCATGGTGGCCATTTTGTAAAGGATTTTCCTTCCTACACCGGGACGGTTTGAGAAGAAAAATCTTTTTTTTAGCACCCCGGGTTCCCGCTTTGGGAACCTAGGGTTGTAATGGTCTTCATCCATTTAAAAGGACGTTATGGTTACGTTGCACTAATAAAAACCTATGAAATTCAGTAAAATATATATTTTTTTACAAATATCATTGATGACATCACTGATGACATTACATGTGCATTTTCATTTCATACAAGGGGTTGTGAATGTAATGATGTCAAAAAAGTATCAGGGATTATCGGGAGATGTGTAATACACTACATAGTTCATTACGCAATGTAGTGTTGTAAAGAACATTCCATTGCAGTGTGCTTTCTAGTACAGGAACCTATTCATACAGAAATGTAGGTATTGGCTGCAGCATACACCACAAAGGTCGCTATATTTGTAATTTTCCAAAGTTATATAAAAAAACGGTGAATGCTTCTGTATTAGACTTTTCCGTACTGTGAAACATGTAGTAATTAGCTAATAATGTATCACTTACTACATATTTCTACTAATACACACAAAACATAAATAGAGTATAATGCATCCAAATATGGGGCATATATATGGAGAGTAAAATAAGCAAACAAGAGGCAGTATCATTAGCAACTGTGTATTATGTACATGATTGTATTCACGCACAAAAATGATTACTGTGTTTCAGTCCTGCTTCTCCCCTATGTATATGCTTCATATGATGCGACTGAACTCTAAGGAAAGTAGTGTAAGAACATATGAGAAGGGTAATGTCTACAAATATAGTACGTTTTTGAATTTTCCGTTCGTGACTCAGTGAAGAAAACCACCTGGCCTAGATAAGTCAGCAAACAAAAAAGAAGGAGCCAGATATGTGATGTAATCAGTGATGTCATCAATGATATTTGTGATGTCATCTTTGATGTCCTGGGTGTTAGTCTTAGCAGTGCACGGTGGTGGTGCGAGTTATGGTTGCTTAGCTTACCATAACTGGCGAATTTCAGGGTGTTTTCAATTTTACTTGTAACCATAAAGTCCCCTTAACAAAGTTTTTTTTTACTGAATTGCATAGGTTTTTAGAAGTGCAACTTAACCATAACGTCGCTTTAACAAAGTTTATTTTAACTGAATTACATGGCCACGGTAGTGGCCATGTAGTTATGGTTAAGTTGCTGTTTCCATTGGAAGAGCACTTTTTGGGCGGTTTATAACTTCGCTTCCTCTGGATGAATCCTCACCAAACTTTGCAGAAAAAGTATATGGCCCACTCTGTTTGGTGAGGTTTGGTCCAGGGGGGGCAAAGTTATAGAGAGGGTTCCAAAATGTCTTTTTTTCCCATAGACATAATGGGAAAAAACTTTTCTCACGCCTACAGCCCAAACCGCTGGACGGATTTACAACAAATTTGTTGCAGGAGCGGCGGCTTGGTCCCGAAAGCGTGCTTTTGCAAATTTGGTGTAAATCCGTCCTGTATTTTTTTTTAAAATGACCAAAATGTAAAGCAAAACAATTAGTGATATCTATGTCCGCTCCGTGGACTCACTTCCCTGTTCGGTCCGCGGACTGGCCTGTGATTGGCTGTGCTGTCCGCGGACTGGCCTCCGATTGGCCAGAAAAATGCGCTGACTTTTGCATAGTCCGCGAACACTGGGACGTGTCCGCTGATTGGATGGTGAGAAAATGTGAAATGCGTCTGTTTTCTTGAAACACCTGCCATCTTGGATTTGCAGACTTCTTTGGGGTCCGCGAACAGCGCGGTGAAAACTTTTTAAAAAAAGCAGCATTTCACTTGTCAAACTCAACAAACAATCTCTGGGGAGGTGCGGGGGATGAGGATTCGATTGGATATGGCCATAAGAAGCCAAAAAAGGGGTTGTTTCACCCCCGAAGGTCTGCAAACACTCTGGATGTCCTGGGACAGTCCTGTGGTGTTCGCGGACACTTCAGATGTCCTGGGACATCTGTAACTATTTCTGCATTACAGGGTTGGGGATAAGCAGTTTTTGGATGGCTTACAACTTTAGCGCCACTCAATGAAACTGCATGTATTTTTGAAATCTTATTATAGAACTAATCCTGAATGGTTTCGCAATTTTTTAGAGGATTCTGTCAAGAGGGGGCAAAATTAGAGGGGGGGATCCCAAAATATTGTAAAGGCATATAAATGTGGTGTCATTTGACGAATCTGCACAACATTTTGTAAAACGATTTTGGATCTAGATATAAATGTTTTTCTAAAGTTTGGTGGGATTTTCTCAAGAGGGGGCGAAATTAGAGGGGGGGTCTCAACATTTTTTGATGGCTTATAACTTTGTTGCTATTTGACAATGTGGACAAAGGTTTTGAGAAAGATTATAGACCAAACCTTCAATGTTTGTGTAAAGACTGAATGGATTTTGTCAAGTGTGGGCTAAGTTATTTGACTATTGTATGTAACTTGTGAGGAGCATTGGCAAGGACATTAAAGCATGGTTTTGCAAATGTGCCATGTTTTATTTTTTGACATGTGTAATAATGTAGGTACAAAAAATAGTCATATACCTTTGGTGACTGAGGTATAGCCTGTGGCCGTGGGCAGTAGCCAGATTGTCTGGGTCATGGCATAAGGTTATTGCACGGACAATCTGGCTACTGGCGATGACCATTAGGGACGAAAAATGGTGTTAAAGTGTCTATGTCTACCTGGGACCGTCTATGTGGTAAAGATATTCGAAGGTAGGATAGGTTTGAAAGGGAAAAAAAGTGCTTGTGGTAATATGTTCATAGGGTTTTGCGGGCTTCCATGGCAAGGGAAGAGGGGCTGTGTATGGAGCCCCGTCTTATCTTTCCATGTTAGCTGTCTTGGAAAAGGATTGTCCTTCCTACAGCGGGACGCCACAGGCATCCCGCTGTAAGAAGAATAGTCCTTCCTTCTTACAGTGGGACGCCGCAGGCATCCCGCTATAGGAAGAAAAATCTATGTTTTAGCACCAGCGGTTCCCGCTTTGGGAACCAGGGGTGCTAATGGCCTTTACCCCCATTTCAGGGGCTGCAATGGATGATAATGGTCCGTAGCCCTCCTTATTTATTTATGTATTTATTTATTTATTTATTTATAACGCACCAATGCCCGCAGACATCAGACTGTGTGATTATAGTATTTGTTGAGGAAGATGAGGTGGAGGAAGACAGCTTACTACTTGCTGAGAAAGGAATAACCTTTCTGAGAGCATTGCCATCATTGGATTTGGTGTGGCAGCGCATGGAGGTGGTCCCATAGGAGTACTGTCCAGGTAGTCTGCGACTGAGTACAAAATTGCACTCAGTGCATTTCACTTTGGTAGCTTTAGCCTTTGGTACACTCCCAACAGTAGCAAAGAATTGTTACACCCATGATTCGATCTTGGTGCTAGAAGTAGGCACTTCCTCTACCTCATCTTCTTTGTCCTCTTCATTGTCTTTGAAAGTACTGTGCTTTTTTTGTTGTGAAGGTCCTCCAGCTGGTGGTGGTGGTGGCTCTTGGGGATGAGGGATGGCAATAACTGTTGCCATTCTTAAGATAAATAGCAGTTTTGATAAAATTCTTCCAAGTATGTACTATGTACTAGATTGGTAATGGATAATGAGTACGAAAAGGTGTCGGAGGTGTGCAAGGGAAATTTTGAAGTTTAAAGTTCCTAGATCAGTAGAAAATGCAGTTCCGAACTGCCCGCGAAGGACAGATCTTATCGTGAAGTGCAGACGGGTTCTCAGACACGTCATCATGCCACGCGCCAGCGTATGGTCATGTGGCACCGCCCGGAAGGTCCGCAATGAAGTCAGATGTTCCTAGATATCTACGGATGCAAAACTAGTTGAAATAGTTGCAAAACATGTATAGAAGTGTTAACAATGATTCTAGAAGGTGGGAAACGGCAGAATTTTAACGTGACACTTTGTAAATTGGACACAAATATTGTTATATTTGGTAAGTATGATATTAGTAAGTTGTAGGAAAATAGCATGCACTGGTAAAAACCCATGAAATTCACTGAAAAAACATTGTTAAAGGGACGTTATGGTTAAGTTGGACTAATAAAAACCTATGCAATTCAATGAAAAAACTTTGTTAAAGGGACTTTATGGTTAAGTTGCACTAATAAAAACCTATGAAATTCAATGAAAAAACTTTGTTAAGGGAACGTTACGATTAAGTTGCACTAATAAAAACCTATGAAATTCAATGAAAAAAACTTTGTTAAAGGGACATTATGATTACAAGTAAAACCGAAAAACCCCAGAAATTTGCCAGTTATAGTAGGCTAAGCAACCATAACTTGTGCCACCACTGTGCACTGCTAAGACTAACACCCATGACATCAACGATGACATCACCAATGTCATTGATGACATCACTGATGACATGACATGCAAAATACATTTTGATAAAAGTCCCTACAAGGAGTTGCATTGTTATTGTTGGTAACAAGATGTCTGGGGTAATCGGGAGACCTATCATCAACAACGTAATCTATTAAAGAATGTACTCATCTAAAATCATTGTATTGGAGTGTTGTTGTAAATACAGAAACCTAATCTTATATAAACATAGGCAATGACTGCAGCATGCACCATAGAAGTACACTATTTATAAACTTGTAATTTTTCAATTTTAATATTCTGACTGTCAGTGAACAAAACCACCTGGCCTATATCTATGTCAGTGAATAAAAACAAGTGGCCCAGATATGTGATGTCATCTTTGATGTCCTGGGTGTCAGTCTTAGCAGTGCACAGTGGTGTCACGAGCTATGGTTGCTTAGCTTACCATAACTGGTGAATTTCTGGGGGTTTTTGGTTCTACTTGTAACCATAATGTCGCTTTAACAAAGTTTTTTCATTGAATTTCATAGGTTTTTATTAGTGCAACTTAACCATAACATCCCCTTAATAAAGTTTACTTTTTATGCAAAGTTTGGTGAGGATTCGTCCAGGGGGAGCGAAGTTATAAGCTGCCCAAAAAGTGCTCTTCCTATGGAAACAGCAACTTAACCATAACTACATGGCCACTACCGTGGCCATGTAGTTGTAGAATGTATATATATATATATATATATATATATATATATATATATATATATATATATATATATTTAAAAAAAAACCCTTACCCGATCCAGATTGGAAACGGGATGAGATGAACGGAATGCACTCCCAAAAGAAACAGGAATAAAGAAAGCCTTAATGACTCTCTATGCTGAGGCAAGGAAAACCCAAATTGATCCAGACTGACATGCCTTTATTTTAAAGTCAGCATGGATAGGAAAAAGCACGAAACACAACGCGTTTCACGGTACACAGACCGCTTGATCACGTAGAACAGTGTAAACATAGACAAGGTGACTATATATGGACTCATATAACTCTATCCCCAGTTCGCAATGTAGAGTGTCTCCAAGACAATTAACTGCTGTCTCAATCCTAACATGGCAGACATCTTAACCCTTGCAAATCACTGCACAATGCCCTTAGTAAATGCATATTAGACTCGTTCCCAGCGCCTTTCATGTTTTTGTTATAATATCTGTGTGTGTTAAATAATTACAGAACCAAATGCTCACAGGAGCGTAATAAGAAAATGAAATGCTAAATTCAAAACATTTCTCCACATTCGTAAATTACACACCGTTTGTCCAGCATTGATAATTAGTGCAGGCAGTAAAACTGTCAGAGCTGATGTAAAAGAATACTGCTCTAGAGCAATATGTTACAGAATGCCACTTGCGCTGAACAACACATAATGTCAAGAAAAGCATGGCAGCATGTAGAGTATGGGAACCATGGCATCATATCCCCAAAATAGGTGCTAGCTATAAAGTGGCTTACCATTATCAATAAATAATAAACAAATGGGTAACTAATGAAAAAACCTCTATTACTGGCATTAATAAATAAATGAAATGCCTAGTGCTTAGCTAGATCATGTTATCAGCCAGCATAGCCCAGTCTGTTGCTAATAAAGTGCATAATGCATATAGCAGCAACTTTTTAAATACACCCCATGTGGGAAAATAAAAAGTGCTAATGCTTGAACTTGCAAATTTGCAATAATCAACCTCTATGGTCTAACTGCAATAAGCAGTTTAGCAGCTGGTGGTATATCCTAAATAAAGGTATTTAAAGTGCGTAGTGCATTCAATACCTAAATGTTAAAACCATGCAAATATGCATGGATGTGCAAATATGCAATAAACCTATATGGTCAGACTGCAAATAGCAATTTAGTAGCTAATAATGTATCCCACATAGAGGTATTTAAAGTGCTTAGTACATTCAATACTTACTGTTGAGTCCATGCAAATATGCAAAGCAACCTAGTCTTGAATGTAATACTAGAATTAGAAATAATAAAGTGCATAGTGCATTTGCATAATAAAGTGCATAGTGCATGTAAACATCTAGTTGACATCTAGTAACTGATCTGTACAAAAAAGCAAGAAAGATTATTCTATACATATGATGCCTGTAGTTTCCACTTTACCCAATATTGTTTAAGGAATATTACCCATGGCAGCCTGAACAGCAAAGCCTCATGGTCCCATAAGATCAAGTATGAGCATTTACAAAAAAAGCCTATAAATGAAATAGAGTCTGAAAGAAAAATTTACCAAATAATCTGGGAAAGACTGGGGAAAGAGAGAAAAGAAAAAAAAAAATATCACAAAAGAAGATATAAACTTGAATTTGTATGAGTCCAAATACACTTGTTCAAAGAACAGAAAAATTAAGAAGATGTTTAAAATAAGACATACAGACGTATGTCAAAATCTAAAAAGAATCACCTTAGCTTCATATTTTCCTCTGTTATGTACAAAAGATAACAATTATGACTTGGGCAATGGACCAACCTAAAATATTAAAGAGAAGGTGCCCAATTGCATAAACAGTGCGTTCACTTGTGAAACCTCCAGTTACAAAGAACCTAAACGACCCAGGACTAAGAAACACATAACCCAACTCGAAAAGAGCAAACTGAATGTGCAAATTGCAGTGATAACCTAACATCATAATTTCTAAACCTCTTCAACCAACATTTGAACTTGAATTAGAGTGCATAGCGAAATTACAGCTATATATATATATATATATACATTAATTGAAAACATTTTGTTAAAGGGACGTTATGGTTAAGTTGCACCTATGAAATATAGTGAAATGCTTTTTTAAAGGGACGTTGTGGTTACAAGTAAAACCGAAAAAAGAAATGTGCCTGTTATGGTAAACTAAGCAACCATAACTCTCACCACCCCTGTGCACTGCTAAGATTAACAGCCAGGACATGAAAGATGACATCACAAATGTCATTGATTACATCACTGATGACATCACATATCTAGTCTAGACTTCTTGCTTTTCTCACTTACATATCTACGCCAGGTGTTTTTGTTCACTAACAGACAGAATATGGACATTCAAAAGGTGCTGTATTTCTAGACGTTAACCTTGCCGTATGTTCTTAAAGTACTTTCCTTTGGGTTTGGTCTCAGCTCATGTTGCACATACACGGGGCAATAACAGGCTTCAAACACACAATTTATTTGTATTCATGAAGATGAACATTAATGTTATGATATTTTCTGGTGATGTTATTTATTTTGTTCTTACTTTACTTTCCCTGTATGTGCTTCTGATTTGTATGCAATGTAGATTTTCATATGTATTGTTTGTATCAATACAAGTGTGTAGTTTGTCTTGAATTGTTAGCTATTTGTTCCATGTTTCACATTACTCAAAACTCTGATAAATTAACATACATTATTTTACTATCCAAAATTACCAGATTAAAAATACTGTACTACTATGGTGCCTGCTTCAGCCATTGCCTATGTGTATGTATGATTAGGTTCCTGTATTAACAACAGCAAAACAATGTACTGTTTTGTTTATATGTTTATATTCTTTAATACATTAAGAAGTTAAAGATAGGTCTCCCGATCACCCCTGATATATTGTTACCAATATTATAAACACAACCCCTTCTAGGGGTTTTTAATCAACATTAATTTGATATGTCATTGTTGATGTCATGGGTGTTAGTCTTAGCAGTGCATGGTAGTAGCACAAGTTATGTTTGATTAACATACCATGACTCGCAAATTTCTAGGCTTTTTTTTGGTTTTACTTGTAACCTTAATGTCCCTTTAACAACGTTTTTTCAGTGAATTTCATGCGTTTTTATTAGTGCACCTTAAGCATAACGTCCCTTTAACAAATATATTTTCAATTAATTTCGCAAGTTGTTACCATTGCACTCTTATATGATACAACTGCCTTATATCATACTTACCCCAATATATCAGCATTTTCAGCCAATATAGAAAGTTTCAACTAAACACTGTGCCATTCTCCACCTCTGCAACATTTTTAACACTTCTAGTAACTTTCTGTAACTTTTTAGCACTGTTTCCAGTTTGCCAACATTTGTGACTTAGGACGTCATTGCGTACTTCCCGAACAGTGTCCCGTGACCATGCGTGCGCATGCAGCATGATGATGTGTTTGTGAATGGGTCCATGCTTCGTAAACGGGTCCGTGCTTCATGAACAGTTTGAAACTGCATTTTCAACTTATCTAGGAAGGTTCAAGCTGAAAATATTCCCTTGCACAGCTCCTAGACCCATTCTTACATATTCTCCATCTGCAATCCAGGAGAGAACACATGCTTGGAACAATATTAGCACAACTGTTATTTAACATCATAGCCATGGCCATCCCTCCTCCACAGGAGCCACCTGGAGGACCTCTACTACGGAAAAAACACAATGATGCAGAAAACAATCAAGAAGACCATGAAGATGCAACTGTGGCTGGCTCTTGATTATTGTTGTCTCTTTTCTCTCCCTTCTTTCTCCTCCATTCTCTTCTATTGATCTGCTGTTTTATGACTATAATGTTGATAAGATGTCCTTTGATGGCCTGACGGCTGAAAAAAGTTATGTAAACACAATAGAGGAAATGCCCATGTCCAGCACCCAGAGAGAATCATGAGTGTGTCGGTTCTTTACCACCGTTGGGGGTGTACCGAAGACTAATGCTACACACGTTGTGCAACATTGTTCTCATTTACAGACAACCTGAGCAGTAATCCTATGGAACCGACTCAATGTGACGCCACACCAAATCCAACCATCAGGATGCTCTGAGAAAGGCTGTTGCTTTTTCAGGAACAGTAGGCTGTCTTCCTATACCTCATCTTCCTCAACCAATACTGCCACCACACAGGCTACTCCTGTGGGGCAGAAGATCTCACCATCTACCTTGCAAGCCATAAAATAGGCTGTTGATCCATATCTTTCCAAGACAACAGTACTCGGTAAATACTGCAACTCACCACTCTGCAGGGGGGAGCAGTTTTGAAGTGTGTTCAAGGCTGCAATCAAGGAGCACGAGAGAAACACAGCCCCTTAACTTAAATTTAAGTCACACACAACATCTTTCCCTGTCCACCTGCCCCTCTGTGTTTTTCATTGGGGCCCTTTCTCTCATTTCTCTCTCCCAACTTACTTCTTTGCCTCTCCTGCAAAAGAAAGTAAAAAAAACACCCAAAAAAGGTTTCTTAAGTAACAACATTTCGCAGTTTAAAAATAGAACTAAAACCATTAATCTTATAGACTCCATATGCTTTACATTTCCCAGTAAAGTATTTATACTCAACAACATTCTCCAACATTTCCATACGCATTCTGTATTATGCTAATGGTAATACTGCACAATTGTATACTAGAGAAAACAATTTCCTGTCCCAAACACTTTTCTCTAGCACATAATAAGGACCATAATCCATGAACTTTTATAACTATATGCGGACTCCACAGTCCCTTTTCCAGGACATGCATCATTATTGTGCACATCATCGCACATGACAGCCTTTCTACCTTTTTTACTTTTATATTTGTAACACTCCCTCATTACTTGCTTTCGAACAATCACACAACCATCTACCTCTCACTTCCAAAAACTCTGCATATACCCCTATATATTATTAAACTTCCACACACCAACTGCCACTTAACAATGTTCTACATATCTATTGCATCTGCATTACCCTAACTTACAAAAAAGAATTGTATGCAGTGCTCCGTTAAAGGCACATATGCATTGTGCATGAAAAGAAGGGGCAGTACGGATGGTCAGGTGCTCATGGGAGCCTAGGAGGGAGGTGCCAAGGGATGCCAAGGTGGGAGGCCACGTGCTAAATGCTGGAGCGGAGGAGTCCCAAGGATGGGATGCATCTAACCCATAACATCCCTTTAACAATGTTAATCTGTCAATTTCATAGGTTATGAGTGAACATGTTTCATGATGTTACTTCATTGTATATAAGTTCTTAATAATTCCTCTTTTAACATATATGAAAGAATGATAAACCTCCTTTGACAAATTTTTTTTTAGCAATGCATACTTTTGTGTGTCGTTATCATCAGCACATGCTGGAGATGTAAACTATCATTGAATTGCCTATGGCACGAGGCTTGACGATGACCCCAACCCCACCAAACCACCCTAGTATTCACAGCACCTACCCTTCATCCTAGCTCAGTGTCCACTCTACCTTAATAGTGTGACCAATGGCCACTTCTCATGGCTTCCAGCCATGCCCAGTCTCCAAAACTCACGAGGCATGACTTGGGCCATGCTCCATTCCCCATTAAGCACATTAAGGTACACATTTGCATTCGCCTTTTTGCCGAGGGCCAGGCCCACTACATTTATATCATTAGTTTTTCTACTTACCTTCTGACACTTTGGAAAAATAACAAAGGACAGATTTGAAAAACCATGCTTTCACGTTCTTCCCGATGCGTCTTGTGCAAATTTGCTGCAATTCAATCCAGCACCTCAGCCTGTAGCCATGAGCAGAATTTCCTTTCCCATTCAAACCTATCCCAATTTCAAAAAACGTTAGCCGTTCACTGATGGCCATGCCCATTTTAACCCCATAGCAAGTCCCTCATTATCATGGCCACTAGCTAAACTGTCTGTGTCATGGCCAAAGGCCACTGCCCGTGCCCACAGGCTATACCTCAGTCACCAAAGGTATATAACTATTTGTTGTACCTACGTTATAACACTTTTCAAAAAATAAAAAATGGACACATTTGGTAAATCATGCTTTCGAGTCCTTGCCAATGCTCCTTGCACAGGTTTGCTGCAAATCCGTCCATGTTTTTGTTTTCAAAAAGTGTAAAGATGTGTCATGATCACCTCCTGGGTTCCTAGCCTAGATTCAGGAGATCTGCCCAGTGGGGATTCATTGTATAGATCAGCAGGTTATAGGTGGGTGTTAGCTTGGCACACATGGCATGCACATCATTCACAGTATTAACCAAATACTTCCATAGGGATCAAATAGCATACCCATACCCTTAGGATGGCCACCCTTTGGGTCATGGGGATGTTTCAGCAGTGATCTACACATCAGACCTTGACAACTACATAAGCCCCGCCTCTGCAGTAATGCGCATTAGGTCCGCTGACAGCGGTGTAACGCTACTGGTGCTTCTGCTCACAGAACCTTTGAAATCAAAGAAAAAGAAATATTAACAATCCTACAGCTTCACAGAATTATCTATAGACCACAGACAAGAATTACCTGATCGAAATTTCCGCCCCCACAGTTTTTTCCAGTCGAAGAATTTTTCCATCACAGTTCCACTTCAGCCTCAGTTTGCAGCCGCAGCAACATTCTGCAGTATTCTTTCGTTTTCCAAAGACCTGCAAATAAAAGGTACAATAGTTAAAACAACAAACTTTACAGAATTATTAGCTAAAATAAACTCATACGTGCATACTTACCTGAAGCTACATAGAGTTATACCTCACAGTTGAGAACTGTGCTTCGCAGTAGGAGATAGAAGTTTTTTCTGACTAAACGTACTCATGCTGTGCAGCGTTTTTCTTCCCGATTACACGCACATACTTACCTCAGTCAAATTGCCTTGTCAGGTTACCAAAGACCTCAGCATTTTTAGCGTGCTTCACCCATAGCGAACTCTTCAACTTACCTCAGGAAGGGGATTCATATTCTTTCACTTGAAACCCAAAACTCTCAAGCCGAGGCCTTTTCTTCTGAGAATCTACAAAAGAAAAGAAGAATTAAGAAATCATTAAGAGAGATTGCTCCCACTTAGAAAGAGCGTTAATTCAACAGAGGCATCCGTTTTTTCCTTTTTAGTTCTGTCAAGAGACTGGTTTACATATTAAGACACTTGCCTTCAACGGTTTCCACCGTCAACAACACGTTGTCTTCCTTACCTCATCGTCAGCGCGCCACTGTGTGATAGCAGGATGGAGAGCTCCCTAATCTCAAAACAAAGGTGAGGAGTGTGGGTTTTAGAATTAAGGGGAGCTATTATTACAAGAGGAAGCCAGATCGAGAGTTCTAGTAGTTCTCACATTTCCTATCAATCACAGCACCCCTTTGTTTGTTTGTTATTTCTTTTTGCATTATAGGGAGAAACCATTAAAGCAACAGTGTCACGGTTCAGCAGGCATTGAGATCATTACGTTCCTGTGGAGTCCAGGTACGTGTTACAGATGTACGTACAAAAAATAGTCATATAACATAGTATATCTTTGCAAAATTCATTGTACCTACATTATAAGACTTTGCTAAAAATAATACATTGAAAAATGTGCAAAACCATGCTTTTGATACTTACCAATGCTCCCTGAACAGGTTTGCTGCAAATCTGTCCATGTTTAATCTTTTGAAAAGTGTCAAAATTTGCGTACAGAAAATAGTCATATAACTTTGCCGTATCTTGACAAAATGCACGAACATTCAAGGTTGTCTGCTAACTTTTCTGAAAATTTGTCAAATGGCGACAAAGTTATAAGCCATCTAAAAATACGAAACCCCTTTTTAATTGTGTCCGCTCTTGACAAAATCCAGATTCGTCAAACACCACCAAATGTATAAGCCTTTAAAATATTTTCAGATGCCCCCTCTAATTTTTCACCTCTTGGCCAAACACCACCAAACTTTGCAGAACCATTCAGGGTTGGGTCGAGAATGATATTACATAATTTCATGCCTTTCATTGACTGGTGCCAAAGTCAACCAAAAACTCCTTTTCACTGACTCTAATATTCATTTAAGCCCCTGAACATCTGGGATGTCCGTGGACCTCACAAAACCTCCCGACCATCTGAGACGTTTGCGGACCTCGTAGAAGAAAAACACACAATTTATGTCTTTTTATGGACATATCCCATCACATTCTCATCACCCCTCAGCTCCCCAAACATAGTTTCATTAGTTCGACAAGTGCAATTTGTAGTTTTTTATTGTCTTTTTACTGCGATGTCCGCAGACTAGAGAAGGTGTTCGCGAATACAACCTGGTGTTTGTTTCAAATGTTTTGACGCTCCTCATGTTTTTGGACATCCCATCAACGGGTGCGTTCAACGTTCCCAGACATCACGCTGCTCCCTGATCGGTCCCGGGCAGTGTCTGTGGACGGAACAGAGAACTGAGTCAGTGGACTGAACCCAGATATCATTAATTCTTTTTACCTACTTTTTAGCCATTTTGGAAAAATAAAAAAACTACTGGACAGATTTACACCAAATTTACAAAAGAAAGCTTCTGGGACCAAACCGCCACTCCTGCTGCAAATTTGGGGAAATCCATCCAGCAGTTTGGCCTTTAGGTATGAGAAAAAATATTATTCCATTCTGTGTATGAGGAATACCACACGTTTTGGGACCCCCCCTATAAGTTTTCCACTCCTGTACGAAACCTCAACAAACTTCAAAATCAATCCCATTGGGGGTATATACTTTTCCTGCAACGTTTGGTGAGGATTCGTCCAGGGGAGGCAAAGTTAGAAGTTGCCCAAAAAGTGCTCTTTCTATGGGATGAGCAATTTAGACATGACTATAGGGCTGCTACTGAATGCCATGTAATATATTAGAAGAAACAACTTTAGTTAAAGGGATGTTAAGGTGAGAACTTAATGCAAAACCCCCCCCCGAAATTCAGCTAAAGTCACCTTAACTTTGCGCCCCCTGTTGCGCAGCCTATGACCACAATGATGACATCACAGATCACATCACTGATGACATCACTAATTACATTACAACAATAACTGGCATTAGGCATGGCCTTCAGCCATGGTCAGTGTGCATAGCCAAATATAGTTTAATACATGGGTACTAGTCATAGCCTTCAGTTATGGACTGTGGTCACAACCTTCACCCATGTGCACTGAATATCTTAAAACACTAACAGACTACCATCCGTAGATTGTGTCCTTTACCAGTGGATACAGCTTTCAACCATGTCCACTGTATATTATACACACTGATCAGGCACTAGCCATGGACTTAAGCACAAAGAATCTTTGGTTGTGCCCACTAGATATTTTAACATATAAATGGGCTGCTAGCCATGGCCTTTGACCTTGAGCAGTGTACATATATTTTGCCATGCTCAGTGTATAGTTTAAAATATCAATCAATCAATCTAAGAACTTTATTCCTACCCACGCGTATAATAAAAGTCACATACAAAAATACAACATTGTGACTCAAATTGAATGATAAATATCATTGATATGAATACAGGAAAATTCAATGAAGATAAAAACAAGCTAAAATGAATAAAATGTGAGGTGGTCAATAAAGCGTCCAATGCTAATAAATCTTTTGCTGCTGCGGTTACATATTTAGATCTCTTCCTCCAAGCCTTCAGCAGAAAGTACCCCATTCAATGGGACACCACTTCACAGTCTCCTACCAAACAAAGGTGCAGTGCCACTTTAACTTTATTGACATAAAATTGCTTTGAAAGCGGTATCAAGTATTTTCTCCTGACATAGAGGTACGCTGGGCATAACAGGACAAAGTGCACAGTGATTTCCACTTCATTTGGACAGAAGGGACAGGGAGCAGGATAACTTGAGTTCAATTTGTGCTTTAAGCTGGCTAAGCTCAGGATACCAAAGCGCATCTTCATACAAAGAGCCCTCATTACTTTTACCTGCATTCTATCTAAATAGCGTTAACAATGAGAAGCTTCTATAGTGATCCAATTTACCATGTGTCCAGATTCAGGTCCAAAGAAACACTGGCCTCATCTGGCATATGAAGCCAATGTTCTGCCGACCAACATTTCACAGAAACCGGATATTAGGTGCATTTGCAAGCAGTCCCAGGACTGATTTAAATAATTTTTGTTCTGCGACCTGGGGCATGCCTGGATTGTACATACTGCAAAGTTTGGCCCCATAGAGAGTGGCCTGCCTAGACAGGCTCTTTAGATGTCTAAAGTGACACTAACCTGACCCGTCCCATGGGCCTGTAAAAATCTGGATACAGCCGTACAGCTCCTAGTCAACTTTAATTCTGCCCGCCTCACCTGGTCATTCCAAGCACAATTGTCCATCAGTCGAACCCCTAGATAATCATAACTCAGCCTGTTCGAAAGAGCGGCCTCTCAAGCTAACTTTAAGCCAGGGAGGAGGCCCGTGTTTTACTAAACACCATTGACTGTGTTTTTTGCACAATTATTGTGAGTCCTTTATGCTCGCAAAAAAACAAAAAAATTGTCAATTGCCTCCATAAACCCTTTAGGGTCAGTGAAAGAAGAAATGCATTGGCGGCAGATAAAAGGATGGGAATTCGCTCAGATGCCAATGATGGGGCATCAGTCTGGTTGGCCCACAACAAATCGATGACCCAATTGATTTAGAGGCAGAACAAGGTTGGTGCAAGGACACAGCCCTGTCTGACTCCAACATTAATTTTATATTTAGGGGAAGCTAGGCCATCCAATGACTACCTAATAGCTTCCCCATTGTTATTGTAGAGTGACTGTATTGCTCTCAGAATACCTGTGGGCAAATCCAAATTGGCACAAACCACTCTGGGTACACTGTCGTACGCAGTATTTAAATCAATGAAGACCACATAACTATTCATGGTCTTTAATACAATATAATTTTCCAAAATCAGGAAGAGCCTTAAAACTTGATCAACAGTACTGACATTGTGTTGGAATGCCTCCACTTCCAGACTCCAGGTTTCCAAATGGCCTAGCAACGCCTTTGCAAACACCTCGCCCCCCACATCAAGGAGGGAGTTGGGCTGGTAATTGTTCAGCTAGACCATATCTCCCCTCTCGAATATGGGAAAGAGAATTGCTTGAGTCCATAAATAAGGGACTTCATTTGATGCCAGAAAAGCATTGAAAAGTTTAAACAGGTAGGGAAGCCATATAATCATCTCCTGTCTATACTAGTGGATGGGGACCAAATCCAGGCCAGGCTCTGTCCCCAATTTATGCAACATTAGTTCTACTTCAATCAATACCTTTTAGGCAGCTCGACAATCCCCATCATACCATGGTGTACTATGAATAACCCTGCTGCCACCATTAGACCAGGGCTTGCTCAGACTTTTTCCTAGGGAACTCTTAGTCCTTTCATATACTTGTAGCAGGTGGTCAGGATTGGTCAACTGGCTCTGGTGGCGAGAACCTGAACAGGGGCAGGATGGTTGCATACATACCTGGTAATTTAGACTAGGTCCAATGCATGGCACTTGATGAAACGTCTAGCTCCACCCCTTAACTCAATTGGAATGATTTTATGTCCACGGCCCTCCTCCCTTATGTCAAGAAATGACACTGCAACTAAAATCACCATGGGGTTATGATCACTTTCCGGCTGCTTCAACACCCAGAAGTCCTATATATATATATATATATGTTTTACTATGTTTATAGATCAAACGAGTGTTATAATACAAATAGACAATAAATATATTTAAATTCAATTAAAATACAAAGATCAATTAATCACTTATGATAAAACAGTAAGAAGAGAAGAGAAAGGAAAAAGAAAAGACAGAGAAGGTACAGTGAAAATAGATCTGTCCATATGCACACCACAATCCATCAATTTCACTTTCTGTCTCCAAGTGTGGGAATAAGTGCATATCATCTTATACTTCACATTCGCACCATTAATCATCTCATAATTCAGCTCACTTTCCCCACCTTTCCTAAATTATATATTGCATTCCAGATGTTAACGAGCTCAATATGTACCGATTTATTTCCCGCATTAAGGCAGTACCGTCAAAAAGTCTAACTCTTGATGCTGCTGTAATCAAATATGTAAAGTCCCAGCAGCATCATAAAGAGTGTACCGTATGCGCTGCACCTCGTCGTGGTCTCTAGTGTTTCGGAGAGCCCACAGGAGATACAGACTATTCCCTCTTTAGAAAAACCCAATTAGGACCAACGGATGCCATTACCAGTAGTTTGCCTATTCGCAACAGCAGCACACAACAGCGTATTTCAAGTGAAGGGTATAGCTTTATACAACCTTGAGGAGTTTTATATTTGTAAGCTGGTGTCCAGTCAACTGGTCGACAACAAACTGGTCGACTGCAATTTGGTCGACACCATTTGGTCGAATGCCAAATGGTTATTTATTTATTTTTTATATATATGTGTTTTGTGGGTTTTCGTGTGGGGAAAAAAAAGAAAAAAGAAAAAAAAGGGGGTTGGGGGGGACCCCGCCAAAAAAAACCAAAAAATGGGTAAAAAAGAAAAAAAAAAAAAATTCGACCATTTGGCATTCGACCAAATGGTGTCGACCAAATTGTCTGTCGACCAAATGTTTTCGACCATTTGACTGGTAACCTTGTAAGCTATCTGACCGATATGTGAGAAATAACTCTTCAGTGTAGTGTAAGGAATGCATGGTGGTTATAGTAAGACAGACAGAAGTGACCACAGTTCAAGGGTGTTTATTGAACTTTCACAAGGGTGTGATAAATGCCTATCTAAACGTAAATCTACAGATGAGAGCAGGCTACGACCCTCAAATAATAATAATGCAGTCCTAGTGGAGTCTTGTCAAATAAAAAGGGCCTATACTAAAAAAAAACGATTGCCAATCCTTACCATTAATTTACAAATAATGTGGGGTAATGTTCATGAAAAAGATAGAACTGCTCACAAAATGATATATCAGGAAGCTTGGCCTTCTTTTCCCACATTTTCAGCACGGAGCAAGGCTGATCACTCAAGCAAAGCACACACTCTGGCTTCTGTGGCACAAGCATACAGTTCAGTTTCCCCAGTTCAAGACCTTCTGTGTTTAAGCCTCTTTACTTCTTGCAAGTCTCTTGACTCAGAGGGTCTGTTGCACAAAACAATAAGGACCCATTCTTCGCCCCTCAGTATTTCACATGTACACAGTTCGGGTATCCACTTTGGATCACCCCTCAGGCGGGCTTAGATCCCTTCAAAGCAAATGTTTAGCTCAAAGGTTCCAGGTTGAAGATGCCTCTTCTGGGCTCAGATCCCGCTCAATGAGTCTCTTTCAGCCAGGCTCGGACCAATTGTGAAGTACTTCAAACTATTGAAGACTTTTGAATGTGCACAGGGTATAGCCTGACCCGCTGCATGACCACTTCAATTTCAATTTTCCTTTTCTTAAACTCAGCCTCAGTTAGATACCAAACATAGACTTTTGAATGAGCACCTCTGTGGCACCGGACCACTCTGTATATGATATCTTGGCTTGACCTCCCAAAGTCCAAATACTCTTTTTAGTTTCCAATTATATATCTGTCCCTCATCGCCAACGCCTTTCACACCTTTCTCTTTATACCAAGCTGCCACTTGCAACCCTGATTCAAAACACAAGCATGTTTGGTATCATTCTCTCCATCTCATCGGCTGTGCTGTCTTTTCTGATGCTGCTCAGTTGTAGAAGCCAAGGACAGCACCATGGCAGCAATCGCTCCTCCCTGCAAGAGTTATCGATGTGGGAGAGCCCTGGGTACCTCTGACACACTGAACAGGTTCGCTAAGCCTTCGTTCCTGGTCTTCAGTTTCTTACTTTCCAAGGTTCACAAAAGTAACGGTCTTCAGAGTCTAAAGGTACTTCCTTCGTTGTGATCCAATACACTTCCTCACACCTTCAGGTTTCTCACAGTAGTAAGGTGGAAGTAGCTTGCACACCAGTCCTGATGTTCAAGTTTGCTAGTAGACTTCCTCATGCGTTTGTGCAAGCTAATCTCCCAAATTGGTTTCCACCTCATGTTTTCATTATTCTCCAATTTCAAAGATGTCAATGATTCATAATGTAAATTTGGAACTTGGTGCCCTAAGAGTGCAGAAGAGGGAATCTAGGTGTTATGCAAGATTTAAGGAACAATAGTATTCTCTTTCTTAGTGCCATTGTAGACATTGAAGTAAGGTCCAGCTCCAGACAAATGATTTCTACAGGAACAGTTGGGCCAAGGCCGAGCATTTTACTCCAGATTTTTGCCCTCCAACACGTCTAACCACGAAAGATCTTTCATACCAAGGGATTCCAAGCCAGACAGAACTGAAGTGCAAAAGCTTTAGTTGTGACAATGCCTTAGAAGCTATAGCCAGAGGCTACTCTCACACAACTATACATCATGCATATTTTAGACTTTGCATTCCGTTTCCTGATGATTTTAATTGATTTCCTACAATCTGTCTTAGTAGTGAATTTCACACCAAGGAATTTTTTACAAATGACATGCTCAATGATGTTTCCATCACTGACCAGGTTAGGAAAAAATACTGGTCTGCATGAGAAGTGCATAACCTTAGTCTTTTCATAATTCATGTTGAGGTAATGCTCCTTTGTAAATCCCTGCAGCTCTTCCAAAGATCTCCTGAGACCTGCAAAGGAGCTGTCAAATAAGGCTAGGACATGTGCATATGAAAGGCACGAGAACTTTGCCCCATGAACTTAGGGGGCACATATTTATAGATGTCAGCACTTCTGGTATTTAAGCTATATATATGTTGAAAATCAGGGGCTCAAGTGCACAACCATGCTTTACCCCTCTGTATGTTTGGACTGGTTCAGAGACTGAACCCCTACTTTCAAGCCTGATTTGGACTGATGTGCCCTCATACAGACCAATTAGGGATTTCAAATGATCTTGTGGGCAGCCAAGACAGTTCATTTTGGTCTATAGTTTATTCCTATTGACCATGTTGAAGGCCGTCCGGAAGGCTATCATTGCCAGATAGAGGCCGCGGTTCTCTGTGTTCTTTGCTGCCTTAGTAAGGGAATCGAACAGCAAAGGCAGTGATGGCTCCTGATCCTGCCTGAAAGCCCATTTGGAACTTGCTGAGTAGTCCGATAGAGTCAACCCATTGGGTTAGCCTATCAAGTAGTAATGACGCATAGATTTCTCCAGTAGTGTGTAGCATTGCTAGAAGTCAAAGGGTATTAGGACACGTTCTGGAGCCCTCCTTATATATAGGCACACAAATAGAGCACCTCCAGGACTTAGGAACACGTCCCTCTGAAGATACCTTCTCAAATAGGTGGAATATTAACTCTTCCCAAAATGTAGGGTCATTTTTTACAATTACATTGGGGAGGCCAGGCGCTCCGGAGTATTTAAGAGCTTTGACTTTAGATGCTATCTCTGCGTCGTTAAAACGTAAGTTAATCTTGTTTCCTATAATGGGCTGGGATCCCATATGGGCAGTAGGATTGTGGAATGTATAGCTGATATATTTCAGCCATGCCTGCTCCCCGATTACACATCTCTCGTGTTTTATGACTCTGGAATTGAAGGTGCTCAACATTTTCCAGAGCTTGCGAGGATCTTTAATCTTAGCTATAGCTACCAAATGTTACCATTGCACATTATTGCCTGAGTAGACCCAATCCTTTAACCATCTATGATATTTATTTTTTGCATATCACGCTGCGGCCCGCATTTCCAGATGGGAACGTCTGCTTTTTAAAATGTCAGTTAAATCTCAGGCTGAGTTGCTTTTTTGACTCCTGAATAGATTTGTCAAATCGGTACTTCTTAGAAGCAGGATTAAGCAAGGCGCCATGTGCCATTTGCTCACCCAAGGATGAGGTACAGTCTCTTATCAGAGCCTCGATGTCATCCGCAAATAGATTACCCAATGTGACCTTTCCATCATTCTCAATGCATCTGTCAGTGCAGCGAATTTCCATCCGTCTCCCCATCTAGTTACCCAACTGGGGCGTGGTGCCCAATTTCTATACTACCAGTCATATGCAGTGTAAGGATAGCATGATCACTGTGGCATGTATTCACAATTTCAAGCTTCCTGACAAATAGTAGTGCCTGAGAATTGCAGTAGAAATAGTCAAGGGTCGAGGTTATTGTTCCCGATCTACAAATGCTCCCCCCTGGTATGTCCCCAATAACCCTTCCATTCCATAGGAAGCAATGCCATTAGAAATTCACCCAAAGGAGGCCTTTAGGGGACCTTTTGCCTGTGTTATTTGTCTGTGATTTACATTGAACAAAATCAGTCTCCAGAACTTCATTTGGACAATTACATGTTTCATTATTAAAGTCCCCCCAATCTAAATCAATTCCTCTTCTGCTGCATTCTTGATATAAAAAATCAGTTCAATTACGATTTTGGAAATATCATTAGTCTTGCTTGAGCCAGGAGGCTCATATACATTTATGATGTTAATGCCACCAGCTCATTTCTCGTGGCATTTTCTGACCACGAGAACGTGGAGGTTATCTGTGCATGTCTTTACTCTCACCATGTTTAGATGGTTTTTAACACCTATAATGAGGCCCCCATTATGGGCTGACTCCTGGCCCTTTATTAGCAAGAATTTGAAACATTTGGAATCCATCAATTAGTAACTCTGATAGTAGCCATACTTCCTGTAAAAGATTCTGTAGCAAAAGATCTAAAGACGCTTCAGCCTCAAGCAAATGCAAAAATCCCTGTGTATTTCAGGTGGGGAAGGCTAGATCTCAATTTCACTTAGTTGCACAGGTGTTTGATTTGAAACAAGCAAATTCAAAATTCCAAAAATATTAGATTGTAAAGTGCAGTCATTATTGGCGTTGGAGACCTTATTACCAATTGTGTTCATTGTTTCCCTAATTGTATTCAGGTCGGTGGGTTTCTGTGTGATAACCTCCACAACTGTGTCAAGATCATACCCAAGTTCATGATATCGTTCCTTGTATGATCTTATCATTTGCACAGTTTCCTTCGTACCACAAGTATTCTGCTAAACTGATGTTTGGTATTTTCAATAGGTGCAATAAAATCAAAAACTGTTGTATCCAGGATTCTGAGTGTGAGAATATTTTGTGTCAAGGACAAGAAATCTGCCTTGTTAAAACGTGGCTTGGCTTTGGATTTCCCTTGGGTACATTTATTGGTGGTAATTGTATGAGGAAGGTCAGTCCAGGCCTCCTACATCGTTTTGTCGAGACAGAGTTCACACCCTGTTGCTGACTACTCAATAGAGTATGAGCTGGAATTGCCAAAGTTAAATGCTGCAAGTGTGATGTAGGGTGTGATGTGGGGAAAATTGGGGAGGGCCTCAGAGTTGATGATGTTTTCAGACTCCTGCTTCTCGTCAGGTAAGGGGCTCCCTTCATTTATTACCCAATTGGTTAAGGTCCCTATGGGCCTACCATCCTTCTTACTTCTCCCTTTAATCTTTTTAGACGTGTTGGTATACACTAGAGCTGCAGGGAGCACATTAGTGCCATCAGCAATATATAGATCTTTCAGTCTTAATTGCTCACTAAGCTCCTGCAATTTTTCCTCGTTTTTTGTCTACAATGGTTACGGGCAGATAAACGGTTGATGTCTCACTGGGGAATTCGGCCACTTCTTCTGACTCAGAGATCATAGGGTCAACATCTATGATATTTACTACTTCTGTCAAGGGAGGTTCGCCTTGTGCATTCAAATTAGTGGAGATATATGGCACAGCAGCAGCAATGGGAGCATCTAATTCCCTATCATCATCGACTTTGGAAGGCATGGTGATTCCAAAATCCTTCCACACATTTTCAATACAAATTTCATTGCAAAATATAAAACAGAAAGTTGAACATGAGTCTCAGTATGCTGTCTATCTTGTTCAGGATTGATGCTGTCGTCTTTCACCTCATCCTCCAAAGGGCACATGTTGGGAGAGGCCGACAGCTTGTGCTCATTATCAAGCCATGGTGGGGAGATCTGGCTGAGGTGATAGTTGTAGGAATGTGAGCACCATGTTCTTCCAGTGCATTCGGTGCTGGCAGCAATTGATGTGGCTGTATGTTTCTTGACATGCTTAAATATAAGTAAATGTTTCCAGCCGGAACCCCGGAAATATAACTATAATCTAAAAACTCCTTTCAAAGTGCAAGTTGTTTTTACTACAACAAAGTATCCCCGGTTACAACCAGTTAAACGAGGATGTTGAATTAAGCCATAAAATCTATCTAATAAAAAGTAGATTCTGTTTCCAATTAAGTTTGTTTATTGAAAAACAAATGCTTTCAGGCCGGCCAAGAGGAAGCACCTACAAAGAAGGAACAAGCATCTAAAAGTTTGCGAAGATTTCAGATGTCCAGTGGGTAGATCGAAGCAATAGAATGGGGGCGTGAACGCTTCCATTGGGCTGCAGCGGGCTATGGCCTCTTCACCACTCTGGGGAAGTCACACTCATGTGCACACCTGGAAAGTGATTTGAAATGCAGATGTGCTTACACTTCACCGCACCCCATTAATTGGCTCTATTATTGCATCAGGTTTGTGCTCATATTGACACTAGCTGGCTCCATGGGTACGCCGGCACAGACTGCAGTGACTGCGATCGACTCTCCAACTACTCTGCTATGCTCCGCTTCATGCAGGGGTTTGATTCAGAAGTCTCTGCCTCCACCAAAGCAGTGGAAACAAAGGAAACACTGCTGTGACTGCGCTTGACTCTCCAACGATTCCGCTCTGCTTCATGTAGGGGATTGATCCAGGAGTCTCTGCCTGCAGCAAAGCGGTGGAAACAAAAGAAACACTGCAGTGACTGTAGTCGACTCTCCAATGACTAATATGAGATATTTAAATCAGAGAAAATACACAGCACCACACTGTCTCCAGACTGTCTCCCATCCATGTAGTAACCATGACGAACCCTGCTCGGCTTCAAAGAGAGGAAGTGGCCGGCCCCCTCAGGCCATGTTGTTTTAAGCAGTCTTATAACTTTGCTTGACTTGTTAGGCACCATGGACTGAGGGGGCTAACCTCTTCCTCGCTTTGAAGCTAAGTATGGTTGGTCCTGGTCACTGCATGGATGGGAGATCTGAGTCACCGGTACTTTTTACCCCCGATGACATTGTAGTTGTGACAATATTTATTTTCTTTAATTATGTATAAAAGATTGCAGACTTTGAGAACTCAGAATGTGTTTAGTTAATGCCCGTGTGATTACATTATTTGCTGAGGATCACACACTTTGGTTAAGCAGCATGCTAAAAGCCCAATGTTTTATGGCCAGTCTCTTGGTGACTGTTGTGATACATTGCACAACCCCAACTAACCGCATTTAACCAGCACGTAAAAGTGAAAAAAATGATCAGCTGCAAGAATAACATATGCCAGGTACTTTTGCCCCATAGCGAGAATCAAAAGCTGGCACCCATGAATATATGCACAGGAAGTGACCATATATCTTAAAGTGAAATATACAAATGTAGATTAATAGACCTACCCTTTAGATGTCAATATGATGTGCAGAATTCTGATGGATGCAGTATTCAATGGTTTTGGTGCACCCGTAAGTTAATTGCCATCAGGGTCCTAACGATCCTGTAGCGATGAACATGGCTGCAACCACCAGGGGAGTTTAGGATGTCCTGGCCCCCTCAAAATATAGAAGATCCCCACCCCCCAATATACAACCCCACCCATTGCCTCACTCTGGAACAATCGTCAACAATCTGTACACGGCCGTTTGTTGTTTCAGCAAGACAGGTCAAGCTTCACAAATGAAAGTAAAAACTGTCCAAAAAGGTGCGTATATATATATAATACTCTTACACACCAACACACTCCACTAAATACAATTTTTAATCCAAGTATCACTGCGCCGTCCGCGGTCGTCGGCGAATGCAAGATGGCGGGCGCCACAAAAAATCTGACGCGCTTCACGCACCACGCTGTCCAATCAGCGAACACGTCGCATGTCCACGGACATCACGCAAGCCGCTTGGTCAATCAGGGCACTGTCCACGGAGCGAACAGGGGAGTCCTTCCACGGAGCGAACAGATATATCACTATTTTTTTTGCCTTACATTTTGGTCATTTTAAAAAAAAATACTGGACGGATTTACACCAAATTTGCAAAAGCACACTTTCGGGACCAAGCCCCCGCTCCTGCCGCAAATTTGGTGTAAATCCGTCCAGCGGTTTGGGCTGTAGGCGTGCACAAAGTTTTTTCCCATTATGTCTATGGGAAAAAACAAAAGTTTTGGGACCCCCCCTATAACTTTGCCCCTCCTGGACCAAACCTCTGCAAACTTTGCAAAATAATTCAGAATGGGCCATATACTTACTTGGCAACGTTTGGTGAGGATTCGTCCAGAGGGAGCAAAGTTATAAGCCACCCAAAAATTCTCTTCGTATGGAAGCACCACTGTAGTGGCCGTGTAGTTATGGTCAAATTGTTGCTGTTTCCATAGGAAGAGCACTTTTTGGGTGGCCTATAACTCCGCTCCCCCTGGACAAATCCTCACCAAACTTTGCAAAAAAGGTATATGGGCCACTCTGAATTTGCCTGCAAAGTTTGGTGATGTTTGGTGCCAGGGGGGGGGTGAGTTATAGGGGTTGTCCCAAAACGTCTTTTTTTCCCATAGACTGAATGGGGAAAAACTTTGCGCACGCCTACAGGCCAAACAGCTAGATGGATTTTCACCAAATTTGCGGCATGGGCAGGGGCTTGGTTCCAAATGCGTGCTTTTGTAAATGTGGTGACAATCAGTCCAGTAGTTTCATTTAAAATGACCAAAAAGTATGTCTCCAAAAATTAGTGATATCTATATACACTCCACGGTCACACTTCCCTGTTCTCTCCGTGGACAAGAAATTGATTGGCTAATACGTAGCGTCATGTGGCGGTTTCACTGATTGGTTGTGGAACAGCGTGAAGTGTGTCAGATTTCTTAGCTGCCCTGCCATATTTTGTTCATGTTTTGGTGTACGCGGACATCGCCGGTAACACATACAAAACAAGTCACCAATGCACTTGTTATACTTATGAAATACTGTTTCCGAAGGTGAGCTTTAATTGGGCTGGAATCGGATGTGGCAGCACAAACTCAAAAAGTGGTGTTTTCTTGTCACCAAAGTCATACAATAAAGTGGAAGTTGGTGCTCAATGTACGGCGAACAATTACTGCGTCTGTGTTACAATGTATTTAGATTAATATTGTAGTCAGACTGGCGTCCTACGTTTTGAAATCTGAGGTAACAATCTGGACTGTTTGATGGAAACAGCAGTTCTGGAGGCGTATGGGAGTAGCGGTTCTCATGATTGGATTCTCATATGTTGTTGCAAAGTGAGAATGTATTTGCCTTCTGAGTGAAGGACACTTAATTTGCTTTTTTGGTTGCAAGCTCAGTAGGCCCACGCATCCGAGTGAATACAAACGGGACAATTATCTTTTTTACCTTGAGCGAAAGGGAAACTTCAAAAGGAATGAAAGGAATGACTGGTTGGAAAAAATGGCATAGGAAGAGCACTTTCTGGGCAGCCTATAACTCCGCTCCCCCTGGTCGAATCCTCACCAAACTTTGCAAAAGAAATATATGGGCCACTCTGAATGTTTGTGCAAAGTCTGGTGAGAATTCATCTAGGGGGAGAAAAGTTATGGGGGGGTCCCAAAACATCTTTATTTCCATAGACATTATGGGAAAAAACTTTGCGCATGCCTACAGCCCAAACCGCTGGACGGCCTGGTCCTGAAAGCGTGCTTTTGTTAATTTGGTGTAAATCCTTCCAGTAGTTTTTTTTTAAATGACCAAAACATAAAGCACAAAAATTAGTGATATCTATGTCCGCTCCGCGGACACACTTCCCTGTTCGCTCCGCGGACAAGATACCGATTGGCTAAGGGGCTGGCTCATGACCATGGACACGCAACGTCTCTGCCGATTGGCTGCAGTGAGACGTGTTCTGCGTCAAATTGTTTGGATGCGCCTGACATCTTGGATCCGCTGACAGCGCAGTGGCGACCAGCGGCAACATGCTATTTCGAAACCTATTTTGCCCGGCCATAGTGCTTGGGGAGGTTCACACATTAAGAGATGGGTGAAAAACTGTATTTGTTCAGGCGGTAGGTGTTAATGATGTATTCTCTATGCTCGCCTTGTTCGGAATGTTTGTGCATACAGAAATTGAGGGGTTTAATAAGGGTAGTATTTCAGTCCGTGCTGTGCACAGGCACCTTGAAACTGTTTTAAGGACATGCGTGGTGTTAGTGAACATTGAAATTGAGTACATGTCGTTATTATATTATTTTTTCCTATGGGTGTGCTATTGATTAGTACGCCGCCATGGGTGTGACGTGCTGCAGTGGTTGTGGCCAGGGGCTAGAGTCTTGGATGCATGGGCACAGGCCATCAATACTGGATACACCTGTAGGATTGATTATCGATTTAGATGGTTGTGGGGAGTGTGTACAGAACAAAGTTGTAAGCAAGCACTGATGGTATAAGCCACTGCACACCCATACATTGTAATATCTATGGACATACAGCTAGGAGTCTAGCCTCTGGCCAGAACCACTGAAGCATACCACAGCTATCGATACGCCCATACTACCGCACATCACTCAGGTGGTTGTGGGGAGGGCCTGCAGTCTTCGGTCCATGGCCGAAAGCCATGCACCCGAGAACAAACTTGTCAACTCTACAGTTATAAACCAACATGGATTTTACATAGTGTGGTGGTTGTGGTCAGGACGTACAGTTTTGGGTGGATGGCTGCAGGCTGTAGGCCATACACCGAAGAGTGTAGACCCTGCCCACAAGCAGTGCAGGATATCACATTCATACATCACACCCATACATTCGATTATGTATCTGGTAGGTGTGGGCAGGGCCTAGAGTCCTGGGTACAAATTGAGTGCATACTACAGTTATAATGTTTCATTGTATGGATGTGTCACTCATCTATAAGTGACCATGGGTGTAATATGCTGCGGTGGTTGTGGCCAGGGCCTAGAGTCTTGGTTGCATGGCTGTAGGCCGTAGGCCGTAAGCCATACTTCCAAGACTCTAGGCCCTGGCCACAACCACTGCAGCATATTACAGAAATGGATATGCCTGTAGTATTGCTTATGGGTGAAATGGTTGTGGAGAGTGTGTAGAAACTTGGCTGCATGGCCGAAGGACATTCACCCAAGAAAAAAGTCATACACACTGGAGCTATAAACCACTTCACACCCATACATTTAAATATGTATGGACATACATCTAAAACTTTAGGCCCTGGCCACTACCACTGCTGCATATCACAGCCATAGATACACCTGTAGTATTGCACATCACTCAGGTGGTTGTGGGGAGTAAGCAGATTATACTACATATCTCCCAAGATCACATGATGATAGTGTAAATTCAGCAAAAAAACTGTATTACCGCGATGTTATGATTAGATTCCCCTTCAAAAAACCTGTGAAATTCAGTAAAAGAAAACTTTGTTAAAGGGATGTTATGGTTAAGTTGCCTTACTAAAAACCTGTACAATTCACACAAAAAACTACTTTGTTAAGGGGATGTTATGGTTAAATTGCGCTACTAAAAATCTGTGAAATTCCCTAAAGAAACTTTATAAAGTGAAATTATGGTTCAAAGTACAATTTAAAAACCCATGAAATTCGACAGTTATGGTAGGCTTAGCAGCCATAACTGCCCACACCACTGTGCACTGCCAACACTAACACCCAGGACATCAAAGATGACATCACTGATGATATCACATGTGCATTTACTTTTCAGACAAGGGGTTGTGAATGTAATTTTAGCAAGAAATATCAGGGATTATCAGGACATGTGTAATAAAGTACATACTTCATCATGTACTGTAGGGTTATAAAGAAAATTCCGTTGCAGTGTTCTTTCTAGTACAGGAACATACTCATACAGAAATGTAGGTATTGGCTTCAGCATTCACCACAGAGGTGCTAAATTTGTACTTTCCAAAGTTGTATAATAAAAAGGTCAATGTTTTTGTATCACACTTTTCTGGTCTGTGAAACATGTACTAAGTTGCTAATAATGCATCACTTACTACATATATCTAGTACTACACAGAAAACATAAATAGACTAGAATGCATACAAAGATGGGGCTTATATGTGGAGAGTAAAGCAAGCATACACGAGGCAGTATCATTAGCAACTGTGTATAATCTACATGATAGGATTCACGCACAAAAATGATTGCTGTATTTCAGGCCTGCTTCTTCCACTATATATGTACATCAAACGCTGCGATTGCATTCTAAAGAAAGTAGTTTAAGAACATGTGAGAAAAGCAACATTAGTAAATGTAATACCTTTTGAAAGTGAAGTTTCTGACTGTCAGCAAATAAACCCATCTTGCCTAGATATGGCAGTGAACAAAAACGAAGGGGCTACACATGTGATGTCATCAGTGATGGCATCAATGACATTTGTGATGTCATCTTTGATGTCCTGGGTGTTAGTGTTAGCAGGGCACAGTGGTGCAGGCAGTTATGGTTGCTTAGCCTACCATAACTGTCTAATTTCAGGGGGTTTTCGATTGTACTTTGAACCATAATGTCACGTTTATAAAGTTTCTTTAGAGAATTTCACAGATTTTTAGTAGCACAACTTAACCATAACGTCCCCTTAACAAAGTTTTTTTTTACTGATATATATATATATATATATATTTTCAGTGAATACAACGTTGTTAAAGGGACCTTATGGTTAAGTTGTGCTACTAAAAACCCATGAAATTCCTAAACTGTTCCCTCCACAATGAATAATAATAATGTCTGGATGACGCTGTGTCACCAAAGAAGCACAGAGAGGTACCAAATCCACCCACTTGATTCCACACACTCCGTTCCAGTGCACTTCCACATGAGAGAATCCAAGATGTGCCGCCACTCCACAGCGATCTGCATGCACCTCCAACCAATTTATCCAAGAATCTCCCAAAATCCAGACAATCTGCTTTCTGAAACACACAGCCATAGCTATCTGCTCTTCTCTCAGGAAAAAAACCTACTGACAAACTCTCTCCTTACATAACACACCCAGTAAAACTTCTTAACCAATCCCTTGCTCTGCTCATTCTCATTTGCATGCCTCTCAACCCCAAAATCCCTGTATGTAATATGCGCTGTCCACGGACAACCGCAGTGTCTGTGGACAGATCGAAAATCTGAACGTGTGGAATGAAAATTTAAATAGTGTGCCCCATCTCCCCTTTGAGTTTGGCTCTGAAAAGAACCTTTTTTTTGTTTTTTTGCAGATGCTTCAAAAACATCTTTTATTTTGTATTTTTATTTTCTTATTTTCCTCTAAAAATCTTCACATTAGCTTCTCCACAGCAACCCTTATGTTCCAAAACAGCATGGCATTTTGCATAAAAGATAAAGAAATGCCATCTTCTTTAAAATAAACAACATTATCAGAATTAATGTTCTTATTATTACAAAAAGGACATACCAGCTGTAAGCAAGAAAGCAAACATGCCTCTGTTGATTGCACACCTACCAATATTTTTCTGAGGACAAAAAATAAAACTATTGTCCCATACTGCCCTAGGGAAAAAAGCAGAAAAAATAACCTTGGCATTTGGAAGGACTTTCATGATTACCTGAATCAAGTTTTGCAGATCTTGCAACAAAGTAGGGGCACTGACATACCCCAAATGCACAGCACCACAGTGCAGGACAACTACATCTGGACTATTGAACCTAGCCATATCCTGACAAACTTCCAAAATTCCCAGCAAATGAAAACCAGGCACAGCACTCCACACCACCTCCACTCCTTTTACATCAAAATTCTTTGCCACATTCCTATATTTATCATACTGCTCCAAACTATCAACAAACATATCTCCGAGCACCAACACCATGACTTTCTCCACCTCGGCCATCTTCACTGCACACAGCCACATTCAACACAAACTGCAACCTCAACATCTGATTGGCTGATCCCTACAGCCCATTTTCCATGCTGGATTTGCCGAGAAACCCCGAATATGGCATGGCCTCCCATGTACAACCGCAGTGACCATGGAGCGCGTAACACTGGGGCAGCCCTTCTACCCTTTCCACTTCACTCTCTGCACCATTCCCTTATTGGCTACTGTTAAGCAGTTGCACAGTCATCCACTAATCACATCCAAGAACTCTACATCTAAGTCTATCATCAGGGATCAGCACTTTAGATGTACGATTGATCACTCTAAGTACAAATTGGCTGTGACTGCAAAGGACCTACAGCAAAAACTACTATAAAACTCAACTCAAGACTTCTACTTGCAGATTCATGCACATTCACATGCATGAACATAGACTACAGGTATGAATATTTTCTACATAGTAAATGTACAGCTCTTCTAGAAATACAATACTTCCCGGGAGCATAGCTCAGCAGCAATGTGCGTGCCTTGGAAGCAAGACGACACAAAGCAACACAGGTTCGATCCACGGGTCCTCGCAAAGAAACCTCTGAGTGTTTAAGCGTGTTATAAATATCTAACTAAGATAAAATAATTATGCAACTAAAAAACAAACAATTCCTGTAACAGCGCCTTGATGCCTGTGGGCTGTGTGAGCGCTCTAAACATGTAAAATAAAATAAATAAAAATAAAAACAGAGTAACTGCCACTTACCCTGTTGTAATCGCTTATATGCCTCCGAACCAAAAATAAACATGGTTTAAAAAAAAACGGTAAAATGTACTTACTGTCATTTCTCCCATCTGCTATGATGAAGTGTCAATTGCAAACCTTTCTGCTCTCCAAATGTGTTTTTACACACACACACACCTATCTAAAAAAACATTATTTCATATTATAATATGGGAGAAATAACAGTATAATTATGAAAACAAAAAATAACAATGTCTACATTAACAAAAGTGCTATAAACACACATATTCACTAACTTCTTTCTTTTACAATTTCAGTGAAGACCACTCCCCTGAAAAGCAGCAGTGGCTGAAGTACGTACAAGAGCTTAGAGAAACCTACTCTTTCCATACAAAAATGTACATTACTAACATAATGTTCTAACTGTTACTCAAGCACACTAGCATTTTAGTATTGTAGAACAAACAAGTGTATTAAGCCATTACCATTAGATGTAGTATTAGTGCTTCCCCTTACCAGTTCCATACTTTATATTGTCATCTGAACCCAGTATAGTAACACACACATACAAGAATAGCCTTCCGAACTTGATGTAGCTGCACATACAAATAGCAACCTTCTATTAAACACATACAAAAAAGAAATACTAAAGTTTAAAAGTACCTCCGCTGAAGTACCAAACCATGTGTGTGTGTGTGTGTGTGTTGCCACAGGACTTCTTATAAAAGTACCACAAAAACTGTAGACATAACATACAAAATAGAAGGCAATGAGGATTCCAAATTTTCCCAATTAGCTCTCTACCTTATAGCAGAAAACAAATATGACATTACTGACCCCTTAATACTTTGCAATTACTGCACTGCAAAACTTGACAACAACCAAACACCTTCACGTGCTATCACAAATATCTTGGAATTATTTCCTCTACCAAAAACCCTGCAACAACTAAATTTATATGAGAGCATCATAATTCAAACAGTGCACCCATTTTAAGCAATAATACGCCTTCAACCAAAAACAGCAAAATGACCTCCCTCTGAATTAGTGAAAGGCATTCATGGCAAAGTAGTTTATTTACCTTTAGATTTCAAAGAAAATGTACACACTCTAGTAGTGCAACGGCCAATAGATCAATCTTTAATTGTCTTAGTAAATGGCATACCTACAAAAGACAATAAGATAAAATAATTACGCAACTAAAAAACAAACAATTCCTGTAACAGCGCCTTGATGCCCGTGGGCTGTGTGAATGCTCTAAACATGTAAAATTAAATTCAATAAAAATATAAACAGAGTAACTGCCACTTACCCTGTTGTAATCGCTTATATGCCTCCCAATCAAAAATAAACATGGTTTTAAAAAAAACGGTAAAATGTACTTACTGTCATTTCTCCCATCTGCTATGATGAAGTGTCAATTGCAAACCTTTCTGCTCTCCAAATGTGTTTTTACACACACACACACACACACACCTATCTAAAAAAACATTATTTCATATTATAATATGGGAGAAATAACAGTATAATTATGAAAACAAAAAATAACAATGTCTACATTAACAAAAGTGCTATAAACACACATATTCACTAACTTCTTTCTTTTACAATTTCAGTGAAGACCACTCCCCTGAAAAGCAGCAGTGTCTGAAGTACGAACAAGAACTTAGAGAAACCTACTCTTTCCATACAAAAAAGTACATTACTAACATAATGTTCTAACTGTTACTCAAGCACACTAGCATTTTAGTATTGTAGAACAAGCAAGTGTATTAAGCCGTTACCATTAGATGTAGTATTAGTGCTTCCCCTTACCAGTTCCATACTTTATATTGTCATCTGAACCCAGTATAGTAACACACAAATACAAGAATAGCCTTCCGAACTTGATGAAGCTGCACATACAAATAGCAACCTTCTATTAAACACATACAAAAAAGAAATACTAAAGTTTAAAAGTACCTCCGCTGAAGTACCAAACCATGTGTGTGTGTGTGTGTGTGTGTTGCCACAGGACTTCTTATAAAAGTACCACAAAAACTGTAGACATAACGTACAAAATAGAAGACAATGAGGATTCCAAATGTTTCCAATTAGCTCTCTACCTTATAGCAGAAAACAAATATGACATTACTGACCCCTTAATACTTTGCAATTACTGCACTGCAAAACTTGACAACAACCAAACATCTTCACGTGCTATCACAAATATCTTGGAATTATTTCCTCTACCAAAACCCCTGCAACAACTACATTTATATGAGAGCATCATAATTCAAACAGTGCACCCATTTTAAGCAATAATACGCCTTCAACCAAAAACAGCAAAATGACCTCACCCTGAATTAGTGAAAGGCATTCGTGGCAAAGTAGTTTATTTACCTTTAGATCTCAAAGAAAATGTACACACTCTAGTAGTGCAACAGCCAATAGATCAATCTTTAATTGTCCTAGTAAATGGGGTACCTACAAAAGACAATAAGATAAAATAATTACGCAACTAAAAAACAAACAATTCCTGTAACAGGCCTTGATGCCCGTGGGCTGTGTGAGCGCTCTAAACATGTAAAATAAAATAAATAAAAATATGAACAGTGTAACTGCCACTTACCCTGTTGTAATCGCTTACATGCCTCCCAATCAAAAATAAACATGGTTTAAAAAAAAAAAAAAACGCTAAAATGTACTTACTGTCATTTCTCCCATCTGCTATGATGAAGTGTCAATTGCAAACCTTTCTGCTCTCCAAATGTGTTTTTACACACACACACACACACCTATCTAAAAAAACATTATTTCATATTATAATATGGGAGAAATAACAGTATAATTATGAAAACAAAAAATAACAATGTCTACATTAACAAAAGTGCTATAAACACACATATTCACTAACTTCTTTCTTTTACAATTTCAGTGAAGACCACTCCCCTGAAAAGCAGCAGTGTCTGAAGTACGAACAAGAACTTAGAGAAACCTACTCTTTCCATACAAAAAAGTACATTACTAACATAATGTTCTAACTGTTACTCAAGCACACTAGCATTTTAATATTGTAGAACAAACAAGTGTATTAAGCCGTTACCATTAGATGTAGTATTAGTGCTTCCCCTTACCAGTTCCATACTTTATATTGTCATCTGAACCCAGTATAGTAACACACAAATACAAGAATAGCCTTCCGAACTTGATGTAGCTGCACATACAAATAGCAACCTTCTATTAAACACATACAAAAAAGAAATACTAAAGTTTAAAAGTACCTCCGCTGAAGTACCAAACCATGTGTGTGTGTGTGTGTGTGTTGCCACAGGACTTTCTATAAAAGTACCACAAAAACTGTAGACATAACGTACAAAATAGAAGACAATGAGGATTCCAAATGTTTCCAATTAGCTCTCTACCTTATAGCAGAAAACAAATATGACATTACTGACCCCTTAATACTTTGCAATTACTGCACTACAAAACTTGACAACAACCAAACATCTTCACGTGCTATCACAAATATCTTGGAATTATTTCCTCTACCAAAACCCCTGCAACAACTAAATTTATATGAGAGCATCATAATTCAAACAGTGCACCCATTTTAAGCAATAATACGCCTTCAACCAAAAACAGCAAAATGCCCTCCCTCTGAATTAGTGAAAGGCATTCATGACAAAGTAGTTTATTTACCTTTAGATCTCAAAGAAAATGTACACACTCTAGTAGTGCAACGGCCAATAGATCAGTCTTTAATTGTCTTAGTAAATGGCGTACCTACAAAAGACAATAAAGTTAGACAAGTCCTGCAATATCTAAAAAACAACAATGAATATACAAAGAAATTAATATTGAAGAAAACCTGTGAGAAACCATTGAAATAATTCAAGAGTCACCAGAAACTGGTCAATTTGAACTTCTAAATCCTGCTACAGAATCCAATATTTTAGATCATTATACAATTCATCCTTTACATTCTATAGACACTATAGATGATGCACTGGAAACGTACCAAATGTGACAAGCCAAAGGATCTCCAATCAGCATATGGGAAGAAGTATAGCCGCACAGGCCTTTCCTCTACTCTTTCCTACTGAAAAAGGAGGAAGGTACAATGATAGACCCACACAAATAACAGCATCAGAATATCGCTCTTTACAAATGTATTCTGACAACCCCAGATTCAGACAAAACGTGGAATACATATTCCACCTTCTCTTTGATAGTGAACTAGCAACTCTATGCTACGGAGTTGCACACACATTAAAATCAGGTAGCCATTTTCGAAATACATCAGCTACGCAATTATTACAAAAAGTGCAGGAAAAAGATGATGTTTTACAGTCAAGTATTAAACATTTTTTAGCAAACATGCATGGTACAAAATAATACTGGTTTCGACGTCTCAGAGATGTATGCTGTATGATAAGAAACCTTGGCCTACCCACTTGGTTTGTTATATTACGTTTTGCAGAATAGGCATGGGAAGATTTAAACTATTTCCTATGCATAACAAACAAAAATTTAAAAAAACATAAATATAAAAACACTAGAAGAACTCTGCTCTCTAGATCCTGTAAATGTACCAAGATATTTCCATCATCGCTTCATTGCTATGCTACACTTTATTTGTAATAAGACTGTGCCTCCCCTCGGAGAAGTTCAACACTTCTTTTGGAGAAAAGAATACCAAGCCAGAAGAGCATCACACATCCACATTCTATTATGGATTAAAGATGCTTCTAAATTTGGTCAGGACAGTAATGCCACTGTTTTGCAGTTCATCCAAAAATATGTCACTTGTGAAATCCCTTCACAAACAACACATAGTGACCTTCATGCACAAATTTTACAATTTCAAAGACACAAATATCGGAAATATTGTCGTCGCAAATATAAAAAAAAGGGAAATACTACACCAAATGCTGCTTTGGTTTCCCTAGAGCAGTATCAGCAACAGGTCAAGTAAACAACTTTATGTCTTCAGTCAGACATAGTGTCAAAGGTAAATCACCTAAGAACAAATGTGAATAAAAAGAACAGAAGAATCAAAATACATCAATGATTACAATGCAGTCATTGCCCTCCTATGGAATGCAAACATAGATGTGCAGTACATTGCAGACAATTCCACTGCAATTGCACTATATGTCAAAGTCTACTTAACCAAAGCAGAGAAAACAGAACTTCAGGACCTCTGGGATGACATATCATCCGACAAAATACGATCACAGAAATTGTACAGCTTAGGCACATAAATGCTCTCTCGTAGAGAATGTGGCTGCTATGAAGCTGCAGACCATTTAACCGGTACTGCCTTGTATGGAAAATATGACAATATAGTATAGCTCAGTCTTGGTCCTGCTAAATCTAGAAAAAAGAGTTCTCAAATCATATGAGGACATAGAAACAATTGCCAAAAATGATCCCAACAGCCAAGACATTTTGAAAAAACAATTTACGAGACACATACTACCCAAACAAGAGTACCACTTTGGAAACCATGTGTCTCTACCACGTAGCCCAAAACTCCACATACAAAAATAATGTTAAACTAGATTAAAAGAAAGGTAGATACAGAGTTGTAAATTGTGAAGGCAGCTTAGTGAAACTTAGCAAATGCAGCTTAATTAATCATATCAAATTGTCATAAAAACTCCTCAACATAAAGAACTGTATTACATGTCCCTTCGACAACTTTTTAAACCATGGAGAAAAGAAGAAGAGTTACTGGATACATATGACTCATATGAAGAGGCTTTCAAAGCAAATGAAAGCACTTTAACAGATGTAAACTTTACACAGTACCACACAATGTTGCACAATGAACAGCAACATAAAGAAGAACTCCAGGCCCAACTACACGTGGACACTCCCGACAATAGTCAACCTTCTGTAACAGGAAGCCAAGAACCACTTGGGCAGCCACTAATAGCAAATGAGGCAGACTTAGCCATGATAGAAGTAGAAAACACCATGTGTCAGTATGAACAAGCTACAGAAGACTTTGCTGTACTGAAATCGCAACTGAACAATGAGCAGCATAGCATTTTCCAAGAAATAACAAAACAAATTGAATATGGAACATAAAAACAAAAACTGTACCTGCCAAGACTACAAACCTATAATGCTATTTGTGAGTGGTGAAGCTGGATCAGGCAAACCATTCTTAATCAAAATCATAAGCAAGTTCCTTCAACAACTGACAAACAACAAACTGTCAGCTGTTGTAACTGCCCCCACAGGTTTAGCTGCCTACAACATAGGCGGTATCACTTTACACCAATTACTACTCCTTCCAGTAGAATACCAAAACAAATTAGACTATTACAAACTTCCCACAGAAGCTGCAATGGAACTACACAGTATTTTCAAACAAATGAACATGCTGCTAATAGATGAGGTGAGCATGGTCTCCAACCTAATGGTGGCTTTGATTCACCTCAGATTACAAGAGGTCCTCAAAACAGACAACGAAGAGCTCTTTGGAGGAAAATACAATATTGTTTTCGGAGATCTTCTTCAATTGACACCAGTGAAAGCTGAACCTATTTATAAAACCTTAGGACACAAATTGTGCCTTAAAACTCTTGGCAGCATAGGGAATGTCAACCTTTGGCAACATTTCCAATACAGAGAATTAACAGAAAACATGCACCAGTCTGCGGACCTCACATACGCCAACATTTTAAAAAGTATTAGAGTTGGTGTACTATCTCAAGAAGCACAATCAATATTAAAAACTAGGCATATCCATGCACTCTATGGCCATAACTCATGTGCTACTGATATCATGGCACAATTAGCACACACAAATGTCAATTGTATGCCCTTGATGCCAACTTTTGCAAGCTTTTCAAAATTGAATGAAACAATGTTGAAAAAAGAAATGCAACCAATAATTGAAATTTGCTCCACAGATTAGCTGGACGTACATGGTATGACACTACCCATGTGTTAAGAAGCCACAACAAGACTAAATACCCTAGAAAACTCTATCTCCAACACAGCTGGTTTGGAGAAAATATTAAAATTATCTTTAAACTGTAGGGTAATGCTTAAACGTAACCTTGACGTGGAACAAGGACTAGTTAATGGAGCACTTGGTACAGTTGTTGGCTTTCAAACATACCCACATGACAACAACATTCAATTTGTCAATATTCTCTTTGTCAACCTATCAGAAGTTAAAATGATAGGACGCTCAAGAGCCCACTTCCTTTTTTTCAAAGAAATGTATGTACGCAGAGAACAATTTCCACTAACTCTAGCATACGCTGTTACCATTCACAAATCACAAGGATTTACCCTAGATAAAGCATTAATAGATATTGATAGCACAGTCTTTAAAGAAGGCATGAGCTATGAAGCACTATCACGCTTACGTACACTTGATGGGCTATTCCTAATCAACTTTGCTGCAAGTAAAGTAAATGCAGATATTCTTTGCATTCTAGAATTAAATAGGCTGCATTCACTCCACACCCCCAATCAAAAACCTATCCTGTACCAGAAAAAAGCAAAATGTTGTAAAAGAAAACTACTTCAAACTGAAACGATACAGGATATCACTGCAATTCCTACAAAGAAAAAAAAAAGAAACTAATATTTCATCAAGTACCACAACCAAAGAAGAATCTACTGGTCAAAGTAACTCAACTACTTCTTCAAAGAAGCAGCACATACTCCGAACAAATGACTTCGACACAGAACTGTCAGGTCCATTCAAATTTTCAAATATAACTGCTGTAAATTGCTAATGAAACGTAGCAATAAATCTTCTATTCCAATTGCCACCAATTATTGAGCACATTTACGTACACAGTACAGACCAATAATGTTTGCAAATGTTAATCCTTCATAGAAATGCAACCAACAATCCTGACAACACTTACAGTGTTCGTGGAATAAGACAAGGATTTGACTACTGTGCTGGAATTGTCAAATTCACTATAAACCTACAAGAAGATCCAGAAAAATATCTAATGTACTTACTACAAGTACTGGAAAACAAAAACATACCTATAAATGAAATCTTACAGATTTCATACATGTGGAAACACACATGCACTCTCTGATACCATGTGGCACAGGAACAAGTCCCTAATGAACGCTTCATGTATGTATCCATACCTAACTGTGAATCCATTCAATTTCAGAAACTTGTACAAAATGCAAACCATGGCAGATGATGTACTACCTGCAATTCAGATAATCGCTCCACCTTACAAATACAAACACATAGTAAATAGGTAATAGTAATGCTTTTACGTTACAATGCAGATGGTACAAAAAACAACTGTAAGCTGACTGGATTCACACATGGTCAAGTATCACTTGGTAAGAAAACCTTCACAACAATAGGTATAATCTACCACGCAGGAGCCACAATCAATGCAGGTCACTACAATGCATATATAAAATAGAATTGTTGATGGTTTGAATGTAATGCTAGTACCATTACTCTAAAGCAGAGATTGCCAACAAATCTTGTAAAGGCTTACTCAATATTCTTAAAACCAAAATTTAATAATCTTTGTATGAACATAAACAAAACTTCAACTTCAAAACTGTGCACAGTTAGAGTATGCCAACATGTATCTAACTGTCCCAAGATTCTGCAACAAGCAAACAGATAAATAAATACCACTAAAATGTAACAAGAAATTCACAGTTAGAATACACTAACAGGTATCTAACTGCCCCAAGACTCTGCAACAAGCAAACAGATAAATAAATACCACTAAAATCAAACAAGAAATACACAGTTAGAATACGCCAACAGGTATCTAACTGCCCCAAAAAATCTGCAACAAGCAAACAGATAGAAGATTAGCAAGAAACAAGAAGTAAATAGTAACACAATGAAAGAAATATATTGTAACACAACATAGAAGGTTTTATTTTTAATCCAGCTTGGATTTTTTTTCCCACAGACCCAATGATTTAGAAAACAAACACAGAAACTGAGCAAATTGCGCAGTACACTGGTTTGAACTATAATACTTGTAAAGTACTAAATATGAGGGTAAATAAATACAGAAATGTCTATTATGCAATGCAATAATTCATTATGAACTACCTACTCTAACATATTGGGCTGATTCATGGAATTATTTGCGCCAAAAAACAGGGATTTGTGTGCCATTCTGCCTGCAAATCCCTGTTTAACAAATGGGGATTTGCGGGCAGAATGGCGACAAAGAACTGTCAGGTTGGTTCAAATTTCCAAATATAACTGCTGTAAATTGTTAATCAAATGTAGCAATAAATATTCTATTCCAATTGCCAACAATTATTGAGCACATTTACTTACACAGTACACACCAATTGTGTTTGCAAATGTTAGTCCTTCATAGAAATGCAACCAACAATCCTGACAACACTTACAGTGTTCATGGAATAAGACAAGAATTGGACTATTGTGCTGGAATTGTCAAATTCACTATAAACTTGCAAGACGATCCACAAGAATATCTAATATACTTACTACAAGTACTGGAAAACAAAAACATACGTATAAATCTTTACATGAATTTTACTACTCCAGATTTTTAAAAATTAACAGTTGTGAAAATATGTTTTCTTCACCTCAACCTTGCTCCGCCTGCTAAGCCATCTAATTACACACCTTAGTGAGATTTTCATTCAGGCACAAAATGAATGTCCAATTTGTGTGCATTTAGCACATGCTAAAGCAGGCGGATTACCTACAAAACCATTGTAGATGCTGTCTTTTGTTGCCATTACTTGGAGAGTAAATAATAGTAAACATGATCTCCCCTATATTTACTCCTTCCATTAGTACTCTGTTTTGTAGAAGGTGGAAATAGCTTGCATGGGACACACAGGCATTTAAGTGCTAACGATGGCCGTCCCTGGTATGCAATGACCATGATAATCAAAATAAGCTTCTCTGATTCAACTATTTATATATTGAGTGAGCGAGTGTTTGTATAAAAATATGTATTTATTTGCAAACTGAGCAAGAACGAGTTATTTAAAAAAATGCAAATGATGCAAATATGACCATGGGGGTCATGCTGGGTGGCCCAATCTATAAATTTGCAGAATCTCATGATTTATTGTTTGAGGCATTTCTTTTAGAGCCCCCCCCTTCAATTTTTCATCTTCTGGATGTTTCCCTGTGTTACCCTAGAGAACCAATAGGTAATTGTACACAAAACAAAACATCTTTTATCTAGTGAAGCAAGCTGTGTGCCCTGTGGCAACATGAACATCATGCGCATTGTGCATGTGAGATGGGCCAGGCTGGCCTGGGAGTCTGTGGCGTGCCCTTCTTCAAGTAGCTTGGCGGGGCCTTCAGCAGAGCTTTCAGGGGTGGGGTTAAATGCTACACCATTGTACCATCCTGGACGTTGGCTGGTATTTGATTTGATCCTTTTTCATATGCATCATACAATATAATAAAAGGCCAGATGTATGTTTGTCCCTGTATGTTCATCTGATGCAGTAGCTGTGCATGTTGTCATCACTAGAGGGATCTGTTGCCTTAGGATAGATAGAGACAATGCCAATTTGCATAGTTTCACCTGTTACAGTAGTCCAATTTGCATAAATTCACTTTTGTCACTGCTAGAGGCAGCTCTAGGCTTAGGATTGATAGTGATCCTACTGTGTCAATGAAAACTTGCACTTTGACCCTTGTACACAGGCCTGTACACTTGGGCTTTAATAAAGAAGTTGGAAGGGAAATTAAGTCTTGCCTTGTCTGTTGATCGTGTAACCTATGTGACATCAATCCTATATTTTCATAGATAATGTAATTTACTGCAGATGCCATAATAGTTTTTGAGAGAAAATCCAGTGGGCGTAGATCACCTGAGTTCAAATGTTTTTGGGAGATGATAGCCCCTATAGGCAACCCAGATGCATCAGTTTTTTTTTATACAAGAAATGGGAAATCTTCATTAAGGTGATGCAGAATGGGAGACAAAGTACATTTTCTTTTCAATGTCTCTATGTCTTTTGCCTGATCTATGCCTCATTAGCAGTGCTCACTGGTGGACCCCCAGATTTGGTACCACTGACAGGATTACGGGTTAATGGGAATCCTGTGATGGCCTGGCAATAACAATGTCAGGATGACGAGACTGTATAAGTTTGCTCATCTAGTTTTTAACTTGATTCTGCCTATATATTAGGTATGATGATTGTTTTATTTCGTGTTTCTTGACTACTGAAGCTAACAGTTACTTTAAAACTTAACATACATCACAGGGGCCTGCCTGCTTTGGCACCAGCCTGAACTAGGTAACATTGATACAAATGTTACTAAATTGGGCATGCTCTACTACCCTGTCTGCTGGCATGCAGGTGCTACTTGCTTGCCCACACGCTAAGTATGCAACCATGACCAGGCCACTTAGACAGAGGGAGAGAGAGGGAGAGCGAGTGAGAGCGAGAGAGAGAGAGAGAGAGAGGGAGAGAGAGAGAGAGAGAGAGAGAGCGAGAGAGAGAGAGAGAGAGAGAGAGGGAGAGAGAGAGAGAGAGAGAGAGAGGGAGAGAGGGAGAGAGAGAGAGAGAGAGAGAGAGAGAGAGGCAGTTGCAGGAACTAGATTGAGGCAAACCATTTGAACCCTGAGCTCAGTCAACATCAACTCCTCCTCTAATTGAAAGTAACACCTCCCAAATTCCAAACCGTAAAAAGCACTGCCAGATCCCATTGTCCCTCTCACTTGGTATGTATTCAGGTGAATGATGGGACACATGCATTAGGGCTTCTCATAAAACCATGTTCTTCTCTGCAGTATGATTTCCTTTGTTTTCACTTCGTATGTGTTTCAACCAGTCTCCCTACCCACATGACTAATATACTACTCACATCCATAGTAAGAGCTGACCTAATAAAGCAAGATTGCTAGGGTCTAATAACAGTCACACCTTATCCTAACTGCTAAGCTAAATTGGACTGGGTAGGGTCATGGGGAGTCATGCTAATGGATCATGGAAGAGGGTCATGGGAAGGGGTGGGCATAAAGCAGAATAGGAACAACATCAAAGATGGCTAAGATATTGAGGAAGGTGCTGCACACATGGAACTACAGGAGGATATGTGAGGAAATAGTATACACTTTGCCTTTGGATGGGATATCTCCAGAGAGAGGACAAGGCTTGAATGTGAATTTAAAACAGAAAATGGCATTGCTAGAGGACTGGTTGCAGAAATAGGCCAGGTAATGCATTGGCCTAATAGCACACATCACTCTGGATTTCACCCCTTAGAGAGAGGCCAAAGTATTGCTGATAGGTTACATCCAATCACCTCAATGTGAGGCCTCCAGAAAGAGATTAAAAGCACATGAATGAAAGGAGAAGAGCATTGTAACTGTGTACTCTAGACTAAAGATGCAAATGCCAGAGGCAATCGCTTAGCTCACTGAGCTATCTTATAAGCTTAATCACCATAAACTGTGCTTTCTGCATGTGACCAGTCCTATATCCCCTATCATCAGGCGACCACCCTTCTCATAGAAAAACCTCTCAGTCTCAAAAGAGAATGCTCAGGGCCATTCCTTTCGCAGATGAAAGATTCACCTTCCATGCATGAATTCACCCCTCTAGGGTCAACAGTTTACCCATCCCTATGAACTCATAAAACCCACCTTTTCTGTAGTTCAAAAGTTTCATATCCCTGGGTGACTCACCAGAACCTGTTCTTACAATAGGTGACATGTTGCTTGTCCTAAGTGAAAGAGACAGAACTGGTTGTTACGCTGAGTGACATGTTTTATATCCCTGGGTAAGTGAATCCCATAATCCATTCTTCCTAAAGATAACAGAATGTATTCCTGTGTTGATCACATTAATCAATTCTTGATACTTTTTAAATTTCTTGACTGCATTGCAATGTTGGATCATTAATCTCCAGCATGTTTGGTAGAGATGAGTCTTGAATTTGGCCTCTGCTGTCCATTTGTACGCTAGGGGTACTTTGTAGAGGAACTTTGCCTGGTTGAGTTGGGTGTTTTGAGAGCTCAGCTGGAGCCATTAAGCGTACAGTCACTCTGTTTTTTCCTCAAGGGTCCCTGAACCCTGTCTAAATTCCCACAACTCCTCCTTCATTCGGCCGACCAAATTCACTTTCTATGATGAATCCACAAAACACACCAGAATCAAATATTTCTACAGTTAACAGTGTCCCATACATCCAATAGAACAATAACTTCTCAGACCGTATACTTTCTACAGGATGGCGTTTTTTTTTTTCTACAGGTGAATCCCCCTTTCCATTTCTCCATAAAGTTGACAGGTTCTTTGTCAAGGGTGAATCTCTAGAACCCCTGCTTCCTGCATGGGAAAGATTGTTTTTGTGCCTAGGCAAATTCCCAAAATCCATACTTCATGCAGGGCACATATTATCTATCCCCTATAATCGCCCATGCCTTGTTCTTTGGACCTGACAATATGCCTGTACCCATTATGTCAATTGGTAAATATACATTACATATCTTTCCTATGAGTGAGACAATGCCCAGAATGCAACAGGTGAAATGCAAAGCTTTGTCCCTGTGCCAACGGGTAGACGCTATATTCCTTTGAGGGGAAAAGTTGTGTTTTGTCCTGGTGATAAAACCCATAATTAATCTGCCCATATGGGTGAACAGTAGTTTGTCTATGAGAAAATCTCCAGACTTAAATCCACGTAAGTGACAATTCTCTATCCATAGGCAAACTCCTAGAGTCCATCAGTTCTTCATGTTATAGTCCATGGGGATTGGTGAATCACCCTTACCTCATGTTTCCACAGATTGAAACCTATCTCAAAATCACATCCTTCCTAAGCAAAAAGCAGTCCTCACTGAATCATTCCTTCCTATAGATGATAGATAGTTCCTTATTTCCTTCCTGCATGCTGCAATTACATCACTGTATACAGCTAATTTGCAACCGAGATTACTGAGCAATTTGGTGCTGCTAAACTGCTCCAGTGCCACAATGCTAAATGTACACATGGTAATATTTGTCCCCACCAAAATGTCAACAGTGGTTGTGCACCTGCAGATGAAGATTGATATGAAAAGAAAGATGGGCACGGGGGACCCTCAGCTTCTTCACTAAGCTGTTTTCTATGTTTGGAAATAACAGGGCAAGCTGCGACACAAACGGATGCTATATGAGGGCTGATGCATCTGCTTTTCAGCGCACCAACAACAGCCTTGCTACAGAATAGTTGCTTTGGCTATATTGTAACAAATCTAATGCTTGCTCAATCTATGTGATTTTAGATACACATTTGACCTATATGCATATCAATTACATTGTATACCTAGTATACGCCTTCCTCTGTTTTGTATGTGGAGTAATCATGGGCCATGTCTGTCCCCTTGCAGTGAGATGCCAGGTTCACTGCAGATCACAATCACTATGAAAGGAGGTGGTCAAGCATCTGTCCATTGTCTATGGGGCAGAAGGGAGAAAGGCTCAATTGCCTCTACTCATGAGCGGGTACAATAAACACAGTGTAGTTGAGCATGTTGAGTTAGGACAAACAACATACAGTGCGAACAAATGTGATGATGCTGAAAATACAACACACAGTGTTGAGGAACATGGTGAGCCAGGACAAACAACACACAGTCTAGAGAGGCAGAGGAGCATTGTATGGGAAGTTCCTGGTTGCCATCAATCACATTCTAAAGATGATGGCGCATAGTTGGAAGTGCAGATTGCAAGTGCAGTTAAAGCAGTGTGGCTCTACGGTCTTGTGAAATCCTGTGAATTCCAACTCAGCAGCTACGGTACGATCCCACCTGGAGAAATCTGCCAAGACTTGGACATTTATTTTTCGAAATCCTGAGTCCTGTTAGTCATCTGTATATGTGTTCTATTCTATTTTTTGGAGCGGGTGAGTGGGTCGGGCTCCATACGTTTCTTGTAATGTTTAACGGCGCTGCCTTGCATGTGCTCAGTATTGTTACCCGTGTTGATGTAAAGTTCTTTAACCTCTAGCCTATTGGCTATTTGGCTAACACTTCTGTTCCCTTCTGTTTATTAATCCTTCACATTGGTTTTACATTAGTCTAGAAAGTTCCCCACTAGTTTTATGAGACCATGGAAACTCAGGGGTTAGACTCGCTCAAAGTATTGCGGGGGCGGGGAATATGTTTACCTAAAATTATTTCGCACCCGAAAACCGCAAAAACGGTAAGCAAACAAATGACTGATTTTTACCCCACACTTGCCTAGCCAATTAACAGTAAAGTGGCTGCAGCAAAAGAACTAGTAGGCCAACTGACAGCCGTTCTTGGTTATGTCAGTTCGAAGCTGCTAGATGACATCATCTGTGGTGAGGCACTGCAACTGCCAGGTTGTCTGACAATAATGAATGCTCACATTCCCCTGACGCACGAGATTCCTGCTGTTAATATTGCTACTAACGCAGGCTCTTTGAGCTGTGTCGTCCCAGAAGAGCGATTGCGCAACAAGAATGGTACTGATGTGGATGTCGCAATTATTCCCCTGCAACGGAATGAGGGAAATAGCCTAAGTACTATAACTCAGGTACATGAGCAATGTGCTAAATTTAATTTTGATCTTGATCTTCCAAAAAGTGAATTAGAGGACGATGGAGTCGTGTCTCTTGGGCAGGACATGACATCTTTCTGCGAGTCACCGCCCACAATCGAAATGCCATTTCTTACCGGACTTTTCAATGTTCCTAGGGTTCCAAGTGGGCTACAAGATGGTTTAATTTTTGGAGGTTTGTCACGAGGCACAGCCTTACTTAACCCTGATTCTAATGAGCTCCCATTGATAAAGGTACCACAAGATCTGAGTGCATGTATAAATGAAGGTAAGGGCGACATCAGTATGACTTCTAGCATGATGTTTCGTGCCTTTGAGAATCTGTTGATAGAACTTTTAGCACAGTGTGATCGTCTAGAAGTAAAAATGGACATTCAAGCACTTTGAATACACAAAAGCCTGAATCATGGGTGTAAGGTTGCAGGCTAACGTGGAAATAGTAACATCTAGATTAGAAATGGGACATCAAAATGTAGTGAGTAACAAAAAGCTCATATATGCCGAAATCCAACTATGCGTTTATGTATGGGAACAGAATCATCTTAAGGAAAAATAAAAAGGGCAAGACTAAATTTAAGGAAAGTGTAAAGCACATTATCGGTGAGCTGCTTTCTAATTTCCGGTCTGAGGTATCTGTGCTCGAAGTTGTAACTCCCATTAAATCACCTTCTAATGTACAAGTAAATGATGAGTCTCATCCTGATATTGTAACCGCTAGACAACCAGCGCAAATGGGGAAGGTGGTTGGTGTGGCAAACTTGGTTCCGTCTGAGGTATACATACAAAAACAGAGTACTCTCACTGAAATTTGGAAATCCCAACCCAGCAGTAGGGATACAAATGGCTGTGTGGGTGAGATTCCACTTGGGAGTGACCCTCAAGCTAACAATGCTATGGTGAATGCTTTACAACTCCAGTTGATTTTGAAAGAAAAAATAACAATTGCTGTTGAATTGAGCTGCTGTATTGAACTTGCTTCACTCAATAGTGCCTTTAAGGTCTCTTATGTCAGGCGACATAAAATTAGTGGACCAAATCGAAGAGCCCGGCGTGTATATTTCAAATATATGCTTTTATATCAATTTGATACTGAATTATGTTATGTGATCATAAGAGGAGTTATTGTGTATGGGTTATACCAGTAGTAATGTCTCAATATCCCCAACAATGAAAAAACGAACTACAGCAAACTCCAACTGTGTTGCAAAGGCTACGAATGGAAACGTTCTGGTCACTAATCCTGCACCTGCAGTTGGGAATGGGGCATGCACAGTGAACACGGGGTTAGGTAGTATGATGGAGCCTAGAAGCAAGAAGGTGTTGCAGCGCATGCAAGCAAATAATTCCAGTGAAGGCATACAACCAATCTCTGAGTCAGGTTACTGGCAATGGCTCCCTGTTGCTTTTAAACAACATTTTTTGGAAGAAACCAGTTGATCTGATTTACTATTGTCTTGAAATACGAGGGGTCACACACATCTCTTTGCAGAAGAAGGGCTGGTTTCTGTACTCAAGAGTCTTACTATTGTTGTACTCCAAGAAACATGGCTCAAGGATAAAGTTCTCTTTGATCGGCGTAGTACAGTTCATCAGGTAGCAACCAAATAGAGTTTAGGGTGGCCTAAAGGGTGGCCTAAAGGGGGTCTACTGATCTCTGTAAAACTCCCATGGTTTGCTGACATGCTGGGTTAATCCAAAGCGAATATTCGAGCAGCAAAGTTAGTGCTCTTAAAAGATGAAGTCATTGTTATCGACATCTACGATGCTCCGAACACGGTACAAACTAAAAGTAAAGTAAGAGTGGTAAGTGCCATTATCATGAAATACAGCTCTCAACTTCCAATACTGTTGGAAGGTGACCTCAACGCCAATATAGCGAATGTAACATTAAATGGTTCAATTGCAATCTCTACAAAAATCTGCAGCAAATAAGATTGAGAACAATAGGCAGGGGAAAGTATGGCATAGTATTTTAGTTGCCCACAGGTTCATAATGTTAAATGGTAATACACCGAGTGACAAACAGATGGCAGCAAGAAGGGTGGTTGGAAGAGCTGCCTCCACCTTGGATTATGCATTTGTAAACAATAAGGGCATTGAGTATATTTCTGACATGGGTTTAGTATATCGCGAAGAAAGCGACCATTTCCCATTGGGCATACGTCTTCTCTTGTGCCACAAAGGCAAACCATCCATCGAGTATGACTAAATGTATCTCAATGATGGTAAGATCAGAATTAATTTGCATATTAACAATTTGTCACGTTCAAATGTGGTCGTGAAAAGTCTTCTTCCTAAATTAATAGTTGAAGGGAAATCATTGACAAATAAAGATTTGCAAAAGTTGATAAATCAATTCTCTGTGATGATGTAATCCTTTCAACTCAACATGAAGTAACTGAAAATTTAGTGTATAGGCCTACTCTAGAAAGAACCAACAACGGCAGGAAGCGATATAGTTGATGTTGTGAGTAGCACAAAGTTTGGTCTAGATGTTACCTCAGCATCATGTAAAGTAAAACAAATTAAAAAGCAATGTAGACAATGGTTAAGATTGCACAAGAGATCAATCGAAATAATGAAGTGGCAAGAGATTGCCGTATTGGCCCATTCCAATGAATGATCCAAGATATGGCATGTAATTAGGAAAAGCAAGAAAAAGAGAGGTAACTATAAATTACATCCCTGAGGAGACATTGGGAATCATATTAGATCAACTTTGGGTTGTAAAGAAAGCATTTGTAAGATATGCCAAATACTGAATGAAATATGGACATGTAAGTCTTCTGTCTCAGACATAGCGTAATTGGCATTTAAGCCACATACTAATTTTGTATAAAAAAGGTTCTTCGGGTGATCCAAAACATTTCAGAATGCTGGCCATGTTGGATATACCCTCTAAAATGTTTGCAAGAGTCTTATTAACAGAACTAAATGAGTGGATAAAAACCAATAACAGCCTGCTTTCCAACCAATTAGGATTCAGGGAAAAATCAAGTACAAATCACAATTTAATGGTGATATCATCTGACATTGAATACGCATGGAAACGTAGAAATCTTATGTGTATTGTGCTTTGATTGATTTCTCAGCCGTATTGGACTCAGTGCTTATAAACCGCTTGTGGCTTAAATGACTTGCTTGGAATGTTCCTAGGGGTTTATTGAAAATGTTCATGCTCCTCTATTCTGACACTGCTGTGAGGCTACGCCTAGATGCAAGGGGGAAATTGTCAGCATTGATACCTACATGGTGTGGAATTAAATACGGTTGCATTGTGGCAGCAACCCTGTTCAACTTATACTTGGCTGACTTGGCATTGTGTTTAATGCTTTGGGTTCAACATGTCCAGTAAAATGTGGTGAATCGTCAGTAGGATGGCTGGCGTATGCTGACAATTTGTTGCTTCTTGATCATATGCCAGCAGGCCACCAAAAGCTACTAGGTGCACTAGTGGAGTATTCTCACTTTAATGGGTTACTAATTAACATAGAGAAGACCAACATAATGGTGTTCCCTGTGAAAAATTAATCTAAAAAATAGGAATGGCATATGAACAATATAAAGTTAGAACAGGTCTCCAGTTATAAATATCTAGGCATAGTGTTGGATTGCAAATTAAATTGGGAGCAGCAATGGTTGTCTGTTAAGGCCTGTTGGAAAGTATCCACTAGTGCCATTAGTGCTTTTATTGGCACGAACATAGGCTTTTCAATGAATGCTGTACTGCTGATGTACACAGCAAAAGTATGTGCAATGTTAATGTATGCAATTGAAGTTTGGGGACATCGATTCTTAACACGGATAGTTAAACTAGAGGCAGCCATACTTAGAAAGCTAATGTGTCTCCCTGCCTCCATTTCTGTTGAATATTTTTACCTTGAATATGGGATAAAATGCATACAAGCAGAGTATTTAAGTCGTTCTGTGATGTGCTATGTTAACCTAATGCAGCTAGACAATGGTCCAATTGTGGTTGCACGTATGCATGCATTTTTGAAAATTGAAAAATGTGCCACGCTGGGAGTTTTGGGCACCATCAAAACCCTATTTGATCATTGGAAAGTGGGATTTACTATAACATCAAATAGAGTTCCTGTGGGTCATTTTAAGAGGTGGCTCAAACGGAAATTGGCAATATATTGTAATGAGTGTCGTCTTGTTTCAGTGGCATCCAAGGTACATAGTGGCAGTTATTGCCAATATTATATGGAATGGAGGCACCCTCCAAAATATGTCTAAGCCTTTCCTAGTCCTTATGTCTTTAGATCTTATCTTCTTGTGAAGTTCAATTCTTCTGTGGCACTCGAGACAAAAGGGTTGTGGTCAGGTCTCAGCCGTAAAAGTAGATTCTGTAGATTGTGTGGTTGTGTAGTCATTAAATCTCTATGTCACTTGTTGATATGTTGTGAAAGCCTGCAGGCTTTGAGAACTAAGTTCTTCAAATCATATGATAATCAGACTAATATTTGCTCGAAAGATGAAATGTGGTTATCCTTTATGCAAGGCGATGATCTTAACCTTATCTATTTTACATTGAAATTTTATTTGAGAATTGTTGAGATTTTAAAATGTCTAGCCTGCTGACGGCTTGTGTAAACTATTGTAAAATAGGAGTGTGTTAATTTACTCCTTGTTTTAACTGTGACAATTGTATTGTTTTAAATTATTTTAACTGTCTTATCTATTGTGTATACAAAGCTTGTAAGCTGTAATTGTATTAAATAAATAAATAAAGATGATGACTCATATAGGTGCAGGCTGCAGTAATATGATGTGGTTCTAGAAATTATTAATACCAAGGTGGAGGAATATAAGAAAGCAATACTTACAGGTATGCAAAGGAAGGTCATAGTTATTTGTCCACCGGTGTAAAATGTGTTTACAAATCAATCATTTAAATCTGGAAGAGAAAATGTCAGTCTGTGCTAACCAGGCCACCAATATCAACATCACAACCACCACACCCAACAAGAACTTTGTTTTCAGATGTTCATTATATGCCACAACGTGGCCCACCACACAAATACAAAGTGTGCACATTTTGCAACCAGTGTAATGATGAACACCATCTTGCGACCTCCGCAGCTTGGGAGAAAACCATTTGCACAGGGAGCTTTGGACCATCTTGGATACCACATGTTTGCCGTGTTAGATGCAGCACAACTAGGCACAGGAATTAGATTAATGCATAATACGTACTCTGCAGCCCTGCCCAGCAGCCATACATTATTTCACCCGTGGGCTGTATTGTGATCCCAGAATTGTTGCTGATGTGCAAACATTGTTCCAGCTGCCAAAACCAAGCTTCATACCCCTTAGTGATACTACCCCTAAGTGCCAGTTCAGTGTGATGGGGGTGTATGGGCATGGGCAGAAATACTACAAGATGCATGGTGGGGTGTGCTTGTTCATTGCTAATCTGGTGGTAATGTTGGCTATTAAAGTCTTGCAATGTTATTTAGTTTAAAAAAAACCTGGTGAGGCACCACTACTGTTTTAGATACTAGAATGTACCTTACCCAACATTACCAGTTGTTGTGATTTGGCTGGCAAGAAGCCACAGTGTAGTAAGATATGTGTTCTCAGAGTTGCATGTGGATCCATGTAGAACCATGCTTGACCTCAAAGAGTGATAAAAACTGAATACCTAATGCCTTCTTTTCTTGACACAGGTGTCATTATCGAAGTGCCTTTTCAGCCACATGGAGCTTTGAAACCCTGGCAGACAGGCACACTTCAGATGTGCAATGATGCATTGATGCAGTTGGTCAAAGTGAATGTTCCTGAAAAACAGAGTCAGGAAGAAAATGCAACAAACACTGTGCTAAAAAAAAAAAAAGAAAACGCCATTGATGTCAAGAACACTGTCTTCTTCATCATAGTGAAGTACAATACTCTTGTCGCGTACATCACTGACCTGCCTTCTGTGAATGGTACTGACTGCAATGATGAGGCATTGAATGAAAGCCTATGGGGGTGCATTCTGCCTTCAAGCTACATTATGCTATGCCAGTGGGTCTAAAAGAACATACAGTGAATACGATGGTGAATGCTTATCAACTTCATGCATGCCTGATTACAGGTAGGATTATCCACTGCATCATGGTTCAGTAAATGGTTAGTAGGTGGTTTGTCTGGTACAGTTTGGGTGAGTCTTTAGTCCTTCTGAAGCTTTTTTATTAGCTTATAAGGGAATCCTGGTAGTCTCCCATGTTGAGAAATGTAGTTAAATGAACCAGCTCTGCTTTGACGAAGAATATGAAAGCATTCAGCCATTACAAGTACAGCACCTCCGTTTTTGAAGACTTGCTGATTTCAAATCATACAACAGAAATAAGAGTAGGTTCGAAAGCAATCTACATGAGATTATGTTTTCATTCCCAGTGCTTCCTGAGAGGCTTCTATGTGATGATGTATTCAGTTCAGCTGGCTCCTTGTGTGCTACCTACGTTGGAAGAGCGTGTGTTCTCCCAATAACACATGAGACTAGAAAGACCCAGACAAGAATGTTCTCAAGGTCTCCCTTGTCATTTTGGATTAAGGGTAGGATATGCGCTGAGGACAGAGAGCAGGCCTACTGGGACCTACGATTATTTACAGGGAGATGTCAACAACAGTCTTGACAAACGTGTTTGGACAGAGGGATACCTGTGGAGCATAATTGTGCTGAGAATCTCTGAGAACCCATGTCGAGTGTAGGCGACGGCACTTGAGAGATGAATTTAAAAGAAAATATGTTGATGTTGTGTTTGATGACAGGGGAAAGGGAAAGAGTTCAATCATTGATTTGTGCAAGAATGGAGGAGTGGAAGATAAACAAATGCGAGGGTGGGTGAGTGATGGAAATATTGATAAAGATGCTAGATGGTCAGGTGCTTGGTAAAGAGTGGTGGCAGACAGGAGAAGGCAGTTGATGGGCTGCATGCCAATGTAAGCAACATATAACACTTGTGAGTTGGGATGACAGATGGCAGACATGGGGCACATCAGTATAATGTATTTTAATGCCACCACTGAATGTGGTTAAGCATTGCAGTTGTGAGCAATGTTTAATAATGAATTATGTTTCCCCCATCTCACTGCAGAGCTTTCACATAAAACCAAAGTACTCTACCTGTAAATTCCTATCAATGGATTATGGCCACACCCAGGAGGGCTCCATATTTGATAGAGTTTGGACATTACACTTTAATGTTTCCCACCTTCTGGTATGCCTTTCGACACTTCACAACATGAGAGCCACCATCATTAGGTCTGTCAACATCTTCTTTCTCACATAGGTTGGCTTCCATGCCTTAGCCTGACGTTCATTTTCCCCTTCTCCACCTCCACCTGCCTCTCATCTGCCTCCTCCTGCATTGCAACGGCCTTCTCCTATTCCAACAATGTCCATACCACCTGCTGCCTTTTACCTGCCATTTCATGTTCAACCTCTTGCTGCCCCTCAATTTTTGTCTCCTCATTTTCTGCCTCCTCCTGCATATGGTCCAAACTCCATTTACCCCTTCCTTCTGCACCTCCATTTTTGCCTTCTTGTCTCCCTCATGATATGATATGGTATGATATGGCATTTGTAACGCGCCTATACACAAGTGTTTCAAGGCGCGACAAGGCAGGGGGGGGGAACAAGGGGAAGAAAGACAACGATCCTACTAGGCCAGGTATCATTTAGATCGTGCAAGTGCAGGGGTAGGGAGAAGGGAAAAAGTGCAAGGGGAAGGGGAGGGGGGAAGTGCAGTACAGGGCAGTACAGGGTAAGTAGAATAAAAAAATTAAAAAAATAAATAAATAGGGCCAGCTGGTGGCAAGTGCAAGGTAAGTGCAGACAAGTGTTGGGAAGGGGGGGGCTGTAGGGATACAGAGACAGTCCCGCAGTGCAGGGGTTGCCAGGGAGGCAGTGCAAGTGGAGAGTGGCTGGGCCAAGGACCGAGGTCGGTGAGAGTGGCCCAGTTGCAGATTCAGTGCAGTTTCAGTGAAGAATTTAGCAGGGGAGAGGGAGAGAGAAAGCAGAAGCAAAGAGGAAGGTTTTGAGGTGCTTCCGGGCCCGTAGATGGTTCTCCTCAAGTTTCAGGGAGGCAGGAAGGCTGTTCCAGAGGGAGGCCCCTGCCGCGGAGAGAGATCTACCCCCAGCTCGTTGCTTCGAGAAGCGGCTGACCCTGAGGGAGTTGGAGACGGATGAGCGAAGGGCTCGGGAAGGAAGATATTTAGGAAGAGAGAGTTGAAGGTATTTAGGCCCCAGGCCCCAGAAGGCCTTGTGGACAATGCAGAGGGTTTTGAACTTAATCCTCGCAGCCACTGGGAGCCAGTGTAGAGATTTCAGTACTGGAGAGATACGGTCCCTGGGCTTGAGGCCAAGGACAAGTCTCGCAGTCCTGTTCTGGATGAGTTGCAGAGGGCAGAGAGTGGAGGCAGGCAGATTAAGATAGAGGCTGTCACAGTAGTCCAGCTTCGAGAGAACCAGGGCTCTGGAGACCCTGAGCTTCTGGGGGAAGGAGAGGAAGGGAAGAATACCTCTGAGGAGGTGCAGCTGGTAGTGTGACTTTTTAGAGACGTCAGATATATGAGGAGAGAAGGAGAGTGTGGAGTCGAAGATGACCCCGAGGTTTTTTGCCTTGCAGGTAGGAGCAGGAAGAGGGACCAAGAGAGGCTGGCCAGAGAGCTGCAGGGAAGGAGGGAGTGGGTGTGCCGATGAGTAGAATCTCAGTCTTACTGGCATTAAGGCAGAGATCATTGGCGGCACACCATTCCTGGATAGCAGACAGACAGTCAGAGATGAGGGAAGGAGAGGAGGAGGCAGAGTGTAGCCTGAAAATGAGCTGGGTATCGTCCGCATAGCACTGAAAGTTGGGGCAGAGAGCGACGATGCAGTGGGCAAGGGGTGCCAGATACTGGTTGAACAGCCAGGGAGAGAGATTAGATCCCTGGGGGACACCACAGGTAGAGAAAAAGATGTCAGAGAGGAAGGACCCCAGTTGGACCTGGGAGGGTCGACTGCAAAGGAAAGAGGTCAGCCACGCCAGAGCCTGACCAGTGATACCCAGGTTATCACAGAGACGGTTGAGCAGGATGGCATGGTTGACAGTGTCAAAGGCAGAAGAGAGATCGAGCAGAATGAGAACACACGGTGTGTTGGAGTCGAGGTTCGAGAGCAGGTCCTCGCGGATGTTCAGGAGAGCAGTTTCCGTGCTTCTGGCAGCTCTGAAGCCAGATTGATGGTCATGAAGACTACCAACAGATTCAGCATGGAGGTTAAGCTGGGAGATGGCCAGTTTCTCCAGGAGCTTGCCCAGGAAGGGAGTGATGGAGATTGGGCGATAGTTAAATGGGCAGGAGGGGTCGGAAGAGGGTTTCTTAAGAAGAGGGTGCACAAGGGAGTGCTTAAGGGGGGATGGGAAGACTCCAGAGGCGATGGAGTGGTTGCAAAAGTCCACCAGGGCAGGAGCCAGGGAGTCAATGTGGTCCTTGATATTTTTGGAGGAACAGGGGTGAACCTGTTTAGATGAGACTTTCATAGATCGGACTTGTCTGGAAACCTTGTCAGCAGAGAAAAGGGGAAAGGCAGAGAAGGAGGGAGGAGGGGTGGCTGCAGAAAGGCCAGAGGAAGAGCCGGGAAGAGAGGGAGGGAGGTGATAGGAGGAGAGTGAGGACAGGATGTCCTGAGTTTTAGAGATGAAGTGAGAGGCCAGTGCAGTGCAGAGGGGCTGGGAGGGGACAGGAGAGGTAGAGACTGCAGCAGGGTTGGCAAGCTTCTTGCAGATTTTAAAGAGTTCGGCAGAGTTGTTAGATACCGCAGAGATGCGGGCTTGGATAAGGGCTCTCTTCTTAGTGAGAACGGAGAGACGGTATTGCCTTTGGAGCAGGCAGCAGGCCAGAGGATGAACATGAAGCCCGCCATTTCCTCTCTGCCACCCTGCAATTGCGTTTTTGGGTGACGAGATCCGAGTCATACCAGGAGTTACATTTGGTTTTGGGCTTCAGGCGGATTCTCATGACAGGGGCAAGGATATCAAGAGTATCAGATATAGCAGAGTGGAGCGTGGAGAGGGCTGTGTCAGGGTGGGAGTCAGCCAAAGGAGGAATGGGGGGCGAGAAGGTGGCAGCGAAAGCCTCAACTGACACGCGCTTCATGGGTCGGATGACCGAGAAGGTGGGTGGCAGTGATGAGGGTGGCTTTGCCAGCGGGGTAGGGAGGGTGAGGTGGGAGGATAGGAGAAAGTGATCACTCCAGGAGAGAGGAGTGGAGAGAGGGACGGAGAGGGGAAGGTCAGAAGAGATCAGAGCATCAAGGGTTTGCCCTGCAGAATGAGTAGGCCCAGACGGGAGAATAGAGAGTGAGAGAGAGTTGCAGAGGTCACGAAAGAGTTCAGAGGGGGACAGGAGGCATCCAGGTGGATGTTGAAGTCACCAAGAAAGAGGAGCTGAGTGGTTGAGGACAGGAGTGAGGAGGAGAGGTCAGCCCACTCAGAGAGGAAGGAGGAAATTTGACCAGGTGGCCGATAGACAGTAGCCACGGTAAGGGAATGGCTAGGAGAGAGGGAGAGTCAGCAGACAAGACATTCAAAAGAGGAGTACGTCTGTATAGGAGTGACAGTAGCAGGAATCCATTCAGGGAAGATAAGGGCCACACCCCCCCTGCACGGTTGGGCCTGGTCACGGAGAGGATCTTGTAACCGTCAGGTAGGAGTGTGTCAAAGCTGGTGACAGAGCTGGCCGTGAGAGAGACCGAGTGAGTGAGACCGAGGACGTCAAGGTCCAGTTTCTCAAGAAGGTGACAGATATCAGAGGAATGTTTGATGGCAGAGCGAGAGTTAAGAGTGGCAATGTGGAGAAGGTTGCCATCCTTGAAGGACTTCTGGGGAGGGGTACAGATCAGAGGTATGCCCTGCGGAGGTGTAGAAGGAGCCAAAGAGGGGGCAGAGAGGGAGGGGCAGGGCAAGGTAGCCGAGGACAGAGGAAGGGGGACAGCAGGAGAGGAAAGGAAGTTGATGAGGCGTGGGAAGCGTCTATCAAAGAGGTGAAGGTTGGCCTGAGGGCCTTGGACCAAGACGGACCCATTAGCGTAGACACTAATGATGGCCTTAGAGGAGCGGAAGGGGGCCAAGAGGACATCCCAACGGGTGCCACCATTAATGGGAGAAGAGGAGAAAGGAGAGAGCACAGAGACCATATGAAGGGTCCATAGGTCAGGCGAAGGCACGAAAAAGAGGATGTCGGTGAGAGTTTCCTTGGAGGAGGCACTGGTGTAGGTGTCAGCGATAGGGAGGCCTGGGTTGGAGACCAGGATGTCCTTTTTAAACTTTGTCCTACCAGATTTAGTGAGCAGGGCAGGATAGTCAATAGAGAAGCAGTTAGAGAAGATAGGCGAGATAGAGAGCACCATGGAGAAGGAGGGAGTGGGGGGAAGACAGGCGAGACGAGAGCAAGCAGACAGGAAGTGAGCGGCAAGCCCAAGTTTACCACATTACAGAAAAACAACAACAGTAGATGCGTATTAGGTACCCAGTGGAGATGCCACCTAAGTTTGAGAATCCTGCGAGGGGAGAAAAACCCTAGTTAACCACATTTCAGAAACAACAGTAATGCCTATTAGGTACCTAGTGGAGCGCCACCTAAGTTTGAGAATCCTGCAAGGGGAGAAAAACCCTAGTTTACCACATTTCAGAAACAACAGTAATGCCTATTAGGTACCCAGTGGAGAGGCCACCTAAGTTTGAGAATCCTGCGAGGGGAGAAAAACCCTAGTTTACCACAACTGTGGAACACATAGAGGTGTAGACACCAAGCGAATGAAGTGAACGGGTGTAGGTGGGGTGGGCCGGGAGAAGGTGGAGATAGCAAGGTGAAAAAACTGGCGCCTGGGGTCCCCTGCGGACACCTGCAGACACAATGGGAGCTGCACCTGTAAGGAGTCGCCCTTTGCCTAAGGGGCCCTTAGCCGAGGGGGCTGCCGGGCAGGGGGCTGCCCAGGGGGAACAGTTATAAGGCAGAAGGAGAGGGGGGTGTGGGCGGGCAGAGGGACGAGGACCAGGAAGTGGCTGGAGGGGGGAGCGGGCACACAATGCGCTCGGAGCGCGGAAAGCAGACTTTTTCTTTTTTTTTCAAACAATGCCCCAAAATCACTCACATGAGGCCCAGAGGGCCTGGAAGGGCTTGGCTGCACCTGGAACAACGGTGGCTGCTCTCACCCGCTCTGCTGGTCAAAGGAGCAAGCGGGGGGAGCAGCCGTCGTGTAGTCCAGGAGGGACTACAGAGACAGCCAATCAGAGGGGGGGGCGGGCAAAGGGACGAGGACCAGGAAGTGGCTGGAGGGGGGGGGGGGAGCGGGCACACAATGCGCTCGGAGCGCAGAAAGCAGACTTTTTCTTTTTTTTTCAAACAATGCCCCAGAATCACTCACATGAGGCCCGGAAGGCCTGGAAGGGCTTGGCTGCACCTGGAACAACGGCGGCTGCTCTCACCCGCTCTGCTGGTCAGCAGAGATCTTGCTGACAATCTCTGCCTCATGGTTATGCCTTGCTGCTAAATCTCTGTCTCACACAAAACATTAAACAGCATCCTCCAAAGAGATCTACTTATTCCATGTCATCAGGAGTAGCTTCTACTAATACTAATGCAGGAGAAGGAAGTGTTTGAGACATTTCCAAAGTAAGAGCATAATGAAATACAACTACACAAACAGTGAATAAAATGTCAAAAACACATACAAACAATGCTCACTGTGGCTACATCAGATATATCACAAGCTCTTCTGCTCTTTTCTCATGCAGATCATCTCTGTTACACCCTTTAATATTCAAGAACCACCTACAGAGTACCTAGAATTGAACTGGACCGTTTATCAATCCAGCACATCTCCTCAGAGAATCATGGGCTCAGATTGGCCAATTGTAACTCTGCTGGGCCACCCATGAATCTGTTTTCAAAAAGGTTTTAACCCGGATAAAAACTGTTTTTAACTGCTTCTGTTTGGTCTGCCTTTAGACAACACTTGTGAAATCCTTTGTAGTGATGGTGGGGCTATGCAGGCTGCCGTTGGGCCTCTCGTGATAACTTTGAATATCCATGCTGATATTTTTTTACCCCACAATATTAATATTTGCTTTCCCTCAGTGCTTAGGATTGATCTATCTTGGTAAGAATCTCCACATACATTACAAACATGGAAAATGGATAGCCATGTTTTTTTTTCTCTGTTATTTGAAAAATGTAAGCTTTATTTGTTTCAAACTTGTAAAAACAATACAATGGAACACAAGTACGCATTACCAACACTATAGCTTCACACACATGCATAATACCTCAACCATGGATGGCAATAACTGTGCAAGTCCACACCAGTTGGGGGGGGGCACAGCATGTCAAACCACCTGCAGCCAGATTCGGCACTCGATGGGGCCTCAGGCACGTACCATGAGGGTCCAACAAGGTAAAACCAATCGATCATGATGGACTCTCAAAGCTTTCATTTGAGGAAATCCAAGGGGCCTAGACCAAGAGCAGACAACCAACATGTTTCAATGGTATGTTAACTATACTGCACAACACATTTGAAGATATTGAATACAAAATAACCCACTAATTTCAACATTATGTCACCGAGGATGAGACCATCCTAATCATATGACTGTTCGCCCTGTGTCTTCCACCGGGGGACCCTTTCATGGGAATGGATCTCAACTATTTTTCAGCCCCCTCTGCCTCCAAAAAAATTCATTCCTTACCCTCCCATAAAACTCTAAACTTGACAGGAGGGGAAAAGGCATGCCTTGACTCTACAACCCAGAAACACTTTCTTAACTACATTCAGGGACCTTTTCTTGTTTTCCGTGGCAGGTGAATCCTGTGCTCTTGGAATAACAAGTTGCCCTTTGTCGCTGCCACCTTCAAAATTCTGTCTCTGTCCCGGGAGTCACTCAGTCTTACCAAGAGCGTCGGACCAATCACAGACGTCTGCACTGCTTGAAATATAGTCGCTCTAAACCTGTAGTATTTGTCTATGTAAATCGGGTTCTCCACCACCTAAAAGACTGAGCAGTTCAGGAAGCCAGGTGGAGACACATTCTATTGGGTCTTCATCCTCCACTCCCGCAGGAAGACCTATAATTCACAGTTGAGGCACCCGCTGTGCATTTTCCCAAAACTCCAGTCTATTCTCCATTAATCTTTTACCTATCTCCATTATTTAGTTACCTCTCATTATCGACTCCACATCTGATTTTCTCTGCCAGGGTCAGGGTTTGCCCACACTGTTGGGCCAGCTCACTGGTCCTCCTTTCCAGAGTGGAGGTATTTGTTTCTAGTTGGGCCACCCTTTCTGTCAGCTTGTCAAATTTGTCCTCCAATCTGGACATGGATTGCTCTATGTGACCAAGCGCCGCCATGAAAGAGTCCTGAGGTGGGGGCTTCTCCAAACTACATTGGCCAGCATGGGGTTTAAAGAAATCAGTGTCATCCACACTGGAATTCTTCTTGGACTTTCCAGACACCGTGTCCCTGTGACACAGTTACAGATATGCAATTATGAGTGGTCAGTCCTCTCCTCTATGCCACCACACACAGTGGCTGAAGAGCACTCAGGAGGACAAGGGACTGCTGCCAAGTTGTATTAGGGATGGTCTAAGGTGGGTTGAGAACCTCCCATGAGTAACGTGCGTAGCACAATCAGTTTTCCGCACCTGTGGCCACCATGCAAGATTTGCTCCTCTCTCCTTTCTACTTAACCCTAGAACTGCGGCATAACTCGCTCACCTTGGATCTGACTTTGCTGATGCCTACATATGCTGCATACTTCACTTGGTTGCAGTGACAAGGAAGCACCAATCACTGTCTCCCTTATCTCCGACTCAGCTGCACAGCTCTGAGCGGCAAAGAGTGTGCCTTCCTGCGAGGATCCCACCCTTGTCCAGACACTGGGAAAGTAGACCCGCATGGGGCACCATGAGCATGATGTCAATGCTATGCTCCAAACTCGAGAGGCACGCATTCGAGATGCACTAATGCTGCCTCGCCCTGATGCCGCTTTCGGTGACATATGCCTTGGCAGTTTTCTCGGCTGTGGGGCGACCAAAGTCTGTTACTTCAGCCTCAGCCTCCTGATGGGAAACACAACATGCAATTCAGTCTTTCCCACACCTCAGTGCAGCATCTCTGCTTCACTTCCAAATGGTCCTAGCATCACGGTGCAGAGATTCCCTTTGGCACTGACATCTTGTCGGAGCTTGCGACCGCCCCCACCCCTTGAAATGTATTGGTTTTAGATGTGCCTACATACATAACAATCATCAGCAATGCTGAAATTTCTCTTGGATCTAAACAAACAATGTAATCTACAATGGACTTTAGCTCTTCAATAGTTCCACCTAAAAATGGCCATAACCTATATTTGTTGCAGTGAGGTAAATTACATAATATGTACGATCCAATAATCGATATTAGTTAATGGCAATAATAGATATGAATTAATAAGATTACATCTCCATACTATTGGACTGCTACATAACTGAATGAACACTTATTACGATATTTTAAAGGGACAAATGTATTTATAATTTTATTGTTTTAAGTGTATTTGGCCACATGAAGTGGGGTCCTCTAACTGGGTAAATATAGTTAAGAGTGTGGTTTGTTCAACCCCCTTGCATTGTTCACTCAGAATAGAAAGGAGACTGCTGCTAAATAAAAGTACTCCGTTCATTAGACATCTTTCAAAAGATTGAAGAAAGTGTTGTGTTGATTCTGGAGTTAATTGTTTGCTGAATCCTGCTTCCTCAATTTGGTGGAACCCTAAGCAATGCTTCAATATTTGTCCTCTTTCGTGGATTAGCTGGCGATCTGCTGGCATCTGGTCCCTGGGGCAAATATATGATGGTATGTCTATGCTCTTGTTTGATTTTCTTAAATTCAAGTACAAGCTGGGAGCTTCTGAGGTTGGTCGTTATCAAATTCTCTGTGATGTGGTTACGAATGCATTGGCACCATTGAACGCTTTGTTGCAAGATATTCAGCCATTGATTCATTTTTCTAGAAACTCCCCACTTTCTACCTTCTCCATATATAAACTACTGACACAAATGCATAGTACTGCTCCTTCAGAGCGTGGTAGGGCTTTAATGTCATTGGAATTGAATTTGGAAATACTGGATAGAGATTGGAGTAGAATCTGTGCAGGGCCCTCTAGGTATAAGGTTGACTTCAGCTTGCGGTTCACCCAACAGAGTATGAATCATGGTCTTTATTGGACACATTTAAGAATGAAGCAATCTAGACTGATACAGATTGACTCATGTTGGAACTGCATGGTGGAGGTTGGCAATTACTTGCATGTGTTTTGGTCTTGTATTAAGGTCGCAAGCTTTTGGGAGGAGATCTTGAGGCAAATGGAATTGGTAGTGGGCCAATCACTTCCTCCGTCCCCTCTTATGTGTGTATTAGGGTTGTTCCCATTAAATATTCTGTTGTCTGTTGATCAAATCTACTGGGCTTACAGACCGTTATTGATAGCGAAAAAGCAGGTTTTAAAGTATTGGAAAAGTGACACAAAACCAACAATTGATGGCTGGTTACAAGATCTGATTACCCTATCACACCAAGAGAAAAAAAAATATCAACAAGAGAATGAATAACTACCATGCAGTCTAATGTTTAATGACTTATATATGTGATATCTCTCAGGTTCCCCATTACTGCCCTTATCCCATTCCTCCCTTGCTTCCTTATTCATTATAGACCCCCAATTTTGTTTTTCTTTCTTTTTTTATTGTAAGTACTGTTAAAGAATGTGGGTGTTATTAGTTTTCCTTACACAATTCCTGTTCTGCTTATTAATGGTTGTGTTCTACTGTTATTTTGTTCATGCTAAAATTTCAATAAAGAATATACAAAAAAATTAAAATCACAAACCTCCCAACCTACCACCATATTGCACCTCAATGCAGAAAACAAGCTTAGTGAATCCAAACTAGATGCCACTTTCCAATCGTCCTCCCAGTTAGCACCTAAAACTCAGTAATGCTGCAGTGTACTCAAATCAGCTAACCGCCAATTGCTAACAATTTACATCCTTCAGTATACCACTTATACCCATTACAGGAACAGGGGTTGTAGGTCAAAGGATCGCAACCAAAGGGTCGAATGGTCAAAGGATCGACAACAAAGGACCGAAAACCAAAGGATCAAATTATTTTATTTTTTTTACATTTTTTTTGGGGGGGGTCCCCCCCCAAACCCTGCTTTTGTGGTAAAAAACACTTTTTTCACTAAACGAAAACCCCCCAAAAAATGTATAATTAAAAAAAAAATTGATCCTTTGGTTTTCGATCCTTTGGTGTCGATCCTTTGACCATTCGACCCTTTGGATTCGATCCTTTGACCAGACACCAGGAACAGGACCTTGCAAATTCACTTAGTGCATTTTGAATGTTCGGGTTCTCGGCTTCCCTAATCACAGTGTTCAAAAACAACCAAACCTAATCCTTGTTAGAGTTTCAAATGTTGCCACTGCTCGATTCAAGCGAAGAACATTATTTAGTTGGTGCACCCGTTGGGAAGCCTGTGAACTTTTAAAAGGTTTTATTCTGTATGACCTCAAGCTTGGCACTTTTAGACTGCCCTCAAATTTAACTTTCATATAACAGCAGAGACCCCACCTTAATTTTATATCTCTAAACATTTATGCCTGCTACGACTTCCACATTTATGATAAAAATCTTAAATGTCCACCATCCGGGCTTTCTTACATATCATAGCTGTTTCGAAAAAGTTTCTGTTCTTTGCAAACAAAACTCCTATATAGAAAAATAATCCAACACCTCAATTTTTGTGCCGTTTAAAAACTACAAATGATTTGTTTTATTGCTCCCTCTCCCAAAAACCATAATTTGGGATTTAGAAAAATGTAACTTTAAGTTATTGCCTCTAAGATATTTTTCGGCATAATTTAAACTTTGCTGCAAACCTCCTGGTGTTAGATCAATGAAAACTATGTCATCCACGTATATTAAAGATGCAAAATTCATCCTTCCTATAAAACAGGTGGGCACATTTTAGACCCCCATTTTATACTCCACACTTATCAGGTTAAATATAGAGGGGAATAATTAAAATGGGAGCTAGAGAACAGCCCTGCTCAATATCTCTATCTATATTTATAAAAGTTAACACTTTTGGGTTTGCGGCTGCGTTTTTGGATTGGCAGAGCGTTGTTCCTTATACAATTCCAAACCGTTTCACCAATCTGCACCAAATGTTGCAAAGTTGCCTGTTAGGACCCTCCAGACATTACCGGCTTTCTGACGTCTGGACACCCCACCCCTTCTCTCGATTACAGAAAAACTCTAAACATTTTTGTGGCTTTGTGGCTTGGCAACGTGTTGTCCCTTAAACAATTCTATGCCATTTCATCAGTCTGCACCACATTTTAGTTATCTTTTAGGACCCTCTTGGCATTAATAGCTACCAAGCATTTAGACAACCCCCCAGCAGCCTTTCCCCGGATTTTTGCACCTTCACACATGAGATGGTTACCTGAAATATGCTAAACATCAATGCAGTTTTAGACGGACCGGTCCTCAACACTAGAATGCACAGTTTTTGTGACATTTGCACTGCAACAAAGTCCACCACACCCGGGTGAGGCAACAGGTGGGGAGAGAACACAGTAGCTCCCAGTATGCAGCAGCACACCAACACTCGCCTCCCCCAACATCTGCTCTGGGGTATGTCAGCGCATTCTCATTGCAGTTCACTTCAGAGTGCAACAAGCGATATGCAAATCGGAACAGCGACCTACAGGATCATTGATTTTCAACAATTGATGAGAGTGTTATCATTTCTGTCCACAGAACCCGTTCGGAAAATGGGTGCTTTTTGCTAGTTTGCTAAAATAAAACCTTGGAAAAACTCCCCATTACTATCCCACAATACTGCATGGGTGTCCATATACAATGTTATTTTCATTTACAGTAGTTGTGGAGGGACCTTAATTTCCTTTATATTTTGTCAAATTGTCTCCCTGTCAACCAAGTCAAATGCTCAAGGTCCAGAAAGGCAACATATAAACTGCCACCTCTAATAGTACAATAATTTTCAATTAAAACCTTAAAAAAATAAAACAATGATCCATCTTCGAAAAACCTTTCCTGAACCCTGCATGTGAAGAATGCAAAACATTATTGAAACATACCCACTCAATCAGTCAAGTTTTCAGACACTTATTTAAAATGTTACTCGTTATATCTAAAAAGAATATGGGGCAGTAACAATGTGGATCATTAATAGATCTCTTTTTAAAAAATTGGGACTATTACAACATTTTTCCAGGAATTTGGAATTGCACCAGACACAGAGAAATGGCATTAACATGTTTAGCCAAAATAGCTGCCCACAGTTCCAGGTCCCATTTCAAATAGTCTGACTTCAGTCCGTCCGGGCCAGCAGCTATTCCAGCTGGTAGAGTCTTGAGACAGGCCAATGTCTGTTCTTTGGAGTACACAATAACCCTAGTACTACAATCTGCCGAGGTGGCCTTACCACCCCAATCATGGTCATAAAAAATATTAGAAAAATATGATAGCAACTTTTCTGGGGAAATTAGGTCTATATCATATTCGTACAGAGCTTCCAATACTCTGGCTACTAACCTCCAGAAGAGTTTGCAGTCATTTGAGGAGACATCCTTCTCCATCTGCTCCTAATGTTTAAGGACAAATGCTCCGTGTTTCTGCATCAACAACTTTTTATAATCGAGAGTATATGACTGGCATGAATTCATTCGGCCTCCCTTATCTTTATATATCGCCCCTTTCATGTTCCTGCACTCAAAATGAAACCATAATGTGCTCTTCACCCCATTCCAAGCACTTCTACAATAACCATTACACAGATTCAAGCATTCCGGGATATTTCCTTAACTAACTCTTGTAGCGACCAATCACCTCAAAACCACCATCGGGCAAAGAATTGCACACTGTAATGATTTAATTAAAGACATAATAATGCTCAGCTGTTCCTGGCTCACCTGGCAAGGGGTTACCTGATCAGAATCCTGACAGTCAGCATTCTATATTAACATATCAAATTCTGAGCTCTATGCAAGTGTATGAAAACACGTCGAGCATACTATCCAGATGCTTACCAACCGAGAAATGGTAAACCCATGGAAACACATAACTGTCCACCAGACAGAAATCAATTATTGACATGATCTTGACATGTTGGAAAGTGTTTCTTGACGGTCAGTTGCCAGCACATCTCCCGTTTCATTCCACAAGTTGGAACTCATCCATCAACTGATCCACCTCCCGTCCCCTTAGAGTAATTATTATTCAGGTAAATCCTGACTGGTATCCCACATTGTTCATCCAGCAGAACCCGGTCTTCCCCAACACTTACCATTGGGCCCAATTTGGCATTAAAGTCCCTCATTAATATAATGTTAGAGTACACACTCTGCTCCAGACTCTCCACCATAACTTTCTTCCAGTGGTCGTGAATCTAGATGCAATTTCTAGGGGGGCAAATAATCACTCACCACTAATAAACCTCTTGCGCCGTTAGCTGTTTTTAGAGCCACTGCAACAATATGCTACCATCTGCTTTCAACTCCTTCAATCACAATCAGAGGAAGCTTCCTAACCAGAGTTTACAACATCACTGCACAAACGCCCACCCCTTCCCCAATATTTTTCCATTTGTGGCAACACTAACTAAATCCTTGACGGGATCGGCCTTCTCAGCCCAGGTCTCTTGCAGGCATAGCCAGCAATATAATTGAACCCATTCTGCATTTATAACTTTATCAGGAAAACAGGCCACATTCTGTGAAATAAATTTAAGTGTACTTAACAAACGTCCGACTGCCTCAGCTGGAAGTTAGAAGATAGAAACAGGCCGGATACATATGTATATAAATATATATTACACGGCACGTGGTAGCAGCCATGTAGTTATGGTTAAGTTGCTCATCTCATCGGAACACCACTTTTTGGTCGGTTTATAACTTCGCTCCCCATGGACGAATTTGCATAAAACTTTGCAAAAAATATATGGCCCACTGCATTCTTTGGGAAGTTGGGTGAGGTTTTGTGGAGGGGGGGGCAAAGTTATATGGTGGGTCCCAAACATTTTTTTTTTCCATAACCTGAATGGACAAAAACTTTGCACACGCCTACAGGCCAAACCGCTAAACGGATTTTCACCAAATTTGGTCCAGGAGTGACGGATTGGTTCCGAAAGCGTGCTTTTGTAAATTTGGTGAAAATCCATCCAGTACTTTCTTTAGAAACAGTTGAAATGTACATCTAAAAAAAATAGTGATATCTGGCTCCGCTCCACGGTCCCATTTTCCTGTTCACTCTGTGGTCCAAAGTCTCATTGTCCTGGAGTGTGGCGTGATGTCAGCGAACATTGGACGTGCCCAGTGGTTAGCTGGAGGGAAGTGTGATGTGCGTCACCTCCCTGCCCTGTGGCTCCATGAAGAGGATTTGTATTCACTTGAGTCTCTTGACTCTGCGAATGGCAGCCAGCACCAAGTCAACAGGGTGTGACTAAGCTTTTCCTCGCAACTGGGGCAAGAAACATTCCAGTATTCACACTGAAACACTCGGCATTTGAGAATGAATAATGGCAGCTTCGTGAAATGATTTTTGCATTTCACTGGATTGCTAATGGATCTATAGCCTCCTGATACTGAGCATGGGTGACAGCGTGGAAAAACGCTCAGTGTGTGTTTAGACCACCCACTTGAACTAGAGCAATCATTATCCCTCTTCTTGCATTGCAGTCACTTGCCATCAGAGTGGGGACTCTTGCACATCAGTGCTAAACTCTTGCACATCAGTGCTAAGCGACTGTCCCAGTTGTGACACATGTGTTAAATAAGTACAAAAGACACGTGGTCCCTAGTGGCAGTTGTCACACCTGGGTCGGGGACCAATACGTAATGTGTTTTTACATCACCAAATAAGTGGTTATGCTGATCAACTCTGGGTATAAAGTCTTTGTTGACCTTTTGAAAGAATCGCGTCCTGAAGATGGCCTAAGAAAAGAGAGATCTAAGACACTAGAGATAGTGTCTGAAACAAAAAAACGTCCGAAACATGTCGACATCTATCTGCAATACCCTCATGATTTAACTGTGGGATTCATATACAAACAAAGTGTTTTGTGTTTGTTTGCACCCCTGTGTTCCATGAGTACTTTTGCACCTTTTTTTGTCATAGTGAAACAAAGTTTTTTTTAAACAAACTATGTCTTGTTTAATTGTTTAATTGTGTAATGTTATTTGTAGGGCATTTGTCGCCCCCTGCTTTTATCCACACAAATATTAAAAGTGAATTTATTTTTTCTAATTAAGTGCCTGCATTGGGTTCATGATGTCCTTTAGTAGTAAGATGGGATGTGTCTAGTCTTTGAGCATTACGCTGACACATTAGGGCAACGGAAAGAGGGGTAATCAGACTCACTCTCTGTTATTTCTTCTTTGAATGAATTCCCTTTGAGTTCTGATCCCCCGAGAAAAAAAGTTTGGGAATTTACCTGGTTTAAGTAATCACTATAAATATATATTACACGGCACGTGGTAGCAGCCATGTAGTTATGGTTAAGTTGCTCATCTCATAGGAAGACCACTTTTTGGTCGGTTTATAACTTTTCTCCCCATGGACGAATTTGCATAAAACTTTGCAAAAAAAATATATGGCCCACTGCATTCTTTGGGAAGTTGGGTGAGGTTTCATGGAGGGGGGGGCAAAATTATATGGTGGGTCCCAAACATTTTTTTTTCCATAGACTGAATGGACAAAAACTTTGCACACGCCTACAGGCCAAACCGCTGAACGAATTTTCACCAAATCAGGAGTGGCAGATTGGTTTCCGAAAGCGTGCTTTTGTAAATTTGGTGAAAATCCGTCCAGTACTTTCTTTAGAAACAGTTGAAATGTACATCTAAAAAAAATAGTGATATCTGGCTCTGCTCCACGGTCCCATTTCCCTGTTCACTCTGTGGTCCAAAGTCTCATTGCCCTGGAGTGTGGCGTGATGTCAGCGAACATTGGACGTGCCCAGTGGTTGGCTGGAGGGAAGTGTGATGTGCGTCACAATTTTGGGAAACGCTGCCATGTTGTATCAGAGGATAGTGAGGTACCGAAAGGGGCTGCAAAACTTGGTTTGCGGCTTCTGGTGATGGGAAGAGGGGATGAAAAGGGTGCAGGAGTGAAAAGTGGTTCATATGATATATATGATTAGGTGAAGAAGACGGTGGTATGCAGCGGTGTCTGCGAGTACTGCGGCAATTCGCGGGTAGCTTATCAGGCAACTAGCTTCTGTTGTGACTGCCGGGAGGTTGAATTGGGGATGGGGAGTGCATTGCAGATGATATCAGGATATTTCCATTGGGTGCAGTGTGATGTGCTCACTGTAGTAAGCATCTAGCAGCTTCGGTGCATGGGGCGAGCCCTTGCAACAAACAATATGTCCCCTGGTTGCCAGTATGTTTCACACTGTTGGATTGTGTGTGTTGTTTGTATGCAGTGTACACATTGTTGCATGGCGGTGGTGATTGTTAGCACATCCTACAGTGTTCGGTCTGTGCCTGGAAGTAGTTAATAGTCCTGTATTGTGTCCACTGGGTGAAGTGTTGCAATACTGTGTTTAGAAATGAATAGGGTTCCAGTGGATGGATTGTGTGTTTGGGTTCTGCCCTTTGGCCAGATGACTGAGTACTTTACTGTGGTTATCAGTACTTAGTACAGTCGGGATGCAGGGGCAATGTTCCCAAGATTTTGTGGTTTGTTTGGAAGTAAAATAATAGTATGTGGTCGTAAATTGGTAGGAATGCCGGAGGTTGTGCTATGTTTGTGGGTTTTGGTAAGTGGCTACATGTTTGCATGCATGGCTGTATTATGTTGCAGGGTTGGGTAGGGGTGCCGGTGCCTATGTTACTTTTGTGGGTTGTGATACATGGCCACATGTTCCGATGCATGGCTGCATTGTGTTGCAGTGGTTGTGGCCAAGGCTGTAGGTCTCTGCATGCCCCCAAGAGGCTAGGACTTGGCCAAACCCACCCCAACGTCATTCAGCCATTCATGCGAATACTGTCATACTGGTATATGGATTCCACAAATAGGTTTGTGGAGTGCATTTTATTTTCTTTTGTTCGTTTAGGTAAGTTGTTATAACCATACATTGCTCCATTGTACACCCTTTCAAATATGCATCTCTCCTATGGGTGGTCACCATTACAGATTGGTTGTGGAGGACATTTTAGACTTGGTAGAGCACCAGAGGTGACCTGAAATGCACGTACTTGAATATGGGGCACTGCATTACACTTGTTGCCCTTACGGAGTGACCTGCCACTATTTGCGTTTGGTATGGTTTGCTCCTGATCACACCCTTTGCTTAGGGAGTGAAGTAAGATATTGCAACATCAAACGAGTTCCTTACCATCACACATTTCAAATATGGCTAATGTGCACGGCTACCACATATAATTGAAGGTGTACTTCATATACATGTGTATACAATGGTTTCCTTACAGACATGCTTTGGAAAAGAAACATATATCCCTTTATAAGAAAATGGAGCATTTCAGAATGACATAACCTTGGGCTAAATAATTGGTCGTAGAAATATGTTCAACCAATTAAGTGTGGTATTATTCTTTTCTCCCCCATCCAGCATGGAAGGTACGGCAGTATGAGACGCACTACTGTGTGAGATAAATGTAAACTTCACTCTGAAAATTAAACTCTTACTTGCCAGACACCATGCTCCCCTGCCACTTCTATTCATTCTGAGTGCACACAACAGTCCTTGCTAATATCCCCCTCTGGCCCCTATTGATGTTTATCTGCTGCCATTGCAGTGCTCTGTTTACAAAGAGCAACATCTTAAAATGCTGCACATCCTCAGAGAGCTCCCCTACCGCCTTTCTGCTTTGGCGTTCAACTATCACACACGTATGAGCTCAGGACACAAAACCTTTTACGCAGGCAGGGGTTGAAGGTAAAATTGGCATGCGTAGAGGTCCGCAGACATTGCCAGCAAATCACCAGACAAAATCATCTTTGCAGGTAAGTCCCGCAAAATACAGGACATACATGCCAACATTCTGTGACCAAAAATCTGTAGGAATCTTAATGTTTCAAAAATAGTAATTAGCATAATGATGAGATCCTAGGAACTGATGTCACATCAGCTTGACCTGATGAAATGACAGGAGATGACATCACTGGAAATTATGTCACGCAAACTTTGAACTTACAACATCACAGGAAATGACTTCACTTGTCACATGGCCTTGAAGAGATCGCAGGAAAGGACTGCCTGTCCTTTGACCCAACATGAGAAATAAATGTACCAAATGGGTGAGCTGTTAGCACTGTGACCAGCTTCATCTTCATTAAGACATGTTTTCCTCTTCAGACATACAATGAGGTGATAACAAATCTGTATACCAAGTTCAGTGATGGGCACACAGGAAAATGTAGATTGTAAAGCAAGCGCTGTAAAGCTCACAGGTAAAGCCCCAGAACAAAAGTAATATATAGAGAAAAATATTGTTGTTTTATTACACTGATGACTTGCAACATGAGGTAGTTGCTGAGAGCCTCCCTGCGCCTCATGGCCACTTTCTACTGAAAGAGCGGAAAGGCCCTGATGCCTTCCCTACTTTTGACACATTAATTGGCAAATACTTTTTTAAAAGTATGGCAGTGTGAAAAAGGCTATGAGGTGATAACACTTCTGTACACGCAAAGGGAAGTGACAGCCGCAAAGGCTCCGGCAAATGCAGCTTGTTAGACGAGTGCTGCAAAGCACACATTAAAACCCCCACAACGAAAGTAATGTAGAGATAAATACATTGCTGTGTTATGAGACTGCTGGCTAAGAAAATGGGACAGTTGCTGCTCCCGCCCCTCACGGGCTCAGGGCTTCTTTGAACTGAAAGAGTTGAAAGGTCCTGATGCTGTAGTGAGACAGAGCACTGGCTCTGAACAAACAGTATGCATGGAAGAACTCTGACAGGCAGCTATGAGATGCCAAGGATGTTTGTGGCCGGAGCTGCTACAGGAGTCTTAAACTTTTGGATCTCCAGGTGTTTTGGACTGCAAATCCCAATATCCCTCTGCATTGACAGTGATATCCAGGGCATGTGGGAGCTTTAGTCCACAACATCTGGAGCGCCAAAGGTTGCAGACTTGTACGCTATTGTATTCTATATGAAACCATTTTTAGAAATTGGTTTAAAAGACAGAAGCTCTGTTACTGTGCCCTGGAGCAGGGAGCCATTGCATTAGAAAAGTATTTAAAAACAAATAGTAAAGCGTGCTTTTCTGGTTTTCCGTTGTCATTTTACTTTTCTGGTCTATGTTTTTTTTTTAAAGTGAACAAAAACATGTGCACTGTCATGTCCACCTCATGTACAAACCCTTACCTGCTGAGCTACTGAGAAGGAGAGAGCATGGGAAAAGTGTCAGAGAAAGCTACACAATAGTGAGAGTGACATTGAACAAGCACCACAACCCACCAAGGGCCCAATTCATGGATTATTTGCACAGTTCAAAGTCAGGGCACATGGTTATTTTTGCATTACTAAATGACTTTGCACTGACTTGACACTGCAAAAATACACTTTGCACAGTTCCATGATTCAGGGTTTGTTTCGGCAGTACAAAGTTATTTTTAAGTAGTGCAAAGTCACTTTGAACCGTGCAAAATGTCAATGAATCGGGCTCCAAGTTTTGATTAAAAAGTAAAGTAAAGGGAATTGAAAGAAAAATACTGTCTGACATTGCGTAACCAGGTATTATTAGACTTGTTAAAAAATTAGTTTATGTGGTACTAGCATTCTATTGCTTTCCACGTCTCAAGCCAAATATACTTTCAAATTCATTTTAGACCGCTCTGTCATGTGAACAAATCTGTCCCAAAACATAAGCATTGCTACTTCACTTTTCCATTTTTGATGGGCCTGGAAAAATCGACTATGAATGTAAACTTTGTCAAAAATCCAACATTATAGCAGTGTATATATTCTTGCTAGCAGGTAATTACAATAGCTATTACAAAACGTGGGCAGGGATTTGGACACACATTGGGAATGAAAGCCCATGAGTTTAACTTGCCCCCAATACCCTCTCTGTTGCCTTCTTTTTGCCTGTCAATAAAGCGACCGAAAACATGTTGCTATTAACAGTACAATACCAAATGGAATGTATATATCCAACGTCTGATGCACTAATCACAAAGAACTTGTGCATTGGCGCTTCCATATCTCTAAATTTGTCAACACAGTCAACGGGTTCATGCAGATATTGAACTGCAGCATAATGTATGACATCTGTCATGGCAAAAAGCTGGTAATTTGATGTCTTCAAATATAGCAATATGTGGATCGAAGGCAAAGTATGGTCAATTGAGGGCACGGAATTAGCCGTAGCACCAGCATTCACACAGATGAGTAAATTCTGAAATACAAGAATGCTTTCAACAAGGAGAAACACAGCAGTATTACGTGGAGCAAGAAGATAATTATTCAGGCAGCCCCACGCTGCCACAGTACCTTTGAAACCACCACTGATATTCTTAGCGATCCAAAGATTGTGCTGTTTACTTGGTTGTCCTTAGATTTAGTTGTGTGGCAGTAACCAAGCAGCAACAACGATGGCATTTTCCAGACTGACTAGAGAATGTGACACTTGCAGTGAAATCCTTACTCCAACTCTACAAACCGCAGGCCAGAACTTGAAACTTTACCTCAAGGTGCTCAGTGCACAGACGGTGTGTCTGTTTCACATGTCATGCAAGGGCAAGCAGCACATCAATCAAATTAATGAACCATTTAACACACCCACCATACACTGGAGGATGCTGTTCCTTGCTCCGACTGGGCCTCAGGCAGCTAGGACTGTTGCAACCATAATTGGTAGGTTTGGACAGCAAAATCCATGGGTGATAGGTCTGCTTGAAATGCGGTAGCCTACTGCATGAATCGGTAGGGTTGGCAAGTATGTTACGATTATCTTTCTTTTGCGTACTTTTTGAGATGTGCAAACAATGCAGTCGGCGTTGCTATTGTGTGCTATGTTATGTGTGCATCGCTTGCACTAACTTTACGTGAGGGCACGCCACAAGATCACCACACTCACCTCCACAGCTGATATTAGTATTTGACAGTAGTTGCTCAAACCGTGCAATGCAGGGATTCTCATAACATGCATGCTCTGCGTAGCCCAACCTGTCATGTGAGGAGCTAGGTCCGGAAACTAGCAACATAAACAGAAGCTAAAGCATGACATGCGCACACAGAGCATATGGTCGCAGTCTTTTATACAGTAGTTGCTCAGAGAACATGTGAATAATTTACGAACAACACTATGTACTGTTGCAAGTGGTTTTATTTTTCATACAATGTTCACAAGAAAGTGTAAGATGCCTGCAACCACCGCCGTTTTTCATATTGCAGATAAATTCCAGCATAGATTACCGTCTGTGCTTTTCTGCACTTCTTTTGTCATCTGGCTAAGTAGAAAGGGATTACTTTGTGGTTCTTGGTGGTTTGTGTGGGAGAATACACTTTCTTTGTAATTTAGGAAAGGTACCAGGTGTTGTCTCTGTGATGCCTTACATCATACAGGTTTGCAGGTTGCTTCTTATTGCCGGAAACGCACATGGACATACAGGGCCATAGCGGTCATCCCAGATAACAATGACCGAAAACACATCGCCTATGGTAATCTTGCAATGATTGCTCCACCACCCGTCTCTTGGCATGTGAAAGGTGTGGCACAGTCAGTAAGATGCAATATATCTGCAAACAAACAGGAATAAGAATACTTTTAAGTAACCGTAATCAGTTGCAGCGTAAAGGACAGGGGTCTGCGGGAAGGATGTCGTAAACAGGCACTAGGTGGCCGGTTATCGACCATTGGATGATCTACTGTGTATTATTGAGAAGCGTCATATGTTCACCCTCTTGCCTTGCTCTCTGTTTTGTAGGTGCCACTCTCCTTCTACGGCTACACACATTCGAATCGTCTTTCAAACGTTGCCAACACACCATCCTTTTACGTGTTTGCTTTTCATGAAAGATGTCAGTGGCAGCGAGTATCATCCGACCCCCGGCACATTCTCTCTGTGTGTGTGTCCAAAGAAACATTAAAAAAAAATCTTTATGGGGGTCCCGTCCAATTGCCAGACTATGCAGGAGCGGTTTTGCCAAAACATGCAACACTCAATATTACATGTTGATGTTTGTGTGTCGGTCGAGAGCTATATAGACCTCAGAGCGTTATTCATTTTAATACTATGAAGGCGTGTACAACTCTTAAGTGTTTGAAAGGTCACTGTAAGGACAATACAGGCAATCTAGCAGCACATGATTGAGCATATGGTGTGCTGCTTCAGTGCACAAGGTATGTTAATTTTCAGTGCAGCGCTTTTTGCATAAATTTACATTGGATGGAGAAGCATGTCAACAGAACAAAGAACAGTCATACCTGCCATTTACGCAGAATGGTGGACACATGGCACTGTAACGCAGTGTGACCACTGCTGTAACAAATCCCGTACAGTGCACATGGACAAAGTCTACGGTCGGGAAACTTCATAAGTATGCATACAGAACTGTATACTACAAATTTTTTATCCCACTACACATGAATCGTAAAGTTGTACTTACATAATTTCTGCAAATTCCATATTTATACTGCGTGGAAGGGAAATTGCTCTGTGCAGCATATTGAACAGTTGCAAACTAACTTTGCGGAACATGTGTGCAGCCACTATAATGTACGTTATCTTTGATTTTTTTTTTTACATTTCATAAAATGCCTGCCCTTGGAGCAAACCATGCGACACTCAAGGCTGTTTTACAATGAGCATTTATCGTATTGACAGAGAGGAATGGTAGGTTCTGCTTTCCTGTGACCATGCAGCTACAAAAAAAAAATATTCATGCAGCAACGTGTTTCGATTTCCCTGTGTATTTCCGAATGTCAGTAGTCTGGTGACATTGAAGTTTGTATAACGTACATGGAAAGATGATGGTACCTTACACATGCTGCACAGATGGCAAAATACATAAATGTACATTTACAGGCCCTATGTACTATTTATATGTGCAGTGTCTTACGAAGCAATGGTGTACAATGGCAGATTGTGTGTGCAATGGCTCCACATACGTGGGTGGCAGGGCCATTTTATGCAGTTTGGTGTCTTGTAGCAAAAAGATATTTGGGGCTCTAGTTCATCAAACAAAAGGAATTGCTAAACACCTTCTTCAAACATAGTAAGAGGGTATGGTTTTCAAATTGTGTCTCCATTACACATTAAAAAAGAGAAGCTGAAATTTGAAATTTTAGGGAGTACCACAGACTTTACAATATGGTTGCTGAGTTGTGCACAAAGTGTTGCACTCTTTTCTGTGTTCTATACCTTCCAGGAAAATGGTGTACATAACAACAAAGATTAACTAATGCCATAAAAGGTGCAAGTGGCATCCAGGGAGGCAAATCTTACAGCACATGGGACAGTAACGTAAGACATATGGATGAATAGTAGGTGGCTGTGTTTTGTGTTGGGTTTTTGGTAAGTGGATAGGTATTTCTATGTATGGTTGTACTGTGTTGTGGTAGATGTGGCCAAGGTCTACAATATTGAGTGCATGGCTCGAGCCCATACACTGTACGGTGTGAAGTGACGCGTGTATGCCGGGGGCACACGCAGCACACTTTAATATAGCTCTACATTGAACATTGTGGCATTCGTATGTGGATTGCAGAAATATGTCGACACATTACCCTTTGCAGATTATGAAGAAGAATGATACCAATAATTTCATACCTACTGTTTCTATTGTGGAGGGCCTGTGCAGTTTTTTGTGTATTGGGATGTGAAATTATCTGTAGAAAAAGAGAACATTTTGGGGGTGATTCATGGAATAAATGTGCGCCGAAAAGGGGAGCACAAGCGTGAAAATCGCAGCGCAAGAGTGAAAATTGCTGCGCATGCGTGCTAAAGCTACGCACATCGATTCTTGAAATTCAGTGCGTGTGTAAATCCTGCGATGTGCACTAAAATCGTGGGTGGCGCACGCAGCGCACACATCATTAAACGGCATGCGCTATGCGCACAGGGAAAGCGCACATAGCGCAGCGCAGACAACAAAAGTGGGCGTAACACGGGGCGTAACACGCGGAATGGGGAACAACACGTGAAAATGTGGGCGTTACGGGGGAAGTACAGGAGGTAAATGCTCGCAGGCCCACACGCGCGCCAACAACACGTATTCATGGAATCGAACAGGGGAAAGGCGTGCGCCAAAAAAGACACGCTAATCCGGAAACACGTAGCCAGCAGGCGTAAGCGGCTCTGCGCAGCATAAAAGTGCACGCAAACAACAAACAAGCTCAGACGGTGCGATGAATATACCGTTTCTCGCAGCAGTGGTCGTGGGACACCGCAGGAGGAGGAGGATAGCCAGGCCCCGCATTTTTTTACCCAGGACCAGCCTTTTTGGGATGCGTGATGACCAGGTGTATGGGAGGTACAGGTTTCCACCACACATAATCCTCGACCTGGTGAGTGAGTGGGAGGATGACCTCACATCACCCACCCTGTGCTCACAAGCACTGAGCCCCTTGGAAAAGGTGCTCAATGTACTGCACTTCTTGGCTACTGGTTCATTTCAGCGGACAAGTGCCATAGTGGGGGGGTGTCACAGGCCATGCAGTCACACTGCCTACACCAGGTGTTGGCCATCATGACTGCACGCCCTTCAGTCCGCAGGCACATATACATGCTCAGAACACCTGCAGAAAGGCAGGCTGTGGTCCAGGACTTTTACGGGGTGGCACACTTCCCCAAAGTGCTAGGTGACAATGATTGCACCCATGTGGCTCTATGTCCTCCCAAGGCCACTGAGCACATATATCGAAACCGCAAGCACAGGCATTCAATCAACGTGCAGGTAGTATTTGATGCCAAGGGAATCATAACTTCAGTATATGCCAACTATCCAGGGTCAAGCCATGATAGTTTCATTTTCAAAATGTCACCCCTAAATCGGGACCTGGAAGCTGGGCGGTAAGGCGACACATGGCTGATTGGTGAGTATAAATGCCTCTGCACATGAATGCATGTCAGATACTGAGTAATGTGAAAACCCCACTAATGATAGCCATCAACACCTCCCCAGGGGACAGTGCCTACCCTCTGAACACCTACATGATGACACCAATTTGGAACCCCACCACACCACCCGAGGTAAGATACAACACAGCCTATATTGCAACCCGGGGCATAGTGGAGCGCACATTTGGAGTGCTCAAGTCACGCTTTTGCTCCCTTGACCGCTCTGGTCGGCAGCTGCTTTATACGCCCCCAGTAGTGTGCAGGATCATAGTGGCAGCATGTGTCCTGCACAATGTTGCAACTGTCCAGGGCGTGCCGGTGGACATGGTGGTGCCCCCACATCCCCAACCACATGCACGGCCACTGCGCATGGGAGGTGAAAGGGCATGTGGCTAGGCAGCCCGTAACCAGCTAGTGGCCAATTACTTCACCTAAAATCCCACCCCTGTGGAGTGCACACAGCCGTGGCACATACCAGCTGACAATCAATGATGATGACAAAAGGGACAGTCAACTGTCACAACCATACCAGCCTGAGATTGGTCACCTGGAAGCGCTACATTGTGTGCATTCCTACCTACTTAAAGACACCCATTGCTGTGTCACAAAAAGCCACACATTCATGCAGCATGAACGACTACCCCCTTGCAAAATACCACATCAAAATAGTGTCATGTCACCCAACCCCTCCCCATCTCAGCTACCCAACACACCATGGCATGGCATGTAATGTGAAAGCAACCAAATAAATGAATAACACATGACACAAGTGTCACAAAGTGCACTGTCCCAAATGGAAACAGGCCACCAACAATATTCTCCCAATAATCAATCAAAAACAGCACACATGAACAAAAACTTACCAGCAACACAAAACAGCAGCACAGGATGAAACAGTGGCAATATATGACAGTATAAAATTAAAGTAGTGCAAGTCTCACAACCTGACTAAGGCAGCACATCGACCCCTTCCAACTGCAGAGTGTTGCTGTCAGGCAAATGTGTCAGTGTACTGCATACAACATGAACTGCATCTGCAAAGGTGACGGGCTTGTGAAGACATGAAGAAGCTACATGTATATAAGGAGAAAGACATGGATGCACAAGCATATATCAATATACCATGCAGTGTAGAATCCAACAACAATCCCCACTAGGGATGTACACACAGTTTTGACTACAGACTGCCCACACATCTCATGGGAGCCCAATGTCACTGTGTAAGTTACTGTCACTTGGTCACACCCTTTGCAAGCCCATGGAAAGGGGAAGCAGCAGGGGTGTGTGTGTCAGGAACCCAAGCATCTAGCCCAAAGACAGGACAAGCCTGCATGTGCCCATCTGGAATACACAGTGGATGCCCACGGGAGCCACAAAAAGCAACAGACAGTAAAAAAAAATATTTAAAAAAACAAAAATAAAAAATGGCCATGTGTGGACCAGGGGGGGGGGGGGGGGCACCCAGGAGGGACGAAGTACAGGGTGCACCCCAACACCCACATGCGAGGATGTTGAGAAAAAAAAATACCTCCATGGGCTCATGGCCTGCATGGCTATGCTACAGTGGGAGAACTGCCCTGCCGTCGCTGTCATTACCCTCTGCTGCTATATCAGGAGGTGGCTGTGATATGGGAGACAGCCCACGCAAAGCCCTGGTATGGTCCTCCATGGCAGCAAGCATGCGGGTCTGGAAGGTATGGTTCAGCAGGATGATGGTACGGAGATCCCCATGCAGCACCTCATGGGTAGCATGCATTTTTGCCTGCATGGCCTCGCCTGATGCCCGGATCTCCGACGGGTTGCCTGGAATTCAGCTGAGAGTTAACCTGTGAGCTGCTCCAGCTGCTGTTCTGACCGAAAATTCTGGGAAACCTCAAGTTCACCCAGAGTATCTCTGAGGGACTTGTGTTCTAACCTCAGGGCTTCCCTGTGTGCCTCGGACTCTGCAGACATGGCTGTGCACAGAGTCTCCAGTCCAGCCCGTCGGTCCCTGTTGGACGCCAACATGTCCTCCCTGTGTGAGGCGTAAATGGAGTCTGTTGCCTGCTGCTGGAGCTCCATCTGCCTTTCAGGGGGGAGAATGGAAGTGGCCACCCTGTCCATTGCCTGAGCCATCATTTCACACGATGCCCCCTGTTGTGCTGCTTTACTGCACATGGAGTTCTCCCATTCAGTATTGCCTGGTGGCGCACGACCACCATGTAGGCGGGCACCACACCTTTTTGGGGCAAGGCGATCTGCACCTTGCTGTGCTGGCACTGCCAGAGGCTGTAGGACTGCATTCCCCCTTTGATCTGCTGTCCCAGGAACAGGAGCAAATATTGTGGAGTGTGACCCTGCATCCGTAACCGCCAAAGGCAGACTTTCGAACAGCGAAATCCCAATAGAGGGGTCTACCCCCGGTGCAAGTGGGTTGGACAGAACAGCATCCCTGCCAGAAACACTCACCTGCGACGGCACATATGTCTCAATGTCCGATTCAGCACCTGATTCATAGAGGTCTGCGGAGGTGTACCCAGAGACACCCATGGACAGCATGGTCTGTAGGACAAATGGGTTTTCACCCACCACCCCACATCCTCCATTGGTGCCCGGTTGTGGCTGTGATTCCTCCTGGGTCTGCACCATCTCCTCCTCCTCAACAGCATCAAGTGCTTCATCACCTGCAAAAACATGAAAGATAACATATGGAAACAGGCATGAGCACCATAGCACACACATAGGCCTGACGAGGCAGAGATCCAGTACATAAATTACACATGTCCTACATGACAATAACCCTGGCATGCATGCACTGGCAATGAGTTGGAAGGGGAGGCAAAATGCAGACACTGAGGACACCAAGATGGAAAAGCAACACATGTGCTGCATGCTGGATAGCACTGACATCACACATTAGCCTGTGAGTGGCATGTCCAATACACATACATGACACATGCCAGCACACAGATGGCACGTAGCATAGCCATGGTACATTTGACAAGTACAGCCATATGGTAGGAAATAAGTACTGTCACCCCTCCATTTGAGATGGACATCATGAGATAAAACATGCAAAATAGTGTGACAAAACATGCAAGTGCCACACGCTGCAACAAATCCAGTGTTCACTGATGCAGTGATGGCAGGCAGATGGATACATCAATGGTTGGTCACTTCAACATGACAGAATACAACAGTAATGTTCAACATTCAAACAGGGTCCAAAAATGATTGTGTGCAGGCCATTACTCAATCAGCCTGAATGGTTAAATCATTCCCATAACAAGGTAATAAATGTGGGCCATTGTGGGGTGTAATCTATGACAGAAGTATATTACATTTGTGGCAGTACAGCAAAAAAATGCGTGGTAAAAATGGCAAGGATTGAAACAATCAGGCTGAATGAACAGGAACACATTTTGAACAATGTTGTTGCAAGATGACAGTTGAAGGGCAACTGCAGTAATCTGGTGCAAATTGGCAACTGTGGTCAGAAGGGATACTGTCATACCCAAACCCAAGGCAAGGGAATGGTTTGGAGGGACCACATGGGTGACCCATACCAGTCATGACTACACAGCCTCACTTTGCACTCAATCAGGACACCTCACCCAAGCAACATACACATGGATTTCACAAACATGCATTGGCACTCACCGGACAATGCTTCAACATCTGGTAGGTCTCCCACGCCTCGGATCTGATCCTCCGTGATGAAGCCTCCAGCGACAGACTCATGTTCAGTGAGTTGGTCGTCCTCCGGTGGAGACCCACCGCCAGTCACCAGAGTAGAGGCATGATTGGAAGCCAGCTTGTTCTTTGCTCTGCGTTTCAGGTCATTCCACTGCTTAGAGCAATCATCAGCTGTGCGCTTCACGAATCCAAGGGATCTAATGCGGGTCGCGATGGTCTGCCAGAGGGCCCTACGTTGACCAGGCATAGTCTTGCACCCTGCAGTCAACACCATTTTGCGGCTATGTGCCAACACATAGGCCACAAGTGCATCTAGTTCGGTGTCATTGAAACTAGGCTTCCTTGATGTGCCGGAGCGTGTAGCCGTGTCTGGGGTCCCAGCCTGTAGTGCAAAAGCACCCTTCTTCTTCTTGGAAGGTGGTGCGGACCCTGAGTGGCTTACGCCGCTCTGGTTGGTAGGGGCAGAAGTGCAGGTGGACTGGGCTCTGGAAGTTTCCAAAGGCACAATGACCAAAGGTCTCACTGCAGGCATTGGCTGCAGGGTGATGTTGGCAGGACCAACCTCGGTGTGATGGACTTGGACCGACACTGTCCTGGCTGGGCGATTCGGAGCTAGGGTGGATTGAGCTGCAGATGCCCCTGCAGCCTCCTCACCCTGGCTACTTGGGGCAGCAGATGACATTGCTGCCCCAGATCCACGTGGCCTGGTGACAGCAACTTTGACCGCCACACGTGGCTTAGACTTGGTGACACAGAAGTCAGCCTGGGAGTCATCCTGTGCCGGTTCAGTTGACAATATGGGCCGGTTTAACAAGGGCTGAGCTGGGATGGTGTCAGCTACATTTCCCCCAACCATTGGGTTGGTGGGGGCATGAATGGCCCTGATTGGTCCTCCGCACACTGGCTTCTTGGGCCACCCTGCACATCCTGGCCATGTCCCTTACTGGGCCCACCTCTTTGAGCTCAGCCACCTTTGCCTCCCTTACTGCTTGGCACTGATGTTGTTGTGCATATGGGAGTTGCAGTAAACAATTGTCCTGGACAATTGGGGTGAAAGGGGTAGGGTACTTGATGGAATTCGTACCCTTGTGCTCTAGCAAGGCTGTCTGTGACCCCTGGGGGAAGATGACGGGTCAAGCAACGCACAGGCATCCCGAAAACAATATTAAATGTGCACGCAACCCCTGCTAGACCACGTGCATGGAAAAATAAACCTGCACTACGCTGTGGCACCCAGAAACACAAAAATAAGCATACGCATGATACACGCAGCCTACAATGACCTTTGAAGGGGTACGTGACACACGGGGCCAACCACAGTTGGAAAATACGTGCATGACTCACCGTCTGCCTGGGAAAAGAATGTGAAAAAGACGTGAGTGTGCGCGTTGGCAACACCCCCACCAAAAGAAGAATTGAACGCTGTCTGAGTAAACAGGGAGTATGAACTGGAACCGTTGTGAAGTAATCGAGTGTGAACCGACATGAAGTACAAGAATCACCCGCTCGCTCTCCACAAAAAGCGCATATGAGAAAATGGCATCATACGCATGCCTTTTGAGCCAGCCCACACGTGCAAAGTCACTTACGCGCGTACGCGCCAAGGCACTTTCCTCCAATTGCACGCTGACGTGTTTTTTTTTTCACGTGCTGATTCACTATGCACCCGTGTTGAGGGAAACGTCCGTGCGTGTTACGTCATAGACGCGCTTACGTGCTAAGGGCCTTTCCTCGATTTACATGCTGATGTGCAGTTTTTTCACGTGCCAAATCACTCCGTATCAAGCTGGCCACTTGACAACACACGGAAGGCCATGCTCCTGCCCAAAAGGCCATTTTCCTGCCCCTCAGAGGCCCGAGCACGCTCCCACCTGCCATCTGCTGCTGCCTGCCTGCCTGCTGACCACGTTCCCTGGTATTTGGTGCCTGCACGTCAGCCATCTGCAGGGGTCCAGTTGCTGTGTCCACCCCTGCTGGAACAGAAGACTCCCGACTGGGATACCATCGCTCCACAGCCCAGCCCCAGGACCCAGTTGCCCACCCACACCTGCCTCGGGGGTCGCCATGAGAGGCAGAGGGCTACCAGCTTCAGCGATAATGAAGTTGGTGTCCTGGTGGAGCAAGTTCTGGGGCATTATGATGCCCTCTTCACACCATTGCGCGCCAACAAGGAAGGTTGGAGGAGGATCTGGACGGACATAGTGGGTGCCATCAACGCGGAGAGGGTGGCACCCCATGACATCAAACACGTCCAGAAGTGCTGGCAGGACTACAAGTCCAGGACCCTCAAGAAGGCCCGGCGCCTCTTAGAGGCAGAGGATGCAGTGGGGCACCAGGGCAACTTACCAACGAGCAGATGAGGGTTCTGGAGCATATTCGCCCAGAACTTCGCCACCAGATCCTCAGGATGCAGGCCCGTCTGGAGTCGAGCGGTAAGTGGCCATGCATTGCTGTGTGAAACAGGGCATGTTGCAGTGTGCTGGTAGTCAGCTACTTGCCTGTATGTGTGACATAGGCCATGTATGGATGTGTGTGTGCAGGGACATCATGGTAATGCATGTAAGACCAGTCATGCGTGAACCACATGGATGGTGCATGTGTTCCAATGCTACATGGGGAGCAGCATGCAGAATGCACACATTAATGCATGCCTGTCTCTGTTCTTGGACATGGATGGGGTGTGAGAGATGGGTGCTGCTCTCATGTGCATGTATGGTGTACATGTCTGTGTGTCTGAGAAGCGTGTGTGTGACTTTGAAACGCCATGGATGCATGACACATGTCCGTGACGATGTGTTGATTCACTTATGCAATCTAGTGATCCTTGTATCCACTGTGTCTGTGGTGTTCGAGCCCTGATGCATGACCCTCCGGTGATGTGTGTGCATGGGATCAGTATGAGCCATGATGCATGTGAGTTTGAAGCCAACATTTCTGTCAATAGAGGCCCTTGTACATGGATGCTGATGTTGATTGCATGCACCGTGCCTGTTTCTGCATGTGTGTTGCCTGCATTGACCCATGTGTTGTGGAGGGACAGGATGGAAGTGACTATTGACAGTTCCACTCATATCTTATTGCTTCCTGTCTAGGGGACTATTGTACAGTACCCTGAGACTTGTGTTCTATGCCTCCCTCTACACAGCGTCGAGTGAAGAAGAGGGTGGAGACGGCGCTGTGGAGCAAAGCGGCGGTGTTGCCTCCAATGAGCGGCGACGCAAGGCCGAGCCACCCTCCCAGGAATTGCCATCATCTGGGAGCGAGGGGACTGGTGCTGCGTCTGCCACTACGGCTGTAGCGGAAGGGCCGGATGAGTCCCACAGGGGCTTGCAATGGCGGAAGACGGTGCAGAGACATCCAGGTTGGTGGTCTCCACAGAGGAGGAGGAGGCCGCTACTGAGCCGCACATGGGGCCTGGTGGGGGTAGTACCACTGGTGCAAGTGGTGCAGTCCAGGGCCAGGAAGCAGCACAGGTCACCACGGAGAGTCCTGTGCATGTCACTGTCCCTGACCCTGTAACTGCAACACCATGCACCAGCAGGAATGCCCTGTTCCAGGCCCGTACGGAGGTTGGGGGAGGCCCACGTCATTTGGCTCTCCACTACCTGCGAACGAGGAGTCCCATGACCGTATGGGTTCCGTCCTGATTGGTGTTTTTTATTGTTTTTTCACTTTGGATTTGTTTTGCCGGACTGACAATTTGGACACGTGCTTTTGGATTGCTTTGGATTTTGCTATCATGCATTTTTGGTTTATATTTTGGACATACATCTTTTCATTATTTAGTTCCTTTTTTGTGTGTGTATTTTTCATTCCCTTGCTTTTGTGCTTAATACAATTTTATTTCCTACTTCAATGTGTGGTATTCTCTCTTTGGTTTCATGCATGTCACAATGTGTGTTTTCTCAATCACATGCACCCATTGTATGGGTGTGACGGAAATATGTTGATGTGCATACTTGCCATTTGGGATGTATCATGTGATGGGGATTTCATTGTGGGGTGGATGTCATACCTGATTGTGTGTTTGGACTGGGGAGGCGTGGGGTGTGATTTGGGTGGCCATAAGGCCCATGATTGTAGATCGTCATGAGGTGTTGGGGGTGACATGAGTCGGGCCTGTTGGCAGGTGCCTGTCACTGCTGGGTGGGTGGGGGTGCAGGGGGACATGAGTCGGGGCCTGCTGGCAGGTGACTGTCACTGCTGGGTGGGTGGGTGTGCAAGGGGACATGAGTCAGGGCCTGCTGGCAGGTGACTGTCACTGCTGGGTGGGTGAGTGGGTGGGGGGACATGAGTTGGGTGGGTGGGGGTGCAGGGGGACATGAGGCCAGGGTAGATGGGCTGCCTGTGGGGCATGGCCAGGGGTGCAGGGTAGTCCCCTGTGTTGTGGGCTGCCTGAAGGGCCTGGGGAGGGGTGAGAGGGCACACCTGGGAGGACACAGACTGCCAATTCGCGTTGGAGCACACCAGGAGTACATGTACCCCTCCCGTGGCAACAAAATCGCGTGTAAACCTCCCCACGCATCCCCGAAATACACGTACCCTGCTCGCCCAAGGCCTATCGTGTGTGAAACTTCCCATGCACCCCAGAAATACACATACCCCGCTCGCCCATGGCCTATCGTGTGTGAAACTTCCTGTGCACCCCAGAAATACACGTATCCCTCTTGCCCATGGTCTATCGCGTGTGAAACTTCCTGCGCACCCCAGAAATACACGTACCCCACTCGCCCATGGTCTATCGCGTGTGAAACTTCCCGTGCACCCCAGAAATACACGTACCCTGCTTGCCCAAACCCTATTGCGTGTGATAATTCCAGCACACCCCAGAAATACATGTTCCCCACTCGCGCGATTGCAGTATAGCGGCCCTGTTAGCTGATCCAGGGTTAGCGTGGCCCTTTGCGCTACATTGGGGATTTCAATGCCTTATCCTTGCGCAAGTGCCATTCCTGGGTGCATAACTAGCGCTGCGGGATGTTCTCTGTGCTAGCGCTCAAAATGCCGTTGATATTCCATGAATACGCTGTGCGCCAGAATGCTGTTTAGTGCACACAGCTGGTGCACGTTAGCTCTCTGCGCTGCTCGCGTGCGCTGCCTCTGCGCTGAAATCTATGAATTACCCTCAATATGTTAGAGCAGGTATTTTGTCATTTTGCAGTTCATTACATTGCAGACATTTTTACACTTTGTGGACCCTCATAATGAGTACTTTATAAGTACTATGCTTTAAACAAGTGCACTGTGCAATGTGCACAGTTCCTGTGTTTCTTTGCATTAACGTTAGGATTGTGGAAGAAAATCAATACCCATGCTGGATTAAAAAAAGAAAAAACCTTCCAAATGTATTTGTTGTTACATTGCAGAGTCAATTAGAGTAACATTTGCATTATAACTCATTATAGCAACGTTTAAGGTGCACTGTTGTAGTAGGGGGAATTGCAATGGTGTAAGATTTCTATTTTGTATGTGTTGGTAGTATGGGTGCAGTTATATAGCAGTTGGTGTATTGTAACTGTTTACCTGCTTCCTTTTGTTAACACTGTTTCTCTATGCATTTGGTTGCAGTTGATGTTTTGATAGTATTGTGCCATTGCATTGTGCTACTGCAGAATTGTGAAGGCATTTACGTACCTCTTGGCATACTGTATCTGTTCATACTTTGGAAGTGTTTGAGGATATGTTTGTAGCACAATGGTTGCTGAAGGTTGAGTTGGCCTGTTTCAATGCTGCAAGTAATATTGCAGTATTCTGGTTGCAGTTAGATACCAGTTGGTGTATTCTAATTGTTTACAGTCTCCCATTTCTATATGGTACGTTTCGAAGCTTGTGCTCGCCTATTGGTAGCTTCACATCTTTCCACATTTTGAAGTCGTGGTGGACTATTATGGGTTTACTTACTGATATTTGCATATGAATTGAATGTGTATGGGCATTGTTAGACAGGTGGTGATGCATTTGCATAGATGATGGTTTCAAAGGTTACTGAGGATAGTTTTGAACGCTGATACTAAGTAGTTTTTCTTTTACGTATCATGTAGGAAACAATATTAGTGTAATTTTTGTTCACTTATTGTTTCTCTGAGTGCAATCATTGGGTTCATTGGGACACAATTATACAACAGACACATTGATTTATTTGTTGGATACTTACTTTATGCTAAGTTGTTCTAGTCCCACAGTGTAGAAGGCAATTCCTTTTTTCCTGCAATAACGTAGGTACGGTTGGTGTTGGGGAGTAGGGTATTCTAATTTTGTACATCAAAGAGTAAATTTTCACATCAAGGATATTAAGTAGGCATTTGCAAGATTTGCAGGTCATCTCTTCTTTGGAATAATGGAAGTATCATTGCATTCCCAGCATGAGCATTGCTTTCTAATGTATGCAGTATAGTGGCCTGCGCTGGTTGTGTCACCTGTTTGGTCGATTATGGCTACTGTTGTGAAGGTTTTCTTGCCAAGTGATACCTGTCCGTGTGTGAAGGTAGTAAGTTTGCAGTTATTTTTGGTTCCATCTGCAGTGTATATTTAAAGCATTAATATTACATACTGACTTAGTTATTGTATATGTAACGTCAAACGATTATCAGAATTCCAAGAAGTACACAATATGCTATGGTTTGCATTTTTCACCAGTTGTTGAAATGGAATGGATTCACAGTTAGGTATTGATACATAGACAAAACGCTTGTTAGGCACTTGTTCCTGAATGACATGGTTGCAGAGAGTGCATGCATGTTTCTACATGTAGGAAATCTGAAAAATGTTTTTCTTTCCTTGATTTGTAGTAAGTACATTAGACATTCCTGTGGATCTTCTTGTCTGTCTAACGTGACATTCACCATTCCAGCACAGTAGTCCAATTCCTGCCTTATTCCTGAGACACTGTAAGTGTTGTCAGGATTATTTGCTGCATTTCTGTGAAGGATTAGCATTTGTAAACACAACTGGTCCAAGTCATTAAAATAAATGTTTTCAACAATTGCTGGCATTTGGAATAGAACATTAATTGCTGCATTTGCATAGCAATTTACACCAGTTGTATTGGAACATTTGAAGGGACCAGGTAGTTCTGTGTCAGAGTACTTTAATGGATGTGCACGCGCTTTCTTTGAAGAGGTACTTTTCTTTGTGTGTGGATTGGGTATGTGTTGTCCTTTTCATTCCATTTGCCTGTGTTTTTGGTAGTTGATACAGTAAGAGCTGATTTTAATTTCTTTGGTGGTACTGTTGGAAAATCATTTAGAACTTCTGATTGAATGAGTTTTCTTTGAAAAACTTTCAGTTTTTGAGGAACACCGTACATTTTGAGATGAGGTGTGTAGACTGCACATATGCTATTGTCCTCTATGATGCGAGGAATGTCAGCACTGCCAGCACTTGTATCAAAATTGACTAGATATAGTCCTTCAAGTGTACATAGGCGGGACAGTGCTACGTAACTCATGCCTTCTTTAAAGACTGTGCTGCCAATATCAATTAATGCTTGATCTAAGCGTTCTTAGGCGATTTGCCTTTCACATGGTGTCTAACAGAAGACATGAAACATTTTTGCATGTAGCTCACTTTCTGTGCTTTCTGAAGGGATGCCATAAATTACATATTTGTGAATGAACTGAAAGACAGTGGCATCACTGTCCTGACCATATTTAGGAGCATTTTTTATCCACAAAAGCATGTGGATGTGTGGTGCTCCTTGATATTCTTTTCTCCAAAAGAAGTGTTGCACTTCTCCGAGGGAAGAAATTGCTCTATTACAGATGAAGTGCAGCATGACAATAAAGCAGTAGTGGAAGTACATTGACACATTTACAGGGTCAAGAGAGCAGAGTTCTCCTGGTGTTTTTATGTCTATCCCGGCTTTGCTTTTGTTTGCTATGCGTCGCAAGTCGTACAAGTCTTCCCATGCATAATCTGCACAACTTAAATTGACAAACCATGTGGATGGGCCAAGGTTGCATTGCATACACTGTACATCTGCATGACATGAGAAACTAATCCTTAGTGCTCCAATGATTAGCACTAAAGATTCGTTTCCACAGTTTGAACTTCCCCCACAAGTACATACTGGAGGAGAGTGCGAACCAGTATAATCACAAGAGGTTTATATGCACAATTTATATGTGCCACTATGAGAATCATAAAAGGTTGGTTTGTAACTAGGTTTTACTGTTTGTTTTTTTAGAGATTTTTTTGGAAGGCATCGTCCACTGGACTATTCTGTTAGGGTGAGGTGACATTTACACCCTGCCCACGTCCTGAAGAAGGTCGGATCCACACAAGGCTACACTAGAAGCCATTTATGCCGACTGAAACACATGTAGACAATGTTGTATAAGCCTTTGCTATTTGACAGAAATATACACTTGTAATATAAGTGGTGTGAATAATTGATGATTACTCTGTTTGTGATCTTGAGAGGGTATTCACACCCCATATTATTTTGAGTCAACATTGGTTGTGTGAGAAAGAGTGAATCAGTTTTGGTTTCCCTTTGTATAAAAATGTCTGTGACAACACACATATACTTGGTTTGGTACTTCAGCAGATGTGCTTTTAAACTTTGCTATTTCTTTTTTGTACGTGTGTATTAGATGGTTGGCATCTGTGAGGTTGTCGCTACTCTTCTCTAAAGTTACTGGATTGTGTAAGTGCTCTTCACTTCTAAATTATTGCTTTGGATACAGTCTATTTCTTCCAAGAGTTTGTTGGCTGTGCCATGTAGGAGAATGTGATTTAAATGCTCCAATTCTAAAGCAGGACTTTTTGCATAGTACAGTCTCTGTATGAGATTCCATATTGTGTAATGGTGTGTTGCTAACATTTTGATGTGGTGGAAGTGCTTCTGCATGCAGGCCCGGAAATGCAGGCTAACGAATGTCCTTGCAGTCCTGTGTATTTGCGCGCTGGACCGGAGTTCATGGTTTGCAACATTTTCATTCTCATTTTCTCTTTCACTTTCAAATACTGATTGAGGAATTGCCATAAACAGTAGAAGGATTGTTTTCGTATGTTACACATTGAAGTGCAGGGCCATTCATGGACGAGACAGATTGGTTCGGTGGAATGGATAGTTAATTGTAAGTTTGTTGGGGATATATATTCAATGAGCATTTCTTCTGCCATAATGGTGTTGTCTACCATTTCATACCCTCGGCCACTGCTATATATGGCAATTAGGTTTGTCTGCTCTTGTTTGTATGCCTCTTCATTGAAATATGGCACTGCGCTGATTGTGTGAATCCACTCACCTGCACAGAAATTTGCAAAGGTATCTATGTTGATATTGCGCATGTTGCGAAGTACTTTTTGCAGTTTACTAATTAACTTTGTTAGTGGTTTCATTCTGTCTAAAATTAATATATACAATGTCCTTTTGAGGAGCATTGCACTGTCAATGAGAGCTTCCAGGATCATTTGTCTGCGGTAAGTTTTAAGGGTTGAGCATGATTTCTCTACTGTTTTTAGAAGATTCCGAAGGACTCTATGGTGGAACTTTTTTTGTAAAATAAATGTTTTGGAATGCTTACCTGTGTCTACGTTGACATTGGTAGATGCAGTGTTAGAGCTACTGGTAGTTGTATTCTTCTTAATACATTTCTTCTTATTTTTACATTTTGGAAGGGGGCCACACTTTTTTTCCCTGCTAGCTAGTTCTGTTTTGCTAAGTGACTGTATTATCTGTTTTGTCTGAACATTTCGAACAAACTCTGCTAGAGGCGGATGACTTTTTTGGATGCATTTAGTTTTATCTGCTCTATGTTTGCATTGTTTTCTATGGAGTTTCTTTTTTGTAGGCATTCTCTTTTGTCTGTTGGAGAAAAAAAAGAAAGTGTGGGTTTCAGAGTTGTGCAATGTATTTGTGTGCACTGTGCCTAAGTGTCTGAATATCAGGGTAGGCATAAATAGAGGGGTGTGTGATTGTTCAATGGCCTATTACTTCTGGTTGGGAATGGTCTACTGTTATCTGTGTGTTGATGTGTGAAAGGTTTGCTTCAGTATGTATGACAGTGTACTGTGCATGAATAAGTAAAGCCATTACAATGTTTTCAGGAAACTACTGGGTGTAACTATACTGGTGTTCAGATGAGAATACAAAGAGGGGATCTGCTGAGGGGCAATGAGTAAGAGTGAGGCAAATGCTGTTTAGTTGGATATAATTGTGTAGGCTACAATACAACAACACTGCACTGTCTAAGTAATACTACTACATTACTTCACTTACTTTGTTGGATGTGAAGAGTAGGTTTCTTCTGTGTTTTATCTTCCAGTAGAGATGTTTCTGTCTTTCAGGAGACTGTTCTTCACTGCAATTTGTGAAAGAAGGAAGTTAGTGGGTAGGTGTATTAATGGCACAATAATTGTACTAAGAAAACACAGTGGGCCTCATTACAAATCACTCAGTATGGAAACAACGGTGGCGGTAAACCCGCCGCCACCGTTGTTTCCATGCCGGGTGATCACAACTCCTGCAGGTGGTAGGTGATGTTCCCGCCAGGTCTGACCTGGCGGGTTTAACACCGCCGGCCTGCAGGCGGACGAGGAAACACCGGCAGCATTACGAGATGCTGCCGGTGTTTCCATGATCCCCATTCCCATTTAGTCCTATAGGACTCAATGGGAATGGGGATTAACACCATTCCGTCTCCGTGATTCCCGGGAAACCGGGGTTGTAATGCCCCGGTAATTCCGGGAATCACGGAGGTGGAATGGTAATACGAGTCCGGTGGTAACCAGGTGGTTTTACCACCTCGGTTACCGCCGGACTCGTAATGAGGCCCAGTATTTTACATTGTAGGAGGATTTGTTGGGAAGCATAGTTAGTAACATTGTATGTGATTACCAATATGGTTGTAACACTGCTGTTGGTGCAGACAGGTTGCCACTAGATTCCTAACACTTGTTTGGCAGCAAGCTTCCTAGTGTCACCAGGATAAAGCAGGCCATGTTGGCCTGGAAAGTCAGGTGTTAGAAAATGTTAGTCAGTATGTGTGTGCAATTGTAAAGCACTGCATAGCAATGGGGACTTGGGAGCATCAGCATCATTGGTGTGGGGGATGATGGGCAGTGATAAGTATGCCCTATGGCCTGCAGCTTTTCAAGTGTGTGAGTTGTTGTGGCACTATTTGCATTGAAAATGGAGTAGTGCAACTCATAGTAGATTGAGAAAAAGGCAGAAAGATGTACACATGAGAAATAAGAATGTTAATGTGTGGAATTGTATTACCTTTCCCACACATAGATGCTTGGTACATGCGTGCCTTTGCAGTATGTTGCAGAAATCCTTTCCTGTTTCTTTCCTTTATTTACCAAAATTTACAGATAGCACTGTTGCCAATGTACACATGCATTTATTTGCTTTCCTTCAAATGGTGCTGAAATGAGTAGTCGTAAGCACAGTGCATTTTGTTAATTTTGCAATCTATGTACTTGCCACGCTTTGGTAACATACATGCAGTTTTTGTTTTCATTGTGTACATTCAGGGCATTTTACAGCAGGTGTGTTAGTTGGAGAAGTGGTTGTAAAAGTGACAGGAGGAAATAAGAAATTAAAAGTTTTCACATTAGAATGGGTGATATGGCCAAGCATGCATGTTGTGGTAATATATTAAAATTTCATATATGACCTAGCACTTGAACCTGCTGAGCAAATGTTCCCAATGTGGTTTTCTTTTCTTTTACAAATAAATCACAGAGAGCTCTGCTAAAATAGAAATATGTGGTTTGCAACTGTTATGCAAGTGTGCATTAAAAGAAAACTTTGAAAGCACACAGCATTGTAAGTAACTGCCACTTTCAAGAGATGGGACAAATGAGAGCATGATTATTGGGTGGGTTATGCAGGGTAAGTGGCAGGCACCCTGTTCAAATGCATTTGTAAAAGAGCTGCAAATGTGCTCTCCAAAATATATAAATACCTGTAATTTTTGTTGATGGATGCAGATGTGGATGAATCTGGAAGAAGAAATCCTGGAGAGTTTTACAGTACTTTTTGATGGAGGTGCTTTGGAATAACAGGAGACCTCTACTCTGAGTGTTCAACACTATATCAAAAGTCTTGAACTGTGATGACAGAATTAGATGAAGCGTTCTTGTATGTGAATGGTGGATGGTTGTGTGACTGATTAACCGCAGCCAATGAGGGAGTGCTGCAAAGATTGAAGTGGAAAGGGAAGAAGGGCTGCTCCTATGTTACGGGGTCCGCAGACACCGCAATAGTCTGCAGACACGGCGTGCCACATCCGGGGCTTCTCAGCATGCCTGGGATGGAAATGGGTCTGTGGTGATTAGCCAATCAGGTGTTCAGGTGTGCTTTACAGGAAGAGAGGGTAATACTTTTTTAAATTGCTGTGTTGGTTGTGTAGTGAAGATGGCTGGTGTTGGAGAGATGCATAGAGTTAGTGTATGGATGGTGGGAGATTCCTTTATTGTGTGATCTGGAGGGGTATGCAGAGGGAAGAGGCATTTCTGCCAATCTTGGCGTTCAAAAAGTGCAGGCTTTGTGGTAGAGTGTGCTTGGCCGAAGTTTGCAAGGAATGCTTGCACTTTGCAGAGACATGGCCAGTTTCAGTACTCCTGATGTTGAAGTGGTGCACTGTGGAGGAGGGTATTTGGGTTACATCAGTGCTTGCTCAGTGCACTGAAGGACTTGGGGAAGGCACTGATGCTCCTTTTTCCCAGTGCAAAGGTCTTTTTCTCACAAATACCACCTAGAGCATTATTGAACAACCTCAATGTCCTCTGTCCCCTGCAAAATGCCAGGAGGTGTCTTGTAAACAGAGGCATGTGTGCATTTTTGCAAAGTGTTGGGATGTTCTCTTTCCACAATCACAACATTGATTCTCTTAGTGTGCACTATTTCACAGATGGCATTTCTTTGTCCACCCTTGGAAATGCCAATTTATTTCGCAATCTAAGGGATGCTTTGCAGAGGTTGATGTAAGGCTGTAAGGAGAAATACAAGAGAAAAACACCCAAAAAAGACAAAACAAAAGGTATTTGTTTACAACTTTAAAAAAAGGCTCTTGCAAAGCCACAGCTACAGAGGAATTCTCCTAACTTGTCTGATTTATCAGTGGACACAGTGGTAGACTGCAGAGCGCATATGCCACATCCTGGGCTTTTGAGGATGGCAGGTATAGAGATGGGACTGTAGTGGACAGGGGATTGGCCAATAAGGGTTCCTGGGTGTGGTGTGCAAGGAGAGAGTGTTGCAGAGGGTCTGTTTGGTGAGAAGAGTGCAGATGGCTATGGCTATGCTGTGTCTTTCAGGAGGCAGAGTATCTGGATTTTGGCAGACTCGTGGATACATTGGTTGCAGGTGTATGCAGAACACTGTGGAGTGAACACACATCTTGGATTTTGATCATGTGGATATGCACTGGTATGGAGTTTGCGGCATGAAGTGGGTTGACTTGGTTCCTCTTTGTACCACTTTGGTGATGCATCATCATCCAGCCATTATTAATGTTAATTGTGGAGGAAACAGTTTAGGCCATATTACTGGAATCTCACTGCAGATTGCGATGAAGGAGGCACTTCAGAAAGTCATGGACATGTTTCCAAACTCCTGAGCACTTTTTTCTCGCATTGCCCAGAGACAGATGTGGCTGCACTCTTATTCATTTGGTCTGCAAATGGAGAAAACGAGGCACAATCTCAACAAGGCTGTTTGCAAATGTTGTTCAGATGTTGGAATGCCGTCCTTCCACAATGAAAACATTACATTTCACAGCACCAATATTTTTCGCAGAGATGGAGTCCATTTTACTGATGCTGACAACCAGCTATTTTTGCGAAATATCCAAATGCTCTGCAGCTCTTTTTGCACATATAGCAATCACTTTATAGTAAGTGTTGCCTATTTTATCTCAAAACCTTAAAAAAAACCTTCCAAAAAAACACAAAAAGGGCTTGTTAGGCAGAATCACATGCAGTACCCTTTGGGAACAATACATGCAATTAAGAATACAAGTGTCAGTGCAATTTCACCTTTGGTACAAGCCTGCACTACACAGTTATGTGGTAGCAGTGGCTGAGCAGCCAGAGTTTAGTGAACAGTAGAACAAGTTACACAAAGGACCAACAAATACAGTGATTCAAATAAACACAGATTCAAGGTTTCTTGGTAAAAGAATATACTTTTATTCACACAGTCAGTTAAAACTTCATAAACAAAGAACACAAAAGTAAGACACACATCAAAATACACAGAAGAGTGGGGAAAAAAGGCTCACACTCTTCCCAGGTAAAAACAAATCAAATCCTGGAAATCCAGCAAAGTTGCTGGGGGTCTCAAAAGGTAAGGGATATTAGCACGTTTTGAGAATCCTCCCTAACACCCTCTAATCACACCGCTGCTGCCCCAACATGTCTCTGCCCTGTGTCCTGGTCAATTGTCTATGGCCCGTCGACAAAAAGTATCTCCCCTTCCTCTAAATGGCTGTCTTTGGCTTTAGGGATATCATGTTCCTCACCCTCATATGTTGCACAGTCATGCAGTTGTAAATCCTCAGCAGTGCACGGCCCTGTGAGGAACGTGGCAGGGTTCACTGTTCCATACTTCACAACGTGGATGTGTGGGCTTGAGAGAATTATCTTGTGTGCTGAGACCCTCTGGCTGGTTATATGTGAATTTTGAGTGGTCTAGGAGGGCAAATACTGAGTGTTCCACATACAAAGTTCCTAAGCACCCAATCACAATCATGGAGCTTTGTTCTATTGCAAAGGTCACAGCGGTGAGAGCTTGTTGGCACGCAGACTGCCCCTGCATTACTGAGTCCAAAGTGCCGCTAAAATAGGCCAGTGACTTGTAGCCCACTGTACTCTTTTGTGTGAGTACTTCTGTTATGAGGGTGCCGTTGGGTGCTAGAAGATATAAAATGCATGTGTGTAATCTGGGGGGTTTAATTCATTGAAACTCTTGATCATTCTGCAGTCCAGTCAATCTTTCTATTCTTCTTTTGGGCTTCCTTGAGGTCCTGTAAGAGTGGCCTTGTGTATGCTGCATAGTCACGAATCCATGCCCTACAGTAATTACATAATCCTAGGAATGTCTTCATGTCTTTCACTGTGAGGGTTTTGGGAGTGGCGTGCACGGTTGCTTCCCATCTCAGGGATTATTCTTTTTCCATCTGCACAGATAAGCTGCCCTAGGTAGCTTACTTCCAGTTGATACTACTGTAGTTTTGTCTTGTCTACCTTGTACCCCTTTTGTGCTAACAGTTGCAACAGGTCAATTGAGTCTCTCCAGCAGCTCTTCTCACTGTCACTACATACCACTAAATCATCATCATATTGAATTATTGTGCTGGGTAACTGGATGTTACCTAAGTCTTCATGCAGTATCCTATTGAATATGCTGGGTCTTTCACAATACCACTTGGACAGACGTGTATGTTCATATCGCATTCCGCCCAGGGTAAATGCTGTAAGGTACTGTGACTCTGGGTGAAGGGCTACTGTAAAGAAGGCATTCTTCAAATCTACTAAAGTTAAATGGATAACTTCTTTGGGAATGCTACACAAAATGGAGGTTGGGATGGGAACCCTTGCCAACTCTTTCTGTACTACGTCATTAAGGGGGCGGAGATCCTGGATCATCCTTCATATGCCCATTGTTGCATTTTTAATGGGGTATTTGGACTTGCTGCATGGTCAGGTCGATGGTACTATAATCCCTTGGTGTAGAAGGCCTGTATTGTTTCTAGGATCCCCTCATCTGCTTTCCTGGACAATGTATATTGTTTCACCTGGGAGAATACTGACCCCGCCTTAAGTGTGATTTTTACTTGTGTTACCTCTTTTAACATCCCTACATCATGTGGGTTGGTTGTCCATAAGTGATTGGGAACTTGTTGTAAGTCTGCCTGGCAAAATGGGGGTGGTGTGACTGCAGCCATGAGGAGGCTTTGGACTCTTCGGTACTGCACCATGACCTCAGAGGGTATGTGCATTTTGAGGATGATCTTCCCATCATTGTTGTCATCTTTAAAAAGCTCTGCATCAGTCAATTCTTTGAGGGGCACAGTAGGATCTATACATAACACAGTGCACCACTGCCATCTGTGAGGGTCAGTCCCTAACACTACAATTCTTTTCGCTGACACTACTAGACCCTCTAGTTCTAGGTATAGTATTGCTCTTGCAACTAATTCTGGGGACACCACGACGATACCGCTGTCTGTGAATGAGATCGTCATGTTTAATTTACTTAGCAGCAGGGTTGGACTGGCCCAGTCGGCCAATCGGCCCGTGGCCGATGCGATTTGAGGCCCTGGGGGCTGGTCTTCTAAAGTGGGCCGGTGTGCAGGTTACCTTGGCTCAGGGCACTGGCTGGCTTGCCTGCGGGCTGCCTGCAGCCCGCTCAGCAGCCATCTCCCGCCACAGCGGATGCATTCATTAAAGTAAGGTAACACACAAGTGTTACCCTTCTTTGATGAATGCATCACGTAGCCGTAGGTGTGCTGGCCTGGCAGTGCCATGGGCCCTGAGCCGATCCGGCGCTGGTGTGACGGCAGTTGTTGCAAATGCAATGAATCAAAACAAAAGGAGCGGCTCCTGGGGGAGCTGCTCTTTTTGTAGCGATTCCTTCCCTTTGCAGGCCCATGCCCCATTTCTTTCTTGTCTCCTCTCTCCACCTGCTGCAGCCCCTTTCCTGCAGGGAGTGCCAGGCTGGCGGCTGCCCTGTGACCCCTGCCTGCCTTTGATGTCCGTGCCCTCTGCGCCAAAGCCCTGCTACTCCCACCGCTGTTCAAAGGAGAAAAGAGGGGTTTCCAGCAAGAAAGGAGTGGGCCATCCAGGAATCTCTGGGCCAGGAATCTGCACCAGTGGGTGATCCGGGTTCACCCATATCACCGACACACAGGCGTGGATCTGGCCAAGGCCCACCAGCAGTATGGCGTCTACGTGGGCTTCCTGCACCAGAAGTTGCGCTTTCAGGTGATCGAGATTGCCGCTGATGAAGAGTTGCCAGTAGCTGTGCTGGTGGAGGACCTGGCTGTGGTGCATGGAGACATAGCCCTAGTCACCTGACTGTGGACACCCTCCCTCCTGCCAGAAAGAGGTGAGTAACGGTGGGTGGCCTCAGTGTTGTGCAGGTGGGTAGGGAGGCAGGGCCTTGGGGCTCTTGGGAAAGCTCCAGGGTGCTGCTTGCTACAAAGACATCTGATGTTTTAATAAGTCACGCTAATTATTCTGAATAAAATGAAGTCTTTATGGAACAACAAAATGTGAAATGTTTTTCATCATATCGCTCAATACACTGAGCAACAGAAATGCTTTTTTTGCCCAAACTAAGATCCTTTTGTTATCCAGGGTCATTGAACAAAAGTCTGCATCAACAAAACTCCAGAACAAGCACATGGCTCCGGGACCACCTGCCATCCACACGGAAGGAGGGAGGAGGGGAGATGGCAGGGTTGTGCAGTCATAGAGGAATGCTGCACACTCAACAGTTAAGTATATGTTTCTCTCCAAGCAAATCAGAAATGAGACGAAACCCGATTGCAAGGCAAATTAATTATCAAATTGCATGACAAAATTTACTGTGGATCTGATAAAAGTGTAGCAACTTGGACGCAACGCTGGAGCCTCACTCCTACACATTCCTGTATTTGTGAAATGGCACTTACCCGTTTGCATCTGGTTTGCTTATAGCAGAGGGCAAAGTGGGAGTGAACTAAAGGGTACAGGACTTTCCATTACTTCTCAGGGAAATCTGCCTTCATTCCCTTACTGTATGTGACCTGGTATACAGTCCCAGGACGGTAGGAATGACCACTTGTTTTTTTTTCTATAATTTCCCTCTGCTGGTGATTTGAACCTGGGCTGTGCACGGTAACAACCATCTGTTAAACCTCATTATGCTTACTCTAAAGTGCTGGCTAAGATTTGTTTATTTCAAAGAACTGCGTGCACACGAAGCCCATTCCCAAGCAGTCGGGCAGCAATCTGTGAATTGCTGTGGGCGCTGGGGAGCTTGTATAGGCACAGAGGTGTTGGCAGGTAATGGCAGGGGTGTGTCGATGGCCATGGTCCTGGGTATGGCCTTAAGAGGAGCGAATGGCTGGTGATTGCACCGTGAGGCTGCATCAAGCTACATGCTGAGGGGGGACAATGACGCACTAATTTACATGTGCCCTCACCGATTTAGGCGCTATATAGATGAATGGTTGCCAAAACAGTCCATAAGTTTTAGTGTAGCGAGTATTCCCCATTCCAAACCTAAGTGAAATCCATAGTCCTCCTGTGAATGTTTGCCTTTTGTATATTTCATAATGCGATCACTTCGTATATGGCCCATCGTTGCAGATTCTTCCCCCCAGTGCTGCAATAACCATAGCACATCAAGTGGCCATTGACTTCATTGTGCCACAATGAATGCTTTGTTGTAATTTGTCTCTCTTTCCCAACTCCCTGGCATGATGTTCAGGATGTTTGTTTGCATGTATGAGGTAACGGGTGCTCAGAGTATGGGATGTCCTGTGAGTGCACTGTTTTCCCTATTTTGCCAACCTCTGAAGCCTGAAAGTAGATGGACGCAGGCTTGACATGTGGTCAACTTTGCACCATACCTGTAGATGAACTTAACTGGTCTGCTGTTAAATCCCAGTTACCAGTTTAATGGTTCCACTACAGAATAATTGCAATTTTTACTATAGCCGATATGATAGCTCAGTGGGTTGAGCACTCACTGCTGCGATGTGAATGTGATCTGCAGGTTCGAATCCTAGTAAGGCCATCGCAGCCTTTCATCCTTCTGAGGTTGATGAATGAGTACTAACACAGGTTGGGTGATATTGTATGCATATTTGTTCTATAAAAAAGAGCTTAAGCGTAAGTGCTATACAATAACATATTTCTATGAGTGTAACAGCTCGTTGGAAGCGTGCGCAGTGATCAAAACCTATCCATAACATCTCCCTAAACCTCTTTCCGGTTTCCCTACTTCTACCTTCTAATCCAACCATCGTCACCCTAACCCTCCTTCCCTGCTGGGGTTGCGGAGCCCTGTATAGGCATCTACTTGCAGCAGGTCCCAAAACCGCAGTTGGGGTGGTTGGTTCATGCCACTCCTGCGCCTCAGAGCTGTGGACCCTGTCACAGAACTGTATGCAAAGTTATGTTATTTTATGAGTTGTGTTGTGATGTAACAGACACATGAACCCTCCATAAGTAGCATTTTCTGTAAAGTTGTGAATTGACGCGATTCATGGATGATGGTTTGGGGGCCACTTTGTTTGAGGCGAGGGGTGGGACACTTTTTTGAGGCAAGGGGTGGGCCACTTTTTTGAGGCGAGTGGTGGGCCACTTTTTTTTACGTGTCCGGGCCTATTCCTTGTCCCAGTCCGACCCTGCTTAGCAGATCCCTACTGAGAAAGTCGACAGGTGAACTCTCAGAGTATATGGGGGGGGCTTACGACCATCCCCCCCACCGTTACATCTAAATATTTTGTGTAGGGAACCGTTAAAACAGCCCCAGAGAATGTCTGCATAACTTTTAACTTTTAGCAGGAAGCCACCTTCACTGATGCACGATTTCTCCACTCCGGAGTCCACCTTAAAGATTAATTGTTTGTTCCCTATCTCTGCCCCCACAAATGGTTCCTCTTCTGGATTCACGGTCATTGACAGGACTAAGCACGCAAGTGCTCTCTGGGCTGTCCTAGTCTGTGTATGCCTCTGTTCCAAGGAACAAAAAAAGGTTTCCCCCTACCACTGTAGCGCCTTGAAACGGGGCCACTGTGCCATTAGGCACAGTCCCAAAAGCGTTCTGGTTCTCTGCATTCTGGGCATTGGGGTGAGATTGGTGCTGTTGCACTGGCTGCTGTTGGTTCTATGGATGACAGGGGATGGATATTTGTGGCGGTAGCTGTGTGTAAGCCCTGTGAATCTCTTATATAGTATCAAAGTCATTCTAGGAGGTAACCCTTGAATGCTCCCCTGATTTGGAGGGCCATAGTACTGCTGATTGTAGTTGCAACCCCCTCCCTGCCTGCTCCGGCAGTCTCTCAAAAATTCTCCCCATCTCCCACATGTCCAGCACTGTCCTGGGCACCCTCCTCTTGGCCCCGGGCCCCCAAATCCGGCGTCTCTTGAACCTTGAAACCAACCTCGTCCTCCTGGCGGCTGCCCTCCTGGTCACTGAGGCCTTGAGAACTGCAGGTTCCCACCCCACTGTCCTTGTCCTCCTTCAGCCCACACTGCCTCTATTGTCGCATTCGCTGTATTTGGGGAATACACTTCCTCTTCTGCTGGGGCTGTCCCAGCCGCTACCACAGCTACTTTCACTAGTTTATTTTGAACCAGTTTTGCTTCCTCAGCCTGTCTCCTCTGAATTGTTTCCTTCTCACATACTTTTATTCTTCTACAATGGTGAATGCTTTGAATTTCAGGTCACCCTTTGGCTTCTACTCCCTCTATTTTGTCAAGCACTTTCTGTACTTCTTTAGATAGGCCATTTTTACTACAAAATAGAAAAGTGATGTTGATTGATCCCAGGCACTGCCTGTTTCTGCTCTCCTCATCTCTTGGACCGTGAGAATGTACTGAGCTGCATCCTTATCATCTGCCATTGTGCACTGCATGATTGATTGTACTTCTGGGGTAACAGGGAACATTTGCCACAGTGCATCCCATATCCTTGCTGTAATCTTGTTAAACTATTCTCCATCATGGGCATCATTGCTCAACATTACTTTTGGGTACCCAACTTTGACCCGCACAGTTTCTTTTTGGTCCCCAACTCTGGCTACTAACAGACTTTTAATATCCCCTATCGCTAAGGGCACCCCTGCAGTGTTTTTGCATTTTGGTCTTCCCTTTTCTACCCTTAATTGTACTTCCCTTTTTCCGTGCGAAGACTATCCTGCCAAATCTTTCCCTCAACCTTCCGCCCCATAAACGTTCCAGCCTCGGTGTGCGCGGATGTCTGCTCGGCTTCCCTGTCCCCCTCTTCTTCAGTCTCATCAAAATCACTCCAATATTTCTCATCCCCTCTTCGGGACACTACATTCTCATAGCACAAGCTGTCTGTTTCTCCGTCACGCTCTATGTGAAAATTTCATATGGGTGCGCTGACTATTCTAAAAAAGAAATCACCCAACTTCGACTCCTGTTGGTTGTGCTGGTGCCCCTATAGGCGACACCGGTGAATCTACTTTGGTTGCATCACTTGCTGCCCTCAGTCTGGCTAGTTCAGTCCGTGTTGATGCCAGGTCTACTTCTAGGTCTCTTGTACTCACCCCGGTGTGGGCAGTAACTTCTGGGGTGAGACATATTGCAGGGGTGGGGCTGTACCTGGTATTGCTACCATTGTGCCCGCCGACACATACTTTGGATTTGTATACCCTTCCACTTGCATATTCCTAGCAGATATATTCCTTTTATCCCCTCTGTGTTCTTCCCATTTCCCCCGGTGCCAGTTTCTTTACTACTGTCATGTGTCTCCCATTCCCCCTTAGGATCCTATGTCTCCTAAATAATTTTTCAGAGGTTCAATACTTCCCTTCTATTTTGCAATGGTTTCCCCTTCTATTTTGATGTCAGGTATGTGGACATATGTTCCAACAAACTTCTGTCAAAATAGCCCTTGTCTGACCAGGAGTGGGGCATTCCCCCCTCCTTTTAGTCTCAGGCACCTATTATTTGTGGTATTTCTTAATCTCTTCACAGTATTGGGGCAGGGCCTTGCATTTGTGGCCTAGAGGCGTCTCTACCCCCGCTGTCATATCTCTCATGTGTCTTGTCTTTGGCGCTGCACCTAAGCTACTGCGCCACAGTTAGACAGTAATTCATTAATTTCAAGGGATATGCAATTCAGTTTCGTCTCTAATATATCTTAATACCGTCAACAGGTTTCACAGAGCAAAAATCATCAAATAACTTTCCCCAACTCACTATCCCCCAACAGAGCTTTTTACACATGCTCCTCATGCTCTCCTGATATGGCCACACACACACTACATACCCGCCCCTCCTGGCTTGCTCCTTACACTTTAAAATACAGCAACAAATTAACTAAAATAACGAGCTAAAACAACAACCACTACTATTCCCGAGCTCTGTAATTATGCAGAGCTCCTATATTAATCCTTATATTTTTCCCGCTCTGCTCGAGACAGTGAAAGTGGCGACACCACCCCCCCTCACTCAGAGAGGGGGGGCTCTCTCTATTCCCTTTTCCTTTACCTTAATACTCTTAAAAGTATATAGCAATAAAAAAACGTAAAATCAACACACTCCATAAACATACCACATTCTTATTTTCAGTCACTGCGTGTTCACACTATGCATACTGCTCCATACACTCAACCCTACTTTGTTATCGCTTAAAGGCTATACTCATGTGCATGTGTTCTCCTGAAGGCCTCCATTCACAGGGTTCCAAAACCGTCCTGCAACTCTCCTTGGGGCCGCACCCTGCTACAAAGAGCAGGCGGAATTCTGCAAAGACGGCTCTCACACAGCCAATCGGAGTATGCGTTTTGGGGCTGGCCACTGTAGGTTGGCACGGCCCTTCCGGAGAGGCTGTCTGGATACCTTTGCAGGTACGGGGGTGATGGGATCACGTTGGCAGGGTCACCAAATGAAGGCAAGTCACTGTTCTTGAGAGGCACAGCTCCACTTCACTGACGAGGCCCAACCAGGTCGAAACAAGTGTTTTGAGTTGCTGTTGGTACTCTTGTTCAGAAGAGAATTGTCGGCATTTTGGTGCTGGACTGCCCTTGGGCAGGATAAAGACTGATATGTAGTGGAAATGTCTCTTCTGTGAAAGGATGGTGAGCTAAAGACTCTGGTTGAGACTCTAACCGGGATATAGGCCGGTAGTAGAGAAACTCCCAGAACCCCCTTGTTTTTGCAAGTCCCTGTTTACGCTCAGGCCAAATGAATTAAACCCTCTAGGGAAATAGGCCAAGAAATAGTTTGCAAAGATAACAAGGTTTTAATTGTATAGAATACAAAATATCAGCAAAGGACTCTGCTGCTCGAGAAGGTTCTAGTTAAATTTATATGAGCAGCACATTAAGAAGGTATGCAGCGTCACTAATGACATCATTATATACAGTAGAAATTAGCAACTTTGATAGGTGAGGCCCTACACCTGGGCCTGCTCCATAGGGGATGCCAAGCTGCAATTGGTTTGCTTCTCTACAGCCTGTCACTTCCCATGTATGTCAGCTGGGATCATCTCTCTGCGGAGTCAAGGTCAGGTCTCTCATAAATTACATTTTAAAAACTGTTTTACTATGCTAGGCCTAATACTACATCAATATGACATGCACCTGGGAGGCTCTGGGCTGGTTCCAGGGGGAAGGGAGGAAGAAATACAGTCACACTGACCCACGCATTCTGTCCTTTGTTTATACCGTTCCTCTCGCACCCAAGGTTTTCACCGTCATTTTGATGTACAATGTATCCCTCCCTGTACCTCATGTTACAAAGGATGTATTTATGTGACGAGGTGAAACAGTCGCTCATGCTTAGATTTTTTATGGCCAGTAGGTTTACGATTGCAGGGGTGTGGGGACCAGGTCAGTTGCATTGGCCATGGCTCTGGGTAGGCTGGCTGGCGGTTAGAGGTCTGCTGGCAGCTTGGCTATGATGAATGGACTCTGCGAGGAGCCTTGTGTTGTCTCACGGCCTTGGAGGGCACATTCCTCCCAATGATACCAAGTAATTGCAACAATGAAGGAACAAGAGGCCGCTTCCGTGAGAACTGGTTATACAGACCCATCCTGCCTTAATGCTCTGGGCATAGTTTAGTCCTTTCATGGAGCTAAGAGTTGTGCAGCACGGCCATGCAAGTCTTTGCATCTGCCATAATTACAACATGTTTTTTCTCTCTACGCGCACTCTAGGGTTATGTTTCTATCATTCATGCTATATTATATCCATGCTGAGTTTCATAGCATGGTCCCCTTCCCTGCTGTACACTACATGATTTCATATGGGATTGGCCTCACCTTAAAGCCCTGAGTTGAGTGGGATGGGCTCATTTCTATCCCAACACTGTTGAAACAATGTGTTTTCTGCCCAGTGATCTGAATGTCAAACTGAAAACATTCAATGAAGCGCAAGTAAACAGCAGGAGTAACTATGACTCTCTTAACCTTTCTCAGTCATAGTGACTCTTAATTCTACGTGGTCCAGCTGGTAACCATCCCTGTGGGACAAGTCCTGTATAGTAGTAGTCTTTAAGGGGATGGGCTAAAAGGGTATAACATCTCCATCTATGCTGATCGTGGTCTGATAGCTAGATGTGGCAAGAGAAATGGTGAATCAAAAAAACAATACATTCCAGATTAGGTATTTCATGGTTAACAAATCCTTGTTAGGATGTTCGGGTTGCTTCCTTTTACAAAAACAAACCCTGCACAGTTTTTAAAGGACCAACAACAAGCTGAGAGAGGAAGCCAATGCAGATATACATTGTGAATCGCTTGCAAAACACGATCAATTCAGTCTAATTGGAGATCTGCAAGTCATCACAATTTCCACTTTGAGGCAAAAAGCGGATAGATGGGGTTCGTTATGAGCGATGACTGGCCAGAGATGGAATAGCAATCAAAAGAACACTGCCAAGATTCATGAATCAGATCGAGCACTCCAGAGATGCCTGCTGGACGTACGAACTGTGATGAGCTCCAGACACTGGATAATGTTGGTCATAGCAATGGAGGGATAACCGTACCCGTGAACCATGCTCTCTCGAAACCAACTCCTAAATGTATTCTATTGAGTGATGCAGAATCAGATTCTGAACTGTCATTTGGTTGGCTGTGTTGCACTGTGACTCCAACTGGGTACCTACCCTCCAATATTATACATACCAGAGGATAAGTGTATATGTAAATGTTAGTAATATTAGATATATAGTGTTAGATAATAGTATTGTTAGGCCGTGTCTCAAGTGATTTATTGTTACATCTATGTTCATATGTTGTATGTACTACATCAGGTATGCCTATAACATGGTTTGGCGTATGTATATGATTCTGCTCTCAAAAAAACAATAAAATGGCAGCTGATGAACAGTTTATTAACCTGGAATGGGCCACGTAGGTGGTACAAAAATGGCAAATGCCACATTATCACATTGGTAGAACACATGAATGGATGAACGGGATTCCCACTCTCCCTGCCTATCTAGTAAACCACAGCCAAGGGTACGACATGGCAGAATCAGTGGGGATAGGAAACCCTGTTGTGCTTGACTCTAGCATGGCACTGTGACATGTAGGATAGGTGGGAAGCCCGCAGACCAGTGGTGAAGTACCACTAATGTTATTATTTTTTGACTTGCCCATTGAGGTGGGGCGATAAATCCGGAGGGGCTGTCACTTCTGGGTCTAAGCACCCGGCTCGACCCAGGCCAGGCCCACTCTGGGGTAATTGGCAGGTGGGGAGCTTGACTGGGGAAGTACCCCTGTTCTATGATAATGCAGGTGTCCAAAAGCAAGCTGAGGGAGGACAGAAACATTGGCAGAGATGAAGGCTAAAAGCTTGCTTAATCTCGATTTTCTGTATGAAGACAGACCATGGGCCTCATTAGGACCCTGGTGGCTGCGGATTGAACGGCACTGTTCATTTTGGCCCACCTCATCACGAGGTCTGCTGCGGGTCCCGCTCAGGACACCTGGGCAGACCAGGCATCCTTAGCGGGATCCGCTATCAGACCGCAATGCTAACAAGGGGCCCATCAATGGGCCCGTTGTTAGCATCCTCCCCATTCCCATTGAGCCCAATGGGGCTCAAATGGGAATGGGGATTAATGGGGATTCATTTTTACCAGAGCCCAGAAAAGGGCAATTACCGGGTCCGCCAAAAATAATTACCAGCGGCAGCCATGCCCTTATTAAGGTCGTAATGAGGCCTCATGTCTCCTAAATTTGTATGCAGCCAGACTCAATAATAGTTGGTGAGATGTGTCTCCCTGTGGGATGGACGTTGGTCGCAGGATCTGCACGGGCTCCTCTGTGCTTGGTCTGGGGCCCCAGAGCATGTGGGGACCAACGGGTAGGCCGTAGATGAAAAGGCTAATCAAATCCAGCCGTTAAAGGCCCAGGTGGGATCCAGGGTCCCGTTGGTGTCTCAGGGAAGTGTTACTGGTGCTTGGCCAGGCAGTCGGGCACCAGCCCTCTCCAGAGGACACGGCGCAAAGGTGACCCAAACAGATCTCGGGTTCCCAGCGGTACTGCCACAGCCATTGCACTCCAGCCTCCGAAGCAGGGCGACAGCCACCTAACTTAGTTGCTATCCTCACGGGGGGTCCTGCCCGCACTGGAGGGTAAAGATCTAAGACGCAGGGGTTAGGGCACCAGATGGCCATGGATGCCACCCCACCCTTCGGTGCCACTGGGTAGACCATAGCGGTCAGGTTCCCTTTTTCCATTCAGTGTGCCTCGAGGCAGTCATGTTTATTTTCTTTCACACACTCTATGCCTATGCGAGCAGACAAGGAGATTTTGCAAGCCCTGATGAAGATGGCGATCAGGTGAGGCATTTCTTACAGTTGTTGCATGCCACTAAGGGAGGACATGGTATGGGGACATTTTGCACAGTGATTTCTTCACTCTGTTATGAGATTTGAGCTGCGTTGGGTGAAGGTGAACAGGTCCAGCAGCAATGATGCAGAGGGAGACATCATAAAGATGGCAGGAAAGTGATGTCTGTTGCAGTTGTTGCATGTCACTCAGGGGAGCACATGCCATGGTGACATTGTGCTATGGGATCTCTTCACTCTGTTATGAGATTTGACCTGTGTTGTTTTGAGGTGAACAGGTCCAGCAGCAATGGTGCAGAGGGAGACATCATAAAGGTGGCAGTCAGGTGAGCCCTTTCTTGCAGTTGTTGCATGCCACACAGAGGAGCACAAGGTATAATGACATTGTGCCTGGGGATGTCTTCACTCTGTTTAGGATTTTGTACCTGCGGCAAGGATACTGTTATTTCCACTTGTTATGACTCTGCAGGTGGTTTGTGCACTTGATGTGATGGATGTGGATGGGGTGTGGGAGGAGCCAGGAATGAGACACAGACACCTAGGACTCTAGATTTTTGGTTATAAACTTTTATTGAAAGAAATGGAGGTTGAAAAATGCCTCATTCTCCCTAATATAAGAGGTATTTCCCTAACTCAACCAAACTAATCGGTCTGTCCTTTGTCAAGATGTTCAATGCAAACATATGTTGTGGGTCTGGAAAGCTATTCTGTCGCTAGGACTCTAAAACAAACTCTAAGGTGCAAAGGGTATTGTCGCCGATTCTCAAAGTGCACAAATGTTCCAATCCAACACAAAAGTTCATATCCAATTAAAAATGTCAAATGGACAATTTTCACAGTTCCAGGGAATGGCCCCTTCTCCAGATTCCTTGCACTAATGTGTAAAATCCCCAAAAAAGAATTATCAACTTCCTTACAATACAAGCAGATCATTCTCTCTTCTTGGCGTGTTCACAGTTCACTGTGACATAGCTCCCTTCACCAGGGTCTCTTGACCTTTAATGCAATTCAGATCCCAATGGTATGCACCTTCGTATGGATTCTCCTTTCACTTTGTAAATTCATAATAGTTAATCTCAAGGGCATGGGTCTTCCTTGATATTCATTTATATTCTACTTGTACGCACAGTTTAGTTTGCCTGGAGTGTCCCCCTACTAGGATTGTCATGCTGTTTTTCAAACACTTCTCTTCACCTGGTGTACTCTCCTGCCAGGACTTTATTTAACTTCAGTTCGCCTGGTTTACTTACTTCATTAGCCTAACATTGTATTTTTCAACTTATTCTTATGAAGCGGTACACTTTGCCTGGTAACCTGTCTCTCTTCCCTGTGCTTACCAGTTGCTTTCTGTGATCCCTGACTTTGGTTCCCTTCCTTCTGCGTTATGTTTACGGAGCGGGATACACTTGCAGGCAACCCGGTAACCCATCTGTATTCCTTGAGCTTACTGTTTGCTTCTTGCGTTCCCTCACTCTGCGTCTTCTCAACTTGCTGGCTTGGCTTCTCTCCCAACAGCCCCTGCGCACTTGCCGTGTTCATTTTTATGGTGCACGGTTCCCACTGCCTTCTGTTCTTGGGCAGCGAACCGTCTGCGCCTGGGCTTCTATCTCCCACATTTAGGGTTTCTTCCACACCACTTCCTACGACATGGTTTCCTTCAGCATGGTTCTTGGCATCAGCCCAAGTCCCGCTGCAGCCCAGCGCCTGCAGATCTCTCCTCTCCATCAGCTGTACTGCACACTGCTTTACACTTCCCAGCATGATTGCATAGTCTCCAAAGACTAAACCATTGCGTTGGTTTACCGGTCTTGGTCATCTTTATTGTTCCACTGCTCTTTCTCATCTCAGTTGTTACAAGACTGTTTCTTGGATGAGTTTGAGGGAGATGGTACTGTCTTCATTGGGAGTGATCATTTCTACTCCCTGGAGGTTGGGGAGTATTAACAGTAGATCTAGTAAGAGGTTGAGGGAGCGTGCTACAATTTGTCATTAGGGCATGTGGTATAGAGGAAACACCCCTAGAAGGACATTAAGGGAATGTGAATTTCCCCAATGATGTCATGTCTTTTCCCTGAGGGTCACCTCCCCCCAATTGGTCCTCCATCATATATCCACCTACAGGATCAAGTAGTGGTAGCCATCGCCTGGCCACATAGGGGAAGGCTTTCTCAGGGAAAGTAGTGATGACATAATCCGATTACATCACAGGTACTATTGTAATTTTCATGTTATGGGGCACACACAGTTTGCCTCACTGATACATTTTCTCAAGGTGCTGTCATGGGAAAGCTCTATTGGCCGTATTGCATCGTTGTAGGGCATCAGGTATGTGGCTTCACTGTGTGTGATCCACAGTTGTTGCTTTTCAGGTAAAGTATATTTGCACAACCTGATTGCATGTGTTATGTCGCTGTGCCCTTTGCCCTACTAAGGAAATGGCTGGTGCCTGTGGATGAGGGTGGTGTCCCTCCTGCAGCTCTACTGCTATGCCATTATGTATGGCAATATTGTGCAGGACACAACATGTCGCGATGAGCTTGCATACTACAGGGGGTGCATATAGCAATACGCCACCTGAGTGGTCAAGGGAGCGGAAGCGTGACCTGAGCACCCCAAAGGTGCACTCCACTATGCTCCTAGTGGCTAAGTGTGTTATGTTGTAGCTTGCCTCACCTGAGGTGGCTGTATTCCTGGTGGTTATCAACAGGAATGGTGAGAGTGGGTAAGCACTGTCACCTGCAAAGAGGGAAATGGTTATTGTTAGCATTGTTTGTCATTCTGTGGGTCAAGTGACTACGCGTATGTGACTGATAGGTGTTTCTCACCACCAGCCAGGTGTTCTCAAAGGTTGGTAAGGGAGGCAAGCGGCTGGTGTATGGGGGAATGGCAGAAGGTGTATATGTAATGTGTGCATCCTAGGGTAATTTGCATTGACATGCATGATGTGTCCCTTGGCATCACAGATCACCTGTGCTTTAATGGAATACCAATATTTCCTGTTCCAATAGATGTGCTCAGTCTATCGAGGGAGAAGGTGCTGGAGCACTACATGTGTGCAGTCAATGGATCCCAGGACCCGTGGAAAGTGCGCAATTGCATCAAATTCTTGACACACTCTCTTCTTTGCCTGTATTGTGCGTGGCATATATATGTGCCTATGTACATGTGCACAGATGCAGCACAATACTTGGTGGAGGCACCTGGATTGTGTGGGCTTTAATATGCCCCCAGCAATGTGATGTGCTTGAATGATCCAGTTGCCAGGAATTGTAAGGCTGATAGTACTTTAACCAGGGGTGTCAGTGCGTGCAAGAACATGGTAGGTGATGGCAGGTCATTTTTCCACTGCCTGGCCAGGGTTTGGATGACATAAGGAGGGAATCAGTATCTTTCATTTAACTCCTCATCAGGCATCCCAAATAATGTTGTTCATGGATGGTAGATTCTGACCCTCCTCCTCATCCCCCTCCTTCGTCTTACATGTAGTAGGATCCGTGCTAGTAAAGCAGGGTCCGGCATTGTGGACGTCCTAAGATTAATAGGGTTGCATTGCTCTTTTATACTTGAGAGTTCATTGCGCTTCGTACTTTGAGACGTGTATCAGGTAACGGTAAAATTGTGAGGTGTGTGTTCTCCTTTGGACTCTTGGCAATTGCGAATTGACGTCTGTGAATAGGGTTTCCTTAGGCTTGATAGGGTGTTTTTGTGGTTTGCAAGGAACATCCCTCCTCCCACCCATGTTCTTCCACATTTTCCACTTTGAATGGAGATTTTGCACGTCCCGCCCCCTATTTAGTTATTTGATCTGGCCCTTCCCACGCCTTACACTCTGTCATGCAAAGCGCTCGTGCACAGCACAATTTAGGATGAACCAGCGCAAAGTCTGATCTGTGAATCAGAAATTCGTTTTTAGCGTGGCGCAAGTGTACTTTTACGCGCAAAGTGACTTTGCGCCACACTAAATATTTTGTAAATTAGGCATAGTATTAATGAATGCAAGAATTGTCCAAATACAAATAAGTGAAAGGATCATTTTAGATCTTTCTGTTTAGTAAAATACTTGATACGAATTAAGAGAAATAATATTATGACCGTGGTGGGACCATTAAAAACCCTGGTTTAAATACCCCATTTTTAAAATATCACCTAACGACAGGTTAGAATTGCATGGGATATTTACCAAAAGGGGAAAACTCAGAAAGTAATTAATGGAGCTAGTAACTCAGAATGACCCCATACATTAATCTACATGCATCGAATGTAGAACCTTTTCAAGGGGCTAGCATAAAAATTATCGGTATTTAAAAACGCCACATTTTCGCAATTATCAAGCACTATTTTAAATACCGCTCATGTTTGCGAATAGCACCGTACTGAAGCCTGTACCATAGAAGACCACCGTATTCGGCTGCAACGTCGATTTCTGACTTTCAGTTAGAAGCCAGTATTTTTATTACACATAATTACATAGCAGGAATTCAGAGTCGAGTCCCATTGTAAAGGGTAATGTTTTATAACTCATTACTGTACATTATGTTGATTGATATGATTCATAGAATTGTAGGTAATCATGAATTAACAATTATAATTGCACGGTTTTAATTAGTATTCCCCTTTTCAAGAGATATCCATGTAATTTAGCATTAGCTTAGAAATAATCAGTGGGCGCATGAACTCCATCTGACATTTTGTATTTCTGCATAATGATTACAGAAGCAGCCAGCCGTGGTGTAACACAGATGATGTATTCTGTCTGGCTGTGACAATAATTAGTCGCACAAAAATATATATTCTGTCATACGGCATGGCAACTAAAAGCATCATGTAAAGTATTTGCCACTATTAAGAAAAGTGCACACCGATCTGTCTAGATTGATAACATGTGAATTCTAGAACAACAGATGGAGACTTCACACAACCCATGAGATGCAAAGTACACCACCAAAAAACCCACGTTCGTCTCGCTACTGTAAAGGTACGTTGAAAATTAAAGAGATGAAATCATAGATGTTTAAGTAAAGACATATAGCTCTTAAGGAACATAAGACATCAACAATTCTAGGTAAACCGTTCAATGTATCCTCAATCACAGCTATAGAAAAGAAACAGACACATGTACAGTAGTAACCCACATTTAAAAGCACTGCAGCCTCATCTCAAAGTCGGTAGAGCTTACTTTCACAATTGACCTGTACAGCTTAAAATTGGCTCATTGTCAAGCGTGACTCGTTAAGTCAATCCTGTCTGACTTTTTTAATAATAACATTGTTTTACATTTCTGAATCTGCAATATCAGAAGAGAGTTAACAGATATTGGGCCTCATTACACGGTAGGCGGTAATGGTTAACGGCCACCGTTAATGGTAACGGTGACCGTTAACCATTACCGCCTTACTACGAGGTCCCGTAGCGGGTTGGTGCTTTAACGCCTGCTTTTTGCAGGCGTTAAAAACCAACCCGCTAAGGGACCTTGGTGCTAATTACGCCACCGCAAAATTGCGGTGCCGTAATTAGCTCCTTCCCCATTCCCATTATGCCCTATGGGGCAAAAATGGGAATGGGGAAGGGCAATGGTGGAAGGGGGAATTACCGCCGCACCAACCTTGGAATAGGGCGGTAATTCCCCTTTCCACCAAGGCGGTGCCGGTAATTTACCGGCATGGTCCAGGATTACCGCCTTCCGTGTAATGAGGCCCATTGATCCTAATATACGAGTTTAGCGCGACGGTGATCTTGTTCAAGGTGCTGAACATGCACAAGTCCTAATTAAGAGAGAAAAATGAGGAATGATATGGGCGTGGGGACGGAGGCACCGTGAAACCCATCAACACGCCCAACCAAGCGCTAAATAAACTGTATTCACAGAATTTACAATACTTTTGCGCTGACTTCAAATGAGAAATGTTTTACTGCCACCCATCAGCCGACGCAATGCACAAATGGGCCATTAATTCCCATGCATAAAAAGCACAATTCTATACCATCGAAAAATCGCCCAATGACGGATCCCGCATTAATAGTACTGCTATTGCTGCATGGAAGGAGAAGGAGGAGGAGGGCAAGAATCTTTCATACACAGACATTAATATGTGGGATGCCAGAAGGGGAAGTGAATGGCTCATACTGCTTCCTCCCCAAGTCATCCTAGACCTGGTCAGTGAGACACAGGCTGTGACACCTCTGATGAAAGTGCTATAAGCATTTCACTTTCTGGCCACTGGATCATTCCATTCACCACATCCATTGCTGGGGATTTAACACAGCCCACACAATCAACCAAGGTGGCCCCACTGGGTTTTGTGCTGCATCCGAGCACGTGCGCATAGGCACATGGACATTCCACACAAGCTGCAGGCAAGTCAGAGTGTGGCCTTCGAGGTTTATGCCATTGCCCATTTTCCTGAGGTACTTGGAAGCCATTGACTGAATCCATGTAGTGCTGAAAACCCCCCAAAGACACAGAGCACATTTTTCATAATAGGAAAAATTGGCATTTGATAAATGTGCAGGTGATCTGTGCCAGTGAGATGTATGTTAATACACATTACCCAGAATGCACACACGATAGCCTCATCTTTCGTCATTCCCCTATAAACAGGAACCGTTGGCCACATGTGATTCATTGGTGAGTGTCAGCCCTCACACATGCACACAAACACAAACAGTCAACTACCAAACATAAACCTACTGCATGGCACTACATTCATTTAAATGACCATTTACTGTTTTGCGGGAGATCAGGAACCAAGAAACCCCAAGCGAGGCATGCTACAACTCAGTACACATAGCAAAAAGGGGCATAGTGGAGCCCACATTTGGATTATGTAAGTCACGCCTCCTCTCCCTTCACCACTCAGCTGGCAAATTGCTATATGAACTACCTGTAGAATGTAAAATCATTGTGGCATGTTGTGTACTGCATAATATTGAGACAGGTCAAGGGATATCATTTGAAGTGCAGGCGGGATTGCGGCCTCATAGGCAGGCACCACCCATTTCCTTAGTCGACCAAAGGGTACAAGAACTGGACACATGCAACTAAACTAAAGCCACATCTTTGAAGGCCTTCAATGATTTAATCTGGCAACTCTAGCTTGCCCAGAACAACAATCTTAGAATGTGTGTCCTGGATTGGCAAACAGTGTGTGCCCCCTAACATTAAAAGGGTACGGCTCCCCCATTGACATCCTTCCATAAAGTGCACAAACCACAGCCACACTCATTTGTAGTGGAAATAAAGGTTTCCATATCACAGGCTCCACCATACAAATATTGCTAACCTGGCCCCTGGCACAATGTCACAATTTCACATGTACTACTTGGTCACATGCATCGAGCGCAACCACAAAGTCTCACAGAAGTCCCTGTAGGTCAACTACTTACACTGACCAAGTACTTGGTCACTGCTTGCATACTTTTCCTTCTCACCTTCCCTCCATTTTACCTTTGATTCAAAACCTGTCCCTTGTCTCTCCATGTGTTCCTCTCTACTTAACTCCTCCCCATCCTATTGCAGTCTTCCCTGCAACATCCACCCCTTGCTCTCAACACCCACCTGCACTACCACATCTACCTCCTTACCACCAGATGACCCTGATGATTCACCCCTCAAACTCCCTCCGCTTTACAACCCCCTTGGTGGCTCCCAAACTCCCTCACAAATCCATGGTGCACCCAACTACATGCCATCCTCATATCATTGACCACTCAGTTTCACGCTCACCTGAGTTCCACCTTGATGCCTGGTTCTTCTGCACCATTGCTGCTGGTCCTGCTCACCTCCAATCACCTACGCCATGTGCATGTCCCTGTAATGGGAAAAACATCTGCCAAGCCACTGAACCTGTTTACCTTCCCTTCCCGCTCTCCTCTTCCAAAATCCCATCCCTACCCCTTCCCCTTCCACCTACTTACCTCATCTCCACTATGTATCCATATTCAATGCTCTGTTCGTCCTCCCAGTCATCATCATGCCTCCCCCCCAAGTCCATCAATGTCCCTCACATCTCCTGTACCACCTTGTATTACTTCACATCCCCCACATGCCTGTTGACTGCCTCCTCCACATATTACTTGGAACTGACACTTACACCCATCTTTTCTCCTGTCTGGGTGTTGTCTGGCCTACACAATACACAACTGCGCATGGCAGATGTACCACCTGATGACCCATCTCTGTCACCCACCACTTAAAAGCGACATTCCTCCTCTGCTGCTCTGCCATTACCCCTGGTAGTGTTGGACAAGTTTGCCTGTCATTTGTTGCCACATTGGTTGACGGAGCCTGGCACATACACCCAACTCCTCCTTGCTCATCACAGCATACCCTACAACCCCTTTCCATTCTAAAAGAATTAGAATCTCAATAGCGATACCTGATATCTGCATCAAAGACAAAACATGGTGTGCAGACATCCAACAGGTGCTAGCTAATGAAATTAACATGCTCCAAAATAAAATTCAGCAGAAAGAAGAAGCATTAAATCTGTAGTGCTTCCATTTCTCTAAAATGTCTTCTCTGGAAGTAGAAAAAATAATCTTATCACTGAACCCCTCCAATTGCAAAGGTGACATTTGTCCAGCACAACTAATAAAAGATGCTGCTAGAGAATTATCTCCATTCATCACCAAACTAATAAATGCCTCATTTGCCAAAGGCACCATCCCAGCTAATCTCAAACAATCTTGGGTGCTCCCTCTCCTCAAGAAACAGACACTATATCCCCTCATTCTGACCAATTACTGTCCCATCACCACAGTTCCATTTCTACTCAAAATATTGGACAAAGCTGCCTATAATCAAATCCAGCAACACCTTGAACGACACAAACTCCTAGGCAATAGACAATCTGGCTTCCGCCCACTACATGGAACGGAAACAGCCTTAATCGATTTAAAAACACAAATAGACAAGCTGAGAGACAAAGGGAGGACAGTACTTTTGCTCTTACTTGATCTCTCATCCACATTCGATCTTGTTGATCATAAGGTCCTCTACAGACACCTCAACTCAGCTGCCCATTTCTCCCAGGAAGCTATCAGATGGATTGAATCTTTCCTGAGTGAGAGAACGATGAGAGTGTTCTCCCCATCGGCAGCTGCTGACCGACCCCCATTCTGTGCGGTGTTCCTCTGTGTTCGTGTGTCTCGCCGACTCTTTACAATTTTTTCACCAAGCCCCTCTTTGATGATCTGGACCTTCTGGGTGTCACCTACATGAACTATGCAGACGACACTCAGATTCTCCTCCCGTTTTCTGGGGATCACAGTAGGGACACAGAGTTGGTGAATAAGGTATATCTTATCATCCAAGCATGGATGGCTACTCATGGCCTATGCTTGAACAATGATAAGACTGAGTTGTTGATTCTGGGCTCACAGGCCAACATCAATAAATTAGGACAGGAGTTTACCTCTTTCAACATCGATGGGAACTCCATTAAAGTCTCCAAGGAGGTAAAAACCATTGGCTTCTATCTGGATTCTACACTATCTTTTGACAAACAAAATAAAAACGATAAACTCATCCACGGCTTACACCTGTAAATTGTTAAGAGCAGGTAAACCCTTCCTCTCGGATGATAGCTGTCTGATTCTGGCCAGAGCGCTAATACTCTCCAGAATTGACTATTGTAATGCCCTTTACAGTGGGGCCAATAAAACCACCATCCGGAAGCTCCAAATATGACAAAATAATGCCTTAAGAGCAGCCCTAGGCACTAATAAAAGAACGCATATTTCATCACTCAGACGCCAACATAAATGGCTATTTACAAGTAAGAAAATTGAGTTTAAGACACTGTCTCTGACTCACAAAGCCCTTAACAATGCTGCCCCTAGTTACCTTTGAGATAAATTCCAAAGAAGAATCTCTACTAGAACAACTAGAGCTGGCCACACCAATTGTCTGACTGTACCTAGATCCAGGCTCACCACTATTGGTGGTAATAGTTTCCCTGTAAAGACAGCGAAATTATGGAACACAATTCCTCAAGACCTGCGTAAGGATCAACCTTTCCCATCCTTCAGGAAAAATGTCATCAAACATATTATCTTGACTGACCCATAGTCTCCCACCCCTTCAGTCCTTTTACCTAATATCCTTACGTAACGGTATGGTACTTTTGAATTACATGTGCAATCTGTTCTACTGGTGAGTCCAACTGCTTTATGGTAGTGGATCATATTGCAATTTGTATATTTGATCTCTGTTTACTGCTAGAACTCATGTCTCTACTCTACCCTGAGTCCGAGGGCCCCACAGAGTGATTCATCCGTAACTTGTATATTTGTACATTATATATTATTGTAACTATATAGTCTCCATACCTGCACTCTGAACGTTGTGCTGTGTCTACTGTAATCACTATTATATTTGCATATCTGTGTATATTGTATAACTCTGTAAAGTGTGCATCTTCATATTGTGGCTCCCTATTACCTCCGGGTATAAGTAAATAAACAAACAAACAAACAAACAAACAAACAAACATTGCCTTCATAAAACCCCACCCATGCAGTTCCTCTGCCAACCCCAACCCTGCTACTCCGTGTGTTGTCTTACCTCAATGCTCCATCATCACAGGACCTACACCCTTTGCTTGCACCCCAGCCCCCAATCTAGGCCCCGACCAGCACAAATCCACTTGTCTTAGTCAACCTGTCCCCTTTAGCTGCCCCTTTATCAATGTGTATGCACACTTCTGATCTGGGAAGGCATGTTAACACTTTGGCACTCCCAGTTTCAATGCATCCACCCTTGAGGCATCTCCCCTCCACCTCACCTCTCATGGCAGCCACCAACACAGCCAGCTTTACATGCACTACCAGTGAGTCAAAGGCCCATGCTTAGCTTTTCTGGGTTCATGCACCCCCGTGCCATTGCTATCGACTGGTGGCCACTTCCCTAGGTCAAAACTGTCTGAGGCCTCTTGAGGCAAAGCGCCCCTTTCAAACTCCCTTGAACAAACAAAAACTTTTCATCCTGGGGGTTAACCACCCTGTGACACTTGCCCTTATCTCCCCGCTACCTCCAGTCAACCCCCTTAGGCTCTCCCTTGTACACACAAATTAATGGTGTATTCCCTTGCACAGCTCCCTGGGAAAAATAATAATGGAATCCTAACCCCCAACTGGCCACAAACCGATCAACGCTTGCCTCCTTCACCTGCCCCCCTTGTTGGTTGTGGCCTGCTCTATTGCAGCTTGCTGATGCTCCTCCCACTAAAGCTGAGTACTCCAGCTCTACCAGCCCCATGCATGGCATCATGTGAAGCATGTACTTACAAAGCTTTGGCAAACAAGTTAGGCTGCCCAGCCCCAACTGTTCCCAAAACCTTGGCCGTCCACGACATGTCCCAGGGGTGCTTGGCCAAACTCCATACTGCACTCCCTGGCCCCAGTGCAGTGGACAAATATCCCTGGGTGACAAAGTGCCCTGTGCACCCTCTGGGACCGATGATGCACAGCATTCACACACCTACACACACATCATCACATTCACACATGCCTCAACACATCACTAACAAATGAAACATGCATGTCAATATGCTGTGCCAACTACAACACCACAAATGCAATAGGCACATTCCTGCTTTGTGCAGACCATAAGAAAACCATTTCCAGATCATCCTCCTATGACAGTGTTGCCAACATGTGTAGATGCAGCCTTACTCCAACATTCTTGATCTTATGCAGCAGCAGCCACCCAGTGGCGGAGGCCAAACTGGCATGTTCCAGTACTCCCTGTGTTAGGAACTCACACACTATCATTTGAAAATCCCTTATTGTTCATCCCTAGTGAGTGAAAACTCATAAGAACCACTTCAATAAAACTTGGATGTTAGTGGACTTACAAAATGTGTCATTGGTGTAGCAGGCCATTGTCTGGACACGGATCAGACACCCTTACTTTGTAAGGAGAAACAGAAACACAAAATTATTCATGGAAAAGTCTGTTTAGACTTCAATTGCTGCAACCACCCCAGCCTAAATAAATATCAAGTCACAGACAGGATAGACTTTTATTTCTTGATCCACCGGCAAGATTGCCTTAGGACAAACAAGACCCAATGAGGGTCTACATACCAAACCATCCATCTACTGGGTTCCAGCTCCCATTATACCCTTGTCGCTCTTCCTCATCCCAGTACATAACAACAGAGGTTGCTCCACTTCTGCAACAGGTATCATAGCACAGACAAAATAAGATTCTGCTTACAGGGAATTTCAACCTAACTCACACAATGTGAAGGTGACCACTGCTTCTGCACCAATGTTTGGATTAGAGGTAGGTGGGTCCCAACACTTTGTGCGTGTTTGCCTATACAGGTATGGTATATAGGAGGTGCCTGGACTACTGTGTCTCAGGGAGAATCCTAGCCTCACTGTCAGACACAGTGTAAGATGTCCCCAGAGCCTGAGTCTCATTGCTAGACTTCAATGCCTAGTTGTGACAAATTGTATTGTGCTCGGCAGCAGTACAAGGATGAGTAGGGGTAAGATGGCCCACTCAGCCCTCAGACTTCTATAAACCAAACCACAATGCAATCGTAAAGGTAAAGCAGTGGCAGTTTTTTTTTTTACAACTTTATTTAACTTTGCACACAGATTAAGCAGTTACATTTGCGACATTCAATTTCGGTGACCATAATACATGTATTGGCCGATTTTACATTACATTTACGTCAACAGTGGCTGGTAGCTCTGCTAGATACTGTTTGTACCATGCCCATATATTCCTGGCTCTAGAGGGGGTCATTACTGAGTCTATATACAATTCTTCAGTGTTATTAGCCCACAACATGTCGCTGTTCCAGTCCTCTACTGTTGGCGGGCAAGCATTTTCCCACCTCATTACTATGACCCTTTTTGCCAAGAGCAGACTTAAATTGAGCAGTTTTCGCCAAGTTGGGTTCATTTTCCCAATCGCCCCCAATATACACAACTGCGGTGTCCATTCGACCGGTTGGTCCGCCATTTTATCTAGAGCTTCACAGACCCCGACCCAGTATTGACTTAGTTCTACACAGTCCCACAGCATATGGTATATGTTAGCATTTTCAGAGTTACATCTTGGGCAATTGCCAGAGAGAGTAGGGTATAGACACTTGAGTTTTGCTGGCGTGTAGTGGCTTCTATGGATAATTTTATAGTGTATCAATTTGAATCTAGAATTGCAGGATATCATCTTAGCCAGTGCACAGATCTGGGACCAATCCTGTTCTTCTATCGGCTTGTCCAGATCCCGCTCCCAAACGGCCTTTGCAGTGTGGGGTGGTTTTGGGCGTGTTTGCATTATGGTTTTGTAGAGAGTGGAGGACGTGACCTTCTGAGTCCCCCCCGTGAATATGTAACCAAGACCCATGTTTATTTCGGGTTTGTTCAGGAATGATGGGTAGATGCGTTGTGTGGTTGCTGCAACCTTGTCGAACTGCTGTCTGGGTGTGTTTGTGTTTCCTACCATGTCTTTAATCTCATCCCACTTCAAAAAATGTTTATCCCGAAACAGCTGTCCCCATTGTGTGATTCCTCTGGCAGTCCAGTGCATTGCCACTGCACTGTCTATGGGCAAGGGTGTGTGGCGGTCGCCCCATATTGGCATGCTCCGGTGGTATAGTTTGCCGGCTCCAAACATATAATTTATTTTAGCCCATGCAGTGATTGTGACATTGGATGGATGTATAGTGTTATATCGTTTAGGTGTGGGCCTAGTGATTTTCTGTAGGGCCAGTATCGCCTCCTGTTCCCTCGCAGGAGGGGGTGGGGGGCCAGGGTTGAGGAAGCATGTAGCCCAGTCGGCAGCATATTGTGCCTGCGCTGCCAGGTAATACAATTCCACGTCGGGAGCCATTAGGCCGCCTCTGGGATACGTATCTGTTAGCACCCTCCAGCTCAGCCTCGAGTGGCCTCCCCATACAAACGCTATGCATGCACTATTAATTCTGGAGAATAGTGTGCGACCCGGCCACACCGGTACTGTACTGAACAGATAGAAAAGCTTAGGCAAAATGATCATTTTAATTAATGCTATCCTACCCATCATTGATATTGGAAGGGCATTCCTTCGCTTAATTTTGGTGCAAAGTGCATCTGCCAGTGAGCTGCAGTTCAGTGTTCGGGAGAGTTGAGCGGATCTGGCGACAGCCGCACCTAGGTAAACAATGTGTAATGGCTCCATATAAGGCCGTGGAGGTTTTGGGGCTGCATAGTGGCATCTGTGCACGGGAATATCTCTGACTTATTGGGATTTAGGCGAAGACCTGAATATTCTCCGAACTCTTTCACTGCAGCCAGCATCTTACCCAATGTGCGGTCTGGGTTTTTCAGGTATAATAAAATATCATCCGCATAAAGCGTTATAATATGTGGTTTACCTTCAAGCCATATCCTGAATGTGCTATAACGGAATCTGAGTATGTCCGCAAGGGGTTCAATAACCAGGGTGAAGAGTAGCGGGGAGAGTGGGCAGCCATGCCTGGTGCCCCCCAGTAGTTCAAGTATGTCTGTGAAAGACCCATTAATTCTGATCTTAGCGTGTGGTCGCGTCTAAAGAATTTGGATCCACCTTATGAAGTTTGGGCCAAATCCATAGTTTCGTAACACCCCGAACAGGAATGGCCAAGAGACAGTGTCGAATGCTTTCCGCATATCTAAGGAGACCGCTATTCCTTGGGTTTCTGAGGGTATCGTGGCAATGATTTGGTGGCATCTCCTTATATTCGTTGCCGTAGATCTGCCTAATATAAACCCAGCCTGATCTGCGTGTATCATATATGGCATCAGTGGTGTAAGCCTAGTTGCTATTATTTTGGCCAGGATTTTGGCATCGGTGTTTATTAGGGATGAAGGTCGGTATGACCCAGAGTCCCCACGGGGCTTCCCTGATTTTAGCAGGAGTGTAATTATAGCTTCCCTGGTGGTTTCGGGGAGGTCTCCTGTGTCCAGTGCCTCCATCCATACAGCGTGGAGCCTGGGAACCAGTTCACTACTAAACTCTTTATAGAACTCAGCACTTAGCCCGTCTGAATCCGGCGCTTTCCCATTGGGGAGAGCTTTTATTGCATCGAGTATTTCAGATTCGGTGATGGGTAGCTCAAGTGATTCCCTAGTGGTATCCGCTAAAAGGGTTGTGGGTATCTGGGCTAGGTAGCTCTCAATCTCGTCATCTGTTACAGTACTTTGCGGGGAGTATAGGTCTTTGTAATAAGCATAGAAGGTCTCCTTCATTTTGTCTTGGTAGGTGGATACCGTGCCATCAGGCATCTGTATGCATGGTATGGTTTTGGGGCCATTCTCTACACGTACTATTCTTGCTAATAATTTCCCCGGGCATTCCCCTTCCCCATATCTACGGGCTGCAGCTGGTAGATCAAAGTATCTGACCTCTTGTTCTGCGGTCTCGGTGTATTCGTCTAGTTTGGTCTTTAGTTCAGAGCTGATCTGGGGTGACGGGGAGGATGCGTACTGTGATTGCAGGGACGATATTTGAGATTCTAGCCTAATTAACTTATTCCTAATGTCTTTAAGGATTCCGCCCTCCACGGATATTGAGTGACCTCTGATGCAGACTTTGAACGCCTGCCATAGTATAGACTGGGTCGAGACAGAGTGTTCGTTGTTATCGAAGTAGTCCTGTATATATTGTTTCATCGAGGTGTTATAAAGCAGGTCTTTCAGGGCCGCCGCCTTGAATCTCCAAGGTGGTCTGGAGATGACCCGACCAGGGATTCTTAGTGTCAGCTGTATCGGTGAGTGTTCTGAGTACATTCTTGGGTGTATATGGGAGTCTGTGACCCAGGCCATGCTGTCTCCATCTATGAGCCATAAATCTATCCTGGAGTGCATGTCATGGACTGTGGAGTAATAGGTGTATTCCCTACTGATAGTATTCAATGTTCTCCAGGCGTCTTTTAGTTGTAGATCAGCCATATGTAGGTGTATTGCTTGCGCAGCTTTAGTCAGTGGTCTAGCTTGCGTAGATGTGCGATCAAGATGTACATCTGATATTGTGTTAAAGTCCCCACCACATATCACCCGGGCTGTCGAGTATCTTGCCAATTTTTCAAACACTGAGGCAAAGAAGTCTGGTTGGTCAATGTTAGGACCGTACAAGTTCAGAAAGACAAATTCTTTATCATATAGGTTGCCATGAAGCATGACATATATCCCCCCCGGGTCACACTCAACATCAATACATTCAAAGGACAGTGTTTTGTGAATCAGAATTGATACCCCTCTTGCCCGGCTGGAGTATGTCGTGAAATTTTGATGTGAGCCCCAATTCGGCATCAGTTGTCCTCCTTGTCGCGGAGCAGAGTGCATTTCCTGTAAGAAGATCACCCTGGCCGCATGTCTATTGAGGTAGGCCAATATCTTCCTCCTCTTAATCCTAGATCCCAGGCCCCTTACATTCCAGCTAAGCATATTAATGTTGTCTTTGTCTAAGCTAGCCATTGTCTATGGGGTGTTCAAAGCCATGTGGCCCCTTATAATCTGCCATTGTGAGATGGAATGACAACATGTTTGACATCTGTGTGCTTTTTCTTTTATAACAAAACCCCGCAACTCCCGTGTAAGGCCCTCCCCCCACCCTCACAGTTTCCCAAACTTCAACTGTGCCATTAGATATCCATCCCTCCCTACCCAACACCATTTCAAGCACCTGCTACAGGGGGGGCTGCGGCGCCTCCAGAGCCCAGATGCAGGCCTCCAGGGTGGAGGCCTCAGGCGTTGCTGTTCCTTTTCACTTCAAGAGCGGGATGAGAATATTTAGGTCTCAGTCTTGTTCAAATCGCCCACACTTTAAGTCTGTCCCGTGTTCGGAGGAATATGCGTTTCTATAAAGGTCGGCGCTTCTTCGGGAAATGTGAAAAAATATGACTTGTTTTGATGCTGGATTTTGCGCCTGGCGGGGTAGAGCATTGCGTATTGAACTTGCTGTTCGCGTAGCATTTTCTTGACTCCTGTAAAGAGCTTTGTTTCCTGTTGGACCGCCAGGGTAAAGTCTGGAAAGATGCGGATAACATTTGCTTCCCATTTGAGCTCTTGTTTTTCTCTGGTGGTTTTAAGGATCAGGTCTCTATCCCTGTAGTTTAACATGCGTGCTATGATGGGCCTGGGGTATGCCCCGGGTTTCGGGGCCAGTGATCTGTGCGCCCTCTCGACTATGAACATCAGTGACCATCCGGGATCACCCAATAGTGTGCGGAGGAGGTCTTCCACTGCCTTCTCCATTGATCCTTTCATGGCTCCTTCTGGAATGCCAATAATGCAGATGTTGTTTCTCCGGGATCTTGCCTCCAAATCTGCACATTTGCACTTCACTGTTCCAAGTTTGATAGCCATTGTGGATACCGTGGTTTTCAGGGCCTCTAAAGCGTCCTTAGTGCCAGATATCCTAGATTCCGCCGCTGTCATGCGAGTGGTTGTCTTGTCAAGTTGTGTCTTAATGTTGGCGACACTTGCCGTGATCCCATCTAACTTGTCCGTGAGTGTAGTGAATCCCTGTTGTATCGCCTGAAAAACGGCCTGGGGGTCCATCATTGTAGCCGGGGGTGCCTGCTTCTCATGCTCCGGCGTTTCCGGGTCTGTCTCGGGCTCCGTTTCCCTCTGCATCGCGGTCGTGTATTTGTCAATGGTTCCTCTGCCTTTCTTCGGGCCAAAGTTCTTGGGCATCGTCTCCGGAATGGGAGATGTGGGTTATACAGGCGCTCAATGGGAAGGCCGTGTTGGTTCCACCATGATTCGCTCTGCGCTATAACTGCCCGCGGAGGTGGAATCAGTGCCCCGTCGCAGCTTTATTAGAAGGGGCAGACATTTCTCCTGGTTCTGTCATATGTGGACGTATGGAGCGCTAGTTTCGGCGCGCAGACAGTCATCAGCTCCTGGGGGATGGAGGCCTGCGCAGGCGGTGCGGGGAGGCCCTCCCGCGGCCCGCGGGCATGCAAAGCTCCAAGCTCTTAACAAGATAAGTTTATTAACCGCCTGTCCCTCAGTCCCCTGAGCCTGCAGGGGATAGCTGGGTGGCTCGCTGGTTGTGAGGCGAGGGGGCCTACCTCTTCAAGTGCGGTCAGAACACAGAGCAGGCCGTCACCCGTCCGGGCCTCTCAGGCGAATAAGGCGGCAAGGGGGCCGGCGGGTGGTCCACGATATCCGGGGCAGCCGCGGCTTTCTCTTGCTGGATGGATGGCAGGAGCAGCCTGATGCCGTCTCGCCCGCCGCCACGGGGCAGGGCTCCTCTCTCCTCCTGCCGGTCACCGACCTCCGGGCCGCCCACGGATCATACAGGCCTCTATCTCTGGAATCCCCGCACGATCAGCCGTCCTCTGCAAAAATCGCGGATAACCGGTGCCTGCAAATGATCTTTTCTGGCTTTGCGGCCCTGGGTCTAGCCGGAGCTCACACAAGAGCCACCATCTTCTCTCGTGCGCAACAGCACCCCCCAAAGCAGTGACAGTTAAGCAATATACCTCCTTTGGCTTTTGTGGTAACGTGGGTCGAGGAAAGGCTACACTCCCAAGTGGGGTGTGAAGGTGAACCAATAGTGACCCAAACAACACAGTACCACAGTCCAAAATAAAGGGAATGTCCAATCAAGTTTCTAGAAAAATATAAGCACTTTAATTAACACACCATCCGCACATCGAATGAATAGAGAATACTATACAAAAACCAACCCCAAAGGAAGAACAGAGAAGTAGCACACTCAGAGCCATATTCACAACCTGGTGTTAAGTAACAAAAAAGTCATAGAAAGTGTTTCTGACATTTTCGGTACTTAAGACCTATTCTGAAGGTGGTGAATTGTTCCAAAGTCGGAATGAATGTGCCGCTTTCAAAAGATCTGTAACGACTGCTAGGAAAGACGGAATACCAACCTTGCAACCTGAAAAGCAAAAAGGGCGCGCCCATATACAGTACCACTTTGGTGTCGTTAGTGTCACTGTTGTGGAGGAGGGCCACAGATAGTACTGGTAAGATATACAAATACAGTTCAAATAATGTGATGTAACCCCTGCTCTGGTCAACTTTAACAAATAGTGCTTGGTTTCAGAGAAGGAAGAGGTCCAATGCGCTCCTCAAATTAAACAAACTCAAGGGGCCAGGATTGTCTAAGGCTGCAGTTTGTTATTTTCCAGGTTTAGGAGCTATTCATAGGACCATGTTGAAAAGATTTCCAAAGCCACACATGTTCTGGTAAAAGTTGCGTACTGCTTCACGTATATGGTTTTGGCAGAATCTATAAATGACTTGCTGCTAAACAAGAGCTAGATTGCATGTTTGTTTCTCTAAGGTGAAACTACGGCTGCTGAGGTGTTCTCAGCATCACTTTTGTTAAATTCAGATTTGCACACTATTCAATGATAACTCTGCTGAGATTCAATCCACCTGTTATCTCAGAAAGCAGGCGTTCTGCATACAGTGCACTGTCATGCAGTGTGCTGGCACCCAGGCCTACTTCTGGAAAAGCATTGTACCTGAGCGATAGGAAAAGTTGCAGTGAAGCATGCTGATTAACATTCCATGCTCACTGTGCCTCAATGAGAAATGGGGCCTGAGAGTAGTTCCAGGGTTGATAGGTAAGGTACTACCATGAAAAGGATATCTTGTAGAAAACAGGAGTGATTGTGACCTAACCAGTCATTATGTTCCAAGTGGGCAATTGGGGCAGTTGAGAGTCAAAAGTACTTGGATTTAGTGCTTGCTGGTCTGACTCAGTCGGAGCTGGAGTCAGTTGGAGATCAGGTCCAGTATGGGCATGTATGATGATGGTAAGAAAGCGTGGGCATGGAGTAAGGGAGAATGTGGGTGATCTGTCTGGTAGAATAGTGGCTCTTCATGGATGCAGGTTGAGTCGGTCTCAGGAGCGCTTTACAGTTGGGCAGGCCGAGTTGGGCTTTAACCGCTGGGAGGGGTTGATGAGTGATGCTTCAGCGGTGAGAGTGGGCGGGCGACGGTCATCAAAGTGGTGATCTTGGATGCATCAATATGCGATTGATGAGGTGGCCATTCAAGGGGTAGTTGAGCCGAGCCATGGTTGTAACCACGGTTTGAGATGGTAAATGACTTTCCAGTGATTCGGTTTGGGTTCCGGCGCTGAGCACTTGCTTCTGGCCTACCAGATGACGAGCATTAGCTGGGATATGATGCAGTGTCAAGCTGGTCAAAGGTGCAAGCAATTTTTGATCTGATGGAGGAGCACAGCAATCAGCACCACTGACTTACCTCTTGTTCTAGGTGCGTTGAACACAGAGCAATCAGTTTGGTGAAGTGTGAGGTTCAACTGGCCTGGTCTTCTAGTTGCAGTGAGGCCCACTCAGGGTGACTCGAGGATAGGATGGTTCCATTCAGGGTTTGCTCTCCCAGCTCAGGAGATTCCAGTGTAGAGTGGTTGGTCCTGCTCCACATTAGAGGTTACCCTTGATGTGCCCTGAGAGTTGTACAGGACAGAATTTTCATCTGTATTGAGTTATTCCTTCTTCCCCTCAGACTGAGGGCTTTGGACAGTACAGTTCTCCCAAAGGGGACCAGATCCCCCCTGCCTATCATGAGCGTGCCCCCTTCCCTTCTCACTGAGAACACAGGCCTTTAGATATGAAGCACCCTGTTGTAAGGCTACTCCCCTTGAATGGTTGTCCTCGCTTGATGCCCAGGCACAGGACAGTTGCCTGCTCTGTGGCTGTGTGGCTGTCTCAGGTGGAGGGTGTTACCTGCCCTCACAAAGAGATCAAAGAGGAGGCTCAGTCCTGCAGGTTCTTGTCCTGCCATTTGGCAGGCTACAACCTGCTGACTAGAATGCACATCACCTTCCACAGTAAAGCTGGCTTACAGGAGCTGACACCAATTGGAATGCGGCAGTTGTGATAATAATTAGCACCATATTGAATGTCCTGCATAATGCATATCTTAGTATAATTGCATAGGAATGAGACATTATAATGTAAATTCAACTAACGTTAACAGAAAATACAGGGGCATGGAATAGAAAACAGCCCTGGCACATGGGTTGTTGAATATACCTTATAAAATAAGATCCAAAGGAAGGGAACTCATGTCCCCTGCACATTAACTATGGCAAAAAAAGCTTTATAATATGCCCAGAGAAACCAGACCAGCATAAGTATAAAGATAAATAGTTTTCACTATTTGTTCCCTCAACAATGAAACTAAAGTATTCTTTAGAGAGAAGATTTTTTTTTTTACTTAGTACTGGTGTGTATGGTTGACATGCATACTTACACAAGTTTTCTTAAAATATGACATCATATTTACACATTCAGTTTACATCGTTTTGAAATGACAAAAGTTTCACATTTCAAAGATCACTTACTTATGTTACGATTAATCAATTGGTGCATTTTAAGTTCCTTTCATAAAGATTGGAATTAATCACAAGAGGTGGGTGCTTCATTGCTTGATTACAACTTATTGAGTGATTGTTCTGCTACGTTGAAATCAAAAGGTAAAAAAGTCAAGAGTGGGGAGACTAGATAGATTCCAGTTTTAGATTTTTTTAAAAAAAATGTTTATTTTTGTTGGCAGAGGCATATAGCAAACATGTACATCTGAGTGGACAATAAATTCAAACCATACACGAATCACATCAGTGGTAAATGGAGCAATAGTAGAACAGCAGGCGGAAAGTATCGGAAAGTATCGGAAAGTAGCGGCGTCACAGCATATTAAGATGGTACAATGCATCAATGTGAGGTTTGGGAGGATTCCCCCCCTGAGGATGTCTGAGGAGGTCTCATCTAGGCCATGGAGGTAACTGTTGAAGGCAGTCCAAATGTTCTTGGGGCGGGATCGAGCCGAGGTCATATTCAGATACTCTTCCTCACAATTGCGGGACCAGGTAAGTAGGTTCAGCCATTTCTGGAATGAGGGGGGAGATGGGCTCTTCCAGTTTAGCAGAATACACTTTTTAGCCATAATGCAACACACATTCAAAAATGTGGCCATACATTTAGTCCAATCAGACTGCCAAACCCCAAATAGGGCACCCATTGGGTCCGGGTCAACAGGAGTGTCGCAGATCTCAGTCAGTTTCTCCAGGATATTACCCCAAAATTCCGTAAGCATCGGGCACACCCAGAACATGTGTAAGTGACGAGCATCTTCTGCACCACAGCGAGGGCAGGGTTGTGAGTTGGTCCGAGCGAACCTGGAGATCTTGTATGGAGTGTAGTATAACCTGTTGAGTAATTTGTATTGTATGGTGCGATAGCGAAAGTTAAGGGAGACTCTACTAGTGTCTGAGCACATCTTCCTCCACAGGTGGTCTGTGAGCTCCAGCTCTAGTTCAGCCACCCAGTCATCCTGGGCCCTGGAGGGTTGGGGCGGGCACCCAGTAGCAGTATCTTGTATAGTGAGGAGACCACTCCACGGGCTCCGCCCGAGTTAGCAATGTAGGCAATCCCGGGGGAGTCCAAGGGTTCGCTGGGGAAGCCAGGCCAGGCGGTACGAAAGGCAGCACGGAGCCTATAATATTGCAAAGGTTCCAAAGCTGACCCTGAATGGCTGGATCTCCAAGTCTGAGGTGTAATAAATTGCCCATCGGGGTAAAAATCTGTTAAGGTGAGGTATCCCAGAGTTTCGCAATGGTGCGCCAGGGCCGCCTCATGCGTGGGTTCCAGCCCGGGGAATCGCCAGGTGGGGAGCCACCTATAGTACAGGTGGCAGTCAGCACAGGACTTAAATATTCGACCCTAGGCGTGTACAGTGGTATGAACCGGATCAATAGGGGAGTCCGGCTCGTATTGCCGGTGCATTATTAGTGACATCACATTGATGCTCGCTGCCGCCAGAGTTTCCAATTTAACATGGGGGCAAGGAGGAGGGCCCGGGTACCAATAAGGCGAATTGTGCCTGGGCTGCGATCCAGTACCGCAGCATGTCAGGGGCAGTGAACCACCCTCTATTGTACAAGGGTGTCATGTCAGACCATTTTTTCTGCACCGCACCAGAGTGCCATAAAAACTGCGCGCATGCCTTGTGCAGTCTGGGGAAGTATTTTTTCCTGGGCCAAATGAGGACATTACAAAATATATACAGTAGCTTGGGAAGTAGTATCATTTTTACAAGCGAAAGTCTGCTGGCCAGCGATAATGGAAGGGAGCGCCATCTCTCCATTTTTGCTTCAGCTTGTTGTGCCGCCGCTAAGTAGTTGTCAGCTAGTAATATTTCTTTGGTCAGGGATACCTGGACCCCTAAGTACTTAATCCCATCAGGCGACCAACGCAGCGGGTATTCAGTGTCAGGTTGTGGAGTGGACCTGGTGAGGGGGAAGAGCTCGGATTTAGTGTAGTTTATAGTGAATTCAGAGTGTGTGGCTATACGGGTAATGTCGCATAGTATTGGATCAAGGTGATAGGTGGGGTCTCTAATGAACAGTTGTACGTCATCGGCATAGAGTGAAATGATTTCAGGAGCATCTTTCAGCCGTATCCCTTTGCGTAAGTGATGTGCCCTGACGTGGTCCGCCATTGGCTCTATCGCCAGGGCGAAAAGAATCGGGGACAACAGGCAACCCTGTCGGGTGCCTCTGAAGAATGGGATTAGACCAGACGTCTGGGAGTTGACACAAACCCTGGCCACTGGTGAGGTGTAAAGTAATTTAATGTATCCAATCATGTTCGGACCAATGCCCATAGTTTCAAGTACCAACCACATATACCCCAGGACACCATGTCGAACAACTTCTGTGCATCAAGCGTGACCGCAACAGCATTGGCGCCCTGGTCAATTTGCGACATGACATTGAGGAGTCTTCTAATATTGTGGGATGTGGATCTCCTAGGAACGAACCCTGATTGATCATCATGGACCATATATGACCAGGAGGAAGCGATTGGCAATAACTTTAGCGAATATTTTGGTTTGAGTAGTATGGTAATAGCAGCCTCGCGCAAAGTGGGAGGGAGTGTCCCCAACCAGAGTGCCTTGTCCTATACCTCAAGTAGTTTAGGGGCCAGCAGGGCAACAGGGCAACGTGCTCTTGATAAAATTCAGCCATAAGCCTGTCGGGGCAGGTGCCTTGCCATTAGGGAGACTTGATATGGCCTCAACAATTTCATCTAGTAGGATTGGGGAGTCCAGTTGGTCTCTGGTGGTGGGGGAGACACAGGTCATGGGAATTTGCTCAAGGAGGTCTCTCATATGGGATTCACTATGTTCAGGGGGTTGGGAATATAGCTCCGCGTAGAAGTCTGTGAAGACGTCTAATATCTGTTGGTCAGACCATTGTGTTAACCCCTGACTATCCTTTACACAAGTGATCTGAGTGTGGCCCCACTCTCCCCTTGTCAAGGCGGCTAATGTTTTGCCGGGTCTATCGCCTTCTCCATACTTCCGGACTGCTTGAGGGCAGCTATAATACTGGACCTCCCTTGTGGCAAGTTCATTAAATAATTGCAACTCTTCACTAATCTGGGAGAGGGCCGCGGGGTCAACTGATGCCGGGTGCGCCTGTTCTAGCTCATGTAGTTTGGCTTCCGAGAGGCTGAGGGCGCTCTTATAGTTTTGGGACTCCCACCTCCCTGGAAATGGCCACCCCCCTGATAAAGGCCTTGGAGGCCTCCCATCGGGTTCCCACAGTGTTGGATTGGGGTGTGTTGTGTTCAAAGTAGGATTTGATGTCAGCAAGGATGTCTGCCTTGAATACAATATCCTGAAGGGCAACCAACTTAAATCGCCACGTGTTGATTGAAGGCAGAGGGGCACCCAGGTCCAGAGAAAGCAAGATTGGAGCATGTCCACCACTCTACCCAGCATTCCGCTTGACAATAGAAACATGTCTATTCCAGAGGAGCTGTCGTGAACCGAGGAGTAGTAGGTATACTCGTGTGCCTGTGGGTGCAGTGTCCTCCATACATCACGAATATCGAGGGTTATGCAGTGAGCTAGTAGTCTACGTGCCGCACCAGACAACAGTCTGGGAGCTGTACCAGTTCTGTCAAGGGCAATGTCTAAAATGAAATTCATATCCCCGCCCCAGATGATCTGCACCCCCACATAGCCCAGCAGGATGGACGCCACTAGATCTACAAAATCGGGTGAGTCTACATTAGGACCCTATGTATTCACCAGGAGGTATTCCCTATTGGCTATCGTACAGTGCAGTATGACATATCTCCCCTACGTGTCGATGTAGCTCCTGTGCAATACGAACTTGAGTGACTTGTGTATCATTGTCAGGACCCCCCTAGCCCGTGTGGAGTATGAAGTGGCAAATCCTGTTGGGGCCCCAGGACGGTGCCATACACTTCATGAGAGGGCCCAGAGCGTGTGTCTCCTGTAAGAGTAATATTTTGCATCCATGCCTGCTAGCGTAGGCCATGACTCTACGGGCCTTAGTGTTATTGCTCAGGTCCCGGATGTTCCAGGATATTACCGTAGTATGCATTCTAGGGGTCAAGGGCAATTTCCAGCACTGTCGCCGTACATCATATCCGCAGTGTGAATCATCAGTATGTGTGTGTCCCGATGCAGTGTATTCTGCCAGTCCGCCTCAGCGTTTTCCTATAACAATTCCCAACCCATACCCTCCCCCACCCGCACCACCCCATCCCTGTGGGTAGTGTATCTGACCTCCACCCTGCCTGTAGAACCAGAATAACCCATAAACAGTGGATCAGAGGTGGATCTCCAACGTGGGTCCAGCTCGCTAGTGGCCCAACCAGGGCCAAAGTCCAACAACAATACAACAAAAATGAGCTTTGCAATTGCAGTGGGGTGCTCTGTTACCGTGTGGTGGACCTAGGACAGACGCGGATAGCATAGAGTATCAAGCGGTACATGAAACAATAGAATGCATAATAATCACATTGTTCCACACCAAACCATATGGACAGGAAGCAGAGTGCCCACATCCCATGTGGCTCACACCCAAAAGACTAAGGGCAGGTGAGCAACTGCGAGGGCCGATACGGGTGAACAAGTGCAGCTATGCAGAGACAGGGAAGGGACCACAGACGGCCTCAAGCTGGGCACTTGCCAGGTGTGGTTATTTCGGACAACAAATATGTATGCGTAATTGAGACAGTGGAGTCTTGTTACCATCAGCAAATTAAGAGACAAGCAATAGTGACCAGGCTACATGATTTCCGGGCAAGCAGGGTTCAGTCATCGCCTGTAGGGTCATCATCCACGTTGTGGAGTGGTATCTGAGACTCTATGAATTTCACGGCTTCCTCCGGGACGGTAAAAAAGTACAGTTTTTCCCTGAAGGTGATCTTGAGTCGGGCCGGAAAAAGAATTGCATAGGGGACATTGCGTTCTCGTAGTATTTTCTTGACTTCTAGGAACTGGCGTCTCTCCTGTTGTACCCCAACAGAAAAGTTGGGGAATATATGAATGGTGGGAGAGTCAAGGCGGAGGTGCCCTTTCTCGCACAACAGGCGAAGGATAAGATCCCGATCTCTATAATTGAGGATCCTGGCAATTATAGGACTGGGGAAGTCTCCTGGCTTGGGGTGTGGTGAAAGGGCCCGGTGAGCTCGCTCAACCATGAAATAAGGGGACAGGACAGGGTCGCCCAGTAGGTTTTTAAGAATAGTCTCTACAGCCAGCTCCATGCGCCCCTTGAGGGCATTCTCAGGGATCCCGACAATGCGAAGGTTGTTCCTGCGCGAGCGGGATTCAAGATCATCACATTTCGCCTTTACAGTTTTCATGTCTCGGGTCAAGGTGGCCACTGTGTCCTGCAGCGAGTGCAAACTGTCTTCATTTGCCCCTATTCGATTTATGGCTTCCGTGATTCTGGTCCCCGCCTGGTCAACTCATGACTTGAGGGATGCCACATTGGCGTTAATGTCATCAAGCTTTTCTTGTAAAGAAGCAAAATTCTTGGCCATAGATTCCATCATAGCGGTAAGATCCGGGGTAAGTGCACTGGAGGATGGCACGTGTTCGGGGTCCTCCTCGGCGCGAGGGGTGGCTTTCACAAATTTGTCCATGGCGCCCACCGTATTGGCCCCCCTAGATCTATTGGACATTGCAGTTGTGGTTGGGGGAGCCCACAGACTCGGGCCCCGGGTTGAATAAGGCGCAAGTGTACAGTGCCAAGGTTGGTGTCCAATGGAGGAGCTAGGGATAGGAGGCGGCCCAGCAATTGTAAGCAGAGTCAGTTGGTGATGAAGTTGCAAGGGGGTTTCAAAGGGGCCCTATGATGCAGTGGGGATAGTTGGTCATGCAGTCCTCAGTGTTGAGCGCATCCAAGCAATGAAAAGTTGTGCTATGAGACAGCCTGACAGGTGATTGGGACAACAGCAAGAGTGCAGCGTCTGTCAGCCCAGCACTACAATGTTGGAAAGATGGCACCGTCGTGGGCCCCCCAGCGGGTGAATTTCAGCACACACGGCATCCCCCATCAACCCCGCGAGTCAGGGGTACCTATGGCTGTATGTAGCGAGGCCAGATGCAGAGGGGCTGTGTGGCGGCCACCGGGTGAGTTAATAATGGCCAAAGTGTCACAGGCGACCAGGCGATCATGAAAGGAGTGAAAAAGTCTTGGTGAGAAGCCACGCAGATGGGATCAGGCTGATGTGTCCGTTGGGCCTCACAGGCAAACATAGCAATGGGTGCAATCCAGGCCAGGCAGGGGGGGCACTCGCTGTGGGAAGGCACCCACTTGGTTGCTACATGCGGGAGAGATCAGCACCCCCCCAGCTCCTCACCTGGTCCCAGCGCGCACGGATCCCAGATCGCGGAGATATGTTATCCAGCCATGCATACCCAGCGCCCGAGGCCCAGATGCAGCACCAGTCACCCAACGTTCAGCTGGAGGGGAGCTGCAGCTGTTCCACAGGCGCTACAGGGAGGAAAGGCAGCCTCAGGTGTCACGCAGACGGGAGCCAGATCTCCCGTGCCATGCGGGCGGATGTAGGAGGTGCCACGGCCCTCAGGGGAAGGGGGTAGACCCACTCCCCGTGCACACAGGAACCAGGCAGCCGGGCGACAGGGACCGGCGGGCAGGCAGATGCATCCAAGCTCGCTGATGAAGCGGGACGGGGCCTCCTCTGGGGAGGACCGCTGTCAGGCCCACGGCAGCGCCGGGGAGAACCCGTGCGGCAGGCCGCAAACTAGAGCGAGACATAGCAGGTCTCCTGGAGCCCGATTCCGGCCGGGGCTCGAACAGGGCATGCAGTAAGTGTTAGGCAGCAGCCCAGTGTGTTTTCTGGCGATGGCAGCAGGGTGGACCACTGATGAGGTTGGATTAAGATCCACAAGACACGGAGCTCTGCAGCTAGGCAGCCATTTTCGGGCTGCTCAACAGCGCCCCCCCCCCCTCCAGTTTTAGATTTAATAGGAATCAAATTGTTGCTAAATTAAGAGAAATTAAGTTAGAGTTAAAGACCATGTTCCACACGTCTTTATTTGAAAGTGTGTTAGCCGATGGGGGTAAGATCTATCAATCAGCGTATAAAAGCCAAGAAATGGGTGTGTCACCCACCTTCAGAGGAAATGATTGAACAGGGTTTAATGCATTATTAATATCCTCAATATAAAAATTAAATAATGCGGAGGCAAGGATACATCCTTGAGTCCTCTGTTTGTTAAGATCTTTTTCGTGAGTAGTCCATCGTTATTTAATTTTACTTGAACTGATGTATTTGTGTGAAATTGTTGAATTAGATCCAGCAGATAGCAAGTGCAACCCGTCTGTTGAAGTTTGATCCATAACTGGGTGTGAGGGATGGAATCAAACACCTGTTGGAAGTCAATGAAGGCGAAGTAAGCCGGCTGACTGGTCTCAATAACTTGATCTTTTATGACTGCAATTATTATTAAGTTAATTTAAGTACTGAGACCTGCCACAAACCCCCATTGGAACATATTGGTTTGAAAGGTTGTTTTTAATCATAAATGGAGGTCCTGGAGAATGAGTTGTGTAAATATTTTCCCAGGAGCATCAAGCAAGGCTATTGGTCTATAATTCTCTGGGTCTTATCTGTTGCTTTTTTTGAAAATTGGAATGATCACTGAGTTTCTCCGTGTGGGTGGGATTATATTTTGTTGGATTATGTTGCTGGATATCGGCAATAGAATAGTAGCCCAGGCATTAGGATGTGTTTTTAGGGCATAGTTGGATAGTCTGCCCGGACCATGAGCGCGGGCAATCTCAGTTTGGCAATAATTAGCATAATATCTAGACAATCAAATTTTAACTGCGACTAATGAGCTTTGGGACTAGGAGAGGGAGGTATAGGCTCTTCTGCTGTGATTAATGTTGTGAAATGCTCATACCATTTTGCCTCATTTATGACATTGATGATGCTTGCTCCTAAATTGTCATTGTATGCTCTCTTCATAAGATTCCATATGTGACCAGTGTTTTTTCCCCGTAGTTCAGTTATTATTTGTTCTGCATCTAACTGTAATCTTAGCATTTTATGTTCTTTGATCTTGTTTTTGTATTTATTCCATATATCTTTACAGAATTTCAGGAGATCTTGGTTTTTCCTCTTAACTGCCTGTCTAATTTCCTTTCTCATTTTTGATTTTAGTTTCTGTATGTTTTAATTGAATTTAACTTTCCTGATCTATGTCACTCGCCCATGACAAGAATTTGATTCAGTGTAAAATTGCAATATTTCATCATAATCATTTGTATATGCTTCACAGAGGTTTCATCATACTAATGGCACAGCAGCTTATCCAAGAATCTGGGAGTAACGTTAATCCAATTACCATTGGTGGAGATCTGTATCGTCTGATTGTAATGTTTAATTTGAGTGGGCAAACAGATCCGGCAAGTGATTTCCAAAATATTATGGTCACTTTTATTGGCAGGAATGATTGTAAAATGTTCAATTAAATCTATGTTGCTCTTTGAAACAAACACATAGGGCCTTATTCCGAGTATGGAGGTGGTCTGCCGCTTACAGCTGTTAGCGGCATGGCTACCCCCATACCAGGTACCGAGTCCGGGTTCCCTGAATGGGGAAACACCAGGCCATTCCGACCTTGGAGGGCCCGGTATTTCCCCATTCAGGGAACCCAGACCCTGTACATCCACATTCCCATTTGAGCCCCCATAGGGCTCAATGGGAATGCGGAGGATGCTAACAACGGGCCTGTTGATGACGGGCCCGTTGTTAGCATCCTGGTCTGCTCATGGGACCCGCTAAGGACGCCTGGTCCCGCGAGCAGACCTTGTAATGAGGCGGTAGGGGGTTAATGACACCGGCACCTCTACCGGCACCGTTAACCCCCTACCGCCCGGGACGTAATGAGTCCGATAGTCTATAATTGATGATGTTTGGTTTCTATGCTATGTTGGAGCTGCCGAACATCTCCCAATATTGTGCCATTTAGCGTGACAAAGTCTCTTTTGGACATCATTTCAAGTCAACGTCTCACTCGATTTGACAGCACCTCATCCCCAGCCATAAGACACTTTGGCCCTCATTAGGACCCCGGCGTTAATAAATGGCGCTATTAGCGCCATGGTTAACGCCGGTAACTTACCGACTCTGCCATGGTGAAATGGGGAATTACCACCCCATTCCAACGTTGGCAGGGTGGTAATTCCCCATTCACCATTGGCCCTTCCCCATTCTCATTTTTGCCCCATAGGGCTCAATGGGAATGGGGAAGGCGGTAAGTACGGTACCACAAATTGCGGTACCGTAATTACCTTCGAGGTCCCTTTGCGGGTCCCTACTTTAACGGCTGGTCCAGACCAGCATTTAAGGTCGGGAGCCGCAAAGGGACCTCGTAGTAAGGCGTTAAGGTGTTAACGGCGCTGCAACCTTTTACAGCGCTGTTAACCCCTTAAGGCCAGGGTCCTAACAAGGGCCTTTATATTTAAATCCCCTGCAACAACTGTTGTCATGATCGATGGATTGCCCAGGATCAGGTCTAAGGTGTTCAGTATTAGGTAAAAAAAAAAAAATCAGATATGGCCATGGGGTTCCAGTAAATGTTCAGAATAGCTGTAACAGAGATTGCAGATTGATCATTCATGGGTATACATAATTGTGTTAGCTAGATCCTCGGGGCTGGGGATACCCATGGTTTGAGAGATGCTCGAGTTGATAGTTTCACAACTGTTAGCATCCCCATTGATGGTCTGCCCAATTGGCACTTTACGACCGGTATTCAGCAAAGGTGGTATCCAGGCGAAATAGGCTGTTTTAGTATCCATGTTTCCTGCAAGAGGATTAGATCATAGTTTGCTAGTCTGAATGAGGCACCTGTGTCCATGGGTGTAATTTTAGGGGGGGGCAGGGGTGTTTGTCCCCCTCAACTTTCATGGCACACCATGTTGTCCCCATTCATTTAGCTCGGGCACCTTTTCTTCAGATGTCATTTCCCCCTCAACATTTTCAGCAAAGTTACTCCACTGCCTGTGTTCATTAGATGTTTATATCCTCTTGTGTTCCAGACTGAAATTCTCATATGATTTGGTGTACTGTGAACCTGACTCTAGGCTCTATTTGTCTCCGTCGAGTCAAGTCACTCTTTGTTGATCGAAGACCATTATAACTTTGGAAGTTTTGGCTGAGGCCGACTTCAAGATGATGTTCCTTTTCAGTTGTCCTGTGTTTCCCAAACAACTTATTGTTAGTGGTTGTTGATGCAAGTTTGCTGCATTCGTCACTGCTTCCAGTGTTTTTTCAACTTAATCTTTGTATGTTGTTGAGGGCTGTTGTAGAAGTTGGTAACTTTTCTGGTCTCAATCGTGTCCATATATTTATTATTTGTATTCTTGATGTAAGCAATATCTTTTGATTGGATCAGTTGTAGACTTGGAATAAGTTTGAACATATTAAGTAGAGTTGTTCTTGTAAGATAGGGATCCTGTCGTTGCCTTTCTATCATCTGTATTTTTAAACAGTCACTTTTGTAAAGAGAGTAGTTGGTTTTGCTACTGTGCCGCAAACCGGCGTGGACTCTTGACGTATTGGTGATGTTTTTGATTGTTTAGGGTCAGTGTCAGACAAAGTCCGGTGACTGGTTGAGGGTTTACTGAACTTCATGGTAGCACTATTGACACCCTATTATTTATTTTCTGTTCTAATGTATGAAATTTCTGTTCATAAAACTCCTCCTGCACTTTGTTTAGAGACTTTGTAGCATAGGAGGATCCATGTTTCCTTGATAAGACAATTTTGGTGCACCGTCTTGAATAGACGCTGACAAATAAGTTGATAGGTTCATGAAGACTTCTGCTTGGGACAGATCCTGATTGGGCTCGTGGCATTCTTCTAAATTTTCCTCAGCATGAAAATCTTCATCTTCGTTCACCAGGTGCAAAGGGGAGGATATGGGATTGCGGTCCGAAGTTGTTTCGATGAGTGCAACCTTTCCATTTCCTTCCTTTTTCTTTGGACGTTGCAAGTGTACTTTTGTTAATGTTGGCATCCGTAAGTTTGTTTATGAATTGTTTTGATTAGGATGATGTGAACATATGAGAAGTATGTTGGTTTTTAGTTTTTTTCCTTTTGCCATTTGGCGCTGGAGAAAGTGTCCCTTCTGGATCTGTAGCATGTTTGTTTCTTTTGGCTTTTACTGACTTCTTTGCTTTTTCTTTAATGTTTATTTCTGAAATACATCGCAAAGGGGGCCTTCAATTAAATCTTCAGTAGATGACATGCTTGGGTTTTCTTGACTTTGTACCTTTGTACCAATAGCAGTGAAGGTTGTTATTGGGCTACTTAGAGTCCAAGGCAGTGGGCATGATGACGCCTTTCGTTCAGGCAATTAATGAGAATGCTTGGGTTGGATTGAGTAAGATAGTCCGGTGGCAGCAGCTTTTCACCGTCCTCAGAAGACAATGCAGTAGACATTTGGGTGGGTCGCAATGGACGTTGTAATTCGCTGGCTAACCAATTAATTTATTTGAATTTCTGATAAAATGTCAAATATTTTTAGCAAGGTGTCAAGACCAGCAGTGATAGCATTAAATGCCACCTCCCACATTCCAGATGGTTGTGCGTGGAATCCGAAGGATGATCTTGCCATTGGTTTAGAGAAGAACGTATTGTTAGACGGCATAGAGGTTGCAGAACCTGCCGGGAGGTCAGGATGTAATATTAGTGATTGTGATAAGGATGAGGGGGGTATGGAATGCGAAGGTATCTGAGGTGCCTGTGAGTGAGCCAGAGCAATACTTGTTTCCATTAGAGATTGCATTTGCAGTGTTTTCCGTCCTGACAATATAGTAGACAAAGGGTGAAAGTGTTGGATCTTGAGGCAAGCCAAGTCCTGCCTCAGACTCAAGAATGTTGGCTTATGTTCGCAACTCATTATCATTTACGTGTGATATTGCAGTTGCAACAGATGTATTCTGCGTTGCTGGACACATGTTGATGGAGTTCAGCGAGCATTGACTAGACGCAGCCTCAGGCTCTCGCTGAGCTCCATTAACTCTGTCATTATGAAGAAGGCGTACAGCATGTGTTGTTATTTGATTGGGTAGATTCTGTGAGTCGAGGTGATGGCCGATAATGTTTGAATATCAGAGGTAATGGATTTAGATTGTTTTTTATCCTTGACTTGAACAGCTTTCCTCAGTAGTATCATTCCATTAGTATTCGAACCACAATGAGTGTTTGATTCCATTTGCAACAAAGTATTTGCATATGACGGCATAGCAGTAGTCAAACGATAAACCATCAGATGAAGTAATCAACGGTTCAAGAGGAAAACACAGCAACGTAGGCACGGGAGAGCTGCACGCTGCACGGCTCACCAGCGAAAAGCAAACAGCACTCTCAGTGTACTCCAAGTTGTGCGCGTGACCCACTGTATTTATGGGTTGTTCCACAAAGGGGGGCATGGTCACAGCTCATTCAGTAAGCAGTAGAGCGATGAAAAGAAGGAGTTATTCCAATTCAGCAGTATAACATAGCTACACAAGAGTCGAACAGCAGTCGGTCCCCACAGCACTCTACGTTGCGAGACAAGAATTTTGAAATATTGCATAAAACCCAATGGCCCTCATTACGACCCTGGCGGAATTCGCGGTGCTAAATGCACCGCGGAGCACGGCGGAAAGCTGCCGATAGCGCCATGGGGGTTGGCGGATTTTCCACCCCATGCCGACCTTGGCGGAGCGGTAAATCCCCAATCCCCATTTTGCCCTTCCCCATTCCCATTCTTGCCCCATAGGGTATAATGGGAGTGGGGAAGGCGTTAATTACGCCACCGTAAAGTACGGTGGCGTAATTAACAACGAGGTCCCTTAGCGCCATGGATTTCTCCGCCCGGTAAAACCAGGCGGAGAAAGGCTCCATGGCGCTACGGGAACTCGTAGTAGGGCGGACGGGTCCGCCACGATTAACGCTGGCGGTAACCCACTCCGCCAGGGTCGTAATGAGGGCCAATGTGTTTCAAGAGTGGATCGCTTCATCATGGGTAATTTTCATTCAAAATTCTGGAAATAATCAGAACAGAACCCATATCTGTTTATTCATGTAGTACACCAAATCATCACAGTTAGAACATATATAGAAAAGTCTGTTTGTTAAAGGAACACCATGAGTTTGAAACTATACCTTATAAGTTCCTTGGTCTCAATGGCACCAATGCAATTAAGAAAAAAAAGGATCCTTTATGCCAGCGTGCAATGAGCCCACAGTTCGTAGTGGTCCAAGATACAGTGACTAAAATTCTCTGTTTTAGAGTTAAGCAAAATGTACAGAAGATGTAAAAAATGCAACATAGTATGATATCCATCAATTTCACCTACGTCTGATCTGAGGCGTCCCTGAGGTCAAGCTTATATGATCTGAAAGTCTTCCAACCAGGAGTTGTTTGATTTCATGTGGGCTATAAATATGAATCATTTTTTGAAGAACCACTATCAACTAATCCAATAAACAACTCTGTAATCTGCCCTTGTAACAATGTCAATATGTTTGCCAAGATCTCACCTTTCGTGAGGTTTACTTCAAACAAAAGTGAATGATAGTGTAAAGCTGAAGGGATAAAGGAAGACCCATTCAGTGAAATAATCAAGTGAGGAAGCCTCCCGGGGGCACCTCACTCTAATTAGCTGAATATTCATTGATATAGAGTATTTACTACAAAATGATTCATCTCCTCACAATGTTGCAAAAAGTCCACGAACCGCAGCCGATGTTCCTCATGTAGAAGAAAGTAAATCATAAAATGGCTGCTATTTATATTAGCGTGCAAAACCAACGTAATGACGTCATCGCGTAATGAGGCTGATGACGTCAAAAGTGTAAACATAGGTGCCATTGCTTGGTATGTAAGCCTCATTTCCACGCTATAATTAATGGTAAAGACATAGGGCCTCATTGCGAGTTTGGTCAGGAATTGAGGATAATTCCGCTGCCACAGAATTACCATTACCGCTGTACCGTGCAGCGGAATTACTGCTGTGTGCCAACATTTCAGGCATGCGCACACAACAATCATGGTAATGGTAATTCAGCTCAGTGGAATTACCATCAAAAACCGAGGATGCAGCAGAATTTCCACCAACAATCAGCGGAATTACTGTTACCGCAGTGTAGGACAGCAGAAATTCAGACGGCAGAAAAACGTCACCGGTATAAAAGGAAGCACAGCAGCAACCATTTTTGAAAGCACAATACATTGAATATCACATCAAAGGAGCGCCATCCAAACCCACTGATAATCAAAATCATGTCAGGAGGAAAGGGGAAAAGCAGGGTCCCCGATATGAGGCTCAGGAAGCCCACATTCTCAGAGCACTAGCTCACAGTGCTCACTGAGCAGGTGGTCCCCCACTCAGAGGATGTATACAAAGCACCCCACAGAAAAACATGCCAGCAGAGAAGAAATGCATTATAAGGTGACGTCAGTGACAATGAGATGGCCGTGGGCCATGTGGAACGTTTAACTGATGAGATGACGAAAAGGTGGAATGTGTGTCAGCCCTACGAGCCCACAACTGCTGCAACATACCACACATCAGCATAACAATGAAAGACATCAAGTCAACATGACCCTCACAGTACACAATAGCGACCAATCAGCTGACTGCACCACATGCATACACTACCTCAATAGTCTGTGGTTCATGTGCACAGGTTACCCTGGCCAAGGTCTGGATGAATGGAACAAGCAAGTCAGTCCACACCAATCACATGGACGTCCTGACTCAATGCTTGCTACCTCAACACTGACAGTCACATGAGTCATCACTCCTGCAGGCACAATACATTGTGAGGGCAAATACAATTGACAGTGAATAATGACTTGTCATGCACAACAAAACCAATGTATTCATGCACATATCAATATCTCTCAAAAGGCACTGAAGACACCCAGAAGCCGTAGGAGGATCCTGGACCATCCACTACACCAGCACAAAGAGGTGTCATGAAGCCAACTGGACAGGATAGTGCACAGAGTGGAAGCGTACCACCAAAAAAGGATCCTTTCAACTGGGCCATCTACCGCCACGTCCACTGTTGCAAAGGACAAAGGCACAGGGCCTCAACAGGCCACAAATGCGCATGTAGCTACACCAGCAACAGGGGCAACCACCAAAGCTGGGGAGTCAGCGGACACACACATGGGATGGAGTGTGGACGACACCTTGGTATGGTATGGCAATGTTTATTTGTAAAGCGCCTATAGACAAGGCAAGTGTTTCAAAGCGCTCAAGTAAGGAGGGAAACGGTGAAAAAACAATAATCATTTAGAGCCCTTAAAATGCTGAAACGATAATAGTCTGCACAAGCAGAGTAAGTGCATAAAATACAGTTAACAGTGGAGACAACAGCAAATAGGTCTAACGATGATTCTGCAGTTTTTTTAAGTGCAATTAAGGCGTCACCATGCAGGGAGTAAAGACAGGGGGGAACAGACAGACGATCTTTAGGCAAGGTACTTTCTGATCCCGCAAGTGCACAGACGGTTACAGCGGAGGGGAGCTGGAGGAGGGGACAAATGCTGGGGTCTGAGGGGTCCAAGTGCACCCAATCGGTGGAGACTGGGGTAAGTGCAGAGAGAGCCACTCTCAATTGTCAATTGATCAATTGGGTCAATTGATCAAGTGCAGTGGTGATGAGGTGAGTGCAGTGCCCGGAGTCGAGTGTAAGAAGACTGGCCGGGGTGCCAGCACCTGTGAGACTCTGAGGCAGACCAGGCAGCCAGTCAGCAAGCTGTACGGAATGAAGGGAGAGAGGGAAAGAGCAGAGAGATAGGTTTAGCAGGGTAGAGGGAGAGAGACAGACATGGAGAAGAGGAAAGTCTTGAGGAGTTTCAGGAACGTAAGGTGATCAGGATCAAGACGGAGGGTGGCAGGGAGGCTATTCCAGAGGGAGGCCCCTGCTGAGGATAAATATCTCCCTCCAAATCTCTGCTTGGAGAACCGGCTCACTCCCAGAAAGTTAGAGGTAGATGAGCGGAGGGCTTGGGAGGGACCATATTTAGGTAGGCATTGTTGCAGATATGTAGGCCCTAGGCCCCAGAAAGCCTTGTGGACAAAGGAGAGGGTCTTGAACTTAATCCTTGCAGCCACGGGAGCCAGTGGTGGGATTTCAGCACTGGAGAGATGGGGTCCCTGGGCTTGAGGCCAAGGATACATCTGGCGGTTCTGTTCTGGATGAGTTGCAGAGGGCTCTGAGCAGAAGCAGGGAGGTTTGGGAAGAGGCTGTTGCAGTAGCCTGAGAGAACCAGGGCTCTGGAAATGGTGAGCCACTGGGGAAAAGTGAGAAAAGGTAGAGTACCTCTGAGGAGGTGTAGCTGAGAGTTAGACTTTTTAGAGATGTCCGAAATGTGAGAGGAGAAAGAGAGAGTGGAATCAAGATGACTCCAAGGTGTTTAGCCTCTCAGGTGGGTGCAGGTGCAGGCCCTTGGGAGGCCGGCCAGAGTGAAAGTGGGAAAGTGGGATCAGGGGTCCCAATGCAAATGATCTCAGTCTTACTGGTGTTGAGGCAGAGGTCATTTACAGCAAACCATGACTGACTAGCACACAAGCAGTCAGATATGAGCGAGGAAGAGGAGGCAGCTGAAGGTAGCCTGAAAGATAGTTGTATGTCATTCGCATAACACTGGAAGTTAAAGGTGAAAGTGGCAATCACACGTGACAAGACCGCCATATAGACATTGAAGAACCAGGGGGGATAGATTAGATCCCTGGGAAATGCAACAGATTGAAAGAGCGATAGTAGAGAGAAAGGCTCTGATTTACAACTGGGATGGGCGGTCAGAGAGAAAGGAGTTTAACTACGCTAGAACCTGACCTGTGATTCCCAGTGTGTCACAGAGATGTGTGATCAGGATGGTGTGGTCAACCATGTCAAAGGTAGAGGCGAGGTCAAGGAGAATGAGGACAGAGGGCCTGATAGTGTCAAAATTTGAGAGCAGGTCTTCACAGGTGTTCAGAAGAGCATTTTAGTGCCTCTGGATGCTCTAAAGCCAGACTGGTGATTGTGGAAGCAACCAATAGATTCAGTGTGGAGGGTCAGCTGAGAGATAGTCAGCTTTTCCAGGAGTTTGCCCAAGAAAGGAGTGATAGAGATAGGGTGGTAGTTTGCTGGAATGGAGGGGTTGGCAGAGGGTGCACATGGGAGTGCTTAAGATCAGTTGGGAAAACTCCAGTGGAAAAAGAGAGATTGAAGACATCAGCCAAAACTGGGGAGAGGGAGGCAATGGTGTCCTTAATGGTTTAGGAGGGGTAGGGGTCCACCTGTTTGGATGAAGCTTACATAAACCAGACATGTCTGGCAATCTCATCGGGTGTAACGGGTGAGAGAGAAGAGAGGGGAAAGGGAAGGGGACAAGGGAGGCTCCAGTGTTGGTCTATGCTGTGGTGTGGAAGAGAGGGAGGAAAGGATGTCTTGTGTTTGTGTGATGAAGTGTGCAGCCAGGGAAAAACAAAGGTCCTGGGTGGGTGTGACAGATCGGCCAGTTCCTTACAGACTTTGAAGAGTTCAGTCATGTTGCTTGATGCCGCAGAGATGCGGGCTTCAATAAAGACTCTTTTTTGGAGTGGATGCGAGTCGATAATGCCAATGAAGGAGGCGGCAGGCTAGTTTGTCAGAGGGTCCGCATGACAAATTCCATTTCCGCTCAGCTGCCCTAGACTTGCGTTTGAGGGTCGCCAAATCAGATTTGTACCAAGAGTTGCACTTTTTGGAAAGCTTCAGTCGGACCCTCATGACGGAACAAGTGTATCAAGAATGTTGGAGATAGAGAGATTGAAGTTAGAGAGGGCTGTGTAAGGGTGAGAGTCAGCTGCAGGAATAGGAGGAGGATAGTAGGTGGAGACATAGGCAGCCGCTGTCACTCTTTTAATGGGTCTGGTGACTTTGAAGCTGAGTGGCCATGCTGGGTGTGACACTGCGAGAGGAAAGGAGAGTTTCAGGTGTGATTAGAGAAGAGAGAGGTCAGTCCATTAGAGAGAGCTAGGGAGAGGGATAGAGAGGGGGATGTCAGTAGAGATGAGAGCATCCAAGGTGTGGCATGCAGTGTGCATGGAGCCAGAGGGTAGGATAGAGAGGGAGAGAGAGTTGCATAGGTTGCGGAAAGGTCCTGAGGAGTCAGGAAAATCCAGATGGATGTTGAGATCACCCATCAGGAGGAGTTGAGAAGAGGAGGAAAGTAGAGAGAAGGCCAGGTCAGGCCATTCAGAGAGGACGAGAGTGGACTGTCCTGGTGGACCATAGAAGGTGGCCAGAAGGAGAGACGATTTAGGAGCGAGTGGGAGCCTGCAAACTAGGCTGAATAGCAATGATGGACAGAGGTAACCATTCTGGGAAGATCAGCGCCAATCCCCCATCCTGCAAGGACAACAGCCCATGGCTGCCACACCAGATGTGTACACAGAGTCAACTACCACACCATCAAGCCATGCACATTCACCCATCTGCGATTTCTCTCTTGAGTCTTTACCACTGCGCAGCCTCTCACCAATACACACACCTCCTTCCCCACGGTCATCCCGCGTGCACTGAAATTCCAACGAGACACATCCTCTGATGATCAGGGCAAGCCAATCCAACCTCTGTCATGGCATGTTGTCCATGGCCATGCACAATCCCCACAGCCAGTTCCAGCCCCCACAATGCAGGCCATCTGGGACGACTCAACCCCATCGAGCAGAGGCAGGCCCAGATGCACGCAATCGCGCAAGAACAAATAGAGCATTCCCAGGCAATGCAGGTTGTCAACCAGGGCTCAGCGAGATGGATGTTTCAGGTCATGTAATGACTGTGCAGGAGCAAAGTACACAGTAATGGCGGCCACATCCTTATGAGCCAGAGGGTGAGGCAGCTGGCCAAGCAGCTGTCTGCCTCCATTGAGACCATGGCCCGCGGAATCAACCTAACAATGGAACACCTCTGGGGCAGGGTACAGGTTAGTTCTATGTCCACTACCCCTACTGAGGGGTCAATAGTAGGCACACCACACAGGAATTCGTGCCACCTCACATAACATGCTTCCCAGCCTAAGGACTGTTAGGGAGAATTCTCATAAATATGCTAATTCCCTTCACCTTAGAGACCCGCAGCAACTTTGCTGGATTTTTGAGGACTTGATTTTTTTACCTGGAAAGAGTGTGAGCTTTTTTTCCCACTCTTTCATGGATTTTGATGTGTGTTTTACATTTGTGTTCTTTAATTATGGAGTTTTAGATAACTGCATTGTGGGATGTTTTAACCCACTAGGCTCTGCCCTGCGACATCCCTGTGTGCTGGTGGCACCAGCATCAACAAAAGGGCTGCAAAAAGCCCTATGCGTGCTAAACCTATGAAAATTGCGCTGTGAAACTAGAAATGATGGCCGCCAATCTATTTTGCCTGTGTCAGTAGTGGAAGGAGACCACACTGCTGAAAACTGTCACTGGGCTGCCCACCGAGTGAACATGGAAACTGCATGAAAGGCAGTGCTTTATTGCAAGGAAACCCAGAAACTGCTCTGAAATCCTTTTTTCTTGGTTCCTGAAAATACAAAATAATGGTTCCAAACATCAGAAAACATCCAACATCCTTGCTGGATGTTACCCGTCACTGTATTTAAGGAATCAACAGGAGCACACAATGCTAGGAAAATCAGAATCTATAATCAGAATATCCACATTAAAAAGTGTGCTTGCCTGTGAAAATCTGTCAAGATATGGGCGCAGTACTGCCGGCCGCCTGTATGACAACTGTCAGGAATTGCATTAGAAACTTAAACTTGTGCAATTAAAATCAAATGGTTGGAATTAAGTGACTTGCTATCAAAAGTAATATAGGTTGCAACTATTCGATCTTTATGTTTTAGAGACCGGAAGTACAGTTCTGTTTGCGTGTTTTAAAATTATAAGTTTAATTTCAACAAAGAAAAATGTAACAATTGACTTTAAAGTAAGCCAGATTCAGCAAAACTACAAACAAGCTTCCCCCACTGGGAATGACACCTCCCTTCTGCTTCCCACCAAAAGGCCAGAAATCACATTCAGATGTTGATGAAGAGTGGAGGAGATTTGGGCTGCTGCTTCTGGGAGAGACAAAGGACTTCCTTGGCTGAAAGGGTATGCAGATTAAGGTGTCAACAGCATCGCCTGCCAGAGGAAGAAGGCAGGGATTGATCTTGAGCCACCAGAAACTTTGGGGGCAGAACAGACAGTTTTGTTGATTCTCAAAGCGCAGAAAAGTATATTTTTTAAAAGGACTGACAAAGGACTGTGTGAATTTGTAAAAATTGTAAAATCACAGTATTGTTAATGTGAATTCTTGGTGTACATTTTAAAAGGACTCAGAACTCTGTGCGATGTTCTGTTCTAAGAAGGCGTAGTGAAAATGTGGGTTTTGAAGCAATTGTATCGATGTCAGAAGCATGGCACTTCATATGATTATGTCCAGATATCATGCGCACATATGTATGAAATTGTGGACAAATCAGACAATTGGGTCTCGGACAAAAGTGCAAAAAGTTGCCAAATCCTGACCCAAGCTCTCATAGCGACTGGGCTTGGATGAATACTTGCTCCACAAAATATGTGATATAGATATGCTATTGCTATCAAGTTTGTAGAATTGTAAATATGTATGTATTGTATGAAAAGTAGATTTCATATGCAAAAACAAAGGGGAAGTTTTTCCCTGGATCATAAAACATATCGTCATGATGACACACTGGTTTCTTCTCCCATCAAGGGAGAGGAAAGACCATAAACAATGGACTACCTAGGGGGCGTGCCTAGGATAATTCAGCATACCTACCCTTTTAGGAAACACATAAATAGAGACAGCTTAGGTCCTAGAAAGACACACACATTCACCCACCAACCGATTGCTGGCGGAGCACTTTGCAAGAGAAATCCATATTCCAGACTCCAGAAAATTTTAAAGCAGAACGGCCCGTTTCCAAAGCTGAACCATTCTCAGCTTGGCCTTTAAAAATCCAGAAACCAGATTTTACCCCAGACCTCTAAGGGGAACCAAAGAACAGCCTGGCTGTGCTGTAGCTGCTTTCCTGCTAAGAATTATTGCCAGAATCCAAAGATCCAACCCAGTAGAGCCGCGCTGTGACCAGATAGCTGTGAACCAGAACCAGAGCCCATGAGATCCAGTCCAGTCCCACCGTGCGGTGTCCAGAGCGCCTTACTGATCGCTGACCAGACCAGTCCGATGCCCAGCAGTCTGTCCCAGAAAGTATCCCTGACCAGGTCCTGTCGGGTCCATTCAAAACATTGGTAGTGAGTATCCATAGCATAGGATTGTCACTAGCATATGTACTGTCCAAACCCATCCTCTCTTATATCCAGAACCCGATTGTTAGAAACGCTGTCCAAACCCATCCTCTCTTATATCCAGAACCCGATTGTTAGAAATTCTTTTTGTCTTGCCTGAACTCTCCATCTCATCCCTATAGTCCTTGGAAATAGTAGTATTAAAATCATCTTTGCGCTGATATATTTTCTGAAGAAAGGCGGGTGTCTCGGCAGGCCAAACCATCCAGAGATATCCTGGACTGGTGGCTGCGCTGTCGTGTAGTATGCATCTTCTTAGTCTACCCCTATTGTAAAGAAACCTTGTTTGTAATTTTAAAAGCGCATTCTTGTTTTGCAATTTTGCCTCTTTCTAAGAAAAACGACCTCCACAAAAACCTTCATAACTTCTTCACCGTTTATGCTAACATAATTTAAGTGTCTACTTGAAGCTAACATCCTAAGCTTTCCAATGAACCGAAAACCGCATCCCAACTCCTTATCGTTATTCCGCAAACGCGCTTACAGCACACAGAAAAGTTTGCTGCAAATTTTTCATTTGGCTAAAATCTATAATGTGTGAAATAGCTGTTCATTGCACCCAACCTCAAAATTAAGTTTTCTACTTGCTAGTTACTCTAATCATTGCTAGTGTTTCTCTGAAACCATACAAAGGGGCTCCCACTAGTATTGAAACAATTTCAGTGAATTAAATCCATGTTCAGTGTTTCTACCATTCATGCAAAGCCAACTTTAAACCATTTTTGACAAGTTTGCCAGTCAATTCTGTTTTTCTCTATGTTTCCTGGGGGGAAATTGGGATTGATACTATTTTTTCTCTCCTTCCATCTCTTTATATTGCATATTGAGGGGATTGGGTAGTGTGCAGGGGGAAAGAGTAATCACATTGCATTTTGATTGAACCCACACAAAAGTATTATCTCTGTGCTGAATTATTTTTTCCTATCATTACTCCTTTTGATTAAAGAGATTGTTAGTGTGACATCACCCCTTTGGTGATCATTGTATAACCATTAAAATAGTGTGATATATATATTGTGAAACACATAAAATAAATACTTTTAACTTTGCAAACCAGCCTGCTTCCTGGTTCAGTGTGACCGGGGGGGATTCAAAGAGAGGGGCGTGATATAAGTGGTACATCGTTCAGAATAAAAGAACTTATAGACATAAATAAATAATTAAGGGTTTCAGCTGTGCAGCACATGCTAGGTATTGACTTAGGTGGAGTGTCGGTTTGAAATCACTTATACAATAGGCATCATCTTTTCATGTGTGTCACACAGCACCCTCAGTGCAGTGACACAGGGATGTCTTTTAGACCTCCCACAGGTGTAAATACCTTCTCTGGGATAAACTACTGTTTCCCAGAGAATGTAAAGTGAAATTGACTTTACTAGTCTTTCCAAATTCATAGACCCAGCACACACCATTTTACAATGGAGTGCTGGAGGGGTTACATAGTATCCCATGTGTCTAAATACTCACGTAGCAGTCAAATGCTACCTTTTGCTATTGAAAATGCTGGTGGCAGTGATTTTACAATGAACTACCATGATTTATCCCGATTTCGAACACCAGTAGCTAAAAATCATGGGAGCCATGTTTTTCAAGATGGCGCCTTAAGCCCCTTTGTTTAAACAGGTCCCGGTCTTCTTTTTTCACCCTTTCTTTTTGGAAAGGTCCTTCTAGGTTTGGTGCCTTTGTTTGTATGCCTTTGGTGGGCTTCAGGATTGAAGACCGCCTCTAGCATCTGAGTGTCTGGGGTGGGCAGCAATTGAGGAAGTTGCCCAAAACTCCCTGTGCTTAGTCTCCTAGGAGACCCAAATGCACTCTGTCATGATTGGCTGGTTGACTGTCCGGCAAGGACAGCCACCCTGCTGGGTGAGTGACAGCTAGGCTGGAATGAAAGGGAGAAAACTGTTTAAAAGTCAAATCTCTTGGACTGGAATGCAGAGTCGACCACTGCAACACAAGAACCTAAGACGAGCTGGAAGAGGACGGCTGCTGCAACTCCTGGACCAATTGTTTGCCCGGTGAAGGCCTGCTGCAGGTCCAAATTGACAAACTCCATTGGACAGAGAAGCTCCTTCAAGGACGGCTGCTTCCTTTGAGTTGGTGGGAGCAATCAACTCATAAGACATCTGGATACCATTCTCAAGGCTGGTTAGGATTAACCTGGGAGAGGGACACCAGTTTCTGTTCTTGAATCTACAGCTACTGGAACTGAAGTGAATCCATCTTGTTTGCTTTCTTCAATGCTCCGGTGCAGTGCAGGTGTCCCCTAACGTCCTCCCTCTTTTCCCCACGACTGAGGGTCAGGGGATCTGCAGGACCTGCCAGGAACCACGACTTCAGCAACATTTGTTTCTTCATACAAAGGTACTGTGACAACCTGATTGAGATAGCACCACTCTTGCAGTGAAAGTTTGTGAAACTTTCCCAACTTGCAGGCCTAATCAGCTTGTGACCCGACAAATTATTCTTTTTCGTCTAAACTACTTCTGAGAACTTTTGCAAAGACTTTTCCGTTTGATACCAGAAATGCTCTTTCCTATTCAGAACACTGGCCCATTGACTATGGCCTGGCCTATTGACTTGAATTGACCTCTTCTGGTAAACTGAAACTATTTGCACTGCCTAGAAAGTATATGTGATCTATTCTACTTAATTTTGTCCTTTTTGCTCACTGCTAAGTAACAGAACTGCAATTTGGCTCCTATTTCAGGAGAGCTCAAACTGTCTCAAAAGGTTAGAGTTTTGTATTGAAGTGTATTGGTATATCATATTAAATTGCCTCCTTCTAGTGAAATGTTTTCTAAATTATTCTGTAATAAATTACTAAGTCTTTTTACCAAAATGCCTTGAGCATAAGTGTCTACTTGAACCATTGTGATTGAAAGTCTTCTGTGTAACTACTTGTATTGCTCACATTCACTCTTGAGATACGACTGACTGCTCAGCTCGCTACCAAAAACTGTGTGGTACAGACTTATGCCAAAGTTTGGTTTGGCAAACACCTATAGTCCAAATTGTGTGTAGTGGTCCCAGAGGGTACTGCCTGCAATTCTGCCTAACGCTGGTCTACAGCGGTGAGGATAACATATAGTTGTTACATTGAGAGTGCTGCTATTACTTTGTTCAAGTAAGCTTCACAAGGATTAGCACCACTAGAAAAGAAATTGTTTCATAATACCAGATATGGATAACTTCAAACAGGAAGCCCTGATCATTCTAACAGTAGATCAACTGAAAAATATGTGCAAAGTCAGGTTTTTCTCTGTTAAAGGAAAAAAAATGAATTGATTTAGAAATCGTTGAATCATCAAAGACTGGGAGGTAAAGTTATAACCCCTATTCCCCCAGCGAATGTGGATAATGTTCATGAGGATGATAACGATTCAGAATCAGGCCCTAATGTTATTGATGAGTTAGAAGAGTCAGAGGAGTCTCAGAACGTGAGCCCCAGTCCTCAAGCTCTAACCCCATGGACCCTACCAGGTCCATTACGGAGTCCAGAATGAGTCTCTCTTGAAAAGATGAGACTTGAGTAAGAGTTCAATAGAATTAAAATGCAAACTGAAAGTAAGCATCAAGAATTCAGGCTCAGAGAAATGGAATTGAATCATGAACTTGAAATGAAGAAATTGTCTCTTGAAAATGGTTCTCTCCCAGAGTCTTATAGGTCTTCCTGTCCTAAGAGGCCTCACATGCCTAAAGGAGCTGTGAGAATGTATGAGGTGAGACTTGATATTTTAGATTGGTTGGCTGCTTTTGAATATAACTATGGGATTCAGGGTTTCACATGGAATCAGTTCATTCATTGGCTTGTGTCTATGCTCCCCCAGGTTGCAACTGATGCTGTTGTGGAGGTGGGGAACAGGAAAGATTGGAGTATGAAAATGTGAAACTAGCTTCGATAGCTATATTTGGGAAAACTCCTTCCCAGTACCTTACGAGGTTTAGGACCCTAAAAAAGCATGATGGTACCCCTTGGGCTACCTGGGTGTGTATGTTTGAAAAACTTAGATGGTTGAGTAAAGTGTTACAGAGGAATGTGAAATCTATTTTTGTTGGAGTCTATTTTTGATGCCTGCTCTCCTGAGCTGAGACAGCATTTGGCTGACTCTAAGGAAATTGATCCAAATAAGTTAGCAAAGGCTGCTGACTTGTCCGTTGCCAACAGGGCCACTCACAAGGATTCTCGGCCAACTCAGAAAAAGGTTGATGGGAAGCAGCAAAATAAAGATGGTAAAGAGAATTACCTCCAATCCAATAGATGGCCCAAACATAAGAAGGGTAAACCACCAGGGAAGCCGAATCAGGCTAGTGAAACCTCTGGTGCCAAACCAGAGGGAGATCAGATGAGACGCCCATTTGTCAAAACATTTGGAAAATGTTATGCCTGTGGGTCTACTGACCATGTGAAAGGGGATCCCAGATGCAAGGGTAAACCTTCAGGGATCCACACTGTCTCCTTACCTTCTCCCCAGAGGAAGAAGTACATGTGACAAGTCGTAACTTTCAGGTACTGGCTGAAGACCCCATTGTAGTCTCTGCCAGTGTTTCTTTAGTGTCTCTGGGTCAGTGGGAACAGCAGAATTTAGATATCTATAATTCGATTCCATATAACACAAAAGAATATTACAAGGACAGTGTACTTGTAAATGGTCAGAAGACCCCTGCCATTGGAGACACTGGGGCCAGCATTATTGTGGTGAATTAATCTTTTTTCAAGGCTGAGGATGTTGCTAAAGCACCCAAAAGCCTCACTAAACTAGCTGGAGAACCTGTTCAAATGCTTCCTAGACTACCAGCTCTCATCAGTGCAACAGCATGACTGTCAAGATACCTGTTAGTGTACAGACTGAGGTGTTTTTTAATTTGCCCCATGCCGCCCAATCCCCTCTGGCGGAAGAATACTATGCTCATTGATGCTACCATGGACAGTTAGGGCCTGGGAGCGGTGACCAGATGTCCTCCTTGTAATGGCATCTGCCTTCGCCATTCCATTAGAGATTAGTGTCTTTGACATAATCTCCCCTAGTTCCTACTCACCCACTGGCCTGTTTCTTCATGGTCGGCCCATCAAAGCTGCTTCAATGGGCGTACCAGAGTAGCACAAGCACATACTTGCTCCAAAGGCCCGCTTGGAGGGTCGATAACAGCCGAGTTCGACCTGCCAGAGTTTTGACTCTAAATCAGATCTTGTCAGGTCAATTATTAGGCAATCTGGGTCAAAATTCCTCTCCATAATTCTATTTGGCCGACAGCCCACCATGGCCGTACCCCTCTCCACCAGACCCATCACTTCAGCCATAATTGTCTACTCTGGATGCCAGGAGTCATGCAAATAACAAACTTGTGCTTTTATATCCTCAAACACTCATTGCTTGTGCATCATAACAATTCAAGATGCAGAGCCGAAGTTCAGATTTGCAAAACTAAAGTGGGCATTGAACCCTTTACAAAACATACAATCTGAAAGTATTCTTACAGTGGGGAACCGTTTCAATGAAATGTCCATCAACCACAGAACTTTTGACAGGGCTTTCACTAATGTTCTTTTATAGGCATTTTTATTTCTGTGTGTCAGCCTCTTAGAAACAGTAAATCAAGTTTGTCTACATCCAACCACTAAGAGGGTCTTCTTTGGGCATCTCTTGCTCTGCACCCCTAACCATTTGCAACCTAGCCACTTCCCAGCTCTGAGTAGCCTTTTTGCCCGCTGCCATATTTCACTTATTATTACCATCTGCATTAGAAATTACCACTTCCAGGTCCGAGACCCCCTGACTTTTGTTGTTTGTGTATGAGTGCTTCTGCAGCTTGATGCTGCCCTCTGTTCTGTGGCTATACGTATGCTCCCTACAGTGCTTAATTTGGGGGCTGTATTATTCGCTGGCAGCTGTTGTCGTTCTGAAAAATTCTCTTGCATCATTGTCATTTGGTAACCAGTGAATTCACCCTCGAGAAGCTTTCCCTAGCTTGCATGTTTAACATAGATTTGCTCAACATGGTAATGGATTCTAAGCAAACATCCAGTCTTGCTGCATCTCTCTAACTTCGTTCCAAAGAGAGAAGGGAGACCCTAGCTACCGTATCTTGACATATTATTTGAGAACACTCCTTTCTTTTCTTGAGAACTATCCCACACCCCTTTTTTATATTAGTTGTAAGGTTTGGCAAAAGTTTTCTCAGTATATGCCCTTTTATTTGACACAACATCACTAGGACTGCCTTAACATTTCATTCGATGGTTGACGCTTGCTACCATCCTAGATCTAGGTTTAGATTAGGCATTTTTCCAACCTGCATACAGCATTTATTGTTCAATAAACACCCTTGAACTGTGATCACTTGTGTCTGTATTACTTGTTGCCTTACAAAATCCACAGAACATCGGCCAGCACATAAAGGAGCATTATCCAGCAACTTCATCCCATTGTTTTGGGTTGGAGACATGTTCCTTCATAGTACCAGTCAATAGAACGCTCCAATGCTCTCAGAATTGATCTATCCGATGAACCAGCCACCTTACTAGGAGTATTACCCACACTAAACAAGGCCAGGGCAGGGTGGGGGTATGCCCGTGCCCTGCATGAGGTTGGGTTTAGATACACATCTGGGAGCTGAGTCACTATCCCAGTGCATACACCTGCCAGGTCCCTTGCCGGGACCCTGGCAGGGGAAGGTGTTAATAATGAATTCATTGTTGACTGAATCTTCACCCTTCCAACAGTTCCTCCTAGGCTGGAGCAACCCCCAGCAAGGGGCTAGCAACTTCCTTGTCACCACTGCTGCCATCCAATGGAAGATTCCCCAGCTCATTCAATTCATTCAACTCGAGTCCCCCAGTCCCTCCCCCCGTTACAGGTGTTGCTTTCAAGGCCACTGTGCTGTGTGCTACCCAAATTATCGTGGCCTGCCTGGTTGGCTTAGGTGCTCCTGCTGCCTTTGTACTGGGGTTTTTAGTAATCGCCCCCTTCTTGCTGATAGCTTTGCTGGCTCTATGTTTTGCCACATGATGAGAAGGGAGTACCAAAGTCAATACAATTTCCAGCAAGGAAAGGAATGCTTTCGGCAGCAGAGCCTCGGACCACTGCCTGTTAGCTGCCCGTCAGTACTGTACTATCTGTACCAGCGGGCCGGGTGGGCCAGGCAGGCTCTGTTGGTGATCAGAACCGAGAATGAGACTGAGAACGAGAATGAGAATGAGACGGAGACCGGTAGCACCAGCTTTCTCTAAAACTCACTGCGAGGTGCAGGTTGCACTGAGCGCAGCATGCTCAGAGAAAACACCAGCAAGCATACAGCTGTGAAATACGTGAAGGTATCTCACATAGCAAACCTCGACAAACCCTTATTCAGGCGGCAAATAAATGCCTGATCCACTCAGATCCCAACTCTAGGGGGTAAAGAGGGAGAATGTCTCACTGGGATGGGTAAACCCGGGTTTGTACTCAAGGGAAGAGAGATGCTGTATTGTACTGGAGAAGAAGGAGAATGGGGCGAGATCCCTGAAATCTTCATAGGCTGTACTACATCTACCTCCCTTCCTCCCATTAGACCCCTCCAGCCCCAATCCGACGACCCTTCCATATCTGCTAAATACCCTAGGAACCCAAACCTGTTGCACTTCAAAACTGCACCTCCCCGAATCCCTGTTTTTTGGTTTCCTTCCACATACTCCCAGTCATTCTTTTCAACGCCCCCCTAGTCACTATTTTCCGCACTCCCCATCTGCTCAGACAAAACACTACCAATCCCATAATTCCCCCTTTTCACTTCATACTTATAATTCTAGTCATTCCCGTTTGTCTCACAACCCCTTCCACTCATTTCAAAATCCCTCCAAAACCAACCCTTCTGAGATCACCAAAAAACACTTTAATATAAGTGCTGTAATCCCATATAGCACAGTTTCCCCATCCTATGCCATAGAAAAATCGGACAATCTACTTCCCCCCTTTTCTGACATGAGCACATGCATTATGAAAGACAACGGACTAACCCCAAAGCCATTTACATAACATGTCCCAAGCTCCACGGTCAGGCAATTAACCTGAATCACACCCATCTGACAGCCATTTCCTTTCCCCACAGGGATAAAGGGTGGAGCAAGAGAGCACAATAAGAGCAAGGCAGACAGCACGACGAGACAGATATCCAGACCTGGCAGTACAAGAGGACGAGAAAGGCAGAAAACATCACAAGGCTGTTGAGGAGAGACAAAACCTTGCCCTTTTTGACAAATCTCCACAAAACCTCTGCAAGAGCAAACGTAAGACGGAGGACAATAGCACAGGTCTGTTGCAGCATATGCCAATGGTACAAGTAGCGTATCACACTGATAAGCTGGTGCGAGGGAGACTCCTGCTACCGTGGTACCAGCCTTGACTCCAGTTACAGAGAATGCAAAGTGGTTCATCACAGCCGGTGAGTCGAGGGGAGAACCGATAAGAACCAGCTATGATGACTATGACTGAGAGTCGCAAAGTGGCAGAACGAAAGAAGTTCAAAGAATTGTAACATTGAAAAGGGGTAGACCAGCTGCAGAAGGGGACCGGCACCACCTGGGTGCTGCTCTGAAAATCCCTGGTCCATCCCTATTTGAATAAAACTCCAGATACCAGAAGGCTGTAGGAGAGCTGCCAAGATAGGTCAAAGTGGTTATACAGGCGGTCAAGAATAGCCCCAGTACAGTTGAAAGCCTTTGACCTAAGAACTATAAAGAAAGCAAGGGAAGTGTTTCCTGCCACATGAGAAAGCAAGGGAAGTGACTCCTGTAAACATTGAAAGTAAATGTGAAGGTGTAGTTGGCAATAGTGAACCTGTAAGAGGTATACTGACAAGGAAGAAACAATGTGTTGACAAACATGAACCCAACTGAGGGATGTCCACTGGAACTGTTTAAAAAGACATTAAAATTTGTGAATGATGGAAAAGCCATAGTGAACCCGGTGGACTAAGGCTGAAAACAAAGAGGGTTTTGTATGATATGATATGTTATGATATGATATGGCATTTGTAACGTGCCTATACACAAGTGTTTCAAGGTGCGACGAGGCGGGGGGGACAAAGGGAGACAGACAACGATCCTACTAGGCCAGATGTCATTCAGATCACGCAAGTGCAAGGGTAGAGGGGAAGGGAAAGTGCAAAAGGGAGGTGGAGAGGGGAGAGTGCAATGCAGGGTTAAGAGCATACACGATAAATTACAAAGGCTAGCTAGTGGCAAGTGTGAGATAAGTGCAGAAAAGTGCTGGAAAGGGGGGCTGTAGGGATACAGACACAGTCCCGCGGTGCAGGGGGTTGCCAGGGAGGCAGTGCAGGGGATAGTGGCTGGGCCAAGGACCGAGAGCGGTGAGTGGCCCAGTTGCAGATTCAGTGCAGTTTCAGTAAGTTTAGCAGGGGAGAGGGGTAGAGAAGGCGGAGGCAAAGAGGAAGGTTTTGAGGTGCTTCCGGAACCGGAGATGGTTCTTCTCGAGTTTCAGGGAGGCAGGAAGGCTGTTCGAGAGGGAGGCCCCTGCAGCAGAGAGAGATCTCCCCCCAACTCGTTGTTTGGAGAAGCGGCTGACCCTGAGGGAGTTGGAGGCGGATGAGCGAAGAGCTCGAGAAGGAAGATATTTAGGAAGAGAGAGTTGAAGGTGTTTTGGCCCAAGGCCCCAGAAGGCCTTGTTGACAATGCAGAGGGTTTTGAACTTGATCCTCGCAGTCACTGGCAGCCAGTGTAGTGATTTCAGTCCTGGAGAGATACGGTCCCTGGGCTTGAGGCCAAGGACAAGTCTCGCAGTCCTGTTCTGGATGAGTTGCAAAGGGCGGAGAGTAGAGGCAGGCAGATTTAGATAGAGGCTGTTACAGTAGTCCAGCTTCGAGAGAACCCGGGCTCTAGAGACAGTGAGCTTCTGGGGGAAGGAGAGGAAATGAAGGATACCACGGAGGAGGTGGAGCTGATAGTGTGACTTCTTAGAGGCGCCGGATATGTGAGGAGAGAAGGAGAGTGTGGAGTCTAAGATGACCCCGAGGTTTTTTGCATTGCAGGTAGGAGCAGGAAGAGGGCCAAGAGAGGCCGGCCAGAGAGCTGCAGGGAAGGAGGGAGTGGGTGTGCCGATGAGTAGAATCTCAGTCTTACTGGCAAGAGGGTGACTCAGGATTGAGACCATCACCTGAGAAAGAATTAAGCCATAGTGAACCCGGTGGAGGAAGGCTGAAAGCAAAGAGGGGTCTGTGCCCAGAAGAGGGGGGCCTAGATGTGAAGCCATCCCCATAAAATACATAGAACAGAAGTTTGTGTTTGTTTGTTGTTTTTCTTGGGAAACCTATTAGGCCCTTGAGAACAGGAAACCCCAACCACCGAAGGCCTTGATATCGATAGGAACTCTTTTAGGATCCGAGCCCAGAAGAGGGAGATCCAGGGGGTGAAAAGCCATCACCCAATACCATGCGGAAACAAGGGTCAGCACCCGGAAGAGGGCGACCCACGGATGAAGAATCCTCACCCTCAGTAAAACCAGGAAAGGAACTTTTTGTTGAAGGAACTTTTGTTTTGTTATTTGAATACGTCAGGTCCTTGAAGGCAAGAGACTTTCAAGTAAAACGAGACTTGGCCATCGACAGCCCTGATAGCTGCAATCGGAAACTGTCATCTAGTGCAGGGGAAGTTCGAGAATGTACTGTGCTCCAAAATCCCACCTAACCCTGTGCTCAAAATGTGGCGAAGGGAGACCCAAGCTATCGCATCCTGACTTATTATTTGCAAACACTTCTTTCTTTTCTTGAAAACTATCCACAACTTTTTGTATTAGTTGTATGGTTTGGCAATAGGTTTCTTCGTATAGGTCCTTTTTATTTGACACAATGCCACCAGGACTGCCTTATTTTCATTTGATGGTCGACGCTTGCTCCCATCTTAGATTTAGGTTTAGATTAGGCGTTTTTCCAACCTGCATACAGTTTAATAACCACAATTGAGCTCTGATCACTTGTGTCTGTCTTTACTGTTGTCACCATGAGTTCCTTACACAGCTTACAGGTTACCCCTAATCTTGCAAATTCTCTCAGTCTGCCTCAGTTTGTCTTGGTTATCTCTCTCTGGTTTTACATCCCTTCTCCCACTTCCCCCTCTGCCTGTGTCTTTTTTCTCTGGGGGGAGTACTGCGGGTGTGGCCATTGTCAGCCCTTGTCAGCCTAGGTGCCAACACCTACACCAGTGCAGCTTACTAGACTATGGGCTGAAGGTCTGATGGTCTGCTGGTCTGTCAGGATACCAGCACGCAGCACTCTGTTTTTCAGGACGCAGGCTCCAGCACCAGTCAGCCAGCGAGGCACAGCACACTCAGTACACTCCCTTCCTCAGACAGTGGTCCGTGATAGAATCTTGCAGTTCTCCTGAGAAAGGCAAACAACAACTGCTGCGTTCATTGCATTCACCAGAAAATGGCTAGAGGAAAGACACTAGCGTGCTTGGCTCAAGCCACCCTGCAGTATTACCAGCCGCTTCTGACACTCAAACTACAATGTGCTAGTCTCGGGGCTCATTGACAATAGCGGTTCACTTCATAAGACTCACAGTTACAGTAACACAGTGTTTCTCGCTCTAAAAAACTCACAGGCTCACTTTGAAGTCTTCTTCTATATAGCAGAGGCCATAAACCTGGCAGCTTCCTTCCAGGGGTTCTTCCTATGCCCCTCAGACACTCTGGCATTCTTGCAGCACCACAGGAGAACAAGCAATCCTCTAAATGAAAGGAAGGACGACCTATCATCTGGTCGCCTTCCTTTGCCTCACCTTGTGCCACGGATCTCCTGCTCCCACTTCACACTCACCTGGACCCTCTGCTGCTTCCATCCTCCTTGTGCTTCTACGTCTGCAGCATGGCTCACCATGGCTCCCATCAGCGTCTCACCTTTCTCCCTTCTACTTCCTGCACACTGCCCTTTTGTACACCTGAGCTGTGTAATTAATTGCCTGACTATAGTTAGGCTTGTGGATTCGGTCAAAATGACCAAATCCAAATGACCTAAACCACCAAAAGTTCTAAAATCGATACTACCAAATGTCCTACTGACCAAATGTTCATAAGACATTTTGTAATATCTATTTGGTGGTGTAGGTCATTTAGTAAAAAAAATAATAATAATAAAGGCTGCAAGGCTGAGTGGGTGTCCCCCGCAACTCCCTGCTCACTATACTGTACAGTATAGTGAGCTGGTGTTGCGGGGAACACCCCCAAAGCTGACCCGACCAAAAAAAAAAGACTGCAGGGGTGTCCCCCGCCACCCTCGCTCACTGCTGTACTATACAGTATAGTGATCGGGGGTTGTGGGGGACACCCCTGCAGCTTACACACAAAAAATAAAAAATAAAAATAAACAAAGAAAAGGCTGCGGGGGTAATGAAGGTGTCCCCCACAACACCTCGCTCACTATTGTGAGCAGAGGTTGCGGGGGACACCCCTGCAGCTGACCCGATAAAGAAAAAAAAGAAGAAGAAAAAGAAAAGGACCTTGCGGCGCCGGTTCCCGATCACAAAAGTGAAAGGGAACCAGCATTGCAGGGACACAGTGCGTCACAATGAAAGGTAAGTAGGGGTGTGTGGGTGTGGGCGGGGTGTGGGTGGGGGTTATTGTTTTCATAGATTTGGGGTTGTTTTACCGTGGATGGAAATGCACGAACAATTTTGTGTACCGTACATTTCTAATGCTGTCATTTCCGTCGCTGATATTTCATCTGCTGTAAAACAACCCAAATCAGGATTGTTAGCAAGACATGTCTGACCTTTGCAGTGGTGCTCTCTGAGACCCTCTTCCTCATCTCAGTACCAAGGTTACCAAGGTGGTGCATGTTAGTGTGCATAACTCCTAGTCACCTCTTCCTCGTCCCAGTACTGGCAAAGGTCATGTGCGGAAAAATTAGGGGGGTTGGCTAATAGCCCATAAAGGTTGTGGGAGGGTTAGGTTTGTCATCAATGGGAAAAGGGGGCTACCAAGTCTTTCCAAAGTGTTCCCCATTCCCAATCCCCAAGGACACTCGCCATGTGATCATCCCTTGCTTCTCTGCCTCCAGGGTCAGGATCCAAGAGTTATGTACTTTTCCTGGCCACCAGCACAGAGGATTCATGAGAAATAGGAGTGATAATACCCTTGGGTTTCTCACAGTGTCAAGTAAAGTAAGACTAATTATGTTAAGGGCCAATAGGGAGTTAGTATTATGCCTCTGGGTCTTGCCTTAAACTATTACGTTATTTAAAGTAAAAAAGGGGAAAAAGAATGTTTCCTATGAAACCATGGTGGCACGGATATATAATTGACCTGTTCAACCCCACACCCAATCCAAAATCCCCTGCAATCCCCCACCCAATCCCCAATTATTATTTATAATCCAAAACCAACCCAATACATATATAAATTAACTAAAATAATATAAAGGTCGATTGTGCAGAAGGTCAATTAGGACCGCCATAATTAGGTCAATTAGGACAAAAGGTCAATTGTAAAAGGTCAAATTGGGTAATAACGGTGGCACAGCATTCATACACATGATCTTATTGAATAGTGAAATGCCACAAAGAAACACTTTATGTCTGCAACTTCAAAAGTGGAAATCCTATCTTATGACATCCCAATGGTACAATGTTCATACACATGATCTCATTGAATCGTGAAATACCACATGAGAACAGTTGGAATCTGCAACTTATAGTTACAAGTATAAAGTGTATGGACATAAAATAAAATAATCATGATTGGCTGTGCTAAGCAGCGCAGCAGTGTTATTTAGAGTCATCCTTCATGCATTCCTCACTCCATAGAGCGTACAATCTAGATGACAGGTCTACTGAATTTACAGTGAACCTTCGTGGTTGGATAACCTTAACTCTTTGCGATGTAAGAGACTTGTATCAAGCTAACATTGCAGAGACAATCCTCATTCATTAATTATGATGTGTAAAGCAGGTTCTGAACCCATTTTAGAGGTATATACCATCATCATCCCAAAAAGGTCTGTAGATTATAACAGAGAAGTGAGTTTGTAACTCCATAGTGTGTCATTGTGTTTCTCGATCACAGTTTAGAATGATGAAGTATATGTTCCAAAGGAAGGGGCTCATATAGAACTACTTGTTCGTGCTGAATGGAGCTATAGCATCCAAGGTAAATCCAAAAGAGCTCTGTTTGTTCCAGTTTTCTATTTAGATCACCCCTCCTATGGAGGGGTGCACTATTTCCAGGATAACACATAATTTGTGCAAATGTATGCCGGTTTTCCTGTAAGTGCTTGTAGACTGGGGATTTGATGTATGCAGTTCTGGTGCTTAACTTGTGTTCAGTCCAGCGCTCTTTTGATTTGTGGGCCATTTCAGCCACATAGTACTTTCCACAGGGGCATCTCAGAGCATATATAATAATAATTTAATAATGTATTTCTTATATAGCGCTGCACACCCGTAGGTCTCAGAGCGCTCAAATAACAGAAGACATTTTACTGTCACAAGTGGCAAGGTCATGGAGTTGAATCTTCTTGCCTGTGTTGCGCTGTCTAATGTGGTCTCCTTTAATAACGCTTGAACAATGTTGACAACTCAAGCATGGAAATGTGAACAGATTTGGTTAGTGTAATAATCTCTGAGCAGGTTTTTTGGGCCTTTCTGGTCAGACCAGTGTGTCTCTTAGATTTCTTCCCCTTTTAAATGCCATCATTGGGGGTTCAGAGAACAGCTCATTTAGCATAGGATCAAGTTTTATCAAATTCCAATTTTTCTTAATCATCCTGGACACTTGATGACTTTGTGTGGAGTAACGTAGGGTGTGTATCATCCGGGTGTTTTCTCTTGTGGGACTAGGTCTTAATAGGTCTTGACTCCTATGGGTTTCTGCCCAGGAGATTGCTTACTCTAAAATGTTAGAGGGATATCCACGGTTCTGGAACCTCTCCAACATCAGAACGGGATCTTTCTGTAATACTTCCGTACTTGAGACAATCATTTTCAGCCTTAAAAATTGACTTATGGCAAACTTGCTTTCCAATGTGAGGGGTAGAACGTGACAAAATGCAATGTATTGTTTACATCTGTCTGCTTTCCATAGATGTTAGTTAGTAGTGTCCCTTCAGAGTAGGCTACCATTACATCCATAAAGTGTACACTAGGTTCTTCTATCTCCAGGGTGAACTTAATCTGCTCATGGCACTGATTCCGGTATTCAAAGAATTGATTAAGTTCTGTCTGTAACACTTTTCAGATGGCAAACCCACTTTCCATATCTTCTCCAAAATGTGTTCTTGGAGGACCAGGGGTCCATGTGTGGGATGTATTTTTTCTCAAAGTGGAATGTTGGCATATGTGGGTGCTATTTAAGAGCTCATCAAAGTCCCTAAAAATGTGTAGGCAGAACTGACCCTCATATCTGAAGTAATTATTGTACAGGTTGAGGTGTATTAGTTCCATTGCAAAGATCTTAATCATTTTAACATTCTCCTGTTGTAAGAGGAACCATTCCATTGCCTCTCTGCCATGAGGCATGGAGGTAGAGAGGCTATTGACATCCAGTGAGAAAATGATCAGATCTGTGTCTGCAAGTTGTAATTTACTTAATAACTGAAGGAAGTAAAATGTGTCCTTGAGGTGTGTTGGTTTTGCTGTACCAGTGGTTGAAGAATTGTGTTCAGGTAGATAGTGAGGGGATCACAGATACTCTCTGTACCCACTACAATAGAGTAGAATGGTGGGTGAAATTAATTTTTGTGCACCTTTGGGAGTGCATAAAGAAAGGAATGATGGGATGTTTTTAGACAAGAAATTAAGTTGTAAGTGAAATAATCCACTCTGATTCATTACCCTTCAAAATATTTCTTCAATGAGGGACTTAATCGTATTTGTCGGGTCTTGGTCCAATTCCAGATATGTCCTCGGATCCTAAAGTAGTTCTAGACATCCCCTGTGGTAAAGCTGGGTGCCCATTATGACTAGAGCACCTCCTTTATCTGCTGGTTTCATTGTAATAGACACATCCTCCTCCAGCTATTTAAGAAAACGTGCTTGTTTTTTCCTAAAATGTTCCGGGTAGTATAGCCTGTAACTGATTTTCTTCAGATCCCTAGGGGTTTTAAGTTTAAACATGTTGATCACTGGGTGGAGCTTCTTTTAGACGATTCCAGCTGATACATTACCACCATCATAGATCTTGACATCCTACATACCTCATGCGAGGTTAATTCTTTTACTATAATATACCTACATAACACTAGTCAGAAACTAATTGTAGGCCTCGTGGGATCATGTTTGGCATGACTGACATGGTCACTTACATTTTTAGGGCTGCAAAACTGAAGGCAAACCGTCTTTCTATTGTCATTCACTTTGGTTGAAGTAAACATCAAGAGAGGTGTGTGAGATCTTGGTAAACATTGTTACATGAGTTACATTACAGAGTTTTCTTGGATTACCTGATAGTGGGTTTTCACAGAATTATTCATATTCATAGGCCATGGGAAATCAAACAACCCCTGGCAGGAAGACTTTTAGATCATATAAGCTTGACCTCACGGATGCCTCAGATCAGGAGGGAGTGAAACTGATGTATCTCTTTGTATCTTGCATTTTTTACATCCTCTGTACATTTTGTTTAACTCTGAAGCAGATTTTGTTTTACGTTATCTTGAACCACTAGGAACTGTGGGCTCATTGCACACTGGCATACAAGATCCCCTTTACTTAAGTACATTGGTGCTGTTGGGAACAAGGAATTTATGAGGTACAGTTTCAGACCCATGGTATTCGTTTAACAAAGTGACTTTTCTATATATGTTCTACCTGTGATGATTTGGTTTAATACATGAATATACAGGTATGGGTTATTTTCTGATTATTTCCAGAATTGTGAATGGAAATTACCCCTGGTGAAGAAATCTTTTTTCTTTATGGTAAAACTTCAGTTTAATACAAAAAAAGAATTAAACTTTTGTTACAGACTTTCTTCCATTGAAGCCAGATATCCTAATAACAACAAATCAAGAGAAACATAAATAGAATGAAAAGGGAACAAAGTGACTTCTCCTCAACAATATCCCTAAGGCTGTTTGACGATGTTAGGATGTTTTCCCCAGATCTAGATGATTTTCATATTGGTCATTCGCCAAGATCATGTCCATGTAATCAACTACTGCATAGGAGAGTTTTATGTTGTTGCCTGAGATTGCATGCTGCCACCATGCTTCCATGTCTTCATCAATGGGAGAAAATCATCCAAGATGAAGAGTACACTGGTTACTAGTTCCTGTGCAGGCGATTAGTAGTTGTTTCAGAGATTCTATTGCAGACCTGCAGAAGTGACATTGATTGTCGTTCACATCCTTATCTCGTCTTAGCCACAACATTTCTTTAGTTTTTAAGGCATTCAATCTGTGTCTTAAGAATTGTTCACAATGGTGTTGTGATGGACAATGTTGCAGATATCTAGGTCGAACATTTAACTTGTTGCCACCAGGTCCTAAGGACAGCACTGAATGGAGTTTTGCTCGTTTTTCTAAATTAATTATCCAGCACCAGGTTTCAAATTTCTTTTTTGTAATTTGTAGGTGCTTTAGCAGTTCAGATTTCTTTATGTCTGCGGCTGACAAAATTTCATCCAACCGGGATGTCCAAGCTTTCAAGAGTCCGGTCTGCGCACCTTTATTTCCAGAAGATATCTACTCTCGAAACGCCTTGGGTTTTATGTTATATTAAAACAATTCTTGTCTCTGAAAAATGCTTTTGTTTCATTATTCAGGGAACACATTGTGAAAACTATCTTTATTATTATGCACAGTTGGTGAAGCATATCTTACTACTTGTAAGATTTTGTCTCTGGACATATTATAAAAGTTTGGCTTTTTTGGCCATAGAAAGTATGCAGGGGATGCAAGTTCAGTTCATTGGGAACTTATTTTCTACCGTAATTAACACCAGGTATGATGCCTAGATGTAGGCATAGCTTTTATTTAGAGTTTACCCTGCCACCCGTATGGGCGACTTATGAACATCATAGGTTTGGGTACTGCGAGAAACCTGAAGGTACCCAAACCTAGCGTGTCGGGTGGGGAAGCTGTTCGGCACCCTGGGCCGTTTCCTTTGGGAGCAGTGCTATGTGGTGGTATCTTCCCCTGTACATTGGGCCCCTCTATGCTGAGGGACACATGCTTTGGATGGTCATTTGGCCAGTCATTGTCAGGGGAAGGGGGCACATTCACACTCACCAGATTGGACTTGGCTGCAAGCGCTGGCCTCTGCATTCACAACTCCCTCAATCCCATCCATGTGGAGGATGGAGATGGCCTTCTCCTCCCAAGGGGTCAGGACAAGGGGTTCAACAAACTGTGTCGCCTCCTGTGGCCAATTACTCCTACCAGTGTCTGAACAGGAGGCTGTGGACCCTGACGTTGTGGTAATTCTACCTCGTCCTGCAGTCCACCCAATCCTGCAAGACTGTGCCGACAGCTGCAACCTTTGCAAAACAAAAGAGGTGGTGGTTGAAAGGTTTGGAATTAATCATAACCTCTTTCGTTGTTGTGGACAACTCTCCAGACCATCGTGCTTCAGCCTGAGAAGCCATTAAAGAATGGGAAAGACCATATGGGAAGCAGATTTGTTCCCAGCCCAAAATCGGCAGTGCAGCCCAAACTGCTAGGTCACATTCCTTCTGCACAAGACCACAAGCATCCCCAGACATGTTTCAGCCTTATTGGGTGTCATAAGTGAGGAGTAGATTGTGTCTCTAGGCCCAGCAAGCTCAGGACCCATGTGTGGGCATACCCGTCCCACTCTGGGTGACATAGGCAGAAAAATGAGGTGATTGCACGGAGGTTTGGAATTAATCCTGGCCTCTGGCATTGCTCTGGGCATCCCTCCAGACCATTGTTCTTCAGCCCGCTAAGCCATTACAGAAGGGGAAAGACCACATGCAAATCAAGCTTGGTCCCACCCCAAAAGGGGCAGTCCAGCCCAAACTGCTAGGTCACATCCCTTCTGCACGAGACCACAAGCATCCACAGAAATGTTTCCCACTCATTGGCCATCATTAGTGAAGAGTAGCTTGGGTCTCTAAACCCAGCAGTCTCACGACCAGATGCTCGACCAGATGGTAGCCTTCAGTTGAAGCAATGTTTTGGAGTGTCCCAGGGTCCATAAAGATCCTCAGCATGGGCCACAACCTTGTCAACAATTACCTACAGCTCTGCCTCGCTGAAACATTCCGTCCTCAGCCTGTGCTCAGGCACCTTCCCCTTTGATTTGTCTTGAGACATAGTTTTCCTCTCCTGTGGGTCTGGATGGCTACAGGAAGATGTGGATTCAGACCAGAGTTGAGTTTTTCAAAATGGCTGCTGTCGTGCTTCCCGTTCTGGCGATGAGGCTTTTTCCATCAACGATAATTCCGCAAGCGGAATTAGTGCAAACTCTACAATGGTAATGTTCCTTCCGCCGAATGTGGCTGAAATTACTGTTGGGACTAAGTTTCGGTGGTAATTCCACTGGACAGAATTACTGTTACTGCCCAATGGTGAGTGGGTGCTACTGCCATGTTGTAATACGGCCCAACACCACAGCCGTAACGGTAATTCCACCGAGACAGAATTACTGCCATATTACGGTCCAACTCATAATGAACACCGATGTTTGTGGCCCAATTGACATTTTGACCTAAGATATTGTAAGACTTGTGGTTTCTTGTAAGCTCTATTAATTACCAGTGCCCAGTCCAGTATGCCTTCTTTACAGATCGCAAACATAAATGTTTGATCATTTCAGGGCTATATCATTAATATCCAATTTTGACTTTTGTCAGGAAGTTCTTCACACACATGAACCAATGCCAAGAGTTGATACTGTTTCCCCTCAATACATATAGCTCTGCTCTGTTGTAAACAAATAGCTCGTTGCTGAACCACAAATCAAGCTGCAGCATAACAGGCCTGATTTGAATAGCATACTCAATACCCTTACTGCCTTATTCAAGTTTAAGCACTATATTTTGGGTTGCTTTACTTCACTTTACTTTAATAACTTATACCGCGCGATCCACCGAACCAAAGGCTTTAAGGAGCCAAAAAGACATACTCACAGAAAAAAACATAAGAAAGGCGAGAGGAGTCTAACATTGTCAGGGATAGCTAAGGCAGTAAAAAGTAACATACTAAAAAAAACATCTGTTGATTTAATTCCCCTGATTTTAGGAGGTAGTGCATTCCAAATTCTTGGAGCCGCACACAAAAAGTCAGTTTTACTGGCCTTGACCATATTGGATTTCAGAATTTACAACAAGTCAGTGTTATTAGAACTTAGGCATCTGAGATGACCCTTTTCGCCACTCAGTGCCTGAAGATACTCCGGCATCTTACCCTTCCAACATTTACACACAATAAGAGCCAGGCGGTATACAAGTCTACGGCGGGCCTCTGAAACATGATCTCCTTTATTAATTCCTATCAATAAGCTGCCACAATAATCTATCTTAGTGCCAACTATTGCTCTGGCAATCTGTGTCAGAAGTCTCAGCCTTCTATTGAGTGATAAAAGGGTGCAGGTGCGGTGTGAGGAGTTTAAGATAGCAAGCAGACGAAGACACAATAGAAATGACATGCTCTTTCATAATAAGGTGCTGGTCCAGCATTACACCCAATGTTTTCACCTTTTTTTGTGTTGTGATTTTGATTTCCTTTAGGCCAAACTCTCATAGGCTGGGCCAGGTTTTAATAACAAGTTTATTGAGCCCACGACCATAAACTTGGTATTGTCCTTATTAAGGGTAAGGTTATTCTGGACCATCCAGCTTTCAACAATGGAATTTACCTTATTAAGATAACACTCATCTTTTTCAAAGTCACCGGATAGTGGTATCAGACATTGTGAATCATCAGCATAATTTGTGAACTCTATGCCATTAAGTTCAAGATATTTAAAAAATTGAACGGTAAACATATTATACACACAGGGAGAAAGACAAGCTCCCCGAGGCACCCCCAATTTTTAAATTGTTGATGGGGATTCAGCCTCTCTGGAGAAAACCCTACATTCCCTATCACTTAGAAATGAAGAAAGCCAAGAATCCGACCGTTGGAGAGGTTATCCATCTCCTTCAACCTGGGCATCACTATAGAATGATCCACCAGGTCAAAGGCGGCTGAGAGGTCTAAAAACATGAGGAGAGAAGTCAGGCCGCTATCCATACGGTCAACCAATTTTGACTTCAATTCCAAGAGGGCAGATTCAGTACCATACCCCTGCCTAAAACCTGATTTGTGTAGATGAAGAATGGGAAAAGATTTCAGATGGGCAGTGATCTGAACGCAGACCACCCGATCAAGAATCTTCAATAAGAAAGGGGTATTTGTGATGGGTCTAAAGTTCAATGTTGTCCTCAGATAGGCCAGGTTTTTTGATAATAGGCATAATTCAATCCTTTTTAAAATCCGTTGGCACACGATTTTCGGCAAAGGAGGCATTAATAGACTTACAAATTTCATCCAGCAGAATAGCCGGGCAAGATTTAATAATTAAGTTAGAGCAGGGATCACCTTTACATGAGGTTGACTTAAGTTGTTTAATGATCGTTACCAATTTCTCAACCATTATAGGAGTAAAGGAAAACTCCAGAGCTTGAGAATTAATAACTGGTAGTACTTGGTTGGTGACTCCTGGGGTATCTGAATACATATCCTTTTTACTAATGATATCTGATCTAATTTTAGCAAGCTTACCCTGCATTGCCTCCTCTATTGCTGTACACCAAGCTGCATCCTTAGGAATGGTGGATATTTCTTTTCTAAAAGGTGTGGCTTGTTCCTTTAAATTTTAAACAGCTCCTTGGTTTCGTATTGTGCATTAAAAATTCTGTTATTAAAATAATTTTTCTTTACATTAATAATCGCAAGTTTATAATCTTTTGCAGCTTTTTTGTACTTAGCTAAATACGAAGGGGAGGATATGTTTTTTTCCCAAGCATAAAAACATTTCAGCATGTATGATTTTTAATTTTTGATTGATTTAGTTGAGTAATTCAACTTTAAAATATTTTTAGAATATTTATACAACATAATAAACTTAAACAGTTTCAAATAAAAAAACAATCAATTACAAAACTAAAATTGATTATCTCATACTAAAAGGAGCACATCATTATACTCTTCTTAATTGACTTATGATGATGATTTCTTATAATTATGTGGGTGCTAGCTGATTTTATCTATTTTTAAGTTCAGTGATTGTAAAAAAGCAACAGCTCCTAGTCTCACAGGTGTCAAGTGCCAAATTACCGGGCCATTCCGAGTTCGGAGGGCCCGGTAATTCCTCCCTCCAGGGACCCGGGTCCAGACCTTCCCCATTCCCATTCAGCCCCCATAGGGTCCACCGCGACCACGAGGAAAGGGAGGATGAGATGTCTGATGTTTCCTCTGCCAGTGTTGATGGGGAGGCCATGCTTGAATTCAAGAAGCCAGAACTGCTGTTTAGGCAGAAGGAGCTTGATTTCAACATGACCACACTAAGAATCGAACAGGCAGAAAAACAGAAAGACAGGGATCACCAGTTGGAACTGGCCAAGCTTCAGGTTGCAAATGGATCCAAGGGTCCTGGACATGGGTCTGGGGCCTCCTCTCATGCACGGTTTCCAAAAGATCTGCTCAGTGTGTATGAGGAAAAGAATGACATTATGGACTGGCTGAATATGTTTGAGTATGCATGCGAAGTTCAACAAGTTGACAATGCTGATAAGATTGCCTGGTTACTCAGCATACTGCCCCATTCTGGCTGTAGTGCCATTATGGAAATGTCGAAGGCTGAGCGAATGGATTTCGCAATGTTAAAGCAAACTCTCATTTTAAAGTTTGGAAAGACTCCTGCCCAATATTTAAAACGATTCCGAGAGTATAAGAAGAAAGAAGGTGGTACTTGGGTATCTTATGTAACCGAATCCTTAAAAAACTTGACTGGCTGGGTGGAAGGTTATAAGGTTTCTACCTTTGAAGGCATGATAAGTCTTGTCATGCTGGAACATATTTTTGCATCTTCTTCCCCGGAGCTTAAGCAGCATTTGTCTGATTCGAAGGAGATAGATCCTAAGAAGCTTGCCATTGCAGCAGACTTATGTGTGTCACATCGAGTGTCCCATAAGGACAAAACTCATCCTGGTAAGCAGGAGGAAGGGAAAAAGTCCAAAGATACGGAGGGTGGAGAATCTGATAAATCTTCTTCTCAAAAGGGCCACAAAAAGAAAAATAAGGGTAAGACACAAGAGAACTCACAGGGTAGTGGAGGTCAGCCTCCGTAACAGAACTCTGTTTACAATAAGCCTCCCTATGTAAACAGACCCAATGGATCTCGTTTTGCTTGTGGAGCAACTGACCACGTGAAGGGCGATCTCTGGTGTAAGGTTAAGCCTTTGGGGGTCCACTCAGCTAATCTGGCCTTCTCCTCCTACGAGGAAGAAGATATTACAGGAGCATCCTTCTCCTCAGACTCCTTACCCAGCGGGATAGAAGCTCAGGTAGTTTTAGTTTCCCTGGGTTCCTGGGAGCCTAAAGTCGCAGAGGCTTGTGCTAGGATTCCAGATAATACCAAGCACTACTTTAAAGACAGTGTGCTGATCAATGGAGTGGATACTGCAGCTCTTAGGGATAGTGGGTGCAGTCGAACTGTAGTGGATTCTACCTTGGTAGACTCAGAGGAAGTTGCCAGAGCTACTCTGATGCCCACTAAGTTGGCTGACGGCCCACCTCGCATGTTTCCAGTAATACCTGTAAATCTTACTTTAAATGGTATAGCAGTCAGGATGCCAGTGAGCATTCAGAGAAACGTCCCAGGAAAGGTCTTGTTAGGCAACGATCTCAGAGCTTTAGGGCTCGTAGGAGACACTGCCGACAGACCCTGGACATGGTCTCAAACACGGGCAGCATTGGCCAAGACCAATACGCTGCCCCAGCCGAAGGGGAAACCCAAGGCGAAAGGAGTAAGCAAGTCAAGACGAGGGAAAGAGAACATTCCCCCGAGCTCGCCTACCACTGCGGTGGAGGAAGTTGGTCAATCGCCCAGGCCTGACGAGGAGGTGGTGATGCCTGAAGTATTTGACCCCAACGACCATCCTGAACTAAAAGACTTGTTAGTAGAAGGTGGTCCTGACAGGGAAGAATTCAGTAAAGGCCAACGTGAGTGCCCATCTCTGGAAGGCCTAAGGAGATAGGCCTGCTCCCAGCTTGAGGGTGAACCTCCTTGGACGCATCGGATATATTGGGAAGGTGGACTCCTGTATAGTGAGCCCACAGAGTCTACAGAAGGAGACCATAGGAGGTTGGTGGTTCTCCCTGCTGTAAGACCTTTCCTCCTGCAGCTGGCGCATGAAGTGCCCCTTGCTGGTCACCTTGGTATTAAGAGGACCAAGCAAAGGTTATCCATGCACTTCTACTGGCCCAAGATGGGTGTGCAAGTAGAAAGTCACTGCAGGAGTTGTGCCTCCTGCCAGTTATCTGGTAAGAGTGGCTCAACAATCTAAGCTCCATTGGTACCACTGCCAGTTGTGGGAATACCATTCGAAAGGGTAGGGATCAACATTGTTCGTCCCCTTGACCCGCAGACATCCTCAGGCAATAGGTTTATCTTGGTGCTAGTCGACTATGCTACCAGATATCCTGAGGCCATCCATTTGAAAACTGTAACTGCAAAGTCAGTTGCAAAAGCATTATTTGGCATCTTTACCAGGGTTGTCTTCCCTAAAGAAGTTGTGTCTGACAGAGGCAGCAACTTTATGTCAAAGTAAATGCAGGCTATGTGGAAAGAATGTGGGGTCACCTACAAGTTCTCTTCTGCATACCATCCCCAGACCAATGGTCTGGTGGAACGTTTCAACAGAACGTTAAAGAACATGATTGGAGCTCTGGAAGAACCTCAGAGAAGAAAATGGGATCTTCTTTTACCATGCTTACTGTTTGCCTACCGAGAGGTACCGCAGGAGGGTGTTGGCTTCAGCCCCTTCGAATTTCTGTTCGGTCATCCTGTACGGGGACCCTTAGCTATAGTCAAAGAGGGATGGGAGATGCCCACTCCCCCTGTTACTAACAACATAGTAGATTATGTGCTGGGGCTCAGAAAACGGATGGTACTTCTGATGGGCTTGGCTAGTGATAAATTGAAGGCAGGATAAGCACTGGTGAAACATTGGTACGACCAAAAATCTTCCCTCATCAGCCTTACAGGACAAATGGTCAGGCCCTTACACAGTGGTGGAGCCCCTGGGTGAGGTTAACTATTTAGTGGACCTTGGAAGGCCTGGACAGGCTCCAAAAGTGTTCCACGTAAATAGGCTGAAGGCTTTCGTCCCAAGAGTCAAAATCTCAGCATTGCTACTGGCTTCAGTTGTTGAGGAAGAGGAGTCTGAACCTCTCCCCGACCTGTTCCAAAGCGATCCTTCAGATAGCTCCTTTGAGGGTGTCCGAGTGGCCCCTCACCTGACTTCTAATCAGCAGGCTGAGGTGAAAAGTTTGCTTCAGCAGTTTCCCCTCTGTTTTCACAGTCGCCTGGTTTGACACCTTGGTGCAAACATAACATAGACACAGGAGACAGTGTACCTACCAAGAGTAGGGGATACAGGATTTCAGACAAAGTACGGTCTTACATTAAGACAGAGGTCAACAAGATGTTAGACCTTGGGGTGATTGAACCCTCTAGAAGTCCTTGGTCCAGCCCAGTGGTTTTGGTTCCAAAGGCAGGCACTTCTGAATTGAGGTTCTGCGTGGATTACAGGGCTCTGAATTCTGTCACCAAGACAGATGCACACCCCTTGCCTCTAACAGATGAACTGGTGGATACTTTGGGTGCCTCCAAGTACCTCAGCACATTTGACCTCACTGCGGGCTATTGGCAAATAGCTTTAGCAGAACATGCCAAGGAGAAGACAGTGTTTTCTACTCCAGAAGGCCTTTACCAGTTCAAGTAATGCCGTTCCGGTTGAAGAATGCACCTGCCACTTTTCAGAGGCTTGTGAATCATGTGTTGAATGGGTTGGACAAATTCTGTCTTGCATATCTGGACGATATAGCAGTTTTCAGTGCCACCTGGGAAGACCATGTGAAACACCTCGGGATTGTGCTCCAGGCTCTTCAGAAAGCACACTTCACCACCAAGGCTAGTAAATGCCAGATTGGACAAGGCTCAGTGGTTTACCTTGGACATGAAGTAGGTGGAGGGAGGATACAGCCTCTTCCCAGTAAAGTACAAGCAGTACAAGACTGGGCTACCCCCACTACACAGACCCAAGTGAGAGCCTTCTTAGGACATACGGGGTATTACCGCAACTTCATGGCAGACTATGGTACCATAGTTGCCCCTCTGACTGCCCTCACTACTCCGAAGAAACCCAAGAAGGTAACTTGGACCAACGAGTGTGAGAAGGCCTTCAACGGCTTAAAAGAATCCTTGTGCCAGACCCCGTCCTCAGGGCCCCTGATTATCAAAGACCTTTTATTGTGCAGACGGATGCCTCTGACACTGGCATAGGAGCTGTACTATCGCAAGTAGATGAGAAGCGTAAGGAACACCCTATTGGTTTTATTAGTCGCCAGTTTAAGGACAGAGAGCTCAGATGGTCCACAGTGGAGAAAGAATGTTTCTCTGTTGTGTGGGCCCTATGGAAGCTGAGGCCCTACCTCTATGGGACCCACTTCACTGTGCAAACTGACCATAAGCCCTTAAAGTGGCTAATGAACATGAAGGGAGAGAATCCAAAGTTGCTTAGGTGGTCCATAAGTCTACAAGGCTTCGACTTCACTATTGAGCATAGGCCAGGTGTCCAACATAGCAATGCTGATGGGTTGTCCAGAATGTTTAACCGACCTGAACAAGAGACTCATCCAGGGGTGGATAAGTTCCCCCTGTCCATAGTCTGGGAGGGGCGAGTGTTAGGAAAGATTTCTTAATTGTGGGTAATTTTCCTTTCATGGGGCAACCCCTAAACTTTTTGCTGTTGTTTTCACCAGGATCTAGACTTTGCCAGAGAAGTGCAGCCTTCTGCCGCACTCCTCTGGGCTTTCGCTCCATTCTTACGGGGAAACTGACATGCCCTTAAAACAGTCAGTACCGGGAAACATTGTTTTCCGTAGTTCTTTTATCTTGTTGCATCTTTCGCGCAACATGACACAAGAGGGCACTGTGAGCTAAGTTACTGCTATCTTGGGTCTCTAGTCTTCGACAGGCCCTAGATACTCTCTTTGGATTGATAATGAACGGTGCAAGTGAATCACGGACGGGACTGGTGGCAGCGATCGTTTCTTTGTGTTTTTGAGCTCCTTTTGGCATTTAAGCGCGTTTCTCGCGCTTAGCCCAAAATGGTGGCCTGGCTCCCAAAATGGCCAGACCACGAGGCTCGTTGTCCTGTCCGCTGACCGTCTTGCCCCCTTCACCTCCCCCAGGTCGAGCCGACCCGGTGCCTTCCTTATTTGAGCATGTACTTTCCTGCGAAACACAGATGCTTTTGCGGGCTTCTACAGGCCTTGTGTGCGCCTCCAGGATGTGGCCTGGGATGTCTGGTCCCAATACACATCCTGGGTGCCAGAGAGTCTAGTGTGTCGTGAATGCCTGGGACCACCGTGGTCTGTGATAGGTCCACATATGGTATGAGTGTTTTGTGAGCAGATCTCCTATTGGGGACCCTCCGTTTTGGCGCGAAGGGAACCGTGGATAAGAGGGGGCTGGAAACACCACTACCATGTCGATCTCCTGAGTTCTCACGAACGACGGAATACAGGAGCCAAGTATCCTGCAACCACAAGGCTGAACCGAGGAATCGCTGGTGACCCGCTGAAGGACTGCTCCTCTGCACTGCTGTCGCTTGGTGAAACCCTTTCTCCCTCTGATCGAACGAGAAGGCCTGTACTGGTACTTCGACCCTTGGAATAGTGGGAACAACTATTCTCGGCATCTTCACCATCTCCTGCATGTAAGCCTTCGTAAGTGTCTCTGGGCCATCCAGCAGACTGACCAGCCTACCCAGGAGACTTGCTCTGTAACTGCTGTCAGGTTGTGTTGTATTACGAGTCCTTGTCACTCTCACACGATTCGTACACTTGGCATTCCCAGGTCTGAAGTGAGTAGTGTACATTTGGCTGAAATACACACGGCCGCTCTGTTGCCCTGCTGTGGTAACAAACTGTGCGGGTTCACTGCGTTTGGGACGTCCTCAACTCAACTTCTGCTGCTGTGGAATCTACACGACGCCGAGACTTCCCCTGCTCGTATCTGAACCTGCCAGCACTGAAACTGACGCGGAGAAGCCTGGGTCTGCTTGCATCGGGGACTGGTGAGTAGCATCGCTAGGAACTGGTCGCCCTCCTGCAGGAGCCCATAGCTTTTCCCCGCTGTGTCTAACAGCACGCCTTTCCGTACTAGCGCTCTTCTTCTGCCCACAGTGGAGGGTGCGCTTTAGTCGCAGAGCTCTGTTCATCTTCATTTGTTCACCGAACTAAACTGCCTGATTCCCTCGAAGAGACTCCGCTTTTTGCCCGTTGGCACCAGCGTGTGCAGGTACTTTTGAGCACAAGGCTCCACTCTTCGTAGGGCTTACACTTCCTTTTAGTTAGGTGCCTCTGAAGGCGGACTGGGTCTAATTATTATTCGCACTGCCTGTTTTCCTCCCCATCTAGGTGGTCTACACATTTTGTGCGTCTAACTCGTTAAACTTGTTTGTATTCGTATATATATTGTATTGGTTTGGTATGTCTCGCTACGGTCAATGTTACAAAGGCCTTGTAATAAATGTGTATATATTTTTAATATAACACCTGCTTGGAGTAATTTGTAAGTGTCCTTGCTTTGTGTGCTCATTGCGGGCTTTCAGTCACCCTCACCCCTCTTGAGACCTAGGGCCTCATTACGACCCTGGCGTTGGACCATGGTGCTAATAGCACCATGGTCCATGCCGGTAACTTACCGACTCCGCCATGGTGGAATGGGGAATTACCGCCCCATTCCGAGGTTGGCGGGGCGTTAATTCCCCATGCCGCCATGGCCCTTCCCCATTCCCATTTTTGCCCCATAGGGCTCAATGGGAATGGGGAAGGCGCTAAGTACGGTGCCGCAAATTGCGGCACCGTACTTAGCACCAAGGTCCCTTTGCGGGTTGGTTTTTAACGCCTGCAAAAAGCAGGCGTTAAAGTCTCCAACCCGCAAAGGGACCTCGTAATCAGGCGCTAAGGGATTACCGGTACGGGTACCCTTACCGGTACCGGTAATCCCTTAGCGCCAGGGTCGTAATGAGGCCCCTAATCTTGACCGCCGCGATCGCTACCCTGATTGGTCTGGCTTGTCCAGAGGTTACCCTGTTTCAAGAAACCAGGCTGGCCTTCTGAACCTCTGCCCCTCCGGGACAGAATTCAGAAATCTGTCTTAACAGCAACTTTATTTCCTTCAATAAACAATCCATTTGGCTTGCAGGACAAAGCATCTTGAGGAGGCCCAAATGGCACCACATAAAATGTAAATAGTTTACACGTGGATGAAACCCCAAATTGTGTTTGTTACCTTGTACTCCTTGGTGCTCGCTCCATGGGCACCACAGTGTGAATCCAGTGACTCCAAAACTCACAGCATACAAAACACAAGGACTGCCAGTCCTCCTCACAGACAGTCATGTTGGCTCGTGGTGCTTCGGGTAACAGCCCACCTCTCAGCGAGGCAGTTGCTCGGCCATCTCTGCCATGTTAGCCAACAGCAGGGTGGGATGCAATTCCTTCCAGCTGGACACCCTGCGACAGTGCAGGCACAGGACGTTGTACTGTAGCCCTTGCCAGATCTGGCTGATGTAAGCCTGGCAGAAGCTATGGCCGCACGCCACCAACATGGGCTCCTGGAAAAGCTCCAAGCAGATGGGGCAGGAGGCCTCATCCTGTAGTCCGAGGACCAGAACTGTCGCGGCAGCAGCAGCCATGGTTTGCTGAGTAGATACACTTTCACTGCACCACAACTCCAAGATTTAAGTTACAACCTAATGGATACATTATTGAGTGATCAAATTCCTCAGCTGGTCAAGCTTCAGCGAAGCCTACACAGACAGACAACGCACATAGTCTTGCTCTCAATCTGATCCGATTGTAAACAACCCAGAGCACAAAGCACTACAAACTTCTCTGGTGACAAATAGGGCAGCCATGATGCTTCCTTCTATAACCCGTGTGAGATGAAAAATCACATCAACAAATGTCACAAAAAAACTTTATAAGAAGATGGTGTGAGCGGAGAAAAAGGTAAAAAAAGACACAATGAACATAGCAAAAATACATATTAATGTATCACGTACAATTTTAAAATCAACTAAATGTTAAGCTATAATAATAATTGCACATGTAAAAAGAACAGAACCGATTAAACAAAACTACGGGAATGCGAACTTCGAGAAATAAGGTTGACTTTAAGGCAGTGTATCTGGCATCATCTTGCAGAGAATAATAAATCGCTCTGAGGGAGTCTGTGTCTAAGGAGTTTATAGAGACCTTAACGAGTCAGGCAGCAGGATGGGTGAAAGCGCAGACTCGTGCTTTCATGAGTTCTGTAACTTTTCTTGGTTGCTAAGCAACATCTGAAGTTACAGAACTCTTGAAAGCATGAGACAAGACAAAGTGAAACCTGCAGCCATGGAGCTTCTGTTTTGCTTCCATTTTCATGTTAGTTTTCAATTGTTTTCAATTGGGGTCACAGAGGGCATACCAGGAGTAGCAAGGGAGACAGCAGGGGTCACAGCGCCTAGTGGACCATTTTCTTTATTGCATATAAAGTGTAACATGGCTAAAAATCTTTGATATAAGAAATGCAATACACTATCAGGGTCCACGGAACACAGTTCTCATGGTGTCTTGTGTTGTATGTCTTCATTCTGTGGATTAATTTCGCAAATCAACTCTGCAAGATCATCCCAACCATACTCAGCACAACTTAAAGTCACAAACCAAGTTGGAGGGCCCAAGTTTCTGATCATGCATCTAACCTTGGAGTGTCGCCTATACCAATATTCCTTAGTTCCTCTCATTTTAGCAAGAATATTGGTAAGTTTAGCCTCTAGAACTTTAATTTTTTATTTCACCTGTTGCAGCATCTCACTTGCAGAAAGATTTTGAAATCTAGTTCCGGTCTGAAGTGTATTAGCAACAGCATAACATAATGTTGAAAATTCCCTTTCATACAATAAGTGAAAAATATATTCAACATTAGTGCGGAATAGGGAATCTTCAGAATACATTCTTGTACAACAATATTCTGAAGAAGACATTGGAGCCTTCCGATCACCCAATCTGCCTCCTGTACCAGTAGGAAAGAGCATAGGGAATCAACAAGCTTCTAACATCTTTTCCCAGTCACCGATTGGTGCACCTTTTATTGCTTTCATTTGAATAGTGTAATGTTCACAAAAACTATTCCCTTCTGCAAAAGATAGACGCTGGAACTGACATTCACTGCTTTGTTTGTTGACCCAACATCAAGCATAGACAAGTCTGGCACATTCAGACTGCCTGTTTATAAATCATTGTGCTCCAATAGAAACACCAATGCATTTTTCACCTTTCCAATATCTATAAACTGTTGCCATATTTTCTTATCTTTAGTGGCAACACCATTTACTAAAACAAACAATGAATCTGCAATGTCATGCTTCAGTCCTAGAGTGTTGACATATTCTGCCAAATTGAGAGTTAAATACACAACTTTCCCTCTCACACCTTGCAGTAATGATTTTGTAGGCAGGTTTGACACCTTTTTTTTGCAATCTAACAATAACTTGGAAAGAATTAAGAGTTTGCAATGCAATCACTTTAAACATATTCAATTATTGAAGCACAACAGGAATATCAGGCATTACCATGTTGTTCAAGGCATTTCTTGGAAGAATACTTATTTGATTATAAAACCGAACATAGTCTCTACAAACATAAGCGCCTCAGCTCTGTCAAATCATTCTTCTACAAATAAATACAGATTAAGTTATTTTCAAACATTTTCCCTTGAATTTCAAAGGTTTTGTTACAATGTATTGCTCCTTTGAATTTCAAGGGTTTTGGTATTCCACAGATTTTTAAAACGTTTCCAGACCACTAGCATGGTCTTCCCTGTAACCAATCCTTGCACCCCCCACATGCTCGCTCTCACCCCTGCCTACGAATGGTATGGTATTGTTTATTTATATAGCGCCTATACACAGGCAAGTGTTTCAAAGAGCTCAAGGAGGGTGGGAGCAAGGGGAAAAAACAGTCACTCAGAGTCCTTGAAATTCTGAGATTCTAATAATTCTAATAATCTGCCTAGGCAGAATAAGTGCGTAGAAAAAGCATTTAACTGTTTGGGAGATAGCAAATAGGCCTGGAGTCGCGATTCTGCAGTTTTAGCAGTGCAATTAAGGGGTGAAGACAAGGGAGAACAGACATACGATCTTCAGTCATCGTGCGTACGGATCAAGCATGTGCACAGATGGTCACGGCGGGGAGGGAGGATCAAGTGTACCCCGTTGGTTGAGTCTGGGGTAAGTGCAGAGAGATCGACACTCTATGGTACATTTCTTAAGTGCATTGAGTGTGGGTGAGGTGTAGGGCGCTGAGGCAAGTGCAAAATAGGACTTGCGGGGGTGCCGGAGACCAGTGAGACTCTGAGGTACATCCGACAGCCCCTCAGCGTGCTGTAAGGAAGAGGACGGAGAGAGGGAAAACAGAGCACTGGGTTAGCAGGGTAGAGGAAGAGAGAAGGAAGAGGAGAAGAGGAAAGTCTTGAGGAGTTTTGTGAATTTAAGGAAATCTGGCTCAAAACAGAGGGCGGCAGGTAGGCTATTCCAGGGGGAGGCTATTCCAGAGGGAGGCACCTGCTGAGGATGAGGATCTCCCTCCAAATCTCTGCTTGAAGAACAGGCTCACTTGCAGAAGGTTGGAGGTAGATGAGCTGAGGGCTTGTAAGTGACAGTATTTAGGTAGGCAGCATTGCAGGTAGCCCAGAAAGCTGTGTGAACAATGTAAAGGGTCTTCAATTTGATCCTTGTAGCCACAGGGAGCCAGTGAAGGGATTTCAGCGCTGGAGAGATATAGTCCCTGGGCTTGAGGCTAGGATAATCTTGCGGTTCTGTTCTGGATGAGTTGCAGAGGGCGCAGGGCATAAGAAGGGAGCTTGAGGAAGAAGCTTTTGCAATAGTCCAGCCTGGAGAGAACCAGGGCTCAGGAGACAGTGAGCCTCTGGGGGAAAGTCAGAAACGCTAGAGTACCCCTGAGGAGGAGAAGCTGATAGATTTTTTCGAGATGTCTGAAATGTGAGAGGAGAAGGAGACTGTGGAGTCAAAGATGACCCCCAGGTTTCTTGTTTCTCAGGTGGGTGCGGGTGCAGGGCCAAGGGAGGTCAGCGCGAGCGAGAGTGGGAAAGTGCAGGATTCCCAATGCAAACAATCTCAGTCTTAGTGGCATTGAGGCAGAGGTCGTGTGCAGCACTCCAAGACTGAATAGCGGACAAGCTGACAGATATGAGCGAAGATGAGGAGGCGGCTGAGGGCAGCCTAAAAGATTGTTGAGTGTCATCCACTATGCACTGGAAGTTAGAGGTAAAAGTGGCAATCACACATGCCGGGCAGCCATATAGATGTTGAAGAACCAGGGGGATAGATTAGATCCCTGGGGAACTCCACAGGTTGAGAGAGTGATAGTCGACTGAAAGGCTCCAAGTTCCACCTGGGATGTTCAGTTGGAGAGGAAGGAGGTTAACCACACCAGTGCCTGACCTGTGATTCCCAGGGTGAGACATGCTGAGACATGCAATCAGGATGGCAGGTGTGGAAGACAGAGGAGAGGTCAAGGAGAATGAGGATAGAGTGGGTGCTAGTGTCAAGATTTGAGAGCAGGTCTTCATATGTGTTCAGAAGAGCAGCTTCCATGCTTTTGGATGCTCTAAAGCCTGATTGATGGTTGTGCAAGCAACCAATAGATTCAGTGTGGCGGGTCAGCTGAGAGATAGCCAGTTTCTCCAGGAGTTTTCCCAAGAAAGGCGTGATGGAGATAGGGCGGTAGGTTGCCAGAGTGGTGGGGTTGGCAGAGGGTTTTTTGAGCAGAGGGTGCACATGGGAGTGCTTCAGGGCCATTGGGAAATCTCCAGTGGGAAAGGAGAGATTGCAGAGATTAGGTAAGGCATGGATGAGGTAGTCAATATTGTCTTGAATAGTTTTGGAGGGGCAGCAGTCCACCTATTTGGATGAAGCCTTCATCGATGGACTCGCCTGGTGACCTCATCTGGTGTGACGGGCAAAACAGAAGAGAGAGTAAGAAGAGGAGTGGCCAAGGGGGGCCCCAGTGTTGGTGGATGCTGTGGTGTGGAAGAGAGGTTGGAAAGAATGTCTTGGGTTTTTGTGGTGAAATGTGCAGCCAGGGCCGAGCAAAGGTCCTGGGTGGGTCTGATATGAGAAGAGGCTGCTGAAGGATTGGCCAGTTCCTTGCAGACTTTGAAAAGTTCAGCCGTGTTTTTTGATGCCGCAGAGTATGCAGGCTTGAATAAAGACTGTTTTCTTGGTGCGGATACAGAGGACACTTTGTCAGAAGGTTCGCCCAACACATTCCATTTCCGCTCAGCTGCCCTATACATGCATTTAAGGGCAGCCAGGTCGGAGTCGTACCAAGAGTTGCACTTTTTGGAAGGCTTCAGTCGGACCCTCATGACAAGGTCAAAAATGTCAGTGTTGGAAATAGAGAGATTGAGGTTAAAGAGGGCTGTGTCAGAGTGGGAGTCAGCTGAAGGGGTGGGTGGTGGAGAGTAGGGGGCGGCAAAGGCAACCACTGTCACTTTCTTCATGGGTCTGGTGACTTTGAAGCCACGTGGCTGCGCCAAATGTATTGCTGCAAGAGGAGAGGAGAGCTTCAGGTGTGTTGAGAGAAGAGACTGATAGGAGGTGGTGAGAGGAATAGAGATGGGGAAGTCAGAAGAGATGAGAGCTTCCAAGGTGTGGCCTGCGGTGTGTGAGGGGCCAGAGGGCAGAATAGAAAGGGTGCGAGAGTCGCAAAGGCTGCAGAAAGGACCAGAGCAATCAGGCGAGTCCAGATGAATGTTGAGATCACCCATCAGGAGGAGGTGAGCGGAGGAGGGAAGTAGGGAGGAAGCTAGATCAGCCCATTCAGAGAGGAAGAAAGTGGACTGGCCGCGTGGCCAGTAGAAGGTGCCCATAGTGAGAGAAGATTTAGGGGATAGTGAGTGTCTACAAACTAGGCACTCAGAGGAGGAGTATGCCTGTGTGGGGATGATGGACACAGGTATCCATTCTGGGAAGATAAGCACCACTCCCCAACCTGTCTTCTTAGGCCTGGGCACAGAGAGGATTTGTATCCTTCAGGGAGGAATGTTTCAAAGCTTGTGACAAGCTATCCTTGAACCAGGTCCCAGTGATGGGGAGCACATCAAGATCCATGAGTTTGAGGAGGTTGCAGATGTCAGACAAGGGTCTTCCTCGGGGGGGCAGAGGGGACAGTGGTCACCCCAGAGGGTGTCAAGGGGGTCAGGGGGATAGTGGATGATGGCAGAGAAGCTGAGGCCGACAAGTGAGACGGGCCAATGAGGAAAGGTGAGGGAGCCAGTGAAGGGGAGCAGGAAGGCACAGAAGGTAAGGGAGCCTGTGCAGAGAAGGAGGAAGGCACAGAAGGCAAGGGAGCCTGGCCAAGGGAGAGGTGAGGTTGGAGAGCCGAGGGAGGAGCATGTCGAAGAGAAGAAGGTTGGATTGTCGACCCTGAACCATGATTGTGACGTTGAGATAAACATTAATGATGACTCTGGAATTGGTGAAGAGGTCAAGGAGGACCTCCCAGCAAGTGCACCATTTATGGGGGAAGAGGCTATACGAGACAGAAAGCCGACCATGTAGTGAGTCCTTAGGTCAGGTGCATTAACGAAGAAGAGCATGTCAGTGATAGTCTCTCTGGCGGAAGCCGTGACATAGGTGTCAGCAATTAGAAGGCCTGGGTTGGAAGCCAGTATGTCATTCTTAAGTTTCTTCCTGCCAGATTTAGTGATACTAGAAGGAAAGGAGATAGTGAAGCAGTTTGAAAGGCTAGGAGAGATGGAGAGCGATATGGTTGACTGAAGTGGAGGGGGGAAGACACTTAACAGGCTGAAGCACTGATGGACTTGGAGGTAGGGGGCAGTGGTTGGTGGGGAGCACATGGGGGGCAGAGAGCATGCACCAGCTAGTGAAGAACACAGCAGCCACAGGTTTAACTAAAATGGATGTTCAGCAGGTCAGATGGGACACAAGCAGCAACTGTGAAGTTAAATACGAAATCAGCAGGGCAAGGTGGAACACATTCAGTAACTGGGCACAACTAAAATCGTTTTTCTAGCAGGACAAGGTGGAACACATTCACTAAGTGGGCACAACTAAAATGGATTGTCTGGCAGGGCAAGGTGAAACACACAGTAACTGGGCACAAATTAAATCGATTTTCTAGCAGGGCAAGGTGAAACACGTAGTAAATGGGCACAACTAACATCAATTTTCTAGCAGGGCAAGTTGAAATGCACAGTAACTGGGCACAAGTAAAATCGATGTTCTGGCAGGGCAAGGTGAAACACATACAGTAAGTGGGAAAAGCAGTTATTATTTTTTTGTTTTTTTAGTCAAGACCAGATGAGATGAAGTGAGAGGACAAACAGTTCTGTTGTGAAGGAAAGGGTCGATGTGGTGAGTTAAGGGAGCTTGCCTTTAGAGAAGTGTTGTGGGTCTATTGATTGCCGAGTGTCAGAGAACATGGACTTTTGCTCAGCATCCATATGTGCCTAGGGTGTAGGAGAGGCCCCCAGTCCTGGCCAGGCAACAGACAGGGGAACTGACAGGGCCTTAAAAGTGGGCCTTCGAAGGGGGTGAGCCAGCTAAAAGCCTGCCAGTCCAGCATAGGCCAATAAGTATTGCGGGTGGCCAATGGCTGAGGCAAGGAGGCAGATACTGGTGACTGCAGTAAGACTTGCAGAGCTCTGAAAATGTGGTGGCCTCTTCAAAAAGCCACGAGGCTGCAGAAAAGGCCTCCTGATGTGCCTTTGACCTCAGCAGAGGGCTCGGTGGGCAACAGGCAGGATGTGCACAGAAAGGAAAAGCTTGGAAAATAAAAATAACGCTTCAGGTTTAAATTTTTCTTCTTTATGTGCCCTCCCTTGCATCTTAGTTGACGTGCACTCCCTCTCAACTTAGACCGCAAGCGGTCCCTTACAACTTAAGGCCGCATATGCCCCCTCACATATTTGTATAGTGCGCCAAGCCCTTGGGCATCTGGGTGGAATTCTTACATATAAACGCAGGTAAGTTACATGTACATATAAATGATATGTTACAAGAAAGCAGAAATGAGCATATTTACAACGTAGGCAGTACATACACGATATGTTACATGAAAGCAGAAATTAGCATATTTACAAGGTAGGCAGGATTGATCATAGAAGAGGTGTACATAGGGTGGGAAAGAGATTCAGTTGAAGGAGAACAAAGTAGAAGAGTGTGCAACGGAATGGTATTCAATATAGACATGTGTTATTCAATATAGTCAGGTTTAGCAGTCGGGAGATTCAGATCGCGTAAGCCAGGAAACTACCTGACTTCTGAATGAGTCGAAAGAAGGTTTGGTTCTGATATGTGCTGGAAGGGTGTTCCACAATTTAGCAGCGAGGACAGGGAAGCTACTACCACCTGCCTTTTGGAGCTTGAAACTACGAACGGATAGGCAGTGGGAGTAGGCTGCAATGATAGGTCGGACGGAAGCTTTCCTAGAGAATTTGTCACAGACATATTTAGGTGCTAAGTTGTATAGGCATTTGAAGGTGAGGAGAGGATTTTGAGATTGATTCTTTGGGAGACTGACAGCCAGTGTACACTATGCCTTATCTCTGAGATATGGTGGGATCTGGGGTGATCAGTTGCTGACATAAGAGCATTATTTTGGAGAGTTTTAAGCTTTTTTATGTTTTTGGTACCAAGGTAGAGTGCATTGCAGTAGTCGATCTTGGATAATACCAATGCTCTGTCGAGAGTAATGCAGTTAGCTGTGGTTAGAAATGGTCTGCAAGCGTTGATGAGCTAACATGTATATGCTGTGTTGGAAGCTGTTGCGTTAGTTTGCCTTTTTAATGAGATTGAGGAGTCGATGTAGATATCTAATGTTTTTACATCTTTTGCGACTGCAATAATGTTGCTGTCAATGTTGAAAGTATTGAATTTACCGTCGAGTTTGTTGAGTCTAGTTTGAGTTCCCACAAGGAGCTGCTCCATCTTGTCGTTGAGACATAGTCCATGATTGGCCATCCAGGCTTGGATGATTTGGTAGATGACGTTTAGTCACTTGGAGTCTAAGTTGTAGTCCCCTGAGATAGGTATTAGTATTTTGGTGTCGTCGGCATAGTTTGTGTAAGAGACACTCTGTTGGTCTAAGTCGTCTAAGAGAGGCTTAGTGAAAATGTTGTATAAGGTGGGGAGGTGCAGGATCCTTGGGGTACTCCACAGGTGACAGGGGTTGCGGTCGCCACAGCAGAGGGAGAGAAAACTCTAGTGTTTCTGTTATTTAGGAAGAACTGTATCCAGGAGGTGGGGTCGTCAGACAAATGTGCTGCAGATGAGAGGTGTTTGTAGAGGACTTTGTGGTCAACCAAGTCAAAGGCTGCTGATAGGTCTAGTAGCAAGAGGAGTGCCAAGTTGCTATTGTCTTTTATGCACTTGATTTGGGTTTCTAGGTCTAGCAGGGCTATCTCTGTTCCGTGTCTAGGACAGAAGCCAGATTGTCAGAGTCCAAGGAGATTTCTGCTTTCCAGGTAATGCTGGATCTGTAGGTAGGCGGCCCTGTCCAGGATCTTAAGGAGAAAGGGCACTGCTGTGATGGGTCTATAGTTTGTTGGTGTATCAGGGTCCAAGTTCAGTTTCTTAAGGAGTGGCATGATGCAGGCATCCTTAAGATTAGTCGGTACTGTGTTGGTTGCAAAGGAGGTGTTCATTATTGATGTGATAAAGGGCGCAAGCTCCGTAACTGATTTTTTAATGATGGGGGCTGGGCACAGATCGCTTAGGCATGTAGATGCTTTTAGGCTCAGAATAATATTCTCTACATCCTTTGTAGTGAGAGGAGAGAATTTAAACAAGTCATGGTCCACAGAGGGAAGAGTTTCTGTTGTCTGCTGGTTGATGTTAGTCAGTGACGCTCTCTTTTTCTCTATTTTAGATTGTAGTAGCTTGATTTTTTCTGAGAGAGCCGACTGAATATTGGTGCACCAAGTAACATCTTTGATGCAGGTTACAGTTGGGGCAGCCGGGGTTCCGAGCTCTCTTAGGGTGCTGAATAATTCTTTTGTGTTGGATTTAGCTTTGGATATGCTATTGTTATATGATTCACTTTTGGCTAGGAAAATAGCTGATTTGTAGTTGGAAGTGGCTGTTAGGAAGGTCTCTTTGTTGGCTACTGAAGGGAGGGTTTTCCAAGACGCTTCTGTGGCTCTTTTATTTGTGTGCAGGGTTCTAATGTGAGGGGTGAACCAGTTGTTTAAATGCAAACGTGGTTTAGCTTTTAGCATTTTTAGAGGTGCTATCATGTTGATGCATTCACAGTAGTGTTGTTGTAGGAATCCACCAGGATGGTTGGGTCCGAGTGGGGGCTGACAGGACTAGTGAGAGGTTTGAGGAGTGGAAGACGTTTTTCAGCTGTAAGGTTACGCATGTTTCTAGAATATAGGGGGTGCCATAGGTTTTTCTGGGTTGGATAGGTTGGTTTCCGGTAGGGAGAAGATGATAGTGTGATGGTCAGACCATGCGCAGGGGTGGTTAGATAGGATGTTAGTGTTGCAGTTGAAGTTTGCGATCCAATCTAGTGGTCTGCCTTTATCATGTGTTGGTTGGGAGATGCATTGTGTGTAGCCTATCTCTGAAAAGGCTGTTGGCGATTATACGTGCACCAGCATCCTTTGGGTCGTGGAGGCCTAAGTTAAGGTCACTCAAGAGCAATACTTATGAGCCTGGGAGATGGGTTATGTCATTCTCGAAAGAGGATAGGGGATCGGATTGTCTGTACATAAGGTGGATGGTTATAGTTCTTGTGTGTGTCATAGGTAGCTTAATGGTGAGTAGTTCTCCTGAGTGGAAGGTTGGCATGTGGGCTGGCCTTAGTCCGAGCAAGGTTTTAGCGATAAAGGCAACGCCTCCACCTTTGAACGAGGTCCTGTCCTGTCTAATGATGGTATAATTGTCGGGAATGGCCAGAGAGAGAGCAGGGGACCAGAGGTGGATTGAAGCCAAGTTTCTGTGACAGCTAGGAAATCTAGGTCGTAGGTGGTGATGAGGTCACAGATGTCGAGGGCAAGGGCTGTAAGTGATCTGGCATTGATGGGTCCTCGTTTGATGCAAGTTGTGGTCTCAAGGGCTGCCTTAAAAGATGAATCACAGTTGTCAGGACAGGCTTTATTCTTCTTTGTGTCTGATTTGGGAGAGAGGGGGAAGCTTTTGTGTCACTTTTGTTCATGCTTTTTGAGTACGACTGGTTAGCTCTAGGGAGTCTATAGCCCAGTCTGGAGTTTCTGATTATAGAAGGACAATGCTGGTTAGGCTTGGGCTTGGTGGCATAGAGTTGGATCCATTGAGCTGTAGTAGGTATGTGAGGCTCAGGAGGAGGGTAAGGAGATGGTTTATTAAGATTTGTGCCAGATAAGTTTAGCTGTGGTAGGAAGGTGGTGAGCCGGACCTTGTGCGAGAGAGGTAATTTAGTGGTCATGGCTAAGTTTAGGGTACATCTCTGAGGTGTTGATAGGCTTATAGAAGCTGTGTGTCTGTCGTCAACAGGCAAATAGGTGCTACCAGAGGGTGCAGCCATGGTGTAGGATGAGAGAGTAATTAGGCTGAGTAGTAGACTTGTAAGACATAACATAGGTGGGAGCATGACGCAGTACTAATATGTTGGTACAAGTGAAGAACTGGAGTGGCCAATTGGTAAAGGTGCGCTCTTTGGGATGAGGGCTGGGTGTTTGGTTAGGCACAATGGTAGGTGGCAGCTGAGGGTAGGGTTAATGGCAGTTGTATAAAAACATATGCAATAAGGGCTGGAGTCAGCTGCAAGCCTAGGCTAGGTGCAACCTGGAGGCAGGATGCAGTGCAGGAGTGGTGTATCGCAGTGTGTCAAGGTGGGCTGGCGGCAGAGGTAAATGCAGTGCTGCAGTAAAGGGCAAAAGTACAATACAAAGAAAACAACAAGGCTACAAGGTAGGCTAGAGATAAGGTGATACAGTACAGGACACAGTGCAGTATAACATCACAGTTGCTATCACGGTACAGGCAGGGTGCAAATGCACAGCGCACAGTGACTGCTGGATAGGCTAAATGCAAGGCAAACACAGTAAGGAACGCAGTGCAATATGAAATAGTAGTGGTTAACATGGTACAGGCAGGTGCAAATACACAGTGCACAGTGACTACTGGGTAGGCTAAACGCAAGGCAAACAAAGCAGTGCAATATGAAATAGTTGTGGTTAACACGGTACAGTGTACACATGCACAGAACACAATGGCAACCAGGTAGGTAAAAAGCACAGCCAACACTGTACAGGTCGCACAGCAGTATTAAATCTCAGTGGTACGACTGCAAGTTGTGCTCTGTGGTTCTCTGGTGGTCTAGGAGCTGTTGGTGGACAAGTATGAAAAGACCAGTGACAAGGTGGGATATATGTTCATATGCTGGGGACTAGGCTGACAAAACTGGTGCCTAATCTCAGAGGAGTTGTAAGGATTGGACACCAATGCCGGGACCAGGGCCTTGATTGATGCAGGCAGGCCACGAAGTTAGAATGGCAGCAGAGAGTATAAAGGAATCATGAGGGGGTTTGTATGCAGATAGATTCAGTCCAAACACCGGCCAAGGAGAGAGTGGTTGTGACGCAAGGATTTGCCCAAGGTTGTGGAGGGCAGTAGCTGAAATTCAAGCTCAGGCAGTGTTAACATGGGTGGTCAACACCAGCAGGTACTTCAATCTTGTGGTTGGAAGGATGTTGGAACAGTGGAGCTGCAAAATGCGTGATATAGCGACTGCTATGAAGCTATGAGAGTGCAGCACTTAACTTAGAGGTGGTGCTTGTGGGGTGATGCCTCGCTAAGTGCTCCGGGCTGCTCTGTGGCAAACAGGAGCAAACAGGGCTCTGCACAGAAAGGCCGGCTTCCGCCTGCCTGTGTACGGTGTAGGCTTAGGAGCCAGTATCGCTCGCGGTTGCTAGCAACCCGAGTAAACAAAACACTGTGGCTTGTAACAGCCATTTTGATCAGCTGGTAAACTCGGTGCGCAAATCACCACGCGGTAAATGGTGGCTTGGTTGATCCCCCAAGTACTATGCAGGAAATCACGTAGATGCAAAGGGTCAGCGTAGTTGAAGCTTTTGTCACCTTATTCAATGGTAACGCTGAAGTGACGAGTCTTTCCCCAGCCCAGATGCAATGCATAGACAACAGCAAACTACAGCGCACAATAAGGAACCTGGAGAAGAAGGATGCAAATGTAAAGAACTAACAACAGGGTACAGAGCACAATCGGGACAGCAGAGGGAGCAGAGGGTCTTTCTCCAACATAGGCCATGTGCGCTCCCTCGCTAGTTGGCCGCGGGCACGCCTCCTTTCTCTTAGGCGCCACACTCCCTCGCCTCTTACGTCCCCGCATTCCCTGCAGTCCCTTCACTACCCACTGTTGCTTATCTCCCACCCCTGATCTATTGTGTACTGTTATGACATTTTGTTTGTCCATGGTTGTTGGCTTACTTTGCCTTGCTTGCATTCCTGCTGTGTTCATTCTTTACTTCCAGGTCCCTTTGTTGATTTTAGAGTTCTTGTGGGTTTTGTTTCTCCACGGTTGTTGGTGCTGTCCTTCTTCCCTCCTAGGTCCTCTGCAGCACCCTGTGCTTTGTTGCTGGTCCATATTCCTTCTTCCCTTCCAGGACCCTGACAGTGCTCTGTACCCTGTTGTTAGTTCTTTACATTTGCATCCTTCTTTTCCAGGTTCCTTATTGTGCGCTGTAGTTTGCTGTTGTCTATGCATTGCATCTGAGTTTCTGTCTGTTGTCCTGTCCACTTTGTGCCCCTCCTCCTTCTGTGTCCACCTCCTAGTGTTCCCCTTCACCTGCCTGCTCCCCAGTGCTCCTGACTGCTTGATCTCCCGACACCCTCCTCTGGCCCCCCCTCCCTATCTGCACCCTCTATGGACCTATTTTCTGGAAATGATTTTCTATCACCTATCCTATCCCGCTTACTAAGTCTGGCAGGAAGAAGCTCAAAAGGGACATCCTGTTCTCCAACTCAGTCTACCCTATCGCTGATACCTACACCACTGCTTCCTCCAGCCAGACCCTTACTGACATCCTCTTTGTCATTCCCTCTCCAGGCCTATGGACCCCCATATGGTCTCTGTTCTCTCTTCTTTTTCCTCTTCTCACATTAATGGTGGTACCCAGTGGGAAGCCCTCCTAGCCCCCTTCCGCTCCTCCAAGACTATCATTAATGTCTAACTAAACATCACCATCTTGTTCCAAGGCCCTTAGGCCAACCTCCCGCTTTTTGATATGTTGATAGAAGCTTCCTGTGCCTATCAATTTCCTTTCCTCTCCTGCTATCCCTTCTTTCCCCTCTCTGGCTCCTCTGCTGCTTCTTCCATCCTCTGCCACCTCCACGGCTCCCTCTGCTCCCTCTGCTGCCTCTCTGGCTACAAAATCCTCTCTGAACCCAGAACAAACCATGTCAGTGGTGGTGTATCCTTAATCGTCCCGAAGTGGATCCCTGTTCTGCAGACTCTCTATCTCTCCTGGCCTTTCTCTCACTGTGGCTACTATCTACAGGTCGCCTGGCCAGGTCGGCCTCTTCATCTCTGAGTGGGCTGACCTCTCCTCCTCCCTCCTCGCCTCTACCTCATTGGAGACCTGAACATCCACATAGATGCTACTTGTCCTTCGTAAGGACTCTTTTGCAACCTCTATGACTCTCTCTGTCTCTCTCTATTCTTCCTTCTGGCCTGATTCACTATACAGGGCGCAGCCTGGATGTTCTGATCTCCTCAGACCTCCCCCTTTCTAATCCTCTCACCACTCCTCTCTCCTGGAGTGACCAATGTCTCCTTTCCTCCCACCCCTCTCTCTCTACCCCTCTGGCCAAGCCAACTCCAGCACTGCCACCTACCTTCTCGTTCATCCGGCCAATGAAGCATGTGTCAGCTGAGGCTTCCAGCCCTACTTTCTCTCCTGCTTCTGCACCTTTGGTTGACTCACACCCTTACACAGCCCTATCCAACCTTCATCTCTATATCTCTAACACTCTTGATGTCCTTGCCCCTGTTATGAGGATCCGCTTGAATCCCAAATCCAAGTGAAACTCTTGGTACGACTCCAACCTCATCACCCTTAAACACAAGTGCAGGTTGGCTGAGAGGACTTGGAGGGCATCAGGTGCACCCCGTGACAAAATGGCCTGACACCTGCTCCAAAGGAAATACAGACTCTCGGTCCTTGCCAAGAATAGAGCTCATATACCAGCCTGCATCTCTGCAGAATCTAGAAACTCAGCTAAACTCTTCAAAATCTGCAAGGTACTGGCCTGTCCTGCTTTAGTCTCTACCTCTCTTGTTCCCTGCCAGGCCCTCTTCACAGCTTTGGCTTCTTATTTCATCACTAAACCCCAGGACATCCTGTCCACACTCTCTTCCTTGCCGCCATCGCTTGCAGACAGCGAAGATAAAAGTTACCCATGACCACATAAAAGAAAGGTGAGTGCGGGTTGAATCGTTTCTTCTAAGTTATGGTAACGAAAAGGTTAAAGATACGTTTCGTTCTGGGACAGCATAATTGAACAGTGCATTATAACGTTGCATTCTAGATAAGACAGGATGATTGGAAGAGGAGTGCTGCATTAACAACAGGACCAACACGGGGACAACTAGAAAGCGGGAATATAACTTGTATCTAACATTTGCCGCTTTAGGTAAGTGTTTAAGACAATGGGCGGGGCAGAAAAATGTTTTTATTATTGGGCAGAGGTGATCACACTTCATAAAATCTACTATTACAGTTGTAGAGATCGAGTGAAGAGAGGACTGGTGACCTACCGGGGGAGAGATAACACCCAAAAGATTCACATGACCCCTTGGGTTGCAACGTTTTAACGTTTTATTGGAATAGAGGACATCAGACAACACAAATACTAGTTGGAAGTTTGAAGTGGGATCTCCACTACATAGCTAGTTGAAAGGTAGGATGAAAGAATATATGATACACTTAAAATATAGCAGTGTATTAATAAGCAGCTAACCTACTGACAGCACATAATACCATTCATTTTACAGGTTATTTTAAAAACCTGAATACCCAAACTCAACCCCATTGAGTCTCTACCAGACACCCGCAGATTCGACAACAAAAGGGTGCCAATTAGAGGTAGGAATTTGTAAAATGAATTATGGTCAGTGGTTATTAAGAAGGTTTTATTAGACATACAATCAGACCAACGAATTAGTAATCTGTTTCTTTGGTTACACTGAAGGTAAAGAATGGATTTGAATATAAATCCAGAACATGAACATTTGTGAAATTGTTTTTGCTCCTGAAGAAGGGATTCAAAATCCCAAAACGCGATGGGTTTATTATTATTATTATTATTTTTACTTTTTTCCTTTTTTATTGATTGTGTTAAATGTACCTTGAGATACAAAGGACAATATGAAAATTATGGAAATGTTTTTCACCATAATATTACTTGAGTTTTGATCTATCCATGTAAGGAGTACATGTGTACATGTAAACACCAGTTATTGCTTTTTTGAAATATGATTGAAATACAAATCACTATTACACCTGAACAACTACTCAAATGTGAATTATTTAAAGAGTTATTTATTAACAATTGGGTCTTTCTCATGCAAAGAGCTCAAACAAACATTTGACTTGCAAATATCCAATTAACTATTGTTTGTCAGTTGACAAAAACCTAGAGATTGCAGGGGACGCAGCGTGTGGACACCATTTCCCTCTGTTCTTTTGACTATTACAACCCAGTGCCAGGGTTGTATCACACTCCTCTGCACCTCACTAATATTCATTGGGATTCATTACGAGCTTGCCGGTCAGGATACAACGGTACCAGTAAGCATGCCGGTACCCTTGTATCCGGACCGGCAAACTCTGAGTTGTGCTTGCGGGTGCCTTTCTTTCCACCAGGTCTGAGGTAGCGGAATGAAAGGCACCTGCGAGCACAGCATGTTGGATGCACCGGCAGCGTTATAAACAGTGCCGGTGCATCCAACCTCCCGATTCCCATTGAGCCCTATGGGCATCAAATGGGAATGGGGAACATTTTTTCTGGCGCCCAGGAATGAGCAAATACCTGGTCCGGCAAGGCTGTAATGACCCGGTAGTTGCCCATTTCTGTGCGCCGGAAAAAAATGAATACCGGCGGCAGCCGTGCCTGTGTTGCAGGCACGGCTACTGCCAGCCTCGTAATGAGGACCATTTACTTTATAAATTAAGATTCTGAACTTTTGAAGTGCAACAGTGTAAATTCGATTGCTTTTCACCGTCTTTTCCTCTACCTCCTTCTCTTCCTCCTCCTCCACTCCTGGCCCACCTGTGTCCATCTCTCCTCCGCCTTTCTCCTCCTTTCCCTTGTCCACCCCAGACGATGAGTCTATACAAGTCTGATCTATGAAAGTCTTGTCAAACCAGGTTCTCCACTGTTCATCCAGAGCCATCAAGGACTACATCAACACCCTTGCTCCAGCCTTGGCCGATTTCTGCAATATAGTCTTTGCCACTGGAACCTTCCCCTTCCTCCCTTAAGCACTCCCCTGTGCACCCCCTTCTAAAGAAGCCCTTCGCCGATCGTTCCACTCCGACTATCATCTGACCTCCATAACTCCTTTCCTGCGCAAACTCTTGGAAAAGCTGCCCATCTCCCAGCTTAATCTTCACGCGGAATCTGTTGGTTTTCTCCACAAAGCAGTGTCCGTGCTTCAGAGCTGCCAGAAGCATGGAAACTGCTCTCCTAAACACCTGTGAAGACCTGCTCTCCAACTTTAATTCTAACCTTCCTTCTGTCCTCATTCTCCTTGATCTTTCTTCTGCTTTTAATGTGGTCACCAATGCCATCCTGCTCAATTTCCTCTGTGATAACCTGGGAATCACTGATCAGGCCCTGGCCTGGTTGACCTCCTTTCTCACTGACCAACCCTCTCAGGTCTCTCTCAACTTGGGTCTTTCCTCTTAACTTGGGCCTTTCCTCTCTTCCATCTCTCTCTCTACTTGTGGTGTCCCCCAGGTGTCTAACCTTTCTCCCTGGCTTTCCAACCACTACCTGGCACCTCTTGCACACCACATCGCTACATTCTGCTCCAACTTTCAGTGTTATGCTGATGACACCCAGCTCTCTTTCAGGGTCCCCTCAGCCACTTCTTCTCTTTCTCTCATACCAGACTATCTGGCCACAATTCAGGAATCGTGTGCCGCCATTAATCTTTGCTTTAATGCCAGTAAGACTGAGGTCCTCCTCAGTGGAAAACCAGCTCCCTCCTTTCCTACCTCTCTCTGGCCACCCACTCTGGGCCCTCTTTCTGCTCCTACCCGTGAGCTAAGAACCTTGGTGTCATCTTCGACTCCACCCTCTCCTTTGTTCCTCACATCTCTGACATCTCTAAGAAGTCAAACTATCAGCTGCACCTCCTCAGAGGTATTCACCTTTTCCTCACTTTCCCACAGAAGCTCACTGTCTCCAGGGCTCTGGTTCTCTCTAGACTGGACTACTGCAACATCCTCTTTCTAAATCTTCCTCCCTCTACTCTCCGACCTCTTCAACTGATCCAGAACAGGACAGCAAGACTTGTCCTTGGCCACAAGCCCTGTGATCCAATCTCTCCAGCTCCAAAATCTCTTCACTGGCTCTGCATGGTGGCAAGGATCAAGTTCAAGACCCTTTGCATCATCCACAAGGCTTTCTGGGGCCTGTTACCGCATTACCTCAAACTCTCTCTTCCTAAACATCACCCTTCACGAGCTCTCCGCTCATCCACCTCCCACTCTCTTATGGTCAGTCTCTTTTCCGAGCAGAAGGTTGGGGGCAGATCTCTCTCTTTGGCTGAGGCCTCCCTCTGGAACAGCCTCCCTGCCTCTCTCAAACTTGAGAAGAACCACCTCAGGTTCTGGAAGCAACTCAAGACCTTCCTTTTTGTTTCTGATTTCCCTATTCCTCTATCCCCTGCTGATATCCCAACTGATCTATGCACCGGTCACCTGGCTACCCTCTGAACTTGGGCCCATGCTCCTGCCTCACACTTCATCTTGCCTCCCGCCAACACTTGTGGTCTGAAACCCTACAGTCCCCTCGCTCTGCACTTTTGAGCCACCTGCTGGATGCACTTATTGAGTTACCTGCACTTATCCACTCGCTGGCTGCACTTTGAGTTACCTGTACTCCCCCACCTCCCTTGGCACTTCACCTCTTCCTCTTCCTTGCACTTGCACAATATGAATGACACAAGGCCTAGTAAGATTTTTGTTTGTTCCACCCTCTGTTTCCCCCTCATTGTCTTGTCGTGCCTAGAAACCCTTGTTTACAGGTGTGCTATACATGCCATATCATATCATTATTTGCCATAGACCACACACTTTGGTTAGGCAGTGTGCTCCAAGCCCTTTGTTTTATAGCCAGTCTCTTGGTGGCTGTTGTGATACATTGCACAACCCCACCTTACCACATTTAATCAGCACGGAAATGGGAAAGAAAGGACCGGCTTCAAGAATATCAGATGCTAAACGATTATGATGCATGGAGATGTAGCCACCTGCCCAAGATGCTTACAAGAAGTCCCTTTGTCCTTAAAAAAATGAACTACAAGGAATAAACAATTATTATTGTTAATGTGAATCTTACTTAACCAGACAACGGGCTAAGACAAGCATTTAACTTATGACCACCCTCCCGCACTTACAGTTTTGAGCTAAAATCATGTCCCTATTGTTAGGCTGAGATCATTACCTATATCATAATGGTGCTGAGATTAATCAGCTAATAGAACTTAAGCAAGGATCTGGGTCATGAATCACAGAGTGCAATCCACACCTAGAGCCGACAGTAACTTAAGTGTTCGAAATAACATGATTATTCTAGGAATGTAGCGACAAGCAACACATGTGCTCACATATCCGAAATCTAGCCTGAGTAGGTTCACACACTCCTGGCCTCAGTTCATCAATTATTTGTTTAAGTCAGGGCAGGGTTACTGAAGTTATAGCACAGGGTTCTCTTGCAAACATGTCCAAGACACCCACCAAACTCCAAACAGAGATGACAAACTCAATTATGGGCACTTAATCGAGATAAATGCTGGTTGGAAAAAAACACCAACAATTACAGTAAGAGGTTTAACAAAAACTGTTCAATGACTTCTGCTTCAGAAAGACACTTTATCGAAGAAAATAAATCATTGAAAACACCCACAGCAGAAAGCCAAGATCCATAAATGGCACATTTCTGCATCATAACAGATAACTCAGTTGGGGTTGATGCTGACTCACCATTAGGGTGTCAGCCATGTAAATCGTAAACTTAACTTCATACTGCAGGGAAATATGTCCAATCAATTAGTTGGGCAAACAGGTCACCATGCTTTGACTGCTGACAGGCTGTGAATCATGAACTAATAACGTTGCTAACACTGCTCACATCTAGATTCATGACATTATAAGGTGCGACTGCACTTAAAAATGTTCCCCTTCAGCACATTCCTATCCCATTAAACCATGGCTCTTATCTTTTTTAAAGTTGGCAGGATCAGGTAGATTTCTTCCCACAACTGTAGCATGAGACCATGAGTGCAGGACACTTTATCGATACTTGCCCCCTTAGCATATACTGCCATATCTGCCTTGTATTCCAGAAGGTTAGTGACTGTTTTTAGATATTGCTCCCTCCACCACTGCAGTGCCAAGGCCTCAGATTTGTTTAAATGTCTGAAGTTTCATCTTAAGAGGCAAATCAGGCTTAGCAGTTTAAGATGATTCCCTATTTAATTTATGGGGCCATTCATGTCAGGTTCATGTTTAGTTGTAGTCATCTAAGGAGAGCACCACCCAGACCATCCATCCAGGCACTCATGGAGAATTCATACTCAACTCACACCCAGGGTTCCATTCATCTTAGCTGTGACAAAACATTTACAGTGTGAATCATGTATGTGTATTAATTGAGTATACACCAGTAAACTGTCCACTAGCTAGTGCACAGTATGCATGACTATTTAGAGGTGCTGGGGCTTTTGTTTCAGACCACAAGAAATGCCTCAATGGACACACATGTCAGAGAGATTGCTTTCATAAAAACAAATAAGCATCATAATGCAGAACACTACAGCAGGAATATACACCAGGCCTATGTCTTGTAAGATCACACAGCAGATTCTTCAGATGATGAAGAGTTTGGTGCAATCATACACACAGTCAAGTTGTAAAAGCACATCTATTTTGCATTATAATGTTGGCCTAAGCACATACACATTGAACCACGCTATTACGGCCTCCAAACGCCATCTTGGTTATTTAGCTCTCTTTTCAGAGTTTTCATTCTGAACACTGTAAAGATTCACAAAGTCAGCCCTTTGGAAACTCCTCAAACATGCCCCTGCACAGGAATGCTGAAACTGCTGACAATTTTCTTTTTCTTTAACCGTAGAGCCTTGAAGTACTGGCACGGACGTAGCTAATCTGTAAATTAGGTGCCTTCCTGTCTTCCTGGGCTCTCTTGCCCTTTCCACAGCTAATTGTGAATGTGCATTGAAACTGCTTCATGGCATATGTTGTTCTGAAAAACCGAGCTACTGAGTAGAAATGCAGACTGATCTTTTGGTCTAGAAACAACATATATTAAGTAGCGGGAGGAATGTTACCTTGTGTTAGAAACACAATATACTCCTACACCCCGCTCCGCTCTGCTTCCTAGACAGTAAATTGTCTGCAATCCGACACTGAGTGTTCCAGAATATGTTGCTATGGTAAAATGCCCATGTTGTAGGTCGTGAACCATCATCACATGATGGGTTAGCACAAATTCATCATGGCATTCTAAATTGGCTACAGGTATGCGAGGCGCTACAAATTGATAAGAGACTTAATTCAGCGAGGCGTCCGCAGAGTGTAGGTTTAGTGGAACGTCATAACGGTATCCTTAAGAATAAACTAGAAAAGGTGTGTGCTCACAGTAAACTGAAATTGCCTGACTCCTTACCATTAGCCTTTCTGTCAATGAGGACAGCGGCTCAGTCTAGAACAGGACTTTCTCCCTATGAAATTGTCATGGGGAGACGTGCTAATATATGCAATGCACTTAGACCTAAGAAACTATGTGAAATAGAGTACCCGTTATCAATTGACTCAAAACCTGTGTTTGATTCACCAACAGGTTCCATCAGCTTTGCCTGAGAAATATGAAGGAGCTGGTCACCGTATTCGATCTGGGGACTTCGTTTTGATAAAGGACTTCAAGAGGAAGTCCTGCCTTGCAGGTCGTTGGAAAGGACCCTATCAGGTGCTATTGGCTACTCAGACGGCTGTTGAAGTCGAAGGAAAACGTCATTGGATACATGCAGCACACTGTTACGCTCACCTGGTCTCCGCGGGGGCATTGGGGCACGGTTGGCACCCTCCCTTGACTTGACTTCTCGGAATCGCCTTCCCCTCCAGATAGCGATTGGACCTGCGGCTCGGGAGATGGGTGTTGCCCCTGTAGTTTTGTAATGTTGAGCTATCCGTCCTGCTTATCCTAGCAGGGGTGCGTAGAACAGACAAAGTTACTTCACTGGTCCATGGAAGTGTTGATCCAGACCAGCTGCAACCAAACCACTTAGAAGGTAAGTCTTTTGTTATGACTATTGTTCGATTAGACTATCTGTAGTTTGTCTAATAATAATTCTTGCAATGTCTCATTCCATTTCCATAGGTACAGAGAAGTAAATCGGGACCGAAGAGAGTCCGGAAGAACTTAGAGGCTGATGGAGTTTCAACAGTGACAGGTAAGTTGGTCTTTATAAGGGAACTCTAGTCTCTTGTATGATGCAGCCGTGCGTTCGATATGAATATGAGTTCTAACCTGTTGTGTTCTTATTTCTCGTAGGTGTAGGCCGACTATGAAGAATGGTGTCTGGATTCTCGATGAAGATTTGCGGTTGCAGGATGAAGACTCCGACTCTGACTGTGACGGAATGCCGGTGAGAAAGTAGACTTCAGCTTCAACCGTTTTGGAATGCAGGGAAGAAGAAGAGTCCTGCTCTGGCTGCAATGAGTTGCAGGTAAGAAGCGCACTCAGCAATGCTGAGAGCTGCTACATTCCTGTAGCAGTAAGATACGCGCTCAGCAATGTAGCGGCCATCACTGTAGCGGTAAGATACGCGCTCAGCAATGTACCAGCTTGCAGCAGGTAAGATGCACGCCCAGTGATGTAGCGGCTGGCAACAGGTAAGGAGCGCCCTCAGCGATGGAGTAGTTTGGGTGAAAGGCGCGCCTGATGATGTAGCGGTAGACTGCAGGTAAAAAACGCTCTCAGAAATATCTTCAGGATGGGGCTGCAGGAATCCAGTGATGCGCAGGTAAGCACAGCGGAGAGAGTTACGCTGCTGAAAGCAGAACAACGCGAAGCGAAGGCACATGGATGGGCTGGCCTTATATAGGTTGGCTCAGGCCCCTCCTTTTAGCCCCACCTACCGACTCTACCTTGCCCTTCTTTGGGACTGTAGGACGTGCCTTCCAGTTCTGTTCTATGGCCACGCCAGACCCAGCTGCACACACCCTTGGCATAAAGTGTACAGAGCACACTTTTACATGAGCCTGGAACCGGAGGGGCCAGGACTGGGTCCAATGGGGCCCTGGAGACGAGGAAGGACTGGCCCCTTGACTAGTGGCCATAACACACACTTGAAACGAGTGCCCTTGCCTTTACCCTGCGACAAATGGGTTAAGGAGGGGGTTGATGATCCTGAAAGCAAAAGTGTGCCTTTGAATGAGCACAACCATTCGGATCTTGAGCAAATGTTTGACCCCAAACAACTTGAGAATTCTTCACTTTCTTCAGAATCTGTTCCTTTGTTCAGCGACCACTCTGTACCGGGAGTCTTGAGGTACAACCTTCAGCCACGGAAACAGTTAGGGAATTACATTTTGGTAGATTAGGAAAGTGCAGTTTGTATACTGCACCCTCAAGAAACCAATGACCTTCCCTCCAATCCCCCTAAAGATGGTTTAAGGAGTTCCAGAGGGGGGCAGGACAAGAAGAAGACTACAAGCAAGATCGGCCACGTGGTCAAGAGCCACCTACGGATGAACTTTTCAAGGCTGTTTCAGTGAGGCTTATTAACAGACACTGAAAACTATGTCTATATGTTTGGCATGTAGAAACGAGGACGTGGAAAGCATTGCCAATGGAAAGCCCATATCTAGAGGGCTATGGACCACGAAATAGAAATTGATAATAATATCAATTGTATCTTGTGTCGTGATCACATTAATACCTGCATTATGGTACTTGGAGTGTTTGCATCCACCTACTGTCAGCACTACTTTGACTCCTCTCTTCGTACACTCTCACACTCTTCGTCCACTTGATTTGAAACACAGAGAAGGATATCATAATAATACACCCATAGAAATAATGAATGCAACACACACAATTTTGAATACAACTAACTGCTGGGTATGTTCTCACCTACCACAACACGCTCAGAAAGGCCTGGGATGGTACATCTATCCACTTACACTATTGACTTCCTGTTATGCATCATTTAGAGCCCTATTATTTTGGTAAGTGGACCAATAGTGCCACTGGTAACTTTGATGAAACAAACACCAATGAATTTGACGGACGAGTTCAGTTATCTTTGGGTTGTTCTGTCTTTGCGAATAAATGTACGACCAATATTGCCTCCACCAAAAGTACTGATAAGCATGCTAGAACCTACCAATCTATGATTTCATTTAGGATGTCACCAGTAGGAAACAAGGAAACAATTCCTCCTTCCTATACCATTAATAATGATCCAGATATAGTTCCATTTTGTTTCCAGAAATAAGGCTCTCGGTATATGGGCATGCATGATAAATGTGCAAACACTGAGTTCTGGTAAACGAGACTAGGCGTTAATACATTGGGGGACCCATTTAATTTGTTTGTGGAAAGGAAGCCTATCCATGGTTGCCTAAAGATTGGAAGGGGACTTGTTATTTGGGGACACTAGTGCCAGGAGTTTATGTCACATCCACTGCAGACATACTGAAGCAGTGCCCTAGGAGGGAAATATATGATGATACCCCCTCCAGGTATTGGGAGATGTAGCAAAAGCCATGGTTCCTTTTTGGGGCCAGATCCTAAATTGACGGGATATTAGGAGACTGGCTATAGTGTTAGAAACACTATCAATTATACTACTGACCTACTGTTTAACATGACATTGGAACAAAGAGCAATAGGTTAGTGGCTCATTCAGAATAGAATGGATTTAGACATCATGTTAGCTGATCGTGGTGGTGTATGGAAAATGGTTGGTTGTGCATGTTGTGTGTATGTACCTGACTCCTCCCCTACGGTATTTCAAACAATCAAAAGATTACATATACTAAGTATTGAAGTTCACGTTCCTGAAGGGGATTGGGACATTGAAACATGGTCCTGGAACCTGCTTAGAACCTGGGGTTGGAAAATCTTCTCATCTCTTGCTGTTATCATTGGGGTAATACTGTTCTGCTGCTGCTGCATACAATGCTTGCCCATTCTTGGTTCTGCACTAGGTGACTGCTGTTCTAAATCTCTAATGAAACTAAGACCTGGTCCTCATCTTTCTGTGAATATGACTAATGGGTATCCAATGATTCCCTCAAATACAAAGCATCGAATGCAAAAGCATCGAAAAATTGCATTTTTTAAAGGTAAAGGTTTTATTTTTACTATAATGGGTTTTAAGGGGTAAACACACATTGCAATGCTTTTGCATTCGATGCTATCACTATAAACCGACTAATGCCCTGATAATGCAAGATGTCACTATCAAACAATTTATGGCTATCAATGTAGATGAGATGACAGTGATGAATCTGGTTGTTCTGATGATGATTATACATGATCACATAATACTAGTAATGTGTTGGTTTAGGCAAAAAGGAGGGTTTGTAAAAGCATATCTATTTTGCATTATAATGTTGGCCTAAGCACATACATATTGAACCATGCTACCATGGCCTCAAACCACCATCTTGGTTGTTTAGCTCTCGTTTCCAAGTTTTCATTCCGAACGCAGTAAAGATTCACAAAATCACTGCTTCGGAAACTCCTCAAACATGCCCCAGCACAGGAATGCTGAAACTGATGAGCATGTTGTTTGTCTTTAACCTTAGAGCCTTGAAGTACTGGCATGAACGTAGCTAATCTGTAAATTAGGTGCCATCCTGTCTTCCTGGGCTCTCTTGTCCTTTCCGCAGCTAATCGTGAATGTGCATTGAGACTGCACAATTCATGGCATATGTTGTTCTGAAAGTAGAAATACAGACTGATCTTTTAGTCTAGAAACAGCATAGATAAAGTAGCGCGAGGACTGTTACCTTGTGTTAGGAACACAATATACTCCTACACCCCACTCCTCTCCGCTTACCAGACAGTAAATTGTCTGCGAGATGCTGCTGAGTGTTCCAGCATATGTTGCTATGGTAAAATGGCCACGTCTGTAGGTCATGAACCATCATCATGTCATGGGTTAGCATGAATTAATCATGGTATTCTAAATTGTATAAAGTCTGTTCAATCCGCCATGTCTTAGCTCACTTTTTCTATGCCTGTGTACAAGCATTGATGAACCTGAGTCCGCTTAAGCGTTAATAAACTGTTGTTTATATATTTGTTCCTTGTGACTGGTGTGTCTTCATTTCTTTGCAGTAGCCTCATATTTTTGGACTAACAAAGTGGATGGGGGATTGAGGAATGGTGAGAGTGACTTTGACTCTGACAGTAGTGGCTTCTATGCAAACCTCCTTGATAATTTAACACCCAATGATAATAATTACACAGAGGCTTTCAAGGACATAGCACCTGTAGAAATGTAGTTTTTCTGTATCCTCATTATATTTGGCTCTATTAAGTACCGTCCACTCTCCAAAGTATGAGTCATATTGTTACATTTTTTCTGTCCAAAGGTCTCTTAATAACAACATTGGGTTGAACTGGATAGCCCAGTCCTTTAAGATGAGTAGCAATTACCATGAAGATGGATGGGGATGCGCATTTTATTCATACATCAATAATCAAAATGACTCAGGTAGTTGGCAAAAGGAAGACTGTTTTAATGTCAATTATCTAAAACAGGAAGCATAACAAACATCAGCGAAATCATTCGATCCGCTTACTCAAACATTCTTAGTAAAAAGTAAGAATTTATACAAGAAATTTGACTTCAATGACTTTAACCTCATCCTATGTGGCAAACTACAAAAACCTATGAATATGGGTGATTGGCTGTGAGTGAATATCTAAGTATATGATCCAAACTGGTCTAAAAAAGTGCAAATATGTGGTTGGTTACTTAACATCACGTGGGGCAACTAAGCCCTCCTGTGAAAATGACCAATATGAACGTCACTAAATACACAACGTCTTATTGGTTTACACAACTATAGGACCCCTAATTACACGGTCCTCTACAAATGGTTGGCACACTAACCTCTGTCAGTACTTTTCCATCTATGTCTAGCAGCATGCAGGCTGGCCATCCAGATGCTGGTGAACTCGCCTTAACCATTTCTTCCCACCAATTAGGTTATCAATCCATCATCACCACAGTGGTCTAATGTTAATTAGGCTTTGAAGCTCGGCCTTGGGAGTGTTCTTAGCTCTGAGAAATTCAGGGAGTGAAAGCATGTGCTCTGTCCTCGTGCATAGGTGTGACCATCTTGTTCATCCAACTTCATGCTTCCATGTGACTAGAGACCATGGAATCAAGCCTTTTGGTGCATTTAATATTATTTTATAATACACCTCTGATGTCTTCCTTGTTATGTTCATGCCTTCTGAACAGGAGTTTTGTTCTTTCACACAATTTTGTATCCAATGTCAGTTCACTTCAGTTTGATAAGTCAGTGGCTTCTTGGCTCATCCAGCCTCGTCTGCTGAGATTCACTTTGTAAATTCAATTTTCTTTTTAACTGTGACACACTAGAAATGAGGCCTTCTTGCTAATATCCAGCACTGCTATAATGCGTAGTGGAAACATCCATCCTTTACTCGTCCATATTAATATATATATTGGTGCCTACTGCACTCTATTCACTATAAAGCTAGCCTTACGATTACTTTGTCTGCTTGTGTTTCTTTTGCATCTGTACTTGTATAAAGTAGCTTAATATCTTCATCTGTTTCTATGGCATAAGCTTCTTTACCTTAATCCCAAGATGTCACTTATCCTTGATACTTTCTTGATGCCTTATAGAATATCTGCATTCTCTTGTCTCTGCATCTCTTCTTTGAACATCAGTTCAGCTCTGTGTGACGTTTACTTGGCGATGGTTGGTGACGTCACCATTCGTCCTGTCCATTTATGTGCTCTGCTTCTTCAGGGATTTGATTCAAATGGCCATCATATTTTCTCATATGTAGGTATGGTTTTCTCAATGGGTACATTGCCTCCCAGAATCTCTTAGGTACTAGTACTTTCACTGGCACCGCATAGAGTCCATACTCTGCCCTTTGTTGGTTCAGATGTTCTGTGTAGGTCACATACTCAGATTTCCAACATACATGTAATATGGGCGAGGTGGTTGAGGTGGGGGTACTTGTCTCCTTCTCTACAGGGTTCAGTAATGTTCCTGCCTCAATATATTTGGCTCTACTGGCCCATGGAGACAGTCCCTTGGTCCTGTATTGTACTCAAAAACCTAAAGATCTGTCAAATTGTATTCAGATCTTCCGAACCATCATCTCCACTCTCTATGTCAGGGGTATGCAACAATTTGCTCTCCAGATATTCTGAACTACAACTCTCAAGATTTCTCACATATGACTATGCTTGCTAGGGCCGATGGGAGTTGTAATGCAAAACATATGGAGAGCCAAAGGTTTTAGACTCATTCTATCTGTGTTATGACTCTGCTCACTAACTGAAGGTTCTGCCTTAACGTATCTGTCTCTCACAACCATAAGAGACAGGCTGTTAGGTTAAACACTGAATTTACAAAGTGGAGGTTCAACTTCAATTTCTTTGGCTTTTCAAACTTGTAGAGCCAAACTAAGTCCAAATACCATGCTCCCAAAATGGAGGTTCTGCCTCAATGTATTTGTCTCTACATGCACATGAAGCCATTTGTGCATTTTTTCTGAACTCATCCAGTTTTCCAAGTCTCCCCTTTCACTATTCGCTTCTCCAGTCACCTATATAAGTTAAAAGTAGTCCTGGAGCACATACTTTTCTGCGCCATCCACCACTGCATAGAGAGCCAGTGGTTCCAGATGCTAGAGGTTCAGATTAATTCTAAACCTTTCAACCATCACCTCTTTTGTTTTGCTTTAGTCACCCTGAGTGGGATGGGTATACCCAGACATGGGTCCCATGCCTGTTCGGCCTAGAGACCCAAGATACTCCTCACTGATGATGCACATTGAGGCGGAACCATGCCTGGGGATACTTGTGGTCTCGTGCGGAAGAGATGTGACCTAGCAGTTCAGGCAGGATTTTCCTTTTTGGAGTGGGCCCAAGCCTGATTTGCATATGGTATTTCCCTATTTGGTAATGCTTTGCCAGATGTAGAACAATGTTCTGGAGGGTTGCCCAAAGTAATGCCAGAGGTTCAGATTAATTTGTAATCTTCCAGCCATTATATCTTTTGTTTTTCTATAGTCACCCCAAGTGGGCTGGAAGGCCTAGACGTGGGACCCATGCCTGCTAGGCCTAGAAACCCAAGCTACTCCTCACTGATGGCCACTTTACCCATTTGCACTTTAACCGTGTAGTTTTCACCATGGTTTTCAGAAGTTTTCGTTTTTTTTAAATGGGGTTTCTCCCAAACCCCTCATCTAACCCAACCCCAACACCTTACCCTGCCACCCGCCACACCCAACTGTTTACCCCCAAACACACAACATATATATTTAGCCGCCCTATAGTTAAGGTGAGTCAGACTCCCATCAGAACCCCTTAAAATTCTATTGTTAATAAACTTTTGATTTGAGTAACGATTCCAAATGAAATTCTGAAGGCCATTAAGCACTTGTGGGCCCCCCAGATTGCAAAATTTGGTAAAGATATGTAAAAAATAAGAGCGTTATTAGGAAGACAGAAAATGTGCAGCCTTCTTTCCCTGCATTTTCACATAGACAAGATCAATTTTTTCCAAAGCGCACACCCCAAACTGCCTGACAGATTTGGACCAAGTGGGGATGAAGCATTGACTCATGAACCATGCGAGGTTTGAGGTTATTCCACACAGTAGGTATTTGAATATTTGACGGAGAAGGAGGTGACCCCTTCTCAAAAATTGATAATTATATCTCTCATGGTGCATTGCAGGGTCATGGTTTTCAGAAATGAAAAAGCCGCCATCTTGTTATCTCTCGATGCGAGAGATATTCAAGGTTATAGCCAAGGATATGGGAAAATGAAATGCAGAAAAAAAGCCATTTGCAGGTCAAATAACATGCAAATGCCATCAGGCTAGAGGTGGGGGGTGGCTATAGGGTACCAAGTGAAATTTGGGAGTTGGAGGGGGTCGAGAGACTGGGCTGTAAACAAAAAGCTTTCTGTAGCCTCGGCTATAGCCGCAAATAGCTGACATCTCAAAGTAAACTGTGTCACAGAAACAGCATGTGTTGTGGGTGGAAATGGAGAAGGCAAGGGAGGTGAGGATGCCATCTGGGGAGTGGGTGGAGCTGGCACAGATAGGGTGCACTTGTCGAGGGCCTGGGGGGCATTTTGTTGTGTCTGTTTTTCTGATATTCATGGCTATATTCCACTACATATAGACAAGGGTATGTTTAGTTCCGTACCCGCGGTTACAGTTTTTTTTAAAAGATATTTTTGCAGCTGTAGTGACATCGGGCTGACAGTGACACAATTGCCATGCAGGTCTCCCATCCATGCAGTAACCAGGACAGACCCTACTTAGCTTCAAAGTGAAAAAGGGGCAAGCCTCCTTCGCTTGACTGCAAAGTCAGTACAAAGTCACTTACTTTGTACTGACTTTGCATTGCAAAAATACACTTTGCACAGTTCCATGAATCAGGGTTTGTGTCTGGAGTGCAAAATCTCTTTTCAGCAGTGCAAAGTCACTTTTAACTGTGCAAAGAATTCCATGAATTGGGCCGTGAATGAGTGATTACTATTGGTCTATGAATGTCTCACTTAAGGCCCACTTGTGTTAGGTAGTCTGGGATAAGCATCTATACACTTTTCTTGACTCACTGTATGAGATGGAAAACAATTTAGTAAAAAGTACGTAATTTTGCTCATGAAGAGTGTGTGCTGCATGATATTGGATATCTATATTGTTATATTCAGTTCCTTTAACTGACACCACAAAAGGAACAATGATACGAGTTATTTTGGAGATTAACAAGCATACATTACTTATTTTTGACCATGCACGTATAATGCATAGATGAATGCTGCAATCACTCACAGTAGTCTATACAGACTTACCCACACATAAAGGGTTGAGGTTTGTATATCATTCATTTTGATGGCATAGCATAGAGTTGCATACCCCCTTGTAGGGTGCGGCTCTTGTGGAACACTTATTTCAATGTATTCTGCAAGTGTGAAAGTGTGCAGAATCTTGCATCATTGTTGAAATATTACACTATTTCCCTGATATCATAACGTCAACTGTCGACCCACTGGGCCTCATTCCGAGTAGGGCAGTAAAGGTTAATGGTCACCGGTAACGAGACCGGTTCCATTAAACCCTTACCGCCCTACTATCAGTTCCCTTTGCGGGTCCTTCCTTAATGCCTGCTTTTAGCAGGTGTTAAGGAAGGGACCCGCAAAGGCACTTTAGTGCTAATAACGGTACCGTAATTTACGGTACCGTTATTAGTGCCTTCCCCGTTGTTAAAACTGATATAATATTGTTTCGTCCTCATTGTATATGTTGACCTATGCCCAGTCGCTTTGCGAGGAAATCCGCATCGCAAGGTTGTGACCTTTAGTTAATCAAGCCTCCATTTTAGGTTAAGGCCGCCATTTTAGTTTGTCGTGCAAAGTCACCCTGTGGCCTAAAATGGCCGACCTGTGCTCTCTTGTTCTTACTTAACCTCTTCAACCTCTGTAGGCGAGTTAATGTCCAACCTGCCTGCAGGCTACATGTTAGGGTCATGTAGACCTTGTCCTTTGTTGACCTCGGGATCAGGGGATTACTTGAATCAGCGATGTTATCCTACAAGTATACAAGAACAATAACGCTATTTAAACATGACATACAAAACATCTGTTTGACCTGCATTGAAGCAAATGTGTAAAGAGTGTAAAGTTAAACTCAGAGAATAATAGTATTTGTTAATAAATGTATTGAGAAGTAAACCGCATGCACGAGAAATTAGGAATGAACCTGGCGCGAACCCTAGCCCAGTACATGATTAACTTGTAGGAGGCTGGACATCGGTATGAAGAAACTGTGTAAATATGCTGATGTCTACCTAGCAATTCCTGTTCACTGCTCACATTGAACCTGCTGGTGGTCTCTGTGATGTACTGACGGCCAAATAGCTATTTGTGTACTTTGTTTTCTAAACTGTACAGTGTTGCAATAAAGATTCTGGGAATCTTTACAAGCCCTTGTTGGTGTATTTCTCTTTGCTTGGTGTAAAAGCCTTAATATTGTATTTTCTGATTCCACTCCATTCCCATTGAGCCCTATGGGGGCTCAAATGGGAATGGGGAAGGGCCCTGGTGAATGGGGAATTACCGGTCCCTCCAACCTTGGAATGGTCTGGTAATTACTCCATTCACCAGGGCGGAGTCGAAACGATTTTGGAGGCACCCATGCCGCAAATAACGGCGTGGTTGCCTTCAAAGTCGGAATGAGGCCCACTGTGTTCTTTGGGTCAAAGGGGTACTTCATGTGCATTTATTAATTTCCTGTCCAAACAGTAATGTGCATCAGTACACTTGCCTTGGCACAATGGCCTTTTGGACAAGATGTGGAAGTGTGTGTGTGTGTGTGTGGGGGGGGGGGGGGTGAAGTGGTGTAAGTAAGATAGAGCAAAGAGAATTGACGGGGAGTTGTGTCAGGAAGAGGCTCCCTGGAAAATCCTTTGTTTTTATAACGTGAGCAGTGAGAATCATTTCAGCAGCACTGCGCATTAACAGCATCAGCTTAACAAGAACTACTTGTGATCCTTTTTCTATTACCATTGCCCTGCTGAAGGAGAGGAAGTCTCGACGGAACTGCCCATAAAACCCCCGTTTTGGCACAAAGCGCCGGGAAGGGCATTGATCGGCCGTTGTGGCAGTTGAGGCTGCTGAGGCCACTGCCCTGCTGCCGGGGGTGGACTATATACATTGAGCGGATCACCACGGGTTGTGGTAACAGATTTTGTGTATGGCTGGTATGCAAGCATTTTTCCTTTACAATTAACTTGGAACTTTGTTTAATTACCTATTCACGCTATTTAAACATTCTTTTTGGCTTAAAGTAAGAATCAAAGGTGGTAAGTGATGGCAGATATAGCTTGATAGTAACGTGCCTTTGTGAACTTTTTGGGCCCGTTATAGCAAGCACACAATTCTAACCTTTTAGATATAGGACACAGGGACATATTCCGAATCCTAAACTCCTGCAATGCCAAAAACTAAGGAGCAGTGCTTACGCAGCAGTGCGCTGCAAAAGGGCAAACGTTCAAGAACTCAAACCACAGGGAAACGTGATCTAAGAGGCCCCCCTGCCCAACAAAAGGCAAGAGGGGTTGCACAGGTGCACAAGGAACTACTCAGCCCAAAATTTCTATATTCATGGGAGCAGCACGGACAGTGCAATCAGAGAATTATGCAGTAAATACCTAATTGTAGGGAGAGCATATTGAAACCTTAAATCATTGCAATAGATTTTTCCCCTGGAGTCTCTAACATCAATAACAATGGATTATTGCGTAACCATTGTCTGAACCTATGGCGAGATTCCTTGGGATTTTCTAAGCCGGAATATAACAATGTCATTAGGTCTAACCTTTCTAAAACTCCTGATTTGGAAGACTTATCTCCATCTCTCATTTTACATCTAGTGATAGTGAAATGGAGGAAGGAGAGGGAGATTAAAAGGCTGTCAATATGGGGAAGAAGGAGAGGAAGATTCAAAGGCTGTAAATATGGGGAAAGCAAGGTTAGCTGGTCAAATCAAACCTACACAATCATCCAATCATCCTTTGGGATGAAAGGATATGTAGTGTCACATATGCGGATGACACTGTGAGTTTTGATTGTACCCCTATGGGTCTGCAGCGTTCACTTGAAGCTCTGACAAAGTATGCAGAATTAAATGGTCTTCAAATAAATATTTGGAAGACAAAGGTCATGGTAATAGGTAAGGGAGCATACCGGTACAAGAGGATCCCGTGGCGATTGGGTGGACACATTTTAGATCAAGTAAATACCTATAGATACCTAGGTATGTTTATAGCACACGATTTGAACAAAGACCATCATACGAGGGTGGATAACTCCTTAGCTTGAATTAAATGGCTCTCTTTAAAAAATGTGATTGACAGGCAAGAGGGCTGTTCGATGGAGGCTAAACTCACTGCATATAAGACCACTGTAGTACCGGCTATTTTGCACGCATTGAAAATGCTGCCTGTGGGATTAGTTTCTTGGTTGTCCAAATTGGAGGGAAAAATATTGAAATCAATGTTCGGTTCGCCAAAATCATTACCAGTGGAAACTATGTGCCTAGAATTAGGACTGCCATACTTACATGTTCTTTGGACAAAAGTAAGTGGTGGGGCACTATATATTTTGGCGACAAGGATAGACTTTCAAATATAATTAAGTGCCATGATTCATACTTTGGGTGCAGTGTTTGGTTTGCTAACATCGAAAAAAAAATACGAAATAACTGCGTGGTGATTGGCTTGAAGGCCTTACCTGATTTGCTAGGTTAGGTTTATGCCTTCTATTTTGACAGGAAATCTAAGGATTATGATTATATGATGTTCATTAATTATTTAGCAAGTAATAGAAAGTATAACATGTACTCTACACAGGGTATGAATTTAACCTTGTGATTACCTGCTAAAAAGTTACTTGCCAAAATTAGTACATTTTGTTACCTCATTGCGCCTTGAAACCATACCGGTTTTTGAAAATACTAGGGCATGGATTGGTCTGGAAAGATGCAACCGACTTTGTCATATGTGCAAACTATCGGTGGAATCGGCTAGACATATACTTACTCAATGTAGTGTGTTAATGCCCCTCTATGAGATAGGTTACCACAAGTATGTAGAACATACAACAAATAATTCTGGGGTACATATATGCAGCAAAATATTTGTCGGCAACTGCGGCTGCTTTGCATATATGACAGAAGGTGGAAAAACAATTGGCTGCTCGTGATCCTTATATGATCCCTTTGTACCAGGGAAAGTGCTCTTCTAGTCATTAGTTGTTTATTTTGATTGGAAGAATTCACTGCTTGAGCCTATTATTTATAAAAGGAAATTTTATTTCATATTTTTGATGTAAATGATAGACTGTTTGCTTAGAAAATTGATGTTTTATTATCTCCCCTTTTAACTCTTTTTTTAAAGGTTAATTGGTTGTAAATGATAACATAAATTGATTTTAAATCAAATTTAAATGATGTAATTGGATTTATGGGATTTTAGAATGAAATAATGGAAATGTATAATGTGTAATGATATATTGTAAAGATCTGATTGACTATGAACACTGAATACAACATTTTAAAAAGTATGTAAGTTAGAGCTATTGCTGGAGAAAGGGAGGGTTATGTGATAGTGTTTGTCGAGAGTTTGTGCATGTGTGGTCTGAAAGAAGGAAATATCCAGAATGAATGTGGATAGTATGTATATAATATCACAGCTGAGATGATAAGCGGATCCTGGGTGTGAGTTGAGTATGAATGTTCTATATGTGCCAGGTGCCCCTGGATGAATCGTCCAATGACGCTGTCTTCAGATAAATACAACTTAGCATATAAACAAATATGATGTAACCCATTAATAAAGAAATACATTATTTTAAACGTAGCCTGCTTCTCTTCTTCAGAAATCATTCATGAAATAAGATTTAAGTGGAGTCATGTTCCAGATTGAGTGGACCGACAAAAAATAGTGGTACATTTCATTACTGGCATTTTTCTGAATTATTTTGCTAAACTTGTATGGTGGGCTTGAGGATCAGAGAGGATACATCTATTTGCTCCTCTACCATACAAATAAGGGTGAATTGATGCCAGCATGAATTTTAGGTTCTTTGTGATTCCATCAAAGCCAAAGTGGTCAAATTGCATAACTATAATTGCCCACAGTGACTCTTATGGAACACACCATCTCTCCAATTTCCCTACACATCCATCTCCCTTTTTTTTTCAAACCCGTGTCCTCATCGCCCTCATTGTCCTCAGTAATTTTTTTTTACCCCATATGACCCGCTCCTTCCTCCTCCTCCCTCCTGTCTGTACACTCAATGGGGTATCCACCTTCCATGCTCCCTGCCCATAGAGCCCCTGGTGGCAATACCCCACCCCAACCCAACCCCTCAGGTCCGTTAACCCTGCTCAATGCCTTCTAAATGCCCTATCTCGCCTAACTGCCTAACCCCCTCCCACAAATCTCCTTACCTGCTCCTCGTTGTGGCTCCATGCCCCTATCATTGGACACAGAAAACAAACTACTTGTTTTCACATCCAGTGTTCAGTGTGCTGCCCAGTCGGTGGCTGGTGATGCATTTGACTTGTCTATTGTCACCAAACATGAGTAGGACCGATTGTTTTGCTGGCCTTAATGCAGTGGATTCCTCTGTAATCCGCCTCAAATTAGTACCTGGCAAAAGCAGGCAGATTTAATAGAAATGTATTGTAATTCTATGACAAGACAGGAGGCTCGCATTATGCTTTTCTTTCTTTAATACTGCCATAATTAGCATTTAAAAAAACATGACTTTTTAAACTTTAACATTTGTGCTTTTCTGTTACAACAAAGAAATAGCCAAAATGAGGTTTTAAAAGTCCAACTAAAGTGATCCTTCCTTCAAGATGACTATAAACTAAAACTCCCATGATGCCTATGGGGTGTTGTAGTCCTGACCCTAACTCCTGCTCCAATCAGCTCATAGGCCAGTCTATAAGAACCTTGCCCCCCAGGTCCCTTCCTCTTTCTTTTTGCTGCCAAAGATAAGTACCTCACATTATCTCTCTTTAGAATATTTGTGTGCGTAGGTTCATAATCCGCAGCGCAGCGTATATAGAACGCTTATATATATGAGTGTGTCCTTCATTGACACTAGAGCGTATATATATATATAAGGTAATATTTACAATTGAAGAGAATATATTAAGTAATCCGTGTCGCTCGGACGTTCTGAATATTATTTCACTTGTCGTTGTTCCGCAGCGTTGCATTGTTCAGGTTCCGAGGAGGCAGGGCCGGCGCCGTGAGCGAACACGCTCGCCTCAGGCTCCCGGCCCCGCTCCTCGAGGTTCCGCGCCGACGAACAAGTCGGGCGGTAGGACCCAGGGGAATGGAAGGAAAGTTCAGTCTCCCAGCATTCCCTCGGGGCCTTTCCGCGCGTGCTCGCAAGTGATTTAATTGCGTTCACAGCGAACAGTGAGGAAACAACGACCTAATACCGGCTAGAAAAAAAAAAAAAAAAAAACTTGGACTTCACCGGAGTGCTATTTAGGGGACAGCTAGAGCAAGAAGTTTGGATACTTCTTTTCAGGCTCTGTGGAAGCAGCCCTGCACAACCCCGCAATACGCATATCTCTGTGGAACAGGGGCCTAGCTGCTGTTGTTCCCTGCTGACAGCCCAGAAGTTGGTATTACAGAAAATCCAACAGCCCCGGTGCTCCACCTTCCACCTCTCCGGAGTGGTCTGAGGAAGAGTGGGGAGAGAGCCCGTACCAACAGGACGCAGATCTCTCACAGAGTTTTAAGATGGTATTAGGTGATTCATTATCGAAAGCGGTTTCGCAAGGTATGCAGCCTATTGCGCAGAGGCTTGAAGTTCTAGAAGCCATGATTCAAGAACAGCAAGCCCAGCTTGCCAATAAGAGGAAAGCAGAAGAGTCAGTTGATTAGCTGTCAGCCAGACATCCCTCTGAAGGGATTGAACATAAGCGGCGGAAAGCAGCTCGGAAAACTAAACATATTTTGACCCCCCTGAGCAATCTTGATAGGGAGGATGAGGCTCCTCAAAGACCAGACGACCCTGTCGCTAGGCTGAAAAGAGCCTTCCTGGAAAAGAAGAAGCAAAGCCAGGATAAACCCCCTACCCCAGGGGTGAACAATCTAGGGGACGATGATAAAGGCTATATGCCAGAGGACGAAGGTGGAGACGACGTTGACTCCGCGCAACATGCAGAGGAGATAGACAGTACCACCGATATGTTTGGCCCAGAAGCGATCAGGCACCCAAAATCTTCAGATTGGGTCCCGTCGCCCAGAGTAGCAGCCTATATGGCGCAGCATATTAGGAAACCTCTGGACAGGGAGGTAAGGTCCAGGATGCGGTCAGAATGCCCTCGACCAGAGTTGCCATTCAAACTGGCGGAGACACCGGAGCTTGACTCCAAGATGGTCACTTTTGTGACGAAAACAGTGCGAGATATCCGGAAAGGATTAGACAGGGCCTGGCGAGGGTGCCAAGATAAGCTTCTGGACATTGCAGGTCCCTTAGCTAAGATTATGGACCTGGCGGAAAAAGCCAAGGACACAGGAACACCAGTAGACGCTTCGGCTCTGGCGAACTGGGCGCAAAGAACGTAGGAGAGGTGTTCTTCTGAAAATAGACAATAAACTAAGTGACTTGGCCTCGTATGAGGCTGGTGAAGGAGCTAGAGGTCTATTGTTTGGCAAAGCCTTTGCGAAGGAAATGTCGCAATTTGTGGGCACGTATTCCGTGCTGGAAAGGGCGCAAAGCGCAATCAAGAAGATATTCCCTGGTCAAGTTTTTTCCGGGACCGGACGTTACAGGGGTCGTACGTCCGGTCGCTTCAATTATTCCTGTAGACCCCAAGGGCCGCGCGCCCAATACTGGGAAGGGAAGCAACAGGACACCTTCTTCCCGTCTAGAGCCAAGTTCCCCAGAGGCCGTAGAGGAAGAGGCTCTCACAGACAACCCAATGCCTCAGGAGGTGAGTGTAATAAGCGTGAAAGTAGGAGGGAGAACACTTCAATTTCTGAGCGCATGGCAGGCGTTATCGCGCGATGCATGGGTATTACAGGCAGTAGCGGGATTACAGCTAGAGTTCATACAGGACCCCATTCAGGGCTCAGAACCCCGTCCCATCAAGGTTTCCCGGGGAGAAGAAGAGTTGTTACACAGAGAGTTGCTCAGCCTAGCAGACAAGAATGCAATAGAAAAAGATACGCAGGGGGGACCAGGATTCCTCAGTTTCTAGTTCACTGAGGGGACAAAACTCGTCCGTTGATAAATTTAAAAAGTTTGAACGAATGGGTTGTTTACAACCATTTCAAGATGGAGGGCATCCATTTGCTGCGAGACCTCCTCCGAACAGGGGATTGGTTAGCGAGATTAGATCTCAAAGACGCTTACCTCATGATTCCGATAGCCCAGGATCATCGGAGATATCTACGGTTCCGCTGGGGCGGGGAAATATGGCGGTTCACATGTCTCCCGTTCGGCCTAGCATCAGCGCCTTGGGCCTTCACCAAAATCATGAGGCCCTTAGCAGCGGCTATTTGGGAAAGAGGAATTCGTATTATCGTCTACCTGGACGACATTCTAGTTCTAGGGTCAGACAAAACCTCGCTATCCAAGAACGTGCAATGGATATTCACGCTCTTGTCATCTCTGGGCTTCTTAGTGAACTTGGACAAATCCCAGCTGGTACCTGTGCAAAATATAGAGTTCCTAGGGTTCACCATAGACACAATCAAAGCTACACTCGAGCTTCCACACCACAAAGTAAGAGCGATAAAGAAGGAGATCAGAGTACTGATAGCAAAGGAGATGATCTCTCTTCGAGCTCTAGCGAGAGTAGTAGGCCTCCTAGCAGCCTCGATTCAGGCGATTTTTCCAGCCCCACTGCATTATCGAGCATTACAGAGGCTCAAGATAAAGCATCTACAGGGAGGACTCGGTTATCACCAGCTGATAACCCTGGATCAGGAAGCGCTTTCGGAGCTTCAGTGGTGGCTTCTCAACATGGAAGCCTGGAATGGCAGAGCGATTTTCGGAGACATTCCAGACATCATTATAGAATCAGACAAAAGCAGATCCGGATGGGGGGCAAGATGCGAAAACGTAGAGACAGGGGGAAAATGGTCAGGACAAGAATTACAACTACACATAAACTGTCTGGAACTACTAGCGGGATTGTTCGCAGTGCGTGCCTTTACGAAGGACAAAGTGCAATACTGCGTGCTGCTGAAGATGGACAACATCTCGGCAGTGTGTTACATAAACAAACTGGGAGGAACGAGATCCCGCATGGTGGCAGAGTTAGCAAAAGATTTCTGGCATTATTGCCTGCAGAATCAGATAACGGTTACAGCAGAATACCTACCAGGGAATCTGAACGAAGTAGCACACTGGAACTCACGATATCTGGTGGATTCCAGCGACTGGAGACTGCATCCCAGGGTGTTCAGAGCGTTAACAGACCTTTGGGTCCAGTACACATATATCTGTTTGCGTCCAGACTGAACGCTCAGACACAGACATATTTCAGTTGGAGGATAGACCCGGGTGCAGCTGGCACAGACGCGTTTCTCCAATCATGGAAAGGGGCGCTTCATTATGCCTTCCCTCCATTTCTGATGATCACAAGGACTCTAGCGAAGGTACGCAGAGAGCAAGCAGACCTAATAGTGGTGCTCCCTATCTGGAAATCTCAGCCATGGTTTCCAGTAGTGATGGAACTTTCTACGGATTTTCCGAGGATTGTTCCGCACCAGCCGGACCTTCTACTCGACCCGACCGGGAGAGCGCATCCGCTAATCTTAGCGGGCACTCTACGACTAATGGCCTGCAGGGTTTCAGGAGAAAATAGGAATTGTCTGGCATTTTGCGACTCGCTGCAGACTGTATCAGAGATTCGTGGGCGCCTTCCACCATTAAGAGCTATAACGCCACATGGAACTGTTGGGTGCACTGGTGTGCAGAGCAGAGTGTGGATCCCGTTTCTGCCCCTGTAGTGCAACTGCCAAACTTCTTAGCAATGAGATTTCAGGAAGGCAACGTCTTTAGAACAATAGGAGTATTACGGTCTGCAATATCAGCAGGGCACGATCAAGTAGAGGGTAACGCCATTGGCGAACACCCCACGGTGCTGCGACTCCTGAGAGGTATGAAGTTGAAAAAGCCTCCAGAACCAAGATACACAACCCTGTGGGATGTTAAAGAGGTCTTCCGACTTTTCCTGGAATGGCCAGATAAAGGCAATTTATCCCGATCCCAGCTGTCATGCAAGCTAGCAATGTTATTGTGTCTTTCGGCATGCCGAAGAGTATCAGACGTTAAGGCATTAGAAATAGATAGGAAAATATTCTATCCCGAAGGAGTGGCCTTTAAAATAACCAAGCGAACAAAATCAGATTCATGTGTTATCTCATACCCCTATTTTACGTGAAACAAAAATTATGTGTAGCGCAAAGTATCAAAGATTACGAGACCGTCACAGCGCAGTACAGACCGCTAGGTGTTACACAGCTGCTAATAGCGCGTAGGAAGCCTTATCATGCAGTTGCGACAGCGACAATAGCTAGATGGGTGCGCGAGGTCATGCAGTGGGCAGGAATTGACTTATCCCAGTTTGGTGCACATTCTGCGAGGGGCACTATGGCTTCTAGAGCTTTCTCCGCCGAAGTGCCACTCCAAGACATAATGAAAGCAGCAGATTGGTCATCTAAATCGACCTTTAAGACATTTTATTTTAAACCTGTATCTGATATACCTAATAGAGTGGTAGCGAGCTTTGAATAAGCATAATGCGAGCCTCCTGTCTTGTCATAGAATAAAGATTGCCCACGCTAACAGCTCAGGAAGTCTTCATTCTATTAAAGACGAGGAGGCGAGCATTATATCCCACCCAAAGTGTAGACAACTGTTGAACTAATGTAAGATTCATTTAAGATGTTCAACTTGTCGTGATAACCACCCTCATAATTGGTTCTCTGTTTTTCCCTAGGAGACGACCAGAAAGCAGCATGATCACGAGCACTGAGTCTTCAGAGCGGAGTCAAGTTATTCGCCCAGGAGTTGCAAAGAGTACAGTTCATGGACCTGGGACACAGTTAGATTGGAAATCCTGAGTTGATTGTTCATAAGACTGTTCAGTTCGTTACCGGAGAGTTGGACCGCAAAGAAAGAGGAAGGGACCTGGGGGGCAAGGTTCTTATAGACTGGCCTATGAGCTGATTGGAGCAGGAGTTAGGGTCAGGACTACAACACCCCATAGGCATCATGGGAGTTATAGTTTATAGTCATCTTGAAGGAAGGATCACTTTAGTTGGACTTTTAAAACCTCAGTTTGGCTATTTCTTTGTTGTAACAGAAAAGCACAAATGTTAAAGTTTAAAAAGTCATGTTTTTTTAAATGCTAATTATGGCAGTATTAAAGAAAGAAAAGCATAATGCTCGCCTCCTCGTCTTTAATAGAATGAAGACTTCCTGAGCTGTTAGCGTGGGCAATCTTTATTGTCACCTGCAATGCGTTATTTGCAGACAGCATTTCCACTTTTCCACTAATGTGGTAGAAAACTGATGAGTAATGTCGATGTTGCCTTTCTTTTACTCACTATTGCATCATGCAATAGAAATGATGCAAATTGCACAGAGAGGTCCTTTTGCACAATCACGCACAAGGAGCTGGTCCTCTCAATTTAATTAATATGTGGGTAAGAATTGACCCCCAGGGTTTCACCAGATAATTAAACAAGTTAAGATGGCAACACTGACAGCTTGCCAAGCCAGCATTTCAGTCGGTTCTCATCACAACACTGGTGTCATGTGTGGAGAACATATTGCTTAAAAATCTGGTCTTTGGTACAGCATGTGAATTCTTGTGAAAATGCAGATGCATGCAAACGAGAGTGGGCAATTAGTCTGTCTCACAGGTTTTACTTGATATGAGTGCCTCCACAACTAGTGCCAGAAATTGTGAAGATTGAGTGTGCACTGTTTGATAATCACCTTATTTGCATGTTTTGATTGCAGCATTGGGTTATTGATCCCTTATCCGTTTCTCTCTGATTATGTCACATGTGTCTTTAAATATCTCTTTAGTGCAACCTTTCACCTGGGTAGCACATGTCTTACAAATGACAACCCTCTTTGTTACCACTTTGACTTTAAACCGTGGTTCAAGAAAAGATACTAGGAGGTACTTGATATCCCCCTTCATATCAAACATGTGTGCATACTGTTGTAAGGCTCAAAGCATTTGCATGATAAGTTGTCCTATTTCTGCATTGCCAGATATGTCATGTTTATGAATTAAATTGGATAGTTCTGAATGTAAAGGATACACCACTTGCGGCACACATTGAGTAACATAACGTAAAGATATGCAGTGACATCATCAGCAGGCTACAGTAAAAAGCACATACTGTCCAACATATGCCACTGGGTAGGTATTAAGTAGGAACCCTCCAGTTGCCTATTCTGGCCATTGCACTGGTCAGTTATTGCATTGCAATGTTCTCATAGATGTTCAGCAAACAGAAGATTCAATTGTACAAAATCATCATTGTACTTTTCAGCTAGTTGTAAGGGAATGAGTGGCCAACGTAGGGCTACATCTTCTGAGCCATGCTTCCCATCTCATTTTATGGTGGGTTGTGACTAATTAAATGAGGCACCAAGCCCAGCCGTTTCATGACATTTACAAAAAATGATCTGTTTCGTTAGATCTCTGTTAGATCCGAGTTTGATCAACCAATTTTGATGTTAGATCTGCTACAGAACAGGAGTTATAAGCAATTCTTTAGTGGGGGGGCTAACCCATAGCTAGCGCCCCCCCCCCCCCGCAATCAAAAAATGGACCAAAATGTATGTAATTTGTTAGATCTTCATTAGATCTGGCATAATCAACCATTTTCAACGTTAGATCCGCTACAGAACAGGAGTTATGGGCATTTATTTAGGGGGGGGGGGCTAACACATAATAAGCTAGTCACCACCTCAATAAAAATTAGTACAAAATCATATGTCATTTGTTAGATCTTCATTAGATCAGGTATGATTAATTTCAATGCATATTCGTTAGAACCGGTAAGAGCAACCATTTTTAACGTTAGATCCACTACAGAACAGGAATTATATTCAATTATTTAGAGGGTGGGCTAACCCGTAGCTAGACACTCCTCAATCAAAAAATTGACCAAAATATATATCATTTGTTAGATCTTTGTTAGATCCGGTATGATTAACTATTTTCAACATGAGATCCGCTACAGAACCAGAGATATAAGTAATTATTTATAGAGTAAGGGCTAACCCGTATTAAGCTAGTCACCCCCCTGAATCAAAAATACTACAAAACATATGTAATTTGTTATAACTTCATTAGATCAGGTGAGATCCACCATTTTCAATGTTAGATCTGCTACAGAACAGGAGTTATAAGCAATTACTTAGAAGGGGGCTAACCTGTGAATTAGTTAGCCCCCCTCAACCAAAACATGAACAAAATTCTATGTCATTGGTTAGATATATGTTAGATCCAGTATAATCAGGCATTTTTTTGTTAGATGACACACAGGTGCTGAAATATTTGGCTGCAAAGGAGGGGGGATGGCCCCCCTCAACACAATTTTGGAAAAAAAGTAATTAATTTCAATGCATATTCATTACATCCGGTAAGACCAACGATTTTTAACGTTAGATCCACTACAGAACCAGAGTAATAAGCAATTATTTAGAGGGGGGGCTAACCTTTAGCCGGCCCCCCCTCAATCAAAAAAGTGACCAAAATGGATGCCATTTGTCAGATGTTCGTTAGATCTGGTATGATCAACCATTTTCAATGTTCGATCCACTACAGAAAAGGAGTTATAGGCATTTATTTAGAGGGGGCTAACCCGTAGTAAGCTAGTCACCACCTCAATCAAAAATAGTACAGGAACGGTTGACATTTGTTTGATCTTTGTTAGATCTGTATGATCAACCATTTTCAACGTTAGATCCATTACAGAACAGGAGTTATAAGCAATTATTAAGGGGGGGGCTAACCCCGTAGTAAGCTAGTCAACCCCCCAATCAAAAATAGTACTAAAACATATGGCATTTGTTAGATCTTTATTAGATCTGGTATGATCAACCATTTTCAACGTTAGATCCGCTACAGAACAAGAGTTATAGGCATTTGTTTAGAGGGGGGCTAACCCACAGTAAGCTAGTCATCCCCCCTCAATCAAAAATAGTCCAAAAACGGTTGACATTTGTTCGATCTTTGTTAGATCTGTATGATCAACCATTTTCAACGTTAGATCCATTACAGAACAGGAGTTATAAGCAAGTAATAAGGGGGGGCTAACCCTGTAGTAAGCTAGTCAACTGTCACGATGCCCGCTCCCGGGGAGCCGGCTCAGGCCCTGCGTCCCCGAAAGCGGACATCAAGTTCCTGGGGAAGGTCCCAGCAACCCCTTATAGGGGCCCTTTGGACATCGTCCTGGCGCCTATGGCGCCAGGCTCAAAGAAAACGTCAGTCCTGGCGCCATAGGCGCCAGGCTCATTATGAAAGTGTTTGGGTGCACTTACCTGATGCAGACCATGCTGCAGAACCCCGGCCTCCTTGAGGCCTGAAAGGAACTACTTTACCTGTGGGGCTCATTTACCACCCGGGCGTGGTCGGGGAAGGATACATACCTGATTGGAGGAAGGACACATTCTAGGAACTTCTTCCAAGGCTATTTAAACCACACCGGATCAGCCACACGTGCTTCGCGTTGTTCTGCATCTAGCAGCTGGACGCTCACCGTGTCTGCTCCTGCATCTTGACTTCTGCCACACCTGCCAGCATCCTGAATCACCTGCAAAGGAAGGGAACAAGAGAACAGAAGAAGGAAAAGGCCTCACCTGCTAAATCTGCATCCCAGAGACATTTTGCCGACAATCCTGAAAAGGAAGACATTTATTTTTAAAAGCATATTGCATCGATCGCTGCAGCGCCGCATTCTACTCACCTTTACAGGGCACCTCCATGTTCAGCAGCGACCATCCGGATTCGCAGTCGCGCCCCCGCGCCTAGGGAGAAAAAGACAAGAACAAAGGTGAGAGAAAGAAGGGAAAAGGGAAGCTAAAACTCCATGTCAAGACTTACCTGTTGGGTCATTCCCTTTTCATTTCGGGTCCGCGCCGCATCCAGGCATTTTCGGACCCCGGCCCCTAAGGGGAAAAAGACATCAGCGTTAATGAGTGAATGAAAAGACATTACCAAAACACTCATTAAAGACTTACCTTATTTCCACAAGGATTTCACCGCTCACATCGGGTCGGTGCCTGTTCCCTGGCATTCCGTACCCCGGCCCCTATGGGGAAAAGACACTAGCATTAGAACATTAATGCATGGACACAAGGAGAACCACTTATAGAAAAACTTACCTGGAAGCCAAGCAAGTTTGGTTCTCACCCATCCGAAAATCCAGTGACGTAACTGGATACCAACGCGCCCCTGCATCAGAAGCAGGATGGAGAGCTCGTCCTTCCAGACCCTAAGGTGAGACGCTACGGGGAAGCACAGAAGGGTTTTGAGGAGGGTGAGAGGGGTAAGTGGGAGGCCGATTGCATTACCCCGCAGACAGTTAACCCCCTATTCTCACCTACAGAAGGATACTTCTGCGAGTCAGACAAGCCAGATCTGGGGCCCGGTCCAGTCTGTCTCCCGAACCCTGCGCATCACCTTAGACAAGGTCACAGCAGCGTGAACCAGGCCAGCGCCCCCGTGGAAGTCAGGTGAGCGTTACATCAACCCCCCCCAATCAAAAATAGTACTAAAACATATGGCATTTGTTAGATCTTTATTCGATCCGGTATGATCAACCATTTTCAACGTTAGATCCGCTACAGAACAGGAGTTATAGGCATTTGTTTAGAGGGGGGCTAACCCCTAGTAAGCTAGTCATCCCCCCTCAATCAAAAATAGTACAGAAACAGTTGACATTTGTTCTATCATTGTTAAATCGTATGATCAACCATTTTCAATGTTAGATCCATTACAAAATAGGAGCTTTTAAGTAATTATTAAGGAGGGCTAACCAATAGTGAGCTAGTTAGCAACCCCACTCCCCTCAACCAAAAAATTCACAAATGTCATACTATCGACCATTATACCTATACTTACAATAACAGAAGAAAAACACTTTGGTGTGAAGCGCAAGGACTACCTTTGCTACCAGGCTGAGGGAAGGGAAACGGCAATCTCTCCTTGCTTACACTTTCTTTTCCTCAGACCTCCTCCAGCATTAGTTAGAAAAATATCAAGTGGCTCTTAAAGGTTTACAATGCGAAGTTCAAGTAATGTTACTGACACAAAGTTTGAAAAATTACTGGCACAAAGTGCTCAAAAATCATTAGTTACTGTATTTGTTCAGAGCATTGTTTTACAGTGAAACCATTAAGGTAAGGTCTTTCCTTCACCATTGTGCTGCATTGAACCCTGAGAAACGTGCAACACAATTGTATGTTTACCTGTTTTTAATGTGTTAAGAACACAGCACTACTATGAAAGTTGAGTTAAAATGTTATGAATGGTATTTAAGCAAGGGTGTAGCTAGTTGCATAGCAAAGGAGATGATACCATCTAGGGCTCCCATCAAAAGAGTATTCCATGGATTCGATTTGTGGCACAAGTGGCATGGGTGCTCTCCATGTGGCTCCCCATAAATGGGTAAATAGTGGATCACTGACCGATGTATTCTTCAGAATTAGAACAACCCGGGTGATGGAGCATTCGTCAATGGGGTCCTTCGCTCTGCAGCAAAAAGTATGTAAGATGGGAGCGACAGAAATGAGCCATCATGAGGCCTACATTATACTGTATTTTCATGTCATCAAAAGTGTACAAAAAGAATCAAACGTTAAAGAAAATAATATTATTATATATTTTCAATTAATCTAAAAAATGTTTTTTCCACATTCCTATTTTACTTCTAGATGCCTCGAAAACCTGCCATTGATTCTGAGACCATAAAAGAAGTCTTGAAAGGTTATCCTGGCATTTTTAATGCTAATGGCGAGTTAAAGGTAGCTTCGGAAACCTGTTTGGAGGGAAGTTTGTTCTCATGAATCCTTTAAGTGTATGTTGAAGCAAAAACAGATCCATGATTATGTATTTCAAAATAGACATGATCTGCAGAACTTCCTGCTCGTAGAGTTTACAATCACATCACCTCTGTCAAAGACAGCAGAAATATTGCACAAGATCTCATCTGACTCAAGTAGTTCAGATGAGGACTCTTCAGAGAGCAGTGTTGAACAGTTAGATAGAAATATGCCATCTGTCGTATGCCAAATACCAATACCTTATGAACAGTACATGGAGATTAAGCCGAATACCTTCATTTATAGCGAAGGAAAATAAATAAATAAATAAATGCTAAAAACAAATGCGTGGAGTGCAGCAATTGCAGATGAACTTCATAAGCAGCATGGAATTCCAGGTGCATTATCTTTTAAGAGGAACAAGGTTCGAGTGAGCGGGTATCAGAGTAGAAGATGTATCACTGCAATGGGGCATTGCATAGAATGCAAAGCATTCATATATGTTTCTGCAGAAGAGAAACCTGATGCTGGCAATCCACTAATCCTTCCTGCAAGGGCACCAGACACAAGTGCTATACCACATTCAAGGAAAAGTCCGCTGAGAGGTGAGAAAAGACATAGGGCCTCATTACGAGGCAGTGGTAACCTGCCGGTTTTTCCGGCTCGGTTAGCGCCTGACTCGAATTACTGTTCCGCCTCCGTGATTCCTGGAATTAACGGGGCATTACAACCCCGGTCACCCAGGAATTCCGGAGGCGGAATTCGGTAAATCCCCATTCCCATTGAGTCCCATAGGACTCAATGGGAATGGGGACCATGGAAACACCGGCACCATCTCGTGATGGTGCCGGTGTTTCCACGTCTGCCTGCAGGCGGGCGGTGTTAAACCCGCCAGGCCTGGCAGGAATGACACCTCTACCTGTAAGACTCGAGATCAGGCGATCCGGAAACAACAGTGGCGGCGGGTTTACCGCCACCGTTATTTCCGGACCGCCTGACTTGTAATGAGGCCCATAAAATTGGAGAAGAAATGTTAAAGACATTGCAGTGCAACTGGAGGTGATAAAAACTTGATAAGGAAATAACGTTTGCAGAAACAGAGCCACCAAATATACCATCTCTGAGAATTTGTCAGGATGCCAGACAGGAAGCAATGAACAAGACATTTGATACACCCAAGATAAAAGATCCTGTTTTGGCTCTTGCAGAGATTAAAAGTACTCAGGTGTATATAGAAGACATTCATACCATCTCTTATGATGCCAATTTTATACATTACTGGTCAAAAGAACAAATATACATTTTTAGAAGCTATTGTTCAAAGCAATCTTTCCTTAAAATTGCAGTGGATGCCACAGGCAGTTTGGTACTAAAAATAAAGCGAACACATGGATTGTCTGCTCGTAATTTGTTATACACAATTGTAATCAATATCGAGAATACTCAAATATATGTGTCTCAAATGCTAAGTGAAAGCCAAGATACTCCTACAATCACTTTTTGGATAGAAAAATGGCTGAAAGATGCACAGAAATTGCCTAAGGAATGTGCCTGTGACTTCTCCTATGCCTTACTTGGAGAATTGCATGTCAATCTTATGTGGCTTGAACAATGAAACCCCCACCTGCTACATTGGGTTAGATGTGGTCCATCTAATTAATACAGTTTACAGGTGGAAGTGCTATCCCAAAAAGGCAAAATTTTTAGGAAATTCTACATTAGATGTTTTGGATTTATGGTCAACTGTGAATCATTTGACATTCTTAAGCGTCTACTTCTCAGTACACTAATACTTGCTGGATGTGAAACAACAGGTAAAGTTGCTGTAGGTAACATATCAGAATGTGAAAAATCAAAATTATACTTTTGTCATTGCATTCAAAGTGGGGAGTTAGAGTTTATTGATGCTACCATTGATGATAAGGATGTTCCTGAAAGACTTCCTGTTGATGAAGAAATCCATTGTTCACAATCATTGTCCGGGTGGGTGAATGACATGGCTCAGCAAAAACATTCCTAGAAATTGGTGATGAACCAAATCCTTATTTCTGTCCAAATGTTTCAGAAAAACTACTTCATCTGATGAAGTTTTTCCACATCTGGACATCAGTGATGCGACCAGTGTTTCAATCGCCAAAGGGAGCACTAAAATAACAGCTGCAAACAGTTCTAAAACCAATCAAAAGAGAGATGGTATGAACACATCTTCAGAAGAGAGGTATTGGCCAAGCAAAATATGGATGATGTCAGAAAAAGAAAAGAATGTTAATCCACATGCGCTGGTGTTGACAGATAATGGACTGCAATTGGGAAAACGTTTGAAAACAGCAGCACTTCAGACATACAATCCACAGAAGGAAATGTGATGGAGCTTCGACAAGAAGAACACTAGCAGGGAAAAACAAATCTGCAAGGCCCTACAACTGATTTTGAAACAGAAAAGAAAGCTAATCTCTGGTCACCAAACTTCAAGGACTCCTTGAAAAAACTCCCAAGAAATAAACATACATATTCATCTCCATATCCCTTACCAGCAGAAGCCTCTAGGTATCCTCAGAAATGGAAGCTGTTTAAACCCAATAAGAATACATCATAAGGTTTACAAGGTAAATAACACATGCCCATTTGATTCTCTTTTGAACAGTTTATCCTGCATCTATGTTGACTATGCATCATAAAGAAACAGCATCAATAATTCCAGAAACTCTTTTCTCAATTTGGTTCAGTATTTTGTTAAACATGGGCCTATTCAAAGTACATATAAAAAGAGAGCCCAACTGTTAATGGAAGTGGTCCCATGAACCAACCTTCCAGGTGAGATTATATGCTTGAATGCTGAGGACTATGCTGCAATACCATTCAGATTTTTTTGAAAAATGTTCCGAGTTCATTTGAAACATTGACTTGTCAAACCTGATCTTGTCAAAATAATGGAGAACAATGTGGTGTATTTTGGCCAATTAATTCCAATGACCTGCAATGTGACTTTGAATTTGCAGTGAAAAATGCATCTAAATTCATAAAAGGGCAATGTTCACTGAACTGCAAGAAACATATGACAATAACCACCAAGTCTGGTCCACACCTCATAATCGAGCCCCGAATAAGGGCACCTTCGACAAAGCAATGTCTCATTGACTTTCCAAATGAAATATCATGTATGCTCTAGGTGCAGTAATAATTAATGTCGAAGGATGTCCCTATGTGTCTTATTGTAGAAGAAAAAACAATGTTTAGGAGTTGTATAATGATATGGCACATTCTGTAAAAATAGTTGCTGCTTACAAGGTACATGATCTAGCAGAAGTGGTGTATATGTGAAGGTGTAGGCAACAATAGCAAAGTAAGAATTATTGTTTTTGCATAATATAGATCATTTAAATAGTGAGTTATAGTTCTTTATTTACTGTATTTGACAACATAAATATGATCAAAAATCTCAACTGATCAGACAACCATGATGTACAATGTTTTCAATTGAATCCATTTGAATTGTTTTTCAAACACATAAATTAAGTTGGTGAAAAAGTTAAATTTTAAGTGCCAACACTGCCATTGGTGCCAGCCTTCTCTGAGTTAAGGTGGGTTAAATAATAAAACCCTCTAAAGTAATAATACTCCAATGTTGTCTTATTTTTTCTCATTCATGAATGTACCACACAATAGGTGTAGGTGTAAATATCTGTGTAAAAGGGAGTCTGTGGATTGGCTACTAACTTATATTTTGGATTGAAGCAGAATGAAAAACCTGAGGTTAGCTCAAGCAAAATCCCCTGTGCCAGAGAAACAGAGGAGCCCAGGAATGTGACAAATTACTGCCTTTATTAATAGAATTGAAAAGCAGGGATAGGCCCACGGATTTCTGAATCTTCCCAATGCACAGTCAACTGATTACAGGCTGGTAGTGAGGTTTTATTCCACTGTGACATCACAACCAAAAGTTATATTTCTGGACCTTAGGGGAGATGGGATTGGGTGAACATTATAGGTAAACCTATATTTTATAGGGGATAAATGATCTGATTGGTCAGGCTATATTGGGTGGCTCTGCCTGGCACCACCCACAAGAGGCCAGTGTGAGCTTTCTCCGTTTGGGAAAATTATCAGCAGATGAGCACAATGCGAGGTGAGGAGAATGGTCTCAAAGTACCGCCTTCTTCCCACTAAGGCTACCATCTCTCTGACTCCCCTGTCCCCAAGCAAGAACATTCCAGTCTCCAACTTCATGCTGTGTTACATTCTGTATCTTCTGTCTTCAGTTTGATGGGAACAAAGGTCTCGGCCAGCCTCAAATGACTTCGCCCTGTTTTCCAAGTTCAGATCACGTGTTTAGGGCCTGCGAAACCGACTTTCTCTGCTTGCATTTATGACGAATTTCAGCCTTCTACCCTGTTCTTTATTTTCTGTTGACTCAAAACACTCTCTCTCTTTGTCCTGTGTCTTGGCAAGGCTGGGCACAGTAGCTGCACTGCCAACCCTGTCTTCATTTCTCAGGGAAATCAGTGTGTCAGGCCTCTGCCATTGTTTTGAGCCTTTCCGATGCCTTTCATTCATTTCAAAGCAGCTGTGGCTTCCATCTTTATTTTCATGACTGTTCAAGTCAGTTGCTTTTAGGTGTCAGTGAGCAGTTCATGTATGTTCTTTTTCAACAGTCTAATGCATCTATGTGAGTGTGTTCAGCCATGTTGCCTCTTCATGATTACTTTAGTGTTGTCATCCAGTTATGGTCAGTGCGTAAGCTTCAGTGAGTGGTATCTGCCATCTTGGTGGAATGCTGGGAGGTTAGGGGGGGCTTTTGAGGCCCCCTCAACAGGATGTCTATACATCTTTCTTTCTTCCTTTCTTTTTTTCTGTGTTTGTTTGTTTCTTTCTTTCTTCCTTTCTTTCTTTCTTGCTTTCTTTTAATTTTATTGGGCATTTATGAGGAGTCGAGACAGGAGATGAGCTCGGGGCTGTATCCCTGGGCTGTCAAGCCCCTTTGCCAGAAGAAGCCTGGAAAGTGGGGGGAGGGCTCCTGTTGTTCCCTGGGGAGGTGGCCGAGGTCTCCTTCTGCTGGTTGCCCTGATGCAGGTCTGGTTATGCCATGCTATGCTTGATCCTCTCCTGGGCCACAGACAGATCGACTAACTGGGGTTACAAGTCCACAATGATGCCCAACTGAGAATAGAGAGGCCTGGGGCACTTTAGCCCACGGAGCAGGCTGATTCAACCATCGCTCCCTCACTATTTTGCCTGCCGGGGGCCAGTGAAGGGGGTAGGTGGCCACCACCTTTGCCGTCCCCTGCTGAGGCGAGGAGGTGTGCAGGGAGCAACAAGGAGAAGCCAGAGGTGTTGGGGCTCTGTTTGAGCAACCCCTTCCTGAGAGTAATGCCCAAACAAGTAATGCCCAAACAAGTAATGCTCAAACATGGAGCAGAGAGGCCTTTAGGAAGTGGGTGTCAGATTTACAAGAAATAGGAACCGCACTGAGCTATAAGTCACCCTACAGAAGTGTAACTGTGAAGCCTTGGGCTCCCATGCGGCACAAATAAAATAGACCAGCTGTTTAACTGGGTTCCGTTCTCAACTACATCAAATCACAGAGAACCCATCGCTCTGCCCTGTAAAACCCAGCACAAGTCGTACAGTTCTGATTGCGTACCCAGACAGCAAGGAGCACAATCTCTGACTTCCAGTACTAGACCGGGGCCTCCCAATATGTGGGCCTAAGGGATGGGCTGTCTTAGAACAAAAGGGGCAACAATTCATTGCTACACCTACAACCTACTAATGCCACTCTCCATCGCACCGCGGATCCTGCCAACTGATCTACACCTTGCAGGCCCTCCTGTTTGGTTGGAGCTCCTCTGCAACATGGTGCTCGCTGCTGCCTGCTTGCAACAATGATCCTTTCAGTCTTTGTCATCTGCTGATCCTGACCCTCATCTCCATTCATTCATTCTCTTCTGCTGGCTTTCTGCCCTGACTCTTGCCGAAGCCACCCTATGGAACTACTCACCATTGCTTACCCTCCTGAGGATCCTCCATCCCTCCTGATCTGCTTGATTCAGCATAAGACTTCTTGTTGGGCATCTACCCCCACCCCCCTGTGCCTCCGCCCATTTTTACTCCTAGCACCTCTACAATGGAACTCCCTTCCTCTTACTATCCGTTCTTCCCCCACCTTCACTTCATTCCGCACTTCCCTTAAATCTCTCCTTCTCCATTCTCCTCCCTGAAACCCTTTCCCCCTTCTGCTTCCCCCCTCCTCACTCTTTTCCCCCAACTTTATCCCCCCTCTCCTGCCTCTCCTCTTCCACCCGTCCCCTTTCCCCCTCCTACTCTTCTCCTCCACCCCCATCAAGTCCCATCTCCCTTTCCTCCCTATGCCCTTCAGTTAATTGCTCTTCTCATTGTTTTATTATTTGATTGATTCATATTGTAATTGCTTCAACCGTTATATCGTTTATGTTTTATGTATTATGTTGTTCCATTGTACAGTGCTTTGGCATAAGGCGCTTTATAAATCAATAAATACAAATATAAATACAAATCTACCTGCCTCATTCAGCTGCTAGGCCACTTGGCGAGTTGCGTCTTGCCTGTGCAGTTCTCTCTTCTATCCCTTCACTCCCCTCTCTTCCTTCCTCATGGCACTCTCAATCTGTCTCATCTACTCTAACTGCTATTCTATCACCCATATTCCCTCTCTCACGAAGTCTGGAAGAAAAACATTTAAAGATCTCCTGTCTTCTGATCCTGGTTTACCTATCGCTGACACCTATGTCAGTGCTACTTTCAGACAGATTATCACAGGTATCCTCTTTTCTGTCCCCTCTCCAAACCTATGGACTCCTCACCTGATATCCACTCTCTTCCCTTTCTCGTCCTCACCCGTTAATGGTGGCATTAGATGCAAAGTACTCTTGGCTGGCTTTTCATCAACCAGGTGCATCATTAATGTGTACCCCTAATGTGTACCCCTCGAAGGAAGTCTTTTAAAATGTGTAAACCCGCTCCACTCTCACTCTGCTGTCAAACACTCCTCTGACATCTGCCGCTTCCTTGAAGGAGGATGTCCTCGTTCTCAGTGAGACATGGTTCATGTCCACCTGTGTCACAGGTGGTTTTGAAACTTTCCTCTAAACGTGTTTACCTAACACACAAAGCCCTTTAAGACGAGGTAGCAATACTTTGAGATAGATGGGGATGCAGAATATACTCAAACATCAATAACCAGGCTGACTCAGGAAGTTGGTAAAGTAAGTCTGTTTTAATAGCAATTGTCTAAAACAAGGAGTACCATGAACATCAACGAATATACGCTCGATCTTCTCACTCACTGAGTTTCATAAAAAACATGTCATCACTGATGTCAATCTACGTGACAAACTACAAAAACCTACTTGAGAAAGTGATAGGTTTAGAGGGAACATCTAGGTATACGTTCCATACTTGTTAGGGAAAGTTATTGGGTCTCTAACATCAGGTGGGCAACTAAGCCTTCCTCTACTGCAAGTCACTATGAGCGTCATCAAATACCCAATGTCCTATTGGTTATACAAACTGTAGGGATTATTTGATACAGGACCCTCTATTATTGGTTGGCACCCTCATACCCCTCTGTACTATTCCACACACGCTAGCAGCATACAGGCTTGCACCCAGGTGCTGGTGGGCTGGTCTTGACTATAGTTTCCTACCTAATTAGCCTGCCATCTATCATCACTCTTGCCATGTGCCAGTCAATTAGCTTTTGAACATGTCCTTTGTTCTGTACTCTGTGCCTGAGAATAAAGAGGGAGTATAGACATACTCAGTCTCTTGGTTTGGGTGTAGCTCGTCACAACTTCTAATTTCATGTGTCCAGGTGACTGGAGACCATGTTTCAGAGCTTTTGCTGTATTTAAAATACTATTAAATGATGAACCTCTGATGTCTTTAATTTCTTGTCCCTCACCTCAAACAGGAGTTTGTTGTTTTCACATGTTTTGTAGCTACTGCATGAACATCTAGGCTCAAGGCTTTGACTTCTTGATACTGGGCCAGCCAAGCCTTTCTTGAATCCACCTCCATCATTAAGTCATTTTCTAACTGCACCACACTAAAAAGTGCATTGTGGAACATCCATAGTCCATACATTCCTATGCATATACGGTATTGGCGCATCGCCGCAATCTATTAACTATGTAGCTAGTCTCATGATTACTTTGTCTGCTTGTGTTTACTGCATCTGTACACGTGTAAAATGACTTTGCATTTTCTTCAGTATTTCTGTAACATGAGCATCTTCATCTTGAGCCCAAAATGTTGCTCATCTTTAACACCTCCTACTTAGATCCTTATAGAATGTTTATGTTCTTCTCGTCTCTGCATCTCTTCTGGGTGCATCAGTCCTGCTTCACATGACATCACCAATCTCTTTTTCTTCCACATTTTCACACTTCCTCTGGGATTATATTCAAATGGCCATCATATTGTCATGAATGCATATATGGTTTCCTCAATCGGTACCTTACTTCCATAATTCTTTGCGGTATAGGTATTTTCACTGGTACTGCACGCGTCTCACACTCTGGCTCCCAGCATATAGGCAAAAAGGGAGCTGTGCTTGAGATTAGGGTATTTAGCTCCTACTCTACACCTCCCTGAGGGCTACAAGATCCTCTCTGAGCCCAGAAACAACCGACCCGGAGAGTGAAATGCTCTCATCTTTCCAGAGTGGGTCCCTGCCTCTGTCATTCCTACGCAGGCCTACTCCTCCATTGAATGCCTGGTCTGCAGGCTCTTTGTCTCTCCTGTCCTCTCTATGACTGTGGCCACCATGTATAGACCACCTGGCTAGATTGCCCTCTTCCTCTCTGAGTGGGCTGACCTCTCCACATCTCTCCTTGCCTCTCCCCCTCAACTTCTCCTCTTTGGAGACCTCAACATCCACCTGTATGCTTCTGATCCCTCCATCCCTCCATGGGGTTCTTCTGCAATCTCTGCAACTCTCTCTCTATCTCTCTATCTCTCTATCTCTCAATTATACCCACTGGTTCGACACACTGCTGGATACACCTTGGATGTTCTCATTTCCTCACCCATCCCTCTCTCTAACCCTCTCACTACTCCTCTCTCTTGGACTGACGACTTTCTTCTTTCATCTCACCTGACACTCTCTGTCTCCCTGGCAAAGCCCACCCTAGTACTGTCACCTACCTTCTGAGTCATTCAGCCCATCAAGCGTGTGTCAGTTGATGCCTTTGCCCCACTTTCTCTGCGGCCGATTCACACCCTGAAAAAACCCTCTTTAATCTGCATCTTGCCATTTCCAACACTCTGGACATCCTTGTCACTGCCATGAGAATCCGTCTGAAACCTACCTCTGAGTGCAACTCTTCATATGACTCTGACCTTGCCACCCTGAAATGCAAGTACACGGTGGCAGAGGAAGTGGAGGGCTTCAGGTACGTCCTCTGGCAAACTGGCCTGCCGTGTGATCCAAAGGCAATACAGACTCGCTGTCCTGTCCAAAAGAGTCCACATCCAAGCATGCATCTCTGCAGCCTCTAACAATACGGCCAAACTCTTTAAAATCTTAAAAGAGCTGGCTAATCCTTCTGCAGTCTCCACCTCTCCTGTTCCCTCCCAAGCCCTCTGTATAGCACTGGCTTCTCACTTCACTACTAAAACTCAGGACATCCTGTCCTAGCTCTGCTCTTCTGATCCCTCCTCCACTCTAGGCCTGACTCCGGCCGCCTCTCACTCTCCCCTTCCTTTCTCCTCTATCTCTCTGCTAACACCTAACAATGTTTATAGACAAGTCTGATCTATTAAAGTGTCATCCAAACAGGCACTCATCTGCTCCTCTTGAACATCAAGGACCACATTGACACCCTTGTTCTGGCCTTGGTTGATTTCTGCAATCACTCTTTCACCACTGATGCTTTCCCTCTCTCCTCAAGCACTCCCTTGTGCACCCCCTCCTTAAAAAGTCATCTGCCGATCCTACCTGTCCAGATAACTATTGCCCGATCTCTATCACTACTTTCCTGGGCAAACGTCTGGAAAAGTTGGCCATCTCCCAGCTTACTCTCCGCACTGAACTATTGACCTTCCTCATGACCACCAGTCTGGCTTCAGAGCAGCCAGAGGCACAGAAACTGCTCTCCTGAACACCTGTGAAGATCTGCTCTCCAATCTCGACACCAGCACCCCTTCTGTACTTATCCTCCTTGACCTTTCCGCTGCTTTCGACACAGTCAATCACACCATCCTGATCAACCAACTTAATGAGCACTTGGGCATCACAGATCAGGCCCTGGAGTGGCTAACCTCTTTTCTCCTGGACCGACCCTCCCAGGTCCAACTTGGGTCTTTTCTCTCTACCACATCTCTCTCCTCATGTGGTGTTACCCAGGGATCTAACCTCTCACCCTGGCACTTCAATCTCTATGTGGCCCCTCTGGCCCACCTTATCTCCACCTATCAATGTCTCCAATAATAGCAAAACCCTAGGTATCTACCTTGATGCTACACTATCGCTCACCAGACAAACTGACGCTGTGGTTGCAGCATCAGCGTACACATACAAACTAATTACTGCGTGCAGGCCCTTTTTTACGGTAAACTAACATTATTACCCTTTCTAGAACCCTAGTCATGGCCAGAATTGACTACTGCAATGCCCTTTACCTAGGGACTAGTCAAAGAAATATCAACAAGCTCCAAGTATCCCAGAATAATGCATTAGGGCTGCCCTCAACATCCAGAGGCAACTTCACATTTCTGACACAAGTCGAAACCTTCAGTGCCTGTCTGTTGAGCACAGAATCTACCTTAAAACCTTCGCACTGACACACAAAGCCCGGGCAAACCTCGCCCCAGCATATCTTACCAACCGGCTCTCTGCCCACACATATACAAGACCCCTTAGATCAGCTCACGCGCACACCCTATCCATTCCTAGATTTGAGCTCCAAAAAATCTGGAGGATCTAGTTTCCCTGTCCTAGCGACTAAGCTATGGAACACTCTACCTTCCTCCGTCAGAGCCGAACCCTCCTTCCAACTATTTAAAAGTAAAACCAAATGTTGGCTTCAGGTGTTAGACCATGATGGGCAGCAGTGACGTCTTTATGGGAGGGCAAAAGGGGCAATTGCCCTTGGCCCCACCTTGGAGGGGGGCCCCCACAAGGGTGTCTAACCTAAAGAAAGTACTGACAATTCCTTTACAAAACTTAAATAGCACACGCCAATATGTCGTATGGTGTGTTGCTAAACCTCTGAGCCTATTGCTGATCTTTTGTAACAAATACTTCCTGCTCTGATAAATTAAGCCTGTAATGCTTTCTGTGTTCACTGTCTCAAACATAGTTTGTATGTTCACTACGACAACTCCTGTAGCAACCTCACCTTTTTATGGGAATGATATTGAACATGTGCAACTGCCAAAGCTGCAATGCATACTGATAAATGTGAGTGCCACGTTGGTTCAGAAGAAAGTTCAGTGTGTTAAGCATTAATTGCAGAGATGTGTCTTCATATGTAAGATTATAATACTGAATTCCAGCAAAGCCAACTCAGCCTTTTCTATGTTTGAAGTTGATAAGTTTGCAGATATGTGTACTTTGTTTTGTAGCGGAACAGGTGCTATTTGCAGCAGTGTGCCTGTGGTTGCTATAAAAAAAACTAATATAGCATCAGTATGGTGACGGTCTAGAAATTGGTTACTGCAGATGGAGGCTTGTAAAACTTGACCAGCCACCTCAAATGAAGACTATAAAGTGTTAGTCCAAGAAGTGATTAGGTATGCAAAGCATTCGTGCTTTTATCCTGGCTTCACCAGCAGACGATACAGTGACCAAGGATAAATCAATGTATTTCACTGACATTACTGTACTGTCTTCTTTGAAAAGGTTGGCTTCTCACATGCTGGGGTTTTGTTTAGCCCATTCATTACCAGATCTGACTTTTTAAGTAGGTCATTTCAGCGGAAGGGATCCTAGACAGAAGAGAGCAGATCAGATATTACAGGCCTCTGGCAAGCATTTTTTAAGGTCTGCTCATTTGGCACAAAATACAGTTTGCTTTTTTGTACAACTGAAAGGTTTTTGGGTATGTTTATAAATAACAATTTCACAGGCCTGTGTTTTGGGCCAATTTAAAGCATTAAAATACAAAAGAAAAACCCAGATGTAATCTTTTAGGATCACATCACATAGTATGTTGGTACCTATATACTTCCCTTGATGATCGTGACAATGAAGCTAGAATCATTTCCATTTTGCATAATAAGCTTCTATAACATTTTGTTTTTAAAATTGTCATGTTAGGTTATGTGATTTGTCTACTTTCTAAGTCAGATGTATAGAATGGGGTTAGTTTAGTTCATGGTACGTACTAGAAAATCAAGTGGTAAAGTGCAGAAATTGCGGAGTGGGTGCAAATCCCAGCTTCACCTTTTAACCAATGTGTTATCCTGGGCATCTCACTTAATCTTGCATTGCCCAATATGTCAAAATTGGCAGTCCCCCTAAACCATTCACAATTGTCACCCTTCTGAGTGACTTTGTTCTCAGGGTATGATCTTCACAACCTCTTCCCTCATGGTTTCACTGGCTATAGTGTTGCTTCCTCTATAATAATAGTGAACATTGATCTATTGCACACCACAGCCACTTGTTTCTTTGCTCTCTAATGGTAACCCTACTTGAAAACCATGTCCCTCTTCTAATCTCAATCTGCCTGGATGCATGCACCTTCCTGGTAGCTTCTAATCGTCATCCACTATCTATACTGTGGCAGGTTTATCTTTCTCCCTTCTTCCCATTAGTTTCCCATGTCCATGCTTGAGCATTTTTGCATTATGGGAGGCAGCTAATCTGAGTCATCTGTCTATTCTGGATTATGTGCACCTTTTACATACGATCTGTGTCCTAAATGTATACTATGATTGGTGTATCTTCCTCGTGGCTGCTAATGATGAAGAGTGTCCTCTATCCATGCTAGAATGCAAGTAGCCTTGTTGTGGACTGCTGATGTTGGCCTTGAAATGCTACTTATTTATAATTCTTATTACAGCAAGAATGAAGAGGGTAGGGGGACGGAAAGGGAGTACCATTGGCTATTTTAATCGCTGCAAGGTAACATGCAAGTTATGTGTTGTGATTGCGATGTGGTGGGCACGACCAGATATTCTGGAAACCTTAATTCCTTTGGCTCAATGGAGGGGGCCCCAAAGGTGTCCGTGCCCCGGGCCCCAAAAGTGCTTAAGATGGCCCTGATGGGCAGCACTCTGAAGTCTAGCTACCTCTTGACCCAGTGACCTCGAGGGCTCTCCATTCCACCCTGCCCCTACTATTACCTTCCCTCAATGCGTAATCTTACCTTGTTCCTCCTATGTAACCTTCACTGTTACATTCACTTGTTTTTACCCATGTAAAGTACCTGCCCACACTATTCTGTGTACCTGATGAATATTCCTCTGCATTATTTGTCAACCTGGGCTTTCATCTCAATACTATGCATTTGTCTTCTCATTCTGTTGTAACCTCTAACAAAGGTTGTTTTGCCCTTTATTGCTATTTATATCTGTAAGACATACGCCCAGATTTACCAGGGCCAGGAGCACAATACAAATAAAATAAATACAAATAAATACAAGTAAATGAATACAAATGTGTCCGATGAAATGAGTGTCATTTGCTGCATTAGCTTCCACCTTCATACCCACTCCCCTTCCTGACTCACTGACTCTGCTCCCAACAATGTCCATCTCGCTATCACTAACACTCTCGACAATCATTCACCTGTCATGAGGATTCACCTGAAACCTGTCACCAATCGTAACAATTGATATGATTCTAATCCAGCAGCCCTGAAACGCAAGTGGAGCGCTGCAGAACGCAATTGAAAGTCCATCCATCCAGGAGCGAACCCCCCCCCCTATTTCTTGGCTAATGAGGGCCATTATTCGCAATAGTGTTTATTGCAATTTTAACTACAAATTCCATTCCAGATACATGGAGAAGTGTGAATTTTATACCAATATATAACAAAGGTAATAGAGGTAGCCTGAAACCATTCAGACCCATTTCCCCTTTAAATACTATCTTTAAGATTTTTTTGAAGGTGCCAGTTAAACATCTTGGACATTTGGGTCAAAGATAAATCAATATCATCACCAATACAACTGGATTTCCGCCTCTCATTTGGGACAATGGAACAAGGTCTAAATCTCTTCCTAGTGGCCGCCCATTCCTTATTCGTCAAAAGGGAAATAGTATATCTGACGTTCATGGACCTCAGCAGAGCCTTTGATAAAGTTAACATAGGCAAACTCTGGCATGTGCATATGTCCTAAAATTGCCCTAAATCTTTGGTAGACATACTAAAGGTCATTCACACAAATAACTTGCATGAGAAGTAGCATAGAAAGCCATTGCACCCGTCTGGATCCCGTTATGCTCAGGGGTTAGACAAGGGTGCGTTACAATGGCCACATTGCTATTTTCAATATACATTAATAACATCCAAGAAGTATTACTCGAATGCGAAGCCGATGTCCCAAAATGGGTGAAAGACCTGTACCAGAAATAAACCTATGCTGACGACACTGTCTTAATCATCCGCACACCAAGAGCCCTTCAAATCAATACACCCTATATATGAACAGCCTATATCTACATCTGAATTCAGTAAAATCTGCAATAATGGCTTGCTCGTATGGCAAGAAAAAGATAAAAATTCCAACAATGTGACGCATTGATATGTATAAAACATTTAAATTTTTTAGGTTTTTGCTTGCAGAATTCCCTTACCCATGATTCACGCAGTGAAAAACAGGTGATCAGAATGAGGCAAACATTGAAAATGGTTGATCTTACCAGTTCTAATGGCTATGTATTGAAATGAATGTCTTTTCCCAAAATTGTTGAGGGGGGCAGGCCACCCTCGCTTGCAGCCAAATATTTCACCACCTGACTGTGATCTAACAGAAAAAATGACTGATCATACTGGATCTAACATATATCTAACCAATGACATTGATTTTTGTAAATTATTTTGGTTGAATGGGCTAACTAGCTTACTAAATAATTGCTTATCTCCTGCTCTGTAACAAATCTAATGTTGAAAATGGTTGATCATATCGGATCTAAGGAAAAGCTAACAAATGACGTCTGTTTTTGTACTATTTTTGATAGAGGGGGGGTGACTACCTTACTACCGGTTAGCCCCCGTCTAAATAAATGCCTATAACTCCGGTTCTGTAGTGGATCTAATGTTGAAAATGGTTGATCATACCTGATCTAACAAAGATCTAACAAATGACATACATTTTGGTAAATTTTTTGATTGAGGGGGGCTGGCTATGGGTTAGCCTCCCCTCTAAGTAATTGCTTATAACTCCTGTTCTGTAGCAGATCTAACGTTGAAAATGGTTGATCATACCTGATCTAATGAAGATCTCTCAAATTACATATGTTTTTGTACTATTTTTGATTGGGGCATGACTAGTTTACTACAGATTAGCCCCCCTCTCTAAATAATTGCTTATAACTCTGGTTCTGTAGCAGATCTAACGTTGAATATGGTTGATCATACCGGATCTAACGAAGATCTAACAAATTACATACATTTTGGTCAATTTTTTGATCGAGTGGGGCTGGCTACGGGTTAGCCCCCCTCTAAATAATTGCTTATAACTCCTGTTCTTTAGCAGATCTAACATTAAAAATGGTTGATCTTACCGGATCTTATGAATATGCATTGAAATGAATGACTTTTTCCGCCAAATTTAGTTGAGGGGAGCCAGCCCCCCTCATTTGTAGCCAAATATTTCAGCACCCGTGTGTAATCTAACAAAAAAGATGCCTGATCATTCCGGATCTAACGTATATCTAACCAATGACATCGAATTTTGTTAATTTTTTGGTTGAGCAGGGCTAACTAGCTCACTACGGGTTAGTCCCCCTCTAAATAATTGCTTATAACTCCTGTTCTGTAACTAATCTAATGTTGAAAATGGTTGATCATACCTGATCTAACAAAGATCTAACAAATGACATACATTTTGGTAAATTGTTTGATTGAGGGGGGCTGGCTATGGGTTAGCCTCCCCTCTAAGTAATTGCTTATAACTCCTGTTCTGTAGCAGATCTAACGTTGAAAATGGTTGATCATACCTGATCTAATGAAGATGTCTCAAATTACATATGTTTTTGTACTATTTTTGATTGGGGCATGACTAGTTTACTACAGATTAGCCCCCCTCTCTAAATAATTGCTTATAACTCCAGTTCTGTAGCAGATCTAACGTTGAATATGGTTGATCATACCGGATCTAACGAAGATCTAACAAATTACATACATTTTGGTCAATTTTTTGATCGAGTGGGGCTGGCTACGGGTTAGCCCCCCTCTAAATAATGGCTTATAACTCCTGTTCTTTAGCAGATCTAACATTAAAAATGGTTGATCTTACCGGATCTTATGAATATGCATTGAAATGAATGACTTTTTCCGCCAAATTTAGTTGAGGGGAGCCAGCCCCCCTCATTTGTAGCCAAATATTTCAGCACCCGTGTGTAATCTAACAAAAAAGATGCCTGATCATTCCGGATCTAACGTATATCTAACCAATGACATCGAATTTTGTTAATTTTTTGGTTGAGCAGGGCTAACTAGCTCACTACGGGTTAGTCCCCCTCTAAATAATTGCTTATAACTCCTGTTCTGTAACTAATCTAATGTTAAAAATGGTTGATCATACCTGATCTAACAAAGATCTAACAAATGACATACATTTTGGTAAATTTTTTGATTGAGGGGGGCTGGCTATGGGTTAGCCTCCCCTCTAAGTAATTGCTTATAACTCCTGTTCTGTAGCAGATCTAACGTTGAAAATGGTTGATCATACCTGATCTAATGAAGATCTCTCAAATTACATATGTTTTTGTACTATTTTTGATTGGGGCATGACTAGTTTACTACAGATTAGCCCCCCTCTCTGAATAATTGCTTATAACTCCAGTTCTGTAGCAGATCTAACGTTGAATATGGTTGATCATACCGGATCTAACGAAGATCTAACAAATTACATACATTTTGGTCAATTTTTTGATCGAGTGGGGCTGGCTACGGGTTAGCCCCCCTCTAAATAATTGCTTATAACTCCTGTTCTTTAGCAGATCTAACATTAAAAATGTTTGATCTTACCGGATCTTATAAATATGCATTGAAATGAATGACTTTTTCCGCCAAATTTAGTTGAGGGGGGCCAGCCCCCCTCATTTGTATCCAAATATTTCAGCACCCGTGTGTAATCTAACAAAAAAGATGCCTGATCATTCCGGATCTAACGTATATCTAACCAATGACATCGAATTTTGTTAATTTTTTGGTTGAGCAGGGCTAACTAGCTCACTACGGATTAGTCCCCCTCTAAATAATTGCTTATAACTCCTGTTCTGTAACTAATCTAATGTTGAAAATGGTTGATCATACCTGATCTAATGAAGATCTAACAAATGACATCCGTTTTTTTACTATTTTTGATTGAGGGTGGTGACTAGCTTACTGCGGGTTAGCCCCCCTTTAAATAAATGCCTATAACTCCTGTTCTGTAGCGGATCTAAGGTTGAAAATGGTTGATCATACCAGATCTAATGAAGATCTAACAAATGACATACATTTTGGTCCATTATTTGATTGAGGGGGGGCTAGCTACGGGTTAGCCCCCCCACCAAAGAATTGCTTATAACTCCTGTTCTGTAGTGGATCTAATGTCAAAATTGGTTCATCAAACCGGATCTAACAGGGATCTTACAAAACAGATCATTTTTTGTAAGAGATCATGAAAAGGGGGGGCTAACCCGGGTGAGGTCAAAAAGGCAGACATGGGCACAGCAGAGAGCATGCATGGTTTCACCTCTCCTTAGGATAACTAAAGCAGCTGCCACAAAACCAAGCTGATAACCAAAGTGAGTGACCCAATATGCCTTCCTTCCTTTACTTTCTCCCAGAGGTCATTTCCTGTGCGAACTTGCTGCCAAACGCTTCCAGACAATATATTGCCTGCTCACAAAGGCTATTCTGTCACGGCTTTCCTGTATTTTTCTGATGACAGTTAGAGAGAAACGTGTCCAAGTGCCCAATGGTGGCAAATATATCCATGCCTCATGCAAGGGTCTACATGTCCATTGTCAGATGAGCCTTCATAGTGGTCCAGTAACATTCACACTGCTTCCATATATTGGTTGTAGCGGTGTAATACTTCAGCTTGCGTGAATTATATGGAACATCGGGATAAATGTTGCCAAGAAGTTGTCTCAGCCCACCTTTTTTGACAAGCTAGAAGGGAATTCAATCTTTTCCTCACATGACACAAAACAGAGATATGTTCATCTTTTGTGATATTTTGTAACATGATCAAATGCCTCAGACTTTATAGGCCAATGCTTTGTAGGGGAAATAGGTTTTCTGCATACTGTGGACTGTGCAGGTGAAGGTGATGTTCAGGGCTTGTGAAAATCTGTGAATCATCAAGACTCTACATTGTGATGATGCAGGATTATTTGGTAAATGTGCTAACTGCAGCAGTTGAGCCGTGAGAAGCGTCTATTTCTCCGTTTCCTGTTTCCCAACATGTAGACAATGCCTTCATATGTTGGCCCAGAGGGAAGAGGTGCCACACATTGTTTCCAGTTTTCTCTCAAAGTCATTTCTGTTTCCATGCATGCCAGGTGGCAAGAGGTAAGTGTTGTTTTCCTGATGTAAAATAACTCTATGTGCGCTATTTTTCAGGGCATATGGAGGCTATAACTTGGATTCGTTTTTTTTTTGGGGTTGGCTTGGTGCACTTTGCAGGTAATGTTTCATGGGTAGTGTTGACTGAAGAATGTGAATATTCTGGCCGCTTGTGGAACATATGGGGACACAGGGAGTATTTGAAGCTTGCTTACTGTGAACAATGATTGCACTTGACAAGTGCATGGAACTCCCATTGTCTCCACCCTTCTCTCTCACTGTCTCCCTTACTACATTTGGCATTATAACATTATAATTATTTTTTTTGTACAGTATTCTTAGTTGCACAAGTCAACCTTACACAGGATCATACGAATTAATACAACTATGATATGGTCATTGTAAATACATACATATCACATTTCATTAAAACAATTGATTAAATAGCTTGGTAAAACCATATATAATGCATCATAGTTTCTCTACAAAAATAAATAATTAGAAACATAGAGGTTTATCTATTTACATCTCTAGAAATCGTGAAGCAGTGAAGGTAGATCATTTACACTGAATCTGAAAAGGTTATTGAGGCTACAACCTGATCTAGGATAAACCTATGCAATTAAGAAATGGCACTACTGCAATAGTTACTTGTGTATCATGTCAATTGTTTTGTCAAGTTTTTTGTCTTCATACAATTATTTTGAAGACAGTGCAGTAGTGCTATGTACAAATTTCCCAAACAACAATAGTCAGTTTTCTATCACAGGACAGTAAAGTAAGAGATGGTCCCTTGATTGTGCCAATCGCTCCATTATACAAAATTCACAAGTGCTGATGTTAATGTTGCCTATTTGACGTGCAGATTGCACTTCCCAAATCAAAAGCAGATTCATTCTAAAAGGAAGGAACTGGCTTCTCCAAAGGGAGTTGGGCCATTTATTTTTAAGTGAAGTGGAATTGTTTCTGTGATGCTGGGAATTCATTGGAGGGACAGGGCTTCTGTGTCTTTTTATCCTGTGCGTTCTGTGTTAGTTTCTGTACAGGAGACCATGTGGGACTCCTGGCAGTGCAGCTCTTCCTCTTTTTGGTCGTGGTGAACAGACCCCTGGGATACCCTTATGTCATAGGTGAGGGTACAACCCTGCACCTCTAGTGTATGTCTTTGGGCACCTGTGTGTGGCCCACACAGCAGGGTATGGGCTGGTGGCAGCTCCATGCTGACTTTGACAGGTGCTATGAGTATCCATCCATTTTGGGATGCCCAGGCCCTGCCATTGGAATCATTTGATTCCTGATAGGAGACAATATGGCCTCCATGGCCTCTTGCTTTCTATTGCCTGTTACCTTGTTTTCCCAAAGTCCTGGGAAGCCCTGACTTTGTACTTCCCCTGACTGGCTGTTGGGTCGCAGTTCCATATATTGTATTGAGGGGAACTCCAGGCCAGACTGGCAAGATCCTTCCCAGTGACTATATGTTGTGGGTACATCCTTGGGGTGGAACCAGAGTGAAATGAATGTGTGACCAATATACATTTCATGTTATGGGTGTCTGGTTTCTGGTGTGTGACAAAATGAATGAGACAGCCCTGCCCGAAGCTGGTATGAATGCAGTGTGGAGTGCTCAATGGCTGGGTACTTGTCCCAATCTGCATTCCTTGTTTTGAGAGTGTGGCTGGAGAAGAATGGCCTAAATACAATGTGTGCCTGTATGGCTGCCTGCTGAATGCCCTGCTGAATGGATTGGTTGCCTGAGCCTGGCTCAGCAGTGTGAATGAGCGACAGAACATTATATCTGGGGACCTTGCACTTACTGGAATTGTTCAGAAGCTGAAGTCAAAACATGATGACGAACCGAAGAGAATCCGCTGGTGGGTTTCCCACCACCCATAGTCCACAAAGATGCAGACGAAGATCCGAAAGCCAGCTGTGGTTGAGTCCAATCACTGACGCCAACCACCGATGACCAGCGCCCTTACAGGGCCTACGTTCTTCATTGACTCTTTGCAGCAATGAACTATCGTCGTCGAGATACACTGCACGCCTGATCTTCACAGGACACCCACAATCGATCGCCGATGAGCACCACGAAGGCCAAAGCTGCGGTCTCTACAAACATTGATCACCTTTTCTTCGAGGGATCTTGACGATCTGTGGCTCCTGCCTTAAAGGGAGTTCACTCAAGAAGGATCCGTCGATGACCCGTCGAGGAACTCTGCTAAACCAGGTACACTTGGGGTAGTAGAACATTTATAGAAGGGAACAAGACTCTGCTAAACGATATATGGACTGGACTTGTCAATATACCTTATTTACAGGTTGACCAAGTGGGAGGACCCTCACACAGAGCTGTGTCTTGGGTAGGGACAAGTATTCTGCCATTGTTTAACCCAACTTGTTTTCCTCTTATGTCTGGTGTTGGTTCACATTTCTATTAGACTTGTATGTCATTGGAACTGTCTACAGTTGGTGCATTTTAAAGGAGTCAAGAGTGAATTGTGGTACCACATAGATATTGTACATATTTATCATTATAGTGTTGCCTGAGCACAAAGTGTATTATTTTGTGTGTATATAACTTGAACCTTATTTATATAAAGAACTGTGTTATCACTAACATAGTTTGTGGGCATTCCTGTGTGGGGGCTTGGTGACTACACTGTACTTAATAACCAGCCTGCTTCAACTCCTGAGAGCTAAACCTTGATTGCTCGTCCATTGCTACCAACAGCAGAGAATCTTGGCTAGGGTGTTCTGTGCTTCTACTCTGCCATATAGAAGGCAGGAGTACAGATAACCCCCCTCCAGTCGGTACACTGGTGGCAGTGGTGGGGTGCTAATGGCTTTAAAAATCTGTGTGTAACTTTGCCACTTAACAAATATCCAAACTTTGTTAATTTGAGGTTTAAGTGTGTACTAGATAACTACATTACAAGCAATGGAATCTAATGCAAATGGTAAATTGACTAGGATGAGCTTAGAGGCTCGCCAGCGTGCTTATGAAGCCAGGGAAGTTAGACTGTGAAGATAAGTCTAGGGCTGAGCTGATAGCTGCCCCGGTGTTCTACCAGAATGATTGTGAAGCACTTGATGGAGGGGGGGGGTGCAACCATTGAAGACCCTGCCCCAGGGGTTGTTACTGAATCTGTTTCTGGGAGTGCCACCAATCCTGCTGCCTCTATTCCTAAACCTAGAACTGTTTCTTCAGGGGATACCTTGGAACTTGAACTATTGAAGATGAAATTGGCCTTTGAATATAAAACGTTGGAAACTCAAGCTTAACTTAGGAAAGAGGAGTTGGCACAGCACGAGTTAGGCAGAATCATATGCAGTACCCTTTGGGAAAACCACACACAATTAAGACTGCAAGTGACAGTACAAATTAACCTTTGCTACAAGCCCGTACTACACAGTAAAGTGCTAGCGATGGCTGAGCAGCCAGACTTATCTCAAGAGTAAATTGAGCAGTATCAATAGTTACACAAAGGACAGCAATTACTATGGTTCAAACAAACACTGACTCAAGGTTTCTGAGTAAAAGAATATACATTTATTTACACATCAGTTATAAAACATTTCACTATTATCAAGCAGTTGAAAAATCACAATCTTAATACACTACAACCACCCAATAAATTCTGGACGAGTTAAGCTCAAAATGAAGTGTGAGCAAAATGGCACTCCAGAAATAGAAAAGGGAGGGAAAGACAAAGTTAGACAAAAGTTGAGCAGCACCAACAAGTAAGTAAGCAGGGCAATCTAAAAAGGCAACTACAGAGAGGCCAAGGCCAAAGTCAATGGACCAAAGTCTTTGCAGAGGATCACACAGTTCAGAGTAGTTTGCGGTTAAGTCTTTGCCAAGAGTTCAGAACGAAGTTGGTCAGACGAAAAGTTACTTTAAATAATAGAGAAGGACAAACCTTCGGATTGGCAAACAATTTCAAGCACTTTTACCGTGGTCGGACGGAACGAACGAACGACCGGATTTGAACAGAACTTTAAATGGAGAAGTAGGCTGTAGCTGAGGCATACGTTCCTGGCAGGTCCTGCAGGCTCGCAGTTCCTGAAGCAACTGTCGGACTGACACGAAGTAGGAAGACTGGAGGGTCCTGCACTGCCCAGGGAAGAAACCAGAAGCAGAGCAAAGCAACAAATAAAAATTGCGCTCCTTAAAACCCAAGTAGGGTCCATTTCTCCTGGCTATCCGGTTCACTGTAGCTGTGCACAGCAAATTCGACCAGAGGAGGGAGGCCTGGCTTGCAGTTTTGCAAACTGGTTAGTCCCACCACTCAAGGGGAGAAGATTCCTTGTAGATCTTCCCTGTCATCGAAGTTTGGAGATTCGGTCCCCGTGAGGTTCAGTCATGGTAGAGGTCCTCTTCTGTCAGCTTCTCTTTGATTCTCTCTATCCAGTGGCGACTCTGCCTTCTCAGTCCCAGAGACCTGCTTTTTATGCAGTTTTCCCCCACTCACACAGCCTGGCTTTCAATCACACAGCAGAGTGGCTGTCCCGGCGGGACATTCACCACAGCTGATCACACCGAGTGCGACATGAGTCTCCAAGGAGACCCTGTGCAGGGAGTCTTAAACCACCCCCCCCTCACATGCTTTCCCCCTCAGATATTCAGGCGCCTAAGAAGGGCTTTTGTGCAGAAGCCCTCCAAAGGTCGGCGAACAAAATAACCAAACTTGGTTTGGTGCTCAGAGTAAAACACAAGAAATACTTTTACAGAAAAGAAATGGCGAATAACCCCAGACAAAACCAAATAAAAATAAATGTGGTCCAGCAGGTTTAAGTTTGAGGCTACCTCAAACAGTACCAAGACTATTTAAATAAACAGCGGTAGGAAAAATATGGTAAATACCACTGCCACCAGCCAAATCTTAATGAAAAGGGAATGAAATAATGTTCCATGAGAAACAGACAAAAATGGATAACTATTAACCCTTTCCAGAACTCTATGTAATATAGTTTGAACTGGGTCAGTGGATTTAAAAAGACTAATAAAGTCAATGGGCCTCATTCCGAGTTGGGCGCAAAGGGATTACCGGCACCGGTAAGGACACCGGTGCCGGTAAACCCTTTGCGCCCTATTCTGAGGTCCCTTAGCGGGTCCCTCCTTTAACGCCTGGTCTGACAGGCGTTGTGGACGGGACCCGTTAAGGGACTTCAGAGCTAATAACGGTACCGCAAATTGCGCTACCGTTATTAGCTACTTCCCAATCCCCATTGAGCTCCAAGGGGGCTGAAATGGGAATGGGGAATGTTTTTTTCAATGGGGACTTTCAGGTCCCTCCAAGGTTGGAATAGACCGGTAAGTCCCCATTGAACCAACCCGGAGGCGGTACCGGTATGGGAGGCAGCCATGGAGCTAATTGCTCCATGTCTACCACCATACTCGGAATGAGGCCCAATGGCAACTTTACATGTCCTGGGAGACAGTAGTCAGTCCCAGAAAATGGAGTTCAAAGTGGGAAGTCTGAAAAAGACAACCCTGTGTCACTGTACTGAAGGTGCTGAGTAGCACACATTAACAAGAAGATATCTACGGAGTAGGTGAAGCCCCACATTCAATGACAACAAAAATGTTAAACAAACACAGCAAAACACATGTAAGAGTGGGAAAAAAAGGCTCACACTCTTACCAGGTAAAAAAATTAAATCCTAAAAATCCAGCAAATCTGCTGAGGAACTCGGTAGGTAAGGGAAACTAGCCATTCTGGAGAATTCTCCCTAACAGAGTGTCAGGTCCCCTGCCACCAGTTTATGAAAGATTATGTTGCTGTGTATGTGTAGGGTTCTGATATCCTCCAATGGATTGAAGCATTTGAAATGGCTTGTGAAATCCATGATGTTGACTTAAGAGACTGGGCTAAGTGTCTGTTAAGTAGAGTTCTTTAGACGGGTTATGACTGTATTCTGAAACTGAGTGTGGAAGAAAGGGGTCAGTATGAGTGTGTGAAATTTGCTTTGATTGCCACTTTTGTCAAGACACCTACCCAATACCTTAAAAGGTTCAGGGAATATAAGAAAAGCGACAGAATGTGTCTTGGATTGACTGGGTGAGTGCTGCCCATATGAACATGACGGGGTGGATTGATGGTTACAAGGTGAAAACTTTTGTTGAATCGTCCCACCTTTTGTTTTTTAGCATTTATCGGAAGCCTGTTGACCAGAGCTGCATCATTATGTTGCTGACCAGAACATTTTAGATCCCTTTAGGCTGGCTTGGCTGTCTGACAAGTGGGTCTCCCACTGGGTGTCCCTCAAGGAACCCAGTGGGAAGGGCAAGGACAAAGAAAAGGAGGCCCCTCAGAAGTCTGAGCAGTCCCAAAAGCAGTTGCAGTCGGGTACATCTAAACCTTCCTCTCCTAAGACCCAAATATCTAGTGGGGATAAATCCTATGTGGGTGGGAGTAAGAGTATTGGTCCTCCTGCTGCATTCCTGGCACTTGTTGGGACTGTGGGGCTCTGGGACACAAGAAGGGTGACCCCCAAGTCTAAAGGTAAGGCACTTGGAGTCCAGTCTGTCAGTCTGACCAACCCTTGCTTCATGCTTGAGGTGGAGGCCACTGTCCTCCCCTCCTCAACAGGAATCACCTTCGGTGCTCCTGTAGAGATTTCCCTAGTGTCCCTTGTCGCCTGGGACCAGTACGCAGAAGTACTGGCTACAATCCCACAGAACACCCGCCAATTTTCGAGAAGTGTCCTCCTGAATTGCCAGCCTTCTACTGGTTTGAGAGACACTGGGGCAAGCATGACAATGGTGGACAGGACCCTGATCATGCCAGAGGACTATGTAGGTGTTCCTCTGAGAACTACCAGGTTAGCTGGTGGGCCTCCCAAATTATTTCCTGTAGCCCTAGTCACCATCACGATTGCGGACAAGACAGCAAAGCTTCCCATCCTGGTTCAGGACAATTATCTAGTTGAGTTGGGGTTGATCTCTGATTGTCTCGCCCTGACCGCTGCTGCAGTCGCAAGGTTGCAGGTAACACCGGGCCTGACTGTGAGTCTGGTACCCAAGCTGAAGGCGAAGCCCAAGGCAAGAAGGCCACCTCTTTGAAGGGGGCTCCTTCCCTTCCTGCTGCTTCAGCAGCACCCACTGGGACTCATGCTCTGGACGGGCTGGGTCAGAGAAGAGACAGAAGACCCTCCTGTGGGAGAGGTGCTTGACCTAGAGGATCACCTTCACCTTCAATGCCTGCTGGCTGAAGGGGGTCCCTCTAGGGGCGACTTCTGTAAGGGTCATAGTCCCACTCTCTCGAGAGTCTGAGAAAACAAGCCCTGACCCAGGCACAAGGTGAAGTGCCTAGGTCTTTCAAGATTTATTGGGAGGATGAGCTTCTTTGTAGAGAGCGCAATAAGCCTGAACCTGGTGCCCTGAAGAGGTTGGTGGTACCCCAGGTTTACAGGCCCTTCCTACTGCAGTTGGCGCATGAGGTGCCCTTAGCTGGTTATCTTGGGACCAAGAAGACGAAGCAGATGCTCTCTGCACATTTCTACTGGCTCCGGATGGGAGAAGAAGTGGAGTCCCGCTGCAGGACCTGCCCCACTTGTCAGTTGTCTGGCAAGACTGGAGGAAGTGTTTTTGCCCCCCTGCAGATGTTGCCAGTGGTTTGCACACCATTTGAGAGGATTGGCATCTACATTGTCGGTCCCATTGACCCTCCCACTTCAGGTAGACATCGGTTCATCCAGGTCCTGGTTGATCATGCCACCAGGTTCCCTGAGGCTATAACCCTTCGGACCATTACTGCCAAGGTGGTGGATCTCATGGGCATTTTCACCAGAGTTGGATTCCCTAAACAGGTGGTCTCTGAGAGAGGCTCCAACCTCATGTTGAGTTACATGAAAGCAATGTGGAAAGAGTGCAGAGTAACCTACAAGTTCTCCACCTCCTACCATCCCCAGACCAATGGTCTGGTTGTGAGATTTAATAAAACTCTCAAGGGCATGCTGGGTGCTTTGAAAGAGCACCTAGGAGGAAATGGGTTCTCCTCCTGCTATGCCTGTTGTTCGCTTATAGAGAGGTACCTCAAGAGGGTGTTGGTTTCAGCCCCTTTGAGTTGCTCTTTGGACATCCTGTGAGGGGGTCCCTTGCTTTGATCAGAGAAGGTTTGGAAGCCCCCTTCAGGTCCTACCAAGCAAGTGGGGTACTATGTGTTAGGCCTCAGGCAGAGGATGACACAGATGATGGGCCAGGCGACAGAAAACCTTAAGACAGGAATTGAACGAATACTGCCATGACCTTAAAGCATCACAAGTCGATTGGGTTCCAGGACAGGGAATCCTTGTGATGGAGCCTACTAAGCCTAGAGCATTGGCCGATAAGTGGACTGGACCCTTCAGGATAATCTCCAAGATGGGCAAAGTCAATTATCTGGTTGACATGGGAATCCCTGGGGTTGGCCCTTCGCTATTCAGGCTCAAGCCTTTCCATAGGCGAGCAGAAGTCTCATGTCTCTTGCTAGCTTCAGAACAAGAAGAGGATGAGAGTGAGCCCCCTCCTGATTTGCTGCTTAGCAACCATCAGGATGGCTCAGTGAGGGAGTGAATCTCTCTCCAGATCTGACACCATAACAGCAGAGGGCCTGCAGGGCTTTGCTCCGGCAGTATGCCCCTCTGTTCTCACTGACACCAGGCCTCACCCCATGGTGCAGGCACAACATTTTCACTGGTGACAGTGTGCCTGTCAAAAGTAGGTGCTACCAAATGTCAGACATGGTTAAGAACCACATCCAGGCTGAGGTTGCAAAGATGTTAGATCTGAGTGTTATTGAAACCTCAACCAGTTTAGTGGTCCTTGTCCGCAATGCAGGTTCCCAGGCAGGTACCAAGGATTGGCGTATCTGTGTGGACTACAGAGGGGTCAATGCCGTCACCAAAACTGACGCGCACCCATTGTCCAGGGCTGATGAACTTGTGCACACCATTGGTGCTGCCAAATTCGTGAGCACCTTTGACCTTACCTCAGGCTATTGGCAAATAGATCTGACGGACCATGCCAAGGAAAAGATTGCATTCTCAACACCCGAGGGACTCTACCAGTTTAGAGTCATGCCTTTTTGGTTGTAGAATGTACCTACCACCTTCCAAAGGTTAGTCAACCATGCGTTCAGTCGGCTGGAGGCCTTTTGTGTGGCCTACTTAGAGGACATTGCTTTCTACAGTTCCACCTGGGAAGAGCATTTTACCCATTTGGATAAGGTGTTGTAGGACTTCAAAAGGGCTAACCTCACTATCAAGGCCACCAAGTGCCAGACAGCTCAGGGCAAAGTCACTTATCTTGGTCATGAGGTAGGAGGGGGTTGAATCCAACCTCTCCCCAGTAAAGTACAGGATGTACATGACTGTGAGACTCCCAGTACTCAAACCCAGGTGAGATCTTTTTTAGACTTCAATGGGTATTACCATAACTTCATGGCAGACTATGGAACCATAGCTGCCCCTCTGATAGCTCTGACTTCTCCTAAACAACCGAGGAAGTTTAATGGGACGGAAGCCTGTCAGAGGGCCTTTATTGTCTTGAAGGAATGTCTGTGTAGGGCATGTGTGTTGTGTACGCCTGACTACAGCAAACCCTTTATCGTTCGGACTGATACCTGCGACACCGTAATTGAAGCTGTCTTATCCCAATTAGATGAAAAAAGGGAGGAAACATCCTATCATATTCATCAGTAGGCAACTCAAGGGTAGAGAACATAGGTGGGCTACTGTTGAAAAGGAATGTTTTAGCATAGTTTGGAGCCTTAGGCATTTTAGGCCCTATTTTACAGGGTCTACCTTCAAGGTGCAAACAGACGATAAGCCCTTGAAATGGCTTATGCAGATGAAGGGTAAAACCCCAAACTGCTCAGGTGGTCCATTAGCATGCAAGGGCTAGACTTCACCATTGAGTATAGGCCAGGGAAAAGTCATGATAATGCGGGTGCCCTTTCCAGAAGGTACGTTTACCGTCTGGATGAGGTTGTCAATCTCGTGGGAGATTAGACCACCCTAACCTCAGTCTGGGGGTGGGTGGGGCGACTGTGATGCTGGAAATGCATTGAAGGGACAGGGCTTCCATGTCCTTGTCCTGTACTCCTTTAATCATGTGTATTCTGTGTTATTTTCTGCACAGGATTCCATGTGGGACTCCTGGCAGTGCAGCTCTTCCTCTTTTTGGCCGTGGTGAACAGACCAGTGGGCTCTAAATAAAGCTGTATCGGGTCAAATAAAAGACTGTTTGAGGCTTCAGAACAGGGCAAAGTGAGTGCTGTTTGGAACACAGCATCCTTATTAACGTTATTCACCAAACCAGTTGACTCCAAAGAGAGCTGTTTAGAGATTAAGGAAGAACTGTCTGGAGCTTGAGAACAGAGCAAAGGGAATGTTGTCTGGGACACAACATCCTTGTTAACCTTATTCACATTCTTTGAACTGTTGATGGTATTGAAGGACGGGGTTACTTCTTTATCTTTGCTGCACTCACAACCTCTCTTGTTAGGTGTCTACTAGAAAGGATTTTTTTCCTTAGCCTTTTGCCATCCTTAGGTTTTTCCGTAGCCTTCAATGAACCCCCCACTAGGCCGAGGGCAGGGGACGGCTCCAATACTCTAACAGGGGCCAGACATCTTTCCAATTGAGCACCTTTTTCTTCATGTATGCAAGACTCCATAGACTCTAACTTTACCAGTATGTCCTCGAGTTCTATGGTGTGAGCAGCGCACTCCAGTTTGATACTGTTATATAATGACACAAACTAGCTCAAGACCATATTCAGTGGTGAAAGTGAACGAGCAGTAAGCTCCCCATTGTTTTCCAGGTCTTGCAAGGTATGGTGTCATTCTTGGTGGGGGTTTGACCTGCCTGAAGAAAGCGAGACACTATCAATAGATGAAGGGTGCTCAGTCATAAACGAAGAAGTCATAGCTGAATCAATGGAGCTCTCCAGGGTGTGCTGAGTGCCTCTCCTGCCTAGAAGGTTACTTAAAGTGGACTTCGCCAGGTGAATATCTGACAGATTTAGCTCTAGAATGCTGTCATCATTAATAAAATTACCCTCTGATTGGTGCCGATCTGTGGATTTTGAAGTAGTGCAATTTTGAATGTTGGGACCTGCAGCCATGCAAAAGTAATTAATCTTTGTTTGAGCTGGATTTGATTTACACAATGGGCCTCATTACACGGACGGCGGTAAGGGTTAACGGTCACCGTTAATGGCAACGGTGACCGTTAACCCTTACCGCCGTACTACGAGGTCCCTTTGCGGGTTGGAGGAATTAACGCCTGCTTCTTGCAGGCGTTAAAAACCAACCCGCTAAGGGACCTCAGAGCTAATTACGGCACCGCAAAATTGCGGTGCCGTAATTAGCGCCTTCCCCATTCCCATAGAGCCATATGGGGCAGAAATGGGAATGGGGAAGGGCAATGGCGGAAGGGGGAATTACCGCCCCTCGAAACTTGGAATGGGGAGGTAAATCCCCTTTCCGCCAAGGCGGTGCCGGTAATTTACCGGCATGGTCCAGGGTGCTAATAGCACCCTGGATTACCGCCTTCCGTGTAATGAGGCCCAATGTATTTATTAGCAGTGGCTTTAGTTGGAGTACTCGACGCACTTCTAGAGCTCAAATTCAAATGCTAAATTTGCAATACACTATGATTTGTGTCCATGTGCAGTTCCGAGGAACTTTTGGAGTAGTGTGCACAGTTGACGGCCACGCAATGCTGCCAGACCCTTCTTTACTTCCAGGGCTGAGGACATAATATTACAAGCTGACCCCCCCAGCTTGGGTACTTGTCACTGTATCCAGAGGGTCCGCAACCTCATTAAGCATATCGTGGTTAATAACGAACTGAATTAGGGGTAGAGGTTTCGACAGGAGGTACCTGTGCGCTATAATATATATCCACCTAAGAAAAGTAGCTGAAACAAAGGCCTGCTGCGTGGACACTCCCACAGAGCCTACCCTAACAAGGCTCAGATTTAGCATAAAGACCAAGATTGGTTTGGGAATGTAGTCAAAAGCGCAGTGCCATAAACATTTGTTACTTCAACAATTATTATCTGAAAGCTGTAGTCACAGATACACATATATTGTTTGCACAGATATGTTTAATCAATTTCTTTACAGCTGACACGTGTTTCGACCAAAAACATAAAGAAATGCTTCCACGTAAGGAAGAGTTTCAAATCCAAACGTATTTCGTAGAGTTTTGATGGGACAAAAATATACCACATTGGAAAGTCACATCCAATGGTATGGTGTATAGAGAATGGCCAAAATCAGAGATGAGGTAAATCCCTTAGGAAAAACAGTCCACTGTAAGGTTTCAGCGATCAGGGGGTCATGACTCTTAAGCGTAATTCCCTTCTTATTAGTAGTAAGAGGGATACAGACTTACGTCCTAAAAATCATTCGGCAAAATACTGGCTGATTTCATGATCTGTTATTTCTGGTCTGACATGGATGTAGTGACTTTCTGGTACTTCTGGCCTGGTAACGGTCAAATGGCCTTCTGGTTATCAGGTCTGGAAGATGGAAATTTAATGAATCAAGGGAAACCTGGGACATTTTGGCTACCCCTTTTATGTAGGGTCAGGTGGGCTGCGTTCAGAGTAAGTGCCCCAAACCCTTACCGGGCCATTCGGCAATGTCTGTGTTTATTTATCCTATTCTCTCAAAGGATCTCACAGAAAGTGGAGTCACAGTATATGTAGAACAAGGTCAATCGGATTTTGAGTGAGTGGTATTAAAACCCAGTGAGAGACTCGGGAAAGAATAATTATCGACAGGCGCCTATACCACCTGTTCATTAAATGTTTACCAGTTATAACTGTGCCACATGCCAATTTCTCGAAGCCAAGAACCACTTAAAATGCGAGAATACACATATTAACTTTCCGCTAGAAGTAAACTTTCATTTGGGATGGCTGGATGAATTAAGGCATGGGGCCTCATTACGACCCAGGCGTTAAGTGAACAACGATGCCGGTAAAGGATTACCAGAATCGCTTATCGCTCCGGCCGATTAGGACACGATTAGCCGCTATTAGCGGCACCGTACTTAACGGTGCCGTTAATAGCGCCAGGAGTGCGGGCACGCAACCATCCATGCCGCAAATACCGGCATGGCGCAAACAGGGGAACATCACAAGTCAGGCGGACATGCAAACAATGCCCTACTGAAGCCCGAAAAGTACCTTGCCGGCATGGAGCTAATTCCGACATCGCGGACCACCCGTAAACGGCCATGTGCAGTTTTCCCAACTGCACAGGTGCACACAATCAGCACAGGTGGAGGCAATACAGACTGGGCCAGCACAAAAGGAGCACACCCCACCCCTTCCCACACCCAGTCACACTCCACAATGATTCCAATACTACTAGCAATGCTGGGGCTGGAGGACATGATTGCTGTGGAACTGCTGCAACAACAACAACAACAACAACAACAACCACAACAACTGGAAGCACAGAGGAGACGCAGGAGGAGAAGGAGGGTGAGGCAGGGCCAGCATGCCCCACCAGTGCAGCCAGTGCCACCACGCAGGCAGCCCCCAATCCCTCGCATCAGAGCCAGTCCATTCAACCTAACCCCTGAGCAGATCCACACCCTGTACCGTCTGGACCGGGACATCATCACCACCATTGTGGATATTCTACATGACGACATTGTCAGCCTGATTGAATCACGCACCGCCATCCCACCCCTACTGAAGGTAGTGTCTGTGCTCCACTTCCTGGCCACAGGCACCTACCATCACACAGTGGGGCACATGCATGGCATATCACAACCATTATTCTCACGTACGCTGAACCAAGTACTTGATGCCTTCCTGAAGCACACAGGCGACCACATTTACTTACCACAGTCTGCCCAGGAGATCTCAAACATCAAAGTTGGTTTCCATTCACTGGCCGGCAACCCTGGTTGCATTGGCACCATCGACTGCACCCATGTGGAATTGGTGGTCCCACATGCCATGGAGGTAGCGTACCGCAACCGTAAACTATACCACTCAATCAACGTGCAAATGGTATGTGACTCAAACAAGATCATCACACATTGCTGTGCCCGATACCCCGGATCAACCCATGATTCAATGATCCTGCAGACCTCCACGATACCACGCTACATGGATTGACATGCAGGGCAGAGATCCTGGCTTCTCGGTGAGTCGCATGTTAGGCCCATGGAAATGTGATGTGGGTAGGTGCTTGGGGTAGAGATGCATACTTCACCTGGCTGAGATGTGGGGGGTGCATACTTCACCTGGCTGAGATGGGGGGGGGAGATGCATACTTCACCTGGCTGAGATGGGGGGGAGATGCATACTTCACCTGGCTGAGATTGGGGGGAGGGAGAGATGCACACTTCACCTGGCTCAGATGGGGGAGAGATGCATACTTCACCTGGCTGAGATGGGGGGGGAGAGATGCATACTTCACCTGGCTGCGAGTGCCTGAGAGAATGGACCATGCTCATATCCCAAAGCAGCCCAGACTGGACCTGACACCTGACCACATAATGCAAGATGAAAGCTGCCCTAACATGTAAATGATGCAATGTCACAACCATTCCATCTACATGTGCACTGTACCTAATCAGACCGTATCCCCCTCAACACAATGCAGCTACAATGCAGCTACAAGCAATTACTATGGCCAATACACAGCACCAAATACCATCAACTGAAAGGACAGTCCCCCATTACTGCGTACAAAGGAGTCACATGAGGGCCAAGTACATTAATGCACCACTACACTGACAACAAAAGTGCATTTCACCATTTGTTTTGCATAGTGACATCACCATGAGGCGGACATCAACGGTGCCAGGATGAAAGCATACAAATTACTGGACATCAGCCAGATCATGGAAACAACCGGCGTGCACTAACACAGTGCATGAGCACTCACAAGGAACTGGACCCCCCTGCGCCCACTAGTCGATGGCACGCACACCAGTCCATAAGAGGAATACACACATAGCAGTCACATTGTGTGTCTCCATTCATGCATGGGAATGTGGTTGCAATCAGGAAATCAATGCATGCTATGGTGTCATTGATCAAGGTCACATATGATGTGATGACTTACACTTATACATTGTTGCCCACATGCAGGTGATGCAGGCTATCCCTTGAAGAGGTGGCTCCTTACCCCAGTCTGGAACCCACAGAACAGGCACGAGGAGGACTACAATCGTGCACATACACATACCCGTGTGGTGATTGAGCAGTCATTTGGCCTCTTAAAGGCACGGTTTCGCTGCCTCAGCAGGTCTGGTGGGGCACTCCTGTACCGCCATGAGAAGGTGGACAAGATCGTCATGGCATGTGTCATGCTACACAATATGTGCATCAGACGGAATGTGACCCTGCCCCCTGATGCAGAACTGCAACCACCTGACGAGGATGAGGAGGGTGGGGATGGGGCAGCACCTCATGGAGGCAGCGATGCACAGGAGGGACGTGCCATGCGTCAGACTCTGATCAACCAATGTTCTAGCACACATGGACGGGGAGTGTGACATGGATGTTGCACTCGGGCACTGGGTGTGTCAGGGACATGGACACTGTAGACTGTTCACCAATAAAGCACACGTACGCAATAAGCAATGTCCACACATGTGAATCATGAGTCACCAAAATGTGTATTAAAGAACCATAACAAAGTGAAAAAGTCCTCCACCCCACACACCCTCTCCCTCCTCCCCCCTCAACTCCCCCACACACCCTCTCCCCCCTCAACTCCCCCACACACCCTCTCCCCCTCCCCCCTCAGCTCCCCCACACACCCTCTCCCCTCTCCCCCCTCAAGTCCCCCACACACCCTCTCCCCCTCCCCCTTGACTTCCCAACACATGGTGTGTAGTAGTGCGCACCAGTAGTCCACATGGCGCCAGTATGCATGGCTGTGCCTACTGCCCTCCCCCTCTTCCAGCACTAGGTGCCCCCCTGTCTGATCTGCGCAGGTTCCTGCCAGAACGACGCATAGGGCTGGTCCTAGTTGAGCTGGCATTTGATGATGGTCCAGATTGTCCTGGCAACTGTGGTGGATGCATGTCCCACATTGCTGCCACCATTTCTGAGAGGACATGGCACACTGCTGCCAGTTCCGTACAAATGTCCTTTGAGGTGGACTCGATGGCTGTTTTTAGGGATGCAGCACAATCCCTAATGTCATCCCTTGCACGGGTACATTCGGTAATGTGCTGCGTCAACAGCCCTGTGAGTTCCTGCTGGCGCCTCTGTATAGCCATGATCCCCTCTTGGCTGGTTGTCAATGGGGTGGAAGTGTGAGCTGTTTCCACCATGCTTTGGTCATCAGGCACAGTTGGCGTGGGGCTGGAACTTGCCGGCTATGAATCTCCAGGTGACAGCCTGTGCATGCTGCCATCCACCACGCTGCATGGGGATAGTTGTGGTGAGTGCAGGGGGCCTGTGGTGGGTATTGCGCCATGCAGCTGTACGTCGCCCTCGTCATCCGATATGGCTGCTGTGGCAGCTGTCTCACTGACTGTGCTGCTGGCAGCCGATGGTGTGCCCTCTGCCAATGCCTCCTGGGTGATGGTGACTGGTGTGGGTGTTGTTGTGGGGGCCGTGGTGCACATTGGTGCTGTGGTTTTCATGGCCTTCCGAGGTGGTGCAGGTTGGCCTCTGCCACCTGAGGTTGAGGGGCGGTGTTCTCCCTCCTCGGTCCTGGCCTTCATCTGTTGTGTGGCATCTTTCACCTTGGTGTCCTCATCACCGCTGTCAGAATGTGTGCCTGTGGGGGACCAAAGGAGGGAGAAGGTTAGTGATGGGTCTACGGGCAAAGGGCATGCATTGGGGTGGCTGCATTGATATGGAATGGTAGATGATTAACATTGGGGGGAGTGACATACGGGTTGCCTCACTCTTGGGTGGGTGATGCATGGAGGCGTCTGGGTTGCAACACATATGGGGTGCATTATGCATGTGGACAAGGTGATGCTCTGCACTGCCTGTAGGCAGTCTTGTACTTATGTGTCTGGTGGACCCTGCTCTACATCATTGCACTGTCAGTTCAGGTGGACATCATCGTGGTGGCATTAGCATTGTTTCATTTGAGACACCTACCTGCATCGGCTGATGACGGGGCTCCTCGCTCCATGTCCCTGACTCCCTCTATTGCATCGGTGCCTATGGTGGTGGCGCATATCTCCTCCCATGGTTGCAGTTTGATGGGGGACACCGCACCTCCACCTGTCGCCATCCCAAGGTTGCGGTTGGCGGAGAGTATGCTCCGCACACGTAGACGTAGGTCATCCCAGCGCTTACGCCATTGTTTGGGTGTGCAGGGTGTGGTGCCAACAGCACTGACTCTCTGGGCGACCTCTGCCCAAATCTGCTTTTTGCGCTGCTGTGCTGGATGGGACATGTCGTTTGAGAACACCACATCTGCATGTTCCTGCAGTGTCTCTGCAAACATGGTGAGCTCCTCTCTGTAGAAGCGCTCCTTGCGCAGGCGATCTCCCGTTTTTTTCACTCCTTTTGGCATAGTAAATTGCAAGAGGTAGTGGTGGAGGTGTATTGGAGTTCTGGGGGTCAGATGGCTCTTGGTTGTGGTGGATGGCAATGGATTGTGTTTTTAAAGATGGCCGCCATTCTCTTTCCTGCTCCTGTGCGATGACGCTACTTCCGGTTCTGCGTATTTACGGTCACCAGTAATAGCGGTTACCGCTATTAGAGGTGACCGCTATTAGTGGTCACCGCTAATGCCGATGGCTTGGATGCCAGAGGAGCTATTTCCACTACAGACGGTGCTGGAAAGGGGGATTTTTTGGACTTTTACGGCATGGCGGTGAGGTCATTACCGGCATGGCGCAAAGCTCGTGCCCGCGAACTCGTAATGAGTTGCTTTTAGCAGTCTACTGCCAGCACGGACACGGTAATTGCGCCATGCTGGTAATGACCGGTACTTACCGCCCGAGTCGTAATGAGGCCCATAGTCTAGATTTGAGTTTAGGGAAGATAGGTGCAAGACAATTGGGGGCATTTGTATCCTATATTGGTGAATCCTCCGGACAACAAAATGCATACAAAATCAGGGTACTGAAAAACTTGATGGACAAGATTGAAAAGCCAAATCAAGCATTTAACTGGGGAACTTTGGGATCCGCAAAAGCATTCACATTAGTTTGCCCACAGATCAGAGTTGACAAAAAAGATGATGAGACCACAGAAGAGCTTATAGATGTGTTCACTAATAGACATACACTCTGCTGGGAGCTCAAGCAGTCGTCCTGACTGCACCAGGCCAAACAATTGTTCACTCTGCCTCTGGCACTTTAGCCAGCCTCGGTATCGGTAACTTCTTAACATGAAGTGAGCGCTGAAGAGCATGTTTCCATGATTTGTACAGATTCCCATTTTACCTACCTCTTACAATCCAAAATGTAGCACTATATATGGCCGGGATGGTTCAATTTTCCAGGTGCCCTATAGGCAGTTTCCGGATAAAGCCAGTGATTTATGACATAATAATCAGTTTGCCACTGTCCATGTTCTGTGTACTCCCAGGGATTTGAGAAATGTGACCAAAGATTTTCCAAGTATTTTGAATAAGCCTCAGCATTTTCCTGAGGAACTCCAGACTGCAATACAGTATTATAACCCTGCATGGGCTGATATGAATCAGCTTTTGAGAATGGGAGTGCCTCAAGATCTTAGAGACTTAAGCACCACTCCAATTTTCCAGCTGGTATCCTTGAATCAAGCTCAAAACAGAATCATAACTGGCATTCAAAAAGTAGTTCCCAGAAAGACTGATTGAGACAATACAAACGCTTGTAGGTACAATAATAGAGAATCCCCATCAGAATACTTAGATTGTTAAAAAATAGTGTTCACTCTGCATTCAGATATTACCAAACCCAATGAGACTGCTCAAGATGCCATTGGTAACACTTTTAAATACGGTCTCCATACCAAATTAAAAAGCCAATTGAGGACCGTTTGTATAGGGTGGGAGAATAAACTATTGACTGAGTTGGTGTCAGTAAATAATCATTTTGTCACTTGCCAAGAACAAAAGAAGGAAAACATTGAGAAACAACTTGTGGCTTTGCAGTAACAAAACATGCAGGGGGAGGGCCCGCACATTTAGGGGGTGGTTTAGGGGAGTGATTGCTGGAAGGGGAAGGGGAAGAGGAGCCCCAAAAGGGATTCAACTGGACAGCCCAGGGAATATGCAGAGTGCATGGCCTGTAACTATTTTTTCAAACTAACCTGAACCACTGGTGTTGCTCTAGGCAACCTCCCAACCACTGTTTTTCAGCCCATCTGTGCCATTGCAAAAGGGGTTCAGCCATATACAAATTAGTCAGGTACGGCCACCAATGGGAGCAGCCCTGCCCAAACTTCTAGGCCCAGTCCCCTCTTCATAGAAACACATGCAACCCCAGCCAAGTTTCAGCATTGTTGGGCCCACTCAGTAAGGTGCAGCTTGGTTCCCTATGGTCCAGCAGTCAAGCGACCACGTCTAGGCATACCCTCTCTCACATAGGGAGACAAACTAAAACCAGAAAATTGATGGGTGGAAGGTTTCAAATTAATCTGAACCACTGTCGTTGCTCTGGGCAACCTCCCACACCACTGTTTTTTAGCCCATCTGCGCCATTGCAAAAGAGGTCCAACCAAATGCAAACCAGTCAGGTACTGCCACCAATGGGAGCAGCCCTGCCTGAACTGTTGTGCCCAGTCCACTCTGCACATAAACACAAGCAACCCCAGCCATGTTTCAGCATTGTTGGGCCACCTCAGTGAGGTGTATCTTGGTTCCCTATGGTGCAGAGGGCAAGGGACGCATGTCTGGGCATACCCTCTCTCACATAGGTAGACAAACTAAAACCAAAAAAATGATGGGTGGAAGGTTTCAAATGAATCTGAACTACTAACTTTGCTATGGGCAATCTTCCACACCACAGTTTTTTAGCCCGCCCGTCTGTGCCATTGCAAAAGGGGTCCAGCCATATGCAAATCAGCCAGGTACTGCCACCAATGGGAGTAGCCCTGCCCGAACTACTAGGCCAGGGCCCTTCTGCACGGAAACACAAACAACCCCAGAAATGTTTCAGCCTTATTGGGCCTCCTCAGTGAGGTGCAGCTTTGTTCCCTATGGCGCTGCAAGCAAGTGTGTAACTATTTTATGCAAGTTGGGCGCTGGAATAATGAATGCTTATGCAGAATACAACAAAACATTCCTCCTACGCCACCAGGACAGGGTACATTTCCAAACCCTAATGCTTCAATGCTTACTTTGAAAAAAGCTCCCCAGCCATGAAATGAAGAACATCGCTGAGACAGCCTGAAAGATTTTCTCACTATGTACCCATGATACCAGTTGATCAGGAACGACAATGAATTACTTCATTGTTAAGTTGATGGGCAAGCTGCCCCTTGTTCAGTAGGCACAGTATCTAGAAGATTAGCCATCCAATCAAAAACGTTCCCAGATATCCCTCCGTCCTCTGAAACTGTGAAGCATTAGGCACCTCCAACATTTCAGTAATTCATCATGTTACTGAACCCGTGACAATTACTTCAGGTCTAGTAAGTGAAACTCATGTTTTCCTTCTCAGTCTGTCAGCTCCTATGAATTTACTTGGGAGTTAAATGTTATATAAATTGAATGAAACCATCTATTGTACCCCTGAATTTTGTGTTTTGAGTGTCCCTAGTAGGAACACTGGAGCTAAATCATCTAATGTACATGTTCAGGGCATTACATGATAATGAAGAGGTTATACTAGAAAGGCTGAACTGGTCAAAACTAGGATAGATCACTCTAAGAGATGATCCCACCTTCCCCAGTATCTTTTGAAACCAGAAGCAGAAGAAGGCCTAGCACCGCTGATAGAATCTCTATTGAAAAAAGGGATTATAGTATCAACCTATAGCCCCTGCATCAACCAGATCTTGCCTGTCATGAAGCCTGGTAAAGGTTTGCCTTTGGAACACAGAACATGTTGGTTATGTAATATTTGTGCTAAGCTACAGACATCAAGACACACCGTAACTCAATGTATAAGCTCTGGGCCTTTGTACATGAAAGAGTTATGTGAGTTTGTCTATAGGTATGACACAATTAAGAAACATGATATTTGGAAATATTGTCTTATAACAAGGAACACAGCCCCACATAATGCCCTATACAGATCTTGGAATCACATTGCTGCTAAATTAAATGTAGAAAGATTTTCGTTTTTATATGGTATAGATTGTATTGTTTTTTTTTTTTTTTTTTTACTAGGGATACCTTTAGATATATTGTCAGTAACTTACCAATATTTGAATGAAATTAAAATGTATGATTAAGTTGAGATTTGCAAATGTAAAGAAAGAATGTGTTCAGTGCATGGTTTTTATGAATGTGTACTGATTGTGTGAATACTCTTGTATGTGAAATGTTTCTTTTGAAACTGAACCACATTAAATATTAAATACATTTAAAAAGCCTGGATGAAATACATGTAGAAATGCACAAGACCTGAGAGCAGTGAATTGAGTAGCTATCCCAGCATTTTCAATGGTGCCAAATCCAGCTAATATCATGTCTTGTATTCCACCAACTGCAACACATTTCAATGTAGTTGATCTTTACCCTGATTTCTTTTCTGGAACTGTTCATCGTGACAAACTGTTTCTGTTTGAACTTCCTATCATGGAATTCAGTACATGTGGAGTAGTATTCCCCATGGATACGCAGAATCACCTATGCTTTGCTCATAATGGCTTAGAAAAGACTTTGATGATGTCAAGTATTCCAGAACATCAGCGTTGTATCAGTATGTAGATAACCTGTTGTTAGCCTCTCCATTTTAGCAAACATACAAGCAGGATACTCAGGGATTGTTAACCTCACTAACTAACAAAAAACATCAAGGGCCTAATTCACGGAATGTTTTGCGCAGAAAATTGGGGGCTTGCGTGCAAAATCGCGCTCAAGCGCCAGTTTGTGTATTCATGGAACACAATGCTCAAGGCTTACCAGGGACTTGCGAGGAATCAGCGCCGGTCCAACATGTCACTGCAACACCACGAACACCTTGCACGAGACTTGTAGCGAAGGGGCGTTGGGGTCTGTGCAGTCACCTAAAAAGGGGACGGAACACGTGTAATGGGGATCAACAAGCAAAAATATGGGCTTAACCAGGGATGTACCAAAGTAAAATCCTGTCAACACCCATACGCGCGCTAAAAACACGTATTCATGGAATTAAACAGGGCTCGCCGGTGCAGTAAAATACGTGCACATCTAGAAACATGTACACCACGCGATAGCTGGCAGATATGTCAACGTGCACAAAAACGAATACATAAAAAGCCAGCACGATCAACAAACGCGCATATACAGCTACGATGAATGCACCATTTGTTACAGCAGTGATTGTGGGAAACCGCAGGAGGAGGAGGATAGAGTGGGCCTGGATTTTTCTACAGAGGACCAGCCTTTTGGGATGCATAATGACCAGGTCTATGGCAGGTATAGATTTCCACCTCATATCATATTAGACCTGGTCACAGAGTGGGAGGATGACCTTTCATAACCCACCCTGTGCTCCCAAGCACTGAGCCCCTTGGAAAAGGGGCTCAATGTACTGCATTTTTGGCCACTGGGCCATTTCAGCGGACAACTGCCAAAGTTGGGGGCATTTCACAGCCCATGTAGTCACGCTGCCTATGCCAGGTGTTGGCAATAATGACTGCTCGCCCCTCAGTCCACAGGCACATCTACATGCCCAGAACACCTGCAGAAAGGCAGGCCGTGGTCCAGGATTTTTATGGGGTGGCGCACTTCCCTAGAGTGCTTGGTGTAATCCATTTCAACCATGAGGCTCTACGTCCATCTAGGGCAACATAGCACATATATTGCAATCGCAAGCACAGGCATTCCATCAATCTGCAGGTTGTATTTGATGCCAAGGGTATCATTACATCTGTATATGCAAACTCTCCAGGGTCCACCGATGATAGTTTCATATTCAGAATGTCACCCCTACACCGGGCCATGGATGCTGGGAGGCATGGCAACACATGGCTCATTGGTGAGTATAAATGCCTGTGCACATGCATGCATATCACACACACGCAAATGCACACCAATAACAAACTTATCGCCTGTACAGGGGACAGTGCCTACCCTCTGAACAACTACATTTTGACGCCAATATGGAACCCTTCCACACCACCCCAGGTAAGATACAACACAGCCCATATTGCAACTTGGGGCATATTGGAGGGCACATTCGGAGTGCTCAAGTCACGTTTCCGCTCCCATGACCACTTTGGTGGTGAGTTGCTAAATGCACCACCATTAGTGTGCAGGATAATTGTGCAGCATGTGTCCTGCACAATGTTGCAACATGGCATGGCGTACCGGTGGAAATGGTGGCGCCCCCACAACCACAAACACATGCATGCCGCTTTCACATGGCAGGTCAAAGGGCACGTGGTGAGGCTGCCCGTACCCATTTGTGGCTACATTTTTCTCCTAAAATCGAACCCCTGTGGAGTGCACACAGACCTGGCACATTCCAGGTGCCATTCAATGATGAAAAGGGCCAATCATCTGGGCCCACTAAACCACCCTGAGAATGTGTCCTTGGAAGTGCAACAATGTGTGCACTCTTAGAACTAAAACTAATTTCATTTTGTGTTTCCATAAGAAACACATAGAAGAGGGACTATGCCACTACCACCATGCCAAACTAGACATACAATCACCTGTGTGTCACATAAACCGTCCCATATGTCATGTTGAATAATCACCAGACTTTTCTAGGGTAAGTAATGTCAAAGGAGACAGATAAATGGCCAATACATAATAAAGGTGTCTCAATGCACTCAATGATGCATGGATCGAGTACACAAATAGCACACGCTCATGGAGATCCATAATATTCTGGCCAGGAACAGTAATTGCATACTAAACTATACTACATTATCAACTGTGCATGTAACAAAGAATCTGTTGGACAGTGATTCATCATATTTTCACAAGTGCATCAATATGCCATCATGAAGGGTTGTTGGGCAGGGTGGAACAGACAGACACCGTACCTGCATGGTGCAATCGGAAGGAGAAAGTGCACAGATGTTCAGAGGGGTGTTGTATTCGGAGGGTGGTAACAAGTTCAGGGATGGTTCAAGTGCAACCAGTCAGTGGATGCTTGGCTAAGTGCAGAGAGATGCAACTCTCTTTCGTCATTCCCAAGTGCAGTGATGATGACACTAGTCCTCTTCACAGAGGCAACTTCCCCACAAATTGCTGGTGTTGACAGGTGCGTGTGAGACCTTAAGGCACATCTAGCAGACAGTCATCATGCAGCCAGGACAAAAGGAATGGAGAGAGTGAGAGAGCAGAGGGATTGCTTAGCAGTGAAGAGGGGGAGAATTGAATTGAATTGATTGTTCATTTGTTTAGCGCCTATACACAACGTGTTTCAAAGCGCATTCAATGAGGGAGTGACCATGGGAATATACAGTTACATTCTTACAAGTCCTTGAAACAATTCAGAATGTGAATAAAAACAATCTTAATCAGCCTGGCAACATTTCAGATAGTGCAAGTGCATGGAACAATATTGGAGGCGGGGAGGGAGTTGGGGCAGAACAATTTGACAAAACAGGCGGTTGCATTACTATGCCTGATGAGAATTGATGTAGTGATGGAATATTAACAAGAGGAGGCGGGTATGAGGAGTATGGTGTGAGGGAGAAGGAGAGGAACAACACAAGTGACTAACATACTAGGTCTGACGATGATTCAGAATAGTGCTGGAGGGTAAGTGGGAGGAGAAGACAAGGAGGGAGGAGGGAGAGACATACACGCTGCTGTCACAAAGGCCACAAGACAAAAGATAGATTAAGTGCTAATGAACAGTAATTGGGAGGGGAAGAGGAGAGGGCAGGTGGATGAGAAAGCCAGGTGGCTACAATTACTCTGCCTGATGGCAATTAAGGTAGTGCCACAATTTAACAGAAGAGGGGAGGGGAGGAGGAGAGGGCGGTGGATGAGAAAGCAAGGTGGCTACAATTTCTCTGCCTGATGGCAATTAAGTTAGTGCCGCAATTTAACAGAAGAGGGGAGGGGAGGAGGGATGATGGGTGAGGGAGGAGGTGGAGGACAGAACATGTGACCAACGAATTAAGCCAGACGACCTTTCAGAGTAGTGCTGGAGGGGAGGGGTAGGAGAAGTACAAAGGATGGGGGACAAAGATAGGCAACTATCATACAAGTCAGGAGGCAGGTAAGAATAGCAAAGTACCGGAGAACAGATAGGGGGAGAAAAGGGAGGGTGCCAACACACCATCAAGGGAGACCAGAGTGGGGTGGGGGCACAAACAACCATCACAGGGGCAAAGGGGAGATGAGGGGAAGACATACCACCATCACGGGGGGCAAAGACGGTTGAGGGGAACACACACAGCCATCATGGGGGGCAAAAGGGGGAGGGGAACACACACAGCCATCACAGGGTGCAAGGGGGTGAGGGCCACACACACAGCCATCAAGGAGTGCAAGGGGCTGAGGGCCACACATACAGTGCCCTGTTCCCATGCAAACACCACCAACATGTCAGCAAATGTCATGCACTCACCTGTCCGTGGAACTCACCTGCCTAACATATGAGGCACAACATCGGGAGATGCTCTACCTACATGGAATGCAATGCAGAGTAACAGCACAAAATACATGCACATACATGATAACAGTTGACACCAGAAAGAAAATATGCATACATTTATAGAGTGCAGGAGCAAAACAGGGTGACACAGGGTGAACGACCATTGACATTGATATGTACAGGAGTACAGTGTCCCACACCAGAGAGAGGGTGGGAGAGAGTGAATAACAAGGAAATGACAGATCAAGGAGTCAATAGCCTGGTTTACCAATGTACACGGACATGCTGCACAGCACAGCCAGTGCGCCCATTGTGGTATCCACATAGGTAGTTTACACAGTGACATGAGCTCCAATCAAATTACTACAACACAATGTGAGCACGCAAAGGACATATAAGAAAACTGACACATGCAGCAAAGATGACCAAAAATGAAGCATGACTGTAGGGTATTTTGTGGAGATTTGGGGCCTGACGGTATTTTATTATCGCCAAAAAATAACTTAGCAATAATCACTCTTTGTATTCAGATTTGGCCATGTGCAACAATAATACAGTGGACATGCATTATTTCAGCACCCAGACATGCATATTTGGTATACGTAGTTGGTGGTATTTTGGTGAGCATAATTCCCTTGTTTTATTTGTGGCCCCAAAGTCCAGAATCCCTTATCTTTGCTTAGATTTTTCGTGTAATCACTAGAGAGACCTCAGACCTACATTTTAGGAATACCACATTTTCAGTGTTAGTGTTAGTGTGCCACCATGGGCGATCTCACTGACTTATTTATGACAGAGAGCCTTATGTGGTAATTTTGTGGTAATTTCCACTACCTTATATACGGTAGGGAACTATGTTCAGAGAGTCTCTCTTCCCATTGGCTCATGTACCTCCAACGAGCTATGCTACAAACAATCACTCTCAACTCTCCATACTGAATATGTCATGCACACATCTGTCTTAAAATGACAATTGTATTGTTTAAAAATCTCCCCTCATCATCAGCACTGTATTGGTAAATAGAAGACACAACACCTGTCTGCTTTCAAGTATTTTTCTGTATTATAAAAGTTGCATTTAAACACGATCTCACTCTTTACAGAAATAAATAAAACAGCACATTAACAGCATTGTCTGTAATACTCTGAAAAAAAACTTGGCGGAGAACAGAACACTATTTGCAACATTAACGTGTGATTAAGGCACCGGAATCTCCTTTCCTACTCTGACTGAACATTATCGTCTCATACACACTCAGCTCCAACACTTATGTAATTACCTTATCTGTTCAGAGTTTTCTTTGGCTGTTCTCTTTCTGAATGTGGCTCCCTTGAAGATTAACCCCAGTAAAAAGGAACGCCTGCCTTCTCAAACTGGGGTCATTGCCTGGAATTCTCAGCTTTTGCAGATAGGAATGCTCCAACCAGGAAAAGGTCTTTCTCCCAGCTCTGCCAAATCTTGACTGCCCTTCTCTCTCCTCCAACTCCCCCCAGCAAAACTCTGATCACTCCCTCTAGCATGATACTTGCTATGACGCTGCTCCAATCAGAATCAATCATGCCATCTCCTCCTTCTCTACACAATGGCTCATTTTTATAGTAATACTTTGTAACCGACTGATTTCCTGTTCTTTCGAGCTCTTTTGCTTCCTGTAATTATGTGGACAGGGCAGCAGAGAAGATAAAAAAATGGATGTGCGTTTAAAAGTTCACTTTCAGAATATGCCTAATTCTGCAGTGGAGACACATTTTTATTAGTGGATTATGTTTCATTAGTCAGGTTAGTTATAAGTAATGTTAGTTATTATTTTCAAATGTGTCTCTCGCACCATAGGCATTTCAGGTGAAAAATAGTGTGCATTTTTGAATGTGCACGTGTGCTTTTAACTGTAAAAATAGATTTGCATCTTATATGTTAAAATCGTTTTTGACTGAATAGCCTGTCTTTTCTTGTTAATCTGGTAACACATATAGCAATGCACCATAGGCATTTGGTGCTGCATCAAAAAAAAAAATTGCTACCTTGTGCAGTAGTGCTGTACTCTGTGCTGTAACACGCCAAATATCCTTACATACCCTCCTTTTGTTTTTAGAATTTGGCTACGATCCAAGCCAATTCCTAAAAACAAATTTTTCTTTCTTTTTTCTTTTAAAATGCATGTGTATTGGGATATCTTTCTCTTCCTGACGTAGTTAGTAAAATCAATAACATCTTCATTTTTACTGATAGCACAATCAACCATCCGCCCATGATTAGCACCAGGATAGCCAAACCCACTATTGAGCGTTCCCCCCAGGTTCCCCAATTAAATCTTTCCACTTCTATTATGCCCAGATTACTAATTGTAATATTGTTTTTTCTCAAATTCATTTTTATAACATGTCTTTCTTTGTGATTCAATAAATATTCCACATCCGGATCTATTGGAAAAGTATCCCTTTGAAAAAAATCGATATTTTCCACTTGGCTTTCCCAAACATCATTTTTTACATGAAACAATGTTAATCCCCCAATTGACACAATTGCATCCTTTGGAACCTGTAAATAAAAAACATTATATTTCACCTGTTTAACCACGTATGTTCCATGGTTTAAATGTACTACCGTCATGTTCTTTAAACAGGTGCTGACCAACCATTTACCTCTGACCATCTTAGCCTGTGCCATTTCTTCACTCCCCATATTACTAATAATCACTTCACATCCCTCTGATATACTTGGGTGAGATTTCAAACCACAAATAGCATCTGTGGCATCAGGAACAAACGGTGTACCTGGACACATATAATTTTGTTCTTTAAATGTTACACATGTTTCCAGGTTTGGTATTAAATAAACTCCAGGTTCCCATGACTGAAATGCCACCACTTCTGGAGTCTTAATCTTAATGAATTTGTCCTCTTGCCAAAATCCCACGTTGTGTACCCACTTCGTTTGATAAATAGGTTCAGGGGCTACATATGGGATGCATAGCAAAAATCCGATCTCTAGTCTTTCCAAGTCCACATATAACGGCATTGCATTCCCCATTTCGAATGCAATTTTTACCTGTATTATGTCAATTTCCCTCCTGGGCAATCTTTCTATCATTTGACGAATGATATCCTGCGAAACAAAATACAAGGGAATATGTCCTTGAATCAATTGTGAAACTGCAGTTTGAACTTCTCTCATATAATTCGTTAATAGTCTATCAACAGGACTCATTATGTTCAATATTTCATTTAAAGTTCTGTCATGCTTAAGTATTATTTTAGTCGCCCATTGCATTACATCCGCTTGTTCATTTAGAATGATTGCAGTTTCATTTATGAATCTCACTTGTTCATCCAGTCCCCCTCTAATTCCATCTAATGTTTTTTGTATTATTTCTAGATCAATACTCAGTTGTTGTGCTTTAGTACTCAGTGTTCCTACCGAAATAGAATTGGCTGTTGATATTGTGGTACCTATTATCGCTCCAACTATAGACATTACCATTGATATCGCGAGCATCACCGCACCTCTCTTTCCTCTCTTCTTCTTAATGTCTGCTGAATTCACGAATGTTTTTTCCAATTGCATTAATATATCTCTTATTGACTGCTTAGCGTCCTCTTTTCTTATTTCCAGCCACTCTTTAGTCTGTTCAATCTTAATTCCGGTATTGTTCAAGTGTTTTTCAATCAAAATCTCAGGATTTAACGGTATGTATATATTTTGGAAAATCATCCTTCTATCACTCATGATGAATCCTGGTGCCTCTTCCACCGCGATACCAGATGCTGGTCCAGGTTCAATGACAACCTGTGCTTCTGAATTCTTGAAGATCCCTCCAAATATCATCATCATTAACCATATCATCGGTATCATCTTCAATGCTGATCGCTTTGCAGCCTTGGTCTTCACCCCTCTTTGGGGCTTTCCCGGAATCCGTCCTTGTGGGCTCCAGGACTCCATCGTCTCTCCCGTGGGCTCTGATCCCGGAACCTCCGACCAAATAATGTTAATTGTCTAAATCAAAATAGAAAATAAACGAATTAAGTACATAGCGTAATACTAACTTCATCCTTTTGCCAAAAATAAAACATGCTTGGTAAAAATATTTCATTTTTTTTTTTTTTTCTGAAATTAAACACAAGTTAAAAGAAAACAAGCAGCTATAAAACAGCATTCAATATTTAACACATTTTCTCTCTGCACACCAACCATGAGCTTCTATTATATGTGCATTTATTTATTTATTTACTTATATTATATATTTTTACATATATTACAGTGTTTATGTACCATCATAACAATCAACTTTTTTAACTTCTTTGTCACTGCCTCCTGATTACACCCATTTATTTTCTCTTTTTGTGTTCAAGGGACTTTATCTGTTTCTACATGCTCAAGCTGCCTGATCTCATGTCTGGGATGGCATGGTTTGATTTGATTTACATGGACAAACTGCTCTATTGCTGTTTCACCTTCATTTTTCAAACTTTTATACACTACAGGAGAGACCTTATCTATAATTCGAAATGGCCCCTGCCAGGCTGCTAGAAATTTAGAATTTTTCTGTTTACTTTTTCCAAAATGAAACTTGTATACCTGATCCCCTACACTGTATTCCTTTATTGATGTCTTTTTATCATAATACGATTTTGCACTGTCAGCAGCTCTTTCCAGATTTCTCTGCACAAAAGCAAATGCATGTTGCAAATGCCTCCTCAGTTCATCAATATATTCATGAACTGTGGATGCACTCACAAGGGTTTGCTCATGTGTTCTGTATAGTAGGTGTTGTGGTAACACCATTTTCCTACCTGTTAAGACCTCATGGGGGCTAACACCTGTTGCTTTGGCAGGAGTCGACCTGATTGCCATCAAAACCAACGGTAAACGTAAATCCCAGCTCGAACCTGCTTCTGCCACAAATTTCTTTAAAATATCCACAACAGACCTATTGCTTCTTTCAACTGTACCTGAAGACGCCGCCCGATATGCGATATGTAGTTTCCTTTTCACACCTAGTATTTGCCATACCTTACTCATTAGAGTACTTGTGAAATGACTTCCTCTGTCTGACTCAATTCTTTGTGGCAACCCAAACCTTGAGAACACATGGTTCACCAGCAATGTGGCTGCTGTTTGCGCACTACAATCTGGTGCAGGAATGCATTCAATCCACTTCGACATCAAACATACCACACTCAAAATATAACGGTGTCCCCTGCTCGACCTTTTTAAAGGACCTACATAGTCTATTTGCAAATCTGACCATGGGAGAGTTAGGCCTCTTTTCATCAATGGTGCTCTATGCATTGGTGAAGCAGGTTTAAATTGGGCGCATACTAGACATCCTCTAGTATATAATTCCACATCTTGGGACATATGTGGCCAGTAAGCATAATCTTTTAGTATTTCTAATGTTTTTTGTGAACCTCTATGGCCTGCAGTTATGGCATCATGTGCATGGTGTAGCATTAGTCCTCTGAATGAAAGGGGTACTACCCACTGTATTTGCCCTGTTATGGACTCTCTAATCATGAGTCCATCCTGTAATCTAATTCGTGTTTTGTTCTTTAATAACACCCTCAACTCTTCTTTTCCCATACAATCATTTTCTGTTAAAGGATTTTGTTCGGGGTCTATCAAATGATTATAATAGATTCCCAAAATTTGATCATTCTTTTGTGCCTCAACCAAATCTTGGTCTGGCGTGTCATGACTCCACTGCACCACCGGTTGATCTACCTCCTTTGGTGCTTTAGAACGTGTGACTGCATCAATTTGTATTTCACCCATTAAATAATCAATAGGTAGCAATTCTCCCATCACAGCCCCAATCTTAGCCAGGTGGTCTGCCTTATCATTTCCCTCCTTATCCTCTCCTGGTGTTTTTAAATGCCCACGAATTTTTCTCCAGTATATTGTTAAATTATTTTCTGACACCAATTTGTCTATGGCTTGTATCATTTTTCCATGTTTAAGTGGCTTTTTGTTGTATGTAACCATGCCTCTTGCTTTCCAACCAGGCAAATACTCCACAAAGCTATTCCGTGCATAGTCAGAATCAGTCACCAGGACAATTTCACTGAACTTTTTATCAACTGCAGTAGCAATTGCTTTATAAATGGCTGCCAATTCCGCCACCTGACTGCTCCTATCTCCAATCCTCATCCCTATACTGGGAACGCCTTCACATTTCAACCAGACATTTCCTATTCCTGCCACTAATTTCTTATTACTGTCATTTTCAATGTGAAAAGCACAACCATCCACATATACAGTTGGCAAATCCTTGCATGTTTTTTCCTCAAAAGCTTTGTGTGGTGATTGTTCAAATTCCTGCAAACTAGTTTCCACTTCCATTTCATTTGGTATTTGTTCAGCTGCACAGTCATGTAAGTCAGCTAACCCTTGAGCAATTGGGCTCTTTTTATTTTGTCCATATCTCACTTCTACGGGAAAACCTTGTAATGCCAGCGTCCATGAAGTGATTCTGGATTGTGCTAGATTGCCTGATCTAATTCTTTTACTCTCTAAAAATTGCAAAGGTTGATGATTTGTTTCAATAATCACCTTTTCTCCCTGAACAAAGGGGCGGAAATGTTGTAGCGCCCACACAGTGGTTAATAGGGCCTTTTCACATTCATTAAATTTCATTTCAACTTGGGAAAATGCCTTACTTGCATATGCAATGGTTTTGTGATTCAAATCGTGTTTTTGTGATAACACTGCTGACATACAATGTTCAGAAAAACCTATTTCTATAAAGAAATCCCTGTCCTTTATGGGGTATGCTAAACATGGTGCCTTTACAAGACATTCCTTTAATTTAGCCACTGCATCAGACTGCCCTTTTTCCCATTTCCAGGGAGTATTCAGTTTAAGCAGTTTAGTCAATGGTTGAGTGATTTCTGCATAATTTTCTATGAACTTTCTGTTATAGCCTGTCATCCCTAATAAACTTTTTACTCCTTTCACATTTTTAGGATCTTTTAATCTTTGTATGGCCTCTATTTTCTTCTTTTGTGGATTTAGCCCATGTTCAGTCACTTCATGCCCTAGAAAGTTCACTTTTTTCTTGCACCATTGTGCTTTTTGCAAAGATACTTTGGCGCCTGCTTTCTGCAATTGGCCAAGTACATGTCTTATTTCATCAAAATGGCTTTTCAAACTTTCATTTTTTATCAGGACATCGTCCACATAAACTATTGTTCCTCTTTCCGCTGCATCCGGCATGGCCTTTCTCAAAAATATGCCAAATTCACTCCCACTATTGATGTACCCGAACGGAGCTCTAAGCCAGGCATATTGAGTCCTGTCAAATGTAAAGGAAAATAAATTCTGTATCTCCTCTGCCAATGGCACGCACCAATATCCAGAGGTGAGATCTAATGTGGTAAATACATTTGAACCATGTATCTGAGCTAGGCCCTGATCAATGAATGGCAGTGGCCATCTAGATATTGGTACTCTTTTATTTAACTCTCTCAAGTCTGCACATAGCCGCCATTGACCATTTGGCTTCAATACACCTAAAATAGGTGTATTGGATGTGCTATGAATGCGCCTGATGATTCCCCGTGATTCCAAATTTTTAATAATCTCTGCCAATGATTCTAAACATGCCAGCGGTAGTCTATACTGGCGTACAAACACTGGGTTTCTGCTACACCCTTTTGGTAGTGTGGCCACATGTAAATCAGTTAAACCACAATCATAAGCATCTTTTGCAAATACATCCTTAAACTCCATAAATATCTCCCTCAGATTGTCCCTCTCTTCATTGCTTTCACATGCATCCGCTAAGGAGATCTGCTCTTCTACCATTTTGGAAAATTCTGGAAGATCTTCTGGTAAGGGAATCTCGCCCTTTCTTCTAACTGTGTGGCTGTGTCTTTTTGTAAAGCTGCCACTTTTAAATATTTTGGCGTATCAGCTTCCACTTCAATGGGCTGATTTTCTGTTTCATTTTCATTTAAATTAAATATTATGCAATCCTCTTGATGGCAGCACACCGTCTCATTTGAATCATAAGGATACACAGAATGAATTTTAAATATTCCTTTGGGCTGAGAGTCCAGGTGTTCTGGCAACTCGCCCTTGGCATCTACATATTTTTCAGGAATATTCCCAATCATCATGTTATTTAAATCTGCCGTATAATGTGATTTTTGTATGGCCATTCCTAATGGGGAGTTTTCCTCTAAATGAATATCCTGACAACCTTTATTATTTACCATGATTTTTACAGATCCCTCACCAATGTCTACCAATGGAATGTATTCATAATCCAGGCCTTGCTGTTTTATGGATTCATTCAGGCATACAAATGCATCAGAGCCTTTCATCTGCTGTCCATTTTTGCATTTCAGTGTTATTGCAAACTGTTTTGTAAATGCAGGAATAATAGTATTTTTCCTCATTTGTAATTCGATTGCATAAGGAACCAGTTGTGCACAATGATAAGCCCTTCTTTTGTCTTCAAACTCAGGTGCCGGACCACCTAGGCGTGACCATATTTTTTGATTAAGGAAATCTAACACCATACACATTCTGTGCATGATGTCATTTCCCATGTAAAATTCATTTTGTGCTCCACTCACTATCCATACATTATGGTAAATTGTTTTCTGCCCAATGCTAATTTTAAGCATGCATCTGCCTGCAATTCGGTTTTCAAAGTCTGGACTGTCCAACCCAGAAACATATTGGTTTTTAATCCTAAATTTCGGGATTTCTTCCCTCTCCATAATTTTTTGCAACAATTTCTCATTAATGAAACTCCTTTCATGTTCAAGCGCTAAAGTGGCTTTTATTGTTTTAAGATAATCATTTATACCAACATGAACCCATGGTTGCTCATCTTCCATGTGTATTTCTGCCAGAGTGGTAATGTGTTTTTCTGAATCTGTTTTAGGAGCAATATTCTGTTTGCACGTTTTCTCTTTTAGATAAAAACATAATGTGTGCTCATCTATGGCAGTCTGCCAATCTTTCCTTGGGTCCAAGTATATTTGTACAGGTAGTTTTTCATTGTTGCTCTGTATTTTGTCTTGACACATTAATATGACAGTGACACTAGGTATGCAGCTATTCTGGAGATATACCTCCACAGCATCATTTGTTTTGGCAACGGTGTGACATTCATTTATATTGCTGTTTTGTGATTTTAGTTTCTTAGGCCTCAATGGTTTTTTGGTTAAGGACCACAGCACTCCATTCACCCCATCTATGAGAGGAGACAATCTTTTCAGGCAATCTGTCCCCATCAGAAATGGAATTTCACAAATAGATGTGATCAATACCTCTTGTTTCATTCTGTGCTTTCCTATTTTTATGTCAACCTCAGTTACACCTATGATGGGCACCTCCTCCCCATTAAAGTTATGCACTGGGCCTTGATTTTCCTTCACTGTGATCTGACTCTGTGGAGACCTCCCTTCATTGATACTCTTTACCAGCTCCTTGGACATAATTGTGGCCTGTGCGCCAGTGTCAATCATAGCAAAGGTGTGGCATTTTTCTTCTACAGTGATGGGTGCATAATATCTGTCCTCAACTTCCTCTAATACACATAAGAAATGTGAATTCTTACTGATTTCAGGGCTCACCTTTCTCAGGTCTTTTTCACTTTTGGCTAAGCACATTGGTAAATGAAAAGACATTTTTCCCTCCTTTTTACCCATTTCTGTGCGAGAGATTTTATTCATTTCTCCATGTTCAGAGGTTTTTTGGAGTGTGGCCACTGTTCGCCCATCCATCTGGGTAACATCAGAGACCACATTACAATCCTCCAACTGAACATGTGTAACAACATCATTCAGCAATTTGTCATTTTTTAATTCTGTGCATTTGTGATCATTTAGTGTAATACCAGCCCTTTCAGCCTCTTCAAAAATATGTGGCTCAAAGAATTCTTCAGGTGATTGACTTGTACCCTCCTTGTGAGTATTTCCTTTTTCTGTCTGTGTTTGGTCATTGTTTTGCTTGCCCAGGGAAGGAGCTATAGCATCCCCACTTACTCCCTGTTCACTGGTATTCCCCATGCATGAGTCATTTTTCTTAAATCTGTTCCTTTGTTCTTTTGGAATTCCTAATGTTTCTTTTTCATTTGTGCAAATCTTTACTGTTTTATTTAGCTCTAAGTTAAACCGTAGCTCTTTTTTAGAAGTATTTGCACTTTCTATCACAATTTCATTTACTGGTACTTTCATTTTTAATCCATTAGGCATCTCAGAGTCGTTATGCAAAATTATATCAGAGCAATCTGTCATTTTGGCACTGCAGTTATCATGAGTACTTAGTCACTTTTCGGAAGCCCCCCGGTCATTGCTATGGCCATCTGCCCCCTCTTTGGAAGGTTGTTTTTGCGCTGTATAGAGCTTTCCTATTTGCTCAGCTAACATTTTCACTTGGGCCTCAAGGCACTGGAACCTTTCCATCTCTCTAGGATCCTCTTTCTGTGGCCTAGGTCGATATTGGTTGTTTTCCCCCTGATTGGATCTATTCTGATACCTCTCAGGTGATTGATGTCGGTTGGGATGGTTTCTGAACTCTTGATTCATTTGTGGAGGGGAGCGGGTTGCACCCATCCTTTGATTATAGTCCCCTGGTGGGGAATCATTGTACTGGCGTGGACTGTAGTTCACGTTTTGCCTCATATCCTGTCTCTCAGATTGTGGGTACTGGCCCCTATGTTGATTTCCATTATCAGTAAATCGATCCACATATCGGGGCCTATCCTGATTACCATATATCATGGTGCTGGGATCAAATCTGCTCTGTGTCCCCAACGACTGGTAGGGACCATCATTTCTTTGATCTTGATTTTGTCTCTGGTTATTGTTCATACCTGCCATATCAGGCCGATATCCTACCCGGGGTCTGTCCCCTAAATACCTAGGGCTGATGTAGCTCTCTCTATTACTAGGATCATGTGATTGGAACATTGGTACAGGAAATGGCGATCTTTGTTGATTACCCCTTTGTTCAGGTGTCACATTATTTTTACCTTGGCTTTGAGCAGACTCAAGGGACATTTTGGCTGACCTGATTTCCATTACTGTGGCTGAGGGTTCTTTAGATTTAGGTCTAGTATCTTTCATTTTATCACTTTCTCTACCCTGACAATAGAGTACCTCATATAGTTTTGTGCTTTGATGTACAATCCATTGAAGTACTTGTCACGGTCAAATTCACGGACCAATTGGGATATGATGTCTTTCTGTAGCTCATAGAAGTATGCAGTTTTAAACTCATTGGAATTTGAGTCAAAAGATACATCAAAGCGAGATAATGCTCTTTTTAAGTCTTGTAAAAATTGGCGAGGGGATATATTAGGTCCAGCAGTAATTGTGTACGCGACTTTCTTTGCCTCCTGCAATGATTGAAAAGGAGAAAAATGACGCCTAATTTCTTTTTCAAACTCCAACCAGGTCATATTCTGCTGTTCATTTAATCCCCTTATGATGCTGGCCGTCGGGGCATCTAAAGTTAAATGAAAATATTGTCTGTACTGTTCCTTAGGTATCTGGAGTGCTTTAAAAATGTCATGTACCGCTTCTAAGTGATCCTCAATGCAGCATTCACCTCCCTTTTTAAATGGTTTGATCAGGGCTTTAATGGATTTCATTATTTTTATGGGGCTACTTGTTGCAATGCATGGAATTGCACTATTTTGTGATTCAATCCTGTTTTCAGGTGTATGAGATTGGTGGCTGCCCCCAATGAGAGTATCAAATCCCCCAAGGGCGCTGCAACCAAGTTCAGTCACCGGCCCAGTCACTGGAGCACTAGCTCTTTGGGCAGAGCTAGAATTCACCTCCACTCCATTGAATGTGGTACCCTGCCGCCTCTCCTGGGACCTGGGAATGCACATTTGCTCTTCTAAGTCCTTACACTTTTTAAGGAGTCTGGTTGCTTCATTTTGCAAATAATTATTTTCATCACTCATCTTATTAATCACCTCCTGCATGTCGCACATTTGCATTTGGCATTCATTGAACTCTTTATTTCTCTTGTCTCTTTCTTGAATCATTTTAATCATTTCTTGTTCTGCACTCTGGAGATCACCTTCTTTTTCACAATGTTCTTTTTGTAAAATCTGCATTTCTGAAACAACCTCATCTTTATCCTGCCTAATGTGATCCACTAAAGCTTTTAAGTGTGCCAATTCTTGCTCACTATCTTCAAATTGTTTCTTGCTTTTGGATAACTGAGTATCAAAGTCTCTGCATTTTAATTGCATGTCTTTTTGGCATACATCCAATTCTGCTCTCAACATTTCCTGATTTTTACTTGCCCCCTCTAATTCAGTCTTTAACCTGTTAATTAGCTGAGTATCATTCTCTTGCATTCGCAGGGACTTGTTTAAAATAAACCAGATTTTGCCGCATAGCCGTATTAAACAGTCTTTCTCTGCACTTTTATCGGCTGCATTCAATAATCTTGTAAGGCAGACCTGAATTATGCTGCCTTCTGCAAAAATATTGTCTAATTTTTCTTTCTGCACCTCACCCTGAATGCGGTTACTCCATTCCAACGTGCTATTCGATGACCAATTCCCATGTGCAAACAACTTTGCCTCTAAATATTGCACTAGATCTGAGAATGTGGTTTCCCTTTGTGACATTCTGAAATTCGTTTTTAGTGGCACACTGCTATTATAAAATGGGTTCCCTTTAATGTGCAAATGGCAGTGTGAGACACGCTTGCCATGCCCAGTAGGTACTCTATGATCACTTTCCCGGCCTGCAACGCACCATAAATATGTAGGGTATTTTGTGGAGATTTGGGGCCTGACGGTATTTTATTATCGCCGAAAAATAACTTAGCAATAATCACTCTTTGTATTCAGATTTGGCCATGTGCAACAATAATACAGTGGACATGCATTATTTCAGCACCCAGACATGCATATTTGGTATACGTAGTTGGTGGTATTTTGGTGAGCATAATTCCCTTGTTTTATTTGTGGCCCCAATGTCCAGAATCCCTTATCTTTGCTTAGATTTTTCGTGTAATCACTAGAGAGACCTCAGACCTACATTTTAGGAATACCACATTTTCAGTGTTAGTGTTAGTGTGCCACCATGGGCGATCTCACTGACTTATTTATGACAGAGAGCTATATGTGGTAATTTTGTGGTAATTTCCACTACCTTATATACGGTAGGGAACTATGTTCAGAGAGTCTCTCTTCCCATTGGCTCATGTACCTCCAACAAGCTATGCTACAAACAATCACTCTCAACTCTCCATACTGAATATGTCATGCACACATCTGTCTTAAAATGACAATTGTATTGTTTAAAAGTCTCCCCTCATCATCAGCACTGTATTGGTAAATAGAAGACACACCACCTGTCTGCTTTCAAGTATTTTTCTGTTTTATAAAAGTTGCATTTAAACACGATCTCACTCTTTACAGAAATAAATAAAACAGCACATTAACAGCATTGTCTGTAATACTCTGAAAAAAAACTTGGCGGAGAACAGAACACTATTTGCAACATTAACGTGTGATTAAGGCACCGGAATCTCCTTTCCTACTCTGACTGAACATTATTGTCTCGTACACACTCTGCTCCCACACTTATGTAATTACCTTATCTGTTCAGAGTTTTCTTTGGCTGTTCTCTTTCTGAATGTGGCTCCCTTGAAGATTAACCCTAGTAAAAAGGAACGCCTGCCTTCTCAAACCGGGGTCATTGCCTGGAATTCTCAGCTTTTGCAGATAGGAATGCTCCAACCAGGAAAAGGTCTTTCTCCCAGCTCTGCCAAATCTTGACTGCCCTTCTCTCTCCTCCAACTCCCCCCAGCAAAACTCTGATCACTCCCTCTAGCATGATACTTGCTATGACGCTGCTCCAATCAGAATCAATCATGCCATCTCCTCCTTCTCTACACAATGGCTCATTTTTATAGTAATACTTTGTAACCGACTGATTTCCTGTTCTTTCGAGCTCTTTTTCTTCCTGTAATTATGTGGACAGGGCAGCAGAGAAGAAAAAAAAAATGGATGTGCGTTTAAAAGTTCACTTTCAGAATATGCCTAATTCTGCAGTGGAGACACATTTTTATTAGTGGATTATGTTTCATTAGTCAGGTTAGTTATAAGTAATGTTAGTTATTATTTTCAAATGTGTCTCTCGCACCATAGGCATTTCAGGTGAAAAATAGTGTGCATTTTTGAATGTGCACGTGTGCTTTTAACTGTAAAAATAGATTTGCATCTTATATGTTAAAATCGTTTTTGACTGAATAGCCTGTCTTTTCTTGTTAATCTGGTAACACATATAGCAATGCACCATAGGCATTTGGTGCTGCATCAAAAAAAAAATTGCTACCTGTGCAGTAGTGCTGTACTCTGTGCTGTAACACGCCAAATATCCTTACATGACCAACATGCAAGACAGTGCAAATGCTTACCAAATAACTCTGTCTGAATGTTGTAAATCCCACATGACCTTCACCAGTAAGGGTGTTTCCTAATTTGTTAAATGAACAACATTGTCTGTTGGAGGGCATGAGGAGTGTGGACTTCGAATGGTGCAGGATGTCTCAGCTAGGACAGCAGTCACTGCCACATCACAGATTACTGGAACGACATGGAGAAACTATTAAAAAACCCATTGTGAAGTATAATTGACACAGCACACATGTGCCATGGAAAAACAAAGCCATGATTACCTGTACATGCCATCCGGTGCACCCAATGCAAACATGCTAGATGAGTTCACTGGGCATGGCTGCATGTACCACTGCAAATGTATAGTCCCTGAGGAGTTAATGGCACACCTCAAGGGCAAAAATGCAAAACAAAAAACAAAGCCCACAACCAGGAAAGGGCAAAACAATATATGACATGCCAACATCTGGACGGGGCGGGGGGAAGAAGACAACAAATGTCCATCTTGGACCGGGGCAGGGTCCATCCAGGAGGGGGGAAGGACAGGGTGCACGTCAACACCCACAAGTGTGGATGTTGATAAGAACAATTCCCTCCATGTGTACATGGACCACAAGGCATCATGGATTGGGAGGGCTGTCGCTGCTGTTGCTACCTTCCTGTGTAGAATGCGAAGGTGGCTGTGGTAAGGGAGGTTGACCACATATGGCCCTGGCCTGGTCTTCCATGGCAGCGGCCAGGCGGGACCCAGATGAATGCATTTGCAACATGAAGCCTTGGAGATCTGCATGCAACACCTCATGGGATGCACAGAGTTTCTGCAAGATGGTATGAGTCAACAGTTTCATCAGCTGGTTGCACTGCACACTGAGGGCTGCCTCTTGCACTTCCATTGAAGCTCTGAGAGCCAGTGACTCTTGCCTCAGGGCTTCCCTGTGGGCCCAAGACTCTGCAAGCAGGGATGCCTGCAGAGACCTCAGTTTGGCCTGTCGACTCCTGTTGCTGGCCTCCACGTGCAGCCTGTGTGAGTGGCATGTGGACCGCAATGCCTGCAGCTGGTGCTCTACCTGTGTTTGTCGGGAAAGCATGGAATTGCCACCCTATCCATGCACTGAGCCAACATCTCATAGGAAGCAACCTATTACTGTGCAAAACGCAACATTGACTGCTTCCACATTATCTGCCCAGCCGTGACACGTCCACCACGTGTGCGTGCCCCTCGTCTGCTGGACCCAAGGGAGCATGGCCATTGATGTGAAGCCGCTGTCTCTGGCTGCAGGGCTGCATCCCTCCCTGGTCATCCGTCCCAGGACCCAAAGCCAATTGAGAAGAGTGTGGCCTCGCAGCCGTAATCAACACAGATGGACGTGGCAATACTGACTGGCCCTGAGACCAGAATTTAGTTTTGTTTTTTAACTTTTTTTTTTTAACATTTTTTTTGCCCCTGTCCCCATATATATGGTCACCTAAATAATATCGCCACAACATTTTCCCGGCGATATTATTTACGGCAACCATATATATGGCGATATTATTACCTGATAACATCACGTCCCATGTCCCTGACCATGTAAGCACTGCAGACATTGCCAACTGACGTGTGGTGTCCCAGGTGTGTGATGTGGAGATAGTGAGGACATGTGCTGGAAGATAGAAAGAGGAGACAGTGAACCACAAGTGGGACAGGGCCATGCACCCATGGGAGGTGTGTTCAGTGTGGCAGGTCAACATGGATGACTCCAGACAGATTTCTTACAAGGAGCTCAGTGCCATAGCTGCGATAGGGACTTGCACAATGTAGTAAAATGCTATGTCACTCATGGCACAATGTCTCGCCCACTGACAGTGTTCATGGAAGGTATGTGTAACATGAAACCACCTATGGACACGTGTGGATGGAACATCTACTACATTCAGTGGATGATGAATATCACATGCTTAAGACACACGCACTTGACTGGCATAGCTGAGTCACTAACATCACTGAAGTACATAGCCAGATGCCATGTTGTGTTGGCATGCTGGAAATGTGTATTAGTATCTGACGGTTGTGGATTACTACTGTCCCAAAGCCATGTTCAACCGATGCGCAGCACATGTGTTGTATGCACTCTGCAGTACACTAAGCACGAGTCAGTAGACCATGACATGGTGCACCCATGGCAGTCATACAAATGCAGGCAGAAGTGCCACATACCAATTCAATCAATCTACTTACACATATTCAGGATGCACACCCTTCATCACTCACCTACATTTCCTTGCAATTTGGCAGGCCTCCCACGCCTTATAGCTGATCCACATGACTCAACTCGCTCACGGTTTCTTCATGTGGCGTGACCTCCTCCTCCTAGGTGACCCACCTCCAGTCACCAGAGCAGAAGCAAGGTTGGCACCCAGACTTTGTTTGGTTTGACGGTGGAGGTCAATCCATTTCTTCATGACCTCACGAGCGGTGTGCCTCTCATTCCCCAAGGTGTTTATGCCATCAGTGACTCACTGCCAGTGGACCATATGCTGAGCAGGCATATTTGTGGTCCCTGGCTGGTGCACATGTCACGGTGGAGGTTGCGCACGTAGCCCACGAGGATCTTGAGTTCATCATCATTGAAGCTCCTCTTCCTCTACGTGGCGGTCTCCTTTTCCATGGTTCGAGATTGAGCCTTTCCCTGTTCTGCACGCTTCTGTCTCTTGGAAGGTGGTGCAGACCCTGTGTGGCTGGACCACTCAGGGCATTAGGGGCTGGACCACTAGTGGCCTGGGCCATGCCATCACCCACTGATGTTGGGTCAGTTACTGGCCCTGCAGTTCCCTTAACCTGGGAGCTGGGTCCAGGTGTTTTGCGGTGCGTCCCTGCCCCTTGGACACATCGGCATCAGCTGCCCCTGCATGTCTGTGTCTCAGGGGGGGGCAACAGATACTGCTGTTTCTCCCTGACCCTGGTTTTTGGGGACAGGAGCTGCCCCTTCAGGTGCCTCAACCTGTGAGCAGGGGATCGATGACCCCTGACCCTAGGGTGCTGGGGTCAGGTGTTTTGCAGTGCTGTCCCTTCCCCTTGGACACATGGGCATCTACTGCCCCTGCGTGTCCGTGTCCCTGGGGGGGACAACAAAGATACTGCTGTTGCTCCCTGACCCTGGTTGTTGGGGACAGGAACTGCCCCTACTGGTGCCTCAACCTGGGAGCAGGGAGATCAGATGACCCTGCAGCTCCCTGAGCAAGGGTGCTGGGGTCAGGTGTTTTGCAGTGCCATCCCTTACCCTTGGACACATGGGCATCAGCTGCCCCTGAGTGTCGATGTCCCTGTAGGGGGGGCAACAGATACTGCTGTTTCTCCCTGACCCTGGTTGATGGGGACAGGAGCTGCTCCTGCAGGTGCCTCAACCTGGGAGCAGGGGAGAGCAGATGACCCTGCAGCTCCCTGACCCAGGATGAAGGGGACAGCAGCATCTCCTACAGCTCCTTGATCCTGTTGGGGGTGGTGGACAGCTCTCCCTGCATGTCCCCGATCCTGTCCACCTCAGCCACCTCTGCCACTTTCCCTCTTGGGGCCTTCCCAACCGTGGTGCAGATGGATTTGTACAATGGGAGGCACAACAAGCAATTGTCCTGGGCAATAGGAGTGAGTGGTGTAAAACATACTAGTGTGGTCCAGCATGGCTCAATATTACCCCTGGTGAAAAAATGAATGGGGCGTGTAATGCACAGGCACCCCAAATATCAAAGATGCGTGTATGCGACCCCTCGGTAACTCGTGTGAAAAGAAAAAGCATTACGCGATACACTGTGGCACCCAGCAACACAAAAAAGGCATATGCAAAGCTCATGAAAGCCACTGTGATGATAATAGAGGTACGCGATACAGGGGGGCACCCAGAGTACAAATAATGCGTATGTGACTCAGTGATAGCCTCAGAAAAAAACACGCGCGGAGGCAAATCCCCAACCAAAATAAGAATTTTGCAATGTCACAGTAGTGAACAAATTGTGTGGCACCCCAAAAATCTCCGAAGTCCACACGTCCGTCCGCTCCAAATAGCACATCCAGTGTAATGTTCTCCTACGCACTCCTTTATCCCGAATCTGAATGCCAACGCCCAATGGTCAGCGCGTGTCACGTAACTTACGCGATTAGGCCCTTTCCTCCGATTTCACGTGTACGCACTAATTTTGCAACGCAAAGTAACCATCACTCTGTTTCTGGCTGCCCACGCGATTAACATGGAAGACCCATGTGCTTCTGCCTATGAGTCATTTTACCTTCCTCCTACTGCCCTAAGCTGCTCGCTACGAGCTGTCTGCTGATGCCTGCCCACCTGCCCTGCAATTTGAGTGCCTGCTCTCCAGCCATTGCCAAAGCTCCTGTCCTTGGCCCTGTGACCACCTCAGCTGATTCAGAAGACTCCCAACGTGCCAGAACATCACCACAGCTCCACAGCCCAGTCCCAGGACCACCTTGCCAACCCACACCTGCCTCGGGGGTTGCCATGTCTGAAAAACATCTTCAGAGGCAAGTGGCAACCCCACGGCAGCAAGGCAGAGGGCTGTAACCCCACGGCAGCGAGGCAGAGGGCTGTCAACTTCACAGCCAGGGAAGTTGACATCCTGATTGAGCATGTCCTGGGGCATTATGATGCCCTCTTCAATGCCGCAACACAAGTCGGCAAGGAAGGACGGAAGCTGATATGGGACCAGATCGTGGGTGCCATCAATGCGGAGAAGGTGGCACCCCGTGACTACCACCATGTGCGCAAGCGCTGGGAGGTCCTGAAATCCAGGACCCAAAACAAGGCCCAATGCTTCCTCTGGCTGGTGCTAACCAACGGGACTGCCAGGGCCGGTTGAGCACCACCGACATGCGGGTCCTGTAGAGGTTTTACCCGGCGCTGCACACCCAGGTCAATGATTTGCAGCACCGTCTGGAGTCATCAGGTGAGTGCCCATGGGTTGCTGGCCTCCACAGTGCATGTTGATGTATGGTGGGAGTGTGCACCTTGGCCTTACAGCAAGTATGCCTCTTGTATGGATGTCTGTACGCATGTCCCAGACAGTGCTCCACATGTGTTTTATGAACCATGAGTAATTTCAATGGTCTCACTTTTGCAATGTTTGTTGTACTGCAGCATGTCACTACGTGCACATGGTTTCTTACATGTGTCTGAGACATCCCCTTGGGTGAGGTGTGACACATGGGTGGTGTTGTCAACATCATGAACAGGCATGGTGTATATGTGTATGTGTCTGAGATGTGACTGTATGACTGGCCATCACGCCTGGATGGATGTAACTGGTGCATTTCAATGTGTGCCCCAATCTTGTTGCTTGATTGATGTTGAGGGGACTCAGATGTGATAGCTCTGTGCACTGCGTCAGGTGATGTGTGTGCATGACATGTGTATGTCCCATGACGCATGTGTGTGTAGCATGCACAGTTTGTAGTTGGTGACAGTGCCATGTCCAAGGATGTTATTGTCTGTTGTGAATAACAGACATGTATGGTGACAGTGCCATGACCAAGGATGTTATTGTCTGTTGTGAATAACAGACATGTATGTGTATTTATGCACATTGCATGTACCTGTGTGTTTTGGAGGGTGACGATGTGACCTTTGGCAGTGTACTTCATGTGCATATGTTTTGTGCCAAACACACATCGGAACAGTACCCTGATGTTTGTGTTCAATGTCTCCTTATCCACAGCAACGTTGGAAGAAGAGGTCGGAGAAAGTGCTGTGGAGCAAGGCAGCATGGATGCCTCCACTGGGCAGAGACGCAAGCCCCAGTCATTCCCCTTGGAACCAACATCATCGGGGAGAGAGGAGGCTGGTGTCGAATCTCAACCATTGGCCAACAGCTGTAAGAGGGCAAAGGAGGATGTGAACTCCTCGGCAGCGGGGGGGGGGGGCAGGTGAGCACACACAGGGGCATCCATTGCGGAAGACGCTGGGGAGGCATCCATGTTGGCGGGGGAGGAAAAGGAGTAGGGGGCCGTATTAGCCCAGTCAATGGGGCCCGGCAGGCATGATAAGGTGGATGTGACTGCTGCAGTTTTGAACCAGGGGCATGAGGCTGTGCAGGTTACCATGGAGGTACCTGTGCACAATTCTGTCCCTGTGTCTGCGCCTGCATGCCCCAGGCTGGACCCATCTGGAGGTGTCAGTTGTTTCCACAAAGACGGACACCCCATTGCCGGTGGATGTTGTCATTCAGGACAAAATGGTACACCTACTAGTCAGTATCGGGCAGCGTACCAGCGTCATTTGTGATGATGTGTGTGCTTGCGCTAGTGAGGTGGCACATCATCACAATGACGTCTGGTCTGTCCTGAACTGGCTAGTAGAATTCTTGGTCTCGTATGTGCTGTGTGGGCTGGTCACTAATGCAACCCCCTCCTCGTCTTCTCTTCTGTGCGCCAGTCGTCCTCCCGGGCGCCTTGCGGCGTAGATATCATCAGGGCCCCCTGTTAAACATTGCCACCAATGCCGGCCTGTCTGGTGGTGAAAACATCCCTGCCTGAGTTGGGAGTCAACGTTGGATCATCTGAGGTGGTCACCAGTCCAATGGCGGCCCTTAGGGCATTATTTTGGGCTGGTTGAAGTTTATCAAGGTTTTTTCCTGACATCCCTATTAGAAGGGCGTTGCAATAGTCCAATCTTGAGCCAATGATTGCCCTGGCAATAGTAAAGCAGTTCTGTTGGGAGAGGTACGGTCTCATTGCGTTGAGGAGTTTGGAGTAGTAGGCTGAGGAGGATGCAATGGCATTGATCTGCCTGTTCATGTTCAAGTTCGGGTCCAGGTAGACGCCCAAGGTCTTGACCGTTTGGGAGACTGGGATTGGAATGTTATCTATGGTGAAGGAGTTGTATTGCTTGTCCAGCTTGCCCAAGGTGGACGGGGAGCCAATCAGCAGAAGCCCGGTGTTCTCGCTGTTGAGGCATAACCAGTTTTCTGCCATCCAGGATTGGATCGTAGAGTAGATGGAATTGAGCGTGTTCAAGTCTGACAGGTAATCCCCGGAGAGGGGTATAAGCACCTGAGTGTCATCAGCATAGTTAGTTTATGAGATGCCCAGGGCGTCAAGGATCTTGAACAGCGGCCTCGTGAAGAGGTTGTAGAGGGTTGGGGCGATGTATGAACCCTGTGGGACGTCACATTGGATGATGCTCGGGTCAGCACAAGAAGAGTTGGAGAAGACCTTCATTGCTCTGTCCTGCAGGAAGGAAGTTATCCAGTTGCAGGCAGTGGGGGAGAAGTTGGCTGCGGTGGAGAGATGGTGGCAGAGGGTCTTGTGAAGGCAGCTGATAGGTCCAGAAGAAGGAGTAGAGCAGGTTTGCCTGCATCTCTGAGGTCGTCCATCTGGTTCTTGAGGTCAAAAAGTGCTGTTTCGTTGCCATGATTTGGCCTGAAGCCTGACTGCCGAAGACCAAGAAGATGGTTTTCTTCAAGGAATTTTTGTACTTGCAGATAAGCTGCTTTGTCCAAGATTTTTAGTAAAAATGGGACAGTGGTAATGGGCCTAAAATTCCCTGGGACCGAAGGGTCTAGGGAAGGTTCTTTGAGGAGCGGACAAACCCATGCTTCCTTAAGCTCAGCTGGAACATGGCCAGACTTGAATGAGGCATTAATGAAGGCAGTGATGATGGGGACAAGGGCGGGGGCACAGTCCTTGATCACCTGAGCTGGGCAGACGTCTCCTTTACAGTTAGAAGGCTTGATGGATCTAAGGAGGGCAGCCACTTCGGTTTCAGTCATGTCCTTAAACTCAAACAGAGGGGCTTGGCTGGTGTCAGCTAATGGAACAGGGGAGCCAGTGTGTTTGGCTAAAAGATTGTTTAGTGCCTTTTGGTGTGCAAGGATCTTGGCGTGAAGAGTGTCCAATTTATCCAGCATGGCGGATTGAATTTAGTTACACCAGGCTTCATCCTTTAGGAGAGTGGGAGGGAGGGTGGCAGGGGTCTCCAGCTCTCTAAAGATGGTGAAGATTTCCCTGGCACCTGATTTGGCTTCTGAAATTCTAGCGCTGAAGGAAGACGCCTTAGCCTTGATTATGGCATTTTTATATTCAGTGGATAGGGCCTTGAAGGCTGCTTTGGTGGTGTATTTGGGGTTATTCTATTAGTGATTTTAGTGATTTTTTGTTGTAACTACTTTTTTGTACACATGGACATTTTTTTATTTTTCATTTTACATGCACATCTTTTGATATTATGATTTATGATTTCATTTTTTTCTCACAGTTATTGCTTTTCATAGTTATTTTTGCAGTGTGCTTGTTTGGTAGTCCATTTAGTAGCCCTGACCCTGCACATTACTAGTGATGAGTGTGGTTTCTTACTTACATGTGTTATGTTTGTGGTATGTTATGGGGTGAATAGAAACATGGGGCGGACCAGGGGTGGTGTGTGCAGTTGGCTTTTGTGTGTGCACAGGCAATTTGGCATTTCCTTTCACATGTTCAGCATGACTATGTATTTGCTCTCACTGTGTTTGTGAGTGAGGTGGGGTGACTGTGGGAGTGTTACATGTTCAGGACATTTGTACATGACTTGCTAGATGTTGTGTAACACACAGGTGGTGCTTTCTTCTTCACCAGCATGTGTTTTTGCAGTTGTCATCATCTGTGGTGTTGGTCAACCTCTTGCACTGGGATACACTATTGGCATTTGATATGATATAATGGGGATGGGGTCTCCCATGTAGAGGGGGCTACCTGCGGGGAGGAGGCACAGGTGATCGTGGCTGGGGAGGGGGTGGCCCATGTGGAGGAGGCTGTCTGCAGGCTAGCGGGTCACGGGTGATGGGGGCTATGGTGTCCCATGCGGAGGGGGCTGCCTGCAGTGTGTCACGGGTGATGGGGTCTGGGTTGTCCAATGTGGAGGGTGCTGCCTGCAGGGGTGGGGAATGGGTGATGGGGGCTGAGGTTTCCCATATGGAGGGGGCTGCCTGCATGGTGGGGGCACAGGTAATGAGGGCTGGGGTGTCCCATGTGGAGGAGACTTCCTGCAGGGTGGAGGCACGGATGATGGGGGCTGGGCTAGGGGTATCCCATGTGGAGGGTGCTGCCTGTATGGTGGCATCACGGGTGATGGGGTCTGGGGTGTCCCATGTGGAGGGGCCTGCCTGCAAGGTAGGGGCATGGGTACTGGGGTGTCCCATGTGGAGGGGGCTGTCTGCAGGGTGGGGTGACGGGTAATGGGGGCTGGGCTGGGGGTATCCCATGTGGAAGGGGCGCGTGCAGGGTGGGGGCATGGGTGACGGGAGCTGGGGTGTCCCATGTGGAGGGGCTGCCTGCAGGGTAGGGGCATGGCTGATGGGGGCCTGTATGTCCCATGTGGAGCGGGCTGCCTGCAGGGTGGCATCAAGGGTTCTGGTGGCTGGGGTATCCCATGTGGAGGGGGCTGCCTGCAGGGTGGGGTGACAGGGGATGGGGAGTGGGCTGGGGTATCCCATGTGGAGGGGGCTGCCTGCAGGGTGGCGTTAGGGGTGATTGAGTCTAGGGTGTCCCATGTGGAGGTGGTTGCCAGCAGGATGGGGGCACGGGTGATGGGAGATGAGGTGTCACATGTGGAGGGGCTGCCTGCAGGATGGGGGCACAGATGATGGGGCTGGGGTGTCCCATGTGGAGGGGACTTCCTGCAGGGTGGAGGCACGGATGATGGGGGCTGGGCTAGGGGTATCCCACGTGGAGGGTGCTGCCTGTATGGTGGCATCACGGGTGATGGGATCTGGGGTGTCCCATGTGGAGGGGCCTGCCTGCAAGGTAGGGCATGGGTGCTGGGGTGTCCCATGTGGAGGGGGCTGTCTGTAGGGTGGGGTGATGTGTCATGGGGCTGGGCTGGGGGTATCCCATGTGGAAGGGGCTGCCTGCAGGGTAGGGGCATGGGTGGTGGGGGCTAGGGTGTCCCATGTGGAGGGGGCTGTCTGCAGGGTGGTATCACAAGTGATGGGGCTGGTGTGTCTCATGTGAGGGGATGCTTGCAGGGTGGGGTGACGGGTGATGGGGGAAAGTATGGGGGTCTCCCATGTAGAGGGGGCTGCCTGCAGTGTGACATCACGGATGATGGGGTCTGGGGTGTCCCATGTGGAGGGGGCTGCCTGCATAGTTGGGGCACAGGTAATGGGGGCTGAGGTGTCCCATGTGGACAGGACTTCCTGCAGGGTGGGGGCACAGGTGATGGGGGCTGGGCTGGGGTATCCCATGTGGAGGGTGCTGCCTGTAGATTGGCGTCACGGGTGATGGGGTCTGGGTTGTCCCATGTGGAGGGGTCTGCCTGCAGGGTAGGGGCATGGGTGATGGGGGTTGTGGTGTCCCATGTGGAGGGGGCTCTCTGCAGGGTGGGGTGATGGGTGATGGGGCTGGGCTGGGGGTATGGCATGTGGAAGGGGCTGCCTACAGGGTGGGGGAACGGGTGATGGGGACTGGCCTGAGGGTATCCCATGTCGAGGGGGCTGCCTGCAGTGTGGGGGGATGGGTTATGGTGGCTGGGGTATCCCATGTGGAGGGGGCTGCCTGCAGGGTGGGATGACAGGGGATGGGGGCTGGGCTGTGGGTATCCCATGTGGAGGGGGCTGCCTGCAGGGTAGGTGCATGGATGATGGGGGCTGGGGTGTCCCATGTGGAAGGGGGCTGCCTGCAGGGTGGCATCACGGGAGATGGTGGCTGGGGTGTCCCATGTGGAGGGGGCTGCCTGCAGGGTGGGGACATGGGTAATGGGGCTGGGGTGTCCCATGTGGAGGGGACTACCTGCAGGATGGGGGTACGGGTGATGGGGCTGAGGTGTCCCATATGGATGGAGCTGCCTGCATAGTTGGGGCACAGGTAATGGGGGCTGAGGTGTCCCATGTGGACAGGACTTCCTGCAGGGTGGGGGCACAGGTGATGGGGGCTGGGCTGGGGTATCCCATGTGGAGGGTGCTGCCTGTAGGGTGGCGTCACGGGTGATGGGGTCTGGGTTGTCCCATGTGGAGGGGTCTGCCTGCAGGGTAGGGGCATGGGTGATGGGGGTTGTGGTGTCCCATGTGGAGGGGGCTCTCTGCAGGGTGGGGTGATGGGTGATGGGGCTGGGCTGGGGGTATGGCATGTGGAAGGGGCTGCCTACAGGGTGGGGGAATGGGTGATGGGGACTGGCCTGAGGGTATCCCATGTCGAGGGGGCTGCCTGCAGTGTGGGGGGATGGGTTATGGTGGCTGGGGTATCCCATGTGGAGGGGGCTGCCTGCAGGGTGGGATGACAGGGGATGGGGGCTGGGCTGTGGGTATCCCATGTGGAGGGGGCTGCCTGCAGGGTAGGTGCATGGATGATGGGGGCTGGGGTGTCCCATGTGGAAGGGGGCTGCCTGCAGGGTGGCATCACGGGAGATGGTGGCTGGGGTGTCCCATGTGGAGGGGGCTGCCTGCAGGGTGGGGACATGGGTAATGGGGCTGGGGTGTCCCATGTGGAGGGGACTACCTGCAGGATGGGGGCATGGGTGATGGGGGCTGGGGTGTCCCATGTGGAGGGGGCTGTCTGGAGGGTGGGGGCACAGCTGATGGGAGCTGGGGTGTCCCATGTGGAGGGGTCTGCCTGCAGGGGTGGGGTCACTGGTGATGGGCGCTGGGCTGGTGGTATCCCATGTGGAGGGGGCTGCCTACAGGGTGGGGGCATGGGTGATGGGCGCTGGCCTGGGAGTATCCCATGTGGAGGGGGCTGCCTACAGGGTAGGGCCACTGGTGAGGGGGTCTGGGGTATCCCAGGTGGAGGGGGCTGCCTGTAGGGTGGGGGCATGAGTGATGGGGCTGGGGTGTCCCATGTGGAAAGGGGCTGCCTGCAGGGTGGCATCACGGAAAATGGTAGCTGGGTTGTCCCATGTGGAGGGGGCTGCCTGCAGGGTGGGGTGACAGGGGATGGGGACTGGGCTGGGGGTATCCCATGTGGAGGGGGCTGCCTGCAGGGTGGCGTTACAGGTGATGGGGTCTTGGGAGTCCCATGTGAAGGGGGCTGCCTACAGGATGGGGGCACGGGTGATTGGGTCTGGGGTGTCCCGTGTGGAGGGGGCTGCCTGCAGTTTGAGGCATGGGTGATGGGGGCTTGGTCATCCCATGTGGAGGGGGCTGCCTGCAGGGTGTGGGCACGGGTGATGTGGGCTGGGGTGTCCCATGTAGAGGGGGCTGTCTGGAGGGTGGGGGAATGGCTGATGGGTGCTGGGGTGTCCCATGCGGAGAGTGCTGCCTGCAGGGTGGGGAGAGGGGTGATGGGGCTGGGCTGGGGGTATCCCATGCGGTGGGGGCTGCCTGCAGGGTGGGGTGATGGATGCTGGGCTGGGAGTATAACATGTGGAGGGGCTGCCTGTATGGTGGCGTCACGGGTGATGGGTCACGGGTGTCCCATGTGGAGGGCGCAGCCTGCGTGAGGGGGGACCGGTGATGGTGTCTGAGGTGTCCCATGTGGAGGGGGCTGCCTGCATGGTGGGGACATGAGTGATGGGGGCTGGGGTGTTCCATGTAGAGGGGGCTGCCCGCAGTGTGGGGGCACGGGTGATGGGGCTGGTGTGTCCTATGTGGAGGGGGCTGCCTGCAGGGTGGGGTCATGGCTGATGGGGCCTGGGGTGTCCCATGTGGAAGGGGCTGCCTGCACGGTGGGTGCATGGGTGATGTGAGCTGGGGAGTCCCATGTGGAGGGGGCTGCCTAGAGGGTGGGGGCACAGGTGATGGGGGCTGGGGTGTCCCATGTGGATGGGGCTGCCTGAAGGTTGGGGGCACAGGTGAGGGTGAATGGGGTGTCCCATGTGGAGGGGGCTGCCTGAAGGGTGTCTTCACGGGTGATGGGGGCTGGGGAATCCCACGTGGAGGGGGCTGCCTGCAGGGTGGGATGATGCGTGATGGGGGCTGGGATGGGGGTATACCATGTGGAGGGGGCTGCCTGCAGGGTGGTGGCACGAGTGATGGGCCTGGGGTGTCCCATGTGGAGAGGGCTGTCTGCAGTGTGGGGGCACGGGTGATGGGGGCTGGAGCATCCCATGTGGAGGGTGCTGCCTGCAGGGTGGGGGCATGGGTGATGGGGTCTGGGGTGTGGGTGTCCGGTCAGGAGGGGGCTGCTTGCCATGGATTGCAAGGTGCAGATGCACAATTTGGCTGAGGTGTGGCCGTAATTGCGAGGTGTTTACGTGCAATTACCCTGGGGTGCGGCCAGGATCGCAGGGTGTTTTTGCATGATTACGCTGGGGTGCTGGCCCAGAATTGTGAGGTATTTACGTGCAATTACACTGGGGTGTGCCCTGGGATCGCAAGGTGTTTTCATGCGATTTCGCAAGAGGGGCTGTCTGCTGGTCAAGGGATGGCGCAGAGGCGTGCACTGTGTTAGGCATTTCACTTGCTTTTTACTGCATGTGGGGGCATGTTGAGGGCATTACACACGCAGCTTGCTGTTTCTTGCGCCTTGGCTACTGATGCCTCTGGAAATCCATGAATGAGTGTGCTGCACAAACATTTGCGCCTTTTCTGCCCCAGATTCTGGCCCAAAGTATTCAAGCATAAACTACCACTTTGCAGGAGAAGGGTACACTATTAAATAACTTTAGGGAACTGATATGACAATGGGACATAGGTCAATAGCTCCTTCCAGGAAGTAAACATTCCACAAGATTTCCCACTCTCACACTTTTACACACACAGAGCATTGTTAGGGATGATTGGCTATTGGGTTATGCGGAGATAGTAAAACCATTACAACACAATCTGAATGCCAACGTAATAGAACATCTTCAATGGACACCAGAGGAGGGGAAACTTGTGAAAACGTGGAAGAATAGTTGTTGGTCTCCCCGATTATAAAATGAAAATCACTCTGTTTTGTCATGATCAAAACAGGTTTGAATCAGCAGTATTATTACAAAAACAAGGCCAATATCAGAGGCCATTTGCATACTGCAGTAAGGAATTAGATCTGGTAGCAGCAGAAATGCTGCTGTACCATTTCTCTGTGGCACCAGTGGCCATAGCGGTGCAGCAATATAAAGATTTTTTTTTTTTTTTAAATTTGATTTAGTTGTTAGTACAACTTTACAAATTTTCATTTTTACAGATGAACAGATAAAATCAACATTTAGTTACAACATATAAAAATAACTATATAAAATTACAAATAAGTATTTTTTCCCTATTTTCAGGTACAAAAAGTGCAACTTTTAGGAAATTCTTTTTGCATAAGGAAATGCTATGTCAAGTAATTGTATAGCAGCAATGCTGATCGATATTTTTCTTGCACTGAAAATTTCACACCATATTTCATCATAGGATCGACTGATCTGTTGCCATGTCATTTCTTTCATCAGTTTAAATCGATGTGGAACAAAGGATTTTGTTTGGGGTTACACTTTAGAATTTGCAGTCCCCTATTCAGTAGTTGCTCTTTTAATACATACTAAAATACAAAACACGTTTGTGTCCCAGGCAAATAGGTGTCAAGTGTTACTCCTGAATTACTACAATATTTATCCTGATGCGATGACCTGTTTTGAACCAAGCATCCCTTCTCCTAATCCCAGGTGATGGTGAAACGCATGACACTGAGACACATAATTGTGTCACCATTACAGATTTCCTATCATCAACTAGAAAAAATGTGTCTGATACTCCTATACACAATGTTGATTTATATAGATAAGGAAGGTCAGTTGGTGATGAGGTATGCAGTAGGGGCACTGGGGGATGTGAAAGAAAGTGGGACATTCCCAAATGTCATCTGATCACAAGTAGCACTGACATGTGTGTTCCAATAGCAGTAATGCAATCAGTAAACAAATATGTATACTGCAGATATGCATTGGGAGATGAGTACAACTCTGGTCAATTGTGGAAACAGCATGGCTTCCTGACATCTAAACTTGGAAACCAAAACTGGAAAAAGGATAACTAAACCGAAGAGACATGGACATCCCCGACCCGAGAGAGTAACTCCCATGGCACCTGGACGGATGACACCGGATAGACTGGAACACAGGCGGCACGCACGGAGACTGAGTCAACTACCCCAGACATTCCCACCAACACTTTCGCCCGCCCTTTAATTACCACCCCAGGTACCACAGTGGTGTGGAATTAGAGGTTGTCATTGGCAGGTGTACTGGCCACAGGAGTATGAAGGGAGATAAGGGGAGCTATGAGAGAGCATGTTAGAGGTGGGGGCCAGAGGAGTAAGGAACCTGTATGCCAGTCAGACCCAGATCAGGACAGAGCCGCATCAGGGAAGACTTTGCAAGCCGAGCGAATCAATTCAGGATAGAGACGCAAACTAAGCAACCCTACTAACAATTTCCCTTTCTGCATACACCTCTCAAACTCCAAACCAAACACAACCAAAACATACAGCACAACAAACCACACACACTTCACTACATCGCAACAAAACAAAAACACACATGGCCTTGCACAACAGTACACAACGACTACCGGCCCCAAACACCTCAGGCCCATCCAACGGAACCACTGGACTGAGGCCGTCAACAGCACATCACTGCTCTCTTGCACTTTTCCTGCTTCCTCCCACTAACTCAACCTCAGCTCCTCTTTCAGAGCCGCTAGAGCGCCAGGGGACCACTCCGGTGGTGATAGTGTGCGGTACAAATGTCCTTTAACATTAACATTAAGGAATCATGTCTATGTAGAAGCTTTTTTGGATCCTACCATGCCACCTAAGCAAATAGCCATCACCAAGTGTGCTGCACACCATCCTTTGGATAATGAGAGCAGTTGTGGAAATGCCTTTGAAGACTTGATAATTAAATTAGCAGTTGTTTCTGACTCTCAGACTGATTATGTATTAAGATTAAAAAGGTATAAGAGTCACCCCCTTTAAAAAAACAGGAGAAGTTGGCACACATACAAGAAGCAACTCTTTCACAGAAAAAGTATTTTAGAAATGAAAAGGATGTTGCCTACAAGAGGGATTCAGTTGGTTGTCTGATTGCTTCAAAATATTCTTCTTCAATCTGGCAGGATGTGCCATGGTTTGGGTCACAGTAGAAACTGTGTGATTATTTCAACCCTAAATCAAGGCTGTCTCACCCGAGAGTTCTCTGCTTTGGCTCGGGAGTACTGCAAGTCTTGGAAAAGTAGTGTACAATATACAAAGGACGCATCCACCACTCTATGGTCCTTTGTCAACCAGCAAGTGGACTTTGTCCAGTTGCCCTGATGAACCAATCTACGATGCATATTGGTGGCCCCCAATATTCTTTCTGGCTGGTTGGAGTCATATAAATGCCAAAGGGCTGGCTATATCTGTTGTAAAGGCATTATTGAAGTATTTCATAGCAATATTTGGGGTACCAGTCAGTATAAATGGTGAAAGGGGGACTCGCTTTGTTAATCAGCTCATGAAATAATTAGGAGTGTGAACTGGGAGACTGCAGCCCTTTAAGACGAGGTAGCAATACCTTTGAGATGAATGGGGATGCAGAAGTTACTCAAACATCAATAATTAAAATGACTCAGTTAGTTGGCAAAAAGGTAACTGTTTTAATATCAATTATCTAAAGCCGGGAGTACAACGGGCATCAACCGACATCTCAGCGCATAACTTCTCAATGCATTTTGAAAAAAGAGCTTTCTTTTAAAACAGAAACTCGTCATAGGAGACGTCAACCTACGCATTTACTAACATCATGCAATGTGGCAAACTACAAAAACCTAGTGGCAAGCCCTCCCCTCAAACAGGCCACTATGAACGTCCCTAAATACACAACGTCCCATTGGTTACACACACCTCCACCAGTACCTTTCCACCTACATTAGCAGCACGCAGGCTGGTCTTCCAGGTGCGGGTGAGCTAATCTTTAACCATATCTTCACACCAATTAGCATATCAACTATCATCACCTCAGTGGTCTGCTGTCAATTAAGGCTTTGAACTTTTCCGTGAGAGTGTTCTTTTGCTCTCGAGAATTCAGGGGAGTGAAGGCACGCTCTGCCCTCATGCGTAGGTGTGGTCATCATGTTCGTCCAACCTCATCCTTCCACGTGACTGAAGACCACAAAATCAAGCTCCAGTGCATTTAAAATACTATTTTCCAATAGACCGCTGACGTGTTCCTTGTTTTGTACATGTCTTCTGAACAGGAGGTTTGTTATTTCACATGATTTGTATCCAATGTCTGCTCACCCCAACCTGATAAGACCTTGGATTCATGGGGCTCATCCAGATTCGCCGTTCTGAGTTTCACTCTTGTTAATTCATTCAATTGTTTTTAACTGCAACACACTGGAAAAGAGGCCTTCCTTTTTCAGTCCAGCTCTGCTATAATATGTAGTGGAAACAATCATCCTGTTCTTGGTCCTATATATTTATATGTTGGCGCATGCCGCAATATATTCACTATAAAGCTAGCTTCAAGAAGACTTCATCTGCTTGTGTTTCTTTGCATATGTCCACGTGTAAAATGACTTGATATCTTCATAAATTCTGTAGCATAGGCTTCTTCATCTTGATCCCAAGATCTCTTTGATACTTTCTTGATACCTTATAGAATATCGTCATTCTCTTGTCTCTGCATCTCTTCTATGGACGTCATCTTGCTTCGTGTGACAGTGACATCACCATTCTTCTCTTCCATTCAGCTGTCCTGTTTCTTCTGGAATTTCATTCAAATGGCCATCATACTGTCTCGTGTGCAGGTATGATTTTCTCAATGGGAATCTTGCTTCTAGGATTCTCCTTGGTATCTGTGTGTTCAATGGTTTTGCTCGTGTCTCACTCTCTGTCTCCCAACATATAAGCAATATGGGCGAAGTGTTTGAGGTGGGGGTACTTGGCTCCTTCTCTACAAGTGGTATTGACTATAGAGCATAATCTTCACAGTCATCGCCACCCTCAGTCAGCCATTAAATCTCTTCACATGCAGGGGAAGGATGCGTTGCTGAAAGAACCAGCAGAACCTGTAATAATCTTCTACTGGGTATTTAGTTTTGTTTGTTCTTTCGAGGGGAGATCAGAATTGACACCCAGGTAGAGGGCCACTACCAGGTAATTCATACTGCTGGTTTTGCAGTGAAGGTTGAGAAGAACACTAACTAGTTGCATGCCTCCCACTGCAAACAGATTGTGCCACCTGAGAATTAAACTTAAACCTTTTTTGGGGCCAAGTATTCATAGGACTTTCTTATCTGTTATTCATTCTGAAAAAATTTCTTCTCACAAAACAGTATAAAGGAAAAGAACAAAATCGAAAAGAATAAATGCCTAGAAAAGTGGCAGGATTGGCAAAAAGGGAAACAACGTCCTATTTATAGACAAAAATATGTACATCTGTAAAGAAATTTTGTAATTTGATTGTTTTATTTGGTTCTTTTTGTAAAGGCTCATTGAACCAAAACAAATAAATAAAAAAAAGTATAAAGCAGGACAATCTAGTCATGGACAACGGAGGGAATGTAACTTTTCATTTGCAGTAAATAATTCTGAAGTGAAATTTTGATCTTTTCATAAGAGCAGGTACATTGTGACATGGCAACGGGGAACTTGTGGGTTAGGCATTGTCATGAATCATGGGTATTCATCCCTTATCCCCAGGGGGAGCCCCCCCTATACTAGGGAGGTGAGCCTGCTCCGCAATACCCTGCCTAGTAGTGGTACCTCACCGAGAGAGACTCCCCCCTCAGGGACAAAGACTCCCTTTCTGAGGCAGAACACCCCAGAAGACCCTTCAAAGTGACACCAATATGACTGCCTGATGACAAAACCCCTGAGGAACAAGTTGAAATGTGTTACTGCCAACTTGAAACAGAAAATTTCCATTTTAAATTTAATTCTACTGGGACAAGGAAGAAATGCTACGGAGGCAGAGAGAACCAGGTAGAGAAAGAGAAGAAGGGATGGCTTCTTACACTGGGGAAGTGGTCAGCTATGTTTTCCCAGAGAGGGGACGAGTCTGGGGAAGTAAAAACACAGCCTGCGAAGTTCAAATCAAGACACATGCTGACATCGAGCAGCAGAGACTAGATGTGCAGCTTTCTGCAATCATGCAGAGTCCTGAGCTCTCAGAAGTGTTACAGTCTGTAGCCAGAGACCCAGCAGGAGGGAGAACGAATGCCCAGCAATTTGAAGAGATGAGAGAGAGAGACACACAGAGAGTGGTGGCATGACAGTGGAGACTGCATGGTGGACCAGGAGTCCAATCAACAACGCTGAGACCATTTCTAAATTGCGATTCGGGAAGAGTGATAACCCGAATTAACAGACCACTCGCCAGGAAGAAAAAAGGCAAAGGAAAATGGTTGAGATCTGTGAGACGCCATAAACAGCGAAAAGGAGGTCAGTCCTGAGCCAGTGACAAACCCAGTGACTTTAACTCTCATCATGGAAGGGAGACCGGATAACAGGAGACCTGCGGAAGGGATTGTGAATCATTACTGGAATGATCTTACTCGTCATAGTCACACAAGTACATATATAACAAGAGTGAATAAGAGTCATTATTGGATTGCTCTAACCTGAGAGCAGAGATATAAGAAAAGTGAATAAAAATCATTACTGGAAGATTTGTACGCATCACAGTCATTATAATAAGGATTTAATAAAAGTAAATGAAAATCATTTCTGGTTTATTCCTACTCGCCATAGTCACAAGAGCAAAACTATAAGAAGATTCAGTAAAAATCATTACTGGAAGGTTCCTATTCATCACAGTCATGAAAGTAAAGATATAACAAGAGTGAAAGAAAATCATCAATGAACTGCTCCTACTGTTCACAGTCACAAGAGCAAAATCATAAGAAGAGTGAAGTAAAATCATTACTAGAATGTTCCTACTCGTCACAGTCATGAGAATAAAGATATAAAAAGAGTGAATTAGAATCATTATTGGACTGCTCCTGCTCGTCACAGTCAAGAGAGTAAAGACATAAGAAGAGGGAATGACTACTCGACTGCTCCTACTCATCGCAGTCATGTGGACAAAGATAGAATAAGAGTGAATGAGAATCCTCAGTACAGTCATAAAGAGAAAATTCTAATAAAATTAGCAAAAGGAAGTCTGAAAGACTAGTAAGAAGTGGATTATAGGACATACCAAGAAAGTCCAAGAGATGGACAAGGTCACTATACAAGAGAAATGTGATAATAAAATAATCTTTGGAAAAGTATTCCAGAAAGATGAGAATTAATAATTCAAGGAAATTCAACTATTAAGAGATATTCCAGAGGGGAACATTCATTGTTGGCAAAGCAGCCAAGGGTAAGAGCAAAGGATAAAGCATTATAAGGAAAATAAGGAGGGGAAACACAAAATCAGGACCTCATTAAATGAACTGTATGAACTGTATGAACTGTATGAACTGAATGAACCAATAAATGTAACTACTAGAGACTATTGAAGATCATTTATTGAAGAGCGATTGAAAGCCTAGTCAAAATAACCTCAGGAGGAAGGTCTTCTCCTCAATTTAAGAACAGGACTGCCTCCAAAATGTAACAAATGTGATTTATGTAAATCAGTGCTTTTTCTCCTTAAAATATACCGTCTGTTAGGGTGGGTTGAGAAATGCTTGTCCAGTTCCGTTCTATAGAGCTGTTTGTTTGTTTTTTCTTTTGGCTGATTGATCAATAAATCTGTGTTCCTTCTTGCACTGGGGAGCACTCGTTTTTAATTACTTGTGTTCTTTTTCCTGGATTATGTGGTGAGGAGATCCCCTGTACATTTTGGCGGGCCCCCGCAAGATCTTCAGTTCCCCCGGTGAAGCTGTGGGCTCCCTGCCGCTCACCTGGGGGACACAGTTCAGGCACGCCGAGAACAGATTGAGTGAACAAAACGAGAAGGCATACGAGAAGCTGCATTCTCAAAGGTCTGCTTGAACCCACCACCGCCCGTGCCCATGGGACGTGCAGGCAGTCGAGGGGGAGACTCAGCATCAAGATCATCCAAAGATCCCAGAGCATGTTCAGTGGCCCAGTGCACAAAAGTGCAGCGTTTCACATGCATTAGGTTGATATTGAGTGTAACTGTCATTGAGGGATCCCCCCACATTGGAGAAAGACAGAACACGTGTTTGGGGTTGCTGTTGGTACTCTTGTTAACAGGAGAATTGCCTAGCATTTCGGTGCTGGACTGCCCCAGGGCAGGACACAGACTGATATCTCTTGGATATTTCTCCTGTGTTAAGGATAGTGAGCTAAAGAATCTGGGTATGGCTCTCGTAACCAGGACTAATGTCCAGCAGAGGGACTCCCAGGACCCCCCTTGTTTTTTACCGTGAAGTATTGCATGCAAAGTCGTTAAATACTGAAGGGACCCTCTCCACTAGTATGAAAGACAGTACTGTGTAGTCATGTCATTATATATTTTGGGGTTATTGTGATTAATTAAATGTGTATGATGATATGAAGGTAGCACTGTTTATATAAGTATATGGTTTGGGATCTCCTCATGAGAGGAAAGGCTGCATGTTGTAGAGGTAGAGATGTTGTATGGGCCGAGGGCCTGAGAATATTGTTGTCAGTGGAAGTGTTGTATGAGCCGAGGGCCCGAGATTAGTGTTGTTAGTAGGAGTGGTAAGGAGTGGTAACTGTTGTTGTTTAGTCTTCATGTGGTAGTTTGTTGTATTGGGGATTGAAGTATAGGTGGTGTATAGTATGCAGATAGTATTGATTGGGAGTAAGGATAGATTGAGGTACAATAAAGTGAGTGAGTGAGTGGAGTGATTTATGTGGATTGTGAGTGAGGACTGTGGTGTGTTATATTAAATGTAAAACATTAGTCGAGCTATAATGTTTACTTTTTGTTAATACATTTTTGAGGTTTGTTCAAGTGACGTGATTATGACTGACATTTGTTTTAAACAAAAGGGTTGATATGGACGAAAGTGTGGGGGGGCAAAAACATGACCCTGGTAGAACCGTGTCGGTTTACACACAGGGGAGGGATGGGGTTATTTGGTATTATAGAGACACCCCTGGAGTATCTATGTAATAAATTGCCACAATATTGAGATAACATAATTAAGTATCACTAGGAGTGGGTGATAGACACAGCAGGGCAATGTTTTAAAGAATGGTCCAGAGAATGGACTTTTGAAAGTGATATTGTAGAATGTGTATATGTATATCTCTTAGCTAAATACAAAGGGTAGAAGCTGAAGAGCAGGCAGAGACATTTAGAGCTCTGGAAAATGTTTGAGGAGCCCACTGAAAAGTCCCTTAAAAACGTGTAAAACATGCTGACACAAGTATCCGTCCATCCGCAATGCCCCTGTATGGGTTTGAAAACAAAAGGGTCATGGCCGCTCCCGTAGCAAATCCCACATAAGATAGCAGAAGTACCCACAACTCAGCAAACATGGTTAAAAATACAAGATTAGCAGAGATACATATGAATGCGCTAAGGAAAATAATGGATGTGGTGAAGAAAGCAGAAGGGGAGCTTTAAAGGGCAGCACGGGAGAAGGAAGAGGGGCGGCGGTCAGCGGTCACCTCAGACACATGATGTCAGGGAAAATTATGTTTAAATTAGATAGTAGGTCTTGCTTAGATGCAGGCTAACCAACAGTAGACTCAGTGGACACAGAGTTGACAGATGACTGTCAAGTAGAGGAGGACAAAGGGAGGAGGATGGGACAGACAAAGACCTAATATTTTGGGAGGAGGACACAAGTAAAGGTAAAGACAAAGAAAAGGAGAAAAGAAGGAAAGAAAAAGAAATAGAGCGAGGGAAAGAGAAAGGTAGAGCGGTAGAGATTGGTTGCAGTCTCTCAGGAACAGGCTAAGGAGGATGGCAGTAGTTAGCAGTTCAAAAAGAAGAACATATCACAGCTGCATATGCAGTTCACTTTATAAGAGAAGGGTAGAGGGGGACCTCAGTATGTTCCCTGACCAAACATGGATAAGAAAAATGTAATGTACAGTTTGCCGTACCTCACAGTATGAGCAGGTAAATGGATTTATGCTCTCGTAAAAGAGACTGCAGGTTCTTCCCTGGCAATAGGTAACATGAAGAGTTTATTTGCCACCTTAATAGGCAAGCAAGTGGGCACAATATGGGGACATGTGGGATATGCGGGTGTAAAATTGAGTAGCAATGTCCACAGCGGGTGCCATTTAATGATTACTGTGTACAGGTATGGGAGTTATTAAAGACTGTGTACCAGACACATCAGACATGCAGGCTATTTTAGCCCATACGATGAAAGAAGACAAAGACCCTGCTCAGTACATTTAGCACATACCAGAGAAGTGGACGTTAGAGACGCAATACTCGTGGGACACGAATATACTTGTCTTCGACCACATATTGCTAAGAGATCTCCCTGCAGACATGCTTAAAGCATTGGGGAAGCTAATAGGAGTATAGATGAAGGGATGCCCCAAAATTCAAGCACACATGGTGCTCTATTGCAGAACACAACAGGAGAAGGAAAAAGACTGTAGATAATGCATCCAAAGTTGATGTGAAGTTGAAATAGAAGAAATTGGCAAAACTTATTATAGAAGGAGCAATACTTACAAACATAATACAAGGGCATTCTGAGCATATTCCTGCAAAAGGAGGGGAGGCACCCTGGGGATAATTCAGCAAAGGACGGGTACCTTCAGAAAGTGGGAGGGTATCCCCAGTAAGAGGGGTTTCCACTATAAGGGGGGAATTATCCTCAAGGGTATTATATGCAAGTTAGTTAGAGTCAACTGGCTAGGTATATCCCCCAGATGGGGTATTATCAACTAAGAAGGCGATATGTATACAGTGGGCCAAGACTGAGATTCCGGGGAAGGCCATGTTTTCTGTGTGCTCAAAAGGGCTACTTTGTGTGAGAATGTAGGTGCAGACCACACAGTATGACCAGAGGGAATGTGCCAATGTTCCAGACCCCAACTGATCCCCCACAGCAACATGCATATGTGCTGCAGGCATAGATTTAATTTGATTTGATTATTTATAAACACACACAGAACTAACCTAATCATTTAAAGGCTCAGATGGTATACAGGATATGAAGCAAAACCAACAGATAGTATCTGGGCTCAGTTCTTCAGATGGACAGAAATAACCACCTGCTGCCCCCATCTGCCCTTAATTTCAAGAGTTTAGTTTAGTTTAGTTTTTTTATTTATAGAGTGTGGCCGAACCCTCGGGTATCTGGGCGCATAATCATGTGGACAGCATAGTTACATATTGTTGCATGAGATCATAAGACATAGGTACATACATTCAAAGTTGCATAGGTGGGTACAATGAGAGTAGCAAATACAGTGGATCGTGCGGACCGGTTACAATATGGTCCGTTTCAGGATACAGATAAATCATATGGTAGGAATTGGTGGAGACACGTATGTACATAGAGTAGTGGCAGCGTGTTAGGTAGAGAGACAGGATTTCACCATGGCTCTGAATGGCCAGAAGGAGGCTTCCGATCTGATAGCGAGAGGGAGTGTATTCCAGCATTGAGCTGCAAGAACAGGGAAGCTGGAGCCTCCTGCTGTTTTTAGATTGAATTTGGGGATCTTTAGTTGGTACAGTTAGGGAGTTCTAGTAGGCACATGTGTGTAATGACAAGGGTTCTTAACTTAATTCTGTAGCGGATGGGGAACCAGTGGGCTTCTTTGCTGGCCGTGGACATGTGGGCCTTACCCTAGAGGTTGAGAGCGCATCTTAGGGCGTTATTTTGTAGAATATGGAGTCTGTTCAGAGTTTTTGGCGTAGAGCCCAGGAAAAGAGTGTTACAATAACCTAATTTAGACAATATAAGCACTCTAGTTAGGGTCAGACAACTGGAGGAGGATAAAAATGGTCTGCATACATTGATAAGTTTATTAGTGTAGGTGGTAGCTGAGATGGTGGCGTTTATTTGTTTTTTCAATGATAGAGTGGAGTCGAGGAAAGTGTTAAGGGCTTTATGAAATTGGTAGATGGATTTAAGGGCTCTTATTTCCCAAGGTAGGCTGTTCCACAGCTGTGGGCCAGATAAAGCAAAGATCTATCTCCCCTTGATACATGAGAAAGGACGGGATAGTCGAAAACAATTGATCATCTGAACATAAACATCCTGGTCAGTTGGTAATGACTACGTTTGTCCCCCAAATAAGAGAGGGCAAGACCATGCAAGCTCCTGAATATCAGACAGGCCACCTTGAAGTTAATTCTGTCTTCCACAGCCAGCCAGTGAAGTGGCCAAAACATGAGAGGACCTGCCCAATCGACAGGCAGTTAGGCAGAATCACATGCAGTACCCTTTGGGAACACTAGACACAATTAAGACTACAGGAGTAAGTACAATTTGACCTTTGGTGCAATCCTGTGCTACACAATTATGTGGTAGCAGTGGCTGAGCAGCCAGACTTATCTCAAGAGGGAAGTGAGCAGTACAAGATGTTACAAAAAGGACTTGCAATTACAGTGGTTCAAAAAAACACTTACTCAAGGTTTCTTGCTAAAAAAGGATATACATTTATTTACACATTTGGTTAGAAACCATTCCACTAGCAATAGCAGCTCAATATCACACTATAATACACTACAATACTAAACCAATACGTTTCTGAACAAGTTAAGCTCCCCTGAAGTGGGAGCATAATGGCACTTCAGTTACTTTCAAAAGGGATAGAAAGACAAAGGTTATAAGAATCAACACACAGTTACTTTCATAGGCAGATCAAATAGTTAGAGTTCACAGCAACAGGCAATTCAATTCAATAGGCTTGGGCCAAAGTCAATGGTTCAGTGTCTTGGATAGGATAGCACAGTTCTGAGAGTAAATGGTTAAGTCTTTGCCACTGTTCTAAGAAGTAGTTTGCCAGAAAAACAATTATATGTCGGTTTAGGGAAGGACTAAACTCAATTTAACTTCACATGCTCTGGGGGACAGTAGTCAGTCCCAGAGAATGTATTTAAACCTTGGGGAGTCTGAAAGACACTCCTGTGCCACTGCACTGAAGGTGCTGTGTGGCACACAAGAAAAAGATGATACCTATGGAGTTGTTTAAAACTCCATATCCAAAGAACATAAAAGTAAATCACACAACAAAATGCATGAAAGAGTGAAAAAGGCTCACACTCTTTCCAAGTAAAAAGTGAAATCCTAGAAATCTAGCAAAGTTGCTGGAGGTCTCAAAAGTAAGGGGAATTATCACATTCTTGAGAATTCTCCCTAACACAGACCAGTCTTACTGCAGTGTTCTGAGCTTCCTGCAATTGCTGACACTGTTTAACCGAAATGCCAGCGAGAAGCCTGTTGCAATAGTCTAGTTTTGAATTCATCAATGAACCTACTACAACATCATGCTCATCATCTAGTTCAAATGTCAGGACTTGTAACAGATGCAGAGAGTAGAAAACTGACTGAACCTTGGCACTCAAATGGTCTTCACTTCCAAGATTGTCCTGCTAGATACTCCTGCAGGGGTAGTGAGACTCTTTATAGGGACATCTAGTAGTATGTAGGGACTTTTGCAGTAGGAATAACTCTTTGAATAAATAGATTCTGTCTCTATTGTGTTATAGGGTATTTGGGTTGAGACAGAACGAGCTGACCCTGTTTCTATAGTAGTAAGACACTGAATCTGTTCTGCAATGATCCTCTATGGAGCTACACACCAGGAGGTCATCAATGTACTGAATCACTGTGCTAAGCATCTTCAAATTACATAAATCCATCTGTATTGCTCTGTTAAAAACACTTGGTAATTTGCAATATCATTTTGGTAATCTAGTGTGCTGGAACCTGGTTCTGCGGTATGTAAATGCAGTGTGGTAATGTGAATCAGGGTACAGTGGGATTGAAATAATTCCTTTTAATAGATCAATTAGAGAGAAATGTGTCACCCCTGTGGGTATATCACACAAAATGGTATCCAGATTTGTTACCACTGGGAACTCTGCCTCGACTATGTTGTTTAACATGCATAAATACTGATTGAACCTCCACAGCACCCTCTGGGGTCAGTTTACTAAATGCAGGGGTAGTAAGATTCTTTATAGGGACATCTAGTTATATGTAGGGACTTTAGCAGTAGGAAAAACTGTTTGAATAAATAGATTCTGTCTATATTGTGTAATAAGGGCAGATTCAGTGACACTCTTGACACTGATGTCAGAAAAGGATACAAGGAGAAACTACAATATTGCAAAAAAGAAGTAGTGTATCTGGGGCAGATAATATCAGTGGGCAGGAGGATTACCCCAGAAAAGGTATCAGCAGTAAACAGTACACAGCAGCCAAACAAGGTCAAAAAGATACATCAGTTACTGGGATTATGAAATTAATGCAGGTCTTCGATGTTTGATTACTCCATATACACCAAGTCACTCATCCAGGTGATGGAGGAAGCACAGAAAAGTAAAGACCCCATGGTGTGGACTTAGGGCATGATTGATTTGTTTAAAGAGTTAAAGGAGGCACTCAGCAATGCGCAAGTTATAGCAACCGCAGATTATAAGAAAAACTTTTTTCTTTTTTCACATTCAGACGGTACAGTGATGACAGCCGTTCTCATCCAAAAGAAACCACAAGGGCACAGACCTTTGGCCTATTATAGTGGCCTTCTGAACATAGTAATGTAGGGACATATTACATGCAAATAGGGCCTTACAGCAGCCGAATTTGCTATTGTGAAATCCTCAACAATAACTAGGATCTCTCCAGTAAGACTCTATGTCTAGCATGCACTTTTTGCCATTTTAAAGAAGTCCAAATCCACCCTGAACACACAACACGTATCAGGATATAATGTGATACTATCAAATTAATCTATCCAGAAAGTGAGGTGTAGCATTGTCAATCCAGCCACATTTATTGTGCAACCACTGGAACAAGGGGATAATGTGCACGACTATGCCTAATACAATGACACCGTAGAAGGACTGACCAGAATTCATGAAAAACCCTTACAGGAGGGAGAGATGCTCTTTTGTTGATGGGCCATCAACGATGGATATGAATTCAGGATGTCAACACATGGGCTCATCAGTAGTATATTACCATGACAGGGAGTTCCTGGTTTGGGCCAGAATTACATTTCCCATGCACTACTCTGCACAAGCAGCAGAGCTCCTAGCATTAATAACAACAATAGAAATATTCAAAGGGCACTGAGTTACCATATTCTCTGACTCTGAGCAAGTTACCTCCATGGTGCACTCCGGATTGTCCAGGTGGGAAAGGAGGAGGTTAATAAACACTTTTGGCACACCAGTACTAAATGCAACATTATTGTCCAGATTAATAGAAGCACTTCCCCTGCCTGCTGCATGGGCAATAGTTAAGTGTGCAACCCGTACTAAGGGCAAAGATATAGTTTCTCAGGGCAATGATAGTGCTGATGCAGCAGCCAAAGAAGCAGCATATCTGCCTCTAGGCACAACCCAATATATGCCCTAGAGGGAAGTAAACTGATGCACAGGAAATGGTACTGCTACTTGGAAGGCTTCATCATGATTCTGTGTCATTGAATAAAGCTTGACTTAATTTGTAAAATCAAGGAGCCTTACTAATGGAATATATCATGAGTGAGATATTTGACCCAGAAAGAAGTTAAGTCCAGAAGGAAAAACACCATATACTCACTAGGGGTTTGTGTGATTAAATAGCTTGTATTCGAAACACATATTTACAGTTTTTTATGAACATAGAACAATGATAGTAAACCAAACTTAACCATAATGTTTTCAAAATAAAGAAAAAAGAGTATGTGCACCTTAAACATAGTGTGATAAACTGAAAAAGTTTTTCTATATTGTTAAAACAAGGAACAGAAAAAATTGTTAGTGCTTAATCAACAATTAAATGCTTGATCCGCATTGTACCAAATTCATACGTTGATCCAGTGGTCTTTATCCATCTGGGTGAATTGAATCTAATTCATGATAATTGAATGTCTTATACACGAAAAATTAATATTGGGCGTAATTGTCCCAACTGGTTGAATACCAGCCAATTCCAACTGGATATATGCTAGAGGGAAGTAAAGACACCCATAATCCCCGATATAGCATGACACCAAACAGCCCTCACTAAGGGCCATGACGCAGTTCCTGAGACTCAGAAAATAGAACTACAGGGAGGGTTACCACAGCAGGACTTGCAGGTTAAGAGAGGGTGTTCTATTTCACCTACATACCTGATATGGAGACACAGCAGTACAGGTACAGCTGTGATGTTACAGGACCTGCTTAAAATGGTCCTGGACCAATTGCATTACCCAGGACATACCTCAAAGGAACATGTCACGGCTGAAACACAGGAACAATAGTTCATGCCAAACTTGGTATATCACAGGTTTCACCCTAAAAACATTGAAGGCAATATTGCCATGCCCATCAGCGAATTTTCAACATTTGCATAGCGACTATGCTGATATGACTACTAGATGCAACTCTTATCGCTTTTTGATTGTGGCAATTTGTCAATTTTCACGTTTTCTAGAGGCAGGTCCATGTGCCCAAAATGATGCCAAATTGGCGCCACATTTTTAGAAAGAGAAGTGTTAAAAAAGTGAGGAGTGTGTGAGGTGTTAAAATTCTGACAAGTGACAACACTTCACAAATGATCTTTTCAAGAAGAATACTTTGTTATTGGGTGTCAGGCAAAAGTTGTGGTCTGCATACAATCGCCTAGTCAACAGCATTGTGGAGTGCTTGAACAGCTTGGTTAAGGAGAGAAGAGCAGGCTCCACTGTCTACCACTTGTTTTGTTTGCATTGCATAACATGCCTGGCTCCAACCATAATTAAACACCTAAAGATTGCTTCAGGTAGGAAAATGTATGCACCTCTCACTCCTGCACATACTGATTCCCACAGTGCTGCACAGGATCTGTGTGATGAATTTCAGGGGTGCGTCAAACAATTGGCCAATTCCGTGAGATATATCTCACACCGGGTACAACCTCCTCAAAGCCTGCTGGCCATCTCTTCAGCAGAGAGCTCAACCCCACCAGAAAAGGAGGACTTCTTGAAACCATCTCCACTCTACCACAGTGAAAAAATGTATATCAGGAACGTCATGTGGAAATGGAATGACCACAGGTTTACAGGCCCCTTCACTGTGGCCTACTACACCCCCAGTGCAGTGGAAGTAGAAGAGTGGCACACTTGGATTTACCTGACAGACATCCATAGAGACAAAGGAAGCAACGCTCTTGCAGGAGAAGAATGGCACATCTGTTCTATTGTTAACTCTGAAAAGAGCTCCATTATGCATCTGTACTGTTGTATAATTCTGTAAAGAGCTCTGTTAGGTATCTGCATTGGTGGAAACCTCTGTAAAGCACTCCTTTGCAATATGAAGCTATGTCCAGGCTCAATAAATAACAATAATGATAATAATGATAATAATAATAATAATAATAATAATAATAATAATAATAATAATAATAATAATAATAATAATAATAATCGGGGGTGAATAATGTGAATAATGTGAAGTATGTGCTAGGTCACTACAACATTTTTTGTCCTCGATTCACTTTTACAGGAGACCCAACATCTATCTTTCAGCAATACAGCCAGAAAGACCAACAGTAGTATTTCAAAAGAAGATCCATGTATATATGTTTAGGTTTATTGTTCTTTTCCTGTTCTTTTGTTGAAATTAGGAAGGGGATAGTTTGTCCTCAATTGGAATGATTTAAAAGTAGCAGAACATAATAATATGTCAGTGATGAGAAACACAGAGGGAGATAGTCAACCCAGACCTGTTTGAAGACATAATTTGAGTGCAGCATAGAACTGACACAGAGAGCGTATGGTACAACCATATGAAGGCAGTGGGCTAAGAGAGGGAAAATTACACATGTAGCGTGCTCTCTCTCACCCACATGTCACAAGCTTGCCCAAACTCCTGATCCTCTGAGAAGTGGCAGTGCAGATGGGTCACTGCTTGATACATCTGGCATTTTGTAAGACTAGAGGTCTATTCCAAGGGCACAGAGTCAGTGTTTATTGGGTGGAAGAAAGGGAGGTTGTATACATGGATATTTACATAAAAATAAAGAAGATGGCAGAGCATGAATACACAAAAGATATAGTATTAGAATTTATTACAGAGGTGTTAAGGGGGGAATTATTTACCACACAGCACACAATGTCGTGTTGGAATGTCACAGCGCATAACTTACCATGGTGCAGGAGAAGACCACAGTTATGCATTGAAGGTTGAGTGTTTCATAACAACAAATGGGTAGAAAGGATGATAAGGTGAAGGGAAGAAGTATTGGTAGTGCTAGCTGAAGAAATGAAACATGGCATACGATTTGGAATGATAATGTCAGAGTGTTAACATGGATTGACGATCAAAGAAAACATTTGCACATAAAGGCACTCACACAATATTCTTTATGTTTCTAATCAAACAGGCCTATCAACCTGGGCAGCAACGGGTAGCAACAGAGTAGGCACACGAGTGATCCAGCTCCCAAACCTACAATTAGGGACTGTAGCCCTCATGGATAGTTGGTGGTCCTGTGTAGCCCAAGTTTTTGCTCTACTCTCACTGAACTGGGGCAGACAGTGCTCCTTGGACACACTGCACTCCCCTGATCTTGAGGTACCCGCTCTGACCTCATGTCCCTGTTTGTACATCCAGCTCTTGAAGATCGTGCATATCAAGGCCCTAGCCCACACACATCCTTAGAGGTCTCTGAACTTGCAACAAAGCCACTGAGAGAACAATTATTGGTCACAACAGTCCGCTGATAGACTGGCAGCTATTCCGCCAGAATTTTGACTCTTTAGTAGGGCGGACATGTTTTTCACTTCACTTCTTGCACCAAGTATCCACACTGCATCTAAGGCCAAATGACAACAGATCACTTGCTATGAGTTGCTACAGAATGAATGAAATTGAGAAAGGGCTGAATGCTGCAAGGACGAACATAAGGGCACTTTGCTGGATCACTCTACAGAATCACTGCAATAGAGGGTGGCGTCTGTGCAAAAATCGGAAGCAGTTGCTGCACTTATGCCCCCACAAATGACGCCGCTAATGGCACTTTATCAGTGATCATCAATGCACTGCACACCCTCCATGAGATTGACACAAGAAACTAGCAAAGTGGTTACCGAGAACTGGTTTGATTGTCTGTTTTGTTGGGTCCCCACATGGCTGTCTACAGTCGTTAAAATAATGGTCCCAATTCTCATGGTGGCTCTGACCACTCTGTGTGCATGTCAACAAGGGCTTAGATGTTGTAAGGGGGATGGGAACAATATATGATGTTGCTAGCTATCAAAATGACTGACGCCGCACCTCTCACTAGCAACATACACAGACAAACAATACCAAAGAGCACATGGTAGTAGATGATATTGGTTGTCTAGGAGCATTATCCATGCCCCCTCCTTATTTGGACAATTATACTGCAGACTTGGTCGATTGTTACGGCATGGGGAGTGCAGTTATTTTAATTGCACCCCGAAAGTAAATGTAGCAATGGGGGATCTTGTGTGGGGTGTCAAGGATTTTGATACCTAAAGAGGTATATACTAGCAGGGAAAAGGGAGTGTCAGTCAATAGATCAATCGAAGTAGGACTGTAAACATGCTGATCAAAGGCCCACAAGGGGTGCACATATACAAACTATGAAAGTCACATGTTGACATAAGGGTCACGTGGCCAGTGACGGTGAGGACAGTGACATCACAGCACATTTAGGGTACACACATTGCATCACACGTCAGGAAGCTGGCACTGCACACAGAAACAGAAGCACAAGATAATTTGGTTCAAAAGGGAGGGTTTGTAGCATTTATATACAGGTAGGTAGAATGACACAGAGATAGAGTTGTACTTAATATATAGATTAAGCATTGTTAAGTAATGGTGCAAGTGTTTTTATGAGCAATGTGTGATCAATAGGGTTGCCATGTTTTTGTAGGCCTGTGGTAGAAATGCATTATAAGCCAGTCATATGGAAGGCTGCCACTTTCATGTTAGCTGATTTTTTATTCTGCAGTGGGCTGCATCCTAGAGTAGCGAAGGTCAGGATGGCAGAGAATGCAAGACAGTATCCAACTAATTGTTGCAAGGGGAGTTCTCTCTCACAGTAAGGATAGCGCACTCCAAACCCTGAGCATTCTCTGCCGTTAGCATGAAGACCACAGTGCCATATATGTACAAGTCGATGCAACATTACTAGGGTAGAAATGAGTTAAATACAGAGAATTTAAATACAGCAACAGTGCAGTGTATGATTTTTTTCAAGCACAGTTGGCAATGTATCGTGAGAAGTGAACTGGTGAAGTAGCGATCGTGGCACACTGTCAAATGAATTATGCAAGTCTATAAAAAACTATGTAGACATACATTTTTCATAAGGTTACGTACATTTCCATTATCAATCTCAAACAAATACCTTGGTCTATTGTGCTTGTGCCGGTTTTGTTTTTTTATTTTTTTCTCTTCTGCATATAGGATTACAAAAAGAAAGCTTTTTAAATTTTTTTATATAAGGGCACACACGAGGCAAAAGGTAAAAGAGTGAAAGACAATGGCCCTCATTACGACCCTGGCGCAGTGGGTTTACGGCAGCGGTATTCGCGGCGGACCCTTCCGCCCTACTACGAGTTCCCGTAGCGCCATGGAGCGGTTTCCGCCTGGTTTTTCCGGGCGGAGAAATCCATGGCGCTACGGGACCTTGTTGTTAATTACGCCACCGTATTTTACGGTGGCGTAATTAACGCCTTCCCCACTCCCATTATACCCGATGGGGCAAAAATGGGAATGGGGAAGGGTAAAATGGGGAATGGGGATTTACCGCCCCGCCAAGGTCGGAATGGGGCGGTAAATCCGCCAACCCCCATGGCGGTATCGGCAGCTTTCCGCCGTGCTCCATGGTGCATATTGCGCCACGATCTCTGCCAGGGTCGTAATGAGGGCCAATGTTTTTTGTAATTTATTTATGTAATAAGTAACGCCCCACACTCTCAGAAAATGGCAAACATTAAGACAAATTAGCACAAACATTGGCTATACAAATAAAAGGAACACCAAGATCTGAAATTGCATGCAGTTGGCCAAATTCGTGTGTGCTGACATGATGTGAGATCCAGGGCATCCAATTGTCAACACTCTCAATGCGGAGGATACAAATGGAAGAGTAAATTGAGGTGAAATGGCCTTTACTATTCAGTCTTACTCTGGACTTTGAGACATATAAAACACAGCCTATAAATATGCTTTGCAGATGGCATTTTAAAATGGACTCCAATGCAATCTGCCTGATTTAAAAGCAAGGTGCATTACTTTGGAATGTTTGGTATTGTGCCTGCATGAAAATCTCAGGAGGCATAATACCAAATGCTCCCCTGAGATGGTGGAGGAAAGCAATGCAAAGCAGAGATTATATCTCTGTTTTGCTGTCTTCTTACATCTCAGGGTGCTGTAAACTGAGCTGGAGTAGAAAGGAAAGTGTGAAAGCAATTACACTCCAGTCCATGCAAAAATGATGATCCAGGAGACTACAAAAAAGACCACTTCCAAACAGATATTGCTCCTCCATACTCACCTAAACACGGCTGAAAATCTCCCAAATCCCACAAACACCCTCCAATTGTGAGACTGAGCTATGTACGCCTCCCCACATAGCCGTGCAAAACCCACAACGAAACAGGAAAAGTAATGGGCCCCACATAGTGGGTCAGACTACATTTTTGATATTGTAGGGCTGGGACTGACTGAACTGAAAGGGGCCCCTAGGGGTCCCTAACGTCTATGGAAACAAGGCGAGTCACCACACACGATAGATACGCCAGACATGAGGTTGTATTCCCAAAGCTAGGGTTTATTGCAAAGCAAAAGTCTCAGTTGGCCAACTCGGTTTCACGCCTCGCGACGTGTTTCTCTAGACCTCGAGGGATGCAAGAGCGTGAATTACGTACATCAGTTACATATATACAAATTGCATATCAAACAATCAGCTATGACATGTTTAACACTCCCCTTTATTGGGTTTCTTTGAACTTGGTGTGATGATGGACATCTCCGACAATTATGACACCTTCAAATATCTATTCTAGTAACAATTTGCAATTTGTGAGTGCGGAGGCATCTTTCAGTTGTTGAACAGAACACAGCGCTTCTGTTCTTGGAAGCGAGCTACATACGGGGGGAGAGTTGCATTCCAGACCTTGCTATCTATGAGGTGCTATTCATGTCCTGGGAGCTGACACGCTCTAACAGGGCTCAGTAAAGGGGGGGCATAAGAAAAGCATAATTCAAGCCTTTAGCTGTATTATTCTAACATATTCTACCATATAACGAGACTGGCTGGCAGCTGCGAAATGATTAAATGCCCTGCAGCTCTGCTTCAAGGCTACATTCGGGAGGGAGTGGGGCATTCTTCCTGGTGCTGCCCACGTTGTGTTTCAACAAACTCTTGTTATCCTCACGGCCCTGCGGCCTTGTCCTTTTTACGTGCAGACAACCATGTTTTACAGTCGAGCAGTGTAAGCAGAAAATATACTGCGAAGCAATAGGAACGGAAGGCAATGAGCAATGGTTAGAAAACAAAATGGCGATTCTTGTTACATCAAAATGGTTGTTCATTGGCAAACTCGAAAACCTATATTGTGTCATATCGTGCATGAGACGGTTGGCCCACGGCCACCAAAATACGTTTGCGGTCACACAGTACAGGTTTCCATTTTTCTAGACTGACAGAACAAACGCAAAGAATCAGATCAAGAGTGGTCTAATTAGTTGGAGATACTCCACAAATAAAAAGAGATTTCAATCTGAGAGTCCAGGCTGCACATTGGACAATGCATTTTTGTGACAGACATGTGAGCCGGCCACAGGTTTTCCCACAGATCGTCAGTTCCAAAAACCCATCCCAATTTTTCGGTAGTGATTAATCCGTTCTGCAAGGTCTGTTTTTGAACTGTTTATGGGTCTGTTTTTGAACAGGGATTTGGAACCCCATTGCAGAAAAAGCTTAGTTTATGTTTGAAATAAAATGTGGATGTCATGCATTTTACATGTCATTCTGTGTAACTTGCATATTTCGCGCCTTGAAACATTTGTGTATAGGCGCGTTATAAATGCCATATCATATCATATCATATCATATATGTTTAACGTCTGATAAAGAATCCAAAGAAAAAGGTAAATTAGCCTCAGTGTACTTATTCAGTGCTCAGTTCTTGGGTTGGCATACAGATAGATGCAGAACGTGTGGTAAAATGTAAAACAAAGTCAGTCACTGTAAATTGTGTTCTTCTGAGAGACTCTGATTAAATGTTCATGTTTCATTTACTTGGTAAAAGTATTCTAAGCTGCAGATCAAAAGTGAATTATGTGTCAATGTAGATAAGATACCGCAAAGTGCTAAGCTCATTGTTTAGTGTGTACTAAGTCCAGTATGTGCTTACCATTAGTGACCCCAATATAAGAAAAATGATCAGGCTGTACTGTAAGGTTAGGCTCACCACTATACCATGAAATACCAGAAATACCACCAACCAAAAATACTACCAACGAAATACACTGCCACAAAGTATCTCCCACAGCTTGGTGCATTGGCCCTGAAGTTGTAAAATAATTATGGGCGTGGCCTTGCATCATAAAGCATAACCATATTGTGTGATCATTCTCAGAATTAAAGCTGTAATCAAAACAATTGTGCACATTGGGCCTCATTACGACCCTGGCGGAAATCGAAAAACGATGGCGGAAATGCAATACCGCCATCGAATAGCGCTCGGTGCGATTATGACCCGTCACCGCAAAGTACGATGCCATTAGCGACACCGTAGTGAACGCCAACGCTAACTGCACCAAGTACGCGCGCGCGCGCCATGCCAAACCGTAATTACCACCATGGCGCAACGGTACGCGAATTCTGACCCTAGCGGACATGCACCTAACGCCATCAAGCACGGCGGAAAGTACCATTCCGCCATGGTGAGAAGTACGGCATCGCGAACCAACCGTAAACGGCCCCACTGAGTGCCTGTACACCGCTCCCTGGCCACATGGTACAACTCCCCGTAGGTGCAATGAAGTCACACAATGCAACCAGTGAAATGTACTAGTCATCCATGCCTGCCAACGAACAAATGAATCTCAAGAGGGGCCAATGGGAGCTGCAGGGCACAGATGGCACGAATACAGAAGCTATTCCAATGGACATGACCTCAGTCTTCCACCAAGAAACGCACGCAAACACAGGCACCTGTGACCAGCAATATTCCGAAAATCACATCATCCCACCAATCCACCTGGCTGACCGGCATCTGTTACACAAAAGCTAATCCCCCGCCCCTGAGCATGACATCATTCAAACAGTCATATTGGCAGCCCTTATCCCTGACCTCACTGGGCTTCGTAGGCAAACGCGCCCAGCACAGTACCACGCAACTATACTCCGAAGCTGGAACCCAATGCAGATCTCCTCACAATACATCGCTCCCCAAATAGGAATATGCCACATCACTTGCAAAGAAGAACGCTACACGGTCCATATCAGAATAGAAATTTAATGCACAGCAAATTCACCAAGCCCATACAGCCATTAGACCATGAACTCCAAAACACATTTCACCATTGTGGGCTGCATCCGCAATAAATGACCAGCTACTTCTTGTGTGACGCCCTGTTCCTTCATGGTACACAGGGGCTACATTCTCGTACGAAAAGGCAACATGGAAGCGCCTAGAACCGCAGGGCCGTCCCAATGGGGAGGCACTAGTCCAGCTGAAAGGCCGAAATGTTGCTCCTAGCCACTAGTACTGCGTAAGGGCATGTGGCCCATTGGCGATCGTCCCATAAGATCGTAATGCTGCTCCACTGATTAACACGAAGCAGCAGGTGTCGGGAGTAAAATCCATCTGCAGGAGTGGCATACAGATGGCAGTGGCAAAAGGGGAGGAGATACCTGTCAACCAAATTAAATGAAAAAGAATAGTATGGCCATCAGAACTACATTTGAATTACTCACTTCAATGATCACACCAAATCCACAGCCATGTGCATGCTAGCCCACTCCAAAGGATCATCACCACCCAAAAACCACTTGCGAATCATAACTATCTATATCGAGGTGAAAACACCATCACAAACGAGTGTACCTGTGCATGCGTCTGTTAAAACAGAATCCATCAGATGGGATTGGTAACGTGCATAGACACAAGTGTCTGAAGGCGCGTCGAGACAGGGAGGGCTCAACAAGGCCAGATAGACGATGGTCCCACTATGGCAGCCCTGCATCACATAGCGCAGGGGAGGCGGACAGATTCCAAGAAGCCCTGTACATGGCAAACTCTGTATCAAATCATCTGTCCATGCATCCATTCATCATTCCCTCATCCCGTAATGAAAACGCCTGTTTCCATACTCACATAACATGTGAAATTTCCATTGAGTCTGTGCGTTATGCAGCCTGCAAAATCCACTGTGCCCCAGCCCGTAATTCCAGTGTTGTGAAGTAACATGTATTTGGGAACGTCCGGCCTCATCGTCCACTTCGCTATTGCGCATCCCAAACTATTCATATCAATCATTGCATCCTCGCCATGGCCCCTGTCCCAAGGACATTGAACAATAGAACGTTATATTTTCAGTCAGACCTGTGGGCATCTCCTCGCCGCTAGCTGAAAACCGAAAGCGCCGCCCTTCGAATTCCTCATTTGCAACATCACATCGAAAAGGCATCTGTGGCCGCTTGAAATCACAAATTAATCCATCTAGTGCGGCTGTGTGTGAAAATGGCAACTGCCTTCACTCACAAATGGGACGCCCCGCCCGTCGTTGAACCTCGGTACAGTGATGCATGAGGGTCCACCGTTACTCGAGTACTACGTTCCACTGACCCTTCACAAGTCTGTTCGCGACTGCAAAGATAGTATGTGAAACAATGGGACCATAGCCGAATGAACATATCAACCAATGTTACACTGCCATCGGGTACAAATACATGATTGAAATAGCAAGATGCCATTCGTCGAATTGCAGCGTTGTGTGCGGGACGTGCTCGCCCAAAGGGGAGAGCAGCTTGCACAGGTGGAATGAATCACCACAGGTGGAGGCCATACAGCCTGAAAACACATAAATTGCACACCCAGTCTCCTCCCACAACCACACCCACTCCGAAATGCTACCGGCAGGACTAGCTATGTTGGCCCTGGGGGACCTGATAGCACTGCAAGTACTCCAACTTCAAGAAGAAGACGAACACCAACTACAACCGGCCGCACGGAGGAGACGCAGGAGGAGGAGGAGGGCAAGGCAGGGCCAGCAAGGGCCGCCAGCACAGCCACTACCACCACGCAGGCAGCCCGCAATCCCACGCCTCCGAGCACATCCGTTCAACCTCACTGATGAGCAGATCCACACCCTCTACCGTTTGGACCGGGACACCATAACCGCCATTGTGGACATGACACAGGCTGACCTTGTCAGCATGATAGATAGCCCAACCGCCATCCCACCCCTACTGAAGGTGGTGTCTGTACTCCACTTCCTGGCCACAGGCACCTACCAGCACACAGTCGGACAGTTGCATGGCATTTCACAGCCACTGTTCTCACGGACACTATTGCAAGTGCTCAATAACCTCCTGCAGCACGCAGACGACTACATCTCTCTACCACGCTCGGAGCAGGAAATTACCAACACAAAAGTGGGATTCCATGCACTTGCCGGCATACCGGGTTGCATTGGTGCCATCGACTGCACCCATGTGGAATTGGTCGTCCCACATGCCATGGAGGCCCAGTACCGCAACCGAAAACAATTTCATTCTCTGAATGTACAAATGGTGTGTGACTCCAACAGGATCATTACACATTGTTGTGCCCGATTCCCTGGATCAACCCATGATTCTATGGTCTTGAGGAACTCTACAATACCACGCTACATGGAGCGACACGCAGGGAACAGATCCTGGCTACTCGGTGAGTCTCATTTCATGCATGATGATGTGGGGTATGTGATGCGGCAATGACCTGGCAGGAAGGGGGGGGGTGCGTACGTAGCAAAGGCATTCCACATAATTCGTTTATCGTCCACATACAGGTGATGCCGGATATCCACTGAAGAGATGGCTCCTCACACCAGTCCGGAACCCACGGGACCAGCATGAGGAGGACTACAACCATGCCCACTCACGTACCCGTGTAGTCATAGAACAGGCATTCGGCCTACTGAAGACTCGTTTCCGGTGCCTCAGCAGGTCTGGCGGGGCACTCCTGTACCGCCATGTGAAGGTTGCAAAGATGGTGATGGCATGTGTCATGCTACACAACATGTGCGTACGTAGAAATGTGCCCATGCCCCCTGACGCAGAACTGCAAGCACCTGAAGATGGTCATGATGAGGGTGGGGATGTGGCAGCACCTCATGGAGTCTGCGAGGCACAGGAGGGCCGTGACATTCGTCAGCATCTCATAGATGCATGCTTCTAGCACTCACGCCTGGTGGCTGATACATGGACACGGGACTCGTGGCACTGTGTGTGTCTGGTACATGCACAATATGGACTGTACGCCTATAATGGCCTCGTACACAAAGATCAATGTCCACACATCTCATTGGTTGATTGTGCATTGTTTATGGCATATGTGATATCATGTTAAACACCCTATCGACCCGCCACCCAAGTGAGCCCAACACACCCCCTCCACCCTCCTACCTCCCCCCCGAACACCAGTGTCCAAAGATGCTCATTGTCAGTGGGCAGTCGCTATTGCAAGCCCCCTCTGCGGGTATCAGGGGCACCCCTGCCTGTGGAGCGCAGGTTCCTCCCAGATCTACGTTGGGGGCTGCCCTGGACGGAACTTGCAACGGATGATGTCTCTGCCTGCTCACGTCCATGCATGTCCCTAAGGGTTTGTGAGAGCTCAGTGAGCACACGGCGCACTGCGGCAAGTTCGGCACATACGTCTTTGGACGTCGCATGCAGTTCCCCCCTCAGGCTCTCGGTGCTTCTCTCCATTTGTACTCTCAGGCTCTCGGTGCTACTCTCCATTTGGACTCTCAGGCTCTTGGTGCTACTCTCCATTTGTGCCCTTAGTGTCTCTGTACTTCTCTCCATTTCTGCCCTAAGTGTCTCAGTTGATGTTTCTATGTCTGCTTTGGTGCCCCCACATTCATCGGCATGGTCCTTGAGGAGCGTGGCCAGTTGCTGCTGTTGCACGATTAACTGGTCGAGGGACTGTTGCCTCTGCTGGGCCATGGCCATTTGCGGTGGTGTCACAGAGTGGCTGTTCGCCTCATGTTGCCCTGCCACAGGGCTTGTGGGGGATGGCCAGTCGTCGTCTTGTGGGTGCCCCTGCGTGGTATCCTCATGGTGTACGGGATGGAACAGACAGGGGGATTGGGACAGGTCATGGATGGATCTGACTTCGACATCCCCGTTTTCTGTGTCGGAGCATGCTGCCATTAATGCAGTGTCACCTATGGTGCTGCTGCCACCAGAAGCAGTGCCTACTGTGGCATCCATTGGGGGGACCTGTGGTGGTGGTGTTGTGGGCATGCTGGCTGCTGGGGTGCCTGTTGGAGTTCCCTCCTCTGTGCTGCCACTTGATTTGTGCTGCTGCCGTGTCTTGATGCGTGCAGCTGAGGTGGAGGGTCTTTGGCCGTTGGTCTTGGCCCTCTTTGCAGGTGTGCTGGTAGGGGTGTCCTGGAGCTCGTCGTTTGGATTGGACCCTGTGGTGGAGTAAAGGAGGGCGAGCGTTATTAATGGGTCTGTGGGAATTGGAATGGCAATGTATCACATGCATTGGGGTGGTACCTGAGGGTGATTTGGGTCGGGCCTTGGAGGTGGTTTCATTTGTGTGTGGAGTGAGGGTGCAGTTGTTTGGCAGCCTGCAGTTAGGGTGTGCCTGCTGCACGTGTAGAGGGTGTTTTTAGGATTTTTAATTATTTATGTATTTGATGTGAGTTTTGAAGTGTGCTATCAGGCCTATGTATGTGGACGTTCTCCTGGACATGTGTTACTGTTGCACTATGTGGGCACGTGGTACTTCACATGATTGGACATTGTGGTTTTGGCATTGTTTTATTTGGGCCACCTACCTGATTCTTCGGATGTCTGCACTCCTTTCTCCATCCCTCCGACTCCCTCTATGCTCTCCATTCCTATGGTGGAGGCACAGATTTCTTCCCAGGGGGTCAACTTGATGGGTGATTCCGATCCTCCCCCGGTGGCTGTGGCAATGTTGCGGTTGGCAGAAAGTATGCTACGGACGCGTATCCGCAGGTCGTCCCATCGCTTTCTGCATTGCTGTGGGTTGCGGGGTGCGGTCCCCACCGCACTTACCCGCTGTGCCACCAGGGCCCATATGGCCTTCTTGTTCGCAAGTGCCGTCCTGGTCATTTGCGTGGAGAAGACGGCGGCAGCATTCTCCTGGAGGGTCTCTGTGAGCACGGTGAGTTCCTCACGGGAGAAGTGGACCTGCCGCTTGCGGTCGCACGCTTTCTTCGCTACTTTTCCCATTTTTCTTGGTTTCACTAGGGTGGATGACGGGTTGGGATGTGTCTCAGGGTAGTATTTTTAATGATTGTGTGGATTTTGTGGTTTTATAGGTGTACGGCGTGATGTTTCCCGTTCCGGGACCATGCTTTTACTTCCGTTTCCATATATTTACTGTCACCGTACTTTCCGGTTGGCGCTCACTGCGGTGTCCGCTAAGATGGGTGGCGGTATTGCACCTAGGGCGCCGTACGGCGGCGGTGTGGGCCGTTTTGGGGTCATTTCCGCCATCGCGGACTTTGCACTTCCGCCATGGCGTGGTGCTCGTGCCTGATGGGTCGGAATGAGCCGCACTTTGCTCCATCGTGCAATGGCGGAAACGCTATTTACGCTGTGGCGGTCCGGTCAGTCACTTTCCGCCAGGGTCGTAATGAGGGCCATTGACTTTTACTATTGTGTCATTAGCACTAATCCCACCATATCTCATATTCAGGCTGCATTGTCTGAGTTATCAGAATATGTTGAGGCACAAATATTCTCTTTTGAAAACTGGTCATCTGAAAATCTGATAACATGAAAAGACAGGATTTATACTGAAGTGGAAAAAGAGCCCCCAGAGGACATATTTGGTAAAGGGCACATTATCCAGGCATGTCTTCTTAGGCTTTTTCGAGCATCAGAGTATAAAGATAAGAGATTGCATCATTAGATTTTCTGCAACATTTTGGTTTTCGCTACATAAGTACATACAATTGTGAGAAAAAGATGATGAGGTCATTAGCAAATTACTGTGCAGTTTGGACAATGAATGTGATCAGGTGGATCAATTGAAAGCCGAATTATTTTACAGAGAGTCAGACGCGGCACAGCAAGCCAAATGTAGTGAACTTGCTGCTCAATTGGCTCAGAGAGAGAAACAATTTGATTAGAGTGAAGAGGAATTGATTCATTTTAAAACAGTTTTAGGTTATGTAAGGCAAGATAAAGATGTTGCAGTTTCTGAGATCCAAACCCTTAGAAAAGGTAATGGAGAGAAAGATAAGAAATTCTGTGCCATGGAACAAGAGATATTTAAATTATTGAATTAAAATGTAATAAACGCTAAAGCAATTGATCATTGTCAGACAAATAATTGAAATTAATAAACATTAAAGTCAGGGATGAGAATTATGCCCTCTCTCATGAAGCAGAGCAGCTTCATGGAAAGTGCAAAAACCTGGAACAGCAAATATTGAATTTCAAGTCTGAGGAAAACCCACAGTGTACAACATTCACATGAGTTCAACTTGAACACAGTCCTAGCCAGGGAAATATATCAACAGCCAGACCTCGTTATGATCCAATGTTAGGGTCTGAATCACCTGCAAATACTCCCACACATTCTTATCCACAATAGAACAGGAATTAGTGACAAAATGGCACATACCAGAATGCACCATGTAGGCCTTTAAAAATGATGAAATCTATCAAGACCTTGATTAGATCGTTCAAAAAAGGAGGAGATTGTTGCATAGATGATCATTTGGAGGTGGTCCCTGATATGTTCGAGACCCTTCAGATTTCCGGGGAACAATATGGACAGTATTTTGTGCTCTCTCTAGATGCGGCTCTGATAGTATTATCTGTGGTCTCAATGAACAGGAACATCTGCCACGGGCAGACTTTGAGAAAGAAATTAGACACCAATTCTCACCTTGTCAGTCTAAACAGCAAGTCAAGAAAGCTGCTTGTAGCATGACTGCACAACAAAATGAATCCCCTTGCCAATTATTTTGAAACTTAAAAAGAGAATTGTCATGTTTTGATGTGACCTTTAACCCTAACTCGGTAGAATTTAAAACTGCATATTTTTATGGGCTGCCAACATAAATTGTCTCCCAATTCATCTGTGAATTTGACATGGAAAAACCATTAAAATAGCTAAGTGGACAAGCACCCAAACTGTATGAAGTGATATTTAGTCAGAAAGAGGAGGGGCTTAGGAATAAAGGGGCAAAATCAAAGTCTAAGGAATCCACACCAGCAATTCTGGAAAGATGCTGCTAGAATCAGCCAAAACTCGACAAAGAATGATATGACACCTAATCAAAGGGGAGTGGATCCACAGAGAACATTACCCCAGACTCCTATGTTCCAATCCTTTGATCCAAGCAACAAAAATTCTTACATTAGTCCTAGGTAAATTGGTATTTTGCCCAGAGTAGGGTTTTGCCATGATATGCCAGGCCTAAATAACAATTAATATCAAATGTACAATGGGCCATACCAGAAATTAGGGGCCTAGAGTAGATTTGACCCAAACACAATGGTGTATGGCGAACAAGAAATACCAAGATATGTGGATAGATTAATTGAAAATGGAAATCAGCATAGGGAATAGTTTCCACCAAATGAAAGACAAAATATGAATTGTGTACCTCGCCAATATAATCTGTCCCTACCACCAGTTGGCCATGGTCAAAGGATGGTCGCTCCACGTTCCCCACCTCCTGTGTCACGTGATTTCAGGGGTAACAAAAAGAGAAAACAATCTCCGGAAATACCACAACAGGCCTAATTGGGGTGAATTTAATAATTACCCAACCAGACCACAAGAGAGACATGGACAGGTTTCAATGCTTAGAGGCCCAAGATGAAATGATGTCTGAGCAAATAAGATAATTATGTGCAGTTCAAAAGCAGCAACCAAGTGAAGGTACAGAAAGTAATCGAAGTGATCTTGTACGTAGCGACAAGTGACTAGCTAATCACCTCTGCCATGATGAAAACACAGATATGAATCACCTTTGTATAAAAATACTGAATTGCTTGCCGATTTAACAACAAGAAAACAAACAAATAAAAGTGAGACAGGGAATTATGACACACACAAAAAGGCAGTTTGGGTTAACTTGGAGTTGAACCAGACCATTCAGGTGTGTGAAGATGAAGAGCAAAAAGAGGAAAATGAACAAGGCGAAACCAAAGAACAGAGAAGTAGATTAAAAAAAGAATATGCAACACAAAATGAAGTGTCAGGATCAACAGATAGTTTATCCTTTCTTGATAATCAAAATACTGTTTATAGCCCCACAAAAAAATAATTTTGCAAAAGACAGGTGCAGTTCAGTCAAATGAGGAGTATTTTGAGCCACAGATTTTCCAAGGAACAGAAATGACAGGCACTGTACAAAATGCAGATACGTGTAACACACCAGAAACTGACATGCTGTCACATCATACTTGTAAATATGCACAGCCAATAGGTTGCAGTATGGTGGTAAGTAGAGAAGACCCAGATGATGGGGAAGTCACAATGAGAAAGTCGGGTGTGTACACTAGTGATTCCAAGTCAGAAGGGCAGTCAGTGGCTACACTTCAAAAGGTTATGAGCCAACGGAAAATAGACAAAGACATTCAAAACGATGTGGGCAAAAAGGAGAGTAAACTATCATTTCATATGCCTCTTTGCCTAGCAAAAAGTAAATATGACTTAAGAAAAGTAAGTCCCGAAATTAGGAATAAGTCACATTGTGTATGCATTCTAGAAGAGGTGTGTATGCATTCTAGAAGAGGTTGAGGATAAGTATTATGCTCCTATCACTATTGAAGACAAATGTAATGCATTTGTAATGATTGACACAGGTGCCCAAGCAACAATAACGTCAAAGGAACTGATGCAAAATATCAATGAAGGGAGATCACCACAATACCATGAAAGGGTGAGGCAAAGTGAAGGCCCTCTGCACAATTTCAATGGGGAAGAAAAACCTATCGAAGGTGTCACAGAGGTAGACATAAAGATAGTGAAGCATAAGATGAGACAGGAAGTGTTGATTACACCCATTAATGAAATAATCTTCCTCATCGGGACAAATTGCCTGAGAAGACTGTTGCATCTCATTGATGTGGTAAATGGGGTATTGTGGTCCTTTGCCAAAAAGCCATTGACACCTAAGAAAATAATGACCCAAAGCAACAGGGTAAAAGAATGCCACACCATTTCTAAATCAGATGCAGTGGAAGTATATCTTCAGAATGGCTGTGTGCCTACTGTCACTGTCATTTTCATGTGTCAGGATGAAGTGCGAGGAGAAAAAGAGTAGCAGTCTTTAGAGATTTATTTAGAATGTAAGAAAAACTGGCAGACAGAAATAGATGAAAACACATTGGGCCTCCTTCCGAGTTTGGAGGAAGCCATGGCGCTATTTGTGCCATGGCTGCCTCCAAACCCGGGTCCGTGTCTGGTCTGGGTGAATGGGGATTTACCGGGACATTCCGACCTGTGCAGACCCGGTAAGTCCCCATTCAACCAACCATTCCCCATTCCCAAATGGGAATGGGGAAGGTGCTAATTACGGGCCCGTAAATTACGGGCCCGTTATTAGCGCCCTGGTCCCTTAGCGGGTCCCGCAAAAGGACGTGTGGTCAGACCACGCGGCCTTTGTGGGTCCCGCTAAGGGACCTCGGAATTGGGCGGTAAGGGTTTAACGGCACCAGTCTCCTTACCGGTGACCGTTAACCCTTACCGCCTAACTCGGAATGAGGCCCATTGTGTTTTTATCTAAATGAAGAAAGATACAAACCAAATATTACTCCAGAGTTAGATCAGAAAAAAACACATTTAAACAATTGCAGAAATACACATGGGAGTAGGGCAGCCATGGATCCCTATGCATGTGAATTGGAATTCTGAAATGATTTAACCCAATTTGGTGCTTGAGCATGAAAGGACTTTCATTAATGAAAAGGTACTCAGGCAAATACCATGCCATAGTTTAAAATAAAAAAAAATCAACATATCATTGGCCTAGATGACCCTGAATTTGGAAAAAGAATTGTTGGAAGATGCATGCTAAAGATTACCATTGGCTCTAAAAGCATTCATCAAACTTATGTGGATTGTGAGCGGAACACATAACAAATACTATTTGGGAAATGACATTATGCACATAATGTGTATGGTGTTAGATTTCCTAAATCAAAAGGTCTAGTCCAAATTGGGTGGAATTGCATCCGAATTTGAAGACAAGAGACAAGCTAATCATTGTGCCCAAATGATGCCATATGCAATTGAACTTAAAGTGAAAAAGGATGTAGCATTCCTGCGTTTACTAGACAATTTACAGTAGCATTAAAATACAGGAAGGGACAGCAGATGAATGTTTTTGATGCATTTGTGTGCCCATATGAATGCATAAAGCAGCAAGGGTTAGAATGTGAACATACACCATTGGTCGAGATTGGGGCTGGACCCATTGAAATCCTGGTGGACAATAAAGGTTGTCAAGACATTCATCTGGAAGAAAATACAGCATTTTGTAATGGCAGTGCAAGGGTCTTACTACACTGCTGATTTCAGTAACCCAGTGATCGGGAACTTTCCTGAAAGATATGTGATTGCACAGGGTGAATTACCGAAATCTTTGGATTCTAAGCAAAAGGGAATCTTTAAAGTTGAGTGTTGTGTACCCTTATGAGCCAAGTGAAATGATATGCTGTCATCAGGAGGATTATGTCCTATTTGATATAGTTGAATCTAAAAGAAAAAAGTAGCATATTGAAATGGAGGTCAATATTCCAAAATATCTGAGGGTAGCGGCTCTCCAAAGAGACACTGCTACACGGTTAGATGAAAGTACAGAGATTCCTCCTTTGGAGGATTTCCCAGACTTTTCTAAAATGGCAGAGGAGCAGTTTCAAGCTGCAGATGCTTGCATAAATGAAGAAGAAAAAGACCAATTGAGGAAAATATTTATGGAGTTCAAACAGGTTTTTGCCAAAGATGCCTATCACTGTGGGCTGCCCGATTTTTATGTTACCACACTACCAGAAGGACAAGGTAGGGAGCCAGTATTTGTGCAGCAATATAGGTTTCTCCTAACTTGTCTGGGGTCACTGTCTGAAATAATCAAACATTTACAATCAAGAGGAATCATTAAGCCAATACATAGTACATCAAATACTCCCATATTAGGTGTTTTAAAACCCAATGGTCAATGGCACTTCTGTGCAGATTTACGATAATTAAACAAAAAGGTACCTGTTTCAAGGTGGCCACTTCCATGTATTGATCAGGGCCTTGCACAGGTTCACGGTCAGAGGTATTCACCACCTTCGATCTTACAGCTGGATACTGCTGTGTGCAACTAGCCAAAGACATTCAAAATGTATTTGCATTTTCATTTGACAAATCACAGTCTGCATGGTCGCGGACCCTTTTTGGGTATGTCAATATTGGAAGTGAGTTTGGGATATTTATGAGCAAGGCACTCGCAGATGCAGCTGAAACGGGACAATAGTTTATGTGGATGATGTCCTAATTAAAAATGAAGATTTGAAAAGCCATTTCAATGTGATTAGACATGTACTCAGTCAGCTATCGAAGGCTCGGGCAAAAGTATATTTACAGAAGGCACAATTGTGCAGTAAAAGACTAAAACTCCTAGGTCACGAAGTGACAGAACATGTATTACACCCACAAAAGAAAAAGGTAGAAGAGATTCAAAAACTAAAAGATTCTACTAATTTCAAGAGTTTAAAAAGTCTTTTGGGAATGACAAGTTACAACAGAAAGTTTATTGAAAATTATGCAGAGATTAACCAACCTGATGAGATAACCGAAGCAGGGTGTACCCTGGAAATGGGAAAAGGAGCAAAGTGAGGCAGTGGCCATGTTAAAAGGCTGTCTAATGAAAGCACAATTTTTGGCATATTGAGTGAAAAAACAGCACTTCATTGTAGAAATAGGATTTACAGATCAATGTATGCCATCAGTTTTATATCAAAAACACAACGCAAATAACAAAACCATGCATATGCTAGCAAGGCATAGTCACAGGTAGAGACCAAATTTAGTGAATGTGAAAAAGCACTTCTTACCACTGTCTGGGTATTACAACATTTCCGTCTGATAATTCAAGGGGAGCGGGTGATTGTTGAAACACATCACCAGCCTCTTCTATTTTTGCAAAGTAAAAGGATCAGATCAGGGAATGTGGCAGGGTCAAGAATCACTTCATGGACATTAGCACTTCAGGGATTTTCAGAAGAAGTGAGATATGGACAGACCAAAAAGAGCCCCGTTGCTCAAGGGCTTGCAGAGTTGCACGAGAGTGCAGCTGTCTGTGCCCCTGAAGACACAGAGCTAGATACAAGTGTAAATGAATGTTAGCAATCCCCACACAAGGCTTCTAACAAAGAGACATGTAAAGATTTACAAACTGTGTATGTAGATGGATGTGCATACCATGTAGAAAATTATGCTGAAAAAAAACTGGTGGCAGGAAAAGGCAATGTGTGGTTTAAATACAATGGCATTCCAATAGCAAGCATGATGATAGGACCCAAAAGCAGTCAAGTTGCAAAATGGGCTGCCATTTATAGGACAATATCTACATCAGGTGAAAATAGACCTAAAGAAGTAGTTTTAGTCACTGATTCTGATTATGTACGAAATAGTTTTGTGGAGTATTTACCTGGCTAGAAGGTGAGAGGTGTGCTTACATGTAACAAGAAGCCACATAAACATGGCAAGATGATTAAAGCTATAGACAAACTTGGTTCAGAAAATTACCTGATCATCCTTTGGAGGAAAATACATGATCATTTGAAAACACCATGTACTGGGGAGACCCACGGCTGGCCCATAGAGTCGGTGTTTGCTCCGAAGTACTTTAAGATGAGATAGCTGCACCTTGAAATTGATGGGGTGCAGATGTATTACTCCAACATCAATCAATAAGGACAACTCAATGGTTTGGCAAAGGGAATCCGTTTAATGACAAAAAACGAGGAGTAATGGCAATCAGCAGTGATTCCATAGTCCGTCTCACTTCAACTGCAACAAACTTCATACAAAACATAACTTTTATATTCAAAACACGTCATAATCTGACGTGTAACACTCAAAAGTTAACCTGCAATTCTATTGGTTAGGAAAAAGTAACTTTAATGTAGGTGCTATATCTGTATATGGTAACGTAGTGAGCGGATTAGGTAAACGCTATCAGGTGGGCAACTAAGCCCTTCCTTCAAAATGACTACTATAGACGTCACTAAAAGTACAACATCCTATTGGTTCCACTAACTATAGGACCCCAGATTATTTGGTCCATTGTGATTGGGTTGGCATCAACATCATGCATACATTTCCACTTTGCTTAGCAGCACGCAGAACGGTCAGCCAGGTGCAGGGTGTCCCCCAATTCACCCTGCATTCCTTCAATAAATCATCACTTTATGGGCTATGTTTCAATTAGTTCACTGTATTTGCTATTATTCACTGTAATAATAATAATAATAATAATAATAATAATAATAATAATAATAATAATAATTGTCTCGAGAAAGTTCTGATATGTCTGTCTGGGCAGATGCCAAGCGTAGGTGTAAACCCGTACTCCTTCTCGCTCGGATGATCACGTGCTACCACGTGCATTTGTCTCATTTCTCTCAATTTGTGCATTTGATTTTTGTTTCATCCACCACCTGCCCTCACCTTCTTATCTCGATTCTTCAGAGGCAGTATATTCTGTTCTTAGCTTCAATTAAAAGTGGCTACTGTTCATAGCTTCTATTGGTATAACCTTGGCTTCCCAGGCACAAGCTGCCTCTGCCGAGTTTCGATTCAGCCTTCTTTCCTCGTGTTGCTAGAATATGAATTTTCTTGCGTTTGGCCTATAGTAACCTGGGTTGGTTCTGCTATTAGTGCAAAATGGACTCGCACTTATACAATGTGCTTCGTTTTGAGGTAGATTATGTACAATGGCGCTTGCCACTCTATTCTTCTACTTAGCATAGAAAGCCACACTGTTTTCTTAGCTTTCTTGTGGTTAGAAGCATATGTACAGGCGTTAGCTGGTTGGATATCTTCATCCTGCTTACAGCTTAAGCTTCTTGTATTTTAACATAGCATTCTTCTTCTAGGTTCACAATATCCTTATTCATGGCGTTTTGTCTTTTCGCGTCATCCCTTGGTCGTCATTTCTTCTATGGGTGCATTAGTCCAGGCCCTTGTGACGTCACCATTCGTCTTCCATTAAGGACTTTTTGGTTTCTTCCTGGACGGTACTTAAGCAATCTTCATTTCGTTTCATTTGCTGGTAGGGTTTTCTCAATGGATACCTTACTGTCCATGGATGTCTGGTTATTGGTACTTTGATAGGTATTGTTCTTCTAATAGACAATGGGCAGAGCCCTACTGTGGCTCTCTGCTGGTTTGTCTGCTCATCATACGTCACATATCTCGGTGTGAACGTTCCTGGTACTTCAAAATGGGTGACTGGAGTGCAGGCATTATTTGAGACCTCCTCTACAACCAGGTGAGGATAAAGAAGAAAATTACAAGGCAAATCAGTTAGCCAAAATTGGAGCTGTAATCGGGGAGTTATTTTCCATTGAACATCTGCTTGGTGAAATACAGGTGGATGTGATAACACACTCCAAAACTCCGAAAACAGTTGAACAGCCTGTGGAAAAATTGAGTATTGATACACCAGATCAAGACTTGATTAAGGCGCAAAAAGAGGTTCTTGTTTTAGGCCCCTTTTACAACCATTTGCTAGATGCTGAACAAAATTCTCAATTTGAAGAGGACTGGAAAGGGAAAGAGGAATTGAGGGTGTTATTAAAAAACAAAAAGAAAATGTGTTTACAGGATGGAATGATGATTAGGGAATCCGTGACAGGCCAAATCCAATGAGTAATGCCTTTGTCATTTTGGGGATTGATATTACATCATGCCCACAGTGCCATATCTGCAGGCCACAGAGGTTCCCAGAAAACTCTGGGCATTTTAAAATATGACTACTATTGCCCACAGATGTCACAGGATGTTGAACTGTACCCCAGGGGATGTTCAGTGCGTGCACAGTTTTAGCCTGCATCACCAGCTCATAGAGTACTATTAATGAAAAGGGGATTGCACTCGCATGGTCCGATATACAAGTTGATATCGTAGGGACTGAGCGAAGATCGGCAAGGGGAAATAGGTACATGTTAAAGCCACTTTACTTGTGAATCATTTCTTTTCAATATTTGGTTTACCTCAAAGATTATAATCAGATTGTGGAAGTCATTCACTAGTGCAATAATTAAAAATGTTGTGGCAAATTCTGGGCATGAAAAGGAAGTTGCACATTTCATGCCTGCCCTCCTCTTCAGGGGAAGTGGAACTGCATAAAAGACCAAAAGTTTGTAGCTGAAGCAGGATCTAGCTGCCGTCTGTAACTTTCTTTAGTATTAATGGATCTCAAGTTGACACCATCTAGATCGACAAATATCAGCCCCAACAAAATCTTGACAGGTAGGAAAATGGTGTTGCCACAACACCAACTTTACTGAACAAATGAATAGATTCTTGCAAATGCATCCACAATCCATGAATATGTGGAAGAATTGAGAACGCGCTAATATGCTTTTGCACTTGCAAAGCAACATTTGGAAAAAGCTGCTGACAGTGCGAAGTCATATTACCACAAGAAAACATCTGTGAGAGAATATGAGGTAGGCAACCAGGTGTATTCATTTAATTTTGGAAAAGGTAAACAGATAAACTCAAAATTTCTTGCATCATGGAAAGGACCATATAGAATTGCAGATAAGGTTTCACCTGTGGTCTACAAAATTGCTAAAAAGGAGGGAGAATTAACAGTGCAACAATTTGTCCATGTTAAACAGATCAAGTAATTTCACCCGAAGCATGAGGTGAAACGACTAGATCAAATTGAGATTAACAGGGAGTGTAACATGTGATGGTGTTCTGAAAATAAAGCACATACACATTAAATAGACTTACCATATCAGGTAAATAGTTGTCAATATTTTGATGAATGTAAAATTGGGGTCTAAATGGGTCAGAATGGAGAGATATGTCAGGTGGGTAATTGCATACATCTTTATAATGATATGTGAGAAAAGGAGGGATGAAACATGTGAGTACATGAATGGAAATATGAGCCCAAAGTATTCAGGAAGTAAACACATATAAAAATAAATAACTAGGAGAAAGTAAATAGGTACATGCTTAGTTAAAATGCAATATTTTTTTCCATTAGATGCTGTGTTGAGATTGGTTGTGTTTGAAACATTTGCCTAGAAGAGTGCTCTGTTTAGGCTGTGTGCTTAATTTATGTTATTTTCAGATGGTCCTGAAGAGATGTCCTTGCTACATTATATTGTATTTTGTGTATAATGTGCATTTATGTGCATAATTCATTTTTGATTTCAGATATACAAATGAAATTGGAAAAGGGAATGCATTGATGTACTTGATTCTTAATTTGACTTTTTCTCTTTGACTAGGAATTAACTGATTATCCTGCTAGCGTTTTCTGGGAGTTGGAATGCCTTGAAGCCCTGGATCCATGGAGTCCCCTGGAAATCCCCCTGTACTGAAAAAGGAGGTCAATATGATAAACACAGAAGGAAGTCCTATTTTCAGAGAATAGAGGTTTAATTCACCAAAGATAATTTCCTGAACAAGAGTGTGGCTGAACTGTCACTTGGGTTGAAGACTTTCAAATATCTTACTTTATTTTATTATATTTATAAACATTAACTTTTCTGGATTAGTCTGATGTCGCTGATACAATTATATGTATTAAAAAGATAAAAACAAATAAAAAAATAAACAGATAAGTGCAAAAAAGGAAAAATCAAATAGGCGGTCACAGACTAAAAGAAGATAAAAGATAAAGGTGATCAAAAGGCCAACATATAAGATGACAAATAAAAAAAATGCAAAAATATTTTTCACAAAATAAATTACAAAAATATATTACATAGCCTGCGTTAGCGGCTGTAGTTATGGTTAAGTTGCTAAACCAATAGGAAGAGCACTTTTTGGGTGGCTCATAACTTTGCCTCCACTGGACGAATCCTCACTAAACTTTGTGTATGGTCACCTCAGATTGATCCTGCAAAGTTTGGTGAAGTTTCGTTAAGGGAGTGGGGCAAAGTTATATAGAGGTCCGACAATGTGTGTTTTTCTCATAGACAGAATGGAAAAAATGTTTTGCTCACATCTACAGCCCAAACTGCTGGAAGGATTTTCACCAAATTTGCGGCAGGAATGGAGGCTTTTGTAAATTTGGTGTAACTCCATCCAGTATTTTTTTTTATAACAACCGAATAGTAGGCCGCAACATTTTTGTGATATCTTGGTTCGCTCCGCAAACTGACTTCCCTCTTTGATCTGCAGAGGGACCCTCGATTGGCCCAGGGGCTGGCTTGATGTTTGCAGACATGGGAGCAGGTGCTGATTGGATGATGAAGAGTGTGAGGTGTATCCGATTTTTGTGGAACGACCGCCATGTTGAATACGCTGCACTCCATGAACATTGCGGTAAAAACATATAAAAAACACAACATTGTTCTTGTCAAACAAATGAAACAATCTCTGGGGAGTTGAGGGGTGATGAGGAGAGGATGGGATATAGCCTTAAAAAGCCAAAAAACAGGCATTTTTCTTTCTTCCCCGATGTCTGCGAACAGTCTGGGGCAGTCCTGCGATGTTCACAAGCATATTACATGTTCGGGGGCATCTATGCTTATTTGTGCATTACAGGGTTGGTGAAAAGTAGTTTTTGAATGACTTATAACTTTGGCGCCACTCAATGAAACTGCATGACGTTTTGGAATTTCATTCTAGACCTGACTCTGAATGGTTCTGAAAAGTGTGGTGCTGTTTTGTCAAAAGGGAACAAATTTAGAGGGGGGCTCCCAACATATTTGAAAGGCTTATAAATGTGGTGCCATTTGACAAATCTGCACATCACTTTGCAAAAAGATTGTACACCTCGATATGAATGTTTTTGCAAAGTTTTGTGGGATTTTCTCATGATGAGGCAACATTAGAGGGGGTCTAAACATTTTTAGATGGCTTATAACTTGAAAATGACTGGAAAACACATTTTGAGTCTTTTGGTGGTGGAAATACGGGCTGGAAAGTCTGGGGGAGTGGAAAAACGATGATATGGGGCTATTTTCATAGGTTGAAAAAGGCTGGGCAGGTGCCGTAGCTGCACGCGGCGTAGTTTACATGCAGCCTTCTGAACGGACAACGGGGGAAAGACATTTGGGGTTATTTGATGGCTGAAAGAGGGCGTAGAAATGGTTTGGAAGTGGAATGAAGGTAATGTACAGCTGTTTTTATAGGTGAAAAAGAAGTTTGGAAATGCCGCCCATCCGCAGTCAATTTTGGTGTCCGTGGACATAATTTCAATTGCAGGGGCGTGAGGGTGAGTTTCATACGTTTACCATGTATCATATGCACTTGTATTGCAGTTAATAGTGTTGTGGTCAGTGGCTAGATTCTGGGGGGCATGGTATAATATGTGCACTGGGCACAATGACTATAGTAGTATTGTAAATTTAGGTAATGTGGTAGGGGTAAGGCCAGAATGATCATAGTATCAATATGTGTAATTGTAATTTTTTAATTATACATCGCTTATACACAGGTGCAGTGCATCAAAGTGCTTCAAGGTGGGAAGGAAACACGTGAATACAGTAATCATCCTTAGGCCTTGAAGATTCAGAATGACCTAAACAGAAAAACAAGTATACTAGGCATGACAGCATTTCTCCTAGTGCAAGTGCATGAAGTGTTACAGTTGCAACCAAGCTAGTGAGGGGGACAGTAATTGTGTAAAGTAATTGTCTGTAATGTAGTGGGAGTATTAAGTGTTTGCAATATGAGGTATTATGAAATTGAGTCATTGGGAAATGTATAGGGTATAACAAATAATTACAAATATTCCAAATAGCTACAGGTAAACAGGTGTGAGACACTTCTCTAAGTGCACTACACGTTCAAACATGTAAGTGTATTGTTACATAATGATGTGCAATAAAACATGCATTGGTCTATGGCACTCGACTTACCCTTACATACCCCCGTCTAGTATCAATGGGAGTTGGCACCTGTGATGGTGTGCTCACAAGGGGGCAGGGTGGATGGAGACACTGAAGGTGTGGTAAACCATGTGCACCAGATAGGTATCTTATGCACTGTGACTATTCTGCAAATGGACACTGCAGTGCTGGTGTGTGCAGACTCTCCTTTGAAGACCTTTTCCCTGCAATGAACATATGAATGAGTCCATTGAATGTGTCCCAGGCCTATTGCGCTTACCCCATTCTCATCGTCCTCCTCTTACTTTTACCTGGAAGCTGAACGTGTGTAGAGCAATGGTACTTTGTAGGCTGTACTATTGCAACACCCTCTTCTTTAATTTACCCACTTTCTTTCACGGCCCACTACAGGTAATTCAAATGAAGGCTGTCAGACTTATCATTGGCCTAAAGATCAGGGACCATATATTTGATTGTGGTCTTGAACCTTTTCCTGGCACCTGAAGCTCACCTAATGTCTACATTGGTATCGAACTTCAAGTGTTATATGGATGACAACCTTCAAGCTGTGTGCTGCATCCTCTTCTGTTCTATCTCGCTTATTGCTGACTTTGGATGTGCAAATTAGGAATGGTGAGCACCCAACAATGTGTACCTTAATGCCATTGGAAAAAACCTTGGTGTTATCTTTCACTCCACTCTGTCCATATGTCCTCACATTATGGAAGTGTTGAACAAGTTACACTACCAGCTGCAGCCACTAAGAGGTATTGTTGCTTTTGTAACTTCCCCCAGAACCTCACTGTTGCAAGAGCTATAATTTTGTCGTGGCAGCACTATTGAAACAGCCTCTTTGTTAATCTCACTGTCTCTACTCTTCAACCTCTGCAACTTATCCAGACAGCACTGCAATACTTTTAATTGGCCTTAACTGAAGGGATGATATATCTCCTGTCCTGAAATCTTTACACTGGCATGCAATTGGTAGCTGCAAGGATCAATTTCAAGACTGTGGGCCTCATCACGACTTTGGCGGTAACCCTTAAATCCGGCGGTCGCGCTATTACCACCGGATTTAAGGATCCGCCAAATCAGGACTTCGGCGGATTTCGCCCCAGCTCTTAGCTGGGGGGAAATCCGCCGAAAATTTGCACTATTACCGCCGGCGGGAAATCCGCCGGCAGTAAGAGTGCACATTTTCCCCATTGAGCCCAATGGGGAATGGGGCATTCCCGAATGGGCTCAATGGGGAATGGGGAATTACATTACAGCTGAACTTGTGATCCGGCGCTACAAGCGCCGGGGAGTTCGGCGGTAGGGCTAATACTGCCGACGGTAATACCACCGGCATTACCGCCAAAGTCGTGATCAGGCTCTGTATGTATTGTTTACAAGGCTTTCGAGGGTTAAGGACCACACTACTTGCAAGTGTATCGTCTTAAGAAATGTGTTGTTCAGCTGTTTACTCCTGCGCCTCTAACTCTTTGAGGTTTATGTGCTTCTGTAGATAGAGAGTGGGGGGGTTGATTTCTCTACATGGGTGGTGAATTCCTCTGGAACAGATTCCCTGCCTCCCTGAAACTAGAGCAGGAACACCTCAGGGTCTGGAAGTGATTGAAGACTATCCTTCTGCTTCTGCTTTCTCTGTGTCTCTCCACTGCTGAAGTTTTTGTTATGCTGCACTAACTGGTTACTTGGCCACCTGGTAAACGTTATGGGGAATAGGTTGCCTTATCACCAGTAGCTCCATGGACTGTGTCGGGGCCAACCACGCACTATGGACTGTATTTGCAAGCACATGGTGTCATGCCTATTTGTGCTTACTTATAACTGGGCACCCCTGCGTTACTTACTGGAGGTTCATTATTGCACTCTCCCCTTGCATCCTCTGCCACTCCTGCTCTCCTTTTCTGTTGCACTTGCGTGATATGAATGATAGAAGGCTTAGTTGTTTCCTTTTGTTGTTTCATTGCTTGTCAAGTACTGCCTGGAAACAGATGTGTAGAGGTGCGTTACAAATGACTTATTATATGAAAACATTGTTATTTTGTTGCATGATCCCTCCACTGTGTTTTGGTCTTGTGCCAAAGTGTACATGTTGTTTTTTGGTTTTAGGAGCTTCACAAATAACTAAGAAATAAATGAATAGAGTAAATGAAGTTTGGACACGCTGTAAATTGATACTATGCTAAGTGGCTGCAGATTGTAATAAACGAAGTGTATATGTGCCACAGTATTAGCCAAAATTGAAGTAACGGGCAAAGGAATTTGTATTGCCAATGTGCATTGTGAACATGCGACTTTGCACATTTACATCTTAGTGCACAGGGCAATGAGGGGTGTGTGCATGAATGCAGAAATGGATATGACTGCAGGGAATATATGTATACAGAAGCTAGTAAGCTTTACTGCACTGTTTGTGTTTTTACACTTTTTTACGTGATGACTGCATTTGAATTTTTGTCAGTGTTATTCTTTGAAGTTCCAGCAATTATGCTGGACAACGTGTGCAGCCTTAGTGGTTGCTTTATGGATGAAATTGAAGAACCTTGTATTATCAACAAGGCTGTCCAGACCGTGGAAACACACTACCTGTAGCTCTTTCTGATAAACTAGTTTTCGTCATGATACATTTAAATGTTGATACTACAACTGTGTGCTAGGGAAATGCTTTTTATAGCTCAGAAGAGGGGGCAAATTACTATTGATGTATAGGCAAATACGTGCCTGTGTGCACCACGGATAAGGTTATTTTTGAAAGAAAATGTAAATGTATTGTAAACAGGAGTGTTGATACCGGTAAAATGGAAGTAAATATTGTGATATGTGGTTCACTTGAAATATGTGGTTGTTTTTGTACTACACTGTTTGCCATTAATAGTGTTACTTGTTGTGGCATGTGTTTCCAGGAACGAAACGGACTCAGGCGCATTGTGAACTTTACATGAACGGTGGCGTTGTTATGTGTCCTTCAAAACAGTTGAATTTGTAGGAGCAAATGTGTCAACAATCCCCGAAGAAATTATACGATTCACGTATTAAAGGCAGACATTGGAAGTTTCTTTTTCAGAAAACTGTGCTGTGAAGCGGTTGGTCCTCCACAAAATCTGAAAAATGGATTCGCAAAACGCAATGTAAGCAACATTTTAAGTGAAATGGTACTGTCTGCCATGTGATAAACGCTGTTTTTTACGGATGGATGTTGAATGTTGAATTTGCAGCAAAGAGTAGACATTGCACATGTTAGATGCAACTTTAATTTGTAGCCAAAATAAGAATGTATTTTTATATTTAACTGTAAAGTGCTTATTGAAATATGTTTTTCTGTTATCCATTTTACAATGTTATATACTCCTACTCGGTGCATGTCATGAGTTCAGTCTACCGGTCGATGACTTCTTCAACATTGTTTGGAAAATCATTATCAACAACGGATATGTTGGAAGCATCATGTGGAATGACCGCCAGACAACAATGTGTCCTTTTGGGATTGCAGCAACAAGAAGCAACATGGTCGCTTTTAGGTTCTAAAAAAGTTTGGATGTGAAAGTGTTGCATTTAGTTCAATATTAAAGCAGTAATTTCTCCATGTGTAATGGAGCAACATGTGCCTAGATTATTCATTGCTTATGGAAAATATTTTTGGGTGGAGAATGCAAAGACTTGCATTGATAGATCGAGGACCAGATTTGGCAGTAGAAGATTATAGTTGAAAGTTTCAGTGAAAATGTGAACGCTGCGATGTTCAGTAGCTATGAACTGTGTTAAAAAAAGTTTAACAGTTTTCGTGACTTTAAGTGCATATTTTCATTGTTGTGTCCAAATGAAAAGTATTTCTTACGGTCCCAACTATTTCTGTTTTCTTCAAAATAAAATGGTTCTATCTTTTCTGTAAAAAAAGACTAACGTTTTGCATTTGTTGTGGATGTTTGTGTTTAAGTTACTTGTTCTGTGTAACATAACTTTATGATGTTAGTGATGACTGTGTACGTTTGGCTACGTTGCCCACTAACTGTCATTGAAATAGGTGGAGTTAATTCTGAGCGTATAGTGATGTTAGTGTTAGGGGCAGGCGAAAGTAATCAGAGCTGTACAACCCTTTGAAGTTCGGCTGATAGAATCTTATTGAGTTTATCTACTGAAAATGTAAGTAGATGGATTCTATAACATTAATTTTTTTGTTCTATTCTTTAACTGTGTGAGGTGATTCCTAAAGTCCTAAAGGGACCTTTCTTTCTTTTTTTTAAGGAAAGGTCACAATGTCAGCTGGGGCAGGAAATTAGGCAATATGCAGCCCCCAGTAATATGGAGGGGCAGGTGGACAGGGGAGGATGCTGCACGTGTTTTAGACCTAAGGTAGGGGGCATTATTTTTCATGCTCTTTGATTACAGCTTCAAAAGCACTTTGAAATTGCTTCCCCCTGCAGACTGGTGTGTTGCCGCATATACTGAGGACTGTTGTCTATGCAAGATATCGATCAACAGCTTCTTTTATTGCTTACAAGGTAGGTGGTGGGATTTTGTGCCCCCGAAAACGTAGGTTGGTTGGTTTTGATACTGGTTGCGCAATATTATATGGAGGAAGATTTGCTAAGAGACTAAGGGCCTCATTACGACCAAGGCGGTAAGTTACCGCCTGGGCCGTGACTTTACCACCATGGCGTAAACTACGTTTACGCCATGGTGGTTGGCGGACTTACCGCCCCATTCCGACCTTGGCGGGGCGGTAAGTCCCCAATCCCCATTTACCCTTCCCCATTCCCATTTTTGCCCCATAGGGCATAATGGGAGTGGGGAAGGCGTTAATTACGCCACCGTAAATTACGGTGGCGTAATTAACTCCATGGTCCCTTAGCGCCATGGATTTTAACACCTGCTAAAAGCAGGTGTTAAATCCGCCATGGCGCTAAGGGACCTCGTACTCAGGCGGTAAGGGTCGGCGCTGTTTACGCCGGCGTAAACCCCTTACCGCCTGAGTCGTAATGAGGCCCTAAGAGAGGAACAGCCTTTGTGAGAGCATTGCAGTGGTTGGATTGGGTGTGGTGGTGAATGGATGTTATCCTTTAGGAGTACTGTCCAGGTAGACCATGACTTAAGTACATCAATGACATCTTTGATGTCATTTTTGATGTCCTGGGTGTTAGTCTTAGCAGTGAACGGTGGCGGTGCTTGTTATGGTTGCTTAGCTTACCATAACTGGTGAATTTCTGAGGTTTTTCAGTTTTACTTGTAACCATAACATTTACAAAGTTTTTACATTGAATTTCATAGATTTTTATTAGTGATACTTAACCATAACGTCCCTTTAACAAAAATGTTTCACTGAATATATATATACTTATATATCCAGTGTTGCTTTTCTTAATATGTATAATGTGTATCTGTCATATGTAGTTTGATTCTTATAGCTCTGTTTGACTGAATTAACTGTTAAAATCAAGGTACAATCGAGGTTTTTGTGTGTGCCCAAGATCACATGGATGTATTGAAGTCAGGATTATTGCATGTTGGATTTTCTTGCAGTGATTTTTGTTATGCACAAAACAAATGAGGGTGTGTAGGGAAATGTAGTCTGAATTTCAACTAGGGCTGTGCTTTTCAACAAGGGTAAAAGATTGGTCCCAGTTCTGGTGAGCAAGAGTGTGAGACTCATTTGTGAGACTCAGGCGGAATCTAGTAGATGTCAATATTGGGAATTCACAGAAAACATACTAAAAAATAAAGGTTTTGAATTGGGCATTGCATAACTGGTTGTTATCACTTTGCACCATGACACCACTGTTGTGGGCTGAGTTGCAATTAAATTTAAATATGGGACTAACATATACTAATTTCCCTTATCCATCTAAATATAACATATTCCACACTAACAATCAGTGCACATTCGTCCATGCCTTTTATAAGCTTGGTGCTGATTGTTAAATCCAGTGTGCAAGGCATTTAGGCTGTGCAGGGTTAGCTTGGAAATGCAATAAATAATCCATGCAGAATTAAGGCTGCGCTGTGTTTGAATGAAGATGTGACAAGTCAGAAGTGTGGAATGTGAAATCCATTCTGCCAAAGACACTGTATTGTTGAAAAGACTTTCAGAGCAGTAAAATAGCAGTAAAATGTAGCTATTTGCTTCCATTGCTACCATTATAAGCAATCAGGATTAACATGGTCAGGGCTTTCGGGAGGGCTGGCTGATTGACAAAAAGGGAGGTGATTTTGAAAGACACATGAGGTCACAGAAAGGGGCAGACATTTCTACAGTTTTTGTAGATAGGACCTATATTCTGGGTAGGTCTCAGAAAAGAGTCTTTACAATGCTAGTCAGGAATGGGCTGGGGCTTTTTCTCTCACTTAATGGCCCTGGAGCTGGCAGCTGTCTCAGGAGAGGTTGCAGTCCCAGGTGCTCTTATCCTTTGGCTGACTTCGTGAGAAGCATGTTGCAGAAAGGCTGGTAGAGCTCGTTGCAGGGACAAAGGGTGTGGACCAAGATAATTAGTTATTCTGTCTGACAACTAGCCGTGGGATGCCAGCAGTTTGGGAAACACAAACACTTAAAGATTTTCCTTGGTGAGTTCAGTTAATTTTAGGAGCGTGCTAATGAGTGAATGACTAATACTAGATAGTGTAGAGTGGCAAATATTATTATAAACTTGTTAAATGTGGATGGTTCTTTTTTAGATGCTGCAGAGTGACCTTTTAAACATGCATAACTATTCTCATGTTTCTCAATCAATGTGATAAAACTCAGATGTGACAGAATACCGTGCTCTGCCAAATTTTGTTGCGAAGTTCAACGGCAATGTTGACAGAACTCTGGGCATTATCGCAAATAGAATATTTTGAAAACCCATTGAAGGAAAGGCTTAGTTAATGTTTTAAATACAACGTGGATGTCGTGCATTGTACATTTCATTCTGTGTAACTTGCATATTTTTTACGTCTGATAAAGAATCCAAAGAAAAAGGTGAATTAGCCTTAGTGTACTTATTCTGTACTCAGTTCTTGGGTTGGCATACAGACAGATCCAGAACGTGAGGTAAAATGTAAAGAAAAGTCAGTCACTGTACATTGTGTTCTTCACAGAGGCTCTGAATGAATGTTCATGTTTCATGTACATGGTAAATATATTCTGTAATGCAAGCCAACAGGGATTAATGTGGTATTGTAAATAAGATACCCCAAAGAGGATACGTTCAGTGTTTAGAGTGTACTAAGTCCAGTATGTGCTCACCATTAGGGATCTTGGTATAAGAACAATTATCAGGTGGTACTGTAAAGTTAGGTTCAACACTATACTGCCAAATACCAAAAATACCACCAACCAAAAATACCACCCAAAAGTATCCCCTACAGTCCAAGACTAGATATAACCAAAATAAAGAAGAATAGAAACGCTAGGTTTTCAATTTCATTTGAAAAAAAACAACTTATTACAAATATGTAAAGGTTCAGGAAGAGAGTGCCAGAGTTTGTCAGTTTGTAAAGCTTGGTACCTGCTAAAGTTCTGGAACATTTAAAACAATGAACATGCATACAGATTTGAGAAGAGGCTAATTGAGTTTGGTGAATAGGCATCACTTGCAGTGATGTGTGAGGTGCATAAGGGCTGGACCATAAGAGATTTGTATGTAAATATCAGAAATTTGAAAGCAATTCTTCTATTAATGGGCAACTGGTGCATCCTGCGCAGTTCAGGAGCGATGAGCATGTGTCTTGCGGTACTGGTAACAACGCAAGCTGCAGTGGTTTGTAACACTTGCAGTTGAAGTAAAGAACATTCAGATAGACCCGTGTAAAGAGAGCTACAATAATCATGTCTTGAGCCAACCACAGCTTCAGCAATAGTTGCACAATGCGATTTAGGCAATAAGGTGTGAACAAGGTGTGAATTTGATGAATTACCATAAGAAAATAATACATATTGTTTAATACATTTACTTGAGGTGACAGAGAGCGAGAAATCAAAAGTAATGCCACAAGATTTGACCACTGATAGAACTTTTATGATATGACCAGACAAGAAGGAAAATTCAGGATAGCCAGACGTAGGCATATAAAGCAGGAATGGTGGAGCCCCTAATAAAATGCCTGTTTTACTTTGGTTGAAACCAACCAATTCTGAGCCATTCATTTCTCCACCAGATTAAACATTGTGTTGAACCTGTGTATCCAACAGTAGAGACTTTAAGATGAGGTAGCAATACTTTGAGATGGATGGAGATGCAGAATATATTCAAACATCAATAAACAGACTGACTCAGGAATTTGGCAAAGTACATCTGTTTTAATATCAATTACCTAAAACATCAACAAACATCTGCTCGACCTTCTCACTCAACACATTTCATAAAAAATACAACATTTTTAGTAAAAATTCATCATCATTGGCATCAATCTACGTGGCAAACTGCAAAAACCTACTTGGGAAAGTGATTGGCTTAAAGGGAACATCTAGGTATACGTTCTATACTGATTAGAATGGTGATTGGTTCTCTGACATCAGGTGGGGCAACTAAGCCCTTCTCTAGTGCAAGTCACTACGAACGTCATCAAATACACAATGTTGCATTGGTTATACAAACTATAGGGCTCTCTATTACATGTCTCTCTACAATTGGTTGGCACCCTTGCACACCTCTGTACCATTCCACACATGCTAGCAGCATGCAGGCTGGCACGCAGGTGCTGGTGGGCTGGTCATAACCATAGCTTCCCACCTCATTAGCATGTCATCTATCATCACTTTTGTAGTCTGCCAGTCAATTAGCCCTTTGATCATTGGCCTTGGAAATGTTCTCTGTTCCTGAGAATAAAAAGGGAGTAAAGGCATTTGGTTTCGATACAGCTAAACTGAGTATCTATTTTCATCCATCCACGTGTCTAGTGACCATGTTTCAGAGCTTTTCGGTATTTGAAAGTATTTGAAATACTATTAAATGATGAACCTCTGACGTCTTCAAGGTTCTTGCCCCTCACTCCAAACAGGGGTGTGTTCTTTTCATACGTGTTGTAGCTACTGAATGAACATCCAAGCTCACGGTGGCCTTGACTTCCTGATATTGGGCAAACCAAACTCTTCTTGAATCTACCTCCAGTATTAAGTCGATTTCCAATTGTGCCACACTGAAAAAGCCTTTCTAGTTACTGTGGCCAAACTCTTCTAAAGTGCGTTGTGGAACATCCATAGTCTCTACATTCTTATGCATATACATTGGCGTATTGCCGCTATCTATTCACTACATAGCCAGCCTTTAAGAATACTTTGTCTACTTGTGTTACTGCATCTGTACAATTGTAAAATAACTTGACGTTTTCTTCATCATTTCTGTAGCATGAACATCTTCATCTCGAGCCTGAAATGTTGCTCATCTATTAACACCTCCTCTCCAGATCTTCATAGAATGCTTACATTCTTAAGCCTCTTATCTCTTCTCTTGATACACCAGCTCTGCTTTGCATGACGTCATCAATCGTCTCTTTTGCTCACTTCTTCTGGGATTTCATTCAAATGGCCATCATATTGTCGGCGGTGCAAATATGGCTTTCTCAATGGGTATCTTATTTCCAGGATTCTTTTCGGTATAGATACTCTTACTGGTACTGCACGTGTCTCATACTCTGGCTCCCAACATATAGGCATTATGGGGCCGAGCTTTGAGTGGGGGTACTTGGCTCCACCACTGCAGGTTAAATCTGGATGTACTTGTTAACATAATCTGTACTGATTCTAGATATAATCTGCCTGTCATCTGTGAAGTTTTGAAAAACTGCACCAGTATTTTCAAGGAGATCAGATAGAGGCTTGTTTTTGCTCTTTAAAAAAATGGGGGAAAAGCATGAGCCTTGGGGGACCCCAAATTGGACAAGTTCAATATCTGATAGAAGTTTCCCAACTCTTAACTATTTCCACTTCATTAAATCATTGACAGTGTAAAGAATGATCAATGGCATCAAATGCAGGAAATGCAGCAGCTATGTTCAACAACATCAGCAGACCTGCCTGTACTTGATCTGCAATCCGAAATAGTGATTCTTTAATGTCAAGAAGAGCCATTTAGGTCCCTCTGCCAAAGTGAAAGCCTGATTGACAGTTTCCTAGTAGCTGAAGTGACTCAAGATGAGATTGCAGTTGGAACACAGCTACACAATCTAGTACCTTTGGTTACAGTGATAGTTTTGAATGCCATAGTTTTGAATGGCAAAGTTTCAAATACAAATGTGTTAATGGGGGGTCCCCCAACCCCTGTTTTGTTCCCCTTAACATCGATTTTAGTTTAAAAAAAAATACTTTACTTACAAAAAAATGCATTTTTTTTAATGCATTTTTTAAAAAACATTTGTCATTCGAATCTATGTTTTAGAAAAAATGACTGGATACCATACCTTTAGGAAAAAATAAGTATTGGCAATAGGACGGAAGCTGGCACAATCATCCAGGTCGAAAGATGGCTTGTTCAATAACAGAGTGATGCGAGCTTACTTTAACTCATCAGGGAGTGTACCATACTGTAAGGAAGAAGATCAAGTAGCAGTATTCACTAGAGACAGAGTCTTCACACTCCTTAATGAAGTAGGGTCCACAGAGGTCACTATGGAAATTGGAATGTTTTAGGGGCAGAAGAAATGTTTTGACATAATAAGGTGAAACAGGGTGGAAGGTAAATGGCATGTAAGTAGAGTCAAATGACATATTATCTAAGACAGAAGGAAGAGTACCCAAGAGATTTGATGTGGTGGATCGGTTAAATGTGTGTAAAGAAGGGTCAATACAATTTCTATTTTGAAGGATGTTATCTTTAACAAACAACTGAATCTTGTTCAGCCAGAAAGGAGAACAAGGCTGAGTAGCAGTAGTTCCCATAGGATCTTTAATGTGAAAAAGCTATTTAGATGAATTAGAAGCAGACTCTGTATCATGAGTAAGGGAGCATGTTTTAGATGCAATAATCACCAGTTTACATAATGATCTGGCATGTTTCAGATTTTTAATATTCATATTATTAGGCTTTCTCCTCCAGATAAGTTATGTACTTCTGAAGGTGGCTTTAACGATGGCAAACCTAGGGGCTCACTCCAAGTTTAGCATAATAATGGCGGTAATTCCACCATATGGAATTACCGTTACTGCCAATGTGGTCGGTGGATTTACTGCCATGTTATGATGCGATGAACATGGAAAAACCCACATTGCCTGGTGGGATTACTCCAAAATCCAACACTGTTTGATAATTCTACCGTTTTTCGGTAAAATTATCATTGCCGTCATTAAAATTGGAGGAATTAATTAACAGTAATTCCACCAAAAATGGTCAGAATTAGCACCAAGTCAGAACAGCCTCCCCTTGAAAAGGGGAGTTGATTGGCTGCCATTTTGAAAAACACAATCCATTGAATATCACCAGGTGTAATAGCCATCCACACAAAATAAAATGTTTTCAGCCATGTCAGGGGACAAATCCAATTCCCCTGGAAATGAGGCTGCAGTAGCCAAAATTCACACAGGCAGAGCTAATGGTATTGGCTGATAAGGTGGTGTCTAACACAGACCATTTGTACGGGGCCAGTAGTAGGAAGACCACATTGCAGTGCAATCTTGCCTCTGGTCTGAGGTCCATGACAAAGTGGTGGCAGTGAGAACCTTACCCAGGGATGTCAAGGCCAGTGTGCACAATCTCCTTGCACAGCATCACAGGGAGAAAGCTGCCACAGAAGGATGCATCATGGTGCCCCTGATCATGACCCACTGTCAGAAGACGGTCAGCACCATCCTCCAGCTGCCTGGGCTGGAGGGTGTAGGAGCAGCTGAGTGCAGAGCTGGCTGACAACTTGAGCCTGGTAAGTGCAATGTGAATCATCAGAATCACAACATAGAGCACACAGCCTACACTGCTCGGCAACCTGCTGACTATGGGCCTGGCAATAAAATGCACAATGGTTCATATAAATGAGCAGACCACTAGGGAGGTCACACCCAAGTACACTTGATGTGCAGTGAGAGCAGTGTGTACAAAAGTACCATATGTATAACATAAAAGTTGCAACATGTACCCTGAATGGACCAACAAAGCTCCAGCGCATGGCCATACAGCATCACACATCACTATCGCACACAGGCATGTGCAAACATGTAAGGAGATAGGCCAGAAAGAGATTTGTGGGGCGTATGCCACCTATCCACACACCAACAAGTCTCATTAAGGGCTATAGAGATGCTGCACACATCAGTGAAGGCCTACTTAATGAAATGCTGGAACAAGCCTCACCGCAATGATCATCCCAGGTGAACACTATACAATTCCTTTAAGGCCACACCACCTACTGCATTCAGGCAGTTAGGATACATTCACCAGTTGCATGGTACAAAGCAATTCAGTCCCAGGTGTCCCATGTGAAACACCCACACCCTTACACAGAAACACTGTATTGGGTTGCTGGGCTGAGAACAATGCTGCACTCCTTTGCACAAACAACCCCTTTTGCACATTGCATCTGATGGCATGTCATTAATCTCATCACAGGTGTCCATGGCTGCCAGGAGGAACAGCAAGGCAGCAGCACAACAGGCACCTTTGGCACCACTTCAACCCCAGCACCTCCCTCCTTCACCTCCAGGGATGCAGGGCAGGGTGTTGGAAGAGGGAAAAGGGCAGAAAGTCTGCTTCAGCGACCATTGTGCCCGATGCCCCAACAGCAACATCCCCACCACCCCACTTCCAGCAACTGTGATGCTGTGGTCACTACCACCACCACCATCACCAAAACCACAGCCATATGTGCCTCCATGACAGCCACTGGTGACCACCAGCAGAGATGCATCTGTCTCCGTGCCTCAGACCATCAGTGTGCCAATGCAAAACTCTGCAACAAGGGTGGCAGTGGACACAAAGGCAAGCATTCCCCACACTCCTGCCATTATGATGGGTCTGCTGCATCAGCGTGACTCTACACCACTTCCCTCCCTGCCCCCTCTCACCCCCACATCTTTACCCAAGTACACTGGTCATCCTCTGAAGGGGTGATCAGGAGAGTGATTCCACTCCTGATGATGATGATGATGATGATGACACAGCAGATGTTGGTCTTCGTGTATCGGGGGGGTATTCCCCATGACCCTCTATGACCAGTCCCCACAACGACATTGGATGTAATATGGCAAAGACTGAGCCATAGTGAGTAGAGGCAGGAACAGATTGATGTGATTGCAGAGGAGCACTTGGAGCACGTTCAGGGGTTGCAGGCTGCAATACAAGGGGCCTCAGGAGGGGTGGCTGCCACTGTGAACAGGCACCAGGAGGTTTGCAGATGCCACAGCGACAATGGCAGTAGTGGACCAACGGGTGCAGAACTTGGCAGAGTCCATTTCCTCAGGATATGAGACCTTGCTGAGGTCAATGACTATGACTCTCCAGCACATTTGTGGTGGAGACATGCCCATGCTCCATCTCAGCCATGCCCACTGAGGGATCCCTGCCTAGTCCCCCAATGAGGCACTACCAGAGGAGACAGACCATCTTTCCATCTGCAACAAATGGACATGACAAGAGCCAAAATAAATAGGAGGGACCATGTAGTAGGCATTGTTTTGGGGATGTGTGGTGGGTGGGCAAGGGACTGTTGGGGATGTAGGTGGTGGGCAGGCATGGGACTGTTCATGTACCATTAAAAATATCACTACAGCAAAGGAGTACAGTAGTCATTGAGTGTACTGAATATTATTATTTGTAGTGATGTTATGTTACAGTGCATTTATAGGTGTAATTGAAAAATGTTCTGATTAAGTTCATGACGGATGATGCATCCCTCCCTTTCATTAAACTCGCTGTGGCCTCTGATTACCAACATCATCAGAGTTACACTCTGATTCTGGTTGGCCAATGTCTTTCTCAGGAGGAATAGGGATGTTCTTCTTAATGCACATGTTCTGTGGCATTGCATAAACCATGACACCTTCTAAGGACTGTAATGCAACACGAATACCACAAAAACAGCTACCCGCCTACGCACGTGCCAGGTGTGTCTAGTTGCACAACGTGCTACCTTTCATGTCGATCAATTATTTGCGACAGAAAACATAGAGAAATACATATTTTAACTCATGGATACAAAACACTTAGAAAAATTAAAAACAGGAGAGACAAAAATGCACATAACATTCCATAAGAGAACCTATACTGAAAAACAATTGTCTTGACCAGTTGGTTTTAACTGAACACATTCGTCAGATACTAAATGAGCCAAGTTAAGTTTGTACTTAAAGTGATACAAACTGCCTTCAAATCAATTATGTTGCACTATTGTTTTGAGCATTTTTTAATAAAATACTACATGTTTTTTTGAAAAGGGAGGAACATACCTCTTGATCCAAGCGAAGATATTCTACGATATAGCTTCATTTGCGGACACACATGTCCCGTATGTGATGTTTTTCGTATTGTAAATTGAAGTTTACCTAATTTGTTAAAGGAAATACGGAGATGTAACAGTCCGTATATAGCTAACAGAATAGTGCTGTTTGCATATCAGCATATCACAAAAGCGCGATATGAGTGCTTACAATTGCTGCTTTTCAAGGAACTTACTTGATCACAAGCATTGTTTCTTCCACTCGAAACGAACGCGGGTAGTTACTGCCAGGTTCGCTTTCACTTACGTTAGGAAAAGGCTAGACTTGCTGTATTTATAAATTCATCTAATCGCGACCGCCATCTTGGAAGGAACAATGGCGGACGCGGCCAGATTACTAAAGGGCTGAAAAAAAGTATGCTGCACAAGAATGGGGCATCCTAATTGCAAACATTAAATATTCCTCCGTATTTCCTTTAACAAATTAGGTAAACTTCAATTTACAATACGAAAAACATCACATACGGGACATGTGTGTCCGAAAATAAAGCTATATCGTAGAATATCTTCGCTTGGATCAAGAGGTATGTTCCTCCCTTTTCAAAAAAACATGTAGTATTTTATTAAAAAATGCTCAAAACAATAGTGCAACATAATTGATTTGAAGGCAGTTTGTATCACTGTAGGTACGAACTTAACTTGGCTCATTTAGTAGGCTTTGCTGCTATTTCACTTCCATTTTCATTTTGAACTCCCGCTGTCCAACAAATGTAATACAAATGACAAACACTCAAAGGCAGTCTGTACCGCTTTAAATATGAACTCGATTTGGCTCAATAGGTGGCTCTGTTGTCAGTCATTTTTGAACTTTTGCCTTCTAATGAATGTAGCGCAAAAGAAAAAACAAACTTTTCATAAAAATAATTTTCGTTTGTTGCAGTTTCAAAATCTTTGAAAAGAAATCACAGTTGGGACCTGTGAATCCTGTCCGCATTTGTTCTAAAATCAAGGCCACACACGCCAAATAAACAACAAAAAGGTTAGTTGAATTAGTTGCATGTGCACACACATAGAGACACTACACTTTGTTTTTATCTTGTTACCAACACGGTTTTTTCGTTTGGTTTTTAGGAAATTTACCAATGAACTATTTCTGAAATCCCAATTTGGGAGATCTATATAAATCAAGTCCTGAAGACGGGTCCGACGCATGCCTGATAGCATCAAATAACTAGCTACTGAGCCTCTTTAACCATCTTTTGCCAGGACCCAGAAACACACTCTTTGGTGTCGACAAAGTCAAGGACAGAAAAATTAACAAAGTCAAGGATAGTGAATTGCATCAAGGTTTCATTTAATAATAGGATGTCACCTTATTTGTTTACTAACCTCACTACATCACCAGTATCTGACGAATGTGTTCAGTTAAAACCAACTGGTCAAGACAATTGTTTTTCAGTATAGGTTCTCTTATGGAATGTTATGTGCATTTTTGTCTCTCCTGTTTTTAATTTTTCTAAGTGTTTTGTATCCATGAATTAAAATATGTATTTCTCTATGTTTTCTGTCGCAAATAATTGATCGACATGAAAGGTAGCACTTTGTGCAACTAGACACACCTGGCACGTGTGTAGGCGGGTAGCTGTTTTTGTGGTATTATTGTTGCATTATAGATTCATATTAGTCCTTTGCCACACAGCCCCCTAAAAAAGAGGACTCCGCAGCTCTAACTGCTTTATTTCACCTTGGACTGTACATGAGTGCTACACCTGTCCTGTGGAGGCACCGCAAATCTTCTCTTGAGCAGTTCAAATGTGTGCTCAATGCCCACCATGCAGGTTCCTCTTTGTGTGCCATCTTCTCTGGAGTTACAGGCATTGAGTTGCGTGTCATTAGCTATGGCAGCAATGCATAGCCTGAGTCACAGGCAATTAATAATGGAAGTTTTTGCCGTGTACACATGCCTCTTTGTACATTGCATAATGTGTAACAACTACATCAGGTACATCATCAGGAATACAGGAAGCCTCGTTATACATGTTATTAGGTGTGTCTGGGCCTTACAATGGCTGATAGTGGAAGAGTGCTGTTGATCCAGCTGCATGGTGCATGATTTTGCCTTCTTTGTGGCCTCCTTTTCACAAGTGCAACTTCACCCTTGCTGTATTCCATTTCAACGGCCTACTGTTACATTGGATTTGGCATTGTGCTGGGCCAGGTTGGGCAGTCTTGTCAATTGTATGCCTTTCTGTTCGTTTTTGTGATGTGGTTATTGTCAGGGATCACAGAGCCTACATCAGTGAATCCTCTATACCCTACTATCAGTGCTTCTCATGCCACTGTTCCTATGGGAGGGTGTGACGTTGGCAAAGGGAGGTTCATTCTGGATTGTAGAGATTTTGTGCCTCATATAGGCTTGCATTGTTGTACTCACATGCATCAGGTTCTTGCATTTGTTTTTACGTGTCATTTGTGTGTAGCAGTACTCCTGTGCCCACCCCCCTCATGCACCTCATCACATTATTTGGCCCTCATTATGTATGCATTTTGACAGTTACTACTTCCCCAATAATCAGGTACGATGTCCCTGTGGGAGTCATTGAATGCTGGCAGAGTCATGTTCTTCAGGAGCATGGCATCAAGAGTTGAACCCGGGAAACAGGCGCAACAGTGTCTCACTGTCAGATCAGCATAACATCTCATTTGTATTTTCATGGAGTGGTACTGTTTTCTGTTGCGGAACATTTGATCCTGTACCTGGGGTTGTAACAATTCCACATGCATGCAATCCAGTTCACTAATCACGTTGGGAAGTCTGCTGTGGCATAGAAACTTGCCTTGGTGGATTACATCTGCTGTGCGGTTGTGATTGTAGCAACGTGATTGATTTGGTGCCTGTCGCTTTTTGTGCCTCAAGTACCTGTGCCAGTGCTTTAGAACAAGTTGGCTGTAACATGCATTGTAGCAACCCAGCAGTGGGCTGAAATGTGCCCATAGCTAGAAAGTGCAGGACTGCCTCCAGCTTCATCTGGGTTGGGATTGCTGTTCAGATTCGGATCCCACTCTGGAGGTCTAGCTGTATGAGGGTAAACAACTCAGCTATGGTGTCCCTAGTCAGCGACTAGAGTGTGGTTATGTGGTCATCCATCATTGTCCAGGGTGAGGGTCTGACCCGGGGCATGGCGGGTCTCCTCGTGGCATGTCTCTTCTGCCTTTGTGGAGGAAGTCTCCTTGTCAGCTGCCGCAATGCATGCCTCTCCAGCTCAATTTATAACATCAGGTTGTGGAGCTCATAATACATATCTGCTAGGGGCTGCATGTTGCTTAAAAGTGGGTTTGGTGGAACGTGTCATCCTTAAATACTCTAAGGGATGCAATTGGATGCATCTGTGGCTTATTTTTTACAGCTGCATCCTCTGGAGTGTAGGTAACTGAAATGCATTTTAGGAGGAATTTACACCTTGTAATTTGGTGCAATTACTGCTCGTGAAATTACTGCTGGTGGAATTACCGCCGCTTTTGTGTTCTTGTAATTTGGCGGTGAGGTAAAAGGGCAGTACTATATTAATCACCACTTTTTTACTGTACTGCCAAAATCAGAATGACTCCATAGGTGTTCCGCAGATGTTTTATTTTAATTGTTTTGGTTTAAAAGGGGGGTGCAGAAACAATAATCTTAGAATATCCACCATGTGTTTCACTGTGTCCTCAAAATTGTAATTTTTAGTGCACGTTGTGAGTTAGGGTTGAGAACGCTTTCAGTGAGGTGGCATGTATTCCGAAATGAATAAAAAACATACCTGTAGATTGCTCTGAAGCAATTAGTTGGGCTTGTGTTATCTGAAAAAAAAATGGCAGTATTTTCTGACCAGTTAATGGACATGGTTGAATAATTTGTTTGGAGGATGTTCCAAGAGATTACCCATCAGAGGGGATGATCACATACGTGTGTATAGGAATTCTGAAGAAACAAACATTAAGGATACATGACAGAGTTACATAATAGGGCTGTGTATTACCTGCAGTCATGCAAGTTGGGTACTGTCTTTGTTGTCTGGTCCTGTCCCTCAGCGATTTTGTGTTGAGGTTTGTACTTGGTTACTAGAGTTCATTGTCAATGTGAACCTCCACCTTTCTGCTTTAAGATACACATTTACTATATCATCGTATCTTCACAGTTGTTCAAGATATTGAGCAGTGTGATGAATCTGGCCATCTCCCAGCTTAACCTCCATGCTGAATATGTTGGTAATCTCCATGACCATCAATCCGGCTTCAGAGCGGCCAGAAGCACGGAAACTGCTCTCCTGAACATCCGTGAGGACCTGCTCCTGAACCTCGATTCCAACACTCCCTGTGTTCTCATTCTGCTCGATCTCTCCTCTGCCTTTGACACTGTCAACCATGCCATCCTGCTCAACCGTCTCCGTGATAACCTGGGTATCACTGGTTAGGCTCTGGCATGGCTGACCTCTTTCCTTTCCGGTCGACCCTCCCAGGTCCAAATGGGCTCCTTCCTCTCTGACATCTTTTACTCCACCTGTGGTGTCCCCCAGGGATCCAACCTCTCTCCCTGGCTTTTCAACCAGTATCTGGCACTCCTTGCCCACCGCATCGCCGCTCTCTGCCCCCACTTTCAGTGCTATGCGGATGATACCCAGCTCATTTTCAGGCTACCCTCGGCCTCCTCCTCTCCTTCCCTCATCTCCGACTGTCTGTCTGCTATCCAGGAATGGTGTGCCGCCAACGACCTCTGCCTTAACGCCAGTAAGACTGAGATTCTACTCATCGGCACACCCACTCCCTCCTTTCCTGCAGCTCTCTGGCCGGCCTCCCTTGGCCCCCTTCCTGCCCCTACCTGCAAAGCTAAAAACCTCGGGGTCATCTTCGACTCCACACTCTCCTTCTCTCCTCATATATCTGACGTCTCTAAGAAGTCACACTACCAGCTGCACCTCCTCAGAGGTATTCTTCCCTTCCTCTCCTTCCCCCAGAAGCTCACTGTCTCCCGAGCCCTGGTTCTCTCAAGGCTGGACTACTGTAACAGCCTCTATCTTAATCTGCCTGCCTCCACTCTCCGCCCTCTGCAACTTATCCAGAACAGAACTGCGAGACTTGTCCTTGGCCTCAAGCCCAGGGACCGTATCTCTCCAGGACTGAAATCTCTTCACTGGCTCCCAGTGGCTGCGAGGATTAAGTTCAAAACCCTCTGCATTGTCCACAAGGCCTTCTGGGGCCTGGGGCCTAAATACCTTCAACTCTCTCTTCCTAAATATCTGCCTTCACGAGCCCTTCGCTCATCCGTCTCCAACTCCCTCATGGTCAGCCGCTTCTCGAAGCAACGAGCTGGGGGTAGATCTCTCTCCGCAGCAGGGGCCTCCCTCTGGAACAGCCTTCCTGCCTCCCTGAAACTTGAGGAGAACCATCTCCGGTTCCGGAAGCACCTCAAAACCTTCCTCTTCGCTTCTGCCTTCTCTCTCCCTCTCCCTTGCTAAACCTGCTAAACTCCCCACTGAAGTCTGCACTAAACCTGCATCTGGGCCACTCTGTGACCTCGGTCCAGGGCCCAGCCACTCTCCACTTGCACTGCCTCCCTGGCTCCTCCTGCACTGTGGGACTGTCACTGCATCCCTACAGCCCCCTTCCCAGCACTTGCTCTGCACTTACCTCGCACTTGCCACCAGCTGGCCCTTTTATTTATTATTTATTATTTATTATTTTATTACGCTACTTACCTTGTACTGCACTTTCCCCCCCCACCTCCTCCCCCTGCACTTTCTCCTTTTCCCCTTACCTCTGCACTTGCACGATCTGAATGACACCTGGCCTAGTAGGATTGTTTGTCTGTCTTCCCCTTGTTTCCGTCCCTCCCTGCCTCGTCGCGCCTTGAAACACTTGTGTATAGGCGCGTTACAAATACCATATCATATCATATCATATCATATCATATCATATATCATATCATAATCTGATGATGCCATCACTCCTTTCCCAGCGGCAGCCTCTCCCATTATGGCCAGGGGAAGGCAGCTGCTACCTGATCCTGGACTTGGGGGAGGTTATATGAGGGAAGAGCACAGGAGGGAGGTGACCCTCAGAGGGGTGATATTACATTCTCTGATGAGACATGGTGTCCCTTTTTTTCCTTTTCAGGATATCCCGTCCACTCCCCATGGCTTAATGGCATATTGTTAAGGCTCCCTTCAATCACCCATGGAAGCTACTAAGAATACCTTCCAATGTGCGACAAGAAAGGTGAATAGAGTAATGTGGATCAGTAAAGTCGAGACACACAAAGATGCGCTCTAGTGGTTGTGAGCGCATAATAGGTGCCGGGACATTTAAAAACCCTAACCAGTTGACAGGTGAGAGACGCTGCCTGGTGAAGCCTGGTCTGCTTGGTGCTGACCGAGGGACTATTGTGCTGCAGGGAAGACTGTGGTGCCAACCGGCTCAAAGGGAAGGCAAGACAAAGAAGACTACAGGAAGGCAAGACAAAAAAGACTAGAGGAACCGGTCTGCTGCATAGAAGGCACATGAGGGAGAGAAAAGATGGCTTCCTGGCATTAGCAGGAACCGGAGATCAGTATCCATGCCGCCCAAACACAGAGAAGTGTACAGCAGGCAGTCAGTGAGCCTGGGAAGTGGAGTTGGCATGCCAAATCGCCACTTCACGTTCCCCGCTGGAGAACCGGAGGATGCCACAGAAAGTCAGAGAGTCCTCAGGAGGGAAACTGGGACACTGGGGTGCTTCGGCAACCTTACCAAAGACACCACAGTAAACAGGTGAGCCCTCAGGAGGGAAGCTGGGACATAGGGACACTCAGACAACCTTATCAAGGACAAATAAAGATAAAGAAAGCACATACAAGGGAATATGAGACCCAGTGTTTAAAAAGGGGAAATAACAGAATGAAAGCAAGATACAAGTTTGCAAGTGTGTCAAGTAAAACACGAGAAAGCCCTGGCAGGTGAGTATACCAGCCAAAGTCAAGTTTGCAAGTGGGCCAAGTGAAGCACATGAGAAATCCCTGGCAAGAGAACATACAGACAAAGTGAAGTTTTTAAGTTTGTCAAGTGAAACACATGAGAAAGCACTGGCAGGAGAGGACACTAGGCAAAGTCAAGTTTGAACCTTTGTTAAATGATGCACACGGGAAAGCTCTGGCAGACGAGTATACCAGGCAAAGTCACGTTTTCTAGTGTGTTAAGTGAAGCACATGTGAAATCCCTGGCAGGAGAGTATACCAAGCAAAGTCAAGTTGGCAAGTGTCTAAAGCAAATCACACGAGGAAGTCCTGGTAAGAGAAGACTCCAGGCTAAGCCAAGATTGTGACATTTGTTTACATTAAAGTGGAGAGGAATCCTAGCAGGGTAGTACACCAGGTATCCTATGAAATTGGGACTAACAGCCAAGTTCTTTTATATACAAGTTGTTTATTGTTGATTAGAGAATTCCAAGAAAGACTCATACCATTAGGAGTTGAATGTATCCGCAAGATAAAACCTGGGGAAGGCAACAATCCCCTGAAACTGTGAGCTTTATAGACTGGGAACGTTTGTGTTGGAGTTGCACCTTTCCTTTTGAACTTGAACATTTGTGCTCTTTCAAGGCCAAAGATATTACCCCATTCACCTTAGATTTACTTTTGGAATGTAAGGGCCAGAATATTATTTCGGACACATGACATTTTGCTTTGGACATCTTAAAAACAGACAGACCCTTAGTTTTGGTTGAGGTAGGAAAACACCTTCTAGAATTGGGACAGCAAGGCGTTTTCCACCATCTTTTATTTTAAATAAAAGATTATAGCTAAGACTATCAGCCCTCTGTGTCCTTGTCTCATGTATGGCTCCGCACAGCAGTTTTTGAAATGGAATGCCTGTCCTGTCAGGGAATTCTGCCTTCATATACTGTGTGAAATGCACATTTCCCTTCCTTTTTAAAGGTCTATATAACCATCCCACAGCACAAACTTGCACCATTTTGCCTTTTACAGAATGAGTTGTTGATCCTCATTTTCTTCCTCAATACAGTGAATGTCAAAGGGATTGACCTCTGCCACCATCCCCTGTGTTTCACCTTTCTAATTGTTCTAGATGCAATCTCCCAATGCCACTTTTCTTCAGTGTAATTTAAGAGACCTGCACCATTACGTAGATGATACAAATTAAACCTCTGGTTGCACAGTTATTTGTACATCCTATGTATCCAAGAATGTGGAGGCTGTAGGAGCCTGTCGAAAAAGACTCTATGGGCCTCATTACGACCCTGGCGGTAAGGGGTTAACGCCAGCGTTAGCTGCGCCGACCCCTTACCGCCAACTACGAGGTCCCTTAGCGCCATGGCGCTTTTAACACCTGCTTTTAGCAGGTGTTAAAATCCATGGCGCTAAGGGACCATGGAGTTAATTACGCCACCGTAATTTACGGTGGCGTAATTAACGCCTTCCCCACTCCCATTATGCCCTATGGGGCAAAAATGGGAATGGGGAAGGGTAAATGGGGATTGGGGACTTACCGCCCCGCCGACCTCGGAATGGGGCGGTAAGTCCGCCAACCACCATGGCGTAAACGTAGTTTACGCCATGGTGGTAAAGTCACGGCCCAGGCGGTAACTTACCGCCTGGGTCGTAATGAGGCCCTATGACTTTTCCTCAGGTTTTGGCTTGATGATTGTGTTCCCCATTTCTTGGGCTTGTTTAATATTTTCTTTGGGGCAATAATCCTGGTGCCTATGGATCTTGGTAGATAGGTACTTCTTTTTAGTCAGATCTATCAATGGGGTCTGGCTTTTTAGATTGATTGAGTCAGGTATGGTTTTCAATCCTGGTGTCATATTCTTTTTCTCCATACCCCTTGTTCTGGGTAGTACTTGATTTCCTTACTCGTTTGGGCTTAGTACTCCTTTGAGATTTCAATGCTATATGAGTTGGCTGATTGAAAGCTATTTTATGAGTATCATTCGGAAGAACTGTAGGACCCATTTTTCTTATAAATGTCAATTTACACGTTGTAGTTGGTGGTCTCGAAACCTTGTCATTAATACTGATAATGTCACTCGGGATATCAGCGTCACTTTTATGTTGGAGGACACGTTTTCTTCCTGGAACATATTACGTAGAAACTTTCGGGATCCCTTGTTAGAGGTTTTATGTTCTCCCCTCAAGTTTCTTTTGTGTAAGTGGCAGGTTCTTAGTTTCTACTTTGTCTTGCATGTCAACTCTTTTTCCGTTAGACCCAGGGACTGTTATCACAGAGGAGTTCAAGTTTCCCTCGGATGATACAGTACCTCTATTCTTGTTTCCTTGTGTGTGAATTCAGTGTAAAGCCTCTGGTTGCGGGCTGGTTAGGTGAGAGTTTGTAGATTTCTCACTTAATTGCGGATTGCATGGAACAGGTACTTGCATGTTTGAAAAAGTTGACATGCTCAATCGGTTTATGGTCAAAGTTTCGAATCAAAAGATTCGAAAAACAAAAGTTTCAAAACAAAAGTTTCTAAAACAAAAGTCTCAACAAACTATTTTTAACATGAAAAAGTGCATTTCTTTCAAAACCAATCCGTCGACAATAGTCATGGATTGGTTTCAAGTGAAATGTACTTTTACATGTTAAAAGTAGTATTTCAATGCTGTTTTGTTTGTAACTTTGAAACGTTACATGGAGCTGTTCAGTCCTGTAATTTCAGCACTGGACTCTCCATCTAATGTTTTATGGTTTTGGTGTATATTGGGGGGTACCCTCCCAGTCCCCCTCAATACTTACTGCTGAGTCAAACCTAGAACGAGGGTTCGCCCTCCTAAGCGTGTAGCTTTTCGTTCCCCCTCTCATTGTACTAGTGATGCATTTGAAGGATCAAAGGGACTAGGCCCACAGTCTCCTTCGAGTTGCACAAATATGTGTATGGAGAGCTCGAGTGCCCTTTTTGCACTCTGTTCATTGCTGTTTGTCAGCAAGTTGTTTTACTTTTCAGCCATGTAAATGCAAAAGGTGAATAGAACGTCAGGTGTGAAAGTGAAAGTAAAGTCTCCCGCACCACTCACAGTAAGCTGTCTTTGCATGATCTGCTAGTTGCTTGACTCCAGCAAAGGCAGGATACGGTTTCCTGTTCTCCTGCTTGGACTACGAGGCCTGCAGTTCGCTCTGCCCCACTCCACAAGGAATATATGTAAGGGGTTAAATGGTAGATGAATTGCAGCTGTTGTTGCTAGCTTTGTTCGTGAGCAGATCATGCATTCAGATCAACACTCTGCCCGTTATGAGTACAGAATGATGAAACAGAATTTTACGTGCCCATTAAAATGGCGGCGGATAGTTTATGAATATGTTAAATATGTGCAATGGAAATCTGTACAGAGCATGCGCATCACATTGGCAATAGCTCTCTGAAGGCGGAGAGCCCAGACAGAGATCACCTAAAGTATACCCAGGTCAAACCGTAGTTTAGAAGTCCTGGACTAGTGTAGTTTCTTTGCCAAATAGATTTTTTCTTTTCCTTAGCTGTGGTCCGGCCTTTGCACCTCACAATGGTACGTTTCTTGGTGGACTGCTGTTTCATTTGATGGGGAAATTCTACTAGCAGAAGAATCATTCACTTGAAAATGTATAGATGTTGGGGAGACACAGAATTTAAGTGTAGACCCGAGCCAGATCTAAACCATGGCAAATGATGCATGTCTTGCTTTCTGCCGCCCCACCCTCAGAAACAACCCCATATTGCCTCATCTACACCTGCAGGTTTTAGAAAACACATGTCACCATTTGATCTTTAGTTTTGCACTAGCATCCAACAACAAGGTACTCTGTGCAGGAAGATGATTGCATGAACGTCTTTTAACTGTCACTTTAATGTACACAAATATAACAGACAATGAGGTTATTCTTGGCCTAGCTCCAGTTGAGCTCTTCTTTCTCAAAGGAATTTGAGCAGAGCTGGAGCCAGGCATTTGGCCCAAACCCAGTTCGGCTGTCTCTGGCTCCCCCACCTCTAAAGATTAAAATGTCGTTTGTCGAAGAGGCCTGGCAAAGTATCACCACATTGACAAGATCCATTCAGCTGAGGGAAATGTGGCAAAAAGTCCTGCTGCAGTGGCATCTAATGCCAAAGAAGTTGAAAGCAATTTACCCCAACACGGATGGCCTCTGCTGGCGTGGATGTCATCAGGCGGATGACTGGAAACATATCTTGGGGACTTGACCGAGCATCACACGTTTTTTGGAACGAGGTCAGGGCCCAGGCTGGGAAAATGGTTCTAGGATTGGACAATCTTGGAGATGGGGTCTGGCTGGCGGCTTATGGGACCCCACGGTAAAACCACACACCAGATGCCAGTGGAAGGTGATCTTGGTCCTGGTAATAGCGGCCTAGATAATGATAGCCCAAGGGTGGAAGCAGCGGCCACCTCCGACACAGCTTCAATGGCTCAGGAAGGTCTGGCACTTTGTAATAATGGAGTGGATGACATGCAAAATACAAGGAACCACCGAGAACTTTCAAGTGGTATGGGCCCCGGTTCTCCAATATTTGCAGAGTGACTATATGCTCCAATGGTGTCCCCACAACATCTGTATCCTTAATTTATTCTGAAACTGTAACTCAGTATTGATTTTCCAAGATCAGTAGTCATGTCTCAGCCATCTTGAGTTCTAGGGAATGGGTGGGAGGGGGTAGGGGGAGGAAGTGGGGAGGGGGGGTGTTATAGATGTTGCTTTATGTTGTATCTTCAAAATAATAAAGAGAGTTAAAAAATAATGTCGTTTTATTTACTCTGGACGAATTTAGGGGATTATTTGGTTGATGACTGTCCGTCAAAATGGTCAGATGAATTTGAAGGCTCTCATGGTAAACCTCTTTCTGTAAACATTGCATGTAATCTCTGGGACCAATAATTGAGTTAACATTTTTTATCTGTGTTACTTATTCATGTGTGCTGCCTCTAAAAAAGCCATAACCGTACCTTTTACCTTTCAAAGACAGAAACTTAGTTCGTTTGGGCCCCTACTCTGGCTTTTAATTACACATATGTAAAAGAAAGTCAACTTCATTTAAAAATATGTATTGTTTCTTTAGCCATCATTAATAGGTAGTATCAGTGCAGTAACTTTAGTGAAAATGTTGGGCGGGACATGCCATCTAAATAAAAGGGGCCTGCCAAATGAGTGGGGCAGAATGGTGTGCAACAAAAGTTGGGGGAGTGGGGGTCAAACACCCTTGTCCCCCAACAATTGCACCCACATCTAGTATCCCGAACAGATGCACGATTGCTAGGTCTCTCCATGTGTAACAGAATCACGTGATTTTTTTTAAATATATTGCAACATTGCTTTAGGGGTTGTCTTTTCTTGCAAATGATTTATTGTGAGGGAAATGAGAACTATCTATCCGAGGCCTTTTCAAAAGACACGGAAAAACCAACCACAATTCCGCATATATTAAGAGTTACTTCTATTATTTTACCCTAATAAGACTTTGGATCACAAATGAGAACAGTCACCTTTGTGTCACCGTCGGACATTGCCTGCCTTGGATTTCAGAGAAACGCGTCAATGCTATTGCTGCAGCGGGGAAGCTGTTAGTTAAATGTAACCATATTGGATATTCCCTGTGCACGAACTCGTTTAATTGGACACTGCAGATGTTGTGGGGAATAGGCTGTGCGACTGGAAAACATCTGTGCTTCAGAAGTACTCTGAGTGAACATGCAGATGACCAGCAACATACACAGGGGTTTCGTACGTTGTGACATCCACCTGCTATACCTATTAGTCAATACTAGCTGTCTATGCTGCAAAGCAGTCCCCAAAGGTGTTTTTGTTAATGTTGTACGGTTCTGCAGATAAGTTAATTTAGCAAAGTATAAAGAGAATTCCACTCTTGTGTAGCAAGTTAAATCTTGTACAGGTCAGTAGTCACTGGGTGTCGTTGCCATCTGCCAACTGTTAGATAACAGTTGCAAACTTTTTTGGCAGTGTTTTGAGCAGTTCCCAATAGGCAGATGGCCACATCATTAAAACACCCTTTGCAACTGCTCTCTGTTTGCAACCTACTTGGAACTCTCTGAAGAGTGGCCGTGCGTTGGATAGGTCATGCTACAAATTGCTTCCCACTGGAGAACATTTGAAGATGAGGAGGAGGGGGTCGAGCGGGGAGCGCCTCTCCTGCTCATACAGCTTTGCCGTGGATGAATATTAATTGTTCACATTTGTTCCTTAACATATTCATGTATTATTGATTGCCAGTCAAAGCAGTGGAATGTGTCGCAGCTGAGTGAGTGAACGTTAAAAATAGAAATGTAGAATGCAACAGAAAATCAGCCCTTCCTCTTCTTGAGCAATTCTGGAATCATGTAATATCAAATTTAACTGATTTCCCAATGTATCCGCATCAACACAGATGACTCTGTACATACGTGAACTAAAATGGTTCAAATGCTTCTGGAAATTTGATGTTAATACGTAGGTTTTCTCTCCCAAGAACTCCGTACTATCAAATGCACCCAGTGACAGGGGGAGCAGGTAAGGCCAGCCCAAAATCTGGGCATGCCCACTAGCAGCGCTGTGTGGGCATTTACGAATGCCACTGTGCCGGCCGAGCAGTAGGAGTCACTTTCCAGCTCATATGCTTGTCAGGAACCAGGGAACTCTCCCTGCCTCTTGGCTCCTGCCTGTGTGGGGCACCTACACAGCAGCTGAGGAGGCAATGTTGTGTTAAGTCTGGAAATGAAAAAATGAACGCATTTTTGTTTGTGTGTATATGTCTGTGCAACGATTACATGTATGCCGAATGTGTGTTGGTGCGTGCATGCAGTGTGACTGTTGTACATGAGTGTGTGGATGAGAATTCAGTCTCAATGACTGGGTGCTCATGTGAATGGCAGAGAAGCTGTATGTGTGGGTGACTGGTGGATGGATCTGTGTGTGTTTATCTGTGTCTCTGTGTCTCTGTGTATCTGTGGCTCTTTGTGTTTGTGTATGCAAGTCTGGGGCACTGAAGTATCAACCTTTTTTTGACAGATGCATGACATGTTTTACTGGCGTATTTGGGCAATGCACAGCCAACTTAAGTGTTCTAATTTGAAGGAGGAATTGGGGTCGGGGGAGGATACCACAATTGGGCTGGTATACTATGCATGTAAAATAAGAGTGTGGGAGCCTCTCTACTGAGAATGAACATGGGTCAAATGACCTGTTCTTTGGAATTTCTTCCACTCAGGAGGGCCAACAACCACCTTTTAGCTCACTGCACCTTTCACAAACGAAATATATTAATTTGCATATCAATCTGGTCCCACCAATAAGGGTAGTGAGTTAAAACATGGTCATAGGCCCTCCCGAGTAGGCACCTTCCCATAGAACAGGTTATTTGGCTGTGTTTGTTCTCGGTAGAGGGGCTCCCAGACCTTTTTGTGTACTACTGTGCATGGAATAAAGTACTTACTAATGGCTAAGACAACATGGTGCATGTTCTTACATGGGGCAGAGGAGGGCATGTTTCTTTACTCTGTGACATGACATTTCTTTTACAGGTGTCAAGATCAAAATGTGTGTTCTTATATTGGGGCTTGGGTGCCATTTGTGTAGCCCGCAGGGCAATTTTTTTTTTTTACTGTGGCATGACTTTTTTTTACTGGCGTTAGGGGACAAATACAACATAATATGTGTTCTTAAATGGCAGGGCATTTGTGTAGCCAGAAATGACATGTTTTATTACTGTTGCATGGTATTTTTTTACTGGCATTAATGACATAGAATGCGTATTGTAAAATGCCCCATTTCAACCTATCAGTTAAAGGAATGTCTCACACTCCCCACCCTCAAGACCTCTTGATTACAAACCCCCTTTCCGTTGAAGTGGGTCTTACTACATTAGCTCCAGGCGCCACTTCTTAGAAAATCCTGGTTATACTTCTGAATGCACTCAACCACTGCTCCATTAATCTCCAATCCAGCATCCCATTAATGAAAGGCTCCCTCCCATTCATGTAAATGATCATATATGGGTTTCCGTAAGTGCATAAATTTGACCCCAAGGAACCTGTGCGCCAGGTATCAGGTAGATCTGACAGTCATGGGGTCTATGTGGCGGTAATGTGTTATCCTGTTCCTTCTGAAAAACATCTTGATAATCCTGGTATTCTTTTGGTAAGGTGTCCATTGGTTCTGCGATCCCCAATGCTATTCCATGAACAGATTTCAGGCTTGGCTGTGGTATAGATTTCGGGTAGCAAGCGTGGCTGCATTCGTCGGAAAAGGTCAGTCTCTTTGCACGCCAGTCTATGTGGGGATTTTGAGCTACTAACCATGGCATCCCTAAGATCAACGGGAACTGAGGAGCTTTGATGAGGTCAAACGTGATTGCTTCTTGATGACCATCCTGACACAGAAGGGTTAGTTCTGTTATGCATTGGGTTACTGGTCCCGAAGCAATTTCTGTACCGTCAACAGTAGTTACCTTTTCAGTTGTTGGTTTTGTGCATAAGGGAAGTACCATTTCTGTTGCCAGATCTCGATCTATGTAATTACCAACTGCTCCGCTGTCTATACATGCGTCTATGGCATGCATCCGTGACGGTTGTTGGTGATTGATCAAGGTTACTGGTAGGGCGAAATGTGAGTCTGTGACTCATCCATTTTGCTTGAAAAGCGGACCTCTACGCTTGCCGGGCCTGGTAGTTTTCTGATTCCTTTCCATCATCTTCTTTCTCTGTAGCACCTAGCACCTTTCACTGGGCATTCTTTGAGGTAATGCTTACCTGTAGATGTCTCCTCTTGTCTCTTTCACCCTTGGTTAAAGGGGGTCGTATTCCTCCAATCTTCAAGGGTTCTGTGGTTTTTTCTGATGGACGTTGAACATTATCTTTTGAACGTACGTAAATGGCACGATTTTCGAGTCTACTTCGGTCTGTTCTTAGATCCTGTAATATGTGGTCCAACTGCACTACCAGGTTGATAAACTCTGCACAGTCTTTAGGTGGGTCTACCACTTGAGCAAGGACATCTTTCAGGTCTCCTCGTAGGCCCTGATGAAGCAACATGGTTCTTTTATCTTCTGGCCACCCCGCTTCTACAACCAGTTAAAGGTGGCAATATAAGTCAGCAAATCTTGATTCCCTTGGCGGAGGGACAGGAGTTTGTTATCAAGAGCTTGTCCATTCAAGTGACGAGCAAATAACTTTTCCATCTCCTGTTGAAAACCCCTGAAGTTCTGCAGTAATGGGTCATCCCGGCTCACTAAAGGTACCGACCAGTCTACGGAACTTCCACTCAAATATGTTTACACAAAGGCCACCCTTGCCTGGTCGTTTGGGAAAGGCCCAGGCCTACTAAGAAAATGGAGGCGGCACTGGTTCATGAATGTTGCGTACCTACTGGGGTCTCCATTAAACCATTCTGGTGGTGCCAGGGGTAGTGCTCCCGGCAACGTTATCTGTACTAGATTGACTGATGATGGTGTAGTGACGGATGGGGCGAATCCGGGTAATGGAGCCAGCCCCGCCTGTGTCTGTAGTATCTGTTTGCGTAGTTCATCAGTACGGTCTTTTGTGACCATTGTCTCTCATCTTAAGGCATTGGTTACCTGCCAGGCTGCGTGTACCACGGTGCGTAATTGTCCCAAACGCTGGGCTAGCTGATCAGTTTCAGATGTCTCCATGACGCCCATGTGGATAAGGTTCAAAGGCTTCGAGATCTGTTACGCTCACCTAATATTTCTGGGGGCGTCTGGAAGGCTCTGAGATCTGGAACCCTGGATTCGTACTTGCCCAGTGCTGAATAATGAATCTTAGTTATTTGTAGGGTGTGCTATCTCTCCTGTGTTTCTTGTGCAGGGGCGCTTGACGTTTGTTGGCGAGCTGCCCGAGTTGCTTCACTGGTGCAGTTCGCCTTCCTTGGGCCCAGGCCTGCTGTGACCCCGAATCTGCTGGTAGGCAGGTAGGTTTGTTAATTGTAAGTCTTTGATCTGTTTATGGTGGGAATTCATTAATGTCTTTATCTCCTTCTTTTCAGGTGTGAAGGTCTTGATGCTGGCGTGCCGGATGTAGAGGCACATTTTCTAGGTAAGAGAAAGCACGAGGCGCAGCGCCTTTATTGTCTTTTAAAGCTAACCTGTGTTTTCTTCTTCTTTTCCTCACAGGCCGCTGTGATGCTGCGAGTGGATGAAAGCGCAATGAAAAACAGGCCCCCGGAATCTGTTAAGGCAAGTACAGCGCTGTGCGGTTGTTTAATATTGAAAGCGAACCTGAATATGTCTCTTTTCCTTTGCAGATGTTGCTGTGGTGCTCCGGATGGAAGCGTGGCGTAGCGCGATGGAATTCAGGTAAGATTGATGGAATTCGATATTTTGGAACCACGATTTCTAATATTGTTTTGACCTTTCTCGTTATTGCAGGTCGCAATGTTCGAAAAGCAGCTGTGGTAGTGGTTCACCAGAAGTCCTTAAGCTAGTACTCACAGGTGAGTGATGTTTCTTCTTCTCTCGGTTTCCACAGATTGCAGCCCAGTTGAGATGCTGAGTGCTGGATGGTGTTTTCTCAGGTAAGACAGAATAATCTTGTTCTTGTTCTTGCAGGATTACAGGAAGATGCTTAAAACCAGAGCTGGACACGGTGAGCGTCACGCTATGGGTTGCAGAATAACACGAAGCGTGTTCTGCAGTCAGGGTGTGGTTTATATAGCCCAGGTAAAGTAGTACCAGGCAAAGTAGTTCCAGGCCTGCCATACCCTAAAAACTAGACCGCATGGCTTGGTTCTTAGAACTAGACTGTGTGGGTGCTTCCATGTTTGATTTAAAGGTCCATGTACATAAATGGGACCTAGATTGAACAGCCCTTCCTTCCTACATATGATCCTGGTGCCAAAGGCGCCAGGACTGGCTCCATGACCCCTTTTGCAGTGGTTTTAAGGCCCTCAGTGTTCTGGTGGGAGCCTGCTTGTGGAACAACTTGTGCCCCCTCACAGTGGTCATGACACATTCCAAAAGGACTAGTCTCACTCCAGAGTGCTGCATTCCAAAAGGGCCTTTGATGCTATTGACAAGGGCAGGAGGTGGAGTTAGTGTAGACATAGGGAGCTCACCATAGCTGCTTTTCTCTATCTTGTTTTCTCTATCTCTCTTATTTAATGGACCCCCCACTTACTTTAACACAAATCACTTTTTTTTTTTGATAAAACATTTTTATTGTTTTACATTCAAAACTACACAATAACAGCTTGTGCGGATTGGCATGCCCTTCCAAACTTCAACCATTAACAGATCAAGTATCAGTCACCCCTGACATTTCCCCAGGTTTTAGTGCCATTCAATCATATCCCCCTCCCTGCATACCACAGGGTCCAGCCGGTTCTAGGGTCCATTTTCTTCCCACCTCCCCCATATCTTGTCCGCCTTAGCAGGGCATCCTCTGGCAGTATATACTCGGTGCTCTATAGTGGCACAAATGTTCATATCTGTTGCCCATTGTTCCATCGTTGGGGACTCCGGGGCTCCCCATTTCTGCGCTATGTTGCGCTTCATCAGTCCCGCTGCTGTGTTCAGGAGCAGCTTGCCCCATTTAGTAAGTTCAATCTCATCCGGAGCACCCAAAATGAGAATCTTCGGATTTAGTGGTATGCGGCACGCCAAGACATTGCCGAGTACAGTACAGCATTCACTCCAGAAGGTGCGGATTAGGGGGCATTCCCACAGGATGTGGAAGAAGGTCCCAACCCCATCCCCACAACGGAGACAGTTCGGGTTCAGGGCTCTCCCCCGTCTATATAGTATCGTCCTGGGGTAATAGACCCTGTGCAGGATCTTTAATTGAACCAGTCGAATCCTGGAAGAGATGGCCACCTCCCTTGGATGCATTAGGACTTGGATCCAGTCCTCTGGATCTATCACCCCTACATCCACCTCCCATTTAGTTTTCAGGGTCGTGAGTTCTGGCGTAGCAAAGGATGTAATAGCATTATACAGGATGGAGGTGCATTTGGTGGGGATGAGAGCTGGTAATATATTACGTTCTATTGGTGTATAATCTGGGATATTGGTGCCTGCAGGTATGTGGTTTCTTAGGGCATGGGCCAGCTGTACATAGTGGTATCGCTCAGTGTCCGGGAGTCGGAATTTATGTTGGATAATTTCAAATGGGGCTATATCCCCCTCCTCAAGAATATCCCCAAACACAAATCACTTTTGGTAAGCTGACAGAAGGCAAAGACTAATTGTCTCAAGGACAGGGATTGGACCCCAAAAGAAAACTTTATTTAGTCCCATCACCTGCAGACATGTTCCCTTAAAAGAAAGGGTCTCCAACTCCCTCTGTTTTCTAATGCTACGAATCCACTTTAGCATTGTCACTGTGCTTTATAAACCCACCTAACATGTTCATACCTTCATTGGTAGAAACACTCTAGGCATGGTTATTGTTATGGTAATTTTGCATTCCCCATTGGAAGATAATATTTTGGATGACTTATATCTTCAGTGCAATTTAACACTAAATTTTCCAAAGCCATATATTTAGCTAGAGCAAAAGTCATAGCCCCTGGATGGATTTGCATACACCCTTTGGGAGTATATTATTTCTTATCTTATTCATGGTTATTTCATGATTTTGCACACATCTGTCAGTGGTTTCATTTAAATGTTCTTAAAAATAGGCAAAACACAATTAGCTATGTCTTAGTACACTGGGTATGGTCTCTTGACACGCATGTGGTTACGTGTCTACACCATTATTTACTTAGCTTTTTGAGCTAAGCTGCCCCAAGGAAGACTGAGGATCTTGCAATTGTGAACTAGATTGACACTTTTAAGGAGAGATAATCTGGTTGCTGTCTAAGGGGAAGCATATTTTGAGTGGCCTGCCATTGCCACCTGCAAACTTTATACAGGGTCCAGGCAAGGAATTAGTGGGATTTGATTACAGAAAAAACAAGGGAATGGGCAACCGTTCTGCTCTCTGGTAGGTCGTCCTACCTTACAGGGGTGGTTTGGGATGGGCTCAGAGGGAGGGATGAAATATGCATCAAGTAAAATGAATACAAGAATTGCATACTGCGGATTTGTTCTGTGGGCCTGCAGTGTTGTCTGAGGGACAGAAAGGGTCATATTGGAGCCCTCTTCTTGTCTCTCTGACCCTAGAGTTCCCCTAAAAATATTTAATCCTAAAATATCTCCCTAAAATCTTCTTTGAAAACCAATTTATTAGCGGATGGCGGCATGATGAGAATTGACTATGGAACTCTTCAGAGTTCCATTCATGTTGTGAGGGCAGTGGACCACACGTGGCGCTGTATGTGACTGCATGCAAAGACCCCGGCACCTGTTCCACATGTAGTCAGTTTGTGGATCTATGTGGTCCACCGCGGCTCTCATGTATAGCTTCTTACGAGAGAGACATGGTCTACAGAACCTGGTCTCAATTCATTGGTTTTTATGAAGATAGACAGGATGCTCAAATTACTTGGCCAGGCTTTACATGGTTTTTGTGGCAACACGGAAGGCCCTGCTCCAGTGGAAGTAACTAGTGGGCAGATTAGTGGTACTATTGGAAAATACGAGATATATGTGTTGAGTGGGCAGAGGAAGAACTAATTGCCCTGCCCAAGCCATAATTGGATTTCTAGGGGAACAGTTGAAGGATCTGCACTAATTGATGTACGCTGGGTGGTAACAGTTATGTGTAGGACTATTTGAGATTTTGGGGATAAATGTGATAGTTTTCATGGCAGGCTACTTTGGAGTTTCTGGGTAAGGACAAACAAAAACATGCTGTTGTGTGGGTAGGCAGTTCATGGGGGTATGGGTCTATGGGTATATATGTATCTAGTGGGCTGGCTTACAGCCAAGGCCTCTGCCCCAGCCATAGTGGCATTTCTGTTGAATGCCTCATCCTTGCAGTTGTAAGGAGCGAGCATGGCTGTGCGCTGTTATGTGTAGCAATAATCACGTTTTTGCAAATATAGTAGAGGGTGCTCAAGTACGGTTAAATGCCCAGTCACAAATAAAGTGAGACTTTAGGGAATGGTTGAAGGAGGCTATGCTCTATTGAACTAGGTACTGTGCATGGCCATAAACTATAATCAGCGACAGTATTGGGAGTTTGGGGCAACATGTGGTTGCTGTTCTGTGGCTGTGCCACAGATCCTTCTCCCCTTATTGTAGAGTTCTGGGGCAAAACGAAAATATTCATAGCAGGTATAGTAGGAACTAAACAATGCTGCAATCCTTGAAATAGATATGGGAGTTTTCGGGATTTATATGTGTACAATGGTCCGGCAATAGGAATAACGTTGATTTTCTGGGTGCCTTGTGATGTGATACTATGTACTGTATCTATAGGTCATGGCCAGCGAAGGTATGGGGCTTCTGAAAAATAAACAAACCAAAATCATACAAGAAGCATAGATGAAAAAAAAAACATATTGGGCCTCGTTACGACTTTGGAGGTAGCCCTGGCGCCATTGGCACCATGGCTGCCTTCAAAACCGTGTCCGATTCCGGGTTGCCTGAAAGGGGAAAAACCGGGCTATCCCGAGTATGGAGGGCCCAGTATTTCCCCATTCAGGGAACCCAGACCTTCCCCATTCCCATTCGAGCCCCCATAGGGCTCAATGGGAATGGGGAGTGAGCTAACAACGGGCCCATTCCCCTCGCTGGACCCGCTCTTGGTGTCTGGATAAACCAGACGGCCAGAGCGGATCCCGGGAGGGGACCTCATAATAGTGGGGAATCCGTTTAACGGCGCCGGCACTATTGCCGGCGCCGTTAAACGCATTCCACACAACTTGTAATGAGGCCCATTGTGTTTCCCTCGTAGGCACTAAAGTATATGTAACAGTTCAAAATACATCAGTGATATATACATGTATGGACAGTGTTTTTTTTAAAGTTGTTAGATACGTATGGGGATATTCTCAAAAGTAAACGTGTAAACTGTGAACCTGTCTGAGAGGATATGGGTTTGTTCATTTCTTTTACTAGAAGTTCATGTGAGTCTCAAATAAATTGAACATTTATTTTTCACCAAAAGGAAATGCCATAACACATACTGATGGAAGACATTGGCAGATGTATGAAATACCTTTGATCTTTTACAAAAGGTTGTGCATCACCAATGAGCATGATCACATCGTTGAAGGTATGTTTGGGAAAAAAAGTATTTTTGTGAAAGCCTCTATTATATATTAAGTATTCAAGCATATGTAGGTGATAAAGTGAATCCACCATATTGAATTCTGTGATTTTATGATAGTAATGAAATCATATATTTGGCTGAAGAAATGGTAGGCATTGTGTAGAGTTTTTGGGTTAGGCTTGGCTGGCGATGAGCATATGTTTAACTCACACCAGCCTGCTTGATGTCATCTTCTGAGTGTATGTGAGCCTGCTTTTTAAATTAGTCCTAAAGTGGTGAATGTTTTCCACCCAAGGACACTACGTGAAGTGAGTTATTTTAGAGTTGATTTTTGTCCCATTTCCCATATACCAGAGTAGAATTAATTTCTTTGCATTTCAGAGTCGACACATTAACAGAATGTTATGTTTCATGTTCTGATTCACTTTTCTTTAAATGCTGCTGGAATGCTACACTTTCACAATTTGATTACTGTAGGTGTTTACACAAATTGTTCACTGTATGTACTTATTTACATATGTTTTATGTATGTTTCCACATATATAACAGGGACGTCAATTAATCAAAATTCAAGTGCAGGCAGAAGTGACATCTCGTACCCATTGACATCACAGCAAGTGACATAACATGGCCTATGGCACAGACACAGTCACAGGAAGTAGTGTCATGTGGCATTTGGCCGGATTGATGCAACATCACTAAAGTAAAACAAAATTACAATATGGTTATGAGAAATACAATAACGAATAGATCTAAAGCAGGCAAATGGTTATTTTAGTTTTCACTCATATACTAACTATGATACTGCTTTGATATGTAATAGATGCAGTCATGAAATGACAGGGCGCACCAAACAGACTACCTTACCATACATGAGGAGCAATGCGTTCATCTTCCAGGAAAACAGCATGTGGCAAGTCACTGCCATGTTATGTCTGCTAAAGCCTCACTTGTCAGAATTGTCGTAATATGCTAAATACTGACTGACGGGACATGCACTGCCAAGTAATGCTAACTGCAACTTCAAATTCCAAGTAATCTCATTTTGAGTAAGAGTAATCCTCATATACTGTAGAGAGTCATCATATGCAGCCTACATCCTCACAAGCTCAAGTGTTGCAATAATGTACCACGTCCCAACACATTGGCCCTCACTATAAAGGTTGGCGGAATGGGTTTACCGGCACCGGTAAAGGTGCCGGTGCTGGTAAACCCGTTCCGCCCTATTACGAGGTCTCCTCGCAGGAACCGCAGTGGGCGCCTGGAAAAACCAGGCCTCCTTACCGGGTCCCGCGAGGGGACCAGGGAGCTAACAACGGGCCCGTCATTAACCATGCCGCTAAAAGCGTAATGGTTACCTCCAACCTTCTAATGAGGCCCAATCTCTCAATCAATACTTTCATATTATGCCAGGTAAAGTATGTTATGTTAGATAAATAATGTAGCTTGTTTTTTCTATGATCGTGCAAACTAAACTGAATCACTCCAAAGTGATCTCAATTTTGGAATGTAAGACCAATTAAGCCTGGGTATAGTGAGGCATACTGATTGACCCAGGATTACACATGTTGGTGAAATTGATAAGTTGAAGTTAATGCCTAGTTGACCCACTTACTTGTGTCAATTTACCCAATAGACATCTCCTCCCATCCCATTTATAGTTTTACACCAACATATGCCAATTAATCCTTGATGTTCTTTCATGAGTAGAATCCTTTGTTGGTGTATAAAGCAGTTATAGAAAGCACCAAAGCACATTCTAAATCTGTATTGAAACAAGTTAGCTAAAAGAAGAATGATTAATTGCATGGCATACCGGAGGAGCACAGTTATTGGTGGCAAGCACTTAATTCACTGAACTATAGCCTTCCATTTCTACGTAATTACTAATTAAGGTACTTTCCTAAATGTACAAAAGTATGTAGTTATAAGAGCCTGCATATCTCAAAATGAAGTGCCAAACAGAAAACATGGAATTTTACAACTCAACAAACTGCACACACACTCATATAGACAAACAGGAAGTTGTTATGGCAAATGCTATTGTGGAAAATGTTTATTTTCCTTATGCCAATGGACAAAGACTGAACTTACTTATTGTGGTCGTCTCACTGCAAAGCAGTCATCATTTTGTAAAGGTGAATGTTTCCAAACACACTTATGGAACGTTTTCCTATGGGATTGTGCCATTATAAAACACTTCCATGAATCAGGCCCTTAGTATGCTGGAAACACATGTACTTATTTCACGTCAACAGTGTTTTTCACCAAGGAATACATTCCTATTTGACAACTTTGCCTGAGGGCCTGCAAGTCAGTCGTCTTAGAGGAAGTGGCATGGGTATCAAGGGTATCAAGGAGATTCTCAGGCATAGCAGCTGGCGCCAATCCACTATTATGTTATAAATATGCAAACTCCAAAATATAATTTACAGGAATGTGGGTTGTGTAGAAAGGCGGTTACTGGTTGCTCGATTTTCCCAAGAGAAATAATAAGACAGGCACTTACAAAACAGAGTGCAGTGTTTTTTTTTTGTTTTTTTTTTATGCATGTGGGACATTTTTGGCTGCACTAGAAGGAAATGAAACCATGTGTGTTTTACCAGACAAAATATGCTGAGGTACTTTGATGTCAGACATCAGTGTGTATTCGGTGTTCATTATTGTTTTCTTCTGTAAACATGTGAATTCGAATTGGGATACTATTGCAATGTTATCTGGCTAAGTAGGGGCGGATCATCTAAAAAGTGATGCATCGGTTTCAATGTTTAGAATACCATTAAACAAGTAAACATATATAACACTTGCAAGCAAGGAGACAGTTGAATGTGTGACAATGTAGATTGTATCGTACGAACAGTTTGATTTTCAAAATACAGTGTGTGTAAAAGTTACACTCCACATCTACTGATACCATATGTGTTATAATCTATGTACTACATACAACACTTTTATGAGACAGATTGACATGGGGATGGTATGCTTTTTTAAAGAAGTCAAATGAAGTAAAGGCATAAGGCAGATCACTTTCATAGTGCTAATTTACACATTCATGATACCAGTGTGAAATTAGATTATGCAGGAACGGGGTATTCTTTGAAATTAACCTTGTTTAGATTGGTGTTGCATGTTTAGTTCTTTGTATCTAATTGCATGCCTTTTGAACAATCGAGTGTGATACACCTTGGACTGTTTCATTGTTGTGGAATAAAATGCTTTACTTCATTATCAAAAAAAGTGATACGTGCGAAAAGCAAATCACGTACTTATTAATATTTTATTTTATTGTATATTTAGCCAACAAAGGCTTTATACAAAACAGACAATTTACACATATCACTTTAAAATAAAATTACGAGGTGAACAAACAGCTGTCATAAACACATCATCATAATTAACAGCTTATTATTGCACATACTTTATTCTTCATAATATCTACATATAGTTTCATCAAGTGATATATCAAGTTGGCATAATTTCCATCCATCATTTTACGCCAGATCGATGTCAAAGGTTACATCGGTTCCACTACGGGAATAAGTCCACATTGTGAGAATTCTCAATTCAGAGAGACTCTTGCATGTACACAGTATGTTCTCAGTGGATTCAATCATGTTTACACCACCTACACTACAATTTTGCTCCTCACGAGATAAGTGCATTAATGCTCCCACTATTTCAAGCACTTCTGAACAATTACATTTACATAGCATGTAGTTACGTAAGCTTTCACTCTTAATGTAAGCATCTATGCATTTACCTCAACTGGGGCGGTCTATCCAATAAGCTATAAAAGGGCCGCTGTTTACCAGTGACGCAGGTTTGACCATATCTCTTACAAGGTAAAGAACTTTTATTGTATCCGTTGAAGGGTGTTTTATTGTCATCAGTGAACAGGGGACCCAAAGATTTGGATTATCTTTTATCCAAGTCTTGTTTTTATCATACAGACACCAAGTGTATCCAAGTGAGTGTGGTTATGAATACCACTAAAGGCATGCATACATTTGCTCATTATGGTTCCATTTTGAAGCCCCTGCAATTTCTCATAAATCATCACCAATTTATGTTCTACCACTCCTGTTATTTAGGAAGTCAAACTCTAACAAGAGAATTTCAATTGACAGTGAATGTGTCATACGAAAGAGTAATGTCAAGATCTTAGCTTCAAGATTACCAAATTCAATTCTTAGCTTATACACCCATACCTCAACTCCATAAAGCATGCATGGAACAATCTTGGAGGTGTATAATAGTTGGATTGTTTAAATGGAAATACCAATTTGTCTACCAATAAAGTTACTCAAAGTGTGTGCCGGTGTCATGCATTTAGATAAATGTGCTTTCCATTGTTGGATCCAGCTCAGCCTGTTGTCTATTATAATGGCTAAATGTTTATAGCATTCTACCTGTTCTATCTCTTTCTCATCTATTTTCTGTTTCAACCATACTTGCATTTTACACTTGGTTTTACCGCTGAATGCCACAATCTTAGTTTTCTCAATGTTAATCTGAAGACCATTGCTGTCGGCATACTCTGCCAAGACATCCAATAAGAGTTGGATATCCTTTGGGGTGTAGTCAAGCATCAAAAGTTCGTTGGCATAGCCTAGCCAGCTATATACTAAGTGAGCCAAATTTAACTGGTCGTGCTTCGCCCAACTTCAAAGTTGCGGCCAAGTCAGCTAAATATAAATTAAACAGCATCGCTGCCAGGATGCAACCCTGTTTTACACAGCGCACAGTGAGAAACGATTCAGTTACATGTCCCATACTATCAGTTCTCACACGGACCTTGGTTTCTGTATACAGACGCTGAATCATTTGCAACAGGCCATGAGGAAAATTCCATTTCACTAGTTTGTTCCATAGTTTATTCCTCATGACTGTGTCGAATGCAGCGCTAAAATCAATAAAGTCTGTATATACTGCCAGTTGAGTCTTTCCCAAGCATATTCAATGGCAGAAGTTAAGCAGATCAAATTATGACACATGCTTGATTTTACTCAAAAGCCGGTCTGATTAATTGGTAGGGTGTGATTTAGATTAATCCACTGATTCAACTCATTCAGAAGAACTTGCACGGACATTTTAGCAGGGATGTCTTACATTGCTAATATGTGGTAATTCATTGGTGATTTCCAGCAGCCTGTTTTGTGCACTGGCAGTATAGTGCTCTCTCTCTCCATGTGTCAGATATTCTACCACTTGCACCTAATACATTAAATATGGGATGAAGTGCCTTAGCCCAGGATTCAGGCGACAAGGCAAGCAAGGCATTACAGGTCCCATCAGGACCTATTGCTCAATACGAAGGTAACTTGGTTATCATATGATACATGTGTTCAATCGATGTCCCAAAAGACCATTATCACTTACTTGAGGGACTCAATTGGTGACTCTTGTTATTTGTATATTATCTTTTTTTTTTTTTTTTTTTTTTTTTTAAAGTTCATGTTGTATCACTGCTATTTCGTAGGGGGATACATTATCAGCAGTAGGTTGTTGACAGCAAGGGAAAGGTTAGTGAAGCAAGATGGCAATACTACAAAAAAGTTGATATTTTGAAATTATGGATGCAGTTTTGCAACTATTCTTGAGGTTTGTGCTTTAAATAATTCTTAAAATATTGTTTATCAATCTGCTGTATGCATTGCATTGAAATAGTTCACAAATCTACATATATATTCATTAAGCAATACTTAAGGATATTTACAAATACCGTCTAACCATATCCTGTTGATGTTCCTGGTTACAGATGATGAAACACTGAAGCTTTTAAAATGTTTGGAATGCATTCTTGATTAGAGGAGATGGTATTTATTAATTTAATTATGTATTGTTTGGTTGTCAGGCGCTTATAGAATACGAATATACTTTTTCAAAGATGTTAAATCACAGTTTAAAAGCTTCCACCACAATGAAGAGGCTTTTGAGCTATCAATATTTGGTGGCTGGGTCAGGTAAAGGCTTATTAATGTAATGTATAGATGGTATTGTACTGTTTGAAATAAGCCAATGATATGGAAGTGGAAATATTTAGTAAGATGGAAAGTCAGTAAAAGCATTTGTGATTTGATCGTGTCTGCCGCCCTTTATTGTGTGCCGGTCCCACACACTTTGCATTCACTGTACACATTGTGGTGTTAAGGGGAGCTGTTTGCAGACCACAAATGTTATGTTAGTAGGACTTTTTTTAAGAAGTGTTGCAGACCCACTGTATATGATAATCACTGGGGTATTTGTTTACACATGGAGAATAAACTACAACTTAATAGTACCTTAATTGAAACATGTTATGGTCTGCACATGTGAAGTTATGAAGCTCAACAAGCCAGTGAATGGATTTTGGTGGCTCCCGGATGCATTTGCTAAAGTTGTATGTTAAATGTCTTGGCATCTCACAGAACCTTGACTTTCAAAAATAAAAGGCTTGTTGGTATGGAAGTATTGTCTGAAAGAAGAAGTTCGCTAAAAATGGAATTGTTTAAAAATATTGGCCATAATAAAAAAAAATATACAAATCTTTAAAAATAAAGTTCCAATGTAAAGTGAGCAGCAAATCAGCTATAAGGTCCTGCTTGATAAGCCCTTGTAGGCATCCATTTTGTATCCAGAGACAGTGTAAACTGTTTCTTTAATGTAATGCTCTGGCGTATGAGTCCGTTCCAGGGAGCTTGGGATTATGATTGCCATAAGGGCAGAGAATTCAAACACATACACTGTGACAGGACAACTAGTCCTACACATTCCAACCTAATGCAGCAAACTAACCCTTCTCAGCATAATACAAGTTATTAGGATGGCATTAATCGGAATTGCTGTTCTGGGAATAAAACAAACATGTCACGTGTGTTTGCCTTGCACCTTGAAAGGGATATACATGGTCCAGTGTTGAAGGAGGAGCCCTTTCAGCCAAGTGACCTGGGTTTGAGTTCCAGCATGTCCTTTTTTTCTGGTGTGTCAAATTATAGTCTTTTTAAAACAATATTTGGTGCACCAGAAAAAAACATACTCTGACTCAAACCCAGTACCTGTGATCAGTATCCGATCCTTAATGGCACTCTTATTGTATATCATTCAGAATGTCCAGGTATGAACATCATCAGTGATTGCCAGGATATATTCTCTGCAAAAAATAAATAGTAACCCCTTTTTTATAGTGGTCTCATGTGGTTACTGATATGAATCACATTAAAGCAATAATCAAAAGAATCTCATATGCATAGTAATCAATATTGTGCACTCTGATACTAATATTGCAAAGCAAAAATAGCCAGGAAATACCTTGTTACCACTGAATCATCATATTACTTATGAATATGTTTCAATCTTGTCTTCATTTTCTTTGATCCAGATTTGGATTCTAAAATCAAAAGGACCATTCTCCATTTCCATATGTAACAGTTAAATCCAAAATTGGCAATCAAAAAAATATAGAAATCATTATTTGGTACTCATCATATTTGAATAGATTGTGTCACAAGAGGCGGTGGCATCCCACATGTAGGATTGCTGCCACCATCTTGCGCACAATGTTTATAGTGTTACATTGTGACGTATTATAGCGTGGTGACGTCATCTGTTTCATGACATCACTGCACTATTGCGTTATAAGGCCATTTTGGCCACCTCGGTCCATAAAGCTGGCCTGAAGACTCACCACTACGACGTTCATAAGAACTGTCATGAATATATTTGACTGTATTTTTAAAGCATATTTGACTTACCTTGCATTTACAAATTTACTTTCAGCAGACCATTAATAAATGGTTAGATCATGTCAAGATACCACAGGGATGGGGTTAGAAAATATTTTGATGGCAAATCATATATGAAATAGATATTCATGACCATGGGCAAACAATTTTGTGCCACAGAATACGTAATCATTTCAATGGCAATTTATACATAAAAAATTATATTAATGAATACCTATCCATTACGGTCTATTGTACTCCATTCGAACAGTACAATTTTGTGTTGCTTAAAAAAATGAGTTAGTCACTAATAAGGTTCATCTGATACCTGATAGACCATTGCAAACAATAACATCTTGTATAGTTTGGAAAATTAGATAATGTTAAGGTAACACATTGGGTTAGAAAATATTTTCTTTAAATGCATACAATAAACTTGAATGCAAAAAGTCTTGTGACGCATTCCAATCAGAGTTTGGAACAATAATCTATTAGTAAATTGTTTAATGTCGGTTCATTGGGTCAGAGCAGGCCACATGAGCCTTACATATTATTGGTGAATCTCAAAAAAGCTTTTATGCTCTGTTACTGCCTTGCATCACTATTGTCCATGGGATGATACTTTCCAGTTTGTGCCGGGATGGGTCTTTCACATGACTATATATAGTGGAAAGACCACTGAACAACCTGAATATACCCTACTATAGATTCTTTATTGGAAGTGATACCTCCTTTCCTCCTTACCTATTGTCACCAATATTGGGGTAGACATTCAACACCTGCATTCAAGATAATGACCATTGATCATGTCACACATTTACTGATATACAAAAGTAGTGCTTGAGAACTAAACAAAAGAGGTGCCACCCTCCTTTATTAGAAGACCTTTAATTAATTGTTCCTGTTGAGGCCATGTGTTGTACTTCGTAATTTACAATTACATTTCACCTCCTCTTGTCTTAGGATCAGTTCACAGTCTCCCCATCTGTCACTTGTATGAATGTGTTTCACACCGATGAATTTGACATGATCCCTGTTGTCCATCTGGTGTTCCAAAGCCCAATGTTCTTCTTGTTGCAGTCTTTTGTCAGGATTGACAGGCATGTTTGTTTGTTCTCTGATATGAAACCATAATTCACGAATATTTGATCCAAGGTACAATTTATTGCAAACAGAAATCACAATATATATCACATACTTGGTTCTACAATTGATCAACTCCTTTATTTGCACCCTTGGATTATCTCACATTATTGAGGGCATGTTTGCACATAGTGCAATTTATACATTTGAAAAAACCCTTGATCCTCTTTCCACATAAGGCACCTCTTTGCGATTAATCTATTTTACTGTTCATAAAATTAGGACTCAAAATAGTTTTTAAAGTAGCTTCTCTCTTATATACAAGATCAGGTTTGCCTGTAATATCGTTTTTAAGGTCTTCCTCTAGTAACAACATTGGCCAATGTAACATTGGCCAATGTTTCTTGAACATTTTGTATATCAACTTGTTACTCCTTGAAAATTTAGTGATCATTCTGGTCGTATTGTCATCCTTCTGAAACCTTATTCTAGGTGTGAACTGTATGGTTCAACATTGTCGGCTCGTTCCTTAGCTTCATCAAAGTCAACTCGATTTTACACTCTACAAGTTGTCACAAAAAAAGTGTGATAGACAACGTACTGAAAGGAGAATTCCCATGTGCTAAACGCAATTGCAGTCGATTGAGTAATTACAACATTGAAAAGTGTTTGATTGAAAGGAGATTTTTGGAAAGGGGATACTGTCCAAAAACTATCGATGAAGCTTTTTTGATATATTGATATTTTGAGAATATATCCTGGCAACCAGTGATGTTGCTCATACCTGGACATTCTGAATCATATACAATAAGTATGCCATTGCCGATTGGCCAGCGATTACAGCACTTAGCAATTCAGGTATACCAATACCTATGGTAAATACAATTTTCATGAGAAACCTTAGAAATCCATCCTCATTTGTTTAGATTTAATATAAATCTTTGAACTAATTAATGCTTTTACTAATCGGGATATGCCTTCTTTTAAAGACTGCAAAACAGCTATTGATCACCCAGATGTGTGCACACTGAGAGAGTGAAATGGATCGCTATATTGGTTCCTTTCAAGACAACTAAAGACCAATTATAGTTAGGTAAGATGGATGCGTAAGTACTATCTGAACTAATAATTGGAGTTTAGTAATGGTTTATATCACTTGTTTGAATAGCATTGGGACTTTGCTAAAACCCAATTTATAATGAATCTTGTTGTCCACTGTTGGGTGACACCAGACAGTAGTGAGGGTTTGGGTCATCAAATGAGAATGAAATGACTCTCTAATAATGATAATTGTTTTGATGAACATTAATATTGGTTTCACATTTGATTAGATGTGTTTATATACTTCTTCTTCTTCTTCTTCTTCTTCTTCTTCTTCTTCTTCTTCTTCTTCTTCTTCTTCTTCTTCTTCTTCTTCTTCTTCTTCTTCTTCTTCTTCTTCTTCTTCTTCTTCTTCTTCTCATGAAACAATTTGTTATTCTCTCCCTCTTTTTCTGTCGATATATTATTCATTAGAGGACTATAGATTAAGAAATATACAGTTGCATTGCTCATAATAATCTCTATGCACCATTAGGAGTATTGCAGGATGAGGGAAACCTACAGATATTGGGGGTCATTCCAAGTTTGGAGGCAGCCATGGTGATATTAGCCTCCAAACTCGGGTCCGCGTCTGGGTAGTCGGAAAGGGGACTTATCAGGACATTCCGACCTATGCGGACCCGGTAAGTCCCCATTTAAAAAAACATTCCCCATTCCCATTTGAGCCCCCATAGGGCTCAATGGGAATGGGGAAGCAGTTAATAACAGGCCCGCAAATAGTGGGCCCATTATTAGCTCCATGGTCCCTTAACGGGTCCTGCTAAGGGCGGCTGGTAAAACCAGCCAGCCCTAGTGGGACCCGCTAAGGGATCTCAGAATGCGGCGTTAGCAGGTTAACGGCACCAGCATCCTTACCGGTGCCGTTAACCCCCTACCGCCATACTCGGAATGACCCCCATTGTATTGAAATATTGTATTTGGCTCTATTTATTTATTCATATTTGTAGAGCGTGCAACAGCCCGTGGGCAACGTGGCGCTTGTTACAGAGAGTGATACAAACTTAGTTACAGGTTAGAGACATTTTTTACACATTTTCAACACAATTTACATTTTGAGAGGGGGGTAAGGGTCATAGGAAACATATTTATGGACTAATACAAATATCACCTGGACAAAGCCGCAATGGGTGAAAAATGAGCGTGTGCTCTAATGAGTTAATGTTGGTCATTTGCGCTATTGATCATTTGGGTATTACTTTGTTCAAATACTAATGTCAATTTATGTAACATGCTCAGATGTTGGAGCTTATTTTCTTTTGATTTACAATACAAGTTATTTGTGCCAGTGGCCATCTGTGCTAGTACTCAGATGCATGAGTGTGTTACTTTTGTTCAAATATTAATGTGAATGCATGCAATAATACAAGTATCCAGGTTATTAAGGTGCATATGCTCAGATGATGGAGACTATTTTCTTTTGATTTAAAATACAAATATAATTTTGAACTACAGTACATCTAATGTCTGGGTTCTTTAATTTTAATACATGTTGCTTTGTAGTGTTACAACCTTAAGACAAGTTATGCTGTGGATTAGTTCCAAAGAACAAGTACAATATAATGATTAAATACAGACAGGTAACCTACAGATTAGGCTAGGAGAGGGCTATGTCCCCTTATCAAACACTAACATTTTCTTAGGGTTTTTCATATTAACAAGCAAAGCTTTGACATGGAAATGAACACATACTCAAATTAGGTAGCCACATATATTATGTGAATTTAGCATAACATTCTTGTCAAGAAACAATCTGAAAGAAAAGTCTAAAGGTAAAGTTGAGGAAACACCTTCAACACTTGGCTGGAGATCTCTCATCCACTTTACTACTTTACCACTATAAATAGATGATTTGGGTAAATCTTCCAAATCCCCTGGAGTCATATAGACTACATGAATGGGCATTGATATTGCCAACCAGAAGTAGGCATAAGAGTATTTGAGTTTGCCTGTATTCCCACAGAAAATATTTTTAAACCTGCAATGAGGCCCAAAGTCTTCTAGGCGGTGATGCAAATTACTTGTGATCGAGTGATGGGAATAACAGCACATGTATCATTCCAATTTAAAGAGAATGTTCCGAATCTCATGTTAATTGAAAGATTGATTAGTGTTTATTGGTATTAGTGAATGGTGTTTGTTCTAAGGAAAATAAAATTTGACAACAATTTACAATACAAATATAGGAAAGTTAAAGACAGAGTTAGAATAGTTAACATCTGAAAGGGTTTACTATGTTCATCTTCTGATTGGAGAGGATATTTCAATAATTGATGTTGCTGCTGGAGTAACAACACGGCATAACAACACGGCAAGGGAATGTCCAGCATATTTCTCTAGCTGAAACTAATAGTGTGTACACGCACTACACCATGTTTCTATTTAAATTTGGTGAAGACATACAATTGAACTGTCCCAAAGTAGGCAGGTTAACGATTTACGGATAGCATACATAGGATTCAAAATGTGTTGCTTCTTATTGTTTTTCCCTACTCAGAAAGGGGTGGGCAAATGGAAGATCCCCCAAATGCCCATATTGACGTCAGGATACCATTGTTCAACTATGTACTGTGAGGGGTCAACATTCAGAATTAATATTGAGTACATTTTAAAGTTGCAAATGAGTGTATATTTCAATCTTTGGTATGTCATTCAGAGGCTTTGATACTAAAGATTGGAATGTAATGTGTTTCCGGATTGTCATTGCTAGTGAAATGGTAGAAAAGGTGAATCAAAAGAATGAGGTCTTGGTAACATAGATCACAAACATCCATGCCATCATTCAATGAACTAATGTATCCTGGGATGCAGTGGTAAGGCGCATACTTGTAAGCTGGGGTTTGTCACCTGGTTTGTATCTGTGTGTGGTGGGAGCATTTTGCAGATTTTATCCATGAAACTACACTGCCGAAGTCAGAGTACAATGCATGACACCAACTGAAATGTGTGCTATGACCATGTTATTTTGTCACAATGTTACCACTGTTGTTTCTCATGTGTGCTGCACTTTATTTGCAATAAAGGCCATGTTCCCCTTGTGTTTTTGAAAGTTGTTTGAAGAAAAGAGTATCAGGGTTGTGGAGTACCTCATATTCATTTTTTCTTTTAATAAATGATGCTCCTACCTTTGTAAATTATCCAGACAACAAAGGTTGTGGAGTTTCTTGAGAATGTACAATCCCAACCGAAGCTGATAATGAAGTTACTGGTGAAGTGTGGCTGCTACTGAAAGTGAAATAGTGAAGGTTCATTAAATGCAATATTTTGATTGTGTTTCCCAAGTTATGTGTGTGCAGATGGTCAACAATCTGTTATGTAATCTGTCAATCTTACTGGAAAGTCAACCAAAAATGCATACAACCTCAAATGAGAAGAACAATCCAATTTCATAAATAAATTCAACTATGTCATTGTTCTGCTTTGGAATATGAAACTAAAAGTCCAATGCGCTGCTGACAACAAAACTGAAGTTGTACAGTATGCTACAGTTTATTTGGAAAGCATGAAGCAAAGGTAATTTGGTCTGATTTTTAGTGATTTGTAGTGCATAAGCATAAGCCTTTTAGACAGAAACTGTTTAACCCTGGCATAAAGATAATCTCTCATTGAGAGTGTGGTCTATATGAGGCTTCTGTTAGATTAACGAACACTCCTTTTTATGGTCATATTAGCAACATTGGGGGCTCATTGCAAGTTTGGTGTTACACGGTTAAAGTGGCGGTATCTGGAAATACTACCACCTTTTATTTAACCTTTATTTAACAGTAGGCAGAGGTGTTACATCAATAGCAATCAGAATATGGTACAATCATGGCATTGTATACTTAAACATGGCATTAGTTTTCATTACCCAGCTTAATAGTCCTCCCGGGAGTGTCTCATTAACATAGACCCCGTGGTATACTCTAGGACACTATATCTAGCGCTCCCTGCCCCTCTCACACACCATATATCTTTTGGTCTGCATGTCGATATCACTGTTGCCGTATATCCTTCTTCCCTTTCATTGACAAATGTTAATGTCTTCAGCCATTATGTACAGGTGGGAGCTATATTGGATTTCCAATATTTCAATATACATTTTTTGGCGATTATGCAACTCAAATTAAAGAATCTGCATACCAACACTGAGACTTTCCAATATCTCCAAGGAGGTATTTAGGACGAGAGAGTACTGGGGCTATCTGTACTATATCATATAAAACATCAGCAACTCCCTGACAAAACTTTACGATCAATGGACAGTCCCAGTACATGTGAAGCGAATCCGCCCGTGCCGTCCTGCATTTAGTACATTAATTTCTAACATTTTGGGGTAAACTTGGAGATATGCTGTGGCATATAGTGGAGTTGATTTAACACTTTATATTATATCAGTCGAAATCTTACATTTAGTTATACATCTGTTGTCAAATGGCACCATCTCTGTCATTGGTTCTCTTGTATTTCAATATTTAAAGTGTCTTCCCACTTTTCCCATGCTTTATTTACTGTATTCTGCCCTTCTTGGCATAGTCGATATAACCTGAATACCAGCATCCTAGAATCTCCACTTAACGCCACTGCTTACAAGCATACATTTGTGTCTGGCTCGCGTGGGGATGACAGCCATCAGCGGCGGACCGCAGCTCTTACCCTCTAATAGTGCAACATCTTAATAGGACCTCCTCCTAGCTTCACTGTAAGCTCTTCTGGTGTTACGTTACAAATTGCCTTTCAGGGAACAAGTCTCGTAGGACTAAGCGCTTGTAATCATCCCACACCCTTTGAATGTCTAGGTCGAATGTCGGGGGGAGCCCGAGCAATTCCACAAGGGGATCACCCTGCAGTACATAGCAGTGACGCCTAGTCTTTTGAATCATTACGACCATGCATTCACTGTCATGCAGACTGGATCGATAGTGCATGAGTCTGCAGGTCGGTAAGAGAGGATGATCAACCTAAGATATGGCCCATAGTTGTAATTTAGAGGCCAGAGTGTCCAGGTAAACCCTGTGGATATCAGCATATAGACATCAGTGAGAGCAATATACCATTACGGCCAAGTATTTAAACCTGCTAGGGACCCATCGGAACCCCAGCAAATCTGTAGGTTCTGGCGTGTTATCGGTCAACGGAAACAGATCGGATTTGGCTCAATTATTTTAGAGCCAGTGTAGTGAGTGAATTTATGGACTTTATTACCGCCAGTTTTACTGTACCAGTGAATCACAAGTCTGCTGTAATACCATGACTGATAATTCCGTTGGTAGTAATACAGTTGGCAGAAAATTCACTGACTGTATTACAGTCAACAGTACTGGCAACAGTATTACGGCTGATGGTAATACAGTTGAAATACCAAAATGGTATTGCAAGTTGGGATATGGCTGTACCACTGCCAATATTGTGGAGTAATACCGCCAAAGACTCAGTGGAGATACTTCCACCTAAAAGTTGGAGGTAAATGTATACAGGTGATGGAAATTAGGCCACATGTGTACCCAATGCATTCAGGTGCACCCAATGCACTCAGGAAGGGTAGATAAGGGCCACACCTCCGCAAACACACTTGCTAACACCATCATGGTTCCACTGGTTTCTGTGTACATTGACATGAAGCTGCACCAGCTCTGCATTTAGCTGCAGTTGCTTGAGTACCAACTTAGGGTACAAGAAGCAGAGGAGAGGAGGAGGAGGAAGAAAAAGAGGGGGAGGAGGAGATACCATGCAGGCCAATGACCCAAACCCCTTTTCAGGCCCTCTCACTGGACCCTGACATAACAGACAGCCAGCTGCTCACCCTATACCAGCAGAATGGGGAGCCAATTTCTGTGCTGCAGACCCTGATCCAAGATATCATTGGAAGCAGGCTCAACTTAAGACCAGCCATACCACTGCTAGTGAAACTTGTGTCGATCCTGCACTTCCTGATAAATCACACATTCCAGCACACCATAGGCACACGTCCCAGCCCACAGTTTCTGATGTGCTCATGCAGGTGCTGAAAGCACTCCTGTGCAATATGTCATGGTACATCTCCCTACCCACCACCCAGCATTGGTGAACACCATGAAGGCACGTTTGTATGCCGTAGCCAACATTCCCAATTTCATTGCAGCTCTGAACTGCACCCATGTGGAGTTGGTGGCACCCCAGGCATCAGAGGAGATCTGTCACAAATGGAAGCAGTACTACTCCCTCAATGTCCAGGTCAACTGTGATCCAGACCTCAGCATCATGCACTGTTGTGCCCACTTCCCTGCTTCCACCCATGATGCCATGGTCCTGCAGAACATGCAATCCGGAATAGGTGTCCCCAACAACATGAACCCAGGGGAGAAACAGAGCAAAGCACACCAAAAAAAGAAGGGGGTTCACGTGAATTACACCATAGAACAGATCAATGGAATACACTGCTCACTTTAAATAGTCACTATTATGGTCAGATTGGAGACAAGTATTGCTTCTGTTTTAGCATGTATTGATGCAATTCTATTTGTCTGTTTTCAATAACTACTGATTGATTTCACTAGGGGACAACCTCTTTTACCCCGCAGAAAATATTGATTGCTTTGTTCTGCGTGGGTTGGTGCCCTCCATAATTCTTTGTCTTTTTGTCTTTTTTTCTTTTAAAAAACTTTTGTATACCTTTCTAATTTTTCTTCTTTTTTTCAGCTTTTATTTTGGTTATAAGTAGAGTTTTTTTAATACAGATTGGACACCTGTGTGTTTTTGAACTTCTTTATGCACAGTGTATTCATTCTTACATCTTAGGATGGCCACTAAACTAATATGCACTTAGACCGGATATGTTCAGCATTGATTATATGTTTTTATGCTGTTTTTATTGTGTGTAAGGAAATTGAATATGTGTTTATTAAAGATTGATTGAATAATGTTGTATGCTCCTTGACCTGATCTATCCCCACATTTAGCTCCTTTACAGTGAGCAGTTTATTCCATTGATCTGTTCTATACTGTAATTCACGTGAACCCCCTTCCTTTTTTGGTGTACTATGGTCCTGCAGAACAGCACGCTGTCAGGATATATGCAGAGGAACAGAGGGCAAGGGACCTAGACATTTAGTGAGTAAAAGAGCCATCTAACTATTCTTGCAGTACAATTGACAGGCTATGTGAGGGGGATTATCACAAATGTAGATTGCATGCCGTGTCAAGGCTCTGTGCATGCAGGATCTGCCTTCACCCCTACATATGACAAACTATGGCCCACAGGACCAGGACATGAGTCATAATGCTGCAATAAATGGCCAATGCATATTTGCCCAGCAGGCTAGTTACACACAAATTGGACTAAAGGAACCACAATGCAACATTACACATACCAATACATCTATGCACTTCAAAATGGTAGGCTGCCCCCCCTGGGGGTTTCCAAAGTATGTCCAGGGTGGCCCCCACAGTCAGCTAAAAAGGATGACGATGGCTGTTGGTACTATAACAAATGATAAAGGTGACTGTTCTTCAAATTCAAAAATGATTAAGTTGACTGATTATCATACAATGAAGAAGCAGTTCTCCAAAATCTTAGCATTTTTTGAAGAGCCTGACCCCCCTCCACCCTTTGGATATCCCTTGGGCCTTCTAGGGGGGGGGGGGTAAATCCTAGGTGGAGATCCCACAAAACTATAAGATCTCCGGGGGCCTTGGTATGAACTCATTTAAGACCGGTGCTATACATGGAATGACATGCTTCTAAACTGCAACAATGGAATTTGACACTGACGGATGACATGCCATGTACTCAGGACACCATTTATGTAAGTGCATCATGGAATTGACAACACAGACAACCTGCACAAGTAAAACCAAACAATCATCAAGGCTCATGCTACCCTGTCAATCACAGACCCTGAAAGTGACGAGTGGTGGCTGTGAGCTGCATGCACGATGTACCATGACAGAGCAAATGCACCCCCTGAGTAGATTACTCCATATGTAAGGAATGGAATGGGAAATCATGTTGTGTGACAATACTTGTGAAATTGTGAAATGCATGCACAGACTGTCAATCAACATACCTTTGTAACAGACAACACATACTCAATGCACTATGACAGAAACCTATGCCGCTGGATACACCGGCTTCTATGGCTCATGACAGCACTGAGAAATCCACAGATGCAACAGGAGGTCACGTATAACCTGGTACATGTCTGGACTGTGGTCTTTATTGAGCGGGTCTTTGGCCTGTTGAATGCTCACTTCCAGTGCTTAGACCACTCTGGAGGGACACTCATGTACAGTCCCGATAAGGTAGGACAAATAGTCGTTGACTGTGCAATATTGCACAACATTTGCATCAGGAGGCTCCCCAACCCCAAATGAGGACATGTCACCACCTGATGAGGGCAACTCGGTACCTGCAAGAAGAAAACAAGGATGGATGCCTAGTTAGACGCAAACTATTTAACAATTTGTATGCACTTGTCTGGCACCTATGTACATATTCACATCATTAATTAAAAACATGCGCACGGTAAGGAATGTCCTAGCATTGCTTCCAGGAAAAAAAGCTGAATGTGAAATGACCTTCCCCAAACTCCATCCCTCTCCCCAAAACTCTCCCAAAGACACCTTTCCCGAACATACCCTCCCAAAAAATACCCTTGTAGTGTCCAACAGTTACTTTCTTCCTACCTTGGGCATAGGGGCCTTCTTTGGCTCCTTGCCAGTGAGATGGCTTTGTGAGTGGCACATACGGATGCCGGATTGGGGGTCACAGAGCTGGAGGGCTCTGACTGTGGGCCTGGATGACCTGCCGGGTGAGCAGCATGCATTGGTTAATGGTTTCAGAAGAGGCTGAGCATGCTTCGTATCCTCCTGCACTCTGTCCCACTGAGGTCATGTAGGCGGTGGCATGGCTGAGTGACCAGGACTTCCTGCAGATACACCCCTGTAGGTTGTCATGCATGGCCTGCATTTGTTGATGCTGCTGCCCTGCCAGGGCCTCAATGTATGCCTGCTCCTTCTCTATTTCATCCAGCCTTGCCCATACTACTGACATAGTGGGCACTGCCATGATGTACTAGTGACTGCACTGCCCGTGAAGTTGAGGGGAGTATGCTGGAACTCTGAGGACTTCCAGCCAGAGCAGGGATGGCAGCAGTGTGTGCCACAACAGGTGCATGGCAGTGGCAGCTTCAGTGACAGCCGTGCTACCTGCCTGGCTGGCGGAGGTGCCACTGAGCACCACTGTGAGGATGGAAACCTCCTACAGACTTGGTGGAATATCCACTGCAGTGGTAGCTGGTCATAGTGGTGGCAGCATTGCCGCCCTGCTCTGCTGCTTGCTCAAACTGGCAAGGGGTTTGGCTTGTGCAGCAGTGGAGGCAGATGATGAGCCTGCAGTGGAGGGTCCTGGCTCATCACAGTCTGTGGACTGTAGACCTTTTGGGAATAGAATGGCATGCTGTCAGTCATCTTGCAGACATGTTTGCGGCTTGCAAGACACTCATGCAATCCTGTGTGTGTTCCAGAGATGAACATTTTGCATGATTGTAATGGGTGGTATTGGTCAAATGAGTGCTGCTACTACTAGGTGATGGCAGTGCCTGCTGAGGGTATACACTGTGCATAAATGTGCACATTTCCTGTTGCACTGCCAAGGTGGCTTGTTGTGTTAGGTGTGGTGGGGCGTCACTTGCCAACATGGTCTACAATGGCACACATGAATGCTGCTCATGTGTCCATATATTGACATGCACATTTCACCTACAGTGCATGTGCATTGCTACATTTGACCATCTCGCCTGGCAGATGTGTGTACTCACTGAGCATTTGCTCTGATTGCCATGTGTGGACCCATTTCCATGCTCATTTTGCAAATCTTTGCTCAGGGAGAAATGGACACATGCTTTTGGCTAGTGCATTCACATGTACATGGGGTTAGATACATTTATCGGCATCACAATGGGACCTTAATCTGGCCTCTGTGCCTGAGTCTGAGCCTGTTGTCCCTCGATTTCAGGTCATCCCAACACTTACGGCAGTCCTTAGCTTCACTGGGAATGGTGCCCACTGCCATCATCCTTGCCAAGAGTGTCGGCCCAAATGGCTGTCTTCCTCTGTGCAGAGGCCCTCCTTTGCCTGCTCCCAAAGAGCTCCTCTGCATGCTCCACTCCTGAATATGCCAGTGCAGTAAGGTCTGCATCTTTAAACATGAAAACATGGGCTTTTGTAGCCGGAGTTCTAGAAGGCGTGTTTTTTTTCCCCTGTGACATGATGCTACCACCAATAAGGGGACTTCATGGCAACATGAAATATGTGATTCGGATTGGATTCTGTTTTTAAAGATGGCCACAGCAATGCTTCCTGTTCAAGCCAGTGTGCCTGCGGTAACAGTAATACCACCGGTGTGTCAGCAGTAACGGTAATACAGGTGTGATTTTGAGGGAATTACTGCCCGATGGCTGTTACTGGTAGTAATACCAACAAACTTTATTACCCTTTCTTCCGGGGTGTGCACGTGTGCTCGTCTGGTCAAAATACAGCAGTAATTCCACCGGTCATCCCAGAGGTAATTGCAGTACCGTTGGGTTGAATTACACTGCCGTATTAATGGCAAACTCATAATAACCCCAATTGTTTGGTAAACCTTTGGCCTGCAATATCTAGGGAAGTCATCCTCAAATATCTCCTTGAAATTGCAGACTTGACCAAAATGATGGCTGACAATAAAAACATCCTGAAAAATAATGTGATCAAAACTGATTACAAAAATGGGCTATTGTCATGGAATGCATTTTCTTCTGTGAAATAGATGTATGCTATTGATACCTACCACAATGTGGTAGGTGAAATGAAGGAGCACAGTTTGATTAATGTAATTGTCAGATGAGATATTAGAAACCATCTCTCATCAACCACATATAGTTGTCTTGCCAAACGTATGAAACAAATATTGCATTATGTATTCCTTTTAAAGTGGTTCAAAGTTTGATGTAGTGAAAAAGAGTTTCTTGGTACTTATGAAACCTATGAAGTCATTTTTGAACATATGAAAGGGTACATTGTGTTCACACATTCCAAACATGCTTGGAAATGTTGGAGGAAGAACAAAGCCAAGAAGAGTTGATGCTGGCATAAATGGCAAAGGAAATGACCAAAGTCAGAAGACGGACATTCTGAGTTAAAATGCAATTGGTTACCAAATTGTACAGGCTGCAATGTAAATTGCTATGGATGATAAGGATGATGTTATGCAAGGACATGATTTGAATATTATATTGGCAAATTTACTTTCTAAAAGTAATGAAGAACAGATGAAAATCTAGATCAAAGTCATTGAAGATGATGCATAGTGTCTAGCATAAAAAGAAAATCTGTTCTTTCCAAGAGTATGACCATTTACTGTTTACTGTTAAAGACAAGCTGGAACTGGGAAAGGGTGATTTTTTCCTGCCCTGAGAGCTTGTGTTCATCAGGGGATTAGCTGCACTGCATTTCATGTGGTTGCTATCCCCACTGGTCTGGCAGCATTTAATACAGGCGGGGTAACTGCACAATTTTCTGATACTGCCACCTGAGCATGACAGCAATTCAGTAAATTCTATGCAGAGGACAAACTGTTTGTAGGTTTAGTGCTTTGATAACAGTTTCCATTGTTGGCGAAGTTAGCATGGCATGTAGTGTAAAATGCTTTTGCACACTTGAGAATGCAAGAAGTGCAAACGACTATGAGGAAATGTTTGATGCAAAATATGGAATTTCTGTCTGTAGTCTCTTAAGTTGACTGCTGTAATAAGGACAGGCAGTGTCTCAGACCCTCTGTAGTAAAGATTAACAGTATATGAAATGTGAATCACTGGAGTTACTAATGGTGCCAGTGCTTCAGGTTTCCTATTATCATGGGAAATAACCATTCCACAGTTGAATATGTTATCCCTGTGGCACTGGTATGTCAGGCGGTGGACACAGTATTATAGGTTCAGCGACAGCCCTATGCCTAGCGGCGGGTTTTTCCACAAACCCTGTTATGGGGCCCATTATTATCTCACCAGTCCTGGATGCCCCATACTGGATCTACATGAAATATAGTGCACCCCTCAAATATTGCCTCTGGCTCACCATGGCCAAAATAACATAGGACCAAATTACAGAATGGAAGCCCTCCTTGGGACCAATAGCATTTTAGTTTACCTTTTGGCGTATAACGTTTAGCTTTCATGCACTTTTACACCACACCTTATCTATTTCCAAATGACATACCATGTTTACATTCTTCTGCTTCTCCCATTAGCCAATTCCCCCCTGTAGTATCGTTATGCTGTTTTCTACAGTTGACGCATTGGCCCTCATAATGGGTTTGCTGGAAAACCCACTGGTAGTTGACGGGTTTCCGGCAACCTCGTAACAGCTGTACCGCCGTCTGATATCCCAATGCCACCGGGATATCACAAGGGCTGCGGTAACGGTTATATGGAGTCCATTTCACCTGCTGGGATCAGTAGCATAATTTCTGCATTTTGAAAAAGAAGTATGATACATCGTTTAATGCACAGTAGTTGGTGATTTCTTTTACAAAACCAACAGGTTTTCCATATTTTCCTTCAGAATAAATGTCAACTACTGCACTGCTTTGGTTGTTTTTTTGCAGTTTCAACAACATTCGAAGAGATGCCATTGGAATGATGATGTTAGTAAATCTAATTATTTACATTATTTTGTGTGGTTCGCCTAGTTGTGGATGTACGCTAGTCCAGTTGACTGTGTTCTTAATGAACATTGTTGCATATAATGCTTTTTAAGATTCTTGACTTCAATGAAAGTGCTATTATAGGAATAAGCTACCGTTCTGGGGGATTCACCGGGTAGTAACAGCCGAGGGGCCCAAGTTACACTTGAGTCAAGTAAGGGTCTTACATTTGAATGCCAGCATTGTTACCAACCGATGAAGCCCCCAGAATGGGGACTTATTGCTATTAGACCCCCAGGCTAACCCATGGGATGATGCCATGAATTTTGTTTGTGTGAATCCAAAGGTTTCATTGAGCGTGCAATTTGTTGATTTATGCAAATGCAGACACATTCATTCTCATATAACGTGGCTGCCATTGAAATGGACGGTGGAGCTCTGTGCTAAGCCCCTTTTCCAACTCTATAGTGGACCATATTGCCACTTCAGTATTTGGAGTGCCTGTGTGATTCCAAATAGCCACTTCAGTATTTGTACATCCTGTCTGATTCCAAATTCCACTTCTGTATTTGGAATTCCTGTGTGATTCCAAGGAACATACCAGCAGCCAATAATGATGCTCAAAACATTGGATCTATGTAAAATGGCACAGTTCAGCGGGACAATCAGAGTTACAAAATCACATATCAAGATTCAGTGTGTGCAGGCAGCTTCAGGGATTCAATACATGACCTTTCAACTGTCGCTTTGTGGGGTTTGATTAAAGGGCAGACCAGCAGCTATGTGTTTTAGATTCATTTTTGTAACCTTTGGAAGTGCCTGATGATCTTTATTGCCAGAGTATTGGATGTGATCCATTTTTGCTGTTGTTGTTTGCGTATTAATCCGCCTTTGCATTTTTCCTTTTTACTCTTATTTTCACTCATTAAAAATCTGGCACATTTCGTTGAGAACATTGATAACCCCTGGATGAGAGGAGAAAAACATGTATGTTGTAATGAAATCATAAAGGCGTGCAATGACAGTGATTATAAATGAAGGTAAACAATGATATGGGAGGAGTAAGGCCATATATTAGGATACCTGAAGTATCAATCTCTACATATATTACATGGCCTACAGTAGTGGCCAAGTAGTTATGGTTAAGTTGCTAAACCCATAGGAAGAGCACTTTTTGGGTGGCTTATAACTTCGCTCTCCCTAGACGAATCCTCACCACACTTTGCAAAAAAAAGTATATGGCCCACTCTCATTTCTTTTGCAAAGTTTAGTGAGGTTTGGTCTAGGTGGGACAAAGTTATAGGGGGAGTCCCAAAATTTATTTTTTTCCCATAGACTGAATGGAGAAAAACTTTGCTCACGCCTACAGCCAAAACCGCTGTACAGATTTTTACCAAATTTGCAGCAGGAGTGGCCGATTTGTCCCGAAAGCGTGTCTTTGTAAATTTGGTGGAAATTTGTCCAGCAGTTTCTTTTAAAACTACTAAAAAGTAGGTCTCAGAATATTACTGTTATCTATGTCCGCTCCACGGACACACTTCCCTGTTCACTCCGCGGACAGGACACCAATTGGCCAGTGGACCTGCATCGTGTCCGCGGACAGTCAACATGTTCGCTGATTGGCTGGGGTGAAGCGTGAGGTGCATCACATTCTCTGGATGCGCCCGCCATTTTGGATCCGCGGACAGCGTGGCATTGGAACTATGCATAAATCCAATTTTGGGGAGTGTGTTGGTGTGTAGTATTGTTCAGAGAGGGCGGGGGAGCGAAAAATGGGTCAAACGCTGTATTTGTTTAGGTGGGTGAAGGCTGTGATGTGTTCGCGGTGTCATACTAAACACTGGACGCACTACTGGCTATTTTACTTTACTATGATGTTGGTTTGGGTCGTTAGTAGAGCATTGGGTGAAGAGATGTATTGAAGAGTTTGTGCATTGGTTGTAATTATTGTTTTAGAATGGTAATTGAAGTGGATACGTTTTGAGGTGGTTGTGTTATGTTTTTTGGGTTGTGGTCATTTGGCAGGTGTTTGCTTTCATGGGTGTGTTATGCTGCAGTGGTTGTGGCCAAGGCCTAGAGTCTTGGGTGCATTTTCGAAGGCCGTCGTCCGAAGGCCATGCACCCAAGACTCTAGGCCATGGCCACAACCACTGCAGCATAACACACCCATGCTAGCAAACATTTTGACTGTGGTATGTTGGCTGCTTAGGGGATATGTTTTCAAAAGGTGTGTACTGATTGGTAGTAGTGAAATAGTGTTTATAGGATAGTGAGATGATGTGTGTTACTTTGTTTGTTGGATTGTGTTCAGAATGTTAGTAATGAAGACTAGGCATTTTGGGTTGTATTTATTGGTTAGGTGTGTGTTTGCATCAGTGTGTTATGTTGCAGTGTTTGTAAGTGTAATCATGATATACTTACTGTTTCCTTTGTTTAGGTTGTATGTAGAGTTTTGGCCAGGCCATGCAAGTCAAGATTGTTGGGTTTTGCAACAAGCACTGCAGCAAAAGATACCCAGAAAGGAAACATTTTGGCTTGTGGTCTGTGGTCAGGTGTTTGCTTGAATTGGTGTGTTATGTTGTGGTGTTTGTGAGTCCAATTATTTTATGCTTACTGTTTTTGTGGTTGTATGCAGTTTTTTCATGATGTGGTAGTGTAGGTAGTTTATAATGAGATATTGCATTGCAAGGTAGACATTTCTGTATTTTGACGACCCTCATAGTTAGTACTTGAGAGGCACTATAGTTCAAACCAGTGTACTGTGCAATTTGCTCAGTTCCTGTGTTTGTTTATTAAATCATTGGGTCTGTGGGAAAAGAATCCATGCTGGATTAAAAAAAAAAAACTTTCTACGTTATGGTACAATATATTTCTTTGCTTGATTTCAATAGGAGGAATTGAGTAGGTATATGGTTTTTGATTTGGAAGTAGTGATAGTATTGTTGCAATTAATACCAGTTGCTGTATTCTAATGGTTTATTTCTTCTTCCATTTTAGAGGTATTCATATATCTGTTTGCTTGTTGCAGAATTTTGGGGCAGTTAAATACCTGTTGGCGTATTCTAACGGTTTCTTTTTTGTTGCTTTTTAGCAGTATTCTTTTATGTTTTTGCTTGTTGCAGAATTTTGGGGCAGTTAAATACCTGTTGGCATATTCTAACTGTTTATTTCTTGTTTCATTTTAGTGGGATTCATTTATCTGTTTGCTTGTTGCAAAATCTTGGGGCAGTTAGATACCTGTTGGCGTATTCTAACTGCTCATAGTTTTGAAGCTGAAGTTTTGTTGATGTTCATACACAGATTACATTTCAACCATCCACAATTCATTTTTATATATGCAGTATAGTGACCTGCATTGGTTGTGGCTCCTGCGTGGTAGATTATGGCTATTTTTGTGAAGGTTTTCTTACCAAGTGACATACATAAAGCGTTCATTAGGGACTTGTTCTTGTGACACATGGCTGCAAAGAGTGCATGTATGTTTCCACAAGTATGAAATCTAGAAGGTATAGGTATGTTTTTGTTTTCCAGTACTTGTAGTAAGTACATTAGACATTCTTGTGGATCTTCTTGTGTGTTTATAGAGAATTTTGACCATTCAAGAAGAGTAGTCCAATTCCTGCCTTGCCTTATTCCAGAAACACGGTAAGTGTTGTCAGGATTGTTGTTTGCATTTCTGTGAAGGACTAACATTTACAAACACAATTGGTCTGTCCCGTGTAAGTAAATGTTGTCAATAATTGGTGGCAATTGTAATAGAATATTGATAGCTACATTTGCATAGCAATTTACACCAGTTGTATTTTGAAAATTTCATTGGACCTGACAGTGCTGTCTCCAAGTCAATTGTTCGGAGTGCGCATTGTTTCTTTGAGTTTGAAGTAGTTTTCCTTTACAAACTCTTGCTTTTTGATTAACAGGATAGGTTTTTAGATAGGGGGCATAGAGTGAACACAGTATATTTGTTCTAGAATTCAAGGAATATCAGAGTTTACTTTACTTGAATCAAAGTTGATTAGAAATAGTCTGTCAAGTGTACCTAAGCGTGATAGTGCTGCATAGCTCATGCCTTCTGTAAACACTGTGCTACCAATATTTATCAATGCTTTACCTAGGGTAAGACCTTGTGATTTGTGAATGGTGACTGTGTATAGAGTTAAAGAAAATTGTTCTCTGCGTACATACATGTCTTTGAAAAGAAGGAAGTGGCTGTTGAGCGTCCTATCCTTTTAACTTCTGAAAGTTTACCAAAGAGAATATTGACAGACTGAATGTTGTTGTCACATGGGTATGATTGAAAGCCAACAACTGTGCCAAGTGCTCCATTAACTAGTCCTTGGTCCTTGGTCCACATCAAGGTTACGTTTAAGCATTACTCTACAGTTTAAAGATACTTTTAATGTTATCTCCAAACCAGCTGTGTTAGAGATAGAGTTTTCTAAGGTTTTTAGCCTTGTTGTGGCTTGTTGACAGATGGGTAGTGTCATACCATGCACGTCCAGCTTGTCTGTGGAGCAAATTTGAACTATTAGTTGCATTACTTTTTTCAACATTATTTCATTGAATTGTGAACAGCTTGCAAGAGTTGGCATCAAGGTCATACAGTTTACATTTTTGTGTGCTAATTTTTCCATGACATCAGTAGCACATGACTTATGGCCATAGAGTGCATGGACGTGCCTGGTTTTTAATATTGATTGTGCTTCTTGAGATAGTACACCAACTCTAATACTTTTTAAAATGTTGGCGTATGTGAGGTCTGCAGACTGGTGCATATTTCAGTTAATTCTTTGTATTAGAAATGTTGAAAAATGGTTGAACTTTCCTATGCTGCCAAGAGCTTTACGGCATAGTTTCTGTCCTAAGGTTTTAAAAATAGGTTCACCTTTAACTGGTGTTAATTGAAGAAGATCTCCGAAAACTATAATGCGTTTTGTTCCAAAGAGTTCTTCATGGTCTGTTTTCAGAACCTCTTGTAATCTGAGGTGAATGAAGGCTAACATTAGATTGGAAACCATGCTTACCTCATCTGTTAGCAGCATTTTCATTTGTTTGAAAACTCTGCGTAGTTCCATTGCAGCTTCTGGAAAGTTTGTAGTAGTCTAATTTGTTTAGGTGTTCTACTGGAAGGAGTAGTAATCAGTGTAAAGTGACACCGCCTATGTTGTAGGCAGCTAAACCTGTGGGGCCAGTTACGACATCTGACAGTTTCTTGTTTGTCAATGGTTGGAGGAACTTGCTGATGATTTTGATTAAGCAAGTTTTACCTGAACCAGCTTGACCACTCACGTATAGCAGTATAGGTTTGTAGTCTTGCCAGGTACAATTTTTAGTTTCATATTGCACACCATGTTCAATTTGTTTTGTTATTTCTTGGAAAATGCTACACTGCTCATAGTTTAGTTGTGATTTTAGTAGAGCAAAGTCTTCTCTAGATTTCTCACAATGACACATGGTGTTTTCTACTTCAGTCATGACTAATTCTGCCTAATTTGTTATTAGTGGCTGTCCAAGTGGTTCTTGGCTTGCTGTTACAGAAGGTTCACTACTGTCAGGAGTGTCCACATCTAGTTGTGCCTGACGTTCTTCTCCTTGCTGCTGTTCATTGTGAAACATTTTTTTGTACTGTGTGAAGTTTACATCTGTTACAGTGATTTCATTTGCTTTGAAAGCATCTTCATAGGAGTCATACGTTGTAACGCTCACCTGGTATCCACGGGATGTCACTCAGCCTGTTCTGACCTCTTACGACCTCAAACCCTTCCCTGGAGGCTATTTGACTGGAGACTGGGCCTGAAACACAGGATTGGTCAAGTTTAACTCCCTATTGTCTCTGTGTGTTTGAACCCCTTCTTCCCCGGGGTCCAACCCTTCCCTTTGATCCACAGCTCACCTTGTTTTCTTGGGTAGTGTGCTCTCCATCCTGCTTTCAGGGCAGGGGCGCGTTGATTGATGTGGGCTTGTTGCTGCCTAGTTACTTCACTGGCAAGAGTCCAACAGGTAAGTATAATGAGTCAACTTCTAGGGCTCGAGAGAACATAACAAACAACTTTGTGGGAGAGGAGACTTGGATGACATTTTTTAGAAATGTGTTCAAGAAAGTCGGACAGCAGGACCCTACAACCCCCGTCTCCCTAGATTCCCCATGGGAAACAGCGTGGGATTGGGACATCATGAAAAAACTGGTGCGGTTAAACAACTCGAGAGCCCCAGGCCCTGATGGTATCAGAAATGCTGATCCAAAAGAAAATAAAGAAGAATGGGCAAATTTCATCTATGAAGTAATAAAGAAGTGCACTCTCCATAGAACCATACCCACCTCATGGACAATGGCAACCATAGTGCCAATATATAAACATGGACCAAGAGAGGAGCCTAAGAATTACCGCCCAATAGCACTTCTAGACGTGATTGGAAAAATCTTCGGTTCACTTCTTCTGGAAAAATTCCAACACTGGGCAAGAGACTCGGGCAATGAAGACCCTTTACAATCAGGGTTTGTAAAGGATGCAGGGACAGCTGTAAACATTTTACTACTAAGCATCTTAAAAAGCAAGATACATGAAGGAAGTCTGAAAATCTATCTAGTATTTGTAGACCTGGTCCAGGCATTTGACCAGGTCAACAGGGAAATACTATGGAACAAATTGTGAGCAAAAAAATGTCCGATTGGAATTTTGGCACTGATAAGAGCTCTTCATCAAGGCACTACTATAAGAGTACGTCTAAATCAAGCAGGGCTACTTTCTGAAGAAATATCTACGGCCAGGGAAGTGAAACAAGGGTGCCCCCTCGCCTCAACACTCTTTAATTCATATCTTTGGGACATCAAAGAAGGAGAGGAGGCGACACATGTTTTTCCACCCACAACAGGAAGATCAAAAATTGCAAGACTGCTATATGCAGATGATCTCATCTTGTTGGATTTGACACCAATTGGACTACAGCGACAACTCAATCAGCTGGCAGACTATGTGAGGAAGAACAACTTGGAAATCAACAAAAGTAAAACTAAAGTTATGATCATGGAAAAACACAACTTTCGTACTGAAAAATTCAGATGGACCCTAGACGGAGAAAAAATTGAACAAGTGAAGGAATTCAAGTACCTAGGGGTAATCCTCAGTAACAACAGTCTGGAGTCTGCAATGCAAGATCATCTCTTGGAAAAAACAAAGAAGTTGGCGACTCAAGCCAAAATGATCGACGTAAGATTTTGCAAATTCACCATAAATCCCTTGATACAATACTACAAGGGAAAGGTGGTGCCATCCCTAATTTACGGAGCCGATGCAATGCTAACGATACCACAAAAATTCTGGAGGCGAATTGAAGGACTTTTTTGGAAAACCACCTTAAAGTTACCGTCATCGACACCTATTTCAACAATACGACAAGAACTAGGGTTACAGTCATTAGAGTCGATGGTGGTAAGAAATACATTAATGCTATACAGAAAAATCAAAATTAGCAAATGCCCAAGTGTAGCAACCATCATCAATACAGAACTTGAGGATCAAAGAAGTAATTTGCTCATAAATTGGGCAATGGAAAATCGAAACACTCTGGTGGATATTGACAGCACTGAAGAAGAACTGATTCAAAACCCAAATAAAGTCAGGAAAAAGATGTTGGAACGAGACTGGATTCAGACAACGTCTTTGCAAAACAGGAGTAAAATAATAAACCACCAACCGCCGACAACAAGGGGCATAAAAGAAATGCCAAATTACTTAAAAAAATGTCCAAACAGACACTTAAGAAGTATCTTCATGCGTTTTCGCTTAAACCTTCTACCCACAAATGAAATCAGGGCGATAAGAAAGATCTCATTGGAAAATGGTTGTCGCTTTTGTGATAAACCAGATGAAATTGAATCATTGAGGCATTTGTTGTTGAGATGCACAAATCTGAGGGACTGGAGAGATAGACACCTTGGTCATATATTTAAATAGTCGACAACATGTGGTGAAGAGGACTGGTGGAATAAATTCACAGAGGGAGACAACACCTCCCATGTCATAGCGGTTGCACAATTCCTCACGAACTTGAAATTAGAACTTCAGGAATGAATCAAGGGGGAAATTCTCTTACAATATACTAAGTTGTAAATTAGTCTGGTGTTAGGCAGGAAGGTCAACTTTTATTATCGTATTGTCCCCTTTACACCTTTGCACACTCTTTTCTCTCGTTTCTCTGCCTATTGTTTGTCAGAGGAGGACATTCTCCTGTTTTATTTCATAGGCTGGAATGGACAATTCGGAAGGAAGGAAGGAGGGGAAAATGTTCATTATCTTGTAAAAATTTCTATTGTAAATTGAATCAAGTAAATAAAAAATAAAATAAAAAATAAAAAAAAAAAAATAATGAGTCTTTTGAACAGTTCACTAACTTCGTTCCTTTCCTTCCTTAGATGATGGCCGGCATCTGGGGATGGCGGCGTGCTGCTGAGATGAGTAGCACTGAAGGTGAGTGAGAGCGTGATGCACCCCTTTCGTATTTGCATTGAACTGAGTTCTTTTTCTGTGTCTTTTAGGTGCCACGACATTTTCAGCGTGGATGCCGGTTATGAAGAACAAATGCGGTGGTTAAGCGCGGTATGCAGCACCTCTAGATGTTTCCACGCTAACCTGGAGTGTCTTTTCCCTCTTGCAGATGGATGAGAGGTTCTGGAGACAGAGTTCCCCCAGAGTGGCTGGGATTCAGGTGAGCGTTTGAAGCTCGTACAGTATTTAAAAATGAGCGGAGATTTGCAGAATGCTTACTAATGCCTTTTTTCTGTTCTTTTCCCTTTTCCTTAGGAAGCGGCGTGTTGGGATGGAAATGACACCGCCGAAGATGCCCGCAGAACAGAAGGAGCGATGAATGATGGCCAGAAGTGCCGCAAGGTAAGGCTGTTCCTAACAATGTTCTTGTTCTTGCAGGAGATGAGCGCATAAGAAAGATGCAGGCCTACTGGAGACCGATCCGACATGGTGAGTCTCACGCTGCAGGTGCAGAAAACGCAAAGCATGTTTCTCAGCCTGGGTGTGGCTTAAATAGTCTCTGGATATCCCAGGTGTCTCTGGGCTGAACCACACCCAAAAGACTAGACCGCACATGCAGTTCTGGGAACCGAAATATGTGGGGGCTAACATCTTCTCCTCATCAATGCTCTACAAGTCCAATCCCCAATGTTATCCTATGCGAGTGAGTGAGTCTAGTGCCGCAAGCGCCAAGTCTGACTCCAAGTGGGTCTTTGGCGGAATGGAGAGGCCCTCAAGGGGCATGTAGGTGTTTGTGGCCTGGCTTCAGCCTGACATCTTGGAGGGCTGAGGACATGAGGGAATCATGACATACGTATCTAGTAGATGTTCTTCTTTTCTCCATGGTTTAAGAAGTTGTAGCAGGGACATGTAATACAGTTCTTTATGTTGAGGAGTTTTTAATGACAATTTGATATGATTAATTAAGTTTTGTTTGGTAAGTTTCACTAAGCTTCCTTCACAATTTTCTACTCTGCATCTACCTTTCTTCTCATCTGTTTTAATATTATTTTTGTATGTGATGTTTTGGGCTATGTGGTATAGATACATGGTTTCCAAAGTGGTACTTCTGTTTGGGTAGTATGTGTTTAGTAAGTTGTTTTTCAAAATGTCTTGGCTGTTGGGATCATTTTTGGCTATTGTGTTAATGTTTTCATATGATTTGAGAACTCTTTTTCTAGATTTAGCAGGACCAAGGCTTAGGCATACTGTATTTTCAGATTTTCCATACAAGGCAGTACCTGTTAAAAGGTCTGTAGCTTCATAGCAGCCACATTTTGTATGGGAGAGCATTTTTATGCCTAAGCTGTCCAATTTCTGTGATAGTGTTTTGTCAGATGATATGTCATCCCAGAGATCTTTGAGCTCTGTTTTTTCTGCTTTGGTTTAGTAGGCTGAGACATATCGTGCAACTGCAGTGGAATTGTCTGCAATGCAATGCACATATATATATTTGCATTCCACAGGAGGGCAATGATTGCATTGTAATCATTGATATATTGTGATCCTTCTGTTCTTTTTATGTAATATGTGTTCTTAGGTAATTTACCTTTGACACTAAGTCTAACTGAAGACATGAAGTTGTTTACTTGACTTGTTGTTGAAACTGTTGTAGGGAAACCAAAGCGGCATTTGGTGTAGTATTTCCCTTTGTTTTTATATTTGCGACTACAATACTTCCCACATTTGTGTCTTAGAAATTGTAAAATATGTGCATGAAGGTCACTATGTGTCGATTGTGAAGGGATTTCACAAGTGACATATTTTTAAATGAACTGCAAAACAGAGGCTTCACTGTCCTGACCAAATTTAGGAGCATCTTTAATCCACCAAAGCATCTGGATGTGTGGTGCTCCTTTGGCTTGGTATTATTTTCTGCAAAAGAAGTGTTGCACTTCTCTGAGGGGAGGAACAGTTTTATTACAAATTAAGTGTAGCATAGCAAAGAAGCGATGATGGAAATATCTTGATACATTTATAGGATCTAGCGAGCAGAGTTCTCCTGGTGTTTGTATATCTATATTTGTTTTGTTTGTGTTTGCTATGTGTAGGAAATTGTGTAAATCTTCCCATGCATATTCTGCACAACTTAATGTCACAAACCAAGTGGGTGGGCCAAGCTTTCTTACCATACAGCGTACATCTGCATGATGTCAGAACCAGTATTTATTTGTACCACACATGTTTTGCTAAAAGAATTCTAATGCTTGACTGTAAAACTTAATCTTTATCTTGCACTTTTTGTAGTAATTGCGTAGCTGACATATTTTGAAAATCGGTACATGATTTTAATATGTGTGCAACTGCGTAGCAAAGAGTTGCTAGATGACTTTCAAAGAGAAGGTGGAATATGTATTCCACATTTTATCCTAATCTGGGGTCTCTTCAGAATACATTTGTAAAGAGCGTCATTCTGATGCTGTTATTTGTGTGGCTCTTTCATCATACCTTCCTCCTTTTCTGGTAGGAAAGAGTAGAGTAAAGGCTTATGCTCCTATACTTTTTTCCCATATGCTGATTGGAGATCCTTTGGCTTCTTGCATTTGGTAGGTTTCCAGTGCATCATCTATGGTGTCTTTAGAGTGTAATGGGTGAATTGTATAATGGTCTAAAATATTAGATTCTGTAGCAGGATCTAGAAGATAAAATTCACCAGATAAAATTCACCAGTTCCTGACGAGTCTTGAATTAATTCAGTGGTTTCCCTCAGGCTTTCTTCAATATTTATTTCTTTGTAGTATTCATTGTTGTCTTTTAGATATTGCAGGGCTTCTCTAACTATGTAAATCCACGGGTTGTTGTCATTTATTTTGTCTTTTGTAGCTACACCATTTACTAAGATAATCAAAGATTAATCTATTGGACGTTGCACTCCCAGAGTGTGTACATTTTCTTTGAGATCTAATGGCAAATACGCTACTTTGCCACAAATGCCTTTCAGTAATTCAGAGGGAGGTAGTTTTGCTGTTTTTGTTTGAAAGCGTATAATTGCTTGAAATGGGTGCACTGTTTGAATTCTGATGTTCTCATACAAGTTATTTGTGATAGCACTTGAAGGTATTTGGTTGTTGTCAGGTTTTGCAGTGCAAAGTATTAAAGGGTCATTCATTTTGAATGTATTTTCTGCTATAAAATAGAGAGCTAATTGGAACCACTTGAAATCTTCATTGTCTTCTATTTTGTACATTGTGTCTACAGTTTTTGTGTTATTCTTATAAAAAGTCCTGCGGCAACACACACACACATAGTTTGGTAATTCAGCAGATGTGCTTTTAAACTTTACTATTTCTTTTTTGTATGTGTGTATTACAAGGTTGCCAACTGTATTACAAGGTTGAAAAAGATGTTGCTAATCTGTTGTAAAGCTATTGGATTTTGTAAATGGCTTTCACTTCCAAAATGTTTTCTTTGGATATGTTCTATTTCTTTGAGTAGTTCTTTGGCTATACCATGTAGAAGGTTGTTATTTAAATTGGTTAGTACTAAAGTAGGACGTTTGGCATAGTACAGTTCATGAACCAGATTTCTTATAGTTGAATGGTGTGTTGATATCTTTTTGATATGGTAGAAGGTGCTTTTGCAAATAGGTCCAGAAATGCAGACTAATGAATGTCCTTATAGTCCTGTGTATTTTCGCACTGGACAGGAGTCCATACTTTGTAATAGTTTTATTTTCAATCTGTCTTTGCCTTTTACATACTGATTGAGGAACTGGCGTAAAGATGTGAAAGATTTTTTGCTTATGTTACACATTGATGTGCACGGCCATTTGTAGACTGGACGCATTCATGAAACGAAATGGAGAGTTGAAATTAAGTTTCTGGGGATATTTTTGTGAGCAGCATTTCTTATTCCATAATGGTATTATACATTTTTCAAACCCTCGTCCACTGCAATGTACGGCAATTGGGTTTCTTTGCTTTTGTTTGTATGCTTCTTCATTAAAATATGGTTCTGTGCTGGTGGTGTGAATGCACTCACCTCCACAGATATATGCAAAGCTATCTTTGTTGATATTCTGTTTATTGAGAAGTCTTTTTTGTAGTTTAGTAGTTAGTTTTGTTAGTGGTTTCATTCTGTTTGAAACGAAAATAAATAATTTCCTTTTGAGAAGGAGTGCACTGTCTTTGAGAGCCTCCAGGATTCATTTTCTGTGAAGGTTTTAAGGGTTGTGCCTAATTTCTCTCTTGTTTTGATAAGGTTCTGAAGGACTCTGTGGCAGAACATTTTATGTAAAATAATTATTTTCGTATGGCTACATCGAGATTTATAGGTATAGTGTTAGCTGCAGTCTTTTTTAATAACATTCTGTTTAGTTTAACATTTTGAAAGAGAATGCAACATTTCTTGACTGGAAGCTGCTTTTGTTTCTCTTAGTTACTGTATTAGCTGTTTTGTTGGAACTTTTTGTATACCTTCTGCTAGAGGTGGATGCTTATTTCGGACACTTTTATTTTGATTTGCTCTACTTCTGCATTGTTTTCTTTTTTTTTTTTTTGGTAGGCATTCTTTGGAGTCTGTTGGAAAAAAAAGAAAGTGTGGGATGGGACGTTGTGCAATGTATGTGTGCATTGGGCATGAGTGTCTGAGTATGATGGTAGGCATGTATGTAGAGGAGTGTGATTGTGCAATGGGCTGTTACTTCAGGTTGGGAAGGCTATTCTTGTATTTGTGTGTTACTGTACTGGTGTTCAGATGTCAATACAAAGTGTGCACCTGCTGAGGGGCAATCAGTAATACTGAATCGAATGCTGCAGGGTTAATACAATAGTTTGTTCTACAATACTAGAATTGTACAGTGTTCGAGTAACAGTTAGAACATTATGGCAGCATTGCACTTACTTTTTTGGATGCAAAGAGTAGGTTTCTAATGAGTCTGGTTCGTAATTCAGACGCTGCTGGTTTTCAGGAGAGAGGTCTTCACTGCAATTATGAAAGAAAAGTTAGTAAATATGTGTGTTAATACCACTGTTGTTAATGTAGACATGTATTTGTTTGTTTTTTCAGTAGTAGTGCTTTCTGATAACTGAGCACAGCATGTAGATGCAGTTTCCTTTGTCTATGTGCATTCTGTATAGTTTACTTAGAATCTGTAGTTGGACTTGCCTTAGAAATGTTTACAATAGTAAGTGCACAGAGCACACTTGGCTTTTTAAGGCAGTGTTATTTGATGTTAGGAGATAGGAGAAATAATTGCATGTTTTTATTGCTATTTATACAGGGTAAATGGCAGGGACGTTGGTGGAAAGCATGCAATGTATGTATTTGTGAAGATGTGGGAAGTAAAGCAGACCAATTTGATGGGCTCAGCAGCCTATTAGGCTCCAAAATAGTTGCACGGGAGAAGGTTCAAATAAGAACCCCTGGAAAAGTGCCAAAGGGACAAAACCAAGTTTACCAGACTGCTGGTGATTAACAAACTACTAGGTGATCCTGTGGTGCTTGAAGATGGGAGAGTCTGAAATAAAGTAAGGGTTTCAATGAAGGGTCTGGTGCTTGCGTTACAGACTGAAGGGAAGGAGAGGGATGTTTTATGTGTTGTTTTACTACAGTGTTTGTACATAGTTGTACATGATGTGATAGACATCATTGCATCTGTGTATAGTTGAATGCTGTTATAAATTCTAGAGCGGAATGGGCAACCAGCTGGAATGGGAGAGCTGTCTAGATTGGAAGAACAGTTGTATAGGCAGTGGTGTTGTTTCAGCTGGGAGCCTTTCCAATGATATTGCCTATCTGTGTCCACAAATAAAGATGCATGTACTCATCCTGGCTGTGTCTCACCTTATAGCACCCCACAATATTGTTAGAAATGTGTGGGAGGCAGTGGGAGGGCAGTTGGATCTGCTACCAAGCTCCCTGCCACTCCTCACCTCTCTAGGTCCTGTTTGCATCTTATGGGACATTAAAAACTGCCCTCTGGACTGAGGCCAGCCATATGCTGTGCATTGTGGCACACAGTCATGTCAAAGTATTGTATGTTGCAGGGGGTGCACACCCAAACTTGTTTTTCTGGTTCTATGTGCACATTTCCCTGGGGGTGGGGGACTCGCCAGTTAGGTTAATGTATTTTTCCCAGCACCCCTGAAAGCCTTCTCCCACAATCATACTGTTATTTCTCCCATCTTTTAACATGAAATGAAACATCGTTAGACAGCTGTGTGTGGTGTGTCAATCATTCATAAAGGAAGTTCAAATGATAGATTGTATGTAAAATATCCAGAATGTATAGAAAGGAAATTGTATGTACATCCTATGCACTATAATGCATGACATGCTATTATGGTTGAATGTGGATAAATAGCTGGCAGTGGTTACACAAATGACAGAATGAATGAAGAGAATAACAGTTTGCACATTACAGTTAGTTATATGGGTAAATACAAATTTGGAGAGCACACAGCTTTGCAAGTGACACTTGATCATAGCAGATGGGGGGAAATGACAGTAAGATTGTTTTACAGGTTATACAGGGTAAGTGGCAGTTACCCTGTATACATGCATTCATACAAGAGCTGTCCATGTACTGTGCAGAAAATATTGATACCTGTAGTTTTTGTTAATGCATGTGGACGTGGATGAATCTGCAAGCAGAAATCTTGGAGAGTTTTATAGTAGTTGTTGCTGTAAGTGCTTTGCAATCACAGCAAAATTGTACTCAGAGTGATCAACAGTACATCTAAAGTGCTGAACTGTGATGATGGAGTTAGATGTAGAGTTCCTGGATATGATTGGTGGATGGTTGTGTGACTGCTCAGCAGTATCCAATGAGGGAATGGTGTAGTGAGTGAAGTGGAAAGGGAAGAAGGCTGCCCCAGTTTTACGTGCTGCGTGGACACCGTGGCTGTTTGCAGACAGGGCGTGCCCCATCCAGGGCTTCTGATCATGAAATGGGAGTGTATTTTGGGGATTAGCCAATCAGGTGTTGATGTTCTGCTTTCTATTGAGCGTGGCTGTGTTCAGTGAAGATGGCAGAGGTGGAGAAAGTCTGGGTGTTTTTGTTTGGAGATATATTTGTGAAAGGTATGGAGAAGTATGTTAAATCTAGGAATGTGGCTAACAATTCAGATATAAAAGGAGTGGAGGTGGTCTGGTGCACTGTGCCTGATTTTAATTTGCATGGAGTGCTGGAAGTTTGTCAGGATATGGCTAGGTTCAATAGTCCAGATGTAGTTGTCCTGCACTGTGGTGCTGTGCATTTGGGCTATGCCAGTGCCCCTACTTTGTTGCAAGATCTGCAAAACTTGGTTCAGGCAGTCATGAAAGTCCTTCAAATGCTAAGGTTATTTTTTCTGCTTTGTTATCTAGGGCAGTATAGGACAATAGTTATGTTTGTTGTCCTCAGCAAAATGGTGCTAGGTGTTTAGTTAACCAAGGCATGTTGGCTTTTATGATTAGAGCAGGGATGTTCTTGTGCAATAATGACAACATTGAAACTGGTAATGTTGTTTACTTTAAACCAGGTGGCATGTTTTTATCTTTCATGGGAAATGTCATGCTGTTTTGGAATATAAGAATTGCTTTGGAGAAGCTAATGTGAAGATAGTTGGAGGAAAATAAGAAAAAAAAGTATAAAAAAGGTGTTTTTGAAACATCTTTAACAAAGAAAAGGCTCTTTTCAGAGCCAAACTCAAGGGGGATGTGGGGCACACTCCTGTGGAAGTGCACTGGCATTGAGTGCGTGGAATGAAGTGGCTGGATTTGGTACCTCTTTTTGCTACTTTGGTGACACAGCGTCATCCAGACATTATTATTATTTATTGTGGAGGGAACAGTTTAGGACATGTCCCTGGAATCGCTTTGCAATTTGCAATGAAAGAGGACTTGGGAAAGTCATGATCATGTTTCCAAACTCCTGAGTAATTTTTTCTAATATTGTGCAGTGATAAATGTGGCTGCATTCTTCTTCATTTGTTCCACAAATGGAAAAAACTAGGCGCAATGTCAACAAGGCTGTTTGTGCCTTTTTGAGAGATGTTGGCATGTCCTCTTTTCACAATGAAAATATTATGCTTCGTAGCATACCCATGTTTCGCAGAGATGGAGTACATCTTGCTTATGCTGACAATCAGATTTTTCAGTGAAATATACAAAATGCATTGTGACCCTTTTTGGAATTATAGCAATCCCTTTTCCAGTAGATGTTGACCATTTGAAGTTTTGGAAACATAAAAAAACAACTGAAAAAGGCTCTTTTCAGAGCCACCACTTCCGCCCGGAGAAGAGTGGAATGGTTTTGATAGCGCAGCACCCCAAAAGTTTTAAATGCTGTCCACAGACTTCTGGAAATGCACAGGGCCCTGCAGCATTTCATTGGCACTCTGATTTTTGAACTGTGAAACGCGGCTCTGAAAAGAGACTTTTTTTTGGTTTTTGTTGTTTTGTATTTTTGGGGGGTTTTCAGACATGACACATAAGGAAAGGAAGGGAAGGGAGGGTAAAGAAGGGGCACCAACCACAGGGATAAGAAAGGGCAGGTGGAGAGAGGAAGATTTAGGGTGGGCTTAAATCAGGTAGGTGGCAATCCTTCTCATGCTCCCGGACTGAGCTTCGAAAGCACGTCAATGGGTCTCCCCCATGCAGAGTACTGCGCCGCAGTACATACACAATACTGTGACCCTCAAAAGGTAAGGGTCTACAGCATCACATATGGCTTGCGAGGCAGCTAGAGGGATGCACTGCCCCACAGAGTGCCTCTTGTGGTGGCAGGAGCAGAAACAAAGGATGCTGCAGAAAAACTCAACCTACTACATTTATTGCAAGGTACAACCTTATGAATAGCCCCACCATGGAACAACTATAGGTGTCGCTTCATTGAGGTAGTTTCGTAGTTGTACAAACCTGCAGCACACCTAGTTTGCAAAAGCTTTCGGTACTCCATCAAGAGTGGCAAACAACCTCCACACCCAAGATTCACGGTAAGTGCTAGTAGTAGGGACTTCCACTACCTCATCCTCTTCATCCTCTTCATCCTCCTCTGCATCATCATGCCTGTTCCCCTCTCCAGGTTCTTGGAAATGTGGCAGTGTTGGTGAGGCAGAACTAGCACCAGCAGCAGCAGCCATGGTTGCCATCTTCAATGGTGTCAGGAAACACCAGAATGTGATCAGTCTCCAGACAGGAAAGAGCAAGAGCAATCAAATGCAACAATGTGGAGCAGTCTCCGTCCTGGAAACCCAAAAACAAAATAAGGAGCAGCTCTGGTTGTGGCCTTTACTAGGGGTGCTGGTTTGACCTTGGTGGACACCGGCACTATCCACTAACACTTTGAACACCAAAAAGGGTCCAAAATGTTCCAGAAAGTATATAGATCGACAGGGACATATTCTGGGACATGTGCAAGGGTGAAGTTTTACAGGAAAATACCTTGGATTGCTCAAAGAAGCACTTTTTTGGTGTCCAGGGGCCCGGACTGTGTGAAAGTGCCGTTGGGCATAACTTTGATATGTTTAATACATTGTAAATGTCAACCTATAGAACGCTGCTATTCCTATATGTTTGAACGTCTTTTTTTGGCATCCAAAATTAGTGTGCAGGGGACGGGAGGGTCCCAAATTTTGGTCCTCTTTTCCTTTCTCTTGACTGATTTAGGCTTTGTGCCAAGGCCTTTTTTCCTCCCCCACAACTTAAAACCTTTTGAACCAACCAATGCTGGTATGTGATCTATTTTGTCAAGTTTGTACCTATTACGATTAGGTGTGCATCACTTACCCCTGGCTTTTGCCCAGACTGTGTTCACAAGCAAGGACCCATGCTTAGCGTGGATGCGGTCACATGATGATGTCACGGACACGTTCATGAATGGGACGGGTGTCCGTAGGACACCAAATGTAGTGCGACACACATGCGGCGGACAGTTACAGATAGGCGCGATGTTCATAGGACCCAAGGATGCATGCGTGCCAGTGTTTTATGGACAGTGTTCAGGTCCCGAACTAATTAAATGTGCGTCACAACTTTGCAGAGAAGCGGACGGGCTATGTGTTCTACGGACATATTCATTCTGCTTGCGGACAATGCGAACATGGGTGATGTTCTTAGGACACCTTATTTTGAATAATAGCGGACATGCGGACAGATATTGTGTCCTGCGAAAGCCTCCATTTTGATTGTGAACACTGCTGACAGGTATGGTGTCCTTAGGATACCTCCATTTTGGTTAATTGCGGACATCCCGGACAGTCGCTCTGTCCGCGAACTCCCTAACGGCATTAAAAAAAAAGAAAACACAGAGGAATATAGTAAAAGCATACATAATATTTTATTATTGTATAAAAATATAAAAATTATGAAAGAAGGGGGAAGCAGAAATTGATACAAATACAGGGGAATTAGGGGTTCCTGTATGTTGGATGGTAGGAGTGGAAGGGACTGAAGTCTCAACATAATGTTTTTCGTGATGGGGATTTTTTGGGGATGGTTGGCTGGGACATGGAGAAGGGGTACAGTTATATGTGGGACAGTGATATTTAATTTTTTCCATGATATGATTCTCTACAATGTGTTTAAAAATAATGAAATTGGTCATTAATTGATCCATTTTTTGCTCTAAACACTGCAGAAGATTTTTCAAAGTGTCTGTTTCAGAATTATTCTTATTGTCTGTATGTTCTGTTAAAAAATTGAATGCGTTAAGTACACATAAAATAATGTTTATTAATTGGCATATTTAGAAAAGTGTAGTGTCTACCATTAGTATCAATGTTCTCACTCATTTCGTACCTAGGAACATTTTCTTCTAGCCATTCCAAAGTACTAGACATTTCTGTGTAAAAAAAAAGAAATTTATTTTTCAGCGTATCTTACCACAGAACGTTTATAAATAAAGGAATTAATGTAGTGTACTTACCAGTTTGCTTTTTAGTTTTCCTGTTACTGCTATGTAGGTGTTCTGGTGATATTTGTTGTGCAGTTTCTGTATGAAGCATCAGTGAGGTAATTCTGTTGGAGGCATATGTTATTTTTTTTTGGTTTGTTCCATTATGTTTCATATGCTATGTAATCGGACTGTTGGTGTCTTACATATACAGTTTGCACTTCTTATTTATTTTTTAATGTAATTTATGTATATGCTGCCCTTTGAACATGTTCAGTGTGTTTATTGCATGATGCAACAATGTAGGATCCCCCCTAAGTTTTCGGATAGTGTTAATGTTTACCGATTCGTCCACGAACATCAGAACCACTAGCGTAGGACAGGGGGTTCAATATGTTGTATGGTATATGTATATAAACTAAGGGAATCCTACTAAAAACCTATCAAATTCATGGACCGTTAAGGTAAGAGTGGCCTAGGTCTGGAATAGAGCAATAACTCTACCCTGGTAGCCTAGCCTACTTATCAAATCTATCCTAAAACTCCCTAGTAATATATAACACCTCTTCAGCCTCCTAACTTCACACTATTGAGCATAGCGACGTCTATACATAGGCCTCTCTCCCTCTTTACTGGAGTCTCAAATCTGACTGTGGTTTTGAACTGTACACAATTGTTCTGCTTTTGCTTACACTCAATTTGCTCTGATCAGTTACGCTGAATTGCTTTGCTGGGTATAGGCCTTTCTCCCTCTATACAGGAGTCTCAAATCTGACTGTGATTTGAACTGTACACAATTGTTCTGCTTTGCCTTACACTCAATTGTCTCTAAACAGTTGTGCTGAAATCCTCTGCAGGGTATAGGCATTACTCCCTCTATACAGGAGTCTCAAATCCGATTGTGTTTTGAACTGTACACAATTGTTCTGCTTTGCCTTACATTCAATTTGCTCTGATCAGTTGCACTGAATTGCTCTGCTAAGTATAGGCCTTTCTCCCACTGTATAGGAGACTCAAGTCTGACTGTGGTTTTGAATTGTACGCAATTTATCTGCTTAGCCTTACTCTCAATTGCTCGGATCAGTTGCGATGAATTGCTCTGCTGGGTATAGTCCTTTCTCCCTCTATACAGCAGTCTCAAATCTGACTTTGTTTTTGAACTGTACTCAATTACACTGCTTAGATTGCACTCAATTGCTCTGATCAGTTGCGCTGACTTGCTCTGCTGGGTATAGGCCTTTCACCCACTATACAGGAATCTCAATTCTGACTGTGTTTTGAACTGTACTCAATTGTTCTGCTTCGCCTTGCACCGAATTGCTCTGCTGGGCATAGGCCTTTCTCCCACAGTGCTGCCTTTAGACTGTACTCAGTTGTACTGCTTACATTTGCACTCAATTGTTCTCCTTATCCTTGCACTCAATTGCTCTGATCAGTTGTGTTGAATTGCCCAGCTGGGTATAGGCCTTCCTCCCACTATAGAGGAGACTCAAATCTGGCTGTGTTTTTAACTGTACTCAATTGCTCTCCTTAGCCCTTCACTGAATTGCTCTGCTGACCATAGGCCTTTCTCCCACTGTGCAGGAATATCAGTCCTGGCTGTCTCTATAACTGTACCCAATTGCACTGCTTAGGTTTGCACTCAGTACAGTCTTCAATCTGTAACACAGTCATCGAGGCACCATGTCACTGACCAGCCACAATCTGACAGCCCTCTGGCACACTACTAGCCCCACTGAAACCCTCCGCAGCCGCTCCCTATACCCTATACCACACAGTCCACTCTCCTTCCACAGCACACATCCAACTGTATTCCCTATCCCCCCACCTCAAACTTTAACTCGCTCCCCTACCCATAGATCCCAATAGGCACATTTAAGAGCAGCAAGATGGAGAGACAGATCCGATAGCCCGCACCCACATAATACACGATCCCTGACACAGTCCAACAAGAGAAGGAGGATTGGGGCGGGCACTGCTGAGTACGTCTAAAGTACTTATGGTTATTTGTAGTTCAAAGTAGGCAGTTCATGGCGTCACCAAGTAAACCAGTATACACTATACTGGAAAAACATGAAATTGAGGAATGTCTGATGAGAAAGAAAATGTCATCAGACCTTGGGTCGCCAATTGTAGTGAAAACTACTGATGGGTATTATATCAATTTGTAGCTAGATGATGAAGCTTATTTATAGAATTATTTTTCCATTATAAACAGTTATTCCAGTTTTTGGTGAAGAAAACATATCACCATCAAATATTTTTGTGATAGAAAATTATTTTAACTCATTGATTTGAAAGAAGCAGAAATGATATGCCAATGCATTTCAGGCCTACAACTGGTCCTTCATCGGGGAGAATTTCTGCAAGGCGGCCTGGGCTAAATCCGCATGAGTGGGTGTGAGCAATACAACCAATGCAATAATAGGCACACAGTCCACTCACAACCCCGCACCTAGCTACAGGCCCTGCCCAATTGCCACTTCTCCTCACTCAGTGCAGCAAGAGAAGCTCTAGCCAATACCCTTGCACCAGTGAACCACCCACTCTCTCCCACAACCCCTTCACCGCATGTAAGGCAAGGATAAGGCGAGACGACATACACCTAATGCCCCCCTTACATCTCCCGTTCTCTGACACAGTACTCAACCACTGCCACCCCATTGCAGGAGCGAAACCTCACTGCCCGCCCCCAACCTAGTCCTAACTCTGTTCCCCTCCCTAACACCTAACCTAACTACTCCAGCATCCCCACACTACAATGCCCCCCTTTACCTCCCACTGCCACTCCCCGAAGGCAGACCACACTCTCTGGCATTTCAAAACTCACCCTCCACCCACAATGGCATCTCTCCAATTATCCTGCACCCTCATCAATACCAGATCTGTCTCCGAAAACAAACTCCATATGTACGACCTCATCACTGAAGAAAACCCAGACATCCTCTTCATAACTGAGACCTGGTTCTCGGACGACTATAAACCTCTCGCTCATGAGACCCACCGGGTTACACTCTCACCGATCGGAATAGATCTCATTGGGGAGGTGAGCTCGCAATATTGCACGAAGACCAATTTAAGATACTAACCACATTCACCTCCACCAGCACCACAGATTATGAATTCCTCCTGGTAAACATCCACTTCACACAGCTTCCTACTCATCTATAGACCCCCGGGCTATAACAAAAACTTTGCAGACATATTTGGTGAAGTGCTGGCTGCCAACCTCATCGAACACCTAACTCTCACCATCCTAGGAGATTTCAATATATGGTTCAACTCCCCATCAAACCCCATGACCAGGTCACTCACAGACAGTCTAAACCCACTCAATATTAAACCTCACATTTCCAGTCCAACCCACACAAGAGGTCACACCCTCGATTCAATATTCAGCACCACAAACATAGCCACCCAACTCCCGCGTCCACTCTCATGGTCTGATAACTGAGTTTCACCATACCTCTCAACACAGTGGTCAGCAGCCAACACCCAACTTGTTCTCGGCAAACTCCACCCACTGCCCTACCATTATGGAACAAAGTGGTAATCAGCCCAGATCTTGAACTATCACTCCTCAACTCCCTCAACCCTCTCTTCCTAGCGGAAGTTCCACCAGCAATTGATGCCTTCGATCTCTGGCTTACCAATGCCCTCAAACCCCTCACCCCATCAAAACGCACCTCCCAGAGAGGAGGACCATTGCCAAAGTGGTTCTCTGCTAATCACAAACACCTCAGAACTCTCAAGCACCGCCTGCAATGAGCCTGGAGAGCTGACACCTCAGCCCAAAACAAAACCATCCTAGCAAGGACAACCAGAGCGTATAGATCTGAAATCACGAAAAGCAAGAAATCATTCTATGGCAACCAAATCGTAAATGCCCACAACCCATGTAAGGAACTACATTAAATCATAGCAGTATTCAAAACACCCTCATGTTCTTGACCGATCAACCCAAGTTCCCAAGCCCTATGCGACACTCTCTCACTCCACTTCTACAATGCCGCCATCGAAAGACACAACGCCATCAAAAACCCTAGCACCAGCGCCTACCCACCCACAGCACACTGTACAAACCCCATCACAAATATTTTCTTCTTTCGAATCCTTCTCTCCCATCACACACCAAGAACTCATGTCACTGGTAGCGGCCATCCGCCCGTCAGGCTCTCCAGAAGACCCATGCCCATCCTCATTGCTCAAGAAAATACTAACTGCCACCTCTGCAGGCAATGTCACCGTGCAATCCTTAACCACTTGCTCACCTCAGGATCTTTCCAGAAAGCCCTAAAACATCCTCCACTAAACCCATCCTCAAAAAAACGATGCTTGACCCTCTTCTTCCCCAAAACAACCGACCCATCTCCAATACACGTTTCATCATCAAACTGATTGACCGTGCGGCCTACAAACAGTTCGGACAATTTGTTGAATCCAATAACCTCCTAGACCCAGCACAATCGGGTTTCCGACCACTAAGGGGAACAGAAGCCTTCCTAGTCTCCATCTGGGATGACCTCAAAAGAACAGCTGATGCAGACGGTTGCACGGTTCTCATCCTGCTAGACCTCTCTGCAGCTTTCGATACCATTGATCACATGAATCTCTTAGACAAATTAAAAACTCTAGAAATCACAAGCACAGCCCTCTCATGGATCTCCTTCTTCATCTCTAACTGGTCCCAAATCATGCACCTTGACCAATTCACATGCATGCCAAGTCCAATTTGCAAAGTGGTACCCCAAGGATCCTCCACGTCACCGCTAATTTTCAATTTCTACATACAACCCATTGGCGGAATGATGCGTTCATATGAGCTTACCTGTTACAAATATGCAGATGATACCCAGATCATCCTCAAAATCCCAAATCCCTAAGGACTCAGCCGCCCAGATCGGTCATCATGCCTCTCCAATATTGATTACTGGATGATGACCAACCATCTCATCCTCAAACCTGGGACAATTGAAATCCTGCTTTGTGGGAAAACATCTCTAATTCCCCACCCAATCCCATGGCCCGACTCACTAGGACAAGAACCAGCACCCTCTAACGTGGTCAAAAATCATGGATGCCAACTAGACTCAGATCTATCCCTCACCCAACACGCCCCCAGTGTATCCAAGACCTGATTCTTTCACCTACGTGTCCTCAGGAGGATTTTCCCAGACCTCACATATCCCCACTGTTTCTCGGTCATCAACTCGATCATCCTCTCCCGCCTTGACTATGCAAACTGCGTCTACCTAGGAGCCCCCGCAGCCCAACTACAGAAACTCCAAAGAATCCAAAATGTGGCAGCATGCCTTCTCATCAACCTGCCCGCCAGGGAGCACATCAGCCCTACCTTTATAGTCCTCCACTGGCTCTCTATTACTCGGGGCACCACCTTCAAAGTCATGTGCATCACCCATCATGCAATCCACAACACGGGCCCTGAATTAGTGCGAGACAAAATCATCCCTTACCGACCATCCAGGAACCTCAGATCTCTCAACACACTTTGCCTAGTGATCCCACTGCACAACTCGACAAGACTTGGCGGCTCCTCCTTCTCTGTCCAAGCGCCAATCATCTGGAATTCCATCCCCCTACACATTTGCAAGATCAAAACCACCTGAAATTCAGGAAAGACCTTAAAACCTGGCTCTTTCCTATACTCTCCTAAGCCACTCTAGCCTTGAAAACACCATTAATAAAATCCACCGCTTCGATCATATTTCAGGGGCCGGCAGCTCTTGCAGCGGTTTCACCTGACACAACACCACCTAACGCTCAGCAACACTGCCCCCTTACTAGAACTGCAGGTATGCCAGCAGCTTTCAATGTGGCATTCCTGATCCACCAACACCCCCTCCCACAACAACATTTCAACCCTTCAAGCAACTGAGTTTAGCCAGGAGCTTTCGCTGTGGCTACACTCGCATCCTACTCTCCCCGACCCTGCCCACCAGACCACATGAGAGACATATTACAATGAGATAAGTGGCCCCCCACTAACCTATTTTCGAATACCAGGCTAAAAAAAAAACAGCGATGACTGTCCATTATGGATACTTACTATACAAGAGGCTGAAAACCCACTCACCATACAAGACTCTCATCTCTAGCTGTCCTTTGCCTGTATCGAAATATGCACTGTCTGGAGCGGGCCTCCCCCCCATTGGGCAGGTCTCTGGAATCTGGCTGTGCTGGGTGCTTCAGTGTACTGTGAGGTGTAGGCCTCTATCCAAATATGCACTGTTGGGTGTGGGCCGCTCTATCACTGGTCAGGACTCTATTATCTGGCTTTTCTTAGCCTTTTACTCGCACTGTACTGGTAGGCATCTCATGCGCTATACAGGACTCCCAGATTCCAGGTGTAGCCTCCATCACAGCTCAATATATCCAGATACCTACCACATTATGAAAGCCATCCCCTCTGGCCTAGACCTGGCGCAAAACCGCAGCCTAACGTATGTATATTCGCACACCAATAGTGTGGACATAGGCCACAGGCACGGCCAGGCATCCATGCATGATAGAACACGCCTATGGCTAAGCACATCCACTCTAGTGCACACATTGCCACCCAGACTGAAACATCTGATGTACCTCAATGCCTCTGCCACTAGCATACGGCGACCACCCCCCGAAAGGACTTTTGTATAGCTGGCCACACATAGACTCTCTCAACAATAGCAAAACATCTCTAACCACCACCAGCACCCACCCATGTGCCTGTCCTCTCTTGGGCTGCTTAGTCACGCCTTGCCAGCCAACCAAGTCATAGAACGGCAACATGCACACACACATCTACTAAACTAAACCCCTAAAACTTTCCAATCACACCAACTACGGTCACCAAGGGCGTTCAACCAAGAAAAAAAAAGCGCATTGAGGCCACACAAGTGAGGAAACAGTGCTATATAAATATACAATACAATATCTATATCTATATTCAGTGAAAAAATCTTTTTTAAGAGGATGTTATGGTTAAGTTGCGCTACACCTATGAAATTCAGTGAAAAACTCTGTTAAATGGATGTTATGGTTTTAAGTAAAACCAAAAAACCCTAGAAATTCGCCATTTATGGTAAGCTAAGCAACCGTAACTCGCGACAGCACTGCTAAAAGATGACATCATGACATTACATATGCATTTAGTTTTTATGCGCAGCCACTACAAAGGATTGTTTTTATAATATTGGAAGAAAAATGTGAAAAAATCATTGGACAAACTATCATGTGCCAAATAGTTCATTAGGTGATGCATTGCTAGAAACATCATTGTGTTACTGACTTTTTTCCAGTACATGAATGAATTTCTATAGAAATGTAAGCATCCTCTGCAGCATGCGCCATAGAGCTGCAAAATTCAATACCTCACTACGTTGGAGAGTAAAATGATGAATCCTTTCATTTCAGCATTTTGTGCACTGTGACACAGATACTAAGTACATAACAATGTCTTCTTTACTGCATAATTGTAGTAGTGCACATAAAATATAAAAATACCACAATGCATAGAAATATGAGTATGTACAAGGAAAGTAAAGTAAGCAAAAAAAACAGCAGCATTGCCATAAATTGTTGATAACCTGCCTATTTAAGTTCATGCACAGACATGATTGCTGTATCTCAAAGCTCACATTATACAATGCATAAACATAAGGGAAAACCCTTATGTTTATGAATTGTATAATGTGAGTGAATTCTAAGGAAAGGATTCTAAGTACATAAAAGAAGAGTAAGGTATAGAAACATAGTATCTTTTGCATTTTTACTTCCTGACTGTTACTGGCCTAGATATATTAGTGAACAAAAAAGAAGGGGTAATATGATATGTAATGTTATCAGAGATGTCATGAATGACATTTCTGATGTCATCTTTCATGTCATGGGTATTAGTCTTAGCAGTGCATGGTGATGGCATGAGTTATGGTTGCTTAGTTTACCATAACTGGCAAATTTGTAGGGTGTTTCGGTTTTACTTAAAACCATAACGTCCATTTAACAAAGTTTTTTCACAGAATTTCATAGATTTTTAGTAGCGCAACTTAACCATAACATCCCTTTAACAATATTTTGTCACTGAATATATATCTATACATACGTGTTTGTTATTTTTCTTTTTACTCATGTGGAAAATGAATAGGGAAATAGCCATCTGTTGGCCTTAGGCAATACTTTCCCAGAGGGCTCTCTAAAAGGACATTCTCAGTAGGATACCTGAGAAAACGCTTTCAGGAGCACTGGGGTGACTGGTTGAAGGCCATCTGGTCACCATTTTCTGATTCTGCCGGTGTATCAGAACCTTATTCTTGGCCGGAAGGTCATCAGAAGGCGGTGACCCTCAGCCCCTTGCCTGAATGGGTGGACACCGGATTTCGCCATTCTAGAGTGATGAACCAGAAGCAGAGGATCACCTGATGATGAGAGCCAGGATGGAAACAGAAGACAGACTATTTGAACATACAAGAAGGGCTATTCATATGTCTTGTGGGATTGAGAGGTCAAACGGAAATGATGTACATTGTGAGATGTCAGACCATGGGGAGATAAAAGGGGCAAGGTGAACTGGAGGCAGATATGGTTAGTTTGCTTGATTGGCTAATCGGGTGCTGTCCGTATATTTGGTTTGAAAACCTGTAATGAATGGCATCTTGCTTTGTCAATTCCTGACAAGACTCCTAATTCCTTTTTGTTTTTGATTTGCATTGATAGGTGGTGACCATGTCTCAGAACAGTTGTGCAGCAATGCAGATCACCAAATCCCAAGGGCCTCCCTCCGTGCACCCCCACGAGCACTGAAAGCAATAAGGTACAAGACCTACCTACAAAATCTCCTTAGGGGTCTTCCGGAGGAGGATATCAGGGCTGGTGAGAGTGCAAGTATGGCCACAAAAGTAACCCAGGGTCCCATTTGGGACCAGGGAATGGACATGGAAGGATGCAATGTTTTTAGGAGATATGCTGAAATGGGATGGAGAGTTTTGGCTGGGTATATAGTATTGTTAGTAGATTTTGCTTGTTTTATAACTGTGATTCTATTTGTTTTGTCTCTCCTTTATCCAGAGATGATACTAGCAACATACCAAAGGTAGGGACTGAGCCTGCTGCAATGCCCCATTACTGGTTAGGGTAACATATTGGGGAAAGGGGAAAGCCCAAAATTAAATAGGGATAAGCAGATGAGTGTAAAGTGAGAGTCCTTTCCCTGTCAGGACCACTCTGCTGTGTCAGTGGTTGTTAAACATAGGCCTGTTTCCTCTCAGAACCGTGAACGAGTAGAGCCCAAGAAAGCATGGAGTGGGGCACCTGGGTAACGAGGCAAGCATGGAGGGGGGCGCCTGGATAACGGGGCAGGTGATGAGTGAATGTAGATTTAAAGAGGGGAAGACAAATGGGCAAAAAACAATCAAAACAGGTGGACCACCACCCAAAGGGGTCACCCGCCCATTATATGTTTAGGCAGTTTAACAGTTTGGCCTCATGACAAGTTGGGTGGTATCACTGCTGTAATACCGCTCAACTGTAATAGCATTAGTGCCCACCGGTCCAAAGGTATTGCCAACAAATCATTGGTTGGGTGTTAACGGCAAACCCCCATTCCCCATTGGGTCCATTGGACTGAATGGGGAATTGTCAGTGGTAATACTGCACGCTAATACCACCGGCAGTAATACAGGGCGCTAAATGGGATTTTTCATCTCCAGAAAAAGCTGGAGGCAAAAAAGTCAATTTAGTGCCAAACTTGTGATACGGACAGCCCTTAAATGCAGTGGGCATACCATTATTGCCGCATTTAAGTGCTACCACCCAACTCATGATGAGGCTCTTTGTCTTGTGATTATTTGGACTCATGGCACAATTTAACTCAGCGTAACAGATAGACTCAATATCAAATTGAGGGAATGTTGAAATTGCATAAACTGACATCCCTTAGAAGGTCTCTGGAAGTGAAGGTACGAAGATATGAGCAGTACTGTGAGGAACATTCACCACGTGGCTGGAAGAGGCTGTATACTGAAGAAATGATGGGCAAATTAGAGGAATGAGGGGATTATTGATCAACTGAGGGGACACATACATTTTCTGAGAGGTAGGAGAGGAAAGGAATGGGCTTGACCATGTCCCCAAATAGTGGAGAAGGAAGACCTAATGGAGGCAGACAAGGCAGAAGAGGATAAAGAAGATCAGGATAGTGAAATGCCAAAGGATATACTTTAACTTTTTACTATTCTATGACCACTTAGAGGGGCCAAGACCAGAAGAGGCGGAACATGAGGCACTTGTGGTGGAGATGTCTCTATTGATGCCCTCAGCCCCTGGGATACAGTAGATGAGCAGGTTAGGTACTGCCTGGACACAAGTGACCAGGAGGCCGACACCTTTTTATGCCCCCTCATTTATGAGGGGAGGTGCAAATATGTGGAAAAGGTTCAAACCCCTTTCAAACTCCCACCTGGTAAGTACTGTAATTTATGAGAACAGTGATACCACCAGAGATGAAACAGTGATTAGTGGAGTGGGCAGTTCGGCCAGTCACCGACCCAGGCACAGGAGAAGGTCTGATACAGGCAAGGGAAAGGATAGTGATGGTGGTTGCAGAGGTTTGCCCCAGAAAAACTGGTAAAGCAAGAACATTTAACTGCAAACAGACTAAGGTCCAATCTCCCGCCAATTACTTGGACAGACTGAAGGTGGTGTTCACTCTGCACTCTGCTATTAAAAAGACAGAGGAAACAGCTCAGGAGGCAATAGAAAATACATTTGATTTGAGACTACTCCCGAGAGCAAGCCATGCAGAGGGCCCCCTTGCCCGCCAGCTGGAAAACAAATCTGCACCATACTCTGGGCCGGCCTAGATTATCACTCCTGCACAATGTGCACAAACATGCTGCTGCAGGGGTACGCTGCACAATGCACTATGGGAAAGATAAATAAGTCTTTTAATGCATTACACATCACACTTTCTAAGAATAATTCTTCAGAACTTGCCTCTTACACAAGTACTGGGATGAGGAAGAATGGGGCTAGGAGTAATGAGGATTAACAACAAGTAATCGAGGCATTTAACACAAGCAGTGGCACAAAACCCTTCAGCTGACTGGACTTCAGCCCTCCCCTCCGAAATTCTGGGCTATATTGACTCAACCTGGCTGACATACAGAGCCTTTTCCAGACAGAACAGGACACAGATATTAAACAATTACTAACATGAAGCATTTCACTGTTAGTACCTGCATTCAAATGCATTTCTTTAGGCAATTGAAATCATAATGTGGTTTAGTACTTGCATGGCAGGGGAGTGCTTGGATGGGTAGTGAGGGGACAGGAGACTACTCATTCTCACAGTCATTAAGTGGGTGCGTTCAGGCTTAAAAGAGAGAGTTACATGCTTGCAACATTGAACCTGCACTAGAATAGTCTCATTACAAGGTATGCAGTAATAGAATTGTGGCAAAAATGTCACCTTTACAAAAAATTGTGGCAAAAATTCTGTGGTTTGACCTGGTAAAGGTGTACCCCATTATACTATTTAAGGGGAGCGGGGGTTGCAGGCGTGTTTCCCGATCCCTTTAAATGGTATAATGGGCCTGGGGGTTGCGGGGGTGTCCCCCGCATCCTTTACATGGATGGCAGCATCAAAACCACAGCCTTTTTGCCGCAATTGTTTGTGTAAACAGTCCTTTTTGCTGCAATTTTAACACATGGAAGCCATTAGAATGCGTAAAGAAGTTAGATGCCCGAGCACAAATAAGTTTGCCCCTCCCACAACACCCATGAAGTTAGCGCCACTCCCATCATTTGAAGGGTTAATCCCCTCCCTAGAGCACACACTATTCACCATACCCACACATGCACACCCAGCCACCCATACATTTAAGTGTGTCCCCTTTCACCATACACTCACACAGGCACACCTAGGAAGCCACCCATACATCATGCACTCGCTCATTCATCCATATTACATTATATATTTATACACACACACTTACATGCACGCAAACTCATTTAAACAACATACACTTTCTAAAATTCAATTGTTGCTCCAAGCAACAAGGCCTTCAGCTCCCCTCAGCAGCCAGGAACACCTTTTCCCGTCATCTGCAGAGGATCTGGAGGCCTCAATATCATGGGGTGGAGGGGAGCCCTATTTCTTCAAAAAATAAATTGTTTCTTTTTGAAGTCTGACTTCATAAATACTATATTTCCATTAAAGGACTGAACCGTAAGGGAAATCATTTTTTAATAAAGAAATGATTTCCATTACGCTGTTACAGAAATCATTTCTGTATGAAGGCAGAGTAAATTAAAAAAGAAATTATTTATTTTTTAAGTCAACAGACACCCCCCAGGACATCTGGTGTCAGGACCCGAAGGTACCGATGCAGCTAAAGAATGAGTGTACAGTTTAGCAGACCAAGCCGTTGCGTTGACAAATCAATGCATCACTTGACATCAGCAGAAGGAAATACTTAAGAACAAGCTCATGTCATTACAGATGCAGATCCATCAATTTCCCATCGCCTATTACGGTAAAGAGCTGGATCCGGTTGTGCAGGAATTCTGCCATATCTACGATCAGTGACTGCAGCTGCTCTGGCAGTGGAACAAAGTGTGAATATTGTATTGAAAACACCTTTAGAGATGGCTCTGTAACATGCAGTGGTGTCATTGTTGGTAAACACAAACAATCATCCCATCTCTTTCTTGAGAGCCAGCAAATATGAGATGCTCTAACTGAACTCTTCCAAAGTTACTTCAACTAGATGCTCAATTTCAAATCTGGCATACTTGTTAACTACTCTACAGGAGGGGGAGCCACATGATTCCATCCCCCAAGACTGTGTGTCAGTGACAGACTGTCTGGTAATGTACCATACTGACCTCTCTGTTGTGCCATTGCCTGAACCAGATCTTAAGTACCTTGTAGAAGTGAGCGCGGGTTACGCAGCATGCACCCCAGAGGAGGAGGTGGAGAGTGGAAATCTGCCCCATGTGATGTCAGCCCAGGTGGCAGAATTAGTGGCACTTACACAAGCCTGCCGATTGGTGGCTGAGCACTCTGTTCATGTTTATACCGATTTGTGTTATGTATTTGTCATAGCCCAAAAATGTCAGGACTTCAACCGGTAGTCATTTGTGATGTCATCTTTCATGTCCTGGGTGTTAGTCTTAGCAGTGAACGGTGGTGGCACGAGTTATGGTTGCTTAGCTTACCATAACTGGCGAATTTCAGGGGTTTTTCGGTTTTACTTCGAACCATAACGTCCCTTTAACAAAGTTTCTTTTTTACTGAGATTCATAGGTTTTTAGTAGTGCAACTTAACCATAACGTCCCTTTAACAAAGTTTTTTTCACTGAATTTCATAGGTTTTTAGTAGCACACTTAACCATAACATCCCTTTAACAAAGTTTATTTCACTGAATATAGATATAGATAATGTACATATTATACATGTTTACTAAGACTCCCTTAGCTTACATAAATATAACATAGAAAATACTAAAACCCGCCCCGCTATTCATTTTTACACCCGCGGAACGCTCGCATGTCCGCGGACAGACGTGGACACCATCAAAACTGCAAAAACTCAGGAGGTATTTTACATTATTGTATCATACAATAATAACACCAAACATGTTTAAAAAGCACCACATACATACATTACATTCAATAATAGATACGAAGTGCAAACTGTATATGTAACACACCAACCTTCCAATTACATAACATATGCAACATAATGCAATATACCAAAACAAAATAATTATGCCTCCAACAGAATTACCTCATACAAAATGCAAAGTAAAAATCAGCATCACACGTACGCAGCAGTAACACCAAAACTTAGCAAGAAACTAGTGAGTAGACAACATTTATTTTATATATTTGTAAACTTTCTGTATTAGGTACAGTAAAAATAATATATTCATTTCCTTTTACACAGAAATGTCTACTACTTTGGAATGGCTGGAAGAACATTTTCCTTGTGATGAAATAAGTGAAAACATTGATACTAATGGAAGACACTACACTTCTCTATATAAACAAATTATTACCCATTACTTAATGTGTACTTACCAAATTCTTTTTTTTTTAAACACACCATACAGACAGTAAAAATAATACAGAAACAGACGTTAGAAAATCATCTGCGGCAAATGCAGCAAAAAATGGATCTATTAAAAGAATAGTGCACTCAGAAATATTAGTGTTCGGGCATGTGCTTCTAAGCATACGTTGATCAATTGTAGAAACATTTCCTGTGCAAAAAAGCTAGCAGGCGCCCCCTCCCAAAAGAACACAGCATGATAACCTGTTCAGTGGTTATTAACCACTTTGAGAGTTTGCAGCCATTTGCTTTTTGCTCACTCTACCTTTCACAGATGGAAAGTAACCATTTGCATATCAGTCTTTGTCCCGCCCACATGGGCAGTCCAGCACCGAAATGCTATGGCAATTCCTCTCTGAACAAGTACCAACAGCAATCCCATACACGTGTTTTAGCCTTGTTGGGCCTCATCAGTGAGGTGAAGCTACGCCTCTCAGAGCACAGTGAGCAGGGAGTCCATGTCTGGTAGAGTCTCTCCCAGGGGTAATTCACCCAAGAACAGGTCATTGGGCTGCGTTCGTGCTGATAGAGAGATTCCCAGACCCCCCCCTGTTTTGCATTTCCAATGCACCTTAATGTAATTTTCCTCTTTTTTACACATGCGGAATCAGGCACCAGGGTGCGGCCATCTTGTGATAATCTTATCCGTGGCAGCATCCCCCAAGGTGGACTGCCCTGGCGGCACTAATTCATATGCCCCACCCCTGAGGCTGACATCACCAAACCTAGTGATATTCTCCACCTAGCTCCAGGACATTACTATACAGTGATACAGTGTAGTAAAACGCACCCAATCATCACCTACGTGATAACGTTACTTGACGCAGAACCTGGAATATCAACACACATCCTCTCACAACACAGCGCATCCCAATTTTGAATATAAAACCATACTTTTAAAGGAAATACAAAATTGTACAATTGTACAGGCATATGGGCCAATGGCGATCGTCCCAATAAAGCGTCACTGTTAGCCACCCATTTACGAGTATCTGTAGCTGATGGTTAAAAAAAACTCAGTTGGTATCTGGAATCCATGGCAATCCAGAAAGCCAAGATGTAGCTGTTTAAAAAAAGATAACAGAAATGTGCCTCAGTAGCCCATCTTTACTACAGTTTACAATGTAAGCATTCATTTGGCCCCATGTTACAACTATTGATAAACACGGACGTGAAACAATGTCAACTAAGACAAAACAACGTGCAAAGTACTCTTCAGTTTGCTTTAGAAGTTACTCTATGGACTATGGTCAGCTCGAAATGGGATGCTGAGGCTAACGCTGAAATCAGGGAGCAAGATACAACCAGGAAGAACACATAGACAGAATTTTAATTGAATATTAGCATTGAATTACCCGTTTGTGCAATCTGGTGGAACCCACTACGGGACTACACGTATCTCGATGCTGCACTGCCCATGTGCCCAGAACAAAACAAAGTGCACACACAAGCTGTAATTGCGTGTCATTGCAATATGCCACACACAACAAACAATACAATGTAATCCACCAACAATGTCACCAAATGATAATTTGACTAGTTTGTGTATAAAATCGTCCAAAGTAAAACGTACATAATATTCAGCATTTCCATTCTATCGGCGTAACGCAGACACTCCATTCAGCTCAATGAATTTTCATAAAATGAAATTACATGTTCCTTTGTCCAATTTTTGAATGGTGAACATTATCATATTTTAAAGTCTTACATCCCTCCCTTCATGCATTCCTTTTGAATCCTTCCTTTGTTTCAAGGTCAAAAAACAATTGAACCTTATACTGTGTAATGATAATGATAATGATATATTATTTATATAGCGCCTTAATCCAAAGCGCTTTACAGAGCACATATTTACATACAATATCACCCAACCGAAATTGGTACCATGTGTGGGTTTCTCAGCTAGGAAACATAAATTCAACGGCACTGACCTTCACTCAGAATGGGAGCCGATAGCCGTTCAGACCACTGTGGCATGTGAAATATTTTTGAAAAACATATGAATTGTTTGCTACCATTCACCAATGCAGGCAACATTTCTACAACATTTATTTTGTTCCTCTGGACAACTTTGCACTCTCCCAGCGACTCCCACAGTCAGACCACACCATCTGTCACCTCATCCAATCTCCTCTTCACACGGCAAATCATGTAGACATTTTTGAAAGGAGCAAGTATGAGAATGTCCTAGCAAACCCTGCTGCAACCCCCTCCGGCCACGCCGTGGACCCTGACCCCATTGACCGCAGTTATATATTAGTGGCCTATCATTTCCACACATGTATTTGTACTACCCCACTTTCGGTCACTAGCAGATGAACGGTGTGGGCATGTTGCCACCTTACAAATAAAAACACATAGTAAATACATAATAGTAATGCGTTCACATTAGAATGCAGATGGTACCAAAAACAACAGCAAGCTAACTGGATTTACACATGGTAAAAAACCTTCACAACAGTAGGTATGATCTACCACGCAGCAGCCACAACCAATACACGTCACTACACTGCATATATACAAAAAAAGTGTGGATGGGTCCAATATAATGATACCAACATTACTGTAAAACAGAGAATGAGAAGGTCTGCGACCTACCTCAATAAACTACATCCTACATCTTCTTCTTTCCACCTGCTGAGGACAAAAAAACAACATTATTGTCCCATCTTGCCCTAGGTACTAAACCAGAAAAAATAACCTTGACATTTGTAAGTATTTTCATTACTGCCTGAACCAAATATTCCAAATCTGCCAACAAAGTAGGGGCACTGACATACCCCAAAGACAAAGCACCACAGTGCAAAACGACTACATGTGCAATATTGATCCTACCCATACCTCCACAAACTTGAACAATTTCCTGCACTTTAAAACCAGGCACAGTGCTCCACACCACCTCCACTCCGTTAACATCAAAATTGTTTGCCACATTCTTACATTTATCATACTACTCCAAACCATGCATAAACATATCTCCAACCACCAACACCCTGATTTTCTCCACCTCTACCATCTTCACTACACACAGCCTCCTTCAACACAAACCACAACCTCAACATCTGATTGGCTGATCCCTACAGTCCCCTTTACATGATGCATTTGCTGAGAAACCCCGGATATGGCGCGTCCTGCCCGCGGACACCCGCGATGTTCGAAGAGCACCTAACACTGGGCAGGCCTTCTACCCTTTCCACTTCACTTTCTACACCATTTCCTCATTGGCTACTGTTAAACAGTCACACAATCATCCACCAATCACATCCGAGAACTCTACATCAAACTCTATCATCACACATCAGCACTTTAGATGTACTATTGATCACTCTCAGTACAATTTGGCTGTCACTGCAACAGACCTACAGCAAAAACTACTATAAAACTGGCCAATATTTCTACTTGCAGATTCATGCACATCCAAATGCATGAACACAGACTACAGGTATGAATATTTTCTACACAGTACATGTACAGCTCTTCTAAGAATACATATAAACAGAGTAACTGCCACTTACCCTGTATAAACTGTAAAATGACCTTACTGTCATTTATCCCATCTGCTATGATGAAGTGTCATTTGCAAACCTGTCACCTTCCAAATTTTTGTTTACTCACACAGCTATCTAACATTGTTATATTTCATATTAAAAGATGGCAGAAATAACAGTATAATTATGAAAACAACTGTCCAGTGTGTTATAAAATTACACACAGCCAGGATGCGTACATGCATATTCATTCAAGCACCCGCACATACAATATCATTACAAAGGCTCCCAGCTGAGACAACACCACTGCCTCTATATGAAATCCTACTCCTTTATTCCCCACACCTTCAAAAATGCATACATTGCATGCTTTTCTGTACAATCTCTGGTATTTACCCTGAAAAATAGCAAAAAATGCATATGATGATTTCTTCTACCTCTTACCATCCAATAGGATAACATTAAATAAACAAGTGTGCTCTATACGTTTGCTAGTATACTAAATTGTAAAACATATTCAACTAACAGATTCTAAATAAAATATACAGGATGCACATAGGCAATGAAAGTGCATATGCATACTATGCTCAGTTGTAAGAAAACACTTCTACTACAAAAACAAAAAAAACAATGTCTACATTAACAAAAGTACTATAAACACACATATTCACTAACTTTTTTCTTTTACAATTGCAGTGAAGACCACTCTCTTGAAATGCAGCGGCGTCTGAAGTACGAACAATAACTTTGAAGAAACCTACTGTTTCCATACAAAAAAATAAGTACAATACTAACATAATGTTCTAACTGTTACTCAAACACACTAGTATTTTACTGTTGTAGAACAAAGAAGTGTATTATCCCTTTCCCATTAGATGTATTATTAGCACTTCCCCTTTCTAGTTGCATACTTTATATTGTCATCTGAAGCCCAGTAACACACACATACAAGAATAACCTTCCCAACTTGATAAAGCTGCCCATTACACAATTACACACCTCCACAATCATCCTTTCCATTATACGCAGAAACTCATACACAAAGCACGCATACACGGCACAACAGCCCAACCCACACTTTCTTTTTTTCTCCAACAAACCCCAAAGAATGCCTACCAAAAAGCAACTCCATAGAAAGCAGCGAAGAAGTAGAGCAAATCAAAATAAAAGTGTCCATAATAATCATCCATCTCTACCAGATTTTGTACAAAAACTTCAGACAAAACAGCTAATACAGTAATTACACAAAACAAAACAAGCTTTCAGTACCGAAGCTTTCCCTCCTCTATCAAAATGTAAAACGAAACAAAAAGTGATTAACAAGACTTCAGCTACCAGTAGTACTAACGCTGCACCTATACATTTTGATATAGTAGCAACTAACCATACCAAAAAAAATATGTTACACAAATTTTCCACCACAGAGTCCTTCAGAACCTTATAAAAACAGGAGAGAAGTCATGGACAACCCTTAAAATCCACTGTAGAAAAGTAATCCTAAAAGCTCTCATAAACAGTGCAATCCTTCTCAAAAGGGAGTTATTTTTTTATGTTTAAACAGAATGAAACCACTAACAAAACTAACTACTAAATTACAAAAACAATTCTTAATGAACTGAATATCAACAAAAATAGCTCCTTAAACCCTCTTTGGAGGTGAATGGAGTCACACCACAAGCACAGATCCATATTTTAATGAAGAAGCATGTAAACAAAAGCAAACAAACCCAATTGCCATACATAGCAGTGGACAAGGGTATGAAAAACGTAATAACACCATTATGAAACAAGAAACTCTGCTCACAAAAATATCCCCGGAAAACTCAATATCACCTCTCCATTCTAATAAACCAAAACGCGCGTCTACAATGGCTGTGCACATCAATGTGTAACATTGCCAAAAAATCTTTCAAATCTTTACGCTACTTCCTCAATCAGTATGTAAAAAGCAAAGACAAAATCAAAATGAAACTACTACAAAATATGGATGCCTGTCCAATGCGTAAAAACACAGGACTACAAGGGCATTAATTAGCCTGCATTTCAGGACCTATTTCCAAAAAAACCTTCCATTATATCAAAATGATATCAACACATCATTCTACTATAAAAATCTAGTTCATAAACTCTACTATGCTAGAAGTCTTGCTTTAGCACTAGTCAATTTAAATAACAATCTTCTACTTGGTACAATCAAAAAACTACTCAAACAAATAGAGCATATCCAGAGAAAATATTTTGGAAGTGAAAGCCACTTACAAAATGCATTAGCTTTACAACAAACTACCAACTACTGTACAAATAGCAACCTTCTATTAAACACATACAAAAAGGAAACACTAAAGTTTAAAAGTACCTCCTTTGAAGTACCAAACCATGTGTGTGTGTTGTCGCATGACTTTTTATGAAAGTAGCACAAAAATTTAGACATAACATACAAAATAGTAGACAATGACTATTCCCAATGGTTTCAATTAGCTCTCCACCTTATAGCAGAAAACAAATACAAAATTACTGACCCCTTAATACTTTATAATTACTGCACTGCAAAACTTGACAACAACCAAACACCTTCTCGACCTATCACAAATAACTTGGAATTATTCCCACTACCAAAACCCCTGCACCAACTAAATTTATATGAGAGCATCATAATTCAAACAGTGCACCCACTTCAGGCAATAATACACCTTCAACAAAAATAGCAAAATTACCTCCCTCTAAAATTGTGAAAGGCATTCATTGCAAAGTAGTTTATTTACCATAAGATCTCAAAGGAAATGTACACACTCATACACCACAATCCAAAATATTTACTTCCAAAGGTATCTTATAACAAAGTCCTATTAAAAACTCTACAATCTTAACTGCACAGCCTAGCCAAAACGTCACAAACAAACTGTACAAATGAAACAGCACACACACTTGTGGGTTCTGTATATTTGATGGCTGTTCTATGGGTGTATTATGCTGTGGTGGTTGTGGCCAGGGCCTAGACCCTTGGGTGCATGGCCTACAGCCTGCGGCCTTCGGCCATGCACCCAAGACTCTAGACCCTGGCCACAACCACTGCAGCATAACACACCTATGCTACCAAACATTTTGACGGTGGTATATGGGCTGCTTATAGGGGATATTAATTACAATCAATCCGCTACTAACAACCCAAAACCAACATCAAACTAAAGTAAAATAGCAACTAGTGCATTTATTATGTCTGCGGACAGCCGTGCAGACTGCGGACATGGCGAACACATTAGGGGCACCGGCCTCCTAAACAAATACACAATTTGACCCATCTCTTACTCCCCAACTCTCCCCAAGCATTTCTGCACACCAATAGAGTCCCCAAAATTGCATTTTGCCTCTGTTCACCGCTGCGCTGTCGGTGGATCCAAGATGGCGGGCGCATCAAAACAATGTGACACACCTCATGCCTCAACACAGCCAACCGTGATGTGAACAGGGAAGCGTGTCCGCGGAGCGGACATAAATATCACACATTGTTTTGCCTTACGTTTTGGCCATTAAAAAAAAAAGAACAACTGGACAGATTTACACCAAATTAACAAAAGCACGCTTTTGGAACTAAGCCACCGCTCCTGCTGCAAATTAGGTGGAAATCCGTATAGCGGTTTCAGCTGTTGGCATGCGTACATTTTCTTCCCATTATGTCTATCGGAAAAAGATACATTTTGGGACCCCCCTATAACGTTGCCCCCCCTGGACCAAACCCCACCACAGTTTGCACAGTAGTGACCGTGTAGTTATGGTTAAGTTGCTAATCTCATAGGAAGAGCACTTTTTAGGTGGCTTATAACTTCGCTCCCGCTGGATGAATCCGCTCAAAACTTTGCAAAAAAAGTATATGGCCCACTCTGAATATTTTCGCAAAGTTTAGTGAGGTTTGGTGCAGGGGGGGCAAAGTCACAAGGGGGTCCCAACATTTATTTTTTTCCCATTGAGTGAATGGGGAATGAACTTTGCTCACGCCTACAGCTCAAACAGTTGGACGGATTTGCACCAAATTTAAGGCAGGAGCAGCAGCTTGGTCCCGAAAGTGTGCATTTGTAAATTTGGTGGAAATCCGTCCAGTATTTTTTTTTAAACAACCAAAAAGTAGGTGTCAAAAAATTTGTGATATCTAAGTCCGCTCCGCGGACACATTTCCCTGTTCGCTGCGTGGACAAGACACTGATTGCCTAATCGGCTTGTGTCATGTCTGCGAACATACAACCTGTTCACTGATTGGCTGATGTGAAGCATGAGGTGCATCAAATTGTTTTGATGCGTCCGCCATCTTGGATCCGCTGACATCCGCGGACAGTGCGGCGATGAGCGGGGGAAAAATACAAGTTTAGGGAGTGTGTTGGAGTGTAAGACTGCTTGGGGAGGGTGGGGAGTAAGAGATGGGTAAAATGCTGCAATTGTTTAGGTGGCACGTGCCCCTAATGTGTTCATCATGTCCGTGGTCACTGCGGTTGTCCGCGGACATAAACAATGCCCATATAGCACAGTTAAAATGTTTGATTCTATGGGTGTGTTATGCTGCGGTGGTTGTGTCCAGGGCCTAGAGTCTTGGGTGCATGGCCTATGGCCTTTGGTTTGTCGCATTTGGTATGTTTCTAGTGCATCAGCTATGGTGTCTTTAGAGTGTAATGGATGATTTGTATAATGGTCTAAAATATTGGATAATGTAGCCGGGTCTAGAAGTTGAAATTGACCAACCAGTTTCTGGTGAGTATTGAATTATTTCAGTCATTTTCCTTAGGTTTTCTTCAATATTAATTTATTTGTAGTATTCATTGTTGTCTTTTAGATATTGCAAGGCTTGTCTAACTTTATGTAAGTCTACGAGTTGTTGCCAATTTATTTGGTCTTTTGTAGGTACAACATTTACTAAGACAATTAAAGATTGCTCTATTGGATGTTGCACTCCTAGAGTGTGCACATTTTCTTTTAGATCTAATGGTAAATAAACAACTTTGCTACGAATGCCTTTCACTAATTCTGATGGAGGTAATTTTGCTGTTTTTGGTTGAAGGCGTATTATTGCTTGAAATTGATGCACTGTTTGAATTATGATGCTCTCATATAAATTGAGTTGTTGCAAGGGTTTTGGTAGTTATTTGTGATAGCACGTGAAGGAGTTCGGTTGTTGTCAAGTTTTGCAGTGTAGTAACTGAAAAGTATTAAGGGGTCATTTATTTCGTATTTGTTTTCTGCAATAAGGTAGAAAGCTAATTCAAAACATTTGGAATCTTCATTGTCTTCTATTTTGTATGTTATGTCTACAGTTTTTGTGCTGCTTTTATAAAAAAAATTCTGCGGCAACACAAACACACATGGTTTGGTAGTTCAGCGGATGTACTTTTAAATTTTAGTATTTCGTTTTGTATGTGTGTAGTAGAAGGTTGCCATTTGTAGAATTGTTCCTAGTCTGTTGTAAAGCTATTGCATTTTGTAAGTGGCTTTCACTTCCAAAATATTTCCTCTGGATATGCTCCATTTCTTCCAGTAGGTCTTTGGCTGTACCATGTAGAAGATTGTTATTTAAATTGTCTAATGCTGAAACTGGACTTTTTGCATAGTACAGTTTATGGACTAGATTTCTCATAGTTGAATGATGTGTGGATACCATTTTCATATGATGGAAGGTGCATTTGCAATTAGGTCCTGAAATGCAGGCTAATGAATGTCCTTATCACCATTTGTGTTTGCGCACTGGACAGGTATCCATATTTTGTAGAAGTTTCATTTTGAATTTGTCTTTGCCTTTTACATATTGATTGAGGAACTGGCGTAAAGATGTGAAAGATTTTTTGTTAATGTTACACATTGAGGTGCACAACCATTTGTACAATGGATGATTTGGTTTAGTCTGATGGAGAGGTGATACAGAGTTTTCTGGGGATATTTTTGTGAGCAGTGTTTCTTGTTCCATAATGATATTGTTACGTTTTTCATACCCTTGTCCACTGCTATGTATGACAATGTGTGTGTTAGCTTTTGTTTGTATGCTTCTTCATTGAAATATGTTTCTGTGCTCTTGGTGTGACTCCATTCACCTCCATAGATATTTAACAAGTTATTTTTGTTGACATTCCGTTTATTGAGAAGTCTTAATTTAGTAGTTAGTTTTGTTAGTGGTTTCATTCTGTTTAGCACTAAAATAAATAACTTCCTTTTGAGAAGGATTGCACTGTCTATGAGAGCTTCTAAGATTAATTTTCTACATTAGGTTTTAAGGGTTGTGCATGATTTCTCTCCTGTTTTTATAAAATTCTGAAGGACTCTGTGGCAGAACATTTTTTGTAAAATACTTTTTTTGGTATGGTTACTTGCCAATATATCAAGATTTATAGGAGCAGTGTTAGCAGTAGTGGTAGCTGAATTCTTGTTAATCACTTTCTGTTTTGTTTTACTTTTTGAAAGAGGAGGCAAAGTTTTTGTACTTGAAGCTTGTTCTGTTTTGCTTAATGACTCTATTAGATCTTTTGTTTGAATTATTTGTACACATTCTGCTAGATATGCTTGCAGTTGCAAGTAGAAATCTTGGAGACTTGTACAGTAGTTTTTGTAGTAGGTGCTTTCCAATGATATGAGACTTGTACTCAGAGTGATCAACAGGACATTTGAAGTGCTGAACTATGGTGATAGAGTTAGATGTAGAGGTCTTGGATGTGATTGGTGGATGGTTGTGTGACTGCTTAGCTGTATCCAATGAGGGAATGGTACAGAGAGTGAAGTGGAAAGGGTCGAAGAGCTGTGTAAGAGTTACACCGTCTGCAGACACTGCAGCTGTCCGCGGACAGGGCGTGACATATCCGGGGTTTTCCAGCAAATCCATCATGTAAAGGGGACTATAGGGATCAGCCAAGCAGATGCGGAGGTTGTGGATTTGTGTTGAGAGTGTAGTGAATATGGCTGAGGTGGAGAAAGTCAGGATGTTGGTGGTTGGAGATATGTTTGTGCATCGTTTACAGCAGTATGCTCAATGCAGGCATGTGGCAAACCATTTTTATGTTAAAGGAGTGGAGGTGGTATGGAACAGTGTGCCTGATTGCAATGTACAGGGAATTGTACAAGTTTGTGAAGATATGGGCAGGATGAAGTCCCCATGTTGTAGTTTTGCACTGTGGTGCTTTCCATTTGGGCTATGTCAGTGCCCCTACATTGTTGGCAGATTTGGAACACTTGGTTCAAGCAGTAATGAACATCCTTCCAAATGCCAATCTTATTTTTTCTGGATTAGTACCTAGGGCAATATGGGACAATAGTTCTGTTTTTTGTCCTCAGCAAAACATTGCTAGGTGTGCAACCAACCCAGGCATGTGTGTTTTCATGCTTAGAGCTTGTACGTTCTTCTGTAATAATGAGAATATTGATTCCAGTAATGCTGTTTATTTTAAGGAAGATGGCATTTCTTTATCTTTTATGGGAAATGCCATGCTGTTCTGGAATTTAAGGGTTGCTTTGGAGAAGGTTATGGTGAAGATTTTAGGAGTAAAGTAAGAAAGAAAACACAAAACAAAATACAAAATAACAGGTGTCTGTCAAGCATCTGCAAAAAAAACCAAAAAAAACAGCTCTTTTCAGAGCCAGCCTCAAAGGGGAAATGGGGCACACTATTTAAATTTAAATTCATCTTGCTCAGATTTTCGATAGGTCCGCAGACATGGCGGTAGTCTGCGGACACCGTGTATTACATACAGGGATTTTGGGGTGGAGAGGCATGCAAATGAGAATGAGTAGAGCAAGGGAAAGTTTACTGGGTGTGTTGTGTAAGGAGAGAGTTTGTCAGAAAGAATTTTTCCTGAGAGAAGAACAGATAGCTATGGCTGTGTGTTTCAGAAAACAGATTATCTGGATTTTGGGAGACTCATGGATACATTGGTTGGAGGTGCGTGCAGAACGCTGTGGAGTAGCTGCACTACATACCTCATGATAATTATTCCAATGACCATTGACACTTTTATATAAACATTACAATGAGAACCCCTTGTGGAGACTTTTGATGTCCTGGGTGTTAGTCTTAGAAATGCACGGTGGTGGCGCAAGTTATGGCTCCTTGGCTTACCATAACTTGCAAATTTCAGGGGTTTTTTGGTTTTACTTGGAACCATAACGTCCCTTTGGCAAAGTTTTTTTACTGAATTTCATAGGTTTTAAGTAGCACAACTTAACCATAACGTCCCTTTAACAAAGTTTTTTTTACTGAATATATATATATATATATATATATATATATATAATTTTTTATTTTTTATTGTCATGGTTGAAAAATATCAACCTTTCAATATAAAAACATGATAAAAGTTACTAGTATAAACACATTTACAAAAAAGACATTTAAATAGAATAACAGTATAACAATTAGTTACAAGAACGCTTCAAGGTTATAACAGTGACTCATAAAATCAGTGTGTTATGTGGGATGTTCTTTTTATGAATTATAATCATAGGTTGATTTAAGATGTGTGAATTAATTGCTAAGTCTGCATTTAAGTTAATTGAAATATAATATGTTTAAGCCTTTCTTGGTTTTACAAGACTTGGGAACTCAACCATTAGGTGTTTTAGGGTTTCAGGTTCGATAAAGTTATGTCAAAATCTACACGCCTGCTGGGTTAGGTGGATTTGATGGTGATCATAAATAAGATTGTTGGTCAGCCATAGATTTAAGAGAAACCTCATGAATGTAGGTGGGGTCCAGAAATCTTTGAAGATACTTAGGTACCTGATGAAGAGGTTTACTTATAAAGTTCCCTTTTTTAAACAATTTGTAGAAGTTGCACCCTGTCCACTTTGTCTGCCAATCATATAGGAACATTTTGAGCTTTGCTCTGTTTAGACGGGCTAGTAAAAGAGATTCATCAATATTTGCCTGTTCCATTAATTATAGGCAGTGTTTTTTCAATCCATTTAGCGATTGGTTTAAATGATCTGCAAGAGTTTTAGCAATATGAGGAAGTAAACTGTGTGGAAAAGATACTGAGAGAAGGCATTTTCTGTAAAATGTGTACAATGGATTGAAGAGATGTCAAGCCCAACTCATCGTATTTGAGTGCTCAAAGATAAAGAGAGAGCTTTTTTCCAATGAAGACCTTCTAACTGGTCCCACTTTGGATGGAATTCATGAGATTTGGTGTTAGCTCCATGGGTGACAATTGGGACTTTCTTTTGTTTGTAAACATTCATTATATACATGGATGAGAATTGTCCATATTTGTTTTTAAAGTATGAGTGCTTGAGAAGCTATCATTTCCATCTTATATCTTGTGTTTAGTTTTTGAGTTTATAGGGGGTATCGTGAACGTTTGCATTTATGTTCAAAACAAGATACTTGTATTCTTTTACAATGACAAGGGAACTGGTATTTATGAGCCATTTTAAGGTTTTTGTTTTTTAATTTGGTTTATTTTTCAAAATGATTAGAAAGTTGGATTTGTAATATTAACTAACTGTGAATTAGCAATTGCATATAATTCAAGAGCAATTTATTTCCTCTGTAGCCCTATTGGTGTTTTAGCAATGATGACTAAATTGTCAGCATATAGAAGCCATGATATGACAGTTGTGCCAATTTTGGGGGGAAATGAGGAGACCCTATTTATGAAGTGACCCAGGTCTTTGACTAAAAAGTTGAAAAGAACAGATGCCAAGATGCATCTAGTTTGAGACCACAAAAGGAAGAAAATGATTTAGAAAGAAGGACATTCCACTGTGCACAATTTATTCCACAGGAGCGATCAGAGGACCAAATCGAAGGCCTGTTTAAAGTCTATGAATGCTGGATAAGTGTCAGGATTGCTAACGGCTAGGTCTCTCTCCTGTGACCCCTCCTCACCTGAGGTTTCTGAGGATGTGTTCAAAGTTCTTGAGGACCCTCTACTTCCTCTAGTAGTGGTCGTCTGAGTCTTCTTTCCTTGGCCCTTGACCTTCTTATCGTGGAGGTAGGGACGGGCTCCACTGGAGGCCACCTTGGCAACTGAGGAACTCCTCGCCAAGTGGGACCCCCAGTAAGCCCGTCCGAGTATTCAGGGAAAAAGCTTCTGCGGCACCAAAAAACCCTGAAGCACACAGGCTGAACTTGGAGCTTGATATTTCCGGCGGTGAAATTCTGCAGGCCGTAGATATTATCCAATACCAGGGGAAGGTAATGGTAAATAGAGAAAGGCAGAAGGAAGAGGAAGACAGAACAGAGCGCCAAGGGCGGCTTTAGAGTGTGCAGGGGCACAGGAAAGTAAAGGAATATTGCGACCCGATTCGAGTTGGCACTGGGAGTCGGAGTCGGGCGGAAGGAGTGCACTCAACCGAAAGCCGGAAGAGAGAGAGTGGGAGTGAGGAAAGAAGGCAAGGAATGAAACCGGGCGGAGAGGAGCAGAGCGAGGAAGGGCGGAAGCCGGGGAAACTCCCGCAAGAAGGACCAGGAACAAGAGCGAACTGTAGGCGACTCGAACAAGAGTAACGAAGTCAAAACAGGAAGTGGGAGCGATACAATGCACTGAACGTAGGTTTCAGTGCGTTGTTATAGTAACGCTGACTGGGGCGGCCATCTTGGAAGAAGACTAGACCGTGCGAAATGGTTCTAGTCGTAGATCGCTCACCTAAGTCGGGAAAGGGACCATCTTTGCCAAACCTTCCATGGCCGGAACATAACAATAAGTTGGTTGATCGGCTGCTCAAGCCTGTTTTTTATTACATACAAAATGAGTAAATGCATTGAGGTTCCCAGGCCTAGGACAAATCCTGATTGATGGATATCTAATTGCGATATTGTGCTCAGCCATTTCCGAAAGTGTTTTATGATTATCCAGGCAAAGATTGTGCCTGGGATGCCCAAGAGGGTTATTGGTCTATAATTTGAGGGTGTGTCTATATTCCCCTTTTTGAAAATGGGAATGATGATTGATTGTTTCCATGAGGCCATAATAACACTTTCAATTAGGATTTGTTGGAAGATGCATGATAGTATTGTTGCCCAATGGTACGGGTAAGATTTTAACATGCAGTTTGAAAGACCTTCTGGGCCAGGTGCCCTAGAGGTGCTTAGTTTTCGAAATTCCAGCATGATGTCATCATAGTCGAAAGTTAGAAGTAACAAAATCATACGATGGGAATTGAACAACATTTGAATGAGGGGTTTCTATGGCAAAGTAGTGTAATGTTTGATCCAAAATTGTTCGCTAACTGAATTGGTCATTATTGGACATGCCGAGGAATTGTTGGTGGATCATAGCAATTGCCAGATTTCAGCATTTGTTTTAGAGGTTAAGGCAGAGAGCATGTTTTCTCTGTCTATTTGGAATTTCTTACTTAAGTGCATTCTAGACGAGTGTTTGTATTTGGATTTGATCTTTTTTAGTAAAAGAGCTCTATCATTAGGTGCTCCTTTTAATACTTTTTTGCACTCCTTTCTACAGATAATTTCTAATTTTTCTGACTTCTTCATCATAAATATGTTTATGGATAAAGGAGGAGGGACACCGCCCTATATTGGTCTAAGGATCAAACATTTGATCTTTGGATGGATAACAAACGTTTGGTAAACAAGCAACAAGATGTTGTCATTTGGAGTCTGTCCATCTTAACCTGTGACTTCCTCCTGTTAGTTGAGTTAAATAGTATTAATGTTCTTGCTTCCTGGTTTGATTCCAAGTCAGGGATAAAATATTATGGTCACTGGTTTTGAGTCGGAAGAACTTGGAAGTGATGCATGTGAGGTAAGGAATGTCTCCAGACAAAGATATAATCAATTATGGCTGATTACTTATTTCTCTTCCAAGTGGGTTGGGGAAGGAAATCTCTTTTAGGCGGTGCCATTAAGCATAATGAATCCTCTATTATCAAGTCATCTGCTATTAGGGTCATGTCAATGCTTTCGTCAGTCATAATTAAGTCTAGGGTGGATTTGACTGCTTTTATAAAGTCATCATCTGAAATACCTGTAGGATTACAATAGAGATTTAAGAGGGCTGAATTTTTGCTTTCTGAGATGCCGGTTTTTGTGTGGTGTAATCTCGTCAGCTGAATGAAAGGATGTGGGGAGACTCATGTATGTAGGGAAAACATTGTTTCCATTCTACAACCTGTGATCAGGGCAGTGGTAGGACGACCTTTGGGGCCTTTTAGTGCAGGAAGGCAAGCAATAGAGTATCCTGGCTAGAGTGGTTGCGCAAGAAGCCACGTTTCCTGAAGAAGAAAAATTTCAAATGAGGATGGTAGGTTGTAGGTCTGTTGTGAGAGTCAATGTTTGAAGCCCCTTGTATTCCATACTGAAATGATGATTGTATGAGCTGATGACTTCTTTTGGGCCCTAGAGGTAGCTTCATCTTTTGTTATCTCTTATGGTGTCTTTGAGCCACAACGAATTTGTGATTTGCTGTTTAGGGGTGTGGTCTCTGAATGCTCCTTCTCTCTTATGTTTGCCTAGAGTACTATAACACAAGATGTTTACAGGTTCAAAGGGAGTTTGTTCTTGGTCTTCACACTGATGTGGTGAACCTTGAGAGGGCCTTGTGATCCACCCTTTGGTGATGTTTACAGATGTTTAATGCAAATCCAACATGTCTAAGTTGATCTTTTGCAACCCATAGTATTTGTTGGACGTGCTGCGAGGGTATGATTACATTTACTTCATCACATTTTCGGTAATCGGTATACCAGATATATTCTATGTCTCGTGACTGAATGGTTTTTAAGGAAGGAATGGTTTAAAGAATACTATGTATGGTTGTTCTGTTGCGATATGAGCCACAAAGTTGACTATCATTCATTGTTAAATGTCTGCAGTCCAGATAGCTTGGATCAATTTGGCTTTCATATGGAGTGGCACTTTTGTTTCTCTGACTCCGATGAGTTGATCATTGTTGAGGTGAGTTAAGTTGTTGAGCCTTTCCAGACTCATAATAGTCTAACTCTGGTGTAATCTGCTGTATGGATGCAATTTTGCAGCGTTGGTTTGGAATTTCTCTCCTGGATTGGGGTCAGAGTTTGTTCTTTTAATTTGTGAAGAGTGTGCCATCTCCGTTGTTCCAAGGTGTCAAATTTGTGTTGCAAGCCTGAGGATCTAAGGATGCCGGTGCCGTTAACCCCCTACCACTGCATTCCAAAGTCCCTTAGCGGGTCCCGCTAAGGGCAGCTGGTTTTTCAAGCCACCCTTAGCAGGAGCCGCTATGGGACCCGTCATTAGCTCCTTCCCCATTCCCATTGAGCCCTATGGGGACTGGAATGGGAATGGGGAAAGGTTTTCGGAATGGGGACTTACTGGGTCCGAAAAGGTCGGAATGTCCCGGTAAGTCCCCATTCCCCACGGACACGGGTTTGGAGGCAGCCATGGTGCTATTTGCACCATGGCTACCGCCAAACTCGTAATGACCCCCATAGACTCATATGTCTCCAGAGACTTGTGATCATTGAGAGATCTAGATGAAGGTATTCGATTTTGAGGAGGTATATATGTGGAATGCGAAGAATGGAAATACATTGAGTATGTTTAAAAATCATTCAGGTATATATCCTGAAATGAGGATGTTACATTTGTTTGTGCAATAGGTGTTGATGAGGGGTTTGGGATGAGACTGATTTTCAATTACCGACTCCACAGATACATTGCTTTATTTCTTTTTTCTTTTTGCTTTGTTCAAAGGTTCACCATGCTTTTCTCTTTGACTGATTTGGAGTTAATTAGTGGACATTTCTTGAGAAAGAATGTAAGTATTAATACATTTTTTTTAGAAGAATGTATGTATGATTTAGTTGAGGGCAGCTTGATTTTTGAATGAGTTGTGCTGCCTTGGTTTTCTTCCATTGATTTTTTGTTTTTTTGAAAAATTCATTTAGTGATTCCATTTGGTTCTCACTGTCAGGGGGTGGGTTTAATGGATTATTTAGATATGGAAGGGGAAATCACTTCTAAATCAGGAGTATCGTGAGCAGTATGAATGAATGTGGTCAATTGAGAAAGTATCTCAGTATTTATTGCTCCGAGAGTATTATTACCCGGTAGATCTATTGTTGCCAGTGTCTCTTCGTAAACAGAACGTTCTTTGGATATCTTCAAAGGTGAGATGGGCTTAAAATTGGTGAATGTCTGTTCCAAGGCAACAAGTTTATAGCCCGGCATTTCAATTGCGATGGTTTGATTTATTGCTTTTGCCTCTAGTTTCAAATAATTTTGTTAATGCTGTAAGTCTGTTGTTAAGGGCTATCAGAATTATTTCGATGATGGAAATAGAGGCTGGATGCATTCCAAAGGAGGGCTTTGGAGTTGGTCTAGCATGTGAGGGAGCAGAGATGGAGATGGAGGAGTAATTCAAGGATGATTTAGTTGAATTAGGACATAAAATGGGGAGGCAGATAGACTGAATGGGCGATCCTGAGCAACATTTCTTGTTGGGTCTCTGGGACAAGTATTCCTTTAAGTTGAGTTGAAATGTGCATATCAGAATCTTTTTATCTTTGATACATGTGGTATAGTAGGGCAATGCAGATCTCGGATATATGAGGTTTGTACAATTTGTGAGCATACTATTGGCTGGGCTGCATCACTGACTTTGTGAACAATAGCTTTTGTGAATAAGGCAGGCCGAGAAATTTCAGATCCAATGACAGATGCTGGATGTGCTTTTTTTTAATCTGCTGAGAATAGGTTGTGCAATGAGGTTCTTGGATGATTAGGTGCAGTGAGTGATGGAAAATCCGTGTTGATTCTAGGGGGCCTGTTGCTGCTTATTTCACCAAAATTAATAAAACACAGATCTTGTGAGGTGAGAGATTGGCTTGGATCCATATTTGCTGCCAATTGGCTGAGCGGTGGTAAGGATTGTTGGTATTGAGGGGAAGGGGAGTTATGAGGACCCTTTCGCCAGTAATACTTGATGTAGGCACAGAGGGATTTAGAGTGCACTAGAGTCTTTGGCCGCACAGCCATTGCTGTCGGAGGCAAAGGGCCTGTTGTCTTTGTGGTCAATGAGGTTTTACAAAGTGCACTTGCGTGTGGCAGCATAGCTGACTTTAGACTATACAAAGAGCAACAGGGAGGGAACAATTTTAAAATATAGAGTTCAGAACAAAAAAATAAACGAGTGGTGGAATCTAAAGTGAACACTTAAGAGGGCTTACCTCACAGCCGACCAGCAGAGCAGCATTCATCGAGCACTCCTCGAAGCATTCCTGCTGAAGCACATGCCCACCTAGTTTTAAAGGCTACGACGTGAGTAGGTGGAGGTGAAAGCAAAGAAAGGAGTGCATTTCCCAAAAAGTTCCAAATATTCACAAATGATGGTATCCAAGCACAAAAATGAAAGTTTGATGTTCAAGCTGGGGAGGGAAGAAACATGGTTATCCAGTTAAAAGTCTCCTGGGATGAGAATGAAGTTTGTTTGTTTGCAAAGTTTGCTTGATTTATTATACCTGACGCTAACGTACAGAGATTCTCATGAGAACAGCACTCATCGAGCACCCCTCAAACCGCGTGTGCAGAAGTGCCTGCCCACCTAGTTTTAAAGGCGTTGACATGGGTAGGCAGAGCTGAAAGCAAAGAAAGGCGTGAATTTCTCCAAAAATTCCCTATATTCATGAATGATATTATCCAAGCACATAAAAGAAAGGTTGATGTTCAAGCGCTATACTAGCTATGAACTAACTAACTATATGAGCTATGAAAAACTTGACTAATGTTGTGACATTGGCTTATGTCTTGGCCTAGCCGTGGTTTAAGAAATGATGGATAGTGCATTGTCAAGGAGGACCCTATGATCTAAATGGGGCCTGGGAATGTGGGGTGGAGCATTGTTTGGAATGTATACCACAACTAGCAAATGGCCAGTGGGGGTAATACCATCTCCCTGTGAGGCTCGAACAAATTGGATGAGTGATGCAGATTATATGAAAGTTCTGAACTCTGAATTGGTGGAGCCCACAATGAAGCCCAAACTTAACCACACAGATAAACAAGTGCAACTACGAACATACCTACTACTGTAACCTCAAAACTGACTGTGTTATATCCAGAGCCTTCCCATGTTTCTGACCTAATATATCACTGCCACTCTGTTAGTTTACTAGGGGGTGACACAAAATGTTTTCTAAACCAATTTATTGGTATAAACAATGGACAGGTTCAACAGTGGTGAAAGCATGAAGATAACTTAATGGAAGAGTAGCTCCAGACATGCCAAACTTGCCTGTGGCTGGCCACAGAGTAGGTAAAGGCAATGGACGTGCAGTTTGTTTGCAGTGTTATTTGTTAAGCATACTACATTTGAAATATAGCTCCATGTCAGTGAAGGTGTGTTTGAATTCTACTGATTCAGCACTTGCAGTCCCCAGAGATGGAAATAGGAGAATGCATGAAGTCTACTCAAGTATGTAATCAACAGTTATCGTATAACATTGTGTTTGGTCTAGATTTGACTGCCTCACAGGTGACTGCCCATTACCATAATTGTACAAAGGTGGTTGGAATCTAGTTGGCTCAATGGCAGGAGGATTTGTTTGAAGGATGACAGAAAAGTGAAGTATTGGATAAATTGTTGAGTGGGGCTAACACTGCACTTGGAGATAAAGATAAAGGCAAACATTTAGAGGGTGAAGTTGGCTGACTTGAGAAGGCCATCAGGTTCATACCTGGGCAGAGCTTACAGGCAGTGAAGTACAAATTGGTGAGCTCCCTGTAAAAATCCCCCTCAGTCAGCTTACCAAAGGTGCTCTTCAGGAACTGATGGATGTCGAGACATTAAACATGAGACATTAAACAATTGAAATTAAACATCAATGTATAACACAACAAATACAACATATTATTACATACCCAATTCTTCCAAAACAGAGAGGAAGAAATGTTCAAAACTGTCTCAAAGGAGAAACAGTACTTTTACAATGATTGTTATATGTATCTAAGAGAGTACCCAATTTAGCCCCTAAAATATGTTGTCAGTTGTACTCACTACACGTGTTAATGTGCAAAGGAATGCCTCAAACCCAATGGGGCATGAACCTGACATGTTTCAGTTTAACAAAACTGTACACCAGACATTCATCAGGGGTATACACAAACAGATACAGTCCTCTTGATCATAAGACAACAACTCCTACGGGGTGTAATGTGACCGAGACACAATCTTGATATGTATTTCGGCATGTGCTGTACATTGTCACAAAACTAAAAATCAAAACCAAATGAAAACCATAATTACTAGAGGGTGCTCAATTTCAAAAAGAAATTCTATTGAATGTAGTCACATCCATGTGGCCAAGTGAAACAGTAACACCTTCAAATCTAAACCATACCTATCATCAAATGATAGTTGAGGCTAGCCAAGCCTGTGTAAAATGTGGGGATACATCAAATGTATCAAGACAATAGGATCCAATACAGTCTCACGCCACTCCAATCTGCATGAGCGGGAGCAGGGGCGAACTTAACAAAAATAGATGATCACAAATTCTAAGAATACTAACACAATGCATGACTGTAAAGAGGGAAGCACAAGTGGCAACTACAGGAAACACAAGTACCAACTGCAGGAAACCGCATTCCAAGGGTGAAAAGAACAATGAAAAACCAGTGTTACTGGAGCCCGTCGGGCTTCCCAGATTGTTATGCACCATGCTCACAGACCCACAGTGCCATCACCTGAAAGTCACAATGCAATGTACCAGGTCGACAAGCTGCAGTATGGTTGAAAACATCTAACTACATTAAAGAGATTCCAATTTAGTATGAAGTATGCTAATCTGTGCAGCTACTCGTTTCCATGAAGGCATTCCGATAAATCCATCACGTTTAACATGCATGCTCTGGAGAGACAAGATTAAGTGCACAGGAAAATAAATCCACTGCATTCCAAAAAACACTAAAGTTACACTTACCTTCGCCATGCCGGGCGCGACGCGGCCTCAAAGCGAGGCTGAGCCTCGATCTGGGCACTTCTAAGCCCTTTGCTTCCGCCGGCAGGCCGATACGCCGGCCCACATGAAGGCCATACAAAGGCCCTGTTTTGCGCCCTGTTCGGCGCATGTGAGGCGTAGCCTACTCCTATTGCGCCCGCTCCCTAAATGCTGCAAGGACCTTTGCTCACTGCCTGATGGACCCATACTACTATGGTAAGCCCAGGGGCTATTTATTTTTTTTTTTCTTACATCTCATAACAGAGGAACCTTCAATTTGACATTCTGACATTGGTTACCTGCAAGCTTATGCTTATCTATGCCTACTGTGCCTTGTGCAACTTAGTCACTGCCTTTGTTTATCTATGCCCACTGTGCCTTGTGCAACTTAGTCACTGGCCCTGTGCAACTTAGTCACTGCCTTTGTTTATCTATGCCCACTGTGCCTTGTGCAACTTAGTCACTGCCTTTGTTTATCTATGCCCACTGTGCCTTGTGCAACTTAGTCACTGGCCCTGTGCAACTTAGTCACTGCCTTTGTTTATCTATGCCCACTGTGCCTTGTGCAACTTAGTCACTGCCTTTGTTTATCTATGCCCACTGTGCCTTGTGCAACTTAGTCACTGCCTTTGTTTATCTATGCCCACTGTGCCTTGTGCAACTTAGTCACTGCCTTTGTTTATCTATGCCCACTGTGCCTTGTGCAACTTAGTCACTGCCTTTGTTTATCTATGCCCACTGTGCCTTGTGCAACTTAGTCACTGCCTTTGTTTATCTATGCCCACTGTGCCTTGTGCAACTTAGTCACTGCCTTTGTTTATCCATGCCCACTGTGCCTTGTGCAACTTAGTCACTGCCTTTGTTTATCTATGCCCACTGTGCCCGGTGTATCCAGCTCCACATCATGAGTATCATACCTTGCAGCCTGCTATTGTACCTATCTGCAATTATCTTCCACCATAGAGAGGACAGTAGCCTCCCTACTATGCTCATAAGACCCCTAAATTCCACCATCACCACCCTCTCGACTGACACCAGTATGGAACACCCGGATCTGAATCCCCTATCCGAGCTTCCCAGCAACGCATGTAGTCTACTCTGTCGAAACTCTAGGCTCAGAGCTAGACTCTCGAAACGTTATGAGCCTCTGACCAGAACCCTACCTCCCAACAACAAAAGATCCAATACCCAGAAGCCCAACACCAACGTCCCCCCAAAAAACAGGAGACTTCCTCCCATTACCCAGACCAAAACTGTACCACCTCATCCGTCATACCACCTACTTAAAGGAGGACTAATAAATGCAAGATCCCTGATAGCACATGCCACAGATATCTGCGATCTGATAGTGCTTGGCAATCTGGACTTCATCGCCATCACCGAGTCCTGGCTGCACAACGCAGCAGGACCCCTACTCTCCTTAGCCATCCCAGAAGACTTTACTATATTCAGGCAAGATAGAACCAACACGCGCGGCTGTGTATTTGTATTTGTATTTATTTATTTGTATTGCGCACCTTGCCCGGAGGCTTGCGGGCGCATGTTTAGTAGGCAGTTACAAGTTGCAGAGGAGAAGTTACAGGTTCCAGGAGAAGAGGTTAACAGTTACATAGGTAGTGATACAGTATAACATGAACGGTGAAAATGACAATGATACAGTATAACATAACGGGTGAAAATGACATAGATAATAACAACAAAGTAGCAGTACCCAAGGTTACAGTAGAAGGGTACGCGCTGTGAGCAGTTACAAAATTACAGGATGTCTTGTTCCCGTAACCAAAGTTTAGCTTTGGTTTTGAATACGTGGCAAAGCGGAATGTTCCTTAGTGCATTGGGGAGTGAGTTCCAGAGCTTGGCAGCAAGGACCGGAAAACTTGACCCTCCTGCCGAGCGTAATTTGAAGCTGGGGATGTCCAAAGTGTGCGCCTGGGCAGCTCTCAAGGGTCTGGTGGCTGTGTGATGCGAGAAACGTGATATTAAGTAGGCTGGAGCTGCATTGTTCTGTGCCTTGTGTGTGAGCACAAGTGATTTGAGTGATATGCGGTGCAAGATAGGTGACCACTGGATGTTGCGTCTGATAGTGGCTATATTATTCCGTCTAGGTATGTTGAATGCTGCCCTAATGGCGTTGTTTTGTGTGACCTGTAGTTTGTCCAGATTTCTTTGGCTCGTCCCAAGGTATAGGGCATTGCAATAGTCTATTTTGGATAAGATGAGGGTTCTCGCGAGGGTCAGACAATTGTCTGGAGTCAGGAATGGCCTGCAGGCTGTAATCAATTTGCAGGTGTAGGACGATGCAGAGACAACTGCATTGGTTTGTCGTGTGAGGGACAGGGTAGAATCAAGGTAGATTCCTAGGGTTTTGGTGACATTGGCCACTTTGATGTCAATCCCGTCAATAGTGAAGGAATTGTAGTTGGCGTCAAGTTTCGCGAGTTTAGTTTGGGAGCCCAGGATGATTAACTCTGTTTTTTCGTCGTTAAGGCAGAGCCCATGATTGGCCATCCAGGCCTGGATGACGGAGTAGACCGTATTAAGAGATTTTGAATCGGTTACAAAATCACCAGTGATAGGGATGAGTATCTGGGTGTCATCCGCATAATTAGTGTAGGAGACACCCAGATAATCAAGGATATCAAAGAGTGGTTTAGTAAACACATTGTAAAGGGTGGGAGATACACAGGATCCTTGTGGGACTCCACAGGGGACGTGGGAGGGGTCAGCCGCTGCTAGTGGAGAGAAGACCCTCATGGTTCTGTTGGCAAGGAATGAACTGATCCAAGAAGTGGCTGCTTCCGAGAAGTGGGCGGCGATTTTGAGATGATGACAGAGAATTTGGTGGTCAACCAGGTCGAAGGCAGCTGAGAGATCAAGGAGGAGCAGGAGTGCCAATTTGCCCTTGTCTTTCAGGTCCTCGATTTGGGTTTTCAGGTCCAGTAAAGCTGTCTCAGTGCCATGCCTGGGACGGAAACCAGATTGTCTCAGCCCTAGTAGATTGTTGCGTTCGAGATACTCCTGGATTTGGAGATAGGCTGCGCGGTCAAGGATTTTAAGCAGGAAAGGCACAGTGGTGATGGGCCTGTAGTTTGAAGGGTTGCTGGGGTCAAGATTGGCTTTTTTAATTAATGGTATGACCCAGGCATCCTTAAGGTTGTCAGGTACGGTGCTTGATTCAAAGGAGGCATTTATGAAGGAGGTAATAAATGGGGCGAGCTTGGGTGTGGCTTCCTTAATGATGACAGCGGGGCATGCATCACCTTGGCAATTGGAAGGTTTTAGTTTAGATATAATGATTTCTACTTCCTTGATGGAGAGGGGAGAGAAGCTGAATGGTTTGAAGTTGTGTTTGAGTGCTTGTATTTTATAATTCAGGGTGGTGCTCGTTGAACTTGAGAGGTGGTTTTTTTTTGCTTTGATTTTAGTTTGGAGAGTGGTGATTTTGTCTAGTAAAGCATTTTGGATGTTTGTACACCAATCAGTGTCAGGGGTACACTTATTGAGAGGAGCGATAGGGGACTCCAGTTCCTTAAGTATCTTAAACAGTTCCTTAGTGTTAGAGCGGGCTTGGGTGATTCTTTTATTATAAGCTTCCTTTTTGGCAGCAAGGATGGCTTCTTTATAGGCCAGGGTGGCTAGCGTAAGATTATTTTTGTTGGCCAGGGAGGGGATACTTTTCCATGAGGCCTCTGCTTTTCTTTTTTCTTTGCGTAGGTCACGTAGTTGCGGAGTGAACCAAGAGTTCAAGTGGGTCCGTGGTTTTTGTTTACGCAGTTTGATAGGGGCGATAGTATTAAGGGCTTTTAGCATAACACGATTATAAGTGTCTACTAATGCTGTGGGGTCAGTGCAGGACTCTGAAGCTGCGTGCAATAATGGGAGGATGAGTGGTAAGAGTTTCTCAACAGTGATGTCTTTTTTATTCCGTGTGCGCGTGGGCGGTGCGAGGTTTTGTGTGTCCTCAGGAGGGCTAGTGTTAATAGAGAACGAAATAAGATGGTGGTCAGACCAAGCGCAGGGGGAAACAGTAATATCATTAAGGGCACAGTTCATGTCGGCAATCCAGTCAAGAGTACGACCTTTGATGTGGGTGGGCTCTGTGACATGTTGTGTGAAGCCGAAATCAGTCAGGACATTTGCAAGATCTGAGGCTTTGGTGTCATTCTTGTCCAAGTAACCCAGGTTGAAGTCGCCCAGGATGATGATTTGGGAACTAGGCTTCGCACTGGATGCTAGAATAGAGGAGATGTCTTCAACGAAGGTAGATGTGGGTCCAGGAGGCCTGTAAATTAGGTGAACAGTGGCTGTGTGATTGGGCGAGATAGATAGTTTGAGAGAAAGCGATTCAGCTGAGTGTAACTGAAGGCTGTCCGCAATTCTGATGTTAAGCGTATTCTTGAATATGACGGCTAAGCCGCCGCCCTTAGTTTGGTTGGTATCTCTGTCGCACCTGATTATGGTGTAGTTGTCAGGGATAGCGAGTGTCAGAGAGGGTCCAGAGGCTGCGTGCAGCCAAGTTTCCGTGACTGCAAGTAGGTCCAGGTTGTCTGAGACAATGAGATCAGCAATATCAAGGGCGTGAGCTTGGATAGAACGTGCGTTTATAAGAGCACCTTTGAGCTTAGGGACCGTGGTAACGTTGTCTTGTTGAGTATTCGAGGTAGGAGTAAAAAGGTGTTGTGGTTTGTGAGGGCTGGAACTGCAGGTGTTGCCTGATGCAGGGCTGGTAGTGTGGTAAGACCAATGTGTGCATCTAGATGCTAATTTGTGGTTCCTGATTGATAAGGCACAAGGTAGGCTAGGTTGGGTAGTAGCAACTGAGGTAGCGTGGTGAGCCTGTATGCTGTCGTTAGAGGGATTGTAGGCTAGAGGTGTGGTGGGGCGCGAATCGTGGTAGCTAGTGCCAGTGGCTGTATTAATTGTTGCAGCGAGTGGGTACTGTGATACGAGGCGCAAGCGAGAACCAAGCCTCAAGTAGGTTCAACAACTGTGGCATTGCCATCATCGCAAAGACCAGCTTAGATATGAGAATCTCACCTACAATAGCAGCTGACTCATGCGAATCACTCACTATCAAACTTCCACTAGCTAGCTCCCAAACCTTTTCGATCCACCTCATCTACAGACCACCTGGTCCCTTAGGGACCTTCGAGGAGGATCTACATAATTCATTCTCCAACAACCTTAAAACCTCTTCACAACTACTTGTCCTAGGAGACTTCAATCTGGGCTTCAATGACCCTTCAGATAAAAATGCCACCATTATTGCCAATTCCCTTTCAAATCTGGGCATGACGCAAAAAACTGTTGAACCTACACATAATAAGGGAAGAATCCTTGATTGGCTAGTAGACTACAATTGCACGGCCAATATCAAAGCTATTATCCCTCAACCTTGGACAGACCACTTCTTCCTGTCATTTGAACTATCTACCTCTAGACCACCTTCACTAGCCTCCATCATGGCCCCGCCTTGCCCAACAAGAAACAAAAAGAGCATCACCAGAGACAAAGTGATCTTGGCCATCCTACCTACACTTAACGGATTAGCAGATCATCTAGACCCAGAAACACTAGTCAACGAGTACAACAAAATTATGCGAACTACCCTCGACAACATCGCACCTTTGAAACTTAGAAAAAGTAAACCCAAATCTCACCTAAATAAATGGTTAACCCCCGAACTAAAGGATTTGCGACTACTTAAGAGGAGCTGCGAAACAGCTTGGAGGCTCACCCCTTCAGTAGACCATAAAATGAAACTAACAGAAATCTCCTCCCAATATAAAAAAGAAATCCATCTGGCCAAACAGAACTCCTTTAATAAGCGGATCTCCAACGCCAACTCAAGCATGAGGGAACTTTTCACCATCCTCAAAGAACTAGAGTCACCCATCCCCATTCCGGACACTTGCATCAAAGACAAAACTTGGTGCTCCAACATTCAGCTAGCCTTATCCAATAAAATCTCCCTACTCCAAACAAAAATAACCAAAAAGAAAGCCTCCCTTACTCATCATCCCAAGACTAACATCCTCATTACAGACCATACCCCAAAGACCCAGAACACAGCCACACGGTTTATGTTTTCCAAAACATCGATTCTCGAGGTGGAGAAAGTCATCCTCTCTCTTAAGCCGTCTAACTGCCAGGGCGATTCTTGCCCTGCCCAGCTTATAAAAGACGCAGCTAGAGACCTCTCCCCGTTTATTGCCAAACTCGTCAACTCCTCATTCGCGTCCGGCACGGTACCCACCAACTTAAAACAAGCCTGGGTACTACCATTGCTTAAAAAGCAAACGCTAGACCCTCTCATACCCACAAACTACCGCCCCATTACAACAGTCCCCTTCCTGCTCAAAATCCTGGATAAAATCGCCTACAATCAAATCCAAAGTTTCCTGGAACAACATAAACTTTTAGGAGAGCGCCAATCAGGATTCCGTCCACAACATGGTACAGAGACTGCCCTTATTGACCTAAAGGCACAAATAGATGAAATAAGAGATAAAGGTAAAATGGCGCTCCTCTTGCTGCTGGACCTCTCGGCGGCATTCGACCTTGTAGCCATTTAGACTCAGCCGCACATTTTTCCAAGGATGCCATATCTTGGATTGAATCCTTCCTCAGTGATAGGACCATGAGGTTGTTCTCCCCTTCGGCAGCGGCGGACCCAATCCCCATCCGTTGTGGAGTCCCCCAGGGCTCATGCGTCTCCCCGACTCTCTACAACATATTCACTAAGCCCCTTTTTGATGTTCTGGACCATCTTGGTATCACCTACACCAACTATGCAGATGACACCCATATTCTCCTCCCACTTTCCGGGGACTACAACAAGGATTTGGCCTTGGTGAATAGGGTGTATATCATCGTCCAGGCATGGATGGCAACCCACGGTCTATGCCTGAACGATGACAAAACAGAGTTGCTCATCCTAGGGACACATTCTAACATACAGAAACTCAGTCAGGACTATACTTCATTTGAAATTGACGGGAACACTATCAAGGTTTCCAAAGATGTGAAGACACTTGGCTTCTATCTGGATGCCACCCTCTCTTTTGACAAGCAGGTGAAGTCATTGGCATCTGCCACCGCCTACACATGCAAGCTCATTAGAGCAGGCAAGCACTTTCTCTCCGATAACAACTGCCTTATCCTAGCGAGAGCATTAATCCTTTCAAGGCTTGATTATTGTAATGCCCTCTACATTGGAGCAAATAAATCCATTATCCACCGACTGCAAATTCTTCAAAACAATGTCCTACGAGCCGCCCTTGGTGTACCTAAAAGATCACATATTTCAAACATCAGGCGTCAAAACAACTGGTTGTCCTCCCAAAACAAAATCCACCTTAAAGTTGCATCCCTAGTTCATAAAGCCCTGAACAATGCAGCACCAAGCTCTCTCCGCAATAAACTCACAATAAGACATCACTCGCGCCCTGCCAGAACTGCAAATGCCAACAGCCTCATCATTCCGAGATTCAGGTTATCTAAGACGGGGGGTAGTAGCTTCCCGGTGCAAGCAGCTCAATTATGGAACTAATTGCCTAATCCTCTACGCGAGGCACAGCCCTTCCCTAAATTCAGAAATAAATACATCAATCTGCTAAGGACTGCCAATGAATAGCCTACTGGCGCCCACTTATCCTCCACCCCACCCTAGAACATACATTTCATCATGACCTTATGGTCCCACCCACTTTGCCCACCTGACCGTTGAGCATTCGCCCACACAGTACCTGTACATAGACTGTCTTGATCACATTTTGTATTTATTCTGCATGTAAACCGTAATTGCTGCTTTACCGTGATATTTTGCATTCTATATTTGTATTTTGTATTTGTACAGTGTATGTATCCCATGACCCCACCCTGCAACCTAAGCTTCGCATTTTCTGTACTGCTGCGCCCGGTTACCTCCGGGTCTGGTGCGCATTATAAGTGAATAAAACAAACAAACAAACAAACAGTGTAGCTACCCACACGGCACACGACTGGACAGAACCCACCGGTATTGTATGAGTCCTGTATCCTGAAATGCCATCTGAAATGGAATGAACGAAAAATATACACTCTCGAGATTGTTACTAAAAACATCTTGGAATATCAGTTTGGTCAGTTACATTGCTGCAAAGGCATCTCATATCTGCAAATAAGTCACATGATGCAGAGGAACACATAACTAAGTTTAAAGCTGCAAAAAATACACTCCACATACACCAAACATAGGCTATCAATTGGCTTCTAACCAAACATTTTCTCATTTATAACACGTCCCTAGAAAAAAAATGCAACGTTCCGTCGAGAGGGGAGACAAACGTAATGCAAGTGTAATATGTGTCAACTATGGCATGACTTGGATTTACCAGCAAGGTAGCATGACAGAATCAGGAGTCGGATATGACGTGCAAAGAAGTGCAACATTAGTTCAAAACCCAGTTGATATTGATCCAAGAAGATGTTCAACATAATAGTTGGTCACAACTGTTGCTAAGGGAAACTGAAAGACTGTGGCAATGAAAGCACTTCTGGAAGTACAGTGGATGGTATTGTGGAGATACATAATGTTTGTTTACAGCACATTGGCCAATCAAAGGACATTGGGCACTGACCAGCAGAATACTGCCTGGGCCTTGGGCAGCATGTAACCACACAATGATGCCTCCAGATACCTGATCTATGTCCGGGGGATGACCTCAAATTTGTTGTTTAGTCTTAGTAACTGGGAGTGGAGTCTTAGTAACTGGGAGTGGGTGACACATCATGAAGTGTGGAAATCAAACCACCCAAAGATGCCTCCAAATACCTGCTCTATGTCCAGGGGGATGACCTCATATCCATGGTTTAGTCTTGGTACAAATTGGGAGTTATGAACTTTGAAGCCCCCACCTTTGCAGTGTTTGAGTAAATTAAGTGACGGGTGGTTAGTGTTAGTTGGAAATAGAGCGTGCTTAGATGGTGAGGGAGCTGGATAGAGCTTGGTAGGAAAAAGGTTGTTTCAAGGGAAGGATTGATTTGTAGAATTATCAGCTCAGCTAGAATTGGATGTGCATTTCGTTATTCATAAAAGTACTAAGGAATTCACTGTTTTTTGGCTATCTACAGAGACAAGTTAGTGCCACATAGATTTCATGATTTGGAGGAGGTAGAAGAAGCAGTGAGACATGTAACAGATATGACAAAGAGTTTGTAGGTGTCAGAGACAGTGTTTAATAAAGAAAAACAAGCATTTGAGGTGGCCCATCACACGGCCACAATATGTGTTACAGGAGTTATTTTGTGTACAGTAAACTAGGGAAGGATTAAACAGCATTACATTACCTCCACTGTATGATTCACAGCATTTTCTCTTATAATGGCAGGGGTGATCTGGTGTTATATGGTGTGCTGTCACCATTCAGGATCCGTGGTAATACAAAACAGACCCACCCAATTGCCCTCTATTCGGTCCGACCCTGACCTCAGCCCCTCCTTCGCCATGCTAGAAATAATGCAGGAAACTGTGATGTTACAGAAGGAATTGAGGAAATTGTTGCAGACCCATGAAAATGATAGTATATATTGTAAAGAAAAATTTTGTTGCGGTAGATGGTTTACCTGTACAAATTAAAAACAGGAGTAGACCATGGTTAGCGGGCTAGAGTGAATTGGGAATTAGTATAGGGGTATGATAAATTCAATTAGATTAGTTGCTAAGTAAGCGCAAAAGGGGGGGCCTGTGAACATTGATAACTCCAAGGGGAGGAGGGAACAATACTTATATAGTGATGACGCCATGAAGGCATGCAATGACAGTGATTTTATAATGATGGTAAAAAATAATATCGGAGGAGTCTGGCAATATATTAGAATACTTGATGTATCATTCTTGAAAGCAAACATCCCCAAAAGGCATTACCCTCCCCACAATGAGAGGCAATAAAGGACACACCCCAGGAGGGAATGAGACCAAGACCAAGTGCGAGTGAATGTAAAGGGTTTTATCCTAGACAAAAATAGGGCATGCAAAGGACTCTGCACGATCCAAGAGCGCTCTGTCTGACAATAGCAAAGACAGTCTTATTTATTACAGAACCACGTAACAAGTCCTACACACTATAGGGGGCACATAGTCACAGGGATTGGGTGGCGTCGACTAACTATAGGTGAGGTTGTGATGAGCCGCTCCAGGATTGGTGGACGTCCGCGTGGTGCCAACGTGGGGTGGATGGGTCAGCTGGGCTCATCTGGGTGGGGCTGCCCTGGGTGGGGCTGCGAGGCCAGGCGCGGTCAGTGTCACTGATAGATGGCTGTCCTGACATTCTGCCCTTGTGGCCACATGCACAAACACTCATCCGCTATTACATTCTAGTTGTCCTGTAAATCCTCCAATGTTACTCTAGCAAATAATACGAGACCGGAGAAACAACATGCAATGTGGAGCTTCACCAATACATCAGTGCCTGTTACTGTTGACCTGCTGACCGGGTCTCATAAACGTGGGTGCTTGGTTTGAGGGCACGAGGTGAGCTGCCCTGCCATTCCGTTCTTGTTAGATGTAGTGAAGGATTGTGTTATGATATGTTAGTACAGGGTTGAATGCCTATCTCCAAGGCCCATTAACTTGGGGTAAACTGTAGTACTACTGGATCAGTGAGGGTGGGACTCTGGCCCCTTGAGGCGGTGGGGTTTAGGACCAGGTTGTAAATAATTCATTTGGCCGACCGTGGCGGCCTTGGTTATGGGGGAGGTGAATACTTGAAGCGGGTATATCTGAATGAGGGGAGGTGAGGCTGTGCTGCCCACGCACCAGCTAGCCCTGGCGGACCTTGGCGGGAAGAGGGGGAGTTGGCCTTGTGTTTAAGCGCAATTCTCTGTGCCTGGGCTGCACACTATACAAAACGAGGAGACAGTTAATAAAGTTAGTAATATTAGAGTGATTACACAGTTTTAATGTCTATACATTCATGTACTATTTCATATACGACTATGAGCATTTTTGCGGGGTCATATAAATCACATAACATTGGTTTAATACGTTTCAGCAATTACGTCCGGTAGCAGATGGATGCCACATGAGGTAGCACTAGGTTTGATTGTGTACTCAGGAGCATGAGAGCAATACGTTCAGTTGTGATTGAACATTTAGAGTCTTAGTCATAACATTTAAGCGTGTCCTACTGTATAATACACAAGTATTCTAAATAATGCTTTTTCGCCTTCCTTTGTACATTAGCAGAATTCATTAGTTAGCACTAGGTGGGCTGTATTAAGCCTGTTGATTGAGTCGTTAAGGCACATGGTATCTTACATGGGCTGGGGTCATTCTTGCTTTATCAGTGCTATGAACGTTTGTCCCTTTCCCGACGCCTGTGGTATAATTTTATAGACACACTGTACATCATTAGGCATTTGGGGAACACGGGCAGGGGTTCATGCAAGGAGGGCATTGTTGCCATACATTTTAAATGTTTGGGGTTAGATGCTGGGTCGAGGCCTGTTCTATTGGGATGGTTCATGTTATTTTCCAGACTTGAACCATGAGTCAAGTCACTTCAGGGACAGTGATGTACTGTGGAAGGTAAATGATACAGTGTTTGTTCTGCTATTTGCTCATGTCTGGTTGCTTGTGAGAATGGGCCTTCAGCGGATCTGCCATGGGGTGGAGGCGCCGGGTAAGTGCATGGCTCCCTGCACACAGTAAACGAGGGCCAAGCTGCAGCTTTTGCAAGCAGACTGTTTCATTGGGATTTTGGTTGCTAAAATTGAGTCTTCAGGCTTCTAAAATGATGTCTGTGGTGTGTTACAGTACAATCCGATTGGCCCTGTGTGTCGATCAGCAGCCCCCCTTTCACCTGCGTACAGGTGCACGGTGGGGCCTCCGACGAGCCACGAGCCTCATGCTGGTGGGACATGTCGGGGAGGGATTCCCACGGACCTATCTTCCCATCCATTTCCCCCCTTTCGTTACTTAAGTAACAAATACTGTAACTCGCCCAACCTCTGGCACTCTTTCTCATTTGCAACAGCCTCATCCCATGCTGGTGTACCTTTTATTGGCATCCAGGCTCTACACACCCCCCGCAAGCTCTCCCCCCTCCTAGCGTATTCATCTGGTGTGCAGGTCATATATATACATCCGCCATCTCCCTCCAAGTCCATCCAAATCTCTGTATACTACTCCCTTTCTTCGTGCTCCTTTATTGTGGTGTGATATAACCTATCTACTGTGTCGATCAGCAGCCCCCCTTTCACCTGCGTACAGGTGCACGGTGGGGCCTCCGACGAGCCACGAGCCTCATGCTGGTGGGACATGTCGGGGAGGGGGTCCCACGGACCTATCTTCCCATACATTTCCCCCCTTTTGTTACTTAAGTAACAAATACTGTAACTCGCCCAACCTCTGGCGCTCTTTCTCATTTGCAACAGCCTCATCCCATGCTGGTGTACCTTTTATTGGCATCCAGGCTCTACACACCCCCCGCAAGCTCTCCCCCCTCCTAGCGTATTCATCTGGTGTGCAGGTCATATATATACATCCGCCATCTCCCTCCAAGTCCATCCAAATCTCTGTATACTACTCCCTTTCTTCGTGCTCCTTTATTGTGGTGTGATATAACCTATCTACTAAGTCCCCATCATAATATAAAGGCACCATTCTATTCTTTGGTTCTGGGTCCTCACCTGTTTGAACTTGGGCTTCTTGCATGATCTGTGCCACTCCTCTAGTGTTGCCCATTGTCACCATCATCATTGCGCCATTAGGCACTGCATTTGCTCAACAACGAAGACCCAGCTGACACACACAAAAAATCAAAAGTAAAAATACCACATAGGCATCAGCATTTTAACTGTCAATCCAAGCGATGATGGTACCCAGGAAAAAAGGTTGTCGAACCAGGTGTTGGCGTCTGTTCCACCTTCATTTTTCATTCGTTCCCCCAAGTTGTGCACTGCTGCGATAACATGTGACAGTGTACCATTATCTGCGTCTTCAGAAGGTACAAATGTGCAACACGCACTTCCGATTTTTCGTCAAACACTGCCGTCCATCGCCGTTAACAGGTCTAGGACATACCTGTTCTGCATGGTCATTAACTGCAGGGCTCTTAGCTCCACCTTGATCACGTTAAATCCTTCTTCAGTGTCGTTAGCCAGCTGGATCAGCTCCCAGCGTGTGATTTGGAGCCATTTTGCGTTTGCCTGCACGTGGATGCTTGGGACGAGGGAGGCGAAGAATGTTTCTGCAGAATTGAACAGTCGGTACTTGTCTGGAATTTGTGCCAATAGTTCTGAAGAGGCTTTGGATATATAGTTGGATGATCTTCTCCACCTCGATGACATCTCTTGCACATTTCCTGGGGACATGGCATACACTTGTGGTTCTTCTGTTGGCTGGGTGTTTTGCTCATGATGGGCATCTGGCACTCCTTTCCCCCCATTGATATGGCTCTCCGGAAACACCATCAAGGCTGAATGCAACTTTGCCAAGGAGCATGTGCCCCTCCAGGATTGTGGGAGGTGCAAGTATGCCTGTTTGCCGCAGACCCAGTAAATGTCCATAAGTACTGCTGTTCCTTTCTTCATGTCTGGGATAGTGAGTGTCCGATTGCAATTCTTGTTTACACCCATTGAGTTTTTCCCTTCGCCATGGAAACACAGATCATAAGATAGTTCTTTCTGCAGTTTGAATGTTTTTTTTATGGCCATCACCCAGGTCTGTTTCGTGATGTGCTCCTCCCAAACTGGTGTGCAGGTTTTCTCGTTCCACTGTAACATTTCTGCCGTTAATCCTCACAGTGCTTCAGATTTGCATGATATGACTTAATCTTTCCATTTATTGTCCAAAAACAGTGTCCCTTTAATCACGAAAAAGGTTCTCTCAAACATATTACTCCTTTGGCTCTTGAGTACCAGGTTTTCTCATTTTGCAGCATTTCAAAAGATACTTTGTGTGCCTGAAAGGTGTTCCTTATTCTGCAAAGAGTGAGATGAAGGAGGCATTGGGCATCTGCAAGATGCAATTCTTTAGGCAACAGAACTTTAGGTGTACCCGAGGCGTGGGGAATCAGGGAACAGACATAACAACTCTCGTTGGTTGTCTGTTTTGCAGTGGAACTCATGTCTGCATACCATTTATTTGACTGATGTGGATGTCTGGGGCCCTCTATTGTGTCTAGACCCAGGCCAGAATATTTGTCATATTTTCTCCTCCCCACCTCTCTCTTTTTCCTATTGCTTCGCAGGTAGCTCTTCGCTTCTCGTGCTATATGTGTCATTGGCCCCCCTTTCCTCACGCCGCCCTTTTCCCACTCATCATATAAAGCCAGGAACCTCTCTGTCGTTTCTTCGTTCTCTTCCTTCCTGCAGGTGGTCTAGTTTCCGCAGTTGGGGTAATTTCTGGTGAGGGCATTGTGGCAGTAGTGTTATACAACCATGATGTGACAGAAGGGTTGCGATCATTTAAACTGTAAACATTATATTCCGAGACATTTGAGTGCAGAGCTGGACTTGGGCGGCTATTGATATTATTTAAGGGCTGTGTATTGGGTGGGACTGTACCATAGCCCGATACAAGCTGGAATCTGTTCCATAGTAAATGCTCACCTTCCCCAACCACCATGGTTCCATTTCCCATGTCAGTTCCATTCCATCGCCCCTCATTCATCTCGATAGAGATGAATGAAAGAAACCAATAAGTAATAAGTAATAAGTAATAAGAATGAAAGAAACCAATAAGTAATAAGTAATAAGTAATAAGACCAAAGATCATTGCAAAGAATAGAACAGCACACACAAACAGACCACATTCATACGAATATCTACGTAAGTCAAATGCATTATTTACATCTCTAACTGCCCTAATGTTATTCGTTGCGGGCTGCCCATTCGTTGCCATGGTTACTGCTATATGTTAAAACATAAAGGTGCATTAAGCATAGTTCAACAGTTGAAATCATCATTCTGCTATGCAACAAAATAGAGATAAAAGGATAACAGAGGGGTGGGGTGTGAAAGAGAGATAGAGAGAGAGATATTTTATAGTTGCAATACAGCCTTATTTACATTTTTCTTCTTTATTTTCCATTTGGAACAAAATCAATTTTCACCAATTTACAACTTCTTACTATCACTCTTTCATTCTGTACCCATGTTAAAGATTGATGTTCTTTGCTTTTCTTTTCACTGTGAGACTTCTGCTGTTGTTTGTACTTCTACTTCTTGTTCCTCTCTGACACTGTCGTATGATTTACGTACGTCTGTCAAATGTATCCAATATCTCAAACCCTTCACCTCTACTGCAGTCGATGTACAAATTATTACCTCATAAGGGCCATGAAATCTTGGGGCATTCCACCTACATACGAAACTCCTTACATAGATCATGTCTCCTGGCATTAACTGCCCTTGTGGGTTTTCCTTAACAAACGTTACTGCCTCATTCCCTTGTTCTCGTGTAAATGGCAGTGCAAGCTGTCTTGATATCATGCGGGCTGCTCTGGTGAGTTTTGTCAAATAGTCATTAAATTCTTCTCCTAATATCGTGGAGCTTTTGAATGTCTGCAGATCGGGGATTGTGCTGTGTGCATGCGTCTTCCAGTCATGATCTCATGCGGTGACAAATGGTGGTCCTTGCTAGGCTGATTTCTCAGGTCGAACAAGGCCAGCGGTAGACAATGCACCCAGTCCCTTTTGAGGGAAAAACACAGTTTTGACAGCCTTCCCTTCAGAAGACCGTTGATCTTCTCAACCACGCCATTTCTTTGGGGATGATAAATTGAGCATAGTTTATGCTTAATTCCTAACAGAGCTGGTACTTCTTTGAAAAGTTCATTAACAAAATGTGTGCCATTATCCGAGCGAATCACATTGCAAATTCCCCAGCGTGGCAATACTTCCCTCACTAAGAACTTTGCAGCGCATTTGGCATCTGGTCATGCACACGGCCCTGCCTCAACCCACCTGGAGAATGGACAAACTACCACTATCATGTATCGTGCGCCATTACACCTTTCTCCCATATCTGCATAATTAATATGCAGTTCTTTCAAGGGCCCTAAGGATTTGGGTATTGTTCCTCGCAGTGTCCTTAGGGTCATTCCTGAATTGTATATTTGATATGTTGTGCATTACATTGCTAGCTTTGATATATGTTTCTGGAGGCCTGCTACAAACCAGTCCTCTTGAATTTCTGCTGCTATATACTGTTTGGCATTGTGGGCTGGGAAGTGTAGTTGCTGGAACGCTATCTCCAAGAGTTTGAGTGGCATAACCACCTTCCCGGTGTTATTCTGTCACCACAAAAGATCTGTTGCTGATTGACTACATTCTCTCTTTTCCCACAGCCCTTTTTCCTCTTCACTTGCCCCTTCTTGTAGCTCTAGTATCTGTGACATGGGCATGGTGTTGTAGCCGTCTGGAAGATCTTCCTCTACATGTTGGTGCATTTTGTACTCACCTATTAGTTCTTTCACTAAATAGGAGGCTTCCTTGGCTGCAGCGTCCGCTGCTGCGTTTCCCAAAGAGATAACGTCTGTATTGGACGTGTGAGCCTGGCACTTCACTATGGCTACCATGATGGGCTCTTTTAATGCTTCAATAAGTTCCTTCAGGAGCTCTGCATGTTGTACTGGTGACTCATCTGCTCTGTGGAACCCTCTCTGCCCCCACCTTGCCAACCCACCGTGTACTGTAGTGGTCAGATAAGCTGAGTCTGTGTAAATGGTGACTGTGTACCCTTTCGCTGAACGTAATGCTTCAATGAGTGCTATAAATTCTGCTGCTTGGGCTGAGTAATGGGATGGCAGGCGATGCTGTACTATCACTTCGTACTCACCTTCTTCCAATCTCACAACCACCACCCCCACATGTTTTTCCCCTGTGTCTGGGTTTATGGATGCTGACCCGTCTATGAAGAATACCTCTCCTTCGTTTAGGGCGTTTTCACTTACCACTGGTCCTTCCCCTTCCTCCCCCTTGTAAGTAGTACAGTTGTGTTCCTGCATGTCTTCTAGTTTGCATGGCTCTGTAATGAATCTTGCTAGATTTACTGTTTTACATCGGACAATGTGTATGTTTGCACTGGACAATATTATTTCATAAGCGGTTGCTCTTTGAGTTGTCAGTGTGCTTTCTGACCTTTCCAATATAGCGAATAGGGAGTGTTCCACAAATAGTATCACCGAGCAGCCCATCACTATTGTTGCACTTTCCTCAATGGCGAACACTGCGGCTGCGAGAGATTGCTCGCAAGCAAAATGTCCTTGCATTACCGCATCTAATGTACAACTGTAGTAGGCGGGAGGCTTGTGCCCTAGGGATGTTTTTTGTGTCAGTACTGCTGTCATGAGGATCCCCTGGCAGTGGGAGATCAGGTATAATTTGCGTTCGTAATCAGGGTTCGAGAGCACCGGCGCGCTCGAGATCAGTTCCTTGAGTGAGGTAAATGCGTCACCCATTTCTGCTGACCATTACATTTCTGTCTTCTCTCATTAGGCCTCCTTGACTGCCTGCAATAACGGTCTTGTGTATGCTGCATAATCTAATATCCATGCTCGGCAGTAGTTACACATGCCAAGATATTTTTGCATTTCCTTAACCGTTTTGGGCCGTTTTACTGCTGTAATGGCAGCTACCCTGTCTGGTATTATCTTCTTGCCATCTTGTGAGATTAGCTGTCCCAAGTACAACACTTCTCGTTGGCAGTACTGTAATTTCCTCTGTCGACCTTGTAGCCTTTGTGGGCCAGCAATGTCAAGAGAGCAGTTGAGTCTTTTCTGCAGTCTTCCTCATTCTTTCCGCAGTTGAGTAAATCATCTACGTATTGAATACTTGTGCTTTCTACTGTCATGTTCCCTAGATCTTCATGGAGGATGCGGTTAAATATGCTGGGGCTCTCACAGTATCCCTGGGGTAACTTGCAATGTTCGTATCTCTTTCCCCCTCAGTATGAAGGCTGTTAGATACCTACACTCCTCTGCCAGTGGGATGGAGAAAAAGGCATTTTTCAAATCAACTACTGTGAAGTGTGATGCATTCTTGGGGATGCAGCACAGTATGGATGCTGGATTAGGGACAAAGGGAACTCTTTTTGGATGACGCATTAAGGGGTCGTAGGTCTTGGATCATCCTCCATGCCCCCCTTTTGCTTTTTTGATTGGGTAAATACAAGTGTTACATGGCGAATTTGAGGGTACTATTACTCCTTGGGCCAATAATGTGCTGATTGTCTCTTTTATCCCTTCTTCTGCTTCTCGGGACAGGGGGTACTGTTTTACCCAAGGCAAAATAGCTCCAGGTTTGATTTTTATTTTAACTGGTGTGACTCCATGCAATAATCCCACGTCATGGGGGCCTGTGGTCCACAAGTCACTGGGCAATGATTTCATATCATCATCAAAGAAGTAAGGAGGTGCCCCCACCACTGCCATCAGTTGCACTGGCACCTGTCTTTCTTGTATCATGATGTCACAGGGTATTGCTATCTCCATTATTATCTCACTGTCACTTTCTGCATCTGAGAAAAGGTCCTCATCTGAGAGATCTTGCAGTGCAATGTCAGCATTTGTGCACAATACTGTGCACCACTCGCAGCCATGTATGTTCATTGCAATGATGGCTATTCTTTTAGCTGAAATTTAAACTGCATGCAAATCTAAGGACATCACTGTCCTGGGCACAATCTCTGGGCAAGCTATTGGCCGGAAGATGAATTCCGGATGGTACTGGCCATTCTAGCTTTTTCAACTCGGGACCACCCGTGCCAATGTTTTTAACCCTTGAATGAACACATCAGGATCTACCAGTATGCCGCGCACCTCCAGCGCTGTGGCTCGTGAATGCACCACCAGCATTACTTGCCTGGGGCAGATACCAGGAGTCGAACAAACTATCCCTCTCTCCGTAAAGGAGATAGTCATATTAAGTTTACTGAGGATATCCCTTCCCAGTAAGTTAATTCGGAACTGTTCGTAGTACAGTAACGGTGCCCTCACTGTTTTACCCCCCATGGTGACATCTAAATCTTCTGTGTAAGGAACTTCGACAACAGCCCCAGAGAACCCCTGCATCTCCAATTTACGATTAGATAGCGGAAACCGGCCTTCACGTAAACATGATTTTTCGGCTCCCGAGTCCACCATAAATACGAACTGTTTATTCCCTATCTGCGCCCCTATCAATGGTTCCTCTGCTGAATTGTAGGTCATGTTAGTACCGGACACGCAACTGCTCCCTGTGGGCTGTTCTATACTGGATGTCTCGTGTTCCCCCCTTGGCTGAAGACATTGCCCGATACCACTGCCACTCCTCCGTATGGGGCAGGTGCGCCCTTAGCTGTTGTGGCGAAAGGGTTACCCTGTCTTTATTGCATATGATTGCCGTGTTGTGGATGCTGTTGTACATTATGAGGGGGTTCCCTTCATTGCTCTATATACCCCTGCTCGTGTTGCCCTTGTGCTCCTCCCATTGGTAATCCATATGGGCTTCCCGGATGGGGATGACCATAGGGTTGATCGTCTTAGTATACATGATCTGATCTGTTCCTGCATTCCCATGAAAAATGTTGCCACCTACCACAATTCCAACAGTTCCCTTGTCCCTTACGGCGACCTTCACCAGTTTTGTTTGTACTAACTTCGCCTCATCTGCCAACCTTTTTTGGGCAATTCCTTTCTCCCTTTCCTTTATTCTTTTGCAATGGTGCACTATTATGCTCTGTATTTCTGGCCATCCCTTTGCCTCGATCCCTGCTATTTTGTCGAGAGCTTTCTGTACTTCTTTTGGGAGGCCTCTCTTTATTATAAAGTAAAATAGGGATGTTGACTGGTACCAGGGTGTGCTCGTTTCGGCTCTCCACATCTCCTGTACCCGAAAAATGAAATCCATATCATCCTCCCCGTCATTCATTGTACATTGTATTACCGACTGTAGGTCTGGTGTGTCAGGGAATGTTTCCCTTAGTGCATCCCACACCCTTGTGCGCACTGTGTGTAAAAGATGCTCCATCATGGTGATCACAATCCAATGTTACTCCCGGGAAACCAGCTTTTGCCCACACTCTGTCTGCCTGGTCACCCACTGCCGACACTAGCCAACTTTTGACATCACCTACCGCTAATGGCACTCCCGCGGTATGGTTCTCAAATGCATATATCTACTTGCTTGCTCCTCCGGATAGCGGGGGCAATGATTTTAACAAATTGGCTTTATCCATTTGGGCCCAGGGTATGTAATTTGGCCTCCCACCTCTACTATGTATCAATGGGAGTTGTAGTTTACTCTTCTTCATTCTACCGGTATTCACCTTCAATCCTTTCTTTCCTAGCGTTGTTATTCTTCCCATTCTGTTCCTTAATCTTCCTGTCCATTCCTCTTCCATTGTCCTTCCCAGGGGTGTCTCCTCTCCTATACCTGATCTTCCTCCCACCGCCACACCCAACCTCCCGCTTTCTTGCTCCTCATCCTCAATATCACACTATAATTCTTCCATACCTCTGGTAGCCATTCCTTCTTCACCTGTGTTTTCTTCCATTTCCTGTGGCCCCAGTTCTATTATTCGAGTTGGTTCTTCCTGAATCCTAAACAGTATTTCCCCCTTCTTCCACCCTTCCTCAGATGACCTGTCGAGCGCCTGTGCCCTAGGTGTTTGTTCAGTTCTCAAAACACTTGTTCCACTCTGCTCACATATATTTCTTTTCCTAGATAACTCGTCTCTTGCCAATGAGAGCCTAGTGTCTACATCCGCTGTCAACTTTTCAATATCTACTGCTGGGGTGCTTACCTGTCCACACTGTCTGGGACACTCATATGGTGGCAGTGCAGTTGGTCCCAAGGTGGCTATGGGGCCCGCTGTGGGCACATATGTGGATCACTATATCCTTCCACCTGCACTGGTTTGTTTAGGAGGGGGTACCATCGTGTTACCTCTATCGATCCTTCTTTACCTGGATCCTCCCTTTCATTTTCATGTGTGGTTAGGGGAGTGTCACTGATGGAGGGAAAATTGGGCACTGACTCTTTCTTTTTAAGTGGGGGCACTTCTTCGAATAGCCTCCATAAATCTAACATTTCTCTTCTATTATGAAATTGTTTTCGTTTGTATTTCATGAACATGCATGTGGCTACCATATCTAAGACACTTTTATCAAATGATCCTCCTTCTGGCCATACCTGGGGTAATCCTTCTCGTTTTAGTTCTGTTACCCACTGTTCGTGGTACTTTTTTATACGATCTGCATAACCAGGTACATTTTACAAATGTGGGCCTCGGGTGTCTCCGCCCCCATATTGTACTCTGGGTGCTCGCTTCTCCGTACTATTTTGTCTCTATCACTGTGGTTTATATGTGTGTGTGTGTGTATGTATGACCTTTATCTTCAACAGTTCTAAAGCATGTACAATAAAATACTTGTGCACAATATTGCTCTCTTCAGATCTTACCAGGTCATACTTACAATGACCATACCATAGAACTATACAATATCATTAATTCAACATCATCTCTTTGCAGTTCTTCGAAACATGGTTACTGAAGCATGTATAACATAGGACAGACATTTAACATACTTCCAACATACAACACATAATATTCAGCCCTCCCCTTTTTTCTTCCCTCGCACTTCTTTCCCTGATAGGTCCACTTCCCCTAGTACACTATTTGCCTCTAAGCTTTTGAGAGTTTTTACCCCTTCTTTACCACAGAGATAACCTGACTGAAGTAGGAGAAGAAAGAAAATAGCAGTTTCTAACGTATACACTGTGTCTCCCTATCCTCAGACACTTTAATTTTATTTTCCACTGTTCACTTATTCCCTTCACTAGTTGAGATAATACTATGCGGCGCCGCCTTCTACCCCCTTGCAGAGCTAGGTTCCCGTCTTTGTCTTCCCTTATTTCACCTTTTTTGTCCTAATGGCCATATGCAGAGAAAGTTAAAGTAAATATAGATAGCATTGATAGTTGAAAGTACCCCTTAAATGACCTCGTATAATCTTGCTCCCCTCCCTTCACCTTTTATTAACACTCGCACTTAATACTCACGTGCCCGTCTTGATTCGAGATTCTCTGGACTGGTTCCATCCAGGCGGTGCTGCCTCACACTCAATGGCCGCCCCCCGGCTCCGGCGAGCGGTACTAAAAAACGTATTTTCTTGGAATGGGACCTCGTACCCTTTGGCCTACTTCGTGTGCACGTCTAAGCGTACCGGTTGCCAATATGTTACTCTAGGAAATAATAGGAGACCAGAGAAACAACATGCAATGTAGAGCTTCACCAATACATCAGTGCACTGCTACTGTTAACCTGCTGACCGGTTCTCATAAATGTGGGTGCTTGGTTTGAGGGCACAAGGTGAGCTGCCCTGCCATTCCATTCTTGTTAGATGTAGTGAAGGATTGTTTTATGATATGTTAGTACAGGGTTGAATACCTATCTCCAAGGCCCATTAACTTGGGGTAAACTGGAGTACTACTGGATCAGTGAGGGCGTGCCTCTGGCCCCTTGAGGCGGTGGGGTTAAGGACCAGGTTGTAAATAATTCATTTGGCCGACCGTGGCAGCCTCGGGTAAGGGGGAGGTGAATACTTGAAACGGGTCCAACGGAATGAGGGGAGGTGAGGCTGTGCTGCCCATGCACCAGCTAGCCCCGGCCGACCTTGGCGGGAGGAGGGGGAGATGGCCTTGTCTTTAAGCGCAATTCTCTGTGCCTGGGCTGCACACTATACAAAACAAGAAGACGGTTAATAAAGTTAGTAATATTAGAGTGATTACACAGTTTTAATGTCTATACATTCATGTACTATTTCATATACGACTATGAGCATCTTTGCGAGGTCACATATATCACATAACATTGGTTTAATACATTTCAGCAATTACGTCCAGTAGCAGATGGATGACACATGAGGTAGCACTAGGTTTGATTATGTACTCAGGAGCATGAGAGCAATACGTTCAGTTGTGATTGTACATTTACAGTCTTAGTCATAACATTTAAGCGTGTCCTAGTATATAATACACAAGTATTCTCAATAATGCTTTTTCGCCTTCCTTTATACATTAGCAGCATTTGTTAGTTAGCACTAGGTGGGCTGTATCAAGCCTGTTGACTGATTTGTTAAGGCACATGGTATCTTACATGGGCTGGGGTCATTCTTGCTTTATCAGTGCTATGATCTGTTGTCCCTTTCCCGACACCCGTGGTATAATTGTATACACACTCTGTACATCATTAGGCATTTGGGGAACACGGGCAGGGGTTCATGCAAGGAGGGCATTGATGCCCTACATTTTAACTGTTTGGGGTTAGATGCTGGGTCGAGGTCTGTTCTATTGGGATGGTTCTTGTTATTTTCCAGACTTGAACCATGAGTCAGGTCACTTCCGGGACAATGATGTACTGCGGAAGGTAAATGATAGTGTTTGTTCCGCTATTTGCTCATGTCTGGTTGCTCGTGAGAATGGACCTTCAGCGGATCTGACATGGGGTGGAGGCGCCCTGGAAGTGCATGGCTCCCTGCGCACAGTAAGCGAGGGCCAAGGTGCAGCTTTGGCAAGCAGACTGTTTCATTGGGGTTTTGGTTGCTAAAATGGAGTCTTGGGGCTTCTAAAATTATATCCTTGGTGTGTTACAGTACAATGCGATTGGCCCTGTGTGTCGATCAGCAGCCTCCCTGTCACCTGCGTACAGGTGCACGGTGGGCCTCCGATGAGCCATGAGCCTCATGCAGGTGGGACATGTCAGGGAGGGGGTCCCACGGACCTATCCTCCCGTACACTCTCTACATATATATACCTGAATGTGCTATTTTTCCTGTTATTTCTAGTGGACAATTAATAGAGAATTCCTTATCTCTTTGATTTAGTCAAACATTTAAAAACATAATAAAGACGTTTATCTTTTTCCTCTTCTGTCATTGGTGAAGTCCTGCCAAATAAGTGCAATGAGGTGACCACAGTAGCAACAACAGTGTTAGCTTTACAGCTGTAGCGAACCGGGCAGGAAAACTGGCGTATTATGCTAATCCCAGAAAAATGGCTAATTGGCCTCAGTTTATCGATTTTTTAAGGTTTTTATCGGATTTTACAATGGGAATCATACAGGAAACAGTCATCTACATTCAGTCAGTTACAAAAAAAAATACACTTCTTATTGGAACATCCTTCGATCTCGGGAGGCAAGACTTAATAACACCACATCCCCACCGGTGGCAGATCGCTCCATCATATGTAATGAGCCACAGTCTGATGATTGGCACCCATGTGACCTATATTTTGGCTCTGAGCCATGAACACCTCACACTCATGTGTAATGTTTAATTTAATATATGTCAACAGGCATGTTTATGTGCAGAGAAGAGGTTAGCTTCACAACCACAGCCTTTAGGGCATTTCCAATTTTCTACCAATCAATAGTGTGCCGACGTGGTCCTGCTATGTCAATGTCATCTAGACAGTCATCGCTGCAGTGCTCTTCTGCTAGGAACAGCTGCATGGCCAGCACTCATGAGAGATTATAAAATCCTGTTGGCTTTAACAAATAGAATAGCAGACTGTAAACCGACCTTCTGGTGTGTTGGTCAAAGTGTTTTCTACCTATTTTATTAATCTATTGATTCTGTAAATGTCACCCAGACCCGGAAGTATCACGTCACTAGGGGAAGATACAGTTCATATGCAGTTGAAGCACAAATAAGACATAACAAAAGGTCAGTTACAGGTATTTGTTGAAGAGACAAGTTTTGAAAGTTTTTCTGAAGAGTGAGTAGGAATGTTCTTCTTGGGTGTGAAGTGGCTGAGCGTTTCAGGGGGCGAGGGCGATGCTGATGAAAAAGGAGCCTCCTGCTCATTGTTTTGAGAATCTGGGGATGCAGAGGGCAGATGTGGATGAAGCACATAGTTTTCTGATGGTGGATTTCTTGGTGATGTGGTTGGTGAGGTAGTGGGGGGCAGTGTTGTGAAGACAGAAGTGGGGGATTGCAAGTTTTTATTCAATACGGGCTTTGACAGCGAGCCAGTGCGCCTTGCATCTGATTTGTGAGATATGGTCGAAGCATTTAAGACCCCATAATGCTCTGAGTTTGTTATTTTGGACCAGTTGGAGTTTGTTTACATTATTGGCTGATTACTTGCTAGGATGGTGATGCAAAAGTCCAGTTTTCTGCCGATCATGGCCTTAGCTAAGATGAGACAGTTGCTGGCAGTTAGGAATTTTCTGGAGAGGATTATGAGTTTGGTGGATTATGCAGCTGAGGAGGAGATGGCAACATGTTTTTGCATGTCTAGTTCTGCGTCCAGGTAGACTCCAAGTGTTTTGACATGGCGGATACCGGGGTGATGTCCTCATCGATACAGAAGGATGTTTAGGTGGGCTCTACCTACAGAGAACTATAAGTGTTTTGGTCTGAGCACTTAATTATGGCAAAGCCACTTACAGCCACCACTGAACATAATCTCCAGTGTCCTTCTGTTTACCAAGAAATATTGAGAAATTGTCTCTGTAACTAGTCATTGATATGGGTCATTAAGTGGTGGTGCAGTCACTTATAGCAAGTGGAGCTAATCTCATGATCCTGTTTACCAAGAATTATAGGATGTTTTCTCTGCAATGTATGTATGTTTGGGCCACTAAAGTAGAGCGCACCACTTTATATGTAAATGAAAACCAATCCCATTGCTGTTTCAAAATAATTGTGTGGTTTCCACTCCTCGTGTAGACATGTCACTTCAATTAATATTATGCAAGGGCCTCACTGTGATGCATAGGCCTATTTAATTTAAATGTTCTTGCTGTCCTTCAACTGAATCCTATTTTAATCCACTATAACCTATGTTACTTTTCTGCAACTTCCGCATATACATTCTATTCATTTTCTACCGATCCTTTAAATAAAGACTACTCCTTCAACTGGTCTAGAAATGTTTGACTCTGCTTATAATGTTCATAACAAGTTGATTTGTCAAAATACCAATATTCAAACGTTTAGCTTGTTGGGTTAATGGTTACATCTAGACTTAGTTCTGAAGTGAAATTAAGAACAAAAATAACCACTTGGGAGCGTAGACATATTAACATGTGCATGTTCACAATATCTGTAGTTTGATGATGGAACAAAAGTGCAAATTTCAATAATCCATGAAGTGCATCATGTAATTTAGTACAACATCCGGACATTGTTGTTTATGGATACTTGAAATGGAAGGACATTGTCAAACGCCTATTAAGAGCTTTAGGAAAGCAAAAAAATGAGGCTCAAGTGAGAGCAGTTCTGTAGGTGACTAACAATAGCGATGCACTTGATCACGAAGCAATATTCAGTCAGAGTGTGTTTTTGCGTTTTATGTTTGCACTTCATGTCTGGAACAGTAACTTGCAGTAAATTTCAATTTTATTGTGAAATAATTAACTACACAATGAATTGCCAAATAAACAGTTAATAGTGAGAAAGAAAGCTGCAATTAGAACGTTGTCTATGAATTACAGGGCTTTAGCAAAGGAGAACAAATGAAGAGAAATAGCGTGGGAGAACATTTTAATAAAAAAATAATAATTGAAAGAAATATGCACAATTTAATACCACTGGGTGAGAGAGACATGGAAAATAAGCAGTCTGAAGCGGTTTATAGTTACTATGTGCAAACTGCAAATATATCTGTCGAAAACAGGCAACACGATGAAATATATTTGTTCAAAGCAATATGAACGTTAGATAAGGAAAGTAAAAACAGAAAACATGTTTTCATTGTATTTCTTTACACTAATGTATAACGTGATAGAGTGGTTTGAACTAAACGTTCCATCGTGGATAGGGAGGATTAGAGAATGTGTAAACACATATATGCACTAACTGTGATTAGTTATTTAGTCAGTAGATTGGGGAATTCAAAACATTATATTAAAACATTCAGGGGTGCTATAAGTAAAGTAGTTAGTGTGCTGCAATGGCATTGTAAAGAATAATCAGTAGAGATTTCTAGATCATTTCACAAAGATGGCTTTCTTTTTTCTAGAATTGTCCATCAATAATTAGTGTTTGCATTAGTCAAAACTTTACTTTGTCAATGCAGGTTGTAAGGTTAAATGCCTGTGTACAAATGTTCACTATGCAATCTGACCATAATATTATGTCTTTACAGGAGGGGGCATAGCTGTTACTGGGGATCATTACGGATCCAGCGGTAACCATGCCGGTGCAACCGGCAGGGTTGCCACCAGACCCATAAATATTTACTGGCGCCTGACTTCCCGGTGCTACCGGGGATTACAACCGGTGCTTCTGTGAATGGTCTGCCTAGCGTGGCCGCTGTGCCTGGCAGGGTCAGATCTGTCAGGCCCCGCGGCTCCAGCAGGCAGACCTGTAATATGCTGGTCCGGATACAACAGTGCTGGTAACCTTAACAGCACTGTTGATTCCAGACATGCAGGGTCTGAATGAGGCCCACTGTCTTTGCAGTTTGTTTTCGGGTCATTTCTTTATTAAGGGCAGTTGAAAAAGCTACAACATACATGACCCCAAATACCCCCGCCCTTATCAAGCAGAAAAATGTCTGAAAATATAAGTACTACCTGAGTTTAGTAAATTAAGTGATGTAGAATACTTTATAAAGAAACCGTTTTTAATTTTATTTGGAAAATCATTTTTTGACCCTTCCAGATCACTTAGGTACACTGTGTTAACTATAAGCAGGCACGTGTAAGCAAGTACTCACTAGGGGCCAGATTACAGAAACTTTGCACTGGTGCAAGTGCAAAGTTGCACCGTATTAGTACTAGGGCAAAGTTTGCTCAATTTGCCCAGGTGCTTATTACATGCCAAACTGCCCTTCTCACGGTGAAATGGTTTTCTAATATATCCCTGTTTTTTTAAAAAATAGGGCAAACTTTGCCTTAGTGCTAATACCGTGCATCCTTGCACTAGCACTGGTGCAGCGGTTCTGAATTTAGAAACAGTGTTTCAAGTGTACTGCATTGTCCTGGCATTTTGATCAATGCTTAATGTGTCTTGTGGCCAGGATTCTAACTTGGAAGTATGCACTATACAGTTTTAGCACCATCAAAAGTATGTGTTGTTGTTTTAACCTGTTGATGTGATTTAGCCATAAAGTAATTGTATGACAATTTTAAGCTAAAAAGGAGTTTGTTATATATACCTTGGCTGAACTATGTACTGTTAGCTTCAGCTCATAACTCATCCATGTGTCACCACCTCATGCACTCTTGCCTATAATGCTACAGTATCATACACAAGTGTCTATTGGTATATCTAAGTATTGTAGTAAATGTAATCTTTTTAAGCATATTGTCTGTTTCCTTTACTAGTGAACATGCCAACAGAAGTAAAGATGGTTGTGGCAGTTGTGACAAAGTTACCAATCTGGCACAGGCAACCACTTGCTGGATGACTCAGGGGGCCAAGTAACTCCTAAAGCCAGAGGATGATGGACCCATGGTTGGCATGGACAGGATCCCATGATCACACTCCTGTGGTCCTCAATGCTTGGTAGGGCTCTATCACACATTGCAGGTCCCTGCTCACTATTCCCAGAGTCACTCCTCTAGTGACTCCGACCGACCCCCAGCCCTGTGTTTCGTGGCTGGGTTCAGTCAGCTGGGCATTAGAAGACACATTTTCCAGGAAATGCCAACTTCTCCCAGATCATTGCCCCAGGATAGGGACCTCAAAATCCTACGTTCACCCAAAATACTAGCAAGGAGACCCCAAACCTCAGAGAACAACAAATGCAATTATTGCAAGTCCCCCGAGATTCATGGTTTGCGCTATGTCCACAGACACATCCATAGGATTCCTGAAACCATCCAGATTCACGGACCCATGAGAAAAATCTTAAACGATGGAAAGGCACAATTTAAGCGCGAAGCATATGTGGATCCCAGGAATAGCTTGGGGAACACTCTTATCCCAAACAATTTGTGCTTATTCGATGATAAATCCCATTCAAACATGCACCCTTTTATGGTAAAGCATATACACAGAAAATTCCAAAATGACTGCCAGGGTTCTTATAGACTTAGGCTGTATCCTCAGCATCATGTTGGCCCCTGGGAACTGAGAGGGTCTGACCAATCAAAACCCTCATTCACCCTATGCTTTCAGCTGCAAACCTTCAGCCTAACTCACATCCAGAAGGAGAGGGGCCATTACTTTACAAGTCAGGTAACCCAGCCTAGAGTTGTGGGTGACATGGGCAGGAGACACCTGTTTGGAGAAGGTTTGATATTGGAGACTGCCGGAGAAGAGGGGCAATAGAGAGGTTATAGCAGGAAAGATTATAACTTGACATGTATAGAAGAGAGGAATGGGAAACACTGTGGTGACCATTTTGGAAATCACAATTCATTAAAAAATCGGAGCCCCTGGTAGCCATCCAGAGCAACTGAACACCTACAATGTCACATCAAGTTCAAGACCCTCTGCATTGTCCACAAGGTCGTCTGGGGCCTTGGGCCAAAATACCTTCAACTCTCTCTTCCTAAATATCTTCCTTCTCGAGCTCTTCGCTCATCCGGATCCAACTCCCTCAGGGTCAGCGGCTTCTCCAAACAACGAGTTGGGGGCAGATCTCTCTCCACTGCAGGGGCCTCCCTCTGGAACAGCCTTCCTGCCTCCCTGGAACTTGAGGAGAATCATCTCCGGTCCGGAAGCACCTCAAAACCTTCCTCTTTGCCTCCGCTTTCTCTGCCCCTCTCCCCTGCTAATACTACTGAAACTGCACTGAATCTGCAACTGGGCCACTCACCGTTCTCGGTCCTTGGCCCAGCCACTCTCCCCTGCACTGCCTCCCTGGCAACCCCTGCACTGCGGGACTGTGTCTGTATCCCTACAGCCCCCCTTCCCAGCACTTGTCTGCACTTACCTCGCAATTGCCACCAGCAGGCCCTTGTTATTTATCCTGTATGCTGTATGCTAATAACCCTGTACTGCACTTTCCCCTCTCCCTTTCCCCCATGCACTTTTCCCTTCCCCTCTACCCCTGCACTTGCGCGATCTGAATGACACCTGGCCTAGTAGGATCGTTGTCTGTCTCCCCTTGTCCCCCCTGCCTCGTCGTGCCTTGAAACACTTGTGTATAGGCGCGTTACAAATGCCATATCATATCAAATCATATCATATCATATCACAGGAGCGTTCAAGAGGCAAGTCAGCCGAGGATCGGATCCGTAAGCAGAAATTTTGAGTGTGAACTCAATGTCCTTGTGGAGGAGTTGTTAGGACACTATGTGGAGTTGTACAGGGCACACCAGAAAATAACTATTTCAAAGTGCAGCAACCAGATCTGCGGCACCATCAGCCAGAAGGTGTCTGTAGTCAGCCTTGTCCCCAGTAATGGGGAAGACTGCAAGAAGCAGTTCAATGACCTGCAGGTCTGGGGCATCCTAGCCCAGCACTGGACAGACTGCATGGCAACTGTAGTAGGATCATCACCACCACCACCAGAGCTCATGCCATGGGAGTAGCACTGCAGCACCATCATCGACATGGCAGGGACACAGGGAGTCAAAGGAGCGGAGGCAGGCGCTGCCACCCACGAGGCCATAGGTGAGTCAACTCCCCCAAATACTAAATGTAATGTGAACAGCCCACCACACTATCCCCCAGTGTGAATATCCATGAGCCGAGCATTGCGACTGGGTGCAGTGTGAGGGAGCAACCACAGGCACCCACAGCAGTACCCATGTTCCAGTGCACCTAGGCCACCCCTGTGAGCCTGAGCTGTTGGGAGGACAGCTAAGGACACACCAAAGTGCCATGCAACAAACAATTGGCACAGCAGTACTGGCCGTGTAAACCAGAGGCTTGCCAGACAATAATTGCAATAATTGCCCATGCCAACAATTTACCCATGGCGTGCCACCACCGGGAAGCCACATTCCCAAGTGTGTTTCCTCTCGCGCACCAGGCCCCATATATACTAACCCACTGCAAAAAGCAGGCAGGCCAGGCCCATGCATGAGTAAAACTACCCTGTGTAACCCCCCTTGTAAGTACTGCTATGTATGCCAAAACATGTGAGCAAATGTGACCTAATGCCATCCCCTATGTCTCCTACAGGCACGCAGGCATCACCTGAGGCATCCTGGGAGGATGAGGAAGCATGTCCATCCCAACGAGCACGCAACCACGCCTCCACCAGCACCACCGCCCTATGAAGGGGTTGACAGGGCACACCAAGGTGAAATACCCACCCACCACTCCACACTGCAGCAGTATGACGCCACCACCAAGGGCAAAATCCAGAGTGCTGGGCATGCTGCCATTGTGCCTACACCCCGGTGGCTGACGAGGACACACATTTGTAGGCTTCATCATCAGGTACAACCCCCCAGGCAGGACAGCCCCGTCAGTCAGGACAGAAGACAACCCCCCCCCCAGGAATTGAAGCCCCACTCGACACCCCCTACTGGTCCTGTGGCCGCTGTGATGGCATGAATGGATGTGATAGAGACACATCAGTTAAGAATTGAGGGCCTTGACAGTGGACACAATAAGCACATGAAGGTCATCACTAGTGCCATCAGGGGGGCAATGAAGACCATGGCCAGGGACAATGCCTGCACAAGGATGGTTGTGGAGGCGTGCACAGCATCCCTCATGGGGTTCGGGCACAGGGTAAGGGAGGTATGCAAGGGGATCTCTGCATTTGCTGAACAAATGAGAGAAACAAATAACCTCCTCCGGCAGCAAATCCAACTGCCTGCCTCCATCCCATCTACCTCCACCACCCCCACTGAGGAGTCCCAACAGGGAACCCCACAGCAGAGGTCACAGAGCCGGCTGGTACAGCACTCTTCCAAATCCGGTACACATGTGAAGTGGCCATGTACCCAGTGAATGGACTGTGCACTGTCGGCCTGAGGGGCCATCACATGAACACATGTTTGGGTGAGGGGTGGGGGGGACCATGTGCTGGGGAGTTGGTGGTCTGTGGGTGAGAAGGGACTGTGTGCTGGGGAATTGGTGGTGGGTGGGGGAGGGGTGACTGAGTTGGCAGTGGGTAGGGGAGTGAGGACTGTACGCTGGGGAGTTGGTTGTGGGGGCAGGGGGACTGTGTGCTGGGGAGTTGTTGATGGATGGGGCAAGGGGGACTGTCTTCTGGAGAGTTGGTGGGGGAGGGGGGACTGTTTACTGTGGAGTTGGTGGTGGGTGGGGCAAGGGGGACTGTGAGCTGGGGGGGTGGTGTAGGGGTTATAAACATATACATTAAAGCCAGTTGAAAAATGAAACAATGCAAGGACATTCATGATTGTGTATTAGTGACCTTTAGTGTATTGGAACCAGTCACTGTGCTAAAAGACATTTTCAATCAGTGCCTGTCGGGCCAGCCTCCCCTCCCTCATCCTATACCTGTGTGTATCAGCCCATGCTCCGGCCACATGGTTTTTACCATTATCATCCCCTGGGAGTTGCCTGTCTGCATCAGGGGGTAGGGGCACATTCCGCCTAAGGCAAATGTTCTTCAGCAGTGCACATATCAAGACAATTTTCTGAACTTTGTCCGGGGCACACATGAGGGCCCCTCCAGTGGGATCTAGGCACCTCAATCGTGCCTTTAAAAGTCCAAAAGTACATTCAATGTAGATGCGTGTCTGACCATGTGCATGGTTGTATGCATGGTCATTACAGGTGCGTTATAAATGCCATACCACATGTCATATGTGGTGTTCGTGGCTCAGGCACAGAGGTCATCAGCCACATGAGCTGCAGGTATTGTAAGGAACTTATGGTGGCAACAGTAAAGACAGACACAAGTGATCACAGTTCATAGGTGTTTATTAAACTGCAAAAGTGGGTAAGATAAACACCTAATCTGAAAGTATATCTAAGATGGGAGCGAGCTTCAACCATCAAATGAAAATAAGGCAGTCCTAGAGGCGTCATGTCAAGTAAAAGGGCCTATACTAAGAAAAACCTATTGCCAGTCCTTACTCTAATTACATAAAGTGTGAGGGATAGGATTTATAAGAAAGAAAGAAATGTTAACAAATAATGTGTCCGAATGCAGTAGTAGGGGTGTCCCTTCTCCACCTTTTGTGCACGGGATAAGGTGTAACCTCTGAGCACAGCACACTTCTCAGGCTTCCTCAGCACGAGATGACATTTCCGCTCCTAACCTTCAAGAACCTCGATGGCCAAGTCTCTTTTCCTGCAAAAAGTCTCTTGCCTTCGAGGGTGGTAAAATAACAAACTAAAGATGTTCCTTTTATATTGTAGTTAGGGTGATAATGGCTCACCCCTCGAACCCCTCTTCCTGGGGTAAACCCGTAAAAATAATTCCCTTGGTCCCACTCTTCTGGGCGTAAACCCTTTTACGAATCATATTCAACAAAACAAATACAAAGTTCTTTTCCAAATGTACTTTTGGGGTGTTGACTTTCCACCCCTGGATCTCCCTCCTTCGGGTTCAGCCCCTCTCAACGTCAGCCTCCCTCCTTCGGGTTCACTATGGCTTTTCCTTGGTTCACACATTTGAATGTCTTTTTAAGCAATTCTTCAGGCTTGGCTCCTTTCTGTCGGCATCCTTCTGCCGGTTTCACTCTTGCCAACGTTTGCTAAACAGTTCTCTGTGGAAATCCCTCAGTCAGGTTCACTTCTGTCCAACTTTATCAATCGTGCCTTTCTCAATCATCTGTCGTTCAAATACTTTCAACTGTATAGATGATTTCGCTGGATCCCTGGATGACCACCTTGACTGTCCCTTTGCAGCCTTCCTGAGGCCTTCTGATATTTGCATTTTCAACAAACTCAGGATTGACCAGAGTGTCAATCGACTAAGCACCCATGTGGTGCTGGATCCCTCTGCAGCTGGTCTCCCCTTTATTGTAACAGTTCTTTGAACTTCCCTTAAGTTGCTACTTTGCTGCTTTCTTTCAACACAGTTTGGTTTTTATCAGTTCTCCAGTAGACTCGCCGGCTGTGATGAACCACTTGGCTTTTCAGCTTATCTGGAGTCAAGGCTGGTACAACGGTAGTAGCCACCTCCCTCCATCCTGCATATCAGCGCAGGAACGCTCTGTGTACCATTTATATCTGCAGCAACACACTTAAGCTATTGTCCACGGTTTTACGATTCCTTCTGCAGAGGTTTTGTGGGTCTGGGTCAGAAAGGGCAAGGTCACATCTCTCCTTGAAAACCTTTCGATATTTGCCACCTTTCTCCTCCTCTTGATCTCCTGTGCCTGGATATATGTCTCGTTGTGCGGTCTGCCTTGCTCGTCATGTGCTCTTGTCCTCCACCTTTTAACCCTATGGGGAGGAGAAAGGGCCGTCAGGTGTGTGTGATTCTCGCTAATTGCCCGACTCTGCCTGATCCTTGCGTCGGGACATGTCAGTTAAACAGTTTTAACATTAGCCCATTTTCGGTTACCGTGCTAGCAAGTGTTTGTGTTGGAAAAAGAGGGTGGTCGGATTTTTGAGTATCCTACGGGATTAGAAGGATATTTTTGGGGTTTGCGGAATGAGTAAGAAGGTTTGTGGGAACTGTAGTTGTTGGTCACATGCTACTAGGGATTCATAAAATGAAAATCAGAGGGACTGGATTGGTAGTGTTTGTGAAGCAAACGGAATAGCAGGGATTGTGACATGAACAGAGGGGATTGTGGGAAGGGTAGTGTTTTGTCAAGGTAGATTGGGTGTTCGGGAATTCATTATCAAAGGGACGTGAAGACGAATGATTTGGAATATACGAGTAGAAGACAGGATGCCAGTGATTCTGGGAGTTGTTGATTTGGAGTGCAAAGGTTTTTGGTTTCCTAGGGTATCTATCAGATATGGAGGGGTCAATGGAGTTGGTAAATTCAGAGGTGTTGGGGTGATGGGATTCTAGTAAGGGAATTTTATTGGGAGGAAGGGAGACAGATGTGGTACAACCTACAACGGTCTCCATTTCCTACGGTTTAATACCGTGTCTCATCTGGGGTATTTCCCCCAGCACAACCCCATGCTCCCCTACCCAGGTGATCCTCCCTCACTCGTCCAACACCAGGGTTGGGATCTGAGAGTGCCAGCCCATCCCCGGCCACCTGAATAAGGGATTCTCGAGGTCTACTTGGGAGAATACCCTAAGGTTTCTGACAGTATCCTGAGTCACCTGCATGGAAGAGAATGACAACATTAGGCATTTGTAACATGCATGGGTCTGTAGATTCAGAATAATTGGCCACTATGCACCATGGGCATTCCTGTGAGCAACAGGGCCATGCAGTGTGTATATGTGATGGGCATACATCTTTCCAATTTCATGCCATGCATTGTTTCTCCTGTACATGCACCCTGTGTTGTTGAGGTGGCTGTCCCATTGCGGCTGATGGTTGAATGCACAGGAATGACTGTTGTGGCATAGGTGTACAGAGCACTACAGGAAAGGGGGTGTATGGTCCACTTGTCCTCATTATGAATAGGCATGTACTCACATTGAATTGAAATTGAATGTACTAATACTCCCTGCATTATTTGGGCAAGGGAAGTTTGTGCCCAGGGTTCCACCTGCACCACTCCATGGATATGTTTGGCCCAGTGGTGCATGGAGTGCCACAGGATGGGGCTTCTGTTATGACTGGCTGATTTGATGTTCCTTTATCACTGGATGCTGGTTAATGTTCTTTACATCAACATTTTGTTTTACAGTTGATGCATGCTTTGATGCGCTTATGGAATGCTCTCCCGGGGGAATTTATTTACATGTTTACTCCTTGTGACTCATTTGACTCAGTAGTTTAGAGAATAGAGAGTGGGGTCCACTATCTTCAGATTCATATATTGGGCCCTGGCTGGATTCACTGTTGGGTGATGGGGTGTGGATCTGCACAGCAGCAGCACAACAAAGGTGCTTTGTGGTTATTGTGGTATGGTGTGTTGTGTTTGAAGCAGTGTGTGTCCATCACTGTGTTGGGCCTAGATGTGTTTGCTGTGTGCACGCACCCTTGTATGCCCCCTGTAAATGGTGCAGGTGCTGCACAGGTGCTGCCATTTCCTCCTCTTGCCATGCAATGCTTCCTGTGGCTATCCCCCAACCCCTTTTAGATTCTGCTTAAACATGCATTTTTGGCAGGGTTTGTACTCACCCACTATGCAGGTTCATTGTCCTCTGTGCCTCTCCATGTATCCGGGCAGTGTGCTGTTGAGTAGGACCATGGAGTTGTGGGTGGATCCAGTGTAGCGGGCACTGCAGTGGTTGATGATTAGGTCAGGACCAGCGGTCATCTGCACATTTATAGAGTGCTAGTGCTTGAGGTCCCTAAAGACTGCCTCGTTTGCCTAGGGCGCAACCAATGCTACATGGGTGCAGTCGATGGCTGCAATGGCGTTGGGCACTTGTGCGGTGGCATAGAAGCATACCTTAAGGTCATTCACCTGGACCTGGGTGGTGTGCAGTGCGATGTGCAGGTTGACATGGCGCAGCAGGGCATCCAGCACCACGCCCAGGACTACACTGAATCAGTGTAGTCCTGGGCGTGGTGGGCCATGCCATGCATCATGGCCACAGTGTGCTGAAAACTACCAGTCCCCAGGAACTGCAGGACTACCACCAGCTTGCCCATTGGGGGAACAGCTGTGCGGATGGCAATCCTGCTCCCAATATCCATTTCTATTGTCGCCAGCAGGTCATTGATGGTGGCCCTATCCAGCTGGTTCTCTATTACCAACTGAGTGTCAGTGAAGGCCCAGGGTGATAGCCTAACCCTGGGGATGGGTGCATGCCTTGCTGGGGCTGGTCTCCTCATCATCATCCTTGCCCCCCAACCCCTGTGATCCCTGTGCCCTGCCATGTTTGTCCAGCATCTGCAGCTTCAGCGCAGCATGTGGAACTTCATGTAAAAGCTCCCAGCAGAGAATGGTAGCATGGTGTTGGAAAGTGTGTTTGGTGCCTGGGTGAGTATTATCTAGCCCTTTGGTGTGAATTGTATGCACCTGTGGCTTTATTCCTTGCAACTGGGTTCATCTACCTCCAACTGGAGGATGGGGGTAATTCCAGCTGTATTATCTCCTGTTTTGGGCAGTAATACCACTGGACATGGGATTGTGATAGGTCTGTAATAACGCTCTGTGTTGATGGCGGTATTACCGCCGGCTGTATTAACGTCAGCAGTAATAACGCCGGCTTCTTTGACATGGTCCCTTTTGGGTCCAGTGCCAATTTTGCAGGGTTGTGATCGGGCAGAGAGGTATTACAGGCACTAATACTATTAATGCCACATTTAAGGGCTACCGCCCAACTTGTGATGAGACCCTTTAAGTTATTGCTAATCCTGATCTTAGAAAAATTCAGGGATATCTTTATTGGAAAGATTGTTAACATCTGAATGAGCAAGTTTCATATATTTGTATAAAACAGCTTTATTCCTCTAATTAGGATAATTTAAATCAGGCATTCGATTATTTGTTTCGTTTTATGAACGTGACCCTTTAAAAGGCGTAAATAACTCTAATGAGCTAGAGTGAATAATACTAGTGCAGTTACTCCCATTTCAACTTCAATGGGCGGGGGAGAAAAGGAGAGAAGGAGTCCTGCAGCTTGACTCCCTACGAAGAATCAGGCAGCGTAATGTGCCCACACCCAGGGTTTAACAGGCTCAAACAGGTTTTGCATATGCGTGTTGCCCCTAGACGGTCGTTTTAGGCTTTGAGTCTCAGAAGGGTGATGATTGCCTGAGCGTCTGTACAAAGAAGCCGGGTGTGAATTGTAATTTCCACAAGTTACTAGTGTTGTGTGACAACGTGTTTCCTTTCCTAAGCTACTGAAAAGCTTATATCTAATTAAATAGGAGTTCAATTAATGTAGATGTTTCCTTATTTGTTTGTGTGCATCTTTATATCATTGCATATGGTGGTAATCTTCTAATTCGTATTTATTTAAGTAATTTTTGGGTTGCAAAAGTAAACTTCTGCCAAAGTATTTGTCCATCATTGATGCACATAGTAACAATTACAAAGATTTACAAACGCTATTCCTAACAATTATCTTTGAGTGCTTCTAAAATCTCAATTAAACATTTACAGAGTACTATTAATAAAGTCACTTGCACACCTCTCATTCATTACCCCCAAAAACGTTTAGAATTCGTAAAATTGATGTAATTAACAAATCTGTCAAACTAAAAAAAATCTTCACTCACCCAATGCCAGACACTTTAGTACACAATGTTTAGTTGGTTCAACATTGCTGTTCTTCTTACACAGTTGGCATTCTCTCTTTCCATGTTTGTCCTTTTTCCTTGACTCTATTGCCTCTCTGGTATGCAGTAGGTTAAAACAAAAGTGTATCTATGTCGTTCTTATGTCTTTATCTGGAAAATTCTCTGTGTAAGGCGGGTTAGTTCTCTGTTTCGTGCGAGGGCCGCCAAACCCCCTTTCTAGCGTTTTACTACCCAAATTCTGATTCCAATCCCATAAGTCACTTTTCTTTTTTACATCTTTAATTATTTAAATTTGATCAGAGCTTAAAATATTTAACACTACATCTCTACTTAACTCAATATTGTCTAGAAAATGTTCTTCCAAACGTGAATGCCATTCTTAAAGTCCCGAGCCTTGAATTGGGGTGCTGCTTTCATAGGCTGGCTTTGTATGTTAGGAGTTTCAGAATCACAATATTGATATATGCAGATACACCCTCACAAAAACTATCTGGCAAAAAAATAAGACATTTTCTTATTCATCCCACTCATTCAAGTTACTTAGCAAGAAAGGTGCGAAAAAACCTTCCCACTAATCTCACACCATTGTTGGGTGTCCTGACCCACGTTTAAGCTATCATGCCACAACATTTGGTGCTGTGGGCTTAGAAAATTCAAGATGGCGGAAAACCCACATGTGCACCGAAATCCAGGAAAGCTGCGCAGTTTGTGCGCACACCGAAATGGTTGCCTCACTTGCCACCCACCAGTGCGAGAACGAAAGGCCGGGTTGCCATGAGGGAAATGGGTTGCCAAAGGAAAAACAGTAGCGCCGGTTAGCTTCAAAGCGCTTTAAAATCACCATTGGACTACCCGCACAGTAGTCTGAAACCATTGGGAATGGCAATGCTGATTGCCAAATGCAACCTAGAATTGTTGGGAATTCATTTTCTTAAATCCCAAAAATGGGTGCAGTACCAGTACTCACCACTATCCAAAAGCCGGCAGTTTAAAACCACCCTGTGTTTCTCTGAAGGCAGGCTCAAACTGTCTATTTTAAACATTGCAACACATCTAAAAACTCACTGGACACCAGCAGACATTTGGTAGAATGGAGTGTTGTGTGCCTACAAAATCTGGGAAATGAAGAGCCCAAAACAATGCTTATAACAAAACTGCTATGGAGTCAGCAGTTTAAGTTGCACTGGATTTAAAGACACTAAAATCGAAAATGTTTAGATTAAATGAGTGACCTATGTTTGGTGTCACATGCCTTTGTAACTGTTTAAATGTCATAGTTTTAAACTTAGAATCAGCCTTCTAGCTGCATATGTGAAAATGTTTAGTTTTATTTGAATGCAGAAACTGGGGAACAGAAATGACAGCTTAAAGAGATTCCAATTTGCCTGGCAACTACCCCCATCAGGAGTGAAACTTGAGTCACAGCTGTGTTCCCAGGCCTAGCTGCCCTTTTGCTGCTCACACTAAGGATATGCCATCTATCTGATAATTGAATTACCTGTGCTCTGCAGGGGAGTGAACAATGCAACTCCCTTCACCCAGGCAGAGGGTTTATTGAGAGGATCATAAATGGCTTCCTCTTGAACAATGAGCCTCTCCTGACTCAGGCAAAGGTTTTATTACAGCAGTCGTAAAATGTAGCTTCCTCTTGGCAGAAGCTGGGAGGAGCACTGCCTGTGAGAGCAAGCTGGCTTGGCAGAACTGGATAAACCAGTATTTCTACCTTGTGCTGAGAGGAAACCACACCCCTTTGGAGCCAGAACATAACTTTAAAAAGATGGATCATTCATAGAGCGGACATGTGAAAATTTTATAAATGATACCATAATTCTTGTGATTTTTCTGCCCACATTTTAAGAGGTTTTTCGACCCGGTGGCGTGTTCAGGGGGGTTTTAGCGGAAAAGTGGATATTACTCTAAATGTATGCATGTTAAAAATCTGAAACTTCATCAGTTAATGTCCATACTCCCTGCACACATGTATGTAAAGTTGGGTCAATGTCAGAAATTGAAAAATCAGTTAAAAAGTCAATTATCTGCCATTTCTGAATGCAAGCTCTTAGAAACAGCAGATTTGGACAGAGACATGGCTAAATTCAGCCACACCATGTATATGTAATTTCAAACAACTGTGTAACTCTGAAATATGTCTTTTATAATCAAATATAGAATGTGTGCAATCTGACAGAGGAGTGTCCTATCTGCAAGCCATAAAATGACATTCCTCTGACTCACAGTTCATTCCCCAATCAAATGATAAATGGAAGTTTGACCAATTAGAAGCTGAGAGAGAGGTAGGGTCAGTGATGCTAGAACACACCCACATTCTAAACACATAAAAGCAGACAGACAGGACAGATAGGGACTTTCAAATCCATTTGCAGCTGGAAGCTCTGCCGGGAAAATCCATACTTACCTCCATCAACCTTCAGAGAGCAACATAGAGACTTCAAATCCATCAGGCCAGACCAGAAGCAGAGTAGAGCTGACCTGTTAGCAGAACCAGAGAGAAAGCAGTGCTGTACCCAGAGAGACCCAGACCAGCAGAGAGAGCTGACCCAGATCACTGTGAAGTGCCGAGGCCAGACCAGACCAGACCAGAGTCCAGTTTAAAACCCTGACCAGATCCGTGACGAGGCCCATTTAATTCAAGAATATAGTGTGAGTACATAATAAAACTGTGCAGATCCAATCTCCTAGTTAAAATAATATAATTCAATCTAGTTTAATCTAAGTAGAACTGCCTCCTAACTGTCACCTGTCATTTGTAAAGCTGTCACTTGTCATTTCCTAGTTGCAAGCTGCACTTGTCTTTTTGAACTTTAAAATTTCAAATCTGAAAAACGACCTTCACAAAATCGCTCATATCTCCGCAACCGTTTGTGCTAGAGACTTGCAATAACTTTCATCTGAAAGGTTAGAATCGTGGCTTTCCTATGAACCTAGAACCGCATTCCTACCCCTTATAGTTTTACCGCAATCGCGGAACACGCATTCGCGAATTTTACCGCGATTTGCAAATTTCTTCACATGTAAAAACTGCTGCTGCTTGCCTTCCATTTGCCAGAAATTCGTTTAACCTGCTAACTATCCCTGCATCATTGCTAGTGTGAGCCGGGACTAATATTAACTAGATACCACTCACCCTGAACCTCTGAAAGGGAATTAAAAGCATTTCCAGCATATTTCTCATCCATTGCTAGCACATATCAAAGCATTTTGCCTGTGTTTTCAAAACTCCTATCTGTTTTCTGTAGTGTAAGCTTGCTGGGGTGAACTGATTTACATTGATTGCATTTCTGAGAACTGTGTGTTTTCCTTCCATTTCCTTGCCTTGCATCAAGGGGGGGAGGGGATTGCCAGAGAAAAGTGATTACATTATTTGGTTGAAATCATATTGAGTATTTTCTGTACTGCATTCATTGAATATTGCATCCACCTGAGCTTACATAAAGCATCCTCTACCACATTATACTTTTGTTCCTATTTACCAGTGTGCTAATTTATCCATTTCATGTCAACTCATTAGTGATTATAAGAAGTGTGCTAGTGCCAGATTCTCCGTTGTTGATCTTTATCATGTCAGATTAAGTGTGCTATTCAATTATTAATTTATTATAAAGTGTGATATATATATATATTTTAAATTATCAAATAAACCTTTTAACTTGCAAAACAGAACTACTTCTTGGCTCAGTGGGGTCAGGGGGATTCCAAGAGAGGGGTGTTATATAGGGGTAGTCATCCAGAACGCATGAACTGGACATAAAGATATATCAATAAGGGTTTCCATTCAGTATCCCAGACTAGGCATTGACTTAGCTGTAGTGTTGAATTGAATCCTCTTACAAATTGGGGGCTCGAGCCGAGACGTTGGGTTAGATTTACCACTTGTGCAGCTTAATACAGTGTGCTAACTGACGGGATACATACATCCGGTCGGATCACCACGCTGCATTACGCTGTGAAGCATTCCTCAAAAGGGACACTCCAAGAAAAGTTCTGTTCTGCAAAAATAAAATACTAACTTCTGTAAGTCAGGACAGAGACCAATCTCTAGAATGACGACCTTGGTAGATATGAAAATAGCCAGAGAGCACTTCTTACATAAATTATTTGTGAGAGGTGAATGGGCTGAGCAGGGCCAGGATGCCTGGTTGCAGGCCATCACGCGACAGGTCACTGAAACAGGGTCAGACTCATGGAGAGATCAGGGTCCATTACATGTGGCCCTGTGTGAACTATATATGGCTCCTAAAGCCAAAGAGGAACACAATAAGATTGCCAGGATAGCAGCATACCTGTACCTATATATGGGAGACATGCAGGATAGATGTGCTGAAAGCCAAAATCTGGCAAATAGGCAACAGATGGTGTTAGAGAAGGTCCAATCTGACCTGGTCTCTTCTGAGCAGAGGCTGCAGAGGAGCCAGGAGTCAGAAAATGACAGCAGACTGTACATCACTAAAATGAAGGAGGATATGGACGTGCTGCAAAAGGAAAAGTCAGAACAGGATACCAGATTTCTGGCCTTGCAGAAGGAACACCAAGAAGGTTTGGACTCCCTACTGCAAAGCCAGAAAAAGCTGGAGCAACAGCTAGACTTCAATAGGGCATGTGCTGAGCAGGTAGTCACCCTGCAAAGCCACCTAGATAGAGAGAAGGCAGAGAGCAATAAACTGATTTTGAAAGACCTGGATACCCAGACAGAGTTTGACCAGGAGCGTCAGAAAGCTGGTACCTTCCAAAGGCAGAGGGACGACCTGGCGGCACAAATGCAGGCTCTTAGTCAGGAAAGAGACGCCATAGGCCAGGAAGTCTGCCATTTAAAAAGGAAAATGGAAGAAAATCACCTGGCCCTCCAGGGGCTGGGTGACCTCCAAAAAGAAAACCAGAACTTGTTAGAGCACACCAGGAGGGTGGAAGAGGCTCTGGCAAGAAAGGAGCAGGCCAATAGGGACATTGCCCAGGAGGTAACCCTCCTGCAGCAAAGACTGGCCCAGTACTCCAGGACCAATCAGGAAGCACAGAGAGAGAATGAGGCTCTCTGCCAACACAATGATAGGCTCCAACAACAGGTAGCGATGCAGGAGAGACTGATAGAGTCGAGTAAGGCCTTAACAGAGGAACTGAAAGCACAAATGCAGGCTCTTGCATTGCAACAGGGAGCAGGGGCGGATAGAGATGAGGTCCGCTGGGAAAGAGAGACTCCTGACCATAACCGCAGGAGCCCTAACACCAGGGGCCTTCATCTCCCCCAGTCCCTGGACTCTACCACCCCCATGTCCCCTGGCGCACATGAGCACAGGGCTGCAGGGATGGCAGATTACTATCCAGCTAAGAGTATGGGGCTCATAGGCCAGTACCACTCAGGAATGGAGGGGTGGGCATCCGGGTATGGGCACCCAAGAACACTACAGTTCGATGGGGAACCCCAGGAGAGTAGGCCCATTAAGGCATCCTGAAAACCTCTGCCCAGTTAGGTCAGTGGAGGGGGTACCCATCAAATCCTGGCAGCAAGGAGGAATCTGAAGACTCCTCTGAACTGCGCAGGACACAGGAGACCAGGTCCCCACATTCTGCCAGCCATTCCCAGGCTCGCAGAATCCGGGAAAACCTGGAAGAACAGATGGGAACCTCTGGGAGCAGTGCCTCTGAGTCCGAGGATGAATGGACAAGGGTTACCCGAACCAAAAAGGCCAATAAGGCAAAAAGGGCCTTGCTTAAGGACCCCTTAAAGCAGATTAAGGCGATCAGGAGCGTCATCACGCCTTACCATAAGAACGCTAAGTATTCTGTTTGGGAGCACTTAGAGTTGTTTGAACAAATGATGGAGACTTTCCATTTGAAGGACAGCCAAAGCTGTATTCAATATGTAAAGTGGACCTTCTCCCCGGAATACTCCAGTTTCTTTGCGGGGCTGGAGGACCAAAATCATTTAAGATGGTCCACCTATAAGGCGGCCATCTTGAAACATTTTTCTGTTCACAGAAATCCTCAAGAGGCTCGCAAGGCAGCCTACAATTTGCAATGTGGGGAGGATCAGGCCCCACAAGAATTTGTGCAGGAGTTAAAGCGTGCTTTTGCACAGACCACAAGAAGGGTGCGCACGGATAGCAGGGAATTTATTAATACGTTTTTCCATGCCTTGCCCAAATATATCATGACCCAGCTCGTGAGGGATTTTCACGAGAAAAGATCTTTAGACTGGGTCATTGAACAGGCTACCCGGATCTATGAGGTGCAGAAACTGATAGATAGCAAAAGTAATGCCCAGAAAAACCCCAAAGCCAACAGCACCCCTGCTGCTGCCAAGGTGGCAGAGGTAAAGATCACCCCCGTTTTGGATTTGGAGATGGGGGGGCCTAAAAACCTACCTGCACCTAATAATGCTAGGCCCAGGAGGTCCTCGGGTCAGTCACAGACAGGGAGCCAAGGAGGCAGCCCCACAAATGGGGTCCCTCGCTCTCCTGATTATGTAAGTCCCCGTTACAAGGGAAATCGACCCATCCTGGGTTATGTGTGGACTCCTCCAGCCCAAGGGGGGGGATCCAGCCAAGCACCTAACCCAGGGAACTTCCCTCCAAACTTCCCACAGGAGGGCAGAAATTTACCAAACCCTGGGCAGAACTTTTTCCCCAGATATCCACCCGACTTTCAGCCCCAAAACCATCCATCCTTCTTTCCCCGATTCCCTGAGCCCAGACCACTGAATCCGGGAGAGGGGAGGCCAAGGGTGGAGGGGTACCCAAATCTTCCCAACCAGGGGTACTACCAGAGGAGGGACAGCTACCCTTCCCGGGATCAGCCCAGGGGAGAAAACAGGGCCCCGTATCAGCCTGAGCGGGTTTCCCAGTTAGAGCGCCAGGTTCAAAACATGGCGCGGGATATGGGTCACATACTGAGGGCTCAGCAGAACCCTCAGATCGGCATGCCGGCGCAGAACGTACCCAACTCTGGACCTGGTGCTCCAGAACAATGACGGGGGCAGCACCCCGATAACACACCGGTTCCCAGGGAGGAGGCACAAAGGGAAGGGGGGTGTAAAGCCTTGGAGGAAGCTTCCTTCCTCACTTGTAAACAGCCCCTGGAAACCCAGGAACCGGAAACGAAATCTCTTGCCCCTGAAAGTCTGCCTCCTAAGGAGCAGAGGGGGGGTAGGAGAAACAAAAGACCCAAACAGACTCAGTTTGAGGAGGAGGTACAGATCTTCCAATTTGAGGGAGAAGGATCCTCAGAGGATCCTGGGAAAAGGATCTTCTCCTTCAGAGAGGGGGGAACTCCCCCCAAAGAAAAATGGGTCCCTAGGGATGCAAATCCAGACTGGGGAGATGTGGAGACTGAGCTACCGCCGCCCACCATCTCATCCCAGAACCAACAGCAAGAAAATCCCCTGGTTCAAACCCATCCTGGGGACTGCCTCCAAAAAGGGGGGGCAGCCCAGAACCGGAACCAGGGGAACCCACAATGGCTCTGATCTCCAGTTGCCAACTTTTTCTTTCAGATTCCCAAGACTCTCCACAGAATTCTGCCCAAATCTCTTCGCTATCGATGTCCAAAACCAGAAAGTTAGCCCACCAGTTGTCCAAAAATGTGCATTATCTGTGCCCCCTTGAGGAGAAGGAGGGAAGATATTATGCCCCGGTACAAGTACAGGGGCAGGGTACAATCTCGGCACTGGTGGACACGGGATCTCAAGCTACCCTTCTGTCCAGAAGGGCCTTTGACGAACTGAATGCAGGAAGGGGAGAGAATTACCAAATTCCTCTCACCTCTCTTCCTGGACAACTACAGAACTTTGACGGGAAGGAAATTCCCGTCGAGGGGACGGCAGATTTGGACATTAAAATTGGGCGACATAAGTTGAAACACCCGGTCATAGTTGTGACCCCAGAGGGCACCCCTTGTTTACTAGGGAATGACCTCCTGAGAAGGTTGTCACCCCTAATAGATTGCGTAAACAAGGTCCTCTGGACCCAGACTAGCCGACCGATAAAATTAAAACAGAGTGTCAACCATGTTAGTTTAAACGGCACCTGCCACATGGTTGAACAAAAATCTGACCAAGTAGAATTTCACTTCCAGAACAACCAAATTCCAGACGTGACAGTCATAGCAGTAGGACAACAGACTGGTGATGGGGGGTCCTCTCTATTTCTGAAAATCAACCTTCCTTCCAGTCTAAAGTGGTATTCCACGCTGGAAGGAAACACTTTGAAATTCTATACCAATCCACAATCTGAAACTCCCACTCCTATAGTCCAGAAAGATGTGAAATCAGCTCAAAGCCTGGCTGATATTCAGCAAATTGGAGAGCAGTTGTTCATCCCTGTTCAGTTAAATGATGGGAAGGACTCTGTTCTCGCTCGAGTGTGTGTGAACAACGTTAAGAGCTTCATCAGCGAAGCCATGTTTCGCCAACTCCCAAAAGATCCAGCCATTCCCACCTTCAAACTGATAGACAAGTGGGAAATGGACCTGGAAGCACCCAATTCAAAACATCTCCTGCCAAGCAGGTGTATGCTCAAAATCTCCATGGGCAACAAGAGCATAGTCCACAATTGTTGGGTCGTGCGAGACGTCCCTGCCGCCTTTTACTTAGGCAGTGACATTCTCAATCGCTTTGCCATTAGTTTGGACCTAATAAACTTCAAAGCTTGGTCCCGATTAGCGGATAATCCCATGGGCTTTGATGATCCAGAAAAAGCATTTAGGTCAGCTCAATTGCTACCTTATGCAGTTGAAATTCAGGTTAAAGAGGAAGTCACCATCCCAGAAAGGACCCGACAATTCTCCCTGGAAGTGAAAGTTAAAAGGGGACAAGAGTTGAAAAACCCTGATGCTTACATACATCTAAATGCTTCTCTCCAACAGCAAGGGTTGGGGGTAAACCCAACTCCATTAGTCAACATAGAACATGACACCATTCTAATAGAGGTGGATAACAGCGACTTAAAGAGTATTACTCTAGCCGCAGGCACCATTATTGGAATGGCGGTTGATGACCGACATTTCTCCATTGATCTTGTAAATGAACTGTTAGGACCAATCCCCAAGGACTGTGTTGACAGTGACAGTGAGGACAATACAACACCAGACAGGATTTTCACCCGGCATGGGGGGAACTTCCTGGTGTACACTTCCTGCCCCTATGGTAAGGAAGATGTGACGTGTGACTTCAGAAGGGATGAGGTGATCTTCCAGGTACATGAGGGCTGCCTTTCCCACCTGAAGCCTCCGGTCCAAATCAGCACTCTGACCAGGGACTTCTCCACCCAGCTGGAGGAGGCCGCGGAAATAGCCAAACCAGAAGTCTTTCCAGGCTTCAGGCAGATGGTGGAAGAGAGAGTCAACCTAGCTGATGCCTGTGTGACTGGAACAAAAGCAAAAGTTGAAACAAGTTTTCTTGGATTTCCAAGATCTCTTTGCGGTAGACTCATATGACTGTGGTCGCACTGACATCCACACAACAACAATCCCCACGGACCCTGGCATGACTCCTGTGTTTGTGAAGCAATATCGCTTGCCTCTCGCATCAATGGAGTCCCTTACTGAAATAATTAAGAACCTTGAGTCCCGGGGAATAATCCGTCCAGTCCACAGCACCTTCAATAATCCGGTGCTGGGAATATTGAAGCCAAACGGCCAGTGGAGACTCTGCGCCGACCTTAGGGAGCTCAACAAACGGGTCCATACTTCCCGATGGCCTCTGCCCTACATTGACCAAGGGCTGGCCCAGATTCAGGGGTCACAGGTATTCACTGCAATAGACCTGACCAATGGATACTGGACCGTGCCTGTCAGCAGGGAGGACCAATACAAACTGGCTTTTACCTTTGGGGGCCAGCAGTACACATGGACCCGGACTCCCTTCGGATACCTCAACTCCGGCAATGAATTCAACATTTTCCTACATAAGGCCATGCCCGACCTGGGTGCGAGGGTTAACCTGGCTTATGTAGATGATGTCCTCATCAAAAGTTCATCTGTGGAGGAACACATAGCGGAGATCCGTTATGTTCTGACACAGTTGAGGGCTGCCGGAGCAAAACTTTCCTTTCAGAAAGCACAGTGGTGTAGAACCCGTGTTAATTTCTTGGGGCATGAGATTACTCCTCAGGGTCTCTGTCCCCAGGAAAAGAAAGTGGAAGCACTTCAGAAACTGAAAGACCCCACAACTCTGCGGGAACTAAGGAGCCTCCTTGGACTGACTAATTACAGCAGAAAGTTCATTGAGGGCTACGCAGAGATCACCAGACCCCTGATTCATCTCCTGAAGGGGGGTCAAGTGGGAATGGGGTCCAGAACAAGCCGAGGCGGTAAAACAACTCAAGAGAAGCCTCTCACAAGCGCCTTGCCTAGCTTACCCTGTCCGAAACAAAGAGTTCTTCCTGGAGACAGGGTTCTCTAATACGTGCTTGACGGCAGTATTATACCAAAAGCATGACAAGGTCAATAAAGTAATCTCCTATACGAGCAAAACTTTATCCTCTGTGGAGGAAAAATTCCACGATTGTGAGAAGGCACTCCTGGCGACGGTGTGGGCATTGAAGAATTACCGCCCGTTTATCCAGGGGGAGCACATCATAGTGGAGACTCCACACCAGCCTCTGCAATATCTCCAAAGTGACAGAATCCGGGCCGGAAATGTGAGTAACTCCCGAATTACTTCCTGGATTCTGTCAATGCAAGGCTTTCCTGTGGAGGTCCGATATGGCCAAAACAAGAAGAGTCCCCTCGCGCAAGGTCTGGCTGACTTGCATGATTGTGCCAGAGAAAACTGTCTCGAGGACGAAAGTCTAAAAATAAAGGACAACATGGAGGCATACCTTAATTCCCCCCACAAAGTCTTTGAAGAGGACAAGTGTGAGGGAATGCCCACTGTCTATGTGGATGGATGCTCTTACCATGTTGACAACGACGGGGAGAAAGAACTGGTGGCCGGCGTAGGGAATGCATGGGTGAATGAGTCCCCAGAACCCTTCGCTGGATACAAAATTGGTCCCCGAAGTAGTCAGGTGGCAGAATTGATGGCGGTGCATCAGGCCATCCTCACTGCTGTCCAGCATCAACTCCACGAACTGGTCATAATCACAGATTCGGATTATGTACGGAACGGGTTCGTGGAGCACCTGGTTAATTGGAAAACCAGAGGCATGTTATGTGCTAACAACAAACCCTTGAAACATGGGAAGTTGATCCAAAACATTGATGATCTGGTCACATCGAATGGGATGACCATCTACTGGAAAAAGATCAAGGGTCATTCCAAAGTAGAGGGACCAGACAAAACTGGAAATGACTTAGCTGATCAGCTGGCCAAAACCGGGGCCATCCAAGGGGATCTAATTGAGATTGAGTCCCTGTTGGGGGAAATCCAGGTCACTGCCATCACTAGGTCCCAGACAAATGCTCACAACGACCTTTCAATTGCACAATGGAGTAAGGAGACCCCTGATGCTGATTTGATTACTGCTCAGAAGGGGGATCCAATAATTGGTAAATTTTACCAGCACCTTGAGGACCCTAAGAACTTCCCCTGACGGATACCGATTACATTGGGAAAGAGGACCTAAGAGTGTTGATGAAATGTCCAAAAATGTTCCGGATTCAAGACGGTTTGCTGGTAAGGAAATCCAAAGCTGGCCACGATCAGTGGGTGGTTCCTACCTCATTCCGAAGCCTGATGTTAAGTCACGCCCATGATGCGGCCACCGCCGGTCATAGGGGGTTTCACACAACATTGGAAATCTTAAGAGAGGTTGCATACTGGCCACACATGGGGCAGGACCTCGACCAATACTTGAAGGGGTGTCTTGTGTGTGCACAATTTCAGCCATCATCCCTCACGCACCGTGCGCCTCTCCAAAAGAGGGGGATGACACTGCCATGGTCAGATTTACGAATCGACTTTGTAGGCCCTGTGATTCGCTCGGCTAGGGGGAATAAGTACATGTTGACCGTCACATGCTTGTTTACCAAGTGGGTGGAATGTCTCCCAGCCCCAAATTGCAAGGCAGAAACGGCAGCTGCCTTGATGATTAACCACATCTTTTCCCGTTTTGGTCTACCTCAAAGGATTGAGTCAGACAGAGGTAGCCACTTCACCAGTGAAGTAATGACAAAGATGTGGGAGATACTGGGGGTCAAGAGAAAGCTGCATATTGCTTATAGACCAGCTTCTTCTGGGGCAGTAGAGAGATATAACCGGACAATTGTGAGCATATTAAAGAAGTTTGTGGCAGATTCTGGGCCAAGTTGGGATATCCGATTACCTCTGGTCCTAATAGCTATCAGATCTACCCCTTCATCTGCAACCAAAATGTCACCATTTGAGTTGATGACTGGACGCAAGATGGTGCTTCCTCAGCATTTGCTCTACAGGACCCAAGAGCAGACACTGATAAATGCCTCCACAACTCATGAGTATGTAGAGAATTTAAGGAAACACCTCCAACATGCTTTTGCTTACGCTCAGCGGAATCTAGAAAGATCGGCTGATAGCATGAAGACCCACTATGACCTGAAAACTTCCAGGAAGGAATATCAGGTGGGAGACCGGGTCTATCTATACAACTTCCAAAGGAACCAGGCCAAGCAGCGCAAATTTTTGCCTACATGGAAGGGACCATTCGAGATCATAGACAAAATCTCCCCTGTGGCCTACAAAATCCACATCCCCAAAGGTCCTTTGGCAGCGGGGGAAGACAAGTGGGTCCACATAAACCAGTTGAAATGTTGCCATCCCAGGCACACTCTGCAACAACTGGAGGAATCCTCTGGAATCCTAGCGGGTACTGTCTCAGACTAATTCAGTTCCAACCATAAAACATACCACATCTAGTCTCTAAAATATTGTGATTTGCATGACACTGTCTCTTAGTTATATTGTTTTTTTTTTTTTCAAAATAAGAATGTAATGTTTTGTTATGATGAAATGCATATGCTGCCCCACTATCTCAACAGTGGTGGAAAAAGTCTATGAGTAGGTATTGCCGCTCTTCCTTTGTCGTCCTAGGAGAAAGAAAACCTGAAGACGGGCCAAGGAGGATGATACGGAGACCGGGAACGAAGATCCAATGGGCCCAGTGGACCGCCCAATATTCCCATCAGGACCGGCGAGGAGAACTGATCGATCAGTACCGGATGGAGAAGAAGATGCTGAACTATGCCATCTACAGAAGAGGAAGAAGATTATGCGGACAGACCGGTGCGTGGGTCAAAACCCTTGGGCACGCGACTCCCCATCGACTCAAATTCAAAGTGCAGTCGCGTGGGGGGGCTTGTTGGGTGTCCTGACCCACGTTTAAGCTATCATGCCACAACATTTGGTGCTGTGGGCTTAGAAAATTCAAGATGGCGGAAAACCCACATGTGCACCGAAATCCAGGAAAGCTGCGCAGTTTGTGCGCACACCGAAATGGTTGCCTCACTTGCCACCCACCAGTGCGAGAACGAAAGGCCGGGTTGCCATGAGGGAAATGGGTTGCCAAAGGAAAAACAGTAGCGCCGGTTAGCTTCAAAGCGCTTTAAAATCACCATTGGACTACCCGCACAGTAGTCTGAAACCATTGGGAATGGCAATGCTGATTGCCAAATGCAACCTAGAATTGTTGGGAATTCATTTTCTTAAATCCCAAAAATGGGTGCAGTACCAGTACTCACCACTATCCAAAAGCCGGCAGTTTAAAACCACCCTGTGTTTCCCTGAAGGCAGGCTCAAACTGTCTATTTTAAACATTGCAACACATCTAAAAACTCACTGGACACCAGCAGACATTTGGTAGAATGGAGTGTTGTGTGCCTACAAAATCTGGGAAATGAAGAGCCCAAAACAATGCTTATAACAAAACTGCTATGGAGTCAGCAGTTTAAGTTGCACTGGATTTAAAGACACTAAAATCGAAAATGTTTAGATTAAATGAGTGACCTATGTTTGGTGTCACATGCCTTTGTAACTGTTTAAATGTCATAGTTTTAAACTTAGAATCAGCCTTCTAGCTGCATATGTGAAAATGTTTAGTTTTATTTGAATGCAGAAACTGGGGAACAGAAATGACAGCTTAAAGAGATTCCAATTTGCCTGGCAACTACCCCCATCAGGAGTGAAACTTGAGTCACAGCTGTGTTCCCAGGCCTAGCTGCCCTTTTGCTGCTCACACTAAGGATATGCCATCTATCTGATAATTGAATTACCTGTGCTCTGCAGGGGAGTGAACAATGCAACTCCCTTCACCCAGGCAGAGGGTTTATTGAGAGGATCATAAATGGCTTCCTCTTGAACAATGAGCCTCTCCTGACTCAGGCAAAGGTTTTATTACAGCAGTCGTAAAATGTAGCTTCCTCTTGGCAGAAGCTGGGAGGAGCACTGCCTGTGAGAGCAATCTGGCTTGGCAGAACTGGATAAACCAGTATTTCTACCTTGTGCTGAGAGGAAACCACACCCCTTTGGAGCCAGAACATAACTTTAAAAAGATGGATCATTCATAGAGCGGACATGTGAAAATTTTATAAATGATACCATAATTCTTGTGATTTTTCTGCCCACATTTTAAGAGGTTTTTCGACCCGGTGGCGTGTTCAGGGGGGTTTTAGCGGAAAAGTGGATATTACTCTAAATGTATGCATGTTAAAAATCTGAAACTTCATCAGTTAATGTCCATACTCCCTGCACACATGTATGTAAAGTTGGGTCAATGTCAGAAATTGAAAAATCAGTTAAAAAGTCAATTATCTGCCATTTCTGAATGCAAGCTCTTAGAAACAGCAGATTTGGACAGAGACATGGCTAAATTCAGCCACACCATGTATATGTAATTTCAAACAACTGTGTAACTCTGAAATATGTCTTTTATTATCAAATATAGAATGTGTGCAATCTGACAGAGGAGTGTCCTATCTGCAAGCCATAAAATGACATTCCTCTGACTCACAGTTCATTCCCCAATCAAATGATAAATGGAAGTTTGACCAATTAGAAGCTGAGAGAGAGGTAGGGTCAGTGATGCTAGAACACACCCACATTCTAAACACATAAAAGCAGACAGACAGGACAGATAGGGACTTTCAAATCCATTTGCAGCTGGAAGCTCTGCCGGGAAAATCCATACTTACCTCCATCAACCTTCAGAGAGCAACATAGAGACTTCAAATCCATCAGGCCAGACCAGAAGCAGAGTAGAGCTGACCTGTTAGCAGAACCAGAGAGAAAGCAGTGCTGTACCCAGAGAGACCCAGACCAGCAGAGAGAGCTGACCCAGATCACTGTGAAGTGCCGAGGCCAGACCAGACCAGACCAGAGTCCAGTTTAAAACCCTGACCAGATCCGTGACGAGGCCCATTTAATTCAAGAATATAGTGTGAGTACATAATAAAACTGTGCAGATCCAATCTCCTAGTTAAAATAATATAATTCAATCTAGTTTAATCTAAGTAGAACTGCCTCCTAACTGTCACCTGTCATTTGTAAAGCTGTCACTTGTCATTTCCTAGTTGCAAGCTGCACTTGTCTTTTTGAACTTTAAAATTTCAAATCTGAAAAACGACCTTCACAAAATCGCTCATATCTCCGCAACCGTTTGTGCTAGAGACTTGCAATAACTTTCATCTGAAAGGTTAGAATCGTGGCTTTCCTATGAACCTAGAACCGCATTCCTACCCCTTATAGTTTTACCGCAATCGCGGAACACGCATTCGCGAATTTTACCGCGATTTGCAAATTTCTTCACATGTAAAAACTGCTGCTGCTTGCCTTCCATTTGCCAGAAATTCGTTTAACCTGCTAACTATCCCTGCATCATTGCTAGTGTGAGCCGGGACTAATATTAACTAGATACCACTCACCCTGAACCTCTGAAAGGGAATTAAAAGCATTTCCAGCATATTTCTCATCCATTGCTAGCACATATCAAAGCATTTTGCCTGTGTTTTCAAAACTCCTATCTGTTTTCTGTAGTGTAAGCTTGCTGGGGTGAACTGATTTACATTGATTGCATTTCTGAGAACTGTGTGTTTTCCTTCCATTTCCTTGCCTTGCATCAAGGGGGGGAGGGGATTGCCAGAGAAAAGTGATTACATTGTTTGGTTGAAATCATATTGAGTATTTTCTGTACTGCATTCATTGAATATTGCATCCACCTGAGCTTACATAAAGCATCCTCTACCACATTATACTTTTGTTCCTATTTACCAGTGTGCTACCTTATCCATTTCATGTCAACTCATTAGTGATTATAAGAAGTGTGCTAGTGCCAGATTCTCCGTTGTTGATCTTTATCATATCAGATTAAGTGTGCTATTCAATTATTAATTTATTATAAAGTGTGATATATATATATTTTAAATTATCAAATAAACCTTTTAACTTGCAAAACAGAACTACTTCTTGGCTCAGTGGGGTCAGGGGGATTCCAAGAGAGGGGTGTTATATAGGGGTAGTCATCCAGAACGCATGAACTGGACATAAAGATATATCAATAAGGGTTTCCATTCAGTATCCCAGACTAGGCATTGATTTAGCTGTAGTGTTGAATTGAATCCTCTTACACCATACTATCAAATGGCAGTTTGTAGGGTTCAGATGGTCTTCTATTTAGATGTAGGCACACGTATGCTCTCTCTCCATGTTCCTGAGAGTAGACCTGTTCTTATTATTATACTGAACAATAAATGTACTATGTAAGCACAGAAATGGGGTTGATTTTGCATTATTTTACTTGCCATCCCATCTGGTCCTTGAGCTTGGGATGGCCTAGTGTTCATTATTATCAACGCTATATCATTTTAAGTGAATGGAAATGTTGGGGAATACACAAACATGGGTGATTACTGCAGCATTGTAGAATACATCCAGCACCCTAAATGTGTATGAAAATACAAGCTGCGAAAGTCCTTATAACAGGAACATGAAGCATGGAAGCCAGCAGCTGCACATACATACACCCAAAAGAGATTCCTTTATGAAGACCTAACAAAACACAAGGAACCATGCTTTAGTGAACCATTGCATATTCACCATATAGTTGAATATAACCCCATGCCATAATAATCACAGCTGTGGTTAGTAAATAGGGACATATAGCATGTTGTAACCCTAATAATGAATCTCAGTAACCGCTTAGATTGAACGGTTCCATGTGTTATCCCCGCAAAAATATCGGCATTCAAAAGTATTGCCATATTTTTGTGGTGATATTAAGCCATGGAACCTGCGGGAGGCACCCCTCAAATCCCCATCATTTTTTTAATGGCGCAGGGGACACACTGCAACCCCCAGTCCCAATAACCCCATGCATTATCCACACTAATAATATCGCTGATGGCCTTACCCCACGACCATATATATGGCGATATTATTGGTGGGAATAATATTACCTGATACCGGTTTAATTTAGCACACCCACATGCAGGCCTCGATATCCAGTTAGCCACCTCACAAGGCTGGAAATCCTCAACCCCCACAGCAGAAGATATTAACCTAACCTTTGCAAGGGAGCTTGTACACATCCCAAATGTAACTTTCCAGAGCACAGAGTAAGATCCCACACATGATTGTCTAACACTAGGGAGGCAAAGCAGTTCTCAGGCATGAGATGCAGTAGTCAGATTATAAGAAGAGCAACACAAAGAAATGGCAGATGCCAGTGCTAGAAGGACAGAACACTGCATACGTATTTGTCAAACTATATGGGTCTAATTGAGTTCCCAGGCAAGCATTTGAAAGACATATAACAAATTGTGTTCCTGAACAGCATGTCAAAATGTATTACAATGAAGGTCATAAGCCTCTATGAGAAGAGCAATTACGGGCGCAAGATAGGTCTGGCTGGACAGAGTGACTAAGCCACAACACTGCACTCTGTAGGATAAAGCACACCATGAAGGTTACATTTGGTAAGGAACAAGAAATGCAGAATACCACTACACATGGAGTAGGATTGATGAGGAATCACTGATTAGGTTTCCAGAAACTCACTTATAACCCACACTGTATGTATATAATGGAAATAAAGATACCTTCTTGAAGTCACAAATCATACAATTGCATGGACATAAAAGGATCTAAGCATATAGGCATATCCTTGTCATTGTAAGAGAATGACACACACAGACAGCTAAGTGCCAATGTGAAAGGTCAGACACAGAATAGATGAACTCATGAGAAACTGAAGATCAGCCAGCAGTGTTTCCAACGAGTTGCAAAGTGTACAAGAGACAAATAGGTCATAAATTAGGAGAATGGTAAGATGGCGCCAAACCGCTTAGGTCAATAGTAAATGGTTGTCAAGTTACAATTGTAAAGTCACACTGTCATATCATGGTAGAAATATACATAATCATTCACTCCACTCATACTTCTTGTGAAGCAACCAATTGCAAGCCGCATATAATTGATACATGGAACAAAGTGAGACAGCCAATTAGAGGGCTTGAGAAAGGAGATTATCTCAATGCTAGTGAGTGAACCTTTTTGATAATCACAGTTAGTTGTGTGGTTCGATTAATCCAATAGAATTAGGAAATGTATGGAAATGCTTACAGTGAAATTGATGCAGGTGAAGGAAAAGCCTGGGAAATGCAAGTAACTTGTAACATTTGATAGTATTGGGGTTAACAGGTTTGTGGGCGCTGTATCAATAGTGTTATAGTTTTTTAGATATATTGGTGTCTGCTGCAGATGGTTGATCCCTAGGCTACCCCTACCTATCACAAACATGAAGAAAAAGGAGGCAGATCACCAAACATGCGCTGACAAACATCAATGAAAAACCAATATTGGAATGCAAAATCTATTACAAGACCCAATTAAATGGTAATTTATTTGGTTTGTGCAATGGTGCTGACATGTATTTTGACCAGATGGGTCTTTCTCAAGGCAGTCAGTCATCTGGTGTTATTACTCCAATAGAATTAGGAAATGTATGGAAATGCTTACAGTGACAATGATGCAGGTGAATCAGAAGCATGTAAAATGCAAGTGACTTGTAACATTTGTTGTCTTTTCCTTTCTGTAACACACTATAAAACCGGGCATATTTTAGCATGTAACCAAATGTCTGTTAGATGTTTCCCTGCATAGGCAGTTTCATAAATGTTGTGTTCTTCTCATATTGTGCGCGTTCATTTTTCCTTGGCTCTTGTGGATTGATTTTTTAACTTGGATCAGGATTTACTCTACATATTTGGTGGCCCGAGTACGGAGATCCAGGTGTTTGCAGAAAGATGTGAGCTCCTATGCCACACTTTGTGGACAAGCAACGCCTGCCTGGACAGAGCAGAATATTGTGCAAAACCACAAGGATGTAACAGGTGCTGGCATTACCCAGAAAGGTCTGCCCGATCGCTCCAGGCGCCCCTGGCCCACCCAGGCCATTGTGGGGAGAGGCGGCCCCAGAAGACTTTAGATTACCATAGCGAGCCAGTGAACCTGATCCAAGAAGTACAGTGCAGAAGTTGAGTGAATGAAGGCGTGAGCCACGTGAGGTATTTTGTTTTTCTCTGTTTTATTTTATTTCTTTTGTAGTAGAAATTGAAGAGGACTCCTATAAAGAGGAGCAGTGATGTCGCATAAAAACAACTGTTGTGTATTGTACACATCCCTCAATAAAGGAGAGAGGGGCAGCACTGCCTTAGAAATAAGCGTGGAAGGTCCTGCACTAGCAAGGCAGACAATAGCAGAAATTGTAAAGCTGTGATTTTTTCTGGAATTGCATATTCTTTGCAGTGAAGGATCAGAGCCAAATGCTGATATGGTTTTGAAGTGGGGAAAAGATTGGGGTAGAGATTGTGTTTGGGAGTGGCTTTTGGAAATTTCTGTTTATGCACAATAGCGTACAATGATTTTGTGCTCAGGTGTTCGGTTTATGTATCAACGTTTATGCTTTGTGGCTTTTGAAAGAAATTAGGGGGGCCCAAAGAGGGGCGGCTCTACCAAAACAGTATTGAAGGCACTGTTTTCCTTATTTGTTTTTTGTGCTAACAACTGTACATACTAATGGCAATTTACTGTATAAAAGGAAAATAAATACCCCCTTGGAGCGCATGTTTATGGAACTACCCACCTATAGGGAAATGACTGTGAAATATAAAAACGAGTGGGCAGTAGGAACAGAAGGCATAGAACAAATGCATACCGATTTATTGTCCACATATAAAGGTACACATTTGAAAAAGAGACAAAAAGTGCAGAGAACGGTACCCAGTTGGCACAGGCTCGAGCGCCTGCACAGCTGACAACTGCACCCGCAATGGGCCATTATCCCTTTAAACCAGCTGCAGGATATATAAACCCCCATTATATAATCCGTAGCATATTCCGAAACAAACCCGCTAAGGGGAGCAAGTGTATCAAGCAGCAGACGAGACCCAGAAATAGTGAAACTAGAAATAAAGCGAGCAAAGATTTAGAAGCAGCAATGCGCAAGACAGAGGAAGAATTGCATAGGGCAACAAGGAAAAGGTAGATGCATAAACAGGGGGAGCGGTAGAAATATAATTTAAATTGCTCAAAGCAATAATAAACAACGTAAAAGTAGAAACCAAAGCGCCAGAACCACAGGATGTAGATACTGAATCAGAGGTAATTGAAAGTAAAAATGAGCAGGAAGAGAGTGAGGAGAGTTGGGAAATGGAAGAGGATCGGGAAGAGAGTTCTCCTTGGGAACAGTGATTAAGGCCTCGTCCTAGAATGATAGCTGTGGCAAGATGGAGGAAAAAGGCCAGAAAACACCAGACATCAACTGTCTATCCTCTGTAACAAATACTGAACCATGCGTGTGGACAGATCACAACCTAATCTCTTTTACCATCCAAGACAACCCTCAAACTAACGCTACTAGAACCATGGCCCCACCGGCCCTAACAAGGAATAGGAAAAACATTACAGTTCCCAATCTCCTGCCCATGATACAACCCATTACCAAATATGCCAACCTACCATCAAATCCCACTGATATGGTTGAGCTGTACAACAACACCATTAACTCAGCCATTGATTCTGTTGCACAACTAAAACTCAGTAAAGAGAAACCTATAGCCCACCCAAATACATGTTTTACGCCCATCTTAAAAGCCCTGCATATTGAAAAAAGACTTGCGGAGACCCGATGGAAAACGACCCTACAGACCAGAACAAGCTCCTTCTCACCTCCTTGACCGTTAAGTATAAAAAAGAAATCATTCAAACTAAAAAAGACACCTTTAATGACAGAATAGAAAAAGCCAGCTCAAGCACCAGAGAAATCTTCTCTATCCTAAGGGAACTTGAAACACTGATCACCCCCAAGGACTGCATCATAAACAAATTGTGGGGCACAGACATCCAAAATGCCCTATGCAAAAAAATAACCTCACTCCAAGAGAAAATGAATATTAAAAAAAAACACTCTACATAAAATTGCTCTAGAAACCCAAAAAGCCATACTGCAAGAATACTCCTCCAAACCAAACAAGCCCAGTCACAAATTCAAATTCAATTCCCTCTCTACCACTGAAGCTGAAAAGATCATCTCTTCCCTCGAACGCTCTAACTGCCTAGGGGACACATGTCCAGCACCTGTTATCAAAGAAACCGCTAAAAACCTGGCTCCATTCATCTCCACTTTCATTAACTCCTCCTTCAAATCCTGCTCAGTACCCACCAATCTTAAAGATGCCTGGGTACTCCCTCTTCTAAAAACAAACTAACTTAGACCCTAACACCCCCACCAACTACAGGCCAATCACAACCGTACCTTTTTTGGTCAAAATCCTTGATAAAGATGCCTATCTCAAGAATCAAGCTCATCTGGAGATCAACAACCTATTAGGCACTCGTCAATCTGGCTTCAGGCCGAGACATGGGACCGAGACGGCCTTCATCGACCTGAAGAATCAACTAGACGACCTGAAAGACAAAGGGGAAGCATCCATTCTTCTCCTGCTAGACTTATCTGCTGCTTTTGACCTTGTCGACAATAATGTCCTGTGTGACCACCTTAAAACTGCTGCCCACTTTTCCAAAGAGGCCACCACCTGGATAAGCTCATTCCTGGATAACAGATCTATGAGAGTGCTTTCACCCTCATCTGCAGCGGATCCAGTACCCATTACTTGCAGAGTAACACAAGGCTCCTGCGTATCTCCTACCCCGTATAATGTATTTATGAAGCCCCTGTTCGACATACTTGACAATCTGGGTGTCTCATACACCAATTATCCTTACGACACCCAAATTCTTATCCCTATCGTAGGTGACTATGACAAAGACGTAACCATAATCAACAAAATCTATCTAATTATACAAACCTGGATGGCTACCCACGGCCTATGTTTCAACGATGAAAAAACTGAGCTTTTAATCGTTGGGTCCCCTAAAAGACTGACTAAACTCTCTACCCTATACAATTCAATCCTTATTGACGGAATCAAGATCAAAGTATCCAGGGAGCTTAAGACGCTAGGCTTTTACCTTAACTCAGCCCTCAACAAACAAACGCAACCGCCTCTGCCACCAACTACACATGCAAACTAATCTACGCTCTGAAACACCTGTGTATGAGCCTTAATCCTATCTAAAGTGGACTACTGCAATGACCTTTACCTAGGCACTAGCAAACGCAACACCACTAAACTACAAACAATCCAAAACAGTGCCCTAAGGGCGGCACTAGGCATTCCCAAAGCCCAGCACATATCTCACGCAAGACGCAACACCAACTGGCTCTGTATTAACAACAGAATCAAGCTCAAAACATTAAACCTCACTCATAAGTGCCTGGCCAACAAGGCTCCCCTGTACCTCACAGACAGATTTACCATACATACTTCCACATGACCTATCAGAGTAGCACAATCCAATAACAGTCTAAGAATACCCAAGTTCAAGCTAAAAAATACAGGAGGCTCCAGCTTCCCAGTCCTAGCTGCGCAAGTATGGAACTCTATCCCTGATTCACTAAGAGCCATATCCCCCTTCCATTGCTTTAAGTCTACCTCCAAAAAGTGGTTACACTGCCTAGACCAATGACCCCCTTGCCCTTCACCTGGTACTTCTCTCTGAAGGCCATACAGACAACCTGAAACAGCAACCTAGGAATCTAGATATCTGTAAATATGCCGATTAAGGCCGCACTCTACTGTATATATCCGACTTATATGTATCTGTATATTGTATATTACTTAATTTGATGTCCTGTCATATGTAACCATGTAACCTGATATGCACCCAGATGCCCACGGGCCCGGTTCACACTACAAATGAATAAACAACAACAATTACAATTACAAGTACAACAATAACCACAGCGGGCAGATCGCAATATATACCATGGCCACCTATAGACAAGAATAATGTAATCAACATTCTGCCACCTTTCACTGGGGGAGCCAGTAAATGGATCAGTGCAGAAAAACATACAGCTGCGGCTACTTTAGCAATTGGGGATATGAAAATCTTACTAGCTAGCATAATTGGAGACCAGAAAAATACAATTTGGGAACGAGCAGGGTAACGGGTATGTGATTAGTAAGTGATCCACATGACGATGCTCCATTTAACAATTTCCATGCATGGTTATGGGATGCATTGAAAAGGCCGTACCCTGATAGACCTGATGTAGGGGCAATAATGGCTCATACAATGAAGCAAGAGGAAGATCATGCACTGTACATCCAATCATTTCAGGAAATGTGGTTAGAGGAGACAGGAGAATCATGGGAAAAGAATATACCATGTGTCTACCATGTGCTTCGTAAAGGTCTTTCTACTGAAGTATAAGTGGCACTAGATAGAATAGAATCATAGGCATGGAGGCAAAGGGGGGGTGAGATACAGGCACACATAGTGCATTTTTGCAAGTGTGATATTGAAAAGGTAACAGAAGAAAAGGCAAAGTGAGCAGAAACTAAACTGGGAATGGATGGGGCAGTGGTAATTAACCCTGCAAATGACACAACAACAACAATCAGGAGCAGCCCAAGACAGGGTAAATGCCCCAGACAATGATCGATGAGATGGGAGTTGGGTTCAAGGGGCATGGACTAATTCACAACGGGGACGAGGATGTCAGATTGGTCAGTAATATCTTCTTCCTCCACCGAGGACTCCGTTTCTCCCATCTCCCCTTCCACCTCACTGCTGTCTTTCCACCGAAGTGCAGGCGTTTGTCTTCCCTTGGGTCTGGTCTTCTTCTTTTCTTATATAGATAGGGGCGACCGTGGAAGGACGCCACAGTGTCACCTAGAAGGTAACCTTTGGCTATCCTCCACGGCCGCCTGAATGTGGGGAAAAAGCCGGTGGCACAAAAATCCCCAAGAAAGTTCACAAGAAGCAGAGTTGAAAAACGTGATCTGGGAGTTCTTGAAGCAGTTCTGTAAGGTGTATACTACAGTCCGTCCGGTAGTAGAACAGGATGGAGAGTGGGACGGGAACTCCCGTAACAACTCCTCGGAAAGTTAAGTAGTAGTATGAAGTCTCAACGAGGACAGATTTGAGGCAGCGCAGGGATGAAGAAAGGCACTCTGGGTACAGGCGAGGGTCAGCAACTTGGGAGCCAAAACAAGACACTGGGCGAGAGCGAGCAATCCAAAAGCAGGTAAAGTCGGTACACAGGAATCCACACGAAGAAACAGGAGAAAGGAGGGAGAAAACAAGAAGACGAAAAGTTCGAGCAGAAGAAAACAACAGGAGATGAGCGAAAAGGGAGGTAGAAGAAGAGAAGCAACGGTACGAGCAGGGATAGGGGCTGAGGAAAAGGCAAGGAAGGAAACGGTTGAGAAGGACCGAAACAGGAAGCAAAGGAGTGAAAAACTAGGAGCACTGGGAAGAAGTGAAACGCAGGCTAACGCAGACGAACTGGAACAAAGGACATTGCAACGCGCCCGAATGCCAGAAGTGCAGAAAGAAAACTACCGGCGACGGACGTGCTGCAACAAAAGACTAGACCGGCACTCTGCATTGTACAGAACGTGATGGCAACTGTAATGGAGGATGCCGTCTCCAACGGTTACACCGTCGCCAGATACCAAAAGGTGTGACAGTATGCCCCCTCCCAAGGGCTACCCCTCCCGGTTTCCCCAGGTATTTCTGATGGAACTTGCGCAATAATAGGGGGGCATTCAGATGAGATCTGGGTTCCCAGGAATTTTCAGACCTGGGGTATCCTTTCCAGTGTACAAGGTACTCCAAACAACCCCTGCGATACCTGGAGTCGCAAATACCTGCCACCTCGTATATATCTTTGGAAGTATCAGGGGGAACATGAGCATTACCCGAGCCACATGCCCATCTGTCCGCCACAAAGGGTTTCAGCTGTGAGGAGTGAAACACCGGGTGGACGCGACGTAGACTCGTAGGGAGTTGGAGACAGAATGCCACAGGGTTGATGACACGAGTGATCTTATAGGGACCAATGAATCTGGGAGATAATTTAGACGGGCGTACCCATCGTGGCAGAAACTTAGTGGATAGTAGCACCCTACATCCGACTCCCCAGTCGGGAACGGGTCTACGGTGTCTATCCGCCTGAGTCTTATTCCGATCCTGGGCCTCCTCAAGACTTTGCCTGGCTTTCTCGTGGGATTCCTGGACTAGGGCTAAGGGAGAGTCAACAGAGGGAACGTTGGAATCCAGACCTGTCAAGGGAAGGATGGAACGAGGGTGGTGACCATACGTACAAAAAAAGGACTCATCCCTAGAGTGGAATGAAAGGAGTTATTGTACGAGAATTCTGCGGTGGGGAGAAGTTGGACCCAATTGTCTTGTTGTCTATTTACAAAGCACCGGAGGTATTGTTCCAGAGTGCCGTTAAGGCATTCTGTTTGCCCATTTGATTGCGGATGGAACCCAGAAGTAAGTGCCCTTTCTATCCCCAATTTCTTGCAGAAGGCTTTCCAAAAATGGGAGGTATATTGGCTTCCTCGATCTGATATAATTTTGGTTGGAAGACCGTGTAACCTGAAGATGCCTATCAGAAAGACCTCTGCCATTTCCGAAGCTGAGGGTACTCCGGGTAAGGGAGTGAAATGAGCCAACATGGTAAATGAATCCACCACCACCATTATACAGGAGCATCATTGGGACTTGGGTAATTCGACGATAAAATCCGTCGATAGAACGTTCCAGGGACCAGTAGGAATGGCACATGGTTCCAACAGTCCAATGGGTCTTTGCGTAGAGGATTTGCTGCGAAGGCAAGTTGGACAAGACTGAACATAAAGGCTGGTTTCCTCTCTCATGTCTGACCAGTAGAAATTTCGTTGTAGCAGTTCGAGAGTGCCTTTTATACCACGATGGCCTGCTAACTTGGAATCGTGACACCAAGATAAGGCAGTCGTTCTTAAAGACTGAGAAGCTAGGTATAATTTACCGTCTACCAAATACAGGCCATCCTGTACAACATATTCGGCCTTCTTGGAATGTCTTTCTACCTCAAACCTTCCTCCTGAATTTTCCTTAACTTGCTGCAGAAAAGTGGACAGGATCCCAATTGTCTTGGGTTTGGGGAACATCAATTCCTGTTCAGGCTCAGTGGCATAATCACTGCGTCTGGATAGGGCATCAGCAACCAGGTTTTGCTCGCCTGGGATGTATGTGATATCAAAATTAAACTGTGCGAAGAAGTGAGCCCATCTAGCTTGTCTGGTGTTGAAACATCGAAATGTTGTAAAACCTGTAGATTCTTGTGGTCCGTCCGAATGGTAAAGGGGTGTTCTCCCCCTTGGAGAAGGTGACGCCATTCTGAACAGGCCAACTTCATGGCCAACAGCTCGCGCTCGATTACGGAATAGTTCCTCTGACTGGTGTTGAGTGTCTTAGAATAGTAGGACACAGGGTGTTCCCTTTCTTGGTGCTTCTGTAATAATACCGCTCCCACTGCGGCTGAGGATGCATCTGATTCCACTATAAATGGAAGATGTTTATCCGGTTGCTGGAGAATCGGAGCACAGCAGGATAAAGTCTTGAGCTGTTGAAAGCGTTCTTCAGCTTGCGGGGACCAATGAAATGGCAATGAAGATTTCTTGAGGAGTGTAGTGATTGGCACAACTTGCTGAGAAAAGTTGGGTATACATTTACGATAAAAGTTTGCCAATCTGAGAAATCTCTGAACATCCTTTACGGACTGGGGTGATGGCCATTCTAGGATGGAACTGACCTTTTGGGGATCCATGGCGATACCCTCAGGGGAAAGGATGAAACCCAAGCATGAGATGGAAGAGGCAGAAAAAAACGCATTTGTCCAGTTTTACAGACAAGTGATTGTCTTGTAGTCTTTGGAAGACCTCTTTGACGTGTAAGTCATGTTCTTCTGGAGTGGGCGAAAAGACCAGTACATCGCCGAGGTATACAATGGTAGTGTGACCAAGTAGATCAGAGAAGAGTCGGTCCATGAAGCGTTGAAAAATGGAAGGTGCCTTGACTAAACCAAAAGGCATCACTTGGTATTCATAGAGACCGAATGGAGTCCTGAAAGCGGTCTTCCATTCGTCGCCGGTCTGAATGCGGAGTAGATGGTAAGCATTGCGTAAGTCCAATTTTGTGAAGATGGTGGCCCCCTGAACAGCTTGTATGATCTCTGCAAACAGTGGCATGGTGTAGCGATCTTTTATAGTTACCTTGTTTAAACCCCTGTAGTCAATACAAGGTCGCAATTCGTGAGTCCCTTTTTTAGGGATGAAGAACAGCGAGTCCCCTGCTGGGGATTTGGAAGGTCGGATTAATTCATTGGCGAGATTTTTGTCCAAATAGTCTCGAAGGTACTGTCTTTCTTGCAACGAAAGAGGATACATGCGGCAAAAAGGGACCACAACTACGGGATGGAGATCAATACTGCAATCATCCAGTCTGTGTGGTGGTAGTTCTAAAGGAACCTTTTCTGTAACCACTTCCATGAATTTGTTAAGATGAACTGGCAGGCAATTAACCATCTTAGAATCAATACTGAATGTCGTCTGAACAGTTTCAAAGGTAGGTTTCGGCAGACAGTTCGTTTTATAAAAGGAAGAATGGAAACTCAACAGGTTCCTGGACCAGTCTATGTTGGGGTTGTGTTTGAGAAGCCAACCAATACCCAGGATGAGAGGGAAATGCGCCGCTCTGATTATATCAAAGGTGAGGCGCTCGGAATGTTGCTTTATCAACATTGTGAGTTCTTCTGTAGTATGGGTAATGAGGCCCGAGCTCAAGCGTTCGCCGTCTACTCCCTCCACCTTCTGGTCTTCTGTCTTGGCGATACGGTTTAATCCTCTTCGTTCCGCCCATTGGGTGCCTATAAAGTTTCCTGCAGCTCCACAATCAAGTAAGGCCTGGGTCTGGATAGTGGACTCTCCGACTAGCAAAGACATTGCTACCACCATGAGGCGAACGTCTTCTGATCTATCCATAGAAGTAATGGAGAGGGTAGTATAGGGACTAGGAACAACCCCTCGGTAATGAGTCCCCACACTCACCGAGGGCATTTGTTTTCCGAACGTCTGGGGGGCACATCCGGACAGTCCCGAAGCAGGTGGGTAGGCCACAATACATGCACAAACTTCCTTCATGACGCCTCTTGCGTTCTTCAGCCGTAAGAGGGGCACGGGTAGTTCTGATTTGCATGGGTTCATCTCTGGAGGAGCGAGTGGAAGGAGGTGGTAACGGAGGGAGGTTGTCCAAAGGAGAAGCCCCATAACCCTTGGTCTTCTTACGTTCAGCTCTCCTTTCGGATAACCGGAAGTCAATGCAGAGTTTAGCTGTAATCAAGTCCGCGAATGGGAGAGGTCGGGCAATACGTGCCAACTCATCCTTCAAATCTTCTCTCTGCCCTCTCCGGAATATGGCATAATGTGCCTGTTCTTGCCATCCCGCTTCCGCTGCGATTTGCTTGAAGAGCGTGATATAAAACAGCAAGTCAGAATTACCTTGTTTGATGTCTAGGAGATCCTCGGAAGCCAGGTAGGTACTTTCAGTGCGCAAAATGGTCAGTTGAATCACTGTTTTGACGGCGTTATAGTCTTGAAGTACCAGATCTGTACGGTTGACCAGAGGGGTAGCCCAGGCCCGAACGTACCGGGTCATATGGGTGATCATAAAGCCAACTTTGGCATGATCTGAAGAGTAGGCTTGTGCTCGAAAAGAAAAATGTAAGTTACAGGCATCCAAAAACTCTTTCACTTTCTTCGGGGTGCTGTCGAATTTTCCAGAGACTAGGGGAAGCGGAGGTAAATCAGTTGTAGGCTGTTCTCTTTCCGCGACTCTTTGCTGTAGAGTGACATTGGCACTTTTAAGATTCTGAACTTCCAAGTTCAGATTCTGAACAGCTGCCACATGTTCCTGAATTTGTTGTGGAGTGGCCATGATGGGTTGTGAGCATTGCAAACTGTCAGAATGGTCAGTAATACCTTCTTCCTCCACCAAGGACTCTGTTTCTCCCACCTCCCCTTCCACCTCACCTCTGTCTTTCCACCGAAGTGCAGGCTTTTGTCTTCCCTTGGGTCGGGTCTTCTCCTTTTTTTATGTAGATAGGGGTGACCGTGGAAGGACGCCATAGTGTCACCTAAAAGGTAACCTGTGGCTATCCTCCGTGGCCACCTGAATGTGGGGAAAAAGCCGGTGGCACAAAAAACCCCAATGAAGTTCAAAAGAAGCGGAGTTGAAAAACGTGATCTGGGAGTTCTTGAAGCAGTTCTGTAAGGTGTATACTACAGTCCATCCGATAGTAGAACAGGATGGAGAGTGGGACGGGAACTCTCGTAATAACTCCTCGGAAAGCTAAGTAGTAGTATGAAGTCTCAACAAGGACAGATTCGAGGCAGCACAGGGATGAAGAAAGGCAGTCCGGGTACAGGCGAGGGTCAGCAACTTGGGAGCCAAAACAAGACACTGGGCGAGAGCGAGCAATCCAAAAGCAGGCAAAGTCGGTACACGGGAATCCACACGAAGAAAAAGGAGAAAGGAGGGAGAAAACAAGAAGGCAAAAATAGCGAGCAGACGAAAATAACATGAGACGCGCGCAAAGGGAGGTAGAAGAAGAGAAGGAACGGTACGAGCAGGGATAGGGGCTGAGGAAAAGGCAAGGAAGGAAACGGTCGAGAAGGACCAAAAAAGGAAGCAAAGGAGTGAAAAACTAGGAGCACTGGGAAGAAGTGAAACACAGGCTAAGGCAGACGAACTGGAACACAGGACGTTGCAACGTGCCCAAATGCCGGAAGTGCAGAAAGAAAACTACTGGCGTCGGACGTGCTGCAACAAAAGACTAGACCGGCACTCTGCGTTGTACAGAACGTGATGGCAACTGTAATGGAGGACGCCGTTTCCAACGGTTCCACAGTCACCAGATACCAAAAGTTGTGACAGAGGAGGAAGAGTCGGTGGAATACGCCATTGATTTGAGTGAGCATGTCGGACAAGCAGGAAGATAGGACACATGTCTAAGGATTGTCAAAGAAGACCCCCCATGCAATACCACCCAGGAGCACCCCAGTTCCATATTTCTCAAAAGGAGCAACACAGGAATTCTATGCCCCACAACAAGCTACGGCCCCAGTAACAATGCATGCCCCAGTTTCCATACCGTACCAGAATGTAGACCAAGTACAGATGATAGCATCTACAGAGGGACAGCCCACACAATACCCAGCATGTCCCAACAGATTCCAGCACAGACCACTACAGTACATTGGGAACAGAGTGCCCTGCCACAGGAAACAGTGACACATTACACTTGAGCTGGTGTGTTAGGAAGCAATGTGTTCCCACTTCCAGAATCTAACAACTACACACAATAGAATAGCCCACAGCAAGCCCTAATGTGTCCAGTTCTCTTGATCACTCCAGACGCAGACAAGGAGCCCAAATTGGGGATGAAGATAGGAACAGGATGTTTATCTTCATGGTACACATGGGAGCCACCCAATCTTGTATAAGGGAGGGATGGTTTCTCCTGACCAGCAACAACATAGGCACTCAAAGTTTTTCTGCAGCAATTCTAAGGGTTCCTTTTATTGAAGACTAACCCCTCGCTATATGGACACAAGAGATAGCCACAACTTTATTGTACTGTACTGAGACACTTGTGAACTTACTGGGGAGGGATCTCCTTCACAAGCTTGACATTACCATTTTATTCACTGACAAGTGAATAGAGCAGCCAGAGGCTGGTAAACTGTTCTCATGAACACCCATGAACACTTGCTCTCAAACCTTGACTCTAACTCTCCTTCTGTTCTCATCCTCCTTGATCGGTCCTCTGCCTTTCACACAGTCAATCATGCCACCCTCTTAAATTGACTCCATGATACACTGGGCATCATGGTTCCTGCACTAGCGTGATTGAACTCTGTCCTTTCAAATCGGCCTGCTCAGGTTAAGATGGGCCCTTTTCTCTCATTTACCTCATGCTCCACCTGCTGTGACCTTCAGGACTCTATCCTCTTGCCATGGCTGTTTGACATTTACCTTGCCCCTCTTGCCCACCTGATCACCACCTTCTTTCCTCAATCCGAGTGTCATGCAGATGACACTCTGCTCTACTTTAAGCGTCCCCCCTCTCCATCCTCTCTGTCCTCCTCATTCCCATTTGTCTGACTACTATTCAGGCATGGTGTTCTGCTAACAATCTCTGTCTTAATACCAGTAAAACCGATATCCTTCTCTTCAGAACTCCCCCTCCCCTCAGCCCCCCCTACTCTCCTGACACCCACCTTGAGCCCTTTCCCCTCTCCCTCTTGTGAGGAAAAAAACCTTGGAGTCATCTTTGACTCTTCTCTCTCTCCTTCTCACCCCATATCACTGATCTTGCCAAGAAGGCCCACTTTCAGCGTCATCTCTTCAGAGGCGCTCGCCCTTTCCTTACCTTCCTCAGAAACTCAATGTCTCCAGAGCTCTGGTTCTCTCAAGGATGGACTAATGAAAAATCCTCTTCCTCAATCTGCCTCTTTCCTCCCTCTGGCCTTTTCAACTAATCCAGAATAGGACTGCAAGACTTATCCTTGGCCTCAAGCCCAGAGACCACATCTCTCCAGCCCTAAATTCTCTGCACTGGCTCCCGGTGGCTGCAAGGATCAAATTCAAAACCCTCTGCATCAACCACAAGGCTTTCTGTGCCCTGGGGCTGTGCTACATCCAACTATCTCTCCCTAAATACGGCCCGGCTAGAGCGCTTCAGTCTTCTAGCTCAAACCCTCTGCAGGTCAGACGTTTCTCTAAGCAGGGAGTGAGGGGTAGATCTCTTTCCTCTGCAGGAGCCTCCCTCGGGAACAGCCTCCCCACCCCTCTCAAACTTCATCCAGATCTCCTTAAGTTCATGAAGCTTGTCAATACCTTCCTCTTCTACTCCTCCTTCTCTCTCCCACTTCTTTGCTAATGCCCACCCTGCTGCTATGACTGGCTACCTGACCTGTTCGGAGTCATAGAGGGGCTAGATCCCCCCTCAACCAGTCTGCTTCAGGACCTTCTTACTAGCATTTACCTTCAGGAACACTTCCCTGACCAGACTACTGAGCCTAGTTCATCCCCCCTCCTCGCACTAGCTGACTCTTAACCCTTACCCCTATACACTTGCCCTCCTGGATCCCCTTAGCACTTACCCAGCCCATGAGGCACCCTCACCCTCCCCTTTGCCCTGACCTGTCCCGCCCCCTGCACTTCATGTCTGCTGCACTTGCATGATCTGAATGTCACAAGGCCTAGTAGGAGCGATTTTAGTTTGTATCCTCTGTCCCCCAGGTCCCCTTAGGCTTGTGGTGCCTGGACACACTTTCTGCTCTATAGGTACCATACAAATGTTTATTAAATAAACATACATTGATTTATAGTGTGTTCAATGCGAGGCATGCATTTTAATAGGATAGCCATAGTAATACAGGCATTCTGCAGCATCAACACAATATGAGCATTGCCATTACATGCATCTCTATATATATATATGCAGTGACCATTTTCATTGGTTGGTTATCAGGTGTATAAAATGTGATATTTCGCTTGCCAGCAGAATTTTTGTTCATACCTGCATTACAAGATGAGGAAGCTCCTGGAACAGTTTTTATATTACCGATTGAGGCAGTGATCATGAGGAAAGACGCAGTCATCAGATCAGGCATGGATGAGGAAGGATTGGAGGGGAGAACAGTATTATTCATAGAACCCACACTGCCACTGAGAGAAGTCACTGACGATAAACTGTTTGTAAACATGGACACAGACAGAGAAGTGTTTATTTTTTAATTCAGCATACCCTGTCACATGGTGATGCAGCATAGGAAAGTACCACAAACAATAATGACAGCTGCTACAGCCCCATCATAGACACACAGGACTTAGCCCAAGAAACTAGCGGACTATGGATCAGTGACCCATATGATTTAGTGTGACTAACCAGCATAAGAGCAGTTCAAATCAAACTCAAACCAGCTGCCCTTACTCCCTAGAGTAAAGCAATGTTCTTTGTCCAAAGAAGTTGGTGTGAGAATATATGACACAATCAAAGCACTGTTGACCAGGGCATCATAGCGCCTTCAGATTCCCTCTGCAACACAGCTATATAACCATTGAAGAAATCTAAGGGATCATCATGGAGATTCATACAGGATCTCGGCCCCCTAAATGATACAGTGGAAGTAGAATTTCAGCTAGTTCCCACCCTTCATCAACACTGTGCTACATACCTGCCAATGCCGTCTATTTCTCAGTAGCAGGTCTAAATAATGCCTTCTTCACAAAACTGCATCCAGACTCCCAACACTAGACAGCATTTTCATATAGCGGAAAGAGATTCCAGCACACTAGGTTGCCCCAAGGCTACTGCTAATTCCTGAGTGTCTTTAACAGGGTCCTTCAAATGGATTTAAGAAAAATCAAGATGACCATTACGGTTCCACAATGTGTAGATGCATTGCTAGTGTGCACCACCACAGAGGAACAATGTAGAAAGGACACAGTCCAACTCTTGACAATACTTGCAGATAAAGTGTATAAGGAGGACAAAGAAAAACGACAATACTATACTGCCAAAACAAAGTGGTGTATTTGGGATAAATCATATCATCAGCAGGAAGAAAGATAAGCCCACAGCTAGCCACAGCTGTGAGGAACACACCCCAGCCAAAATCAATTGGAGAAATGCAGCAAATTCTGTGTCTATTCAATTATTGCCAAACATTGGTGTACAATTATTCTACACATGTCAGACCCCAACTACAGGCATTCAAGGAAGCACAAACGGTCAAAGGAACAATTGCATGGACAGAGGACATGGCAGAATGCTTTGGGGACTTGAACATAGCAATTAGCAGTGCACCAGTGGTGGCTAAGCAAGTCTTACTATTTACACATTCATATGGACAGGTCATTACAACAATACTCACACAGCGATACTGACAGAAACACAAGCCATTGACATTCTATAGTGGTCTTTTGGATTCAGTAATGTAAGACCATTTCCCATGTGAGCAAGAATTAGCAGGTGCAGCATTTGTTGGGCAGAAATCTGCTACCATATTTATGGGATATCCACTCACTATGTATGTTGAACATGTAGGGTTCAACATTTTAGAAAGGAACAAATCAACAGTCACTGCACAAAGTCAACTGGGCATGAGGTGATTTTGACAAATCCAGCTATTACCATAGTGAGGTGCCACACAGTCAACCCAGCCACAAACATTGCCAAAGCAGTTTAACCTCAGAACAAAGTCTGTGACTGTTCAGTGTATCATGACTGTACAGTGCATGAGGGAGCAAAGACCCGCTGCCCATAGGAGAAGTGTACTATGTAGTGGTCAGAGACATACAGGAGCAGCATTAGTACAGTATGTAAAGAATCATGAGAAACAGTTCCAAGTAGTAATGCAACAGACACTACCCTCATATTATTCAGCACAAGCAGCAGGACTCATAGCACTCATAGAGGTCTTAGAGATGTCAGCATATGAAGACATCACCATATACACTGACTCAGCCTACATTATATCTACAGTACACTGAGGTTTATCAAGATGGAATAGAAGAGGTAACATACACGCAGATGGGTCACCACTTCAGCATGCAGCCTTGTAAACTACTGTAATTGAAGCATTGAAAGGCCCTTTGCACGTAGCCATAGTGAAATGCGCAGCATACTCCAAAGGAATAGACTTAGATTTGCATGGAAATGCTACTGCAGGCCTTCTACATGTGGGTGGTGGTAGTGCATATTGACTGTTTGTCTGCCACAGTGGCTTGTTGTTGTGTGTGCGCTGAGAGAATGCTTCCTCTCTTGTATTCACTTAGCACACATGGGCGCTCCTCATGTGTCCATGTTTGGAGCAGTACATGTTGTCTACAGTACTTGTGCATGGCTGCCTCTGTCCACAACCCCTGCCATATGTATGTGTGAGATTGGCACCTTTGCTGTGACCGACCTTTGTCGAGCCCGTTCCCTTGGCCATGTTTTGTTTCTCTGCTTGGGGATTCATTTATTTGGACACATGATTGGCATTCACATGGGGTTTGTTGTACTCACCATCATCGCCTTGTGGCCCAACTCTGGTGTTTTCTGCCCCAACTCCCTTGATAACCTCCATGTGCAGTATGCAGCTGTAAGTCTACTCGCCAGGGCCTCAGGGTTTTGGGAGCCACCGTCCCTCCTCCTGTGTCTGCAGATTCCCTGTGATGGTTGAACATGGGGTTCCGAACCCGCAACCACAGGTTGTGCCACTGCTTATGGCAATCATGGGGCATGCATGGGACAGGACCCACTGCAGTGACCTTATCTGCCACCTCCTGCTATATGGCTGTCTTCTGCCTTTGCTGGTGCAGGGGTTTCAAACCCCAAATCGCGCAACAGCATGGTGTACTTCATGTCCAGTCAGGGCAGTGCGTTCTGGCTCTGTGAAGCGTGGCTTGCATAGCCGGATCTCTATCAGCCTAGATTTGGTACTCACTGGCATGTCTGCAGTGTTGTTCGGGGTGGATGGCTGCAGGAAGTGGCTGATTTTAAATGCATTGTGTTTTTCAAAATGTCCACCAGTAACCTTCCTGTTCTGGCAATGATGCTGTTTCCGGTGCTGGTATTTCCAGCCCTGGTGATTCCGGCTTTGGAATTACCAGCAATGGTGATTCCGGCAGTATATGTGGCGTTGTCAGTGTTTCTGGCAGAAATCTGCCAGAATCACCAGCATTTTGTAGTATGTGCCGGTATTTCCGGCATGAGGGTAGTACTGTTTCCGATGAAAGGGGAAGTGCACGCCGACAGACCTGGAATATGCCAGCAATTCCCACGGTTTGCCAGTGATCGTTCTACCGGCGCAACGGAATTACCAGCATTTTCCAGATGACTCGTAATGAGATCCATAGACTTTTTACTTGTAAAGGTTTATATGAAAACCCCACATGATGAAAATAATGCATCAGAGGGTGTTTTTATCAGGCCAGAGGTTTAAAAATCAATAAAGCTTCTGGGAAGCATGAGATGTGCTTTTGAAAAGAAAGAATACCTGTAGAGCAGAGGTTCATGTTAGTGAATATTTGTGAGTAAGAATGGCACATGTTCAAAGCAAAAATGATAGTAGAATGTTATGTAGGTTCAACATGAATTGGAACCACTTAATAATCATGTCAGGGGCCTAAGAACCATTCACCCCTCTAGTTAAATCTGAATGAACTGCACAGAAGGTCTTCCCATGCGTTCACAATCAAAAGTAACTGTTCCCCATATATACAGATGGGCAGGCAAACTACTGAATGATGCAGCACTTAAGAATGATGGCTGGCAGGTTTTAAATGAATCAGACACTTAACACACAAGCCACACTTCGCTAATGATGCCAAGGTGGCTGAAATATGATGGCATTACTGTGGTATTTTACAGGATGTAGGTGATCGAATAGTTGAGCCTGGAAGTGTGTTTTGGAATCAGAATAAGCCTGCTATCCAAATGTTTTTTTCCACTTATGCAATTGCAGGGCAGGTTGCAAATGAAGTCTGAATGCTTTCTCCATGCAATGTTAGAATTTGGGATTTATTCAAGTGCTTCCAGCCAACTGTCTTCAATGTTGCTACCATCCAGAAGGACCTATTAACCATATCCTTATTTTTACTAATATAATCAAATAAATAATATGGGTGATTAATTCTCTTATTGTCATGGACAAGACACCATATGAAAGATGTATTGACCATTTATATTGGTACTTGTTAGGCAAGCTAGCAAGAAAGTAAATGCAGAGGTACTGACATAGCACAGACATCAGCTTGAATCCAAAAACACTACTAGAAAGCATTTTTTGTTATGCCAGAGCAGTGGGGAAGGACGCAGTTTCCGACTTTAACATCCATAATAATGGATTAAAGCTTGAGTAACAAATTAATCCGATGTATGTCTCTAGAACAATTGAACAGGCCACAGTGTTTTAGCAGTTATGCCACTCCCTGTCCCATAACTCCTGAGATCCATGTGCTATCTATGCCAGCACATCCTAGAGCACGCTATCCAGGTAACTGTTTGGAATCCAGGGACACATCAGGCCTCCCCCTCATTAGGCTCATTCATCAAGGAATGGACAACCCAAAGGAGCCCAGATGTAAACTGGAAAGCATACACTCTGGGCCTTTCCTGATATGGAAAAAAGGTCAAAAGGACCAAGTGCATTTAACCTCCACTGCCAACCTGGAGGAAATACCGATGACCACAGTCATCAGCACCCATCAGGGGGAACAAACACACTCATTGCATAATGCTATTCCTGTGGGAGAAAAATACACAATGACAAACCCCCAATCCGAGTGAAGACTGGTGCAGGCAACTAGAAGGGACAATGGTGCCCCAGATTAACACCTAGAAATGCTGCCCCAAGTCTCTATTGGGAAAGAGTATTACATCCCGGGAGACTTGGATAACTTAGCATTTAACTCCTTCATGGACTTCTCGATCCGGCAGACATCTTCATGAGCCAACCTCATCTTCCATAGACAACTCTCCACAAATCAAACCATGCCCAGCACATGAATTAATCTAGAAAAGGGAATATAATCTGGGATACATGGACTCCCTGAGGTCAAGGGAGCGGCAATTTGGAGGCATCCCTATTGCCCTTGCTCCCAAAAGGATTAGTTCTTGGGATTGACATTGCTCATTCTCCTGTTGATAGGATAAAGTCCATCCATTAAAAGAAGGACAACTCTCTCAGGATACTTAAAGGGAGCCACAAACATCACAGCCCCAAAAACATTATCCAACCGTTAATAGATATAATTCGTAACACAAAAGAATGGTCACTGGGAAAACAACAGTTTGAGAAAAGAGGTATCTAGGTACCCCTTACACATTCACACTGGACTGCTCTCCCTATCGGAAGAACACCCTATGCCTACCTCTATAGTGCCTGCTATCCCTAGGTTACATGTGCTGTAATGCCTGTCTAAAAGAGGATAGGGAAGAAACTACCCCTATCTATACTTCTTTCATACCTCCTTTCATACCGATGTTGGGAAATGCACCAATTCAGTTATTACACCATGCAGTGATACAAATGTTAAGAAGACAAACTACCGGAATGGGCAATAGACATCTAGTACTCAAGAGACAAAATGTGCATTATATATGTCTCTACTCGAATGGACGTGTACTGTCCTCACTATAGGATTTGGATGTTGAATTTTAATTTACCATTTATGGTGAGGCAGATCCTACCATTGTGAGCCCTTCCAGTATGGTTCGCGCTATTAAAATGCCCTTGCTAGAGAGCATGCCTAAACAGGCTATGATCTATTTGTAAATTTACAAAGTTAGAATTTGGTTGTCAGACATATCCAAATACAGTTTATTACATATTGTCTAAGCTAGGGCATGAGGTCACTCATGCCTAGTGTGGTCCACCGGTTGCAATGATGCTAATGATTTGGATAATTTTTTTCAAGATCTGTTGTTAATGTTGGATCAATTCAATCAAGAGATTCTGGTCTCCGGGGCACTTCTGTGACCTACGGATGAAGGCACAGAGACAGGGTTTCAGAGCTGGGTACTGTCCCTCTGAACAACAACCCAGGATCTGAGATGATGTTGGGTCTAGCAGTGTGATCCATTGATTGTGCTTTCTAAAGAGCAAACGTGCTATGGGAACCCTCCTGTGGGCACCACGCTCATGCACTAAAAACAGAGAAACAAGGGAAGGGGGTCGTGGGGTAAAAGGAGGGGGGCAACAAAAGAGTTTATGTGTTGCACAGATGTGAAAAGCCCAGCTGTGTATAGTGGGCCCTTGTGCTTCTACTTGGCTCTTATGGTGGGTTGGAATGTGTACCAAAGATAAGTGCCATGCTACCCAGAGTGGAAAGCAGTATATCTGGTTATATGGCTATACCTAGCGGTCAACAGAAACTGCGTCACAGGGGCGTTTAATGCAGGACCCCCGGACGGTGAGAGTAGTACTGCAATGTTGTAACCTGCGACCAATAAGCAAGAAAAAGTAAAATATAGACTTGCTAGACATTTTATAATAGAACATGTAAAGGAACTAGGCAGGTTCTCTAGGCAGATTGAATTACCTTGATTAGAGGAGCCTGGAGCTATGGTAAACCTCTTCACTGTGTAAACAGCAGCGCATCTGGAATGGTGCATATGCCAGGGCTCCTATCCCAGTGCTGAGAGACAGAGGAAAACAAAGCCGGGGTTCAATAGCTTATGTTGGTGACTCGGCAAGATGTCCGCACTCTCAGCAAGTGCCGGGTGATGCGACGGTGCAGTATGGAGCTTACCTGAGTTTTTGGAGTTTATCCGTGTAGACAACCGCTGCTCGTATCTCGAACGAAAATGCAGCGTGTCGTTATTTACTTGGGCGCGAATGCGAACTTGGAGGCATGTAGTCTGCCAAGAGAAATTCAAAGGGACTAAATCCAACTTCCTCCTGAGGGACCTCTCTATAAGCAAATAGAAGGCATGGCAGTAGAAGGTCCCACTTTCTCCTAAGTGGTTCCTTTAAAGCACCTATAATGCTCTTCATTATACGTGTCACAATTACCAGAGGGGGTAGAGTATCAACACTCTCCCCCGAACCACAGAAGCCGAAATAGATTTGACGCTCCCACCGTGGTTGTCACCGGTGCCCGATGTCAGTTATAACAGGAACACCACATGGCAGCCAACTGGAGGAAGAGGGATTAGGGAGAAGTTGTGGATAAGGAAGGGGAAGTAAGGAACACAAGAAAGAGGGTTTGGGGATAGAATGGGGGTAGCAAGCATCACACATACCTATTCCTAGGCATATACTGACATAACCTGCCTCCTGACATGAATACCTCCTGAAATCCTTCCTGAACCTGTAACCTTAGTTGTTATAGATAGAACGTGTGTCGTAGTGGACCTTGTATCATAAAAGCAACTTAAAGATGTAGCGAGAGATAGCAACAGTTATGCACTTGGAGCAGAACACACACATGGATCATAGCACAAAATGAAACAAACAAGGGGAGTACCCCTACAGTGAATCTGTCAAACTCATGGCCCAGTGGGCAAGCAAAGCACAAACTAAAGACATAAAGAGTGAAACACGCAGCAGTAAAGGGCCCAATAATGTAGTCTGTCTTTATGGTAGTTTCCAATTAAACGTCTTTAGCATGTGAGTAATTCCTCAAAGCAATCTAATCTCGGAGATGATGTAGGTAAACCCATACTCCAGTAATCTTAACCAAGATGGTTATTATCAAACGTAGTTTTGCCCAAAAATCATACATGCACAACACAGTGCCTCTTGGTTGCACTTATCTGAGTGTCCGGATGTCCCAGAGAACACCCGGACCTGAAGAGATGACTCTGAGATAAACACTTTCCAGCGTGGAATCACCACCGCGGCCCCCAGCTGCCTCTCGACTCTCCTTGAGGCCGACAATGGCCACTTTGGAATTCCGACCTGTAGGGCTAAAGCGCTGATCAGCAAACTCGCCACCAGTCCTTCGGTGTTGCAAACGTGCAAGAAATCTTCATGCACAGAGGTGCATCTGCCCATGCCGAGCACTAGAATAATCTGCACCTGGGCAAGGGCGACCAGTGTAGAAGGCCTTGGTTAATTAGTTCAGCTGCGGAACGGCCCGCAAACTTAAACTAGTGACTTTCCCAAGGCTTGCTGGGAAATGTAGTTTGTGTGCTAACCCAGTAATTGCTAGGGATTTCCTGCTCCCACATGCCTCCTTAGCAACCACGGAGTGAACTTGACAGTACGGTTCAACCTCTCTACCAATCCAGTTGTTTGAGGATGGTAGGCAGTTGAGAACATGTAAGTTACTCCACCGTTTTTCCACATGGCCTGCATGTAGTGGGGCATAACATTGGATCCCCTGGCAGAGATAACTTTCTTAGGAAAACATACCCTGGTAAAAATACTAAGTAGGGCCTTAGCAACAGCCTGAGATGTAACAGTCCTCATAGGTATGGCTTCAGGATACCTAGTAGCATGGTCTACTACAACCAGGATAAACCTGTTTCCTGAAGATGTTGGAGGATCTAAGGGACCAACAATGTCGATTCCTACCCTCTCAAAAGGCACTCCCACCACTGGGAGAGGCACCAAGGGTGCCAGATTCTTGGCCCCACTCTTGCCAGAGGTTTGGCAAATGTGACAGCTGCTTCAGAACTTATCTACCTCAGACCCCAATTTAGGCCACTTCAACCTCAAGTGACCAGCCAAAGGTATCTCATGGGCTAACTGTAGGAACTGGAGTCTGCTTTCAAGATGCACTACAAGTCTTCTGTAGTCCCCTGGGATAGTCTCAGTCGGTTCACTGTAGAAGAGGCCATCTTCCCAGTACAACCTATGCTTCCCTGGCTCTTGCCCATCCAGCTGGGAAGTATGCCTGTTGGCAAAGACCTTCAAGAGTAGGACACTATCTTTGACCTCTGCTGAAGTCTGCCCTACAGGGTCCACCTTATGCCAGTAAAGACTGCAGCTCAGGATGGTCTGCAGGATACAGATCTCCAACAGGATCAAGGTCCTCTTCCAGCCCTGATTCCTCAGCAGCTGATTCAACCACACAAGGTTGTTCCACACACTCAGCCTCAGCTGGTGGAGGATCACAGGTAAGATCTTTGACAGTCCTCTCGGGGATGTTCTTGTTGGTAGCCCAGGAGTGCTGCCTGGTTTCTTCCTGGAGGTTTTAGGTTTCCCCCTTTCCTCCTTCTTCTTTGAAATTGCAGTCAGTAAGTCCTGTGGGCTGGAGTTATAGTTTTCCTCTATAATCTCCTCTTGAGTGCCTTTTAAGGTACTCTCTCTGGCCTTCCTATTCTGCTCTGGTTTCCTTTTGCTGGGAGGCCTGAGGGTGCTTGATACAGCTCCAAGAGTTTTTAAGTCATTCCCCAACAGGACTCTCTCAGGTACTTCACTGTGCACACTTACAGGTATTTTGGCAGTCATGTCATTGCACTGGATGAGAACCGGTAATTGTGGAAGCATTTGCCAGGGCCTCCAGAAAGATTAGTTAGGTATTTAAGTGCCTTAGCCTCTACCTTGAAAACATATTCATCAACTACAGTAATGCTGGCCCCAGTGTCTCTGATGGCAGGGGTCTCCTGACCATTCACAAGAACACTGTCTTTGTAATATTCTTTAGTATTGTCTGGAATGGAATTATAGACATCTAAGTTATGTTGTTCCCACAGACCCAGGGATACTAAAGAAACACTGCCTGAGACCTTCATGGGTTCTTCAGCCAGTAAGTGAAAGTTTCCATTTGCCACTGGTACTTCATCCTCAGGGGAGAAGGCTAAGGAGGCACTGTGGATCCCTGAAGGTTTACCCTTACATCTGGGATCCCCTTTCACATGGTCAGTTGACCCACAAGCATAACATTTTCCAAATGTCTTTTAAATGGGGGTTTGTTCAGACTTTCCTCTGGTTTGGCACCAGGAGGTACACTAGCCTGATTTGGTTTCCCTTGTGGCTTACCCTTGTTATGTTTGGAGCCCTCTTTTGGAGTGGAGGTATTGGAATTCTCGTTGGTATCTTTCTTGTGCTGCTTTCCCTCATCCTTCTTCAGAGTTACCCCAGAATCCTTGTGAGTAGCCCGGTTGGCAACCCCCAAGTCAGCAGCCCTTGCTAACTTCTTTGGATCAATGTCCTTACAGTCAGCCAAGTTCTTTCTCAGCTCAGGAGAGCAGGCATCATAAATAGATTCCAACATAAATAGATTTCTCATACCTTCATAAGTGTAACCCTTAACCCAACCATCTAAGTTTTTCAAACATTCACACACCCAGGTAGCCCAAGGGGTACCATCATGCTTTTTGAGGGTTCTAAGCCTCTTTTGATATTGGGAAGAGGTCTTCCCAAACCTAGCTATCAACGCTAGTTTTACACTTTCATACTCCTTTCTGTCTATATCCGCCTACTCCATTACCACATCCGTTGCAACAGGGGGTGGCCTAGAAAAAAGCCAAGGATTCAGCTGATTCTGTGTAATGTCTTGAATCCCATTGTTATATTCAAAAGCAGCCAACCAATCCAAAATCTCAAGCTTAACCTCATATATACTTACTGCATCTTTGGGCATGCAAGGCCTCTTAGGACTGCAAGACCTAGAAGACTCTGGGATAGAACCAGTTTCAAGAGACAACTTTTTCATTTCAAGTGCATGATTGAACTCCATTTCTCTGAGCTTAAGTTCTTGATGTTTGCCTTCAGTTTGGGCTTGGATTCTTTTAAACTCCAATTCTAGTCTCATTCTTTCCACAGAGACAAATTCAGGAATTAGTGTTGGACCTGATGGGGTCTCTGTGGTCAATGGTTGAGGCCTATGAGCAGATAGAGGTAAAATAGGGCCTACATTTTGAGACTCTTCTGCCTCATCTAACTAATCAATTACATTTTCCACATTGGGTAGGGGTTTCAAACCCACTCCTCAGACTTTGGTATTCCAAAATGTTTCTATCAATTCAACCTTTTTGCCTTTTACAGTGAGATTCCTAGCTTTACACATTTCTCTCAATTGTTCAACAATTAAAGTGACTAGGGTCTCCTGTCTGTAGTTATCCATATCAGACATGACAAAACAATTGCTTCTGTAGTGTTGCTTAGCCTTTTGAAGGTTATTTGAATAAAGGTAAGAGTAGCACTCTAAATGTAACAAGTATACTTTATCCTCACCACTGTACACCAGTGTTAGGCAGAATCATATGCAGGACCCTTTGTGTACACTACACACAATTAAGACTACAGGTGTCAGTACATTTTCACCTTTGGTACAAGCCTGTACTACACAGTAATGTGGTAGCAGTGGCTGTGCAGCCAGACTTATCTCAAGAGTAAAGTGAGCAGTAGAACAAGTTACACAAAGGACCAACAAATAAAGGGATTCAAACAAACACTTACTCAAGGTTTCCTGGTAAAGGAATATACATTTATTTATACAGTCATTTGGAAAACATTCCACTAGTAAGAGCAGCTCAATATCACAATCTAATATACTACAATACAAAACCAATCAGTTTCTGAACAAGTTCAACTTCCCTGAAGTGGGAGCAAAATGTCACTTCAGTTACTTTAAAACGGGGTAAAAACACAAGGTTATACGAATCAACAGCACAAATACTTTCATAGGCATGGCAAAGGGTTTCAGTTCACTAAATCCAGCAATTCAATTTAGTAGGCCTCGACCAAAGTGAAAGATTCAGAGTCTTGCATAGGATAACACAGTTCTGGTAGTAAACGGTTATGTTTTTGCCACGGATCTTAGAAAAATGTGGTGAGACAAAAAGTTAGATGTTGGTTTAGGGTAGGACAAGCCTTCGAAGTCGGGAAAGTTTCACAAACTTTCACTGTGACCAAAAAGATTTCCGGACTGCGTTTGCACAGTTCCTTTAAAGTGAAGAAGAGCTGTAGCTGAGGCAGTTGTATCTGGCAGTTCGAGCAGATCTCGCTGTTCCTGAGCTTCAGACAAGGGGACAAGAAGGAGGATGTCGGGAGGTTCCTGCACTGCCCTGGGAATAGGCCACAAGCTTGGCAAAGTGTTGGTTTAAGGTGTGAGTGCATTAAAGTCCACAAACTGGTTTCCTTCCCCCTGGCTACCTAGTTTTCCACAGAACAGAAAATTCGACCAGGATGGGGACAATGTCCAGGTGGCTTGTGAGTTGGTTGTTCCCACCAAACTCAAGGGAAGAAGTTCACCTTGAAGGGTTTCTTTGTGAATGGAATTTCAGGTAATTTGGACCTACAGCAGGGCTTCACCAGTCGTCCAGGAGTTGCAGTAGTCTTCTTCCTTCATCTCGTCTTCTGTTCTTTCGTTCCAGTGGTCGACTGCTTTCCAAGTCCCAGAGACCTGCTTTAAACAGTTTTCCCCCATTCATTCCAGCCTGGGTGTCACTCACACAACAGGGTGGCCGTCCAATCATGCCAGAGTGCATTCAGGTCTCCAAGGACACTAATCACAGGCAGTTTCAGGCACCTCCCTCACATCCTGTTCACCCCAGACACTCAGGCACCACAGGAGGCCTTTAGAACTGAAGCCTGCCAAAGGTCAACGAACAAAGGGACCAAACCTGGTTTGGCGTGCGGCGTTAAACACAAGAACGACATTTCCAAAAAGAAATGGTGAAAAAAGTCGACCAGAGTCTGTTTTTACAAATAGGCCTTGGGCACCATATTGAAAAACATGGCTGACCCGATTTTTAGCTACCTTTGCTCGCGATCGGGAAACAAACATGGCAGTGTGATCTAAACCACTGCCACCAGTCATTTCAAATAGGAAAGGGTAATATTTGACTGTTACATGAGTGTTTTCACTCAGGGGATGCTAGGCAACCCCTCCAGCACTCTATAGGAAGATAGTGTGCGCTGGGTCTGTAAATTTAAAGAGATTAGTAAAGTCAATTTAACTTTACGTGCTCTGAGAGACAGTAGTCAGTCTCAGAGAAGTTATTTAAACCTTGGGGAGTCTGAAAGACGCCCCTGTGTCACTGCACTGAGGGTGCTGTGTGACATACAGAAAAGGATGATGCCTATGGAGTTGTTTTAAAACACCATAACCAAAAAACACAAAAGTAAAACACACATCATAATACATGGAAGAGTGGGAAAAAAGGCTCACAGTCTTCCCAGGTAAAAAATCAAATCCTAGAAATCCGGCAAAGTTGTTGGGGGTCTCAAAAGGTAAGGGAAATTGGCACATTCTTGAGAATTCTCCCTAACACATTTGTACCTGAAATCACAAGAAATGTTTGCAACATGTGAGTATAGCTTTTTGTATATGTATATATACAGTAGGTTGGACCTCAGCATTTTTTGTTGTTGGGGGGGTCTTTGACATTTCAGGGCAAAAGTCTATAACACACACAGGAATAACAGACTACACCCTTCTCCTGTGTCTTATAATTCTAGACCGACATTAGCTTAAACATGATCACAAAATGTTGACACAGTTCGAATTATCCCACATCCTTGGCGTTTTTGATAAAAACCTTTTTTTTAATGTCATTATTTAGACACCTCGTACGCAGAGGGTGTTTTTTGTATCTAAAAACATATATCAAAATATATCAAAAAGTGTAAAGTGCATCATAAACATCAACTTCTATTTACATAAATCACGGGTTAGTGTACATACCCTACTTTATTGTACAAAACATTATTGTACCAACCTAACACAATTATCACAAAAGTTCTGTTAATTCACAAACATTTACTCTCAGAGACAACAAGCATCAAAGAAGGGGACACTACGATTTCTTTCTATTCTCCCAACTCCTATATTAATCAAAGCCTTTTACTGTCAGCTGTGTCATTCTTTTCTGCCTCTCGCAATGTCTGTGGGAATCTAGATATACGTTATCCCTTTGACTTTTTGTTAAAGAATGTGCAGATAATATTATGTCGATACTCTGCATTTCAGCCTTCTTATCATGGGATGCGCCCATCCAAAATGGTCTCCCCAATATTTTCCACTGTCACCTTCATCAGAACAAACATTTGTTTTTTTTTTCACTGATCCTAAATCTTCTAACCCAAGTTCACGCACAATTGTCTTGTTTCAGTATCCTAGCAGGGAAGGAAATTTCACAGTTTTTTCCTATTTGCCGAACTCGTATTCAGTCATTCCTTACTCTGACTGCTGTATGCCGAATGCGGCACATGCCGTCCACGGAATACCATGGTGTCCACGGACATTTCGTCCAATTGACCGTGGCGGGAGGGAAATGAAACACGATGTAACTTATTTAATCTTTAGTGGTGGCTCTGAAAATAACCTTTTTTTATTTTTGGGGGTTTTCTAAACAAACATGTTCCTTTTTCTTTTTTTTGTTCTTTTATGCATTCCTTACATTACAACGTAAAAATGCATTTCCGACATCTGTGAAGTTAATTCGATCTGGACAAAAAATAAGTTCACACTCTGAGAATTGACATTGCCATTCTCAAAAGATGACATTCCTTAAGTATACAAACAAGAAAACACACCTTTAATTACAATCTGCCTTGATTGTTCAATTTGAGAACTGAAAAGGTTTGCTGGACATCTCCATGTGTGTCTCTGATTTCTAAATGAAAAAATAATCTGAGCAGCAGTTGACAGTTGCATTAGGCTTTTATAAAACTTCTTCAACGCAACTTGAAAATACATTGGAGTCACAAACCCAAAACTGTACCCTCCACAATGGACATTCACAATATCTGGATATTTGAAGTAAGCCATACTCTGACAAAATGAAAGAAATCTTGCTCAGTATGAGACACAAACTGCATGCCAGGAAGCTCACACTTCTGCCAATCCAATATTTCCAAGTATGCCCTGATTATCAGCATATACCTTCAATGACTGAATTGACGAGTCCCCCACAATCCACACACTCTGCCTTCTCAAACACATAGCCATAGCCATTATCACTGCTCTCACAACTATTGCAGACAAAACTCCTACTACCCTCTCTTCCTGTACACCACAGACAGAAAACATGATTCGCTACTCCCCACAGTTCCCTTTCCATGCCGCCAGGCATCCACAAAAGACCTGGATGTGGCACATGCCGTCTGCAGACTTCTGCGGTGTCTGTGGACCTGCCTTTACCCTTTACCTTCTACCCTTACCACTTCCATGTTCTAAGCACTCCCTCATTGGCTGCTTTCAAAGAGTCACACATCCATCAACCAATCACATCCAAAACCTCTACACCTAATCCTGTCATCTCTCTTCAACACTTCATATGTACAGTTGAACATATATCTCTTATTAATGAAAGACATCTGCATCTAAACGTACTGTGCAACTGCCCAAGATTTCTATTTCCAGATTCAGCAAGATATGCATCTAAGAAAACATAGTACAGGTATGCTTATATTTTTTAAAAACATTTATTTAACTCTTTCACAAATATATATTAAATGGCCTCCAATAGCGGCCATTTAGTTATGGTTAAGTTGCTAAACCCATAGGAAGCACACTTTTTGCGTTGCTTATAACTTCGCTCCACCTGGATGAATCCTCACCAAACTTTGCAAAAAAAGTATATGGCTCACTCTGAATTTTTAGCAAAGTTTGGTGAGGTTTGGTCCAGGGGCGGCAAAGTTATAGTGGGGGTCCCAAATTTATTTTTTTCCCCATAGACTGAATGGAGAAAATATTTCAGTCGCGCCTACAGCCCAAACCGCTGGATGGATTTTTACCAAATTTGCGGTAGGAGCAGCGGCTTGGTCCCGAAAGCGTGCTTTGGTAGATTTGGTGAAAATCCTTCTAGTAGTTTTTTTTAAAACAACCAAAAATTAGGTCTAAAAAATGTGTGATATCTATGTCTGCTCTTCGGACACACTTCCCTGTTCGCTCCAGGGACAGGACACCGATTGGACAATTGGCTTGCGTCATGTCCGCGGACACACGACTTGTTCGCTAATTGGTTGGAGTGCAGTGTGAGGTGCGTCAGATTTCTGGAAATACTGCCATCTTGAACATCACAGTAAAAACATATTAAAAAACACAACATTGCACTTGTCAAATTTATCAAATAATCTCTGAGGAGGTGCTGGGTGATGAGGATGGGATGGAATATGACTGCAAGAAGCCAAAAAAATTGGTGTTTTTCACCGTGAAAGTCTGCAAACGGTTCGGATGTTCGCAAACAGTCCTGTGAAGGTTGCAGACACTTCTGCATTACACTGTTGGTGAAAAGCAGTTCTTGAAAGGCTTATAACTTTGACACCACTTAATGGAACTGCATGAAATTTTGCAATTATATTCCTGACCTGACCCCGAATGTTTTTGCAAAGTCTGGTGGGATTCTGTGAAGAGGGTGCAAAATTAGAGGGGGTGTCTCAAAATAATGTAAAGGCTTATAATTGAGGTGCCATTTGACAAATCTACACTTAATTTGGCAAACTGATAATACATATAGATATAAATGTTTTTGTAAAGTTTGACAGGTTTTTGACAAGAGGAGGCAAAATTAGAGGGGGCTTTCAAAATAATGTAAAGGCTTATAAATGAGGCGCAATGTGACGAAACTACACTTAATTTGGCAAACTGATAATACATCTCAATATAAATGGTTTTGCGAAGTTTGGTGGGATTTTGTCAAGAGGGGGCAGAATTATGGGGGGTCCCAAAATATTGTAAAGGCTTATAAATGTGGTGCCATTTGATGAATGGATGTTGTCAAGTGGGGGCTAGCTTATATGACGACTGTATGTGCATACATTTGACACTTTTGAAAAAATAAAACATGCATGGATTTCCAGAAAACTTGTGTAAGGAGCATTGAGAAGGACCTGACAGCATGGTTTTGCAAATGTGCCTGTGTTTTATTTTTTGATAAGTGTCATACTGTAGTTACAAAAAATAGTGATATACCTTTGGTGACACAGGTGCAGCCTGTGGCCATGGGCAGTGGCCAGATTGTGCAGGTCATCGAATAAGGTCATGATCCGGACAATCTGGCTACTGGCCATGACCACTAGGGACAAAACATGAGGTTAAATTGCCCATGTCCACCTGGGACTGGCTTTGTCTTAAGGTTCTTTGAAATTGGGATAGATCTGAAAAGGAAGAAAAATGTGCTTGTGGTAATATGGTCATAGAGTTCTCTTTTTGCCTTCTGCAGGGTGCCATGGAAAGCGAAGAGAGGCCCTGTATGGAACCCTGCCTTCCCTTTCCATGGTGGCCATCTTGGAAAAGGATTTTCCTTTTTTTAGCACCCCGGCTTCCCGCTTTGGGAATCTAGGGTGCTAAAGGCCTTCATCCCCCTTTACAGGGGCTGGAATGGGGGGTAATGGTCCAGAGACCTCGTTATCCACCCTCACTTCACTTCGGTTGATAACTTGGGCTGCCGGGCTGGTATCCACCATTCCAGACCCTGGAACGGAGGATGAACGCCACAATATTCCCATTAGCAAAACACAAAATGAAAATGGAAATGTTGGAAAATCTTATTGAGTCCATGTACTTTACTGAGAAATATAAAGTAGTTGGAGTCTATATGTTTTTTTGGGTTCTATTTTTTAACTGTGAAAGGTGGTTCCTAAAGGAACATTTCTTTTATTGTTTTTGGATGTATTTTTTGGCAGAGGAGCTTTGATGTCATCTTTGATGTCCTGGATGTTAGTGTTAGCAGTGCAAAGTGGTGGCACGAGTTATAGTTGCTTAGCTTACCATAACTGGCGAATCTCAAGGGTTTTTCGGGTTTACTTCGAACCATAACATAGCCTTAAAAGATTTTTTTTTTACTGAATTTCACAGGCTTTAAGTAGAGCAACTTAAACATAATGTCCCATTAACAATGTTTTTTTTATTGAATTTCATAGCTTTTTAGTAGGGCAACTTAATCGTAACATCCCTTTAACAAAGTTATTTTACTGAATATACACATTCATCATGTGAAATTGGGAGATAATTACTAGGATTCCCTTACTTTGTGCACATGTTACATAGAACATACTGAACCTCCTTTGCTAATGGTATTTGAAGGCGATGGACTGAGCGTCTGTCTGCGGACGGCCGTGGACGACAGCAACACGACCCAAACAATCAGGGGGTATTTGAAATTGTTCTATCATGCCATATAAAAAACTGCAGAAGGTTAAGAAACAGCACATAAACACATTATAAGTAGTAATAAATAACCATTGGAACCTACACGTCTCACACATAACCCATCCATATAAAAACCTTGTGTAATGAAATGGATTATACTATAACAAAAAAAGATATGCCTCCAATGTAATTACCTCACAGAAACTGTACAGCTACAATTGACAGTAGACGAACACAACAGAACGAATACAAATTACAAGAAAGTAGTAAGTGAACTTCCTTTTTCATGTATGTTGGTACACTTTTTGTATGAGGTGCAGAACAATTCATGTATTTCTGTTGTTTTCACACAGAAATGTGCAGTACTTTGGACTGGCTGGAGGAGAATTTTCCGCATGGTGAAATGTCAGAAGATAGCGTTAATAATGGTACACACTTCTCTGAATAAGCAAATTAATAGTCAGTGCTTTATGGATACTTAACATATATATATTTATTTTTAACAGACCAGGTAAAAAATGAACAAAGTCCACCAAAAGACACAGTACAAGAGACCTTTAAACGCATAGAAGGCAAAGTGGACATGCTAAAAGAGAATTTTAACGGGTTAAGGCAATTGGTGGAGGACCCGGTCAAAGGAAAAAGAAGATACCACTGTCCTACTTGTACCTGTCACCCTTCTCCATTTCCCAGTGAACTATCCACAAACCCTGAAGAACAACATAAACATTTCGACGAAACTTCCATCCCTTCAACCCCTCACAATGAGCCTGTGGAAACCCCTAATTCCCCTATATTTGTTTCGGTGTCTGCTTCCCCCTCTCTCTCTTAATTGTTGCATGTGTTTAATAAGAAAAAGTTATCTTACTTTTGATGGAATTGTGTGCGTCCAATTATTTCTTTTAAAAAGAGTTAAAATGTCTGCGGATAGAGCGCCTGTTCTGCCTGTCCGTAATTAATAAAATATGGATGTCCTAAGGACACTATACCTCTCCGTATCATCTGCAGCGAAGATGGAACTGTCCGTAGAACAGGCGCATAGTCCCGCATGTCTGTAGTCAAACAAAATAGAGGTTTCCTAAGGACACTATACCTGGCCGTACAGTGAGCAGAACATCTACGCACATGCGCACCACAACCATAAGTCCTGTGAACATCTCGACTGTCAGTAACTGTCCTTCTCACTTGTGTCACAATTTTAATTAGCTTCAGGTCCCGAAGACTGTCTATAGAACACCCACGCGCTTGCGCACGACCGTTCTTGGCATTTGGTGTCCTTCGGGCACCCATTTCCTTTGCGGATGTGTTCCCAACGTCATCATGTGACCGCACCCACGCTGAGTGTGTGCCCTAATTTCAGCACTTTGTGTGCTTCCGCAACATTTAAAAAGAACGTATGCACACAAGCCAAATTATTTTACAATACAAAATCACCATTTCACATGTCTCATACAATAGCCCTAGCTTTCCACATGTTTGTAATTTTTTCAATGCTTTTGAGTGATCGATATGGTCACGAGGTGCACCCCTGCGCCCCTATAAAAGGTCACACCCCCGAGCTCATCTTCATTGTACTTCTGGCAATTGTAGATTGAGTTTTGCTGCCTTTAGTGCTCTAGTGAAGATTATCTCACCAACCCTAATGGCATCCATGGCTGCTGTTGCTACATCAGCCTCAGCACCACCCCCAAACCGTCCACCGCCACCACCTCCCCAAGGGCCTGCAGAGGGAAATACGTGTGAGGATGTAGAGAGCAAGGAAGAAGAGGATGAAGAGAATAAGGTGGGGGAATTCCCTACTAACACCACTCGCCCAGAGTCGTGGGTGTGGCAGTTGCTTACCGTTTATGGTAACGTACCAAAAGCATGTGCAAACCTAGTGACCTGTAAAAAGTGCAATTTGGTGCTGAGTCGTGGCAGACCTGATGCAAACAGCTTTGGTACGACAACCATGAAGCGACACCTAACTTCGTTTCACGGTGCAGACATTCACAAAGTGGTACCATGTAAAGAACATAGTAGGTTGAGTTCCTCTGCAGCATCCTCCGTGTTCGATCCTCTCTCCACAAGAGACACTCCTGTGGGAGAGTGCATCCCTCCACCTGCCTCACAAGCCATTTGCGATGCTGTTGACCCTTACCTTTCGAAGGTCACAATATTGTATATGTACTGCGACGCAGTACTATGCAGGGGGGAGAGACTTCAAAGTGCTTTTGAGACTACGGTCAAAGAACACTAGAAGAAGTGCTACCTACCTAAATAAGGCCCACCCTACATCTTTCTCTCTCTACCTGCCCTTTCTTATCCCCGTGGTTAGTGTCCCTTCCTTACCCTCCTTTCCCCTCCTCTCATAGTGTGTCGTGTGTAAAAAATTCAAAAAAATATAAAACAACAAACATTTAAAAAAAGGCTCTTTTCAGAGCCGCCTTTCTCAGTGTAAAAAAGTAACTATCAAGTAAACGGTGTAGGCCTTCGCGCATTTCTAAAAAAATTCCGCGGACAGTCCTAGGACAGACAAAATTTTAGGGTGCAACGGTAGCAAAACCAATGCACTTTTCTCTGGGAAGTGGTGGCTCTGAAAAGAGCCTTTTGGTGGTGTTGTGTGTGTTTGAAAAACTTGGATTCCTCAACATGTAATGCAAAAGAGGTGACTATACTGGCAAAAAAGGTTGCATTTTGTACATTGCGAAGAAAAATCTGATTGCCAGCATATGTAAAATGGACTCCATCTCTGCGAAAATCAATGCGCTCCGAAACATAATATTTTCATTATGGAAAGAGGACATACCAACATCTCCTAGAAAGGCACAAACAGCCTTATTTACATTGTGCCTCGCTTTCTCCATTTGTGGACCATATAAAGAAGAACGCAGCCACATTTGTCTTTGTGCAATACGTTAAAAAATTACGTGGCAATTTGGAAACATGTCCATGACCTTCTCAAGTCCTTCCTTCATTGCAAACTGCAAAGAAATTCCAGACACATGCCCTAAACGGTCTCCTCCACAATGAATGATAATTATATCAGGATGACGCTCTGTTTGTAAAGTAGCACAGAGAGGTACCAAGTCCAGCCACTTCATTCCACGCACTCCATGCCAGTGCACTTCCACATGAGGGAATCCAAGATCTGTAGATATACCGCAACATTCTGCATGCACCTTCAACCAATGTATCCATGAGTCTCCCAAAATCCAGATAATCTGTTTTCGAGCACACACAGCCAGAGCTGCATGTTCTCCTCTCAGGGAAAAGACGTTCTCACTAAATCTCTCCGTTCACAACACACCCACTGAACTTTACAATCAATCCCTAGCTCCTCTCATTCTCATTTGCAGCCCTCTTCACCCCAAAATCCCTGTATGTTGTACGCGCTGCCTGCAGACTACCGCCATGTTCGCGGACATGCAGAGGATCTGAGCGTGACGACTGTACATTTAAATAGTGTTCCCCTTTTCCCTTTAAGGTGGGCTCTGAAAAGAGCAGTTTTTTTTGCAGATGCCTGACAGACACCTGTTATTTTGTATTTTTTTTTTTCTTCTTAGTTTACTCCTACAATCATTACATAACCTTCTCCAAAGCAAGCCTTACATTCCAAAAGAACATGGCATTTCCCAAAAATGATAAAAAAAACACCATCTGCTTCAAAATAAGCCACATTACTGAAAACAATGTTCTCGTGGCTGCAGAAAAACATACCAGCTCTTAACATGAAAGCACGCATGCTGCGATTGATTACACACCTAGCAATACTTTGATCAAGACAAAAAACAGAACTGTTGTCCCATTTTGCTTGAAGGAGTAAGCCAGAAAAATTACTTTAGCAGTTGGAAAGATGTTGATGACTGCTTGAACCAACTTTTCCAAATCTCTCAACAAAGTAGGTGAACTCACGTAGCCCAAATGGAAAGCACCATAGTGCAAAACTACCACATGGGGACCATTCATCCTACGCATATCTCTACATTGCAATCCGTTGCAGCGCTCCACACCACCTCCACTCCTCGTACAACGAAAGTTGTTTGCCACATGCCTACATTCAGAATAGTGCTGTAAACCATGGACAAACATTTCTCTTAGCACCAACACCCTGACTGTCTCCACCTCTGCCATCTTCACTACACGCACTTTCTTTCTATGCAAATGAACAATGTCAACATCTGATTGGCTGATCCCTACAGTCCCCTTTCCATACTGGATTTGCTGGGAAACCCCGTATGTGGCACGCCCTACCCGCAGACAAGCGTGGTGTCCGTGCAGCACGTAACTCTTAGCCAGCCCTTCTACCATTTCCACATCACTCGCGAATCCATTCCCTCATTGGACACAGCTAAGCAGTCACACAACCATCCATCAATCACATCCAAGACCTCTACATCTAACTCTGTCATCAGAGTTCCACACTTCAAATGTACTGTTGATCACTCTGAATACAACTCTGATATTATTACAAAGCACCTACTACAAAAAGTACTGTGCAAGTGTTGAGGATTTCTACTTACAGCTCCATGCATATCCACATGCATGATTACAAAGTATAGGTATGCATATTTTATTTAGAGTACATGTACCACTCTTATGAATCCATATAAAAAAGTAATGCCACTAAATCTGCATAGCAAATAAATACATGCCAACGCTCCCACTTTAAGCGTGAGACTTCCGATTTGTCATTGAAAAAGCGCACTACTTCTTACTATCTCCCACATAACCTATACATACGTGCCAACCCTTCTGATTTACACGCGAAACTCGATTTCTCATTAAAAAATGTCACAAATTTTTACTGTCTTCCACCTAAGTTAATGCTGCTTAAAATGCGATCGTACGAGAAAAATAAACGTTCCCGATTGCTGTGGTGACATCTCCCTCTCGGGTGCTCCCGATTTTTCACATTCCTACTTATAATATGAAAGTATTCAAATGTTTCCCATCTACTGTAATAACCTATCACGCCCATTGTGGCTAAAAAGTCATTAACACACCCATCGAATTAAACATTTTAACTGCAGCATATACTCAATTTGCACCCAGGACTCTTTGTCACGCTCACCTGATTCCCACGGAGGCGCAGGTCTGGCTTTGAGTGCTGATGCTTCTTCTATGGTGAAGCGCAGGACTCTGAAGATGGACTCACTGGCTCGCATGAATAGTCCCCTGTGCGTGAAAAGGGAGTATTACCTACTGACGGAATAATGCTCAAGCCTCCCACTCCCTTCCAACCCTCCACGATACCCTTCCTCGATTCCCCGTGAAGTCTCACCTTAGGGTCTGGAAGGATGAGTTCTCCATCCTGCTTCTGATGCAGGGGCGCGTTGAAACCCAGTTACTTCACTGGATTGAGGTTTGGTGGGAGTTCAAATAAGCTTGACTATTCAGGTAAGGCGCTGTAAGAGTTCTGTAGCAAGTTCAAAAGTTCAAGCTTAATAATAATGTTCATTGTCTTATTGCAGCAAGCGCTAACGCTTATGTCTTTTTCCCCTTAGGGGCCGGGGTTTGGAATGCCGGAGATATGGCGCCGACCCGAAGTGAAACGTGCAATTCCAGTAAATGACAGGTAAGTTCTGGATGAGCGTTCGGGTAATGTCTTTGCATTCGCTCATTCAATGTCTTTGTCTTTTTTCCCCATAGGGGCTGGGGTCCGGAATGCCAGGAAGCGACAGGACCCGAAATTAAATGGGAATGACCCAACAGGTAAGTCTTAGAAGGAAACTGAGCTTTTCCTATTCCCTTCCTTCTCTCACCTTGTGTTCTTGTCTTTTTCTCTCTAGGCTCTGGGAAGTGGATCCGGATGATCGCTGCTGAAGATGGAGGTGCCCAGGAAAGGTGAGTGAAATGCAGCGCTGCAGCGATCGAAGCGAAATGCTTTTAAAATGATGTTTTCCCTTTCAGGATCATCGGTGTGAAGTCTCCGTGATGCAGCTTTAGCAGGTAAGGTCTTCTTTCTCTCCAATTCTCTCTTAGCAGGAGACCCAGGATGCTGACAGGCGTGGCTGAAGTCCAGATGCAGGAGCTGACACGGTGAGCGTCCAGCTGCGAGGAGCAGAACAACGCGAAGCGTGAGTTGCTGATCGGGCGTGGTTTAAATAGCTTTGGAAGAAGTTCCAGGTATGTATCCTTCCACCGATCAGGTATGTATCCTTCCCCGACCACACCCAGGGGAAAGTAGTTCCACAGGTAAAGTAGTTCCTTTCAGGCCTCAAGAGGGCCTGGATGTAGCAGCATGGTCTGCATCAGGTAAGTGCACCTTAAAACACTTGAACACATGTCTAGCTTTATGAGCCTGGCGCCTAAGGCGCCAGGACAGGGGTCCAACATGAGCCTGGTGCCTAAGGCGCCTGGACTGTGTCAAAAGGGCCCCAGCTTGGGCCCGCTGGCACTTCCCTGGGGGAAATGATGCCTGCCTCTGGGGTTGCTGGGTCGGACCTGGCTCCTTGGAGGTAGGCATCATGACACTCTTAGACCTCCCCACAACCACCTGATCGATGTTCAATACTACAGGTATATCTATAGCTGTGATCTGCTGAAGTAGTTGTGGCCAGGGCCTAGAGTCTTAGGTGTATGGCCATATATATTAGAATCTATGGGCGTGCACTATATAAAACCCATATTGGCTTATAACTTCAGTGCTTATAACTTTGTTCTTGGGTGCATGGCCTTGGGCCATGCACCCAAGACTCTAGCCCTCCCCACAACCACCTGATCGATGTCTGATACTACGGGTGTATCTATTGCTGTGATGTGCTGTAGTGGTTGTGGCCAGGGCCTAGAGTCTTAGGTGTGTGGCCATAGATAAGCGAATCTATGGGCGTGCACTATATAAAACACCTGGGGCCTCATTACACGGATGGCGCTAAGGGATTACCGGCACTGGTAAGGGCACCGGTGCCGGTAATCCCTTAGCGCCATACTATGAGGTCCCTCAGCGGTTCCCGTCCTTAACGAGTGGCCAGACCACACATTAAGGAAGGGACCCACTGAGGGACTACAGGGCAAATAACGGTACTGTTAATTGCGGTACCATATTTTGCTCCTTCCTCATTCCCATAGAGCCCTATGGGGACTCAAATGGGAATGGGGAAGGGCCTTGGTGAATGGGGAATTACCACCCCACCAACCTTGAAATGGGGCGGTAATTCCCCCATTCACCAAGGCGGACTCGGTAAAATACCGGCGGCAACCATGGCGCTAATAGCGCCATGGTTACCGCTGTCCGTGTAATGAGGCCCATGGTGGCTTATAACTCCAGTGCTTATGGCCACAACCACCACAGCATATCACACCCATTGTGGCTTATAAAGTCAATACGTATACATTTGGTCTTGGATGCATGGCCTTTGGCCATGCACCCAACACTCTAGGCCCTTCCCACAACCACCTGATTGATATTCGATACTGCGGGTGTATCTATTGCAGTCATATGCTGTGGTGGTTGTGGCCAGGGCCTAGAGTCTTAGGAGTATGGCCTACGGCCATGCACCCAAGACTCTAGGCCCTGGCCACAACCACTGCAGCATATCACACCCATGGCGGCTTATAATTCAGTACCACACCCATAGATACAACATTTTTAACTGCGGCATGTAATCAATTTTAACATTTGCTAATACCACGCGTGTCCTTAGAACACTTTCAACTTGCCTGCGCACAGCACGGACGGAAGTACTATCCTTATGAGACCACTTATTTTCAGTAATTACAAACATCCCAGACAGCGCAAGAATGGCGAAGACATCATTAGCACCTGCCGCCTAAACAAATACAGTATTTCACCCATCTCCTACTCTGTGAACCTGCCCAAGCACTGTGACACACCAAAACACTCCCCAAAACAGCATTTCACCTCTGGTCAGTGCCGCGATGTCGGCTTATCCAAGATGGCGGGCGCATCAAAACAATCTGACACACATCACGCCTCACTCCAGCCAATCGAAGGACATGTTGCATATCCGCGGTCATGACATGAGCCCCTTGGTATCTTGTCCGCGGAGCGAACATGGAAGTGTGACCGCGGAGCGGACATAGATATCACACATTTTTTGAGACATACTTTTTGGTCATTTTAAAGAAAACTACTGGACGGATTGGCACCAAATTTACAAAGGCACGCTTTCGGGACCAAGGTCCTCCTGCCGCAAATTTGGTGAAAATACGTCCAACGGTTTGGCCTGTAGGTGTGCGCAAAATGTTTTCCCCCATTCACTCTATGGGAAAGAAAGGCATTTTGGGACCCCCCTTATAACTTTCCCCCCCCTGGACCAAACATCACCAATCTTTGCAGAAAAATTAAGAGTGGCCCATATGCTCTTCTTGCAAAGTTTGGTGAGGATTCATCCAGGGGGAGTGAAGTTATAAGCCCCCCAAAAAGTGTTCTTCCTATGGAAACAGCAACTTAACCATAGCTACACGGCCACTAACGTGGCCGTGTAATATATATATATACATACATGTATGTATATATACCGGGTTCCTGCTACTTACCCTGTAATAAGATTTACAATAAGCATATTGGGGATCATTACAAGTCCGGCGAAAGCAGTGCCGGTAAAACAGGCAGGCTGCCGCCGGACCATAGTGATTTACTAGCACCAGTCTTGCCGGATTAACCAGTGCATTACAGCCCCGGTGGTCCAGTAAATCAGATGCCAGCAATTCTGTTAATCCCCATTCTCTTGGCGTCAAATAGGACTCCATGGGAATGCGGAACACAGAGGCACTGGCACCTTTAACAACGGTTCCGGTGCTTGCGTGAAATTCTGCTGACGGGTGCCGTTCCACCTGCAAGGGTCAGACCTGGCGGGCTAAAGGGCACACGCCAACAGACTCGTAGTTTGCTAGTCCGGAAACAACAGTGCCGGTAACCATACCGGCACCGTTGTTTCCAGACTGGCAAACTTGTAATGAGGGCCATTGGGCCTCATTATGAGTATGCCGGTCCGTATACAACGGTACCGGTAAGCTTACCGGTAAGCTTACCGGTAACGTTGTATTCGGACCAGTAAACTCTGAGTTGTGCTCACAGGTGCCTTTCATTTTGCCAGGTCTGACCGGGCGGAATGAAAAGCAGATGCGAGCACAGCATTTCGGATGCACAGGCACCATGTGTGACGGGGCCTGTGCATCTGGCTTCCCCATACCCATTGAGTCCTATGGGGCCTCAGGCGCTCAGGAATGGGCAAGTACCAGGTCCAGCAAGGCAGTAATGACCCAGTAATTGCCTATTTCTGGGTGCTGGAAAAAATGCAACTCCGGCGGCAGCCGTGCCTGTTTTACAGGCACAGCTACCGTCAGGGTTGTAATGAGGCCCATTGGCGTTCATTACAAGGTGGGCGCAAAGGGATACCGGGCACCGGCAATGACACTGGTGCCGGTATTCCCTTTGCGCCCTATTCCGAGGTCCCTTTGCGGGTCCCTCCCTTAACGTCAGCTTTTACCAGGCATTAAGGACGGGACCCACAAAGGGATACTGGGGTCAATAACGGTACCGCAATTTACAGTACCGTTATTGATGCCTTCCCCCTTCCCATTCAGCCCTATGGGGGCTCAAATGGGAAAGGGGAATGGCTTTTCAAATGGGGATTTACCGGTCCCGCAATGGTCAGAATAGCCCGGTAAGTCCCCATACCACCAAGTCGGTGGCAGTACCGGTATTGGTGCTAGTCATGGCGCTAATAGCGCCATGACTAGCACCAACCTCGGAATGAGGGCCATTGTCTTTTTACCACTCTAGCAAATGCTGTGCAGTGCAGCATTCATCACCTGCTCACCTGAAGCAGCAAACAATTACAATGCTCTGCATTACAAAATGTTTCTTTTTATAAGCATTTTGATGAAACTTTAAAAAAGCATATATGCACGTACAGCAGCACTGTGTTACTTTTCCATAAAATAAGGGAACACCAGATAAAATAGACCTGGAAATCTTTTTGAAATGCCACTTAGGGTGTAATTCATGGAATAAATGTGCACCAAAATCAGTTGCGCAAGCTGGCGCAAGCGTGAAAAAGCCAGCGCACGTGTGCGAATCGCACACATGCGATTCATGGAAGGCCCTGCGCGTGTATTTTCCAGGATGTGCACCAAATCCATGCATGGCGCACACCGGCTGACGCGTCACTTCCACTTCCCAAACGCCGTGCGCGACGCGCACAGCGAAAGCACACAACATCATCGCACATATCAAAAAGGGGGTGGAACAAGGGGCGGAACACACAGAATGGGGAACAACGCACAAAAATAAGGGCATAACTGGGGAAGTACTGCTGGGAAGGACACGGAACGCCCACACGCACACAAACTACATGTATTCATGTAATAGAATAGGGAAAACCTGCGCATGTCAAAGCACACGCACCATTACGTCCGCCACACAGGAGCAGGCTGAAGCGCCCTTGCACAGCATAAAAGTGCACGCAAACAACAAACAAGCATATACAGCTACGATGAATGTCCCGTTCCTTGCAGCAGTGATCGTGGGACACCACAGGAGGAGGAGAATAGCCAGGCCCCACATTTTTTTGCCCAGGACCAGCCTTTTTGGGATGCCTGATGACAAGGTCTATGGTACGTAAAGGTTTCCACCTCATATCATCCTAGGGCTGGTCAGGGAGTGGGAGGGTGAGCTCACATCACCCACCCTGTGCGCCCAAGCATTGAGCCCCTTGGAGAAGGTGCTCAATGTACTGCATTTTTTGGCCACTGGGTCATTTCAGCAGACAACTGCCATTGTGGGGGGTGTCTCACAGGCCATGCAGTCACGCTGTCTAGACCAGGTGTTGGCAATCATCACTGCGCGCCCCTCAGACCACAGGCACATATACAGAACAGAACACCTGCAGAACGTCAGGCCGTGGTCCTAGACTTCTACAGGGTGGCACACTTCCCCAAGGGGTCGGTGCCATAGATTGCACCCATGTGGCTCTACGTCCACCTAGAGCCATTGAGCACATCAATCTAAACCGCAAGCACTGGCATTCCATTAATGTTCAGGTGGTATGCGATGCCAAGGGAATCATCACCTCTGTCTTTGCAAACTATCTCAGGTTCACCCATGATAGTTTCATATTCAGAATGTCCGCCCTGGGCCGTGCCCTGGAAGCTGGGAAGCATGGCGACACATGGCTCCTAGGTGAGTACAAATGCCTGTGAACATGCATACATGTCACACACAGACAAATACACAAGCCCAACTAATGGCAACTATTATCACCTTACCTGGGGACAGTGCCTACCCTCTGTGCACCTACATGTTGACGCCTATACGGAGCCCCACTACACCATCCCAGGTAAGATACAATGCAGCCCATATTGCCACCAGGGCCGTAGTGGAGCACCTATTCGGAGTGCTCGAGTCACGCTATGCTCCCTTGACCACTCTGGTGGACATATACTATATGCACCACCGTAGTGTGCAGGATCATTGTGGCAGCATGTGTCCTGCACAACATTCCAACATGGCATGGTGTACCGGTGGACATGGGGGTGCCCCCACAAATCCAACCACACGCACGGCCGCTGAACATGGGAGGGGAAAGGGCATGTGGCGAGGCAGCCCGTTCCGAGCTTGTGGCCACATTTTTCACCTAAACTCCGACCCCTGCGGAGTGCACACAGACCTGCCACATACCGGGTCACAATCGATGATGAGAAAGGGACAGCTAACTGTCACTACCTTACCACCCTGAGAATGTGTCCACGGAGGTGCCACATTGTGTGCATCCCTAGTTAATTAAACACAACCAATCCCATCTGACCAAAGGGAAGAACACATGCAAGGCATTTCCCCCCCGGCCCCTTGCTAAACAGGGCATGAAAGGACTGGCATGCCACCCAAACCCTCCCAACACTGCTGAACACTGACTGCCACACCATACCATGGCATGCAATGGCAAAACATCCAACCATATGCACAACACATGACACAATAGTCATGAAGTGCCAGGTAAGAAATGTAATAGGCACCAGACAATTATACCTGACATGGAATCGGAAGAAAGGAGTGACCAAAACCTCACACCCTGAAAACTGTGGCACAAATGCATGCCACCAGCGGTGCAACCAACAAAAGTCAGAAAACCTGTTCCCATATACATTGGACAATTGCAAATTGCCATATCAAACACTGCACAGCACTTTGAGTGTGCATTGCATTGGTGAAAACCCTTCTGCATCATTTCAAAAAATGGCATTCAACCAAATATTACCATGTCATGCATGTACACGATCAATGACTCGGAAGTGAACATGGATTGTCGTGATACAGCATGCATGAGAAGGCAATCTGGGTGCACACGTTTGCATGGTGTCAATATAGTTGGGGGGGTGTTGCCTAAGTGTATTTGTCCATATGGACATGCCTAGAATACATGCATGTGAAATGAAGTGAATGCCAGTGTCCCGTACACAGCACATATGAACATAGCACCGAGGACCCCCTGTGTGTCAAACCACACCCATCCCCTGACACCTCAAAAGAAAGCACTACATTGCATCAGCCATTGACCAGCAGAACATCTCATGTACAGAGAACACCACATCGGCAATGGCAGACAGTGACCCACTACTGATTCATAGAAATCCATAATATGACCAACACACAACCTTCATCAAAGCGCATCAATGAGGGAGTGAATAAGGGAGACGAACAGTACATTCCTACATGTCCTTCAAACAGTCCACAGTGTGATAATGAACTGGAAAAGCAAAGTACATATTATAATTGCCTGGACCAATAAAGGAGAGTATAGGGAGGGAATGTTGTATGACATAACTAGCATCAACATTCTTATGCCTGACGGGAATAGTCACAGTGCAGGAGTCACATAAGGAGGGGAGTGATGGAAGAGGAGGGAAGAGGTGAGGAGAGTAACAAATCAAGTGACACACTGTGGTATGTCTACAACGGATCAACATAGTGCTGGGGAGGTGGAGAAGAAAGACAGAAGGGAAAGGGGGAAGAGATGACCTGTAATCAGTGGTGGAGGGACTAATGATCAAATTAATTGTCAAAACTATACTTAAACTGGCAAAGGTGGGGTGTGGAAGGATGGAGGCAGAAGGGCAAATGTCTGCAAAGAACAAGCGCCTACGTATCACCATGGCCAATGGCAATTGGGGTAGTGGTTGAAAATGACAGACAGAGTACAAGGAGGAGGCCAAAGGGTGGTGGAGAGGGAGAGGAAGGAGAGAAGGGAGGAGGGGCCAAGCTCAAAATGACTAATGGGGAAGATGGTGAAAGAAAGCATGCACAGGGGGCAGAGGGAAACCTGACGGTGCAGGAGAGTAGGGGATGAGATGATGAAGGGTGGAGACAGAGGGACACTGACAGGGGCAGGGGAGACAGGGGGGCATTCAAGTGTCTGAGAAGGTATGTGGACAGGTCTAGACAGGGCCACCTTTGTGGGCTTTTTATAGTGGTGGCAGGCTCAAGCATCCTGGTTGTCCGGATTGTCACAAGGGCCAAGTGCAAACAGTGGGGGGGGGGCAGGTCCAGGACACAACCAGGAAATTTAAATCATGAACAATGTAGTCATAACTCAGATGTCACATCCAAACACCAGCCAGGGCTGGGAAATTTCCAAAGTGGTGCTAGCAAGGAATGGGTGGTTGTTGAAATGTGTGGTGACAGGGGTAACTCAGCATGCAGCCTTCATGTGGCATATCAAAATCACTGTGGGAAAACTGTCCCAATTCAACATTCTCAGCACATGGACCCCTCCCACCATCAGTGTGTTGTATGCAGCCAAAGGGTGCATGGTACCAGCTACAGCAGGAAGTGCATAAACATAGACAGTCAATACATAACAAACATCTCAAGCAACATGATGAAATGCACAGTCAGCTTAATACTTACCAAAGCGAAGTGCAGACATGCATTGGAGAACCCATCTGGAATACCCACTAGGGGTGTACAAACAAGTAGAACTGCGGGCTGGCCACAGATATGACAGAAGCCCAATGCCCATGTGTGATATGCTGTTACACCGAACCACCTTTGCGAGCCCATGGAAAAGGGAAGCAGGAGTAGCATATGTGTCAGGACCCCAAGCAAAACACATTCACAAGGCAAGCCTGAATGGGCCCAGCAGGAACACACAGTGGATGCCTTCTGATGCCACAAAGCACCACATGTAGGTGCAATAGACAAAATAAAATAGAAAAAAAAAGAATTCTAAAGAAAATACAAACTAAATCAAATAATCAATTTAAATTAAAAAAATGAAAAGAGTAATGAAAGAAAGAAAAGCAAAATCAATAAAATTGAATAAAACCATGAAAAAAACATAACAATAAAAAGCAAAGTGAAAAAATTGAAAAAGAAAAACAAAATAACGGAAAAGAAAATTTGAAAATTGAAAATAAAAAGATAACATACTTACCAAAAACCATACAATTTGGATGAAAAGCAAAAATATTTTCAGAAAAAAACTGAAAAAAAAACAAATATTTGCAGAAAAAATAATCAAAAATGCCCATATATGACCCAGGGTTGGGGGCGCACACAGGAGGGGGGAGGTACAGGGTGCACATCAACACCCACATGTGTAGATGTCGAGGTAAAAAAAAACCCTCACTGGGCTCAGCGCTTGCACGGCCTGACCTATGTGGGAGATAGGTTGTCATCGTCACCCTCTGGATCTGAATCAGAGGTGGACGTGATGCAATTGACTCACTACGCCTAGCCACAACTTGCCCCTCAATGGCAGCAAGTATGCTGGTTTGGTAAGCCAGGTTCTGGTGGGCAATGAGACTGAGGTCAGCATGCATTACCTCATGTGTCACACGTGCTTCCTCCTGCAGGGACTGACGTGTGAGACGGAGTTCTGCTTGCATGGCCTCACATGACAAATGGAGTGACTCCCGGGTTTGCATGGAGTTCAACCGAGATGGTTCTTTCAAACTGTACCATCCTGTCTTCTGTCCGTCCACTCTTATCCATCATGAGGTCAGCTAGAGTAGATCGGAGGGCTTGTTGTTCCACCCTCAGGGTCTCACTGTGTGCCTCTGCTTGAGCATTAAGTGTTTCACCCAGAGCCACCATTTCAGCCTGGCGCGCCCTGTCATACGCCAGCATGCCCAGCATGAGTGAGCGGCACGTGGACTGCGTAGGCCGCTGATAGAACACCATTTGCCTTACAGAGGGGAGGATGGAATGGGCCACACTTTCCATACCTTGAGCAATCATCTCAGCTCCCCCTTGTTGCTGTGTTATGGCAATCATGCAATGCTCCCACTCAGTTGACCCCGGTGGCACACGTCCACCGCTTTGCTGGACAACACCCATCTGAGCCCAAGGAGCCATGGTGCTTGCTGGGTTGGTGCCACCCGCGGCTGCAGGACTGCATCCCTCTGTCGACCTGATGCCCCAGGAACATGGCCAACTGGTGTCGAGTATGGCCGTGCACCTGTAACCACCACAGGCAGACATTCCAACCCTGCCTGGCCCCCTACTGCAGGCATTGCAGACAGAAAACCATCCTACACAGGATCACGTACCAGCGACACCACGTCATGATGCAAATCCAGCTCAACATAGTGGTCAGAGGATACATCACAGCCTCACTCAGAGTCAGCTCTGGACACGATGGCCTGGTGCACCTGTGGGTTCTTGTGGGCTGCCACCCCACAACCACCACTGGTGCTTGGTTGGTCATGTGAACTGACCACCGTGTCTGGGATGATATCTTCATCCTCTGCCGCCAGTGCATCATCACCTGCAACATAAAGAAAAGAAACAAGAACACGCATGTCAGTAGCACATACCACACACATACAATTCACAACATTGACAGCCAAATAATGAAACAGCCATGTCACAGGCAACTCAAACCCCAACCTGCATCCAGTGGCATTGCAATGCAGGGCCATCCCAAAAGCAGTAAAGGATGTGTGCAAAATGTGAATGCAACACATGTATTGCATAGTGCACATCACCTGAATCACACACAACCTCTAGAGGGCATACATTCAATGCCAAAATAAGAGATGGTAACACATAGTCAGCACCTAGCGTAAGCATGTGTTAACACACACATAGACACAGCTAGAAATGTAACCGAACACACCATGATACATGTAACATGCATGTTCATGTGCAGCACTCAACTACAATCAACTATGCACAGTACATGTGTCATAGGAGGCACCTACGCTAGTGCACTTCCATACTGTGATTGGAGGGATATGGGTACATACATGTCAGGTCAACATCACACAGCACCATCATGATTGCACGTTGAAGGGCTTAACTTGGCACAGGAGTGCATGTGTGCGTTGCAGTGCACGTGTAGACCCTCAATTTACAACATCAAGACGTACGTAGAGATGACAATATTCAAACATTATGGCAGTGTAACGGCAATTGCAGCCATCGTGTGCAAATGGCATGCACCAGATAGCAGGGTTTCCGTGAAACACCCGCTCTCTGGCCAATAGCAGGGAGGCACTGCGTGGAAATGACATGTTCCACGCCAAACTGTGCATTGCCAGACAGTGTATTTGTGCGTCTATTGCATTTCGTCAGTCAACTGTCACTACAGCCAATGAGAAGTGGACATGATGGAGGAGAGGTGAGAAACCATCCATAGTACATCCATGCATGTAGAAGACAACACCAGTTTAAAAGTGGTCATGGGCCTGTAGCTGGGGGAGCCATGACCATGATACAGATGTGCACAGCCTAAAGTTGTGCGTAATGACACACAGACCTACAGTGAGCATGACATGGCTGTCCAAATGAGATGACACTTGTATCATCCTGGACAAATACAACAATGAGCAGGTTGTCAAGGACACCTAGGGGCATACATGGAATGCACATGTAACATAATCCTGCACATATGTGCATGGAGAGCCACTGCCATCAGCACACTCCGAGTGAGCCACACTGCACCAAGGACAAAGGATGCATATGACATGATGTGACATCTCATCAAGATTGCACTCGTACACAAGTGGCTCAGAGCGCAAAAAAGCAAAGGGAGGGGAGCAATGGAGAAAAGGAATTCAAAACAACTATCATACTGGGCACAGTGACTTACAGAACACACTAGCGCATGGAGAAGGGATAAAGGGTTGAAGACCCAGGAAGGGGGAGAAGGGGAACATGCCAAACAGAGGAGACCAAAGAAGGAAAATGAGGTCCAATGATAGAATGTCCATTCAAAAGGTGGGAGTGCAGCCAGCAAGTGGCAAGTGCAAGATGTTTTGGACAGGGCAAAACTGATGAGTCAGACAAAGATTGCTGGACTGTATGGGGACACATACTGGACTCATTGATGTGGGAGGCCTGTAGGCAGTGCAGCAAGGAGGCAGGGTGAGCAGGTACCAGATTCAATGGACAGAGTGTGTGCAGGGGCACAGTGCCAACATAGGAAACTGTTCAGCTGGGTAGAAGAGGGGCTAATGCAGGAGCAAGTAGGAAGGTGTTGAGGTGCTCACAGAAGTAGATATTTCTCTCCTCAAGTTTCAATGTGGCCAGTTGGCTGTTCAAAAGTGAGCTCCCAGCTGTTCACACAGATCTGCTCCTACCTTATTTATTCAATTAACAACTGACCTTGAGGGAGTGTGGGGTAGAGGAGCAAAGGACTCAAGAGGGAAGGAATTGGTAGAGAGATTGTTGAATGTATTCTCTACCCAGTCCCAAAAAAACGTGTGCACAATGCAGAGGGTCTGAAGTGACATCCTTGCATCCACTGGTAGCCAATGAAGGGGTCACAGAGCTGGAAAGATAGGATCCTAGGGCTTGAGGCCAAGGACAAGTCTTGCAGTCCTGTACTGGATTAGTGGTGGAGGGTGGAGGCAGGTTGAATATTGAAAGAGACTGTCACAGTACCCCAACCTTGAGTAAATCAGAGCTTGACAGACTGTGAGCATGTAGGAGAATGTTATGAAAGGCACAGTACCCTTGAGGAGGTGGAGCAAGAAGTTAATCCATTCCAAGATACGTCACAAATGGGTGTGTAAAACGGATGTGTTGAGTCAAAGGCGACCCAGAGGTTCTTGGCCTTGCAGGGGGAGGCAGGAGGAGGGCCAAGTGGGGCTGGCCAGAGATTGATGGCAAAGGATGGCAAAGGTGCATCAATGATGAGGATGCCAGTCTTGCTGGCATTCAGACAGAGACCGTTGGTAGTACATCAAAAGCAAATGGCAATGAGGCTATCAGAAATAAGGGAGGGACAAGAGGTGGCCACGGTCAGCCAGGAAATAAGTTGGTTGTCATCAGCATAGCACCGGAACTTGTACAAAAAAATGATAATGCAGTAGTCAATAGCTGCCACTTGCTCTCCATGAATTGGGGCAGAGAGTTCAGACCCCTGCTGAACAACATAGGTGATGAGGGGGATTGAAAATAGGAAAGAGCCTACTTGTAGGTTGGTGGGTCACACATTCCAAACACACATGTCATTGAGTTACACGCATCACTACTCACCAGATGATGCATCATAATCCATCCTCTCTCCCACTCCACGGATTGGTTCTTCCGGGATGAACTTTGAAGCAATCTCCTCATGCTGAGTGAGTTCATCCTCGCCTGTTGGTGGCCCACCACCAGTCACCAGAGACATGGTGTAATTGGAGGCACACTTTTGCTTAGCACTGTGTCTGAGGTCATTAAAGTGCTTGTAGCAGTCTAGAGCTGTGCGCACCTGGAATCCCATGGATGTCACACCATCCGCAACATGCTGCCAGTGGACCCAATGCTGGTGATGCGTTGTATGGCACTTTGGGCTCAGAAGCATATTGCGTTGGTGTTCCGACATGTAGTCCACAAGGAAGTCCAGTTCCTGATTACAGAAAGGCTTCTTCATTGACGTGCCAGAGACCGGAGCCGTGTCTGGGGTCCCAGCCTCTTGTGCAGGAGCACACTTCCTCCTTTTGGATGGTGATACTGACCCTGAGGGGGCAATGTGGCCCTGATCAGTGGGGGCAGTGGCGCTGGTGGACTGGACCAAGGCAGTGGGTGTTGGTATGAGGACAGAAGGTCTGGCTTGGGTCTGAGTCCCTGCCGGGGTAGTGTTTTGGCTGCATCTGCACATGCAGTTACCACTACCCGGCTGCTTGGGGCAGCAGATGTCATAACTGCCCCAAATATGTGTGCCACAGTCGCAGCCACAGTGGGCGCACATGAGCCCACCCTCCGGACAAGATGGAAATCGTCCTGGGAGTCCTCGTCACACAACGCAACATGTTCTGCCTGACCCAGAGCCCGGGTGGAAGTGTCCACAGCTGCACCTGCAGCTACCACTACCACTGGGCCTGTGACAGCAGATGTAAATTTGTGTTGGGTGATATGGGCGCCAGGTTGTGTTGTTGATATGGGCACCAGGAACCACAGGGGGTAGTGGCATGTCTGCACCTGCACGTGGCTGAGCATCCCATCGCAGAGGGGCACCCCCGCCTCTTCCACCCCTGTAGCCACCCTGGCCACCCTGGACTCCCTGTCCTCCCTGGTCTCTGTGCTGACGTGCCCGACCATGTCCAGCCCTAAGAGGATGCCCAGCTTTTCCGCCTTTAGCCTTTGGTGGCCTCCCAACCATGGCACCAATGGAAAATGGGCTAAGGGAGGTTCACTCAACAATTGTCCTGAGTAATTGGATAGAAGGGGGCAGGGTACTTGATGGAATAGGTACCCCAGTGCCCCTGCAAGGATGTCTGTGACCCCTGGGGAGAAATGACGGGTCATGCAATGCTCAGGCACCCCCAAAAAGAAAAGAAACAAATTAAAAAAGAAAAAAAAATTAAAAAAGAAAAAAATGTAAGCACAGGAAATTGGAATAACAAAAAAAAATCATGCACGTGACCCCAGTAGCCCACGTGCGTGAATATTACCTCCAGCAGTACATTGTGGCACCCAGGAACACACAAAACACATAGGCGTCGAACACGCGGGCTACTATGACCTTTTAATGGTACGCATGCACAGGGGGAACCACAGTGGTAAAAAAGCGTACGCGCCTCACTATCTGCCTTGCGTGGAAAAAAAAACACCTGCGCTTGTGCGCGTAGGCAACACCCCACCAAAAGAAGAGGTACGGCTTCAGACGCTGTGAAGTAATCGCATGTGATTCCAGCAGAGTAAACACACGCGTCGGTCTCTACGAACAGCACATACAGTGTTTTGCTGACCCGCGCTCACCTTTAACCCATGCTGAAGGCAACACCTGCATGCGTAACCTCACTTACAAGTTAAGGGCCTTTCCGTTTTTTTTTCTTTTTTTACAAGTTTCAGCATTTTTAATTAAACAACTCTGGAAAGAATTTACATTCCTGTGGCAACACAACTCTTGGAGCTTATTTAAAGCCAAAATTTTGTACACCACACTTCACATGGCGAACAGGATCAAGAATGCAACCATCAAACAAAACAGACCCATCGCTTCAGACAGGGCAAATCCCAGGATAGCGTAAGAAAAAAGCTGTTGCTTCAGAGAAGGGTTCCTGGCATAGCCGATGATTAGACTTCTAAACACTGTTCCAATGCCAGCCCCAGAACCAGTCACTCCAACTGTAAGGGACTTTCCTCGAATTACATGCATCCACACACGGACGTGATTTTTTTGCACGTGCCAAATCACCATGCACCCGTGACGAGGGAAACGCCCACCTGTATCACGTCACATACGCGCTTACGCGATAAGGGCCTTTCCTCGAATTACACGCTGATGTGCTGTTTTTTCACGGGCCAAATCAATCGGTATCAAGCTGGCCACGCGACAACACTCGGAAGACCACGCTCCTGCCCAGAAGGCCATTTTCCTGTCCCCCAGTCCCCGAGCATGCTCCCACTTGCCATCTGCTGCTGCCTGCCTGCTGGCCACGTGCCCTGCCATTTGGTGCCTGCACGTCAGCCATCTGCAGGGGTCCAGTTGCTGTGACCACCCTGCTGGAACAGAAGACTCCGGACTGAAGTTCCATCACTCCTCAGCCCAGCACCAGGACCCAGTTGCCACCCACACCTGCCTCGAGGGTTGCCATGTCGGGGGAAACAACATCAGAGACCACTGGCAACCCCCAGCCAGAGAGGCATAGGGCTACTAGATTCAGTGCCGCAGATGTTGGTATCCTGGTGGAGCAAGTCCTGGTGCATTATGATGCCATCTTGGGAAGACCACGCGCTGACAATGAAGGATGGAAGAGGTTCTGGAAGGATATCGTGGCTGCCATCAACATGGAGGGGGTAGCAGCCCGTGACATAGCACACGTCTGGAAGCGCTGGGAGGACTTCAGGTCCAGGACCCTCAGCAAGGCCCGGCGTCTCTTGGAGGCAGCGCATGCAGAGGGGTGCCGGGTCCACCTTACTGGCAACCAGATGAGGGTCCTGGAACGGATATGCCCAGCACTCCACCTCCAGGTCCTTGAGAGGCAGACCTGTCTGGAGTCGAGCGGTAAGTGTCCATGTGTACTGATTGGACACAGTGCATGTTGAGGTGTGCCAGGAGTGTGCAGCTTGGACATATGTCTGGAAGGCCCATGTATGGTTGTGTATGTGCAGGGACATGAGCCTGCCGCATGTGAGTCCAGTCATTTGTGAGGCACATCAATGGTGTATGTGTTAAAATGCATGATGCATGAATGCATGTGGGGATGCACACATGTTAGCATTTCTGTGTATGTACTGTGGCATGGTTGTGGTGTGACACATGGCTGCTGCTTCCACCTTCATGTACGTGCACGGCATACATGTGTGTGTTTGACATGTGTGCAAATGTGATACGCCATGGATGTATGTGACACAGACATGTGGGAACCCGATTGGCAGATGTGACATAGTTGCCGATGATTACACTGTGACAGCTGGTGGAGATGTACAGATGCATGTATGTCTGGTGGCCTGTGTGCATGTGTTCAGCACTCCCTGTGTTTCATGTGACGTCAGGCTATCCTTCGGATGTTCATGATGTTGTATTTGTATGGATGCTGCTGCCTGCTGCAACATTCCTGTTAATTTGCGCATGTGTGGGGGTTCAAATGATATGTGTGTTAGGGAGTGTGATGCCATCTGTGAAGTTTGACACTGCCACTCATGTGCAAATTTCATGTGTGTATCCGACCATTCTACAATGCCCTGATGCCTGTGTTCTGTCTCTCCCTGTCTGCAGCGTCAACTGATGAAGAGGGCGGAGACGGTGCTGTGGATCACAGCAGCAGGGATCCCACCGCCAGCCGGAGATGCAAGGCCCAGCTCCCCTCCCAGGTTGTCATCTCTTCGGGGAGTGTGGAGTCTGGTGCCGCATCCGCAGCTGCCGAGGGAAGGTCCAAGAGGTGGAGGTCGGAGGAGGACTCCTCAGCAGCAGAAGGGGCAGCTACGCCCCCACAGTGGGCTATGGAAGTAGATGGCACGGAGTCATCCAGGTTGGTGGGGGGTTTGGTTGAGGAGGAGGCCAAAGAAGGCCCACACAGGGGGCCTGGAGGGGGGATTCCACTGGTGCTAGTGGTGCAGTACAGGGGCAGGGACAGGAGGCAGCACAGGCCGCTGCAGAGGTGCCTGTGTGTAATCCTGTCCCCGATCCTGTGACTGCATCATCCCGCGCCAGCAGGGATGCCTTCGTCTAGACCCGTTCTCAGGGAGGGGATGCATGAACAACAACTGGCCTTCCTCTCCCTGCAGATGTGGCAATCCGTGACCGGGTTGCGCCTGTCCTAGCTGGGGTAGCGTTGCGTCAACGTGGTATTCGGGATAACGTGCAGACTTCTCGTGAGGAGAATGCAACTCATTTTGAATACCTCATTGACCGCATCGACCTACTAGGACGCGTCACGGGCGCTGGGTTCCTCCGTGTGCTGTATCTTCTACTGACCCCCTCCTCAACTGCACCCCCTATGCGCAGTCGTCCTCTGTGTCATCTACCTGCCCAAGAATCACCTGGGCACCCTGTGGAGCTGCCCCTGACCCAGCGGCCAGGCTGGTGGAGTACACATCCTTGCCATAGTCGGAAGTCAGAGGTCCATTAGGGGTGGCCACCCCAACAACTGGACCCCAGCAGGAGGAGGACGTGCAGGCATCGACAGGCAGGGCACATGCACAGCAGCAGCAGGCTTGAGTTGGGAGTGATGATTGCTCAGGGCCATCTACATCACAGGGGCAGGAATCGGCTGGAAGGCAGGAGGACCCTGGATTGGGAGTGTCTTCCGTGTGGCAGCGATTGGGCCAGCGGATAGATGCGGAGCAACGGCAGGCGGAGGAGGCACGGCTAACTATGGTCAAGGCAGAGAACTACATGCGCAGGGTGTTGAGGCGGGTTGAGTGCCTCGAGGCAACTCACAGGGAGTTGGAGGCTGCCATGACTGCATCCCTGCGAGACCTTGAAGCCAGGGAAGAGGCCCGCCTCCGGGACATTGAAAAGAAGTTGGATGATGCCCTGGCCCGGAACATCAAACAGTGAGCCATTGGACTTGCCCGCCGCCTTTCTACATAGTTCTTTAGTGTTAGGTTTCCTTAGTTTTTTCTTTTGTTTTGGAGTTAATGGACTTTTCTCCACTTCATGTATGTAGTTTTTCTTTTTATAAGACTTTTTGGTAGGTTTCATTTATTTTTGGGATCATGGACCCTTTGGACTTTGTTTGTATATAGTTGAAGACTTGTACATACTTTCTTTATGGACAATTCCCATGGATCAATGGTTTCATTTTTTTTGGATTATTTTATTTTTATTGACATTGCTGATGGACCACTTTTCTTTTTTCATGCTGTGGATTTTTGTTTTTCATTGGATTTTCATTACTTTTTGTTAATATTTGTCATTGTTTATTGAATTTCACATTTGGTGTTCTTTCTGTAATTTCATTGGGTTTTTAATACATTCATTCTGAGTTCATGATTGCTTTTGTGCATGTCTCAAGTAACATTGGCTCAGTCATGTGTTGCCACTGTGTGGCTCTATTGTGCATTTATGCATGGGCATGGTGGTTCTTTTAAGAGTGTTATGCCATGGGTTATTTGGGAGTGGGTGCTGTGGATGGTTGCATGATTGTATTGGGGGCAAGGGGGATTTGGGTTGGCATTAGGGCCATGGGTCTGTTTTGTTAGGACATGTTGTTTGGTGGCCCATGTGTCGGGACCTGTTGGTAGGCGCCCGTCAATGTTGGTGTGTGGGGTGGGTGGGGGTACATGAGTCGGGGCCTGCTGGCAGGTGCCCGTCAATGAGCTTGGGTGAGGGGTGGGGGACATGAGTTGGGGCCTGCTGGCAGGTGCCCATCAGTGGGGGTGGGTAGGGGCTTGGGGGGAAATGAGTTGGGGCCTTCTGGCAGGTGCCCGTCAATGGGGGTGGGTGGGGTCGGTGGGGGGACATGAGTCAGGGCCTGCTGGCAGGTGCTTGTTAATGGGGGTGGGTGGGGGGTGGGGGGACATGAGTCGGGGCCTGCTGGCAGGTGCCCATCAATGGGGGTGGGTAGGGGGTGGGGGGACATGAGTCGGGGCCTGCTGGCAGGTGCCCGTCAATGGGGGGGGTGGGGGACATGAGTCAGGGCCTGCTGGCAGGTGCCCGTCAATGGGGGTGGGTGGGGTGGGGTGGGACATGAGTCAGTGCCTGCTGGCAGGTGCCCGTCAATGGTGGTGGGTGGGGGGACATGAGTTGGGGCCTGCTGTCAGGTGCCCATCAATGGGGGTGGGTGGGGGGGTGGAGGGACATGAGTCGGGGCCTGCTGGCAGGTGCCCGTCAATGGGGGTGGGTGGGGTGCATGAGTTGGGCCTCCCATGTGCATGGTGCCATGTGGCTTGCCTGCAGGGCATGGGCAGGGGTGATGAGCTGTCTGCGGGTGATGCCCTGGGGTGATGGGCTGCCTGTGGGGCATGGACTGGGGTGTGGCCTGGTCCCCTGTGGAGTGGGCTGCCAGCGGGGCATGGGGAGGTGGAGGCACACCCGGGAGGGCACACACTGCCAGATCGCGTGTGAAACTCCCCGCGCACCCCCGAAATACATGTACCCTGCATACACCAGGCATATCGCGTGTGAAACTCCAGGCGCACCCCCAAAATACACGTACCTTGCACGCGCCAGGCCTATCGCATGTGAAACTCCCCATGCACCCCCGAAATACACGTACCCCGCTCGCGCCAGCCCTATCACGTGTGAAAGTCCACATGCACCCCAGAAATACACGTACCCCGCTCACCCCAGGCTACTGTGTGTGAAACTCAACGCACACTCCGGAAATACACGTACCCTGCTTGCGCCAGGCCTATCGCGTGTAAAACTCACCACCTACCCCCGGAATACATGCAGGCAGCCCATCCACCTGCCCATGCCCCACAGGCACTCCATCCACCCTGGGCATGCCCCACAGGCAGCCCACACCACAGGGGGGACTTTTTCCACGCAATTTACCTGGCGCGAGTGGGGTACGTGGATTCTGGGGGTGCGCCTGGAGTTTTACATGCGATTTCACTAGCGCAAATGGGGTATGTGTATTCCAGGGATGCACTGGGAGTTTTACACGCTATAGGCCTGGTGCGAGCGGGGTACGTGTATTCCGAGGGGTACGCAGGGAGTTTTACACGCATTTTCGCTGGCGCGAGCAGGATACGTGTATTCCGAGGGGTGTGCGGGGAGTTTTACACGCATTTTCGCTGGCGCGAGCGGGGTACGTATATTCTGAGGGGTGCGCGGTTGGGGTTTTACACGCGTTTTCTTGGTTGGGGGGCTGTATGCTGGTCCACTGGCCTTTGCACCATGTACTGGATTTGTGCAATGTTTTTGGCGCACAGGGCAGGGTTGGGGGCATAACTGGCGCTGCAGCAGGGTCACTGTGCCACTGTGCACCACGGATGCTTATGGATGTGTAAATCCATGCATACGCTGTGCGCCTAAATGGGTTTTGGCGCACGTGGCTGGCGCAGGCCACTTGTGTGCCGAATTCTATGAATTACCCCCTTAGTGTCTCACAGTTTAATATCTTGCCAGCACATGCATACATCCCTACATCTCCCATTCCAATTCATAGGTGCTTCTTAAGTCTTTCTTTTTTCCTATGCATTCTGTCACCTCCAATTGACTTGACACATTATACATTTGAAATTAAAAGTCCCAGAATGCAAAGGAACAAACATGACTAAACTTCAAAATTTGAAACTGTGACATCTATTCAAAATAAACATATGCAATGCTGTCCTTCTCTAAATATTTTTTGGAAGCCTTTTTAAGAAAGTGAAAAAATGCATATCTTAATTTCCTGCAGCAGTTTGTCACTTTTTCATAAAACAAAGCAAAAGCAGGAAAAATTTATTTGTACACCATTTATAATTAGCGCTCAGTGTGTGCCAGTTTGATATATTAACATTACAAGTGTACTTCCTAACAGACCCAATTCCAATCTTCAGCTGCTTATGCAGTCCTACGTTTTTCTCTAGATTCTGTGACTTGTACTCCAATGTTTATAATGGTAAAGGTGGAACTACAAGTCCCATAATGCAAACAAAATGACTACACAAACACATACAGATTTTAATGGATCATGTTGGCAAGTATTCATACACTCCTAACAAATTAAACTTATAAACACCAACTGCTATTCAAAGAGTACAACAAATGTATTCCATCAACTCTCTTCGCATTTGCAAATTGTTAGAGTTTCTGCAAATGTACACACACATTTCTTAAATTTCAAGAAAATGCTCCTAAAAGCAACCATTTATAACCGTGCATAAATTTTATTAACTTTTTCCTCACCACCCCTCCTTCCATTAGAAATACAACCCTTCCTTCCTAACAGTACTTCGCCATTATCACATATGCCCACTTCCTTTTACAATTACAGGAAGGATGCACATCACTGCAATCAAGAACCGATAAAAGAATACCGTTTGCGTCTGGCATAGTAAGCGCATTAATGGACCAGGTATATGTATGTTTTTATAGCAACACAGTGCCACCATATATATTACTCCAGACTACTTTTTTCAAACCAACAATTATTTAACTCTATCCCATTATATTCAACCATGCACACTCCTACTATTCCCAAATACACACCACCATTGCTACAACCACTCATTTCAACAAAACAGCACAATCACCACACATATTCCATCACACTACCACTGCCTTCCTCACTAACTCAACACCATCAAAACTCTGTACACTCGTATTCCCACAACCGTCCCAACCACACCTAATATACCACCTCACAATCAAATAGTACTCTATTCATCTCTACAATCACACCCACACACCCATGCACCATACATACATATACATTGCACCACTTCCCCAATTAAACTTTCTATTTTCCAACAGACACAACAAATTGCCTACCAAACAGCAACTCCATAGAAAAGAAAGAATAACTACAGCAGATAAGACTAAAAGTACACATCATAGTAATACACCTCTAAAACAATTTATAGAAAAACTTAAAAAAGAGCTAGTAACCTCACACAACAAAACGAAACCAACCATGATTACAGAAGGCAAATCCCCTCTTGCAAAAACAAAAAGTAAAAAATTATGTTTAAAGAAAAGCAGATCTGCTAATAAACCCATTCCTCTATCTACCAGTGTTAACATAGTCACGGTAAAGCATTAAAAAAATGATGTTCCAGAAATTTTCCACCGTAGAGTTCTTCACAATCTTAAATAACATCTGGAACGTCACAATCTTCCCATAAAAGCTACTGCAGGAGAGTAACCCTGCAAGCTCTAATCTACTAAAGAAAACATTGTTTATATTAATTTTAAACAGAATGAAACCACTAACTAAATTAATATATACATTACAACAAGTACTTCTAAACATGAGCAGTGTCAATACAGAGACCTTCTCAAACTTCTGTGATGGTGAATGGATGCACACAAGCAGTACAGAACCATACTTCAATGAAGAAGATTATACAATGTTCATAGACAATAGGGGCCAAGGGTATGAAATGGTGGATCAAAACATTATGGCAAAGGAAACCCTTATAGAAATAAAATCCCCAACACAATTTGAACCAAATGCTCCTTTGACCTAAACAAACCACCCAGTGTACACATAGACATGCAGCTCAGCATGTAATGTATGCCAACAATCCTTTAAATCTTTACGGCAATTCCTAATTCACTATGTAACATTCAGACAAAAGTAAAATGAAAACTTTACAAAGCACAGACTCCTGTCCAGTGTGCAGCCACACTTTTCACATTCATTAGCCTGCACTGTAGAAATTATGTCCAAAAGCACTTTTTACCACATCAAAATGTTAGCAGCAGACCATTCCACTATACAGAATCGTGTGCATTGGCTATACTATGCAAAAAGTCCTGCTCTAGAACTGCACAATTTAAATAACATTCTCCAACATACAACAGGCAGAAATAGTGTACATCCATCGTAAATACTTGGGAATTAAAGGTGACTTAGAGAATCCTGCACCTTCAGAAAACAATACCGAAAACCTGATAAACACCAACATCCTAATAAACACATACAAAAAAATGAAACAGATCTGTTGAAATAGCAGACCAAATATGTATCTGTTGCCACAGAACATTGTATAAAAAGAGCACACAAAAAGTAGATGTAGCTTACAAAATAGGAGACAATGAAGAATCCCAATGGTTCCTAGTAGCTTTATATCAAAGAGCAGAAGGTAAATACAAAATGAATAACCCCTCAAGAGGCTGCACGTTCTGCAACACAAAGTTTGACAACAACCAAATTGTCATGATCTCTGCTTCCAAAAGGTCAGGGTTTTCCCAACTCCCTTGGAAGCAGATCCATAACCCGGGTTCCGAGTGCCAACCAGTCCCAATTGGGACCTTTTGGACCCAGTCCTGGCGCCAGTGGCACCAGGCTCATAAATATGCACAGTCCCAGTGCTGGAAGCGCCGGGCTCATAATGCTTGGGTGGACTTACCTGCAGCAGACCATGCTGCTTACTTGCCTGCCAGTTGAGTCTCTGATCCTCTTCTGTTTGGAACTACTTTTCCTGTTGGGTGGGGCTGGAGCCACTCCCTAGATTCAGAACACTGGAACTCTTCTGGAAGGCAGGAACTCTTTTCTTACCAGGAACTCTTTTCTTACCTAGGCGTGGCTGTGGAAGGAGACATCTAAGCACTACAGGAGGCTATTTAAACCACACCCGGTGGATGAATCTTGCTTTGCGTTATTCTGCAACCTCTGCAGCAGAACGCTCATCGTGTCTTCTGCATCCGGTCCTGGGCCTAAGGAAAAAGGCTTACCATCCTGAATCCAGTCTTCAGCAACACCTATAAAGACAAGAAAGAACAGGTTAGCATTCCGGCATCTGAAAGGCAAAGGAAGGCAAAGGCTTACCTACTCTTCGTGCGCTCCGGAGGTCTTCACACTGCATTCCGGCATCTGAAAGACAAAAGCTTACCATCTCTTCGCACGCTCCGGAGGCCTTCGGCGCTGCATCCCGCATCTGAAAGACAAAACAAGGTGCGTTTAAAGACATTGGGGAACTTTAATACTCACGTGCCATTACTCCTTTCCACATCTAATCCAGTGGGTATTTCGTCACCCTGCAGCCGCTCCGAACTCGTACCTGGAAAATAAAAAGACAGTTAGAGCGCATCGTGAAGCAGGCAACAAGCGCTTACTTACGTGCTTCCAGGCGCTTCTATTCATCACACGGGCTCCATCTTCAACTCACTTCAGCCCGTCATCCGCCATCGCCGAACCCTGCAAAACAAGAGACATCATTACTAAAGACTTTAAAGACATTTGAATGACTCGAAACTTACCGTTCGTGCAGTAAACGACGGACAGCAGTCCTCTGAAGTCAAGAGGCCTGCGCTACCTATCCAGTGAAGAAACTGGTTACAGCACCCTGCCCCGAGGCAGATGGAGAGCTCGGCATTCACTTACCTAAGGTGAGAGCGTTAACCTTTGGGGGTCTACAGGAGAGGAGAAGAGGAAAGAGATAGGGACACCCCAATAACCCCAGTTCATTAACCCCATATTTTCTATCTGCAGACATCTTACTCTACACGTCAGGCATACAGTGCACAGAGGTCCAGCCCAAAGAGCCAACCGGGTGCTACACATCACCTTTGAAGATACGGTAGTCGCCCAGTCAAGACCGGCGCCTCTGCGAGAATCAGGTGAGCGTTACAGAACGCAAAGCCTACCGCAAAACTCTCACCCAGGCGCTATGGAAACCTCGGATACTGACCCCCTAGCCCGGTTACTTGGGGAACTAAGGGCAGAAGTGCATGCAGCTCGTCAGGAAACGAATGCTCTAAGAAGGGAACTAATTATTTCCAAGGAGAGAACAGACAATCTTGCTAGACAAGTGCTACAGTCACAAGCCGGACAGAACCCGTTACCCGCATCACGGGCAAATCTTCCTTCTACAGCCTCTATGAATCCAGTGCAGATCAACCTACCTGGGAATGTACCTCTGGCTCCGCCCGAACGATTTTCTGGTGACCCAAAGAGGTTTGCAGTATTTATCAATCAGTGCCGGTTGCACTTCTTATGCCGGCCAGCAGCCTTTCCAACTGATCAAGCTAAAGTAGCTTTTGTACTTTCGTACCTTAGTGGCAATGCGGCAGACTGGTCGATCCCTCTAGTTAATCAAGATGATCCGGTTCTCCATGATTTTCAAGCCTTTCAGCTTAGTATGGAAAAACTGTTCGCAAGACATTCACAGGGGCAGGCCTTGGACAATGAGCTTCTTTCGTTGCGACAGGGTAATCAAGACCTTTTGGCTTATATTGCATCTTTCAATAGACTAATAGTGGAAACTCAATGGCCTGAGGACAAAAGGATTACGCTGTTTTATAGAGGTCTACGTGGAGAGCTCAAAGACGTTTTAGCCCAAGTAGTGAATCCCCCACAAGACTGTTCGGATTATATAGACTTGGTCGTTCAAATAGATCACAGGCTGCAGAACAGGAAGGCCGATCGTTCCAAGTTTGATGCTCGAGTACTTTCCAAACCGCCAGCTCCTTCCAAAGGAGTAGACTCCGGGGAACCCATGCAAATAGGGGGTCTGAAAGGTCCTCTAACACAAAGGGAGCGGGAAAGGAGGAAACAGTTGCAATTATGCCTATATTGCGGAAACTCAGGGCACTTTCTTCGAGACTGTCCGGTGAAACCTGCCAAGAAGGCAGTAGGAGCTGCAGTTACCAAAGTTACAAACTCTGAGCAGGGAAACGACCTCACCGACAAGAATAGAGGTCCTCTTGCCGAGTGTGAAAACCAGTTCCGTGACCTTGCATTTCGTGATACCTATGGTCCTCATTAGCCCTGATAATCCGGATCGATTACATGCAATTGAAGCTTACGTCGACAGCGGTGCCATCGGCAATTATGTGGATCATGAAATGGTTTTGAGGATGTATCTAACTCTTTGTCCCAAGGCTGTAAAGGACGTCATTACTACGGTGGATGGTACGGAGATAGCCTCCGGGCCAGTAACGCATACCACTCAAGAGGTGACGCTAGTAAGTCAAGATGGACACCATGAGAAGATCGTGTTCGATGTGATCAAGGCCCCTCAGTTTCAGATTATTCTAGGAATACCTTGGTTAGAGAAACACAATCCTCTGATCGATTGGCGAGCAAGAACGGTCCAGTTTCCAGAATGTGTCTCAACTTGTCACCCTCCACCTGGTGTTGCACTGGCCGCAATTTCTTCAGAGACTTCCCAGTTACCTCCCGAATACCTAGAATATCAAGATGTTTTCCGGAAGGATCAGGCTAACTCTCTACCTCCTCATAGGTCTTATGACTGCCAGATAGACCTGATACCTGGATCTACTCCTCCTTGTAGTAGAATTTATGCCCTCACTGAGCCTGAGAACCTTCACCTTCGACAATACCTGGATCAATACCTGGCAAACGGGTTTATTCGTCCTTCCAAGTCCCCTGCTTCTTCAGCTTTGTTCTTCGTTCCAAAAAAGGAAGGAGACCTTAGAACTTGTATCGATTATCGCTCCCTGAACCAGATCACCGTTAAGAATAGATATCCGTTACCTTTGATCCCTGAACTCCTGGACCAAGTCAGAAAAGCATGCATATATACAAAGCTGGATCTTAGAGGAGCTTACCACTTGGTACGAGTAAAAGAGGGCGATGAATGGAAGACGGCCTTCCGCACCAAGTACGGGCTATTTGAATATCAGGTCATGCCCTTCGGACTTTGCAATGCCCCGGCTGCCTTTCAATATTTTATGAACGATGTCCTCAGAGAGCTCATAGATGTATGTGTTGTTGTTTACATTGACGACATCCTCGTTTATTCTTCATCGGAATCTGAACATCGGAAACACGTGAAAATGGTCCTCGAAAGATTGCGTCAACACAAACTTTTCGCTAAGTTGGAAAAATGTGTTTTCAACGTGACTGAAGTTGAATTCTTGGGATTCATATTATCACCTGGCGGAGTGCGTATGGATTCAAAGAAGGTCGATGCAGTGCTCAAATGGCCATCACCATCCTCCGTAAAAGGTGTGCAAAGCATGTTAGGCTTCGCTAACTTTTATCGCAGGTTTATCCCCGAATTCTCTCGAATAGTCCAGCCCATCACTGCCTTGTTAAAGAAAAACAAACGTTTTGAATGGTCTACCGAGGCGGAACAAGCTTTCCAGGATTTGAAGACTACATTTATCTCTGCACCAATCTTAAAACACCCTCGCCCCGAACTCCCCTACATCGTGGAAACTGATGCTTCAAGCCTTGCCATGGGGGCAGTTCTATCACAAAAGGACCCGGTAACCAATCAGTTGCATCCCGTGGCATTTTGGTCCCGCAAATTCTCGCCTCCTGAAATCAATTACACGATTACTGACAAGGAACTTCTGGCTATCAAGTCTGCCTTTAAGGCTTGGCGGCATTATCTGCTGGGGGCCCGACACACCGTTACTGTGATTACGGATCACCGAAACCTGCAATATTTGAAAACCGCAAAAGCCCAATCCTCTAGACAACTCCGTTGGGCATTATTCTTTGCCGAGTTTGACTTCATAATTACCTATCGACCTGGTACAAAGAACGGTAAAGCTGATGCCCTTTCTCGGATGGGAGTGGAAGAACACTTGATCAACCCTAAACCTGTACCAATCATTCCCGAACAAAGAATTCTGGGTGTAATCGCCACCGAATCCATAGAGGAAGTTAAGGATAAAGCCAGGCAACTTGTAACTCCAGCAGACATACAGAATTGGCATCTGCAGGGAAAGGACTTTGCAGTAAAGGACAACTTATTGTATTTCCAAGAACGATTATACCTACCCAGCACAGATTTACAGAAAAAGGTAATCTCTTGTTATCACGACTCTTTAATGGAAGGTCATCCCGGTATGGCCAAGACCTCAGAAAAGATCAAGCGCTACTTCTGGTGGCCGTCTTGGAAGAAAGATATCAGAGACTTTATAATGTCCTGTGGAGTATGCGCCCAAAACAAGAGTCAAAAGGAAAGACCAGCCGGCCTCTTACGCCCTATTGACATCCCACCTCGCCCTTGGCATACGCTTTCTATGGACTTCATCACCGATCTACCTCCATGCTCCGGATACAATACGATTCTAGTAATCGTGGACTTATTCTCCAAGATGGCGCATTTCATTCCGCTCAAAGGCTTGCCAACAGCAGCAACTCTGGCCCGAGAATTTCTCGAAAACATCGTCCGACTGCACGGTTTTCCTTCGGTTCTAATTTCGGATCGAGGTAGTCAATTTATTTCTCATTTTTGGCGAAGTTGCTGTCGGTCGGCTCAAATTGATGTGAGACTATCGACCAGTCACCACCCTCAGACCGACGGACAAACCGAGAGGACCAATCAAACTCTGGAACAGTATTTACGCTGCATGCTGCAACAAACTGAAAAAACTTGGAAAGATATCCTTTGGATAGCCGAATATGCCTACAATAACTCTGTCCATTCGGGAACTGGGAAAACCCCGTTTTTTCTTTTGTACGGCAGTCACCCCCGAACCTCGGAGTTGGATCCCCTCCAAGATCTTGAAACACCAGCAGTAGATTACCTGCATTCTACAATCACCCAAGCCTTTAAGGAAGCTGTTTCTCACCTTCAAAGGGCTAAAGAACAATACAAGAAAGGAGCAGATCAACATCGGAAGGAAGCCCCTCACTATCAAGTAGGGGATCAAGTCTGGTTATCCACCAAATATCTATCTCTAAAAGGGCCACGCACATTCAACCCAAGATACCTTGGTCCCTATTCCATCACTACCATAGTAAACCCAGTAGCGGTCAAGTTGGACATCCGGTCTTCCACGTCTCTCTATTAAAACCTGTGCAACCTCAAACCCGACTAACCAAATCTCCAAAACCTATCCTAGTTGATGGAGAACTCGAGTTTGAAGTCAAAAGCATTCTAGACTCCAAGATCTCCAAATCTAAACTATTCTACCTAATTGACTGGAAAGGCTACGGCCCCCAAGAGAGATCCTGGGAACCTGCTGAATATGTCCACGCTCCTCGCCTAATCAAAAGATTTCATCGAACATTTCCGGACAAGCCAAAACCCCCGGAGAAGCCCGGTTTGGGAGGGGCCTTGAGGGGGGGTACTGTCATGATCTCTGCTTCCAAAAGGTCAGGGTTTTCCCAACTCCCTTGGAAGCAGATCCATAACCCGGGTTCCGAGTGCCAACCAGTCCCAATTGGGACCTTTTGGACCCAGTCCTGGCGCCAGTGGCACCAGGCTCATAAATATGCCCAGTCCCAGCGCTGGAAGCGCCGGGCTCATAATGCTTGGGTGGACTTACCTGCAGCAGACCATGCTGATTACTTGCCTGCCAGTTGAGTCTCTGATCCTCTTCTGTTTAGAACTACTTTTCCTGTTGGGTGGGGCTGGAGCCACTCCCTAGATTCAGAACACTGGAACTCTTCTGGAAGGCAGGAACTCTTTTCTTACCAGGAACTCTTTTCTTACCTAGGCGTGGCTGTGGAAGGAGACATCTAAGCACTACAGGAGGCTATTTAAACCACACCCGGTGGATGAATCTTGCTTTGCGTTATTCTGCAACCTCTGCAGCAGAACGCTCATCGTGTCTTCTGCATCCGGTCCTGGGCCTAAGGAAAAAGGCTTACTATCCTGAATCCAGTCTTCAGCAACACCTATAAAGACAAGAAAGAACAGGTTAGCATTCCGGCATCTGAAAGGCAAAGGAAGGCAAAGGCTTACCTACTCTTCGTGCGCTCTGGAGGTCTTCACACTGCATTCCGGCATCTGAAAGACAAAAGCTTACCATCTCTTCGCACGCTCCGGAGGCCTTCGGCGCTGCATCCCGCATCTGAAAGACAAAACAAGGTGCGTTTAAAGACATTGGGGAACTTTAATACTCACGTGCCATTACTCCTTTCCACATCTAATCCAGTGGGTATTTCGGCACCCTGCAGCCGCTCCGAACTCGTACCTGGAAAATAAAAAGACAGTTAGAGCGCATCGTGAAGCAGGCAACAAGCGCTTACTTACGTGCTTCCAGGCGCTTCTATTCATCACACGGGCTCCATCTTCAACTCACTTCAGCCCGTCATCCGCCATCGCCGGAACCCTGCAAAACAAGAGACATCATTACTAAAGACTTTAAAGACATTTGAATGACTCGAAACTTACCGTTCGTGCAGTAAACGACGGACAGCAGTCCTCTGAAGTCAAGAGGCCTGCGCTACCTATCCAGTGAAGAAACTGGTTACAGCACCCTGCCCCGAGGCAGATGGAGAGCTCGGCATTCACTTACCTAAGGTGAGAGCGTTAACCTTTGGGGGTCTACAGGAGAGGAGAAGAGGAAAGAGATAGGGACACCCCAATAACCCCAGTTCATTAACCCCATATTTTCTATCTGCAGACATCTTACTCTACACGTCAGGCATACAGTGCACAGAGGTCCAGCCCAAAGAGCCAACCGGGTGCTACACATCACCTTTGAAGATACGGTAGTCGCCCAGTCAAGACCGGCGCCTCTGCGAGAATCAGGTGAGCGTTACACAAATGCCATCACGTGCTATAACTAATAACTTTGAAATATTCCCACTTCCAAAAGCTCTCCAACAGCTTAACTTGTACGAGAGCATTATAATATAAACTGTGCACCCATATCAAGCTATAATACGCCTTCAACCAAAAACATCCAAATTACCTCTATGCAAGCTACTAAAGGGCATCTGTGGCAAAGTAGTATATATACCAAATTCTAGGACTACAACAGCAACTAGGTCAATCTTTGATTATACATGTTAATGGTGTGACAACAAAAGGCAGAATAAATTGGCAACAACTAGTAAACTTAAACAAAGTTAGACAAGCCCTACAATATCTAAAACAAAACAATGAATAATACAAAGATACAATCATAAAGACTTAAACAAAACCATCTACATTATTCAAGAGTCACCAGCAACTGGCCAATATGAACATGTACATCCTGTTACAACAGCCAACATTTGAGATCAGTACACCATTCACCCACTGCACTCCAAATACACAATTGACGATGCATTAGAAAAATATCAAAAGCTAAAGGACCCCTAATGAGCATATGGGAAAAAAGTGTAGAAGCATGTTGTTATCCTCTACTCTTTCCTACAGGAAAAAGAGGAAGATATAATGAAAGGTGCACAGAAATGAGTGCATCTGAATTAGTGCATATGGTCCCTACAAACATATTCTGAAGACCCCAGATTCTTGCAAAATGTTGAATACATTTTCCTTGTCCTCTTCGAAAGTGAATTAGCAACTCTATGTTATGGAATTGCACAGACATTAAAAACATGTTATAACTTCTTAAACATATACGCTACCCAACTACTTAAAAAAAAATAAAAGACAAAGATGAAGTATTGCAGTCAAGTATCACAAATCTCTTTGCAAACATGCATGGCACAAAAGAATTCTGGTTACAAAGTCACACTGATGTACGTTGTATGCTAAGGAACCTAGGCCCACCCACATGCTTTGTTACTTTAAGTTGTGCAGAGTATGCATGGAATGACTTGCATGAATTCTTACGCCCTGCAAACCAAAATAAAGATGGAATAGCCATAAAAACACCAGACCTCTGTTCTCTTGACCCATTAAATGTATCAAGGTACTTTCACCATTATTTAATAGCCATGCTGCATTTTATCTGCAATAAAACAACCCCTCTGCTCGGAGAAGTGCAACACTACTTTTGGAGAAAAGAATATCAATCCAGAGGAGCACCACACATCCGCATGATTTTGTGGATACAGATGCTCCCAAATGTGGCCATGATTCTGACGCAACTGTTTTATAATTTATTGAAAAAATACATTACCTGCGACATCCCTTCAGAAACCACACCAAGTCTTACACTTTCAAAAACATAAATGTTGCCAAAGTAGATATAAAAAACAAAGGAAAATACTATACCAAATGTCGCTTTGGCTTCCCTAGACCAATGTGCAAAAAAGGATAAGTAAAATAGCTTTATGTCTTCTGTTAGACACAGCATAAAAAGCCCTAAATATACATCAACATTAGAAGAGACGAATCACCCAAGTACATCAAAGATTAAAATGCAATCATTGTCCTCCTGGGGAATACAAACATAGACATACAATACATTGCAGACAATTCCTCTGCAGTTGCAAGATATGTCACCGCCTATCTCACCAAAGCTGAGAAAACTGAGCTAAAGGACCTCTGGGATGACATATCATCTGAAAAAACACTATCAGAGAAATTGTCCAGCTCTGGTATAAAAAATGCTCTCCCATAGAGAATGCGGGTTCTACAAAGCTGCAGACCGTTTAACAGGTAGAGCCTTATGTGGCAAATTTGAGCACATTGTTTTGCTGCACCTTGAACAAGACTCATCCCGAAAAAGAGTACTAAAATCCTACCAATACAGAGACCACATAGCCACACATGATCCCAACAGCCAGGACATTTAAAAAAAATGTTTACTTGACACATACTATCCAAGCAGAATTACTACTTTGGAAAACAGGTGTCTCTACGATATTGCCTAAAACAACACCTACAAAAACAATGTCACACCAAATGAAACAACTGGAAAATATTGAGTTTCAACATGTGAGGGAAGCCTAGTGAAGCTAACTAAACCCAGTCTAATTAATCATGTAAAGTTATCATTTAAACTCCACAACATAGAGAACTGTATTAGATGGCCCTACTCCAACTTTTTACACCTTGGAGAAAAGAAAAGGTATTATTAGGTGACTATGACTCATTTGAAGCTGCATTTAAAGCAAAAGAAAGCATTATAACAAATGACAATTTCAAACAATGCAAAGAAATGTTGGACAATGAACGCCAACAAGAGGAAGACATTGTTTGTTTGTTTGTTTATTTATTTATATAGCGCAGCCTGGCCCTAAGGCATCTGGGTGCATTACTTGGTTACAGTGACATGATGTTGCAGATATATACAGTAAGGTTGGATAGACAATACAAATGTACAATATAAATTTACAATAAAAATGTGCAATAATATGCAGTAGTTATACAGTTAAGGTTATTTACATATGAGGCAGGGTGGTAGATAGGTAGGTAGGTTGAAGGTAGCTTAAACTTCTTCAGAGATTATCCAGGTTTTAGAGTTTTCTCTGAATTGGTGAAAGGACGGTTCTGTTCTTTTTTTTCCTTTATTTGTTATGGTTTATATAAACCTTTACAAACAGAATAGATAATAACAAAACAATATAATAATACCAAAAAACTTTTCATACAAAATAGAAAAATAATAAGCAGCAACAATTTTTCCAATTCCATAAATAAAAACATCCACGGAAGAATAGAGAATACAAGTTCTTACATTGCGTACTTCTAAAAAGAGCATTATCTCTCATTCAATGACATTATTTCATCTCTACGTCAACACAAACTATATACCTCATTCTATTTCCCATGTTAAATGACTCTAAAATATATATGAACACATATATCAATATGAATCATTCAAGAACACACACATTTTTAAGAAAAGCAACAGTTCTCATCTTTAACACCATTGATCTACCATGTAGCATTTCATACCACAATGTTTAAAAGTTTACTTGAGAAGTGTCAGTTACAAATTGTTTAAAATATCCTATTCTTCCTGACATGAGTTTTGGACATTTCAATAAAAGATGGTATTACGTTTCCCTTTCTCCATCCACACAACAATGCCTACAAAATGTATATTCGTCCAAAATAGGTTATCAGATGTTTCTAATTTTCTGAGTGTTTAATACATTAAGTCTAAATCTCATCATGGAATTCCTAATAGCTCGATCCGGATATTTTAAAGTGTACATTGTACTTTAACCAAAGCTTTGACTTTTAATGGTTTTGCTAACATTTTATGTAACGATGTGCCCATTAGGAATAGAGATTGCTCTACGCTTTCTTGTAGATTTTTCATAAAATATCCTTTTTATCGTCTGCTAGATAGCTGTATAGCTGTTTCCGGTTTCCTAACAAGCATTTCGTTAATAAGGATGTTTTTTTTCCAAATCATACAGCTTTTAAGAAAGGATAATCAAACAACTCATATTGAATTGTTTCAAAAGGAACACATTTAGGTAGAAAATACAAAACATTTCTCCATTTGATACCTTCGATAGTCTTTAAAAATTGATTAAGGAGTCCAAAAGGAATTCCAAACCATAGCTGATTCTTGGAATTATTTTCTTCTTATAGAATTCTATACATGCATATAGGGAATATCTACCATATTTCCTTTCAGTGACCTTTAACTGTTTAGCAGCATCCTTTGCCTTACACTTCAACAATGTTTAATACAATTCATAGATGGTACACTGAAGAACATATAACCCAAAAATGTCATTGATTTCTGTATTTTGATCATAGTGCCATTACAGTCCCATGAAAATCTCAAAGATTTCCCATTCCCTTGTCCTAAATTCATTATAACTGTTTTTGCAGCATTTATTTTTAATTTCAAACCTTTTATATAAGAAACAAAGGCATTTATCAATAGATGTAGACCTATTTTCGTCATGTCAAATAGAAGAAATCGTCCGCATAAGTACACCAATTCACCATTAACATACCCACTTTCGGAGTTGCTAATCTTTTTCCCTCCAGGCATTTTCCCACAGAAGCTACATCGAGATTAAACAAGACAACCCTGCTTTAGGCAATGTTTTGCTTTGACATGGGTTAGTCATTAGTCCATCATTATTTAGCCTTACACTTAGCATAGTGTTCGAATACAGGCCAACCAATATGGCTAATAAATCAGCATCTATCCCAAGATACAGTAGACTTCGCTATAACGTTGGTCTATCCACTGCATCAAAAGTTTCAGATAAATCCATTGCTGCAACATACAAAGTACCTTTCTTAGTTATGTGAGCATTATTTTGTAGCTGGGAAACTAGCATCCCTCAGGCGTCAGTACCTATGTTTTTTCTAAAGCCAAATTGCCTGACATCCAAAAGATCGTTCTTCTCAATCCATACCAGGAGTCTATCAAGTATAATAGAGGAGAAGATCTTTGCCTCTACATTCATCAGAGAGATTGGGCGATAGTTGGTGACAAACATTCTATTTCCCTTCTTGAATATTGGTAATATATAGGACAGTCCTTAGGAATCATCTTTTTTTCCATAACATCGATGTAGTGGATGTGGAGTATTCTAGCCCATAAATCAGATTGTTTTTTTAAGAGTCATAAACGAGAGACAATTTGGGCCGGTTCTGTTCTAAGAGCTAATGGTAGCGAGTTCTAAAGTTTAGCGGCAAGCAAAGGGAAACTCCTGCTCTTTGGAGCTTGAATTTAGGGACTTTTAGACAGTGAGTTTGAGCTGGTCTGGTGGGGCGTGAGGGGGTGTTGAGGGTGAAGTTATCGGCTAGGTATCTGGGTGCTTGGTTGGTCAAGTACTTGTGGGTGAGGGAGAGTGTTTTTTGGATACAGATAGCCATTGGGTGTTGTGTCTCCGATCTGAGAAAGGTTGAGATCTTGGGACGTTTAGTGCTGCTCTTAGGGCATTGTTTTGAATCACTTGCAACGTGTTAGTGTTTTATTGACTGGTGACTAGATAGAGTTCATTGCAATAGTCGATTTTGGAAAGTACTAGTGCTCTGGCTATTGTTATGCAGATGTTGGTGGATAGGAAAGGTCTGCATGCATTGATAAGATTGCAGGTATAGGCATTAGATGATGAGATAGCATTAATTTGTCTGGTTAAGGTGGTTGAGGATTCTAGATAGATGCCTAAAGTTTTGACGTTGTTAGATACTGTGATGTTGATACCGTCAATGATGAATGATTTGTAGGGTTTGTCAAGGTTGTTAAGTCTAGATTGGGAACCTAGAAGAAGTAGTTTGGTCTTGTCGTCGTTGAGGCAAAATCCATGTTAGGCCATCCAGGCTTGAATGATGGAATATATGTAATTGAGGACTTTAGTGTCTTTGGAATAGTCACCTGTTAGCGGAATGAGTATTTGGGTGTCATCTGCATAGTTCATGTAGATGACATCCAAATGATCTAGGGTGTCAAACAGGGGTTTGGTGAACACATTGTATAGTGTGGCTGAAATGCAGGATCCCTGTGGGACGCAGCAGGAAACAGGGGCTGGTTTGGCAGCGGCAGAGGGTGCAAAGACCCTCATGGATCTGTTATTTAAGAAGGACTGGATCCATGCATTGACTTTATCGGAGAAGTGGGCTGCTGAGGATAGATGATTACAGAGGCCGTTGTGTTTAAACAAATCGAAGGCAGCAGAAAGGTCTAATAAAAGCAATAAAGCTAGTTAACCGTTATCTTTTAGTTTGTCCATTTGTGTCTTGAGGTTGATCAGGTCAATCTCTGTGCCATGATTAGGGTGGAAGCAAGATTGTCTAAGTCCTAGTAAGTTCTGCTTTTCTAATTGATTCTGGATCTGCAGGTATGCTTCTCTGTCCAAGAGTTCTAAGAGGAAAAGCACGGTTGTGATAGGTCTGAAGTTGGTGGGGATGTTGGGAACTGGGGTGGGTTTTTTGAGAAGGTGCAGGACCCAGGAATCCTTAAGGTTGTTGGGTACAGTGCTGGATGTGAAGGACGCATTTTAGTGTAGTGATAAATGGTGCAAGATATTCATTGCATCTTTGATTAAGGGGGACGGGCAAATGTCTCCCTGACATTTTGAAGGATTCAGGGTAGAGATTATGTCCTCTACTACTTTGATAGAATCGGTTCAGAAGTTGAAAAGGACACTGGTGTTCGCATTTTTATTCGGAGGATGTGGTTTGGCTTTCGTCAAGGACTAGATTGGCTTTCTTGGACTCTATTTTGGCCTGTAGCATTGAGATTTTGCCAAGTAGGGCCTTTTGGATATTGGTGCACCAAGTGTCTTTAGTGCACCTGTCAGTATTGGGAGAGTGAGATTCGAGCTCTCTCAGGATGTTGAAGAGCTCTTTGGTGTTGGATTTAGCTTTGCTAATTCACTCATTGTAGATATTTGTTTTGTTTGGGTGATGGCTAGCTTGTAGTTGTTGGATGCTATTGTGTATGTCATCTTGTTGGTGGTTGAGGGGTAATTTTTCCAAACTGATTCAGCATGTTTCTTGTTTTTGCGAAGGGGTTTTAGTTCGGGGGTGAACCATGAATTAAGGTGAACTTGTGGTTTGGCCTTGCGTAATTTAAGGGGTTCGATAGCGTTGATGGCTTTGAGTACAGTCGTGTTATATAGTTCTACTAGGTCAGAGGGGTTGGCGTTAGTGGGTGTGTAGTCGATGATGGGCTGGAGTAGTGGGAGTAGTTTCTTGCAGTAATGTTTTTGTTATTTCTCGTGAGTAAGGGTGATGCATTGAGTGAGGACTGATGTGAATGATTGTCTTTATTGATGGTGAATGTGATGAGGTGGTGATAAGTCCATGCAAAGTTGTGTTAGATAGTACAGTGGTATCACAGTTTAGGTCGGTTAGCCTGTCTAGAGTCCTGCCTTACTTATGAGTGCATTGGAAGATGCAGTGAGTGGAACCAAGCTCTGAGATGGTGTTGGCAAATGTAGATGCTTTGTCATCTTTGATGTCCTTGTAGTCTAAGTTGAAATCTCCTAGAATAAGGATATGTGAGTTGGGTTTAGTATTGTTTGAGAGCAGGAGAGCAATGTCATCACCAAAGGAGGATGTAGTCCCAGGTGGTCTACATATGAGGTGGATGGTGATTGTTTTTGTGTTTGGTCATGGATAGTTTGATGTAGAGTAATTCCCCTTATGCGAAGGATTGGTTGAGTATGGGTCTTATGTTTAGGGAGATTTTTGCAATGAATGCAACCATACTTCCGTGTGCTCAGTCTATATCCAGGCGAAATATGGAATATTCGTCGGGTATGACAAGTGCAAGGGTGGGTCCTGATGCAGCGTGTAACCATGTCTCCGTAATGGCAAGGAAATCCAGGTCATTGGACATTATGATATCTGCTATGTCGAGAGAATGGGCAGGTAAGGATCTAGCATTAATAACGTGCCCTTAATTGTTGTGTTAGGAGATTGTGTCTTAGTATTCTTATGTGGAGAAATGTCATTTGGCTGAGGTGCATTGGGCAGGTGGTTGGGAGTGGTGATGTTCGAGAGTGGGCATTTAGTATTTCTTGTGTGATGCGTATCAGAGGATGTGTGGATCTGGTGAATTCTAGATCCTAGTCTGAGGTTTCTTGTCATTACAAGCTGAGGTGCGATGGGCAGGTTAGAAGCGGTGATTCTTGAGAGTGGGTGTTTAGTATTTATTTTGTGATTTGTATTAGAGGATGTGTGGATCTGGTGAATAATAGATCCTAGTCTAAGGTTTCTCATCAAGGTTGGGCATGGTTGGCTGATGGTGGGTCAAGTAGCATGAAGGTTTATCCATTATGTGGGTGTATTCGTAGGCTGGAGATGTGGGATGGGTTTAGTAGACTTGCTAAAGTGGTTGGTACGCAAGGTGGCAGGGACCAGGTAGGGAGTAAGTTGTCTAAGATAATCTTGGCATCAAGGTAGTCAAGGTGCTGCACAGTGTTAGGGCTGTGTGATTAAGTGTGGGCTCCATGTTGATAGCTCTGTAGATTGTGTTGTGTAAGTGCAGAAGGATTAGGAACTGTGTAAGGCGCAATAGGATTTTGGATGATCTGTTCATGACTGGGTCCTATGTAGTGAGAAATAGGGAGGAGAACACTGCGAACTAGTGGATGGCACACAGATAACTACTCATGGTACATGCTGGTGAATGCTTGCATTATGTGTTAGGGTGTGGTATCACTGGTTAGGACCAGATATGATTTGCGCTGTGGTGGAGGCAAGGTGCTGTTGGTAGGAGCTAGGCTAATAGCAAGCTGGCTAAAAACAGACTCTTGCAGTATGCTAGTAAAGCATTGTGTTGAGTAATGGAGGCAACTAGACTGATAGCAGGCAGTGTTTTCAACAAATAAAGCTAGTAAAACATCATAATCAACATTACAGTCAGTGTAAAATATTATACATCAATGCAGTCAGTGGCCAATATAGCAGCATTGCGTTCAGTGATGGGGGCAACTAGACTGATAGCAGGCAGTGTTTTCAACAAATAAAGCTAGTAAAGCATCATAAACATAGCAATCTGGGGTGAGGAGGCTGCAGTAATTGTTTTTAGAAGGGAGGTGGCATAGAATTGAGTATTTTGTAATATGGCTTACTTGACTTAAGATGGCTTGCTTATGGTATCTGGATCTGTGCAGCAAAGCAGCTGGTGTGGTGATATGTAAGGTTGGACAAAAGTTCAAACAATGCATTATGAGGGCAATACAGGACACGCACAATGGGTTCAATGGGTTGAGGATGTGATCAGTCCGAGCATAAGTAAATGCATTGGCCTTTGCAATGTAACAAAGTGGGTACTGTGCGGTAGAAACAGAATACTATAATTGTGCATTGATGCAAGTGTTCGGGATGGATCTGGAGCGAGTGTCTGAGTCCTTTAGATACAACGTGGTACAGGGTTAGTACAGCAGATCGCGGCAAGTCTTACTTGCGGTGGTGTGCTTCAATGAGTGTGTGTCTTTGGTTGGTGATCAGCAGTACTTGAGGTGCAGAGAGGAGGGATGGACCGGCAGTGTGAGTGGGCACGCGACCTCGGCAGCACGGAAAGGCACAGACAGTGTTTTGATGTAATTGTGCCTTTATGTGATTTTGCCGGTTTCCGCCTACCGGCCACTGTGGTTGGCTGATGTAGGAGAAGCTGGCCAATTTCAGGCACCGGCAGATGGTCAGATTGCACCTAGCAGAGATGTTAGAACTCAGAGGCCATTTTGGAATGGAATTTCGGTTCCATTATGCAGCGAAAACAGGGGAAAATACTGCAAAAGGCAACTTGATGGTCGCTTTTCAGAGCCAGCAAAGCAGAATCAATTGCTCAGATGCAATTATGGTATCGAATCACGTCAGGGTATGACAGTGTGCAATTAGCATTTCTCACCGTGCAATTGCAAGGGGAATGCTGTTGGAATCCTCCATTGAGTGCAGGCTGTATCCCCCGAGGGGGGACAGGGCTCCAGCCCTTCCGTCGTAGTAGGCAGGATCAGATGAATGTGAAGCTCAACTACACAAAGACACTCCTGTGGGGAGTCAACCTTCCCTTACAGGAAACCAAGACCCAATTGGAGAACCACTGATTCTAAATGAAGCAGAAATAGCCATGGCTGAGGTGGTAAATACCATGTATCAGTATAAACAATCTGAGGAAAAATTGTCACATCTGGAATCTCAGCTAAATAATGAACAATGCAAACATTTATTTGGAAGGGACTCAAGAAATGAGCATGGTTTCAAACATGAATGTATAAGCTGTAGATTTAAAGATTATAAACCTCTGCTCCTGTATGTAACTGTTGAAGCTGGTTCTGGCAAAACATTCCTAATAAAAATAATTTGCACATTTCTACAAAACTTAACAAACAACAACCTTTTGGCTGTGGCCCCCAAAGGTAAAGCTGCTTACAACATAGGTGGTGTCACTTTACACCAACTACTATTCCTCCTCATCATAGAACACTAAAATAAATTAGATTGTCATCAGAGACTGCAACTGAGGTACGCAAAGTTCGAAAACAAATGGAAGTGCTCCTGATACATGAAGTAAGAATGGTGTACAACCTCATGTTGGCTTTAATTCAGCTCAGAATGCAGGAAGTCCTAAAAACCAAACTACGAGGAACGTTTTGGAAGAAAACATGTTCTGGTTTTTGGAGACCTCCTACAGTTGATGCCAGTGAAAGGGCAACCTAATTTCAAAACATTAGGACACAAAGAATGCCATAATGCTCTCTGCAGGATAGGAAATGTATATTTCTGGCAACATTTTCACTACAAAGAACTAACTCAAAACATGCGCCAATCTGCACGCCTCTATGGTTTATTTTAAAAACCATTAAAACTGGGCTGCTTATTAAAGATGCAATTTCCATTTTAACTAGTAGACTAATCCATGAGATATATGGGCGAACCACATCTGCTCCTTATGTCATGCAAATATTAATGCAACAAAATCTATAAAGTATGCCCTTAATGCCAACACTTGTACACTGTAGCCAATTCAAAGAAACAATGTTGAAAAAGGAAATGCAACCTATAATGCTTTCCAGCTCCACAGACAAACTAGAAGTGCATGGCATGACACATTCAATGTGTCAACAAGCAACAGCACAAGTATTTATCATAGAAAAATGTATCTCCAACCGAGCCGGATTGGAGAAAATATTAACTTTATGTCTTAATTGCAGAGTAATTCTAAAACGTAACCTTTACATAGAACAAGGTTTAGTCAATGGAGTATTTGGTACAGTTCTTGGCTTCCAGACATATCCGCATGACAACAACATTCAGTATGTCAATATCCATTTTGAAAAACTTGCAGAGGTTAAACAAATTGGCCGAACAATAGGACCTTTCCTTCTTTTCAAAGACATGTATGTATGCACAGAGCAATTTTCTTTGTCACCTGCATATGTTGTCACTATTCACAAATCACAAGGTGTAGCACTAGATAAAGCATTGATTGACCTTGGCAACACAGTCTTTAAAGAAGGTATGAGTTAGGTAGCACTTTCACTTCTTCGTGCACGCAATGGTCTATTCCTAGTTAACTTTGATGCAAACAAAGTCAATGCTGACATTCATTGCATGCTGGAATACAACAGGCTACAGGCACTCTACACCCCCCATCTAAATATGTACCCTGTATCTCCAAAAAATAAACCTTTAAAAGGCAAATAATAGAAACAGAAGCTATAGCAGATTTTCCAACAATATCACTAAATTCTGAAAAACTCCTGCATCAAACAATACAACCACAAAACTATCTAGTATAAAGTCAAGTTCACTTTCAACAGAAAAGAAAGACAGAAATGTCTCTGCTCCACAAAGTTCTTCAGGCCCTTCTAACAATCCACAAACAGAACTCTCTGGTCCATTTAAGTTCACAAACACAAAAGGAGTAAATTGTTATGCTAATGTGATAATGAATCTTCTCTTTCAATTGCCACTAATTGTTCACAACATGTACTGAAACAGCTCTGACCAGTTGTGTTTACAAATGCTCGTCCTTCACAGAAATGCCACAAATAATCCTGACAACACTTACAGTGTCTCAGGTATAAGGCAAGAATTGGACTACTCTGCAGGAATGGTAAAATGTACCATAAACACAAATGAAGATCCACAAGAATTCCTAATGTATCTACTACAAGTACTAGAAACCAAAAACATCCATATAAATATGATTTCATATACATGGAAACATACATGCACTCTCTGCAACCATGTTTCACAAGACCACATCCCTAATGAACGATTTCTCTGAATCCAGACCAAATTGTGAATCCATTCCATTTCTCCAGCTTCTTCAGAATCCAAATCATGGCATATTATGCCCATTTTGAAATTCAGACAATCATTCCACCATACAAATAAACTCACATAGCCAATATGGCATACTAATGCTTCTAAGGTACAATGCAGATGGAACAAAAAATAACTGTTAGCTTACAGGCTTCACACACACACAGTATCTCCTGGAAAGAAAACCTTCACAACAGTAGGTATAATATACCACACTGGTGCCATAACTACTTCAGGGCACTACATTGCATATGTGAAAAACAATGTGTTGGTTTGAATGTAACGATACCTCTGTTACCAAAAACAGAGGTTACCAGCAAATTTAACAAATGCCTACTTAATATTCCTTCAATCCAAAAGTTTTTACTAAACTGTAGCACAGTTAACAGTTAGAATATGGCAGCAGGTATCTAACTACATCCATAATACTGCAAGGACACTTTGCAAAGTTAATCTCGTTAGAATACACCAACAGGTATCTGACTACTTCAAAAACACCCTTCACTGCAACACAATTCAAATACGCTCTCTGAATTGTTATATGACAAACAATCTTCTAATCTCGAATGTAGTTACAGTACGCCAACATGTGACTATTTCATGCATTCCCTCAATTACAACATACATCAAACAAACACACTATTACGCTTATACTCACCTAACTGTAATCCTTTTTTGGGTCCAGTACGGATTTTCTTTCCCAATGATCCAATGATTATGTGAAGTGAAAACAACAGTGGTGTGTCATACATGAGCGTTGTAGCAAACATAGTACTTACAATGTCAAGTTTATGAGGTACTAAAGAAGAAAATGTATATTGGAAACTGTATAACACTGTCATGCCGCGCGGCACTTGGCGCCTGTGGAACCGCTGGCGGCGCGGACATTATTCTGCCGTGCACGCTGGTAGCCTGTCACGCCCACCTGCAGCTCCGCCCGTGCGTATGCACGCTTACGCGGCCCGGAGTATAAATACAGCTCCTTCCGGGTTGTGTACGCGTTGCAGCGCTTCCGGTTACCTCCGTTAGTGCTGTCTGCCTTTTCGCCTGCTCTTCCCTCGCTCTCACTCGCTGCTGTAGTACCGGATCTCTATCGGGTCCTTGTCCTCTTCCCCTTGTCTTGCCTGCTGCCCTTTTTTTTCCTTCTACCATTTTTTCCTTTCCTCTCTCCTCGCCACCCTCCTTCTCCTGTCCTTCTCTGCTTCCGTCCTTCCTCCTTATTTTTCCCCTTCCTGTTTCTCTTCCTCCTGCCTGCCTCCTAGTGTACCAGACCTAGGCCTGTTTTCTTGGATTGCTGATTCTTCTGATTCGGATACCTTCCTCTGTGATCTCCCGTGTACCAGATCCCGGCCTGTTTAAGGACTGCCTATTCATTTGTGCTTCACCTATGGACTTGGTCCTCCTTGTGAGATTCCGTACTACTTACTGTCTACCTTCCTCCGGAGCCTCATCCTTACTACCACGGAGTATTCTGCTTCAGCCGACTGCATTCTCCCAGCACATTCCAGCTCATTCTGTAGGAGAGTCACGCAGGTCGCTCAGGGGTTTTTTGTGCCTTTTGGCTTTTTCCCCTTCCCGGCGTTCCCGGGAGGAGGCACCGGAAACCCTTTTTGGGTGACACAGTGGCTTCCTTGCGTGGGCGTCCCTACCTATATAAAAAAAAGGAGCGACCAAGAAGTAAATGAAGGAAGGGTACTGGAAGAAGAGACGAAGGTGAGGAGTTAGGGGAGGGTGGTTAATCAGATTCTACGTTCTCTGGCGAGGATATCACCGATCCTGGTGACAGTTTGCAACGCCAAATTGAAGTTGAAATGGCTACGCCACAGCAAGTACAGGAATTGTAGCAGCAGTACAGAGCTTAAATGTGGAAATGCAGAATCTCAAGGCTGCCAATGCCACCCTACAGCAACGGATAACGGAGAGAGAACGACCTTCCACCGACCTTCCACCGCTCCCCCTTGTGTCGGGCAAGTTTGATGGCACTCCAAAAAAGGTAAAAGAGTTTTTGGATTCGTGCCATTTACACTTCTCATTCCGCCCTCAGACCTTTTCCTCGGACCATGCCAAGGTGGGGTTTATGATAACACACATGTCAGGTAATGCCCTGGCATGGGCCACTCCGTTGGTGAACCTGCCGGATCCAGTTTTACAGGATTATGATGCTTTCAAGGGTTTGATGCAACAAACCTTTCTACGTACCGAAAGCACCTACCTGGCTTCAGAAGATCTGCTGGACATCCGTCAAGGGAATTTGGATCTGCTAACCTACATTACAACATTCAAACAGGTGGCAGCTGAAGCTGGGTGGCAGGAGCAGGCTCAATATGCAATTTTTTTCGGCGGGGTCTGAGAGAAGACTTAAAGGATGAGCTAGCCAGGATAGAAAGACCTGTATCCTTTGCGGAACTCCTTACGGCAACCCTCAGGATAGATTTCCGCCTGACCGAACGACGGATGGAAAGAAGAAAGACCAAGACAAATGCTTCCCCTCACCTGGAAACACACCCGTCTCCTTCTGTACCCTTCTCACGCTCTTCCAAAGAGGAGCCCATGCAAATTGGGACAGCGCGTGCTCCGCTCACCCCTGAGGAACTCAAACTGCGCAGGGACGGCTGACTGTGCATGTATTGCGGAGCTTCTACTCATATGTTACGAGACTGTCCGGAGGTTCCACCCAGAAGGCCGGGAAACGCTCGCCCTCGGTAAGTGTTGGGACTCACTACCGAGGGGCTGGTCCAAGTCCTTATGCTTCTCTATCTGTGTCATCTCCTGAAATCCCTGAAGACTCTCGTCTTATGGTGCTCACTGTTACCCTCAAACTAGAATCTACAGAAGTGACCACATTAGCTCTACTGGATTGTGGTGCTGCCGGCAACTTCATCGACATTCACTGGGCCAAAGAAAAAGGTCTTAAAAGAATTGCCAAACAGGAAGACCAGAAGGTTGAAGGAGTGGATGGTGAGCCTTTGAGCTCAGGCATGATCACCCACACCACCGAGGAACTCACCTTGTCGATACAACAGCACACAGAAAGAATTATATTTGACATCATCAGAGCCGCGCACTTCCCCATCATTCTGGGAATCTGCTGGCTACGCAAGCACAACCCCAGCATTGACTGGTCTAAAAATCTATTGCATTTTCAATCTTCATTCTGTAGAGCTGAATGTTTACCCGAGCCAAGATTCGAAACTGTCAAGACATCTAATAGTTGTGAGACCAAGTCTGTCCATTGCTTGCCCCATTACCTAAGGGAGTTCACAGAGGTGGTGACAGAAAATATACCTATTGAACTACCTCCACACCGGCCTGAGGACTGTTGCATCGCACTAACTCCGGGAGCTTTAGTACCATTCGGCAGGATGTTTCCTCTGTCACTGGAGGAAAAGCAATTTCTCAGAGGATATCTGGACGGTAACATGGCTAATGGACTAATCCGACCTTCAAAGTCTCCTGCTGGAGCTTCCTTGTTTTTCGTTTCAAAAAAAGATTTGAAGGACCTAAGACCTTGCATTGATTATCGAGGCTTAAATAAAGTCACTGTTAAGGACCGTTATCCGATGCCTTTGATAACTGAGATTTTACAGGCCGTCCACGGTGCAACAACGTTTACTAAGCTTGATTTAAGGAACGCCTACAACCTTCTTCGAGTACAGAAAGGAGATGAATGGAAGACTGCCTTCCGGACTCCGTCCGGGCTCTGTGAGTACCAGGTCATGCCATTTGGGTTGGTTAATGCCCCTTCTATTTTTCAACGGTTTATGGACAGACTGTTCTCCGATTTGTTGTGCCAAACAACTCTAGTGTATCTTGACGATATTCTAGTATTTTCCAACAATGCCAAAGAACACGAGGAACATGTCAAGGAAGTTTTCCGTAGGCTTAAGAACAATCACTTATCAGTCAAACTTGCTAAATGTGTGTTCTCCGCTTCATCCATACCTTATCTGGGTTATATCTTGTCCAGTCAGGGTATCTCAATGGACCCCCACAAGGTGTCATCCATCCTAGAATGGCCTTCACCCTCTTCAGTGAAAGAAATTCAAAGATTCCTGGGTCTGGCGAACTTCTATCGTAGGTTCATTCCCAATTTCTCCCAGAAGATCCTGCCCATCACTAATCTTCTCAACAAATCTTCTGAGCCGTTCAGATGGTCGGCTGAGGCCGAGGATAGCTTTGGGGATCTTAAGAACGCCTTTTGTGCTGCACCCATACTTCTACAGCCGGACCAGGAGCTGCCCTTCATCTTGGAGACCGACGCCTCTGCTGCTGCCATAGGAGCTGTCCTTCTCCAAGAGGTTCGGGGAGTAGAGCATCCTGTCGCCTACTACTCGAAGACACTTAACGCCAGTAAAAGAAACTACTCGGTTATTGAACGAGAATTACTAGCAATGAAATCGGCTTGTGTGGAATGGCAGCATCTCCTTCAGGGAGGCAGGTATCCATTTACAATCCGGACTGATCACAAAAACCTGCAAGTCCTGAGGCAATTCGAGTGCCATAACACCCGACAGGCCCGATGGGCTCATTTCTTCGCCCAATTCGATTTTCACATCACATATATCCCAGGAAAGATGAATGTGTTGGCTGACTCCCTTTCACGGCGTTGTGACTACCTACCCGATTCCGAGTCTCCTCGTGAACACATGTTTCCCCGACCCAGAAGTATCGGAATGGTTTTCACGTTCCTCAGTCAGATAAAAGATGAATCGGGAGGGCGCTTTGAGGTAGAGAGACATCCCAAAGGCTTGGCGTACGAAATTAGAGATGGTCTTTATCTGGTCAAGGGTAGACTCTACCTACCTACGCCTGCCTTTCGCAAGATGGCCTTGAACTGGTGTCACGACACAAAACTTGCTGGTCATCGGGGCGGTACAGGCACCCTGGAATTCCTTCGTCGTCACTTCTACTGGCCTAGAATGAGGGAGGACGTGGATCGTTATGTTCAATCCTGTATCATCTGCCTCCGAAGTAAATCCCCTCGTAAAACGACCTATAGGATTACTCGAACCATGTGCTGTGCCTGACGGCCCCTGGATCTCAATCTCTACTGATTTCATTGTGGATCTCCCCATCTCACATGGGTGCACATGTATAATGGTGGTGGTTGATTCATTTACTAAAATGGCTCACTTTTCCCCTTTGCCCGGAGTTCCCACTGCAGCCCACATGGCCGAAGTATTTCTCCAAGACATCTTTAGACTGCACGGTATGCCCTCTAAAATCATCTCTGACAGGGGAAGTCAGTACACCTCTCATTTTTGGAAGGCTCTCTGTGAGCGGATGGGGATTGAAAGAGCTCTCACGTCGGGGTTTCACCCCCAGTCAAATGGACAAACTGAACGGCTAAATGGAACTCTAGAACAATACTTAAGGTGTTTTACTAATTCCCAACAAGACAACTGGCACTCGTTATTGGCTCTGGCCGAATTCTCCTACAACAATTCCGTACACTCAGCTCTAGGGGTTAGTCCATTTTTCTGTAATTATGGCTACCATCCCCGATCTATTCTTCCTGTCTCCTGTCTTTCTACTAATATACCATCTGTAGATTCCTCACTCACCCGTCTTAAAGAGATACACAAGAAGGCTAGGGAAAGCCTTCAGGCAGCGCAGGAACGCTATAGGTCCCAAGCCAACAGACACCGTCAACCCGTGCCAGGTTGGGAGGTTGGTTCCAGAGTAATGCTTTCTATGAGATACTTACCTCGTTGGGCCCATCCATCCAAACTATCCCTGAAGTTTTTAGGGCCTTATAAGATTGTACAAAGGATCAACCCTGTGGCTTTCCGTCTTAAACTCCCTGCCAGCCTGAACAGAGTTCATCCTGCCTTCCATGCGTCTCAGCTTAAGCCCTTTCATGTTGATACCTAGAGGCGTCAAGCTGAGAGAGTTACTGTTCCTCAGGATTCCACTCCAGAGCAATACGAGGTAGCTCAAATATGCGACTCCAGGTATCGTAGAGGCAAACTAGAATACCTTGTGCGAAGGAACGGCTTCCCCTCCTCTGAGAATTCCTGGGGATCCATCTCCCATATTTCTGCCCCTACACTGTTGCGCAAGTTCCACTTTTACCATCCGGGCAAACCAGGGGGAGGGTCCCTTGGGAGGGGGCATACTGTCATGCCGCGCGGCACTTGGCGCCTGTGGAACCGCTGGCGGCGTGGACATTATTCTGCCGTGCACGGTGGTAGCCTGTCACGCCCACCTGCAGCTCAGCCCGTGCATATGCGCGCTTACGTGGCCCGGAGTATAAATACAGCTCCTTCCGGGTTGTGTACGCGTTGCAACGCTTCCGGTTACCTCCGTTAGTGCTGTCTGCCTTTTCGCCTGCTCTTCCCTCACTCTCACTCGCTGCTGTAGTACCCGATCTCTATCGGGTCCTTGTCCTCTTCCCCTTGTCTTGCCTGCTGCCCTTTTTTTTTCCTTCTACCATTTTTTCCTTTCCTCTCTCCTCGCCACCCTCCTTCTCCCGTCCTTCTCTGCTTCCGTCCTTCCTCCTTATTTTTCCCCTTCCTGTTTCTCTTCCTCCTGCCTGCCTCCTAGTGTACCAGACCTAGGCCTGTTTTCTTGGATTGCTGATTCTTCTGATTCGGATACCTTCCTCTGTGATCTCCCGTTTACCAGATCCCGGCCTGTTTAAGGACTGCCTATTCATTTGTGCTTCACCTATGGACTTGGTCCTCCTTGTGAGATTCCGTACTACTTACTGTCTACCTTCCTCCGGAGCCTCATCCTTACTACCACGGAGTATTCTGCTTCAGCCGACTGCATTCTCCCAGCACATTCCAGCTCATTCTGTAGGAGAGTCACGCAGGTCGCTCAGGGGTTTTTTGTGCCTTTTGGCTTTTTCCCCTTCCCGGCGTTCCCGGGAGGAGGCACCGGAAACCCTTTTTGGGTGACACGGTGGCTTCATTCCGTGGGCGTCCCTACCTACATAAAAAAAAGGAGCGACCAAGAAGTAAAGGAAGGAAGGGTACTGGAAGAAGAGACGAAGGTGAGGAGTTAGGGGAGGGTGGTGAATCAGATTCTACGTTCTCTGGCGAGGATATCACCGATCCTGGTGACAAACACTACACCTTTTCAACTTGAATAGGGAAAATTGAGATCAAACTCCTGCCCCTCACCCCAGGCATATCGACAGACAGGACAGCACGAAGAATAAGGAGTACACTTATCATTTGAACCAGGCCCCAGCACACCCATGGGTGACAAATATGCTGAAAGACACCCACTTCACCAACATTGCAACTTCCATGCTGCATTAGCCAATGCAGCAATACCAGAATCTACAAAACACAAGAATCCCTGTTTAAAGGCTTGCAGATGCCTACATGAACTAACCTGATCTAATTGCACAGTGTAAAGCCTTGTTTCAGGAAGATCACAGCCAAGTGCATTTGTCTCACTGAACACCAGCCGCAGTGGGGATTCGTGCTGACTTCAGCAATGCTCCTCGCAAACCCCAGAGCAGCCAAGATCGTACAGTAAGATAAGATTGCTTTCCTTGAACGACAGTGAACTCTGGCAGACAGAACATCCAGAGACCAGTGTTTTTTCCCTGGGAATGAAAGACATTTTCGCAAAGACCCACACATCATTTGAAACATAATTGTAACAAGAATGGCTCAGCTCTGGCCAATGAACGCTGAGGGCCCAGGGGCGAAAAGCCTGTTTCAGCTAAAGCTGATACTGCAACAATTTTAGAATTAAGTAATGGGGGTGGCGCAGCTAAACCAACCCACTGACGCAAAAGTCCTAATGCCCAATGATCAGGCTTCCTATAAGGGTTGCATAGGTAACCTATCACTTAGCAGCCAGTAGCAGGATGAGTTTCTGGGAGCTGGTCCAATTCTGTGAGGTCAGCCTGCAGTGTGTTACAAAGCTGGCTTGCAAGCCAGCCCCGGGGGAGACGTTGCCTGGATTCTCGTGGTGCACAAAGCTCTCTGTGTGTTTATTTTTTTTTGCTGCCCAGAAATAAACATAGTTTGGAACATGTTGCTGCCTGCTTGGGACTCTGCTGCATTTTTTTGGGCAAAATGGGAGGTGTTCGGGTCTCCCATAGTTCGGACCCCCAGAAGCCCAGGTGGGGGTCCAACTTCTCCCCAACAAACTATCATGCTTAACCAATTGTACTTTTTTATTTCCACAGAAAATAAATCACTGAAAGCAGTTCCATGACGCTACAACACAAAGTAGCCATAGCAATCTTAATGAACTACATATTCTGTAACCTCTATATTCAATTGTACTTAATGAACTACATATTCTGTTACCACTATCCTCAATTGTACTAAAAACATAAGTAGTGTATACAATTCAATTAGATAATTCCTCCATATTACAAACACTTTGTACTCCCACTACATTACGTACACTTACTGTACACATATTCCTACTTTGGTGATTCTGGCCATACTCCTATTACATTACCTATAATGACAATACACATATTACTAATGTGGTGATTTAACCCAGTGCACATATTCTGGGGGGCATGGCCTTTCGCCATGCCCCCAGAATCTGGCCAATGACCACAACACAATTAACTGTATAACAAGTATGTATCACTGTCAACCAATAAAACTCACCCGCACCCCCATTGCGATAGAAGTGATGTCCGCGGACACCGAAATTGACCGTGGGCCTGCCAGCATTTACAAGCCCTTTTTTCACTAATAAAAACAGCTCTACACTACCTTCATTTCACTTCCCTATCATTACTATGCCCTCTTCCAGCCTTCAAATAACCCCACTTGTCTTTTCAAAGCAATCCGTTCACAGTGCTGCCAGCAAACTACTGTGTTGTCCACAAACAACTACGGCACCTGCCTAGCCTTTTTCAACTCACAAAAACAGCCCCATATCATCTGTTTCCACTCCCCCACACTTCCCAGCCCTTCTTTCCACTACCAAATGACCAAAAATGTGTTTTCCAGACATTTTCCCCACCAATCTGTGCGCGGTCTGCTTCGACTGCCTGCAGAACCAATCTGTCAGGCGTTTTCCCAAAAATTCTGATGCACCTCACACTCTCCACCATCCAATCAGTGAGTGCGTCCAATGTCAACTGACATCATGTTGCCACCTGAACCAATCAGAAGCCTGTCAGCAGAACAAACAGGGAAGTGAGTCCATGGACCAAAACCAGGTATCACTAATTTATGTCAGTCCTACATTCTGGTCGTTTAAAAAATAAAAGACTGGACAGATTTACACCAAATTTACAAAAGCACACTTTCGGTCCGAGCTGCCACTCCTGCTGCAAATTTGGTGAAAATCCATCCAGCTGTTTGGGCTGTAGGTGTGAGCAAATCTTTTTCCCATTGCGTCCAATCGAAAAAACACACATTTTGGGACCCCCTATAACCTTTCCCCTCTTTGTTGAAACCTCACCAAACTTTGCAGGATCGATCTGACAGGGTCATATACGATCTTTACAAAAGATGTGAGTTGTTGTCCAGGGGAGGTGAAGTTATAAGCCATCCAAAATATGCTCTTCCTATGGGTCAAGCAATTTAAACATAACTACAGGGCCTCTACCTGTAATATCTATATATATTCACTGCAAAAACTTGGTTAAAGGGACACTGCGTTTAAAGGAAAACCAAAAAACCTTGAAATTCTCCAGTTATACTACTCTAAGCAACCATAACTTGTGCCAACTCCATGCACTGCTAAAACTAACACCCAGGACATCAACAATGACATCACAAAAGTCCTTGACAAGGTATGGGACAAGGTGGAACTTGAGCACAGCACACTCCTGGGCTTCTCCGGCATGTAGCTTTTGCTCCTTTCAGTTATATCAGGACCTTTTGTGCTTAAGTCTCTTTCTACAAAAGTCTCTTGCCTCCAAAGACCTAATGTACAGGGTCGTACTGTTCATATCTGAGAGGCCGGTTTTCATCAGTCGGCCCCTGAGCCTTTTTTTTTGCAGCAACTTAACTTGCAGGTATTTTGAATAATGCGGGTGCATCCGCATCGTGCCATTGTGGGACTGGGCTACCGGGCTAAGTGCTGGCCTTGGGGCACTGCAGCCCAGCATTCATCAAAGTAAGGTAACAATGTGTGTGCTTTGATTTAATTTGCAAAGTATTGCAATTGCAATTATTGTGCAAGCATCCATGGGTGGCAGGGCGGGCCCTGTCCCGGCTGCAGCCATGTGTCTGGCTGGCCTCCCTCGGGCAATTGCCGGGCTTGTGTGGATGGCTGGCGCTAGGCGATTCAATGAGCAGAGAGTTGGTAGCAATTGTCAATTGACTCGAGGATACTCTATCTATATGTGAATCTACTACTGTGTGAGTGATGTAATTTGTAACATCACCGGCCCGAGCTGACTGTTGGGTTTATGGGCTGAGCCACATGAGGCCATAACAACACAAGTACTTCATTAAGTTGCTTTCAACTTTGCACTGCAGGAAGTAACAACAAATTTGTTGCACTTCACTTGCATTCAAAACAAGTAAGTTTTTGAGTTGTGCCAGAAACCTCTTAGTTTGTGCCCAATACCCTAATATATATGTTTAGAAAGGAAAGGTAAGGCTTAATGGTACAGCCGGTCTATTGGGCGACTCCTTCAGCATTAATTTCAGACAAAAATACTTTAAGCTAGATCCGAAGATTGGGGGCAAGAGTAACCCCTAATTTCCACAAATTGATTGTGTATTGTCGCAGGTCACTGGATCGATAGTAAGCCAGAGGGAACCTGTCATAAATATTAAAAATATGCAAAAGCATCCAAAAAGATCCAGAACATTGCGCCTTTTAGAGTTTGAGAAAGATACATTTTATTATCTTCTATAGTCATAACTTTGCCCTTCGAATAACACGTGTTTCGGCCTCTGCCGGCCTTTTTCAAATCAGGGCTGGTGTAATCAAACTAATAAGAGGGTACATTACAGTATAAATGGTGTACAGAAAGAATTGAGTTATGAACATGAGTTTCATTTGCTTTACCTTTGAAAGTTCTTTTGGGATCAGTGTATCCTCTTGTTGTAAGTTCTTTGTTTTCTCAAATGCCTTTTGTAGACACTTTTTAGGGTAACCTCTTTGCTTGAACCTGGTCCTCAAAAAATTGCATTCTTGTTTGAACTTCTGGTCATCTTTACAATTGCACCTTGCTCTGATTTATTCAGAAGCGTAGCGACTTATATGTAAAGACTTGGGACTCAAAAACTTTCCTTATATCTGTTTTTTGGCAATAGATGACATTATAATGGGATTTGACCCAATACATTACTGATTGAATGTGGAGCTATTGACCCCCGGTGTGGGCAAGTTATGGCTTGTTGTAGCTGTGGTCCTAATTTTGAACTTAGGTATGAGGTAAACCGTGACTAACCTACTATCCGTTTCTTGTCTCCTGTTTGTCTATATGTCACTCTCACCCTTCCTTCCCCCCCTTTTTCCCACTTTTGTTTTCTCTCTCTTAATCCCCTACCCCTGTTTTTTTTCACCTTACATAAATCATAAATGTATGCTTTGTTGATGCCACAATTATGCTCATGTTTGCATATGATGTATTCTGTTTTCATTATGATGTTTTCTTGCTCTCCTATGGGGGATGTTTTTCATTTTTTAAATGTATGGTGCAATACGTAATATGAATTCTTTCTGTGCACCATTTATACCGTAATGTACCCTCTTATTAGTTTGATTACACCAGCCCTGATTTGAATAAGGCCGCAGAGGCCGAAACACGTGTTATTAGAAGGGCAAAGTTATGACTATAGAAGATAATAAAATGTATCTTTCTCAAACTCTAAAAGGCGCAATGTTCTGTATCTTTTTGGATGCTTTTGCACATTTTTACCCTAATATATATGTTTCTTGTAATCTTGTTTCCTTTAGAAAAAGCATTCTTAGTGTGCATAGTGTGCCCAGGCATCATCTCCACTGACAGTGAGCTCGCCGCCTACTAGTACTACTGTACTATAATTACCGTCCATTTTATCTGCAAACCAAAATGGAATTTCATTTGAATTGGTTCCTCCACACACCAAAGTTTGCATGCTGGCGGTCCAACCATCTACCGGCCATAGGATTTCCCGTAAATAGTACCTAGAAGGCGACACAAATAAACAACACTTCTAAGGCAGCGCTATACATGCAGCAATCCTGCACAGAGGACCAGGAGAAGTGTTAGGATGCAGGAATTGCAACAGCACATGGCCAAACTACTAGTAAAATAGCAAATAGGGACTGGAAAATATCGAGATTTTAAAGTTACCATTGAGCCATTCATTCACGCACTGAGAAACAGTAACGTTTTGAAATAGAACAAAAAGACTTGCTGAGGGCGGGCATCTAAATCCAAAGGGACTATCCCGAAGCAACAGCAGCAAACTGCCTCTGTGGGATAATTCTGCACACATAAACATCTTTTTTTTTTGCCCGGACCGAATTTAAATGTGCGTTTTTTATGTCAGTGTATGCCCACGCCTTTTAAGCACTGTGTCAGTAGGGACTAGTTGTTATTTTTTTTGTAAGAGATTTATTTATGCTAAATCAGATCTGAGGGCATTAATTCAGAAAGGCAGATTGCGATGGGGGATAGCGGTAGGGTGAGGCGTGAATTTTCGTAGATGTTTTTTTGTTTTATAAATATTAATTAACGTTGATGTAGTTGTTGGAATTAGGATGTAGCCACGAGAGAATACTGACAAGGTGTTCGGTGCTCCCTAGTACTTTCCTTATGCTTTGCAAAGTATTTCCTGTGTTGTGTGGGCAGCAAGGTCCCCCTACCCTAGAAACACCCCCCTCATACACACGCACACCCTGACACCCAATATGATGTAGCAGGCTAGCAGCTAAAGATGGACCATGGTCTGGCATACCAGTGCTGTAAGGGTGATTGAGTACAACATGCATTAACCAACCCCAAAGCGGCACCCAAAAGGCTCCCTCTTTGGCCACAGGCATGATCCGCGAGTTGTGCATTCTGTGTTATCTGAACCTAGCCCAGGAGATGCCGAGTATCTACTCGAGTGTCTTCAAAAATCGGCGTTACACGTAATACAGCAAAGTTCGATATATTGGGCCTCATTCCGAGATTAGAGGTAGCCATGGCGCTATTAGCACCATGGCTGCCTCCAATACCGGGTCCGGCATCGGTCTGGTTCAATTGGGACTTACCGGTGCATTCCGACCCTGGAGGGACCGGTAAGTCCCCATTGAACCAATCATTCCATTCCCATTTGAGCCCCCATAGGGCTCAATGGGAATGGGGAGGGTGCTAATAACGGGCTTGTGAATAGCAGGCCCGTTATTAGTGCTCTGGTCCCTTAGCGAACCCTGTAAAGGACGTGTGGTCAGACCACACGTCCTTTACGGTTCTCGCTAAGGCACCTCAGAATTGGGCGGTAAGGGATTACCGGCACCGGTCTCCTTACCGGTGCCCGGTATCCCTTACCGCCCAACTTGTAATGACCCCATTGACTGTGATTGTATAAACCGGTTGCATGCACTAGTGGCCCGATTCATCGAATGCCCGCTTCAAAGTGAATTGGATGAGCATTATTTACAGTAATGGGCCTTCGAGTTACAATAAGGGAATGAGTGGCAGGCCAGATACCATGATTGGGTGCCCGTGTCGGGGCCCTTTGACTGGACAAGGGGTGATTTATATTTTTAGAACCAATCTAGAACATCTGTAAGGTGGTTGTGATCTCAGTTTTGGGCGTCCCACTGTGCAACGCTTGAAGTATGAATGTTTCTGTGGACCATGGAATTGCCTCAAAACCTGTGTAATAAGGTTAAGGGTAGTCTCCAAGCCCAATACTCTATTTCCATTACTGGTGGCATCAAGTAGGCATGTTTTGAGTCTGGTTCTGCAAAATAAGTATTAAGCTATGTGATGATGTGTTTTTTTTAAAAAGAGCAAAAGGAATGTTATCACTTTCTCAAGTGTTTACAGAAAACATAACATGCAACAGACACATGAACCCTCCATAAGTAGCATTTTCAGTAAATTCCTGAATTGAGGCAATTCATGGATAATGGTTTGAGGGCCACTTTTTTGAGGCGAGGGGAGGGCCACTTTTTTTTGGGTGTCCGGGCCTATTTCTTGTCCCAGTCTGACCCTGCTAATGTGTCCAAAATAACAAAATAAAGTTCCTTTTTATATGCACGTTGGGTGTTAACCCTGCACGAGGGATCCCCCTCTTCCGTGCTCAGATCCTTCTACAATGTTAGCCTCCCTCTGTTGGGTTCACTACGGCTTTGTCTCAGACTTTTTCACTTGCATATTCACGGTTCTCAATGTCTTTTTAAACAGTGCTTTATTGCAGACATCCCTCTGCCTGGTTCACTCTTGTCATCACAATGCTAACAGGATTATTGTACCTCACCCCGCTCATCAGGCATCCTTCAGTCGGGTTACATTTGCCACTGGTACAGTTCACCTGGCTTCATACAACACAGGATTTGTTCCCCTTTGTTTTCCTCTGTGTTTGGGTCAAAGACTTTCAAGTGTACAAGTGGTTTTACTAAACCCTTGTATGACCACTTCGACCACATGCGTCAGCCCAACTAGGGCTTTCTGTTATCAGTAGTTTCAACAAGAAGGGCGACCAGTCAGGGTCTTTTGAATGATCACAAATGTGGCGCCGGACCACTCTACACCTGGTCTCCTACCGGGTTTTCAAAACAATTCTGTAACACACCAAGCCTTTTGTTGCCACTTGCAACCTTTGCTCAATCACAGTTCCGTTCACTATCGGTTCTCCCTCCGACTCACCGGCTGTGATGAACCGCTTGGTTTCTTGTCTCTGGAGTCAAGGGTGGTAACATGGTAGAAAGCGTTCCTCCATGCCTAGTTATCAGTGTAGGAGGGTTATGTGCACCATTTACACCTGGTACACCACACTCTGGCTGTTGTTCCCGACCTTGTAATTACTTTTTTGGAGGCTTTGCGGGTCTTGGTCGATAAGGAAAAGGACACTTCCTGCCTGGACTTGCTTTTGGCTCTTGCCGCCTTTCTCCTCTCTCGAATTACAGTGCTGGAACAGCTGCCTTGTTGTACGGTCTGCATTGCTCGAAGTGTGCTTTCATACTCCACCTTTTATCCCTGTGGGGCAGGGAAAGGGACATCAGATGTGCATAGTTATTGTCAGTTGCCTGACTCCTGTGTTCTGACATGTCAGGTAAATGGCTCGGGTGTCAGTCCGTTTTCTGTCACGGTGTAGGAAAGTGTTTTTGTTGGAAAGGGAGGATGAACTTCTGCATATCCTACAGGGTAGGATGGGGAAAAGGTGTTATAGGGAAGGGGGTACTGTGTCTCGCCCAACGGTGTCCCACTTACACTCCCCGAGGACTCCTAATCCAGGTGCTCTCCCTGCACTGGTCCACCCCAGGAACTGGATCCAATAGCGATGGATATGTCCTGGCCACCTGGATGACAGATCCCCAGGGACTAGACAGGGCGACACCTCCATAACCATGCCATGTAGTCGTATTTGTTTCAAAGTGGAATCAGGAAAGGAAATCTACATTTGCCTGGTCTTTTCCTTTTCGGTGTTCCACAATGAAACAATCGGGTGTAGGTCTAGAAAACATTACGTGACCCGAGGGTTGGAGTCTTTGCATTGGCTAATCCAAACTAGGGGTGAATAATCTGTAACTAGTGTGAACTTTCATCCTAATAGGTAGTATCTAAGATGGATAATGGCCCACTGGATGGCCAGGGCCTCTAATTCCAACACAGAGAAATTCTTTTCACATGGGAAGAGCTTCTGACTAGCAAATAAGAAGGGGTGTTCCAATCTACCTACACAATTGGGTTTTGGCACAGAGTCTGTTTTAAGGTGTTATAACAAATATCATCCTCGTCATTCCAATGAAGTTCCTGGGGTTCAAAATCTGAAATGTCATTAACTTGATGGAAATCTATGCAGAATCTCCAGGAATGGTAAGGTTTAGTGACCAACACGATAGGAGAGGACCATTTTATTTATTTTGGATTTGTAGAGCGCACTGCAGCCCACAGGCATCAAAGCGCTATGAAAGGATACTTGAGAAGGCTTGCTTGCGGGTTACAATTAAGCGGCCCAGGAATTAAGCTTAGGGACAGATGCTTACAGGGTTAAATTACAAAGTACAGTATTCTACATCGCATAGTGTGTCCAGTTCAGTGAGGTAGCATATGTAAAATATCGCACACGGGACAGTCTGGAGCCAATGATGGCTCTGTCTATGGTAATACAGTTCTGTTGGGTCAGGAATGGTCTGACAGCATTGATCAGTTTGGAGTGATATGCTGCAGAGGAAGCAATGGCATTGACCTGCCTGTCCATGATAATCTTGGTTTGAGGTACACACCCAGTGTCTTAATCGCTTGTGATACTGTGATGGAGATGTTGTCAATAGTGAAAGTGTGATACTCCTTGGTGAGTTTGCTCAGTGTGAAAGGGGATCCAATCAGCAGGAGTTCGGTTTTTCACTGTTTAGACAGAGCCAATTGTCTACCATCCAGGATTGAATGGTGGAGTAAATGAAGTTGAGGGTGTTTGTGTCAGCTAAATAATCCCCCGAGAGAGGAATGAGTACCATGGACTTGAAGCAGGCTCGATAATATTGGCTTTGAACATTTTGTTGACTTCCTCAATCACTATCTGTTTACAGGCTTCTGGGAGTCTATACAGTTTTAAATAAACCACTTTACCTTTAGATGTTCTAATATAGTGCTATGTGCCTTTTCCTTTTCTTGGCTTTTCTGAGAACACATTGGGAAAGGAGATAACTACATCTTTTAGATCTTCTGTTGTTGGATAGATAGCTCAGAAGGAATTAAGTCAAAGTTATCTATCTCTTCGGGAACCAAACAGGCAAATACTTTGGCATGGGTGGCTGACTGGTTCTCTTTCCACTCTTTCAAGAGATTATGTGATACAAATGGACCTTCTGTTTTCTGTCCGGTTGGGCTACTTTAAAATGACAGGTTCCCGTTTGTTCTAATATCTCAAGTTTGTTTTTGGAGGTGGGTAAGAGAACCAGCACTTTCTGTCCTATGGAGAATGATCTTAAACTCACGTTTTTGTGGTAAGCAGATTTTTATTGGGTCTCCCATTTCGTGTCACGATTTGCAAGATGGGAATGGTGCTTCTTCTCGTTCTTCCCAGGTTTTGCAGAGCATGTCCACGATCTCTAGGATCTCTACCAAAGAGCAGTTAAAAGGGAGAGAAAACCGTGGATGCCTGAGGGGTTTTCCTTACTGCAAATAGTGTCCACAGGATCATTCGCTCCCAGTCTTTCCTGTCCCTATGTACTCATTTTTGTAAAAATTGCTTCAGAGTTCTATTCAATCTTTCAACCAGGCCATCGGTTTGGGGATGTACACAGAATTTCACAAGGTGGTAATGTAGAGTGACTCTTTCATTTCTGCCATGAGTTAACTCATAAAATTGTAACCCTGGTCTGTTAGTATTTCCTTGGGAAATACGACCCTGGAGAATTATGGAAGAACATGTTTAAGGATTTGCTGCTTTGTATTTTTTCGCATTGGGAAGGCTTCAGGAAATCGTGTTGCATTGTCCAAGATAACAAGAACATATTTGTTGACTAGTTTTGATGTTTTCGAGAGGTCCAATTATGTCATCCCTATTTTTGAAAAGGGTATTTCTATGACCGGTAACGGGTTAAGAGGGGCATGTAATAGAATGTGCGTGCTAGTCTTTTGATATATTTTGCACATTGGGATAAAGGTCTTTGTATCCGCATGGATACCTGGCCAGTAAAACTTCCCATTAATATGCGCCTGGGTTTTAGACTGCCCCAAGTGCCCCCCAGTGGTTCTTGGGTATTACCAACTGTGTGTTTACTAAGCCTTCCGAAGATGTCTCTCTTCTATAATCCTTATTTTAGGAAGAAAAAAGGGCTTCCTTTTCTAAGCCTTCTCTTTCCGGATTGCTTGTAGAAAAGCCTCATCGAGACCTGGATCATTTCGCTGGCCGAAGTGTAGGTCGGGATAGGTGGTAGGTTCTTCTCTAAACTGTATAAATGGGTGAGAAAAACACCTCATCTAAACCTAAATCTAAGATGGGAGCAAGCTACGACCACTAAATAATAATAAGGCAGTTCTAGTGGTGTCTTGTCAAATAAAAAGGGCCTATACTAAACAACCTATTGCCAATCCTTAGGCTTAGTTACAAAAGAGTGTGGGATAATATTCACAAGAAAAGAAAGAAGTGTTCACAAATAATATGTGTGGATGTTATAGCCGGGGGTTGTCCTTCCCCACATTTTTAGCACGGGACAAGGTGGGACTCTTGAGCACTGCACACTCCTGGTCTTCTCTGGCACGAGGCTATAGCTCCTTTTAGTTATATCATTACCTTTCGTGGTTAAGTCTCTTTCTAAAAAAGTCTCTTGTCTCCGATGGCCTAATGTATTCAAAATAACAAAACAAATTTCCTTTCTAAATGCACGTTGGGTGATGACTCTTCACCCTGGGATCCTCCTCTTCCAGCTTTTCCAGGCTCAGATCCTTCTGCAATGTTAGCCTACCTCTGACGTGTTCACTACATTGTTTTCTGCGACTTTTTCACTTGTGGTATTCACGGGTCTCAATGTCTAAACAGTGTTTATTTGCAGACACCTCGGGGACATCATTTCACTAAAATGCCAGGGCTAGTGGTAGTGGAATCACATGACCCTTGACCTCACCCCAGAGTGAAATCACAGGAAGCGTTGGAACATGACAGTTTACCCCTTTAAGAAACAGGATCTGGCACCACATAGCATTGTTTCTAAGTACACTATGACAAATATGGTTACAATATCACTCTACGCACCAATTGAGAGCAGAGTGCAACGCAAAGGGCAAATGACTTGATGGAACCCAGAACACCTGTTTTGATCCTGTTTTGGTTCTGTAGATGCACATGTAAATGATGCATTTCATAATGCATTCATAATCATTTTATCATCATCTAGCAGTAATAAGATGGAAAACTTAATACAATGGGGAAGTATTCTTTTAACAAACGCATTATACTTTTTAGTGAATGCTTTCTTGCATTGCACCCAAGTCTTTTTCAGAGTTCCTGTTTTGTTTGCATTTATCATCAATTATAATGATAGTGATGTGTTATTTATGGTTTATTTATATAGGGATTTCATCAAAGTACTGTACATAAAACATATTTACATACAAGAATCACCCAACCGAAGTTGATACTCATTTATCAACATAAGAAGGATTTGAAAGGCCAAATTGGCCTGGCCAGGATTCACATCCTGCAAATCACTTAGACATCACAACACGCGCTCAACCTGCTGAGATATCTTACCAGTACATAATGCATCAAGATGCATCTATGTGGTGTGTTCATACATATTAATGTGTGAGGGGTGATTTTTCACAAATATTGCTTGTTTGAAGCCGGACATCTTTGCTACACAACTGTTTTAGTTGTTTTCTATTCAAGTTCAGTAATGTTCTGGTTGCCTTTCTCATATTATTTATTTACACTTCTTGCTAAGGCACATTTCTACTCTTACAATTTAATGTACACTCTAATTATTAAAATGGTGTGTATATTTCTGCCACCTTAAAACCTTATATGGGGCACGGATGAGTTTGCAGTGTCTAGTTTAAACATCCATTACACCTTAATATGCAATCAATGTTCTAAATAAGACTATACATGGTCAGCAGCATCAAGGCCTTTGCTTAAGGGTGATTGGTTGTCATAAAACCAATCATAGTGGTCACAGCCTCTTTCAATTCTTCAATACTACACTTAAAACATTTGAAACCTGACTCAGCCCATGCAGTGTTACAAAACAAAAATGAAATGATTACATTTGTAATGAAATGGAAACTCATTAATCCAGATAGGTAATTAACTGTTTTATGTAGCGCTTCATGCAGGGTTCCTTCAACTTCCAAGTAGTGTGATTATTATTACCTCAGTTGATAGTTTAGTGACTTCTGAAGCATCTAAGAGTAACTCGGGACAGCCATCATTTGACCATGAGATTAGATATAGATTTTAGCATTGGGCACTTGCCTCCCTGGGCTATTGTATCACAACAATGGCATACCATTACGCAGAATTAGTTCTAGTAAATGCATACTTTAATCACCATATGTAACAGCAGAAAAAAACATGGTATAATTGCAACTTGCGAAAAGCAACATACATAGGGCCTGATCACGACCTCGGCGGTAACGCTAACGCTATTAGCGCCGAGGCTATTAGAGCGACCGCCATAGCCCCCGGCGCTAATAGCGTGGGATCACGAATTGGGCGGACTTGGAAGTCCCCATTCCCCATTGAGCCATTCGGGAATGCGCCATTCCCCATTGGGCTCAATGGGGAAAATTCTGCGCTCTTACCGGCGGCAGATTTTCCGCCGGCGGTAATAGCACGAATTTTCGGCGGATTTCCTCCCAGCCAAGAGCTGGGGCGAAATCCACCGAAGCCCTGATTCGGCGGACCCTTAAATCCGGCGGTAATAGCGCTACCGCCGGATTTAAGGGTTACCGCCGAGGTCGTGATCAGGCTCATAGTCTGAAATGGATGCATATTCTACTCTAAATGCTTTTTGGAGGATTTTGTTTGCATTGCGAATTTGATGTGTTTAACAACAGACTAAATCAGTGACTCATCCCCTGAAGTGTGTGTGAAATAAACCTTTAATTAGTCTAGCAATTATTACATAGAATTCTAGAAAGAAAGATTATTTGTTACTCCTATTCTTTCATATTTAGGGTCACTGTTCAAAGTGTTACACTTGTGGAACCCCCTGTTTTTTTAAGAAGCCTGAACCAGAAAGCCAGTCACTCTACAACACAGAACAACATGGCATTGACCACCGCCCAGGAGCTTCAATTGGCAAAATAAATAATGTTAAAAAAATATTCTGTTTTTTTATTTTAGGCAAAACTCAGGGGTCGCCAGGGAGACCCCTGACGACTCCTGAATGTCGTCCCTGGGACATCCCTCAAGCGGGTTCACTCTTATCATAACAATGTTAACAGGATGATTGTAACTCTCCCCGTTCAGCAGGAAAACCTCAGTCGGATTCACATTTGCCACTGGTACAGTTTGTCTTGCTTTATACAATGCAGGATTTGCTCCCCATTTCTTTCCTCTGGGTTACGGGTCATTGACTTTTGAGTGTACAAGGGGTTTTACTCGACCCTTGTAGAGTCTTTTGAATGAGCGCCCACATTGCACTAGACAACTCTGCACCTGGTCTCTCTGTGGGTTTTCAAAACAATTCTGTAACACACCAAGTGTCTGTTTCCTTGATTCACAATACATTGCCACTTGCAAACATCACTCAATCACAGTTCTTTCACTATCGGTTCTCCCTGCGACTCACCAGCTGTGATTTACCGCTTGGATTTTCTTGTCTCTGGAGACAAGGGTGGTACCATGGTAGCAAGTGTTTCTCCCTGCCTTGGTTGTCAGTTTAGGAGGATTCTGTGCACAGTTGACACCTGTTATGCCACACACTGGCTGTTGTTCCATGCCTTGCATCACTTATATTGTGATTTTCACATTCCTGCAGCATATAAAAAAAACAGATACAGATTTATTGATAAGCTACCTTGATTCTTACATTATTGCCCTGAAAAAGTGTGTAGGACATCTCCCTATATGCCAATCTTGGCAGCAGGAAACAGTTCCATTAGGCTATTAAAGAAATTATTCCAGGCAATCTGCTAATAAGTTGTCCCCTCCACAATGCACAATTACAATATCTGGACCTTTAAAGTGATCCATACTCTCACAGAATGAAACCAAGCTTACCCAGTTTAAGCCACAAAACTTCTGCCAATCCAATACTTCCAAAGATTCCATGATTTACAGCATACAACCTAAATGAATGAATTGAAGAGTCCCCCAAAATCCACACAGTCTTTATTCTCAAACACATAGCTATAGCCATTTTCAGTGCTCTCACAACTCCTGTAAAGAAAACTACTTCTATTCAATCTTCCTGTACTCCACACCTAGCAATCCTGATTGGCTAATCCCCACAGTCCCCTTTCCATGCCAGATATCTTAAAAAAAGACCTGGATGTAGCATGTGCTGTCTGCGGACTACCACAGTGTCCCCGGACCCTGTAACACAGGGGGAGCCCTACTACCCTTTCCACTTCCATGTTCTAAACATTTCCATTTGGCTGCTTTCAGAGATTCACACATCAATCCACCAATCACATCCAAAACCTCTACACATAACCCTGTCATCTCACTTCAACACTTCAGATGTACACTTGAAATCCTGAGTACATATTTCCTGGTAATGAAAGGCATCTGCATCAAAAACTACTGTGCAACTGTCCAAGATTTCTATTTCCAGATTCAACAAGATCTGCATCTAACAATACATAGTACAGGTATGCTTATATTTAAAACAAATGTTTTCTTCAACGCTTTCACATATATACATATATATATATATATATATATATATATATATATATATATATATATATATATATATATAGAGAGAGAGAGAGAGAGAGAGAGAGGGTTGTTGCTACTAACCCTGTAATAAGCTTCTCAATAAGCATTTTTTCTTTTAATAATAATAATTTGCCAATGACGTCCAAATGGGCCATTGGACTATAATCACCTGCGTTCACTTTATTGCACTTTTTGTAGATTGGGACCATGTTTGCTATTTTCCATGATGCCGGAATTGAGTGTGCCGTAACACAGTTGTTAATTATTCCAGCAATAAAGTGGGCCCAGTCTTCTGGATTATTTTTCATGTCCATGTTTGTGATCTCATCAGGACCTGGCGCTCTTGAGCTTTTTAGCTTGGGTGTTTTTGTTAAGATCGAGTCTTTGTCATACTCGACATCCCAAGTTTTTGACAAGGTTGATTGAAGAGTGTTTAGTTCAACCAACGGTTTCTGGGAAAGGTCAGTAAAATGTGCCACCCATTTTTGGTCCCCTACATTATTTTGCAGGGTGTCCTGAGCGGCTTTGGCTGTTGAGTCTATTAGCGACCAAAAGTCTCTTGATTGTTTCCCACAGATAGTAAAAAGCATGGTTTCCGAATCTTCTTAGTATAAGGATATTCTATGTGATTTTATCAAATTTTTATATGTCTTGGTTGTTAATTTTGCTATTTCATCACCATGCTTTACCATATTGTATTGTTTGGTTATTTGTTTTATTGAAGTTTTTGTTATCCTTAGTCGCATACCATTACTGCAAGTTTCGATTGGGATATCCATTTGTTTTCTCGTCAACATTACGGCAATGCCCGCGAGGTGACCAACATATTATGAACACCTTTTAGTGTTCTCTTCACCTCAAATGAGGCTACAAGCGATAGCAATATTGCAATGATGTGCCACCATTAGTTTTTGTTCATCAACGCTAATTTCATATCAGCCATTAAGTCTAAAAATAAAATTCAATCCACAACCACCTACCTCAGCACAACATATATACTAATGACACAAAGCCCTTCTGGGCTTTGTATCACAATACAGTTTTGCCAGGACTGATAGCAGTGGTCTAAGTGAGCGGGAGCGGTCGGGAGCAGTGCTCCTATACTTTTTTTAATTACCTTTTACATCTCCTATACTTATATTTTAAAAAGAAACAATTCCAGAATGGTTTCGTTTTAAAATAAAAGTGTAGGAAGAAGTTGAAACTTGCACTTTCAGTGCACTGCACTGAACGTTCCCTTAAACAGCAGGTGCAAGTGTTTGGGGGTGTGCATTGTGTGTGGGAGGGGGTGTAGCGATGGGGCTTGTGGGGAGTGGGTGGAGGCCAGCAGGGAACAAAGTTCCACTACTTCTTTTCGTACACTTCGACCACTGACTGATAGTAGCCATAGAGTGGAGGCAAGTCCTGTTTTACTCACACTCCAGAATAAAGACAACCAGCTAGGGAAATAGGCCAGGAGATAGTGTTGCAAGGATAACAAGGTTTAATTGGACAGAATACAAATATCAGCAAAGGACTCTGCCGCTAGAGAGCACTCTGACTTGTTCTCCACAAATGCGGGCTTGAAAAACCTGAGATCGTCATCATATACAGTAGTAATGAGTGCCACTGATTGGTGGCATCCTACACATGAGCCCACGCCATAGGGGATGCCAGGCCATAATTGGTTAGTTATTTTCCATCGGTCTGGATCCACGACAGTCAGCTGGGCTCATCCTTGCAGTGAAGGTCGGGGCACACATTAATACATTGGGCCTCATTACAGGTATGGCGGTACGGTAACAATGGTGCCGGTACCACTAACGACACTGTTGCTACCTTACCGCAATACTACGATCTGTGCTTGTGGGTGCCTGTCAGCCCGCCAGGTTTTACCTGGCGAGCAGAGTGGCACCTGCGAGCACAGCAAGTTGGATGCACTGGCAAAGTTGTAAACAGTGCCGGTGCATCTGATGTCCCCATTCCCATTGAACACTAGGGGGCTGAAATGGGAATGGGGATGTACCAGGTCTGGCACCCGTGAAAGGGCGATTACCGTGTCTGGAGGGGCCAGAATACCCCAATAATTTCCCATTCGCAGGTGCCGGACCAGGTTGCGAGTTTGGAGGTAGCTTTGCCTGTTTTACCGGCAAGGCTACCTCCAATCTCGTAATTAATGAGGCCCCATTGTTTCTTGCTAAACTAAACATGCTAAGCCAGGTATTATGTCATTGTGGCAGGCACCTGCGCGGGCCAGGAAATGGTGCCAGGAGTAAGGGAGGATAAAATACAGTCACGCTGACCCACGCATTCAGGGTTTCATTGATACCGCAGTTCCAGCACTCAAGGTCTCCACCCAAGGTTTGATCTTTAATGTATCCCTCCCTTTACCTCGTGTTACAAGAGACATGTTTTTATGCTTGGTAGAATACAGCCATGCATGCCTAGATGTTCTGTGGACATGTTTTTTGTGGTGGGACAGGGGTATTGTGCATACATTGGGCGATACACAGATGGGGTTGTCAGGGGTGTGGGGCTGGCTCCAGACTGGTTGCGAGGGGGTTAGAGGCCTACTGGTATTTTAGTGGAGATGAATGGACGCAGTGAGGAGCCTGGTGTTGTCTCAAGCTCTTAAAGGGCGCATTCCTTTAGAAAGATACTAAATATACGCAACACTAGAAGGATGAGGGAGAAGTGGATTTCTGTGGGAATGAGGCCCTGTGGGTTCATTCTCTCATACGGCGATTGGGCCAAGTGAGCAGAAAACGTGAACAACTCAAGTCTGCAACTTATTGCTTTTGGGATTAATACAAAATGGAGACATGGGCTATGGGTTTTCGAGTGCCACACATCTACTTCTAGGTGCTACAGTGCCTCTACATTTTGCCTCATAGTGCAGATTGTTCTCCCCTTGTACGCTGCATCAACTCATATGGTATTCACCTTACCTGAAAGCTCCTAGGGGGTTGGGGTAGGCTCATTTCTATCCCAACACGAGCCCACCATCACCAATCTTTTTGTTGGAGTCTAAACTGCAAATGTATCTTAATATGCACCAGCCTCCAGGGGCTGGATCCTTGGTGAAATATAAGTATAAAATATAATCAATGAGATGAGTTATCATAAAAACCACCTGTGCAAAACTCTAATTTACACCACACTGCTGATAATCATTTGAGTTTGGGCTGGAATCCTGGAATGCCCATTTTAGGGCAGACCAAACCTGATTTGCATATGGTCTTTCCACTTTCTGTAATGGCTTGGCAGGCTGAAGAACGATTGTCTGGAGCGTTGCCTAGAACAATTGCCAGAGATTGCTAGATATTGAGTATAATTCTAAACCGTTGAGCCATCACTTCTTTTGTGTAGAAACCCAAGCTACACCTCACTGATGCTGCCCAATGAGGTTGAAACATATCTGGTATTACTTGCAGACTCGTACAGAAGGGAGGTGACGAAGCCATTGGGGCTGGACTTTCCCTTATGATTTGCATATGGTATTTCCCATTCCTGCACTAACTTGGCAGGCTAAAAAATGATGATCTGGAGGGTTGCCCTGAGCATTCACCAGAGTTGAGATTCAATTTAAACCTTACAGCCATCACATCGTTTGTGTTGTTTGTCAAATGTTCTCAAAGGCTTGAACTAACATAACAACACTTGCATTTCTGTCTGTCAAATTAAAGACTCCACACGTGCGTTGGGATACCCTATAATCCAACGAACTTGACATACTGGGCTATATGAACAAATCGGTGCTGCTGCCACCATAACACCAGAAAGCTGTACAATAAAAGTTTAAGACTGCTATCAAATCCCTACACTTTTCTAGAACCGTTTCCAAAAGGGTTGATTTTCAAATCTAAGGGATATTTACACAGTTCAGCACAATGCTACTGTATTTCAAACACGAGCTAATGGGTTTGCGACACAATGCATATTTATTCTGAGATGGAGGAGCTAGGAGAAATGGGATTCCTCGCCAGATTGCTATGCCTTTCAATGAAATGTACCCAAGCATGCAAACACACTACGAAAGCCATTGAAACATTCGTGTCATATCTGAACCTATTGTATTCCGCCATCCGTTATCATTAGGGACTGAAGGATTTTGTGGCAGCAGAAAAAAAGAAACAGACGATGCACGCATTGTTAAATTATGTATTTCTACTAACATCAATGCTTACATTTTTCTCTTGAACGGCTCCCCAACACTCAACCACCTAAAAGCAAACAAAACGACTGACAAAAATGAATGACTGAAAACGTAATAGAATTTTTGCCATCAACGCGTAATCTTCCCCAGCTATTTTAAAATGTGACTTTTAGATTTAGGAAAGCAAATACAACTAAAGAGGGACAGCATTATTTTGCATGTGTTTACATTCAGCTTTAACTATCATCCAGGTTGTATTGAGCAGCGAATCTGGTTGCTTGGCAATCGGGCTGAATATGTATGCGTTTGCGTTCTGAGAAAGGTGTTGTCCACTGTTGCTCAATTCCCACCCTCAACTCACTCCCACCTTCTAACCACCTGTCTCCTTCCACAATTATATTAAAATACGATAAATAAACCCACGTGCTGCCTCCACTTTGATGCTGTCTACCACCATAAGCTGTCAAAGATATGGAAAAGAGAGCCATCTTGTTTGTAGTGTTTTATGAATTTTGAGAGCGAGAGACTCATTTGTATCATGAACATTGTTTTGGTGTGCAACTAGCAATAATGCTTGGAGTGGTAGGCCATACAAGGAGGTAATGACTTCTTGCCCTTGTTAAAGGCCAGGCTACATGCCATTACCACCCAGTACAAACTGCCACCATCATTGTCTAAGTCACGTCCAAGTATAATTCAATATTTGTGGGTTTGTGGCTTGGCAAAGCATTGTTCCTATACAATTCCACACTTTTCAGTCAATCTGCACCAACTTTTGCATAGTTACTTGTTAGGACCCTCCGGACATTACCAGATACAGGACATTTTGACACCTCACTCATTTCCTCAGATTTCAGCACCTTCACACATGAGACAATTGCCTGAAAATGGCGAAACATCAATGTGGTTGCAGAAGGATTGGTCCCCACACGAGGAACAACACTCGAGGTCCAGGCCCTAGGAAGCACGGTTTCCAAGATAGTTGTACCGCAACGGACTGCAATGAACTGCACCACGCCAGGGTGAGTCGGCAGGTGGGGAGAGAACACAGAAGGCCACAGTATGCAGCAGTATACTAACTCTCGCCTCCCCCAATGTATACCCCGGGGTATGTCAGCCAGCCACACACGCCCATTCTCAGTGCAGTTTACATTAAGGGTGCAAAGCACATCAAGCGATAAACGAATCAGAACAGCAACCTACAGGATCAGTGCTATCATGTATCTCTACATAACCTGTTCGCAGAATGGTTACAGCTGTTAGCATACAAATAAAATGCATTATTTGGGATCTCTTTAATGTGTGATTCCTATAAAGTCTTAAAGAGAAAGCACAATGCTAAGTACATATCTTAATGTAAGAAAAGTGCATTCAGTGCACCTTTTATCTAAACTGTTCCCTAAGACATTGGCAATGTATCAGAAGGTGTGATATTTGTATGTTTTTAATTTTTTGTATTTATTGTTGCTTTCATGGTTAACATAATACCTTACACAACTTTAATAATACATTATGCAATATTCATTGCAACCCTTAAAACTAAGACAAACAGCTAAAACAATACAATTTTGATAATAGAAAATGAAAATGTAGAAATTGACAACACAAGTTTTTAGAATCATGAATCGGGGTGAACCATAAAACAATGTTTAAAAGGGTTTCCCCCTGCTTAGTTACAGGGGACAATTCATCAAAAGATGCAATTAAAAACTTCACCAAAGCTAAAAACAGAGGCATTTGATAACCTGACATTAATCTGTCCCAGAGAGTTATTAAAATAACTTTTGAGGTAGAATTAACTTAATGTTCATGAAACCTTATCATGGTCTTCATCATCACTGAACATTCTATTACGAAATGAAATGGTGACTTCCTTCTCTGCTCCTTACAGTGTCTACACGTTCTTAATTACTTACGGATATTTAGTTGTGGAACTAATACTTTTAAAGTGTACAAGGAGTTAAATCTAAATGTTAATGGGCCTCATTACAAGCTTGGAGCTCCGGTAATAACGATACCGGTAAGGGAATACCGGCATCGTTTACCGGACCAGACTATTACGACCCTTTAGGGAGGCGTTACCGGCACCGGCACTGGCCCCACCGTGAGCGGCATCCCTGATGCCAGCAGGAGCCCTGACAGACGCCTGCCGTGCCCTCGACACCAGCATGCCGCAGAGCAGTTCACATTCTGAGGTGGACGTACATGCAAATACTGGCATGAACATACAGGTAATAAGGCCATATATGATGCCTTAAATACCGGCATCATGGGACTGGCGTTAACAGGGATCAGGTGAGCAGATGCCTGCCACAGGAGTACTAAATAAGCACAGGTGGACACCATTGAAACCCAGGCACAGCATAAAGGCAGCCCACCCACACACCACACCCCTCCCAAAGGAAAACTGCTACCACTTGCACTATCACTGCTTGAGCAGGAGTACATGCAGGAACAGCTACTCTATGAGGAGGCTGTGGGGCAGGTCATGCTACAAATGAGCAGGAGGAGAAGGATGGAGATAAGTGCACAGCACATGCACAATGTGCAAGCCATTGTGCCCTGCAGGCACCCAACAATACCCCGGCAACGTGTGAGCCCATTTACACTGACCCCAGTACAAATCCACACCCTCTACTGGCTGGACAGGGACAGCATCACGGCAATAGTGGACCTCATACACGACGACCTTGTGAGTGTCATCAACATACGCACAGCCATCCCCCACTTGCTGAAGGTAGTGTGTGTGTTCCACTTCTTGGCAACAGGAACCTATCAGCACACAGTGGCCCAACTCACGGGATATCACAGCCCTGCTTCTCCTGTGTGCTGATGCAAGTACTACAGGCACTCCTCAAACATGTACATGACCACATCAGCATGCCACGGACTGCAGCAGAGTTAATGCTACCAAAGTAGCATTCCATGTGATAGCAGGCATGCAGAACATAATTGGAGTGATAGACTGCACACATGTTGAGCTAGTGGTGCAGCATGCCATTGAGGTGGTATACCACAATAGGAAGCAGTACCATTCGCTAAACGTCCAGATGGTGTGTGATGCCAGCCAAATCATAACACACTGCTGTTGTACCAGATACCCAGGCTCCACATACAACACAATGGTCCTGCGGAACTCAACGCTTCCGCGCTACATGGATCGAGACTCATTGGGTGAGTCTGACCTCAGTGCCACAAGCATTGACGAGGGTGGGGGTTGTTGCCAGTGCTGGGAACCTGCCTGCTGGGGGGGCCATGTGGGGTAATGATTCAGGGTGGGGGGTTGTTGCCAGTGCTGGGAACCTGCCTGCTGGGTGGGCCATGTGGGGTAATGATTGGGGGGGATTGTTGCCAGTGCTGGGAACCTGCCTGCTGAGTGGGCTATGTGGGGCATGTCCACATATCGCATCAGTGTACCATCCTGGGGTACAGGTGCACACTGCACGAATGGAAACCCTGTGCATCCTGGCTAAACACTATTGTTACAACCATGTTGGTCAAAAGATGCAAGACATCACAGCAGCCCTTTCTCATGCCAACATGCAGGTGATGCTGGTTATCCACTGATGGGCTGGCTGCTGCCCCCAATCAGGCGTCCACACAAACAACATGAAGAGGCGTACAATCAAACCCATGCAAAGACTCGCGTGACTATAGAACAGACATTTGGACTACTGAAGAGTCGTTTCCGCTGCTTGAGCAGGTCTAGGGGTGCACTCATCTATGGCCCCGAGAAGGTGGGTCATATGGTGATTGTGTGTGCAATGCTGCACAACATGTGCATCCGTCGCAACATACCCCTGCCCCAGGACATGGACATGATGCCGCATGATGATGACAACGATGATGATGAGGATGCTGGGATCCCTCACCATCACCATGGCCATGATGGGCAGGCCACATGCCAAGCATTGGTTGCAAATTATTTCTGATGATTTCATCACACATGGGAATGGATGTGGTCACACTGGGTGATGTGCACTGTGTAACAATGAATACTTAAACACTACAGAAAAGAATGGCCAGACAACTGTTTTTTGATGCAACACAAGTGTATTAATTAAAAAGTGAGCTATGTACATTATGAAACAGGTTGAACATGGACATCTGCCCAATCCTGACCAGTTGAACCACCCACACCAAAAGGTCCCCATCATATTCCCCAACACACCCTTTCCCTGTGTAACACAATTGCAACCACCCACCCCACCAACAGCACCCCAAAGTCCAACTCAAAAACGAACATTGCCCCAAAAATCCCTTTCACAACTGATTCCCCCCACCACACACTAGACCAAGGCCTACTTCTGGCCCCTCTTTTCTGCAGGTGGATGGGGCCCCATCTGACGTGTCAACCTAACAGAACTCCGCACTGGGTTCCCATGTGTTGATGGGCTAGGAGTGGCACTGGCAGATTCTACCGGCGGCGTGATAATGTGCCTCTGTTCTGGGATGGCAGTCACAAGGAGGTTTATTGATTCTGCCATGGAGGACATGACCTCGTTCCCCTCACGCACCCTTCTGGCCAGTTGATAGACTGCCTCTCACGCCCGCCCTAGCATCCGTGATGTGTTCCTGGTGCTGTCCTGCATGGTTTGCCGTGTTTGTTCTGCCACAGTGATGTATCAGTCTAGTTGGGCATGTGTTGCCTCCTGGCGCTGCTCGGTGTGGGTGAGGTGGGCCTTAATGTCATGGATGTGGCGTATTCCTGCAAGGGGCCTGGGTGGTGGGCTGCAGGGGCCAGGTGGGATGAATACAGGGTCCAGTTTCTGGTGGTCATCTGCATCATCTGCGGTGCCGCGTGCAGCTGTTGCATGCCCTGTACTCCGCCTGTCTGGAGTATGTGTGGGTGTACCTGATTCCTCCAGCTCAGGCATGCTATGTATTGGCGATAGGGGTCGGGGGCATGCTTACTGATGGTGATTGTGGCAGATCCGCAATGTCCATTTGCGGTGATGCCGCTTCAGCTTCTTGTGTCTCTTGCCCCATGCATGGTGTACTGGCCTGGCATGGCACGTCTGCCACTGAAGTATGGCCGTGCTCGTGCTGCTGGCCCTTTCCTGCAGGTGTTGTTGCCTTCTTCTTGAGGCTGGCAGGTGTGCAAGGGTTGCTGTGGGTATGTGAAGTGGAGGCCGTGGACCCATGTCTGCTGTCGCTGCGTCCAGGTTCCTGGATGCTGGGGGTCTTCTTCTGTGTGTTGCGCTGTGCAGTGGTGGTTGGTGTAGTGGCAAGCCCACCCTCACTGTCTGATGTGGTGCCTGTGGGCGACAATGCAGGGGTACATTATTGTTGTGTCATCATCCATGTGACAGCCATCACACTTTGTACAATTTTCTGTCATGTACATCTTCATGCTCATGGTGGGGCCCTCATCCTCCGGCACACAGGTGTGGGGGGAGCAGAGTTGGTACATCCTGATGTGTGCGCATGTTGTGGGATGTGCATGTCGGTTGGGTAGCAGTTGGGTTTCGCGATGGATGTCATGTATATGCTGCCCTGGATTGTGGATGTGTGTGGGTTGCCTGTAAGGGGGAAGTGGTATGCTTTTGTATGTGTGGTCATTGGTGTGTTGTCAGCAGGAAAGGGTAAGGTGTGCCTTTGTGGATCGTGGCAATGGTACATGGTTCTTGCACTGGGGTTGTTTGTGCCATGCACAGGGGACATGTGGGACTCAGTGATGTGTGTTGATGCATGCTGCCGGTGTGTCTGTCTGCATTGCACGGGACATGCGGTGTGGTGTGTGCCTTTGTTGCTTGTTGGCATTCTTCATGGTAGGAATTGGTTTCTGTTGGAGGGTCAGGTTGGTGTGTAGCAGGGCAGCAAGTGTCCAGGGATAGTCATGCACAAGGCACTATTGGCCATGAGGGGACAAATGGAGTACATGGGATGATAGTCAATGGTCACTCACCTGCTTCTCCAGAGGTTGTGGCACCATGTTCTTCATCTCCAACACCCTCTATGCTGTCCATGTTCATGATGGAGGCACATTTTTCTTCCCATGTGTGCAGTTTAAGTGGTGAACATCGTCCGCCTCCGGTGGCCTGCGCCTGGCTGCGCTGTGCTGACAATAGGTTGTGCACTCTGAGGCGCAGGTCATCCCCATCATTTCTGACAGTCCCTCACAGTCTTCAGTGTCGTGCCCACTGCTAAGACTTTGTTGGCCACTTCAGTCCATTTGTCTTTCTTGCGCAGTAGTGCAGGCCTGCGCATGTCCCCTCCAAAGACTTCCTCTGCATTTTCCACAAGGGTGTTGGCGAGCATGTTTAGTTCAGGCTCACTGAACCTCGGATTGCGCCGTCGTATGTTTCCACGTGCTGCAGACATATTCCTTGCTGCTCCTTTACTGGACAACTCCTGTGTGTGGAGGATTGCAGTGGATTGTGTTTTTAATGATCGCTGCCGGTGAGTTTCCCGTTCCGGTGCAATGACGTTACATCCAGTTCCGGTGTTGACGGTACTGTTGTTTACGGGTTGTTGATGCTGGTGTTGTTGTTTATGGCATCGACGGTGCCATTAAGTGGGTCTCTGGCAGCTTTACCGGTATGCCGATGCTACCATTACTGGCATGCCGATTTGTGTGGCATCGCATGCTCGGAATGAGCCGTTGTATCCACACACGAAGCATGCCGGTATCGGTGGCTACGGCATACCTTATTTTGGGATTTTTACTGGTGTTAGGGAGAATTCTCTGTTTAGGCTGAATTTCCTAACCTAGTGAGTCCCCCAGCAGTTTTGCTGGATTTCGGGAGTTTGTTTTTTTCCATCCTGCCAAGAGTGAGACTCTTTTCCTCCCACTCTTGGACATGTATGTGTGTAATTCCTTTGAATGTCAATGTGTTCTATGGGTTATGGGGTCTTTTACTTCATAGGGTCTCATATGTTTTTCTATGTGTGTTACAGCGCACCCTATGTGCCGTAGCACTGGGGCGTCCTAGCGGACCCCCACCATAGACTCCATACCCGGGGACTGACTACTGTCTCCCCGGGCATGTAAAGTCACCATTGGCTTTACTAGACCTAAATGTACTAACAGAACTAGTACAAGCCATCTTATTGTGGGCGTACTAGTAGGGGTAATTGGATTACTCCTGGATCTGTTACTCGAGGGGGCACTGTCCCGTCCCCCCTCGTCGAGTTTTGGCTGGTGGCAGTGGAAACTACTTGTTATGTTCGACCCCGAACCTAACCCTATGGGATTCGTCCCATTGTTGGAGATTGATACTTTTCCTCGTTAATCTCTAACGTACCACCGGTCTACTTATCGTAAATAAGATTATCGGATGGTATTTTCCGCCAGAACTTGGTTTTTGAAAATGGCGTCTGTGTTCGTCTCTGTGACTCCTAAACCAAAGGTTGAGCCCTTTGTTCCACTTTTGGCGGGCTCTGTACAGAGACCCTCCAAAGTGGTGCCATTCTGTCTGGGTTACCACAGGGGAGTGGGAGGGGGTTTTGGCACCCTGGACCGAGTTGCCTTGCCAACTCCGGTTGCACTCTGGAGTGATTGGCCCAAGTGGTGAGCCTTCCCGCTCACCACTTAGCATGTGTTGATTGACAGCTAGGCTGAATGAATGGGGGTTTTCTGCATAAAAGCAGGGCTTTTGGGACTGGATCTTCAGAAGTCGCCACAGGACCTAAGAATCCGACGAGGGTAACGCTGAGCCGACCTGCAACGACGACACCTCACGTGGAGCCCTGCTGAGCCGACTCACCACTTCCCGATGACAGAGTAGATCTCCCTGCCGGAGAGTCTCTTCCCCTGACTGGTGGGAACAACCAGTGCCCTTTGCTTTTTATTCACCTCAGGTCGCAGTGGTCGAATTGCCCGTGCAGCGCACCTCGGCAACCGGATAGCCACTACCCCTGTACCGCAACCAAAAGGTGGTGCCTTGTGACGGAGCACTCCGTGGCTGGTCTCTTCCCTGGTGGTGCCCCGGACTTCACTTTTCTTCGACGACGAGAACCTCTCTACTCTTGGCAAAGACCCGACGTGCATCCACCACCAGGAACAACTGCCCCCGCCGGAGCTGCCCTCCACAACAAGGTACCGTGTCTGCCTGGCTTCCCTTTCGATCGGTTCGAGTGAGGTGTCTTAATCCTCTCCTTTCCGTTGGGTCGCCTCCAAGCTTTTCTCATTTATTGTTCTGAACTGGTTGAATCTGCCGATAACAATTTGCTACAAAGACTTGAATGCATCTCCACTAGAGACTTTTTGGGACATATCGCCTTGCCTCTCTCCGAGTGGGCCTGGCCTCTGAACTTTATGATCTATTGTGGTTCTTGCCTTCTTACCGTACATTTTGCCCGTGAAGTATTGAACTGTGTTGATTTCGTAACCTGCCTATCTTTTTCTCTCCTGTCCTAACTAATATTAGAGTGCCATCTAGGTTGAGGTATACACCTCTGTCTTTAAATAAGTGGTGCCGGTAGAACCTAGACTTGTCGAAATATTGCTAGGGGGATTGATCGTTTCTTCTTCGTAGAGTAATTGTGTTTGATTTGTTTGCCGTGAAAGTGCCATAGTGTTTTTCATAGATGTTTCGTTATAAATAAATACCTTAATATCTTTACACTAAGCCTCGTTGCGTGTTTGCTTGTCTTGCTGGGAAGAATTGCCCTATTTTGTATACTCCACATACTGCTTAACTCTTCCTGAGGGAAGTCTGACTGCTCAGCCACAGCTACCAAGTGAATCTGTGTGGTACAGACTGCTACCAAGTGGGTTCACCGCCAAACACCTGTAGTCCTAAATCTTTTGCAGTGGTCCCAGAGGGAACTGCACAGGTTTCCGCCTAACACTGGTGTACAGCGGTGGGATTTGTATCGAGTGTACAGTTTAGAGTGCTTTTCGACACTGATAACTAACCACAAAAATGTGCACAAAAAGCAACTTTAAAAAAACATGTCTACGATGGAAACTTACAGTCAAGAGTCCTTGTCAGGTGAAAATACTGAGAGTTTGCGAGCTCTCTGTAGGCAAGAGAATCTTTCTGTGAGAGGCAAGAAGTTAGAACTAATCGAGAGATTGCTGGCGAACCAAAGTCTGGGTACTGGTTCAGAGGAACCAAGCTCTCCAGCAAATGTAGATAACAGTAATGGTGTTGATCTAAATCATAATTCTGATGATAGCGATGAAGAGGCTGACGAGGATGGCGAGACTAACGAAACTGTCTCCCCTGCTCCTCTACCCGCCTTACCAGCTGTGCCTACGGGGCCCATACCAGGTCCCACGAGTAACCCTGCTTATTTTGAACTTGAAAAAATGAAGCTCGAATTAGAATACAAACGGTTCTTGGCTCAATCTGAATGAAACCAAGAGCTCGAGTTCAGACGGATGAATGCCCAGGCTGAGCAGAAGCAAGCTGAGTTAAGACTCAGGGAAATAGAACTTAATCACGAGTTAGGGATGAAAAAGTTGTCTATGGAAAATGCTTCTCTCTCCTCTGGTTCCTCTAGGAGCTCCAGTCCCAAAAGACCCCGGATGCCGAAGGAATTAGTGGGTATGTATGAACCGAGATTGGATGTGTTGGATTGGTTGAAACTGTTTGAATACAATCATGGGCTCCAGGACATCACCGGGAATGCTTTACTTCCCTGGTTGTTCCCTAGGCTCCCTCCTGTTGCGACTGATGTGGTAATGGAGTTGGGGGTGGCGGATAAGACGGATTACGAAAGTGTGAAACTAGCTTTAATAGCTAGATTCAGGAAGACCCCTTCCCAGTATCTTAAGAGGTTTAGAACCCTCAAAAAGCATGATGGTACCCCTTGGGCTACCTGGGTGAGTGAAGGGTTGAAGAACTTAGAGGGATGGATTAAGGGTTACAAAGTGAACACTTATGAGGGTATGAGGAATCTTTTTATGTTGGAGTCTATTTATGATGCCTGTTCTCCTGAGCTCAGACAGCACTTGGCTTATTCGAAGGAATTGGATTCCCGGGAGCTAGCTAAGGCTGCTGATTTATGGGTTGCCAACCGGGCTACTCATAAGGATTCTGGGGCAACTCAGAAAAAGGATGAGGGAAAACAGCCTAAAAAAGACTCAAAAGAGAATTCTAATAACTCACATTCCAAAGAGGGCCCCAAACAAAACCAGAAGGGTAAGCCACAAGGAAAACCACCGCAGAATAGTGTGCCTTCTGGTGCCAAACCGGAAGGAGGTCAGAACAAGCCACTATGCCAGAAAGCATTCGGTAAATGCTTTGTTTGTGGCTCGACTGATCACGTGAAAGGAGATTCCAGATGTAAGGGTAAACCTTCAGGGGTCCAGCTTGTCTCCTTAGCCTTCGCTCCAGAGGAGGAAGTCCAAATGGCAAGTGGAAACTTTCTACTGCTAGCTGACGAACCCATTGGAGTCTCAGACAGCGTTTCTTTAGTATCTCTGGGGTTGTGGGAACAACAGAATTTAGATGTCTATAATTCTATCCCCGATAATACTAAAGAGTATTATAAGGACAGTGTCCAGGTGAATGGTCAGGAGACTCCTGCCATTAGGGACACTGGGGCCAGCATAACTGTGGTGGATAAATCGTTTTTTCAGGCTGAGGATGTTGCTAAGGCACCCAAACGCCTCACCAAGTTAGCTGGAGGGCCTGTGCAGATGCTTCCCCAATTACCAGTTCTCATCCAGTGTAACGACATGACTGTGAAGATACCTGTCAGCATACAGAGTGAGGTACCAGGACGTGTACTGTTGGGTAACGATTTGAAAACTTTCGGAGTTGTATCGCATACTGCCAGACCTCCTAGTAAACGGTTACAGGAGCTAACCAGACCTGCAAGAGAGAGGACCATGCGCGGTACTCTCCAGGAGATGATGAAGAAAGAAATCACTCCTGCTCCACTGGAATTGTCGGCTGCTGTCTCCAAGAAATCAGAAGCGAAAGGGAAACCTAAGGCTTCTATCCCGAAACCAGCAGCCAGCATTCCAGTGCAGCCCACACGGACTTCCCCGCGGTTGTCCAAAGTTACACCCGTAACTCCACCTCCAGCCGGGGCTGAGAGGGAGGTACAACCCTGTGTGGTAGAATTAGACTCTGAGGAAGAGCTAATGGAAGGCCAGGAACTCATTGGAGACCTGGATCCTGTTGACCATCCTGAGCTGCAGTCTTTACTGGCAGAAGGTGGACCCAGCAGGGCAGACTTCAGTAAGGGACAGAGAGAAGGTCCAACTCTGGAAGGTCTTCGCCACCAGGCAAAAGCTCAGGCTGAAGGGCAAGAGCCTGGGAAATACAGGTTGCACTGGGAAGATGGCCTCTTCTACAGTGAACCGACCGAGTCTGCACCTGGAGACTACAAACGACTTTTAGTACCCCAAGAGAACAGACCACAGTTCTTGCAGTTAGCCCACGAGATTCCTTTGGCTGGTCACTTGAGTTTCAAGAAGACTAAGGAAAGGCTCTCTCTCTCTACTTCTATTGGCCGAAGATGGGGGCCGAAGTAGAAAAACACTGCAGTAGCTGCCACACCTGCCAGATCTCTGGTAAGGTTGGCTCCAAGAATGTGGCACCTTTAGTGCCTCTCCCAGTTGTGGGAGTCCCATTTGAGAGAGTAGGGATTGACATTGTTGGTCCCCTTGATCCTCCAACCTCCTCAGGCAACAGGTTTATACTTGTTGTAGTAGACCATGCTACTAGGTATCCTGAGGCAATTCCTATGAGGACTGTTACAGCTCCGGCTGTGGCTAAGGCTCTCCTTGGTATTTTTACTAGGGTCGGGTTTCCTAAAGAAGTAATCTCTGACAGGGGGTCAAACTTTATGTCCAACTACATGAAAGCCATGTGGAAAACCTGTGGAGTTACTTACAAGTTCTCAACAGCTTACCACCCCCAAACCAATGGGTTGGTAGAATGGTTCAACCGAACCATGAAGAGCATGATAGGTGCTTTAGAGGAACCCCTTAAGCGTAAGTGGGACCTTCTACTGCCATGCCTTCTCTTTGCTTATAGAGAAGTCCCTCAGGAGGGCGTAGGTTACTCGCCCTTCGAACTACTCTATGGTCATCCCGTCAGAGGTCCATTGGCCAGGATTAAGGAGGGGTTGGAGAGTGCTCCTTCCCCCAAGCGAGTCAGAGTGACTGACTACGTGATCGGTCTCCGGAGGAGAATGTCACACATGATGACGGAAGCAAGCGATAACTTGAAAACTAGACAAGCATTGGTCAAGCACTGGCACGATCAAAAGGCTAACATGGTTGAGTTCGCTCAAGACCAGTTTGTTCTCGTTATGATCCCAACAAGGCAGAGGGCCTTGCAAGATAAGTGGATGGGACCCTTCCGAGTCGTGGGTAAACTCGGAGAGGTTAACTATCTGGTGGACTTGGGCAATCCCAAGGAGGCTCCGACAGTCTTTCATACCAACCGACTTAAAGCGTATGTCTTGCGACCTGATGTAGGAGCGTTGCTTCTAGCGTCATCCGAGGAAGAAGAAGAGAGTGAAGCTCTTCCGGATCTCCTCAGAGGCTTACCTTTAGATGAAAAAATTGAAGGAGTAAATCTCTCCTCCAATCTGACACCCGAGCAACAAGAAGAGTGCAAATCTATGTTGAATCAGTTTGCCTCTCAGTTCTGGCTTTCACCAGGCTTGACCCCTTGGGGCCAGCACGACATACTCACTGGTCACTGTCTGCCAGTCAAAAGCAGAGGATACCGCATGTCAGAAAACGTATGAACCCACATCAAAGGTGAGGTCAGCAAGATGCTTGATCTCGGGGTAATAGAGCCCTTTAGTAGTCCATGGTCTAGCCCAGTTGTATTAGTACCAAAGGCTGGATCTAAAGAACTTAGATTCTGCGTGGATTATAGAGCTCTTAATGCAGTCACCAAGACTGATGCCCACCCTTTGCCAAGAACAGATGAGTTGGTGGATAAACTTGGCGCCGCCAAGTTCCTCAGCACATTTGACTTGACGTCAGGCTATTGGCAAATAGCCCTGACAGACCATGCCAAGGAGAAAACTGCATTTTCTACCCCCGTTGGTTTATACCAGTTTAAGGTAATGCCTTTCGGATTGAAGAATGCACCTGCTACGTTTCAACGGATGGTAAACCAGGTTCTGAATGGGATGGAGGACTTCTGCATGGCATACTTGGATGACATCACAGTGTTCAGCAATTCCTGGGAAGAACATGTAACCCACCTGAGAGATGTTTTGCAGGCTCTTGGATGAGCCAATCTGACCATAAAGGCGAGCAAATGCCAAATTGGACAGAGTAAGGTAGTCTATCTTGGGCATGAGGTAGGCGGTGGAGAAATAAGGGTTTTGCTTAGTAAAATTGAAGCTGTGCAAAATTGGACAACACCGACTACTCAAACCCAGGTGAGAGCCTTCCTAGGCTTCACTGGGTATTACAGGAATTTCATAGAGAAATATGGGACCATAGCTTCTCCACTGAATGTCATCTCCTCGCCCAAATTTCCTAAGAAGGTTAGATAGAATGAGGAGTGCAATCAGGCTTTTGAAAACCTGAAAAAGGCTCTTTGCCAAGCCCCAGTACTCAGAGCTCCTGATTACCGCCAACACTTCATTGTGCAGACCGATGCTTCAAATGTAGGAATAGGTGCCGTACTCAGTCAACTGGATGGGAAAGGTAGGGAGCACCCCGTTTGCTTCATCAGCCGCAAGCTGAAGGATCCTGAAACAAGGTGGGCAACAATCGAAAGAGAGTGCTTTGCTATCGTGTGGGCTCTGAAGAAGTTTAGGCCATACTTGTATGGTTCTACTTTTGTCATTCAGACTGACCACCAACCCTTGAGATGGTTAATGCAAATGAAAGGGGAAAACCCAAAACTATTGAGATGGTCGATCTGCCTGCAAGGGTTTGATTTAACCATTGAGCACAGGTCAGGATGTCACCACCAAAATGCTGATGGTCTCTCTAGGATGTATGTCATCGACTAGAGGTATGAGATTCATCCAGGAGTGGATTAAATCCTCCTGTCCCTTAGTCTGGGGGGAGCGAGTGCTAGGGAGAATTCTCGGTTTAGGCTGAATTTCCTAACCTAGTGAGTCCCCCAGCAGCTTTGCTGGATTTCTGGAGTTTATTTTTTTCCATCCTGCCAAGAGTGAGACTCTTTTCCTCCCACTCTTGGATATGTATGTGTGTAATTCCTTTGAATGTCAATGTGTTCTATGTGCTATGGGGTCTTTTACTCCATAGGGTCTCATATGTTTTTCTATGTGTGTTACACCGCACCCTATGTGCCGTAGCACTGGGGCGTCCTAGCGGACCCCCACCATAGACTCCATGCCCGGGGACTGACTACTGTCTCCCCGGGCATGTAAAGTCACCATTGGCTTTACTAGACCTAAATTTACTAACAGAACTAATACAAACCATATTATTGTGGGCGTACTAGTAGGGGTAATTCGATTACTCCTGGATCTGTTACTCGAGGGGGCACTGTCCCGTCCCCCCTCATCGAGTTTTGGCTGGTGGCAGTGGAAACTACTTGTTATGTTCGACCCCGAACCTAACCCTATGGGATTCGTCCCATTGTTGGAGATTGATACTTTTCCTCGTTAATCTCTAAGGTACCACCGGTCTACTTATCTTAAATAAGTTTATCGGATGGTATTTTCTGCCAGAACTCGGTTTTTAAAATGACGTCTGTGTTCGTCTCTGTGACTCCTAAACCAAAGGTTGAGCCCTTTGTTCCACTTTTGGCGGGCTCTGTACAGAGACCCTCCAAAGTGGTGCCATTCTGTCTGGGTTACCACAGGGGTGTGGGAGGGGGTTTAGGCACCCTGGACCGAGTTGCCTTGCCAACTCCGGTCGCACTCTGGAGTGATTGGCCCAAGTGGTGAGCCTTCCCGCTCACCACTTAGCATGTGTTGATTGACAGCTAGGCTGAATGAATGGGGGTTTTCTGCATAAAAGCAGGGCTTTTCGGACTGGATCTTCAGAAGTCGCCACAGGACCTAAGAATCCGATGAGGGTAACGTTGAGCCGACCTGCAACGAAGACACCTCCGGTGGAGCCCTGCTGAGCCGACTCACCACTTCCCGACGACAGAGGAGATCTCCCTGCCGGAGAGTCTCTTCCCCTGACTGGTGGGAACAACCAGTCCCCTTTGCTTTTTATTCGCCTCAGGACGCAGTGGTCGAATTGCCCGTGCAGCGCACCTCGGCAACCGGATAGCCACTACCCCTGTACCGCAACCAAAAGGTGGTTCCTTGTGACGGAGCACTCCGCGGCTGGTCTCTTCCCTGGTGGTGCACCGGACTTCACTTTTCTTCGACGACGAGAACCTCTCTACTCTTGGCAAAGACCCAACGTGCATCCACCACCAGGAACAACTGCCCCCGCCGGAGCTGCCCTCCACAACAAGGTACCGTGTCCGCCTGGCTTCCCTTTCGATCAGTTCGAGTGAGGTGTCTTAATCCTCTCCTTTCCGTTGGGTCGCCTCCAAGCTTTTCTCATTTATTGTTCTGAACTGGTTCAATCTGCCGATAACAATTTGCTACAAAGACTTGAATGCATCTCCACTCGAAACTTTTTGGGACATATTGCCTTGCCTCTCTCCGAGTGGGCCTGGCCTCTGAACTTTATTATCTATTGTGGTTCTTGCCTTCTTACCGTACATTTTGCCCGTGAAGTATTGAACTGTGTTGATTTCGTAACCTGCCTATCTTTTTCTCTCCCGTCCTAACTAATATTAGAGTGCCATCTAGGTTGAGGTATACACCTTTGTCTGTAAATAAGTGGTGCCGTTAGAACCTAGACTTGTCGAAATATTGCTAGGGGGATTGATCGTTTCTTCTTCGTAGAGTAATTGTGTTTGATTTGTTTGCCGTGAAAGTGCCATAGTGTTTTTCATAGATGTTTCGTTATAAATAAATACCTTAATATCTTTACACTAAGCCTCGTTGCGTGTTTGCTTGTCTTGCTGGGAAGAATTGCCCTATTTTGTATACTCCACATACTGCTCAACTCTTCTTGAGGGAAGTCTGACTGCTCAGCCACAGCTACCAAGTGAATCTGTGTGGTACAGACTGCTACCAAGTGGGTTCACCCCCAAACACCTGTAGTCCTAAATCTTTTGCAGTGGTCCCAGAGGGAACTGCACAGGTTTCCGCCTAACAACCGGCAATCTTGTAATGAGGCCCAATGTCTTTTTGTGACACCCAGCACACCATGTAGCACAAACAGCTTCCTAATTGTGCCTCCCCAGTTTACCGCATCATGACTCTCTCACACTCCAGGACCGAACCTTTCATTTTCTTGGTCTCCTCCCTGTGTAACTCTCTTTCGTCCTCCAGCACCAACCTGATACTAGCTCACACTTCTCCAGGCACACAGGCCTCCAATTGCCATGTGCATATCATGGCACCAAGCAGGAGTACCCTCCACGAGGATACACGGATCTACCCCCAATCCCATTATTCATTAATCCCCTTTAATATCCACCTCGGAAAAATCATCACACAATGCGCTCACTCGCATGGAACCTAACTATGCCTGGCCAGCCATTGTTACACCAGCCCCTCCCATTACTACCAGCAATCACCCCTGCAGGAAACACCCCTCCCAATTAGGCTCCTCCCTTCTCAGAAATATGATGCCCACTATGGGCCACACTACACCAAATGCTAACCCCCCAATTTGGACTCAGGTCCAACTGTTAACAGTCTCATTAACCCGTATCCATCTGGAATGGAAGCCACAACACCCCCCATAACAAAGCCCTAACTCTGGCACCCACACAACCCGGACTGTGCTCCCGCGAGTGTAGCCACATTGATCAAACACAAGGCCATTGTTTATGAAGCCTGCGCAATATATATTGGGATCAAAGCATTAACTGCAGTATGCGCAAACCATTTTCGACAGCCACCTCAATCAATAGGATCGCTGCATACCGACATCCAATATTGAGACACCTCTTTCATTATTTAAAGTAGCCCAAAAGATGGCAGCCAGCATCAAGCGATCGCCACAACCGCTCATCTCTAAACAGAGAAGCACCAGTCCATCAGATAAGTGCTTCAAATCTAGGTCCAAACATTAGCAACCCTTCTGGTCTCAACAACCTTCGATTGTGTGCTGTCCTAGAAGGCTATCCTCGCCCATCTCCGGCAATATATGCACCCCACCCACTCTTTTACCACAATCTTACAATAAACTTGACAGCGGGAAAAAGCAATCAACGCGCCATATCCTTCTTACTTTTTTCTCTGGCCCACCTCCAGACACTCACTAGCACTTCTCTCCAGGATATTATCCTGACTTCGGCGTGCCTGGCATACCGATGTCCTGCACTAACTTGCCTCTCTACCGATAGATCTATGCACCGGCTCCCCACTTAGGGCAGTCAGCCTGCAACCTGCTCGCACTACCACTCCACCGTCATTCCCAAACACTGGTCACACTGCATTGGTATCCTGCAGGGACCCTGGGTTTCCAAACTGCATTGTGTATTGCAACCGCCTCAGACCAAGTAATCATGACCTGGCGGTCTCCACCTGACTTGCTTCAACCTCCCACTGCCCCAGACGCCCATCAGAGCTTCTCTCTACCACTACCAGGTTATAATCCTGATTTCCGCATAGCTAGTACACTGATGCCCCACACTAACTTGCCTCTTTACTGATAGGTAAATGCGCCGAGGCACCTAGGGACGCTCAGCCTGCAACCTGCTGTTACTACCACTCCACCGCCATTCCCCTACAATGGTCACCCCCAATTGGTATCCTGTAAGGACCCTGTGTTTACAACCTACAATGCGCACAGCAACCACCTCAGGCTAAGTAATCATGATCTTGTGATCGCCACCCAACCGAATGACTCTCAGAATTACTTGCTGCATGACATTCATCACCCCACCCTCACCCCTGTGCCATTGCAACACTCTGAGACTGGCTAATGCACTGCACATTGCTGACCCACACCAACTTACCCCAGATCAAACCAGCCTGATGCCACCTGGCAACCTCTCAACCAATTATAATGCTCACCTTCGCACAAAACAACACAAATTGACTGTGATTACCCCACAGGCCTCCACCAACCAGATGCCCTACTTACGAGCTCCCAAAACGATGCTCTCTCATTATTCCCAAATGATAAGGACCATGTCACAATTCCCAGCTTATTAGACTCACCCATAATACCTACCTCAGTTTCTAACTAAGCATTCCTTTCCTTCCATCCCTATATCCAAATCTCTCCTTTGTGCACCCGGTCTCTTGCTCTGTACGAAACATGTTTTAATGTACTTGACAATAACCTGCATATAACTAAATAATCTCGAAAACAACATGTACAACTGAACTGAAAGTATTACATGTGCTTTATACACCATGCCACAAGCAATCACTCACTCCCAGATATCACAACATCACTCAACTGAATACTTTTAATCTTGAGGCATTTATCACTTACTCGGATTCACAATAAACGGTTGGTCACATTCACAACACTAACATGATTGACTTAATGTATACTTACCACAGCCTTGACAAAGACCCCTGCTGGGTCGAAATATGTGTTGTTTGAACTATACCTATAAAGGCTGAACCTCACTAAAAAAATTGTTATGAAAGAAAGAAGAAACTCCTGCTGTTTACTTATATTCAGTAAAGATTGAAAATGTATCACTATCGTCCTAGCGCCAGTGTGACACAAGCTCACACCCCACTTTGTTCTAACTATTCCGTGAGACGACAGGGCACGGTCTCATAAAAACCCAGCCATCGGCAGCAAGGTCCTGATTATTGTGTATTGATCAGCGTAGTGAGCCTAATATTCAAGTACTTTACTTCCTCTTATAGAATTAACATAAGGTTCAAGAATCGTTATCGTTATCATCGTATTCATCATCGCCGAACATTCTATTACGAGACGAATGAGTGACTCCATACTTTGCTCCTTACACAGTCTACAAGTTCTTAATTCCTTAGGAATATTTAGTTGGGGACATAATACTTCTAACATTTTAAGTACCGTTGATTAGCTTGAGCAGACAAAAATGTCTTACATATGGTCTCAATTGTATACACAGTGCATATAATAGACCTTAATTTTTTATATCGTTTCAGTCATTGTAGGTCATCAGCATCCCAAATCTTGTCTAGTTTTTTAATCACAGAAAACCCAGATAACAGGAAGCCTTAAACTACCTCCTCCACTCTTTTGTTATTAATTGACCAAACATAGCTTTTCCTATTGCATTTGTTGGTGATCGTCAGTATCTTATATTTGGCAGGATTTAAGAAAAGTTTATTCAAACTTAAATTTTATTTATTTATTTTTATTTTATTTATACATTTATAACGCGCCGCAGCTCGCGAGCATCAGGGCGCGACAAAAACACAAAAAGACAGAGGTCACAGGACTATGTAGAAAGAAAAAGGGGGGACTCGAAGGAGTCCAAGCAGGAAAATAGCGAATTACCGGAAAAGTAATGTTTTCAGCTGCTTCCTGAATGAGGAGTGACTGCTTTCCAGTCTGAGGTTATCTGGAAGCTCGTTCCAGAGTGCTATAGAGTGCTATAAATAAGACATTACTCCATCTAAAGAACGCTGCAAAGCAGTGGGTGTAAAATCTAGACTTAGCAAATCTTCAGCATACGCGATGCAATTAGTTCTTACCAAACCACATTTGGGAGGATAGCCAGTCCAGTCACTACTGCATTAGCATAATTCTTACATATGCAAATTTAAAATGGTAGGGGCTAAAACACATCCCTGACGTACACCTTTGTTAACAGGAATATTTCTCGATAACTCTTCCTCCGCATTTAGTCTAACACTAACCATATTGTAAGAGTATAACATTTGTAACATCTTTAACAAACCGTGCTGTATCCCCCAATTTGACAACTTTCACCATAAAAAAGACCAATCAACATTGTCAAAAGCTGAGGAAATGTCTAAAAAAGCAACATATGTTCTACCTGTTTCATGACCTGCTTCAGCAAAGCAGGACAGTAATGTGAAACCACTAAGGATTGTACTAATACCTTTTCTGTAACCCATTTGAAGAGGGCTTAGTATTTCAGCAGTATCAATCCACTTATTAACCTGTTTAAATAAAATATTAGCCAGACTCTTGGAGGAGACATCAATAAGCAAAATAGGTAGAAAGCTCAGAGTATTATCACTAAAACCCCTTTTATAATTGCTTGCTGCCAAAAAGCTGGTGAAAGGCCCATTTTTACAACCTGAGTGAAGAGGAGAAATAAAATCTGAGACCAAAGTATTTCATGCTTTGTCAACAGACTATTCATTAGGCCATCCAGCCCACAAGTTCTGGAATGTGTTAAGTTGACAATTATACTTTTAATTTCATCTTTATTGAACTCATAATCTCAACTAAGCCCTCTGAGAAGAATTCATTACTTCACCACCAAGATTATTTCTATTTTGTTCCCAAAATATAGACGAAAATTGACCTATCCAGAAATTTCCGCAATACTGGAACACTGTTTATCTGACTCGCATATTTGATATTTAGTTTCCAACAAATAGACTTAGAGTTACCCTTGATTGTATCACGCAGTAGTTCCTGCTTGTCTTTTATATATCTAAGAATTTTATGATGTCTTAACCATGACTTAAACGTACACTTAATAGAGCATATCTCGCTATTTTTCTGCTCTCACTGACACGTAGATGTCATCACTTGTCTGTTTCTTTACACTAATTTCCCTGTCATACAGATAATTCTTTTCTTCTGCAAAGTTTTGCTTCTTTCAATGTAATGTTGTGTGAATTTGTGATTTTAACATTATCAGTGTATTTAAAAGCTATCCAGGTCAGCACACCAAATCTTTGTTGTCATCTTCAATACTGTTACACTATTTTACCAACATATTGTTAACCTTCTCATTGTTCCTACTGAACCGAGAAACCCTATTGCCTGCAGCATTATTAATCATATCAATACAATTACAATGGGAAGTTGAAGCCTTAGACTCCATGCTGAATAGTAAAAAAGAAATTGTGAGATTTGCATGGTCACTCCTACCTGTTTTTGTGACATTGAATGATTTAATATTGGCCATAACAATGTAATCCAAAATGGATTTGGAAACCACACCAAACCATGTACGTAGGGACTTTGATTCTAAAATGAAGTGAACCCCACCTAGCTAGATGATGAGCCCAAGCAAATCATTCACTACCTTTTTTCCGTTTTCTGGAATTGTGAATCAAGGAAGGAATACCAACATTCTCATTTAAATCTACCACATCAGAATCAAGACAAGAACATACACTATTAAGGTCTGCAGCAATTATTATTAATTGATTGTTTCCTTTTAGAACCCAATCAATCATAGTGTTGTCAATTTAATTTCTAATAGCATCTAATTCATCACAAACTGGATTGTAATACAAATTTATTATCGACATAAAGCCAGTGACCCCTGATATATGACCATCAATTGTCGTTGGTACGCATCTGATGGTTTCAATAATTTCTTAAGGGGCGTGGCCAGCGCTGATGGCGTAAAGACGTGACTGTGTGGAGCTCCCGTCTCGATCCTGGCCTAGATCCTTAATTCGATCTTTATTTTTGACTCGATCAGGAGCCAAACTCACACCCAGGAGGGGGAAGCGATTCCAACCCCGCTCGGCGCAGGAACGAGAAGAAACGGAACCGGCGTCCCCGAAAACGCAGCCTTTGAACTGGTGCCCCCGGGTGAAACAAGATGGCGGACGGCGCCGAGGCCTGACGGAGGGACGGACCGAGTCGGCAGCGAGGCAGCGGGGAGACGATCCATCGGGCGCTGCCTCCCTTGTCCCTGTGCGTGGACACCAAACGTAAGATCGGCCACCCTTGGATCTCCCTCTGCTGGGGGCCCCCGAGCGCACGAGAGAACCCCCGCATTGCCCAGGGGAGCGAACGGAGCCACATCCGGGGCTCCGGGACCGCCGCGGAGGAGTCACAGAGTGCGAGCGGACCGCTGCCACTTCGAGGGAGACCCGTCGGCGATCTGCCGGCCGCGAGGACGGCGGAGCCCCGTGTGCCGGAGCGGCAGAGACGTAGGCGGACCCCTGTCATCACGGCGAACTACGCGGGGCCCTCCTCCCCCCCTGAATAGGTAACCGAGCGGCTGGGGAGAGAACAGTCCACGCACGGATGTGCCGGTAAGCCTGCAGACTCTAGCCCAGCGCTTGGGAGCCGGAACTCGCCTGTGCCCGGGGATAGCAGCCCGGTGTGACGGGGGATCGCAGAGCACTCCATTGCCCTGCTGGGGGAATATTCTGCGCTGGAGCACATAATTACCTACACCCCCTTGTGATCTCCGGCGCCACCATTGAATACCGCTGAACACCATTGAATAACGCCGACCTGTGTGGCTCACATTGTTTCACACTGCCTAGGGGCAGTATAGGGGCTCATACCTGCCGTCATAACACCAGGAGGGACTAATGTCTACTTCACGCAACAAAAACAGGGGTGCAACAATTATGGACTCGTTCTCAGGGGCTAAACCCAAACAGCCCAGCCAATATGAGATCCCCACACAGAAAGAACCCCCTGCAACTGCTGATGACCTCAGTAACGCCCAAGTGCTGCAGGCTATTGCTGCACTCCAAACATGTATGGAGACCAGGATAGATGAACTCAAGGTGGACATGCAGCTCATCCGTCAAGATGCCCGCAACCTAGCGGGAAGAATAAGCACGGTGGAAATAAACCTACAGGACACCACAGACACTGCCAAGGACTTAAAGCACAAAGTCATCACACTTGAGAAACAAGTGGCTTATCTCGAGGCGAGATCAGAGGAAGCAGAGGGAAGGGCCCGCCGCAATAACATCAGAGTCCTTGGCGTTCCGGAGGGGATGGAGGGCACTGACCCTACAGAATTTATTGAGTCCCTACTAGTGCAGGAAGTCGGAGCTGGCAAGCTCACACAGGGATTCTCCGTCGAGAGAGCCCACCGCGCCCTACAAAAGCGGCCCCCGCCGGGATCACACCCTCGCCCGATGATTGCCAAGATCTTAAACTTTCGCGACAGAGAGACGATCCTCAAATTCTCGAGGGACGGAGGTGAGATCAGACGCAATGGCTCCAAGATCGTTATCTATCCTGATTATACCCCGCAAGTGCAGCGAGCCAGGAACTCATTCATACCTGTCAAAGCCCAACTGCAGAAGCTTGATCTTAAATACATGCTCCTGTACCCCTCGCGCCTCAAGATACTATACAAAGGCAAAGCCGTCTACATGGAGACCCCGGCAGCAGCCACCATGTGGATGGAGCACAATAATTTGTCTGAGGGGGAAGATCACACCTTGACGCCCAATGGCTGAAACCAAATAGATCCTTTTGCTGTCACGATCGATTGGTTCTTTCAAGGACGGGAGCTCTACGAACCACCCACAGGCATTGTCACAACCCATCCCACCCCAAGCATGGCTGGCCCAAGGCCAACACCACAACCGCACCACATGACCCGGATAGGCCGATGGGTAGCGGAAGCCCCCGAGCGTTGTCCTCCCAGAACAGCTGCTGGGGGCAACACACAGTTAACTCTTTTGTTCAATCCACCTGTTCGAGTGGAAGTTAAATTTGTTCATAAGTCTCCGATTAACACATCAACGCAACAAACAAGGTCAGCAGGAAGATTACAATGTGCATTGTTGACGACAGACCCAGGGGGCAACTGCTCAGCACATGAGGCTGGCCCGAAGAGGGTTGAGACTGCCATGGGTTCAGCGCTCCGGCTCCTCTGCTACCATCATGTCCACATGCCTTAAAATTGCCACCTGGAACGTGAGGGGCTTGGGTACCTACTTACGCCGTAACAGAATAAAATCCTATCTACACAGAAAAAGGATAGGGCTGGCCCTATTACAAGAAACCCACTTAACCAAAGAATCCACTGCGGCACTCAAATCATACTGGGGTGGACAGGGGTTCGGGTCCTCATACTCCAAATTCGCCAGAGGGGTGTTCGCCTGGATTAGCCCTCACATCCCCTTCCAGCTTACAAAAGCTGAACTGGACCCTGAAGGAAGGTACGTTATACTCTGGGGCCACATCAAACAAACAGAGATATGTATTGTCAATTCATACCTCCCCAACAACAACATCCCCGCGCACCTCGCTATGTTATACACAAAGATTGCGCTTTACAGAGATGCATTCCTTATCTGGGGAGGCGACTTTAATTGCGTTAGCGACCCTGTGCTTGACAGGTCGGCTCCTCCCTTGGGGGGCCCGTCGACTGCTACCACTGCTATGAATGTCATGCTAAACCGTCTAGACCTGGTAGACATCTGGCGGGAGCAACACCCCGGGGATCGAGGCTATTCCTTCTACTCCTCGCCACATAACCTTCACACCAGAATCGACTATCTCTTTACCGGTAGAGAAAGCTTTCCCCAGATCGACTCGTCCAATTATTTGGGTCGCACCATCTCCGATCACTCTCCCCTGGTAATTGAATGGAATATCACCGGACCCAGACCTCCTATACCTACATGGAGGATGCCCACCGAGGCACTTAAAGATTCAGAGTTCAGGGAAAACCTCAGAGAATCCCTAGAGAACTATATTTGTGAGAATAAAGACAGTGTTGACCACCTAAGCACGGTCTGGGATGCTCTCAAAGTGGTTGTAAGGGGAGAGGTCATAGCAAAGGCTGGAGGTATGAGGAAACGCCTAAGAACCGAACTTGAATACTAGAAACTGAAATAGAACAGCTAGAATCCAACACCCTGGACCCCCAACCACAGGAAGACAGGCTTGCCAGCTCTAGGGCGGCCTGCAAGGAAGCTTGGGACAGACTGGCCAAATTTGATTACATCACCAGAACCAATAAAGCACACGCCCACGCCGATAAACCTGGTAGGCTACTCGCCTGGCTCTGTAGGAAAGAACACCCTAAATACCACAGCCTTAAGAGATGTGGATGGCACGCTACAACGGACCCAACATGGAATTAATGACACTTTCGGGCAGTTCTACGCCCGACTATACTCCCACAATGATAGAGTGCCCCCTGAGGAAATTTCTAACACCTTGGACGAGATAGGCCTGCCCCTACTCCCACTGCCACACAAGGAGGCCCTGGATGCTGATATCAGCATAGATGACATAAAAGATGCTATCAAGTCTCTATCAAGTCTCTGGCCACTTGCAAGGCTCCGGGCAGTGATGGGCTACCCGCCGAATTTTACAAAACCTACGAGCCAGAATTGTCCCCGCTGCTGCACGAGGTGTACCTAGAAGCCTATGAGTCGGGCATCCTGCCTGGGAGTATGCGCGAGACTTTGGTGGTTCCGCTCCTTAAGCCTGGTAAACCTGCAGATGACTGTGACTCCTATCGCCCTCTTGCTATGCTCAATTATGATGTTAAAATCCTCACAACCATTCTGGCTAAGCGGCTGTCCAAGGTGATTGGAGAGGTGGTGCACCCCGACTAGAGTGGCTTTGTGCCGGGTCGCAACACCACTGCCAATCTACGTAGGCTGCAACATGTATTGTCACATCCCACTCACGCAGGGAAATCCTACGCTTTGCTTTCTTTGGACGCCATTAAAGCGTTCGATTCAATTTTTTGGGAATGGCTGATTGCGGTGCTTCGGGAGTTTGGCTTTGGAGAACGATTCATTAGATGGATCACAGTCCTCTACACCAAACCGCGAGCACGAGTAAAATCTGGCCGGCTCATCTCCACGGCATGGGATATACAAAGGGGCACAAGGCAGGGCTGCCCGCTCTCCCCCATGCTATATATACTTGGGCTTGAACCCATTGCCATTTTCTTCAGGAAACAATTCTTTGATGCTGGCATAAGGCTTGACGGGGTGGACCATATAATTTCCCTGTATGCGGATGATGTCCTCCTTTATGTGAGGGACCCGCAGCTGAATGTCCCAACCATGTTGGAGGTCCTCGGCAACTTTGCCAAGGTATCAGGCATACACTTTAGCAAACATAAGTCCAGTCTGTTTCCGTTGGGCGCCCTCCGGAATACACACGTTGATGACCTCCCCTCGCTGGGTATAGGTTGGTGCCCCACCACGTTCCGCTATCTGGGCATCAATATCTATCATACGCCTGAACTCATGCACGTCAATAACACGGCAGCGGCGCTGCCTCCCTTGCGCAAGTCGATTGGGTTTTGGGCTCGCCTCCCCCTATCCATGATGGGCAGGGCTTCCATCATTAAGATGATTGTTCTCCCCAGATTTCTCTATGGTTTCCAAAATATTTTTTATTACATTAGGACTCCCTTCTTCCGTCTTTTGGGGAAGATACTTAAAGACTTCTTGTGGGGAACTAGTAGGCACAAATTTGCATTATCCACGCTGACCCTCCCTTACGAGCAAGGAGGCATTCGGCTCCCTGATCTGGAACGGTACTACCTGGCTGCCCAACTAAGCTTTGCGGCTAAATGGCTAGCCGATGACGATACCTCCGAAACATTGCTTTTACAGCGCCCGATTGCTCCAATCCGGTTAAACGAACTCATTTGGGCCCCTCAACGTCTTGTGGATGGGATTCCTTTCTTAGCTACCCTGGGTCGTCAGGTATGGCAAAGGGTTAAAATTCTTCTTCACCTGAAACATAGATACAACCCGGACATACCGCTCCTTGCCGACCTATGTCAGAACTCTGTAGACTTTGCCTCCATTAGATACTGGGAAAGGCTGGGAGTGTACACTTGGGGGGACCTATACAATGAGGGCTCCTTCCGGGATTTCCCCTCCTTGCAATCTGACGATGGCATTCCGGCTGGCCAATTCCTTTGGTACTTAAAGATCCGTAAATTGGCTCGGACTAAATGGGACACGTGGCCGGAGAAGCCTGAAACTGACCCCTTCATAACACACCTATATAGTTTGGGGGATGGATGGAGGCCTGTGTCCCGTATATACAGTCACCTAATCAACAGGCCCAATCCACGCAGTCGGGATCTCAAACCCAAATGGGAGAGAGACCTGGGTCATGAACTGACTGAAGCTGAATGGGGTAGAGCACTAGCGTTCCCTAATGTGGTATCTAGAAATTCCAGATTCAAATTGATTCAGCTCAATATGTTATACCGCTCGTACCTGACACCACTTAGAATAGCCAAAATATATGAGCTACCCCAACATAACTGCCCTTGGTGTGGCAGGGATGAAGCAAATCTTCTACACATGTTCTGGGGATGCGTCCAGGTCCGGCGACTCTGGGCGAGAGTGGAACTCCTCTGTAGCGAGGCAGGCATGACCAGATATGAATGGACCCCGAAAGAGTGCCTTCTTGGAACGTATCCCAGACTGGCCAAGTTCAAACACTCAGTCAAGCTCATGGACCTGGTATGCATTCTGGTCAAAAGGACCATCGCTATGGCTTGGAAGCGACCTGGAGGCCCACGATACCAGGTATGGCGCAACGAACTGGAGCGCTGGATAGGGGCAGAAACCTCTGCTTGGGAGGACGGTGTTACCACATCCCCCGAAGACACGAGCTTCGCATTTGCTGCCTGGAAGACTCTCACCTGGGCCTTACATAACCCCTCCAATGACGATAAACCCCCTTGAGCAACTCGCCCCTGTTGATACACGCTATCTGTCACTGAATACTTGCGCAGCACCTAACCTAAACTTACTTGCTGCCTGACCCCCCCACGTTGCTTACATTATTGACCATATGGAGACTTGTTAAAGTTGTTTTCGTTTTGTTGTTTCTGTTTAATCGTTAATTTCTAAATGGCCTATTTTGATTATTTCTGACTATTACCAATGTGATTGCTTGATACTATGATGCAACTGTTTATCATATAAATCCCAATAAAGAAATTTGAAAATAAAAATAAATTCAATAATTTCTTAAATGTGCAACTTGGAAAACACTTAATTGTGGTTAGCATCCCTCCATAGGGGCATCCCATCGCCCTTTTAAAGCACGTTTATGTACTACTATAAACCCATCAAAAAATCGGAGTGGAGTGTAACCAAGTTTCTTGTAGAAATCCAATGTTATACTTTGAAAAAACTGCACTCATTGCCCTGTCCAGTAAACTACTATAAACTTGTGTATTCCAGGATGAAAACGTCCACTCTCTATTTTCAAGACATTGATTAGAAAGTTGAGATATTTTTGAGTAGAGATGTGTCCAACTCGCTGGTTCCATCTTTTGGCCTGCCTTCCGCCCCATCACTTTCTGTACATTTTTTATTAGGTTTACCTGTCAAACCCTCATGCATATTTTTTACCTTTCCATCACCATGGTTTACAGTATTACCCTCATAACAGTCGAAAACTCTTTTCATAATCTCTTTCTTGCTGATTAAGACCATGCTTTTAACCAAATGGGAGTACAAATGTACTTCACATTTTCCCAACACTTGATGATCAAACAAATGAACTAACGTTATGTTCTTAGATGCGATAGCTGTTAATTCTGTCATGATAGACAGAAGTGATACAATTTTAGAGGTGCAGTCCTCTCATTTTTATTAACGGATACAAACATTATAGACAAAAGTATCCAAATCAAAGGAGAGCACCCTGACGGAACCAGCCTTAACCAACATGTAAGGCAGGGTTCTCTTATCTACCTGTATAGTAATCTAACCTTTGTGTGGGTTAACAATCTTTTCACTTTCACAAATACCCATATCAATTTTCAAATTTAAGGGTTTCATTCAGGAACGCCTGCTCTCCCTAACCTCACCTCTGGCCACTCTATTGTTCTTGTCAGATTTTAATATTTCGACATCACCGACTCTGTCATCTTCCGAATCATTTAAGAGCTCTTCAATTACCCAATCATTTCAATTGTCATCCTCCTCGCCTACAGTGGTACAAATCCATTGTCTTAAGCCAATCCTTTTCATCTGATTTTTCCTAATCAGTTTTTTGCCTTAAGATCCTTTTGTTTTTTTCACTTTCAATAATCTTTTGATTGGACCTATTTCGCAGCCACTAACATTTAAATATTTAAATTGCTAACCAGGTTCACCTCATTCATACTGCCTACATTAGCTTGCTTTGATGCCTCGTTATTGAAAAGCACTTCAAGCATCAAGCGTACCTCAACAGATTCTGTCTGAGATTCTGTGATGAATTCAGAATGTTTCTCAAGAACCTTTTGGACCCTCTATTATTCTGTATGACTTGTCCCTTTATATTTTTTTTTCTTCTTAACAGCCAGACCATGGTTTCGTTTCTTGCCAACCAAACCATCCCCACTGTTATCTAACGTATTTTTTTTGTTTAATTGGTGCCCCCTGTGAGATACTATCACTAACACTCTGGGCCTCATTCCGAGTATGGCGGTAAGGGATAGCGGCCACCGCTAACGAGAGCGGTGGCGGTAATCCCTTACCGCCATACTCCGAGTTCCCTTAGCGCCATGGTGCTTTTAACACCTGCTTTTAGCAGGCGTTAAATACCATGGCGCTAAGGGACCTTGATGTTAATTACGCCACCGTAATTTACGGTGGCGTAATTGACGCCTTCCCCACTCCCATTATGCCCTATGGGGCAGAAATGGGAATGGGGAAGGGTAAATGGGGATTGGGGAATTACCGCCCCGCCAACCTTGGAATGGGGCGGTAATTCCGCCAACCACCAAGGCGCTGCCGGTCCGGGTACGGCGTCAACCAAGGCGTTAATAGCGCCATTGGTTAGCGCCGTACTCGGAATGAGGCCCAGATCTCTATTACATTTTCCTCAATATTGTTTGCATTCACAACTTCATGCGTCTTTATACTACCTCTAAAATCACCAGTTAATAAAAATGTGTTTAATTCATTGAGGATGCTAGTGTTAGATCTAACATCCAAAACCACTGTGTTATACAGTCATATAAATGACTGCAGAACCAGGTTTAATGCAATCAAGGGACTACTCCCAACATCTGTCACATTTGTGATAGGGGGATCCTCCCCTTGAAAAGGTAACTTGAACCGATCACCAACAATTGACTGGGCATGCGGGGGCATCTGTTGACAATAACATTTCTTCTTTAACATATGATGAGTCAGATCTCTCATCCAAGTTGTGCACATCGTTCCTTTCCCAATCACTGCGGGAATCAAACAATTTGGGAGAGACACTTATCTTGTTGATGGTGCTTCAAGAGCTTGTATTTCTTCATCTAAACTGAAACAAACATCCCTTAGAGAGATACTGGGCCGTCTTTCTACTTCCCTCAACAACTTTCACTGTAGTCATTACTAATGCCCACCATTGCAGAATCAGAAATAGATTAAATGAACTGAAGAGGCTGACTCGAAGTGTTGGGTAGCCTGTGAGAAAAAAAAAAAAAACACAGTGTGATTTTTTCTTGATCACATTTTTTAGTATTCATCCTTTCTGTTCGAATGTTTTGAACTACCTCGTTATCAAGTGGAATGATACTTTTGCTTCTCAAATTTTAGTGCTTCTTTCCACACATTTAAAATAGCAATTACATGCAGCGTAATTTGATAAATAGTTGGCAAGTGCGCCAGTCCACAAACTTCCTTATTTGTGATTGTCAAGAATGTATAGAAAACAGTCAAAGACGTCGACCGATTTCACCAGTGAAGAGACGAGAGGGAAACAACATTGGCTTTATCCATTTGCCAATGTCAATAACTTACTTGAACAGACACGATGTATGAAGAGTTGGTGTCCACACCCACACCTCTGTAACCGGGGGATAGCGAGACAGCACTCACTGTGCACTCGCTTGATGTGTGCGTGCAGATGCATGCAATGCCCTGATTTCAAGGATTTCTGGGTCAAGGGGGCGGTGTAACAAAAAGAGCCTATAGAATTAATGAGGCTCGTTGTTTCCTTCAATCAGTGTGAGATTGAGATAAGCCCAAAATGCCATACAACTTCACGTAATGCTGCGGCGACAAACAAAGGATCTCCTCTTAGCATCAGCCACAAAGTGCTTAGCCAGCGAGACATCCCTCACCATGCACTCACTCGATGCATGCACACAGTTGTGTGCAGTGCCCTGATTTCAAGGATTTCTGGTTCCTAGGGACGTGTGTAACAAAAAGAGCCACATGAATGAATGAGGCTCTTTGTTTCCTCCAATCAATGTGAGATAATATGCCGTACAGCTTCACATTATGCAGCGGCCACAATCAGAAAACGAACACAAGGTCTCCTCTTACTATCAGCCACAAAGTACTCCTCCAGCGAGATAGCAGTCCCTGTGCGCTCACTTGATGAATGTGTGATATGGTGGAATAATAGTTGCACTTTGATGCAAGCAGTATTGAGTTGTGCTTAATGGTTAGCACCCTCTTAGTTACAGTTGACGAAAATATGGTTTCAGCCCTATTTAATTTCCAGCAGCTTCTGTTGTTGTTTCATAGTTTGCAATATTTTGGCTGTTACCATCTTTTTATTGTTTCCCTGAAAGCACTGTTCAATGAAGCACTATTAGGTAGTGCTAAACCCCTGCTCATTAATCAACAGGAGTATTAGCAAAAGCATTTGCATGAAGGGCATTGTGTGTGCTTGCTGGCTTCAAAGTCCATGCACCCATCTTGTGTGTCAGCTATTTACTATCATAATAGATTGGAGAAAATGCCAACCTATGCTCGAGACAGAGTAGTCACACACTTGGTTATTGGAAGCCTATATTATTTTTGCTATTTTCCCTATTTAATGTTTGCCTCATGTTTTAACATTTTAGATACTGTGATATTTTTCTTCCGTGAAGCTGCTCTATATAGTAAGTAAGATACCTTGGGGAGACAACACACTAGTATAATTTAATTACTTTCAAATTGGGAATAGAATAATGGGCAAACCAGGTGCTTCTTTTCACCTTTTTATTTTGGTTTACTGTATTATCAACTGTGCACATTGAGGAGTTATGCATGTGATTTTGTTGCGTTTTCTAAAATGTTAATTATAGATCAGGGGTGTGATTGGGATCAGGCGAACAGTCAAAAATAATCATTCATTTAGCATAACAGGGAAGGGTAATTCACAAAAGTATCCTATACAGGGGCACCAAGTGTGCAGGTGACCCGGGGCCCGGGTTTTGCCCGAGAAATGCTATTTTAACAATAGTCCCTATTCTTAGGCTGGGACATTTTAGGCGCCCCTGATCTTATACTCAATGTAACAGAATGCAGGAATGAAAAAGGATTGAGCACTGCAAGATGTCCCCTCCAGCATTTGTTACTCGAGCATAACGTCATCCTATCTCAAGTTGGTAGTTTTATTTGTATGAAGCAGACCTGGCGTTGGATTACTTCAAAGCTCAATTAAATTATTTCCGTGTCCTTCCCTTTAGTAAGGTATTTTCTGACCCTGCTTTAGAGGTAAAACATTGCGCTATTGAGCAGTAAGGGGACGGTTGAAACATGAAAGAGAAGTTGGGGACGTGGATTGATCAGATGTGTCACTATCTAGAATTTGAAAATAATTTCAAGGCCATTATGAAGGAATAGGTGGGGTTGTACTACACTTCCAGATGGGGAGTAACCCTTATCCTGTAGAAGGCAGCAAATTACCATTTTTGCATGCCAAAACTCACAGTTAATGCTGCCAAACTTATCATGGGTGCTCTACGAATGTCGGATTTTTATTTAAATCTGTCAATATGAGGATCACTCCCGTATTGCATAACATTCTCACCATGACCACCATGACCAAAATAGCTATATTTTAGAAGAAGTAAATATTGGCAGAAAATATTCACTTTCACAAATTTGAATTCATATGCTAAAAAGGGAAGATGTTTTATGTATTTATTTATTTAAAAGTAAATCATGTATTTGTTATAAAAAGTAACAATTCTTAATGGTAAGAACAATGTTTCCCCTGCCCTTTTCCATAAGTGACACAGCAAATAGTATGTTGTGGTTCAGCTACATGGATTATGGTGTAAAGGGAAACCATCTACCATACTTTATCACTGATTGTCCTTTATTTGACTAGATGACCAGCGTTGGAAATGGTGAAAAACTCACTTTGATTATGATTTCAATCATTAGTTTTCACCCATTACCTAATGCATGTTAGCATTTTGTACACAACTTTATTGTTATGAATGCAAAAAAATGCATTATTTTCAAACTGCTATTCACATCTGGGTACAGGTTTCAGAAACGTTGCAGGTACAAGTGCAATTTTGCATGGTACTGTTTGCCCTGGCACAAAAAAACCCCCAAAAAAACAACAACATTTGGGCCCTCAGAAAACCTTTGAACTATTGGAAGTGCACTTTTGCATGATATAAGCACATGTGTAAAGTTTGCCCAGGAGCAAACAAACCTCTTCTTTCAATGCATTTTGCACTAGGGCAACGTTTGCCCTATTGCTAATAAGGAATGGTATTAGCACTAAGGCACATTCTTCTCTGGTGAAAACATTCATTGAAAGTGTATGTTGTTTGCACTAGGGCAGTTTTTACACTAGGGGCAAACGTTGCCCTAGTGCTAATACCAACGTTTCTGTAAACTAGTCCGTGAGTGCCAAAACATATATTTTGGAATCAGAAGGGTTTGAAAACCTTCCTAAAATAAGCATGTTAGGTAGAAGTAAAACCTCAAAAGTACATTTTGCATTTGGGATATAAACCTATAGATATACAAGTGTATCCGGAATCTTCTTTAGGGAAATATAAAAAGCTTTTGGGGCGTTAGCATCAAATCGTTATTTGTAATTAACCTAGGAATACTTGCTCTGCATGCTTTCTTCTATTGACTTAACAACGCTAAGAGGACAAGCAACAATTCAATATTTATTGATGACTAAGATATGAATAGCAATGTATTGATTGAACTCTTTGGGAATGTTTGAATTGACTCGATATGTACGTCAGACCTAAAGTAATTATGACATCATTGTCAAATATTGGCTCCAATTATAACGCAGACCACAATTACATTACTGAAGAGTTACACTGCACTCTTCATCCACTGAAATATCAGAGTGCACCAATCAATCTTATGCTAAATTCAATTACAACAATGCATCCGGCATGGGAGGATACGATTTCAGCAACTTAACATGATCAGTCCTAGATAATAATTGGTGTTTTTACTGCAATGTCGATGTCAGCATATTTATTTTATAATGTTCTTTCGACATTAAAAAAATAAAATCAGACTCACTTTGCAAGATTGTGTACTGCTAGATAAATGGGCGAATAACTGCAATGTACCTTTCAGCCCTGATACAAAAAAACTCAAATTGAATCACAGATACTGCTGCTTTGCAAACATCAACACAAGGCTATCAAGACGGATAGCAATAATTGAATCATTGTACTATAATGACAGAATCAGAATAACATTTGGAGCATTCGACTGAAAAACTCACGCATACATTTGTTAGTGCTTAATGCAGAAAAAAGATGGGAATAAATAAGGGATGCCTGAAATGTAGCAATCAATCTGTACAACTACCTGTAAAATACTTGTTACACTTTGACTAATTATGAGCCCAGTTGAAACACTGATCCACACTAAACAAATACTGAATGACTGCAACATATTTGCAAGTCACTGGAAAGAAACCATGAAGCTAGCTCTCAAACTTTACCTGCTACTTCCATCTGTCACTGCGCAACCATTTAAGCCGGTGAGCCTCATTACAAGTCTGGCGTTCCGGAAATAAGGGTGCTGGTAGCAACGTACCGGCACTCTTTCTGGACCTCCAGAGTACGAGTATGCCTGCAGGGGCCTGTGCTTCCTGCAGGTCTGACCTGCCGGGGCACCGGCCCCTGCAGGCAAGATTTTCACAGAAGCACTGGCACCGTTAGCAATGGTGCCAGTGCTTCTGTGTCCCCATAGGACTCACCAGGAATGGGGACTGAAGGTTCCCGCCACCTAACATCCCGGACCAGCGGGACTTGTAATATCCTGGTAGCACCGGGACATCAGGCAGCAGAAACGCCGTTACGAGGATGGCCGTAATGAGGCCCAATGTGTGTATGTGTGCGGCTCTTTTTTGTCTACTTTTCCTTTTCACCTTCCAAGCACAGCAGAATCTACAAAAGGAACATATATCTTGTCTTGCCCGTGACAGCATGAAAATGCCCCAAAAAGTAATGCTCATGCAGAGTAAGCCAGGACAAACTACCAAAAAGGTGGTGTGTGGGACTTGCACATTTTTTGGACTAGATTCGTCCTGATACGAAAATACCCGATGATTTCTATTTACTAGGATGAATCTCGGTCGGATATTGAATACATCTTTTTTGTTTATAGAGCCTCCCACTTTCTAAAGAACTTTTGACGATCTATAAAAAAACCACGTACATGCAGGGTCGGACTGGGACAAGAAATAGGCCCGAACAACCAAATAAAGTGTCCCACTCCTCGCCTCAAAAAAGTGGCCCACCCCTGTCTCAAAAAAAGTGGCCCTCAAACCATCATCCATGAATCGCGTCAATTCACGACTTTACAGAAAATGCTACTTATGGAAATGATATGATATGATATTTTATTTAAATTGCGCCCATAAACAGGGGTTTCAGAGCGTGACGAGGCAAAGGGAGGGGGAGCAGGGGAGAAAACAAAAACAAACTATCTTACTAGGCCCAGGGACATTGAGAACGTGCAAGTGCATGGGAAAGGGGGAAGTGCAACAGAAAAAGGGAGGGGGCAAAGTGGTGCAGGAATAGGATACATAATAAGTTAGTGGATAAATAAGTGAATAAATAAGGTGATAAGAGCAGTGATTAGTGCAGACAGTGAAGGGTGCAGTGCAGGGCAAGTCAGATAGGGTAACATCTGATAAGTGCAGGAGAGGTGTGGGGGGACCTGTGAGGGTACAGATAATAGGCCCCGGTGCAGGGGTGGCCGGGAGGCATTGCCAGAGGATGTCCAGGAGGGCAGGTAACTGAGCCAAGGGGGCCCCATTGGCAGGTGAGGCAGAGCTGAGAAGAGAAGACAGATCAACAGGGGAGGAGAGTGGCAAAGGCAGATGCGAAGAGGAAGGTTTAAGGAGCTTCAGGAATCGTAGATGGGTTTCCTCCAGTTTCAGGGTGGCAGGGAGGCTGTTCCAAAGGGAGGCTCCAGCCGAGGACAGAGATCTGCCCCCTGCACGTTTCTTAGAAAAGCGGCCGACTCTGAGGGAGTTTGAAGTAGAGGAGTGAAGGGGTCGAGAAGGGAGGTATTTACGGAGGGATAGTTGAAGGTATTTTGAACCCAGGTCCCAGAATGCCTTGTGGACAATGCAAAGGGTTTTAAATTTAATCCTTGCATCCTCTGGAAGCCAATGGAGGGATTTCAGTGCTGGAGAGATACGATCCCGGGGCTTTAGGCCAAGGACAAGTCTCGCAGTTCAGTTTTGGATTAGTTGTAGAGGGCGGAGGGTGGAGGCAGGTAGTTTTAGAAAGAGGCTGTTGCAGTAGTCCAGCTTAGAGAGAATCAGAGCGTTGGAGACAGCGATCTTCTGTGGGAAGGAGAGGAATGGAAAGGTACCTCTGAGTAGGTGAAGTAAGAAGTTAGATTTTTTTGAGACTTCAGAGATGTGTTAGGAGAAGGATAGTGTGGAATCAAAGATGACCCCGAGGTTCTTTGCTTCGCAGGTAGGTGCAGGGGGAGGGCCGAGGGAGGCAGCCAGAGAGTAAGGGGGAAGGAAGGAGAGGGTGTGCCGATGAGGAGGATCTCAGTTTTGTTAGCATTTAAACAGAGATCGCTGGCGGCACACCAATTTTGAATGGCGATTCGACAGTCAGAGATAAGGGAGGAGGAGGTGACAGAGGGAAGCCTGAAAATGAGTTTTGTGTTATCAGCATAGCATTAGGAGTTGTAGCAGAAGATGAAGATGCATCAGGCAAGGGTTGCCAAGTATTGGTTGAAAAGCCAGGGTGAGAGATTAGACCCCTTAGGAACACCACAGGTAGAGAGGGAGATAGTGGAGAGGAAGGACCCAAGTTGTACCTTTGGCCTTACATATAATGTTCTACCTTATGGAATTGTGCTCACTCTTGTTTTCTCATATTGTATTGTATGTGCGTTCTATATCATTATTTTCAGGTATCAATTGTTACTGCTGCACTCACTTGACTTACAATATTCATAAAGTTTAATAGTGACATTTCAGAATTTCTTTGGCACATAACATTTTCAATCTCCCATTCCACTAAATATTGAATGTTTTGCTCAGTGTTAAGTTCGAATAATAATGACTTTGCTTAAGGCAAGCCTTATTACTTTTTCCTACTACACTTCTGCTTGTCTACGATGTTTCATGTTACCCTTTATTCATGGTTGATTTTCATCCAAGGAATGGAATGGAACCATCAGCCCTTTCATTATATATATGTAATTCCTTGTACTGCACCATCTACATTGTCCCTTGATTGCTTAATGCAATTCATGCCACCAATTTTACACAACTCAGTAATGCAGCTTGGACAACTGCTACTAGGATCCAATTTCTCTGAAGGATAATTAACAAAACTAAGGTCCATGTTCTTTAAGAATAGAGGTTTTCGTTGTTCCCTTCTTTCTTATACCTGAGGCCATGTTTTTTGGTTCAGAGTGCACATGTATTTTGTCACCCTTTCCCATTGTATCACCTGCATGCCCTCAATATGTAGCCAACTCTTGGCTCTGTCAATTGGACTTGTCTTTTCCAAACTGCAGTAACTCCCATCAGGGAAGTGGTTTGACGTTACCATTTGGTATAAATAGCCACCAATACTATTTGTAACTCTTGACCATCTCAAGGCCATTGCACATCCATAACCACTCTTAATTAATCTCCTTAACACAAGTAAGATATTATGAACCAAGTGGAGATAGCACTTAAGGTTGTTGTCTTTCTTTTTTCCGTTTTAACTTGTCTTTCATAAGAAACAGCTCCACATCTCTTGCATACATTCCATCTCACACAATTCGTTCCATTTTGTTCACCCATTCTCCCCCATCTCCTTCGTTCACTTTCATTTTTTTCTTCTCCTTTCTCAACAGTTAAATTGCATTGAAAGATGGTTTGTACTGAAGTGATGGGCACTCTAGACTACTGCACTGCTACTTTCTTTGCGCTGCCTAAAACTGTTCTCCAGCGCTTTCAAGTCGTTCAGAATGTTGCTGCCCACTTAGCGGTGGAGCTCCCTAAGTTTGAACGGACTTCGGTTGTCCTTCGGAAGCTGCAGAGGCTCCTGATTGATAGTTGTATTAGGTTTAAAGTACTCTGCCTGGTGCACCAGGCTTTTCGTGGATGTGAAGCTTATTATCTCTAATTTGTATTTGCTTCATGTCCCTCGGTTACACAAATCTAATGTGGGTGGCAAAGCATTCTCAACTGCAGTTCTGCTCTGTGGAACTCTCTTCCTTTGTCCATTCAGAATATTGCTCATCATCTGTACTTCCGGAAACCCTTGAAAACATTTTTGTTTAATCCTTGATCCCGGTGTGGGCGCATTTTGCATTATTTTCTTCTTTTGCTCTTCTTGTTACTGGTTGTTGGACTCTCGTCTCAAGAACCTATAGCGTCAGGACACCTTTTGGTCACAGATGCACTTACACATTTCATAGCATAACATAAAATAACGGACTACAGGGGGGATGGGTCCCAATTTGCTCTCCCATGGACATGCACTTTGCACTTTAAGACCACTAAAGTGTTAACTCACAGCATACAAGCCAAACAATGCAACATAATACATGTACACATATATAAATACTTATTATCTATTGTTACTGTGCCAACCATCAACAAAAGGGTGTAATAGTGACTACTCTATGTACCCTATGGTAAAGCATCCAGTGGAAGAAGGGCTGTTCAAATGGAACACTCATATCTCCCACAGTGCAACACTATGCAGCCTATGGGCATGTAATAGTATAGCCACACAGAGACACCCGCAGGGCTCTCACATTGCACCTCTGCCAACTTTATATTCTGTACAGGAATGTCTATACAATACTGAGACTATCATGCTATTTCTCTATCCACACATTTCAAATGTATGTGTATACACATACAGTAACAAGACCCCTTCAAAACTCTGACAATGCACCTCCATCTACCCTTACAGCATGCAATGGTACGCCCATACGTTGGCATCCTCAAATCTCTCACAGTGCATTGCTATGAATACTTGCAGCATTAATGGTTGTACCCATAATGAGGTAAACTCCACATTCTTACAATGCAGCGGTATCACCTCTCAAAAGGATTTAATAGTATACCCATATTGAGGCATCATCAGACCTCAAACAATCCACTACTGTCACACTTACATCATGCACTGTTCTGCCCATATAGTACAGACACCCTCTGAGTGTTCACAGGGCGTCTCTATCTACACATATAACATGTATGTGTATACACATGCAGTACTCGGACACAATCAGAGCTCTCAAAATGCACCGTATTCAACACATATAGCATATGAATGTGCACCTGTAATGAAGCACAATCAAAATGACCACAGTGCACATACTGTTACAACTGCAGCATGTAGTAATAGACCAATACTAAGGCACACTCAAAGCTTTTACATAACAACTCTTAAATCATATACAGGGGTTCCCATACTGTAATGTGATGTGTATGGTCTTGTAAAGCACACCTCTGCCACTAATGGTGGCCTTGATGCCCATGGAACTGTAAGATAAAAGGGGGCGGGGTTCATTAGTGGAACATTGAGAAAGCACATGCCAAACCTGTTGTGTTCATGGGTGAAGGTCAGCACCACCTGGTTTCTGTGTACCAATGTAAGACCTAAGTGCTTTGGATCTAGATAACCACTGATGTGAAATAAGGCTAAAGAGGACAGCTTAGTCATGGTTCAGTTAGATTTGATACAGCATTGGCTATGCCTATCGTGGCTGTCAATGGGGGGTATTCTTGTGTAATGTAATTTGGATCCACAGCGTGATTTTTATTTTCCAACTTCCCAGACACCTTGCCTGTCTGCTCCCCTGCTGACTTCATAGTAGGAGCCTTCTATTCTTTACTGCACTAAATCGTGCCCCATTATGGACCCTAATCAAGATCTTCCTCTGGGAAAGTCGGTCAAATTTGTTGACTGCTACCCTAGAGATGAAAACCCCTTTTTAATTCGGACTAATTTGTTGCAGCTGCTTCATCGAATACCCTCATTGAAGACCATCAGTACAACACATACTGAGCATGTTGAGCTGCCGGACATTAACTGTGCACAGAATTGGGCGATTGTTGAATTTGTGTCTCCATCGGGGGCTGAATTTGTTCATGTTAATTACATCCAAGTTCATAATTTGGGTCTTTAGATAATGGTATGTCGGAGACATTTAGCAATTAAGCCAGCGACGGAGATTGTTATCCCTAAGTCCAACATAGTTGTTCCACTTATGGAGTAGGGCCATGAATCAGAGCAACCTAGTTCACTCTCTGTTCAACCTAAGCAGCCACAGCAGCAGTCTACATGTTGCCAGAATGAATGATGGCTACCAGAGACTTTTGGAGAGTATGGTCACTGATATAGTCTATCTGTATGACTTGGAATTCACATGGCTTTCACTCCTTCTTATGTAATGCTACAGGCTTACAAGCATTGATCACCAAAGATGTTTTTACTTTGCAGGACACTTGGTCTTGCCCCGATATCTTCATCAATGATTTTAAAATCATTCATCTGCCTGCTATTGTTAAGGAAAGAGGGAGACCGGTCATTGCCCTGTGTTTGGGGTTAAAACTCACCTCGTCCAGACACAGGTGGAGGCTGTCTATATGGGGTAAACTGCACAATACTTTCACGTCAGCATTATTATTGTTGGTGACATTAAGGATCATACTCTGGCCACCGGACCAAATTCTTGCTTTGAAGAGGAAAATGCTTTGCAGTTTTGTTCTGATTCTACCAATATGCGTACTGGCCAGGGTATAATTGCCAGTAATAGATGCTATTGGGTGGCATTTTTGCATGGACATGTCTTGTGCACCCTTTAAATGAAGGTGAATATGCGTACGGGTGAGTGCTCTACCTGGACAAATGGAATTCCATATTCACAATTTGATTATGCCTTTGTAAGTCCACATATTAAGAAGCATCTTAACCCTATAACTGCAGAATGTCCAACCCTCAGTGATCACACCGTCCTTTCTTGGAATCTTGCACAGTGCTGCTCTAAATAAATTTAAAAAAGCTCTCTTAGTTGTAGAGGGGCAGCAGAATGCCTCTGCAGGCAGTCCCACCCTCATCCATTTCAATATGCTGGAAGCCGGAGATCGCGACATGCACAACACCAGTGAATATGCCTATTCCACAGAGAGCCTTCGATAAAGGGTATCCATTGAGAAAACCCTATATCATGTATCCCTGTAGAGATGACAATCTCTTGGAGGAAATCCAGAAGGAATATGAAGAAGAAAGAAAGAGAAGTGGTGACTTCACAAGAAGCAAGCATGACGCACTGAGAACAGTGGCTGAAGAAGAGGATGTATAGACTATCTGATGATGAAATAAAGAATCAAGTAAACATTATATGCGGAAGGAAGATTGCACATGTGAAGAGGACTGCAGAAAATGCATGCTGTTTTTTATAACTGTATAGATGTGGCAATGCAAGTAGACTAAGTGATCTTAAGGCTAGCTATTGGTAGTGAATAAACTGCAGGCAGTGCTGCCATTATATACAATTCTGGACATCAGTGCCACATATTTAGTAAGCTCATATCCATGAAGAAGGAAGGATCAGAAAGCTGTGCCGCAGCAACATAAAGAGCATGAAACGCCTAGAAGAACTGTCTGGCCTGGTGTCAAAGGATGAAGTAGCCAAGAACTGGTTATCCATCTGAAAAGAACAGGAACCGGGAGATGCTGAATCGTCTTTTGTCAAGGTGCAAAGAAGAACACCATGAGTGCCAAATTTCTTAATTGAAAACAATTAAATGCTGCAAAACAGGCCGAAATATGGTCTCCAGCCACGTGAGCCAAGGATGAAAATAGGAGTTGGGCGTGCAGACAAGAACTGTGATAAGAATGTGCCTATACTCCCTTATATTCGCAGGAGCAAGGATACTTTGCAAAGCCGAGTTCAAAGACAATCTGAATGGCAGAAGGCATGAGAGATGTTGGGCTGATTGGGTGGGGAGATACGATGAAGTCCACCCACTGACACCTCGGGTACCAGCTTACGTGCTGCTAGTCAGCTGCATTTTCCAGAAGGGTACAAGCATGCCAACCAATTGTAGAGGGCCGTATAACAAAGAGTCTTATAGTTTGATAGTCAATGATGGGCAATGTGTCAAATAACTGTTGAGGATGACTTGCACTAGAGATGGGCATACGTTTTCCACCTGACTGTAAAGACCCAATCACAACCCATCCCTATATAGAAAGTATACTTAGATGTTCCCCTTAATCCAATCACAACCCCCATAGGATTTTCTTGTTTGCCACGCAGTATGATGTCACGTATGCCAAGTTTTTGCTATAAAAGTATAATTTTTTATGAAATGCATTCAGAATGCTGTACAACGTCCGTGGATGTCAATTGGAACTCCCTGTTTTAGACAATTGATGATAAAACAGTCGAGAGAGTCTTTTTACCAAATTCCTGAGTCTGTCTTATTTGCTGTAAGAGTTATTCTGCATCCCATCCATGCATAACGTGTTACTGATTTAAGGACCCCCCCAGGTTCATAGTGTTTCTGCAAACTTAAAGGGCAACCGCTTGGTTTGAAAGGCAGGTAACATAACAAGGTGTAAAGATGCTATTGAGTGTGAATCATGTCCCCCAATCCTATTATTGCATCAACATAGTTGGGAGCTTCAATCTATGGTTAATAATATCCAATGTACTATGAAGTTGGGCCAAGGTGCTTTGAGCCAGAAATCCTCAGACCTGGGTCTCTATGATGCCACTAAAGCAAATCAAAAGAAGACTCTTCATAGAGAGATCATAGCCTTACAAAGATCCCATACTATCTTGGGGGATAATAAGATCTGGGTGGCTAATGCTCTTAGTACTCACTATCGAAAGTTGGGGTAGACACTACAAACATTCTACAAACAATTCCAATTGGAGTTTTCTTTTTGCTCTACTGAAAACACATGAAACTAGAAAGTTTTGGCACCATTACAAGAGGTTCATGGTTGTGGATTATCCAAAAGAACTAAATCCAATTACTGAGGACAGTTAGGCCTTGTACATTTCTAACCTTTATTTTGATGCCGCCTAAAGGGGGAAGGAGGAGATGGAAAATGGGTTAATCTGGTCTGGTGCCAAAAACTTTGGTGAGGCAGATATCTTATTTATCGTCAATAAATTATAGGGCTCGCGGGCACCAGGGCCCGATGGCCTTACCAGAGCTGTGCTTAATTCTAACACTGAAAATTGGGCTTGTTTTTTCGCTCTGATTTTAGCTAGGTTTTTGGATACAGGTACCATCCCCGCCAAGTTGCCAGGTGTCTATTCTTATCCCTGATTATAAAAAGGGGAGCAATCTATCCCCTCTAATTATAGACTCCTTGCATGCTTGACTTGGGTGGAAAAATATTTGCGACTGTAATATTGCACAAGATTAATTTGTAGTTGGAGTAGAGATCTTTGCTGTCTATATTCCAAATGGGCTTTAGAAGTGATCAAAGAACCAAATACAAGATATGGGCCTTACATTATATATTGACAGATGTTGAAAGAAGACAAGAGCTGAGACTTTCCCTCTGCTATGTTGATGACTCCAGTGCCTTTGATTGTGTTTCTCACGCCCTACTTTGGGGAGAAAGGTTTGAGCTGGGTATCGACCCAATGCTGCTTCATTTCATTAAACAATTGCACAGGGGCAACACACTGTCTGTGTTGGCCTGGATGGTCAGATGTTGAAATATTTGCCTACAAGTCGAGGCCTAAAGCAGGGGTGTGTCTTGGCACCCCTGCTTTTAAACCTCTGCGTGGCCGACATGGACAAGGTGTTAAGATCTTGCTGAAGTTTCCCACCTAACATTGGGGAAACTAGTATATCTTGGATTGCATATGCAAACTACACAGTCTTGTTGGATCTCAACATCATCGGACTCCAACATTCCATTGATGCTTTGACTAGATATGCCTCCAGGAATCATATGAAAATTAAAAACACATGTACACATACATATTTTCTATTCATACTGTGCCACTCAAAAAAAAAGGGTGTAATAGTGACTAGTCCATGTGCCCATGGGTAAAGCAACCAGTGGAAGAAGGGACGTTCAAATAAAGTACTACAGAACACTCATATCTCCCACAGTGCAACACTATGCAGACTAAGAGCACGCAATAGTATTCCCACACAGGGACACAACCGTAGGGCTCTCACAATGCACCTCTGCCAACTTTATATCTTGTACAGGAATGCCTATACAATACTGAGACTATCATGGTATTTCTCTATCCACACATTAAACATTTATTTGTATACACATACAGTAACAAGACGCCTTCAAAGCTCTGACAATGCACCTCCATCTACCCTTACAGCATGCAATGGTACGCCCATACTTTGGCATCCTCAAATCTCTCACAGTGAATTGCTGTGAATACTTGCATCATAAATTGGTGTACTCATACTGAGATAAGCTCAACATTCTTACAATGCAGCGGTATCACCTCTCACAGGATTTAACAGTATACTCATATTCAGACATCATCAGACCTCTAAGAATCCACTACTGTGACACGTACATCATGTACTGATCTGCCCATATAGTACTGACACCCTCAGTTTTCACAGGGCATCTCGATCTACACATATAAGCTGTATGGGTATACACATCCAGTACTGAGACACAATCAGAGCCCTCACAATGCACCCTATTCAACTCGTATAGCATATGATTGTGCACCTGTAACGAAGCACACTCAAAATTACCACAATGCACCTCAAGTAACAACTACAGCATGTAATAATAGACCCATACTAAGACACACTCAAAGCTTTTACATAACAACGCTTAAATCATCAACCGGTTTCCCATCCTGTAATGTGATGTATATGGCCTTGTAAAGGACCCCTCTGCAAGTAAAGGTGGCCTTGGTGTCCATGGCTCTAAAAAATAAAAGGGGGTGGGGTTCATTAGTGGAACAGTAAGAAAGCACATACAAAACCTGTGGTGCTGATGGGTGCAGGTCAGCAACACCTGGTTTCTGTGTACCAATTTGCTTTCAATGGGTTTGGAGAAGTTTGCAAGTTGGTCAAAATCTGATAGACATCAGCGCTTTGGATCTAGTTAACCACTGATGTGTGATAAGGCTAAAGAGGACAGCTTAATCATGGTTCGGTTAGTTTTGATGCAGTATTGGCTATGCCTATCACAGCCGTCAACAGGGGGTATTTGTGTGTAATGTAATTTGGTACCCCAGCACACTTTTTGTTTTCTAACCCAGATACCTTCCCTGTTTGCTCCGTTGCTGTCTTCATAGTGGGAGCCTTCTATTCCTTCCTGCAACAAATATTGCCCTATTATGGACCCTAATCAAGATCTCCCTCTGGGAAAGTGGGTCACATGTGTTGACTGCTTCCCTACAAATGATAGCGCCGTTTTAAATTGGACAAATTTGTTGCAGCTGCTTCATCGAATACCCTCATTGAAGACCATCAGTACAATGGATACTGAGCACCCTCAGCCTGCGGACAGTAACTCTGCACAGAATTTGCCCATTGTTGAATGTGTGTCTCCATTGGTGGCTGAACTTTTTCGAGTTCATTACATCAATTTTTCGTAATTTGGGTTTTTAGATAACGGTATGTCCGAGACACTTAGCAATTAAGCCGCCCACAGAGATTCATATCCCTAAGTCCAAGATTGTTGTTCCACTTATGGAGCAGGGCACTGAATCAGAGCAATCTAGTTTACTCTCTATTCAACCTAAGCAGCTGCAGCATCAGTATATATGTGGACAGATTGGACGCTGGCTACCAGAGACTTTGGGAGAGTATGGTCACTGATATAGGGCCTCATTACGAGCATTCCGCTCCTGTAACAACGGTGCCGGTAAGCCTAACAGCACTGATGTTAGCGCACCGGCGCACTCTGAGTCTGTGGGTGGCTGCCGTCCCGCCCACCAGGTCTGACCTGGCATGGGGGACGACACTCGTCCACACACTTTCCTGGGAAGCACCAGCACCATTATTAAAAATGCTGGTGCTTCCATCATCCCCATTCCCATTTAGTCCTGTGGGACTCAAATGGGAATGGGAATTTCCATTTTTCTGGAGACTGACTTCCAGGAACACCAGGGACATAATCCTCCGGTGTTTCTGTGAAACCAGGTGCTGCATCATTACAACTCCGGCGGCAGCCTGCCGGTTTTAACCAGCACGGCTACCGCAGGAGATGTAATGAGGCCCATATTCTATCTGTGCGGCCCTGCAATTTTTGTCTTGGAATTCACGTGGGTTTCGCTCCTTCTTATATAATGCTATAGGCTTACAAGCATTGATCACCAAGTTTATTTTTGTTTACAGGGCATTTGGTCTTGTCCATGCTTCATGATAGATGGTTTTAAAATCATTCCTCAGTCTGCTATTGCTAAGGAAAGAGGGAAACCAGTGGTGACCTGTGTGTGGCGTTAAAACTCGCCTGTGCAGACACAGGTGGTGGTCCTCTGTATGGAGTAGGTTGCACAGAGCTCCCACACCAGCATTATTGTTGGTGACTTTAATGATTGTACTCTGGCCACAGGACCACATTTTTGCTTTGCAGATGAATATCGTAGTTTTATTCTGATTCGACCAATATGAGCACTGGCCAGGGTAGAATTGTCAGTAATAGATGCAATTGGGTGGAATTTTTGCATGGACATGACCTGTACATCCTTGAAATGAAGGCAACTATGGGTATGTGAATGCTCTACCTGGACAAACAGGGCTATATATTCACAACTCAATTATGTCTTTTTAAGTCCAAGTATTAAGAACCATCTCAGCCATATAACTGCAGAATGTATAACCCTCAGCGATCCCACCTTCCTTTCTTGGAATCTTAATGTACCATGAACTCGTGTCAAGGGGCTTTGAGCCAGAAATCCTCTGACCTGGGCCTCTATGATGCCATTAAAGCAAATCAAAAGAAGACTCTTCGTAGAGAGATCATGACCTTACAAAGATCCCATAATATCTTGGAGGATAATACAATCTGGGCTATATAGGCTCTTCGTACTCGCTATCGAAATTGGTGTAGAAACTACAAACATTCTACAAATAGTGCCAATTGGAGTTCTCTTTTTGCACTACTGAAAACACATGACACTAGAACATTTTGGCATCATTACAGGAATTTCATGGTGGTGGATTATCGGAAAAAACTAAATCCAATTACTGAGGACAGTTGGGCCATGTACATTTCTAACCTTTATTTTGATGCTGCCTTAAGAGGGAAGGAGGGGATGAAAAATGAGTTAATCTGCACTGGTGTGGAAGGCTTTAGTGAGGCAGAAATCTTATTTATCATCAACAAATTAAAGGGCTCACGTGCACCAGGGCCTGATTGCCTTGCCAGCACTGTGCTTAAGTCTAACCCTGAATATTGGGGCAATTTTTTTGCTCTGATTTTTGCTAATGTTTTGGATATAGGTATCATCCCCCCAAGTTGGCAGGAGTCTATTCTTATCCCTGTGTATAAAAAGGGGGAGCGATCTATCCCGTCTAATTATACACTCCTTGCGATGATGGACGTGGGTGGAAAAATATTTGCGACTCTAATATTGCGCAAGTTGAATGTGTGGGTGGAGGAGAGATCTTTGCTGTCTACATTCCAAATGGGCTTTAGAAGTGATCAAAGCACCATCCACAATATATGGGCTCTACATTATATATTGGCAGATGTTGAAAGAAGACAACAGCAGAGACTTCACGTTTGCTATGTTTATTACTCCAGCACCTTTGATTGTGTTTCTCGCCCCCTACTTTGAGGGAAATGTTTGATCTGGGGTATCGACTCTATGTTGCTTCATTTCTTTAAACAATTGCACAGGGGAACCACTTTCACTGTCTGTGTTGGCCTGGATGTTCAAATGACGAAATCTTTGCTCACCAATCAAGGCCTAAAGCAGGGGTGTGTCTTGGCACCCCTTCTTTTAAACCTCCATGTGGCTGACATGGGCACAGCGTTAAGATCTTGCCCACGTTTCCCACCTAACATCGGGGAAATTAGCGTACCATGAATTGCAGAGGGAAATGACACAGTCTTGTTGGATCTCACCCCCTTCGGAACCCAACATTCCATTGATGCTTTAACTAGCTATGCCTTCAGGAATCACATGAAAATGAATATCTTCCTAGCAATGTCATAATTATAGGAAGACAAGGCAGAAGTAAAAAGACACTTCACCTGGGGGCTGGAGGGAGTTCCACTGGAGTTGGTGAAGTCTTCCATTTATCTGGGTATCCCTATCAAAACTCACTATGCCCCTCAAATTCTTGACAGCTATGTTACCCTGAAAGTGCTAAAGAAGTGGCTTGGCAACCAGGAATTTAGTGCCACGAAAGGAGGACACAGTGTAGAAGGCTTTCTGTGGACATACATGGTTGGAATTATTCCCTGTATACTCTATGGCCTTGAGTATCTGCCATCAAAACTAATACATTGGTTTGACCGCCTCGAGGGAAAACGTCCCCACGCCATGCTTGGTGTACCTATTGCGGACTCTGTGGAGACTTTAAGGTGTTAGAAAATATATTAAAGGAAGATGAGCATAAGAGAAAGAGCAGACCGAGGCGAGAACAGATGTATCAGGAGGAGCAACAAGCAAAAGAAGAAAGGGCAGAAGAGCAAAGGAAGTATGACAACAAGCAGAGAGCAATGTAAGAACAGGATAGGCAAGAGAAGAAAAGAGAAGAGGAGGAAGCACAGAAATTAAGGGACAAAAGAATACAGAGAGGAAGAAAGGAGAGAAGGGGCAAGGAAAAAAGAGAAGACAGGAAGAGGACAGAGTTAGATGGGGGGCAAAAACGCAAAGAAAATTAGATGAGGAATTATAACGAAAGAGAAGACAGCGGGAGCACAACCTTAACCTCAATCAAAAGAAGCTAATGGAGCCAAGTCCAGCAATACAATGGGGCAGTATAGACAAGTTCTTCCTGTTACAGGGAGCAACGTCGGGGCCATCTAGAGTAGCCCTAGAAGAGAACTTTGATATAGGAAGTATCACAGACAGGATCGATAAAGACTATCAAGAGTTAAAGAAAGGTAACAAATCGAACCACGAAGCAAAGAGGAAAACCCATTTAGTCTCGAGAATAGAGCCTTGTCCTTAAGTAGACTGACCTTAGATAATGGTGAAGGGGACGAGAGTCACACTAGCTTGGTACTAGATATGTCAGACGAGGTGAGGAATCCTTGTGTGGGGAAGAGGCAGGAGGTGCATGTGCCCACAAGGGTAGCCTGCAGTCGGACAAGGAAGTAAGATGGTCTGATCTGGAGCAACCTAAGGATAGGATGCCATATCCCATAGCATATCCAGAGAGTCTCAAAGGACGTTAAGATTGTTGCCAGGGAGGAGGCGGTCAGGAACCATTGTTCCTACTATTGATAGGCAGACGATGTGGGCCAATTGCGGGTTAGGGTTTACGCAGTTTCCCATATTCGAAAAAGGAGGAGAAGAATGACATCATATTCCATGGCCGCAGATAACAAGGATATTTTAAGATGCAAACTCCGTAGTTTGACATCAGGTGAGAGGAAATGGATTTGTGAAGTGTAAAAAATAACAGGAGGAAATACGTTAGCCATAGGGGACATTAAGGGTCTCTTAGCAGATATTCTTGGGGAAAGAACTGATGACATATGGAAGAGAGCAGTCTATTCAAGTGTGTCAGCACAGAACACAGTGCACGATGGAGCGTCGTTTAATAATTGCAGAGCAGATGTCTGGAGGGCTCTCAGAGTACAATATCCTGACACATCAAACATGGATGCAATGATGACATGTATGATTAAAGAAGATGAAGACCCTCCTGCTTATATTCAGGATATTCAAGAGTGTTGGACACTTCAAATAAGGGAAATTTGTTAAAAAATGGTGGCATTATTTTACCACATTTTATGTCAGGGCTTGGCCGACCAAGTACAGAGGCAGATGAAGAAACAAGTGGAAATGGAAGCAAAGCCATGGGCTGAAATACATTTGAGATGGTGCATCACTGTCGGCTATTGCAGGAGGAAAATAAGAAGAGAGATGAGGCTACGAAACTTGAGGAAGCCAAGTTAGTCCAGCAGAGATTGTCAAAGTATGCCATAGAAGGGATGATATTGACAAGCGGAGAAGGGCTGGGAGTACAGCAAGCAGTGAGTACATCACAGGCAAATAATCAGCACTGATGGACCAAGTATGGAATGGGTTTGTGCCACAAAGTAGAGGAATGGGATATAAAGGAACGGGTGGATTCCAAAACAATCAAGGTGTGTTTCAGAATGTGTAGAATGAGAATCAGAATGGGCAAGGAGGATTTAAACAAGGGGGACTAATTAGAAGGGCTCTTCCTGTGTGCTGGACTTGTGGGATAACAGGGCACATTGTGCACATATGTGGAGCCAAGGGTATGTACAGAATGGCCAATTTTCAAGAGGAGGGACAACTTATCCTCCAGCATATAGCTCCCAAGCTAGGGAAGGGTTTGCCCAAGATCAGACAGTATATCAAACACAGATGCTGCAAATGCAACAGGCACAGAAACCACAGCAAGTGTAAATGAATCCACCGCAAGGGAAGTCGCAGCATGCCCCTTTTCAGATACAGCAGAATGCAAACACGGAACAATTGACACGTAGAATAGGAGGTGTCACTTTAGTGGGAGAAAATCCTTTCACAGGTACAGGGGTATGCATGTATCCCCAAAAGGACAGCTCAGAGGGCGACTTGATGTGTTCAGTACTATGAGTGACACCAGACCCCCAAGAGGAACCAAGGCTAGATGTGAATATACGAGGCAAAACTTTTTTATTTTTAGTAGACACTGGGGCTACTCTTCCATGTATTCGAGAGGGAAAATATCCAATGTTGAGAACTGCCACAAATGCTCAAGAGCTCCCTGCAGCTATGAGTCGAGATCCCTTTACTGATGAATTACCAATCTCTATGCAAGAGTGTGACATGTCCGTTCCATTGTTATATACTTGACAGACACCAGTTAACATTTTAGGAAGAGATTTGATGACAAAACTTAACATGACAATTTCATTTACTGATGAGGGCATAGAGTATTCCACTCCTGGAATACATTATATGAATGTGGGCGGATTTATATTGGCATTTACAGGGCAAGTGGCTCTGCGAGGCATAGCAATAAAGCCAGAGGTTTTTCTTTATGGGGTCAACATTCTATTGACTCAGGTACCCATGGACGAAGAGCGGGGACAGACTGTCCCTATAGACTTAGATGCAGCCATAGTACGAGGGGAAATGGCAATGCTCGAAGAATAAGTTGACGAGGGCAGGCCATGTAGAACAGTGATAGCTATTGAAGAAGGGTGTAGATTGACTACTGTTACTGATGATGACATGTTTAGAGATGACCCAACAGACAAGGAAATATTGTTCGTTATGAGCATTCCAAATTGGCTTATAATAGAGAAAAGGGATATCACGCAGTGAATGACGATAATGTGGCAGCGTCCAGCATTTTTTGATGAAGACTTGGAGAAGGTGCAGAGTGTCTTATGGACTACAGGCCCTTATGATGTAGGACTGTTAAAGGGAATAGGGGAAGTCAAGATAAAATTTAAACCAGGAGCAATTTTACCTCAAGCAATACCATACCCCATGTCTAGAGAGTCTGATGAGGGTATATTCAGCACTGATGGAACAAGGTATTCTGGTACCTTCAGAATCATTGTGTAACACTGTGGTGTACCGTGTGAAAAAATTAAAGGGAGGGTCGGAGAGATTCATAACGGACAAGAGACCAACTAATCAGATTGTAGATGCAGAGAATCCTTTAGTTCCTAACCCGGAGATGATACTATGCAGTATCCAAGTGAAAGCATGAATTTTCATGGTGATCGATTTGAAAAATGCTTTTTTCTCAATCTTGTTGTACAAGGACTCACAAGACTTGACTTCATTTATGTTTGCCAGACTTGTCTGAAACACAAGGGTACTTGCGAACGGTCATTTACAGTCACTTTGGTCGTAATTGAGAAGTCTACAAGTATTATAATGGGCTGTTCTATGACTTTTTTTGTGGGACATGCTTTGTTTACTATTTTAGAGAACCCCCAAATGTACATTGACATCCCAGAGAGTTTCTGCTTATGAATTGATCATTTTGAATCCAGTGATTCAAATTGTCAGTTGTAAACTAGTGAATCCTGCCAGGTTTATATCTGAGCCAGTGATAGAAGGAAACCATGTGCATTATTTTTCAAATTAGGAAGAATTCTATGATGATATACCGCGCGTAAAGGAAAAAGTGTTGGCAGGAGGGGAAATTCTCTTTATTGATGGTTCTTCGAAAATTGATAAAACGGGTGGAGCAAGCCATTCTGGTGTAGCCATAGAGAGGCATAGAGCAAATGTCGAGTTTGAGGTTGTAGGAAGTACAAGACTAGCATCTCACTTTTCGGTGCAAGCGGCAGAAAATGTAGCGCTTACTGTCACGCTCAAGAATCATGAAGGACAGGAATTGATGGTGTACAGTGACTCCGCTTATGTGACATCAACTGTACATGTAGGGCTTGCACGTTGGAAAGGGAGGGATTACCTCTGAGTCGATGGCACTCCAGTGCAATACTCATCCTCATTGGACAGGCATTACAGCTCCCAGTAGCTATAGCGGTTGTTAAATACGCTGCTCATACTAAGCATACAGACTTTATTTCTTGCGTGAATGAGGCCACAGATGCAGAAGCCAAAAAGGGTGGATTTTCACCAGATATTTCAAGTTGGGATACTCCAGATGTCAAAGAGAAACTAGTCATGATCATGGTCATGAAGGGAGGATTCAATCATTTGCCGAGAACTCAATTAATGGAGATTCAAGGAAGCGAAGCGGCTGTTCTTTATCCCCCACCAAAGCATTATGGCGACAGGATAGCACTGGAAAACCAGCGATGCCAGTAGCATTTTTAAAGGTAGAGCTTGAGCAGCTGCACTACCCTGCGCATGTAACTAGGGAAAGTCTTGCTGAAACTATTGCAGAAGATTGGTTTACTCCAAATTTGTTAGAGCATGTTGCATTTTATGTAGTAAACTCCATTGTATGTCAAATGTTTACTGCTGGGCATCCACTTCAAACAATTAGAGGAGTAATTCCTCGACCGAATGTTCTTTTTCAGCTTTTACATATTGTCTATGTTGATATGCTGCAAGTGTGTAGTGGATATAGGTATTTGATAGTGGTGGTGTGTCCCATCTCTGAACTGAAAACGTGAGCAGTACCCTGATTTGTTTCTTACTAAATACTTGGCTGAATGTATCATCCTCCCAGAAAGTGATGTGTATCGTCTTGTGCTTGCTGTTTTTGTGTTCATTCTTCAAGCTTATCGGCCCTTGTTAGAAGAGACGTGAAAATAGATACTTTTTTACAGGATCCTAAGAATGGCTCTGTAATCAGAAGGTTGCTAGTAGCAATAGTAGAGGAATTACTGCAGCTACCAAATTCATTACAGTTTCTGCAATGAAACGTGTTTCCTTCCTTCATTTGCAGTAAAAATGAGAAAATGTTGAAACTGATACAATTTCAGTGAATGAGCAACCCCAAGAGATTCCAGAATGGCATAAGTGGTGGGGATTAATATGTTGGCTCGTGATATTTATATGTACAGTTATGCTTTGTGTCTTTTTGTTTCTCATGATTGACCTTTTTTATACTTTTGATCCAAAAAAAGGCAGAAGTCCCTTTGATTCTCCCCACTGCAGGAACACTTGTAGATTTGCTCATTACGGATGAGGTGAGGTCCCTTGTGTTGTCTTCTCATCATAAGGCTGCTTTAGAATTGTTTCCATGTGCTGCTAACATTTTGACGGAGAGATACAGAAGAAGTGCACAGGAAGACAAAGATGGGATAAACACAGATCTAGATAATCTAGTATGTGTGGGTAATGAAATGTGGTATCAGCACATGAGAAGGGTGGGAGAGAGAACATCTAAGGAGAGCTGCTATGTGTGTTCCCTGATACCATATGCTATGGGAACTTCCATGATATTCATAGCTACAGAGGTACCAGTGCAAAGAACTCATTGCCTGATGCCTCTCACACTCTGCCAGACAAGAGGATAGTTCCAAGGCAGAACAGCATCCCTGCTATGGATAACTTAAGAGACATCTCAAAGAGAAGATAACTATGTGCAAGATTTAAAGTCAAGAGAGAAGCCAGAAACATGCATCAAATAATCAGATACGAACAGCCTGGAGCAAAAGGAGCAGGAATGAGGATGCAAGAAAACAATATGGTAAATTGTCAAGACAAGAATAAAGAAGAGATAGGAAGATGCTGGGAAAGTATGGGCTGATGGTCTGATTGTGTGTAAAGCAGCAGCATTAAATGGATATTTTGAGCCAGTTATAGACATGTCAGAAAATGAATGCAAGGGTCAATAGTCAAAGATTATGAAATTGTTGACATAGCTCGACGACCAAGGAGAACCATTACAGATACTACCTTCAAAGAGTGCATCCTTGTGTTTCAGAAATAATGATACAAGAAAAGTTGGAGAAATTCACCAGTGTGGCTGAATTTGTATTTACCAGGCATGAAGGAAAGGACAGTTGTTCTAATGGATCATTATTGGGCATGCGGGTCTAGAGCCTACATGAAGCTGCCCAAAGATTGGGGAGGAACGTGCTCCATAGTGCTCATCCTTGTTCCAGCGTTAGTGACTCCAAAGAGTGACCTGAACATTGGTGAATTTCCAAAAGAGAATGCCCATTTGAGAAAAAGAAGAGCACTTGAATTCCTCAATCGAACAAAGAGGGAGAACTATTTCTCAGATAAATCAATAGAAGCCTTTATTGCTATTTCAAACGAGCACAGACTTTCAGCAAGACTGCTTCAATCTTCACGACTATCTCTATGACGGGCATCCAGGTGGTGGCCAATGCAAAGTGGTTACAAATCACTTGCTGGTAGTTCGTGCAGACAATCAACACTACCATAAAGGAATTCAATGCTATCAGGGAGAAGTTCAGGTCCATAAGACTGATGTCGCTCCAGAACAGATTTGTCCTTGATATGATGACAACAATGGATAGAGGAGTTTGTGCCAAAATTTGGTCATCAAGTTGCACGTTCATACCTTCTCACAATGATGAGAATGGGACCTTGACAGAAGCCATAACGTTGTTCATGAAACTGAACAATCGGATGGAAGATGAGACAGAAGATATTACGGATGATAGCTGGTTTGTGTCTATCGTCTCATGGGTTCCAAAATGGATGGTGAATATCTTTAACCTTCTTGGAGCAATACTGGTGATGGTGATGTTTCGATTCTGTGTGATCAGGATAATAATTACATAGTGAAAGAAGACAGCAAAGAAGGCAGCTGGAATGAGGATCATGATTGATGTCGATTCAGGGTTTGGATTCAAGGAGTTGACAAATGAGGAGATCAGAAAATATATAGAGGCCAGCATTTTAGCACCTGAGGGAACAAAGTTTGTGCATCCAAGAAACCACAAGAAGTATGTGGGACAATGTATCTATTGTAATCCGAATGGACAGTGCAGTGACATAACCTGGAGCGTTGAAGAATATGTAAAATCTGCAGAGTCCCTAAAAGGAGTAATGAAGATCTGTACTCCAAAGAAGCACTTCTTCTAGAGAGGATTTTGTGAAGACTGATGAAGGAATGGTCGATGAATCAAACAGTGGGGGGAGTGTAGAGGAGCAGCCGAATTCTTCTGCAGGAAGTCCCACCCCATCCTTCCTATATGCTGGATGCCAGAGATCACGACATGCACACAACCAGTGATTGTGCCTATTCCACAGAGAACCTACAAGAAAGGGTTTCCATTGAGAAAGCCCTACATGATGTATCCCCCTAGACATGACAATCTCTTGGAAGATATCCCTGAAGGAATATGAAGAAGAATGAAAGAGAAGTGGTGATGTCAAAAGAAGCAAGTGTGATGCACTGAGAAAAGTGGCTGAAGAAGAGGAAATATAGACTTTATGGAACTTGATGACGAAATAAAGAATCGAGTAAACTTTCATATGCAGAATGAAGATTGCACATGTGAAGAACACTGCAGAAAATGAAAGCCGTTTTTATAACTGGACAGATGCAGCAACGCAAGTAGACTAAGTCATATTAAGGCTAGCTATACGTAGTGAATAGACTGCAGGTGGTGCCGCCATTATATAGAATTATGGACATCAGTGTCACTTATTTAGTAAGCTGAGATCCATGGGAAAGGAAGGATCGTAAAGCTGTGTCACAGCAACATAAAGACAATGAAAAGGCCGGGAAGAACTGTCTGGCCTGGTGTCAAAGGATGAAGTAGCCAAGAACTGGTTATCTATATAAAAAAACAGGAACCGTGAGACGCTGAATCTTCTCGTGTCAAGGTGAAAAGAAAGAACACCATGAGTGCCAAGTTTATTAATTGAAGACAATTAAATGCTGCAAGACAAGACGAAATATGGTCTCCAGTCACGAGAGCCAAGGATGGAAATAGGAGTTGGGTGTGCAGACCAGAAAGGCTATAGGAATGTGCCTCTACTTCCTTCTATTCCCAGGAGCAAAGATACTTTGCAAGGCTGTGTTCAAAGACAATCTGAATGGCAGAAGGCATGAGCGATGAGAGATGTTGGTCTAATTGGGTGGGGAGACATGTCAAGTCCACCTACTAACACCTGGGGTACCAGCTTATGTGCTGCTAGTGAGCTCACTGTTCCAGAAGGGTACAAGCTTGCCAACGAATTGTAGACGGCCGTATAACGAAGGGCCTTATAGTTTGATAGCCAATGATGGGGCATGTGGCAAAAAACTGTTGAGGATGACTTTCACTAGGGGTGGGCATCAGTTGTACGCTTTACTGTAAAGACCCAATCACAACCCATCCGTATATAGAAAGTTTAATTAGATTTTTCCCTTATGCCAATCACAACCCCCCCATAGTTTTTTTCTTGTTTGTATCGTAGTGTGATGTCACATATGATGAGTTTTTGCTCTAAAAGTATAATTATATATGAAATGCTTCGAGAATGCTGTATGACGTCTGTTGATGTCCGTTGGAACTCGCTGCCTTATTTGGTGTAAGAGTTATTCTGCATCCCATCCATGCATGATATGTTACTGATTTAAGGGCCCCACATGTTCATAGTGTTTCTGCAAACTTACAGGGCAACCGCTTGGTTTGGACTGCCTGTATCATAACAAGGTGTAATGATGCTATTGTGTGAACCCTGTCCCCCAATCCTCCTATTACATCAAAATAGTTGGGAGCTTCAATCTATGGTTAATGATACCCAAAGTACTAAGAACTGTGGCCGCAGGGCTTCGAACCAGAAATTCTCTGACCTGGGCCTCTATGAAACCACTAAAGCAAATCAAAAGAAGACTCTTCGTAGAGAGATCAGGGCCTTTCAAAGATTCCATACTATCTTGGGGGATAATACGATCTGGGCTATTAAGGATCTTCGTACTCACTATCGAAATTGGTGTAGAAACTACAAACATTCTACAAATAATGGCAATTTGAGTTTTCTTTTTGCACTACTGAAAAAACACAGCACTAGAACATGTTGACACCATTACAGGAGGTTGATGGCGGTGGATAAATCAAAAGAACTAAATCCAATTACTGAGGACAGTTGGGCCATGGACATTTCTAACCTTTATTTTGATGCCACCTTAAGAGGGAAGGAGGGGATGGAAAATTAGTTAATCTGTTCTGGTGCCAGAGGCTTTGGTGAGGCAGATATCTTGTTTATCATCAGCAAATTAAAGGGCTCACGGGCACCATGGCATGATGGACTTGCCAGCACTTTGCTTAAGTCTAATCCTGGTTATAGGGCCTGTTTTTTCGCTCTGATTTTTGCTAGGGTTTTGAGTACAGGTACCATCCCCCCAAGTTGGCAGGAGTCTATTCTTATCCCTGTTTATAAAAAGGGGGAGCAATCTATCCCCTCTAATGATAGACTCCTTTCCATGATTGACATGGGTGGAAACATATTTGCCATTAATATTGAGCAAGATGGATTTGTGGGTGGAGGAGACATATTTGGTGTTTACATTCCAAATGAGCTTTAGAAGTGATCAAAGCACCACCCACAATATGTGGGCGTTACATAATATATTGGCAGATGTTGAAAGAAGACAAGAGCTGAGACTTTCCCTCTGCAATGATGATGACTTTTGATTGTGTTTCTCATTCCCTACTTTGGGGGAAATGTTTGAGCTGGGGTATCAACCCCAAGTTGCTTCATTCTTTGCCTACCAATCAAGGCCTAAAGAAGGGGTGTGCCTTGGCACCCCTGATTTTAAACCTCTATGTGGCTGACGTGGACAAGGCGTTAAGATTTTGCCGGAGTTTACCATCTAACATCGGGGAAACTAGTGTACCTTGGATTGCATATGCAAACTACACAGTCTTGTTGGATCTCACCCCCATCGGAATCCAACATTCCATTGATGCTTTAACTAGCTAGTCCTCCAGGAATTACATGAAAATTAATATCTTCAAGACCAAGGTCATGATTATGGGAAGACAGGGTGGAAGTAGAAAACACTTCCTCTGCGGGCTGGAGTGAGTTCCACTGGAGGTGGTGAAGTCTTCCATGTATCTGCGTATCCCTATCAGAGCTCACTCTGCCCCTCATTTTCTGGACAGCTATTTTACCCAGAAAGTTCTAAAAAACGTGTCTTGGCATCCAGGAATTTGGTGCCAGGAAAGGAGGACACAGTGTAGAAGGCTTTCTGGGGATGTACAGGGTTGAAATCATTCCCTGTACTCTATGGCCTTGAGTATCTGCCAGCGAAACTAATAAATAGGTTTGACTGCCTCGAGACAAAACATCCCCACTCCATGCTTGGTGTACCTAGTGTGGTCTTTAAGGTGCGAGTTGAGCCTCCCCTCTCTGTCAGGCCTCTGGTTGGGTACAACGTCCTTTCATGGCCAGCATTTCTACGCCTGAAATTTAAACATGTACCGAATAATGAGAAAGTTAATCACATTTTTCTGGGGGGTGGGAAAGGGCAGATAAGGGTTTGGGCGGGACGGGTATAGTTAAAAAAAGGTGGGGGAGGGAGACTTGGGTCCACCCCCCCAAAAAATAAACATTCAAGAACGTTTTCGTTATTTCATACATGTTTAAATTGCAGGCATAGAAATGCCTGCCGATGAATGGACATATAACCCTCTGGTTGGTACAAGGCACCAGATTTATTCTTAAAATGCGTTCGGCTGGCTGGGAGGATAAGACGTGGCTTGGGATAATTGCCAAGGATTAATGTAACAACCTTCTGTACCATACATTCTGCTATCTGAAGCAGTCAGCCCTCTCCCATCTTGAATCTATCCATTTCAACATCCCTGATGATGCATTTCCCTACCAATAGTTTGGGGTTCGGCCATTACTAATGCATGCATATGGGTTCAGATGTTATGGGCAATGCTGCATGGGCATCCCACAAGCGGGGCAGGGTAACTGCTGTTACCATCGGCAGCTGGGAGAGGGGCAGCCCCAGCCCCCCACGCCTGCTCCTCTCCTTCCCCCCCAGTTTCGGAGACACGCAGTCTCGGCAGCACAAAAGCCACGGAAGGTTAAGGTGCGAACAGTCACTGCACCCTTCCTCCAAACAGCAAGGTGCTAAGCGCCATAAGGAAAACAACCATCAGGCAGGACCCACGTTCAAAGATCTGCCCCGACCAGGGGGTCAGACAGTCGGCTATCTGGCCGGGGGCTGCGACAACAGCAGCCCCAACACATACACAACAAAAAAGTACCAAAAAAGGTAACAAAAAATTGTCAAAACTATGCGAGAATGTAGCGGAATTACAGCAACTAATGGTAGAAATAAGGGGGAAACAGACCCCGCCCACAAGGGAACCTGGGGCCTCAAACCCCCCCATCACAATAGAACCTACTATAACGGTTGTCAACCCACCCCTAACACTACCGATAGCAATCCCTCCACAACAAATACAGCAGTTGTCAATAGCGCCCACAGCTATAAATACAACAGCCTCCACAACTCCAGCAACTGATCCAACAGGTGCCCAAAAAGCATGGACAACGCCAGGCACAGACAACACGGGCGCGACAGGGACACCCGGCAGCAGTACAACTGACATTGTAACAATCTGTAATGCGCAATTAGAATAAAAAATGAAATCTTTCCAAACAGAGATATTAAATAGATACAAAAGATGCCTGGCATGGAACATTGATACCACAATCAAAGAAGCCATATGGGCCAGAGAATTTATAGAAATCTTTTCCTTAATAGAAGCACAGCGCAAAGGGAAAGACGCTTTTAGAGACCCCAAAAAAATAGAAGAAAAAGCTATTGCCAGAAACGCCCAGGTCGAACAAAACTGGGACAACTGGTTACAGGCCTTTGCCATTTTAGCAACAATATATGCAGAAAAATTCCCCATGGATGGTAGGAAGATCTGGGCATACGTTGATAAAATAAGGGAAGTAAAAATAACGCAGAGGGGGAAGACATGGCTTGCATACAACATCAGATTTAGGAGGAGCATGTCCGAAAGGCCGGCCATTGAGTGGGATGAAATCCAGAACGATTTATACACCCTCAACACCGAACCTCCCCAGGAAGAAGATACCATGCAATTTTCTTCCAAAAATAGCAAAAATTCACAAGTAAGCAAATCCCATGACAATGATAAATCCAAAAAAGGGGAGCAGCCCTTTCGGAGGAACCAGCCTTGGGCGCCTAAAAATAATACCAACAGACAGAACAAACAGCAGGCTGGCAAGTCAAACATCCCATGCAGAAATTTTGGGAAAGACCAGTGTACCTGGGGCATAGAATGCTGGTACAAGCATGCCTGCACAAACTGCCACGGCGACCACGCAGCAAGCAACTGCACCAAACTCCCAGCCAAGAAAGAATGATATCCCAGTTTTAGAACCAGGACGAACGCCCATCAACCCGGGCAATTTTAGGGACGCCTTAAACAGCTACCCAGACAAGGAAACCAGCAGGTTAATATTGCAGGGTTTCACCAAAGAGCTTTTCATCACATTTAAGGGCACTGGGTCACAATACATCCCAATGAACCTAAAGTCAGCTAGGAACAACCACCAGATAGTGGAAACCAATATCAAGAAAGAACAGCAACTGGGCAGGGTAGCAGTTCCCTGGGATGCCATGCCCCTAAAGGACTTTTTAATATCTCCACTAGGCCTGGTCCCCAAAAAACAACCCGGGAAAATTAGACTAATCCACCACCTATCCTACCCTAAAGGCCAGTCTTTACACGACAGCATCCCACACACGGAATCTGCTGTATCTTACACGCATTTCCAAGAGGCGGTAAGGCTCATACAAGAGTGCGGCAGAAATGCCTTGATGGCCAAGCTGGACATCAAATCTGCTTTCAGACTCTTGCCAGTCTACCCAGAGTCACAGCAGTGGCTAGGTTTCACATTTAACAACAAATTCTACGTAGATAGATGCCTCCCCATGGGGTGCGCAGTATCCTGTGCACTATTCGAACAATTCAGTTCCTTTTTTCAATGGGCTTTCCTAAAGCAGAGACCGGGGACAAAAGTAGTACATTACCTAGACGATTTCATGGTCATAGGGCCACCAAACTCCGAAGAATGCGGCCAAGCTTTAGCAAAACTGGAGCACATGGCCGCTCAGTGGGGAATTCCCCTAGCGAGGGAAAAAACCACAAAACCAGACACAAACATAATTTTCCTGGGCAACTCAGAAAAGGGGCTCTGCAGAATCCCCAAAACAAAAATATCAGAACTCCTGGCAAAAATACAAAACCTGATAATGAGAGAGAAGGGGAATGTAAAGGAAATACAATCCTTAGCAGGCAGACTCAACTTTGCATCCAAAATAATACCGCAAGGGAGGATATTTTCCAGAAGCCTGGAGCTCAAAATCAAATCACTCACCAAACCACACTTGCATATCCGGCTAGGCAGAGAGGTGAAAGAGTACCTGGAAACATGGGGAAAATTCCTCAGAGATTTCAATGGGTCTTTACTTTGGCGAACGCCTTTAAATACCCGGTCAAACAGGGTCACATACACCGACGCAGCTGGGAGCAAAGGGTTTGGAGCCATGCTAGACTCTGAATGGGTGGCAGGATACTGGCCCAATTCATGGCAAACAGCAGGGTGGACAAAAAACATCACCCTACTAGAAATATTCCCCATCTGGCTAACATTACACACCTGGGGCAGGCGACTAGCGAACACGGAACTTTTGATCTGGTGTGACAACATGGCTGTAGTGGGCACCATAAACAAAAGGTCTACGAAATGCCCTTTAGTATTACAAGTTTTACGAGCAATCACATCAGTCACACTACAAGGAAACATTGTACTCAAAGCGAAGCACATTGCAGGGGCAGATAATAACATTGCTGATGCCTTATCTCGTTTCCAGTGGACAAGATTCCGAGAGCTAGCGCTGCACGCCCAAGAACAGATGACGCCAATACCAGCTGAATGCTGGGCAATAATGGGAGGACAAGAATAACGGCATCAACGCCAATGCCAGAGAGTACAGGCCGGGATGCCCAATGAAAACCAGGCACCTCTAAAACGGGTGCCAACAACACATCAGCATCAACGCCAGCACCAGAGAGTGCAGGCCGGGATGACCAATACAAAGCAGGCACCTATAAAAGGGGTGCCAGCAATACATTGGCATCAACACCAGCACCAGAGAGTGCAGGCCGGGATGACCAATACAAAACAGGCACCTCTAAAACGGGTGCCAACAATACATTGGTATCAACGCCAGCACCAGAGAGTGCAGGCCGGGATGACCAATACAAAGCAGGCACCTCTAAAAGGGGTGCCAGCAATAAATTGGCATCAATGCCAGCGCCAGAGAGCCCAGGCCGGGATGCCCAAGAAGAATCAGGCACATCAACAACGGGTGCCAAGAACCTCACAGGCTTCCTAATGGAGATGGCAGAGAGGGCGGTGGCAAGCACCGTGGCAAAACAGTAAAGTAAGTGTTTGCAAACAGTATTTAAAGCCACAGGTGTAAACCATGTAGAACTAATAACGATTAAAGATATTGAAGTATTTTTAAAATGGGCTCGAGAACAAGGTTTCAAAAGGGATTGGGCTAAAAGACACCTGGTGGCAATTTCATACTTTACAAAAATACGGGGCGATTCAGACCCCACCCAGAACGCCCTCATCTCTTATGCAATGAAGGGATGGGGCAGATTAGAGGGTCCGCAAGTGGACACCCGCCGTCCCCTTGATTTCAGCAAACTGGTACAAATAGCAAGCCATTTGGGAGCCATATGCTGGCATCCATACGAGATAATGTTATTTAAAACAGCCTTTTTCCTAGCCTACTTCGGGGCTTTCCGGGTAGGAGAACTCATCGCTTCCAGCACCAAGGCCACAAACGGCCTGGGCGTCATTGAAATCGGGGTGAGGCAAGAGAGCGTTAATATAGAAATGCAACAGTCGAAAACAGGTGCAAAAAGAACCATAAATATTTGTTGCATCGATGAAGCAACAAACTGCCCGGTGTGCATCACCAACCTCTATTACGTACAACGACCCAAAGTGGGGGGGGGTTTAAACCACAAGGATGCATCGGCCCTAAGCCGCTACCAATTTAAAGGAGTGCTGATGAGAACTATCAGCAGAGCAGGGTGGGATCCCAAACATTTCAGCACTCATTCCTTCAGGATAGGTGCCGCCATCGCAGCATGGCAAGGGGGTTTAGCACCGCAACTACTAAAAAACATAGGGGGATGGAAGTCAGTCTGTTATAAAAGATATATCAGACCGCAATCGTTATAGCCATCCACCCTCACAATTTTCTTGCTTTTCCCTCCCTCCCACCACCACAGAAACTTCAGGCGAATTGAGGACCACACTCCGATTAGCATGGATAGTTGGCCACTCATTCGTTTTCAGGACAGGCAGATGGGCAGAAGATACCAAAGAAGGGCCACCTTTCAGAAACACCATTACTTCATGGTGGGGATACAGAGGCCTACGTTGGGCGGACGTCCACGAAACATTAGCTTAACTGGTGGCATACAGGGACCCACCAGTATTCCTGATCATCCATCTAGGGGGCAACAATCTAGTCAACACAGCTAGACGCATCCTATGCGAAGAAATTTGCTCCTCCCTACCAGGCATTTCGCACAACTGGAGGGGTACCAAAATATACTTCTCAGTCATCTTACCAAGAAAGAAATGGCTAGGGGCCAACTGCTACAAATCTATTGACATATCCCGAAGAAAACTGAACAGGACTATAGAGAGATTCTGTATGACAAGAGGACTGGGTTTCATAAAACACCCAGCCATTACGCTAGGCAGCCCAGACCTTTTTCTCCACGACGGCACCCACCTGTCTAGCCAGGGCATGGAGCATGTATTTCGGGAAATCAATACAACACTTGCTCACAGGGGCTGTCTCTAGGGCATACTCTTGGGGGAACACGGTCAGCCGGCAACCTGCCCGTCTGTGGCGGCAAAGGGACCGAGGGGGTAACCTCAGGACCCGGTGCCCAAAAGTATGATACCATCATGATATGTGATACTGTTATTGTCATAACCCATATCTGTACAATAAAATCCTACGGCGTTTTATTGCCAACACTTGAAACAAGTTCTGAGCCTATCATTATGGGTGAGGGTTTGGGGTTCGGCCATTACTAATGCATGCATATGGGTTCAGAAGTTATGGGCAATGCTGCATGGGCATCCCACAAGTGAGGCAGGGTAACTGCTGTTACCATCGGCAGCTGGGGAAGGGGCAGCCCCAACCCCCCGCGCCTGCTCCTCTCCTTCCCCCACAGTTTCGGAGACACGCAGTCTCAGCAGCACAAAAGCCACGGAAGGGTAAGGTGCGAACAGTCACCGCACCCTTCCTCCAAACAGCAAGGTGCTAAGCGCCATAAGGAAAACAACCATCAGGCAGGGCCCAGGTTCAAAGATCTTTCCCCACCAGGGGGTCAGACAGTCGGCTATCTGGCCGGGGGCTGCGACAACAGCAGCCCCCAACACATACACAACAAAGACCCGGGGCCTCCCTGGGTCCGATAAAAGAGAGAAGCATGCTCAGAGTAAACACAATCTGTTTGTGGACCCTGAACGGGGACCCAAGCAAACAGGAGGTTCAGTGTTTACTCAGTGTCTTCCAAATCTTCTTGCTTCTTTACCACAGATCCCACCCACCCTACAAAAAGGGGAGAAGTGCAAAAAGAAGTACAAGGCACTGTACGGTGCCCACAACAAGTCGTGGGACACAAGAAGGCGGCACGGGTCCGAGGGGGTAACCTCAGGACCCGGTTCCCAAAAGTATGATACCATCATGATATGTGATACTGTTATTGTCATAACCCATATCTGTACAATAAAATCCTACGGCCTTTTATTGCCAACACTTGAAACAAGTTGTGAGCCTATCATTATGGGTGAGGGTTTGGGGTTCGGCCATTACTAATGCATGCATATGGGTTCAGCAGTTATGTATAAAGCCAATATGCACCAATACAACATTTTAAAAAAGTATGTTGTTAGGAGATCTTTGAGCGGAGTTGGTTAGTCAGGGTGTCGGGGTAATTTCCCGGGGGTCGGCAGGGCCGTCCGCAGACCTCCGGGGTTGGGGAGGACCCCAACTCCTCCCACGTCCCAAAGAAGTATGAGGCACACACAAGAGCAAAGAGTTAGTGTTGTTTATTGCATAAAACAGACAGGGACATGTTCTTGGATCAAAGGTGCCCAGGAAAATGTCTCATTCGTGGTGAGCTTGCAGGCCCTTTTTCTAGCTCGATGGCACGACTACGTGCGTCACCTGGGGAAACTAGCCCCTAAACCTAATGATATCTCGGGTTGGCTCCCCGAGTGGTAGGGTCAGTATGGACCCGTATAGAAAAAAAGGTTATTGGTAGAGAAGGGGTCAGGTGGTACACTTGGGTTATCCCTAATAGTTGCTACTTGAGAATTGTTAGAAGGGGACAATTAGTGATTGGCTAAACTATACTGGTGTCAGTGGTTAGCCACTTATAATCTGATTGGTTCACCCGTGAGCCCCCAAGCCTGGGACTATCGTTTTTCCCAGCTCGTGGTGTACTTGGTGCTGGCAATAATGTATGACTACGTGTCCGTGGTGGACAATGGACAGGTATGACTACTGGCTGTTGTATGTCCCTTTCCCATCACTGTCGGTGTCCAACTTGTCACTTTGTTGTTGCAGTCTGTGTCTCAGACGTGAGACCCCAGAGCTTCTCTGGTCCTTGGGGCTTGGCATCGTATTAGGTCGGCCTGGTCACGTGTTGGGAGACCGTGGCTGGAGCAGAATTATGGGTATTTGATTTGTATTTCGGCTCTGAGGAGCGTTTAGCAGTAGCAGGTGGAACCTTGGCGTGGGAAGCGTGGCGTGTAAAGTTCAACTTTGTGGCCTTGGCTGTGGTGCTCTCGTCAGGGTTCGTTCTGCATCTTGCAGCTTTGTTTGAGCTGCTCCGGCCTGGGGACTCTGGTTTTTGGCATACTTTGGCCTAGCTCATGGGTGGCGGTATACAGCCCATAATACGGGCTTGCGAGGGGCGACGTGGGTTCTTATGCATTAGTCCATATACAGGGCTACATCTTCATGGTTTTAGTAGCAAAGAAGCGTCTGCAAGCATATACACAAGCTCTTCTGGTGTCTTGCGTTTCTGCGGTGCTGTAGTTGGCCTATGTGAAAAATAACAATGATGCATATGTGAGTGTGAGTGGTCCTCTACGTCATAGCACTGAGTATGTTCTTCGTATGGATTGGTGTGTGTCTGATCCATGTGCTTGGTGGCATGTGTGTTCTTGTCCGCTGGCTATGTCGTCATGGCATCTCTAACAATGGTGATATTGGTGGGTGATGTCTAATCGAGTTGGTCCATATGGTCGGTGTCAGCTCCACCCGAGGTCCCAGCCCGAGGTTGGGATGATGCGCAGCTTACCGGGGTGTGTGGGGCGTGGCTACGGTGGATCTTGACGTCCGAGGCGGCAGTGAGCGGGTTGAACTCCTCCCGCGGTGGATGCTTAGGTCGTGACATCATAGGCCATGGTCTGGATGAGAATCGGGGGAAGGGATTGTCCCATTTTCCCTCTTCAAGGGGAAGTGGGGAGTATGCCTTATAGGACAAACCAACCTGCAAACCTGCTCTTGTACACCAGGCCGTTTGCAGACAGGTTATTTTTCTCTATCACACAATGCAATCTGTAAATCCCACCCTCTCTCTCTCGCAGTCTCTATGGCCCTCATTACAAGTCAGGCGGTGGACCATAGTGCTATTAGCACCATGGTCCATGCCGGATTCCGCCATGGTGGATGGCGGAATTACCGCCCCATTCCAAGGTGAGTGGAGCGGTAATTCCCCATTCACCATTTGCCCTTCCCCATTCCCATTTTCGCCCCATAGGGCATAATGGGGATGGGGAAGGCGCTAATTACGGCACCGTAAATTACAGTGCCGTAATTAGCACCAAGGTCGCTTAGCGCCTTGGACTTTAACGCCTGCAAAAAGCAGGCATTAAAGTGTGAATCAGGCGTTAAGGGTTAACGGCGCCGACGGCGCCGTTAAACTCTTAACGCCTGACTTGTAATGAGGGCCTTTGTCTCTGTCTCAAAAACACACAATCAATCCATTAGAAACAATACACGCAACTGCCTCATTGGCAGATGAGGGAAAGTAGCAGTGTGGTAACTCCAGACATAAACTAGCTGTTAAAGGTTATGGGACGCAAGAACCTTTGTTTCAGAGGACGGGCTGATTGAATTTTGTTGACCTTTTGCCTATAGATGAAAGGGCTCATCAATACAGGGCAAGGATTTTGTCAGCTATTCATCAGGTATTCATTGGGGCAGGGACCAGAATTCCTGCTCAATTCTTCCAGAGGTCGTCCCTGCCTTCTCACACAAGCCCTAAACTCTTCTCGCACAGTCCAAAATGCAGTTTGAATGCTACCTTCCATAAATCCATGGATGTTAGCATTTACAATAGAACCGTAAAGAATGTGCCTGCTTTTAGAGGGGATTAAAACCGCTGGATTCCAAGGGAATACAATATTTTTACGTGTACATGAGTACAACACATCTGTCCTTTGAAGCCATGGAGAAATGCACAGGCATAGCTCTCAACTCACACGCTTTTGGCGGGTGTCACCCGCCTTGTAAAGCGCTGAATCACCCGCCAAGCCCCCTGCACGCCCATTCATTTCAATGGGCCTCTCACCCGCCAACACACAATCGGGTATTTTCACCCGCCTTTGCTACACAAATGGTTGAGAGCTACGGCACAGGAGCGTGGTAAAATCAGTTTTGTGCCACCTCTGCACCCCCAAATGGAATAAAAATGCCCAGTGCTTAAAGTTAGGTTTAAATGGTTTTTACACCTTACTTTTGCACTCAAGGTTTTAGTAAATGGCCCATCACAGTGAGCCTTTCAAGATTCACCTCACTAATGAGCCCCATACAGCAAAAATATGCCCAGAGTTGTTTGTGTATACATTACAAGGGGCATTTTCTGGCACTTTGCGATGGACTGTTCCCATTGGTTGCAAGAATAAGACTTGATTTGCATATGGTCGTTTCTTTCTGTATTGCTCTAGAGTCTAGAGGAACTCCAAAACTACGAAACAGATGGACAGATAAAAAAACGGTGAATATGATTAATTCACCACTTGGCATCCGTCATGTTGCGCTGTCTAGTACAGGTGAATGAAAATCTCACATGTCTCACTGTTGGTGGCTGCTGGAGATCCTCGCCACGGGTGTGACAAGTGGCCTTTTCAGTGACATTTCTGGTAGAAGGCGAATCAGACCTTTTCAATCAGAATACAACATTCTATATATGGACACCTGGGACAGCACCACCTCTAGCCATTTCAACATACATGGACGTGTGCCAATATACAACCTATCATGATCTTTCAGGTAGAGTTTCAATTAAAGGCTGCAGACACATTTGCTTTCCGCAAGTTCTCGTTTTATTGAAGATAAGGTGAGTTAAATTGCTGAGGACTGTTTATATCTAAAATCTATTTCTTTTTTAATTCATATATATGAACTCGTCTGAACATATGCTGACTACGCCTGTTCAAAACGTTGTTTTTAGTTCTATGCGATTTTATGTGTTCGATCACCGTGATGAACTATATGTGCGTTTATAGCTCAGCAGAAATAAAGTTTGGATTGAATACAGTTATTTAAAAAAAACTGAACTTTGGCCACTCTGGCAGGTTGAAGTTAGTATGCACAAGAAAGCGTGCAAGAAACAATTGAATTATGACATTTTCAAACGACAGGGAAATACTTTAAAATGCAATTGTGTTCAAATACAGGAGTACTGCACTATACAACTTTCAAAAACTTGTTGGAAAAATATTGCAACGAAGTTTATATACGATGACTGATCACACTTTTTTTTCTGAAAACACAAGTGTGGCTAGCAATAATGCACAACGAAGATGCTACATTAACATTTGCGTTATGATTTATTAAATGCCGTAAGCATTACATTGGTTATGGCAACACGATTGTATCAGGATTGGTTACCAAGTATCTAGCTTCTAACCTAACATCCTGAAAATTAGGATATTTAATTCTAAAAGTCTTTGAATTAGCTCAATGATATATAATGTAATGTAAAGTAGTCTGATACAGCCCCCTTTGGTCATTTTGTTAGCCTTGCTGCACGTCACGTGGCTCTCTAACAACAGACGAAGATGATTAAATAGGATAGTGAGTGAGGCAGATGCAAATCTTTGGTCACCATCACCTGAACAAAGACTTATTCCAATGGACGCACATACCGACGCACCGGCCACAACTCACAGTACTGTGTAGTGTTAAAAGCTGCCAGCCCAAATGCCGGCTTCCCATACTCTGTACAGTGCTTTGCTGCTCTCCCGCTAGGTCTGCGCTGTAAACAATAAACATAAAATATATGGTTTTGATGGTTGGGGGTTGGAAGTAACCGAGTTCTGATTGATGTTCTGCCTCTATGTGTTTGGCGGTAAGACTAGGGAATATGTTTTTCTGGAGGAGAGATTACAAAATCTATAGGATGAAGCACTTTGGGTCTGCTTTAGGTGCTGCAGTGGCAGGTATGCTAGGGTTAAAGAGGAGAGCATAGTCATAGTTTAATTAGTACTGCTGAAGTAAATGATAGTCCTGTGGCTGCTGAGTGGAGGGGAAGTGTGCCGATTTTGTATGGTGATAGGCAACTTTAGAATGGGATAGTTAAATGGCAAGAAGAGGCAGCAAACAAATGAAGGGTGCATATACATGTAGATGGGGTGAGGAATTGGGCCCAATCTGGAAGTGGAATGATTGGTGTTGTCCAGTGACATGTGCAGAGTCCTTTGATGGATGTGTGTCATACTATTCATTTGACTCCATTCTGGTTATGTGGCAACTAACTCAGATGATATTGTTTTCAATAATTTTAGTTGGTGGGATGTGTGTGGCCATCCATTGGAAAATGATTTACATGGATAGGTATGAGGTTTCTTGAGGTTTAGGTGGTGGTCCTGTGACAAGGTCAATTGAATAGAGGTTGGTGCTCCCCTCTTACTGGTGTTAGGTTAATAGCCAGGAGTTCAATTGTTTCCTGGTGCTTTTAGGTCATCTTATGTGCTCTGTGCACAGGTAGTTGGGCATATAATTACATAGTGTGTTTGCTAGGAGGGATAAGGAAGATCCGCCATGTCATTTCCAGTTGCAGCTTGGCACTGTTAACACCGAATCCTTGCTGGAACATTGCGTTCTTTGTGGTACGTAGTGGCTGAATTTTGATAAGATGAATTCACGGAACCTGATACGGAAGACACCATCTGTGAGATTTGAAGTGAATCTTCATTTGAAGGCTAGCTTGTGGAGTGGGCAAAGTGCTTGGGTTATGTGATCATATTCTCTCCTGTTGGGTAGATATTCATTGAATCCAATGTAAATGTGAAGTCTAGACTTTACAGAATAAGTGTGAAGACCAATGTGGTCCTGTTTGTGAAATTTTCTCTGTACATGCTGCATCAGACAGTATGGAGTTGGAAGAACAAACTCTTTATGATGGTTTTTACCTGGGTATGACCGTTGAATATTGTGATCCCAAGTTTCCTAACTGTTAAAGTGGTCACATTGGTAATAATTAGGAAAGATTTTTCTTTTAGCAACTTCCCCTACATATTCTATGGACCAGCAAGCATTTTGCTTCTGTTTTTCGCTCTGACCTGCCTTTTACAGTGAAAGGAAGCCTTCAACTTCACTCCACTGGGTTATTACTCACATGTTATGGGGAACCCTATGAGTCCTTCAGGCGGTCAGTACTGGGAAACTATGTTTCCCTTGGTCTTTTGACTTTTTACTTTTTTGAGTAACTTTTTATCATTGCACAATGCATCTTATAATGTAGTGCAATGGTTTATTTTTCTTGTACGACCCTAAATTACAGTGAACGGGATTTGTTTGGTTACCTAAGATGTGCTAAAGAACAAGCTGTGTTTGGCTACTAACAGAGGCTTGTGTCCGAACATAGCCATGCTGCAAAGTTTGTCTGAATGAAGAGTTCTCTTTAAGATGTTTCATCTGAAGATATATGGTCTCCTTAATTATTTCTCCACGGATGACGCATACAGATCTGAGAGACTTTGCAATACTTATGAACATATTTCCTTCTCACAAACACCCTAGCATTCACATTCTTTTTTTCTTTCAGGATCTGTATTTCTTTCTTGACCACTAGAACACTCCCAGGGCATATCTTACCGTGTCAGATACATGAGGTACTTTACACTCTTCCGCTATGTGCGGTATTACACACTTGAAGCTTTTTTTCGTTACATGATCAGTAAAGAGGGATAACACTGCTTGTTGATATATCTCCAGAGTTGAGTATTTAGAATCTATTAGCAGATCACTACTATAAGGATGTGAAATTGTATTGCATTTATATTGTTTTTCTATGATACCAGCCAACATTCCCACTGTTAGATGATTTTTACCTAATACTATATATAAAAAAATGTAATATAAGTCACAACATCATCATTCAATGTAAAAAGGGCACCCGCTTCACACCATTTTGAGAGCATTAGCTTGTATTAATTAGACCTCAAGTTGATTTCAGTCTCTGAGTATCCACTCCAATATGGAACCCACTTTAGACACGTTTAACATCTAGTCCATTTTCAGTTTCTATGACGCTTCCAGTCATTCAATTGACCGATCCATCATGGCAGCTAACATACACGAGACTCACTGACTCGCATCATCGTGGCAACCGCCACGCATTCCTGAGTGCATTTTATCCAGACACGGCGCATACTGCCTGCTTACAGGTACATGCTTTAATTAATATATAGTTCTCCAAAGGCACTTTCCACGCAAATTATAGAGTATTTTACTCTTCCTTTTGTGTCATCTTAGACATGGAACGAAAACCCGCTGAATAAGAGTGTGTATCTTACACAAACAACAGCGAACTTCTCCCAATACTATGACTCACGTCTCCAGTTAACAGCACGGCAGCACCCTACACGTTCGGTGAAGTTGCACTTTCTGAGGGCAGCTCTGTCTTTTACAGGTACTTCACATAAAATGCTGATTTCGCTATTTTTTTCACAATCTTCTCGTTTGACATATATTTTAATAGGGTCCATGTAATTACCTATTTTCTTTAGAGTTTGCCTACATCAAGCCACTCATATGAGAATATATAAGTCCTCGGATACAAAGTTGATGACATCCTCCGGCCTCATATTCCCGCTTTTCAGTCACACGAGTGAGTTTCACTTTACTGTTTTAGTGATGGCATAATCCACATATATTACATGTTCACCATTTGCTATAAAATAAACCAGGTGACATTGACCCCATCCCTTGTTTTAAACCGACAGACTGAGTGAGTGATATCGTGTTGAATCGAATGCAATTTCCTTGCATTTTCTACATTTCTAGGATTCGTCAACTTCAAGCAAAAAGGTAGACATGTTTGACTAGCCTTTCCTAACTATGTGTAATCACATTTAGCTTTGATGCCGCTATTATCAGCCTGATTAGCCTTCATCAACCTAGAATATGTAGTCAGACTCAATGAACTACACTTTATTATTCACCATTCATTATTACACTTAATGCAGTATGGTCAAGCTTTATCCAGGAACCTAGGAAACTAATGCTATGCCTAAATTGGTGCTCACTAGGTCCCCTTCAACCGCCTTTTAAACGAGGCATATGTGTAAAACACTGGAATTTTTTAATAACAGTATGATACTGGACATTGCGATGATTGCCTAGTGAATTAATAGTATGTCATATAACAATCACCTAAGTATTCTGCACCTTTGGTAGTTGAAAACCACCGCTATGATATGTCCCCTATTATGGATCCTATAATGTTTGTTGGGAATAATTATGATAAAACATACTCATGGTATTTACCCTCTTGTTTTTCCCTCAACTTTTTGTCTCTCCACTTGATCTCTCTCTATATCTTGCTTGAATGTGTCCTAATGCTTTTGGCTCAAGAAGAAGAGGAAAATACCTCGAAACGCGTCAGCCAAGCACCCAGAATTTACGGATTCTTGTCCACTCTTTTCCCTTTTATTGAACTTTATGCCAATATACTTAGAATCAATTGTAGTAAAAAAAACATGTTTGCTTTGTTTTCCGCAATTAAATACCTATTCTGTTTCTAAAACTGAGACTATCATTGATTCTAATTGAACATTTTTCATATATGAAGTTTCATTATGAACTATTGAATGTCTTTTTGACAATATTTCAAAGTCTGCAGGGGACGGGAGGGCTCCCAATCTGGATCCTCCTACTTTTCCTACTTTGTGCAATATTGGTCTTGTGACAAGACCATCTTTTCTCCCCCACACCTTAAAATTCCAGAAAACTGAAAAGTAAATGAAGATAATTTTATCTTGAACAACTAGTGTGCACCGACAACCCAATATCTCTTTTTTTACCCCACTGGTGTAGTGCCTAGATTATATTTACATAGAACACTTAAGATTTGTTTTTCTGTTAACGGAACAGTCACCTAATGTACTTATTATAATGGAAACAGTCATTACATCTACATTAACTGCTTCTAAGGTTGATCACTTAAAGACATTGGGCCTCATTACGAGGTTGGAGGTATTCTTGCTGGTAAGAGAGTCAAGGCTACCTCCATACCAGCATGAAACCGGGGTATTCTTACCCCGCCAGACCCGGTAATTGCCCTTTTGTGGGTGCCGGTGATGCTAGATCCCCATTCTCATTTCAGCCACATAGGGCTTAATGGGAATTGGGATGCCTGTAGCACCTGCACCGTTCATAACGGTGCCAGTGCTACAGGCATGCTGTGCTCGCGGGTTCCTTTCATTCCGCCAGGGCAGACCTGGCGGAATGAAAGGCACCCGCGGCACAACTCGGAGTTTGCCAGTCCAGTAACAACAGTACCAGCAAGCATACCAGTACCGTTGTTACCGGACCGGCAACCTTGTAATGAGGCCCATTGTGTGCTGAAAGAGGGCTTCCAACTTCTGGCAACAAAGCTGATTTAATACAGAGAATTATGAATCAGCAGGAAAGTAGAATTGTGACGTTCCCTTCCAATGGTGATGTGGGAAGTGCTGTGGCTGCTCCCAGTAGCAGTAATGGTATTACTGTTGCTGCCACCATTGAGGGGGGAAGAGGAGGACGAGAATGATTCTCCAAATGTTTCTGTTATCACCTTAGAAGATGAGGCCTTGTGGGTGTTAGAAAAAGAGAAAATTAGGCTCTGCTAAAAGAGTTTGAGTGAATCATAACTAAGCTTAACTTTGAGTGGGAGGTGAAGTAGAAAGATAGCGAACATCAGTTGGATCGTGCCAGTATAATAGCTTCAATGGCTCTTCCAGAGTATCTGGGAAAGGTTCTGCACCTTCTTTTCATCCTAGGTTTCCCTGCTCAGTGTGTATGATGAGGAGAATGCCATCATGGATTGGCTGACAACTTTTGAGTAGGGCTGTGAGCTACAAGAAGTGGGTGAGGCTTATAACAAGGCATGGCTGATATGCAGGCTACCACATTTTGGTTGTAGTGCCATTATGGAAATGTCTAAGGCTGATAGAAAATACTTTGCAAAATTGATGTAAGCTCTCAACGTAAGGTTTGGGAAGACTCCTGGGCAAAACTTGAAGAGATTCAGGGAGTACAAGAAAAGGAGCAAAATACTTGGGTATCTTATGTTACTGATTCTTTGAAAAACTTGACTGGTTGGGTTGAGGGTTATAAGGTAACCACCTTTGAAGGCATGATGAAATTGGTCATGCATGAACAAATCTTTGCTTCCTACTCCCCTGAGTTTAGGCACCATGTGGCTGACTCTAAGGAGATAGATCCTAGGAAGTTGGCAATTGCTGCTGATTTGTGGTTGTTACATAGAGTGCACCATAAGGACACATTTGCTTCTGGTAAGCAGGAGGGGGTAAGAAGCAGAAAGAGAAAGAAGGGCCACAAAAGGTCTAGGAAGGGCATGTCACTTGATGCTGATGAGGGTAGTGGGAGTAACAATCCCAAGCACAATAGGGGTTACTCTAAGCCACTCTATGTACACAGACCCAGTGGATCTTGTGTGGCTTGTGGAGTGACCATCTCAAGGGGAACCTCAGATGAAAGGGTAAGACCTTGGGGGCCCACTCTATGAATCTGGCCTTCTCTCATGATGAGGAAGACATGCTCACAGGGGTATCCTTCTCTTCAGATTCCTTAGCTTGTTTGATAGTATCTGAAATAGTGTTAGTTTCCCTGGGATCTTGGGAACCTAGAGTTGCTAAGGCTTTTGCCTCCATGTGTAATATATAGAGCACCAAGGTAGGGCAATCCCATCAATTTCAGCAGGTATTCACAACACAATTGTTCAGTCTCAATCTGTATAACACGTTGCAGCAAAACAATTTGTTACCTCGTGTTTTGGTGATAGTGGTATTTCGGCAGACAGATTTTTAGTAGTCTAGCCCGTATTCTTTATATCAAAATGTAGAATGTTGAATTGTAGAAAAATACATATAAGTTGTATCAACCAACTATCAAGTGATTCAAAAGACACCTCATGTAATCAATGTTTTTGGAATCAATTAAAAAAATGAAACCAATTAAAAAATGAATGAACGAAGAAGAGACAGCGTGAAGGAAATAGGCATCTGGTGCTTAAGGGCAAGTAATCAATATTAGTTTTCAGATTATGAATTTTATATTACTCTCCTGAATGTGGGCCGGCAATTTGGAACAAAGCATCAATTGGACCCCTGTTGGTATCTACTTCTGATTCCTACATTTCGAAATTAGGTGGCAGACAGTGTAAACTAGTAACCGGTCCCCAGACTTGTGTGTTCATTTACCTTCAGCGTGCTTCCAATAGATATTTGGATGCCGAACCTCTTGTTTTTGCAGTGAAAGGCAGCGGCTCCGTCTTAATTTGACATGCCTAAAAGGCGGGCAACATAAAACAGAACCGGCGCGTTAAAGAATGTTCATTACGGGGTTCAGTAATGGTGTTCTAAATTCGTACATTAAGCCCACAGTTTTGTTATTCCAAAGTGACACCCTCTGTCTAAGCACCAGAAAATCGGGCGCTGTAGATGTGCACCAGTTACCTTTTCAAAGGGTGCAGTCCCGTTCCCTACACCAACCGTCCCTCAGCTTAGTCCTTAGACGGGGTAATCTGCCTCAAGTTTCAAATGAAATGTCTGGCGCCACCATCAACCAAAATGTAAGCAATCTCCATCTTGCTGGGGTTTGCTTTGCGCATGGAAATGCTTTCGAGTCTCACTAATAAGTACCTTCTTAGTGTTTACCGTCATTCCATATTCAGGTTACCCATGCCATCTAGTGGTGATGAAGGGATAAAATCCCATCTACAAGCTTAGATTGTTACTAAATAGTGCAGGTTCTTTTACCAATATGTAAATGTGCCTATTTAGTATTTATTAGGGAAGAGAGACTACTTCTAATCTTCACTCACAAGTGTTATTCTCCGTGTTAACCACCGTTCCAAATTCAGGTGGGCTCCGACATTTAATGCTGAGGGAGGGTAACTACTTACCATCTGCAGGATTGGTTTGTTAGATCTTATTCATATTCAACAAATGGGGGTACTTTCTTATAATGGAGTAAAACCCTTATGCTGTAGAGGTGTCTCATGGAGCCCAATACCCGGATATGTCTAAAGATGTAGTATTCTATCCTAATGTTGTTAGAAGGGAGTTTCAGAGTGCCACATGTATTATGTGAACTTTTGAGATACTCTAAATTGCCTTATGCCATTATATGGCCTCATTCAGCCCTCTGAGATCACAGCGGGTTTTAGAAATAAATATTTGCTCCTTTTTTAAGAGTTTTCTACTTTTGGCTACAGACTGTCAACAGCACCGTCCAATTGAAACTCTTAAAGCCATGATTGTATTCAACAAAATGTTTTACCATTGGGGCTTGCATGATTTTATTTTTCAGACAGCGCTTGTGTTCGCAAATACGTGTTTTGATTTTGCGTTCAGTTTTGCCTATATAATGTAGGTCGCACGGGCATGTGATCATGTATACCACATATTCTGTGTTGCAATTAGAACATGTTTTCTGTGTCCACAAACCGTTCACACCTATATCAACAGTTTTACTTTTAGAGGTAAGCTTACAAGCCACACATTGGCCACAAGGATAATGACCTATTCTGGGGGTAAACATCATTGACTGGAGATACTTTAGAGGCCCATCCCCGTCTTAGCACGTGCAATACCAATAAATAGACACACCCCTATGGGGAATGAGACTAAGAGAACAGGTTGCGAGATTTAGTCTTTCTATTATAAGAAATTGGCATCCAGAGAACTCTGCTGCCCGAGGGCGTTCTGCAAACAATACACTTACAATTGATTATAAGGGCAGAAAGCATCAAAAATGATGCCAGACATGAATGTTGCAAAGTTCATTATGATTGTACACAAGCTTGCATTGTATAGGCGCATATAGGTGCCGCTCATCCGTGGTTGGCTGCTGGGTGGGCGGGAGGGTGTACGTCATGAGGTCCATCTCTCTGTGCCCACGTGGGGTAAGTGTCAGATTGCTGTGAGGCAGGGTGTCCGCTAACTAAGCTAACATAATACACTACCATTAAACATGCACTAAACAATAGTCATTACAGTTCCATTGAGCAAATCATCATAGACCTATACATTGCATACATGTAATCACACTATTACTCATTGGGACTTATATGGGGTACCAGGTTAAGGGTCTTGACCAATATGATAACATCGATCGCAGGGTGGTCTGGACTCATCAAAGAGGCTGCGGGCATGTTGACGTTTGTTAGTTGCAGGATGCAATATACTGTGACAGAGGTCTGATTCTAACAAGGGGCAAGCTGGGGTGGGCTTCATGGCAGGTCCACGTATCTGGTACATTAAGTGAATACCTTACAGGGACACAAGGTTATACTGGCAGTCATTTTCCAACAGCGAGGGTAAGAGGGCATGGGCAGGTTTGTGGAGACAGATAAGCTACAAGGCCTGGCTCAGGCCGGTTCACACACGGGACAGTGATCTCAGAGGAAGAAAGAGATGTATTTGTTTTTGTTGCAATTGCCTCCGGCTCGAGCATGAGAATGGAGCTGCGAAGCTTTGAGACACAGTGAGAAAGGGTGGGGGCCATATGCGCGGTACGCGCGGCACTGGACAAGGGAGAAAAGCCTTTTTGTATTATCGCAGTGAGGCCTAGTCCAAAAAGATGAAGTCGAGGGTGTACAAAATGGATGCCAAGTGTCTCTCACAACAGCCCCATTTATGCCAACATCAGCATAAGGCTGACGTTAACTTAAGGGCAATGGAGGCATCCCCAACCATTGGAAGAGCAAGTGGTCCAAGCTGTACTGAATGTATGGCGGGGGCCCAAACAACCCCTCACTCCCACACATTCCCCCCTTTCATTACATCTAAAGTAGCAAACTATTTATTATTCTTATTCTCATTTCGATAATACTCCACTTCCGCAATCACTTCATCCCAAGCAGGTGTTCCTATTATTGGCATCCAAGCCCTATATACGCTTCTCAAGCTATGGCCCCTTCTTGCATATTCATCTGGTGTGCATGTAATGTATATACCTCCATCCCCATCCAGGTCCACCCACACTTCCCTGTACCATTGCACCTCTCTTGGTTCTTCCATGGTGGTGTGATATAGATTATCTAACCTGTCCCCATTTTGGCGATATACAGCTGTCAAGCAATACTTTGGTGGGTTTGGCTCTCCAGTTTGCATCTGTGCATCTATAATAGTAGCCACCGTTGTCTGTCGGCCCTTTGTTACCATCACCATTGTTGAGTTAGGCATAAACTTTGCACAGCAACGGATACCGAGTCGGCACACACAGAAAAATTGTAAAATGAAAACGATGACAGGAACAAAACTTTTCATCACAGTGTTGAACCAGGATGGTATCCAGTTGAACATATTGTCAAACCAGTTGCTTGGCTCTATTCCTCCTTCATTTGACATCCTCTACCACAGACTGTGTACGCTGAGATTACGTGGGAGAGAGTCCCATTGTCTGCATCTTCAGAAGGTGCGAATGTACAGCATGCGCTCCCAATTTTTTGGCAAACACCGCCGTCCATCGATGTCAGAATGTCTAGGATGTACTGGTTCTGCATTGTCATTAGGCGCAAGGTGCAAAAGTTCAACCTTGATCACATTGAATCCCTCTTCAGTGTCGTGGGTCAGTTGGATCAGCTCCAAGCGGATGATCTGTAACCATTTGGCATTTGTTTGTGTCTGATGTCCTGGCATTAGGAGGGAAGCAAAGAATGTCTCTGCAGAATTGAAGAGTTTGTATTTTGTTGGGATTTCAGCGAGAAGAGCGGATGATTCGTTTGAAATGTAGTTTGATGATCGCTTTTTGCGAGAGAGTCTGTCCTTTAGGTCACTTTCCGACAAAATGTCGTATGAAGGAAGTTCTGTTATTGCTAGTTGGGGCGCTGCCGATGTGTCAGCCGATTGCCCTGCTGCCGATATGCCAGCGGACCCTTTTCCACCTTGGACATGGCTTTCTGGGATTACCATCAGAGCTGAATGCAGGGTTGCCAGGGCGCAAGTACCTCTCCATGATGCCGGTAGATGCAGATAGGCTTGTTTGCCACAGACCCAATACATGTCCATTAACGCAGTTGTACCTTTTTTCATATCCGGAATAATGATTGTTTTGTTGCACTGCTTGTTGGCACCCATTTGTACCTTCCCTTCTCCATGAAAACAAAGCTCATGTTGTATTTAATTTTGGGTCTTGATACGTTTTTCTAGAGCGGTAACCCAGGTGAGTTTTGCAATGTGCTGGGACCAGACAGGAGCACACGTTTCTTTGACCCATTGAAAGTTTTCTTCAGTTAGTCCCCTAAGTGCTTCAGCTTTGTACTCGATCATTTTGTCATGCCATTTGTTTTCTGTGAATCTTATTCCTTTTATGACAAAAAATGGTTCTTTAATGCAAATTACTCCTTGACGCCTTCTTGTGCATGTTTTCTCATTCTGCAGCAGTTCTGTTGTAACCGTTTGTGCCTGGAAGGTGCTCCGAATTCTACATAATACAAGATGAATTAAACACTGGGCGTCTGACAAGGGTACTTCTTGTGGTGCAAGTATTTTGGGAGTGCCTGATGCATGCAGTATGAGAGAGCAGACATAGCAACTCTCGTTCGTGGCTTGCTTTGTTGTAGCACTCATGTCTGAGTACCATTTATTTAACTGGTCTGGGCAGCAGGGGTCTTCTATTTCATCTAATCCCAGGCCATGGTAGGTATCATATCTTTTCCCTCCCTTTTCCGCCTCCTTATCCCCCTTCCTGACTATTCATTGTTTTTACTTTTCGATAATTTATGGGAAAAACTCCTGCCCATGTTGTATCATTGAATTCATTTGCAGTGTACCCAGACTGTAGTTCTGGGGTCTGTAGGGTACTGGCAACATAAAAGTGCATTATAGTGCCTGGTGAGGTAGGTTGTGTGGTTGTTCGTACATCAATATTTATCAGTTTACATTTGTTCTCCCAAACGTAATCACCATCATACTGGTTGGTCTCATTATCATTACCTGGGCTTATAGCAGCAAGTGGAAGGAGGGGGGGCTGTTGGTGTGCGGTTCTTGTATACTGTAGTGAGATTTGCATTAACAGCAGGATTATGTTTCCACATTGTTTTCACACCTCCCATATAAGTATTGATCCTTCTTGTATTAGCATTACCCCGCTCCCCCCTTTTTCATGTCATCAACAATGAAAAACACAGTATAGTACCATGCCATGAAAAATAGCATAGTCGAAAACAATATTGCAGAATATTTCACGCTGCACTCTAAATTATAATATTTATTAACTCTATTAACTACCCTATCACTAACTAAAACTGTGTTGTCATCTGTGAGTGCACTCCTTTCGGCCATTTTGTCACCTGGATGGGCGATATGAAATGGTTAAGTGACAGGCATACATTTCATTATTTATTTCATTACGTTGTCATTTTATTGTTAACATATCTACTTATTGCTAAATAATACTTTCTGTGGTGTGCACACCTTAATGCTATTTTTCTATTTTTCTCGTGCATTCTATTCGTATTATATTACTTCGTAATGAACATCATTTTCGTTCCATAATGAGCATCACTTTTCTATACAAGCTGTCAATTGAATTTTTTGAAATTGATAAAAAGAGGGAGAGAGAGAGAGAGAGAGAAACAGAGAGAGAGAGAGCGAGAGAGAGAGAGATAGTTATAACTAAGTTTTACTAAATGCCTTTCAATTTTTCTTTTTCATAATTTTGTGCTTTTTCATAGTTCCTCTCTTAACCACTAGCAACTTTGTTGCTGCTAGTTTGTTCGCATTGAGGGATTGAAATATCACGTGCTCTTCTCACATCTGACAGATGCACCCAATATTTCAATCCCTTAACTTTTACGACGGTAGGTGTGCAGTATATTACTTCGTAAGGGCCATGAAATCTTGGAGAGTTCCACCTCCGGACAAAACTTCGTACATATACATTCTCTCCAGGCATTAACTGACCCTTTGGACTGTCTTGGGCTGGCATTGCAGTGTCTGTCGTAGAACTTTCAGTAAATGGTGGTGCAACCTTTTGTTCTATACTACGCACTGCACATGTTAAATGGGTAAGGTATTCCTTGAATTCGTCCCCCAGTACTGTGGCAGCTCTGTGAGCATCTGAAACTCTTCTTACTGGGGAGAGTGGCATATGAATGTGCCTGCCTGTCACTATTTCATGCAGGCTCAAATGATGGTTTTACTTGGCTGCGTCCTGAGTTGAAACAGTGCTAGGGGCAAGCAATACACCCAATTATTTTTAAGCGTGTTGCACAACTTTGATAACTTACTTTTGAGCAGGCCGTTGATTTTTTCCACCCACCCGTTGGCCACCGGGTGATAAATTAGACACAGTTTGTGCTTGACCCCCAGTAATGATGTTACTTCCTTGAAGAGGTCATTCACAAAGTGTGTGCCATTATCTGATCTTATTGCATCACATATGCCCCACTTTGAGAACACTTCTCTTACTAGAAACTTTGCGGCGCACTTCCCGTCTGGGTGGGGGCATAGTCCAGCTTCCACCCATCGTGGGAAGGGGCAAACTATGACAATTAAGTATCTTGCTCCGTTACATCTTTCTCCCATGACCGCGTAGTCAACATGGAGCTCTCTGAATGGGCCCACTGGACATGTTAATGTTCCTCGCAGTGTCCTCAGTGTCTTTTTTGAACTGTATGTCTGACATGTTGTGCACTCTATAGTAAATTTTGATAGGTGCTCCTGTAAGTTCGGAACAAACCAATGTTGTTGTATATCTGCTGCAATGTGTTGCTTAGTTACATGTGTCGGAAAGTGTAGTTGTTGGAATGCTATTTCCAGTAACTCCACTGGCATCACCACTTTCCCTGTTAATTCCTGTCTCCATATTAAATCTGTTGATGATTGTTTGCACCCTCTCTTGGTCCACAGTTCTTGCTCTTCTACCGGTGCGCGTCTTTGATGCTCTGTTATTTGGGATATTGGTGTATGGTCGTATGCCTCTTCTACTGTGTCTGTACTCAGCGTTTTGTTAATGCATTCAATTGCTGGTGGGACATTGAAATACGCGGCGTCTTTCGCTGCTGCGTCTGCTGCCACATTTCCCAATGAGATTGCGTCTGTGTTATTGGTATGGGCTTAGCATTTCACCACTGCTAATATTGATGGTTCTGCCAGTGTTTCTATCAACTCATTTAGTAATGCAGCATGTTGCACTGGTGACCCATCTGCCCTCCTGAACCCTCTCAGTTGCCATTGTGACAGCCTGAGTGTACTGTTGTGGTGGCGTATGCCGAATCCAAGTATATCGTTACCGCACATCCTTTAGCAGTGTGCAACATTTCAATTAGTGCAGTCAATTCTGCTGCTTGTGCAGAGTAATGAGATGGGAGTCGCTTTTGTACAAGGATCTCATATGCCTCTTCCTCCATTCTTACAACCACCACTCCCATGTGTTTCTCCCCTGTTTCACTGTCTATTGATGCTGATCCATCTATGCATTATATCTCTCCTTCCTGTAGTGCATTTTCACTTGCTTTGGGAGTATCATCCTCTTCTCCCTCATATGCAGCACAATCGTGTTCCTGCATGTCTCCTACTGTTCACGGCTCAGTAATGAATGTGGCTGGGTTTACTGTCTTACACCTGACCACATGGACATTTGGACTGGATATTATTATCTCGTAGGCTGTTGCCCTTTGTGTCGTTAATGTTGACTTGGATCTTTCTAGGATAGCAAAGAGTGTGGTTCTGCGTATAAGGTCACTGAGCATCCCATCACGATGGTGGCACTTATTTCTATTGCGAAGGCCACTGCAGCGAGAGCCTGTTCGCATGTGAAGTGCCCTTGCATAACTGAATCTAATGTACCGCTGTAATGTGCTAATGGCTTGAGACCTAGTGATGTTTTCTGTGTCAACACTGCAGTCATTAGAGTACCATTGCAGTGTGAAAATAAGTAGAATTCCCTATCGTAATCTGGGTTTGCCAGAACTGGTACGTGTGCAATAAGATCTTGAAGTTTGAAATACTTTGTCATCATCTCATTTGTCCATTTTATTGGGACGTTATTCTTTTGTGCTTCCTTCAGTGCTTGTAGCAGTGGGCGTGTGTATGCTACGTAATCATGTATCCATGTGCGGCAGTAATTATATATGCCAAGGAACTTTTGCATGTCCTTTACTGTTTTTGGTATTATCATATGGTGTATGGCTGCTGCCCTCTCGGGCAATATTCTCTTGCCATCTTTTGAAATTGGTGTGCAGTCATTTTTTTGAAAAGAAAATGTCGAAAGACAATAATGTCGAAAAATAAATGTCGAAAAAAATCCACTACTGTGAAACATGTGGCATCTTTAGGTATGCTACACAATATTGATGCTGAATTAGGAACTAATGGGAATTCTTTCTGTATGACATCATTAAGTGGGTGTAGATCCTAGATCATCCTCCAAGACCCGCCCATCGCTTTTTTGATTGGAAAAATCGCCGTATTACATGGTGAATTAGATGGTACTATTATCCCCTGTTGTAACAGGCCATTTATTGTCTCTCGTATTCCTTCCGCTGCCTCCTTCGAAAGTGGGTACTGTTTACTCTAGGTGGTATTGTTCCTGGTTTTAATTTTATTTTGGTTGGTGTAACTTCGTGTAATAGCCCTACATCATGGGGGCTTGTGGTCCATATTTCTGGCAGCACCTTCTCCATGTCTTTCTCAAATATGGTGGGTGGCACTTTAACACTAGCCATAAGAGGATTGTGTATTTTCCTGTGCTGGATCATGATATCACAAGGTATGCTTATCTCCATTATTATTTCCACGTCACTCTCACTGTCAGTGAACAATTCTTTATCAGTTAGGTTGTGCAACATTATATCTGGGTCTATGACCAGTACTGTTCTCCACTCGCACCCATGTGTTTCCAGTACTATTACAGCAATACGTTTGCTAAAGACCTGTAGTCCCTCTAGGTCAATGGACAAAACTGTTCCTGGTACAATATCTGTATTCACAATTGGGCGGAATACAAAATCTGAGGGTACCTTCCAATCTTTTCTGGTTATCTCTGGCACCACCCGTGCTAACACCTTGATTCCATTAGTGAACATATCCATGTCAATGGGCACCCCTCTTACCACAACTTCGTTTGTCATTGTGCTGATCATCAGAATTGCCCGTAGAGGGCACACCCCTGGGGTGGAGCAAACTATCCCCCGTTCAGTCAAGGAGATTGTCATGTTTAACTTACTCAGGAGGTCTTTTCCAAGCAAATTTATTGGCAGGTCTTTGTGGTACCGTAGAGGTGCGCGCACTGTTTTTCCACCCACTGTTATATCTAGATCTTTTGTGTAAGGAACTTTTAAGATAGCCCCAGAGAACCCGTGCGTTTCCAAATTTCTTCCTGAGAGCGGGAACCGGCCTTCCATGAGGCATGATTTTTCTGCTCCCGAGTCTACCATAAAGATGAACTGTTTGTTGCCTATCTCTGCTCCCACTAGTGGTTCCGCTTCTGCAGGTAGGGTAGTGGATAGGACTGGACACGCAAGTGCTTTCTGTGGGCTGTCCTAATCGGCATATGTCTCCGTTCCTGGAACCGAGAAGACGTTATCTCCTACCACCGCTGCACTGCTAAAAGGTGCCAGTGAGCCATTAGCGGATGTTGCAAAAATGTTATTGTATTGTTTGCATTTCCTACAGTATTAGGTCTTGCCATTTGTTGTTGCATACCCCTCTGCTGTGGTTGTTGTTGGTGCTGTTGACTTTGTTGCATTTGGGGCTCGTTATAATATTGCTCGTTCTGCCCATTCCCTTCCATGGGTAACCCGTAGGGACTGCTTGGGTGTGGGTGACCATACTGTTGTTGATTTCCCATAGGGGGCAGTCCTTGATAATAACTCATAGGTCTCATTCTGCATTCTCTTGAATAATCCCCCCACCTCCCGCAGTTCCAACATGGATCTTGTGGTCCCAGGCCCCCCAAATCCTCTATTTCACATTCCTTCGAATCCCCCTCTTGTCCTCTGTACCCACCTCATCATCTTGCTGGCCTCCCTTGCCACTGGGGTTCTCCGTACTGTTCCTCTCCCTCCCACTGCTCCTGTCCACTTGCAGCCCATGTAGCGGCCATTCAGGCTGGTGCGTTTCCCACTCCCTCGTCTCCTTCGCCGTGCCTGTCAGTTGATGCTGCGGCATTCAGTGCTGCAACCATCACTAATTTATTTTGTACTAGCTTCACCTCGTCTGCCATCCTTCACTGTGCTAACTCTTTTTCTCTTTATTTGATCCTCCATAAATGGTGCACAATTATGCTCTGAATCTCGGGCCAGCCCTTGGCTTCTATCCCAGCTATTTTATCCAAGGCCTTCTGTACCTCCTTTGGAAGCCCTTTTTTGATTACAAAGTAGAACAAGGCGGTAGATTGGTCCCACGCTGTATCCGTTTCACTTCTCCACAGGTCTTGCACCTGGAGGATGAATTGCATAGGCTCCTCCCCCTCTCCCATAGTGCACTGTATCACTAGATGAAAGTCTGGAATATCTGGAAACGTTACTTGTGCTCTAACATTGTTAACATTGTTAAATGGGGATACGGCATGATGGTCATAACTCATTGTCACCCCCGGGAACCTCACCTTCAGCCACACTGCATCTGCTTGATGACCAACAGAGGACACCAGCAAACTTTTCAAATCCCCTATGGCCAATGGTACTCCTGCTGTGTTCTTTTCGAATGCATGTATCCATTTCCCCGCCCCACCCAAAAGTGGAGGGAGAAGTTTCAACAAATTATTCTTATCCATTTGTGCCCACGGTATGTAGTGCGGCCTCCCTGCTCCTTTGTGTTTTAGGGGCATTTGCAGCTTTGTTTTACCACCTTTCTTACTTACTGTTCCCTTCCTTGCTTTGCTCACCAGCATGTTTCCTACTCTTTGCATTAACCTCCCTTGCCATTTGGTGCAGCCCTTTCATCTTCTTGGTCGAATGGGAATGGCAGCGGAGATCCCGCTGCTGCCACTCCTTCTTCATATTCATCTAAATCACTCCATACCTCCTCTACCTCCTCCTCTTGTTCCCTTCCTTCCTGGGCATCCCCTCTCTGGCTATCCGGTGTTGCTGGCCGTATTATTCTCACGGGTTTGCCATTAAAATGGAACAGAAACTCACCTGATTGCCACTCTTGCTCTTGCCCTTTTTGTATCCGCACCGGTGGTGGTGGCGGGGATGGTGTCGATCCCCCTGCGCCACTTGGCGGAGGCGTGAGTTCACCCAATGTCAATGGTGGTACTTCCCCTCCCCCTGGCAACATCTGGCCCCTGTCGCACAACACTCGTAACCGCGTTATCTCCAATTGTGCATGTGCAAGCTGCCTATCTAAATCTCCTGTTAGCCACGCTAAATTCACTGGAGGGGCGCTGGTTGGGCCGTACAGCCCTCCTTTTCATACGGAGGCGGATCGGTGGCTGATGCCGTTGCCGGGGTTGTTGATGTGGTGCATGCTGGCACATACAGGGGCTCACTGTTTCCCGTTGCAGGCCTTGTCATCAATGGGTATATTCTGGTAGGGTCATTCTCTGTTGTGATTGTCGTACATTCTCCCCCTGTTGCCCCATCTCCTCCCTACGGCACCTTCTCTTTCTCAATTATCGTGTCCTTACCTCGCCAGTAGGAGCTACTTCTTCAAACATTCGCCACAAATCTAGCACTTCCCTTCTGTTCTGCAATTGCTTTCCCCTGTATTTCGTGAGCAAGTGTGTGGATACCAGATCTAATACCCTCTTGTGAAAAGGCCCTCCTTCCAGCCATATAGGCGCTTCACTGTCTGCTTTAATTTCCACCACCCACTGATCATGATACTTCTGTATTTTCTCACTATACAAAGGGAGATGCTGACATATGTGTGCTAATGTTGTTGCTCCCCCATAATGGCGTCTTTGTACTTTATTTGTGGTCACTTCGCCTTCTAAGTATAAATACACAGTCACTTGGTCAACAATCTCTATCTTATGACACTTCTATTGCACCTTATTTGACTTTTGGCACAAACAATATTTCAATAACCTTTTTACTTACACCACCTTGCTGGAACCACAAATTATTTTAAAAAGTATTCATTAATTGAAAAAATTCAATATGTTTGTCATATTACTCACACATTTCATTGCCAATATTCCTGATCAACCTTAATTCGTTTTGATCCACAGATACATAGGCACTTACTAACAGAACAACATGTAACACTGTTGCACATAAAGATAAAACACATAAACGTATAACATGAACTACCTTCGCTTTGTCCCCTTCTTAGTTATTTCCCTTTTAATTATTTCAGTTGATGCCCCTCGACCTTGCTTTGTCATGCACTCCCCACCTCTGAGCCCCCTCAATCTACCTCACCAAGAGTTCTGCTCACACAGAAAAAGAATATTCTAAATTACCACTCTGTGTCTACTAAATATATGTGACTCCTACTGTTTTCCCTTTATCTTCACTTATTTACCTGCACTGAACGAGACAGTGCTACATGGCGCCGCCTTCTACACCCTTCGGGCTAGGAACCCTTGTACTTCTTTACCTCTTTTTCGTTTTCTCCATAAAACCTAATGGCCATGTAAAGGATAGATAGGAAAAAGCCTCAGTGACATTCACACAGACCCTAACTTTGCCCTCTTTTATCTTAAGCACTCTGCTATATGTCCCCTTCTCCCAAACCCTCTTTTCTTCCCTTGAAGTCTTACAACCGGTACTCACTTGTTCAGTCGGGTGGTCCGAGAGCCACCATTCATGGTCTATCCACAATCAGGTCCGCACCCCAACCAAGCCGTGGCCCGCCTCGGCAAGCAGTTTTTAGTTGGGTATTCAGAAAACGGGAACCCTTGGACCATCTCGCTGTGCGCACGGGCTCGTCAACCGCGGAGGCGATGGTTTTGCTGGGGGGCATCCCGGATCTCGCCGCGCAGCACGGGGCTTTGGGGCACCTGTCCCAGTCACCAAATGTAGAGTCCCATCCCCGTCTTAGCACGTGCAATACCAATAAATAGACACACCCCAATGGGGAATGAGACTAAGAGAACAGGTTGCAAGATTTAGTCTTTTTTTTATAAGAAATTGGCATCCAGAGAACTATGCTGCCCGAGAGCGCTCTGCAAACAATACACTTACAATTGATTATAAGGGCAGAAAGCGTCATAAATGATGTCAGACATGAATGTTGCAAAGTTCATTATGATTGGAAACAAGCTTGCGTTATATAGGCGCATATAGGTGCCGCTCCTCCGTGGTTGGCTGCTGGGTTGGCGGGAGGGTGTGCGTCACGAGGTCCATCTGTCTGTGTCCACGTGGGTTGTGTCAGGTCGCTGTGAGGCAGGGTGGCCGCTAACTCAGCTAACATGATACACTACCATTAAACAACCACTAAACAATAGTCATTAGAGTTCCTTTGAGCAAATCATCATAGACGTATAAATTGTATACATGTAATTACACTATTACTCATTGGGACGTATATGGGGTACCAGGTTAATGGTCTTGACCAATATGATAACATCGATCGTGGGGTGGGTCTGGACTCATCAAAGAGGCTGGGGGCATGTTGACGTTTGTTAGTTGCAGGATGCAATATACTGTGACAGAGGTCTGATTCTAACAAGGGGCACGCTGGGGTGGGCTTCATGGCAGGGTCACGTATCTGGTACATCAAGCAAATACCTTACAGGGACACAAGGTTATACTAACAGTAATTTTCCGACAGTGAGGGTAAGAGGGCATGGGCAGGTTTGTGGAGATGGATGTGCTACAAGGCCTGGCTCAGGCCGGTTCACACATGGGACAGTGATCTCAGAGTAAGAACGAGATGTTAAATTTGTTTTTGTTGCAATTGCCTCTGGCTTGAGCGTGAGAATGGAGCTGCGAAGCTTTCAGACACAGTGTGAAAAGGGGGGGGGATGTGCCTGGTACGCGCAGCACTGCACAGGGGAGAGAAGCATTTTTGTATTATCGCAGTGAGGCCTAGTCCAAAAAGATGGAGCCGTGGGTGTACAAAACTGGATGCCAAGTGTCTCTCGCAACAGCCCCATCTACGCCAACATCAGCATAAGGCTGACGTGAACATAAGGGCAATGGAGGCGTCCCCCACCATTGGAAGAGCAAGTTGTCCAAGCTGTACTGAATGTATGGCGGGGGACCCAAACGACCCCTCACTCCCACACAATACTCACGGTTGGTGGAGTAGTACGGCGATATCTACTATGGCTCACAATGTTCCCTATAGAGGCCGACTTTGGTAGGCAAAGAGTGGCATCCTTGGGTCAGATTCCGTAGTTCTTAATATTTTCCAATGTTTGGAGATGATGTTCCTAATGGTGAGGCTCTGGTCAGTGAAAGTGTTGATGCACACTATTCGATTATCCAGCTGTCTCTTGGGTTTGTCTTCCAGGAGGGCTTCCCTGTTATTATTAAAAGCGCGTTTCGCTGCTTTTTTTATTAACTTTTTTCAATATCCTCTTTTTTTCAACTTTGTTTTTAGATGTTGTGCTTCATTTTCAAAGTCTTGTTTGCTCAAACTATTCCGTTCCAGTCTCAAAAACTGCCCATAGGGCAGATTATCTTTCAAATGTTTAATGTGGTGAGACTGAAAATGCAAGAGTGAGTTTTTCCTCGGTGGTTTTGTGAAAAGGTTTAACAAGTATTCTGCCCTCCTCGTGGTACAATGTGAGATCTAGAAAGTTAATGGCTTCCCTTTCTACTGACTTCATGAATTGAAGATATCTATTCAGGGTGTTCAACCATCTCAAGAATTCTGCTGCTGTTTCCGGTGTTCCTTGCCAAATGACCAGCACGTTGTTGATATATCGTGACCATGTTTTAATATTGTTTTCAAACAGATTATGTGCATAAATTAACTGTTTTTCAAAGAATTCAACGTATAGGTTGGCTAAACTTGCGGCCATTGGGTCCCCCATAGACGTTCCTTCAACCTGTTAGTAGAATTCCCCAGCAAATACAAAAAAGTTTTTAATCAGTGCCATAGCAATGCACCACATGATGAACGAGGTGGGCACTGGATGTTGATCAGTCCGCATCAGGAGGTTTTCTTCAATCTTTTCTAAAGTGTCTTGTTGAGGTAAGTTCGTATATAAAGACACAATGGGCCATATTACGAGTATGGAGGTAATGAAAAAAGGAAGGCGGAATGGCATTACCGGCAACGATAACGGGTCCAGGCCATTACGAGCCGACAACCCGCCAATACTGCCACCGCCCATACTGTGCCCCTTCTTACCGGCATGCGCATTTACATGCGCCCCTTCATGGCGTAAATAGCGGGATTCCGCTAACACGAGGACATCACGAGTTACGCGGGTATGCACTTACCGGCATCCCGAAGGCGGTAATTAGGGCCTGCATGACAGCGGCAATACAGGCATCGCGGACCACCCGTAAATAGCAACCTGCAGTGTAGGCAACTGCCATAGGTACACACAATCACCACAGGTGGAGTCAATGGAGCCTGTCCCAGTACAAGAGGAGCACACCCACACACCACGCCCCTTCCTACACCAAAATGATCCCACTAGCTGTTGCAATCATGGGGCTGGAGGACATGCCAGTACTTCTACAACAACAGCAACAACAACAACTACAACAAGAGGCAGCACAGAGGTGACGCAGGAGGAGAAGGAGGTTGAGACAGGCCCAGCAAGTTCCACCAGTGCAGCCAGTGGTACCACGTAGGCAGCCACCAATCCCTCGCATCAGACCCAGTCCATTCAATCTAACCCCTGAGCAGATCCACACCCTGTACCGGTTGGACCGGGACACCATCACCACCATAGTGGACATGATACACGACAACATTGTCAGCCTGATAGAAATCTGCACTGCCATCCCCCCTCTACTGAAGGTGGTGTCTGTACTCCACTTCCTGGCCACAGGCACCTACCAGCACACAGTGGGGAAGCTGCATGGCATATCACAACCACTCTTTTCTCACATGCTGACCCAAGTGCTTGATGCCCTCCTGAAGCATGTGAGCATCCACATTGCCCTACCATAGACTGGTCAGGAGCTCGCTGACACCAAAGTAGGCTTCCATGCACTAGCAGGCATGCCCAATTGTGTTGGTGCCCTCGACTGCACCCATATAGAATTGGTGGCCCCTCATGCCAATGAGGCGGTGTACTGCAATCACAAGAAATACCACTCCATCAATGTGCAGATGGTATGTGACTCCAGCAAGATCTTCACACATTGTTGCACCCAATATCCCGGATCTACACATGATGCCATGGTGCTGCGTAACTCCACGCTACCCCGCTACATGGAGCGACATGCTGGATGATGTGCCTGGCTGCTTGGTAAATTGCCTGACTGGGCCATGGCAGTGCATTAGGGTTGTGAGGTGGGGGTATGCATACTCCACCTGGGTGGGATTGGGGGATGCATACTCCACCTGGGTGGGATGGGGGGATGCATACTCCACCTGGGTGGGATTGGGCGGGATGCATACTACACCTGGGTGGGATTGGGCGGTGAGTGGACAATGCACTCAGAGCTAAACACTGTTGTCCTGAACATCCCAACCTGAACATGACACATCAATGCCATACATAAGACCAATGCCGCACATCAATGACAACATGCCAGACGCACAAGCAGGCCACCATGGGTATGTCAAGCAATGCATGACTAAACATGATTACAACTGTGCCAATGCCGCAAGTGTGATTAGGTACAGAGTAGCATACACTGCAATAATGGGTGGCAAGACATAATTCCGCATCCACAGAACATCTGCATCCTCCTGCAAGTGGACACCCTGCATCATCTGTACAACGCAATTGACACTAGTAGACCATTGTGCAGTACACAATGCACCAAATGAACCTGTGTGCATACATCCAGGGACATGTGCATGTCATCACCAAATAGCTGCAGCCATGGCCGTTAATCCTAAAGGTGTCAGCTTAGATATTGACTCACACATACCTCTTTGTGCTCCCATGCAGGTGATGGAGGCTATCCCTTGAAGACATGGCTACTTACCCCTGTACGGAACCCGCAGAACAGGCACAAAGAGGAGTACAATCGGGTTCATACCCGTACCTGTGTTGTGATTGAGCAGACCTTTGGCCTGTTGAAGGCACGGTTCCGTTGACTAAGCAGGTCTGGGGGAGCACTCCTATATGGGCCTGAGAAGGTGGCAAAGATCACCATGGTCTGTGTCGTGCTTCACAACATTTGCATCAGGAGAAACGTACCACTGCCACCTGACATTGACATGCATGCACCGGGTGAGGATGATGAGGATGATGATGGAGAAGAAGCAGCACCCCTGGCAGTACGTAATGCACAAGATGGCCGTGCTGTACTCCAATCACTGATTAACAAATACTTCTGAACCACAGGTACGTTGATGGTTATGTGTCGGTACTACACTGAGCACTGGGACCGTGTGGACATGGACACAGGGTGTGTGGGGAGTTGGGCACTGTGCGCTGTCACAAATAAAATGTACACACACTTAATGAACAATGTCGTCATGAAATGATTTTGAACACACTTTGTGTAGTAAGAAAAATAACAATGTAGTTCTTCCTCCCTCCACCGCTCACATGTCCTCCCCCCTCCACCCAAAACACCCAAATACCCCAAACCCCCCAAACATCCCATACCCCCCAAACACCCCATACCCCCAAATGCCCCTTACCCCCCAATGAACACCCCCATAATCCCCTCTACACCATCTAAACCACCTCCCCCCTCACCCATTGTCATCCCAAACACTATGTGGTTGGACCGGCTATTTGTAGGCTTTTTTTGTGTCGGTGGCAGCATTTCTGTGTGCCTTGCACTGCGCCTCATCATCTGCACAGGGCTTGAGGGAGTCAAGCTTGCTGGTGTGGTGGATGAGGTCGAGGTGGATGGACTTTGCACTGCAGGTGCAGATTGTTGGTGCTGCATGTGTTCCAGCATCCTGGTAAGGACCTGTGTGACGGCCCCTAAACTGTCACGCATGAGTATTGCACTCAAATTGATGGCCGCAATGGTTCCTGCATTCGCCTCCTGTATTTCACTGTGTGTTGTCTCACCCTCGGCCACATACTGGTGCACCAGTTTGATCATTGAGTCCTGCCGGGCCTCTCCCCTCGACACGCGTGCCTCCATGTCAGCAGGGGCTGTGGAGGTGGAGGGTGCTGCGGCTGGGTGGGCCATTGCAGGGCTGACCTCTGGGGTGCTTGACAGATGCGGACTCCGCCGTTCAACCGCTGGTTCCTGCATGGGGCTGGACGGTGTGCCCTGTGTGGAGTGGCAGGGGTTGGACGGGGGCTTGGTGTGTTGGTACATTCGACATGGATTGTGCCGTCAAGGTCCTCGTACTCCTCCACTTGCACATCCTCATCACTGAGGGGGGCTGTGGCTGCTGCCTCACCCACAGAACTGGTGGCAGCGGACTGCGTGTCATCAGCCTTGCCTACAGCAATTGTTGCCAAATCAGTATTTGCAGACTCGTCTGCTGCTGTTATCTCCTCCTCAGCCAGCCTGGCCTGTACAGGTGCCCTGGGTTGCACTCTGGCCTGCTGTGCTGTCCCGGAGGTGGACGGCCCAGTGCCCTGTGGTCTTCTCCTGGATGTTGATGCCCTTGGGGCAGGGTCCTGCCCTTCACCTTCTGCATCAGTGCCTGTGGGGGAACAAGAGATGCAGGGCATCAGTGATGGTGTTACAAGCAAGATGCATGAGTTGGTGCGGTACAGTATTTGATTTCTCATGCATTGCATTCTTATAGGTGTGTCACACAGGGTACTTTCAAGGGGGGGTGCATATTGGCATAAGCTGTGACCTCTCCATTTGGTACTGATGTGTACCAGGTGGCATACCGTTGTAATGCGGTTTTTGTGATGTGTGACATGCGATTGGTCCCTGTGTGTTGGGTGTCTGTTGGTAATGGGATTGGCACGCAGCATGCATTTCATTGTGCCAGTGTTTGTACCTCCATCTGGACATGGATCTATATATGTTTGTATGATGGGCCATGCATTGGCTTGGCTCACTTTCACATTTGTTGTACTACGTCATGGTTTGGCCTATTGGGGTTTGTGGGGTCACTCACCTCCATCTCCCAATGTCGCTGCACCTGTCTCCATTTCGCCAAAACCCTCTATGGACTCCATTTGTATGGAGGTGCTGCATGTCTCTTCCCAGCGCATCAATTTTACTGATGAGTGGGCACGCCCGCCTGTGGCCATGGCCTCCCTGCAATTGGATGCCAAGATATTACGGATCCGGAGATGTAGGTCATCCCATCGTTTTTTACAGTCGTTGACCGTGCGGGGGGTGGTGCCAACTGCTGACACCTTAGGCGCAACCTCCTCCCATATTTCTTTTTTTCTCAGTTGTACTTCCCTTTTGAGGTTGTTTGCGAAAACCTCATCTGCATGGACTGCAAGAGTACCAGCCAGCATGTTGAGCTCCTCATCGGAGAAGCGCTTCTTGCACCGGCGGGGGGTAGTTTTGCGGGTAGCCTTGGACATGCTGGATGGTATGGCCCTGCTCTGTACCGTATAGCACTGCTGGAATGAGAGGATTGCAATGGATTGTGTTTTTAAAGATGGCCACCGGTGCATTTCCTGTTCCGACACAATGACGTTACTTCCGAGTCCGGTATTACAAGCCCGGTATTAGCATGATGTTATTACCGGATCATTATTAAGGCGTTGCTCCATGGCGGTGGTGGTATTGGCGTGTCCCGTGATGGCGCGATCGGGGGGTTGGAGGGCCTTTACCAGCATGGCGGTGCAGCCATTACCGGCATGGGGGTTCGCCCGTGCTCGTGCACTCGAAATCAGCCGCTATTAGAAGCGTCAAGGGCGCACGGTCACGCTATTACCTCCATGCCGGTAATGACTCTGTTTTTAGCGGGTTTCTTGTAATGAGGCTCCATGTCAGACCTATCAGGAGTCGAGTTTCCATGTTTTATTCCACGTTCTCAATTTTCTTGATGACATCTTTGGTGTCTTTCAAATATGATTTCATATTTTTCACATTGTCTTTTAAATAATAATCAGCAAAAATTGTGAGGGTTTCATGAATGGAATTGATCCTTGCCACAATTGGCCATCCTGGTGGATTGCTGAGGGTTTTGTGCATCTTGGGGAGACAATAGAAACTAGGGATAAATGGAGTTTTATTGATTAGAAAATTGTTTTCCTGTGGGCTGATCCATCCTTGATTTCTTGCTTTAGTGACTTTTTCTTCAATTAGAGAAGCTAGTTCCCTTTGGGGTCCTTATTCAGTTTCTTATAGTAGGTCTCATTTAGAAGTTGTCTTTTACATCCATTGACGTAGTCTAACCGGTTCAGAATAATGATTCCCCCTCTTGTCCGCTTTCTCAATAAAAGATGGATTCGTTTTTGGCAAGGGCCCGTTTTTCCAATGTAGACAAATTGTGAGAAACCTTACTCTGTGATTTTTCAAGCAAAGTTATATCTGCTAGTACTCGTTTCTCGAAGACCAGAGACTCTAGTGAGACTGAGTGTGTAGGGGGATAGAAGGTTGACAGGGGACATAGACCAGTATGGTTAACACAAGTGTTCGGTGGGGAATCAGAGGGTTGTTGTGTGAAGAATTCCTTAATGTGGCTCTTTTACATTAGCTTGTAAAACTCAGTCTGAAACTCAAAAGGATCATTAGTATTACTCACAACAAATTCTAGGCCTCTATTCAGGAGAGATTGTTCAGTTTCCGTGGGGTTGTAATTTGATAAATTCACTAGAAGCGAATCTATCTGCGGGTGTTTTTCTGGTTGTCGCTCCAATTCCCCCTGTTGGGGCCTTGGTGTAAAAAAAAGCCTTTTGGTGTTATTTCTGTTTCCTCTTCCTTGCCTAAAATTGGTATTGCCCCTAGCCCTTCCTCGTTGTGGTGGACCAGCTGAGCCCTCTTCCCCTGGATCGTCCGGGTCACCGGCGCTACTCTCATTACTTATATACTATATGAATTAGCACAAAATCGGACTTGCCTTGAACGGTTGGTTTGACCACTCAATGATGTCTAATCAGTCATCCAGGCTTGGATGGCTCATCATGGGCTTTGCCTCAATGATGAAAAAAGGGAGCACTCATCCTTGGTTGGCATTCCAAATTGGCCAAACTTGGCCCAGCCTACAAATCATTCACCATAGACCGGAACATCATTAAAGTGTCGAACGCAGCAAAAACTCCCAGGAATTCATCTCGACACAACACTATCTCTAACCAGACAAGCAAATGCTGTAGCGTCTGCCTCGGCTTATAGTTGTAAACTCATCACAGCCTGCAGACCCTTCCTGAAAACTGAGAACTGCATCATCCTAACCAGGACACTAATCATGGCAAAAATAGACTATTGCAACGCTCTCTACCTAGGGACCAGTCAAAAAAACATTGGCACGTTACAAGTTACACAAAACAATGCCATTAGGCCCTCAATATCCCCAAAAGATCTCAGATCTCAGACATCAGACGCAACCTTCATTGGCTCCCCGTCGTGCAGCGAATATCGCTTAAAACCTTAGCCTTAACTTACAAGGCTCAGAGCAACCTGGCACAAGCTTATCTGACGAGCCGTTTCTCGCAGCATGTTGCGAACAGACCCTTGAGTTCAGCCTATGTTAACATACTCTCTATACCTAGATTTAAGCTCCAGTCTGCTGGGGGCTCATGTTTCCCTGTCCTTGCAGCTAAACTCTGGACTACCACCCCTTCCACACTCAGATCAAAACCAACTCTCCAAAACCAAACTCTGGCTCCACAAGCTTGAAGAGCCTACTACACCTTCATTCTAGGCGCCCACCTTAACTACATTAGCACTTCTTACCCCTTTCTTATTCTTTATGTTCTCTTTACCTCTTTCTCACTTGCATCCTCACATCAGTTTTTAGGACTCTTTATGTTTCTGGAGTAATTATGTGTAACTTGCACCATTATGTTTCAGTTTTGTTTTTAAGTCTTATTGTAACATATTTGTTAAGACTGCTGCCCTGGGGAAACAGGTCTTGCCTGCCTGTAACCATCTTCCTGTAACTACGCACCCAGATGCCTCAGGGCAAGGTTGCATTATACAAATAAAATATATACCAATACAAATACAAATACTATTTTATTGATACAAAGGATTCTGATATCCCTATTGTATGTATGGGAAAGCTCGCTCATGAGTGAACCCAGCCAAATCTTTCTTTAGTCTTGTGATGCGCTCAAGTGTATTCTTTTCTTTAAAATCATTCATTTCCTTTCCTATTTCTTCAATTCGTTTATTCAGAGCCTCCAAAGAGGAGAGCTTTTGAATGTCTTCCTCCATCTTAGTTAAATCAATTTCAATTTTTTGGGCCGTTTCCTTGGCCGTGTCGATGGTCAGGATCAACAAGTGCCTGCCACATCGATTTGAGATGTAGCTCCATTGCAATTTAAATGTGGGGTTGTCTAGGATGAGACGGGGTTCATTTGTAACAATAAGGCCTTGGGGAAGTGATTTGTTTTTTTAAATATTCTAACATGATTGCCCCATGTAACTCTTTACGAATAAGCCTTTTTTTTAGTTGAACTACCTCATCCCATTCTGTGCCTTTATCATGGTTTTCCCCCACTTCACTGCTATTCAAAATTGAAATTGATTTTATCAACGCAGTGGCATAATCGTCACTATAGACAGGGTACTGTCATCGGTCATTTCAAAACAGCCAAAGGAAACGCTGCAAAGGTATCTTGAACCAACCAGAACACAGACCTCTTAGAACCACCAATTTTAATTTCCTGTGACTCACAGCCACTATAGAGAAAAAAATATATTAGAGGGAAACCCCAAAGGGGACACACTCCGTCAAAGGAGTGGGTATAGTACCTTGTAGATAGGGGAAAGTCAAGTGTACTATATAGAGCAGCAAGGTAGGGGATAATACACGACAGCAATCCTATCAATTTCAGCAGGTATTCACAACACAATTGTTCACAAAAATATATACATTTTATTTAATAGTTATAAAAAACACAATAAAAATGCCCCTATATTAAAAGGTAAAATGCTAGTGACAATTAGAAGTATCGAGTTAATATAAAACAAAAATTCATTACTGATTCCGTTTGGGATCAGTTTTGTTCAGAAGCATCTCATTATTAAAGACTATAAACATGAACTCTGATATAGCAGAACCTTAATACAAAGAAAACCAGTGTATACAAGATACTGGTATTATGCTTCGAAATGTTTCAGTTCTTTGCCTTTCGGATAAAACTTTCTTCAGTAGGAAATAGCTGTGGGTCACTTAGACTTTAACACAAAAAATCTTGAAGAACATTATTCGTCACGATGTCAGTAGAAAGGGAAGCGATTAAATTTCTAGATCTCACATTGTATTACGAGGAGGGCAGAATACTTGTTAAACCTTTTCACAAAACCACTGAGAAAAACTCACTCTTGCATTATCAGTCTCACCGTGTTAAACATTTGAAAGATAATCCGCCCTACCGGCAGTTTTTGAGACTGAAACGGAATAGTTCGAACAAACAAGGCTTTGAAAATGAAGCACAACATCAAAAAACAAAGTTAAAAAAAAGAGGATACCCAAAAAAGTTAATAAAAAAAGCAGCAAAATGCGCTTTTAATAATAACAGGGAAGCCCTTCTGGAAGACAAACCCAAGAAACAGCTGGATAATCAAATAGTGTGCGTCAACACTTTCACTGACCACAGCCATAAGGAACATCATCTCCAAACATTGGAAAATATTAAGAACTAAGGAATCTGACCCAATGATGCCACTCTTTACCTACACAAAGTCAGCCTCTATAGGGAACAATGTGAGCCATAGTGGATATCGCTATACTACTCCACCAACTGTAAGTATCTCCAGTCAATGGGCTTTACCCCCTATTTTAGGTCATTATCCTTATGGCCAATGTGTGGCTTGCAAGCTTACCTCTAAAAGTAAACATTTTGATATAGGTGTGAATGGTTTGTGGACACAGAAAACATTTTCTAATTCCAACACAGATTATGTGGTATACATGATCACGTCCCCGTGCGGCCTACATTATATAGGCAAAACTGAACGCAAAATCAAAACATGTATATGCGAACACAAGAGCTGTCTGAAAAACTAAATCATGCAATCCCCAATGGTAAAACATTTTGTTGAATACAATCTTGGCTTTGAGAGTTTCACTTGGACGGGTCTGTTGACAGGCAAGGGTGAAAACCATGTGCCAAAAGTAGAAAACTCTTAAAAATGGAGCAAAAATATATTTCTAAAACCCGTTGTGATCTCAGAGGGCTGAATAAGGCCATATAATGGCATAAGGTAATTTAGAGTATCTCTATAAGTTCACATAATACATGTGGCACTCTGAAACTCCCTTCTAACAACATTAGGATAGAATATTACATCTTTAGACATACCTGCATCTTGGTCTCCATGAGACACCTCTACGGCATAAGGGCTTTACTCTATTATAAGAAAGTACCCCCATTTGTTGAATATGAATAAGATCTAACAAACCAATCCTGCAGATGGTAACTAGTTACCCTCCCTCAGCATTAAATGGCGGGGCCCACCTGAATTTGGAACGGTGGTTAACACAGAGAAAAACACTTGTGAGTGAAGATTTAACATGGTCTCACCTCCCTAATAAATACTAAATAAGCACATTTATGTATTCTTAAAAGAACATGTACTATTCAGTAACAAGCTAAGCCTGTAGATGGGATTTTATCCCTTCCTCGCCACTAGATAGCGTGGGTAACCTGAATATGGAACGACGGTAAACACTAAGAAGGGACTTATTAGTGAGACTTCAAAGCATTTCCATGCGCGAAGCAAACCCCCGCAAGATGGAGATTGCTTAACTTTTGGTTGACGGTAGCAGCAGATGTTTCATCCAAAACTTGAGGCAGATTACCCCGCCAAAGGACTTAGCCGAGGGTGTAGTGAACAGGACTGCATCTTTTGAAAAGGTAGCTGGTGCACATCTACAGCACCCGGCATCACTTTGGAATAGCAGAACTGTAGGCTTAATGTAAGAACTTAGAACACCATTACTGAACCCCATTATGAACATCCTTTAACACAACGGTTCTGTTTTATGTCGCCCGTCTTTTAGGCATGTCAGATTAAGATGGAGCCACTGTCTTTCACTGCAAAAACAAGAGGTTCGGCATCCAGATATCTACTAGAAGCACGCTGAAGGTAAATGAACACAAGTCTGGGGATCAGTTACTAGTTTACACCATCTGCCACCTCATTTCGAAATGTAGGAATCAGAAGTAGATACCAACATGAATCCAATTTATTATTTGTTCCAACTTGACATTCCACATTCAGGAGAGTAATATAAAATTCATAATCTAAAAACTAATATTGATTACTTGCCCTGAAGCGCCAGATGCATATTTCCTTCACGCTGTCTTTTCTTCATTCATTCATTTTTAATTGGTTTCATTTATTTTATTGATTCTGATAACATAGATAATATGAGGTGTCTTTTGCACCACCAGAAAGCTTGACCACTTGATAGTTTGTTGATACAATTTATCTAGATTTCATCATTCTACATTTGGATGTAAAGAATACGGGCTAGACTACTAAAAATCAGCCTGCCGAAATACCACTACCATCCCAACACGAGGTAACACATTGTTCACTGCAACGTGTTATAGATTGACTCTGAATCACAAATTATTACTCCAGTTACTTATTTGGGTTTTTATCTTTTTATACCGACAGCAATTCTGTGCCATGTATACAGCTACTGATATGTTGAGGATCAATGTTCTTCAAGATTTTTTGTGTTAAAGTCTAAGTGACCCACAGCTATTTTCTCCTGAAGAAAGTTCTATCCGAAAGTCAAAGAACTGAAACATGTCGAGGCATAATACCAGGATCTTCTAGACACTGGTTTTCTTTTTATTAAGATTCTGCTATATCAGAGTTCATGTTTATAGTCTTTAATAATGAGATGCTTCTGAACAAAACTGGTCCCAAACGGTATCAGTAATGAATTTTGGTTCTATATTAACTCAATACGTCTAATTGTCACTAGCACTTTACCTTTTAATATAGGTGCATTTTTATTGTGTTTTTTATAACTATTGAATAAAATGTATATATTTTTGTGAACAATTGTGTTGTGAATACCTGCTGAAATTGATAGGATTGCTGTCGTGTATTACCCCCTACCTTGGGGCTTTAAATATTACACTTGACTTTCCCCTACCTCCAAGGTAGTATACCCACTCCTTTGATGGAGCGTGTCCCCTTTGGGGTTTCCCGCTAATATATTTTTTTGCTTATGCCTCCACACCTGATAATACCAAGCAGTATTTCAAGGATAGTGTTCTGTTAGATGGAGTAGACACCAATTTCATAAGGGACACTGGGGCCAGCAGAACTATGGTGAATTCCACTTAGGAAAATGTATAGGAATAGGCCAAAGCTCTGTCGTTGCCAATTAAGTTAGCTGATGGGCCCCCTCTCAAGTTTCCAGTTATGCCTGTTTCTCCAGCTGTGAATGGTGGAGTAGTAAGAATACCTGCTAGTTTGCAATGTAAAGTCCCAGGCAATATTATGTTAGGGAATGATTTCAGAGATTTAGGTCTTGTGGGTGACACTGCAGAATGACCAAACACAAGATCTCAGACCAAGGCTGCTTTTTCCAAGTCCCAGGCCCATGAAAATAACAGGAAAGAGAACATTCCCCCGGCTCACCTACCACTGAGGTGGAGGCCGCTGGCCAAGCCCCTGAACCTGACGTGGAAGAGGGGCTGCCTGAAGTTCTTGACCCACATGACCATCCCAGATTGCAGAGTTTACTTGCAGAATGTGGGCCATGTTGGGAAGCGTTTAGTAAGGTCCAACGTGCATGCCCATTTTTGGAAGGCTTCAGGAGACAGGCCTGTTCCTAGCTTATGAGCTCCATGGCTGCCTCCAAACCGTACTCCTTTGCCGGGTTCCTGCAATGGGGACTTACCGGGTTACTCCGACATAGGAGGACCCGGTAAGTCCTCCTTGCAGGAACCATTCCCCATTCCCATTTGAGCCCCCATAGGGCTCAATGGGAATCGGGATGGAGGTAACAACGCGCACATCATGAGTGTCCCGTTGTTACCTCCTTCTTCCCCTTGCGGGACCCGGAAAGCACGCCTGGTTTTACCAGGCGTGCGATCCAGGTCCTGCGATAGGAACCCTGTAATCAGGAAGGGGGCCGGTCCCGTACCGGCCCCCTTCATTCCGTCAGCGGAAACCTTATAATGAGGCCCTATGTATTGTGCAGACAGATGCCTCTAAAACTGTGATAGGAGCAGTACTATCACAGCTAGATGAGAAGGGCAGGGAATATCCTATCTGTTTTATCTGCCACCAGCTTAGGTGGTCTACTGTGTTTTTCCATTGTGTGAAGTCTTAGGAAGTTGAGGCCCTACTTCTTTGGGACCCACTTCACTATGTAGACTGACCATGGGCCTTTAAAGTGGTTGGTGAACATGAAGGGAGAGAATCCTAAGCTGCCGAGGTGGTTCATAAGCCTCCAAGGGTTCGACTTCACCATTGAGCCTAGACCAAGTCTCAACACATCAATGCTGATGTGTTGTCCAGAATGTATATTCAACCTTAACATGAGACCCCTCCAGGGTTGGATTACATTCCCATGTCTGTAGTTGGCCAGGTGAGGCGATTATAAGGATAGATGTCTCTTTTAGCATATTCTATGGACCCTATACATTTTTGTTGCTCCTGTTTTTCATACTGACCTGACTTTTTACAGTAAAGTGAAGCCTTCACTGGGCTTTATCTCACATGTTTTGGGGAAACTGACTAGTCCTTCAGGCTGTCAGTACTGGGAAACTATGTTTCCCTTAGTCTTTTGAGAATTTCTCGATGTGCTAAATGACAAACTGGCAGAAGTTACTTTTTCTTACTTTTTACTGTACTTTTTGTTAGCCTAAACATGTTTGCCCCGTTGGCCTCTTACAGTGGCTAGTGTCCAGACATGGCTATGCTGTAAGGTTCTTTCATTTGTTCCTTGGCAATCATGCCTTTCATCCTTCTTCCCGACCTACCAGGTCAGGAAAATCCTTGTATGGTCATACATTGACCAGAAAAAAAGCCTAGCTTTTCATGGGCTAGTGCAGGGCTTGGATCTAGTGTCCCAGGAAATGGGTGGGTTCTGTCTGGTCCCAATTCACATACTGGTGCCTGAATTTATGGTGTGCATGCTTCCATGTGACTCACAGTGGTCCCTGATTGGACAATGCTGATGGGCATGTGTTGGGGTAGATCTTGCCATTGGAGGGCTGAGTCAGATCACAAAATTGGGCTACAGTGCTGCGTTTTTGCCTGGAGTTTTGTGGACTGCCAGCTTGTCCTACAGAGGTTGTCTCTGCCAAATTTCTGCATTCCAACATGCAAGGAACCCGAAATACAAGGCTGACCTCGACCATGACAACTGTGTCCTCTGCTGTCACCCTGCAATGGTGACTGTCACCAGAAACTACTTATCCACATCCAGCCGTGTGCTGAAATGAGGCCTGTACTAGAGTGAGCTGCATTCTTCAACTTGAACATGTTGCACCAGCATCTGTGGGTGACCAGGGACTCACTCGAACCTGCTACTCTGGGCACCGAGGTCCAGAAGAAACAGAGGGAAACACAACCTCTGACAACCTTCTGAAGACCTGCCAAGTCACAAGACAAACCGGGTATGGGGGGCTATTTACAGTTAAACTTACCTGAATCCCTATCTCCCATTTAAAAAAAAAATCCTAACTTTTGAATTTTTTTACATTATATTTCCTTTGCCATTGCTTGTTTGTCCAAGCACTTTGAAATATGGGGACAGTTATAATCGCTAAAATACTATAGTGTTTAAATTTTAAACCCATTTCCACATCTCAAGGCCCCTGCTCCTAAATTATTCCCAACTTACAAAACAGTGAAGAACTTTGTGAACTTTGGACACAAGGCCCCTTACAATTTAGAGTTGGACTTATAAAGTTAGGGTTGTAAATACTGTGGGCAGTTGGTGCTATCTATAACCATTTGCCTTTCCTTTCAGGTATGAATGGGTGTAGTGGATTGTTCTGCACCAACTCCAGTGACTGTATACATGTTGTATAGTATTTTACATTTTGGGTGATAATTGCCCTGGTTCATTCATGACTTGAGGGAGAAGAACATCAGTCACTAGAAGCTCCAGTGACCCTCACAGCCCCTGTTCATGCCATTGCACACCACGAGGCCCATAACAGCCTTAAGATGGCTGCGGGCCTTGCAGCAGCCTTTCTGAAGAAGCTATAGGCTCCCAAACCTACCTGAAATACTACTGATTGGTTGACTTCACCTCCTGTGGAGGAGCACAGCCCGAGCCGGCAGGCAGAGCCAGCTCAGACTAAAGGTCCAAGCAGAAGGCTAGTCAAATATATTTTGCCCTAGGTCATTCACTGCTCTGCTGGAGAAGAACATCACTCACTGGGAGCTCCTGTGACCGTCACAGCCCTTGTGCCTGCCAAAGCCTTAAAATGGTCACTGGCCTTCCAGCAGCCTTTCTGAAGAAGCTGAAGGCTCCTGAACCCACCTCTGATGCTACTGATTGGTTTCCTTCACCTCCTATGGAGGATCAAAGCTCGACCTGGCAAGCTGAGCTGGCCCAGACCGAAGGCCTAGGCACAAGGCTAGTGAAGCATGTCTTGCCCTGTCTGGCCTCGGCTGCTGAAAAGGCATGGAAATCCAGTCTGGATCGTGCATTTGTGTCACTTTCATGCAGCCCATCTTCACTGCCACAAGGTAAGAGGCACACTGGCACCTCGAGCGAAGCTCACATCTCTCTTCATTGTCTCGTTCAGCCACCTGTTTAACCGCTCCAACAACCCATCACTGGGACAATCGTGTGCCGACAAGCCGCACTGTTGTCCCCTATTCACGCCCTACCTAATTCCTGTCCTGCATCTGCCTCCTTAGGCAGACTGCCACCTTTATCACCCCCATGCCATCTAGCCTGTGCACTAAAGCCCTTGCATTGGCTCCCATCCTGCATCTGTCACACTCCCTCCCCCCACTAACTTTCTTCTCACTCTTTTCTGCAGCTGCGCTGTGGTGCCTGTTCCTGTACTACTTGCAGCTATGGAAGCCGTTTGTCAGTCTATGTTGGTCCTGGAAGCCTCACAAAGACCACCACCTCTGCTGCCCACTTCCAGCCGCAACATTACAACAACACGGCTCATTGCTGACCATCCTGCCACTGTATTGCCCTGCACCACCCTCCTGGGCCTCGGCTACTGCAGCCCTCCCACATGCTGGCCACAGCTATGCCTCAATCTCCTATGATGCTCTGCACTAATCTGGGCATTTTGCCAGCAATTTCTCTAGATCATGACTCTATGCTCTAATCTAAGCAAATGAGCACTGCTGACAATATCTCTCTTCCTGCCACTTACTGTACCAACTGTACAAAGTGTGCCATCTTTGACTTACTAAAACATGCTCTCTTTGTAAAATGCTCCACTGCTATTCCTGGTGTAATGTTTCTGTGCCCATCTGTATACACTTACTACCTATCAATGCCATTGTATTGCCTGAAAGAAATGTGTCCTTACGCAATGCGTCCCATGTGGTACCTTTGCCTAATGCCCCATCAACTGCATTTATTCCTGCCTGTTGGATAAACAATAGCATGCTGCCTTCACCTTGTAGTCTGAACGAGACCACTCTTGACATGAAGACTATGAGCCATGCCCATTAAATGTCCACCCTTCGTCAGCCATACTGTCTGTTCTTACTTCTAACCCGACTGTTTTTCCTCACTTTACACCTCTCAGGTCTCTTAGCCTTCCTCCCACAACACTCTCCCCTCTCTCACCTGCTTCTTACCTTGGTTGCTGGGCTCTACTCTAACACAAAGCAGCACCCATCCATTTGGATCCTTCAGTCCTTGCCACATATTCAGCGACCCCTCCCATCCCCTTCACCATTTCTCCCTGCAATGCTCCATTGTTCTACCACTGCACAACAGGTGACTCCAGTCCAATTGATCGTAGATGCAGACACTACTCCCTGTCTATCATCTTGTCCCTCTGTGAGACTCACATCCTGCAATACTCCCTCATCTTTTGACACAGCCGCCCCCTTACAGCCGCGCACTCCAGATACACACAGCCAGAGTATGACCTTCTCTCATGACTCCCTCAACAAGACATACATTGTTTTAGGTACTTCCTGCCATTTTAGACTCTGCTCCACAATATCCATCAACATGAATTGCCCTCTCCTAGGAGCAAACAGACTAGCTAGACTCAGCACCCATTCTCTCCCCCCTTCGATCCAGATCTGGTTCAGCACCGCCTGCTCCTTCCTACACCAGCCCTACCCACCCTAAACATTTAGACTCGCTCACATGCACTCTAATCACTGCCAGATCCTTAGTTACCCATGCCAACGAAATTCATGACACCATCCTCGATGCTCATCGAGACATACAAACCATTACTGAATCGTGGCTACGCTCATTGGCCATCCCACCAGACTACACCATATTCAGATCTAATCGCCTCAATTCCAATGGAGGTGGAGTAGCTCTTATAGCCAAATACCCCTCTTAATTGACAGTGTGCACTACCCACTACCCCAGGCTACAAAATGCTGTTCTTAAAGCTCACCACACACCTTCAAACCACGTTTACCTACTCCTCATCTACAGACAACTTAACAGATCTAGCTGTCCTGACCATGACATACCCCCACTCATCACACCCCTTCTGAAACACTCTACTAAGTGAATAATTCTGGGAGACCTCAACTTGGGGCACAACAATTCCACTGGCATCAGAGCTTCAGCTCTAGCCTCTGCCTGCAGTGACATGAATTTCTCCCAACCCATACATTCACCCAAGCACATAAAAGGTTACACCCTGGACTGGGTCCTGACTACCAATGTCACTATTAACATTTGTGACATTAACCCAGTTACCTGGTCGGACCATACCCGTATCCATATCAAACTCTTGACAAAACAGTGCAAACTCCCTGCTGCAGCGCCCAGTCCCATTCAACTCTGCCAAACTCGCAACCTAAAACATGAAAACTTCATGCCCACTCTCTTAGCATCGCTAAGCTCCCACCACTCTGATCTTAATTTATCAGCAGATGACCTCACCAACACCTATTGTTCTGGCCAACTACTCTCAAAACAGCAGACTTCTCTTCTTCACTCTCATCTAAAGATTATGTGGAGTTGTCTAATTTCGATGTTTCAGCCGCAGAGACTGTTGTCTGTCTCCTGGTAGCGCTCTTCTTCTCGAAGAGATAGGGTCTGTTCCGGAAGGTCGCAACTATGTCCTGACAATGTAAAACAGAAGGACAGAATGGCGTTCCTACTGGAACCAGCCCAAAAAGGGGAAAAAGACTCCAAGCAGAAAAAAACCCTTACAGCTGTGACAACTCGATCGTGACAGTAGATCAGATAGTAAAGTATCCTTCCATGAGGCCGAATGCAGGTGGAATACACTATGGGGTCACTGGTAAGCCCAAAAAGCTAGCAAAGTAGTACAGTGTGTGCTGAAGATAGAGAGCACCTGGAAACCACTGCTGGAGGGAGCAACGGAGGAGAAATAGCCTGCAAAGGCGAGCCGGAGAAAGTAAAGCAGGAAGGAACAGAAGCGGGGGTGGCAAGGCCTCCAGTAAGGCAGGACGAAGCAGGCACAGAACAGGAGCCGAGGAGAAAGTTGAACAGCATCCAGCCCATAGAGAAACACAAGTGTTGCAAAACGCAAATGGCAGAGTCAGAAAAGTGAAGTGGAATGGATTGTAGCCATTTTAAGGAACACTAGACCGCTGCACACGTTGAAGGAGAAAATATGTGGAATATTTCAATGGCTGTGCTTCCAACTGGTTCCAGCGCTTCCATGGAGGGAAGATCTTGACAACTTAAGGCCCTTGAGCAGATTGCCCTGATCAAACCCAAAATTCCCAAGCTTCATAAACTCAACAATATCTGGTTGTCAGATGATCTAGTCTCCCTCAGCAGAGAGAATAGATCACTAGAACACCTTTGTAAGAAACAGCCTTCTGCCAAGAACTGTGCTTCTCTCACCTGTACTTATTAAAATGCAGCTATCATTTGCAAAGCTAATAGCCAAAATGAAAGAATCCTCAATGCTTCCTCCAACATCAGAGAACATATTTCAATCCTCAGAGAGCTAGAGACTCTTATGACCCCCCCCCTTGCGCCACACACACCGACAAAGCTTGGTGCATCATGATTCAAGATGCCCTCTCAGGCAAAATTGAGTCTCTCACCACCAAAATCAAAGCAAAAAGCGTTCCTGGCTAGCAAAACATCCTCTCACGAGAATGCCGTCCCTACCAGTAAGTGCCAGAGTGCCAATATCCTTACTTTAGCTTTCTCCTGTCACACATGAACAAGTCAGCAACACCATTAAAACGCTGAAACCTTCCAACTGAAAAGTTGACTCTTGCACAGCCCATATTGTTAAGCTCTGCATCTCCACGTTTCTTGTTCATGACTAATGCTTGGATGGAACTCCTGCTAATAAAATAAAACTCCCTTGATCCTGCCATCCCCACCAACTATAGACCCATGACCACTGTCCCCTTTACCCTCAAAATCTTATATTGCCTCGCATACAGCCAAGGCTAACATTTACTTGAACATAAACATTTGCCCGGCAGTAGGCAATTGGGCTTCCGTCCCAAGCACAGCACAGAAACTGCCCTGTTGGACTTAAAAATCCAAATGGACGCCATACGTGACTCAGGCAACCTTGCCATCCTTCTGCTCCTAGACTTCTCTGCCGCGTTCAACCTTGTCGATCATGACATCCTTTGTCTCCACCTTCTCCAGCACTTCCACTTCTCCCTTGATGCCTGTGCCTGGATTACATCTTTTTTAAAAGACCACACCACATATGTATTCATTGGGGAAACTGCTGCTGACCCCATACCTGCACCAGTGGGTGTACCCTAAGGATCTTGCCTCTCTCCTACACTCTATAGCACATATACTAAATCCCTCTTTGACCTACTTGATGCCAGGAATATTATTTACACAAACGTTGCTGACAACACCTACATTCTCATCCCCATCTCTGGGGACCTCACCAGAGATACTGCTACCATCAATTCTGTTGATAGCACTATCCAAAACAGGATGGCTAATCATGACCTATGCTTAAATGATGACAACTGAAATTCTCATCAATGGCTCATCTCACCGAGTCAAACACTTTGACCCATCCCACCCTTCTATCTGTATCGACGGACCCTACATACCCATCCTCTGAAATATAAAAACATTAAGGGCATCATTTTAAGTCTGGAGGTAACCCTGCCAGTGCTACTGGAGGGTGTCAACGGACTTGCAATATTTACCGGGGGATTACAACCCTGGCGTTCCGGGAAGTCAGGTGCCTCTAAATTGTTAATCCCCCATTCCCATTTGAGTCCCAGAGGACTCAATGGGAATGGGGATCTGCAGGTGGGTGCCGTTTCACCCGGCTGGTCTGGCCCTGGCATCTTGAAGCTGTCCTAGCAATGATAAGACAGATCAATGTTCTTGCTTCCTCGATTGCTTGCACTGCTATAGTCATTTCTCTTAGCAGACTATTCCTTTCACCAAACAACTGCCTAACCCTGGCCCATGCTTTGATCCTCTCCAAAATGAACTATTGCAATGCTTTATTTATGGGCATAACATTAACTAACCTTTCCAAACTCCAGCTTCTCCAGAAGAAAGCACTTTGTGCCACCCTTTGCCTAAAATGCTCTGACCACATTTCAGCCATCAGACGAGAATCACACTGTCTCTCGATCAAAGCACACATTGCCTTCAAAACATTGGCAATTGCTCACATGTGCATTCATTTAGAAGCCTCCTCTTACCTAAACAGCTGCATCACCAATTTTTTCCCAGCACATGCACTGAGATCGGGTGCCAGCACATACTTGACAACCATAATACTTCAAGTGTAAAACAGCTGGTGGTATCAGCTGCTGCGTTACAGCTCTTACTCTCTGAAACGCCTTACCTGCCCACTTCCGTAACAGTCATTCTTACTTTTAAGAAACTCGTCAAAAAAAGGGCTCTTCAATACATGTGGGTAACTAATAGTGTATTTACATGCTCGTTTCATCTGTTATTCTCATCATTTATTCTATGTGCTTTTGTACAAAAATGCTGTGATATCCTTGGGTTTGGGTGTTACAAAAATGTCAACAAAAATATTAAATTATAATAATATTACTTGCTAGTAGCAATTGTTCATGTGTTTTCTGGGCCTATGGTACATGTGTCAATTTTAGAACTGTCTAAGGGTAATACTTGGTGTTTCACTTTGTGGACTCATTGAGGACCCCTGACCCCACTCGCCTCTCCTGAGATTTTGCCTTGGCCTCTCTCCATGCTACCTTGATTGGTTTGGATGCCTCATAAACATATGTCCGTGATGGTAGATGGGTAAGGAGTTTGTTATTTGCAGCGAGATCGAGGGTTCGTATCCAATCCATCGTTATCATTTTTTGCTTGATTCTGTCAGGGTTTTCTTTGAGCTCTTTGTCTGAGGACGCTATTTCCTGCAGTTTCTCTCTCCTCTTTTCCGTCCATTTTTTCAGGGCTGCACATTTGGCATTGTCCATCTCGTCTTTGATAATGGTGAAGGCTGGCAAGGACTCGTCTAAGATAGTTTTCCTAAAAAAAACTCATGGCGGCTTGGTCTATCATGGATTCGAGAGATACTAGGCGTAGCTCCCTTCTGATTGCTGCCATTGATGTTGATTTGGGGACTCCTAACATTGCCTTCCAGATCAGTCCTTCTAGTCTGGTCCAGATTTTGGCTGGGATGAAGAGTGAGACTTCCATTCCGTAGGTCAGGGCTGGGGCCACTTTACCCTTATAGAAGTTTATGGCAGGGATCAAGGAGAACTTGCCGAACTTTTTATCGATGAGACGCATTTGTGCTGTTAGTCTTTTGGCTTTATCCCATACGGTCTTTTGCATCGCCAAAGATGTACTTGAAATGTCAAAGTCGACGCCCAGGTATCTGATGGATTTTACTGATTCAATTTTGACGTTTTCCAGGAAGCATGCTGGTTGATTTGATTTTTTGTTTGGCGCTTTCTCGATCGTCAGGACTTTGGTTTTGTTTTTGTTGATTACGAGGCAGTTCTGGGCGATGTATTTAGCCAAGTTGTTCAGTTTTCGCTGTAGACCGATTTTGGTCTGATCGATTAAGATGATATCATCTGCGTATAAAAGTCTCGGTATAGTTGTTTTGCCTATTTTTGGCGGGAAGCAACTGACTTCGGTTTCAGAGTGTTGGAAGTCACCTAGGAAAGAGATGAAAAGGGCTGGTGCCAGGGGGCAGCCTTGTTTGACCCCACGGTTTACCTTAATCTCTTCAGATAGGGTTCCTTGCTGGCTAAGTTTCACTCTTACAGTGTTTTCTGAGTGGAGTGCTTTGATCGGATCCAAAACTGATTGGGGGCAATTCCAGGCCTGTAATTTGGCCCACAACATATTGCGGTCGATTTTGTCGAAGGCCTTGGATAGGTCAATGAAAACTAGGTGGATCTTTGGAGCCCCTTCCTTCACCTTGGCCTTTAAGATGTTAATGATCATGATGTTAAGCGAGGTGGATCCGTTTTTTTGAAAACCCATTTGAAGGTTGTCTTTCGATGGGCCGCTTTTTTCCCACACTCTCTCGAGTGGCCCAGAGAAGGGAAGCTTAAATCTTGCCAATGCCGTCGAGTAGGGCGATTTGCCTGTAATAGCCGGATCTTCACGGCATCCCTTTTTGTAAATTGGCACGATTACTGCTTTTAGCCAAGACTCTGGAATTTGCTATTTGTTCTCGCATTCAGCAAAGATTTTACTAATCACCAGAGACCACTGAGGCATAATTCTAGACAGCAATACCCTGTCAAGGTGTCTAAGGCATCCACAAGAGACATGAAAAGTCACAAACTGAAATCACAATATCACAACTTAGTGTTAGAATGTAGATCTAAGCCATTCCCCTCATATGATCTTAATAGAGCATCTATATTGAATATATTTAACGAGATCCCAAGTATTAATGACGTATCTACAGCTGATATAGAGAGGGTAGAGTTTCAAGATGACTCAGATCTTACAGTCATGAGACTCTGGATTCAATCTAGGCTAGTGTTAAAAACGATATGGTTGGCAAAATATGACCTACATGACTTGGGCTTTATTCTCACCCATGAACCAGCCATCACAAGGGAAGTAAATTTGATCAGAAATCAGAGACAAATTAATCCAACTAACTCTGTGCAAGGTCCCTTTGATATAAAAATGGTTTGCATGCAGAGACCTTATCACGACAGACAGCAATACAAATACGGGCGAGACCATAGTCAAAAATGAATCGACATAGAGAGTTAGCAATCACGGGTGCACCACCTTCAACAATTTCACCTTGTTAGCTGGAATACCCAGTGTCATAGACACTTGGTAAACTCAACATCACATGGCCTTGACCAATTTTAAATAATTGCACTACAAGAAACTTGGTTGACCCAAATACCAATATGGAACAACTTTACTATATTGGCAATACTGGCCAAAACTAAAGCAAAGGGAAGACCAATGGCTTAAAGATTTCATCTAGTTGCAAATTGGATCAATGGCTTGAGCCCAATGATTTTATTCAGTTGGTTAGAATATCTTGCCATTCACATGTGATTGCATTGATACATGTCTATTGGAACCGCCTGGGAATCTCAGCAAACACATTTCTTAAAGATCTTTCAACAATCCTAGACACTGTCACATTAGATTTGATGGTAACAGCTACGATATTGGTAGGTCATTTAAATATTCACTGTATGTCCGACAAAAGTAACAAACTACTAACACATACATGGATGTCACTGATGCTGGAAAGACAACTCCTAATGCTCAATGGAGTATTTGAAGATGACATTCCTCCTAAGCCCACCTGGTGTAAAAATAATGAACAGGAGACCATTGATTATTTGAATAAGGATAAGAACCTGTTTGCTAAAATTAACCATTTTGAAGTCATAATGCAGGTCCACAGTTATCATGTTCAATTGACCTTATCATGGCAATGGGAGAACAGGATCGGAGATATACATAAATCCAATCTCACAATGGGCTTGATTGTTCAAGGTGGCTAAAACCGCTTCAGTTTAACGCCAAAATCTTTGCCAAATCTCTATAGATGTTTAACTGATAAACCTGTGCTTCAAAATGATGTAGTTAAATCACAGGGTTACTTTATGGCAGCTTTAAAACTCTTTAAAGAATCAGTTTCAAAAACATACAAACCGAGATTTAAACATATCCATTTCTATGAACAACTATTAAGGCAAAAAAAACTGAACACTGCATGGCGATGGAAATGACTAAAAATCTGCCTTTAGATAGTTTATTGGAGAGGTTGAAACACTTAAGAACTAGATATTAAAATTGGCAAAAGGTGCACAAAGCATACATGTATCAACAAGATTGTGAAGAAATGTTACGTGCCATTTTGTTTAAGAACTTAGGGGTGATATGGCAGCTATTAATTTGGGCTATGCATAATGCCCAAGTCTCACTGCAAATTAGTGCAGTATCAGAACACGATTGTCAAGACTGCTTCACAAATCTTGATGCCTCTATTGATGATGAAGCGATATAATACAACTTCCTCCCTGGCCAAAAAATGGCTCTACATTTTGACCAAGAAGATATTATCTATTGTATATCTAAATTAAGTTCCTCGAGAGGGCCTGACAAATTATTATCTTAAAGCAACATTCAAGCAGTGGGCGAACATTCTCTATAAAATCTTTGCAGATATTATTTCGGACACTGATTATACCTCCCTCCTGGAGAAAGTCAACAATAATACCTATTTTTAAAAAGGGCAATCAACAGGAGGCTTGTAACTATCTCCTATTGCATTATTAGATGCCCCTGGCAAATTGTTTGCCTGTTTGATATTGAGGGATTTGAGCTTTTGGCTGAAAAGAGATGACCTAAGAGATCGCCAACAAACTGGTTTTGTTGCTGGCCTCGGAACATCAATTAACTTAACTGTCATAACTGCTATTCAAAAACAACTTAGCCTCACAACACAGCTGTTATACATGTCATATATTGATTTCAGGTCGGCTTTTGACTCAATATCAAGGAGTAAGCTAATGAAAAAATGTATGGAAGCAGAGTGCTCTTATACGTGTCTTGCTCTGTTTTCTCAATTGCATATGACTACAACCGTCCACATCAGGATGTTGCTAGAAGGGAAAGTAACCCCACTCAGACCAACCTATTGAGGCCTTAAGCAGGGGTACATTCTGGCCTCAACACTTTTAAATGCGTTCATAGCTGATCTGAAACAAATCTTTATGTCAGTGCTGTCGGATCCTCCAAGGCTGGGTAGCTTACTGGTAGCGTAGGTGTTCTACGCAGACGACCTTGTCCTGCTTTCTCAGATGGCCAGAGGCCTCCAAAATGTACTCTCAGTCCTGGGAGAATATGCTAAACAGAATCACCTGGAAATTAACACCCAAAAGACAAAGATACTAAAATGTAACCCGAGTAAAGGGGAAATCAAGAGATTGCAGGATTGTATTCTGAATGGGGAGACACTTGAAAATGTAAATGAATATAAATATCTAGGTGTTAACATAAATAATCACAACTCGGATCAGCCCTATTTGGAAGACATAAAGGCAAAAATTAGAACAGCAACATCACAAGCATTAATAATTAAAGCAAAATATGGCAAACATTCTTGTTCAACATTGATCACCTATTATATACAAACAATGGTGCCTACTATACTATATGACTGCGAGGCGAAGCCACATAGAGTTTAACTCACATGGATTAAACAAAAGGGGTAATTCTGGAAAACTGTGCTAAATCTAATAAAAAGCCAACCCATGTCCATAGTAAGGTTTGAATTAGGTCTGCCATCTCTGTTCATAATGTATTGCTGGAAAGCATGCTGCTTATTTAGAAAATGCGTGTTTGCTAAAGAATCCAAGGCTATTCTATAAACATTGGCAAATTATATGCTTAACTCCGATTACATGTTTGGAAAAAAACTTAGATTGCAGATTTCCATGCTGTTGGCTGAAGCTGACATTACAGAAAAATTGTTGATTAAAAATCCCACAAGGGCTAAAACAAATTATGGCAGTATGATTGGCTCTGCACCATTAAAGCCTGCCAAAGGTACAAGTCTTTCAAGGATAATTTATTGGTGGATAAAAGGTTGAGGACTACAGAAATGTATTTGATAACATTTCCTAGCCCTAAATTTACAGATATATACCTATGGTTTCATCTGAATCTCTGTAAAACTAGAGAAATTCAGGCTAGAAGATGATAAATAGCTAATAATGACAACGTATGCCGATTTGGCTGTAGCCAACAGCAGGGTTAACTATTGTCACACTTACTATCCGAATGCTCTGAACTCAGTAAATTGCGATTAAAACACTTTTGGCACTATTTCAAAGAATAAAAAACATTGACAACTGAAACTTTTTGGCAGAAATAGTATCATCGCAAACATTTGATGATCCAAATTTCAAATGTAAAATGTATAATGGAGCTAAAGTTGGAATAGATACGAAAAGGAAAGCGTTAGAATTTTGAAGATGGTACAATATGAAGTCTGATAAGATCTGAGGGAGGAATACTTTACTTAAATTGGGCGTCATCATCTGTTACCTTATGAGATATATATATAAATAGAATAGATTGGTTTTTTTTCAGGGTGACATATGAAGTGACAAATTAAATCATTCTCTCTCTTTCTAATGTTCTTATATTCTCATCTTTACACTCTCATTTCACCTTTTTATTATGCATGTTATTTGTTCTCCTTTCCCTTTTAACTCGGTGTGTATGATATAAAGATTGGTTTGATGAATAATACAAATTAAATTTAAGTTTCTAAAAAGTATATCATAAATATTAACGTTGAGTTACATTTTTAATATTGATTTTGTATGAAAAACATGTATTTAAAGGTTAAATTAACCATATAAAAAAATAACAATAATATCAGAATGTATCATTTAAATGGAATTATGACTATATAACTTAGTTTGGGCGAATAGTCTAGGTTTTCTGTACTCAACTTGCAGCACTACTAACTCAGTAATCAAAAGATAATACGGACACAATGTGCTTCAATCCTGAAGGCCACATTTTCTTTTTAACTTATTGTTTGGTGCCTTAGGAATTTGCAAGACAGATAATGTTGTTTCCATCAAATTGAACACAGAAGATGAAAAAATGCAATGCAACATGAATATGGAGAATGGAGTGTTCTTGTTCAAGTCCTGGGAAGTCAGGTGGTTGAAACGATAGTGGGAAACAGGCCATGCTCTGAGCTCACCTTCCCCACATATCATGATTGCTCAAATGCTGCTAAATTTCCTAAATTGACAAGGCTTCCACTGACCTCATGGAGCCAGAGGGAGGTACCAAATCTAGCCAGACCAATTAAATTACCTGTCCCCTATAGATTTAAATTACGTCTATATTTTTAACCCAATCCCACTTCGCATAAGAGCGAGGAATGCATCTTTTGGTTGTGAGGTAACAGTTGTTGAAAAACTCACTGCCCGCCTGTAAAGAGCTGAGAATGCATTTGGAGCTGTAGAATCCATGTGCATATCCCTGCTTGGATTAATAAAGCAGCAATTTGTCAGGGACTCCTCTGTTTTTTGGACATGAGGGGATTTCCCTCAAGCCAAACTTTGTCTTTCTAACTACACTCCAAGAGCATTGCAATAACAACACAGATTACTGAAGAACTCATGATTGAACTCTAGATGGTTCATTTTTAACACTGTGTCAGTTTCTATCCGATGCCTGCTCTGCACTGTGACCTTTCCAGGAGACCACCATGCGGGTTAGACATCTCAGTGCATCTCTGAGTGAGAATCTCCCTCTGATCTATACAATCGGTCTCAACCTGGCTGACATGGTGAGGCCCAAGCCTTGACACGTGAGGTTGACATAGAACTGCTGGTAAGAGACCTGCTTTCAACCTACCATGGTGATCCATGGGAAGTGTGGTTTCAAGGTAATTTTGTGTACCTGCTGTCCTCCTTTGTGGACCACCATTTCAAAGAAAAAGTTCTCTCTTTTTTTATCTGGGTAGAGTGAGAAATATTTACAGCAAGAACCACAAAGATGAGACACTGTGCAAATGTGAAATGATGCATCGCTGCAGCACTTGCAACATACATTGGAAAACGGACCACATGCAGAAGAAAGAACATAAAGCACCCAAAATTGTTCTAAATAGAATGGGCAGGACAAGCTCACAAATGAAGGATTCAATCAGCAGTACATCAGTGACATCTATTGAAAGCTTTGTGAGCAGTGTAGATGCAGCCTGTGGCGAGGTAAATATATGGCACCACCGTCTATGTCTCAGCTACCTTGAATGCATACGGATCCTTAACAGAAACAGACAGCAGACCATTCACCACACATGGGAAAGAATTATGAACGTTTACATTGTTGGTACAGCAACAGTTATTTTCTTGACACATTTGAGCTGCTCTAAAACTGATTAGATGTCCCTACCACCCGTATGCAGTCAGAGATAGCTTTTGGTGCAGCACAGAGTGCTCTCCCTATCCGTAGTAGGATTGCTGAGCAACAGACAATTAATAACATAAACAGTCACTTTTCTGAGGAAGACTGTCAAATATCATCTACCCATATCTAAAACACCAGTTGGGATCATGATGATGACAATGATATGTTAACTTATACACATCAAGCACTGAATAGGGGATCCAGGTTGTTTTATGGTTCATATGGTTGAGAAATGGATGACTCTCATAGTGCCGTTGATTGAGATGCAAGTTGCTGTCTTACACTTGCTAATGACTAAAGTGAGAGTTAGGCTTGTTGAAAGCTTTCATGTTCTCCCACAGGGCACAGCCACCCAAGAGTTTCACAGTATTTCACAGGGTGCAGTAATCCACTAGGGATCTCATGTCACCCAGCAGATTTCGCAGTCTCTTTCACAGGGATCAGCCACATACTAAGGTCCTTGGATTCTTCCACAGGGCGTGTTCATGCGCTACATTTCGTGGCTTCTTTCACATGGCACAACATTCCAATAAAGCTCTTAGGCTATTTCACGGGCCACAGTCGCCAACTAAGGTTACCAGGCAATTTCACTGGCTACATACACCCAATTAGGTTCTGAGTTCTCCCACAGGTGCAACCATCAATAGGTTTCATCATTCACTTTCACATTACATAGCCACCCACTAAAGTTCTCCACTACTTTCACAGGGTGCAGGCAACCAGTAGGATTGTTAGATTCTCTCACAGGGTACAGCCATGTTCTAAGGATATCAGACTCTTTCTCAAGACATAGTAAGCCAATAAGGATCTCGGTTGCTTCTACAGCGCACAGCCACACACTAATCATCTTAGGTTTTCCACAGAGCACTGCAACCTATTAACAATCTCCAACTCTTTCACAGGGTTTAGTTGCCCAGTTAAGTTCTAATGGTCTCCCTAAGTGCAATTACTAAAATTATCCCCATCTCCCACAGACCTCTGCCACTTTTGTAGGTGGAGACACATCCTGTGTTGGCTGTCCCTACAGAATTACTCCCTACATTTCATCCTCCCTGCACAATACCGTACAGGGGGGAAGTGTGATGGAGTTCCCTAGGCCTCCTCTGGCTGGTCACCATCATTAAAGATTCCACATCGCCAAACAAACGGACTGCAAAAAATTAGGGCAATAGATCCATGTGTATCTCATTAGGTAGTTTGGTACTATGTCCCAAAGCTGGGTACTAACAGTGGTACACCACCTTCAATGCATTTCCGGGCCAAAGTTGCCTCTAACTTAAATTGGGCAGGCTTGTCAGCTGCCACACAGAAGTTCAGATGTCACTTCATCACTAATGCAGAAGGGGGCGATGTGGGCTGCAGGGTCTCTGTCATACAGAGGCGTAGACAGGGTAGGGCCTAAATGGGCAAGCCCCAGCCAAAAAGAAAGCAGCGCTGTGTCGGCATTTAAAGAAGTTAATGTCATTGCGGTAAGCCCAACTACATTACCTTCCGGCCCCACTTGTTACACAATCCTGGCTACAGCTCTGTGGAGAGAAAGGATTATTGTGCCTGATACACCCACCTGTGCCACTGTGTTATATATTTCCTCATAGCCCTTATCCCTCAGACAGGGGCCTTGTCCCTCCCTTCTGCCCCGATTTTACTTTTCTTCAATAGGTTGCTACTGGGAAGAAGACCTCTGGCTAATCTACTCAGATTTTTTTTGGTGATGAGACAAAATAGTCCCAGGAGACAACTTTGATCGTGTAGAGGCAATAAAGGTCATCACTCCTTGGGGATCCTCCTGTTATTATCTTGACCACTTCACCACAGCAGGCTAAATAAAGGGTTAATCCTCTCCCACGTCTTGGCCCTATCCTCTATCGTGCCCTCATTTTTCTCACTCAGTGTAGTCCACCACCTGCTGCAGCAACCTCCCCGGGCTGGGTGTCCCCATTAGCGTGTTCCTGATGGACCCCTCCATTGTCTTCAGCAGCATCTTTACCCTGTTGGATGGAGACCACTTCTTCCTCTATTCACCACACAGAGATTGGAGTTGCCCCAGACTCTTCCTCCATGGTATGCAAAAGAAAGTCTCAGAGTCCCTCTACCCGCAGCACAAACACAGTTCATTGACCTTTTACTGGGTGGATGGCCCGTGGGAGAGTATCAACCACGCTTTAGCTCACTGCGCTTTTCACAGAGGAGATATCTATATATGCATATCAGTCTTTGTCACACCCAAAGGAAGTCCAGCACTGAAATGCTAGGCAAATCTCTTCAGAACAATAGTACCGACAGCAAGCCCAAACACGTGTTTCGGCCTAGTCGGGCCTCATCAGTAAGTTGCAGCTGTGCCTCTCTGAGCACAATGAGCAAGGGTCCATGTCAGGATTACCCTGCTAACTTAGGGTTAGACCCCAAGTACCTCAAAATTAGCTAAAGAAGGTCTGGGAGTCCCTCTCCCAACACAAACACAGCTCATTGACCTGTTTTTGGGTGGAGGGCCCCCAGGAGAGTCTCAACCATGCTTTAGCTCAATGAGCTTTTCACAGAGGAGAAATGTCCATATGCATATCAGTCTTTATCTCACCCAAAGGCAGTCGAGCACCGAAATGCTAGGCAAATCTCCTCTGAACAAGATGCTTGCCACAGCTGCCCTCTCCTCCTTCCTGAGGGAAAACCACTCCTACTCCTACACTTTGTGCTGTGGTTTCAACACACAGCCCTGAATCCCCAGCCTCTTTGGGATTATATACCTGATAAATATGTTCCTTTCTCTATGCTATTTGCCACCAGGCCTCTTCTGATGTCCATACCTTGTTTGACACTCCTAACGCCTACCCCAATGCCTCAGCCTCTCTCACCAACTCTGAGAATTGTCAGACTGTGTAGCCCATGCCCACAGACTGGCAACTACAAACAGCAAGGTTTGTACTTCCTCATCAGTAATGGAGGAATACACACCATGTTCTGAGAGAAATGCTTGATTCTTTCCCCCATCATTCCTAACCTTTTTCCCTTTCTCCTCCCAGCATATAATGTATGCCATGAAAAGTGGCACACATGGCTAAGCTGAGAAATGTGTGCACACAATTTTGAATTCAAAGTAGCCCAAGAGAAGAAAAGCACAAACCAAAAATGGCAATCCTGCAACTCAAACTAAAATGCTACATTACTAAAATACAATCCTAATAGAATACTAATACAATTCAATATTAAAAATTATACAAACAGCACTACATAGCAAGAATACTGGACATTTATAAACAATGTGTAGAGGTATTTGTGTTTATTTGGGATAATATCAGGTATAATTACATTTTATAAAGAGACACGATGGGAAAGTCACAAGAAGAAAAGACGTATTTAACTTGTTTAGATGGGGAAACTAACACTATCACACAAAAGAACAAGCACTAAAACAAGAAAACCTTGATACAAAAGCACACTCAACATATAAACACTGCAAAAGATACTAACAAACAGATACAATGCTGCCAAATACCTCAAAATACTGCTCCAAAATACTGACATCCCTCCAAATACCCCCAAGTGTGAACCTGCCCTGTGTACTCCTTCCCTCGCAACCTAGCAAAAGCTGCATAGGAACAGAAAGTAATCGGAGCCTTATGTAGAGAGCTTTACTTTCTATAGGGGATTAAAGGGCTCTGATTGGCTAAACAACTCGACAAATCAACTCAAGAAGATTCCTATTGGTTGTACAAAATGAATAACCCGTTATTCATCCTGAGATTCAAGGCTCTGGTTGGCAGACAAAGCTTTCACAGAGACCCAGACATCTGCTGCAAGTGTGCTATTAGACTACCAGTGCCAAAAACCCAACTGATTCTCACATTAGGAATTAATATTTCATCTACACAAGTTGTTTATCACAACAGATTTGTTTTTCGACAGTTTATTCAAGCCTATCAATCAGATCACCAATGTCGTTGTCCCTGATAAATTTCCATGTCACTCCTGGTGGATTTCTTGCACGTGTTTCTTCAATGTCCACTGTCACCCTTTCAGCAAATGTGTGAGTAAATGAGCTGAACTTTGTAATTTGCAATTTGGCATTCCATGTGTTAAACTATTGATGAATGTTTTGATGTCTTGTGCTATGGTATCCGCCGATCAATTTCTCCACTGCACGCCATTCCATCATTGTCTTCCAGCTCATGTCCCTGGTCTTGGCATACATTTCTCTGACATGTGCCTGTCAAGCAGTCTCTTGCCCAAGTCCTTTGAGTGCATTTGTTGTTTGTAGGGTATATTTTCCACAGGTGACCACCAGTTCATACATGAAACCTAATTATATTCATCCCTGTTAGGGACAGGGCTTTGGTAGACCTGAGTTAGACATATGTGTTTTCTAGATTGGAACAGAAGGTCAGGAAATGCATTGAATAGCTCAATAAATGCATTGAATAGCTCTTTGTGCTGAACTTTTGGGGTTGAGAGCAGCTCGCCAGGCAGCCCAGTTGCAGGATAGATATCCTGCCAGTCCATCTGGGCCTAAAGTGAGGAATTGTGTATTTTTGTTTAGCGCTCCGAGCGCGTGGTTGTGTTTCTCCCTCCTCCCTCCCCTTGCAGCCTCTTCCTGGTGCCCTCCTCCAGCCCGCTTCCCTGCCCGCCCACCCCCCCCCTCTGATTGGCTCCATCAGGTGTCCCTCTGGACTACCCGACGGCTGCTCTTCCCGCTCGCCTCTTTGTGCTGAACTTTTGGGGTTGAGAGCAGCTCGCCGGGCAGCCCAGTTGCAGGATATCCCGCCGGTCCATCTGGGCCTCAAGTGAGGAATTGTGTATTTTTGTTTTTTGTATTGCGCTCCGAGCGCGTGGTTGTGTTTCTACCTCCCTCTCCCCTTGCAGCTTCTTCCTGGTGCCCCCCTCCAGCCTGCCTCCCTGCCCGCCCACCCCCCCCCCGATTGGCTCTATCTGGTGTCTCTCTGGACTACTCGACGGCTGCTCTCCCCGCTCGCCTCTTTGTGCTGAACTTTTGGGGTTGAGAGCAGCTCGCCGGGCAGCCCAGTGGCAGGATAGAAATCCTGCCGGTCCATCTGGTCCTCAAGTGAGGAATTGTGTATTTTTGTTTTTTGTATTGTGCTCCGAGCGCGTGGTTGTGTTTCTCCCTCCCCCCTCCCCATGCAGCCTCTTCCTGGTGCCCTCCTCCAGCCCGCCTCCCTGCCCGCCCACCCCCCCTCTGATTGGCTTCATCAGGTGTCCCTCTGGACTACCCAACGGCTGCTCTCCCCCCTCGCCTCTTTGTGCTGAACTTTTGGGGTTGAGATCAGCTCGCCGGGCAGCCCAGTTGCAGGATAGAAATCCTGCCGGTCCATCTGGTCCTCAAGTGAGGAATTGTGTATTTTTGTTTTTTGTATTGTGCTCTGAGCGTGTGGTTGTGTATCTCCCTCCCCCCTCCCCTTGCAGCCTCTTCCTGGTGCCCTCCTCCAGCCCGCCTTCCTGCCCGCCCACCCCCCCTCTGATTGGCCCTATCTGGTCTCCCTCTGGACTACCCGACGGCTGCTCTCCCCGCTCGCCTCTTTGTGCTGAACTTTTGGGGTTGAGAGCAGCTCGCCGGGCAGCCCAGTTGCAGGATAGAAATCCTGCCGGTCCATCTGGTCCTCAAGTGAGGAATTGTGTATTTTTGTTTTTTGTATTGCGCTCCGAACGAGTGGTTGTGTTTCTCCCTCCCCCCTTGAAGCCTGTTCCTGGTGCCCTCCTCCAGCCCGCCTCCCTGCTCGCCCACCCCCCCTCTGATTGGCTCCATCTGGTCTCCCTCTGGACTACCCGACGGCTGCTCTCCCCGCTCGCCTCTTTGTGCTGAACTTTTGGGGTTGAGAGCAGCTCGCCGGGCAGCCCAGTTGCAGGATAGAAATCCTGCCGGTCCATCTGGGCCTCAAGTGAGGAATTGTGTTTTTTTGTTTTTTGTATTGCGCTCCGAGCGTGTGGTTGTGTTTCTCCCTCCCCCCTCTCCTTGCAGCCTGTTCCTGGTGCCCTCCTCAAGCCCGCCTCCCTGACCGCCCACCTCCCTCATATACCGACCCTCCTGGGCAGCCCCCGGCCCGGCAGCCCCCACGGCTAAGGGCCCCTCAGGCAAAGGGCGGCTCCTACGGCTGCGGCTCCCACTGTGTCTGCAGGTGTCCGCAGGGGACGCTTGGCGCCGTTCCACCTTGTTAGCTCCACCTGCTCCCTCGGCCCGCCGCACTATACCTGTTCACTTCATTCGCATGGTGCCTTCACTTCACTGTGCCCTGCAAATTGTGGTAAACTAGGGTTTTTCTCCCCTCGCAGGATTTTCAAACTTAGGTGGCCTCTCCACTGGGTACCTGATATACACTACTGTGTTCACTGTGCTCTGAATGTGTGGTAAACTAGGGTTTTTCTCCCCTCGCAGGATTTTCAAACTTAGGTGGCCTCTCCACTGGGTACCTGATATGCACTACTGTGTTCACTGTGCTCTGAACGTGTGGTAAACTAGGGTTTTTCTCCCCTCGCAGGATTTTCAAACTTAGGTGGCCTCTCCACTGGGTACCTGATATGCACTACTGTGTTCACTGTGCTCTGTACGTGTGGTAAACTAGGGTTTTTCTCCCCTCGCAGGATTTTCAAACTTAGGTGGCCTCTCCACTGGGTACCTGATATGCATTACTGTGTTCACTGGGCTCTGAACTTGTGGTAAACTAGGGTTTTTCTCCCCTCGCAGGATTTTCAAACTTAGGTGGCCTCTCCACTGGGTACCTGATATGCATTACTGTGTTCACTGTGTTCTGAATTTGTGGTAAACTAGGGCTTGCTGCTCTCTTCCTGTCTGCTTGTGCTTGTCCTGTCTCCCCCCCCACTCCCTCCTATCCCATGGTGCTCTCTATCTCACCTATCTTTTCTAACTGCTTCTCCATTGACTATGCTGCTCTCCTCACTAAATCTGGTAGGAAAAAGTTTAAAAAGGACATCCTGGTCTCCAAACCAGGCCTCCCTATCGTTGACACCTACACCAGTGCCTCCTCTAAGAAAACTCTCACTGACATCCTCTTTTTCGTGCCTTCACCTGACCTATGGACCCTTCATATGGTCTCTGTGCTCTCTCCTTTCTCCTCTTCTCACATTAATGGTGGCACCCGTTGGGATGTCCTCTTGGCCTCCGTCCACTCCTCTAAGGCCATCATTAATGTCTACGCTAATGGGACCGTCTTGGTGCAAGGCCCTCAGGCCAACCTTCACCTCTTTGATAGACGCTTCCCGCGCCTCATCAACTTCCTTTCCTCTCCTGCTGTCCCCCCTCCTCTGTCCTCAGCTACCTTGCCTCTACCCTCCCTCCCTGCCCCTCCTGTGCTCCTTCTTCACCTCTGCAGGGCATACATCTGATCTGTACTCCTCCCCGGAAGTCCTTCAAAGATGGCAACCTTCTCCACATTGCCACTCTTAACTCTCGCTCTGCCGTCAAACATTCCTCTGATATCTGCCGCCTTCTTGAGGAACTGGACCTTGACGTACTCAGTCTCACTGAGACATGGTTCAGGGCCAGCTCTGTCACCAGCTTTGACACACTCCTACCTGATGGTTACAAGATCCTCTCCGTGCCCAGGCCCAACCGTGCTGGGGGGGTGTGGCCCTTATCTTCCCTGAGTGGATTCCTGCCACTGTTACTCCCACGCAGACCTACTAAGATCATCTCGCTCGGAGGAGCACGAGCTCCCCCCACCTGCTGCAGGAGCAGTAGGCAACTGGTGTACCCTGCCTGGAGAAAGGTAGGCCCCTCTTGCGCTACTCGAGCGCACCCGCATCTTGAGGCTACTTCACGGCGATATTTCTTTTCACTCTTGCGCCATCCCTCACAATTGGCCAGCCGCCCCTCCTGCATCTTGAGCACCCCACACCTGCACTGGAGTGCATTATTTTGCCATTGTAAGCCACGAGGCTTACCCCACTCCAAGATGGCCGCCCGCCATCATCACAGTCTGCTATCCGGCCTCTCAGCACTGCGCGCGCTGTGATTGGCTCACCACCACCATTTACTGCCAATCACAAGCCGGCAGGCTGAGAGCCGGCCCACGCCTCAACGGCACTCGCTCTAAGGCACAGTGCCTGTCTTTAGCCTGTCCTACGCCGGCAAGCCAAGGGCACAGATCCCTACCCAACGACCCTCCGGCCCATCCATCTACCTACAGGGTAAGCGCGCCCCTCTTTCTGTACAACCCCCAGGATTGCACTCTCATTTAACTGCACTAGCAGAGGCACCCAGCTTTCATTCATCCTATGTCAACAAACTTGTACTTTTGCAGGACTAGAACCACCTCACTGCAGCTCCATTGAATCTATTGTTGCACAACTGTAATGGTTCAAATGCCTTTCATCTGCTAAACCCAAAGTGATGCTGCTTCAGTAGAAAACTTCGAGTTTCACCCCATGCCCTCCCGTTATTGCACTACTAGATTTGTCCTCTTCTCAACCCTAGCAGCAACTTGGAATTTAGCCTATGCCTATATGGTGTTGCATTACAAGAACTGCCCTTTCTCTGCACTTTAGCAGCAAGTCCGAACTTAGCCTAAGCCTACATGTTGTTGCACGACTAGAACTGCCCGCTTCATAACCTTAGGAGTAATTTCGCTCTCAGGATTGTCGCTGCAATTACTGCAACTGCACTGCCCTCCTTTGCACTGTGCTGTGCTAACAACTAAACTGCCCACTCAATGCATAATCCCAACTATGCTCCCTTGGCTCATGCTCACCATGATCCCTTTTTGCATCATAAACAACAGCATTCCATGTAGCAGCAACAGTTATATACCATATAACAATGGACTAGCTAAACTAGGCTGCCCTAGACACCACCCCATCCCCTGTCCCACACCCTTCCTCCCTTCCCTCCCACCCTTCCCACACTTCACTCTCCAACACTCTACTGCCATAACTAATGCCACACCAAATAATATCCTACCCAACACCCCTAACATAATTGAAGCTGACCACACTGCCTTCACACCTCACCATCCCAATCCATTGACTCACCACCCCACAAGTAAGCCCACCCTCCAGGACCGCAATAACAGACTCAGCGCCAGACTACCCACCACATTTGGCAAGCTGCCTACCGCACCGGCGACCAAGTCCACAACTAGGGACAGCGTTAAGGCCACTAACACGTCACCTCTAAAAGGGGCACTACTCAACGTTAGATCCTTAGTAGCCCACCCCACTGAAATTGCAGACATTATCCTTTCAGGAGACCTTGACTTCCTTGCTACCACAGAAACATGGCTACACGAAGCAGCAGGTCCCTACCTCACTCTCGCCATTCCTGACAACTACTCCATCCTCAGAGCGGATAGACCTAACGCTCGTGGAGGAGGTGTAGCAATCATATTCAAGTCCTCTCTCGACGTCAGACTCATCACCTCCCCCCGCTTAAATCCTGCGAACACCTCACCATCAAAGTACAAACTACCCCTAAGAGCACCATTACCCTGCAACTCATATACAGGCCTCCAGGCCCCACAAGCTCCTTCGAGGAAGACATTACCTCTCTCATAGCAGAGAATTCCAAGCACACTCCCAAAATATCATTCTAGGAGGCTTTAACCTAGGGCTTAATGACCCTAACGACTCTCCTGCTGCCTCCCTGGCTAACGCCTTATCTGAGCACGAGTTCACCCAAGTCGTTACTCTACCTACCCACCAGAAATGTAGAACTATTGACTGGGTCGCAGCCCACAACTGTAATATCACCTGCAAAGCCCCACAACCTCTTGTACGGACTGACCACTTCCTCATATTATTTGACATCTACCAAAACAATCCTAACCTTAAACAGCGCCCTTACGTACCAGCCTGCCTGACGAGAAACAAGCGCAATATCACCGCAGAGACCCTTACCCCACTTATCCTCCCCCTTCTTAACACAATCCCAGCTACGGCCGACCTTAACCTTCTGGTCGACTCCTATAATGATGCCCTAACTAGCACTATTGATGCTGTTGCCCCATTAAAGCAACGCAAATGTAAGCCTATAGCTCCCCTGAACCCTTGGTACACACCGGAACTCAAAACTCTTAGAAAAAAGAAAGCCAAGTTGGAAACCCTATGGAAAACTAACCCCTCTGCAGAAAACAGCTAATCTTACGACCATTTCTTCCCACTACAAGAAGGAGATAATCCGGACCAAAAAAGAAGCCTATAATGTCAGAATAAACAATGCCCAATCCTCTGCTAAAGAACTCTTCACCATCCTGAAGGAATTAGAAAATCCGAATCCTCCAACCGATACCTGCGTGAAGGACAAGGCATGGTGCACCAGCATCCAAAATGCCTTAGCTAACAAAATCACTGCTATTCAAAACAAAATCGAATCCAAAAGATTACAACTATCAAACAGCAACGCCTTCATACCTAGCACACCCACCCCTACTAGCAATACCTCCGGCTTTACATTTAAACCGGTTACTATACCCGAAATTCAAAAAATCATAGCATCCCTTGAACCTTCAAATTGTAAAGGGGACAGCTGCCCCGCACAGATCATCAAAGACGCGGCGCGAGACCTCGCCCCATTTATCTCCAAACTAGTAAGCCTATCCTTCTCAACTAATTCTGTACCTAACAACCTAAAACAGTCTTGGGTTCTCCCTCTCCTAAAAAAACAGTCTCTTGACCCAGCAATTCCTACCAATTACAGGCCTATTACCACGGTCCCCGTCCTGCTAAAAATCCTCGACAGAGTTGTCTATCTGCAAATCCAGGATTACTTGGAGTCTAATCAACTGCTAGGCCTGCGTCAATCTGGCTTTCGCCCTCAACATGGACGGGAAACTGCCCTTGTTGACCTTAAAAGCCAGATTGATGACATCAAGGACAAAATCAAAACAGCTATCCTACTCCTCCTGGACCTTTCAGCAGCCTTCGACTTGGTTGACCACAAAAAACTTTGCAACCACCTCTCTTCTGCTGCCCACTTCTCCCCCCAGGCTGTCATGTGGATTCAATCCTTCCTAGCCAACAGAACCATGAGGGTCTTTTCTTCTGTGGCTGCAGCTGACCCCATCCCCATCACCTGTGGTGTCCCACAAGGTTCGGGCGTCTCCCTTACGAAGCCCCTCTTTGACAAACTGGACCACCTGGGTGTCACCTACACCAACTACGCAGATGACACCCAGATACTCCTCACCATCTCTGGTAACTACAACTCTGACGCGACTAGGATTAACAAAATCTTCGCCATCATTCAGGCATGGATGGCCACAAACGGCCTCTGTCTGAATGATGAGAAGACTATGCTCCTCCTAGTCGGGTCCCCCAATAATCTACAGAAACTCAGCCCCGATTATTCGAACTTCACCATAGATGGTAACATCATCCCAGTTGTGAAGAACGTGAAAACGTTAGGCTTCGACCTGGACGCCAATACCAACCTCGCCAAACAAGTTAATATGACTGCCTCAGCCACCGCCTACGCGGGAAAACTAATCAGGGCCTGTAGACCGTTCCTATCTACAAACAGTTGCCTCATTCTGGCGAGAGCCCTTATACAATCAAAACTTGACTACTGTAATAGCCTCTATCTTGGTGCCAACCAAGCTATAATCAAGAAACTTCAGATCCTCCAAAATAATGCGCTGAGAGCAGCACTAAATATCCCCAAGAGGGAGCACATTTCCCACACAAGAATATCTTGCAAATGGTTATCCATTCAGCAGAAAATTGACCTAATAACCCTTTGCCTCACCTACAAAGCCTTAAACCACCTAGCCCTCCAATACTTGACTAACAACCTCACTCTTAAACTCAACACAAGAGTCACCAGATCATCTAATAACCTCAGCCTCATCGTGCCCAGATTCACCGCCAAAAGAGCGGGAGGCTCGAGCTTCACTGTCCTCGCCCCTCAACTTTGGGACACCTTGCCACTGAATATTAAACTGGTCAAATCCTTCCAATTGTTCAGAAAATTAGTCATTAGCTGGCTACTGGAGAAGGAAACCCTTAGATAGAATAAGCTTAGTTCTTGTTGTATATATTGTACATAATCTGAAATGTTTCTTCTACCTGCCTGTACATACCATATATGGCATATTCCCGCCACAATTGTATAACGGCTTGTATACTGTAACTTTGTAATTTGTCCTTAAGCGCCCATTTACCCCTGGGTCTGGAGCGCTATACTAAATAAAATAAACAAAGAAAACAAACTCCTCTTTTGAATGTCTTGTCTGCCGACTCTCTCTCTCTCCTAGCCATCCCCTTACCGTGGCTACTATCTATCGGCCACCTGGTCAAATTTCCTCCTTCCTCTCCGAGTGGGCTGACCTCTCCTCCTCACTCTTGTCCTCAACCACTCAACTCCTCTTTCTTGGAGACTTCAACATCCACCTGGACGCCTCCTGTCCCCCCTTTAGACACTTTCGCGACCTCTGCGACTCTCTCTCACTCTCTATTCTCCCGTCTGGGCCGACTCATTCTGCAGGGCACACTCTTGATGCCCTGATCTCTTCTGACCTTCCCCTCTCTGTCCCTCTCTCCACTCCTCTCTCCTGGAGTGATCACTTTCTCCTCTCCTCCCACCTCACCCTCCCTACCCCACAGGCAAAGCCACCCTCATCACTGCCATCTTCCTTCTCGGTCATCCGACCCATGAAGCGTGTGTCAGTTGAGGCTTTTGCTGCCACCTTCTCGCCCGCTCCTCCCCCTTCGGCTGACTCCCACCCTGATACAGCCCTCTCCACACTCTACTCTGCTATATCTGATACTCTTGATATCCTTGCCCCTGTCATGCGAATCCGCCTGAAGCCCAAAGCAAAATGTAACTCCTGGTATGACTCGGATCTCGTCACCCTTAAACGCAAGTGCAGGGTGGCAGGGGGAAATGGCGTGCTTCATGTTCATCCTCTGACAAACTGGCCTGTCGCCTGCTCCAAAGGCAATACCGGCTCTCCGTTCTCACCAAGAATAGAGCCCTTATCCAAGCCTGCATCACTGCGGCATCTAACAATTCGGCCGAACTCTTTAAAATCTGCAAGGAGCTGGCCAACCCTGCTGCAGTCTCTACCTCTCCTGTCCCCTCCCAGGCCCTCTGCACGGCACTGGCCTCTCACTTCATTTCAAAAACTCAGGACATCATGTCCCCACTCTCCTCCTATCACCTCCCCCCTCTATTCCCTGCCCTTCCTCTGGCCCTTCTGCAGCCACCCCTCCTGTCTCCTTCTCTGCCTTTCCCCTTTTTTCTGCTGACGAGGTTTCGAGACAAGTCCGATCTATGAAAAGTCTCGTCAAAACAGGTCCACCCCTGTTCCTCCAAAACTATCAAGGACCACATCGACTCCTTGGCTCCTGCCCTGGCTGACTTCTGCAATCACTCCTTCGCCTCTGGAGTCTTCCCATCTCCTTTCAAGCACTCCCTTGTGCACCCTTGTGCACCCCCTTCTTAAGAAACCCTCTTCCGACCCTTCCTACCCAGCTAACTATCGCCCAATCTCTATCACTCCCTTCCTGGGCAAGCTCCTGGAGAAACTGGCCATCTCCCAGCTAAATCTCCATGCTGAATCTGTTGGTAGCCTTCATGACAATCAGTCTGGCTTCAGAGCTGCCAGAAGCACGGAAACTGCTCTCCTGAACACCTGAACATCCGTGAGGACCTGCTCTCGAACATTGACTCTAACATTCCATGTGTTCTCATTTTGCTAGATCTCTCTTCTGCCTTTGATACTGTCAACCATACCATCCTGCTCAACCGTCTCTGTGATAACCTGGGTATCACTGGTCAGGCTCTTGCGTGGCTGACCTCTTTCCTCTCAAATCGACCCTCCCAGGTCCAACTGGGGTCTTTCCTCTATGACATCTTTTTCTCTACCTGTGGTGTCCCCCAGGGTTCTAACCTCTCTCCCTGGCTTTTCAACCAGTATCTGGCACTTCCGCCCACCGCATCGCCGCTCTCTGCCCCAACTTTCAGTGCTATGCGGATGATACCCAGCTCATTTTCAGGCTACCCTCTGCCTCCTCTTCTCCTTCCCTCATCTCTGACTGTCTGTCTGCTATCCAGGAATGGTGTGCCACCAACGACCTCTGCCTTAATGCCAGTAAGACTGAGATTCTACTCATCGGCACACCCACTCCCTCCTTCCCTGCAGCTCTCTGGCCGGCCTCTCTTGGCCCTCTTCCTGCTCCTACCTGCAAGGCAAAAAACCTCGGGGTCATCTTCGACTCCACACTCTCCCTCTCTCCTCACATATCCGACGTCTCTAAGAAGTCACACTACCAACTACACCTCCTCAGAGGTATCCTTCCTTTCCTCTCCTTCCCCCAGAAGCTCACTGTCTCTAGAGTCCTGGTTCTCTCGAAGCTGGACTATTGTAACAGCCTCTACCTAAATCTGCCCGCCTCTACTCTCCCCCCTTTGCAACTCATCCAGAACAGGACTGCAAGGCTTGTCCTTGGCCTCAAGCCCAGGGACTGTATCTCTCCAGGACTGAAATCACTACACTGGCTCCCAGTGACTGCGAGGATCAAGTTCAAAACCCTTTGCATTGTCCACAAAGCCGTCTGGGGCCTTGGGCCAAAATACCTTCAACTCTCTCTTCCTAAATATCTTCCTTCTCGTGCTCTTAACTCACCCGCCTCAAACTCCCTCAGGGTCAGCCGCTTCTCCAAACAATGAGTTGGGGACAAATCTCTCTCCGCTGCAGGGGCCTCCCTCTGGAACAGCCTTGCGGCCTCCCTGAAACTTGAGGAAAACCACCTCCGGTTCCAGAAGCACCTCAAAACCTTCCTCTTTGCCTCCGCTTTCTCTCCCCCTCTCCCCTGCTAAAATTACTGAAACTGCACTGAATCTCAACTGGGCCACTCACCGTTCTCGGTCCTTGGCCCAGGCACTCTCCCCTGCACTGCCTCCCTGGCAACCCCTGCACTGGGGACTGTGTCTGTATCCCTACAGCCCCCCTTCCCAGCACTTGTCTGCACTTACCTCGCACTTGCCACCAGCTGGCCCTTGTTATTTATCCTGTATGCTATAACCCTGTACTGCACTTTTCCCTCTACCTTTCCCCCCCTGCACTTTTCCCTTCCCCTCTACCCTTGCACTTGCGCGATCTGAATGACACCTGGCCTAGGAGGATCGTTGTCTGTCTCCGCCTGTTCCCCCCGCCTCGTCGCGCCTTGAAACACTTGTGTATAGGCGCGTTACAGTTGTTCTGACCGCGTGTGGGGGTTGATGGTCCCTGGCTGTCCTGCTCAGCCTCCCTACTCATCAAAATGGGACTGAAGTGCCCTTCCATCTGCTCCTGACCAGACTGCTCTGGGGTGGTGGCGTGGTCAGTATCGGGGGACCATATTTGGGGGGATGCCGGCGTATTGACCACCTCTGATGCATCTTCTCAACAGGCACCCATGTCTTTCTGTGTGTCCTCCACAGCCAGGGGTGCTGTGGCTGCCACCTCCCCAGCCAAACTGGACTCCTCTGTATGTGCTGCCTCACCTGATTCCGCGGGCTGGCCAATGGGTGGTGGTGCTTCGCCCTCTAAGGGCCTTGGTGGCACCGGTGCAGTGTCAACCTGGGGTGTCTTGCCTATTGGTGCACGGCGGCCCCAGGGTTGTCCCCTCAAGGTTGAAGGGTGGTTGGTGTCATCCCATGACCTCTTCCGGGGTGTGGTGTTTGCAGGGGTTGCGTCCTACCCATCGCTGTCATGGTCAGAGCCTGTGCGGGGTCGAAGAGAGGGCAGCATGAGTGATATTTTGATAGGCAGCATACATACATTTGGACAATTGATCATCCACACAATTAGGGGTAATAGACATTTGTGTTTGGATGAGCACGTTGTTTGATACATGGGTGGGTTATGCAGGCATACGTCGGTGTCACTCATGTTGGCCAAGAGCAATGCTATCTGACATGCATAGTATTTTGGGCCTGCACGCTGTGTGACTCATGGCATTTACATCTTTGTGTGGTATGTGTCAGGTACGGCATTGCTTTGCAGCAGGCTTCTGCATGTGTCTATGATGCGTCCACCTACTTTGCTGGGAGTGTGTGTTGGACCATGGCTTGACTCTTTGGACTGACATATTGGTTGACTTTTATCAGACTTGGCATTACAATGTTTTCTTAGGACACTCACCTCCATCGCCTGATGTTGTGGCGCCACACTCCATCACGCCAACACCTTCTATCCTCTCCATTCCTATCATGCTGGCACAGATGTCCTCGCATGCGGTGAGCTTGATTGGTGAGCTGGGACCTCCTCCTTTTCCAATTGCCTGGCTCCTGTTCACTGAGAGAATATTTCGAACTCTAAGTCGCAGATCGTTCCAGCGCTTGTGGCAGTCTTTGATTGTGCGTGGGATGTTCCCAACAGCACTGACCTTCTGAGCAACAAGTGCCCAGATCTCCTTTATTTTCAGTATTGCCTCCCTCTTCATTTTGTTTGAGAACACTATCCCAGCATGCTCCTGCAGTGTGTCAACCAGCATCTGCAGCTCATCCTCATTAAATCTCTCCTTCCGCAGGCGGGCAGCTCCCTTCTTCAGGGCCTTGGGCATAGTGGTCTGATAGTAGTATGTTTTTACGACAACAGCAGAGTCCAACGGGTCCTGTGTGGTGAGCTTGGCAATGGATTGTGTTTTTTAAAGAGGGCCGCCGGGCTCCTTCCCGTTCCTGTGTGATGACGCTACTTCCGGTTCCGCTTATTAGCGGTGACCTTTATTAGCGGTCATCGCTAATAACGGTCACTGCTAATGCCGCATTGGACCTTGTCGGTAGTGTTAGCTGCGTTATGCTTGATGCCGCTAAGGGCATTTAAGGTGCCTTTAACGGCATGGCGGTAATGACCTTAACGGCATGACACAAAGCTCGTGCCCGCAAAGTCGTAATAGTCCTCTATTAGCGGACTGATGACTGCCCGGACACGCTATTTACGCCATGCCGGTAAGGACCGTTACTTACCTCCAAACTCGGAATGAGGGCCATTGCATGGTGCCTCCCTCTTGGACCCATGCTGAGATTGTGCTGTTTTTTAAGAAAAAAGCGAGGGACATCCCTGGAAATTACCGACCCATCTCGCTCCTCGATGTAGAGGGGGATATATATGCGTGGGTCCTCCTGAACTATCTTGAAGTCTGGATTTTGCAAAAAGAAGCCATTAGTCATTTACAGGCTGATTTCTGCAGTGGTATCAGCACTACCAATCAAAATGTTCACCTACACCTGATTTGTGAGAAATAGATTACATTCTGGAAAAGGTTTTGGGGCCTCATCACAAGTTAAGCGGTACCCCGATCGGGATACCACCCAACTTTATTTGCATTAGCGCATAGCCGTCCACCGGTATCACAGGTTGGGTACTAAACTTTATTCCCATTGAACCCAATGAGGAATTTTCGGCATAATGAAAGATGCGGTCTGCGCAGAGCTTTTCTTCCACTTCCATGACTGGCTGAATTGTGTTCTGCATGGACATTGTGGGTGGCAGTTTAAGCAGACTAAAACAACAAACTTGCAGGTACAATATAGGGCCTGAGCTCCAGGGTGTTAATTGAAATAACACCCCTTTATTCTGGATCGGCTATTAAAAGCACAGAACACTATTGTTAAGGCCCTTTCTTTGCTTGGCTCATACATTGGTCCCTGTGATGTTACCAGATGATGCAGTCCACCACAGCAGATGTTTCTGTTTAAGTATCACACAATATTCATTTGTTACATAAGGTAAGCAGTGTGGTTGTGCCGGTACTGAAGGTGATGGTGTACCATGGAATTTGAAGCGGGTGTACAGCTGCTTTTAACTGATAAGGAACAGTTTATGGTTGTATATTTATTTTGTGCTCTCGTTCATTTCATAAACTATGAATTATAATACAACAGTGCAGTTACACTTCAAATTGATTGATTTAGGAAATAGCTGAATGGAAGAGCATTTAGAACAATGTCTGTAGAAAAGCCTTTGAAAAATTGCTTTATTACAGTCTAGTTTTGGCATTGCTACTAATCTGTAAAGGGAAAATGACATTCCTGCTATTCTGTAATCAGTTGGTATGCATTAATTGTGATATCACAAGGGTTAGTTCTCGAGCCAGCACAGAACAGATTTCCAACTGCAAGTCTAGCACTTCATAGAAGCTGCAACAAGGTGTTTAAATTTCTTTCATTTAAAACAGTTTTCTTTGAAAGAGAATTTCAAACTTGGAGGTGGTGAAGCTCTTCCGGCGTCTATAGAATACATCTGAGTGTTACTTGGATGTGTGCTGCGTGTGTAGAGCTGGAGGCTTAACATTGGAAGGGAAAGGTAAGAATCATGCATTGTAAGATAACCTTAAGTGAGACTTACCTACGCGTTGTTTTTGATTATAGGATTTAGTAAATGGAACATGTTTGGAAATTGTTGGTACGTGTGCATTTACAGAATTGAAGCATTGCTGCTTCAACTCTATGCATGCGTGGTTATCATGTGCGAAACTGCTACTTTTAGATTGAGTAACCATTTTCATATAAGTGTATGTATGGGATATTAAGGTTGTGTCTGTGGGAGTGTCATTAGAATACACCCAGAAGACATTTAAAGGATAATGGACTTTACCTAAAGGACAGAAAGTGAACGTTTGCATTTTATGTTGATGGTGTAATTTTTGCATGACAGTCATGCATCATGGATGTGTTTGTGGTGTGACCTCTGCAATCATATTATGCGGTTTCTGAAGATCATTGCATCCAAAATAATGAGATTTGAAGGCTATAGTACAACCGTGGTAACATTTAAACTATTTCTAATTCAAATAAGTAGGATTTACATAAAGAGAAGATTGGAAAAGCATAACAGGCTTATGCAAAGGGAAAGATGTCCTAGCATCCATCTGAAATCCACCACCACCTGCATCCACCAAAATCTTTTAATCTGCCCCCTGGCTCGCCACACCTACTACCTCTTGTGTCATCTTCCACTTCTCTGCACCCCAACTTCAGCTGAGCATGGGAATAAAAGATGGTGTCCATGCAGAGCTTGTCTTCCACATCCATGATTAATTGTTATCTGCAAATACACAGTGTTTGGCGGTTTATCTAAAAAAAGAAAACATGACATACTAACACCACCTAGGCACTTTGCTCCATGTGTGCTAATAGCAAAATCACATCAGCAGCGTTTTGAATCAGTTGTCATGCTTATAACATTTACCCTGGAATGTTACCGGACAATGCAGCGCATCGCTGAGGGTGTCTTTGTTTAAGAGGTACTACACTTTCTTACAGACATGGCAAGATTCTACAATGTTGTCTTGTAAAATAGTTTTCTGCGACCATTTACAGTGATCAATTGACAAGCTGCTGTTTATATTGACACGTTTATTTTCTTATATTTGTATGATGTTGTCTTTGTAAAATTCTACAGAAAGAACAATCAGAAACCAATGAATGAATCTAAAGAAGATTGTTAGAATGTAGTTGCATTAGTATTTGAGTTGTTTGGTGGTATTGTTCAAAAATTGAACTTTCACAGTGTTATTCAGCATTCAATAATTGTACACGCAGGCACATAATCTGATTATATTGTATTTAGTTTCTCTTCTCTTCATTCCTGACATAATTGTGAGTTGATCTTGTTGCTACATTATTGTTTTGTTGTTTCTCTTGTGCCTTGTTTTCTTGTTGTTTTACACTGTCAAGTACAAGAAAAGTGTAATGCATTATGATGCTATTGTTGTTATTTGTTTGTTGGAAGACAGCATTGCAGGATGCTAAAATATATAGTTATTTACCATTTGCACTTTGGATTTCTTAAATCACATTGGACCTGATTCATGGAACTTTTAGCACGGTGCAAAGTTGCTTTGCACTGGTACAAAGTGACTTCGCTATACCATCAAACATCCTGAGTCACGGAGTGGTGAAAAGTGTAGTTCTGCCAACAAACACCCTGATTCACAGAGGGATGCAAAGTGTATTTTTACAGAGCAAAGCCACTTTGCACTGCAAAAGTACTCTTTGCACTGCCCATTTAGCATGGTGCAAAGCATACTTTTGAAGTGCAAATTAACTTTTCTCCACAAAAATACACTTTGCACTGTTCTGTGAATCAGGGTGTTTGTTGGCAGAGCGAAGTCACTTTGCACCAGTGCAAAGTCACTTTGCACCACGCTAAACGTTCCATGAATCAGGTCAATTTTTTATTATGCTGCTCTATGTGTATGTATGAATTTAGTAAATAGACATGCATTACATTAGTTCAAATAACGTTGAGGTGTTTTCAGAAGGTGATTTGAAAACAGAAAAAATGCAATGCCGTTTTATGTTTTTGAACAAGCTTTATGCATTTAGTAAATGTATATGCCTAATCATAGGTCATCTGGAAAATGAGTATTGCTAATTAAAGAGAGCACAAAACAATGTCATTTAAAACATATACTTTCTTGGAGCAACCAAATGTTGTGTCTCAATATCTGTTAGTTGTTGTAGTGAATTATTTTGAAATGGTCAACAGTTTACGTCCATTTGTGGTGCAATTCTAAGGATTCATGCTGAGGCGATTAAAACAATGTGTTTTCTTTCATAACGTAAAAAGATGAAAATATGATGTTACGTCTACAGTTTTTCCATTTGTGTTAGCTTAGTTGAAATTATTGTTTTGTTGGGAAAAACGTGATACATTCCGCTGTATTTTTGGTTATCATTGTTGTGATCTGCCCTGTTGGATGTCTGCAAAAGCTTTGAAATTCAGCAAAAATTGATGTTATGCTTAATTTGCCTGGATACAATTTTTAAAATTCAGTGACATACCTTTGTTAAAGGGATGCTTTGTTTCTGTTTTTCTAACAAAAAGCTAAGAAATTAAGTAAAACACATTTGATATTGGGCCGTTAATGGTGGCATCCCAAAATCTAAGAAATGCACTAGTTTACTCACAACACAGCCATGCACTGCTCAAACTAGCCTCCAACACAACAACAATTACATAACCAATGCGTACTCGCCGTTGCATATGACATCATATACAACATCACTTATCATTAACAATCCTGATGGAAAGTCCTTCTAATGGGCTGTGAGTATGATATTGCTTCCAACATATGAATGGTGATAGGTTACGCATCCTATGAACTAGTCCATGTATTTATTCAAACAGAAACATTCTACTACTGATGGTCTGATGATATTATAGCAATGTAAACACATACATTAACGTAGGCAATAGCTGCACCAAAGAACATAGAACTAGAGTATTCATAATCTGGAAGATTATGGCCAGTTAAATTATAAATCCAAGCCTATAAGAACTGTGAATATTTTTTAACCTGAAGCCATGGGCTAAGTATGACGAATTACTTCATACAGGTATGGGTACAGGGAGTATACTTAGGGCATTAATGCATACAAATCTGATGCACAAACATGTAATATTTAGTGAGTAGGAAAACATACTATGATAGGAGAATTAAAGAGTCCATCACTATCCATATAAATATGCACATTGTTTTATCTGTCTGGTGCCTGTGTATTGTTCCATGTGATATGCAACATGAACTCGGGCCAAACCCAAAGGAAACTAATTTAAGAACGCTCGACAAGGTTAAGGCCTACTTTTATAGCACCATCAAAGTATTCTTGACAGGTTTTCAGTGCAGTACCTCCAGGCCAAGTCTGATGCTTAAACTGCTTACATTGACTCAACAAAAAGAACTTGCCAGAATATGTGATGTCATGGATTATGCGCTTTGTGATGTCATCGTTGATGTCCTGTATGTTAATCTGAGCAGTAATGGTGGGAACGTGAGGTATGGTCGAGTAGCTCACCATAAATGGCAAATTTGTTTGGTTATTAGATATTGCGCAGCATCCACAGCGTCACGTTAACAATGTTTTTGACTGAATTTCATATGCTTTTGTAAGAGCAATTTAACATCACTTTAGCAATGATTTTTACTAGTATAGAAGAATAATCAATTTGAGAAAATTCACACATGCCACAGCGATACCCAGCGAAACATGTTAGCTAACATTGCAAACCTTTAGATCCAGAAAACTGTCTTTGGCTTAACGTGCAGTGTTATTTTGTCCATAGCTTCTTCAGCCCAATACTGACTGTTCTCAAGCATGGCATGTATTCTTGTTTCACCCTTATATGGGGTCATCAGAGTAGTCTAGTCTGACAACCTTGTGGTTGAAGAATTGGGGCATGCAGAGAAAACAACCACACACACATATATACATGTCTGTGTATGTGTGATGGCTACACAGACCCCTAGGCCCCAACTGCAAGGATGTCAGACCACAGTATTCTTGACCATGGAAGCTACAATTCATTATCTGTTAAAAAATAAAACAAGCAGCACCATTACAAAAAATTCATAAATATATAATATCAACCAATAAATTAATCAGCAACATAATACAAGTTGCACAGTGCTTTCAAATAAAATAACACATAAATATTAGAAGACACATTTAAAATGATTATAGATTACATAAACAACAAATACTCAAATATCGATATCTTTTATCTAATGAGCAGGGCTGCTGTTTGTAAAGGCTTCACATTTTGGCTATTGCTACAATCCTTTGCTTGTACTAGGGCATCTAAAACAATGCCCTCCGAACAGCCCTAAGCTTGTCCAAGCACAACCATTTCACAAAGGCCAGGAAAGATGCCCACTGACTCCCGATTCATAAACTGATTACATTCAAGACCCTCTCCATCACACACAGGTGCACCACAAACAATGCCCCAGCCTACCTCTCTTGCTGAGTGGAGAAATACACTCCCCTCACCCTCTAAGATCCACAAACAGCCATCTCCCCAGATTGCCCACCGTCACAAGGAAGACCGCAGGAGGACAGAGCTTTCCTGTCATGTCCTCCAAGCTGTGGAACAATCTCCCCATCAACCTGAGAAAGGAACCCTCCAACTGGACCTTCAGAAAAAAAACAAAAATCTCCCAGAGCTTACAGACTACGACAAACAGATGCCTGTCTCCCCTTCCTCCCCCCTGCTCCTCGAACCAAGACTTTACGACACCATAACACCCCTCAGTCCATTGAGTTTCATGTTTGTTTCTTGTATTCTCTGTGTTATGTATTTTTTGCCTCACAATGTTTGTTTGTTTGTTTGTTTATTTGTAATGCGCGCCAGACCCAAGGGTAACCGGGCGCAGTGAAGAGAATATGCAAAGCTTACAGTGTTACATAAAATTACAGTGTTACATAGAATTACAATGTTACATAATTTACAGTGATAGAGAGATAGGTATGTACAGGCTTAGCAGGAGGCAGATCTGATAAAGAGATGGAGGCATTGCTATAAAGCGAAGTGGTCGGTTATATACAATGTTACTATAATTATTTACATTTACAATATATTTCTAATAATACATATATACATACATACAGATAAAGTAGCATGACACAAGTGTCTAGCAGTACATTACATATTTTTGTCGTTGAGGTGTTTGTTAAGATTCATTCTAAAGTGTGAGAAAGGTTGGTCTGTTCTCAAGTTGTGTGGCAGGGCATTCCACCATTTAACGGCTAGCAAAGGGAAACTGGTGCCGCCAATTTTGGCAAGTTTAAATCTAGGAATTACCAAGCAGTTGGAGTTGGGAGTTCTTGTAGGCCTACTGGAGATTTTTATTTTTATTTTGTCCATCAGGTAGCTGGGAGCAGCATTATTGAGGGCTTTGTGCGTCAAAGAGATCATTTTTAGATGGATTTTATTGTCGGTGGAGAGCCATTTGTGTTGGTGTCTGATGGAGGAGATATGTTCCCTTTTATTTATGCCTAGAGCAGCTCTGAGGGCATTGTTTTGTAAGATTCGTAGCCTTTTAGTGATAGTTTTGTTAGCACCACTGTCAAGGGCATTGCAATAATCAAGTCGGGATAATATTAAGGCTCTCGCTAGGATCATGCAACTTTCGTTAGATAAGAAGGGTTTACCTGCTCTTATTAATTTACAGCTATAAGCTGTAGTGTAAGCTAAGGAGTTAACTTGTTTGTTGAAAGACATAGTGGAATCAAGATAGAAACCTAGTGTTTTTACTTCTCTTGAAACTTTAATGCTATTGCCATCTATGTTAAACATGGAGTAGTCCTTGCCTAACTTGTTGATATTGGCCTGCGTGCCTAGGGTAATCAGCTCGGTCTTATCATCATTCAGGCAGAGGCCATGGGATGCCATCCATGCCTGAATAATGAGGTACACCCTATTCACCAACTCCCTGTCCTTACTGTAATCCCCAGAAAGCGGGAGGAGAATCTGTGTATCATCTGCATAATTAATGTAGGTGATACCTAGAAGGTCCAGATCATCGAAGAGTGGTTTAGTGAATATGTTGTATAGGGTCGGTGAGACACAAGAGCCTTGAGGGACTCCGCACATGATTGGTGAAGGGTATGCTGCTGCCCAAGGGGAGAAGACTCTCATTGTTCTCTCGCTCAAAAAGGATTCAAGCCATTTAGTGGCATGGGTGGAGAAGTGTGCAGCAATGTCCAGGTGTTTGCAAAGGACCTTGTGGTCCACTAGATCGAAAGCAGCTGAGAGATCAAGTAGAAGGAGGAGTGCTGTCTTACCGTGGTCTCTTAGTTCATCTATTTGAGTCTTTAAATCAATGAGGGCAATTTCAGTTCCATGGAGTGGACGGAAACCAGATTGTCCAGATCCCAATAGATTATGTAATTCAAGGTGTCTTTGAATTTGTGTATAGGCAACCTTGTCTAGTATTTTCAGTAGGAAAGGTACCGTAGTAATGGGCTGATAGTTGGTGGTGATGAGGGGGTCTAGAGTTTGCTTCTCGAGAAGCGGGAGCACCCACGATTGTTTTATATTAGCCGGGATGTTGCCTGTGGCAAAAAAGGCATTTATCAGTTTTGAAATGAACGGTGAGAGGTCTCCGGCAGCGTCTTTTATTAGTTGTGCTGGGCAGATGTCACCTTTGCAATTCGAAGGTTTAAGGGAAAGGATAGTTTTCTCTACCTCTAAGCGGTTGTTTTAGTGAAGGAGAATTTGTTGGTAAGGTCGTTGGTGGTGTCATTGAGTGGCGGCTTATTTGGGAGGTTTCAGGATTCTTTTTTTAGTTGGATTTTGTTTTGCAGCGTGGTAATTTTGTTTGCTAGGGCAGTTTGGATATCTGTACACCAGGTCTGGTCCTTAATACAGGTATCTGGTGTGGCAATGGGAGACTCAAGTTCTTTCAGGATGGAGAAGAGTTCCTTCATGCTTGAGTTAGAGTTGGCAATGCAAGCATTTTAAGAGTTACGCTTTGCTAGGCAGATTTCATTTTTGTAGTGCCGAGAGATGTTGGTTAAGTTAACTTTGTTCTCCTCAGTTGGACAGAGTTTCCAGTCTGATTCGCATTTTCTTTTGGTTAAGGGCAGGGCTTTAAGTTCTAGTGTGAACCACTTGTTTAAATGTGCCTTGGGTTTGCTTGTTCGCATTTTGAGTGTGGCGACTTTGTCCATAGTAATACGCATGATATTATTGTAATCGTTGACCAATGCACTAGGGTGGAGATTGTCTGGCAGTGCATTTAGGGTTGGAAGGATCAGGGGAATAATATTATCCACTGTAATATTCTTTTTGTTTCTTGTAAGGCAGGATGGAGCCACCTGTAGGACAGGAATGGGTGGTTTAGTGGTTAGTAGGTTAAAGGACACCAGGGAGTGGTCGGTCCAGGATAGGGGCGTAATAGAGGAGATTATGGATGAGCAGTTGGAATCAGTGATCCAGTCAAGTATTCTGCCCTTCACATGGGTAGGGGTGTTAACGTTTTGGGTTAGTCCTAAGGTGTTAAGGGTATTGGCAATAGTTGATGCATGAGCATCTGCTTGGTCATTGAAGCCAAGGTTAAAGTCTCCTAGAACCAGCAATTGTGAGGTAATGTAACTAACTCCTAGATACCCATGGATTCAGAGCATTGCAACTAATGCACAAATAAATAAATAACAAAACATCAAAAGACACTGTTGGGACTTCAGTTTATTAAGTAATGGTGCCAAATATTCCATCGCAGAGCAGTGTAACATTGTTAGACTAGATTTCTAAACTCTGGACTGGTGGACAGATGTTTAGATATCCACCCTTGTAATAGTGAACAGGGAAACTCTGGGAGCTATAGCCAAACCAATCAATGTAGCATAGAGAGTGGTCAAGGCTAAGTCTCAGGAGATAGTGAGTGCGGTCAGGGGTCCACAATGAGTCCACACAGGGAGCAATCAAGGATTGCACTTAGAGAGGTTAGCTATAAAAATAATTTATTGATTTATGGTGGCACATTGCGAAAATTACTAAGAACAGGTAGTTTTATCGCACAACACTAATAGTAAAATACATATATCCAACCATAGTAAGTCAGGGACAAATAATCAATTCACTGACTAAAACCCTTAGATCTCCGAATTCCATGGCACCAGGTGTACTTTGACCACCAACCCCAAAGTAACAAGTCCTGAAATGTTCAAAGAGGATGGACAGGGCATATTGGTGAAGTGACATTCGTGTGGTTTGTATTGCAAGGTGCTGGGAGGGATAGATTATAGTTCAAAATGAGGGTGGGGACCTTGGAGCCGGATGGCACGGAGGGAGCGAGTGAAATGTGTGTGTGAAGGTTAGAGTGCCCCAGAACCTCCTGTGTATCCGTTTTAAGGCCTGCTAAGTGCACAGTATAAGTGATAAAACAAGCTGTATAGTAGGAGTATAATTAATTTGTTTTCTGACCTTCAATGTGAGAAGAATAAGAGCCCTGCAGCCCCCACATGATGGAAGAGGGACGGACTGTGCTGGGACCAATAAATTAGCATCCATTATGGATAAACGTGATATCTGTATAGGGTCCATCCAATTAGCCGTGCAGGTTTTTTACTGTATGTATTGCATCATGTATGACAATGGGCCTCAGTACAAGTCCGGCGGTTACCACGGCGGTAAAACCGCCTGGTTACCGCCGGACTCGTATTACCATTCCGCCTCCATGATTCCCGGAATTACCGGGGCATTACAACCCCGGTTTTCCGGGAATCACGGAGGCGGAATGGTGTTAATCCCCATTCCCATTGAGTCCTATGGGACTCGATGGGAATGGGGATCATGGAAACACCGGCAGCATCTCGTAATGCTGCCGGTGTTTCCTCGTACACCTGCAGGCGGGCGGTGTTAAACCCGCCAGGTCAGACCTGGCGGGAACATCACCTCCCGCCTGCAGGAGTCGGGATCAGGCAGTCCGGAAACAACGGTGGCGGCGGGTTTACCGCCACCGTTATTTCCGGAGCGCCTGAGTTATAATAAATGTTTTGCTTTATAAGATTCTGCTTGTACTACTTTTCGTCAGAATGTTCTTAGGAACAGAGTTCTTTGCTGTTGTTCTCATCTGCGTATGAGATTAAGCTTGTTATCCTTACAAGATCGACTTGGGCCTTTCTTCCTAGCAGGTTGTATTATCTCTGGTGTGAGCATTCAGGGGCATGCCTTCACCTGCCACAATACATGAGAGAAGGTAAGGAATTAGAATTTGCAGTGACAGTCCACAGGAATAACAACCCTAATTTATGAAGTCCAACCCTAAGTTGTATGGGGCTTTGTGGCCAAAGGTTCACAAAGTTTCCAATAGTTTTACATGTGGAAAAAATTTAGGAGGACGGTCCTGTTGATTTGAAATATTCTTCAAAGGACAGATGAAGAGGGTCACTTTTTGGAGGGCCTGAAACAACAATATTTGCTGAAGTCAAAAGTGGCAAAACTTAAAGTTTACAAACAGTTTTAAAGGGTGTACAAACAGTTTTAAAGGGTGGATATAATGGTGCAGGTATGTACCATTTTACTCCAATTCCTCCTCAGACTTGGCAGGTTATTCGAGGTTTGCTGAGGTAAGTTTTCCCACCATTGGTTCTGGTTGAAGAAGCCTAGGAGCTGCGGGTGCAAGAAGAGTTCTGGTTCTGTCCAGTAGCTGTGTACAACCTTTTCTCATGGAACAATGCAGCAAGCACTGGTGCAGGACTCTTCAGGATCATCTACTAGATGCAAGAAAGCCAGTTTCAGGGATGGTCACCAATGTACGGTGACAGCAATCATCACAGAAGCTGTGGTTGAAGAAATCTTTCTATTTCGAGACCCCTGGATTCAGGGATGCTGACATTTTGCAGAGAGAATGCTTATACGACACACTGAAGACCCCCCAAGTACTGGGATGGCACTCTGAGCAACAATGCTTCTACCACAGTAGCCCAAATTGGAGTTGGTCAGTCCACTGGATGGCCCAGGAACACATCTGAAGACTCCAAATCGCAGGACAATGCAAAGGGTCGAAGAAGCAATGAGGGTCTTCTAAAATCAGTTTTGAGACTGCTCAACTGGGACTGGAGCTAAAACTGGTCACCAGGCATTCTCAGGATCAGTCCACGGGTCTTCTGAAGTCTTCATGGCTATTCAGAATACTTGGCTCCTCTTCAGATCTCTGTGGGATGGCTGCACGGATCCTCTTTTTATCCAGAAACTCAGGTGAGCATGAACCTCAGCCCAACCAATGGAAGATCTGCCCCTCACACACACCACAGCAGAGGTCCAATCAGGGACCACTTTTGGTGAAACTCATGCATACTCTCCGGACATACAGAAACCAGTTTGTGTATTGGGAACAGCAAGTCCCATCCCACTCCTGGTATGCAAATTGCATGGCTTACACTAGCCTGTGAAAAGTACTGCTTTCCCAGACAAATGCATGACCATAAAAGTATTTCCTGAACCTGAGAATGCAGGAAGAATGCAAAAAGACAGGATGGTCAAAGAACAAATGAAAAACCTTGTGGCAGGCCCATGTTAGGACACTAACCACAGTTAGTAGACAAACACAGAAAACTTGAGAAGGCGAACAAAAACTATAGAACAGATAGCAAATAAGTAACTTGTCACACTGATCTAGCTTTCATACATCTAAAAGTAACCACACATTCCGTTGAGTGTTGTCTAGGGTCATACAAAAGAAACCACATTGCACTGCATTTGAAGATGCATTGTGCAATGTTAAAAAAGTTTCCCAGAAAGGTAACAAAGATAAAAGACTAAGGGAAATATATTTTCACAGTAATGACAATATGAAGGACTAGTCAGTGTCCCATAACAAGTGAGTTAAAGGCCAGTGGAGTGACTGAAGGTTTCATTTCACTGCAAAAAGTCAGGACATGGTGAAAAAATAAAAGCAACGTGTTTGGGGGTCTGTAGAATATGGAGGAAAAGTTGCTTCAAGAGAAAACCTTCATAACATTCACCTTCCCCCCTCCCCCAGACTAGGGACATGGAGAACTAAGCCACCCCTGTATGGGTCTAATGTTCCAGTCGGTTATTCCAGTTGGACAGCCCATCAGCATTGCAATGTTGAGCACCTGGCCTATGCGCAATGGTGAAGTCAAAGTCTTGCAGGCTCATTGACCACCTGAGCAACTTTGGATAACTTTGGATTCTCTCCCTTGATTTTTTTTGTATGTTTTATTCTTTATTTAGAGAATACATACAGTCAAATAAGTGACTTGGGGCCTCACCATAAATTGGGCGGTAATGCCGGCGCTATTACCGCTGGCGCTATTAGCATTACCGCCAACCCCCTGGTTCTTTTAGCGCCCGATCATGGGTTTGGTGGAACGGTTAGTACCCATTCCCTATTGGGCCCATTCGGGAATTCCTCATTCCCCATTGGGCCCAATGGAGAAAATGTGTGCTATTACCGCCGGTGGATTTCCTGCTGGCGGTAATAGCGACAAAAATCAGCAAATTTGCAGCGGATTTACCCGCAGCTCACAGCTGGGGGGAAATCTGCCAAGGCCATGATCTGGCGGACCCTTAAATATGGCGGTAATAGCGCTACCGCCGCATTTAAGGGTTACCAACAAGACTCGTGATGAGGCCCTTAGTATATATCACAAAATAAAATACAACATCTATACATCACAATTCCAAGTTAAAAAGATAAGAATAATCCAATTATGAAAAGTAGCTTAATACATCTATATCCTAACACTGTTAATACATATGTTCAATGCCTTATGTTTATCTAATAAATCAATTAATAGTCATTCTATCACCAAATATGAATTTTATACATCATCTTAAATACATAACACTTAATCACAATACTTCACCATCACCTACACAAATAAGACCCAAATATCACACCTCGATTCACTTTTCACACCTGTATAAGATCTTGAATAACTGTGAAGTTTAGCGAATAGGCTGGCCCAATCAATCAGGAGATGGCGTATTGATTAAACCACTTCCTTACCACAAAATGTACAGTTCCTATTTGTTCGTGCCATACCCATCCTAGCTCCTAAAATTTCCAATGAGGAAACCAAGTTAAATTTGATGTTCAAATAGCACCGTACCGCATTGTTCCTGACAACCTCAAGGATGCATGGGTCACCCACGCTGGACCCTAGTATTCCCACCAGTTACAGGCCGATCACCACGGTCCCATTCTTAGTGAAAATTGTGGACAGGGCAGCGTATTTACAGATTCAAAAGTATCTAGAAAACAACAATCTTCTCATAACAAGACAATCTGGCTTCCGACCTAAGCACGGGACGGAAACAGCCTTACTAGATCTCAAAACCGAAAATGAGGACCTAAAAGACAATGGCAAAATGGCCTTATAATTACTCCTCGATCTATCGGCTGCTTTTGATCTGGTCAACCATCAAATCCTCTGTCGCCACTTGAAATCAGCGGTCCACTTCTCCGTAAAAGCCACCAAAGGAATCAGCTCCTTCCTGGATAACAGACGGATGAGGGTATTCTCACCTACTGCCTCAGCAGAGCCTACTCCGGTGCCTTGCGGGGTTCCTCAGGGTTCATGCATTTCACCAACGCTTTATAACGTTTTTACTAAACCTCTGTTTCATGTACTTGATTATCTGGGTGTCACATACACAAACTACGCTGATGACACCCAGATACTCATTCCAATCACAGGTGACTACATAGTGGACTCAAAAGCCTTGAACAACATCTATCAAGTCATCCAAGCCTGGATGGCCCAGCATGAGCTCTGTCTTAACTATGACAAGACGGAGCTCCTCATCCTGGGCTCCCAACAACGACTCAATAGACTTGACCCTGCCTTCAAAACCTTCAACATTGATGGTAACTCTATTAAAGTCTCCTCTGACACCAAAACACTAGGAATCTACCTCGACTTTATCACTTAATAGACAAACAAACACATTTGTCTCGGCATCCTCTTACAAATGTAAGCTTATCACAGCATGCCGCCCCTTCCTTACCACACAGAATTGTACTATCTTGGCCAGGACATTGGTTATGTCCAAACTGGACTACTGTAATGCCTTATATCTAGGGACTAACCAACTTAACCTGAACAAACTACAGGTTACCCAAAATAACGCCATTAGAGCTGCCCCCAAGATAGCCAGATCCTCACACATCTCTGAAACAAGGAGAAGCCTACACTGGCTCTCAGTAACACAAAGAATTTCTCTGAAATCTCTTACCCTCACACATAAAGGTCTGAACAATCAGGCCCCACCTATCCTTCCTCTCGTTTCTTCCACTACTCACCTACCCGGCTACTCAGATCGACTCAACCACAATGCTTGACCATCCCTAGATACAAACTGCAGAAAGCCGGAGGAGTAAGCTTCCAAGTCCTTGCTTCCAAATTATGGATTTCGATTCCATTAACTATCAGAACTGAACACTCTCCTACCCTCTTCAAACAAAGAACCAAACTGTGGTTATTCACTACACATGCCTAAATGCCTAATTCCACCTTAGGACATTTTTGGTTCGCTACTTGCCTAGCGTCTGTATTTATGTTCATGCTAACTCTAGATATTGCTGCTCTGTATTTATGTTCATACTAACGGTAGATATTGATGCACATCATATTGTATACTATATAGAATTCTACTGTATATGTTATGTTCACCTTACAAAGTTATCCTAATATTTGGTACTTCCTGTACATTGTGTTATGTTTTATCCCAACTGTAACCATTACTGTACTGTACTTACTATGCCGAGATATGCGCCTGGATGCCCTTGGGCCTGGCTGCGCTATATAAATAAATAAAATACAAATACAAAATACAAGTATAATTCATAGTGTATTCAATTATATACTTGGGCTGTTTGTTTCTCATTTGCACATGTTCGATAAAATAGGTACTATTGACTGTAGTGGCCAAAGTCAATGTTCAATTCACCATACCATATACTTTTAAAACATTTTTCACACTTTTTTAAAAGATCAAAAAGGAATACAAGGTGGAAACAATTCAATATGTGAGGCCCAGCAGTCATTAGTGGCGTTGAGCAATCCCAAGTAGCTCCTATGATCAAACTGAGGGCTGCACAAATAAGTATCTGTCAATCTGCAAAGCAATGTACCCATGTCAGACCCAGTCAATCTCCCAAACAATAATAGTCTTTTCTGTACCTTAAAGGTACAGATGCTCTTCATTTTCAATTCTAATTGGATATAATCCACGGTAAAAGACTTTGGCATTCTCAAAGGTATTTTGAGCACCTTTCCCTCAAGTTTATCTAAGGCATCTCTACAAATCAACACCATACTCTAGGCTAGGTCGAATATCTGATCTATAGAGAGTATGATCTGCACATAGTGGCTGCTCTGTTTGCCATGAACTTACTGATGGCTCCAATCTGTTGAATAATCTTAGAGTACACTGCCTGCCCATGAGTGTCCACCAACACTCCAATATATGTATAAGTGTTCCCCTCTTCCATATGGAGCTGCTTAATCGACCAACAATATTTCCTCAAATTGACACCAACGGGAGCAATAACCATGATCTTAGATTTTCTGGTGTTAAACCTTTAGACATTCACTGTTGCATGCTCACCCAGTGCATGCAACTGGACTTGCAGCCCCCTAGGTCCAACAGCAGAAGATTGTCAGTGTAGCCAAGCCATTTCAATGAGGATCTACCCAGTCTTACTGGACCGGCCCTGGGAGAGTTCAAATCCTTTTCAAGAAAAGCCAAGTACAAGTTAAAAAATTGTTGGGGACAATATACAGCCTTTGTTCGCCCCTCTCTATGTAGGATACCAGTCCGTTACCCACCAAAGGATGTCCCAACTAATTTTGACTCACATGTTTCTAAGCAGCAGAAAAACAAGTCACAACAGGCTCTTCAGGAGATATTTTGCTGCAAGTTTCTGCCATAAGCACTATCTGGCAATAGTATTGAAGGCTGTGATAAAATGGATTAATGCATTATATACCTGTTGCATACGCTTAACCCAGCCTTGATATACAAAACCGTAAGAGGTGTTAGTAAATTATGCAACATGTTCATGTTAGATCAGAAACCCGTTTGATTAAAGAGTAATATATTGTTTCGACAGTATGTATGAGACGGTAATTAGCGGCCTCCTTCCAGAGTACTTTTTTATGCATGGGTACAATATTACTACCGTCCAAGAGCTGGGAGAAACCCCCCTCTGTCTGATTTCCTTGAAACATATCCTGATCATAAAAGGATTCTTTTTAGCAGCACTTTGCATGTTCCATTTGGCCCGGCTGCCCGTGATATATTTAGGGATTTAATTATTTTTCCTATACCACCTAGCAGGAAGACAAAACAGGGGCTTTCCGGGAATCAACATAAAGAGTCTTCTATGAGATTTCCACTCTGCACTCGAAACACATGCCACAAAGGTGTGATAACCTTTTTCAGAGTTAATCACTCCCCAAAATAACCTATTTTCCCCGTTCATGGCACACAGGGCCATTTCTAACCATACAGTCTTCCCCTTGTCCCGAAAATGAGAGCATAGACAACTCTTGTACTCCTTGTCAGATTGAATTCTGTCATTGACAGAGAAAATTATAGAACCATTTTCTATCTAATGCTGCAAACGTGTTCTTCCTTTCTTGTACTGCTTAGTCAAACATTTGTTTCCTTGAATTACTACTATTGTTAGTAATCCCATCAAGTTTCATATGGTCCCTTTTGTCATGTGTATGTGTTTTTATGTTTTGGAGTGCCATTTCAATCTTCCCAATGAAGCCATTGAAGGACTCATCCCTACTTCCGTCCAACCTTTCCAACAGGTCCTCCAATTCTTGGTTGGCCACCACATTTGCCATATTCAATTTAGGTGGATACCATCATACTCTATTGAATCCACCATTGATCTCAAGTGCCACAATGTTGTCATAGTTTTACAACCTACACATGTATTAAACAGGACACATAGAGGCAGATGGTTGCTCTCCTCCCTGGGACAAATAACCATGTCCTGGACCAAAGTAAGAGCACTGGGATTAGTGAAGATATAATCCAAGGTGCTGGCACTTCTTCTGCTGACCCTGGTAAAGCCACAGATTATCTCCAGGGCCATGATCATCAATATTTGCATCTAGGTCCGGTGGAATCTGTGCATTGAAATCGGAGCAGACAAGCTCCAGTTTAGGGACAAACATTTCCTCTAGCATATTACCTACAGTGTAATAGATTTCTGAGTGCAAGGTCATTTCAGGCATGTCATACACATTGAAAATGAATTTGCTCTTATTTGGTACTTTGCCACTTGTAACCAGACCAGCCAGCACATTACTAGTGCTGAGGTTGTTTCACCTGATGTGCCAGTGATTGGGTATTGTAATTATCACACCCCCTTCTCGGTCTGTCCAAAGGTCCCTTCACAGCTGGAGAGCGAATTGTAATTTTACCATCAAAATTCAAGAGCTTCCACCATCCAAGTCTCTGGAAGTACAAGAAATGAAAAAAATAGCCATGCTTTCATTTAGCCCCCCTCAGCATCACAGTGTGAGAACTCTCTAGTATTCCAAGAGCATAACAAAATGGGGTTATACGGACTGATTAAAACAAATGCACCTGGAACGCCTCAGGAAGGCACTGCCAATACCCCTCAATGAATGGGCTGTCCCCTACTCCATCAGATTTTTCCTTAGTGTTTACTGAGCCCTGTACCGGCCCCAGTAAACAACTAGCTTGTAGAGTCCCACCCTCAGACAAATTGGCCATTAGCCTCCCAATGTTTGATGGGCATCCAATTCCTGGCTTTACAGTGGTTGAATAAGGGGCTGCACTTTGTATTCCTAACCAAATGTGTATTTTGGGATCACTCTCAGTTGGTAGCCTCTTTTAAACATCTCCACTATATGTGCCAGACTAGAACCCATCACAATATCATTCAAAAAGCTGATATTAGGTACCATTCTAGCGCCACACTCAATCAGATCCACCAGTATTATATCCTTCGAGGTAATATTCCGCATAGGAGTAATACCCTGTAAGATTTGCTGAAAAATACCCCCATTATGTGGGTGATGTCCTTTCACAGAAGAGACATCCTGGATATGTAAGGTGTAATACATAACCTCACTTTCACACGATGGAGAATCAGATTGTCTCTCAAAAGGAAGTTGATGAACATTAATACCAGAATGCTCTTCTATTCTGCCAGATGGATCTACGTTGAAAAATAGAAACCCGAAAGCTTGAGTTGTTCGGATTTTGTAACTCAAGCTTTTGGGATTTTGGTAGTTTGTCCCCCGCTGTGCATTTAATGTATGCAGGGACACCCCCACATACCACGTAGCCCATAATACCGAATTAGGGGAGCAGGGGACCTTGGTCAGTATTATTGGCTTCAGTCTTTTTTACTATGCTGAATGCACACCAAATTCAGCTTTTCTTTTCAACCTTTTCAACCAATACCCTGCTAGATTTCTGACATATAGCATTGCTAACACCATTCTACACTGGCAAAGTGTTTGTCCGAAAGAGCCACTAATGGCCTTCCGCTGGTTCCTCCACTTGACCAAACATATGCATGTCAGTACCATTATCCTTCTTGGTGGTCGAACATCCCTGTTTATTGAAGAAAGACTCTAAATCCATTTCCTTGTTATTTATACCCGGGATTATTGGGTGTATCTGAGTCTCAATACACGTGGATACCCACCAAGTAAAGTAAATTCAAATTCACACTCACCACTAACTTCCTGCACATCCAGGATGCTTTTAAATTGTTCCTCAGTTCTGGCATCTCTTGGCATATAGGTGCAATGCCCTAAATGTGGAGGGTAATAAAAGCTGTGGAAGTTCTATTAGTATGGAGATTTGGTCATTTCAAGTGTTAGTGTTTCTGCCATTAGTTGCAGCATTTTAGGTCATTTTTAAATGGGATTTAGTTTTGCTTTTGTTTTGCCACATTTTACAGAGCACTAGCCTACAAAGCACATGGTGGAATGATGGGCAGCAAGGATATTGTTACTGGTTTCCATTAGCAGAGGGCCTCTTGCCACATTAGCCAGGGTCCTGCCATTTGAACTAGGCCCCATTTGACAATGTAGATTTCTGTTCTTCGGGGCACTAGGCTGCAGTTCTGAGACTCTCTCTTTCCATTTATTCCTGCTTCCCCCAGCGAATGTTCAGCATGCCAACGTCCGTGGAGAAAGGGTGAGGTGCAGCACACCTATCATTTATTTGTGAATGGCCTAGCTGTTCTCAGGAGCAATTAGTGAAATGTAAAATAATGATTTGTGTTCTCAACGGTAGATAAAATTCAATAGTTGCAAAGGACATATTTTGGTGTGTATGAAGCCTTAGGTGAAGGCATTGCCAAAGCGTCAAAACTAGATTGTGGTCATACTGCCCCATAGGAAGTTTTAGGAAAACATTGTTTGCATTAGTAATGGCTTTGGTAGCATGAATATATATGAGACATGTATTTCCAAGGAGTGGAGCCTCAGTTATGTGTTTTATGGAGACAACTGGTTCACAAGAGATGGCCAGAAAAATGTGTGCAAGGGATAGCAACATGTATCAAAACAGGAGTTGCAAGAAGTTTTGAAGAAGTAAACTACTACAAGGCCTGAGAACTGCCTGGGATTGCCAAATCGCATGAGCCCATGAGAGAGTACATTGCTGTGTCTAATTTTCTGACTTCACTGTTCACACTCACTACATGATTGGGTTGTTTCGGTGTAACTGCACATCAGAAGTTACATTAACTTTTTTTTTTACCAATGAATGTATGCCACTTTAATAAATGTTACATGTACAACTTTAGCCAAACAGGCTGAATTATTCCATGCTGACTGAACAATTCGGTCATTAATAGGGGGCTGCACTTAGGATGGTCTCGGGTATTGTATTAATCAATGGGGGTTACCATGTATTGTTTTTAGATTTGTCTATAGGTGGAAGCCAATAGGGAACATAGGATTAACTTGTACTTGATATCTGTAATGTATTATAATTTTGTGGATTTTGTCTTTAAATGGTGGAACCCAATGTGGGGGGATCAAGAGCGTTTTCAGTTTTTTAGTTCTACAGAGCTGATTGACTCTCCCGGATGTAATTTGCATGTAATAAAACATGTTTTTCATTCAAATCGTGCACCCCATGATTGCTAACTTTGTTTGTTTTTTACATTCTGTTTTTGAGCCTGACGTACATTTTTGGTGACACCAATGTGATATCCAGTGCCTCCCGAAGACAGTGAGAGTCCTCTGGCCGTACTGCCTGTAGGGTATTTTGTGGAGATTTGGGGCCTGACGGTATTTTCTTACCGCCGAAAAATAACTTAGCAACAATCACTCCTTGCATTCAGATTGGGCCATGTACAACAATAATACAGTGGACATGCATTATTTCAGCACACAGACATGCGTATTTGGTATGCGTGGTTGGTATGCGTGGTTGGTGGTATTTTGGTGAGCATAATTCCCTTGTTTTATTTGTGGCCCCAATATCCAGAACCCCTTATTTATGTTTAGATTTTTCGTGTAATCACTAGAGAGACCTCAGGCTTGCATTTCAGGAACACCACATTTTCATTTTTAGTGTGCCACCATGGGCAATTTCTCTCTGTCTTATCTACGGCAGCGAGCTATCATGTGGTATTTTCACTATCTTATATACGGTAGTGAACTATGTCCCGGGCCTCCCTTTTTGCCGACTCATAGACCTCCGACAAACTACAACACACACAGTTAGTTATAATTGCTCATACTGAATTACATTGTGCACACGGCTGCAGCAAATTTGATGTTTAGCTACCTTGAAAATGACAATTGCACTGTCTAAACATCTCCCCACATCATCAGCACTGTATTGGTAAATATAAAACACACCACCTGTCTGCTTTCAAATATTTTTGTGTATTATAAAAGTTGCATTTAAACACGATCTCACTCTTTACAGAAATAAATAAAATAGCACAGTAACAGCATTGTCTGTGATACACTGAAAAGAGAGTGGCGGAGACAAGAACTCAATTTGCAACATTAAACATGTGAGTAAAGCACAGGAATCTCCTTTCCTACACTGACTGAATATTCTCGTACACACTCAGCCCCCACACTTCTGTAATTACCTTATCTGTTCAGCATGAGTTTTCTTCAGCTGTTCTCTTTCTGAATTTGGCTCCCTTGAAAATTAACCCCAGTGAAACAAGCGTCTTTCGTTCTCAAACCGGGGTTATTGCCTGGAAATTTCAGCTTTTGCAGCAGGAATGCTTCAGCCAGGAAACAGGTCCTTCTCCTAGCTCTGCCAAATCTCGACTGTTCTCCCCCTCGCCTCAAGCTCCCCCAGCAAAACTCTAATCACTGCCTCTAGCATGATACTTGCTATGACGCTGCTCCAATCAGAATCAATCATGCCATCTCCTCCCTCACTACACAATGGCTCATTTCTACAGTAACCATTTGTAACCAACTGATTTCCTGTTCCTTCGAGCCCTTTGCTTCCTGTAGTTATGTGGACAGAGCAGCAGAGAGAAAGAAAAAAAAAATGAATGTGCGTTTAAAAGTTCACTTTCAGAGTAGGCCTAATTCTGCAGTGGAGACACATTTTTATTAGGGGGTTATGTTAAATGCAGTTTTATTAGTCAGGTTAGTTATTAATAAGGTTAGTTATTAATTTTCAAATGTGTCTCTTGCACCATAGGCATTTCAGGTGAAAGATAGTGTGCATTTTTGAATGTGCACGTGTGCTTTTAACTGTAAAAATAGATTTGCATCTATATGTTAAAATCGTTTTTGACTGAATAGCCTGTCTTTACTTATATGTCCATGTTAATCTGGCAACACATATAGCAATGCACCTCACCCATTTGGTGGTGCTGCATCAAAAAAAAATTGCTACCTGTGCAGTAGTGCTGTACTCTGTGCTGTAACACGCCAAATATCCTTACATACCCTCCTTTTGTTTTTAGAACTTGGCTACGATCCAAGCCAATTCCTAAAAACAACTTGTTCTTTTTTTTCTTTTAAAATGCATGTGTATTGGGATATCTTTCTCTTCCTGACATAGCTAGTAAAATCAGTAACATTTTCATTTTTACTGATAGCACAATCAACCATCCACCCATGATTAGCACCAAGAAAGCCAAACCCACTATTTAGCGTTCCCCCCAGGTTCCCCAATTAAATCTTTCCACTTCTATTATCCCCAGATTACTAATTGTAATATTGTTTTTTCTCAAATTCATTTTTATAACATGTCTTTCTTTGTGATTCAATAAATATTCCACATCCAGATCTATTGGAAAAGTATCCCTTTGAAAAAAATCGATATTTTCCACTTGGCTTTCCCAAACATCATTTGTTACATGAAACAATGTTAACCCCCCAATTGACACAATTGTATCCTTTGGAACCTGTAAATGAAAAACATTATATTTCACCTGTTTAACCACGTATGTTCCATGGTTTAAATGTACTACCGTCATGTTCTTTAAACAGGTGCTGACCAACCATTTACCTCTGACCATCTTAGCCTGTGCCATTTCTTCACTCCCCATATTGCTAATAATCACTTCACATCCTTCTGATATACTTGGGTCAGATTTCAAACCACAAATAGCATCTGTGGCATCAGGAACAAACGGTTTACCTGGACACATATAATTTTGTTCTTTAAATTTTACACATGTTTCCAGGTTTGGTATTAAATAAACTTCAGGTTCCCATGACTGAAATGCCACCACTTCTGGAGTCTTAATCTTAATAAATTTGTCCTCTTGCCAAAGTCCCACGTTGTGTACCCACTTCGTTTGATAAATAAGTTCAGGGGCTACATATGGGATGCATAGCAAAAATCCGATCTCTAGTCTTTCCAAGTCCACATATAACGGCATTGCATTACCCACTTCGAATGCAATTTTTACCTGTATTATATCAATTTCCCTCCTGGTCAATCTTTCTATCTTTTGACGAATAATATCCTGCGAAACAAAATACAAGGGGATATGTCCTTGAATCAATTGTGAAACTGCAGTTTGAACTTCTCTCATATAATTCATTAATAGTCTATCAACAGGAATCATTATGTTCAATATTTCATTTAAAGTTCTATCATGCTTAAGTATTATTTTAGTCGCCCGTTGCATTACATCCGCTTGTTCATTTAGAATGATTGCAGTTTCATTTATGAATCTTACTTGTTTATCCAGTCCCCCTCTAATTCCATCTAATGTTTTTTGTATTATTTCTAGGTCAATACTCAGTTGTTGCGCTTTAGTACTCAGTGTTCCTACCAAAATAGAATTGGCTGTTGATATTGTGGTACCTATTATGGCTCCAACTATAGACATTACCAATGATATTGCGAGCATCACCGCACCTCTCTTTCCTCTCTTCTTCTTAATGTCTGCTGAATTCACGAATGTTTTTTCCAATTGCATTAATATATCTCTTATTGACTGCTTAGTGTCCTCTTTTCTTATTTCCAGCCACTCTTTAGTCTGTTCAATCCTAATTCCGGTATTGTTCAAGTGTTTTTCAATCAAAATCTCAGGAATCAATGGTATGTATATATTTTGGAAAATCATCCTTCTATCACTCATGATGAATCCTGGTGCCTCTTCCACCGCGATACCAGATGCTGGTCCAGGTTCAATGACAATCTGTGCTTCTGAATTCTTGAAGATCCCTCCAAATATCATCATCATTAACCATATCATCGGTATCATCTTCATTGCTGATCGCTTTGCAGCCTTGGTCTTCACCCCTCTTTGGGGCTTTCCCGGAATCCGTCCACGTGGGCGCCAGGACTCCATCGTCTCCCGTGGGCTCTGATCCCGGAACCTCCGACCAAATAATGTTAATTTTCTAAATCAAATAGAAAATAAACAAATTAAGTACATAGCATAATACTAGCTTCACCCTTTTGCCAAAAATAAAACATGCTTGGTAAAAATATTTCGTTTTTTTTTCTTTTCTGAAATTAAACACAAGTTAAAAAGAAAACAAGCACATATAAAACAGCATTCAATATTTAATACATTTTCTCTCTGCACACCAACCATGAGCTTCCATTATATATATATATTTATTTATTTATTTATTATATATTTTTACATATATTACAGTGTTTATGTGCCATAATAACAATCAACTTTTTAACTTCTTTGTCACTGCCTCCTGATTGTACCCATTTATTTTCTCTTTTTGTGTTCAAGGGACTTTATCTGTTTCTACATGCTCAAGCTGCCTGATCTCATGTCTGGGATGGCATGGTTTGATTTGATTTACATGGACAAACTGCTCTATTGCCGTTTCACCTTCATTTTTCAAAATTTTATAAACTACAGGAGAGACCTTATCTATAATTCGAAATGGCCCCTGCCAGGCTGCTAGAAATTTAGAATTTTTCTGTTTACTTTTTCCAAAATGAAACTTGTACACCTGAGCTCTTACACTGTATTCCCTTACTGATGTCTTTTTGTCATAATAAGACTTTGCACTGTCAGCAGCTCTTTCCAGATTTCTCTGCACAAAAGCAAATGCATGTTGCAAATGCCTCCTCAGTTCATCAATATATTCATGAACTGTGGATGCACTCACAAGTGTCTGCTCATGTGTTCTGTATAGTAGGTGTTGTGGTAACACCATTTTCCTACCTGTCAAGACCTCATGGGGGCTAACACCTGTTGCTTTGGCAGGAGTTGATCTGATTGGCATCAAAACCAACGGTAAACGTAAATCCCAGCTGGAACCTGCTTCTGCCACAAATTTCTTTAAAATATCCACAACAGACCTATTGCTTCTTTCAACTGTACCTGAAGACGCTGCCCGATATGCGATATGTAGTTTCCTTTTCACACCTAATATTTGCCATACCTTACTCATTAGAGTACTTGTGAAATGACTTCCTCTGTCTGACTCAATTCTTTGTGGCAACCCAAACCTTGAGAACACATGGTTCACCAGCAATGTGGCTGCTGTTTGCGCACTACAATCTGGTGCAGGAATGCATTCAATCCACTTCGACATCAAACATACCACACTCAAAATATAACGGTTTCCCCTGCTCGACCTTTTTAAAGGACCTACATAGTCTATTTGCAAATCTGACCTTGGGAGAGTTAGACCTCTTTTCATCGATGGTGCTCTATGCATTGGTGAAGCAGGTTTAAATTGGGCGCATACTAGACATCCTCTAGTATATAATTCCACATCTTGGGACATATGTGGCCAGTAAGCATAATCTTTTAGTATTTCTAATGTTTTTTGTGAACCTCTATGGCCTGCAGTTATGGCATCATGTGCATGGTGTAGCATTAGCCCTCTGAATGAAAGGGGTACTACCCACTGTATTTGTCCTGTTATGGACTCTCTAATCATGAGTCCATCCTGTAATCTAATTCGTGTGTTGTTCTTTAATAGCACCCTCAACTCTTCTTTTCCCATACAATCATTTTCTGTTAAAGAATTTTGTTCGGGATCTATCAAATGATTATAATAGATTCCCAAAATTCGATCATTCTTTTGTGCCTCAATCAAACCTTGGTCTGGCGTGTCATGACTCCACTGCACCACCGGTTGATCTACCTCCTTTGGTGCTTTAGAACGTGTGACTGCATCAATTTGTATTTCACCCATTAAATAATCAATAGGTAGCAATTCTCCCATCACAGCCCCAATCTTAGCCAGGTGGTCTGCCTTATCATTTCCCTCCTTATCCTCTCCTGGTGTTTTTAAATGCCCACAAATTTTTCTCCAGTATATTGTTAAATTATTCTCTGACACCAATTTGTCTATGGCTTGTATCATTTTTCCATGTTTAAGTGGCTTTTTGTTGTATGTAACCATGCCTCTTGCTTTCCAACCAGGCAAATACTCCACAAAGCTATTCCGTGCATAGTCAGAATCAGTCACCAGGACAATTTCACTGAACTTTTTATCAACTGCAGTATCAATTGCTTTATAAATGGCTGCCAATTCCGCCACCTGACTGCTCCTACCTCCAATCCTCATCCCTATACTGGGGACGCCTTCACATTTCAACCAGACATTTCCTATTCCTGCCACTAACTGTTTATTACTGTCATTTTCAATGTGAAAAGCACAACCATCCACATATACAGTTGGCAAATCCTTGCATGTTTTTTCATCAAAAGCTTTGTGTGGTGATTGTTCAAATTCCTGCAAACTAATTTCCACTTCCATTTCATTTGGTATTTGTTCAGCTGCACAGTCATGTAAGTCAGCCAACCCTTGAGCAATTGGGTTCTTTTTATTTTGTCCATATCTCACTTCTACGGGAAAACCTTGTAATGCCAGCGTCCATGAAGTGATTCTGGATTGCGCTAGATTACCTGATCTAATTCTTTTACTCTCTAAAAATTGCAAAGGTTGATGATTTGTTTCAATAATCACCTTTTCTCCCTGAACAATGGGGCGGAAATGTTGTAGCGCCCACACAATGTTCAGAAAAACCTATTTCTATAAAGAAATCCCTGTCCTTTATGGGGTATGCTAAACATGGTGCCTTTACAAGACATTCCTTTAATTTAGCCACTGCATCAGACTGCTCTTTTTCCCATTTCCAGGGAGTATTCAGTTTAAGCAGTTTAGTCAATGGTTAAGTGATTTCTGCATAATTTTCAATGAACTTTCTGTTATAGCCTGTCATCCCTAATAAACTTTTTACTCCTTTCACATTTTTAGGATCTTTTAATCTTTGTATGGCCTCTAGTTTCTTCTTTTGTGGATTTAGCCCATGTTCAGTCACTTCATGCCCTAGAAAGTTCACTTTTTTCTTGCACCATTGTGCTTTTTGCAAAGATACTTTGGCGCCTGCTTTCTGCAATTGGCCAAGTACATGTCTTATTTCATCAAAATGGCTTTTCAGACTTTCATTTTTTATCAGGACATCGTCCACATAAACTATTGTTCCTCTTTCCGCTGCACCCGGCATGGCCTTTCTCAAAAATATGCCAAATTCACTCCCACTATTGATGTACCCGAACGGAGCTCTAAGCCAGGCATATTGAGTCCTGTCAAATGTAAAGGAAAATAAATGTTGTATCTCCTCTGCCAATGGCACGCACCAATATCCAGAGGTGAGATCTAATGTGGTAAATACATTTGAACCATGTACCTGAGCTCGCCCTGATCAATGAATGGCAGTGGCCTTCTTGATACTGGTTCTCTTTTATTTAACTCTCTCAAGTCTGCACACAGCCGCCATTGACCATTTGGCTTTAACACACCTACAATAGGTGTATTGGATGTGCTATGAATGGGCCTGATGATTCCCCGTGATTCCAAATTTTTAATAATCTCTGCCAATGATTCTAAACATGCCAGCGGTAGTCTATACTGGCGTACAAACACTGGATTTCTGCTACACCCTTCTGGTAGTGTGGCCACATGTAAATCAGTTAAACCACAATCATAAGCATCTTTTGCAAATACATCCTTAAACTCCATAAATATCTCACTCAGATTGTCCCTATCCTCATTGCTTTCACACGCATCCGCTAAGGAGATCTGCTCTTCTACCATTTTGGAAAATTCTGGAAAATCTTCTGGTAAGGGAATCTCGGCGCTTTCCTCTAACTGTGTGGCTGTGTCTTTTTGTAAAGCTGCCACTTTTAAATATTTTGGCATATCAGCTTCCACTTCAATGGGCTGATTTTGTGTTTCATTTTCATTTAAATTAAATATTATGCAATCCTCTTGATGGCAGCACACTGTCTCATTTGAATCATAAGGATACACAGAATGAATTTTAAATATTCCTTTGAGCTGAGAGTCCAGGTGTTCTGGCAACTCACCCTTGGCATCTACATACTTTTCAGGAATATTTCCAATCACCATGTTATTTAAATCTGCCGTATAATGTGATTTTTGTATGGCCATTCCTAATGGGGAGTTTTCCTCTAAATGAATATCCTGACAACCTTTATTATTTACCATAATTTTTACAGATCCTTCATCAATGTCTACCAATGGAATGTATTCATAATACAGGCCTTGCTGTTTTATAGATTCATTCAGGCATACAAATGCATCAGAGCCTTTCATCTGCTGTCCGTTTTTACATTTCAGTGTTATTGCAAACTGTTTTGTAAATGCAGGAATAATAGTATCTTTCCTCATTTGTAATTCGATTGCATAAGGAACCAGTTGTGCACAATGATAAGCCCTTCTTTTGTCTTCAAATTCAGGTGCCGGACCACCTAGGCGTGACCATATTTTTTGATTAAGGAAATCTAACACCATACACATTCTGTGCATGATGTCATTGCCCATGTAAAATTCATTTTGTGCTCCACTCACTATCCATACATTATGGTAAATTGTTTTCTGCCCAATGCTAATTTTAAGCATGCATCTGTCTGCAATTCGGTTTTCAAAGTCTGGACTGTCCAACCCAGAAACATATTGGTTTTTAATCCTAAATCTCGGGATTTCTTCCCTCTCCATTATTTTTCATTAATGAAACTCCTTTCATGTCCAAGCGCTAAAGTGGCTTTTATTGTTTTAAAATAGTCATTTATACCAACATGAACCCATGGTTGCTCATCTTCCATGTGTATTTCTGCCAGAGTGGTAATGTGTTTTTCTGAATCTGTTTTAGGAGCAATATTCTGTTTGCATGTTTTCTCTTTTAAATAAAAACGTATTGTGTGCTCATCTATGGCAGTCTCCCAATTTTTCCTTGGGTCCAAGTATATTTGTACAGGTAGTTTTTCATTGTCGCTCTGCATTTTGTCTGACACATTAATATAACAGTGACACTAGGTATGCAGCTATTCTGGAGATATACCTCCACAGCATCATTTGTTTTGGCAACGGTGTGACATTCATTTATATTGCTGTTTTGTGATTTTAGTTTCTTAGGCCTCAATGGTTTTTTGGTTAAGGACCACAGCACTCCATTCACCCCATCTATGAGAGGAGACAATCTTTTCAGGCAATCTGTCCCCATCAGAAATGGAATTTCACAAATAGATGTGATCAATACCTCTTGTTTCATTCTGTGCTTTCCTATTTTTATGTCAACCTCAGTTACACCTATGATGGGCACCTCCTCCCCATTAAAGTTATGCACTGGGCCTTGATTTTCCTTCACTGTGATCTGACTCTGTGGGGGTCTCCCTTCATTGATACTCTTTACCAGCTCCTTGGACATACTTGTGGCCTGTGCGCCAGTGTCAATCATAGCAAAGGTGTGGCATTTTTCTTCTACATTGATGGGTGCATAATATCTGTCCTCAACTTCCTCTAATACACATAAGAAATGTGAATTCTTACTGATTTCAGGGCTCACCTTTCTCAGGTCTTTTTCACTTTTGGCTAAACACATTGGTAAATGGAAAGACATTTTTCCCTCCTTTTTACCCATTTCTGCGCGAGAGACTTTATTCATTTCTCCATGATCAGAGGTTTTTTGGAGTGTGGCCACTGTTCGCCCATCCATCTGGGTAACATCAGAGACCACATTACAACCTTCCAACTGAACATGTGTAACAACATCATTCAGCAATTTGTCATTTTTTAATTCTGTGCATTTGTGATCATTTAGTGTGATACCAGCCCTTTCAGCCTCTTCAAAAATATGTGGCTCAAAGAATTCTTCAGGTGATTGACTTGTACCCTCCTTGTGAGTATTTCCTTTTCCTGTCTGTGTTTGGTCATTGTTTTGCTTGCCCAGGGAAGGAGCTATAGCATCCTCACTTACTCCCTGTCCACTGGTATTCCCCATGCATGAGTCATTTTTCTTAAATCTGTCCCTTTGTTCTTTTGGAATTCCTAATGTTTCTTTTTCATTTGTACAAATCTTTACTGTTTTATTTAGCTCTAGGTTAAACCGTACCTCTTTTTTAGAAGTATTTGCACTTTCTGTCAGAAGTTCATTTACTGGCACTTTCACATTTAATCCATTAGGCATCTCAGAGTCGTTATGCAAAATTATATCAGTGCAATCTGTCATTTTGGCACTGCAGTTATCATAAGTACTTAGTCACTTTTCGGAAGCCCCCCGGTCATTGCTATGGCCATCAGCCCCCTCTTTGGAAGGTTATTTTTGCGCTGTACAGAGCTTTCCTATTTGCTCAGCTAACATTTTCACTTGGGCCTCAAGGCACTGGAACCTTTCCATCTCTCTAGGATCCTCTTTCTGTGGCCTAGGTCGATATTGGTTGTTTTCCCCCTGATTGGATCTATTCTGATACCTCTCAGGTGATTGATGTCGGTTGGGATGGTTTCTGAACTCTTGATTCATTTGTGGAGGGGAGCGGGTTGCACCCATCCTTTGATTATAGTCCCCTGGTGGGGAATCATTGTACTGACGTGGATTGTAGTTCACGTTTTGCCTCATGTCCTGTCTCTCAGATTGTGGGTACTGGCCCCTAGGTTGATTTCCATTATCAGTAAATCGATCCACATATCGGGGCCTATCCTGATTACCATATATCATGGTGTTGGGATCAAATCTGCTCTGTGTCCTCAATGACTGGTAGGGACCATCATTTCTTTGATCTTGATTTTGTCTCTGGTTATTGTTCATACCTGCCATATCAGGCCGATATCCTACCCGGGGTCTGTCCCCTAAATACCTAGGGCTGATGTAGCTCTCTCTACTAGGATCATGTGATTGGAACATTGGTACAGGAAATGGCGATCTTTGTTGATTACCCCTTTGTTCAGGTGTCACATTATTTTTACCTTGGCTTTGAGCAGACTCAAGGGACATTTTGGCTGCCCTGATTTCCATTACTGTGGCTGAGGGTTCTTTAGATTTAGGTCTAGTATCTTTCATTTTATCACTTTCTCTACCCTGACAATAGAGTACCTCATATAGTTTTGTGCTTTGATGTACAATCCATTCAAGGGACTTGTCACGGTCAAATTCCCGGACCAATTGGGATATGATGTCTTTCTGTAGCCCATAGAAGTATGCAGTTTTAAACTCATTGGAATTTGAGTCAAAAGATACATCAAAGCGAGAAAATGCTCTTTTTAAGTCTTGTAAAAATTGGCGAGGGGATGTATTAGGTCCAGCAGTAATTGTGTAAGCGACTTTCTTTGCCTCCTGCAATGACTGAAAAGGAGAGAAATGACGCCTAATTTCTTTTTCAAACTCCAACCAGGTCATATTCTGCTGTTCATTTAATCCCCTTATGATGCTGGCCGTCGGGGCATCTAAAGTTAAATGAAAATATTGTCTGTACTGTTCCTTAGGTATCTGGAGTGCTTTAAAAATGTCATGCACCGCTTCTAAGTGATCCTCAATGCAGCATTCACCTCCCTTTTTAAATGGTTTGATCAGGGCTTTAATGGATTTCATTATTTTTATGGGGCTACTTGTTGCAATGCATGGAATTGCACTATTTTGTGATTCAATCCTGTTTTCAGGTGTATGAGATTGGTGGCTGCCCCCAATGGGAGTATCAAATCCCCCAAGGGTGCTGCAACCAAGTTCAGTCACCGGCCCAGTCACTGGAGCACTAGCTCTTTGGGCAGAGCTAGAATTCACCTACACTCCATTGAATGTGGTACCCTGCCGCCTCTCCTGGGACCTGGGAATGCACATTTTCTGTTCTAAGTCCTTACACTTTTTAAGGAGTCTGTTTGCTTCATTTTGCAAATAGTTGTTTTCATCACTCATCTTATTAATCACCTCCTGCATGTCGCACATTTGCATTTGGCATTCATTGAACTCTTTATTTCTCTTGTCTCTTTCTTGAATCATTTTAATCATTTCTTGTTCTGCACTCTGGAGATCACATTCTTTTTCACAATGTTCTTTTTGTAAAATCTGCATTTCTGAAACAACCTCATCTTTATCCTGTCTAATGTGGTCCACTAAGGCTTTTAAGTGTACCAATTCTTGCTCACTATCCTCAAATTGTTTCTTGCTTTTGGATAACTGAGCATCAAAGTCTCTGCATTTTAATTGCATGTCTTTTTATCATACATCCAATTCTGCTCTTAACATTTCCTGATTTTTACTTGCCCCATCTAATTCAGGATTTATCCTGTTAATTAGCTGAGTATCATTCTCCTGCATTCGCAGGGACTTATTCAAAATAAACCATATTTTGCCGCATAGCCGTATTAAACAGTCTTTCTCTGCACTTTTATCGGCTGCATTCAATAATCTTGTAAGGCAGACCTGAATTATGCTGCCTTCTGCAAAAATATTGTCTAGTTTTTCTTTCTGCACCTCACCCTGAATGCGTTCACGCCATTCTAACGTGCTATTCGACGACCAAGTCCCATGTGCAAACAACTTTGCCTCTAAATATTGCACTAGGTCTGAGAATGTGGTTTCCCTTTGTGACATTCTGAAATTTGTTTTTAGTGGCACACTGCTATTATAAAATGGGTTCCCTTTAATGTGCAAATGGCAGTGTGAGACACGCTTGCCACGCCCAGTAGGTACTCTATGATCACTTTCCCGGCCTGCAACGCACCATAAATATGTAGGGTATTTTGTGGCGATTTGGGGCGAGACGGTATTTTCTTACCGCCGAAAAATAACTTAGCAACAATCACTCCTTGTATTCAGATTGGGCCATGTACAACAATAATACAGTGGACATGCATTATTTCAGCACACAGACATGCGTATTTGGTATGCTTGGTTGGTATGCATGGTTGGTGGTATTTTGGTGGGAATAATTCCCTTGTTTTATTTGTGGCCCCAATATCCAGAACCCCTTATTTTTGTTTAGATTTTTCGTGTAATCACTAGAGAGACCTCAGGCTTGCATTTCAGGAACACCACATTTTCATTTTTAGTGTGCAACCATGGGCAATTTCTCTCTGTCTTATCTACGGCAGAGAGCTATCATGTGGTATTTTCACTATCTTATATACGGTAGTGAACTATGTCCCGGGCCTCCCTTTTTGCCGACTCATAGACCTCCGACAAACTACAACACACACAGTTAGTTATAATTGCTCATACTGAATTACATTGTGCACACGGCTGCAGCAACTTTGACGTTTAGCTACCGTGAAAATGACAATTGCACTGTCTACACATCTCCCCACATCATCAGCACTGTATTGGTAAATATAAAACACACCACCCGTCTGCTTTCAAATATTTTTGTGTATTATAAAAGTTGCATTTAAACACGATCTCACTCTTTACAGAAATAAATAAAATAGCACAGTAACAGCATTGTCTGTGATACACTGAAAAGAGAGTGGCGGAGACAAGAACTCAATTTGCAACATTAAACATGTGAGTAAAGCACAGGAATCTCCTTTCCTACACTGACTGAATATTCTCGTACACACTCAGCCCCCACACTTCTGTAATTACCTTATCTGTTCAGCATGAGTTTTCTTCAGCTGTTCTCTTTCTGAATTTGGCTCCCTTGAAGATTAACCCCAGTGAAAACAAGCGTTTTTCGTTCTCAAACCGGGGTTATTGCCTGGAATTCTCAGCTTTTGCAGCAGGAATGCTTCAGCCAGGAAACAGGTCCTTCTCCCAGCTCTGCCAAATCTCGACTGTTCTCCCCCTCTCCTCAAGCTCCCCCAGCAAAACTCTAATCACTGCCTCTAGCATGATACTTGCTATGACCCTGCTCCAATCAGAATCAATCATGCCATCTCCTCCCTCACTACACAATGGCTCATTTCTACAGTAACCATTTGTAACCAACTGATTTCCTGTTCCTTCGAGCCCTTTGCTTCCTGTAGTTATGTGGACAGAGCAGCAGAGAAAAAGAAAAAAAAAAATGAATGTGCGTTTAAAAGTTCACTTTCAGAGTAGGCCTAATTCTGCAGTGGAGACACATTTTTATTAGTGGGTTATGTTAAATGTAGTTTTATTAGTCAGGTTAGTTATTAATAAGGTTAGTTATTCATTTTCAAATGTGTCTCTTGCACCATAGGCATTTCAGGTGAAAAATAGTGTGCATTTTTGAATGTGCACGTGTGCTTTTAACTGTAAAAATAGATTTGCATCTTATATGTTAAAATCGTTTTTGACTGAATAGCCTGTCTTTACTTATATGTCCATGTTAATCTGGCAACACATATAGCAATGCACCACACCCATTTGGTGGTGCTGCATCAAAAAGAAAATTGCTACCTGTGCAGTAGTGCTGTACTCTGTGCTGTAACACGCCAAATATCCTTACATACCATGTTTTTCATTCAAATCGTGCACCCCATGATTGCTAACTTTGTTTGTTTTTTACATTCTGTTTTTGAGCCTGACGTACATTTTTGGTGACCCCAATGTGATATCCAGTGCCTCCCGAAGACAGTGAGAGTCCTCTGGCCGTACTGCCCCAGGTCATGGAGCCTAGTCTACCGAGAGCATTTTTTTCTGCACACACACACAGAGGTGAGCAGACGCCATGTTACTCTGAATGTCTGTCAGGTCCTTGGAGTGAGGCTGGTAGGCTGGGCTGTGCAGGCAGTTTGTGAGGGACGAGGCTCGGGGGAACCGCGGATGTCACATTGAATGTGAATGCATTTTCTGCAAGGAACACAGTATTGTCGATATACTTCATTATTGCTTATAAAAGTCATGTAGAGTAGTAAAAGGGAAGAATTGATGTGGGGAATCTTCTCTTAAATAGAGAAAGTCAACACTGAATATACAGTGATAGTCCTCTCGAGACAAGAATGTGGAGGAAGGATCTACATTATTGTGCATATAAATGTGCTTTTTTTGCAGGTGGCAGTAGCCGGCATGTTTATAGAGGTAGTGATTCTTAGGCATTGTTAGCATACTGTGTATATAAAGTATACATTTGCAGGTGCACCGCCCACAATGTGAGAGCAAGTATCGTCTGAGAAAAATCTTCTAAAAGGGCATCAGGATCCCGGGAGTGACGTAAAGGCCACGTGCAATGGGGACAATAGCAGTGCTGATAACATAAGGGTTGTAGCTAAAATGTGGCACAATGCAGCACATAGTAGTACATTTTGTTTTTACATAACACAGGGAATCGTTGCATTGGAGCTTTGCTTTGCTTTTTGCCAGCATTGCAGCACATACTATTATATTTGTAGCATGCACTACACCTCACAGAGAGGATGCAGTATATAATTTTTTCATGTAGCACATTGCCTCACGTCTTTGAACGACACACACCACACTGCATGGCAGGCACCATATTTATTACACCTTGCATGCAGTACATGATTGCAGGACATTCATTGTGCATAGCACGGCCTTCCTGCATGCATCATACTTCATAGCAAACTCACAGCACATTGCATAGCACACCTACCCACAAACAAGAGCATGGATAGAAGGTGCATAGCGCATACAGTTAAAGACAAAGGGGAATGTTAGGGTATAACCGTTGGTTGGTTGGTGAGCTTGGGCTGTAGGTATTGTGAGTTTGCTAGCTGAGTCTCCAGCACTGGGAGGTATTACCCTAAACCTTGTGTGGTAAAAGATAGCTAATAATATGCCAGTGAGATATCCCAGAATTCTTTAGTATAAATGATACATACATTTGCAAAGGCCAAAATTAGTTTTCCTCCGCAGGGTCATTTTCAAGGCTGTTAATTCATACAAAATTAAATCCAAAATAAGAATTGTGACATTTAGTTGCAATATCAGATGGTAAATTTGAAACAAGAAAAAAAGAGTAAGAGTAAAGATACAATTACATACCAATTCATAATTCTAGGGCAGGTTGTTGAGACATGAGAACAAATTGACAAAAGCATGGTGTCATTCAGAAATGAACAATCATTTGATTATCATAATATTCTCAATATTCTTTGCTTATGAACTTCAAGGAAGGTTGTTTGGAGCACCCAATAACCTGTGGAAGGACAATATGTCCTGTAATCTCAAACAGGTGTGCAAAAAGATTCCAATGCTTAACTTTATTAGTGTATCATTATGGGATCTGGTGGTGCTACAGTAAACAATAATTTAGTGCCACCGAGTACGGACGTCAAACATATCCCTGTCAAATATTAAGTCTAGTAAAACTCACCGCTGGGGGTCGTGTAACTAGTTAGCATGGAGGAGTCTTGTTCATTATCGTAATTAACCAGACAAATCACTCCACCAACTAAGAACAGCCATGCACCACCGCCCACAGAATCAGGAAAAAAGCTATCAATCTGTCAGTCCTTTCCATGTCCATTCTAACTAGTTATGCGACCCTCAGCAGTGAGTTTTACTAGACTTGATATTTGAGAGGGATATGTTTGAAACCCGAGCAGCCGTAGGGTAGATCTTATAGGCTGGTCGCAGGGAATCCAGATCCGGGAAAAAGGGTGGTGACATGTGTGATTGAGGTGACCCCCACTGTGAAACAGCAAGGGCTGCAGGTTGCCAATGCTGGCCTAGTGATAAGCCCATTTGGGTTGAATTTCCTCTGCCTCAACAAAACGTGGAGGGGATGGGTGAGAAGGGGATGGTGAAAGGGGTAGTGCCGGGTGCAAGGACCCTGGGGAAGAGGTGGTGGAAATCTGTCCCTCTATACCAATAACCAATAGATATTAGCCCCTAGCTCAACAGGAGCAGAGCTCAATAACCAACTCCGGAGATGGGAGGTGGGAGCAGGATGGATGAGGGTTGGTAAAAAAGAGGGGGTGGTGAAAAGGAGGGTTTCTTGACAAAATAGCCCCCTGCCAGCTACACTCATCCCTCTGTCATCCCAAAAGACTTGTGTCATAATTAGGGGGAAAATACTTAAAGCCCTCCCTAGTCATGTTATGCCACCCCCAGAACCCAAACAAGTAGTTGGTGGGGAGGTAAGAGAGCTATGGGAGCAAGTGCAATTGAAACACTTTAGAAGATGGTGAAATCAGTAAATAAAGTTATGGTTAACAACTGAGATAGCCAGCCTGATAGGTTTAAACAACCAGGACCCACCATTTGTCCTGCCCTACCAAATCAAGGTGTGGGTGTAAAACCTCTAGATCTCCAAACCCCAACCCCATGGATAACAATAGGCAACCCAGAGGGTGTACCTCGGCTAAACCTCTATTGGAGGTTATCCAGAATCAAGTGACCAAAGGGCGACACCTCCGTCTAGTGGGAAGCAGACACGCTGAGTAGGCTTCCAACCTAAATGTGGGGCTTATTGTCCACTAGCAGGTTATGGAGACATGCAGAAGGTGAGAACTATGGGCTCTGCGAACCCCAGGCATTATGACCATCAGCAAAGTACCCATCAGGTGGGTCTGGCTAACGTACCTAAACTCAAGGTAGGCAGCCTGGAGAACCAGGAAGCACTTACTAATAATGTAATTCACTGGATCCGCCACAAAAGGGGATGCACCACAGTTATATGAGATGATATTGTACACTGTAGAAAATGTAAACATCCCAGTGTTACATATGACTATATCCAGGAGACCTTCAAAGAGGAGTGGTTAGTGCATGGTCTATTGAGTTTTGAGACTCGTACTTATCCCCCGCAGTGTCGCAATATCACCACCAAAGCCCCTATTCCTGGTCCCCACTATCTGCCAACCCGAGGGCAAGACCATCTCTGAGCCAACATTGTTAGAATGCAGAACCCATGGGAAGTGAGAGAGGTGAGGATGCCGAAGGCAGTTGGGCAATGGCCAATGCAGGAACCACTTGGATAAGGGGGGTTGAAATGGAGGCTGTTGACTGATGAGCCCAAACAGACATACCTTCTAGACCCCCAGGACTTTTTCCAATCAAGGTACTCTCTTGGAACATAGCAGGACTCTTTAAGCATCTTAATGATATTGAGTGGCTTGAATTTCTACATTTATATGACATTGTTTTATTCCAAGAGACGTGGGCTTTGGAGGAGCAAGTTATCCAGGGTCACCAGATTTTTGAGATAAAAGCTAGAAAAGGCCTTATGGAGGGTTGGTGCTCAGTCTAAGGGCTATAATTAACTGGGAAACTAAATAACTGAACACAGAGTCTGATGATCTGTTATTGGTGGAATTATCCTAACCCAATTGCGAATTGGCAATAAGAAATACTGCAAATGACTATGCATGTCTTCGCAACTGTAAGTGCTTAAAAATTACAATGTGCTGCGTTACAAGGAACTGAAATTTGTGTTACCAATATTCTGTTAATCATCAGAATATTACCAAAATATATAAGTGCTATCAACTCTATACCATGGGGGTACAGAAGACTAATGCAATGATAAAAAAAATGCTCCTGTCCGGAAGAAGGCCAGAAGAACAATCCGGAAAGAACACTAGAGGTAGCGTCTCATAAAGAATGTGGGCGAAACATATCTCTAAGACTGCAATAGAATACGTTTTGTTTTGTCTAAACAGGAAATTAAGATTAGATTTCTACAGAAACATGGGTTATGTTGTATTATGGAATGTATAAATGCAATTTAACAATATTGTTAAATAAGCACCAAACGGCACCTGATTTGATCAATAGATATTTCTTGAAAACATCGACAACAGTGAAACATCACACATCCTTCCCCTTTTTTTCTTACCTCATTTGATGGATTGTTTTATCCCTTGATTGCTTTTCTCAATTGTGATATATCTCTTTGTAAAGGAGTGATTTTAATAATTGTTAATTTACATCATACTTTTTGTGATGTCTAAAATAAAACAAATTATGTTAAAAAATAAAATTGAATTGTGTTAATATACAAATAACTTTCACTTTATATTTCAGGGCAGAGAATTCTAAGACAAAAAAGCATGTTCTCACTGGTTACCGTAATATAGGCAGAGAGGGGGGTAATCAGTTTTTCTGTTTCTTTTTGATGACCCATATTGTACTCCAAAGGTATTCCAATCAATATATTGGGAAGAGACATTATGAGCAAATTGAACATGACCATTGTGTTCACTGACAAAGGCATAGGGGGTCATTCCGAGGTTAGAGCTAAGGGAAAAACGATGCCGGTAAAGGATTACCAGCATCGATTACCGCTATGTGCTATTCTGACCAGCCTGACCGCTATTCGTGGCATCGTAAATTACGGCGTCTCTAATAATGGCATGTGCGCGGGCATGTGGCCCACCATGCCGGCATTAGCGGCATGCCGTAAACTGGAGGAGATCACAAGTGAAGCGGACATGCAAATACCAGTTTCATGAAGGCATTAAAAGTGGGTAACGGCATGCCTTAAATACCGGCATCGCAGACCTACCGTAAAATGCCATGTGCAGTGATCCCAACTGTCACAGGTGCACACAATCAGCACAGGTGGAGGCAATGGAGGCTGGCCCACTACAAAATGAGCACACCCACACACCACACCCCCTCCCACACGAAGATGATTCCAATAGTAGTAGCATTACTGGAGCTGGAGGACATGCTTGCATTGCCACAACAGCAGCAAAAACAACAACAGCCGGCACCACAGAGGAGACGCAGGAGGAGGCACCACAGAGGAGACGCAGGAGGAGAAGGAGGGTGAGACAGGCCCAGCATGCCCCACCAGTGCAGCCACCATTACCACGCAGGCAGCCCCCAATCCCTCGCATCAGAGCCAGTCCATTCAACCTAACCCATGAGCAGATCAACACCCTATACCCTCTGGACCGGGACACCATCACCACCATTGTGGATCTGATACACGACTACATTGTCAGCCTCATTGAAATACACACTGCCAACCCCCCCCCCCCTACTGAAGGTAGTATCTATGCCCCACTTCTCTGCCACAGGCACCTACCAGCACACAGTGGGACACGTGCATGACATATCACAACCCTTATTTTCTCGTATTCTGAACCAAGTGCTGGATGCCCACCTCAAGCACACAAGGGACTACTTATCCCTACCAGGGACTCCCCAGGAGATTTTTGATACAAAAGTTGCCTTCCATGCACTGGCACCCATGCCAAATTGTGTAGGTGCCCTCGACTGCACCCACGTGGAGTTGGTGGTCCTGCATGCCATGGAGGTGGTGTACCGCAACCGCAAGCAATACCACTTCATCAATGTTCAGATGGTATGCGACACCAGCAAGATCTTCACACATTGTTGTGTCCAATATCCCGGATCAACTCATGACTCAATTGTCCTGCGGAACTCCACGCTACCACACTTCATGGAGCGACATGCTGGACAACGTGCCTGGCTGCTTGGTAAGTTGAAGGACTGGCACATGGCATTGAAATGGGGGGAGAGATGCGCACACCACCATGCTGCCAATGTTGATGTGACTGCACGATGTGCACATCACCAAACACTGTGTCCCAAAGCATCACAAACGGTACATGACACCCAAATCCCATAGGAATGAAGTAAGGTCAACACCTATCACCACATGACTAACAGGTAACCACCCCACATCCAACAACATGTGCACCACTCATCAGCAGCCCTCACTCAACCGTAACGCCATCCAGCATCCTTGCAGTGTGTATGCACTATTTTGCTGTCTCCAGCATATCACCAAACAGGACAAGCATCCCTGGGAGTGCATCAAACTGAATCAACTAGGGAATCCACTGTCTGTCACAGGGCCTCCACCACCACAGGAGTGCTGCATGTCGCCATGGGAATGATCAGCGCTGATTGCCCAATATTGCACAGACTGCTACCAACGCTCCCTCTAAGTAGATCTCACTGTACACAACACCTCACAAATTTGACACTTACACAGCTGTATGCGTACACGATGCATGTGCAACAAGACGTCAGTGCACACCATGTATCATCTTGAAGATGCAACCCACAACATAAGTCCATGGGCAACAATAAATCTGCAAGCATGTGTGACTAGTACAGCTGTCCATCATGAATCGACTAACATTTACCTTTTATTGCCTCTCATGCAGATGATAGTGGCTATCCCTTGAAGCCATGGCTCCTCATCCCTGTCCGAAACCCACAAAACAGGCACGAGGAGGACTACAATCGCTCCCATACCCATACCCATGTGTTCATCAAGCAGACCTTTGGCCTGTTGAAGGCACGATTTCGCTGCCTCAGCCGGTCGGGTGGGGCACTCCTCTACAGGCATGAGAAGGTGGCCAAGACCATCATGGCATGTGTCATGCTGCACAATATGTGTATCCACCGGAACGTGCCCCTGCCCCCTGACATTGAACTGCCACCACCTGGTGATAATGAAGGGGATGAAGAAGATGTGGCTGGACATCATCGCGGTGCCGATACACAGGAGGGACGTGCTGTGAGCCAGTCAGTGATTGCACAATTTTTCTGACACACATAGCAGCAGAGGGTGACATGATAGTTGGACAGAGGGCACTGGGTGTGGGGATACATGTACAGTATGCACTGTATATGAATAAATGACACATGAGCATTGATAAATGTCCACTCAGGTCTTGCTTTTCACACAACGGGTGTATTAAATATAACAATTTTAACAAAAGTGCAAACACCCTCCACCACCCTCACCCCCCTGCCCCTCCCCCACAACTCCCCCACACACCCTCCACCCTCCCCCCCTCCCCCCACAACTCCCCCACACATCCTCACCCCCCTTTCCCGCCCGCCACAACGCCCCCACACACCTTCACCCCATCCTCCTTTCCCCACTACTCCCCCACACATGTCTCCAATGCCTACATGAGGCTGCCCTGACCATCAATTGGCACTCCCTGGTCCAGGTGGCGGCATGTCTTGCTGGCGCAGGGTACGTGCCGACCTGCGGAGCGGGCTCGTCTGGGTTGAACTGGATGATTACGGTGTGGCTGCATGCTGGGATTGGGTAGCCGGATGCCCTGCCTCCATGGCATCGGCTATGCAGCCTAGGACTTGGCGGAGGGCTGAGACTGCCTCGCAGAGGTGGCTGGTGTTGTCTGCAAAGGATTTGGCCATGGAGGCAGTGTTCTCGGTGAGGGACCTGCCTAGAGAGGCGAAGTTCTCACGCCACTCTTGTCTAGCCAGTCTGTTGTCCTCCACAAACTGCCGCACAAGGGCAGTCAGATGTTCTGACCGTTGCGGCCCTGCGTGTGCACCTGTGGGGGTTGATGGTCCCTGGCTGTCCTGCTCAGCCTGCTCAGCTTCCCTACTCGTCAAAATGGGACTGAAGTGACCTTCCATCTGCTCCTGACCAAACTGCTCTGGGGTTGTGGCGTGGTCAGTATCGAGGGACGATATTTGGGGGGATGCCGGTGGACTTGGCGTACGGACCACCTCCGATGCATCGTCCTCAACGGGCACCCATATCTCTTCCTGTGGGTCCTCCACATCCAGGGGTGCTGTGGTTGCCACCTCCCCAGCCAAACTGTACTCCTGTGAATGTGGTGCCTCGCCTGATTCCTCAGGATGGCCAATGGGTGGTGGTGCTTCGCCCTCTATGGGCCTTGGCGGCACCGGTGCAATGTCAACCTAGGGTGTCTTGCCTGTTGGTACACAGCGGTCCCTGGGTTGTCCCTTTGAGGTCGAAGGGCAGTTGGCGTCATCCCGGGACCTCTTCCGGGGTCTGGTCTTTGGAGGGGTGCGCCCTGCCCATCACTGTCATGCTCAGAGCCTGTGGGGGTTGAAGAGAGGGACGGCATAAGTGATGTTCTGATAGGCATCATACATACATTTGGACAATTGATTATCCACACAATTGGGGGTAATAGGCATTTGTGTTTGGATGAGCATGTTGTTTGATACATGGGCGGGTTATGCAGGCATACGTCGGCATCACTCATGTTGGCCAAGAGCAATGCTATCTGACATGCATAGTATTTTGGGCCTGCACGCCGTGTGACTCAAGGCATTTACATCTTTGTGTGGTATGTGTCAGGTACGGCATTGCCTTGCAGCAGGCATCTGCATGTGTCTGTGATGCATCCGCCTACTTTGCTGGGAGTGTGTGTGTGTGTGTGTGTGTGTGTGTTGGACCATGTCTTGACTCTTTGGACTGACATATTGGTTGACTTTCATCAGACTTGGCATTACAACGTTTTCTTAGGACACTCACCTGCATCGCCCGTTGTTGTGGCGCCACACTCCATCTTGCCAACACCTTCTATCCCTCTATTCCTATCATGCTGGCATAGATGTCCTCCCATGAGGTGAGCTTGATTGGTGAGCTGGGACCTCCTCCTGTTCCCATTGCCTGGCTCCTGTTCACTGAGAGAATATTTTGAACTCTAAGTCGCAGGTCGTCCCAGCACTTACAGCAGTCTTTGATTGTGCATGTGGTGTTCCCAACAGCACTGACCTTCTGAGCAACAAGTGCCCAGATCTCCTTTTTTCAGTATTGCCTCCCTCTTCATGTTGTTTGAGAACATTATCCCAGCATGCTCCTGCAGTGTGTCAACCAGCATCTGCAGCTCATCCTCATTAAATCTCTCCTTCTGCAGGTGGGCAGCTCCCTTCTTCAGGACCTTGGGCATAGTCATGTGCTAGTAGGATGTTTTCACGACAACAGCAGAGTCCAACAGGTCTTGTGTGGTGATGATGGCAATGGATTGTGTTTTTAATGATGGCCGTTCCTGTGCGATGACGATACTTCCAGTTCCGCTTATTAGTGGTGACCGTTATTAGCGGTCATCGCTTATAACGGTCACCGCTAATGCCGCATTGGACCTTGTCTGTAGTGCTATCTGCACTATGCTTGATGCCGCTAAGGGCATTTAAGGTGCATTTAACGGCATGGCGGTAATGACCTTACCGGCATGGCGCGAAGCTCGTGCCCACAAAGTCGTAATAGTCCTCTATTAGTGGACTGATGACTGCCGGACACGCTATTTACACCATGCCGGTAAGGACCGTTACTTACCTCCAAACTTGGAATAATGGCCATAGTGTGTTCCAATCCTGGGGGGTACTACAACTGAGCATGGGCATTGCTTCAAACACTCTGTGTCTACAGCACATTGAATGGGGTCCCAATATACCCCGAGTTATTCCTCTATGGGGTGTAGCTGCTGTTACTATGGGTACCAAAGATACGAAACCACACCTTCCAATACGCGCAGAATTGCTGTTCACCACAGCAGCACACAAGGAAGTAGCACCAGGAACTGTCATCACTATACAGATAGATGTGGTAAAACACAAACGGACAAGGTGATCTTGCAGGGGGTGGCTGAGGATGGTATTGAATTGTGGACTATCTTGTGTATTGACCCCACCCAACATTTAACTGCCATGACTGACAAACACATTTTTGACAATGATTAGCAAATAGGGGAGATGGTATTTGAGGTCCATATTATTATCCAAATAAGGAAGGTGGGTTATAAAATGAGTTGTCCAGGACGATAAATATAGCATGTCACCTGCTTGTACAACACAGGGAGGTTCCCCAAATGGCACTTGCTTATGAGAACGATGTTGGTACTGTTGCAGGAGGACTTGTAGAAGGTGAATGCAGTGATTTGGACAAGTGGGACCCATCATGTATGTCTCTTGAAAGGGATAGGGACAGTTCGCATCAAGTTAAAGGAAGGGGCCATATTGTCCCAGGCCAAACAGTACCCCTTTTCCATGCAGATGAAAGACTATATGACAACATTGCAGCATTATGGCAGCATGGCATAAAACAGCACTCAGACTCTGCGTGTAATACAGCAGTTACCCTGTGAAAAGGGGGTGGGCTTGGAGGATTGTACAGTGTTTCCCAATCCGGCAACCATTTTGTGTAACATTCCCATGTGGGTCACTTACTTTGCAGTGATTGATCTTAAGAATGCATTCTTTTCAATACTGTTACACCCAGATGTGTTTACCTCCCACAGTCAGCAATTCTAACACACCAGACTCCCACAAGGGTACCTTCAGTCCACGAGTATATTTAACAGAGTTCTGCAGACAGACTTGGGAAATGGGTTAAACAAAAAGGGGGATGCCTGATAGTAATCCTTGGTCCTTCAGTCTAAATATTATGAACAACAGGGATGGCCCGTAGGATAGAGGATGACAAATCATGCTAATTTATCTTTTTTATAAATATCAATAAATGAAGTCGTACTTCATTAGACTTATTAATCAATCAAAAATAACAATTTGGTATAAAATATATCTTTCAATAAAAACATTACATTCTAACTTTGGTTCATCAGCATTCATCCCTACCATTCACTCATTCACATTCTTTCTGATCATACACTACATTACATATGTATTAATAACATAATACACTTGGCCACAATCTACAATTTTCAACATAAACAATATTGAATTCCCTCTATCTAATCTGACAATTTTCTGTGCATATAATTATTTAAGCAGACTTGATGGTCGACACATGTTTCAGTTGTAACTTTTCGGACTTTAGATTTGTCCACTTTGTACATCAACCTTCGTCAAGACATAAAGGGGAAATTCATTAGGTCCCATTTTGCATTGTAGGGTGAACCACACCTCCTCCGTCATGTAGTAGCAGTGTGGGCACGGAATTGGTGGAACAATCCTGTCTGCAATTGTACTGGTGTCCCGAATAAATAAGGACCAACTTCTGAATCAACAATAGGTCATTCAATGCAAGCTAATGGTGTACTTTTTCTGAATTGAGTCTGTGATCCGAGAGACATGGCACAGATCAGAGGGCAGCATTGAATGATCTATTGTTGATTCAGAAGTTGGTCCTTATTTATTTGGGAGGTCAGACCATCTTCCTGGATGGTTGCATCAGAAAGGGGGGAAAATGTGGAAATATGGGATGTCTTTGGTTTTTTCTCTTTTTTTTCTCATCTCTTTCTTTGTTCCCTTTCCTCCTTTCAATTGACTGGACTGGGTTTTTTAGATATAACACAGTGAGTTTGTTATGCAACCCTAAGCGCTGTTCATAATGTGGCAAGAGCTAAGAGGGACGTTTCACACTCTGATCTGTTTTTGGGCCAGGAAAGGAGGGGCAGCCTCACAATGATACTGGTATTATGTGGCATCACCAGGTGGCAGTACTGGGGAGAGAGAGTGAATGGAAAATGTTATGTGCTCTCGCTGATACCGCATGTGACTGTAGAACCCAGAACATATATTTAAAGAAAGGTGCAGGTGCAAAAGGTGCAGTGTTTACTTCAGATGGCGTTAATTGGAGTAACGTCTCTTTCATGGATGGGCAGTAACTGTGCAGTGGGTGCAGGAAGGGGAGATAGTACATGGTGATAACTACATAAAGATAGAAAAGTTGGCAATGGATCCCAACACAAGGGACATAGTGCAGCACTACGAGAGAGATGGGTCACAAAGTGGGGAGGTTACATTCACAACGCACCACACACTTACATGCCTGAACGAGACAGGGCACTCCAGACATTGGTGTAGGATGAGGCCACAAATGCATTTACAGAGGTGGTTTTATGCAGAGATGGTTGAGGGATTATGAGCGGCTGTGAAAAGGGTTTCGATATGCAGTGGCATTCTACATTAATACCTCCTGTTTGTAGACATGGGAAGGAAATGTGAATTCCCTTACTTGGATAGCTGACAACACCAGTGTTGATAGAATCACTCACACACCCTTCTTTGTGTTTCAGATTATGAGGCCGCTTTAAGATAGTAGAGAATTAATGCTGCACCAAAACTATGGAGTTGCCCGGTATTCGAGATGGGACCTCAACCATTATGGCCTGTGGGCCCAACGCCTATCTACAATTGCTACCATGTTGGGCCGGCTCATGCTCCTTTGTAGCACTAGTACCCAAAGGGGAAACTTAAAAGTAGTCGCGGAGAAATAAGTATATAAATCAAAACAAAGGGGGTTAACAAACCAGCTAACAATTAACAGAATGGTAGCTACAAACACTTTATATAAGTTACATATGAAGAAGGAAAACAAATCTAGCTTGGTCATCAAAGAAGATTGGTATTACACCACTTTTTTTATGGCAACCCACGTGGTTGGCTCAGATCCTAAATGTATTGGTCCCTGTCCTTGCAGTGGTGCTCATTGTTCTTTTCTCTGTGCCACCCAAGTAGCGTTGGGGTGTTGTGCACAAGCTGGGGAAAAATGAACAAAGCAGGGAGGAGAATATGAAAGGGAGTGGAAGGATGTACTTTCTCCGTGTGAAGGGACCAGGATATGGGGTGGTGACAGAAGATGGCCAGAGGGGCTGGAAGAAAAGAGGAATAGTGGGGATGGGAAAATGTACCGATTTCCCAGAGATACTGTTTTTCAGAACCGCCATATGCTGAAAACTATGATATTCACTGGTGAGTTGCTTTGGGGAAGAGGACTGTATTATCCTTCCTGGGCCCCCAGAGGTATGTGCAGAAGAAGGGAATAGCTTGAAGGATGTTGGTAAGATGTCGGTGAAGAAGACAGAGGTGAGAGGTGGGAAGAGGGAGGAGTTGTGTGTTGCTTACATAACCAAAGGGAGGGGGGGTGTTCAGAAGCAGGTACATCACCCACAGCCAGAGCAAATGTATTGTCTGAGGAAGGACTTCTAACAGGGCATCAGGACCCTACCAGTGACATAATGGCCACGTTCCACGGAGACAGTAGCAGTGCTGATAATTGTAGGTTAGTAGCTAAGTTATTGCACAATATAGCACATAGAAGTAAATTTTGTTTTTATTAACACAGGCAATTGTATTTTAGCACATAACGTATTCCTTGCATGCACTGCACCTCACAGAGAGGATGCAGTATATTATTTTATCATGTAGCACATTGCCTCCTGTCTATGAGTGACATGCAGCACACTGCATGGCACCATATTTACTACACCTTGCCTGAACAACATGATTGCAGGAAACACATAGTGCATGGCACTGTATTCCCACATGCATCACACTTCATAGAAAACACACGGCACATTGCACAACACACCTGCCCACAATCAAGCTCATGGCATTTCATTATTGGGTTACATGACAGCTGGATGGAAGGTGCACAGCACATACAGTTACATACTCACCATTTGACACAAATACAAACTCAATTGACTAAGGTATACATGTTTACCCTCTGCAGTTTTCAAAGTACATAGGGTGGAGCTCATTGCTGTGCATTGTGCCTGTAGGGATATTAGTTATAAAGAACAAGTACTATGGATTTTTCATTAGGCCTCCCCCAGAGGGGCAGAGTGAACATTATACTGTATTGGGTCATAGTTGCTAGTTGGGAAGTTTTAATTGAATATTCGTCCTGTTCAAGGGCAGGTGGGAGCAGTATGTGATAGTTGCCATCTTATTATTGAAAGGGAAATGTTTCTCAAGGTATGAATGCTCAGTCTCAGACAGCAAATGCTGCGTCATCAGACAGGGAAAGACTACTTAATATTTGTGAAGGCCACAGTGAGGGATAGTATTATTTCTCAGGCAGCCACAGTGTGAAAAGGGCCGAATAATATGGAGAAATAAGTAGAAAAGCAGCAATGGACCTTTTATGCTTTTTCTGGAAGGCCATTCATTGCAGAGAGGTCACTAGAAGGTGGTGTACCAGGATTGGCAACATGTATAGCGGTAGGTGCACACTGTGGGAATGCAAAATGATCAGAGGAGGCGTGCCATATTTGTTTGTTGCTCATTGGTCCGTCTCAGTGGGAAGTTGTGGCTCCAGTTGTCTGAGGTGGCGTGGTCCAATTAGAATAAAGGTATTTATCAAACTATTCCCAGAGATGGGATTGGTGCATATTTTGCTAACCAAGGTGGGTAAGATCATGTTGGGTGGGTGGAATGTTTGTGATGAAAAGGCAACTGTCAGTAATTTTTGAGAAATATACAGGGTTGTTAAGGGGACTGGTTATGACCAGCCAATGATAATGTTAGAATTATATTTGTGTTACATTACTTTTTTGCATATGCAAATGTTTCTGGATATAAAACGTTTAGGCTGCGGGGAGTGTGTTGAAGTTGGCTATATTGAGTTCATCTTCGTGGGTGTGATGGATGAATACATTTGGTGCTTTTTTCTTGCAAGTGGTGCACTTCGTTCTGTGGATTGCTTTTGTCACTTTTTAGACCTGTCGTGGGACTGCCTCTAGCTCAACACAAGGTGTCTTGTGGGTGAGGAGTTTTTGAACATTGTGTGTAAGTGATGGTAATTTGGGGTTAGGTGTCTTTATTGGGCGAGCAATTGGTTTATTATTGTATTGTGATTCTTTGAAATAAGGTGTCTAAGGATGTTTTTGATGTTTTGGAAGAGGTTGGAACAGCATGTTTTAAGGGAACTCTATTGGAGCATTTGTACAAAACACTTCTGCAATATAAAGAATACTGAAGTAGAACCAAGAGTGGGCTCAGGGAAATGTGGGCAAATTGTTTAAACCTTGGCCAGAGGAGAGTGCACATGATAAAAATGTGTTGGAACATATTTATACACATTTTCTGTCAACTTATAAAGGGAAGACACTGAAAAATAGGAAAAAAAGTATTCTTGCATTGTGGAAATTTTTTGAGGAGGAAGATAACTCCCATGATGACAGTACAGAGGGAGCCAATCAAGTATGCGTACAGGTACACCAACCCCTGATTTTCACCCCAGCCTGACAAAAAGGGAACATCAGAGGAAGTGATGGAGATCCATTAATTATGGACTAATAAAATGAGGCTTGCAAAGAGTTAGAACAGATAGCGAAAGTGACACAGGGGCAAGAGATGGGGCAAGGCACAGCGATAGGCACAGATGAATTGAGGGTGGGACAGATTCTCTTCAAAGTAGACTATAAGGCTATCAAAGATCGTAATGTAAATACACATGGAGAATCCTCCAATAAAGGGGAGGGCCCAGAAGATACTCAACAAAGGAACCAACACCACAATAGTGTACACTATGACTCAGTATACACTTAAGAGGAAGAAGAGAATGATGACGATGGTTGGGAGACAGAGGTGCAAGAAGAAATAACACCATGGGGTTGCTGGCTCAGGACGCAGCTTGGGAAGATAGCCTTAGTCAAGGATAGGAGGAAACCCCCTATGGTAAAAAGCAGGGAATGCAGTTCTGGTTGCTTCAGAAGAGACCAGGAAGAGCCCATTACGTGCCCTGGCCCAGCATGCATAGGGATACCTTAATGTGTACCTTGCCCTTCCTCACAGCAAATGGATTTATGCCCTCGAAAAACAGATAGCATGATCATATTAGCTCTAGGAGACATTCAGAGCGTGTTTGCCATTCTGTTAGGGGAACAGGCAGACGAGATATGGAGGAAGGCAGGATATAAAGAATAACATTGAACAATAATGTCCACAATGGTGCACCAATTAACAACTGTCAAGCACACGTATGGAAGGCTTTGAGGGACAGATACCTATTGCAATTATCCCCATGCTCAATAACGACACAGACCACTGTTGTTAGATTGGAGGAATCCCTGCCTCCATCCAGGCATGGCCTCCCTTTATTCCTAGACACCCCTCACAAACACACGTGAGACATCACCTGACAAACGTGATGGCTCACTTTATACATCCCATCAATTGTCCTTTCAAAACAAACCACAAACACCAAGAAATATCATTCTGCACAAGACAACATTAGCCACATCTTTAGTTGGTCATTCAAGAACAAAATCCCAAAATCTATCCAGAGACCTGCACCTCAGAGACTGCGGGTACCGCCTGAGAGACAAATCTGGCACCAAACCAGGACGCAGCAATCCCGGGAAACCACCCTGGCATACAACCTCTCCACCAGCTGTCGAAACCCCCTGGTCATGATGATCATCTGGTGTAACTGGGTAACCACCCTCCAGTGAACCAAAATCATCCATATAAGTCCTATCCACCCTGGGCAGGGCCAACCTCCTAAACAAACTAGAATTTCAAGTCATTGATTCCCGTCCCCACTGCACAGTTTCAACAGACCCATTAAGACCCACAACTGTCCATGGTTCAACCTCATGTGGGAGACACAGTTTATGTGTCACATGTCTGGACCTCCCCAACACCAAGTCCCCAACCACCACTGGACCATGAAGACCCAGGCCCCTCCTCACAAACTCACAACTGTTTATCTGCACCTGCTGCTGCCTCCACCCCTTCTGGTCTGGAACAGCCAACCACTGAGAAGGATTTTCAGGAATTAGTAACACCACTGTACTCCCAAAAAAGCCTCCGTCGATGCCATCCCACTGGATGCATGCAGCGTGGTCCTATACACCATTAAAAAAGACACCACGGCCAGATTCAGGGACTGCCTCTTCACAACACAAATCTGAAATGCCTTATTTAGAGTCCTCATAAATCTCTCTACCTCCCCATTAGCTCTAGGCCCACAAGGAGTGATATGCCGAAATGTAATGCCACAAAACCGCAAAAAGAGTTCATACTCAACCACTTGAAAAGGAGGGCCATTATCAGATCTCAGAAATTTAGGGACCCCATGGGCCACAAAAAGACCCTCAAGCACCAGAATAACTTTCGCTGCAGATATGGATTCCACAAATTGAACAAATGGATACCTTGAGAACTCGTCCAGTACAACCAAAAAGTGTTCAGACTATATAGTCCGAAAGTCTACACTCAGCGCAATACACGGTGCCACAGCTCTCTCTGGCAATTCAATGGATGGCGCTTTGGCCACCAGCCTTGCAGCCCTGTACCAATTGCACCTCTCAAGGGCTTCATCCATTTTCCACCCCAAATCAGGAAACCAAACTTTCTCTCGAATTCTGGGATTAGTCTTACTTGCCCTTTGATGACCAACATGTTGCAACACAAGAATCTTGTCCAGTAGGACCAATGGAATCACCAAATGCGTTCCGCACAATAAGACACCCTCAGGCCCCACAGACAACAGGGGATAGACCCTCCATATCCTCTGCACAAAAACCTTGAAGGCCTTCCAATAACCATCCCTATCCTGGGCAACAAGGTCCCACAGACCTGACTAATTTTTAGTGGCCTCAGCTACCTCATCAGATGACATGCTATTAGGAACTGCCACCCTGACAATCATAGAGACAAACTCCTCGGTCCCAGCCACCTCATCCCTGCAGGTGCCCACAACACTTGCCATCACAGGGTTACGTGAGAGGAAATTGTCTGGATTGTCCACTGATGCCCTAAACTTCAAAGACAATCCATACTCCCCATACTGCAGGAGCCAATGCTCCAACCAAATTGGCGGTCTCACAGCTGAACCCGACATAATAGGGTCAAGTGGCTTGTGATCCGTATACACAGTAATCATATGCATATGCACAAAGATGTAAAAATAAAAATATCGCAAGCTCCACAAGACCACAAATACCTCCCTCTCAATCTGAGAATATCAGCATTCACTATCAGACAGGGCCTTACAAGCATATACCCCCAGCTTCCTCACACCCTGTCCATGGACCTGCAACAGCACTGCTCAAAGCCCGACAGGGCTAGCATCCACCACATTCTACGTGGCCCTGGCAGGATCAAGGTAAGTTACGACAGTGTCCGCAACTAATGCCTCCTTCACCCTGTGAAAAGCATCCTCTTGAGCAACCGCAGGGGTTCATTGATAGTGGCCAGATTGGGGACAAACCATATACAAAAGTTAACCATTCCCAACAAACTTTGCACTGCTGTGGTGATTTAGGGGGAGGTGCCATATTTATGTCATCCACCTTCTATCGATCCGGGGACAACCCACCATCATGAAAAACAAACCCAAACAAGTACACCTTTGGCTGCATGATCTTACATTTACGTCTATTAAGCATCAACCCATGCCTGTCCAGGCGTGCCAAAACCACTGCCAGCCACAGAAGACGTTCCCTGTAGGTTCCAGAGAAAATAAGCACACCATCACTAACAATCTGAACACCAGGTAGCCCTGCCAATATACCCAGGATCGTGTTCTGAAAATCCTCAGCAGCAAATGAGACACCGAAACTCAACCATTTACACCTGAACCACCCCATGTGGGAAGAAAAAGTTGCAATGGTTCTTGTTTCCACATGCAGAGGCACCTGATCATAACCCGCCTTCAGATTAAGAGTAGAAAAGACAGCAGACCCTGAAGATCGGCAAGAATATCATCAAGAGTAGGCGAGGGATGATGCTCACGACCAATAGCCCGATTTGGTAGCCAAATATCAACACAAATCCGCACCCCATACTGAGCCTTAGGTTTGACACTATGTCCTGAAAACTTGACTGCCTTCATGAACAGGTGGGCCTGTTGAAGGTTCTAAAACACTTTCTTTCTTTTGTAAAAATCCCAATCTCATAAGGGTCACACAACGTGGTGCTCCCAAACATTTCTCTGGTGTGCTGTGTTTATATCCTGAATCTGGAACTTTTAACGACAGCGTCACAGGTGCAAGTCTACTACATGAAACATCAATAATGTGGCTGACTTCATTCTATGGGAGACACTTATAAATCTATGGGTCTTAAATTAGTTTATCCCGTTGTACACACAAATTGCTGCATATATTACTCGTAGGAAGGATTGTGCTTGGATAAATGCCATACCCATAATTCAAGGAGATATTTTTGGTTGCTTCCTATTTAATGTATAGTTTAATGGATTTATGGAACAGCTTCTTTCCACAACAACTCTTGTTCCCTTACTAGGAGATGGTTTTATGCATTGTATTGCCTAAGCAGATTAGGTGGACAAAATTGGTCGAACCCAACCATATTGTCTTCATAACATTCTGCAAAATGGTAATGAATATAGTTACGTCTGAAGTATTATTATATCATGATAGCTCACCCCATGAACATTTCAGGATGTGAATCAAGTGTTATGTGGCTTGATTATTTGGGAGTGAGTTTCTCATTCACAAACTTGTGGAAGCTATGCATTGGTAAGTGGATTACCCACATGAATTAGAATAGCAAAGGCATGTGGACATTCTGTAATAGATCTCTGCCATTGGTGGCTCTGTGATGGTATGGTTGTCGGAAGCGGCTGTTATGATCTCAAATGATTCGAACAGTGCGGCTTGACGACCGTGTCTTGCGTGCCTTGCGTAAGGTCCTTTCCTCAGCCCCCCACAGCCTGGGACGAGAGACGGCAGAGCGAGACTCAGCGTTTACACCTCGTCTATACTTTGTTCACATCGCGTGCTTTGGTCTAAGGAGCAGGGAAAAGCTCTGAAGGCTCTGAGGCCCCGAAGCTTGGCAGGAGAGCAGAGTCTGTGAGCCAGAGGAAGAGGAAAGGTGAGACCGTGGGAAGCGCGGCAAGGTGTGGACCTCGAAGAGAGAGGTAAGGGCTGGCTCCCGGGTTCCTGGGCTTTGCTGCTTAGGTTTGTGCATAGAACTGCAGTGACCTGGAAGCAGCCTGGGAACAAGGGAGTGGAACACGAGCCTGAGCAGCACTTTGGACATTGCACTATCAACAGAGGCCCCTTCTACCTCTCCCTCCCCTTTCCCTTCTCTCCTCTCCCCCACCTCTCCCCACTTCCCTCCTTCCCCCCTTTCTCCCTCTTGACTTCCCCTTATCACCCCTCCCTAGTTCCTCCCGTTGCCTCCTTCCCTTGATACTTAGTGACAAGAGGTGGGCGCGGGTGTGGAACTTACCTCCTGTAAGTGAATATCTAAATTGACACCCAGGACGGCTCACTTTATCTTTGCCCTGCCCTGCCCTATCGGTGGTCATTGGGACTACACCAAGTGAACGGTTGGTGACCCTGCTGAAAAGTCGGGGAGACTCTGAGAATCCCTTGGGCAGGACTGCAGAGTAAATTGTGAACCTATGCAGGGCGTACCTGACAAAGAAAAGGATCGAATTTACACAGTTACAGAGTCAGTTACAATAACATCAGGAGACTGCGGGCCCTGTGCCTTTGATCCTGATGTGGAACGGAAACGGGTCTTGGTAAAGCGAGCATTGTGAACAAAACTCAGTCAATTGAGATTGACAGCCTGCAGGAGGCGAATCGCCTAGGAAATTGTATTGGCTTACCGTAAGGGGACTATCAATTGATCGGTCCAATGCAATTAGGAAAAGAACGGAATCAAACCATATACAATTTAAGAAAAACCAAGGTGATGACAACAAACGGAGCCTTATTAATAAGGAGGGTGAAATGGAAAAAACAAGGTCTAAAAAGAAAGCAAAGAAAACCTCTCCTGCAAACCAAGGTGTGATTACCGAATTGTTTCCACTAAACCCACCTCGTGAAATAAATTCCACCACTATTGAGGAAGACACACCTGCTCACTGTGAAAATGACCCTCTAAGCTCATTAAATTTTGAAGACAATGATAACAACTCATTACTAGATCTATGCCTAAATATCCAAAGAAGCATGACACCACACCCGAATCAAGGCCAAGCAACAACAGTGGAATACAGGTAGACAGATTGATGACCACACCTCCAGGGACATCTATTGCGGGAGGAGGTTTGGATAGATGATCAATCTCATGAAACCAAGCAATGGTCTCAATGGAGGATGTTCCCGAAGTTGAAATAGAGTGCTTGGATAAGTCCTACCTAGTGGCAGCAGAGATAGCGGAGATGCAGGCATCAGTTGCATCTCTACAATTTCCGCTCAAGATTTTGCTTAAGATGTTAGGGTGAATACTAGCCAACACTGATACACTTGGACATTGACCAGGATGTGGACAGCCCTGATCCATTCTTTTCAAGAAAACAGCAGAGATTATCAAGAAGGGCTGGAAAGGGTAAAAGAGCCAGTACCACGATACTCCCGACATCAGAGCCTGATATCTGGCGCTTAGATCTTGTGCCATTCAATACCACTTTTCTATATAGGGTCTAATGTGCACCTCAATAGCGAATCATCACCCCCTGGTTGTTACTTGTACACAAGAAGCTATGTAATTAGATTACATTCTCGCTTACGTTTTATTGTTATCAGGATAGATATTCAGAGAATGTATGGTGGAATTTATTTCTTTATACACAATACCGCCTTTTTTACCCTTTGGTTTAAATGTATTTTAGACATTTAAAACAACCGGTATTAATAAACACAACCGGCACTAATAAAAACTAAAAAAGGACTAGTGAGCCTATATTAAACCCTCTACCCAAGATGGCGCCCGCAATCGAGACAGCGCCGGGCAGAGGATCTAGGAAAAGGAAGGACGCTAGTGCATAGACTAACTAAAACAGGTAACCCGCTGTTTCCTAACCGTTTAAAATCAATTTAAAATCATTATAGACTAAAACAACGTGATTTTAACGGAAATATGCCAGCCGCTTTATAAACATCTAGAGTCATTAAAACGACCATTCACGTCCTATCTACAGATTCAATAGAGGATCTCACCTACACAGACCTTAAATTGAAATGTCCGCATTCAGAAAACAAAAAGAATACGGACATACCTGCCTTAAGCCATACATGAGCCGAAGATCACCTGATAACTAATACAGGTAAGCGATCTACACATATGAAGGGAATCCTTTATTTCCATCAACAAACTACTAATTTACAGCTAATTTCAACGTTATAATAGATCCAATTCCTGTGTTTTCTAGGCTCCTACTCCTACTACAGATTTCGACTCATGAGAACATTCCGTTCCCACCCGCTTAACATAAGATTAACGAATAGACGCGGCTTGAACATTCGAAGCCCCGTTCTATAAAGAACGACTTTAGAAGTTCCAAATTCTCATTTTATGAGGTAAGCCTTATTCTACTACTCCCTCAGTGCACATTCCTACATGAATAGAGCCAACCTGTTAGTAACTTTTACTAAAATATGCATATTAACTTTGCAGGTCGTAATATAATTCAACTTTGAGTTATCAATAGACCTAGGAGATCGAAAACCTGCTTAACTCAGGATCCTTGCCTCCTCAAGAGCCACTCGCTTCCGACAGGACTAGGTAAATTATTACCCTAGATCTGTTTTGTAAATTGAAATTATTACAGAACCAATTGGAATATTTATATCCCTTTCCTTTCTGTTTTTTTGTTTCATATCAACAGTTGCAGAAGGCAGATCCAACCCCGCCATGCAATACCAGTAATAGGAATTGATATCCGATGACAAATGTATTAAATACACCTCCTACTGATGTTTGTTTTTACTGTAAGGAATGATTTAGATACAGTGACACTACTCCTGAAGAAAGTTCCCAGAATCACCAGAGAACTGAAACATGTTGTGTTCTATCTAACCATCTAGTGTAACAACTACTAGCTTGATGAAATAACTGCCCCATAATAGGGCTTGAGGATCATTGCAAGTGTAAAATCTTTTTTCTGCATAGATCAATATATCCATTCTAAGCTACTAGATATTTGATATCAAACAGTCTTTCTCTTTTTAGACATTGTGCGTATGTTTTACTGTACCAAATGAATGGGGTCATCCCATCATTTCTTAACTCAAAATGTATTTTTTCTACAAATTATTGAATTAAAATATGACTTTAAATATACCATTTACAGCTTTGATTTAATGAATACAACTGTAAACTGTTGATATGTTTTAACTACCTCCTGATGTTTCAAAATATTGACCCACCCCAATATAAGGTAGAACGACTACTTAGGTAGTTCTATTGGGTTTCCCTAAAGACGTGTATTGAACTGTACCCCATGCCTGTTCCCATTGATGTTGTTTACGGATTAAACTGTAACTTTACAAAGGCGCATTCTTCAGTTCTTTCCTCAACTGTGTACGCAATATTGCCACTAGGTGTGGGTTGCGATTAGATTAGTAGCAGGAAAAATGTTGTAACTTGAGTGTCGTGTAGATATGTGAGACGTCTGTCCCCAAGTGCCGCACAGGGAGAATGATAGATTCACTCCCTATCCAACCTTTGAGGCCACAGGTGGAGAAGAATCCGGAACCATGAAGTACTGGAAGCCCCACGGAAGCTGTGAAGGAAAACAGGGTTAAGTACCACGCAAGCAGGGTAATGCACGAGTAACCAAAAGAACAGGAAGAATCTTACCAGGAATTGACAGAAGTAGGGATTCCGGGGCTCAAGTAGGCAAAAGGTCCCGAATAGGAGACACTTACCGGTAGTCACACCAGACCCCACCTGGGGAAGACCTGCAGGCAGGACTGAACCAGATAGTAGGTAAGGGTGGTGATGAGTCGTAGTTCATACAATGCTCCAGATTCTGTGAAGAGGGGTAATCCACAAGAAGTCCGTGACAACAATCTGAGGTCAAGAGCCAAGTGTATCAGTCCAAGCTAACGGAACAATGAAGAGCGGGATCCAAAGAGAAGTCTGTGACAACGATCCGAGCTCAAGAGCCAAGTGTATCAGTCCAAGCCGGTAAAGCACAGATATAACGTAATCCACAAAGAGTTCCTAGAAGAGTTAGCCGGGTCCAAGGTCAATCGTGAAACAAGGTAAGAATTGCAGGCCAGACAGGGTCTCCGAGAAAAACAGCTGTGAAGCGCGGTACTGAAGCACTCCACTACTTAAGTACCGTTTGCTTCCTGATCACGTGACCGTGAGTCCGGGTCACGTGATCGCGAGTTCCGGTCACGTGATCGCGAGTTCAGGTCACATGATCGGATAGACCCAGCAGCACGATGCAAAGAAGCGACTTGATCTTCTGATGGCCTAATCTCCACGGCAGCTGCCAATGGAGAAACGGTCGCAGTCGTGACTGTGGAGTGGTGGCGTGAAGCTGCTCCTGTAGCTGTGTGCGAGCCGGTCTGGACCGCCAACGTGAGCCCCGGAAGGTAAGTCGGGGGTGTATTCGGGCCGAGGGGGGACTGGGATCACTGGTGGGTCGGATGGAGGGCATGACAAAAAAGGCCTCCTGATTTATTTCCTTTCAGCAGCTTTTTGAAATCTACTGACCTCATGATATGACTCACTTTTCGGCAAGAATGAAGGTGCGTGATTAGCCACAGCCTTGTGTATGATGCATAGGGCCTCATTACGACTTTGGCGGTAGCCATGCCCTTAATAGGGGCATGGCTGCCACCAAAACCGGGTCCGGGTTCCCTGAATGGGGAATTACCGGGCCATTCCGAGTTTGGAGAGCCCGGTAAATCCTCCAACAGGGAACCCGGGCCCGGGCCTTCCCCATTCCCATTTGAGCCCCCATAGGGCTCAATGGGAGTTGGGGTGGGAGCTAATAACGTGCCGATTACGACCTCACCGTTGTTAGCTTCCTGGTTCCCTCACGGGACCCGCTATGGATGTCTGGTAACATCGTAATCTTGCGGAATGGGTTTAACGGGTCCGCCACCATTAGCGGTGCCCGTTAACCCATTCCGCAAAGGTTATAATGAGGCCCATAGTGTTTTCAAATATAGTCAAAACAATATTAGTAGTCAGTGTACTTTCATTAAGATTGTGGGTGTATGAGCACATGTATGGATGCCTGTAAAAAGTCTGGCTTAGGCATGATGTGCTGCTTTTAGCAGGGAAGGCTTGTGGTGAGTATACATAGAAGTTTGTCTTTCGTCTGTGCAAATGTGATAGAACTATGGATGGTACCACTCTCCTGAATTGTGTTAGTGATTGGAATTGGTAGAATACAATTCAAAATGTTAATTTACATTCGTCAATCTGTACCTTTTGTGGCACTTGGTGTTTGAAAGAGAGGTCACAGTTGATATTGAAGCTTAGTGATTTGGCAACTTGGGCTAAATTCATGTTTGATAGCCATGATTGGATGAGTGCTTTGCTGGCTGAGGATCTAAAGAGAACAAGATTGGTATATATTGGGTTGTGCTTACGATATGAGTTTGATATCCATGGCTGAATGACGTGTTTTTGCTGTGAGGAGTCTTTTTCATGCAGAATTTTAGGTACAGCTGTTTATCATCTGGAATAGGTCCAGGTCATTAATGACAGCTCCAATAGGGTTCTTATATCAAGTTAAGGTGACTTGTGATACGTGTGATGATGTCCTATGCTTAGGGAATGAGGCTGGGGAGTACTTGGGGTCTGGGTGCCACAAACAACGACATGATGTAGGGCCCAGTGAAGGATTAACGTGGCACATCAAGTTCCCCAACCCATCTCTAGCCTACATTGTCTCCCCATGAATCCGGATCTCGTATTGAAGGTTATGGCACACAAGATTGTTTGCCTATTTATGGAAATCAGCAGGATCGTCTTTCAGGGAGTAGATGAGTCACTGCAGGGCATAAGGAAAAGACTTTGGGACCCCACTGAGCATTAGTCAAGCTGGGAAAGCATCAATGTATAGGCAATTGTGTGGGCTGCAGCGGCACTTGGAATTGGGATATAGCAGATACCCTCTTTCATAATCACCCTGCAGAGCCGCATATACATGAGCATCCGACCAAGCCCCACTGACCAAATGGAGTTTGAATTTGGCCAACCAATCCTGTGTATAAAAACCGCACATCACTTCAGATAGGGTTTCTTTCTCTTGGCCCAAGATGATCAGGGAGCAAATACAATGGTTGAGGCCGTAGAGTGGCAGGCGATACAAGACCATTAGGAGTTGCAGGGAGAGGTGAACAAAACAGAAGAGAGAGCAGGTGGAGGGAGGGTGATGCGGACTGAAAATAACAGTTGAGGCAGAGAGAGGGACTCGTGCAGTGGATAGGTGAGGACAGTGAAGGCAGGGCGAGTAAGGGGTGCAGCATGGAGGAGAAAACATAGGAATCAGAGAGAGTAAGGGAGAACAATATTCAGGGAAAAGTGGAGGAGATGGAGAGAGAAAGGTTTTACAAACCACAGGTAATAATGGACGCGGGAAGAATAAGTGGCATAGGAGACAATTAGAAGGAACACTGGAAGAGGGTAGAGTAAATATGCTGGATTATAAAGGAGGAAGAGGAATGATAAAGAGATCAGAAAGAGAGTCATAAACATGTTATCCTATAGAGGAAGACATTTCAGAGGGACGCAAACTTAGAATCAAGCAATGAAGAAGAATTATATTCTAGAGGAGGATTAAGTTTGGCAGAACATTTTGAGACATTGAAGAGTTGGAGGAAAAAGGAATTAGGAGGCTCAAATAAGTAGTACAGGGAGGTCAGAAAGTGGGAATAAGCTATCTAAAAGAATATGTCCCGTTCCACCTATGCTTTTGATGGTGGGGTTACCGCACTTCAAACTTTTGAGTTGAGGCATGACCCAAGAACAGACTACCTAAAACAAGTCCAGTACCTATGAGTCTAAAATGTGGGGAGGGCCATCACAAGAAGGCAGAACACCGTGACTGTTACACAACAACAGAAGCCTGACTCTAGGTACATCAACAAGAAAGTCCCAAAGCAACTACGAAAAAATGAAGTGAACAATTAAATCCCTATTAATTGTGAAAAATGGATTAGGGTGCTTAGGTAATCACTCCTTTGTAACTTTATTTTTTACGATTCCACATCCATGAATCCTGCACACTTTTGAAATGTGTGTTATAGACTACATTTGGTGGATCAATATTACTTTAATACTGAATTGTTTCTAAATCCCTCAGTCTTGATCTAGAATGGAGCCTTCGAACACCTCACAGGTGACTGGATGGCTCATGAATGGTTTCCCATCTGGACGTGATTTTGCCTCTCTTACAGGTATGCGGTGAACAAGGCCAGTACACAATCTGATAACCTTACCAGTGCAGCAAAAAGTTGGAGACGAGTTGCATGGTCAACTGCGTGCAATGCTACTGAGATATCAGGCATGACCCGGTGGCAAGGGTTCCCACTTATCCATGATATGAAGCCATCCTAGATGGACTGGATGGATGCTGTCGTGGTACTGCATCTAGGCTTGACCCAGACTTGTAATAATGTTTGTGTAACCAGTGCTCGAAGTGCATGAAAACAAGTAGTGGACCTATGTTGGACTGCCCCGCTCCCCACAAACCCCATTGCCATGCCCCCTCCGACGCACAGTACAACCCCCCAAACAAACATACCTGTGTTAAAGAGAACATTCAGTGCAGTGCACCACTGGGTGTAACATAGTACAGACAGGACAGAATTGGGCACTTGGTATACTTTGAGCGACAGCACCAGCCAGCAGCGCGTCATAAGAAATGGTGCAGTTCACCAATCATTACGTCATGCCCACCGGTCCCTCAACACTACACCTAATGACTAGAGTCACCCAATCATCTTCTTGCTGCATGCTCAGGAATGGACTGTTTAAGATACAGCTAAAACCCCTTCTTACAATGTCTGTGCAATTCCTGTGCCGCTTTTACTTTGGTATTTGGGGCAACTGTCCGTTCAGTAGGGTTTTGCATGTGTCTGCCTGCTGTATTTATATTAGGATTTCGTTAAATAAAGAGTGTGCCGCTTTTTGTTAAAAATCAAACACATCTGCACACATACATGTTCTTGTTTTGATTAGGCACGTGGTACATGTTTTAAGGGAAGAACGATCTCTGCCAGCGAATGCAAGGAAACATAACTTGCAATACTTGTTTATTTTTATCAAGTTATCGACTAAGCAATGATTTATTTTTTCCTACTGCAAGTGCATTTAGGCTACTTCAAGAAACAGATGTTCTTTCAAACACATACAACACATTACTTTCTGATATGCAGTTTAAAAGGAACAAAGGTTCCTGCAATATTATTGCACAGACAAAAACACGAAGAACTGCCAAGGCAACACATTTCGGAAAGAGCATTTCATTTCAATTGAACAAAATCCAACTTTCATTGGTGGCATGACCTTCATCAAAACGGAGGTATTATTACAATGGTTTAAAAATGGTAAAGCATTTGTTTTCAATAATAGGGTGGCCATGCTACTTTTCTTGCTTGGCTTTAAATCAGTTCATACAATAGAAAATCAATTCCGTAAGGGTATACTTTGGGGGGATAGCTTCTTCTATAGGTATACTTTGCTGATAAGTCTTCCATTTCCTCTGACATATTGTCCTTTTTCTAATGTTGTGTGCTTCGACAGACCCCAATTGTTGACACCTTGTAAATTGCCCCCTTAAATCACAAAGAGGTGCTTGTGAAGTGTAACTGCAATTGAAATTGTTTATTGGGAAATAATGCATTGTTTGGCTAGTCAGACTGCACCAAGAATGTCCACCAATAAGATTTCAATTGCGACATACTTTAGATGGGAAATATGTCATGGACGTCACTTGGGGGTCGCCATGGGTCGCAGCTGGGACCCCTGTGCTCTGACTTACTATCTGTGTGGTCTCCCATGGTACCACTAAAAACGTTTATTTATTTATTTATTTGTTAAACTGAAGCTCATGGGGTGTGGCCAGCACCATGAGGCTCTTTGTTTCTGAAGTGGCTGGCTTCCTTGTTCAGGCCTTTTAAAAAAACGTAAGTTCCACAAGTGTAACACTTTGAACAGTTACCCTAAATAACAAATAATAAGAATAACAAATAATTTGTCTTTCAGAAATTCCGTACAATAATTGCTAGACTCATTAAATGTTAATTTCAGGCACACTTCAGACGGTGAGTCACTGATTTAGTCTGTTCTTAAACACCTCAAATTTACAATGCAGACAAAAATGTACAAAAAGCATTTACAATAGAATAAGAATCCTTTTCGGACTATGTATTTTGCTTTTCGCAAGTTGCATTTGGAGCATGTTCTTTTCTGACGTTGTCTCTGTTACGATCATCACAAGACACTAAGGGAGTAATTCATGGATTATTTGCGCCGAGAAAAAACGGGATTTGTGTGCCATTCTGCCCGCAAATCCCCATTTGGTAAACAGGGATTTGCAGGCAGAATGGCGCACAAATCCCATTTTTTTAGGGGCAAATAATCCATGAATTACCCCTTCAATCTCAGTGACCTCAGTCACTTGACAAAATCCTTGTGCCTAAAAGCTTGTGTACAGTGTATAAATGTTTGACCATAGAACACGAAATGGCCCTTTATTTCATTGTGCCACAATTAATTCTTTGTTGTAATGTGTCCATCTTTCCCATCTCCCTGACATGCTGTTCAGGATGTTTGTTTGCATACATGAGGTAATGAGTGACCAGAGTATGGGATGCTGTGTGAGTGCGCTGCTTTTATTAACCCTCCCATTGGTATGCATTTTGCCAGCCTCTGAAGCCGGAAAAGCAGATCCACGCCGGCCTGACTTGTAGCCATCTTTGCACCAGACCTGCAGATGAACTGGCCTGCTGTTAAATCTCAGGTACAGTTTAATGGTATACAATACATAGTGTAATTTGCTTTCTAACTTTGAGAACATTCAGACATGTAATTGCTCATTTTACTGTAGCCAGTGAAAAAGCTATAGCCAGTAAGTTAGCTCACTGGGTTGAGCTCTTGCTGCTGAGATATGTGTGTGATCTGCAGGTTGCTGGTTCAATTCCCGGTGAGGCCAACTCAGCCTTTTCATCCTTCTGAGGTCGATAAATGAGTAACAACATAGTATGGGTGATGCTGTATGTTTATTTGTTCTATTTAAAACGCTTAAGCGTAAGTTCTATATAATAACACATCATTATCCTTTAACCTTGGACGTCTGATTCCATTCACAGTAATATGGGCGTATACACACTGATATTAACAGTACTTATGGTGATCCATTCTTGTATGAAATGTATATCACATTACAGTGATATTGTAACCATATTTTTGGTAGTGTACTTAGGAACAATTATTATTATTATTGGATTTTATAGAGCACCACATGCCCATGGGCCTCGGAGCCAAATGCTATGTGATGCCACTTCCTGTTTTGTCAAGGGGTGAACGGTTGCATTCCAGCTCTTCCCATGATGTCACTTTGGGGTGGGGTCAAATGACATCACTTCCTGTGATGTCATTAGAGGTAAAGGTCCGTGTAATGTCCTTTCCGCTACCCCAGACAGTTTGGTGCAATGACGTCCCTAAAATATGTCAGAGTCGTTTACAGAAGCACAATGCTGGCAAAGTTAAAATTACTTTTTCAGTTACTTTACTTATCTCTTACCGATTCAAAATTGGCTACTTATGTATCCAATCCCATTGAATTTCCCCCATATGTGTTTAAATTGGAATAATACACCTGAATTATGTTCTCGTGATTTGTCTATTTAAATATATTGTCAAGTGCACATATAGTGACATGTTTTCTCTGTTTCTAGTCCTGTCACGTTAGTTCAAATTCTATTTCAAAGTCTTGAAGAGCTTGAAGAGGACGCCTGCTGCAACTCCTGGACCGTTGGTTTGCCCGGTGAAGCCCTGCTGCTGTGCTGAAACTCCAAATTCGTATCGACAGAGAAGCCCCTGTAAGGACGACTTCTCCCCTTGAGTTGGTGGGACCAATCAACTCCAAAGTAAGCCACCTGGACATCCATGTCAGAGCTGGTTGAATTTCCAGAGAGTTGCTGCTGGAAGCCGTATAGCCAGGGAGAGGAACACCAGATTGTGTGTGTTGCTTTTAAGCTGGCCTAGAGCTTCAGGAAGATCCTCCAGATTCACAGGAAGCAGGAATGACTGAGCCTGAGCCCCCTCAACAAAGTGCGGGACCCCAGAAGCAAGGAAAGCCCATCTCGACAGTCAGGAACCGCGTGATGCTATTTGCGGTAGACGCGAGGAGCTGAAACACTGAACAGCCACTGAAAGTGAAGTTTGCCGGTTGCAAGTTTTGACCGTCCCAGTACACCAAACCTTATAACATGTCAGTTCTGCAATCTAGGAATGCATCTGACGGGGATGCTTAAGGTCATTGATGTGGGGAAAAATTACAGGATGTTACAAGATGGCACAAGATTAACAGCATTGGCAGCAACATTAAGGCCTGGTGGTTGTTGCAAAATTCCGACTAGATTAGAAAGTTAATTTCATAAAGAGGTCAGGAAAAAACACAATAGAATGTTGTATTGCAAAATCGTCTTAATTCTTTCAGCACACTACTGTAAAGGGCATCTAAAAAGACCTCCTGGAAAGTACCCTTTACAAAAGTGGGACAAGAAATGCAGTGAGAAGTCTGCAAATGGACGGGGGGTCCGAGCAGGCAGCATATGAGACAGCCGCTAACTATAGATGCTGAAACACAATCTAACTGCATTGATTGGGACATGGAAGTGATAGCACCTAGGCCACTCTAAAGGAGTACCGGCCGGATATTCAAAGGAGTGGAGGGGAGAGAGAGAGAGAGAGAGAGAGAGAGAGAGAGAGAGAGAGAGAGAGAGAGAGATGGAGAGAGAGAGAGAGAGACCTCTGAGTACTGGCATGAACTAATGGATGGCAGAGTTGTACCTATCTCCTTGACCTGAGGCATTTAAGAGCTGTGCCAAATGACTTCTGCCCCACAGGATTACAAGGATGAATTGTGGCTAAACTGGATACGCAGCCCTCACACTTCTACAAAACAAGAGTGGTCCTAATCATTAATTTGAAACAGGTGCAGTTAAGAGTGTTAATATGCAAATGTGGCACATCAACTTAAAGGGAAATACAGGCTGTGAGAATACTAAATATGTGAAGGTTTCTGTATTTTAATGCTGGTAACATTGTCATGTTGTTTTTAAAATCTGTGCCATGTTTGACTAGCCCTCATTTCTGCTGCATCCAAGAGAACTTTTTAAGTTGTCAAGTATGCGACTGGATAGCAAGGCAGTGCAAACATTAATCACATTAGCTATTGTTTCACAGATGAAGTTCCTGTTATCCTTTCTCATGAAGCTTTTCCCAGGGAAGTTGAGCACACGGAATAATAACAGCTTATGTCTTTAACATGAGCCAGATAGAAATACAATTGTTGAAAAAGACGTGTTTTGGTCTAAACTAGGCCTCGGTCTGAGGCACTGCCAAAATACTGAATCAGGCTCTGGATCTACTTCCCTCTAGTGAAATCCTAGGACTGCTGAGCTTATATCGGAGTGGCTTGGTAGCACAGATATTACAAGAAATTACTTCTCAAAGGTGAAACCTTTGTTACATGTGGTTTTCGATGAGCAGCTCTCTTTCCCAAGCAATATGAATGTCCTGCAAACTAACAGTTTCTGTCCTTGGCCTAGCTGAGTAATATGGACGGCAACATGTATCAATGTGGTATTTACAAAGATATGTTTCCCGGTGAGGAAGCTGCACGGTCGGGCAACCGTCTAGGGTGCCTAGACAACAGATTAGAACATGACTCAGTATATACCAATGGAGAATTAAATGACGATGACGATGGATGGGAGACAGAGGACCCAGAAGAAGTAACACTGTTAGGATGCAGGCTTGGACCATGCCATGGGTTAGAAGTGAGGGAAAGCATCACAATATAAAACGTGAGGAACACAGTTTCCATTGCTGCAGAAGGTGCTACGAAGATCGCATTATGCACTTGGCCTCACATTTTAGGGGAAAACTTAATGCACATCTTGCACTACCTCACTGCGGGAGCTGGCAAGTGGAATTATGCCCTAGAGTAGCTGTGAGAAACCTGAAGGTGTCTCCCTTACTAGTCCCCGGGGGGCTGTCATTCAGGATGCCAGGACACGGCCATCGCTTTTGGATCCAGTTCCTGGCAGTGGACTACTGAGGGAGGATCACCTGGATGGGGGTTGCTTGGTGAGTGGAAGTGGGATACTGATGGGTGAGAGGAAGTATCCCCCTTATTACGACAACTTTTCCCAACCTACCACGTAGGATGCTCACCTTACCACCCCCCTTTTCCGACATGAACTCTTTCGCATATTACAAAGGACAATGGACTAACACCGGAGCAATTTACCTGACATGCCCCAACACCAGGTTCATTCAAAGTCAGGCAATTGATCAGAACCGCACACCTGACTGCCATTTCCCTTCCCCACGGCAATAAAATGTGGAGCACAAGAGCACAATATGAGCAAGGCAGACCGCACGTCCAGAGAGCTAACTCAACACAGCAGTTCAAGAGGAAGAGAAAGACGGTGCATACCGAGAGGGTGACAAGGAGAGAACTGACCTTACCCTTTCCGACCAAGGTCCATCAAACCTAAGCAGATGGAATTGTAAGACTGCATACAATAGCCAGCATGTGTTGCAGCAGACGTCAACGGTACACAAGACCCCTCCTCCCAAGCCGGGTAGAGACGTTTGTCTTTGTGGTACCAACCTTGACTCCAAAGAGAAAGAAAGCCAAGCGGTTCATCCCAGAAAGTGAGTCGAGGGGAAAGTCGATAAGAAAACGAACTGTTTTGAATGAAAAGTAGCAAATGGCTAGTTGAACTGTGAAAGCATAGAGATCGATTGATGTGAAAGGGGGAAAATCAACAACAGAGGAGTCAAGCACTATGTGGGTGCTCACTTTGGAATCTTTGGGCAATTACCCAATTGTTGAAGCTACCATAACGAGAAGACCTTGGGAAAGGCACAGACGGGGTCAAAGTGGTCATAGAGAGGTCTTGTAAAATTCTCTGTACAGTTGAAAGTCTTTGACCGACAGGTGATTGTGAAGCTAAGGGAAGTGAATCCCACAAGAGTTGAATGGAAAAGGCGTGATTGACAAATTGACAAGCGTGAACCCGAACAAGGGATGCCGATAAAGAGGGGACCAAATCCAAAGTTCCGAAATACAGTGTGTTGACAAGAGTGAACCTGGCCGAGGGATGTCCACAGGGAACTGTACAAAAAGACTTTAAGATTTGCGAATGTCACCAACAAAATTGCACTAAAAGGCATAGTGAACCCGATCGAGGGAGGTGAACAGTCGAGTCGGATCTGTGCCTGGAAGAGGGGGATCTAAGGGTGAAAAGCTAACACCCACCGACCCATGAATACAACAAAGCAAAGTATAAGAGGGAAAGCCTTTATGAAGGCATGCCATGCCAGAGAGACACCAGGCAAGGAAAATATAATATTCAAGAACGGTTTGGGCCCGGGAAGAGGGGCAACACAGGGGTGAAGAACTGTCACCCAATTAGTACCCAGGAAGAACTCCAGAGCTTTTTGATGAAACTTTTACTTTGAACCTATCAGGCCCTCGAAGGCAAGAGAACGTAGCTATCGGAAGTGCTGGGATCATTAAGGAACTTTCTAGGGATCTGCGCCTTGAAGAGTGGGATCCAAGAGTGAAAGGCATCACCCAACATACAAGCAGACCAGAACTTTTTTTGTCTATAATTTTGAATACATCAGGTCCACGGCGGCAAGAGACTTTTTGGTACAAAAGAGACTTAACCACCGATGACCCTCATATTTGAAAGCTGAACTATTGGCTCATGCTGGGAAAGCTCGAGTGTGTGCTGTGCTCCAAAGTTCCACCTTGCCCTGTGCTGAAAACCCTGACTAATGTATCCTGACCTATTATTCATGAGCATTTCCTTTTTTCTTATGAACATTATCCCACACTTCTTTTTGTATTTAGCGTAAGGATTGGCAAATGGTTTTTCTTAGTATAGGCCCTTTTATTTGACAAGATGCCACTAGGACTGCCTTCTTATTATTTGATGGTCGAAGCTTGCTCCCATCTTAGATTTAGGTTTAGATTAGGCGTTTTTCCAACATACCTTTGCAGTTTAATAAACACCCTTGAACTGTAATCACGTGTGTCTGTCTTTACTGTTGCCACCATGAGTTCCTTACACAGCAGGAATCACTCTAGCTGCAGGATATATAAAGAGTTTGTTCACTTCCCTGTTAGGAGAGCAGGCTGAGTAGATATGGAAAAGGGTGGGGTAGGGGAAAGTGGCATTGAACAATACCGGCTATGATGCCACTCTGTTTAACAACTGTTGTGCACAAATATGGAACATTTTGAAGGACATCTACCCCGACAGACATGACATAAATTCTATCTTGACTCACACGATGAAGGTAGATGTGGACCCCACATTCTACATACAGCAGAAACAAGAGATTTAGTGGTTAGAGACAGGAGAGGCCTGTTTTCTATAACATGTTGCACAAGGGTCTCCCTGCAGAGGTACAAGCCGATTTAAATAAGGTGGTTGGGATAGAAGCAAAGAGACCTCCCGAGATACAGGCACACATTATATATTATTGCAGACAGAAACAGGAGAAGGATAGGGCAGAGCAAACACAGAGGGCAGAAGCAAAACTAGTTCAGGAAATAAACCGGCTAAATTGAGCATGAAAGGGGCAGTAATAACCAACACCATAGAAAGGAAACCTGAACATAACCCAACACAGGGAAATACAGAACAGTTGATAGATGGTACAGGGGAAATGGAAGGTTTGTAGAGGGGAAGGGGTTTTTCGTAGAGGTCGAGAGGCAGATTTGGGGAGATGTGACCGATATTTGGGTTGCAGTGTAGAACCCATGAGAGGAGAGGCCATTTTGCACGAGATTGCAGAAGTAGACCAACCATGCCCCATCACTTTAGGGTATCGCCCTGCCTTTTACTAACAATCTCAATTCATGCAGCACCAGTTTGCCCCATATGTCCCAGGCCCAATGCAAACAAAGCCAGTACAATACCCGGCACCAAATGCAAAACAGCCAGTACAATACTCAGCACCAACTCTCATCCAGTCACATATGCAGCTGTCACCTGCTCAGTTGTGGGATAAGAACTGCTTGCCAAAGGGGAAAATAACCCACCACACATGAGAGAGTGTTTTTGGGGGCAATCACTCCCTGCTCCCTGGTACAAATGGTCACCGATGATAGGACAGCCCACAAGGAGCTCTAATGTGTGCAGTACTATCAGTAACACATGAGGAAACCTGAGTGTGAGTAAAGATAAGGAGATAGAACATTTTCTTTTTTGGTCAACATGGGCTACCAAGTCCGGTATTAGGGAAGGGAAGTTTCCTTTGTCAAACTAAATAATGGATACACAGAGATTTTCTGGGACTATTGTATCGGTTCCTTTCACCAGAGACTTACCCATCACTGTAGGAACACAGGAAGTGTCAGAACCTTCATTGTATTCATGAGACACCCCAGTGAACCGCTTGTCAAGCTGAAAATTACCATCCCATTCACAGAGGAGGGTATAGCATGTTCTAACCCATGCATGTACCATGCTAAAGCTGTAGCACTAATGCAAGCACTCTGCAGTCACAACACCATGAGGGATGCTATATCTAGATTTGTTCCTTTATGTGGTAACAATTGTGTTTGCTGGGTGCCAGGGATTATGGACACGATTTGGTGCATACTTGCTTAGTTTCTATTCAGACCAGATGTCCCCCAGGAAAGGACACCAGGTGCCAGTATGAAGATATATTTGGAATCAGTGATCACCAAGGCAGACATTGTAATCCTGTCTGATTTTGAGGAAGAAGATCTTGAATGGCGCACAGGTCTATGCATTGACCCAACACAACAATGCAATTGAAGGATGTTTTTAATGAATGGCTGTAAGAAGACACAGAGAATGAGGGAGAAATATTATTTTAAATGTCCATATCATACCAGCTAACTGTAGACCACATAGAATTACCCCACATCATCCTTCTTGCCAAGACATTACGAGTGCATATGCAGATACATTTAAAGAAGGTGCCGCAAGTAAAGCAGTGTCCCATGACAAAAAAGGCTGAGGAGGGGATTTATGATACTATTGTAGCTTTATGGCAGCAGGGCATAATACAGCTATCCAAATCACCATGTAACACTGACCACCTGCCAGCGACTGCACTGCCAGCCCTGCCCATCTCAACCACTTGCGCCTGAAGCAAGAAATGCCCATCTGAGACACCAAACCTCCTACATGTTTAGACTAAAAGTGAATGGACCTGTACTACTGTACTGTCACCCTTGCCCCTTTCAACCACTTGCGACTGAAACAAGTATTGCCCGCCTTTGACAGAATTCTCTCAACATATTTAGCCTGAAAGTCAATATTCCCACCAGTACCAGTCTCCACACATACATGAGGAACTCTTAACTCTACTCCAGCTCTACCCACTGCCACCAGGGTAGCAGCTCACTACCTACAATGACAAGAAATGCCCACCTTGGTGAGCATTCCACCTTCACCTTTCAGCCCAAAGCAAATTACCTTCAACAAAGGCCACACCCCACTTCTCTTCAGCCTCCTTAAGCCCTCAAATAATAACCTCTTCATCAGCAAGCACTGAATCACGCCTTCCAGCATGACTCCACCACTAGCAACACCATTGGTAACCAGACGTTACCAAACCCAAAACACAGATCTTAAGTATCTACGAGTGACAAAAAGAGGATCTCTCCCATGCCACCACTATAATGTGCTCTTGTCATGCCCTTGACATATATGATCTCATCTCAGGGCTTAAGCTAGAAATCCTAGCTGTCACTGAAAAATGACTACATGCCGCACCAGGCCCTTCCCCCCTGCATAGCTATCCTCTTGGGGTTCACCATCTTCTGTGTCAGACCCAGCGCATGGGGCAGAAGAGTGGCTCTGATAGCTAAGGACTCCCTGTCAGTCAGAGAATTCAGTACTGCCCTTAATGACAATTGTGATATCATCTCAGTCAAACTGACCTTCTCAGACTCTGACACTATCAATCTTCACACTATCTATCGCCCCCCAGGCCCAGTGCCAACCTTTGAAGAAGACCTTCTTCACACTTCTAAAACAATCATCCTTGGGGACTTCAACATGGGATACAATGATCCAACCAACTTAATAGCCTCCTGAAACAGCCAACATGCTCAGTGATCTAGGCTTCCTACACTATGTCAACATCTTCACCCATTCTAAAAATGGTATCCTACATTAGATTGCCGACCTCAATTGCCAGATCACAGTTAACACTAACAACCCATGCCCATGGTCCGACCACCATATACTGCATTTCACAGTCTCCCTCACAGGGCATACAGCCCCAGCATCATGCTCACTGCCCACTACATTGGCCCACAGGTCAAGAAACCTTACTAAGGAGTATATCACATCCCTGATTAGCACACTCCTACCCCAATCACCTCTCTCGAAAGAGCCTAATGAACTTGCTCACCAGTACTCTGTGACCCTGACCACTGACGGTTGATGCTGTGGCCCCATTAATGCCCTGTAAATAAAACCCATCAGCACATAGAAACCCCAGGTTCACTCCAGACCTTCAAGAGCTTTGTGCAAAGAAATGGTTGTTAGAAGCCAGATGGAAAAAGTCACCCTCCCAACTCATGAAGCTAGTGTTCACCACATCAGCCAATCACTACAAGCAAGCCATCCTCCTTGCTAAGTCAACCACTTATAACAGACTTATTACCAATGCTAAATCCAGCACAAGAGAAATCTTCAAAACCCTAGGGAACTTGAAACCCCCTCCTCAACCAGTCACCATCATCAAAGGCGAAACACTATGCTTGCTGAAATTGACAACAAATTGCCCTAAAGCAATCCTGATTTCATCCCCTCACCTACTGCAAACTACCTCTACACCCCACCCGACCTATCAGCAAGGACTTCCTATGTTCTGCTTCACTAATGTCTCAGTATCTATCCTAAAAGGCTTGAAACCTTCAAGATGTAAAGGAGACATCTGACCTGCATCTCTCATCCTAGTTTTTTCTGAGGTCTTGGCACCCTTATCACATCCTTTATCAATGCCTCCTTTACCACCAGCACAGTTCCCCACTAGCCTCAAGGAAGCATGAGTGCTCCCGCTCATCAAAAAGCCCTCAGTAAACACCATGAATCCAACAAACTACGGCGCCATCACAACAGTCCCCTTCCTGCTGAAACATTTAGACAGAGCAGCCTATCTGCAAATACAGCACTACCTGAACGCCAATCACATCCTGGGTATGCATCAGTCAGGGTTCTGCCCAGGCCACGGAATAGAATCAACCTTACTGCACTTAAAGAACCAGCTTGATTAGATCAGGGATGAGGGCAAACCTGCCTTACTTGATCTATCAGCTGCACTTGATCTGGTGGACCACAAGATCTTTGCCAACATCTAACATCTTCAGGTAATTTCTCACAGGAAGCCACAACGTGGATCACATCCTTCCTGGGTGAAATATCCATCAAAGTATTCTCTGAGAACACCCAACCCCCCACCTATGCCAATCACCTTTGCTGTTCCGCAAGGGTTTTGTGTATCCCCAACACTATGCAATATCTATACAAAACTTCTGTTCGTCTTTCTATGCTAAATTGGCATACCCTACACAAATTATGCTGATGACACGCAAATTCTGCTCCCCATATCCAGCAACTACCATGATGACTCATCCTCTCTAAAGGCTGTTTACATAACTATTCAGGTCTGGATGGCCACACACCGTCTTTGCCTAAATGAGGAAAAGAATGAGATCCTCAAGGTGGGTCCCTCGTTGATGATAAAAAAGCTTGATCCACAATACTCAGCCTTTAACATTGACAGCATCTCAATCCCAGTCTCACCTTCAGTGAAGACGCTTGTAGTCTACCTTGATGCTACACTCTTTCTCTCATGGCAAGTAAATGCCATCGCCTCCTTCTATGATTACACCACATAACTAATAAATATGGCCACACCTTTTTTATCCTCGACAGCTGCTTGACAATTGCCAGAGCGACCAAAGGTTCAAGGCTTGACTATTGTAATGCACTTTCGCACACACATCTGAACAAAACATCAGAAAGATGCAGACTATCAGAACAATGCACTACGAGCAGCCCTGAATATCCCCATATGTTAACACATCTCATCAGATAGCAGAAAGGCCCACTGGCTTCCCATTCACAAGCAGATTATATTTAAAATATTGTCAATCACTCATAGATGCCTCGCCAATGAGGCCCATCCCCTATCTCACACAGAAGACAACCAAGTTACGCTCTTCTAGACACATGATATCAGATTATGCCCAACATCTCCCCCATCATACATTTAAATGGGCTAAGGCTGGAGGCTTGGAGGCTTGGGCTTCCCATCCATTGCAGCTAATAACGGGATCCTACTCCCACCCAACGTTGCATGTCAGAATTTCCTACTGGACCCCCCTGAAATCTCTACAAACTTTACTATTTGCCTGAATGTGGTTACTGTAACTTGGCAACCTGTTATATTTGACTACCTTTACATGTTCTGTCTTTATGAGGAACTGGTTATGTAACAGCACCTCAATGCCTCAGGGCTTGGGCATTTTATTTTATGAATGTAAACATTAATAAATACATACATTTACCCTGTGAATAAAGCAAAAGGGTCATCTTGGAGGATGGATCAGGACCTCTGATAGTTGAATATCATTGTAGGGGCAGAGCTCTCAGTGGTCCCCAATCATGTCAACATCATGTGCAACATCCCATGGAAGCCACTAGTTTCGCTGTAGTAGATTTCAAGAATGCATTTTTCTCCATCCCATTACATCCTGTTACGTCCCAAACCCTTACAGCATGTACTTATTGTGTCCTGAGATTTCAACAAACTTGTTTGTCACAAGGGTATTTTGGATCCGCTAGTAATGCTAGTGGACTTTGGAAACTTAAAAGTATAGAGTATAGTCATGAAGTATTTGGACAACCTCCAAGTGTGCAGACCATCAACAGAACAATGTAGAAGAAACTCAGTAAAACTACTACCTTTATTGACTTGGAAAGGGCTACAAGATAGACAAAGAGAAATTGAAGTATTTCCAGTGAGGAACTGTGTACCTACGACAGATCTTATCATCAGCAGGAAAAAGTGTATCCCCCAGAAAGGGCAGCAGCAGTTCACCACACAACACAGTCAACCACAGTCAAACAGATGCAACAGTTATTAGGGCTATGTACCTACTGTTGAGAATGGATATTTGACTATTCTACTTACACCAAACCCCTATTGCAAGGATTGAAGGAAGCACAGAAAGTTAACAGACCCATTGTCTGGACAGATGAGATGAGCCAATCCTTTCAGGAACTTATAAATGTGATCTGTAAAGCACCAGTTGTAGCAACGCCAGATTACAAAAGAAAAGTCTTCCTGTTCTCACATTCATATTGACAAGTGATGACGGCTGTTCTCACCCAATGAATGTCCATGGGACATAAGCCTTTGCATAAAACAGTGGGCTTCTAGATCCAGTCATGCAGGGACACTTCACATGTGAACAGACTCCAGCAGTCGTTGCTTTCACAATACAGAAATCATCTGCCATAACCATCGGTTTCCCGGTCACTCTCTATGTAGAGCATGACGTTTTTGCAATATTAGATCAATCTCAATCCACTCTCCCCACACAATGAATATCAGGGTTTGAGGTCATTTGTCCAACCCTAAATCCACCTAGTCAGGTGCCACACTGTCAATCCAGCAACATTCATTGCTGAGCCTGTACAGCCAGTTGACATAGTGCATGATTGTGGTACATATGAAGAGATTACAGATGACACTATCCACTTTAGGGAAAATGCACTCAAAGAAGGGAAGGTGTTCTTTATTGATGGTTCATCAATGATTAATCAGTACAGCAGACTAAGGCACACGTGAGCAGCAGTAGGGAGATTTGAATGAGGAGACTAGCAGGTGTTAGCAAAAGAATGACTGCCTGTGCACGCTCTACTCCACACAGGCAGAAGAGCTTGTAGCACTAATAAGAGCATTATAAGTATCCCAATGGTGTTATACCACCATTTACTCAGATTCAGCACGTCACCTCTACAGTACATTCAGGTTTATCCAGGTGGCATAGGAGAGGGTTAATAAAATCCGATGGAGCACCAGTGCAGCATGCAGCTCTACTCTTCAGGGTTATTGACACATTAACCCTCCCTACAGCAGTGGTGGAAGTTAAGTGCACATCCCACACAAACAATACGGACCCAATTACTAATGGCAACAGTGCATCAGGCATATCAGTCATAGCAGCATACTTAGACAATTCCAATGCCACAATATCACCCAAGGTAGTGCTAAAGCAAGTAGAACGTATGGTTCCTTACAATGCAAACCCGTTGTCACACATTATCAAACTTCCCAGCAGGAAAAAGAGTTATGGACAAGGAGAGGATGTTTTCATTGCCCCCATAAAGATCTAATATGGAGACAGAACATTTCAGGGAAACCAGTCATGCCCCAATCATTACAGTTGCCCTTGAGCAGTTGCACTTCCCTGCACACACAACCAAGCAGTACATTGCTAGTGGATTTACAGGAAGAATCATTCATTCCAAACCTTTGAGAATACGTTGATGATTTCATATCCGATTGCATCAATTGCAAAATGTAAACCATGGGTCACACACTCAGGACTCTGAAAGCCACATTCCCCATGCCTCAGATGCTTTTTGATGCTTGCACATTAACTTTGTAAATGTGGTTAACTGGTGAAGCAATTTTCGTTATCTCCTGATATTTTGAAGCAGGTCCCTGTGATCACCAGATTGGGCCCCACCGAAAGAGCATGCTTCACCAGTGATTGACTCATCACAGAAACAGCAAGAACCATCACAGCTACAGCCACTGCAGCTCGTCCCATGAGATTGTGTTTGGGTATGGAACTTCATGCGCAAATGGATGGAGCCTAAATTCACAGGACCATACAACATCACCTATGCCACAGCCATGATGATCAAAGTCATCGGCAAGAAGCCATGGCTCCACATCAGCAAAGTCAGAAAAGAGAAAGGCAGGAGGAGGACAGATCAATATAAACCCTTGACAAAGATCATGAAACAAACACATTTCTCCTTGTTTTTTAGAGGCAATGGCAGTGTGTTTGTGGGAACTAACAAGTGGTTCAATCTCCCTGACATCCAATGCGGTACAGCAGAACTCATGGACATTTTTTGGGTGTGTGGAGGGATTGACTGTATGCAATTGCCGCCATCCTGTAGAGAAGTTACATAACTGATGAATATAGATTATTTAACAAATTCAAAATGTTTTTTGCCTCAATTTTCAATCATGGAATACAAACAGCGGCCAAAGCCAAATGGCTCTAAATAGCGAGGTGGGACTTGATACAATTGGCTGATGAAACCAAACATGGGCTGAATGCCATAAGGGAAGAACTGAGAACGATTAGGGTGACCACACTTCATACTTGTTACATTGTATATTTATTAACTGCAATGGAAGGCTTTGTTTGTGCAAAACTGGGTACTTCCTGTTTTGCTTTTATAACTTCCAACGAAGCGGACAATGGAACACTTACCCAGTTGATACATGCAGTAGACAATTGAGAAAGAGGGGGGGGTGAAGGAAAATGATTGTGTTGTGTCAATTTTTTCATGGGTGACCTCATGGATTTGAAATATTTTCAAACTGCTAATTGTGGGATGTTCAAGGAAGAAAATGTACAAAATAATGCCCATTATGTTACTTACACTGAAACCTGTCAATGACACTGCCCATTTTGCAAAATGCTCACACATAAACCGAAACATGTACTGCCAAGGATCTGCCTCGCATGATTAGAATACAGCATCCAATTGGTCCCCCAGGAACACATTTCTATAGGCCGAATGATCCAGAAAATTAAATTGAAACGTATGCTGATTGCACTGGTGATGGGGATTGCTGTTTCTTACTGTGTATCCCAGAAGAATACGGAGGAGATCTGCATAAGGTCAGTAAAGTGTGGGTACTGAGAACTCCTTTTGACAAGATGAGAGAGAACAGGGTTTTAGTTAATACATGTAGTAGAGGGGGGAATGTTGATATGCAAATGATGCCCTAAACAGAAAGGGAAATACAGGCTGCAAGAATACTAAAATGTAAATGTTTCTGCCATTTTAATGTTGGCATCATTGCCAGTTTGTTTTTAATGTCTTTTCCATTTTTGATTAGGCCTCATTTCTGCTACATCAATGAGAACTTTGCCATGTTGCCAAGTAGCAAAGTTTCCAAGTTGCCAAGTTGCAAAGTTTCCAAGTACGCGGCTGGATGGCAAGGCCGTGCAAATATTTCTCATATTAGCTATTGTTTCACAGATGAAATTCCTGTTATCCTTTCTCATGACGCTTTTCCCAGGGAATTTGAACAAACAGAATAATAATGGTTTATGTCTTTAGCATTAGTCAGACAGAAATACACTAGTTTCAAAAAGACGTACTCTGGTGTAAACCAGGCCTTGGTTTGAGACACTGACAAAAAACTCAAGCAGGATTTGTATCTACTGCCCTCTTGTTCAGTTCTAGGATGTCAGAGTTTGTGGTGGGGAGGCTTTGTATCACAAATAATACAAGAAAGGACTTCTCAAAAGTGGGACATCTGTTACATGATTTTTCTATGAGCATCTCTCTTTTCCAACTAAGATGAGCATCCTGCAAACTAACAATTTGTGTCCCTGGCCTTGCTGATTAATGGGGACAGCAACATGTATCAATGTGGTAGTTGCAAAGATGTGTTTCAAGGTGAGGAAGCTGAACGATCTGGGAATGGTCTAGGGCGTCAAGATGTCTGGTGTCCTGGGAAAGGAAGTTGGTGTATCTAATATTTTTGCCACGAGGCGCTTATTTGATGTTTACTAATTGCCCTACTAGCTTGTCAACAGGGGGAGGGATTTGAAATGTCACATGTAATGTACTAATCAATAGAGCAGGATAATGTATGTTCATCTTTAGGTTTGTAAATGGCACAAAGCCATAACATATCTGGAGATGCTTGTGGTCTTGTGCAGAAGGGATGTGACCAAGCAGTTTGGGCTGGACTGGCCCTTTTGGAGTGGGACCAAGCCTGATTTGCATATGGCCTTTCCCCTTTTTTAAGGCCTTGGCAGGCAAAGAACAAGGGTCTGGAGGGTTGCCAAGAGCAATGCCCGCAGTTGAGATTAATTGTAAACCCTACGCCATCACCTCTTTTGTTTTGCTTTGTCACCCTGAATGGAATGGGTATGCCCATATGTGGGTCCCGTGCCTGCTAGCACTAGAGACCCAAACTACTCCTCACTGATGAGGCCCAACAAGGCCAAAACATGTCTGAGACTGCTTGTGGTCTCATGCAGGATGAGTACGACCAAACATTTCGAGCTGGACTGCCCCTTTTGGAGTGGGACCAAGCCTGATTTGCTTATAGTCTTTTCCCTATTGTAATGGATTGGCAGACAAAGAATGATGCCAGAGGTTCAAATTAATTCTAAACCTCCCAGGCATTACCTCTTGTGTTTTGCTTAGTGAACCCGGAGCATTTCGGAACAGAAAAAAATACTTTTAGCACCCCGGTCTTATGCGCCGGGGTACTATTAGCAATGGGCCACTTGCAGGGGGCGGGCATTACCACTTCAGGCAATGTCCCAAGGCATTTGTTAACTGTAACCATGGTCCCTGTGGCATATTACCTGAAGTGGTAATGCCCCCCCTGCACAGGGCCTATTGCTTAAGCATTCTATTTATATATTTTTGCATGTGCTGTGTTTAATTAAAAACTAACTTGCATGCGGTTAGAATTTGGATGCAATCCCGAGTCATCCCGAATGCTATATTGTCTGCAAGAAGGCACCTGTTTGATTTCGGTTTTGAGGTATCTCTAGAAGCAAACACCAATGTTGAAGTCTCACAGCAGCAGCATTCTTCCATTCCGCCTCACCATATCACTTATAGTCAAAGAGAGCCGAGAGTACCAACTGAGAAAAATGCTCAGCATTAACTAGTTCAGATTCCGATGCTAAGTGAATTTACTCTAATAAGCTGGAACTCCAGGGGCTACTCTCACCTTTTGAATAACAATCTCAGCTCTTTAGGCAAATATAATCTAATTTTGCTACAAGAAACTTGGTTAACCTCTGTCCCAATCTGGGACCCACATGATGTCCTATTAAACAGATTTTACAGATTTTGAAATTGTAAACTCAAATATGAGTGATCACAATCCATTAACTGCAAGTGGCAGTATAGAATAAATTCTAACTTGAAGAGAAACAAATTTGATCAAGGCCAGCACACTGTTAACAATGCGGGCAATAAACTCTGATGGACGTTGAAGGCTTTGGATTGTCTCCAAGCACGATTGAATCATGAAGTTAAAAAAACTTGCTCAGACTCTGGCGCTGCCAGAGCCTGTTATTCTAATATGATCCAAGCCTTTCGTTTCACAGTGCCTGGAGCCACGGATAAATTCATAAATCGAACACCCTCTTTGCACGTTTACGATCCTGAAGTCAGAGATCGAAAGCATTTATTTAGATTCCAAAAGAGAGAAGCAATGAAACTTCCTGCTAGCATCTGATATAGTCAGCTTACCAACATCAAAACCAAATACAGAAATTGGGTTAAATTTAGACGTCTAAAATTATTCCATACGGATAGCCAGTTGCTATTGGCTGCTGTTCAAAATAAAAACATCACCAATATTTGGTATTTTCTTAATCAAGCCGCTATTGGCCCTCACGTGGTCATCCAAGCTAATGAAGTATCAGAATCCATTTGGATCGAGTACTTCTCGGCTTTATATAAAGTACCAGATGCAGGAGATTCATTAGATTCCATCAACTCCCCGACCAACTTTAATCTAAACTTTGACTTGGACGACATTCGCTTCTTTATTAAGAAGGCCAGTACGTCAGGTGCATGTGGGCCGGATGGCTTGTCCAATATAATGCTAAAAGACCACCCCGAAATATGGGCGCAAATTTTCTTCCCCCTTCCTGGACACACTCAATCATTGTCCCCATTTTTAAAAAAGGGGACAGGAAAGAGCCGTCTAGCTATGGACCAATAGCGTTATCAGACGGTCCTGGGAAGATATTCTCCCGCCTAATTTTTAGAGAGTTCAACAAGTGGACTTTGCAAGCTCAACTTAATGATCCCTTTCAAGCGGGCTTTGTTGCTGGAATAGGCACCATCTCTAATATCATTACGTTGAATACACTTCTTTCTGACCATGCTGCACGAAAACAGACTTTGTTTTTGGCCTTCCACACTAACACTTCCATGCAGGTTAGACTCGCATTGGGGGATGACATGACATCGAAATTCTCCACATATAGAGGGTTGAAACAAGGGTATATTCTGGCCTCTTCTAAATTTAATTTCTTTATATATGACCTGGGCGTTGCCCTAAGTCAAATTATGAGTGATCCTCCTAGTTTGGGCCCACACAAAGTCCCCTGCCCCTTTTATGCAGATGACTTAATCCTCATCTCTAAAACACACAGTGGGTTGCAAAAGCTCTTGTACGGTTTGGAGAACTATGTGGACATGAATCACTTGAAAATAAACACAAATAAAACTCAAACAATGGTCTGTAAATGGCATTCAGGTATCAAAGTTAAACCCTTCAAGTGGAAATTACATAATGTTCCCCTTGATAACGTACCCATTTACAAATATCTGGGGATAACGATTGCTGATACATCTTCTAATCCAGGGCACGATGCAGAAATGAAGGGCAAATTACGATCCTTGGTTGCCCAAGCAAAATTATTAATGGGTACATTTGGAAAATTCACAATAAAACATGTGTTAACCTACTATTTGCAGAAGGTTCTTCCAGTCGTAACCTATGGGTCCGAACCTCTAATTCCAAAAAATGCTACATGGTGGGACAAATCAAAATCGTCTTTTTGGAAAAAAGTCCTACATCTACCAACATGTACCCCATTACCGTTAATCCGTTTTGAATTGGGCTCCCTCTCAATGTCCTCATATGTCATGCGGAAATATTGTGCATTTTTTCGTGAATGTCTTTTATCATCAAATCGTACATACATCCTAGGCAAGGTGGCCTCTCATTTGTTAAATCAAAACCAGGCATTTTCTCAGAAATGGTGCGATTTTACTATGAATGCATTGGCTGACGCATCAGTTCAGTTGGAGCTACTGTTAACTAATGAAGGTCGTGCGAAAATGAAAATCCACCGACTTGACTGGTGTGTTAACCAAAACAGATGTTTATCTTATAAGGACTTTAATCGAAACTTGTTTGGCCACAAGCATTATAGAGTCATGGCTGATTATTTGATCAAATTTCCTTGTCCAAAGATTTGACAGCATTTGTTTCCTGATAAGTGTCACTGAATTGATTAATGAATTGCTGTCATCTGGAGAGTTTTGTCAGCTTTAACTCTAACTGTATATTGATGAGGCCGCTAATTGCTTCTTGTTGGGTTTTATTTTTTTTTCCTTCTCTTTTTTTTGTGTAAGTTTGTTATTTGTATATATTGGATATTGAGGACACATTTTTGCCTCTGTTTAATTTGTAAAACTTATTATGTTTTTTTTCGTGCTTTACTTGCTTATGTAATGTTACTACTAAAAGATCATTTTAAGGTGATTTTTATATTGTACTGTGGCTTTATGTGTTGTGAAATTTGAAAAGTTGATTGAATCAGCCAAACAAATAAAAAAATAAAAAAACCTTGATTGGTCATTCCTATATTTTATTTTAGACTGTAATACTTTGCTGTTTGGGTTGCTGCTGTTTCATATTCACACCCCAATTGAGAGTATAGCCTTCCCTTCACCCACGTTATCACAAAAGGTGAAGGAGATATATCTTTTGACTTTTCCTGTTTAAACTTTATGATTGGGATCACTCTTGTTTTGTAGAAGAGTGAGGGCTGAGTAATAGGGTTAGCCATTACTCAACATTGAACGCTGGTGCAGAAGTCATTTCGTAACATACAGAGATACTGATTCAGGGAGATAATGTCTGTGGGATCCATTGGTTGAACGTGAGGATGAACTGGTTGGTAAGCACAGAAAAAAAGTTTTCCAACCTGATATGGTCCATGGAATGTGTACATGAAATGGCTAAATGTCAACTGACAACCCACTGAAAGGCATTGTTAATGTGGCTAGTAATTCATAGCGGTAAAATGAATGGTGCTGTGTTTTAGACTTTAACACAGAATTTGTAGAAAATAGCAGCTACCTCAAACTCCTGGAAAACAATACTTTGATCAAGACCTTTTTGTTGGTACAATCACTGTTAAAATACTGCTTTGACTAATTTCCTAAGCAATCAATAGCATGGTAGCTCCACATTTATTTTATTTCAATAACAATAATAAAACGAAAAATTAATAAATAAAAGTGTAAAGAGTAGCAAAACAGAATATTCTAAAACCTTTTAATCTAGAGACCCTATCAAAGCTGGAAAATCCTGTAACCTAAATGTATGCAAAAATGTGAAGATTTTGGAAAAAGCACAAAAATATTTTTTTATGGGATGCTTGTCGGATTTCTGTAGCGATGGTGTTATGACAGGAGATGGGTTTGGTCATTAATTTCTTTGGGATGCCATTCCAATAAAGCAACTGATCTAATGGATGGATAAATCACTTCCAATTATTGGTCATTCACATAAGGGAATTAAATATGCCACATTGCTAACTTAACTTCATACATTGTTAGATGGGATTGCCACAACTGGAGATTTCCCAAGATGTAAGCTCTGGCATTCAAGGGGACATTTAAGAAATTAGAATGAATGTTTAAAGCCTAGAATTCTAGCAAAACCCTCACATTGGATGAGTTCCCTGAGGACATCATCAGGGTGACTGATTACCTTTGAACTACATTATTAGCTAACCTATTTAAGGTGTTTTTTAATAACTAGAAAATTGGCTAACTCAAGAAAGTCTGAAGGTATAGTAGCTCGATTTTAAAAACAGATATAGGGGGACCCCAATTCTTACCTGCATCATTGATTCAACAATCCATTCCATGGGGCATTTCATTTGTAACCCTGTTGACTCCCTTTCAGGCACATTTACTCATTGAAGGGGCAGGCAAAGGTCAACATTTAGGTGAATCACGTAATGGGAACTTTGGTACGATTAGTCATCAGCAATTGTGTCCCTGTATTGAGTCTTCACCAATACACATCAATTTGAAATAACGGAGGTGGGGGGCATAAGGATTGCACCAACTTTCAATATTTGAAAAAAGCTAATTTTGAAACGGTAATGTGGAACAAATTCTTTTATTATATCCTCATGAATTCATTACTTCATCCCAAAGGAAAAAATGAGGTACAATAGTTTTCAAATCCTCAAAGTTATTTTATAACCTCGATATATAACCTCAACACGTGTTTCTACACTTCCTTCTTTTGGGTCATTAGGAGGTATTATCTAGCCATTATTTTGCATATATCTGAAGAAAGAAAAACAAATAAACACTGTATCAAAATTGGATATCCTTGTGCCCTAAGGGACCATTACCTGAATGACAGGTTTTGGTAGATGCTCACCTTTTGTTGTGATTAGTCAAGATAAATTAGCTTGTAAGTTGTCCTCTTGAAAGGAATTTCATATTTTCTGTGGGGTTTCCTATTAACACAAATAGATCTATATGTCATTATGACATTGTAGCAATCTACAGTCTAGAGATGCAAACTTGTGTTCAAAGTAGATTTGCTAAGGAGGTTTAATTTATTTTTTTACAAAAAAAACACCTGGACAATGTCATCCTTCTGATCCAAGGTATAAAGGTAATCTAAAATTAAATATCCTTAGCTAATCTACTATGAACACCAGTTTGCATCTCTAGACAGTACATTGCTGCAATTCTTCTTTAGATATATGTAAAATAGTTAAAGAATTGACTTTCAAAATGTGCATTTTTCAAAGATTGAAAGTTGGTGCAATCCTTATGTGCCCCACCTCCTTTCTTTCACATTGAGGCACATTTATTCATCCTCATTCCCATAGGATAGCAATAAAGTGCCGTCATTGAAAGCACTGCAGGAGTGCATTTTTCTTTATTTTATTTTATTTTGTTGCTTATATAGCACGCCAAGCCCAAAGGTATCTGGGCGCTTTTCTTACAAATAAAAGTTGCAGATAACGTTACATATGTTTACATAGTTACAAATATACAACAGTTCTCAACAGTGATAGAAACAGTTAGTTGAGGAGGTGATACATTATTCACAACATTACATGGAAGAGTCATCAAAGGATTTGAGAAGGTTCAATTATTTACAGTGACATGTGTGAGGCACGTAAATTACCCAGACTTTGTGTAAAGAGGTATGTTTTCTATTGTTTACAGAAAATCCCAAAGGATTCTTGGGCTCTAAGTTGGACGGGCAAGGTGTTCCATTGTTTGCTAGCAACCGTATGAAAGCTACTGCCACCCACTTTCTGGTGCGTGTATCTTGGCGTGACAAGGAGGTGCAGATAGGCTACTTTTGTATGCCTTGTGGAGTGAGGTTTTGAAATTATGTCTGCCAGGTATGCGGGGGCCATCCGGTAAAGGCATTTGTGTGTCAGGGTGATAGTTTTGAACATGATCCGTTCTTGTACCGGGAAACAGTGTAGATTCTGTCTAGTTGAAGAGATATGAGCCGATCTGGGGATGTTCAGTGCCGCTCTGAGGGCGCTGTTTTGCAGAACCTGAAGTTTTTGGATATTGTGGATCTTGGTACCGGCATATAGGGTGTTCTAGTAGTCAGGTTGGGGCAGGAGTAGGACTCTGGCTTGTGTAATACAGATATCTGGTGTCAAAAATGGTCTTCATGCATTGATACATTTGCAAGTGTAAGTTGTGGCTGACGGGGTCGCATTTACTTGTTTAGTCAGTGTGAGTTATGAGTCCAAGTAGAATCCAAGGGATTTTACCTCGCTGGTTACTTTGGTGAAGTTACCATTGATGTTAAAGGATTAGAAGGCATCATTTAGTTTGGCTAGCCTAATTGAGAACATAGAGTAGCAATTCAGTCTTGTCGTCGTTCAGGCACAACCCATGATGAGCCATCAATGCTTGGATGGTTACGTAGATGGCATTGAGTGTGGCAGTGTCTGTGACATGGTTCCCAGTGATAGCTATGAGGATTTGGGTGTCATCTGCGTAATTAGTGTAAGTGACACCCAAAGCATCAAGATGGTAAATAATGGGCTTTTGTGAAGAAGTTGTATAATGTTGGCGATACACACGATCCTTGTGGTCATATATGCCTTCTGAAATTGACAACCTTACAAAAAAATTGTCCTAAAGCAATCCTGATTTCATCCCCTCACCTACTTCAAACTACCTCCACACCCCACCTGACCTATCAGGAAGGACTACCTATGTTCGGCTTCACTAATGTCTCAGTATCTATCCTAAAAGGCTTGAAACCTTCAAGATGTAAAGGAGACAACTGACCTGCGTCTCTCATCATAGTTTGTTCTGAGGTCTTGGCACCCTTATCACATCCTTTATTAATGCCTCCTTTACCACCAGCACAGTTCCCCACAAGCCTCAAGGAAGCATGGGTGCAACCGCTCATTAAAAAGTCCTCAGTAGACCACATAAATCCAACAAACTACGGCACCATCACAACAGTCCCCTTCCTGCTGAAACATTTAGGCAGAGCAGCCTATCTGCAAATACAGCACTACCTGTACACCAATCACATCCTGGGTATGCATCAGTCAGGGTTCTGCCCAGGCCACGGAATAGAATCAACCTTACTGCAGTTAAAGAACCAGCTTGATTAGGTCAGGGATGAGGGCACACCTGCCTTACTTGATCTATCAGCTGCACTTGATCTGGTGGACCACAAGATCCTTTGCCACCATCTAACATCTTCAGGTAATTTCTCACAGGAAGCCACAACATGGATCACATCCTTCCTGGGTGAAATATCTATCAAAGTATTATCTGAGAACGCCCAACCCCCCACCTACGCCAATCACCTTTGGTGTTCCGCAAGGGTTTTGTGTATCCCCAACACTATGCAATATCTATACAAAACTGCTGCTCGTCTTTCTATGCTAAATTGGCATACCCTACACAAATTGTGCTGATGACACGCAAATTCTGCTCCCCATATCCAGCAACTACCAAGATGACTCATCCTCTCTAAACACTGTCTACATAACTATTCAGGTCTGGATGGCCACACACCGTCTTTGCCTAAATGATGAAAAGAATGAGATCCTCAAGGTGGGTCCCTCGTTGGTGATAAAAAAAGCTTGATCCACAATACTCAGCCTTTAACATTGACAGCATCTCAATCCCAGTCTCATCTTCAGTGAAGACGCTTGTAGTCTACCTTGATGCTACACTCTTTCTCTCATGGCAAGTAAATGCCATCGCCTCCTTCTATGCTTACACCACATAACTAATAAATATGGCCACACCTTTTTTATCCTCGACAGCTGCTTGACAATTGCCAGAGCGACCAAAGGTTCAAGGCTTGACTATTGTAATGCACTTTCGCACACACATCTGAACAAAACATCAGAAAGATGCAGACTATTCAGAACAATGCACTACGAGCAGCCCTGAATATCCCCATATGTTAACACATCTCATCAGATAGCAGACAGGCCCACTGGCTTCCCATTCACAAGCAGATTCTATTTAAAATATTGTCAATCACTCATAGATGCCTCGCCAATGAGGCCCATCCCCTATCTCCCACAAAAGATAACCAAGTTAAGCTCTTCGAGACCCATGATATCAGATTATGCCCAACATCTCCCCCATCATAAATTTAAATGGGCTAAGGCTGGAAGCTTGGAGGCTTGGGCTTCCCATCCATTGCAGCTAATAACGGGAACCTACTCCCACCCAACGTTGCATGCCAGAATTTCCTACTGGACCCCCCTAAAATCTCTACAAACTTTACTATTTGCCTGAATGTGGTTACTGTAACTTGGCAACCTGTTATATTTGACTACCTTGACATGTTCTGTCTTTATGAGAAACTGGTTATGTAACAGCACCTCAATGCCTCAGGGCTTGGGCGTTTTTATTTTATGAATGTAAACATAAATAAATACATACATTTATCCTGTGAATAAAGCAAAAGGGTCATCTTGGAGGATGGATCAGGACCTCTGATAGTTGAATATCATTGTAGAGGCAGAGCTCCCAGTGGTCCCCAATCATGCCACCATCATTTGCAACATCCCCATAGAAGCCACTCATTTCTCTGTAGTAGATTTCAAGAATGCATTTTTCTCCATCCCATTACATCCTGAGTCCGAAACCCTCACAGCATGTACTTATTGTGTCCAGAGATTCCAACAAACTTGTTTGTCACAAGGGTATTTTGAATACCCTAGTAATGCAAGTGGACTTTGGAAACTTACAAGTACAGAGTATAGTCATGCAGTATGTGGACAACCTCCAAGTGTGCAGACCATCAACAGAACAATGTAGAAGAAACTCATTAAAACTACTACCTTTATTGACTTGGAAAGGGCTACAAGATAGACAAAGAGAAATTGAAGTATTTCCAGTGAGGAACTGTGTGCCTACTACAGATCTTATCATCAGCAGGAAAAAGTGTATCCCCCAGAAAGGGCAGCAGCAGTTCACCACACAACACAGTCAACCACAGTCAAACAGATGCAACAGTTATTAGCGTTATGTAACTACTGTTGAGAATGGATATTTGACTATTCTACTTACACCAAACCACTATTGCAAGGGTTGAAGGAAGCACAACAAGTTAACAGACCCATTGGCTGGACAGATGAGATGAGCCAATCATTTCACAAACTTAGAAATGTGATCAGTAAAGCACCAGTTGTAGCAATGCCAGGTTATAAAAGAAAAGTCTTCCTGTTCTCACATTCAAATTGACAAGTGATGATGGCTGTTCTCATCCAATGAACTTCCATGGGACATAAGCCTTTGGCTTAAAACAGTGGGCTCCTAGATCCAGTCATGCATGGACACTTCACATGTGAACAGACTCCAGCAGTCATTGTTTTCACAATACAGAAATCATCTGCCATCACCATGGGGTGCCCGGTCACTCTGTATGTAGAGCATGACGTTTTTGCAAAATTAGATACATTTAAATCCACTCTCCCCACACAATGAACATCAGGTTATGAGGTAATTTTGTCCAACTCAAATTCACCTAGTCAGGTGCCACACTGTCAATCCAGCAACATTCATTGCTGAGCCTATACAGCCAGATGACATAGTGCATGATTATGGTACATATGAAGAGATTACAGATGACACTATTCCACTGTCTGGAAAATGCGCTCAAAGAATGGAAGGTGTTCATTATTGATGGTTCATCAATGATTAATCAGTACAGCAGACTAAGGCACATGTGAGCAGCAGTAGTGAGATTTGAATCAGGAGACTAGTAGCAGATGTTAGCAAAGAATGATTGCCTGTGCACTACTCCACACAGGCAGAAGAGCTTGTAGCACTAATAAGAGCATTATAAGTATCCCAAAGGGGTCATACCACCATTTACTCAGATTCTGCATATGTCACATGTACTGTACATTCAGAATTCTCCAGATGGCATAGGAGAGGGTTCATACAATTGGATTGAGCACCAGTACAGCATGCAACTCTACTCTCCAGGTTAATTGACACATTAACCCTCCCTACAGCAGTGGTGGTAGTTAAGTGCACATCCCACACAAACAATATTGACCCAATTACTAATGGCAACAGTGCAGCTGGCATATCAGACATAGCAGCACAAGAAGCAGCATACTTAGACAATTCCAATGCCACAATATCGCCCAAGGTAGTGCCAAAGCAAGGAGAACTCATGGTTCCTTTCAATGCAATCTCTTTGGCACACATTATCAAACTTCCCAGCAGGAAAAAGAGTTATGGACAAGGAGAGGGTGTTTTCATTGTCCCCATAAAGATCTAATATGGAGACAGAACATTTCAGGGAAACCAGTTATGCCCCAAGCATTACAGTTGCCCTCGAGCAGGTGCATTTCCCTGCACACACAACCAAGCAGTTTATTGCTAGTGGATTCACAGGAAGAGTCATTCATTCCAAACCTTCAAGAACACATTGTTGATTTCATATCCAATTGCATCAAATGCAAAATGTAAACCATGGGTCACACACTCAGGACTCTGAAAACCACATTCCCCATGCCTCAGACGCTTTTTGATGCTTGCACATTGACTTTGTACATGTGGTTAACTGTTGAAGCAACTTTTGTTATCTCCTGATAGCTTGAAGCAGGTTCCTGTGATCACCCCAATGCCAAATCAGCAGCCACATTTCTAGTTTGTGAAGTATTCCCCTGATGGGGAACATGTGATGTCCTAAGATCTGACAATGGGGCTCACTTCTTCAATGAGATGTTTAAAGAGATCTCCTCTATTTTGGGCAAAAAGCAAAAACTGTGCTCAATTTATCACCTTCAGGCCAGAAGAATTGTGGAGGTCTTAAATGATTTATTGAAACTAAGACTTGCTAAATTATTCAATACTCTGCACAAGAGCTGGCTTCATTGTCTGCTGCTCACCTTGTTCACACTAAGAAGCCATTCTGGTTGTAATTATCACCTTACACCTCCTGAGATTGTCACTGGCAGGAGGCTGCATACACCACTCACATCTGCAAGCACAGTCACCGATGCACATCATTCTGCTGAAATCATAGGTGATGAATTTGGGGATACCTTAGGGAATGATCAACATCTGTCAGATTTTATCTCACCACATTGGGCCCCACTGAAAAGAGCATGCTTCATCAGTGATTGACTCATCACAGAAACAGCAAGAACCATCAGAGCTACAGCCACTACAGCTCTTCCCAGGATATTGTGTTTGGGTATGGAACTTCATGCACAAATGGAAGGAGCCTAAATTCACAGGACCATACAACATCATCTATTCCACAGCCATGACCATCAGAGTCATCAGCAAGAAGCCATGGCTCCAGATCAGTGATGTCAGAAAAGAGAAGGGCTCCACCCTCTCTCCCCAAGAGCAGGAGGAAGAGAGGGGAATAATAAGATGATTGACATTCCTTTAACCTTTTTAAAAGCAATATATCCATTTGGGCAGTTGCACATTAACATTTCTCCACAGCCTCCAAAGACCACAGACAATATTACTAAGTATATACCTTATATTGTTCTTCTCTTCTGCCTTATGTCTTTATCTTTCTTCATGTTCAAATTCATATGGTTTCTTTCAAGGGGCTTGTCCAATACTGTTATGTGCTGGAGTAGGACAGATAAATATAAACCCTTGACAAAGATCATGGAACACACACATTTCTCCTTGTTTTTCAGAGGCAATGGCAGTGTGTCTGTGGGCACAAACAAGTGGTGTAACATGATGGTTGATCTCCCTGACATCCAACAGGGTACAGCAGAACTCATCGACATTTTTTGGGTGTGTGGAGGGATTGATTGTATGCAATTGCTGCCATCCTGTAGAGAAATTACATAGCTGATGAATATAGATTATTTAACAACTTCACATTGTTTTTTGCCTCAATTTTCACTCCTGGGATACAAACAGTGGCCAATGCCAAATGGCTCCAAATAGCGAGGTTGGACTTGATAAAATGGCTGATGAAACGAAACATTGGCGGCTGAATGCCATAAGGGAAGAACTGAGAGCGATTAGGGTGACCACTCTTCATAATTGTTACATTGCATAGTTATTAACTGCAATGGAAGGCATTGTTTGTGCAAAACTGGGTACTTCCTGTTTTGCTTTTTATAACTTCCAACAAAGCGGACAATGGAACACTTACCCAGGTAATACATGCAGTAGACAATTGAGAAAGAGGGTGGGGTGAAGGAAAATTATTGTTTTGTGTTAATTTCCTCATGGGTGACCTCATGGAGTTGAAACATTTTCAAACTGCTGATTCCTGCTCTTCTTTTGCTACATGTTCCTTTCTGCATTTTTCAACTAATTGTGGAATGTTCAAAACAATGCCCATGATGTCACTTACACTGAAACCTGTCAATGACATTGCCCTTTTGCAAAATGCTCACATATAAATAGAAACATGTACTGCCAAGGATCTGCCTTGCATGATTAGAATTAGAATAGAACATCCAATTGGTCCACCAGGAACACATTTCTATAGCCTAAATGATCCTGAAAATGAAATTGAAACTTATACTGATTGCACAGGTGATGGGGATTGCTGTTTTTACTGTGTAGCCCAGAAGAATATGGAGGAGATTTGCATAAGGTCAATAAAGTGTGGGTACTGAGAACTCCTTTTTGACAAGATGAGAGAGAACAGTGTTTTAGTTAATAAATGTACCAGAGGGGGGAATGTTGATATGCAAATGATGCCCTAAACAGAAAGGGAAATACAGGCTGCGAGAATACCAAAATGTAAATGTTTCTGAAAGTTTAATGTTGGCATCGCTGCCAGTTTGTTTTTAATGTCTTTGCCATATTTGATTAGGCCTCATTTCTGCTACATCAATGAGAACTTTGCCATGTTGCCAAGTTGGAAAGTTTCCAAGTACGCAGCTGGATGGCAATGCAGTGCAAATATTTATCATATTACCTATTGTTTCAGAGATGAAATTCCTGTTATCCTTTCTCATGAAGCTTTTCTCAGGGAATTTGAACAAACAGAATAATAACGATTTACGTATTTAGCATTAGTCAGACAGAAATACAATAGTTTCAAAATAATATGCTGGTGTAAACTAGGCCTTGGTTTGAGACACTGCCAAAAAACGCAAGCAGGATTTGTATCTACTGACCTCTAGTTCAGTCCTAGGATGTCAGGGTTCATGGTGGGGTGGCTTGTTAACACAAATAATACAAGAAAGGACTTCTCAAAAGTGTGACATCTGTTACATGATTTTTTTATGAGCATCTCTCTTTCCCAACTAAGATGAACGACCTGCAAACTAACAATTTGTGTCCCTGGCCTTGCTGATTAATGGGGCAGCAACATGTATAAATGTGGTAGTTGCAAAGATATGTTTCACGGTGAGGAAGCTGAAAGATCTCGGAATGGTCTAGGGTGTCAAGATGCCTGGTGTCCTGGGAAAGGAAGTTAGTGTATCTAATATTTTTGCCACGAGGTGCTGATTTAATATTTACTAATTGCCCTACTAGTTTTTCTGTAGGGGGAAGGATTTGGAATGTCACATGTAATGTACTAATCAATAGAGCAGGATAATGTATGTTCATCTTTATGTTTGCAAATGGCACAAGGCCAAAACATGTCTGGAGATGCTTGTGGTTTTGTGCAGAAGGGATCTGACCAAGCAGTTTGGGCTGGGCTGGCCCTTTTGGAGTGGGACCAAGCCTGATTTGCATATGGCCTTTCCCCTTTTGTAAGGCCTTGGCAGGCAAAGAACAATGGTCTGGAGGGTTGCCTAGAGCAATGCCCGCAGTTGAGATTAATTGTAAACCCTAAGCCATAACCTCTTATGTTTTGCTTTGTCACCCTGAATGGAATGGGTATGCCCAGACGTGGGTCCCATGCCTGCTGGAACTAGAGACCCAAGCCACTCTTCACTGATGAGGCCCAACAAGGCAGAAACATGTCTGAGACTGCCTGTGGTCTCATGCAGGATGAGTGCGACCAAAAATCTCGAGCTGGACTGCCCCTTTTGGAGTGGGACCAAGCCTGATTTGCTTATAGTTAGTAATAGGTCACTTCCAGGGGAGGACATTACCACTTCAGGTAATGCCCCATTGCCTTTTTTAACTGTAACCATGGGCCCCGTGGCATTACCTGAAGTGGTAATGTCCCCCTGCACAGTGCCTATTGTTTAAGTTTTCTATTTACATATTTTTTATTTGCTGTGTTTATATATATTTTAATAGAACCTTGATTGGACATTCCTATATTTTATTTTACACTGTAATACAGTGCTGCTTGGGTTGCTGATGTTTCACATTCACACCCCAATTGAGAGTATAACCTTCCCTTGGCCCACATTATCACAAAAGGTGAAGGAGATATATCTTTTGACTTTTCCTGTTTCAACTTTATGATTTTGATCACTCTTGTTTTGTAGAAGAGTGAGGGCTGAGTAATAGGGTTAGCCATTACTCAACATTGTACTCCTCTGGTGCAGAAGTAATTTCATAACACACAGAGATACTGATTCAGGGAGATAATGTCTGTCGGATCCATTGGTTGAACGTGAGGATGAACTGGTTGGTAAGCACAGCGAATACGTTTTCCAACCTGATATAGTCCATGGAATGTGTACATGAAATGGTCAAATGTCAACTGACAACCCTCTGAAAGTCACTGTTGATGTGGCTAGTAATTCATAGAGGTAAAATGAATGTTGCTGTGTTTTAGACTTTAACATAGAATTTGTAGAACTTAGCAGCTACCTCAAACTCCTGGAAAACAATACTTTGATCAAGACCTTTTTGTTGGTACAATCACTGTTAAAATACTACTTTGACTGATCTCTTAAGCAATCAATAGCATGGTAGCTCCACATTTATTTTATTTCAATAACAATAATAAAACTAGAAAAATTGATAAATAAAAGTGTAAAGAGTAGCAAAACAGAATATTCTAAAACCGTTTAATCTAGAGACCCTACCAAAGCTGGGAAATACTGTAACCTAAATGTATGCAATAATGTGAAGATTTTGGAAAAGGCACAAAAATATTTTTTTATGGGATGCTTGTCGGATTTCTGTAGCGATGGTGTTATGACAGCAGATGGGTATGGTCATCCATTTCTAGGGGATGCCATTCCAATAAAGCAACTGATCTACTGGATGGATACATCACTTCCAATTATTGGCCAGTCACATAAGGGAATTAAATATGCCACATTTTTTATTGTAAAACTTCAGTTCAATATACAATATCAAACTTTTGTTACATTGGTTATGCATCCATGTTCTGTATTAGTTTCTAAAGCATCTAAGTTGTCTCAGACTATACCTCTAGAAGATTCATCTTGCTTCTTGTCATGAAATGTCAAATCCAATTTCACCACTTTCTTGAAGACAATATTCACGGCTCACTTTGGATCAGCACGCAAAATCATGTCAAGGAAATTAATTAAGCTGTACGATACCTTAATATTTCTGCCAGCTACAATATGTTCCCACCATTCGTCTGCGTCATAATTTTGCGGTTTAAATATTCTCAAATGCAGTTCCCGTTGAATGATGAGAGTGGGGCACGCAGTTATAAGATGTTTTAAGGACTCGACATCCGCTGATTCACAAAATCGACATTTATTGTTTGTGATTTCCATATTTCGTCGTATCCATAGCATTTCTTTGGTGTTTAAAGCATTTAATCTAAATCTTAAAAACTGGCTCCTGTGATGACATGAGGGGCAATTCGTTAGGTATTTTGGTTGATGATGTAATTTCAAAATACCTCGAGAGGCAGGCAGGTAAAGATGATTTGAGGGATGACCGCTGATTATAAGTTAAAATACAGTCCCATGCCTCCAGCTTTCTTTTTGCATGTTCAGGACGACTGAGAAGCTCTGTGTCACTTATATCAGCAGCTTCCATTATAGCTTTTAATTTAGTCTTCCACAATGTTAGTAGTGTTCAATGAGAAGATTTGTTTCTGGAGCCAAATATGTTATATGCTGGTATTTCTGATCCAAAAGACATTCTTCGCAGGGTGGATAACGATTTCCAAACAATCGTCATGTGAAGCGAGTTTAGTGCCAACTCATATCTCAAGGCTGTGATTGAGATGTAATTGGGAAGGCCCAAGGCACGTGTCCAGAAACTGCCTTCTAATCCATGCCATAGGCTATGGTCAATATTCCAACCTGTTTCACCACCGAATGTTAGTGTAGGAATTACTTTCTGGAGATAGAACATTGTTACTGGAGCAATTGAGAATTTTCCATATTCTTTATTAATTTTTTGCTCCTTGTGAACCCAGGTTGTTTGTTCCATCAATTAAATCACTAGTCCAGACAGCTTCACATAGGGAGTCATTTATCATGATTCCCAGATAACGACTTGTTTTCGATCACCCATCTACATTTTTTATCATTTCTTGAGTTGCTTTGACCAATACACATGATCTTTGTTTTTTCTGAGTTTAAGGTCAGCTTATTTGCATTCAGGTAGTCGCTTAGATGGTGTATAAGATGTTGTAGCCCAATCTGTGTTTGATCAATCAACACAATATCATCTGCATAAACCAGACATTTCAATGGGATTCCATTTATCTTCGCCGGAAAACAATGAGCCAAATCCAGCCACGCTGGCATATTAGCAAGGAATAGTTTGAAAAGGTCAGCTGCAAGTGGACAGCCATGCTTGACCCCTTTATGGGTTGCTATTGGTTGAGTCAGGTCACCTTGTGAGTTCACTCTTATTGGTATGTAAGGCAATAATCGGGTCTAGAAGCTGTTCCAGACAGTTCCACAATAGTAATTTGGCCCATAACTTTTCACGATTGATTGCATCAAACACTTGCCGCAGGTCAACAAAGGCTAAGAAACCTTTTTTCTTTGACTCCAAGGCATTCAATTTTAGGATAGTCAATAAGGTAAGGTTTACATCTACGCCTACTTGCGTCGTAAAACCAGTTTGACGACAGTCAGTTTTGCCAGCCCTAAGTGCCCATCCAGACAATTTTTGACATAGATAAGAACCAAATATTTTTCCAATTGTGTCTAGAAGGGCAATAGGATGATAGTTTGCCGGATCGCCTCTACTGCCCTTCTTATAGAGTGGGACCACTATCGCCTTGGACCAAGATGTAGGTATTTTCTTGGTGTTGGACAGTTTCTGAAATAAACCTTGAATACATTTAGCCCAATGTTCATTATGTTTATTTATTTTTTTTTGTTAAACTTTTCTTTATTGGCATAGAAAGTGTACAGACTACAAACACAGTGTGTATCTCAGCTGGTAATGCAGTTTCATATATGACACTTCACATCTTGCGAATATTAAACAGGGAGCTGAGCTCTCATGCATACAGTACAGAGTATTCAATAGGTAGCAGGGGTTAACCCATCAGGTAGAGGTGATGATGCACATTCAGTGTCCTTCTTGTTGTTCAGGTAGCTACAGAACTCTGACCATACGTTTTTTTTTTGGGCGGGAAGACAATGGGAGGGTATTAATGTAGTCCTCCTCGCACACTTGAGTCCAGGTAAGGGCCTTTAGCCACATCTCGAATGATGGGGGAGAGCGGCGCTTCCAGCATTGTAGGATACATTTTTTAGCTACCATGGTAGCAACATTCAAAAATTTAGCCATCTTCCTAGCCTCAGGTTCGTCTCACACACCGAACAGAACAGCAAGTGGTGCAGGAGAGATTTGGGTCATTGTTATTTCAGATAGCGCTGCAATAGTGGCCTCCCAATACGGGCCCAGGGCCACACAGGACCAAAACATATGTATGTGATCAGCAGCAGTGGATTTGCATCTAGGGCACGACTGAGCCTGGCCAGGTGTGAACCGTCCCACCCTGTGCGGCGTGTAGTATAAGCGGTTTAGGAGTTTATATTGCATACATCTATATCTGGCGTTGAGGGAGGTTTTACGTGTGTGCAAACACATCTTGTTCCACAATACATCTGAGAGGGGGACGCCCAGCTCATCACTCCACAAGTCACGCGCCGGTTGCAATGCCTCATCAATGCTAGCCATTTGTAATTTATATAAAGATGAAGTTATGCCTCTAGCCCCAGCCGAGTTAGCTATATATTGGATTTCGGGGGAGTCTGGGGGCTCCTCTGGATAGGAGGGCCACCAAGCCCGAATTGCTGCTCTTAACCTAAAGTACTGCAGCACTTCGAGTGCCGAGCCGGAGTGACCGGGTCTCCATGTCTGCGGGGTAATGAACTTCCCATCAGGGAAAAGGTCGGTCAATGCTCGGTAGCCGAGGCTGTCCCAGTGTTCAATTAGGAGTTTATCATGAGTGGGGCTGAGACCAGGGAACTGCCAGATGGGCAGCCATTTGTAGTATGGGTGGTGGCCGGTGTTTGCCTGCAGTAATCGCTTCCAAGCCAAGACTGTGGCCGCTAAAGGGGTCGGCAGGGGCATCAGCTCGGAATGTGTGGTGTAGAATGAGGGATAGGGGGTTGATTTCCTCACATGCCAGTGTCTCTAGTTTCACATGTGGGGGAGGGTCCGTAAATTTATACCAGTGTGAGGCATGTTGTGCTTGTGCGGCGATCCAGTACTTTGTGAAGTCGGGGGCGGTGAAGCCCCCCTTCTCATAAGGGAGAGTCATATGCTGCCACTTTTTCCTCACCGCTCCCGCATGCCACAGAAAGCGGGCGCAGGCCGCGTGGAGGTCCCTGAAATATCGCCTTCCGGGCCAGATCGGCACATTCTCGAAGATGTAAAGCAACTTGGGGACGATAATCATTTTAACCAGAGAAAGCCTGCCCGACAGGGACAGCGGCAGGCCATGCCATTTCGACAACCGGGACTCCATTAGGTGCGCCATAGCCGTATAATTGTCAGCTATCAATGACGGCTTACCAAGGGAAACCCGCACTCCAAGGTACCCGATGCCCTCAGGCGACCAACGAAGGGGGAACTCACAATCCGGTCGGGGGGTCGCCGCCGTGAGTGGGAAGATGTCGGACTTAGTGTAGTTGATTGTGAAACCTGAGAATGTACCTATTTTAATTATATCTCGGAGAATGGGGTCTATGTGAGCAGCTGGGTCTCTGACGTATAGGAGTACATCATCTGCATACAATGAGATGATCTCCGGGGTGTCTCGCATACGTATGCCTTTCCGAGCATGTTTGTCCCGGACACTGTCGGCCATAGGTTCGATAGCAAGTGCGAAAAGTATTGGGGAGAACGGGCAACCCTGGCGAGTGCCTCTACACAGCGCGAAGGGGGGGGAGACTTTAGAGTTGATAAGAACTCTGGCCACCGGGTCTGTGTATAACAGCTTAATGTATGATATCATTCGCGGGCCAATTCCCATTTTGTGGAGAACTGCCCACATGTATTGCCATGACACCATATCGAACGCCTTTTGGGCGTCAAGAGTAACTGCCACAGCATGGGCATCGGGGTCGATTCTGGACATGACATTGAACAGTCGGCGAATGTTAAGGGTCGTGGCTCTGCCGGGAACAAATCCGCTCTGATCCGGGTGTACCAGGTAGGTCATTATCGGGAGGAACCTGCTAGCAATGATTTTGGCAAATATTTTGGTGTCTGTGTTTATTAAGGAAAGGGGTCTATAAGACCCGCATTCATCTGGTGGCTTGCCCGGCTTGGGGAGTACGGTTATAACAGCCTCACGTAAAGCATGGGGCAGAGTACCTAGTTCGAGCGATTCGTTCCAGACCTCAAGGAGTCTGGGTGCCAGGATGGCTACGTGTTCCTGGTAAAACTCTGAGGTGAGACCGTCAGGGCCAGGTGCTTTGCCTTTGGGGCAGCTCGATATGGCAGTGGTTATCTCATCAAGAGTGAACGGGACCTCTAGCTGATTCCTCGTGTCGTGGGAGATGAGGGTCATGGGGATTTGATCAAGAAGGAGGTCAGTGTCCTGCAGACTGTGTTCTTGTCGGGGGCCGTATAGGGCTGTGTAGAATGCGGTGAAGGTTTCTAGGATGTGTTGGTCAGACCAGCCCAGAGCTCCGGAAGCATCATGGACACAGTCTATGCGTGTTCTGCCACTCTCTGCACGGGCCAGTCTGGCAAGTGTCCTCCCGGGTCTGTCCCCCTCGCCATACCTCCGGGCAGCCATCGGGCGGGTATGGTACTGTAGTTCCCTTCGGGCATGGGCCTCGAATGTTTCAAGTTCCGACCTGATTTGTGCCAGTATGATCGGGGAAGGGGCGGAGGCATATTGCTTTTCGAGGTCCTTAAGCTTCCCCTCCGACCGATGCAAGCTGTTTCTAATGGCTTTGAGGACCCCCGCCTCCCTGGAAATACACATCCCCCTAATGAAGACCTTAAAGGCCTCCCAGCGCACTCCATCAGAAGTGTCATGTCTGTTATTACATTCAAAAAAGGTGCTGATGTCGGCCAAAATTTCGGCTCTGAAGACTATATCTTGGAGGGCCTCAGATTTGAATCGCCACGTTGAGCGGGAGGGTTGGTCACGCTCCAGTGTGATTCGCAACGTTACTGGGGAGTGGTCCGAGAGTGTGCGCGGGAGTATCTGTGTATTTGCGGCCTTGCCTACCAATTCGCTCGATATGAGGAACAGGTCTATCCTCGATAGACTGTCGTGCACCGAGGAATAAAAGGTATACTCTCTCGACTGTGGGTAGAGGACTCTCCATGCATCTCTGAGTCCTAGTGCATCCATATGTGTGCGCAGTCTAATGGCCGCGCGCGTGACAGCCCTACGAGCATTCCCAGATCTGTCCAGGACGGTGTCTAGTATCAGATTCATGCCCCCCCCCATATGATAGGGACCCCTGCATATTTCAACAGAACGGAGGTGATTGCGTCAAAAAAATCTGGCGCATCAAAGTTAGGGGCATATGTGTTTACCAAAAGGCATTCCCTATTTGCAAGTAGACAGTGGAGTATTACATACCTGCCTTCAGGGTCAATGTGACTAGTACGCAGCAGGAACTGGACTGATTTATGAACCAAAGTGAGTACTCCTCTAGACTGAGTGGAGTATTTTGTATAGTATCTGGCAGGACCCCAGCTAGGGGCAAGACAAGCAGCTAACCGCCCTAAAGCATGTGTTTCCTGCAAAAGGAGTACCTTAATTCCATGTCTCTGGGCATATGCAGTAATTCTACGTGCCTTGGTAAAGTTGCTCAGCCCCCGAACATTCCATGTCATAATGTTAACAGACATAGGGCGGTGTTATGGAACATCCCAGCTGCGATAGGCTCCTATGTGCAGGGTAACAGAGCCCACTGCGTCAAACACACATAGTGCTGCAATCATGCACCCCTCTTCCATGCCTTTTCCATTAACATAATCCCCTATTTTTGTGCCCCCCTCCCTCACTGCCCCCCCCAATTTGCAGTGTAGACCCTCCCTTCCCAAACACAAGTGCCATCAGTTCCCCTTGTCCAGGCGTCTCCAGCGGAGCCAGAGGCCGCATCCAGACAGCAGTCGGCGGGCAGCACCCAACGGGGGTGTGTCCCCACCATGGCCCAACGGGGGCCCAAAAACAGTGGCAACAAGGTGAAAACAAAAAATAACATTGCAACTGCAGAGAGGTGCGCCGTTGCCGTGTAGTCGGCGTCGTGAACTGTGAAAGTGGACAGAATACTGCCCAAGGTGGGTTTCTGCGTTGGTCGGATCCAGTACATGATCCCTGAAGTCTGTGTGCCAATCCAAGTGAATAGAGTATGGAAGCAGTTGTGGTTAGGGCAGACAGCCGAGCAATTGCCACGAGGACAAGTGACAGTGTGTGTTTAAGGCACTGGGGCAAGGGCCAGCAGCCCGGTCATTGGCAACAGGGATCAACATTTGCTGATTGAAGAGCGAGGTTGCCATCGTCACGTTGGGTAGATAGGATCCCCAGATAGGGTTCAGCGTAGACAGATACATCGGGATATGCTTATGCATTATTGGGGCGGGCCCCTACTGGATTGGGAAGTGGGATCTGCGCCTCGATGAATCTCGTTGCCTCGTCAGGGACAGTGAAAAAAAACAGTTTTCCGTTGTGAGTGATCTTGAGTCTCGCGGGGAACAGGATGGCATAGGGAACATTGCGCTCTCTAAGCAGTTTCTTGACGCCTAAGAATTGCCTCCTCTCTTGCTGCACACCGACAGAGAAATCCGGGAAGATTCTGATCATATGGGCTTCCCAACGCAGGTCACCTTTCTCTCTCGCCAGGCGCAGTATAAGGTCTCTGTCTCGATAATTAAGGATCCTGGCAATGATGGGTCTGGGAATATCGCCGGGTCTGGGGCGCGGGGACAAGGCCCGGTGCGCTCGCTCAACTGTAAAATATGGTGACAAGGAGGGGTTCCCCAGGAGATCTTTGAGTAGACATTCGACTGCGTCTTCCATGCGTCCCTTAAGGGCATTTTCAGGGACCCCGATAATGCGCAGGTTGTTCCTGCGGGAGCGCGACTCCAAATCCTCGCACTTCGCTTTCACATTTTTCATGTCGCGGGTCAGAGATGCAACCGCATCCTGTATAATGTGTATGTTATCCTCATTAGACGATATCCTAGCTTCAGCCTCCGTGATTCTAGTTCCGGCCTGGTCCACTCGTGCCCGGAGCGAGGCGACGTTGGCGTTGATGTCGTCTAACTTCTCATGAAAGGCGGCAAAGTTTTTGGCCATTGATTCCATCAATGTGGTGAGGTTTGGCAACTGGGGAGCAGGGTGAGGGGCGATCTCAGGCTCTTCGTGTTCGGGCGACACCCGGTCAGTCTCAGCCCTCGGGACAGACTTAGCAAACTTGTCCATGGCTCCCCCCTTGTTACCCCCCTTGGTTCTGCTCGACATTATATGCTTAGGCTGATGATGCAGGAGGTCTGTGGGTGATGATCCACAATGAGGGGACCCAGGAAGGGCCACAGGTACTGGACCGGACACCACCCGTCCTGTATACGGGTAGGGTCCGCAGTCAGCTACGTGGAGGCCAGGCGGACAGGATGCAGCTGGAGGAGGCAGTGGAGGGATGGTTGCAACCCCGGCAGAGCAGATAGCCTCATAGATTGGCAATATTGGATGGGGGTTCAGTGGAGGCAAGTGATCGCTGCTAGGCAGATGTGCAAAGTAGTGCTGATGGGGCCGCAATACCCAGATGGACCATGCCAGCGCTTCATGTCCCGTATTGACATATGTGTGGTTAGCAAGTACTGTAGTGCCAAGCGCTAATCGTAGGATGATGGGAGCGGGATCACCCCCAGGCGGGCACAGTGCAGGTAGGTACCGTCAATGGTGTCAGCCCCGCGGCAGGCCCGGCAGGCCCCCCAGTATGCAGCCACGGCCGCAGCCGCCAGGAGCAAAGAGCGCGGCCCCCACCTCCTTACCTGGCTCAGCGGGGAGCAGTCAGACACCGCCTCGGAGGCAGCCGGGACACAGCAGCAGCGGAAGCTCCGTCGCAGTTAGTAGATGAAAGGGGGGAGAGGTACGGCCGGCGCACCAACACAGGGCGAGCCGCCGTCCCTCGGCACAGTGGCCCAGACGATGTCGCCGTAGGGAACCTTCCACCGGCGCGCAGGGCCGAAGGGACGCCGCCCTCAGATGGCCGGGCCACAGTTGGGCGCAGATCGGGCCACAACCTCGCAATCCCGGAGGAGGCGGGAGCTCGATTAAATGTGGTAGAGGAGGGGGGAACGGGGGGGAGGACCGCTCCAGCGCAGGCACCAGCCGCCGTCCCCCAGCACCGCAGCCCAGCCGGCACCGACGGGGCAGCACACACAAGTCCGCAGGACCCCTCGGCGCCCACCGCAGGGCCTCAGGCGAGGACCGCCAGTCCTCAGCCGCCGCCGCGTCGCAGGCAGCAGTCACAGGGGGCCGGGCCGACCCAGCGGCCGGCAGCCACACGATGCACAGAGCCACCCGATGTATAGAGCTGGCCCAAACTCACAGGGCACAGGGCAGGGATGACAAGCAGCAGCTGGACCAAGTTATGGGCGACAGGATCTCCTAAATCCGCAGATGCAAACGGATGGAAGCCGACGTTCCACGGAGCCAAAGAGCTAAGCAGCCATCTTGGGCTGCTCAACAGCGCCACCCTGTTCATTATGTTTATTTAACATTAGGTTAGAAATTTGGTCCGGACCACTGCCTCTCGAGTTCTTTAACTTTCCAATAGTTGGTTTGAGGTCTTTGCATGAAGGTGTTATATCCCAAACTTTGACTGAGGACACTAGGCACTTTCCTATATCTTGAATTGGAGTTTCGTAAATCATTGTGAAGTACTCACACCATTTTGCACTTGAGATTTCATTTGAGTTTGGGCATATGGATTTAGAGTTGCCATGATTTAAGATTGCCCAAATTTCACACGTATTTTTGGTTATTAGTAATTTTAACATGATTTCCTCTCTATTTTGATCTATCATCACTGAATGAGATCTTAGCCAGTTTCGGTAAATCTGACGCCGTTCTTTAACTTTCCTTAATTTAATACCTGGATGAATCATACTTTTCTTTATGAAACAGAGATCTTTCCTTAACCTCTTTTTGGCCAAGGCTATTTCATGGCTGTATAGATGTTTTGGAGTGAACCCAACTGTTCCTGAATTTGCAGTTTTCAACGTGAAGTCTACCAACAAAGGTGAATATTCAACGTTTTTTAATGAAGAAAACCTATGACTTAATTTTGCAATTAAAGGGCCAGTTGTACGTAGCTTGTTTTCTGCAGCGTTCGTTGACAGTTGGACATCATGTTTGTCAGGCAAAACACAACCTTCTTCCTTCCATACAAGGCGTAACATGTCATGGTCGCTATGCTCCATTGGCCCCATGTTGAGGGAAACCACTCTTTCGAAGATGTTATGAGATGCCCAGATATAATCAAGGGTGTTACTTCCTTGCGTACCTTTCCAAGTTGGCCTAGAAGGCTGATCACCTTCGATGTTTCCGTTGACCATCTGACAATTTTGTGAAAAAAGTGCTTGAGACCAAGCTTGGCCTCTTGGAGCTACTTCATTGTCTAAAAGCTGAATGTTTGTGTTCTTGTGTTGGTCATATTTGAACCAACTGCAGTTGAGATCACCGCATACAAGAACAGATAGGTTGTTGTAAGCCAGAAAAGTTTAATCAATTTAGTTTGTTACAGTGTGTATAAAAGACATTGCAGTAATAATTGCAGGGTTCCAGTAGCCATTAATTATTAGTAAATTACTCATGATGTTAGGCGAGGTTATTTGCACCAGGGTGCTCTGAACGAATGCATTTGGAATAACTCACCCCAGAAGTGTCCACCAATTTTGAATTTTCAATAAAGTTATTAGGCCTGAAAAAGGGCGCCCCTTGGTGTTTTTTCCAGCTGGGTTCATGAATATTGTGAACCCATCCCGGGTCGGTGGTTCACAAAGCCATGTTTCCTGTAGGCAGATTGCAAATACATCGTCAAGAGGTTCGGTAAAGTTGTTAAACAAATGAGTGAAACCGCGAGTGTTCCATGAAAGCAATGTCAGCTCGCAATTTGTCGGGGTCACTCATTGGTACTTTCGGGTTCCATTTGTCAATTTTCAATTAGTTCCATGCATAGTGTGCATTCTTAATGTACCTTAAAAAAAACATAAACAAACATGTCTAACACCATGGAAGATAGACAAATCAGTGAGGCAATGGCAAGGGAGCATGATCACAGAGCTTAGAGAAGGAGGCAGCACATGTGAGCTGTGAATGTGTGGGGTGCAGGACTGGCAGGGTGGATGTTCGTGGGATGTAGGGGAAGGGCCTGGGACTGGCAGAAATAAACAAAAAGGTGGATCTTGAGGAGAAGTGCTGTAGGTCAGGAGAAAATGTGCGAGGTGGACAAGGATTCAAACTATAATTCCAATCTGTGTGATTGGCCTGGTCCTCTACTGCAGGTGTAAATCAGAAATCACAGAGCATGTATGTTGGTTCTAAACATCCATTCACTAATATAGCAATCATCCACTTGTTTGGGGGTCATACAGGTCTAGTAATGGCCCACATGCCTGGACTAAAGCAAAGCTAAGCCCTCTGCGATGGAGTGATCACTATTCATGCTCTGTCTTTCCATGTCCAGGGTATAAATAATGTTAAAATGTTTTTTAGAGAAATGATTTCTATTGGTATTCTACGTGGCCAATTTCCCTGCAAATAAATATGTCTGCAATGGAAAATACTAATGGGAGTAAGTCACTTTACAGTTTTCCAATGCAGGCATCATATGAGAGGGAAGGGCAGCTATGGAGGCTGTGCTGGCGGGGGTTAGAGTAGACAGTATGACTTGATGGGGGAATGGGAGCAAATGGTGCATGAGGCTGAGACACCACATGAAAATGAAAATGTTAAACAACTGGGGATGCTGCTTCGGTGGCTGATTGAACATGGGTGGTTACTGTTGGATTCCAACCTTGTCCCCGGCCACCAGCCAAATGATCTCCCCTGGGTGAGAATTAGAATTCCATGCTATGAACATGACAACTCTAATGGCACAATCTTACAGGAAAATTGAAACTTTGTTTGGAGCCATGGAGTCAAATCTGTAAATCCAGATTTCAGTATCTACAAAGCAAACTCTATCCCCACAATTTCTTATGCTGCCAAACGGTATTGTTATTACAAACTGGGAACTATAGTGAAGGTAGAACATTATTTTCTTAAGAGCATATTTAGTGAGCCACAATTGCCTCTTCTGGATTTAGTGAACTGGGATATGCAAATGAGAAAGATTGGGATCAATAAAAATGGACGCGTACCTTTTAGATTGGGCAATTACTGAATGTATACCACAGTTGGTATTGCATGATGTGAACAATGCTATTGTGGCCAGCAGTGATAGTGATCATTCTAGCCGGTCTATACAGCCATATGACCTGCTAGATCGTCAAATTCTATAGTACATTTGTTGCACATTTACAGCATAACGGTACCTGAAATGAGCTCTTACCTTTATCCACATCTGGAGCAGGCTCTTCAGTGCTGGTATGGTTTTGTCTGATACATGAAGATCATGTAGGAGAAAGTGCCATGATTTTGCACTATGTATTTTGTGTAGGGTTTTTCAAGAGCCTGTTCTAGATGCAGGTGGAGTAGGGTACTGCAAGAAGTAGGGTAATTTGGTTTGATTGTCAAAGAAGAGGATAATCGATTTGAGCCAGAAAAAGTGGCAGAACAGATTTAAAATAACCATATTACCGTGAGCATCAAATGTGAGTATCACATGCAGGTTGCAGACTATCTCAGCATATATTAGAAGTGACCCTATCGAAACAGTGAAATGATACAAAAAGGAAAGGTTTTAAACAGGCCCCTACTTATTTTGATCATTCAGACTCAACAGTCATCTAGTGTTGAACTCAGAGCAGGTAATAGATAATGCGAAAACGATACCTGACCCATTATGCAGATGAAACTACACACCCTTTGCACATATTTAGAAGTGTATGATGTGTTAAACATAATATTTAATGACTAACAATTGGCTATTTTTGTCAGCAGGACACATACAAGAAACATGTGCTTTGGGCAGAATTACAGGATTTCGCAGAATCAATTATTAGCAAAACACATTGTTAAATCATCCATAAAGCTGAAGTGTAAGCATAACATCCCTATATGGGGAATGCAATCATATATATCATATCCCTTGTTCCAAATTAAGGGATGATATGACCCCCATTATGATATGGAGGATTCAAAGACTACTTATTGAAACCAAGTTGAATTGGTGGCTATAAAAGTCAGGTGAATATATCTGTTAATGTGATTGAAGGTCACGTTATACAAGTAAAACATCTGTACGAATATGTAGGGAAAGATAATGCAATGGTTTAATGGGGCAGTGATCGGGGTTTCATGGAGGTGGTGAAATGAATGCAAAGACAGCAAATTGAAGTGTTGCACGTGTAAAAAATGTCCATGTTATAGTGAGTTTGCCATATGTAGTTTGCATTGAATAAGCTAACCCAGAGTAATCAACTAACAATTTCTTATTCATTTTATTATTTGTGGCACGCACACCTGTCGTATACCATTGTATTTTTATTGGACACCACCATATACTTGTCATGCGCTATCTGCGCACACCATTGTGGCAGGTATGGAGTAAGTGGAATCTCCGCCGCCATTGAAAGGTCCCACTGGGATTTTCCACACTTCCTGATTTTCCGGTCTAGTCTTTTTCCCTCCTTTGTTTCTCTTCCGGTATTTAGCCACGCCCACTGATCTGTCTGGCACGTTGTTACCCTTCGCTTTCCGCTCCGGGTGCTGTCGCTCTCTCATTCTCCTTAGCGTTTTCACAAAATTCCTGCCTGCTGTCTTTCCCTTTGGCTCAGATTAATTTTTTCTCTCCCGAGTCTGCATTCCCTTTGCTATTTTCTTTCTGGAATTCTTGGACCGTTCGCCTGCTGGTTGGGTTCCGGCATTGCAGTGGGGGGCAGCGCTATCTTTCCTTCGGCTCTCTCTCTCTGTGGTGTTTCGGGTTTTGTTATTTTTAAGCTGTCCCTTATCTGTCACGATGCCTTCCTCCAGACATCCGGAACAGGTACATCTGTCCAGGGAACAGGCACCCAAGAAGACACAGGAATTCCCAAAACCCCGCCTAGGGGCTATATGGGTTCAGTCCTGGCGCCGTAGTCCTGCCAACTTTAAACTATGCAGGTCATCCTGCAAAGAACTCATGTACAGGCCATCATGAGGCCATGAAACTTTCCTTTAGGAACTATTTTGCTGCTTGGGTGTGGTACTGGAACTTCTTACCTGGGAACTACTTTTTTGATGCTATTTAAACCACATCCGAAGAGCAGCACACGCTTTGCGTTATTCTGCATCTTCGCAGCGTAACGCTCACCGTGTCTGCAGTCCAGCATCCAGTCTGCACCCACACCCGTCTTGTGTCTGGAGCCGATCCTAGAGAAAAGGAAAGAAGAAGAGAAGGTTAGAACAAGGAGATTTCCATTTGGTGATCATCTTTTCCTGGAGCAGCCGCACCTGTGGATAAAGGGAAAAGACATTAAAATAAACCGTGTCGCATTGCCAGCTGCAGCGCCGCGTCATACTCACCTGTCTCCGGAGCATCTCCACGACCTGGCGTAACACCCGTTGAATAGCCACCCGAAACATCAGCATCTGAAAAGACAAGAACAAACAAAAGGTGAGCGGGGTTCCGCCAAAGACATTCTTTTACTTACCGCAAGATACTTACTCGGAATTTTACCGCACGGGGCAGCGCTGGTCACCATCCTACGTTAGACATTTTCGGCAAGGCGCCGCACCTGCAAAGAAGATAGAGAACTATTGGTTAATTACATTTGGAACAATATTACTTGCCAGACAGTGCTTGGTACAAACTGACTCTTACCTAAGTGCTACCTTCATCCATCGAGGAAAACTCACTCCTTGGATCACGCTGCAAGGGAAAATATATGAAAGGAGCAAGAGTGAATTAACAGACATTTGAACTCTAAAAGAACTATACATTCGGTTTACACACTACTTACCTCGGCATTATTGTTATCTGGAACTCTGCCAAATACTTACGGATCAGTGAAGTAACTGAACTTCTACGCACCCCTGCACTCCACGCAGGATGGGAGAGTTCATCCTTCCAAACAATAAGGTGAGACTTTATGAAGGGGAATACTGGAAGTTTTCAGGGAAAATAATGTTAGTGTAACCTTTCTACCACGGGTGGCTAATCCTCTTTACTGATTTTAGGAAAATATTCTTGCAGGCCAGGCAGACGAAACTGAGTGGGCAAGTGCAGTCGATCATCACTTTGCTACGAGTCACACTGGTGGAGACCGCAGCAGACCAGCTTCGTTCGACGCCCCTGTGGAATCCAGGTGAGCGTAACATTATCCTTCCACTCTCCTATCTTTTATCCCAGGAGGCTTTCTTTATTTTTGTTTAATGGCAGCTTACCTTTGCTTCCCCTCTTGATCTGTGGTTCACTCTTACCTGTTGTTTCCTTCCCTTTCTTCCGGCGGTGGAGTCCATCGGATATTCCGCTCTGCGAACAGGAATCTTCTGCCTTCTGTAGACGCTCGTTCCAGCTCCACGGCTCAGAAAATCTTTGATCTGTTACCAGAAGCATACTACTTCCTGTTCTACTACCCTGATGAACATTGCATACTTCATCCAACAAGCTACAAATCTTCCATCCCAACCTGCCAGGCAACATCCCAAGAGGTTTTTTAAGCACTGCTTTCTTCCTCTCTACCAGCGTTTTCCAGAAGGGGGTTCCCTGCTCCCCTGTTTTCTTAGGGTTCCAGGGTGGCTTCTTTCTGGGGACGACCACATCTCTTTTCAAAGAAGAAGACTCCGAAGAAGAAGGAACAGAAAAAGAAATCTTCCACAGAAGACTCAGGTGAGGAGGAGTGGGGTTCTGAAGAGCGAGAGGTTGTCGGAGTTGACAATACTGTACAGCACATATTTTACTAAATGATGAATTTGAGGATGTTGCGTGTTTTTTAAATGACCAATTGAGTCCTTATCTCTGCATAGGTTTTATTCTGGGGCTGAGGAAAGTTATCAGACACTTTGTTTCACATGTTTGATAAAGAGCAGGTTAGAAGCCATATGATCAGGAGTAGTTTTCCATTAACTCATTCATTTGAATCACATTGTTTTTTTGCTCATGTAGATTGCTTTGATTATCACAACTTCGAGAAGTAATTGGAGACTAGGCTGACAGGAAATCTTCCCTTTGTTTGGGAAAAATCTGTCCAAGTAAAGTTGGGCCTAAAAATACTAGCGCAACTCCTCGCATTGAGTTTGTGAATTGTTACTGGACACATGTGCAAATGGGAAGGCAGAGAACATGTATAGTGGATGTCAGACTGAAAATGTTCCATCTGAAAGCCATTATATGGCAAGTGTTACTGCAAATGACAGACCATGTCAGGGACTTATTACAGTCTTCTCGTGCATTCTGCAACCTTAAGAAGGGCAACCGTAAACTGCAGTATTGTGGTTTACAAAACGGCTTACCCTGGGGTCCATTGATCCATTGGAACTGAATTTGTGTCTACACAATTCATGACTATGAATTGCAATTCATTGGTAGCGTGAAGTGAAGTACCAATTCAAAACTATATCACCTCTGGATCCATGGGCATACTAACTGCTTTGCATTTCTCGTTAGGTTCACTTATATGAAAAGTGAACATGATCCACCATCACAAAATGCTCTAAAAAAAATGGACGACATCCATACACCAGTAACAATTCTCCTATGCCAGATTAAAGCTCTTCAATGGAGGAGACTGGGGATGACGGTGAGGAGAAATGAAGTATTTAAGAAGATGAAGATAGGTGTATTCAATATGGATCTTATAGTGTAGAGTAACCAATTTATTTAAGGAAACAATAGTTGTTTTTCTTCTCGACCTGTAAATGTTATTTTTATTTGTGCTTTTGCATATGTGTCAGTACGGCTTACATATGTTTTGCATATGTGTTTGGCATTCATATTTTATTCTCTCTTTTCCGGCACTCCATCTGTAGGGTGTATACTAAGCACTAATCGGAGAAGAGGATAAACAGCGAATACCACAATGTGTCACCAGTTTCTTGACAATCTTTAATACAAGCCAGTTATTGGGGACCTGCACCATAACTGACAGGTCTGGCTCACTTTCACTATCTTATGGTTGAAAGCCAGGTCATAAATGGGATGAACATAGATGGAAGCCTCCAACTTCGGATGCTCTGATAACAGTGTTATTAAACTGAATATTGGAGGCATTAAGATCTTCAGTATTCACAGCTCAATTATGTATGCCACAGTATTAAAACGTCTGATGAGGTGATATAATATGATATAATATGGAATTCATATATAACTGCACCGTAATTAATAATATTAAAACATCAATAACCAATGAATATTGACATTTGGCATACATACGACCAAATGATAATAAAAAATAAATATATATATACACACACATTACACAGCCGCAGTAGTGGCTGTGTAGTTATGGTTAAGTTGCTGTTTCCATAGGAAGAGCACTTTTTGGACGGCTTAAAACTCTGCTCCCCCTGGACGAATCCACACCAAACTTTGCAAAAAAAGTATACGTGCCACTGTTAGGAAAGATTTCGTAATTGTAGGTAATTTTCCTTCCATGTGGCAACCCCTAAACTTTCTGCTGTTGTTTTACACCTTGTTCTTGACTTTGCCAGAGAAGTGCAGCCTTCTGCCGCACTCCTCTGGGCTTTCGCTCCTTTTCTTATGGGGAAACTGACATGCCCTTAAGACAGTCAGTACCGGGGAACGCTGTTTCCCGTAGTTTCTTTTATCATGTTGCGGCTTTAGTGCAACATGACACAAGAGGGCACTGTAAGCTAAGTTACAGCTCTCTTGGGTCTCTAGCCTTCTACGGGCCCTAGATACTCTTTTAGGATGGTATTTGATCGGTGCAAGTCATTCAGGGACTGGAATGGTGGCAGCGATCGTTTTGTATATTTTGAGCTCCTTTTGGCGTTCTGAGCACGTTTTTGCACTGAACCCAAAATGGTGGCCTGGCTCCCCAAAATGGCCAGACCACGAGGCTCCTTTGTCCTGTCCACTGACCGTCTTGCTCCCTTCACCTTCCCCAGGTCCAGCGACCCGGAACCTTCCTTATTTGGGCATGTACTTTCCCGCGAAACACCGATGCTTTCGCGGGCTTCTACATGTCGTTTGTGTGCCTCCACGGTGTGGGCTGGGATGTCTGGTCCCAATACACATCCTGGGTGCCAGAGAGTCTAGGGTGGTGTGAATGCCTGGGACCACCGTGGTCCGTGATTGGTCCACGTATGGTATGTGTGTTGATGAGCGGATCTCCCATTGGCTCCCCTCCGTTTTGGCGCGAAGGGAACCGTGGATAAGAGGGGGCTGGAAACACCACTACCATGTCGATCTCCTGAGTTCTCACGAACGAAGGAATACAGGAGCCAAGTATCCTGCAACCAAGAGGCTGGACCGAGGAATCGCTGGTGACCCGCTGAAGGAATCCTCCTTTGCACTGCTGTCGTCCTGTGAAACCCTTTCCTCCTTGGATCGAACCAGAAGGCCTGTACTGGTGCTTCGACCTTTGGAATAGCAGGAACAGCTATTCCCGGCGACTTCATCATCTCCTGCCAAGTAAGCCTTCGGAAGTGTCTCTGGGCCATCCAGTTGACTGACCAGCTTACAAGGGAGTCCTGCTCTGTAACCGCCGCCAGGTTGTGTTGTATTTCGAGTCCTTGTCACTCTCCCACGCTTCGTACACTTGGCGTTCCCAAGTCTGAAGGGAGGAGTGTACATTTGGCTCGAATACACACGGCCGCTCCGTTGTCCTGCTGCGGCAACAAACTGTGCTGGTTTCGTCGATTGGGACATCTTTTTGCTCTACACGACTACGAGGCGTTCCCTGCTCTTCTGAACCTGCCAGCTGCTGAAACTAACGTGGAGAAGCCTGGGTCTGCTTGCTTCGGGGACCGGTGAGTAGTTTAGCTAGGATCTGGTCGCCCTCCTGCAGTATCCCATTGCTTTTCCCTGCTGTGTAAAAACAGCACCCTTTTGGCCGTACTCGCGCTCTGCTTCTGCCCGCTGTGGAGGCTGCGCTTGAGTTGCGGAACCTGTTCTCCTTCTGCTGTGCACTAACCCGAACTGCCTGACTTCCACCGAAGAGCTTCCCCTTTTGCCCGTTGGCACCGGCGTGGCAGGTACTTTGAGCACAAGGCTCCACTCTTCGCAGGGCTCGGACTTCCATCTAGTTAGGTGCCTCTGAAGGCGAACTGAGTCTAAAGCGTTATCGCACTGCCTGTTTTCCTTCCCTTGCAGGTGGACTATACATTTCGTGCCTCTAATGCTTAAGACTGTCGTATTTGTATATATATATTGTGTTGATATGGTATGTGTTGGCTTAATATTGTGATATTGTGATTTTCTCACTACGGTCATTATTTTAAAGGCCTTAAAATAAATGTGTATATATTTTTGATATAACAACTGTTTGGAGTAGTTTGTAAGCGCTCTTGCTTTGTGTGCTCATTGCGGGCTTTCAGTCACCCTCACCCCTCTTGAGACCTAGTCTTGATCGCCGCGATCGCTACCTTGATTGGTCTGGCTCGTCCAGAGGTTACCCTGTTCCAAGTAATTAGGTTGGCCTTCTGAACTTCTGCGCCACCAGGACAGAGTTCAGAAATCCGTCTTAACAAATTGGTGTACAGCGGTGGGATACGACTGAAGGTATCCAGTGTTGCGCACGAACTAAGGCATTTCAGGTTATTCCAACCAGGACACGTAGTGAATTGTTGTAGTATAACTTTAAAAAGGCCATAGTCCTATCTAACAGTATGGAAACAAATACCTTGTTAACTTTAAATGCTTCCAAATCAGAAACATTGAAGAAGATGTGTGCGGAGAGAGGTGTTTCCTCTCAAGGCACTAAATTGGAAATGATCCAAAGAATCGTGGCGTGGCAAGAAGCGCAGCTTGACGCTATAACTTCTGAGGACAGTGCGGAAGGTGGTGGGGCTGCTCTCACTGGTAGAACCGACGGTTCTGCCGCTGCACTGATCCATCGCGACCACGAGGACAGGGAGGACGAGATGTCTAATGTTTCCTCTGCCAGTGTTGATGGGGATGCTATGCTTGAATTCAAGAAGCAAGAGCTGCGGTTTAGGCAGCAGGAGCTTGAATTCAGCATAGCCAAACTAAAAATCGAACAGGCAGAAAAACAAAAAGACAGGGATCACCAGTTGGAACTGGCCAAGCTTCAGGTTGCAAATGGGTCCAAGGGTCCTGGACATGGGTCTGGGGCTTCCTCTCATCCACGGTTTCCGAAAGATCTGCTCAGTGTGTATGAAGAAAGGAATGACATTATGGACTGGCTGAATGCGTTTGTGTATGCATGCGAAGTTCAAGAAGTTGACAATGCTGATAAGATTGCGTGGTTACTCAGTAGACTGCCCCATTCTGGCTGTAGTGCCATTATGGAAATGTCGAAGGCTGAGCGAGCTGATTTCGCAATGTTAAAGCAAACTCTCATTTTAAAGTTTGGGAAGACTCCGGCCCAATATTTAAAGCGTTTTCGAGAGTATAAGAAAAAGGAAGGTGGTACTTGGGTATCTTATGTCGCTGAATCCTTGAAAAACTTAACTGGCTGGGTCGAAGGTTATAAGGTTTCTACCTTCGAAGGCATGATAAATCTTGTCATGCTGGAACATATTTTTGCTTCTTCTTCCCCGGAGCTTAAGCAGCATTTGGCCGATTCGAAGGAGATAGATCCTAAGAAGCTGGCCATTGCAGCAGACTTATGGGTGTCACATCGAGTGTCCCATAAGGACAAAACTCATCCTGGTAAGCAGGAGGAAGGGAAAAAGTCCAAAGATATGGAGGGTGGGGAATCTGCTAAATCTTCTTCCCATAAGGGCCACAAAAAGAAAAACCAGGGTAAGACACAAGAGAACTCACAGGGTAGTGGAGGTCAGCCTCCGAAACAGAACTCTGGTTACAATAAGCCTCCCTACGTAAACAGACCCACTGGGGCTTGTTTTTCTTGTGGAGCAACTGACCATGTGAAGGGGGATCCCCGGTGTAAGGTTAGACCTTTGGGGGTCCACTCCGCTAATCTGGCCTTCTCCTCCTACGAGGAAGAAGAGATTACAGGAGCATCCTTCTCCTCAGACTCATTTCCCAGCGGAATAGAGGCTGAGGTAGTTTTAGTGTCCCTGGGTTCCTGGGAGCCTAAAGTCGCAGAGGCTTATGCTAGGATTCCGGATAATACCAAGCACTACTTTAAAGACAGTGTGCTGATCAATGGAGTGGATACTCCAGCTCTTAGGGATAGTGGGTGCAGTCGCACTGTAGTGGATTCTACCTTGGTAGACTCAGAGGAAGTTGCCAGAGCTACTCTGATGCCCACTAAGTTGGCTGACGGCCCCCTCCGTATGTTTCCCGTAATACCTGTAAATCTTACTTTAAATGGTACAGCAGTCAGGATTCCAGTGAGCATTCAGAGAAACGTCCCGGGAAAGGTCTTGTTGGGTAATGATCTCAGAGCTTTAGGGCTCGTAGGAGACACTGCCGAAAGACCCTACACACGGTCTCAAGCACGGGCAGCATTGGCCAAGTCCAATACGCCGCCCCAGCCGAAGGGGAAACCCAAGGCGAAAGGAGTCGACAAGTCACGACGAGGGAAAGTGAATATTCCCCCGAGCTCGCCTACCACTGCGGTGGAGGAAGTTGGTCAATCGCCCGGGCCTGACGAGGAGGTGGCGATGCCTGAAGTATTCGACCCCAACGATCATCCTGAACTAAAAGACTTGTTAGTTGAAGGAGGTCCTGATAGGGACGAATTCAGTAAAGGCCAACGTGAGTGCCCATCTCTGGAAGGCCTAAGGAGACAGGCCTGCTCCCAGCTTGAGGGTGAACCTCCTGGGAAGCATAGGATTTATTGGGAAGGTGGACTCCTGTATAGTGAGCCCACAGAGTCTACAGAAGGAGACCATAGGAGGTTGGTGGTTCCCCTTGCTGTTAGGCCCTTCCTCCTGCAATTGGCGCATGAAGTTCCCCTTGCTGGTCACCTTGGTATGAAGAGGACCAAGCAAAGTTTATCCATGCACTTCTACTGGCCCAAGATGGGGGTGCAAGTAGAAAGTCACTGCAGGAGTTGTGCCTCCTGCCAGTTGTCTGGTAAGGTTGGCGCGACAATCCAAGCTCCGTTGGTACCGCTCCCAGTTGTGGGGGTACCATTTGAAAGGGTAGGGATCGACATCGTTGGTCCCCTTGACCCGCAAACATCCTCGGGCAATAGGTTTATCCTGGTGCTGGTCGTCCATGCAACCAGGTATCCTGAGGCCATCACATTGAAGACTGTAACTGCCAAGTCAGTTGCAAAAGCTTTACTCGGCATATTTACCAGGGTTGGCTTCCCTAAAGAAGTTGTGTCAGATTGTGGCAGCAACTTTATGTCGAAGTATATGCAGGCTATGTGGAAAGAATGTGGGGTCACCTACAAGTTCTCTTCTGCATACCACCCCCAGACCAATGGTCTGGTGGAACGTTTCAACAGAACGTTAAAGAGCATGATTGGGGCTCTGGAGGAACCCCAGAGAAGAAAATGGGATCTTCTTTTACCATGCTTACTGTTTGCCTAGCGAGAGGTACCACAGGAGGGTGTTGGCTTCAGCCCCTTCGAACTTCTGTTCGGTCATCCCGTACGGGGACCCTTAGCCATCGTCAAAGAGGGATGGGAGATGCCCACTCCCCCTGTTACTACCAACGTAGTTGATTATGTGCTAGGGCTCAGAAAACGGATGGTACTTCTGATGGGCTTGGCTAGTGATAAATTGAAGGCAGGGCAAGCGCTGGTGAAACATTGGTACGACCAGAAAGCTTCCCTCATCAACTTTACACCTGGTCAGCAAGTCCTGATCATGAATCCAATAAGGCTTCGAGCTTTACAGGACAAATGGTCAGGCCCTTGCACAGTGGTGGAGCCCCTGGGTGAGGTGAACTATTTAGTGGACCTTGGAAGGCCTGGACAGGCTCCAAAAGTGTTTCACGTGAATAGGCTGAAGGCTTTCGTCCCAAGAGTCGAAATCGCAGCACTGCTACTGGCTTCAGATGTTGAGGAAGAGGAGTCTGAACCTCTCCCCGACCTGTTCCATCGCGGTCCTTCAGATAGCTCCTTTGAGGGTGTCCGAGTGGCCCCTCACCTGACTTCTGATCAGCAGGCTGAGGTGAAAAGTTTGCTTAGGCGGTTTTCCCCCCCTGTTTTCACAGTCCCCTGGTTTGACACCTTGGTGCAAACATAACATTGACACAGGAGACAGTGTACCTACCAAAAGTAGGGGATACAGGATGTCAGACAAAGTACGGTCTTATATTAAGACCGAGGTCAACAAGATGTTAGACCTCTAGTAGTCCTTGGTCCAGTCCAGTGGTGTTGGTTCCAAAAGCAGGCACTTCTGAATTGAGGTTCTGCGTGGATTACAGGGCTCTGAATGCTGTCACCAAGACAGATGCACACCCCTTGCCTCGAACAGATGAGCTGGTGGATACTTTGGGTGCCTCCAAGTACCTCAGCACGTTTGACCTCACTGCTGGCTATTGGCAAATAGCTTTAGCAGAACATGCCAAGGAGAAGACAGCATTTTCTACTCCAGACGGCCTTTACCAATTCCGGGTAATGCCGTTCGGGTTGAAGAATGCACCTGCCACTTTCCAGAGGCTTGTGAATCATGTGTTGAATGGTTTGGACGAATTCTGTCTTGCATATCTGGACGATATAGCAGTTTTCAGTGCCACCTGGGAAGACCATGTGAAACACCTCGGGATTGTGCTCCAGGCTCTTCAGAAAGCCCACTTGACCATAAAGGCTAGTAAATGCCAGATTGGACAAGGCTCAGTGGTTTACCTTGGACATGAAGTAGGTGGAGGGAGGATACAGCCTCTACCCAGTAAAGTACAAGCAGTACAAGACTGGCCTACCCCCACTACGTAAACCCAAGTGAGAGCCTTCTTAGGACTCACGGGGTATTACCGCAATTTTGTGGCAGACTATGGCACCATAGCTGCTCCTCTGACTGCCCTCACAACTCCGAAGAAACCAAAGAAGGTAACTTGGACCGACGAGTGTGAGAAGGCCTTCAATGGCTTAAAAGACTCCTTGTGCCAGGCCCCTGTCCTTAGGGCCCCTGATTATCAAAGACCTTTTATCGTGCAGACGGATGCCTCTGACACTGGGATAGGAGCTGTACTATCACAAGTAGATGAGAAGGGTAAGGAACACCCTATCGGTTTTATTAGTCGCCAGCTTAAGGACAGAGAGCTCAGATGGTCCACGGTAGAGAAAGAATGTTTCTCTGTTGTGTGGGCCCTAAGGAAGCTGAGGCCCTACCTCTATGGGACCCACTTCACTGTGCAGACTGACCATAAGCCGTTAAAGTGGCTAATGAACATGAAGGGGGAGAATCCAAAGTTGCTTAGGTGGTCCATAAGTCTACAAGGCTTCGACTTCACTATTGAGCATAGGCCAGGTGTCCAACATAGCAATGCTGATGGGTTGTCCAGAATGTTTAACCGACCTGAACAAGAGACTCATCCAGGGGTGGATTAGTTCCCCCTGTCCATAGTCTGGGAGGGGCGAGTGTTAGGAAAGATTTCGTAATTGTAGGTAATTTTCCTTCCATGTGGCAACCCCTAAACTTTTTGCTGTTGTTTTACACCTTGTTCTTGACTTTGCCAGAGAAGTGCAGCCTTCTGCCGCACTCCTCTGGGCTTTCGCTCCTTTTCTTATGGGGAAACTGACATGCCCTTAAGACAGTCAGTACCGGGGAACGCTGTTTCCCGTAGTTTCTTTTATCATGTTGCGGCTTTAGTGCAACATGACACAAGAGGGCACTGTAAGCTAAGTTACAGCTCTCTTGGGTCTCTAGCCTTCTACGGGCCCTAGATACTCTTTTAGGATGGTATTTGATCGGTGCAAGTCATTCAGGGACTGGAATGGTGGCAGCGATCGTTTTGTATATTTTGAGCTCCTTTTGGCGTTCTGAGCACGTTTTTGCACTGAACCCAAAATGGTGGCCTGGCTCCCCAAAATGGCCAGACCACGAGGCTCCTTTGTCCTGTCCACTGACCGTCTTGCTCCCTTCACCTTCCCCAGGTTCAGCGACCCGGAACCTTCCTTATTTGGGCATGTACTTTCCCGCGAAACACCGATGCTTTCGCGGGCTTCTACATGTCGTTTGTGTGCCTCCAGGGTGTGGGCTGGGATGTCTGGTCCCAATACACATCCTGGGTGCCAGAGAGTCTAGGGTGGTGTGAATGCCTGGGACCACCGTGGTCCGTGATTGGTCCACGTATGGGATGTGTGTTGATGAGCGGAACTCCCATTGTCTCCCCTCCGTTTTGGCGCGAAGGGAACCGTGGATAAGAGGGGGCTGGAAACACCACTACCATGTCGATCTCCTGAGTTCTCACGAACAAAGGAATACAGGAGCCAAGTATCCTGCAACCAAGAGGCTGGACCGAGGAATCGCTGGTGACCCGCTGAAGGAATCCTCCTTTGCACTGCTGTCGTCCTGTGAAACCCTTTCCTCCTTGGATCGAACCAGAAGGCCTGTACTGGTGCTTCGACCTTTGGAATAGCAGGAACAGCTATTCCCGGCGACTTCATCATCTCCTGCCAAGTAAGCCTTCGGAAGTGTCTCTGGGCCATCCAGTTGACTGACCAGCTTACAAGGGAGTCCTGCTCTGTAACCGCCGCCAGGTTGTGTTGTATTTCGAGTCCTTGTCACTCTCCCACGCTTCGTACACTTGGCGTTCCCAAGTCTGAAAGGAGGAGTGTACATTTGGCTCGAATACACACGGCCGCTCCGTTGTCCTGCTGCGGCAACAAACTGTGCTGGTTTCGTCGATTGGGACGTCTTTTTGCTCTACACGACTACGAGGCGTTCCCTGCTCTTCTGAACCTGCCAGCTGCTGAAACTAACGTGGAGAAGCCTGGGTCTGCTTGCTTCGGGGACCGGTGAGTAGTTTAGCTAGGATCTGGTCGCCCTCCTGCAGTATCCCATTGCTTTTCCCTGCTGTGTAAAAACAGCACCCTTTTGGCCGTACTCGCGCTCTGCTTCTGCCCGCTGTGGAGGCTGCGCTTGAGTTGCGGAACCTGTTCTCCTTCTGCTGTGCACTAACCCGAACTGCCTGACTTCCACCGAAGAGCTTCCCCTTTTGCCCGTTGGCACCGGCGTGGCAGGTACTTTGAGCACAAGGCTCCACTCTTCGCAGGGCTCGGACTTCCATCTAGTTAGGTGCCTCTGAAGGCGAACTGAGTCTAAAGCGTTATCGCACTGCCTGTTTTCCTTCCCTTGCAGGTGGACTACACATTTCGTGCCTCTAATGCTTAAGACTGTCGTATTTGTATATATATTGTGTTGATATGGTATGTGTTGGCTTAATATTGTGATATTGTGATTTTCTCGCTACGGTCATTATTTTAAAGGCCTTAAAATAAATGTGTATATATTTTTGATATAACAACTGTTTGGAGTAGTTTGTAAGCGCTCTTGCTTTGTGTGCTCATTGCGGGCTTTCAGTCACCCTCACCCCTCTTGAGACCTAGTCTTGATCGCCGCGATCGCTACCTTGATTGGTCTGGCTCGTCCAGAGGTTACCCTGTTCCAAGTAATTAGGTTGGCCTTCTGAACTTCTGCGCCACCAGGACAGAGTTCAGAAATCCGTCTTAACAAATTGGTGTACAGCGGTGGGATACGACTGAAGGTATCCAGTGTTGCGCACGAACTAAGGCATTTCAGGTTATTCCAACCAGGACACGTAGTGAATTGTTGTAGTATAACTTTAAAAAGGCCATAGTCCTATCTAACAGTATGGAAACAAATACCTTGTTAACTTTAAATGCTTCCAAATCAGAAACATTGAAGAAGATGTGTGCGGAGAGAGGTGTTTCCTCTCAAGGCACTAAATTGGAAATGATCCAAAGAATCGTGGCGTGGCAAGAAGCGCAGCTTGACGCTATAACTTCTGAGGACAGTGCGGAAGGTGGTGGGGCTGCTCTCACTGGTAGAACCGACGGTTCTGCCGCTGCACTGATCCATCGCGACCACGAGGACAGGGAGGACGAGATGTCTAATGTTTCCTCTGCCAGTGTTGATGGGGATGCTATGCTTGAATTCAAGAAGCAAGAGCTGCGGTTTAGGCAGCAGGAGCTTGAATTCAGCATAGCCAAACTAAAAATCAAACAGGCAGAAAAACAAAAAGACAGGGATCACCAGTTGGAACTGGCCAAGCTTCAGGTTGCAAATGGGTCCAAGGGTCCTGGACATGGGTCTGGGGCTTCCTCTCATCCACGGTTTCCGAAAGATCTGCTCAGTGTGTATGAAGAAAGGAATGACATTATGGACTGGCTGAATGCGTTTGTGTATGCATGCGAAGTTCAAGAAGTTGACAATGCTGATAAGATTGCGTGGTTACTCAGTAGACTGCCCCATTCTGGCTGTAGTGCCATTATGGAAATGTCGAAGGCTGAGCGAGCTGATTTCGCAATGTTAAAGCAAACTCTCATTTTAAAGTTTGGGAAGACTCCGGCCCAATATTTAAAGCGTTTTCGAGAGTATAAGAAAAAGGAAGGTGGTACTTGGGTATCTTATGTCGCTGAATCCTTGAAAAACTTAACTGGCTGGGTCGAAGGTTATAAGGTTTCTACCTTCGAAGGAATGATAAATCTTGTCATGCTGGAACATATTTTTGCTTCTTCTTCCCCGGAGCTTAAGCAGCATTTGGCCGATTCGAAGTAGATAGATCCTAAGAAGCTGGCCATTGCAGCAGACTTATGGGTGTCACATCGAGTGTCCCATAAGGACAAAACTCATCCTGGTAAGCAGGAGGAAGGGAAAAAGTCCAAAGATATGGAGGGTGGGGAATCTGCTAAATCTTCTTCCCATAAGGGCCACAAAAAGAAAAACCAGGGTAAGACACAAGAGAACTCACAGGGTAGTGGAGGTCAGCCTCCGAAACAGAACTCTGGTTACAATAAGCCTCCCTACGTAAACAGACCCACTGGGGCTTGTTTTTCTTGTGGAGCAACTGACCATGTGAAGGGGGATCCCCGGTGTAAGGTTAGACCTTTGGGGGTCCACTCCGCTAATCTGGCCTTCTCCTCCTACGAGGAAGAAGAGATTACAGGAGCATCCTTCTCCTCAGACTCATTTCCCAGCGGAATAGAGGCTGAGGTAGTTTTAGTGTCCCTGGGTTCCTGGGAGCCTAAAGTCGCAGAGGCTTATGCTAGGATTCCGGATAATACCAAGCACTACTTTGAAGACAGTGTGCTGATCAATGGAGTGGATACTCCAGCTCTTAGGGATAGTGGGTGCAGTCGCACTGTAGTGGATTCTACCTTGGTAGACTCAGAGGAAGTTGCCAGAGCTACTCTGATGCCCACTAAGTTGGCTGACGGCCCCCTCCGTATGTTTCCCGTAATACCTGTAAATCTTACTTTAAATGGTACAGCAGTCAGGATTCTAGTGAGCATTCAGAGAAACGTCCCGGGAAAGGTCTTGTTGGGTAATGATCTCAGAGCTTTAGGGCTCGTAGGAGACACTGCCGAAAGACCCTACACACGGTCTCAAGCACGGGCAGCATTGGCCAAGTCCAATACGCCGCCCCAGCCGAAGGGGAAACCCAAGGCGAAAGGAGTCGACAAGTCACGACGAGGGAAAGTGAATATTCCCCCGAGCTCGCCTACCACTGCGGTGGAGGAAGTTGGTCAATCGCCCGGGCCTGACGAGGAGGTGGCGATGCCTGAAGTATTCGACCCCAACGATCATCCTGAACTAAAAGACTTGTTAGTTGAAGGAGGTCCTGATAGGGACGAATTCAGTAAAGGCCAACGTGAGTGCCCATCTCTGGAAGGCCTAAGGAGACAGGCCTGCTCCCAGCTTGAGGGTGAACCTCCTGGGAAGCATAGGATTTATTGGGAAGGTGGACTCCTGTATAGTGAGCCCACAGAGTCTACAGAAGGAGACCATAGGAGGTTGGTGGTTCCCCTTGCTGTTAGGCCCTTCCTCCTGCAATTGGCGCATGAAGTTCCCCTTGCTGGTCACCTTGGTATGAAGAGGACCAAGCAAAGTTTATCCATGCACTTCTACTGGCCCAAGATGGGGGTGCAAGTAGAAAGTCACTGCAGGAGTTGTGCCTCCTGCCAGTTGTCTGGTAAGGTTGGCGCGACAATCCAAGCTCCGTTGGTACCGCTCCCAGTTGTGGGGGTACCATTTGAAAGGGTAGGGATCGACATCGTTGGTCCCCTTGACCCGCAAACATCCTCGGGCAATAGGTTTATCCTGGTGCTGGTCGTCCATGCAACCAGGTATCCTGAGGCCATCACATTGAAGACTGTAACTGCCAAGTCAGTTGCAAAAGCTTTACTCGGCATATTTACCAGGGTTGGCTTCCCTAAAGAAGTTGTGTCAGATCGTGGCAGCAACTTTATGTCGAAGTATATGCAGGCTATGTGGAAAGAATGTGGGGTCACCTACAAGTTCTCTTCTGCATACCACCCCCAGACCAATGGTCTGGTGGAACGTTTCAACAGAACGTTAAAGAGCATGATTGGGGCTCTGGAGGAACCCCAGAGAAGAAAATGGGATCTTCTTTTACCATGCTTACTGTTTGCCTAGCGAGAGGTACCACAGGAGGGTGTTGGCTTCAGCCCCTTCGAACTTCTGTTCGGTCATCCCGTACGGGGACCCTTAGCCATCGTCAAAGAGGGATGGGAGATGCCCACTCCCCCTGTTACTACCAACGTAGTTGATTATGTGCTAGGGCTCAGAAAACGGATGGTACTTCTGATGGGCTTGGCTAGTGATAAATTGAAGGCAGGGCAAGCGCTGGTGAAACATTGGTACGACCAGAAAGCTTCCCTCATCAACTTTACACCTGGTCAGCAAGTCCTGATCATGAATCCAATAAGGCTTCGAGCTTTACAGGACAAATGGTCAGGCCCTTACACAGTGGTGGAGCCCCTGGGTGAGGTGAACTATTTAGTGGACCTTGGAAGGCCTGGACAGGCTCCAAAAGTGTTTCACGTGAATAGGCTGAAGGCTTTCGTCCCAAGAGTCGAAATCGCAGCACTGCTACTGGCTTCAGATGTTGAGGAAGAGGAGTCTGAACCTCTCCCCGACCTGTTCCATCGCGGTCCTTCAGATAGCTCCTTTGAGGGTGTCCGAGTGGCCCCTCACCTGACTTCTGATCAGCAGGCTGAGGTGAAAAGTTTGCTTAGGCGGTTTTCCCCCCCTGTTTTCACAGTCCCCTGGTTTGACACCTTGGTGCAAACATAACATTGACACAGGAGACAGTGTACCTACCAAAAGTAGGGGATACAGGATGTCAGACAAAGTACGGTCTTATATTAAGACCGAGGTCAACAAGATGTTAGACCTCTAGTAGTCCTTGGTCCAGTCCAGTGGTGTTGGTTCCAAAAGCAGGCACTTCTGAATTGAGGTTCTGCGTGGATTACAGGGCTCTGAATGCTGTCACCAAGACAGATGCACACCCCTTGCCTCGAACAGATGAGCTGGTGGATACTTTGGGTGCCTCCAAGTACCTCAGCACGTTTGACCTCACTGCTGGCTATTGGCAAATAGCTTTAGCAGAACATGCCAAGGAGAAGACAGCATTTTCTACTCCAGACGGCCTTTACCAATTCCGGGTAATGCCGTTCGGGTTGAAGAATGCACCTGCCACTTTCCAGAGGCTTGTGAATCATGTGTTGAATGGTTTGGACGAATTCTGTCTTGCATATCTGGACGATATAGCAGTTTTCAGTGCCACCTGGGAAGACCATGTGAAACACCTCGGGATTGTGCTCCAGGCTCTTCAGAAAGCCCACTTGACCATAAAGGCTAGTAAATGCCAGATTGGACAAGGCTCAGTGGTTTACCTTGGACATGAAGTAGGTGGAGGGAGGATACAGCCTCTACCCAGTAAAGTACAAGCAGTACAAGACTGGCCTACCCCCACTACGTAAACCCAAGTGAGAGCCTTCTTAGGACTCACGGGGTATTACCGCAATTTTGTGGCAGACTATGGCACCATAGCTGCTCCTCTGACTGCCCTCACAACTCCGAAGAAACCAAAGAAGGTAACTTGGACCGACGAGTGTGAGAAGGCCTTCAATGGCTTAAAAGACTCCTTGTGCCAGGCCCCTGTCCTTAGGGCCCCTGATTATCAAAGACCTTTTATCGTGCAGACGGATGCCTCTGACACTGGGATAGGAGCTGTACTATCACAAGTAGATGAGAAGGGTAAGGAACACCCTATCGGTTTTATTAGTCGCCAGCTTAAGGACAGAGAGCTCAGATGGTCCACGGTAGAGAAAGAATGTTTCTCTGTTGTGTGGGCCCTAAGGAAGCTGAGGCCCTACCTCTATGGGACCCACTTCACTGTGCAGACTGACCATAAGCCGTTAAAGTGGCTAATGAACATGAAGGGGGAGAATCCAAAGTTGCTTAGGTGGTCCATAAGTCTACAAGGCTTCGACTTCACTATTGAGCATAGGCCAGGTGTCCAACATAGCAATGCTGATGGGTTGTCCAGAATGTTTAACCGACCTGAACAAGAGACTCATCCAGGGGTGGATTAGTTCCCCCTGTCCATAGTCTGGGAGGGGCGAGTGTTAGGAAAGATTTCGTAATTGTAGGTAATTTTCCTTCCATGTGGCAACCCCTAAACTTTTTGCTGTTGTTTTACACCTTGTTCTTGACTTTGCCAGAGAAGTGCAGCCTTCTGCCGCACTCCTCTGGGCTTTCGCTCCTTTTCTTATGGGGAAACTGACATGCCCTTAAGACAGTCAGTACCGGGGAACGCTGTTTCCCGTAGTTTCTTTTATCATGTTGCGGCTTTAGTGCAACATGACACAAGAGGGCACTGTAAGCTAAGTTACAGCTCTCTTGGGTCTCTAGCCTTCTACGGGCCCTAGATACTCTTTTAGGATGGTATTTGATCGGTGCAAGTCATTCAGGGACTGGAATGGTGGCAGCGATCGTTTTGTATATTTTGAGCTCCTTTTGGCGTTCTGAGCACGTTTTTGCACTGAACCCAAAATGGTGGCCTGGCTCCCCAAAAGGGCCAGACCACGAGGCTCCTTTGTCCTGTCCACTGACCGTCTTGCTCCCTTCACCTTCCCCAGGTTCAGCGACCCGGAACCTTCCTTATTTGGGCATGTACTTTCCCGCGAAACACTGATGCTTTCGCGGGCTTCTACATGTCGTTTGTGTGCCTCCAGGGTGTGGGCTCGGATGTCTGGTCCCAATACACATCCTGGGTGCCAGAGAGTCTAGGGTGGTGTGAATGCCTGGGACCACCGTGGTCCGTGATTGGTCCACGTATGGGATGTGTGTTGATGAGCGGATCTCCCATTGTCTCCCCTCCGTTTTGGCGCGAAGGGAACCGTGGATAAGAGGGGGCTGGAAACACCACTACCATGTCGATCTCCTGAGTTCTCACGAACAAAGGAATACAGGAGCCAAGTATCCTGCAACCAAGAGGCTGGACCGAGGAATCGCTGGTGACCCGCTGAAGGAATCCTCCTTTGCACTGCTGTCGTCCTGTGAAACCCTTTCCTCCTTGGATCGAACCAGAAGGCCTGTACTGGTGCTTCGACCTTTGGAATAGCAGGAACAGCTATTCCCGGCGACTTCATCATCTCCTGCCAAGTAAGCCTTCGGAAGTGTCTCTGGGCCATCCAGTTGACTGACCAGCTTACAAGGGAGTCCTGCTCTGTAACCGCCGCCAGGTTGTGTTGTATTTCGAGTCCTTGTCACTCTCCCACGCTTCGTACACTTGGCGTTCCCAAGTCTGAAGGGAGGAGTGTACATTTGGCTCGAATACACACGGCCGCTCCGTTGTCCTGCTGCGGCAACAAACTGTGCTGGTTTCGTCGATTGGGACGTCTTTTTGCTCTACACGACTACGAGGCGTTCCCTGCTCTTCTGAACCTGCCAGCTGCTGAAACTAATGTGGAGAAGCCTGGGTCTGCTTGCTTCGGGGACCGGTGAGTAGTTTAGCTAGGATCTGGTCGCCCTCCTGCAGTATCCCATTGCTTTTCCCTGCTGTGTAAAAACAGCACCCTTTTGGCCGTACTCACGCTCTGCTTCTGCCCGCTGTGGAGGCTGCGCTTGAGTTGCGGAACCTGTTCTCCTTCTGCTGTGCACTAACCCGAATTGCCTGACTTCCTCCGAAGAGCTTCCCCTTTTGCCCGTTGGCACCGGCGTGGCAGGTACTTTGAGCACAAGGCTCCACTCTTCGCAGGGCTCGGACTTCCATCTAGTTAGGTGCCTCTGAAGGCGAACTGAGTCTAAAGTGTTATCGCACTGCCTGTTTTCCTTCCCTTGCAGGTGGACTACACATTTCGTGCCTCTAATGCTTAAGACTGTCGTATTTGTATATATATTGTGTTGATATGGTATGTGTTGGCTTAATATTGTGATATTGTGATTTTCTCGCTACGGTCATTATTTTAAAGGCCTTAAAATAAATGTGTATATATTTTTGATATAACAACTGTTTGGAGTAGTTTGTAAGCGCTCTTGCTTTGTGTGCTCATTGCGGGCTTTCAGTCACCCTCACCCCTCTTGAGACCTAGTCTTGACCGCCGCGATCGCTACCTTGATTGGTCTGGCTCGTCCAGAGGTTTCCCTGTTCCAAGTAATTAGGTTGGCCTTCTGAACTTCTGCGCCACCAGGACAGAGTTCAGAAATCCGTCTTAACAGCCACTGTGAATATTGAAGAGTTTGTGATTATTATTTTAGAATGTTAATTGAAGTGGATAGGTTTTGAGGAGGATGTGTTATGTTTTTGGGTTGTGGTCATTTGGTAGGTGTTTGTTTCTATGGGTGTATTATGCAGCGGTGGTTGTGGCCAAGGCTCTAGGCCCTGGCCACAACCACTGCAGCATTACACACCAATGCTATCAAACATTTTGACTGTGGTATGTGGGCTGCTTAGGGGATATGTTTTAAAAAATGTGAGTACTGATTGGCAGTAGGGTAATAGTGTTTATAGGGTAGTGAGATGATGTGTGTTAGTTTGTTTGTTGGGTTTTGTTCAGAAAGTTGGTATTGAAGACTGCAGGCATTGGGGTTGTATTTATTGGTGAGGTGTTCGTTTGCATGGCTGTTTAATGTTGTGATATTTGTGAGTCTAATTATTATATACTTACTGTTACCTTTGTTGAGGCTGTATGCAGAGTTTTGGTCAGGCCATGCAGCCAAAATGTTAGGGTTTGGCAATAAGCACTGCAGCATAAGATACTCATGGAAGCAAACATTTTGGATTGTGATCTATGGTCAGGTGTTTGCTTGAATGGGTGTGTTATGCAGTGGTGTTTGTGAGTCCAATCATTATATACTTACAATTTTTGTGGTTGTATGCAGTGTTTTCATGACATGGGTAGTAGGAGCAGACATTTTTTTTCAATCACTGTGCTGAAAAGAAAAAAAATCACATGTTAGTGTAGATAGTTTATAATGAGTATTGCATTGCATAGTAGACATTTCTGTATTATGTCAACCCTCATAGTTAGTACTTTAGAATTACTATAGTTCAAACCAGTGTATTGTACAATTTGCTCAGTTCCTGTGTTTGTTCATTAAATCATTGGGTCAGTGGGAAAAGAATCCATGTTGGATTTAAAAAAAAGAAAATCTATGTTGTGGTACAATATATTTATTTTATTGATTGCAGTAGGAGGAATTGAATAGGTGTATGGTTTTTGATTTGAAAGTGGTAGTAGTATTGTTTCATTAGATAGCGGTTGGTGTATTTTATTTGTTTATTTCTTTTACCATTTTAGTGGTATTCATCTATCTGTTTGCTTGTTGCAGATTTGTTGGGGCAGTTAGATACCTGTTGGCGTAATCTAATTGTTTATTTCTTGTTTCATTTTAGTGGCATTCATAGCTGTCTAGTCAGATGGTTGAAAACAAAGGATCGAATGACCATTTGATCGAAAGTCAAATGGTCGAAAAAAAATGGTTGATTTTTTTATTTATTTATATATATATATATTTAGTTTAGGTTGGTAAAAAAGAGAATTTGGAATAAAGAAAACAGGGGTTGGGGGGCTAACTCCCCCATAAAAAAAAGTAAATTCGACCATTTTTTCGACCATTTGACTGTCGCTCAAATGGCATTCGATCATTTGGTTTTCAACCAAATGACCTACAACCCCATTCATATATCTGTTTGCTTGTTGCAGAATCTTGGGGCAGTTAGACACCTGTTGGTGTATTCTAACCGTTTATTTCTTGTTTCATTTTAGTGGTATTCATTTATCTGTTAGCTTGCTGAATAATCTTGGGGCAGTTAGATAACTGTTGGCGTATTCTAACTGTTCATAGTTTTGAAGTTGAAGTTTTGTTTATGTTCATACACAGAGGGTTATTAAATTTTGGTTTTAAGAATATTAAGTAAGTGTTTACAAGATTTGCTGGTAATCTCTGTTTTAGAGTAATGGTAGTATCATTACATTCGAAACATCCACAATTCTTTTTTATATATTTATATATGCAGTGTAGTGACCTGCATTGGTTGTGGCTCCTGCGTGGTAGATTATATCCCTTGTTGTGAAGGTTTTCTTACCAAGTGATGCTTAACCATGTGTGAATCCAGTCAGCTTACAGTTCTTTTTGGTACCATCTGCATTGTAACATAACTATTACGTATTTATTTCTATGTCTAAATTTGTAAGGTGGAGCGATTATATGAATTGCAGGTATTTCATAATCTGCTATGGTTTGCATTTTGTACAAGTTGCTGAAATGGAATGGATTCACAGTTAGGTATGGATACATATACAAATCGTTCATTAGGAACTTATTTTTGTGTGACATGGCTGCAAAGAGTGCATGTATGTTTCCACATGCATGAAATCTGGAAGATTTCATTTATAGGTATGTTTTTGTTTTCTAGTACCTGTAGTGAGCACATTAGAAATTTGAGTGGATCATCTTGTGAGTTTATAGTGAATTTGACCATTCCAACACAGTGGTCCAATTCCTGTCTTATTCCAGAAACACCGTAAGTGTTGTAAGGATTGTTGGTTGCATTTCTATGAAGGACTAACATTTGCAAACACAATCGGTCTGTCCCAACGAAGTAAATGTTGTCAATAATTGGTGGCAATTGGAATAGAATATTGATTGCTACATTTGCGTAGCAATTTACACCAGTCTTATTTGAAAGTTTTAATGGACGTGACAGTTCTGTGTCCAAGTCATTTGTTTGGAGTGTGCATTGTTTCTTTGAAGAGGTAGTTGACTTTGTTTATGCAGTAGATTCTTATTTGGTTGTGGTCCTTGATGAAGTATTAGCTTCTTTTAATTCCTTTAGAGGAATTGCTGTGAGATCCTGCATAATTTGAGGCTGAAGTAGTTTTCTTTTACAAAGTTTTGCTTTTTGCGGAACAGGATAGGTTTTAAGATGGGGTGTAGAGTGAACGCAGTCTATTGTATTCTAGAATGCAAGGAATATCAGCATTTACTTTACTTGCATCCAAGTTGATTAGAAATAGTCTGTCAAGCGTACGCAAGTGTGATAGTGCTACATAGCTCATGACTTCTTTAAACACTGTGCTACCAATATCTATCAATGCTTTATCTAGGGTAAGACCTTGTGTGATTTGTGAATGGTGAGTGCGTATGCCAGAGTTAGAGAACATTGCTCTCTGCGTACATGAATGTCTTTGAAAAGAAGGAAGTGGGCTGTTGGGTGTCCTATCCTTTTAACTTCTGATAGTTTGTCAAAGAGAATATTGACATACTGAATGTTGTTGTCACGTGGGTATGTTTGAAAGCCAACAACTGTACCACGTGCTGTATTAACTAGTCCTTGGTCCAGGTCAAGGTTACGTTTAAGCATTACTCTACAGTTTAAAGATAATTTTAATATATTTCCAAACCAGCTCTATTAGAGATAGAGTTTTCTAAGGTATTCTAATAGTATTAGTACTTTTCTAAGGTATTTAGCCTTGTTGTGGCTTGGTGACACATGGTAGTGTCACACCATGTATGTCCAGTTTGTCTGTGGAGCAAATTTGAAGTATTGGTTGCATTTCTTTTTTTAACATTGTTTCATTAAATTTTGAACAGCTTGCAAGAGTTGGCATCAAGGACATACAGTTTTCATTTGTGTGTGCTAATTGTCCCATGACATCAGTAGCACTTGAGTTATGGCAATAGAGTGCATGGATATGCCTGGTTTTTAATATATAGTGAATTCTTGAGATAGTACACCAACTCTAATACTTTTTAAAATGTTGGCGTATGTGAGGTCAGCACACTGACGCATGTTTTCAGTTAATTACGGCATAGTTTGTGCCTTAAGGTTTTTAAAAAAAATAGGTTGACCTTTAACTGGTGTTAATTGAAGAAGATCTCTGAAAACTATTATGGGCCTCATTACGACCCAGGCGTTAAGGGTTAACGCCGTCGTTAACCCTTAACGCCTGATTCTGATTTTAACGGCTGCTTTTAGCAGCCGTTAAAATCCATGGCGCTAACCTGCCATGATGCTAATTACGCCACCGTAATTTACGGTGGCGTAATTAGCGCCTTCCCCACTCCCATTATGCCCTATGGGGCAAAAATGGGAAGGGAAAATGGGAAATGGGGATTTACAGCCCCACTCACCTTGGAATGGGGCGGTAAATCCGCCATCCACCATGGTGTAAACATAGTTTACACCATGGTGGTAATGATGGCGCAATTAGCGCCTAGGTCGTAATGACCCCCTATGTGTTTTCCTCCAAAGAGTTCTTCATAGAATGTTTTCAGGACCTCTTGTAATCTGAGGTGAATGAAGGCTAATATTAGATTGGAAACCATGCTTACCTCATCTATTAGCAGCATTTTTTCATTTGTTTGAAAAGTCTGCATAGTTCCATTGCAGCTTCTGGAGAAAGTTTGTAATAGTCTAATTTGTTTTGGTGTTCTACTGGAAGGAGTAGTAATCGGTGTAAAGTGGCACCACCTATGTTGTAGGCAGCTAAACCTGTGGGGGCAGTTACAACAGCTAACAGTTTGTTTTTGTCAATTGTTGGGGAACTTGCTGATGATTTTATTTTGATTAAGAATGTTTTGCCTGAATGAGCTTCACCACTCACATATAGCACTATAGGTTTGTAGTCTTGGCAGGTACAATGTTTGCTTTCATGCTGCACACCATGTTCAATTTGTTTTGTTATTTCTTGGAAAATGCTACGCTGCTCATTGTTTAGTTGTGATTTTAGTAGCGCAAAGTCTTCTGTAGATTGTTCATACTGACACATGGGGCCTCATTACGGGTAGGCGGTAAGGGATTACCGGTACCGGTAAGGGCACTGGTGCTGGTAATCCTTTACCACCCTATTCCGAGGTCTCTTAGCGGGTCCCTTCCTTAACGCCTGGCAAATTGCAGTACCGTTATTAGCTCCATCCCCATTCCCATTGAGCCCTATGGGGGCTCGAATGGGAATGGGGAATGGTTCCCGGAATGGGGATTTACTGGGTCCTCCAAGGTTGGAATGACCCGGTAAGTCCCTATTTCGGGAACCCAGGCACAGAATGTAGTAAATGGATAGCCATGGCGCTAATAGTGCCATGGCATAATGAGGCCCATGGTGTTTTCTACTTCTTTCATGGCTAATTCTGCCTCATTTGCTATTAGTGGCTGTCCAAGTGGTTCTTGGCTTCCTCTTACAGAAGGTTGACTACTTTCAGGAGTGTCCACATCTAGTTGTGCCTGGAGTTCTACTTCTAGTTGCTGTTCATTGTGCAACATTATTTTGTGCTGTGTAAAGTTTACGTCTGTCATAGTGCTTTCATTTAATTTGGAAGCGTCTTCATAGGAGTCATAGGTATCTAGTAAATTGTCTTCTTTTCTCCATGGTTTAAAAAGTTGTAGCAGGCACATGTAATACAGTTCTTTATGTTGAGGAGTTTTAAATGACAATTTGATATGATTAATTAAGCTTGGTTTGGTAAATTTCACTAAGCTGCCTTCACAATTTTCCACACTGTATCTAGCTTTCTTCTCATCTGGTTTAATATTATTTTTGTATGTGAGGTTTTGGGCTATGTGGTAAAGACACATGGTTTCCAAAGTGGTACTCCTGTTTGGGTAGTATATGACTAGTAAATTGTTTTTCAAAATGTCTTGGCTGTTGGGATCATTTTTGTCTATTGTTTCTATGTCTTCATATGATTTCAGAACTTTAGCACGACCAAGGCTTAGCTATAATATATTTTCAGATTTTCCATACAAGACAATCCCGGTTAAAAGGTCTGCAGCTTCATAGCAGCCACATTCTCTATGGGAGAGCATTTTTATGCCTAAGCTGTACAATTTCTGTAATAGTGTTTTGTCAGATGATATGTCATCCCAGAGGTCTTGGAGCTCTGTTTTTTTTCTAATTTGGTTAAGTAGGCTGTGACATATCGTGCAATTTCAGTGGAATTGTCTGCAATGTACTTCACATCTATATTTGCATTCCATAGGAGGGCAATGATTGCATTGTAATCATTGATGTATTTTGATCTGTCTGTTCTTTTTATGTGATATGTGTTTTTAGGTGATTTACCTTTGACACTATCTAACTGAAGACATGAAGTTGTTTACTTGACCTGTTGTAGAAACTGGTCTAGGGAAACCAAAGCGGCATTTGGTACAGTATTTCCTTTTGTTTTTATATTTGCGTTGACAATACTTCCCACTTTTGTGTCTTTGAAATTGCAAAATGTGTGCCTAAAGGTCCCTATGTGTCGTTTGTGAAGGGATTTCACAAGTGACATATTTTTGGATGAACTGCAAAACAGTGGCATCACTGTCCTGACCAAATTTAGAAGTATTTTTAATCCACAAAAGGATGTGGATGTGTGGTGCTCCTCTGGCTTGGTATTCTTTTCTCCAAAAGAAGTGTTGCACTTCTCTGAGGGGAGGAACAGTTTTATTACAAATGAAGTGTAGCATGGCAATGAAGCCATGATGGAAATATCTTGATACATTTACAGGATCTAGAGAGCAGAGTTCTCCTGGTGGTTTTATCTCTATATTTGTTTTGTTTTTGTTTGCTATGCATAGGAAATCGTGTAAATCTTCCCATGCATATTCTGCACAACTAAATGTCACAAACCAAGTGAGTGGGCCAGGGTTTCCTATCATACAGCGTACATCTCTGTGACATCGGAATCAGTATTGTTTTGTACCATGCATGTTTGCTAAAAGATTTTAATGCGTGACTGTAAAACCTCATCTTTTTCTTGCACTTTTTGTAGTAATTGCGTAGCTGACATATTTTGAAAATTGGTACCTGATTTCAATGTGTGTGCAACTCTGTAGCATATATTTGCTCGTTCACTTTCAAAGAGAAGGTGGAATATGTATTATACGTTTTGTCCGAATCTGGCATCTTCAGAATACATTCTTAAAGAGAGGCATTCTGATGCTGTTATTTGTGTGGGTCTATCATTGTACCTTCCTCCTTTTCCAGTAGAAAAGAGTAGACGAAAGGCACGTGCTTCTAAACATTTTTCCCATATGCTGATTGGAGATCCTTTAGCTTGTCACATTCAGCACGTTTCCAGTGCATCATCTATGGTGTCTTTAGAGTGTAATGGGTGAATTGCATAATGGTCTAAAATATTGGATTCTGTAGCAGGATCTAGAAGTTGCAATTGACCAGTTTCTGATGAGTCTTGAATTATTTCAGTGGTTTCCCTGAGGTTTTCCTCAATATTCTTTCTTTGTAGTATTCATTGTTGTCTTTTAGATATTGTAGGGATTGTCTAACTTTATGTAAATCCAGGAGTTGTTGCTAAATTAATTTGTCTTTTGTAGGTATGCCATTTACTATGATAATTAAAGATTGATATATTGGACGTTGCACTCCCAGAGTGTGTACATTTTCTTTGAGATCTAATGGCAAATAAACTACTTTGCCACAAATGTCTTTCAGTAATTCAGAGGGAGGTAGTTTTGCTGTTTTTGGTTGAAGGCGAATTATTGCTTGAAATTAGTGCACTGTTTGAAGAATGATGCTCTCATATAAATTGAGTTGTTTCAGGGGTTTTGGTAGTGGGAAAAATTCCAAGTTATTTGTGATAGCACTTGAAGGTGTTTGGTTGTTGTCAAGTTTTGCAGTGCAGTAACTGCAAAGCATTAAGGGGTCAGTCATTTCGTATGTGTTTTCTGCTATAAGATAGAGAGCTAATTGGAACCACTTGTAATCTTCATTGTCTGCTATTTTGTACATTATGTCTACAGTTTTTGTGCTATTCTTATAAAAAGTCCTGCGGCAACACACACACACATGGTTTGATACTTCGGCAGATGTACTTTTAAACTTTAGTATTTCTTTTTTGTATGCGTGTAGTAGAAGGTTGCCATCTGTAAAGTTGTTGCCAGTCTGTTGTAAAGCTATTGCATTTCGTAAGGGCTTTCACTTCCAAAATGTTTTCTCTGGATATGCTCTATTTCTTCGAGTAGTTCTTTGGCTGTAACATGTAGAAGATTATTATTTAAATTGGCTAGTGCCAAAGCAGGACTTTTGGCATAGTACAGTTTATGAACCAGATTTCTTATAGTTGAACGGTGTGTTGATATCATTTTGATATGGTGGAAGGTGCTTTTGCAAATAGGTTCAGAAATGCAGGCTAATGAATGTCCTTTTAGTCCTGTGTATTTGCGCACTGGACAGGAATCCATACTTTGCAATAGTTTTATTTTCAATTTGTCTTTGCCTTTCACATACTGATAGAGGAACTGGCGTAAACATCTGAAAGATGTTTTGCCTATGTTACACATTGATGTGCACGGCCATTTGTAGACTGGACACATTGGTTCAGTGGAATGGGTTCCATGTGATAACTTTGCCGCAAAAATATCACCATACAACAATATTGCCATATTTTTGTGGCAAAATTCACAATTCACAATGGACCCTGCGGGCGACACCCCTGCAACCCCCGCATCACTTTTTCATGTGCGGGGGACACCCTTGCACCCCCGCTCCACATAATATCCCCAATAAAAATATCACCAATAAAAATATCACCTATGGCGAACCAAACGGCCATGGGGATATTATTACCTGATACCGTGGAATGGGGAGTTGATACTATGTTTTCTGAGGATATTTCTGTGAGCAGTGTTTCTTGTTCCATAATGGTATTCTTAAGTTTTTCATACCCTGGTCAACTGCTATGTATGGCAATTGGGTTTATTTGCTTTTGTTTGTATGATTCTTCATTGAAATATGGTTCTGTGCTTGTGGTGTGACTCAATTCACCTCCACAGATGTTTGTGAAGCTATCTTTGTTGATATTCTGTTCATTGTTGATATTCTGTTTATTGAGAAGTCTTTTTTGTAGTTTAGTACTTAGTTTTGTTAGTGGTTTCATTCTGTTTAAAACTAAAATAAATTATCTCCTTTTGAGAAAGATTGCACTGTCTATGAGAGCTTCTAGGATTAATTTTCTACAGTAGGTTTTAAGGGTTGTCTGTGATTTCTCTGCTGTTTTTATAAGGTTCTGAAGGTATCTGTGGCGGAAAACCTTTTGTAAAATAATTTTTGTTGGTATGCTTAGTTGTGGCTACATCGAGATTTATAGGTGCAGTGTTAGCACTAGTGGTAGCTGCAGTTTTGTTAATCAATTACTGTTTCGTTTTACATTTTGAAAGAGGCGGCAACATTTCTTTACTAGAAGCTGGTTTAGTTTCGCTTAATGGCTGTATTAGCTGTTTTGTTTGATTTTTTTGTACACATTCTGCTAGAGGTGTATGCTTATATTGGACACTTTTATTTTGATGTACTCTACTTCTGCGTTTCTTTCTATGGAGTTGCTTTGTGGTAGGCATTCTTTGGGGTCTGTTGGAGAAAAAAAGAAAGTGTGGTTTGGGATGTTGTGCAGTGTATGTGTGCTTTGTGCATGAGTGTCTGAGTATGATTTAAACATGTATGTAGAGGTGTGTGATTGTGCAATGGGCTGTTACTTCAGGTTGCAAAGGGTATTCTCATATTTGTGTGTTACTATACTGGTGTTGAGATGACAATACAAAGTATGCAGCTACTGAGGGGCAAGCAATAATACTGAATCTAATGCTGCAGGGTTAATACAAGTGTTTGTTCTACAATATTAGAATTCTACAGTGTTTGAGTAATAGTTAGAACATTATGGCAGTATTGCACTTACTTTTTTGGATGGAAAGAGAAGGTTTCTTCTGAGTTCTGGTTCGTACTTTAGACTCTGCTTGTTTTCAGGAGAATGGTCTTCACTGCAATTGTGAAAGAAAGAAGTTAGTAAATGTGTGTTAACAGCACTGTTGTTAATGTAGACATGAATTTGTTTGTTTTTGCATTAGTAGTGCTTTCTGATAACTGTGCATAGCGTATAGATACACTTTCCTTTGTCTATGTGCATTCTGTATATTTTACTTAGAATCTGTCAGTTGAATGTGCCTTAGAAATTATTGCAATAGTAAGCACACAAAGCATGTTTGGCTTTTTAAGGCAGTGTTATTGGATGTTAGGAGATAGGAGAAACAACCATATGCTTTTCTTGCTATTTATACAGGGTAAATGGCAGTAACTGTGGTGAAAAGCATACAATGTATGCATTTGTGATGGTGTCGGAAATAAAACAGAATGATTTGATGGGTTCAGCAGCTTATGACTCTCCAGGATAGTTGTAGGGGAGACGGTTCAAATAAGAAAACCTGGAAAAGTGGCAAAGAGACAAAGCAAGTTTACCAGACTGCAGGTGATTAGCAAACTACTGGGTGATCCTGTGGTGCTTGGAAATGAGAGGGTCTGAAATAAAGTAAGGGTTGCAATGAAGGGTCTGGTGTTTGCGTTGCACACTGAAGGGAAGGGGGAGATGTTGTATGTGTTGGTTTACTACACTGTTTGAACATAATTGTACGTGATTTGATAGACATGACTACACCTGTGTATAGTTGAATGCTGTTGTGAATTCTAGAACAGAATGGGCAACCAGCTGGAATGAGGGAGCGGTCTAGATTGGAAAAACATTTGTAGAGGCACTGGTGTTGTTTCAGCTGGGAGCATTTCAAATGATATTGACTATCTGTGTGCATGAATAAAGATGCATGTACTCATCCTGGTTGAGTGTCATTTTATAACTCACTACAAAACCTTCTCCCACAATTATACTGTTATTTCTCCCATCGTTTAACATGAAATGGCACTTTGTTAGACAGCAGTGTGTATTGGGTCTGATTACTATCATAATAATTCCCAAAGGAAGTTCAAATGATAGATTGTAAGTAAAATATCCAGAATGTATAGAAAGAAGAGTGTATTTACATCCTATGCACTATAATGCATTAAATGATATTATAGTTTAAATGTGGATAAATAGGTGGCAGTGGTTACTCAAATGAGAGAATGAATAAAGAGAATAACAGTTTGCACATTACAGTTAGTAATATGGGTAAATAGAAATTTGGAGAGCAGACAGCTTTACAAGTGACACTTGATCATAGCAGATGGGAGCAATGACAATACGTAATTCTTTACAGGTTTAACAGGGTAAGTGACAGTTAGGACATGTCTCTGGAATCTCTTTGCAATTTGCAATGAAAGAAGGACTTGGGAAAGTCATGGACATGTTTCCAAAGTCCCGAGTAATTTATTTTCGTATTGCGCAGAGACAAATGTGGCTGCGTTCTTCTTCATTTGGTCCACAAATGGAGAAAGCGAGGCACAATGTCAACACGGCTGTTCATGCCTTTTTGATAGATGTTGGCATTTCCTCTTTTCACAATGAAAATATTATGTTATGTAATACACACATTTTTCAGAGAGATCGAGTACATCTTACTTAAGCTGGCAATCAGATTTTTCTGTGAAATAAACAAAATGCATTGCAACCCTTTTTTTAGATTTAGCAATCCTTTTTCCAGGCAGTGTTGACCATTTGAAGTTTTTGAAACACAATAAAACACCACCAAAAGGATCTTTTCAGAGCCACCACTTCCTCCCGGAGAAGAGTGAAATGGTTTTGATAGGGCAGCACCCTAAAAATGTAAATGTCCATGGACTGTCAGCAGACTTTTAAAAAAGCACAGGGCACTGCAGCATTTCATTGGCACTTCATCAGTGATGTTATCAATGACATTTGTGATGTCATCTTTGACGTCCTCTTTGTTAGTCTTAGCAGTGCACGATGGTGGTGAAAGTTATGGTTGCTTAGCTTACTATAAATGGCGAATTTCTGTTTTTTTGGTTTTACTTGTAACCATAACGTCCCTTTAACAAAGTTTTTTCGCATGTCTGACTCACTCTTTTTTCCTTTAGTGCTATATCTTGGCCAGCAATAGTTAGAAACAAAACATGTAAAAAGTACTACATTTGTAGCCAAACTGGGGGTGTCCTAAGGACACTATACCTGTCCATAATGTCCATAGGCAAGGTTAAACTGTTCTAAGAACACGCACAGTTTCCAGAATGTCTGTAATTAACCAAAATGGTGGTGTCCTAAGGACACTATACCTGTCCGTAATGTCCGCAGGCAAGGTGAAACTGTTCTAAGTACACATGTGGTATCTGGAATGTCCATAATTATCCAAAATGGGGGTGTCTTAAGGACACTATACCTGTCCGTAATGTCCGCAGGAAAGGTGAAACTGTTCGTAGATCACGCACAGCATCTGGGATGTCCTTAATTATCCAAAATGAAGGTGTCCTAAGGACACTATACCTGCCCGTAATAACTCTAGAACATCTATGCACATGCGCACCACACCCATAAATCCTACGAACATCGCGCCTCTCTGCAACTGTCGGTATCACTTGTGTCGCACTTTTAATTACTTTCGGGACCCGAACACTGTCCGTGGAACATCTGCAAGCACGCGCACAGCCGTTCCTGTCCATTTGGTGTCCTGTGGACACCCGTACCCTTCGTGGACGTGTTCGTGAATGTCATCATGTGACCGCACCAACGCTGAGCATGTGTCCTGAATTGCGGACAGTGTCGGGGTGCACAAACATTTTAAAAGTAATTTTTCATGCAATCCAATGTATTTTATAGTAACAATTCACCATAACACATGTCCCAGACAATGACCCTGACATTCTACATATTTTTTGGAACTTTTTGAGCCTTTTTTGGGTGTTTGATCTGTCCGCGGACAGCATGGCTGTAGGCGGAGCATGCACCAGCACCCATATAAAAGGCCACACCCCAGAGGTGATTTTTATTCTGTCTTCCAACTATTGAAGATTACCTGCTTTTGCTGTGCTGCCTTTGCTGAAACCTGATGGCATCCATGGCTGCTGTTGTTCCAGCTGGTGCTACATCTGACTCAGCACCACCCACAGCCCCTCCACCACCACCACCTCCCCAAGAGCCTGAAGAGGGGAACAGGCATGAGGATGTAGATGAGGATGAAGAGGATGAAGAGGATGAGGTAGTGGAATTCCCTACTACCAGCACCTGCCATGAGTCTTGGCTGTGGTGGTTGTTTACCATTCAGGGTGGAGTGCCAAAAGCGTGTGCGAACAAGGTCACCTGTGATCAGTGCCCCATGGGGCTGAGTCCTGGGAGGCCTGGTTCGTAAAGCTTTGGTACGACATCTATGAAGCGACACCTAAGGTCGTTCCACGGTGGGGCCGTTCGAAAGGTTGTACCTTGTGATCAACATAGTAGGTTGAGTTCCTCCACCACATCCTCCGTTTCCGCTCCTGTCACCACAACAGACACTCCTGTGGGACAGCGCATCCCTCCAGCTGCCTGACAGGCCATTCACGATGCTGTTGACCCTCACCTTTCGAGGGTCACAATATTGTGTATGTACTGCGATGCAGTACTCTCCAGGGGGAGAGTCTTCGGAGTGTTTTCGAGACTACGGTCAAGGAGCATGAGAAGGTCTGCCCACTGCCTAAATAAGGCCCACCCTACATCTTCCTCTCTCCAACTGCCCTTTCTTATCCCCATGGTTGGTGTCCCTTCCTTACCCTGCTTACCCCTTCTCTCCTAGTGTGTCTTGTGTAAAAATGCCCCAGAAAAAGGCTATTTTCAGAGCTTCTTTTCACAGTCTAAAAATAGAAGTGGTAAATAAATTGAGCAGGACCCTTTGCATTTTTTAGAAGTCAGCGGGGAGTTCTCAGACATCTAAAATTTTGGGGTGCTGCCCTATCAAAATCATTGCACATTTCTCTGGGAGGAAGTGGTGGCTCTGAAAAGAGCCTTTTGGTAGTGTTTTTTTGTGTTTGAAAAATTTGAAATAGTCAACATCTACTGCAAAGTGGATGGCTGTTATTCCAAAAAAGATCGCAATGCATTTTGTACATTTCTCAGAAAAAATGGATTACCAGCATAAGTAAGATGGACTCCATCTCTGCGAAAAATGTATGTGCTACGAAACATAATATTTTCATTGTAAAAAGAGGACATGCCAACATCTCTTAGAAAGGCACAAACAGCTTTATTGACTATTGGCATTGCACCTCGCTTTCTCCATTTGGACCAAATGAAGAAGAATGCAGCCACTTTTGTCCCTGCACAATACGAGAAAAAATTACTTGGGATGTCCATGACATTCCCAAGTAATTCTTTCATTGCAAATTGCAAAGAAATTCCAGACACATGTCCTGAACTGTTCCCTCCACAATGAATTATAATTATGTCTGGATGATGCTCTGTCTCCAAACTTCACAGAGAGGTACCAAGTCCAGCCACTTCATTCCACACACTCGATGGCATCACACTTCCACATGAGGGAATCCAAGATATGCAGCTACTCCACAACATTCTGCATGCACCTCCAACCAATGTATCCATGAGTCTTCCAAAATTCAGATAATCTGTTTTCTGAAACACACAGCCATACCTAACTGTTCTTCTCTCAGGAAAAAGACTTTTTGACAAACGCCCTCCTTACACAACACACCCAGTAAACTTTACTGACCAATCCCTTGCTCTGCTCATTCTCATTTGCATGCCTCTCCAACCCAAAATCCCCGTATGTAATACGCGATGTTCGCGGACTACAGCCATGTCTGTGGACATATCGAAAATCTGAGCATGTTGAATGTAAATTTAAATAGTGTGCCCCATTTCCCCTTTGAGGATGGCTCTGAAAAGAGCCGTATATTTTGTTTTTTTGATAAACACCTGTTATATTGTATTTTTTTTGTTTTTTATTTCTTTACTACTAAAATCTTCACATAACCTTCTCCAAAGCAACCCTTACAATCCAAAACAGAATGGCATTTCCAAAAAAAGATAAAGAAATGCCATCTTCTTTAAAATAAACAGCATTACTGGAATCAATATTCTCATTATTACAGAAAAACATACCAGCTCTAAGCATGAAAGAACACATGCCTCGGTTGATTGCACACCTAGCAATGTTTTGCCGAGGACAAAATACAGAACTATTGTTCCATATTGCCCTAGGTATTAATCCAGAAAAAAATACTTTGGCATTTGGAAGGATGTTCATTACTTCTTGAACCAAGTGTTCCAAATCTGCCAACAAAGTAGGGGCACTGACATAGCCCAAATAGAAAGCACCATAATGCAAAACTACCACATGGGGACTGGTCATCCTGCCCATATCATCACAAACTTCTACAATTCCCTGTACATTGCAATCAGGCACAGTGCTCCACACCACCTCCACTCCTTTAATAGCAAAATTGTTTCACACATGCCTGCATTGAGCATACTGCTGTAAACCATGCACAAACATATCTCCAAGCACCAACACCCTGACTTTCTCCACCCCTGCCATCTTCACTACACACAGCCTCTTTCAACACACATCCACAACCTCAACATCTGATTGGCTGATCCCTACAGTCCCCTTTCCATGCTGCACTTGCTGGAAAACCCCGGATATGGCACGCCCTGTCCGTGGACAGCCGCAGTGTCTGCTTACCGCGCAACTCTTAGACAGTCCTTCTACCCTTTCCACTTCACTCTCTCTGCCATTCCCTCATTGGATACAGCTAGGCAGTCACACAACCATCCACCGATCACATCCAAAACCTCTACATCTAATCCATCATCAGAGTTCAGCACTTCAAATGTACTGTTCATCACTCTGAGTACAAGTCTCATATCATTGGAAAGCACCTACTGCAAAAACTACTGTACAAGTCTCCAAGATTTCTACTTACAGCTGCATGCATATCCACATGCATGAATACAAACTACAGGTATGCATATTTTATTCAGAGTACATGTACAACTCCTATGAATGCATATAAACAGAGTAATGCCACTAAACCTGTATAACCTATAACATGAACTTATTGCAATTTTTCCCATCTGCTATAATCAACTGTCACTTCCAAACCTGTCTGCTATCTACAATTTTTTTACACACACACACCTCTAAATCTAAAAAATTATAATATTAGAAGATAACAGAAATAGCAGTATAATTGTGGAAAAAACGCTTAGTAGGGTATTATAAAATTACACACAGCCAGGAAAAGGTCATGCATCTTCATACACTCACACACAGAGACACTATCATTGAAAAGCTCCCAGCTGCAATAAAACCACTGCCTGTAAATCACATTCTTCTGCTTTATAACCCACACCTTCACAAATGCATACATTCTATGCTTTTCTGTACAGTTTCTGCAATTCACCTTATAAAAACTGCAAAATAAATATATATATATATTTTTTTATATTGTGTGTAATCAACTTGTGATTTTTACAAAGACGCTTTAGCTCCTTCGCATTCTGCAAAATTCTTGAAGTACTTTAATTGGTAAAAGTAATGTTTCTGGCCTTCGTTGTTATTTCCTGCTGATTACTTTATTCGTGTCTCTAAATTTCTGTCGCTTTTATTTTATCAAAAAAGGCTGTCAAAAATGTTGTCGTTGCAATCATCCATTTTGGTTTTTCCCCAGACATCAGTCTCTTCCACCAAACGTCCTCGTCGAGAACTGAGTCTGTCATCCCAAGAAATGTAAGGTAAACGGTTCTTTCTTTGCTGAGGGCTTTGCAGTGAAGTATCAGATGTTTTAGATTTTCAGGTTCCGCTGCCGATTGAGATAGTCAGCATTCGTTGGCAGTCGACTGTAGTCTAATGCAGAGAATTTCTCATGTCGGTAATAAATTGAAACGGGCTCTCAAAAAGTTTCTCATTAGTTTCTTATCCGGGAATAGTCAACAGTATGGTAGAGGAGTATTAAGCCGGTTTGAGGTTGGTGGCAAATGTGTGGTTAGTTTGTTTGAATGGGCCTTGTCAACTGTAGTTATCCAATCCAAAAGCTCCATTTTAGTTTTTACTTTTTGGGGATTTTCTGCCAGATCTGCTTCAGTGAAGGCTATTTCTTTTAATTTTGCCGTCTGTGATTGAGACCATTTTGTGTGACTGTTTAGACGGCCTGATGAGATTTCTGCAGCTATCAGTTTGAAAATTGGGAGCGTATCAGGAATGGTAATTTTTCTGTATATTTGCATAGCATTTAGTTCCACTGATGCTAGCAAAGACTGCAGGCCCAGGTCACGCCTGATGTTCGCAATAGCTGCCGAATTTGGAAGACCCAAGACTGAGCGCCATAAAAGGCTTTCAATTTTTGGCCAGATTGAAATTGGCATAGACAGAGTCGCATCCATGCCGTAGGTTAGCGCCGGGACAGCCTTGCCTCTATAAAACTGGAGTACAGGCTCCAGCGAGAATTTACCGTATTTTTTATCAATGGATCTCATCTGGGCGGCTAGGTTTCTTGCCTTGCCCCAAAGGGTAGTTTGCATGCAGGCTTCCCGGGGTGAGTTGTCTATCATTATGCCCAGGTATTTGTAGCAGTTCACAATTTAGATCTTGGTATTTTCAAGGAACCATCCTTTGTTGCGATTCTAAGTTAAATTATTGTTCGCCATAATCAAGATTTTTGTTTTTGATTTATTAATTTCAAGATTGTTTACTTTTATATAGTTTGCCAAGTTGGTCAGTTGGCGTTGAAGGCCGATTTCCGTTTGGTTTAATAAGATTAGATCGTCCGCATAGAGAAGGCGTGATATGTTGGTGGCCCCTATTTTTGGTGGAAATGCTCGGGCAGAGTTTTCAGAGTCCTTGAAGTCACCAAGGAAGCTTATGAAGAGTGCCGGGGCTAGCTGGCACCCTTGTTTGACCCCCCTCTCTGCTAGGATCTCTTCTGATAGCGTTCCTTGTTTGTCAAGTCTCACACTGAGTTTGTTGGCTGTGTGTAGTGCTATTATTGGATGTAAAATTTCTGTAGGACAGTTCCATTTATTTAGTTTGGTCCACAGGCGGTCCCTATCCACTCTATCGAAGGCCTGCGAGAGGTCAATGAAGGCCATGAACACTGGTGGAGAGCCCTGTTTCACCTTACTTTTGATTAAGTTTAGCAATAAGATGTGTGCTGAAGTTCCCCCGTTCTTGAGGAAGCCCATATGAAATGGGTCGTAGGCAGCAGATGACTTTGCCCATGTTTGGAACTTTTTGAGAAGAAGCGTTGCGAATATTTTGCCGATTATGTCTAGCAAGGCTATCGGCCTGTAGTTCTGTGGTTCCTCTCTGTTGCCCCGTTTGAATATCGGGACAATTATTGATTGCGTCCAGGATACAGGGATGTCTCTGGCTGATTTGCAATGCTGAAATATGGTACTAATCAATTCGGCCCAGGCTTCCGGATTTTGCTTCAGATCAATGTTACTAAGGCCATCAGGACCAGGCGCTCTCGAAGATTTTAGTTGTTTGATGGCTTTGATGATGTCTTCTTTGTCAGAGATAGTAGCCCATCTGTTACTGCCTGGTTCAAAGCTTCTTTCAGACTGCTCTTTCGGCGGGGCAAACATGGTTTTGAAAAAGTTTGTCCATTTTTCCTCAGTAACCCCGTTTGCCAATTCATTTTCATATCTAGATGTTGTAGATTTGATCAGGGACCAAAAGTCGCTAGATTTCTTCGTGCTGAAGATTTTAAGCATTTGTTCTGCATCGTTCTGGTACATAGCTCTCCTGCGGTTCGAAAGCCAAGATTTGTAACTGCTGATTTCCGATGCACAGTCCATCCTGGCCGTGTCGGTTTGTTCTGTAGCTGCTCATCTTTTGGCTTTTCTGAGTAATTTTCTTCTGTCCACCAGATCTTGATCAAATTTGTGGAGGTGATTTCGCCTAGGGCCTTTGCTCGTCTTTTGATCTGATCTGTATTGCAGTAGAAACGGCAGGTAATCTGGTCTTTTATTTTCATTGAGTTTATCTGCAGTTTTCCTGCCGTAATTTTCTGAGATGTTCCTGATGTTTGTGGCTGTCAGGCGGAGTCTAGTCTAGTCTCTGGGCCATCCAGTTGACTGACCAGCTTACAAGGGAGTCCTGCTCTGTAACCGCCGCCAGGTTGTGTTGTATTTCGAGTCCTTGTCACTCTCCCACGCTTCGTACACTTGGCGTTCCCAAGTCTGAAGGGAGGAGTGTACATTTGGCTCGAATACACACGGCCGCTCCGTTGTCCTGCTGCGGCAACAAACTGTGCTGGTTTCGTCGATTGGGACGTCTTTTTGCTCTACACGACTACGAGGCGTTCCCTGCTCTTCTGAACCTGCCAGCTGCTGAAACTAACGTGGAGAAGCCTGGGTCTGCTTGCTTCGGGGACCGGTGAGTAGTTTAGCTAGGATCTGGTCGCCCTCCTGCAGTATCCCATTGCTTTTCCCTGCTGTGTAAAAACAGCACCCTTTTGGCCGTACTCGCGCTCTGCTTCTGCCCGCTGTGGAGGCTGCGCTTGAGTTGCGGAACCAGTTCTCCTTCTGCTGTGCACTAACCCGAACTGCCTGACTTCCACCGAAGAGCTTCCCCTTTTGCCCGTTGGCACCGGCGTGGCAGGTACTTTGAGCACAAGGCTCCACTCTTCGCAGGGCTCGGACTTCCATCTAGTTAGGTGCCTCTGAAGGCGAACTGAGTCTAAAGCGTTATCGCACTGCCTGTTTTCCTTCCCTTGCAGGTGGACTACACATTTCGTGCCTCTAATGCTTAAGACTGTCGTATTTGTATATATATTGTGTTGATATGGTATGTGTTGGCTTAATATTGTGATATTGTGATTTTCTCGCTACGGTCATTATTTTAAAGGCCTTAAAATAAATGTGTATATATTTTTGATATAACAACTGTTTGGAGTAGTTTGTAAGCGCTCTTGCTTTGTGTGCTCATTGCGGGCTTTCAGTCACCCTCACCCCTCTTGAGACCTAGTCTTGATCGCCGCGATCGCTACCTTGATTGGTCTGGCTCGTCCAGAGGTTACCCTGTTCCAAGTAATTAGGTTGGCCTTCTGAACTTCTGCGCCACCAGGACAGAGTTCAGAAATCCGTCTTAACAAATTGGTGTACAGCGGTGGGATACGACTGAAGGTATCCAGTGTTGCGCACGAACTAAGGCATTTCAGGTTATTCCAACCAGGACACGTAGTGAATTGTTGTAGTATAACTTTAAAAAGGCCATAGTCCTATCTAACAGTATGGAAACAAATACCTTGTTAACTTTAAATGCTTCCAAATCAGAAACATTGAAGAAGATGTGTGCGGAGAGAGGTGTTTCCTCTCAAGGCACTAAATTGGAAATGATCCAAAGAATCGTGGCGTGGCAAGAAGCGCAGCTTGACGCTATAACTTCTGAGGACAGTGCGGAAGGTGGTGGGGCTGCTCTCACTGGTAGAACCGACGGTTCTGCCGCTGCACTGATCCATCGCGACCACGAGGACAGGGAGGACGAGATGTCTAATGTTTCCTCTGCCAGTGTTGATGGGGATGCTATGCTTGAATTCAAGAAGCAAGAGCTGCGGTTTAGGCAGCAGGAGCTTGAATTCAGCATAGCCAAACTAAAAATCGAACAGGCAGAAAAACAAAAAGACAGGGATCACCAGTTGGAACTGGCCAAGCTTCAGGTTGCAAATGGGTCCAAGGGTCCTGGACATGGGTCTGGGGCTTCCTCTCATCCACGGTTTCCGAAAGATCTGCTCAGTGTGTATGAAGAAAGGAATGACATTATGGACTGGCTGAATGCGTTTGTGTATGCATGCGAAGTTCAAGAAGTTGACAATGCTGATAAGATTGCGTGGTTACTCAGTAGACTGCCCCATTCTGGCTGTAGTGCCATTATGGAAATGTCGAAGGCTGAGCGAGCTGATTTCGCAATGTTAAAGCAAACTCTCATTTTAAAGTTTGGGAAGACTCCGGCCCAATATTTAAAGCGTTTTCGAGAGTATAAGAAAAAGGAAGGTGGTACTTGGGTATCTTATGTCGCTGAATCCTTGAAAAACTTAACTGGCTGGGTCGAAGGTTATAAGGTTTCTACCTTCGAAGGAATGATAAATCTTGTCATGCTGGAACATATTTTTGCTTCTTCTTCCCCGGAGCTTAAGCAGCATTTGGCCGATTCGAAGGAGATAGATCCTAAGAAGCTGGCCATTGCAGCAGACTTATGGGTGTCACATCGAGTGTCCCATAAGGACAAAACTCATCCTGGTAAGCAGGAGGAAGGGAAAAAGTCCAAAGATATGGAGGGTGGGGAATCTGCTAAATCTTCTTCCCATAAGGGCCACAAAAAGAAAAACCAGGGTAAGACACAAGAGAACTCACAGGGTAGTGGAGGTCAGCCTCCGAAACAGAACTCTGGTTACAATAAGCCTCCCTACGTAAACAGACCCACTGGGGCTTGTTTTTCTTGTGGAGCAACTGACCATGTGAAGGGGGATCCCCGGTGTAAGGTTAGACCTTTGGGGGTCCACTCTGCTAATCTGGCCTTCTCCTCCTACGAGGAAGAAGAGATTACAGGAGCATCCTTCTCCTCAGACTCATTTCCCAGCAGAATAGAGGCTGAGGTAGTTTTAGTGTCCCTGGGTTCCTGGGAGCCTAAAGTCGCAGAGGCTTATGCTAGGATTCCGGATAATACCAAGCACTACTTTGAAGACAGTGTGCTGATCAATGGAGTGGATACTCCAGCTCTTAGGGATAGTGGGTGCAGTCGCACTGTAGTGGATTCTACCTTGGTAGACTCAGAGGAAGTTGCCAGAGCTACTCTGATGCCCACTAAGTTGGCTGACGGCCCCCTCCGTATGTTTCCCGTAATACCTGTAAATCTTACTTTAAATGGTACAGCAGTCAGGATTCCAGTGAGCATTCAGAGAAACGTCCCGGGAAAGGTCTTGTTGGGTAATGATCTCAGAGCTTTAGGGCTCGTAGGAGACACTGCCGAAAGACCCTACACACGGTCTCAAGCACGGGCAGCATTGGCCAAGTCCAATACGCCGCCCCAGCCGAAGGGGAAACCCAAGGCAAAAGGAGTCGACAAGTCACGACGAGGGAAAGTGAATATTCCCCCGAGCTCGCCTACCACTGCGGTGGAGGAAGTTGGTCAATCGCCCGGGCCTGACGAGGAGGTGGCGATGCCTGAAGTATTCGACCCCAACGATCATCCTGAACTAAAAGACTTGTTAGTTGAAGGAGGTCCTGATAGGGACGAATTCAGTAAAGGCCAACGTGAGTGCCCATCTCTGGAAGGCCTAAGGAGACAGGCCTGCTCCCAGCTTGAGGGTGAACCTCCTGGGAAGCATAGGATTTATTGGGAAGGTGGACTCCTGTATAGTGAGCCCACAGAGTCTACAGAAGGAGACCATAGGAGGTTGGTGGTTCCCCTTGCTGTTAGGCCCTTCCTCCTGCAATTGGCGCATGAAGTTCCCCTTGCTGGTCACCTTGGTATGAAGAGTACCAAGCAAAGTTTATCCATGCACTTCTACTGGCCCAAGATGGGGGTGCAAGTAGAAAGTCACTGCAGGAGTTGTGCCTCCTGCCAGTTGTCTGGTAAGGTTGGCGCGACAATCCAAGCTCCGTTGGTACCGCTCCCAGTTGTGGGGGTACCATTTGAAAGGGTAGGGATCGACATCGTTGGTCCCCTTGACCCGCAAACATCCTCGGGCAATAGGTTTATCCTGGTGCTGGTCGTCCATGCAACCAGGTATCCTGAGGCCATCACATTGAAGACTGTAACTGCCAAGTCAGTTGCAAAAGCTTTACTCGGCATATTTACCAGGGTTGGCTTCCCTAAAGAAGTTGTGTCAGATCGTGGCAGCAACTTTATGTCGAAGTATATGCAGGCTATGTGGAAAGAATGTGGGGTCACCTACAAGTTCTCTTCTGCATACCACCCCCAGACCAATGGTCTGGTGGAACGTTTCAACAGAACGTTAAAGAGCATGATTGGGGCTCTGGAGGAACCCCAGAGAAGAAAATGGGATCTTCTTTTACCATGCTTACTGTTTGCCTAGCGAGAGGTACCACAGGAGGGTGTTGGCTTCAGCCCCTTCGAACTTCTGTTCGGTCATCCCGTACGGGGACCCTTAGCCATCGTCAAAGAGGGATGGGAGATGCCCACTCCCCCTGTTACTACCAACGTAGTTGATTATGTGCTAGGGCTCAGAAAACGGATGGTACTTCTGATGGGCTTGGCTAGTGATAAATTGAAGGCAGGGCAAGCGCTGGTGAAACATTGGTACGACCAGAAAGCTTCCCTCATCAACTTTACACCTGGTCAGCAAGTCCTGATCATGAATCCAATAAGGCTTCGAGCTTTACAGGACAAATGGTCAGGCCCTTACACAGTGGTGGAGCCCCTGGGTGAGGTGAACTATTTAGTGGACCTTGGAAGGCCTGGACAGGCTCCAAAAGTGTTTCACGTGAATAGGCTGAAGGCTTTCGTCCCAAGAGTCGAAATCGCAGCACTGCTACTGGCTTCAGATGTTGAGGAAGAGGAGTCTGAACCTCTCCCCGACCTGTTCCATCGCGGTCCTTCAGATAGCTCCTTTGAGGGTGTCCGAGTGCCCCCTCACCTGACTTCTGATCAGCAGGCTGAGGTGAAAAGTTTGCTTAGGCGGTTTTCCCCCCCTGTTTTCACAGTCCCCTGGTTTGACACCTTGGTGCAAACATAACATTGACACAGGAGACAGTGTACCTACCAAAAGTAGGGGATACAGGATGTCAGACAAAGTACGGTCTTATATTAAGACCGAGGTCAACAAGATGTTAGACCTCTAGTAGTCCTTGGTCCAGTCCAGTGGTGTTGGTTCCAAAAGCAGGCACTTCTGAATTGAGGTTCTGCGTGGATTACAGGGCTCTGAATGCTGTCACCAAGACAGATGCACACCCCTTGCCTCGAACAGATGAGCTGGTGGATACTTTGGGTGCCTCCAAGTACCTCAGCACGTTTGACCTCACTGCTGGCTATTGGCAAATAGCTTTAGCAGAACATGCCAAGGAGAAGACAGCATTTTCTACTCCAGACGGCCTTTACCAATTCCGGGTAATGCCGTTCGGGTTGAAGAATGCACCTGCCACTTTCCAGAGGCTTGTGAATCATGTGTTGAATGGTTTGGACGAATTCTGTCTTGCATATCTGGACGATATAGCAGTTTTCAGTGCCACCTGGGAAGACCATGTGAAACACCTCGGGATTGTGCTCCAGGCTCTTCAGAAAGCCCACTTGACCATAAAGGCTAGTAAATGCCAGATTGGACAAGGCTCAGTGGTTTACCTTGGACATGAAGTAGGTGGAGGGAGGATACAGCCTCTACCCAGTAAAGTACAAGCAGTACAAGACTGGCCTACCCCCACTACGCAAACCCAAGTGAGAGCCTTCTTAGGACTCACGGGGTATTACCGCAATTTTGTGGCAGACTATGGCACCATAGCTGCTCCTCTGACTGCCCTCACAACTCCGAAGAAACCAAAGAAGGTAACTTGGACCGACGAGTGTGAGAAGGCCTTCAATGGCTTAAAAGACTCCTTGTGCCAGGCCCCTGTCCTTAGGGCCCCTGATTATCAAAGACCTTTTATCGTGCAGACGGATGCCTCTGACACTGGGATAGGAGCTGTACTATCACAAGTAGATGAGAAGGGTAAGGAACACCCTATCGGTTTTATTAGTCGCCAGCTTAAGGACAGAGAGCTCAGATGGTCCACGGTAGAGAAAGAATGTTTCTCTGTTGTGTGGGCCCTAAGGAAGCTGAGGCCCTACCTCTATGGGACCCACTTCACTGTGCAGACTGACCATAAGCCGTTAAAGTGGCTAATGAACATGAAGGGGGAGAATCCAAAGTTGCTTAGGTGGTCCATAAGTCTACAAGGCTTCGACTTCACTATTGAGCATAGGCCAGGTGTCCAACATAGCAATGCTGATGGGTTGTCCAGAATGTTTAACCGACCTGAACAAGAGACTCATCCAGGGGTGGATTAGTTCCCCCTGTCCATAGTCTGGGAGGGGCGAGTGTTAGGAAAGATTTCGTAATTGTAGGTAATTTTCCTTCCATGTGGCAACCCCTAAACTTTTTGCTGTTGTTTTACACCTTGTTCTTGACTTTGCCAGAGAAGTGCAGCCTTCTGCCGCACTCCTCTGGGCTTTCGCTCCTTTTCTTATGGGGAAACTGACATGCCCTTAAGACAGTCAGTACCGGGGAACGCTGTTTCCCGTAGTTTCTTTTATCATGTTGCGGCTTTAGTGCAACATGACACAAGAGGGCACTGTAAGCTAAGTTACAGCTCTCTTGGGTCTCTAGCCTTCTACGGGCCCTAGATACTCTTTTAGGATGGTATTTGATCGGTGCAAGTCATTCAGGGACTGGAATGGTGGCAGCGATCGTTTTGTATATTTTGAGCTCCTTTTGGCGTTCTGAGCACGTTTTTGCACTGAACCCAAAATGGTGGCCTGGCTCCCCAAAATGGCCAGACCACGAGGCTCCTTTGTCCTGTCCACTGACCGTCTTGCTCCCTTCACCTTCCCCAGGTTCAGCGACCCGGAACCTTCCTTATTTGGGCATGTACTTTCCCGCGAAATACTGATGCTTTCGCGGGCTTCTACATGTCGTTTGTGTGACTCCAGGGTGTGGGCTGGGATGTCTGGTCCCAATACACATCCTGGGTGCCAGAGAGTCTAGGGTGGTGTGAATGCCTGGGACCACCGTGGTCCGTGATTGGTCCACGTATGGGATGTGTGTTGATGAGCGGATCTCCCATTGTCTCCCCTCCGTTTTGGCGCGAAGGGAACCGTGGATAAGAGGGGGCTGGAAACACCACTACCATGTCGATCTCCTGAGTTCTCACGAACAAAGGAATACAGGAGCCAAGTATCCTGCAACCAAGAGGCTGGACCGAGGAATCGCTGGTGACCCGCTGAAGGAATCCTCCTTTGCACTGCTGTCGTCCTGTGAAACCCTTTCCTCCTTGGATCGAACCAGAAGGCCTGTACTGGTGCTTCGACCTTTGGAATAGCAGGAACAGCTATTCCCGGCGACTTCATCATCTCCTGCCAAGTAAGCCTTCGGAAGTGTCTCTGGGCCATCCAGTTGACTGACCAGCTTACAAGGGAGTCCTGCTCTGTAACCGCCGCCAGGTTGTGTTGTATTTCGAGTCCTTGTCACTCTCCCACGCTTCGTACACTTGGCGTTCCCAAGTCTGAAGTGAGGAGTGTACATTTGGCTCGAATACACACGGCCGCTCCGTTGTCCTGCTGCGGCAACAAACTGTGCTGGTTTCGTCGATTGGGACGTCTTTTTGCTCTACACGACTACGAGGCGTTCCCTGCTCTTCTGAACCTGCCAGCTGCTGAAACTAATGTGGAGAAGCCTGGGTCTGCTTTCTTCGGGGACCGGTGAGTAGTTTAGCTAGGATCTGGTCGCCCTCCTGCAGTATCCCATTGCTTTTCCCTGCTGTGTAAAAACAGCACCCTTTTGGCCGTACTCGCGCTCTGCTTCTGCCCGCTGTGGAGGCTGCGCTTGAGTTGCGGAACCTGTTCTCCTTCTGCTGTGCACTAACCCGAATTGCCTGACTTCCTCCGAAGAGCTTCCCCTTTTGCCCGTTGGCACCGGCGTGGCAGGTACTTTGAGCACAAGGCTCCACTCTTCGCAGGGCTCGGACTTCCATCTAGTTAGGTGCCTCTGAAGGCGAACTGAGTCTAAAGTGTTATCGCACTGCCTGTTTTCCTTCCCTTGCAGGTGGACTACACATTTCGTGCCTCTAATGCTTAAGACTGTCGTATTTGTATATATATTGTGTTGATATGGTATGTGTTGGCTTAATATTGTGATATTGTGCTTTTCTCGCTACGGTCATTATTTTAAAGGCCTTAAAATAAATGTGTATATATTTTTGATAAAACAACTGTTTGGAGTAGTTTGTAAGCGCTCTTGCTTTGTGTGCTCATTGCGGGCTTTCAGTCACCCTCACCCCTCTTGAGACCTAGTCTTGACCGCCGCGATCGCTACCTTGATTGGTCTGGCTCGTCCAGAGGTTTCCCTGTTCCAAGTAATTAGGTTGGCCTTCTGAACTTCTGCGCCACCAGGACAGAGTTCAGAAATCCGTCTTAACAGCCACTGTGAATATTGAAGAGTTTGTGATTATTATTTTAGAATGTTAATTGAAGTGGATAGGTTTTGAGGAGGATGTGTTATGTTTTTGGGTTGTGGTCATTCGGTAGGTGTTTGTTTCTATGGGTGTATTATGCAGCGGTGTTTGTGGCCAAGGCTCTAGGCCCTGGCCACAACCACTGCAGCATTACACACCAATACTATCAAACATTTTGACTGTGGTATGTGGGCTGCTTAGGGGATATGTTTTAAAAAATGTGAGTACTGATTGGCAGTAGGGTAATAGTGTTTATAGGGTAGTGAGATGATGTGTGTTAGTTTGTTTGTTGGGTTTTGTTCAGAAAGTTGGTATTGAAGACTGCAGGCATTGGGGTTGTATTTATTGGTGAGGTGTTCGTTTGCATGGCTGTTTAATGTTGTGATATTTGTGAGTCTAATTATTATATACTTACTGTTACCTTTGTTGAGGCTGTATGCAGAGTTTTGGTCAGGCCATGCAGCCAAAATGTTAGGGTTTGGCATTAAGCACTGCAGCATAAGATACTCATGGAAGCAAACATTTTGGATTGTGATCTATGGTCAGGTGTTTGCTTGAATGGGTGTGTTATGCAGTGGTGTTTGTGAGTCCAATCATTATATACTTACTGTTTGAATTTTTGTGGTTGTATGCAGTGTTTTCATGACATGGGTAGTTGGAGCAGACATTTTTTTTTCAATCACTGTGCTAAAAAGAAAAAAAATCACATGTTAGTGTAGATAGTTTATAATGAGTATTGCATTGCATAGTAGACATTTCTGTATTATGTCAACCCTCATAGTTAGTACTTTAGAATTACTATAGTTCAAACCAGTGTATTGTACAATTTGCTCAGTTCCTGTGTTTGTTCATTAAATCATTGGGTCAGTGGGAAAAGAATCCATGTTGGATTTAAAAAAAAGAAAATCTATGTTGTGGTACAATATATTTATTTTATTGATTGCAGTAGGAGGAATTGAATAGGTGTATGGTTTTTGATTTGAAAGTGGTAGTAGTATTGTTTCATTAGATAGCGGTTGGTGTATTTTATTTGTTTATTTCTTTTACCATTTTAGTGGTATTCATCTATCTGTTTGCTTGTTGCAGATTTTTTGGGGCAGTTAGATACCTGTTGGCGTAATCTAATTGTTTATTTCTTGTTTCATTTTAGTGGCATTCATAGCTGTCTAGTCAGATGGTTGAAAACAAAGGATCGAATGACCATTTGATCGAAAGTCAAATGGTCGAAAAAAAATGGTTGATTTTTTTATTTATTTATATATATATATATTTAGTTTAGGTTGGTAAAAAAGAGAATTTGGAATAAAGAAAACATGGGTTGGGGGGCTAACTCCCCCATAAAAAAAAGTAAATTCGACCATTTTTTCGACCATTTGACTGTCGCTCAAATGGCATTCGATCATTTGGTTTTCAACCAAATGACCTACAACCCCATTCATATATCTGTTTGCTTGTTGCAGAATCTTGGGGCAGTTAGACACCTGTTGGTGTATTCTAACTGTTTATTTCTTGTTTCATTTTAGTGGTATTCATTTATCTGTTAGCTTGCTGAATAATCTTGGGGCAGTTAGATAACTGTTGGCGTATTCTAACTGTTCATAGTTTTGAAGTTGAAGTTTTGTTTATGTTCATACACAGAGGGTTATTAAATTTTGGTTTTAAGAATATTAAGTAAGTGTTTACAAGATTTGCTGGTAATCTCTGTTTTAGAGTAATGGTAGTATCATTACATTCGAAACATCCACAATTCTTTTTTATATATTTATATATGCAGTGTAGTGACCTGCATTGGTTGTGGCTCCTGCGTGGTAGATTATATCCCTTGTTGTGAAGGTTTTCTTACCAAGTGATGCTTAACCATGTGTGAATCCAGTCAGCTTACAGTTCTTTTTGGTACCATCTGCATTGTAACATAACTATTACGTATTTATTTCTATGTCTAAATTTGTAAGGTGGAGCGATTATATGAATTGCAGGTATTTCATAATTTGCTATGGTTTGCATTTTGTACAAGTTGCTGAAATGGAATGGATTCACAGTTAGGTATGGATACATATACAAATCGTTCATTAGGAACTTATTTTTGTGTGACATGGCTGCAAAGAGTGCATGTATGTTTCCACATGCATGAAATCTGGAAGATTTCATTTATAGGTATGTTTTTGTTTTCTAGTACCTGTAGTGAGCACATTAGAAATTTGAGTGGATCTTCTTGTGAGTTTATAGTGAATTTGACCATTCCAACACAGTGGTCCAATTCCTGTCTTATTCCAGAAACACCGTAAGTGTTGTAAGGATTGTTGGTTGCATTTCTATGAAGGACTAACATTTGCAAACACAATCGGTCTGTCCCAACGAAGTAAATGTTGTCAATAATTGGTGGCAATTGGAATAGAATATTGATTGCTACATTTGCGTAGCAATTTACACCAGTCTTATTTGAAAGTTTTAATGGACGTGACAGTTCTGTGTCCAAGTCATTTGTTTGGAGTGTGCATTGTTTCTTTGAAGAGGTAGTTGACTTTGTTTATGCAGTAGATTCTTATTTGGTTGTGGTCCTTGATGAAGTATTAGCTTCTTTTAATTCCTTTAGAGGAATTGCTGTGAGATCCTGCATAATTTGAGGCTGAAGTAGTTTTCTTTTACAAAGTTTTGCTTTTTACGGAACAGGATAGGTTTTAAGATGGGGTGTAGAGTGAACGCAGTCTATTGTATTCTAGAATGCAAGGAATATCAGCATTTACTTTACTTGCATCCAAGTTGATTAGAAATAGTCTGTCAAGCGTACGCAAGTGTGATAGTGCTACATAGCTCATGACTTCTTTAAACACTGTGCTACCAATATCTATCAATGCTTTATCTAGGGTAAGACCTTGTGTGATTTGTGAATGGTGAGTGCGTATGCCAGAGTTAGAGAACATTGCTCTCTGCGTACATGAATGTCTTTGAAAAGAAGGAAGTGGGCTGTTGGGTGTCCTATCCTTTTAACTTCTGATAGTTTGTCAAAGAGAATATTGACATACTGAATGTTGTTGTCACGTGGGTATGTTTGAAAGCCAACAACTGTACCACGTGCTGTATTAACTAGTCCTTGGTCCAGGTCAAGGTTACGTTTAAGCATTACTCTACAGTTTAAAGATAATTTTAATATATTTCCAAACCAGCTCTATTAGAGATAGAGTTTTCTAAGGTATTCTAATAGTATTAGTACTTTTCTAAGGTATTTAGCCTTGTTGTGGCTTGGTGACACATGGTAGTGTCACACCATGTATGTCCAGTTTGTCTGTGGAGCAAATTTGAAGTATTGGTTGCATTTCTTTTTTTAACATTGTTTCATTAAATTTTGAACAGCTTGCAAGAGTTGGCATCAAGGACATACAGTTTTCATTTGTGTGTGCTAATTGTCCCATGACATCAGTAGCACTTGAGTTATGGCAATAGAGTGCATGGATATGCCTGGTTTTTAATATATAGTGAATTCTTGAGATAGTACACCAACTCTAATACTTTTTAAAATGTTGGCGTATGTGAGGTCAGCACACTGACGCATGTTTTCAGTTAATTACGGCATAGTTTGTGCCTTAAGGTTTTTAAAAAAAATAGGTTGACCTTTAACTGGTGTTAATTGAAGAAGATCTCTGAAAACTATTATGGGCCTCATTACGACCCAGGCGTTAAGGGTTAACGCCGTCGTTAACCCTTAACGCCTGATTCTGATTTTAACGGCTGCTTTTAGCAGCCGTTAAAATCCATGGCGCTAACCTGCCATGATGCTAATTACGCCACCGTAATTTACGGTGGCGTAATTAGCGCCTTCCCCACTCCCATTATGCCCTATGGGGCAAAAATGGGAAGGGAAAATGGGAAATGGGGATTTACAGCCCCACTCACCTTGGAATGGGGCGGTAAATCCGCCATCCACCATGGTGTAAACATAGTTTACACCATGGTGGTAATGATGGCGCAATTAGCGCCTAGGTCGTAATGACCCCCTATGTGTTTTCCTCCAAAGAGTTCTTCATAGAATGTTTTCAGGACCTCTTGTAATCTGAGGTGAATGAAGGCTAATATTAGATTGGAAACCATGCTTACCTCATCTATTAGCAGCATTTTTTCATTTGTTTGAAAAGTCTGCATAGTTCCATTGCAGCTTCTGGAGAAAGTTTGTAATAGTCTAATTTGTTTTGGTGTTCTACTGGAAGGAGTAGTAATCGGTGTAAAGTGGCACCACCTATGTTGTAGGCAGCTAAACCTGTGGGGGCAGTTACAACAGCTAACAGTTTGTTTTTGTCAATTGTTGGGGAACTTGCTGATGATTTTATTTTGATTAAGAATGTTTTGCCTGAATGAGCTTCACCACTCACATATAGCACTATAGGTTTGTAGTCTTGGCAGGTACAATTTTTGCTTTCATGCTGCACACCATGTTCAATTTGTTTTGTTATTTCTTGGAAAATGCTACACTGCTCATTGTTTAGTTGTGATTTTAGTAGCGCAAAGTCTTCTGTAGATTGTTCATACTGACACATGGGGCCTCATTACGGGTAGGCGGTAAGGGATTACCGGTACCGGTAAGGGCACTGGTGCTGGTAATCCTTTACCACCCTATTCCGAGGTCTCTTAGCGGGTCCCTTCCTTAACGCCTGGCAAATTGCAGTACCGTTATTAGCTCCATCCCCATTCCCATTGAGCCCTATGGGGGCTCGAATGGGAATGGGGAATGGTTCCCGGAATGGGGATTTACTGGGTCCTCCAAGGTTGGAATGACCCGGTAAGTCCCTATTTCGGGAACCCAGGCACAGAATGTAGTAAATGGATAGCCATGGCGCTAATAGTGCCATGGCATAATGAGGCCCATGGTGTTTTCTACTTCTTTCATGGCTAATTCTGCCTCATTTGCTATTAGTGGCTGTCCAAGTGGTTCTTGGCTTCCTCTTACAGAAGGTTGACTACTTTCAGGAGTGTCCACATCTAGTTGTGCCTGGAGTTCTACTTCTAGTTGCTGTTCATTGTGCAACATTATTTTGTGCTGTGTAAAGTTTACGTCTGTCATAGTGCTTTCATTTAATTTGGAAGCGTCTTCATAGGAGTCATAGGTATCTAGTAAATTGTCTTCTTTTCTCCATGGTTTAAAAAGTTGTAGCAGGCACATGTAATACAGTTCTTTATGTTGAGGAGTTTTAAATGACAATTTGATATGATTAATTAAGCTTGGTTTGGTAAATTTCACTAAGCTGCCTTCACAATTTTCCACACTGTATCTACCTTTCTTCTCATCTGGTTTAATATTATTTTTGTATGTGAAGTTTTGGGCTATGTGGTAAAGACACATGGTTTCCAAAGTGGTACTCCTGTTTGGGTAGTATATGACTAGTAAATTGTTTTTCAAAATGTCTTGGCTGTTGGGATCATTTTTGTCTATTGTTTCTATGTCTTCATATGATTTCAGAACTTTAGCACGACCAAGGCTTAGCTATAATATATTTTCAGATTTTCCATACAAGACAATCCCGGTTAAAAGGTCTGCAGCTTCATAGCAGCCACATTCTCTATGGGAGAGCATTTTTATGCCTAAGCTGTACAATTTCTGTAATAGTGTTTTGTCAGATGATATGTCATCCCAGAGGTCTTGGAGCTCTGTTTTTTTTCTAATTTGGTTAAGTAGGCTGTGACATATCGTGCAATTTCAGTGGAATTGTCTGCAATGTACTTCACATCTATATTTGCATTCCATAGGAGGGCAATGATTGCATTGTAATCATTGATGTATTTTGATCTGTCTGTTCTTTTTATGTGATATGTGTTTTTAGGTGATTTACCTTTGACACTATCTAACTGAAGACATGAAGTTGTTTACTTGACCTGTTGTAGAAACTGGTCTAGGGAAACCAAAGCGGCATTTGGTACAGTATTTCCTTTTGTTTTTATATTTGCGTTGACAATACTTCCCACTTTTGTGTCTTTGAAATTGCAAAATGTGTGCCTAAAGGTCCCTATGTGTCGTTTGTGAAGGGATTTCACAAGTGACATATTTTTGGATGAACTGCAAAACAGTGGCATCACTGTCCTGACCAAATTTAGAAGTATTTTTAATCCACAAAAGGATGTGGATGTGTGGTGCTCCTCTGGCTTGGTATTCTTTTCTCCAAAAGAAGTGTTGCACTTCTCTGAGGGGAGGAACAGTTTTATTACAAATGAAGTGTAGCATGGCAATGAAGCCATGATGGAAATATCTTGATACATTTACAGGATCTAGAGAGCAGAGTTCTCCTGGTGGTTTTATCTCTATATTTGTTTTGTTTTTGTTTGCTATGCATAGGAAATCGTGTAAATCTTCCCATGCATATTCTGCACAACTAAATGTCACAAACCAAGTGAGTGGGCCAGGGTTTCCTATCATACAGCGTACATCTCTGTGACATCGGAATCAGTATTGTTTTGTACCATGCATGTTTGCTAAAAGATTTTAATGCGTGACTGTAAAACCTCATCTTTTTCTTGCACTTTTTGTAGTAATTGCGTAGCTGACATATTTTGAAAATTGGTACCTGATTTCAATGTGTGTGCAACTCTGTAGCATATATTTGCTCGTTCACTTTCAAAGAGAAGGTGGAATATGTATTATACGTTTTGTCCGAATCTGGCATCTTCAGAATACATTCTTAAAGAGAGGCATTCTGATGCTGTTATTTGTGTGGGTCTATCATTGTACCTTCCTCCTTTTCCAGTAGAAAAGAGTAGACGAAAGGCACGTGCTTCTAAACATTTTTCCCATATGCTGATTGGAGATCCTTTAGCTTGTCACATTCAGCACGTTTCCAGTGCATCATCTATGGTGTCTTTAGAGTGTAATGGGTGAATTGCATAATGGTCTAAAATATTGGATTCTGTAGCAGGATCTAGAAGTTGCAATTGACCAGTTTCTGATGAGTCTTGAATTATTTCAGTGGTTTCCCTGAGGTTTTCCTCAATATTCTTTCTTTGTAGTATTCATTGTTGTCTTTTAGATATTGTAGGGATTGTCTAACTTTATGTAAATCCAGGAGTTGTTGCTAAATTAATTTGTCTTTTGTAGGTATGCCATTTACTATGATAATTAAAGATTGATATATTGGACGTTGCACTCCCAGAGTGTGTACATTTTATTTGAGATCTAATGGCAAATAAACTACTTTGCCACAAATGTCTTTCAGTAATTCAGAGGGAGGTAGTTTTGCTGTTTTTGGTTGAAGGCGAATTATTGCTTGAAATTAGTGCACTGTTTGAAGAATGATGCTCTCATATAAATTGAGTTGTTTCAGGGGTTTTGGTAGTGGGAAAAATTCCAAGTTATTTGTGATAGCACTTGAAGGTGTTTGGTTGTTGTCAAGTTTTGCAGTGCAGTAACTGCAAAGCATTAAGGGGTCAGTCATTTCGTATGTGTTTTCTGCTATAAGATAGAGAGCTAATTGGAACCACTTGTAATCTTCATTGTCTGCTATTTTGTACATTATGTCTACAGTTTTTGTGCTATTCTTATAAAAAGTCCTGCGGCAACACACACACACATGGTTTGATACTTCGGCAGATGTACTTTTAAACTTTAGTATTTCTTTTTTGTATGCGTGTAGTAGAAGGTTGCCATCTGTAAAGTTGTTGCCAGTCTGTTGTAAAGCTATTGCATTTCGTAAGGGCTTTCACTTCCAAAATGTTTTCTCTGGATATGCTCTATTTCTTCGAGTAGTTCTTTGGCTGTAACATGTAGAAGATTATTATTTAAATTGGCTAGTGCCAAAGCAGGACTTTTGGCATAGTACAGTTTATGAACCAGATTTCTTATAGTTGAACGGTGTGTTGATATCATTTTGATATGGTGGAAGGTGCTTTTGCAAATAGGTTCAGAAATGCAGGCTAATGAATGTCCTTTTAGTCCTGTGTATTTGCGCACTGGACAGGAATCCATACTTTGCAATAGTTTTATTTTCAATTTGTCTTTGCCTTTCACATACTGATAGAGGAACTGGCGTAAACATCTGAAAGATGTTTTGCCTATGTTACACATTGATGTGCACGGCCATTTGTAGACTGGACACATTGGTTCAGTGGAATGGGTTCCATGTGATAACTTTGCCGCAAAAATATCACCATACAACAATATCGCCATATTTTTGTGGCAAAATTCACAATGGACCCTGCGGGCGACACCCCTGCAACCCCCGCATCACTTTTTCATGTGTGGGGGACACCCTTGCACCCCCGCTCCACATAATATCCCCAATAAAAATATCACCTATGGCGAACCAAACGGCCATATTTATGGCAATATTTTTGTTGGGGATATTATTACCTGATACCGTGGAATGGGGAGTTGATACTATGTTTTCTGAGGATATTTCTGTGAGCAGTGTTTCTTGTTCCATAATGGTATTCTTAAGTTTTTCATACCCTGGTCAACTGCTATGTATGGCAATTGGGTTTATTTGCTTTTGTTTGTATGATTCTTCATTGAAATATGGTTCTGTGCTTGCGGTGTGACTCAATTCACCTCCACAGATGTTTGTGAAGCTATCTTTGTTGATATTCTGTTCATTGTTGATATTCTGTTTATTGAGAAGTCTTTTTTGTAGTTTAGTACTTAGTTTTGTTAGTGGTTTCATTCTGTTTAAAACTAAAATAAATTATCTCCTTTTGAGAAAGATTGCACTGTCTATGAGAGCTTCTAGGATTAATTTTCTACAGTAGGTTTTAAGGGTTGTCTGTGATTTCTCTGCTGTTTTTATAAGGTTCTGAAGGTATCTGTGGCGGAAAACCTTTTGTAAAATAATTTTTGTTGGTATGCTTAGTTGTGGCTACATCGAGATTTATAGGTGCAGTGTTAGCACTAGTGGTTGCTGCAGTTTTGTTAATCAATTACTGTTTCGTTTTACATTTTGAAAGAGGCGGCAACATTTCTTTACTAGAAGCTGGTTTAGTTTCGCTTAATGGCTGTATTAGCTGTTTTGTTTGATTTTTTTGTACACATTCTGCTAGAGGTGTATGCTTATATTGGACACTTTTATTTTGATGTACTCTACTTCTGCGTTTCTTTCTATGGAGTTGCTTTGTGGTAGGCATTCTTTGGGGTCTGTTGGAGAAAAAAAGAAAGTGTGGTTTGGGATGTTGTGCAGTGTATGTGTGCTTTGTGCATGAGTGTCTGAGTATGATTTAAACATGTATGTAGAGGTGTGTGATTGTGCAATGGGCTGTTACTTCAGGTTGCAAAGGGTATTCTCATATTTGTGTGTTACTATACTGGTGTTGAGATGACAATACAAAGTATGCAGCTACTGAGGGGCAAGCAATAATACTGAATCTAATGCTGCAGGGTTAATACAAGTGTTTGTTCTACAATATTAGAATTCTACAGTGTTTGAGTAATAGTTAGAACATTATGGCAGTATTGCACTTACTTTTTTGGATGGAAAGAGAAGGTTTCTTCTGAGTTCTGGTTCGTACTTTAGACTCTGCTTGTTTTCAGGAGAATGGTCTTCACTGCAATTGTGAAAGAAAGAAGTTAGTAAATGTGTGTTAACAGCACTGTTGTTAATGTAGACATGAATTTGTTTGTTTTTGCATTAGTAGTGCTTTCTGATAACTGTGCATAGCGTATAGATACACTTTCCTTTGTCTATGTGCATTCTGTCTATTTTACTTAGAATCTGTCAGTTGAATGTGCCTTAGAAATTATTGCAATAGTAAGCACACAAAGCATGTTTGGCTTTTTAAGGCAGTGTTATTGGATGTTAGGAGATAGGAGAAACAACCATATGCTTTTCTTGCTATTTATACAGGGTAAATGGCAGTAACTGTGGTGAAAAGCATACAATGTATGCATTTGTGATGGTGTCGGAAATAAAACAGAATGATTTGATGGGTTCAGCAGCTTATGACTCTCCAGGATAGTTGTAGGGGAGACGGTTCAAATAAGAAAACCTGGAAAAATGGCAAAGAGACAAAGCAAGTTTACCAGACTGCAGGTGATTAGCAAACTACTGGGTGATCCTGTGGTGCTTGGAAATGAGAGGGTCTGAAATAAAGTAAGGGTTGCAATGAAGGGTCTGGTGTTTGCGTTGCACACTGAAGGGAAGGGGGAGATGTTGTATGTGTTGGTTTACTACACTGTTTGAACATAATTGTACGTGATTTGATAGACATGACTACACCTGTGTATAGTTGAATGCTGTTGTGAATTCTAGAACAGAATGGGCAACCAGCTGGAATGAGGGAGCGGTCTAGATTGGAAAAACATTTGTAGAGGCACTGGTGTTGTTTCAGCTGGGAGCATTTCAAATGATATTGACTATCTGTGTGCATGAATAAAGATGCATGTACTCATCCTGGTTGAGTGTCATTTTATAACTCACTACAAAACCTTCTCCCACAATTATACTGTTATTTCTCCCATCGTTTAACATGAAATGGCACTTTGTTAGACAGCAGTGTGTATTGGGTCTGATTACTATCATAATAATTCCCAAAGGAAGTTCAAATGATAGATTGTAAGTAAAATATCCAGAATGTATAGAAAGAAGAGTGTATTTACATCCTATGCACTATAATGCATTAAATGATATTATAGTTTAAATGTGGATAAATAGGTGGCAGTGGTTACTCAAATGAGAGAATGAATAAAGAGAATAACAGTTTGCACATTACAGTTAGTAATATGGGTAAATAGAAATTTGGAGAGCAGACAGCTTTACAAGTGACACTTGATCATAGCAGATGGGAGCAATGACAATACGTAATTCTTTACAGGTTTAACAGGGTAAGTGACAGTTAGGACATGTCTCTGGAATCTCTTTGCAATTTGCAATGAAAGAAGGACTTGGGAAAGTCATGGACATGTTTCCAAAGTCCCGAGTAATTTATTCTCGTATTGCGCAGAGACAAATGTGGCTGCGTTCTTCTTCATTTGGTCCACAAATGGAGAAAGCGAGGCACAATGTCAACACGGCTGTTCATGCCTTTTTGATAGATGTTGGCATTTCCTCTTTTCACAATGAAAATATTATGTTATGTAATACACACATTTTTCAGAGAGATCGAGTACATCTTACTTAAGCTGGCAATCAGATTTTTCTGTGAAATAAACAAAATGCATTGCAACCCTTTTTTTAGATTTAGCAATCCTTTTTCCAGGCAGTGTTGACCATTTGAAGTTTTTGAAACACAATAAAACACCACCAAAAGGATCTTTTCAGAGCCACCACTTCCTCCCGGAGAAGAGGGAAATGGTTTTGATAGGGCAGCACCCTAAAAATGTAAATGCCCATGGACTGTCAGCAGACTTTTAAAAAAGCACAGGGCACTGCAGCATTTCATTGGCACTTCATCAGTGATGTTATCAATGACATTTGTGATGTCATCTTTGACGTCCTCTTTGTTAGTCTTAGCAGTGCACGGTGGTGGTGAAAGTTATGGTTGCTTAGCTTACTATAAATGGCGAATTTCTGTTTTTTTTGGTTTTACTTGTAACCATAACGTCCCTTTAACAAAGTTTTTTCGCATGTCTGACTCACTCTTTTTTCCTTTAGTGCTATATCTTGGCCAGCAATAGTTAGAAACAAAACATGTAAAAAGTACTACATTTGTAGCCAAACTGGGGGTGTCCTAAGGACACTATACCTGTCCATAATGTCCATAGGCAAGGTTAAACTGTTCTAAGAACACGCACAGTTTCCAGAATGTCTGTAATTAACCAAAATGGTGGTGTCCTAAGGACACTATACCTGTCCGTAATGTCCGCAGGCAAGGTGAAACTGTTCTAAGTACACATGTGGTATCTGGAATGTCCATAATTATCCAAAATGGGGGTGTCTTAAGGACACTATACCTGTCCGTAATGTCCGCAGGAAAGGTGAAACTGTTCGTAGATCACGCACAGCATCTGGGATGTCCTTAATTATCCAAAATGAAGGTGTCCTAAGGACACTATACCTGCCCGTAATAACTCTAGAACATCTATGCACATGCGCACCACACCCATAAATCCTACGAACATCGCGCCTCTCTGCAACTGTCGGTATCACTTGTGTCGCACTGTTAATTACTTTCGGGACCCGAACACTGTCCGTGGAACATCTGCAAGCACGCGCACAGCCGTTCCTGTCCATTTGGTGTCCTGTGGACACCCGTACCCTTCGTGGACGTGTTCGTGAATGTCATCATGTGACAAACATTTTAAAAGTAATTTTTCATGCAATCCAATGTATTTTATAGTAACAATTCACCATAACACATGTCCCAGACAATGACCCTGACATTCTACATATTTTTTGGAACTTTTTGAGCCTTTTTTGGGTGTTTGATCTGTCCGCGGACAGCATGGCTGTAGGCGGAGCATGCACCAGCACCCATATAAAAGGCCACACCCCACAGGTGATTTTTATTCTGTCTTCCAACTATTGAAGATTACCTGCTTTTGCTGTGCTGCCTTTGCTGAAACCTGATGGCATCCATGGCTGCTGTTGTTCCAGCTGGTGCTACATCTGACTCAGCACCACCCACAGCCCCTCCACCACCACCACCTCCCCAAGAGCCTGAAGAGGGGAACAGGCATGAGGATGTAGATGAGGATGAAGAGGATGAAGAGGATGAGGTAGTGGAATTCCCTACTACCAGCACCCGCCATGAGTCTTGGCTGTGGTGGTTGTTTACCATTCAGGGTGGAGTGCCAAAAGCGTGTGCGAACAAGGTCACCTGTGATCAGTGCCCCATGGGGCTGAGTCCTGGGAGGCCTGGTTCGTAAAGCTTTGGTACGACATCTATGAAGCGACACCTAAGGTCGTTCCACGGTGGGGCCGTTCGAAAGGTTGTACCTTGTGATCAACATAGTAGGTTGAGTTCCTCCACCACATCCTCCGTTTCCGCTCCTGTCACCACAACAGACACTCCTGTGGGACAGCGCATCCCTCCAGCTGCCTGACAGGCCATTCACGATGCTGTTGACCCTCACCTTTCGAGGGTCACAATATTGTGTATGTACTGCGATGCAGTACTCTCCAGGGGGAGAGTCTTCGGAGTGTTTTCGAGACTACGGTCAAGGAGCATGAGAAGGTCTGCCCACTGCCTAAATAAGGCCCACCCTACATCTTCCTCTCTCCAACTGCCCTTTCTTATCCCCATGGTTGGTGTCCCTTCCTTACCCTGCTTACCCCTTCTCTCCTAGTGTGTCTTGTGTAAAAATGCCCCAGAAAAAGGCTATTTTCAGAGCTTCTTTTCACAGTCTAAAAATAGAAGTGGTAAATAAATTGAGCAGGACCCTTTGCATTTTTTAGAAGTCAGCGGAGAGTTCTCAGACATCTAAAATTTTGGGGTGCTGCCCTATCAAAATCATTGCACATTTCTCTGGGAGGAAGTGGTGGCTCTGAAAAGAGCCTTTTGGTAGTGTTTTTTTGTGTTTGAAAAATTTGAAATAGTCAACATCTACTGCAAAGTGGATGGCTGTTATTCCAAAAAAGATCGCAATGCATTTTGTACATTTCTCAGAAAAAATGGATTACCAGCATAAGTAAGATGGACTCCATCTCTGCGAAAAATGTATGTGCTACGAAACATAATATTTTCATTGTAAAAAGAGGACATGCCAACATCTCTTAGAAAGGCACAAACAGCTTTATTGACTATTGGCATTGCACCTCGCTTTCTCCATTTGGACCAAATGAAGAAGAATGCAGCCACTTTTGTCCCTGCACAATACGAGAAAAAATTACTTGGGATGTCCATGACATTCCCAAGTAATTCTTTCATTGCAAATTGCAAAGAAATTCCAGACACATGTCCTGAACTGTTCCCTCCACAATGAATTATAATTATGTCTGGATGATGCTCTGTCTCCAAACTTCACAGAGAGGTACCAAGTCCAGCCACTTCATTCCACACACTCGATGGCATCACACTTCCACATGAGGGAATCCAAGATATGCAGCTACTCCACAACATTCTGCATGCACCTCCAACCAATGTATCCATGAGTCTTCCAAAATTCAGATAATCTGTTTTCTGAAACACACAGCCATACCTAACTGTTCTTCTCTCAGGAAAAAGACTTTTTGACAAACGCCCTCCTTACACAACACACCCAGTAAACTTTACTGACCAATCCCCTGCTCTGCTCATTCTCATTTGCATGCCTCTCCAACCCAAAATCCCCGTATGTAATACGCGATGTTCGCGGACTACAGCCATGTCTGTGGACATATCGAAAATCTGAGCATGTTGAATGTAAATTTAAATAGTGTGCCCCATTTCCCCTTTGAGGATGGCTCTGAAAAGAGCCGTATTTTTTGTTTTTTTGATAAACACCTGTTATATTGTATTTTTTTTGTTTTTTATTTCTTTACTACTAAAATCTTCACATAACCTTCTCCAAAGCAACCCTTACAATCCAAAACAGAATGGCATTTCCAAAAAAAGATAAAGAAATGCCATCTTCTTTAAAATAAACAGCATTACTGGAATCAATATTCTCATTATTACAGAAAAACATACCAGCTCTAAGCATGAAAGAACACATGCCTCGGTTGATTGCACACCTAGCAATGTTTTGCCGAGGACAAAAAACAGAACTATTGTTCCATATTGCCCTAGGTATTAATCCAGAAAAAAATACTTTGGCATTTGGAAGGATGTTCATTACTTCTTGAACCAAGTGTTCCAAATCTGCCAACAAAGTAGGGGCACTGACATAGCCCAAATAGAAAGCACCATAATGCAAAACTACCACATGGGGACTGGTCATCCTGCCCATATCATCACAAACTTCTACAATTCCCTGTACATTGCAATCAGGCACAGTGCTCCACACCACCTCCACTCCTTTAATAGCAAAATTGTTTCACACATGCCTGCATTGAGCATACTGCTGTAAACCATGCACAAACATATCTCCAAGCACCAACACCCTGACTTTCTCCACCCCTGCCATCTTCACTACACACAGCCTCTTTCAACACACATCCACAACCTCAACATCTGATTGGCTGATCCCTACAGTCCCCTTTCCATGCTGCACTTGCTGGAAAACCCCGGATATGGCACGCCCTGTCCGTGGACAGCCGCAGTGTCTGCTTACCGCGCAACTCTTAGACAGTCCTTCTACCCTTTCCACTTCACTCTCTCTGCCATTCCCTCATTGGATACAGCTAGGCAGTCACACAACCATCCACCGATCACATCCAAAACCTCTACATCTAATCCATCATCAGAGTTCAGCACTTCAAATGTACTGTTCATCACTCTGAGTACAAGCCTCATATCATTGGAAAGCACCTACTGCAAAAACTACTGTACAAGTCTCCAAGATTTCTACTTACAGCTGCATGCATATCCACATGCATGAATACAAACTACAGGTATGCATATTTTATTCAGAGTACATGTACAACTCCTATGAATGCATATAAACAGAGTAATGCCACTAAACCTGTATAACCTATAACATGAACTTATTGCAATTTTTCCCATCTGCTATAATCAACTGTCACTTCCAAACCTGTCTGCTATCTACAATTTTTTTACACACACACACCTCTAAATCTAAAAAATTATAATATTAGAAGATAACAGAAATAGCAGTATAATTGTGGAAAAAACGCTTAGTAGGGTATTATAAAATTACACACAGCCAGGAAAAGGTCATGCATCTTCATACACTCACACAGAGAGACACTATCATTGAAAAGCTCCCAGCTGCAATAAAACCACTGCCTGTAAATCACATTCTTCTGCTTTATAACCCACACCTTCACAAATGCATACATTCTATGCTTTTCTGTACAGTTTCTGCAATTCACCTTATAAAAACTGCAAAATAAATATATATATATTTTTTTTTTATATTGTGTGTAATCAACTTGTGATTTTTACAAAGACGCTTTAGCTCCTTCGCATTCTGCAAAATTCTTGAAGTACTTTAATTGGTAAAAGTAATGTTTCTGGCCTTCGTTGTTATTTCCTGCTGATTACTTTATTCGTGCCTCTAAATTTCTGTCGCTTTTATTTTATCAAAAAAGGCTGTCAAAAATGTTGTCGTTGCAATCATCGATTTTGGTTTTTCCCCAGACATCAGTCTCTTCCACCAAACGTCCTCGTCGAGAACTGAGTCTGTCATCCCAAGAAATGTAAGGTAAACGGTTCTTTCTTTGCTGAGGGCTTTGCAGTGAAGTATCAGATGTTTTAGATTTTCAGGTTCCGCTGCCGATTGAGATAGTCAGCATTCGTTGGCAGTCGACTGTAGTCTAATGCAGAGAATTTCTCATGTCGGTAATAAATTGAAACGGGCTCTCAAAAAGTTTCTCATTAGTTTCTTATCCGGGAATAGTCAACAGTATGGTAGAGGAGTATTAAGCCGGTTTGAGGTTGGTGGCAAATGTGTGGTTAGTTTGTTTGAATGGGCCTTGTCAACTGTAGTTATCCAATCCAAAAGCTCCATTTTAGTTTTTAATTTTGCCGTCTGTGATTGAGACCATTTTGTGTGACTGTTTAGACGGCCTGATGAGATTTCTGCAGCTATCAGTTTGAAAATTGGGAGCGTATCAGGAATGGTAATTTTTCTGTATATTTGCATAGCATTTAGTTCCACTGATGCTAGCAAAGACTGCAGGCCCAGGTCACGCCTGATGTTCGCAATAGCTGCCGAATTTGGAAGACCCAAGACTGAGCGCCATAAAAGGCTTTCAATTTTTGGCCAGATTGAAATTGGCATAGACAGAGTCGCATCCATGCCGTAGGTTAGCGCCGGGACAGCCTTGCCTCTATAAAACTGGAGTACAGGCTCCAGCGAGAATTTACCGTATTTTTTATCAATGGATCTCATCTGGGCGGCTAGGTTTCTTGCCTTGCCCCAAAGGGTAGTTTGCATGCAGGCTTCCCGGGGTGAGTTGTCTATCATTATGCCCAGGTATTTGTAGCAGTTCACAATTTAGATCTTGGTATTTTCAAGGAACCATCCTTTGTTGCGATTCTAAGTTAAATTATTGTTCGCCATAATCAAGATTTTTGTTTTTGATTTATTAATTTCAAGATTGTTTACTTTTATATAGTTTGCCAAGTTGGTCAGTTGGCGTTGAAGGCCGATTTCCGTTTGGTCTAATAAGATTAGAATGTCCGCATAGAGAAGGCGTGATATGTTGGTGGCCCCTATTTTTGGTGGAAATGCTCGGGCAGAGTTTTCAGAGTCCTTGAAGTCACCAAGGAAGCTTATGAAGAGTGCCGGGGCTAGCTGGCACCCTTGTTTGACCCCCCTCTCTGCTAGGATCTCTTCTGATAGCGTTCCTTGTTTGTCAAGTCTCACACTGAGTTTGTTGGCTGTGTGTAGTGCTATTATTGGATGTAAAATTTCTGTAGGACAGTTCCATTTATTTAGTTTGGTCCACAGGCGGTCCCGATCCACTCTATCGAAGGCCTGCGAGAGGTCAATGAAGGCCATGAACACTGGTGGAGAGCCCTGTTTCACCTTACTTTTGATTAAGTTTAGCAATAAGATGTTTGCTGAAGTTCCCCCGTTCTTGAGGAAGCCCATATGAAATGGGTCGTAGGCAGCAGATGACTTTGCCCATGTTTGGAACTTTTTGAGAAGAAGCGTTGCGAATATTTTGCCGATTATGTCTAGCAAGGCTATCGGCCTGTAGTTCTGTGGTTCCTCTCTGTTGCCCCGTTTGAATATCGGGACAATTATTGATTGCGTCCAGGATACAGGGATGTCTCTGGCTGATTTGCAATGCTGAAATATGGTACTAATCAATTCGGCCCAGGCTTCCGGATTTTGCTTCAGATCAATGTTACTAAGGCCATCAGGACCAGGCGCTCTCGAAGATTTTAGTTGTTTGATGGCTTTGATGATGTCTTCTTTGTCAGAGATAGTAGCCCATCTGTTACTGCCTGGTTCAAAGCTTCTTTCAGACTGCTCTTTCGGCGGGGCAAACATGGTTTTGAAAAAGTTTGTCCATTTTTCCTCAGTAACCCCGTTTGCCAATTCATTTTCATATCTAGATGTTGTAGATTTGATCAGGGACCAAAAGTCGCTAGATTTCTTCGTGCTGAAGATTTTAAGCATTTGTTCTGCATCGTTCTGGTACATAGCTCTCCTGCGGTTCGAAAGCCAAGATTTGTAACTGCTGATTTCCGATGCACAGTCCATCCTGGCCGTGTCGGTTTGTTCTGTAGCTGCTCGTCTTTTGGCTTTTCTGAGTAATTTTCTTCTGTCCACCAGATCTTGATCAAATTTGTGGAGGTGATTTCGCCTAGGGCCTTTGCTCGTCTTTTGATCTGATCTGTATTGCAGTAGAAACGGCAGGTAATCTGGTCTTTTATTTTCATTGAGTTTATCTGCAGTTTTCCTGCCGTAATTTTCTGAGATGTTCCTGATGTTTGTGGCTGTCAGGCGGAGTCTAGTTCGTTGGGAAGTGGCTTCTAGAGCAGGGAGAACGAGCTTGTTATTATAATGGAGAGATGCCCAAGTTGTTGCCAACAAATTGTGATCACTTTCTTTTGTCAGATGTAATAGATTTTCAGATGCGAAGATGTAATCAAGCGTGGCCCTATAGTTGTCCCGTTCCCACGTAGGTAAGATGTTGTCCCAAGATTTTAGCCAGGCCAGATTGTGAAAGTTTCTTGCGGTCATAGCACTCATCCAAGCTTTACCTCTTTCTTCTGACGATAGTTTGGGCCTGTTTTTGGGACCTATAACATTATTTTGCTCGCAGATTGCATTTAGATCACCGCAGATGATGACATGGTCTGTATCAGAGTCAATCACTTCTATTACTTTGTTGAGGTTTGTTGCGGATTCCAATACAAATTTAGAATCGCCAAATCGGTGGTGGTTATTTGTTTGGAGTTCGGGTCAACACGTGTCCAAGATGTCAGGACTGCTAGTGTTCCATAGCTCTCTGATAACTTTTCCCGAATTTTAATACCGGAACCTATTTTCACTGCGAGCAGTAGGCCGGAAGACCACGTTTGGCAGGTGAAAGTTCAATTTCGTATCCATCTAAAAGCGGTTTCTCGGTCAGCCAGGTTTCTTGGAGACATATAATGTCAAAGCCCACTAATGTCTGGTTGTTATCGTTTGTAATCTTTGTCCGACAGCAATTTCGTTGGGGTCTTGTCAAGTCTGGCTCGCTGTTTATTTTCTATTTGTCGAGGCCTGTTGGGTGAAGAGCTGCCATATGTTTTCCTTGGAGAATCTGATTTTGTGTGAGGGGCGTGCTGAATCTGATGGTCTCTATGTCGTCTGGATTTGGATCTTTCGCTACTTGGATTTTGTAGTCGCACAAGCTCCCTCTTGCTGGTTTGTATTTCGTGCAACGGTAAGTTCAGTTCAGTTAGAAGAAGTCCCATTTTGCTTAGTTCTTTGTAAGCCTCTTCCATTCTTGTGTTTAATGCCCTTGCTTTTATGTGCAGAAATGATTTTGCCTTATGTGCTCTATGGTAAGGTTCGATTAGCCAGAAATCGTTTGTTGTTAGAGCCCTTAGAGATTTCGTTTTGCTCACGATGTTTAAGACTGTTTTTCTATTCAGGATCATGTATCCTGATTTATGTGAGGTTTGCTCCAATTTAAAGACTCTGGTGCTTGGTTGAACAATATCTGGTTTGCTTTGTACATCATCGACTTGTTCTCTAGATTTGTTAGCTTCAGCTGATCCGGTATGTTTTTTGCTACTTAAGGAGCTATACCATGTTCGATCTTGTAGAGTTTCATCGTTTGGGTGTCTTTTAGTTTCCGCTCTGTCGGCCACCGTTCTGGTTTTTCTCTTCGGACTTTGGCGACTACAGCTACGAGACTTTGTATTCTTGGACACAGGAGTCGGATCTAGGTGTCTTTCTTGACTTGGCCTTGGGATTGATTTTGGGATACTTTGGCTCGTCACAATCAAGGCACAATCATCTTCATCGACATGCTGGGATATGTCCATAAGACTACTGGATGCCTGGAATTCCGCTGGAGTCTTGGGGGAATTGCTCAGGTCAATAAGCACTTGAGGTTCCATTTGATCGGCATATGTTTGCGAGTTATCTCGATGGATTGCGTAGATTGGTTGATTCTTTTCGTTTGCGCCAATTGCTCCGTCCTGGTGTCTGAGGCTTCTTAGTAATCCTTGAGTTCAAGCTTGATAGTTGGAAGGCCGGGTTTAGTGATCCTGAAGAACCGGAGCTTATTTTGGCCGATATAGCTCCGGTTGAAGTTTCGGATTTTGCTTGGTTCTCTTTGTCTGCTAGGGAGCTCAGACCTGACGTCTTTGAGTTTTTGCTAGATCTTGAGGTAGTATTTGATGGATGAAGTCCCACGTACTGTTCTTTGGCCGCTCCGGTAGAGGCGATATGAGAAGCCTGCGTAGGCCTATTTTGGTGGGTGGGAAATATAGATGCTGTTTTGTCCTGTTTGCTACAGACTGGGGTTCGAGATGCTTCTGTCTGAGTCTGCTGTGTATTCTGTGGAACCGGTGTACCTTTGGTTAATTGGCTTTCAATCCTAGATAGTTTCCCTTCAAGGCTTGCTTGTTTTGTTGCCTCTTTAATTTCCAGAGCCGTGATGTAACCTTCTAGGAAAGTTAGTTTGGACTGGATTGATGCCAATATGGAGGTGTTATCTTTGGCCGAGTCGTTTAAGGCCTCGTAGAGTTTACAAAATGGAGAGAGTGAGATGGGAAGAGCTGACATAACCGTGGTGAGGTCGGGCTTTTTCTTGGGAGACCCTTTGCTCCACTCTCCCAAGGTCTCTGAGGGGATTCTTTTTCTTGAGGACTCATCTATTGTGTCTCTTGATTTCGGTTGAGTGTCCAGGGTATTTTCAAGTAAGGAGTAATGACCGAATTAAGTTTTACGGGCTCTTGATGGCATCGGCAAGTCTTCTCGACTGGGGGTGAAAGAACTAAAGTGAGAGTTTGCTGGAAGGGACTGTCTGCCCAATCGATGGTTATCTAGATGAGTATTTGCCCACAATTGTGAGTTCATTTGAGGCCTTATGCTGTCCTTTGCATGTTTTGTCAGAGATGGCGTGTGTTCAGGGATAACCAGCCATTTTTTTTCCAAGCTCGTGGCGGGGCTGATTGTACTTGGAATGTTTTGATTAGTTTCAGAAATACTAGACATCAACGGAGCTGGTTTCGTTAGATGTTGCTTAAGATTTGCTGCGACAAGAGATTTTTCTTTGGGCCTGTTCAGCGATCGAGTCCTTCAGAGCGGGAATTGGTTTGGGCAGAGCAGCTGAGTTTAGAGGGTTCGCTAGGGGAGACCCCGAACCCGGGTTTCCTGATGTGCCGGGCTGAGTGGATTGAGGCATGGTATTTGTTGGAGTTTGGTTTGAGAAGGCTGTAGCTAGTAGGGTCGAGCCAGTCAGTGGTGTTTCTCTGGGCGCTAGGTTACTTTTCTCTCCAATCTCAGGTGGGATTTCAGATGATGGAGATGCCGACGGTGGTATTGCTCTTTCGTCTTTTTCAGTTTGGTTTGCCGTAAAACGTTCTAGGGGAGACATGTCCAAAACTTCGAGCATTTCAGCGTCTGACAATTCCATTATCGCGTTATGTTTGCGTTTACATTGGTGCATCTTGCATAGGTTAAAGAGAGCTTTTGGGCTAGAGCGCTTTAGACAGATTTGGTTGCTCACATCCTTTTTCCCTGTAGAATTCTGATTTTGAAGATTAGTGTTTGCTGACCGTGTTTTTTTGAGTGTTTTTGTTTTCAGCTCTGCCTCTGCTTTGGATCTTTTACCTGTTGGGTTTTTTCTATAGATGATTTTTTTTACAGCCCGGGCGGGGGCGAGACATGCTTCGAGGCTTTGATCAGCAGGTACACTGTTGGCGAGCCCGCCCAGATCTAAAATCGCCCTTTCGGGAGAGTCGCCTTGCTCAGCTGAGGTGATCATAGGCACGCCGCATCGTTGGGGTGGCTGTTCTGTTGTAGAAGGGTCCGGTCTGCAAGATTGTGCTTCGTTCATTTCAACGGCGGCATGTATTAAAACAACAGTTTGTGGGTAGAGATTTTGCTGGACAGGCTGCTCTTCGTGTGGGGCTGCAATTTCAGCAGGAAATTCGGCTTCAGCGCCTCTCAGGGTCCCTGGCGGATCAGGAGGCGGGGCCGGAAAAAGGGCCCTCCCAGGTCGTCCTCCGACGGTCTTGGAGGGAAACCCTCTCGCCGAAGCGGTACTCCGGCCCAAGCTCCAATCCGCGTCCCGCGCCGGCTTCGAACAGCGGGGAGAGGCGAAGGGAAAGCCCGGGCTGTTGACGGCCTCAGGGGAGTCCTTGGTACAGGGCTCCTTGCCGCCCTGTTCTCCTCCTGCTGGAGTCTCGTCCCGCGAGACATAGGGCGGGCTCCGCTGAATAGTAGGAAAGAAGCCGCCCTTTTCGCTTGCAAGTATAGTGAGTGCGGCATGCTTGATGGCTTTGTTTTTCGCCCTTTTAGGTGACGGGGCTGTGTAAGAAGTTTGATTTTCTTGTCGGCTGTTCGTTGACAAGTTGTTGCTACGAAGAATCCGCTTTGATCCGAGGTGTTCAAGCGCAGGTGGGGAAGAGCGGGCAGGGGAGAGGTGAACGGCGGGGTCCATGTTGCTCGCGCCGAGCAGCCACTGCAGCCCTGCGGACTGCAGACTGCTTTACTCGGCGCCCTACTCTGCGTTCCGCTCCGCAGAAAATCGTGAGGCTATGTAGAACCGCCTCCAGTTGCTCCAGTGACCTGCTGCTATCCCATATGCAATACGGCAACACAACATGCCCTGCATAAATATATTATTATTTCTTCTTTCTCCTAACATTCTATAACACAGCTTTAAAAAACCAAGTGAATTTCATACACTTAATATTCTACTCATTTGAAAGCATGTTGAACTAACATATTGTAAATAAAATATAAAGGCTGCACATAGTCAAATGAAAATCATGCATACACTATGTTCAGATATCAAACAAGAATACTTCTACAAAACATAAAAATCAACATCTAAATTAACATCAGTGCTATAAACACACAAAATTACTAACTTCTTTCTTTTACAATTGCAGTGAAGACCACTCTCCTGAAAAGCATCAGCATCTGAACTACAAACAACATCTCCAAAGAACCCTGTTCATTCCACAAAAAAAGAGTAAGTACAATACTACCTTAATATTCTTAATGTTACTCAAACACACTGTGTGGTTCTTTCATGTAATTTCTGCATCAAAAAAACTGAGATTTCTGAACCATTCTGCCCACAAACCCCCATTTATTAAACATGGATTAGCAGGCAGAATGGCACACAAATCCCTGTTTTTTTGGAACACAAATAACATAACTCAACCCCTAGAATGTTAGTATTACAAAACAAAGAACTATTTTAATTTTATACCATTAGATTTACTATTAGTGCTTCTTCTCACCACCAGCTCACTTTCTATTGTCATCTGAACTGCAGTATAGTAACACACAAATAGAAGAAAAGACTTCCCAACTTATTGTAGCTGCCCAATGCACAATCACACACCACCACATACATCTTTACCATCATACTCAGACACTCGTGCACACAGCACACATACATTGCAGAAGAGCCCAACCCATACCTTCTTTTTTTTTCAACAGAACCCAAAGAATGCCTACCAAAAAGCAAGTCTGTAGAAAGCAACACATAAATAGAGCAAATAAAAATAAAAGTGTCCAAAATAAGCATCCATCTCTAGCAGAGTTTGGACAAAAAGTTCAAACAAAACAGCTAATAGTCATTTAGCGAAACAAAACAAGCTTCCAGTACAGAAAATTTGCCTCCTTTGTCAAAATGTAAAACAATACAGAAAATGATTAACAAGAATTCAGCTACCACTACTGTTAAAACTGCTCCTAGAAATCCTGATATAGTGGCAAGTAACCATAACAAAAAAAGTATTTTAGCAAAAATGTTCCGCCACAGAGTCCTTCAGAATCTGATAAAAACAGGAGACAAATCACCCACAACCCTTCAAACCTACCATAGAAAATACATCTTACAAGCTTTGGTAGACAGTGCAATCCTTCTCAAAAGAAAGTTTTTTATTTTAGTGTTAAAGAATGAAACCACTAACAAAACTAACTACTAAATTACAAAAAAGACTTCTCAATAAACGGAATGCCAACAAAAATAACTTCTTAAATATCTGTGGAGGTGAATGGAGTCACACCACGAGCACAGAACCATATTTTAATCAAGAAGCATACAAACAAAAGCAAACAAACACAATTGCGATACGAGGACGAGGTTATGAAAAACATAATAATACCATAATGCAACAAGAAATACTGCTTACAAAAATATCCCCAGAAAACTCAGTATTACCTCTCCATTCGACTAAACCAGAACATTCATTATACAAATGGCCATGCACGTAAATGTGTAACATTGCCAAACATTCTTTCATCTTTACGCCAGTTCCTCAATCAGTAGGTGAAAGGCAAAGACAAAATCAAAATCAAACTGCTGCAAAATATGGATAACTGATCAACAGATCATTCAACTATAAGAAATCTAGTCTATAAACTGTAGTATGCTAAAGGTCCTGCTTTAGTACTAGCCAATTTGAATAACAATAATCTACATGGTGCAGCCAAAGACCTACTCGAAGAAATAGAGCATATCCAGAAGAAATATTTTGAAAGTGAAAGCCACTTACAAAATGCAGTAGGTTTACAACAGACTAGCAACAATTGTACAGATGGCAACCTTGTACGAGCTGCAGCAGCACCGCGAGCAGGACACCTACAGGCAGACGGATCCAGAGAGACTGCACTGACAGCTCCAGCCCAGTCTGACCAAAGCATTTGTCCTGGTTTCAATCTCCTGAAACCCTGATCTACTCCTTATCCCGAACTACGGTCCTGAAGAAGATGGTTTGAATCACTACTAGCCATTGAAACCGGTCGACCCCACAGGTCATGAGGGCTCTCATGACCTTCAGCAAATATCTCAATTGGAAGGAATCAGATATTGCGTGAACTACCTCTCCAGTACACCCCCAGATGCTATGAGGGTGCATTTTTAGAAGACCTCTCTCCGATCTCTTGGCCCCACGGCTAAAGAAGTCTCCCCTGTGTTTTTACTCTGGTGCATCTCCAAACGTTCAACACTTCTGATTCTCTGTTACCCACGGGAACCATTAAAGAATTAACACAGAACACAGAAAATGAACAGCCATCCCGATCTTGATCGGACCATCAGCTCACAGTTCCAGAATCTAATCCACAGTTCTGAACATTGAAGCCTTTACCCCTTTTGGATTTGCTACCCTCCTGACTTTCCCTGCCCTTGTGAATTAGAGGCGACCCACCTTTAGTTTTTTTGCCTCAGGATTTTTTCCAAGTATTAAAAAGATATTATTTCCTACAAAACCGTTGTTTTTTGTGCTACCAACCTTGTACTACACACATACAAAAAAGAAATACAAACATTTAAAAGTACATCTGCTGAAGTACCAAACCATGTGTGTGTATGTTGCCGCAGAACTATTTATAAAAGTAACACACAAACTATAGAATAACATACAAAATAGAAAACAATTAAGATTCCAAATGGTTTGAATTAGCTCTCTACCTTATAGCAGAAAACAAATACGACATAAATGACCCCTTAATACTTTGCAGTTACTGCACTACAAAACTTGACAACAATCAAACTCCTTCACGTGCTATCACAAATAATTTGGAATTATTCCCACTATCAAAACCCTTGCAACAACTGAATTTATATGTGAGCATCATAATTCAAACAGTGCACCCATTTCAAGCAATAATATGCCTTCAACCAAAAATAGCAAGATTACCGCCCTCTGAATTGGTGAAAGGCATTTGTGGCAAAGTAGTTTATTTACCATTAGATATAAAAGAAAATGTGCACACTCTGGGAGTGCAACGTCCAATATAGCAATCTTTAATTGTTTTAGTAAATGGTGTACCTACAAAAGACAAAATAAATTGGCAACAACTCGTAGACTTACATAAAGTTAGACAAGCCTTGCAATATCTAAAAGACAATAATGAATACTAAAAAGAAATAAATATTGAAGAAAACTTAAGGGAAACAACAGAAATAATTCAAGAGTCACCAGAAACTGGTAAATTTGAACTTCTAGATCCTTCTACAGTATCCAATATTTTAGACCATTATAAAATTCATCCATTATACTCTAATGACACCATAGATGATGGACTAGAAACGTACCAAATGCGACAAATCAAAGGATCACCAATCAGCATATGGGAAAATGTAGAGAAGCACATGCGTTTCCTCTACTCTTTCCTAATAGCAAAGGAGGAAGGTATGATGATAGACCTATTCAGATAACAGCATCGGAATACCTCTCATTACGAATGTATTCTGAAGATCCCAGATTTAGCAAAATTTGGAATACATATTCCACCTACCCTTTGAAAGTGAACCAGCAACTCTATGGTACGGAGTTGCACACATTGAAATCAGGAACCCACTTTCAAAACGTGTCAGCTACGCAATTACTACAACAAGTGCAAGAAAAAGATGAGGTTTTACAATCAAGCATTACAAATCTGTTAGCAAACATGTATGGTACTAAAGAGTACTGGTTCCGACGTCACAGAGATGTACGTTGTATGATAAGAAACCTTGGCCCAGCCACTTGGTTTGTTACATTAAGTTGTGGAGAATATGCATGGGAAGATTTACATGATTTCCTACGCATATCAAACAAAAACAAAACAAAACAAACATAGATATACTAACACCTGGAGAACTTTGCTCTCCAGATCTTGTAAATGTTTCAAGATATTTCCATCATCCTTTCATTGCTATGCTATATTTTATTTGTAATAAAACTGTTCCTCCCCTTGGAGAAGTGCAACGCTTCTTTTGGCGAAAAGAATACCAAGCCAGAGGAGCACCACATATCCACATGCTTTTATGGATTAAAGATGCTCGTAAATTTGGTCAAGACAGTGATGTCACTGTTTTACAGTTTATCAAAAATGTGAACTTCCACTTGTGAAATTCCATCAGAAGAAAAAAAATAGTGATCTTCATGCACAAATTGTACAATTTCAAAGACACAAATGTGGCAAATATTGTCGTCGCAAATACAAAAACAAAGGGAAATAATACACCAAATGCCACTTTGGTTTCCCTAGACCAGTTACAGAAACAGGTGAAGTGAACAACTTCATGTCTTCAGTTAGACATAGTGTTAAAGGTAAATTACCTAAGAACACATATTACATAAAAAAGAACAGAAGAAGCAACATATATAAATGATTACAATGCAATCATTGCCCTCTTATGGAATGCAAACATCGATGTGCAATGCATTGCAGGAAATTCCACTGCAGTTGCATGATATGTTACAGCCTACTTAACAAAAGCAGAAAAAACAGAGCTTCAAGACCTCTGGAATGACCTATCATCAGACAAAACACTATCTCACCAATTGTACAGCTTAGGCATAAAAATGCTCTCTCATAGAGAATGTGGATGCTATAAAGCTGCAGATCGTTTAACCAGTACTTCATTGTATGGAAAATATGAAAATATAGTATGGCTAAGTCTTGGTCATGCTAAATCTAGAAAAAGAGTTCTCAAATCATATGATGACATAGAAACAATAGCCAAAAATGGTCCAAACAGCCAAGACATTTTGAAAAACAATTTACTAGACACATACTACCCAAACAGGAGTACCACTTTGGAAACCATGTGTCTATACCACATATCCCAAAACTTCACATACAAAAATATTATAAAACCGGATGAAAAAAAAGGTAGATACAGAGTGACAAATTGTGAAGGCAGCTTAGTGAAACTTAGCAAACCAAAATTAATTAATCATATTAAATTGTCATTAAAAACTGCTCAACATAAAGAACAATATTACATGTCCCTGCTACAACTTTTTCAACCATGGAGAACAGAAGAAAATATACTAGATAGCTATGACTCCTATGAAGACGCTTTCAAAGCAAATGAAAGCACTATAACCGATGTAAACTTTACACAGTACAAAACAATGTTGCACAATGAACAGCAACACGAAGAAGAACTCCAGGCCCAACTAGATAAGGACACTCCCGACAGTAATCAACCTTCTGTAACAGGAAGTCAAGAACCACTGGGAGAGCCACTAATAGCAAATGAGGGAGAATTAGTTATGACAGAAGGAGAAAACACCATGTGTCACTATGAAGAAGATACAGAAGATTTAACTGTACTACATCAAAATTGAACAAAGAGCAGCGTACCATTTTCAAGAAGTGACAAAAGAAATTGCACATGGTGTACAGCATGAAAACAAAGAATGTACCTGCCAAAATTACAAACCTATACTACTATACGTCAGTGGAGAAGCTGGTTCAGGCAAAACATTCTTAATCAAAATCATGAGCAAGTTCCTTCAACAATTGCCCCCACAGGTTTACTGCCTACAACATAGGTGGTGTCACTTTACACCGATTACTACTCCTTCCAGTAGAACACCAAAACAAATTAGAATATTACAAACTTTCTACAGAAGCTGCAATGAAACTACGCACAGTGTTAAAACAAATGCAAATGCTACTAATAGATGGAGTGAGCATGGTCTCCAACCTAATATTGCCTTTGATTCACCTCAGATTACAAGAAGTACTTAAAACAAACTATGAAGAGCTCTTTGCCGGAAAACACATTATTGTTTTAGGAGATCTTCTTCAATTGACACCAGTGAAAGGTGAACCTATTTCTAAAACCTTAGGACACAAACTCTGCCGTAAAACTGTTAGCAGCATAGGAAATGTCAACATTTGGCAACATTTCCAATACAGGGAATTAACAGAAAACATGCGCCAATCTACAGACCTCACTTACGCCAACATTTTAAAAAGTATTAGAGTTGGTCTCAAGAAGCACAAGCAATATTTAAAATCTGGCACAACCATGCACTTTATGGCCATAACACATGTGCTACTGATGTCATGGAACAATTAGCAAACACAAATGTCAATTGTATGCCCTTAATGCAAACTCTTGCAAGCTGTTCCAAATTCAATGAAACAATGTTGAAAAAAGAAATGCAACCAATAATTGAAATTTGCTCCACAGACAAACTGGACGTACATGGTATGTCACTACCCATCGCTCCACCTTCCTAAAACAAAGACATAGGGCCTCATTCCGAGGCTGGAGCTATCCATGGAGTAAAGAGCACCATGGTAAGCAACCATGGAACTATTTACTCCATGGATATCCGGCATGGTGAATGGAGTAATTACCGGTCCATTCCAAGGTTGGAGGGACCGGTAAGTCCCCATTCACCATACCGGTTCCCCATCCCCATTCCTGCCCCCATAGGGCTCAATGGGAATGGGGAAGGAGTAAATTACGGCACCGTTTGTTTGTTTGTTTGTTTGTTTGTTTGTTTATTTTATTTCTAATGCGCTCCAGACCCATAGGTAGAAGGGTGCAGCAGGTAGGATAATGCGAAGCTTACATTGTTACAGATTATACAGGATACAGTAAAAGTTATACATATTATACAAGATACAGTAATGGATATTATAGATATTATACAAGTTGTGCAAATTATACAAATTATACAAATTATACAAGTTACAGTAATAATATACAAATGTATACAAATGTGCAGGACCATCATCGTGCAGGTCGATGAGTTACATAGAGGATGGTACGCATAACATATCGTGGGAAGGAGGAGAGGGACAAGTGTCAAGTCTGGGAATATTATAAGCCTAAATCTAGTGGTCGTTGGAGATAAGATATTGGATAGCATTCCTTCTGAATAGTGAGTACGGCTGGTCTGCTCTTAGATTGTTGGGTAATAGATTCCAGGTTTTGGCCGCCTTCACAGGGAAACTATTCCCACCGACCGTGGTAAGTTTAAATCTAGGTACTACCAGACAGTTAGTATTGGTAGCTCTGGTAGGTCTAGTAGAGGTTTTTTTTTGCATTTTGTTCGTGAGGTAGCTTGGGGCGGCGTTGTTAAGAGCTTTATGTGTCAGGGAGATAATTTTTAATTGAATTTTGTGGTTTGTAGATAACCATTTGTGTTGGCGTCTAATGGTGGAGATGTGTGTTCTTTTGTTTATGCCAAGCGCTGCTCGCAAAGCATTATTTTGGAGCGTTTGAAGTTTCTGTATGGTAGATTTGTTGGCACCACTGTAAAGGGCATTACAGTAGTCGATCCTGGAGAGGATAAGTGCTCTAGCCAGGATCATGCAACTGTCATTAGAGAGGAAAGGCTTGCCTGCTCTTATCAGTTTGCAGGTGTATGCGGTGGTGGAGGCCAAGGATTTTAGTTGTTTGTCGAAAGATAGTGTGGAATCCAAGTAGAAACCGAGGGTTTTTACTTCCTTGGAGACCCTGATAGGATTTCCATCAATATTGAAGGAGGAGAATTCCTGACCTAATTTTTTGATGTTCGTATGTGTTCCCAGGATTATCAACTCCGTCTTGTCGTCATTCAAGCACAAGCCATGTGTGGCCATCCATGCTTGAATGACGAGATATACCCTATTCACCAATTCCGAGTCCTTCCTATGATCCCCAGAAAGCGGGAGGAGAATCTGTGTATCATCTGCATAGTTAGTGTAGGTGATACCCAGAAGGTCTAGATCATCGAACAAGGGCTTGGTGAAGATATTGTATAGGGTAGGCGAGACACAGGATCCCTGGGGAACGCCACATAATATAGGGGTAGGGTCAGCTGCGGCCGATGGGGAAAAAACTCTCATTGTTCTTTCGCTGAGGAAGGATTCGAGCCATTTGATGGCCTCAGGAGAGAAATGGGCAGCAGAATCCAGGTGTTTGCAGAGTACCTTGTGATCGACCAAGTCAAATGCTGCAGAGAGATCAAGTAGGAGCAGGAGTGCTGTTCCTCCTCCATCCCTCAGCTCGTCGACCTGCGTCTTTAAATCAATTAAGGCAGTTTCTGTTCCATGAAGTGGACGGAAACCAGATTGTCTTGCTCCTAGGAGCTTATACAGGTCAAGGTGTTTTTGTATCTGAATATAGGCAGCTTTGTCCAATATTTTGAGGAGGAATGGCACGGTGGTAATGGGGCGGTAGTTGGTTGGGATAAGTGGGTCTAAGGTCTGTTTTTTGAGAAGTGGGAGCACCCAGGAATGTTTTAAATTGGCTGGGATAGTGCCTGATGTGAAGGAGGCATTGATTAATTTAGAGATAAATGGTGAGAGGTCTCTGGCAGCGTCTTTTATTAACTGTGCTGGGCAAATATCACCCTTGCAGTTAGAAGGTTTGAGTGAGAGAATGATTTTTTCTACTTCTAGTGGGGATGTTTTGGAGAATTGAAATTTGTTGTTTGCCTCTGGTGGGATACTATATGTAGAGGTGTTAGGGTAGTGCTGAAGGTTGAGCATATCTTTTTTTTGTTGTATTTTGGTTTGAAGTGTATTGATTTTATTTGCTAGCGCATTTTGAATATCTGTGCACCAGGTCTTATCCTTGGTAACTAAGTCTGGTATGGCTATTGGTGACTCTAATTCCTTCAGTATGGCGAAGAGTTCTCTCATGCTAGAATTAGAGTTGGTGATACGTTCATCATAGGAGTTCTTTTTGGCAAGGTTCACTTCTTTTTTGAAGTGAGAGGAGATGGAGGATAGTTTTGCTTTATTTTCGATAGAGGGACATAGTCTCCAGGAGTTTTCACTTTTTCTTTTTAGGAGTCGTAAATCTCTCAATTGGGGAGTGAACCATTTGTTAAGGTGCGCTTTGGGTTTGCTTTTTCTAAGTTTGAGCGGGGCGATTTTGTCCAGTGTGTTGAGCATAATTTTGTTATATTCTTCAACTAGAGTACTAGGGTCTAGATTGTCCGATAGAGCGTTTAACGTGGGTAGGATGGCAGGGATGACTTTTTCCGCTGTAATACTCTTTTTGTTTCTGGTTAGACAAGGCGGGGCTAGCAATGGGACCGTCGGAGAGGGTCTGGCTGTAGATAGGTTAAAGGTTACAAGAGAGTGATCTGTCCATGATTGGGGAGAGATGGAAGTGATGGAGGCTGTGCAGTTGTAATCTGCTATCCAGTCTAGTGTTCTCCCTTTGGAGTGAGTGGGTCTGTTGACTTTCTGAGACAGGCCTGATGCATTGATGGTATTGGCTATGTCTGAGGCTTGTTTGTCCGTGGGGTCATTAAAGCCAAGGTTAAAATCTCCTAATAATAGAAGCTGGGAGGTAGGTTTAAGGTTGTTGGTGATCAGGCTATGCAAGTCCTCGTCGAAGGTACCGAGAGGACCTGGGGGTCTGTAAATTAGGTGGATGGTGAGGGTTTGTATGTTATTTATCTGGAATTTGACCGAGATATTTTCACAGGATTGTAGGGTTTGAGGAGGGGATGTTCTGAGAGAGAGGCTCAATTTGGAAATGATGGCAATTCCGCCACCTCGTGTGCCATCCCTATCTTGTCTTGTTATGGTGTAGCCTTCTGGAATGGCTAGCATTAGAGATGGTCCAGCTGCGTTATGTAGCCAGGTCTCGGTTACTGCCAGGAAGTCCAGATTGTGTTCTGTAATGAGGTCGGCTATGTCGAGGGCATGGGCGACAAGGGATCTCGCATTCAGGAGTGCTCCTTTGAGTACTAGCGTCTCTTTGGGCATGTTTGCTTGGCTAGGGGTAGTTGAGTTGGTATCTGAAGTTTTGGACTTTTGTGTTTTGATTGTAGTGATATTTGTTGTTACCGTCTGGTGTGGTTTATGTGGGTAATTTGTTTTTAGGTTGGTTGATGGTAAGGTTCTTCTAGGTGGTTCATAAAGTTGTGTGAGTCTTGCACGAAGTGTAAGATTTCTGTGTAGTAAGGTGCGTGGGAGGGAGGTGAGGGTTTCACCTCTGGTGCTAATATTATTTGGTGGAGAGTTAGTAGGGTTATTAGTCACTATGTTGGGCAGCGTATGTAAGGCCGGGTCTGATATCAAGGCAGGAGATGCCGTAAGGTGGTCTTGGGTCATGGTGATAAAACTTAGAGTAACAGCTATAGTGCTGTAGTGCAATAATGGATGCAGCATTTTTAGTGGGTCCAGATATATGCACGTGGGTGCTTAGGACTATAGGCAGGGTGGGGCGTTCACTAACACGGCACAAATGGATGTTCAATGGCAAGGTGCATATGGGCGTTCAGTGGCGGGGCACATATAGGCTAGGTGGGGCATTCACTAACATAGGCTAGGTGGGGCGTTCACTAACAAGGCACAAATGGGCAATTTAGTAGCAAGGCACAGCTGGACTAGGTGAGGCATTCGCTAACGAGGCATAAGTAGGTTAGCATTCACTAATGAAGCATGCCTAGGGCGCAACAAGGTCCAACTTAAGGCTCAGCATAGGTTAGATGTGGTCGAATGGCGACCATAGGGCACAACACAAAGCTCAACCTAGGTAAGGTGTGGTTGAATAGCGACCATAGGGCACAACACAAAGCTCAGTTTAGGTTAAATGTGGTTGAATGGCGACCATAGGGCACAACACAAAGCTCAGTTTAGGTTAAATGTGGTCGAATGGCGACCATAAGGCACAACACAGAGCTCAACCTAGGTAAGATGTGGTCGAATGGCGACCATAGGGCACAACACAGAGCTCAGTTTAGGTTAAATGTGGTCGAATGGCGACCATAGGGCACAACACAAAGCTCAGTTTAGGTTAAATGTGGTCGAATGGCGACCATGAGGCACAACACAGAGCTCAACCTAGGTAAGATGTGGTCGAATGGCGACCATAGGGCACAACACAAAGCTCAGTGTAGGTTAAATGTGGTCGAATGGCGACCATAAGGCACAACACAAAGCTCAGTTTAGGTTAAATGTGGTCGAATGGCGACCATAAGGCACAACACAAAGCTCAGTTTAGGTTAAATGTGGTCGAATGGCGACCATAAGGCACAGCACAAAGCTCAGTTTAGGTTAAATGTGGTCGAATGGCGACCATAAGGCACAACACAAAGCTCAGTTTAGGTTAAATGTGGTCGAATGGCGACCATAAGGCACAGCACAAAGCTCAACCTAGGTAAGATGTGGTCGAATGGCGACCATAGGGCACAACACAAAGCTCAACCTAGGTAAAATGTGGTCGAATGGCGACCATAGGGCACAACACAGAGCTCAGCAAAGTCAAAGGGAGATTGGACATGACCATGGGCCACAATATGTACTACTATGGAGGAGCAGATCATTTAGAGAAATCACAATAGCAGAAATGCGGTACGTCAGCCGATGGGAGGGTAAGGTTGTGAAATTAGTCTTGGGCGGGGATGCAGGGACAATCAGGCAGCTGCAAGGATACTATTGAGCGTTTGCCTATAAATTTACCTTCGTGCTGTGAGCCTTATATGCAGGTGTTTGCACATACATGCTCCGAGATTGGATGGTAAAAACAACAGCGATGGCATGGAGAGAACGGGCGGTTTGAGTTCCTGATGCAGTTCTGGGTCTATCTATAGGTGTTTTCTGGAGGCGCTCAATACCGCTCCAGGCCGCGAACAGGCGCAAACAGGGCCTTTGTACGGCCTTCGTACAAGGCCGGCGCATCCGCCTGCCGGCGGATGCAGGATGTAGATTATGGGCCGGATCGAGGCTCAGCCTCGCTGTGGTGCCGCGTCGCGCCCGGCATGGGCAGGTCAGGCATGCGGGAGGGACACGGTCAGGCAGGCCGTGTAGTGCAATGGGCTGCACTTACTTCGCGTGCTGCCTAATGATCCTGCTTGTGGCTGCAGGAGAGGAGGGGGGCTCCTGCCCTCTTCCCTCGTCGGAGGTCGCTGAAGAAGGGGGTCCTGGGCGCAAACAGGGCCTTTGTACGGCCTTCGTACAAGGCCGGCGCATTCGCCTGCCGGCGGATGCAGGATGTAGATTATGGGCCGGATCGAGGCTCAGCCTCGCTGTGGTGCCGCGTCGCGCCCGGCATGGGCAGGTCAGGCATGCGGGAGGGACACGGTCAGGCAGGCCGTGTAGTGCAATGGGCTGCACTTACTTCGCGTGCTGCCTAATGATCCTGCTTGTGGCTGCAGGAGAGGAGGGGGGCTCCTGCCCTCTTCCCTCGTCGGAGGTGCCGTAATTTACTCCAAGGTCCCTTTGCGGGTTGGATTTTTAACGCCTGCTAAAACCAGACGTTAAATGCCAACCCGCAAAAGGGAACTCGGAATATGGTGGTAAGTGTTAACGGTCACCGTTGCCATTAACGGTGACCGTTAACCCTTACCTCCAGCCTCGGAATGAGGCCCATAGTATATACATAATACTAATGTTTCTACTTTACAATGCAAATGGTACTAAAAACAACTGCAAGCTGACTGGATTCACACATGGTCAAGTATCACTTGGTAAGAAAACCTTCACAACATAGGTATAATCTACCATGCAGGAACCACAACCAATGCAGGACACTACACTGCATGTATAAAAAAGAATTGTGGATGGTTCAAATGTAATGATAGTACCATTACTTTAAAGAAAAGATTACCAGAAAATCTTATAAACGCTTATTTAATATTCTTAAAACCAAAATGTAATAACTAATCTGTGCTTAAACATTAATAAAACTTCAATTAAAAAACTATAAACAGTTAAAATACGCCAACAGGTATCTAACTGCCCCAAGATTCTGCAACAACCAAACAGATAAATCAATACCACTGAAAAATAACAAAAAATAAACAGGTAGAATACGCCAACAGGTATCTAACTGCCCCAAGATTTTGCAACAAACAAACAGATACATCAATACCCCTGAAAAATCACAAGATATAAACAGTTAAAATATATCAACATGTATCTAACTGCCCCTAGAATCAGCAACAACCCAACAGATAGATTAGCAACTTGAGAATATAAATAAAAAACTCTAACCAGTTACAATTCAACAAGTATCTAACAATCTGCAACAAGCTAAAAGATAGAACATTGCCTAGAAACAACAAGTAAACACTGAAAACACAGAAATACATTTACTGTACCAAAACAAAAAAAAGGTTTTTTTTTAATCCAACATGGATTTTTTTTCCCACAGACCCAATGATTTAAGCAACAAACACAGAAACTGAGCAAATTTCACTTGCATGATGTCTGCGGACATCCGATGTGTTCGCTGATTGGATTCGCGGAAGTCCGCGGACAGCGCGGTGAAACTTGGTTTAAAATGTGTATTTAGTAGAGTGTGTTGGTGTGTAAGAGTGTTTGGAGAGGGTGGGAGAGTATGAGATAGGTTAAATGTTGTGTTTTTTTTATGTGGTAGATGCTCTTGTTGTGTTCGATTTGTCTGCGGACAACACGGCTGTTCTGAAATGTTCTAAATAAACTAAATGGGGGGTGTTCTGGGGACACAATATGTGTCTGTTTTGTTCGCAAGCAAGCTGAAACTGTTCTAAGAATACTTGCGGTGTCCTGAAATGTTCGTAAATAAACAAAATGGGGGTTTTCTGAGGACCCTGTCCGTATTGTTCAATGGGAAGTTGAATGTGTTCTAAGAACACTCGCGGTGTCCTGAAATGTTCGCAAATAAACAAAATGGGGGTGTTCTGAGGACGCTGTCCGTATTGTTCATTGTCAAGTTGAAAGTGTTCTAAGAACACTTGCGGTGTCCTGAAATGTTCGTAGGGGGTGTCCTGAAGACGCTGTCCGTATTGTTCTCTGGTAAGTTGAATGTGTTCTAAGAACAGTCGTGGTGTCCTGAAATGTTTGTAAATAAACAAAATGGGGGTGTCCTGAGGACGTTGTCCGTATTGTTCGATGGGAAGTTGAATGTGTTCTAAGAACACTCGCGGTGTTCTGAAATGTTCGTAAATAAACAAAATGGGGGTGTTCTGAGGATGCTGTCCGTATTGTTCTCTGGCAAGTTGAATATGTTCTAAGAACAGTCGTGGTGTCCTAAAATGTTCGTAAATAAACAAAATGGGAAGTGTGCTGAGGAAGCTGTCCGTATTGTTCGATGGCAAGTTGAATGTGTTCTAAGAACACTTGCAGTGTCCTGAAATGTTCGCAAATAAACAAAATGGGGGTGTTCCGAGGATGCTGTCCGTATTGTTCGTTGCCAAGCTGAAAGTGTTCTAAGAACACTGGCGGTGTCCTGAAATGTTCGTAGGGGGTGTCCTGAAGACGCTGTCCGTATTGTTCTCTGGCAAGTTGAATGTGGCTAAGAACACTTGCGGTATCCAGAAATGTTTGCAAATAAATAAAATGGGGGTGTTCTGAGGACGCTGTCCGTATTGTTCGCTGGCAAGTTGAAAGTGTTCTATTAACACTCGGGGTGTCCTGAAATGTTCGTAGGGGGTGTCCTGAAGACGCTGTACATATTCTTCGCTGGCAAGTTGAATGTGTTCTAAGAACACTCGCGGTGTCCTGAAAAGTTCGCAAATAAAAAAATGGGGGTGTTCTGAGGATGCTGTCCGTATTGTTCGCTGGCAAGTTGAAAGTGTTCTAAGAACACTCATTATGTCCGCGGACATTAAAAGTTTCCACAGGCCGTAGTTGAAATGTTTGACTCTACGGGTGTGATATGGTGCGGTGGTTGTGGCCAGGGCATAGAGTCTTGGGTGCATGGCCATTTGGCCATGCACCTAAGACTCTATGCCATTTGGCCATGCACCTAAGACTCTATGCCCTGGCCACAACCACCACATATTATCACACTCATAGTGGCTCATAACTTTGGGTCAAAAACACATTTATAAGGAACAAAGTTATAAGCCACTATGGGTGTGATATGCTGCGATGGTTGTACTTATTAATATATATTTACTGTTTGGCTTAGTAACTGGAGTACATGTATTTGTTGTTCAGTTCTGTGATAAAAGAAAATAGCATGTTTGTATTAGTATTTTGTAATGACTTATTACATTACATGTATAATCAACATTTTTTTTGACCCTCATATTTAGTGGATTACAAACCAGAGTACTGTGTAATTTGCTCAGTTTCTGTGTTTGTTGCTAAAATCATTGGGTCTGTGGGAGGAAAAAAAAATCATGATGTATTAAAAAAAAACTTTTTCTGTTATGCTACAGTTTATTTGTTTGTTTGTTTTCAGTGTTCACTTGTTGTTTCTGGCTAATGCTTTATACATTGGCTTGTTGCAGTTTTTGGGAGCGGTAAAATATTATTTGTTTGGATATTGTAATATTTTGGAGCAGTTAGATACCAAATGGCGTATTCTAACTGTCTATTTATTGCTCTAATTAACGGTATTGTGATTAGTTGTTGTAGAATCTTTGGGCAGTTAGATAGCTTTTGGAATATTCTAACAGTTTATATTTCTTTACTACAAGTTTACTTAAGGTTTAAGTACAGTTTAGTTATCATATTTTGGTTTTAAGAACATTAAATAAGCGTTTGTAAGATTTGCTGTTAATCTCTGCTTTAGAGTAATGGTACTATCATTACATTCAAACCATACACATTTCTTTTTTTATATATGCAGTGTAGTGCCCTGAATTGGTTGTGGCTCCTGTCTGGTAGATTATACCTATTGTTGTGCAGGTTTTCTTACTAAGTGATATTTGACCATGTGTGAATCCAGTCAGCTTGCAGTTGTTTTTGGTACCATCTGCATTGTAATGTAGAAGCATTAGTATTACGTATTTACTATGTGTTTGTATTACTAACTTGGAGCGATTATCCGAATTGCAAGTAGTACATAATCTACCATGGTTTGCCTATTGTACAAGTTGCTGAAATGGAATGGATTCACAATTAGGTATTGATATATTTATGAAGCGTTCATTGGGGATTTCTTCTTGTGTCACATTGTTGCAGAGAGTGCATGTATGTTTCCACATGTATGAAATCTGGTAGATTTAATTTATAGGTATGTTTCTGTTTTCCAGTACTTGTAGTAAGTACAGTAGAAATTCTTGTGGATCTTCCTGTGAGTTTATAGTGAATTTAACCATTCCAGCACAGTAGTCCAATTGTTGTCTTATTCCATAAACACTATACGTGTTGGCAGGATTGTTTGTTGCATTTCTGTGAAGTACTAACATTTGCAAACACAATTGGTCTGTACTGTGTAAGTAAATGTTGTCAACAATTGGTGGCAATTGAAATAGAATATTCATTGCTACATTTGCTTAGCAACTTACTCTAACTATATTTGAGAGTTTAAATGATCCAGGTAGTTCTGTATCTGATTGATTTATTTTTTTAGTTTGTCTTCCTTCTTTGATGAAGTACGTGGTTTACTTTCCCAAATGGGTTCTTTTATGTTTGTGGTACTTGATGAAGTTTTAGTTTCTATTACTCTCTTTGGAGGATTTGCAGTAACATCCTGTTGCATTTCTGTTTGATTTAGTTTTCTTTTACAATGTTTTACTTTTTGTGGTACAGAATATGTGTTTAGATGGGGGGTGTATAGTGAGCGAAGTCTATTGTATTCTAAAATGCAAGGAATATCAGCATTTACTTTACTTACATCGAAGTTGATTAGAAATAGACCATCAAGTGTACATAAGCGTGATACTGCTACGTAGCTCATGCCTTCTTTAAAGACTGTGTTACCAATGTCTATCATTGCTTTGTCTAGGGTAAGACCTTGTGATTTATGAATGGTGACTGCGTATGCAAGAGTTAGAGAGAATTGTTCTCGAGCTTTTGAGCGTCCTATCGTTTTTACTTCTGAAAGTTTGTCAAAGGGAATATTGACAAACTGAATTATGTGGTCACGTGGGTATGTTTGAAAGCCAACAACTGTACCCAGTGCTCCATTAACTAGTCCTTGGTCCACAGCAAGGTTACGTTTAAGCATTACTCTGCAATGTAAGGATAATTTTAATATCTTTTCCAAGCCTGCTATGTTTGAGATTGATTTTTCTAAACTATTTAGTCTTGTTGTGGCTTGGTCACACATGGGTAGTGTCATACCATGTACATCTAGTTTGTCTGTGGCGCTAATTTCCATGATTGGTTGCATTTCTTTACTTAACATTATTTCATTGAATTTGAAACAGCTTGCAAGAGTTGGAATTAAGGCCATACAATGGACATTTTTGTGGGCTCATTTTTCCATAACATCTGTAGCACATGCATTATCACCATAAAGTGCATGAATGTGCCAGGTTTTCAATATTTCTCCTGCTTCTTTAGAAAGTATACCAACTCTGATACTTTTTAAGATGTTGGCATAAGTGAGATCTGCAGATTGCCACATGTTTTCTGTTAATTCTCTATATTGGAAATGTTGCCAAAGGTTGGCATTTCCAATGCTGCCAATAGTTTTATGGCAGAGGTTGTGTCCTAAGGTTTTAAAAATAGGCTCACCTTTTACTGGTGTCAATTGAAGAAGATCTCCGAAAACAATAATGTGTTTATATGCAAAGAGCTCTTCATAGTTTGTTTTGAGTACTTCTTGTAATCTGAGGTGAATCAAACCCAACAATAGGTTGGACACCATGCTCACTTCATCTATTCGTCACATTTTCATTTGTTTCAATACTCTGTGTAGTTCCATTGCAGCTTCTGTAGAAAGTTTGTAATAGTCTAATTTGTTTTGGTGTTCTAGTGGCAGGAGTAGTAATCGGTGTAAAGTGACACCACCTATGTTGTAGGCAGCTAAACCTGTGGGGGCTGTGACAACAGCTGACAGTTTGTTGTTTGTCAATTGTTGAAGAAACGTACTGATGATTTTGATTGGGAATGTTTTGCCAGAACCAGCTTCACCACTGACATACAATAGTATAGGTATGTAATTTTGGGAGGTGCATTCTTTGTTTTCATGTTGTACACCATGTGCAATTTCTTTTGTTACTTCTTGAAAAATGCTACGTTGCTCATTGTTTAGTTTTGATTGTAGTATAGTTAAGTCTCCTTTATCTTCATACTGACACATGGTGTTTTCGACTTCTATCATAGCTAATTCTGCCTCATTTGTTATTAGTGTTTCTACCAGTGGTTCTTGGCTTCCTGTTACAGAAAGTTGACTACTGTCAGTAGTGTCCTTATCTAGTTGGGCCTGGAGTTCTTCTTCATGTTGCTCTTCATTGTGCAACATTGTTTTGTACTGTGTAAAGTTTACATCAGTTGTAGTGCTTTCATTTGCTTTGAAAGCGTATTCATATGAGTCATAGTTATCTAGTATTTCTTCTTCTTTTCTCCATGGTTTAAAGAGTTGTAGCAGGGACATGTAATATACTTCTTTATGTTGAGGAGTCTTTAATGACAATTTGATATGATTATTTAAATTTGGTTTGGTGAGTTTTACTAAGCTGCCTTCACAGTTTGTCACTCTGTATTTACCGTTTTTTTCATCAGGTTTTATATTATTTTTGTATGTGTAGTTTTGGGCTATGTGATATAGACACATGGTTTCCAAAGTGGTACTCCTGTTTGGTAGTATGTGTCCAATAAATTGTTTTTTTTTAAATGTCTTGGCTGTTGGGATCATGTTTGGCTATTGTTTCTATATCTTCAAATGGTTTTTATAACTCTTTTTCTAGATTTAGCTGGACCAAGACTTAGCCATACTATATTTTCAGATTTACCATACAATGCAGTACCAGTTAAACGATCAGCTGCTTCATAGGATCCACATTCTCTATGGGACAACATTTTTATGCCCAAGCTGTATAATTTCTGAGACACTGTTTTATCGGATGATAGGTCATTCCAGAGGTCTTGCAGCTCTGTCTTTTCTGCTTTGGTTAAGTATGCTGTGGCATATCGTGCAACTGCAATAGAATTGTCTGCAATGTACTGCACATCTATGTTTGCAGTCCATAAGTCGTCAATGATTGCATTGTAATCATTGATATATTTTTCTTCTTCTTTTCTTTCACTATGTCTAACTGAAGACATGAGGTTGTTCACTTGACCTGTATTTTTAACTGGTCTAGGGAAACCAAATCGGCATTTGGTGTAGTATTTCCTTTTGTTTTTGTATTTGCAATGACAATATTTGCCACATTTGTGTCTTTGAAATTGTAAAATTTGTGCATGCAGATCACTATTTGTGGATTCTGATGGAATTTCACAAGTGATATATTTTTCAATAAACTGTAAAACAGTGGCATCACTGTCTTGACCAAATTTATGAGCATCTTGAATCCATAAAAGCATATGGATTTGTGGTTCTCCTCTGGCTTGGCATTCTTTTCTCCAAAAGAAGTGTTGCACTTCTTTAGGGGAGGAACAGTTTTATTACAGATAAAATGAAGCATAGCAATGAAGCGATGGTGAAAATATCTTGAAACATTAACAGGATCCAGAGAACAAAGTTCTCCAGGTGTTAGTATATCTATGTTTGTTTTGTTTTTGTTTGATATCCGTAGGAAATCATGTAAATCTTCCCATGCATATTCTGCACAACTTAATGTAACAAACCAAGTTGGTGGGCCAAGGTTTCTGATCATACAACATACATCTCCATGACGTTGAAACCAGTACTCTTTAGTATCATGCATATTTGCTAATAGATTTGTAATATTTGATTGTAAAACCTCATCTTTTTGTTGAACTTTTTGTAAGAATTGTGTAGCTGTCATATTTTGAAAGTGCGATCTTGATATTAATATGTTTGCAACACATACAGTAAAGTTGCTAGTTCACTTTCAAAGAGTAGGTGGAATATGTATTCCACATTTTGTCTAAATCTGGGATCTTTAAAATACACCCGTAATGAGCGGTATTCTGATGCTATTTGAATAGGTCTATCATCATACCTTCCTCCTTTGCCAGTAGGAAAGAGTAGAGGAAAAGCGTGTGCTTCTATACTTTTTTCCCACATGCTGATTGGTGATCCTTGTGTTTGATGCATTTCGTACGTTTCCAGTGCATCTTCTACTGTGTCATTGGAGTGCAATGGATGAATTGTATAATGGTCTAAAGTGTTTGATATTGTAGCAGGATCTAGGAGCTCAAATTGACCAGCTTCTTGTGTCTCTTGAATTATTTCAGTTGTATCCTTCAAGTTTTCTTCATTATTAATTTCTTTGTAATATTCATTATTCTCTTTAAGATATTGCAAGGCCTCTCTAACTTTATGTAAAATTTTAGCTGTTGCCAATTTTTTTTGTCTTTTGTAGGTACTCCATTTACCAAGATAATTGAAGATTTTTGCATTGGACGTTGCACTCCCAGAGTGTGCACATTTTCTTTAGATCTAATGGTAAATACACTACTTTTCCACAAATACCTTTCACTAATTCAGAGGGAGGTAATTTTGCAGTTTCTGGTTGAAGGCGTATTATTGCTTGAAATGGAAGCACTGTTTGAATTATGATGCTCTCATATAAATAAAGTTGTTGAAGGGGTTTTGGTAGTGGACATAATTCCAAAATATTTGTGATAGCACGTGAAGGAGTTTGGTTGTTGTCAAGTTTTGTAGTGCAGTAACTGCAAAGTATTAGGGGGTCAGTTATTTCGTATTTGTTTTCTGCTATAAGGTAGAGAGCTAATTCAAACCATTTAGAATATTCATTGTCTTCTATTTTGTATGATAGGTCTACAGTTTTTGGGTTACTTTTATAAAAAGATCTGCGGCAACATACACACACATGGTTTGGTACTTCAGCTGATGTACTTTTAAATTTGAGTATTTCTTTTTTGTGTGTGTGTGTGTAGTAAAAGGTTGCCGTGTGTAGAATTGTTACTAATTTGGTTTACAGCTATTTCATTCTGTAAGTGGTTTTCACTTCCAAAATATTTTTTCTGGTTATAGTCGATTTCTTCTAGTAGGTCTTTTGCTGTACCATGTAGAAGAATGTTATTTAAATTGGCTAGTGCTAAAGCAGGACTTTTAGCATAGTACAGTTCATAAACTAGATTTCTCATAGCTGCATGATGTGTTGATATCCTTTTGATATCATAGAAGGTGGTTTTGCAAGTAGGTCCTGTAATGCAGGCCAATGAATGTCCTTGTAGTCCTGTGTACTTGCATACTGGACAGGTATCCTTATTTTGCAGTAGTTTAATTTTGATTTTGTCTTTGCATTTCACATATTGATTGTGGAATTGGCGTAAAGACTTGAAACATTGTTTGGGAATGTTACACATTGACGTGCATGGCCATTTGTACACTAGACATTCTGATTCAGTTGAATGGAGGGGTCATTCTAAGTTTTCAGGGCATATTTTTGTAATTAGTACTTCTTTTTCCATTATGGTATCATTAACTTTTTCATAACTTCGACCACTGCTATGTATGGCAATTGTATTTGTTTGCTTTTGTTTGTACGCTTCTTCATTAAAGTATGGTTCTGTGCTCGTAGTGTGACTCCATTCACCTCTGCAGATAGTTAAGAAGTTCTTTCTGTTGACATTTCGTTTATTGAGAAGTCTTTTTTGTAATTTAGTTATTAGTTTTGTTAGTGGTTTCATTTTGTTTAACAACTTTCTTTTGAGGAGAATTGCACTGTCTATCAACGCTTCTAAGATTAATTTCCTACCACAGGTTTTAAGCGTTGAACCTGGTTTCTCTTCTGTTTTTATAAGATTTTGATGGACTTTGTGACGGAACATTTTGGCTAAATTACTTTTCTTGGTATGCTTACTTTGTATATATCAAAATTTAAAGAAGCAGTTTTATCTGTAGTAATAGCTGATTTTCTGTTAATTGTGTTTTGATTTGTTTTATATTTTGATAGAGGAGGCAACGTTTTTGTACTTGAAACTTCTTTTGTTTCACTAAATGACTGTATTAGCTGTTTTGTTTCAATTTATTTTTAACAAATTCTGCTAGAGATGGATGCTTATGTTGGACACTTTTATTTTCATTTGATCTACTTCTGCGTTGCTTTCTACAGACTTGATTTTTGGAAGGCATTCTTTAGGGTCGGTTGAAAAAAATAAAGAAGGTCTGGGTTGGGGTGTTCTGCAATGTATGTATGCTGTGTGTATGAGGGTTTTAGTAAGATGATAAAGATCTATGTAATGGTGTGTGGTTGTGCATTGGGAACTACAACTAGTAGGGATGGGGTTCTTGAAATAATGTGTTACTAAACTGGGGTTCAGATGACAGAAAAAAGTAAGCTAGTGGTGTGAAGAAGTATAAATAGTATACCTAATGCTATACAATTAAAACAGTTGTTTGATCTATAACATATAAATTCTAGCGGCTGAGTTGGGTAATTTGTGTGTCGAAAAATAGAATTTGTGGGCCATTCTGGCTGTAAATCGCTGTTTAAGACATGGGGATTTTTGGACAGAATGGTGCAGAATCTCAATTTTTAGGCACAGAAATAGCATGAATTAACCTTACAGTGTGTTTGAATAATAATACAAATATTATGGTGATATTCTACTTACTTTTTTTCTAAAATGAGCAGGTTACTTCTTAGTTGTTCTTTGTACTTCAAATTCGGCTGCTTCTTTTCAGGAGAATGGTCTTCACTGCAATTGTAAAAGAAACAAATTAGTAATTTTGTTTGTATATAGCACTGTTTTTAATTTAGACATTGATTTTTTTAATTGAAATCCTCAGCGCCTTCCTCAAAACCATTAAAACTGTTGTGTTGACATAAGATATGTCGCACCAGTTGAATACATATCATATGTTCTTAATGAATAAATTGTATTGCAATGACTAACTGTAGCAAACAAAATATCTTTACTATGCCTTGTGAAATTCATAATCTACCACGGAATACCACTATTCTTGTTACTAAGCTCTTCCAAGTAATAGTGCCTCAATGTCATGGGCTGCTTGTCCTATATAAATATAAGTAATTAAATAAATAAAGAAATAAAAAAATATGTAATTGTACAAGTATTATTGTTTGAGATTTGAACATAGAGTGTGCATGCAATTTTGTTTGACTATATGTAGTCTATATATTTTATTTCAAAAATGTTAGTTTAACATGATTTGAGTGTGTGTGTGTGTATCAATCAGCTAACCTACCAAAACAAGTACTTGCTAGGAATCTGAAAAAAATCACGAGCAATATGCTTTCAGAGGAAATGCAGAGAATCATGACCACCACTAACGACAAAGACCATAGCGAACAAATAATATCAACTTACAACCAAGGCATGTTAAAACTATTAGACCTCCATGCCCCGCTAAAAGAAAAAAAAGTCAGGCCCAATTCCAATCACCAAAAATGGTTCACTGCGGAAGCGATTAAGCTTAAAAAGGACAAAAGAAACCTTGAAAGGAAATGGCTAAAAGATCCCACTGAAATTAATAAAACTAATTGTAAAACGGCAGATCACACATACAAATCTAAGTTTATAGATTTGAAGAAAAACTACTATAATGACATCATTATCACTGCGGCAAACTCCACCGGAAAACTTTTTCAGATACTCAAATCCATAGATAAACCCATAACACTCACTCCACCCTTCCAACCAACTGAAATAGATTGCGAGAATGTCCAGACTGCATTCCAAAACCAAATTGGTAAAGCCAGAGAAACCATCATTAACTGCCTAACCTCAAACACTTCATTTAAAACTCACCTCAAAGAAAACAAAAACGAGACAGAAATCCCAAAATTTCAATTCAGGTCCATCACACTCGACGTAATGAAGAAAACACTCTCTTCTATGAGGTGCACTTAATGTTCGGAAAATGTCCTACCACCTAAATTTATTCTAGTAAACCCTGACATCTTTGCCCCCTTCTTCACAAGAATGGTAAATGCATCATTCAGGGATCGAACTGTACCTAACATCATTAAAACGGTCACGGTCACTCCTCTACCAAAAAAAACGGACCTAAACCAACAGGACCCAGCTAATCTTAGACCTATCACGAACTGCAAATTTCTACTAAAGATTATGGATAAAGTAGCTACTGAACAACTTCAAAGCTATGTAGACGAAAACAATTTACTACACCAACAGCAGTCCGGATTTAGATCCAGCCATAGTACCGAGTCCGCGCTATTAGACCTCCAGACCGAAATGCTGTCTATTTTGGACAAAGGCAAATCAGGACTATTAATACTGTTGGACCTCTCTGCAGCATTCGATCTGCTAGATCACACAAAACTCCGGGAGTGTCAAGCAGAGAAGTGCGTGAGAACTGTGTACCTGTTTTCTTGACAGTGGATCTAGTTGGGACCGCCAGGCTGCATCCAGTGAAATGACGAGCATGTGACTCGGGGAACCAGCCTCTCCACCACCCTAATGACACAGGGTGGTGAATGGACCAACTCCCAGCGTCACGGAAGGCACTCTCCTGATTAACGTGACAAAGGGACTGTGCAAGCACAGGCAGGAGAGGCCACAGTCTGATGGAAAGTTACTGGATACGGGTGAAGTCCAAAAGAGTCTATTCCAAAAGTATGTGATCCGGTGATGAAGCAAGATAGTCCAGGAACCTCTCAGATGAATACCAGGTAAGGCCCCCAGTCCACAGGGAGACAAGTTCAAGCAGCTTCACGTAACTGGTCTGGGATGACTGATCTGCTCGAGGTACAGAAGGTCCAAAGGATGAGGCACCAGGCAGGTCCAGACAGGAAGAGGGAACCAGATTGGGAGGGGAGACCACCAAGAGTTCGGATCCCTAAGGTAAATCCAAGGACAGTGAACAAGGGCCCCAGGAAAGCTGGAGGAGAGGCTAAGCCCAGAAAGACCCAGGGAGAACCCAGGACAAGGAGCAGGGATCCCCAGGGAAAAGAAGGGGACTGGGAACTGGACCCCAGGGAGGCTCGTGGAGCAGACAGGGGCCAAGGAGAACCCAAGCAGGTAACATGAGACTGGGAACCAGGCAGGCTGGGGACCAGCAAAGCAGGGGGACCAAAGAGAAGGCTGGAGCTGAAGCAAGACCAGGCACAGGGAACAGGAACCACAAGAAGCAGAAGCGAGCAACACGACCGTAGCAACCGTGTTGAGACGCAAATTGCTACTGCTCGCGGTTCCTCTTATGGGCCGCCGGCACTCGCGAGGCCTGAAACGAAAGCCGTTTCGTCTCCGAGCGCCGGCGGACCCAGAGCGAGGCTTGGAAGGCAAGCCCTTCCCAGGGAGGAGGCCCAATCTATGGCGCATGCGCGGAACCGAGACAGTGGTTTCCCGCGCATGTGCCGCAGCCCTCTAGCACCGGCCCCAGCACCTCTCCCCCCGGCAAACGCCCAAGCGCGAAAGCGCGGGTAGATTCACCAGGAGGTGGGAGAGGGAGCGGGTGCAATGGACCCCGGTCTCCCCAAAAGTGGCGTGACACTATGCCCCCTCCCAGAAAGGCCCGTGGCCCCAGGCTTCCAAGGAAATCGATCATAGAACTCGCGAACCAAGCGGGGAGCATGCACATGCCGACGTGGTTCCCAAGTACGATCAAAAGCCGGGTACCCCTTCCAATCAACCAAAAAATGAAGCACCCCCCTGCGATAGCGGGCATCGCAAATCTCCTGAACCTCGAATTCTGGGACCCCTTGCACAAGGACAGAGGCTGGGCGAGGACAGGATCGGCCATAGGGATCGACCACATAGGGCTTCAATAGGGAGACATCGAAAACAGGGTGTACATGCCAAGAAGGAGGTAGCTGAAGGCGAAAGGCCACAGAAGACAACCGTTTGGTGATTTTGAAAGGACCAAAATACCGGGAAGCTAATTTGACCGGTAAATTGCGAAGTGGCAGGTTCTTGGACGACAACCAAACCAAATCCCCAAACCGAAAGTCTGGCTCCACACTCCTTTTCCTGTCAGCCTGGGCCTTCATCCGCTCCTTGGCTTCCTTCAGGATCCTGCAAGCCAATTCCTGTTTGTCGTTCAATGGTAAAGACAAGGACATCAGCAGATGGAACTGTACTAGTGGGCACAGGATGAAATGGCACCAACTTGGGATGTTGACCCGCCGAGCAGAAGAACGGACTAACTCCAATAGAAGCGTGGACAGTATTGTTGTAGGATACTTCTGCAAGATCTAGGTACGCCTTCCAGTTGCACTAAGTTGCGTTAGCAAAACAACGGAGATACTCCTCCAGAGTCTGATTCGTCCTTTCGGTGGGCCCATTGGTCTGCGGGTGATAGCCAGAGCTCAAAGCTTTACGAATTCCCAGATGACCACACACCTTGTTCCAGAAAGCAGAGAGAAATTGAGAACCACGATCCGAGATAATCTTTTCAGGAAGACCATGTAGTCGATAGATCTCATGGAAAAAAAGCTGAAGCCATCTGCGTAGCTGTAGGGATCCTGTTAAATGGGATGAAATGAGCATATTTAGTGAAGCTATCCACCATGACCATTATACAAGTAAACCCGTTAGAAGGAGGTAGATCAACCACAAAATCCGTAGCGATGGTATGCCATGGGTATGGTGCTAATTCTGTGGGGTCTAGCAGTCCCAAAGGTCATCTTCTAAAAACCTTACATTGGGCACAGACGGGACAACTCTCAATGTATTTCTGGATGTCGGTAGCCCACCTAGGCCACGAAAACTGTCGGGATATCAGCTCACGTGTAGCTCTCACCCCTCGATGACCCCCAATAGGTGAATCATGAAACCCATGCAATATGCCACCTCGAATCGTACCCTTGGGGATGTAAAGCCTCTTCCGGCAAAACAGGAGCCCATCATGCTCAGATACCGACATTCGCCGAAGAAGGGCCGATCTTTCAGGATCCGTCCGGGTGGCATCAGCAATTGACTGTAGATGAGAAGACAACATCAACAGGAAATGGTGAGGGGAAATCAGCGGCTGATCCGAACTGGACGTTTCTTCCACTTTTTCCAGTGATCGGGAGAGGGCATCCGCCTTCAAGTTGGAGGCTCCTGGAACATATGTGACATGAAACACGAATGGAGAGAAAAAGAAGGCCCACCTAGCCTGACGGGGCGTTCGACATTGCAGGGAGCGCAGGTACTGCAGGTTACGATGATCGGTACGAACCTCTACCGAAAAATGGGCTCCAAGTATGTGATGCCTCCATTCCTCAAATGCGGTTTTGATGGCCAACAGCTCCTTCCCAATGACCGCATAATTTCTTTCGCTGGGATTCAACTTGCGTGAGAAGTAGGCCACTGGATGTTCAACAGACGTAACCGGATCTCTTTGCAGGAGAACCGCCCCAACTGCGAAATTCGAAGCGTCTGCTTCCACAATATAAGGTAAGTCATCCTGTGGGTGACGCAAAATCGGGGCGGCCATGAAGGCCGACTTCAAGGTGTCGAATGCCTGAGACGCAAGGGAATCCCACTTGAAAATGATCTTACTGCTGGTCAGCCTGGTGAGGGGCGCTGAGATTTGTCAAAACCGTGGAATAAAGCGCCTATAGAAATTAGCGAATCCCAAGAAGCGTTGTAAAGATTTTATGTCATGGGGTTGTTTCCACTCCTGAATAGATCGAACTTTCTTGGGATCCATCTCTACCCCGTCCTGATTGATCACAAACCCCAAGAATTCTATACTGGGCTGGTGAAAGCAGCATTTCTCCTCCTTTGTGAATAAATGATTGAGAGACAGACGGCAAAGGACCTCCTCATATACATGTCCAACATGTTCTTCGATGGTTCTGGAAAAAACCAGGATATCGTCCAGGTATACCCAGACTGACAAGCCAATAAGATCACCGAAGATGTTGTCCATGAACCGTTGAAAGATAGCTGGGGCGTTACACAGACACTATACTCGAAATGCCCAAAAGGTGTCTTAAATGCCGTTTTCCATTCATCTCCACTCTTGATGCGCACAAGATGATAGGCTCCACGTAAGTCTGGTTTGGTAAAGATCCGGGCTGTGTGTAGAGTTACCAGGATTCTGCGAATCAATGGAAGTGGGTACCGGTCTTTGATAGTTATGTCGTTTAGTTGTCGATAGTCCATACAAGGTCTCAAAGTGCCCTCTTTCTTCTTCACAAAAAACAGGGGAAACCCTGCGGGCGACTTGAACGGAACTATGTATCCTTTCTGTAAACAATCCGACAAGTAGTCTTGAAGCACTTGTCGCTCGTCCTGTGTCAAAGCGTACAGTTTCCCATGAGGAATCACGCAGTCCGGTAACAACTCGATTGAACAATCAAACGAGCAATGTGGTGGTAGAGGTATATCGCCTGGTTCAGAAAACACTTGTCCAAAATCAGCATATACCAGTGGAACCTGAGAGGTGGAACACACACTGACCCCTTTGCCAATAGATTCCAAGGGGGTTGAAGAAGCTCAGATCGGAGCGGACAAACCGCACTTCTGGGCACAAACTGCGGAGGAGAAGGTCAAAGTGTGCGTTCTCCAATCAATTGCCGGATTATGATGTTGCAGCCAGGGTAACCCCAAAACCACCTTGTAGGTAGGGGACTTGATGACATCCAAAGCGAGGTTTTCAAAATGGTCGGCAATCTGAAGAAGTAGGCCCACTGTACATTGACGGACGGGTCCGGAAGACAAAGGGGTTCCGTCGATGACTTCCACGGGCAGAGCAGTGGGTCTGGGCAGGAGTGGAATCCGGTTTATAGAAGCAAAGGTCTCATCAATGTAATTGCCGGAAGCCCCGCTATCCAACAGGCCAAATACTTCCAGGGTTCTGTCAGGCAACTTGATCTGAATCTTCATAGTCTGTAACACTGCGGGTTTCATGGGATTAAGTTCTGAGCAAAACAGGGAAAGGTCTGAGGAGGAAATGGGGCCTATCGCTGCCTTCCCAATACTCGACAGGTCCTCTAGTTTCCCGCTTTCTTCTTCTGGGGCCGTAAGGGGCACGTACCCAGATAATGCCCGGCAGCTCCACAATAGAGACATAACCGAAACGTTCTTCTCCATCTTCTCTCTTCCTCAGATAACGGACCCCTCATGGCACCCAATTGCATTGGCTCTGGCCCAGACTCGGTAGAACCAAATGATCCGGCAGGTAAACTGGTCGTTCTGGGAGAACTTCTCTCAAGCCGACGTCTCTCGGCCTTTCGTTCTGCCAGTCTCTGATCAATTCGGAGCACCTGATCGATTAGATGTTGAAGAGACTCTGGTTCATGAATGTGTGGTAGCTCATCCTTGTACTCCTCTCTCAGCCCACGACGAAACAGAGTTTTTTGTGTGATTTCAGACCATTGGGAATCGGTTGCCAATAGGCAGAAGCGACTGATGTATGTTATCATGTCGGCACTCCCCTGTTTTAAATCCATCAGTTGATTCTGCGCAGCGGAGGCCAGGTTTGGCGTCTGGAAAACCTCGAGGAATGCTTTTTCAAAGGCTGCAAAGTCATTCAGAATCGGACTGTTTGTTACTACAAATGGAGTCGCCCAGGCCAGAGCATTCCCGGTTAAATTCCCCAAGATGTAGCCAATCTTGGCTTTATCGTTGTTGAAATGTGTCGACCTGAAAAGGAAATGGATTCGACAGTGGTTACAAAATTCAGCCACTCGACGTGGATCTCCATCGAACTTGATTGGTGTTGTATGCGCCAAGGATCCTTCAACCTGTGAGGTACTCATAGCCCCTTGGGTCATCATTTGGCGTAGAGTCTGATTTTCCTGGCGTAAGGCGGTCATCTCCTCCCTGAGTGCTTGTAATTCGTTTTGCATCTCTTGCGAATCCTCCATCTCTGGGTCTGAAGGCAGGCGTCTCAATCTGTCAAGCAGAGAAGTGCGTGAGAACTGTGTACCTGTTTTCTTGACAGTGGATCTAGTTGGGACTGCCAGACTGCATCCAGTGAAATGACGAGCATGTGACTCGGGGAACCAGCCTCTCCACCACCCTAATGACACAGGGTGGTGAATGGACCAACTCCCAGCGTCACGGAAGGCACTCTCCTGATTAACGTGATGAAGGGACTGTGCAAGCACAGGCAGGAGAGGCCACAGTCTCATGGAAAGTTACTGGATATGGGTGAAGTCCAAAAGAGTCTATTCCAAAAGTACGTGATCCGGTGATGAAGCAAGATAGTCCAGGAACCTCTCAGATGAATACCAGGTAAGGCCCCCAGTCCACAGGGAGACAAGTTCAAGCAGCTTCACGTAACTGGTCTGGGATGACTGATCTGCTCGAGGTACAGTAGGTCCAAAGGATGAGGCACCAGGCAGGTCCAGACAGGAAGAGGGAACCAGATTGGGAGGGGAGACCACCAAGAGTTGGGATCCCTAAGGTAAATCCAAGGACAGTGAACGAGGGCCCCAGGAAAGCTGGAGGAGAGGCTAAGCCCAGAAAGACCCAGGGAGAACCCAGGACAAGGAGCAGGGATCCCCAGGGAAAAGAAGGGGACTGGGAACTGGACCCCAGGGAGGCTCGTGGAGCAGACAGGGGCCAAGGAGAACCCAAGCAGGTAACAGGAGACTGGGAACCAGGCAGGCTGGGGACCAGCAAGGCAGGGGACCAGCAAGGCAGGGGGACCAAAGAGAAGGCTGGAGCTGAAGCAAGACCAGGCACAGGGAACAGGAACCACAAGAAGCAGGAGCGAGCAACACGACCGTAGCAACCGCGTTGAGACGCAAATTGCTACTGCTCGCGGTTCCTCTTATGGGCCGCCGGCACTCGCGAGGCCTGAAACGCAAGCCGTTTCGTCTCCGAGCGCCGGCGGACCCAGAACGAGGCTTGGAAGGCAAGCCCTTCCCAGCGCAGAGGCCCAATCTATGGCGCATGCGTGGAACGGGACAGTGGTTTCCCGTGCATGCGCCGCAGCCCTCTAGCACCGGCCCCAGCACCTCTCCCCCCGGCGAATGCCCAAGCGCGAAAGCGCGGGTAGATCCGCCAGGAGGTGGGAGAGGGAGCGGGTGCAACGGACCCCGGTCTCCCCAAAAGTGGCATGACAGGGAGGCCCTTGAAAAGTCAGGCAATTGTTCACCAGGGGCAATTGAATGGATTGCTTCATTCTTGCAAAACAGGCAATCCAGGATTGTTTGGGGAGACAAAGCATCAAACACTAAGCTGGTTGATTGCGGTGTCCCCCAAGGGGCCAGCTTTTCCCCTTTGCTCTTTAATCTTTACATGCGCTGCCTTTGCACCATGGTATCTCAGATGGGGATTTTCTTTACCAATTTCGCCGATGATACCCAACTGGTGTTTGAACTCAGTGGGGACTACAAATTGGACAATGACAGACTCTCATCCATATACAACACCATTGAGTGCTGGATGAAAGAGAATTGGATGTGCCTAAACGGCTCCAAAACCGAGCTTATGATATTCGGCTCTACACAGGCTAGAAAGAAGTTGAGTCCATCTTACTCCTCGTTCTCTATCAAAAACATCCAAATTCCTATTTCAGGAAAAGTGAAAACCCTAGGAGTGTACCTTCAAGCTTCACTGGGGGCTGAAGCTCACACTGCCTACCTTAAGAAAAACTGTCAATACCACCAAATTCTCCTAAAAAAAATCAGACCCTTACTAGATCAAAAAAACAGCACGCCCATTGCTAGAGCTACTATACAGTCCAGACTAAATTATGGTAACTCCCTTCTTTTAGGAGCCAACAGCAAATGTCTGAAAAGATGCCAAACAATCCAAAACAATGCCATCAGAACGATCACAGGAAGAACCTGGAGAGAACACATCACCGGTGAAAGAAAGGCTCTCCATTGGTTGGCTATGAAGGAAATAATCTCCTTCAAATCTCTCACCATGGTTCATCGCTGTTTATATGGCAAAGCTCCGGTCTACCTCAAAAAACAATTTAAGTGGTACGAGCCATCCAGACAGCTTAGATCCTCTAACACAGGTAAATTGCAAACCACCAAAACGCAAAAGAAGCACGGCCTCGGCAAGGCGTTTCCGACCTTGAGTATTGAAAAATGGAATGAACTTCCCACTTCACTGAAACTCAAACCCCAACTACCTTCTTTTCAGGAAAAAACTGAAAACACTACTTTTTAAATGAATCCAGGAAACACTCCCTACTGAATTATAATGTAACACTGACCATCACACATTGTGTCCCGTTTTAATCTCTGTTGTCTCGTCTTCTTGTAAGCGCTCTGATGCCCGCGGGCTTTCAGCGCTATATAAATAAATAAATAAATAAATACAAATAAATCAAGAAATGAAATAGTATAAAGGTTTGTAAATCATAGTTTATTTTAGGAGATTGAAAAAAAGACAGTAGATTCAGTTTACAGATTATACAAGCTAAAAGTCAGCTAGAAAATGTGTTCATGTACTGTACAGAAAATATGCATACCTATAGTTTGTGTTCATGAATATGGATATGCATGGAGCTGCAAGTAGAAATCTTGGAGACTTGTACATTATTTCTGGTAGATGGTGCTTGCCAATGATCTGACAGAGACTCAGAGAGATTTGCCGTACATTTGCAGTGCTGATCTATGATGATGCAGTTAGATGTAGAGGTCTTGAATGTGATTGGTGGATGGTCATGTGACTTCTTAGCTACATCCAATGAGGGAATGGCACAGAGAGTGAAGTGGAAATGCTAGAAGAGCTTTCCATGTTACGATATGTCCGCAGACATGGCGGTAGTTTGCGGCCTTCGGGTGTTATATCCGGGGATTTTTGGGTTGGGAAGTCATGCAAATGAGAATTAGCACAGAAAGGGATTGGTTAGGAAAGTTTAGTGGGTGTGTTTTGCCAGGAGAGAGTTTCTCAGATACTCTTTTTGCTGAGAGAAGAACAGAGAGCTATGGCTGTGTGTTTTAGAAAACAGATTGTTTGGATTTTGGGAGACTTGTGGATACATTGGTTGAAGGTGCATGCAGAAACCTGTGGAGTAGCTGTAGATCTTGGATTCCCACATGTGGAAGTACACTGGCATGGAGTACATGGAATGAAGTGGTTGGACTTGTTACCTCTCTGTGCTACTTTGGAGACAGATCAACATCCAGATATAATTATAATTCATTGTGGAAGGGACCGTTTAGGACATGTGTCTGGAATTTCTTTGCAATTTGCAATTAAAGAAGCACTTGGGAATGTCTTGGACATGTTTCCAAATTCTCAAGTAATTTTTTCACGAATTGCGCAGAGACAAATGTGGCTTCGTTCTTCTTCATTTGGTCATGTCCTCTTTTCACAACGGAAATATTATGTTTCATAGTACATACACTTTTCGCAGAGATGGAGTACATCTAACTTATGATGGCAATCAGATTTTTCAAAGAAACATACAAAATGCATTGCGACCTTTTTTAGAATTACAGCATCCATTTTGAAGTAGGTGTTGAGTATCTATAATTTTTGAAACACAAACACCTCCCAAAGGCTCTTTTCAGAGCCACCACTTCCTCCCAGAGAAAATTGCAATGGTTATGATAGGGTAGCACCCCAACATTTTAGATGACCGCAGACTGTCTGTGGACTTCAAAAAATTCAAAGGGCCCTGCTTCATTTCACTTCTATTTTTTAACTGTGAAAGGCGGCTCTGAAAAGAGACTTATTTTTTTTATTTTTGTTATTTTATATATTTTTTGATTTTTTATATACGACACACTAGGAGAGGAAGTGAAAGGAGGGTAAAGGTGGGGACACCAACCACACGGATAAGAAAGGGCAAGCTGAGAGAGGAATATGTAGAGTGGGTTTTATTTGGGTAGTGAGCAGGTCTTCTCGTGCTCTGAGATGATAGTCTCAAAAGCACTGCAAAGTCGCTCCCCCTGCAGAGAACTGCATCACAGTACATACACACAACTGTGACCCTCGAAAGGTAAGGGTCATCAGCATTGCGTATGGCCTGTGAGGCAGCTTGAGGAAGACGCTGTCCCACAGGAGTGTTCCTTGTGGTGACAGGATCAGAAACGGAGAATGAAGTAGAGGAAATCAACCTGCTACGCTCCTCACAAGGTGCAACCTTGCGAACGGCCCCAGTGTGGAATGACTTGAGGTGTCGCTTCATGGAGGGGGTCCCAAAGCTATACGAAACATGCCTCCCGCGACTGAGTACCATTTTGCACTTGCAGGTGACTTGGTTCGCACAAGCCTTAGGACCATTCCCATGAACGGTAAATAACCGCCACACCCAAGACTCACGCGTGCGGGTAGTAGGGATTTCCACTACCTCATTCTCGTCATCCTCTTCTTCCTCCTCTGCATCCTCACTCCTGTTCCCCACTTCAGGCCCTTGGGTAGGTGGTGGTGGTGGATGGGGTGGGGGTGGTGCTGAAGCAGGTGCAGCACCAGGTGGCAGTAGTGCAGACATGGATGCCATCTCAATGATGGTATAATTTGCAAGTTGCAGGAAAAATAGCTGTGCTCTGAAGAATAGCAAGAAACACAATGAGAATAAGCTCTAGGGCATGGTCTTTTATAGGGGTGCTTGTACGCGGTTCGCGGACATGCGCGCTGTCCGCGGACAGATCGAACACAAAAAAAGGTTCAAAAAGTTTTGAAAATTATGCAGAAACTCAGGATTAGTATGTGGGACTTGTGCTATGGTGAGTTTTTATTGAGAAATATTGTGGATTACTTGAAAATGTACTTTTAAATTGTTCGGGGTCACGAACAGTGTCCGCATTCAGAACATGCGATCAGCCTGGGCGCGGTCATATGATCGCTTCACGAATATGTCTGCAAGGAAGCGGCTGTCCGCAGGACACCAAATTAACGGACATTGGTTTGCACATGCGCGTTGATGTTCTACGGACACTGTTCGGGTCCTGAACTAATTAAAAGTGCATCACACGTCAAACGAACAGTTACGGACAGCCATTTCTTCTTAGAACAGTTTAACTTCCTTGCGAACAATACGGACAGACATAGCGTCCTCAGGACACCTCCATTTTCGTTTATTTACAAACATTTCAGAACACCGCGTGTGTTCTTAGAACAGTTTCAACTTGCTAGCGAACAGTACGGACAGGTATACTGTTCTTCAGGACACCTCCATTTTTGTTTATTTACGAACATTTCAGGACACCGCTTGTGTTCTTAGAACACTTTCAACTTGGTAGCAAACATTATGGACAGGTATAGTGTTCTTCAGGACACCTCCATTTTCGTTTATTTATGAACATTTCAAGACACCACTTTTTTTCTTAGAATACTTTCAACGTGCTAGCGAACACTACAGACAGGTATAGTGTTCTTCAGGACACCCCCATTTTGTTTATTTACGAACATTTCAGGACATCGTGTGTGTTCTAGAACAGTTTCAACTTGCTAGCGAACAGTACGGACAGGTATAGTGTTCTTCAGGACACCTCCATTTTCGTTTATTTACGAACATTTCAGAACAACGCGTTTGTTCTTAGAACAGTTTCAACTTGCTAGCGAACACTACGGACAGCTATAGTGTTCTTCAGGACACTTCCATTTTCATTTCTTCACGAACATTTCAGGACACCGCGTGTGTTCTAGAACAGTTTCAACTTGCTAGCGAACAGGACAGACAGGTATAGTGTTCTTCAGGACACCTCCATTTTCGTTTATTTATGAACATTTCAGAACAACCGTGCTGTCCGCGGACACCTAAATTGTTTTTTTTTTAACTGAAAGTAATTACAACAAAATATAAAAATGTAACTTTATTTAACATATATTAACACGCTGCATCATAATACTATCTTTCAGTGAGAGCGCAGATGTCAATATTGCCCTCCATAATATAGGTGGCTACTTCTAAGGCATGCTTAACTAAAGATCTGGTATTCAGAAGATCAATCTTTATTTAACATGTATTAACAATTTATGATAGAGAAGGTGAGGCAGAAACAGAAACAAAAACAGGACAATTAGGGGTTTCAACATGATTGGTATCAGGTGAAGAAGGGATGGAAGTCTCATCAAAACGTTTTGGGTTATGGAGAGGGTTTGAGGATAATTGACTGGGATATGGTGAGGGGGGACAAGTACATGTGGGACAATGGTATGAGGTTTTTGTTTTAAAATTATCCTGAACAAATGTTTTCAAATTATTAAAATTGGTCAACAATAAATCAATTTTTTCTTTTATGCTGTCAAGAGGGTTATCCGTTACAGTTTCTTCAGAGGTATTTTCTATTTTGGTATGCTCTGTACAAAAAAATATATATATGTTGAATGTATATAAAATAATAATAATTAAATGGTTTATATTGTAAAGTGTCTACCATTAGTTTCACTATCTTCTGACATTTCCTCATGTGGGAAGTGCTCCTCTAGCCATTCCAGAGCACTAGACATTTCTGTGAGAAAAGAAAAGATAATATATTTTTTTATCTAATGCAGAAAGTTTATAAATATATGAGTAAAAGGAAGTACACTTACTATTTCAGGTAAGATATGTTCTGAGTACTCTGTAGGTCTGGTCTTGCTTTTAGTTGTGGAGTGTTTGTGAGGTAATTATGTTGGAAGCCAATTTAAATTCTTTTGGTATATTCCATTTTAGAACATATTGTATTTAAATGAATGGTTAGTGTGTTACATATATGGGTTACATTTCTTATGTATTACTACATATAATGTGTATGTGTGCTGCTTTGTGAATTTGTTAAATGTTCCTATGTTATGATATAACAATTAAACATACCCCCCCAGAGTTTTTAGGTAGTGGTACTGTTGTCCGAGCATGTCTGCGGACATCAAAAATGTTTGCAGACATCAAATTCAGTAGAAGGGGTTCAGTATGTTCAATATAACATGTATATAAAGTAAAAATTATTATTGTTAAATTGTGCTACTAAAAACCTATGAAATTCAGTGAAAAAACTTAGTTAAAGAGATGTTATGGTTAAGTTGCGCTACTAAAAACCTATGAAATTCAGTGCAAAAAATCTTTGTTAAAGGGACGTTATGGTTCCAAGTAAAACCGAAAAAACCCTGAAATTCGCCAATTATGGTAAGCTAAGCAACCATAACTCGTGCCACCACCGTGCACTGCTAAGACTAACACCCAGGACATCAAAGATGACATCACAAATGTCATTGATGACATCACCAGTGCAGTAAAAGAAACATTTCTACATGCAAGTTGTTTATTTCATGATGTTTTGGTATACTATTGGTATCCTATCCAATAACTTCTTAGGAGTATTGAAGCCACAACTGCTGAGGTTACTTTCTTCAAAACCAAAGGTTGAAACTATTGGTTCTCCAACACTGTATATTTGATATGCAGTATAACACATATTTCCCTGTAAACAGTGCAGAGATATATGCTACACAAGAGCAAAAGGGGTCCTCTTTTATATAGGGGTCTGTGTGGGATGAGGACCAGAATGCATTATCAGTGTACAGGTTCCACAAAACAGCTACCCTACTTTCACACAAAAGTGGCGGGTCTCCACAAAGTCAGAGTAGAGAGATCTGCCCTACAATATTTAGACAGTATTACAGGGTTCAGTTAAAAAAATATGTATTTTAATCAATATACACATAATTTATAAAAAGACATAGTAAAAACATAAAACACAGAGATTGTGTCTGACTAACACATGTTATATCCAACTGACATATCTACCTCTATTAGGTGTCAATTTCTAATTAAAGTAGTATGAGGTGAGGTTAGTACTGAAGGTGAGATGCATATTTGCAAGCAAGTATGGACATGTTAACCCTTTCTATTGTTAGTTATTTGTCTTTTCTACACGGATTTGTGTTTCTGGATCCGAGTACAAAAGCACACCCGTTGGTGAATATACTTTGTGTGCTTCCTCAGAGCCATCTTCAGGACACTTCTTATTGATGGAACGTGTATAGCTTACACATGTCTTCAAACGGGTAATGGCATGCACGTCAGGTGCTATAAAAAATCAAATAATACCACAGATAAAACCAATGTGTACTACGCTATAATCTCTCTATTACCTCTGACGTGGGTTAACACCACTAACCTTCAATTTCTTTGTTTTTAAATACCCTGGTTCTTGTATTCATACGATGGTCCGGTCTGTACCTCCTGTTGCAAGCTGTGAGGAAATTGGAAAAGCCTCTATTTACTTTTTCCGATCCTGTATATTATCTTAGAGTTTCTAAGTACAGGAACTATTGGGCACCAATCTTGTTTAAGGTGACCCGGTTGGGCTACTGTATTTGCACTTATTCGTGCTACAGTAAACACCTGCCTGCTTTTATCATACATTTAGTGGGTGTCTATACTCTGACTTTGTGGAGACCCGTGGCCTTTTTGTGTGAAAGTAGGGCAGCTGGTGTGTGGAACCCGTACACTGATTGTGCATACTGTAAACATGCAGCCATGTGCTTTGTGGACATGGTATAAATTCTTGGCATGATCAGGCACTACCCATCATGGTATCCTGGATTGATGTGCACCAAATACCATCTTTCACAGAGGTATCATTACCCTGCTCGTGGGGAGTTTCTATCTCTCTCAGGATTTTAAAGACTTGCTTAGCTTCAGATTGAGAGTTGATTATCAGCATATCTTTCTTAGCAGCTATATTTTCTGTTTTATATTAGTTTTACCACTATTTTGTAAGCCTCCATGCTTGTGGTATCCTGTGATGAAAGTATTTTGTTTTGACCACTTTATATTTTTGCAGTTCAGGGCTGAACCAGGTATTACATTTTCTTTTGTGATTTAACTGTTGTTTTATTTGTTTTAAAGGTGGCAAAGTGTCAGTAATCACATGCTGAGCATGTAGGTAGAGATTTGTAATGTCTTCTGCTGTCTCTAGTTTGGTAATCTCTGGGACCATGGTGGAGAGTCAAGGTGTAAGAGCCTCCATGGTGAGTTTCTTTACGTTTCTTAGTAGAACCCAGCTTTTTTTTTACCTCTATTCCTTATAGGGATATATCACAATCACAAAATGGTCAAACGAATGATCAGACCAAGGGCAGGGTAAGACTTGAATATCACTTGTTTGACTGCTAAGGGTAGCAACCCAATCCAGGGTATGCCCCTTGCAATGTGTCAGGGTTCTGGCGATTTGCTCAAAGCCTAGATTACTCAGGAAATCTTCCAGCATAGTAGCTGAAGTATCAGTATGACAACCCAACCAAAAATTAAGATCACCCAAAACTACAAATTTAGTGTGGGTTTAAGCGTGGGTAATAAAAGGTTTCACAAGTGTGTGGAAAATTTGATCCCTGGGGACTGTGGTCTATATATCGATAGCATATTAATGGTAGTTTCCACATTAATACCTATCTTAATATGCTTTCATTTGGTACCAACAATAATTTGAGTATCTATCTCCCAAATTTCCAAATTAGATTTAAAAATTAGGGCAACCTCGCTCCTCTTCCTTCAGGTCTATCTTGTCACAGCATATTATACCCTGCTGGGATGAATAACCCCAGAGTGGGACACGCTGCATCATAATACTACCTTTCAGTGAGAGCGCAGATGTCAATATCGCCCTCCATAATATAGGTGGCTACTTCTAAGGCATTCTTAAGTAAAGATCTGGTATTCAGAAGCACAATCTTTAGAGCTGGTGTATGTACTTTTACAATGCCAACAGTATAACTAGTGGGAGTGGCATTGTTAGACGCAACCATCAAAGCTGCTACTGTTTTTATATTTTCCTCCTCCTGTTCTCGTGGCTCCTCCCTCTGGACAGTTAAAATAACCAGTGGAGGCTGTCCAGTGGCCTGTCCCCCGCCCCATCATTGTTATCCATACTCTCCTCCATACTTTAACCTACTGGCCCAGATACTGATGCAGGGATAGATTCAGCATTCATGGACATAAGCTTACTATTTGTCTAACCATAAGAAAATATTGATTTGTGTTGTGTCACTGTGTCGGCTCACCCTAGATCGAGGCACAGAAAGCAGAAAAATGCCTTCTAGGAAAATATTACAGCTAAAAGACAGCTTGCTATCTGAGCACTGGTTTAATGGGGCTCATTATGGGTTCAGTGGTGCAATAAAACTGCTGGTAATTCTGTTACCAAAGTTTTCTTTAGCAATAATAGAATTACTGCTTTTTTTCCACACCAGCAAATATCAGGTTTAGTATTAACATGAAGGAGATATTGGTGGGCAGGAGCTCAAGGTATATCCTCCAGTGGAGGAATATATGCATGTAGCCAGGAGGATAGCTCAGCTGCAACGTGCTCACTTTTTGAAGCAAGACGATGCAGAAAACACAGGTTTGATCCCCGGGTCCACGTTTAGAAACCTCTGCGTATTAAGCACATTATAAATAATCAATTATAAATTATTATTACAAATATGTAGATGTACCAGAATAGTATTTACTTCAAATCTCCCTTGGAGTCCCATTGACTCAGAGCATGCATACTAATACCACCATTATCACACTCATTATCTGGTGGTAATTCTGCCAGACCAAGTGCTAAAAAAGGTAAACATGTCTGGTGGAATTTCTGCTGGAAATATCACTAAACTCCTAATGAGCCCCAATGAACCACTCCCCACATTCTGCATTCTTTCTATTTAAAAAAATACACCAAAAATAATCCAAAATTAACAGTTTTGCTAAAGGAAACTGATTTAACTTCAAATCAAAACTAGAGTTGTTTACGTAGATTTTGAATATGAGAAAGGACGGGTATAGAAATAGCAAACACGGCCAAGAGTTCCTGTCACACTGCTATTTAAAAAAAACGCAGAAGTGATTGTGCATGCTGGCTATGTTGCATGTACATGCAGGTTACAATGTGATGTGTTGGGTTCATGTGGGCTCATATGAAGTTTGATGCCGTTATCGATGATGCTGATATTTACCATTTGAGACCATTTCCCTCTGATGATGCCATTTCACCACTTCATCGCTCTGAGGAGCGTGTGGTGGGAGTCTGAGCTGTGGCAGCTACTTCAGTGCTGATGGCCTATATATGCTAACACCAAGTCCACCTCTGAGAATATCTGATAAAACCATAGTTAGATAGTGGCAGTTGCCAGTGTTTGGGAGATTGTGTTTATGAACAGTGTAGCAATGAAAGCCATCAACATGCTTGTAGGTTTGGAAGATTGGTGCATAGCAAAGAAGAAGACACCACCTGGTGATATTTGCACTTTGGTTGTTGTCTTTGTAGTTTTTGTAGCATTGGTGTTATATTTAGTGCTGGTGTGCTGCGGCATGTTAAGGTTGGGTTGTGGATAGCAGTGCAATAACAGCAACTATGTTCCTAGAATCAGTTAAACCAACACCTAAAAGTGAATACCCCTGAAATGACGCATTTCAAAGATGATTGGTGTTGTTTTTTACCTCTGTGTACCATAATTCTGTGCACCCAGATATCCAAATACTTTGAGACGTAAAACAGACCCAAATGTGCCCACCACAAAATAACACCATCTACTTTCACTCTGGGAAAAGTTAAGTTCAGATAATAAAAGCAGAAAAAGCTTAGTTGGGGGAGTTAACTGGGTGCACACTAGAGTACATTAGTCCACAACATCTTTGGATGTTACTCGACTATTCACATCAAGAATACCACCAGGAAAAAAGTTTATTATGTTTTTAAAAACTAACCAACCCTCTCCATCTTCACAGCATACACATTTGATACTTGATTCATCTCACTTCCATGGTTTTAGTTTAGTTTAGTTTAGTTTAGTTTGTTTATTTATAGAGCGCGGCCGAACCCTCGGTTAGCTGGGCGCATAATCATAATCATCATTTTATACTCAAAGGTGCAAGGAGGAGGTCATGTATTAAAGTAGACATAATTAAGATTGATTAATTGAATTCAAAGCCACAGCTTGAGCAACTATGCTCTTGACACCTTTGTTATTAGTGTTACCGACAGTCTCTGTATGTTGACTGAGAAGGGTTCTAAGGGTATCGTAGAGAAGATTTTGAAAGTGTTAATGTTAATGAAGTGCAATTGACTAGCTGAGTGCGAAACATGAAGACCATTGTTGGTCTGTATGGGATGCAATTCCCTTGACTTACGTAAGAGGGCATATACCACTGTATTCTTCCATCTGAAATATCTTTCCTTTCTCTCAGTCACAGAAAAGTCACTGAAAGAATGTTCTAGGTATCCCTTGCAGAAAAGCCACCTCTGGTTTAATTGGTCTTGCTTTCCATTGGCGAAAGGCTGGTATCTTCAAAAATTGCCCAAGCGCTCCCTTACAGTAGCACTTCACTCTGAAATATTGTCCTGCTCTATATCTCAGAAAAGCCCTTATCTGAAAATGTGTTATGAATCTCCCTTGCAGAAAGGCCACCACTATCTGAAAAATTGTTCACAGAAAATATGATGTCTAAAACATTGGTCTTTTGAAGAACTATCTGTGATAGATTTAGGGCCATTTACTACAGGTTCAAACCTGCATTCATGTTAAAATAATATGCTATAATTGTTTGTGGCGAGTTTGGTAGACCTCCCTACATCTTTCTCAGACTGAAATATGTTTTCTTGGTTTCCTTTAGCTATTACAATTGCTAATACTGATCCTCCTGTATATATAGACAGTGTGTGCCTATTTGAACCCGAATTGAATGATTCACAGTCACATGTTTTCTGGAGAGCAATGGCTGGGAGAAATACTTTAGATTTCTTTTCATGAAAGGAAGGCACTGAACGATTATAGCACTGCATTGAGTACGTGTTTCAGACTCAATATTTCCAGGTGTGCTAACAATGTACTTGACAGAAACACTGGTTGGAGGGCAGCTCATCGTCTTACATGCTAATCAGGAAAGACTGGATCAGACCTACCTACTTTTTCACCAGTACTGAATGGATCAATGGCAAATAATGTGACACCTTCAATGAGATATTTGACAATAATTTACTGTACATAATGTTCTCTGGATGCAGCCACAGTGTTGTGCTCGGGTCATAGGAGTTGCTTGTCCTGAAAATAGGTCTTAACAGATAGTGTTTGTTTTGTCTGGTCTGAATACATTTTAACAGGCATGTTGTATCTACACTGATACTCCTAGTAGTTAACTGGTGATGCTGGGTGGAAGGGGAGGCTGGTCTACCAGTAGGTTGCTCAGGATCCCCTGCCATAGGCATCCACTTCTTTTGAAAGGCACTATGCTGTGTCACAACCTATTGATTTAAAACATGTATTAGTGATACCAATTAACTTCCCTGCAAAGGTGGAGAGTGGTTTCTCCAAAAGGTTTATGAAAGTATGTTGGGTGCTCTAGTTGGAACCACGGGGATGCTTTTATTTTTTACAAATTGTCTTGAAGCACTATTAGGTAAGCATTTTACTTCCAGTTGCCTTTTGTTCTGGAAATGATCTTGTCATCTACTACACTTCTAGTGGAAGTGCTTTTCCACATATTTTCACAAGTGCTTGTAAAGCCATCCTTCGGGGAGGTGGCCCTTTAACAGCCATTCTGTCATCTACCTGTGTTTGTATTTCCACTTGCCAGTAGGTGATACTTTGTCAGGTCAGGTATTCTATAAAACTTTGATAGAACTTTCTCTGGCAGAAAAGTGACTCCTGCAAGAATTGGAATATACCCTTCATTCTCCTCACAGACCTTCAGACAATCCCTCTCTCTTAGACGTTTTATTCTGGCTCTCCATCACAGATATGCTGCTCCCTGAAAAACTATAACAGGTCTCCTTCACAGAAAGTTAGCTATATGAAACATTAAAATGGTTACCACTTACAGACAAGCTGTCTTCTCAAGAAAAAAAAAAACAATGGTTCCAACACATCAAAATACTGCAATCTCAAAAGTTCTAATGAATCTCCCTCTCCTTTCATTGACACTTTGCTAGCCAGTATCAACTTTTGAAATATGAATTGTATGTGGAATTTTATGTTTTCAAGGATTGAGCGAATGGTGGTAATATAAAAGAAAGTAACGTAATAAGTAAAACTGCTACATGCTAAAGAGGTTAATAACCATTTACACTCTAAGAATGTGAACTTCTTGTATAGAAAATTCTTTTTTCTATAAGAAAATATAATGTAATAATTAAATGAAGTTACAATGGAAATCTCTACTCTGCTCTAGACAACTGAAAGTTCTGCAATCATTGGAAATTTGACAAACAATGAATTGTATAGTATAGAAAATGGCAAAACTGCCTGTTTTCAGAGACAAAAAGAAAATGCAATTAAAAATGACATTATAATTAATATCTCTACTCTGCTCTAGATAATTGGAAGGGCAACCCACTTTAAAGAACTGCACACATCTAAAGCCACTACAGTCCAAATCTGCACCAAAAAAGATGGAAAATGGAAGATCACATGGGCTATAGAGGAAATTGAATCAAGGATAAGAAAACTGAACAACTCGCTGGCCGCGGGTCCCATTGTAATCACAAACCTCCAACTGAAAAGGCATCCAGAGTCATGGGCCCCCCTTATTAGTACAATCTTCAAGGAAACAGTAAAGACCAGTAGTATTCCAACTTCATGGAGAAGGGCACATATTGTGCCAATCTTCAAAACAGGTAACAAAGCGGACCTGCATCAATATCGACCAATCGAGACAATAGGGAAAATCTTTGGCTCAATTGCCCTGGAAAATCTGCAAGACTGGATAAATCAGATAACTTTGACCCACTACAAACAGGCTGTGTGATAGGTCTGGGAACAAGAATCAACATCCTACTACTAAGTGCACTGAAAGCGAAAGTAAAGGATGGGAAACCACAAATGCACTTAATATTTATTGATTTAGTGCAAGACTGGGAAATCTTGTGGGACAATATTGAAAATCGAAACTGTTCAAATACAATCATGGGTCCAATAAGAGCCTTGTACACTGAAATGTCAATAAAGGTGAGACTCAATAGAGCAGGATATTTATCATGAGAAATTCCAACTGCCCGGGGTGTCAAACAGGGCTGCCCCTAGGCTCCCGCACTTTACAACTTCTACATGTCGGACTTCATGGACACTCAGATTTCGATAAGATCCTTTCCACCAACATTGGGCAATGATAAAATCTTGAGACTGATCTACGCAGATGATATTATCTTAATTGACCAAACTCAAGTTGGCCTGCAGAGGCAGTTGAACAACCTCCTCATATATTTGAAAAAGAACAAACTATAATTAAACAAATCAAAAACAAAAGTCATGTCTTTTGAAAAAGGAGGAAATACAAAAAAGAACATCAAGCTGTCTGCAGAAGGAGCGCAACTTGAAAAGGTAACAAGTTTTAAATATCTAGGTATTATACTGAACAATAGCCGGGTTGAACTCCTGATGCAGGAACATCTGTTCAATAAACTTAATGCCCTGATCAGTCAGTCAAAAATGGTTAATCGAACGTTTGGGCGCTTCTCAATCCTCCCAATTGTGAACTTCTACAAGGTAAAAGTTGTGCCAACTTTGATTTACAGCGTAGACGCAATGCCAGGGCTGCCACCAAACTTATTGCCAAAACTGGAAAGCCGCTTTTGGCGCAAAGTCCTAAATCTGCCAAATTCAACTCCTATGGCGGCGATAAGGAGAGAACTAAGTCTAAGTTCAATAAAAGTCCTGGTGGAGCAAAACTCCTTGATATTATTTAGAAATGTAACAGATCCATTAGCAAAACCCATTCTGAAAATTATCAAAAAACAAATGGAAAATGAAGAAAATGGGATGTTACTTGAGTGGAGGACTCGAAGCCTACAGTTTTTAGAAAGAATTGGAAGAACGGAAGAGGACCTGCTATCAAATCCCACACTGATTAGCACAAAACTTCTAGAAATGGACTGGATTGAGACCAGTGATTCAGCAGACCAATGCAAACTGCTCGCTGATCTTCCATGGAATCCAAGAAACTTGAACAAGGTGGCTCCATATTTACTGAAATCCCCTGATCAACGAATACGGCAAGCTTTTCTGCGGATTAGACTGAATTTAGTCAACATTAACGAAATGTTAGCAGTCAGAGGGAAGGTTCTATAAAATAAATGCAGATTTTGCCCTTCTTCTACTTATGTAGAGATGAGAAGGCATCTACTTCTGGAATGTGTGGGTTTGGCGAAGAAAAGACACACCTGGCTAGGCCACTTCTTCAGGGATCTTCACGTTTACAGTGAAGATGACTGGCGGGCTCGCCTAATGAACGGGGAAAAAATCATCTGGGTCATCGCCATGGTGTTTTTTTTTGGACAGTTGGGATTGGAGGAGCAATGGGTTGGTCAGTGAAAGTACTATGAACATCTACCCTCGCTCCTTGGTACCTTTGAGACTGTGATGGTCGTTTTCTCGCCTCCCACACAACTTCTTCAGCAGAAATGTGGCATCTTCTCATTTTGTGAAAATTGTTTGTACAATTAAAACATTTTTTTTTAAATAATAATAATTAGAAGGTATTCAATCACTAAAATATGATATACACACATGCTTACCATTTTCCTTCAGTAAATATCAACATAAATGAAAAAAGTTAATGAAAGAAACAATCAGAACAAATTAAATAATATATTGGCAGAAAAACGTTAAACATCTCATAAACTCAAAGAGGAAGATTAAATACAATGCTACTTAAATTAACTAAAAATAGAATGAAAACACACTTTGAACAAAGTTCTGACACTAAGTGTACTAAGTCAGAAAAAATGCTCAGACTTAGTCAGCAGCTGGATTGGAAATGGCCCAATGGAACAGACACTAGATTGTGTTTATTATTAAAATAATGTAAACCAAAAGTAAACAAAATTAGATAAATAAATGTTTTTCTTACAATAAAAAGATCAAATACAAACATGAAGTAACATTTTTCTACTAGATGGATATTTTGAGTAAGGACGTCTTTGGAATGAAGCACACAATGTATAGAAATCATTTGATAGTAATTTAATTCATTATACCATATGCCTTTTGGGGGTTCTGCATTGAACTATCAATTAACCTTATGTTAACCATAACAATACATGCAAGTGTTTTATTTGGAACATGAAAGTAGCTAATGCAAAAGATTTACTTTATTTAAGTAGCCAAGTTGCTTGATGAACATGCAGATTTACACAAATTCTATTTTAATATTCTGTAAGGAGAAGATCGAAGCATGTACATTAAAATGCCTATGATACATTAATTCGTTCATAGGTCTACTCATTATTGGATTATCATAACAATAGCAATTGTACATAGAGGCACATGTTTCCTTTACATTTATAACCATACACACTTATCAGAACTTCTGGTGAAACATACATTATATGTTTATGAAGGGTTGTCTTGAGAACAGCAATGCAAAAGTCAGTTTTCTTGAAAATGGTCCCCACTATGACTAAACCATTACATGAGATTAATAGGCATACTTGTACCTAGGACAAAGGCCTAGTTTAAAAATACTAAGGTGGTGTTCTGTTTTTAAAAAGAGGAAATGTCAATTAGGTGAGGGTCCATAGTTGACCCTGGCGTTTAACGCCTGTCTAGCCTCTGGTAATTTCCAACCCTCATGCAAAAATGCAGTTATTTTTCCGATTCTTAAGAAGAGAGAACCCATGTGTCTGATGTCCTACCGCCCCATCTCTCTTTTGGACACCCCCTTTAAACTATTTGGTAGGGATCTGCTGGGGTATATAGAGGTCTGGCGCCTGGAGGGGGGTGTTCTTTTGGATATACAGTTTAGCTTTCGGCCAGGACTGGGAACCATGGAACAGAGCCTCAATTTGTACCTATTGAATGGCAATTCTGTGTTTTGCAGGGGGAGGTGGTTTATCATGCTTTTATGGACCTAAGTACAGCCTTTGATAAAGTGGACAGAGAGAACTTGTGGGCCGTGCTGGGGTGCTTGGGATGCAAGTAATTCATAGGGATAGCAGGGCTTGTGTTCGTTTTGGACCCGGGGGGCAGTGTACCTGCTGTTTTGAAGTTGGGTTTAGGGTACACCAGGGCTGTGTTCTGGCCCCCATATTGTTTACTCTCTACATAAATGGGCTCTTTAAAAACCATGTGCATACTGGTGCAGACTACCCATATTTGGGTGGGATTCCCTTTCCGGTTCTGGCTTACGTGGATGACACAGTGCTAATAGCCAGAGCACCTAGGGACTTACAGATTCTGATAGATGCATATGCAGTGTTTATGGACAATTTGGAGTTAAACATCAACACCTCGAAGTCTGCGGTAATGGGGTGGTAATGGTGTGTGTAGGCAAAAAGAGGCCCGCAAAGATGTGCCCCATGGTGTGTAATGGGGACTCTATTCCTAGAGTGAAGGAATTTCATTATCTGGGCGTCAGATTCTCTGATTCAGTCACGGCTATGCCCACGTAAACAAACAATCCTTGAACTTGACCCAGCAGTTGGGTGGTATTTCCTGCTTCTTGTCATGCTGCCAGGGCCAACCGTTGGACTTGGTATTAAAGGTTTATGTGACCCACACTAAGGCGAAAGTAATTAGACAATTTAGCTTTCAAATATTTCCTAAACATTTATGTTCAATGACCAAAGTAAGCTCCAACAAGTGAAGCAGACTTAGCGTTGTACATGACTTCTTAAAAAGCATAATCTCCCACAGGCCGGGAGATTATGCCCCCATGCAGCAGAAATAGTTTTGAAATCATGAAAATAACAGACTTAAGGTTCCTAAAGTATCAAACACCTACTGTCATGGTAGTGACCCTCAATGTCTCTCTTTTCCACCTAGACTAAGGCGGCCACATTGTATGGAGCACCACTATGGGAATACACAAATGCAGTGGAGCTTCAGGTGAAGGAAAAAAAATGTTTTGACAGCTTTTGGGACTCCCGAGCTCCACCCCCTGTGTTTCAGTTCATAGGGAACTGGGGATGGAGTTTCGGGCCGACCAATGGGCACTAGCTCCAAGCACATTATGGCTCCGTCTGTGGGCAAATGAGTGAGCCACTTTGTGCCATTTCATTATTAGGATCCTTATGGGGCAGGAAAAGTGGTGTAAAATACATTGGCTGGCCTGCGTTACAGAGTGTCTGTCTAACAGCAAGATCCCTCCCCTCCCTGACCAACAGCCTGTTGTCCAGCAGACAGGTGGAAGATGTTAAGCAGCTTCTGTATTGGACAATGAAGGAAAAAATGGAGAGCATAGAACTTGACACTAACTCAGATAGAAATCATGCATTGATATGCAGGATGAACGAGATCCTGCATTACCTTCTTAGGAGTATGAAAAAGCGTGAAAGGTGGCTGATTACAAGGGCTAGGTCTGACTGTCTGCAACTAAGACGAAACATTGCAAAGTGGTCTGGCCTAGACTTCTCAAAAATTCAAGCTGCCTAGCATGTGGTGAGGCAAGAGAAGACCTGAAGCACTTTGTGCTGTTTTCTCTGGCATATAAGGAAGTGAGAAGGTCCACAATCTTGCTTGTTGTTAAGCGTTCTGACATTAGCCTATACAGGCTGGCTTTACTCTTCCTTCTGAGTCCCGACACTGCACCAACAGCTTGGCCCCTTCTGTGCTATCTGAAAAGGGCCATGCATCAGAGAAATGGCTTCTTAGGTGAACAGTGAGGTTTTAATCATGTTATGGTACATTTTTAACAGACAACGATGTGACCGTTCTGTAACAGTAGAGAGGAGGCCAGTCTAGACAATCCCTGTTTGTTTTATAAACACATGCCAGAATCAAAGGGAATTAATGCATCTGATTAAGTCTCAGCTTTTGGGACGGTCAGTGTGGTGAACACAGAGTGTATACTCCAGGACTTTTAGGATCCTCAGTAAGTCCATGTCTTATTCTTTTATTGTATTTTGACATTTACCCACTGTTGTTCCAATAAACCTCACAGGTGTTTTTACAGTGCAGACCGAGTGCCCTGGTATTTTGTTACTTGTTGAATCACTGAAGTGCCATCAACATCACATCGACAATTTCAGTTTCAGTAACTACACCCTCTTTTTTATATAAGTGGTATGCTTCTAAAACCCCCCAGGTGCACCCACTAAGAGGCTTAGTGCCACTAGTAGAAGTGAGTGTTTGTGAATATATATATATAGCACTTCGATCCAAAGCTCTTTACATAGCACATATTTGCATACATTATTATTACAAAATCAGAATTGGTACTAATGTTATCAACCTAGGAAAGGATGAAAGGCTGAGTCAACTTTGCTGGGATTTGAGCCTGTACCTGCAGATCTAACACTGATAACAGCAACGAGTGCTTAAACTGCTGGGCCATCTTACGGGCAAATACACTTCCTATTGGTGCAATCGAAGCTAAATATTACATTCTAGTGGGTGTGAGTAAGTAAAGGGACCTATTGCAGGCTCTATCCAATTCAAAATTGTAGGTGTCAAGTGATGCTGCATGGATTCAGTTTGGGGGGGTATTAAAAATCAGACAAATAGGAAGCGAGGAAGATTTCTTGCAACGCACCAAAGGAAGAAAACCTGTCTGACAAGAAAAAAGCTGATTGGGGTTCCAACTGGAAGTATCCTATTGAAGTCTCCATAAGGCTTTTCTAGAAGAAACTGAATGCCAAAAACTTTCCAAATACAAAACCAGAATGCCTAAGAGGGTAGCAGATGGACAGACTAAACGAAACAACTTTCCTGGCAGAGTTGCCTTGAGCTTTCTATTTCTCTTTCTGTCCTGGAACCTTTGAAAGACAAACCAAAAGTGAGTTCAGTGACCCCAGAACATTTGCATGAATGCCACAAGATTTAATAAAATTCCAGGTAGCAAATGAAAGCCTTTTAGTGGAACTCGATTTGCAAGCTATGTAGTTAATGGGGGCCTGGGCCGGTAAATTACATTTTGTGGCACTATATCTAACATAGATTGACCTAGAATTCAAAATTGTGCATAGCACATTTGTCTCTTAGAGTAAATGACTATTAATTAGTTCCCTGGTTTTTAATGGGAGCAAATTATATTAAGGTGTGGGAGCATGGTGACTAATGTGTCTCCAAAATGTTCAGTTATTCATAAACTTCTTGATCTGTGCAAACAACAGTTTATATAAAAGAAAAATCCAGAATAGTTTCCTACTCTTCTAAGTGGCATAGGAAGAAGCTATGCCTCTCCCCTTCATTCCCCCAAAAATGTCAGTTTAAATAACCAATGTACTTTTTTCAAATAGCATTGTACAGAACATTAAGGATTCTGTGTAAAGTGGACTCATAATGGCAATTAACATGAAGTTTTTGATTTTGTTTCTATTTCAACATTATGTTGTTATGCTGGTTTGACCCTTTTTTACATCTATTTTGCTCTCCAAAATAAAAGGTTCAACCCTGAAGTCAAACCCTTAAAATAAGTGTAACCAAGTCAACCCCTACCAAACATTTCTGTATCTATATCCAAGCTAGGAAACAACAGTTTCCAACATTTAGAGTTGAATTTGTCCTTCAACAGAACCTATTTTCTCAGATGCCTTCACTTGTCGAAGGATTTAGAGTTTCTTAGTGGATTTTTGTGTTTCATAATGTATTCTATGAATGGATTTATATTTGTATAGCTTTATCTCTTGTTATTATTATACTCTATGTACTGCTGTTGGTGTTTTATTCATTTGTTCTATTGGGTTTTTTGGAATATTTTAAAAAAGAAAGCAACTTGACTTTTTTAAAATCAGTCACCCAATGACAATTTGTACATTCATATTGGAAAGGATTGTATTCTTTTGTCTTAAATAGTTATTCAGATTAGCTTTTATACAAATGGATAAGAGTGTGGATTGTGAAGGCAGACATTAATGAGTGAATAGCAGGCAGGTTGCTTTCCTTTTCTCCACACAGAAGGAATTTGTTCATGTGGAATATTGTGGGTGACTTTCTCAGCATTCAAAATTCAGGGATCGCCTTTAATTTTTTGATTTACTATTTTAAATAAAGCAGATTATTCAGATGATGAACAGCATTGTTATTGTTTAATATTTTGGAGTAGGATTTTCAAAGTGGGATGTATTACATCAGGGATATGTATCCATGAAATTAATCAAACTTTAAATATTTAAATATATTTCATTGAGACATTACACAAATGTGGGCTCTGGCCAGAATGCAGAAGTTGCAATGTCACTAATATCAACCTATATCGAACATTGTGTTACACAGACTTTGCTTAAAATCACAGATATCTTATAAGTTGCAAAGGTTTGCCGAATGTGATGGTCCCTGATGGATAATCCCATATATGATACAGGTTGTTTTCAGAATAAGATGAATAATAAAAATAAGATAAATAGTTCAGGTACATTGTTTACCTGATTATAGATTATTATTCAGTAGTTATTGGTTGTGATTTGTGATCCAATATCTAGTCTAAACATATTTTGGTACATACTAACTGATTTTAAAATGGCTAAGAAAATGTGCTGTCTAGATATTTTCTCCATGGGAAATAGGTGACCCAGAAATAATGAATGTAACCTAGGAAGTGGAATCTAAAATGCCTTTTTCTATACCTTGGGGTCAGGGGGCAATTCAGATCCCCTGCATGAATGTGCAATACTGATCTTGAGTAAAAATAGAAAAACACACTATGTTCTCAAACCCCTCAGAAAAGATTTGGGTTTGGAGCACATAATAAAGAAGAAACTGGAGAAAAGGAAAAGAAAGGAGCCTTTGTACCGTGCATATACAACCTTTACTAGTCGATACGACAAGGGAAGTAAATATTTAAGCTGGGATGGGGTGCAAATATGGGCTCTGACTTTGATAAGGGAAATTGGATTCAAGTACGAAGACATAGAAAACGGAAACCACAATCACTTTTTGTAAAAGACCCAATCAAACAGATTAAGGCCACAAAGAGTTTTTAAATCCCTAATCATAAAACTGAAAAATATTCTATTTGATAAACATTTAGAATGGTACAAACAGATGATGGCATCATTTCAACAGCAAAACGACCCAAAACAGTTGAATTCATTAAGAAAAAATCCATAGAGTTTTCTAGTTTATTTGCCAGACTCGAGGCCCAAACTATACAAAATAAACTATATATTGTCCTCCTACAAGGTAGGCATTTACAAATATTTGGAATCGCGTAGAAACCCCTAAGAAGCATGCAAAGCAGTATATGCTTTAATGTGTGCTAAGGATCAATTTCAGAGAGTGTATGCTTAGAATCGCAAGCATGTGTTTTCCCAAATATCTTGACATGTCAATACTAAAATATGTAGCAACTCAGGTAGTCCTCGATTCTGTTTTTTTGAGATCACTTCAATTAATTAAAAGATTTATGAGGAGCAGAACCTAACATATCCCAAAAACAAAGAACCCTAAACAGACGTAGCTAAGTTCAAGTGTACACCTCCATTAGACAGGGAGCAAAAGAAGGCCTCCTATTCTGTCAAAGATGATAACAGACAGAAAGACCCTCTTTTCAAAGCCAATTTAGTAGCCTTTCATAATGCATGACCAACAAGGGTGAAGACTTATATTGTCCTTCATACTTAGGCTCTAGGACTATCTTGAAATACAAATATACTCCTCCACCAGAGATAAATAATACAAATCCAGGATCAGGTTGCTAGGGAAATACAAACCAGAATTTCATTCAGGAAAGAAACCAACTCCTCCTAATAGGACCAATTACCAAGACATGTTTCAACTTCCACCTCCTAGGTTCTAGGATAACTGAACCCAGTGTCAGGGAGAGTTCAGGCCAACAAATACATACAATAACAGGTATCAGAATTACCATAATTACTCTTCTAGAGTAAGAAAGAATAATGTTCCAAGGGAAGAACAGTGGTATGACCGAAGACCACCAACAGTGAACAGGGTGGAAGGTTATGCCGATGGGAAAAACATGTCTCAATAGGAGCTACAGGCCAGACAATTAAAAGAGATCATTGGTCAAGTTATGAGATCCAAAAAAGGAAATCCTAATTCTAATTCATCTTAAATACAATCTAAATTAAATCAACATGTCAGAGTAGACAATGGCAAGACAAAATATTCCACATTACAATGCAGAAGAAGAATAGGAAAGGGGACCTTAAGTAGGAACACTATACCAGTTCCTACTGTTAAAGGAACATTATTTTAGGTCCTGTGACAATACCCCAATTGGGAACCCTCTTCTTTTCTCAAGACAAAATTAATACAAAAACGGAAAGTGAAGTTCATAGAAGAGGAAAATGTGACAATCACATTTGAGTCTAACAAGAACTTTCTGTTTCAAAGGTGAATTGAAACCAATAAAAGAACAACAAAACACATTTAAAATAGAGTAAATAATCAATTTAAAATAAAAAAGATTAGATGAACTCAGAAACCCCTAAACACAAAATCCAAAATAAAGTGAACAAAAGGAATGTGATTGAAAGACCCAATATTCCTTAATCTCCATATCTTTCTAGGCAGTGCACCCCAGTAGAGGTGGTGGCCAGGAGAATAAGGATTTGGGAAAGTCCATGTTCCATTTCACATTTCAAAATGTATTTGTATTCCTACAGAGTTCTTGAGTAACCCACCTGATCTTTAGCATTAGGAAGATGCCTAAATGGTGGTTGGCCAATGTCCAGCTCATAAAACCCCCAAAATGGAAAAGAATCATTCATAACTGTTCACTAACTCACACTTCCTCTGTAATATGGAAATGGAAGATGAGCCCTTGTCCACACCTAAATTCAGTTCATTTTTCGTAGATACCAAAGAACCAACGGAGAAGGGGAATATCATGGCAATGCCCCCAAACCAATCACTGGGGAACTTCACAACTTTGATACAAAGGAGATTCCAGTAGATGGAGTTACCTAATTAGAAATCATAATTGGGCCACACTGATACTTTGGATGATAGACCACTCAGTGGACACTTTTCTTACTTTGCAATGTATTACTTGTATGGCTTTTGCTGGATTGGGTGAGCCATATCCTCAAGACCTACACTTGCTGCCTTGAAGTGGGAGAATGGAAGAACAGGCTCCCGCCCTTCCCCTCTCGCGCTTGGCCTAGAGGAGCACGGCCTAGACACCCGCCACAAGAGGAGTTTGCCTATCTACCAGATGACCAAATACCCTGGTACAGGAACATACGGATGTGCCCACCTACCTGCCCAGCAGCCCGCCCTGCCCATGCCGACACCTGCGGCATGGATCAACTCGACTAAACCTACACGTCGTTAGAGATGCCATGACGACCTAGCCAACGGTCAGCACACCTGTGCAAACATGCACACCGGACACTCCCACACCAATCCACACGAAGAACATACTCAGTGCTATGACGTAGGCGACAGACATACCCACGGACGTGCATCTTTATTATTTTCCACATAGGCTCTCAAAATGCAGAAATGCAAGACGCATAATGAACTTATCTAAAAAGGCTTGCTCACGCTTCTTCTAAGAACCATGTACCATAATGAAGAATATAACGGAGACACGATACTGAGGATAGAGCAATATGATACCGTAACCTAAAGCGCTCTGCATCAAACGGTTCCACCTATGCACCAGGCCCAAGTAGGCCGCAAGCAAAAGCTTCCATGAACATTGAATGAGCAAGAGCTCGGTTGCTGACCCTGCAGAATGAGCCCGGCGAAAGCACACCGCCAAGGGCACGATGTTGCAATCTTGCACGCCGCAAGCCGACGCCAAGGTCGCACCTGCAAGATAAACCAGGCACACAGTGGGAAAAACAATATTAATTGTGCTGAATTTTGCCTCAAACACGGTCCCACCTCACGTGACAAAGCCAAACCTGACAGGATGCCAAGCCCAGGAGGAAGGAGACGCCTGAATCCCATGTTTCAAGACACAGGCAGATACAATTAAAAGACTCATTGGACATCTGCAGCAGTGGGAGTAGTCGACCTCCCAACATATGAATAAATCCTCACATTGTTTACACCTACCCATAGTAAAACATTGTTGCAAATGACAGGTGCACCGCGAGCTGGGAACAGCGATAGTCCCAGACTGGGAGGCTCGCGAGCGGACCAATTAGAACATGGGGCTCTTATCACTGACGCCATTAACATTGACCAATCCTCAGAGGTCTTCATGTAACAATTTTCATGTATCAAATTGAAGGGACAGCCCAAGTATATCACCTGACTAACCCTCAACCACTAACACCGTTCACTATATGTATGCTATACTAACCCTACCACTCGAGTAACCGATCCAGAGTGGAAATAGGTTTTTTGCTAAACTTTCTAAGGTGACACAAGTAGCGCGTCATACTAAGGTAAAAAGGGCCTGCGAGCCCCACGATTGTGTGTGTGTCAGGACGGACGCGTACGATCCTTGACCCATCCCTGCCGTTTTGTCTAATAAACAGCAGAGTCACCTTGCTTCTTGAGTGTGTCTCATACTCTATCTCTTTAGGGATATACGGGAGGAGTTGGGACCTCCCTGCCCGGATGTCTACGGACGGCCCGGCCGACCCCGGCAGAAATTCCCCCCGACAAGTTGGAGGCACTGCTGAGATCTGTTTAAGATCTGTTTTTTTTTATTTTTATTTTTCCAGGTACTCCCGTTGCGAGGAGGCCCGGCGGCGCGGCCCCCTCTGCCATTGCCCCCTTCTGAGGATTACAGGACCATCGCGGAACTGTGAGAAGACCGGACAGCGCAATCCGGATATTGGCCTTCGGGAGCCGGTTGAGAAGTATCCCGCCCACGGTTGGCCAGTGTCCAGACGTGGTCCAGACGAGGGGAGGTGGCGAGCCGCTTCGAGGAGTGCACGCAGTCGGCGGCCCAGCATCAAGAGAACTTGGTGAGCATGCCACGCACAACAAGCAATGTGAAATTGTGAGGGAGGGGGGAGGAATTAAATTACGGGAGGTGGGAGGTGTTGCACAGCTGCGCGGCGAAGGTTTGACAATTTAGTGTTGGCAATGAAATGAATGGTAGCCGAACGAGTGCGAGAGCAGTCGGCTACGTTACGCGAGAGAGGGGGGTGGAGCACGAAAACATCACGTGCGGCCGCTCGTAGACACTGATTGGCCTAGGTCGCGACTACGTGTAAGGGTGTGTGTGTGTGGTTTCCTACGATTTTGCATTTATTGATCAATGTGTAGATGAGGATCCCTATTGTTCGAGCAAGAAACTCGATAGGTAGATGACGTTTCCCTGTAGGCGGTAGCTAGTTAGTTGCCCAATACGGAAGATAATTGGCTGGTTAAGCCCTCCTGTCGAGGGGCGTATCACACGCGAGGCGACGCAGCGTGCGCAGTCCGATTATATTATTGATTACCTTGTTCCAGGAGTGACTTGAAGACAGCTGTGAGGTTAACAGGGGTAGATTGCAAGTGTATTTTGGACTTAAAGAATATATTAAGAACTTACCAGTAGTTCGAAGAGATCGGTGACCTCACCAGTAGGGCTTTCATAGGATATCCCAGGCACAAGGCATCTTTCTTTCTGAGAGTGGTGTGGAAGAGAACTGTGGTAAGGGAGTGGAAACGGAGATAAACGGTAATGAGTTGATCGGGGAAAGGCGAAACGGGGGACGTGGCTGCGCACGGAGAAAGCCGGCCACGGCAAGTGTAGAAGAAGGAGGAGGAGCAAATGAAAATAGGACGACTGTATAAGAACGTCACAAGGGGTACGCAGCCGCAGGGGGCTACGTGCACCTCGGCCGCAGGGGGCCGTAAGGGTGTTGTGTGAAGGAAGAAAGAAAGAAGAAAATATACAAATGTAAATACTATATTTTAATAATTTTCCTTAAATTTACGGGGCCAGGTAAAGGTATAAGGCTGTGTATTGTAAGTGTTAGTAAGATAATAGCTACCAAATAGGGGAAGGATAACAAGTGAAGCGCTACTATGTCATAGGGGACAGGATCGGGAGGGTGGGGGAACACCCTCACTACCCCACTACAACACATATGTACAACACTGTCACCCCATAGGGAGAAACTGATCAAGTATAGCATAGAATGGACACAGGGGACGGACAACAAAATGATAACACCATGGCCGTCTAATGGTAGCTTTGATCCATATACCCAACATTCACTATTAAACCATCTGCATAATACATACAAAGGGAAGAAGTTGACACACCACGTGGAGGTGTTTAACTTATGGAGGATGTTCCAAGGGTCCCGACCAGGACCAAATGGAATGTTCACTGTGGGGGAAATACCGGAAGAAAAAGAGATTAAGGAGGAAGGAGAGAATGGGAAAAAGGGGAGTGAAGACCCAAAGAACACGGGGAACGGGCAAGAGGGAGGAGAAAAGAATAATAACTCAAAAGAAAATGAAATAAAAAAGGAACAGAGCAACGATATACCCCTAGCAAAAGTAGTGAAAACAGAGGGAGGGGGGTTGTACCCTTTAAGAGAATTAGGAGAAATAGAAAGAGGACAGTTAAGGGCGGCTGAGGGGTACTCGAACACGGCATACAGCCCGCCACCATATGTGGCTCATAGGAAGATGCCAGCAGGGGAGGGGAGGACTGGAGAAGAACAAACTGTGGAAATAGGACATGATGAGTGGGTAGCTGCGCAGATACTATTAAAATTACGAGGTTCATTAACAGGAGAAGAGAAGGAGGTAGTAAGGAAAATAGACGAGGATAATACCAGGGAGAGTGGAATGAGAGGGGAAGAGCTGTTACGACAAAAGGAAGAGATTTTGGAGGAACGACTAGCAGAGTTAAGGGATGAGCAGAATGAACTGATCAAACAGCTCGAGAGGGAGGAAAGAGAGAGAGCGAGGGAAAGGAAAGAAGGTAAGAACGAATTGGAAAAAATAAGGGAACGAACTGAGGAGCAAAGGAGAGAAGCTGAAAGGGTAAAAGCAGCAGCAGAAAGGGTATCAAGAGCAGTGCTACGAGAGGAAAAGGGAAGAAGAAGAGAAAGAAAAAGAAATGGCAATGTGGAAGAAGATATTACTATCAGAAACGACTAAGAAATACGAAGAAGGGAGGGTGATAGAGAGTATATTAGAAAGGGTGAGGGTGAGATGGGAAAGGAAGAAAGAGGATGAAAGGATATTGGAAAAGGTGAGTAGTGAAGTAATGGAGGAATTAAAAAGGAAAAGGGAGGAAATTGGTAGAGAGATGGAGGACAGAAATGAAGGGGAAAGAGAAGATAGGAGAAGGGAGAGTGAAGTAAGGGGGTATGTACATAGAGACACAGAAGTAGCAACAACATCAGCGCAAAGGGGAGCGGTTGGTAAAGGAGAAAAGGGAGAACCGGACCTAATAGACTTAAAAACAGTAACAATCAAGGGGAAAAAGACAGAGTGGGGGCTGCCGTTTACGAATGACTTTTGTAGTGAGGAAGAAGAAGGAATGGAGAAGGAAGGAAGAAACAGTGAAAGGGAAAGCCTAGATAACCTATACACCACCCGGACCAATACAGACTCACCATGGATCTGTAGGAGAAAGGATGAACTGGAGAGAAGTGAGGAGGAAGAGCAAGGAATAGCGGAAAGACAGACACATGAAGCCACACCATCACCATCACACCCTCTCCCATCCCACCCTACATGCTCAACCACCTCACGCTCATTACGTACAATCAAACTCGCGCCCTTCACAAACGAACTGACACCCTATGCAGGTAGGCTTAGAGACCTCCCTAGACGCAGGCAGGAAGGACGAATACACACGCCCACATTAAATACAGGAAATGATGGAAGAAGGGGAAAAGATGGAGAAGAAAGAGTTACGAGCAGGAGAAATACGGACGAAATTGACGATGTAGGAGAGAGGGAAGAAGAGGAGGGGTGTGAGAACTCGATTTAATGGAACCCAAGGGGTAAAACGAGACACAACTTAATGCCACTTCTGGAGAGGGGAGGGGTTAGACCACAGTACGTCCCTTGGAAGCATACATACAAAGAAAATATAAAGTGCAGGCTCCCATCACTAAGTGGAGGTGCGGGTAAATGGATATATGAAATGGAAAAACACACCGCAGGACAGAAACTGGCAGTGGGAGATGTAAAGGGCCTTCTAATATCGATATTAGGGGATGCAGCGGATGACATTTGGAAGAGTGCAGGATTCACTGGGGTAACAATAGCAAACACATCGCACGATGGGGCACCATTCGCAAACTGCAGACATGCACTATGGCAGGCACTGAGGGTACAGTACCCAGACACATCAGACATAGGAGCAATTACCTCACGCAAGATGCGTGAGAACGAAGATCCTGTTGATTATATCCAGGAAATCCAAGAGAAGTGGCGCATGGAAACTAGAGAACAATGGGACAAAACACCAGCAATATTCTATCATATACTAGTACAAGGGCTCCCAGAAGGAGTTCAGAAACAACTGAAGAAAGTAGTGGGAATGGAAGCAAAAGCATGGCCAGAAATACAACTGACAATAGTGCATCATTGCAGGACATGGCAAGGAAAAATGAAACAAAAGGAAGAGGACAGGAAAACGGAAGACGCTAAACTAGTACAGAAAAAACTTACTAAATACACAATGGAAGGGGCACTAATAACTACACCTACAACAATGACCCAAAGCCCCACACAAGTAGTGGCTGCACAAGATCCCTCCCAAATACCACCCTCACAGACTATAACACAACAGGTGCCGCCACTCCAACCATACACGACCAACATGGGAGGAGGATACTCAATGCCAGGAGCTGGGTATTATAATTACAACAGGGGAAGAGGAGGAATTATGAGAGGGAGAGGATACGGATATAACACACAACAGCAGGTGGGAGGATTTAGAAATTCCTACCCCACCGGGCAACCAGTATACCAGGACAACACAGGAAGCTTTCCATGGCAGAGTAGGGAACCACTGGTGTGTTGGAGTTGTGGATTAGTAGGGCACATGTCACGCACGTGTAGAGTAAGACCAGGAACACCATCATGGAGCGAACATGGACAACCAAGGCCCACACAGGAACAGCAGGGCATACAGCAACAGCAGACGTTGCAACAGGGAAATGAACAGCAACAACTAATAACACAACAACAGCCACAGACATATTCACTGCCACAACAACAGGTAGCGATAACACAACAACCCCAAGCAAAACAAACACAACTGGGTAGGGTGACGGTCCTGGGACACAACCCTTACACAGGAAATGGTCAATCGTTGTACCCTCAACAGGACAGCCCACAGACGGCCTTGGTGTGTCCCATCCTGTCGGTAACACCTAATAGTGCGGAGGAACCAAGCATAGAGGTAACGATAGGTGACAAAAAATTATCATTCCTTGTTGACACCGGGGCGACTCGGTCTTGCATAAGGGAAGGTAAATTTAAGATGTCGGGCGAAGCCATGAACACCAAAGGATTCTCTGGGGCTAGAGGGTTGGTTCCCTTTACTGATAACATTCCCTTATCTATAGGAGATTATGACATGTCATTCCCACTTTTATATTATAGTGCCTCACCAGTAAATATACTGGGGAGAGACATCATGAACAGGTTGAATATGACAATCTCCTTTACGGAGGACGGCATAATTTGATCTACTCCAGGAATTAACATGCTCACAGCACGACAGATTATGCAAGCATACTGCGGACAGACAGCGATTAGGGCTGAGCCAGTAGATGGCGAACTATTCCAGTACGGGACAGACATGGCATTTGCATGGATGCCAGGGATAGAGGGAAAGATCTGGAGGAGGCCAGCAGCCTATTTGTTCAGACCAGAAACACCAGTCAATGAACCAGAAGGAAAGGTGGTTCCAGTGGACATTGAGAGCATTATAGCAACAGCTGATTGCATTGCGGTACATGCCCAAGACAGAGAAGGAAGAGCATGGAGGGCAGTGATAGCACTAGCAGAAGGATGTAGACTCACCCAGGTGTCAGATGAGGAGCTGTTCTCAGAAGAAAAGGAGGAAGGTGAAATGGTGTTTATGATGAGTGTGGAAATATGGCTAAGAGTGGCGTACAAACAAGTGGCACAGAAAATTGCAATGGCACTTGAGGCACCCACATCCACCCCAGTTCCCTTCTTTGAGGAGGATATGACAAAAGTACCCACATCATTATGGACTACTAGCCCTTATGACGTGGGGTGCATAAAAAGTATAGGGGGAGTAAGGATAAAATTGAAAAAAGGTGCAATACTCCCCAGAGTGAAACAGTACCCACTATCCAAAGAGGCAGATGAGGGCATATATGAAACCATAATGGCCCTTATAGATAATGGCATATTGGTCCCCTCAGAATCACCATGTAACACGGCTGTATACCCAGTGTGCAAGGCTAGAGGGGGGTCTTGGCGCTTCATACAGGATCTCAGGCCCTTGAACAACATAGTAGAAGCAGAATACCCCATAGCCGCAAACCCAGCCACAATATTGTGTGGCATTCCAGCAGAAGCATCACGATTTACATTGATCGACCTTAAAAATGCTTTTTTCTCAATACCATTGCACCCAGACTCACAAGATCTGACAAGCTTCACTTACAGAAACACAAAGTGGAAACACACCAGATTGCCACAAGGGTACTGCGAATCACCCTCAATCTTCAACAGAGTAATACAGATGGATTTGGGTAACATTGAAGTGGAAAGCACAGTGTTGCAGTATGTCGACGACATAATAATTTGCAGTACAAACGAAAGAACATGCAGAGAGGACTCATTAAAGATGCTGACAATATTGGCTGAAAAAGGTTACAAGGTAGACATGGAAAAGTTACAGTACTGTCAAGAACAGGTACTTTACATTGGTCAGCTCATATCCCAACATGGAAGAAAGATTGCACCACAAAGAGCACAGGCCATTTCAAAAACACCAGTGCCACAAACAGTGAGGGAACTGCAGCAGTTCCTGGGTCTGTGCAACTACTGTAGAGCATGGGTATTTGATTACAGCTCATACATAGGACCCCTGCTTGAGGCGTTAAAGGAAGCTAATAAAGGGGAGAAAAAGTTGGGGTGGACAATGGAAATGAAAGAGGCTTTTGATGAACTGAAAGATGAGATATCAACTGCTCCGGTACTGGCAACCCCAGACTATGAGCGACAATTCTTTATATTTTCACATTGCGACTCAGCAGTAATGAAAGCAGTGTTGGCTCAAAAAACAAGCATGGGCTACAAACCAGTAGCATTTTACAGCGGCCACTTAGATCCTGTGATGTTAGGTCATTTCCCTTGCGAACAAGGTCTCGCCGCAGCTGCTTTTGCGGTAGAGAAAGCATCAGCAATCACCATGGAGTGCCCAACTACACTGTTTGTGGAACATGCACTATTTGCAATATTGAATAAACCTAAGTCCACCCTAACCACGCAAAGGGCATCAGGTTATGAGATCATCTTATCCAGAGCTGAACTATCAATTGTTAGATGTAGCACGGTCAACCCTGCAAGGTTCCTAGCAGAAGTAATCGAGCAAGGAGATTATGCACACGATTGTACACAAATAACTGAAATGTACTCATGTACTAGAAAGATTGAAGAGAACGCACTAGAGGGAGATGAGCTCCTGTTCATTGATGGGTCATCAACTATCGACCAAAGGGATGGTATAAGGAGGACTGGGGCAGCAGTGGTAAAAATGATGGAGGTAACGGTGTGTGTGGCAATGAAATGTGTACAACTACCACAGCATTATTCCGCTCAAGCAGCAGAATTAATTGCACTAATCTTGGCGTTGAAGGAAAGCTTTGACAAACAAGTGACCATATATTCCGACAGCGCATATGTTACGTCCACTGTCCACTCAGGGCTGTTGAAATGGAGAAGAAGAGGGTTTAGGAGAGCTGATGGCACTCCAGTGCAACATGCCCTCCTATTGGCTGAACTAATTGAAGCAATAAATGACCCCCGAGAATTAGCTTTGGTCAAATGCACCGCACACACCAATGGTGAAGACCACATTTCAAAAGGGAATGCAGCAGCAGACGCACATGCGAAGTATGCTGCATATTTTGGTGAGATATGGAACCCCCCAGAGTCAAAGAGAGGGAGAGGGAGGGGAATGGCTAAGGAGATGTTGATAAGAGAAGGGTACACCCATCTCCCAGCCACACAGATAATGGAGCTACAAGCGGCTGCACCAATGGCAGAAAAAGAAATATGTGTAAAAAGAGGATGCACAATGTCACCAACTGACGCACTATGGCGCCAGGGTGACACTGGAAAGATTGTAATACCACTGGCACTATTGAACACCGCCCTGAGCCAACTACACCACCCAGCCCACACAGGCAAGGAAGTAATTGCAGCACGAATTAGGGAAGACTGGTTCTGCCCCGAGTTAAATTCTCATGTGTCAAATTTTATCAGCAATTGTCTCACATGTCAACAGTTTACGGCCGGTCACACTCTGAAGGTGATAAGAGGTACTATACCCCGGCCAGAGGGACCCATCCGACATCTCCATATTGACTATGTTGATATGATCAACGTATGTCAAGGAAATAGGTATATGATTGTAGTAGTATGCCCATTCTCGAGGTGGATTGAAGCAGGGCCCTGTTCACACCCAGATGCATTCAGAGCAGCTATATTCCTAGTGAGTGAGGTCTTCCCCAGGTGGGGAGTGTGCGAGGTACTGCGGTCAGATAATGGCCCTCATTTCGCAAACGAAATGTTCCAGCACATCACATCCTTACTGAACATCAAGCATAAATTTGCATGTGCATACCACCCACAGGCCAACGGTGTATGTGAACGCCTGAATGGCCTATTAAAGGAGGCAATTGCAAAAATACAGCAAACAACAAAGAAGAGTTGGTTGTATTGCCTTCCACTAGCCCTATTTGAGCTAAGGAATAGACCAGGTTCCGACCACCACCTCACCCCTCACGAGGTGGTTACCGGACGTCAAATGCGCCTTCCCCTAACGCCAACATCAAGAGTATTTACCGACCACGAGAGTACTGCAAATGTCCTTGGTGATGAAATGTACCAATATGTGTCTTCTTTGATTACTAGTGCAGTGTTTGTGTCTCAACAGCTCGAGCGCACGCGGGGCGGGTCTAACAGCGATCAACAAGAAGACGCGGATAAAGAATTGGAAAAGGAAAGACTGTGCAAAGTTGCTAAAGGTGACCACGTACTACTTCGCAATTTCAACAGAAAGTGGAACAGCCCACGCTTCACTGGCCCCCATCTGGTAGAGGAGGTATCAACGAGAGCAGTAAAGCTACAGGACAAACGTGCCTGGAACCACCTACACAACGTAAAGATCTACAAACTCCAGACCCGCCCCAGCGCCACCGACAGGGCCACTGGAAGAACAACAACAGTGTCACCAACAGAGGAAGAGACTTCTACCACAACTAACGGCCTAAGTGTCCCCATACCCTGCCACCCCTTAGATTCCCCAGAGACAACTACTAGAAAAGAAAGGGGTGATCCCCATACCGCCCACCCCATGGTTACACGATTAAAGAGTAAAGAGACTTCCGCCAGTTGAGCCCCAAACCCTCTGCCCATTGACCCCCTACCCACTGTAGTAATAACTGAACTGAAGGACATAGTCTTGCACATATACACATGTAAACACCTGAATGTTCTCTTTCTTTTCTCTCGCACATGCAGGTACAGCGTATTATTGTACTACTAAGAAAGTAGATAACTAACCAATTCACTGCCCAGGAGTAGATGGTACCCTCAGACGATAATTACCTGGAAGAATTGTCACACCAATTTCTATATGAAATAAAAAGGCCAACGTACTTGAAAAGAAGGAGGGTACGTGTCTACTACACAGCATTCCTCTTGGCCATAGAACATTCAATGCCCCACCTCCAACCATACTTGCCTGCCCTAAGAGATAGATTGCTTAGATTGGCGTGGGAACAGCTCTTCGCCTGGGCACTGAATGACTACTTGATAGGGAGAGCTTAAAAACGACAACTAACACTAATAACAAGCATATTAAGAATTTTCAGGCGGGCAACTGTAACGTCGCAAGAATAAGCTGCCGGACTGCAGCAAGGTAAAAGCAAAATGCCGGTGAAATTAGCATCTGTAATAAAATTGATAGGGATTTTAATGTCCACCGGGTTCTTGGCTGCCTCTGTATGGCAGTACAGCTATGCTATCAATATTATTGCTGTACCCAAACCTAATACACCCCCACCCCCAGCTGCAACAGGTGTTACGTCAGGTGGTACTAGTAAAATCCCACACAAGGAAAATAGAGTTAAACGCAGCACATACTCAGATAATAAAGGTATTGACAACTACATACAAGATTCAGCACACATCTCAAACAACATATGGTACCAACACATGACCCACATAGGTAAGCAGACAACAGAAGACAGCTTGTACGTTTGCTCATTAATCCCATACGCCATGAGCGCTTCTCGAACATTTGTTGCCACGGAGATAGATGAAAAAATAGCACGATGTATAATATACCTGGCACTGTTCCAGACGAAAGGAAGATTTCAAGGGACAGTGGTGCAACTGGTGTGGAAAACACGAGGTACATATCCATATGAAAACAACTTCCTCAAGACTTATTTGAGTTACCACAAGAGCAGTTTACATGCTGAAGGATTCAGATACATAACAAGTGGTCGTGAAAATTGAGAAACAAAGAAAGTAACACTACAGTACCTACCATGTGATTGGTACGCCACTGAAGTCCCTGGTAAAAACGGATGTTGGGAAAGACCACTGGTGATAATAACGGGGAAGGTGTACATGAACAACAAATGGGATATAGGAGTGGTTGGCAGCAACATGGTAACAAGAGAAAATATTTCAACTATTGATGGACACAACCATATATGTTGGATGACTTGGGTCAAGTACATACCCATGCTCACATGGATGGAGAAGGATGAAGACCCAATAACAATACTGCCGCTAACTGCGCCTAAGGTATGCTACCAACATAAAGGGAAGGTGGACGTAGGATACCACACCAACTGTGCAAGCGTGATGGAGTTACCTGAGGGGGGAGCAGGAACAGCAGTAGTAATGGACCATTACTGGGCCTGTGGAAAAAAGGCATACCACACACTGCCCCCTCTGTGGAATGGTATATGCACAATGGTGCACGTTAATGTACCATCACTAGTGGTACCCCAGAAACATGTCAATGTTGCGAACTTCCCCAAAATGGATGAAGGGAACAAGAGGAAGAAGAGATCTGTACAACCTCAGAAGGGGCCAGAGAGCAAAACCGACGGCAATAATACTGTCCTGAATAGCAAGAAAAGACAAGGAGAACCTCTGACAGGAAATTACCTATGGGGAAGGTCGGAAACAGCACTCACTTCAATTCCACCAGACCACAGACTATTCAGCAGAGCAGCAATGTTCTTCTCCTCGATAATACATCCAGGACTACAGGCTTACGCAAACGCAAAATGGCTCCAGATAACTCGATGGGAACTAATGATGACTATTAATTCTACGGTAAATGGATTCAACACAATAAAAGAGGAACTGCGAGCTGTGAGGATGGTAGCACTTCAGAACAGATATGTACTGGACCTCCTCACAGCAATGGAAGGAGGAGTTTGCGCTAAGATAGGACAATCATGCTGCACATTCATCCCTGCCAATGATGCTGACAATGGTACACTGACAGAAGCAGTTTTACAATTGGCCCAGATGCACTCAAAAATGATGGATGAAAGTAAAGGTGTGAAAAAGGATGAGAGCTGGTTTTCAATATTATGGTCATGGATGCCATCTTGGCTGTCAGATGGACTGAAGATTATAGTTGGATGTACTATTTTGGCTGGTGCTACACTGATCATAATAAGATTTTAGAAGGCCCGGAAGGCACGCACCACAGACGAGATGATCGAAATGGTTAGTATGCACCTCTTGATGCCAACAGATGACGGCCAACACACAGGCACAATCATAAAAGAGAGGGAGAAGTTGCGCAACCAGATCATCACAAACCACCTGGACCCACCATCTGTGAAGCTCGAAAACCCAAGAAACCCAAGGAGCTACATAGGGAAATGGGTATACTGCACTCCTGGAGGAACCTGTGCATACATGTATTGGTCATTTGAAGACCATGTTAACCACTATGGACATTTGGGAGGAATAACTAAAATATGGAGAGTAAGAGGAGATAAAGAAAAGGATATGTTTGTGGTCGACAAGTCGACCAGACGGGGGACTGAAGTGGGAGAATGGAAGAACAGGCTCCCGCCCTTCCCCTCTCGTGCTTGGCCTAGAGGATCACGGCCTAGACAACCGCCACGAGAGGAGTTTGCCTATCTACCAGACGACCAAATACCCTGGTACAGGAACATACGGATGTGCCCACCTACCTGCCCAGCAGCCCGCTCTGCCCATGCCGACACCTGCGGCATGGATCAACTCGACTAAACCTACACGTCGTTAGAGATGCCATGACGACCTAGCCAACGGTCAGCACACCTGTGCAAACATGCACACCGGACACTCCCACACCAATCCACACGAAGAACATACTCAGTGCTATGACGTAGGTGACAGACATACCCACAGACGTGCACCTTTATTATTTTCCACATAGGCTCTCAAAATGCAGAAACGCAAGATGCATAATGAACTTATCTAAAAAGGCTTGCTCACGCTTCTTCTAAGAACCATGTACCATAATGAAGAATATAACGGAGACACGATACTGAGGATAGAGCAATATGATACCGTAACCTAAAGCGCTCTGCATCAAACGGTTCCACCTATGCACCAGGCCCAAGTAGGCCGCAAGCAAAAGCTTCCATGAATATTGAATGAGCAAGAGCTCGGTTGCTGACCCTGCAGAATGAGCCCGGCGAAAGCACACCGCCAAGGGCACGATGTTGCAATCTCGCACGCCGCAAGCCGACGCCAAGGTCACACCTGCAAGATAAACCAGGCACACAGTGGGAAAAACAATATTAATTGTGCTGAATTTTGCCTCAAACACGATCCCACCTCACGTGACAAAGCCAAACCTGACAGGATGCCAAGCCCAGGAGGAAGGAGACGCCTGAATCCCACGTTTCAAGACACAGGCAGATACAATTAAAAGACTCATTGGACATCTGCAGCAGTGGGAGTAGTCGACCTCCCAACATATGAATAAATCCTCACATTGTTTACACCTACCCATAGTAAAACATTGTTGCAAATGACAGGTGCACCACGAGCTGGGAACAGCGATAGTCCCAGACTGGGAGGCTCGCGAGCGGACCAATCAGAACATGGGGCTCTTATCACTGACGCCATTAACATTGACCAATCCTCAGAGGTCTTCATGTAACAATTTTCATGTATCAAATTGAAGGGACAGCCCAAGTATATCACCTGACTAACCCTCAACCACTAACACCGTTCTCTATATGTATGCTATACTAACCCTACCACTCGAGTAACCAATCCAGAGTGGAAATAGGTTTTTTGCTAAACTTTCTAAGGTGACGCAAGTAGCGCGTCATACTAAGGTAAAAAGGGCCTGCAAGCCCCACGATTGTGTGTGTGTCAGGACGGATGCGTACGATCCTTGACCCATCCCTGCCGTTTTGTCTAATAAACAGCAGAGTCACCTTGCTTCTTGCGTGTGTCTCATACTCTATCTCTTTTGGGATATACGGGAGGAGTTGGGGCCTCCCTGCCCGGAGGTCTACGGACGGCCCGGCCGACCCCGGCAGAATTTCCCCCCGACAGCCTCATCAAGTTAAAAAGAAGTGTCAGTTATGCCAGTTTAAATGGAACTTGTAACCTGATTCAAAAGTACTGAGTCTGAGTGGAAATTGATTTCGAAAATACTGAAGTCCTTGACTCACAATCACATTGTATCTATGAAGGAGCCTGATGATATCAAATGAATTTCCACTGACATTTTAAAAATAAAACCAATGAGTGGGTCTCTGATATGGGTGGAAACACATTGCTGTTTTATCTGCTTTAGACTTCTAACTAGTATCTAGGTCAGCCAGTGGATAACTCAGGAGATATAATAAGGAATCGAGCTACTATACAAAGGAAAGGAGAGCTCATATTCCTGCCCATTCAAATTAATGGTATAACTCACGAAAAAATGTTTATCATTGAGAAAGGTTTAGACAATTACAGAACGATAAGAAGATTCCCACATGTAATATGATGAATTAAAGGCAATCAGGTTTCAATTCAATAGATTTAAAACAAATGATTAGAAGCAGGTATCTGTTGAAAACCTAAATAACACATCATAATTGCTGAGGTGTTATTTGGTAATGACATGCTACATTGATTATCAATTATTTTGGATTTTATCACAACAAAGTTTAGTCCAGAAGCTGGGTAAACCTGAACAATTTCAATGGTCTTGAGAAGAGGTTTTGGTCAGCTCAATTTCTACCTTATGCTGCAGAAGTACAAATCAAAGAAGACATCTCGATTCTTGGCAATAAACAATAATATACTTTGCGGATGAAGATCGGACTAGGACAAACATTGTTCAACAAAGAATCTTTTAACAATTTAAATCATATTCTTCAGCAGTAAGGACATGCTCTACATTAAACTCTGTTAGTAGATTGCAAATCAGTTTTGGTTGTCATTATAAATTAAGGCACTTATCTATGGAAAGTTGGCCCATTCCAAACAATGTTCAATGTCATTAAGAAATCTTATCATTAGTAAAATACCTGAAAATGTGTGTACGGTCACTGACAGACCAGAGAGCCTCTATACTTGACAATGGGGGAGGGATTTGATGGTGTACTCATTTTGCCTATGTATGGTGGAGGATTTTATCTACTCTGCAGGATGACAATAATATGCTGCCAAATGGAATAGTGTACATATTTACTGATAACTACCTTGCTATTAAGGACTAAACTGCCATGGTAGATACCATAAATAGAGATATCCCAACTCACCTTGAAGATACGTCAGATGGTCGAAAAGCACATCAGTCTGGCGGATACCTGTGATACAGATGGACATAGAGAGCAATTGAGACAAGTATTTCTGGATTCCCAGAAAAAGCACTCTGTCAATTCACTTGACTGTGGACATTTAACTTTTCATTACAAAACAATATCTAGAAACTCTTATATGTTACCAGTATTTGTGAAAGAGTATAGGTTGTCTCTCACATCCATGGAATCACTCATAGAGAGTATCAAAAATGTGGAATACTGTTGAATCAATCATCAAATCTATAGTACCTTTAATAAAACAGTATTAGGAATATTGAACCCAATGGACAATTGAGACTCTGTGCAGACCTAAGGGAACTGAACAACAGGGCCAACATATCCAGATGGCTTCTAGCGTATATTGAAAAGGGACTTGCACATATCCAAGGTTCTAAAGTATACTGTGATCTTGATTTGATGAATGGATTTTGGACTGTCTCAAAAATCTTGGAACAGCAATATAAATTTGCCTTTACCTTTCGGGAGCAAAAATATGCATTGACCATATACTGTTTGGCTACATTAACAGTTGGAATAAATGCAGTATATTGCTACATAAATGCATGCCTGACCTAGTAGAATGAGATAGATTGGCCTATATAGTTCCCCATTAATAAAAAGTTAAAATGTGAACTGACCCTTGAGGGCTAATTTAGAGTGTGTTGTAAAATCTGCCAAAAGTCTGCTGACGTATGCTTCCACCATTTGCCGATGCAGACCGACAGTACACTGCAGTAACATGACCTTTGTACTGGCGGGGTGGTATAACAGCATAAACATCAATGGTGGATGCTTGTCTGACATGAAAGAGTAAGTCTGCCACAGCCATTTCTATATGTGGCAGTCAGACTACCAGTAGAAGTGATGTCAAACTCTTTCTGGCTGCGGTCAGACTGAAGCTGGAAACAACGCTGCCACAATCGCTGCTACATGTCTTCAGCAAAGTCCCTGCAGGAGAAGAGAAGCTGGTTCTGTGGAGAAGCTGGTTCTGTGGACAACAGGATGCCAGTAGAGGCACTACTCCTTGGAGCAGAGATACACATTTCAAGTGGAAGTGAGAAGAGGGACATGTGGATGGGACTAGTCCTTGCAGTAAATGATGTGTTCATTGTTCCATGATAAAAGGAAGACAAAAAGGTAGAATGAACTTAAATGTGCCATGCACAAACACAATCAATGGCTTAAGAAGCCAAGGACCGCACCAATGAAGGGGGACCATAGGCCATATCATGGACTGCCTGGAGGTAGTAGATGCCCACTGATTGAAGTGGAGAGTGTGTCAGGTCTAGAAGAGGGGCATGACACAGGTGAGTAGACATCAGCACATACTGCCATACATATATGAACCATTCACACACATGCGTGCACAATCATACAGATGCTACATGTACATATGTCAAACATCATTACCTCAATGCCAGGTGCACAGCCACTCACCTTCCGGCAACTCCAATTAGACATCTCTACACACACAGAGATACAAACATACTGCCTTACCCCAAGCTGATACCATGAATGTATGCTTTACTACCTGTAGGCAACACACCACAGCAGTCAACTGGCCATGAAGCTGCACATGCCAAATGGCAGAGAAGGAGTGGCAAGAAGCAGTATGCTGCAATACTAGGGCACATGACCAGCAGTTCTTGCGACATCACACATGCCAGTGACAGAAGTGCAGACCCAGTAGACACAGCAACAGTGGATTGAGGTAGCAGTTCTGCTATCACCCGGTCAACCCCAGCACAACCAACCCACATTGCAGTGCCCATATAACAGGAGGGAACAAATGAGGAGGAGGAAGATGTGGCAGCTGCCGACCTTGTGGTACAGACCACCTGGCCCCATCAGAACATTTGAAGAGGATATTAACAACATACTCTCCAATAATCTTAAAATCTCTACACAATTACTCATTCTAGGGGACTTTAATCTGGGATACACTGACCCTCTAGACAAACATGCCACCACCATTGCCAATACCCTCGCTGAATTGGGCATAACGCAAAACATTACTGAACCTACCCATATTAAAGGGAGAATTCTTGATTGGCTGGCAGATTACAACTGCACTGTCAACATCACATCCATCTCTCCTCAACTCTGCACTGACTATTTCCTCTTGTCCTTTGAACTCTCCACCTCTAGACCACTCCCTCTAGCTCCTACCATGGCCCCGCCATGTCTAACCAGAAATAAAAAGAGTATCACAATAGATAAAGTGATTAAGTGATTTCTGCCATTCTACCTACTCTTAACCAAGTAGCTGATCACCTGGACCCAGGAACGCTCGTTGACAAGTAAAATAAAATGATGTTAACTACACTGACAACACTGCCCCTCTAAAACTCAGACGACCGAGTAAACCCAAATCCCATCTAAATAAATGGTTCACCCCTGAATTAAAGGATTTACAACAATTTAAGAGAAGTTGTGATACCTCATAGGGGCTAATCCCCTCAAAAATAAACTAAGGGAAATGTCTTCCCACTACAAAAAGGAAATCCACCTGGCCAAGCGCAACTCATATAAAAAGCGTATATCTAACGATAATTCGAGCATGAGGGAACTGTTTACCACCCTCAAGGAATTAGAGTCACCTATCCCCATTCCGGATGCACGTTCCAAAGATAAAACATGGTGCTCAGATATTCAACAAGCATTATCAAATAAAGTAACTATGCTCAAAAACAAAATAGCTAAGAAAAAAGACTTACTCAATCTACCATCCCAGGCTAACAATCTGAATACAGACCCCCCCCTCAAAGGTGCTGTTCGGTTCATGTTCTCAAAAACGTCCATCCTTGAGGTAGAGAAAGTCATCCTCTCTCTCAGGCCATCCAATTGCCATGGCAAACTTTGCCCTGCCCAGCTCATAAAAGATGCTGCCAGAGATCTCTCCCCATTTGTATCTAAACGTATCAATGCTTCATTTGCATTGGGCTTGGTACCTATCAACTTGAAACAATCTTGGATACTGCCTTTGCTTAAAAAGCAAACCCTAGACCCACTCATACCTAAACATCCTTGACAAGATTGACTACAACCAAATTAAAAAAGTCCTGGAACAACATAAGCTCTTAGGCACACGTCAATCAGGATTCCGTCCCCAACACGGCACTGAGACTGCCCTCATTAATTTGAAGGCACAAATAGATGAGTTACGAGACAAGGGTAAAACAGCCCTTCTTCTACTGCTTGACCTCTCTGCTGCATTAGACCTTGTCAACCACAAGGTCCTTTGCAGCCACTTAGACTCAGCTGCACATTTTTCCCAAGAGGCTATCACCTGGATTGAGTCCTTCCTTAGCGGTAGGACTATGAGGGTGTTCTCCCCTTTGGCAGCGGCAAACCCGATCCCCAAACAGTGCAGAGTTCCCCAGGGTTCTTGTGTCTTCCCTACCCTATACAGCATATTTACTAAGCTCCTTTTTGATGATCTGGACCTCCTTGGTAACACCTACACTAATTATGCAGATGATACCCAGATTCTCCTCCCACTTTCTGGGGACTACAATAAGGATTTGCCCTTGGTAAATAGGGTATATCTCATCATTCAGGCATGGATGGCTACCCACGGTTTATGAATGATTATAAAACAGAGCTAATCATCCTGGGTACTCACTTTCATCTTTAAAAACTAGGCCAAGTCTACACTTCCTTTGAGATTGATGTCAATATCATCAAGGTGGCTAAGGAGGTGAAGACACTCGGCTTTTACCTGGACTCCACTCTCTCCTTCGCTAAACAGATTAAATCCCTGGCTTCAACTATAGCTTACACATGTAAGCTCATCAGAGGAGGTAAACACTTTCTTTCAGATGACAACTGCATTATCTTAGCTAGAGACCTTATTCTGTCCAGGCTCACCTATTATAATGCCCTATACATCGGTGCTAACAAAGATCTCACATATCTAAGATAAGGCGACAAAATAACTGGCTGCCTACACAAAACAAAATCTACTTAAAAGTTGCATCCCTTACTCACAAAGCTTTGAATAATGCAGCACCCAGCTATCTTACAGATAGATTCCTACAGAGAAGCTCCACCCGACCGTCAAGAATTACCAATGTCAACAGGCTGATCATACCAAGATTTAGGATGACCAAGGCCGGGGGTGCCAGCTTCCCGGGCCGAGCAGCCCAACTATGGAACTTATTGCCACATCCTCTATATGATGAGCAGCCTTATCTCAAATTCAGATCCAACTATATCAATCTGCTGTAGGTTTCAGACAACTAGTTTCTTACTAGTTTATACACGATTCCCCATACCACCTTGCGTGTACATATGTCCCGTCCTGTTGCCCATCTGTACATGTTCCCTTTTGTCTAGTTTTTTTTATTCATCATTGCCTTTGTATATATTCCATTTTGTTTATAATCTGTAACCATGTAACTTCAAGCCTTGCATATTCTGTACTGTTGCACCCAGTTACTTTCGGTTTGGTGTGCATTATAAGTAAATAAAACATACAAACAATCAAACAAACAAACCCATGCAGGAGGGAGAGCATAAAGATATGCATGGTTGCATGCATGAACACTCAGATGACCAGGAACAAGATTACACCAACACTTCGACTCGGATGTTTACTCCACTGCACACAGCTACTACACATGACTATGTGGAGATCCATGACCAGACAACACTGTTGGTTAAAGGATAAAACAACTTAGTCCACGAGGCCAAACGAAAGTCTGATACAGCTGAAAAACAGCTGGACATTGAGTAGAGGATCCTGCAACAACTGGACCAGCACAACCAGCTCTTCACATGCCAGAATGGGATTCAGGTATCACTGAAGGAATCCCTGGACAAGCACACATCATCCATCATGGGCCTACATGACAAGGCAAGTGTGAAGCCGGTACAGTTGACAAAAAGAAGAGGGGTCTTGAGCGAAGCAATGCTGGACTAGTAGCATCAAACAGGGGATTTACACATGCTGCTTCGGGTCTTGGTATCCTGCAGTTTGGCATCCATCTGCATGTGTGGTTTGGTGTCTGCAGGTCACCAGCAGGGAGCAGGAAAATCTCATAAATGTCCTTGACACCACACTCTAAATGAGCTCCTTAGTGGAGATCCAACACTTGCTGACACAGCTAAATAATGGAGGCACAACAATATATCTTCAGAAAGCAGACTGGTGTAGAAAAAAAGCAAACATTCTAGTCCATGAAATCACAGCTGTGGGTCTTAATCCACAGAAGAAAAACTGATGACAGGACCGGGATCAATGGCAGCTATCTTGGCCTGCAGTCAGAACCTGATCACAGCCTCAGATGATCAGTAAGAATGGTGCTCCCCACATCCCCTTCTGTTACACCATTTTCTAGGTGAGAACCCTTTCCCGGACCATTGTTAGTTGATTCAAAGTTCAAGAAATAAATTCCTAAATCTCTCCCCTCTGTTTAGTATTGAAGAACTCCTTGTGGAATGTTTGGTTTTTCTTGAGCGGCAATCAGCCATTCTACCCCGGTTTGAAACATTTCCTCTGGTTTTATTTGGTGTGCCGCCAACTGGGCCAACACATCATCTAAGGATGCTAGGGTATCTGGAGTTGAGAAGGTCTTACCTAGTTCTTCTTCAGGATCTGAAAGAGAAAACAATTTGGAATGCTCTTCTATTTCAGGGCCTGAGTCATTTTCGGTTGGGCTAGTTATACTCACGTTCACTTATCCCCCTTTTCCTCTGATTATCTCTGAAGAAGGCTGAGGTGAAATGGAAGGGGAGAAGCTTTTTCCTGGAAAAAAAAGAACCTTAGCCCCTGAGTTGAATAAACACTTAGGGTTTCCTGAAGTTTGAAATAATGTTATTCCTGTGCTTCAATTGATAAGTGTTCAGGGAAGAGTGTCACAAAGGATTTGAGACCCATAAACAAGGTCTTGACACTTAATTGGAATCTGCAGTTGTGTGGATAATAACTTTTTAACTGTTGATACTTCATCCTGATTCTGAACTCTTACAGGCATTTCCTTTCCTGAAGATTACTGTGCTACAAGAAACAGAAGGGTTTCCCAATTCGTACCTATTCAGAGTATCCCACTCCTGAAACCATTTGTGAAGGCATCATGGAGTAGACACAGACAACAGATTCAAATTTGAGCTCACAAAGTTTTAGTTAACTTAAAATGCAGGATGGAGTAAAGCCTATCTTGCTCTAAGCTAAGGTGGGATTTTCCTAACTAGAGAAAACTAACAATAGTCTGTATCAGGAAGTCCAATACACATGTCTGTCTGTGTCCGAAACCTATACTTGCCATTACAATTAACTGTATATAATGTGCAGGGATGTCATCATCAAAATGATAGTGTTCAACAGAAAGTGCACATCTTCTTCTAGATCTCGGCTTTTGATCAGCTTCCTTTTCTCCAAGTTCGAACCAGTTCACAAAAATGTGGGGTAACCTTCCCCAAGAGTGAAACTCTTCCAGATTTCAAAATTAACACAGTTCCTTGGGACATTTCCCGGCTCCTTTGATATCAATACTTTTTGCCAGTTCACTTAGGCAGTTCTGTTTCTTGACTTCAATTTCACATATAAGGCTTTTGCAAAACACAAGCTTCTTTATGCATACGTTCATTGGCTTTTTCCATGCAGGGCCCTTGGTCTAGGTGCAGTTGGTGGACCACACCGTCCACACATTACAGGTCACGCAACTAATATGCCTTCTTACTTTTTCCATCAACAATTAGCCACTGCTTCCATCTGACAGTGATGTTTAGTTGATTTCCCAGTGTCACACTCTTCAGAAACTTTACCCTGACTTGATTAGCCACCATGCACTTTGTCACTCGTTTCTGTATTCCTCTGGCTCTTGCCAACACTTTTAGCTTGCAATTCCTGGGCCCCCCTTAGCTTTGGCCCAGTACTTGGTTTTTCATTTTCATACACGTCTTGGTATTCTCTTGACTTTGCAAATACTTGTCTCATATACCTGTACTTTGTTACATTTTTCTTTTTTACTCTGGCTCTTGCCAACACAGGCTCTCTCTTAGCTTGCAATTCCTGGGCTGCTCTCAGCTTTGGGCCAGTACTCGGTTTCTAATTTTCATACCTGTCTTGGTATTCTCTTTACTTTACAAATGCTTTTTTAATGGTTCCCTCTTAGCTTTGGGCCAATACAGGGTTTCTCATTTTCATTCCCTTCTTCCTATTGTTTTGACATTGCCCATAATTGTTTCATAATACTTTGCTTTCACTCCATTCATGAGTATTCAACTTGCTTTTTACTCTGTGCAGCATTCAAAAGTGGTTTCAATAACTTTACATTCACTCTATATTCAAAAATAACCTGTTTCAGCATTCAAAAGAACTTTCAATTACTTTTGGTTCATTAGACATTCCACATTACTTGTTTCAACATTCAATAGTACTTGCAATTACTTTCAGTTTGTTCTGCATTCGAAAGGACTTTGTTTTCAGTTACCGGAGCACCCAGTGTGAGTGTTTCCCTGCTTTACACTCACTGGTCGCACAGCAGCATCCTTCAACTTGAAGTCCTTGTGACAGCTTCTCAACGCTCCTTCAGTTTTCCCCAAACTCTGATTCTCCCTTGCGGCATCCACAGAGAGCACCGCTCGCTCTCCTGGTTTCCCGTGGAGGCGGCTGGGGTCAATGGGAGTTCCATAGCTCCTGCTGAATGGGCTTGTCCAGGAGGATAGTAGGACCTCCATACACTCTCACAGATGACCATATCCTTGGCCTCTCTTGTACTGTATCAAGTAGGTTTTAGTGTTCTACCATTGGACCTACTTGATACAGTACAAGAAAGCCCAGATTTGAAAAAGGCAAGGAGTCTTTTGCCAAAACACGTGTCACCAATGGGCAAAGTGTGATTTATTTTCCAAATTATGTGTTTGATTAAAATAATCACTCTTCTAAATCGAATGTTCTCAAGTGTGGCGCAGAATCATTTGTTGGAGGGTGTGTTCTTTATGCTAACTATATGAGTGATCCAGCTTTCCAAAAATTGGAACAAAGAAGATTGGCTATGATTATAGTTGCATCCCCTCTGAGCGATTCAAGTGTAAAGCAAAGGTATAGAAGACAGTCTTCGCCTGATCGACGAAGGGGATTGGTCCATCAGGCAGGCAACACCACTGTGTATCCATAGAACAATTGTTTAACATACCTGGTGGCCTATCCTCAAAGAGGTCTAATATTTTATGCCTCTTCCACAACATCCAAAAATTAAGACTAGTGAACTCATCGGACATTGATTTGGTTGAGTTTTTACACAAGAAATGCCTGGACAGGGTAAATCTACATTTGTCATCTAGTTTGGTAAAGACACTCATCTTGGAGGAAGTTGTGGGGTTACTTCCACTGGGCTTTGATTTAAGAGAGTCGTATACAAAACTCAATGTGGGTGGAGCCACCACACAGCTCGTAGTGACATTTCTTTTAAGGAGGAGAGGCCTCTACGTCTAAGCAAAAAAGGCTCTACAATCACAATGAGAAGAGCATAGGGATTGTCATGGTGACTGAAAAACAAATCAGGGCTTCTTTTCCAGTAATAGCCTATTGTATAAAATAACTGGAGATGAGAAAAAGGGTTCAGGAGTAGAGTGTATGGAAGTGGAGAATGCCTACAGGAGCAGAGGGATTCATGGGCTTGGCTTTCTGAGGCATTGGTCCTGAACAGGAGAGAATATTAACTGGAGGAGTCACCCAAGCAAATGGTTGTCATTTTGGCATCATGGAACTGCAGAGGTTCACAAAACCTCTTTGCGAAGGGCATATTACAGTTTAAATCCTTCAGGATCGGTGCCTTCAGAAAACCTGGCTGTTGGTTCCGCCGTCAGTAGATGGTTACTCTATTCTTTTAACAAGTCGGTCAAGGGCTTGAGGAGGTGACCCTCGTCGGGCCTCATGATAGTTCTTGAAAGTGTTGTAGTTTTCCAGATAGTGCTGGAAAAGTGCTCTAATCCATTTGTTCAATTACTTGTCATCTGTAAACATTTGGAAGGGCCTTATGCTCCTGAGTGATTTTTTTATGCAATATGTATTGGAACCCAAAGGGGGTCAAAGTCCAGGACTTCAGTGATGATTTTGATCGACACTTTGAATGATTGTTGTTGCAGAACGTTTTCATAATAATATGTGGCAATTAAAATACTGCTGTTCTAGAGGAGACAACTAACCCAAAAAAGGATGGGTCCCCTAGACAGAAAGCTTTGGGCAAAAGAAAAGCACTTTGGTTGGAAGCAGTGTCTAACATTAATCTGATTCTACTAAATGGGAAAATAGAAGAGGAAATCACAGGGAGCATGACGTGGCAATCTGCTAACAAGAGTGCAGTCTTATATTACATCTTTGTTAGCAGTAACGCCTTGCCTCAAGGCACTTGACTTGAGGTTTCGCTCTCATCCACCAGCGACCATGACGTATTGCAAATGACATAGTCGTCAAACAACATTCCTCTTAAAGTGGCAAACAGAATGGATGGACCCTGACATCTCTCAAGGAAGGAATCCCCTGCGAATACTGGCGCAAATTGAATTAAACCTACAGCAAAGGCTGTCAGGAAAAGTTCAAGGTCAGGCACAGGGCAAGCTCCACTCCTTTATTGACTACTCCTTGTTGTTAACAGATTTCGTTTCTACCAAGCGGTGGGGCAATCACAGAGAGTATGCTTACAAACACATTTACAACTATCAGGTTGTCTATGAAAAAAGGCGATTACGGGTGGATTTAAAAAAATCAAACAAGTAGGAGGTTGTAATATGCTGACCCTACTAAAAAAGAGGGGACAGAAATACAAAAACTGGCTTAAATTGTGCCGGTGGGCTATTGTGTTAAAAGATTCACAGAATATGTTATCAAAATTACATAGTGAAAACCTGGCCAAAACATGACACCTGCAAAATTATACAGGCATGCCAAATGAAGCCTTATTGGTGAATGCAGTTTCAGAAGAACGGTGGGTGAATCATTTGTCAACCTTGTTTGACTGTCCCAATGTAAGTGGGAATGCCTCAGAGGCTGAGCTCTCATTTCAGAGTTGACAGAGAAAGCTTGTATGATCTAATAAGAAGGGCTAGCAGCTTGAGGGCCCCAGGTCTGGACAGAACTGTCAACATAATATTGAAAAGCAAAAGCAAGGAATGGGAGGAGTTTTTAATGCTGCTGTTCTCAGAGGTTGTGAGAGTGTGAGCTATAACAGCCTTGTGGAAGACCTCAATCATGGTCCCATTCCCCACTTAGCAAGCCCCCCACATCTGGTGCCTTCCTGGTTTCCACTCTTTTTCCCTACTTAAAGAGCCATCCAGCCTCTTTTCCTTTGCAGATGGGGAGCAGGTGCAATTGGAACTTAGTCACCTGGCATAAGCCCCGCCCCCTTCTTAGCCCTGCCTCTTCCTTCCTGCTCTTAACTCTTAGATCAAGGGCGTCTCTTACCTGGGCGTCCGAAGCAAAGGGCAATTTCTGTTTGGACCTGTTTGGACCAGGAAGATCCAGGGCCAAACCACTGCTCAGACAGCAGTTAAGCATGCACCAACATGTGTTTATTCACTCTGTCCCCACAGGCCATCCCCACCCCTCTGGTCCCCCGTGATGTTCCCTTGTGTGCCCCCTTCTCGCACACAGGTGTTGCCTGTTTTGCTTGATTCTTCTACCTTGCTCCGCCTCACCGCCCTCCAGCCTACTTCTGCAGGAGTCTATCCTGATAAATTCTGGTTTCACCATCACCGTCTTGTGGCCAATGCTGTATTTGACTTTTATGGACTTTGTTGATTCACGGTGCGTCACCGTTTCTCATGGTGGCTCTGAAACATGCTGTTCTCATCTTCATCTTGTATCCAGGCTTACAACATTATGTGTTACTACTGACTTCTGCAATTCTATTCACTCTCCCCTCTTGCTTCTCCACTCTTTTTGACTGCTTACTCTCTGTTCTTCCCTCCTCTCCCTTTCTCCCTTTTCCTATCTCCTCCCCTCCTCCCCTTTCTTTCTTCTATGCACTTACTCTATCAGAATCGTCCTTGGACCTAATATGATAATAACCTGTTCTGTCTCTTCCACCTCCCCTTGCTTGCCCCCCCCCCCCAGCACTATCTGAAATGTCAGGCCTACTACGATAGTCGCTTTTTTGTTACTCCCCTCCCTTTCTGCACCTTTTGTTTTCTCCTGTTCTACCAGGCCTAGTAAGGTAGTCGCCTGTGTGTTTCCATTTCCTTCCCACTCTCCACCCCCCTTCCTAATCCATGTCATAGCTCTTGCACTATCTGAAATGTCGTCAGCCCGAGTACGATAGTTAATTTCACACCTTTATTGTTCATGGCCTATAAGAATGTCATTGTATTTTCCCTTGTTCCCTACCTTGCCTTGACGTGCTTCGAAACACATTGTGTATAGGCGCTATATAAATACACTATCATATATCAATCTTCAAGAAGGGCGCGAGGGAAAATCCCAAGAACTACCGCTCTTATTGATGTGATAGGGTAAATCTTTGCAACTTCCCTCTTGGCAAGATTGACAGACTGGGCCGTCTGTGCGGGGATTTCCTTCAGTCTGGATTTGTTATGGGCCTAGGCACAAGACGGAATGTGTTTATTTTAATCATCTTCAAGACGCGTTCACTTATGGGATAGGACAAAATTGTACTTTGAATTTGTGGACCCTGAACAAGCATTTTATTCTGTCGATGGGGAGTTACCGTGGCATAAATTAATAAAATGGGGATGCCCGCCAGATCTTTTGCAAGCTATCTGGGTGCTTTACACAGGCACCTCCCTGACGGTAAGGCTAGACAGTGGGGGCAGCAGTAAAAATCTATAACCACGAAAAGGGTTCTAAAACAAGGGTACCATTGGCGCCAGCTCTCTTTAAACTCTTCATATCAGATATTGCAGTCGCTTTGTGGAAGCCTCAATCTTTTCCTCAAAGGTTGAATGGGAAACCTATTGGCCTTCTGCTTTTTGCAGATGAGCTGGTCTTAGTCAACCAGACACCGATAGGCATACAGCGTAAACTGGAAGCTCTGCATGTATTATGATCAGAAGCGGTTGAAGATCAACATCGCCAAGACAAAGATTTTAATAATTCAACAGGCCACAGGAAAGAGTTTCATTCTTCCAACTTTGTCTATTCCCTGTTCCTGCACAATTTTTTTTTCCTGCTCAGAACTCCCTTTTTTGTAGCCCATGGAATATTTGTGTTTTTGTCTGAGATTTTCATTTTCTGTCCTGTGTTATATGTGCGCCCTGATGCCAGCGGGCTGTGGCGCATTATAAGCATAAACATAACATAATATGAAATATTAAAAGAGGTCAAATCGAAACAGCACAGTCATTTACCTGCCTGGGTATGTTGTTGAACAATAGCATGAGCAACACAGCTAGAATTTCCCAGTTGAGGGTCGAAGCTAAAAACTTGGCTGCCCAAGGTTCAATCATATTTAAAATGTATTGTCGCTTTTCCTTGGAGCCACTAGTGAGTTTCTTTAAAATGAAAACAGTGGCCATCCTGACTTATGGGTCAGAACTTTTCTTTTCAATAGCCTATTTGGAATGGATACAATTAGAAGGTCTAATTTGAAGTAGAATCTTTCACTTACCACAAAGGACTTTGATGCACATCATAAGATGTGAGTTAGATCTCGTATGGCTATGGCATGGAAGTCCCTTTCCTTATACAGGAAATGTATAGAGAATCCTGCAGTGAGGGCTTTCAAAGTTTTAAAAAGACCTTAACGACCCTTTCTGAACCAATACTAAATGATTGGAGAGCTGCATGTCAAAAAACACTCAACGATTTGGGCTTTATGGAGGATACGTTATGTAAAAACCTGAATGTAGTAAAAGTCAAACTCTGAGGAAGATACTCAGAGGATACATTGATTCAAAGATCACAATTGAAGTCTAACCAGGATCCTTCAAATGAAAATAGAGTATACTCAAAATATCTTTGCAAGTTTCCCTGTGGTTTTTACAGAATACACTTGCTATGTTTCCGTATAAATTTGTATCTGACTAAAGAGGTTTTGATCTTCAGGAAACAGTGGGTCGGAGCAGATGTGCGTTGTAGCTACTGTAACACAGAACGTTCCAATGAAACACTGCACCATCCGATGTTGACTTGCAATGGGCTGACTGGCAAGCGAACACAGCATTTCGGTAATATTTTTGAAAAGTTTAAAACCAATATCCTAGATGATTGGTGGACCATATTTTATATAGGAGAGAATTTAAAAATGTTCATAATATTGATCCAATTGTTTAATGATGTTTTTGGCGAATTGGTCTAGGCTGGCTGAATAATACTGAATCTTAAGATTGAGTATAGGAGAACTACACGCACATAACTGCATGTTTAACAGATGTTGAGTGAACTGTGCTAACCTATTGCTATTTTGTATAGATGACGGAAGGTCATTATAACTTTTTTTAATTAATTTGAACCCTTTTAAGAAAATGTTGCTTTTTTAACTGTCTTGATCTGAATGTTTTGTACAGGTGAAAAGTTGATTTTACAGCGAATCACCAAAACAATAAATAAAAAAAAAAAATAGAAATATGCATGCATTCAAACAGCACAGTGTTGCACCTCCGCCTGAAGTGCTTTCTCCGTGGGCGTGCGCGCTCGCGCAGCAATAGAACACAGGAGCCGATGCGTAGTGCTTCTTACTTTATTGATAACATCGGCGGAACTGCCGAACCCCGTTCCCGTCCCTCCCCTTCCCCTGACGTCACGTCCGGGGCGTCATGTCCGTGGGGCCTCAACGGAGGCCCACCCACACACGACATCTCCCCCCTTTTTAACATGTAAGCCCTAGGGCCTCATTCTTACCCCATTTCTTCAATGAGTCGCATTGGCTTCATGCGGCTCCTCTGGGGTCGCTTTGCCTTGCTCGGGGTCGGTCTTTCTCCGGTGGGGTTTAGGAGGTGTGCTTCTTCTCCTGACTCTTCCCTGTCTCCTTGATACGCCTTTTCACCTGGCCTGTCATCGTCGCTGTCTCTGTCCATTGATCTTCCTGTGCTGGACTGACGCGCTTGAAGTGAGAGCTGTTCCTGGTCACCACCGACCAGTCGTCCCTTTGTGCGTTGACCATGGTTGACCATGGTGCCTTTCTTGTGTGTCACTATTAGGGGGGTGGACGCAAACGTGGCTTCTTCCTTACGATTCTTGGGTTGCTTGAGCCATACTTCGTCCCCTGGTTGCATTATGCTTTCACAAGCTCTTCTTTTCCTGTCCGTGAATTTTTTTGTCTTCTCTTTCCTCACAGTGTCATTAGCTTACGCTTCCTTCTCCAGCTGTGTCGGCTCTTGCGGTCTCGGATCCTCAGGCAGCCTCGTGGTGATCTGCCTCCGGAATAGCAGGTCCGCAGGGCACACTCCCGTCGTGCTATGGGGCGTGTGCCTGTAGTCTCGTAATAACTGATTGAGGGCCTGTTCAAACAGCTTATTTTGAACATGGGCGATTTGTAAGGTTCTCTTTATGTTGGCCATGAACCTCTCGACCATGCCATTTGCTTGGGGCCATCGGGGGGTTATTCGTCGGTGTCGAAACCCCATGTATTTTGCGAAGTTTTGGAAGTCTTGGCTTATGAAAGTGGGGCCGTTGTCCGACTTTATGATCTTTGGGATGCCATAAGCAGAGAGCATCCTGTCGAGGGCCGGGATGACGCTCGATGTGGCGCTGCTTTCTACTATCTGAGCGTCCGGGTATCTTGAATGTTTGTCCATGAGTACGACCACATGTGTCCCGTTGTTCAGTGGTCCAAATAGATCTACCGCTAGCTCCTCCCACACTTTGTGCGGCATCGGTGACGATTGTAGTGGGTTTGGATGTGGCGGGGGTGCCACTTGCGCGCAGACATGGCAGCTCCCCATGATGGATTCAACTAGACGGTCAAGCTGTGGGAACCAGGCTTTCTGTCGAAGGAGGCGCTTTGTGGCGACTACTCCTCTGTGCCCTTCATGTGCCAGGTGTACTATTCTCTCACGGAGTGGTCTTGGGATGACAACCTTGCATCCTTTTAGTAGCACGTTGTCTTCCACTACTGTCAGCTCTTCTTTTACTTGGTCCAACCACCTGACGTCCTCCCTTGTTGTTTCCGATTCCTCCCTGGCCTGTTGTCTCATGAGGGTCATCTTGTTGGCCTGTAAACAGTGCCTTGCAATTCGAAGCGCTGGGTCCGCCTCTGACTGCATTGACAGTTCCGACCATGCTAGTGGGAGCGGTTGCAGGTGATGTATAATATAGTTAATGTATGCGTCCGCTATGGATGGCTGTGAGACGGTTGTGGACATGGGGTGTCGTGAAAGGTAATCCGCAGGGTTCTCTTCTTTCCCCGGGCGGTGCTGTAGTTGAAACCGTTAGTCCTGTAGGCGCAGGCCCCATCGGGCTATCCTCGGCGGCATCCTGGCTTTCGGGCTTCCATATATGGTGAGCAGTGCCTGATGGTCCGTGATGATGGTAAATTCCTTGCCAAACATGAAGAGGTGGAAGTATTCGCAAGCCCAGACGACCGCCAGGCTTTCCTTTTCCGCCTGCGAGTAGGCCTGTTCTGTGGTCGTCAGGCTCCGGCTGGCATATGCTACCACGTGTGTGATGTGTGGCTCCCTGGGGTCTTTCTGGGTCAGTATGGCGCCGAGTCCGACTGGGCTGGCGTCCACGATAAGTTTGGTGTCACGGCTGGCATCAAAGTATGCCATGTCCTCAGCTTGTGATATGGCCTTTCGTATTGCCTCAAACGCTGCTTGGCATTCTTGTGACCATATGAATGGCGTGTCTTTTTGGGTGAGTAAGCGTAACGAGTTGCTGACAGTGGCATAGGGCCTCATTCCGAGTATGGCGGTAAGGGATAGCGGCCACCGCTAACGAGACCGGTGGCGGTAATCCCTTACCGCCATACTCCGAGGTTCCCTTTGCGCCCTCGCCCTTAACGCCTGCTTTGAGCAGGTGTTAAAGTCGAGGGCGCAAAGGGGCCTCCAAGCCAATAACGGTGACCGTAATGAACGGTCACCGTTATTTGCATCTTCCCCATTCCCATTGAGCCCTATGGGGGCTCATTTGGGAATGGGGAAGAGCCTTAGTGAATGGGGAATTACCGCCCCGCCAACCTTGGAATGGGGCGGTAATTCCGCCATCCACCAAGGTGCTGTCGGTCCTGGTACGGCGTCAACCAAGTCGTTAATAGCGCCATTGGTTAGCGCTGTACTCGGAATGAGGCCCATAGTCTTAGAGATATCTGGAGCAGTAGCTGGCTAGGCCCAGGAATGATCTTAAGACTGTGGTGTTTACAGGGGGCGAGGCCGAGTTGAGGGCTTCAACTTTTTCTGGGTCGGGCCTCATACCTTTGTCGGAAAAGATGTGCCCGAAGAATCGCAGGGATCCTTTTGAAAACTCACACTTGGATTTGTTCAGGGTTAGTCCTGCGCCATCTAGCGTCTGGCATACTCTGTGTAGTGCCACGTCATGTTCTTCCTGTGATTTGCCGTAGACTAAAACGTCGTCCGAATAATTTAGACAGTTGGGGACGTGCCTGATCACCTTGTGAATCTCCTCCTGAAAAATTTCAGCGGCCGAGGAAATACCAAAACTGAGTCTTTTGTACTGAAAGAGTCCAAGATGAATAACAAAGGTGGTGATATATCGGGATTCAGGCACGATTTCAATTTGGTGGTATCCCTTGGTAAGATCTAATTTAGAGAAGACTCTCGTGCCGTGAAGGATGTGGATCATGTCGGTGATCCTGGGTGCCTGATGCCTCTCCCTTTCAATGGCGGTATTGGCTCTGCGCATGTCTACGCATAGACGTATGGATCCTTCAGGTGATTTCTTGGGGACGGGGACGATGGGAGAAACCCAGGGTGTTGGACCCGACACGGGTTCTATGACGTTCATTTTGATGAGCTTGTACAGCTCCTCTTCCACTTGGCGTTGGATGTTGAATGGAATTCCTCGATAATGTTGGGCCACAGGTTTGACTTGAGGATTTATATGGAGATGAACTTTCCTGTTTCGCAATTTGCCAAGGCCGGTGAAGAGTTTCGGAAATGAACTTTCGATTGCTTCCGGTTTGGCAAAGTACTTGTGGGCCATCAACCGGTATAAAATGTGCACTAGGCCCATGTCAACCGCTGTCCGGAAACTCAAAATGCATCCGCTGTTGGCCTCCGTGTCCAGGATGTATAACGGAATCTTTGCTGTGTGTTCTTTGTGGGTGCACCATGCCGTGATCATGCCCTTGCATGGCAGATGGGTGGTGGAGCCATAGGGGTATATGTATACTGTGGCTTTCTTGATTTTGGGTGGTGTGGCCAGTGATCGGTATGCTCGTTCGCTTAAGATGTTGACCGTCACTCCGGTGTCTACGAGAAATTTCACTGGGGTATCATTCACTTGAAGTGTCAATATGGGACTGTGCTGAGTCGCCGCGGTATTGTCCTTTAGGGCCCACACGTAGCCTTTCCTCCTTTTATCATCCTCTGATGATGGGGAGTCACTGGTGGTAGGGGACCGTGTTTCCACGTATCGTACGAATCGCCGTCTGTGTGACCGTCTTGTGTCCTCTGATGAGCGTTTGTCTTCCCGGGTGTATCGGCTTCTGCGGTCGCTGTCTTCTTTCCTGTTGTGCCTTCTTTCACTATCTACCACTGATCTGGGGGGGCTCTGACGAGTGTATCGGCGTCTGTCCTGATTTTGCTGTTTAGGTGGCGTGTGTGTCGGTGCGTACTTGCACGTGGCCCTGTAGTGATCCATTTCTCCGCACGCGGCACATTTTTGTCCTATCGCCGGGCATTGCCCTGTGTGTGGGTATTCGTATCCGCATTTGAAGCATGTGGCTCCGAGGGGTTTGTTTCCTTGGGCGGGGTGGGTGTGCAGTTTGTTGATCGATTCGGTGTTTTCACTGTGTTGTTGTAGGGTCACCTTGCCCAGACTGTCCAATTGAGAGTCCACCGTGGCTTCCATGCGGGCCAGCACTAAGATCTCTTCTAGTGACATTTGCTTCTGTAGGAGTTGCTTGCGAAATGGTTGCGAGGGGCACCCCGCTATCACTTGTGACCTGAGCGCTTCTTCGTTGGAGTATCTATAGAACTCACAGTGTTTGAGTTTAATACGGAAGCGCATTACGAAATTGTCTATTGACTCCCCTTTCTCTTGTCTGGTTATGTGGAACATGTCATGTTCATAGTCGACATTTGTATGTGGCGCGAAGTATTCTGATAATTTGGAGTGTAGCTCCCCATAAGTGACTGTGTCAACATTTAACAGTTCTCCTGCAATGTCTCTTACCGCAGATCCCACTGCCATGAACAGTGTGTTTTTTAGCCTTGTGTCATCTGTTAGCCCAATGGCGCCGGTGTAGAATTTAAAATCTCGGAGCCATATGTTCCATCTGGGTCCCAGGTTTGAAGTGTCCCGTATTTCAAAGGGATTGGGCATATGCATGACTTGGGATGCCCCTCCCTCATTTTGTACCTGTTGGCCGATATCTTGCGCCGGGTCCGCATTTCTTGGTGCTGTTGCCGCTGTTCCCGCCCCTCCAGAGGAGGATGCCGTGGTGCTTGCTGTGTCTGACATGGCTGCAAACCGAAGATGTACCCGTGTGTGGGCGAGTAAATGTGGTGCTTGTCTTCCCCACGCTCCTGGCTGGTGTCACGTGGTGCAGGGAAACGGAGCGCTGTGCCCTTCAGCGTGTAGCGTGGTGATGGCCTTCCAGCGTTGTTCCCCTTGCTCTCGACACCTGCCGGGTGTGCTGCATGCACGTGCGTCCCCTCCGTCGTCAAGGAGGCGGACGCGCGGTGCCTGTGTGCTTCTCCAGGCTTAGTCACGCGGGAGACAGGTCGGGTGTGCTGCATGCACGTGCGTCCCCTCCGTCATCAAGGAGGCGGATGCGCAGTGCCCGTGTGCTTCTCCCAGGCTTGGTCACGCGGGAGACAGGGCGGCATGGTTGTCGATTGCCGCGAGCCTGCCTTGTCAGTGTGCGCTCGCGGGGGCCCGTGTGCTGCTTCTGGGCCTTCGGTCACGCGGGAGGTGGGGCAACGCTGAGTGCAGCTTACCGCTGCCTTGGTGCGCCGACGCGCAGAACTGCCGATTGCAGACCTCGACGCGGCTTCGGCGGGGCCCGTAGCCCCTCGTCGCCAGTGTTGCACCTCCGCCTGAAGCGCTTTCTCTGTGTGCGTCCGGGGCGTCATGTCCGTGGGGCCTCAATGGAGGCCCACCCACACAACAATGTGGGCGACCCGACACACAGACTCGCGCATTCACACATGCATACATATACAAATACATACAACATACACATAGACAATTATAATTTCCTTTCACTTACCCCTGAGTCAACGCCAGTGCGGATGCTGCTTCTGAGGTCCTCTCGGCTCCACATAGCACCTCTAGGGTACTACTCTTGCGCACAGGAGTCCTGACTCAGCACTCCTTCAGTAGGTGTCACAGAGGCAGTGGCAAGGCTTGCAAGGGAGTCACCTGGGGGTCACAGCTGCGCCCCATGTCAACTGCAAATGACATTTGTGGATTAGAAGTGCCTGAGGCCCCAAGTGTGCAAGAACAAAATGGAACTTTTCCATTACTGCAAGTGAATTGGACTGGTCACACCTTTTCAGATTGACTCAAGTGCAAAGAAAGGGGTATACCATAAGAAGTAATGAAGGCAGTGAAACTATGCTTGACTACCAATTCCTTACTGCACCTGTTCAGGATTGAACAACTCTGGAATCCTTTTATATCGAGAACTGGCTAGGGGAAGTCAGTGACACAATTCGACTTCATCGTATTTGGGCTGGATTATAAGTAAGCACGTTGTCCTTCTATGTTCTTTATTGTACTTTTAACAGTCTTAATGGCAGCTGGAAACTGAGGGCCCTATGTAGGCAGCCTAGCATTGTTTGCCAGTAAACCCTAACTAGATTTTACTGCGCTGTGAGGAAAGAAAACCAATAATCGGTCTCTATGGTAACTCCCCAAGCTATTTTAGTTCAGGAAGTTTCTAAAATTATATTTGTTTAAAATAGTTCATCCTTCATTGTGTTTTTGTTATTTTAAGTTTGTTGTACAGCTTGTTTATGTTGCCACTATTTGTTTATATTGTAAAATGTCTCGATTGTGTTAGCTGTACAGCGTCCCACTGCCTTTGGGCCAGGGCCAATAATTTTTAAAAATAAAATAAATAAATAAAAGACAACTCCAGGAGTATCGACCTTGTTCATGCAGAATGTTAGCTGCTTTCCTCGCTCACATATATTTTCACTCTGACTTTCATTTTCACTTACAGATCTAAGAAGCCTTAATGCTCCTGGATCCATTTTTGGCAATGGGCTCAGTGTGCTCCATTCAGGTTAAGTAATTTTCCTACGAAAATATGAAGGTAAACTTTGTGACAGGAACCAGACTTGTACTTGAATCTGACAATGGGGATTCATGAGTGGATAGATTTTTGCCAAGGCACTGTTCAAGTGAACTAGGGAGACACTTAGAATGTATTTTTTTTGTTTGTTGGATTTTGCAATCGATTATCCATACTCCCTCCATGTAATTATGTTAATGCTTTTATTACATAACAGTAAACAGTACACTGGATCTTACTTTTCAACATCACAGCTCTAATCCTCAAAACGACCATCCTATCAGGGTGACAGGAAAGCATGCAGCCCCTTTAAATTTGAAATAACTTTAAGCCCTACCCCTACCCTATGTATAAAACACTTGTCCAATCACAAATAATCCAATTAATAATGCCCAAGTAATGCATTAAAAATCAAAGACACAAGCCACATAGACAGTAGGGAGGAAATGAAGTACTGTTACTAGGAAGAGACTGAATATGTGTAATGAAGATTATTGGTACGTTAACAGAGTATTAACACATTGTCCCTCTTCCTCGTCATAGTTCCTATGTAACAAGTAGTGTCATTCTTTGACTGACCCCCTTCAGAATCCATCCTAGGATGAGTCTTGCAGCAGCTATGACCTGTAAAGACATGCTGGCGCAAACAACAAACAAAGGCAGTTTAAAGACTGAAGAACTTACCTCTAAACATCAGGTACAAAAGGACTGTCACCATGACCAAAACGATGGAATCACAACACTTCCACCCACAAAGAAACAACAGGTATGGGACATTCACTCATATTCCTCTCAAACAAACATTGAGAAGGTTAAATGTAATTCACCAAAAAAGGGAGGAGAAGTATGCTAAAGACTATTCTTTTTTTTATTGTGTTGTTGTTTTATTAAAGAACGTTCACAAAAACATACTCAAAATATCAAAAGGAATAATACATCACCATTTAGAAAAACACAAGCAAACAAATTGCATCAATTTACACACTAAAAGAAGTATATTAAAAGGAAAAAGTATGATAAAAACGTACAAAAGCAAAAGGTATTTTTTTAAAACAGTAATCATTACCAGCTGCAGTAACAATGTCAATAGTATCCAATAGTTCATATAATATATTTAAAAATCTACAGAAGTTTAAGATTAAAGATGTCTGTCGACCTACCATAAAAAAGCACAATTGTTTGATGAACAAATCCGGGCAAATGAGTGCAAATTTACCAAATTGTGCAATATGTAGCTGCTGTGTTTTGTACATTCTGTAATTAGATGTTTCAGAGACACCTGACAATTAATGTTTCTGCATTGGAAATTGGAAATCCAGGCCCATAACTTTGCTAGATTAGATTTAAATCGCACCTATAGATGACGAGATTTACAGGAAGATAATCAGACCAAGTAGTCCAAAATGGTCTTTCTCTGATGCTCAGTTATCAGAAGACCTTTGAACAGAGAGCAGTTGCTCAAGGAGTCCACCATAAGGTTCCAGTCCATTTTGTACACGTTTCTTTTGTAGGTTTAGTAGAGAGAATCACAGAGTCATCATTCAGCTCTAACACATTTTTTTCATCTGCTTCACTGAATCTGTGACAATCCAGCCATATCTTTATTTAGCCAAGTTGTTTTCTGTTAAGAAAACAGGGATTTTAATTTTATCACATATTTTGGATTGCAGTTGGAGTATTTTCCAGGTCCATATCACTGCAATTGATACAATCCCATGCCCAACTCTAAAAACACTTGCTCTCAGTTACAAATGTGGTTCCATACAAAAGAATTGGAATTAGAATTGTTTTCATATTGTAGTATTTTAGAAGAGTAGTCGGGTACATTTACAACATCTAAATGAATGGCACTTTCATGACTTAATAACTGGCCACCTATATCGTATTTTTTGTTTCTTGGAATATGTGCTAGTGAATGCAAAAACCAAGTAAGTTAGATCTTCTGCAAACTCCATTGTCTCTTTGCCTAACACCCAAGCCAGCTTTTTAATTTTTTTATTCTTCCAAAATATTGGAATCTTGGATTTCTTTAAGTTAATTGCAAAGGTATTATCTTCCACATAGGCAGAAAAGGCCCTTAGTTTTCTTTGGATGCCTATTGAGGTCTGGTCATAGAAGAAAAACATGTCTGCATAAGCAAAACAATTCAAGAGCAAGAGTGCCCTTTTGTGGGGGAAAGATGAAATGTTACAACGCAGATTCTTGTAGGTCTTGAAACACCTGTGTAAAGGCGCGTTACAAATGCCATATCATATCATATCATATCATATATAGATTGAAAAGCAGGGGTGCTAAAATGCACAATTTTGTAGTGGATGCAACTCAAGGCAAACATTTGAGCAATATCATTGCAGCTTCACAATGAAACCCAAAATAAGCAAAGGCACATAGATCAACAGTAATACAACGTTTGAACCAAATCACATAGTGTAAAATAGAGTCAAGAACCCACGACATCAGATTGCATAAGCCCTGGGCTTCAGGCATTACAGGCATCACAGAGACCCTAGAAAAAAGGCTAGTAAAGACTGTAGTAGAGACATGTACATCTGCACCAGAGTGACAATACAGCAGGTTTTCAGGTCTAAAAATAAAACTGCCAAAAGTGATGTGTGAACATAAGAATAATGGTATAACAATGAAGCACGTTGTTGCTCAGTGTGGAGCATGTCATATTCTAGAACTGATTCCTTATAGTGGTATTTCATGATGAGTGACCATACAGGCTAGTGACCACTCAGATCCTGTATATGGGGCAAGATGAGCACTCCGATTACAGAAGGTTTACTAAACCCATCCTTCTGAAGGATCCTGTGACTTCTATTTAGGTTCTTCCACCAGTCATACATCCTGAACAGTCCCTGTCCGTTCCTTTGATTAATCAAGGCCAGCAATCCACACATCAACACTACTACATAGCAACATGTAACGCAATTCAGAAGAATGTGAGGGATGATGTTCTTTGCTTGACCCTCAAGGTGTGTTTGTGTATTAATCGGGAGTCAGGTCCCACGACCATCTACATGCTGTGGGGCCAGTGGTGGTATGCCATGTTTTGGCACAGTGCTTTTGGCGCAGGTCCATTTTAGACAAACAATAACACAAGGGACAAAAAACAATTTTTGCATGGAACGTGCACTCACAGTGCGGCTCGATGTACTGAATGGCTGCTGTTTGCTTGAATATACTGTCAACCAAAGCACTGCTTTTATTCGCACTTTGATTGACACTATATTTAAGTAAAACATAAATATCTCAGGGCACAGTTCTCTGCACCGTGATGGCCGTTCCAACATGCATGCCTAAAAGGGACCTGAGCCGAAGGCGCTGTGCCGTAACGGCTGGCGCCCAAAGCACTGTGCCAGAATGTCCAGTTTTGCCAAGGTGAGCTATGGTGAGCATCCTCTGGTGACCTCCACAACAATATGGGTCAGAGACACAAAATCACCACATGGCTTATGCAGCCACTACTGCCCCCTTTTAAGAATCAGACTCAGTAGAATATATTGATATCTGCAGTTCTGGTAAACCTGGTCTTGCAATATTTGTTGTATTGTGCTATTTCTGTAGTGATTGCTATAACAGAATCCATGGATGACTTGGTCACCATTCGCATGTTAAAGAAGCGGTATAGGACGAAATTACAGAGTTAAAATTACCAACCCCACCAAAAGACCTAAAAAGCATACCACCAAAAGTTCTAACTACTAAAAGTTCGAACCATTGGTGTTATGTATGTTGTGGTGGGGTGGGTAAAAAAGAAATGCTGCGGGTGCTGTGGGGATCTCGCCTGCATCACCCTGCTCACCATACTTTACATTATAGTGAGTGGGCTTTGCGGGGGACACCCCCGCAGCTGAACCCAAGAAAAATAAAACAGAACTTTTAAATACGGACATTTCCATCGTGGGAAATTTTGCCGCAAATAAATCACACAGGTCCTAAAGAAGCAGTGAAAAACATATCAGACTTTGCTCTTGCTGCCTTGCCTCAGGAAGTTGGTGTGTGTGTACAGTTACGCATGTGTGATTCTTCCAAATCTAAGATGGCAGACAGTCTTCTTAGTGGCTCAGTCCATGTTGAGAGAGAAAGTACGGCAAGTCCCACTCATCCAACAAAAACGAAGATGCAGGAAGTTAATTACATGCAGCTACACACCTTTACCACAAGCTCAGTGTTGTATTCTGTAATGTAAGGTGGCATGTGTGGAATTTTCTCTGTGTTCAGAGATCAACATTCCACACGGGTCAGTTGGTTGATCTTGGCTGATCCTCGGCGGTGGCTTCCTGCTCCGTGGGGTCCAGAATAAAGTTGTTACGTTAACCCTACCTGGTGTGGATCATTTCACTGGTGACGAGGGTCTGTACCCCAATTCCAGCCTGTGCAGCTTTCGGAACGTGGAATCTGGGGAGCAGGTGCTGCCAGATGGTTTGGAGGTGACTCCCAATCCAGGGTCCTCGCAGCAGGGCGAAGAGGCGCGTTGATCAACGCTGATCAGTGGGACCGCGGCAGTCCGCCAGGCCCAGGAGAAAGCGATGATTCCAGGAACAGGCAGCAAGCCAGACCAGTGGGGCCGCAGCAGTCCGCCAGGCCCCGGGGAGATCGCCGTTTCCAGGTGGAGGTGGCGGAAGGCCAGTCCAGCGTGGATCGGTGAAACACGTCGCTCTGGGGACCGCGGCAGCCCGCCTGGTCCTAGAGTGGTGTGCTGCTCTCAGGTGGGGGGCGGTTGGACATCGGTCCGTGGCCAATGAACTTGTCACGTACAGAGACGCAACTTCTTGTTGCTGTCGGTGGTGCCTGTGCAGAGGCATAAGCGACGGACCTCACAAGGTGCGGTCCCGGGTGGTGTAGACACCCGAGCCTGAGGAGCAGTGGCCCTGGTTTCCCATTCATCGTGCCATGCGAACAGTTGGCTTGCTCAGCATTGCCTGTGGGAAGGAACCAGGGGGCGTGGCTTACAAGCAGCCGGAAGGAGAGAAGCTGACAAACTTACGTTTCGTTTCTTCTGCGTGTAGAGGGCGGGGCCAGCGTGAGCGCGCGGCTCTGGATTAGGTTTGCCCTCCGTGATCCAGTTCCCTGAATGATAAAGGGGTGGTGCCAATGCACGTGGCTTTGCGCCTGTCTGAGTGGATCATACGCTGCTCCCAGAGAGATTGGTGGTATACGCTGGGAGGAAAACCATGAGTAGGGACTTGATGATTCTTCTCTTGTGACTGATGCAACTGGTACATCAGGTGAGGGACACATTTCCTGCTAGTGATTGGTTGCAGGTGTAATTGTACACTCAGCCATTTTCACCTGGGTGATTGAAACATGTTGAACACTGCTGCCAGGCCTCCTGTGGCATTTTTGCCAAACCTAGGTGAACCAGCCGCTCCTTGGGACCAGTGGGTTGATGCATTCAAAGTGTATTTGAGGGCAGCTGGTGGGGCCAAGTTTAATGATGATGAGAAGGAGGTGGTGCTGTTGAACTGCATTGGCACGGAGGGATTACGAGTCTCCCGTCATTTGCCGGGTGAGGAAGTGACTGTTCCTGGTAGTGGGGAAGGAGAAAGAATAGTGAGTGTGTATGAAACAGCATTGAAAAAGCTTGAAGTCCGCTTTGGCAGGAGGATAAACATTGTTTTGGAGAGATACACGTTTTTCCTCAGGGCACAAGGGTCTGGGGAATCCATTGACGCTTATGTGACAGCATTGCACGCTTTTATGGCTACTTGAAGATTTTCGGGTAACCTGGATGAGTACATTAGAGACCAAATAATGATGAAGACAAGTAACCAGAAAATCAGGGAAAGACTATGGATCAAAAGCGATCCACCTCTAGAAAAAGTGGTAGAGATTGCTAGAGCCATCGAAGCTTCCAAAGCAAGTATACAAATTGTCAACGAAAAGGAGAGTTCCAGAGAATGTATCCAGGCTGTTTTTCCCCGAAATAAGGGTGGGGGAGTGGAGAATAAGAAAAGATTTGAGAAGAATGACAATCAAGGTGGGAGATGGCCCAAGGTGAAAGAGTCATGTAGAAAGTGTGGTTGGTCAAGCCATCTGACTGATTCTAAAGAATGTCCTGCACTTAATGTGGAATGTAGAAAGTGGAGGCGCAATGGCCATTATGCCCGCATGTGCAAGTTCAATGGGGGTAGCCAATGCGGTATTAGAAGGGAGTGCTTCTAATCAGGAGGTGGTGTCTGTCAATAAACCCGAGCAAGGTGTTATACTTCATGAGGAAGGTGTTTCTTACAAGGGTCCATGGGTTTCAGTGTTGGTGGATGGCAATCCCCTCGACATCTTAGTTGATTCAGGTTCACCCTGTACTATTGTAGCTCCAGAGGTTTATGTGGAGAAATTGGGAAAGGAGGGATTCTGCTTTGTATGCGTCTGATATTAGCCCTAGTGCTTATGGAAAAAACCCAAAAACATTTTGGGTTATGATTGGTCTTGTATTGAATTCAAGGGCTGGCAAACCATGGGCAAGCTTTATGTGGTGCCCAAAGGTACTAGCGTCTTGAGTTGGGATGAACAGGCTGCCTTGGGCATTTAAATGCATCCTGGGAAGGATGTTCCCATGCTTAGTATTCAAGAGGCCGGGATGAAAGTAGGTGAGCTACATCTGAATCACTCAAGGAGGAGTTTCCTGAAGTGTTTACAGATAAATTGGGCAAACTCAAGGGATTTTCTTATTGCATCATTTTGAAGAGGGGTGCGGTGCCTAAGGTACAAAAAGTGAGAGGTGTCCCAGTGTTAGCAAGAGAGGGTTCGAAAGCTCAAGGAGGCAGGGATCATTGAACCCGCTGAGTCCTCGGAATGGTTGTTTATGTTGGTTTTGGTCAACAAAGAGGATGTAAACATCAGGATGTGTGTGGATCTTAGGGGGTTAAATTCCAACATTTGGGTCGATCGCCATCCTTTGCCAAAAATGAATGAACTGCTTTTAACCCTCGGTAAGGCAAGATCATTTTCCACATTTGATTTGTCTGCTGCATATCACCAGATCGATTTGCATGTTGTTTCAAGACCCCTTACTTCTTTTGTAACCCCGTTTGGAGCATATCGATTTTGTCGCATGCCGTTTGGTCTTGCATCGGCCTCAGCTGTGTTCCAACGGTTGATGCAGGAATTGTTTGGTGGTTTACCAGGTGTATGTTATTTTCAGGATGATATTTTGGTGTGGGGTGGGTGCAGGGAGGAACATGATGTCAGAGTTTGCAAGGTCATGGAAGTGTTGAAGGATAAAGGTCTGACCGTGAAACTGGCAAAATGTCAGGTGGGGGTGGACAAGGTGACATATTTGGGCCATACCCTCAGTGCTGAAGGGGTCAGTCCAAGGGAAGGTTTGGTCCAGGTATTGAGGGATACCCCGGCGCCCACCAACAAGGATCAGTTGAAGCCATTTCTGGGGCTAGCTGAATATTATGTGAAATTTATACCAAATTATTCTGAGAAAAGTGTAGCTATGAGATTGTTGTTGAAGAAGTCAGCCATGTTTGAGTGGTCTGATAAGTGTGGTGAGGAGTTTGATGCGGTCAAGAGCGATGTGGAGAATGCCCCATGTTTGAGGTCTTTCGACCCCAAGTTCAAAACCATGCCCACCGTGGATGCCAGTGATGTGGGGTTGGGTGCGGTTTTGGAGCAGTGGAGTGAAGGGGAACATAGACCAGTTGCATTTGCATCTAGGACCTTAAGAGAGGCTGAAAAGAGATTCTCTGTGATTGAGCGAGAGGCGTTGGCGGTGACCTGGGCATCAAAACACTTTCAGACGTTTCTCTGGGGTATTCCGTATGTTGTGAGGACAGATCATAAGCCTTTGGTTCATGTGTTCTCTACTCGGGGCGTGGTGGCTTCATCCCCCAGGATTGCCAGGTGGTCGGTGGAGTTACAGGAAGACAATTTTGTCATGCAGTTTCTGCTGGGGAGAAAAAATATAGTGGCTGACTGTTTATCACGGTTACCTACAGCGGAGACCGTAAGGTGTCAAGGTGGTGATGTGGAGGTAGGGGGGTAACTTCAGGAGTGTCAGATTGCCTGCGTTATTCCTGCTGTGGACAAGGCCATTTGGGATGTAGAGAGCAAGAATGATGCGGAATTGAGCTGGATTAAAGAGGGCCTTAGCAAGGGTTGGGAGGAGGTTAAGGATAGACCCAAGGGCAGGGGTTATACTCAAGTGTTGGATGAGTTGGCTGTGGGTCCGTGGGGTGTTTCTAGGGGTGCGAAGCAGGTTCCGCCTGTCAGTTTAAGAGGTAGGATTGTGGAGTTGGCCCACGAGGGACACTTGCAACGCCCTTTGACTAAGAGGAGGTTGCGAGAGGAGTACTGGTGGCCTTCCATGGATCATGATGTGGAGGTTGTGGTGAAGGATTGCCATGCATGTGCTATGAGTGATAAGAGCAAAGTGATGTCGCCCCAGCCCATTCATCCTGTCGAAATTCCCAGGGAGTGTAACGCTCACCTGATTCCCACGGAGGCGCTGGTCCCGGCTGAACTGTTATAGTCTCTTCAATTGAGAAGCGTAGAGCTCGGATGACTCTCTGGACTGGGCTTCCTCTTATTGACCGTCTGGCTTGCAGGGTAAGGTTTCTGCAGGCGGAAGAAAAAAAGGGTTAATGACCTTTTGGCTGGACTTCCTCTTCACTAATCGCCAACTCTCCGAAAGTCCAATGTCCTGGTGAGCTCTCACCTTAGGCGTATAAATGCTGGGCTCTCCATCCTGCGACTTATGCAGGGGTGCGTGGGTTCCAGTTACATCACTGGAGATCCTAAAAGTCTTTTGTGGCCTTAGAAGTGGCACAGGTGCTGAGACGCCAAAAGGTGAGGCCGCCGTTACTGCACGAGCGGATGCCAGTAGGTATAAAGAGATTATAGTCTTGAAGAGATGGGCACCTTTAATGAAGTCTTTGCCTTGTCTTTTTCAGGTGCCTGGATGCTGAGGGCGTTGTTCGTCCGTTGCCGTTGCACGTGCGAAGTACGTGAGTATAATGATCTGTGACCTTATTATAGCACCTCTAACAATGTTCTTTTCTTATTTGCAGGTGTCGGGACCTTGCGGGCGTTTTCCCAGTCGCGGATGCACGTGTGGAAACACGTAAGTGTTAGGCTTTCTTGCAGTCTTTAATGGCACTTCAATGATGTCTTTTCTTGTTTTCAGGTGCCGGGCTGCTGCGGTTGAAGAGATCGTAATACGCGCACAAAAGCAGGTAAGAAAAGTAAATGCGGCCGCCTTCACCCGATTCCTACTTAGCAATGTTCTTTGTCTTTACAGATGCCGTTAGGCTGCTGAAGAGAAGGCCGCGAAGAATCCGTGAAAGCACAGATGGATCAGGTAAGCGAGCGCGGCTGCGAACATGTTGCAACTTGCTAACCTTATGTTTCTTTTGCTTGCAGGTTCTGCCGGTGTCTGGATTCCTGGATGGTAAGTATAGTTCTCCTGTCTTTCTTCCACAGGTTGCTGAGCTGAAGCTGGAGATGTCACTGGAATGCTGGAGCTGACTCGGTGAGCGTCCTGCTGCAGATGCAGAATAACGCGAAGCACGTTTTCCCAATCGGGTGTGGTTTAAATAGTGTTGGAGTGATTGGGTGTCTTCTTCCTCAGCCTCGCCCAGGTAAAAGAGTTCCTGTGTTCCAGAGCTAAGGAGTGGCACCAGCCCCACCCAGGTAAGAAAGTAGTCCCAGTTCAGGGAATAGTTCCTCCCAGCAGAAGGCTTGGGACTTCATCCTGCCAGCATTTGCAAAGGTGAGTATGCAGCATGGTCTGCTACAGGGATGTCCACCCAAGCACCTTTGCAAGAATTATGAGCCCGGCGCCCCTGGCGCCGGGACTGAGGTTCCTTATGAGCCTGGCGCCAGAGGCGCCAGGACATGGTCCAAAGGGCCCCAATAGGGGTTTGCTGGAGCCGGGGACGAGGGTCGTGAGCCTGCTTCCGGGGATGCTGGGCTTGACTTGGCTTCTCGGGAGCAGTGCTCATGACAGCACCCCCCCTCAAGGCCCCTCCCAAACTTGTCTTCCCCGGAGGTTTTGGCCTATTGGGAAAAGTTCGGTGGAATTTTCTGACTAGATGAGGAGCATGTACGTGGTCAGAGGGTTCCCATGATCGTTCTTGAGGTCCGTAACCCTTACAGTCGATCAGATAGTATAATTTTGACTTGATGATCTTGGAGTCCAGGATGTTTTTAACCTCAAATTCAGGTTCTCCATTTACTTGAATAGGCTCTGGAGGTTTATTCAGTCTGGTTCCAGGTTGCATAGGTTTTAGTAGAGATACGTGAAACACCGGATGTATTTTCATGTGGGATGGCAAACCCAATTTGACAGCCACTGGGCTTATTATGGCTGTAATTGGATATGGTCCCAGATATTTTGGGTTGAAGGTGTGAGGTCCTTTAAATGATAAATGTTTGGTGTGTAACCAAACTTGATCTCCAACCTGGTATTGAGGGGCGTCTCTTCGGTGTTGGTCTGCTCCCCTTTTGTATCGTTCTTTAGCCTGTTGTAGGTGGATTGTCGCTTCTTTGAAAGCTTGAGTGATAGCATTGGGAAGTTGATCCACGGCAGGCGTTCTAAGATCTTGGGGCGGGTCGAGATTGGAGGTTCGAGGATGAATCCCATATAAAATGTAAAAGGGACTTTTTCCGGTTCCTGAATGGATCGAGTTGTTGTAAGCATATTCGGCTATCCAAAGGATATCTTTCCAATTACTTTCCGACTGCTGTAGTATACAACGTAAATATTGTTCCAGAGTTTGGTTTGTCCTCTCAGTTTGTCCGTCGGTCTGGGGATGATGGCTGGTTGAAAGTCTCACATCGATTTGAGCTAAACGACAGCAACTTTGCCAAAAGTGAGAGATAAACTGGCTCCCCCTATCTGAGATCAAAACCGAAGGGAAGCCGTGCAATCTTACAATATTTTCAAGGAATTCCCGTGCTAGAACTGAAGCTGAAGGTAAGCCCTTTAGTGGAACGAAGTGGGCCATTTTAGAAAACAAATCTACAATTACTAGAATAGTGTTGTATCCGGAACAGGAGGGTAAATCGGTGATGAAGTCCATGGAGAGGGTATGCCAGGGATGTGGCGGGATGTCTAGCGGATGCAGGAGACCCGCTGGTCTTTCCTTCTGACCTTTGTTTTGGGCACACACACCACAGGACATCACAAACTCCTTTATGTCTTTTCTCCATGACGGCCACCAGAAGTGTCTCTTGACTTTTTCCAAGGTTTTGGCAATGCCTGGGTGGCCCTCCATCAAGGAATCATGGTAGCAAGAGATTACCTGTTTTTGTAAATCGGCATGTGGTAGGAATAGTCGTCCCTGAAAATAAGGCAGGTCTTTTTTTATGATGAAGTCCTTTCCCTTCAGTTGCCAGTTTTGTAAGTCCGAAGAATTCACAAGTTGTTTAACTTTTGCTTCGATATCTTCGATGGATTGTGAAGAAATCAGGCCCAGGATTCTCTGTTCTGGAATTATTGGCACAGGTTCAGGATTGACAATATTATCTCCCATTCCAATCCGGGAAAGGGCATCCGCTTTGCCATTTTTGTTGCCGGGGCGATAAGTAATTACAAAGTCAAATTTGGCAAAGGAAAGTGCCCAGCGAAGCTGTCTGGAGGACTGAGCTTTGGTGGTTTTCAGGTATTGTAGGTTTCGATGATCGGTGATTACCGTGACAGTGTGTTTGGCTCCAAGGAGATAGTGCCGCCAGGCCTTGAAAGCGGACTTAATTGCTAAAAGCTCTTTATCTGTGATGGTGTAGTTAATTTCAGGCGCCGAGAACTTGCGAGACCAGAATGCCACGGGGTGCAATTGGTTAGTTTCCGGATCTCTCTGTGATAGAACCGCCCCCATTGCTAAGCTGGAGGTGTCGGTCTCAACGATGTAAGGGAGGTCTGGGCGTGGGTGTTTCAGTATGGGTGCTGAGGTGAACTTGGCTTTTAGCTCTTGAAAGGCCTGTTCTGCTTCTGTTGACCACTCAAAACGTTTGTTTTTTCTTAAGAGGGCGGTGATGGGCTGCACCACTCGTGAAAACTCTGGAATAAACCTGCGGTAAAAGTTGGCGAAACCTAACATGCTTTGGACACCTTTCACGGAAGTAGGTGATGGCCACTTGATGATAGCGTCCACCTTTCTCGAGTCCATGTGGACTCCTTTGGGTGTCAGAATAAAGCCTAGAAATTCGACCTCAGTGACGTGAAAAACACATTTTTCGAGCTTAGCAAAAAGCTTATGTTGGCGGAGTTTTTCAAGGACGGCTCTAACATGTTTCTGATGATCTGCTTCTGAAGATGAGTACACAAGGATGTCATCTATGTAGACGACTACACAAACATCTATGAGTTCTCTGAGGACATCATTCATAAAATACTGAAAAGCGGCTGGTGCATTGCATAGTCCAAAGGGCATCACTTGGTATTCAAATAGTCCATACTTGGTGCGAAATGCCGTCTTCCATTCATCGCCTTCTTTAATCCATACCAAGTGGTAGGCTCCCCGGAGATCTAGCTTTGTATAAATGCAGGTGTTCTTAACTTGGTCAAGGAGTTCCGGAATCAGAGGTAGGGGGTATCTGTTCTTTACCGTTATCTGGTTCAGGGCACGATAATCAATACAGGTTCTAAGGTCACCTTCTTTTTTAGGTACGAAGAACAGAGCCGAGGATGCAGGAGACTTTGATGGGCGGATAAATCCATTGGCCAGGTACTGGTCCAGATACTGTCGTAAATGAAGATTTTCAGGCTCGGTAAGGGCATAAATTCTACTACAAGGGGGAGTGGCTCCGGGTATCAGGTCTATTTGACAGTCGTAAGATCTGTGGGGAGGCAGGGTATTAGCCTGTTCCTTCTGAAAGACATCTTGGAATTCTTGATACTCTGGAGGCAATTGCGGTCCTTCGGATGTTGCTACCGCTAGGCCAATACTGGGTCGAGGATAACAAGTAGGTGCACACTCTGGGAACTGTATCGTCTTTGCTCACCAATCAATTTGAGGATTGTGTTTCTCCAACCAAGGGATCCCCAGAATTATTTGGAACTGAGGGGCCTTGATCACATCGAACACGATTACCTCCCGATGTCCATCTTGGCCTAATAACGTCACTTCTGTGGTGGTATGGGTTACCGGTCCGGAGGCTATTTCCGTACCATCCACTGTGGTAATGACGTCTTTAATTCCCTTAGGACAAAGGGGTAGGTTCATCCTGGAAGCCATCTCGCGGTCTACATAATTTCCAATCGCTCCGCTATCAATGTATGCTTTAATAGCATGCAAACGATCCGGTCGTTCTGGATTTATGAGGACCATTGACATTATGAAGTGCGAGGTCAAAGAACTGGTTTTTACGCTCGGCAAGCGGACCTCTACACTTGTCGGGCGAGGTTGTTTCCCGGCTCGGGCTTTTCGGAATTCTTATCAGAAGCTCCCACTGTCTTCTTCGGAGGTTTCACCAGGCAATCTCGGAGGAAATGTCCTGAATTTACACAATAGAGACATAGCTGCAATTGTCGTCTCCTGTCGCGTTCTTTTTGGGTTAGGGGACCCTTTACGACCCCTATTTGCATAGTTTCTACGGCTTCAACTCCTTTGGTGTGAGTTAGTGGCTTAGAGAATACTCGAGTTTCGAACCTGGAGCGGTCTGCCTTTCTGTTTTGTAGTCTGTGATCCTATTGGACCACTAAATCAATGTACTCTGAACAATCTTGAGGGGGATTCACTACCTGGGCTAGGACATCTTTGAGTTCGCCACGCAAACCCCTGTGGAAAAGCGTGATCCTCTTGTCCTCGGGCCATCTGGTTTCTACGATTAGTCTGTTAAATGACGCAATATAAGCCAGAAGATCCTGATTGCCCTGCCGTAGGGAAAGGAGTTCGTTGTCCAGGGCCTGCCCCTGGGAATGTCTTGCGAAAAGTCTTTCCATATTGGCCTGGAAGGCCTGGAAATTGCGAAGAATCGGGTCATCCTGTGTAACCAGAGGGATCGACCAATCAGCGGCGCTGCTGCTAAGATACGAAAGTGCAATCGGCACTGATTTATGAACACCGCAAACCTCTTAGGGTCACCAGAGAAGCGTTCGGGCGGAGCCAAAGGCACATTTCCAGGCAGATTGATTTGAACAGGATTGGCTGAAGCCGCCGGGGTTTAGGTCCCTCCTGAATTAGGTAGAGGGGTTTGCCCCGCTTGTGATTGTAATAACTGTCTGGCAAGGTCATCAGTTCGTTCTTTGGACATAATCAATTCCCTCCTCAGGGCATTCGTTTCCTGGCGGGCAGCATGTACTTCAGCTCTTAATTCCCCTAGTAACTGGGCCAGTTGATCAGTGTCGGAAGTTTCCATAGCCCCTGGGTAGGAGGTTATTGGAGGGATTCGCGTTCTGTAACGCTCACCTGATTCCCACGGAGGTGCTGGTCCCGGCTGAACTGTTATAGTCTCTTCAATTGAGAAGCGTAGCGCTCGGATGACTCTCTGGACTGGGCTTCCTCTTATTGACCGTCTGGCTTGCAGGGTAAGGTTTCTGCAGGCGGAAGAAAAAAAGGGTTAATGACCGTTTGGCTGGACTTCCTCCTCACTAATCGCCAACTCTCAGAAAGTCCAATGTCCTGGTGAGCTCTCACCTTAGGCGTATAAATGCTGGGCTCTCCATCCTGCGACTTATTCAGGCGTGCGTGGGTTCCAGTTACGTCACTGGAGATCCTAAAAGTCTTTTGTGGCCTTAGAAGTGGCACAGGTGCTGGGACGCCAAAAGGTGATGCCGCCGTTACTGCACGAGCGGATGGCAGTAGGTATAAAGAGTTTATAGTCACTTTGTTATGAGCCCGGCGCCCCTGGCGCCGGGACTGAGGTTCCTTATGAGCCTGGCACCAGAGGCGCCAGGACATGGTCCAAAGGGCCCCAATAGGGGTTTGCTGGAGCCGGGGACGAGGGTCGTGAGCCTGCTTCCGGGGACTGGGCTTGACTTGGCTTCTCGGGAGCAGTGCTCATGACAGGGAGGTATGGTCTAAAGTGGCCCTTGATATCATGGGTCCCTTCGAATGTTTGCAACCAGAGTGCAGGTTTCTATTGCTACTTGTGGATTACACATCTAGATTGATTGAAGTGGCGACTTTTGGTAGGGTTACTACAGAATGTGTCATTGACTTTCTAAAAAAGGTATTTTTTTTTTTTATTGTTGCATTTTTGGTTTACATAAAACCTTATACAACATTTCATACACAATACAAATATACATTTCATTAGTTTATAATACAACATATACAATTCTGGACTAATCGATAAAAAGAGATTTCATACAGAAAATCACATAAGTACACAAGTATTCCTAAAAAATTTCAATAAAATCCTCTCTGAGCCCTTAATTAATATTGTTCTCTATTTACTTTGTGCATTTTTGCATGTTAGATTCTTTGTTTCCAATTCCTCCATTATATATTGGAGCAATGGATTCAATGCTAGGATTAAAGAAACATTTACTCCCCACATACAACGACTCCAAAACAAATGGCTAGACATGTCAAGATCTCTATTAAATCTATCTTTAAGATACAGTGCTCGTTTGGGCTCAAAATGAGTACAAAAAAGAACAAGGTGCTTTAAAGTTTCTAACATGTTAATTTCTTCACAGAAGCGACATGTTAGACTAATATGATTTTGGTTAAGCACCTCTTCTTTATGTCCCCAGTGCTGAGTCCTTTCTAAAGTTGGCATCTGGTTAAATCTAAAGCGCATATATATTAATCTTGCCTTATCACACGGGAATCTTTGTAAGTAGAGAGGAATACATTCCCTTGTATGAACAAAATTAACATACTCCAAATATGAGGAGTAGGACTCTATACTGTTTACTGTATCCACCCAATCTGCCTTAAATAGAGATCTCTTGACTAATCCAGGTCGCTCTACCAGATCTTCTACGCAAAAACCTAGACTATCTAATAAACAATTCATTTTATCACCGAACTTTCTGATGGATTTTACTGACCCGGATTTAACAACCCTATTCAACAGCTCATAGAGGGTGTTTACTGCTGGATCATTTATCTTTCTATAGAAGGATAGCTGCCTCCATAAGTATCTTGCTTTGAGTGAAATAAGACAAAACTCATGTCGAATAATGGCATTGGGGACTGCCATAGATAGGCCCAGTACTTCTTTCCACATTTTCCCCTGAACCACATTCAGCCATGTGCGCATATCATAGGTGCAGATATCCAAACCATACAAAAGGACCCACTCACATTTTGCAAGATAGAAACGTCGTATCGGTAGGAGCGAAAATGTACATACCCTGATCTTCAAAAATGTCATTTGACCCTTTAGTTTTGACATTTTCTCTTCCAGGCTCATTTTCCACATCTTCAAAGTAGATTTGTTAGTAAAGTTATAACCTAAATATGTTATTGCCTGGACCTGTTCCACCTGTTCATCTCCCATCTTCCAAATATAGGACTAATTGGTTATTTTCTTAATAACCGCAATCGTTCGAGATTTGGATGCATTCGGAGAAAGGTTGTTCGCTATCGTGTATTGATAGAAAATATCCATCTTTCTACGCAGGGCAGGAGGAGAACGATCAAAGAGAATAAAATCACCAGCAAAGGCCATCCACTCAATAGCCAAGCTCCCCAACCTAACCGGCGCAATGGAAGGGCCCTGCCACATGTCCTCCACATCGCTGACATATAGGTTGAAGAGCGTGGGAGCAAGTGAACAGCCCTGCTTAACCCCAACCTTAGTGTCAATGGCATCAGATAACATACCTTCCTGAGTCAAACGAACCCTGACCGAGGTATATGCAGCAAAGCCAGGAGTTGGACAATCTTACAGGGAAAATTCATTCCTAACATTTTAGTCCACAATCTTGTTCTGATAACTCTGTCAAAGGCATTGGAAAGATCCAAGGATGCCATAAAAACTTCACCCATGTTAGTTTGATGGACAGTATCTCTCAGATGGGCCGGAATGTTCCCATTTAAATCTGTTCCTAAACCCTCTCTGAAGCCCACCTGAAATTTACTAAAACAGGCATTTCTTCTAATCGCTTTATTAAGATCCCTTAAGAGAAGAATGCCAAAAATCTTAATAGCTGCATCTAAAAGTGCTATGGGTCTATAGTTCTGGGGGTTGAGAACATCTCCTTTTTTGAATATGGGTACAATAATACTTTGGGTCCAAGATTTCGGAATGGTATAGTTTTTAAAAATATCATCAAATATGGGTTTCAACAGTTTAGCCTACATTTCAGGTGTTGTCTTTATTGCAAAAGGAGAAATACCGTCAGGGCCCGGTGCTCTGGATGGTTTGAGTTTATTAATAGCCCACATAATGTCCTCAAAATCCCACAGACAATCGCCCACCTCTGGAGGACCTAAATCCATGTCCTGTTTCCTAGAGAGGGCAGAAGGCAATGCAAACTTTTTCTTGTAATAAGAGCACCATACCTCCGCTTGGATAGGGCAATCAAGTTGGTCTTTATTCGGCCTCAACATGTCATTAATGTAATGTAACCTCTCTGCCCTTACAGAGATTGTGCATCATCAACTGATGAACTTCAAAATGATGATCGATTTTCAGGGACTTGATCAAATTTTTGTGTTTCATGATAATTTTTTTCTTCCTGAGCTGTAACTCAGCAAAAGAGATGGGTAGTTTCTTCAGAATCTTTAGTTCCCTATTTTTGATACACTTGGATCTTTGGACTCTAGGATCACTAATCTTCTCCCTAAATTTCAGCTTCTCCATATCACCTATCCTATTGATTTTGTAGACACATGACCATATAATATTGTTGTAGTGAAATCCCCCTAATTAAGGATTCTCTTCCCCACTAATTCGGTGAGACTCTAGGGTTAAGTTTTCTAACACCAAAGTATTACATTTCTTAATAATTTTCTTATTCCATACATTCCTTTTCCTGTTATTTGAGACCTTTGCGCCCATCGACATAGGATTAATGTGTGTACCAAAACCTAAAAGCGATAAGGAAAAGCACAGGGGGATGTGATCACCCAACTCTACCTCCATGAGTGTCAATTTTCCACAAGCCTGTTTCCAGCTATTGGATACATAAAAAAGTCAATTCTGGAACTGTTACTTCCTCTTTTCCAGGTATATTTCGGTAAATTCGAATCCGAGGCATGATCTAAAAGTCCCAGGTCCCAATGGTCAAGGAATTTATCCCACCATATACCTCTCTTGAGGTTAGTATGAAGTATTTTAGGGATAGCCCCTCTTTCATTTAACATGGCTCCCTCAGCACAGGCCGAACTGAAATCACCTCCTATAATAATACGATTACCATACCCCTTCTCAAACCAACCTCACAGGATCCCTCCAAGAGAATCCTCCACTGTATCTATGGGCACCTTTAGTGGATTCCAATACATATTCAACAGGAGGATAGGATCTACGCTATTCTCTGATGATAAGACAATGCCTAGAAGCCACTCACTCTTAAAAATCACGGAGCCATGAAACCCCAAATTACGATCCACAGCAATAATCAGACCACCACTTGGCCGCCTGGTAAGCCCCCTCGATGCTATTGAGGAGAAGGTATAAAAACCTTCTATATACATATCAGACAACATCATAGTTTCCTGGAAAAAATATATACGGGGCAGGTATAATTTTCCCCTTTAGTCAAAAACGTGTTTTGATGAGATCCCCCACATGAGTTCCAGGAAATGATGTCAATATTAACATAGTTAGGAACATCCATTGCCTTGTCTAAGGGTCTCTAAAGTTTTAAGCACTGGTTGAACCCATGACCAATCCTTACCACAGTTTAGAAAACTGTAAATTAGGGCCAATCCTGGGTCTAAATGTTCTACTTTTTTATTATCCAGATGGGTGATTTGTTCTATTTGGGAGTTACTTGGTTCCTTATATTGAAGGAAATTGCTGGCCTCTTTATCGTCTGCTAGTGTGATTAGATCATAGCCCAAAGAATTAAGATTTTTTTCTTGGGCACGTACCATATCTGCAACCATCACTGAATGAAAACAACTTACCATTCGATGGTTGTTATAATCAGGTAATGAAATAGCATCTATATCATCTGTTGTTATAGCCCGCAATGAAGGAATTTTTTTAAACACATTTAAAAGATGTGTTCTATTTAAATTTGCCTGGGGGTCAATTTTATTATTATTAATCCAACCCAAAATCTTACCTGTATGGATCCTAGTAAGTGTCTGGGCCAAAGTCGATTGGATCTTAGGATTATCTACAAAGAATTTAGCTAATGCATTTCCCTTAGAATCTTGAGTTTTAGAAGTCTGCGTATCTAGGGGACTTACCCCCACATTATTAAGGGTAGAACCACTCCCACACTCAACCACATCAATCGGTCCATTAGAGGATGGCATATTGGAATGTAGTATCAGTGCCATTACTTGGGCGATGGGAGGAGGAATAGTTTGTTGCGTACCTATTGATGTTCTAGCATGTTTGGTGCTAATTATTTTACCAAAAGCTGTCATCTTGGTTTGCTTAGTTTGTGGGCGGTCTTGCCTAAATCTCAACAAATTGCTCTCTTCTACATTAGGGTTAAAGTTGTTTTCCCCTATCATTGGAGGCCCTCTATTACTAACTTCCCGTGCACCTGGCCTTCTTCCCTATTTGAGCCCTTAGCTACCCCACTATCATCAATCTCTTTTTGGATAGAAATATTCCTAATTGCTTTAAGATTGGAATTTCTGCCTTTCATTTTTGTGTTGGGCATATTTTTAGTTTTTTTGAGCATCCTAACTTGTCTTTTTGTTTTTTTACGTCTATACACAGGGGATTGGGATACCTCATCGATGTCATAATTAGAGCTATTAACAGGACATACTTCATTGGGCTCCGTTGTTCTACCCGTTTCCGATATCGGATCTACTAAATACTTCTCCATATGTTTTGTCTTTTGTTTACATTTTTGCCCCTTTTTAGTGGGGTTTGTTGAATAATGATGGCATCTTCACTACTAATATTCAAACATTCCCCCTCCTTGGACATTCCCCTCTCATTCTCCTGAGCACTAAGATTTTCTATATCTTGTTCTTTATTATATTCCCCTGTTCCTTTTACAATAGCGTCCAATAGAACCGAAGGACTGTCTGGACAAATCAAATCCTTTCCATGGTTATTATTTTGAAATTTTTTACCTCCTTGTGTAGGGAATTCTTGGTCCACTATCCCTCTATCTGATGAGGTAGGGCAATCCCCGGAAAGCATAATTTCCAACAAAGTGGTAATTTTAGCATCCATGGTTGCTAACCTCCTATCTTGGTCCTCTCTGTATTTCTCATATTGCTTCTGTTCTTTAATGTTATGATCCTTATCAATCTTACCTTCCACAAGGCCCTCCAAAAATGCCAAACGTGTAATTAATTGATTGAAGGCGGCTTGTTGGCCCACCATGGTACCACCGAGCATGTCTTGGGACTCCCCAAGGGTTTTTAAGGCCAAATTCAAACTAATGTGTAGGTTAGATAGGAGTAGTAGAAGCGAACCTACTCTATCCTCCCTAACCAAACATGATTTTTCCTGTTTATCCTTACCTATACTAGGCCTAACCGATGTTATGGGATCTGATTCAGTTGCACTATCTATTGTTTTAAATCGATTGTGTCTTTCCTTATCAGTTTGATAGGAAAGAGATTCCAGCATGTCTGGTTATGGATAATGGGGTGCAAGTTACCTCAAGAGTGATGAAAGAGTTCTTGGGTCGGTGTGGGGTGGAACACCATCGCACAGCATTGATTGTATAATCCCAATGGCAACGACTTGGTGGAAAGGGCCAATGGTACCATTAAGGGTGCCATACAATTGGCTTTGGCTAATGGTCTTGATGGGCAGTAGGTGGTGTCGGAATACTTAGCGGCATACCGCAGAACTCCGTCTGTGAGCACGGGAGGTCACCCTTTGAATTAATGAGGGGAAGAAAGCCAGGTCCCACCCTGAGATCCCTGGCTTTGAGTGGTGGTGGTCCATGTAAATTGGATCTGGAGGAAATACATCACAAGGTTTTGGCATGCCAGGAGGCTGTAAGATCTTCTCAGGGGAATAGGAAGGAGCTACAAGTTGCAGTGGGTGATGTTGTATGTGTAAACACCCCCAGATTTGTGCAAAAGGGTGGTAGTGCGTTTTTACCTGCCGAGAAGGTGGTTAAATGTGGCAAAGGCTATGTACAGTTGGAGAATGGCTCAACCTGGAGCAAGAGATCAAGAGATGGGTGGTGGTCCTTGAGGGGAGCAGTAAGAACATCATTGAAGATGTTAGTGATGAAAGGGGTGATGTGTTGGATTTTGTACCCGGTGGGATGAACAGTGGCGTAGATGTGTAAGGTGGTGGCCAGATGTGTGAAGTGACATTTGAAGGTGCCAGGGAGTGTCAAGCTTTGGGGGATGGCGTGATGAGGTCAGGCAAAGAATGTGTCAATGTGCGGCGTCCAGTTAGACGTTGTGGACCTCCCATCAAATTCAGAGACTATGTGTGTTAGTGGTTAAATGTGTATTTCAATTATCAAATGTTATTCTGGGTGATGAACTTCTTTCACTTCTAATGTTATCTCAAAAAAGGTGTTTATTTTTAATTCATAAGTGTTTTGGTACATTGTATTGTTGTGTATTGTTGCTTTCACCATGATTATTTTTAAGATTTCTTCATTATTGTTGACTACATAAGGGAAGAGGATTTGTTGTATTCTGTAATGTAAGGTGGCGCGTGTGGAATGTTGCTCTGTGTTCAGAGATCAACATTCCACACGGCCAGTTGGTTGATATTGGCTGATCCTCGGCGGTGGCTTCCTGCTCCGTGGGGTCCAGAATAAATTTGTTACGTTTACCCTACCTGGTGTGGATCATTTCACTCAGCCCAGGGGGAGGGAATATTCCACTATACAAACAGATAAGAGTGTGTGTGGGTGTTCAGGGTAGTGGGGAAGTGAGTCGGGGAGCAGACGTGGTGGTAGTGCAGGAGGAGTTGTAGTACTACAGGATGCAGGATGAGTTGAAGGTGCAGGAGCAGTTAGAGGCACAGGAGGAGCTGGTGGTTAAAGAGGGCTTGGAGGAGTGAGAAGGGTAGAGTGAAAATGAGGGTGCTGCAGAATGAAATAATCAGAAGGAATGGAGGAGGCCAAGGAGATTTGAGATGGAGGAGGAAGGTGAATGTAAAGAATGCCAAAGACAGAGAGATGGAGCAGTAAAAAGAAGGAGGATGTAGCAGTTAAAACAGAGGAGGAGAAACAGACAACAAAAGATATGGAATGTTGGAAGTCCCTTGGAGGGATATGGAGAGTGGCAGATATAGTGTGTGACCGCATAAGCATGTTTGTTGTTGGGCATTTTTGGGAGGAGGAATGAGCATATGTTAGAATGTTCAGGAGGTTAGGATGTCACCCAGCAAAAGGCCCAGATAAAGGTTAATGAATTAGGGTCATACTTATGAGTGAGTGTTCACTGAGTAAGGAGAGGAACAGGATGGATCTGAAATAAAGAGGTGCAGGATACAGAGAAACATAGGTGAGTGTGAACTCCAGCAGGCACATATAAATCCTCCAGGCCAACCAGATTTACTCAGATAATTGCTGGAATATGCCCATGACAAACTTAGGGTTGCCTTCGATGTTGCTTTACATTTTGTGGCCATCCATGAATGCTGTTGAACCACCAGTAATCACTTACAGACCTGGGCAGAGACTATTTAAACCAAAGACATTCCATTGTGTAAAAGACTGGGAGTCACACCATGGAGATGCTTGGACAGGGAATATTTGACCCAGAAAGAAGAACATCATTTGGAGCCTCACCTATACCCTGACGAGGAGGAACTGTACATCCTGAGAAATCTGGTCAGAGTTTAATATAGCCAAATTCTATCAGCTCAGGAATCTCTCATAGCTAGTTAATAATCTGTTCTCAGTTGAGAGTACCCTTCAGCTACTCTCCATCCCACAATACTTAGAAAAGTACTTTAATAAAGGTTATATGTTTCCAATGCACTATTTTGCCTGGTGGTGTTTGTTTTCTATTGCCTGCATACCAGAAGATACCTTTGGGAAACAGATGACCAATCTTACTCTACGAACAACAAAGTGACTTGTCCTAGAAAATATGAATGCAAAACCAAGAAAGTGAGATGCCAAACACTTAACCTGCAATGGCATGTATCATAAAACCTGGTGCACTTTCCCTCAACTTACAATCAAACACGTAGAAATCTTGTTTATGTTTCTATCGTCAAATTGTAATTTAGCATAGGGCTAAGGACGCATTTGATCAAACATGAAAATAGAATAATTCGCATATTATGAAAAAAACTAGGTATATCAAATTGCATGTCACAGGCTATTCCAAACCCTTCTTGAACAAGGCCTGGGTAGATAAGCAGAACTCATTCCTAAATTTCAGACATATTTCAGACAATGCTTTTATAACTAAGAGTTTGAATATTTTGTTTTATCACACGAGAGCATAGGAGAGAATACACTGACATACGAGTACTGTATATTTCCCTGACTTGTCTTGTGGACTGAAACCATGACCATTTAAGGTTAAAACAGTTTCCGTTTCTATCAACTCAGATATCGGGGTTACATAAAACAAAAGAAAACACACATCATATATCATGGAAGAGCCCATACCTACCTAGAATAGAGGGCAAATCTACAGGGGAGCGAAATCACTTGTCCATAGAGCCTGAAAATAGAACAATCACCCAGAATGGAAACTCAAAAAACCTAAAGAAGTCACTTGGCAAAATCATACCTGATGGACTTGGCCATGGGCCAGGGAAGCACATCTCTAAACGAATAACCAAGGGTAACTTTGAGAAGGGAAGAATACTTATATCTCAATCAAGCATAGCCAATGTCATAAAGTAAGAAATAAAAAGTGTAATGATGGTTAATCCACTGTGTATCTATTGCTAATTCACGTAATTATAGCCAGTTTGAGGTAGTTTGAGGTATATCTATGTCTCAATTAAAACGTCTAATGGAGCTCAACATGATCTGTATCAACTCCAACTGTAACCTTACCAAACCAACATAGAAATAACCATGGAGACACTGTAGAGCAGGAAATTCAAGGGAAGCAGGGAAAAAGGCAGACTATATATATTGTCCCGGGAGGATAGCTCAGCGGCAGCGTGCGCGTCTTGGAAGCAAGACGACACGAAGCAACAACGGGTTCCATCCCCGGGTCCGCGCTTAGAAACCTCTGGGTGTTTAAGCGCGTTATAAATACGTAACTAAGACAAAAAAAACAACACAATTACACAACTAAGAAAAACAAACAATTCCTGTAACAGCGCCTCGATGCCTGTGGGCTGTGTGAGCGCTTTATAAATGTTAAATAAATTAAATTAAATATAAGAAAGCATGAGCTACCAATGGAAACTTAGCAGACAGGGGACTCCTAAAACATGTACGTTGTTACCCAAGAAAAACACGAATGGCGAGCCATTACATTTTTTATCTAAGTATGACTGGGCATAAACCCACACGTTATGCTAGCTCTTCTACAATAACATCATATACACGGTGAAATTCCATCAAGTATTCAATACAGGTCACAGAAAACAGCACAACTTTATCAAAATAAACAAAAGAAACATCTCTCAGGAAAGATTGCAGTGTTCAGATACAATTTAGCCAGTGAAATACTTTACATGTAGCCCATTCCGACTGTTCATGGCATACCAATTCTTCGTTAAATTTGCTACCCACCTATGACATTGCCACGCCCACGGCAAAATGACGTCACAACACCAGCGGTTACCGGCACAAAAGCCAATACACAAGAAGATGGGGCGCATTCATCAGGTTAGTTGAAATTTGAATCCGACTTGCGGTTTTGACAATGCAAGCCTTCTTTTACACACATGTTTTTTTTTACCTGGATTTCTTACAGATGTCCTGACTTACAGCATCTGTGGACCATACATTTTGCCATCAAGTTAATCTTTGTTTACATGATCGTCTACGCGGTCAGTTATATACATGCCTTTATTTACATGCACTTAGCAAAAGGTAATTACATTTACAGGCTCAGAGGTCCCCCACGCTAAGGTACTGCATATCCGATTTTACTCTATGTTTTGCTATGATTTAGACTCAGACTTGTCCGTAAATTGTAAATAACATTTTCTGATATTTTGTCTGTTAGGTTTTTTTTTTTCCTCCATCCCTATATCCTTACAAGCAATATGGTATAGATGGACATGTTTTTGGGATATTCCTGAATGTTTGAAATTTGTTGTTAATTACATGATCCTTTGTACACTCCGCATGTCTTTGCATGACATTGAACTAACTAGTGCTCAGTCCTAAAGAATTCGTTTTCTTCAAAAAGCATCGGCTTCTGAGCCCATATTGACGAGGATACTGTTTGCCTCCAAGTTATTGTTAATAAAACTGTTTTATGATGCAAAACGTTTTGGAACTTTGATAACTACTGCTTATGGCGCAGCCTATTTGTAAAATAACAATGTATGCAGTAACATACCCTGAATTAACATAGCAGCTCTATGGAGAGAGCAGTGTTTGAGCGTTTGGATAACTGTGTGGTCCCACCCAGTTTTCTTTTTTTTCTTGAAACTGGCTGACACAAACCAATATAACTCATTCACTTATAAGGAATTCAAGGAAGACAGTTGCTTTATGTATACCTTTATGCAATTGAACTTAACATGGTGATGGCAATAGCCTCAAAAGTACACAGTTATAGCTTACATATCTGCTGGTGTATGCTACATTAAATTAGAAGTTATGACCCAGATATATTACTTGCTGCACATTTTTCTCAAAGGCACATGTTGTATTCCATATCCTGAGCCTTCCTTCTGCATGGAACGTGAAAGGCTGTGGAGATCTATGGTGGCAGGGGGAGCGGTGAAGGGAGCCGGCTGACTGTGACTGTCTACGCAGGCACAATAAAGGAGCCAAGTTCTTACAGGCTAAGGTCCTCATTATGACCCGGGCGGTAAGGGATTACCAGTACCGGTAAAGGCACTGGTGCCGGTAATCCCTTACCACTCAATTACGAGGTCCCTTTGCGGGTCCCTACCATAACGGCTGGTTTTACCAGCCGTTAAGGAAGGGACCCGCAAAGGGACCTGGGAGGTAATTACGGTACCACAATTTGCGGTGCCGTAATTACCGCCTTCCCCATTCCCATTGAGCCCTATGGGGGCAAGAATGGGAATGGGGAAGGGTGAATGGGGAATTGCCGCCCCGCCAACCTTGGAATGGGGCGGTAATTCCTCCATTCACCATGGCGGAATCAGGCGTCAACGCCATGGTTAACGCCTGGGTCGTAATGAGGCCCAAAGTCTTCATCATTTCATTGGCAAAGGGGATTTGGGCTGCGGGGGTCAGCCGTGCCTGCAGTAAACCTTAGTGGTAACCGGCTGTGGATTGCACTCTGCTAGCTTAACCCCTCTGTGACGAGACTCTAGAGCAGTACAGAGTGGCACAGCGCACCGCCTACCCGGGGACATGGTTGCTTTTCCCCACTAACCAGAGCGCAGGCAGAGCAGGATTTGGCCCCCAGAAGAGGGATTGGGAATCACGCACAGGGGTTCAAGGCATCACAGACAGGTGGCAGCTATCTTGGTTGCTATGGTAACACAGCAATCCTCATTCATCCTGGCTGGGAGACCTCTTCGCAGTACTGAACAACTGCTTTAATAAAAACAGCTTGGTAAGTGCTGCAACCAAGCATCAAACATTGACCAATTAAGTGAAAAAGAAATACTTCAGCAACACTTTTATTCAAGCAACCATGGCGGCGGCAAGCATGGCACCTCCTCCACAATTCCTGGTTGAACCAGGCACACCTCCCTATTTGAAACAGGCTGTTCTATTACAAACTGTGCATGCAGAAGGTCACAGTGTTTATGATGGATTTCCTGAAGAGTCAGAAACAGGTCATTGGGACATTGATGATTACACTATGGCAGTGCAAAAGTCACAAAACTATTTGGAACCCAAGAAGAACATCATGTTCGAATGTCACAAATTATTCCAGAGGTCACTAGAACCGCAGGAGCCTGGAGAATGCTTTGTGTTGGCATTAAGGGCCCTAAGCCACACTTGTGAGTTTGGGAGGCTAACCAACTCACTGATCAGAGCCCAATTGTTATGTTGTACCAACAGTCGCAGGGTACAGGAAAATCTGCTTTCCAAGGATTTGCCACTTGACGAGGCCATAGAAGGGTCAAGAAGTAAGGAGCAAAAGGCTCAAACTATGAAAAGCATGATGACTGAAAGACAAGTGCAAGATATTTTTGCTATCAGACAGCTAAAGAGAGTGAACCACAGCAACAAACTGAAACGTTTCAAAAGCAGCAGCAACAGACATCTCACAGCTAGATTATTTGGCCCTGCAAGGGATGTTAACTGTCTGGAATGCAAAAAAGGGCACTTTGCACCGAGTGTGCGGAGCAGAGGCATTGCTAGGGGGACTGCTGTGAGGGCTTTAGCTTTTGGCTGTAGCAGCAGATAGAAGCTCAGGAGCTACAACCAAAAAGGCTAGCTAGGCCCGGGTCTTGACAGTCCCGACATTAGTGTAGCCCAAGATCTTTTCCAGACCTAGCAACACCCCTGGTGCTGAGAGTCCACTATAGATGCTGTAGAGCCAGGAGGGCACTGCCCAGAACAAGAAGAGTTACCAACAAGTAGCGTCCACGTGATGGGACAAAATAAACATGTCCTAGAGATTAGTGCAGTGGCTGGGACTAAAAACGGCCCAACTCATGACTTTGTAATAAATGGGAACGTCATTACAATGAAGGTGGATAGTGGCTCACCATGGACAATAATCTTAAATGAAACATACAAAAATGTGTGTGAAGGAAAATTAGAAGACCCACGCAAACATGACCTAGAGCCATATGCTTATGGCGACATGGAAATGTACTTGTTAGGAACATTTTCAGGCAAGATTGAATACAAAGGGTTAAGATGTGCAGCTGAGATTTATGTTGCCAACAAAGTATCATTGCTGCTGGGTTGGGACAAACAATGCAATCTTGGGGTTTGTATTCATGAAAACACATCTGCACCAATCACTGTGGCTGAAGTGGAAGACAGATTGGAGAGGGACATCCCATAAGTATTCTCAGATGACCTGGGGAAGATCAAATACTTTGAGTGCTGCATCAAGCTCAAGAAAGGAGACATTCCTGTGGTCCACAAAGTAAGGCCAGTTACTCACCAACTCAAAGACAAGTTAAAAGAAGACCTTGATTTGTTCTTTCAGAGAGGCATTATTGAGAAGATCGAGAGCTCAGAATGGCTGTCTCAGGTAGTGATTGTTTCAGAACCAAGTGGACGCATTAGAGTTTGCATAGATCTGAGAGATCTCAATCAAACAAATTGGGTAGACTGTCACCCGTTATCGGTCGTTTCGGAGGTTCTATCAAATCTGGGTTGCTCAAAGTTAATCACAGTAATCAACTTATCTGTGACCTACCATCAAGTTCCACTAACGCTTGAATGCTAGCATCTGACAGCATTCATCACCACTGAAGGAACTTTCAGATATTGCTGAATGCCTTTTGGACTTGCTTCAGCTGCATCAGTTGTCCAGAGAGTAATGGAGAAGGTCTTAGAAGGAGTTCCAAACATCATAGTATTTCAGGAAGATGTGCTGGTCCATGCAACTTCTCCAAAGGAACACAATGAGGTGTTAAAAAAGGTTCTGCACAGATTAAAGTTAGCAGGTTTAAAGCTTGAACGGAAGAAATGCTGTATAGCTGTTGAGAGTGTCAATTATTTAGCACATTGTGTGTGGAATAAGGGAAACGGGCCCAAGTTGAGTCTTGTTGAAGCAATCAGCAAATCCCCTGATCCCACTGATAAAGATCAACTCTGACCATTTCTTAGCTTAGCCAAATATTATCACACGTTTGTCCAGGGATTTGCTTTGATCTCCACACCTTTACAGTCATTACTCAAGAAAGGAGTTTACTTTGTGTGGTCAAAAGGAGTTTACTTTGTGTGGTCAAAAGAAAATGACGAAGCCACCCAAAGATCAAGAAGGACATTGTAAAGGTGCCCTCTTTGGGAAAGTTTTGTGCCATGGACAAGTTGATTCTCACAGTAAATGCAAGCATGTTGGGTTTGGGGGTCTCTCTAATGCAATGTGATTAAAAGAAATCAGAGCGCATAGTGGGTTTTGCATCCAAACCACTCACGGGAGCCGAACATAACTAAACAGTGATCGAGAGGGAGGCGCTGGCAGTTTTTTGGGCTATATTGCATTTCAAGTTTTTACTGTGGGGCCCAGAATGTATTGTTGGATCAGATCATAAGCCTCTGGCACAGATGCTTGCATGCAGTAGTTGGGGTACAGGATCCCCTAGGATTACACAGTGGTGGTTAGGTTTGCAAGGCTAAGAATGTAGAGTTTGATACCTGCCAGAAAAGCAGAATGTTGTGGTGGATTGCCTGTCATGACTGTCTGTAAGTACTAGTGAAGGTAACTTGGAGAGATGAAATGAGGAGTTTATCATTGCCAGTATTGATTCGGGAAGTTTAGAGCGATCTGAATGCAAGTTGTATGAAGGAGTTGATGAAGAATGGAAGTGTGTCAAAGAGTGGACATTCTCTGGTTGATCTGCCAAAGAGACATTGGGCAGGAGATTTGAGGTGTGGTGGGAAGTCAAGTATGAGTTGTCTCTTATTGATGGTAGGCTTAGAAAGGGATTTAACATAGTTGTCTGCGGAAGGACTCAGGTCCATAGTGTTTGAGATAGCTAATGAAGGGCACTTGAGGGTGAGTGGCATGAAGAGAAGTCTGAGGCAACGTTTCTCCTGGGATGCACAGTATGGTGGAAAGGTTGGTCAGAGGGAGTGCAACTTTTTGACTGAGTTATAAAACGAAAGTGGTGCATGATCAACTATGGAAAAAGGTTGCCATTGACATAATGGGAACAATTCAGGGGTTCGGTGATTTCGTAAGGTTTCTGTTTGTGAAGTTAGACTACCATACAAAATGGATGGAGTGGAGTTTCGTCAGGGAGGTTACGGCAGGGGATCTTGTTGTGTTCCTGGATGGTGTGTTCAATAAAGAGGGCTTTCCCACAGAAATTGTTACAGACAATGGGTGCAGTTTTGTTCCAATTTCATGATAACATTCTAAAACAGTTATGCCACTAAACACACCTGCAGCACTCTTACCACCCTAGAGCAAATGGTTTGGTGAAAAGAGTTAACAGGTTTATCAATGGCGGTATCAAATTGGCCTTAAGAACTAAATTACCATGGAAAGTGGTCTTCAATCACATGCTGTGGTGTTATCTTACCATAGCGCATTCGTTGACCAAGTTGTCACCCTTTCTTTCATTGAAGGGGGGGGAACACGGGACCAAAGTGTCTCCGGGTTGGCTCAGTTTGGCCAAATATTTTGCAGTGGGCATGAGTTCTATAATGGACTTGATCAAGAAGAGTAAAAGGCATGACAAGGGGGTGTTTGATTAGATTATGAGATGAGTGTGAAGGGTTCCATATGGAAAGTAGGAGATTGAGTGTTGATTAACAATATTAGATCAACTTACAAGTGTTTGGAAAGCAGATTTCTGAGCCCAAAAAGAATTTCTGCTGTTAAGAAGAGAGTTGTAATTGTTGAGCGAGGTGAACTGTGGTCAATGGGAAGGTTAGTACCTTGTGGCGATGGAAACAAGCATGGTGGTGGACCGTCATTAGAAAAGGTGGATGAGGGTGTGTCAGTAGGAATCTATGAATGCGATGAGGAGTATGGCCCGATGTTGACAAAAGAAGTGAGGAGGGAGCCAAGCTGGATGAGGGACTCTGTGTGTTATTGAAGGTCAGGAGAGCTTTAGGTGTGCAAAGTCACACTTCCACAGATGTTCATCCCTCTCATTTGCATCATATGTGCAGATTTACACTTTCGTAAAAATGTATTTATGACTTTTCATGCTGGAATAAATGATCTGTTTTCCTATGAAATCCACCTGTTCTTTACACCAGCAAAAAGCAGGCAGATGCCAAAGAAATCCATTGTAGATACTGACTGCCACACATAAATGGCTAGTCACAGTTACTCCATTTGCAGGGAGGGGTAAAAGGATGGCATACAGGTTAGTCCACCACTATTTTACCATCAATTTTTACACTCTAATGTGCACATTTTAAAAAAGTATGGAGAGGGGACCTATGTAAGCTAAAGTGTAAATGAAACAAGTCCCCTCTGCAAAATGTATATGAACTTGAACATGTGCCCCAATGGGGCTAATGGGCTGATCCGCAAACATTAGTACTTTCTTGTCAGTGCCAAATGCACTTCCAAGTGGACAAAGGTCTAGCAATCTATAGGGGTGGTGATTCACAAAAGTGAATTAGCCATTGTAAATTCTGTTGTGTGAGCATGCTCCGTGCCCCAGAATATTCTAGAAGAGGAAATGTTAAATTTGCATGAAGGGTGTCACTGCCAATGCTCACCACCACCCACATGGGCGGTTAGCTGCACCCAGCCATCCACCCATGTGGGTGCTGTGCTGGGGTTCAATGGATATCCACATGTCAAATGCATGTCTGAAACTTAGACATGCATGGAGGAGTTCTCACCAGTACACATGTACATAGAGAAAGTCCCTTCACCTGCATTCAGGTGCCCTCTGTGAATCATGGCAAGAGTCTTTAGTAGCTGAAAATAAGGTACTCTGGCATCTCACATTCTGCAGCACAACGTTTGCTGAAGTGGCTGAAAAAAGTATGAAAAAATTAAATAATAACACCACAAATATTATCAAGCAACAGTAACCCATCTCAAAGGAAAACTCCAAAAAATGATACCCTTTTACCATAGTACCATGACAGAGGATGCTCAATCAAATTGTAAAGTAGAACAAATCCCATAATCCTTACTGAAATCTCAAAATAGCTCCTATTATGCAATGATAAGAAATGTATAACCACAATTAATGCAGTGAATGAGAATGAACAGGAAAGGAGTCATGGGGGAGGTATAAAATATACAAGCAAAAAAGTGAGACTATTTCAACTGAGTAAGACATGGATATACAGGCCTCAAAGTTCACAAGTGGATTTGTATACTATGGTATCAGAGAGCTTGATACCATGATGGGTTCTCTGGCCATCAAGAAAGACCCAAACAATGAAGGCAAGTCTTGTTATTATTTATTCCACAAATGCAGTGCTATGTTTCCCCTATTAGGAATTTTGTCAGAGGGCTATACCTAATTTGCATCATGGTAAAGTGGTGGCTTAGCGTTAGAATGGTAATGCCCTATATCGTATGACAAGACTCCCCTCCTTTAACTGTATTCTACTTAGGGTCAACTCTAAATACAGATTACTGGGCATACCACACTAAAACATGTTGACTGTGCTACCTGTCACCCAGCCACTTATTTTACGCGGCTGGACTTCTGTCTTTGACAGATTTGTTCACAAAACATTTTCCATTGTAAATGATTCACCAGTCACACATGCATCATACGCTTTTAAACTTGCTTACTATGAACACCAAAATGTACATCCTGTTTTACCACCTGTGGTAAAATATAGTATCTCCTTTGGCACACTGGGGCACTTCTCTGTAAATTCACACCCTCTTTGTCATTGAATACATTTAGACATAGAAAACGCAACCCCACTGTTTCAGTTTTTAAACTGTTTGTTTATATAGACACTATGGGCCTCATTACGAGTATGGAGGTAGCCATGCCCTTAAGAAGGGCATGGCTGCCTCCAAACCAGTTTCCAGGTCCGGGTCCCACGAAAGGGGACTTACCGGGCCATTCCGACATTGGAGGGCCCGAAAAATCCTTTTTGTGGGACCCGGTACTTCCCCATTCCCATTTCAGCCCCCGTAGGGCTCAATGGGAATGGGGAGGGTGCTAAAAACAGGCCCATTGATAACAGGCCCGTTGTTAGCACCCTCTACTGCTAGCGGGTCCTGCTAAGGACGTCTGGTCAAACCAGACATCCTTGGCGGGTTCCGCTGCAGACCTCGGAATAGGGCAGCCCATAATGAGCGGTGCTGGTCCCGTACCGGCACCGTTCATTATGGGACTGCCAGGGTCCTAATGAGGCCTTATTATTTGAGAACATGTTGTGCGGTATAAGCATCACTACAAAATAGAACCTCTACATTAGATTCAATGACCAGTCTGTATTCATGAATAAACATCCACGGTTCTTATCTTACCACAGCCGTTGGGTCCCAACACAATTGTCACAGTCTAAGAAAGAAAACAAAAACAAAAGAAAACACTACTGCAGTCCAACTTTCTTTTCTCTCCTTTTCAACTTTCAAATTTGTGTCCCCTTCAAATGCTAAAAAGGCATTACTCATAAAATGACTATAAAAATGAACCCAATCTTCCGTACGTACTCCTCACTTTACAAATATTCACCTTTCACTCCAGTGATTCCTGCACTGTTATCTCCAGACCCCTCTAAACTGGATTATCAGCACACAAGAGTATTGTTGACTCTGCACAGCCCAGCCACTCACTCGAAGGACACAGCTTGTCTGCCAAAGCTTCAGTTTCCCCTTGGTGTCTACCACCTGTTAGCTCAGTCTCTTGAGAGCCTATGCAGTTCTGCCTGGAAAATCTTGCCTCTCTGCACTGCAAGACTAAGAATGCCTGCCGCTCTCCTATTCCGCCCCACACCCATTCCATCTTCTGAATTTATAGGCTATCCCTGACAATCTCACTAAAATCCTCCTCTAACATGACATGCATCATCACCTGATTTGGTTTCTCTGGAAGCATGGCTTTGTGAATAGATTTGTAATAAATATTTCCTCTGGGTACAATAGCGCTTTCTCCAGAGGGTATATTTTCCTTCGCAGTTTTCCAAATTTTAAAAACTGCCTGCACGTTCTAATCCTACTGCAAAAAGCACTTTAATTTTGACATGTGATCTGAACCTGGATTGCACTGCTTTGTTACAGATAACTTACCAATATATGGGAAGCGGTGTTAATTGGTTAGTTTGTGTTGACGTGTACATAGTAAAAACTGGACAGATAACCTGTTCACTCTGAATTATAGCATTTTAAAACGTGCTTACCAGAAGAATGTATATTTCCATTTGTAATGCATGCCAGCTATTTGATGTCTGTATTCTGTTTACTGCCTCCTTTGAATATAATATCATGGCCCACTTACTGCCTCTCATATACAGTATCCCTTCATCTCCAGTATCTCTGCTACACCCCACAGTCCGCCATCACAAACTTTCTCATTCCCCAAGCCCCACTAGATCCAGAACCTAGACACAAAACTCTGTGGTTCATGAGGTAGCTACAGGTTCATAACACAGAGCAGAGTTAATCACTTCTAGCACATTTCCAGTTGTTTTGTTTTTTACATTCTGGGAACTATTTGTCTGCAGAAGCCGACTACCAAAGTGCAGCTTTGCATACAGTACACCATTTACTCAGGGGAAGGGCCTTTCATGTAGAGTAAGTATTCAAATATTCCTGTTTCACAAGCCAGCTCATTTGCAAAGTGTACAAATTATTCTTGTTCTGTGAAAACGTGATTGCTTCCATCCATTCTTCTCTGAGATGCTTGTTGAAATAAAGCTACCCCCTACATGGCTGCATGGCCTAATTTATGAAACAATGCCATATGTCTGAACTAAGTAGTTAGCGCGAGCAAGAACATTGCGCAGACCAAATGTACAATGCTGAGAGTGGATTCATGGATTGAAATGCACGTAGAAACATGCAGCGCAAAGAAAAATGAGTAGTGCCAAGGAACAACCACAACAAACCACGATGGTAAACTTAACATAGCACCATCGAAGACATTTTGTGCCAGAGCCATGGGGAATAAGTAATCAAGGATTAATACCAGGCAATCACCATTACTTCCACTCATCTACTGCTACCGACAAATTCTCGTCCCAATACCCCCACTGATCTGCGCACCAGCCCCTAATATTAAGCCAGCACCCACAGGTCAGCCCGTGTCCAAGTTCTCCCACTAATATCTGCCCCTGCCCCCTACATTAAGGCAGCACCCGCAAGTTAGCTTTTTCCCATTACCCCCACTAACCTGCGCTGCTGTGCTCTACATCAAGGCAGGACCCACAACTCAGTCCTCAATCCAGTACCCCCACTAATCTGTGGCCCAGTCCACCACAAGTCCACCCTTGTCCCAGAACCCCTTCTAACCTGTGCCCCAAACCCATACATTAAGGCAGCACCCACAAGTCTGCCCACATCCCAGTATCTCCACTAACCTGTGACCCAGCCCCCTACATAAAGGCAGCACCCACCAGCCTGTCCTCATCCAAGTACCCCCAATAACCTGTGCCCAAAATTCTGCATTACCCTAAACCCACTCACTCCTACCCAGTACTTGCCCCAGCAAGGTGCCACATCAAAACAATGAACCCTAAATGCACATCCCCCCAATGCCCACTCTCACTCTTGCAGTGCACAGTACTGACACCAGGAGTTGGATGAAAAGTGAAAAGTTTGACTGAATATCCAATGATCAATCTTGATTGCAGAGGTCCATGATGAATCCACAGCCCAATTAAGGAGACAACATACACTCCCACACAAATTGTATACATACTCCTTGCATGTAGGGACACAACAATCAGACTCCCACAGACGTACACATCCTGTTGCCTGCTGAAAAGCCAAAACAGTATGCTGGCACAAACAATGATCTGTTGAGAAAAGGCTAGTCACATACACAAACGTAATGCATACCCACATCCATTAACTGTCTCTACAAGGTGACAAACAGGCTTGTGGGCCTTGTTCTGTACTATGGTGGTGTTAGCCTGACAATCGATATAACAGCAGCAACACTTGCACGCTATGCATCTTAAATAAGCATGGCCCAGTTCACTAGGGAGCATTTACCTACCTCAACTCCTCTGGCTTGCGTCCCCCATGAGCCACACCTGGCAGAAATCCTCCTCCAAAATGATCACTTGGGAGCAATGCTGGTGAATCCAAGACAGACATATCTACCATGGCTTCCATTTGGATCACACTCTGCTGCACAACAACAGCCAATCATATTGTCACTACAGCTACACTTTGGTCCATAGATGCTCAGGTGACAGAGTCCACATGTGATGTGTGTAGCCCAGTAAACCACATCCTTTCTCATCATCCCTAATGCCAATAAGCTATACATTCTTATTTTGGAAGAGTAAGCACTCCCCACACGGATAAGCAAATGCCAAAGGCACACCTAAACAGCCCTGGTAGCATAAAGGAACACAATGTACAAGAAAGTGAAACCTTGAGAAGTAAATGGGCAGAGGTAAATGAGCTGCCAACAGATACCCCAATTATCCCTGCACTGTGGAACATCTGAACAGACATCTAAACAAATGAGTACCAACCTCAAATGTCTCCCCACATCACCACTATCACACATAATCCAAAATATACTTGACCAACACTGAAATGCTGACAGCAACCATGCAGTACCCCTGTACAAGGAATGGCATCAGGCAACCCTTGCCACCACTACCCTTGTGATTGTCAGTTCCGAACTTGTGAAACATATCCACATGGCGCTATGGGCAGGTCAATATAAGGAATGCCACCATGCATACCTCAAGCAACTCCTAACATTTTTCATCACCCATGAACCCATATACATAGGAAGTGCCATGCCAACCACAGCATGCATAATTGACACACACCATGTACATTAATGTGCAACATGCCTGAAATGCAAAACATGGAAGTAGCCAAGCAACAGATATGTATGACAAAGACGTGAAACATGTGCAACTCCAAACATGTTGTCTCCCCACATCTACCATGTTCCACATACATACATTGGCCATGAAGGTATAATGCTAAACATCAGACTCACATGAAACATTCACACATATCCCACAGCAAATATGCCAGTACTTATACGACACCCAGAGTGTGCCATAAACACACATGAAAGACATACAACGTACTTAGTTGGACCTCATGTTCAAACCGAATGTGTACATGGAGAAAGAAGCACAAAAGCATGCATAGACCAGAAATGCAATTCATGCTGCATATGGCACAAGGAGACCGCAAACAATGGTGTCGAACAAAAAAATATAAATGTGTTCATGTAAAATTATGCACAAAAATGTAAACAGAATAATGTTCTGTGAATAAATAAATAAAACAAAAGGAAACCTATAAATAGTGAACTATATACAAAAGTCAGCAGGCTAATCCATGGCCCCTGGCCAATGCCTCAGTCAAGGCCGTTTCCTCCTCCACACCCCCCTCTTTCAGGTGAGCATCAGCTGTTCTCCTGAGGGCTTGCAGGACCTCCCTCATCCAAAACTCAATCTACTCCCCTACCTTGCAAGAATCCTCCAGGATGGCTGCCCGTGTGCACACAAACCTCTCCTCAACTTCTGCATTGGTTCTGGCAATTGCCGCTTCATGTGCCTGCTGCCTCGCTTCATCCTGCTTCTTCCCGACTTCAACCTGGGATGACACCAGTGCCTGCAGGCGCCCCCAACTTGCCTCCTCACTGACATGTGTCTGTTGCGCAGGTACTCTCTCTGACTGGAGTACAGCACCTGCACTGCAATCAAGTGTCTGGTGTTCCTCCACAGCCTGTTCCCCTGTAGGTTCTTGAGCAGGCTCAGTGACCACCTCATCTGCCAATGTACAGACGTACACCTCCACTGGGGACACAAAGGCACAGCCAGACTGGCCAATGACAGGACAGGGGCACAGGAGTCCATTGTGGTTCATAGCATAGAGGCCTTAGTTGAGGTTGCAGTGGCCCATCCAAGTGGCCACTGGAAAGCATAGCTATTGCCAGTTGGGACAAGAGGTGACCCCTGTGTGGTAAGGTCACCACCACCAAACGGCCTCACTGCTGCTGAGGTGCCCACCATGACAATGAAATCCTGGGTCTCCTCCTCAGCAGCATTGCCATCTGAATGGGATGCTACACCAGGTACATAGGTCTCAGAGGAGATGTATACAACTGAGCATGCCTTATGGCTATGCCTGTGTCTGGAGTCCTTGCCCCTGGGATGCAGCTTCAAAGCACAGCTTGTACCATCTTCTTCAGCCGCTGCAACTGTGGAAAAGGGAACAAAAAACATAGGACTCAATCATGAGTTCCAATGCATGTGTTCTCGCACCAATTGTATCAGTGACATGTTGTCAGCATTAGTCAACAAGGAACTGCCTCACACATACAGGCCCATGCTCAGAAATCTGACAGAATCCAGTCTCAAAAACTGATGGTAAAATACAAGACACAATGATGAGACATGCACATGTGAACATAGCACATAGATGTATGGGCACATGCACATGACAGCAACTCATTTCACATCACAATCACAATAAAACAGTGACCCAAGTGCATCCTGCAGGCAGGGCCATGGAAAGGTCACCTGGCCACACATACCACCATAGGCACATCTCTACCAAACCACATCTATCAACATGCACCCCTGACAGCTCAACATGAAAGTATGCAGCATGTGCTTGCACCCATTGCTGTGAATCAAGCTGCAATGCTATTGCTCCCAACACAAACAAATGTCATGATGACAAACTATGTATGCCCTTTCATTCAGTGGTCTGACAGGTCCCAACGTAGATCTGGATAGCCAAATGCATTAAATTGCCATTACCACACATTATTACACATGTGCCAGTCTCAACTGCTAAGTGGAGATGATGCAATCATCATACACAATTACACAACCGATAGAAGAGTGTGTGTGAATGTACCTAACATGCCCTCAACATTTCAATCTGGCATCTGTTCCTGACAGAGGCCTTGCTGTCCGCATATCACATTGCATCTATACAAGTATACTTTGTTACCAGAGGCTCATACCTGCACCTGTCCACTTCACAGATGTGTGCCATTACATAATTCCAGTGTCAGCATGAGGCTGCATGCCAGTTAAGCATTGTGCAACATACATAATGTGCAAATAAATAACTTCCTCAAGTCATGCATATCCATGCATGATACAGCAAATCCGTGGAAACTTTCACCCTGTGAGTGCTCACCAGCAGCATGGATACATGCCTGCAGGTCAAGGACCTTGGCATGGACCACAGTGATGATCCTCTCCAGGATCTGCAGGTGAAGGGGCGACACCTGATTGCGAACAGATCCTAAGTAGTACCAGCGATTCTTTGAGTGGTCCACTGTATCGACTGCCACCCCTTCTCCATTCATGGCAGCCATGCTATCCACTCAGATATGTTGACTGCCAAAGCTGCTTCTCTGGAATGGAGAGGGCATCATAATTTGCCAGGACCTGATCACCCAGGATGCCAACTTCTCCAGCTGAGAAGTTGACAGTATTTGCCTCGACTTGCTGTGGTGTTCCATGTTGCAGACATGATGCATCTGTGGCTGGTGGGGTGCAGCTGGGCCCTGGCAATGCACACTGTGGAGCTGTGGTGGTGGTGGTATAGATAGGTGGAAGTCCTTATATAGCCGATGAGGTAGTCACACAGCCTGACAGGAGAAGCTCAAGAGAACAAGCTATGGGGGAATAGGAGGCACTCCTAGGCAGTCCTAGTGGTCAGCAGCCAGTGATGCACTACCAGGCAGCCCGAGATATTGAGGTATGGAGGCATAATATGGCTGGAGGAGGCAAGATAAGGAACAAGGCAGGAATAGCAGAAAGGCACAGTTGTCTTCACTTGATGCACGAGTCAGTAGTGACAAAATCAGAGGAAGGGCCGTAAGCACATAAATTACGTACTGCACGAAGCATGCATACGCGTGTGACGCTTTTAATAACAGTGATTTCGATGGTGAACACAATGGTGACCTATACCGTTGGGCTGGCAGTACCCTTCCTGTGACCCAGTAGTGGAGGATGTGGCTGGAGGTCACCGATTTCATCAAGGCCTGTGGAGTGGAGAGACACACAACGGAAGAAGTCAACAAGAGGATGGTTGACCTCATGAGGTGAACAAAGGAGAAGCTTGTCAGCAATTTGGCCTCTGCCCAGGATACTGAAGGTGAATAGCCACATGTGGATGAGTTTACTCCATTTGAAGAGGTCTTGAGTGGCCTCATCAACAACGTGCAGGTGGTTGGTGTCAGAGGCATCGACACCTATGCAGCCACATTAGGTGAGTGCCATGTGTGCATGATATATATGTTTACCTCAGCACATATATGATATGCTATCACGTGTTGTAGTAGAGTTGGTCGTGGTCCTTCTCACTCATCCATGAGTACTACAGTAATGCACACATGGATACTTTGTTTCCATGTTGTGCATCCTGGAAGGTAGATGCTTGAACCATGTTTGCAGTTGACCTTGATCTCACAGCACACATTACTGTATACAGTATTTTTTAAATCATCAATATATGTGGCAATGGCCTACAAGACAAGTCATTGGACACACTCACAGTGTCATGCTTGTGGATAGTGCATTGTGAAGACTGATTTTGACTCACATGGACCGACATTGGGCAGTGGCCAATGTCAGAGTCATCCATTCACTGGCTGTGGTGGCCAGTAGACATGGATGACCAACAAAGTCAGTGATTTGTCACATAAGGGTGTGAACCATTCTGAAGTTAAAGTGGTTTTCATGAAGATGTTTGAAGCGTGATGCTCAATCCACATTTGGAGTGTTAATTATTCAGTGGACAGCAAGTGCACACTGGTCATATCGAGGTGGCACTCTCCTCAGAAATGCCCAAGATGCATGTGAACGTGGGTAACGACAAATCAGGCCTTAGCCAATCTGGCAAAGGGATGGATGGAGATATTGGCAACACAATTTCCAGCATGCAGACTTTGTCAGCATGAGAACACATGATACTTCCACATGTTGCAAATAGGTATCTATGAAGAAGAGAAGGTGCTTATTAATTTGGCACACAACTCCATCCATCTACTGTTAGAAATTCCACTCTCAAAAATGTATGTATGGTCCTCTGGTCTGTGGCTCGATGTATGACCCAATGTGCCCCGACATGACTGCTAAGTGCATTGATTGTCACCCACCCATTAATTCTACATTACAGAATGTCCACATGCAATGTTTATTGATATGTACCAGGTCCATTTGTGTCAGTATATGATTTGAATATGCATGTTCACAAAGATAGGTGGGCTGCTTATTTTTGTTGTCTGCATTTCTACAGGTGAAGATGCAGCATGTGAGGATTAGGAGGAGGAAGTGGAGGAGGCAGATGTGGCAAAACCACTGACCAGTGCAGCCCGGGGTGCTGTGTCTGCTAGGAATCCTCTCCTGTTGCCAGCCATCATCAAGAGGCCTGCCGATTCATCTTCTAATAATGCTGCCAAATCAGATATGGAAGACATGGTGACGGACATGGTGGAGGGGTCACCAATGAGTATTCCCAATGCCATGGAGCGCCTTGAATTCTTAGTTGCTGCTGAGTCTGAGTGAGAGAGACAGGAGATCCTGAGACTGGCAGTGGAGAGGCATGTCAATGGTGGAATCTGTGTCTGCATTGTCATGGAGTCATCAGCTGAGTTGAAGTCCATGAGAGGGTTGTAGCATGCCAGCCTATGAGAGAACACACACTGTGACAGGCCCAGGCTCCGGCATCCCGGCTTGGAAAGACATGCACACATGGTGGACGTGTGCCTGCCATACACTTGGAGTGGGAGGAGGAATTGCTGTGTGCAAGTGCCCAACAGGGCGAGGTCCAGCCAGAGATGGGCAAGGACATAATTTGCCTGCCAGAAAATACCATCTCTTTCAATGCTGCACTCACTGCTGAACTACACCTATTGAGGCAGGAGAGGAGAGAGGACACACAAAACCAGAGCCAGGTGACTCAAGAGGAGGGTTCTACCTAGAGACAATCCCTGTGTGATGAGTTGTTGTCCTCAACGGAAGTCCTGCAGCAAGAGATGGCCACCTCAAGGCAAACCATGTGTTCAGAGCTGTTGCCCCAAAGGTAAAACCACTGTCATGACACAGATTCCTTGAGAAAAACTCAACAAGCAGGTGGAGACGTCAATGTTCACAATGCATGCTGACTCTTTGGCCACTTTTGATAGCCATAATCAGGACCTTGTTGCAATTGGGGCCCTCATGCATGTATCCCTCTCATGAGTGGCTGTAGCCAATGAGGACCAATCTTTGGCATTGCATGGTCAGGGTTCACCATCCCAGGATCCACCAAAGGATTTGGATCCAACTGAACCACAGATGATGCCATTGGCCATGTCCACGCTCACCCCTATGCTGTTACCACAACCAAACCTTCTTCATGCACATGGTGTCCATGAGCCAGTGGAGCAGGAAATATTTGTTCTTTTCTTTATTTTTTCACACATCCAAGGTGGACAGTATTTTTGCTGTCCTCATGTCAGGACAATTGTGCTCTGCAGAGCAGTGACTCAACAGCAAATGTTACTGGGCACATTTTCGATCTGAGTGACAGGACATGTGGTCATGCTCAGTGGAGTGAACTGAGGTGGTGTTGTGGACTGCTACAGCCTCCCACATACAGGTAAACATTCCATTCATTATTGATATGTATGAGTGCATATATAAATAAAGGGGTGCGTGCTCAAACCCTGGTCCTCCAGGCTAGTAACAATAGCAAAAAAAAACAACACTATGGACCAGTCGAATAGGGAATGGTGCCGTTTTCACATTTACTTTTTTACAAATACCAATAAATGTCACTCATTTAGTTCATATTCATTTTATTATCATCAACACATATAAAATATCAAGTTTGTTTAAAAAAAACATATCAGTAAATATTTATCATAAAAATTCAACTCACGATCCGTCATTCCTACCATTCATTATAGTTTTAAAATGTATACATCACACCTAACTGTCTGACACCTTGGTCAGCATATTATCTATTTCTATATATACAATGCCCTCCACTTCTGTGGTAGATAGTACTTCCTGTGTTTTACACAATTGCACAGTAAGAAAATTGTCTACATATGTTTCGGTTGACCAGATGGACATCACAAACTGGTCCTCTTGATAATGCAACCTTCTTCAGGTAAAAGGGAGTTATCATTCCCCTATAATCACGTAGGGTGAGTTTTACCACCTACAAAACAATACAACATATTAGTGATATGCATAAATCCACCATTCCATTATTATTTTATTTTTTATTACTAATGTGAACAAAATGACTCTGAAAAGTAATCATTCATTCTCCCCCTTTGCAATAGTTTCTCCTATATATCAAAAAAGAAGACATTTAGATTTAATGCTATTCATTTCCTATGTAGATAGTCACAAATCATATCCCCACCATCAGGATACAAAAAGATTCTTGTTTGGCAATTTACACCATCAAAATATGTAATTTAGATACTTTCTCGAACCCAGGCAAAAGACGGCGTATGTGCTATCTTTGTCTTGTTTTTTTAAATCATTGGTCAAAGGAGGAAAGGGTTTCTTCTAGACCTAGTTGACACTCTACACCGGTACATCGGGACGTTGCACGTCTATTAGGTGCCCTATAGAGATAATAATGCATTGTAAAATCTCTTTTCATATACTCTCGTTCCTACACGTGTCATGACCACTGTGAGGGGGCACATGTTGTGCCACAAGCAGGCTCCCACCAGAACCCTGAGGGCCTTAAAACCACTGCAAAAAGGGCTCCTGGAGCCAGTCCTGGCGCCTTTGACACCAGGCTCATATGTAGGAAGGAAGGGCTGTTCAAACTAGGTCCCATTTATGTACATGGGCCTTCAAATCCAACATGGAAGCACCCACACAGTGTAAGGATATTTGGCGTGTTACAGCACAGAGTACAGCACTACTGCACAGGATCAATGTGTAGCATGTTTTTTTTTATGCAGCACCACTGCATGGGTTTGGTGCACTGCTATGGCGCAGTTGTTTCAAGCTATGTGTTGCCAGTGTAACATGGACATATAAGTAAGGGCAGGTTATTCAGTCAAAAATGATTTTTACATATAAAATGCAAATACATTTTTCACAGTTAAAAGCACACATCTGTACCTTCAAAATGCACACCATTTCTCACCTGAAATGCCTATGTTGCAAGAGACACATTTGGTAATTAACAAACTAATATCACTAACAAGACTAATAATTATAACTCATTAATAAAAGAATGTGTCTTCACTGCAAAAAGAGGCAGACTCTGAAAATCAGTTTTAAACACACATTCAAGTTTTTTTTTTTTTCTTCTTCTTCTTCTTTGCCTTCCTGTGCTCTGTCCACAGTAACTGCAGGAAGCAAAGACTTTGAATAAGCAGGAAATCAGCTTGTTACAGTTGCAACTGTACAAGAAGAACCATTGTTAAAAGTAGGAGGATAGAACATGATTGATTCTGATTGGAGCACGTCACATCAAGCATCATGTCGGAGGCTGTGACTAGTGCTTTGCTGCAGAATCTGGGGGAAGAAAGGGAGAGACATCTTGACACAGCTCGAAGAAGGACGGGGTTGACAGCTGGGGAGGCCTCATTCCTAAAGCAGATTCAACTTGGTTGCAGAGACTGGCTTTTCCAGTCAACAAGTCCCAGTTCGAGAGACGGCAGATGCTTGTCCTTGCTGGGTGAACCCCTCCAGAAGGCGAACAGCCAAAGAAGTTACATGCTGAATAAGCCTGGTAATTATCTCGCTGAGGTGTGGGGGCTGAGTGTGTACGAGAATATTCAGTCAGTGTAGGAAAGGAGATTCCTGTGCTTTACTCACGTGTTTAATGCTGCAAATTGAGCAGCACCACTGCATGGGTTTGGTGCACTGCTATGATGCAGTTGTTTCAAGCTATGTGTTGCCAGTGTAACATGGACATATAAGTAAGGGCTGGTTATTCAGTCAAAAACGATTTTTACATACAAAATGCAAATACATTTTTCACAGTTAAAAGCACACATCTGTATCTTCAAAATGCACACCATTTGTCACCTGAAATGCCTATGTTGCAAGAGACACATTTGGTAATTAACAAACTAATATCACTAACAAGACTATCAATTATAACTCATTAATAAAATAATGTGTCTTCACGGCAAAAAGAGGCAGACTCTGAAAACTGATTTTCAGAGTCTGCCTCTTTTTGCAGTGATCTATGCCTGACCCCACACATAAAACAAAAACAGGATAGGCTAGTATGTGTGACTACATTCAACCCAGTGAGCAACGATATTAAAAAAAATAGTGAACCGCAATTGGGATTTGTTCAGACAGCCAGGCACTTTTGCACAGCAGTCTATGTTTTCTTTTAAGAAAAATGTTAACTTAAAGCGACGTCTGGTACATACCTATGTCAAGAAAACATGTGAACAAACAGTTCTGAACGAATGGGGACTTCCACCCATAGTAGGTCACCATAGATGTGGCAATTGTGTGTCCTGTCCTCTGATGGAAACATGCTTAGAGTTGAACTATGGACATATTCGGTGGAAGCTAAGAACACACACAAGCTGTCGGACTCAAAACGTAATCTACATAATCTTGTGCCCATGTAATTTAGTGTATGTGGGTAAAACCACAAGAGAAGTTAGACAACGTATAGAAGAACACAGAAGTTGCATTCGCAACAAAGTAGCAGACAAGCCATTAGTGGACCATTTTCACAATATAAGCATGCAGAGATGGATTTAAAAAGGTTCTTACTCCAAAGTGTGAAACCACAAAGGAGGGGTGGTGATATGACTGCTGTTCTACACAAAATAGAGCAGCGTTGGGTATACCACCTTGATTCAGTAAAAAACGGCCTGACTATTTCTGTAGAGTGGAATGCACTTATAACTCACTAAAATCTCAGGCATCAACAGCGTGCAATATATACTGTGTTTTGCTATGGATCTAAAAGATTGACAGTAGTGTGCTAAATCTTAGGTAAGACTAGAGCTAGCAGTGTGATTTATACATGGAGAGTAATGCATCATTTTTGCAAAAAAAAGAGGAAGGGATGCCTGAAAGTTGACGTGTCTATTTACTCCAAAAATATGGGTCTTATGTAACGAGCATGGTTTCGGCTACACCAAAGCACCATCATGTGATGTTAAACATTGCTCATCTGTGGATGTGAAGTATGTTAAGTCACTAAGACACGCAGTTTTGGCGACATCTGCTGGCCCTGTGCCATCGATATGGAATATGCACTTGGCAGAAAATTATAATTTTATTCTTTTATCTTTTATGTTTCTAAATTTGAAATATAGACAAATATAATAATAAAACTACCCCTGTGAAGACTTTTGTAAGAAATACGCGATGTCCCCTTTTTTAGGACAAGCCGCCATAGAAAGAGAGTGATATTGCAAAATGCCAATTTGAGCTTTCTCAGTCCTCTTTCTAGCGCAATGATTTGCCATATAAAGCAATCATCAAAAGAGGCTCCGCTCAAAATCCTTGTGCGACATTGGTCGCACTCCACACAAGCGGATGAGAGACGATACAGATGGAAAGAGGGAGAATTGAAGTCAAGGTAAGCTGTCCCCTGAGAGACTACACTATTAGCGTGTAGTAGCAAAAATATGCATGGATTAGAGCCGAAAAAGGTGGCAGGCTGTTGAGATATTGAGTTGGCGTAATCCTCGGTTTTTGTACATGGGCTGTGGTACTGGTAAAACACAGCATACTTTATAGTCTAGACAGGCGATAGAGCAGGTAATAGGAATACAATATTACATGTTAAATAACATGTCTTTTTTAACAAAAAGATACAATTCTGGGATGTGATTACAGGACATCTTTGGACGCTGACTAATTCGATGAAAAATTAACAGAGAGGGCGTGCCCTGCTGGTCTATGCTATCGTGTTCTGAATTACTTTCACAACAGCAGGAAAGATCTTTCTCTGAACAATGTCTTTAAATGTATGTATTAGCGCTGCTTTTGTTGACAATGTGTTGGAAAGAGAGTATATTAAAAGAGATTTTACAATACATTATTATCTCTATAGGGCACCTAATAGACGTGCAACGTCCTGATGTACCGGTGTTGAGTGTCAAGTAGGTCAAGAAGAAACCCTTTCCTCTTTTGACCAATGATTTATACGAACAAGACAAAGATAGCAAATACGCTGTCTTTTGCCTGGGTTAGAGTAAGTATCTAATTACAGATTTTTATGGTGTAACTTGCCAAACAAGAGTTTTTTTGTATCCTGATGGTGGGAATAAGTTTTGTGACGCTCTACATAAGATATGAATAGGATTAAATCCAAATCTCTTCTTTTTTGAGATATAGGAGAAACTATTGCAAAGGTGGAGAATGAATGATTACTTTTCAGAGTCATTTTGTTCACGTTAGTAATAAAAAAGAAAATAATAAGGGAACGGTGGATTTATACAGATCACTAATATGTTGTATTGTTTTGTAGGTGGTAAAACTCAGCCTACGTGATTACAGGGGAATGATACTAACTCCCTTTTACAGTCCTGAAGAAGGTTGCGTCATCAAGAGGACGAATTTGTGATGTCTATCTAGTCAACCTAAACATATGTAGACTATTTTCTTACTGTGCAATTGTGTAAAGAACAGGAAGTACCGTCTATGACAGAAGTGTAGGACATTGTGTTTATAGAAATAGATAATATGTTGACTAAAGTGTCAGCCAGTTAGGTGTGATGTATGCATTTTAAAACTATGAATGAATGCTATGTATGAGTGCAGTCTGTCACACAGACTCATTTAGTTGGTCCGATTAAATGTCCAATGCCATTCCAGGTATCTTGCCTCATCCAGTGCCCACACTCCCTGAGAGGACACCCCAATCACTCTAGTTCCACCCAAATCCCCATTCCCTCAGCTGGACACTGAATCTCCTAGTGGAGAGAACAGTATTGGGAGAATTATTTACACATAGGAGTGAAGGCACCAGCCTTCTCTTTTTCTTTAGCAAAACACGCATACAGGCTGTCCCTATTGGGAAGAACACCCTGTCCCTATACCAAGGGTCTTTCCCAAGGACCTCAGTGTTGCGCCGCCGATCTGGGAGGGATAGAGAGGAGACTCTTCCTGATCAGCACACATACACTTATGCCTAAAAAGTTACGTTTCAGTTAAAAAAAGGTCAGACACAAGTCTATGGTTGCTATATCAAGAATATATACATTAGATTATGTCTCTTCCGTGTGTGACACGGTGGTCACTGCTACCAGGAATTTCTATCTATGTTTTAATCACCAAATTGAGCAGTGGTCCTGTCGTATAGGAACTTGTTCTGATCTTATTAAAACAACAACCCCTCTGAAAAGAGGGAAAACAGAAGATCTCAAGGCAACAGGCCTATCTAGTCATTGAAATGGTTTATAACATTTACAACTTTCTTGATTTGAACATCGTTATGCTCATGAGGAGGCTCATGGGCAAGTTGGTCGACCCGTTTCAATAACCATCATAAGTTGGGTCATCTTCTTCAGGACCTATTCTTCTTATCGTAGGGTGTAACTCCTTCTATGGACCATTACTGGAATCTGGGCAGCACCTCCATTCCCTAAGGGGAAACATAAGGTGACCAGGTGTGTCAGTTATCACCTGTCAAGCACTCATACATACTAGTAACTCCGGGTTCACAGCACAACAACAGTACCACCAGGTAGGATTGTGCACTGTCATGCATTTTCATGGCTTGTGACATGTACATCCAAATTGTGGTATGATGTGGTACACGCAGGGTTGAACATGTCGCACTACAAATAGTGATGATTGGGTGATGGTCAATGTCACTGGAGATGAGAGTTGTCTCACATAATTGCATGTATGCATGTCTCTTATGTATGTGCTTTATGTTACTGGTTACACCTCCAAGACTTGCTGCTTGGATTCAGTCTCCTCAGGATGTTCCTTTGCGCATGTTTTGGTGAGGGCTGATGTAGTAGCTTATTTTTGATGTGGCATCGCATTTACACTCCTGTCATGTCAGCCTTCCATGCCATCTCCTGACATTTGTCATATCAATTACTCCCTGATCTGTGGTGGACTGGCACATAGGGAACTCAGGAAATTCCCATATACGCCTCTGTACCCTGTGAAACAATAGTGTACAGGTGCATTATAAATGCTATATCATATCATATCATATCATATCATACACTGGACCTCTTTTGTGTGGTATTTCCACATGTTCTTATTAGCAAAGGATTTTCCTTGTTGATGAAGTGTTATATGGGGCCACTTTGTGTATTATTATGCCATCTCCTCTTCAAACTGCTAAACGCTGCCAGACCATTCTTTTCCTGAGAGAGCTGTCTAATTATTGCACGCGTAGTGCTTGGGGCCAGGTTGGACTACTGCAGTGCTCTCTTTTTCTAAATCTAAAGAGAATACAGACCATCTAAAACAACGCATTTCGAGCGGCCCTGAACATTCCTAAATCAGAACATAGCTCAGCAGCTCGAAAAGCAGTAAACTGGCTGCTAGTGCGGGAAAGAATCACTTTCAAATCATTTTCAGAACCCTCACTATCAGGTACAGGTGCCTTTCCATTTCCGCCCACCTTACGTAGCCAAGATAATTGTCAAGACACAATCATTCATAGCTACAAGACCACCATGCGCCCACAGTTTGGCCCATCTCAAATTCAAATGCTCCCTCCTGCTCTCAGGGCCGAGAAGGCGTGCTGGACCTTCTGCAGACCTTCTGCAGAGCTCTCAAAACATGGTTCTTTGCCTAAACTGTCTGTATGCCCTAGGAGGTGTCCTCATGTTGGCAGGCTGCGTAAATAATCGTATATGTTTCTCTGATACCTGTATGTAAAGCCTATTATCTGCAATAGCGCCTCCATGCCCATGGGTTTGCATGCTTTATGAATTAATAAATACATACATTAATAAATAAATAAATACATTTCCAGCGTCTCTTTTGGTTCCCAGCCCACCCCGGTCCACGATGCATGGACATGCAACACACCAGACACCCACAATCCATGTAAGAGGGTGATCTGGATGACAAGTATGCATGTGGATGATGTGTTGAGCATACAGTGAATTGCTGGTCTGGTGCTGATGTGGGAGGCCTAAATGTCTTTTCCATGTGTCATGTGTCATGTTGCTGCTGTGTGATTAAGAACTGCTGATGGTGCTCCTCCTCGCACCCTCTACAGTGCTTACAGCCTCCCCTATCTTTTATAACTGCTTCTCTATCTCCTATCCTATCCCTCTCACTAAGCCTTAGGAAGCAGTTCAAAAAGGAGCTCCTGGTCCCCAACCAAGGTCTCTGTATCACTAATACCTCCACCAGTACTTCCTCCTGGCAGACCCTTACCAACATCCTCTTTGTCATTCCCGCTACAGGCCTATGGACCCTCCATATGTTCTCTGTTCTCTCCCCTTTTTCCTCCTCTCCCATTAATGGTGGCACTTGGTGGGAGGTCCTTCTGGCTCCCTTCCACTCCTCCAAGACCATCATTATTGTCGATCTGAATGTTACCATCTTGGTCCAGGGCCCTCAGCCCAACCTCCTCTTTTTCAATAGACGTTTCCCGCATGTTACCATCTTCCTTCCTTCTCCCTTTACCTACACCTCTCTGGATCCTCCGCCTCCTTCCTCTTCTGCCACCTCTCTGGCACCCTCCTCATCTCCTATAGCTGCTATTCTTCCTTCTTCCAACCATCTCTATGGCATCCTCCTCATCCTCTCTGACCACTCTGCCATCTCCTTTCTCTTCTTCATACTCTCACGGCCCTCTACCACCTCCACAAGGTGTACCTCATGCCTGTACCCATCCACAGAAGTCTTTCAAATGTGTCAATATGCCTCATGTTGCTACTTTTAACTCTTGATCTGCTGTCAAACATGCCTATGACATCTGCCAACTCCTCTGAGAACTTGATCTGGATGCCCTCGGTCGCATGAGACATGGTTTCATGGCCAGCTCTGTCAACAGTTTTGACACTCTCCTCCTTGACGGCTACAAGATCCTCTCCAAACCCAGAACCAACTGTGCAGGAGGTAGAGTAGCCTTGATCTTCCTGCTTCTGGCATGTCTACGCAGTTCAACTCCTCCTTTGAATGCCTGGTCTTCAGGCTCTCTATCTCTCCGGCGTCTCTGTTACTTTGGTCACCAACTTCAGGCCACCTGGCCAGGTCGTCTTCTTCCTTTCTGAGTGGACTGACCTCTCCTCCTCTATTCTCCTCCTCTCTCCTTGCCTCTACCTCTCAACTTCTCATCCTCTGAACCCTCAACATCCACCTGGATGCTTGTAACCCCTCCTCTGGACACTTTCACAATCTCTGCAACTCTCTCTCTTTCTATTCTACCCTTTGGCCCAACACACTCTGCCAGTCACACCTGCCTGTTCTCATCTCTTCAGACACCCCCCTCTTTAACCCCATCACCACTCCTCTCTTGTACTGGCCACTTTCTTCTTTCTTCCCACTTGTCACTCTCTGTCCCATAGGTGAAGCTGACCCCAGCACTGCCACCCACCTTCTCGCTCATCCGGCCCAAGAAACATGTGTTGGTGGAGGCTTTCATCACTACTTTCTCTCCTCCTCTTACGCCTGCGGCTGACTCACACTCTGACACAGCCCTCTCCAATCTGCATCTCTCTATCTCTAACACTGGTAAGAAGATTCATGTGAAGCCCACATCCAAGTGCAACTCTTGCTATGACTCTGACCTCGCCACCCTTAACCATAAGTGTAGGGTAACTGAGAGGAAGTTGAGGGCACCAGGCTCATCCTCTGACAAACTGGCCTGCTCCAAAGGCAATACAGATTCTCTGTCCTATCCAAGAAGAGAGCTTACATCCAAGTTTGCATCTCTGCAAGCATCTAAAAACAGAGCCAAACTCTTCAAAATCTGCAAGGGGCAGGCCAATCCTGATGCAGTCTCCACCTCTCCTGTTCCCTCCCAGGCCCTTTGCATCGCACTTGCTTCTAATTTCACCACTAAAACTCAGGACATCCTGTCCTGTCTCTCCTCTTCCTCTCCCTTTATGTCTCCCGGCCCCTCTACGGCTGTCTCTCCTCCTCCTTTCTCCTCTTTCCCCATGTTCTCTCCTGACAAAGTTTCTAGACAAGTGCGATCTATGCAAGTCTCATCCAAGCAGGTGCTCGCCTGCTCCTCCAGAACCATCAAGGACCAAATCGACACCCTCGCTCCAGCCTTGGCTGATTTCTGCAATCACTTTTTTGCCAGTGGAACTTTCCCCTCCCCCAAAAGCACTCCCTTGTGCACCCCTTCCTTAAAACACCCTCTGCTGATCCTTTCTCCCTGGCAAACTATCGCCCAATCTCTAACACTCCTTTCCTGGGCAAACTCCTGGAAAAGCTGGCCATCTCCCAGCTTGCTCTCCCTACTGAATCTGTTGGTTGCCTCCATGACCACCATGTGCTTCTGGCTTTAGAGCAGCCAGAAGCACAGAAACTGGTCTGCGTAACACCTATGAAGACTTGATTTCTGATCTCGACTCTAGCCTTTCTTCTGTCCTCATCCTCCTTGATCTATCCTCTGCTTTCGACACAGTCAACCATGCCATCCTGATTAATTGTCAGCCTGGTTGACCTCCTTCCTCTCTGATCGATCCTCCCAGGTCTGATCAGGGTCCTTTCTCTCCACCACCTCTCTCTCCACATGTGGTGTTCCCTAAGGTTCTAACCTCTCATCCTGGTTCTTCAACATTTACCTGGCAATTCTGGCCCACCTCATTTCTGCCTTCTCTCCCAACTCTCAGTGCTATGCAGATGATACTCAGCTCTCCTTCAGTCTCCCCTCAACCTGCTCTCCTCCCTCAAACAATCCTGACTGTCTATTCACGATTCAGGAATAGTTTGGCTCTAAATATTTCTGACTTAATGCCAGTAAAACAGATCCTTCTCATTGGGACCCCTGTTACCGCTTTCCCTCTGTCACTCTGGTCGCCCTCCTAGGGCCCTCTAACTGCACCTTCCTGTTAGGCAAAAAACATTGGTGTCATCTTTGACTCCACGCTCTCCTTCTCTCCTCACATTATGGACATCTCTAAGAAGTCCCACTACCAGCTGCACCTCCTCAGAGGTATTCTTCCTTTTCTCACTTCCACCCAGAAGCTCACTGTCTCCATAGCCCTTTTTCTCTCTAGGCTGGACTACTGCAACAGCCTCTTTCTAAATCTTCCTGCATCCACTCTTCACTTTTTGCAACTAATGCAGAACAGGACTGCAAGACTGGTACTTGGCCTCAAGCCCAGGGATCATATCTCTCCAGCCCTGGAATCTCTCCACTGGCTCCAGGTGGTTGCAAGGATCAAGTTCAAGACTCTTTCATTTGTTGAAAAAGCTTTCTGAGGCTGGGGAGCACACTCTCCAACTCTCTCTTCCTAAGCATTTTCCTTCTCGAGCCATCTGCTCGTTCACCTTCAACTCTCTGAGGGTCGGACACTTCTGCAGGCAGAGAGTTTGGGGGGGGGGTAGATATCTGTCCTCACCTGGGGCCTCCCTCTGGCACAGCCTCCTTGCCTCTTTCAAACTTGAGCATTGTTTCTTTGGAATGCCAGGGATGAAAACTAGTTTAAAAGCAGGAAAGAATAGTGGCAAAAAGGATGAACGTTGAGAATAGATGAGGCGTTCAAGAAGTTTAGAAACATAGGGAGAAGTGATATAGGGCATAAATAAAAAGGGAGAGAGGGATCCAGAGAGGGTCTTTTTAAGAATTGAAAGAATAGTAGCATGCTTAAAAGAGATAGGAAAAGAAAAAGTTAGACTCTAGATATTAAACAAAGCAGTAAGGTAAGGTATAAGAGAGAGGTAGATTTTGGGAATAAGAGAGGAAGGACTAGGAGGCAGAAATAGCATGAGCTCTGGAAAGAGAGAGAGAATAGTGTCAGAATTGGAAATAGGATGGATTTAGATCAAAGAGGGAGAATGAGAGGTAGAAGGAGGGGCAGAAGCAGAAGAAGAGGGAGTAATTGCAGAGCGTAGAGGAGCAAACTTAGAATAGAAATAGAAGGCCAGGTCAGTGGCTGAAAGAGAAGACTCGAGCTTATGATCAGATGAGGGTGGAGAAAGCGTACAAGTTTGTGTTTGAGACAGGCGACAAGTGTGGGAAGATAAACATTAGCAGAGGTTTGAATAATAAGATTGTTTGGCAGAAAGAGTACAAGAGTCAGCTTCAGAATGTGTTTTATGCCAGCGATGCTCAGCCCGCCAAAGAGTGTACCGCAAGGAGCAAAGCTGGGGCTGGGGCAAAGCTGGGGTGTAAGCCATGGGTTAGGGAGTTTGCGGGTAAGTAGAAAAGTGGAAACAGGATAGAGAAAGTTGAGAGTAGAGAATAGGTTTGACGAAAGAGAATGGGTACAGCCTATGGCTCCCAGGACACAGGGAATGTGTGCAAACGTGTTGAATTCCTGGCATACTCTATGCTATTCCTGTAGTGTGTGTGGCATGTAAATGTGCCTATGAACACATGCTTGGATGCAGTGAAATACCTGGTAGAGGCACTTTCATTGAGTGGGCTGAGATATACCCCAACATTGGCTATGGTATGCTGGAATTATTCAGCGCCCAGGAAGTGAAATGGGGATAGCACTTTGACCAGAGGTCTCACAGCCTGGGAGCACATGGTGGGTGTTACCAGGTCATTCTGCCACTCCGTAACCAGTTCAAGGGTAACATGGGGAGGGAAGCAGTATCTTCCATACACCTTCTCATCATGCCAAATAATGTTGCTCGCAGATGGAAGATTATGCCCCCCTCCTCCTCCTCCTCCTCCTTCTTTCATGTAGTAGCATCAGTGCTAGCAATGCAGGATCTACCATTGAGGCAATGAAATATTCATTGGAGATGCGCTTTTTATGTGTGGGCTTTTTCTTTGCAACCTGTGACGGCTGGCGGTGTGTGTGTTCTAATTTGGAGATAATGCAATAGCATAATTGTTTCTGTGACTAGGGTTTATTTAGCCCTGGATGTGGTGTGTTGCATGTTTGCATGGTGCCTCCCTCACCATGATATGATATGATATGGCATTTGTAACATGCCCATGTTCTTTCTCATTGTCCTCCTTTAATGGGTATTTTGCATGCTGCACCCCAATTTTGTTCTTTGCGCTGGCCCGTCCCATACATTGCGTTCGGTGGTGCACAAAGTTCTCCTGGACAGCGCTAAGTCAGAAGGGCACTCACAAAGTTCAATCTGTGAATCAGTAGTACCCATTTTCCATGGTGCAAAGTGTAAGTTTGTGGCCCAGTCACTTTACGACGTGCTAAATTTTTTGTAAATTAGGCCCTATCTGAAAGCACATTTCTGTAGTGTTGTCAGTGCTAATTACATAATACACTATTTTTTGTACAAATATCAACTACACCTCATACCATTTAGAATTCTAGAAACAACCAGCAGTCAGTGGTCATTAGGAGTATGCCGGTCTGGAAATAAGGTGGCGGTAATGATGTAGTGGCACCGTTTCTGGACCGGCATACTCTAAGTTTGCCGGTAGGGGCAGTGAACTACCGGCAGGTCGTACCTACCAGTAGTTCAGGCCCCTACCAGCAGATAATTCACTGAAGCACCTGCACTGTTATCAACAGTGCCTGTGCTTCAGTGATTCCCATCTATAGGACTCCACGAGAATGGGAACTTATCGTTACTCTGCTGCCTGTAATATCCCCTTAATACCAGGAAATCGGGCAGCAGAAACACTAAACTGAGATTGCCGCTAAGCCGCCGGTTCTACCAGCGGCTTACCAGCAATCACGTAATGAGCCCCAATGAATGTTCAGCTGGAAACCCTTTGTGTACAGAAGCTAGGTACAGACACATACGAAACATAATGGTTGAGGTTATTCATGGTGAATCTTCGACAATCTTAACAAAAGTGAATCTTTAAGAGATGCACCTATATCAGGCTAACTCCTGTACCTTTACTAGGCTGACTCATTTATATTCTTATTAGCACTGACCACTCCACAGATGCCATTCTCAGCCAGTTATATGACAACTGAAAAAAAACATTTCTCAAAGAGAACAACAGTCTGGTAAAAGTGAGAAGACAGACAAGAAGGAAAGATTTATTTGGCAATTTTTTTTGTTCAGATTTAATTCGATTGTGTCGGTAAACACAGGTTGGTACTAGTATAGTGGCCATGTTCCAGGTGAAGTGGACTTGTAAGAAGGCCAGTAAAGGGGATTATACGCTGTTTCCAGATATGCTTCATGTTGGTGCATTTGTATTGTATGGTTGTCGAGAAAGGCAGATGTATATTTTCTGCCAACATTTCCAACTCCACATTACAATGGCGGGTGCATTAACGGTACCATGAATTTCCTTGCACACATTAATGCAATCTATAGCTAGGGAATTCTCCTGAAATTACCACTTGCTAATAGCATGCAGATTTGCTAGGAATCTGTTGTTGCTTTACTCCTCATTTTTACAAAAGGTAGTCTGTGGGGCATTACATGGAGGGGACATTTTGTACGAAAGTGCAAATGGGGATGGTCCCTTCAATGTAATTAACATAGGAATCATACATGACGCACTGTGCATCCCGGCTCAGGCCATCAGTTTGTAAAAGATGTTCTATTTGAAATGTAATTTATTTTATAGTGGTTTGTTTGTTAGAGAGGGATGGTATAGATGCACTATCACAGCTACAATAATCACCAAACCACAATCTGGAAGAAGAAAGAGGCTATTTTAATCAGAATATTATAATTTTAATAAAATAATACATTTGTAATACAGGCAGTCTCATAACATCCGTGCATAGATAAGCACATATGAATGGCTATTCTATAAACATGGTCCAATATTTCAATAATAAACAATTATTTTCAGTTAGAATTAAATCATATCGGAAAGTAAAAAATGAGGAATCACATCAACAACAGAAAACAATTATCAACACAAAATTACATTCATTATGCATTTAATATAGTTTGACCATTTTGGTTTAAAGAGTAAGCAATATTATATGCATCCCCAGTTATGTATAGACACTTGAAATTAAACACTCAGGGCCCTATTGATGGAAATATTTGCGTGGTAATTTGGGGATTTGCGTGCCAATCTTACTGCAAATCCTCACTTGTCTATTCATGGAACCGACTGCGCAGGATTTTCCTGGGACTTGTGTGGAGTTCACGCAGTCCCGGCCTGCCTCAGCGAGTTGACGACTGTCTTGTGCGAGGGCCACAGAGAGTGTGGGCCGGGCCAATGCATCAACCAATAAAGGGGGCGGAACATGCAGAATGAGGAAGAACAGGTGAAAATGTGTGTGTGTTGAGGGACTATACATGGCCAAGCAATCGCACGCCCATAGCCACGCAAATATAACCAAATTCATGGATTTGAAATTGGAACATCGGTTCGCAAAAAAAACACACACAAATCCCGGAATCCATAAAACAGATGATAGCAGGTGTAAACGTCAATGCGCCTAGGAACAAATGCCTATAAAGCACGCAATACACATCAAAGGAACATCCACAGCCACAATAAATCCAGCAGTATTCTGAGTTATCGTGCACGGACACTGCAGGAGGAGGAGGAAGCCCAGGGCCCGGATCTTCACAACATGCAATGCACTTTTTGGGATGCCGAATGATCAGATCTATGGCAGGTACATGTCTGCCCTCCATATAATCCTAGACCTTGTCATGGAGTTGGAAGATGGCCTAACATCACCCACCATCTGCTCCTAGGACCTTATCCTGCTAGAAAAAGTGCTGACTGCACTCCATTTCCTTGCCACTGGGTCCTTCTAGCAGACCACTGCAGTAATTGGTGGGATATCGCAGGCCACACAATCACATTGTCTACACCAGGTGCTCTTCTGCATAACAGCATGTGCATGTCTGCACAGGCACATATATATGCTCCAAACACCAATGGAAGGGCAAAGAGTCATGCAGAATTTCTATACAGCGGCACGCTTCCCTGTGTACTAGGTGCAATAGACTGCAGACATGTTGCACTACGACCACCCTGATTGACAGAACACATACACCGGAAAAGAAAGCACTGGCATTCCATCAATGTGCAGGTAGTCTGTTATGCCAAGGGAATCATTATGGAAGTTTATGCTAATTTCCCAGGAAGAACACATGACAGCTACATCTTCCGCATGTCACCACTGCACCGGGCCCTGGTATCTGGAATACATGGCAACGCATGGCTCATTGGTGAATATGAACGCTCATGCACATGCATGCACAACATATAGTGAACAATAGACCATGCCAAAAATTACAATGACAGCCATGTACACACTTAAAGGGGACAGTGCCTACCCAGTGACTGCTTTTATGATGACACCCATCAGGAACCTCACAACACCAGCTGAGGTGAGGTACAATACTGCAAATGTACGCACTCGGAGCATAGTGGAGCACAAATTCAGAGTGCTAAAGTCATGGTTCCACTCCCTTGACCACTCTGATGGGGTGTTGCTATTTGCACCACCAGTAGCCTGTGGAGACAAAAGCCCGGCTGTGTGTTTGCACTGTTGTGCAAGTTGAAAGAAATGCGACTAACGTACTTGAAAACATATTGTCAATGTTACAAAAAGCGATCTTGTGAAACAAAGTAACTGAGTGGACCGGCAAGAGAAAGATGGCCATTTGAAAGTCTTACTGAAATGTTTGTTAAACGGTGAACTGCTACAAATGCAAGGTGAAATTATTTTGAATGAACTACCAAAACCAGAAATCATTGAGGCAAAGTGTAATTTAGTAAAATATCAAAGTGGTCAGGCTGAGGTACTTTTGAAACTGCTCATACATGCACAAGTCTTCCATGGGAAAACTGTGAATAGAAGGTCCGAGCCCCACTGAGGGTGCCCTATTAGAAATTGCGAACTCTGGAATTGTACATTGTGAGAAAAGTGTTTGCGAAAGGTCCGAGCCTGATTGAAGGAGACCTAGTGTGTTAATTGTGTAAATCTGGAAGTTTTGTGTACTGAGGAATCCTGAAAAAATGTGTTTAAATTGAACTTTCAAAGGAATATTACTTTATTGGGAAAGCTCATGGCGCCCTGCGAATGAGAGACGTGGTAGAAGCAATAGACTTTTCGTGGAGGACCTTGTTCTGTGTTCTGATCTGCATACTCATGCCACAAAAGCCAGAGAGTGTTCTACCACCTGAGTGTGCCCTTTTTTCCCATGCTAGAAACATGGGGAAGGGAGTTTGTTTGCTCAGTCATCTTGACATTATTTCGGACACTGTTTTCCTTTACATTTACATTATATCATACATTCATTTATTATAGTAGTTTAAGGGCAGGCAATAGGTTTCTTTAGTATAAGCTATTTTATTTTGATGGACATTACTAAGACCGGTATATTTATTATTTGATGGTTTGATTATCAACACAAAATTACATTCATTATGCATTTAATATGGTTTGACCATTTTGGTTTAAAGAGTAAGCAATATTATATGCATCCCCAGTTATGTATAGACACTTGAAATTAAACACTCAGGGCCCTATTGATGGAAATATTTGCGTGGTAATTTGGGGATTTGCTTGCCAATCTTACTGCAAATCCTCAGCTTGCTCATATCTTTAGATATAGGGCTAGATAGGTGTTTTTTCCACCCCTGATGTGTTGTAAACACCCTTGAATTGCATTGTGTCTGTCTTCACTTGTGAAACCATGCCTCACTTACATATGCCATGTGGCAGCTAAATTACATTTGTAAAGTTCAAGTAAACAGTCACCACCACCACCTGAGACATGTGTTCCAGCACACAAACAGCCAGGCCATCCATCCTCATGACAACTCAACAACTAAGGGCCTACAGTGATAGCCACCACCAACTAGGTTGATTATCTACAGCAAACAACATGCATAGACACAGCAGCCTAACAACACGATGGGTCAGATGCACCCACGAAGCTGGACCTGTACACTCCAAAACAAGTAACACAAACTCCTGCCACAAATCACAACACAAGTCACACCCTGAGTGCCCTTACCTTACCTGCACATGGTACCCACCTGCCTTTCATCCACTACAAGTACATTTTAAAATCGCAAAGACATGCATTGCAACAATTTAAAGGTACTGGCCATCCATGACAATGCATGTAGGGAACAAGAAAATAGGCATGCCCCACCTAGTGTACAAGGATCAAAGAGTGCAAGAGGGAGACAGGACATAATGTTACAATTGATGAGCGGTGCAGTGGAGCGGGAGAGAGAGACAGAGGGAAATGAAAAATCATTGCAAGTAGGAGACCGTCTGTAGCGTAGATGAGGACAGACATGTGGTGAGGGCATAGACAATTCACCCTAGTGAGGAAGATGTACACATGAACAACTCTTGAAGTAGTGTCCTGGTTGGAAAGCACAGAAAGGAACAGAGATAGACAAGATCAACATGTATTGGCCCATGGAGGACAAAAGTGGGTGACGGGGAAGGGCAGACTGGCAAAGATTGGGCACATGTAAAAGTTCAACCATCAGCTCTACATCAGAATAAACACTGCCAACACCCACCATGGCATGCAAATCCCCAAAAGAGCCATGAACACTACATCCCTGCAAAGAAGGCACTCCAAACATATACCCATACCCTACACCCACCAACATACTCACCCCTGTACTACAACACTAACAATTGACCACCGAACAACATGCAGTTGTTCCCTCATGCCCAACACACCACAAACCCTGATTGAGACTGTACCAGGAAGTGTGCATGGATTCCAGGCTGCACTTGCAACTCACACAGGGCGAACAGATGAAGACAATCTGTGAGGAGTGGATGATGTCACATATGCATTGGACCACAATGTGGGCATGCAAAGTACAATCACTGACAGTGGCAGATGACATGAAGAATGTATCAGAACCAAAGAAAAAATGCAAGCCACGCTTGTGCCGATAACCAACAGAATCAAACGTTGTACACAAATATACCTCATTGGGTAACACAGAAGCAGTCAGTCGTGTGAACACAAGCGCATATCTGTGCAACCAGACATGCATCAAGTGTGATAAACATGTCCTGTGTAGTCAATGCACTCAAAAGGACAGAATTGAGTCACCATAGGCTACGTAATGAAGCGCTGCAGTGGATTATGACAATACATGTCAATGAATGTGTGTGGTACATGTTAAACAGTGTTATGGCTGGCCGGGTCAGGTAAATGGAGAAGGGAGGGGATTGGAAAGTGGCACAGGTCAAACAGTAGTGTGCACAGGGAGTAAACCTGCATGACTCAGTAGTAAACATGTGGACAGGATGAGTGTAAGGGTGGCAGTAAGGAGACATCATCACGGACATTCAGGCTAGTGTTCTAGTGCAAAAATGCACATAGGGCAGATACACAATCAGTACGTAGATTCAGTATTAATGAAACAATGCCAATGTGTAAAGTGTAAATAGTGCTACACAATCCCATCCAAATTATGGGGTCACTTATCTAAATGTATCCGCCAAAACAATGCACAAGCATAGAACTGTAACTGCGCATACACACATCTGCACAGACATTTACCATAACACACGGTTAAACCCCCAGTTCGTCAAGATGTTTACTACAAGCAAATGCCAAGATGACCAAGAACAATGACACAACACACAAGACAGTGCACATGCTTACCTGCTGACTGAGCTGGCATGATGTGAATCCCTCATCACCTCCACCAGGAACTGTGACTCCAAATGTGTGAGAGGAGGGCCAGTGCCTGGCAGAAGGCATATGGACTACAGATGTGAAAGGGCGCATGTCAGACTTCCCATGGAGTGCAGTCAACTAATGAATCTGTTGCACTGCAACGACATGGGACAATGCATTACAACAGCCATAGTTCACAATTATGCATACATCATACATGCCAGTGGATGTCGCTGAGCCTGGCTGCTTGTTCACAACTGCATTCATCATGCCTTTAGAGGTCAACTGCACATCTCAAGGGATAAAAACACAAAAATAAAAAATCCACCTTGGAAAGGGCAAAACAAAAACAGATGCCTAAATCCGGGCCTCGGGAATAAAAAAAATAACCAAAAAGTGTCCATGCCGAATGAAGGGGACAAAAAAACCTAGAAAGAAAATCTGTCCATGGACAACAAATACATTAAAAGTGACCTTCAAGGACTGGGGGCGGGGGGAATCCATGCTTGAGGGGGGAGGCCTAGGGTAAATGTCAATGTACACATACGTGGACCAAAGGTTAGGAAAAAAAGAAGAAAGGAAACCTCCATGGGCTCATGGACCTCAAGGCAACAGTGTACCAGGAGTCTTGTATGTGCTGGGACCCCCAATCTGCGGTTGATCTGAAGGTGGATGTGGTGTTTGAGCCTCACCATGCAGTGCTAAAGCCTGGTCATCACTGGCCACGGCAAGCAGTGACACGGTCAAATGTACCAGTACAATGAGGTTGGTGCGGTCGCCATGCATTTCCTCACGGATGGCTGCAGAGTCTGAATGCGCGCTCACCCATGATGCATTGAGTTTCTCTGAAAGTGTCTGCTTGAAGGCATCTATCTCATCATAGATCAGTGTCCTAGTAGCTGAAAGTCTTCATGGATAGTGATCCCCATGGTAAACATCTCACACCTCAGGGTTTCAATGTGGGCTTGAAGATCAGCCTGTCGAGCCCTTGATGTTGACCTCCATGCACACTCTGTGGGAGCGGCATGAGGACCGCATAACCTGCAGCAGTTGCTTTACCCGGGCTGCTGGTGGGGTCACGGACTGGGCCATCTTATTCATTCCCTCAGATATTTTGTCCAACACTTTACCGTGTCAGAGGACAGCACTCAACATCTGCTACTCCCACTATGTCTACACAGCCTGCACACACCCCCCATGTGTGCAGGGTCCACAGCAGCCTGGTGCAAGGGACCATGCCTGTTGCTGTGGTAGCCCTGTCATTGGCTGTAGGTCTAAGACCCTCCCTTGGACAACAGCCCCAGAACCTGGAGCCGTATCATGGGAAGGTCGGCCTACAGCTATAACCACCGCAGACAGGGCGACAATCACTGACTGGCCTTGTGAAGCTAGCTGTCCCACCATAGACTCACAGGCCCCATCTGATTGACCCATTGGGGCACTCAACCTCGCCCTCTTTGAGGTATACACATCAGGCTCAGCACATCAGAGTCTGGTACGTAATACACAGTGGTACCAAGAAAATCATCAAAAATTGCATATGTGATACCCAAAGCTTAAGCAAAATGGAAAGGCAGTATGCTGCATTCAGTGCCCCCCCCAAACACAAAAATTGCATACACGATACCGGAAAGATTCTGTTAAGTCAAAATAAGTGGTACGCGATACACAGAGCCACCTGCCAACACAATGATTGCATACACGACACACTACACGCCTCAAAAAGTTCACAAAAACATGTGCTTATTTGCAGAGGAAATCCCCCCAAAGAAAAATGGGTATGTTGTACCTGAAGGAAAGGATATCATAGTACTACAAATTATGGCTCTGTAACTCGTCAGGATCGTAAACTTCTTGCGCACAACTAGGGATGCATGTCGCGCCACTAATATTAACCAGTCATTACCGTGAGCCACGTAGGGGTACCACGTATGTACGCAGAATCATTGCATGCAGGATGTAACCTATGTGTTAAGGGCCTTTCCTCTGCTATCTGCTGCTGTGCATGCAAGATGCAGACCACTGTTCTTCCTGCCTTCCAGCTGCTGCATTTGCCTTCTCTGGCCCTGCTTTTCCTCAGTCACTCCTATAGGGCTGCTGCTGTCACGGTTCCCAATGTATGTCTACCCTCAGTCTCTCATAAAACCTGTATGAGGCTACGAACAACGGGATCAAGACTCTGCACTCTTCCTCTTTTTGGCTAATGGAAGGCTGTGCGGCGCTTGTCATGGTCACGCTGGGCCTTAGAGAAATACTGAGGAGGTGTTCAAGGCTTCGCCAAAACACGTGGTCACATGACAGCCACTTCAGCGTCTGCATCGTATCTAAGGAATGGCGTTGTGTCAGATTATAAAAAACAGAAGCAGATACCACGGCGCTGCTTCGGATCATTGTTCTTGGACCTTGTGAAGCTTTGTGTCGTTATTCCTTCTGACGCATTCCGGCTGTTTTGGAACTATTGGATTACTTGTTGCCGACCCAACATTCTGCTCCTGGATTTGGTACCCTTCCTGCTTTTCGATTGTGCTACTGTCTCCACCTGCTCAATTACAGACCTCGGCACATTTACTGGTATTCCTTTTGGTCTTTTGATACTGCATTTGCTGCAGCCCGCACAGCTATAGACCTCGGCCCGTTCATTGGTATTCCCCTTTGTTATCTCTTTCTGATTTTATTTCTGCCCACATTGTCATTGACCTCAGACTTTTTACTGGAATTCCCTTTCTTGGCTGAACTGGTTACTGATCTAGACCGCAATTGTTGACCCAGCCCCCTTCACTCCTACCACCCACCTGGACCCACCCTAATCCTCTCCTACTGTTTTTTCACCATCTGGAGTTCCCGGCACTGAAACGTGGACGCTGCACAGTTACAACGTGCCGCAACCCGAAACTAGCACAACCCTTGTTCCACCCGGTTTAGGCCCCATACTAACCTTCCCTCCTTTGTTTTGTTCCCTTCCCTGGAGTTTCCTTCATCCCTGCATTCGGACAGCATTCATCTTGATTACTCTCCCATTATCCTTACAGTAAGGCTTGCTTCCCACTGTTTCTCGGGGTAAGAGGGGGAGGTTTGACAATATTGTTGTCCAGTCTCTTAGAACTGGTTTCTCTTTACTTTCAGGGGCCATACATTAGACAGGGACCTTCCTCATCTTACATCTAAGGCTTACGGACTTGGCCATTCGGGTTAGTTAGTACCTGTTAGGGTTGACCTTCCTTCCTGCTTCTGGACTGGTGTCTCCTGTTGGAATGTATGCTGTCAGTAGATCCCCCTCATGCTTCCCTCCTAATCTCCTCATGGACTTGATGACATCTTATTGTAACTGAAGATACTAATAAAGCAACCGTGAAGAGTGCCTTCCAGCTTGACAGTGTATCCTTATACTAGAAGGGTTGTTAGGGTTGAGGTTTGGTGTCCTGGGTTTTTTAAAGAAAGGGAAGGAGGTGTTAGGATTCGTCTAGAGTTGGCCTTCTTCCTGTTTGGTGTATTTGGATGTGCTTGTTATTGTATGTGGAAGCTTGTTGCAGTAAAAGAAGGAGTTGTGCATGGACTGGTGTCTCCTGTTGAAATGAATGCTGTGAGTTTCGAATGGTGAGTGTGGAATGTTTGTGGATGAATAGGTTCTAGCACATGCAGTTGGAAGATGTAAATAGACAAATGAGTGTTCCCATGTAGGCAAAATTCAACAAATAATTTGTAACCTTCAACTATTTACTAAACTGTTTACTACAGTGAATAAATCACATAATTTGGTAAAGATATGATACCTGTCATACTATAGCAGTGCCGTATGTACTTGCTGGCATGGGTGTGACTAAACAAACAAATCTAGAACACATTCAAAACTATGTTTTTATTATCCCAATGATACATAAAAAATAATAACATCCAAAGAGAAATAACAAATCTATAAAGTTAAAGAAACTTTTCAGTTAATACACATATGACAAATGAACAAGGCAAAACATTGTCTGGAGCTGATATATTACAGAAAAAGCATCAAACAATTCATAGCAAAATAAACATATGCAATTAGAGAAAAATAGCTGAATTCAACCTATTTAGCCCAAGGTCACACATCTATTAGTGATGCTATTTATGGTCCACAGTCTATGGTCACCTATAATTAGCCAAGGCACTGTTTTATGAGTTGATGTTACACTAATGCTTATCTTAAAGCTTGTAAGAAAAAGGCTAATACACAACAAAAAATGATGAGGCTGATACACAGTACTTGAGCTAGCTGGAAGGTGTAAGCCTGGGTTGTGGGAGCCAGTGGGCTTTTGTCCTGATTTCCCCTGAATCTCCTGACAGACTTATGTCATCTGATTGTGACTGAATATATCATTAAAGCAACCATGAAGAGTATCTGACAGCGTATCCAGAGTATCCTTTTTATGAACCCTATGTCTGAGAGGCAGTCATAACAGTACCTTGTATCTTTGTTCTTACCAGTTGATACTGTAACACGTTCTGATTCCATTCTTTTTGTTTTAGCCTGGTGTCCTTCGGGTGTTACTATGTTCTCGCCCTTCCAAGTGATCTACTCATCCGCCTCTTACATTTTCACGGGCAGTAGGGTGTATCATTGGGAAGGACTAATTGTGAGGGGGGAAAGCGGAGCAAATCTGATATTCAGGGTGAAGTCTTTATTGCTGATTGTGGTGGGCTCCTTGAGTGAGTATCCTTTACATTATGTTGCCTGAATTGTGAAAGCTGCCTGTTCGAGGGTGAGTGCCTGTCTGCAACCAGCACTGTCTTGGTGTGCCAGCTGGTCCACTTTTGTCTGGACTTGTGTGTTGGGCCTGCAACCACCTTCTCTGTACTTGCCAGGACTTCCACTCTGCCAACACCACTGAAGCTCCATAGCACCTACCCAGGACCAAGAAAGCTCATACCTGCCTCGGTGTGTCATGTCGGCCCCACAACATCATGAGAGGGCAGCACCCACACATTGAGGCATAGGGTGGCCAACTTCACCAACGATGAACTTGGCATCCTGGTGGATCGGGTCATGGGTGCCTATGATGCTCTCTTAAACTAAGCTACACAGCTGTGCACCAATGCAAGGCAAAGGATCTAGGACCACATCATGGCTGCCATCAACATGGAGAGGGGTGGCAGTCCGGCCCAGAGAGACGGTACAGAAACGTTGGGATGACCTCAATACGCATAGCCATATCATGGTGGTGGCAGCCCTTTCCACAGAACCCACTGTGGAGGAGTACTGTGCTGGCTGGCATAGGTTCAGACAGATACAGCTGCAGGTACTTGAGAGGTTCTATCCGGACTTCCACTCCCGGATCTTGGTGTGGAAAAATCACCTGGATACCGCTGTTGAATATCTATGTGGGAAAATGCTCTAGGGCGTATGTGGTGCATGCATGTTTGCAGATGTCACATCCTGTTTGTGGCTTGTGTGTGTTGAGAGACACAGTTGATTGCTGACTCATACCAATGCACACCATTTGTGGCATCAGACATTGTATGCTGACGTTTAAGTGAAGATTGGCAGATTGTGCATTCATGGCTTGTTGTTGTGCATGTCCAGTTATCGGCATGGAGCAAGTGCTTGGACATGACATATGTGGACATGCTATGTTGTGGGCATGTGAGTGACATGCATGATGTCTGAGTCTATGTGTGGCACAACTGACAGTGCATCCATGCAGGCACATCTGATGATTGTGACAAATGTGCTTTGATGCCTGGATGTGTGGGGTTCATGCATTGACACCTCTGGGCCTGGAATGTGACCTATCATTCCACTAGATTTGTCAAACAAGTGTATGTGTTTCCATACAACATTTATATGGTTGGCCAACTGACATGTGCAATGTTTTCACAGATATGTGTGGCAGTACATGTTGCTTGTTTGCAGGTCATGCTGCTGCATGTGGAAATTGGTGACTGTGTTTATGTGGGCAGGTGTCCTGATGCAGTCCCCATAACCATGACTGCATATTTTTCTTGTGTTAGATTGGTCATTGATATGGTGGTGTTGCCTGTTTTAGGCGATGTGTTGTTGGGCACTGTACAATGTGCTTTGTTCACATGTGCATGGGTGATGACTGTGATTGAGCATTCACACTACACTCATGCAACATTTGCAATACAGTTTGGCAGGGCACATATATGTGTGTGTGCATTGTGTGTGTGTCAGTTCATGGATGAAACATAATGCTTGATTTTTCATGTATACTTTGCGTATGCCCGAAATCCATTGACGACCATTACTGATGTCAATGTTTTTTTCTTCTACATTTCGACAATTGCTGCAGCTCGTGAAGAGGGCAGAGGCATTGTTGTGGAGCAAAAAGGCAGGGACACATCCACTGGCCAAAAATGCACACCCCAGCAAGCCTGACTTGAGAAAACATCATTTGAGGGTGAGTTGGCTGGGGGAGTGCACGTTCCATCGGGCGGAACAGCTGTGGTACGTCCGAGGCAATTGTTGTGGTGGGGGACTCTTCAGTGGCTGTGGGCTAGGGCACAGAGACAGAGGGGCCATCCAGGGAGGAAGGCACTCTAGAGTCATCCAGGGAGATGTAGGTGGTGGTGGAGGAGGAGGAAGATGAAGGCCAGCGCACAGGGTCAGATGGGGCATCAAGGAGGGTGCTCAGGCTGCACACCTGGGACAGGGACAGGAGGGTGTGCAGTGCTCCGTGGAGGGATATGACCAACCTGATCCATCTGATACAGATGTGGCCCCCATTGTGGATGCCTCCACCCAGTCCGGGCCCCCCTTTGGGGCCACAGAGATCACCACTGTGCTTTCGCACTCCATGCTTGCTGTGATTGCAAGGCAGACTGGCTTCATTCATGATGATGTGGGAGTGATTCCAGAACTGCTCTCCGATCATCACAGATGGATGTCCATCTGCATGACCCAGATGGCATGTGTACTGCTCTTGTGCGGTCTCTGTGCGCTGGTGCATTCACCTGCCTCCTCCTCCACTGCCTCCTCTGTGCCCCAGTCGTCCTCTGGGGGATCTTACTTGTAAGTTCCATTGCGGCCCCCTCAACTCCTGTCCTACTCATACTGCCCAGTCTGGTGATCAGCATTTACCTGCCTCAGGTGGAAGTCCAATAAAGTACTGTAGAGGTGGTTGCTGTGCCTGCCCAGGCACCTACGCAGGAACAGGCATCAGTGGGGCAACTGGCACATCAGGACAGTGTTGGTACTGTACCACCCGTCGTGCAACATTCAGATGGCAGGGGTGCCTGCGCAGGGTAAACTTGGCCAGGCTGCAGCACAATAGGAGTGTTCAGGGGCAATAATCACAGGGCCCTAGTGCAACATGGAGGCAAGCTACGGAGCAAAGTTCAGACACCTGGGAGGAGGAGTGCTGCCGCTTTAGGCAATTGGTATGCATCAGCATAGAGTTAAGGATGCAGCTAATGGCAGAAAGGCAGCGAGCTAGGATGCCACGAGTTGCCAGGGCCAGGACAGAGGAGGTGAAGAGGAGGACTCAGAGGTGGGTTGACATCCTGTAGGAGGCTTGCATGGATGTGGGGGATGAGGAGAGGAGAATCAGGGACAGCCTGCAAGCCATCCAGCACCGGACACTGACTTGCCTCCAAGTGGAGGATGAAGAATGCGACTCTGCCCTCTAGGACATAATGGCATTGTATTAAGCATGTTGCCTATATAAATAGTTAATTATGTGATTTTTCTTATTTTCCCTTTGACATTTCCCCCTTTCCACATAGTAGTTTTAGATATTGTAAATATTATTAATACTGTTTCTCGTTATTCATCACAAAGTTGTTGTCTCTTTGTTCACAGGTGGCATGTGGTTTTCTTTGATTTTGCTAGGCATTTGTTATGCGACTCCCATGTGGGTTGGGGCAAAACGGTGGAGGTGTGGCATATGCTCATCAATTATGCAGGTGGGGAGGAGGCATGCCTCACAATGCATGGACACCCACCAACACACATCAGCTACCATACAGTGTGTGCTCTCATGTCATGCTACACATCTGCCCCTGTAATGCTTCTTCATCACATCTGAGTTTTGTTATTTGTGGCAGGAAAACATCATCCATCTGCTTGGCTCACACACTCTTAGACTTCCTTTGCATCACCTCAAAACATGCATGGCCAAATTATGTTAGTTTCAAGGGGTTTGAATCCTGTGTTTTCCTGCCTCAGTCCCTTTATTCATTGATTGCTGTTTGATAATATGCACTGACATTACATGTGACGCTGTCCCGTCAGTGCTGTGTTGGACTACCATCCTTCTAGGTCATTCACCTACGGCACTTTGAGGAAATTGAAGTGGCACATGTGCACAATGATATGTCACATTGCATCACATTACTTTACTTTGTGACTTGTACATTGTGCTTTCACTGTGTAGCTGCTGTTAAATTCAGCTGTTCTGTTGCTGTGCCACTGATTGTGATGTACCACAGAGTCCTGTGATGAGCTACAAACTTGGATTCTGCATCAGTGCACCCGGTTGGTGGGTATATGGATGGGTATGTGGCCAGTGTGCTTCATATTGGTGGCAGGGAAGTTGAGGTGAGGTGAATTATTCAATATTGCACTGGCATAGGGTTCAGGGACAGGGCCATGCTGAGTTAGTGTCGGAGGTGAGGGGAGCTGGTGGATCATGTCTGGAACTGAGGGGCATCCCTGAGGTACTGTCAGAAGTGAGGGGGGCTGGTGCATGGTCTGAGGGCTGCCTGGGGTATTAGCAGATGTGAGGGGGCTGGTGGGAGGTGTTGAGACCTGAGGGACATGCCTGGGGGTAGTGTCAGAGGTGAGGTGGGCTGGTGGGTGGTGTCAGGACTTAAGGGGGCTGCCTGGGGTACTGTTGGAGATGAGGGGAGCTGGTGGATGGTCTGTGGACATGAGGGGCATGCCTGGGGTAGTGTCAGAGGTGAGGCCATCTGGTGGGCGGTGTGATGACTTGAGGGGACTACCTGGCATACTGTCTGAGGTGAGGACGGCTGGTGGGTGGTGTCAAGCCTTGAGCAGGCTGACAGGGGTTCTGTCGGAGGTGACCAGGGCTGGTGGGTGGTGCCTGCAGTTGTGATGGGGCTGATATGCAGTTGGGGTATGTGACAGCACTTTGTGTGAAGTGGGAGAAAGGGGGATGGTTCACAGGGGTGCAGGCCTTGGTTACGTGGGACCTCATACAGAGTAGCTGGGGTGCATCTGTTACTTACGTGGAACATCATGCAGAGTTGCTGTGATGCAGCGGTTACTTTTGTTGAATCTCGCGCAGACTAGCTGGGGTGCAGCCATTACTTGTGTGTGACCTCGCACACAGTAGCTGGGCTGCAGCCGTTACTTACGTGGGACCTCGTGCAGAGTAGCTGCGGTGCAGCCATCAGTTATGAAGGATCGCACACAGAGTAGCTGGGGTGTTATGGTTGCTTACATGGAACCTCACCCAGAGTGGCTGGGGTACAGCCGTTATTTACGTGGGACCTTGCGCAGAGTAGCTGGTGTGCTGGATGTTGTGTCAGAGGTGGACACAAAGCTTTGCGCAAAAGGTTGGTCTTCGGCTATGTTTTTGGTGTGTGTGGGGACATGTTGTGGTCATTCCTCGCTCAGCTCGATTCCCCTTGTGTGTGGCTGAAAATGTGTGTTTGGATCCATGGATACGTGGATTTACTAATGCATGCAGGCCCGTGCAGTGTCGTTCTCGATGTGTGGCCCTTGCAGGATTAATGCACTCTTTTCCATGAATCAGGCAACAGCCTGCTTGTTCAAATAACAGATGATTTATGAGGCCCTTTACTTTCATGAAATTTCTGGGGAATCAATTGTTTTACTTCATTTGAGGAAATAAATACCCTCCAACTATTACAAAGTCCCATTGCTAAGGAATTTATTTAGAGATTACAGTGGGGCAGAAAGGTACTTACTTTTTTGGGCTTGAAATAAGACCTCCAGGCAGGAATGGGCCTGTGGGATGTCTTAGGGCCCCTCTTTGGTTTGAGCTGTCCTGTTCAAATTGGAAAAGACACTGGGAACCCAGGTCATCTGGTTCTCTTCAGTGCCTTTGGGTCTAGGTCTGAAGATGTCTACCGTCCCTGTTGGTTCCAGTCCTTCTTACTTTCTGCAACGGTGTTCCATCGACCAAATTCTATGTTAGTGAGCAGGCAATGAGAAAATGATTGTTACTTTTTTTTTTAAATTGAAACACCACTTTTTATACTAGGGTAAACCTTACCATGTAGCATCATTTTACACTGCATGTTGTATTGGACAGGCCCTATGATTGGTTCCATTCACTTTGTCACACTAACCAAGGTCCTCGACCTTGATTACATTGTTCCATTGAACTTGGTGTGTCATAGGAGGGATGTGCCAGCTGTAAACTAAACCCTTCTCATGAATGAGGAAATATACTGAGCTGCAATATTTGTTATCATAATTATTTAAATAAATAGTTGATTATAAGGAACATGACATGTTCTTTTTTGTTAGAACATTCTGTATCCAAAGATACAACTTACATGTTTATCACTGTGTGCCTGTTTGTGTTATCAATTGTTGTGGATTAGACACAAACTATACATTTTAGAATTACTTCATGGTATGTATCGTATTCATCTGATTATGCTAAATATTCATCTGTATTTGGATTTTCAGTGAGACAAAATGTTCAAAGGTTTGGTAATGTGTTCCCTGCACAATTTAAATATGTTTTTGCTGTACGGTTTGGTTATATTAACATGCATTTTATTTGTGGGGCCTTAACATTATCAGTTGCAGCCATCTGTTTTTTAAGACCTTTCTTAACTTGACAAAATAATGATTTAATGATATATTTTCCGTAAACCTAGTAGGTGTAGATTAATTCCCTATACCTAATGTTTTCCAATGTCAAGGGTAATTGACTACTCCAGTCATCTGTTTCTGTAAGGCATTTAACTTGTCCGTGAAACTGGCATTTGACAAGGTAATGGTCATTTGGAGCTAGGCTTAAAAACACAAGGTTTTACGATCAATATGTCAGCACTTGGATTATGAAATGAGTATGTAGATTAAAATGAATAAACAGTTTGGCTCATCAACACATGGTTTCACTATAATATCTCGAAATATTTTATGAGTCCAATTATACTGCAAACTTTAAAATCTCTTCAAAACATAAAACAAAACAACTGTGCTGTTTCCCTACAAACAGACACAGACCCAGTAATTATGTTAAATGCTAATGAACATTGAACATGAACTAAAATAACTCACAAGCAGCAGTACAAGGACATTTAGAGAAACACGTTTTACAAGTTCGAACATATGACCTAAAACATGTGAACTGTAGCCCTACATGTTTGTATCTTTGTTCCTGTGTTATGGACATTCATAAGGGAAATACAACTTTGCAAACCAATATACAAAACTGTGGCAAAAAAGCACTACTACTTGTCCAAATGTGATCTTGTTGACTCAGAATGATTGTCCATTCAGAGAGGTTTTGAAATTGCATCTATGTTTATTGGACAATAACTGTGTTCTTCCTTTCAGAAATAAATTCTTCAATTTAATATGTCATCTTATTTATTCTGATATAGTACACTTCTTCGTTAGGATTTCTTTTTTTGCAGATTTAGAAAAACTAAACATACTCCCCCATTCACACAGCCTGGCTGTCAATCACACAGCAGGGTGGCTGTCCTGGAAGGACAATCACCTAGCCAATCAAACAAGAGTGCGACTTGGGTCTCCAAGGAGACCCTGGGCAGGTGGTCTTCAAAGCCCTCCCCTTACATCCTGTCCACCCAGACACTCAGGCGCCTAAGGAGGTCTTCTGTGCAGAAGCCACCAAAGGACGGCGAACAAAGAAACCAAACCTGGTTTGGCACATAGAGTAAAACACGAGAAATACCAGTACAAAAAGAAATTGCGAATAAACCGAGCCGGAACCAAATTAAATTAAATGGGGTCTAGCCGATTAAAGTTTGAGGCTACTTACATAGCCTAAAATAGTACCAAGGCTATTTTCATATTCGGCGGTAGGGAAAAAATGGTAGATACCACTGCCACCAGCCAAATCTTAAAGAAAGGGGAACTAAATAATGTTCCGTGGGAGAAAGACAAAAAGGGATAACTAATCACCCTTTGTAGTACTCTATTGAAGATAGGTTGTACTGGGTCTGTGGATTTGAAAAGACTAATAAAGTAAATGGCAACTTTACATGTTCTGGGAGACAGTAGTCAGTGCCAGAAAATCGAGTTTAAAGTGGGAAGTCTGAAAAAGACAACACTGTGGCACTGCACTAAAGGTGCTGTGTGACACACAGTAAAACAATGATGCCTATGGAGTAGGTGAGACTCCACAGTCTATGAACACCAGAATGTAAAACACACAGCAAAACACATGTATACAGGATTGCACTCTTACCAGGTGAAAAAAAGAAATCCTATAAATCCAGCAAAGCTGCTGAGGGACTCAGTAGGTAAGGGAAATTAGCCATTCTAGAGTATTCTCCCTAACAGAGGGCAAGGCACCTGTTCCTGATTTGACACTGGCAGACATTTATGGTTTGCACTTTGTGTGTGCTGGAGCCACCTATGGGCCCTAGCACTGGCAGTACCAATCGTTAATACAGTCTCTGCTCCTACAGCATTCATGCTGAGATCTTTGACAGATACCTTGACAACGAGCCTACACATGTACTCTTGGCGAAATGTATAACATGTGTGTAGGAGAAAAGCGGTATAACCTGATTTTAGATTGACTTGGAGAACAGCTTCTCTTTTGTCCTGTACAAAGGGCAAGTCGACCATAATTGAGTCAATGTGCTTTACTTTTGTCTAGAGCATTCCTACTCCCGGAAGCATCCTCTTAGAGTGCAGCTGAGACAGTAATATTATTACAACAAAAAACAGAACAAAAAAACTAATCAAGGGGAGAGTTAATGCATAACAGGATAGAAGAGCAATTATAGCACACAAAAAATGTAGCTTTAAAATGAACATACATAATAATAAGGGCACCAAGCTGAAGGGGGCACTACCCCCCCCCCCATAAAATGAACTAGCCCAGAATTTGTGCCACTCTATGTCCAGCCAGCCAAAGGTTCAACCAACTGCAATGGAGCTCCATTGAAAACTGGGGGTGGCAGCAATTATTAGAATGTTCAACAAGAAACCCAATGCAGTTCCTTTTTGACCGACCACCTTGCCCATACCCTAAGAGTGATGGCCACATACATCATGCACAGCTGTGGCCAGTATATCATTCGTCCGGACTACAATGTTGCTCTGAATGAGAAGGCCAACATGTGGAAGGTGGCAACACAGGGACCAAGGTCTTTCTCTGATAAGACATGTTGCTTTTGGAAATTCAGTGTCCTTGTGAGAGCCATTGCTGCTGTTGGTCCCATCAATTCTGCCCCAGCTGCACCCGTACCAAGCAGCTAGCATCAGTGCCACCAGAGGGAAGCAATGATCAACTCATTTGGTCAGCAGGAGAAAAGAGCATTTCAGAGTGCAGAGCACTGCTGGCATCCTAAAGCATCGCAGGATGCGGGCGTGCACCATGAAAGCACAGGCAGCGTGGTTCCTCATCCAGTTCCTCATCCCAATAGACTTAATGAAAGAAAAGCAAAAACTTTCTTTGGCATGTATTTACATTTAATTAACAAGAGTGTGTGAGTTCCTCTACTGAGAACGAACATGGTTGAAATAACCCAATTCTATGGAATTTTTTCCTCCCAGGAGGGTCAACAAGCATGTCTCAGTTCACTGGCCATTCACAGAGGTGAGATAGCTAGGCCCCAATACCTTTTGAGGGATTTATTTGTATTTAGTTATCTTTTAATATCAATTTAACATAGCTCTAGAAATATCTGCCCATTTTGGGTGCAGAGCTTTCCTTGTTTAATGCCATACACAACTCGCCTGCTCTGACAGTATGGCAAGGTTGTGTATTTGAATGGATTAAGAATGCTCTAAGACCACTGCAGAAGAAGTGCACAGTGCTGTGTCTTGACCCCAGATTTTGTTTAACACTGTGGATATATCAATGTCCACAGTGTCTGTCAGGGAAGATAGTATGCAGTACCCTGTGGGAGACTGCACCAGCCCTGTGCTCTTGGCAATGGTTAACCCAACCTTTGGTATAAGCATGTACTACATAAATTGGTAGAGTGACTGAGTAGCCAGGTTTATCTCAAAAGGGGTTAATGTGAGCTGTAAGGTTGTCACAGAGTTTCACAGTGAGTTATTCAAATAAACACTTATACACAAGCAGGCCGATTCATGGAATAAATGTGCGCCGAAAATCTCTGCGCAAGCGTGCCAAAGCGTGCGAATCGCAGCGCATGTGCGTAAATCGCATTGCGAGCGTGCGAAATCCGCGCACATGGATTCATGGAAGTCTGTGCGCGTGGAAATTCTGGGATGTGCGCTAAAATTCTGATTGGTGCACGCGGGCACACACGTCATCCAACGACGTGCGCTAGGCACACAGCGAAAGCGCACATCGCACGGCGCACACAACAAAAGTAGACAGAACATGAGGCGTAACACACGGAATGGGGAAAAACACGTGAAATTGTGGACCTTACGGGGGAAGTACAGGAGGCAAATGCGCGGAACGCCCACACGGGCACCTACAACACGTATTCATGGAATCGAACAGGGCAAACGCGTGTGCCAAAAAAGACACGCTAATCCGGAAACACGTACGTCAGCAGGAAGCAGGCGTAGGCGGACCCGTGCAGCATAAACGTGCGCGCAAACAACGAACAAGCTCAGACGTTACGATGAATATACCGTTCCTCGCAGCAGTGGTCGTGGGACACCGCAGGAGGAGGAGAATAGTCAGGGCCAGAATTTTTACACTCAGGACCAGCCTTTTTGCGATGCCTGATGACCAGGTGTATGGGAGGTACAGGTTTCCACCCCACATAATACCCGACCTGGTGAGTGAGTGGGAGGATGACCTCACATCACCCATCCTGTGCTCCCAAGCACTGAGCCCCTTCGAAAAGGTGCTCAATGTACTGCACATCTTTTCCGCTGGTTCATTTCAGTGGACAAGTGCCATACAGGGGGGGGTGTCACAGGCCACGCAGTCACGCTGCCTGCACCAGGTGTTGGCCATCATGATTGCACGCCCATCAGTCCGCAGGCACATATACCTGCCCAGAACACCTGCAGAAAGGCAGGCTGCCGTCCAGGATTTTTACGGGGTGGCACACTTCCCCAAAGTGCTAGGTGCCATTGATTGCATCCATGTGGCTCTACATCCTCCCAGGGCAACTGAGCACATCTATAGAAAACGCAAGCACTGGCATTCCATTAACGTGCAGGTAGTATGTGATGCCAAGGGAATCATCACCTCAGTATATGCCAACTATCCAGGGTCCACCCATGACAGTTTCATCTACAGAATGTCAACCCTAAACCGGGACCTAGAAGCTGGGCGGCATGGCGATACATGGCTGCTTGTTGAGTATAAATGCTGCTGCACATGCATGCATGTCAGATACTGAGGAATGTCACAACCCCACTAATGATACCCATCATCACCTCCCGAGGGGACAGTGTCTACCCTCTGAGCACCCACATGATGACGCCAATTCGGAACCCCACCACACCACCTGAGGTAAGATACAACACAGCCCATATTGCAACCCGGGGCATAGTGGAGCGCACATTCAGAGTGTTCAAGTCACGCTTTCGCTCCCTTGACCGCTCTGGTGGGCAGCTGCTATACGCGCCCCCAGTAGTCTGCAGGATCATAGTGGCAGCATGTGTCCAGCACAATGTTGCAACCCGCCGGGGCCTGCCGGTGGACATGGTGGTGCACCTACACCCCCAGCCACATGCATGGCCGCTGCTCATGGGAGGGGAAAGGACAATTGGTGAGGCAGCCATATGCAGCTGGTGGCTAGGCTAATTACTTCACCTAAAATCACACCACTGTGGAGTGCACACAGCCCTGGCACATACCAGCTGACAATCAATGATGATGACATAAGGGACAGTCAACTGTCACAACCATACAAGCCTGAGATTTGTCACCTGGAAGTGTAACATTTTGTGCATCCCTACCTACCGAAAGACAACCAATGCTGTGTCACAAAAATACACACATTTATGCTGCATGAATGACTACCTCCTTGCAAAATACAACATGAAAATAGTGCCATGTCACCCAACCCCTCCCCATGTCCGCCACCCAACACACCATGGCATGTCATGCATTGTGAAAGCAAACAAAGGAATGCACAAAACATAAAACGAGTGTCACAAAGTGCACAGTCCCAAATGGAAAGAGGCCACAGACAATATGCTCTCAGTAATCAATAACAAACAGCTCACATGACCAAATACTTACCAGCAACACAATACAGCAACACAGCATGAAACATTGCCAAAATATGACAGTACAAACTCAAAGTAGTGCAAGTCTTACAACCTGAATAATCCAGAACATCCACCCCTTCCAACTGCAGAGTGTTGCTGTCAGGCAAATGTGTCAGTGTACTGCATACAACATGACCTGCATCTGCAAATGAGATGGCCTTGTGAAGACATGAAGAAGGTACCTGCAAATAAGGAGAAAGACATGGATGCACAAGCACATACCAATGCACCATGCAGTGTTCAATACAAAAGCAAACCCCACTAGGGATGTCCACACAGTTATGACTACAGACTGCCCACACAGCTCATGGGAGACCAATGTCACTGTGTAAGTCACTGTCACTCGGTCACACCCTTTGCAAGCCCATGGAAACGGGAAGCAGGAGGAGTGTGTGTGTCAGGAACCCAAGTATCTAAGCCAAACACAGGACAAGCCTGCATGTGCCCAGCCGGAATACACAGTGAATGCCCAGGGGAGCCACACAAGGCAATACACTGTAAAAAAAAAAAAAATCAAAAATGGCCATGTACAGGACAGGGTGCACACCAACAGCCACCTGCGTGGATGTTGCGAAAAAAAAAATACCTCCATGGGCTCATGGGCTCACAGGCTCATGGCCTGCACGGCCAGGCTAGTTTGGGAGGAGTGCTGCTGTCACTCTCATCACCCTCTGCTGCTGCATCAGGAGGTGGTGGTGCTATGGGAGGCAGCCCACGCAAAGCCATGGTATGGTCCTCCATGGCAGCAAGCATGCGGGTGTGGAAGGTCTCGTTCTGGAGGATGATAGTACGGATATCCCCATGCAGCATCTGACGGGTTGCCTGCATTTCTGCACGCATGGCCTCTCGTGATGCCCGGATCTCCTCCTGAGTTACCTGCAGCTCAGCTGAGAGCGAACGTGTGAGCTGCTCCAGCTGATGTTCTGACCTTAAATTTCGGGAAGCCTCAAGTCTCCCTGAATTTATGGAGTTCTACCCTCAGAGCTTCCCTGTGGCCCTGTGACTCTATAGGTATGGCTTTGTGCAGAGTCTAAAGTGCCGCCCGTCGGTCCCTGTTGGACGCCAACATGTCTTCCCTGTGTGATTGGCAAATGGAGTCTGTTGCCTGCTGTTGTTGCTCCATCTGCCTTTCAGGGGAGAGAATGGAAGTGGCCACCCTCTCCATTGCCTGAGCCATCATTTCAACCGATGCTCCCTGTTGGGCTGCTATACTGTAAATGGAGTTTTCCCATACAGTATTGCCTGGTGGCGTACGGTCACTGTGTTGGCAGGCACCACACCTGTTCGGGGCAAGGAGATCTGCACCTTGCTGTGCTGGCACTGCCTGAGGCTGCAGGACTGCATTCCCCCTCTGATAAGCTGGCCCAGGAACAGGATCAGATGTTGTGGAGTGTGACCCTGCATCCGTAACTGCCAAAGACGGACTTACCAACACTGATATCCCCATAGAAGGTTCTACCCCTGGTGCAGGTGGGTTGGACGGAACAGAATCCCTGCCAGAAACACTCACCTGCGACTGCACATAAGTCTCATCATCCGATTCAGCACCTGAATAGAGGTCTGGGGAGGTGCACCCAGAGAAATCACTGGACAGTATGGTCTGCAGTAAGATTGGGTTTTCACCCACCACCACACCACATCCCCCACTGGTGCCCGGTCGTGCCTGAGATTCCTCCTGGGTCTGCACCATCTCCTCAACCTCAACCACATCAAGTGCGTCATCACCTGCAAAAACATGAAAGACAAAAAATGAAAACAGGCATGATCACCATAGCACACACATAGGCCTGACAAGCCAGAGATCCAGTACATGATTTACACATGTCCCACATGACTATAACCCTGGCATGCATGCACTGTCAATGAGTTGGAAGGGGAGGCAAAAAGCAGGCACTGAGGACACCAAGATGGAAAAGCAACACATTTGCTGCATGATGGGTAGCACTGGCATCACATATTAGCCTGTGAGTGGCATGTCCAATACACATACATGACACATGCCAGCACACATATGGCATGTAGCATAGCCATGGCACATTTGACAAGTACAGCCATATGTCAGTGAATGAGTACTGTCACCCATCCATGTGAGATGGACATGATGAGATGAAAAATGCTACATAGTGTGACAAAATGCACATGTGCCACACACTGCAACACATCCAGTGTACAATAATACAGTGATGGCAGGCAGATGCACACATCAATGGTTGGTCACTTCAACATGACAGGAAACAACTATCATGTACCACATTCAAATAGGCCCCAAAAATGAATGTGAGCAGGCCAATACTCAATCAGCCTGAATGGTCTAATCATTCACATAACAATGTAACAAATGTGGGCCAATGTGGGGTGTAATCAATGACAGAAGCATGTCACATATGTGGCATTAGGGCTGATAAATGCGTTGCAAAAATGGGAGAATTGAAACAACCAGCCTGAATGAACCCTGAAAAAATCTGAACAATGTTGTTGCAAGATGACAGTTCAAGGGCAACTGCAGTAATGTTGCGCTAATTGGCTACTGTGGGCAGAAGGGATACTGTCATACCCAAATTCAAGGCCAGTGAATGTTTTGGAGGAAACACATGGGTGACCCATACCACTCAGGAGTACACACCCTCACCTGGAACTCAATCAGAACCCATCACCCAAACAACATACACATGGATTACACACACATGCATGGGCACTCACCGGACAATGCGTCGTAATCTGGTAGGTCTCCCACGCCTTGGATCTGTTCCTCTGTGACAAAGGTTCCAGCAACAGACTCATGTTCAGTTAGTTGGTTGTCCTCTGGTGGAGACCCACCGCCAGTCACCAGAGTAGAGGCATGATTTGAGGTCAGCTTGTTCTTTGCTCTGCGTTTAAGGTTATTCCACCGCTTGTAGCAATCATCAGCTGTGTGCCTCACAAATCCAAGGGCACTAATGATGTCCACGATGGTCTGCCAGTGTGCCTTACGTTGACCAGGTGTGGTCTTGCACCCTGCAGTCACCACCATTTCGCAACTATGTGCCAACACATAGGCCACAAGTGCATCAAGTTTGGCGTCATTCAAGCTAGGCTTCCTTGACGTGCCGGAGTGTGTAGCTGTGTCTGGGGTCTCAGCCTGTAGTGCCAGAGCACCCTTTTTCTTTTCCAAAGGTGGTGCGGATCCTGAGTGGCTTACGCCGCTTTGGTCAGTAGGGGCAAAAGCACCGGTGGACTGGGTACTAGGAGTGTGTGAATGCACAATGACCATAGGTCTTGGTGCAGGCATTGGCTGCAGGGTGATGTTGGCAGGGCCAACGTCGGTTTGATGGACCTGGACCAACACTGTCCCGGCTGGGAGACTCAGAGCTCGGCTGGATAGAGCTGCAGCTGCCCCTGCAGCCTCCCCACCCTGCCTACTTGGGGCAGCAGATGACATTACTGCCCCAGATCCACGTGGCCTGGTGACAGCAACTTGCACCGTCACACGTGGCTTAGACTTGCTGTCCTGGGAGTCATCCTGTGCCGGTTCAGGTTCCAAAATGGCTGGTCCAACAAGGGCTGAGCTGGGATGGTGTCAGCTACGTTTCCCACAACCATGGGTGGGGGCATGGGTGTCCCTGATTGGTCTTCCACACACGGGGGTCTAGGGCACCCTGCAAATCCTAGCCAAGTCCCCTACCGTGTCCACCATGCCCACCTTTTGGGGGTCGGCCACCTTTGCCTCCCTTACCGCTTGGTCCCCTCCCAACCATGGCACTGATGTTGTTGTGCGTATGGGAGTAGTGGTAAACAATTGTCCTGGGCAATTGGGGGTGAAAGGGGTAGGGTACTAGCTGGAATTCATACCCTAGTGCTCTGGCAAGGCTGTCTGTGACCCCTGGGGGAAGATGATGGGTCACGCAAAGCACAGGCACCCCGAAAACAAAAATGAACGTGCACGCAACCCCTCGTAGACCACGTGCGTGGAAAAATGAACCCGCACTACGCTGTGGCACCCAGAAACACAAAAATAAGTGTACCCGTAATACACACAGCCTACAATGACCACTGAAGGGGTATGCGATAGATGGGGCAAGCACAGTTGGTAAATACGTGCGCGACTCACCGTATGCCTGGAAAAAGAACGTGAAAAAGATGCACGTGTGCGCGTTGGCAACACCCCCACTAAAAGAAGAATTGTACGCTGTCTGAGGAAACAGGACAAAAGAAGAAGTGAACGCTGTTTGAGTAAACAGGCCAAAATACAAATTGAACGCTGTCAGAGGTAACAGGGAGTACAAACTTGAATCGTTGTGAAGTAATCGCGTGTGAACCGACTAGAAGTACAAAATTCACCGACTCGCTCTCCACGAAAAGCACGTACAAGAAAATGACATCCTACACGTACCTTTTCAACCGGCCCACACGTACAACGTCACTTACGCATGTTCGCGCTAAGGCCCTTTCCTCCAATTACATGAGCTGACACTCAGACGTGCAGTTTTTGCACGTGTACAATGAACATGCACCCGTGTTGAGGGAAACGCCCTTGCGCGTCACGTCACAGACGCGCTTACATGCTAAAGGCCTTTGGTCCAATGAATTCGCGTACGTGCTGTGTCTTCACGTGCTGATTCACTATGCACCCGTCACGAGGGAAACACCCACGCGCGTAACGTCACAGATGCGCTTACGCGCTAAGGGCCTTTCCTCGAATTACACACTGGCGTGCAATTTTTTCACGTGCCAAATCACTCTGTATCAAGCTGGCCATGCGACAACACATGGAAGACCACGTTCCTGCCCAGAAGGCCAAATTACTGCCCCCAAGAGCCGCGAGCATGCTCCCACCTGTCATCTGCTGCTGCCTGACTGCTGCCCACGTGCCCTGCTATTTGTTGCCTGCACGTCAGCCAGGGGTGCAGTTGCTGTGACCACCCCTGCTGGAACCGAAGACTCCCGACTGGGATACCATCGCTCCACAGCCCAGCCCCAGGACCCAGTTGCCCACCCACACATGCCTCTGGGGTTGCCATGTCGGGCACAACACCATCTGGCACCACTGGAAACCCCCAGCCAGAGAGGCAGAGGGCCACCAGCTTCAGTGCCAGGGAAGTTGGTGTCATGGTGGAGCACGTCCTGGGGCAGTATGATGTCCTCTTTGGATGTTCGAGCGCCGACAATGAAGGATGGACCAGGATCTGGATGGACATCGTGACTGCCATCAACGAGGAGGGGGTGGCAGTCCGCGACATCAAACATGTCCGGAAGCGCTGGGAGGACTTCAGGTCCAGGACCCTTGACAAGGGCGAGCGCCTCTTGAAGGCAGCGGATGCCAAGGGGCACCGGGGCCAGCTGTCAGACCACCAAATGAGGGTCCTGGAACTCATACGCCCAGCACTCCACGTCCAGGTCCTTGAGAGGCAGACCCATCTGGAGTCAAGCGGTAAGTGTACATGCATACTGATTGGACACTGTGCGTGTTGTGGTGTGCCAGCAGTGTGCAGGTTATACATGTGTTTTTGTAGGGCCATGTATGGATGTGTATGTACAGGGGCGTGAGGCTGACACATGTGAGTCCTCACATGTGTGAGCCACATAGATGGTGTATGTATTGGTAAGCATGCAGGCCAAATGCAGGTGTGGGAGCACACAAGTTTGCATTGCTGTGTACGTTGGCATAGTTGTGGTCTCGCACATGGATGGTGGTTCCAGCTGCATGTATCTGCACTGTGTGCATGTGTGTGTATTTGACAAGTGTGCAACTGTGATGCAACATGGATGCATGTGGCACTGACATGTGGAAGGCTGAATGCCAGATGTGACATGGATGGCAATTTCATCACTGTGACAGTTGGTGGACATGTACACATGCATGTAAGTGTGTTGGTGTGTGTGCATGTGTTGTGCACTCCCCGTGTTTCATGTGAGGTCAGGCTCTCCTTCGGATGCTGATACTGTTGTATGTGTATGGATGGTGCTGCTTGGTGCAATATTGCTGGGAAATTGCTCATGTGTGTGAGTGGAAATGACATGTGTGTGAGTGTGATGCCATGTTTGAAGTTTGACACTGCCACTCATGTACAACTGTCATGTGTGTATCAGTCCATTGTACAGTGCCCTGATGCCTGTGTTCTATCTCTCCCTGTCTGCAGCGTCAACTGATGAAGAGGGCGGAGAGGGTGCTGTGGAGCAAAGCGGCAGGGATCGCACCACCAGCCGGAGACGCAAGGACCAGCTCCCCTCCCAGATTGTCATCTCTTCGGGGAGTGAGGAGTCTGGTGCCGCGTCCCAGGCCGCAGCTGCCGAGGGTAGGTCCAAGAGGCGGAGGTCGGAGATGAACTCCTCGGCAGCAGAAGGGGCAGCTGAGACCCCACAGGGTACGATGGAGGAAGATGGCATGGAGTCATCCAGGTTGGTGGGGGGTTTGGTGGAGGAGGAGGCCGTGGAAGGGACGCACACAGGGTCTGGAGGTGGGGATTCCACTGGTGCTAGTGGTGCAGTGCAGGGGCAGGGAAGGGAGGCAGCACAGGCTGCCGCGGAGGTGCCTGTGTGTAATCCTGTCCCTGATCCTGTGACTGCATCATCCGGCACCAGCAGGGATGCCTACGTCCAGACCCGTTTTCAGGGAGGGGATCGGCGCACAACAACTGGCCTTCCTCTCCCTGCGGACGTGGCTATCCGGGACCGGGTTGAACCTGTCCTGGCTGGGATAGCGTTGCATCAATGGGGCATGCGAGGTGACCTGCAGTGTTTTCGTGAAGACACTGCACGTCATCTTGGATGCCTCTTTGACCACGTTGACCTACTGGGACGGGTCACCAGTGCCGGATTCCTCCGTGTGCTGGACCTTCTTGCGACCCCCTCCTCACCTGAACCCCCTACGCGCCAGTCGTCCTCCATGCCATCTTCCCACCCATGCATCACCCAGGTACACTGTGGAGCTGCCTCTGACCCAGCGGCCAGGCTGGTGGAGGGCACATCCCTGCCACAGTCGGGAGTCGGACGTCTAGCAGTGGTGGTCACCAGGACAACTGCACCCCAGCCGGAGGAGGACGTGCAGGCAGCAAGAGCCAGGGCGCAGGCACAGGCACAGCAGCAACATGGTGGGAGCAATGATGGCTTGAGGTCTTCAACATCAAAGGGGCAGGCATCGGCCAGAGGGCAGGAGGACCCAGGATTACAAGCGTCTTCCATGTGGCAGCGGTTGGGTCACGCCACAGATGCGGAGCAGCAGCGGGTGGAAGAGGCACGGCTCACAATGGTCAGGGCGGAGAACTCCATGCAGAGAGCACTGAGGCGTGCCGAGTGCCTCGAGGCAATTCGCAGAGAGTTGGAGGTCAACATGTCATCGTCCCTGCGAACCCTTGGGGCCATGGAAGAGGACCGCCTCCAGGACATTGAGCGGGAGTTCGATGTCGCCCTGTCCCGGGACATCAAAAAGTGAGCCGTCTGACTAGCCCGCTGCCATTGTAAATAGTTAGTTAGTTAGTTAGTGTCAGCTTTCATTTTTGTTTTAATTTTTTTGGTGGCGCTTGGACAATACCCCACATTTTTGTATATAGTTCTTCATTAATTAGTGTACTTTTGTAGGTTTCATTTGGACAGTTGGGCTCATAGACCCAGGATTTCATCCTTGTAAATAGTTGGAGTGTGGATTTGTCGGCATTTTCTTTTTGGATTTTTCCACGGAGCAGTGTATTTTACCTTTTCATTTCTGTTTGGACTTGCTTTGTTGGAGGGAGACTTTGGAGACATATATGATTTCATATATTTTGGATTCTGATTTCCTTTTTTTTTCATTATGTGACATTCTGCATATTTTTCCTTATGTCCATTGTCTGGTTTTTAAATTTGTTTCACCACATTTTTTGTTCAATACATTTTTTCCCGTACTTCAATGTGTGGTATTCTCTCATTCGTTTCATGCATGTCACGATGTGGGTTTTCACATTCACTGGCACCCATTGTGTGTGTGTGACAGACATGCGTTGATGTACATATATGCCATTTGGGTTGTTTCATGTAATGGCCATTTCAATGTGGGGGATATGTTATGCTGGTTGGTTATTTGGGCAGGGGTGGTGTGCGGTGGGATTTGGGTGGCCATGAGGGCCATGATTGTGGGTCATGTTGACGTGTTGGGGGGGACATGAGTGGGGGCCTGCTGGCAGGTGCCCTTCACTGCTGGGTGGCTGGGGGGACATGAGTAGGGGCCTGCTGGCAGGTGCCCTTCATGGGTATTGGGTGGGGGGACATGAGTGGGGGCCTGCTGGCAGGTGCCCTTCACTGCTGGGTGGGTGGGTGGGGGGACATGAGTGGGGGCCTGCTGGCAGGTGCCCTTCACGGGTGGGTGGGCGGACATGAGTGGGGACATGCTGGCAGGTGCCCTTCACTGCTGGGTGGGTGGGGGACATGAATGGGGGCCTGCTAGCAAGTGCCCTTCACTGCTGGGTGGGTGGGTGGGGGTACATGTGTGGGGGCATGCTGGCAGGTGCCCTTCACTGCTGGGTGGGTGGGTGGGGGGACATGATTTGGGGCCTGCTGGCAGGTGCCCTTCATGGGTGGGTGGGTCATTTTGACATGAGTGGGGGCATGCTGGCAGGTGCCCTTCACTGCTAGGTGGGTGGGGGGACATGAGTGGGGGCCTGCTGGCAGGTGCCCTTCATGGGTGGGTGGGTGGGGGGACATGAGTGGGGCCATATTGGCAGGTGCCCTTCACTGATGGGTGGGTGGGTAAGTGGGTGGGGGGACATGAGTGGGGGCATGCTGGCAGGTGTCCTTCACTCCTGGGTGGGTGGGGGGACATGAGTTGGAGCATGCTGGCAGGTGCCCTTCACTGCTGGGTGGGTGGGTGGACATGTGTGGGGGCCTGCTGGCAGGTGCCCTTCACTGCTGGGTGGGTGGGGGGACATGAGTCAGTGCTCACTTGTGCATGGTGACATGTGGACTAGCTGGGGAGCTTCACCAGGGTGGATGGGCTGCCTGTGGGGCATGGCAAGGGGTGCAATGTGTTAACCTGTGTTGTGGTCTGCCTGCAGGCCCTGGGGAGGGGTGTGAGGCACACCTGGGAGGACACACACTGCCAATTCGTTTGGGCACCCCAGAAATACACATGCCCCACTCGCACAGGGCCTACCGCATGTGAAACTCCCCACGAACCCCAGTAATACATGTGCCCCGCTCGCCCAAAGGCCTATCGCGTGTGAAACTTCCCACGAACCCCAGTAATACATGTACCTCGCTCACACAGGACCTACCGCGTGTGAAACTCCCCACGAACCCCAGAAATACACGTGTCCTGCTCGCACAGGACCTACTGCATGTGTAATTCCCCACAGACCCCATAAATACACGTGTCCCGCTCGCACAGGGTGTATCGCGTGTGAAACTCCCCGTGAACCCCAGAAATACACGTGTCCCGCTCGCACACTGCCTACCGCATGTGAAACTCCCTGCAAACCCCAGTAATACACGTACCCCACTCGCACAGGGCCTACCGCGTGTGAAACTCCCCACGAACCCCAGAAATATACGTGTTCCGCTCGCACAGGGCCTACCGCGTGTGAAACTCCCCGCGAACCTCAGAAATACACGTGCCCCGCTCGCGCTAGGCCTATCGCGTGTGAAACTTCCTGCGAATGAGCGGGCTATGTGTATTCCGAGGGGTGTGCAGGGAGTTTTACATGCTATTGGCCTAGCGCGAGCAGGGTACGTGTATTCCGCGGCGTGCGCGGGGAGTTCTACACGTGATTGGCCTAGCGTGAGCGGGGTACATTTATTCTGTGGGGTGCGCGGGGAGTTTTACACACGATTCGCCTAGCGCGAGCGGGTACGTGTATTGCGAGGGGTGCGCGGGAAGTTTTACACGCGATTGGCCTAGCGCGAGCGGGGTACATGTATTCCGAGGGGTGCACAGGGAGTTTTACACGCGATTGGCCTAGCGCAAGCAGGGTACGTGTATTGCGAGGGGTGCGCGGGGAGTTTTACACGCGTTTTCATGGTTGGGGGCTGTATGCTGGTCCACTGGCCTGTGTGCCATGTACTGGATTTGTGTGCTGTTCATGGCTCACAGGGATGGGTTGGGGGCATAACTGGCGCTGCTGCAGGGTCGCTGCACCACGGCTGCTTAGGGATGTTAAAATCCATGAATACGCTGTGTGCCAAAATGGGTTTTGGCGCACGCGGCTGGCGCAGGCTGCCGCACACACACACTGTGTTCCAGCCGCGTGTGCCACTTGTGTGCTGAATTCTATGAATTACCCCCTTGGTTTCTTGATTAAACAATTATTTATTCATTTGACAGTTAGCTGAATAAGCCTTCCCTAGAAGGGAGCAATCACATAACACAAAATATACTACAATAAAAACACACTCTCAGTTTCACTAAATCAGTTTATACCCTTTGGGGATGGCACACTTCCTACACCCTCAAATGACTTAAATAACTAGGACATTGTGGGCATTGATTTATCACTGGCACATTTAGAGCAATGCTGAGTGGGAGAGCAAAGGAAAGGTTTTAGAGGGAGAAAACAATGGTTAACAAATGTTCTTAAGCAGGTGAGTACTTTTAAACCCCTCCAATGCAAAGTAAATTAACCCTTTCCTGGGGGAAATGCAAAGAACAAAGCAGAGGTAAGAGGAGGCTTTCAGGGAGCCGGGAAAGCCAATGTTAGTTGAAGAAGAATCTAGGCGAGCTGAAGCACATCTTGCAGGTAGGTAAAAAGTATTGCACAATGTTTTAGAAATGTTTGTATAGAAATTAAATCACTGTAGGGCTACAGGCTGGGATGCTTGTGGAGGGTGATGCTGCGGACAGCTCTGCTGGGGCAGCTAGGACGGTTCTCAACTGAGAGCTGGCGGGGCTGCACGATGAGAGGTAGGTACTTTTGGTTTTGCAGTGCTTTTGGTTAGAGGAAAAACTGGTTCCAGCTGGCTTCTGTTCCTGTGTAGATCTGCAGATCCTGTGTTCCTGGGCCGCAGTTATGGGGACAAGAGGGAGAATGTCTGCGGACTCCTGCACTGTGAATGGAGGGTCGGCGGCAGCAGTGGGCAAACTTCAGATCAGCGGCACTTTGGGGTTTCAGCTTCTCGTCTCTCGCAAACCACCTATGCGGTTCTCGGATCACCCATCTTGCATCACGCATCACGCACAGAGCAATACACAAACAAGCAGCAGAAATCCTGAGAGATAAACTACACCTACACCAGCTGACAAGAATTCTCAGATCAAGCAACAACATCCGCCTGGAACCGAAACCCTATAACAGAAAAAAACTCAAAGGATCCTCTTTCTCTCACTAGGCACCAAAAATCTGGAATGACCTACCAAAGAACATACAGAGCACAAGAAACCACCTAGCAATCAGGAAACTCCTCAAAACATGGCTCTTCTCTGCGTAACTAAAACACCGACCCACAAGAATGCCCACACCGATAAACAACATTGAATAAAGATGCCGATCTCGGTCGCCACCAAAAACATACACAAACAGAACCCAAGGAACAGACCCCACAACAAACCATAAGACATTATGAGAAATAGCCAGAAAGGAGGACACTAAAGACTGAACACATGCACAATCCAACCAAAAACACTGAAACGACTCATCCACAGTCTCCCGACCTGTACCACATCCAAAGTTCTGGCAGACACATTTGCATAGACAGTATGATAAGAGAAGACCACAACGCCAACACCCAAGGAGGAGACCAGGCACTCAACCCACTATACTTAGTTCATTAGAATTACAACCCCATACAGAGTTCATTAGAATAGAACAGGGAGCGCGCTGCAACAAAAACCTTAATTTCTCTTAAGCTTAGGCCCCCTCTCCCTATACAGGACGGACCCACTAATATAGCTGTGCTTTAGGGCTGCACTGAACTAACGGGACTCGCAAATCTAGCCGTTTCTCGCCATGCAGGACTCCCGAAATCAAGGCATTCAGCCACACTGTGATGATTAGCTGCAAAAACATACAACCTACTAACGAAAACTCACATTTTCTGCATACTTAACTCACTCACAAAACTAACACAACCACCTCTCGCACTGCAAGCTGCACTCACTTCACTACACTGAAACAACACATAATCTGCACCAACAGCACACGAGGGCTGATATTGCTCCGATTCTCGCACCAAAGCTCAGCGCACGGTGTACACAGAGATGAAGCTGCCAAGAGAACACCACTCCTCTCACTATACTACTCCCTCTTCGCCCTACTAACCCATACCGCCTTCTCCCTTGCAGATTCATCATAGCGCCTGGGGACCAACTCTGTTGGCGACGGTGTGTGGCACAGATATCTTTGATATTTAACATTTAACATCTATTTCAATGGGGCTTATGGCAGTATTATTGGGTCTGAATGCTAATTCCCAGAAATTAGCAGGGCAGGTGACTGTTGTGCTCCTGACGACATTGTACTATTGAAAAATAGAGGAGAGTATGTTCTCTCTAATAGTGCGAATGAAACTTGAGTCTGAGATTTCTAACAAGTGTTTTATTAATGTAGCCGACACGTGTTTCAACCCGAGGGTCAAAACACATGTCGGCTACAGTAATACAACATGTGTTACAATTCTCAGACAAAAGTTTAATTCGCATTATTAGAGAGAACATACTCTCCTCTATTTTTCAATACCTGGAGCCACTGTGCAGGGTCTCCAACCCTACTCCTCTTTTCCAGTCTAGGGCAGTGGGCCATCTTCCAAAAACAAAGACACCAGCACACGCAGCAAGGTATTAATATTATTATTATTATTATTATTAATATTATTATTATTATTATTATAAGGAAACAGGCAATCGTGCGCAGTTCTTCCAAACTTCTAGTGCTCCCTTCTTACTCCAGTCATTGTACTATGGGCTATAACAAAGAAGAGTTTTCGTTTCCTGCTAAGGGGGCTTGGGGCCTATTTTACTGACTGTGACCTCATAGTAAATGCAGCAGTGTTCAAGGTAATGGTCCCGTGTTGGGGTTGCACTTTAGGTCTTCCCCCAGTGCTTGGCAGGTGAAACGTGAAGTGCTAGCATGTTTTGACACTCTTGGGTATAGTTTCCCTGTCCATTTGGATAAGGACACCCAGTCTTTAATGTAGCTTTAGGAAATGCCCCATAACCACAAGTGGCAACTTGCTTTAGTGGGTGCTGTGGGGGGAGTTTAATGGGTTCCACTTTCGAGTCTCGCAGATCAAAGGGGAAGTTGCAGCCCTCTGTGTACTATCCTGTAGCGGTTATCTGGGAACAACAATGTGAGATATGAGAACATGCTTTTGATACAACCTTTAGGCATCCCTCCCCCTAACTGTAGTGAGATATTCATTCTGGTGCTTAAGGTTACCCCTGTAAGTGACCTGGTGGCTCTGGCACCTCTGGCCTCTGGATTCACCCTTAGTTCAAGTAAGGGCGTCTTATTATTAACACTGATCTTGAGGGACACTTTTGTGCAGACGCATGGAAACTGTCCCTTGGTTTGAATACACCAAGGTATGCAGGCTTGACCTGGAAGTGTGTTGGGTGGAACCCCATGTCTTATGACGGACTAGTTTCCGGATGGTCTTGGTATTTGGGCATTACACTTGCTTGTATTTTCAATAACGTTTTCTTTTTCTTGGTCCCTTGACCAGCACTCTGAGAACTGGGGAGTGCCTTCCTCTGCCAAGGTTGGCCATACATTTCCAGTTATACACTAATAATCAGACATTTAGCTACAAGGGTTGCAATCTTGTCTCTGCGACTGGGTTAACACAGAATGCAGGAGAAACTGTCTGGTTCTCTCTATGATACAGGAGGCAAACGGCGTGTTTCTGATAAAGAGGAATTCTTGGAAAACTGCTATGCAACATTTTTATTTTTTGCTTCAGATACACAGCATTGATTTTCTTGTAACAATGGTAAACTATGTCCAGGTTGCTTTTACACTGTCGAACACACTGTGCATCTTGCAAGCAATGGAATCTTAGCAAGTTGGCACGCCTCAGTTTCGTTTCATTGAGCAGGCAAGATCTATGTGTGGGATCGTGCATATGTTCGATCTATGGGCCTCATTACACGGACGGTTGCCGCCGGTATTTTACCGATTCCGCCTTGGTGAATGGGGGAATTACCGCCCCATTCCAAGGTTGGCGGGGCAGTAATTCCCCATTCACCAAGGCCCTTCCCCATTCCCATTTGAGCCCCCATAGGGCTCAATGGGGAAGGAGCAAATAATGGTACCGCTATTAGCGGTACCGTTATTTGCCCTGAAGTCCCTCAGCAGGTCCCTTCCTTAACGTGTGGTTTGTCCACACGTTAAGGACGGGACCCGCTGAGAGACCTCGTAGTATGGCGCTAAGGGATTACCGGCACCGGTGCCCTTACCGGGTCCCTTACCGGTGCCGGTAATCCCTTAGCGCCATCCGTGTAATGAGGCCCTTTGTGTTTTATTTGCCGCACTCTATTAAAATATTAATGTGTTCATGTTTACTATGAATTGCATGGCTGTATGGCACTGGCCAACATTACATGTATACAATGATGCTGCTAATGATGGTGATGTCATGCCTTTTGTCTTCTCCAGTAAATTAGTGAACCTGAAGTGCCAAGGAGGAGTATGCTCATCCTTTTTTGCATAGACTTGCATAAATAGCCTGGCAGTTAAGGGGTTAAAGAAATACAAAAGATGCGAGCGAGAGAAACATCTAGCTTGTCAAAAGATTTTCAGCTGGTTGTATTCCATGCTCTCCGGGCAAACAGTTGAAAATGAGCTGCTGACATAACTGCCTGTGAGTCTTTTTGGACTAGTGGACAAACAGCAGGTGGCTTGACAAACATGCCTTCTCTATGATTATAGCTGTGCCATTGTTTCCTACTCTAACATTAAACGATTGCCTTCCCTGTGGACTTGCTTTTAGGATTCGTAGTGCAGTAGTCTTTCCCTGCAGGTGGGAGTGCCCTTGATGCAGGGAATCTTTATAACAATAGTCATTAAAGAGCCGCAAGCCACTGCTGGGGATTGTGAATTTACACGAGTACAGGAAATACTATAATTTTTTAGATGTAATATTTTTGAATACGTTAATCTTGTTTGCGCCTATGGGGAAAATATCAGGAGTGTTGATTTAAGCCTCTGTACATTTATTGGGAGAAAAATAAAGTTTGCTTACGTTTTATTTAACAATTGTTAAATTATATTAATTATGCTTTTGGACACATAACAGACGGATTTTAAATGATCCACAAGGGATAGCAAAATAAGTAGTGGATTTAAATGAAATGCATATGAATTTGTAGTGATTATATTGAATGTATTTTGTATGGTTTTATATTATGGGCCTGATTCATGGAATTATTTGTGCCGTTAAACGGGGATTTGTGTGCCATTCTGCCCGCAAATCCCTGTTTAACAAATGGGGATGTGCGGGCAGAATGGCGTAAAAAATCCCTGTTTTTAGGCGCAAATAATTCCATGAATCAGCCCCTACATGTCAATTTGTGAAATTGTCAAGGTTCATTGTGTTTATTCAAAATGTTAACCAAACAAAATACATAAAAAAAATATATATGACTCCCACTTGTGTCATGTCTGGATGACACATTTTTCAAAAATGGCACATGCTTGATTCATGTTGACCATACATTTTTAATTGCCATTGAACGGTCAAAACTTCAGTCTAATACCGTTATAACCATATATATGTACATACACAAAAATCATAAATTTTAATAGAGGGCATTTGGTAATCACAAAACTGGAAAATAATGAACATTTGTCGAATGTCTCTGTATTATATTATAATATTAAATGTGCATACAGCATGTGGTAAAGTATGACACTCATCTACAGTATGGCACTCAGCTACAATTTGCTTTACAATGATTTCGAAGCAATGGCTCATATTCATTTCCTTCACCCAAGAGCACTAGATTGGGTTCCTTGTTAGAAAAGTTAATTAATACGGGATTCTTGCAAGCCCATTGAAGCTTGATGACTAAATGAAGAACTCTGCATTTACCACAGATTCGTTAACCCTCTTAATATGAAAGAGACTTACATGCAGAGCCAGAGCTTTCAAATGCTGGAGAATTGAAACTGTACCAGTGGCATGAATTTAGAGGATCAGCAGGGGATTTTTAAACTTTAGCATAATGGAGTGATGGTGTGCTGGGTGTAGTCCAGTTCTGCTATAAGCTGAGAAACATTCCTGGAGTGTGAAGGTTTACTTATTGTGTGAGCAACATATACATTTGGAGGTAAGAATCGAGCACATTGGTGAGGTGTGGTTGATTATGGCTTGGTAAAGGATATCAGACCCATTCTGGTTATTCTCCTTTTTTCAGAGTTGTGTGTCCTTGTCAATCTATAAGAAAAGATAGAAATCCTATTGCTTTATTTATTATTATTTGTCTGCGTGTAGATGTTTGAGGACAAAAACATTGAAGATAAAAAGGTAGTAAGTTCAACTAAAATGTTTGTGATATTCATACTTTTGAATTATGGATGGCCCATTGACCCCCCCAATCAATTCTTTTTTAGGACATTCAGTCCATGAGAATTTTGAGTGGTTGACTATCAATTTGGAAGTAATAAGCTGTTTGGGTCTACTTCTTGAATCGAATGAAAGGTAAACTATCCCAACCTGTCTATTATTTTAGGCATGAGGGCACATTTCTCTTACAGTTATGCAAGAAATGGTCAATCTGGGAAAGGGATCACAAGATGACTCCTATAGTGGTGGGAAAAAGCCATGTTCAATTTACATCTATTGTCTTTGTGGTTCAGTGGGGTACACACGTGAATGGTGGAGGAGAATAGCATGCATTACAGGTATGTGGTGCATAACAAGGATTAGAGATCAGTTTTTGGTTGCAAAAATGTGTACAAAAGAACATGGCCTTGCTAATTTATGTTACATTTTTTAGATATATCATGAATTCCTTTTCTGTTTTTTGCCCTTTCCTTTTTCTTCCTTAACCCATGCTGGGATATGAAACCTGAATTGTGTTATATAAACATTGATGGATGTACCTGGATTTCTGGATGGAAAATTCGGTGGTAATGTATAGTATGTACGGGCCCACGTTGACCTGTTTACTTTTGTTTCGTAAACCATATAATTGACAATTGACCAATGGTAAATACAAGTCTTGAAGAAAACCTTTATGTGTTGGTGGAAACATGTGTCGGCGGCATACCAGTAAAGAAGATTATGTACATATAATTTGCAGACCTTTTCGTGTTTTTTTTCTGTAAAAACTAAAATCCTGTATTGACGAATTGGTTCATAAGATATGGAGGCGTAGCGCATTAGTTCCCTGGGGTCCTTTTCTTCTTGTTTAATATTGTGACACAGGACTTGTGTAATTTCCCCGTGGAAAATGCTTGCTGAGCACCCAACCCACAGTTAGTTGATCATTATTGTTATCGCTTAGGAATAATATAGGTACATGGCTTGATGAGGAAATAGGCTGGTTTCCCTTTTTACTTATCATGTAAGGACCCTGTGAACCATCTCGGTGTCCTGCCTGAAAAACAAAGCTCCCTGGACCTGCAACAAAACGACTCTGCCTATAAGTGTGGAATCTATCTGCAGCTCTCTGATTATCTCATATAAGGACATGTGACTTAAAAATAAAGTAACCCAAAAACTGCATGGAAAAATAATACAAAAAGTCAAATAACCACTGCTCCTTTTTGTAAGGGAAAACAGGGTTTATTGCATGCAGAAAGGTCTCGTAGACTGAACTGAAACAGAGATCTCTGACTTTTTCAAAGGGTAACATCTTTTACAGGCTGATGAGCCATAATTAACAATTCTATCATACTATTAAGATAAAACATAATCTCTCCATCCTCATTGCCTGCCACCTGTATAACGTGCTAATATCCCTCTATAGTCCCCCGACGGTTTGGCCATGTAAGCTCATTCAAGAGGGTTATCTGCTCTATGAAGGTGTCCTCCAAACAGGTTTCTGCTTGCTCCACCAGAACCATTAAGAAAAACATTGGCTCTCTTGTGCGCACCCTACTGAAAACAAAACTATGCAGACCCTACTTGTCCAGCCAACTACAGCCCTGTTTTGATCACCCCCTTCCTTGGGAAACTCCTGGAGAAGCTGGCCTTCCACCAACTTACCTCACGGACTGGACTTGTTGGTGGTGTCCACAACCATCAATCTGGATTCCGAGCATCCAGAGGCATGGAAACTGCTCTTCTGAACACCTGTGAAGTACTGCGTGCATCTCGGGATTCTAACTCTCCAGCTGTCCTCATTCTGCTCGATCACTCCTCTATCTGTGACACGTTCAACCACTTCATCCTCACAAAATGGCTCCATGACACCCTGGGTATCTCGGAGCAGTCACTGGACTGGCAGACCTCCTTCCTAACTGACCGTGCAACCCAGGTTATTCTGGGCACCCTCCCCTCACCTACCTCTTTTTCCACCTTTAGTGTCCCCCAAGGTTCCAACCTCTGCCCCTGGCTCTTTTACAATTATCCTGCTCTGCTGGCACTCCTCATTTTATCCTTCTCCCCTAACATCCAGTGTTACGCAGATGACACACAACTCTTCTTCAGACATGCTGCTCAACCTCTTGCTTCTTCCATCATCCTGGACTGCCTTTCTGCCATCCAGTCCTGGTGCACTTCCAACAATCTCTGCCTCAATGCCAGCAAGACTGAGATCCTGCCTATTGGGATGCCTGCTCCTTCTTTCTTCCACTCACTTTGGCGATCCTCTATGGGCTCCCCCCTTCTCCTTCATCTGAAGCCAGAAACCTTGGAGTTATCTTTGAATTCAGGAAGCTGCTCAAAACTTTCTTTTTTTTTTACCTCCTCCTTCCTTTCTTCTCTCCTCTGCTAATTACACATCTACTGAGAGTGGAGACCAGGGTCCTTATGTGTCCCTCAGGGCCATGGCCTACAATAACCAATCGCTGTCGACCTACGCCCACCCACAACACTTCCCTTGGCACCCACTGGCCTTCGCCACTGTAGGCCTGCACTTACCCATTTATGTATTAGAGCTGAAAGTTCCCTAGGTCTTCCTACACTGGGCACTTACACCTGCTGCACACACATGAGCACGGGCACTCCAGCACTCACCCCCTCTCCCCTTTACTTGCACGCTCTGAATGCTCACAAGGCCTCGTAGGTTTGTCTTTATCCTCTACTGTATTGATTGTTTTCTATGCCATGTTCCCTCCCTGTTGCCCTGTGGGCACTTCGAAACACAATTTACTTGTTGTATAAGCACCTAACAAAATGCACAATAAATAAAATAAATACATGGAGAAAACAAATGTGTTTTTGCCTTATACTGGTGTCAGTCGTTTCAGAAATACAGTATAGCTGACCAAACGGCTATTATATTCATTATTGCATTTGGCTTGTGTTGTTGCATTTTGAGCCATGCAATTGGATGCATCAGTTATGTTCTTTGATAAACATAGCAGTTAACATTGTCTGTAGAATTGTGCATGCATTATGCCTGGCATGCCTCTTGCATTATTGTACTGATGGCGGCAGGACTGTTGTAGTTCACCACTGCATGTGTTTTGCTGGGTTAAGATCAGCCATGTCACTTGTTATGTATGTAGTTGCCCTGGCGGCTCTCTTTTGTAATCAGGTTTGTCAAAAATTGCATAGCTGTGCCTTTGGTTATACATGTTTGGATGGCAATCTCAGTACTGTTACATGTCACTTACCTATTACATTAGCTTAACAAAACGATACTCAACATCAGAAACCTGTGATCAAGCACCTACCTCAACATTGCAAGAGGCTGTCCCACCAGTGACGTTGATCACCCTTGCAGCCTAGCATCGTGAGATCAGGAACAGTGCTGGGGCAGGATGCTGCGGAAACTGACTTGTGACTATCCCTTCACTTCGTCACCTCTCTGCTGGTTCTGGGGTGGGTGGCTGCTGCCGCTATCCTCTGGTGCATGCGCTCCCAAGCTGTGACCACTTCTAACTGTACCTTTCCAGCCTTAGGTGACCTACCATGTTCTGTGCATCCCAAGCCACGTTTTGAGCAAGCGCTGTGTTTATAGTTACTGTTATGCCTATCACCACCTTTGCCGCTGCCACTACCAACAACATCTTTCAAGCGCTCATTTTAGTTTGATGATACTCCTGTGCTGTGACCGAAAATCAATATCGTCCGCTGCATATATTGTGTCTGTGTATGTATAGTATATCCGCATCTGCTAGTACAATGTTTTCACATACAATGACGTGTTCCAGGTAACACTGCATGCAGTTTTCCTTTATTTATCACGTGTAGTATTTACTTTTACTGCGTGCATATATGGTGTGCCTCAGATCAAGGAATGCAGTAACAGTAATTACCATGTACGATAATGTATTACCAACCAACTTCTAATAAGACATTTAAAGGAGACATGGTTAGGCTGTGTGTACTCTTTGGGCACTTTGTTATCAATGCCTATTGCAGTATTGGTTAAAATGTATTACATAGGGTGCAATGCAGATCCCTTTATACTTTAATCAAGCATATACGCAATTGGAATAGGGAAACTAAGCATTGTGCAAGTGAATCAAGCAGGAGAAAGGGGGTAGAGCACCAGAAGGCGATACCTTTCACTTCAACATGGATGTGAATATGTATTTCTTTGTCCAATTTCAGGCTCATGTTTAATTATTGTGAAGATTTGCATGTTCATCCATGAACGAAAGGGAGTATACAATAACCCCCCTTTTGTACATTACTTTTCCTAAATGCTAGACAACTAGGAATGTAGTTTAATGATAAGATAAAATGTAAAGTGTACATTTTAACTCACATGCAAGGTTCCTGGTGCAGCAGCCTCATTGCGGAGAGAGCAGGTAAGGAGAAAATATCTAATTCAGACAAACACAGGGATGCTGGTATTAAAAGAGAACATATTTGGACTGGCTACATTGAACAAACGTATACTGAACACATCATACTGAAATGAATTTTATATTGATGTATCTATTGTATCAAAAGCTTTGCTGTGTTGATACATTCATACTACCACTATTAAGTGTTTATAAATCATGTTTATCTTTTTATTTCAATCCAACACTTCATGAGCAAATGTCTTGTTTATCAAACGCCTTGGCAAACAATTCAGATCTCAATATGCAAACTGTATGTTTTCTATGTTATCAATGTTACAACACTTCATGCACAGAATAGTTCATACAATCTGCAAGCATACTTCTTCAACCCACGGGCATCTCTGAAATACTGTCAATTATTATAACTCAAACAGTTTGCAGTACTATTATGATTGGTCAAACTAATGCCGAACTTAATAATAGATTGTTGTTGCTTCTTAATCATTAGAAAGCAATAGCAAATTAGTCATTGTTGGTGTCTTCATGTTGTACCTTAACCTAACATGATTCTGTTAATAGTGCTTCTACTGCATTGATATTCATCAGGGAATATACCTTGCTGTTCTTGTGTGAAATTGTGGTGCATACATGATTATCACTATGACTAAATGCTGCAGGGAACAAAAGAACATAAAACCGTCTTCCAATGTATATGTGCAGAGATGACCAAATGCACAAATACAAGCTTATTAATAGCTAGAAAAATAGCTGGTTAAAAAAATACCAGAATACTAATTTCAATGACATTCACATTCTCCACATGATTCCTAGCACTTCAACCATTGATCAGTATCTCATTCTATGTACAATTGTTGATTTGAGACAAATTGGGGCACTCCTAAGTAGCGCTATATAACAAAAACAAACTGGATGAAATTGACATCACACAATAGCCTTTGCCCAAGTTCTATTCAAAGCATGTTCTGTAATGTCCCGGCATTTACCCAGTATGGTCCCCATCAGCATTCAAAGATGCCACACTGTTGAGAGAATGCGAATGTGGACCTGGATAGCCAATCTGATCACTGCATAATGGGTCAATGTTCCCTAATGATGCTGTTTCTATGCGCTCTTAAGAATCAGGGACCATGGAGGCTGTCATTTTTGTAATAACTTCTGCCATTGCTGATCTAAGTTGTGCACACATCACCCCCTGTATGCCTGGGATGATCTGATGAAGAGTGCAGAATCCCAGTTAGATTCCGGGTTTCTACATGTATGAACACAGCATGTGAACATTCCAACTTGATGCCGGGTCAGCATATTTGAGAAATGAGGGTTGCGCTACGGGTCCGTCTCTGACATTAATTGCAACTTCTCATTTCCATGATTGACCTGATTGGCTATTAAACAGAAGACATTGTTTATAACTGTTTATATTCTCTACTAAAAGCAGTCACATGAATCCTATTTTACAGTTGAGAGCACCATAAAGGACAAGCATATTGCTTAATCTCTTAACATACTTAGCTGGAATTAAATAGAAATTCATGACCTGGTTGATTGAACACAGTCCTTCCTGAAAGCCTGACTGGATATCCCCAAAAACTGATCTCTGCTTAGACTACTGCATTATTCTCACGTGAACTAGACATCCATAAACCTTCAAAGCTCCCTCTGGATATTGGGTTATACAAGCCTGGTAATAATGTGCCCCCTTTTTGGGAAAATCAGAGCAATAATTGCGTTCTTCCAAGTGCTGGTAAAATGAAGTGCAATATTTAAGCATTTGAACATAAGGTTAACTAATGGAGCCCAGAAGTCCCAGTTATAGTTAAGTAAATCAACAGGTCTGGCCCTGACATTTCATTGAATTTTTGGAAAAGAGGGGGCTGCTGCACTTCCTGTCAAGAAAATGAGGATACTACTATTTCAAGTTACAAACTCGAACTGTGAGGGACCATTGTTTATTCCGCTACTCCCACATATGTTAAAAGAATATTCAATCCACGCCTGTGCTGGCACATTTGTTTCCAGGTCAAAATAACTGTGTGGGTTAGATCCTTGTGCTAAGAGCCGCCAACACCTATGAGAGGTAATAGAGAAGGGTAATAGAGAAGGGTGCTGCCGCTACCTCAACCCAACCTTCGGCAGCCATATCCACATCATTCAACGGATACATTGAAGCTATAGATGAGGAGGATGTCCCAGTGGCTCCAAAAGTAACCCTCTTCCACAATGTTTTGTCTACTGGGGACATAGATTTTCCTAACTAGATCTTTTTTTTAAACAACCTAATCTGACTCTTTTGTGGAAGCATAACCATACATTTAAAGGCTGTCATTTATTGTCTTGGACCAGAAAATATTTGACACACACCCACAGTTTGAACATGGATCCATAGACGACTTGGTCACTGTCCTCTGTCACCATGTGAGCACCTGCATTTTTTTTGATGTATGGAAAAACAACATACCAGGGAGCAGGTCATTGTCCGCTGTATTCACCGGTGGGCCATTAAACACTTTGGCTGAGCAGGAGTCGTACCTTAAAGCAAGACATCACCATAACCAGAGGACTGGAGCACACAATGTTTTGCATGAAGGAGGTGTGAATAGCAAAAGCTAATAAGGGAAAACTCCTGGTGTTAAGAGTAGCGCTGGTAAAATGACCATGCTCTTCTTCTTGCTGTTCCACCGTCTTGCACAAAATGCTGGTGCATCTGAAATTAAATGGCCGAGGGAAGACAATAGCAAACCTGGCTTGATGAAATGTAATTCCAGCTGCGCATGTGTAGAAAATGTGCATGTGAAATGATCTTTAGGGACGATTTCCGTTTTGACAGCTTTCCCTCTATAGTTTCCATGGATGCCAAATCTTTCTGCTTTGTTTATTAACCGTACTTTTTCTGACTTTTTGAAGGAAAGGAAAGCCTTCAGCTTCAGCCTTTTGCAAATGTGTTATGGGGAAACTGATCAGTCTTTCAGACTATTAGCACTGGCAAACTATGTTTCCCTTTTTGTCTTTTACTTTTTGTAACGTTATAACATTGCACACAGCACCTTAAGAAACGGTGCAATGGGGATACACTTGCATCACCACAGCCTTTAAAACTTGGGATTTTTGGGTACTTTTACCGCTTGTTATTTCTATTTTGCACATTTGTGTTTACAGAGTATGACTACTAAACATGGCTAGCTCCTAAAATGGCCACACCTTAAGCTTTTCACTTGTTCTTTGGGCATATTGTTGTTTGGCCTACTTCCTGCCATGTCAGGCCAAGACGTCCCACATAATGTCATGCACTTACCCGAGAAAGCTGCAGCTTTCACAGGCTAGTGATGCCTCTATGTCTGTGGCCAAGGAAGGCGCGGGACTGTCTGGTCCGACTCCATGTTTGTGGTGCCAGTGAGTCTAGGTGTGGGGCATGAGTGAAACCACTAGTTGTCCCTGATAGGAAACTACTGTCTGTTTGAATGGTGACGATCCTTACCATTGGTGGGCTTGGACTTACTTCCAGGCTGGATTTTGGATAGGTCTCCTGTAGCCCTTTCGTCAATTATCTCATATGTGAAGTGCAGAACAATGATCTCACTGATGTGGATTCTTTCTGTTATAATCTGTGTGCACACTGCAGATCCATTGTTCAAGTACCCAGAGAGCCTCAGTCTTACATCCTTCAAGGGGAGATACATTTTGTAACAATCAACATGGTTAATAATAATGCTAGTGCTTTGAACCAAGATACCAAGCACTAGCAAACACGTCTACATTTAGAGTTACATTTATTTTTATCATAACACATGCACAGTGCCTTTTGCAGTGATTCAAGCCAAGTGTTTAAAGCATAACTTAAACCAATTATCTAGTGACATAGCCATTTTGACAATGGGTGTGGACATCTTTTTTAGATGTGGCAGTGCTCATGATTGCAGAGGTGTCCACAATGGTGTGTGCAAGGCAGTCATTTTTAGAGTTTCAGATCTAGACTGTAGTTTCATACTGCATGTGCTACTGATACCTATCGATACTTGAACTGTTTGCCTGTGCTATACCGACTGTGTATATCTGTGTATGCTTGCATTGTAAGAGAGTGTCTGGGCATGTATGTGTGTGTGTGTGAATGTGTGTTTGTATGTTTATGTTTGAGATGCTTGAAATCAAGCAGTATTTGCAAAACGTCCACCACTAGTCTTTATGCAGCTGTTCTGTGTATTTGGGGGAGATTTGCATTGTGACTTGTGATTGTGCGTGCGTTTGTGTATAGCTTTCACTGAAGCCGCTGCTAAATGCACTGTGGCAACATACTTCCGCTTTATTCCTCTTCTTTACTCAGTGTACTCAGCTACAGTTTAATTTTCATATCCGTGCATGCTCCCTCTTTGCATGTGACCTACACCTCTACTTTACAAAACCAACTCGAGAGAACAGTTTTAACCAAATGTTGACGATAATATATAATTGTGGTTTTGTGACATGTCTGTAATACTTGGGTTGGGAATTGTGGACAGTGGAATGGCTTTAGTGCATTAAATGTTGAGTACAATAGTTATTTGTGGGATTAATATGTTGCTTTGCCTACTGCATTTCTGGTTATTGAGAATGCTATAGTGCTTTTAGATCCTGGGAGCAATTGCAGATTGTGAATGGATGTGGTGCTTTGTTGTCTCGAACCATACTGGTTATGACGATGCACTCTGTCGAGAAAGTTAGTGGACTCGATATGATGGCTAATATGTGTTCAGTATGTCGTGAACAGTAGGATGACTAGACCTTTTCACATGCTGGGACAAATAGGTGAATGCAATGCTTCAAACACATGAAGACATTGTGGTTACAGAAATGCTTTTAATATAACATACCAATTCTCCTCTTGTTTAATAAACAAATCATTGTGGAAAATCCCTAACCCCATTCTCAGAGCAGCCTGAAAATAAAATCAGTATGACCCATAGAGCAAGTTATGGCTGGAAATAGTGGACCAAACCCTGCAATCATATGTCTTTGCTCCATCCCCGGGTGCATTACAGCCAGTGAGCAGGAGGATTACAGAATCCGGAGGAGTACCCCAACCATCACAGAAGAGCAGGAGGGAAGTAGACCAGGAGCTGACATTGCTACATCTGTAGCTGCCACCACTGCACCAGCAGACACTAACTCCAGACCAGCAGTCACAACCACTAAACCAGCAGCTGGACCTGCATCGGCCACGGCTGGACCTTTAACCACCACTGCCAGTCCAGCAGCCGCTACCACCAGCCCAGAAACTGCCACCTCTGGACCAGAAGCCAAACCAGCAGCCACCAACCCATGACTCTTAACTTTAACAACACTCACTATGTGCCACTCCAAGAGACACCTCCAATGGGTCAGCAACCAAACAAGCATCCCTGACAGATGGACCTGTAGCCATCACTTCTGCACCAGCAACCACCACGAGATCTGCAGCTGAATCAGCAGCTGCCACCGCTGGATCATCAGCAACCACCATCGGACCAGCAGCCACCACTGCCAAATTATAAAGACAGATTAACACTCATCACAGATTGACCATGACCATCTACCCCAAGTCAGCAGGAATGTTGAGGATGGCTGCTGGTAGCATCACCTGGAAACTCTGTCCCCAGGACATCTTGAGGGGACTGACTTCGACATTTCCACTGGTCACATTTACCCCTGCCCTGCAGCTGAAATATCACCACAACAAGAAGAAATGTGTCCGACTCTCATGCCCTGCACTGACCACTGGCACGGTGATGACCACAGGAACAGCTATGAACATGGGCTTCTGATGGCAACTGACTCAGTATTGACCCTCATCACAGCAGTGACCACCACAGGCACTTCTCACAGTGCCTCAGTCAATAGCCTACAACCAGAGGCGATGATGATGACCAGCTCATCATTAAAACCTGTTTGTCAGGCCACATATTGTCCTTCTCTAATGGGGCATGGAATCTCAGACGTACCAATATAGTTTTCCGAGCCATTTATTGGCTACCTTATCACATCATGCCATTCGACTGGTAGGAATGGGTGGTGATGACAAAGGGATGATGTTGGAGGCCCTCAGAAGGCTCAATGAAGATGACACTTCCAGGAAAGATATGTAACTATAATTTTTCCTTCAGTTTGCACAACAGTATCCACTGTGAAATGCAACCTCCTTCAATGTGTGAAACATTTAGAACTAAAGCGAGGTGCCTCACTGTTGACCTTCCCACAAAAAAAGTAAAACTGGCATGCCTGTCAAGAAACATGTGTAGCACGTGAAATGGAAAGAAACAACTATTAATGACTGCATGCTATAATGGAATATTTAACAAAAGAAGACGGGTTTTGGGGTTTGAAGGTATGGTTATTTTTTAAGAAAATCAGTTATTGCACACTATTTGTCAATATCCCCTGGCAGCACTGGAAAAAAGCTCTGAGAGGACCCTTGCTAAATAATTTAAAATGCAACTCAAACAAGATGGGGCCAAACAGATTTCCTGTCTTGCAATTACTGCATGGATCCCCTTGAGCACTGACATAGCATGTATTCTGCATATATGCTGCTACAGTGTCTGGGCCATTAGGAACATGCTCTTTCACATACAAGACAACACTCAAAATCATATACAGGAAATGTGCATTTAAAGCAGTGGTTGCTGCACTCCCCTGCATAGGAATCCTCACCACTCCCCCACTGCTAAGGTGGGAGCAAGACCTATGTCTATGTCAATCAAGCCCAACATGATTTTTCACTAGATACGTTTTATGGTGGGGTATTTATGTGGGAAGATTACTGATACGCAGGCCTAGAAAAACCTGGCTCCAGGAAATCGTTCAGAAGGTACATGTCATTGTTTCTAATTACACATACGTATGGGTTAGTACACAACCAATTCATCTTTTCCTACATAAGGTCATAGTCGTAGTTTCTCATCCTCTTTTGCATTATCTTGCACTGGTCCTAAGGTAAAACTTCTCCAGGAAAAAAAATGAGAGCCAATAGTTCAATAAGGCTCACTTCCTGTCGGAAGAAGTAACCATACAGCTGACTCCTTCAAAAGCTGTAGTAACTTGCAAACTAGGAGAATAGGCTTGTGTTATCTTATTAGGACTTATACCGAGCAATGCTGTCATTTGCATAGTCCAGGTGGTTCTGAAAGGGAGCGGCTGAATTTAGTTAGGAGGGGAAGGAAAGTGCAAGGCTGTAATCATTTGTTTTGGTGATACAGCTCAGAAGAGTTATGTGTGCACGTAGGATTTCTAGGTGTAATGTGTTGGGAGCATCGAAGGCTTTGTTTTCAAAAAGAAAAGTTCATGCTTGAGGTGTCTCTAAACATTGGCCAGGGGCTGGTTTTGTCAGTTGTGCTAGAAGTCTAGGGTTGTGCTGATTGGAATCACAGAACTGGTATTTGAGTCCTTCATCAAATGGCTAGTTTGAGTTTGCACGTGGTGAATACGATTGTGAGATTAAGGTTAATCAGTGGGACAACGGATTCATCAGGCATACTTTATATCCATGTGATCCCATCACATTTCTGTTGTTTGTGTTTGATATTGATGGAGAAGAGGGAGGCGTGCTCTTGTTGTTTTGTCAGTGGATGAAGGTGTGATCATATTATAGTCATTCATTTGATTATAAGGTCCATAGGTTGGATTTGAACCCGGCCGATGTGAGCCATTATGTTGTTCCCTTAAAATGCGTCCGTGTGTTTTGAGTCGGATGATTGGAACCTGCTGTTTCAGAGGCATATTGATTGATGGTTTTATTCTGTTAGTCGTGCTTTGAAAAGTCTGGGTTTTCCTGTTTTCTTGAATTCGATTTTCCCCTGCATTGTGTGTCTGAAGAGTGTTACTATGTTTTGCCAACATAGTTGAAAGGAAACTACCTATGGGTCTTTCTATATTGAATCTCCTGGTTAGTATTAGTGTATCAATACAAGAACCCAGGTGGATGGTATTGTGATACTTTACATTGGCTACATTCTGCTCATTTACCTTGTACGGCTTTGTGAACAATGAAGAGGGCCTTGAAATGAATGATATTTTTCTCTGGGAACCAGTGTAGTGTATCAAATGCTAGTGTGGTGTTTTCCCGCTGGGTACGTCTGAGTAGTGAGCTGAAGACCGAAACCATGTGTTGCCACACGGTAGCCCCATATGCACTCTTGTAGGGACAGAATCCCCGGTCAAGTATAAAATGTGTCACAAATACATGCAAAATTCAATACACTGAAATTGGAACATTAGTGACCCGCCAAAAGGCGGGTGAACTGTTTTCGATAATATGCGGTAGGACAGCTTGTACCTACCGCCTCAAATGTGCCAAAATCCAAGATACTTAAAAAAAAAACTGGTGGTTAGCTAAAATATTTTAATATAGGGGAAAACATCAAGTAAAAAAACTTTTTCGACAAATTGCATTCTAACATAAACAATACTTATGAGATGTTAAAAGTACACATCAATAAATATATCCAATCCAAGTAACTATCTTCTTGTCAGGCAGAAGAAAAGGAATCAGATTAACATGATTTTCAACAATAAATAAATGTATTGGAACACCATCCAATATGTAGTACCAAAACATAAACAGATAAGATGACTGGTGTTTACAACATCCACACTTAGTCATATAATGAAAACCTTATCGGTCCAAGTAAAAAATCCTAAATAGCATCATTGGGTCTAGTCTTTTGCCAACGTGTTTCGGATTTACAGAAAATCCATCTTCAGGACTAGGATTGCTATTAGTTCCAAATTAATAGTTTTTTACAGAGTATGGTTTCCTTATGATCCACAAAGATAGTTTATCGGGGAGCCCAACCACACTGGCGTGCGGTCACACATTACTGTAGAGTACACATATGAGTCAGATAGCAAAAGACTGTGGTCCCGAAAGGAAAAAGGAGAAAAGGACCAGGGAACAGCTACCCGACGCCGCCGACCTGACGTCTGAGTAGTGGCCTTGACACTGTATATTGTATCTGAAAAGATGAAAACCCACACTCTAGGTAGGTAGTAACCCAACTTTATTTGGTTAGTAGCACAGCATTAAATACCCAGCACATCCAGCCATAGCCTTGATCTCCAACCGCCTCCCTCTGAATCATACCATTCCAACCCTTTTTGTGCTGGCCACATGCCATATCCTGGATCTATGTCTAAGGGAAGAACCACCTTGCAACACATCCCCCTCCCTCAACTTTATACAATAACAATTGGTGGTTTCAAATACAACCTTCAACAACATGAACTGTGTATAAGAAGCAATTCATTTGGAAACATCTTATCTTATTTTAACAAAATGTATAGAGCGCAATATAAGCCCGAAGGCAAAGATCAAGTTCACAGAATTAAAACAGAAAAGTCTTGAGGGCACGACAGAATTCAATGTGGGACACAGTGCTGCGGAGCAAAAAAGGAAGTTGGTTCCAGGCTTTAGCAGCAGCCACTGAGAATACATAGTCAGTCCCCCTTAAGGGCGAGCCTGAACCTTGGGGGTTGTAGGGTTCTAAGATCCTGATCCTGAAGGGCCAAGCAGGGGTGTACAAAACAAATTGGTTCTGTAGAAATTCTGCACCCAAACCATGAATAGCCCTATGCACAGTACCGAGTGCCTTGAACCTAATACACTGCTTAACAGGGAGACAGTGAAGTTTTCGTAGCAACAGAGTCATGTGGGCTCCCCAGGGAGGATGAAGAATAGCCCTAGCGGCCGCATTCTGCAAAAGCTGAAGGCGGGGGAAGAATTAATCAGGGAGAGCCAAGTGGAGGGCATTACAGTGATCAATATTACTGATAACTAAGACTGACACAACTGGTGCATGGAGCTTGGCAGGATACACAGGCGAACCTTTCGGCAGCGTATGTAGTTTGACATAAGACTTTTGACATACAGAGGAGACCTGATCAACCATGGACAGAGAAGCAGGACTCACTGGCCAAAACTCTGGGGTCCAATACAGAGATGGCATAGCAGAACCCACCACCAATACCTCATTATTTCCACTGTTGAGCTTCAGCCAGTTTCTTGCCATCCACTCGACAATAGCTAGCAAGCAATTTTTCATTTGGCCAGCCGATTCTGAAATGGTGATATCCAGCCGTACAAAGATCTGGGTATCGTCGGCATAAGAATAGTGAAGCAAACCAAAAGCGCGAATTATAGCCAGAAGAGGGCAGATGTAAAGATTGAACAAAATAGGAGATGGAGAAGAACCCTGAGGAACACCACAGAACAGAGACATAGCTTGGGAACAAAAAAGGGGCAAAGAGACAGACTGAGTGTTACCTGATAAAAAGGAGGAGAACCAAGCCAGTGCACGGCCAGAGATATATGCGGTGGAAAGCCGAGAGATCAGGGTAGGGTGGTCGATGGTATCAAATGCAGCTGATAAATCAAGCAGAATCAAGGCACCAAGCCCACACTGATCAACCAGGTGAGCAACATCATCCAGCACTGAGACCAGGACTGACACTGTTGGTGTACGTGGGCGAAACCCACATTGAAATGGATCAAAAAAAATTGAGGATTCAAGAAAGCTCTTAAGGAGGGGGACACCCATGATTCCATAAGCTTCATCAGGCAAGGAAGCAAGGAAATGGGACAAAACATTGACAGGACCATCGGGTCAAGCCCCGGCTTCTTCAGCAGCGGAATAACCAGAGCATGTTTCAAGTTATCAGGGATGATGACCGAGATAAAGGAGTCATTAACTGCCTCAGTGAGTTGGATAACAATATCCTGGGAAATGTTTTTAAATACAGAAAGAAGAACCAAGTCCTCGGGAGAAGCTGGTTTAAGGCGCTCAAGTGCTCCAAGCACCTCATCCTCTGTGACCACAGGGAAGGAAGACCACAGAGAAAGTGATGAGATAGAATCAACAGTACTCATACTCACAGAAGGATACTGTACAACAGGCAGACAAGAGGCAGCAATACCATCTGGTATATTCACTATTTTTTTCCTCAAAAAAGAGAGATAGCGAGTCGCATAGTTCCTGGCAGTAACATCCAACTGAGGGGTTGCCTGCACCTCAAGAGACTTAAAAACATCAAATAAAGCCCTAGGCTGATTTATGGCCTGTTTAATACTATTACTAAAATAAAGCTGTTTTGCAGCCCTAGTGGCTTTATGACATTGAAGAGTCACACACTGATAAAGGAGACAATGGTCAGCTAAATATGCATGTCTCCATGCCCTTTCAGCTTGTCTCTTATTTGACAACTTTTAGCTCCGCAAAGAACCAAGGCCCGGAACGCCGAGTCCTAATAGGACAACGTTTACGAGGGGCCAATTTATCAGTCACAGAGGTCAAAGTCTGTGAAAAAGTAGCCAAGCTACAATTAGACACAATGGTCAGGTCCTTAAGGATAGCAGACAAGAGTTCTGGGAGAGAGACTTTATGCCAGCCGCACATAAGTGCAAACCGCTGAGGGCCGGACACTGGGTGGGACATTATAGGTATAGAATAAGGTACCACCTCATGTTCCGACCAGGTAATGAGTAGTGCCGGGGCAACAGAGAGGGATGCGGGTATAGCAAAAATAAAGTCAAGAGTATTTCCAAGCCAATGTGTGGGATATTCAATCAGTTGAAGGAAGCTCAAATCTTCCATAGAGAGCGAGAATTGCTTGGCCAACAAACCACTGTTTTCATTAATGGGCAGATGAAAATCTCCCATAACAAACAAATTCAAATAAATCTGAAGGGGCAAATTAACCAGCCCAGAAAATTCCTCACAAAACCTCCTGTCATAACCAGGAGGGTGGTATATCAAAAGTAAGGCTTACAGTGACTATTTAGAATGTAATTTTTTCGAATGCCATTTTCTCAAATCAATTTTGCCAGAAAAAAAATCTTTGAATGTTTTTTTTAAATGTTATGTTTAAAATGGGGGGGTTCCCCCCAAACCCCCATTTTTTTAAACACTTTAACTTACGAAACCCAAAAAAATATAAAACAAAAAATAATACATTCGAAAAAATTAATTTAGACAAAATGTTTTTGAGAAAATTGCATTTCGAGAAAATGCATTCAAAAATATGACCAGATACCCAAAAGTAAATATAGCGTACATGAAGCCGATACAGACAGACAGACTACGATCACATCCATATTAAGATCAATAATTTCCTTGCAGGGAATTCCTCAAGGAAATCCCTATACCTCATGGAGACTGGTGAGGAACACACTTTGCCCACTAGCGACTCACTGAATTTGTCATTGAATTGATCCGTGACACACTTGCCAAGTTCCACGCTTGACCTCCGCACACCCTCACCTCTCCTCTCAGATCCTTCATTACTTGGAATAAATTAGGTCTCCTTTTCTTTTCACAACCCTTTTTCTTGATATGCACCCAATGAACTTCCACACTTCTCCTCCCCACCTTTTCATTTATATTTCTCACCCATTCACATTTATTCTCATCGATTTTCCCTCTCAACTCTTCCACAACATAGTCAGAATCCGTGCTCTGGTTAGCCAGGGTTGTGATACTCTGGTGCTGGGTTTCCTCCCTCTCATTAATATTTGAATGGACTCACTCCTGTGGATGCATGTGGAGCCAATCACAAGGCATATAATCTATCCCTGACAGCCACCTTCTTATCCCTTCCACATGCTCCTGCCATAGGGCACTGCCTCCATCAGACAGAGATTTACCCTTTCCACTTCTTCATTGGTTTGTGGTTGATAAGCAGCGGTTCTGTTGTGCTTTACCCCACAACATTTAAGATATCCTCAGATGCACCCTCCAACAAACTGTCAAAAACAATCTGTCAAAACAGAATTTGGCAAACCTTCCCTGTCAAACACACACTGTAGAAACACCACCATTGTTTGAGCCGAGATATCTCCCACAACTTGAAACTCTGTCCACCGTGAAACCAAATCAACTACCACCACAATGAATTTTCCACTTTACTTTAATATGTTTATATAGCGCACAATGGACCCGGAGGCATGAGGGTGCTAGTAACACAGAACAGACAGCAGATGCAGCAATAGACAGACGAAGTCAGGGGTGAACAATAACTAGTTTACAGGAATTTAAATAAACAGCCAGGTTTTCAATTTTTTCTTAAAAGGCTCAAGCTTAGACTGAAACCTGAGATCCAGTATAAGTTCATTCCATGCCATTGGCACGGTCACAGAAAAAAGCCCCCCTTTCGGTCCTCTTAGATTTGCATCTTGGGATCACTAATAACGTAAGGTTATTAGATCTCAGGGCTCTGCTAGCAGCCTTGTTCACAATAAAATCCTTCAGATAGCTTGGCATGCCGCCCAGAGTGCACTTGAAAGTTATCATAAGAAGGCAAAAACGAATTTGCGCCTCCACTGGTAGCCAATGCAAGGATCTTCCAGCTTCCAACACATGGTCGCATCTGGAAGGCCCATTATGACCCTCATGGCTCCATTTTGTATCACTTGGAGTCTATTTGTTTCTGCTTTGCTGATGCCTATAGGTAGACTACAGCAATAATCTAATTTGTAGCCCAAGATGGCTGTAGGGAGAGTCTCAGCATTGGCCTGGGTTATTAGGGGGCACAAGTGGACAAATAGTTTCAGATAGTAAGCTGCAGCTGAGACCAGACTCCCCACGTGGGCCTTCATGGAGAGATGCTGGTCGAAAGTGACCCCCAAAGATTTACATTTCTTCAGAGTGGTTATCTTCACATCCCCTAATAGAAACCCCTCATAAACCGGGTCTAGTTTGGCAGGGTAGCCTGCATGCCGACAATCAGGAGTTCGGTCTTAGACCTGTTAAGAGCAAGACCATTCAGAACAAGACAGTTTTCTATACTGGCATATGCTTTGTTCATATTGGCCTCGTCTCGGTCGTGGGGGACGACAACGGGATGATGCACTGAGTGTCGTCGGCGAAGTTAGTGAAGAAGATCCCTAAATGCTCCAGCAGTGCAAAGAAAGAGGCCATGAAGATGTTGTATAGGCATGGTGAGAGACTCGCCCCCTGTCGGACCCCAAATTCGATCAGGATAGCGATTCTCTCAGCTGAGTCAGAACATACTCTGCTTTCTTGCGACCCAGCAAGATGCGTTTAGGGAAAAATTAGCCACCTCTTCGAGCCTGGAGACCATCAAGGGATGGTCTACCAACTCGAAAGTGGCTGAGAGATTGAGAAGCATGAGCATGGAAGAAAGTCCCTTATCTATGCGTGTTAATAACATGTTAACACTTGGATTTGTGTTTCAGTAATGCTGTCTCTGTACTGTAACCTGTTCTGAATTCCTATTGTCGGCAGTTCAAGATGGGAAACGTATTAAGATGTTGAGCCACCTGCATATATGCTACCCGGTCCAAAAACTTCAATAAAAATGTAGTGTTTGTGATGGGCCTATAATTTAAGGGATCTCCCAGGGGGAGACCCGTTTTTTTTTAATAATGGCGTCACCCATGAGTATTTGAGATCTTCTGGCACAAAACCCTCCCTAAGCGAGGTGTTGACAAAATTACAGATTGCTGCAAGCAGAGTCGGAGGACAGGTTTTTATAATGACTGCTGAACATGGGTCTCCTTTACAGCTTGTAGTCTTAAGGTGCACTACTACCTCCTGCAATTCCTCTAGGGAAATAGGGGTGAAATTAAATGGAGGGGTAGTGGGGCATCTTTTGAAGACCTCAGAGCTCCTCTTACTTGCCTAAACAGTGCAGCATCTTTCTTGCTGGATATAGACTACTTGATGCCCTTCAGTTTGTTAACCATGGAGGCCTGGATGCTCCGGCACCTTGCTGTGTTTTTCACAACTCGTCCAGCGTCCGAGGACATAGTAGACTCTTGTTCTTTAAGAATTTTAAAGAGTTATTTCACCTCTGATTCGGCATTTGTAACCCTGTTGTTGAAGATATTTTTTTTCGCATCAGGAATAGCAGATTTATAGGATCTGACAGCCCCTTTATAGGCTGACAAATGATAAGGGTGTCGGATTACTTTTCCAGGCGTAAACTAGCTTTAGCATGATAGATTTAAGCTGCTGGACAGAAGGAGAGAAACACTGTTTATTTTTTGACATCAATCTCACCTTTCTACATTTCTCTACATTTCTCGGGAGCCAAGATGTGTGTGATATCTTTAAGATTGGAAGTCAAGGCTTTTGACATCCACACAACAGTACGGGCTGTGAAAAGTTAATGTCCGAAACTCAATGCCAAACAGAAAATATATAACAGCATGGTCGGACCAAGGACATGGAGAAACTCGCAGGCCTTTAGTAACCACAATAGTTGCAGCAACCCAGTCAGGGTATGTCCGAGAGTGTGCGTGGGAAAGTCGTTTCTTTGGTCAAAGTTTAGATTGGCCGGGGGTGTCTCTAGCTCAATGCCCTTTGAGTCATCCTTATGCCCCAACCAAAAATTAAAATCACCCATTACTAGAATGTGGTTTACGACAGGAGGCTAGGTGGTTGGATAGCGCTGTCATAAAATCTTCTGTACTAGAGGGATACCTATAAATCACAAGTACATTTAAAGTTTATTCTGCATTGAGGCCGATTTTTACTTGTAGAGATTCTGTGCCATCCATAATAGTCCCGACTTTTTCCAAGACTGTAAGTGATGATATAAAATTCAGGGCCCTTTAAGTGCCATGGGTTTTCCCCCACCAGTGCCAAGGCCTTTTTTGGTGTTTTCGGTATGTCGCCATTCAATGACTTGTAATTTTTTTGTTACATGAGATATCGCGGCCAAATTTGGGTTCTTTTTTCCCACATGTAGGCGGTCATAACACCTCCCAGGAATCCTAGGTTGCTGTAGGGGAGTGAGAGAAAATAAACACAAAGCGGGAAAATGTTTTTTTTCTTCAAAAAATGCCAATTAAATGATTTACAAAGAACCCTGTGGTTTTTTCCTTGTAAGAGCTAGGAACAAATGTTTTGCTGTGCTGAATTCCGCAATATTCTGGCTTTCAAGAACAAGTTGAGTGGAAACAAAGAAAACATTATTTTGATATGGTTATCAACCGTTTTGTGAGATTTAGGCAATTTTGGCAATTTTTGCCAATTGGACATGTGTGGACGGAATGGAAGAAAAGGGTAGGAAAGCCGAATTGGAGGACAGAAAGGCATACATTTCTGAAAAGTAGACAAAATTCTAAGTTTATGAAGGGATGATTTGCGCAGGTCAGACAACAAGTAGGTTAGGGAAAATTCCATAGTTTGGGGAAAAAGTGGAAAAATGACCAAAAAAAGGTATGTGGTGAACATGGTTGGCTTGGTACGGCAATGGCTTCTATGAATTTTGAGAAAAACAATGCTCCACTACATTCCCCTGACACATGCAGTTGCCAAAAATCAGACATTTTTTGTAGTGTTTCACAAAACAAGCAATACCACAAGCCAAACACTGAGCCATGGTACACAGGAGTTTTATGCTTTCGGCCTGAACAGACGTATTTAGCATGTGTAAATCAGGAAAATCAATGTGATGAGGAATGGCAAGCATACATTTTCTGAAAGAGCACAGGCAGGCCTTTTCAAGGGTAGTAGACTTGGGCAGGTTACAAAAGTGTTTGGTGCCTAAAGCAGTGACTAAATGTAGGGCACATTTGGGAAATTAAAGGGTTGAGTGACAAATGGCACCAGCAAATGGGTTGAAACATTATAAAAACCCCACAAACACAACACATGGCCTATCTTTCCGCATTTCCACACGTGCCCCAACAGAAACTGTATCTCACATGTGCGGGTGCACCTACCTGGGCGCAAAGGGGAAAGCGTAAAACACAGCTAACCCCAAGTATTTTCCAACAGCCGAATTTAACAATTTTTTCAGAAGGGCACACCATACAGATATGGGCCTAGGGTTGCCAATCCACCAAGGAAAACAGGGAACCTCATGCATTTCCGAAAAGAGCACACCTGTGGGAATCCGCAGAGGTCTGACTTGCGCAAATCAGCCCAGAATGTATTACCCAGAAAGCCCAGCAAATTCCAAAATGTGGCGAAAAACCCCCAATTTCCACACATTTCACTCGGCTCACCCACCGAAACACGCAACCAACAACACATGGCCTACCTTCCCGCATTGCCACACGTGTCCCAACAAAAACAGTACCTTATATGTGTGGGTGCACCTACCTGGGCGCCAAGGGGAGAGCCTAAAACATAGCTAACCCCAAGTCTTTTCCGACAGCTGAATTTCACAATTTTTTCAGAAGGGCGCACCTTACAGATATTGGCCTAGGGTGTCCGAAGCCACCAAGGAAAACAGGGAACCCCATTAATTTACAGAAAGAGGACACCCATGGGAATAGGCAGATGTCGGACTTGCGCAAATCGGCCCAGAATGTATTACCCAGAAAGAGCGGCAAAGTCTGAAATGTGGCAAAAAATAAACAATTTCCACACATTTCACTCGGCTCACCCAACAAAACCTGCCGCCAACAAAACATGGCCTACCTTACCGTGTTCCCACATGTGTCTGGATGAAAACGGTACCTCACATGTGTGGGTGCATCTAACTGGGTGCTAAGGGGAATGCCTAAAACACGGCTAACCCCAAGTCTTTTCCGATAGCTGAATTTCACATTTTTTTCAGAAGGGCGCACCATGCAGATATGGGCCTAAGGTGAGATGGAAGATGTCCATACAGTATCCTTCTCCGAAGAACTGTATAAAAGACTCATGGAACTCCCGTCAGCCTTCACAAGTGGAGATACGATTCAACCCCCATAAAATATAAATCGTACAGATACCCTAACACAAAAAAAGAAAAAACTAATAAGAACTGATAGCCATGGCCAACTCATGCTAGCATATTTAAAAGCCGGTATCATTCCTGAAGGATTACAAGTCAGGATTATACCGAGAGTATTTACTGACAATACAAAGTTTAAAAAATCTTTTAGTGGGGTCAGTAACAAATGCTCGCGAGATCTGCTTATATTAATCATACAGACGGCAGAAGAAGAATCTGCTGCAAAAAAATTGGAAATCGAAACTTTGGAAATTGCCCTGAAAGGAGATAAGGATATAGCAGACATCAAGTCTCTCCTTGACAAAATGGAAGAAGAACTGGGAAAATGTAAAAAGACGATCCTAGATAAAAAAAAATTGGAAGTTAAAAAAAGACATTGAAACCTATAAAGAAACAAAAACATATCCATATTTGATCGATTCATATTATGAAGACCAGAATAAACTGGCCCAAAATCGCGTCAGAAACAATGGGTTTCAAAGAAAACGTTTTGTCACTTTTTCCAATCCAAGTAACAGTAGCTCCAACAGTGATCCAAATCTTGCTAACAGCAATGGCGCACAATGGGGAGGCATGGCCCACAATCCACAACAACAACAGTTTTTTCAAGGGCAATGACGAGGCGGCCGCAACCGACCACCGGGCCCCCAGCAGGATGCATACCCGCAATTGGCGAGGCCCACCTCAAACCTGGTAAATGCAATTCCTATTTTTAATTTAACCAACTACATTTTATCACAAGAAGAAATTAATATTCTCAGTAAAGGCTTAACCTTTGTGCCTATGAAAAAAGCGGACTCTTTTCAAACAGCCATAGAACTACAAAAATTCTTTAGGCTTATCCGTCTTAAATATTTTTTCAAAGATTCTCAACCTAGAGACGACCAAGATAACATCACGGGTTTAAAACCTCCCTCCACCTTTATTCCCAACAACAGCATGGTCAGTCTAGCCATTCTGGCTTTTGAGAACAGGGTGAGTCATGAAAGTGAATGCTTGCTGAAAAGCAAAAACTATCACCATGATAACCTTTCCCACAAAGAACGGATGGCTCTTACACACCTTCAAAATAACTAATTCTTCGTTATCAAACCTACTGATAAAGGGGGTGGTATTGTGTTATGGGATTCACAGGCCTACGACAAAGAGGTCAAAAGACAGCTCAATAACACCTTGTTTTACCGTCAAATTGATACTGACCCCACATCAAGACTATCGGAGGAAATCACTAGCCTGATGTATCATGCACACCTAGAAGGCTGGATTAGTTTGGATGAACAACAATTTTTGATCTCAAAGAACCCAATAATCCCAGACTCTACCTGTTGCCTAAGATTCATAAGAATGCAACTTGTCCTCCTGGTAGACCTATAGTCTCAGCTCTCAAATCTATTCTTGAGCCCCTGTCTATCTATGTTGACTGGTTTCTCCGTCCATTCATAAAGGAAATGAAGTCCTTCGTCAAAGACACCACCAACATTATACAACGAATAGACAATTTATCCATTTTGAACACAGACATCTTGGTTACCCTTGATGTAACCTCATTATACACAAGTATACCTCAACTAGACTGCCTTAAAGTCATCGAATTCAAAGAACATCGACCCTCAATTCAGTACCCACTTCTTTTCTCCTAGAATGTGCTAGAATTGCACTAATGGAGAATTTTTTCCTTTATGATGGCTCTTTTTACAATCAAAAACATGGCACCAGTATGGGGGCAACTTTCGCCCCGGATCTGGCCAATTTGTTTATGGCCAACCTTGAAGAACATTCAATCTACCACCCCAATAACCCTTTCAAACAGAATATCCATTGTTGGTATAGATATATCGATGATATTTTCATGGTCTGGAGGGGGTCCTCTAATGAACTCAGTTTGTTTACTCAATGGTTGAACGGACAAAACCCAAATATACAATTCACAGGAGATGAACATTTAAACTCAGTTTCATTCCTGGATTTAACCATCAAAAAATCCCCTAATGGACAGTTGGTAACCTCGTTATATCGGAAAGACACTGATAAGAACACCTTATTAAGATTTGATAGCTTCCACCCCGCTAGTCTGAAAGAAAATTTGCCAATTGGACAATTTCTTAGAATCAGAAGAAACTGTACGAATATCTCTGACTTTGAAACACATGGGAAACTTTTAAAATCTCGATTATCCGATCGAGGTTACCCTTCAAGTTCCATTTCACGAGCATACAGAAGAGCAAAACATACCGACAGACAAAACTGTCTAACACCCACTCAGAAGAGCCCAGCAGATAAGATCACATGTGTCTCGACCTTCTCACCTATCAGTAACTCACTCAGAAAAATAATATTAAAAAATTGGCATATCATCACAACTCCTGACTTTGCTCCTGCAACACCTCGTTTTGCATTTAAAAGGCAATCTAATCTCAGAGATAAGCTTGTACACACGTATCCTACTGCACAAAAACCTTTACTCTCTCAAACCACCTTGTGGTCATTGCAACCGGTAGTAGGACATTTTAAATGTGGTTCTTGTTCGGTTTGCTCTTTAACTACAAACCTTAAAACACTGCAACTATATGAAATGAAATGGACCCTGACGGGTTTTTCCAACTGTAACACTCCATGGGCCATCTATGGCATAAAATGCCCTTGCAATTTACTATATGTGGGTAAAACAAAACGTCCGGTTAAACAAAGAATATGTGAGCATCGCTCGTGTATCAAAAATAAAATTGAGAACAAACCAATGGTGGCACATTTCACCCAATTGAAACACTTATATAATGACCTTAGGTGGTTTGTAATTCAAACCATTGCAGCCCCAGCCAGAGGGGGGAATAGAGACCTACTCCTCACCAAACAGGAACAGAAATGGATTTTTAATTTGAATACTGTTAAACGGGGTTTAAATACGACAGTAGAGTGGTCCCTTTTTTTCTAATTTTTTTTTCCTAATGGCTTCTACATTTTTCTTTTTTTTAAAATGTGTTCTTCAAAAAAGTGTTCTTTTTGCCTTAAAGAGTTCTTACATTTTTACACAACAACAAAATGCCTTTGGGCCTACAAGAGAATCATATCTGTCAAGTATTGTTACCAGTTAGACAAACACCGATTCTGGTCCTGACTCACTCCATGAAAAGATGTGTAGTCAAAAAATCTGTATATAACCGTGGAATGAGGTTGAACAATACAACGATACAAAATAAATGAAACAGTTCCTTAATTTCCCTTGAAAAATCTTTCGAGGTCTTTTCAAACACGATAATTTAGTAAATTACTAAATAAAAACATGACAATCACAGTTCAGCATTGTTTTGCATATACTGCGATATTCCAAATGATTTCTCAAGAAACACTCTGTTTCTTTAAGTGCAACTAAACCTTGTATTGTTACACGCGCCTTCTTTTTTCTTCGTTGATTGCATTGTTCAATCAACACAAGTCAAGTCATCTCTCTAACTACTTAAACACTCAGCCGAGCGCGTGTACAGTTGTTCACGGAAGCACGCAGGCTCCGAGCAGCTAATTGACACGGCTTTACGGCTCCACTGGCTTTGTTGCCAGTAACACCACGGACATCCCGGGCTCCAGACGCGTTTTAAAGTGCAGCATTGGCGCGCTCGTTTAGGCGAAGCCTTGCTGACTTTCTTTTAGAGGTAAGCAGACACCATCATTTCATACCTCTGTAAGCAACCCTGTAAAATTTCTACTTGAACTCAGCACATAAGCGATTGCTCGAATTCAGTCCGCCCTTTCTTTTCTGCTTGTACTAGGTCACGTCCAAGCTACCTAGCTGCAATTATAGTTATCATCCCAAACGAGCCTATGTTCAAGAAATTTTAAAGGTAACAATGGTTCCTGGCGTCTTTTATGTAAAATTAGAAAGCCTGTATACACAATAATAATCTGAATCTAAAACCCGGGCACTTTTGTTGTTTCAGGCTTGAAAACGTTTTTTTCAGTGTTTACAATGGCACACTAAAACCAATTAACTCTAAAAGGTTTTACACTCTCTTCTCGATCTTATAAAAGACCATTCGAGAACAACAACGGTAAGCATTGGTGCTTATTATTCACCAAAAAGGGTTCAACAATAACACTATTGTGTTTAAACCCCGTAGTGAAGTTAAAAGTGTTCTCTTTTTCAACAGTTCATGTTGCAAAAGGAACAGCACATTAACTTTCATCCCTGTGCTGAAATTGTGAATAATTTTTCTTCATGGATTACGCTCATTTTCAATATATAGGCGAGCCTTCCGCTCTAAATGAAAAGTTATCACTAATCAAAGAAAATAACTTTACTACTTCCATATAAACTAATCGTTATATTCGAAAAGAAATAGACCTTAAGAATGCAGGATATGGTTAAATGTTTGATACCTTTTCTTTTGCATATGCCTTGGCTGCAGTCAGTGATGATTAAAATGTTGTGTACTGCCTACCGGGAGTTCCGCCGCTGTCACACCGTTAATGTTTTAAACAACTGTTTTTATCAACCACTTTTTCGTGATGCCTTCTTTTGATCTATATTTTTATGTATATGTGATATGTTTATGTTTGTTTATCTTGTAGTGGGTTTGGTGCCTTTTCTAACGACACAGCACGATGTTTATGAAGTACTCAACACTGTCAAATCATTAGAACATCTCGTTTCTCCTTTGTCCTGAAGACGGCTACACCTGCACCAACAGACAATGTTTTTTTGTGCATTGCCTGATTTCTTTTCGTGTCAATAGCCGAAACATATGTCGACTTTCACAAAATTAAACCTAAGAAATATCATAGGTTTTTCTCACATGATAGAGCTAGTTCTATCTATAAATGCTCTACCCTTTACCAGTTGATGTTGGTCATTGAGTGCTTACCCACTGGATCCTTATTATTTTCGTTTTCCATGCTCTTATCCCACTGATATCAATCTGTCAATCTGGTATGTTGATTCCACTTCACCACAGCCATAGTGCACATGTATTGTTGTTTTTTAGTAAATTATTTTTTAGAGGTACTGTATTGTGACCAAAAATAAAAATCTTAGTTTTAATTGTCACTATTGAGTGGTTGTTTTTTCCCTTTCAAAAAATTCCTTTTGTTACAACTTTATGAATAAAGTTGAAATAATCTCCTGTATTTGGAATTGAACATCAGTCAATTGTGATTTTCACATCAAAATGTTTTTTTAAAACCCTGTTTTGTTTTAGAACAAATTAACAAGTGTATAGGTGGTTGTTTCTCCCAGCGACAGACACACCATTCACCTGACTGCAGGACCAAGGTCCCAGGGTCATCACCTCCCTCTCTCCCCCTGTGGTTTTTTTCAGTGCCTAAGGTGTCCAAGCCACCAAGAAAAACAGGGAACCCCATGCATTTCTGAAAAGAAGACATACGTGGAAATCCACAATGGTCTGACTTATGCAATTCGGCCCATACTTTATTACCCAGAACTCCCGGCAAAGTCCAAATTTGGGGAAAAAATAAAACACAATTTCTGCACATTTTACTCTGGTCACACACTGAAACACGCTGCCAACAACACATGGCCTACCATGCTGTATTCCCAGAGGTGATCCAATGAAAATGGTACGTCACATGTGGGTGCAACTTCCGGAGCGCAAAGGGACGAAGCCGAAAACACAGGTAACCAAAACTCTTTTCGCACAGCAGGATTTCAGGATTTTGACTCATGTACACATCATACAGATTTGGGCCTAGGGTGTCCAAGCCACAAAGGAAAATTGGGAACCCCATGCATTTCTGAAAAGAGAACACCCGTGGGAAAGCACAGAGGTCTGACTTGCGTGAAGCAGCCCAGAATGTATTGCTCAGATCCCCAAACAAAGTGAACATTGTGTTTTTTCCCCCTCCAAATATCACACTTTGTAGAGGATTGTGGATAATAACAACTGGGGCAATTTGCGCAAGGCAGACCTCTGTGGAGTCCCACGGGTGTCCTCTTTTTCCTTGCTGACTTCGACACCCTACGCCCAAATCTGTAGGTTGCCCACATGAACAAAATGTGCTGTGCCGAAATGCTTGGGGTTACCAGTGGGTACCCCTTTTCCTTTTGAGCCCTGGTAGGTGCACCCACACATGTGAGGTACTGTTTTCATAGGGACATGTGTAGGGACGCAGGAAGGTAGGCCATGTGTTGTTGGTAGTGTGTTTCGGTGGGAGGCCCGAGCTAAATGTCTGAGAATTGTCTTTATTTCCAGCCTATTTCACAGGCATTTCCCTCTGTCCACTCACCGAAACACGTCGCCAACAACAGATGCCATACCTTCCCGCGTTCCCACAGGTGTCCCGATGAAAACGGTACCTCACATGTGTGGGTGCACCTACCGGGGCGCAAAAGGAAAAGGGTAAGCCACTGGTAACCCAAATCCTTTCGGCACAGCACATTTTGTTCATGTGGGCAACCCTCAGATTTCGGCCTAGGGTGTCGAAGACAGCAAGGAAAACAGGGAACCCATGCATTTCCCAAAAGAGGTCACCTGTGGGAATCCACAGAGGTCCGACTTACACAAATTGGCCCAGAATTTATTACCCAGAACCCCCAGCAAAGACCCACATGGGAGAAGGGTGCCCAAGGCCAGGGATATTACCGCCGACTTTGCTTGAGCTCTGGCTGACCTGCGTTATAGCTTCTACCCATCAGGGAGTCCCGGCAGTGTGCCAATACCTCCCCGAAGGGAAAAGCTTTAATGCATCCCAGCCACAACTCCAGGACGGTTGGAGGTGATGTCCCTGGCCTTGGACATCCATGTACCATGTGGGTGTACCGTCCCCTAAGCACAGCAGCAGCTCCATGGAGCCCTGGCAGGATCCCCATTCCTCCCCGGAGGTGACAGCTGTAACGTAGAACAGCCAGAGATGCAGCCTGGGCTTGCAGACAGACAACCCACATGGGAGGCATCCGCTCCCAGGGAAAAAAACAATGTTCTGCTGACATGGGGAGCAATTCTTGGCCTGCCCCTCCAATTGTGTCCCAGCCCACCAAAATATCTGCTTAGACTGCCCATTCCCACCCACACCACCAACAATCCAGCCCCAGTCTCACCCACCCCACTGACAGCTTGCCCTAACCATAGAATAATAGAAAACAGTACTCACATAACGTTGCAGCTGCTCGCGTAGAAAAAGCTGTAAACAAAACAAAAAACATGTGTTACCTATGGTCACCCCTGCAAAAACAAATCTACATTCATACTTTCCAAGCATACCCCCCCTTCCAAGCCATCCCTTGTGGTCTACTGAACCTCACCACCCCAGTGAAAACACATTTGCCCCTTACTACGGGCAGATATCTGCCCCTAGGCAGGGCTGCATGAGGTGCCCCCCACACTCCATTAGGGTTTGTGAGAGAAGCTCACCCTAAAACATCAGACAGGCCCCCCCCAATGAATGGGGCAGTAGGGATTGGGCACCCTGAGGGCAGATTGGGTCACCAAGTTTGGTAAACAAAGAAAAAAAATGAAAATGGCAGGCGGCACATTCGGTGGGGCTTAGGGGCACCCTAAACTGCCAGGGAATTTTGTAATGTGAAGGGGGGTGCACCTCTACACCAATTGGAGGGGTGGCGCATCTCATGTAGCCCTCCATGGGGGCAGATATGGGGAGGGCTGTCCTGCCCTCCTCCCTGGGGTCAGGTGTCCCTTCCTAGGAGCAGATACCGGCACCTTGGGAGGGCTCCATGACATGACCCTCACTCCATTGTGGGTGGGGGAAGGGGATCACCACCCCTTCCCATTAGAAAATTCCCCGTCGGTTTGGGGTGCCTCACAGCCCCCCCTAAAATGCTGTCTACTATTTTCTCTTTTTTCCTTTGGTTACCCAACTCCCATTGGCACAGATGTGCCTAATAGTGTGCCATTCTGCCCCCAGGGTGCCCACAACCTACTGCCCCACCCATTGGATGCCCTGGCTGACCTTTTGTGGTGGCCCTCTCCCCCTCACTCCAAATGGGTGGCAGGGCACCTAATGCAGGTCTCACTGGGCCTCCTACAAATGGCTGTGTGAGGTACAACCCCTCCATTTGGGGGGGCACCAGAAATTGTGGGAGAGACCCCCCAGTGGGTGTGGCAGTAAGGTTTGGGCAGCCTGGGCCAGATTGGCACATCAATGTGCCCCTCTGCGCCAAGGCAAGTTTGTTAAACAAAGAAAAAATTGAAAATGGCAGGCTGCACTTTAGTTGGGGGCTGATGGGCAACCTACACTGCTGGGGAATTTTGTAATGTGAAGGGGGGTGCACCCCAATTGGATGGCCAGCGCATCTCATGTAGCCCTCCCTGGGGGCAGATATGGGGGGCTGTCTTGCACTCCTCCCTGGGGTCAGGTGCCCCTACCTAGGAACAGGTATCTGCCCCCAGGGAGGGCTGCATGAAATGGCGACCACTCCATTGTGGGTGGGGGTGCCACCACCACTTCCCGTTAGAAAATTCCCCATCGGTTTGGGGTGCCTCACAGCCCCCCCTAAAATGCTGTCTACTATTTTCACTTTTTTCCTTCGGTTACCCAACTCCCCTTTGTGCAGATGGGCCCAAAAGTGTGCCATTCTGCCCCCAGGGTGCCCAAAACCTACTGCCCCACCCATTGGATGCCCTGGCTGACCTTTTGTGGTGGCCCTCTCCCCCCTCACCCCAAGTAGGTGGCGGGGGCACCTCATGCAGGCCTCCCTGGGCCTCCTATAAACGGCTGTGTAAGGTACACCCCCCCTCCATTTGGGGTGGTGGGAGAGGGCCACCAAAAATTGTGGGACAGGCCCCACAGTGGGTGGGGCAGTAAGGTTTGGGCACCCTGGGGCCAGATTGCCACACCAATCTGCCCCTCTGCATCAAAGCAAGTTTGGTAAACAAAGAAAATAATTGAAATAGGCAGGCTGCAATTTAGGGGGTCTGAGGGGCACCCTACACTACCGGGGAATTTTATAATGTGAAGAGGGGTGCACCTCTCCACCCCCACCCCAATTAGAGGGGTGGCATATCTCATGTAGCAGTTGCTGGGGGCAGATAAGGAGGGGCGCTGTCCTGCACTCCTCTCTGGGGTCAGGTGTCCCTTCCTAGGAGCAGATATCTGCATCCAGGGAGGGCTGCATGACATGGCCCCCACTCCATTGTGGGTGGAGGGAGGGGGCCACCACCCCTTCCCATTAGAAAATTCCCAGTCGGTTTGGGGTGTCCCACAGCCCCCACTAAAATGCTGTCTACCATATTCACTTTTTTCCTTTGGTTACCGAACTCCGCTTGGCGCAGATGGGCCCAATAGAGTGCCATTCTGCCCCCAGGGTGCCCAAAACCTACTGCCCCACCCATTGAGGGCCTGTCTGATATTTTGTGGTGGCCCTCTCCCCCCTCACCACCACACCAATGTGCCCCTCTATGCCAAGGCAAGTTTGGTAAACAAAGAAGAAAATTGAAAATGGCAGGCTGCACTTTAGGGGGGGCTGAGGGGCACCCTAAACCTATGTGGAATTTTCCAATATAAAGGGGGGTGGCCCTCTCCCCCCCAGACCAAATGAAAGGGGGGCCATCTCAATCAGCCTTTCCCCTAGGGGTGAGGGGGAGAGGGCCACCCCGCGTTTCTGTAAAATAAATCCCTGGTGGCTAGTGCCCCCCCCACCGCCACCCAAATCTCCCTTTTGTTTTGTTTTTTCCTTTTCTTTTTTTTTCATTTTGCCCCCCTTCCCTGTGGGCAGATGATCAGCCATCTGCCCCCAGGGGGGCCCTTACCGGCAGGCCCCATTCATTGGGGGGCCTGCACACTTATTCCTTGTCCCCCCCTCCAATTGGATTGGGGGCCATTTTATGTACTCCTGCCTGGGGGCAGAAATCTGCCCCCAGGGAGGCCTACAAGGGGGGGGGGCTTTTCCACTTGCTGTGGGAGGGGGAGGGCACCACCACCCTTTCGGTGGGCAAAAAAAAATCCCTGGTGCCTAGTGGCCCCACCACCCTCACCCCCATCCCTGTTTCATTTCATCATTTTTTTTTTATTTTTTATTTTGCCCCCTTACCTGGGGGCAGATGATCTGCCATCTGCCCCAGGTTTATCCATATGTGCCCCCATGATTTGGGGGCTGGGGAGAGAGGGCTGCTTACTGTAAGCAGCCCCCACTTCCGCCCCGCATTCAAAAGACATCCCTGGTGTCTAGTGGCATTGCTAGCTACGGATCGAGCACTCTGCGCCTGATCCGTGACCAGCAATGTTGTCACACAATATGTCGTTGGAATGGGGAGATTCTCCCCTTTCCAACGACACCTCCCTCGATCTCCAGCTAGAAATACAGCCGGAGACGAGGGAGAGGGAGACGGGAGCTTACCTTCTCTTTTCACCGCGGCAGCCCGAAATGGCTGCCCCTGTGAAATTACTTTCACTTTCACGCCAACGTTAAATTGAAGGTAATCCAGCCCTTTGGGAGTGAGGAGGGACCTCCCCCTCACAAAGCCCGGGGGTTGGATTGCTGAAAATGGAGTGCCTAAAAGAACAAGCTACCTCGTCCTTGGCAACCTGAAGGGCTTGTCAAGGATGAGATACTTCATCCTTGGCAATTAAGGGGTTAAGCGGGGGGGGCCTGCTGCTGTATGAGACCAGGTTTCAGTAAAAACACAGATGTCCGTGTCCATGAATTCAATGTGTGCTGCAATCTCAGCAGCGTGCTTTACCATAGTTCTGGTGTTAAGAAGCAAAACAGACAGCCTGTGGACAGGCAACACTTGTCGACTATCTTTAGATATGGCTGGGTCTGCAATCTTAGTAGAGTGCACAGATGGGCTGGTTTCCACATGAGGAGATGCAATACATGGGGCTGTGGAGCTACCCATAGCAAGAGTTTCCTTGCCGTAACTGGAATTATTATATGGCAAAGAGCTGTGTGATATAATAACAGAAGCATCTGTTTCCTTGGTGCAAAGAACGGAATGTTGAGCAGGAGCGCTAGGGGTGTGTATAATAGTAGAGTGGTCCTTAGAAAAGGGGGCTACATAAGTGGTCTTGGGGGAAACATGCGGGGGTGGCAGGATATGTTTCCTGGGACCCACCTGTTTTCTAAGCAGATCACAATCAGTGAAGATAGTTCTTGCGGCAGCAATGGCTGCTAGAACTTCAGTTATTCCCATCGCTCCCCGATGGCAGTCCCGGCAAGGTGTGATGGAGCAAAGAGGTCTGTCCTACCATCCTTCGGGTCCAACAGGGACTGGCACAGACCAGCTTGTCATGCCTGTTCCATGCATAACATGATGGCAGGACCTGGAATTTCAGGCTGCACTTGTCTGATTATCGCAGCGCTTAGGCATGTGAAGCTGTACTTTGCATAACATAGTTACACCTCACTCATGTGGCCTTATCTGACATTAGAAGGCAGCGCCTATGTAACAGAGGACGTACCTGGTTACATTGATTAAGCCCACATTCACTGAGTGAGCCCTGGGGCCTCCATCTTGTTGCATGGGGTTTGAGGAAATCCTCTATTGCATGCGACTGTATGCATTGTAGTGACTCCTGCCCTAGGCTGATTACGTCAGCGGAGTTGATTTACCCATTACTGGCACAGTTGGGGACACAGTCACCACCCACAGCCTGAGCAGAGGAGCTGGCACCATCTGCAACACTGCGAGTAGGGTGTAGTCACTGTCTGCAACACTGAGGGCGATGGCACCTCCTGCAACTCTGGGAGGGGAGGTGCAATAACCCTCTGTAACACTGCAATGGATTGGCCTCAGACTTTCTCCCTTAGTCGCGCTCCCTCCGATAGTCACATGGTCACCCTGTTCAGTAGCCTCAGCTCTCCCAATCCCCCCTCTCTTACTTCCAGCCTCATTCACTTTTTCTTCTCTTCCTCTCCTTTAGTTTCTTTTTTGGCTGGAAGATATTTCCCCAAACTCTTCATACACTTAGCAAATGCAGCTTGTCTCTCCCTGCCCCACCCTACTATCCCCCCACATACCCTTGTTTGTGACCTCTTCCTGTCGCTTTACCAGCACCTCTACACTGCTCTTCCTTCTTCCTACCCCTGCTCTCCCTGTGTTGTCTGGACTCTTGTTCACCTTGTCATGCCATCCCTCTTTCCCCTTGCTTGTGCCATTTTCTCCCATTATTCACGTAGGTGGACAGGGGTGCATGCATATCTAGGGATGGGGCCGGGGTCCCAGAGTCATACCAGCAGTAGATGCCATGCACAATCAATGTCGGAGAAGAGACATAAGGCCTTAAGATACAAGGGGCACAGAGGGGCATCCCTTCTATTATAGGAACACACTTTAGTGTGCCCCAAGCCCATTCCTGCCCTCAGCACTCCTGCATTGTGGGGCATCAGAGGCATCAGGGCTGTCAAGAGAATGAGCAGGAAGGAGGCATGAGGTGGAGAGATGTGCATGCACCCCAAACTTATTTTTATTCAGCGTTCTCATGTACTCACAAGTCCTATGTATTCACAGTTCTGATGTGCAGCCATATTTGGTTCCACATTCCCACACTTCCTACCCATGATGCCAGGTGCTACAGCTATGTGATACAATTCCCCATGCACTCAGAAATCCACATACCAAGGCGTTCATCTACTTGCAGCTGGCCTGGTCCCTTGAGGTTGCAGATGCTGTACTTTCCGAGAGGGATGGTTCAGTGGACTTCAATACTGTCAGTTGGATGTGGGTCCTTTCATCAGTGGCACGATAGGTGCATTTCTTCATCTGGAAAATTGCATCTGTTTGTGTCCCCGAAGGTGGGAGAGGTGGTTATTTGCAGAAAACAGATTGTCCAACTATTATTACCTTCCTCTGCGTGTGTTAGGCCATCTGTGTGAGCTTGGTAACAAGATTGAGATGCTTGATAGGAAAGCACATGCCACACTCTTAAGTATCACAAAGGTATGAATGGCAGTGTTTAGGGAACATTTTATTTTCCAACTGAATAGTAATGCAAAGCAGGGATGCACATGTACATGCTGTCACTGCCCATCTTCCTTTCCCTGGGCTCATGCCTCTGTGCTTGTGAGACTTGCAATTTAAACAGTGCAACTACATCTGCATGCAGGCAGGCCGGATTAAAGAGAACTCCTCTATCATTGTGCATTCGCAGCTCTGGTCGATACATAAAGCAGTCTCAGACAAACAAATATGAGTACTGTTTCAAAACACAATAAAACGACAAACAGTGCATGCTACTGCATTGTAGAGGGCTGCTTCTTCAAATTACATTTAAAGTCTTTTTTTATGCACAGTTCTGCTTGAATGCCTCGTTAAGACTTGCAATACGTTGGTATATCATATTAGTATCTGTTGTCAATGGTCGACGTGGGGGCTAGCCTTTGGGAGCGGTGCTCCTCAACTTTTTTTTCTATGCTTTACTGTTTCTATACTTTTATTTTTTAAAGAATCAGTTCCGGAATGGTTGTTTTAAAATAAAAATGTGGGGAGAAGTTGAAACTTGCACTTCAGTGCACTGCACTGAACGTTCCCCTAAATAGCACGTATGCTTGTTCGGGGTTTGGACTGCATGCTGGAGTGTGTGTTGCAGGCCAGCAGGGATTATTCCACTATTTCTTTTCGTACACTTTGACTACTGGGCACACATTGCCAGTTAACATATTGGCATCCACTGTGGCCACAGTTTCCTTGCATCTGTTCCTTTAATTTAATTTCTGTTAAAACAAGCATTTGCAAAGCAAACAACCTTGGCCCTGGCATAGGCATTAGATAAGCATTTTCCAGGCAATGTCATACTATGCTCATGTACTAAGACTAACTGCTAGCTATTGCCGTAATATGAACCGTAAGTACCATCATGGCATTGTCTGCAAAATGCATATGTCATATTTGTCAGGCCTTTACAAATGCTAAAACTGTTTGATGCTTTGTCAATGCGTGTTCACACCCAATCATTTTTTGTATTGTTTCAATTAGTCCCAATTGTCAAAGGTACATCCTTGCTGCAGCAAAGACCACAGCATCTCCAAAGAGCCAGAAAAGAGGTTGGAAATCTTCTAGTGTCATGGTTGATAGGGTATGGCCCAATATCAATGCACAATGTAAAAGCTGGGAGCACAATCCATTTAAGGCCCCATATTCAGAGAGTCTAATCATGGGAATTGTTTTCCTAAACATCTGGAGAGCTTCAGGTTGCTGGTGTTCATTGAGATTTTTGAATATCGTGTGATGTTTAAAATAGACATTTTGAGCTTGCATTGAGGGAAACAAAGGTGATTTTAAAGCGCTTTTTTAGCCAACCGGCACTGCTGTTTTTCCTTTGGCACACATTTCACTCATGGCACTCCTGGCCCACCATGCTTGCACTGGTGGGTGGCAGGTCAGGGGACCACTTTGCTGTGCACAAAACTGCACGGTTCTCTAGGATTCTGGCGCAAATGTGGGCTTTTCTGCCCTCTTGGATTTCCTAAGCCCGCAGTACCAAATGTTGCAGCATAATAGTCCAAACGTGGGTCAGGACACCCAACAACCCCCCCCCACCCGACTGCACTTTGATTTCGAGTCCAGATGGAGTCGGGTGCAAAGAATGTTTTGATCCACGCGCTGGGATGTCCGCATCATCTTCTTCCAATTCCGTAGATGGCACAGTTCAGCATCTTTTCCTCCATCCAGTTGGATCGATCGGTTCTCCTCGCCTGTCCTGATGGGAATATTGGGCGCTACCCCGGGCCCCTTGGATCTTTGCTCCCGGTCTCCGGGTCGTTCTCCTTGGTCAGTCTCCGTGGTTTCATCTCTCCTAGGATGATAAAGCAAAAGCGGCAATACCTATTCGTAGACATTTCTCCACCACTATTAATGGTGTGGCGAACACATACATTTTATACATCCGGTTACATTTTTCAGTCTTGTTTTAAAAACAAGATATAACAGGAAACATTTTCCTACCAGAATCATGATATTTTAGAGACTATCTGTGGGATATTTTAGGGTTGGAACTGAATTACTCTGGGGCAGCCCCCTCTGGGATTCCAGAGGATTCCTCCAGTTGTTGCAGAGTGTGCCTGGGATGGCAACACTTTAGCGGATTAATATGGACCCACTTGTCTTCCCCTTCCGCCAGACTACCTTTGGGGATGCAGATCTTATACGCTACTGGGGAAACCTTGTCTATAATTTCAAACGGTCCCTTCCATGTAGGCAAACATTTTCGCTGTTTGGCCTGGTTCCTTTGGAAATTGTATAGATAGACCCGGTCTCCCACATCATATTCCTTCCTGGTGGTTTTTAAATCATAGTGCGTTTTCATACTCTCAGCTGATCTTTCTAGATTCCGCTGAGCATAGGCAAAAGCATGTTGGAGGTGTTTCCTTAAATTCTCCACATACTCATGAGTTGTGGAGGCATTTATCAGTGTCTGCTCTTGGGTCCTGTAGAGCAAATGCTGAGGAAGCACCATCTTGCGTCCAGTCATCAACTCAAATGGTGACATTTTAGTAGCAGATGAAGGGGTAGATCTGATGGCCATTAGGACCAGAGGTAATCGGATATCCCAACTTGGCCCAGAATCTGCCACAAACTTTTTTAAGATGCTCACAATGGTCCGGTTATAGCGTTCTACTGCACCAGAAGAAGTTGTCCTGTAAGCAATGTGTAGCTTCCTTTTAACCCCCAGTATCTCCCACATCTTTGTCATTACCTCGCTCGTGAAATGGCTACCTCTGTCTGACTCAATCCTTTGAGGTAGACCAAAACGGGGAAAGATGTGGTTAATCATCAGGTCAGCTGCTGTTTCTGCCTTGCAGTTTGGGGCCGGGAGACATTCCACCCACTTGGTAAACAAGCATGTGATGGTCAACATGTACTTGTTTCCTCTAGTCGAGCGAATTACAGGGCCTACGAAGCCGATTTGCAAATCTGACCATGGCAGTGTCATCCCCCTCTTTTGGAGAGGCGCCCGGTGTGTGAGGGATGTTGGCTGAAATTGTGCACACACCAGACACCCCTTCAAGTATTGGTCGAGGTCCTGCCCCATGTGTGGCCAGTATGCAACCTCTCAAGATCCCAAGTGTTGTGTGAAACCCCCTATGACCGGCAGTGGCCGCATCATGGGCGTGACTTAACATCAGGCTTCGGAATGAGGTAGGAACCACCCACTGATCATGGCCAGCTTGGGCTTTCCTTACCAACAAACAGTCTTGGATTCTGAACCTTTTTGGACATTTCATCAACACTCTTAGGTCCTCTTTCCCAATGTAATCAGTATCCGTCAGGGGAAAGTTCTCAGGGTCCTCAATGTGTTGGTAAAACTTACCAATTATTGGGTCCCCTTCTGAGCTGTAATCAAATCAGCATCAGGGGTCTCCATACTCCATTGTGCAGTTAAAAGATCATTGTGAGCATTTATCTGGGACCTAGTGATAGCAGTGACCTGGATTTCCCCCAACAGGGACTCAATCTCTATTAGATCCCCTTGGATGGCCCCGGTTTTGGCCAGCTGATCAGCTAAGTCATTTCAGTGCCCAATTTTGATGTCCAAATCTGCAGTCCCCTCGACTGGAATTTCCTTCCCGACAAAGTTCTGGAGTTGTCCAGGAAGAGAGGTGAGAGGAATACGGTAATTCTCCCCCTTCCTGCATTTAGTTCATCAAAGGCCCTTTTGGACAGAGGGGTAGCTTGGGATCCAGTGTCCACCAGTGCCAAAATTGTACCCTGTCCCTGTACTTGTACCGGGGCATAGTATCTTCCCTCCTTCTCCTCAAGGGGGCACAGATAATGCACATTTTTGGACAACTGGTGGGCTAATTTTCTGGTTTTGGACATTGCTAGCGAAGAGATTTGGGCAAAATTCTGTGGAGAGCCTGGGGAATCTGAAAGAAAAAGTTGGCAACTGGAAATGGTTTCGGGTTCTGGGCCGCCCCTCCCCTTTTTGGAGGCAGTCATCAGGATGGGTTTGACCCATGGGATTTTGGTATTGTTGGTTCTGGGATAGAATGATGGGCGGCGACAGCTCAATCCCCACATCTACCCAGTCTGTTGATTCGGTTTTAGGTTCCCCTGGTTCCGGTTCTGGGCCGCCCCTGCCTTTTGGGAGGCAGTCACCAGGATGGGTTTGAACCAGGGGTTTTAGGTTTTGTTGGTTCTGGGATAGAATGATGGGCGGTGACAGCTCAATCCCCACATCTACCCAGTCTGGATTGGAATCTCTTGGGACCCATTTTTCCTTGGGAGGAGTTCCCCCATCTCTGAAGGAGAAGATCCTATTCCCAGAATCTTCCGAGGATCCCTCTCCCTCAAATTGGAAGACCTGTACCTCCTCCACAAAGTGGGTCTGTTTGGGTCCTTTGTTTCTCCTAGCTCCTCTCTGCTCCTTGGGTGGCAGACTTTCAGGGGTAGGAGATTTCGTTTCCGGTTCCTGGTTTTCCAGGGGCTGTTTACAAGTTGGGAAGGAAGCTTCCTCCAAGGCTTTACACCCCCCTTCCCCTTGTGCCTCCTCCCTGGGAACCAGTGGGTTATCGGGGTGCTGCCCCCGTCATTGTTCTGGAGAACCAGGCCCAGAGTTTGGGGCATTCTGTGGTGGCATGCTCATCTGAGGGTTCTGTTGCGCCCTCAGCATGTGACCCAGATCCCGTGCCATGTTTTGGACCTGGCGCTCTAACTGGGAAACCCGCTCAGGCTGATACGGGGTCCGGTTTTCTCCCCTTGTCTGCTCCCGGGAAGGGTAGCTATCCCTTCTCTGGTAATACCCTGGGTTGGGAAGATTTGGGTACCCCTCCACCCTTGACCTCCCCTCTCCCGGATTAGGTTGTCTGGGCTCAGGGAATTTGTGAAAGAAGGATGGATGAGTTTGGGGCTGGAAACCTTGTGGATACCTGGGGAAAAAGTTCAGCCCAGGGTTTGGTAAATTTCTGCCCTCCTGTGGGAAGTTTGGAGGGAAGTTCTCTGGGTTAGGTGCTTGACTGGATCCCCCCCTTGGGCTGGAGGAGTCCACACATAACCCAGGATGGGTTGGTTTCCCTTGTAGCGGGGACTTACATAATCAGGGGAGCGAGGGACCCCATTTGTGGGACTACCTCCTCGACTCCCTGTCTGTGACTGGCCCGAGGGCCTTCTGGGCTGTGAATTATTTGGTGCAGGCAGGTTTTTAGCCCCCCCCCATCTCCAAATCTAAAACGGAGGCAACCTTTCCCTCTGCCACCTTGGCAGCAGCAGGGGTGCTGTTGGTTTTGGGGTTTTTCTGCACATTACTTTTATTTTCTATGGGCTTCTGCACCTCATAGATCCGGGTGGCTTGCTCAATGACCCAGTCTAAAGATCTTTTCTCGTGAAAATCTCTCACGAGCTGGGTCATTATGTACTTGGGAAGAGCATGGAAAAATGTGTTGATGAATTCTCTGCTGTCCATGCGCACCCTTCTGGTGGTCTGCGCAAAGGCACGCTTCAATTCTTGCACAAATTCTTGTGGGGCCAAGATCCTCCCCACATTGCAAATTGTAGGCTGCCTTGCGAGCCTCTTGGGATTTCTATGTACAGAAAAATGTTTCAAGATGGCCGCCCTATATGTGGTCCATCTTAAATGGTTTTGGTCCTCCAGCCCCGCAAAGAAACTGGAGTATTCAGAGGAGAATGTCCATTTGACGTACTGGATGCAGCTAGTGCTGTCCTTCAAATGAAAAGTCTCCATCATTTGCTCATAGAGCTCCAAGTGTTCCCAAACAGAATACTTGGCGTTCTTATGATAATGCGTGATGACACTCCTGATTGCCTTAATCTGTTTTAAGGGGTGCTTAAGCAAGGCCCTTTTCACCTTATTGGCCTTTTTGGTTCGGGCAACCCTGGTCCATTCATCCTCTGATTCAGAAGCACTGCTCCCAGAGGTGCCCGTCTGATCTTCCAGGTTTTCCCGGATTCTGCAAGCCTGGGAATAGCTGGCAGAATGTGGGGACCTGGCCTCCTGTGTCCTGTGACGCTCAGAGGAGTCTTCAGATCCCTCCTTGCTACCAGAATTTGATGGGTACCCCCCACTGACCTAACTGGGCAGAGGTCTTCAGGATGTCCTTAGTGGGCCTACTCTCCTGGGGTTCCCCACTAAATTGCACTGTACTTAGGTGCCCATGCCCGGATGCCCGCCCATCCATTCCTGGGTGGTACTTGCCTATGAGCCCCATACTTTTGGCTGGATAGTGATCTGCCATTCCTGTGGCCCTGTGCTCATGCGTGCCAGGGGACATGGGGGAGGCAGAGTCCAGGGACTGAGAGAGATGAAGGCCTCTGGTACTAGGGCTTCTGTGGTTATGCTCAGGTGTTTCCCAATCCCAGCGAACTTCATCTCTGTCAGCCCCTGGTCCCTGTTGCAATGCGCTTTCAGTTCCTCAGTTAAGGCCTTACTAGACTCTATCAGTCTCTCCTGCATGGCCACCTGTTGCTGGAGCCTATCATTGTGCTGACAGAGAGCCTCATTTTCTCTCTGTGCCTCCTGATTGGTCCTGGAGTACTGGGCCAGTCTCTGCTGCAGGAGGGTTACATCCTGAGTCCCATCCCTACTGGCCTGCTCCTTTCTTGCCAGAGCCTCCTCCACCCTCCTGTTGTGATCTAGCAAGCCCTGATGCTCTTTCTGGAGGTCACCCAGCCCCTGGAGGGCCAAGTGATTTTCTTCAATTTTTCTTTTTAAATGGCAGACTTCCTGGCCTAAGGTATCCCTTTCCTGACCAAGAGCCTGCATTTGTGACGCCAGGTCGTCCCTCTGCCTTTGAAAGGCACCAGCTTTCTGGCGTTCTTCATCAAACTCTGCCTGGGTATCCAGGTCTTTCAAAATCAATTTATTGCTTTCCTCTTTCTCTCTGTCTAGTTGGATTTGCAGGGTGGATACCTGCTCTGTGCATGCCCTGATGAAATTGATCTGTTGCTCCAGCTTTTTCTGGCTCTGCAGTAAGGAGTCCAAACTGTCTTGGTGCTCCTTCTGCAAAGCCAGAATTCTGGTATCCTGATCTGTCTTTTCCTGTTGCAATATATCCATGTCCTTTTTTATTTTAATGATATACTGCCTACTATCATTTTCTGACTCCTGGCTCCTCTGCACAGAAGAGACCAGGTCAGATTGGGCCTTCTCTAATGCCAACAGTGGCCTACTTGCCAGATCTTGGCCTTCAGCACATTTGTCCTGCATGGCTCCCATATATAGATACAAATATGCCGCTATCCTAACCATCTTGTCGTGTTCATCTTTAGCTTTAGGAGCCATGTATAGTTCACTCAGGGCCACATGTAAGGGACCCTGATCTCTCCAGATATCTAACCCAGTTGCAGTGACCTTTTGTGTGATTGCCTGCAACCACGCATCCTGGCCCTGCTCAGTCCATTCACCTCTCACAAATAGCTTATGTAAGAAGTGCTCTCTGGCTATTTTGATGTCTACCAGTGTCTTCATTCTGGAATTTGAGTTCCTTCCTGACTTACAGAAGTTTGTATTTTATTTTGCAAAACAGACCGTTTCCTTAGAGCGTTCCTTTAAGGAGTGCTTTCACAGTGTAAAACAGCGTGGTGATCTAACCGGATATGTGTATCCGGTCAGTTGGCACACTGTATTAAGCTGCACAAGTGGTAAATCTAATCCAGAGCCCCCACTTTGTAAGCGGATTCAATTCAACACTACAGCTAAGTCAATGCCTAGTCTGGGATGCTGAAGGAGACCCTTATTGATATATTTTTATGTCCAGTTCGTTTACTCTGGAAGACAACCCTTATATAACACCCCTCTCTTAGAATCCCCCTGACCCCACTAAGCCAAGAAGTAGGTTTGTTTTGCAAATTAAAAGGTTTATTTGAAAATTAAACAATATCTATCTATCACACTTTTATAGTAAATTAATATTTGATAGCACACTGTTGAGGATGATAGTGATCAACAATGGATAATGTTACAGAGGTACACTCTTTTTGATGGCTTAGAAGTGATATAGAGAGGATAAAGTAGCTGAGAATGCTTTTATGGCTTCAAGGACAATGCAATGATGAATGAAAATGCAGTACATAAAATAAACTTGATATGACTTCAACAAAAGACAATGTAATCTCTTTTCTTTGCCAATTCACCCCCCCCCCCTCTCTATGCAAGGTAAAGAGATGGGAGGGAAGCACACAGTTCTCAGGAATGCAATCAAATATAATTCAGAAAGTGCAGTTTTGCGCACAGCAAAGTGGTCCCCTGACCTGCCACCCACCAGTGCAAGCTATTAGCTCCATGGCTGCCTCCGTTCCGGGCTCCATTACCGGGTTCCTGTAATGGGGATTTACCGGGTTACTCCGACATAGGAGGACCCGGTAATTCCTTCTTGCAGGAACCCATTCCCATTTGAGCCCCCATAGGGCTCAATGGGAATGGAGAGGGAGGTTATAACGGGCAGATTACATCCGGCCCGTTATTGCCTCCCTCTTCCCCTCGCGGGACCCGGAAAGCACACCTGGTTTTACCAGGCATGCGATCCAGGTCCCGCGATGGGAAGCTCGTAATCGGCGCTCCCAGAATGAAGGGGGCCGGTCCCGTACCGGCCCCCTTCATTACAGGAGCGCAACCCTTATAATGAGGCCCATTGTCTTTACTGTAACTGGTTTTCACAATTCGAAACATTCCTTGGAATCTGGCAAAGGTTTTGCGAAACATGTTTTAAGCCAAACATACACCTATGCTGCTCTTGCTTTGGCAGAAAGTACAAAAAGAATACAAAAAGGAGACACAATTTCATTTTTATTAGATACAAAAGTAATTGAAAACAATAGGTATTACTTAAAGAGTATTAGAGAAGTGATTAAGTTTCTCATTGTAAATTAACTTCATCTTCGTGGTGACACAGAAGAGGTGCAGGATTTCTCGGGTGGCTTGTTTTTAAAGCTGTTTCAATACACTTTGAAAAAAGATAAAAAGCTGGCTGATATTGCTCAATCCCTTCCTAAAAATGCCAGATATACCTCAAAAGATATTCAAAATGAAGTAATAGATACTTTGAAAGGCATGATTTTCTCTAAAATTGAACAAAGGTATGACAATTGTGATTCAAAAAGTTTTTGTATCAAAAGTGATGGTACTCGTGACAAATGCAACATTGAAAATGTGTCACTTATAGTACGTTTTGTAAGTAAAGCCAAACCAGAAGAGCATTTAATTGGCGTTTTGCAGTTAGAAAATTTGAATACAGAACACATCGCCAAACAGATATTAAGCCACCGGACAAAATGTCATTTTAGACCACAGCACATTATAGCTCAGTGCTATGATGAAGCGTCAATGATGAGTGGCTCTAATGAGGGAGTTCAGGCAGTCATACAAAAACGGTTAAATCAATGTCTACCCTATATTCACTGCTATAATCCTCAGCTCCATCTTGTTGTTATACATGCAATTCAGAATGAACCAAGTGCAAAACGTTTCTTTGATTTATGTAATCTTTTGCATACTTTCTTTTATCGCTATTACGTAAGCCAACTATATAATGGGCCAGCTCTTAAGAGATTGCTTGAAATCAGATTGACTAGCAATTATGAGGTAACCAAATGTGTAGTTGAAAACTTTGAAACATATAATGATGACAGTGCTTCATCTGAATTGCGGCTGCGTCACGTGGCATTTTGCCTCAAATACGAAGAGAAAATGTATATATTGTTGGTAAATTTTTATTACACTTGTTGTTAATCCTGAAACGAGCCAACTCTGCATTCTAAACAGCACAAACAAATCTTCATTTGCTGTAGATATTGTGCAATCTGCACTCGAGGCTCTAACAAGTATGTGTGCTGATCCAAAGTTTTATGTTAAATATTGCTCTCCTTCTACCGCTAAAAATATTTCAGGTGTTGTCACGCATTTAGACATTTAGACAATGGATCGAAAAGATGAAGAACCTAAACTTGCTGATTTGCAGATTCTGTTGTATGTGCCACAGTTGGAATATCTGAAAATGACAATGATTCTTCGATTACAGAACAACAAATACTAAGGGAACTACTGCTGCACATTCTTGAAAGAGCAATTGCTGAAATGGAAACCAGATTATCAAAGAAAAACACTATGCTAATAGAAGCAATTGCTTCTCTGGTTCCCTCATCACAGCACAGCACAGCACAGCACAAATAGGTCAGCAAATTCACTTTAGTGTCAGAACTGGTAGTGGCAAAATCATTGCTGCAAAAACAAAATCGCAGCAGGTTCAAATATTGCCACAATTTGTGAAGTGTCAAACAATTATGCAGATGCTTTTCCAGGACTATATCAAATATATGTCTCTGCACTGGTCATAGGCATTTTAACTGTGTCCCTTGAGAACTCATGTTCTACTATGTCCCGTGTAGTCACAGCCTTTCGGCGCTCAATGCTTCATGATCGCAAAGAAAATCTGACCATATTTGCACACAAGAAAGAACTGATGGAAAATCTTTGCATGGATGACTTTGTAAAGGAGTTTCAAAGATAAAGAGAAAATTACCCCTTTAAATCAGTTGCCAAAGGATTGTTCTCATTTGTCAAGAATACAGCTTTTTTTGCATGGATGTCTTTGTAAGGGAGTTTTAAAAGTTAGAGAGAAAATGATTACCCCTTTAGTTTAAACCAGTTGTCAAAGGACTATTCTCATTTGTCGAGAATTCAGCTTTTTGGAGAAATAAATTCACGTCTTGCTCATTTTTTCCTCTGTTGTTTTTTTTCAAAGTATTTTTGTTTTTGGTGAGTACACCTTAAGTCTAACCTAATTAACCACAAATATTTATGCAGTTTGAATTCTACAAATGAAAGAACATTGAAAGAACACAGATGGGCTGCTTGGTTAAAAAGGCAAGGACAAAACCAAAGGTTTGAGCTTTTGGATAGGTATGGGGTAGGCATTTGCTAGGCACTGATACTATGGTGGTACTAGCTTGCCATAGGTTTGCAACAGTGCAGGGGAAATTATGTGATTACCTAGACATTTGATACTAGTGCTTGACATATTCCTATGTAATACCTATACATAAGCCACCTGGCTTTGTCAATGCTTGTTTTTAACAGGACTTCAGTGCAAGGAACAGATAATAATCAAGTGGCTAATAGCACACTTGGTCAATACATGTTTATTACACCATTAGCCATTTACATCTGCAATAAACTCTCAGCAGACTGCTTAGAAATAACTCTGGCAGGCAAAAGTGTGAAATTTCAGATTGATAGGGTGAGCTCAAAGAGATCTCAGGGGGATGTGTTTGGGTGGCTAGCGGCAGGTAGTGGGTGTGGCCCTGGGCAGTGCATTGGTGGGTAAGTACCCAAACAGCTACAAGCTATGTGTCCTTTCTCACTTGCCAACTCCCACTTTACTGTACTCGAATACAATAGTTTCAGATTAAAGGTGTCACTGAAGCGCCACCTAATAGCCCAAACTAAAAATAAAATGGGTAAGATGTTCAGGTATGGACTTTGTAGAGCTCGTAATTTTTACACAATCTGCATGCAGAGTTCCAACCTAATAACAATGCCTGATGCCTGCCCTAATTGAAGATGCCAAGAATGGGACTTTCAGACTGTCTCTTCTATACTTGGGTGTCAGACAGCCTGCCCTACCTGAAAATGTGTCTCGGCAAGAATGATGATTTTTTTCCTCTTCACTCTAAGGGTACCTCTCATAATGATTCCTGTAATATTCCTATTCCTATCAGAATGTATCCTTTGTACTTGCAGCCCCAGTGTGCCGGATAGTCCTGCACGCACACGTGTTGCCAGCTGTATGGGATTAAGTACAGCTTATTAGCAGGCAACAGCGAGTGGCAGGTGTGGCTTATTTTGTTCGTTGGACGGTTGGGGAGCAGGCATGCCGCACGCCGAGGAAAGCAAAACGGAACGTGGAACGAATGTAGCACGGTAGCCGTATCAGGAGACGCAGGAGAGACCGCGGAGCGAGCGGGTGAATCGCGGCTCATCATCCTTCGTCTGGGCAGTCTCACGGGTCTCCCAGACCTGAGATAAGTACAGGGGGAATGTTTGTGTTGCTCTGTGAAGTACTTTGTGTCCCGGGTAGTGTTACTGCAAATGCATTCCGCGTCTGGGAAGTCCCGAGGGGCTCCCAGACTCAAGATAAGTACTTGGGCCAACAGGGACAAGCGTGGTGTGTCCAAGCTGATGTGCATACATTATATGTTATGTTCTAAAGTAGTTACTGTTATGTTTTAAAGTAGTTACTGTCTTCAGAGACTTGCGTGAGCAAATTAATATGGCTGTGTGCAGAGAAACTCAGGCATACTGCATGACTATAAAGACTCCAGGGAAGCTTCTCTAGTGCAAATAACTAGTGGGGGCTCAATATATGTTGTCTATGTTGCTTATGTTGCCCAAAGGGCCATGTATAATTGTATGTTCATGCTGGGAGTAATTCATATGGTTTGTTTCATCCTGTGACTTGCTATATGTGTCTATTGTGAGTAAGTCAGGTGTAGTACACATATTAAGGTGTGCTGCTTTCATCATAGGCAGGATCAGGAGGTTAAGGAGTAGCCAAGTGATTGTATTATCTGTATGTCTATATGTTAGACAGGGTAGGGTTTTTTCCCTGTGCTTCCCCAGTCTTATCCACTTTCGGAGTTCCTTGCCCTCTATCCGGTGTTCCTAACTTCCCCCCATCCTATCCACAACCTCTCCCTCCCCCTCCTCCCTCCACTGGCTGCCACGTGGCGATCTGTTCTCTAAAACCAGGCGCCAGTGCCAACCATGGTGGGAGTGTTGAATTCATTTGGCTTCCGTGGTTCGGGGGAGAGTGTTGATCTCTCTTCCCTACATTAAGTTGTGATTGTCACATAATAAGCCCCCCCATATTGGGATACTCAAAACCACCCAAGCCAAATGGATCTGACTCCTCCACCTTTAGCCGATGGGCTAAAGGCTTTACAAGATATTCAGTTGGAATTAGCACATGCAAGGCAGGAGGCTACTACATTGAAAGTGCAGGTACAAGGTTTGGTAGCGCAAGTTACACTCCTGGAATGGTCTAGTTCATCTAACACTACGGGAGCTTCTACTAGTAGGAATCCTACAGTAATTGTTCAACCTCCCAGTAGTGTACCTCTGGCAGCACCAGAACGTTTTTCAGGATACCCTAGAAAATACATGGCATTTCTCACTCAATTTCGACTCAATTTTGTGTGCAAACCTGCATCTTTTGAAACCATCCAAGCTAGAACAGCATTTGTGATATCCTATTTGACAGTCGATGCAGCAGCATGGGCAATGCCTTTGGTTCAGAAAGATGATCCTTTATTATATGATTGTGATAATTTCTTGGCAGAATTTGGCAGACTGTTTGATAGACGGGAAGTGTTGTTGGCACAGGACAAAGAGTTGCTGGGTTTAAAGCAAGGGTCACGAGACCTAGTAACATATGTTACACAGTTTAACAGATTGGTCATTGAAACAGAATGGCCAGTGGCAAAACAGACAGTATTGTTCTATCAAGGGTTACGTGAGGAATTGAAAGATGCCATAGCCGAAGTAGAACAACAACCAAGTAACCACACGGCCATGATAGATCTGGCCCTGAGGTTAGATCATCGAATGAATGAGAGAAAGGAAAAAAAGAAGAGACCGGAAGTTGGCCCCTTTGTAAGATTAGATAGGAGCAGAGGGGTGAGGAGTAGTGAGGTGGAACCAATGCAAATTGGTAGTGTAAGAGGACCCCTATCCGAGGCAGAAAAGGAACAACGTAAGATCAACAAATTGTGTTTGTATTGTGGACAGGCAGGCCATTTCATATGTACCTGCCCTAATACTCCTCAGAAAAGTGCAGGAGGAGAACGGAGTAAAAAGGAGGCGGGAAAAGAGCTGGGCCAGCCTTAGGGGGAACTCAGGTGACAGGCCCACAAGAATCAAGGTTCCTCAGATGGGTTGCAAATACAGTAGGGAATAAGACCTCTCACTTGTATATTTTGGTGACTTTATGTTGGGCAATGTCCAAGCACGTAATACTAGCTATGGTGGATTCAGGAGCCACAGGTAATTTTGTGGATGTTACATTGGCCAATCAGTTACGGTTACCTTTAGAAGACAAGAGGGTGGAAGGGGCGCAGTCGGTTGACGGTTCTCCTTTAGTGTCAGGGCCTATATGACAGCAAACACACGCTTTGCAGATGATATGTGAATCAGGCCATAGAGAAGACATTACTTTTGATTTGATAGCAGCACCCCAATTTGTTTTGATTTTGGGAATGCCCTGGCTAGTGCAACACAATCCAAGAATTGATTGGGAAAAACAGGCAGTATGGTTTGAAGAGAAGAGGTATCAGAGCACATGTTATCAGAAATGGGACCCACGGCTTTTCTGGCTAATCGAGAAGGAAATGATCAGGTAATAGCAGCAGTGGAATCAGGAATTCCTTTGCAGTACAGAGAATTTGCCAAAGTGTTTGACAAGGGTGGGGCGGAGAGGTTACCACCACATCGGCCATATGATTGTGTCATTGAATTGGAAGCTGGGGCAAAGTTGCCATGTAGTAGAATCTGCGCCCTTACGGAAACAGATAACAAACACCTCAGAGAGTATCTGGATGATATGTTAGCAAAGGGATTCATTAGGCACTCCACTTCTCCGGTCTCCTCTCTTTTATTCTTTGTTCCGAGAAGGAGGGGACATTAAGAACATGTATTGATTACTGCGCCTTAAATAAGGTAACAATAAAGAATAGGTTTCCATTACCTTTAATTTCAGTTTTACTGGATCAAGTGAGGGCAGCGAAAATCTATACCAATTTGGACCTAAGAGGAGCATAGCATCTGATAAGAGTAGAGGAGGGGGATGAGTGGAAAATGGCATTTCGGGCAAAGTTTGGATTATTTGAGTACTTGGTCATGCCGTTTGGATTATGTAACGCCCCCGCGGCATTTCAATTTATTATGCAAGAAGTTTTGAGGGATTTCATTGATGTTTTTGTTATAGTTTACATTGATGATATTTTGATTTATTCAGCCTCACCAGAACAGCGTGTGAAGCATGTGAGGGCAGTGCTGCAATGGCTGCAGGCGTATCAGCTTAGTGTTAAATTAGAGAAATGTGCTTTTCACACGAGACAAGTAGAGTTTTAAGGTTTATTTTAACCCCAGAAGGTGTGGTGATGGATGCAAAGAAAGTACAGGCTGTGACAGATTGGCCATCTCCCCAATGCCTAAAGGATATACAATCATTCTTAGGATTTGCCAATTTATATAGGCGTTTCATCAGTAATTTATCAGATATAGTCACGCCAATTACTAGACTACTAAAAAAGACAGTTCCATTTAATTGGGGTCATGAAGCAGAAAAGGCCTTTCAGGAATTGAAGGTAGCATTCACTACAGCACATGTGTTGAAACATCCAGACACAAGTCAAGTATTTCAGGTGGAGACAGATGCTAGCAATGTGGCGATAGGTGCTATTTTGTCACAAAAGGATGAGGAGGGAATATGGCACCCAGTAGCATTTTACTCTAGAAAATTAACAGGGTGTGAACATAATTATTCTATCACAGACAAGGAATTGTAAGCCATTCGATCAGCCTTTTTGGAGTGGAGACATTATTTGTTGGGAGCTAAGCATCAGGTGGTGGTGGTCACAGATCACAAAAACTTACAATATTTCAAGACTGCCCACAAAATTAGTTCGCGGCAACTCTGCTGGTCGCAATATTTTAATGAATTTGATTTTGTGGTGACATTTAGACCAGGGAAAAGCAATGGGAAAGCTGATGCATTATCAAGGCAGCAAAATTTAGATAACGTGGTGGGTGAAGTAAGAGCAATCATTCCCCCAGAAAAGGTCATTGGAGCTATTACCAAGAAACTAATTGATGAGTTAAAAAGGGCTCTACCACCAAGGCAACTTCAGGAGTGGCGGAACAGTCATTCTGCAAGGAGGATGCGGGAAGGGCTGATGTATCATCAAGATCGATTGTTTCTGCCTACTAAGGAATTACGGGACAAGGCTCTCTATTGGTGTCATAATTCTCCTTTAGCAGGGCATTTAGGCCAAAGAAAGATGCAAACCATGTTAGAAAAATATTTTGGTGGCTTAGTTTGAGGTAGGATGTGGGGGTATATCTATCACAATGTGAGAATTGCAGGCGTAATAAGGCAGATCATGTGAAAAAACGGGTTGTTACGGCCATTACCCACTCCTGAGAAAGCATGGACTCAAATATCGATGGACTTCATCACCGATCTTCCACCTGATAAACCGTTTGACACTATTTGGGTAGTGGTGGATTTTTTGTCCAAACAAGCACATTTTATTCCTTGTGAAGGAGTTCCTGGAGCAGGCAAGTTAGCAGAGTTGTTTCTTCAACATGTGGTTAGACTGCATGGGTTGCCAAAGAGTATTGTATCCGACCGAGGCCCACAGTTTACTTCCAGGTTTTGGCGCACTTTCTGTCACATGTTGGGAATCAACTGTGCTCTATCTACCAGTTATCACCCTCAAACGGATGGTCAGACGGAATGAGTAAATCAAACTCTCAAACAATATCTGAGAGGCTTTTTGGGTGATGGTCGAGAGTCTTGGGTGCAGGCACTGTGGTTGGCTGAATTTACATTTAACAACTCCTTCCACACTTCTTTGGGTATGGCTCCCAATGAATGTTTATATGGACAAGAAGAAAACATGCTACCAGAACATCTGCCTTAAATGGAGAATACACCAGTGTTACAAGGTCGAAAACAGTTGCTCTTAAAATTAGTCAGAAAGCGCGCACAAATTTGGAACAGGCCAAGGAAGCATAAAAAAGACAAGCTGGCAAGCATCGACAGGAGAGTCCTAGTTATAAGATAGGAGACAAGGTGTGGTTATCGACCAGAAATCTCTCTTCAATAGGATCTCGTAAATGTCTGCCTAGGTTTATTGTACCTTATGAAATCATTTCATGTCTGTCTTCTACAGCTATGAAACTGTGTTTGCCTAAAACCTTACCTATACACCCGGTGTTCCATGTGTCTTTGCTTAAACCCGCAGCTCCAGGGATGACTACTAAAAGACCTCCAGCAATGATGAAGGATGGACAAACAGAATATGAAGTAAAACACATTTTGAATGCCAGAAGAAGACAGCAACAATTATGGTAGAGATGTCCATGCTCCCAGATTAGTGAAACAATTTCACTTAAGACACCCGGGTAAACCCGGTCCTTGGAGGAGCCCTGGGAGAGGAGGTAATGTCAGGAATAAGGGCTGGCAGAGACGTGGAGTACTAAAATATGCATATTAAGATACAGGAGTGTGGAAAGGATCTGAAAACTACAGTTCCCAGCAGCCTCAGCGTGTCAGGTAGTCCTGCACGCGCGCTTGTTGCCAGCTGTATGGGATTAAGCACAGTTTATTAGCAGGCAACGGCGAGTGGCAGGTGTGGCTTATTTTGTTCGTTGGACGGTTGGGGAGCAGGCATGCCGCATGCCGGGGAAAGCAAAATGGAACGCGGAACAAATGCAGCATGGTAGCCGTATCAGGAGACGCTGGAGAGACCGCAGAGCGAGCGGGTGAATCACGGCTCATCATCCTTCGTCTTGGCAGTCTCACGGGGCTCCCAGACATGAGAAAAGTACAGAGGGAATTTTTGTGTTGCTCTGTGAAGTACTTTGTGTCCCGGGTAGTGTTACTACAAATGCATTCCACGCCTGGGAAGTCTCGAGGGGCTCCCAGACTCAAGATAAGTACTTGGGCCAACAGGGACAAGCGTAGTGTGTCCAAGCTGATGTGCATATGTTATATGTTCTAAAGTAGTTACTGTTATGTTCTAAAGTAGTTACTGTCTTCAGAGACTTGCGTGAGCAAATTGATATGGCTGTGTGCAGAGAAACATACCCATACTGCAGGACTAAAAGGACTCCAGGGAAGCTTCTCTAGTGCAAATAACTAGTGGGGGCTCAATATATGTTGTCTATGTTGCTTATGCTGCCCAAAGGGCCATGTGTAATTGTATGTTCATGCTGGGAGTAATCCCTATTGTTTGTTTCATCCTGTGACTTGCTATATGTGTCTATTGTGAGTAAGTCAGGTGTAGTACATGTATTAAGGTGTGCTGCTTTCATTATAGGCAGGATCAGGAGGTTAAGGAGTAGCCAAGTGATTGTATTATCTGTATGTCTATATGTTAGACAGGGTAGGGTTTTTCCCTGTGCTTCCCCAGTCCTATCCACTTTCGGAGTTCCTTACCCTCTATCCGGTGTTCCTAACTTCCCCCATCCTATCCACAACCTCTCCCTAACCCCTCTTCCCCCCACTGGCTGCCACGTGGCGCCCTGTTCTCTAAAACCAGGCAACTGTGCCAACCACCGTGGGTAGGTCGAATTCATTTGGCTTCCATGGTTCGGGGGAGAGTGTCAATCTCTCTTCCCTTCCATTAAGTTGTGATTGTGACAGGCGGGTTTAGCAGCTTGCCCTGCCTGCCAGAGACGAGGGGAAGATGGTGAGTAGGGGCCGTGTTTCAGTGCTCTCTGTCATACTTACTTACTGGAGGGTTTCTGACCAAACAAGTGTGGAAGACTGCCCGGCCAGAGGATGTCATGGCTGCGGCTGTTTATAAAGTACTGATCCTCATAAACTCATGCAGTTTGGATAACTGTCCATAGTGCCTGTATGGAGACATAATCTAACCCGTGCATTGTTTCTGCCAGAGGCTTGGAAGGCTATATAATGTAGCTCCGGGGTGGGTTAGGCAACTCTCACACCAACTAGAAATTACCCCCCCCCCAGCAATGACACCTCTGGCCCACCGAGATGATATATTCTGGGGCCGGTGCAAGACCTTTTGCTAACCTATGTGAAACACACTTTTGCTGCTTCCCAATGCACTGGCAAACATCACATGCACCCCCAATTTGACTCTGACCATTGCAAACTCCACCCAGAATGTATTCCTGGCCTCTTCCCGCGCATATGTCCTTTGCGTCTTTTTGGCTTGTGCAACCTTACTATTCGTCATAATGTTATTAACCTTATTTTTATGTATAATAAAGCAGGATTAGACATAATAGCAGTCGATCTCCAACCCCCAAGAAAAACCCTGACATACACACACCCACCCCCACTTGTAAGAGAGCATACAAAACTGTATTCATAGAAGCAATGCAAGCTTCTTTTAGACACTAACCAAGTACAACACAGGCAGAAATAGTTCAAGCTTCATTTACACCCAGAAAACTGTGCCCATACAACAGCAGTTTAAACTTCACTCAAATAAGGAAACATGTAGCTTAGGAAGAGTCCCCTACCTAATCAGCATATGTGCCAGTGATCCAGCCACTGCCTCCTTCCTCACTCGAGCATCATTTCTGAAATTTAAGTCCTCTTGGGCACAGAAGACTCGGCAGGCACTTCCCCCACAGTTAAAAAGAAAGAAGCAGCATTTATTTCATCTTTTGCTGTTGTGCGTGAGAATGCACTGAAATTGCCCATTGAAACCCTAAATTGTTTATATGCAAAGGGCTTCAACATTTGCAGCATTGTATGCAGTTTTGGATAGTTTTTGGTGGGCATGAATCGATCGCCCTGCTTTTAGACATTTGGTGTGTGGGCACTTCCAAGATGGCCGCCCTTGTGCATGGCAGTGGTACTATCCTTTGTGTGCAGCCTGGCCCTCTCTAATTGGCTGCATTTAACTCTTTATTGACATATAACGGGCACCGGGAGTTAGGAGCTGGAACCACACGGAAGGACCTGTCTGTGCCTGTCGAGGCCGAGGAGGGCCTTAATCTTCTTCAAACTATGCTCTGTCCTCCTGAATTGTTACCTCTTCACTGTGCCTTTCACTTCCTCTTTCCTCGCTGCAATCAAGACTCATCTTCCTTCAGTGAACTTGTGACTACTACGTACTTCAAATTTAGGTGTGTTTGTATTCCATCTGTGAACCTCCTGCATTTCACTGTGTTGTGCCTCCTTTTTTAAAATCGGATTTAGGCGTGCTTGTATTCCATCTGTGAACCTCGTGCATTTCACTGAGTTGTGCCTCCATTTTTAAAATCGGATTTAGGTATGTTTGTATTCCTTCTGTGTATCAATTTTTAAAATCAGATTTAGGTATGCTTGTAATTCATCACCATGTTTTAAAATCAGATCTTGGCATGCTTGTATTCCCTCTGTGAACCTCCTGCATTTCACTGTGTTGTGCCTCCATTTTTTAAATCGGATTTAGGTATGTTTGCATTCCTTCTGCGCCTCCATTTTTAAAATCGTGTAGGTATGTCTATATTCCTTCTACAAATCTATTGCATTGCACTGTGTTGTGCCCCCATTTTTAAAATCGGATTTAGATGTTTTTGTATTCCATCAGTGCCCTCCCTTTTTAAAATCGGATTTAGGTATGTTTATATTACATTTGCGAACCTACTGCATTTCACTGTGTTGTGCCTCCATTTTTAACATCGGTTTAGGTGTGTTTGTATTTCATCTGTGCCTCCTTTTTTAAAACAGATTTAGGTGTTCTTGTATTCCATTTGTGAACCTCCTGCATTTCACTGTGTTGTGCCTCCATTTTCAAAATCGGATTTCGATGTGTTTATATTACATCTCTGAACCTCCTCAATTTCTCTGTGTTGTGCTCCATTTTTAAAATCAGATTTAGGCATGCTTGTATTCCATATGTGAACCTCCTGCATTTGAGTGGAGGATTTTGGCCGACCTTATTTCTCTTTGTAAGAGACGTTTTCTTTCTGTGACTTCACTATCAAAAGGGTAGCGCTTGGTGCCTAGGGTGGGAGTGAGTGGTCTCCTGCTGCCCGAGGGTGCAATGCAACTCAGTTTCATAAGTAAAATGGAAAAAGATTGGGGCGCAGCTACCCTTTTATCTTCACCACTAAGGTTGTTGCACCGCCGGGAAAGCCTTTTGTTGATGTGAGTCACGTTGGGACTTCGCTGAACAAGTCTTCCCTCTTCCCCTGTAATTAAAATTGGTCTACTGCCCATGGATTCCAGCTTATCCGGAGTGGTTCTACGAGTACCAACAACATGAGTAGGGGGTGGTTGCTCCTCATGGTTTTTAGGATATGTAGATCTCTTAACCTCACCACGTCAATGTAAACATGGAATCTTTTGTTGATGGAGTGAAGGAGTTGGCCCAGATTGGGGTATCTTTGGGCGCTTTGTCGCCGATCAAATAAGATTGAGTGAAGCCCGATCTTGACAGAAAGAGGCACACTCTCTCCCCATGTTAGTCCTTCTAGAGGTCCCTACGATTAGCCCACTGTTTCCCTCACTTCAAACTCCACAAACGCATCCACTGTGGCTGTGCAGTTACAAGTAAAGTCACCCCCTAGAACGATAGGAACCCCCACTGATTTTGCCATTCATACCATGCACTTTCGATCTCCTTTATCAAAGTGTCCAGATCATGGATTAACAGATTGAAATAAATGTTAATTAATAGGGTCTGGGCTGCTCTACCAGTGCTGGTGTCCACAAGTTTAGAGATCAGGAAGCCCTCCCCCAAGGTTGACAGAGGGAGGAATTACCTTCCACTAGTGATTTTAACCACCACTAACAGACGCCACACTGGCCGCCCTTTAGAACCCTTCTTAGCGTGATGGCAAATTGTGGTATATCCATCAAACGAGGGAGTGTCCCTTAACCAGGTCTCTTGTAGAAATATTATGTCTGCCCCCTTAAATAAAACATTGACTTCCACATTTAAAAGGAGCAGATAAGAACCACTGATTCCTTAGAAGCCTGGATTTGGTCTTGTACAAAAGGGAGCAAACTGGAGAGCCAACCCCACCCCGAGGCTGATCCTTCCTGGGTGACCAGCCTCTGCTGATCAAGATTGAAGAAACACTGGATGTCAGGTTTACCCTCCCGTGATTGCAGCCCACCACCCCAGTTGTCGTTGGGTACTAAGTCTCAAACCCATTCAGGAGTAGATCTTCTTGGCAGTCACTGACCAGAGTTTGTAATGGAAGAATACGGCACATTTCCTGAGCTGTTTACAATCAAATAGTTGCAGAAATTGTATGTCAGCCGTGGAGATGTCCTTTAAGAGGGGGTGGAGGCCAGAAGGGTGAGGATGTTCTGTCTATTTAGTGCGACATTCCTATCTTCTTTGAAGACTGAAAGTAAATTATAGGCTGTGTACCGTGGTTTTGCCGCGGGTTGGCGTGTGAACTGCCATCCGTCGCCTTCTTAGGCCAGGAGTCCTGTGCTAAAGGTGGCTTAGGTATGTCATTTGAATTGTCTTTGCTGCTTCTAGGCTGGCTCTGTGTATGTGTCTCCACTTGTGGCTAAGTGCATCTTCTCTTGTCTAGAAGACCTGTGTGAGAGTCTGGTACTTTTGATGGAGCTAGGCCTGAGTCACTAAGCCTAGGTATAACTGTCGTCTCCGCTCCAGTGGTGTTCATGATCGGGTTCTTTGGTGTTCTCAGTTTGGGAAGTCGCGGACCCCTATACGGCTGCTGGGATCATTCCATCTTTAATGGACTTCCTATCTTCCTTCACTGTAGTTTCCAGAGGTCTAGATGTGCTCCCCTCATTACTCAGCCCCCCATCTGTAGCAGACACACTATTGCTCTGCTGTCCCATCGAGGCCCAACGCCTCATGTACTGGTGAAATTTCCAGGAGTCCCTGCTGTGGCTCTTTGCTTCATTTTTAATATTCTTTGATTTATTGGCTGTTGTTGGATTATTCCCGAGCTGATGGCCATGTTTGTTGGGGGTTCATGCAGTTTCCTACGAGATTTCACTGGTCGTGAATGTTTCTTGGCAGCCTGCCGGCCCTGCCTGAATAGGGGTACACCTGGAAAAGGGCTGGTTGGCTCTCTGTTGCCACCCCCCCCCCCACACAGCTCTGTGGGATCCTCTGGCCAATGCAGGGCCTCTGCTCTGACAGTTACTTATTGATGTGAGAAAGGGTGAGAGTATTAGCTTTCACGTTAATGGCAATTACATCGTATATTCTGATGAAAGCTTGCAAAACAATGTTTAAGGCTCTAAAGGAACTAGGACCCCCATCTGTGGGATGCAGCTGGTAGACTCCCCTTCCCGTGTTGATTGAGAATCTACATTGTTCTCTAAAAAGGAGGTCTCTTCCTGACCACTACAGGGGATTGCATGTCCAGATTGACATTTGCCGTCTCTTGTTGTCTTTTGAAGAGTGTGGGAGAAAGGCTTAGTCGCTCGTAGGCACTCTCTGCAGCTCTGATTTCATATTCTAGGCTGAGACAGGCATCAATCAGGGGCATGCTCACATCTGCTTCTACTTGTGGGAGCACTATCCCTGAGATATCTAGTTTCTGATGCGTGCCTGTGCTCTCATCCGTCGGTGTAGTATCCTGGGCTGTGGCTTCAGACTGGAGGATTTGATTGTAACATTTTTTCCCTTCAAAACAAAGAATTTCATGATTCTTCCTTGGTCAGTTGGCCCGCCTGTGTGGCTCCCAACCTCGCAGTTTCAGAGTTTTATCCCCAGGTACTTGTGCTGCACTCCTCAGGTGGTTACACTTAGAATTTAATCTATGTTTGCATTTCATGCGGAGGTGGTAGAGAACTGGCAGACTAGGTACTCAGTGGGTCAAAGGGAAGCCTCCCCGCAGTCCCCGCTCTATATTGCTTGTATATGCGAGCCTAGCCGTCAAAAAAGAGAGTGAGAGTAGAGTGACCTGAGCAGGCGTAAAGACTGAGAGGATTATATAGGAGTGCTTAAAGAGCTGCTCACCATGTTCAAGTTCAGTGGTGCCAGTCCCAAATGGTGTCCCACGCCCCACAGCACCACAGAACACTCGTCTGCACTCTGCTTTGCTCTGCTGGGGATGGAGCCTTTATCCAGCTGGTAGCTGATCCTTGATAGACAGCGAAGAAACACTCGCAATAGACGGAGAAAGATCAGCAAACCATGTGAGTCACCACAGGACACTCGTCTGTACAGAACAATGAATTGATGGAGCATCCTCCAGTATTTCAGAACTGAAGGATGGTGGGAGTGTTCCAAAACTGAAGCCGAATAGCATTCCAGAGTGTCAGTTCATAGGCTAGCTTTGATTCCAAGCTTTTGTTGCATTGGCTATGGGTGGGTGAGGGCTTCCAGAGGTGTGGAGGTTTTGTAGATGTTTCAGGCAGTGTGAATAGAAACCTACCAGTGAGGGGGCCAGTGAATATCCCACACATTTGGGACATTAAGTTAATATCAGGGAATGTATCACATGTTTGGGATGCCTAATTAACATCAAGGAATGTAGCAATTGCTTTAACTTATGTACATGATAAACTGTGAGACATTTAATCACAACCTAAATCAGTACCGAGCTAACGCTTGAGAGATTCACATCATAACACTACCACATAAGTAAAATCAGGAACAGACCACAATTAGGATCTGCACATGAGTAAAGGTCACATGGCATATATACGGGCCAAGTTGTATTATTAACTTCTTTTTGACATAGTACTTGCCATCTATCCATGGGAATATATATAATTCCACACAAGAGGGAGTCTTTGCATGTCTAATCAGACTATTAGGAACAGCTTTTGTATTTAACCAGCATAATGTATATAGGACATCAGACAGAAATCTCCCGTAAATTAGTTCACTGCCTTCATTACACCATATTTTAGATGAAATCACAGTATTGTCGAATAAGTACCTTTTATCCTTTGAAAAAATCCCCCCATTTGAGGATTTTCATTCCCCATACAAAAGAACAATACAATGGACAAAAATCAAAAAATAAATGGTTTATTTACACATGTGATGTTATCAACGTCACAAAGCAATGACGTCACAGAGACAAGACACGCAAATATGTATAGCGACAATTTTAAAGGAGCGTGAGTCCATCCTCAGGAATACAGTGTCAGACACATTCTGCATTGCTTTAAGATCGAGGAAATAAGTACGTTTAAAAGGGATGGGAACAATTTTAGCAATGGTACTCTTTACTAAAACTTAGTTTACTTATTCTAAGGCACATTTGAACATCCTTTTTGGAATAATGCAGGAAGCGCCTTTCTACAACCACCAGACATCTACAAATTGACCTCGTAATGAGGTGAGTCTAGAGTCATTTAACATATTTCATGATTTTATGAATTTAGAGCACATTTTTAGGAAACTTCTAAAATTGAATTATTATGTTATGACTAAGTGTCTAAAAGACTTAGGTCTATTCATTTGTAGAACAGAAGAGCCATGTTGTTCAAGAATACACTAAGGAGTGACCTGGTTGATTACCAGTTGTAACACAGACCCATAGTGAGGTGAGTGAATACCATAATTATGATTGATCATTAAGTTGGACATTAGAATTATATAGAGCTTAAATCACTCAGCAAGGAATATGTTTTTGCAGGAGACACCCGTTTATACTGTAGAAAATGCAAGTGGTTCTTCATGCAGATGAGGCAGGTGAGATAGAGTCGGACATGAATCTTTTACTGCATACATCCAGGTCCTTTCACGTGTTGTTTACTCCTCTTTATTTGGTTATTATATCCATACCAGGGAGGAAAAGTATACCAAAGAATGAGTAGCAATCTACTAATTGTTTATTTCTGAAGAATCCGGAAATCAAGAGGTATTTGTTATAAGCTGACCTATGTTACATGATATAAACAGTATGTCGCTGCACTATCCATTGGTTGAGAGATGGACAAGTATTTACAAAATCTTCTTTCTTGATTATTTCTAGACAAAAAAGTGAATGAACATTTCCCCTGATGAAGAGAGATTCTCTCAAAACATGTCAGAAAACCATTATTACTCTCTTCAAATTCAAAGAGTAACGGATAGACATACATATGAAAATATATATGAAACAGTTTGTCGTTTAGCTTAAGACAGTGTGCAGGGATGGGAGTTCCCCGCTTTGGGAACTCAAAACCAAATGTATATTCACTGTCCATGTGCCAGAGTAGTCCTCTCTCCCCTGCATCTTGAACATAATCAAATCTATAACCAATAAGGTTAATTAAATTATATTAATATCATCAAATTCGGGGTGTGCAGAGTGCAGTATAACTAGTGAACTGAAGCCAGACCAATGGGCTTTCTCGGCTATGTGTTTTTGGAAGGAGAGGCTGCAGGTGAGCCCTCATTGGGGGAATGAGGGAATATTTCCTTGTTGATGGAATTAATACACTATGCGAGAAGGTGGGAATTATAATTGACAATTATGCATAGACATTTGATATTGAAAGGTCAGCATGGAGGTAATCAGTTGTCCTAAGAAACGCAAGAAAACAATTGCATGCAGAAACATATATAGATGTCAGAGGGGTGCCTAATATTTGCGGGGTAATTCATGGAATGATTGTGCGCCGAAATGTGTGGCACACAATGTGTGTGAAAAAGCCAGCGCAAGGGTGTGATTCACACGCAAGAGATTCATGGAAGGCTCTGTGCGTGGCTTTCCCGGGTTGCTGCATCAAATCTACGCTTACCATACACGTCACTGCGACTTTCCAAACGTGACACGCACTGCGAAAGTGCACAACTTCTAGCGCACATTCCTAAAAAGGGTGTGGAACACGCGGAATGGGGAACAACATGCATAAATGTGGGCGTAACGGGGGAAGTACCGCTGGGAAATACATGCAACTCCCACACGCTCGCGAACAACAGGTATTCATGGAATCGAATAGGGAAAGCCTGTGCATGCCAAAAGGCATGCACACGTGTAAATACGTCCGCCACACGAAAGCAGGCGGAAGCGCCCCTGTGCAGTATAAAAGTGAGCGCAAACAAAAAACAAGCATATACAGCTACAATGAATGCCCCATTTCTCGCAGCAGTGATCGTGGGACACCGATTCACATGCAAAGTGCATGCACTGGGTTGCATGGATACAATGAACCCCCTACCCTTTGGGGAATTGCAGGTAGGCAGCGCATGGCAATGAAAGGTTGATCAGAGAACAGTGCATTGGCAGACAGTGTTGGCATGTGTCAATTGCATCTCGTCAGTCAAATGACACTACAGCAGATGAGAAGTGGAAATTATGCAGGACGCAAGAGGAACCATCAGTAGTACACCGTTGCATGCGGAAGCCACGACACCAGTTGAACAGAGGCAGTGGGCCTGTAACAGGGTGAGGCCTGTTCACGACACAGACAAGGAGACCCTAAACTTGTGCGTGATGAAGGACTGAACCCGAATGAGAATCGAATGGATGACTAAATACCATGACACTTAAATAATCCTGGAGACGTACCACGATGATCAGCCTGTCAAGGACCCATTGGGGCATACATGGAATGCACATGGAGCATGAATGGGCACTCATGTCCACGGGGAGCCCTGCCATCTGCACAGTCTGAATGAGACACACTGCACCAAGGACAAAGGATGTACATCACAGTATGTGTTTTGCAGGTTTGCAGAGGGAAGTGTGCATGAACACAGGAAGGGGGAACAGGTAATTGCAGTAGTCCTACATGTGACTCACCAGTGCCATGTTGAAATTAAGCTGCAGGGGGATTGAGAGTCAAGGAAGCGTGCCAGTGAGGACGACCACCTTGCAGGCTGTCCACACATACATGGCAGTCATGTGATCAGATAGGCAGAGTGCGGAGTGCAAAAACACCACAGGCTACATGCAGACATGTGAGTGAGCAGGAACATGATATGATATGATATGATAATGTATTCATATGCACTAGTACACAGGTGTTTCAGAGCACAACCAGGCAAAGAGAGGTGAACAGGGGAGAAAAGAAAAACAACGATCTTACTACGCCCAGTGACATTGAGAACACGCAAGTGCATGGGGAGGGAAAGGGGGGACAGTGCATGGGAGGGGGGACAATTGGAGACTGCAGAGCATAAGAGAGGACAAGATAAATAATAAGTAAATAATAAATATGGTGATCCAAAACTGTGCAAGTGTACCCTGTGGGTGGCTAAGTGCAAGGTTAGAAAGTATCTGATAAGTGCAGAAGAAGAGTGGGGGGGCCTGTATGGGTACAGATACATGCCCCAGTGCGAGGGGTGGCCAAGCGGCAGTGCAGGAGGGTGGCAGGGTGAGCAGGTACCTGGGCCCGAAAGGCAGAAGGTGGCCAGGTGCAGTATTACTGAGAGAGAAAGCAGATCAGCAGGGGAGAAGAGGGGCAAAGGAAGAGGCGAAGAGGAAAGTCTTGACAAGCCTCCGGAACCATAGATGGTTCTCCTCAAGCTTCAAGGTAGCAGGTAGGCAGTTCCTAAGGGAGGCCTTCGCAGTAGATAAGGATCTACCACCAGCTCGTTTCTTTCAAAAACAGCTGGCCCTGAGGGAGTTTGAGGAGGAAGAGAGAAGGGCTCTAGAGGGGTGGTATTTACGGAGGCATAGTTGAAGGTAATTAGGACCCAAACCCCAGAAAGCCTTGTGGACAATGCAAAGGGTATTACATTTAATCCTTGCGACAACAGGGAGACAATGAAGGGATTTCAGAGCAGGAGAGATACGATCCCAGGGCTTGAGGCCCAGGACAAGTCTTGCAGTCCTGTTCTGGATTAGTTTTAAAGGGCGGAGAGTGGAGGAAGGTAGATTTAGAAAGAGGCTGTTACAGTAGACCAACCTCGAAAGTATGGAGTCAAAGATGAACCCAAGGTTCTTAGCTTCAGTGGTAGGGGCGGGAGAAGGGCCAAGGGAGGCCGGCCAGAGTGAGGGGAAAGGATGGAGGGGGTGTACCAATGAGGAGGATCTCAGTTGTTGGTGTTTAAACAAAGATCATTTGTGGCACACCAATTTTGAATGGCGATTAGGCAGTCAGAGATGAGGGAACGAGAGGAGGTGGCTGAGGGAACCCTGAAAATGAGTTGGATGTCGTCAGCATAGCACTGGAAATTTGAGTAGAAAATTGAAATGCAGTAGGCGAGAGTTGCCAGGTATTGATTGATAAGCCAGGGTGAGAGGTTAGACCCCTCGGGAACACCGCAAGTAGAGAGGGAGGTAGAGGATAGGAAGGACCCAAGTTGTACATGGGAGGGTCGATCAAAGTGAAAAGAGGTCAGCCAGGCCAGAGCCTGATTGGTGATATCCAGGTTGTCACGTAGACGATTTAGCAGGGTGGAATGGTTGACTGTGTCAAAAGCAGACGAGAGAACTAGTAGGATAAGGACATAGGGAGTGTTAGAGTCAAAGGTGGAGAGCAAAACATGTATCAGAGGGGCAGCTGAGTGACTTGCATGTGAGTAGGGTGCATGTGTGGTGATGAGGACAGTCCCCGTGTGCATCAAATATCCTGCATGCATCACAACAGGCATGCATCAGTGAAGTATTGCATGACTCACACATGACAACCATGTATACATAGCATGTAGTGGCATTCAAGCACAACACATGACACAAGCCAATCACACATGTCCTGGACAAACACGCATCAACACTCACGAGACGATGCATCATAATCCAACATCTCTCCCATTCCATGGATTAGTTCTGCCTCGATGAACTCTGCAGTGATCTCCTCATGATGAGTGAGGGCATCCTCATCTGGTGCTGGCCCACTGCCAGTCACCTGAGACATGGCATAATTGGAGGTACGCTTTTTTTTTTTTTGCACAGCATCGGAGGTCATTCCAACGCTTGTAGCAGTCTTGAGCTGTGTGCACCTGAAATTCCTTGGCATTCACACCATCCGCAATATGCTGCGAGTGGACCCAAAGCTGGGCAGGTGTAGTATGGCACTGTGGGCCCACCAGTATATCGTATTTGTGTGCTGACACGTAGCCCACAAGGAAGTCCAGTTCCTGCTTGTTGAAAGGCTTCTTCCTCGACATGCCGGAGGCCGTAGCCATGTCTGGGGTCCCAGCCTCTTGCGCAGGAGCACGCTTCCTCCTCTTGGGCGCTGGTACGGACCCTGAGTGGCCAATGTCACCCTGATCAGTAGGGGCAGTGGCGCTGGTGGACTGGACCAAAGGAGTATCTGGCGGAACCAGGACGGAAGGCCTGACTTGAGTCAGTGGCTGCTGGGTGCTGTTGCAAGGACCCAGCGCCACATCTGCCGCAGTGCCAAGGTCTGTGACTGACACAGTCCTGGCTGGCAGACTTACAGCCGGGGTGGTGTTGGCTCCATCTGCCCATGCAGTTACCACCACCTGGCTGCTTGGGCCGCAGATGTCACCACTGCCCCAGATACGTGTGCCTCGGTCACAGCAACCCTGGACACACGTGGCCTGTGCTTCCTGACCACCTGGAAATTTGCCTGGGAGCCCTCAGGTTCCAATGCATCATGCGCTGGCTGACCCCGAGGCTTGGTGGTGGTCGCCACAGCTGCCGCTGCAGCTACAACTACCAGTGAGCCCATTACAGCAGATGTAACTGGCTTTCGGGTCATATGGGCGTCTGGATCCGATGCAACAGCTAAATCTCCCGGAGCCACAGGGGGTGGTGGCATGGCTGCACCAGTACGTGGCTGGACATCCTGTCCCAGTGGTGCACTCCTGCCTCATCCCCCTCTGCGGCCATCATGGCCATGTCCCTGACCATGCACAACACTGGGAGGACACCCAACTTTGCTGCCCTTTACCTTTGGTGCCTCCCAACCATGCCACAGATGGTATATTGCCAATGGGAGGTGCACTCAACAATTGTCCTGGGCAATTGGGGTGAAGGTGTTAGGATATGTGATGTTAGATGCACCCTGTGCTCCTGCAAGGCTGTCTGTGACCCCTGGTGATAAATGACGGGTCACGCAATGCTCAGGTACCCCAAACAATAATAATAAACATGCATGCAACCCCCGGTACCCCACGTGTGTGGAATAATCCTCCTGCAGTACGCTGTGGCACCCAGGGACAGAAAAAATGCATATGCCTGGAACATGCAGGCTACTATGAACTCGAAAATGGGTACGCAATGCACAGGGGGAACCACAGTGGGACAAATAGCATGCACGACTCACCGTCTGCCTTGCGTGGAAAAGAAAAAAACACACGTGCTTGTGCACTTAGGCAACACCCTCGCCAAAAGAAGAAGTACAAACTCTATCCGCCGTGAAGTAATCGCGTGTGAAACCACAAGAGGAGTAATCACACGTGTCGGTCTCCACGAAAAGCACGTACATCGATCTGCTGGTCCCGGTCACCTTTAACCCGTGTGGAGGGAAACGCCCGCACGCATGATGTCACTCGTGTGCTTACGCGCTAAGGACATTTCCTCAGATTTCAAGAAATCTCACGCTGACCTGCTGCTTTTGCATCTGCGAATTCACTCTGCATCTAGCTGGCCATGCAACAACACACGGAAGACTACGCTCCTGCCCAGAAAGCCATTAACCTGCCCCCCCCAGAACTCCAGGAGCCTCCAACGAGCCATCTGCTGCTGCCTGCCTGCTGCCAACGTGCTCTCCTATTTGGTGCCTGCACATGAGCTCTCGCCAGGGGTCCAGTTGCTGTGGCCACCGCTGCTGGAACAGAAGACTCACGACTGGTATTCCATCGCTCCAAAGCCCAGCCCCAGGACCCAGTTGCCCACCCACACCTGCCTCGGGGGTTGCCATGTCTGACACAACAACATCTGGTACTAGTGGCAACCCCCCGGCAGTGAGGCAGAGTGCTGCCAGCTTCAGTGCAAATTAAGTTGGCATATTGGTGGAGCAAGTGCAGGGGCATTATGATGCCCTCTTCACACCATCGCATGCCGACAAGGAAGGACGATCTGGGAGGACATCGTGGGTGCCATCAACGCGGAGGGGGTGACACCCCACGACTTGAAACACGTCCTGAAGCGTTGGGAAGAATCCAAGTCCAGGACCCTCAAGAAGGCCCGGCACCTCTTGGACGCAGAGGATGCAGTGGGGCACCGGGGCCAGCTAACCATCCAGCAGATGAGGGTCCTGGAGCGCATTCGCCCACTGCTTCACCACGAGGTCCTCGAGATGCAGACCTGCCTGGAGTCGAGCGGTAAGTGCCCATGCATTCTCGTACAAAACAGTGCAGGTTGCAGTGTGGGAGGAGTTTGCATCATGGCTGTATGTGTGACACAGACCATGTATGGATGTGTGTGTGCAGGGACATGATGGTGCTGCAGGTGAGTCCAGTCAGGCATGTTCCACATGGATGGTGTACGTGTTTCAATGCATAATGCATAATGCACAGCAGCATGTGAGAATGCACACGTTTGCATGCCTGTGTCTGTACTTGGCCATGTTTGGGTTGTGATCATGGATCCTGCTGTCACCGTCACGGTCATGCATGGTGTACATGTGTGTGTGTGTCTGAGTAGTGTGTGTGTGACTGGGAAATGCCATGGATGCATGACACATGTCCATGACAATGTGTACATTCACTGATGCGGCCCAGTTCTCCATGAATCCACTGTGTCGGGAGGCAGAAATGGCCAGATGCATGACTGTCCGGTGGTGTGTGTGCATGTGATCAGCATGTCCCATGATGTATGTGAGGTTCAGTCCCCCATTGGATGTTCCAACTGTGCCTTGGACATGGATCCAAATGTCTGTTGCATGTGCCATGCCTGTTTCTGCATGTGGGTTGCTTGCACTAACCCATGTGTTGTGGAGGGTGATGATGGAAATGACGTTTGACAGTGCAACTCATGTGCAATTGCTTTGTGTCTAGGAGACTATTGTTCAGTACCCTGATGCTTGTGTTCAATTTCTCCCTGTCTACAGCAGCGACTGAGGAAGAGGGCAGAGACGGCGTAGTGGAGCAGAGTGGAGGGGATGCCTCCACCAGGCGGGGAAGCATGGCCCAGTCACCCTCCCAGGACATGACATCTTCCAGGAGCGAGGGGACTGGTGCCGCATGCAAAGGTGGGGCCTGCCAAGGGAATGGCCAAGAGGCTGAGGTTGGAAGTGGGCTCCTCCACAGCAGTAGGGGCAGGTGAGCTCACACAGGGGCTGTCCACAGCAGAACACGGTGCAAAGGGATCCAGGTTGGTGGTGGGTGAGGAGGAGGTCGCATTAGACCCACACATGGGGCCTGGTGGGGGTGTTTCCACTGGTGCAAGTGGTGAAGTCCAGGGGCAGGGGCAGGAGGAAGCACAGGTCACCACGGAGGGGCCTGTGCATGTTCCTGTCCCTGCTACTGAGACTGTATCACCATGCACCAGCAGGGATGTCCCGTTCCAGGCCCGTCCACAGGTAGGGGGGAAGCCCACATCAACTGGCATTCCTCTACTTGCTGACATGGCGATCCGTGACAGGGTTGAGCTCGTCCTAATCGGTATTGCATTGTGCACAAGTGACATGATGTGCATGCTTCCTGGAGAGACTACACACATAATCATGAACACATGCGTGCCAACGTGAGCCGCTTGGAGGGCTCATGGTCGGGGCTTTCCTCCATGTGCAGGGCGCTCTTGCGACCCTCTCCTCCACTTGTCAGTCATCATTGCCTCAATCATGTGTCGGTGGTGTATAGCTATGTTGGGCATATCTTTGGGTGCATGCATGTATGCTTCTGTGCATGACATGCCATGGGGCCTGTACTGGGAAGTGAGGACAATGGATGGGTGTGGAGTTGCACTGTGGGGGGGGCTATGTGGGGTGGCATTTGGGTGGACATTTGGTACATGCATGTATGTTGTGACAATGTGTTGGTTGGGTGAACATGAGTCGGTGCCTGCTGGCAGGTGCTTGTCAATGGTGGGCGGGGACATGAGTCGGGGCCTGCTGGCAGGTACCCGTTACTGGTGGAGGGGCATGAGTAGGGGGCCTGCTGGCAGGTGCCCATCACAGGTGGGGTGGGCTAGTCCTACGGCTCACTTCTGTTGTTAATGTCTCTGGGCAGGGCATCATCGAACTCCATGTTGAAGTCCTGTAGGTGGGCCTGTGCACTGTCCTCGAGAGCTTGCAGGGACATTGCCATGGTGTCCTCCAACTCCCTGCAAGTCTCCTCAAGGAACGCTGCCCACCTCAATGCCCGGCGCATGGGGTTCTCAGCCCTAACCATCGTGAGCCGTGCCCTCTCCACCCGCTGCCACTCTGCATCTATCTGCTGGCCCAACCGCTTCCACACAGAAGACACACGTAGTCCAGGGTCCTCCTGCCCATCGGCCGATACCTGTCCCCGTGATGTAGACGGGCAATGGGCCTGGTGCCTCCCACATCGAACCTTCCGCCGCCTTAATGCCAACTGCCTCTGCAACCACGACTGTCCCAGGGAAGATGGAAACACCTGGGGCTGTGGTGCACATGCCCTTATTGATGGTGCCTGCACACCCTCCGTTTCCAGGGGTCCAGTTGCTTGGGTGACCACCTCTGCTGGACCTCCGACTCCCGACTGTGGCAGGGATGTGATCTCCACCAGCGCAGCCGTGGTGGCTTGGGCACGACCACAGGGGCCCTGGTGGCATGTGGGGAGGAACACGGCATGGAGTACGACTGGCACATAGTGTGTAAAGAGGAGGAGAGGGTCTGTTCATGATGACGTGCGTGGTCCCCCCAGGAAGCACGCACATCATCACAAATGTCACCTGTGTGCAACGTGATACCGATTAGTACGGGCTCAACCCTGTCATGGATTGCCACATCCGCGGGTACAGGAGTGCCAGTTGACATGGGCCTCCCCCATACCTGGGTACGGACCAGGGATGGGGCATCCTTGCTGGTGCATGGTGATGCAGTCTCAGTATCAGGGACAGGAACATGCACAGGTCTGTCTGCGGCGACCTGTGCTGCCTCCTGCACCTGCCCCTGGACTGCACCACTTGCACCAGTGGAATGACCCCCAACAGGTCCCATGTGTGGGTCTGATGCGGCCTCCTCCTCCTCACCCACCACCAACCTGGATGCCTCTACACCGTGCCGTGTTCCGCTGTGGACAGTCCCTGTGTGGGCTCACCTGCCCAGACCACTGCTGAGGAGCCCACTTCCAACCTCTGCCTCTTGGGCATCCCCTCGCAGTAACAGCCTTGGATGGGGCACCAGTCCCCTTGTTCCCGAAAGATGACATGTCCTGGGAGGGTGACTGGGCCATGCGTCCCAGCGTGAAGGAGGCATCCCCGCCGCTCTGTTCCACAGCGCTGTCTCTGCCCTCCTCCTCAGTCCCCGCTGTAGACAGGTAGATATTAAACACAGGAATCAGGGTATTGAACAATAGTCGCTTAGACACAAAGCAATTGCACATGGATGGCACTGTCAAAAGTCACTTTCCTCATCACCCTCCACAACACATGGATCAGTGCAAGCAACACACATGCAGAAACAGGCATGGCACATGCAACATACATTTGCTTCCATGTTCAAAGCACCTTTGGAACATCTGATGGGGGTGGAACCTCACATACATCATACGACATGCTGATCACATGCACACACACCACCAGAATGTCATGCATCTGGCTATGTCTACCTCCTGACACAGTGGATTCATAGAGAACTAGGCAGCATCAGTGAATTAACACATCGTCATGGACATGCGTCATGCATCCATGGTGCTTCCCAGTCACACACACTACTCAGACACATGCACATGTGCACTATGCATGACCATGACAGTGACAGCAGCATCCATGTCACACACCCCAAACATGGCCAAGTACAGACACAGGCATGCAAACATGTGTGCATTTTCACATGCTGCTGCGCATTATGCATTGCAACACATACACCATCCATGTGGAACACGCCTGACTGGACTCACATGCAGCACCATCATGTCCCTGCACACACACATCCATACATGGCCCATGTCAAACATACAGCCAAGTTGCAAACTCCTCCTACACTGCAACATGCACTTTGTTGTACGAGAATGCATGGGCACTTACTGCTCGACTTCAGACGGGTCTGCATCTCGAGGACCTGGTGGTGAAGCACTGGGCGAATGCGCTCCAGGACCCTCATCTGCTGGATGGTAAGCTGGCCCCAGCGCCCCACTGCATCCTCTGTGTCCAAGAGGTGACAGGCCTTCTTGAGGGTCCTGGACTTGTAGTCCTCCCAGCGCTAAAGGACATGTTTCAAGTGGAGGGATGCCACTGGTTCCGCGTTTATGGCACCCACAATGTCCTCCCAGATCCTCCTCCATCCTTCATTCTCGGCGCACAATGGTGTGAAGAGGGCATCATAATGCTCCAGGACTTGCTCCACCAGGATGCCAACTTCATTTGCACTGAAGCTGGCAGCCCTCTGCCTCTCTGCCGGAGGGTTGCCACTGGTGTCAGATGGTGTTGTGTTGGACATGGCAAACCCCGAGGCAGGTATGGGTGGGCAACTGGGTTCTGGGGCTGGGCTGTGGAGCAATGGAACACCAGTCAGCAGTCTTCTGTTCCAGCAGGGGTGGTCACAGCAAATGGACCCCTGGCGATAGCTGATGTACAGGCACCAAATAGCAGGGCACGTTGGCAGCAGGCACGCAGGCAGCAGCAGATGGCTCGTAGGAGGCTCCCCGGGGCACTGGGGGGCAGGTAAATGGCCTTATGGGCAGGAGCGTGGTCTTCCATGTGTTGCCGCATGGCCAGCTTGATGCAGAGTGAATCCGCATGTGCAAAAGCAGCACGTCAGCGTGAGATTGAGTGAAATCCGAGGATAGGCCCTTAGCGTGTGAGCACGCAAGTGACATTACAGTGCAGGCGTTATCCTCGGTGCAGATTAAAGGTGAGCACGGGCAAGTAGTTCGCTGTATGTTCTTTTAATGGAGGCCGTCTCGTGTGTTTACTCTTCTTGTGGTTTCACATGCGATTACTTCACAGCGGACAGAGTTCGTACTTCTTCTTTTGGTGGGGGTGTTGCCTACGCTCACAAGCGCGTGTGTTTTTCTTTTCCACGCAAGGGAGAGGGTGAGTCGCGCATGCTATTTTTCCCACTGTGGTTCCCTCTCTGCATCGCGTAACCATTTTTGAGGTCATAGTATCCTGTGTGTTCCACGCGTATGTGTTTTTTGTGTCCCTGGGTGCCACAGCGTACTGTGGGAGGTTTATTCCACACACTTGGGCTACCGGGGTTGTGTGCAGGTTTATTATCATTTTTTGGGGTAACTGAGCGTTGCGTGACCCGTCTTTTATCACCAGGGGTCACAGACAGCCTTGCAGGAGCACAGGGGTGTGTCTAACATCACGTACCCTGCCCCCTTAACAGCAATTGCCCAGGACAATTGTTCAGTGTACCTCTTATTGTCAAACTACCAACTGTGCCATGGTTGGGAGGCCACCAAAGGAAAAGGGTGGCAAAGTTGGCCATCCTCCCAGTGTTGTGCATGGTTGGGGACATGGCTGCAGAGGGGGAAGAGGCAGGGGTGCACCACTGTGTCAGGATGTCCAGCGACGTGCTGGTGCAGCCATGCCACCACCCTCTGTGGCTCCGGGAGATGCAGCTATTGCATCGGACCCAGGCACCCATATGACTCGACAGTCAATTACATTTGCTGTCACGGGCCCACCAGTAGTGGTAGCTGCAGGTGCAGCTGTGGCGACCACCACCAAGCCTCAGGATCTTCTCGCACATGATGCTTTGGAAGCTAAGTACTCCCAGGCATAATTCCAGGTGGTCAGGAAGCACAGGCCACTTGTGTCCAGGGCCGCTGTGACCGAGACACACGTATCAGGCGCAGTGGTGACATCTGCTGCCCCAAGCAGCCAGGTTTTGGTAACTGCATGGGAAGATGCAGCCAACACCATCCCGGCTATGAGTCTGCCAGCCAGGACTGTGTCAGTCACAGACTATGGCACTGCGGCAGATGTGGTGCTGTGTCCTGCAACAGCACCCAGCAGCCACTGACTCAAGTCAGGCCTTCTGTCCTGGTTCTGCCAACCACTCCCTTGGTCCAGTCCACCAGCGGCACTGCCCCTACTGATCAGGGTGGCATTGGCCACTCAGGGTCTGTACCAGCACCCAAGAGGAGGAAGCGTTCTCCTGCGCAATAGGCTGGGACCCCAGACACGGCTCCGGCCTCTGGCATGTTGAGGAAGAAGCCTTTCAACAAGCAGGAAATGGACTTCCTTGTGGCTACGTGTCAGCACACAAACGTGATATAATGATGGACCCACAGTGCCATACTACACCTGCCCAGTGTTGGGTCCACTGGCAGCATATTACAGATGGTGTGAATGCCATGGGGTTTAAGGTGCGCACAGCTCAAGACTGCTACAAGCGTTGGAATGACCTCTGACACTGTGCAAAAAAAAGCATGCCTCCAATTATGCCATGACTCAGGTGACTGGCAGTGGGCCAGCATCAGAGGAGGATGCACTCAATCATCACAAGGAGATCGCTGCAGAGTTTAACGAGGCAGAACTAATCCATGGAGTGGGAGAGATGATGGATTATGATGCATCGTCCGGTGAGTGTTGATGCGTGTTTGTCCAGGACATATGTGTTTGGCTTGTGTGATGTGTTGTGCTTGACTGCCACTACATGCTATGTATACATGGTTGTCATGTGTGAGTCATGCAATGCTTCACTGATGCGTGCCTGTTGTGATGCACAGGGACACAGGGATCACAGGGACTGTCTTCATCACCACACATGCACTCTACTCAGATGCAAGTCATTCGGCTGCCCCCCCGGTACATGCTATGCTCTCCAACCTTGACTCTAACACTCTCTCTGTCCTCATCCTACTAGTTCTCTCCTCTGCTTTTGACACAGTTAACCATTCCACCCTGCTAAATCCTCTCTGTGACAACTTGGGTATCACCGATCAGGCTCTGGCCTGGCTGACCTGTTTTCACTCTGATCGACCCTCCCAGGTGCAAGATCCCTCTATATCTGCAGTGTTCTCCAGGGGTCTAACCTCTCTCCCTGGCTTTTCAATCAATACCTAGAAACTCTCGCCTCCTGCATTTCCATTTTCTGCTCAAATGTCGAGTGCTATGCTGACGACCACCAACTCATTTTCAGGCTTCCCCCAGCCACCTCCTCTCCTTCCCTCATCTCTGACTGCCTAATCACCATTCAAAATTGGTGTGCTGCAATGATCTTTGTTTAAATGCCAACAAGAAAGAAATCCTCCTCATTGGTACACCCCTACCATCCTTTCCCCTCACTCTCTGGCCAGCCTCCCTTTGCCCTCCTCCTGTCCATAGCAGTGAGGCTAAGAATCTCAGGGTCATCTTTGACTCTACACTTTCCTTCTCCACACACATCTCTGATGTCTCCAAAATATAAAAACTTCTTACTGCACCTCCTTAAAGGCACTCTTCCTTTCCTCTCCTTCCAACAGAAGCTCCTTGTCTCCCAAGCTCTGATTCTCTCAAGTTGGACTACTGTAACAGCTTCTTTCTAAATCTACCTTCCTCCACTCTCTGCCCTTTACAACTAATCCAGAACAGGACTGCAAGACTTGTACTGGGCCTAAAGCCCTGGGATCATATCTCTCCGGCTCTGAAATCCCTTCAATGTCTTCCTCTGGTCGCAAGGATTAAATGTAATACCCTTTGCATTGTCCACAAGGTTTTCTGGGGCCTGAGTCCTAATTACCTTCAACTATCCCTCTGTAAATACCTCGCTTCTAGAGCCCTTCGCTCCTCCTTCTTAAACTCCCTCAGGGTAAGCCATTTTTGAAAGAAACAAGCTGGTGGTAGATCTTCTGCGGTGGGCTCCCTCAGGAACTGCCTACCTGCCACCTTGAAACTTGAGGAGTACCATCTACGGTTCTGGAAGCTCTTCAAGACCTTCCTCTTCGCTTCTTCCTTTGCCCCTCTCCTCCCCTGCTGATCTGCTTTCTCTCTCAGCAATGCTGCACCTGGACACCTTCTGTCCTTCAGGCCCAGGTACCTGCTAACCCTGCCACCCTCTTGAACTGCCTCCTGGCCACCCCTCGTGCTGGGGTGTGTATTTTTACCCATACATCCCCCCACTCTTCTTCTGCACTTATCAGATACTCCCTTTCTGACTAACCTTGCACTTGGCCACTCACAGGATGCACTTCCACTGTTTTGGATCAACACATTTATTTATGTATTTACTTATTATTTATCTTATCCTCTCTTATGCTATGCACTCTCAAATTTGTCCGCCCTCCCATGCACTTTCCCACCTTTCCCTCCCCATGTACTTGCGCGTTCTCAATGTCACTGGGCCTAGTAAGATTGATGTTTTTATTTTCTCCCCTGTTCCCCTTCCTTTGCCTGGTCGCGCTCTGAAACACCTGTGTACGAGCGCAATATGAAGAAATTATCATATCATATCATGTTCCTGCTCACTCACATGTCTGCATGTAGCCTGTGGTGTTGTTGCACTCAGCACTCGTCCTATCTGATCACATGACTGCTGTGTATGTGTGGACAGCATGCAAGGTGGTCCTCCTCACGGGCACGCTTCCTTGACTCTCAAACCCCATGCAGCTCAATTTCAACATAGCACTGGTGAGTCACATGTTGCACTACTACAATTGCCTGTTCCCCGTTCCTGTGTACATGCACACTTCCCTCTGCAAACCTGCATAACACGTACTGTGGTGTACATCCTTTGTCCTTGGTGCAGTGTGTCTCACTCAGACTGTGCAGATGGCAGTGGCTCCCTGTGGACATGAGTGCCCATTCATGATCTATGTGCATTCTATGTATGCCCCTATGGGTCCTTGACAGACTGATCATCGCGGTACGTCTCCAGGATTATTTAAGTGTCATTGTATTTGGTCATCCATTCGATGCTCACTCTGGGTCAGTCTCTCATCACGCACACGTTTAGGGTCTCCTTGTCTGTGTCATGCACAGGCCTCACCCTGTTACAGGCTCCCTGCCTCTGTTCAACTGGTGTCGTGGCTTCTGCATGTATGGGTGTACTACTGATGGTTCCTCATGTGTCCTGCTTAACGTCCACTTCTCATCTGCTGTAGTGTCATTTGACTGACAAGATGCAATTGACGCATACCAAGAATGTCTGCCAATGCACTGTTCTCTGGTCAACCTTTCATTGCCATGCACTGCCTACCTGCAATTCCCCAAAGGATGGGGGGTTCACTGTATCCATGCAACCCAGTGCATGCACTTTGCACATGATGGCTGCACTTGCCCTTAGACTGCCATCATGTTAAGAGATTGACAACACTACATACGTGTTAATGTTGGAAGTTGAAGCGATACACATGCACTGCACCCAACCTCTTCTGAACCATGTTCCGGCCTTCAACATGCCTACGCAATGCTGCTATGTCAAACTGACCTGGCATGTATGTTCCCATGTTTATCCCTTCACTGTATTGAAACGCATTAGCGTAGGTGCATCGTATGACACATGTTCTCTGCATTGGTGATGGTTGTTGAGTGCTGCATATCAACATGCATATTACATGTGTCATGGTGTGTTTGGTTTCACTTGCAGCTGTGGCTATGTGGGTTTTCCGTCATGCTTATGCTACGTGCCATCTCTTTGTTGCCATCTCTCATTTCTGTCTTGGATCTGTGCCTGCCAGAGTTTGTGTGTGATGCAGGTGATATGCAACGTGCAGTACATGTGTAGGCTTCACATTTTACACACATCCATTTCTGCTTTCGTTATACCCTTGCCTTGCAATGCCACTGGATGCATGTCGGAGTTTGAGTTGTGTGTGACATGTGTGCTTCATGTGTTGGCTGTCGATGTTGTGATGTCTATGTGTGTGGTATGTGCTGCTAACTTGTGTTCTCATGTTTCTTTTGTTTACGTTACAGGTGATGAGGCACTGGAGGCAGAGAATGAGGATGTGACTCCAGACACGGTGGTGGGTTTACATCACCAACCTAGCACCAGTGGTGGTCGTGGGGGGGTAGACCAAAAAAACATATTGTTGCTCCAGGCCATCGTGTCCAGGGATGACTGTGAGTCAAGCTTTGATGAACTCTCTGACCACAATGTTGAATTGGATGTGCATCATGATGTGTCGTCCGTGAGTGATCCTACAGTGGATGATCTTCTGTCCACGACACCTGCAGTGAGGGTAGTGCCCTGAAGGGGTCAGGCAGTGTTGGCATGTCCGCCTGTGGTGGTTATGGGTGCACGGTCACACTCCACACCAGTTGCTCATGTCCCTGGGGCATCAGGTCGACGGAGGGATGCAGTCCTGCAGCTGTGGGCAGTGGTAACCCAGCGAGGACCAGGGCTCCTTGGGCCCAGCAAGTGTCGGGTCCGGCAATGCGGTGGCCGTGCACTATCGGGGACCACTGAGTGGGAGCATGACATGTATGCCATAGTACAGCAACAGGTGGCAGCTGTTGAGATGATGGCTCAAGGCATGGAAAGTGTGGCCCATTCCATCCAAATCCCTGAGAGGCAGGTGGAGCTCCAGCATCAGGGAACGTGGTCCACGTGCCACTCATTCAGGCTGGGTATGTGGGCATCTGACAGGGCACGCCGGGCTGAAATGGTGGCTCTGCGCATTGCACTTGCTGCTCAGGCAGAGGCACACAGGGAGGCCCTGAGGGAAGAACACCAATCCCTCAGATCTACTCTTGGTATGCTCATGATGACCCAGAGGACGCGGTCAGAAGAGAGGATGGAGCAGCTTGAAAACATCATCTCAGCCGAACTCTGTGCAAGCCGTGAGGTGCTCCATTTGTAATGTGAGGCCATGGAGGCAGAACACCGTCATACACGTGAGACGTTGCAGGAGGAAGAACTTGTATCACGTGATGTGCTGCATGCAGAACTATATGCCATAGCCATGCAGGACTGGGTTTACCAGCCCTGCATGCTTGCTTTGGATAGGCGTGGTCAGTCAACTGTGCCTCGTCCGCCTTCTGATTTACATCCAGAGGGTGACGACAACGACGACTTATCTCTCACACAGGTCAGGCCATGCTGGCATTGACCCCATGGAGGATTTCTTTTTTTTTTTATCTCAACATCAACACATGTGGGTGTTGAGGTGCACCCTGTACCTCCTCCCCCGGGTCATATGTGGCCATGTTTCTTCTTCTTATTACTTTTTTAAATATTTTATTTTAGTTTAAACTATTTACAAACAGCAATTTTTATTTTTGTTTTCTATTATTGTTTTCTATTGTGCATTCATGTAACAGTGTGGTGCTTTGTGGCTTTTGAAAGCATCCACTGTGTGTTCCAGCTGGGCCTATACTGGCTTCTCTCATGTATGTGTTTGTGGCTTGGTGTGGGAACACATATGCCACTCCTGCTTCCCCTTTCCATGGCTCGCAAGGTTGGCTCGGTGTGACAGCATTTTACACAGGGGCATTGGACTTCCGTCATATCTGTGGCCAGTCTGCAGTCCTACTTGTGTATACATCCCTAGTGGGGATTCCGGATGGTTTCTCCAATGCATGTCTGAACTTCATTTTGGTGAGTATTTTGTTGACTGTGCATTTCATCATGTTGCTTGTGATGTTTTTTATGACTTGGCTGTCTATGTTGTTGATGCACTTCCTGTTGTAGGCAGTGCCATGCACCCTTTGGCTGTGCAAAACACACTCATGATGGGAGTGGTCCGTGTGGTGACAATGGGCCTCATTACAAGTCACCCGGTATGGAAATAACGGTGGCGGTAAACCCGCTGCCACCGTTGTTTCCATACCGGGTGATCTCGAGTCCTGCAGGCGGCAGTGTCATTCCCACCAGGTCTGACCTGGCGGGTTTAACACCGCCCGCTTGCAGGTGGACACGGAAACACTGGCACCATCACGAGATGGTTACGGTGTTTCCATGGTCCCCATTCCCATTGAGTCCTATGGGACTCAATGGGAATGGGGTTTCACTGAATTCCGCCTCTGGAATTCCCGGGTCACCGGGGTTGTAATGCCCCGGTAATTCCGGGAATCACGGAGGTGGAATGGTAATACGAGTCTGGCAGTAACCGATCCGGAAAAACCGGCAGGTTACCGCCAGACTCATAATGAGGCCCAGTGTCACATTGGGACACTTAGGCTACAGTGATTGGTCACTGTCTGACATTGTCGATGTGGGATACTCCGTACATGATGTTTTCTGATGGTCAATGGATGATCCTGGGTTGGGTTTGCTTTTGAGGTGTCAGGGGATTGGTGTGGTTTAACACACTGAGGGGTCCACGAGGGCAATGTTCACATGTGCTGTGTAAAGGACACTGAGGCTCACTTAATTTCACATGCATGTATTCAGTGCATGTCCCTACTGACACAGACACTTAGACAACGCACCCCACACCAACAACAACAACATGCATACACGTGCACCCAGATTGCCTTCTAAGGCAAGCTTTGTCCCTGCAGTGCATGATCACTTTCAATTCCTTGATCTTGAACATGCATCACACGGTACTTTTGGTTGATTGTACTTATTTTTCATGATGCTCAAGGGGTTTCACCAATGCAACGCACACTCACTGTGCTGTCTGGTGAGCGATGTGTTGCAGCACACAGTGTTTCTGTTGGCAAATTTCTGTTGCCCAATGTGCATGGCAACAGGCATTTTGACTTTTGTTGCTTGTACTACTCGTGGCATGCATTTGTGCCTCACTTTTTATGGGTGGGATGTTTTGGTCAGTCATTTCATCAGATTCCATGTAAGGTTTAATCGTGTCATGCCTGTTTACATTTCTCACATGGTACTTTATGACGATTGTGTCATGTGCTGTGCATTTGGTTTGCTGTTTTACCGTTGCATGCCGTGGCATGGTGTGGCGGACGGGGGTCCTGGGGGTTGGGAGGATTTAGGTGACATACTAGTATTTTCATGCCCTGTTTTGCAGGGAGGTGGTGGGATATGCACCTTGCATGTGTTCCTTTTAGTCACATAGGATTGGTTATGTTTAAGTAGCTAGGGATGCACACAATGTAGCACTTCCATGGACACATTCTCAGGGTGGTGAGTTGACTGTCCCTCTGTCATCATCGATTGTCACCTGGTACGTGCCAGGCCTGTGTGCACTCCACAGGGGTGGGAGTTTAGGTGAAGAATGTGGCCACAAGCTGGGTACGGGCTGCCTCACCACGTGCCCTTTCCCCTCCCATGCACAGCGCCTGTGTATGTGTTTGGGGATCTGGGGCACCACCATGTCCACCTGTACGCCCTGCCGTGTTGCAACATTGTGCAGGACACATGCTGCCACAATGATCCTGCACACTACTGGGGGTGCATATAGTAGCTGCCCACCGGAGCGGTCATGGGAGAAGAAGCGTGACTTGAGCACTCAAAATGTGAGCTCCACTATGGCCCTGGTTACAATATGGGCTATGTTGTATTTTACCTGGGGTGGTGTGGTGGGGTTCCGAATTGGCATCATCATGTAGGTGCTCAGAGGGTAGGCACTGTCCCCTGGGGAGGTGATAATGGTTGTTATTAGTTGTCTTGGTGTATTTGTCCGTGTGTGACATGCATGTGCACAGGCATTTCTACTCACCAATGAGCCATGTGTTGCCATGCTTCTCAGCTTCCAGGTCCCGGCTCAGGGTGAACATTCTGTATATGAAACTCTCATGGGTGAACCCTGGATAGTATGCATAGACAGAGGGGAAGATTCCCTTGGCATCGCATACAACCTGCACGTTGATGGAATGTCAGTGCTTGCGGTTGTGGTAGATGTTCTCAGTGGCCCTAGGTGGAAGTAGGGGCTGATGGGTACAATCTATGGCACTGAACACTTTGAGGAAGTGTGCCACCCTGTAGAAATCCTGGACCACGGCCTGCCTTTCTGTGGGTGTTCTGGGCATGTATATGTGCCTCGGGACTGAGGGGCGCGCAGTCATGATTGCCAACAGCTGGTGTAGGCAGCGTGACTGCTTGGGCTTGAGACGCCCCCGACTATGGCAGTTGCCTGCTGAAATGACCCAGTGACCCAAAACCTTTGCCAAGGGGCTCAGTGCTCTGGAGCAGAAGGTGGGTTTTGTGAGGTCATCCTCCCACTCAGTGACCAGGTCAAGGATGAAATGAGGTGGAAACCTATACCTGCCATAGACTTGGTCATCAGGCATCCAAAAAAGGCTGGTCCTGGGCAATACAATGCGGGGCCTGGCTATTCTTCTCCTCCTGCGGTGTCCCACGATCACTGCTGCAAGAAATGGAACATTCATCGTAGCTGTATATGCTTGTATGTTGTTTGTGCAAACTGTTATACTGTGCGGGGGAGCTTCCGCCCGTTTTCGTGTGGTGGACGTATTTACAGACGTTTTTACATGTGTGCCTGTCTTTTTGGCGTTCACTGCTTTTCCCTATTCGATTCCATGTATACGTGTTGGGCGTTGTGCGTTGCGTGTATTTCCCAGCGGTACTTCCCTGTTATGCTCACATTTTCACGCGTTGTTCCCCATTCTGTGTGTTCCGCCCCCGTTTTAGGTGTGTGCGCTAGAAGTTGTGCGCTTTCGCTGTGCGTGTCACGCACAGCGTTTGGAAAGTCGCAGTGATGTGTAAGGTAAACGCAGAAAGCCACGCACAGAGCCTTCCATGAATCACTTGCATGCAAATCACACGCGTGCTCTGGCTTTTTCACGATTGCGCCACACATTTCGGCACACAATCATTCCATGAATTACCCCGTAAATTTCAACTAGAAATGCTTTGCAGCCCATATTTCTATCAGCGATTTCTCTGGACAAAAGATAAATAAATATACACCCACCGATAACTTGTTGTCCTACTCTTAAAATCTTTAGGTATTCTTTTTTTTCTCCACCTTTTAAATAGATATCAAAGGCTCCAAGGAAGGGAGAGTCTAGTCTATACGTCTTGTGGATTACTTACAGAACGATACATTCTAAGTACTCTTATTTGTGATGAGCTAAAACAAATGAACATTCCTGTAAAGCTATAGTACTTAAAGCATGCTGCAACGTGCGCGCATGATGTTGTAGCCCACTATAAAAGGTAAAGGTTCAATCAGATAGTCCTTTCAACTGTGCATGTTTGACCCCTATAGAAGATGAATGCTCTTATCTTTCTGCTTGTTTTGAAATGTTATTTTTCTGAATAAACCGTAAGACATGTCACATGGGTAATGGGGATCCTTGGCTAGAGAAACACTAAAAATAATATGGGAAACATACAATTGGCAAAATGAGGGTTCCTTGTGCAAAATATACCCAATGTTTGAGGATTATGCTGCATACCTCATATTGCAGCCTCTACTACCATACCGCTATCACTATAATATGTTTGTTTTCACTTGATATGACTTTGCATACATTTTATCTCCTCAGGTATAACTCAAGGTCCAACAAATTATATACGTGTGATTTATATTTGTAATTCTCAGGTAATCCAACCAGTGTTTGACCACTCTAGTGACTTCATCAGAGGCTGTATTTTATTCAGCACATGATTCATGCAACCCTTTTAGCTTGATAAATAGTTTATTTTGCATTCAATTTGTCATGTTGCTATTTTATTATTTTGAAGCTTATGGAACAATGGTAACCTTTTGTTAATTAAAATCTAATTTATTAAGTAGATAGTTGCACATATTTTCTTAAAGTATGTATTAAGATCTAGGGTGTTTTGTATTATTTTAATGCATTTTATTTAGAGTTTCTGGTTTTCAGTGTTTATGTGTTTTGAATTCCAGTGCTGTTTTTCCATTGCTTTAATAACATTTAAAAATCTATGTATAATAGTGTGTATACATTTTTTAATTGAAAATAATCAAGCGTGTTCACAGTGTATATGAGAACATGCATTTATTGAAATACATACTTGGAGTAGTAATATTATGGGATACACAATGTTCTCGAAGAGGTAGCCAACATGATCCTGCGGAGAAAGTCAGCAACAGGTGTCATTTAGATGATGTGTGAGTGACTGTGTCGCAAATGATGTGCAGGGGGCCCTAATATGCATATCTACTGACATCAGTATGAAATCACAGAAAACAATTTTACACGAAGTGACAAGAGGCTTGGATGGTATCATGGAAAGCAACAACACAATACATTGTCATAAATAAACTCAAACACAAACAAAATGTCTGATGTCCGATATATGTTATATTGGGCCTCATTACACGGACGGCGGTAAGGGTTAACGGTCACCGTTAATGGCAACGGTGACCGTTAACCCTTACCGCCGTACTACGAGGTCCCTTTGCGGGTTGGAGGAATCAACGCCTGCTTCTTGGGACCTCGGAGCTAATTACGGCACCGCAAAATTGCGGTGCCGTAATTAGCGCCTTCCCCATTCCCATAGAGCCCTATGGGGCAGAAATGGGAATGGGGAAGGGCAATGGCGGAAGGGGGATTTACCGCCCCTCCAACCTTGGAATGGGGCGGTAAATCCCCTTTCCGCCAAGGCGGTGCCGGTAATTTACCGGCATGGTCCAGGGTGCTAATAGCACCCTGGATTACCGCCTTCCGTGTAATGAGGCCCATTGTGTTCTATTTATCATGTACCATGCACCACTGCCATTCCTATGGTCTCCATGTGCTATATGAATGGTCAATGTTATTATTTATGGAGCAATCGAATGAGCAGACATTTTGTTTAAAGCATACAATGTGCACAGAATCAGTTATATGACTTCTACTTTTCACAGATAAGTCACAGTGAGGTAACATGATTTGCCTAAGATTACACACTCCACTTAAGTGGTGATGCATAGATCTGAGCCCATTCTTAAAAAAATGTTAACCGCACATATTTTCCAGGTTCTAGTTGGTAGAAAGATGTGTTTTTGTCTTTCGAGAATACGCTATAAACAAATCATAATACATCACTATGACAAAGAAGTACATCCTTGTAGAAATATGTTAAGCAAGAAAAGGATACTTTTAGCTTTGTTTTCTTAAACGGTAGCCTGAATGCATCAGAATGATAAGCAGTGTGAGACTAAATAATGATGTTTGAGTTTTATAAATGTACTTTCAAGACCTGGGTGCAGCTAAAAATGTTGATGAGGTCATCTGGTTTAGTCATACTTTTACACTGACATTCAAGTGCAGCCTAGGGTGGGATGACAGGGCCTCAGTGCACTGCAGTAGGAAGGGCATTACAAGTGTAACAATACTATGCAACAATGTATCTTATCGCAGACTCCTTAGAAACCCACCTGCCTCTCACCATTTGATTGCCTTATTTCAACATCCGTTCAGGAACATAGCAAAGAGCCCGGGAGCATGAAAGCAGATAATGCCAATACAATGTTACATTGTTTTTATTTGTAAAAGAAAAAAAAAGATTTGTTAATGGTTAGAACTGTTTAGAGGAAGTGTGGCAAATTTCAGAAACATTTTTGTTTTTGTGGCCAAATGAATGCGTGGTCACAAACATGGCTAAACTTTGACTACAATTTCTAAAAACTGCCCCTATCCACTGACAAATATTTTATTTTACAAAAATATATAACAGAGATTTGGCAGTGCCTGTGCATGCCTAACTCTAACACTACACGTATTGGGCCTCATTACAATCTCGGCGGTAGCCATGCCGCTATTGGCGGCATGGCTGCCGCCGAAATCGCGTCCGGGTTCCCAGAATGAGGAATTACCGGGCCATTCCGAGTTTGGAGAGCCCGGTAATTCCTCCTTCTAGAAACCCAGGGCCGGACCTTCCCCATTTCAGCCCGTATAGGGCTGAATGGGAATGGGAGAGGGAGCAAACAACGGGCCGATTACGAGCGGCCCGTTGTTTGCTCCCTCTTCCCCTCGCGGGACCCAGTCTGCACGTCTGGTGAAACCAGATGTGCAGACCGGGTCCCGCGAGGGGACCTCGTAATCAGGCAGTATGGGGTTGACGGCGCCGGCACCTTTACCGGCGCCATTAACCCCGTACCGCCTGGGTTATAATGAGGCCCATTGAATAGCAACAAAGACAGCTTTGTGCTGAAATACGTATGCTGCAACATTTATGATGCATCCTTGATTACTTGAAAAAAGAAGTATTTGTCACTAGTCGGTGGCTATTTTGTGGAATTGTGTCAAATTTTTAGATATGTTTATGTTTGGGAGGTTTTGCATTCATGGGGCCACATTATGACGTAGGAGGTAAGGGATTACCGGCACCGGTAAGGGTGCCAGTGCCAGTAATCCCTTACCTCCATATTCCGAGGTCCCTTAGCGGGTCCCTTCCTTAACACCTGGTCTGACCAAGTGTTAAGGACGGGACACGCTAAGGGACTTCAGAGCTAATACCGGTACCGTTATTAGCTACTTCCCCATTCCCATTTGAGCCCTATGGGGGCTCAAAGGGGAATGAGGAATGGTTCTCAGAATGGGGCAGTTGCAACTCTCTTGGTCTGAGAAGGTCTCTAGTGTCTGCTAGCCTGTAGCTTCAAGAAAGCCATTCACCGTATTTGTTTTCCTATCTTTCACTTAAGCTGCTGTTTTAGGGAATGTCCCAAACATAACAATGGCTTCCAGTTCTCAGCTGGGACTTGAAGCTAGCTAGTCCCTTCTGTTTGTCCCTCCCATTGGGCAGTCCTTTCTCTGATTGTGACCCTAACCTTTGGGTGGACTCACCCAGCCTATTTGTTCATACCTTTATGAGCATGGAGGCCTTGCATGAGATCTGGCAGAATATCTCTTGGATTTTCTGGCTCACCTCAGACTCTCCACTTTCTCTGCTTAGATTAATGAGTAGTTTCTTGATCCACAAAATGGGAGCTCATCATTCAAATGCTGCTAACTCCAAGGGGCTAGCATTCCTCGATTACATGAAAAGGGTAGGATTAGCTCTGGTAGTTCACTTTAGTGGAAGCACAATCCCTCTGCTTTGGGGCCAAGGAGACACTGACCCTGATGGTCCTATTAGGTTTCCAGGTGTAGACACTTTTCCTGATCACATGTTGTGCGGTATCCCTTAAATGCACCAGTAACGCTATTACTGTCACATTTAAGGGCTGGCCTTATTATGGGTTGGCCGGAAAGTGTGGAGTTTTACCTCCAGATTTTTGCTGGAGGTAAAATTCCTTCTTTCCGCCCATTTTGGGCGCTATTAGCGCTGTGCTAATTGCACCTGGATACTTGCACAATTAAAACCCCATTGGGTCCAAATGACCCAATGGGGAATGGGCAATAACTGTCCAGCTATAATGCCGGAATGAGTAGTGGTAGCGCTATTTTCTCCGGTGGTATCCCGGCAGTATCCCGGCCTGATTGTGACCATAACCTTGGGTTGTACTCACCTTGCCTCTTTGTTCATAACTTTATGAGGATGGAGGCCTTGCATGAGATCTGGCAGAATATCTCTTGGATTTGCTGGCTCACCTCAGACTCTCCACTTTCTCTGCTTAGATTAATAAGTAGTTTTTGATCCACAAAATGGGAGCTCATCATGCAAGTGCTGCTAACTCCAAGGGACTGGCAATCCTCAATTACATTAAAGGGGCAGGAGTAGCTATGGTAGCTCACTTTAGTGGAAGCAAAGTCCTACTGCTTTGGGGCTATGAAGACCCTGATCTCCTTGGTCCTATTAGGTGTGCCAGGTGTAGGGACTTTCCTGATCATGGGCCTCATTACGACCCAGGCGGTAAGGGGTTAACGGCAGCGTTAACAGCGCCGACCCTTACCGCCTGAGTACGAGGTCCCTTAGCGCCATGGCGCTTGTAACACCTGCTTTTAGCAGGTGTTAAAATCCATGGCGCTAAGGGACCATGGAGTTAATTACGCCACCGTAATTTACGGTGGCGTAATTAACGCCTTCCTCACTCCCATTATACCCTATGGGGCAAAAATGGGAATGGGGAAGGGTAAATGGGGATTGGGGACTTACCGCCCCGCCAAGGTCGGAATGGGGCGGTAAGTCCGCCAACCACCATGGCGTAAACGTAGTTTACGCCATGGTGGTAAAGTCACGGCCCAGGCGGTAACTTACCGCCTGGGTCGTAATGAGGCCCCATGAGTTGGGCAGTAGTCCTTAAATGTAACGGTAACACTAAAAAGGTCTGGCCTTATTATGAGTTGGGTGGAAAGTGTGGAGTTTTACCTACATCTTTTTGCTGGAGGTAAAAATCCTGCTTTCCACCCATTTTGGGCACTATTAGCACTGCGCTTATTGCGCTGGTGCTACTAGTGCCATGAAAACCCCATTGGGTCCTAAGGACCCAATGGGGAATGGGCAATAACCGCCCAGCTGGTACTCGTGATCAGGCAAAAATAGCGCTACACTGAGTAGCGGTTGCGCTATTTGCGCTGGCAGTATCCAGCGGTATTGCGGCTGGTATACCCCCAGACTCGTGAACAGGCCCTATGTCCCCAAAAGGAACCTGGTCCCTAGGTGGTGACATGTTTCTTTTCCCCTGTCCTGAGACAGGGACTAAGAGAGGGTGAATGGGGATCCTCACAGTACAACCCCAAGGCCCATCATCTGCTAGGTTGAAAGATACCCCTTTATTCCCTCATTGGAGGTCCTCATAGCAATGAAGGGTACTTCCTCACACATAACACAACAGGAATTAATGGTGCCACAATCCTTAAACAATCCTTAATCCTTAAACATTTTAGTAACCCTACAGTGCAATAGTTTTTCCAGCCACTGAGACCCTCCCCCATGAACTAAAACATTTTCCATCAAGGTGACTCACTTTCATAATGCAGCCACTTAATACGTGGTCTCTGGTTTCCGTGTGTTTCCAGGCATGAACGTTACTTGGTATGTATTTCAAGTGGGCATGGGGAGGCTGTGAAACATATATCATTTATACATTTAGTATAAACAAATGTAAGTTTCCCTAATACAAACATGTGACATTCAGTGAAAAATACTTTGCTAAACGATACAGTTGCAGCACAAAATCTAGAAAACATAAAAAGGCACACGTTAGCAGAATAGACCACAAATACTTTCTTAGGCAGTGCAAATAGTTCACTAGAGGACTCGATTCAGGTCAATAGGCCTAGGCCAAAGTCAATGGACTAGTGTCTTGGATAGGAAAGAGCAGTTCTTGAAGTAAACGGTAAAGTCTTTGCCAAAGTTCTCAGAAGTAGTTTGTAGGAAAAAGAATCATATGTTGTGTCACAAGCTGATTAGGCCTGCAAGTTGGGAAAGTTCCACTAACTTTCACCACGAGAGGTAAGTTCTCTCTATCGGGTTGGCACAGTACCTTAATATGAAGAACAAGATGCAGCAGAAGACGTTTGTTCCTGACAGTTCCTGCAGATCTCACTGTTCCTGAGCCTCAGTCGTGGGGACAAGAGGGAGGACGTCAGAGGACTCCTACACTGCACGGGATGTGAGACAAAATGGAGTCACTTCAGTTCCAGTAGCTGTAATTCAAGCACACAAACTGGTGCCCAACTCCCTGGTAAATCCTAACCAGCTTCGAGAATGGTAACCAGGTGGCTTACGAGTTGATTGGTACTACCAACTCAAAGGAAGAAGTCGTCCTTGAAGGGGCTTCTCGGTCGAGATGAACTTGACGATTCGGACCTGCAGCAGGGCTTCACTGGGCAAACCAAAGGTCCAGGAGGTCTTCGGTTCTTTCATTCCAGTGGTCGACTCTGCTTTCCAGTCCAAGAGACTCGCCTTTTAAACAGTTTTCTCCCTTTCATTCCAGCCTAGCTGCCACTCACCCAACAGGGTGGCTGTCCTTGCCGGACAGTCAGCCAGCCAAACATGCCAGGGTGCATTTGAGTCTCCTAGGAAACTAAGAACAGGGAGTTTCGGGCATCTCCCTCACCTCCTGCCCACCCCAGACACTCAACACCAGAAGCAGTCTTTAGTCCTGAAACCCGATAAAGACAAAGAAACAAAGGGACCAAACCTGGTTTGGGCAGAGACAAACTCTAGAAGGACCTTTCCAAAAAGAAATGGTGACAGAAGAAGACGGGGAACCGTTTAAACAAAGGGGCTTAAGGCGCCATCTTGAAAAACATGGCTCCTGCGATTTTTAGCTACCCGTGTTCGCAGTCGGGAAAAATCATGGTAGTTCGTTGTATAACCACTGACACCAGTGATTTCGATAGGAAAGGGTAGCATATGACTGCTACATGAGTTTCTAGACATAGGGGATACTAGGTAACCCCTCCAGCACTCTATAGGAAGTTGGTGTGTGTTGGGTATTGGAATTTGAAAAGACTAGTAAAGTCATATGTAAACTTACATTCCCTGGGAAACAGTAGCTTATCCCAGAGAAGGTATTTAAACCTTTGAGAAGTCTAAAAAGACATGTGTAACACACATGAAAATATGCCTATGGATGTATCTTAAAACTCCATAATCAAAGAACACAAGAGTAAAACACACATCAAAATACATGAAAGAGTGGGAGAAAAGGCTCACACTCTTCCCAGGTAAAAAATAATCAAGTCCTCAAAATCCAGCAAAGTTGCTGGGGGTCTCCAAGGTGAAGGGAATTAGCACATTTATGAGAAATCTCCTTAACAGGCAGTTATGAAGAGCTGCAAAACCAAAACACACACCCCCACCATGCACGCCACATAAACAAACACATAACATCACAGATTGCTTCAAAGATTGCATCATCAATGAAATCCCTGGTTTTTGCTGTGCACATTGCTGTGGGGATGCAACGTATGGCTGAATTGTGTGAAGCTTGAGGTTCGTACAGCTTGAATGTATTACCCAGAAATGTGGGTCCAGGCTTGAGCCAGGCCGGGTGTGCTAATCCCATTGCTTTGTGTTCAACATGGGCCACACACACCTGGCAGCTAATGCACTCAGTTAAGATATGGAACAATAAAACCACATTTTCTCACCCGTAGCAACATAAATGCTGCCATATTTTGCGTTATTCGCCAATTGGATATCAGTATTCTTTCAAAAGATCCTAAAGAGCACCATTAGCATTATTTCAAAAATATTGGGAGGCCGAATAACTTATCGATAAGCATTAACCCATATGTGCAATATACATATACGGTGCCGTATGTGCATGTGAGATGTTTTTTCAGATACACAGTGCCAAATGTTTTTGTACAATCAATATATACAAAGAGTATATCCCTGTGGGGGAAAAAGAAAGGAAAAATAAAAATAAAATAGAACAGGGTTGGAAAGGTTCGAGCTCAGCTCCAAAGGCTGATATGTTTTACAAAGGTGAGTATTCATATCTCCACATTATCAATGTTCTGAATACTATGAATGTATACGCTTATATGAACCTAAAAACAGAGTAAAGTACATTAGTATTGAAGGGTAAAATTGTGTGGATGGTGTTTAGTGCCTATGTTTGATGATAAGGCAAAATGTTGGGTTTGGTTCATCCTCTATGCTAAAGTTTGGTTCATCGGTTGTCAGTTTTCTTTTAAGGATCTCCAGAATAGGTTAAAACGAATTAAATACTTACATACAGTGTATTGTATTGAGACAAAGGAAAAATGCTTGTCACATAGATCACAAATGCCACTTCCACGTGCTGTACTGCAAGAATAAAGTGTGAGCACGCAGTGGGCATGCATGGTCCTGCATTTAACATAGACAGTTATACGTGCTGACTAGTGACCCAGGCACTAATGTGTCTACCAATGCTGCTGACCCATTTCAATCATACAACAATCTGGATTCACTGCATAAAAACAATTATGGAATGTTGCATTATAATTGTTAAGTTAGTTAACTTCTTTGATTTTCTGCTCATACCTAGTGAAATTCACGTATCTGGCTCAAAAATATTGCATGTGACTGATTTCATGCTGAGTATTTTTTAGAACTGCACCAGGACCCTTTCCACACTGGAATTCCTATTCTAAAATCTCCTCAGGAGTGATTCATATCCACTTTCTACTGGGTACTGACTGTTGCATGTTTGTATATATGAAGTACTCTAATACCGTCTTCCATGACTTGTTTTTGATACTGGCCAACTTCTATGCTCAAACACACTATCAACAAAGCATCTAAGAGACTCACACACATCAATGTAACATACCACCAGACGTCAAACAGCAGATCTTTACACCTCTCTAACCAACTTACATAACACAGTTTCCGCCAATGTATCCTAGCACTACAGGAACATTTCTCTCAATTATGGACACACATGCTGCTATACTCTTTAAAACGAACACGAAGTAGCAAACAGGCATGCAGAGCTCATGTTGATTTCAGTCTACAGGACCCAGCACAAAGCTACCTTGCTTTTACCCTCTCCTCCAAATAACCTAACCTACCCCATCTCTTTCAGGTCTACTAGAGCATATGGATATAAACCAAATGGCTTCGGAACAAAATACAAACTCCAGTTACATAACAGAACATATGCCGAAATATGTGGTTTGCATGTTACCACAAATGGCATGGCTTGCCAACCATTAACTTAGAAATGCATATGTAATGACAATGACACACTTTCATGCTCTTGAGAAGAGTTGATATATGTTTGTGGTGTTAGGGAGAATTCTCATACATGTGCTAATTCCCTTCACCTTAGAGACTGCCAGCAGCTTTGTTGGATTTGAGGACTTGATTTTTTTACCTGGAAAGACTGTGAGCCTTTTTTAACCACTCTTTCATGTATTTTGATGTGTGTTTTACATTTGTGTTCTTTGGCTTACAAGTTTTAAGATAACTCCATAGACATGGTGCTGTGTGTTACACAGCACCCTCAGTGCAGTTACCCAGGGGTGTATTTTTAGACTTCCCAAAGGTTTAAATACCTTCTCTGGGATAAACGACTGTGTCCCAGAAAATGTAAAGTGAAATTGACTTTACTAGTCTTTCTGAATTCTTAGACCCAGCGCACACCATCTTACCATGGAGTGCTGAAGGGGTTACATAGTATCCCCTGCATCTAAAATACTCATCTAGCAGTTAAATGCTACCCTTTCCTATTGAAAAGTCTGGTGGCAGTTGTTTTACAGCAAACTACCATGATTTATCCCGACCGCGAACACTGGTAGCTAAAAATCACAGGAGCCATGTTTTTCAAGGTGGCGCCTTAAACCCCCTTGTTTAAACAGGTCCCGGTCTTCTTTTTTTGCCGTTTCTTTTTGGAAAGGTCCTTGCAGTGGTTTTCTTTGCTTGCCAAACCAGGTTTGGTCCCTTTGGTAGCTAAAAATCACAGGAGCCATGTTTTTCAAGGTGGCGCCTTAAACCCCCTTGTTTAAACAGGTCCCGGTCTTCTTTTTTTGCCGTTTCTTTTTGGAAAGGTCCTTGCAGTGGTTTTCTTTGCTTGCCAAACCAGGTTTGGTCCCTTTGGTCATGTGCCTTTGAAGGGCTTCAGGACTGAAGACTGCCTCTGGCGTCTGAGTGTCTGGGGTGGGCAGGAAGTGAGGGAGGTGCCCAAAACTCTCTGTGCTTAGTCTCCTAGGAGACACAAATGCACTCTGGCTTGATTGGCTGGCTGACTGTCTAGAAAGGACAGCCACCCTGCTGGGTGAGTGACAGCTAAGCTGGAATGAATGGGAGAAATCTGTTTAAAACGCGAGTCTCTAGGACTGGAAAGCAGAGTCGACCACTGGAACGAAAGAACCGAAGACGAGCTGGAAGAGGACGGCTGCTGCAACTCCTGGACTGTTGGTTTGCCCGGTGAAGCCCTGCTGCAGGTCTGAATTGCCAAACTCCATTCGACCGAGAAGCTCCTTCAAGGACAGCTTCTTCCTTTGAGTTGGTGGGACCCTGGATACCATTCTCAAGGATGGTTAGGATTAAACAGGGAGAGGGACACAAGTTTGTGTTCTTGAATCTACAGCTACTGGAACTGAAGTGACTCCAATTTGTTTGCTTTCTTTGACGATCCCAGGCAGTGCAGGAGACCGCCGACGTTCTCCCTCTTGTCCCCACGACTGAGGATCAGGAACAGCGAGATCTGCAGGACCTGCCAGGAACCACGACTTCAGCAACATTTGTTTTCTTCATACAAAGGTACTGTGCCAACCCGATTGAGAGAACGCCACTCTCGCTGTGAAAGTTCCTGAAACTTTCCCAATTTACAGGCCTAATCAGCTTGTGAACCATCGTATGATCCTTTTTCGCCTAAACTACTTCTGAAAACGTTTGCAAAGACTTTATCGTTTGATACCAGAACTGCGCTTTCCTATCCAGAACACTAGCCCATTGACTTTGGCCTGGCCTGTTGACTTGAATTGACTCTTCTGGTGAACTGAAACTATTGGCACTGCCTAAGAAAGTATACCCTGCTGGGTGAGTGACAGCCAGGCTGGAATGAATGGGAGAAAACTGTTTAAAACGCGAGTCTCTAGGACTGGAAAGCAGAGTCGACCACTGGAACGAAAGAACCGAAGACGAGCTGGAAGAGGATGGCTGCTGCAACTCCTGGACTGTTGGTTTGCCTGGTGAAGCCCTGCTGCAGGTCTGAATTGCCAAACTCCATTCGACCGAGAAGCTCCTTCAAGGACAGCTTCTTCCTTTGAGTTGGTGGGACCCTGGATACCATTCTCAAGGATGGTTAGGATTAAACAGGGAGAGGGACACAAGTTTGTGTTCTTGAATCTACAGCTACTGGAACTGAAGTGACTCCAATTTGTTTGCTTTCTTTGACGATCCCAGGCAGTGCAGGAGACCCCCGATGTCCTCCCTCTTGTCCCCACGACTGAGGATCAGGAACAGCGAGATCTGCAGGACCTGCCAAGAACCACGACTTCAGCAACTTTTGTTTTCTTCATACAAAGGTACTGTGCCAACCCGATTGAGAGAACGCCACTCTCGCTGTGAAAGTTCCTGAAACTTTCCCAATTTACAGGCCTAATCAGCTTGTGAACCAATGTATGATCCTTTTTCGCCTAAACTACTTCTGAAAACTTTTGCAAAGACTTTACTGTTTGATACCAGAACTGCTCTTTCCTATCCAGAACCCATTGACTTTGGCCTGGCCTATTGACTTGAATTAACTCTTCTGGTGAACTGAAACTATTGGCACTGCCTAAGAAAGTATATGTGATCAATTCTACTTACTTTTGTCCTTTTTGCTCACTGCTCAGTAATTGAACTGCCATGTTGCTCCTATTTCAGGGGAGCTCAAACTGCCTCAAAAGCTTACAGTTTCGTATTGGAGTGTATTTGTTTACGTTATTAATTTGCCTTCTTCTAGTGAAATGTTTTCTAAATGATTGTGTAATAAATTAATAAGTGTTTTTACCAAGAAACCTTGAGTATAAGTGTTTACTTGAACCACTATTATTGAAAGTCCTCTGTGTAACTACTTGTACTGCTCACATTCACTCTTGAGATAAGTCTGGCTGCTCAGCTCGCTACCAGAAACTGTGTGGTACAGACTTATACCAAAGGTTGGTTTTGCTAACACCTGTAGTCCTAATTGTGTGTAGTGGTCCCAGAGTGTACTGCCTGCAATTCTGCCTAACACTGGTGTACAGCAGTGAGGATAAAGTATAGTTGTTACATCGAGAGTGCTGCTATTACTTTTGTTCAAATAACCTTCACAAGGCTAAGATCACTAGAAAAGCATTTGTTTTATGATGCCAAATATGGATAACTTCAAACAGGAAGCCCTGATTATTCTAACAGTAGATCAACTGAAAGATATGTGTAAAGTCAGGCCTCTCTCTGTTAAAGGCAAGAAAAATGAATTGATTGAGAAATTGTTGAATCATCAAAGACTGGGAGGTAGAGCTATAACCCCTAACGCCCAGCAAATGTTGATAATGCTGATGAGGGTGATAATGTTTCTGAGTCAGGCTCAGATGTTATTGATGAGTTAGGAGAATCAGATGAGTCTCAGGATGTGAGCCCCACTGCACCTCTACTTTCTTTAGCTCCTCAAGCTATAACCACATGGACCCTACCAGGTCCAGCCCTGAGTCCATAATTTGTCTCTCTGGAAAAATATGAGACTTGAGTTAGAATTTAAGAGTCTCCAAATGGAAACTGAAAGCAAACATCAAAAACTCAGGCTCAGAGAAATGGAATTGAATCATGAACTTGAAATGAAGACATTGTCTCTTGAAAATGGTGCTCTCCCAGAGTCTTCTAGGTCTTCCAGTCCTAAAAGGCCTTGCATGCCTAAAGAAGCTGTGAGTATGTATGAGGTGAGACTTGATATTTTGGATTGGTTGGCTGCTTTTGAATATAACTATGGGATTCAGGGTTTCACAGGGAATCAGTTGATTCATTGGCTTTTGTCTAGGCTCCCCCAGGTTACAACTGATGCTCTAATGGAGGTGGGGGAATTTGAAAGATTGGAGTATGAAAATATGAAGCTAGCTTTGAAATCTAGATTTGGGAAAACTCCTTCCCAGTACCTTAAAAGCATGATTGTACCCCTTGGGCTACTTGGGTGTGTGAATGTTTGAAAAACATAGATGATTGGGTAAAGAGTTACAGAGTTAGCACTTTTGAAGGAATGAGAAATCTATTTTTGTTGTAATCTATTTTTGATGCCTGCTCTGCTGAGCTGAGACAGCACTTGGCTGACTCCAAGGAAATTGATCCAAAGAATTTAGCAAAGGCTGCTGACTTGTGGGTTGCCAACAGAGCTACTCACAAGGATTCTGGGGCAACTCAGAAGAAGGATGATGGGAAGCAGCAAAAGAAAGATGGCAAAGAGAATTCCAATACCTCCAATCCAAAAGAGGGCCCCAAACATAAGAAGGGTAAGCCACCAGGGAAACGGAATCAGGCTAGTGAAACCTCTGGTGCCAAACCAGAGGGAGATCAGCAGAGACCCCCATTTGTTATGCTTGGGGATCTACTGACCGTGTGAAAGGGGATCCCAGATGCAGGGGTAAACCTTCAGGGGTCCACACTGTCTCCTTAGCCTTCTCCCCAGAGGAAGAAGTCCATGTGACAAGTGATAGCTTTCAGGTACTGGCTGAAGACCCCATTGGGTTCTCTGCAAGTGTTTATTTAGTGTCCATGGGTCTTTGGGGACAGCAGAATTTAGATTCAATTCCAGATAACACAAAATAATATTACAAGGAAAGTGTACTTATAAATGGTCAGGAGACCCCTGCCATTAGAGACACTCGGGCCAGCATTACTTTGGTGGATGGATCTTTTTTCAAGGCTGAGGATGTTTTTAAGGCACCAAAAAGCCTCACTAAGCTTGCTGGAGGCCCTGCCCAAATGCTTCCTAGACTACCAGCTCTCATCCAGTGCAACAACATGACTGTTAAGATACCTGTTAATGTACAGACTGAGGTGCCTGGGAGAGTCCTGTTGAGGAATGACTTAAAAACTCTTGGAGTTGTATCAAGCACCCCCAGGCCTCACAGCAAAAGGAAACAGGTTGTATAAACCATGAAAGGAATACATTATCAGAAAACAAACTGTTCATTAACAGCACAGTTTGTATTTTTGTGTATTCAGAAGTGTTGTTTGTTGGGCAGGGCCAAGTAACTAAAACTAGCCCAAAAGTAAAGTATGCATATATACAATCACTTTGAGGGGATACTGGGATGTGTCTACTTGTGCTTTCAAATGTTCCTTTTGGATCTACCCATCTTTAGCCTTCTGGCTCCAGCAAGGCACCGAAACACAAAAGAAGTGATTATTTCTATTAGCACCCTGCTAACTGCTGATGGTCTACTGAATACAAACCTTTGGGATGGTAAAGCCATGCTTTCTGTCTGTGGTACTGAGCAGAGATGAGGCATTTGAAACATGTCTTTTCATTAATAAATAGTATTTTTCTCACATGGGGTAAGTTTGTGGTGTTTTGGGACATAGTAAAAGAAACCAGACACAAATATACAAGGAATGCTTAGTCCTCCACGGTTCTCGACTGACTTTAAAGGGAAGTGGCAGTGCCGATTTTCAGATCGTTAATTGGCATGTGTATGTTTGTTTGATTTATTTGATTCACTTCTACATCCATCTGGTGCAATAGTTCTTAAATTGTTAACTTGAATCTCCTTATCTTTATTATACATATATCTCTCTTGTTGGTGAAAATATTTCTGCTGACACAGACGGAGGCATTTCAGTAAAATAAAATATAGCCATGTTCTTCAATAGCATCTCATTCTCAATTCAAAGGGACTCCTTTGGCAACATGAGAAAGTTGGAGGGCAGGAATTGAAACCTATGTTTTCGAGATTACAAGCACATCTCTGCCACAGGCACACTTCCCATTGAGCCATTTTACATGCTTTATAGCCTCGGCCTGCAGACTGAATACAGATATTTGCTGGAGACACACTACTTCCTGAACTATTTTACTCAGGGTTTGGAACTTACTGGGATCTATGCAACAGCTATATTAATTCAACTCTTATATTATTTGCCTTGGGAACTGGAACCCTTAACTTTCAGATTTCTCACACAGGTAATCAGCAAATAAATAAACACCTAAAGAAAATAAAACATTTCAATAGTGACTTCATAAACAATTGTTCAGGCTCAATGGTTTTCAACTGCAAAATACAGGGGAAACAAGAGACACATTCACAATATTGATACTTTTGCTTCAGCTCACCCCTCCCAAGCAAGCCATCAGATGAAAGTCTGTCTGTCCAGCACATGAAGGTCAGGGACTTTGCACTTTCACACCTCTGCTCTGCCTATACGCAACCAAAGAAGTGACAACAGCATTTACTTAACGATCCCTTTAAAGGATAAACATGACATGCCTGAATAGTTCCAGACATGCAGACAAAACGGTACTTAATGTATTTCGTGGGAGAAACAATTCAGCTTTGAGTGATAATTAATTAAGTATTCAGCCGACGAATACTACCTCGTTTTCCACCGGAATTCAGCTGACTACTTACTTGAAGCAGAATTTCGGTGCACCCCTAAAGTCCACACAACAAAGGAATGGTTGTGTAGGGATTGTCAAATACCTTAGAGATGGGAAAAACAACAAAGCAGCTATGATATGTAAATACTCAAAGAAGAGTTAAGGGTAACGACCTGGTCACATCATAGATGGTGACGTGTGATTATTGCATAGTGCAGGAGATTGTGAATCAAGTGGAGCGTAGCAGTGTTCATAGATAATTGTTGTGCAATGTGTTGTATTTTGCATTTCAACCCTTGTTGCTTAGATTGAGATGATAAATTCGTCATTATTCCTATTGTTTTTTGTTAACGAATATTAATTGAAGTCAAAACTACATACAAAATTAGCATGTTGCCCTGCTGAGGATTTAAAGGTCTATACACTTGACAGACTTGATGAAAGGTAAGAAATGCTATTTTTTTAGGGGCCATATTTGTGATAAAACATGTTAACAAGTTTGCACATTTGTTGTTTGCCGCCCCCCCTACACACACACACACACACACACACACATGGAATGGGAACCTAAAGAAGCACAGGAAATAATTATCAAAGTGGCCCCAGATTCATTTTTTATTTATTTATATTTATTTATAAGGCACCAAAGACAGGCCCGGAGGCACAGTGGCACCAACAACAACATACAATAAAAAAAAAACATAAAACCAAAGTCATAAATCAGGAGAAACAGAAGACCTTAGAAGCAGATTTTCATCAGGTCAGAGATAAAGTCCCACTTTAGCAGAACAACAGAAGTGTCTTAAATCCAGCTTTGAAAGCTTCAAAGGACTGACACAATCTCAAATCTGGAGGAAGAGCATTCCAGATTCTTGGTGCTATGAAGCGAAAAGATCCCTGTGCCACTATGTCAAGTTTGGCCTGAGGCATTAGAAGAAGTCCCAAATAATTACATCTCAATGTTCTGCGGACGGGTAGCTAGGAGATGTTGGTAGATAGATAAACCAGGCTTAATCCAAAAATATATTTCGGAGTAATACACATTAGTCGAAAAGGTATCCTGCTGGCCATAGGAAGCCAGTGTAATGCTTTCCTAGCTACACAGACATGTTCACTTTTTTTTCAATCGCATGATTTCTCTTACTGCATTATTTTGTGTGATACAGAGATGAACCACGTCTCCTTAACCTATATCATGGAACAGGCTGGAGCCATAATCTAATTTAGCTCTTATAATTGCCCTTGCTATTATTGCTCGATTGTTCGCGACAAGTACGTCCTCAGTTGTACCAACAGTTTGAGGTAGTAAGAAGTGGACAACACCAGGAATCTAACATGAGCCTTCATGTTAAGCTCTTGGTCCATCACCATGCCCAAGGTCTTCACCTTCTGCAAGGTGGGAATAACACATCGGCTATGCAGAATTTACTAAAATCTGGCCCTAGCTACTTCAGGCGAGATGCTGTGCCCACAATCATAATTTTGGTTTTCCCGTCATTCAAGGCCAACCCATTCTCCATCATCCAAGTCTCGATTATGGCATACACCCTGCTGATTGTCTCGGATTCCACAGAATGATTTCCTGACAGAAACTTAATGAGTGGAGCTGTAAACAGATTAAATAAAGCAGGAGACAGACATGTCTCCCGCAAAACGTCACAATCAATTTCCAATTATTCTGCATTATGGTCATCGATAAAGACTCTGGCCATCCGATGAGACAAAAAGGACTCGACCTAGTTTGCTGCCAATGTAGAGATGTGTGCATCATGTTTGAGCCTGGACACTAGTATTGCATGGCCCACTAAATCGAAAGCTGCAGAAAGATTGATAGGCAGCAAGAGTGCTGTCCCACCTCCTTCTATAATTTACAGCATGTTTGCCTTGAGGTCCAGCAAGGCGGATTCTGTACTATGGGCCTTCCCCGAAAACCTGACTGCCTTGTATTCAGGATGTGGTACTTCTCCAGATAGATCTGAACCTGTGTGCATGCAACACAATCTAGATATTTTAGTAAAAAAGGCCTATAATTGTCAGTATTTTGGGGTCCAGGGAGGATGTCTTTAATAAAGGGAAATCCATGTCTGTTTAATACAATTTGGCACCAATCCCTTCTTGAAGGACAGGTTCACAAATTTTGTTATGAGGGTACTCAGTTGAGCAGCACACTCTTTCAACAGCCTTGAGGGACAAACATCACCCTTATCAAAGGTGGACCACAGCTGTTTTATAAGACTGGTACAAACTCAAAGGGGGGGACATTCACTTCATCTTCCTGAGGGGGTATCTAGCTGGATAATTTTACCATGTAGTTTCCGTTTCACCTTCATATCATCCTGTATCTTTTTATTTTTTGAGTCAATGCCTCTTGAATGGAGTCACACCATTCTTTATCTTTACTGGTCATAATAACTGGTGGAATCAGCTTTTCCAGTTCCTTCAAGATTTTAAACAATTCTTTAGTATTTGATTTGGAACTTTTTATCCTTTGATCAAAGGCTATTTTCTTGGCCGATGTAATAGCATCTTTATGCACTTTAGCTGCAGCCAGATAGTTATCTCTGTTAATTTCATTACTCTCCATCTTCCAGCCCTCAAATGCCTTGAGTTTGTCTGCTTTAAGATGTTGAATATCATCCGAGTACCAACAATTTGCTTTCCTTGTCAAGATATGGCGTGTTTTTGTTGTTGCTTTAATGTTTATGGCTTTTTCAAGCATGCTTCTATACGCTATCGCTATTTTATTCACAGAGCCCAGTTGAGGCAGTGTGTTTAGTGTAGCTTCAAAAAGTGGGGCAAGTGTTGCAGCGGATAGCCGACTTGTGTGTCTCGATGTCTCCACCAGCCTTTCTGGTTGGGTTTCCTGGATCGGGGTGGACAGATAATGTTCAAGTGGATAAGCATTTGGTCCAAACACAGGCATGGCCTTACTTCTACTTTGTCTGTGGCAACGTTAAAACTTGAGATCCAATCCATGACTCTTCCCTTAATGTGCTTTGTACATTTCAGCACATTGTGCTGAAAACCCAGATTTAACAGCATCTTTTCTGTGATAGTGACACCTCGTCTGAATCTTATTGGAGATTGAAATCCCCCAGTAGTATAAACCTGGACGATGGTTTAATAAACGGGTGAGAATGTCTCCCAGAAATTCTGCAAACTCAGGCATGGCAATGGGTGGACAATAGACTAGCACAAAGTCAATAGTTGTGATAGGGTTGATTAGAACCTTAGCATGTAATATTTCACATGGATTTTGTATTTCGAGACATATCTTGTGAATCTGGAGGGATGATTTGTGAATCAATGCCACCCGTCCCCCTCAACCCATGGATTGATCTACATGAATAATAGAATACCCTACAGGAACCCCACGTAGCAAAGCCAGACCTGCCACCTCATGTAGCCAGATCTCCGTAATGGCACACAAATATATGTGTTGCTCCGTGACATAGTCGGCAATATCCATTGTGTGCTTTATCAGGGAGCATGTATTAATGAGCGAGGACACTAATGGTACCCCCATGCTTGAAACCCCACAATTGTGGACCAGTACCTGTGATTTATGGTGCCTCCATTGTGCCACAGGTAGCGTCTAGAGAGTCCTTGCGCACTGGACACGAACCAGCGAAAACCGGCCTTTTACAAGGACTGTGTGGTGCTGAGTAATGTAGTTCAGCAGAACTACACAAAGAGCCTTTCCCAGCGAGGCGCAGTTGGCACACTCAGCGAGGGTAAGATGGTCAAATTCAAGGGCGCGGAATGCGTATGACAGCCTGAAGGGAAAAAAGGATGTAGTCAAGAATGGTGGCAAGGTGTAGCACCTAAGCTACATGAGAGGAAGCTTGCCTGACCGAACCGAAGTGACCTGCCTGACTACATCATTGTTCCACGCGTCGAACTCCTGTGCTAGTGGAGCAAGCACTAGTGCCCAATTCAAGGTCTGGAATGAGAACGCTGTTTGAAGGACAACATCTCCCAGCTGCGGCAGGGTTGGGCGGCCTCCCTCCTCTTTCCCGTTTACATATACTAGTTTACATTGTACCGTTATAATTGTAATAAATCCTTTCATTGTTTATATTGCTTAGCATTCACTTTCTAAACCCTGATACTACAATTGGCGACGAGGATTCCCTCACCTTTGCGCCGCCAGCTGCTGCCTTTCTGGAGCCACTCCGCTCATGCCCGAGTGTTGCAGCGGCCCCGGACGGACGTCTTCGAAGTCCTGAGGTAACGCGCATCGCACACAGGGCGGCGTGCATCTTCTGTTTTGTCTGCAAGTTATCGGTTGTTTTCCATATGCTCGCCATGATCTGCATGTTTCCATCAAGCTGTGCCGCACTGAAATGACTTCCTCATTTCTTCCTCTCTACTGACGCGCGCGCATGTGCAGTGTTGATTTGTCGACGTTGTTAGAGCTATACTTGGTTAAAGCCATACACACACTGCTATTCTATGCTGCCTTTGTCTGAGAAGAGGGCGGTCACGGACAGAACACTTAAGGGGCAGAGTGGAAGTTCTTTTGTCACTCCTGCCACTCAACATTTATGCTCAATAAATGCTGCTGAACTGCATGCACTGAGACTCTGCAGTGTTTATGCATATTGCATGTGGATTGTGCTTATTGTTACATAAGAACTGAAGTATCGTGCATCATTTTATTGAAATATCTTGCATTATTTTGTTAGTGCACATAGTGCATTCAGTTTATGGGAAGTCATACCGCATAAAAAACAATTGACCCTTGCTGCATGCTACAACCATGGCATTCAGCAGTGTTCCACCGTCTGCGTTTTTCATGCCTGACACCAGTGAGCCCAGCATTCCATGGAAAAGATGGATTAAGTCCTATGAACATTATGCTGGAGTTGTCTGTGGCCCTAATTGCAGTGCGGAAAAGAGGAAATCACCTTTGTTACATTGTTTGGGCCCGGCCAGCCAGGAGAAGTATGAAACTCTGCCAGAACTGTCAATGAAAGAAAGTTCTGACATCAATGAATACGAGTGTGCAGTCAAGAAAATTGCCAAGCATTTTGAAAAGAAGATAAGTAATATTTTGGAAAGGTACATATTTTGGAAAGAGAACACAAGAGGAGGGAGAAAGTGTCGAGAAATTCATTACCACATTGAGAAAGCTCGCCAAGTCATGCAACTTCAATGAGCAACTCGATGAAAGACTAAGGGACTAGTTTATGCTGGAATGCCGGAGTGCCAAAGTAAGAGAGAAACTCTGGTCAGAAAATGATCCACCCCTGGATACTGTACTTCGTGTAGGAAGTGGAACATACTGAAGAATGTGTGAAAGAATTAGAAAATAAAGTAAAACTTATGCAAATTGAGACCAATAATATTAAATCTGCAAAGGTGTTCTGCAATATCGCTGAAGAAACTGAGTCCATATCTATGATTAATAATGCCTCTGTCAAACGGAAGGTGTCATCTAGACAGTACAGGCCATCATAATCTGACAAAGGGGAGCATAATACTAATCAGAAAGGATTGTTTAATGACCGCACCAGGAAGGATAGCCCTGATAAACAATCCACAAACTGAAGAAGGAGACGCCAAGGGAGGTGTTACAGGTGTGATAGCGTCAATCATTGGGCCGATGACCCAGAGTGCCCGGCTTTATAAATCATATGCCGCAAATGCAGAGGTAAAGGTCATTATTCAAGGTGCCGCAGATTCCGTAATACTTCCACTAATTGGATAGGAGGTAACTCGGACAGCGGCCACAGTTGTGGATAGGAAGGTGAAGAATGTGTATTCGTCATAATTGGTGATGATGATGAAAAAGTCCTGGAAAGTCCCAAAGCCATGGTTTTGGTTGATGGTGTAGAATTGAATATGATGATTGACACCGGTGCAAAGTACACGTTACTGCCCCAACATTTATGGAACAAAGAAAAACACGAATATCTGCACGAGACCGATATTAACCCCAGAGCTTATGGTGGGGTAAGAATTGACACCATAGGCTGGTTTTGGGGGAAGTTGAAATTTAATGATAGGAGAGCCAAAGGCAAAATTTACATCACTAGCGTGGGCAAGACACCGCTGTTAAGTTGGACTCATCAGAGTAAATTGCAAGTCAAGTTAGATTCCACTGTTGAAGAATCTGTTTTTGCCATCAACAATGATGTGAGTACACCGGGAAATAGTCGCAATGCAACTAAAGGGAACGCCATGGATGTCATGCAAGCTGTTTACCGTGATGGCATGGGATGCCTTCAGGGTTATGTGCACGAAAAACAGTTAAGACCAAATCATAATCCCGTTGCCCAGAAATTGAGGAATGTTCCTTTGTCCATGCGTGAAGAAGTCAGAAAGGAGATAAGAAGGATGGAAGAACAAGGAATCATTGAGGGGATTGATGCCAGCGAATGGGTTTCGCCACTTTTCGGTCATGAGAAAAAAGTCAGGAAAACTCCAAATTTGTGTATATATGCAGGAAATGAACAAGTGTGTTGTTCCTGACTGACACCCTCTTCCCAACATACAAGAAATAATCTCCACAATTGGGCCGTCAAAGTTCTTTTCCACTTTGGATTTGACCTCCACGTATCACCATATTAAATTACATAAGCGTTCCAGGCATCTCACTGCTTTCATTACGCCGGTTGGCCTTTATCAATTCACGAGGATGCCATTCGGTTTGGTGTCCGCCGCATCAGTGTTCCAGAAGATAATATACAACTTGTTTGAGGGCGTACCTGGTGCAATTTGTTTCCAAGATGACATCTTAGTATACGCTGACAATCAAAATTGCATTATGAGAGAGTTGAGTATGTATGCGAGAAGTTATACAAAGCAGGGATGACTTTAAGCAAGGAAAAGTGTAAAATTAACTGCCCTGAAATAGAATATTTAGGACACAAGATGTCTGCCGATGGAATTTCTCCTAAACCCCAATTAGTCAATACCATCAATATGATAGACAAAATATTTGTTATTGTGGGATCGGTCAAAAATATTGCTAAAGGAGAAGCAAGGAACTGCTACACAGGATTTACCCCATGATGAAGGCCATTTAGCGTCATTCATGCCAGAAATGGTCCATTGAAACCCAGTTTTCGTGTAATCCACTATTGCATAATAAGAAGTACCAATAATCATTTTTCTGGGAATACGTTCGATGTCTAAGAGGTTTCATGAGAAAATCACAATCATTATTCTTTAATAACATTGGATCTAACTTTAGGCCTTGACAACGACCAGGGGTCGAAACACGTGTCGGCTGTTTTTCTTTTGGAGAATAAACAATATCCATATCTCACATGATTTGGACATTTGCCACGTCTGTTTGAAGTATTCTTTGCATTGAAAGGACTGACCTAGAGCGCAAGAAACTCCCCCGAAGCTTAATCCTAAACCATCAATATGATGCCCAGACCATGCAACAAGAAAGAGGTTCGCACATTTATTGGAATGGCACAATACTACTCCAAGTTTGTTCGGGACTTTGCAATCCACACTGTTCCGTTACGAGAACTACTCAAGAAGCGGAGTTTTGAGTGGAACGACTGCGAAGAAGAGTTCAGTTTCATTGAAGCTGCAATAGGTTCAGCTCCAGCGTTGAAGAATTTCTGCAGTGACAGGAAAACGATTATCACAACCGATGCTAGTAATGTTGGCCTCGGAGCTGTTGTCACACAAGAAGATAAAGGGCGTGAAGTTTTAATTGCATTTGCTTCGAGGTTGCTGAACGGAGCTGAATTATCATATGCTGCAATTGAGAAAGAAGCGTTGGTGATAAAATGGGCAGCTGAAAAATTCAGGAGTTTCATATGGGGCAGTGAAGTAGAATTTCGTACAGACCATAAACCGTTGATCCACGTATTCATGTCAAAAGGCTTGGACAAGGTTTCTAATAGAATTAGGAGGTGGGTGATGCTTCTTCAAGAGTACAATTACTCAGTACGCTATGTGCCTGGAGCTAAGAATGTCACGGCTGACTGTCTGTCCTGCCTAACAAATGTTTCGGAAATCACTGATGGAGAAGATGACATGGAAGTTGTATTGAGCATAGAAGCAGCATCGATTTCGAGGGTGGAATGGGACAATGCTGAACGAGACGACGAAACATTCAAATGCTTGAAGGAACTACTTAATAGTCAGGGTCCATGAGCAAATCAAAATTTGAAGAAGTGAACTTGGTGGCATTTTGGTCTGTTGCATATCCATGATAAATTCATCATGAGAGGAGATAAAATAAATCCTCCTTCAAATCTACGCCAGAGGGTGATCGAACCTGGACATGAAGGCCACCAGGGTATTATAAAGATCAAACAAAGGATAAGAAATGATTTCTGGTGGCCCGGATGTGATTTGCAGATAGAACGCTGTATCAGGGACTGTATCCTTTGTAGTAATAGTGAAAAAAACTGCGTAGGTGTGAAACAGTCTATGGTGCTTACTGAGATTCCTAATAAAGTATGGAAGGATGTGGGCATGGATATTCTAGGTCCTGTGAGTAGCAATGGAGTGCAGACATTTTGTTTGGTGGTTATTGATCTCCTCACCAGGTTGGTGGAAGTGTTGATTGCACCTAGCATTACTGGGAAAACTGTGACTGATTTTTTGTCTGCTGTCTCTGAAAGGGAAGGATACCAAGGGAGCATTCTTTCCGATAATGGTACACAATTCAAATCCAAAGAGATGGCAGATTTCTGTAATAAAGATTCCATTGAGCATAAAAGAAGTGCCATATATCACCCCCAGACTAATGGGTCGGTAGAGCGCTTTATCAAGATGTTGAAAGAAACCATCAGAATGGCTTGGTCCATTGGTATGAACCATTGGTATGTCCATTGGTATGAACTTGGTCCATTGGTATGAACTGAGAGGAAGTGGTCAAAGAAAGGGTGATTGCTCATCGTTTTACACCACATTCCAACACATGTCTTTCTCCCTTTGAACTCAGTAGAGGAAGGAAGGCCAAAACGAAGTTAGCACCATTGTGGCTAGATAACAAAGGTAACGGGGTGGAGAAGGATTTTGGTACTGTATGTGATAAGATCAGAAGAGTACAAAGGAAGAATAAGGTCATCCATGATAAGAGAGGACATACTGATAAGTATGATAAGGCCTCTGTGGTGGGGAAGTTCCTCCTGCTCTTAGAGTGGGCGCGTGTAAGTGGTCTAGGCCAATCAGAGTGATAAAGGCATTTCAACATGCCGTCAGAACGGAAGATGGAAGGGTCTGGAATGTCGAGAGGATATGGGTATATGAGGACAGCAAATTGACAGCAGTGGTAGTGAGAATGTTAGTTTGGGAGTAAAAGATGGAAAAAATGGTTGTGGTAATGTTGTTGGAGAGAAAAGGATGAGATGTATGCCTAAGGCAAAAGTTATACCGAAAGATGTTTCCTTGCCAGTTTCTTCCAGAGACTCTGCTTGCAAGTCCAGAAGGGGAAGGACATATCGCATACCAAAACGAATGGAAGATTATGTGTGACTTGATTTTTTCCAAAAGTTTGCTTTTGTTTTTTTGTTGTTTCTTGTACATTATAAAGGAAGGGAGATGTGTAGCACTTAAGCTACATGAGAGGAAGCTTGCCTGACTGAACCGAAGTGACCTGCCTGAATACATCATTGTTCCACGCGTCGGACTCCGTGCTAGTGGAGCAAGCACTAGTGCCCAGCTCTTGGTCTGGAATGAGAACGCTGTTTGAAGGATAACATCTCCCAGCTGCGGCAGGGTTGGGCGGCCTCCCTCCTCTTTCCGTTTACATATACTACTTTACATTGTACCGTTATAATTGTAATAAATCATTTCATTGTTTATATTGCTTAGCATTCACTTTCTAAACCCCAAGGCTATGAGATTAATAAAACACAGTATGCAGTCCCTGCTGCTTGGAACAAAAAGGGTAATAAATAAATTCTTAATGAAGTCTAACAAAAACATATGCACACCAACATGTTTTTTTTGTAACATCTTTTTATTAGTATAATAAGAACAGGTCATAGGATTCATTGAGCATTTTTTTCAACTAGTCAAGTAACCAGCAATACAACAAACCAGAAACCTTCCCAGATCGGAGTCCACCTCAGAGGTCGGCTCCATTCTCATAAATTGTAAATGAAGAAGAAAAAAAAGGTCCATATAATAATACCATTCTCTCTATGCCGAAGCGGATCCTAGGCCGGTGCAGGCACGCCCGTATGCCACGACCCCTAGTAGAGTCCAACCCCCATTCCCTCTCTTCCACCCCCGTCTATATCCCCAACTCTATTTAACCTTACTAATAATTTTAACCCCAAGAAAACACCAACAATTATATGTAACCACTAATCGCTCTCACCACACACAGGCATACATTGGGCAGCCAGGCACACAATTCACAGAATGTGATGGGATGTCACAAAAGTACTTCAATTTCAATTAAAGCGCACTACAAACACTCATTCAGTTTTGCCAGGAACAAGATAACACACACACACAGATGCAAAAGCATACATTTTTTTCAGCAAGCCCAACCCTTCCAAGTAGAACATTTTTAAATAAAAGAAAAGAGACACAGGGTGTACAGGCTTAATGGTAAATATTCAGAGTTCCCTGCTAGTCCGCCCTTACACAAACGCACGCATCACTTTTATGGAGAAACTGCTCGTTGGCTGCCGAAATAAAGCTACAGCACAAATACATGCATTTGGACAGAGATCCTTCGACTGCTACACCTCGTATTATTCATGCAACTGATACATAAAGTCAAGGCAAGGCCCTATTTACACAAGCGTATGGTGGAAATTCACAAGATAAAGCATCTTCCCTTCAAAGGGTAGTCAACTCCGACATTGCAACGGATCTCTCCTTCATCTCTCAGATCTCACATCTTGCGCACTGCCGCCAGAGGGTTTAGCCTCCACTCGCTGCTGTGGGCTTTTTCTGTCTTCCGCAGACTCCGCAATACCATTATTCCTCTGTGAAGACGGCGGCGATGGCGGCAGTGGCTGATGCCGCCCCCCGCAGAGCGAGCAATGCGGTCAGCATTCGATAAAGTGCTGGGAGTGAGCAGAGTCCCATGAAAGGTAATGAGCAGCATGCAGACATTTTCAAGAGATGTTCAAACATAAATAAGAAGGACGACACAAAGGATGGAATGCCGATGAGTCACTCACAGGCATGTAATGCAGGATGTGAAAGAGATAAGGTCAAAGGGAAATTGAAAGCAGAGGCTCTGATATGGCGAAGGGTGCCTCAAATAGGATGCAGCATTAACACATTAACAAGAAATGGGTATGCATTTTTCTTCATAAAAAAAAAACAGAAATGATAGAATGAATGGGCAAGGGTATGAGGAGCGAGGGGATGACAGGCACCCTGTATGAGCCCGGGGTACGGGTGGCTGGGAAAGACATGCTTCATAATAATAATAATAAGGTGTATGTTTATCATGGTTGCTATTACAGTGTCACCATTTTGTATCGCTGTGAAGGGCAAGCGTTAATATGTCCTACCTTAAAAGCTCTCAAAATATCAGCTTGGAATAATGAAACACTTCATCAAAAGCAGATTTAAGATGGGAGTGCCTAACTCAGTGAAACATATGACCAGCGAGTGTTGCTGAACAGGAGAAGATTGCAAAAGGTGCGGATGACTGAGTTTACTAATCGAGTAGCAAATGGGTAGATGGATGAATGTTCATGGACATAGAAGTGAGTGAGTGGCTTTATGTGTGAAGGCGGGATGGGTGGCAAGCGAGCTAATGGACGGATGGGCGTACGGATGGGTTTTGGATGGATGGGCGAGTCTACGCGGTGGTGGACAAATGGTTGGAAGGGTGGGTGAGTGGGCGTCTGGTAGATGGAGGAGTAAGTGTGTGAGGTGGTGGATGAGTGAGCGTTTGAGTCAGCGAGAGGGTAGATGGGTAATTTAGTGGGTTAATTGAAAGGTGAGTGGATGTGGGGTTGAGTGAGTGAGGGACTGAATGGGTGAATGTTTAGATTGCTGACCACCAGTGCTCTGCACACCTGCTCAATAAAAATCTTCCATACCTCTGGTGCTCATTGCCATATTAAACTAGAACTCGACAACCATACGTTTCATAAAGTGGGCTCTGATAACGCAAGCCAGTATCCCATCTGCAACTAGAAACCTCACAGAAAACACATTGCCCTTGAGTTCTTGCAGAACCTACACACCTAGTAGCAATATTCACTTCGGCATCTGTAAGGGAGGAGACAGATGCCTGGAGTGATAGTGCACTGTTACTTTAAGGATATACAAATACCCTATATATCCTCAGCACTGTACTCGCAAAAGTCTCTGTGTACCCTCCAAATATTACCCTACAACACCCAATTACCAATGTGCATGTTCATGTCACGGTGCTTGCCCCCAGACATCGGGAGCAGACCAGCCTGCCCCAGGTACTGGCACCTATGGGGACCTTTAAGGCCCCAAAGGATTGCCTAAGGGCTTCCTGGACTCAGTTCTGGCGCCGTTGGTGCCAGCCTCATTCTGCCCTCTCAAGCAAGGCAGTTTGCAGGGGAAGAGGAATCACATGCAGACCAGTCTGAGGCATGCTGGAGTGACTACTTTACCTGGGACTACTTTGATAGGGTGTGGTTGGAGGGACTACTTCACCTTGGGACTACTTCTTGAGGCTATATAAACAACACCCTCAGAACAGAACACTCTTAGCGTTATTCTGCACTCTTGCAGCGTAACGCTCACCGTGTCTGCTAGCTTCAGCCCGGTCTTCAGCCATGCCCGTCCAGGTCTTCATGAACCGCTGCCTGTAAGGAAGGAAAGGAAGAAAGAGGAGAAAACAGAACAAGGCTCTTACCTGACGCTCCATCTCGATCGCTCTGGAGCCTCCGCATCAGCCGAACAGAAAAGGACACACCAGGTTAGCCGCGCAGAGCAAAGGACCATGTTAAAGACATTGCAACAATGTGCAGCGCTAATACTCACCAGAAGGCTGCTCACTCTTGCGATCCATCGAAGCACCATCACGCGATCGCTGCTCCGGAGCTGCCGCACCTGCCGAACAGAAAAGAAAGCATCAGGTTAGCTGCGCAAAGGGAAAAGGCCTCATTAAAGACATTTCAATCTTACGCAGCGCTAATACTCACCTGAAGGCTGCACTCTCTTGCGGTCTCTCGAGACACCATCACGTGATTGCGACTCTGGAGGCACCGCACCTGCAGAATAGAAAAGCAACAGCAGGTTAGTTTCTCAGAAGAACAATATCGTATGTTAAGACATTATCGCATCGCGCAAGTGTGGAAACTCACCTTGAATTCTGCTCACCATTTTTGGAGAGGAGTCACTCTTCGTTAGATGCACCAAAGGGGAACCTGCAAAGGAAAAGGTACAGGAGTGAACTTTTGGCAACTTGAACTCTAAAGCAATCTATACCCAGGAGTATTGGCATAAAGACTTACCCACTGAGTCATAGTTGTCCGGAACTCTTCAGTAATCTGCAGGATCAGTGAAGTAACTAGTCCTTGAACTGCTACGCACCCCTGCCTACAGTCACAGGATGGAGAGTCCGCCATTCATAATACTAAGGTGAGTCATAGTAGAGGGGTGCATAAGGAGATCACGGGAGGTGGAAGTCGGTCCTCCTCCTTACGGCTAGTTAACATCTCATTTCAACATTTTAGGCAAATCTTCTTTCATGACAGAAGGGCAAAACAGAGGGGGCACGAGGAGCCATTCATCACTCCGCTTCGTGTGACGCTGGTGGAGACAGTTACCGTCCAGCATCGTTCGGCGCCCCTGTGGAGACCAAGTGAGCGTAACAGTTCATGACAGCCTGAGGATCTGCAACACATACTGATCCTCACGCTCTTGGGCTCCATCTAAAGAAACCAAGCTTGCTGTCCTGACAGTGCACGAAGAAAGGGTCACTATAGCCAGAGAAGGCAATGCATTACTTAGAATTTTAAAGAAGTGAGGTGCATCTGTGTAAACTGTACCCCGTGCACTAGCTAACCTGGGTGACGTTGGCCAACTGTCCATTACAGAATATTTATTACACACTTGACACACAGCAATTTGGGATTGCTGCAAAGTTACCTCTGCTTTACCACCATGATATCATGAGTTCAGACACAAAACATGGATAAATAAGATGACACCTTCTCATAGCCATTGCTTGTCATGGTATTTAACTTGTGTTGATGTAATGGGTGTTTCTTTTCTCATAAAAAATGAAATATGCCATTTCCAGTGTTAATGCCATAAACATTAACACGCATCAGAGGGTTAGGCAATCTTCACTTTCACAAGCATTCTCTTACTGTCTGCCTGTACGACTGATCCAGTTACAAAATGTTGATCCATTACTATAAACCTGCTAAAATCATACACAGTCATAGATGCGAAGCTCTCAAATATGGGGATATATTACATTGAGGGGATGCAGCTGAAATCTGATACACAATGAGAGTGAAGCTCCAGTTGTCTATGATGTCACTCATGACCACGAGGTAGAATACACCCCAGGGTTGAAAGTCAGCCACTTATAATTTAAAGTTTTGCATACTCACCGTTTCCCAGTGACGAGGGAAGTCACGAGAGTACTATGTACAACATAACAATGCCAGGTTCCCTCTCTCTTCACCCAGCAGCATTCCAAATAGGAACAAGCAACTGACATCCTATCCCCAGACCCCACTATCCTTGTGCACTTCTCTTCCACTTGCCAGAAATAAAGATGCATGTCTGACATACTGCCACCATATGCCACCGCTCTCTTGTGGCCTTATCTATCTCTAAAATCCCAAAACAAATACATGTATCTGGTTTCGTTCTAGACTCCCCTACCTCCCTTGCGTGCTTTCTCTTCACAGCACCCAAAAGAAACGGATGTATCTGGCATTCTCCCACACTCCCCTACCTCACTCATTCGACCTTTTCAAAGTCCCCACTTCAAAAATTAATGCATGCACTTATCCTACCATGCACATCCAAATCACTCACACGCTCCACTCCATCTTTCCCTCCCATTACTGATCCCTGCCATCGAGGTAGGCACACGTCTTACACTTTGTGAAAGCTTTGCCCCTATTGCTATCAAAGGCAGTGTATGGTTATGGCCTGTCACAGCACAGGAGCCATTTTCAGCATTGCTGCTCTTCCACTGTTAGAGGAAAACGGATGGATAGGGACAAGTCAGCAAACTTCCTCAGTTTACCCCGAGTATTAGGAGACACAGGGAAGGCAGAGAGAATGATGTTTCCCCTGGCAGTGATGACAAAGTGGCAAAGTAGTTGATCATTTCTTTTTTTTGTTGCGTTGTAATTTTCAAATAACACCTTTCACAATTCCAAACACATTTAGCAAAACAAAATGTTTCATTGGAACTAAAATATGACACATTGTAGTTTAACAAATAAATAACGTTGCATTAATGCACTCTTTGAATGATACAAGTTATACATCTTAAAAGTATGATGCTAACAAAATACTTAAAAACAAAATGATTAGCAAAATCCATCAGTTGAATATCCATTCATCTAATATTGCAGAGCATTCTTTAATACAATAACACATGATGAGAAATCATATCTCAAAAGATGGAAGCCAATACTTACATAACATTCTCACACAATAGTTTCAGAATGACACACCATAATATGTCCAGCTGAAGCACACTGTTTTCTTACATCTGGGAATGTAATGGTGCAGGGGCAGGTGCCAGAGTATATGCTCAGTACCAAAATACTTTAGCAAAAGAGCCTATTAAATAGTAAAAGTCCAGCAGCGCAAATTACATAACCCTAACTTGGAGAGGTTTAAAAATGCAACTAGTGCAATTGTAAGGGATAGCTGCTTACCATTAATCAATCTCCCACAAAGGTTGTACACAATATCAGCCGCAGTTGAATCAATCATTCTTTTAAAGTAGAACAATCTTCTACGTAATAATGGAAGACATTCCAAGATCAAATAGCGATGCATTTCCAATGTATTTGACTTACAAATTGTACACGTACGCCTTTCAGCAGGAAGTCCCATTCTTGGTCCAACAACTTCAAGAGTATGGAGACAATTGCATTGGAATCTTAGAAACCACATTCTATGGCTATGAGTAGAAACATTTGTAATCACATAACATTGGCTACTTAGTGCCTTGCAAAGTATAAATATATCTTCATACAGTTTAACATTTGTGAGGCTTTCTCTATTTTCAATAGAATCCCAGTCTCTTAACTTCTTTCTGATCAATGAGGGGTGCGACTATAGTTTAATGCCTGCCTCAACTAAAATTCTCTCACACTTACTCATGAACTCATTCAGGGAATAGTCACCACCTAAACAAAAACCTTCCCCAAGTCTAGTAAATGGAGATGCCCCCCTTCTTCTTTAGTCATTGGCCCTCATTACAACACCAGCGGTAACCAATGGCGCTATTAGCACCATGGTTGCTGCCGGTATTGTAACGAGTCCGGCAATGGTAAATGGGGAAATACCGCCCCATTCCAAGGTTGGCAGGGCGGTAATTCCCCATTTACCATTGGCCCTTCCCTATTCCCATTTTTGCCCCATAGGGCTCAATGGGACTGCGGAAGGCGGTAATTACAGTACCGCAAATTGCGGTACCGTAATTACCTCGGAAGTCCCTTTGCGGGTCCCTACTTTAACGGCTGGTCTAGACCAGCTGTTAAGGTCGGGAGCCGCAAAGGGACCTCGTAATCAGGCGTTAAGGGTTTAACGGCACCGACACCTTTTACGGCGCCGTTAAACCCTTAACGCCAGGGTCATAATGACCCCATTATGTATAGAATCAGTGTATTCACTTTAAACGTGTACCATCATGACTTTAAGCCAAATTCTAATTGTATAATCGCTGTGGGCAGTCAGGGCCAGAGTCCCAAAACTGTACGCCAAATGTTTCCTTCAAATACATTCAGTGAATTCCTGTTCTTGACCAGTAACAGCTCAAGGCCATAGGTAATTGTAGAATTTTACAAAGCTAAATTGACGCCTACTAACAGGAATAAAACATCTTGGCCTGGATGATCTTCATTTGAGTAATGAAGGACTCGATCCGGACAAGATGTTTTCCTTAGTAAGCACAAGTAGTTTTTTATTAGCAAAGACAAACTACATATATTCGAGGAGATCAGCCTCTTCAATTCCATTGTCGTTTACAAACCACTGAGCATGTTTCTTCTTCTTCTACTTTTTATTGAAAACCAAAATAAAAGACTTGTTTGGGTTGATCTCTAATCTATTTTCCATGGCATAATTTCCCACATAATCCAAACTTCTTTGTAACACAATAGCAATGGATTCGAGTAAGAACACATCTTCAGCCTAGGCCAACAAACCAAACTCAAGTGGTCCTAATTTGGGTGGAAAGAGACTGAAGTGTTTCTTGGAGATCCCAGATGAACAGGTTGAATAGAAAAGGGACAAAAGACGCTCCTGTCTTAAACCTAATTCAACTCATACATCTCTGGAGAGCGCCACTTGTAAGTTTAGTCACATTCTCAAACTATTATAGGTATGGAATAGCAGTAGCATATTTAAGAGTACCTGTGGAATACCCCAGTTTGATAGATTTAGCAATAGATGACCACTGTCAACCTTATCAAACACAGCAGACATGTCCAGACTGCCTGAACAGAGAGGTTGTCCCTTCAATCTACATGATTTTAGCCAACATAATGTATATTCTATGCCATTCAATGCTGTCCCCATATCCCTACAGAAACCGTTTTGATAAATGTTTAGTTTCTTTGTTCTTTCTATCCAGTTGGTCACATTTCTTTAGACAAAACCTGCAAGCACCTTACTAAAATTGTCTATTTGGGATGTCAGTCTATAGCTCAAGGGTGACATTCTGGCCCCGTTTTTGAAAACAGGTACAATGTTTACCCTATACCAAGAGTCTGGAATGTCTTGTGCAACCTTTGTAAACAATGTTAGCAAGATATCTGCCCACAGGTTTATGTTTTCTTTTAGGACCATATTGGAAAAACTGTTGGGATCAAATGCCCTTGAAATATTTTGACTTGTTAAGGCTAACTCCAAGCGCTCTAAATCAAAATGAATTACCCAAGGGACTCAGGATATTGAAATCGGTGAATGAGACACTTTATCACCTTTGGTATAGAGATTGTGAAAGTGCAGAAACCAAACGGATTCCAAAATACCATTAGATTTACTGGTCATCTGTATATTTTTGTGCACATTCAATGCTCACCAGATTCTCCTATTATTATTATGAATGAATAATTTCACCGTCTTTTGATTAACCTTTAAGTGGTTGTTAGGGAGAATTCTCATAATGGCTGATTTCCTTTACCTAATGAGTCCCTCAGCAGCTTTGCTGGATTTCTAGGATTTATTGTTCTCACCTGGTAAGAGTGTGAGCCTTTTTCCGACTTTTACATGTGTTTTTCTATGTGATTTTTACTTTTTGTGTGATCTTGAGCACTGGAGCCTCACCTACTCCATGGCCTCATATTTTCAAGTGTGTTACACAGCACCTTCAGTGCAGTGACACAAGGTTGACTTTGAGACTTCCCACCTACTCCATTTTTTGGGGCTGACTACTGCCCCCCAGAAAAGGGTAAAGTTGCCATTAACTTTACTTTAGTCACTTTAAACCACAGACCCAGTACCCCCCATCTTACATGGAGTATTGGAAAGGGTTAACTCTTATCCCTTTTTGTCTATGTCTCTTGGAGCATTGTTTCGCTCCCTTTACATTAGGACTTGGCTTGTGGGAGTGGAAACTATCCTAACTTTTCTACCGTGGTTATATTATATAACCATGGTATTGTTTTAGGCTATTATATTAGCCTCAAACATAAACCCGCTTGACCAAATACATTTTATTTTAGCTCCAGCTGGGTTTAATTGCCATTTCTTTTTGTCAAAGTCTTTCTCGTGTTTTTCTCTGCCCGCCAAACCGGGGAAGATTCATTTGTGTGCTGTCTTTCTGTGGGCTTCTGCACAGAAGCCCTCTTTAAGGTGCATGAAAGTCTAGGTAGGCAGGATGTGAGGGAGGGATCTTCGGACCCCTGCCAGGGGGTCCCTTGGTAACCCAAGTCGCACTCCTGTTTGATTGGCTGAGGGGACTGTCCTTGCCAGGACAGCCACCCTGCTGTGTGATTGATAGCCAGGCTGTATGAATGAGGGAACACTGCATAAAAAGCAAGTCTATGGGACTGGAAAGGCAGAGTCGCCACTGGAACGAAAGAACCAATTAGGAGCTGACAGAAGAGGACCTCCTACAATGACTGAACTGCCCGGTGAAGCCCTGCTGCAGGTCTGAATCTTCAGAATCCGATGACAGAGAAGATCCTCCAGGAATATTCTTCCCTTGAGCTGGTGGGACCAACCAGTTTACCCAAACTGCAAGCCAGGACCCCTCCTCTGGTCAAATTCACTGTACAGAGCTACAGTGGGCCGGATAGCCAGGAAGGTCGGACCCTACTTGGCTTTTAAGGAGCGCATCTTTTATTTGCTGCTTTGCTCTGCTGCTGGTTTCTTCCCTGGGTAGTGCAGGACCCTCCAGTCTTCCTACTTCTTGTCAGTCTGACAGTCACTTCAGGAACCGTGAGCCTGCAGGAACTACCAGCAACATCCGCCTCAGCTACAGTTCCTCTCCGTTTTAATATACTGTGCAAATCCGGGTGCTTGTTTCGTTCAACCGCAGTGAAAGTGTTTGAAATCTTTCTCCAAACCGTGGGCTTGTCCTTCTCTTCTCTTTAAACTAAATTTTGTATCAACCAACCTCACCCGGAAACCGTGCCACGAACTTTACTGCAAACTACCCTGAACTGTGTGATCTTGAGCAAAAGACTTTTGGAATATTGACTTTTCTACCTGATTTTATCTGTAGTTCCTCTTGTTCAATTGTCCTGAGTACTTACCTATTGTTTTTTTTTTTTTATTTCTATTAACTTTGTCTATCCCTCCCTTTTTACATTGCCATTTTGGGGGAGGTAGATAGGATGGATTATGAGTGTGTGAAGCTAGCTTTAATTTCTAGATTTGGAAAGACCCCTTCCCAGTACCTTAAGAGGTTTAAGACCCTCAAAAAGCATGATGGTACCCCTTGGGCTACCAGGGTATGTGAGTGTTTGAAAAACCTAGATGGTTGGATTAAGGGTTACAGAGTAAACACTGAAGGAAGAAATGAGAAATCTTGTTATGTTGGAGTCTATTTTTGATGTCTGCTCTCCTGAGCTCAGACAGCACTTAGCTGATTCTAAGGAGATAGATCCAAAGAAGCTAGCTAAGGCTGCTGACTTGTGGGTTGCCAACAGGGCTACTCACAAGGATTCTGGGGCCACTCAGAGAAAGGATGAGGGAAAACAGCCAAAGAAAGATAACAAAGAGAATTCTAATACCTCCAATCCAAAAGAGGGCCACAAGCAACAACATAAGGGTTAACCACAAGGGAAACCAAATCAGGCTAGTGCACCATCTGGATCCAAACCAGATGGAGGTCAGAACAAACCCCCATTCATCAAGACATTTGGGAAATGTTATGTTTGTGGGTCAACTGACCATGTGAAAGGGGATCCCAGATGCAAGGGTAAACCTTCAGGGGTCCACACTGTCTCCTTAGCCTTCTCCCCAGAGGAAGAGGTACCTATGGCAAGTGGAAACTTTGACCTACTGGCTGATGAACCCATGAGAGTCTCGGCTAGTGTTTCTTTAGTGTCTCTGGGCATGTGGGAACAACAGAATCTAGATGTCTATAATTCCATCCCAGATAATACTAAAGACTATTATAAAGATAGTGTTCTTGTGAATGGCCAGGAAACCCCTGCCATCAGAGACACTGGAGCCAGCATAACTGTGGTGTATGAATCATTTGTCAAGATGGAGGATGTTGCTAAGGCACCCAAACGCCTCATCAAGTTAGCTGGAGGCCCTGTGCAAATGATTTCCCAGTTACCAGCTCTCATCCAGTATAATGATATGGCTGTCAAAATACCTGTTAGTGTGCAGAGTGAATTACTTGGGAGAGTCCTGTTGGGTAATGACCTGAACAATCTTGGAGTTGTGTCAAGCACCCCCAGGCCTCCCAGTAAAAGGAAACAGGAGGTCACTAGGTGTGCACGTGAGAGAACTTTGAGAGGCTCTCCAGAGGAGTTGATAGAGGCAACTATCACTCCCACTCCACAGGAGTTGCTCACTGCCATTTCTAAGAAAACATAGACAAAGAGGAAACCCAAGACCTCCAGGAAAAAGTCAGACAGCACCCCTGTGCTACCAACAAGGACATCCCCAAGATTGGCCAAATTCACACCTGTGACTACACCACCTCATGAGACAGAGTGTGAGGTGCAACCTTGTGTGGTTGGGCCAGTATCGGAAGAATCAAATCTGGAAGAAGACACTGTCTTAGTTGGAGATCTTGACCCTGTTGACCATCCTCAGCTGCAGTCTTAGCTGGCAGAAGGTGGACCCAACAGAGCAGACTTTAGCAAAGGGCAGAGAGAGCGTCCTACTCTAGAAGGTCTTTGACAACAGGCTACTAACCAACTTGATGGGAAAGAAGTTGGAAAGCACAGGTTGAGCTGGGAAGATGGCCTCTTCTTCAGTGAACCGACTGAGTCTATCCCTGGGGACTGCAAAATAATTGTAGTGCCCCTTGCCAACAGACTCCAGTTCCTACAGTTAGCCCATGAGATTCCTTTGGCTGGTCACTTGAGTTTCAAGAAGACCAAGGAAAGGCTCTCTCTCTACTTCTACTGGTCTAAAATGGATGCAGAAGTTGACATATTCTGTAGGAGCTGTGACACTTGCCAAACCTCTGGCAAGAGTTGAGCCAAGAATGTGGCACCGCTGGTGCCTCTCCCAGTGGTGGGAGTTCCTTTTAAGAGGGTGGGCATTGACATTGTCGGTCCCCTTGACCCTCCCACATCTTTAGGGAACATGTTTATCCTGGTTGTAGTAGACCATGCTAAAGCATACCCAGAAGCCATACCTGTGAGACTGTTACAGCTCAGGCTGTGGCTAAGGCTCTACTTGGTATTTTGACCAGAGTAGGGTTTCCTAAGGAAGTGATATCTGACAGGGGATCCAATTGTATGTCCCACTACATGCAGGCCATGTGGAAAAACTGTGATGTCACTTACAAGTTCTCTACAGCCTACCATCAACAGACAAATGGACTGGTGGAGAGGTTTAATCGTACTATGAAGAGCATGATAGGTGCTTTAGAGGAAACCCTTAAGAAAAAGTGGGACCTTCTACTGCCATGCCTTCTCTTTGCATATAGAGAAGTGCCTCAGGAGGGAGTTGGTTACAGTCCCTTTGAACTTCTCTATGGCCATTCAGTCAGAGGTCTATTGGCCCTGATCAAGGAGGGGTTGGAGAGTGCTATTTCCCCAAAGTGAGTCAGAATGACTGAGTATCTGATAGGTCTCCGAAGGAGCATGTCACACATGATGGCAGAAGCAAGTGATAACTTAAAAGCAGGTCAGGCTCTGGTCAAACATTGGCATGACCAGAAGTCCAGCATGGTTGAGTTTACTCAAGTCCAGCTTGTATTAGTTATGGTGCCAACAAGGAAGAGGAACTTGCAGGACAAATGGATAGGATCCTTCAAGGTAGTGGGCAAACGTGGAGAGGTGAACTATTTGGTGGACTTAGGCAGACCTAAGAAGGCTCCCAGAGTCTTTCACACCAACCGTTTAAAGGCTTATGTCTCGAGACCAGAAGTGGGAGTTTTGCTTCTAGCTTCAGCTCAAGAGGAAGAGGAGAGTGAACCTCTACCTGACCTCCTCAGAGGCCAACCTTTAGATGAACAAATAGAAGGAGTTAATCTCCCTTCTCAACTGACTTCCGAACAACAGGAGGAGTGCAAAGTTCTGTTGAATCAGTTTGCCTCCCTGTTTTCACTAACACCAGGCTTGATATCTTGGGGCCAGCATGATATTCTCACTGGTGACTCTTTACCTGTGAAAAGCAGAGGTTACAGAATGTCAGAACATGTGAGATCCCACATCAAAGTAGAGGTCAACAAGATGCTTGATCTCGGGTTATAGAGCCATCTACAAGTCCATGGTCTAGTCCAGTTGTTCTAGTACCAAAGGCAGGATCCAAGGAGTTGAGATTCTGTGTGGACTATAGAGTTCTAAATGTAGTCACTAAGACTGATGCCCATCCTTTGCCAAGGACAGATGAACTGATGGATAGACTTGGTTTAGCCAAGTACCTCAATACATTTGACCTAACCTCAAGCTATTGGCAAATAGCACTGGCAGACCATGCCAAGGAGAAAACTGCATTTTTCATCCCAGCAGACCTCTACCAGTTTAAGGTTCTGTCTTTTGGACTAAAAAATGCACCTGCTACATTTCAAAGGATGGTTAATCAAGTTCTGAATGGGATGGAGGACTTCTGCATGACATACTTGGATGACATTGCAGTGTTCAGCCCTACATGGAAAGAACATATTGATCACCTGGGATTGTTTTGCAGGCTCTTGAGCAGGCCCATCTGACCATAAAGGCAAGCACATGTCAAATTAGTCATAGTAAAGTGGTCTACCTTGGTCATGAGGTAGGAGGAGGTGAAATGAGGCCATTGGCCAGCAAAGTACAAGCTGTGCAAAACTGGGCCACTCCTACTACTCAAACCCAAGTGAGAGCTTTCCTAGTTCTCACTGGGCACTACAGACATTTCATAGATAACTATAGGTCCATATCTTCTCCCTTGAATGTGATCTCCTCTCCAAAATTCCCTAAAAAGTTTAAATGGAATGAGGAGTGCAATCAAGCTTTTGAAAACCTGAAGAAAGCCCTTTGTCAAGCTCCAGTCCTAAGAGCTCCTGATTATCACCAACCCTTCATTGTGCACACAGATGCCTCCAATATAGGTATAGGTGCAGTCATTAGTCAACTGGATGAGAAAGATAGGGAACACCCCATTTGCTTCATCAGTAGGAAACTGACGGAACCAGAAACAAGCTGGGCAACCACAGAGCGTGAATGTTTTGCCATTGCGAGGTCTCTGAAGAGGTTTAGACCAACCTTGTATGGATTTACCCTTGTGATTCAGACAGACCACCAACCCTTGAGGTGGTTAATGCAAATGAAAGGGGAGAACCCAAAACTTCTACGACGGTCAATCTGCCTGCAAGGGTTTGAATTTACCATTGTGCACAGAGCAGGATGTGAGCACCAAGATGCTGATGTCTCTCTAGGATGTTTGTGACTGACATAGAGAGGTAGAGATTCATCCGGGGTTGGATTAAATCCTCCTGTCCCTTTATCTGGGGGGGGTGAGTGTTAGGGAGAATTCTCATTTCTAGGATTTATTTTTCTCACCTGGTAAGAGTGTGAGCCTTTTTCCCACTTTTACATGTGTTTTGCTGTGTGTATTTTCACTTTTTGTGTGATTTTGAGCACTGGAGCCTCACCTACTCCATGGTCTCATATTTTCATATGTGTTAAACAGCACCTTCAGTGCAGTGACATAGGGTTGTCTTTGAGACTTTCCGCCGACTCAATTTTTTGGGGCTGACTACTGTCCCCTAGAAAAGGGTAAAGTTGCCATTAACTTTACTTTAGTCACTTTAAACCACAGACCCAGTACACCACATCTTAGATGGAGTATTGGAAAGGGTTGACTCTTATCCCTTTTTGTCTATGTCTCTTGGAGCATTGTTTCACTCCCTTTACATTAAGACTTGGCTGGTGGCAGTGGTAACTACCCTAAATTTTCTACCGCAGTTATCTTATATAACCATGGTATTGTTTTAGGCTATTATATTAGCCTCAAACATAAACCCGTTTGACCAAATACATTTTATTTTGGCTCTGGCTGGGTTTAGTCAAAATTTCTTTTTGTTAAAGTCTTTCTCGTGTTTTTCTCTGCGTGCCAAACCAGGGATGATTCCTTTGTTCGCTGTCTTTTTGTGGGGCTTCTGCACAGAAACCCTCTTTAAGGCGCCTGAAAGTATAGGTAGGCTTGATGTGAGGGAGGGATCTTTGGACCCCTGCCATGGGTTCCCTTGGTAACCCGAGTTGCACTCCAGTTTGATTGGGTGAGGGGAATGTCCTTGCCAGGACAGCCACCCTGCTGTGTGATTGACAGCCTGGCTGTATGAATGGGGGAAGACTGCATAAAATGCACGTCTCTGGGACTGGAAAGGCAGAGTCGCCACTGGAACAAAAGAACCAATAAGGAGCTTGCATAACAGGTACCCCTACAATGACTGAACCGCCCGGTGAAGCCCTACTGCAGGTCCAAATCTTTAGAATCCGATGACAGAGAAGATCCTCCAGGAAACTTTTTCCCTTGAGCTGGTGGGACCAACCAGTTTGCCCAAACTGCAAGCCAGGACCCCTCCTCTGGTCGAATTGACTGTACAGAGCTACAGTGGGATGGATAGCCAGGAAGGTCGGACCATACTTGGGTTTTAAGGAGTGCACCTTTTATTAGTTGCTTTGCTCTGCTGCTGATTTCTTCCCTGGGTAGTGCAGGACCCTCCAGTCTTCCTACTTCTTGTCAATCCGACAGTCGCTTCAGGAACGGTGATCCTGCAGGCACTACCAGGAACATCCACCTCAGCTACAGCTTCCTCTTCGTTTTAAGGTACTGTGCAATTCCGGTTGCTCGTTTCGTTCAACCACGGTGAAAGTGTTTGAAATCTTTCTCCAAACTGAGGGCTTGTCCTTCTATTCTCTTTAAACTAACTTTTGTATCAACCAACCTCCTGCGGAAACCGTGCCATAAATTTTACAGCGTACTACTCTGAACTGTGTGATCTTAAGCAAAAGACTTTTGAACCATTGACTTTGGCCCTCCGCCTTTTCTACCTGATTCTATCTCTGTAGTTCCTCTTGGTCAATTGCCCTGAGTATTTACCTGTTGGTTTGATTTCATTTCTATTAACTTTGTCTTTCCCTCCCTTTTTAAACTGCTGGATTGCCATTTTGCTCCCACTTCATTTTGAGAGCTTAACTTGTCTGGAATTTAAGGGAAGTGGTGTGGTGTATTAAGAGTGTGATTTTTAGACTGCTTATAATAGTGTACTGTTATACAACTGAAGAGTGACATAAATGTATATTCATTTACTTGAAAATCTTTAGCCAGTGTTTGCCTGAATCATAGTAATTGCTGTCCTTTGTGTAACTGTCTGATACTGCTCACTTACTCTTGAGATAAGTCTGGCTGCTCAGCCATCGCTACCACTTTAACTGTGTAGTACAGGCTTGTACCAAAGGTGAATTTGTACTGTCACTTGTAGTCTTAATTGTGTGTGGTGTTCCCAAAGGGTACTGCATATAATTCTGCCTAACAGTGGTTCTGTATTTTTTACAATTTATGCTAATTCTTACAATTTTTCTTTAATCCTCCTGCCTTCTGCAACACTTTTCCCTAGGCGCAGTGTCTATCCCAAGTTGTTCTCCTGAGTTCCAAGCACATTTATTTGTTATCATTTTTTAACAATATATCAAACGATTGTTAATTTACAGTGGTGAATGGTTGCTGCTTCCAGCTCTTAAGAGTCAAACGGTGCAATTGCCAATCCTGCCAATAGTGTCTCTGAGAAGGTTTTAGGAGAACATTTGCTGAATCTCTCTATTGGCAATCAACTTCTCCAACTCAGGCTTACCCTCAGATTTAAACCTCTTGTATTTTTAAAGGTCTGAGTCAGCTTGTTCCCAGAATTATTAACAACAATATGTTTACATGTTGAACTCTCCAGTCTAGTACAATCCGAGTTGAGGGTAATATTTAGGGCCAACATTGCGTGGTCACTCGTAGTGCTTTTTGAAATCATAAAATAAATGATACTGCTTAGGAAGGGTCTGATGTGGTGGGGCAATGTTCCTCGCAGTATCCTCAAAGTCATTCCAAGTTGTACGCCTGACATGTTGTGCATTCAATAGTCAATATTGCTATTTGTTCCTGCAATTGTTGAACAAACTGATCTTCCTGTATATCTGCTGCTTTGTTTTGCTTTGCCGTATGTGCTGGGAAGTGCAACTGTTGAAATGCAAGTTGTAAAAGCTCTAAGGGCATCACTACTTTTCCTGTGATGTCTTGGCACCACAGGAGATCTATCGCAGACTGTGTGACCCCCTTTTTGACCACAGCTCTTGTTCTCCAATTGGGGCTCTTTTCTGTAAATCTATTATTTGTGAAATTGGCATCAAGTTGTATCCCAATTCTCTCTCCTCCTGCACACTTCCTTTCAGTACACACTGCTATTTGGGGTTTTTGAAAATATGCTGCTTCTTTTGCAGCGGCTTCTGCTGCTGCGTTTATCAATGGAATGACATCACTGTTATTGGTATGGGCCTGGCACTTCACTAAGGCCACTACTGATGGTTCTGCTAAGGCTTGTATGAGCTCTTTCAAGAGTTCTGCATGCTGAACTTGGGACCCATCTGACCTTCTGAAACATCTTCTTCTCCTACTTGACAACCCACTGTGTACTGTTGTGGTCATATACGTCGAATCAGCATATATTGTCACTGCACACCCCCTTGCTGCGTATAATGCTTCAAATAGTGCTACAAGTTCTGCTGCTTGTGCCGGCAAATGAATCGGCAACCATTTCTGGACAAGTGTCTCATACTCTCTGTCTTCCAATCTCACAACTGCTGCTCCCAGGTGTTTTTCTCCTGTCTCTGTACAAATTGATGCTGACCCATCCACAAAATACACCTCACCTTCCTCTAGGGCATTTTCGTTTGCTTTGAAAATGTCATCACCCTCCCCTTCATATGTGGCATAATCTGTGCATGGTCCTGTAATAAATGTAGCTGGGTTTACCGTTTTGCAACGTACTATATGAATGTTAGAGCTGGAGAGTATAATCTCGTATGCTGTAGCCCTTTGTGTTGTCAGTGTGGACTTGGAGCTCTCGAGAATAGCAAATAAGGAGTGCTTAACAAACAGTGTCACCGAGCATCCCATCACAATAGTGGTGCTTTTTTCAATTGCAAAGGCGGCGGCCGCGAGTGCCTGTTCACACACGAAGTGTCCTTGCATCACATCGCCGAGCACGCTGCTGTATTAAGCCAGAGGTTTGTGCCCTAATGAGGTCTTTTGGGTCAAGACTGCTGTCATAAGAGTCCCACCACAGTGTGAGAACAGGTAACATTTGCGTTTATAATCTGGGGTAGCTAGGACTGGGGCGGTGGAAATAAGCTCTTTCAATGTGTCAAAGGCAGTGTTCATTTCTTGTGTCCATGTAATTGTTGAGTTTTCCCGCTGTGCTTCTTCTAGTGCCTGTAACAAGGGCCTTGTGTATGATGCAGTTACATATGCCTAGAAACGTTTGCATCTCTTTTACTGTGCAGGGTCTAATAGTTGCACACACTGCTGCTGCTCTATCTGGGAGTATTCGCTTGCCATCTTTTGATATCAACTGGTCTAAGTACAACACTTCTGTTAAGCAGTACTGCAACCTTTCTCTGTCTACCTTTTACCCTTTTTGTGCCAATAATTTCAACAGTGTCATTGAGTCTTCCCTACAATGTTCTTCGCTTTCTCCACACACTAGAAGATCATCTAGGTATTGTATTTGTGTGCTTTTGACATATATATTGCCAAGGTCCTCATGTAGTATTCTATTGAAAATGCTTGGACTTTCACAATATCACTGTGGTAGCCTGCAATGTTCATACCTCTTTCTGCCCAGGGTAAAGGCAGTCAAGTATTGTTAGCTTAGGTCAAGTGGCACTGAGAAAAATGCATTTTTCAAGTCTACCAGTGTGAAACATGTAGCAGATTTTGGAATGCTGCACAAAATGGATGCAGGATTTGGGACAAGGGGAAACTCCTTCTCTATAGCATCATTAAGTGGGCGTATCATCCTCCAGTCCCCGACTTCACTTTTTTAATCGGATAAATGGCCATATTCCAAGGTGAATTTGATGGCACAATGATGGCCTGTTGTAATAATGCATGTATTGTCTCTTTTATCCTCTCCTCTGCTTCTCATGACAGGGGGTACTGTTTCACTCGGGGCAACACCGCACCAGGATTGAGTTTGATTTTAACGGTTTCACCTCTTGCAAGAGCCCTACATCGTGGGGATTGGTTGTCCATAGTTTGGCGGGCACCTGTTGCATGTCTTCATCAAATAATGTTGGGGGTGCACTGTCAATGGCCATGTGTGGATTTGTCACTTGTCTGTGCTGAATCATTAAGTCGACGAATATGCACATTTCCATTATTATCTCTCCATCATTGTTATTGTCAGTGATTAGCTCTTCATCAGTTAAATCGTGCAGCGTTATGTTGGATCTATACATAGGACTGTCTGCCACTCGCATCCATGCGTGTCCAAACCTATCACTGTGATATGTTTTGCTGATACTTGCACACCCTGTAAATCTAGGGACAATATGGTCCCAGGTACCACCTTGGGGGCAGCTACGGAGCGGAAAACCAAGTCAGAAGGTATTCTCCATTCTTGTTGTGTTATCTCGGGCACTACTCTTGCCATAACCTGTATTCCATACACAAACATGTCTGCATCGACAGGCACTCCCCAGACAGTTGTTTCATTTGCAATTGTGTTAATTAATAACATTGCTCTGAGGGGGCATATTCCCGGGGTCAAGCACACTATGCCTCTTTCAGTAAAGGAGATAGTCATGTTGAGCTTGCTAAGAAGGTCTCTCCGCAGCAAATTTATCGGCGAGTCTTTGTGGTACATTAGGGGTGCTCACACTGTCTTCCCCCCTACTGTGATGTCTAAATCTTTAGTGTATGGAACCATGACCACAGCCCCAGATAAACCCTGTGTTTCCAACTTCCCTTCTAACAGCAAAAACCGGCCTTCCATTAGGCACGATTTTTCTGCCCTTGAGTCCACCATAAAGATGAACTGCTCCCACCAGTGGTTCCTCGTCTGGATTTAGGGTAGTTGATAGGATTGGATACGCAAGTGCTCTCTGTGGGCTTTCCTAGTCTGGATGTGTGTATGTACCTGGAAAAGAAAAAACATTTTCCCCTACTCTGACCGTCCCTCAGAAAGGTGCTGGTGCGCCGTTAGCAGTAGTAATGAAACAGTTGCTGTGTGTGTTTACTATTTGGTTCTGACATGTTAATCGCTGCTGTGTCCCTTGGGGGGGGCACTCTCCGCTCTTGTATATGGCAGATGTCGACCTGTTCCTCTTGTCTGTATCCACTCATAGGTAATCCATAGAGGCTGCCTGGGTGGGGGTGGCCATACTGCTGCTCGTTGTTTAACCCTTGTGTATTTTGATAGTATGCCATGGGACGGGTGTGACTTTCCATCGCGAAGTGACCCCACCTCCCACAGAACCAACATGCTCCTTCCCCCCCAGGGTCCCTGAACTCCATACCCTCCTCTCTGTCCTCAGTACCCACCTCTTCCTCTTCCAGGTCTTCCTTGCTATTGGGGCCCTCTGTACTGCTCCTCTCCAGCCCATTGGTCCTATCCATTTGCTGTCCAAGTTGCTGTCATTCTCGCTTGTAATGCTACATGCCCCTCCTCCCCATCTCCCTGTCTGTCTGCGGGGAGGATGGTTGCTACTCATGCGACCTTCACCAATTTATTTGTTACACGATTTGCTTTGTCTGCTCACCTTTTTTTGCAATTTGCTTCTCCCTTTCTTTGATCCTCTTACATTGATATACTATAATGCTTTGTATTTCTGGCCAACCATTGGCTTCTATCCCAGCAATTTTGTCCAAGGCCTTCTGTACCTCCTTCGGGAGGCCTCTCTTGATTATGCAGTAAAAGATGGAGATAGACTGGTCCCAAGTGGTGCCTTTCTCTGCCGTCCACATATCCAGATCCCGAAGAATGTATTGTGCAGCATCTTCATCGTCCCCCATGGTGCATTGCATCAATGAGTGTAAGTCAGGGGTATCAGGGAAGGTTCTCTGCAATGCATCCCACAGCTGTGCCCTCACATTATTAAATGAGGCTCCATCATGACGGTCACTGTCTATTGTCACATCTGTGAGCCCTGCCTTTGCCAACACTCCATTTGCTTGATCACCCACTGCGGAAACTAATACGCTCTTGACATCTCATTTACTCGCACCCCCAGATAGCCTGGGCAAGGTTTTTAACAAGTTATCCTTATCCATTACTGCCCAAGGTACAAAGTGAGGCCTCCCTGCCCCCTTGTGGATGAGAGGCATCTGTAAATGTGTTCTTTCTTTCCCCTTGCCTACCCTTGTCCCTTTCTTTTTTGACAATGCAATTCTTCCTATCCTGTTTCTCAACCTTCCCTGCCACCTCTCTTCTTCCCTGCCCTCGTGTGGTCTCATGTTCTGTACCTGCAGGCGTCCTACTATTGCTCCTTCCTCATACTCATCGATATCGCTCCAACATTCCTCTTCCTTCTCGGATGTCACACTCCCTTGCCCTGTAGTTACCTGATCACCTTCCTGCCCTACTCACACTATTTTTACTGGGGCACTATCAATGCGGAAGAGGAAGTCCCCAGACTTCCATTCGTTTTCATTGATGATGGAAGGTGTATTTGGCGGTGGTGGTTGTGGTATTTGTCTGCTCCCTATCACAGGCAGCCTGTTGACACTTCGGGACGCTAAGCGTGCTAATTCTGTTTGGGTGCTGATGATGTGGTCTTCTATATTTCGTGTTATTTGCCATATGTCATCTGGGCGTGTACTTGTTGTACCATATGGGCTAGTAGGGTCATATGGGGGAGGAGGTGCTACTGCTGGTGTGGTCAGTGCAGTAGGCTGGGGTAAATATAGCGGGCCACAATATCCTTCAGCGGGTTTGGTCATCGAAGGGTACAGCTTTTTAAGTTCTTCCCCCTTACCTTTTCCTTCCCCTCCCTCTTCCTGAGTTGCTGCCACTGCAGGCTGTTACTATCTTTATTTTTAGCATGTGGAACCTCCTCAAACATACACTAATGATCTAATACCTATCTTCTCTTTTGGAGCTTCTTTCCCTTATATTTAATCGATAGGTATGTTGCCACAAGGTCCAGTACTGTCTTATCAAAAGACCCTCCATTGGACCATATCAGGGGTGACCCCTCCCCGTTAATTTGTGTTAACCATTGCTCATGGTACTTTTTTACCTTCTCACTGTATAATGGGAGGTGTTGACATATGTGCAAGAGGGGTGTATCTGCACCCATTATTTGTATTTACTAGTTAAGTGTGCGTGTATGTGTATGGGTACCTCAATTGCTATTATCAACTCTTGATATCTTTATAGTCCAACAACCACAAAAAGCTTTCTACGATCGTACCTCAAAACATTGTGATTGTACCTTTAGTCAAGTTTTGAACAGTTCGTAGTAATGGCAAATAATCAAGGAAAATCAAACACTTAACACATCACATTGACGTGATGCACTGACGTACCCTACTCACAACAAAGAACATGAAACATGTACCTCTACTTCCCTTGTTACTCGTTGCCCCTTGCTATAGAACCAGAGTCTTCCTCCCTCATTCACTCTCCCCAGTCACCCTTTCCCGGCCCCTTTTGGGCTGACTTCTAATTAACGTTTACCAAGAGTAAAGAAAAAGAGTAACTAATATTTTCAGAGTCTTCTCCATATACAAGATTCCCCCTTATTTCTTTTTCGTCCTTAATAATCCTGTACTGGTGGAGACAGTATTACGGGAGCCACCTTTCACCCCCTTTCGGAGCTAGTTTCTCGTATCTCCTCTTATTCTTTCACCTTATATAAGATCCTAATGGCCATAAGCAGAAAGAAAGAAAGAAAATTGCTCAATAATGCATGTTCTACACCCACAAGTTGTTCCCAATTACTTAATCTGACTCTGTTCCCATTACCCTTACCCCTGCTTTAATTTTTCTCACCATCAATACTCACCTATCCGTGTTGATCCGAGAGCCTCCATGCGTGGTCTATCCTCAATCAGGGTGCTGCCCCCAATCAAGAGCCGAACCCAGCTCCGGGGAGTAGTATTTTGGGTATTTGCAAAGCCGGGACCCTGGGAACCTGTTCAGGAGCATACGCATTTTAAAGTACCAGTCAGCTGTAGGTGGAGGTGGTCTTGTTGGGGGTTCCCCGATATCGCCACAATGCTTGAGGGCTTTCCCGTATCATCACGTCTGGGTCACCAAGTGAAAGTGGTCATTCCCCAAACTACAAACCCAAAACTCAGAATACATGGATGCACCCCAGTAGGGAATGAGAACTAAAGTAGATTGCGAGTCAAACAGATTATGTTTTATACAATAGAAAAGTGAGTTATGAAGAGGACTATGCTGCTCCGAGAGTGCTCTGCCAACAATACAGAAACATGACATTTTAACCACAATGCACATCATCAATGATGATTACTATATGGGTTACATGGTGCCACTTCATTGGCTCGTTCAGCTAATACAGTATACACTATACAGTGCCTGTGCTGCTCGATTGGCTGGTGCTGAACTTGTTGCTTCTTGTGGCATGTGGGTCAGCTGGGTTCATCTGGGAGGGGTGAAGATCAGGCTGAGTCCACTACGTTGATTTACTATCTAATCTAACCTACACAGTAATGACTGACATGCAGGGATTGATATAAGACAAAACTTAAGCGAAGACTGCAGGGTCATCTATAAATTGTAGTAAAAGGTGCGCATTCTTATCCTGGGCCTCAGTAGGGACAGGGACTTGGTGGTCCAGTTGACTTATCTAAAAGAGTCGTTCTGAGATTCCCTTGCCTGGTATCTCATGATTCAAGCGAGAGGATTGATAGGTGTTCGTTTTCGGAAACTATATGACCGTGCAGGATTAGTTACATGGGGGCAATCTGGGGTGGGCCGCATGGGGGAGGGTCCCACCAACTGCTACATGAAAGGAACACAGTGGGGCAAAGGTTATACAGGCAGTAATTCCTAAAGGTGGGGGGTTTAAAGGAGCTGGGGCATGTTTGTGGAGATGAATGGTTTTCACAAGCCAGGCTTCGGCCGGTCACACACAGGGCAATGATCTCAGAGGAAGAGAAGAAATACATTTTTCAGCTTGCAAATATTTGTGGCCAAGCTTCCGTGACAACAGGACAGCCGTGGTGCAGACAAGGGAGGAGGAGGTGGGGGTGCTTGGGTGAACTGTGTGTGGCGCTGAAGAAGGGAGAGAGGGTTTATTAGGAATCATAGTGTGGCCTATCAAAAGATGGAGTCAGAACTAATCCAAAATGGAGTTTGGAGACATATACAATGGAGTTTGTTATGTGTCATGCAATGGCTTCCAAGCTCTGTCGCTGTAGCCTAGACATAGGGACGTCTCCAACAATCGAATGGGCATAACTTCCACTTCATGCTGGATGTAGGGGGGGGGTCAAAAATACCCTTCCTCCTTACAATGCCGCCATGGGGATACCGACAGGATCATGGGAGAATATTTCCTTGGTCTTTGTTGGCCCATTTTACATACTAATGACTTATGAGTGATTCCTAATTATTTTTCACATTGGCTCAATGTGAAATTTGTTAGAGAGGTCACTACATAAAACAAAATTGATTTTTTAAGATTAACTGTTTTCCAGGGAAAGTGTCCTGAGCAAATTTCCCACAGACAATGGGGAACAATGAATCTCAAGGGAAATTAAATTCCTTCTAAGCAAACATCAGATAGAACAGCACCTCACGTCATTTAGTACTCTCTGGCTAACAGCCTCAGTAAGAGATTTATCCGATTTGTAAAAAAGACATTCCAGCTGTTAGGTAAGACTATGCATGCAATGAATCAAGTGATCTTTGAGATGTTACAGGCAAAGGGAAAGGACCAACACAACATGACCAGTTATTCTCCATTCCAACTCATGAGGGTTAGAGAGGTGCTTCAACTGGTTCATCAGAGACCCCGGCAGTATGCCAACAAGGTCCACAGGCCACAAAGCTTTGCTGACCATCCAAAGGGAGAGGCATGTGTTATACTATCCTGTGTATATCAGACCAGCAGTGTAGATGTCATGTAGATTGTTGGATGAGAAAACTGCCAGCCTCGTGGACAGAGTGTTCCAAATGAAAACTGTTGACTGGAGGCAGGCGTCATGATGTGATGTACTTCTGGAGTACTGCAGCACATGCTTATATTGGTTATTGGATTTCACCTGAATGACTAACTAAGTGTTCAATGATGGGGCCTGATGTACATATTATGACATTCCCTTTGTTTTGAGCAGTGCATCAGAAGAAAAGCAACAGCCCAGCAGTCCAGTGTACAAAATTGTATTTTGGTATTTCGTTACATTTTTTACAGTTGTAACTGAAAACTGGCCCGCCTAATCATGGGCAAGTTGGAGGAAAGTTTCCTGTGATCCTCAAACTCTCCAGGCATTGAAATAATACAGCATTTCAACAATTCTTGAACAATATATTTAGTGTTGTCTTGTACTGCTTTGTAGCAGTGAAATAAGAATTTCTTCTTTTTTTAAAACGTTTTTTTAATGGGACACAGCAATAATATTTAAATCATTTGAATTACATTCTGGCAAATACTGTTTAAACAACAGATGACATGATCCTCACAGTGTGAGTTTCAGCAGGGCTTTGTATTGGTGTTATGTTTTTACACTTGAGGACAGAACAAATAAATGTGAAGGAATTGTACAGGTTTCAGGGAATATAGAACAATTACTGATGTTGATCTTACTGGTATTCCTTGTTAGTTGCTTCACTGACACACACACACACTCTCTCTCTCTCTCTCTCTCTCTCTCTCTCTCTCTCTCTCTCTCTCTCTCTGTCTCTCTCTCTCTCTTTACATAACACAATTTGCCCACCAAGTAAATGTATCAATTTTCATTCAATCCTAAAAGCTCACCCTCTCTGAAACTAACTAGATGCTTTTTCAGAAGAGCCTCCTAGCCATACAGTATGTGCTTGTGTTATCTGAAACCAATGCAAATTAGGGTACCTCAACAGAGATTGTAGCATCAGCAAAAGAACATCTAATTATCTAGAGTTGATTTCAACATCACATATGCGCTGTGCAGACACGTTATCGAGTCAATATCGTAAAGACAGGGAAACCGAAGGGGCTGACTATTCCTGAGTGAATCTCTCAATAATTCATCTGAAAATCATTTGCTTGCTCATTGTAGTACTCACTTGAGCATTCCAGTGAGTTCTGAGACAGAAGGTCATTTACGGTGTCTATAAGGCAACGTGCAACCTTCTGCTTCTTTTTGGGTTGGCATTGTTTGCAAGAATGTAAGGCAGTCTTCGATTGGAAAGTTATTTTGTTTTCTGAAGCCTGTTTGGTTTGGGACATCAGTTTCTGTTAGGAAGTTATTATAATAATAATAATAATAGTTATTATTATTATTATTATTATTATTATAATTATTATTATCATTATTATTATTATTATTATTATTATTATTATTATTGTTATTATTAATATTATGATTATTATTATTATTATTATTATTTGTTAGGGAAACAGGTTGTTTGGGAAATCATGTATTGTTTGATTTTTCAAGGAAATTGGCAGTGTGGCAGGATTAAGAATGTGTGCTGCATATCAGTGAGAAAAGCAATCTTAATGCAGAGTCACGGGTGGATGTGAAACAGTTGTCCTCCGACTACACATCTCAAGAAGCGGAGGAGGCACAGTTATATATTGTGTTTGCTGTAATGAGCCACATAAACAATCTGCTTGCTCCACCAAAAGGAACTGCTTAGGAGTTGGTGGTGTTTCTTGTGGCGGCAGTGCTGTGTAGGATGGCTTTGGGAGTGAAGGTATGAAGAATGTTGACGATAATGATAAGGGGTGGGAGGAGAAGTGGGGAAGGGAGGAAGAAGAGCAAGAAGGTGAAAGGGTGGTGGGAGATGAAAGGGGAGGAGGAGCAGGCAGTATTGGTGGAGGAAGAATGGGAGAAGGAGAATGCAGATGAGAAGGTGGTGGAAGAGAAGGTAGCACAGCCATTAGTCCAGGGGTCAGGAGGAGGGGGCACGAAGACCCATAAGAGTATATGGCAGGCCCAGGAGTGCCACCACATTTACATGGAGGGCAGGAGAAATGTCCATCCATATCCTCAGCTTCTAGCCTGTGGGATGATGTTAAGATGCCTGAAGGCTTTTTACAAGCAGAGGCTGAACCAGTGGAGTGCTAATAATGCAAGGTTCCCATTAGGAGGTGTAAAATCATGTCCAGCCACCTCTTGGCTACAACAGTTCTTCAAAACCACCTGCAGCACTCCAACAGGGAAGTGCATGACACTGTTCACTGACCAGTCCAAGACAACTGAGAAGGAAACAGCTGACCACACACTGTCCCTTGCGAAATAGGTGCCAAATCATGTTCCTCCAGTTCGTGAATCCTGTCCTTGCAGTGTTGGTGTAGTGCCAGCAAAGAAGTTCCTAGACACATTCCAGGCGGTACCCAAGTGACTGAGTCCAAATCAAGACCTCATTAGTGTAATAAAACGGTGTCTTTATCCCATTAGGGAACTGCAGGAAGATCAGGGAAATAGAAGGTTGAAACTCATCTCCAGCCTTTGCACGACACACACACAAGTGTGTTCCCTTGATGAATGTCCAGCAGTAATTGCCCACATAGGGCAGAAACGTGTACGAGTTGGGCTTTGTTTGTACAATGAGAAATAGTGTGATTTAAACATCCATGTTGTTGACATTCAGTGTACTGATATACTGTGGCTTCATATTGTGTGATCTCTGGATACATCTGTGCATTGTATTATGGTTTTATCCATTATTTTTAACGTTGTATGATATTATATTATTGTGTGTGGAAATGTATAACAAAACTGAATATATTTCTGTATGGTAAAAAAATGGTGCCCTGTTTAATTTTCCAAATTATGATTGATAGCAAACACAGGTCTTAATGATATAAGATTTTGTGACACGCACTGAAGCACCTTTCTTTGGTGTATTTCGTGTTGATTACCCACGAGGGTGGAAGGTGGTGATTCCCCGACCATAGGGTGAGCCGTTGTGAGAGTAGTTTGTTTTATATGCCAAACATAGATGAGGAAACCAGATTCATCGCTGGATTCCCATGGACACCATTTTCTGGGACAGATTTCTGGATGCAAAATGCAGCTCTGGTGTTTGCAGAAAGTACACACAAAAGTGACATGGGTCCACAGTAGGACACCAGAGGATATTGACTTGTCAAGGGTAGGAAGACAGGAGGCACGCAAGGCACAACTATGCCACTGGTGCATCTTGTTTGTAGGAATGCATGCTTGCTGCTACCATTGCTTAACAGTAATTTAAGACACTGATGCGTTCGGTTGTCTGACTAGGTGTTGCAACGAAAGTGCAGACAGAATGCATACTATTAGGAATATCTGCACATGGAAAGCTTGTAAGGGTTGTGCTGGAAGACACAATTTCAGAATGTGTTTGCTCCTCCATCTGACCTATCTGTCATCTTTTGTCACAAGGGACTCAATGGGAATGGGGATTAACACCATTCCGCCTCCGGAATTCCCGAGACTCCAGGGTTGTAATGCCCCGGTAATTCCGGGAGTCACGGAGGTGGAATGGTAATACGAGTCCAGCGGTAACAAGGCGGTTTTACCGCCTCGGTTACCACCGGACTCGTAATGAGGCCCCTAATCTTTTCCTTTCAGACCAAATGTGCTATTGAAATTTGCAAAGGGAAATACCATGGTCCGAAGAATAGACAGAAAAGAGGAAACTTAGCAGTACACCTAAAAATGAAATCACAATGCAAGATGAGTCTCTCACGAGGGCCCATTTGTTAAGTACATGTTCCCTACTTTCGAGGATTGCGACACTGAGCTTGTCACTGCCAATAACTATTGTCTATTGTTTACTCTCCCTTTTGATATAGATATAATTTTATCTTGACATGAAAGGCTGGTATTGGTCTTGGAGCTGCCACTTAAAGAGGGATTATCAGTTCTGTGGAGTTTATACATATATGGAGTCATCACTCCTTGTCCTCAGACATAGTAATATTAATTCTAGTCGTGGATATCACATTGACAAATTATGGCTTTTGGGATGCCACAAGAGCATTAGTAAAGATGTGTTTTGTAAGAACACAATTGTGTTCTCCTGCTGAATCCTGGGGCTGCTCAGCGTGTTTATCTGCATGGTTGTGTGAATCATGATGTGACGACACAGTAGCTCTCTCTCCTACAAAAACAGGTCAGAGATTATTCCTTATAAAAGAATACTGTTAATGAGGATAAATGATTGAATGTATTTTTCCAAGTTAACTGATACATTGTATCTTTGGTTAAAAGACTGTGTTCACCATGTAAGTCAATATGGGTCCCCTGTAAATTACTTATGCCCGAAAGCCGAAACTTGAGTAGGCCAACTATGAATATTATTTTCAACAAGAAGACTGAAAAGTAACTGAGCCATAGCAACGCAGTTTGTAGCTGTGACGTAGACCTTAGCAATTTTTGGGGGGAAATTCTTCATAAGCAATGTTTCGAGACTGGAGTAAATACAGTCATTGTCATACACTGATTGCAACCTTTTTTGCACACTATTGCGTTATTTGCACATTCATGCTGTTTATGCACATGTGTCTATTGTGATATGTTGTTTGTTTGTGGTGAATCCACTAGGTTGTATGTATGAGTAGGAATGTGTGAAGTATGACTGAGGAGTAAGGCATATGACGAGATTCATGTCTAATTGAAATTCGCTTTATAGGTGTCTGTCATATTATGCATTAAAATGTGTATTTTTTCAGAATTAATTGCGTGTAATATAATTTTCAAATTAACTATTAAGTGATATATATGTTTTGCTTGGGATATTGTTTTTGTTTGTATATCAGTTTACCATCTTCAGAGTGAGACACAGTCCTAAAGATCAACTGTTCAGTTTAAAAATATGCCGGTACCATACCGGTACCACCATGGAGGAAAGGGGAATTGCCACCCCATTCCAAGGTTGGCGGGGTGGTAATTTCCCCTTCCTCCGTGGCCCTTCCCCATTCCCATTATGCCCCATAGGGCATAATGGGAATGGGGAAGGAGCTAATTACAGTAGTACAAATTGCGGTACCGTAATTAGCACCAAGGTCCCTTTGCGGGTTCCAACTTTAACAGCTGGTCTACACCAGCTGTTAAGGTCGGGTCCCGCAAAGGGACCTCGTAGTAAGGCGGTAAGGGTTCCCTTACCGGTACCGGTAAACCCTTACCGCCTACCGTGTAATGAGGCCCTGTGTGTATTATTTGCAGATGTAGCCACCTTATATACTATGCTCTTCCTGTGGCCTAACAAAAGAAATGTGAGTTGAAGAAATACAAGCCAGCATTGATTTGTATGAATCTCTTCACCATATTCAACACCATCAATCACCCACCATGCTCATTGGGTTTGAAGATATCACATTTTGGGACATTGCTTTCTCTTAGATCTTTTTTTGTTTTTTTCACTATGAGAACTGTGAGGGTTGTAGTAACACCTTTTGCCTCTCAAACATAACCGATTGTCTGTGGTGTTCCAGCGAGTTCCTCCTTGTCCCTCATCCTTTTTAATATCTATTTATATGCTTAGGCTTGACTCATCCACTCCTTTAGCTTTAAATCTACTCCTATGCTGATGATACACAGATTATGATTTGCCTCCATGAGGGCACTGCAGCAGTGTTGTAAAATGGTTGAACCATCCCCGTGGGGCATTCTATCTTCCAGTGGTTCAGTTTGCCAAGAGTGAGAGGATGGGTCACCAATGGCTGAAATTAAGCGCTGATCAAAAAGAGTTATGAGTAGTGTATGTCCTCTTCCCATTAACTGGAATGTTTCCTTCTGGCCAATGAGATGGTCATTCTACCTCCACAATGCCATGGGTAAAGAACCATTTGATTCTGGCCACTTTCTGGTCTCCAGGTTAATTCTGCAGTTAGCACTTGTTTATATCAAATGTAGATTCCCTCTGAGATTCTTCCCTTTCCCTTTCCTTCGGCCTACAATTGTGTAGTTACAACCATTATGTTTCACTGCTGAGCTACTCCAATGCTATCTACTTGAGCAGTCTAGCCTATATAATACACCATCTCCAGTTCACCTAGAACATGTCAGTCTACTTTTTGGAGGCCAGATAACAGATCATATCACCTTGATTTACTGCTTTTAACATGTGTTGCTGGTTAATTTGCACACTAATATCACTGCCTCTCCCTGAGCTAAGATTGAACGCCTTTTCCCCTTCATGTTCCCTAAGGTCCAATTCCCCTTATCAGTTAGTTGCTTATCCATTTTGCAGAATTATGGACAGATGCCTTTTCAATCTCTGCCCTCACTCCTGGAATGATCTTCCTCTGTCACATCGAAGCATTAATGACCACTATACTTTAAGACAATTCAAAAAACATATGTTCCTTTGGTATGGGGCCTATTGGTCTAGCACATGCTGTTTGGCTTTCTGTGATATTGCTATAATTCCCTGGGGTGATTGAGTTCATTAGAAATTTCCATAACACAATATAACATACACGAAAAAAACAAGGGATATGTGCCAGCCAAAGCAAAGCAATGAAAAGAGAGGGATGAAAGTCTACCAATGCAAAAATCAAACCCAGCATTGATATTCTAACAGCAAGGTGACATTAGACGGCCTGCAGTAGCAGCCGTGTAGTTATGGTTAAGTTGCTCATCTCATAGGAAGAGCACTTTTTGGGTGGATTATAACTTCGCTCCCCCTGGACAAATCCTTACCAAACTTTGCAAAAAAAGTATATGGCCCACTCTGAATTTTTTGCTAAGTTTGGTGAGGCTTAGTCAAGGGGGAGCAAAGTTATAGGGCTGGTCCCAAAAATGTGTTTTTCCATAGACTGAATGGAGAAAAACTTTGCTTACACCTACAGCCCAAACCGCTTAACAGGTTTTCACCAAATTTGTGGCAGGAGCGGCGGCTTGGTCCTGAAAGCGTGCTTTTGTAAATTTCATGGAAATCAGTTCCGTTGGTTTTTTTGAAACAGGAAAAATGAAGGTCAAAACAAATTAGTGATATCTGTGTTCGGTCCGCTGACTCATTTCCCTGTTCGGTCCACGAACAGGCATCCGATTGGCTTAGATGGTGACGTGATGTCCGCAGACATCGGAAGCATCCACTGATTGGATGGTAAAAAGGGTGAAGTGCGTCAGATTTTTGGAAACTCCCGCCATCTTGGATTCGCAGACTTCAGCCAATGTCCGCAGACATTGCAGTAAAAACATATTAAAAAACACATTACACTTGTCAAACTTATCAAACAATCTCTGGGGAAATGAGGGGTTATGCGGATAGGATGGGATATGGCCATAAGAAGCCATAAAACAGGTGTTTTTCACTGTAAATGTTTGCGAACAATCCGGTGACGTTCGGGGACACTTGAGATATTCAGGGGCAGCTCTTGGATGGCTTATAACTTTGCCACCACTCACTGAAACTGCATGACATTTTGGAATTCTATTCTGGACCTGGTTATGAAAGGCTTTGCAATGTTTGGTCGAATTCTGTAAAGTGGGGGCGAAATTAGAGGGGGGTTCCCAAAATAATGTAAAGGCTGACAAATGTGGTGCCATTTCACGAATCTGCACACATGTTTGCAAGATGATTCTAAATCTAGTTATACATGTTCTTGCAAAGTTTGGTGGAATTCTGTAAAGTGGAGGCAAAATTAGAGGGGGGGTCCCAAAATAATGTAAAGGCTTATAAAAGTGGTGCAATCTGACAAATCTGCACACAAGTTTGAAAGATGATTTTAAATCCAGATTTACATGTTCTTGCAAAGTTTGGGGGATTCTGTCAAGAGGGGGCAAAATGGTAGGGTTGTCACAAAATATTTTAAAGGCTTATAAATGTGGTGCCATTTGACGAATCTGCACAAAAGTTCGCAAGACAATTTTAAATCTTTATATACATGTTCTTGCACAGTTTGGTGGCATTCTGTTAAGAGGGGGCAACATTAGATGGGGCCACAAAATATTTTAAAGGCTTATAAATGTGGTGCCATTTGATAAATCTGCACACACGTTTGCAAAATGATTTTAAATCTAGATATAAATGTCTTTTTAAAGTTTGGTGGGATTTTCTCAAGAGGAAGCTAAATTAGAGGGGGTCTCAACATGTGTTGATGGCTTATTACTTTGTTGCTGTTTGATGAATGTGGACAAAAGTTTTCAGAAAGATTATAGACCCAACCTTAAATGTTTGTGTAAAGTCTGAATGGATTTTGTCAAGTTGGATAAAGTTATATGTATATTATATATACATACATTTTCACACTTTTGAAAAAAAAACATCGGAGGATTTCAAGCAAATTCTTGTAAGGAGCATTGGCAAGGACCTGAAATCATGGTTTTGCAAATGTGCCTGTATTTTATTTTTTGACAAGTGTTGTAATGTAGGTACAAAAAATAGTGATATACCTTTTGTGACTGAGGTATAGCATATGGCGATGGGCAGTGGCCAGCATGTCCGGGTCTTTGTATAAGGTCATGACTCGGACAATCTAGCTACTGGCCTTGACCACAGTGGATGAAAAATGGTTTTAAAGTGGCCATGCCCACCTGGGACCGGCTATGTGATAAAGTTATTTGAAAGTAGGATAGATTTGAAAGGCAAACAATTTGCTTGTGGTAATATGGTCATATGGTACTGGCTTCCCCTTCTGCAGGCTGCCATGGAAAGGGAAGAGGTGCTCTGTACTCGGCGTCCCGGCGTCCCGCTGTAGGAAGAAAAATCAATTTTTTGGCACACCGGGTTCCCGCTTTGGGAACCAGGGGTGTTAATGGCCTGCGTCTCCCAGTGCAGGGGCTACAATGGCGGATAATGGTCTGGAGATGAAGCCCGCAGGCATCAGGGGATGTGATGTCATCTTTGATGTCCTGTGTGTTAGTCTCAGTAGTGCAATGTGCTGGCATGAGTTATGGTTGCTTAGTTTATCATAACTGGATTTTACCTGTAACCATAACGTCCCTGTAACAATGTTTTTCCATTGAATTTCATAGGTTTTTTTTAGTGCAAGTTAACCATAATGTTCCCTTAATTTCGTTTTTTCATTGAATATATTTATCCGCAGAGAACATTAAAATCAAGGCTTACATATCTAAGTGCAAATGTAAGTACATAGGAACCAATGTTATCACATAGATGGCTAACCTGTAGCAGTCAAGTGTCTCTTCCTCCCCACCTGACAACACACAACTTTATAAATGTTCTTGTTGCAGCCTTCAATTACTGCTTCCTTGTCTCAACACAGACAAAAGTATACCACCCAACCTCTGATAGAATGGAAAAAGCATACAAGGTAATTCAGGCACATAATCAATTGTAGGGAGATTCATCCCAGAAGACAGGACTTGGAAATCTCAACAGAATGTCGATGCCCTGCAGCTTTGAGGGCTTTTAACAAAAACATGATAGCTGTCCGGGCAATGGTATCGAGTACAGAGGAGGCAAATTGTTAGGATTCCCCAAACACTTTCAGGCACCATCAGAAGGTCTTATATGTTCCCTAGCCCAATAAAAGACATCCTTTAGATGTGTTTTAAGAAATAGTGACACGTCAGATGATGGCCAGTCATATACTGCCTACAGAATTCTTATTTTAAGGACACTGTTTTTCAATTCTGGTAGAAGCATGACAGTTGTGGCTGGTGGACCTCAAAAATCCCATAAAGTAAAAAGATACCACTCTTTGGTGCATTTCACTGCTTCCTCGGATTCCCACGCCTTGTCATTGCTCCTTTCAAACGACAAAGACAGTGCTACAGATAAACACTGTTCCTAGAAATTCCAGCAGAATTATATGAGTATATCACTTTTCAGATATCTGAATCATAGATACTGTTTTCATGGTTCTTTCATAAGGATTACTGTTGTCTCTTATACAAAAAAGTGGTTTACCAGTGCAGTGATAAGCATATTGCAATAGCTTACACACTGACATTATCTGATGACCCAGGGTGCAGTAAATCAGATAGTTGATATTCTCCCTTGCTCATTTAAGTTTGACTGGAGGTTATAGGAATGTACAGTTGGCCAAAGGATAGAGAATTAATTAGTGATATGCATGACTTTGTCTTTTAGGTCAGCTAGGTGAGGTTTTGTCCTCTCACGTTTCAAGAAGTCTACATATGCCTGGCTTATCTGTCCCGTTGGGTCAGAGGAACCTGCTTTGTTTTGGGCTGTTGGTGGGAAGGGCAGGGCACCTCTATGTTTAATGTAATTAGCTGCCTCCCAAAGAATTTGGTCTTTGTGTTGAAACCCAATTGAAAATCAAGATTTAATCAAAATAAGAAATCGGCAAAACAAACAGAAAATGTTTGCTTCAGATCCTTTCTGTTGTGGTATTGCTCATGAGAAATGCAAGATGATCTATATGACTGATTCACAAATCTTGCAGTCGAGAAAATCACAACATTTCTGCCTGATTGCCAAAGCCTAAAAATTGAGTAAATCTGGAGATGCTTGGAACCTCTCTGATATGCCCTTGAGGTTTGGTGTGCAGGTACGTTACATGTAAGTAACTCAGAGATATGCCTCATATACACAGATTTGCTCCAAGTATAATTTAGCTGGGGGAATCTGAGATGATAAATGATATCTACTAATTTCTCTAGTCCAAGTTATTGCCAATCAGTCACTATGTTTATTTCAGGCCGACTTAATGTTCCCTCATGGAAATAATTCTGGTTCTATTGTTACCAAACAAACAATTGTAGTTAACCCCCTATAATGACTAATAAACAAGCACCATCCTCAATTCCCTCTCAAACATATACAAAGCAGTTTTTGATGAATTCAAGACCTTTATAAAGGACTAGCCTTGCTAAAAATAATGTAAATCTATCAGATTTAGCTGGAAAATAATGGCTGAGTTCCAAAGCTGTCACCTTTCCAGGCTCAGTATCACAACATATGCTTTCATTTTTTACCAACATTTAAATCTTAGGGTGATTGATGTGACATATAAAAATAGTACCAAGGCCATTTTGAATTGTGAAATTAGTGGTAGAAGCATGTATTACAGACATAGTTCTCACATATCAAGAACTGTGTTCATCCCTAGGTTCCCAAAATGATTTTAAATTAATGCAAAGCAGACTGGTCCCCTCACCGGCACTGTACACACCTATTGTCAAAAGTGTATAATGAGTGTGTGTACCGGACTGCCCATGTTGGAATCAACCCTCTAGCAAAAATGATTTATGCAGATATTGTAGGTTTTAGTAATGCACACTGTTAGCCAAGCAATCTAACTTTATTATTTTGACTAAAATATTAACTGCAAGTGATCATGAGAAATGGATATTACAAAATGTTTTATGGAGCAAGTTCACAATGTTGGTACAACTATTTAATGTATTGGTGTGTTTTAACTGGTGTTTGCAAAAACGAACCACCATCCACCGAATATATCTATGTTTCTTTTCTGGACACTCTGCAGTCAGCAATGTGTGGGCTGTTTGTAGCAAATATGCACCTGACATTGCAACTCTCACCCACATAGAAAGGGATAGAGACAAGGAGATCTACAGAGAGAGAGACATAGAGAGAGATCCAGGGGGTGACAGACTGAGAGAGAGAGTGAGTTGAGAAAGTGAGACAGAGATAAAAAGTGAAAGAGTGAGAGAGGAAGCTGGTGTGATACACCAGTTATAGCTTATATTCGTATATTAAAGGATCAAATACAACTGATACATTCTGTGATAATTCAGTCCAAAAATACAAAAATACAAAAGAAGTTACTACATATACTCCTGTTTAAACCTCCACTGACAACAATGCAATGCTCATGTGATAAATTATACAACAAAGCGTGCAATAATTGATTCCAACTTTAAATGTACATTTTTTAAAACTGGCCTGTAAAAGAGTTCGAAAAATGTTAATAAAATGAAGTTTCTCTCCTAAAAAAGCTTTGATTTGAATCTATCAATGACATTACTAACACGTTCTCGTCAGAAAGGTATAAGGAACACACATCACAATACATATTTACGTTAACCACAAATGGACGTCTCTTTCAACGTGTAGCCATTGGTTTTAATTTTAATTGCACAAATGCAGGTACCAAATTCTCCTAAATCAGAAATATAGTACGCTCTCCCAGAAATGATCTAGTATTAGAAGAGCAAAAAGTAGCAATAGAGAACCTTGAATGTAAGGAAAAGTTAATGGCATTTTTTTGTAGAAAAGCAATAAACTTACCAGTTTACTGTTTGCAAAGGAGACACCTACTTGATCGCCATTCATTATGGAATCATCCAACAAATAATTAAGTTCCTGTCTGTATGCTTAGATTGAATAAGAAATCAGGTTTAGAAAAAAATAAAAGGACTCTATTTCGTGTACACCAGTGATATTGTCATTAATTAATCTTAGCAATACATTTACACCTTTGTTGCAAAGTGCCAAACCTACAGATTATCAATTCAACCTTTCTGCAATTATTTGATCCTAGGGATTTTTGATTCTATCTTCACCTCTCAATGTACATTCAATTTTTATTGAGCTCTGGTGTGATGGGGAATGTTTGCACTAATATTTATTGAGCATCACTTGGGGAGATATTTATCGACTACATATTGTTGTCAGTTGGTTTTCAGTATTGCCTCTCTTTATTGAAAATTTGAGAAAATTCTAAATGCAAAAAAAAAGATATTGTTCTCTTGAACATTGTAGCCAATTAGTTACAGTATGGGTTAAACTATACATTGTCAGGCGTCCTCATCGAAAAGGGTTAGAGGTCTCCCACAGGTTCTCTAATATACTAAATACAAGAGACCTGGTTAAGAGATAGCCCGCTTGCAAGTGAATATGAAGTGGCACTTAATCCTGCTATGAAGTTAGATAAAGGACGCCCGACGGCAGGGTTATTAACTCTAGTGAAGAAAACTTTGGGCTATAGGATTAGTGAGTCGACTAACCACTCCCCCTTTATACAGGAAATTACGATCATAAACGACAGGGGTAGTGCCAAAGATCCAGACGAGATGTCTCTTCTAAATGTGTATTGGAACCACTCGAGGGCAGGGACACAAGAGTTTGTAGATCAAATCATGGAGATTCTTGATACCCTGTTTGTGCGTAAGGAGCACCCAAATATTTTGATTTGCGGGGACCTGAACATCGATCTCTTTAACGCTACCACTAAAAACACAAAGGTGTTGAGTAATAGCTGGTTGGAGGAAATGAACATCCGAGAAATGCAAATGCTAAATGGAAACACGATCGGAGACTTGAAACCAACCGCAACTTGGCATCGAGCTGAGTCCAAATCAACAATTGATTATATATTTGTCTCCAGAAATCTACATGCTCGTATAAAGTTCTTCATAGTTAGAAGCCAAATGAATAGCGATCATAATATGCTACTAAGAAGTCTTAGCATGAAATCAAAGGAGGACCTTGAGCGGTGGAATCATAACATACGAGTCTCATCTAATAGGGTTAGACTACGGCTGGAGTCGCATGAGGTGGCGAAATTGTCAACAGCTTATTGTCAGAACAGTACCGAAACCGACTACACACCTATTGCTCAACTTCAAAGACAAACATGTTGGGCTTAAACAATCAAATATGGAGCGCAAGCACTGGTTTGACCTGGAGATACAAGCCATAAAAGGCAGATGAGACAAGCGATCCGTCACGCCAGATCGGGAGACCAGGGTGTTCGAAAAGAGACCATTAGAATGGCAAAACAGAAGTATAAAAACTGGCTAAAGGCCCATAAACATATGACAGTCCAAAATGATGCAGAATCAATGCTGTTGGCATTAAAGAACAAAAATTCAGGAGAGTTTTGGAGGATTATTAACACCATGCAAGCACCTCAACAGGCCTTGCAAACGTGTCCAGTGTTGGAGAAGGACTGGATAACCCACTTTGAAGAGCTATATAAGGGACAGGATAATGGTGCGCCTACGTTTCCATCTCGTTCAATCGATTATTGTAAGGAGGACATCATATCGATAATTGCAAAAGCAAAGAGCTCGAGAGCACCTGGCCCGGATGGGTTAACCAATTATACTATCAAACAACATCCTGAGATTTGGGCAGAGCTATGCGTAACCCTGTTTAAAAGAATAAACAACACGGGACTATCTCCTGAATCATGGAAATCAGCGGTCATAGTACCTATATTTAAAAAAGGAGACCAGTCGAATCCAAGTAACTATCGACCAGTGGCTCTTTTGGATGTCTTGGGAAAGATCTATGCTACTGTTTTACAACAAAAATTGGTAGCATGGGCGGTTGAAACAGGTCACGTTGACGCCCGCCAGGCGGGATTCGTAAAACAAGTGGGCTGTTCTGTAAACTTACTATTGCTTAACCTGTTAAAAATGGAGGCCTTGAGATCAAACACTAACATCTACTTGGCCTTTATCGACTTTTCTAGCGCATTTGACAATGTTGACCGTGACTTGCTATGGTCAAAATTGCGCAGGTCGGGCTGTCCGGAAGATCTAGTAGCGGCAATACAAGAGCTCCACACGGACACCTCGATTAAAATCCGACTTGACCAAAGAGGGTCCTTGTCAACCACAATCAAGACGTACAAGGGAGTCAAGCAAGGGTGCCCGCTTGCTGCTGCAATATTTAGTCTGTATATATCAGACTTGGGATACTCGCTAGATACAGTGTCCTCTAATCCACCTAAAGTAAATAATGTGCACGTAAGCTGGCTTTTATATGCCGATGATTTGGTGATCATGGATTTGACACCGGTTGGCTTGCAACGCAAATTAGACGCAATCCAAGCCTATGTTGGCGATAATCGCCTGCTGATTAATGCAAAGAAATGTGAAGTATTAATATTCAAAAATCTAAAAGGGGCTACCTCAAGGAAAGTAAAAAATCTAAAATGGCAGATGAGTGGGTCCCCAATGACGATATCACACAAAGTCAAATATTTGGGAATGGTGCTAAGTTCATGCATCAATGATGCCCCGTGGGTGGCAGACACGAAAAGGAAGTGCACCCAGTTAGCAAACCAAGCTCTGCTAATGAAAAAGAAATATGGGAAATTTTCCTTGGAACCAGTGCGGATGTTCTATCAGCAAAAAGTCGTGCCGGTCCTGATCTATGGAGCGGAAAATGCTCTGGGATGCTCTCATGATCTGTGGCCCTCCCTGGAGAACCAATTTTGGTCAAAGGTGTTGGGTCTCCCCAGAGAGAACTCGACCTCGTGTATCAGACACAAGTTATCCCTGATTTCATTGCATGCAAGGATCGTGTGGAGTTTACTGGCCTTATATCGAAAAACTCGAGTGCAAGAAAATATCTTGCAATTTGAACTTTTCCATAGCGCAACGTCGAATGGTCAGAATATGGTGGCTTTATGGATGCATAGAAGTGAAAGCCTACTAGTAGAATACGACATCAAGCCCAGCTTACTTCACGAAAATCCAGTTGCCGCTAAAATGAAAATCTGGCGCTTGGACTGGGAGAAAACTTAAAAGAGCGACGGCAAAGCTGATGTCAAATGCGCCGATGGAAGTCCGCCCATTTACTACGCCTCAAGGGTATATCAATTTATTTGCGGAACCAATGGCACGAAGACGCTTTATGTTATTTCGTTTAAATTTGTTTAAAACGAAAGAGCGGCTACAAAAATGGAAATGTAACAAAAACATAAACCTCAGTTGCAGATTTTGTACCAAAGCACCGGAGACGTTGAAACATCTAGTGTTGTTTTGTAATAGCTTTCGGGACAACAGAACAGTACTGTTGGGACCTTGGGGTGCCATCCACCCATCGTTGTGCGCAGAGGAATGGTGGGATCACATGTTTAACGGCACAGATCGAAAATTGTTATTTCCCCTGACTCAACTTTTAGCAATAATTGAACAGCAGCTGAACATGGTTGTTGATGACTTGGAAACGTATAAAGGGCCATTGTCCATCCTTAAAGTTGATGATATGGGGGAAAGATAGATGGGGATGGTTATCCTGAACGAAGTATTCTGTGGAGTGTGGATGTTTGTAAGAAGTTGTGTTCCTTTTTAAAGGTTTGTAAAAACCGTATAAATAAAAAAGAAAAATACCTATAGGCATACAGGGATGTGCATGCTTCTTAGCTCAAGAACCCAGTCAATGAAGGGGTTGGAGAGAAAAAGGTCTATAGAGACTATGAGTTCCCTTACAACAGAACACGTTTGCACTTTATGATTGATCTAAATAAGAGTATCAAGATGGATTACCCCATCAAGCATCAGAATTCTTCTTCTCATGGGGAGTATGGTCATCCCATAGGCCCTTGTTACACAACACAGTCTCAGAGAAATAGTGTTCAGACACATCCCGGCTCAAGATGAAAATCACAGGGATAGAACACCCATATTCCCGTTTTCCACAGATCCATAGTGCCCAACTCCCTAATTGTAAAATGCACAAGGTGAGTCCTGGTCCGCATCACTTACTTCTTCTCGATCTGGTTTTATATGGCCACAGTTTACTTTAGGAGATTTGGTGCAGTACAAAATTATATGGTCCCTTTATCACCCTCTAATAAATACTGTAACCTTTCCCATAACAGGGATCTGCCAAAACACTCACTACTGTAGGTATATGATGGCCTTCTCACCCATAAGAGATATGGTGATGTTAGCACTGTTTGGGGATCTCCAATCCCTCACATCTTGTAGGCAATTTGCAGCCCTTCTAACCCTGTAATGGCCTTTAACACAGCTATTCAGTTTCTCTTCAGAAACCACTGGCTTTTGACCATCTCTAAGCTTTTCAGCTATCCCTGTGATCTTAGATTTTTCTGGACCCTTACCTTTAGCTAGCTGCTTAAAATCTGTTTAACACTTTGAAGCTTCTTACTTCTTTGCTGTCTCTTGCCTCCCGTTTCACTCTGTTGTGTCAACTTTCTCTGCTCCCTTAGCATTTTATGGCCACGTGTATGATTCTGGCTCCTTAGAGGGATTGTGTTGCCCAGCTAGCTCTGGCTCCTTGTCTCCTGGTCTCTCCAATTCGCTCTTCTGCTTCCTCTTGTAAGGAAGTCATGGTGGCAACAGTAAAGACAGACACAGTTTAAGGGTGTTTATTAAACTGTATAAATAGGTGAGAAAAATGCCTAATCTAAACCTAAATCTTAGATGGGAGCAAGCTATGACCATCAAATAATAATAAGGCACTCCTAGTGGTGCTTTGACAAATAAAAAGGGCCTATACTAGAAAACACCTATTGCCAATCCTTACTGCTAAGTTACAAAATAGTGCAGGATAATGTTCACCAGAAAGGAAAGAAGTCAGGATGGTATAACTGTGTCTCCCTTCCCCATGTTTTTATCATGTGACAAGGCGGGACTCTTGAGCACAGCACACTCTTGGGCTTCTCCTGAACGAGCTTACAGTTTGTTTCCAAACTATCAGGGCCCTCTGTGGCCAAGTCTATTCTACACCAAGTCTTTGCCTCAGAAGGCCTGATGTGCTATAACAACAAAACAAAAGTTCCTTTCTTTAATCTTCTCATTGGATGATTTACCTTCACCCATGGATCCCCCTCAACCGGGCTCTGATCCTTTTTGCAATGATAGCCTCCCTCAGTCGGGTTCACTACGGTCTTTCATTCAAAATATCAGCAACTTGTAACATTCAAGAATCTTAATGTCTTTTCAAACAACCGACATGTCTGGACATCCCTCATCTGGTTTCACATTTGTCAACACAATGTTTACATTTTGCTCTCATTCACAGGTATCCCTCAGTCGAGTTCACATTTGCCATTTTAACACAGTTCACTCAGTTGTAACACCTTGCAGGGTTCACTTCCCTTAGCTCTTCTCAGCCCCTGGTCAGGCTTTATCTTAAGCCCCAGTCAGGCTTTCTCTTAGCCCCCAGTGAGGCTTTCTCTAAAGCCCCCCGTCAGGCTCCAGATATTCACTGTTTGCACAGCGTTTCCCTCCGCCAGGCGCACAGTCCTGTTAAACAATGTCAAAACTTTGGTAATGCATTGAGAACGTTTGATTCTATAAGGGATTTTGTCTCAATCCTCGAGTGACCACCCTAACTCTTTTTGATGGCCTTTCCTACGGCCTCTTGTTACTATAATGTTCACAAGAAAAGGGGACCAGCCAGAGTCTTTCGAATGGACGCCCCCATGGCGCTGGACCACTCTGCAGCTGGTCTTTCCATGGGCTTTAAAAGTTCACTAGTACACTAGTTCTTTGGTCATAACAAATTGCCATTTGCAACCTTTGCTCAACACTGTCCGGTTTACTATCGGTTCTCCCACTGACTCACCGGCTATGCTGACCTCCTTATCATTTCTTGTCTCTTGAGCCAAGGACGTTAACACAGTTGCAAGTGCGCCTCCCTGCATTGATTATCAGTGCTGGGGGGTCCTGTGCACCGCTGGCATCTGTTATACCACACATCAGCTATAGTTCCCGGTATTGGCTTCATTGGTTTGGGTAAAAAAGTGCAAGGGCATTTTCCTCCTTGTTGTCCTTTCTGGTCTCACCGCCTTTTTTCTCTGTTGGAACTACCATCCTGGAAGAGCTGCTTTCTTGTGCGTTTGTCCTACGCACATCTATGCCTATTTCTGCGTTACAGGGTTGCTGAAAAGCAGATTTTTGGTTGGCTTATAACTTTGGCGCCACTCAAGGAAACTACGTAAAAAAAATATATTTGTTTTATATTATGTTTTATTCTTTTTAAAAAAGACATACAATGTAAACCTTCAACATATAAATCCTCCATTAACACATTATCTAAATGTCCACAGTACATTCAATAAATGCACTTAAACTTATCCAATTAAGGCCTCAAATCATCAGTTACATTTTTTTTAAAGAACCCAAGCCAAGTCAAGGGGGACAGTTAAAGGGGGTACAAAGAAAGAAGAACACAAAGAAGAACCCGGCCTCCCACTTCACTTAGGGGGATTTTCTCCATCACTCAGTTTCCAATTTCCACACCCTCTATTTCCACGGCTTTTTAAAATATAAATTCCACCAACTTCATCACTGCAATCACCAGAATGGTTATTTCCTCCCAAAAAACCCATTCCCGCCATTCTGAGAGCCCCAATGTTCCACAAGCAGACATAAGCCAATCTAGGAAACTACTCCTCACTTCCCTTAGCAATTTGCAAGCAACTACCAGGTGGAACAATGTTTCAACACCTCCCACCTCATTGCAGAATCAAATTTGGCATTCCTAATCCCCAGCAGTTTCCTTGCCCATTGTACCTCTCCTGTATTGAGAGTGTTCAATGGACATCTAAGAAGGAGGTCACGATATACCGGTGATGGCAATTTTTAAAGGTATACAAGGAGGCATTTTAGGTCTTTTTTTTATCAAGATCCATTGGCTGCCTCAGTTTATCCTGACCCTATTTATCCACTGTTGCTACCCAATCTAGGGCTTGGAGTTTCTTTTTTATTTTGACCTGGTTTATGTCTAAAACAGTAACTTCGATCCCGTTCCTTTCCAGGATCAATTCCATTTTCCTTCTCCACTAGATAAGGTGCCTATCCTGTCCCTCTTTTCCTGGGTCAAAGATAGCAAAGGGAATAACTACACATTCATGTGTGCATTTTCAGTAGAGGTCCACTATATTTCACAATACCAAGGATTTGAGTGATTGCAATCTCAATTCATGCTTGATCGAACACAGGGACAGTGAGTTAATGTCTTAATACTCGCCACCAAAATAAACCTGCCAGCCTCTCCCAGATTTGCCAGGATAGATGAAAAACTGTCTGTGCCCATAAAGTGAGAGTCTGGGCTACCTCCTGCTTATAGAAGGAGATGATCGGCACCATCGATAACTTCCCCTATCTACGATGAAGAGCAATTCCCTGGTTGGCTAAAGAGGATATCTTGGACCTTAGATGAATATATTGGCTTTTTCTGTCCAAATTCCTATTTAAAACCACCAAAAGGTATGTCATGGATTCTACTATTTTGAGCGGCTTTTTCTCTCACTCTCCACGTGAACTCACTACCATTCTTCTCACGTGCCGACATCATAGTCAATATGTTTTTATTTAGCCACATTGACCTTCAAACCATTTTTTGTCAAGAATGTACAAAATGTCTAATTTCTCCTCTGAAGGCCAATGAGCGTTAAATCCAAAAAGACTAAATAGTCCGGAAATAAGATCCAGGGCACTTCAATCTGGTTCATTTTTAGCAGGAAGTTTACAACATCTTTCTCTGACCATGCCACTATAGAGACAAAATAGGAGGGAGACAAGTGCACACCCCTGCTGTAGTCTTCGATGGGTTGGGATCTTCTTTGTTAAATGGCCTTTGTCTGATAATCAAATCCATACTGAGGAACTAGAGTATATGGCCTCCATGGTCTCTACCTGGTCGGCGGGGCATTTCCAGGCTCTCAACTTGGCCCAGGGGTTTTCTCTTATCATCTCGTCAAAAGTCCATGAATGCAAGGTATATACAGGTTTCCCCACTGAATCCATGAGCACAATATGGCTGTATTTATTTGGATCTGCCCTATCTCCTTTCCAAAGATCGGGACAATGTTTGCCTCTCTCCAAGAGGATGGTAGCTCCTTACTGTGCATGATCTGTGTGAACATGTCCACAAGCAGCTTTCCCCATTGCCCCTTATTTTACTTCAATTCTTGATTGGACAGGCTATCTGGCCCATTAACTCAGGTTTCCAATTATGGTCTGGGAATCCCCCTCATCAAATAGGTTCCAACTCTGAGATAAAGAGCCTCCTCCCTTACTCACTACCCCTCCTGGATCAGCGAATGGCGAGGTAAAGTGAGAGACAAAGGCTTTTTCTGATCCCATACTTATGGAATTGGCTGCTCTAAATGTTCCTCTGTTATTAATCACTTCCCAAAGATTTCAGGAATTCTTTGCACGTACTACTTTTAGCATGCACTCAGATTCCTTATGAGCTCTCCCTATTCTAGAAGCAATCAGCCATTTTCGATATTTGTGTCTGGCTTTCTGCATTCTTTCTTAAACTTTTCACTATCCCTCCAGATCTTTAGAATAGAGGCTGGCATCTGTCGTCTAGCCTTCACCAGATCATAATCATAGACATGTTTCTGAACCCATTTCCCCTTTTACTTACAACTCCCTTTCTGAGAGAATTCCTTCAGATTTCCTAGGTAGTCTGTTTTCTTGGATAAGGGGTTTATATCGACTAGTTATTTGGGTCCCATCTTTGTACCTCAATCTTATGTGGTTTGTACCCCATTTCAAATCCTATTCTAGGCCTAATTCTCAATGGTTTTGGAAAGTGTGGAGCTGTTTTGTCAAAATTAGAGGGGGTGTCCAAAATATTGTAAAGGCTTATAAATGTGGTACCATTTAACAAATCTGCACAAACGTTTGCAAAAAGATTTTTGGTCTAGGTATAAATGTCTTCAATGTCTTCAACAGGGGTCTACATTAGAGGGGGGCTCTTAACATTTTTAGATGGCTTGTAACTTTTTAGCTGTTTGACAAATGTGGACAAAGGTTTTCAGAAAGAGTATAGACCCAACCTTGAATGTTTTTGTAAAGTCTGAATGGATTTTGTCAAGTGGGGGCTATGACTATTTATATATACATATATGTTGACACTTTTGAGAAAATAAAACATGGGCAGATTTCTACCAAACTCATGTAAGAAGCATTGGCAAGGACCTTAAAGCATGGTTTTGCAAATGTGCCCATGTTTTATTTTTTGACAAGTGTCATGATGCAGGTACAAAAAATAGTAATATACCTTTGGTGACTGAGGAATAGCCTGTGGCCATGGGCAGTGGCCAGATTGTCTGGGTCATGGCATAAGGTCATGAATCGGAGAATCTGGCTTCTGGCCATGACCATGATGGGGTTAAAGTGGCCATGTCCACCTGGGACAGGCTATATGGTAAAGTTATTCGAAAGTAGGATAGGTGTGAAAGGGAGAAATAAATTGCTTGTGGTAATATGGCCATTGGGTCTCTCTTCGCCTTCTGCAGGCTCCCATGGAATGGGATGAGTGACTCTCTATGCAACCCTGCCTTCCCTTTCCATGGTGGCCATCTTGGAAAATAATGTTGCTTCCTACAATGGGGCACTGAAGGCGTCCTGGTGTACAGGTATTGAACTCCACATTATTCCCATTACCATAACACAAAATGCTAATGGAAATGTTGGAAAATCTTATTGAGTCTATGTTCTTTACTGAAAAATGTAAAGTAGATGGAGTCTATAAGATTTTTTTGTTCTAGGTTTTAACTGTGAAAGGTGGTTCCTAAAGGAACGTTTTTGTTGTATTTTGATGGGTTTGTTTTGCACGAGAGGGTAGACTGTAAGGTGTGGAGAGCAATGAGGGAAGAGCTACCAATCACTATTATGGAAGGGCTGGTGGAAAGGGTAAGATGTTGAGCATGTGCTACTTCTATGGTATGGGGCAGTGTTTCTCATGCTTCTTGATTGCAGCTTCAAAAGCACTTTGAAATTGCTTCCCCCTGCAGAGTGGTGTGTTACAGTATATGCAGAGGACTGTTGCCTTTGAAAGATATGGATAAACAGCCTCTTTTATTGTTTGCAAGGTAGCTGGTAGGATTGTGTGTCCCACAGAAGTAGGCTGTGGGGTTACAGTATTGGTTGAGGAGGATGAGGTGAAGGAAGACAGCCTACTACTTGCTAAGAAAGGAACATCCTTTCTAAGAGCATTGCTGTGGTTGTATTTGGTGTGGCGATGCATGGAGATGGTCCCGTGGGAGTACTGTCCAGGTAGTCCACTCAGTGCATTTCACTTAGCCTTTGGTACATTCCCAACAGTGGTAAAGAACGGACACACCCATGATTCTGTCTGGGTGGTAGAGGTAGGCGCTTCCTCTACCTCATCATCTTGGTCCTCTTCATTGTCTTTGGAAGTACTGTGCTTTTTTGCTGTGTAGGTCCTCCAGCTGGTGGTGGTGGTGGCTCTTGGGGAGGAGGGATGGCAATAGATGATGCCATCTTTAAGATAAATAGCAGTTTTCTAATATTCTTCTATGTGCTTTATAGTAGATTGCTAATGGGTACATTTTGTGCTTGAAAGATCCTAGATCAGTAGAAAATGCAGTTCCGAACTGTCCTCAAAGCACAGACCTAATTGTGTAGTGTGGATGCGTTCACGGACACGTCATCATGCTGCACGTGTGAGCATGGTCACGTGGCACTGTCCAGAAGGTCCGTGATGATGTCAGACATTTGCGGACATCGACGGATGCAAAAACAGTGGAAAAAGTTGCAAAAAGTGTATAGGAGTGTTAAAAACGGTGCTAGAAGCTGGGAAATGGCAGAGCTTTAAGGTGAAAATGTGTAAATTGGACAAAAATGTTGCTATATTGGCTAAGTATAATATTAGTAAGTTTTAGGACAATAGCATGCACTGGTAAAAAAAAAGAAACATGACATTCACTGACATGTTTTTGTTAAAGGGACGTTATGATTAAGTTGCACTAATAAAAACCAAATAAATTAAATGAAAACAATTTGTTAAAGGTATGTTATGGTTACAAAAAAAATGAAAAACCTCTGTAATTCACCAGTTATGGTAAGCTAAGCAACCATAATTCACGCCGCCACCGTGCACTGCTAAGACTAACACACAGGACATAAAAGATGACATCAAATTTGTGGTGCTTGTCACCATTGCAGGGCAACAGGAGAAGATGTGGTTGAAGCCAGCCTCGTTACTCAGGTCCCTAGGAGGTTGGAATGACAAAACATGGAACAGCAGCATCTGCCGAATGGTAGCCCAAACCTCATGCTAGTCAGTCACAGATTGGCTCAATGGCATTTCCGAATTCTCTGGTTCACAGGACAGCAAGCAAACATCTGGAATGGATGTTACCTTCACTCCCAGGGTCGAAGCTCCAATGAAGTACCTGTAAAGATCTCTTGCCAGATAAGGCTCTTCCAGAACGCAGCACAAGTTGGTAACCAGGCCTTCTTCGGATGGGTCCACAGTCTCTTCACTCATCTTCAGCAATGCAGGATACTTTGCTCTTTGCATGTTTTCTTCCGGAATCTCTGAGGCATGGCTGTAGAAATCCTCTTCTTATGCAAAGTCAGGTGAGAGTTTATACTCAGCTCACCAATGGCAAGATTTTCCCCACTCAGGCCCACCAGCAGTGGTCCTTTCAAGGACCACTATGGGTTTATGCAAGCATGCACATCAGACATTCAGGCACTAGTTTGTGGATTAGGACCAGACATTCTCAGCACACTCTTGGAAACACAGACACATGGCCTTGCACTAGACCGTGAAATGATTTTCCTGACCTAGCAGGGTAGGATGAAGGCCACAGAACAAAATGGCCAACAAAAAAAAACAGCAACTACCTTCTGGCATGGCCATGTTAGAACACTAGCCCCAGTTAGTAGCCAAACACAGTAAATGCAGTAGGGCTAACAAAACGTATTGCAAACATAGTCAAAATGCAACTGCTGCCACCAGATTATGTTTTAGGCATATCCAAATGATCAGAAAATCCCTTTGAAATTACTCTAGGGTCATGTCATACACATATAAACCCTTTGCATTGCATTGTAAGATGCATTGTGCAATAATTAAACGTTACCCAAAAATAGTAAAAAAGTCAAAAGTCTAAGAGCAACATAGTTTCCCAGTACTGACAGCCTTCAGGACTGGTCAGTGTCCCCGTAACAGTGAGTAAATGTGCAGTGGAGTGAAGTTGAAGCCTTCACTTCACTGAAGAAAGTCAGGACAGAGTTGCAAAACCAAAGTAAAAAGTTTGGCGGTCCACAGAAATGGAGGGAACGTTGCTAAAAAGAGATAACCTTCCATAATGGAAATGGGGAGTAAAAGTTTCCGGCCCCTGGCAATGGGGAAATACAGGGTCCACCAGGGTTGTAATGGCCCTGTATTTCCCCAATGCCAGGGAGGGGAACAATTTGCAAGTTTTGTGGCAGCCTGCCGGTTGTTCAATATGTTTTACTGTTCAAGCAGGTATGCATTCAATTTTTAATGTATATGGTAATGCTTAACCTCTCTAATAACTTTTGATGTTTTAAAACTCTCCAGAATGAAATATTCTATTCCATCAAGGGAATCACAATGTATGACCCTATCAACCCAACTCTCAGAGAGCTAGATTGGTTTTCCTCTTCAAAATAGCCCGCTTGTCATCTATGGCAATGATAAAGTGGTTCCATCGAACCTGGCTGAAAATACATAATCTATTGAGGCTTCCACAGCATTGGGAGCAACAACATCGCCAACATATAAACAAATACATGAAATAAGGCAATAAATACAATACAGTCATTGTATGTACCCAGACAGTCCTTTTCCCTGATTCATATTTCTACCACTCCTGCATCATCTACTCTTATCCTCTCACCCATTTGTAATGCCACTGGTCCTCTGCTCTTTAAATCAGTGTTAAAATGTTTCCCTGTAATTTTCATTAAATAAAATTAAATTTAAATAACTGAAATAACATAACCACACACACCTGTTTAGCTGTTTAGTTGCTTCTCTCCTGAACATAAGAAAGGTACTGAAGAGCCTGCACTTCAAGGAATTTTTTTTTGTCATTTCACAATATGCTACCACCTTATCCGCTCATGCCCCTTCCCCAGCTCCTGATGTCCTTCTTGATCTGGATTATTCTACTTTTCTCTGGTATATGCTAGTTAGGTTTTGGCTAAATAACTCCCATATGTACATATACACAGACACATTACATGGCGTGCCGTAGCGGCCATGTAGTTATGGTTAAGTTGCTAAACCCATAGGAAGCGCACTTTTTGGGCGACTTATAACTTCGCTCCCCCTAGACGAATCTTCACCAAACTTTGCAAAATAAAAGTATATGGTCCACAAAGTTTGGTGAGGTTTGGTCCAGGGGGGACAAAGTTATAGGGGGTCCCAAAATTTCTTTTCTTCCCATAGACTGAATGGAGAAAAACATGTATGTCCCACCTACACCCTAAAACGCTGGACCGATTTTCACCAAATTTGCAGCAGGAGTGGCGACTTGGTCCCGAAAGTGTGCTTTTGTAAATTCGGTGAAAATCTATCCAGTATTTTTTTAAAACTACCAAAAAGTTGGTCTAAGAAATAGGCATATCTATGTCCGCTCCGTGGACACACTTCACTGTTCGCTCCGCGGACAGGACACTGATTAGATAATCGGCTTGTGTCATGTCTGTGGACACACAACGTGTTCTCTGATTGGCTGGGATGAGGCGTGAGGTGCGGCAAATTGATTCTATGCGTCCACCATATTAGATGTGCGGACATGCGCTGAAGTGAGCATAAATCGGATTTTGGGGAGTGTGTTGGTGTGTGTGAGTGCTTGGAGAGGGCGGGGACTAAGAGATGGGTCAAATGCTGTATTTGTTTAGGTGGGAGAAGGCCATGATGTGTTTGCAGTGTCCGCGGTCACCACGGTTGTTCGCGGACATACTAAACACTGGGCGCACTACTGGCTATGTTAGTTTAGTATGATGTTGGTTTTGGGTCGTTAGAAGAGCATTGGGTGAAGAGGGTTTGTATTGAAGAGTTTGTACATTGGTTGTAATTATTTTTTAGAATGTTAATTGAAGTGGATAATTTTGAGATGGATGTATTATGTTTTTGGGTAGTGGTCATTTGGTAGGCGTTTCTTTCTATGGGTGTGTTTTGCTGCGGTGGTTGTGGCCAGGGCCTAGAGTTTTGGGTGCCTGGCCAAAGGCCGCAGGCCATAGACCATATAGGCAAGACTCTAGGCCCTGGCCACAACCACTGCAGAATAACTCTACAATGCTACCAAACATTTGATTGTGGTATGTGGGCTGCTTAGGAGATATGTTTTCAGAAATGTGAGTACTGATTGGTAGCAGTGTAATAGTGCTTATAGGATAGTGAGATGATGTGTTTTTGTTTGTTTGTTGGATTGTGTTCAGATTGTTGGTCATGTAGTGTCTAGGCATTTGGGTTGTATTTATTGGTGATGTGTTCATTTGCAGGGCTGTGTTATGTTACGTTGTTTGTGAGTTTATTCATTGTATACTTTTTGTTGAGGCTGTATGAAGAGTTTTGGTCAGGCCATGCCGTCAAGATTGTAGTGTTTGGCAACAAGTGCTGCAGCATAAGATACCCATGGAAGCAGACATTTTGTATTGTGGTTTATGGTCAGGTGTTTGCTTGAATGGGTTTGTTATGCTGCAGTGTTTGTGAGACCAATCATTATATACTTACTGTTTGACTTTTTCTGGTAGTATGCAGTTTTTTCATGACATGGGTAGTTGGAGCACACCTTTTTTTTTTCCAATCACTGTGATAAAAGAAAAAAATCACATGTTAGTGTACGTAGTTTATAATGAGTATTGCATTGCATATTAGACATTTCTGTATTTTGTTGACCCTCATAGTTAGTACTTTAGAAGTACTATAGTTCAAACCAGTGTACTGTGCAATTTGCTCAGTTCCTGTGTTTGTTGATTAAATCATTAGGTCTGTGGGAACAATGTATTTCTTTTATTGATTTCAATAGGAGGAATTGGTGTATGGTTTTTCATTTGGAAGTGATGGTAGTATTGTTGCAATTAGATTTTGGTGTATTCTAAATATTTCTTTTTCCATTTTAGCGGTATTCCTCTGTCTGTTGGCTTGTTGCAGATTTTTGGGACAGTTAGATACCTGTTGGCATATTCTATCTGTTTATTTCTTGTTTAATTTTAGTGGTATTAATTTATCTGTTTCTTTATTGCAGATGTTTGGGGCAGTTAGATACCTGTTGGCGTATTCTAACTGGTCATAGTTTTGAAGTTCAAGTTTTGTTTATGTTCATACACAGATCAGTTATTACATTTTAGTTTTTTAAGAATATTAAGTAAGTATTTACAAGATTTGCTGGTAATCTCTCCTTTAGAGTAATCCTACTATCATTACATTCAAACCATTCACAATTCTTTTTTATATATGCAGTGTAGTGACCTGCATTGGTTGTGGCTCCTGCATGGTAGATTATACCTATTGTTGTGAAGGTTTTCTTACTACTTGATACATGAACATGTGTGAATCCAGTCAGCTTGCAGTTGTTTTTGGTACCATCTGCATTATTACATAAAAGCATTACTATTTCATATTTACTATGTGCCTGTATTTGTAATGTGGAACGATTATCGGAATTGCAGGTACTACATAATCTGCCATGGTTTGCATTTTGTACAAGTTGCTGAAATGGAATGGATTCACAGTTAGGTATGGATACATACATGAAGCGTTCATTAGGAACTTCTTCTTGTACTACATGCCTGCAAAGAGAGCATGTATGTTTCCACATGTATGAAATCTGGAAGATTTAATTTATAGGTATGTTTTTGTTTTCTAGTACTTGTAGCTAGTACATTAGAAATTATTGTGGATTTTCTTGTGAGTTTATAGTGAATTTGACCATTCCAGCACAGGAGTCCAATTCCTGCCTTATTCCAGAAACAGTGTAAGTGTTGTCAGGATTGTTGGTTGCATTTCTATGAAGGACTAACATTTGCAAACACAATTATATGTACCTTGCAAGTAAATGTTGTCAATAATTGGTGGCAATTGGAATATAATATTTATTGCTACAATTGTGTAGCAATTTACACCGTTGTATTTGAACATTTGAATGGACCTGACAGTTCTGTGTCCAAGTCATTTGTTGGGAGTGTGCGTTGCTTCTTTGAAGAGGTAGTTGAGTTACTTTGAGCAGTAGATTTTTCTTTGGTTATGGTCCTTGATGAAGCATCACCTTCTTTTACTTTCTTTGGAGGAATTACTGTGAGATACTGCACAGATTCAGTCTTAAGTAGTTTTCTTTTACAACGTTTTGTTTTTTGCGTACAAGGATAGGTTTTTAGATGAGGGAGTGTAGAGTGAACACAGTCTACTGTATTCCAGAATGCAAGAAATATCAGCATTTACTTTACTTGCATCAAAGTTTATTAGAAATAGTCTGTCAAGTGTACGTAAGCTTGATAGTGCTACATAGCTCATGCCTTCTTTAAAGACTGTGCTACCAATATCTATTAATGCTTTATCTAGGGTAAGGCCTTGTGATTTGTGAATGGGGACTGCATGTGCTAGAGTTAGAGAACATTGTTCTCTGGGTACAAACATGTCTTTGAAAAGAATGAAGTGGGCAGAGGAGCATCCTATCCTTTTAACTTTGGATAGTTTGTCAAAGAGAATATTGACACATTGATTATTGTTGTCACGTGGGTATGTTTGAAAGCCAACAACTGTACCAAGTGCTCCATTTACTAGTCCTTGGTCCACATCACGGTTATGTTTAAGCATTACTCTACAGTTTAAAGATAATTTTAACATTTTCTCCAAACCAGCTCTGTTAGAGATAGAGTTTTCCAAGGTGTTTAGCCTTGTTGTGGCTTGTTGATGCATGGGTAGTGTCATACCATTAACGTCCAGTGTGTCTGTGGAGGCAATTTGAACTATTGGTTGCATTTCTTTTTTTTAACATTTTTCATTATATTTTGAACAGCTTGCAAGAGTTGGCATCATGGACATACAATTGACATTTTTGTGTGCTAATTGTTTCATGACATCAGTAGCACATGAGTTATGGCCATAGAGTGCCTGGTTTTTAATATAGTTTGTGCTTCTTGAGATAGTACACCAACTCTAATACTTTTTAACATGTTGGGGTATATCAGGTCTGCAGATTGCTGCATAGTAAAGTTAATTCTCTGTATTGGGAATGTTGTAAAAGGTTGACATTTCCGATGCTGCCAAGAGTTTTACGGCACAGTTTGTGCCCTAAGGTTTTAAAAATAGGTTCAGCTTTCACTGGTGTTAATTGAAGAAAATCTCTGAAAACAATAATGTGTTTTCCTCCAAAGAGCTCTTCGTAGTCTGTTTTGGGACCTCTTGTAGTCTGAGATGAATTAAAGCCAACATTAGGCTGGAGACCATGCTCATCTCATCTATTAGCAGCATTTAAATTTGTTTGTAAACTCTGCGTAGTTCCATTGCAGCTTCTGTAGAAAGTTGTAATAGTCTAATTTGTTTTGGTGTTCTACTGGAAGTAATAGTAATCGGTGTAAAGTGACACCACCTATGTTCAAGCAGCTAAACCTGTGAGGGCAGTTGCAACAGCTGACAGTTTGTAGTTTGTCAATTGTTGGTGGAACTTGCTGATGATTTTGATTAAGAATGTTTTGCCTGAACTAGCTTGACCACTCAAATATAGAAGTATAGGTTTGTAATCTTGGCAAGTACAGTTTTTATTTTCATGATGCACAACAGGTTCAATTTGTTTTGTTACTTCTTGGAAAATGCTATGCTGCTCAGTGTTTAGTTGTGATTTCAGTTCAGCAAAGTCTTCTGTAGATTGCTCATACTGACGCATTGTGCTTTCTACTTCTGTCATGGCTAATTCTGTCTCATTTGCTATTAGTGGCTGTCCAAGTGGTTCTTGGCTTCCTGTTACAGAAGGTTGACAATTTGATATGATTAATTAAGCTGTGTTTGGTACATTAAGCTACATTTCTTTTCATCTGGTTTAATATTATTTTTGTATGTGAAATTTTGGGCTACGTGGTGGAGACACATGGGGCCTCATTACAAGTCAGCCGGTCCGGAAACAACAGTGGTGGTAAATCCTCCGCCACTGTGGTTTCTGGACCGGCTGATTACGAGTCCTGCAAGCAGGAGGAGTCACTCGCACCAGGTCTGACCTGGCAGAAATAACACCACTGGCCTGCAGGCGGACATGGAAACACTGGCTCCGTCATAGACGGAACCAGTGTTTCCATGGTCCCCATCCCCATGGAGTCCTATGAAAAATTGTTTTTAAAAATGTCTTGGCTGTTGGGATCATTTTTGGCTGTTGTTTCTATGTCCTCATATGATTTGAGAACTCTTTTTCCAGATTTAGCAGGACCAAGACCATTCTATATTGTCAGATTTTCCATACAAGGCAGTACTGGTTAAATGGTCTGCAGTTTCATAGCAGCCACATTATATATGAGAGAACATTTTTATGCCTAAACTGTACAATTTCTGTGATAGTGTTTTGTCAGATGATATGTCATCCCAGAGGTCCTGGAGCTGTGTTTTCTCTGCTTTGGTTTAGTAGGATGTGATATATCGTGCAACTGCAGTAGAATTGTCAGCAATGTACTGCACATCTATGTTTGCATTCCATAGGAGGGCAATGATTGCATTGTAATCATTGATGTATTTTGATTCTTCTGTTCTTTTTATATAATATGTGTTCTTAGGTGATTAACCTTTGACACTATGGGCCTCATCATGAGTTGGGCGGTAACGCCGGCGGTATTAGCCCTACCACCAAACCCCTGGCGCTATTAGCACGAGATCACGGGTTTGGTGGTAATGGAATTCCCCATTCCCCACTGAGCCCATTCGGGAATGCCCCATTCCCCATTGGGCTCAATGGGGAATTTTCACGCTCTTACCACCAGCGGATTTCCAGCCGGCGGTAATAGCGCAAATTTTCAGCGGATTTCCCCCAGCTCAGAGCTGGGGAGCAATTCGCCAAAACCCTGATTTGGCGGACCATTAAATCTGGCGGTAATAGCGCGACCGCCGGATTTAAGGGTTACCGCTAAACTCGTGATGAGGCCCCATGTCTAACTGAAGACATGAAGTTGTTTACTTGACCTGTTGTTGAAACTTGTCTAGGGAAACCAAAGCAGCATTTGGTGTAGTATTTCCCTTTGTTTTTATATTTACGACAACATTTTTTCCCACATTTGTGTCTTCGAAATTGTAAAATGTGTGCATGGCAGTCACTATGGGCCTGATCACGACTTTGGCGGTAACCCTTAAATCCGGCGGTAGTGCTAACACCGCCGGATTTAAGGGTCTGCCAAATTAGGACTTAAGCGGATTTCGCCCCAGCTCTGAGCTGGGGGGATATCCGCCGAAAATTCGCGCTATTACCGCCAGCGGGAAATCCGCTGGTGGTAAGATCGTGAAAATTCCCCATTAAGCCCAATGGGGAATGGGGCATTCCCGAATGGGCTCAATGGGAAATGGGGATTAACATTACTGCCGAACTCGTGATCTGGCGCTATTAGCGCCGGGTAGTTCGGCGGTAGGGCTAAAGTCGTGATCAGGCTTTATGTGTTGTTTGTGAAGGGATTTCACAAGTGACATATTTTTGGATGCACTGCAAAACAGTGGCATCACTATCCTGACCAAATTTAGGAGCATCTTTAATCCACAAAAGCATGTGAATGTGTGGTGCTCCTCTGGCTTAGTTTTCTTTTCTCCAAAAGAAATGTTGCACTTCTCCGAGGGGAGGAACAGTTGTATTACACATGAAGTGTAGTATAGCAATGAAGCGATGATGGAAATATCTTGAAACATTATCTGGATCTAGAGAGCAGAGTTCTCCTGGTGTTTTTATCTCTATGTTTGTTTTGTTTTTATTTGCTATGCATAGGAAATCGTGTAAATCTTCCCATGCATATTCTGCACAACTTAATGTCCCAAACCAAGTGGGTGGGCAAGGTTTCTTATAATACAGCGTACATCTCCTTGACGGCGGAACCAGTATTCTTTTGTACCATGCATGTCTGCTAAAAGATCTGTAATGCTTGACTGTAAAATCTCATATTTTTCTTGAACTTTTTGTAGTAATTCCATTGCTGACATATTTTGAAAATGGGTACATGATTTGAACGTGTGTGCAACTCAGTATCATAGAGTTGCTAGTTGACCTTCAATAAGAAGGTGGAATATGTATTCCACGTTTTGTTGGAATTGGGGGTCTTCAGAATACTTTTGTAAAGAGCGGTATTCTGATGCTGTTATTTGTGTGGGTCTATCATCATACGTTCCCCCCTTTTACAGTAGGAAAGAGTAGAGGAAAGGCACATGCTTATATACTTTTTTTCCATATGCTGATTGGAGATCCTTTGGCTTGCGCATTTGGTACATTTCCAGTACATCTTCTATGGTGTCTTTAGAGTGTAATGGGTGAATTGTATAATGGTCTAAAATATTGGATTCTGTAGCAGGATCTAGAAGTTGAAATTGACCAGTTTCTGATGACTCTTGAATTATTTCAGTGGTTTCCCTCAGGTTTTCTTCAATATTCATTTCTTTGTAGTATTCAATGCTGTCTTTTAGATATTGCAGGGTTTGTCTAACTTTATGGACGTCCACGAGTTGTTGCCAAATTGTTTTGTCTCTTGTAGGTACGGCATTTACTAAGTTAATTAAAGATTGATCTATTGGACGTTGGACACTCAGATTGTGTACATTTTCTTTGAGATCTAATGGCAAATAAACAATTTGCAACAAATGCCTTTCACTAATTCAAACGGAGGTATTGTTGCTGTTTTTGTTTGAAGGCATATTATTGCTTGAAATGGGTGCACTGTTTGAATTATGATGCTCTCATATAAGTTGAGTTGTTACAGGGGTTTTGGTAATTGGAATAATTCCAAGTTATTTGTGATAGCACGTGAAGGTGTTTGGTTGTTATCAAGTTTTGCAGTGCAGTAACTGCAAAGTATTAAGGGGTTAGTAATTTTGTATTTGTTTTCTGCTATAAGATAGAGAGCTAATTGGAACCATTTGGAATCTTCATTGTCTTCTATTTTGTACGTTATGTCTACAGATTTTGTGATATTTTTATAAAAAGTGCTGTGGCAACATACACACAAATGGTTGGGTACTTCAGCAGATGTACTTTTAAACTTTAGTATTTCTTTTTTGTATGTGTGTAATAGAAGGTGCCATCTGTACAGTTGTTGGTAGTCTGTTGTCCTTTCAATTCTAAAATATTTTCTCTGGATATTCTCTATTTCTTTGAGTAGTTGTTTGGTTGTACCATGTAGAAGATTGTTATTTAAATTGGCTAGTGCTAAAGCAGGACAATTGGCATAGTACAGTTTATGGACCAGATTTCTTATAGTTGTATGATGTGTTGATATGATTTTGATATGGTGGAAGGTGCTTTTTGAAATAGGTCCAGAAATGCAGGCTAATAAATGTCCTTGTAGTCCTGTTTATTTGCGCACTGGACAGGGGTCCATATTTTGTACTAGTTTAATTTTGAATTTGTGTTTGCCTTTCACATACTGATTGAGGAAGTGGCGTAAAGATTTGAAAGATTTTTTGGCAATGTTACACATAAATGTGCATGGCCATTTGTAGAGCTGACGTATTGGTTCATTGGAATGGACAGGTGATAGTGAGTTTTCTGGGGATAGTTGTGTGAGCAGAGTTTCTTGTTCCATAATGGTATTATTACGTTTTTCATACCATCGTCCATTGCTATGTAAGGCAATTGGTGTCATGCCTGCGCCATGGGCGCATACATTGGCGATCAATATGGACAAATTGTTATTCATTTATCTACAGAAAACTCTTGGATCAACCACTATTCACTATTTGGACTTTATTTCCCATTTACAAGATAGGTGCTTTTTTATTTTTCCCAGAAAACTACACTTACCATAATGCACTTGGCTATAACCATCTATTCCTGGCTATTCCTATTTTTCTTCATCAGAACTACAATCCCCAGAAGCCCTAGGGATTTGCTTTGCTTCCACCAGCTCAGGAACAGAGAGGGAGGTGGCCGATTGTCTGCAGGTGTGCTGAGCCAGGTGCAACCAATTAGCCTGCCTCTGTGCTGGGCTGGGCAGTATAAAGGCTGCTGCCTGCGAGAGCTCAGTCTCTTGCATTGAGAGTCCTTCCGGCACCTTATTGCTTCGAGCTACAAACTTTGTATGCTGTTTCCTGCTTTCACCTGCTTTTTGTTCTAGGGCCCTGGCGGGCTCCTGCCTTGCAGTCTGCTACACCCTGCTGCCTGCAGCCCTAGCCTTTTGGGCTCCCTGCCTCAGCCCTGCTCCTCTGGGCGTCCTGCCTTGCAGCTGATCACGCTCTGCTGCCTTCCAGCCTCCGCCCTTGCCCTGCCGGGCTCTCCACATTGCAGCCGATCACGCACTGCTGCCAGCCTTCGCCCTTGCCCTGCCGGGCTCTCCACATTGCAGCCGATCACGCTCTGCTGCCTTCCAGCCTCCGCCCTTGCCCTGCCGGGCTCTCTACATTGCAGCCGATCACGCTCTGCTGCCTTCCAGACTCCGCCCTTGCCCTGCCGGGCTCTCTACATTGCAGCCGATCACGCTCTGCTGCCTTCTAGCCTCCGCCCTTGCCCTGCCGGGCTCTCTACATTGCAGCCGGTCACGCTCTGCTGCCTTCCAGCCTCCGCCCTTGCGTTGCCGGGGTCTCTACATTGCAGCTGATCACGCTCTGCTGCTTTCCAGCCTCAGCACTTGTCCTCTGGGCTCCCTGCTCTACAGCCTGCCTCACTCCGGCTGCCTACAGCCCTTGTCCTCTGGGCTCCCTGCTCTGCAGCCTGCCTCACTCCGGCTGCCTACAGCCCTTGTCCTCTGGGCTTCCTACTTTGCAGCTGATCACGCTCCGCTGCTTACTACCTACCTTTTTTCCGCTGGGTTCTCAGCCTAGCAGCCCTCTACAGTCCTCTGCAACCTTCTACGGTCAGCTGCCCTCCCCCTCAGGGCTCACTCCTTGCTGCCCTGCCCTTCTGGGTTCCTTGCCGTGCAGCCTGCTTTACTCTGCTGCACTAAGCCCTTTCCCTCTGGGCTCTCTACCTTACAGCCCTGCTCCTGTGGGCTTGCTCATTGCTTTCCTGCTCCTCTGAGCTCTCAACCTTGTTCCTTACTGTCCTCTGCTATCCAATCCTGTTGCACGACTTTCCCTTCATTTCCTTCTGCTAGTTTGCTATCAACCTCCTTTTCCTGGATTTGTCTGTAAGTATCTTCTCTTGTACTGTTTGTAGACCCTTTTGTACAGAGCTTGTCTGTTGGTTCCCATCAGTCAACCTCTGCCCCTTCCCTTGTCTCGTTTCTACATTACAGACACCCATAGCTGCTGTTCCAAGCCATGAGCAAACATCATGGGCCTCTGTTATAGCAAACTGTGCAGAAGGCTAGAGTTTTTCCTAAGGTTCGTGGAATACTCTTTTCCTATATCTGCATACACCCCTAGAGGGAATCCATTCTGTTGTATCTTATTCCTTGCTACACTTGACTACTCTTCGTTCTCATTACTTTCAGCTGTGTGTGTACTATTCTGTCCACCTTTCTTTGGCACAACCACCCGAAACCCTTCCTGGGTGTTCTGTGCCTCTCCTTTCAGGGTGTCATCTCGTGACAGAATGCAAGAGCCAAAAATTCCTTGTTCATTAGGCAGGAAAGGCACACACAGTCCAAGGATGCTTTCCTTCCGGGTTAAGAAACCTTTACAAAAATCTAATGTTTCCCTTAAGACATCAAACAAAAACATTAGTCTAAAAGACAGTCTCGCCTTAGTTAACAGAGATTTACAAGCACTGTACTACACTCACTGGCTAGCTGACCCTTCTTCCATGTATAATTATTATGACATTTGCGCCTATGATTCGCAGTCTTTATCTGTTGAAGAGCTACAGCAAGACAATGACTTCTTACAGATCTTGTTAGCCCAAACAGGGAATAACACTCCTGTGTCTTCTGACAATTCTTCTAACACAGCTACAGCCAAGGATATAGCACTCATTGCAGGAAACTCTAAACCAATGTACGCTGTTGCTAGTGTGTTATGCTCAAGATCAGCTTGGCAAGCTCCCCAGACTGCTGGAAACCCTCATTTGACAGTACAAGGCACTAAGTATCCTGAGGTTAGTCCACCTGGTCCTGGGTACAAAAGACCAATACTGACTATCGGTTGTCTTAATACTTCCCCAGTATCTACCAACCATAATAACCTTAAGGTCAGTCTTCCTATTGCTACAACCAAATTTTCTGCTACACCAGATTCTGAAGCTTTAGGTCAGGCTAATGGTACATACCTGTTTCAAGAACAACTCCTACGCCTTAGAAGACAGACCGAAGATCTCTATGATGACTTTGTTTATTTACATAGTACAAATTTAATGAAGGGACACAATATTCCAGACCTTCTGACACTATGTCCTACACCTGATATTCTGTCTTTAGAGATCGACATGATAAGGCCTGGCATTGCCACGCAGAAAAGGATACAGACTTATACCAAGCAGATGGAAGACCTAAATTTAGCATATGCATCGCTTCTAAAGTCTGACACAGCTTCTTGCCCTTCAAACCACAGCAACTCAGGTTGTTGTTCAGACAGTAAAGAATTAACTCCTTCGGTGGGCCAAATCACTCACACTGCCATTACACCACAAGACAAGTGTAATCTTCTGATTAGAGATCCTTCTGAGTCAAAGGATTGTTCCGCTCTTACCCCTGACTACTGTCCTTTACTCTCACTTACAGCCTCTTCTGAAGTGCTCAAATCAGAAATGTACACTGCTTCTAAGGGTTCTTATACCTCGGACCCACTTAGTAATCTGAGCACACCAGACTTTGAAGTTCAGCCTTCAGAACTCCTACCCTATCCTGACCACACATCTGTCTTACTGCCTGTTACTGTATCAGCTAACCCAATCTCTGATGCTCCTCCTGTTAACACTTCAAATTCTGCTACTGTTACAGCATCTCACATCATTCTTTCTGCAGCAGAAGCACCCCCTTCCTCTCTGCCTGCGAGGACAGAACCTGTTGTTGATAATAACTTTTCCTTTAGGACTACAGCTCCGGTTGTTCCTGCTGGTACCTCGGCAGCACTAAAACTACCAGACTCAACTCTATCAGTCTCAGTTGTGCCACTGCCCACTGGTTCTTCTACGGCACCTACACTCTCAGTTGCTACAGCATCGGAACAATCTACAGCCATTCATGTTCGGTTTCTGAACTTGCTACAAATCATGAAGAACCCTCCAATGTGACTCCTGAAATTTCTGCGGCTAATCTCGATTTAGCCATTGCTGCTTCTGATGCCTGGGAAAATCTTCCTAAAGCAACCAACTCTGCAGTACCTCTGGCTCCACCTTCCAACACCTTACTGTTGCCTTTCAAAGTAAGATTTGCCATGGAGCCTGCAGCAGTCTTTCACAGTTCCTCTGAACACACTGTTGAGATTTATGCTCCAAAGACTTTGTCTTTTCTGATTTCTACCACAAAGGTTCAGCACATTGATACCGTCTCCACCTTTCAAGACTCCCACCTTACAACCTTAAACAGTTTTTGGTGCTTCATGATGTGCCTTTTCGGAATAAGACTCTTTCATGGTGTGACAGACCTTCTTCCTGTTGGTCAGTCTTCAGGGAGCCTGGAGAGGGGCCTAGAGAGGGGCATACTGTCATGCCTGCGCCATGGGCGCATACATTGGCGATCAATATGGACAAATTGTTATTCATTTATCTACAGAAAACTCTTGGATCAACCACTATTCACTATTTGGACTTTATTTCCCATTTGCAAGACTTTGGTGCTTTATTATTTTTCCCAGAAAACTACACTTACCATAATGCACTTGGCTATAACCATCTATTCCTGGCTATTCCTATTTTTCTTCATCAGAACTACAATCCCCAGAAGCCCTAGGGATTTGCTCTGCTTCCACCAGCTCAGGAACAGAGAGGGAGGTGGCCGATTGTCTGCAGGTGTGCTGAGCCAGGTGCAACCAATTAGCCTGCCTCTGTGCTGGGCTGGGCAGTATAAAGGCTGCTGCCTGCGAGAGCTCAGTCTCTTGCATTGAGAGTCCTTCCGGCACCTTATTGCTTCGAGCTACAAACTTTGTATGCTGTTTCCTGCTTTCACCTGCTTTTTGTTCCAGTGCCCTGGCGGGCTCCTGCCTTGCAGTCTGCTACACCCTGCTGCCTACAGCCCTAGCCTTTTGAGCTCCCTGCCTCAGCCCTGCTCCTCTGGGCGTCCTGCCTTGCAGCTGATCACGCTCTGCTGCCTTCCAGTCTCCGCCCTTGCCCTGCCGGGCTCTCCACATTGCAGCCGATCATGCTCTGCTGCCTTCCAGCCTCCGCCCTTGCCCTGCCGGGCTCTCTACATTGCAGCCGATCACGCTCTGCTGCCTTCCAGCCTCCGCCCTTGCCCTGCCGGGCTCTCTACATTGCAGCCGATCACGCTCTGCTGCCTTCCAGCCTCCGCCCTTGCCCTGCCGGGCTCTCTACATTGCAGCCGATCACGCTCTGCTGCCTTCCAGCCTCCGCCCTTGCCTTGCCGGGCTCTCTACATTGCAGCTGATCATGCTCTGCTGCTTTCCAGCCTCAGCCTTTGTCCTCTGGGCTCCCTGCTCTACAGCCTGCCTCACTCCGGCTGCTTACAGCCCTTGTCCTCTGGGCTCCCTGCTCTGCAGCCTGCCTCACTCTGGCTGCCTACAGCCCTTGTCCTCTGGGCTTCCTACTTTGCAGCTGATCACGCTCCGCTGCTTACTACCTACCTTTTTCCGCTGGGTTCTCGGCCTAGCAGCCCTCTACAGTCCTCTGCAACCTTCTACGGTCAGCGGCCCTGCCCCTCAGGGCTCACTCCTTGCTGCCCGGCCCTTCTGGGTTCCTTGCCGTGCAGCCTGCTTTACTCTGCTGCCCTAAGCCCTTTCCCTCTGGGCTCTCTACCTTACAGCCCTGCTCCTGTGGGCTTGCTCATTGCTTTCCTGCTCCTCTGAGCTCTCAACCTTGTTCCTTACTGTCCTCTGCTATCCAATCCTGTTACACGACTTTCCCTTAATTTCCTTCTGCTTGTTTGCTATCAACCTCCTTTTCCTGGATTTGTCTGTAACTATCTTCTCTTGTACTGTTTGTAGACCCTTTTGCACAGAGCTTGTCTGTTGGTTCCCATCAGTCAACCTCTGCCCCTTCCCTTGTCTCATTTCTACATTACAGACACCCATAGCTGCTGTTCCAAGCCATGAGCAAACAGCGTGGGCCTCTGTTATAGCAAACTGTGCAGAAGGCTAGAGTTTTTCCTAAGGTTCGTGGAATACTCTTTTCCTATATCTGCATACACCCCTAGAGGGAATCCATTCTGTTGTATCTTATTCCTTGCTATACTTGACTACTCTTCGTTCTCATTACTTTCAGCTGTGTGTGTACTATTCTGTCCACCTTACTTCGGCACAACCACCCGAAACCCTTCCTGGGGGTTCTGTGCCTCTCCTTTCGGGGTGTCATCTCGTGACAATTGGGTTTATTTGCTTTTGATTGTATGTTTCTTCATTGAAATATGGTTCTGTGATTGTGGTGTGACTCCATTCACCTCAACAGATGTTTGTGAAGTTGTCTGTGTTGATATTCTGTTTATTGAAAAGTCTTTTTTGTTGTTTAGTACTTAGTTTTGTTAGTGGTTTCATTCTGTTTAAAACTAAAATAAATAGTTTTGTTTTGAGAAGGATTGAGAGCTTCTAGGATTAATTGTGTACAGTAGGTTTTTAAGGGTTGTGTGTTATTTTTCTCCTGTTTTATAAGGTTCGGAAGGACTCTGTGGCAGAACATTTTTTGGTATGCTTATTTGCCACTACATCAAGATTTATAGGTGCAGTGTTAGCACGTGTGGTAGCTGCAGTCTTGTTAATCACTTTTTTTTTCGTTTTACATTTTGAAAGAGGAGGAAAAGTTTCTATACTGGAAGCTTGTTTTGTTTTGCTTAATGACTGTATTAGCTGTTTTGTTTTAACTGTTTGTGCACATTCTGCTAGAGATGGATGCTTATTTTGGAGAGTTTTAGTTTGATTTTGTTTACATTTGCATTGCTTTCTACGCAGTTGCTTTTTGGTAGGCATTCTTTGGAGTTTGTTGGAGAAAAAAAAGGAAGTGTGGGTTGGGATCTTGTGCAGTGTATGTGTGCTTTGTGCGTGAGTGTCTGAGTATGATGGTAAGGATGTATGCAGTGGTGTGTGATTGTGCAATGGGCCACTACATCAGGTTAGGAATGATATTCTTGTATTTGTGTGTTAATACACTGCTGTTCAGATTGCAATAGACAGTATGAAGCTGGTGAGGGGAAGCACTAATACTGAATCTAATGTTGCAGAGTTATTACAATTGTGTGTTCTAGAATACTAGAATTCTACAGTTTTTGAGTAACAGTTAGAACATTATGGCAGTATTGCACTTAGATTTTTTGGATGGAAAGAGTAGGTTTCTTCTGAGTTCTCGTTCGTACTTCAGACACTGCTGCTTTTCAGGAGAGTCGTCTTCACTACACTTGTGAAAGAAGGAAGTTAGTAAATATGTGTGTTAATAGCACTGTTGTAAATGTAGACATGGATTTCTTTGTGTTTGCAGTAGTAGTCCTTTCTGATAACTGTGCATAGTATGTACATGCACTTTTCTTTGCTATGTGCATTCTGTATATTTTATTTAGAATCTGTTAGTTGAATGTGCTTTAGAAATGAGTACAATAATAAGCGCACAGAGCACACTTGGCTTTGTAAAACGGTGTTATTGGATGTTAGGAGATAGAAGAAATAATGATATGCTTTGTTTGCTATTTATACAGGGTAAATCGCAGGAACTATATGGAAAAGTATGCAATGTATGTTTTTGTGAAGGTGTGGGAAAAAAGCAGAAGGATTTGATGGGGTCAGCATCTTATTACTGGTTAAGTACTGGGTGATTCTGTGGTGCTTGGAGACGGTAGAGTCTGAAATAAAGTAAGGGTTGCAAGGAAGGACCTGGGGCTTGTGTTGCAGACTGAAGGGAAGGGGAGGAGATGTTGTATGTCTTGCATTACAACACTGTACATAGTTGTAGATGATGTGATAGATATGACTGCACCTGTGCATAGTTGAATGCTGTTGTGAAATATAGAACGGAATGGGCAAGCAACTGGAATGAGAGAGCTGTGTAGATTGGAAGAACAGTTGTAGAGGCATTGGTGTTGTTTCATCTGGGAGACTTTCAAATGATATTGTCTATCTATGTGCATAAATAAAGATGCATGCACTCATCCTGGCTGCGTGTAATTTTATAACACACTGGAAAGCCTTTTTCAATAATTATACTGTTATTTCTCCCATCTTTTAACATGAAATGACACTTTGTTAGATAGCTGTGTGTGCTGATTCTGATTACTAATATAGTCATTTGTAAAGGAATTTGAAATGATAGAATGTATGTGAAATATGCAGAATGTATAGAAAGGAAATTGTATGTACATCTTATTCACTATAATGCATTAAATGCTATCATGGTTGAAATGTGGATAAATACGTGGCATTGGTTACAGAAATGATAGAATGAATGAAGAAAATAACAGTTTGCACATTGCAGTTAATAATATGGGTAAATAAAAATTTGGAGAGCAGACAACTTTGCAAGTGACACTTGATCATAGTAGATGGGAGAAATGACAATAAGCTTGTTTTACAGTTTACACACAAGTAGCAGTTAGTCTGTTTATATGCATTTATACAAGAGATGTACATGTACCATACATGCCAATCCTCCCAATTTCAGCGATTTTTCCATGACAAATATTGTTATTTTCCATGTTCTCCTGCCGAAAATACATCTTTGCCCAATGCATTCTTATGACACAAATGTTATCTCCCAACTTTTCAGAGGAAATGTCCCTCCCAGGTGAGTCGGAATTGTTGGCATGTATGATGTACTGTGCAAAGAATGTTCATACCTGTACTTTGTGTTCATGCATGTTGATGTGCATGAATCTAAAAGTAGAAATGTTGGAGAGTTTACTAGTAGCTGCTGTAGGTGCTTTGCAGTCACAGCACAATTGTACTCAGAGTGATCAACAGTACATCTAAAGTGCTGAATTGTGATGATGGAGTTAGATGTAGAGGTCTTGCATGTGATTGCTGGATGGTTGTGTGACTGCTTAACAGTAGCCAATGAGGGAATGGTGCAGAGAGTGAAGTGGAAAGTGTAGAAGGGCTGCCCTAGTGTTACTCACGTGCTCCGCAGACATCGCAGCTGTTCGCAGACAGGACATGTCGCATCCGGGATTCCGAGCATGAAATGGGAGTGTATTTTGAGGATTAGCAAATCAGGTGTTGAGGTTCTGATTCGTATTGAGAGAGGCTGTGTGTAGAGAAGATGGCGGAGGTGGAGAAAGTCTGGGTGTTGGTGCTTGGAGATATGTTTGTGAATGGTATGGAGCAGTGTGCTCAATCTAGGATGCGGCTAACCACTTTGACACAAAAGGATTGGAGGTGGTATTGTGCACTGTGCCTGGTTTTAATTTGCAGGCAATGATAGAAGTTTGTCAGGATATGGCTAGGTATAATAGTCCACAGGCAGTTGTTCTGCACTGTGGTGCTTTGCATTTGGGCTATGTCAGTGCCCCTATGTTGTTGCAAGATCTGCAAAACTTGGTTCAGGCAGTAATTAAACTACTTCCAAATGCCAAGATATTTTTTCTGGTTTGATACATAGGCCAATATGGGACAATAGTTCTGTTTGTTTGTTCTCAGCAAAATATTGCTAGGTGCTTAATCAACCTAGGCATGTTTGCTTTTATGACTAGAGCTGGCATGTTCTTTTGCAACAATGATAACATTGACTCTGGTAATGTTGATTACTTTAAAGAAGATGGCATGTCTTTATCTTTTATGGGAAATGCCATGCTGTTTTGGAACATAAGGGGTTGCTTTGGAGAAGGTAATGTGAAGATTTTTTAAGGAAAATTAGAAAATAAAACAAAAAAATACAAAATAAAAGGTGTTTCTGAAGCATCTGCAAAAAAACAAAAAAGGCTCATTTCTGGGCCAACCTCAAAGGGGAAATGGGGCACACTATTTACATTTTCATTCCGCACTTTCAGATTTTTCGATTTGTCCGCAGACTCCGCCGTTGTCCTCGGCCAGCACGTATTACATACAGGATATTTGAGGTTGAGCGGTATGCAAGTGAGACGTAGCACAGCAAGGGATTGTTTAATAAGGTGTACTGGGTGTGATGTGTGAGCAGAGAGTTTGTCAGAAAGTCTTTTTCCTGAGAGGAGAGGACATAGCTATGGCTGTGTGTTTCAGAAAGCAGATTGTCTGGATTTTGGGAGATTGGTGGATAAATTGGTCGGAGGTGCATGCAGATCGTTGCGGAGTGGCTGTACATCTTGGATTCCCTCATGTGGAAGCGCACTGCAATGGAGTGCGTGGAATAAAGTGGATGGATTTGGTACCTTTTTGTGCTACTTTGGTGACACAGTGTCATCCAGACATTATTATTATTCATTGTGGAGGGAACAGTTTAGGACATGTGTCTGGAATCTCTTTGCAATTTGCTATGAAAGAAGGACTTGGGAAAGTCATGGTCATGTATCCAAACTCCAGAGTAATTTTTTGCCGCATTGCGCCGAGACAAATGTGGCTGCGTTCTTCTTCATTTGGTCAACAAATGGAGAAAGCAAGGCGCAATGTTAACCAGGCTGTCTGTGCCTTTTTGAGAGATGTTGGTATGTCTTTGTTTCACAATGAAAATATCATGTTTCGGTGTACACACATTCTTCGCAGAAATGGAGTACTTCTTACTTATGCCGGCAATCAGATTTTTCTGCGAAATATACAAAATGCATTGCAACCTTTTTTGGAATTACAGCAATCCATTTTACAGTAGGTGTTGACCATTTGAAGTTTTCGAAACACAAAAAAACACCACAAAAAGGTTCTTTTCAGAGCCAACACTTCTTCCCAGAGAAAAGTGCAATGGTTGTGCCAGGGCAGCACTGCACAGATTTTACATGTCCGCGGACATCTAAAAATGAACAGGGCCCTGCGCATTTCATTGACACTTCTCTTTATGAACTGTGAAAGGCGGCTCCGAAAAGAGCCTTTTTTTGGTTTTTGTTGTTTTGTATTTTTTGTTTTTTTTAAACACGACACACAAGGAAAGGACCTGAAAGGAAGGTAAGGAAGGGACACCAACCATGGGGAGAAGAAAGGGCAGGTGGAGAGAGAAAGATGTAGGGTGGGCTTTATTCAGGTAGTTAGCATTTCTTCTCATGCTCCTTGACCACAGTCTCGAAAGCACTTCGAAGTTTCTCCGCCCTGCAGAGTACTGCATTGCAGTACATGCACAATACTGTGACCATCGAAAGGTAAGGATCAACAGCATCATGTATGCTGCGAGGCAGATGGAGGGATGTGCTGCCCCACAGGAGTGTCTCTTGTGGTGGCAGGAGCGGAAACAGAGGATGCTGTAGGGGAACTCAACCTACTACGTTTATCGCAAGGTACAACCTTACAAATTGCCCCACTGTGGAATGATTTTAGGTGTTGCTTCATTGCCATCATGACAGCAGTTTCAAAGAGCAAGAGCAATCCAATGCAACAAGGAGCAGTCTCTGTCCTGGAAGCCCAAAAACAGAATAAGGAGCAGCTCTGAGGTGTGGCCTTTTATAGGGGTTCTGGGGCGTGCTTCACCGACACCTGCGCTGTCCCAGGACACTTCAAACACCAAGAAAGGGCTCAGAAAATTCCAAAAAGTATGCAGATCACCAGGGACGTAGTGTGGGACATGTGCAAGGGTGAACTTTCCCAGGAAAATACCTTGGATTGCTGAAAAAAAACTCTTTTTAGGGGCCCGGACAGTGTTTGTTACGCTTGATGACATGGAGGACACATTGGCGAATGGGACGGCTGTCCATAGGACACCAAATGCATGTGTTGGGTATAGGCATGCGTGCGGGTGTTCTACAGAGAGTGTTCCAGTCCCCAAACTAATTAAGAGTGTGACATGCGTGCGCCGAACAGTTGCACACAGGCATGATGTTCATAGGGGCAAGGGTGTGCTACGCATTCACGCGGTTGTTCTACGGACACTGTTCAGATCCCCAAACAAAATAAATGTGCATCACAACTTTGCGGACCGGCGGGCAGGCTATGTGTACCACGGACATATTCATTCTGGTATTGGACAATGCGAACAGGGGGAATGTCCTTAGGACACTTTATTTTGCATAGCTACGAACATGCGGACGTCTTAAGTGTTCTGAGGACACCCCCATTTTGACTACGACCAATTCGACTAGCTATAGTTTCCTTTGGACACCCCCATTTTGGTTAATTAAAGACAGGTGGACATCTTTTGTGTCCTAAGGACACTTTCATCTTGATTGAGGACAGTGCAAACAGGTATAATGTCGTTAGGACACCCTCATTTTGGTTAATTGCTGACAGGCGGACATCTGTGTGTCCTAAGGACACCTCCATTTTGATTGCCAACAATACGAACAGGTATAGTGTCCCGAGGACACCCCCATTTTGGTTAATTGAGGAAATCCCAGACAGCACTGCTGTCCGCGAACACCCTAACTGCCTTTTTAAAAAAAATAAGACACAGAGGAATATACTAGCACAACACTAAATATTTTATTATTGTATAAAAGTATAAAAATGATGAAAGAGAGGGGGAAGCAGAAACGGATACAAATACAGGGGAATTAGGGGTTTGGACATGATGGATGGTAGGGGAGGAAGGGAGTGAAGTCTCATCATAACGTTTTTCTTGCTGGGGAGATTTTGGGGATAGTTGGTTGGGACATGGAGAGGGGGTACAGGTACATGTGGGACAGTGATATTTTATTTGTTCTCTTATATGGTTTAAAACAATGAAACTTTTCATTAACAGATCAATTTTTAGCTCCAGTCGCTGCAGAGGATTTTCTAACATCTCTGTTGTATTATTCTGAATGTCTGTATGGTCTGTTAAAAAAAAATTGTTAATTACACATAAAGTAATGGTTATTAATTGGCTTGTATAGAGCAGTGTAGTGTCTACCATTAGTATCACTGTCTCTACTCTTTTCATCCCGAGGAAAATGTTCTTCCAGCCATTAGTTTTAGTGTACATAATACAGAAAGTTTATAAATATATACAATATATACAATACAATACATGTAGTGTACTGACTAATTTCTTGCTAACTTTGGCTGTTACTGCTGCGTAGGTGTCCTGTTGATTTTTGCTGTGCAATTTCTGTGAGGTAATTCTGGTGGAGGCATATTTATTGTGTTTTGGAATATTCCACTATTTTGCATATTCTATGTAATTGGACTGTTACATACACAGTTTCATTTCTTATTTATTATTGAATGTAATTTATGTGCTGCTTTTTGAACATGTTTAGTGTTTTTTTTTTGGATGATATAACAATGTAAGATATCCCCTGAGTATTTGGATGGTGCTGATGTTGTCCGAGTCTGTCCGCGGACAGGCGCATGGTCCGCGGATATCAGACCCACTAGCGTAGGTAGGGGGTTCAGTATGATCTATGTTATATGTATATAAACTAAGGGCAGCCTAGTAAACATTTATCAAATTTACATTGTGTATATATCTATATTCAGTGAAAAAACGTTGATACAGGAACGTTATGGTTAAGCTGCACTACTAAAAACCTATGAAATTCAGTAAAAAAACAAACACTTTGTTCAAGGAACGTTATGGTTAAGTTGCACTACTAAAAACCTATGAAATTCAGTGCAAAAAACGTTGTTACAGGGACATTATGCTTCCAAGTAAAACCGAAAAACCCCTGAAATTCGACCAGTTATGGTAAGCTAAGCAACCATAACTCGCGCTACCACTGTGCACTGCAAGGACTAACACTCATGACACCAAAGATGACATCACAAATGTCATTGATGACATCACTGATAACATCACAAGTCTGGCACCCTCTTTTTTAGTTTAGTGAGATATGTACACTAGGTGATTTTCTTGACTAGCAGTGAGGAATTGTAAAGTGAGAAGGTACTACATTTGTACACCTTACCGTTCTCCTATGTTCTTACACTGCTTTCCTTAGGGTTCAGTGGCATCATATGCTACATATACATACGCGAAGAAGGAAGCCTGAAATGCAGCTCTTATATCTGTGCATTAAAATAATCAGTTAGATTATGAACACTTTGTGGTAGTACTGCTACGTTTTTGCTTACTTTACTTTTTTTGTATATGCTGCTATTGTTATGCGTTGTGCTGTCTTTCATTTGTGTGTGCAGTAGTATATTTATATAGTAACTGAGGGATTGGTAGCTACTTAGCACATGTGTAACAGTCCACAAAAGTCTAACAGCAAAGCATGCATCGTTTCACTGAATTTCATAGGTGTTCAGTAGCGCAACTTAACCATAACATCCCTTTAACAAAGTTTCTTTGCTGAATATAAATATAAATACATACATACATGCAAAGTTTGCATATACATGCATTAGAGGAGTGTCAGGGGGGTTTGTTGTGAGACTATCATGGATATATGAGATAAAAAAGATCTTCCCATATTCCTTGTCCACACTCTGAAGAGTAGTGGAAGACATTATTTTATAATGTCATGGCATTCTAGTTTTCTTGGCATGGGTTGTTTATCGATTTAATAAACATAGTTAATAGATTGTTTCACATGTAGGGTATTTTACCACACCAAAAACAAATAATCAAAGCTTCATCATACCTTTGCACCCGGAGGTCTGAAAAAGAATTCAGAAGACATTTTCCTAGACATGTACACACATATACAGTAGGGTAAATTTAAGGCACAACAGAGCAAGCCACAGCTGAATATGGTTATGAAGTGGCAGGGAAGACAGTTGATGCATATAGACTAATAAATATGCAGGGTAATTCATAGAATTTCGCACAAAAGTGGTGCACGCGGCTGGCGCACAGTGTGTGCGTGCAAATGTCTGCGCCAGCTGCGTGCGCTAAAATCGATTTCCGCACACAGCGTATTGATGGATTTTAGCCTCCAAAACCAGCCGTGGCGCAGAGTGGCGCAGCAACCTTGCAGCAGCGCCAGTTACACCACCAAGAACGCCCTTGCGCAAGGAAAAGCCATCAAAATTCCTAATTCAGCGCAAAGGGCTGCGCTAACCCTGAACCAGTTTGCAGGGCTGCCAAACAGCAAACGCCAAGCGGGGAACATGTATTACTGGGGGGCGCATGAAGTTTCACACACGAAAGGGCCTGTGCGAGTGGGGTACGTGTATTACTGGGGTTCGCGGGAAGTTTCACACGCGATTTCAGCAGGGTACGTGTATTACGGGGTTCGCGGGAAATTTCACACGCAAAAGGGCCTGTGCGAGTGGGATACGTGTATTACGAGGGTGCGCGCGAATTTTCACACGCGATTGGGCTTGGTATGTGTATTTCAGGGGTGCGCAGGAAGTTTCACACGCGAATGGCCTGGGTACGTGTATTTCAGGGGTGCACGGGAAGTTTCACAAGCGATTGACCTGTGTACGTGTATTTCAGGGGTGCGCGGGAAGTTTCACATGCGATTGGGCCTCGGTACGTGTATTTCGGGGATGCGCAGGAAGTTTCACATGCGATTGGGCCTGGGTACGTGTATTTCAGGGATGCGCGGGAAGTTTCACATGCGATTGGGCTTGGTACGTGTATTTCAGGGGTGCGCGGGAAGTTTCATACGCGATTGGCCTGGGTACGTGTATTTCGGGGGTGCGTGGGAAGTTTAACACGCGATTGGGCTTGGTACGTGTATTTCACGGGTGCGCGGGAAGTTTCACATGTGATTGGGCTGGGTACGTGTACTTCAGGGGTGTACAGGAAGTTTCACACACGATTGGCCTGGGTATGTGTATTTCAGGGGTGCGCGGGAAGTTTAACACGCGATTGGCCTGGGTACGTGTATTTCAGGGGTGCGCGGGAAGTTTCACACCCGATTGGCCTGGGTACGTGTATTTCAGGGGTGCGCGGGAAGTTTCACACGCGATTGGAGTAGGGTACGTGTATTACCGGGCTGCGCATGAAGTTTCACACGCGATTTTGCTGTCAGAGCGGGGAACGCATATTTCGGGGGTGCGCTGGGAGTCCTACACGTGAATCGGCAGTGTGGGTCCTCCCAGGTGTCCCCTCTACCCCCTCCACGGCCCCTGCAGGCAGCCCACACCACAGGGGACTACCCCGTACCCCTGGTCATGTCCCGCAGGCAGCACATCCACCATGGGCATGCCCCCCAGCCAAGCCACATGTCACCTTGCAATAGTGATCACCAACGCATTACCCCCTTGCACCCCCACCCCCCAGCAGTGAAGGGAACCTGCCAGCAGGCCCCCACTCATGTCCCACTCATGTCCCCTTGCACCCCACCCCCCAGAAGTGCAGGGCACCTGCCGGCAGGCCCCCACTCATGTCCCCTTGCACCCCCACCCCCTAGCAGTCAGGGGCACCTGCCAGCAGCCCCCACTCATGTCCCCCAGCACCCCCACCCCCCAGCATTGAGGGCCACCCTGCCAGCAGGCCCCCACTCATGTCCCCTTGCACCCCCACCCCCCAGCAGTGAAAGGCACCTGCCAGCAGGCACCCACTCATTTCCCCTTGCACCCCTACCCCCCAGCAGTCAGGGGCACCTGCCAGCAGGCCCCCACTCATGTCCCCCAGCACCCCCACCCCCCAGCACTGAGGGGCACCTGCCAGCAGGCCCCCACTCATGTCCCACTCATGTCCCCTTGCACCTCCACCCCCCAGCAGTGCAGGGCACCTGCCAGCAGGCCCCCACTCATGTCCCCTAGGACCCCCAGCACTGAGGGGCACCTGCCAGCAGGCCCCCACTCATGTGCCACTCATGTCCCCTTGCACCGCCAACCCCCAGCAGTGCAGGGCACCTGCCAGCAGGCCCCCACTCATGTCCCCCTGCCCCCAGGTCATGACAATCCTCAATCATGGCCCTTATGGCCAGCCTCCCTAGCCCAAAGACCCAACCAAGTATTGCATCCACCCACATAGAAAAGGCAATTACATGATAAAACCCCACTGGCAAGTATGTAAATGAACACATGTCCGTCCCATACACACAATGGTTGCAAGTGAATGTGAAAACCCATATCATGACATGCATGAAACCAATGAGATAATACCACACATCGAAGTATGAAGAAAAAAATGTATTAAAAGCAACATGAATGGAATTAAAATCAAACAAACAACAATGGGAATAAAAAAAGAAAAGCTGCATGTCCGTAAAATAATGAAAAACAAGAAATCATAATCCAAAGGAAAGGTGTCCAAAGTCACAGTCCAACAAAGCAAATCCAAGGGAAAAACAAAAGTGAAAACCATTGCTCCATGGGGAAAACCAAAAAAAAAAGATGAATCCAATAGTGAACTATATACAGATGAACAATCCAGGGTCCATGATCCCAACTGAAGAAATGAAACCTATCAAAAATACTACCTAATGAAAAACTATACACAGAAACGTGATGTATTGTCCAAGCGCAACCAAAATAAAGAAAAAAACCAAAGGAAACCTAACAATATCTAACTATTTACAAGGGCAGCGGGCTAGTCCGACGGCTCACTTTTGGATGTCCCGGGCCAGGGCATACTCGAACTCCTGCTGAATGTCCCGGAGGCGGTCCTCTTCCATGGCCCCGAGGGTTCGCAGGGACAACGACATGTTCTCCTCCAACCCCCTGCGAATTGCCTCGAGGCACTCGGCCCGCCTCAGGGCACTCCGCATGGAGTTCTCCGCCCTGACCATCGTGAGCCGTGCCTCTTCTGCCCGCTGCCGCTCCGCATCTATGTCATGGCCTAACCGCTGCCACACGGAAGACACTTCCCGTCCTGGGTCCTCCTGCCCTCCGGCCGATGCCTGCCCCTCATATGACGAAGGCCCCAAGCCATCAAGGCTCCCACCTTGTTGCTGCTGCTGCTGTGCCTCTGCCCGTGCCCTGGCTCTTGCTGCCTGCACATCCTCCTCCAGTTGGGGTGCAGTTGTTGAGGTGGCCACCCCTGCTGGACGTCCGACCCCCGACTGTGGCAGGGATGTGTCCTCCACCAGCCTGGCCACAGGGTCAGAGGCAGCTCCACAGGGCACCCAGGTGACACATGGGTGGGAAGATGGCACGGAGTTCGACTGGCGCATAGGGGGTTCAGTTGAGGAGGGGGTCGGAACAAGGCCCAGCAAACTGAGGAATCCGGCCCTGGTGACCTGTCCCAGTAGGTCGACATGGTCAACGAGCCATTCAAGACGACATGCAGTCTCCCCATGAAAAGACTGCATTTCGCCTCGCATGGCCCGTTGACGCAACGCCACACCACCCAGGACAGGCTCAACCCGGTCCCGAATAGCCACTTCCGCAAGCAGAGGAAGGCCAGTTGTCGTAAGCTCATCCCCTGCCTGAAAACGGGTCTGGACGTAGGTATCCCTGCTGGTGCAGGATGATGCAGTCACAGGATCGGGGACAGGATTACACACAGGCACCTCCGCGGCGGCCTGTGCTACCTCCTGTCCCTGCCCCTGCACTGCACCACTAGCACCAGTGGAATCCCCACCTCCAGTCCCCGTCTCTGTCCCTTGCACGGCATCCTTCTCCACCGAACCCCCCACCAACCTGAATGACTCTGTGCCATTTTCCTCCGTCGGGCCCTGTGGGGTCTCAGATGCCCCTTCTGCTGCCGAGGAGTCCAACTCCGACCTCCGCCTCTTGGACCTCCCCTTGGCAGCTGCGACCTGGGACGCGGCACCGGACTCCTCACTCCCCACGAGATGACAACCTGGGAGGGGAGCCGGGCCTTGCGTCTCCGGCTGGCAGTGCAATCCCTGCCGCTGTGCTCCACAGCACCCTCTCCGCCCTCTTCATCAGTCGACGCTGCAGACAGGGAGAGATAGGACACAGGCATCAGGGCACTGTACAATGGACTCATACACACATGACAGTTGCACACGAGTGTCATTTTCAAACTTCAGACATGGCATCACAATCCCCAACACACATGTCATTTCAAATCACACGCATGAGCTATTCCACAGCCATATCACAACAGCCAGCACCATCCATACACATACAACAGCATGAGCAGGCAAAGGTGAGCCAGACATCACATGAGACACAGGGAGTGCACTACACATGCACACACGCCACCACACTTACATGCTCTGTACACCTCCACCAAGTGTCACAGTGATGAGATCGGCATCCATGTCACATCTGGCAATCAGTCTTCTATATATCAGTCTCACATGCATCCATGTTGCATGACAGTTGCACACTTGTCAGATACACATACATGCACATGTACACAGCGCAGATACATATACATGCAGCTGGAACCAACATCCATGTGTGACACCACAACCTTGACAACTGACATACACAGTCATTCAAACATGTGTGCTCACACATCTGCATTTGGCCTGCATGCTTACCCACAAATACACCATCCATGTGTCTCACCCATGAAAGGACTTGCATGTGTCAGCCTCACGGCCCTGTACATACACATCCATACATGGCCCTACAAAACCACATGTGCAACCTGCACACTACTGGCATACCACCACACGCGCAGCTTCCAATCAGTATGCATGTACACTTACCGCTCGACTCCAGACGGGTGTGCCTCTCAAGGACCTGGACGTGGAGCACTGGGCATACGCGTTCCAGGACCCTCATTTGGTCTTCCGACAGGTGGCCCCGGGGCCCCTTAGCATCCGCTGCCTTCAAGAGGCGCTGGGCCTTGTTGAGGGTCCTGGACCTGAAGTCCTCCCAGCGCTTCTTGACATGATGGAATTCACGGACTGCCACCCCCTCCGCGTTGATGGCAGTCACGATGTCTGTCCAGATCCTGGTCCGTCCTTCCTTGTCGGCACGTGACCTTCCGAAGAGGGCATCATACTGCCCCAGGACTTGCTCCAGGACTTGCTCCACCAGGACACCAACTTCGGTGGCAGTGAAGTTGGTGGCCCTCTGCCTCTCTGGCTGGGGGTTGCCAGCTGGTGGTTGCCAGTGCCGCCAGATGGTGTAGTGCTGGACATGGCAACCCCAGAGGCAGGAGTGGGTGGGCAACTGGGTCCTGGGGCTGGGCTGTGGAGCGATGGAATCCCAGTCGGGAGTCTTCGGTTCCAGCAGGGGTGGTCAAAGCAACAGCACCCCTGGCTGACGTGCAGGCAGCAAATGGCAGGGCACGTGGGCAGCAGGCAATCAGGCAGCAGCAGATGTCAGGTGGGTGCGTGCTCATGGCTCTGGGGGGCAGTAATTCGGCCTTCTGGGCAGGAGCGTGGTCTTCCATGTGTGAACGCGTGGCCAGCTTGATACGGAGTGATTTGGCATGTGAAAATCTTGCACGCCAGCATGTAATTCGAGGAAAGGCCCTTAGCGCGTAAGCGGGTCAGTGCACGTACACAATTTAATTGGACCGAAGGCCCTTAGCGCGTAAGCGCATCTGTGACGTAACGCGCGCGGGTGTTTCCCTCATAGCACGTGATGACAGAGCACACGTGGAAAAGCTGCACGTCCCAGTGTCAGCGCGTGTAATTGGAGGAAAGGGCGCGTACATGTGTAAGTGACGTGAGCGTGTGGGCCGGTTTAAAAGGTACGTGTAGGACACCATTTCCTTGTACGTGCTTTTTGTGGAGAGCGAGTGGGTGGATTCTGTACTTCTTGTCGGTTCACATGCGATTACTTCACAGCGTTTCAAGTTCGTACTCTGACAGCTTTCATTTTTCTACTTTTTTTGGGCCTGTTTCCTCAAACAGTGTTCACTTCTCCTTTTGTCCTGTCTCCTCAGACAGCGTACAATTCATCTTTTGGCGGGGGTGTTGCCAACGCGCACACACGTGTATTTTTCACATTCTTTTTCCAGGCAGACGGTGAGTTCCGCACGTACTTAGCAACTGTGCTTGCCCCGTGTGTCGCGTACCCCTTCAGAGGTCATTGTAGGCTGTGTGTATCACGCATACGCTTATTTTTGTGTTTCTGGGAGCCACAGCGTAGTGCAGGTTCATTTTTCCACGCAAGGGGTCTACAAGGGGTTGCGTGCACGTTTATTTCTGTTTTTGGGCTGCCTGTGCGTTGTGTGACCTGTCATCTTCCCCCAGGGGTCACAGACAGCCTTGTTAGAGCACTAGGGTATGAATTCCATCTAGTACCCTACCCCTTTGGCCCCCCAATTGCCCAGGACAATAGTTTACAGCTCCTCCCATACGCACAACAACATCAGTGCCATGGTTGGGAGGCGACCAAGCGGTAAGCAAGGCAAAGGTGGCCGACCTTCAAAAGGTGGGCGTGGTGGGCGCGGTAGGGGACGTGGCCGGGATTTGAGGGGTGCCCCTATACCCACATGTGTGGAGGACCAATCAGGGACACCCATGACCCCCCCCCATGGTTGAGGGAAACGTGGCTGAGACCATCCCACCTCAGCCCTTGTTGGACCAGCCCATTGTGGCACCTGACCTGGCACAGGATGACTCCATGGCTGACTTCCAGGTCAGCAAGTCTAAGCCACGTGTGGCGGTGCAAGTTGTCACCAAGCCACGTGGAACTGGGGCAGCTATGCCATCTGCTGCCCCAAGTATGCAGGGTGGTGAGGCTGTAGGGGCAGCTAAAGCTCCATCCGCCCCAGCTCTGACTCTCCCAGCCAGGACAGTGTCAGTCCTGGACCATCATACTGATGTTCCCCCTGCCAACATCACACTTCAGACAATGCCTGCACCAAGTCCTATGGTCAATGTGCATTCGCACACTCCAACAACGAAGTCCACCGGTGATTCTGCCCCTACTGACCAGAGCGGCGTTAGCCACTCTGGCTCCGCTCCACCTTCTAAAAAGAGGAAGAAGGGTGCTCTGGCACGACAGGCTGAGACCCCAGGCACGGCTACACACTCCGGTACCTCAAGGAAGCCTTGCTTCAATGATTCGGAACTTGATGCACTTGTGAGCTATGTGTTGCAACATAGCCACGAAATGGTGGTGACTGCAGGGTCCAAGACCACACCTGGTCAACGTAAGGCACACTGGCAGACCATCGGCAACCACATAAGTGCCCCTGGATTTGTGAGGCGCTCAGCTGATGATTGCTACAAGCGTTGGAACGACCTGAAACGCAGAGCAAAGAACAAGCTGGCCTCAAGTCATGCCGCTACTCTGGTGACTGGCGTTGGGTCTCCACAAGAGGACAACAAACTCACTGAACATGAGTCTGTTGCTGGGACCTTCGTCACAGAGGAACAGATCCGAGGTGTGGGAGAACTACCCGATTATGACACATTGTCCGGTGAGTGCCCATGCGTGTGTGTGTAATGCATGTGTATGTTTTTTGGATGACGGGTTCTGAATGAGTGGCAGGTGAGGGTGTGTGTGACAGAGTAGTATGGGTCACCCATGTGCTTCATCCAAAACATTCTGCGGCCTTGAATTTGGGTGTGACATTATCCCTTCTGCCCACAGTAGTAATTTAGCGCAACATTACAGCAGTTGCCCTTGAGGTGGCATCATGCAACAACATTGTTTGTATTTTTCATTGTTCTTTCAGGCTGATTGTTTCAATTCTCCCACTTTTGCAACACATTCCTCAGCCCTATTGTGACATATGTGACATGCTTCTGTCATTGAAGAACCCCACATTGGCCCACATGTGTCACCATGGTAGATGAATGATTTGACCATTCAGGCTGAATGAGTATTGTCCTGATCACATGATGTTTTTGGGCCTGTTTGAATGTGGAACATGCTAGTTGTTTCCTGTCATGTTGAAGTGCACAACCATTGATGTGTACATGGCCCTGCAATCACTGTATTTTTGTACACTAGATGTGTTGCAGTGTGTGGCACATGGCATATCTTTTCACACTATGTGGCATTTTTCATCTCTTCATGTCCATCTCACATGGATGGTGACAGCACACATTAACTGACATATGGATGTACTTGTGGAATGTACCATGGCTATGGTACATGCCATCTGTGTGATGGCATGTGTCATTTATGTGTATAGGACATGCCACTCACAGGCCAATGTGTGATGGCAGTGCTACCCAGCATGCAGCAAATGTGTTGCTCTTCCATCTTGGTGTCATCAGTGTCTGACTTTTGCCTCCCCATCCAACTCTGTGACAGTGCATGCATGGGAGGGTTATAGTCAGGTGGGACATGTGTAAATCATGTACTGGTTCTGTAGCCTGTCAGGCCTATTTGTGTGCTCTGGTGCTAATGCCTGTTTCCATTTTTTGTCTTTCATGTTTTTGCAGGGGATGACGCACTTGATGCTGTTGAGGTTGAGGAGATGGTGCAGACCCAGGAGGAACCTGAGGCCCAACCGGCGACCAGTGGGGGACGTGGTGTGGTGGTGGGTGAGAACCCACTCTTGCTGCAGATGATTCTGTCCAGGGGTGTCCCTGGGTGCACCTCCCCAGACCTCTATTCAGGTGTTGATTCGGATGATGAGACCTATGTGGCGTCGCAGGTAAGTGTTTCTGAAAGGGGTTCTGGTCTGTCCAACCCACCTGCACCAGGGGTAGAACCCTCTATGGGGATGTCAGTGTTTGTTAGTCAGCCTTTTGCGGTTACGGGTGCAGGCTCACACTCCACAACATCTGATCCTGTTCCTGGGCCAGCAGATCAGAGGGGGAATGCAGTCCTGCAGCCTCAGGCAGTGCCGGCACAGCAAGGCGCAGATTGCCTTGCCCCAAACAGGTGTGGTGCCCGCCGACGTGGTGGCCGTACGCCACCAGGCAATACTGCATGGGAACAATCCATGTACGGTATGGCAACCCAACAGGCAGCATCAGTTGAAATGATGGCTCAAGCAATGGAGAGGGTGGACACTTCCATTGTCCCCCCTGAAAGGCAGATGGAGCAACTACAGCAGGCAACAGACTCCATTTGCCAATCACACAGGGAGGACATGTTGGCGTCCAACAGGGACAAACGGGCGGCACTGGAGACTCTATGCCAATCGATATCAATAGAGTCCCAGGGCCACAGGGAAGCCCTGAGGGTAGAACTCCATCACCTCAGGGAGACTCTTGTTGCCCTTGAGACTTCCACTAACTTGAGGACAGAACAGCAGCTGGAGCAGCTCACACGTTCGCTCTCAGCTGAGATGCAGGCAACTCGGGAGGAGATCCGGGCATCACGTCAGGTGCTGCATGGGGATCTCCGCACTATAATCCTCCAGAACGAGACCTTCCACACCCGCATGCTTGCTGCCATGGAGGACCATACCAGGGCTTTGCGTGGGCTGCCTCCCATAGCACCACCACCTCCTGTGGCAGCAGCAGAGGGTAATGAGAGCGACAGCAGCAGTTCTCCCACATTGGCATAGCCGTGCAGGCCATGAGTCCATGGAGGTTTTTTATTTTCCCAAAATCCACACAGGCGGCTCTTGGTGCGCACCCTGTCCTCGGATCTCCTGGGTGGCCTCCCCCCCCCCTGTCCCCCACATGGCCATTTTTATGTTTTATTTTTTTATTTTTTATTTTTTATTATTTTTTGACAGTGTGTTGCCTTGTGTGGCTCCCGTGGGCACCCACTGTATTCCGGCTGGGCACATGCAGGCTTGTCCTGAGTTTGGGTTCGATGCTTGGGTTTGTGAGACACACACCCCTCCTGCTTCCCGTTTCCATGGGCTTGCAAAGGGTGTGACCAAGTGACAGTGATGTACACAGTGATGTTGGGCTCCCATGAGCTGTTTAGGCAGTTTGTAGTCAATACTGTGTAGACATTCCTTGTATATATTGTTGTTGTATTGTACACTGCATGTTGGAATTATGTATGCTTCTGCTTCCATGTCTCCCTCTGAATTTGCAGGTTCATTCCTCATGTCTTCACAAGGCCGTCTACTTTGGAGATGGAGTTCATGCTGTATGCAGTACACAGACAAGTTTTGAAGCCTGCAAGACTACAGTTGGAAGGGGGCGATGTGGTGGTATATTCAGGTTGTAAAACCACGACTACTTTAACTTAGTACTGTCGTGTTTTAGTTATGTTTGAGCTTGTATAGCTGCATGGTATTGTTGGTAAGTATTTGGTCATGTGTGTTGTTAGTTCAACATTACTGGGAGCATATTGTGTGTGGCCAGTTTCAATTAGGGACACTCTACTTTGTGACACTTGTGTCAGGTTTTCAGGATTGCTTTGTTTGCTCTCACATAGCATGACATGCCATGGTGTGTTGGGTGGCAGTGCTGGGGAGGGGTTGGGTGACATGGCACTGTTCTCATGTTCTATTTTGCAAGGGGGTAATGCATTTGGCAGCATATGTGTCTTTTGATGACACAGCATTGGTGGTGTTTCTTTAGGTAGGGATGCACACATTGTGACACTTCCAGGTGACCAATCTCAGGCTGGTATGGTTGTGACAGTTGACTGTCCCTTATGTCATCATCATTGATTGTCAGCTGGTATGTGGCAGGGCTGTGTGCACTCCACAGGGGTGTTATTCTAAGTGAAGTAATTAGCCACCAGCTGCGTTCAGGCTGCCTCACCCCGTGCCCTTTCCCCTCCCATGCGCAGCGGGCGTGCATGTGGTTGGGGATGTGGGGGCACCACCATGTTCACCGGCAGGCCCCGGCATGTTGCAACGTTGTGCAGGACACATGCTGCCACTATGATCCTTGTTAGAGAGAATTCTCTGTTTAGGCTGAATTTCCTAACCTGGTGAGTCCCCCAGCAGCTTTGCTGGATTTCTGGAGTTTGTTTTTTCCATCCTGCCAAGAGTGAGACTCTTTTTCTCCCACTCTTGGACATGAATGTGTGTTAATTCCTTTGAATGTCAATGTGTTCTATGGGCTATGGGGTCTTTTACTCCAAAGGGTCTCATATGTTTTTCTATGTGTGTTACACCGCACCCTCCGTGCCGTAACACTGGGGCATCCTAGAGGATCCCCACCATAGACTCCATACCCTGGGACTGACTACTGTCACCCAGGGCATGTAAAGTCACCATTGGCTTTACTAGACCTAAATTTACTAACAGAACTAGTACAAACCATCCTATTGTGGACGTACTAGTAGGAGTAATTCGATTAGCCCTGGGTCTGTTATTCGAGGGGGACTGTCCTGTCCCCCCTCGTAGAGTTTTGGCTGGTGGCAGTGGAAACTACTCGTTATATTCGACCCCGAATGTAACCCTATGGGATTCTTCCCATTGTTGGAGGTTAATACTTTTTCTCGTTAATCTCTAACATACCACCGGTTTATTTTTCTTAAATAAATATATCGGTTGGTATTTTCTGCCAGAACTCGATTTTTAAAATGGCGTCTGTGTTCATCTCTGTGACTCCTAAACCAAAGGTTGAGCCCTTTGTTCCACTTTTGGCGGGCTTCTGCACAGAGACCCTCCAAAGTGGTGCCATTCTGTCTGGGTACCAGAGGGGGCGCGGGAGGGGGTTTAGGCACCCTGGACTGAGTTGCCTTGCCAACTCAAGTCGCACTCTGGTGTGATTGGCCCAAGTGGTGAGCCACCCCACTCACCACTTAGCGTGTTTTGATTGACAGCTAGGCTGAATGAATGGGGGTTTTCTGCATAAAAGCAGGGCTATTGGGACTGGATCTTCAGAAGTCGCCACAGGACCTAAGAATCCGACGAGGGTAAAGCTGAGCCGACCTGCAACAATGACACCTCCAGTGGAGCCCTGCTGAACCGACTCACCACTTCCCAACGACAGAGGAGTTCTCCCGGCTGGAGAGTTTTCTTCCCCTGACTAGTGGGAAAAACCAGTCCCCTTTGCTTTTTCTTCGCTTCCAGGGCGTAGTGGTCCAATTGCCCGTGCTGAGCACCCCGGCAACCGGATAGCCACTAACCCATACCACGACCAAAAGGTGGTGCCTTGTGACGGAGCACTCCGCGGCTTGTCTCTTCCCTGGTGGTGCAACAATCTTCAACTTTTCTTCGACGACGAGATCATCTCTTCTCTTGGCAAAGCCCCGACTTGCATCCAAAACCAGAAACAACTGCCCCCGCCAGAGCTGTCTCTCCACATACAAGGTACCGTGTCTGCCTGGCTTCCCTTGTGTCGGTTAGCGTGAGGTGTCTTAATCCTAGCCTCTCCATTGGGTCGCCTCCAAGCCTTCTTAACTTTCTGTTCTGAACTGGTCCAATCTTTCTATAACAATTTGCGACAGAGACTCGAAGTGCATTTCCACTGTGATACTTTTTGGGACATATCGCCTTGCCTCTCTCCGAATGGGCCTGGCCTCTGAACTTTACGATCTACAGTAGACCCTGCCTTACTTGCCTTGCATTTGTTCGTAAAAGTGTTGGTACTGAGTTGATTTCATACCCTGCCTTTTCTCCTTCGTCCTAACGAATACGAGGGTGCCATCTAGGTTAAAGCATTCACCTCTGTCTGCAAATAAGTGGTGCCGTTGAACCTAGACTTGTCAAACTATTGTTAGGGGATTGATTTACTTATAGTAATTGTGATTGAAGTTGTTTACCGTATTAGTGCTAGTGTGTTTTCCATAGATGTGTTTTTATAAATAAATGACTATATATCTTTACACCGAAGCTCTGTTCCGTGTTTGCTTGTTCTACTGTGTAAATTGCCCTATTTTGTATACTCCACATACTGCCTAACTCTTCTTGAGGTAAGTCTGACTGCTCAGCCACAGCTACCAAGTGAATCTGTTTGGTACAGACTGCTACCAAGTGGGTTTACTGCCAAACACTTGTAGTCCTAAATCTTTAGCAGTGGTCCCAGAAGGAACTGCACAGGTTTCCGCCCAACACTGGTGTATAGCGGTGGGATTTGTATCGAGTATACAGTTTAGAGTGCTTTTCAACACTTTAGGATAACTAACCACAAATCTTAGCACTAAAAGCAACTTTTAAAAAACATGTCTACTATGGAAGTTTACAGTCAAGAATCCTTGTCAGGTGAAAATACTGAGAGTTTACAAGCCCTCTGTAGACAAGAGAATCTTTCTGTAAGAGGCAAGAAAGTAGAACTGATAGCAAGAGTGCTGGAAAACCAAAGTCTGGGTACTGGTTCAGAGGAACCAACTTCTCCAGCAAATGTAGATAACAGTAATGGTGTTGATCTAAATCAAAGTTCTGATGATAGTGATGAATAGGCTGAAGAGGAAGCAGAGGCTATCGAAACTGTCTCCCCTGCCCCTCTGTCTGCCTTACCAGCTGTACCTACAGGGCCTATAACAGGTCCCACACTAAATCCTCAAATCCTTGAACTAGAAAAAATGAAAATAGACTTGGAATTCAGAAGGATTACTGCTCAAACTGAACAGAAACACCAAGAAATGGAGCTCAAGCATGAGTTAGAAATGAAAAAGTTATCTGTCGAAACTGCTTCTGTCTCTGGCTCCTCTAGAAGCTCCAGTCCCAAAAGACCCCGGATGCCGAAGGAATTAATTGGTATGTATGAAGCAAAGTTGGATGTGTTGGATTGGCTGAGTTTGTTTGAGTACAATCATGGGCTCCAGAACATCACAGGTAACGAGTTACTTCCCTGGTTGTTCTCTAGGCTTCCCCCTGTTGCGACTGATGTGGTAATGGAGTTGGGGGAGGTGGGTAAGAAGGATTACGAAAGTGTGAAACTAGCTTTGATAGCTAGTTTCGGGAAGACCCCTTCCCAGTATCTTAAGAGGTTTAGAACCCTCAAAAAGCATGATGGTACCCCTTGGGCAACCTAGGTGAGTGAAGGTTTGAAAAACTTAGAGGGATGGATTAAGGGTTACAAAGTGAACACTTATGAGGGTATGAAGAATCTTTTTATGTTGGAGTCTATTTATGATGCCTGTTCTCCTGTGCTCAGATAGCACTTGGCTGATTCGAAGGAATTGTTTTCCAGGAAGCTAGCTACAAGATACAATGCCCTTTACATTTTCTGATGTGCTGCAAACTTTAGCATATATTATTAGTGTTAATGAATTTTATAGGAGCTGTACACTTCTGAGCTACTACTGTGATTATGCAAATGACCGAAACAACATTTTATTGGCACTGAAATCTTGCACAAATATGTCTGATAAACATTGTTAGCAAGGGTCCCTCCACAATAAATAGATTAATCCAGGGGAAGTTAGACATTATCTGAATTTGTATATCTCCAAATTGAGCTGAAGTATCAAAAATTAGTAGGCAGAGAAATGAGAGACACATGTAAAATGTTTAACTTTGGATATTGTTTTGAGGCATACTTCCTACTTCAGTGAACTGTGAAAAGGAAATCATGGAAAGCCAGGGCCCACAGGTAACAGGCAGGCAACTGGTGGGAGTTATTCATCAGATCCCTCTTCCCAAATATTTTAAGCTGTCTAATTATTCTTCTCATGTGTTGCTAGACATCAGTTTAGTGTGACCTCACAGAGATGTTCTGTAATTGAGTGTGTTTCGAAGGAAACTGCAGATGCATATTTTGGAGAATTTGCTGTTATTCTGTTGATTCAGAAATGTCAACCCGATGTTATCCCGGCAGTAAATTATAGTTAATATACTACACAGATGATCACTTAATGTTTGGTCACATTTATCCTCACTTGTGCTTACTTACATAAAGAAGGTAAGTTTTTTTTGTATACAGTAATCCTTACTTCAGATCTAGGTGATCACTGCGCCACTGAAAATACTGAATCAGAGAATTCCTGCTTTAAAAACCATACAGTTGGATTTTTCAGTATCAGTGAACTTCTAAATAACATATTTCAGCTGCTGGTTGCCCCCGTCCTTTGCCCCCTTACCTCCCAACTTATGGCTCGACTTGCCTGACTCCTTCAGCTCGCTTGCTTTTCCTCATCTCCCCAGTGCATCCAAACTCGCACAAGAGTCTCCTTTTTCTTCTCTGTTTTTTTTTCTGCTCACTTTATTGATCTTTTCTTGCCTCCCTTTCCCCACCACCCCCGCACTTTATTGCCTTGTGCTAACTGCATAAAAGGAAGCAGGGACACCCTTGCGACCTCTGGACCTGTGTGGCGCAGTATTGGCAATGCAGTATTTTCGTTACTTCAATTTTCGCAGTAAACATACATGCACAGTTTTGCACTCTGTATTATTGTATGATACCCCTTACTTCCACCTAATTTTAGAAATGCTATAGGTTGTAAGACATAAAACTCATACACGCTGGCAACAAAGAACAAGTTGATTCCATGCTTTCCTGCAAAAATTGTTGTTGTGCTCAATTAAATATTGGACTAGTCCTTGACCCAGCTGAAGTCATATAACTACTAGTAAGGGCATCTAAGGAAGCTATTTTTTCATTTTGTTTTTATTTCTATTGTATTTGGTTTATTTACACAAACCTTTTACATTCACTCATTAGAAAGCACCTCCATCAATATCAAAACCGGTTCGATCATTGACAATCATAACTTCCTTTAAAATAATTCAAATAAAATCATCTATCCTTATCCTTTTAAAGGCCTCCCCTTGTTTTAGGAGGAGCCTAGTTCCTTCCAGATCAAAAAGAAAGGAGCTTTTCAATACACTTCATACCTGGCAGTACCAGGTTCACCCTTTCCCTCATCATAAACATTTCCCACTATTCCTCAGTTGACAGTGATTTTGACTGATCAAAGAACCTTCCTAGGTAGCAACATCTTAGTTCTGTCAAAGCATTACGAGTCATCAACAGATGAAATAGCAATTCAGTAATCCCCTCTTCTCTAAAGTGTCTGCATACTGCTTGTGTATCTTCCAGTTGTTTCTTCCTCAATTGGATCTCGCTAGTAGGTAATATATTCAAATGCGCTCTCATGAAGAGGTCTCAAAAATTAGCCGAAGGAAATTTCTACAAATATCTAGGGATTCGGTTCAGTGACCTATTTTCACTTCACCTTTCCAAGTAGCGTCTGTTTGGCTGCCTTAATAATTGGGTATTTATCCAAATCCAATTTTGCAGTTTTCTCTTAGCTTTCAATGGGTTCTCTGTTAACATTTCAATTGGGATATCATTATGCTTGAGTATGGCCTCACACTTTTCCTTCTAATTCCCATACCATTTATCCCTTGTTTTTTGGGCTTGTTCTCTTAGGATTTCTAGTGGAGGGATGTTGTTAGTCATCATACATTTTTGGAACAATAATATTGTTTTCCATACTGCAATTGACTCCATTGACTGGAGCCCCCGCTCAAATCGAATGGCTGTTCCTCCAGAAGTAACCTTCCAAGAGTGCCCAAACTTTCCATGGTAGACTTAACATTCCTTCAGCCCCATATGCTAGAATTGCACCACGTTCTGTTTATAGACAGTGATTAGAGGACACATTGAAAAAGTTCTGTATCTCCTATTCATTGCTCTATCTTGTGCTGCTAGCTGTTTAGTCTTAGCCCTGTGGGATGTCTTGACCCACTTTTGTTCTGCCATGCGGCATCACTGTGTTCTGATGGTGACAGAAACATCCAAAGGGCCGCAAAACCCTTGTGCCCACCAAAACCTCTGAAAATTGCACTTTGCAAAGCACAAAAAGATGGCTGCCCAATCTGCCATGCATGTTTTCTGTGGTGGAAAAGAGATCTCACTCCGGAAACATGTCACTGGGCTCCACAACATGTGAAGATGGACTACAGAAGGAAAAGCAGTGCTTTGCTGAAGGAAACCCCAAAATCTTGCTTTAAATGCTTTTTTCTTTGTTGCTGAAACTGCAGAATGTCGGTACAAAACACCCTCAAACATCCAAAATTCTTGCTGGGTGCTACAATTCACTTAGTATAAGAAATCATTGTGAACTTACAATGTCCTGAAACACTGAAAGCATCAAGGGATTTCCACAGCAAAAGTGGCTCTGAGGATCTGTCAAAATCTGGGCACAGTACCCTCGGGCACCTAAATGACAGCTGTCAGGGGCCTGCAGGATTAAAACTTTAAACATGTATAAACTAAAATCAAATGTTTCCAAGCTAAGAGGCCTGTTATTGAAAGTAACCAATATTGTAATTGTTTTTATTCCATGGTTTAAAATCTTGAAGAAGTATTTAGCTGTGATTTGCTCCCACAAGTTTGTTGTACGCTAAGGAAAAATGCAACAGAATTAACATTTAAATTAAGCCTGGCTAAAGCAACCAAACTGGAATAACAGCTTTCCTCACAGAGACAAGGCTTCACCCTCCAGCTCCCTCCACCAGGAAATCACACCTAAATGATAATTAATTATAGGATGGGGGAAGAACCTGGTCTGCAGTGGGGAAGGGAACAATGAACAGCTGCAAAGCAGGAAAGGCTAAGTGTGAGGACCGTCGTAAAATGGCCTCTGCCAAGAGAAAGGGGAGGAGACTTCTCCTGAACTGGAGGGAGACAAAAAGAGGTGGAGACAAACAGCCACCTGTGGCTGGACATTCACAAAGAACATTTTGTTCAAATACATATAACTTGCTACTTAAAATTGTCAAAAACACAAAAATAACAGAATTGTAAATCTAATTTTTGGCTGCACATTTCAAGAGGCGGCAAGATCGTGTGACATACTGTGGAAGGAAACAGCAGAAAATTTGATTTTACACCAAATGTATTTTTGCTAGAAGTATGAAACTTTATACATTTATGCCCATGTTATACGCGCACACTTGTAGAAATGTGCTGATACATGGGACATTGTGTCCCCAATGAAAAGGGCGAAATTCTGGGAAAAGCAGACACAAGATCCCACAGCTACGGGGTTTGGAGGAGTAGCTGCTGTACAAAATATGTAATCTATATATGTGGTTGTTATAGAGGTTGCATATGTGCAAATATTTATTATGTCAAAAGTAGATTTTGTGTTCAAGAGGCTAGGGGTGGACTCTAAGCCTAATAAACCCACACCATAAAGGTGACACCCTGTTTTCTCCATCTATCAAGGCAGAAAGGAGATTCTGACCAATCCCTGTCAAAGGGGGGAACTTAGGCTAAACCAGCACACACATCCCCTTCATCAAAGCATAAATAGAGACAGCAGAGGGCTGAAAAGGAGAGACCGATTTACCCACTATCCGAATGCTGACGAACTTTCCATCTTCCTTGCTCCAGACTCCAGAAACTTTGCAAAGCAGTACCCATTGCATAGCTGAACCACTTTCAGCTAGGCCTCAATTTCCAGAACCAATCCCACAAACCTAAGGGGAACTAAAATACAGCCGGGCTGCGCTGTACTGCTTGCCTGCTGAAATAATTATCATCAGAACCAAAAAGGGCAGATCCAATCCAGTCCTGTGCCGTGCTGTGACCAGAGTGCATTGCAGATCCGATCCAGTCCTGTGCCGTGCAGTGTCCAGAGCGCTTTGACGCTGCCCAAATCCGATGTGCCCAACAGTCTGTCCTGACCAGAATCCCTGACCAGAATCCCTGACCAGAATCCTGACGGTTCCGTTTGAAACATATCTAGTGAGTATTTATAGGTAGAACTGTGTCGCTAGCATATGTACCTGGCTTAGTCCAATCCCTATCTTGGATCCATCCTATTTTGTCTTCAGAACCTGCATTGTTAGGAGTACTTTTGAATTGTATGAACTCTCTATCCAATCCTTCCTATCTTCTTCCTGTGCTAGTTTTGTTAAAACTATCTCTGCGCTGATCTTTTCTCATCTGAAGAAGGCGGGACCACTGCAGGCAGTCGCCCTGATCAAGTGGCTGTGTTCCTGTGTGGTATTCGTTGTCTTCATAGTTATCCTCTAGTGTAAGAAATCCTTTTTAGTCATTTAAAAGTGCATTCTTGTTCTCCATTCTTACGCCTATTTCGAAAAAACGACTCCACTAAAACATCCATAACTTCCTAGGTTTTTGTGCTAGAAACAACATTTCAACTTCTGCTTGTAGTTAACACCCACAGCTTTAAATTGCATCTAAAACTGCACTCCAAATCTTTTATTTATAGTTATCCCGTTATCGCGATTATCGCGCAGTGAAAAGTTTTTCCGCCGAACTTCGTTTTAGGGAAATTCTTACACGTGTAAAACAGCTTATGATTGCTCCTGACCTCAATTTTCAGATTTCAAATTGTTTCTTGGTATTAAATCATTGCTAGTGTTTGTGTGTAACTATCCAAAGCGGCTCCCATAAGAATTGATAATTATTTCAGCAATTAAAACCATATTTAGTATTTTTGCCCAATCCATTCTCAAGATAACTTTAAAAGCCGTTCAGACAGCTTGACAGTCAATTCTTTTTTTCTCTTGTGTTTGCTGGGGGAAAGTGGGATTGTTAATTTGTTTGAATTCTGCCATTTCTGAATACCTTCTCTCTCCTCCTATCTCTTTGCATTGCCTATTGAGGGGTTGAGGGGTGTGCAGGGGAACCTTTATCCACAGTGATCTACTCACACACACTAAAGTATTATTTCTGTGCTGAATTGTTTTGCTCACTATTACTCCTGGTGCATTAAAGAGGTTATTCTGTGCTACATCACCCCATTGGTGATTATTGTATACCCATTAAAACATAGTATGATTAAATTGTGAATGCATAAATAAATATTTTAACTCTGCAAACCAGCCTGATTCCTGGTTCAGTGTGACCGGGGGTGTTCCAGGAGAGGGGCGTGATATGAGTGGTACATCTTTCAGAATAAAATAACTTTTAGACAAAAATAAATAAGGATTTCAGTTGCACATTACACGCTAGGCATTGACTTGGGTGTCTGCCGGATTGAAATCACTTACAGCTCAGAGTTTCCCATGGTGAGTTTGGTTGTTGATGTTTCTATTCAGCACTACTCCCAAGTATACAATTGTTTCTACCATCTCTAGGCGTTCCCCTCCTACATGCTATTGATGCACACCTTTTTGTGTCCTTTGAGCAGAGGCTGTGATCAGGATCTTAGATTATTTCACATTAACACAGATACCGTTTACCTCCAAGTAACCTTCAAAGGCACTCAGTCTCTGCTGCAGCTCTATTTGAATTTGATCAATGAAGACCAGGTTGTCCACGCATAAAATCTAAGGACCTGGACACCGTTGATTTTTGGGGGAAAAGCCTGAACATAGTTCTGGGAGTCACCAAGGTCCATTATATATTGATTGAACAGAAAATAAGCCAATCAAAAACCCTGTTTTAAGCCTCTATACGTAGGGATCTTGGCTGAAACGACACCCCTAACGACAATGTTATTTGAATTGAGGTGTCCGTGGATAGCACTCTAATCGCTACCACCAGATCTTTCGGGCATTTCCTTTCAATCAATTTGTCTCAACGTCTGTCCCTACTCACCCCATCAAACACCTGATACAGGTCCATAAATGCCACATAAATATTTGTGCCTGTCTCAATGGCATTTAGCTTTAATAGGCCCAGGAGGAACAGATTCAGGGTGTACTAACCCCCTTCACGTATCCTGCCTGGCAGGGACCCCTGCAGCATACCTTCTAGGACCAGCTGTTTAACTCACGCAGCAAGATCGTTCCAAACAACTTCCCTATGGGGTCAAGAAGGGCAATGGGTCGGTAGTTCCGCGGATACTACCTATCTCCCGTCTTGAAGATGGGTACCACCACTGCTTCTCGCCAGGAGTCCGGGATCCGCTTAGTAACCAAGACCTGGACAAACATTTTCACTGCAAAGTCATCCCAAATCTCCATAGTTTCTCTTAGCATCTGATTGGACAGACTGTCAGGGCCAGCTATTTTTGAGGTACTCAGCCCTCCAATATCAGCTTAATGTCTTCGTGATCAATATTAATTGCTCAACTGTCCCCCAGGTTGCTGCCTTTATGTTGTGTTTCAGGCTCCCTTTTCTCAAATAGTTTTGTGTAGAAATCTATCAATTTTAACTCGGGGACCTGGCTAATCATGAGTGTCTGTTACGAGCCCCCAACATTGTTCCGCAGGCACCACTGATTTCTTGTGTTAGTCTTACAGACAGCTTTCAGCATTTGCTCAGCATCTAACTTTAATCTTTTAGCTCTAGATGCCAGTAGCCAGTTACAATACGGCTGCTTCCTTTTTTTTTATTTCGGCAGATACATCAACTCAATTTCCCTTCTTTAGCTTCCTAATGTCAGCTCTCATTTTTTTTTTTCCATCCTCACCTCATTATTAGTGGCATGTATTAGGTGGAATTTGGACCTTCTAAAAGCACCCTGCTTTTCCAAATAGCCCCTAAAGATCCAGGCATAGCCAACTTCACTAGGATGAATCAAGACATGTTTTTCAAAATGTGTCTACATCCTTGGGATTTCCCATGGCTTAATTCTGAGCCTATTCCTGCTGCCAGTTGGCTTGACCGGATTACACATGCATTAGCTCTAACCCCTTCCTGGTTTTTCTCAGTTCAGAGCTAACAAGTTGTGGTCGCTTGAATTCATTTTATCATTTCAAAATTTTAGAATAGAAGTGGCAGTATTCTCTGAAACAAAACAATAATCTAAGCAAGCACTCAGTACCCTATTCCTCCAGGTCATTATTCATCGTATATCACCTCTTGATTGGCCATTTAACATAGATAAATAGTGGGAACCCATTTCATTCAGCCACAGTAGCTCTTTTTCTCCCAGCATGATTTCATATTTTACCACCCCCAAATCATCCAAATGATGCAGATTTAGGTCACCACAGATAATTATCTGCGGTATCTCTCCCGCCATGCAAACATCCTCAATCAGGGAAATGATAGAGTCCACAAAGGCATTATCTGAGGGGACACTGGGTCCCCAGTACACATTTAACAGGATAATAATCGTTGTATTGCAACCTGGGGGTATCATTCCAAGATTGTCATTTGGACGTATGAAGAGGGATTTTAGGATGAAATTTCTTTCAGGGCCCTACACATTTCGACGAATGTCAGCAGACCTGAAAAGGGCTGCCCCACTTCTCCCTTGTCGGCTTTATTAAGGAAGACTATATAGCCTTCACAAATTTGTTTTGTCCTCAACCATATCTCCTGAAGGCAAATAAGGTCAAAAGGGTTCAGTTCTAAATTTGCAGATCCAAAAAGGTCCATAAATCCTCTTGTATTCCATGGTCAAACCATAGAGAATCACTATCACTTTCCTGGCTCTAATGATGTCATGTCCCCAGCAATTCTGCAGCCAGCCAGACCCAGCTTTCACTTTTGTCTTCATCCAGTTTAGATTTCAGCCCGGACCTCATCTGGGGCTTCTTTGCCATTTGATTTCCAATCGCTGTTGGTGTTTGACACACTTGCCTCATACTGGATTGGTCCTTGGTAACAGCGCTTTTTCGGTTAATCACCTCTGCCGCTTTGGTTTCTCATCCTCCATCACCCTATGGGGCTTTAGTGATTGATGGTCAAGCGTAATGGAGAATGGTTGGCGATATCAGAAACTGGCTGTTTTGGGCATTCCCCTCTAGCTTCTTCAACATCGGGCAGTCCAGAGCCCTAATAAGTGCCACATCATTATTCTGTTGGGGGATAGTCGGAAAAACACTATGTCCCTCCCTAGTAAAGTAGTTTGATAATTCAAAGCCCAGGGGCAGCAAGTAATCACTGCACTCTAATATCATTCCTTTAAATGGCCTTGGATACCAAATGCAATATCACCCGGTCCATATGCATTTCATCTACAAATTGTACCACTTGGATGTTATCTATAGTGATTGCTCTTAATTTTGGGATGTAGTGTAATAGGACCATTATGTTCCAGTGATTCAGGATCATGTCATCCTTTGGCGTTATTAGGCGCTCCAGGTAGATCCGGTTAGATTCTGTCTTGCTACTTTGGTCCGATGCCCTTGAGTCGAACACCGGATTCTCCACTTGCAATACATTTTGTCTCTTACTGACCCCCTTAGTCGTAGTCAGTCTCTGGGTGTCCTTCGCTCCCTCCAGAGATTTCAATCCCCTTTGCCTTGTATTCTCATGATGTTCCTCCTCTATAGGCCTTTTCATAGTATTAGATCTCTTTTCTTTCATAGTCCTAAATAGGGGAAATTGATCATCGCCAGTTATCTCTATCCCCATCTGTTGGTCTTCTATCTGTTGCTTCTTCTCCCACATGCACGAAATCTGTAACATTTGTCTGTCTATTCCTGCCAGATCTGTGGTGCTTACATTCCTCCATTCCTCAGCTTCTTCTTCTTTTTTGATGATTTCTAAAAGATCACTGAAGCAGAAGTCTGACATTACCTCCTGTTTGTTAACTCCCCACTGAGCCTGCACTACCTCCACAGATTGACTGACCTTCATTTTCTGAGTTATAGCAGTTACCTCTTGGTCATCCTTTTTTTGTCATTTCACATTTGGAGGTTGTAGGAAGGGGGGAGGGGTTCTCAGGTTTCTCAGGAATGCCCAACATCCATTTGATTTTTGTTTATCTCCTTCTTTTATGTTTTTCGATTTTTTCAAATCTGGTGTTTGGGCGTTAGCCTGGATTCTCAGCCACCCACCTGTTGAGTCTGAGTTTTGGAATATCGAAAACACATTTCCATCTGCAGAATTTATCAGCTTTCTTTTTCTTGTGTGTTAAGCACTTCCTTCGAGTTCCCAACTTGCTTCAAATGCTCAGCCATTTCCCCATTCTTTTCTACCTCCATCCAAGTTCTCAGTTGATTTCTTATTCCGGCTTCTTGTGGAATTCTGCAAATCTTTTAAGTTGTTCTGCATCCACTTACAATCTTCAAGTACAGCTGCCATCAAAGTGGACTTATGCAGCTCCTCACGTCTTGCTAAATCTCATAGACGGTTTTGCCAATTCCGGGATGATTCGTCTTCCTAATCCATACGTTCATGAACCTTTGCCAAAAAGCCCTCCAAGTAGCTCATCTTAGAGTGGGGCTTTCAATGTATCATTAAGAGCTTTGTATAATTTCCCAGAGGGTGCCAATGACAGGGTAAGTGTCACGATCAGGGTGTATTGCAGGTAGGCCACATCTGTGGTAATACGGGCCCCTCTATGTTTAGCCTCAGCCTGGGAGTCTTGCTGATATCTCCTTTCATCAGTCGATCCTGAGGTTAGACTACTATCTGTGTCTTCATCCCTCTGTCTCCGATGGGGCCTTTGGTTAGCTTTTATGTTTTCTCTCTCCTTGACATCTCCTACTTTGCCTATTAAATTGCTCATTTCATTCAAGTAGAACACTGCTTCACTTAAGATATTTGCTGCAAGGCTTGGGTTTAGCCAGGATTAATTTCCTAGTCTTTCTTTTAGACTAGCTACACTTAGACATTTTTGATTTTCAATACTTGCTGTTAAATTTAGGATGTCTTTCGATGGATGGGCCACCAGCATTAGTGATTTTTATTCTTCCCGCCCTACCTGAATGGCATTTACTTCACTCATACCCACGAATTGTGGCTGTTCCTTGTTGGAGTTGAATTTGTCTCCCAAGGTACCCAATACTCTTGTGGGGCTTCGTTCCTCTCCTGATGCTGCCCTTCCTTCTCTTTACTACCTCCAGGTTACTTTGCAGGGCTAGCTCCACCATATAGTGGGCCCAATCATCCCCAGTTAGTAAGTCTGATCTTGGGAGCTCCATGCCTTCAGATTCCCTTTGAGGGGACTCATCCTGATTGTTCACTTTTTTCGCAGCAGGGGCCGTGGTAGTATCTGTCACCCGTAAAAGGGGAGGGGTTTCAATGTCCTTCCCAGCAACCTGACGCTTTAATTGCAAGCACGTTTTGAGGCCCCAGTCCCGCCATACCGGCAGCTCACTCCTTCACTCCCCAAGCCTCCTCACCTTTAGTGGGTTCTTCTTAGGTATTACTCCTGTAGAGGCATAGGCTGGTCTTTAGCCACAATCTTCCGGCTCTGGTCGCGATGCAACTGGGGACCGACAACTTCAACCAGCCTGGCACCGCACACCAAACATAAAACACTCTGCTCACTCCACCTCAGTGCTGCCAAGGTTATGTGTATTTATGCTCCTCCTCCTGGAAGAGCTTGGCCACAGAGGACAGACTTTGCTCTGTAGGAGCAGCAAAACGGCAGAGCCCGCAGGATCAACAGCAAACACAGAGTGTCACAAAACACTGTGCTCACTCCATCCAAGGAACCTATATCCAAATACAATATCAACACTTTGCAGAGGTTTTTGAGCAAAAAGAGGCAGACAACTGACCGCCACCTTGATCCTGTTTTGTTGGATTAAATTAAGCCAGGTTCATAAATACACACGAAATTAACACATACTTTGGTTGCCTTCTGCAACTAATCTGGCTACTCTTTAACCTGATGGAAGTATTGCGAATGTTTATTATGTTGGATTCAAAATGAATATATAGAATTATAAGGATGTACCCAGGTGATGAGTGGAAAACTGCCTTATTCACACACTCTCATTGTTTATGAGTAATGTATAATTCCATGTTGCCCCTGCTTTCTTCCAACTGTGATGAAACAGCCATAAAGTCAATGGGGGTCATTACGAGGTTGGCGGTAGGAGTTTAACGGGGCAGTAGAGCTGCAGGCCCCTTTAAACTCCTACCGCCGCATTACGAGGTTTGCTCGCGGGACCCACAAAGGGCGCCTGGTAAAACCAGGTGCCCTTAATGGGTCCTGCTAGCAGAACAGGGAGCTAACAACGGGCCCGTTATTAACGAGCCCGTTGTTAGCTCCCTCCCCATTCCCATTGAGCCCTATGGCGGCAGGAATGGGAATGGGGATGTACCGGTTGCAGGTTCCTCGAATGAGGAATTACTGGGTCCTCCAAGGTTGGAATGGCCCGGTAATTCCTCATTTAAGGAACCCGGACCTGGTACCCGGTAAGGGGTAACCATGCCGCAAATTGCAGCATGGTTACCTCCAAGGTAGTAATGACCCCCAATGTGTGCAATGTGTGCAATATGAAACCTAATCAATGACATTACTGTAATTTACTAATAACAGGGCAAGGAGAGTTTTATTAAGATGACATACATTTTTGAAAATGAGGACTTGATTAATTACAAGCATCATCATAACAACCAAATTATACATCCGTTTCCAGTTAAGGTGTTTAATAGGAATTGACTGAGTTGATACGTTTTCTTTTCAAATCGTGTTTGGAATATTTACTCCTTTGCAGACTTCAATCAACCAGAAAGAAAATTATGCAGTAACCACTCAGAAGAAACCACTGGTTTAAGCAAGGAGAAAAGAAAGTCTGAATGAACACATAAGTGAATTAGAAGCACAACAAAATCGCAACCAGACTGTTAAAATACAAAAAGGTAAAATGCTGAATATTCTTGGACCAGGGAAAAAAAAGATGTTGCGGCTCATTTCAGTTATTTTCCTATTGACATGCTGTCACTTCTGTTTTTATAGCTTCCAATCACTGTGCTGGTTGTGGCCATACAGATGTGTTCTTTTTTTCCAAGCTGTTAGCAGAAATGTTGCTATTGCTCCTGTTGTTTCTGGAAGTTAATCTCCCAGGAGGGACTCATGTCAGTCTTTGAGATTTCCAAAGTTTGTTTTGCCAGTGTCTAACTCTGCTACAGCTGTTTTAAAAGTTCACTAACTGGAGATACAGGGAAAGCTTTATGTAACTGAAATGCCAGAGAAAGAGGATGAAACCTATAGGCTCAGAAAAAATAGAGAAATGTTGAAGTTTTAATCAAGTTCACTGAAAGACAAACGCTCTGGTCTGGTGCAGACCTTTAGATCAATAACCAACGCTTTATAAGATGAAAGAACTGCCCATCATGTTTTATGGTGTTGAAATATGGGGGCTGAAATATCGTAACAAACTGATGTCATCAGACAGATTTTGCCCTTGAAGGCTAAGTAGTCCAGTTGAATATATTTACATGGAATTTGGGCTGAGGAGCATCCTTGCTTGGATAATTAAGCGCTGTCTGAGTTTAGACTGGAGTTAAATCCAGAGGCATCACTCTAATAAATGTAATCTATTTTAGCTTACATTCCTCTAATAGGACAGCAAGTGATAGCAATTTAGCAGGACTTAATGTGGTTGCAGCGTGGTCTACTCTACTATGTATTGGCCCTCATGACAACTCAGGCGTTAAGGGTTAACGCCACCGTTAACCCTTAACGCCTAAATCTGATTTTAACGCCTGCTTTTAGCAGCCGTTAAAATCCATGGCGCTAACCCGCCATGGTGCTAATTACGCCGCCGTAATTTACGGCGGCGTATTTAGCGCCTTCCCCACTCCCATTATGCCCTATGTGGCAAAAATGGGAATGGGGAAGGGAAAATGGGAAATGGGGATTTACCGCCCCACTCACCTTGGAATGGGGCGGTAAATCCGCCATCCACCATGGTGTAAACGTAGTTTACACCATGGTGGTAAAGTTGGTGCACTTTGCACCAAGGTTGTAATGACCGCCATTGACTTGTGGAACGCAAGCCAAAACATATATTAGTCTGCAGTGAAGAAAGGTATACTTGAATACGATTATGCTCAAATTATCATAGACTTAGCTAGTAAAAAAATATAGTGGAGGATATCTACTAAATGTACATAAAAAAATAAATAAATAAAGATGGCGAGCTATATAACAGTCTTTCCAGACTTTAGGATTCTCCACTAATATATTGGAGCCAAATTTAATATAGCAGAATCAGCAGAAGTGACGGTTGCTTGGAATAAAATTCTGAGAGAGATGAGAACATGTAGACTAAGTGGCTCCAGCGCTATTGAGACATGCACATATTTGATTTTGACTTGTAAACACTTTACTGCTATCCATATAAGGTATATATCAGCAACTGGCAAGCTAGAATTATTCAGGGAACTTATAGAAAATAGGTGGGAAATCTATTCCTGAGGTGATGACAGCGCAGATATATACCATTTAACAACTTTCTGGTTCCGGAGTAAGAACCTGCTGCTAACTTTGTGAAACATTGACTATCGCTTCCTCTGGTATATGCATGTGATTTGATCAGAATCTACTTTGGCACTTTGGATTCTTTTCTTTTGAGATTACTGCACGCATCTTGGCCAATTGTCACTTTGTCTTTATGGTTGCATGAAATATTACTGAATGATCGTTTTGTTGGCTCACTACAGATTCAATCTGTTTCAGTATTTTCATGATTGTATAAAAGCTTTATGCCTAAATAAATATATAAACAATGCTTTATGCAGAGATGATCACATTTTAAAAATAACACGTGAAGATCTGACGATGCAATCTACCCCGAGGTGGCTCATTAATAAGGGACAAGGCCCGCAAACATGCCAGAACCTGCCAGATCCCTCAACCATTATGAAGGAGCCAAGCCAATCCAGTGAAAACATTGAGCACTCCCTCCGCTGCCTTCTGCAGATTTGGGAGCATTCCCAGGCTACTTAAACTGTTAAAGGGAATCGTGGTTTCCCTTTGGAAGTTTCTGAACCCCAGCATGCATGTCCAATCAACCATGCAAGGCAGGGGAGTTTAACTTCCCCAGCCTTGCATGGCTCATTGGGGATACAGGCTGGATGGCGGCACCTCTGAATGTGCATAGGAAGTACGTATCTCTGCATCCCCCCTCACATTCATACAATCTGGAGCAGTTTATTGGTAGCGCATGTGCAGTAACAAATAAGTGTTCTTTGCCTTTTAGCTCCTGTGTGTAGGGTGCAGGATCTGGAGGGCTTCCACTTTCAATGGGTGGCTGGCGTGCAGCGAGGTGGCAGGTTCCAGACTAGGCTGAAGTTAAGAAAAAGGTATTTAATAATTAAGTGTGTGTGTGTGTGTGTGTGTGCGCACGCGCTGGAATGCGTTTATGAAGGAGTGAGTGTATAGTGTATGAGTGCAGGAGTGAATGATGTTTCAATGAGCAAGCACATTTTCTGTTAATGTGCCCTTGTGTGTTTGTGCCAGACTGATGATTTGTGGGTGTTTGGGTATATGACCGTATCATTGAATTCAATTTGTTATGGGCATTTGATAAAGGAAGCATGATATGTCTTTTTATACCTGGCTAGACAGGAATTTTTCTTGCGGCAAGCGTACTGACATCTTTGGAATGCCATTATTTATTGGTCATCTATAATAAAGAAAGCATGGTAAGTTTTATTATGTGGCTAAACTGGCATTTTCCTGCAGTCAATTAAGTTATTTCTTTCTTTGACAGGTGAGCATGCCAGTCAGCGTTAGCTCACTTTGCATGGTGGACTGAACACTGACAGGGAAAAAGGCAGCACACACACAAGAAGAATTAGCTCCTATGTGTTATTAGGTGGTTATTCTGGAATTTAGTTGCAGCCAGTCTAGCTATTTATTTGGCATGGCATGTTTCACTGAGCATCTGCGCTAAAGCAAACATGATGTGCTATTACGTGATTTGAATGCTTAATTTCTGCAGCCAGAATGGCTAGTTCTTTGACATGACATTTTACACTAGGTGTCTATGATAAAGGATGCAATATATGGGCAGGCTAATTTGTTTGTACAGACCATCTAGCTATTGCTTTAGAATGACATTTTATACTGGATAGTGTTGATAAAGCAAGCATGATGTGACATTGCATGGCTAGACTGGCATTTTGTTAAAGCCAGCCTAGCTATTCCTTTCTGTGACATGACATTTTTTAACTGGCCATCTATGATAAACCAAGAATGGTGTGTTATTATGTAGTTAAAATGGCATTTTGGTTCAGCCAGTCTAGCTATTTCTTTTTTGTGAAGTGACATTTTGTCTGGGCATCTATGATAAAGCAAGTATGATGTCTTATTACATGGATAGAGAAACATTTTGCTACAGGCAGTTTGAACATGTTTTCATATAGTGGCATGCTGTTTTGAATGTAAAATACCACCAACAAAAGGTGAGCAACCATATACTTCATATTGTGTTTAAACCATATAAATCTGTTAAAAACCGAACCTCAAATCGACTTCATACACTTACAAATTCTGGCACAGCAACATTTTGTTAGTAGCAGTTCATATTTGTATAAAACAAACATTTGAATAAAAATCTTGACACAGTTAATGCATTCTCTAAAATACATATTGTATACAAAAATTGAATACATATTCATGTAAAATCAAAGGGATAGAAATCCACACATTCATATCGCTCCATACAGTGACATAAAAAACGGACGGACACACATACAATGCACACATCTCACTTAAACTCAATAATCCCTGACACTCTATTTTTGCGTAACTCTATACGAATTAAAGTTATGTTTATAGTCTTTATCCAATGTTCTAGCATTGAATTGGTCAGCTGATTACCACAAAATCGTCCAAACGCTGGAGTGTTGTGTTTTCGCCACAACTTAATTTTTGGACATAGATGCCAATTTTCCTATATGGGAGTTTCAAGGGTAGATCTAACAATGAACAGTGATCTGGTGTTGTGATTGAATTACTCTAAAGTTACTCCTGTGAGCTTTTAAAAAAATGATTAAGGGTAATTGACAACAAGTAATATGTGGTGTTCCTGATGAAAAATCCAGTTTCTATGTGACTTATTCTGCTCATCTTATTTCTTCCTTTGCCAAGCGTCTATTGGAGCACCTCAGGGTCTTGGTCTTGGCACAACACTGTAAACCCATAGAATTCTTTCTGTTCAAATCAATAGACCTGAAAGAGAAAAGCGGTGACAATGCATCACTGATTCTCTCCTCTTGTTTAAAATTATGTCACCAATATGATGAGTTCAGTCTGGTGACTAAAAGGTAGCCCTACCGAACTGGTTGCACCACCTGATTCTATTGCCATGATTCACCCCTTGGTGTTTCCCCAATTCCCTCCATCAGTTCATGGAGTGGGGGGCTGTCCACTGCGCCAACTATGGGAACGTTTGGTGCCATTTCGTCAAGAGAGGTTCAAGTTATAAGGAGCGTCGAAACATTTTTTAAATCAGAAATGACTTCAATGAGACAAAAATCGGTTGCACCCAAAGGTCAAACTCCTGTCTGATTTTCAAGAAACTTGTATGAGGATCTGCCGCCCAGTCCCAAAAGTGCGCTTTTCCAAATTTGGCTTTAATCCATAAAGTGTTTTTTTTTAAAAATGACCAAAAAATAGTTACAGACATGATTGATAGCTTGTTCCAGTCCTTGTACTCAATTGCTGATTCGGATTCCGTGGACGCTAATGGACTAATCAAGGAGGTGGGTAACATTTGCAGACATTGCCCAAAGGGGCTGATTGTTCAGTAGAGAAATGAGCTGAACATCAACTTTTTACAATGGATCCCATGTTATGTTTGCAATCTGTACCAGTAGTCCACGAACTGCACTGAAATAAACATTTCAAAAACAAAACCTTTCAATTGCCTTGCATATGAAACAACTTCTGGTGGGGTGTGGGGTGTTTCATATGAGTTTTAAAAAGTGCATTAAATGGCAAAATAGCGTGTTGTTGAATTTCTGATGCGTGTGGACTCCTAAGTCTTTGGGTGCTGTGACAATGTTCATCGAAAACTCTTAGCGACTTTTTTTTTATTTTTCACATGTACGTTTTAATTTGCAAAAACGCCCCTTAAAATAAAAAAAAGCAGATTTTATAAAGGCACATGAAGGCATACATCTATTATACATTTATTTACATTTTTTTTTCAAAATAAGTAACATATAATCTTTTAAATCACTACAGAAAACAGAATGACCAAATAATCTCCATTCAAAAAAGCACGTTTATTCTTTTCTCAGCCTAAGCATTTGGCACGTTTTCTATGGTGGTGAAAACCTGACACATCTATGACACTTTATGGCTGGTGCATGCCTCAGAATCTTTTTCCACTCCATCAGGGACGTCATTCAGGGGGTCGCCAGTGGTCGCAAGAGCAACCTCTGCTGATTAGTTTAACCTCGGTCAATATTTTGCGACCTCTGGATGTTGTCCAATCAGAATACAGGGGGGCGTGGCCACAGCAAGCTGGTAACTGTGCCGTGTGCCTAGGTTCCTCCATTTTGTCTACAGCACGTGTGTTCTCCTGAGGGTTCTGCATCCACTGCTCATGGGCTACCGGCTATGTGTGCTTTGTCACAGTCAGTATTGATGGTAAGTGTTGTGTGTAGGTGGGGTAGGTCAGGCTTGAGTGTGCTAAGGGGTGGTACGGGTTCTGGTCGTTCCTCGACCTCATGTCATCACAGTGCGGCCTGGCAGACAATGTGGCCCTGGGCCAGCTGGCTCGGGGTATTAGCTTGACGCACGGCCTCCCGGCCAGCAGCCCGTCCTAGGGGGTCTGCTGAGTCTGAGACTACCAACTAGGCCCAGCTGTGACTGCTGGGCCTGCTGATGCTGAACACCCATTGTGGGTGTCTCTAACTATCTAAGGGAGCATTTTGCGGAGTGTGTAGGCCACGCACGTGTCTGTGATGTTAGTCTGCCCCCGACCCCCTGCCTTGTCTCCCATGCTGTTAGTCTGCCCCCCAGCCCATGTGTTGTCTCCTGTGATTTTAGTCAGCCCCCTACCCCCTTCCTTGTCTCACGTGATGTTAGTCTGCCCCCAATGCCTTCCTTATCTCCTATGATGTTAGTCTGTCCCCCCACCCCATGCCTTGTCTCCCGTGATGTTAGTCTGCTCCTTCACCCACTCCATGATCATCCGTGATGTTAATCTGCCCCCCAACCCCTGCCTTGTCTTCCATGATGTTAGTCTGCCCCCCCAAAAAATCTCCATGGTTGTCCATGATGTTAGTCTTCCCCACCGACCTGCATTGTCTCCCGTGCTGTTAGTCTGTCCCCCACCCCCTGCCTTGTCTCTCATGATGTTAGTCTGCCCCCCAAGCCCCTGCCTTGTCTCCTGTGATGTTAGTCTGCCCCCCACCCACTCCATGGTCATCTGTGTTGTTGGTCTGCCCCCTACCCCCTGCCTTGACTCCTGCGATGTTAGTCTGCCCCCCACCCCCTGCCTTGCCTCCCGTGATGTTAGTCTGCCCCCACTCCCTGCCTTGTCTCCCATGATGTTAGTCTGCCCCCCACACCCTGCATTGTCTCCTGTGCTGTTAGTCTGCCCCACACACCCTGCCTTGTATCCTGTGCTGTTAGTCTTCCCCCACCCCCTGCCTTGTCTCTGTATGTTAGTCTGCCCCCCACCCCCTGCCTTGTCTCACATAATGTTAGTCTGCCCGCACACCCACTCCATGGTAGTCTGTGCTGTTAATATGCCCCATCCCCTGCCTTGTCTCAGCTATTGTTAGTCTGCAACCCCACTCCCTGCCTTGTCTCCTGTGATGTTAGTCTGCCCCCCACCCTCTCCATGGTCATCTGTGGTTGTTAGTCTGCCCCCCACCCCCTGCCTTGTCTCCCCTAATGTTAGTCTGCCCCCCACCCCTTGCCTTGTCTCCCGTGATGTTAGTCTGCCCCTCACCCCCAACCTGTCTCCCGTGATGTTAGTCTACCCCCCACCCACTCCATGGTCATCTGTGATGATAGTCCTCCCCTCCACCCCCTGCATTGTCTCCCGTGCTGTTAGTCTGTCCCCCACCCCCTGCCTGTCTCCTGTGATGTTAGTATGCCCCCCACCCTCTCCATGGTCATCGGTGATGTTAGTCTGCCCACTACCCCCTGCCTCTCTCCCTGTGATGTTAGTCTGCCCCCCAACCCCTGCCTAGTCTCCCGTGATGTTACTCTGCCCCCACCCCTTGCTGTGTCTTCCGTGATGTTAGTCTGCCCCCCACACCCTGCCTTGTCACCTGTGCTGTTAGTCTGCCCCCACCCCCTGCCTTGTTTCCCATGCTGTTTGTCTACACCCACCCCCTGCCTTGTCTCCCATGATGTTAGTCTGCCCCCACATCCTGCCTTGTATCCTGTGCTGTTAGTCTGCCCCCACCGCCTGCCCTGTCTCCCATGCTGTTAGTCTGCCCGCACCCCCTGCCTTATCTCCTGTGATATTAGTCTGCCCCCATCTCCTACCTTGTCTCCTGTGAAGTTAGTCTGCCCCCAAACCCCTGGCTTGTCTCCGTGATGTTAGTCTGCCCCCCACGCCCTGCCTTGTCTCCCATGATGTTAGTCTGGCCCCACCCCCTGCCTTGTCTCCCATGATGTTAGTCTGCCCCTGCACCCACTCCATGGTAGTCTGTGCTGTTAATCTGCCCCATGCACTGCCTTGTCTCAGGTGTTGTTAGTCTGTACCCCCACCCCTGGCCTTGTCTCCTGTGATGCTAGTCTGCCCCCCCACCCTCTCCATGGTCATCTGTGCTGTTAGTCTGCCCCCCACCCATGCCTTGTCTCCCGTGATGTTAGTCTGCCCCTCCACCCACTGCATGGTTGTCCATTATGTTAGTCTGCCCCACACCCCCTGCCTTCATTCTTGTGATGTTAGTCTTTCCCCCACCCCTGCCTTGTCTCCTGTGATGTTAGTCCACCCCCCCACCTGCCTTGTCTCCTGTGAGGTTCGTCTGCCCACCACCCACTCCATGGTTGTCTGTGCTGTTAGTCTGCCCCCACCCCCTGTCTTGTCTCCCATGCTGGTAGTCTGCTGCCCCCCACCCACTCCTTGGTCATGCATGATGTTAGTCTGCCCCCTGACCCCCTGCCTTGTCTCACGTTATATATATATATATTTTTTTAAATTCTTTTTATTGTTCAACAACAGTGGACTTAACAGTTACAACAACTCTCCCCCTCCAATTCACACAAATCGACAAACAGAAAAAGAAAAAGACATTTACAACCGACATTACACAGCTTCATCATCGTCTGAGAGCAAATCACATAGATACATACGGAAGGGACCCCATATGTCCTTAGGCCGGCTTGCCCCCGGGAGAGTCAAAACATATTGTTCCTCACACTCGTTGACATATGTCAGCTCGCGAAGGAAAGTGGTCATGCTTGGCGGTGTGGACATTTTCCAGGTTTGCAGGATACATTTCTTCGCCACTGCGCATGCCACATTCAATAGTCTCCTGGTTTTCTCCACGCACTTGCCAATGTCTCCAAACAAGTATTTGTGGGGGGTTAATTGCGGGGGTATCTGCATGATATCAGTCAATAGCTCAGCCACCTCCCCCCAGAATTTCAGAACGGCAGGGCACTCCCCTCCATGCTCCACGACAAATATTGCCAGTTTAGCCGGCTTGTAATGCAACCTGTTCAAGAGTTAAAACTGTATCAAGCGTAGACCCGCATTTAATGAAACTTTTTTCGTCAGTGCACAATATCTGCTCCACTTATCTTCCGGGATGGGCATTTGTAGGTCCGTTTCCCATTTGTCTTGACCTGGTTTATTGTAGGGGTGTGGGTTTGCACTGCTGCATACAATTTAGAGATACCCAGCCCGGCATTCATAGTGATGAGCTGCATGCAGGGGTGTTGGGGAGGTTCATCTGGTAACATTGGCCATTTCTTCTGAAACGTGGCCCTTACCCTATAATATTGCAATATTTTAAGTGGCCCACCCCCCATTGCTCTCACAAAGTCTTCTTTAGTTGCAAATTTGCCATCTATATACATGTCGCCCACCCTCATCTCCATGTGTTGTTCCCAGACCTCCTGAATACCCACATCGAACGTGGGGGGAATACCTGAACATGTCCACAGGGGGACCTCCGAGTTATATGGTGTCTCCAACTTTAGCCTCTTAAACAATGCGCCTCAAGCACGGACCGTGCGGCTGACCGGGTCATAGTCACAAGTGTCCCTGTGTCTTGTAGTAAATATGACTGACCTAATGTCCACTGGGGATATAATTTGTGCCTCCACCCACGTATGCGGTATTTCCCCAGAGTCCTCATACCAATACTGCGCAAATTGTGCCTGGGCGACCAGATAGTAAAGCTCAAAGTATGGAGCAGCCATACCTCCAGTATCATAGGGTTCTGTAATTTTTTCCCAGCCAATTCTGGCCGCCTTACCATTCCATATGAAGGTTACTATTAACAACCGTAGCTTAGTAAAAAAAGTCTCTGCCCGGCCATATTGGTATATTTACAAAAAAATATAATAGTTTGGGAAGGACTATCATTTTAAGCAAGGCGATTCAGCCATGTAAGGATAGAGGGAGGCGTCCACAGATCTGTAGCTTAGTGCTCAGCATCTGTAGCGCCTTCTCGTGATTATTCGCCTATAAGGTTTGCCTATCTCTGGACACTAGCACCCGAAGGTATCTGATATGTTGTTCTGACCATTTCAGGCCGCACATATTCGTGGGGCATTCAGTGGAGGGCGAGAGTGGAAACACCTCCGACTTGGCTCGGTTGATGACATACCCCGAATACTCCACAAACTTGTGTATGTCTGTCATAATGGGCTCTTTGTTTTTTTCTGGTTCGCGGACGTATAGGAGTGTATCATCCGCATAGAGCGAAATTAGTTTGATTGCGCCTTTCATGTTTATTCCCTTGTCTCTATGCCTTAGTCTAACAGCAGCTGCCATTGGCTCGATAGTTAAGGCAAACAAAATGGGCGAGAAGGGGCATCCCTGTCTTGTGCCCCTCCCTAATTGGAACATCTCGGAGACGGTTCTGTTGGTGCACACTCTGGCTCCTGGAGCAGTATAAAGCAGTCGAACATACACAATGAAAGTAGGTCCCCCCCAAATGTCTCCAATACACTAAAGAGATATTTCCAGGTCACGCAGTCGAACGCTTTTTCTGCGTCAAGGGCAACGGCAGCTGCACTCCTCCCGGGATCAATCTGGGCCATTATACCAAATAATCTACGGAGGTTCAATGTAGTGGATCGCAGGGGAATGAACCCATTCTGATCAGGATGGACCAATGTCGAGACCAATGGTTCCATTCGGTTCGCCAGAACCTTGGCAAATATCTTGGCATCGACATTGATAAGTGATAAGGGCCTGTTGCTAGGTGGGCGTCGGGGTTTAGATAATACAGTTACGATGGACTCCCTCATTGTCGGGGTAGTATGTCTCCCTCTAGGGCTTCCTCCCAGATCCCCAGTAGCACTAGAGTTAGCTCCTTGCGGAACTTCTTGTAAAATTCGGCCCCCAGCCCATCGGAACCCGGTGCTTTGCCTGACGCCAGCCCCATGATTGCCTCTTCCATTTCTTCCACAGTGATTGGTTGATCTAGGGCCAAACTGTTTTCAAGTGGGAGTTTGGGAGCCCTAATGATGTTAAGTATGCCATTATCTCAGTGGTCGTTTTGCTATCTCTGTTGGAATACAGTGTTTGATAAAATTGGGCAAACTCACTGTTTATATCCACCTCGCTTGTTTTGACCTCGCCATTCACACCTTGAATACTAGTAATAGGTTGTGGCTGTCGCTCCTGCTTAATTAGATTGGCCAGTGTTCTACCCACCTTGTTCCCCTCGCCATACCTGCATGCTCTGGACGGGGCTGCCATATACTCTGTTTCTCTGGTGGCCAGGTCATTGAAATCACGGATGTGTTCATGGATTTCGGCTAGGGTGTTCCTATCGTGTGTGTAACTATAAGTTTCCTCAAGGTTGTTTAGGGCGCTTTCCACCTCCTCCAGCTCCCTCCTCACTCCCCTCAGGAGACCAGTAGATTTCGATAGGATTGCCCCTCTAACCCAGACCTTGAAAGTCTCCCAGACAGTGGAGACCAGCGTCACTGACCCAAGGTTATTAGTAAAGAATTCTGTTATTTCTTCACGTAGGGATTCTACTACCCCAGGGTCAACAAGCATCCCCCCCGGCATTCTCCATCTCCTAGTTGGTCTGGGAGTATCTCTCAGCCAAATCTCCAACGCGACTGGGGAGTGGTCAGACAGTGTACGAGGTAAAATCTCACAGCTGTGCAACGTCTCGGAAAGGCCTTGTGAGATAAAGAAATAGTCTATTTGCGACTCACTGTCGTGGACGGATGAATAATAGGTGTACCGTCTAACATCTGGGTGTAATGTGTGCCATGTATCCGTTAGTGCCATTTGTGGAAGTAGCTGTCTCATTGTCAGCGCCATTCTAGTTGGTGTCCTGACTTTCACACTAGATCTATCTGTTGTGGGGTCCAGGGCCATGTTAAAGTCCCCCCCCATATTATGGAAGAAGCGTCAAGTTTGTTAAGGGTTGCATATATATTTAAGTAGAAGTCTGGGTCGTCTATGTTAGGGCCATATGTATTCACTAATATAACATGTTTCCCAGCCATTTCTCCCCATACCAGAACGTGTCTGCCCTGCATGTCCACCTTGTGGCCCGCTACCCAGAACCCCAGGGAGGGGGGTGTATGAGAGTGATAACCCCCCTGGACTGAGACGAGTAATTAGTATAATACTGTGCCTTCCCCCATTTGGGCATTACACTCTCGTTCACTGCACCAATTGCATGTGTTTCTTGCAACATCACGACTTGAGGGTGATGTCTAGACACATAATTGCCAAACTTCCTGGCCTTCATTGATTGTTCAATCCTCTTACATTCCAAGACAACAATGATATTTTCAGCAGCCCTGTACCGTTAGTTCCATATATATTAGTACCCGCCATGTCATCCAACTTTCCCAATATTCACATTACGGGAGCAGCAATCGCAACCTCAAGACCACATATTCTTCAACCCAAACATAACAACAGTGCAACTATCCCCCTTCCCCAACTTTGCCGATGGCTCAGCATAGCGAACTATTACCTGGTTTCCTGGCCCCCCACCCACATCATCACCCCCAACTTGACGATGCTGCCCATTAACACTCAAAACTTGCCCAATGGGCTTTTTAACTGAGCTTGTGGACCTTTCCATAGGGTCGGCTAATGTTGCCAGCTGGACACCCACGGAGGAGGCTGCACAGCCCGACAACAACGTATCGTGTTCCAGTTCAGTTGTACTGATTTATGAAGACATAGAGTCACTGCAGGGAAGGCGCCGACACATCTGCCCGCCAAATCGGTTCAGTCCTCGCCAGGATTGGGTCTCGCATTTTGATCCCTCATTCGGTCTCTAGGGGGCAGCGGAATGGAGGCCTCCATATACGCCATGGCCTCGGAAGGGTTTTCAAAGAAGTGGGCTCTCCCTCCATGTTGAATTCTCATTTTCTCCGAGAAAATTAAAGCATAAGGGACACCATGGAGCCGTAGTTGTTTTTTAACCATTTCATAGGACCTGCGCTGCGCTTGTATGGTCACGGAGAAGTCAGGAAATATATGAATTCGGTTCTCCTCGAAATGTATTGTTCCTTTTTCTCTGTATAGACGGAGTATTGTGTCCCTATCCCTGTAGTTTAGAAGGCGCGCAATGATAGTGCGGGGTGGACCTTCTGGTTTCGGAGGGGGTGCAAGCGTGCAGTGAGCTCCCTCGACTAGAAAGTGGTTCGAGAGTGATTCCGCTCCCAGCACCGATTTCAGTAGTTCTTCCACCTGCCTTTCCATAGAGCCCTTGCCAAACGATTCAGAGACACCAACAATACGAATGTTGTTTCTGCGGGACCTCGATTCGAGATCCTCACACTTGCTTTGGGTTTTGCGCAGTTTGGTCTGGAGCAGGGCTATATCTCGGCCATGTTGAGAAATCACATCTTCATTCGAGCTTATTCTATTCTCCGCCTCCGAAATGCGTGCGCTTTCCTTTTCCACCCGGGCCTTCAGGGACCCGATCGCCACTATATCGTCCAACTTGAGGTTGACAGCCAGGAACCCATTTTGCACAATTGTTGCCAAGCGGTCCAATGGGTCTGCGTCTCGATTTTCGGATGTTTGCGTCACCCCTCCAGATGCCTCCTGCGGTTGGGAGCTGGTAAAGGAATCCATTGGGCCTGTCTTTCTTCCCCCTGCAGCTTTTTTCTCAGTGCGGCCCATTAGGCGACTTTGTCACTTTTGGGGTGGTCTGTGTTCCCCCACTTATGGGTACTGCTGGCGACCAGTATCGGGTTATGTTGTATGGTGGCAGCACAGCTTGGGCAAACCGCAGTACAGGTGTGGGGATAGGTTCAGTCTCACCCCCGATGTACACTCTCACCCCCAGGGTTGTATTTGTGAGACTTCCGCAGTATCCGTCTATCGGGGGCAAGGTGCACTCCTTCCCGCAGCGCCTCCCTCACCTTCAATTGTGCTGTGGCGGCAAGCTTCTTCTATAACAATATTTTAACGTTCTCCCCCACCTTTGTTGGGACCCAGATGTATCGTGCACCGGGCACTGGTCCCTGGCGTCCCCTCTCCCCAGCGACCCACTTACTTCACCAGCAACGTCCTAGCTGGACTTAGTCGTGGGGAGGGATCCAGATCACTTGGCAGGATTTTTTCGCCCGGAGCTTGGCAAAGTCTGAGTACTCGTCTTCGTACAGGCGGGAAGAGAAAGCAAAGCACCGCCGTCCTCCGGCAGCGCTTGTGTATTGGCGGGCTGCCCCTCCCCCAACTGGCCGACTCGCCGGTGCGAGCCCCGGGCTCAAGTGGAAGCCGCCTGGAACCCACGGGAAGTCACTCCGCAGCACTACGGCCGCTGCAGCTGCACCTGCGATTATCACCGTCGGCCCGGGGTCCATACGTTCCGTTTTCACAGGGTGTCTTCTACGAACCTTCCCCCGTGGTATTCTGCAAACGCACGTCTGCCAGTTCAGAACTGGAAGGATTTATAGCTGAAAGGATTTCAGTCGAGCCGGAGCTCTCCACCGAGGCGGCCATCTTAGATGTGCGCAACAGTGCCCCCCCTTGTCTCACGTTATTTTAGTGTGCCCCTCACCCCCTGTCTTGTCTCCTTTAATGTTAGTCTGCACCCCACCCACTCATGGTCATCCATGGTGTTAGTATGCCCTCTCTGCCTTGTCTCCAGCGATGTTAGTCTGCCCCCCAACCCACTCCATGGTCATCTGTGCTGTTAGTCTGCTCCCCACCCACTCCATGGCCGTCCGTGCTGTTAGTCTGTCCTTGCATGTTATCCTTGTTCCCACCCCTGGTGTCTACTTGCTCCCTCACTTTCCCATATCCTCTATCTTCCTATTGTCCCCGCCCACCGCCCCTCCTGGCATTTCATAATCTCCCTATCCTCCCCCCTCTTTGCTTTCTTCTTCCTCACCCTCTACCACTTTTCCTCATCACTACTGTTGCAGGTTCTTAGTGCACTTTGGTTCACCTTCACCAAACATTTTGCAAAAGCATGGCTTTGTCTTGACACTTTGTCCCTATGCCTCACCGTCTTTCTCATACACATGGCGACATGTCTTCTGACTTATGGACACTGAACACTTGACTCGTGTGATTCACCTTCTCCACCAGTACGCATGGTTGGTCCAGGTTCATGCTATGTTCCCTTTTGGCCATTCTGTGTTACGTAAAATTTCCACAGAGCTGGTAAATCTTCCTTTCCTGGTTCAAACCCAGAACATTTTGCTTTTCTAGTGGGATATTTGTCATTAATACCTCAGTGAGTGAGAACCTTTTTCCACACTCACCTAATGTTTAACTCTTTTTATGGGTGTCATTTTTAAGATTCTCCATAGTGTCTTTTTAAAGTTATCATGTTTAAACAACGTATTGGTAATAAGTGCCTGTTGTTGCAGGGTTGCCCTAGGGGCTCCCCATATAACTTTCTTGTGCTAACCTTGAGTGAACTACAGTTCCCAAGGGTAGAAAGGATCTTTGGATCCCTTTTACATTTTATTCTGTGAAACCAGCACACCCCACCTTATGTGGAGTGCTGGGGAGATACAATGTATCCCCTTTCACATCAAAAACTGTAACCATTCTGTTACAGTGACAAGCTTACCTTTAATGGCTGGTGGCAGTGATACCTTTTATTAATTTGGTGCAGATTTACCGTGGGATGTGATCAAAGCTGCAGTAAAGGCACCTAATGGTGCTAATTTTACCAAAATGGCCCCTGTCGTTTTTTTCTGCCATTTTAGTTTTTCTTGTAATTTCTTGTTCCTTCCCCTGACATCCAGGGTGGGAAATTCCTTTGTGTGAGTTTTGTCTTTGGCGGGAGTCCCCTAGACACCCCGCCCAGGCTCCAGTCAGTCTGTAAGCACAGGAAGTGGGGGAGGAGTCCAAAACTTCCTCATCCTTTGTCTTATGCCTTGCTTCAACTGAGACAAATCCCAGTGGGGGGTTGGTTGTCCCGATTGGACAACCAGACGCCCCTTTCTTGTAAAATGTGGGGAGAGAATGCAGAGGTTGTGCTGTAGTTCCTGATAAATACTGGAAACCTGAAAGCTGAAGTCATGTCAACCACTGGAACAAAAAACTGAAGAGGACGATGAAGGAAAAGTGGTAGAGATGATTTCCAGTGACCAAAGAGCCTGCTGTGTACCCAGAGCCTGCTGCAGCCCTTCCTTGCAATTGACATGGGGTCTCCAAAAACGATGACCCAAATGCAGAGCCTTGTGAGACACACTAAACTCATGAAGACCTACATTTTGAGCCATCCAAAGGGTTGCTGCAACCTTGCGTTCTTGCAATACCCCAATACCCTGCAACCTCCAGCCACTGTGTGGTGCACGGTCTTCCGAATTCCTAATCTCGCAGAAACTTCGTGGGCATCTTGGTTATCTCCAGAGACATGAATCAAGTCGGAAAATTCCCGTCACAAGAGAGTTGGACCTTTAAAACAACGAGAATTCAACTGTGATTTTCAATCTTCTTCTGTGCTCCTTGAAAAGGTGCCAAAACCACAGAACCACATTCAGCCATGAGGGAAATCTTGCCTAGAGCCTTCTTCATCAATCCCTGCTGCAAAGTCTCTTCTGAGGTCTTGTTTTCAGTCTCCACAACAAGGAATCCATTGACCGGGTATTTGACTGCCGACCCTGAAGTTCTCCTGCTGCAATCTCTTCTTCATTGCTGAGGTACTGTCTTGGCTAGGGTATATACTTACCTTAAGCCTTTTGGGATGTATGTGTACTCCTGGGGTGTTTTCTGTGTTTGGGAGGTCCCTCATCCAGTGCACCCAGTCACACTGCTAGAATCCTGCTGGGGTGCCTTGTGTGAAGCCCCTGGGCCGTCTTCTACCTCTAAAAGTAAAGTACTCACATGTTTGCCCAGTTTTCCTAAGGAACTCTGACTTTTGCTACTAAAGAACTTATTCTAACACTGCCTGTTGGTCACTAGTCCTAGTGACCCCCCTTCTGCCACTGAGAACACTCATGCTCCAAGAATAAGGGAAACACTTTAAAGGGATTGGGACTTCTGCCTAGAAAAGAAATCAAGTGTTTTACTTACTTGTAAAGAGTTGGTTACTAACTGTAATTCTAAGAGTGAACAGTTACAAAAGTTCTTTCTGATCTTGAATGTGTGATGCATTATTCTTAAAAGTATGGTTGACATCTTTTCTTCCTTAGCCACTGTTTTGCCAGTCTAATAGAAAGTAGATGTGAAGGTATTTTACTCTCCTGTGATTAGGTTGTACCTCTTTACAAAAGTAATGTGTTGGTTTCACCAGATTATTCCTGTAGGGTAATTGTATGAGTGTCCTACAACTGTTGGTATCACCAGGTTAGTCCTGTTAGGATAACTGTATGAGTGTCCCCCAACTAGGTTTTGCTTCCCCTGACTTGCTGCTAGCCTGTCCTTAATAAGTCTACATTAGGTTTTTGCCTACCTAGAATAACTATTCAGTAAAGTGTTACATTGGGTTTTACTTTCCCCTTCATTGTGAAGTTAAAGTATGTGGGGTTTACTTACCTTGTGTTAGCTGTGTGCCATCGACAACACGTTACCAGAGTTATTGCTTACCTCAATCTGGGGTTACCTGATTTGAAAAGCATCAGTAATTGTATATCCTTAGGTTTTACTCACCTGGTATAACTGTGTGTTATGACAAAAGTAGTTATAGGTTTTTACTGCACCTAGGATAAGTGTTTCACTATTCACCAAAAGTATATTGTCCTGTTGACTGTTTATGTGATTTGTTCCAAGAGTCACTGTACAACTGGAAGGGCCTACTGCCCTTGTATTACTGAATGTAATCTGAAAGTAACCATTGGTCTTTTTCTTCCAAAGAATAGGCTTGATGTATACTAAATGTATATAACAAGGTTTTGACTTCCCCAGAACTACTGTTAGGTGTTCCAAATAAGGTCTATACTTGGGTCTGTGGATTTCAAGTATAGTGTTGTGTTTTTATACTGTGATTTCTTATAATGTTTTAGTACTTACTCACCCGTTGATTTATCTGGGCCTACCTGTATTTAAATAAATCCTTTATTTTTACAATACATAGGGCCTCATTACATGGACGGCGGTGGACCAAGGTGCTATTAGCACCTTGGTCTATGCCGGTAAAATACCGGCACCGCCTTGGTGGAAAGGGGAATTACCGCCCTATTCCAAAGTTGGTGGGGCGGTAATTCCCCCTTCCCCCATTGCCCTTCCCCATTCCCATTTTTGCCCCATAGGGCATAATGGGAATGGGGAAGGTTCTAATTACGGCACCACACATTGCGGTACCGTAATTAGCTCCCTGGTCCCTTTGCGGGTTTGTTTTTAACGCCTGCAAAAAGCAGGCGTTAAATTCTCCAACCCGCAAAGGGACCTCGTAGTAAGGCGGTAAGGATTTACCGGTACCGGTAAAATACTGGTACTGGTAAACCCTTTCCGCCGTCCGTGTAATGAGGCCTATAATGTTTCAGTGTTTCTTTGGATCATTTGTATTACAATTTCACTTGTACTGTGTCTACTGCCCTCTCTCCCTCCTAAGATAAGCCTGGCTGCTCTTTCTAAAGCTACCCTATACTCAGGTGGTACAGCCTTATACTAAGAGTGGAGTCTTGTACTGCCTCAGTTTAATGGTTTTACTAAGCCCTTAGTTGGACTTCAGAAAAAACTGTCCTAACAGCCTGAATCCTTGCTTACCTTGGCTCTCTGTAACATTGTGATTTTACTGTCCTCTGCAGCTGTATTCTCTCTCCCCTTTGCTCTTCACCTTCATTGCTTACTCTCTGCTCCCTGCCTCCCTGACCCTCTTTATTCTCTACACTTATGTTATCTGAATTTTCCTTGATCTGGTAGGATAGCAACAGCTGTCTGTCTCCTCTCCCTTCCCTCATTGTTCCGACCCCCGCCCTCCAGCACTATCTTAAATATCATCAGGCCTAGTACGATAGTTGCTTGCTTATTTCTTCTCCCTCGTTCTCTCCCCCTTCCCATCCTCCTTTGTATTCTCAGGCTCTATCAGAAATGTTGTCAGGCCTAGTTCTGTAGTTGTCTGTCTGTTTCCTTTCCCCCTCCCTTCCCCCTCCTTCCTTATATGTTCTTTAGCAATTGCACTATCTGAAATGTTGCCAAGCTGAGTATGATAGTTGATTTCTCATTCTTGTTTGTGGCCATTCAAGAATGTCTCTGTATTTTTCCCTTGTTCCCTCGCATGCCATGAAGCGCTTTGAAACACATTGTGCATAGGCGCTATACAAATAAACATATTATATCATATCATAAGCTAACCTAAATCCCCGACCCGCTCGCCTCCTTGTTAGTACCTGCTGCACACCCATTGTGTGGGTGTCTCTAAGGGAGTGGGTCGGAGAGTGTGTGGGCAGTGCACAAGACACAAGAAGTGTTACAGCAGAACCCTCACGAGAGTACAGGGAGTAAGATGGAGTCTTGATCTCTGTTTTCTAGATGTGAGTATAATACCTACCCATCCTTCAAATGTGTGATGGACACGGCAGGCTTTCACGCAGAGTACTCTAAGTTCTCTCCTTTTCAGATTTTTGGTAAGGATGCAGCACTAGAATGGCAATGCTGAAACACTGCATAAGAGGAATAACAGGTTTCAATATTGGCAATCGGGTTTTGGAACACACCAAACCTCTGCAGACCTTGGATGGTAGGATGTGTACTAGAAACCAATAAATTATACTTGTTCTGAAAGTGTGAGAGTGTGATGGTAGAAATGTACAGAAACAAGAACTTGAAATGGTTTTTCCTCTTGAGTTATGCAAGCACTTTGAAGAGATACAGGAAGATGATCAGGTAGCAGTATTTGCCAATGCACTAATCAAACCCATTCTAAGCTTAGCACTAGGTTCTGAAGGAGATGAAAATCAGAGAAGTCTGGCTGTTTTGTGCAGGAGTAATGAAGTCCATGAAACAACTGCAAACAGTACAACACAACACTGAAGGTAACTTGTCGAATCAGAAGAAAATGGGTTAAGTGCCAAAATCATTGAAGAATGTGGATGCCATCGACTAGAAGGATACATGTTCTCTGGTGAAATATCGTCCCTCTACCCTTTTATCCTGGCTTTTACCTATCCCCATACCCGCTTATCCGCCCCTGTCCCCGCAGAAAGTGATTTTGCGCAGTAGTCCTTTGAAATAACAGGGCGCATCCACATGAAGAGGTGATTTGGGTTCATACACTTCCCATGGCAACATGGTTCTTGACACACTGCTGCATTCGATGATCCATTCTTGTATGAAATGTCACAATACAGTGATCTTGTAACCATATTTTTCTTAGTGTACTGAGGGATAATGCTTTATGATGCTACTTCCTGTGATGTCACACGGGGCACAGCAAAATTACTGTTGGTGGAAATAGCATTATCACTGTAACAGAAAGCATGACAGCGACCACCTTTTTTTCTTAAAACATTTTAAGTTTCTTGGCATTTCAATATTACAAACCACAAAACTACCAGGTTAAATTAACACAAAGAGGAATACAATGAATCTACTTTAACCATGGCCCCCTAAAGAAAAGAAAAAAATAACATATCACCAAATACCCCCCGCACCTCAACATATGCTTACATGATTTATTGACCCGGGATAAGCAAAAGTGTTCTAGTCTGTCCCTCCCCCCTCACAATCCTCTGAAGCAAAATCAAACCCCCCTGCAATTAACCACCCAGGTAGGCACACCCGAACTAGAGTTCCCTCCATGGCTCCTGTCCTTCATTTTCCTGCCTCCCCTACAAGCCCTTTCTACACAATTTAGGCCTCAGAACTGACCCTCTGCCTCAAGGCTAGCCCCTCTTGCATGTAAAGCTGCTGTGATCCTCTCCATCACATATAGGTTATTTCCGTACTTATCCACTCCCCTTTGTCAGCGAGCAACAATCTCTTCCAGTACCCTGCTAAGCAGGCCCCCCTTCTAGCAACAGAGAGTGTGGCAGGTGCGGAAGACTCCTACATTCCCCTTCTACACCTTCCAACCTGAAAATAACCAAAAGAAGTGACATCGCTCTACAGATCCCCTCCAACTCCTTAATCCACCTAAGCACCTCTCCTCAATAAACCTGAACCTTCTTGCAGCCGCACCACATATGCCAGCAATCGGCCCTCTCCACACATTAATGCCAGCAAAGTGGGCTCACCTCCGGAAACATCTTGGAGAGGCGCACAGGGTCATAATGCCATCTATGAAGGAGTTTGTAGTGTCAGGTGATCGAGACCCTGTGTGCTTTGCAACACATTTTACGCCATAATAGCTCATCCACTTCGAGACCCATCTCCCCCTGCCACCTGTTCTAAAGCTTTTCTGTACTCCCTTTACTGACTTCCACCAGCACACTGTACAGTGATGAAATCAGTCCTTTCATCTCCCCACAGGAGTCCAAAACCTTCTCCATGGGGGTCAATTCTCACTGTATTTGGTCATTTCATGATTCGGCAGTGAGTACACCCTTCAACTGCAGATATGAGAATACTGACAATTGTCCTATTCCTAGGTTCCCCTTCAATTCCACAAGTGAGATGAACTGGCCATCCCGCCACAGCTGCCCAACCCTCACTGAGCTCACCTCAAAACAAGTCTTAAACCTATCCAAATTATGGATCGGGTCTCTAGCTCCTGGTACCCAAAAGTGACTTAAGGAGGAGGGCCAAGTCATAACACCCTCATTTCAGGACCCCTGCACCACATATTCCAGATGACCCCATAAATGGGATGGTCCCTTATCCTTCTGGGGAGCCGGTTCCGTGGGGCCCACATCCATTCCCCCACCGTCGCCGGTGTAAAGTGTAGGTTGTCCAGCTCCAGCCACGGACAGTCCCCGATCTCCCTCAGATGTTGGATCAGGACTTTAAGTTGCGCCACCTTATAATATAGAAAGATATCAAGAAACCCCACCCCTCCTTTTTCCCTTGGGAGAACCAAAACCTCATATGCTACCCTTGTTTTCTTACCCTGCTATAAAAACCTCAGAAGGCGGGCCTTAATCTCTCAGAACATAGCTTCCGGAACTCGAATTGGGAGCATTTGAAACAAGTAGAGAATCCTAGGGAGGAAGTTCATCTTTATAGTATTTAGCCTACCCAGCCATGTGATTGTAGGTTTACCCCACTTTTCCAGAAGGCCAGTCAAATACGTGAGAAGTGGCAGGAAGTTTGCTTCATATAGGTCCCCTAGTTCCTTCTTGACATTTCCCAAAGTAACGCAACCGCCCTTCTTCAAGCTTCACCCCCAACTGCAAGTCTCTCATGTTCTCCCAACTGGGTTAATGGAAACAGAATAGATTTCCCATTGTTAATCTTGAAGCCCGCCAGCGCCCCATATTGTTCCACTATCTCCACCACCACCGGGACCGAGGACACCAGATTAGATAAAGTGCAGAAGGATGTCATCCATGTACAAACCCAACTTATATTTCCGACCCTTTCATCAGGATACCTTCCACCCAAGGGTCGCCCATATGAGCCACGTCAGAGGCTCCAGCGATAAAGCAAAAAGGAACAGTGAAAGGGAGAACGCTGCCTCGTCTCCTGCCCCAGCTCAAACCATCAAGAAAAGTCTATGTTGGCAGACACAGAGGCCGTTGGCTCTGAATACAGTGCCATTAAACCCTGTATAAACTTCTCCCCGAGACCGAACCGAACCAGAGTCGCCTTCAAGAAGCCCCACTCCACTCTATCAATTGTTTTTTCTGCATCGAAATACAAGAGCTTGGGTTCCCTTCTCCGCCCCAGGACCCTTCAATCAGGTGCAGGGACTTAGGCATCAAGTCTTCCCCCTGCCGTCCCTGTATAAAATCCAATTTGTTCTGATGCACAAACCTAGGCATATACATATCAAGTCTTGATGCAAGAACTCAAGTGAATAACTTGGCAACCACATTGAGGAATGAGATTGGGAGATAAGAACCACAAACCTGCAGGTCTCTGCATTCCTTATGTATCTTGGAGATGAGAGACCGATCAAACGACTTTGGGGTCCTTCTGGTATCTAAGATGTAATTAAATAACCTGACCAGATGCGGCACAAGGACCACTGAAAAGGTATTGTAGAATCCAGCGTTAAACCCACTCTCCCCCGGTAACCTACCGAGGTGTAGCCTGTTAATTACACAGCAAATCTCATTTCTGGTAATGGGGGTGTTCATTGCACTGACCTTCTACAAGGTTAATGATGGTAGGATCACCCCAGCTAGATATTCTCCTATCCCCTGGGTCTTGTCGGTCTTCCCCTTTGTATACGCTTTCGTAACAATCTGCAAAGACCTCCACTTTTCCCCCGTAGTTGTTTCCAGTGTGCCTCCAGGACCTGCAACTGCTGCTGTAAATCTGTCGGCCCGCTGTCTGCACAGTCTCGCCACCAGCAGAGCAGCCACCTTATCATCTTTGTCATAGTATTTCTGCTTCAGGAACGGAAGCTTACTAATTATATTACTCTCCTCCAGCAATCAAAGTTCCATTCTCTTGCTCCTCTATCCACTCCCCAACCCCTCCTCCTGTGCCTGTATCTATTTCTCCAGGGCCTCTTTCCTGCCATGCATCCTATTCTCCAAGAAGGTCTCCTCTCTCTTCCTATGTGTCCCCTTCCTGATCAACAGCCCCTACCATGTCACCTTCCCCGCATCCCACACTGTTCCCTGTTCCACCTCCCCTGTGTTGTTCATCTGAAAATAGTCCTGTATTGCACCATCAAGTTCTTCACAGAACACAGAATCTTTCCTTAGGGATTCCTTGCATCTCCATATTGTTTACTGGGGCCCAGGTCTGTCCAAGATAAGTCTAGGGATGCCATGTTATGATCAGACCAGAAAATCGGGTGTATTTCTGAACCATTCACCCCCTCCACAAGCTCCCCCGAGATGCAAAGATAATCTATACAAGTATAGGTCCCATGAGGAGCGGAGTATAATGTGAATCCCCTCTCTTGAGGATGAAAAAGGCGCCACCCGTCTCAAAGGCCATGTAGGTATGAACAGTTCTGTAAACCCCCCCCCTCTCGAGGTGGACCCTGATCTGGTAAATCCTGTTGCCCTCCTGTCCAACTGTATGTTTGTTCACATATTAAAATCTCCACCCATAACCATGTTCCCACTCTCCTCGCTTAAATGCTTGGCCAGCATGGGTTCTCCATGCACCGCAAGGCCCTATCTACCTCCACTTTAAGCCTTTTATGGAACAGAATGCCAACAACCCGTTTTCTCACCTCCCCAGACACCCAGCACAATTGTCCTAGGAGACCAAATGGGATCATCCTTTTGTCACCCCTCAGAAACCTAGATTCCTGGACGAAGAGAACATCTGCTCTCATTCTCCTTAACTCAATAGCGACCATCGATCTTTTGGTCAGCGAGTTGAGTCCCTTCACATTTGGAGTGCAAATCCCAAGGTGGTCTCCCCCATCTCCTCTGCTCAAGTCAACCATAGCCTCACATCAAACCTCACCACCTTGTCAGACCACAGTCTGTAAACAACCTTATCTCCCTGGATCATAACAGCTTGAAGTAACTACCCCCCCAACCATAACAACTCCCCAAACCACATCGTACAACCACCCCCCCGCCCAAACCCCCATTCCCTCAAAGGTGCTCGGTCCCCGCAGTTAACATCACCAGACGGGCACCAAACCAAAAATAGGAGCCAAATCCCAGTCCATTTCCACTTATTGCACCCGGTCAGGACCCTCCACTCACACCCCCTCCATCACCCCAACAGCTCCCCAATAGCTCTGTAGAAGAGGAGCCAAATGCCACTACAGGAAGTCCCACCTCCATGCTACCTATATGTTGGGAACCAGAAGTTGTGACATGCACAAAACCAGTGACTGTGACTATTCCAAAGAGAGTCTTCAAGACAAGGTATCCACAGAGAAAACCCTATCTGATGTATCAATGGAGAACTGAGAGTCTCCTGGAGGAAGTCACTGAAGGAATATGAAATTAGAGGGAAAGAAGCAAGTGAGTGTGACACACTGAGAAGAATGGTCGAAGAAGAAGATGCATAGACCTTATAGAATTTGATGACGAAGTAAAGAATTGAGTAAACTTCCATATGCAAATTGAAGATTGCCTGTGTAAAAAGCATTGCAGAACATGCAAGCCATTTTATAACTGTACAGATTCAGTAACACAAGTAGACTAAGTAATCATGATATGATATGGCAGTTATAACACGCCTATACACAAGTGCTTCAAGGCGCGATGAGGCAAGGCGGGGGGCAGAGGGAATACAGAGACAATGATCTTACTAGGGCAGCTGACATTGAGTTCACCAATCATAAAGCTGGCTATACGTAGTAAAATAGATTGCAGGCGGTGCTGTCATTATATATAATCTGAATGTTCGATTTCACAGTTATAGTAACCTCAAACCCATGCAGAAAGAAGGATGGATAGCTATGCATGTGTCGCAGCAAAGAATTAGCTGGAGCTCGAAGCAAGACCAAAAAGGTTGTCTGGCCTGATGTCAAAAGGCTGAAGTAGCCAAAACTGGTTATCATTCCTGGGAGAACACTGAATGTGAGACACTGAGGCATCCCTTGTTAAGTTGCAAACAGAGAACATCATGAGTGACATGTTTCTTCATTTAAGACAAAATGCTATAAAATGGGCCGATTCACGGTCTCTGGTCACTTGAGTCCAGGATGGAATCAGAAGTGGACATGCAGACCTGAACCTTGATATGAACTTGCTCACACTCCCTTATATTCCCAGGAGCAATAAGAAACTACAAGGCCGAGTTCAAAGACAATCTGAATGGCAGAAGACATGAGCGATTAGAGAGATGAGGCTAATTGGGTGGGGAGACACGGTCAAGTCCACCCACCAGCAGCTGGCATACCAGTTTACATGTTGCTGGTGAATCGAATGTTCTGGAAGGGTACAAGCGTGCCCACCATATAACATAGGGCCGTATAGTTTGACAGCCAATGAGGTATGGTGAATCCAGTAACTGTCGAATATGATTTGCTCTAGGGGTGGGTATAGGTTGTACACCTGACGGTAGAGACCCAGTCACAATACCACCCAGTACAGCAAGTATACTTAGTTGTTCCCCTTAAGCCAACCACAATCCCACATAGTTTTTTCTCTTGTTTGCCACGTAGTGAGACATCACGTATGACAAATTATTGCTATAAAAGTATGCTTTTTTAGGAAATGCTTTGAGACTATGCTGTGCAATGTCCATTGATGTACATTCTAATGCCCTGTTTAAGACAATTGGAAATAAAACAGTCTGACAAGACATTTTGCCAATTTCCTGAGTCGGTAATATTATTTGGTGTAAGAATGATTCTGCATCCCATCCATCATTTGACGTTTTACCTCACTTAAAAGGATCATACAGGTTCACTTGGTCACATGATGGATAGTTGGAAATAAGACCCATGGACCTGTTGCCTCCAGAGCTTTGGATGATTGAACATCCTTCGCTATCCAGCTGGAAAATTGCAGGGTTTCCTGTGGAGAGCAGCCGATATAGAATTCTTGCCAGAACAATCAAGACAGGGGGCAGGGTCCCTCTTTGACGAAATACCTACCTGCTTTCCACAGGCGCTTTGCAGACAGACGGCAAAGTGGTTCATTGGAGAAGCATTCAATACCAAAGGCCTCAAGCTAAACATGCAAATGGTGAGTAGATTGAGGGTAGATGCAAACTGAGGGGACTGGGTTGTGGTAATTTGGAAAGTAACGGGAAAGTAACAGGAAGGTAACAGGAGATTATTTTTATGTGTAACGATAGAGAGGAGAGTGCCCAAGATTCCTAACCCAAAAGGTTTTACAAGAAATTGTAATACACTTCAGTCTAAGTAAACTAGGCTACGTACAGGACAGGTCTGTATAAGATAACAATCTAAATTCTGTAATCAGAGTATTGATTATTGGCAAAGACGATGAGGGTGATCACTGAAGAATAATGTGAAGAGTCAACTAGGATTTCTGTTTGTGTATTTTCATTGAAATTGAAGTGTCGAAGAACGATATGTGTAAGCAGAGTAAGAAAAAGTCAAGAGTTTATATAATTTATCTAAGGAACGTGTTGATACAAACCCAGAGGTAGATTGAGATCATTGAGATATATAGGTTTTGAGCAGCAATTGTTGCAGTTCTCTCATAGTTGTTGTTTTTGTGAAGGTATTTTACAAGGTCTGGTATGTATCAAGAGTTAATTGAGATTTGTCACAAAGGAAGTCGAGGAAAAGAAGATCACATGTTGGTCTTCCAATCATGGAGGGAAGAGGAAAATCTGTTCAGCCATGAGCATAGAACCTTGTCCTTAAGCAGACTGACCTAAGATAAGGGAGAAGGGGACGAGAGTCACACAAGTTGGGGACTAGATATGTCAGACGAAGAGAGAGAATCCTTCCGTGGGGAAGAGGGATGAGGTGCATGTGCTCACGAGGGCAGCCTGCAAGCGGCCAAGGAAGTAAGATGGTCTGATCTAGAGCAACCAAAGGTCCTGATGCCAGACCCTTTAGCATATCCGGAGCATCCCAAGAACAATCGTATAGCGAGAAAGGAGAATCACCACTGTATGTGATCAGGTTAAGATTGTTGCCAGGGAGGAGACGATCAGGAACCATTGTCCCCACTATGGACAGGCAGAAGATGGGAGCTGATTGCGGGTCAGGATTTATATAGTTTTCCTTACTGGAAAAATGAGGAGTGAGACCACGTATATTCCATGACTGCAGATGGATAATGATAATTTAAGGTGCAAACTCCAAAGATTAACGGCGGGTGCGGGAAATGGATTTATGAATTCAAAAAGAATGACAGGAGGAAATACCTTGGCAACAGGGGAAATTAAGGATCTCCTAGCAGCCATTCTTGGGGAAAGAGCAGACAACATTTGGAAGAGAGCAGGCTATTCCATTGACACAGCACATAAGACAGCACATGAAGGAGCACTTTTAATAATTATAGAGCAGATGTCTGCAGGGTTCTCAAGGTACAGTATCCTGACATGTCAGACATGGGTGCAATTATGACATGTAAAATGAAAGAAGATGAAGATCCTCTTGCTTACATTCTGGACATTCAAGAGCGCTGGACTCTTGAAATGCGCGAGTCATGGGGAAAAACAGTGACAGTATTTTACCACATTTTATGTCAAAGATTGCCCGAGCAGGTACAAAGGCAACTCAAGAAGTTGGTGGGAATGGCAGCAAAGCCATGGGCAGAAAAACTGTTGACAATAGTGCATCACTGTCGGCTGTTGCAGGAGAAAAATAAGAAGGGAGAGGATGCTAGAAAACTTGAGGAGGCCAAGCTAGTTCAGAAGAAATTGTCAAAATATGCAATAAAAGGGGCGGTATTGACAAGCGGAGAAGGATTGGGGATACAGCAAACAGTGGGTACATCGCATATCAACAACCAGCGCCAGATGGACCAAGGAGGTTATAGATTTGTGCCACGAGGTAGAGGTATGGGTTACAGAGGAAGGAGTGAATTTAAAAACAATCAAGGTGGGTTTCAGAATGCACAGAAAGAGAATTTGAATGTGCAAGGAGGGTTCAACCAAGGTGGACTAATCAGAAGGGCTCCTCCTATATGTTGGATGAGTGGGATGACATGGCACATTGCATACACATGTGGGATTCAAGGGTATGTACAGAATGGCCAATTCTCAAGAGGTAGAACATCTTATCCTCCAGCATATAGCTCACAAGCTAGGGAAGGGTTGGCCCAGGATCAATCAGTGAATCAGGCACAAGCGCTCCAAATGCAACAGGCACAGCAACCACAGCAAGCACCATTGAATCCACTGCAAGGGCAGCCATAGCACTCCCCCATGCACATACAGCAGAATGCAAAAATGGGACAATTACTGACACCTAGAATAGGGGTTGTCACTGTGGAAGGAGGAAATTCTTTCACAGGTACAGGGGTATGCATGTATCCACAATAAGACATCTCACAGGGTGTCTTGATGTGTTCAGTAGTATCAGTAACACCAGACCCCCAAGAGGAACCAAGGGTCGATGTGACAATGGGAGGCAACTCTTTTTTGTTTCTAGTGGACATTGGAGCTACATGCTCATGTATACAAGAGGGAAAATATCATATGTTGGGAATTGCCATGAATGCTCAAGGGTTCTCTGGAGATACGATTTGAGTTCCTTTTACTGATGAATTACCAGTCTCTATAGGAGAATGTTACATGTCTGTTCCATTGTTGTATTCAAGGCAGACACCAGTCAACATTCTGGGAAGAGATTTAATGACTAAATTTAACATGACGATTTATTTTACTGATGAAGGTATTTGACAATAGGAGGCAAATCTTTTTCTAGTAGACACTGGAGCTACACGCTCATGTATACAAGAGGGAACATTTCAGATGTCGGGAATTTCCATAAATGCTCAAGGGTTCTCTGGAGCTATGATTCGAGTTCCTTTTACTGATGAATTACCAGTCTCTATAGGACAATGTGACATGTCTGTTTGTCTTTTCCTTTATTGTATTCAAGGCAGGCACCAGTTAACATTCTGGGCAGAGATTTAATGACAAAGCTTAACATGACGATTTATTTTACTGATGAAGGGATAGTGTCTTCCACCCCTAGAATACACTACATGAATGTGGGTGAATTTACATTGGCAGAAACAGGGCAAGTGGCTCTGCGAGGTGTACCAATAGAGCCAGAGGGTTTCCTTTATGGGGGGAGCATTCTGTTAACATGACTACCTGGCTTAGTGGTAATAACTATGAGGATACCTGATTAATTTTTGTTTAGGCCACAGATACCTATGGACGAAGAGGGGGGGCATACACTCCCTCTAGAAATAGATGCAGCCATAGAATGAGGGGAAATGGCAATGCTCCAAGGAACAGATGATGAGGGTAGACCATGGAGAACAGTGATTAGCATTGGGGAAGGGTATAGATTGAATGATGTCACTGACAATGACATATTTAGCAATTATCCAACTGATGATGTTGTGGTATTCTTCGTGAGCATTACATATTGTATCAGAATAGAGAAAAGGGAGATCCCACAGTGAATGGGAATAATGTGACAGTGTCCAGTATTTTTTGACAAAGACTTGGAGAATGTGCCAAGCACTTTATGGACTACAGGCCTTTATGAGGTAGGCTTAATGAAGGGACTAGGGGAAGTCAAGATAAAGCTGAAGCCAGGAGCAATTTTACCTTGAGCAAGACAGTACCCAATGTCTCGAGAAGCTGATGAGGGAATTTTTAAGACTATTTCAGCACTGATGGACCAAGCTATTCTGGTTCTGGTCCCGTCACAATCATCAAGTAATACTGCAGTGTACCCTGTGAAGAAATCAAAGGGAGGGTCGTGGAGATTTATATAAGATATGTGACTGATTAACCAGATTGTAGATGCAGAGTTTTGTTTAGTTCCTAATCCAGCAAAGAAATTATGCAGTCTCCCAGTAGAAGCTCGATATTTCACAGTGATCAATTTGAAAAATGTGTTTTTCTCAATCCCGTTCCACAAAAACTCACACGACTTGACTTAATTTACTTTTTGCCAGATTCACCTGAAACATACTAGGCTGCCCCAAGGATATTGTGAACCACCATCGATCGTTAACAGAGTCCTACAGATGGATTTAGGCAATATTGATTTGAAAAGCACTATGATACAGTACGTAGATGACATTTTAATCAATACAACAGCAGAGGATGAGTGCAGACTCAATTCTATTGATTGATGACTATCCTAGCAGACAAGGGATACAAGGTAGACAAGGAGAAGTTACAGTATTGTCAAGAAGAAGTGTTATATATAGGACATTTGATTTCACATGAGGGAAAGAGTGTAACACATGAAAGAGCTGAGATGATCATGAAGTCTGCAAAACTGCACACTGTAAAGCAGATGCAACCGTTTTTGGGACTATGTAATTATGTAAAAGCATGGGTGTTTGATTATAGTTTGTACACAAGACCCCTTTTGCAGGCTTTAAAGAAAGCACAGGTGAACAAGGAGAAGATAGAATGGAATTAGGAAATGGAGGAAGGGTTCGAAGAGTTGAAGAAGGCAATTTGTACAACTTCTGTTTTAGGAATTTACAATTATGCTGAGTTTTTCTTGTTTTCGCACACAAATGGGACAGTCATGACTTCAGTGCTTACACAGAGGACTGCATTAGGGTACAAACCTCTGGCATATTACAGTGGGATATTAGACCCAATTATGAAGGGACACTTTCCTTGTGACCAGTCATTGTCAGCTGCCGCGTTCGCAATAGAGAAATCTGCAGGTATTGTAATTCGCTGCTCTATGACGCTTTTTGTAGAACATGCTTTATTTGTGATTTTAGACAAACCCAAAAGCACATTGACATCCCACAGAGCTTCTGTGTATGAAGTAATGATCTCAAACCCAGCAATTGAAATTGTCAGATGTAAAATTGTGAATCCTGTCACATTTGTATCTGTACAAATAGCTGAAGGCAAGCATGCGCATGAATGTGCTAATTGTGTCGAGTTTTATGATGATGTACTGCGCGTAAAGGATAATGCGTTAGCAGGAGGGGAACTTCTCTTTATTGATGGTTCTTCAAAAATTGATTAAACAAGTGCTGCAGTAGTATGGCTTAGAGCAAATGCGAGTTTGAGATTGTAGCAAGTGCAAGACTACCGTCTCACAATTCAGCACAAGCGGCAGAATTGGTAGCGCTCATTGTCATGCTAGAGAATCACACAGGGCAGGAAGTGATGGTGTATAGTGACTCTGCCTATGTCACATCAACCGTGCATGCATGGATAGCACATTGGAAAAGGAGGGGCATGCATCTTTATTGGACAGGCTTATTAAGGCACTACAACTCCCAGTAGCCATAGTAATAGTTAAATGTGCAGCACACGCTAAGCAAACTTACTTTATCTCTTGCAGGAATGAAGCCACAGATGCAGAGGCCACAAGGTTGGCATATTCACCAGATATTTCAAGTTTTGATTCTCCAGATGTTAAGGAAAAAGCAATCACGATTATGGAGGTGACAAAAGGATTTAATCATTTTCTGAGAACCCAATTCATGGAGATTCAAGGCAGTGCACCACAGGAAGAGCATGAATTATGGAAATGAAGGGGGTGTTCTTAATCACCCACAGAAGCATTATGGTGATAGGACAGCACTGGAAAGCCGGTGATGCCATTTGCATTACTGAGGGTATTGCTTGAACAGCTGTACTACCCTAAGCATGTAACTAGGGAAAGTATTGCTACAACAATTGCAGAAGACTGGTTCATGCCAAATTTGTTAGAACACATTGCATTTTATATAGTAAATTGAATCGTATGTCAAAGGTTTTAGCACTGGGCATACACTGTGAATGATTATAGGAGTAATTCCTCAGCCAAATGGACCTTTTCAGCATTTACATATTGTCTATGTTGATATGCTGCAAATATGGAATGGATAAATGTATCTGATAGTGGTAGTGTGTTCCTTCTCCAGGTGGATCAAAGCAGGTCTGTGTACAAACTCTGACATCATTTGCACAGTGACATTTTTAGTATGTGAAGTCTTCCCAAGATGGGGAGTGTGTGAGGTGCTGAGATCTAATAATCGGCCACATTTTGTCAATGAAGTATTTGAGCACATAGGTCTGTGATTAAATATTAAACACAAGTTTTCTTCTGCTTATCACCCGCAAGCGAACATGTTATGTGAGAGACTCAACAGTCTCCTTACAGAGAGAATTTCCAAGCTCAAGTTCACTCTGAAGAAGGGATGGCTATATAGCTTACTCTTAGCTCTATATGCCCTAAGGAATCAGCCTGGCTAAGACCACCACCTCACACCCCACGAACAAGTGAGAGTTAGACAAATGAGAACACCTTTAACTCCTCCATCAAGGAGTAGAAATGATGCCCAGAGCACCGCAGCAATGTTAGGAAATGAGCTACGTGTGTATTTGACATGTATGACCGCTAATATCTCAGTTATTTTAATCAACTCAAGCGTCAGGGGGGTCGGTCACAGAACACAGATGAAAACCATTCAGCAACCAGATTTTCTCAACTTTTATCAGCTCCAAGATTGTTTCCTGGCAATACCATGCTGATCAATAACTTCACTGGGAAGTGGCACTAGCCAGGGTTCGATGGACTTTTTGTAGTTGAGAATGTTACTCCTTTAGCAGTGAAAGTTCAAGGTAGATGAGCTTGGATCCATCTGAATTATGTGAAGCTACACATCGGCGAGGCCACAGCTCCCCCAATGATCGATTCAGAAGCAAGGCAAGAAGAAGAATTTCATCAAGTGCAGACTCTTTCAATGACGAAGAAGGATGATAAGGTTACAGATACATTAATGCAGATTGTATTTGGACTGTGGCTTGGACACTTTTTATAGATATTATAGCAGGAGTGCAATTCTTTACTTAAGCCACAGGAATCTTTCGAAATGTACTTCAGAAAGTTGTTAATGTATCATGAATATGCCTGAACTGGTTTTCAAATTTGGATTTGATAACTGGAAACATGAGCAGTGCCCCAATTCATTTTTCACTGGACGTTTATTTGGCTAGTCCTATGGTCCTGACCAATGGATATGCCCATAGACTTTTACTTGCTGTTTTTGCATTCATTCTTCAAGCTTATCCTACCCTTGTTAGAAGAGATGTGGACATTCACACTTTCTTAAATTATCCTAAGAATGGCCCTGTGATTAGAAGGCTGCTTGTAGCGATGAAAGAAGAAATCCTGTAACTACCAGACCTACCATAATTGCCTGATTAAAAAGTGTTTTTCCTTCATTAAATGAGTACAGCAAACATGAGAAATGTTGAAAGTGGCACGGTCTTATAGAAAGAGCAAGCTCAACTAAATCCAAAATGTCGCAAATGGTGGGGATTAATATGTTGGTTTATGATATACATATGTGCCACCGTACTTAGTGTCTTTCTGTTTCTTCTGTTTAGCATTCCCTATTCCATTGACGCTCCTGTTAAGATAGGGACTACTTTGATTCCTCCTACTACAAGTACTGCTCTTCATTTATTTGCTTCCACTAAGGTAGAGACTCCTATAGTTCTCCCCAAAGAGAGAACTGTTCTTGATATACTTCATGATAATTATATGAGTTAATAGTAGAGAGAAACAAGAAAAATGCAGAGGAAGATAATGAAGGGATAAACACATATCTAGACAGTACAGCACACTTGGGTATTAACATGTGGTATCAACACATGAAAAGGTGGGAGAGAAAACATCTAAGGAGAGTTGCTATGTCTGCGTTCTCATACCTTATGCCATGGATTCAATACAAACTTTAATTTCTAGAGGAATCAGAGAGTATGATGCCAGATGTCTTGTTTATCTTGCAGCATGCATGACAAGAGGCCAATTTCAAGGAAGTTGGACCACTTTGCAATGGATGTCGAAATGGTCATTTCCATTCCAAGATGATAATATCAAGACTACACAGACGGAAAAGGAACCTGCTTCGAAAAGTAAGATGCTTAACCTGAGAAAGGACATGAAGAGGTAGTAGTTGTGGAGATGAAGAGACTGAATTGCCTTGATAAAGTAGAAGTAGCAAGATGGCCTGGATGTTGGGAACAAACACAGTTCTTAGTTTATGGATAAGTGAAATCCACAAAAGGATGGGAAGGTGGCCTCATGCCTGACACAGCTCATCTATTGAAGTCAGACTATTTGCCAGAAGTACAAAGAGTGAACAATGCTTGTTTAAAGTCATAGGCTAACCACGCCAGACTATTGACATGGGTAGAAGATGACTCTGGCCTGATGATTGTGGTTCCATTGATAAATGTGACACTATACTTTCAAAGAAAGGGAAATAATTATGTGGGAAGAAATAAAGGAAGCAAGACTACAGTTGACGTTATTAGAATGGGAGCAGGGACTGCCGTCCTCATGGATCAATATTGGGCTTGTGGATCCAGAGCCTACATGAGGCTACCCAAAGACTGGGGAGGGACATGTTCTTTAGTGCTTATACATGTTTCAGCTTTAGTGATTCCTAAAAGTGACCTGAACATTGGAGACCCATTTGAGGAAGAGTTGGTCACTCCAATTCCTCAACCGGACAAGGAGGGAAAATTGCTTTTCAGTAAAATCAATAGAAGCCTTTGATGCTATTCCATATGCACACAGGTTGGTCAGCCAGAATTCAGCAGTATTCACGTCTATCTTTATGCTAGGGATCCAGATGATGGCCAATGAGAAGTGGTTGCAAATCACTCACTGGGAGCTCCTGCAGATGATCAACACTGCCATAAAGGGATGCAATAATATCAAGGAAAAATTGAGGGCCACACAGTTGATGACCCTTTAGAAGAGATATGTCAGTGATATGATCACAGCAATGGATGGAGGAGTTTGTGTCAAAAGTGGGCCATCATGTTGCAAGTTCATACCTTCTCATGATGACGAGAAAGGGACCCTTGACAGACACCATAACGTTGCTGACAAAACTGCATGATAAGATGGAAGATGAGACAGAAGATATTGCAGATGACAGTCGGTTTGCGTTGATCTTCTCATGGGTTCCACAATGGATGACAAACATCTTCAGGTTTCTTGGAGGAGTATTAGTGATGATAATATTTGGAGTCTGTCTGATCTGGATAATAATTACACAGTGCAACAAGACAGCAAAGAGGGCCATAGAAATGAAGATCATGATCAATGTTGAATTAGGGTTTGTACCCAAGGAGTTGACAGATGAAGAAATCAGAAAAAAATGTAGAGGCCAGCATTGTAGCACCTGAGGGACAAAGTTCCTGTATCCAAGAAATTAAAAAAAGTATGTAGGCCAATGGATCTACTGTAATCCGAATGGCCAGTGCAGCTACATGAACTGGAGTTTTGATGAACATGTAAAATCAACAGGATCCATAAAGAGAGTAGTAAAGATCTGACCAGAAGAAGCACTTCTTCAAGAGAGGATGTCTAGATGTGAAGACTGGTGAAGGTGTGGATGATGGATCAACCAGAGGGGGGAATGTAGAAGAGGATCCATATGCTACCTATATATGTTGGGAACCAGAAGTTGCGACATGCACAACACCAGTGACTGTGACTATTCCAAGGAGAGTCTTCGAGACACCGTATCCACTGAGAAAACCCTACCTGATGTATACCCAGAGAACTGGCAGTCTCCTGGAGGAAGTCACAGAAGTCCTGGAAGGAATATGAAAATAAGAGGGTAAGAATCTGGTGACATCACAAGAAGTGACCGTGACACACTGAGAAGAATGGTCGAAGAAGAAGATGCATAGTCCATATAGAATCTGACAACGAAGTAAAGAATTGAGTAAACTTTCATATGCAGATGTTACGTTCACCTTGTCTCTGTGGAGGTGTTGGGGCACAGTTGCAGCCATCCCAGAACTTGAATCACCCCCTTCAGGTCTCTCCCTCAGTAGAAAAGCTGTGAGTGGTGATACATGGTGATACTGCTCCTGCGTGGAGATAAGAGTGTGTGAGTGCGTCAATCTGTGATTGTTGTATCTCTCGAATCCTTCACCGCAAAGTAGGTTTCTGTGAGCATACGCCAACCCATAAAGCTCACCTGTGAATTATGGAAGATAAGATATCCATCCTGCTACTTCTGGCAGGGATACATCGAATGGGATCTAGTTCCTTCCCTGATCCCTGATAAGGATTAGTCCAGTTCAGCTGCGACTATGCTTCTCCTTATGATTGGTAAGTCTTTCTTGAGCTCTTGTGATGCTGTTCATTCTGTTTAATGTCTTTATACATTGCTCCTATTTATGCCCGCAATGTCTCTCTTCTGTTTTCTTCCCTTAGATGGAAATGCGGCCTCAATGCAGCTGTGAGACGCGCGACGCGGCCAGATGGAAGATGGATGCTACCGCAATGTTCCACAGCAGATAAGTGATGGCTTAAGGAAAAGTGTGAAGTATGGGAAAACACAACCTTAAACTGACTGGTTTTTTTGATGTCTAACCTTGTCATCTGTTTTTTCTTGCAGGCGCTGCTGTCGACGATGAAGTGTGTCATGCTGCGGTGCCAAGATGAATTTTCGGCGTTCTGGAAAGTGTAAAGATGAATACTTGGTCCGCCGAAGAGATGTACAGGTAAGAACAGCTTCCCCCAGTTGGTAAGTATGCTGGCAGGAAGCAGGATGTCCAGGAAGCAAGATCTTCAAAAGTAAGTCTGACCTCAGGTGACGGTGAGCGTTAGGCTGCTATCGCGTTGCGTCTGTCTTGAGGATCGGGGCAGCTTATATAGCTGAGATCGTGGGCACACCCATTAGGGACGGCTTACCAGCCACACCCTGCCACTCCTAGAGAGTGAGCATGTGTGAAGGCAATCCATTAGCAGCCACACCCTAGAATGCACTTGGGGCTGCTTACTGGATGGAATGTTCAAGGTTAATGCATCCTGCTTAATGGATGGAATGTTCGAGGTTAATGCATCTGAAATGCTATGTCCATAATAAAAGCGGTTTGGTGTTAAATGGATGTTCTTGTTTACTTTTGGTCATGAGCCTGGGGCCAAAGGCACCAAGACAGTGTCCGCCCAGGTCTCCTGTGCATGCAACCCCTGCATGCCTGTGCCCCTGACTTCATGACCATGACAGCAGATTGAAGATTGCACATTTGAAGAGTATTGCAGTAAATGCAAGATGTTTTATAACTGTACAGATGCAGTAATGCAAGTAGACTAAGTAATCATAAGGCTGACTATACGTAGTGAAATAGATTGCAGGCAGTTTCCATTATATAGACTCTGGATGTTCAATGTCACAATTTTAGTAAGCTGAAACCCATGGAGAAAGAAGGATGGAAAGATATGCATGTGTCACAGCAAATAACTATCTAGAGCTTGAAGCAAAACCAAAAGGCTGTAGCAGCCAAAACTGGTTATTAGTCCTTGAAGAACAGTGAATATGAGATGCTGAGGCATCCCTTATTAAGTTGCAAAGAGAACATCATGAGTGCCAAGTTTCTTAATTTAAGACAATTAATACGATAAAATGGGCTGATTCACTGTCTCCTGTCATGTCAGTCCAGGATGGAAATGGAAGTGGGCATGCAGACCTGAACCTTGATGAGAACATGCTCACACTTCCTCATATTCCCAGGACCAAGGAGCAACTACAAGGCCGATTTCCAAGACAATCTGAATGGCAGAAGACATGAGCGATGAGAGAGAAGGAACAACTTGGGTGGGGAAACACGGTCAAGTCCACCCATCAGCAGCTCGGCTACCAGCTTACGTGCTGCTAGTGAATCGAATGTTCTGGAAGGGTACAAGCGTGCCAACCAATTATAGAAGGCCATATAACGAATGGCCTTATAGTTTGATAGCCAATGATATATCATGTATCTAATAATTGGCTAAGATGACTTGCACTAGGGGTGGGCCTAAGTTGTTCACCTGACTGTAGAGACCCAATCACAATTCCACCCAGTATAGAAAGTATACTTAGATGTTCCCCTTAAACCAACCACAATCCCACGTAGGTTGTTCTTGTTTGCCCCGTAGTGTGACGTCAGGTACGATTAATTTTTGCTATATAAAAATGCTTTTTTATGAAGTGCGTTGAGACCATGCCATGCAACATCTGTTGATGTCCGTTGTAACTCCTTGTTATAGACAATTGTAAATAAAACAGTTTGATGAAACATTTTGCTAACTTCCTGAGTCAGTCTTATTATTTGGTATAAGAGTTATTCTGCATCCCATCCATCGTACATTGTGTTACCTCAATTAAAAGGGCAAAAGCTTTCAACTTCTCTCCACAACTCCACCAGAACCCCCCAATTCCCTCTTGTCAGCCAACCTATAGTCTGACCACTGCAAACCACAAAAGCTCTCCTTAAGCCCCCATCCAGCAAGACTCTTCGATTTGTGTATATCTCCCTCAGAGCTGCAACCCCCATCCCCAACCTCAATCCAAAACAGCCAACCAACAATACCCCATACTTGCAACCACTAAAGTCAGGTGGCCTCAGCAAGGGTGTGTTCAACTTCCTAAACCTCCTGAAGCATGGAACCTTTCGTCTATTTGGTCCTTTTAAATGCCAATGTCTATCTTTGGGGTCCTTCGAGCTACCTTCTGGCACAGTCCCCCATCTCCGGTCAGTTCACCCATAACCTTGGGTATGTCATCCTTCGTGACCAGCTTGTAGTTGTATCCCTCCACCTCGAATGAGTTAGAGAAGGGGAAGCCCCCTCTGAAGAGCACTCCCTTCTCACTAAGCCATTTTGTCAGTGGACCGTATAGGCGTCTATTTGCCAGCATGAGTGAGGACAGATCCTGATAAACCCGACTTCTACAGTTCCCAGAAGCACCCCACACATCCCTCTAGACTTTTCCATTACCTTTTGTTTGACAGGGTAGTTGTAGAAACAGACTAGGACTGACCCCGGACCTCTACCTGTCCCGCCAGCCTTGTGGACTTCGTCAATCCTTGGTTCATCGATAGTGGTGCCTTCAAACTGGAGTGTTTCCATCTTGTGTAAGGCCCTTTGCCGGTCCCTTTCCATTTTCCCCTCTCTTTCTGGCACTCCATATAGACTTAGATTATTCTTCCTTTCACGATTTTCAAAGTTGTCCATCTTGAGGGTTACCTCCCTCTCACCCCTTTCCAGTTCTGCCATCTACTTTTTCATATGGATTTCCAGAGTTTCAAGAGATGTCTGGTTGTTTTCCACCGCCTGCCATCTCTCATCCATTGCATCAATCCTCACATTGATCTTATCCACTTCCCCTCTGATGTCTGCTGTCATGCCCCTTATCTCTTCCATCAATCCGGCAATATCCTTCTTCATTGACACAGGGTCAGCATCCCACTGCCTCATCATAGGGGCTGGGGTGGGAGCCTCCAGCCCCTGGCTCTGTGGATATTCAAACTGCCCCAATTTTGCTCTCTAGTCCATGGGCAGGGGTAAAATTCCCAGTCACCTCCCTCTGCCTGAGAGGAGTTCTCAAGGGCAAGCACTTGTGTTCTCCATTCTGTAGCAGCAGTCCTCAGTTCCTGGGTGTGGGGAACACACTGGGCATTCAGTCATCTCTCACATGGCTGACCCCACAAGACATTTACGCCCTCCACCCAGCACTTTGAGGTGGACCAGTGCCCCTCAGAGTTAAGGCACCTCAGTCCTCCTGCAGTGCACCAGTCCAGGCCTGACTATCAGCCCTCAATCTCTGGCGTCAACCCAAAACCCCAATCCTTCAAAAGTTGTAATGTGACAGTTGGGCACAGACCCTGGCTGCGGCCCTCGGACCCATACCCCTCCACTCAGCCCCAAGTTCTGGATCCCCTTCTTGCTGCAAATCTGCTAGGGGGGCTTGCTGATGCACCCCCTATGGAGATGCACTCCACTCCGGATCAGCGCTGCTCCCTGTCCCACATCTGGGCTCTCCTTGTAGTCCACTCTTCAACTCCCCTGCTCCACTCCCTGTGGGCTAAGCATGGGGGAGAACACAAAGCCTAGCAGATCCAAAAAGCTCCTCTGTTTGAGGGGCAGAGAGCCTTCTTTTGTTGGCCTGCTCCTCCTGAACTTCTCAGCTTCTGTACAGTGTGAGGTGGGCACACGCCCCAAGCAAGAGCCAGGGGGTCCACAGCTCAGTAGAAAGTCACCATCACAGGTCCGTCCCCTACTTTTACACCAAAGCACTCCCCTCCTGGGGGACCTAAAAGTGCTTTGGGCCTCTCACGGCCACCGGGATAATGAAACCATTCTCACCCACACACTCTGGCACTGTGTGAGCATACCTGTAACAGGGCGGGCACATGCCTCAAGCTTTAGACCAGGGGCCCACACCCTGTTTCTCCACCACCAGGCCCAGGTTCTTATTTCAGTTCAGCCTTAGTACAGGATCCCATCAGCCCTTCTTGTCTTTGGCCGCTTCCTGAGAGATCCCTTGAATAATCTTGGGATCCCTTTATTCTGGAGGCTGATGTGCCACACAGGCCCTAATCACTAGCCAGTTCCTTATTGACAGTGTCTCTGCGCTCCCAGGTCAGACCCACCTATGTGGCCAGGCTCACAACCCTGCCCGCTGCATGGCAATGTCTCACCATAACTAGCAGCCTCCAACAAACACCAGCCGCAGCAGACTCTCACAACAATTTAGGATGAAGGGGGAGACCAGCCACAGAACAACCCATCCAAGAGCTCTCCGGGTCTGGGGGCACTGGACTGTACTCCACTCACTTCCACAGGGACACTGCAGCTCCATGCAGTCCTATCTGCACTTTTGGGCCCACATTACATACGCTGGATGTGGGCCCCCGTCCCAGTTGGTTTCTTTCACTTTCCCCTGTCTGTTCGTTCTGTGATATCTTTGTCCCCGCCGAGCCAATTCTCTTGCTTTTTCGGATATATTGTCCTGATGTCCTCCGATTCACTAGGGGAAAACAGTTCTCATGACATGGAGGGTCTAAGTGGGGGCTCTCCACTTCTGGACCCTGCGACCCAGTAGCTGCACACCTAAGTGACCATCCTAGCTGTGCCACCTGGTCCCCCAGTAGCGGCCATCTTTAAAAACTCAATCCGCTCTGAATCCATGACTTCCTGCACCCATACACAGCAACAGGACGCAGGAGCCATGTCCCAGGAAAAACCAAAGGTAAGGTTATGAAACACAGGCTGCAAAAACTCAGTTCAGTGAGGGAGAGCTCCAGTCCCTCACTCATGAGGTGATTGCCCATTCTGAAGAATGATATGGCTCCCACCAAAGGAAGACATCTGGACAGTGTAAGGAAGGCTTGCTATCAAACAGTGAAGACAGACAAAAGTGATCACAGTTCAAGGGTGGTTATTGAACTTCAATGGGTTGGTTGAACGCCTATCTAATCCTAAATCTAATAATGGGAGCAAGCTACGACCACCAAATAATAATAATGCAGTCCTAGTAGAGTATCTGTCAAAATAAAATGGCCTATACTAATAAACCTATTGCCAATCCTTACTTCTGAATACAAATGCTATGGGAAAATGGTGTAAGCAAAAGAAATTGTTCAAGAAACAATATGTGAGGATAGTTGAGCAGTTGGTTTCCCTTCCCCACGTTTTCAGCACTGTGCAGTTGGCACACTAGAGCTTTGCACACACTCTGGCATCTCTGCCATGAGGATGCAGATCAAAACATAGGTACCAGGGCCTTCTGCACTAAAGTCTCTTTCCCAAAAAAAAAGCCTCTTATTGCAGAGTTCATAATGTAACAAACAAGTATCAAAATGTCCTTTCTCTTCAGGACTTTCACATTCACAAGTTCTCAGATGCACTGTTCACCACAGGTCTCCCCCAGTCAGGCTTGGACCACCTTAAGCACAAGTTCAAAATGTGTCTCCCTCAATCGGGCTTGGACCACCGTCTTTTCCTCAGTCGGGCTCGGACCTTACACTCTTGCTTTCTTTTTGTAATGAAAATTCCAAGCCTTTTGACTGGCAGATGGATTTTTCTTAAACCGTCACAGGACCTCTTCAATTTACTCCATTCATTACTTTCACTTGATCACTTTTGTTTCTGCCAATTCTTGGCTGGGTACTTAACACAGAGACCTTCGATTGAGCACACCTGCTGTGCCAGGCCACTCTGTTACCTTGTCTCGTACCGTCTCTGAAAAGTTCAATCATCCATCGACAACTGAGTTTTACTCGCGTCTTTCATCACACATATTAATATTCTTCGCTCTTGCTCTCTTTATATAATGTTGCTGAGTGAAACTTTGAATTCAACAAAGACCGGTCTTGCATCGGTCTCCCCAGCTCACCGGCTGCATTGATTTCTCTGGCGCTGCTTTGATCCTGGCACCAAGGATGGTCCACGGCGGCTGCAGCTCCTCCCTGACTTGCCTAGTCATGCAGGAGGGCCCCAGGTATATCTGACAAACAATGCAGGTTTCTTCAGCCTGGTTACACCTTTTAATCTGTTGGTTTCTGGAAAGTAACGGTTTCTCGCTGGAACGATCAAGGGTATCTCCCTCCTTGCTTTCCCTTCTCGGTTTACCGCCTTTCTCCCCTTGTTCAGCAGCCATCTGGAAAACGTTGTCCCTTCTTGTGCTATGCCTCGCTCAGAGTGTGCTGTCATGTTCTGCCTTTTATACGTGTGGGGAAGCTTAATGGAAGTCAGGTGTGAGTTGTTAACAGTAATTGCCTGACTTTGCCTGACCATATTATTGGGACGGACATGTCAGGTGTAATGCTCAGGTGTCAGTCTGTGTTCTCCCAGAGTGAGCTGTCTGTGTAAAAGTGTTTGTGTAAGGAAGGCGGGTAGAGTTCCAAAGTATCCTAGCAGGTATGATGGGGTAAAGGTGTTACAGGGGGGAAACCATGTCTTGCCATCAGGTGTCCCACTCCCATTCCCCAAAGACCCCTCACCCAGGTGATCCACCCACACTGGTCCAGCCCCTGGGTCTGGATCCAAAGTTGATGGCTGTGCCCTGGCCACCTGTGAGAGAGACCCCCGGGAACTAGCGGGTGAGACACCTTCTGGTTTCTCACAGCAGGCCAAGTCATTCATCTAGTCATCCATCAGCCAGGAGTTGACAACTATAGGCATGGTCCAACAGTATGGGAAGGTCTGTCGCAAACAATGGAATGAGCTCACGGTCAGGGTTTGCAGCCTCCTCTCAAAGCACAGGAGGCACTAGCCAGTGGAGGGGACACCACAGAGTCACTTGCCCTGACCCCATAGGAGGAGAAGGCCATCTCCATTATCGACATGGAGGGGATTGAGGGAGTTGGTGGAGTGGAGGCCGCCATCAGCAGCCAAGAATAAGGAGGTGAGCATCCACGCCCCAGCCAATACACAAGCATATTACCAAACAAATAATGTGCCCCTTAGCTCAGATGGTCCAATGGACAGGGTTAGATGCCAACACATGGCCATGGGTATTTGCCTCCCAATGCATGTCCATCCATGCAGAGCCAGTTGCAGGCATGGGTGATCCACGCAGTTGCCCGAGTTGCCACATCAGTCCCACAAGCATGCGCAGAATAACATAATTCCCTGTGTGCTGCTGGGCCAACACTGTGACTGCATACATGGGTAGTGTGTAAACTTTGCACGTAACCATGCCCAGCAGCAAGCATCTGCAATTGCAGCACCCATGTGTGCTGGGAAAGGACAAGTGCCAAAGTGGACTCCCATATCAACTGTATAGACAGGCTGCCTTGGCAGCACATGGAACTAAGAGCACCTGTGCATGGGGTGGACAACTTCAGCAGCGACTATAGCCACCTTGCTGTGGTCACATGTAATGTGTGACAAACCAAAGGCTGTCTTGCGTGCTAGTCATCGGGGACTCATTCAGGTGGCCCAGACACGGCCTTTGCTTTTGGATCCAGTTCCTGGGGCTGGACCAGTGCAGTAGGATCTCCTGGGTGAGGGGTCTTCAGGAGTGGGGGTGAGGGTTATCCAGCCCCTCCTATTCTTTAGGATTCACCGAAGTCCCAACTCCCCACCCCCTTTTTGCACAAACACTGGGCAGAGGAAGATGGTGACTGAGACTAACAACCTTAGTTTGCACACATCATACTGGACCTGTCCCACTAATCGGGTCAGGTAAAGTCAGGCACTTGACTCTAGGTGCATTCATCTGATACCAATTAGCTCTCCTCACACAAATAAAAGACAGAACCTAGAGACACACTCTGGGCAAGGCGGAATATGAGTACGAGCAGAACTTCTCGGATGAAGGCAAACCTACTAGAGCAGAGAGATGGACCAAGGGGCAGTAACTGCATGTAGAAAACCCCAAGAGTTCCTTACTGGAGGTTGTTACCTCTGACAGGCTGTGGAAAGACCAGCATAATGTTGTCAAACCTTTCAGACCTATACATGAGTGCCTATCCGGTATGGTCCAGGCAGCAGAGCGGGCCTTCAGGAGGCCAAAGGTCTGCTCAATGCAGATCCTGGTCCTGCTGTGCGCATCATTGTAGGCCACCTCCTTTGGAATCTGTGGATCCCACAGAGGTGCCATGAGCTTCGGCAGCTAGGGGTATCCAGAGTCACCTGTAAGGATAAAGTTCAAAGGTTTCAGTCACAGTGGATTGTGTATGTGTTGCCATTTACTACAGCATATTGATGGGCATGCTGTTCATGCTTTATGAGTTTCATCACACCACGTGTCTTGCTAAAACAGTTTGTGCATAGGGAATCCAGCAGTATTTGCATAGTTATGTTACCCCATGCAGCCAGCTCACTGGCAGCAGTTGTTATTTTCAGCGTCTATGATTGTTATTGCAAGATGCCCTGGTGCGTGTTTTGGGCCTGTATGTTGCTCTCATGCCTGTGCGATGATGGATGGCTAGTTGTACCTCTGTGGGTTTCTGGTGTCTGTGTCTCTTCCATGATGGCATCAAGTACTTGAGTACTTGGCTGAACAACTCCCAGTGTTACTGTTCTTTTGTGCTGTTTCACACTTAGTGGTACACTGATTAGGGATATATCAAGTTGCATTGTGGTACCTGTATTAATGTGTGTGTGTTGGTAGGCCGTTGTGACAATGTGCATATGCATACTGATACATCATTGACCATCATGTCCTAGTCCTATGGGTTGCAATCTCTCATTTGTGTGGTGAGAGGGCAGGCTATGCATGTACATGGATGGCTTTGTCAGGGCATTCATTTTGCTGTTGTGCACATGCACCCGCTTCAGTGTGCTTTTCTGTAGTGCAGCACATTGACATTGTGTGTTGGCACTTGTACTCACCCACTATCCATGTCTGTTGTCCTTTGTGCCTCTCCATGTATCCAGGCAGTGTACTATTGCAGAGGACTGTGGAATTGTGGGTGGAACTAGTGAAGTGGGCACAGCAGTGCGTGATATAGAGGTCTGGATCACAGGCCACCTGGACATTCAGTGAGGGGTAGTACCTCGAGTTGCACTACACCACTTCATGTGCCTGAGGGGGCCACCAACGCCACATGGGTGCAGTCCAGGGCTGCAAAGACGTTTGACTTGAATGCAACCGCATGAAACCCTGCAATCATGGCATTTACTGTGCCAGGGTGGCAGTCAGAGCGATATACCGTGACACATAGTGCAAGAGGGCATCCAAAACCTGTCAAAACATGTTTGAAAACGTTGACTCTGACATGCTGTGCAGCATGGTCAAGGAGTGCTGAAAGGAACCAGTTTCCGGGAATTGCAGGACATACACTAGCTTTAGCAGCAGGGGCACAGCTGCCCTGATGTGAATCCTGATTTCAATGTCCGCCTAGATTATGGTGAGCAGCTCATCTATGGTCTCCCTGTTGAGCCGGTACAAGTTTAGCAGCTTCATGTCCGTGAGTGCTTAGGGTGACGATCTGACTCTCTGTATGGTCACTCGCCTTCCATGCAACAACTCCTCCTCTCTACACCCTGCCTCTGTAGGTCCATGCTCAGCGTGAGCAGCTGCATATCCCAGGTCGCAATTGATAGTTGCAGCATGGTTTTGGAAAATGTGTTTGGGGAAGGATTGTGCCACACGTTGCCCTCTTGAGTGAATTGGGTGCACCTGTGGCTTCTTTTATGGCACCTGTCCAACTAAACGGTGGAGGTGATTGCACTGTGTTTTCGGTGGTATTACTGCTATGTCCTGACCTGTAATTTGATGGTAATACAGCTTTGTTGTTCTCGACAGTATTACCACTGACTCATAATTCGGAAGAACAGTAAATGTGGCAGTACTTCCGTCACCACCATGTTTACCATATACCTCCGAACCCATAATGACCCCCACCTTCTCTTGATTCCTACCATCATTTTGTAGCATCTGTTCTATTTTCTGGAGTCTTTAGTTACAGAGCATTTCAGCTGATGAGTTGGCTGCATTGTTCTTGTTTGGTTTTTTTTTGTGTATTGTTATTGTGTTGCTCTCAATCTTGGAAAACACGATATATTTATTACATTAAAAGGTTAATTGTTCTTTTCGAGCTGAATGAGATCATTAGGGCATGATAGTGCATGTTTATTTAAAATGTGCATGTGTTTCTTCTCCTTGAGCCATGTCTTCTTTAAGAAAGCACATTTCAAGCCACATTACAGGTATTGCTGATATCTACTAGAGAAAATAATTGCATGTGAAATACTGCAAGATATTCAATATATTTATGATGTATGCAACATTTATGAATAAATATTACTATAGGTCTGTAAAACATTATCATTTTTTTCAAGCTTTGCGAATAAAACTAGTTTGAAAACTACAATTCTTTAAAAATATATATCTTTGTTAATGATGCACATGTTTTGGGTATGCATCCTCTGAATTATCTGGAGTCCATTGTTTGTTATAATGTCATGAAATGATTTAAGAAAGTGTTTTGAAAACAGAAAATCATATGGGGGATAAGATAGCTCAGGGGCTACTTGTGTGTCTGAGACCAAGACAGCGCCAAGCAGCACGCGTTCAATATCTAGTCCCATGCTTAGAGACCGACACTCTGCATGTAGCCCAATTTAAGAAAACTATTTTTGTATGTATTCATTTTTAAAGCAAGCTTTCTTTATCAAGTAAATTTGAATGCATGATCCTACATAATATCTTATATCAGTGTTGGGTTATTAATAACAGAAACACTTACATTTAGAGAAGATAACTTGCTGATGGTAACAAATGTTGCAAAGCAATACCTGTGAGGTGTTGAAGTGAAATATTTCCAAATGGCCCCAAATTCAGCCATAACTTGCAACTGAAGAATGTGCTTCTCACATTGACACACAATGTAAACTGCAACAAAGAAAATGGTTACGGAAACTCCATGGTTCTTTTACATTTATTAAAAGAGTATTTTCTTCTAACATACAGTGCTGAACAGCATTACTATTTGTTTTAAATGTGAACATTCACAGTAAATGTTGTGAGAGGGACATTACTGTTAAATTGTTATGTTTGCATTGTGCTTAATATCAGAAAACATGTGCACGCTGGTTCTGATGATGTTGTATATTCCTAGTCATCCCAACCACACTGACCACTGGGCCCTACCTTGGGGCTTAACGACCTGTTGGATTTTCATTTCCCAACCTTATCCGAACACATTGACCTTTGGCTTTTCTCTTGCAGTACAATTCCTGGAGGATTGATAAGCCTGAGTGGAGTGAGGAGGGATATAGTGATGGGCTGGAGCAAATGAAATGATGTTGTGGTGGAGTGGTACAGGAGTGACGTGATAGGCCCAAGTCAAGTGAGGCCCTCAGTGAGGGCTTAGCGTTTTTACTGGCCACTCCCAGCCCTGATAGCGCTGATTTACACTGTTAGAAGCCTGAAGCTCACTCTGGGTAAACATATGTTCTTTTCTTTTTTTTAAGCAAATTGGGTAGGTGCCTACAGCCGTAAACTGATTTACGGAAAAAAAGAATACGGGAGTCATCACATCTCTGCCAATCTGGAAAAAATGTGCCTGTATTTCCATATACTGGCACTTTTTTGGATTGGCAGAGTACAAGTTTGCCGGTGCGGTTTACCTGATTTTCCTCCAGCCAAGAGCTGGAGGTGAATCAGAACCCCACTGTCCAAAAACATCCAGTATTTCTGGCAACGGTATTACCAGTGCCGGAAATACCGACAATAATTCCCCCATGGTGTCATGACCCGGGGAAATTGCCCCTTCTGGACCTCATGGTCATTGTCACGAAGGGCTTGTACTCCTTGTTCCTCCCAACATGGCCATACCAAGCTCCGTGCTACGCACTAGCTTTCACGTCGTGGCACGTACTATAAATTGGTCACACCCCTGCGGGTCTGCGTGTCTCAACGCTATCTTCGGTAGTGACCCGACGTGTGCTTACTCTCTACATTGGTTTCCTTTGATCCTCTTACTTCCTTCCTTGCCTTTTATCCTGTTCCTGGATTTCCCCCCCTACTTACTCGTTCATCGCTAATCCTGGATACCCTGGAACCACGAACTTCCCGGAACTCTGAACGCGTCCTGCAACCTGACGAGGCTCGGGCGAGCCTATTCAACGATCCAGAGGAAGAGTCCTGCGGCCGAACAAGGGAGATCCCGATCACAGGTGAGACAGGGGGAGATTTACGACACATGGCTTCCTATCGGACTCCATGGAAAATGGGAATTACTGGTATTCACAGCACCTGTAATATCCCAGTAATTGCGGGATATCAGGTGGCATGAATGATAATGCTGTTTGGTGTTATCCCGCTGGAATTACTGGCGGGATACCTCCAATCTCCTAATGAGGGATTTTGTATTTCACACAATGTAGAAAAGGGTGTAAGACCCTTGTCTATGTTGATGTCAGCCACTGCGGCAGGCCTGAGCAAGCAGTGAGGGACCAGAGAAGTGTGCATGTTTAAGTAGGCGAATAAGAGAGGGAGGGGAGGTAAGAGAGGTGTGATGATGGCAGAGACAGGTGGGATATGTGGATGGCCTCTGCAAAATAAAAAAAATGATAGCTCAGTGGAGTGGTGCAGGAGGCTAGAAAAGAATGCATGCTTATTCTTATAATGAAAGCCCTTTTTCCTGACCTCTTGATTGTCCGGCACCACACCCCCGGATGTCAAAACAAGCTTTAAAAGTTTCAGAATATGCAATAACGAATTTGCATCTAACAATAAAATACTTGTAGATTGGTTATATGTTGTTCATAAATATGTTAACTAACATAGAAACAATAGAAACAAGCTTATTGTTCCATGTTTGGGCCTGCGGGAAGACCTTTTTTTTAACTTTAAAAAGGGTTGACATATTTATAATAAAGATACTCCATTTTTCAATATGTCTCTTGGGTCTTGGGATGGCAGAGATTCTCTGCGTAGCTTCCTTATCAAGCTTTTCCAAACTCGACCTGACTGACTAAACGTGTGGATGTTGTGTTATTTCTTTTCTTCTTCTCAGCCTGACCTCTTGACCGATTTCCTAGCACACTTCGGTCTGATCAAAAAACAAATGCACTCAGGCACACACGCAGGAAGCTTGTGGACTGGGGCGTGAGAAAGAGTAATAATCACATTCCAGCTCCAGAGCTAATACCAAGGAGGATTGATTGGCTGCCTCTGAAGTAAACACATGCAGAGGACCACGGGATATGAGAGCACATACCGCTGTTAGATGAAGTGAGAGGCATGGTTTGAGATTGTTGAGTGCATGAGTTCAGAACAACTCTGTGATATGAAGCCTAGGCCTGCGCCTTTCCAACAGAGAAGCAGAGATAAGTGCATTTCTTTGGTGAAATGTACACAAATACAATTCGAAATGTTGTTCCAGTATGTATGCACATGTTGTAAATACGGCAATAAGAGAATAGTTTCCTTTATCAATGGAGAAATGAATGCCCACTCTGTCCCCCCACCGCCGGATGCCCTTTTCTTAAACGTATATTAGAGGACATTTCTGGAGATGGAAGAACCCTTTCACACGAAAGAGAAAAGCATGTAAAATGATACACACATTTCATGGCATGACCATACATTTATTCTTCGTCAATCAGATCTCACGGAAATCAGAAAGATAAAGAAATGTAGGCATGCAAAGGAAGTGCAAATGTGAAATTAACTGTTTCGTACTATTCATGGGTGAACTATTTTGAGAAAAACTCAAACCACGTGAGTTTTAGTACCTTAAACGTGCCTGGACATGTTTAAACATTTTGGGGAATTCACATAAAAAAGTTTAAAATTCGCCCATGTTCAGAGGCTTGTGAGTTAAGCATTGTCAAACTTTTCAGGTAAATCACCTGCATGTCTACCAGTTATGCCACTCACAACTTTCTCAAACTCTCTGAGATTCAATTGCTTGCAGCACATTAATTCTCAGAGGTTAGTTAAGGTATGCAAGCTTGGAGATCAAGATCAATCTTGCAAGCTGACACTTGAGTTAGCTAGGGTAGCTTGGAGATGGCTAGAACATACAGGTAGGATTCAGTCAAGGAACACCAATCAGGAAGAAATTGCCCCCTGCCAGCAACCCCATGGCAATATTAGAGATACCAACCACTGATGGACTATGCAATCAGGAGACAAGAGTATGTGCCAACCCTTCTGAATTCCTTAGGGGTGACTAGCCAGGGGAATCCCAGTGAAGGTTGTAGATCAGCCATTGATCAGCCTCCTTGCCTCTTAGCTGATGAGCCTTTGATTTTGCCTTTCTCCCTATTGCACGTGTGAGTACCTCAAGCTTCCTACTTACTGTACTGTGTCTTCACATTGTTCTATTTGCCTATAATGCATTCACTCCTGCTCCTCCTGCTGCTCCCCCTACTCACCTCTCCCTATGCGTTCTGCTACAACTTCCTCCTTTCCTATCGCCATTATAAAACTCACAACTCGAAACTCCCACCACGCCATCTCTCTTCCACCTCCTTCCAACAAACAAAGCCGATGAGCTAACCATACCTCCTCTGACACCTATCTACCTCGCCTCTCTATCTTCCTCTAAGATTCATCTTCTTTACTCTTCCATACCTTCTCAACTTAACATTTCGCTCTGGAATGCTCAGTCTGTATCAAACAAAACATCCTTTATCACTGGCTATTTTCACTCCAGATTTCCTCCCTAGACTTGCTTGCTATCTGTGAAACCTGGATTTCTCCATCTGACAGTGCCACACTGGCAGCCATACACAACTCCAAAATATCTTTAATTCCGTCTCCTCGACTGACTGGCAGAGTTGGAGGTATCGGACAGGTACTCTCTTCCCACCACAATGCGTCACAAAACTCTAATGAAACGTCCCCTCCTACCTCTTTTGAATTAATGAAAGATCAGGCTCATCCCCCTGCACCTGTTAACAGGCACATATGGAGGTACAAATCGTGACAGGGTAATGTATGATACTTTAATAATGTTTTCCTCAGATGTGAAATCAGTGGTCTAAACCATGACTGAAAAACTTACATTTCCATCCCCTCAAACGGGGGTGGAAATACTTGTTTCCCCAAACATTTCCTATGAAAGGAGCGCCCGGCAAGTATGTGGAAAAATGGATCACTCATTTATCTCGGTGTATCACCAAATTCCATCTGCAACATGCTCACATGCCAGGAATTACAAAGTACATATTGGCCCATATAGAACTTTGACAGGGCCATAGCATTGAAAGTATACTGCACTGTCTTGAAGTTGCACTACCAGCTGGAAAATGTTTAAAGGCTCTGCCAGGACCACAGCAAAGACAGCCTTCCAGAATGTTCATCCAAAAATCCTGTTAAAGGATGGTACCTGCCATCTCAGATTGTTCTTAGCTGCTTCCAGGTAATCCTCCAATTTTTCACATGTAATATCCATCTTGATTTACCAGCAAACAACTCTGACATTAAACATAAAACTGGTTAGAAAAGGTTATGGAATGCTGCTCAATTCTCCTGTCATTCAGAGTTCTTTGATGCTATAATGTATGTTGGACAGTTGTGCTCTGCTTATTAGCCCTGTTTCTGTTTCCATTTGACACAACCTTTCCTAATTCACCTGGCGGCAGCAAACATCGAGGGCTGAGGCTACTGAATTCCCCATCGCATATAACACATGTCAGCTTCCTCTGACTCCTGCTTTTGATCATCAACATGCCATTTTGCGGTGCACGGATTAATGCTCTTCCTGCAGATAAATGTCCAAAGTGAGACGTTACTTTAAGTTTTCTTATTGGTAAGAGGAATTTAAGAATGTAATTTACTCCTCATTAACCATTATTCACGTTTCTACGTGTGTTCCATTCCCTAGATTTTTGTGCAATGGCTTTTGTACTTTATTCACAACTACATTTTTCAAGTATTCATCTTTGGGGTGGGTGATAATGTGCACATTGAATAAGTGTGCAATGAGTTTGCAGTATAGACAATGTGCCTCATTATGTTGTTACCGGACTGGCTAACTGCGAAGCCTGCTCGCATGTGCCTTTGGCGGTGGACTGGCACCCACGAGCAGTCCATGTCGGATGCACCGGCACCATTCAAGAATGGCGCCGGTGCATCCGGCCTCCCCATTCCCATTGAGCCCTATGGGGTTCGAATGGGAATTGGGAACATTTTATTCCGGCTCCCGGGAATTGGAAATTACCGGGCCCACCGAGGATGTAATGCCCCGGTTTTGCCCATTCCCGGGCACTAGAAAAAAATGACTCCGGTGGCAGTCGTGCTGGTTTTACCGGCATGGCTACCGCCAGAGTCATAATGAGGCCCACTGTATCGAAATAGACAATTTCCTTATCAGATTTCTTCCACTCCAGCTGTTGAAGGCAGATCCAAACCATTGTGCCCCACACCCCTTGCTTCACCACTCGTTCTTCCGGCAAATAACAGAAGGTAAGGCCTGGCGCGCCTTATTTCAGTGTGGTTCTTTTATTAAAAAGAAAGAAAAAAGAAATGTTTGCAAATCTCGTCTGCGAGCGTGTCGTGCACTCATGATTTGTTTGCTAAGGTGAATTACATCTTGTTTGCCTAGTGCACAATGGGGCTGCAGCGCAAAGGGTGCAACACCTTTCTGTGGCGATTTGCCCATTTGCAGTGCACAACTGTTCATACTATGAGATGGCCGACCCTCCCTGGGTCTGAGAAGCTGCATTCTGCCAGCCAGCTGAATCTTCATGATTGGCTACCTCTTAGACATTAGCCAATCCGAGGCGCCTGCAGGCAGAAGCTGGCCCCTCTACCGAAGGCCCACAGCTAAGGCGCTGTCTAGGGCCCCCAGCTACTTTTTTCATGAACTATGAAGCAGCCTTCTGATGGCCGGCACCTGCATTGGTCATAAGCCCCTGCACCTCCATGCTCCCTTCTGATCAACAAGTGAGTGATGGGTAAACTTTCTAATGCCTCCTCTAATATCATTCTCTGAACCGGAACCAAACTGTGCCCATCTCACTCTGCCTTTCATGACTCACCTATTCTAGCTTTTGCATTGCTTTTTGTGCCCTTGTTTGATTCAAATCTAGGTTTGTGTATTTTAACCATCTTGCACCCCACTTCTTGCATTGCATTTTGTGCCTCTGTTTGATTTTCAAATCTGGGTGTGTTTTAATCATCTTGCACCCCACTTTTTGCATTGTATGTTGTGCCCTTGTTTTTTCAAATTTAGGTGTGTGTGTTTTAATCATCTTGCACCCCACTTTTTGGATTGCATTTTGTGCTTCGGTTTTATTTTGAAATCTAGGTGTATGTGGTTTAATCATCTTGCACTCCACATTTTGCCTTAAATTTTTTGCTTCTGTTTGATTTTGAAATCTAGGTGTGGTTTAATCATCTTGCACTCCACGTTTTGAATTGCATGTTGTGCAATTGTTTGATAGAAATCTAGGTGTTTGTGTATTTAATCATCTTGCACCCCTATTTTTGCATTGCATTTTGTGTCCGTAGGCCCATTTTGTAACTCATGGGGTGCCTGGTGAGTAGGCTTGGATTGTGCTGTGCAGCCACTCCTCTTTCCTTTAATTATCGTCTGTCACCATGAGAGCACTCACCATCTTTCCTATCTTCTCTTTCACCTACCCTCCCTCTGTCATAAAGTCTGGAGGAAACAAGCACACAAAAGACATCCTGACTGCCAACCCTGGCCTACCCATCTCAGACACCTACATCAGTTCTAATTCCAGGCAGAACTTCACTAACATCCTCTTCTCTGTCCCCTCTCCAGATTTATGGACTCCTCATGTCATTTCTACTTCTTCACCTTTCACCTTTCACATCCTATCCCATTAATAGTGGCACCAAGTCGGAAGGTCTCTTTGCAGGCTTTGCATCATCCTGGTGTCATGATGCCTGCCCCCGGAAGACCAGACCAGGCCCAGCAGCCCCAGAAGCAGGCATCATGCCACTTGGAGCATGCCCAAAAGCCCCATAAAGATAAAGTCATTCCTGGCGCCATGGGCGCCAGGCTCATTATTGATAACTTACCTGAAGCAGACCATGCTGCATACTCACCTGAGGCAGACCATGCTGCATGAAGACTCAAACCAAATGAGGCTTAGGAGGGACTATTTTACTGAAGGGACTATTTTGTTACTTGGGTGGGGCTGTGGAAGAATACTTACCTGGATCTTCTTCCAAGGCTATTTAAACCACGCCCGGACAGCCACACGTGCTTCGGGTTATTCTGCTTGCTGCAGCGTAACGCTCACCGTGTTTTCAGCAGCTCCAGTCTTCAGCCACGCCCGCTTCAGTCCTGGGACTCCTGAAACAAGAAGAAAAGACGGATAAAGGTTAGAACAGGAGTTTTAACTTTAATCCTTACCTGAATCCTGATCCATTTCGCCACAGAGCTGAAAGACAGAAGTCTTTGAAGCATCGCTTCGCATTCCTAAGGAGCCGCGCTGAACTCACCTGCTTGGCGGTACTTCAGCATTCCATCACACTCTCTCCATCTCGCGGCCGCCCTCCGACAACTAAGGAGACAAAGACAGCAAGGTGAGCAAGGGGACTCTCTAAGGCTATACAAGCTACCCCCAAGGACTTACCTGATTTACCACGGGAGGTACTCACCTCATCTCGGGTCGGCCCAGTCAACTCTGCTTCATCGCCATACCCCGGCCCCTAAGGGGAGAAAGCAAAGACAATACCAGTTACCCCCCACAAAACTTACCTGATTTACCACGGGGGTCTCACCTCATCTCGGGTCGGCACAGTCAACTCTGCTTCATCGCCGTACCCCGGCCCCTAAGGGGAAAACCACAATAGACTTACCTGAATCTTACCAATTGCCATTTTATAAATCTTCGAGTGGATTAATCGGCAACCTGCAAGGAATCGGACAGAGTGAAGATCAGACATTTGAACTTTTATGAACAATTGGACTTTAGAATCAATACTGAAACTCACCAATTCCTCTACGCCAGTGAAGTAACTGGTCATCAACGCGCCCCTGCGGTCGATGCAGGATGGAGAGCTCATCCTTCCAAACCATCAGGTGAGACTAAGGAGGGGACATCAAGAGTGATCTGTGGGAAGACAACGGGAGTGGGGAAGGTGGGTTGACACTCAATTCCACGGGTGGTTAATTCCTCTTCTCCTTTGCAGAAGAATATTCTTGCGAGCCAGACAAACTAAGCTGAGCGGGCCAGTCCAGTCAGTCATCTCGGTTCTACACGTCACGCTGGTGGAAACAACAGCGGCCCAGTTCCGGTCGACGCCCCCGTGGGAACCAGGTGAGCGTAACACCTGGTGTATCATTAATGTTTACCACACTGGAACTATTTTGTTTCATGGTCCTCAACCCAACCTCCTTCTCTTTGACCAGCGCATGTCATCCCTCATCAACTTCCTTCCCACACCTGCTTCTCCTCCATCTGCTTTTTCTGTCCCCCCTGACTCGTGTACCATGCCCCTGTGCTCCTCCTCAGAAAACCTTCAAAGATGGAGACCTTCTTCATCTAGCCACACTTAATGCTCACACAGCCAACAAACACTCTGCCGACATCTTCCTCCTTCTTGAAGACATTGACCGTGACATTCTCGCTCTTACCGAGACATGGTTTTATGCCAGCTCAGTCACTTCTTTTTACTGCCTTTTCTCTGATGGCTACAAGATCATTTCCAAGCCCTGCCTTAAGCATGCTGTAAGTGGGGCTGCCTTAATTTTCCCTGAGTACGTTCCTTCTTCCCTCATACCCACCCAGCCTTACTCCTGCTTTCAGAGCCTGGTATGCAAGTTGGTCATCTCTCCCTTCACCTCTCTGACCATTGCCACTTTCTATATGCTCCCTGGCTCTACCACCCTATTCCTCTCTGAATGGGCCAATTTCTGCTCCTCTCTCTCTCATCTCCTTCTCTTGGGCGATTTCAATATCTATCTGGACTCTTCCATCACTGCATCACTCTCTCCCATGACCTCTGCACCTCATTCTCCAACTCCATTCTCCCTTCTGGTACAACCCACTTGGCTAGACACACTCTTGACACCTTCATCCACTCAAATATTTTGCTCTCCTCCCGACTGGCCACCCCTCTCTCCTGGTCAGAACACTTTCTCCTCTCCTCGCACCTTTGTCCCTTTGGCCTTCTGACCACACCTCCCCCAGCACTGCTAGCCTCATTCACGAATATCCGTCTGAGGAAAAAAGTGTCTGTTGCTGCCTTTTCCTTCCACTTTCATCTCCCACCCTCCCCCTGCTCCAGACTCTGCTCTCAGCAACCTCCATCTGACCATTACTAACCCTCTGGACATTCTTGTCCCAGTCATGAGGATTAGTCTGTAACCTGCCACTAAGGGTAACACCTGGTACAACTCGGAACTTGCAACCCTGAAGCGCAAATGCAGAACTGAAGAACTAAAGTGTGAGTCCTCTGGCTCACTCTCTGACAAACTGGCCTATCGCCTGCCCCAAAGACAATACAGACTTTCCATTTGCACCAAGAAAAGGGGGTTATCTCCAGTCACAGGTCTCGGCTGCATCCAACAACTCAACTGAACTCTTTAAAATATGCTGATAACTAATATGCAGAGAACTAGCCAACCCTTTGGATGTCTCCTCCCAAGCCATCTGGAATTGCCCACTCTATTCACTGCTAAAACTCAGGACATCCAAAGCACCCTTGTGTCGCTCTTCCCGACCCCTCCTCCACTCCTTTGCCTCCTATGGCCTCCCACGCTCCTTCCTCCTCTCTCTTCGCTTCCCCTGTGTAAGGAAGGCATGATATCAAAGTAAGACAGACACAAGTGATCACAGTTCAAGGGTGTTAAAAAGTAAGTAAAAATGGGTGAGATAAACACCTAATCTAAACTAAATCTAAAATGGGAGCAAGCTAAGACCATCAAATAATAATAATATGGTCCTAGTGGAGTCTAGTCAAATAAAAAGGGCCTACACTAAAACACCTATTGCCAACCCTTAATGCTATGCTACAAAACAGTGTGGGATAATGTTCACAAGATAAGAAAGTAGTGTTCACAAAAATGAAAAATCAGAATGTTATGGCCGGGGTCTCCCTTCCCTATGTTTTAAGCACGGGACAAAGCAGGACTCCTGAACACAGCACACTTCTGGGTTTCTCCAGCACAAGATTACAGTTCCTTTTCCTCAATTCCAGGGCCTTCTGTGCCCAAGTTTCTTTCATGCAAAGTCCCCTGCTTCAGAGGGCCTGATGTGCCATAAACAACAAAACAAAAGTTCATTCTATTTATCTTCATGTTGTGCGATTACTCTTCAACCTTGGAGCCTCCTCAGACAGGCTCTGATCCTCCTCTCAACGTTAGCCTCCCTCAGTCGGTTCAGACCAACCACTCACTGTGGACATCCCTCAGTCGGGTTCATACTTGTCATCACAATGTTCATGGGTGTATTACTATTCACCTAAATTCACAGGCATCCCTCATTCGGGTTCACTTTTGCCACTGTAAAACAGTTCACTTTGTTTCCACAACGTCTCAAAGACTTTCCACTATACAAGGGATTTGGCTTGACCCTCATATGACCACTTTGACACTTCATGCCGGCCTTCCCTAGGGCCTCTTTATACTGATAGTTTCACCAAATAAAAGTTCAATACATTATCTTTGTTCAGGAGAGGGGTACTAGCCAGCGTCCTTTGAATGAGCACCCACATGGCGCTGGACCACTTTGTTTCTGCTACCAATTGCACTCACAAAAAGACCTCTAGTCTACTTCTTTCCTTCAAATACAATTTTACCACTGCAACCTTGAGCCTAACACAGTCTGGTCTGCTAACAGCGTCCCTCCGACTCACTGGCAGCGCTGAACTTGTTGGCTTCTCTTCTGCCGTGCGAGTCAAGGATGGTACCACGGTGGCAAGTGCTTCTCTGCCCTGGCTATCAGTGCAGGAGGGCCCCATGTACCTTTGACATCCGTCACACAATTCTCCAGCTGCGATTCCTGTTCTTACGTTCCCTTTCTCAGAGGCTTCACGGGTCTGGGTTGAAAAGGGCGATTCCCTCATGGTCGTCCTCTCAGGTCCCACCACCTTTCTCCTCCATTTGAATTGCCAACCCGGAATGGCTGCTTCCTTATTTGTTTGGCCTTGCTCAAAGTGTGCTCTCACGCTCTGCCTTTTATCACTGTGGAGAAAGGAAAGGGCAGTCAGGTGTGTGTAGTTATCGGCAATTACCTGACTCCGCCTGGCCCTTATGTTGGGATACGTCAGTTAAACGGCTTTGGTGTTAGTCCATTTTCGCTCATGTATTGAGAAAGTATTTGTGTTGGAAATGGAAGGGGTAGAGTTTCTAAATATCCTGCTGGGCAGGATGTGGAAAAGGTGTCATAAGGAAGGGGATAACGTGTCTCACCCTTCGGTGTCCCACTTCCACTCCGAGGACCCCTCATCCAGATGATCCTTGCCACTTCTCCACCCCCAGGAACTGGATCCAATAGCGATGGCCGTGTCCTGGCCACCTGGATTACAGATCCCCGGGAACTAGCGAGTGAGACATCTTCAGGTTTTTCACATCTGTCACACCTGCTGAGTTCACCAGATTTGTCTCCTCCATGAAGGTCTCCTCTGTAAGGAACTCATGGTGGCAACAGTAAATCTAAGTTGGGAGCAAGCTGCAACCATCAAATAGAAAGAAGGCAGTCCTAGGAGCATCTTGTCAAAATAAAAGAGCCTATACTAAAAAAAAATAAAAAATATTGCCAATCCTTAAAACTAAATACAGAAAAGTGTGGGATAAGGTTCTTGTGAAAAAACAGAAGTATTCACAAATAATAAGTTAGGATGTGGTAGCCGGGGGTCTCCCTTCCATACGTTTTTACACCGGACAAGGCAGGACTCTGAAGCACAGCACACACTCAAGCTTTTCCCTGCATGTGTCTACAGTTCCGTTCTCAGGTAACAGGACCTCTGGTGGTTAAGTGTCTTTTCTACCAAAAGTCTCTTGCCTCCGAGGACCTGCTTCATTCAAAATAATAAACAAAAGAGTTCCTTTCCATCTATACATTGGGTGATGACTTTTCCACCCCTGGATCCCCCTCATCCGGGCTCAGATGCACAAATAATTTCTAGTAATATCAGGACCTTCAGTGATTATGCATCTTGCTTCCAAGGGCCTGCAGTGTTCAAAATAAAAAAATAAAAGTTCCTTCTTAATAATAATTGGGTGATGCTTCTTCACACCTGTGACCCCCTCTTCCGAGCTCAGCCTCTTCTTGATTGTTTGCTTCCCTCTTTGGGTGATGCTTCTACACTCCTGAAATCCTCTTCCAGGCTCAACACCCTCTTTAATGTTATACGCCCTCCGCCGGGTTCACTATGGCTTGTATTGTAAGGGATTTTAAACAATCCTCTTTGTTACATTCATGATTCTATTCTTAACTTATTTTTAAACAGTTCACTGTGAACCTCCCTTTCTCGGGTTTACTCTTGTCAGCACAAATGTTCATTGAAGCACCAGGCTTCACCCCTTTTTTTATTAGTTTTATAACATGTCTGACATAGTACATGTTAACCTCACAGTAGAGGTCAGTAACGTGTACATATATCACAGTTTGAACAGTGAGAAGAACCTTCACTTGTCTTATATTTCCCTTCTCAGCCCCCCCACCCTCGTTCCCTTCCCCCAGCCCCACTCAATAAAAAAGGACATTCAGAAGGTATCAGGATATCAACAATGCACATATCACAAAGCATTGTTCAACTTGCATTGCTCAGAACCCGGAAAGATTGTAAGAAAGAACGTTGGGTTTCACAGTAACCTGGACATTGTACTGTGAGGCAATAGAATTAGTCAGTTGGTGTTAAGGAATCCCAGTATGCTGTGTAAAATTCCTTGAAGGGTAGCCAAATCAGGTCTATACGCCTGCGAGATTCAAGAACTGCTGCTGTTAGGCTCTCCATTTCGTATACAGAATGTGCTTTGATCAGCCAGTCTCTCTTCGTGGGGAGGGTTGTACACTTCCATTTAATTGTCAAGCAAACCCTTGCCGCCAGTAGTAAATTACATGGCATGTGTGAGAGTGTCGCATGAGAGTCCTCACCATCCAATTCTAGCCCAAACAGGACCGGCACAGGTGTGAGTACTCTGGATATGCCATCTATGGCCTGGATCCACGCTAGGACCTCTTTCCAGTATGCCTTCACCTTACTACATTCCCACCACTGATGCCAATGGTCACAGATTTCACTGCAGCCCCTCCAACAGTGGGGGGATGAGCTAGGGAACATTTTGGATAATCTGAAGGGAGTGTAGTGCCAACTCACCAGCAAGTGAGCGCTGTGCATTTTGCATTGCACAGAAATTGATGATTTCCATACGGCTCTTTGCATGGCTTTCCACACCTCAGGTTGGTCTACTAGTCCCAATTCTGCCTCCCATTTAAATTCAGATGCAGGGCGCTCAAAGGGCTCTCTTTGATCAACACTTTGTACAAGTGAGCTATTAGGCCCTTTGTTGTTTGGGGGACACTAAGGATCTGTTTGAATGGTGTGAGAGGACGCTGGAGGGAACGACCCCAGCGGGGGTCTCTGAGGGCACTGTGCAGCTGGAGGTAGGGCAGGAGGGAGACCCCAACAGCCTGCAAGGCCTCCCCTAGATCCTCTCTGGAAATGTAAGTACCCTTTTTCCACAAATGTCCAGCTCACTATTAGGTCACCAATGGGGGTGGGGCAGATACAGCTGAGTGGGGAGGGCCAAGTCGTGACCCTTTTCATGGCATGAGAGAGGCACCACATTGACCATAACACCTTTAAAACCGGATGTTCCCGGATTCTTTGTGGCATGACTGACGGGGGACCGACAGCCACTCTCCCAGCGTGACAGGTGCAAAGGAAACATTTTCAATGGCCACCCATTGCTTCTCAGGGTTTTCCCACATGTGATCAGGAAGGACTGGAAGTTGGGAGGCCCTGTAATATTCCCCTAGATCTGCGTACCCCATGCCCCTGATTCTTTGGGTAAAATGAGTGTTGAGAAGGGGAATATAGGCTTTTTATTGGCCCAGAGGTACACTAGCAATGTATGTTTGACCTCTGCGAAAAGGGTTCAGGAATATAAATCGGGAGAGACTGGAAAAGGAAGATAAACCTGGGCAAGATATTATTTTTTATCGAGGTGAATCGTGCAGCCCAAGACAGGGATAGTCTGGACCATCTGTTAATGTCATTTTTGATAGTCTTCCATAGGAGGACATAATTTTCCTCAAAGAGATCTGAGAGGGAGACAGTGATGTCAACTCCTAAATATCTAATGGAGTGAGTCTGCACCTTAAAGCCCCAATTCGATTCCAGTAGAGGGGGGTGTTCACTGTGTGTTCTTAAGGGGACTGCTATCGTTTTTTGTAGGTTCGCCCAGAATCCCGACAGAGCTCTGTATTTTGTTAATTCATGAAAGAGGGCAGGGATGGATTCTGCTGGTCAGGTGAGATACAACATAATGTCATCGGCAAACATTGCTAACTTATATTCCTTGCCTCCCTGTGTCATTCCATGTATCAAAAGGTTAGATCGATTGGCTTGGGTGAAAGGTTTGATAACTAGGGCATACATAAAGGGGGAGAGTGGACAGCCCTGCCTAGTACTTTGCATGAGAGTGAAGGGGTCAGTGGAGGTGCCATTGATGGAGACTTTTGCCTGGGTGGCGCGATATAGAGCCTCAGCTCCCTGAGTCCATACCACTCCTAAACCAGCCCATCTCATCACTGCCCACAGGAAAGGCCATTGAACGCTGTTGAATGCCTTCTTGGCATCCAGCGACAGCAGGAGGGGACAATCCTCAGCCTCCTGAGGGGAGGCCAAGACATCTAGGGACTTCCTGATGTTGTGAGCCCCTTGTCTCCCTCTTACGTAACCAACTTGATATTAGTGGACTTGTTGGGGGAGACCGTGGGCTAGGCGGGCAGCTAGGATACTGGAGAACATTTTTGCATCAACATTGGTGAGGGATATCGGGTGGTATGATGGACATTCTAGAGGATCTTTTCCTCTTTAGGAATAACAACAATTATCAAATCAGTGAACAATTTGGGAGCTTGTCCTGATGTCACAATTGAGTTAAAATGCTTAGTTAGAAAAGGGGAGAGGGTGGCACCATTTGATTTGTAAAAAGCTGGTGTGTAACCATTTTGCCCTGGAACTGAGCCCACTTTAGGGTTGGGGATGGCTCCCTGAACTTCTATGGTGGTGATCGTGGCGTTTAACATGTCGAGATGTTCTAGTGTTATGGGACGGCATGGGAGAGTTGGCAGGTATTGTTTGATTTCTGAAGGCGTACCTTCTCCCTCCGCTGTGCACAACTTATTGTAAAATCTTGAAAAGCGGTCCACGATTTCCTGGGGGTTCGTGAGAGCCGCACCAAGCTCCTCCTTCATTTTGTATACAGCCCTGTCTGCCCTTTGCTTGCGTAGACGATTAGCAAGCATTGTGGGGGCTGTATCCCCTTTCTCAAATACTTTTTGTTTTAGATATTTGAGTTGTGTGAGTGCTTTGTTATTCCATGTGTCCATGAATTCCTTGCGAAGCCCCCTGATTTGCTCTACACTATCGTCAATATGGGCTGGACGTTCGCAAAGATCCTGCTCACAGCGGGAAATTTCAGACCTAAGCTCTTCCTCCCTTCGCAGCCTGAGTACCCCTTATTGTAGCCTTTCCAGCCTCCCAAACCATGTTCAGACATCTCTTCTACATCGGAGAGAGACTCCCTGAACACAAGATATCTACACATGAAATCTTTACAGACCCACATTCTATCTAACCTATGAAAAAGACCTAAGTCCAGTGCAAGTGTGCACAGCTCATGGTCAGCCCAGGCCATGACTTATATGGAAGCTCCATGAATTCCATGTTTACTTTCATCCTCCTGCAAGAGATAGTCTATCCTCGAGAATGTTTGGTGGGGGGGTAAAAAGTGAAGGCTTTCTCTCCACGGTGGGTTGAGCGCCAGGTGTCTATTAAGTGGTGTTCCATTAATTGGCTAAGGAATCTATCGCCTTGTAAGATGCTTGGTGGGTAGGGGTTTTGCCGTGCCGAGTTCCAGTCTTTAAAGACTGGAGGGGGGTGTCTGTACTCCTGCTCTCTATATGGTAGAGGAGAGGCACAGAGGACCCCAGCCAAGATTCTCTATTAAGGTAGGAATGGCTGAGCAATCAAGGCCTAGCTTCTCAGGAGGTGATGCAGGCTTGTTCTTAAGTACAGTGTAGTCCCAAGCCCCCACAAAGGAGTGTCCACACACTTCATTAGTTAAAACACAGTCTTTATATAAATAAGGCTCAAGGTCATATACACAATCAAAATAACTCACTTTGTTCTCAGTTAATCTACAATGGCAAATATATACAGTTCTAAGTGGTACCACAATTATTATCAGATTTCATTAAAGTGCATCAACTGTACTCTTGTCAAATGTCACACAAATCAATTAATAAAGGTAACCAACAATAGATATAGGAGGAAAGCAATTGGCTAGAACAATTGGCTGAATACTGGCCCGTTTTCTAGATACAATTCTCTGTGGAGATCCCCTTACCTGGGCACATAGTAAAATAAAGATATATCACAAGCCCAGTCCATTTATTGTTCAATAAGTCTTATTTCCTCCTACAATGTTTATACCACCCCAATGTACGTCGAATAGAAGATTTGGACGCTGAGTCGTCGACGGATCCTTCTTGAGCGGCTCCCTTTAAAGCAGGAGCCACGGATCATTGAGATCCCTTGAAAAAAGTGAACTCGGCATCGAGGCAGCAGCGTCGGTCCCAGCGGTGCTCGTCAACAACGAAGCGAAGACATCCTGCAATGAAGAGGCATACGGGGCACCTCAATGTCGATAGTTTAGGACCGCAAAGAGTTTGTGAAGAACTCTGGCCCAGCAAGAGCATCTAGTTATCGAGCGTCTCTACGGTCTTTGGGTGGCGGGAAACCCACCACTGGATGCTCCTCGGTGCGTCAACGGCCTGGCCTTCTCTGGCGAGATAAGGCGGGTGGCGGTGCGGATGAGCGCGTCCGTGAATCAAAAGTCTTAGGTAAAGGAGCGTTACGGCTCCGGTCGTCGGTGGCATGGCATCAATTGGTCCACTCTTCTGGGCAACACGGCTTCGATGGGCCTCCAGCAGTTATAGCAAACCTGCGAACCCTAGTTGACGACGGTGGACGGAATGTCCGGTGCTTATCTTCGTTCTCCTTGGCAGTCCGCATCTCTGGTTGGCAGCCTGTCGAGGGTCTGACTTCCAGGGAGCTTCGGCAAAGGTTAGCAGGGCTTGATGGTCCCTCGGAGCACGGGAAGAGGGTGACTAACCAGGTCCTCTCTTGGATCAGTCCGACGTCGCAGCGGCTTTCAGATTTCAGCGAAGGGAGACAGCAGTCAACCTTCTTCTTCAGGCTCTGTTGTCGAGATCAAGCATCAGTTTCAACTTCAGCTTCTGAACGAATTCTAGTAGTGAGAGGCCCCAGATATATTAGTTGATCTCCCAGTCATTCTGCTGGGTCACACTCAGGCAACCAATCACTCAGAAGGGCATTCACCAGTCACTCAGCCAATCAGGCATACAGTGCATTCAGGCCATTCTCCTCCCTCTCAGATACTCACAACAAGGAATTTGTATTGGCACAGGTACCCAGCCATTCAACACTACACACTGCAGTCATACCTGTTTCGGCAGGGCTGTTGTGTCAAACACGAGATGCTAGACATCCACAACAAGAAGTGCATATTGGTCACACACTCCATTCACCGAGGACCCACCCACAGGGTGTACCCACAACATACAGTCACTGGGAAGGCTCTAGCCAGTCTGGCCTGGACTTCACAACAACACCATACATGGAACTTCCACCCAACAGCCAGTCAGGGGGAAGGGACAGAGTCAGGGTTTCCCAGTACTTTGGGAAAACAAGGTAACAGGCAATAGAAAGCAAGAGGCCACAGGGGCCATCGTGTTTCCTATCAGGAATCAACTGATTCCAATGGCAGAGCCATGGTATCCCAAAATGTAAGATACTGAGAGCATCTGTCAAATTCAGCATGGCGCTGCCACCAGTCCATACTCTGCTCTGTGGGCCAAACACAGGTGCCCACAAACATACACTAGAGGCACAGGGTTGTACCCCCCACCCATGGGTGCCATAAGGGTATCCCATGGGTCTGTACACCAAACCAAAAACAGTAAGAGCTGCACTGCCAGGAGTCCCACATGGACTCCTGGGTGGAAAACAATACAGAACACAAATGAGAAAGGACTACAGGACAAGGACAGGGAGGCCCTGTCCCTCCAATGCATTTCCAGCATCACACAGTCCCACTCCCGCTCCGCTACCACATTAAAATCTCCCCCACAGATTAGTGTACCCACCCTCTAACCTCCCAATAATTCAAACAAGGGTTCAAAAAAGCTCAATAGACTCTGATTAGGGCCATAAACTGAACAAAGAGTGATTGTGCGAGTCCTCAGCTTCCCCTTTAGCACAGCATATCTACCTTGGGCATCTCTTTGTATCTGCTCTATTTGGGGACCCAAAATTTCCTGCACAGGATTCCAACCCCCTCTCTTTTCCAGGGGCCAGTGGCCCATACTATATCTTCAGTTTCTCTACCCAAGATCCTATGCTCCTCTCCCCTGGTATATTATGCCTCGTGTACAAACAACACATTCACTTTAGACTGTTTGAATTGCTGAACTAGCACTGACCTCTTTTGGGGCAAATTGAGACCCTTCACATTTAGGGATCCAAAGACTATGCTGTCACGTCCAGTCATTCCAATAATTGGACATCATGCGTGTAACCCTAGCATCTTGCGTTGCGAATGAACAACCATTTCATTTACACTTGGTGGGTTGTCTTTCTTGCCTTGCAAATATTGGCGATGAGCATATTATAGTATTTTGAGCTTGAGAGGTCCTTATGTTTGGTTGAGTGTTTCCCCCCCATCCCTTCCCATCAACGAGTTGCGCCAAAGATGGCATTTTACCAAAGGATGAGACACCCTAAACTAAGAAGGGCCTGTAGGATTGTTTAGCATGTTTTGGGAGCACAGAGAACAGCACCACTGGACAGGATCAATGCATAGCATGTTCTTTTTGAAGTGCAGCGCCACTGCATGGGTTTGGTGCATTGCTATGATGCAATTGTTTCAAGCTATGTGTTGCCAGTGTAACATGGACATATAAGTGAGGGCAGGTTATTCAGTCAAAAACGATTTTTACATATAAAAAGCAAATCATTTTTTTCACAATTAAAAGCACACATTTGTACATTCAAAATGTGCACTATTTTTCACCTGAAATGCCTATGTTGCAAGAGACACATTTGCAAATTAATAAACTAACATCATTAACAACTAACCTGATCATAACCCACTAATAATAATGTGTTCTCCAGTGCAACATGGATGGAAAATGACAGGCTCTGAAAGTCATTATTTAAATGCACATTCAGTTTTTATTTTTTATTTTTGCTCTGCTTTTCTGTCCACAGTAACTGCAGGAAGCAAAGACCTCGAATAAGCAGGAAATCAGTTTGGTTACAGTTGCAACTGTATAAGCCAAGCCATTGTGTGCAGAGGGTGGTTAGGGCATGATAGAATTTTATTGGTTAGGATCCTTTGGTAGGAGGTAACCAGAGTTTTTTTTGCTTAATCTCGAGGAAGGAGCTAGGGAGAGACATCTTGACACAGCTCGAAGAAGGACTGGCTTGATAGCTGGGGATGCCTGATTCCTAAAGCAGATTCAACTTGGTTGCAGAGACTGGGATTTCCAGTCAACAAGTCCCAGTGTGAGTGACAGCAGATGCTTGTCCTTGCTGGGTGAACCCCTCCAGAAGGCGACCAGCCAAACAAGTTACATACTGGATAAGACTGGTAATTATCTCGCTCAGGTGTGGGGGCTGAGTGTGTACGAAAATATTCAGTCAGTGTAGGAAAGGAGATTCCTGTGCTTTACCAACGTGTTTAATGTTGCAAATTGAATTCTTTTCCCCACCACTCTCTTTTCAGTGTATCACAAATAATGCTGTTACTGTGCTATTTCATTTATTTCTGTAAAGAGTGAGATCGTGTTTAAATGCAACTTTTATAATACACAAAAATATCTGAAAGCAGACGGGTGGTGTGTTTTATATTTACCAATACAGTGCTGATGATGTGGGGAGATGTTTAGACAGTGCAATTGTCATTTTCAAGGTAGCTAAAAATAAGATTTGGCTGCAGCTGTGTGAATGTCATTCAGTATGAGCAATTATAAATAACTGTGTGTGTTATAGCCTTTTTGCTGAAGGTACAGGAGTCAGCAAAAATAGAGAACCGGGACATAGTTCTCTACCGTATATAAGTTAGTGAAAAATACCACATGATAGCTCGCTGCCATAGATAAGACAGCGAGAAATTGCCCATGGTGGCACACTAAAAGTGAAAATGTGGTGTTCCTGAAATGCAAGCCTGAGGTCTCTATAGTGATTACACAAAAAATCTAAACAAAAATAAGGGGTTCTGGATATTGGGGCCACAAATAAAACAAAGGAATTATGCTCACCAAAATACCACCAACCACGCATACCAACCACGCATGTCTGTGTACTGAAATAATGCATATCTACTGTATTATTATTATAGATAACCCAATCTGAATACAAGGAGTGATTGTTGCTGAATTATTTTTGGCGGTAAGAAAATACTGCCAGGCCCCAAATCTACACAAAATACCCAACAGGCCACTCTGGTGAGGCCCCTCTCCAGGCATATAATGAGAATATAAGCACGTGTGAGAAAATCTTGCGGTAAGAACAACATTCAATAACAAAAGGAGTCTATTACATCCCTCATGTGTCTAAGCAATCACTTCATACTTCAAGACCTGAGTGGGTGACCAATAGAAGGCACAGAACAGTCGTAGGACATGGGAGTACAATTTCACATGTCATGGGGTGTTGAGACGCTTGTACTTCCATTTGCCCACGGCTGCTCCTCGGAAGCTTAGGCGCAGAGTCTTGTTGCGGTCCCATGGGTCTTCTGTGGGCATTGGTTTCTGAGCCTGTAGCTGGACCTCAGAGGTGCTGCAGGTCTCTCTCTGCTTCTTCTATCAAGGTTAGTCTATAGTCCTCGCCACCAAATTGAAATGACAAGGAGAAGGGGTGGCCCCAACGGTAGCAAACCCTTGGTTCCTGTAGCCAAGCAGGGAGGCAGCGACACCCTCTCCTTTTAGCCAGTGTAACTGCCGAGAGGTCCTGGTAGAGCTTTACCCTCGAGCCTTTGAATTCTATCGGCTTCTTTTCTCTTGCCTTTAGTAGAATTTCATGGCACTGTGTGTAGTAGTGGCCCTTTACAAGAACTGGCCAGGGCCCTGTGGGGGCCTCCATCCCTGTGCACGCTATCAAATTCCAACGTAGGGGGATTCACCTTACTAAACAGGGACAAAATCAGGGCTTTGACCTTGTTTTATAGGTCTGATGGGGTTTCTCCTTGCTCCTCGACAAGGCCTAGGATGCGTATATTCGATATTTGCTCTCGATTCTCAAGGTCATCCAGTTTAAGTTCCATGTCTCTTTCTTGCTAATCCAGGTCCTGGAGCCATGCCTCATACTGCATTGTTGCAATGTCCCCTGATTGCTGGTTACTTTCAACGGCTTCCAGTCGGTCTTCCACCTTTGCCATTTTAGTCTGCAAGTCCGAGACGGTCTCCTTGAGGCTGAATTTGAGCGACCTGATCTCGCCAAGCAGGAGCCGGATTTCGGATTTAGTGGCACTGTCGAGGTCATTGCTAGGAATCTCTGAGGAGCTCTGGACTTCATCCGGCTCCATGGCGGTGCGTGCTCGGCTAAACATTTGCAGTATTGCGACAGTGTGCGGATCCAGCTTTCCCTTCACGGACCTGCTGCTTCAATTCAAATATTGTAAGTGCGTTCGGTGTCTGTGCGCCTGTGGCATGCTGTCAAATGAGCCTTTTATGGGAAGTGAATGTTTTCCTCTTCTCCACTGGAGTTATATTCTGGAAGGTGGCGCTGGTGAATTCATCGGCGTTGCTCCTGCTTTGCCCTATTTTGCAAGGTGGTAGCAGTCAATACTGTCACTGCTACCCCTCCCCCAGGCATGTCAGGTGTCTATCTCCACATTCCCCCTGCCCCAGAGGTGATCTTGACTAAGTTAATCACGTTGTCTTGGGCCCTGCCAACCAGTTAGACTGGAAGCTCCTTGCTGCTGCCAGAGAAGAGAAGTCCTTGCATCCTAAAATTGGGCTGTTTAGGCAATGGAGTGCGGAGAGTGGGGGTCTGTGTGCCCCCTTGCAATGCCTTGAGCTCACTCGCGCTAGGGGCACCTCCACATTTCCAATGACACTGGCAGTCAGATGCGAGGCCGACGGAGCCCTCCACCACTGGTCTGTGTTTGTCTCCTTAGCTGCGGGTTTCTCAGCAAACTCCAAAACAGGCTACTCCAAAGTGTTGGGCAGATAGCAGGTGGTTGAAGATGACCCTGGCAGATTTCCAAAGGGAAGACAGTGTGGCTTATCAATATTAGTACCCCAAATTCAGGCACCAGTAAGGGAAGAGCAACAATTCTGGGGGACAGGGCACCGGTAATCATGACAGCAGTCTGGTAGGTCCTGCACTGTTTGCCTGGTTGTGTTCTTGACTGTTTGTTTACGTGGACAGCTTCCCTAGCCGGTGAGGTCGGAGTGACTACCCATCAATGTAGGTGTTCTGGTGATAGGGTAACTCTGGGTGCAGAGGCCGGTGCTCAAGCGGAATATCTTTTGAATTGCTATCCAAGTTCGAGTTTGGGGCTCCCGCTGCGTCAGCTATTCTTCCGCGGTGTTTGGCGGGCAGTGGATGCTGAAACCACGCTGCGCTCCCTTTATCCCCTGGGTCCCAGCACCAGCGGGCGTCCGCAGGTGCTCACTGCCCGTATGTAGACGCTCGGTGCTCCAGCGCTGGAGGGCCTGCATCATGGTATTCTGCCCTCTCAATGCCTGGAACGGGGTCACGCAGCCACCCCAGCCCACTGGGGCCCTCGCCCTGTATGTGCTGCAGCTGTAGCAGGGAGCAGGAATCGCCAGGAAAGGGGGAGAGGCAGCGCCTCCCCACTCTCCGTACTGGGTTCACTGCCGGGCACCTGCTGCCACCGCCCACCTTCTGGGTGCAATGTAAAGCGCTCTCTACCACTGAGAAAGCCCTACCTGGCTTGGGCAAGCTGCTTCCTCACCAGCTGAAACTTGGTGTTCATCTGCCATTTTAGGGCTCCTTGCTTCTGACTCAGGGGATCTTTTACGATTTTTAGGAAAAACTTCACCAGCGCATGCACAGGATTCTCATGATGCAGAACATTGTCTCACAGGGATGTTAGCTTTGATTTGCTGCAATATTTCCCAACATGTTTGGGCCTGGAGAGGGAGACATTAGATCAAACTCCCATCACGTCTGCGCCCCCTGGTGTTCTCCTAGCTTCACCCCTTTTTATCAGCATCCCTCCTTCGGGTTCACTCTTGCCCATCTTTTCTCTCACCATGCGGGATTTGTTACTCTTAGATTTCCATTACTTGTCAGTCAAAGACTTTTGACTATACAGCAGATTTTGCTTGACCTCTGTGTGACCACTTTGTCACTGTTCTCACGACCCTCGCACGGTCTTCTGGAATTGGTGATTTCAACAAAAATGTACTAACTAGAGTCTCTCGCAATACTCCCACGTGGTGCCGAACCGTTTTAAGTGGTTTTCCCTACGACCTTCACAGTTGTTTTAACATTATTTCGCTAGCAACTTTTATTCAACACAATTCAGTTTCTTATCGGTTCTCCCCTCTACCCCCTGCAGTTATGAATCTCTTGGCTTTCCTTGTATATGGAGTCAAGTCTGGTACCATGGTAGCAAGCGCCTCCTTTTCCCCTGCTTATCAGCGTAGGTGCTCTCTTTGTACAGTTGACATCTGCTGCAGTACATGTTAGCTTTTGTTTACGGCCTTACGATTTCTTCCACAGAGGAATCGTGGGTCTGTACCGGAATGGGCAATGTCGCTTCACTCCTTTTTGCCCACTCGGTTCTGGTCGCCTTTCTCCTTCTCTTTAACTGCCACCCTGGGAAGGCCTCTTGTTGTGCTCCTGTGCTCTACCTCTTATCCCTTTGGGGAAGGGAAAGGGCTGTCAGATGTGAGTGATTCTGGTCAACTGCCTGATTTTGTCTGACCTTCGTGTTGGGACATGTCAGGTAAAGGGCCCTAACATTAGTCAGTTGTCTCTCATGGTGTGCGAAAGTGTTCGTCTTAGAAAAGGGGAGTACAGAGGTTGAGTATCCATGAACTAAGATGGGGAAGAGGAGTTATGAGTAGGGGAATACTGAGTCTCACGCATTGGTTTTCCCACTCCTCTCCCTGAGGAACCCCCATCCAGGTGATCCTCCCTCACAGATCAACCCTCAGGAACTGGATCCAATAGCAATGGCAATGTCCTGGCCACCTGGAGGACAGATTCCCCGGGGACTAGTTAGGGAGACACATCAGGTTCCTCAAACCTCCAAACAGGTTGCCCCATGCTCCTCCAGAACCATTAAGGACAACATTACCTCTCTTGCCCCTACACTTGCTGATTTCTAAACCACACCTATTCCACTGGAACTTTCCCTTTCTCCCTCAAGCACTTCCTTGTGTGCCCTCTCCTGAAAAAACCTTCAGAAGACCCGACCTGCTCAGCCATCTACCACCCTATATCTACCACCCCCTTTCTTGGGAAACTCTTCGAGAAACTAGCCTTCCCCCAACTTACTTCTCATACTGAACTTGTTGGAGGTCTCCACAACCATAAATCTGGATTCCGGGCATTCAGAGGTGCGGAAACTACTCCCCTGAACACCTGTGAAGAACTGATTGCATCTCTGGGCTCTAACTCTCCAGCTATCCTCATTCCACTTTATCTCTCCTCTGCCTTTGACACGGTCAACCATTACATCCTCATTAAACAGCTCCACCATACCCTGGGTATCTCAGAGAAGGCACTGGACTGGCTGATATCCTTTCGAAGTGACTGTCCATCCCAGGTTATTCTGCGCACCTTCTCCTCCCCTACCTCTTTTTCCACCTGTTGTGTCCACCAGGGCTCCAACCTCTCCTCTGGGCTTTTTAACTTGTCATTTCCACCTTCTCTCCTAACTTCCAGTGCTACACAGATGACACACAACTTTTCTTCAAACTCCCCGTCTACCCTCTTACTTCTTCCATCATTCCGGACTGCCTATCTGCCATCTAGTCCGGGTGCATTTCTAGCGATCTCTGCCTCAATGCCACCAAGACTGAGATCTTCCCTATTGCGACCTCTACTCCATCTTTCTTCCTCTCACTTTGGCCAATCTTTATTGGCTCTCCCCCTTCTCCTTCATCTGAAGCCAGACACCTTGGAGTCATCTTCGACTCCTCTCTCTCCTTCTTCCCTCATATTCAATGCATTGCCAAGAAGTGCCTCTTTCAACTCTTACTTCTCAAAGGAATTCACCTTTTTCTCACGTTCCCCCAGAAGCTTGCTCTCACTAGGCTTGACTACTGCAATAGCCTTCACTTGAATCTACCCTCTGTCTCTCTTTGACCCCTCCAGCTAATCCAGAATAGGGCAAGAGGACTTAAATTGGCCTCAAGCCCAGGGACGGCATCTCTCCTGCCCTAAAAAGTCTTCACTGGCTCCTGGTTGCTGCACAAATTAAATTAAAATCCATCTGCATCATCCATAAGGCTGTCTGGGGTCGGGGACAACCCTATCTGCAACTTGCTCTTACTAAATACTTCCCTCTAGACCTCTATGTTCCTCTGGTACCAACTCTTGCTTTGTAAAGTGGTTCACTAAACAGAGAGCTGGAGGCCAATCTCTTTCCTCAGCTGGCACCCTCTTATAGAACAGCCTCCCCTCTCCTCTTCGACTTGAGCCAGATCTCTTCAAATTCCAGAAGCTCCTCAAGACTTTACTTTTCACCTCCTCCTTCTCTCCATGCCTCCTCTGCTAATCTCACAGTTGCTGTGATTGGTGACCAGGGCCCTTATGTGTCCTTTTGGGCCCAGGCCTCCCACAACCAGTCACCCCAGTCTCTACCCACACACAGCACTTGCCTTTTCACCCACTGGCCTATGCCATTGTAGGCCTGCACTTACCTACTTACTGCAGCTCAATGCTCTCTAGCATTTACTACACCGAGCACTTACATCTGCGGTTCACCCACGAGCACAGGCACTGCAGCACTTACCCTACATTCCCTCCTCTATCTCTCCCTCTGCAGTTACACACTGTGAATTTTCCAGTTTATAAGCAGAGCAAGGATGTAGACTTGTCTCATGTCCCTACCCACATTGAAAGGGGCAGTTGTCTTACCAACCAACCCATATCGTATCACAGATTTATTGGTTTGATAGATCTCCTGGATAGTTGAAATTATGTGGGGGGGGGACTTTTCCTTTTCACAGATTTTTTCAAAGGGTTTCTCTTGGGACCACATCAAAGGCAGTCCTAAGGTCCACCAAAACAGCATACAAATTGATCCGGATGAGTGCGGTATACTTTTGAATTATGAAAAAAGTCTAAAACTCTGATCCACTGTACTTTTAATGTTTTTGGAATACGGCCTGTAAATTGCTTATAATACTGTTTTTATCTGCTCAATTTTTCAGGTGGTGTGAAATGGCCTTGCAAACACCTTCCCTGCACTATCCAGAAATGAGATTGGCCTGTAGTTGGCCGGCCATTCCCTTCCCCCCTTCTTGGAGATAGGGACTTTTAAGTCATGGTGCCATGTGCTGTGTGATAGTATAAGCTTTATAACAGCATAGAAGAGCTTATATAATTTTGGTCCGTATATACCCATGCCATCTTTATACAGATCGATCATTATCCTGTCAGATCCTGGAGCCTTGGCACTTTTTTGGAATTGTATAGCTTTAACTTTCAATGACTTTGTATGCAGTACAGAATACATAGCCTAAAAATAATTCTCCATTTCAGTTCTCAAACACAACGCATCTATGTAAAACTCCTCCATACGGGTTTAGAATGGGCTCTCATAGTATTCAGTCATGGATGCAGTCATGCCGCACACCATCAGATTGGAGCAGGACTAGTGAAGTTGTGTTCAAACCTGTGGACCATGTCTATGTAAGTTTGTGGAGTAAAGCAAGATAAGTTCATGATTTATAAGACTTGAAGCAGACACATGCTGTGCATTTATTTTCAACAATGATGCAGAAACAGCACGAGCCACTGCTACCATGAGGTTCATACCTAGCAACACATTGTGGTGTTAATTATGCACAGTGAGGACACCAATAGTTGCAGAAGGCTGCTATGCAAAACCACTTTCCTACATTTAATTACATTTCCATAGTAATATCGAAGCACTGCAAATGGCTGCAAGAAAGATGGCATTCCGGCTGGAACCCACGAGCAGAACTCGTAATGCGGTGGGACGGTATAAATGGTGCCTTGCCATCACCATTCATACCGTCAACGCCAGGGTCATAATGAGGCCCAATGATAATCAATTTCTGTATTTGTCAATATATCTCGCCTCTGTGCAAATATAGCTATTATTAATATAGGAATGCATCCAGACCCCTTCTCTTCGACTATTATATTTGTATTTTACATGCATGTATTCAGATCTCATTTTACCAATCTGTCAAAAGAACTGTGTTCTTAACAGAGAGAAGACATGTTTCTTTCCAGATAATTATGAGAATCATTTTTAAAAAAAAAAATCAACTGTTGCCCCTCCCTAATATTATGTGCTTTAGGGTATAAAGTCTTGAAACACATTATAATTGTGTCCCCAGTTTGTCTGAACAGTTGGTCCATGATTCCACCTCTTTGATTCTTCAGTATTGTTTTAGCCTCAAAAATTTTAAGACGGTAGTTTCACTCTAATGTGATTCTAAATGGTGTTGAGCCAATGAGTATTTACTATACTGTGTTAGACAGAATTATATGGAGTACCCTTTGGGAACACCACACACAATTAAGACTACAAGTGACAGTACAAATTCACCTTTGGTACAAGCCTGTACTACACAGTAAAGTGGTAGCGAAGGCTGAGCAGCCAGACTTATCTCAAGAGCAAGTGAGCAGTATCAATAGTTACACAAAGGACAGCAATTACTATGATTCAAACAAACACTGACTCAAGTTTTCTGAGTAAATGAATATACATTTATTTACACATCAGTTTTAAAACATTTCACTAAAGTAAAGCAGTTGAAAAATCACACTCATAATACACCACACCACTCCCAATAGATTCTGGGCAAGATAAGCTCCAAAGGAAGTAAGAGCAAAATGGCACTCCAATCATTTAAAAAGGGAGGGAAAGACAAAGTTAGATAACAATTGAGCATCACCAACAGGTAACTAAGCAGGGCAATCTAGAAAGTGGAACTACAATGAGGGAATCAAATCAAATAGGCTTAGGGCTAAAGTCAATAGGACAAAAGTCTTTTACTCAAGATCACACAGTTCAGGGTAGTTCACGGTTAAGTCTTTGCCACGAGTTCCGGACGAAGTTGGTCAACAGAAAAGTTAGTTTAAGAGTAGGGAAGGACAAGCCTTCGGATTGGCGAAAGGTTTCACGCACTTTCACCGGGCTGGATGAAACGAACAACCGGAATTGAACAGTACCTTAAAATGGAGAAGCAGCTGTAGCTCAGGTGGACATTCCTGGCATGTCCTGCAGGCTCACAGTTCCTGAAGCGACTGTCAAACTGACACGAAGTAGGAAGACTGGAGGGTCCTACACTGTCCAGGGAAGAAATCAGCAGCAGAGCAAAGCAACAAATAAAAGGTGCGCTCCTTAAAACCCAAGCAGGGTCCAACCTTCCTGGCTATCCGGTTCACTGTAGCTCTGTACAGCAAATTCGACCAGAGGAGGGAGTCCTGGGTTGCAGTCTGGGTGAACTGGTTGATCCCACCAGCTCAAGGGAATAAGATTCTTGGAAGATCCTCTCTGTCGTTGGAGTCTGAAGATTCAGACCTGCAGCAGGGCTTCACCAGGAGGTTCAGTCATTGTAGGGATCCTGTTCTGTCAGCTCCTCTTCAGTTCTTTTGTACCAGTGGCGACTCTGCCTTTCCAGCCCCAGAGACCTGCTTTTTATGCAGTTTTCCCCATTCACACAGCCTGGCTGTCAATCACACAGCAGGGTGGTTGTCCTGGCGGGACAATCACCCAGCCAATCAAACAGGAGTGCGACTTGGGTTACCAAGGGAACTCATGGCAGGCGTCCTAAAACCCCTCCCTCACATCCTGCCTACCCAGACTTTCAGGCGCCTAACAAGGGCATCTGTGTAGAAGCCCATGAAAGGACGGTGAACAAAGGAACCAAACCTGGTTTGGCGCGCAGAGTAAAACACGAGAAAGACATTTTCAAAAAGAAATGGCGAATAAACCCAGCCAGAACCAAATTAAAAACAATAAGGTCAAGTGGGTTTAAGTCTGAGGCTACCTGGAAAGCCTAAAACAATACCAAGGTTATTCAAGATAATAACCGCAGTAGGAAAAATAGGGTAGTGACCACTGCCACCAGCCAAGCCTTGATGAAAAGGGAGCAAAACAATGCTCCAACAGAAACAGAAGGGGTAAGTATTAACCCTTTCCAGTACTCTATGTAAGATAGTGTGTACTGGGTCTGTGATTTTAAAAGAGACTATTAAAGTTAATGGCAACTTTACATGTCCTGGGAGACAGTCGTCAGTACTAGAAAATGGAGTCTGAGTTGGGAAGTATAAGACAACCCTGGGTCACTGCACTGAAGGTGCTGTGTAACACACAGTACAAAGATGATGCCTGTGGAGTAGGTTAGGATCCACAGTGTATTGACACAAAAAATGTTAAACACACGCAGCAAAACACATGTAAGAGTGGGAAAGAAAGCTCACACTCTTACCAGGTAAAAACATAAATCCTAGAAATCCAGCAAAGCTGCTGAGGGACTCAGTAGGTAAGGAACATTTGTAATTCTGGAGAATTCTCCCTAAGACTCACTCCCCCCCCCCAAACTAAGGGACAGGAGGATTTAATCTACTCCTGGATGAATCTCTACCTCTAGTCGGTTAAAAACATCCGAGAGAGACCATCAGCATTTTGGTGATCACATCCTGCTCTGTGCTCAATGGTGAAATCAAACCCTTGCAGGCAGATTGACCATCTAAGGAGTTTTGGGTTCTCCCCTTTCATTTGAATTAACCATCTCAAAGGTTGGTGTCTGTCTGAATCACAAAAGTAGATCCATACATGTATGGTCTAAACTTCTTCAGAGACAACACAAGGGCAAACAAACACGCTCTATGGTTTCCCACCTTGTTTCTGGTTCCTTCAGTTTCCTACTGATGAAGCAAATGGGGTGCTCCCTACCTTTTACATCCAGTTGACTAAGGACAGCACCTATACCTGTATTGGAGGCATCGATCTGCACAATGAAGGGTTGGTGATAATCAGGAGCTCTTAGGACTGGAGCTTGACAAAGGGCTTTCTTCAGGTTTTCACAGGCCTGAGTGCACTCCTCATTCCATCTAACATTTTTAGGGAATTTTGGAGAGGAGATCACATAGAAGGGAAAAGCTATGGTCCCATAGTTCTCTATGAAATTCCTGTAGTACCCAGTGAGACCTAGGCAAGCTCTCACTTAGGTTTGAGTAGTAGGGGTGGAACAGTTAGTTTTGTGCAGCTTGTACTTTGCTAGGCAATGGCCTTATTTTACCTCCTCCTACCTCATGATCAAGGTAGACCACTTTCCTCTGACAAATTTGACATTTGCTTGCCTTTATGGTCAGATAGGCCTGCTCAAGAGCCTGAAATACATATCCTAAGTGATCTATGGAAGCCCTACAAGGAAAGAACATGTTCTTTCCATGTAAGGCTGAACACTGCAATGCCATCCAAGTATGCCATGCATACGTCCTCCGTCCCATTCAGAACTCGATTGACCATCCATTGGAATGTAGCAGATGCATTCTTTAGTCCAAAAGGCATAACCTTAAACTGGTAGAGGTCTTCTGGGGTTGAGAATGCAGTTTTCTCCTTTTCATGGTCTCTCAGGGCTATTTGCTAATAGCCTGGGGTTAGGTCAAATGTACTGAGGTACTTGGCTGAACCAAGTCTATCCACCAGTTCATCTGTCCTTGGCAAATGATGGGCATCGGTCTTAGTGACTGCATTTACAGCTCTATAGTCCACACAGAATCTCAACTCCTTGGATCCTGCCTTTGATACTAGAACAATTTGACTAGACCATGGACTAGTAGAGGGCTCTATAACCCTGAGATCAAGCATCTTGTTGACCTCTCCTTTGATGTGGGATCTCACATGTTCTGACATTCTGTAACCTCTGCTTTTCACAGGGAGACAGTCACCAGTGAGAATATCATGCTGGCCCAAGGGGTTAGGCCTGATGAAAGTGAAAACAAGGAGGCAAACTGATTTAACATAACTTTGCACTCCCCCTGTTGTTCAGATGTCAGTTGAGAAGAGAGATTGACTCCTTCTATTTTCTCAACCAAAGGTTGGTCTCTGAGGGGGTCAGGTAGAGGTTCATGCTCCTCTTCCCCTTGAGTTTAAGCTAGAAGCAAAGCTCCCACTACTGGTCTCGAGACATATGCCTTCAAACGGTTGGTCTGAAAGATTCTGGGAGCCTCCTTAGGTCTGCCTAAGTCCACCAAATAGTTCACATCTCCAAGTTTGGCCACAACCTTGAAGGGTCCTATCCATTTGTCCTGAAAGGCCCTCTGTTTGTTGGCACCATAACTAATACAAGCTGGTCTTGAGTAAACTCAACCATGCTGGTCTTCTGGGCATGCCAATGTTTGACCAAAGCCTGACCTGCTTTTAAGTTATCACTAGCTTCTGCCATCATGTGTGACATTCTCCTCCGGAGACCTATCACATAGTCAGCCACTCTGACTGGCTTGGGGGAAGGAACACTCTCCAACCCCTCCTTTATCAGGGCCAATGGACCCTTGGCTGGATGGCCATAGAAAAGTTCAAAGGGACTGTAACCAACTCCTTCCTGGGGGACTTCTCTATATGCAAAGAGAAGGCATGGCAGTAGACCTCCTCGCCTCCATCCGCTCTAAATTCGATTTTACCCCAGAGAACCTGATTGCTTCATTCTACAAGGCCTACTTACCCCCAAAAACAGCAGCCTCGAAGCACACACTGCCAGTGTGTCCCTGAATCCGTTCGAAAATCGTCTGCTCCGGCAATTCCAAGATGGCCGCCGCGCTTTGGTAATCCCGCGCCTGACCCTGTCCAGAACGTCCGCCTGACCTGCACCCTGCATCCTGCTCCAGGATTGGTGCAAACCGGCAATACATCCTGCCCCCAATCACCGACAGGCGAGAGCCGACCAACAAGGTAAGGCCTAGAGAGAAGGCCACCCCCCTGACTGAGATGAGCGAGCGCAACCAGGCGCATCGGCGCGGAATGCTGAAAGTCAGCCCCTCATCACCGTCTCACCATTACAGTCAAGGTAACCTTACTCCCAGCCCTCGTGAAGGCTCGCAACACAGGCACCCATGCCCTCGCACTCCAAAATAGACTTAATGCGTATAACGCTGCGGTCCATGCGCTTGTAGTATAACCTGTTCATTTGATCCTCTGTTGCACCTCCTGATCGCATAAGTGTCACCAACTAGTAGAAAACCGCCCTAAGACTGATGTGTATGCTCCACTCCTTATATATGACCTCCTTTGAACTAGCACCCTGCAGACCAGAAAACCAAACTGTGGCCAATGATAGTGCATGAACCATCTGTACTGCTAACTACACCTATCCCTTGCATATTACTTGCCACTTATGGCACATGACACCGTGATAGACCAGTCCTACATGCAAGTAAACAATATGTGGTTTTAAGAAGTGTCATTCTAGCATGTTTCAGCCTACTATCTTGCATTAGTGACTCTGCACCTAGCATCTTCTTTGTCCCTTCCGACCTTTGCTGATAGGAAACACCCCTGCTAGCCCGTTCTTGCTCCCACCACTCCTGTCATTGTACGTACTGCCTCGATGTGTTCTATGTACCCGCCTACACCCGCCTAGCATATACCCCCAGCTGCTACTGCACGGCATTTATTTGTACTCAAATCTAGGCACTACCTCATTGTAACCTAGCCCAAGTGTGCACCAGACTTGCATTGCGCAGCTGCGCGTCCAGATCATGATCTCCTGGCTCACTCTCACTCTCACCATGTTACCTTTCTGCATCATACTGGACAATGTACACTGTACCAGCAATATCTTCATAACCGTCAACAACGGCTTAGCCAATCTAGGTTGCCCTAGGCACTACCCGATGCCCTGACCCATGCCCTTCCTACCCTCCCAGCCGCCTTTTCCACCTAATCACCACTCTCATCCCACCTCCTCCGTAGACAACCGCTCCCCTGCAAATACTACCCCTAACAAAACTCCCAATCACAGTACACTTAGTGCTGCATGTCTCTCGGTGGCACCCGCACGAAAATCTCCAGAACCCCTACGTCTACCAACCCTGACCTCTCTGCCCGCAACAACAGACTAGGCACTAGGCTGCCCCTTACAATTAGCAAACACCCTGCCAAACTCAAATCCAAAACCAAAAAGAAATTAAAGACCCCTAATGAGCCCGTCCCACTCCCCCTAAAAGGAGCTTTACTCAATACCAGAGCCCTGCCCGCTCACCCCACAGAAATTGCTGACACCATTCTAACATATGATCTTGACTTCCTTGCCCTAACGGAAACATGGCTACACGAGGCCTCAGGACCACACTTGTCGTTAGCCATTCCTGCCAACTACTCCATCCTCAGAGCCGACAGACCCAATGGTAAAGGAGGAGGCGTAGCGTTCATCTCAAAATCGCCGCTAGGCTGTAGATTAGTATCCACCATTTCACTTAAATCCTGCGAGTTACTCACAATCAAGTTACAAACTTCCCCCACAAGTACGATCACACTACACCTTATATACAGACCCCCAGGCCCTCCAGGAACTTTTGAAGAAGACATCACAGTGCTCATCACTGAAAATTCCAAGCCACTAGCACAAACTATCATCCTCGGCGACTTCAATCTGGGGTATGACGACCCCAAGGACGCACCAGCCGCATCCTTAGCAAACGCCCTCACTGAGCACGGTTTCGCACAACTTAGTATCTCACCGACCCACCAGAAAGGCAGAATCCTCGACTGGGTAGCAACTCTCAACTGCAACACCACCTGCAAGGCCCCCCAACCACTTACATGGACAGATCACTACCTTATCCCACTCGAAATTCACACCAACCGGGCCACACCTAAGAAACGCCCACTGGCTCCAGCCTGCCCAACCAGAAACAAGCGTAACATTACCCCCGAAGCCTTACTACCTTTGGTCCTACCCACCCTTAACGCTCTACCGGACAAGGCTGACCTTAACCTACTAGTTGACACCTTCAACAATTCCATGGCTACCGCCATTGATACCATTGCCCCTTTGAAACTACGCAAAAGCAAACCAATAAACCACCTGAACTCGTAGTACACTCCCGAACTCAAACTACTCAGGAAAAAGAAAGCTAAACTAGAGCTACTATGGAAAACCAACCCATCACCTGAAAACAAATCCAATCTCAAAAACACCTCCACGCTATACAAAAGCGAGATAATTCATACCAAAAAAGATGCCTATAACGTCAGGATTGACCAGGCAGGCTCCTCCACCAAAGAACTATTTAAAATTCTAAAGGAGCTAGAAAACCCCAACCCCCCTCCAGACAACTGCTCAAAAGATAAACCCTGGTGCACCAGCATCCAGAATGCCCTCAACAATTAAATCACAGGGCTCCAGACCAAAATTGAGAACAAACGTCAACAACTCCTCAGCAACAAAACCACCAACCCCAGTTTAAGCCCACCTACACCCAACAAAGCCAACATAGACTTCACCTTTAAGAAAGTGACTAGCCTAGAAGTCCAAAAAATCATTACTTCCCTAAAACCTTCTAATTGCAAAGGGGACAGTTGCCCTGCCCAAATAATAAAAGACACGGCCAGAGACCTCTCCCCTTTTATCACCAAGCTAATCAACCTCTCATTCGATAACAATTCTGTCCCCAACAACCTAATACAATCCTGGGTACTCCCTCTCCTAAAAAAACAATCCCTAGACCCAGCCATACCAACTAATTATAGACCAATCACCACTGTCCCTTTTCTGCTAAAAATCTTGGACAGAGTCGCCTACATCCAGATTCAGGAGTACCTGGAATCTAACCAACTGTAGGTATGCGTCAATCTGGCTTCAGACCTCAACATGGTACTGAAACCGCTCTGGTTGACCTCAAAAGTCAGATTGATGAAATCAAAGACAAAGGCAATGCAGCAATCCTACTTCTTTTAGATCTCTCAGCGGCCTTCGATTTAGTTGACCACAAAATACTATGCAACCACCTATCTATCGCAGCCCACTTCTCCTCCTCTGCCTCTGCATGGCATGGATACAATCCTTCCTAGCAAATAGAACCATGCAAGTTTTCTCCACCACAGCTGCTGCGGACCCGATCCCCATCACCTGCGGAGTCCCACAAGGCTCCTGTGTCTCCCCCACCCTGTATAATATATTTACGAAGCCTCTATTTGACATATTGGACCATCTGGGTGTCACCTACACCAACTATGCAGATGACACCCAGATTCTACTCACTATCACAGGCAACTACAATGCGGACATCATCCGGATCAACGAAATCTTCTCCATCATTCAGGCATGGATGGCCATCCACGGCCTCTGCCTGAATGATGAGAAGATGGAGCTTCTATTGGTCGGCTCTCTCAATAACCTGTCCAAACTCAGTCCCAGCTACAAGAACATTATCATAGACGGTAACACCATCCCTATTGCTAAAAGTGTGAAAACCTTAGGCTTCCACCTTGATGCCAACACCAACCTTGTCAAACAAATCAACTCAACTGCCTCGGCCACTGCCTATACGGGTAAGCTAATCAGGGCTAGCAGACCCTTCCTATCCCCCGACAGCTGCCTCATTCTGGCCAGAGCTCTCATCCAATCCAAACTAGACTACTGCAACAGCTTGTACCTAGGAGCCAACCAAGCTGTAACTAACAAACTCCAGGTTCTCCAAAACAATGCTCTACGCGCAGCACTCAACATCCCAAGGCGTGAGCACATCTCCACAACCAGGAAAGCGTGCAAATGGCTCTCCATACAGCAAAAAATTTACCTCAAAACTATCTGCCTCACTTACAAGGCATTAAACAATCTAGCCCCACCGTACCTCTCCAACAAATTCACCTTAAAACCCACATCTAGAACCACTAGATCGTCCAACTGCTTATGCCTGCTAGTGCCCAGATTTGCCTTAAAAAGAGCAGGAGGCACTAGCTTCACTGTGCTAGCCTCCCAACTCTGGAACACCATACCACTCATAATTAAAACTACTGAATCCTTCCCGATCTTTAGGAAACTTGTTATTGGCTGGTTACTGAACAATGAGTAGCATTACCCCCACCTCTAATAAGCTAACAGCCGTAACCATACTTGTATTATATGTAAATTGTTGTATGTAAACTCTTGCTTTGTAAATTATAGTACTTTGTAATGTAATAAATAAATGTAAATAAATGTAATGTATATGTTATGCCTGTAACCGCCTTCTTAAGCGCCCTTCTACCCACGGGTCCGGAGCGCTCTACAAATAAATAAAACAAACAAAACAAACAAACAAACAAGGTCCCACTTTCTTTTAAGGGGTTCTTCTAAAGCACCTATCAAGCTCTCATAGTTCGTTTAAACCTCTCTACCAGTCTGTTTGTCTGTGGATGGTAGGCTATAGAGAACTTGTCAGTGACACCACAGTTTTTCCACATGGCTTGCATATAGTGGGACATATAATTGGATCCCCTATCAAATATCACTTCCTTAGGAAACCCTACTCTGGTAAAAATACCAAGTAGAGCCTTAGCCACAGCCTGAGCCATAAAAGTTCTCATAGGTATGGTTTCTGTGTATCTTGTAGCCAGATCTAGTACAACCAGGATAAACGTGAAGATGTGGGAGGGTCAAGGGGACCAACAATGTTGATGCCCACTCTCTCAAAAGGAACTCATACCACTGGGAGAGGCACTAGGGGTGCCACATTCTTGGCTCCACTCTTGCCAGAGGTTTGGCATGTGTGACAGCTCCTACAGAATTTGTCAACTTCTGCACCCATGTTAGGCAAGTAGAAGTATAAAGAGAGCCTTTCTTTGGTCTTTTTGAAACTCAAATGACCAGCCAAAGGTATCTCTTGGGGCAACTGTAGGAACTGGAGTCTGTTGGCAAGGGGCACTAAAATTCTTTTGCAGTCCCCAGGGATAGACACAGTTGGTTTACTGTAGAAGAGGCCATCTTCCCAGCTTAACCTGTGCTTTCCAACTTCTTTCCCATCAAGTTGGTTAGCAGCCTGTTGTCAAAGACCCTCAAGAGTAGGACACTCTCTTTGTCCTCTACTGAAGTCTGCCCTGTTGGGTCCACCTTCTGCCAGTAAAGACTGGAGCTCAGGATGGTCAACAGGGTCAAGATCTCCAACCAAAACAGTGTCTTCATCCAGATCTGACTCTTCAGAAACTGGATCAACCACACATGGTTGTACCTCACACTCCGCCTCAGCAGGTGGAGTTATCACACGGGTGATCTTGGACAATCTTGGGGATGTCCTTGTTGGTAGCACATGGGTGCTCTCTGACCTATTCCTTGAGGTCTCGGGTTTCCCCTGTGCCTCTTTCTTTCCAGAAATAGCAGTCAGCAACTCCTGTGGAGCGGGAGTGATAGTTTCATCTATTAACTCCTCTGTAGAGCCTCTCAAGGTCCTCTCCCTTGCAGGCCCATTGAGCTCCTGTCTCCTCTTACTGGGAGGCCTGGGGGTATTTGACACAACTGCAAGAGTTGTCAGGTCATTACTCAAAATGTCTCTCCCAGGTACTTCACTCTGCACACCAATAGGTATTTTGACAGTCATATCATTACACTGGATGAGAGCTGATAACTGGGGAAGCATTTGCACAGGGGCTCCAGCTAACTTGGTGAAGCTTTTGGGTGCCTTAGCACCATCCTCCACCTTGAAAAATGATTCATCCATCACAGTTATGCTGACTCCAGTGTCTCTAATGGCAGGGGTCTCCAGTCCATTCACAACAACACTATCTTTATGATACTCTTTAGTATTATCCGGGATGGAATTATATACTTCTAAATTATGTTGTTCCCACAAGCCCAGGGACACTAAAGAAACACTAGCTGAGACTCTCATGGGTTCATCAGCCAGTAGGTGAAAGTTTCCACTTGCCATAGATACTTCTTCCTCTGGGGAGAAGGCTAAGGAGACAGTGTGGACTCCTGAAGGTTTACCCTTACATCTCGGATCCCCTTTCACATGGACAGCTGACCCACAAACATAACATTTCCCAAATGTCTTAATGAATGGGGGTTTGTTCTGACCTCCATCTGGTTTGGGTCCAGGTGGTGTACTAGCCTGATTCGGTTAGCCATGGGGTTTACCCTTATGTTGCTGTTTGTACCCCTCTTTTGGATGGGTGGTATTATAAGTCTCCTTGTTATCTTTCTTTGGCTGCTTTCCTTCATCCTTCTTCTGAGTTTCCCCAGAATCCTTGTGAGTAGCCTTGTTGGCAACCCATAGGTCAGCAGCCTTAGCTAACTTCTTTGGATCTATCTCCTTAGAATCAGCCCAGTGCTGTCTGAGCTCAGGAGAGCAGGCATTATAAATTGACTCCAACATAAAAAGATTTCTCATACCTTCATAAGTGTTTACTCTGTAACCCGTAACCCAACCATGTACGTTTTTCAAACATTCACATACCCAGGTAGCCCAAGGGGTATAATCATGCTTTTTGAGGGACCTAAACCTCTTAAGGTACTGGGAAGGGGTCTTCCCAAATCTAGCAATTAAAGCTAGCTTCACACACTCATAATCCATCCTATCCACCTCCTCCAACTCCGTCACAATATAAGATGCAACAGTGGGTAGCCTAGAGAAGAGCCAGGGAAGCAACTGATTCCTTGTAAAACCTTGAATCCCATGGTTATATTCAAACATTACCAACCAAATGCAAAATATCAAGTTTAACCTCATACATACCCACAATTTCTTTAGGCATACAGGGTCTCTTAGGGCTGGAAGTCCTAGAAGACTCTGGGAGAGAAGCATTTTCAAGAGAACATTTTTTCATTTCTAATTCATGATTCAACTCCATTTCTCAGAGTTTAAGTTCTTGATGCTTTTGTTCAGTTTGAGCATTTAAATGTTTGAATTCAAATTCAAGCCTCATCTTCTCTAGAGCAATGAATTCATGACTGAGTGTAGGACCTGGTGGGGTCCCAGTGGACAAAGGTTGATATTGATGAGCAGGTAAGGGAGCAGTGGGGCTTACATTATGAGACACACCTACTTCATCTATATCATCAATAATAGGCACATTATCATCCTCATTATTTTACACATTTGCTGAGGGGTTAGGTATTTCAGACTCACCCTCCGGACTTTGTTTCTCTAACAACCTTTCAATCAATTCAGACATTTTGCCTTTAACAGAGGGATTCGTTTCTCTACACAGATTTTTCGGATAATCCACAGTGTAACTAAGGAGGGTCTCCTGACTACAGCTTTCCATATCAGACATGATTAAGATTTCTTTTTAGTGATGTTTAGCCTTGTGGCTAGTTGATCCAAGGTAATAGCAGCACTCTAAGTGTAATTACTATTCTTGATCCTCACCTCTGTACACCAGTGTTAGGCGGAATTATATGCAGTACCCTTTGGGAACACCACACACAATTATGACTACAAGTGACAGTACAAATTCACCTTTGGTACAAGCCTGTACTACACAGTAAACTGGTAGCGATGGCTGAGCAGCCAGACTTATCTCAAGAGCAAGTGAGCAGTATCCATAATTACACAAAGGACAGCAATTACTATGATTCAAACAAACACTGACTCAAGGTTTCTGAGTAAAAGAATATACATTTATTTACAGATCAGTTGTAAAACATTTCACTAAAGTAAAGCAGTTGAGAAATCACACTCTTAATACACCACACCACCCCCAATAGATTCTGGACAAGTTAAGATCCAAATAAAGTAAGAGCAAAATGGCACTCCAATAATTTAAAAAGGGAGGGAAAGACAAAGTCAGGTAAAAATTGAGCAGCACCAACAGGTAAGTAAGCAGGGCAATCTAGAAAGGGGAACTACAGTGAGGGAATCAAATCAAAAGGGCTTAGGGCCAAAGTCAATAGGACAAATGTCTTTTGCTCAAGATCGCACAGTTCAGGGTAGTTCGCGGTTAAGTCTTTGCCAAGAGTTCCAGATGAAGTTGGTCAGCAGAAAAGTTAGTTTAGAGAGTAGGGAAGGACAAGCCCTCAGATTGGCAAAAGGTTTCATGCACTTTCAACACGGCTGGATGAAATGAACAATCGGAATAGAACAGTACCTTAAAATGGAGAAGCAGCTGTAGTTGAGGAGGATGTTCCTGGCAAGTCCTGCAGGCTCACGGTTCTTGAAGCGACTGTCGAACTGACATTGAGTAGGAAGACTGGAGGGTCCTGCACTGCCCAGGGAACAAACCAGCAGCAGAACAAAGCAACAAATAAAAGGTGCGCTCCTTAAAACCCAATCAGGGTCCGACCTTCCTGGCTCTCCAGTTCACTGTAGCTCTTTACAGCAAATTCGACCAGAGAAGGGAGTCCTGGCTTGCAGTTTGGGTGAACTGGTTGGTCCCAACAACTCAAGGGAAGAAGATTCTTGGAAGATCCTCTCTGTTGTTGAAGTCTGAAGATTCAGACCTGCAGCAGGGCTTCACCGGGTGGTTCAGTCATTGTAGGGATCCTCTTCTGTCAGCTCATCTTTGGTTCTTTCGTTATGGTGGTGACTCTACCTGTCCAGCCCCAGAGACCTGCTTTTTATGCAGTTTTCCCCCATTCACACAGCCTGGCTGTCAATCACACAGCAGGGTGGCTGTCCTGGTGGGACAGTCACCCAGCCAATCAAACAGGAGTGTGACTTGGGTTACCAAGGGGCCCATGGCAGGGGTCCTAAAACCCCTCCCCACATCCTGCCTACCCAGACTTTCAGGCGCCTAAGGAGGGCTTCTGTGAAGAAGCTAGCAAAAGGACAGTGAATAAAGGAGCCAATTCTGGGTTGGCGTGCAGAGTAAAATACCAGAAAGATATTTTCAAAAAGAAATGCCAAATAAACCCAGCCGGAACCAAATTAAAACAATATGTTCAAGCGGGAATAAGTTCGAGGCTACCAAGATAGCCTAACACAATACCAAGATTATTTAAGATAACCGTGGTAGGAAAAATAGGGTAGTTACCACTGCCACCAGCCAAGTATAGATTAAAAAAGGGAGCAAAACAATGATCCAAGAGAAACAGACAAAAAGGGATAAGTATCAGTCCTTTCCAGTACTCTATGTAAGATAGTTTGTACTGGGTCTGTGGTTTTAAAAGAGACTATTAAAGTTAATGGCAACTTTACATGTCCTGGAAGACAGTAATCAGTCCCATAAAAGGAATCTGAGTTGGGAAGTCTAAAAGACAACCCTGTGTCACTGCACTGAAGGTGCTGTGTAACACATAGTAAAAAGAGAATGCCTGTGGAGTAGGTGAGGCTCCACAGTCTATGAACACAAAAAATGTTAAACACACAGGGCAAAACAAATGTAAGAGTGGGATAGAAAGATCACACTCTTACAAGGTAAAAAATAAAAATCCTAGAAATCCAGCAAAGCTGCCAAGGGACTCAGTAGGTAAGGGAAATTAGCCATTCTGGAGAATTCTCCCTAACATACTATGCCCGTATTGCATGTAAATGTTCTTGTATTTGCAGTTTTAAACTTTCATACTTTTATTACTATCACCGGCAGATGTATATGTATAGCACAAATGATGTATTAGAATTAACTAGTGGTTTTGCATTCCATATCTTGCACATTTTCTAATCTTCAACTTTATTAGTCTTGCCCATCCCATATGTACAGGATACACAAAGACTGTATATAGGGAACCCCACTTGTTTCGCCATGCCTTATTTAGTGCCTCATTGAAGTAACAGAGGAATACATTATCTTTTAATGAATGTAGTTTCTTAAAAGAAAAAAACAACAGGTATTACCTTGCGACAAACTGACTTCTGTTCTCCAGAAATTATAAGTGTGAGTAGTGGCCAACCGGCCACTTAGCCTTCAACAGTTATCCCAAACAAAATGGTAAAACAAGAGTAACCAAGAGATATATTGCTTAATTTTTTATTTTTTACTTTTTTATTGATGGTATGGTTTACTTTTATAAACCTTTCATCATATATTTTTTATTTTTTGTTGATTCTTAGATTCATTTATGGATGGATTATCAAGATTCATCTTTTTCTGTAATGTTGTCCCAGAATTTGACAATTATGAACATTTATTTATTGTTGTCTCCCAGTAGGAGTTTCGCCCATCTATCTTCCAGGTTTAAATCTATTGATGATTTGAAGAACTTGCTTCTGAATTGGTTCCTTTTTTCTGTTAGAGCAGGGCATAACATTATAAGGTGCTTTATTGTTTCCAATTCGTTTGGTTTTTTGCAGAAACGGCCGTTGCTGATTTCCGTTGGGAGAATTTTCTTTTTGTCAAAATGTCTTTTTTAGGGAGAACTTTCAACCGTAGTCTCATGAAAGTGTCTCTTACATGGTGGGCAAGAAATATTTTTGAGTCAGTTTGAGTCAGTTTATGAGTCGGTTATCGAATTTGCAGTGTAGGTTCAATTGATATGAAGATTTCTGCTCAATCGTTGAGGGCAATTTTTTTCTTGGCTTTTTCCGGGCATTGGAGAAGCATTTCTGTTGAAATCTGAGCTGATATTCCTGTTCTCTACATGTGACTTTTCCATGCCATCAAAGTAGTTGCATGTGATGTGATAGGTTTAGTATTGAGGATTTGAGGTGCTAGCATGTGGGCTTGTGAAATTATTTTCCTGTGGAGGTGTAGTTTTTTTTGCACATGATGAGCGACTCGAGAGGCTGTATAGTTAGTTCAAATTTGAGCAGCGGCATCGGGAATGAAGGAGGGAGGGATAAGAACTTTCTCCAGAAGATCCCTTCTATTTGTTCCCAGATCCCTGGATCAATGTTAATCATGGATCCCCCTCCATAAATAAGAATGTTCACCACTTTTTGTCTGTAGAATGTTATGAGGGGCCGTGCCGAGAATTTCCCATATTTCTGGTGAAGTAATGCATCCTTGACGGGCTAATGATAGCGCTTTTGATTTGAAATGCTGGGCCCAGTCTTTTTCTACATGAGATTGGTTCAATCATATGCTGAGGTACTTGATAGATTTGACCTGTTTGAGTTTTTATTTAAGCCGAAAAAGCGCATTGAAATTCTGCTTTTTTGAAAGGCATTGTGTAAGGGTCATAACTTTTGTTTTCTGGGTGTTTATTTTTAGCTGATTTTCATCCATGTAAGCTGACAGTTTGGATAGAGATATTTGAAGCCCTCTGGGGGTTTGTGAGAATAGACAATGTTGTCTGCATACAAAGTTGCCCGGTCAAACCCCCCAAAGCAGAGTTGTGTTCAGCTTTTGGGGGGGTTTGACCGGGGGTATGTATTTTCTGTTCAAAATTCAGTAGTGAATAAGTTGGAAAGTGTAGCTGCTAAGTCTGTTCCAAGTTGTAATTGGGTCTGTCACTGCACCTTCTCTTGACATTCTGACTCTAATTGTATTCGAATATAGCTGCTTTATGGGCTCTATTATGTCATGCGGGCATCCCCATGAGTGCAGTTTTTTCAATGGTAGTTTTCTGTTCACTAGGTTGAGAGCTAGCTGCAGATCGATGAATGCAGCAAATATTTCAGATTTGGTCCGTATTGCCTCTTGTTTAGCAAGATTGAGCAGTAAGAGATTGATGTTTGTTCCTATTTGTTTTACAAAGCCCGTTTGTCTGGTGGCGTATATATTTTCTTTTTTGGCACAATTGTTAAGTTTTTCTAGGAGTAGCGTAGCAAAGATCTTTCCTAGGGGGTCTAAAAGGGCAATCGGCCTGTAGTTCTGTGGGTCTTTTGTTTATCCCTGTTTGAAGATAGGGATCAGTACAGCGAGTTGCTATGTGCGAGGAATGGTATTGGTCTTGGCGATTAGTGTGAATATTTTATCAGAGATTTCAGTCCATATCTTCGGGTTACGCTTTATTGTCTCATTGGAGAGACCATCGGGATCTGGGGCCCTGGAGGGATTTAGTTCCATGATTGCCATTTTGATATCGTCAATGTCCCATGTGAAGATCCAGCCTTTGTTTGGGTCTTTATGTGTTTGCTGGACCTTGTTAGGTCGGTCTTTATATAGGTCCATAAAATGGGTCATCCAGCTCACTTCTGGAACATCTGTAACCATCCTCTGGATTCTTGGAGGTTGGGGATTTAAAAGGCCCCATAAGTCTTGTGTGTTGTTTTTGTTCAGGGATCTTAGCATTGAATCAACTTGACTTTGCATTGCTCTGTTGTTCTTTTTCCAATTTCTATGACGTTGCTTGGCTTGTCTGATCTTTTCATAGTTCATAGGGATCGTCTTTTTTATCTGTCTTTTTGTCCAGCGTAGTTCTTTTTTTTGCGGCGATCTGTGAATTATATGCATGTGGATGTTGCTGCGTACTGGTGTTAGTGTGTTTCAACGGCTGTCTGAAGGGGCATAGGAGCCAGGGGTAGTTCAATCTTTCTAGGTCGCTGGGTTTTCCATTCTCGAATGTTCCAAGAACTTTTTCTGATTCGCTTTGGGATATTTTGAATCTGTTCATCCCGGGGTTGATTGTTAAAACTGGTAAAGTGACTTTGTCAACATGGCATGGTCACTCCTGGTGGTTTTGATGTTTTCTGTGTTGAGGATTTTTGCTTGAAGTTGTGTTGGGAAGTAGATATAATCAATTATTGCTGAGGATGTGCCACGGGCCCAGGTTTGACTTGCCAGATGTGTATCTTTGTCTATGATGTTCATTCTCGTCAGGGTTCTGGCCGCCATTTCTTTGTTCCATTGCTGCGCTCTAGGGGATAGCGTGCAATTTTCAAGTGCCGTTCCTTCCTTATCATACAAGTGTATATTTAAGTCACTGCATTCTCTGAAATGTTTGCTTGTATATTTTGTTGATGCCTTGTAGATTGCTGAACAAACATGGTCTATGTAGGCTTCATCCAAGATTGCATCCGGGTTCCAGTAATTGTTTACTAGCCTGTGTATCTCTGTTACTGGTGCATGATGTTTCTCAAATGGTTTTAGCTCATGTGACCTTAGTTGTTTAAGTATAGTTAATTGTATCCTGGCGTGAATGCTGATTGTTTCCACAATTTCCAAATTCGCTCCTACTTTCATTAAGGTCAGTAGGCCTGCCGATGGGCGACCTTTGGCTTTCTTTATCGCTGGATTTATTAGGGTGATATAGCCATCGCAAGTAGGTTTGGTTGAAGATCCATGACTCTTGCATGCATATGATGTCAAATTTGCCAAGTTCTTGACTTTGTTTGGTAATTAAATGGGAATTTCCTCGGGTATTCCATGAGTATAAAGATATTTTGTGATTTACTACTTTGGGTAGTGGTTATTGATCCTTTTTCATCGTAGTTGGTTTGTGACCATTCCATGTCCCTCCAGATTGTGTATTCCATTCGTTGTCTGTTGCCATTTTGATCCTCTTGTTTTTTTTTCACTATGTTAATTCCATTATGATTTGCGTTCGTGTGTTCGGGATTGTCGTGCCATGTCTTTTGTGATTGGCGTGAGTTTTCTGGGTTGTGGGTCTGATCGATCGTTCGTTCTGCTTCGTTTTAACTTGGTTCTTTCAGCTTTTGTGGTAACATGGGCTGAGGGAAGACTATAATCTTGTACATACCCAAATGTGTGATTGTGAGACAGTAGTAACCCAAAAAACAATATTACACATTTTTCTAAATAAAATAATGTTGATTCAAGTTTCTATACAAAAATGCATTTCATAGGGCAGCAATTGCTCTCCTATGGTTAAGGTAAGTCAGAGACTCATATGAACCCCTCATCATTCTATTATTTATGACTTTTGAGCCGAGTAACAGATTTGGCTGAAATTTTGAAATGATTAAAAGTCTGTGGGCACCCACAGACTGTTAAGTTTCATAAAGATTTGTTGAAGAATCAAAAAGTTATTCAGTGTCAAAAAAAGTTTTCTTTTTCCAAAAGTGCAGCCTAGTTCCCATTCATGTTCCCATAGACAAAAAAGTTTTTTTTGCCAAAGCGCACAGACCAAATCATTGGACGGATTTGGACCAGGTCTGAAACAACTTGGGCACGAAACGTTGACCAATTCCTTGCTGTAGTTATTTTAAAATTTGATGGGGAAGGGGGTACCCCCTTCTCCAAAAAAAAAGTTATATCTCCCATTGTGCATTGCAGGATCATGGTTTCAGAAATGAAACTGCCGCCATTTTGTTTTTCCCTCGATGCAAGAGATATTCATGGCTGTAGCCTAGCTTGTCAGAAAATGAAACACATTAAAAAGCTATTTGGGGGTAACAAAAAAAAGAAAATGCCATCAGGGTAGAGGTGGGGGATGACTAGAGGGTGCTTAGTGAAATGTGGGAGTTGTAGGAGGTACAGGGACAGAGTTTGCAACACAAAGCTTTGCGTAGCCTTGGCTATAGTCATGAATAGCCGACATCTCATAGAAAACTGTGTCATAGAAGCAGCATGTGTTGTGTGGGGGAAGGGAGAGGGCAGGGGAGGTGAGGAGGCCATCTGGGGACTGAGGGGAGCTGGCACAGATGAGGGGGCACTTGGTGAGGTGCAGAAAGCATTGTTTTGGCCGTTTGCCGGTAGTCGCAGCTTTATCCGAGACTACAAAGGACTACAGATAGCCAAGGGTATGTGCAATTTGGTATCCGTGGCGATATAGTTTGTCAGTGTTTTATATTTTTTTTAAAGTACTTGATTTGGGTGTAGGGATGCTGGGGGGTGAAAAATCATGGCCATGACCAAAGGCCATAGTCAGTGACCTGGTAGGTAATTTGGATTTGTGTTTTCAGAGTTTTGAGCATGTGAGACTTTGGAGAAAGAGAGAAGAAAATAGTTTAAAAAATGAATATAAAAAGGAATAACTGTAGTATAGTTTTAGATGTGCCATACAATGTATTTTAGGTTGTGTATTCTCACTTATGGTATTAAGTTGTGCGGGTGTGCAATGTTAGCCTATATAGTTTATTCTTATGTCTTTTTTTAATGATTCTTATTTTTCAAGTACATGAGTAATGTTGTTCTGTATTCACCATTTAAGTTGGATTGTAGTATAAAACGTGAAGTCAGTCCCCCTTTTAACTGACTTTTTGTAGCCGCAGCTATGGTAAAAGTCAATGAACTGTAGCCACGGGTACAATAACACATGTTTTAGTTATTATTTACTGAATTTGTGTATTTATGTATGATGAGTAGTCCTTATAATGACTGTTTTGGAGTACACTGAGTGTAGAAGTTTAGTACATCAGGAGTACTATTTTGATGTTATGTAGGAACACTGCATTTCCTTCATCAGATAGGTGTACTCTGTCATGTCTATAGAAATTGGCCATGTAGAACTGTATGTTGTGGTTCGCAATCCATAATTGGTTGTGGTCTGTCATGAATGCTGAAACTGCTTTATTACCATTTCTCCGGGATATCTCAATTTTACCATTAAATCTGGTGGTCCATCTGCATTTTTGCCTCTCAGTGTGATTGGAAAAGATCAAGATGGTGTGAGGAAATTGTTCCTTTAGTTTTCTCATCTCTTGTTTCATCATTAAAGTAAGGAACACCCCTCTTACATTCCCCAAATCATTGCCTCCACAATGAAATAGTATGATGTCTGGGTGCCCTGTACTTCTTAGACTTAACAATTTTGGAAAAACCTGGAACCAAAGCATTCCCCGCAATCCAAACCATTTAATTTTAATAAACTGTCTACAATCACCCGCACAGTTTTCAAACCGGCCATGATATCTGCAGGATTTCTCTGTTCCCAGGAAAATTATTCCTAGTTTGAATTTCTAGTTGTTTGTATGAGATGGGTATGTATGATGAGTGCGTGTGTTGTACTTTCTAATTGGTCAATGGTGCTATTGTTAGTATTCGTGGCTAACCAACAACTGCCCAGCGTGCGGCATTGCTAATCAACGGTAGATCCTCCCACACCCTCCCTATTGTAGCCGCGACTATATTCGAGTAAGTGACACGGCATGTGCTTGTGAACATGTGGTAGCCCAGACTATCGAAAATGTTGGGTGGGGTGACATCTTATATACATTAAGTGTTTTGAGGGATTTGGGGACACTAGGGGCGTGGAGGGAATGGAGGAGTACTATCAGGAGTGGAGGTGGTGCTGCTAGACATTCTGGAGATAGTTTTGGAGTTTGGTGCAGTGGAAATGCAATTTTGAATTTGCAGTTTTTGCAAATAGTTGCATTTATCAGCTGATATCTAGGAGGGGCTCTAATATAGCTGCATCTATAAAAAGCACCTGCATAGGCATGCCAATACTATTCTATGTTTCATTCATTTAAAGCTGCGTCTAAAATGTACATTTTCTGTGCAATAATAAAATGTTCATGTGGATGATATGGTTCATAATTTTATTTGTGAGTGTTGCTTATGTACTTAGTTGTTCACTTATTTGATTTGAAGTTTTGAAGGCCAATTTAGTTTGATTTGCGGCTTGCAGAAAATGTGCATTTAGCAGCGGGTACAAATCAAGGTCTGTGGCCGCATCGAATAGCCACGGCTATGAAAGATGCTAGATGGAGTAAAAATGGGTTGGTGCCAGTTTCATTGTTTGTTACTGGTTGTTGTTACTTGGCATTTGTGCAGGGCTTAGTGATAGGTTGTGCTGAAAATGTGCCAGCCATGTCAGTCGTTTCATTGGTATAAATTTCTCTTTTTTGGTGTTTGTTTTGAAAAGTATAATAGCTACCATTTTCTGAGGTTTTGTCCTTTTCATTCCTGAACCCTGACTCTGCACATGGAATGAGTGTGACTGATGTGAAAGTAAGTGTTAGTCTTTATTTACACATTTGAAGGTTTATTTGCAGTGTGTGTGTGTTGGTTGTAGTGACCATTGCTATCAGACAGAGTTCATTATTGTTTTCTTAATTTGCTATTCTTGTACTTTTAATGTATGTTGAGGTATGCAGTACTTGTAGGTGTTTGGAGGAGTGTTTTGCTGGTGTTGTGCAAGTTTATTTTTGTAATGTCCTTATTTTTGTATTTTCTTGGAGCTACATTGTTGTCATCATCGCAGTGAATTTGCACTAGATGTACAGTTAACTCAAATGAAAAGTCAACCTATATTCAAAAGATAGTGGTACTGGTGCAGATGGATGCAGGAGAAGTATGCAAATATTTCTTAGTGACCTTTGCAGTATTTATCATGATTATTCCCATGGAGTGGAATCCCTCCCATTTCTTTACCGTGGCATCTCCCTTGTGTACTTATTCGAGGCATCGTTCACACAGGACTTTCATCACTGAATCTGTTATCAGGCAGTACACCTGGTAAATGTGCACTTGGTTATGATACTGCTGTTCAAGTTTAGGAAAAAAAGGGGGGAACAAATCATTTGCCACTATAAAGAAACAACTATGACAGGCAATCTGGTGTTCTGCAATAAAATTCTGCTGTTAGCTGGATGTGGCTTATTCCTTAACTATGCAGTTGCAGCATTTTTTACACATGACTTACATTATGGTTAGATTGGGTTTCGGTAAGAGAGGAGTTTGTGTACTAGATACCACGGCTGATGTACAGGCTTCATTTGCAGTTGGAATTGTTGATGCACTGGTGGATGGTGGTTACGTAGGTTGTGTTCATTGCCTTCTATGCAAGGAATGGGCCTCATGCATTTTTCTTTTGTGATGTTCATGTGCTTACGATAGTCATCATCAACCTCATTCCAACTGATTCGCACTAGATGGTTAATCATAATAGATGTTCCCAGGCTTTGAGATGGAACATCTAAAGGTCCACAGCACAGAGTTTTATTACAGAAGGTGCACAGTACCTACTGTGGCTCTTGTCTAGAGCAGTGTTCTTTCACTTTGAAGAAGCACCTACTGTCAGAAATCATTTTCATTTTTTTGTACTTCCTCCTTGGTGGTGAAGGATTGTCGACCAAAATGATGATGTTGTCACTACTTGAGCTCTCATGTCCAGACATGTTGGAATGTCTTAGTAGGAAGGAAAAAGTAAACTTTCAGAAAGACAAGTGAAAAAAGACAATGCTGGACAACATGGAAAAGTTTAAAAAGAAAAAGGAAAAGTAGTTTGATAAACTTGAGCTGCTTGGTCTCTGGATCTCCAAGTTTACTTATCCTACCCTATGTTTCCTTGTTTTCCAAGTTCTTATTGTACCGTGTGTTCTCTTGTTCTCCAAGTTTACTTGACCTTCGCATCCTTTGTCCTGCATGCAACTAGCATAATGGTGTTTGTTTATTTTCACCCAGGTTATGTATCCATGTTTGTTTTTTGTAGTAGTATTTTCTTACAATTTCTTATATTGTATTGTTTTTTTGTAATCCAGGTTGGATTTTTTTTCCCAATGACCCAATGATTAGTATGTGCAAAGAGAACAACAGTGTACAAAGCACTAATGCATCTTTTATATAGTGCCCTTGATGCACTGCATATCAAATATGAAGGTCATACAAAATGTGTGTATTAAATTGTGTTTACTAAAGTGTGTGTCATTGAACTCATTCTGTTTTCTTTTTTTCAGATAGAAGGATAGTATAAATATATTTTTTAAACATAGATGTATAGCCGCAGCTACAGTCCAGCCCAATAAGCCATTATCATTTGGAGACATGGGTAACCGCAGCAATAACTGGGAGGTGTCCTAGGCACGATTTCGATGATGCACACCCGTGGCTATAACAGTAATGTGAGAAAAGTGCATTCTTCATGTACTCCCTTCTTACTGTGTCTTTTGTTATTAATATTTTGCATGAAATATATAGCCACTGTAATAAGATTTGGGGCATAAGTGGATTTTTGGTAACAGCGTCTCAAATATATTTTTAAATATGTATTAAGTGTAGTGTTTGCAAACAGTTCGTATAACATTTGAAATACTTTTTAAATCAATAATAATGCATGTAAGTATATATACTTGAAAAGGGTAAATAAATATTCAAACACAGTTTGTTGAAAACAGGTTTATTTTGGAGGGGCAGTGGTTGTGGGTTTCCTTTCAGTTTTAGTTAGAACACGTGATATATATTGTTCTGTAGCCACATTTTCGGGATTTTACCTCTCCATGATTAGTTTTAAATGTTTAGTGTCCTTTTTCATTGCTAGTGTGTCTTTTTGAATATTCTTCATACGTTGTTTTAATTATGTCAATGAATCCATAATCATATTTGTGGGTCCTTGTTGTGGTGCTTCCTCTTTGAATCTTGTAGAGACTTGAATAACTACTTCATCTGTTTGAAAATATTTGAAATATTTTTAAACAATTGAAGATATTTAGGGGGTAATTCATAGAATTCAGCGCACAAGTGGCGCACGCGGCTGGCGCACAGTGTGCGCGTGCGAATCCCTGCGCCAGCCGCGTGCGCTGAAATCCATTTCCGCGCACAGCGTATTCATGGATTCCAGCCACCAAAACCAGCCGTGGCGCACAGTGTCGCAGCGACCCTGCAGCAGCGCCAGTTACGCCCCCAAGAACGCCTCCCGCATACGGAAAAGCCATCAACATACCCAATCCAGCGCAAAGGGCTGCGCTAACCCTGTACCAGCACAGCAAGCGGGCTACGTGTATCACTGGGGTGCGCGGGAAGTACCTCACGCGATTGGCCCCATGCGAGCAGGGTACGCATATTTCAGGGGTGCGCGGGAAGTTCCACACGCGATATCAGCAGGGTACGTGTATTTCAGGGTGCAGGGGAAGTTACACACGCGATTCCAGCACGGTACGTGTATTTCAGGGGTGCGCGGGAAGTTCCACACGCGAATAGCCTGGGCGCGTGTATTTCAGGGGTGCGCGGGAAGTTCCACACGCGAATAGCCTGGGCGCGTGTATTCCAGGGGTGCGCGGGAAGTTCCACACGCGAATAGCCTGGGCGCGTGTATTTCAGGGGTGCGCGGGAAGTTCCACACGCGAATAGCCTGGGCGCGTGTATTTCAGGGGTGCGCGGGAAGTTCCACACGCGAATAGCCTGGGTGCGTGTATTTCAGGGGTGCGCGGGAAGTTCCACACGCGAATAGCCTGGGCGCGTGTATTCCAGGGGTGCGCGGGAAGTTCCACACGCGAATAGCCTGGGCGCGTGTATTCCAGGGGTGCGCGGGAAGTTCCACACGCGAATAGCCTGGGCGCGTGTATTTCAGGGGTGCGCAGGAAGTTCCACACGCGAATAGCCTGGGCGCGTGTATTTCAGGGGTGCGCGGGAAGTTCCACACGCGAATAGCCTGGGCGCGTGTATTCCAGGGGTGCGCGGGAAGTTCCACACGCGAATAGCCTGGGCGCGTGTATTCCAGGGGTGCGCGGGAAGTTCCACACGCGAATAGCCTGGGCGCGTGTATTTCAGGGGTGCGCAGGAAGTTCCACACGCGAATAGCCTGGGCGCGTGTATTTGAGGGGTGCGCGGGAAGTTCCACATGCGAATAGCCTGGGCGCGTGTATTTCAGGGGTGCGCGGGAGGTTTTACACGCGATTTCAGCAGGGTACGTGTATTTCAGGGGTGCCGGGGAGTCCTACATGTGATTTGACAGTGTGGGTCCTCCCAGGTGTTCCCTGTACACCCTCCACGGCCCCTGCAGGTAGCCCACACAACAGGGGACTACCCTGCATCCCTGGTCATGTCCCGCAGGCAGCCCACCCAACATGGGCATGCCCCCCAGCAAAGGCACATGTCTCCTTGAACTAATGAACACCAACTCATGTCCCCCACCACCCCCACCCCCCAGCACTGTGGGGCACCTGCCAGCAGGCCCCCACCCATGTCCAACTCATGTCCCCCACCACCCCCACCCCCCAGCACTGTGGGGCACCTGCCAGCAGGCCCCCACCCATGTCCAACTCATGCCCCCCACCACCCCCACCCCCCAGCACTGTGGGGCACCTGCCACCAGGCCCCCACCCATGTCCAACTCATGTCCCCCACCACCCCCACCCCCCAGCACTGTGGGGCACCTGCCAGCAGGCCCCCACCCATGTCCAACTCATGTTCCCCACCACCCCCACCCCCCAGCACTGTGGGGCACCTGCCAGCAGGCCCCCACCCATGTCCAACTCATGCCCCCCACCACCCCCACCCCCCAGCACTGTGGGGCACCTGCCAGCAGGCCCCCACCCATGTCCAACTCATGTCCCCCACCAACCCCACCCCCCAGTATTGCGGGGCACCCTCCACCAGGCCCTCGCCCATGTCCCATCCATGCCCCCCTGCACCTGGGTCCCAACAATCCCCAATCATGTCCGTAATGGCCATCCTCCCCTGCCAAAAGGCCCAACCAACTATCACATCCACCCACATATCAAAGGCAATTACATGTTACACACCCAATGTAAATAATGCAAATGAACACATGTCTGTCACACACAATGGCTGCAAGTGAATGTTAAAACACCCAACATGACATGCATGAAAGTAATGAGATGATACGACACATTGAAGGATGAAAATAAAAATGTATTGAAAATCAACTAGAATGGAAATGAAATTAGAAAAACCACAAAGCAAAACAACAAAAAGAAGATGAATGTCCATGAAAAAAATTCAAAAAATCAAAAAATCCATAGAAGAACTATATACAAGACAATCCCGGGTCCATGAGCCCAACCAAATGAAACCTAACTATGTCAACTAACTAAAAACTGAACTATATACAAAAAAGTGGCGCATTGTCCAATCGCAACCAAATAAAAAAAAATAATAATTTAAAGGAAACCTACAACTAACTATATAACTATATACAATGGCAGCGGGCAAGTCCTGCGGCTCACTCTTTGATGTTGCCGGCCAGGGCATCATCGAACTCCATGTCGATGTCCTGGAGGCGGGACTCTCTCCTGGCCCCGAGGTCTCGCCGGGATAACCCCATGTTCACCTCAAACTCCCTGCGAGCTTCCTCGAGGCACTCAGCCCGCCTCAACGCCCGACGCATGGAGAACTCCGCCCTGACCATGGTGAGCCGCTCCTCTTCCGCCCGCTGCCGCTCCGCACCTATCCGCTGGACCAACTGCTCCCACACAGAAGACACCATCCCAGGGTTCTCCTGCCCTCCGGCCGATGCCTGCCCCCTCTGATCTTGATGGCCCCGAGCCATGATGCCTCCCACGTCGAGCCTGCTGCTGCCTCCGACGCCACTGCCTCTGCCAGCACGACGGCATCCAGGATGATGGAAACCACCGACGCCGTCGTGCACGTGCCGTGCCCGATGATGCCGTCACATCCTCCATCTGCTGGGGTCCAGTTGCTGTGTTGTCCACCCCTGCTGGACCTCTGACTCCCGACTGTGGCAGGGATGGGATCCCCACCGAGCTGGCTGCATTGGTCAGGGCAGGTCCACAGGGGGCCCTGGTGGCATCTGGGCCGGAAGACGGCAAGGAGAACGACTGGCGTATAGTCTCCACAGAGGAGGAGAGGGCCACCAGATTGGCCGACACATGCAGGAAACCCCCGAACATGGCCGATCCCAATTGGGCCACGTCGGCACAGTGCTCTTCGTGATGACGTGCGTGCTCCTCCTGGGAAGCACGCACGGCATCACAAATCACAGCCGTGCGCATTGCGACCCCAATCAGGATCTTCTCCACACGGCCAGGGGTCCCCTCGTCCGCAGGTGGAGGGGAGTCAGATGACATGGACATCCCCTCTACCTGCGGACGGGCCTGGGACGGGGCATCCCTGCTGGTGCAAGGTGGTGCACCCACAGGTTCAGGGACAGCGACATGCACAGGCCCCTCCACGGTGACCAGTGCTGTCTCCTGCCCCTGCCCCTGGACTGCACCACTTGCACCAGCAGGGATGCCCCCACCAGGCCCCATGTGCGCCTCAGTGGCGGCCTCCTCCTCCTCTGTGGAAACCACCAACCTGGATGGCTCCTCGCCGTCTACCGCCGTAGCAGGCCCCTGTGGGGGCTTACCCACCCCTTCCGCTGCAGCCGTGGAGGCATCCCCGCCGCCTTGCTCCACAGCGCCGTCTCCGCCCTCTCCTTCACTAGCCGCTGCGTAGAGGGAGACATAGAACACAAGCATCAGGGTACTGTACAATGGTCCCCTAGACAGGAAGCAATAGCAGATGAGTGCCACTGTCAAAGTACACTTCCATCATGTCACACCACAACACATGTGTCAGTCCAGGCAAAACACACACAGTGACAGTCATGGTGTGTGCCATGGACATTTCAATGCATGTCCAATGGACTCTCGAATCATACAATGTAATGGGACTCACATGCATCATGGGTCATGCCTATCACATGCACACACTTCACCTCAGTCACATCCATCTGGCCCCGTACACCCCAATCACAGTGCATACAAGGATGACTAGGCTGCATCAGTGAATCTGTACATTGTCACAGACATGTGTCATGCATCCATGGCACTCACAAGTCACAGACACGCAGGTCAGGCACACAGACATGGATACCACATATGTATCTGGCATCAGCACCCATCCCTCACCCCCACCCATGTCCAGGAACAGAGACTGCCATGCTCTCATGTGTGCAATCTGCACAGGGCTCCCCATGTCGCATTCAAACACATGCAACAACCGTGCGGTTCACACATTACAGGTCGCACATGCATTCCCATGATGTCCCTGCACACATACATGCGTACATGGCCTATGTCACACATGCAGGCAAGTATCAGACAACCAGCACACTGCAACATGCCCTGTCTCACACAGCAATGCTTGGCCACTTACCGCTCAACTCCAGACGGGTCTCCCTCTCAAGGACCTGGGCGTGGAGCGCTGGATGTGCGCGTTCCAGGACCCTCAACTGGATGGAACTCATGCGGCCCCGGCCCCCCTCCACGAGGCGCCGGGCCTTCATGAGGGTCCTGGACCTCAAGTCCTCCCAGCGCTTCTTGACCTTCTGGATGGTGCGGGTCGCCACCCCCTCCACGTTGATGGCAACCACACAGTCGGCCCAGATCCTATCCCGTCCTTCCCTGTTGGCGCGGGACGATCCGAAGAGGGCATCATACTGCCCCAGGACTTGCTCCACCAGGACACCAACTTCGGTGGCAGTGAAGCTGGTGGCCCTCTGCCCCTCTGGCCGGGGGTTGCCACTGGGGTCAGATGTGGATGTGCCCGACATGGCAACCCCAGGGGCAGGAGTGGGTGGGCAACTGGGTCCTGGGGCTGGGCTGTGGAGCGATGTTATTCGAGTCGGGAGTCTTCTGTACCAGCAGGGGTGGACACAGCAACTGGACCCCTGCAGATGGCTGATGTGCAGGCACCAAATGGCAGGGCACGGTGGCAGCAGGCAGTCAGGCAGGCAGGCAGCAGCAGATGGCATGTGGGAGGCTGCTCGGGGCACTGGGGGGCAGTGATTCGGCCTTCTGGGCAGGAGCGTGGTCTTCCGTTTGTTTTCGCGTGGCCAGCTTGATACGGAGTGATTTGGCACATGAAAAATCTGCACGTCAGCGTGTAATTCAAGGAAAGGCCCTTAGTGCGTAAGCGCGTCAGCACACATACGCGATTTCATTGGACCAAAGGCCCTTACAGCGTAAGCGCGTCTGTGACGTTTTTTTTGCGCACGGGCGTTGCCCTGGCAGGGGTTGGAGATCCTGCGTGCCTAATTGTTCTGTACGTGCTTTTCGTGCGGTGCGTGTGTTTTCCATCCGTTGGGGTTCACACGCTATTACTTCACAGCGGGTGTTGGCTACGCGTTCTACTACACGCAAGGCAGACGGTGAGTGGTACCCCGCTCCCCCAAGCCCGATCGCGTGAGAAACTTCACGCGAACCCCTGAAATACACGTAGCCCGCTCCCCCAGGCCCGATCGCGTGAGAAACTTCACGCGAACCCCTGAAATACACGTAGCCCGCTCCCCCAGGCCCGATCGCGTGAGGAACTTCACGCGAACCCCTAAAATACACCTAGCCCGCTCCCCCAGGCCCGATCGCGTGAGAAACTTCACGCGAACCCCTGAAATACACGTAGCCCGCTTCCCCAGGCCCGATCGCGTGAGAAACTTCACGCGAACCCCTGAAATACACGTAGCCCGCTCCCCAAGGCCCGATCGCGTGAGAAACTTCACGCGAACCCCTGAAATACACGTAGCCCGCTCCCCCAGGCCCGATCGCGTGAGGAACTTCACGCGAACCCCTGAAACACACGTAGCCCGCTCCCCCAGGCCCGATCGCGTGAGAAACTTCACGCGAACCCCTGAAATACACATAGCCCGCTCCCCCAGGCCCGATCGCATGAGGAACTTCACGCAAACCCCTGAAATACACGTAGCCCGCTCCCCCAGGCCCGATCGCGTGAGAAACTTCACGCGAACCCCTGAAATACACGTAGCCCGCTCCCCCAGGCCCGACCGCGTGAGGAACTTCACGCGAACCCCAGAAATACACGTAGCCCGCTCCCCCAGGCCCGATCGCGTGAGAAACTTCACGCAAACCCCTGAAATACACGTAGCCCGCTCCCCCAGGCCCGATCGCGTGAGAAACTTCACGCGAACCCCTGAAATACACGTAGCCCGCTCCCCCAGGTCCGATCGCGTGAGAAACTTCACACGAACCCCTGAAATACACGTAGCCCGCTCAATTGCGTGTGTAACTTCCCGCGCATCCCCGAAATACACGTGCCCCGCTCGCACAGGCACTATTGCTGTATGTTGCCACTTTTGTAATGCGCAGGGACGCTACCGCCTGCCTTCGTGTGGCGGACATGTTTGGGCTTGTGCGTGTCTTTCGCTGTGCGTGGCTTTGCCCTATTCGATTCCATGAATACGTGTGGTTCGGGTGCGTGTGGGCGTTCCGTCTGCTTCCCTGCAGTACATCCCCAGTTACGCCCTTGTTTTCGCGAGTTGTTCCCCATTCCGTAATTGTTATTCTCATTTTACAAGACTATATAGAATGCACTTACAAAATCCTGATCGGGAAGTATTTTCTTCTGGAGCATTGTTTTGAGCATCTCCTTTTCTAATCTCTTCTTCTGTACGGTAATTCTGCTCCAGGCATTTCATGTATTGTTCCATTATTGTAGTGGTAGGTAGAATCACTTCTTGTCAGTTCAGAGTTCGAATTTGGGATGGAGGAAGATTAATGGGGAGAGAACGTGGAATGTTTCTGTTTGGTTTGTGATTGGTGGTTCATTGTGTGTGTGGTGGGTGGCTTTCAATAGGATTTCAAGTAACTCAGATGCTGTTAAATTGCATTGACCCTTTGCGAGAATGTATGCTTTTTGAGTGATGTTTATATATGCCAATAAAATTGTTGATGCAATAGTATTATTATATTAGGAATTTGAGCATATATTTCATTTTTATTATTTGAGGGTGGGGTGCACCCTTAGGAAATAGTGCAGTTTTTGAGATATATTTATTGGTTCATTTGATATTTGAAGCATGGGGCCACTTTCAGAAGGAGAGGGATCTCTTTTTTCAGAAGATTGTGGAAACTGTTTTGCAAATGGGGTTAATAGTCATATTGAGGACATAGGTGATGAGTTCTCAAAGCATTGACTTACAAGGATGTTTTAGTTTTATAATACTATTTAGATGCAGTGTTTGAAATGAGAGGTATATGCTGTGATTGTGGAGAAATATTTTTGACAGGGAGCACAGGTTTTTTTCTCTTTGGAAAAAGAACATGTATTATCATCTAAAGAAAAAGAAAAGACAAGTTTTTCAAAATGTTTTCAATCATCATATAGGTGAAGACTATTTCTATGATTGAAACCTTCGGTGATATGTTGGTAAAAGAAGCCAAAGGCTATTTTTAGAGCCACCCAGAGAATCATTTTAGTATATTGGAAAAGGAAAATGCCTTTTAAAAAAAAAATAGTTGCAGTTACAATAGCAGCCAATGAAACATTGTGTCCTGTCATTTGTGTTATAGCCACGGATACGAACCACCGGATGGATTATAGCTGTGAGTATAGGGAACCAAATGGCATGTCGTGTATTTTTGGCAGGTGCAGTCGTGGCTATCACTATCACACTTTGGCCACATGTATGTTTTGTACAATCTGCCAGGGTGGTATGTGCAGCTGCGACTACTGGCAATTGACGCAGTTCACAGCTATGAACCGGCCAATAAGATATCATGGTTTCTGGTGGTCTTTGATAGCCACAGGTACCAATCCCAAGATTGGCTATAGCCATGGGAATGAGCAGGCAAATGGCACGTTGTGTATTTTTGGTGGGTGCAACCGCGTCTCTTAATATCGCGCTTTAGCCGCAGGTATAATCATTCAATTTCTATGCATTGATCATGTTGTTCCATTGATTTTACACCACACAATTTCACATGTGTTTCTGATTCCATGCCCTTATGTGTACCTTTATGTTGTTTGAATGTTACTGTTTTTCAATTTCTCCTTTTTAATCTGTAAAAATGGTACGGGTAGCCATGACTACTGACGGTTGACGCAATTCATAGCTATGACCGTGCCAAACCTACATCATTTTTTTTGCAGCCTTTTATACCTATGGGTATTGACCCGTCACTATGGCAAGTTGTATTTTGGTGCAGTAATCAAATTATATTATGGATGTTTTAGCTCAGATTTGTACATGTGTTTCTTTTTGGATGTTCTCACCTGAAGACTAATGTGAAATGATTTTGAAATCTTTGTGATATGTGTTTTTGAGAGCATTAGAAAAATGTTTCTGTAGCCGCGCCATTAGGTGGGGTTTTGTCGTGTAACCAGGGTTATAGCTGCGGTTATGTTATTGGGAAGAATTTGGAGAAAAAAAATGAACATTTTTTGTAATATGTGTAAATATTGTATAAAGTATTCTTTGAAGGATTGTTTTGGGGTTTATTGATTGATATAGCTTGTAATAGAAATGTGTTTGTCATTTTACTTGTTTGCTTTCTACATTCCTCTTTTTGTGCTATTGAATTGTGAAAGCTATGAAAATGACATTTGTGTGAATTTTTGACAGTATGATTAGAGAACTCAGAGTTTTCAAATGTTCAGTAATTGGCTCTGGTGAAGATATATTCATTATTTGTAGCAGCTGAAGGTGATTGATAGTGTGTTTTCTATATATTTTATGTACAGTTAGAATGATTGTATTTGTAAGACAACTGGATTATGTTTAGGTATCTCATTTGATCAAGTTTATATATATTGTTTGCAAAGTAGAATGTGCTATATTTTATTTGAGTGCTTTTAGGAGAGTGATGAAGCAGTGTGACATGGTATGCTATGCTTATGTTTGTCAGAAAATATATTTTCAAATAAAGGTTGTTTCTCAGTGGCATTGGAAACTGTGATATGAATGAGGGTGCATACGAAATCCTAGTGTGAACCAAGCAGTATACCTACCCTTGACAACTATTGTGGCTGTGTGTGTGCTTTGTAGTAGGATATTAAGCTGTTTTTTGTGACCCTATATTGGTGATTTCTACTGTGTTAGAAGTGTGGAAGTGTGAAATTAAGAAAGGAAGAAGGTGAGGTTATAGTGGATAACTGGTTAGGATTTCATAGTATATGGGACATTTTTTATACTGCAGCATTTGCACTGTCATGTAATTGTTGGTAGTAATTCTAGACGTAGTAATGAACAATCATAATCATATTTGGCATTTTTCCAATTTGCTAGCAAACGGTGTTGTTTGGAAGTACAGGAATCTATTTGAGTTCCATGCTATGTAATGCAATGAGTTATTATGCAATGCGCTGATGTAGAGAGATGTAAAATGAAATGGGGATGCATAGTATGTTGGGGGAAATAGTAGTATGTATGAGGATTGCTAACATGGTTTTCAGGATCTGCTTAGGGCACATGACCATTGAAGTTTAGTGCAGTGGGGATGGGAAGTGAAGGGAGGACATACATGTTGATATGTTTTGTTGATTAGCAGTAGTAGTAGTAGTGATTAGTTTATAGGTGAAATGTAGGCTAATGGGTCTGGCTATTACCCCAATGATAGTTGATTAGATATAAACAGGTGAGGCATTTGACCTTAGATGTTATTGGATGAGGATGACTAAGAATGACTGATTACATTAGATTATGTTAGTAGCAGTTGACTGAAAGTTGTCTATCTGGAGTTGACCTACAGTCCTTAAGCAGAGAGTTGTTAGGTGTGAAAACTCTAGCTCGATGTAGTAACTCAGTTGTAGTCCATTATTTTGCAGCATTTGTTTCTCTTGATACCTTTGTTATGAATGGTTTATGTATATTTTGCTTATATTATGTGTATGCTTTATTAAGAATTGTTATGTTATGTAGGAATTGGGTAGTGTGGTGTATACAATTAGCTCACTTTTCATTTAGGTTTATCATTGAAAAATGTATTGTTCCAAATACAGATATGTTAGAAGTTAATGGCCAGTTGCACCTCTGTTTCCTTTCAGAGCACGTGGCAGTCATGCCCACCTCCTTAGTGGTGGATGTTATTTTGGTGGATTAATGTGCTATATTTGGCATTGCAGGTAGATTTTGCAGGATCTGTTCTGTCAGGTTATCTACATACTGTTTTACCTAAATCCTTTTTTCTCTGTTATGGCATGCATTGGATTTCGACATATTACATCCTTTTTTCTGGATGTGGTTGAAAATGTTTTATTATTATGGTATTTAATAAGTGTGTAATGTGGTGTATAAGATGTCAAATTGGTGGGGTTGCATAGTAGGTTGGTGAAACAGTATTATTGATGAGGTGTGGCTGGTTATCGCATATGGCCATTGAAACTTTAGTAGAGTGGGGATGGACAGTGAATGGAGGACATACATGCTGATATCATTTTGTTGATTGGCAGTAGTAGTTATTAGTTTGTAGGGGAAAAGCAGGATAGTGCATTGGGCTATTGTGTTATTGTGCTGAAATGGGTGGAATCAGGGGAGGTAGTTAATTGTGCATGCTTTCTGTTGAGAATGGCTAAGGAGGAGTAATTAAATGTGTGCTGGGAGAAGCAAGAGTGTGGTAGGACGTAATATGTTGTACAAACAAAAACTTCTTTACACTGTATTTGTCAATGTGGAACATGGGTGCGTACGATGGGCATAAAGGCTTTAACCATGAATGCCATCCTAAAGAGTTCCAGTTTAATGTACACTTACTAATTACAGACATCTATGCAGATCACCCTGAAAAATGTATGCTTTTCCCGGGCTGTTATATTGATGGATTGAACACCTATGCTGGCTTCCCTCTGAGGTGACTACTTCTGCATATGTGGTGTTTCTTTTTCTGGTTGATACATTACTGGTTTTCTCAAATCCAATTGTGTTGTGTTTTTGCATCCAGTAATAACTTTTACTGCATGCAAGGTGGCAAAAGTATAATCATCCAGTACAACTCTCTTTAACACATATGGTATTAGTATTTACCGGATTGATTTTCTGCAGACATTTTATCATCATCATCTTTGATTAAAGCACTAAGTACATTGTTTTCACCTCTCTTTATGATCAGGTTACAAAATTCCTGAGAATAATACCAGCGTAGTTGAAAGAAGATAAGCAGTCAGTAGTCTCCTTGCACTGCCCAGAGCCGCACTGCCCTGGTTGCACTTACTCAGAGCATTTGTGCCCTATTTTCTCCTGCCCTCTCCCGTGCACTTCCTACTTCCTTTTCTGTTTGCACTTTTCGGTCTTGTGCTTGTATGATCTTGTATGATCTGAATGACACAATGCCTTGGGATGTTCTTGGGGATATTTTTGATAATTGTGGGTCATATGATAACTGCCCACCTCCAATCAGACTTGTCCCATCACCCCTACTGTTACAGGCAGTGCCACTTCAGCCCTCCACCTCAAGCAGGCACTCACTCTTGAACCTCTGAGTCACCCCTTTTCACTCTCTATGTTTAACTTACCAAGGAGATAAGGCAGTTTTCCCATGTGTGTGGCCATGAATGCATCCTGTGTGGACCTAGGGATCCCAGTGAAACAGGTTGTGTAGGTCATGTCTATATCACATGCAATCTGTACAGTTAGGATTTGCTATTGTGTATAGTTCTGGAAGACTTGCTGCCTGCCAATGGGTGACACACATGGCATATCACAGATCTGTGCAGTTCAGGAAACCATTGGTGTGTGGGAACTGGTCAATGATAGAAACTCATCTTTTTATATTATCTGTCGCCCCTGGGATTTTGGGTAGCCATGTGTGCTGTTGCATGGTGTAGGGGATCTATTACCACCTTTGTCAGTATGTGTGGAAATGATGGCTGTATCAGGTCATGAACCATGCTAACAGTGTATTGCAAGGAGTCTGTTTAAAACAATGGCATGTAGCTACAACTTCAAATGGTGTGACATGGCAGTGTGTATATTTATTTTGCATTCAAGGTCTCTCTCAATGAGTTTGAGTATGTAGATGATGGTGGGCTTTTGCAGTTCATACAATTTCCTGATTTATTACTCTGTTTGTCCCTATGGGGACAGTGTGACCCTGGGTATGTGTGGCCATCATGTTCTCCTCCTTACTTGCAAAGCCGTAACAATTGAGCCGATGGCTGCATTTGTGCTTAAAAGCATGGGCAGAGGGGCATCAGAATGACTGACCCACCTCAAAAGATATCACTTTACAGGGATGACCCTCTCCTCTATATACGGGACTCCGAAGTGAACCTAGAACCCATCATGAAAGACATTCATGAGTTTGAAGAGTATTCAGAATATAAAATCAATAATTCTAAATCAGAATTGTTCACACTCACACCTGCCACTGAATGCACATGAAATATCAGTTGATTCAAATGGTCACCTGTCTGAGTTCGCTATTTAGGCATACTCTTGTCTAAGGAGAGACAAACATTATTTGTAGATAACCATGAACATGTCCTACAGCTGTTAACTACAAAACTTCAAACATGGGCCAAACTTCCCTTTTCTTTATACGTTGGATAGCAATCCTAAAAATGGTGGTCCTTCCCAAACTTCAATACTACTTTGGCAACATTCCCCTCTGGCAAGGCAGGGTATTTTTCACAAAACCTCTGTGGCCACTTCATTTATATGGAACAGGGGAGCTGCAAGGATGACATGGGACAAACTAGTGGATCCATACAGGACTGGTGGCATTGCTGCACTGGACTTCGAGCATTACTACTTAACGGCACAGGCCCAATTAGCTAAACATTGTTATCATCCACAGGATACTGCCACACAAATCCCGATAGAAAGATATGCAGCATCCCCCACTGATCTTTGTTCTGTCATGTTCAGTACACGCCAAAAAGACTCCTGTAGATACAATCTTGTTAGTGTCCCTGTCCACGCTTTGTGCATTATATATAAAAGAATTAATGTAGATGTACCTTACTACCCGAAGCCCCGCTCTGTTGCTTCCTCAGCATCTCCCCTACATTCGATGAAGCCCTGCAGAGAATCTGGGACCCGGATAAACAGTTAAAGATATAATACATGTACCCTGAGGGCATAGACGTAAATCTAGATGATTTTGTAAATACTATTGGGGAAGGACAGATGAAAATGCTCCAATATCACTGTATGAGAGCTGCTTTTGTTGCGAGATGGCCAATGTTCCCTGAGCAACATACCACACATGAGTGCATACGAGCTATAACACCATGCATGGTGCAAAGACGGGGGTTTCCAAACTGTATGCCCTAATACAAACACATTCTCCATCCCTGAACACCATCAAAACAACATGGGAATCAGACCTGAGTACAACATTGAGTGTAGAACAATGGCGCAAATACTGGCAATTGACAAAATCCTTATCTTTAAACACTGGCCTAAGCTTGATTCAATTCAAAATCCTTAATCAAGTACATTGCACCCCTGTCAAAATGGCCAAGTTTACAGAGAATTGCTTGGGGGAATGCCTGAAATGTGGAGATCCACATGCTAATGTTGTTCATAGGTATTGGGCATGCCATCTGGTCACTGTATTTTGAAACAATGTGGCTGAGATTATTGAGAACATAATGCAAATCTCGGTCTCTCTCACACCCCTGAAATATCTGTTTGGGGATATTGGTAAGGTGCGGAATCCACTAGAAGGCTGTTCAATGTGACATGTGCTGTTGCTTAAAGATATATACTGCAATGCTGGAAGGCCACATATCCACCCTGAACTGACGATTTCCTCAGAGAATTGACATTTGTAAATGAATGTGAGTAACAATTTGTATTGACTATGCCTGTAACAAACCACCCCAAAGTTATATGGGCCCTTTCAGAAGTTTTTTATGCAAGATGATATCCAATAATTACTTTCCCCCTACCTCTTCACCATGATCTTTTAATTCCTATATGTTCATGCAGTATTGGAATTGCACTACACTCTTGAGAATGTTATTGTACTATGTGAATATCAACATGACTATCAATAAACAAAGTTTTTTTAAAAAGTGGCCAAACAATAGGACGTTTCCTTCTTTTCAAAGATATGTATGTACGCAGAGAGCAATTTTCTCTCTCCCTTGCATATGCTGTCACTATTCACAAATCACAAGGTCTAACCCTAGATCAAACATTGATTGACATTGGCAGTACAGTCTTTGAAAATGGTGTGTGTTACGTAGCACTTTCATGTCTGTGTACATTCAATGGTCTATTCCTAGTTAACTTTGATGCAAACAAAGTCAATACTGACATTCCTTAAATCCTGAAATACAACAGGCTGCAGGCACTATAGATATGTACCCTGAACCTCAAAAAAATGAAACTTTTTAAAAGAAAAATAATGGAAACAGAAGATATAGCAAATTTCCCAACACTACCACTAAAAATACAACAAAAAGTTCTGCATCAAACAATACTACCACAAAAAATTCTAGTACAAAGTCAACTTCACATCTTTCAGAAAAGAAAGACACAAAAGCCTCTTCTCCATAAGGATCAGCAGGCCCCTCTAAGGATCCACAAACATAACTCTCTGGTCCATTTAAATTCAGAAACCCAACTGGAGTAAATTTTTATGCTAGTGTGACAATTAATATTCGCTTTCAATTGCCACCAATTGTTCACAACATTTACTTAAATGGCTCAGACCAGTTGTGTTTGCAAATGCTCGTCCTTCACAGAAATGCCACAAATAATCCTGTCTCTGGTATAAGGCAACAATAGGACTACTGTTCAGGAATTGTAACATTTAACATAAACACACAAGAAGATCCACAAGAAATCATAGTGTACTTACTACAAGGACTGGAAACCAAAAACATCCCTATAAATGAAATCTTCCACATTTTATACAAGTGGAAGCATACCTTCACTCTCGCAGCCATGTTTCACAAGACCACATACCTAGTGGTCTATTCCATTTCACCAGCTTCTGCGGAATGCAAATCATGGCATATTATGCCTTTTTTTGCAATTCAGACAATCATTTAGCCATACAAATACACTCACACAGCCAATATGTCATACTAATGCTTATGAGGTACAATGCAGATTTTACCAAAAATAAATGTAAGCTTACAGGCTTCACACACTGCCAAGCATCTCTTGGAAAGAAAACATTCACAACAGTAAGTATAATATACCACGCTGGTGCCGCAACTACTTCAGGACACTACACTGCATATGTAAAATAAAAAAAGTAGTTGGTTTCAATGTAACCCAAAACTTAGGGTACCAGCACATAAAACAAAATGCCTACTTAACATTCCTTCAACCCAAATACATTCACTAACTTATACCACAATTCACAGTTAAAATACTCCAGCAGGTATCTAGCTACATCCATAATACTGCAGAACACTTTCAAAAGTCAGTTTAGTTACAATACGCCAACATGTACCTAACTACTTTCAAAACACCCTTCATTGCAAAGCACTTTGAATACACCATCTCAATTCTAATATAACAAAACATCTTCTAACCTCTAATGTAGTTAGAATAAGTCAACAGGTATCTAACTATTTCAAGCATTCCCTTAATTACACTATAATCTTTTTTGTAAAAAAAAAATCTAGTACATATTCATTCCAATGACCCACTGATAATATAGTAGCAAAACAATCACAGTGTGCCATACACTAATGTTGTACCAAATATTGTACTTAAAATGTACTGTTTATGAAGGTCTAAACAAAATGCATATTTAATACTCTATAACACTACAGCTTTTCAACTATCATGCTTAACCAATTGTACTGTTTTTATATACAGAAAAGAAACCAGAGATTGCAGCTTCATGACGCTACAACAATAGGTTGCCACAGCAATCTTAATCAACTACATATTCTGTCAGCAATATCCTCATTTTTACAACAATCATGAGTATCATATACAATTCAATTACATAATTCCTCCATATTACAAACCCTTTGTATTCCCACTACATTACGTGCAATTACTTTACACATGTTCCTACTATGTTAAGTACTGTACACAATTCAATTACATAATTCCATTGCAAACCCTTTGTACTCCCACTACATAACATACAATTACTTTACACATATTCTTACAATGGTGTTTCTGGCCATACTCCTACTACATTACCTATAATTACAATACGCATATTACTACTGTGGTGATTCTGCCCAGTGCACATATTCTGGGGGGCACGGTCTGTGAATAACACCAGGCATAGTAGGATCATTGTCTCCCTTCCCTCTGTTCCTCCTCCCTTGCCTAGTCATGCCTTGAAACACTTGTGTATAGGTGCATTATAAATGCCATATCATATCATATCATAATACACACACACCACAATACAATTAACTGTATAATAAGTATGTGTCATACACGGTCAACTAATAAAACTCAACCCCAGCCCGTGCAATTGAAATAAAAATTGGAGAATTGAAATAATGTCCACAGACATGGAAATTGATTGCGCACCCGACGGCATTTCCAAACCCTTTCTTCCACTCACCACTCCCCCACCCTTCCCAGCCCCTCTTTCCACGACCAAATGACCCAAAATGTGTTTTCCAGACTTTTTCCCCACCGTGCTGTCCGCGGTCAGCACCGGATGTCTGCGGATCCAAAATTACAGGTTTCCTAAAAGTATGACGCCCTACACGCTTTTCACCATGCAATCAGCTAGCGTGTATGATGTCAGTGGACCTCATGTCAGCCCCTGAGCCAATCTGAGGACCGTCCATGGACCAAACAGGGAAGTGAGTCCATACAAATTTGGTGAAAATCCGTCCAGAGGTTTGGGACAAAATCTTTTTTCCATTGCATCTGGGAAAAAAAACTAAAATTGTGGGACCCCCTATAGCTTTTCCCCTTCTTGACAAAACCTCACCAAACTTAGGGGGTTCAATCTGACAGGGTCATATACTTTATTTGCAAAGTTCAATGATGAATCGTCCAGGGGTGTGAAGTTACATGCCGCCCAAAAAGTGTTCTTCCTATGGTTTGAACAACATAACCATAACTACCGGGCCACTACCGCAGAAAGTGATGAAGGTACAAAGCTCAAAACAAGCTTAGAGGAGAGTTTAAAAATCTATGAAGAGGAAATTAAGCTCAGAAAGCAATGTACATTTTTACGAGACAAGGAAGATTATGATGATGGTTGTTTCTATACGTTTTCAAACAGGTTCGACCAAATGAGACAAAACATAAAAAGTATTCCTGTGGCATCTGCAAGCCATACCGAAAACAGCGCAGACATAATGCTCCCTACCTCAGAATCAGATATCACAGAAAGTGAAAATGAGAAACCTTTGATACGTTTGAATTTTTTAGAGGAGATGAGGTTGTTATGTAAGGATGGAAGAGCAGGCAAAAAACCTGGGGAAATACTTCCAATAAAAGAGGACGAGGGAGAAGAGGAAGAAAAAAACAGGAGGGGTCAGAGGAGCAGCAAACGCAAGCAGCAACACCCGAGCGAGATCATTGAGCTCTGGTAAATAAACAAAACTGTAATACAAGAAATGAATAAACAACAAGTCATCAACCTATCCGACCATAAACTTATGGATGACCAAGACAAAGTACTATATTTGTGACTAAACTTTTGCCTTTGGCAAGTTTTGATTACGTGCAGACTGGGATTGACATAGCCAGTTTTGTATGCAAACTACGCTTAAAAAAATTCTTCATGACCAATCAGTATAAAAAGAAACAAAATTCTGCACAAGAAGGTCGTACGGATATAACTATTGCCGAAATCGCCACCCTCGCTACCCTTGTTAATTTGGAAAAAGGAGGACAAATGGAAGAAAATGAAGACCCTGCAGACTTTGAGGGGTTAGGAATAAGTACTGAAATGCCGTCCACCAGCAAATTGAAGTGCAAATCGAAATTTAACCCATGCAGGATCCCTAACAATCACATTGATGCATTTCAGAATGTAGTAATACACAATTTAAAAAGTATGAGAAGAACTATTAGATTTCAACATAGAGCAATCCATCCAAAAAACACAAGAATGTGCTTATGGAACTTCATAGACTGCCAAATTGTATCATCAAACCAGCCAATAAGGGCTGCAACATTGTCATGATGAATAAACAGGACTACATAAGAGAGGCATAAAAACAACTACATGACATGAAATGTTATGAAAGATTAAATAAAAATCCCATTAAAGATCTGGAAACAAAAGTATGGCCGTTCTTGACTGAATTGGAGAAAGCAGGAATCCTTGATGAAGATGTGGTTAAGTTTTTGTATGCCAAACATTCTACAACATCCACTATCTACTTCCACCCTAAAGTTCACACAAATCCCTCTAAACCAGCAGGGAGGCCAATTGTGATGCTCACTGGGTCCCTCTTAGAGAATATGTCTTTGTGGATGAAGTTTTGTTCACATTTGTACCATCATTACCATCATATCTTAAGGACACTACATACATTTTGTCAAAAATAGATGATATTCCATGGGAGTCGTCATACATACTGGCAACCATGGATGTTGTCATTATATACTTCAATTCAACACGCATTTAGAATGACGGCATGCACGTTCTTTCTGAAAACAAGATATTTGAATTTTACAGCCCACCAACATGGTCTTAGGCATGATAGATCTATGCCTAAAGAACAATACTTTCTTGATTAATAATGAGTTTTTCTGGCAAATGCAGGGCACTGCCATGGGTACCACATTTGCACCGAATACGCAAATCGAACAATGGGATACTGGGAAAAATTCACTGTATCGGCAGAGGAACGTAAGGCATACACTGAGATAATTGTACTGTGATTATGCTATATTGATGACCTCTTTATCATTTGGAATGACAGTGAAAAGAATGGGCTTGAGTATGTGAAACATCTGAATATTAACAATTATAATCTGAAATTTACAGAACATCATAGTTCACACTCTATAGTATTCTTGGATGTCAATATAAAAATAATAGCTCAAACTGTGGTTTGTGAACTGCACTGAAAATGAACTGGTGCGAATGCCCCATTACCTGCCAGAAGTGGACATCCAAAAAATCTCATCTGGAGTATTCCATATGGGGAATTCATCAGGATACATAGAAACTGCATTAACATCACATATTTCAAATCAGCCAGTCAAATTACAGCATGGGTATTTTTGCAACAATACCCTAAAAAGATCTTTGAGAGATCCTATCGAAAAGCTCAGGCCCTGGATAGACAAATGCCGCTAACCAAACAAACAAACAGTTGTAGCTGGCGAAATGGAGGAAAATGTCATCAGATTAATCTTGACATTTGGAAGTCATACACAAACAATCAGACGGATTGTGTTTAAGTATTGGAATGTGTTAAAAACTGACAAAGATATTGGTACAACTTTGCAAGAATGTCCAGACATCACCTTCCAAAACAGCACTTCAATCAAGGACACATTAGCAATTAGCTTTATAAAACCAGACAATATGGGGCAAAGTAGTGAATGGTTGAATTGGTGGAGAAGGTTTTTTCAAATGCATGCGATGCAAAATTTGCAAACATGCCCGGTACTGTAATACGTACATTCATCCAATCCTGGGCAATCCTGTGCATATCAAAGGATAAATAACATGCAAATCTGAATACGTAGTATATTTTCTGTCATGCCCTTGTTTGAAATGGTATATGAGGAGCACAAAGTGCAAATTGAAAATGTGCATCTTGCAACATGTACAAGTTATAAAAAAACAAGGACAGTGCATACCCCTTGGCTAAACATTTTTCAGAAGTCCATGGAAGTAAACCGAAAGAGCTAACCTTCTTTGACATACATAAGGTAGATGAGGGAACAAGAGGAGGGGACATCGAACATTTGCTGGGACAAGAAAAAAACAGATTCATTATAGACTTTGAAAGTAATACCCTAGTGGCCATAATGTGGATGAAGAACTTTATACATTCTTAGTGGTTGAATAAGTAGCAAAAAATTAAACCTTTTTTTTAAGAATGCCAGTAATCTCTCCAAAAGTTTAGTATTAATTTTAAATGACCATGTGTAGAGGACAATGTAGACCTCCATATAAACAGTAAACAATAACAAACTTGTCGCCCCAAGTTTTAACACTGACTTTTGATATATGGGTATGGAAGTAGTTATGTCTACATATAGTCTAGTTGGTTGGTTGGCTATTTTGCTGTATCAGTGTCCGTAATTGTCAAAATGATTAGGTTTTGATTGAGGAATCTTTAACAAAATTGCTCTGTATCTTCATTGACTTTACCTCTGCTTTCTTTTCCTCTCTCTTCTCTATCCTCTTTGTAATCGTGACTTTGTCTTGCCCCTGACGGGGAGAGGATGGGATTGTTTACACTATTGCACACATTTGACAAGCCAAATAGAACACAATAGGTGCATGGTCCCGACTGTATGTGGAAAGACGGATGCAATAACAACAGTATTATAGACAATAGACAGTTGGGGAGTGTTGTTAGATATTCAATCTTATTATAATATAGATATATTGCAGATCATACCCCTCACTACAAACTAAGGGGATATGAATACAACAATATTTTAACAAAAATGCAACTGTACTATCTACTGTGCACTATGCATTATGCACTCTACTTGTTTCAAAAGATGTTGTAGGAAAGCCCAACAGCATTATGTGACATTGATTGTGAACGAATATTATCAAAAGGAGATTCTGGGCTTCGTTCCGATATTGGAGGTAGCCATGGCGCTATTTGCGCCATGGCTGCCTCCAATATCGGGTCCGGCACCGATCTGGTTGAATGGGGACTTACCGGTGCATTCCGACCCTGGAGGGACCGGTAAGTCCCCATTGACCCAGTCATTCCCCATTCCCATTTGAGCCCCCATAGGGCTCAATGGGAATGGGGAGGGCACTAATAACGGACCCGCATATAGCAGGCCTGTTATTAGCACCCTGCTCCCTTAGCGGGACCAGTAAAGGACGTGTTGTGAGACCGCACGTCCTTTATGGTTCCCGCTAAGGAACCTCGGAATTGGGCAGTAAGGGATTGCCGGGACTGGTCTCCTTACCGGATCCCCGTTATCCCTTACCGCCCAACTTGTAATGACCCCCTCTGTATGAGTACACATTAGGCATTTTTTTAGTGTTTGAAGAGATGTTGTGTGAAGGATTTATACTCGCCTTCACTTGATAGTAATGCACTCTGAAGACACCATGCATCATGGTCATTAAAACTAAATTGGAGGACTTTTTTAACAAGTAGCTTGTAAAGCAATCGGTACTATGCACTTTGCACTTTGCACTATGCACTTTACCAAGATAAGAAGCTTGAATACCAATATTCATCTGTACTATGCACCATGCACTTTATTTGCCTGCAAAGATGTTGCACGAAGGATCTAAATGTAAGGTATTAAATTTGACCAGGACTTTGATGTACTGTATAAATAGCAAGCCTAAATGATGTTTGCATTATGCACTTTGTACTACACACTCTATTTGCTTAATATAGCAAAAATATCAAAAGGTATTTACATCATGCACTATGCACTTTAGATGCTTGGAAATATGTTATATGCAGGGTCTTTATGTAAGGGACTCCTTTTGAAATGCAATGCAGCGTGAACACAGCATGCACTGTTATTCACCTTCAAAAGTCCAATATTGTAAACCCTATATGACCATGCACCGCGCAAGTTAGATGTTGAAAAACCTTTGTGTGACGGATCCAAACATTCTGTAATATGCCTGAAAAGAAACACAACTTGAAATCTGCATCATGTTTTATTTTACTCTGCCACCCTATGGAAAATAGAGAAAACAAAATCCGTACGTTATATGACTTGGAAATGTATGTACTACGCATCAGATAATACGCATGATGCAGTCTGTACATATGGCTAAATCTAAATGAGTTCAGGTTATATTCGGATATACAATGTTTGTGTCCTCAACACAATAGTATTGGTCATCCCAAGCTAAAATGGTCATACTGGTTTGGCAAAAGCATAAGTCACCTTGTTAGTTTTAACCATGTGGGTATTTTTAAATCACGTTTTGGGAAAGGTGGAGTAACTGTGATCAAGCCACATGACAGTGGCGAAACACGCCAGACTGCAGGAATTCTGCTGGCATAAATTTCACTGGGAGGACGAACACTTTCTTTTTTTAAATGCAGAATTTTTGTTTGAAATAAAGTTTGATACATTGCATCAAACCCTTGGAGTGTTTTTGGCCTTTCAATTTTTGAAATGATAAGTCACGGGAGTGCTACTGACCATAACAGAGTTTGTTTGCTGTTAGACCTTCGAGATGGATATTACACAGCCACGCTAATCCCATAGGAAGAACATTTTTTGGGTGGCTTATAACTTCGCTCCCTCTGGACTAATCCTCACCAAAACTTTGCAAAACAAATATGTGGCCCACTCTGAATTATTTTGCAAAGTTGGTGAGGTTTGGTCCGGGGGGCAAAGTTATAGGGGGGGTGTCCCAAAATTGATTTTTTTCCCATAGAGTGAATGGGTAAAAAACTTTGTGCACGCCTACAGCCCAAACCGCTGGACGGATTTTCACCAAATTTGCGGCAGGAGCAGCAGCTTGGTCCCGAAAGCGTGCTTTTGTATATTTGGTGAAAATCTGTCAGTGTTTTTTTTAAAAAGTTCAAAAAGTAGGTTTAAAAAAATGAGTGATATCTATGCCCGCTCCGCGGACACACTTCCCTGTTTGCTCTGCGGGCAGGACACCGATTGGCTAATCGGCTCGCGTCATGTCCATGGACACGCAACGTGTCCGCCGATTGGCTGGAGTGAGGCGTGATGTGCGTCAGATTGCTCCGATGTGCCCGCCATCTTGGATCCGCCGACAGCAAGGTGGCGAACAGAGGCGAAATGCAGTTTTGGGGAGTATTTTATTGTGCAAGAGTGCTTGGGGAGGTTTGGGGAGTAAGAGATGGGTCAAATACTGTATTTGTTTAGGTGGCAGGTGCTACTGATGTTTTCGCCATGCCCGCGCTGTCCGGGATGTTCGCAATTAATGAAAATGAGGGGTGTCCTAAGGATAGTATTCCCGTCTGTGCTGTCCGCAGGCAAGTTGAAACTGTTCTAAGGACATGCGCAGTATCAGCGGACATAAAAATTGACCAGATTCCGCAGTTAAAATGTTTGATTCTATGGGTGTGATATGCTGCGGTGGTTATGGCCAGGGCCTAGAGACCTGGATGCATGGCTGAATGCCATGCACCCAAGACCGAAGTTATAAGAACCAAAGTTATAAGCCACCATGGGTGTGATATGCTGCGGTGGTTGTGGGTGTGATATGATACAGTGGTTGTGGCCAAGGCCTGGAGTCTTGGGTGCATGGCCAAAGGCCATGCACCCAAGACTGAAGTTATATGCACTGAAGTTATAAGCCATCATGGGTGGTTTATAACTTCCCTCTCCCTGGATGAATTCTCATGAAACTTTGCAGAAAATGTGATATGGGTCGGCTCATATAGACAGTTAAAATGTTTGATTTTATGGGTGTGATCTATGGGTGTGATATGCTGCGGTGGTTGTGGCCAGGGCCTAGAGTCTTGGGTGCATGACCGCAGGCCGTAGGCGTTGGGCCATACACCCAAGACTCTAGGCCCTGGCCACAGCCCCCAAAGCATATCACACCCAAAGATCACACCCATAGAATCGAATATCTATCACATGTTTGCAAATCTACAGTTTGTGTACTGTTTGATTTGTATAGTTTGTATGTGAAGTTTTGGCTTCGTCATGTCATTGAGATTGTAGAGTTTGGTAACAAGCACTGTAGTATAACATATTAATGGAAGTGAACATTTTGTATTGTGGTGTATGGTTAGATGTTTGCTTCAACGGTTCTGTTATGCAGCAATATTTATGCGTTCTATTCGAATATACTTACTGTTTGATTTTTTGAGATTGGATATATATTTTTCATGAGTTGGGTAACTGGAGCACATATTCTTTTTCAATTTCTGTGATAAAAGAAAAGAGCATGTTACTGTATGTATTTTATAAAGACTTATAACATTGCATAATAGACATTTCAGGTTTTTTTTTTTCTACCCTCATATTTAGTAGTTTGCAAACCAGTGTACTGTGCAATTTGTTCAGTTTCTGTGTTTGTTTTTCAAATCATTGGGTCTGTGGGAAAAAAAATCCATGTCGGATAAAAAAAAAAACTTTTTTTGTTATGCTACAATCTATTTGTTTGTTTGATTTCAGTGTGCACTTGTTGTTTCTGGCTAATGTTCTATCTGTTGGCTTGTTGCAGATTTTTGGAGCAGTTAGATACCTATTGGCATATTGTAACTGTCTATTTTGTGTTATAATTTAGTGGTATTGATTTATCTGTTTGGTTGGTACAGAATCTTGGGGCATTTAGATATCTGTTGGCGTATTCTAACAGTTTATAGTTTTTTAATTAAAGTTTTGATAATGTTTAAGTACAGATTAGTTATTAAATTCTGGTTTTAAGAAGATTAAATAAGCGTTTGTAAGATTTTCTGGTAATCTCTGCTTTAGAGTTATGGTGCTATCATTACATTACAACCATCCACATGTCTTATTAATATATGCAATGTAGTGACCTGCATTGGTTGTGGCTCCTGCGTGGTAGATTATACCTATTGTTGTGAAGGTTTTCTTACCAAGTGATACTTGACCATGTGTGAATCCAGTCAGTTTGCAGTTGTTTTTGATACCATCTGAATTGTAACATAGAAGCATTAGTATTATCTATTTACTATGTGTTTGTATTAGTAAGGTGGAACGATTATCTGAATTGCAGGTAGTACATAATCTACCATGATTTGAATTTTGTACAAGTTTCTGAAATGGAACGGATTCACAATTAGGTATGGATACATACACGAAGCGCTCATTAGGGATTTGTTCCTGTGTCACATTGTTGCAGAGAGTGCATGCATGTTTCCACATGTATGAAATCTGGACAATTTCATTTATAGGTATGTTTTTGTTTTCAAGTACTTGTAGTAAGTTCATTAGAAATTCTTGTGGATCTTCTTGTGAGCTTATAGTGAATTTCACCATTCCAGCACAGTAGTCCAATTCTTGTCTTATTCCATGAACACTGTACCTGTTGTCAGGATTGTTTGTTGTGTTTCTATGAAGTACTAACATTTGCAAACCAATTGGTCTGTACTGTGTAAGTAAATGTCAACAATTGGTGGTAATTGAAATAGAATATTCATTGCTACATTTGCGTAGCAACTTACACAAGTTATATTTGAAAATTTGAATGGACCAGATAGGTCTGTTTCCAAGTCATTTTTTCAGAGTGTTTGTTGCTTCTTTGAAGAAGTACTGCAGTTACTTTGAGTGATAGGTTCTTCTTTGGTTGTGGTTATTGATGAAGTATTAGCTTCTTTTTGTCTCTTTGGAGGATTTGCAATAGATCCTGTTGCATTTCTGTTTGAACTATTTTTCTTTTACACATTTTCTTTTTTGTGGAACAGGATATGTTTTTAGATGGGGGAGTATAGTGAACGTAGTCTATTGTATTCTAAAATGCAAGGAATATCAGTGTTTACTTTACTTGCATCAAAGTTCATTAGAAATAGACCGTCAAGTGTACATAAGCATGATAGTGTTACGTAGCTCATGCCTTATTTAAAGAATGTGCTACTATTATCTATCAATACTTTGTCTAGGGTAAGACCTTGTGATTTATGAATGGTGACTGCGTATGCTAGAGTTATAGAAAATTGTTCTCTGCATGTATACATGTCTTTGAAGAGAAGGAATCGAGCTGTGGAGCGCCCTTTCCTTTTTACTTCTGAAAGTTTGTCAAAGAGAATATTGACAAACTGAAAGTTGTTGTCACGTGGGTATGTTTGAAAGCCAACAACTGTACCCAGTGCTCCATTAACTAGTCCTTGGTCCACGTCAAGGTTACGTTTAAGCATTACTCTGCAACTTAAGGATAATTTTTATATTTTCTACAAACCAGCTGTGTTAGAGATAGAGTTTTTCAAGGTGTTAAGCCTTGATGCAACTTGTTGAAACATGGGTAGTGTCATACCATGTGTGTCCAGTTTGTCTGTGGAGGCAATTTGAATTATTGGTTGCATTTTTTTTTAAACTGTATTTATTAATTGTGGTATATATCACAGCCACAACACACCATTATATAAATGATCATGTCTGAGATTATTTATTCAACCTTGTAACACAGTAAACAATTTACAGAGCTGAAGCATTTCTAGGCCTCGTCGGGCTGTTTCCGGCCAACCTCAACTCACACAAATATATCCTGAACGGGGCCCAGATGTCCTTTGGTCTGCTTGTCCTCGGGAGTGTCATTACATATTGCTCCTCGCACTCATTGACATATATCAGTTCTTTAAGATAATGGTTTATGCATGGTGCGTGCGGGCTCTTCCAGTTCTGAAGTATACATTTCTTGCATGCAACATTAAAGAGCCTTCTGGTCACTTCTGTCATCTTTCCTATGTCCCTGAACAAGTATTTCTGGGGTGTAAGGTCTATTGGAACCAGTGTGATTTCTAGCAAAATTCCTGCCACCTTCCCCCAGAACCCGTAAATGAGTGGGCACTTCCAGTACATATGGAATGAGTCAGCGTGATCGCTCCCACATTTCTGGCAACTGCTGAGGCAGTCTTGTGCAAATTTAGCAACCTTTGCTGGCGTATAGTGGAGTTTGTTCAACACTTTGAATTGAATCAGCCTAAGGCCTTAATTGAATGACACCTTCTTGATCAGCTCACAGTATCTTGAACAGGTCTTATCCGCTATGGTTTTTACCAGGTCAGTCTCCCAGGAAACTTTAATCATGTTTAGTGTTGGTGTGTATGCTTGCGTTTCGTCTAGAGTTTGGAAACACTAGTACCTGATCGTGTGGATAATGACAAGAGACATTCATATGGTGGGGGCTCATCAGGAAACAATGGCCATCTAGCCTAAAGACCAGTTGCATCCGATGGTACTGTAGTATCTTCAGCTGATCACTCCCCATCCGAGTCTTAAAATCTTCCAGGGTAAAACAATTCCCGTTAGGGAATATGTCCCTCATTTTAAATTCCCAATCCAGGTCCCATATCTTCTGCATATCAGTATCAAATGAGGGTGCAATGCTGGGAAAGTTCTAAAGGGGGTGCCTCTGAGTAGTATGGTGTCTCTATTTGAAGCCTTTGGTAGATCTTGGACCAAGCATGCACCGTTGTACTCACTGGCTCAAACAAGCATTCGTCTTTATGTTTTGTTTTAAATATAATGGACCGTAGATCAGTTGGACGTGCAGCATGTTTCTCTATACAGATATGTGGCGCAGTGTCTAGTGGTTTGTGCCAGTATCTAGCAAACTGAGCCTGTGCCACCAGGTAATATAGTTCAAAGTCCGGTGCTGCTATGCCCCCTTTATCGTAGGGCTCTGCCATTTTTTCTCATTTCATTCTGGCTGCGCCTTCCCCCCGGCACCAGACAAACTCCACGACCATAGATCTCAGGGTATCACAAAACTGCCTGCCGGGCCATATTGGGATATTAGTGAATATATATAGTAGCTTTGTCAGGATCACCATTTTCAGTATTGCAACCCGGCCTATCAGTGAAATAGGGAGTTTAGCCCATAGGTGGAGTTTGGTCGAGATTATGTTTAACAGCAGTTCATGGTTTTACGCATATAGGGAGGTCCTGTCTCTTGACACGACAATCCCCAGGTACCTTATTTTCGTGGGTGACCACTGTAGGCCGTATGTGTTATTGTGTTATGTGTGAGTACTCTGCAAATTCATGTATAGTTTCCATTGCTGGCCCCAGATATAAGTCGGGTTCTCGGATGTATAGCAGCATGCCGTATGCATATAATGATATTGACTGGCTCATTCTGGCCATTCTAATACCTCTCTGCCCCTGATGTTCCCGAATGGCTGCTGCGACCGGTTCTATCGTGAGAGCAAATAGTATGGGGGAGACTGGGCATCCTGTCTAGTGCCCCTACCCAACCTAAACCAATTGGACATTGTGCGGTTAGTCATTAACCTGGCTCCTGGGTTAGAGTATAGTAACCTGACACATTTTAGAAAGTATGGACCTATTCCAAACTTCTCGAGTACGGCAAACAGGTATACCCATGACACCAAATCAAATGCCCTTTCAGCATCTAGGGATAGGACTACCGCCTTGGCTTCCAGTTCTATCTGGGCCATGACTCTGAATATTCTTTGAAGATTCAGTGCCGTTGACCTGGTTGGGATAAAACCACATTGGTCCAGGTGAACCAGCATGGGCATGTTGGGTAAGAGTCTTGTGGCTAAGATTTTGGAAAATATTTTTGCATTGCAGTTTATTAAAGACAGGGGCCTGTATGAGGACATCTCATGAGATAGTCGTCTGGGCTTCAGAAGCATCGTTATTATGGCTTCTCTCATAGATATTGGTAGGGTTCCCAGTTCTATTGCTTCCTCCCATACTGACAGCAGCACTGGGGCCAGTTCAGTGTTGATCTCCTTGTACAGCTCTGCTCCCAGTCCATCTGACCCAGGTGCCTTTCCATTAGCCAATGACTTAATTGTTTCAGTGATCTCTTCTAATGTCAGGGGTTGGTCAAGCCCTAGTTTATTCTCTATTGATAGTTTCGGGAGTATTATTTTATTTAGATATTCACTTATTTTGCTGGGATGATTTCAGATCATGGTTAGAATAAAATTCTGAATAAAAATTTGCAAACTCTCTGTTGATACCCTCCTCACTGGTGGTCATGGCGCCATCTTCTGCCACTATGCTGGAGATTGGTGTATGGTGTCTTTCTGCCTTTAACAGGTTTGCCAGGGAGCAGCATGCTCTGTTCCCTTCACCATATCGGAGTGCTCTGAGGGGGGTTGCCGTATACAGTAGTTCCCTGTTTGCTAATTTATTGAACTCTTGTAGGTTACTGTTAATGTTTTCTAGCGTCTTTTTCTCGTGCGTGGCTGTATAAAGTGTTTCTAGTTCCTCCAGTTGTTTCTCCACCTCCGCTAGTTCTGTTCTAATTGACTTCAATAGTACTGTGGACTTAGAAATTAGGATCCCCCTTACCCAGACCTTAAAGGATTCCCATAGGGTTGAGTTCTTGTCAACAGACCCCCTGTCAGTTTCGAAGAAGTGCTCCACCTCAATATGTAAAGTTTCTGCAACTGATGGGTCTTTAAGGATCTCCGGTGGCATCCTCCATCTCCTGGCCGGGGGCTTTACATCTTCTAGGGTTATGTCTAGAGATATAGGGGAATGGTCTGAAAGGGTGCGGGGGAGTATCTCACAATTATTAGTCTGAGTCATAAGGGAAGCAGATATCAGCCAGTAATCTATACGGGACTCAGTGTCATGTACTGAGGAGTAGAATGAGTATTGCCTTTTTTGAGGGTGCAGTGTTCCCCAGCCATCTACCTTAGTCATTTGCGATAGGATTTGCAGTATCATGGTGGATGCCTTGGTAGGAGTTCAGTATTTGGCAGTGGAGCGGTCCAGGGAGATATCTAAAATGGTGTTAAAATTGCCCCCCCACATTATTTGCTTGTTTTCTAGGGGTCCTATTTCATGTGCCACATTCATATTGAAATCAGGATCATCAATATTAGGTCCATATGTATTTACAAGCAAGACCTCCTTTCCGGCGATACTACCCCAAACTATGACATATCGACCCTGGGGGTCTATTTTGTTTTTAACTAATCGAAAACCAATGAGGGATGAACCAAAGTGAGGACTCCTCTTGCCTGTGACGAGTACTCAGTATAGTATCTTTGTTGCCCCCAGCCCCGCAAGATCTCTGTGTTCACCTTCAGGAGTGCATGTGTTTCTTGTAACATAACCACCTGGGGGTGGTGTCTGGTAACATAGGCCCTCACTTTATTCGATTATTGAGGCCTAACACATTCCTTGAAAGGAGTTTGAACCTCAGCCAACAAGCCATTGCCCTGGCGTGTGCCATATCTTTGTTGTATTACTGTCTCATTCATCTCTATAATCTTTAAGAATGTGTCCTGTGTAGCAGCATGACCACAGGTTTTAACCAGTAGGACCCTTACAACTGGAACCCAAAGCTCCATCGTCCCCCCTCCCTCTTCATGTAGCTCAACATAGCTAGTCAATCCTTGGTGCAACAACCCCCACCCCACATAATCTCCCCAACGTGACGATGCTGCCCTGTAACTCTCGAAACCTTCCTCTTTGGCATCCACTGAACTAGTGGAATTTTCCTGAGGGTTGACCATTGTAGCCCCTGGCTGCCCTCGTCAGAGGCTCACAACGCTATTACCAATAATCTTTTGTCCAGGCCATCCTTTTTAGCATGTCTCCACCGGTGTTATAGAGGACACACAGCATGTCTTTGTCAATCCGCAGAGTCTCGTCTTTCTTCTCCTGGTTTTGGTCTAGCGTTCTGATCGATCACTTGGTCCCTGGGGGTAGTGGGATGGAGGCTTCCACATATGCCATGGCCTCCGCATGATTCAAGGAAATGGGCTCTACCCCCATGCTGGATTCTCATTTTGGCTGGGAAGATCAGGGCGTATGGTACATTGTGCACTCATAGCTGTTTCTTAACCAATTCATAGGACCTTCTCTGTGTTTGGATATTAGCTGAAAAGTCTGGATATATGTGTGTTCTATTTTCCTCGTAATGTAGAGTTCCTTTTTCTCTGGATAGTCGGAGTATTGTGTCTCTGTTTCTCTAGTTGAGGAGGCAGGCTATTAACGTGCAGGGAGTCGCGCCTGGCCTCTGAGGTGATGCAGGGGTGCAGTCAGCCCTCTTGATGAGGAAATGGTCTGAGAAGGATTCCGCACCCAGGAGAGTTTTCAGAAGGTTTTCCACATGTCTCTCCATGGGGCCCTTGCAGAAAGATTCCGAGATCCTGACAATCCGGATATTATTCCTCTGTGATCTCGAATCGGGATCTTCTCTCTTGTTCTGTGTTTTATGGAGTTCTGTTTTAAGTTGGGCTATGTCACAGCCATGTTGAGAAATCGTATCTTCGTTCATACTTATCCTGTTTTCTGCCTCCGTGATGCGTGTGCTCTCCTTCTCTACCCGTGCCTTCAGAGACCGAATTGTTGCAACTATGTCATCCAACGTGACATTTACCGCTAAGAATCTGTTTTGTACCAACATCGCTAGATGGTCTTCTCTGGAGTCTACAGGATCCTCCACCTGGCTGTCTGGTGTATGTGGCATCATACCAGCGGACCCGTGTGACTGAGAGCTGGCAAAGGAGTCCATTGGGTCATTTTTTAACCCTCCTGTACCCTTCTTCTGGTTGTGGCCCATATGTTCTCCCACGTGTTTGTGTCAGGGGCAAATGTTGTTCAAAGAGGGGCCGTTCTCCTCTGTGTTTCCCCCCCGCACAGGGTGTGCACTTTCCGCCTGTTCAGGGGTGACCTAGCTCCTTTTTGCACTTACTCTCCCTCTATAGCACCTCCAAATTTATATAGGTTCTTTCCTTTTTAAGGGTTTGGTAAAGCACATCTTTGCACACTCCTTCGTAGTGTGATTGGGCCCACAGAAATGCAGATGGAGATGTTGTGTGGGGAGTAGCGGTGTCCCAGTTGGAAAGTGCCTGATAATAGTTTCTGAGTGTTTGTATAGTATGCAGTTACAGCCTGCTGCCACAAACGTAGCTGTTTATGATGGGGTTATCCCCGAGTTTCTGCTTGATTATCCCGCCCTGGCAGTATTTTTGTGGGCTATGAGTGTAGCACTGCTATGTGCTCCTAATCCTCTTTTATGGCCTCCACTACATTGTTTTCCCAAACGTCTCCCCTCAAGGATTGCATATATTAGCTACCGTTTCAGGCACCTTTCCCTATGTATATGCTGGCAGGAGCCCCCATGCCACGGAGGGGAAGTCTGCTTCCTCTGCATGCCTCTGTCTCAATTCTGCTTATGTGGTGTAGCCACCGTGCTGTGATCATTGCTCAGCTCCTTGCATTGCCCTGGGCCTCACAGATCAATCTTCCGACCGTGTCATATGCCGCTGTGGGGATACGGCATGCGTGGGGAGTCCGGGGATGGGACGAGGTTTTCAAGGCACATATGTCATCTTATAACTGCATGCACAGCGGTATGCAGTGGTCCGCCCCTCGGTCTGTGCCTCAGGACACCCCCTTTGCAGGCTGGGTCCACTAGGGTGTTGCACGCTGTTTTTGTAGCGGCAGCTCCTGGTTTTGAAAATGTTTTGTTCCCCAGTGGGATTGCCACCCACAGGTGTACCACTCGGGATGGCAGCCACTCACTGTGCTTCCCGCCGACCTGTAGTACAGCAGTGCTTCATTGTGGCTATGTCACCCTTCCCCCAACGCGGCCTTCCTTTGGTCTCGGCCCCCCGGCTCATCGTGGATGCTTAATGTAACTGCTAGGCGGCAGTGCTCAAGCCTCTGGGTCGCTTCAAGTTTCGGGCCGGGTTTCTCTGCGGCCTTACAATTGTGTGTGTTCAGTTTTTTCAGGACATGCCCTTAAGCCCTTCCTATTATAGGTTCCCAGCATATAACGTGCCCAGATCAGCCCTGGAAGGATTAATTTTGGTCAGGATTTTTCTCGGGCCGGAGATCTCTCCTCAGGCAGCCATTTGTGATGTGCACAACAGCGCCCACCTTTGCATTTCTTTTTTTTAACATTGTTTCATTAAATTTTGAACAGCTTGCAAGAGTTGGAATCAAGGACATACAATTGACATTTTTCTGTTCTAATTGTTCCATGACATCAGTAGCACATGAGTTATGGCCATACAGTGCATCGATGTACCTGGTTTGTAATATAGTTTGTGTTTCTTGAGACAGCACACCAACTATAATACTTTTTAAAAATGTTTAAATGTTGGCATATGTCAAGTCTGCAGACTGCCACATATTTTCAGTTAATTCTCTGTATTGGAAATGCTGCCAAAGGTTCACATTTCCTATGCTGCCAAGAGTTTTACAACAGAGTTTGTGCCCTAAGGTTTTAAAAATAGGTTCAGCTTTCACTGGTGTTAATTGGAGAAGATCTCCGAAAACAATAATGTGTTTTCCCCCAAGGAGCTCTTTGTAGTCTGTTTTGAGGACCTCTTGTAGTCTGAGGTGAATTAAAGCCAACATTAGGTTGGAGATCATCCTCACCTTATCTATTAACAGCATTTTCATTTGTTTCAAAACTCTGCGTAGTTCCATTGCAGCATCTGTAGAAAGTTTGTAATAGTCTAATTTGTTTTGGTGTTCTACTGGAAGAAGTAGTAATCGGTGTAAAGTGACACCGCCTATGTTGTAGGCAGCTAAACCTGTGGGGGCATTTACAACAGCTGACAGTTTGTTGCTTGTCAATTTTTGGAAGAACTTGCCGATGATTTTGATTAAGAATGTTTTGCCCGAACCAGCTTGACCACTCACGTATAGCAGTGTAGGTTTGGAATCTTGGCATATAGTTTTTATTTTCATGCTGCACACCATGTTCAATTTGTTTTGTTACGTCTTGGAAAATGCTACGCTGCTCACTGTTTAGTTGTGATTTCAGTACAGCAAAGTCTTCTTTAGATTTCTCATACTGACGCATGGTGTTTTCTACTTCTGTCATGGCTAATTCTGCCTCATTTGCTATTAGTGGCTGTCCAAGTGGTTCTTGGATTCCTGTTAAAGAAGCTTGACTACTGTCAGGAGCGTCCACATCTAGTTGGGCCTGGAGTTCTTCTTCGTGTTGCTGGTCATTGTGCAACATTGTTTGGTACTGTATAATGTTTACGTCTGTTATAGTGCTTTCCTTTGCTTTGAAACCGTCTTCATAGGATTAATAAGTATCCAGTAAATCTTCTTCTTTTCTCCATGGTTCAAAAAATTGTAGTAGGGACATGTGATACAGTTCTTTATGTTGAGGAGTTTTTAATGACAATTTGATGATTAATTAAGCTGCATTTGGTAAGTTTCACTAAGCTGCCATCACAATATGCTATTCTGCATCTACCTTTCTTTTCATCTGGTTTAATATTATTTTTGTATGTGAAGTTTTGGGCTACGTGGTAGAGACACATGGTTTCCAAAGTGGTACTCCTGTTTGGGTAGTATGTGGCTAGTACATTGTTTTTCAAAATGTCTTGGCTGTTGGCATCATTTCTGGCTATTGTTTCTATCTCCTCATATGAACTGAGAACTATTTTATAGATTTAGCAGGACCAAGACTTAGCCATACTATATTGTCAGATTTTCCATACAAGGCAGTACTGGTTAAATGCTCTGCAGCTTCATAGCAGCCACATTCTCTATGAGAGAGCATTTTTATGCCTAAACTGTAAAATTTATGTGATAGTGTTTTGTCAATTGATATGTAATTTCAGAGGTCCTGAAGCTCTGTTTTCTCTGCTTTGGTTAAGTACATATCGTGCAAGTGCAGTGGAATTGTGTGCAATGTACTGCACATCCATGCTTGCATTCTATCGGATGGCAATGATTGCATTTTAATCATTGAAGTATTTTGAGTCTTCTGTTCTTTTTTATGTAATATGTGTTCTTAGTTTGTGATGTCATCTTTGATGTCCTGGGTGTTAGTCTTAGCAGTGCACGGTGGTGGCGCGAGTTATGGTTGCTTAGCTTACCATAACTGGCGAACTTCAAGGGTTTTTCGGTTTTACTTGGAACCATAACGTCCCTTTAACAAAGTTTTTTCACTGAATTTCATAGGTTTTTAGTAGCGCAACTTAACCATAACGTCCCTTTAACAAAGTTTTTTTACTGAATTTCATAGGTTTTTAGTAGCACAACTTAACCAGAACGTCCCTTTAACAAAGTTTTTTTACTGAATTTCATAGGTTTTTATTAGCGCAACTTAACCATAACGTCCCTTTAACAAAGTTTTTTTACTCAATTTCATAGTTTTTTAGTAGCACAACTTAACAATAATAACTTTGACTTTATGTACATATAATATGGAACATACTGAACCCTTTCTACTGAATTTGACTGTCCGCAAACATGTTTGGCCAACAGTACCACCACCTAAAAACTCTGGGGAGGTATGTGTAATAGTTATATCATAACATAGGAACATTTAACAAATTCACAAAGCAGCACACATACAAAGTATATGTAGTAATACTTAAAAAATGTTACCCATATATGTAACACACTAACCATTCATGTAAATACAATATGTTTTAAAATGGAATATACCAAAATAAGATAAAGTGGCTTCCACCATAATTACCTCACAGATGCTCCACAACCAACAGCAAGACCAGACGTATACACTACTAATTACATATCTCACCAGACATAGTAAGTGCACTTCTTTTTACTCATATATTTATAAACTTCCTATATTAGAAAAAAAACATATTACTTTTTTGTTTTCTCACAGAAATGTGTAGTACTCTCGACTGGCTAGAGGAGCATTTCCCACGAGAGGAAATGTTAGAAAATAGTCCACCTAATGGTACACACTTTACTATATAAACCAATTAATAAATATTATTTTGTATACATTTAACATATACATTTTTTTAATTACAGACCATACAAAAATTCCAAGCATCTCACACCAACAATCAGAGGATATCACTCTACAGCAGATTAATCAAAAAATGGACGACCTTATGCAAAATTTTATGGATTTGAAAAACTTTGTGGAAAATTATGTGAAACCCCCAACAGCACACCATTGTCCAACCTGCACTTGTCCCCCCTCACCCTATCCCACGCAGTTAACCCCAAACCCTGTCTATGGACCAAAGCGTTTCGATGAGATTTCCTTCCCTTCTTCACCTGATCCCAGTTATCTAGAAATCCCTAATTCTCCTGTTTTTGTTTCCGTTTCTGCCCCACTTTCCCAGTCATAATTGTATATATATATGAAATAAAGTTACTTTTCTTATACTGTGTTGTAACTACTTTCAGTTCCTTGTGATAAAACCAATTTAGGTGTCCACGGACACCGCGGTTGTTCGGAAATGTTCGTAAAGAAACGAAAATGTAACTGTCCTGAGGACACTACATCTGTCCGTAATGTTCTCATGCAAGTTCAAAATGTTCTAAGAACACTCATAGTGTCCTGAAATGTTCGTAAAGAAACAAAAATTAAAGTGTTCTAAAGAACACTATATCTGTCCGTAATGTTCGCTATCAACTTAAAACTGTCCTAAGAACACAATTGGTGTCCTGAAATGTTCGTAAATAAACGAAAATGATGTGTCCTGAACAACAGTACAACTGTTCGTAGTGTTCGCTACCCAATTGAAAGCGTTCTAGGAACACAATTGGTGTCCTGAAATGTTCGTACATAAACTAAATTACACGTGTCCTGAAGAACACTATATCTGTCCTTACTGTTCGCTACCAAGTTTATACTGTTCTAAGAACACACGCGGTGTCCTGAAATGTTCATTTCACGTGTGACGCACTTTTAATTACTTCAGAACCTGAACAGTGTCCGTAGGACATCAATGCGCATGCGCTAACCAATCTCCGTGCACTTGGTGTCCTGCGGACAGGCGCTTCCTTCGCAGACTAGTTCGCAAACAGATCATATGACCGCGCCCACGCTCATCGTGTGTCCTGAAATGCGGACACTTTCCGTGTCCCCGAACAATTTAAAAGTACATTTTCAGTTAATCCTTAATATTTTTCAATATAACCTCACCATGCCACAAGTCCCACATAGCAATCTTGAGTTTCTATATACCTTTTCAAACTTTCCGATCCTTTTTTTGTGTTCGATCTGTCCGCGCACAGTGCGCATGTCCGCGGACCGCGCACAAGCACCCCTATAAAAGACCACGCCCAAGAGCTTATTCCTATTGTGTTTCTGGCTATTCTTCAGAACACAGAGATTTTTGCTGCCACCTGCAGACTACACCATCATCGACATGGCATCCTTGGCTGCTGAACTGCCACTTGGTGCTGCACCTGCTTCAGCACCACCACCACCCCCTCCACCACCACCACCTCCCCAAGGGCCTGAAGATGGGAACAGGACTGAGGATGCGGAGGAGGAAGAAGAGGATGATGAGAATGAGGTAGAGGAAATCCCTACTACCCGCACTAGGCGTGAGTCTTGGGTGTGGCGGTTATTTACCATTCATGGGAATGGTCCTAAGGCTCGTGCGAACCATGTTACCTGCAATGAGTGCAAAATGATACTCAGTCGCGGGAAGCACGGTAACTACAGCTTTGGGACCACTACTATGAAGCGACACCTGAGGTCATTTCACTCTGGGGCTATTCGCAGGGTTTACCTTGCGAAGAACGTAGCAGGTTGATTTCCTCTACTTCATCCTCTGTTTCTGATCCTGTCACCACAAGGACCACCTCTGTGGGACAGCGTCTTTCTCAAGCTGCCTCACAGGCCATACAGAATGCTGATGACCCTTACCTTTCGAGGGTCACAGTTGTAAGTATGTACTGTGGCACAGTACTCTGCAGGGGGGAGCGACTTGGGAGTGCTTTTCAGACTATCGTCTCAGAGCACGAGAAGACCTGCTCACTACCCAAATAAAACCCACTATACATCTTCCTCTCTCAGCTCGCCCTTTCTTATCCCTGTGGTTGGTGTCCCCACCTTTACCCTCCTTTACCCTCCTGTCCTAGTGTGCCGTGTCTGAAAAACCAAACCAAAAAAAATACAAAATTACAAAAATCAAAAAGAAATAAGGCTCTTTTCAGAGCCGCCTTTCCCAGTTAAAAAATAGAAGTGAAAAGAAATGAAGCAGGGCTCTTTGTATTTTTTAGAAGTCCGCGGACAGTTCGCGAACATTAAAAAAATTGGGTTGCTACTCCATCACAAACATTGTAATTTTCTCTGGAAAGAATGGTGGCTCTGAAAAGAGCCTTTGGGTGGTGTTTGTAAGTCAAAAATTGTAAATGCTTAACATCTACTTCAAAATCGTTGTTGTAATTCCAAAAAAGGTTGCAATGCATTTTGTACATTTCTCATAAAAATCTGACTGCAGCATAAGTAAGATGGACTCCATCTCTGCGAAAAATGTATGTACTACAAAACATAATATTTTCATTGTGAAAAGAAGACATGCCAAAATCTCTTAGAAAGCCACAAACAGCCTTATTAACATTGCACCTTGCTTTTTCCATTTGTGGACCAGATGAAGAAGAACGAAGCCACATTTGTCTCTGCGCAATCCGTGAAAATATCACTTGAGAATTAGGAAACATGTCCATAACCTTCCTCAGTCCTTCTTTCATAGCAAATTGCAAAAAAATTCCAGTGACATGTCCTAAACTGTTCCCTCCACAATGAATTACAATTATGTCTGGATGTTGCTCTGTCTCCAAAGTAGCACAGAGAGGAAGCAAGTCCAACCACTTCATTCCACGTACTCCATGCCAGTGTTCTTCCACATGTGGGAATCCAAGATCTACAGCTACTCCACAGCTTTCTGCATGCACCTTCAACCAATGTATCCACGAATCTCCTAAAATCCAAACAATCTGTTTTCTGAAACACACAGCCATAGCTATCTTTTGTTCTCTCAGCAAAAAGAGTATCTGAGAAAATCTCTCCTGCCACAACACACCCACCAAACTTTCCTGACCAATCCCTTTCAGTGCTTATTCTCATTTGCATGACTTCTGAACCCAAAAATCCCCGGATGTAACTCCCGATGTCCGCGAACTACCGCCATGTCCGCGGACATATCGTAACATGAACAGCCCTTCTACCATTTCCACTACACTCTCTCTGCCATTCCCTCATTGGATGTACCTCAAAAATCACATGACCATGCACCAATCACATTCAAGACCTCTACATCTAACTGCATCATCATAGATCAGCACTGCAAATGTACTCTGAATCTCTCTGAGTACAAGTGTCATATCATTGGCAAGCAGCATTTACCAGAAATACTGTACAAGTCTTCAAGATTTCTACTTGCAGGTCCATGCATATCCATATGCATGAACACAAACTTCAGGTATGCATATTTTCTGTATAGTAGATGACATAGCTCTCAACCATTTTTGTTTTACAGGCGAGTGAAATCACCCGATTTTGTTTTTGGCGGGTGAGACGCCCATTGGAATGAATGGGCGTGCAGGAGGCTTGGCGGGTGAGTCTGCCCTTTACAAGGCGTGCGACACCCGCCAGAAGCGTGTGAGTTGAGAGCTATGGTAGATGAACACATTTTCAAACAGACTTTTACCTTGTAAAATCGGTAAAATGAATTTACTGTACTTTTTTCAATTTCCTAAAATCAACTATCACTTATACACCTTTATACTTTTTACTTTCTTTATACACACACACTCAAATCATGTTAAACTAACATTTTTTAAATGAAATATATAGACTACATATATTCAAACAAAATTGCATGCAAATACAATCTATGTTTAAACCTTTATAAAAATACTTATACAATTTCATATTTTTTGTTTTTATTTATTTATTTAGTTAATTACTTTAAATTAGACATGACATTGAGGCGCTATTACCTCGAACAGTTTACTTACAGAAATAGTGGTATTCACTAATATATTATAAATTTCACAAGACATAGTAAAGATATTTTATTTTTGCTACAGTTAGTCATTCAATACAATTTGTTCATTAAGAACATATCATATGTACTGAACTGATGCAATGTATCTTATGTAAATAAATTAGTTTAATGGTTTTACAGAAGGCACTGAGGATTTCAATTAAAAAAATCAATATCTAAATTAAAAACAGTGCTAAATACAAACAAAGTTACTAATTTGAAGCTTTTACAGTTGCAGTGAAGACCAGTTTCCTGATAAGAAGCAGCCGAATTCGAAGAAGAAAGAAAAACTAAGAAGTTACCTGTTAATTTTAAAAAAAGTAAGTAAAATATCACCATAATATTTATATTATTAATCAAATATACTATAACATTAATATGAGCTGTTTTGGTTTCTTAAAATAGAGATTTTGTACCATTTAGTCCAAAAATGTCCATGTCTTAAACAGCGATTTACAACCAGAATGGCCCACAAATTTCTATTTTTGGACACACAAATTAGCCAATTGAACCACTACAATTTTCATATTATAGAACAAACAACTGTTTTAATTGTATACATTAGATTTACTATTTGTACTTTTCCACACCACTAGCTTACTTTTTTTTTGTCATCTGAACCCCAGTTCAGTAACACATAAATTCAAGAATACCTATCCCTACTAGTTTTAGTTCCCAATGCACAATCACACACCATTACATACATCTTTATCATTTTACTCAAACACTCATGCACACAGCACACATACATTCCAGAACACCCCAACCCATATCTTCTTTATTTTTTTCAACAGACCCTAAAGAATGCCTACCAAAAGACAACTCCGTAGAAAGCAACGCAAAATTAGAGCAAATGAAAATAAAGGTGTCCAACATAAGCATCCATCTCTAGCAGAATTTGTAAAAAAAAGTTGAAACAAAACAGATAATACAATCATTTAGTGAAACACAAGAAGTTTCAAGTACAACAACTTCGCTTCCACTTTCAAAATGTAAAACAAACCAAAAAACAATTAACAGAAAATCAGCTATCAGTACAGATAAAACTACTTCTTCAAATTTTAATATAGTGCAAAGTAAGCATACCAAGAAAAGTATTTTAGCCAAAATATACCGTCACAAAGTCCTTCAAAATCTTATAAAAACAGGAGAGAAATCAGGTTCAAAGCTTAAAACCTATCGTAGGAAATTAATCTTAGAAGCATTGATGGACAGTGGAATTCTTCTCAAAAGAAATTTATTTATTTTACTGTTAAACAAAATGAAACCACTAACAAAACTAATAACTAAATTACAAAAAAGACTTCTCAATAAGCGAAATGTCAACAGAAAGAACTTCTTAAGTATCTGCGGAGGTGAATGGAATCACACTACTAGCACAGAACCATATTTTAATGAAGAAGCGTACAAACAAAAGCAAACAAATACAATTGCCATAAATAGCAGTGGTCGAGGTTATGAAAAAGTGAATAATACCATAATGGAACAAGAAGTACTCCTTACAAAAATATGTCCTGAAAACTTAGAATTACCCCTCCATTCAACTGAATCAGAACGTCTAGTGTACAAATGGCCATGCACGTCAATGTGTAACATTCCCAAACAATGTTTCAAATCTTTACACCAATTCCTCAATAAATATGTAAAAAGCAAAGACAAAATCAAAATTAAATTACTGCAAAATATAGATACCTGTCCAGTGCGCAAGTACACAGGACTACAAGGACATTCATTGGCCTGCATTACAGGACCTACTTGTAAAACCACTTTCCATGATATCAAAAGGATATCAACATATCATTCAACTATAAGAAATCTAGTCTATAAACTGTACTATGCTAAAAGTCCTGCTTTAGCACTAGCAAAGTTAAATAACATCCTTCTACATGGTACAGCAAAAGACCTACTTGAAGAAATTCACTATATCCAGAAAAAATATTTTGGAAGTGAAAGCCATTTACAGAAGGAAATAGCTTTAAACCAATTAAGCAACAATTCTACACATGGCAACCTTTTGCTAAACACATACAAAAAAGAAATACTAAAATTTAAAAGTACATCAGCTGAAGTACCAAACCATGTATGTGTATGTTGCCGTAGAATTTTTTATAAAAGTAACACAAAAACTGTGGACCTATCATACAAAATAGAAGACAATGAAGATTCTAAATGGTTTGAATTAGCTCTCTACCTTCTAGCAGAAAACAAATATGAAATAACTGAGCCCTTAATACGTTGCTGTTATTGCACTACAAAACTTGACAACAACCAAACTCCTTCACGTTCTGTCACAAATAATTTGGAATTATACCCAGTACCAAAACCTCTACAACAACTTAATTTATATGAGAGCATCATAATTCAAACAGTACACCCATTTCAAGCAATAATACGCCTTCAACCAAAAACAGCAAAATTACCTCCCTCTGAATTGGTAAAAGACATTAGTGGAAAAGTAGTTTATTTACCATTAAATCTAAAAGAAAATGTGCATACTCTAGGAGTGCAACGTCCAATGCAGCAATCTTTAATTATATTAGTAAATGGAGTACCTACAAAAGACAAAAAAATATGGCAACAGCTGGTAGATTTATATAAAGTTAGGAAAGCCTTCCAATATCTTAAAGAGAATAATGAATATTACAAAGAAATTAATATTGAAGAAAACTTGAAAGATACAACTGAAATAATTCAAGAAACACAAGAAGCTGGTCAATTTGAGCTACTAGATCCTGCTACAATATCAAATACTTTAGACCATTATACAATTCATCCTTTGCACTGTAATGACACCGTACAAGATGTACTAGAAACTTACCAAATGCGTCAAACAAAAGGATCGCCAATCAGTATATGGGAAAAAAGTATAGAAGCACGTGCTTTTCCTCTACTCTTTCCTACTGGCAAAGGAGGAAGGTATGATGATAGACCTATTCAAATATCAGCTTCAGAATACCGCTCAATACGGATTTATTCTGAAGATCCCAGATTTAGACAAAATGTGGAATACATATTCCACCTACTCTTTGAAAGTGAACTAGCAACTTTATGTTACAGAGTTGCACACATATTAAAATCAGGATCACACTTTCAAAATATGACAGCTACACAATTATTAGAGAAAGTGCAACAAAAGGATGAGGTTTTACAATCAAATATTACAAATCTATTAGCAAATATGCGTGGTACTAAAGAGTACTGGTTTCGACGTCATGGAGATGTATGTTGTATGATCAGAAACCTTGGCCCGCCCACTTGGTTTGTTACATTAAGTTGTGCAGAATATGCATGGGAAGATTTACATGATTTCCTACGTATATCAAATAAAAACAAAACAAACATAGATATTCTAACACCTGGAGAATTTTGTTCTTTGGATCCTGTTAATGTTTCAAGATATTTTCACCATCGCTTCATTGCTATGCTACATTTTATTTGTAATAAAACTGTTCCTCCCCTTGGAGAAGTGCAACACTTCTTTTGGAGAAAAGAATACCAAGCCAGAGGAGCACCACATATCCACATGCTTTTATGGATTAAAGATGCTCCTAAATTTGGTCAAGACAGTGATGCCACTGTTTTACAGTTTATTGAAAAATATGTCACTTGTGAAATTCCATCAGAAGCCACAAATAGTGATCTTCATGCACAAATTTTACAATTTCAAAGACACAAATGTGGAAAATATTGTCGTCGCAAATACAAAAACAAAGGCAAATACTACACCAAATGCCGATTTGGTTTCCCTAGACCAGTTACAAATACAGGTCAAGTAAACAACCTCATATCTTCAGTTAGACATAGTGTTAAAGGTAAGTCACCTAAAAATACATATTACATAAAAAGAAAAGAAGAAGAAAAATATATCAATGATTATAATGCAATCATTGCCCACTTATGGAATGCAAACATAGATGTGCAGTACGTTGCAGACAATTCGACTGCAGTTGCACGATATGTCACAGCATACTTAACTAAAGCAGAAAAGACAGAGCTCCAAGACCTCTGGAATGACCTGTCATCAGATAAAACAGTATCTCAGAAATTATACAGCTTGGGCATAACAATGCTCACCCATAGAGAATGTGGATCTTATGAAGCAGCTGATCGTTTAACTGGTACTTCATTGTATGGTAAATCTGAAAATATAGTATGGCTAAGTCTTGGTCCAGCTAAATCTAGAAAAAGAGTTCTAAAATCATATGAAGATATAGAAACAATAGCCAAACATGATCCCAACAGCCAAGACATTTTAAAAAACAATTTATTGGACACATACTACCCAAACAGAAGTAATACTTTGGAAAACATGTGTCTATACCAAATAGCCCAAAACTACACATACAAAAATAATATGAAACCTGATGAAAAAAAGGTAAATATAGAGTGACAGACTGTGAAGGCAGCTTAGTTAAACTCACTAAACCAAATTTAATTAATCATATCAAATTGTCATTGAAGACTCCTCAACATAAAGAAGTATATTACATGTCCCTGCTACAACTCTTCAAACCATGGAGAAAAGAAGAACAATTACTGGATAACTATGACTCATATGAGGATGCTTTCAAAGCAAATGAAAGCACTATATCTGATGTAAACTTTACACAGTACAAACAATGTTGCACAATGAACAGCAACATGAAGAAGAACTCCAAGCCCAACTAGATAAGGATACTCCTGACAGTAGTCAACCTTCTGTAACAGGAAGCCAAGAACCACTGGGAGAACCACTAATAACAAATGAGGCAGAATTAGCTATGATAGAAGTAGAAAACACCATGTGTCAGTATGAAGATAAGGAAGACTTAACTATACTACAATCAAAACTAAACAATGACCAAAGTAGCATTTTTCAAGAAATAACAAAACAAATTGCACATGGTGTAAAACATGAAAATAAAGAATGTTCCTGCCATAATTATAAACCTATTCTACTGTACGTCAGTGGTGAAGCTGGTTCTGGCAAAACATTCCTAATCAAAATTATTAGTAAGTTCCTTCAACAATTGACAAACAACAAACTGTCAGCTGTTGTCACTGCCCCCACAGGTTTAGCTGCCTACAACATAGGTGGTGTTACATTACACCGATTACTACTATTACCAGTAGAACACCAGAATAAATCAGACTATTACAAACTTTCTGCAGAAGCTGCAATGGAATTACGCAGAGTATTGAAACAAATGAAAATGCTACTAATAGATGAAGTGAGCATGGTCTCCAACCTGATGTTAGCTTTGATTCACCTCAGATTACAAGAAGTACTCAAAACAGACTATGAAGAGCTCTTTGCAGGAAAAAACATTATTGTTTTTGGAGCTCTGCTTCAATTAACACCAGTAAAACGTGAACCTATTTTTAAAACATTAGGGCACGAACTCTGCCGTAAAACTGTTGGCAGCATTGGAAATGTCAACCTTTGGCAACATTTCCAATACAGAGAATTAACAGAAAACATGCAATCTGCAGATCTAACTTATGCCAACATTTTAAAAAGTTTGAGAGTTGGTATACTTTCTAAAGAAGCAGAAGCAACATTGAAAACCCGGCACATTAATGCACTTTATGGTGATAATGCATGTGCTACAGATGTTATGGAACAATTAGCCCACAGAAATGTCAATTGTATGGCCTTGATGCCAACTCTTGCAAGCTGTTTCAAATTCAATGAAATCATGCTAAGTAAAGAAATGCAACCAATAATGGAAATTAGCGCCAAAGACAAACTAGATGTACATGGTATGACACTACCCATGTGTGACCAAGCCACAACAAGACTAAATAATTTAGAAAAATCAATCTCAAACACAGCAGGCTTAGAAAAGATGTTAAAATTATCCTTAAATTGCAGAGTAATGCTTAAACGTAACCTTGACGTGGACCAAGGACTAGTTAATGGAGCACTGGGTACAGTTGTTGGCTTTCAAACATACCCACGTGACAACAAAATTCAGTTTGTCAATATACTCTTTGACAAACTTTCAGAATTAAAACGGATAGGACGCTCAACAGCTAGATTCCTTCTCTTCAAAGATATGTATGTACGCAGAGAACAATTTTCTCTAACTCTTGCATACGCAGTCACAATTCATAAATCACAAGGTCTTACCCTAGACAAAGCAATGGTAGATATTGGTAACACAGTCTTTAAAGAAGGCATGAGCTACGTAGCACTATCACGCTTACGTACACTTGACGGTCTATTTCTAATCAACTTTGATGCAAGTAAAGTAAACACTGATATTCCTTGCATTTTAGAATATAATAGACTTCGCTCACTATACACTCCCCATCTAAACACATATTCTGTTCCACAAAACCTAAATGTTGTAAAAGAAAACTAAATCAAACAGAAATGCAATAGGATGTCACTGCAAATCCTCCAAAGAGAGTAAAAGAAACTAATACTTCATCAAGTACCACAAACAAAAAAGAATCAATTAGAGAAAGTAAACCAGGTACTTCTTTAAAGAAGGAAGACAAACTCCAAAAAAAGCAGTTAGATACAGAACTACCTGGACCATTTAAATTCTCAAATATAGTTGGTGTAAGTTGCTATGCAAATGTAGCAATGAATATTCTATTTCAATTACCACCAATTGTTGACAACATTTACTCACACAGTACAGACCCATTGTGTTTGCAAATGTTAGTACTTCACAGAAATGCAGCAAACAATCCTGACAACACTTATAGTGTTTTTGGAATAAGACGACAATTGGACTACTGTGCTGGAATGGTGAAATTCACTATAAACTCACAGGAAGATCCACAAGAATTTCTAATGTACTTACTACAAGTACTGGAAAACAAAAACATACCTATAAATGAAATCTTTCAGATTTCATACATGTGGAAACATACATGCACTCTCTGCAACAATGTGGCACAAGAAGAAATCCCCAATGAACGCTTCATATATATATCAATACCAAATTGTGAATCCATTCCATTTCAGCAACTTGTACAAAATGCAAACCATGGTACATTATGCTCTACCTGCAATTCAGATAATCGCTCCACGTTAGTAATACAAACACATAGTAAATACGTAATACTAATGTTTCTACGTTACAATGCAGATGGTACCAAAAACAACTGCAAGCTGACTGGATTCACACATGGTCAAATATCACTTGGTAAGAAAACCTTCACAACAATAGGTATAATCTACCACGCAGGAGCCACAACCAATTCAGGGCACTACACTGCATATATAAAAAAGAAATGTGGATGGTTTGAATGTAATGATAGTACCATTACTCTAAAGCAGAGATTACCAGCAAATCTTACAAATGATTATTTGATGTTCTTAAAACCAAAATTTGATAAATAAACTGTATTTAAACCTTTAAATAAATTTGTGTTAAAAAAATATACACTGTTAGAATACTCCAAAAGCTATCTAACTGCTCAAAGATTCTACAACAACTAATCAGATAAATGAATACCAATACATTAGACCAAAGAATACACAGTTAGAATACGCCAATTGGTATCTAACTGTCCCAAAATTATAAATTTGTGTTAAAATAATATAAACTGTTAGAATACTCCAAAAGCTATCTAACAGCTCAAAGATTCTACAACAACTAATCAGATAAATGAATACCACTAATTTAGGCCAAAAAATACACAGTTAGAATACGCCAATTGGTATCTAACTGTCCCAAAATTGAACAATATCCAAATAGATAAATCAAAACCACTAAAATATATTAAAAAAATAGACAGTTAGAATACGCCAATTGGTATCTAACTGCTCCAAAATTTTATAATATCAAAACAAATGAAGAATCTGTTACTGCTCCAAAAAAAAATACAACAAAGCAAAGTATAAAGCATTAGCCAGAAACAACAAGTGAACACTGAAAACAAACAAACATATAAACTGTAGCATAACAGAAAAAGGGTTTTTTTTTGTTCCAACATGGATTTTTTTTCTCCCACAGACCCAATGATTTTAGCAACAATTACAGAAACTGAGCAAGTTGCACAGTACTCTGATTTGTACTCTACTAAATATGAGGGTCGAAAAAAAATAAAAGTATATTGCATATACAATGTAATAAGTCATTACAAAATACTAATACTAACATGCTATTTTCTTTTATCACAGAAATGAAGAAGAAAAACATGGACTCCCATTTCTAGACCAAACAGTAAGTATACAATAATAAGGACAACCATAGCAGCATATCACATCCATAGTATCTAATACCTTTGTTCCTTATACATTTGTTTTTCACCCAAAGTTATAAGCAAATATGAATGTGATATGCTGCAGTGGTTGTTGCCAGGGCATACAATCTTGGGTGCATGGCCAAATGGCCATGCACCCAAGACTCTATGCCCTGACAACAACCACCGCAGCACATCACATCCATAGAGTCAAACATTTCAACTATGATCTATGGGAAACTTTTAATGTCCGCGAACAATTTGAGTGTTCTTAGAACACTATGAACTTGCCAGCGAACAATACGGACACCGTTTTCAGGACACCCCCTACGAACATTTCAGAACAACGCGATAGTTCTTAGAACACTTTCAACTTAACAACGAACAATACGGACAGCGTCCTAAGGACACCCCCTACGAACATTCCAGGACACCGGGAGTGTTCTTAGTAGCGTCTTCAGAACACCACCATCTTGTTTATTTGCGAACATTTCAGGACACCGCGAGTGTTCTTTGGACACATTCAACTTGACAAAGAACAATACGGACAGCGTCCTCAGGACACCCCCTACGAACACTCCCGGACACCGGGAGTGTTCTTAGAAGCGTCTTCAGAACACCACCATCTCTTTTATTTGCGAACATTTCAGGATACCGCAAGTGTTCTTAGGACACATTCAACTTGACAAAGAACAATACGGACTGCGTCCTCAGGACACCCCCTACGAACACTCCCCGGACACCGCAAGTGTTCTTAGAAGCGTCTTCAGAACACCCCCATTTTGTTTATTTGCGAACATTTCAGGACACCGCGAGTGTTCTTAGGACACATTCAACTTGACAGAGAACAATACGGACAGCGTCCTCAGGACACCCCCTACGAACACTCCCCGGACACCGCAAGTGTTCTTAGAAGCGTCCACAGAACACCACCATCTTGTTTATTTGCGAACATTTCAGTACACCGTGAGTGTTCTTAGGACACATTCAACTTGACAGAAAACAGTACGGACAGCGTCCTCAGGACACCCCCTACGAACACTCCCCGGACACCGCGAGTGTTCTTAGAAGCGTCTTCAGAACACCCCCATTTTGTTTATTTGCGAACATTTCAGGACACCGTGAGTGTTCTTAGGACACATTCAACTTGACGGAGAACAATACGGACAGCGTCCTCAGGACACCCTCTACGAACACTCCCCGGACACCGCGAGTGTTCTTAGAAGCATCTTCAGAACACCCCCATTTTGTTTATTTGCGAACATTTCAGGACACCGCGAGTGTTCTTAGAACACATTCAACTTGACAGAGAACAATACGGACAGCGTCCTCAGAACACCCCCTACAAACATTTCAGGACACCGGGAGTGTTCTCAAAAACGTTTTCAGAACACCCCCATTTTGTTTATTTGCGAACATTTCAGGACACCGCGCGTGTTCTTAGAACACATTCAACTTGACAGAGAACAATGCGGACAGCGTCCTCAGGACACCACCTACGAACACTCCCCGGACACCGCGAGTGTTCTTAGAACAGTTTCACTTTGCTTGCGAACAAAACGGACACATATTGACTCCTTAGAACACCCCCTAGTCAGTTTATTTAGAACATTTCAGAACACCCGTGATGGCCGCAAACAAATCGAACACAAAAAGAACGTCTAACACATAAAAAACACAACTTTCATCCTACCTCATACACTCCCACCCTCCCCAAACACTCCTACACACCAACACACTCTACAAAATAGACATTTTGAACAAAGTTTCACCGCGCTGTACGGAGACGTCCGCAAATCCAAGATGGCAGGCGCTACCGAAAAATCTGACGCGCTTCATGCTCCACGCCGTCCAATCAGCGAACACTTTGCATGTCCGCGAACATCACGCAAGACGATTGGCCAATCAGGACACTTTCCGCGGAGCGAACAGGGAAGTGTATCTGCAAACTGAACACAGATATCACTATTTTTTTTTTACCTACTTTTTGGTCATTTTAAAAAAAACTACTGGACGGATTTTCACCAAATTTGCAAAAGCACGCTTTCGGGACCAAGCCGCTGCTTCTGGTCCAAATTTGGTGGAAATCCGTCCAGCGGTTTGGGCTGTAGGCGTGAGCAAAGTTTTTTTCCCATTCACTCTATGGAGAGTGAGTATAATGTATACAAATATGAGCATATAGAGGGAAGGTAGAGTAATAAAACTAAAACTATGAGAAAGTGCTGATAACCATAATGATTATCTTCATGCAGAGAAAGGATTGCTCTCTTTCAAGCCTGTATCTTCCGCTATGTATATGTTTCATATGATGTGACTGGACCCTAAGTCTACAAATATAGTACCTTTTCAATTTTTACTTCCTGACTGTTACTGAAGAAAACTATGTGGCTTCTATATGTCAGTAAGGGATAAAAAGGGAGAGCCAGCCATGTGATGTCATCAGTGATGTCATCAATGACATTTGTGATGTCATCTTTGATGTCCTGGGTGTTAGTCTTAGCAGTGCACGGTGGTGGCGCCAGTTATTTTTCTAAGCTTACCATAACTTGCGATATTCAGGGGTCTTTCTGCTGTACTTAGAACCATAACGTCCTTTAGACAAACTTTTTTTAATATCACGCAAACAATATACAAACATGGCGTGCAAAAACCAACTTCTACAGATGGCTTTACACAGAATGTTGCAAAGTAAGAATTTATGCTCGTTCACAGTGAAGGTCAGCTGCTTCCACAACTTCTACAGATGGCTTTACACAGAATGTTGCAAAGTAAGAATTTATGCTTGTTCACAGTGAAGGTCAGCTGCTTCCATTTTTTTCTTGGGCCCCAGAGAGACTCACGAAGTGTCCTATAAGGTTGTATTGTGTTTTGACCTTGACAGACAGAGATTGTGATGAAAGACTTCTCTTGAAGGAGTGAAGGAAGCGTCTTCAGAACACCCCCATTTTGTTTATTTGCGAACATTTCAGGACACCGCGAGTGTTCTTAGAACACATTCAACTTGACAGAGAACAATACGGACAGCGTCCTCAGAACACCCCCTACAAACATTTCAGGACACCGGGAGTGTTCTCAAAAACGTTTTCAGAACACCCCCATTTTGTTTATTTGCGAACATTTCAGGACACCGCGCGTGTTCTTAGAACACATTCAACTTGACAGAGAACAATGCGGACAGCGTCCTCAGGACACCACCTACGAACACTCCCCGGACACCGCGAGTGTTCTTAGAACAGTTTCACTTTGCTTGCGAACAAAACGGACACATATTGACTCCTTAGAACACCCCCTAGTCAGTTTATTTAGAACATTTCAGAACACCCGTGATGGCCGCAAACAAATCGAACACAAAAAGAACATCTAACACATAAAAAACACAACTTTCATCCTACCTCATACACTCCCACCCTCCCCAAACACTCCTACACACCAACACACTCTACAAAATAGACATTTTGAACAAAGTTTCACCGCGCTGTACGGAGACGTCCGCGAATCCAAGATGGCAGGCGCTACCGAAAAATCTGACGCGCTTCACGCTCCACGCCGTCCAATCAGCGAACACTTTGCATGTCCGCGAACATCACGCAAGACGATTGGCCAATCAGGACACTTTCCGCGGAGCGAACAGGGAAGTGTATCCGCAAACTGAACACAGATATCACTATTTTTTTTTACCTACTTTTTGGTCATTTTAAAAAAAACTACTGGACGGATTTTCACCAAATTTGCAAAAGCACGCTTTCGGGACCAAGCCGCTGCTCCTGGTCCAAATTTGGTAGAAATCCGTCCAGCGGTTTGGGCTGTAGGCGTGAGCAACATTTTTTTCCCATTCACTCTATGGAGAGTGAGTATAATGTATACAAATATGAGCATATAGAGGGAAGGTAGAGTAATAAAACTAAAACTATGAGAAAGTGCTGATAACCATAATGATTATCTTCATGCACAGAAAGGATTGCTCTCTTTCAAGCCTGTATCTTCCGCTATGTATATGTTTCATATGATGTGACTGGACCCTAAGTCTACAAATATAGTACCTTTTCAATTTTTACTTCCTGACTGTTACTGAAGAAAACTATGTGGCTTCTATATGTCAGTAAAGGATAAAAAGGGAGAGCCAGCCATGTGATGTCATCAGTGATGTCATCAATGACATTTGTGATGTCATCTTTGATGTCCTGGGTGTTAGTCTTAGCAGTGCACGGTGGTGGCGCCAGTTATTTTTCAAAGCTTACCATAACCTCCGATATTCAGCGGTCTTTCTGCTGTACTTAGAACCATAACGTCCTTTAGACAAACTTTTTTTAATATCACGCAAACAATATACAAACATGGCGTGCAAAAATCAACTTCTACAGATGGCTTTACACAAAATGTTGCAAAGTAAGAATTTATGCTCGTTCACAGTGAAGGTCAGCTGCTTCCACAACTTCTACAGATGGCTTTACACAGAATGTTGCAAAGTAAGAATTTATGCTTGTTCACAGTGAAGGTCAGCTGCTTCCATTTTTTTCTCGGGCCCCAGAGAGACTCACGAAGCGTCCTATAAGGTTGTATTGTGTTTTGACCTTGACAGACAGAGATTGTGATGAAAGACTTCTCTTGAAGGAGTGTTGCTAAAACGTAAGAGAAGATAAAGATGAAATTTCTGAAACGAAACCACTTTTATATATTATATCACTATGCGAAAGATCGTTGGCACACGCGGAGTTGTATTTTGGGACTGCACCACTCGTAGACAATGGAAGTTGCAATTGTACTGTAAGTAACCCTTTAGATTACTTTATTCCAAATATAATTACAATAGCGTAGCATTAAAGACCGCTCAAGTTGAACTTGTTCGTTGAAAGTGGCATAATGTTTTCTACCGTGCACTATCACCGCCAAATTGATCCCCTGTCGTTTAGAGGGCTCTGAAAAAGGCAGACGACACAGGGTGGGTTAATAGAAATAATTTAACCGGTCTATAGGCGGTCAAGCGCTCTACTCGCTGTGCCACTTCACTGTAGCCTGTCAAGTGGCACAGCGAGTACAGCGCTCGCTTTGACATCCGTGCACAGCTTGCTAATGCAAGTTTGAATCCCGGCAAGGCCAAACTCAGCCTTTCATCCTTCCGTGGTCGATAAATGAGCACCACACACCGTGGTTAATAATAAGCACCGCTTAGATACCTCACGGTTCTTAGCGCTATATGAATGGGAAAATATTATTATTTTATTATTAACATACTCTGTTGCACTATCTTCGATAGCAAATATTTTCACGTCCTAATAAATAAAATGATGATTTTTAATGAAGATCGGCTGGTGAGACTAATTTATGTTTTTTAAAACAGGTATGTGGCTCCATTTTGCCTATGTCACGATTTACAGATTCCAGCGGATGGGGTCTTCAACTGCCAGGTGCAGGTCCAAATATGCAACTTCATGACCCTCACCATTTTATGGGACAATCGCCAAGGACCAATATGCCCTTACGCAGTACTAGCGGCTACAAAAAACATACCAACCAATAGGGTGGTCTAATTGCTCGTTGTTGGAGCTACCTTCCAATTATCAGAGCGACCATTTACTGCTTTTATCATAAACCAACAGCCTATCTACCGCAAAGGAACAACGCGTGGCTCCAAATAAACTTTTGCTGATCGACAACAGAGACAATAGCAAATCGCTGAATATTCACTAAACATTTCATGTCAAATAAATGTACTTTACAACATTTACAATCTTGCTCTTTGCTTTTAAATCACAGTTTCATATTCGGAATTGTGGCGCGCTGTGTTGTGACATAATGTGTGTTGTTTTCCGGGTTCTGTGTAAAGTCGCATAGTACTGGAGACGACTGGGCGCGTTTCATTACGCACCCTGTAACGTCACGGAGAGAGGTGGGGAATATGAATGCTTTGATAATATCAGGCTTAGGGGCGGGAGATATGATTTAGTGTTGCAAAAGTAAGTCAGCCAGGTCAATAGCGCCAGTCATAGGATTATCACATAATGTCGGCGCACACCAGCCGGATTTATCGTTTCTTTAGTGGACAAAAAGTTGGTTGACGCCCCTAGGAAATTGTACTATTAGCGGACAAAAGGAGTGCTCTTAAAACACTTTCACCCTGACAACGAACAATACAAACAACGTTCTCAGAACACCCCCATTTTGTGTAATTGCAACCATTTCGGGACACTGCGAGTGTTCTTAGAACACATTCAACTAGACAGATTACAATACTGACAGCGTCCGGAGGACACCCCCAGTTTGTGTATTTACGAACAATTAAGTACACCGCGAGTGTTCATAGCTCATTTTTACCTTCCTTGCGAACAAAAATGACACATACTCCGTCCTCTAAACACCCCACCATTTAGTTTATTTACAAAATGTCAGAACAGCCGTGTTCTCCGCGGACAAATCGAACTCAACAAAAACGTCTAGCACATAAAAAAACAAAACATTGAACCTATCTCATACTCCCCCACCCTCCCCAAACACTCTAACACACCAACACACGGCACTAAATACAATTTTTTTTATCCACGTTTCACTGCGCTGTACGTGGTCGACTGCGAATACAAGATGGCGGGCGCCACAGAAAATCTGACTCGCTCCACGCCCCTCGCCGTCCAATCAGCGAACACGTCGCATGTTCGCGGACATGACGCAAGGCCATGGGCCAATCGGGGTGCTGTCCGCGGAGCGAACAGGGAAGTTTGTCCACGAAGCGAACGCAGATGTCACTAATTTTTTTGCCTTACATTTTGTCATTTTTAAAAAAACTACTGGACAGATTTACACCAAATTTACAAAAGCACGCTTTTGGGACCAGGCCGCCGCTCCTGCCACAAATTTGGTGTAAATCCGTCCAGCGGTTCGGGCTGTAGCCGTGCGCAAAGTTTTTTCCCATTCAGTCTATGGGAAAAAAAAAAGTTTTGGGACCCCCCTATAACTTTTCCCCCCCTGGACGAATCCTCACCAAACTTTGCAAAAACATTCAGAGTGACCCAACTACTTTTTTTGCAAAGTTTGGTGAGGATCCGTTCAGGGAGAGCGAAGTTATAAGCCGCCCAAAAGGTGCTCTTCCTATGGAAACAGCAACTTAACCATAACTACATGGCCACTACCGTGGCCATGTAATATATAGTGTTTCCGGCCACTTACCATAAGCTTCTAAATAAGCATATTCTCTATTTACCCACTCTATCAAATGTCATGTACTCTGCACCGGCCCACATCAAGTGCCAGTTACTTACATGTACAACCAACATATTAAACTTCTACACACCAAGTATCAATTTCACATTTTCTGCAAATCTTTTACATCTGCTTTTTCTTTTTTTTAGAAATAAATGAGACATGGTGCTGCTGTAAATGCATATAAACATTTTTAAACACACTGCATTTTCCATTTATCATTCCATATAAATGTCACACATTCCAGTCTTTCTCAGTACATCCCTTATTGTGCTGCCATCCTGCAACTGCTCAAACATATGTGTACACTGCCAAAGTATCTATATCGAACACTTCACCTTACATATAAAGTACTTTATTTTCCAATCACTACTATAAGACACCAAACACTGCTCCAACTACAATCTGCCCTTGAATTGCCACAGACCAGATTCCTTATTCGTTAAATACTCTGCAACCCATTACAAATACATTGCATCACAAACACAGCATTTCTCCAGCAAACCACCAACACAACACTATCCTACACATGCATTTTTTTATACATACATTTTTGCCCAGTTCCCGATAATGTCCCAAACAGCACTAGTCATAGTCCAATTCTTCTAACAACATAGTTAACATTCTTTACTACACCACCCATAACACAACTTTATTAACTATTTTCCCCAAAACTCCTCGTATCTTAATAAATAACAACCTCTCTTACTAAAGGTATTTCACCATTACCACATATACCCACTAACTTCGTTTTTACAATTACAGGAAACAAGACGATTGATGACCACAAAGTAAATACATTAATATAGCATCTGTTAGTTGTGGAGACAACTAACAGATTTAGTATGCAGATTAAGCTGGGAGATGGCCAGGAAAGGAGTGATGGAGATAGTTTGCCAGAGAGGAAGGATTCACAGAGGGCTTCTTTAGAAGGGGTGCATAAAGGAGTGCTTAAGGGGGGGTGGGAAAGTTCCAGTGACAAAAGAGTGATTGCAGAAATCAGCCAAAACTGGAGCAAGGGTATCAATTTGGTCCTTAATGGTTCTGGGCGAGCAGGGAGAACCTGCTTAGACAAGACTTTCATAGATCAGATTTATCTAGAAACATTGTCAGGGGTGAACAGGGGAAAGGAGAAGAAAGGAGGAGGAGAAACAGCCAAAGAGGGGCCAGGGGTGGTAGAGGAAGAGGAAGAGGAGGTAAAGGAAGAGAGAGTGGACAGGGTGTTCTGAGTTTTAGTAGTGAGATAAGAAGCCAGAGCCGTGCACAGGGCCTGGGAGGAAACAGGAGAGGTAGAGACTGTGACAGGGTCGGCAAGCTCCTTGCAGATTTTTAAAAGTTTGGCCGAGTTATCAGAGGCCGCAGAGACATGAGCTTGGATGTAGGCTCTTTTCTTAGAGAGGCCAGAGAGTCTGTACTGCTTTTGGAGCAGGCGGCCGGCCACTTTCTCTCAGCCCCTCTACACTTGCATTTAATGGTGGTGAGGTCAGAATCGTACCAAGAGTTGCACTTGGATATGGGCTTTATATGGATCCTCATTACAGGGGCAAGGACATCAAGAGTGTTAGAGAAAGAGAGTTGAATGATAGAAAGGGCTCTGTCAGAGTGTGAGTCAGCCAAAGGTGTAGGAGGAGGAGAGAAGGTAGTGGCGAAAGGCTCAACAGACATGCACTTCCTGGGCTGGATGACCAGGAAGGTGGGTGGCAGTGCTGGGGTCAGCCTGACCTGAGGGGTAGAGGGAGACAGGTGGGAGGAAAGAAGAAAGTGGTCACTACAAGAGAGAGGAGTGGTCAGAGGGTTGGAGAGGGGGAGGTCTGAAGAGATCATAACATCCAGGGGGTGACCTACAGAGTTTGTCAGGCCAGAGGGAAGAATAGAAGGAGAAAGAGAGTCGCAGAGGTTGCGAAAGAGCCCCACAGAGGGGCTAGTAGCATCCAGGCAGATGTTCAGGTCTCAGAGGCAAAGTTGAGAGGTAGAGGCAAGGAGGGAGAAGGAGAGGTCAGCCCACTCAGAAAGCAAGAGGGTGACCAGGCCAGGCAGCCGGTAGATAGTGGACACAATGAGAGAGAGGCCAGAAGAGATCGAGAGCCTGCAGACCAGGCATTCAAAGGAGGAGGAGTCCTACGTTGGAATGACAGAAGCAGGGATCCACTCTGGAAAAACTAGGCTACACCCCCACCAGGACAGTTGGATCTGGATTCAGAGATGATCGTGTAGCTATCTGGAAGGAGAGTGCTAAAACTCATGACAGAGCTGACTGTGAACCAAGTCTCTGTGAGACTGACTACATCAAATCAAGCTCTTCCAGGAGAAGGCAGATGTCAGTGGAGTATTAGACAGCAGAGCCAGAGTTAAAAGTAGTGATGTGGAACAGGTTGCCACCATTGCAGGACTTGCCAGCAAGGGTATAGGGAAGGGGTACGCCCTGCAGAAGTGTTGGATGGGTAGAGGAGGAAGGAAAAGATGGCAGGGTAGTCAGAGATGAAGAAGAGCGTGCCGTAGAGGTGGCTGAGGGAGGTGGCAACAGGGTGGCAAAGGAAGCAGCAGTGGGTACCAGAGAGGTGGCAGAGGAGAGGCAGCAGGGTGGCAAACGAAGCAGTGGAGGGTGCCAGAGATGTGGCGGAAGACAAGGCAGCAGACGATCAAGAGAAGGGTAAATAGGTATAGCAGGAGAAGAAAGCAAGTTGATAAAGTGCAGGAAGCATCTATCAAAAAGGAGAGGATTGTGCAAGGGCCCTGGACCAAGACGGTACTGTTTATAATGATGGTCTTAGAGGAGTACTAGGTGGCCACAAGGGCTTCCCACCAGGTGCCAATATTAATGGGAGACATGAAAAAAGGAGAGAGAACAGAGACCATATGGGGGTCCATAGGCCTGGAGAGGGAACGACAAAGATGAATTTAGTAAGGGTCTGTCTGGAGAAAGCACTAGTGTAGGTATCAGTGATAGGGAGGCCTGGGTTGGAGACCAGGATGTCCCTTTTGAGCTTCTTCCTGCCAGACTTAGTGAGAGGGACAGGATAGTCAATAGATTAGCAGTTAGAGAAGAGAGGGGAGGCATAGATCACCATAGAGGGTGGGGGTGAAAAGAGGGGGGCAGGCAGTAGGGGGCTCGGGTAACACTGGGGGATATACAGGGCGAGGCACAAGGGGGACAGAACAGAGAGGGGAGCGTAACACAGACAAAGTAAACCAAGATCTACAATATCAAGGTGCAATACAGAAACCAACAACAAAGCACAATACATAACCATGGAAACCTAGAGGTAAAGAATGCAGGCAATGCAGCAATGGAATGCCAATAACATAGAGAACAACACAATGTCAATACGGTAGAGAAACCAACGGCAGTGTCAAAGTACAGTACTGGAACCCAACCCAACAAGGGACAATACACAACAAAGGAACCTATAGGTAGAGGAATGCAGGCAATGAAATGGTACAGTAGAGAGCACAAAATAATGGAATGATCGAGAAAACCTGCACAGGGCATGACAATGCAATAGGTCAGAGAGAAATCTTTATTGAAATTGTTGGGGTTGGAACAACTCATATTTTGTCATATAACTAAGATGGGAGTAGACTCGAACATCAAATAATAAATAACGCCATCCTAGTGGAGTCTGTAAAATCAAAATGGCCAATGCTAACAAAACATAATGCCTCCCCTATCTCTTGAACAAAGGTTTTAAAAAGGAGAAATGTATGTAAAAGGAAAAATCAGTGTTCAAATAAATAAATGTGATTGAACCAGCTCTCCTCCCCACGTTACACCTCACAGAGTAAGGCTGGCCCTATAGGCAGAATGACACACTCGGGCTTGGCTTCCAACGCAATAAAAAGTTCCAAAAAGTAGTTCAAGGCCCATCTGGAATTCCGTGTTTAAGTCTCTTTTCTTGACTTCCAAAATAATGTTTCAACCAAAAAGTTCACAAATGTCCCCCCTGTGTCAGGCTCAGACCTTTTGCCACACCGTTTTCGTAGTTCCCCCTCTGGCGGGCTCAGATCAGATACATTTCAACAGAAACTTGCAAGGAGGGGTTCCCTTCCCCAAGCCTTTTTTGCTTTGGCTCTCCCTCTGTCAGGCTCAGACCATTTATGATAAAGTTCAGCACAAACTTGCAAAGGCTCAGACCACTTTCACATGTCAAAAGCTTCCAAATGTGTGTGGCGTTCTTTACAGACCACTGCAGGATGACTTTGACCCAAAGAATACAGTACAACTTTCACTTTCCCCTTCTCTAGGAGTTACATTTCTTTATCTCACTTTTGCTGTTCATACGCTTTATCACCTCAAACTATTTACTTTTCACAGACACTTTTGAGTGGGCTGCATACTTTTGTCAGACCGCTCTGGTACTTGGTATCACTGTTTTAGCAGCTGTCTTTTACTTCAAAGTTCTTTCACAGTTCTGCCTTTTCTGCATGTCATTCACATACATGCGGCCTTCACTTGCGATACACTGTTCCTACTTCAACACACACCAGTCTTTCAGGTCACTTGTAAACTCATCGGCTGTGTGCATCTCTTCGTGGTTTTGCGATTCCCAATTAATGAGTCATGGTTAGTACCACAGTCTTGTCCTTGCCTCCCCAACTCTGCCGTTCACCCTTAAGGGGAGCTGGCTTCCTTGAAATACAATGCAATATTCACTTGTGTGATCTGGCCTTCTCCACGTGTCTTTCGCAGCATGTCAGATGCAATAACCTCCAGTAGGGAACTCTTGGGGTTTTTGACCCGCTGCCCTCGTCCCTTCATCCGTCGCTCTGCTCCAGTAGGTTTCCCTTCATCTTGGAAGCTTTGCTCATACACGTGTTCCACCTTGCTCAGAGTGTGTCTTTGGGTTCTGCCATTTATTCGTATCCAGTGTATGCACTTAGAATCAAGTGCCTGACATTGCCTGACCTGATTAGTGGGACATATGCAATACGATGTGAGAAAGTTAATGCTGTTAGTCACCCTCTTCCTCGGTCCAGTATTTGTGTAAAAACGGGGGGGAGTTGGGACCTCGGAGCATCCGAAAACATAGGATGGGTTGGATAAACAAAATCGGGGGGGAATACCACGTCTCACCATTGGCTGCCTTACCCCCACTCCCTGAAGACCCCTCACCCAGGTGATTTTCCCACACTGATCCACCCCCAGGGTCTAGATCCAAAGATGATGGCTGTGCCCTGGCCACCTGAGAGAGAGTTCCCCGGGGACTAATGGATGAGACACCCTCCGGGAAGCATAGACAGGATGCAGGGGCCAAAGATGCAAAGGAGCCCACGCTACCTAGGTTGAGAGGGAGTGCACGTGGCCTAAGTTGCGAGGAAGCACACGCGGCATAAACTGCGAGGGAGTGCTTTTGGCCTAAGAAATAGTGTGGCCAGTTGTGAGAGAGCACACATGGCATAACTTGTGAGGGAGCACATGCAGCGAGGGAGTGCACACAACCTAAGTAGTGGCTCGGCCTGATGCGAGGGAGTGCATGTGGCCTAAGTTGTGAGGGAGCTCACGCGGCATAATCTGCGAGGGAGTGCTTGTGGCCTAAGTAATAGTGTGGCCAGTTGTGAGAGAGCACACGTGGCCTAACTTGTGAGGGAGCACATGCGGCGAGGGAGTGCAAGCAACCTAAGTAGTCGCTCAGCCTGATGCAAGGGAAAGAACAAACAAAGTCCTGTGACAGCACCTCGATGCCCATGGGCTGTGTGAGTGCTTTAAAAATGCAAAAAAAAAAGTGCATGTGGCCTAAGTAGCAGGGAGCACATGCAGCCTAAGTTGCGAGGGAGTGCATGTAAGCAGGGGGAAGGCAAGCATGTGAGGGGGTGCGCGGACTGGTTGCAGGGGGAAACGTGTGTTCAGAGTCAGAGGGGCACAATGTCAGGGGGTGCATGAAGTGTAGCAGTGCTAACGCTCCCCGCACCATCTTACCTTTCATGCACAGAAAGGAGGGTTAATTTGTCCATGCTCACAATCTGCACCGCTACTCCATCGCAAACAAACACCTGCATCACTCAACACTGTGGCCTTATCCTTCGAGGGCTTAAAGTCCCCTACCGCTAATTTTGGCCCTGCTGTTAGTCTTTTGATCTCATAAATTGACTTGGCAGCCCCTGCAGTTAAGAAAGGCAGCTTACATCTTAGATTGTCCTTGTCCATCGGCTGCCATGGTATATACTGAGGCCGCCCCCACACTTTTCCAGTAATGGGAACTTTTCCAGTGTCGTCTCTCTGTCCTGTACTCCCATGCCTTTACTGGTGGTGAACATACTCTCCATCTCCATCCTTGTCCCTCCTGTATGGGCCCTGAACCTCTGTGCATATGGAGTTATACTCTCTGCACTTTGTAACCCCCCTCTGAACGTGGTTCTTGCCCAGCAATATCTTCCTCTCCTCTACCTATATTATCCTTGTCTCCCCATATTGTGTCTCTGTCTGGGCTTATTTCCCTGGAGCGTCAAATGTTTCTTCCCTTTTCCTCGTCTGCGCTACCTTGTGAATCCTCATCCAACCCCATAGTCCCAATGCTACAGTCACTGTCCTCTTCTCTGTCTTCATGCAAGCTCAGTCTCCTTGACATTGTACCTTCCTGCTGTTTTCCCTTTGTTTGGTGTGTGAGGGTCCAACACTTTTGCCTGCTGTGGGGCAACTGTGCTGCTTCTCCTGCTCCTATATAGTTCTCCTATCCTTCTCCATATACTTTCCCCATCTTCATCATTTAAATGCGGCAAGTCCATCTTAATTTCTACCACTTTTGGAGAGCGTCTTTCTCTGTTCTCGTCCCCATCTCACTTGCTTCTGCGCTCCTCTCTTTCTCTGCATCGGCGTCGCCAATCAATCTCTAACCTCCTTTCCTCCCTTTTTATTTGCAATTGCTTTTCCTGCTCTTCTGCTACTTTTTTCCTTAGGATATCTTTTTTCTCTCTCTGCCTTCTTTTCTCCCTCTCCTCTTTCTCTTGTGCTTCCGCTCACTCCCTTTCCTTTTGTTGTCTTTCACTTTATTCCTTCTCTTCCCTTTCCCGTCTTTCTACTTCCTCTATATTCACTGCACATTCTTTAGCTTCTTCACTGTGTCTTTGCTACTCAGCAATTCCTTCCCTGCATGCCATGTCTCTGTGATTGGTTTTCTGTCCAGTTTAAGCAATACCTGTCTACCTATCCACTCATTTCATGTCACCAATTCTTGGCTTCACGAAGCCCTGTTTTCTCTAAGTCATTCACCCTTACTTTCACTTGCATCTCGCTGTACTCACTTTATTCACTGCTTCTTTCTTCCATTGTTTTGCTCACTTTTTTGTGCCAGCTAGTGCGCTTTAGCCACTTTCTGCTGGAGGTGCGAAAGTGGGATTGGTATGCCTAACCGCTGCTTTTAGTTCCCTCATGGGGTAACATCCCTTGCTTTTGGCTGTTGTCTCTTTGTCAACGGCTTGAGGAGGAGGGGACGGGAGAGCTGAGGGCTACTTGTCCCCCATGTCACATTGGCTCAGCATCCAATGCCGTCGAACCGAGTCCCCTTCCTTGCACTGAAACATTTTCCAGAGTTCTAATATGGCTAATCGCTTGCTGAATGTACTCCCCTTACAGGCTGCCTGCAGATAAGTGACCATTTGTTGCTGCACACATTTGGAAAAATGTCCTTCTTTGGGCCATGACTTTGCCAACTTGCCCTCTGTGTTGCGAAGCCATTCCATGCTACACTTGCATATTTCATCTTGATACCAGGGGAGGACTTGCATATGTGTTGAAGAGGTGTATCCCTCATTTTCGTCAGCTTTATATAGCACTTTATCAATATTCACTTGACATCAAATCAGGATTTCAACCTGTCCAATTGCAACTAACACAATATAACAGACATTTTCTCTAGCTTTTACCGGCTCACCATGAAAATAAAAACACATGCGTGCTCCACGCACCACCAATCTTACGGCTTCCTCTGCCATAAAGACTCAAAATAGGCCTTTATTGTAAGCTTGTCAAGCTCTGCCCAAGTAGCACAATGCTACTTTTCAATTCCTAATCTGCAAATTACCCACAAACTCCACCTTGTTCTGTACACTTCAAGTCCAATTAAATAACTTCACTGGTGACATCACCACTAGAAGAAGTTTCAAACCTCAAGCTCTCAAAAGATGTGTCCGCTTATGACCTGCCACAAAGACAATAATGAACATAACATAACATATATATGGCCGCGTTCTTGTCTCCTAACAGAGAAATCCAATAAATCTTGTGTTCCCTTTTCTATAGTGTTGCCTTATAGAAATGCACCTATGCGAGGTAAACAGGAAACCACTGTCTGAAATATAAGGTATTTTCTTCCGCTAACCAATGTACTGAGGTAAACCATTAAACAATCATCCATAAACCAAGCTAACTTGCCTAACTCACAGGACAACCATTGGATATTTATGTATCAGTTAAGCTGACTGTCTAAGCTGTTCGCTCAAACTGATCACCTAACAAACAGACAACCTTACATCAAACAAAAGACTTCAACAAAGGACACCAAACTGACATTTCTTCCCCCTGTTAGCCATATAGATGAGTCTATACTTACACTCCTTGATCCACTTAGATATCTTGGACACCGGCCCTCCCGCAACCTGCTACTCTGCCATCCGGTCTGTTAGGCATCTCATGGAAAGTGAGTGGGAATTTCTGTTCAAAGGCGGTTCCTGTCAACCTCTTCTTTACAAACGTGTGATTGTGGGGATCGATTGCACAACCCCTCAGGCCTGCCAAGGGACAAGATGGTTTTTTGCCAGAAAAACCTAACAACCATCCTCTGCTACCACTTTGTAAAGGTGGATGGGTCGCTCTAGCAGTCACCCAATTATCAGAGAACACCTGAGTCTATCAAAACCTCAACTCCACAAGAACTAAAGACACAGACATGGGGCAAAGTTATTGACCTTTATTAGCACATAAATGTCAGGGAGTACACCAGAAAAAAAAATACCCTCCAAAGCTCTGGTCTTCTAAGCATGTGTCACCCGGTTTTATCCCAGCGTGACATTACAAATTCAGGTTCCAACCCAAAAAACCTAGCAGCCAATTACATTGGTCAGTTTGAGCAGGTTACACATAGAAAACATATAGGTTAGTGCTTAGATTGGATAGCTAGGACTGGGTGCCACCCCTAAAACTACCCCTACTAGTATCAATCTACAATATTGCAGGGGCGCAGAGAGATCCCTTGCAACACATTATCCCCATATGAAAGATGAATCTGGATTGGTCAGAGTGTGTCCCCCTATCCCTGAGACCCTGGACGGTTACCAGACTCAGTGTACCTTTTCAAGGCAATGGCAATAAACATGGTGATGTAACGTGTTCCCTGATGTTGCCATTCTCTGATTACTTAAGCCTGGGAGAGTGCATTTAGTTGAGAATCCAGTTGCAACACTTCTCCCTCTGTTTGCTGGGAACGGTTCTCCTCATCTACATTGTTTGAATGGGCATTGTCCCGTTCAGCTGGATCATATGTGTTGAGACCATGAAATGAAGCCCTCATGCCTGTAATTATGAGGATTTTAGCCTGCCGTTCTGCAGTTGGCTTATTGTCTTGTTAACTCAAACTTTTGTGTGTCCACTTGTCTTTGGCTGAGTGCCTTGTTTCTGCTCACCTCTAGCTGCAAGAATCGTGTCAGCCTTTCCATGTGCTTGAAGCGTGTCTCTCATTTGCCATCTCTTTCAGTGGCCTATAGCTTCTATAGCACTCCCTCTCATTTCGTCTCTAAAACTCAAGACATCCTGTCCTCACTCTCCTCCTATCCCCTCCCCCCTACTCCCTGCTTTTCCACTGGCCCTTCTGCAGCCACCCCTCCTCCCTCCTTCTCTTCCTTTCCCCTTTTCTCCGCTGACAAGGTTTCTAGACAAGTCCAATCTATGAAAGTCTTGTCGAAACAGGTTCACCCCTGTTCCTCAAAAACTATCAAGGACCAAATCGACTCCCTGGCTCCTGCCCTGGATGATTTCTGCAATCACTCCTTCCCCACCAGATTCTTCCCATCCCTCCTGAAGCACTCCTTTGTGCATCCCCTTCTTAAGAAACCCTCTGCCGACCCCTCATGCCCGGCTAATTATCGCCCAATCTCCATCACACCCTTCCTGGGCAACCTCCTGGAGAAACTGGCCATCTCCCAGCTTAATCTCCATACTGAATCTGTTGGTTGTCTTCATGACCATCAGTCTGGCATCAGAGCTGCCAGAAGCACGGAAACTGCTCTCCTGAACATCCGTGAAGATCTTTTCTCCGACCTCTAACACCCCTTGTGTCCTTATCATGCTTGATCTCTCATCTGCCTTTGACACTGTCAACTATGCCATCCTGCTCAACTGTCTTTGCGATAACCTGGGCATCACTGGTCAGGCTCTGGTGTGGCTGACTTCTTTCCTCTCTGTCCTTCCTCTCTGCTACCTTTTTCTCTACCTGTGGTGTCCCCCAGGGGTCTAACCTCTCTCCTTGGCTGTTCAACCAATACCTGGCACTCCTTACCCACTGCATCAGTGCTCTCTGCCCCAACCTTCAATGCTATGCAGATGACACCAAGCTCATTTTCAGGCTACCCTCTGTCTCCTCCTCTCCTTCCCTCTTCTCTGACTGTCTGTCTGCTATCCAGGAGTGGTGTGCCGCCAATGACCTCTGCCTTAATGCCAGTAAGACTGACATTCTCCTCATTGGCACACCCGCTCCCTCCTTTGCTGTTGCTCTCTGGCCGGCCTCTCTTGGTCCTCTTCCCGTTCCCACCTGCAAAGCCAAAAACCTCAGGGTTATCTTTGACTTCACACTCACCTACCAGCTGCACCTCCTTCTGTATTCTGCCTTTCCTCTCCTTCCCCCAGAATCTCACTGTCTCCAAAGCTCTGGTTTTCTCTAGGCTGGACTATTGCAACCACCTCTTTCTAAATCTGCCTTCTTCTACTCTGCGCCCTCTGCAACTCATCCAGAACAGGACTGTGAGTCTTGTTCTTGGCCTCAAGCCCAGGTATCGTATCACTCCAGGACTGAAATCTCTGCACTGGCTCCCAGTGGCTGTGAGGATTAAGTTCAAAACCCTTTGAATCATCCACAAGGCCTTCTGGGGTCTGGGGCCTCAGTACCTTCAACTCACTCTTCCTACATATCTTCCTTCTCAGGAGTCAAATAAAATAAATATCTTCCTTCTCAAGCTCGTCACTCATCTGCCTCCAAATCCCTCATGGTCAGTCGCTTCTCCAAGCAACGAGTTGGTGGTAGATCTCTCTCCTCGGCTGGTGCCTCCCTCTGGAACAGCCTCTCTGCCTCCCTTAAACTTGAGGAGAACCATCTCTGGTTCCGGAAACCCCACAAACCTTTCTCTTTGCTTCTGCTTTCTCTCCTCCTCTCCTCTGCTGACCTTCTGGCTGATACTGGCACTGCACTGGCATCTGGACACCCCCTGATCCTGGGCCCAGGTCCCTCTCCCGCCAACGTCACACACCTGCGCTGCCCACCTGGCAACCCCTGCACTTGTAGACTGTCCTGTATTCTTACAGTCCCCACCAGGCCTCGATAGCTTATGTCCACACTTACTCATGCACTTGCCACATGCTGGCCGCTATTTTACTTATTGTTATTATCTATTACCATGTACTGCACTTTCCTTCCTCTCATCCCAGGCACTTGCTTGATCTGAATGACACCTGGCCTAGTAGGATTGTTGTATGTCCTCCCTTGCCTCATCGCCCCTTGAAGCACTTGTGTATAGGCGCGTTATAAATGCCATATCATATCATCTCATATCATATCATATCATATGGCTTCTCCATGTTAATAGTAGTCAAACATGTGCAAGCTAAATATATGAACTCATTGCATCTTGTGTTTTTTTCTGCTTAAGTGAAAGATATGAACACAGCAATATGTACATGTATCTTTCCTCTTACCTACATGGGTCATAAGCATGTGCTTAGTGCCTATATGCAATAAAATAGTGCATGCTCGTGCAACTTCATGAATGGGTGCATATATACTTTATGTATAACGCGGCTATGTCGAGATGCCAGTAATGATGTAATTGATTTCTGGCTTTCTAGTCAGTTGACTTGCTTATTCGATGTAATTTCCATATCGTCCAAGTCATCAACTGGGTATGGTCTGAACTGTTGTCTGAGGGAATAGCACTTCTCACACTTGCGATAAATTGAAGTTCATGGTGATGGGCCTAGAGGTGATTAATATCTGTCATTTCTCTGTCTTTATGCTGAGGGTCATGTGGGGGGCATGAGAGGTAGATGTGGCCTCCCATCTACAAAGATAGTCCTGCCTTTTTGAAAACTATAGACAACTACATGAAATGTAATCACATGGCTCCTTATATAGCCTGTAGGTACAAACATTTTGATCAAAATTTCCATAAGTTCGACCTTGCTTTGAAGATTTCTAACCACCTGAAATGTAGGTGATTCAAATGTGGAACAAATAAATTCACTCAGGCTTACTCGTGAGGCAACATCAGAGAGTATACAATGCTGCTGCCATGCTACTACTATGATGCACCCTGATTTCTACATGACCAAATAGATTATACAACATCACTAACAATCACTTTGAGCACTATACCTGCTATTGGTAAAAATGACTAGCATTTTTAAGGCATTATGTAAAGCCCAGTGCAAAATCAGTTCTATGGGCAGGAATTATATCCAGAAGAAAATCCAGTGGTAGGAACCAAGAAGGGCGCTTATGTCAAGCAAGCCTGCCTTCTCATCAGGAACCCAGCTCCCGCCTTCCCTCCCACCCTCTGGCCATCCTTTATGGGTCCTCTCCCCTCACCCTCTTGTGAGACTAAAAACCTTGGTGTCATCTTTCCTCTCTCTCCTCAAACCACAGACCTTGCCAAGAAGACCGACTATCAACTGCACCCCTCAGAGGTATTCTCCCTTTCTTCACCTTCCCTGAGAAACTCAATGTCTCCAGAGCTTTGGTCCTCTCTAGCATTGACTACTGTAACAGTCTCTTACTCAGTTTTCTTTTATCATCACTTTTCCCCTTCAACTAATCCAGAACAGGATTGCAAGACTTATCCCAGGGACTGCATCTCTCCGGCCCTGATGTCACTCCACTGGCTCTCAGTTTCTACTAGGATCACATTCAAGGTCCTCTGCATCATTCACAAGGCTGTCTGGGGCCTGGCAACCCGCCACATCCAACTCTCTCTCCCTAAATACCTGCCTGCTAGAGCCCTTCGGTCTGCGACTGGCTGCCTGGTTCCCGATGATTTCTCCAGGGCTCCAGCCCCCCCCCACACAGTCGAACCCCATCCTTGCACTTAGCATGTGGACCTGCACCACCACATTCACTCGCACTTGTCTTCCTGGCCTTCTCAAGCACTTACACCTGCTCCCCTTCACCATTGTTTTCCCCTTCCCACCCTAGCACTTTGCTTTTTTTGTGTGAAGTCCTGCACTCCACCCTCTCCCTCTAACTTCTTGTTCTGCCCTTGCACAATCTGAATATCACAAGGCCTAGTAGGACCATTACTGTATCTTTCTACCTTGCCCCCCCTCCCTTTTTTGTCTTGTGGCACCTTGAAACACCATTTATTGTATAGGCGCCTTACAAATATCCAATAAATAAATACATGAAACCAATTTTGTCAAAAAGGCTCCTAGTTGCCATTTTGGTGAATGAACCTTAAGATCTGATCCCAACACACCAAAACCTAGATATTTAGAACAGAGATTATCAGTCCATGCAACCCAAAGAATAAACAGCAGACCAAAGCTCCCAAAAGATGATATTTAGCCAAACTAATCAAGCAAATGACATGTGGGTGAAACATAGAAAACAGGCTTAAAGAAACATAGCAAAATGGAATCGGAAAAGGAACAGATGAGCCCATCTGATGGTTATTATAGTACGGTAGAAAGGCCAGGAGGACAAGCATTGTAGAGGGGGTCTTTTTCTCATGCTCCCAAACATGAGGGAGATTGGCACACAACTGCAGGGCTCCTTCAACATGACAAGGTCCTGCGTACCGCTGTGACTGGCAGGGAGGTGTCTTGCTCCAGAAGATAGTCATTCCTCAGATTGACCGACCCCAGGGAATCAGGCAAGAGATTGGTCCTTTTTCTTGGGCTCCCAAACATGGGGGAGGCTGACACACAACTGCAGAGATCTTTTAACACAGTGAGGTTCTGTTTACCACTGTGGCTGGCAGAGAGGCAGGTCTTTTTCCACCAGCAAGTTTTCCTACAACGGTCAACAGGAATGGTTAGATGACAGAGCTCTCCTCTGCCCTGGACACTCAGTCTTCATCTCACTGGAGGAGAACTTTGTCAAGTTTAACTAACACCCCCAACAGAGGTCCAATGAAATCGTCTTGAAGGTTTGGAGTATAAAAAATGATTTAAAGAAATATTGTGCGGCTAAAGATAACTTGCTTTGGGGCTCCAATCGCTGCTATTGGAAGAAGTGGACTTTGCCCTTCTGACATCACACCAAAAGTGCTTTGTACTAGAAGAAGTGGAGGGGACAGGAAGGATTTACAGAGAGACAGAGAAGGAAGATGGTGGAATCCTCCAACTGAAAATAGCTTTCCATGTCTACACAAAGCCAACCCCTTCCTTACCCAATTGGATCAAAGTGTTTAGATATGCAGTATACCGGTGTGAGTCTACTCCCTTTGAATAGATGTGCTCTTTTGCTGCCATTGCCCAGGACAGCTTCCTGTTATGTGGTTGCCTCTGTGGGAGGGTTTTGGGTACCCTCAAAAAGACATCAAAGAAGAGGCATGGCCATTCAGGTTCCTGTCCTGTCACTTGACCAAATCAGCCTGTCCGGCCAGAATACATATCAACCTCCACAGATGAGCTGGCAGATGTGGAATATAAATGTGTATATGGTTGCATTGATTATGAGCAACAGCATGCTGCTTGTCCTAACCCATCCATGGCTTATGTATTGAATTTACCCTGCCACCAGCAGGGGCTCATCAGAGTATTGGTAAAAGGGTGCATATCCTAAATGCAGCCCCTGCACTGTATAGACTTGGCTGTCACTGCAGCTGTCAAATGCACACCTGTGATCTCTGAACCGGCACTCTGCCACTGGTAGAGCAGGCGTTGCAGATAAGGTTCTGGTGCAGCAGGGCACAGGTACACGCTATGCTTTCGACCTGGAGCTTATGAAAAGGGAATGTGATCAGCAGTGTACCCTTCCAGAGATGGAATTACCTGTATCATTGTATTAATAACATCAAATAAAAAAAGCCATGGCTTGCACACCATTACCAGATGGCAATTCATCACAGTGTTTAATTAACCAATATATGTTAGAAGTTCACTCCCTCTCTTTCAAACATGAGCACAGCTACTCAGCATCAGGCCACATATGAACAATTTCCACTGTAGTTTTAAAATGAATTAGTAACCATTGCATATTCAGATCAGTTCTGTTGCTTCCTGGTAACAAAAACGAAATAAAATGAAAGCCATAAACGTTTATTTGCAATGGGAAAGATGTAGTGATAATAACGTTTTAAGAGCTCTTATTTCTTATGGAGATGCCCGTATTGCCCTGTCTTCTTATAGATTGAGAGAACCTTGGTAGACACGCTCTGCATTGGTAATGCAGCCAAACGTTTGCAAGTGCATGACTTGAATAATAAAATCAATTGAAAGGTATTACTGTGTAGCACAGAATATTCTAATATTTCCCTGGCAGCAAAGGTTGTTGGAAATAACTCGAAAAAGGTCTTTGGCTTAAATGTATCATGAATTGGAAATAAAATGACAGGTAATTTTTTTTTTTTTTTTAAAAGAAACTTTGGACCTGTTTGTGCTTAATCATACCTGCAAAGGCTAATGCCAAATAACTGAAACAAGTGGAATGACACGTTGTGTCAAAGGAAGAATTAAGGTGCCATTGTGCTATTCACATTCTGCTCTCACCAAATACTCTTCAGGTCCTTACGTTCCTCTGGCTCCAACTCTCTGCACTTGTGTAAGCAGTGAGCTGGTGGCCGATCTCTTTCCTAGGCTGGCTCCCTCCTCTGGAACAGCCTCCCCCTCCCTCTCTATCTTCAGCCGGATCTCCTCAAATTTCCAGAAGTCCCTCAAAACTTTCCTCTTCACCTCCTCCTTCCCCCTCCCCTGCTGTGCTAAGCCCCTCAGTCACTGATATTGGTGGCCATGGCCCTTATGTGTCCTCCTGGGTCATGGCCGTCCTCCCAATCACCTGCAGCCCCTCCTGCTCATAGCACTTGCTTTTGGGCACCCACTGGCCTGTTTTCCCCCACAGGACTGCACTTCGTATTGGCAGATGACAATTCTTTACTATGTGACCTCTGCTTAGCTTCATACTTACTCCCTGGCATTCCCCACCCCCACCACCCAGGAATCTCCTTAGAACTTATCTCTGGCATCAGCTGCCCCTCTCTCTCTCTCAGCAATTGCACAATTCGAATGTTCCAAGGCCTTTTAGGACCACCCCTATCTTGTTCATTATGATATGCTATTGCCTTTGTCTCATGTTCCCTCCCTTTGCCCTGTGGGCACTTTGTGTGCCTATGCGTAGTGGTGGGGTGCAGGCACGATTTATGGAGTGTGCACGCAGATTGACTGTGAAATTACTCAAGTTATGGAACATGGTGCGTATGTACCCCCTGCCGTGGTAATGTTCCCTCTGCCGCTGCGACTGGGGCCTGGTCCCTTCAGAGTCATACAGGGGCCAAACCACCCTGCTACCAGTCCCACAAGAATCCCTTGCCAGCACTTGCCCTCGGGCTTCCTTCCCTGTACTAGCCCTAACATGGTCAACCCTGTTCACTGCATTCTTCCTCTCATCCCCCTCCAGAGTCGGATTGGACCCTCGGCCTTTCGGCCTGGCCGTCCTGGAGAGTGGGTTCGGTTTCTGCTCACACCTGGGCCAGTTTTGAAGAAAGAAAAATGTGAAAAAAAAATATTTTTGAAAAAAAAGAACACCAGCAATGGCATAATTCATCAAAGCAAGGTAACATGTGTTACCTTGCTTTGATGATGTATTTGCATGCATGATGTGTGCATCATAAATTATGATGCATGCATCATTCACATGATGCTGTAGCATGCAACGTTGGGGGACCGGGGCCACTGCCGGGCTGGCGGATGTCACCGTGCCGCCACTCCAGGGCGCACGGAGCCCCCAGAGTTGCTCTGCTGTTGTATTAGTAATAAATATGTATCAGTGATATTAGTGATAAACTACCAATTTTAGAGTAGAATAAACATCCATTTCGGACTATGCATTTTGCCTTTCGCAAGTTGCAGTAATAGCATGTTTTTTTGTCTGCCATTGTCTCTGTTACGATCATCTCAAGACATTCCATCTCGTTGTCCTCGGTCACTTGACAAAATCCTTGTGCCTAAAAGCTTCTGTACAGTTTAGAAATATTTGACCATAGCACATCAAGTGGCCATTGACTTCATTGTGCCACAATGAATGCTTTGTTGTAATGTGTCTATCTTTCCCATCTCCCTGGCATGCTGTTCAGGATGTTTGTTTGCATGTATGAGGTAATGAGTGTGGGATGTCCTGTGAGTCTGCTACTTTCCCTATGTTGCCAACCTCTGAAGCCTGAAAGTAGATGGATGCAGGCTCGACATGCGGCCGACTTAGCACCAGACCTGCAGATGAACTTAACTGGTCTGCATTTAAATCTCAGTTACCAGTTTAATGGTATCCACTACAGAATAATTGCTCATTTTACTATAGCCGATATGATAGCTCAGTGGGTTGAGCACTCACTGCTGCGATGTGTGTGTGATCTGCAGGTTTGAATCCCAGCAAGGACATCTCAGCCTTTCATCCTTCTTAAGTCGATAAATGAGTACCAACACAGGCTGGGTGATATTGTATGCATATTTGTTCTATAAAAGAGATCCTAGGCGTAAGTGCTATACAATAACATATTATTATTTGGCCTTGGACGTCTGCATGCATTCAAGGTAGTTTGACAATATGGATAAATATACACAGATATTAATGATACATATCGTGATCCATTCTTGTATGAAATGTATATCACATTGGTGAAATCATAACCATATTTTTCGTAGTGTACCTAGGAACAATGCTATTTGATGCCACTTCCTGTTTTGTCAAGGGGTGAAAGGTCATGTTTCATCGCTTCCTGGGATGTCACTTTGGGGTGGTGTCAAATTACATCACTTCTGGTGATGTCATCAGAGGTCAAGGGTAGTAAGACGAGGGTTTGGACACTTTTTTGATGGGAGGGGTGGGCCACTTTTTTTGGGGTGTCCGGGCCTATTTCTTGTCGCAGTCTGACCCTGTCCCCCTCTCGCTGCTGGCACTTGCCGTCTTGGCCCCCTCAGCAATCAACCACCCCCTCCCTTTGCCACCCCACTCATGCACTTCTCCCTCTAACCCACCCCCCCCCCCTGCATTTACCAGCTTGCTTGCACTTGCAGGGATATAGGATAGGATTGGTAGGATATAGGGTGCGCTCTGGCCCCAACTTGCGCATAAAGTTACTTTACGGGAAAGATTCCATGAATACGCCTATCGCGCACACGTGCCTCAAGAATGAGGGGGCAATCAAAGTCCTTCTCACCACGTGAACTTTGCGGGGTTCGATTCACACTTTTCTATGATTTGGGCCTTACTCTTTAATCAGTGATAAATAGTGCTATGTATCCCATCACTCCGGAAAGGACTTGATCTAGTAAGAAGTAGCCATTTACTCTCATAGGCTTTCCCTACGGGCTGACCTACTGTTCCCAATAAAGTACATGAGCAAAAACAACATTGTGATCTGTTCGTATCTCATTTTATTTGGACAGCTCCGGCTTATTTTCTAAATATGCAGTGTATTTCTTGAGCAAGCAGGCGGTCTGGACGATCAATGCTTTGAGCAAACCAACAAAGCTCCAGGGTGATCATTCAAGGCTGTTGTTTTTCCTGCACTCCGGAAAGACACGAGTTATTGGCACTGCCTACGTTGTCAACGTGCCCTGGATGTGTACGTAGGGTTTATAATCAGGCACGAATGCTGCTGTTTTCTGCCGGCAGCATCCTCTCTCTGGGTATTACATCTCGCAATGATATTACTTGTGTGCACGCTTTTCGTCGATGTACCGGGCCGTATTCGCTACAAACGTAAGTGTATAGTCAAGTCATTGGCATGTATGCCGAATATAGCATTGTGACTTTAGACCTTTGGGAAGACACTGGCCCAGGCTGAGGAATAAGGCTAGAACCAAGAGGCGAAGAACACATGATTTGTTGCATACTGCTTCCAGTATGTACTGCATACAAGATGCCATTCTCACAAAGGACCTGCACAAAGAAGGAGGCCTGGGCTGCGAGGCCAAGGGGTTCATAACCTGACACATCTATCTGACAAACCTATACGCTTCAGAGGCCATTACCCATCTGGATGAAGGTCTGGGGTCACCCTTCAACTCATTTGAATGTATTGGGCGAATCTCCATTGTCAAAAACGAAAGGACCACGTCTTGCTATCCTAGCTTTCAGTAGTGGAAGTGTAAAAACATTAAAAAAAAAAAACAGCACAGAAGAAAATTCCTTCTCTAATGGATAGGAGTGTCCGAATCACCCACATTCAGAAGGTTTGTTTGACCATTGTGTACAATCAATTGATGATTTCATATTTCTGTTTAAAATATTAATTAAGTTATTTGTGCAGATTCTCAAAGATTATCTATCCATACATGTCTGCGATCGCAAATGAGCATGGAAAACAAGCAAAAGACATGCTTCGGATTCTTAAAAATGTACCTGCAACATACAAATTTATTAGGGTGCTGCAAATTCATTTTTGAACTGACAACCACGCAAGGCCTTGGAAGAAAGGGGCATAACAGGTACACTGAAAAACACCTTCTTATTCCAATTAGTCCAAGTGAACGACGGACAGTCCTGATTCTATTAATGGCCCAGAGGCAAGTATGATGCACTTTTCTTGTCTTCTTTATTCAAGACATTGTTTCTTGTCTTTTCACCCCACATGTAAACCCCCTCAGCATTGTTTTCCCCCATCTGCGCGCGGTACAACGTGTTCTGTGGTATTTAGAAAGATGCTGGTTAAAACTGGAGACAACAGGGATCCACAGTTCTTATGCATTATATTATGCTCTCTATGATGATTGTCTTCATTCTGCTAAACAATCTTACATTTCTGATCTCCTACACTCACAGTCCTCTCATCCTAGACAGCTTTTTCAAATTCTATCCCGTCTTCTTTCATCTCCTACTCCAGATCTCTCAACTAACTCCACCCTTACTGCAACAGGTCTTGTGCTCTATTTCACTTCCAAGGTCTCTTCATTTCAATCTATTATTGAATCATCTCGCACACAGGTTATTTCTCTGACCCCTTCTATCCCTCTGGTAACTCCCAAGGAAATCTTTACTGGATCTGATCAGATAACTAATGAAGATACCTTCTGTCTCCTTCCTCGTGCTCACCCTAGCCCCCTCCCTGGTGGATTCCATACCATCTGCAATTATACCTAAAATCTATCCTTTACTTGTTCCCGATCTCACAATTCTATTTAACGCCTGTCTATCCTCATCTGTTTTCCACCCTCATTTAAGTATGCTACTATTGTCCCAATCTTGAAAAAACCTTCTTCTGATGTATCTTCTGCCTCTAATTTCCATCCTATTTCACTCTTACCTCATCTTTCTAAAATGTTCGAATGCATTGTCTATTCTCTGGTTTCCACTTCTCGTAATTGTATCCTTCTTTGTTTTCAATCTGGGTTCTACCCTGGGTTCTCTACCGAGACTGCTCCTCTGTCTTGGACCCTCTTCATTCTGCATGTCATGCTAAGCAGTCTTCTCTTCTTATACTCTTGGATCTTCTGCTGCTTTCGACACTACTGATCATACACTCCTACTGTCTGCTCTTTCCTCTTTTGACTTTTCTGGCTCTACCTTAGCCTGGTTTGAGTCATACCTATCCCACGGGACTTTCTCAACCTCCTGAGTGGGGGCTTCTTCTAAAACGTGTCCACTTACCTATGGTGTCCCTCAAGGTTTGGTACTTGGTCCTTTTATTTTTTCACTTTACACCTCCTTGTTGGCTGGGGTTATTTCCTCTTTTAGTTTCTCGCATCAGTTCTACGCTGATGACACGCAGCTCTTTCTTTCCTTTCCACACTTTACTGGTGACATCCTCCATAAATTTAGCACCTGTCTCTGAGCCATTCAGTCTTGGATGTCAGACCACTGTTTAGTACTTAATGCCACAAAATCTGAGGTTATTTTCTTCCTTCCCTCCACTATTTCTCCTTCACCGTCCCCTACATTCATATCATTTCTTCCTTCCCAGTTACCTATCTCTCCCGCGTCCCATGATCTGGGTCTCTATCTTGATTCAGATCTTTCTTTCAGTCACCATATTTCTTTATCTGCCCGTTCCTGTCGATTTCAACTGTACATTATTCGAAAAAGCCCACACTTTCATACATTTTAAAGCCACTCAACTATTGGTGTCGGCTCTAATCTTCTTGTGGCTTTTCTACTGTTCTTCTGCACTCTTCTCTGTTTGCTTGCTCCTCGTGATTCTATTTCAACTTCTTTGACTGATCTAGGATGACTCTCTTTTCCTCACTGTTTAAAATGTAATTTTCAATGTCTAGTTTTTAAATCTCTTCATGGTCTTGCTCCTCCCTATCTTTCTTCTCTTATTGCATTCTACTCTACCTCTCTCCACTTCGTCCTGCTTCTCATCATCTTCTCATAGTTCCTCGCCCCCTCTGTGCTCAATCTCATTTTCACTCTTTCTCTCTCTTAGCACCCTCGCACTGGAATACTCTCCCACTTTCTCTTTGTTCCACCACTGTTTATTTATCTTTTTGGGTCTCTCTGTGATCCTACCTCCTCTCGACTGGTTACTGAAGGTTACTGCAATCACAGATATATGCTGTGTTTTAAATGGCAATTTCATTTTTATTGTACCATGCTTGTTCTTATGCTCAGCACTTTGGTTTAAGGTGCTATATAAAACCAAATAAAATACAAATACAATAGCAATGACAAAAAAGACACATTTACATATGGAAAAAAATATTGCTCCCTGACTCCATACCCTGTGTTCCTCCCTCTCCCTGTCCTCCAATCACATCTCAGTCTGTTCCATAAGATCTTCCTGCAGCACTTCAGTCCTCCTCTTTTCTTACAGCGACATCTCCACCATTGAAATATACCGCATATGACTGAACTCAGAAGGCAACGTCAATACCAGACATCTGTCATCACGAATACAACCATCCTAGAAAAAGGTCTTCCCTTCAAGTTCTCTGGAATCTACACAAAGTGACAAAAGGATGATGTATGGGAGAGGAAGTGTGTAATAATACCTGCCTCCATGCCGTTAGTAGAATCACGACTGCCCATCGTTCACTAGGACTAATCAGAATTCTAAGGCATGTCAAGGATACTCTTAATATACACAGTATACAAGGTAGCTGCATTTGCAGAGTCAGCTGCCCTGAGAATATCCGCCAAACGGGCCCCTGAACTTAAAGCCTTGGAGGCCATAGGACACCTAACAGAATGAGCCCCACAAAGATTATTATCAATCCCAGCCACCTCCATGACACCCATGACCCACCAACCCAAGGTAGGAGAAGAAACCGGGCACAACAAGGGAATGGACAGGACCCCTGAGCATGTCCCCAAGACAATCTCCACTTTCTCATACTGTTTGAAACATTGGACCACATGCAACTGTGGTTTATTAGGAAACAAATTAAAATCAATGACTCTAGAGGCCCTTCTGATGTGGTATACTGATAAAAAGAAACATCAGTTGAAGTGAATACTCAATATTTAAGCTCTAAGGCATAACTATCCATCACTCACTGGAATGCAACCAAACACATAGGTGTCACCAATTTTACAGACAGCTGATTTAGAACTAGATGACCATTGCCAGGCCACCTCTCAAGGACACTTGGGGCCTAATTCACAGAAGTGTTTTATAGTGGCTCAATCCCATAGGAAAATGCTCTGTGAATCAGGCTCTTAGTATCAAATTGATGTTACAAAGACGAGCATCATGGTGTCGTCTGTGTCTTTATCCAAATTCCATTTAACAATCGATAGACAAATGGATGCTCTCCTAATGTGAATCCATCTACCAATTTATGGTATGTTGAGATTGCCAACCGACACAGATTCACAGTGCAGTTGGAAGCAGAGCCAGCCACCTCCAACAAGAGCACCAGTGAACCCAGGCAACCCATACCGATTTGCATGACCTAAGGGAACTAGCTGCCAATCATCCTTAGGATCTACAACTACTCTGTAATTCCAATATTTCTTGTTATCAGCCATATGACAAGGCACAGGGAGCCCTCCATATAAAGTGGATGCACCGCCTGGTGGGATTTGAAGAACGTCAGGAAACTTTGACGAGGAGCGGAACGAACAGTGGGTACCATGCATGAGACAGCCACCATGTGGCAGCCATAATCATTGTGGTGTCCTGTACCTGAATCAAAAGCAGAAGGTGCCCCTTGCCATGGCTACTTGGTGCTGCCTCCAGCTGAAAAATCAAGGGAAGTGATGCATGTTGCAAAGAGATCTATCTGCAAAGGACTCATGAAATTTTGCAGGGTGTAAAAAACTGTGGTTGACAATGGTGTGAAAACCAATTGGCAATGGTGTCCAAAAAATCAATTGGTGGGGAATGCAGAAATCCCCAAATATTTCTGCCAGATCTGCAAGGTACCGGGACGATATACCCCCAGCTTGTTGAGATACTGAAGCACCAACTGATTTTCCATCTGAAGAGTGATGGATTGACATACCCTATTCTTCCTGAAACTCTTGATGGCAAAGGCTCCTGCATCGAATTTCTAATCAATCAATCTGCCTTTGTGACCCCCTGTGACTTTCTAACTCCATTAGAAATCCCACAGCAGTGAGCCCAAAAACCTCCAGAGGCTGGCATCAGACTCTAAGACTAAACAGAGAGCAGTATTGCAGATGGCACAGCCTTTCCAGCCATCCACATGCCCGAGCCACAGGTGCAACTTGTGTGCCTCGGAAGAAAGTCACACCCAACTGAATTAACATGTGTGTTCATGGAGTGTTAGAATCTTAAATCTTTGAAGGACCCTTAAATGCAGCAAGGCTGGATAAATTGCTTGGATCGAAGATGACAGAAGGCCCACAATTCGAGTTATCTTTTGAATTTACAGCAAATGGACCTGCAGAGAATGCCCAATTTCTCTCTTGATATTGTGTTCCTTGTCCCTAGGTAGTCACAGAGTTGGTGAACTGCAATCAAACAAATCCCAAAAATGTAATTTTCTACACGTGGTGATATTCTGACTTCTTCAAGTTGATAAGGAAACCAAGCACCATCAACATGTTGACCTTAAGCTGACAGTGTTCCTGCAGAACCTCCAGAGACTGTGCCATGATGAGGATATCATCTGGGTAAACTAACAACCTGACTTCCCTGACTCTAAGTATTAAAAAACCTGTGACTGGTATCAATAACTCGCAGAAACACTAAGAGGCAGAAGACAAATCAAAGGACACAGAAGAAAACTGAAATCACCCATGTTGCCACTGGAAATGAAGCTGTTGTGCTCCAGTGCTATATGGATCATTAGGTATGCACCTTGGAGGTCTAGATAACCAACCAGCCTTATGTCTGACATCAATATGTCTCGTGAAAACTCAGTTGTCTCCATCTTGAAATGTTGATAAAGGAAATAATGGTTCAGGACCAGCAATTGAACTCATGTCGGAAAACGCAATCCTTTTTCCAGATCAAAAATATATTCATGATAAGATTGCAAGGACTCAGTTTCTCTAATCGGATTGCCTTTTTCCCCAGCAGCTGACCTTTCTGTTGCTGAACAGCCTTCACCTGGTTCTGACTGAACCTGAGTGGGGCTGGCATAAATGACTGGCATAAATAACTGCAAGGGAATCTTGAAAAATTATGTGATAACTTCTGACACTATTCTATACCCAGGTGTCTCTGAACACCAACCAACAGTTTGCAAAAAATGGACCCCTTACCCCCTATCAGAATATGTGAATGAGGTACTGGAAACATATTTACATACATAGGAGGTCTGACCCAAGCCATATCTTGATCCTCTTCTTTGCCAGGCTCTCTGGGGGAAAAGGAAGCTAATGTTGAAAGCTTTGAGTGTTTTGGAAGGATGTCTGGAAGGATCTAAAATTGCCATGTCTAATGACTTGAATTGAGACCCATGGTTGGAACATTTTCCTTAGTGACATCTAGGCCCTGTGAAGAGTGGTGAATGTTGAAATAAGTGTTACAATCTCCTTGACCAGGCCACACCAAATAATACCTCTGCAGAATCCTCCTAAGAAGTGGCAAGACCCACCAGGTGTGGATTAATTTCCACCAGGAAGCCCTTCTTGTTCTTTGGAACAATGGAAGAATTGGTGTCCCTGATATGAGTTTGGGGTCTAGTAGTTCTTTCTCAATTGAATCCTCTTCTGCTAGGTCCAAGGTCTTCATGATAGGGCCTACCCTATCAGGAGATGTTCGTGGCAGAACACTCAGGCAGCATCTGCCACTCTAGAAATATCCATCCCATAGCAGGAGAAGGAAATTGCCATCTTAGGGTCAACTTTTGTCATCAAATGCTGCATGTCTGACTGGAGTTCTTTGAGCTTTCTCCCCCCATCTTCCTTATGAAGTTATTATCCAGCTTCTTTTGCATAAGGAATTGTTCATATCTCTCCACATGACTCAGGAAGTATCATTCTGATGCGTTAGGATTTGCCATTCCTAAGGGGTTAAACATGGGCTCCCACATATGGTCCACCACCCGAGGAGGATCTTCCTTTGTTATATCTACCCAATCTCTTGATGCTGGGGCATTGGTATAGTCAATCAAAGTGGGAGAATCAGCATTAACCAATACCCAAATCCAAACCTCTTGACCAGAAAATACACATAGAGCTGATAACATATCTTTCTTCTGTGGATATTGGCTGTCCTCTTGACATGGGGCCCAGATGGTGTACACAAGTCACCTGCCACAGACGTTCCTGATAACGCTGTGGTACTGGGGATGAAGGAATGCAAGGACCATGCATGGATGGATTCTCATGTATTTGTAAAACATCATCTTGCATGGTGGGGTGGGATCCCCAAGTCATCTTATCTATTGTCTGAGATATCTTTAGTCAACTCGGTTAGCTCCTGCTTGACTGTGGTATTAACCAATTCACCAAATCTCAAAGCAATAGAGGCCACCGACTCCCTGATGGCTACACCCACATTTGCCACATTAGTGTGTTAACAGGTCTGGGAGACAGAATCATTGACAAAATTGGGCAATTTTGCCTGTGACTCTGCAGAGCCCACAGGTTCTATTTGTAAATGTGCATATTTCATAAATGTCTTATCCTTTCGAGACACACACTTATGACCAGGCAAAAAAATCAAACTAAGAAAGGGGGGCATCACAACACTGATTAGAGAGTGTGGACGTTGTGTGGCTTTTAACTCACACAGGAAGACTTTCCCTGTCCTCTTTTTACTTGCATTGCTGAACCGCTCCAATGTTGAGTGCTTTTCTCAAATCCAGCATTGGGCATTTGACAACACTGTGCACTAAACCACGGTTGTTTATTATAATGATAATGCGGCCGTGGACTGGGACGAATGAGAAAAAAGGGAGGACATGCAGAGGATAAAGTGATTTTATTGGCATACATTCGCTGAAGCAACACTTGCATCTACACCATGGCTGTGACACATGTATCCGGCAGCATCACCTGATCCACAGCAACAATATCAACCTGTGCGCAACAGCACCGCTTCTGCTTGCTGTACCAGCATTTAAGGTAACACATTCCAGGTAAGTACCTAAACCTTTTCATAAACAGTTGGAAATAATATTTTTCTGGTGCCCGCTGGAACCGCAACAGAAGAGAAGGATTGAAGGGTTGCAGGAAGTCCTTATGGAACAGACTTAACTATGATTGGAGTAGAGCGGAGAGGGAGGGTCACATAGTATGGATTTCTTCCATATATAAATGTCTGTTTTGTCTTGCTGCTTTTGAAAAAACAAGAAAAGAGAAGTGCATACCACGGGTGTCCATGCCATACATTTGTTATTCTGCAACCTCACCCAATGAATACATTAGTGATGGGCAAACATTGCACCCGCAGCTAGTCCCCTACAACCACTGTCAAGATAATGTGAGAATTAGGGTCTTGAGACTAGCAAAACATTTTCTGCATATTTGGCAACATTGTTTGACCATACAGAGCTTTGTAAAGTCAATTACTCATTGGGAAAACTAAGAACAACAGAAAGCAAAAAGTGACACTATGTCAACAGTGTTATGTTTTATTAAACTCAAAAGGATACGTATGCTGAATATGCCGTACAAATCTTTATTGTATTGATTTTCATGACTTTCTTGTGCATGTTTTATATAAACCAACATTTCTTGGGAAAGGGGAATATGCCTTGCCAGAATTCAAATCAGTGAAATGCTTTATGCGCGTATCTTAGCAGACCATCCTTTATTCATCAAACTGTCTTATCTAAGAATGTGACCTTCAATGAATGGGAAATTGGCCAATGAGGCACGTGTAGCTCATGGAACTTAGACAGGTTGTGATCACTCATAAAACAAGCACTAGCATAGCCAACATAGCCAACATAGCCAACATAGCCATCAGGTCTCAATTCTTTTTCCAGCTAGATATTCTGGTGTATGAATGTGCTTATTTTGAAGGATGAATGTGTGAACATGATTGTATAAAGGCAAGGACATATTTCAATAAATGTGACGAGCAGGTACCATACATCTTTTTGGGATTATGTATCCTATAACATGAGTGTACAACAGATATTTGAGCAGGTTTTTCGGTCTAGCACCATGGCTCATGGTACATTCATAAGCCTTGGATATCAGGTCGAATATCGATCTTATTTGTAGAGTTTCTCCAGCTATTAGCTGTGATTCATGGAAATAGTTGCCTTGCAAAACAGGGATTTGCGTGCCATTCTGCATGCAAATCCCCATTCGTCAAAGAGGGATTTGCATGCAGAATGGTACGCAAATCCCTGTTTTACACGCAAATAATTACATGATTTGGGGCCTAGAATCAAGAAAAAGAATTTTGAGGGAGATTGTTCAGCCAAATCAGAGAGCTAGATTTTCCTAAAAGAAGTTCAAAGAACCAAAAAAGCAGCAGCTCACTTACTATTCCTTTAGGGGATTGCTAGACTGTGTGTGAAAGTGTTTGAAAGGGCAGGCTAACACTTAAATGACCTGATTCATGGAAAGGTTTCCTATGGGATTGCGCCATTTTAAAATACTTCCATGAATCAGGCCCATAGTATTTGGTGCATTTGAAGAGTGTTGCAAAGTTGAAGGAAAGATTTTAGAACATAGGTGTTTTTTTTTTAGTTTATCCAGCAGTGTGTTTTTGTTGTCCATCTGTGTGCCCTTTTGTCTGCTTAGGATTGTTTCAGTGCTTTATTAGTTTCCCTCACATGAAAAAAGTAAAAGAAAATTTCCCATTTTCAATGATCACTTTTTTTCCCTTGCTAAAACCTAAACTACTAAAAGTAACTGTCACTGATCCTATCCCCAATTGAAATCACAAACATCCCCAAAAATTGTTAAAACTTTCCTAGTTTTCCCCCTGCATTTTTGTTTTTATCATTGTCTATTTTCCTCATTTCTTGTTATGTTTATGTTTTGTTATTTTAATGTTGTAACTTGATTCTTGACATCTTTTGTGCATTATTTCCCTATTTTCTGGGTGTGGCTCTCAGTTCTCATTTCTTTTGCACTTTCAGTTCTACAGGCTCTCTTCCTTGAGGATTGGAATTGTCTGCTTGTGATGCTGGGAAGTAAATAAGTTGGACACACGGGGATATGAGAAGCTGGTGCACATTTCTTTCGTAGGATGATGAGAATTCTGCTATGATTGATGACGAGGGCAAAACCTCTTATTGTTTACTGAGGCCCATTCATGGGCCACTGGTCATGCAACCTTTGCAGGTTTTTATATAAGCGGAGGAGATTGATACATTGGGGTGTCATCAGGGGAATGCGTTGGAGAGGAGTCATTGCTGAAGAAGAGGCCAAGCACAGAGGCAAAGGAGTCAAGGCCACCACTGGAGGCTCCCACAGAGGCTGGAGAGGACGGACCTCGGATGGAGACACCAATGGAGGCATGGAAGAAAGGTGCCTCTGTTGGATGCTCCTATGGAGGCAGGACATGTGGCAGAGCAGGAGATTGTGTAAGTTGAACAGGAGGACACATACATATGGTAGGAGGAGGAGGAGGCGCTTGCAGCCTGCACCCTGGAGGAGGAGCAAAAAGCAGAGGTGCCAGTATGGGTTGGGGCCATTGCTGAAGATGGAGTGGTTTTAAACCAGCCTGAGGATTATCATGTTGGTGAGGAGGTTCAGGGGGAGCATATGTCTGAGGTGGCACAGCAGCAGGTGGTGAAGCTAGGAGTTAGCTAGGACATGCCAGGCGAGGAGCCACTCTAAAAGTATATTTTGCATGAATAACACCTGATAGTAATGGATTTGCCTAAGCACATTCGCATCACACTGTAAATTGCATTGAATGAACCTGAAATAGGCTGGCAACGCTGCCATTTTGAGTTATCCGCCATTTTGATTGCCTCTTGCTTTCTGTCCCATGTTTAGAATTGTGAATTTGGCTCCAGCAGAGCAAAATGAACTTTGTACTGTTTTGAAGATGTCAACGTAGATAAGAATGTTGTAGCTGCTAAAGTGGATTGTTTGTCCTACAATGAGGAACCTTGGAGTTAAACAAAAGCAGTACAAACAAGTAATTTAGATACCATCAGTTCCAATAGTGCCTTCTCCGGTCAAACAGCAAAGTAGAATGATGAATAGTTGAACGTGCTCTTCTTGCAGAAATCTTTTGTTTTTGCTCCTTGAAACTAAGCTGACTTTAAACTCAAGAACAAATGATAGACAAATATAAGCGAGCAAAATTAGTAATGTTACCTTTGTGTCTTATATTTGGAAAACATGTGAAATGTTTAAAGGAAAACAACAAACTATTCAAAGATGTTTAAGCATGACTTAGTTATGTGGATAGGCCATGAACCCTAGGTAAATGTATTACACGAAGAGGGGCTGGAGGATATGTCTGGGATTGTGGAAAACTTGTATAAATACTTGTGTTTTTGAAATGTTCAGCACTCTCTCATCTCACGGTCTCTGCTTGCGCACATTGGAGGGAGTTGAGAGCCAGGCAGCTTCCTGTTTATAAATGTACATTATACTTTGACCTTGTGACCAGCGTATTTCTATTATGTGGTATTAAGCCTCAATATTCTTTAATCTTTCACCAAACTCTCTGATTGCCATTGTGGAATGGCCAAGGCAGGCACAGGAGTCCTATGGATCAAAGACATGTAGTCCCTAAACAGAGCCCATCTGCTACTGGGATGGAAGTTTTTTGACCTTCTACCAGGAAAGACCATCAGTGAGGTGGGCGGGGGTCTTTGTCAGGATGAAGTGTTGTGGGAAGAAAGCAAAGTGGATACAGGGGGTCAAGTGCCACAAGTTGGAGATGATGTTCATGCAAAACTACATTCACCAGTTGTATTGTAATTGTAGTCATCATTTATATTGCGCCTTTTACATTACTATAGTCTGAATGCGCTTGTGGTCCAGAGTCATTTTTTAGAATATGTGAATGCATTGGGGCCAAGAAAATGAATTAGGTGCGCTGACCAGGGTCCTCTAAGCAACCCCAGAGATCAGGCATGCGGACGTGTGCTGTGGGAGGTCAGGAGAATGTGTGCACTCATTATGTGTCCAGCTGGACTGAATTTTGTTGTAGGTCGTGACTGTATTTTAATGGCAGAGGTGTTGAGGCTTAGTGTGGTGCGAGTAGCTGAAATGTTATGTGTCAAGCTAGACCGAATTTGTCGTAACTCGTCGCTGCATTCTGGTCCATGAATGTGGGTAGACATGCCTGTGACTGATGTCCACCAATATGGTGCGTTTTTTGTTGGTGCCGTGGTCCATGAGAGGGAGTCCTTTAGGCCCACTAGCCGGATCGCTGTAATAGGTCTTCGGTCAACAAAGAGTGTTAAGCAGCATCCCACTGGCAGTGCCCACATTTTTGATAAATATCTTGGAACTGATGATGAGGCATGCAGACCTTCATTCTTTCGTGCCTATAAAACTGGGTATATGGAATTGAGTTGCTTTTAAGCAGTGTAGTCTAGGCGTTTAGCAATTAAATGGGTGTTGGAGAATGGTCTGTAGTTTGAAGCAAGGAAAGGGTTCACAGAGGATTTTATGAGAAGGGGCTTGCCATATGGGATTTTGAAGGCTTCCGGGAAGATAGCAAACAAGAGAGATTGGGTAATAATGGCCTGAGCAATGTAGCTAGCACATATTGTAGTAAGGATATTTTTAAGATGTTTGGAGAGGATGAGGTTGTGTCTCTCCATTGAAATGCATGGATAAATATCCTGGGAAAATGGCCCTCTACCTTCTCTGTCCTCCCTAATGAACCAGTTGCCATCACCACCTCCTCCAGCAGGTTGTGTGAATGTTGATGCTAGAAGATCACAGGACCAAGGTACAGGGCAGCATAATTTGGCTCACCATGCCAAGACACCAAAATAAACCTCCATGCTGCACTTCTCAGTTACCAGTGCTGTACCAACAAAGAGTGTTAAGCAGCATCCACTGGCAGTGCCCACATGTTTGATAAATATCTTGGAACTGGTGATGAGGCATGCAGACCTTCATTTGTTGTGCCTATAAAACTGGGTATATGGAATCGAAGGTAGTTGGAGATACCATGCCGATGCACCATTATTACCTTCCTCACAAATGAAAGTGACAGCCATATTTGGGAGTGTTTCTGAACTTTAGTGGCTGGCAGCATTCTGTGGGAGAGTTTGCAAACTGTACTGTGTGGCAGTACTGTAAGGCTGCTCACAATATAATTAAGGGCTGTATGCATTATGTTGAAGAGCCTGAAAACTATAATAATTAGCTGTACTCTGTGAGAACACACAGCAACTTTATGGGAGAGCTGTGCTCTTGGAAAAGCCCATACATTTCAAATACTGTCAATGCTCTTCAAAGATGAGAATTGTAAGTGATAGTTCTGAACTAATAGAGAGCTTGTAAACTTTAAGGGTGGGCAGCCTTCTGTGTGAGAGCCTGAGAAATTAAATGGGTCTGTACTCTGTGAGATAGCAGAGAACAAGACCTTTAATCACTGACTGCTCATTGTGGGAGAGTCCATGAAATGTAAGGGTTGTCAGTGCTCAGTGGGAGAGCAAAAGAGCAAAAAAACATTACGGGATGGCTGTGCTAGGTCTATGCAATGTAAGCCATGGCAGCACACTGAGGCGAAGCCTGTGACAATTAAGGTGTGGCAGTGCTCTGTGGGAGAGCCCAAGAAATGTAAGGGGTGGTTGCCCGTATAGAGAGATAGACCGGATACTTTAAGGGGCAGCTTTGTGACGGTGCCTGAGAATCCATGACAAGTGTTGCTTGTGATTGTGACAATAGTAGGATTCAAAAGCATTATAACCACAAAAGACAATGGCATGTGTAAATCCATAACTGATTGGGGATTCTAAGTCACTATTACAGCTGATCTTTTCCAAACGACACACGCCACAGAACAATCAAACTCCACCTTTTAGTGTCATGTACTGGGTGACAAATCGTCTCAATGATCTGTGCTAGTGTGTTGGCTATGGATAGATGGAATCCCAACGTCCTCCCCAATGAGAGTGTTTATTTTTATAAAAGCCATTTGATTAAAATGCAGCACTGCACGGCTTCTCCATGAGGTAATAGCTCCTGCATCACTGAAAACTCTTTGACTTCACTGTTGTGAGAAGCAGCTAAGTGATTGGCGCTTGGAACACTATCCAGCTGTTTATGAAACAACTGAGGGCAATTAATATAAAACATTTGTTTCCACACCACAGTATGCTTCACAGGGTGAGATAAAACTGTGGACCACCTGATTCTACGAGCATGTAAGCTCTAATAGAGAAAGTGGAGAGCTGCTGAAACTCAAGAGCAGAGGGCTAATTATCATCTCCCCAGGTGTGCAGACATATTTGCTGTGGCAGAATTCCTGACAGACCATGTACTCATAACTAGGGCACAGTTTAAGTGTGTCCCACTAAAGTCGGTGGTTGCGGCTTGGTCTGGGGGGGATGTTAATCTTTCCTGCCCTCTGTGTGATGTGCCATATGATGACCATACTTGGTATTATTTTGCCCTGCTGATGCAAAAGCAAGCGGCCCTGTCCTACAGCCCTTAATGCTTGAAATGGGATTTGTGCAATATTGTCAGGCTCTGATATACTTATTGTGGGCTGATTCTCCTCGTGTGTTCTAGGTATTTACCTGAGGATATGTATGCTAAGAAGTATGACATGATAAAATAATTTGTATGCTTATTATTGTGCTAGGATGTGATTTGTCTCTGGGATTCTTAGAGTTCTTATGGAAATGGTTTTTACTGTAATGTATTTGTATTGTATTCTGTATTTTGAATAGTTTTTATGGAATGTAATTTGCATTTCCGAAAATAAACATGATGATGATATAAATATATCAACACTAATTACATTACAACAATAATTGTCCTTAAGCGTGGCCTTCAGCCATGGTCAGTGTGCATGGCCAAATATATTTTAACACATGAATGGGTGTTAGTCATGGCCTTCAGTTATGGACAGTTGTAACAACCTTCACCCATGTGTTTTAAAACACTAAGAGTCTACCAACCATAGATGTTGGCCATTACTAGTAATGTCCACTGTATATCATATACACTGGTCAGGCACTTGTCATGGACATTGGCACAATACAGGAAAGTGGCCACTATATTTGGCTGTGCCCACTATATATTCTAACATATAAATGGGCCACTAGCCATGACCTTTGACCTTGAGCAGTTTGTAAATGTATTGGCCATGTCCACTGTATATTTTACAATAATAAAATGTAATAAGCAATGGACTTCGGCCGTGTCCACTGTGTATTATACAATTCTAACACACCACTAGCTATGGCTTTCAGCCATGCTCACTGTATATTATATACACTAACCAGTCACTAGCCATGGACTTCAACAAAATACCAGCCAGTGGCCACGGTTTTGTGCTATGCCGACGGTATATTCTAAGATATTAATAGGCACTTGCTATGGCCTTTAGCCATGGCCACTGACTACAGCTTTGGATGTTGCCCACTGTATATTTGAAAACAGTGATGGGCTAGTAGTCATGGCTTTTAACCATGCACATTGGTATTTTTGAACAGTAACCAATCACTAGCTATGGTCTTTGGTACTGTCCAGTGACCCCAACCTTTGTTATTGCCAAGTCCATGGCCTAAATTGTTTTTCAGGTAATCAAACCTTTCATGAGCTAACTTATAAATTATGTTATGTCTAATTCCTTTTTGATGTAATCAGTTATATTCAATGTAATAAGTGCTGCCTCAAGTGATTGCATCAGTGATGTGGTTTTTAATGTCATCAGTGTTCTCATACAGCGTGTAATTAGTGTGGTCATCAGTGATGTGATCTGTGATGTCATCATTGTGGTCTTTGGCTGTGCAACATGGGGCACAAAATTAAGGTGGCTTTAGCTGAATTTCAAGTGTTTCGTTGCATTAAGTTCTCATTTTACCATTCCTGCAACTAAAGTTTTTTCCATGAATTTTAAGGGTTTTGTTATTCCATACATAACTAACGTTAATATTACCGACCTACTCGTTAGACGAAAGTGCGCAATACAACATAGCATTGGACTTTTAAAAAAGTAATGAACACCAGAAAAATAATATGAGAGGGGAAATGTTCCCAAAAATATACTGGCAAAATATAAAAAGTGCTCACTTATGTTGTGAAATATTCCCTGGAAAACGAAATCCCAAATGTAAAAATAGTTATAGAACTATGTTAGGAAATAAGTGTACAATTGTGGCATTATTCCCGCCCATCATGACTGTGAGACTACACATACACAGCAAAAGGCAAGGAAATTGTCTGTGAATGCAAAACTTTCAAGGATTGACAGTATAACGGTTTAAAAAAAAAAGAATGCAGATGCGGTGTGTCCTGAGATATTTAAAACTTTGAGAACTCTCAATTTGTTTAGGCAATGCGCAGTGAGATTACATTATTTGAGATGGTGCACACACTTAAGCAGCATTCTCCAAGCGGTACACACCTTTTCAGTGTGACGCGTGCCAATTTAGAACAGGCATTCTGCTGCAGTGCCCACTTTGGCGTGCCCTCTTCGGTGCGAAAGCCATTGGCACGAGGAATGTTTTGACATGGCTGACATTGCAGCCAAGTCTAAATGTCCTCCTGCTAAATAAGATCACAGGACTGCACTGCAACAAACCTCGCCACCTCCCACTTGCGTTGCTTTTCTTTTGATTAAATTAAATGAGTACATTTAAAAAAACAAACAGACTTGAACCCTGGTCTGTCACAGATGGATGCCCAACATTTAACAAGTAGGCCACAATGGTTTGCTATTTCAAGAGACATGCCTTTCATACTTAGCCTATAATTGAATATGTTCAATGATAAAAGGCTAGGTATAAAAAGTGTGAAAATCCAGACAATAACATCATTGGAGCATAATGGTTAAGTGCTGTGTCTCGAACTCTTTAAGGCTATGGTTCTCTGATAGCAGTGTTCAGCATAAAAGTAATTTTTTGATTTTATTTTCTCTGTTTTTTAAAAATGCAGATGCCGTGTGTTAAAAAATACCAGTTTTTTTATTATTGACTGAGCAACTACAAATACCAGAATGCAATTCAGCAAAAGGCAAAAAATTGTCTTTGAGTGCAAAATCTTCAAGAACTGACAGTTGCAAGATTTAAAGGCCCATTTAGTTAGCCGTCCATGCAGTAACCATGACTGACCCTGTTTAGCATCAAAGCAGGGCTGCCTCTGCTTATCTTCAAAGCAAGAAAAGTGTTGGCCCATTCCTCTAAGTGGTTTTGTAGGTTTGGCTCATTTATCAGGCAACATAACCTGAGGAGGCTGACCCCTTCTGCACTGTGAAACTAAGCAGAGTCTGTCCTGGTTATTGCATGAATGAGAAACCTGGATGTCAATTGAGTCAATGTCAGTGTCCAAGGCTATGGGCAGTCATTTTTCATCCCTGACATTATAAAAATATCTTTAAAAAAACATTTAAAAAATGTAACATCGGGTACTGAACTAAACAGACCCACGACTATCCATTGTAACCTCGGATATAGCCGCGAATATCGGTAAAACAGCTGAAAAAAATGCTTCCCTGCACCCGAGGCCAGCACCAAGCACCCCCCCGCTCATCTGTAGCAGCTCCCTCCACTCCCAGATGGCCCCCTACTCTTCCCTGCCCTCTCCTTTTCACCCCATAGCACACACTGCTTCTGTGACAGAGTTTGCTTTCAGATGTCGGCTATTCACGGCTATCACGAGGCTACAGAAAGCTCAAGTTGCTAATCTGTCTGTTGGGTTGTTGCAGATTCTTGGGGCAGTTAGATACATGTTGGTGTATTCTAACTGTTTATTTCTACTTTATATTTTAGTGGTATTGATTTATTTGTTTGGTTGTTGCAGATAGATACCAGTTGGCATATTGTAGCTGTTTATAGTTTTCTAACTGAAGTTTTATTTAAGCAATAGAACTTGAGCATCAGGGGCATTACCGTCCCAGGTAATGCCCTGGGGTCCATAGGTAAGGACCCGAGCGAAGGGAGGGCCTTACCGAAGGCCCCGGGGCATTTCCTGGGACGGTAATGCCCTCGACGCTAGGGTTCTATTGCTATTAGTACCCCGGCCCAGAAAAAATTGCGTGACCGGGGCACTAAAAGCTTTTTCTTTTGTCCCGAAACGCAAAAAAAGAAAAAAGACATACCCGAGTCCCCGGCGGGGGGCGAAGGCAGCCTCCAAGCCGCGGGGAGGCTCGGAGCGGGGATGGCCCTGCTTTGAGCCTCCTCATTGGCTGAGGGATTCCCGGACGGGTAGGGACCTGGCGAGAGCCAATCAGAATGCTTGTTGTATTCTGCTTCGCTCTTGCCGGGTTACTAATAATGTTTATTCACAGATTAGTTATTGGTGGTATTGATTTATTTGTTTGGTTGTTGCAAAGTCTTGGGGCAGTTAGATACCTGTTGGCGTATTCTCACTGTTTATTTCTTGTTATTTTTCAGTGGTATTTATTGATTTATCTATTTTTTTGTTGGAAAATCTTGGGGCAGTTAGATACCTGTTGGTGTATTCTAACTTTATTTCTTGTTATAATTTAGTGGTATTGATGTATCTGTTTGGTTGTTATAGAATCTTGGGGCAGTTAGATACCTGTTGGCGTATTCTAACTGTTTATAGTTTTGTAATTGAAGTTTTGTTAATGTTTAAGTACACATAGTTATTACATTTTGGTTTTAAGAAGATTAAATAAGCATTTGTAAGATTTGCTGGTAATCTCTGCTTTAGAGTAATGGTACTATCTTTACATTCAAACCATCCACATTTCTTTTTTATATATGCAATTTAGTGACCTGCATTGGTTGTCGCTCCTGCATGGTAGATTATACCTATTGTTGTGAAGGTTTTCTTACCAAGTGATAATTGACCATGTGTGAATCCAGTCAGCTGGCAGTTGTATTTGGTACCATCTGCATTGTAACGTATAAGCATTAGTATTACGTATTTACTATGTGTTTGTATTAGTAAGGTGGAGTGATTATCTGAATTGCAGGTAGTACATAATCTACGATGGTTTGCATTTTGTAGAAGTTGCTGAAATGGAACGGATTCACAATTAGGTATGGATACATACACAAAGCGCTCATTAGGGATTTGTTCCTCTGCCACATTGTTGCAGAGAGTGCATGTTTGTTTCCACATGTATGAAATCTGGAAGATTTCATTTATAGGTATGTTTTTGTTTTCCAGTTCTTTTAGTAAGTACATTCTAAATTCTTGTGGATCTTCTTGTGAGTTTATAGTGAATTTCACCATTCCAGCACAGTAGTCCAATTCTTGTCTTATTCCATGAACACGGTATGTGTTGTCAGGATTGTTGGTATCGTTTCTATGAAGGACTAAAATTTACAAACACAATTGATCTGTACTGTGTAAGTAAATGTCAACAATTGGTGGCAATTGAAATAGAATATTGATTGCTACATTTGCGTAGCAATTTACACCAGTTATATTTGAATTTTTGAATGGACCAGATAGTTCTGTGTCCAAGTCATTTTTTGGAGTGTGTGTTGCTTCTTTGAAGAAGTACCTGAGTTACTTTGAGTAATAGATTGCTTCTTTGGTTGTGTTAATTGATGAAGTATTAGCTTTGTTTACTCTCTTTAGGGGATTTGCAGTGAGATCCTGTTGCATTTCTGTTTGAATTAGTTTTCTTTACAATGTTTTCCTTTTTGTGGAACAGGATATGTTTTTATATGGAGGGTGCATAGTGAACGTAGTCTATTGTATTCTAAAATGCAAGGAATATCAGAGTTTACTTTACTTGCATCAAAGTTGATTAGAAATAGACCGTCAAGTGTACGTAAGCGTGATAGTGCTACGTAGCTCATGCCTTCTTTAAAGACTGTGTTCCCAATATCTATCAATGCTTTGTCTAGGGTAGGACCTTTTGATTTATGGATGGTGACTGCATATGCTAGAGTTAGAGAAATGTGTTCTCTGCATACATACATGTATTTCAAGAGAAGGAATTGAGCTGTTGAGTACCCTATCCTTTTAGTTCTGAAAGTTTGTCAAAGAGATTATTGACAAAATGAATGTTGTTGACATGTGGGTAAGTTTGAGAGCCACCAACTGTACCCAGTGCTCCATTAACTAGTCCTTCCTCCACGTCACGTTTGCGTTTAAGCATTACTCTACAGTTTAAGGACATTTTTATATTTTATCCAAACCAGCTGTGTTGGAGATAGAATTTTCTAAGGTATTTACAGGGTAATTCATAGAATTTTGCACAAAAGTGGCGCACGCGGCTGGCGCACAGTGTCCCCGTGCGATACACTGCGCCAGCCGCGTGCGATAAAATCCATTTCATCGCACAGCGTATTCATGGATTTTAGCCTCCAAAACCAGCCGTGGCGCAAGGTGGCGCAGCGACCCTGCAGCAGCGCCAGTTACGCCCCCAAGAACGCCCTCGCGCAAGGAAAAGCCATCAAAATCCCCAATTCATCGCAAATGTCTGCGCTAACCCTGGACCAGTTCACAGGGGTGCCAAACAGCAAACGCCAAGCGGGGAACGTGTATTTCAGCAGTGCGCGGGAAGTTTCACACGCAAATTCAGCAGGGTACGTGTATTTCAGGGGTGCGCGGGAAGTTTCACATGCAAATTCAGCAGGGTACGTGTATTTCAGGGGTGCGCGGGAAGTTTCACATGCGATTCCATCAGGGTACGTGTATTTCAGGGGTGCGTGGGAAGTTCCACACATGAATGTCCTGTGTACGTGTATTTTGGGGTGCATGGGAAGTTTCACACGCGAATTCAGCAGGGTACGTGTATTTCAGGAGTCGCGGGAAGTTCCACACGCAATTGTCCTGGGTACGTGTATTCCTGGGGTGTGCGGGAAGTTTCGCACGCAAATTCAGCAGGGTACGTGTATTTCAGGGGTGCGCTGGAAGTTTCACACGCGAATTCAACAGGGTACGTGTATTTCAGGGGTGCGCGGGAAGTTTCACACGCGAATTCAGCAGGGTACGTGTATTTCAGGGGTGCGCGGGAAGTTCCACACGCGATTGTCCTGGGTAGGTGTATTCCTGGGGTGTGCGGGAAGTTTCACACGCAAATTCAGCAGGGTATGTGTATTTCAGGGGTGCGTGGGAAGTTTCACATGCGATTCCATCAGGGTACGTGTATTTCAGGGGTGCGCGGGAAGTTCCACACGCGAATGTCCTGTGTACGTGTATTTTGGGTGTTAGGGAGAATTCTCTGTTTAGGCTGACTTTCCTAACCTAGTGAGTCCCCCAGCAGCTTTGCTGGATTTCTGGAGTTTGTTTTTTTCCATCCTGCCAAGAGTGAGACTCTTTTTCTCCCACTCTTGGGCATGAATGTGTGTAATTCCTTTGAATGTCAATGTGTTCTATGGGCTATGGGGTCTTTTACTCCATAGGGTCTCATATGTTTTGCTATGTGTGTTACACCGCACCCTCCATGCCGTAGCACTGGCGCGTCCTAGCCGACCTCCATCATAGAATCCATACCCGGGGACTGACTACTGTCTCCCCGGGCATGTAAAGTCACCATTGGCTTTACTAGACCTAAATTTACTAACAGAACTAGTACAAACCATCCTATTGTGGACGTACTAGTTGGGGTAATTCGATTACTCCTGGGTCTGTTATTCGAGGGGGCACTGTCCCGTCCCCCCTCGTTGAGTTTTGGCTGGTGGCAGTGGAAACTACTATAGGATGGTATTTTCTGCCAGAACTCGGCTTTTAAAATGGCGTCTGTGTTCGTCTCTGTGACTCCTAAACCAAAGGTTGAGCCCTTTGTTCCACATTTGGCGGGCTTCTGTACAGAGACCCTCTAAAGTGGTGCCATTCTGTCTGGTTTACCACAGGGAGGGGGTTTAGGCGCCCTGGACCGAGTTGCCTTGCCAACTCCGGTCGCACTCTGGTGTGATTGGCCCAAGTGGTGAGCCTCCCCGCTCACCACTTAGCATGTTTGAGTGACAGCTAGGCTGAATGAATGGGGGTTTTCTGCATAAAAGAAGGACTTTTGGGACTGGATCTTCAGAAGTCGCCACAGGACCTAAGAATCCGACGAGGGTAAAGCTGAACCGACCTGCAAAGACGACACCTCTGGTGGAGCCCTGCTGAACTGACTCACCACTTCCCGACGAGAGAGGAGATCACCCTGCCGGAGAGTCTCTTCCCCTGACTGGTGGGAACAACCAGTCCCCTTTGCTTTTTCTTCGCCCCAGGACGCAGTGGTCGAATTGCCCGTGCAGAGCACATCGGCAACTGGATAGCCACTACCCCTGCACCGCGACCAAAAGGTGGTGCCTTGTGACGGAGCACTCTGCAGCTGGTCTCTTCCCTGGTGGTGCAACGATCTTCAACTTTCCTTCGACGACAAGATCATCTCTTCTCTTGGCAAAGACCGGACGTGCATCCAACACCAGGAACAACTGCCCCCGCCGGAGCTGTCTCTCCACAAACAAGGTACTGTGTCCGCCTGGCTTCCCTTGTTGCCGGATAGAGTGAGGTGTCTTAATCCTCTCCTCTCCATAGGGTCGCCTCCAAGCTTTCTCTAGCGTGTTGTTCTGAACTGGTCCAATCTGCCGATAACAATTTGCTACAAAGACTCAAACGCATTTCCACTAAGATACTTTTTGGGACATATCGCCTTGCCTCTCTTCGAGGGGGCCTGGCCTCTGAACTTTTGGAATCTACAGAGGTCCGTTTCTTCTTGCCTTGCACCTTTGTTCTTACAAGTATTGGTATCGAGTTGATTTCTTAACCCGCCTTTTCTCTCCCGTCCTAACGAATACTAGAGTGCCATCTATGTTAAAGCATACACCTCTGTCTGCAAATAAGTGATGCCGTTGAACCTAGACTTGTCGAACTATTGTTAGGGGGATTGATCTTTTTCTAATAGTAATTGCGATTGAAGTTGTTTGCCGTATTAGTGCGAGAGTGTTTTACATAGATGTGTCGTTATAAATAAATACCTTTATATCTTTACACCGAAGCCTTACTCCGTGGTTGCTTGTTTTACTGCGTAGAATTGCCCTATTTTGTATACTCCACATACTGTCTAACTCTTCTTGAGGGAAGTCTGACTGCTCAGCCACAGCTACCAAGTGAATCTGTGTGGTACAGACTGCTACCAAGGGGTTTACTGCCAAACACCTGTAGTCCTAAATCTTTTGCAGTGGTCCCAGAGGGAACTGCACAGGTTTCCGCCTAACATCGGGGTGCGCGGGAAGTTTCACACGCGAATTCAGCTGGGTACGTGTATTTCAGGGGTTCGTGGGAAGTTCCACATGCGATTGTCCTGGGTACGTGTATTCCTGGGGTGTGCGGGAAGTTTCACACGCGAATTCAGCAGGGTACGTGTATTTCAGGGGTGCGCGGGAAGTTTCACACATGATTCCATCAGGGTATGTGTATTTCAAGGGTGCACGGGAAGTTACACACGCGAATATCCTGTGTACGTGTATTTCGGGGTGCGCGGGAAGTTTCACACGCGAATTCAGCAGGGTACGTGTATTTCAGGGTTGCACGGGAAGTTCCACACGTGAATGTCCTGTGTATGTGTATTTCGGGCCGCGCTGGAAGTTTCACACGCAAATTCAGCAGGGTACGTGTATTTCAGGGGTGCGCGGGAAGTTCCACACGTGATTGTCCTGGGTACGTGTATTCCTGGGGTGTGCGGGAAGTTTCACACGCAAATTCAGCAGGGTACATGTATTTCAGGGGTGCGCGGGAAGTTTCACATGCAAATTCAGCAGGGTACGTGTATTTCAGGGGTGCGCAGGAAGTTTCACATGCAAATTCAGCAGGGTACGTGTATTTCAGGGGTGTGCGGGAAGTTCCACACGCGATTGTCCTGGGTACGTGTATTCCTGGGGTGTGCGGGAAGTTTCACACATGAATTCAGCAGGGTAGGTGTAGTTCAGGGGTGCGCGGGAAGTTTCACACGCGATTCCATCAGGGTACGTGTATTTCAGGGGTGCGCAGGAAGTTCCACACGCGAATGTCCTGTGTACGTGTATTTCGGGGTGCGTGGGAAGTTTGACACGCAAATTCAGCAGGGTACGTGTATTTCAGGGGTGCACGGGAAGTTCCACACGCGATTGTCCTGGGTACGTGTATTCCTGGGGTGTGCGGGAAGATTCACACGCAAATAAAGCAGGGTAGATGTATTTCAGGGGTGCGCGGGAAGTTTCACACGCGATTCCATCAGGGTACGTGTATTTCAGGGGTGCGCGGGAAGTTCCACATGCGATTGTCCTGGGTACGTGTATTCCTGGGGTGTGCGGGAAGTTTCACACGTGAATTCAGCAGGGTACGTGTATTTCAGGGGTGCGTGGGAAGTTTCACATGCGATTCCATCAGGGTACGTGTATTTCAGGGGTGCGCGGGAAGTTCCACACACGAATGTCCTGTGTATGTGTATTTTGGGGTGCGCAGGAAGTTTCACACGCAAATTCAGCAGGGTACGTGTATTTCAGGGGTGAGCGGGAAGTTCCACACGCGATTCCATCAGGGTACGTGTATTTCAGGGGTGCGCGGGAAGTTCTACATGAAAATGTCCTGTGTACGTGTATTTCGGGGTGCGTGGGAAGTTTCACATGCAAATTCAGCCGGGCAAGTGTATTTCAGGGGTGCGCGAAAAGTTCCACACGTGAATGTCCTGGGTACGTGTATTCCTGAGGTGTGCGGGAAGTTTCACAAGCGAATTCAGCAGGGTACGTGTATTTCAGGGGTGTGCGGGAATTCTCACACGCGATTTCAGCAGGGTACGTGTATTTCAGGGGTTCCGGGGAGTACTACACGTGAATTGGCTGTGTGGGTCCTCCCAGGTGTTTGCTCTACAACCTCCACGGCCCCTGCAGGCAGCCCACACCACAGGGGACTACCCTGCACCCCTGCTCATGTCCCGCAGGCAGCCCATCCACCATGGGCATGCCCCCCAGCCAGGCCACATGTCACCTTGCACTACTGATCAACAACACATGTCTCCCAGCACCCCCATCCCCCAGCATCCAGGGGCACCCTCCACCAGTCCCCCACACATGTCTCCCAGCACCCCCACCCCCCAGCAGTGCAAGGCACCCTCCACCAGGCCCCCACACGTGTCTCCCAGCACCCCCACCCCCCAGCATCCAGGGGCACCCTCCACCAGTCCCCCACACATGTCTCCCAGCACCCCCACCCCCCAGCAGTGCAAGGCACCCTCCACCAGGCCCCCACTCATGTCCAACTCATGTGCCCCTGCACCCCCACCCCCCACAAGTCAGGGGCACCTGCCAGCAGGCCTCCACTCATGTCTCCCAGCACCCCCACCCCCCAGCAGTGCAGGGCACCCTCCACCAGGCCCCCAAACATGTATCCCAGCACTCCCACCCCCCAGCATTCAGGGGCACCCTCTACCAGGCCCACACTCATGTCTCCCAACACCCCCACCCCCCAGCAGTGCAGGGCACCCTTCACCATGCCCCCACACCTGTCTCCCAGCACCCCCACCCGCCAGCATCCAGGGGCACCCTCCACCAGGCCCCCACACATGTCTCCCAGCACCCCCAGCAGTGCAGGGCACCCTCCACCAGGCCCCCACACCTGTCTCCCAGCACCCCCACCCTCCAGCATCCAGGGGCACCCTCCACCAGGCCCCCACTCAAGTCCAACTCATGTCCCCCTGCACTCCACCCCCCATCAGTGCAGGGCACCCTCCACCATGCCCCCACACGTGCCTCCCAGCACCCCCACCCCCCAGCATCCAGGGGCACCCTTCACCAGGCCCCCACACATGTCTCCCAGCACCCCCACCCCCAGCAGTGCAAGGCACCCTCCACCAGGCCCCCACTCATGTCCAACTCATGTCCCACTGCACCCCCACCCCCCAGCACTGCAGGGCACCCTCCACCATGCCCCCACACATGTCTCCCAGCACCACCACCCCCCAGCATCCAGGGGCACCCTCCACCAGGCCCCCACACATGTCTCCCAGCACCCCCACCCCGAGCATCCAGGGGCACCCTCCACCAGGCCCCCACACATGTCTCCCAGCACCCCCACCCCTCACCAGTCAGGGGCACCTGCCAGCAGGCCCCCACTCATGTCCAACTCATGTCCCCCTGCACCCCCACCCCCCAGCAATGTGGGGCACCTGCCAGCAGGCCCCCACTCATGTCCCACTCATGTCCCCCTGCACCCCCACCCCCCAGCAGTCATGGGCACCCTCCACCAGGCCCCCACACTTGTCTCCCAGCATCCCCACCCCCCAGCATCCAGGGGCACCCTCCAACAGGCCCACACTCATGTATCCCAGCACCCCCACCCCCCACCAGTCAGGGCCACCTGCCAGCAGGCCCCCACACATGTCCCCCAGCCAACATGTAATCACAATCTAGATCCTTGGCCTTATGGGCAGCCTCCAAATGCCAAGCACCCACCCGAGTATTGCATCCACCCACTTAGAAATGGCAATTACATGATACAACCCCAATGGCAAGTTTGTAAATGAACACATGTCCCTCACATACACACAATGGGTGTCAGTGAATGTCAAAACCCATATCATGATATGCATGAAATCAATGAGATGATACTACACATTGAAGTTTGAAGAAAAAATATGTATTAAAAGCAACATAAATTGAATCAAAAATAAACAAACGAAAATGGGAATTAAAAAAAAGAAAGCAGCATGTCCGTAAAATAATGTAAAACCACAAATCATAATCCAAAGGAAAGGTGTCCAAAGTCACAGTTCACAAAAGTAAATCCAATGGAAAATTAAAATCGAAAACCATTGCTCCATGGGTAAATCATTAAAAAAAAATAGAAAATACAACAGTCAACTATATACAGATAAACAATCCAGGGTCCATGATCCCAACAGAAGAAATGAAACCTATCTAATAACACTACCTAATAAAAAAAAACTATATAGAAAAATGTGGCCCATTGTCCAAAAGGTCCAAAAAAAATGCAAAACCAAAGGAAACCTAACACTAACTACAGAACTATTTACAAGAGCAGCGGGCCAGTCTGACGGCTCACTTCGGGATGTTCTGGGCCAGGGCTTCATCAAACTCCTGCTCAATGTCCCGGAGGCGTTCCTCCTCCATGGCCCCGAGGGTCCGCAAGGCCGTCGACATGTTCACCTCCAACTCCCTGCGGATTGCCTCGAGGCACTCGGCCCACCTCAGGGCCCTCCGCATGGAGTTCTCCGCCCTGACCATCGTGAGCCGTGCCTCTTCCGCCCGCTGCCACTCCGCATCTATGGCGTGGCCCAACCGCTGCCACACGGAAGACACTTCCCGTCCTGGGTCCTCCTGCCCTCCGGCCGATGTCTGCCCCTCCGATGTCGAAGGCCCCGAGCCATCATGGCTCCCACCTTGTTGCTGCTGCTGCTGTGCCTCTGCCCGTGCCCTGGCTCCTGCTGCCTGCACATCCTCCACCGGTTGGGGTGCAGTCGTTGATGTGGCCACCCCTGCTGGACGTCCGACTCCCGACAGTGGCAGGGATGCCTCCTCCACCAGCCTGGTCGCACCGTCAGAGGCAGCTCCACAGGGCACCCAGGTGACTAATGGGTGGGAAGATGGCACGGAGGACGACTGGTGCATAGGGGGTTCAGTTGAGGAGGGGGTCTGAGCAAGCCCCATCAAACGGAGGAATCCGATCTGGGTGACCTGTCCCAGTAGGCCGACGCGGTCAACGAGCCATTCAAGATGACGTGCAGTCTCCTCATGAAAAGACTGCAGGTCACCTCGCATGGCCCGTTGACGCAACGCCACACCAGTCAGGACAGGCTCAACCCAGACCCGGATAGCCACGTCCGCAGGCAGAGGAAGGCCAGTTGTTGTGAGCTCATCCCCTACCTGAAAACAGGTCTGGATGTAGGCATCCCTGCTGGTGCAAGATGATGCAGTGACAGGATCAGGGACAGGATTGTACACAGGCACCTCCACGGCGGCCTGTGCTGCCTCCTGTCCCTGGTCCTGCACTGCACCACTAGCACCAATGGAATCCCCACCTCCAGATCCCGTCTCTGTTGCTTGCAGGGCCTCCTCCTCCACCAAACCCCCACCAACCTGGATGACTTTGTGCATCTTCCCCCGTTGGGCCCTGTGGGGTCCCAGCTGCCCCTTCTGCTGCCGAGGAGTCCAACTCCAACCTCCGCCTCTTGGATCTCCCCCCGGCAGCTGCGGCCTGGGACGCGGCACCGGACTCCTCACTCCCCGACGAGATCACAACCTGGGAGGGGAGTCGGGCCTTGCGTCTCCGGCTGGCGATGCGATCCCTGCCGCTGTGCTCCACAGCACCTTCTCCGCCCTCTTCATCAGTTGACGCTGCAGACAGGGAGAAATAAAACAAAGGCATCAGGGCACTGTACAATGGACACATACACACATGACAGTTGTACATGAGTGGCATTGGCAAACCTCAGACATGGCATCACAATCGCCAACACAAATGTCATTTCAACTTGCACACATGAGCCATACCACAGCCATATCGCAACTGCCAGCACCATCCATACACATACAACAGCATGAGCAGGCAAAGGTGAGCCAGACATCACATGCGACACAGGGAGTGCACTACACATGTACACACACCACCACACTTGCATGCATGTGTACACCTCTGCCAACTGTCGCAGTGCTCAGATGGGCATCCATGTCACATCTGCCAATCAGGCTTCCACATCCCGCCGTCACATGCATCCATGTTGCATCACTGTTTGTCATGATGCCTACCCCGGAGCACCAGGCCAGGCCCAGCACCCCCGGAAGCAGGCATCATGCCCTCGGGTAAAAGCCCAGCGGCTCCTTATAGGGGCTCTTTGGCCTCAGTCCTGGCGCCTTTGGCGCCAGGCTCATGTTGGACATCAGTCCTGGTGCCATAGGCGCCAGGCTCATAAAGGGAGGTGTTTTGTGCACTTACCTGATGCAGACCATGCTGCACGCTTCAGGCCTCCCTGAGACCTGAAAGAGACTATTTTTTCATAGGGACTATTTTTTCACTCGGGCGTGGCCAGGGAAGGACACATACCTAGTTGGGGAAGGATACATACCTGGGACTTCTTTGGAGGCTATTTAAGCCACGCCCAGACAGTAGCTCATGCTTCGCGTTGTTCTGCTTCCTGCAGCTCAGCGCTCATCGTGTCTGCTCCTGCTCCTGGACTTCAGCCACACCCGCCTCGAACCTGGAAGACCTGCAAGGAAGGAAGAGAAGAGAAAGGTGAAAACCAAGGACTATTTCAAACTTCTTACCTGCAACCGGAATCTTCTCGCCAGCATCCCTGAAGAAAGACTTCCATTTAAAAGCATTGCGTTGCTCGCTGCAGCGCCACGCTTCACTCACCTGTCCTCGAGACATCTGCCGGCTCCATCGGGGCTGTCAGCATCGGACGCCACAACTCTGCACCTAGGGAAGAGAGGAAGAAACAAAAGGTGAGCAGAAGGAACACAGAAGGAAAGCCTGAATAACAGCCATAATACTTAACGGCTTTTCTTCCACATTTCTGGTCGGCGCCGCCCCGTTGGCAGGTACCGTACCCCGGCCCCTATGGGGAAAGGACAAGAGACATTTCTGGGGAATGATAAGGATATTTAGAGGGATCGCCCTCATCACTACACACCTCTGCAGTTTAACCCCTCGACGCATCGCCTTCATTCTGCACCTGAAATAAAGGACAGATCACAGGTTAGAAAGACAACATAAAGGGGGCCTCACTTGAACTTTGAACTTTCATACTTACGGCGCATCGCTCAGGAAAGTCAAGTGGATTTTGCCAGCGCCATTCTGAAAACCAGTGTAGTAACTGGACGAACGCGCGCCCCTGCACCAGAAGCAGGATGGAGAGTTCATCCTTCCAAACCATAAGGTGAGCTTAACCCGGGGTTTGGAGGAAGTTAGAGAGGAACGAAGGGGGAAAGGGGGGAGCTAGCACACTATTCGGCAGACTGTTAATCCCCTTTCTCATCTGCAGAAGGATATTCCTACGGGCCAGGCAAGCACGATTTGGAGGTCCTGTCCAATCGGTGTTCCTGGTCCTGCGCATCACGCTAGAAGAGGCCACAGAAATCCAAACTAGACCAGCGCCCCCATGGGAACCAGGTGAGCCTTACAGAACGCGAAGCCTTCCTACAAATTCCCACCCAGGCGCTATGGAAACTTCCGGAACTGACCAGTTGGCCCAATTACTGGGGGAATTATGGCCCGAAGTACACGCCGCTCATCAAGAGACTAGTGCCCTCAGGAGGCAAGTGATTGTAATAAAGGATAGAGCTGATGACCTGGCTAGACAGCTTTTGCAAGGTCAAGCTGGACAAACTCCTTTACCCGGTTCCGGGGGGAACCCCGCTCCTGTGGGTTCCACTAACCCAGTGCAGTTTAATCTACCTGGAAACATGCCACAGGCCCCACCTGAACGCTTTGCTGGGGACCCCAAACGATTCGCCGTATTCATGAATCAGTGTCGTTTGCACTTCCTATGCAGACCTGGGGCCTTCCCTAATGATCAGACCAAGGTAGCCTTTGTGTTGTCATATCTCAGTGGCTGTGCTGCCGATTGGCAGTCCCACTGGTAACTCAAGATGACCCGATTCTTCGTGATTTTCAAGGATTTCAAACAAGCATGGAAAGGTTATTTGCTCGACACTCCCAGGGACAGGCTCTGGATGACGAACTTCTATCTCTGCGACAGGACAATCAAGACCTTCTATCCTACATTGCAACCTTCAATAGACTAATTGTGGAAACTGGTTGGCCAGAGGATAAAAGAATCACGTTATTCTATCGAGGTCTACGCGGAGAACTTAAAGATGTCCTGGCACAGGTTGTAAATCCGCCCCAAGAATGCACTGAATATATAGACTTAGTGGTCCAATTGGATCACAGGCTGCAAAACAGAAAAGCAGATCGGTCCAAGTTTGAAACCCGGGTGTTGGCCAAGACCCACGCTAACCCCAAGGGGGCTGATGGCTCGGAGCCTATGCAAATCGGAGGGATTAAAGGACCCCTAACTCAAAAAGAACGGGAAAGAAGACGACAGATGCAATTATGCATTTATTGTGGGTCCTCTGGACACTTTCTACGAGATTGCCCAGTTAAGCCGCCCAAGAAGGTGGTAGGAGCCGCTGATAAAATCCATGGAAACTCTGTATCGGGAAACGACCACGCCCGGCAAGCGTAGGGGTCCGCTTGCCGAGCTTGAAAACTAACTCTCAGACCTCGCATTTCATTGTGCCAATGGTCCTCGTAGATCCGGAACAGCCTAAACGATTGCATGCTATAAAGGCATACATCGATAGCGGGGCTATAGGAAACTATGTGGATCGAGAATTGGTCTCTAGGATAAACCTCCCTCTGCGTCCTAAAACCAACAAAGATGTCATCACCACAGTAGATGGAACCGAAATTGCCTCTGGACCGGTAACACATTCCACAGCTGAGGTGACACTTGTAGGTCCGGATGGCCATCGAGAGGCAGTTGTGTTTGATGTAATCAAGGCTTCACAGTTTCAGCTTATTCTCGGAATCCCTTGGTTAGAGACACATAATCCTCGAATTGATTGGCGAGCGAAGAGAATAACCTTCCCGGATTGTGCACAAACCTGCTACCCAGAAAATCCAAAGATTAATCTAGCATCAGTAACCTCTGTCCCCGTGCAACTACCTCCAGAGTACCAAGACTTTTAGGACGTCTTCCTAAAGGAACAGGCCAACACGTTACCTCCCCACAGATCGTACGATTGCCAAATCGATCTGGTGCCCGGTGCACAACCCCCTTGTAGCAGGATTTACACCCTTACTGAACCAGAGAATCTGCATTTGAGACAATATTTAGATCAATACCTCACCAATGGTTTCAATCGCCCGTCAAAGTCCCCGGCATCCTCAGCTTTGTTCTTCGTGCCTAAAAAAGAAGGCGACCTTAGAACTTGTATCGATTACCGCGCATTGAACCAGATAACTGTTAAAAATCGTTACCCTCTGCCTCTGATCCCTGAACTCCTTGACCAGGTGAAGGACGCTTGCGTATACACCAAGTTAGATCTCCAGGGGGCTTATCATCTGGTACGAGTAAAAGAAGGCGACGAATGGAAAACGGCCTTCCGTACAAAATATGGACTATTCGAATACCAGGTGATGCCTTTCGGGTTCTGCAACGCGCCTGCAGCCTTCCAATTCTTCATGAACGATGTCCTTCGGGAACTCATCGATGTTTGTGTTGTCGTGTATATCGATGACATTCTTGTGCACCCTTCTTCGGAATCTGATCACAGAAAGAATGTCAGGGCCGTCCTAGAGAAACTGCGCCAGCACAAACTGTTTGCCAAGCTGGAAAAATGTGTTTTCCATACCATCGAGGTTGAGTTTCTCAGATTCATCCTGACACCTAAAGGGGTCCGAATGGATTCACGGAAAGTGGATGCCATCCTCAAATGGCCATCACCTAGGTCGGTGAAAGGTGTCCAAAGCATGCTTGGTTTTGCCAACTTTTATCGCAGGTTTATCCCGGAGTTTTCACGTGTGGTGCAACCCATCACTGCACTCTTGCGAAAAAATAAACGTTTTGAATGGACCAAGGAAGCCGAACAGGCCTTTCAGGAGTTGAAACCTAAGTTCACGTCCGCACCTATTTTGAAGCAACCGTGTCCCGATCTCCCATATATAGTCGAAACCGACGCGTCCAGCTTAGCCATGGGAGCTGTCCTGTCTCAGAGAGACCCTGAAACCAACCAACTGCACCCCGTAGCATTTTGGTCCAGAAAGTTCTCGCCGCCGGAGATAAATTATGCGATCACCGATAAGGAACTATTAGCCATTAAGTCCGCCTTTAAGGCTTGGCGGCATTATCTCCTCGGCGCCCGGCATACCATCACTGTGATCACTGATCACCGAAATTTACAATATTTAAAAACTGCCAAGGCTCAATTGTCTCGACAGCTCTGATGGGCTTTGTTCTTTGCTGAGTTTGATTTTGTAATCACCTACCGCCCCGGCTATAAGAATGGTAAGGCGGACGCTCTATCCCGAATTGGAATGGAAGAAATAGACACAAACTCAGAACCTGTGCCGATAATTCCCGAACAAAGAATTTTGGGGATAGCCACTTTACAAACCCTTGAAGACATTCAAGCACGATTGAAACAATTCCTGTACTCTTCAGCCTTGCAGAATTGGATCAAAAGGGGGTCTAACTTTTCAGTCAAGGAGGGCTTACCTTACTTCCAAGGACGCTTATTTTTGCCAGAAAAGGAATTGCAAGAACTGGTTATTTCCCGTCATCATGATACCCTGATGGAAGGACATCCTGGCATTGCCAAAACAGAGGAAAAGGTTAAACGACAATTCTGGTAGCCTTCCTGGCGAAAGGATATTAAATCTTTTGTGATGTCCTGTGGAGTTTGTGCCCAAAACAAAGGTCAAAAGACAAGACCCGCCGGTCTTCTTCAGCCCTTAGACATTCCACCAGCACCTTGGCACACACTGTCACTAGATTTTATCATGGACCTGCCCTCTTGTAATGGTTACAATACTATTCTGGTCGTGGTGGATTTATTTTCCAAAATGGCCCACTTTATTCCTTTGAAAGGATTACCTTCAGCCTTTGTTCTTGCCAAGGAATTCCTCGAAAATATCATCCGTTTGCATAGATTCCCGTCCATACTAGTCTCCGATCGGGGAAGCCAGTTTATTTCTCATTTTCGGAAAAAAGTGTTGTCAACTGGCACAAATCGATGTAAGACTCTCCACCAGCCACCACCCACAGACCGATGGTCAGACGGAGAGAACGAACCAGACCATTGAACAATATCTACGATGTATGTTGCACCAATCGGAGGGTAATTGGAAGGACATTTTATGGGTGGCTGAATATGCATACAATAACTCGATACACTCTGGAACTGGTCAGAGCCCCTTTTATACCCTATATGGACATCACCCTCGTACTTCAGACTTGGACTCACCTCTGAGCCTTGAAATGCCCGCAGTGGGCCATTTGCATTCTACGATTACTCAAGCCTTCAAGGATGCAACTGCACATTTGCAACATGTGAAAGGGAAATAGAAAAAGAATGCGGATCTGCATCGAAGAGAGGCGCCTCCATACCAAATAGGGGATCAAGTATGGTTGGCTACCAAACACATATCACTCAAGGGGCCTCGAACTTTTAATCCAAGGTATTTAGGCCCTTACTCGATCAAAGCTATAATCAACCCAGTGGCAGTCAAGCTCGATCTACCAGCTAACATGCGGATTCACCCTGTTTTTCATGTGTCACTTTTGAAACCAGTGCACCCAGGAACCAGATTAACAAAGCCACCAGAACCGATTCAGATAGATGGGGAGCCTGAATTCGAGGTGAAGAACATTTTGGATTCTAAGATCTCAAAATCAAAACTTTTCTATCTAATTGATTGGAAAGGGTACGGGCCTCAGGAAAGGTCTTGGGAACCCAGTGATCACATACATGGACCTCGGCTGGTAAAAAGGTTCCATCGGAATTTCCCAAACAAACCGAAACCTCCAGAAGGAACGACCTTGGGAGGGGCCTTGGGGGGGAGTGCTGTCATGATGCCTACCCCCGGAGCACCAGGCCAGGCCCCGCACCCCCGAAAGCAGGCATCATGCCCTCGGGTAAAAGCCCAGCGGCCCCTTATAGGGGCTCTTTGGACTCAGTCCTAACGCCTTTGGCGCCAGGCTCATGTTGGACATCAGTCCTGGCGCCAGGCTCATAAAGGGAGGTGTTTTGTGCACTTACCTGATGCAGACCATGCTGCACGCTTCAGGCCTCCCTGAGACCTGAAAGGGACTATTTTTTCATAGGGACTATTTTTTCACTCGGGCGTGGCCAGGGAAGGACACGTACCTAGTTGGGGAAGGATACATACCTGGGACTTCTTTGGAGGCTATTTAAGCCACACCCAGACAGCAGCTCATGCTTCGCGTTGTTCTGCTTCCTGCAGCTTAACGCTCACCGTGTCTGCTCCTGCTCCTGGACTCCAGCCACGCCCGCCTCGAACCTGGAAAACCTGCAAGGAAGGAAGAGAAGAGAAAGGTGAAAACCAAGGACTATTTCAAACTTCTTACCTGCATCCGGAATCTTCTCGCCAGCATCCCTGAAGAAAGACTTCCATTTAAAAGCATTGCGTTGCTCGCTGCAGCGCCACGCTTCACTCACCTGTCCTCGAGACATCTCCCGGCTCCATCGCGGCTGTCAGCATCGGATGTCACATCTCTGCACCTAAGGGAGAGAGGAAGAAACAAAAGGTGAGCAGAAGGAACACAGAAGGAAAGCCTGATTAACAGCCATAATACTTACCGGCTTTTCTTCCACATTTCGGGTCGGCGCCGCCCCTTTGGCAGGTACCGTACCCCGGCCCCTATGGGGAAAGGACAAGAGGCATTTCTGGGGAATGATAAGGACATTTAGAGGGATCGCCCTCATCACTACTCACCTCGGCAGTTTAACCCCTCGACGCATCGCCTTCATTCTGCACCTGAAATAAAGGACAGATCACAGGTTAGAAAGACAACATAAAGGGGGCCTCACTTGAACTTTGAACTTTCATACTTACGGCGCATCGCTCAGGAAAGTCAAGTGGATTTTGCCAGCGCCATTCTGAAAACCAGTGAAGTAACTGGACGAACGCGCGCCCCTCCACCAGAAGCAGGATGGAGAGTTCATCCTTCCAAACCATAAGGTGAGCTTAAACCGGGGTTTGGAGGAAGTTAGAGAGGAACGAAGGGGGAAAGGGGGGAGCTAGCACACTATTCTGCAGACTGTTAATCCCCTTTCTCATCTGCAGAAGGATATTCCTACGGGCCAGGCAAGCACGATTTGGAGGTCCTGTCCAATCGGTGTTCCGGGTCCTGCGCATCACGCTAGAAGAGGCCACGGCAATCCAGACTAGACCAGCGCCCCCGTGGGAACCAGGTGAGCGTTGCACTGTTGCACACTTGTCAAATACACACACATGCACATGTACGCAGTGCTGATACATGCAGTTGAAAACAACATCCATGTGTGACATCATGAACATGCCTTCTTACATACACATTCATCCAAACATGTGTGCCCACACAACTGCATTTGGCATGCAAGCCTACACACACAAGCACCATCAATGTCTCACACATGACAGCCCTTGCATGTGTTAGCCTCACGGCCCTGTACACCCCCACCCATTCTTAGCCCCATACAAACACATGTGCAACCTGCACACTACTGGCACATCACCACACGCACAGCTTACAATCATGATGCATGTACACTTACCGCTCGACTCCAGACGGGTCTGCCTCTCAAGGACCTGGACGTGGAGTGCTGGGGATATGCGTTCCAGGACCCTCATCTGATCGTCCAACAAGTGGCCCCGGCGCCCCTTAGCATCTGCTGCCTTCAAGAGGCGCCTGGCCTTGTTGAGGGTTCTGGACCTGAAGTCCTCCAAGCGCTTCTTGACATGTTGGAAGTCGCGGACTGCCACCCCAGTCACGATGTCCGTCCAGATCCGAGTCCGTCCTTCCTTGTCGGCGCGCAAACCTCCGAAGAGGGCATCGTACTGCCCCAGGACTTGCTCCACCAGGACACCAACTTCGGTGGCAGTGAAGCTTGTGCCCCTCTGCCTCTCTGGCCGGGGGTTGTCAGTGCTGCCAGATGTTGCAGTGCCCGACATGACAACCCCAGAGGCAGGAGTGGGTGGGCAACTGGGTCCTGGGGCTGGGCTGTGGAGCGATGGAATCCCAGTCGGGAGTCTTCGGTTCCAGCAGGGGTGGTCACAGCAACAGCACCCCTGGCTGATGTGCAGGCAGCAAATGGCAGGGCACGTGGGCAGCAGGCAATCAGGCAGCAGCAGATGACAGGTGGGAGCGTGCTCGGGGCTCTGGGGGGTAGTAATTCGGCCTTCTGGGCAGGAGCGTGGTCTTCCGTGTGCTTACACGTGGCCAGCTTGATACGGAGTGATTTGGCACGTGAAAATCCAGCACGTCTGTGTGTAATTCGAGGAAAGGGCCTTAGCGCATAAGCGCGTCAGCACATGTACGCGAATTAATTGTCCCAAAGGCCACCAGCGCGTATGCGCATCTGTGACGTGCATGCGCGGGCGTTTCCCTGTACATGGGTGCATGTTACACGTCCAATGACTGCACGTCAGAGTGTCAGCTCATGTGATAGGAGGATGGGGCCTTAGCGCGTACACACGGAAGTGATGCTGGACGTGTGGGCATCCTTAAAAGGTACGTGTAGAACGCCATTTCCTTGTACGTCATTTTCGTGGAGAGCGAGTGGGTGAAATCTGTACTTCTTGTCGGTTCACATGCGATTTACTTCACGGCGTTCCAAGTTCGTACTCCCTGTTACCTCTGACAGCTTTTTATCTTCTTGTCTTTTTCCTGGGCCTGTTTCCTCAAACAGAGTTCACTTCTCCTGTTGTCCTGTCTCCTCAGACAGCGTACAATTTTTCTTTTGGCGGGGGTGTTGCCAACGCTCACACGTGCGTATTTTTCACGCGATATTTCCTGGCAGACGGTGAGTCGCGCACGTATTTGACATCTGTGCTTGCCCCGTGTGTTGCCTACCCCTTCAGAGGTCAGTCTAGGCTGTGTGTGACACACATACGTTCATTTTTGTTTTTCTGGGTGCCACAGCGTAGTGCAGGTTTTTTTTCGACGCACGTGGTCTAGAAGGGGTTGCATGCACATTATCTCCCTTTTTCGGGGTGCCTGTGCGTTGCATGACCTGTCATCTTCCCCCAGGGGTTACATACAGCCTTACTAGAGCACTAGGGTACGAATTCCATCTAGTACCCTACCCCTTTGACCCCCAATTGCCCAGGACAATAGTTTACTGCAACTCCCATACGCACAACAACATCAGTGTCATGGTTGGGAGGCGAGCACGGGGTAAGGGTGGCAAAGGTGGGCGAGCCACAAGAGGTGGCCATGGTGGATACGGTAGGGGACATGGCCAGGACTTGCAGGGTGCCCCTAGCCCCCCATGCATGGGTGACCAGACAGGGACACCCATGCCCCCCCCCCTGGTTGAGGGTAACGTGGCTGACACCATCCCTGCTCAGCCCTTGTTGGACCAGCCCATTGTGGCACCAGACCTGGCACTGGGTGACTCCATGGCTGACTTCCAGGTCAGCAGGTCTAGGCCAAGTGTGGCGGTGCACGTTGGTGTCACCAGCCCACATGGATCAGGGGCAGCTATGTCATCTGCTGCCCCGAGTAGGCAGGGTGGGGAGGCTGCAGGGGCAGCTGCGGCTCCATCCACCCCAGCTCTGAGTGTCCCAGCCAGGACAGTGTCGGTCCTAGTCCATCCTGCTGACTTTCCCCCTGACTACATCACACTTCAGATAATGCCTGCACCACGTCCAATGGTGATTGTTCATTCCCACACTCCTAGTCCACAGTCCACCGGGGCTCCTGCCCCTAGTGTCCAGAGTGGCGTAGGACACTCAGTATCACCACCACCTTCCAAGCGGAAGAGGAAGAGTGCTCGTCCAGTACAGGCTGATGCCCCAGACACGGCTACACAGTCCGGCCCACCAAGGAAGCCCAGCTTCAATCAGGTCGAACTTGATGCACTTGTGGAGTATGTGTCCGCACATGACAGCGAAATGGTGATTACTGCAGGATGCAAGACCACACCTTCACAACGTCAGGCACACTGGCAGACCATTGCGGAACTCATAAGTGCCCTTAGATTTATGAGGCGCAAAGCTAATGATTGCTACAAGCGCTGGAATGACCATAAGCGCAGGACAAAGAAAAAGCTGGCCTCAAGTCATGCCGCAACTCTAGTGACTGGAGGTGGGTCTCCGGCAGAGGACATAGAACTCAATCCACATGAGTATGTTGCTGGGACCTAAGTCACAGAGGAACAGATCCAAGGCGTGGGACACCTGCCAGATTACGAGGCATTGTCCGGTGAGTGCACATGCATGTGTGTGTCATCCATGTGCATGGTGTGTGTGTGAGTGCTTCTGATGGAGTGCCAGGTGAGGGGGTGTGTGCCTCAGTGGTTTGGGTCACCATGTGCTTCATCCAATACATTCTGCGCACCAGGATTTGGGTGTTGCAGTATCCCTTCTGGCAACAGTAGAGATTCAGCCCAACCTCACGCCAGTTGCCCTTGAATTGTCATCTTGCCACAACATAGTTGCATGTTATTCTGTGTTCATTCAGGCTGATTGTCTGCATTCCACCACTTTCACTAGGCATTTCTCAGTCCTATTGTCACATGTGTGACATGGCTAGGGTACATGCCATCTGTGTGATGGCATGTGTCATGTATGTGTATTGGACATGTCAATCACAGGCCAATGTGTGATGGCACTGCTAGGCAGCATGCAGCAAATTTGTTGGTCTTCCATCTTGGTGTCCTCAATGTGTGCCATTTGCCTCCCCTTCATATGCAGTGGCAGTGCATGCATGGGAGGGTTGTAGTCATGTGGTACATGTGTCAATGAAGTACTGTTTCTGTTGCTTCTCAGCCCGAATTGTGTTCCATGGTGCTAATGCCTGTTCCCATTTCTTTTCTTTCATGTCTTTGCAGGGGATGACGCACTTGATACTGCTGGGGTTGTGGAGATGGTGCAGACCCAGGAGGGGTCTCAAGCCCGACCGGGCACCAGTGAGGGACGTGGTGTGGTGGTGGGTGAGAACCCACACTTGCTGCAGGCCGTCATCTCAAGGGGTGTCTCTGGGTGCACCGCCCTGAGCTATATTCAGGTGTCTATTCGGATGATGAGACCTATGTGCTGTCGCAGGTAAGTGTTTCTCTGAGGGATTCTGTACTGTCCATTCCACCTGCACCAGGGGTAGAGCCCTCAATGGGGATGTCAGTGTTGGTAGGTCCGCCTTTGGTGGTTACGGATGCAGGGTCACAAACCGCTACATCTGATCCTGTTCCTGGGCCAGCAGATCAGAGGGGAATGCAGTCCTGCAGCCTCAGGCAGTGCCGGCACAGGAAGGCGCAGTTTGCCTTGCCCCAGACAGGTGTGGTGCCCGCCGACATGGTGGCCGTACGCCACCTGGCAATACTGCATGGGAGCAATCCATATACGGTATGGCAAACCAACAGGCAGCATCAACTGAGATGATGGCTCAGGCCATGGATAGGGTGGCCACTTCCATTGTCCCCCAAGAAAAGGCTAATTGAACAACTACAGCAGGCAACAGACTCCATTAGCCAGTCACACAGGGAGGACATGTTGGCGTCCAACAGGGACAGGTGGGCGGCACTGGAGACTCTGCGAGAAGCCATTTCTATTGAGTGCCAGGGCCACAGGGAAGCCCTGAGGGTGGAACTCTGTCATCTCAGGGCAACTCTGGTTGAGCTTGAGGCTTCAGCTAACACGAGGACAGAACAGCAGCTGGAGCGGCTCACACGTACGCTCTCAGCTGAGATGCAGGAAACTAGGGCGGAGGTCCGGGCATCCCGTGAGTTGTTGCATGGGGACCTACGCACAATTATCCTCCAGAACCAGACCTTCCACACCCGCATGCTTGCTGCCATGGAGGACCAGACTAGGGCTTTGCGTGGGCTGCCTCCCATAGTGCCACCACCTCCAGATGCAGCTGCAGAGGGTGAGGAGAGCGACAGCAGCGATTCTCCCACAATAGGGTAGCCATGCAGGCCATGAGACCATGGAGGTGTTTTTTTTTTTGCAAGATCCACACAGGTGGGTTTTGGTGTGCACCCTGTCCTCGGACCTCCTGGGTGGCCTCCCCCTCCCCCCTGGGCCCATTCATGGCCACTTTTGATTTTTGATTTTTTTTTTTGTTTGTTTTGTTTTTTTTTTTATTTTTGAATCTTGATTTTTTTGACAGTGTGTTGCCTTCTGTGGCTCCCGTGGGCATATGCTGTATTGTGGCTGGGCACATGCAGGCTTGTCCTGAATTTGGATCCGATGCTTGGGTTTTTGTGACACACACCCCTCCTGCTTCCGTTTCTCCATGGGCTTGCAAAGGGTGTGCCCAAGTGACATTGACTTACATGGTGACGTTGGACTCCCATGTGATGTGTGGGCAGTCTGTAGTCAATACTGTGTATACATTCCTAGTGCATATTGTGGTTGTATTGTACACTGCATGGTGTATTGATATGTGCCGTGCATCCATCTCATCCTCCTAATTTGCAGGTCCATTTCTCATGTCTTCACAAGGCGGTCTACTTTGGAACTGGAGTCCATGTTGTAAGCAGTGCACCTACACTCTTGCGTGGCGCTAACACTGTAGAAGTGTTCGAAGTGCTGGCATTATCAGGTAGTGAGGCTACCAATTTTTTAAGTCCATACTGTCATGTTTATGGTAGGTTGGAGGTTGTGTAGGTGATTGGTATTATTGGTAAGTATTTGGTAATGTGTGTTGTTGGTCCTGCATTACTGTGAGCATTTCATGTGTGGCCAGTTTCCATTAGGGACACTGTAGTTGGTGACACTTGGGGCATGTTGTGGGGATTAATTTGTTAGCTCTCACATTGCATGACATGCCATGGTGTGTTGTGTGGCCGTGCCGGGGAGGGGTTGGGTGACATGGCACTGTTCTCATGTTGTATTTTGCAAGTGGGTATTCATTTTTGCTGCATGGAAGTGTGTCTTTTGATGACACTGCATTGGTGGTGTTTGTGTAGGTAGGGATGCACACATTGTGACACTTCCAGGTAACAAATCTCAGGCTGCTATGGTTCTGACAGTTGACTGTCCCTTGATTCATCAGAATTGTCAGATTGAGTCATCATTGATTGTCAGATGGTATGTGCCAGGGCTGTGTGCACTCCACAGGGGTGTGCTTTCTATGTGAAGTAATTAGCCACCAGCTGCGTACGGGCTGCCTCACCCCGTGCCCTTTCCCCTCCCATGCGCAGCAGGCGTGCATGTGGTTGGGGATTTGGGTCCACCACCATGTCCACAGCCAGGCCTCGGCGTGTTGCAACATTGTGCAGGACACATACTGCCACTATGATCCTGCACACTACTGGGGGAGCGTATAACAGCTGCCCACCGGAACGGTCAAGGGAGCGAAAGCGTGACTTGAGCACTCCGAATGTGCGCTCCACTATGCCCCGTGTTGCAATATGGGCTGCGTTGTATTTTACCTCGGGAGGCGTGATGGGGTTCCGAATTGGCGCCATCATGTGTGTGCTCAGAGGGTAGGCACTGTCCCCTGGGGAGGTGGTGATGGGGATTATTAGTGGGGTATTGGCATTACTCTGTATCTGTCATGCATGCGTGTGCTGTGGCATTTCTACTCACCAAGCAGCCATGCATCGCCATGCCGCCCAGCTTCCATGTCCCGGTTTAGGGTTGACATCCTGAAAATGAAGCTGTTGTGGGTGGACCATGGATAGTTGGCATATACTGAGGTGATGATTCCCTTGGCATCACATACTACCTGGACGTTGATGGAATGCCAGTGCTTGCGGTTTCTATAGATGTGCTCAGATGCCCTGGGGGGACGTAGAGCCACATGGGTGCAATCAATGGCACCTAGCACTTTGGGGAATTGTGCCACCCTGTTGAAATCCTGGCTGACAGCCTGCCTTTCTGCAGGTGTTCTGGGCAGGTATATGTGCCTGCGGATTGATGGGCGTGCAGTGGTGATGGCCAACACCTGGTGTAGGCACCGTGACTGCGTGGCCTGTGACACCCCCCCACTATGGCACTTGTCCGCTGAAATGATCCGGTAGCCAAGAAGTGCAGTACATTGAGGACCTTCTCCAGGGGGCTGAGTGCTTGGGAGCACAGGGTGGGTGATGTGAGGTCATCCTCCCACTCACTGACCAGGTTGAGTATTATGTGTGGTGGAAACCTGTACCTCCCATACACCTGGTCATCAGGCATACCAAATAGGCTGGTTCTGGGTGTGAAGATTCTGGCCCTGACTATCCTTCTCCTACTCCTGCGGTATCCCACGGCCACTGCTGCTAGGAACTTTATGTTCATCCTGGCGTCTGAGCTTGTTTGTTGATTGCGCACTCTTTTATGCTGCGCGGGACGTGCGCCTGCTCCATGCTGGCGTACGTGTTTCAGGATTGGACCATTTATTTTTTGGCGCGTTGCAGGCGACCGTGTAAATCTTCCCGCCCACCCCAGGAATACACGTAACACGCTCTCCCAGGCCCAGTCGCGAGTAAATATTCCCGCCCACCCCTGGAATACACGTACCCCACTCTCACACGCCCAGTCGTGTGTGGAATTTCACGCGCACACCGAAATACACGTACCCTGCAAATTTGGGTGTGAAACTTCACGCGCACCCAGAAATACACGTACCCAGGGCAATCGCGTGTGGAACTTCCCGCGAACCCCGTAATACACATAGCCTGCTGGTATCGCGTGTGGGAGTTCACGCGGACCCATAATACACGTACCCTGATGGTTTCGCGTGTGAGACTACCCACACACCCCTGGAATACACGCACCCAGGCAAATCGCATGGCTGGGGGGTGGGGGTGCTGGGTGACAGGAGTGGGGGCCTGCTGGCAGGTGCCCCTGACTGGTGGGGGGTAGGGGTGCAGGGAGACAGGAGTGGGGCCTGCTGGCTGGTGCCCCTGACTGGTGGGAGGTGGGGGTGCAGGGAGACAGGAGTGGGGGCCTGCTGGCAGGTGCCCCTGACTGGGGGGTGGGGGTGCAGGGAGACAGGAGTGGGGGCCTGGTGGAGGGTGCCCTGCACTGCTGAGGGGTGGGGGTGCTGGGAGACATGCGTTGGTGGGCAGTAGTGCAAGGTGACATGTGGGTTGGCTGGGGGGCATGGCCATGGTGGATGGGCTGCCTGCGGGACATGTGCAGGGGTGCAGGGTAGTCCCCTGTGGTGTGGGTCGCCTGCAGGGGCTGTGGAGGGTGTAGAGGGAACAGCTGGGAGGACCCACACGGCCAATTCATGTGTGGGACTCCCCGGCACCCACGAAATACACGTAGGCTGCTGGATTCGCGTGTGGAATTTGCTGTGCACCTGGAGTACACATACCCTGCTGAAATTGCGTGTGAAACTTCACGCACACACCGAATACACGTACCCTGCTAATTCGCGTGTGAAACTTCCCACGCACCCCGAAATACACGGACCCAGGGCAATCGCGTATGGAACTTCCCGCAAACCCCGTAATACACGTACCCTGCTGGTATCGCTTGTGGAAGTTCACGCGGACCCATAATACACGTACCCTGATGGTATCGCATGTGAGACTACCCGCGCACCCCTGGAATGCACGTACCCAGGCAAATCGCATGGCTGGGGGTGGTGGTGCTGGGAGACAGGAGTGGGGGCCTGGTGGAGGGTGCCCCTGGATACAGGGGGGTGGGGGTGCTGGGAGACATGCGTTGGTGGGCAGTAGTGCAAGGTGACATGTGGGTTGGCTGCGGGGCATAGCCATGGTGGATGGGCTGCCTGCGGGACATGTGCAGGGGTGCAGCGTAGTCCCCTGTGGTGTGGGCCGCCTGCAGGGGCCGTGGAGGGTGTAGCTGGGAGGACCCACATGGCCAATTCACGTGTGGGACTCCCTGGCACCCCCGAAATACACGTAGGCTACTGGATTTGCGTGTGGAATTTGCCGCGCACCCGGAGTACACGTACTCTGCTGAAATTGCGTGTGGAACTTCATGCACACACCGAAATACACGTACCCTGCTAATTTGCATGGGAAACTTCACGCGCACCCCGGAATACACATGCCCAGGCCAATCGCGTGTGGAACTTCCCGCGAACCTCATAATACACGCACACGCTATTTTTCACACAGCGGGTGTCTGTGTTTGTCGGTACCCCTTTGCACCTCATTTGTCCTAGAGGGCCACTGTATGGGCCATTCATCATAGCTGTATATGGGTGCTTTTTGTTAGAGCACATTTTGGCGCACATTTATTTCAGGCGCAGGGACGCTACCGCCTGCTTTGTTGTGGCATACTTGTTTGGCCCTGTGCGCGTCTTTCACCATGCGCTGGTTTGCCCTATTCGATTCCATGAATACGAGTTGTAGGCGAGCGTGTGGGCGTTCCGCGCACTTGCCTCCTGTACTTCCCCCGTGACGCCCATATTTTCACGCGTTGTTCCCCATTCCGAGTGTTACGCCCCGTGTTCCGCCTACTTTTGTGATGTGCGCCGCGTTATGTGCGATTTTGCAGCAGCCGTGGCGCACACTGTTGTATGACCTGTGCGCCGGCGTGCGCCGCGCACTTTTTCAGCGCACATCCAACATTTTTCTCGCGCACGGACTTCCATGAATCAATGTGCGCTGGTTTCCCTGCGATTTTCGCAGTTGCACTGCGAATTTCGCACTTTTACTGCGAATCACACGTTTTGGCACCTCTGCGCCGGAATTTTCTGCACACATTAATTCCATGAATCGGCCTCTTAGTCTTGTTGTGGCTTGTTGACACATGGGTAGTGTCATACCATGTACGTCCAGTTTGTCTGTGGAGCAAATTTCAATTATTGGTTGCATTTCTTTTTTCAACATTGTTTAATTGAATTTCGAACAGCTTGCAAGAGTTGGCATTATGGACATACAATTGACATTTTTGTGCGCTAATTGTTCCATAACATCAGTAGCACGAGTTGTGTTCATAAAGTCTGTGGATGTGCCGGGTTTTTAATATTGATTGTGCTTCTTGTTTTAAGTACTTCTTGCAATCTGAGGTGAATCAAAGCCAACATTAGGTTGAAGACCATGCTCACTACATCTATTAGTACCGTTTTCATTTGTTTTAACACTCTGCGTAGTTCCATTGCAGCTTCTGTAGAAATGTTGTAATATTCTAATTTGTTTTGGTGTGCTACTGGAAGGAGTAGTAATCGATGTAAAGTGACACCGCCTATGTTATAGGATGCTAAACCTGTGGGGGCAGTGACAACAGCTGACAGTTTGTTGTTTGTCAATTGTTGAAGGGACTTGCTGATGATTTTGATTAAGAATGTTTTGCCTGAATCAGCTTCACCACTGACGTATAGTAGTATAGGTTTGTCATTTTGGCAACTACATTCTTTATTTTCATGTTTTACACCATGTGCAATTTCTTTTGTTACTTCTTGAAAAATGGTGCGCTGCTCTTTGTTCAGTTTTGATTGTAGTACAGTTAAGTCTTCTGTATCTTTTTCATAGTGACACATCGTGTTCTCTACTTCTATCATAGCTAATTCTGCCTCATTTGCTATTAGTGGCTGTCCCAGTGGTTCTTGACTTCCTGTTACAGGAGGTTGACTACTGTCGGGAGTGTCCTTATCTAGTTGGGCCTGGAGTTCTTCTTCGTGTTGCTGTTCATTGTGCAACATTTTTTTGTACTGCGTAAAGTTTATATCAGTGATAGTGCTTTCATTTTCTTTGAAAGTGTCTTCATAGGAGTCATAGTTTTGTAGTATCTCTTCTTCTTTTCTCCATGGTTTAAAAAGTTGTAGCAGGGACATGTAATATAGTTCTTTCTGTTGAGGAGTTTTTAATGCCAATTTGATATGATTAATTAAGCTTCGTTTGGTAAGTTTCACTAAACTGGCATCACAATCTGTCACTCTATATTTACCTTTTTGTTCATAGGGTTTTATATTATTTTTGCATGTGAAGTTTTGGGCTATGTGGTGTAGAAACATGGTTTCCAAAGTGGTACTCCTGTTCGGGTAGTATGTGTCTAGTAAATTGTTTTACCAAATGGCTTGGCTGTTGGGATCATTTTCGGCTATTGTTTCTATGTCCTCATATGATTTGAGAACTCTTTTTCTAGATTTAGCAGCACCATGACGTAGCCATACTATATTTTCAGAGTTCTCATACAAAGCAGTACCAGTTAAATGATCTGCAGCTTCATAGTAGCCACATTCTCTATGAGAGAGCATTTTTATGCCCAAGCTGTACAATTTCTGAGATAGTGTTTTGTCTGATGATAGGTCATTCCAGAGGTCTTGAAGCTCTTTTTTTCTGCTTTTGTTAAGTAGGCAGTAACATATCGTGCAACTGCAGTGGAATTGTCTGCAATGTACTGCACATCTATGTTTGCATTCCATAAGAGGGCAATGATTGCTTTGTAATCATTGATATATTTTGATTCTACTGTTCTTTTTATGTAATACGTGTTCTTAGGTGATTTACCTTTAACACTATGGGCCTCATCACAACTTGGGCGGTAACGTTAGCGTTATTAGCGTGGGGGCTATTAGCGCAACCGCCATAGCCCCCAGCGCTAATAGCGCGGGATCACGAATTGGGCGGACTTGGAAGTCCCCATTCCCCATTGAGCCCTTTCGGGAATGTCCCATTCCCCATTGGGCTCAATGGGGAAATTTCGCACTCTTACCGCCGGCGGATTTCCCGCCGGCGGTAATAGCGCGAATTTTCAGCGGATTTCCCCCCAGCTCAGAGCTGGGGAGAAATCCGCCGAAGTCCTGCTTTGGCGGACCCTTAAATCTGGCGGTATCAGCGCTACAGCCGGATTTAAGCGTTACCGCCAAAGTCGTGTTGAGGCCATATGTCTAACTGTATACATGAAGTTGCTCACTTCACCTGTTTCTGTAACTGGTCTAGGGAAACAAAAGCGGCATTTGGTGTAGTATTTCCCTTGGATTTTGTATTTGCGACGGAAATATTTGCCACATTTGTGTCTTTGAAATTGTACAATGTGTGCATGAAGATCACTATTTGTGGCTTCTGATGGAATTTCACAAGTGACATATTTTTCAGTAAACTGTAAAACAGTGGCATCACTGTCTTGACCAAATTTAGGAGCATCTTTAATCTATAAAAGCATGTGGATATGTGGTACTCCTCTGGCTTGGTATTCTTTTCTCCAAAAGAAGTGTTGCACTTCTCCAAGGGGAGGAACAGTTTTAGTAAAAATAAAGTGTAGCATAGCAATGAAACTATGATGGAAACGTCTTGAAACATTAACAGGATCTAGAGAGCAAAGTTCTCCAGGTGTTAGTATATCAATGTTTGTTTTGTTTTTGTTTGATATGCGTAGGAAATCATGTAAATCTTCCCATGCATATTCTGCACAACCTAATGTAACAAACCAAGTGGGTGGGCCAAGGTTTCTTATCATACAACCTACATCTCCGTGACATCGGAAGCAGTACTCTTTTGTACCACGCATGTTTTCTAACAGATTTGTAATGCTTGATTATAAAACCTCATCTTTTTCTTGCACTTTTTGTATTAATTGCGTAGCTGACATATTTTGAAAGTGGGTTCCTGATTTCAATATGTGTGCAACTCCATAACAAAGAGTTTCTAGTTCACTTTCAAAAAGTTTGTTGAATATGTATTCCACATTTTGTCTAAATCTGGGATCTTCAGAATACATTTGTAAGGAGCAGTATTCTGATGCTGTTATCTGAGTGGGTCTATCATCGTAGGAAAGAGTGGAGTAAAAAGCATGTACTTCTATACTTTTTTGCCATATGCTGATTAGTGATCCTTTGGTTTGTCGCATTTGGTATATTTCTAGTGCATCATCTATGGTGTCATTAGAATGTAATGGATGAATTGTAAAATGGTCTAAAATATTGGATACTGTAGCAGGATCTAGAAGTTCAAATTGACCAGTTTCTGGTGACTCTTGAATTATTTCAGTTCTTTCCCTTACGTTTTCTTCAATATTTATTTCTTTGTAGTGTTCATTATTGTTTTTTAGATATTGCAAGGCTTGTCTAACTTTATGTAAGCCTATGAGTTGTTGCCAATTTCTTTTGTCTTTTGTTGGTACACCATTTACTACGACAACTAAAGATGACTCTATTGGACGTTGCACTCCCAGAGTTTTCACATTTTCTTTCAGATCTAATGGTAAATAAACTACTTTGCCTCAAATGCCTTTCATAAATTCAGAGGGAGGTAATGTTGCTTTTTTTGGTTGTTTTCTGCAATAAGGTAGAGAGCTAATTCAAACCATTTAGAATCTTCATTGTCATCTATTTTGTATGTTACGTCTATAGTGTTTGTGTTAGTTTTATAAAAAGTTCTGCGGCAACACACACACACACATTGTTTGGTACTTCAGTGGATGTACTTTTAAATTTTAGTATTTCTTTTTTGTATGTGTGTAGTAGAAGTTTGCTATGTGCAGAATTGTTGCTAGTCTGTTGTAAAGCTATTGCATTTTGTAAGTGGCTTTCACTTCCAAAATATTTTCTCTGGATATGGTTGATTTCTTCGAGTAGGTCTTTGGGTGTACCATGTAGAAGAGTGTTATTTAAATTGGCTAGTACTAAAGCAGGACTTTTAGCATAGTACAGTTTATAGACTAGATCTTTTATAGTTGAATGATATGTTGATATTATTTTGATATGATGGAAGGTGCTTTTGTAAATAGGTCCTGAAATGCAGGCTAATGAATGTCCTTGTAGTCCTGTATATTTGCGCACTGGAGAGGTATCCATATTTTGCAGCACTTTCATTTTGATTTTGGGAATGTTATACATTGACATGCATGGCCCTTTGTATATTGGACGTTCTGGTTCAGTCGAATGAAGAGGTAATTCTGAGTTTTCTGGGGATATTTTTGTAAGCAGTATTTCTTGTTCCATTATGGTATCATCAATTTTTTCATAACCTCGTCCACTGCTATGGGTGGCAATTGTGTTTGTTTGGTTTTGTTTGTATGGTGCTTGAGTAAAATATGGTTTTGTGCTCATGGTGTGACTCCATTCATGTCCACAGATATTTAAGAAGTTATTTTTGTTGACATTCCGTTTATTGAGAAGTTCTTTTTGTAATTTAGTAGTTTTGTTAGTGCTTTCCTACTGTTTAACACTAAAATGAATAACTTTCTTTTGAGAAGAATTGCACTGTCTATTAAAGCTTCTAAGAATAATTTTCGAAGGTAGGTTTGAAGGGTTGTGCATGATTTGTCTCCTGTTTTTATAAGATTCTGAAGGAATTTGTGGTGGAACATTTTTGCTAAAATACTTTTTTTGGTATGGTTACTTGCTAGTATATCAAGATTTATAGGAGCAGTTTTAGCAGTAGTGGTAGCTAAATTCTTGTTAAGCATTTTTTGTTTCGTTTTACATTTTGATAGAGGAGGCAAAGTTTCTGTATTGGAAGCTTGTTTTGTTTCGCTAAATGACTGTATTAGCTGTTTTGTTTGAACATTTTGTAAAAACTCTGGTAGAGATGGATCTTATTTTGGACACTTTATTTTCATTTGCTCTATTTCTGCGTTGCTTTCTACGGACTTGCTTTTTGGTAGGCATTCTTTGGGGTCTGTTGAAAAAAAAGAAGGTATGGGCTGGGCCGTTCTGCAATGTATGTGTTTGGTGTGCATGAGTGTCTGAGTATGATGGGAAAGAGGTATGTGGTGGTGTGTGATTGTGCATTGGGCAGTTACAATTAGTTGGGAAGGCTATTCTTCTATTTGTTTTTACTAAACTGCAGTTCAGATGAGTGTAGAATGTGAGCTAGTGCTGAGGAGAAGTATTAATAGTAAATTTAATGGTATAAAATTAAAACAGTTCTTTGTTTTGTAGTACTAACATTACAAGACAACAAGGGTTGAGAATGTTTTTTGTGTTCCATAAAAATGGGGATTTGTGTGCCATTCTGCCAGCCAATCTTTGTTTAATAAATGGGGATTTGTGGGCAGAATGGTTCAGAAATCGCTGGTTTTTTTGGTGCGCAAATTACATGAATGAACCACACAGTGTGTTTGAGGAACAGTAAGAATATTAAGGTAGTATTGTACTTACTCTTTTTTGTGCAACGAGCAGGTCTCTTTGGATATGTTGTTTGTAGTTCAGATGCTGCTGATTTTCAGGAGAATGGTCTTCACTGCAATTGTAAAAGAAAGAACTTAGTAATTTTGTGCATTTTATAGCACCGATGTTAATGTGGACGTTGATTTTAATGTTTTTGTGGTAGTATTCTTGTTTGATATCTGAACATAATGTATGCATGCATTTCATTTGACTATGTGCAGCCTTTATATTTTATTTACAATATATTAGTTCAACATGCTTTGCAAATGAGAAGAATTTTAAGTGCATGAAATTCATTTGGTTTTTTAAAGGTGTGTTGTAGATAGCAGACAGGTTTGGAAGTGGCAGTTGATTATAGTAGATGGGAAACATTTCAATAAGTTCATTTTATAGGTAGACATGCCAACAATCGGGAGCACCTGAGAGGGAGATTTCACCACAGAAATCGGGAACATTTATTTTTCTCATAGGATTGCACTGGGATTAGCAATATTTAGGCAGGAGACAGTAAAACATAGTGTGATTTTTCAATGAAAAATCGGGAGTCTTGGCCTAAATCGGGAGGGTTGGCATGTATGTATAGATTATGTGGGAGACAGTAAAAAATGGTGCGATTTTTCAATGAAAAATCGGGAGTCTCACGCTTAAATCGGGTGGGTTGGCATGTATGTATAGGCAATGCAGGTTTAGTGGCATTATTCTGTTTATATGGATTCATAACACTTGTACATGTACTATGAATAAAATATGCATACCTGTAGTTTGTATTCATGCATTTGGATATGAATGCAGTTGTAAGTAGAAATCTTGGAGACTTGTAGAGTAGTTTTTGTAGTAGGTGCTTTCCAATGATATGAGACTTGTACTCAGAGTGATCAACAGTACATTTGAAGTGCGAAACTCTGATGATGGCGTTGAATTAGAGCTCTTGGATGTGATTGGTGGATGGTTGTGTGACTGCTTAGCTGTACCCAATGAGGGAATGCCACCAAGAGTGATTTGGAAAGGGTAGAAGGGCTGGCTAAGAGTACGTGCCGCACGGACACCACGGCTATCTGCGGATAGGTTGTGCCACATGTGGGGTTTTCCAGTAAATCCAGTATGGAAAGGGGACTGTAGGGATCAGCCAATCAGATGTTGACATTGTGGATTTGTGTAGGAAGAGAGTGTGTGTAGTGCTGATAGAAGAGGTGGAGAATGTCAGGGTGTTGGTGCTCGGAGATATGTTTGTACATGGTTTACAGCACTATGCTTAATGCAGGCATTTGGCAAACAATTTTGATGTTAAAGGAGTGGAGGTGGTGTGGAGCGCTGTGCCTGATTGCAATGTATAGCGAATTCTACAAGTTTGTGAAGATATGCGCAGGATGAACAGCCCCCATCTGGTAGTTTTGCACTATGGTGCTTTCCATTTGGGCTATGTCAGTGCCCCTACTTTGTTGGCAGATTTGTAACAGTTGGTTCAAGAAGTAATGAACATCCTTCCAAATACGAAGGTAATTTTTTTCTGGATTACTACCTAGGGCAATATGGGACAATAGTTCTGTTTTTTGTCCTCAGCAAAACATTGCTAGGTGTGCAATCAATCGAGGCATGTGTGCTTTCATGCTTAGAGCTGGTATGCTTTTCTGTAATAATGAGAATATTGATTCGCGTAATGCTGTTTATTTTGAAGAAGATGGCATCTCTTTATCTTTTTTGGGAAATGCCATGCTGTTTTGCAATGTAAGGGTTACTTTGGAGAAGGTTATTTGAAGGTTTTAGTTGTAAATTAAGAAGAAAAAAAACCCAAAAATACAAAATAACAGGTGTCTGTCAGCCATCTGCAAAAAAAACAAAAAAACAGCTCTTTTCAGAGCCCACCTCAAAGGGGAAATGGGACACACTATTTAAATGTACATTCACCACGCTCAGATTTTCGATATATCTGCCGACATGGCAGTAATCTGCGGACAGCGCGTATTATATACTGGGATTTTGGGGTGGGGGCATGCAAATGAGAAATGAGCGGAGGTACTGATTGGTTAGTAAAGTTTACTGGGTGTGTTGTGTAAGGAGAGATTTTGTCAGAATGTCTTTTTCCTGAGAGAAGAACAGATAGCTATGGCTGTGTGTTTCCAAAAACAGATTATTTGGATTTTGGGAGACTAGTGGATACATTGGTTGGAGGTGCATGCAGAACGCTGTGAAGTAGCTGCAGATCTTGGATTTCCTCATGTGGAAGTGCACTGGCATGGAGTGTGTGGAATGAAGTGGCTGGACTTGCTACCTCTCTGTGATAGTTTGCAGACAGAACATCATCCAGACATAATTATAATTCATTGTAGAGGGAACAGTTTAGGACATGTGTCTGGAATTTCTTTGCAATTTGCAATGAAAGAAGGACTTGAGAAGGTCATGGACATGTTTCCAAATTCCCAAGTAATTTTTTCTCATATTGCACAAAAACAAATGTGGCTGTGTTCTTCTTTATTTGGTCACAAATGGAGAAAGCGAGGTGTAATGTCAATAAGGCTGTTTGTGCCTTTTTAAGAGATGTTGGCATGTCCTCTTTTCACAATGAAAATATTATATTTCGTAGAACATACATTTTTCGCAGAGTTGGAGTCCATCTTACTTATGCTGGCAATCAGATTTTTCTGAGAAATGTGCAAAATGCATTGTGACATTTTTTGGAATTATAGTCATCTATTTTGCAGTAGATGTTGATGATTTCAAGTTTTTCAAACACACAAAAACACCACCAAAGGCTCTTTTCAGAGCCACCACTTCCTACCAGAGAAAGGTGCATTGGTTTTTCTAGGGCAGCACCCTAAAATTGTATATGACCTAGGACTGTCCGCAGACTTCCAAAAAATGCACAGGGCCCTGCACTGTTTATTTGCCACTTCTATTTTTAAACTGTGAAAGGCGGCTCCGAAAAGATCCTTTTTTCAGATTTTTGTTTTTTTATATTTTTTTTACACACAACACACTAGGAGAGGAGAGGAAAGGAGGGTTACGAAGGGACACCAACCATGGGGATAATAAAGGGCAGGCGGAGAGAGGAAGATGTAGAGTGGGCTGACTTAGGTAGGTAGCAGGTCTTCTGGTGCTCCGTGACTGTAGTCTCGAAAGCACTTCAAAGGCTCTCCCCCCTGCAGAGTACTGCGTCGCAGTACATACACAATATTGTGACCCTCGAAAGGTAAGGGTCAACAGCATTGCGAATGGCCTGGGAAGCAGCTGGAGGGATGCGCTCTCCCACAGGAGTGTCTCTTGTGGTGAGAGGAGCAGAAACGGAGGATGCTGTAGAGGAACTCAACCTACTACATTTATCACAAGGTACAACCTTGCGAATGTCCACACTGTGGAACGACGTTAGGTGTCACTTCATGGATGTCGTACCAAAGCTGTACGAACCACGTCTCCCACAACTCAGCACCATTTTGCACTGGTTGCAGGTGACCTTGATTGCACGTGCTTTTGGTAAATTACCATGAACGGTAAACAACCACCACACACAAGACTCCAGACGAGTGCTGGTAGTACGGAGTTCCTTGACCTCATTCTCTTCATCCTCTTCATCCTTGTTCTCTACATCCTCACGTGTGTTCCCCTCTGCAGGCCCTTGGGGAGGTGGTGCTGGTGGAGGGATTGTGGGTGGTGCGAAGGCAGATGTCGTCACAGCAGCCATGGATGCCATCAGGGTTGATGAGATAATCTCAGCAAGAGCAGCAAAGGTAGCAAAAATCAATCTGCTATAGCCAGAAGTACAATGAAGATCAGCACTGGGGTTGGCCATATATAGGGGTCTTTGATGTCCTGGATGTTAGTCTTAGTAGTGCACAGTGGTGGCGCGAGTTATGGTTGCTTAGCTTACCATAACTGGCGAATTTCAGGGGGGTTTCGGTTTCACTTGGAACCATAAGGTCCCTTTAACAATGTTTTTTTACTGAATTTCATAGTTTTTTTTTACTGAGACATATATATATATATTATTTAATTGAACACAGCATATGCAATTATAACTAAATAGTAAACACTGCACAAATCCCAACACTGTGGAAAGATCACAGGATATGCAAAGATAGGAAGATACTGTACTTTGGATAGTGAAACAGGGCTGAAAGTCAATCAAATGCCATAATGTTCGCAAACAAGATATGTTCTTGTGTGAAAAGGGATTAATTGTTGAGAGCCACGAGGATCAGTTGGGCAGTGAGTTGAATGGCAAAGATGCTGGTGACTGGATTCACAGTTGAAGGCAGGAGGTCTGAAGTGGAATTTGAGGATCATGGTTTGATGGGGACACCAGGATTGGTTTGAATGGCGTTAAATATCACCAGCGTTCAAAGAGCGGTTCAAAGCAGCATTCCGTGAAGTGTATATTGTGAGGCCCACCAGGGTCAGTTTGACATTTGGTGTGATAGCGATTATGCTGGTGTCTGGATTCACAGTTTGAGTCGGGTGGTTTGATGCAGCAATTCAATTTGCTTTTCGATGCGTCTCATTGTGTCTAGTCGACTGTTGATGAAGATTGCCAATGAAGATGCAGGCAGTCCTGAACACAGTTTAATAGTGGTGGGCACAACACTATTTTTCTAGTTTAAGCTAAGGCAATGACACGGTCAGCTGGAGAATTGGTTGGAGTGCACGAGACAGTGGCTCGAAAATTGGTAGATTGCCAAAGGCAAGGTTCAATTGTCCTGTTGATTCAACATAGCCAAAAAGGCAAACAGTGGTTTGATGGAAAAAAAACATTGAAACTTGGCTGTTTTTGGTCTCTGGATGCTGTGAGTTGCAATACAGGGACTCAAGGATAAGAGTAGTCCTTGTTCTCAGGCTCCCACCAGAGAGGAGGCTAGCACACAAAGGCAAGAGTCCTTCAGCACAGTGAAATCCTGGGTACCACTGTGACTGGCAGGTCCTGCTCCAGCAGCAGGTCACCCTCAATGTGCCCTAGGGCTGGTTAGGAAGAAGAGGTTGCCTCTGTATTTGACACTTAGGGCCAGATTCATGTAATATTTGCTTATTTCAAAGTGAATTTGCACTGCTGAAAAGTGTCTTTGCACCGCCGACACAAACCGTGATTCATGGAACCATGGGCAAAGTCAATTTATTAATGCAAAAATGACTATGCACTGCCTTTGCCTGGACTTTGCATTGCAAAATTACACTTTGCATGGTTCCATGTATCAAGGTTTGTGCCGCAGTGCAAGATCACTTTTCAGCAGTGCAAATTCACTTTGAACCGGGCAAATATTCCATGAATCAGGCCCTTAGTATTCACTTCGGCGTAGGGCTTTGGAAAGTCAACTTTCCCAACAGAGTTTAAAATAATTTATCATCAGGTTTTTGTTCAAGAATGAATCCAAGAAGGAATATGACTCCCTCTTTCACAGGCAAAAAACCAATTGTGATTGGACTAATGCAAGCTCACCTTAAGGGGACCATTCTATATCCTTAAGTGAAGATGTCTTTGTCTACTGGCATCACTCCCAAAGTACCTTGCGATAAAGGCTGTGAAAGGGACAGGAAGGAAGAGAGAGCTTGAGAGTAACAACTTGTGGAATCTTCCTACAACTATGAAAAGCTCCCTCAGTCTGCACTAACTCTGCCCCCTTCCGTGGTCAATTGTATGAAAGAACTGTATGATATGAGGCACCCTAGTGTGAGAGTATTACTTTTGGGATATGTGTGCCCTTTGATGCCAAATTCCCAGGACAGCACTTGCTGGGAACCTGTCCTGACAGAAAGAAGTGCTGCCTCACCTTACCAAGGATAAAAGGAGAGGCCAGCCATTCAGTCTCCTGCCCGGCAGTGTGGCAGGTCCAGACTGTCTGACAAAAATGCCCACAATCCTTCCACATCTGGACTAGACTTACAGTGCTTACAGTGCTGACACATGTATGATATACATCTAATGTGGATTCATATAGTTATGTAAGTGACTATCCACCATACCTAAACTTTAACAGAAACATTTCATGCAGCATCTGGGGTGAATTACTTGTAACTGCAGCTGTCAAATGGGCACATGTGACCCTTGGACCTGCTTTGCGCCACTGGAGAGAAGGTGCTGTACTTCAGAATGTTGATTCAGCAGGGCACTGGTTTACATTATGCTTTTGGCATGGATATTAAGAAAGGGCGATCTGGTCACCACATCACCCTTTCTCAGATCAAATTACCTGCATAATTGTATTAATCAATGATAATAAAAAATAAAACAGGGTTCTACACCCTTGCCAGAAGGCAATTTGTCACATAGGTTTAATCAGAAGGAAGTCAACATGCATAACTTCCATATTTGAACTATGGGAACAGTTATGTTTGGTTTATGACTGGGACAATTTTCTTTTTTTCACGGGAGGTAGGATAAGTGTGAAGGGATGTCTAATAGTAAGTTTATCAAATCATCCCTGTTCAGGTGACCAATGATCTATCAAGGTAATGGGCCTAGAGGGTGTTTCAGGTCAGGTAGGTGTGTTTCTGTCAAATTAAAGATGCTGTGTTTCCTTGACTTGCAGGCCATTAAATCATTCATTTCTGTTTACAATTACCTGCCATTGATTTGTGAGTGTGGATTCTGTGGCAGTTGGTGAATGCAAATCAGACCTGCCAAACTACACAAGTGCACCACCAAGCTTGTGGATGCCTTATTTGTATTTGTATTTGTGTTTATTGTATTATTGGAGCACTTGATGATTAATTGCTGAACAAAGTACCAACGCTACAATTAAACTGACCATATAGACATTTGAAGACAATACAAAGAACGTTGAAGAGTAGATGAGTTTTGAAAGAAAGCCAGTGTAAGAAGTGTAAAACAGAAGTAATAGAGTCATGGGGGGGAAAGAGTGCAAAGTACCCGAATGGATGAATGAGAGATAGAATGAAGAGCTAGATGAGATGCCGTAAGTCCAACAAGAATAGAGGAACAGTAGAATAGTAAAGAGACAACTAAAGAGGAAATTATGAATTTGGTAGAAGAGAATGTAAGAAACCAGTGAGCTTTACAGATATTAAACAGTTGGTATGGGAAGGAGGGGAGATAGAAAAGATAGAAGCAGAAAAGAAGAGTGAAGAATCAAAAATACCACCGAGATTACAGGCCGACAGAAGTGTGGAAAAGATAGAAGGGGGAACTGAGGCTGAAGAAGGAGGTGATGGAGGGGGGTTCGTAAGACACTGATCTCAAACGGCTGAGTCCACATGTAGGGATCACTTACTTCTTACTTCATGGATACAGTCATACAGTCTACAAAAAGATGTGAGTAGAGTGTCTGTACTAAGTAGGAACCAGAAAGATTGCACAATCTTCCAAATTATTTTCATATATTTATAATAATACACATTTTATTCATCACAAAACACAATTATAAAATGCTCACATAACATAAAATGGCATATCAAAAACAACACAAGTGAATCAACATATATAAGTCCTGTTGATGCAATACAACATATCCTCTGTGTGAGACTTCACACTGGGGCCTTTTTCTTTTAGTATATGTGTTGTGATTTTCCTCCTGTCCTTATGGGAGCCCTACCTGTACAGGTTTCTGTCCAATTCATACATATATAAATGTCGGACATTCATCAGGGGCAACGTTATCTTGTGTGTTTAAAACCCGCAATTTTTTTTTAATTCTCTTCAAATCTTTCTGGTGCCCTGTTAAATAAAGAGCCTACTACAGGACTGATCATCCCATACTATCCAAAGTCTTACCTGGGGTAGCCATCTCTTCTGTAAAACCTTTGTGTCTATATGGCAGTGGGAAAAGATTCCAATCTTATTTCCTTCTCAGTCACGATCTATAGAGACTGGAAACATAATATGCAAGACCTCAACTTGATGGTTCCATATTGCTATGCCAAAGACTCTCTGTCTACAATGGTTTAGTGTATCATTGTCTCAATATTCATAATCAATCCCAACATATCACTTACTTGAGAGTAGCTGTTAACTTTGAAGCACAAAATAGGGAGAGAACCATAAGCTTTGCAGATGTCCTCATCAACCAATAGCTGTGGAGTTATAGATATCTAAGCTATCAATCTTGATCTGCTCAAATAATCTAATTACAATTACAGACACTATGAAAACGAAAGACTTTCAATATTGTCTAACTCACCTCTGCGTGTCTCATGAAGTTCTTGAGAAACAAATCAATTCAATCCTGCAACTCGCGGCACTTCAAAATGGCTGCTTAATATATGCATCATATTGTGACGTCATGACGTAATACGTCATAACGTCATCGCGTTGACCGTGATGTTGTCATCCGTCATTCACGGTGGGATTGTTAGATAATGCAGTTTTATTTTTATTTTTGCATCCGCCTCAAGATTACAGCAGGATGCAATTTAATGTTATACAACATGACTGCATAGTGTGAGTTCAATCTAACTCAACCCCTATGTATAAACATAGTCACTGTGTTTTCTTAAATATCACCACACACAGGGTGGACACAGAGGGTAGTCATCCATATAGAAGTGAGTCATGTTTGCTCACTGTCCCTTAATTGTCTATTAGGATCTAGTTTCATGGGATGGATATACTTCAGTTCTCATTGTCAGTGCTCTACACTACTTGATTAGTCCATATAAAAGTACAATTATGCTTTATATTTGAAGACAAAAAAAAACAATCCCAAACATCTTGTTTGCATCACAAGTACAATTAGAGGTCAAGACTAAGTATCCTTGAATTCATTTAAAAACCATGTGGATATTACTAGTGATAAGGTAGATACTCATCAAACATTGGTGCCGTAACCAGGATGATTAGTCACAGGAGATATCATCAGGCATTATGCCATTCTACATTTTAGTTTAGGCCTTGAATGTTGCTTTTTGTTCCAATTTCAACAATTTCTTATATATCTGATCTTGTGAATTTCCCCTGACATGTTTAAGGGGGTTAGTAAGACCAGGGATAGATAGTACCTCTGTTTTTAGAGATTAAGGCATAGATAGTGAGAATACATCCATGACTGAATAGCAAGAAGACAGGCAGTCGAGGAAGAGTGAAGAAATTGAAAGAAAGAAAACATTTTGAATCATCTGCATATAGATGATAAGAAAAGCCAAAGAAGGGGATGATAGAGTGGAGAGGGTAGGTAGAGAGAGGAAAAAGGAGGGGGCCAGGGATTGAGCCTTGGGGGACGAGATGTGATAATAAATAATAATGATATCATGTATTTCTTATACAGCGCTACTCATCCATAGGTCTCAGAGCACTGGAAAAACTAAGTACATTATTATCCCCCAGAGTGTTACTCAATTATTGATCTCGGAAAGGATGTAAATGTGGAGAAGAGGGAGTAGGGGGAAGAGAAGACTGAAGAAGAGAGATTCTGGAAGTAAAGTAGTTATCAAAATCGGGTGCATAAAGGGAAGAAGATGAAGCAGAATCAGGAGGAGGAAGGGAAAGAATATGGTTTAAGTTCTGAAAAGACAACGAGCTTGAGAAGAGAGTGAGGTGAAAAGAGATTGAAAGTATTGTTGATTAGCAGAGAGATGCTGAGAGTCATAGGTAGAGTGAAGAGAAGATACAAGGGACGGATGGCTTAGCTACATTTTATTTCCATCCACCATATAGTGGCTTCACAATAGTAGCACCAAATATTGATTTTTTTGTGATCATATTGTCATGCACTGTTTTGCCAATGAGGGGTAAGAGAATTAATTCTAATTAAAATGGGCTATTGCCTACACATGGTTTCTTATATCTAAATAACATTAATCTTGTGCTGATGAATTTTTTAAATTTTGGGTGCACTTATTACTAAAGTACATGAATAAGGAGACGTAGATGGTTTGTTTTTATATAGTGTCAAAAAAGAGGAGTTACAAGTTTGACACGTCAAGATGGCACCGTTATGGTCCTTTGACTGGAAACTCAACACATGACTGAATATCATGTGATGTTCACTTTATAAATAGCCATTTCCACATGGCTATTGCGTGCAGCACTTTTCGCTTTTGTGGGGGAACATAGCCACAGTTATTCAGGTAAGAAAGAAAGTTGTGTTATGGAGCGTTAAATACTGTTTATCCCAGACAATGCAAGCTCCAATTAATACTGCTATAGATTTTGTGTTTCCAGTTGCATTGTTTTTATTGTAAAATGCATTGTGAGTACATTCATGTAAGAGGTTCTGCAGGACCAAGTCCCTAATTTAGATAACTGAAACTATTGTTCTGATTATGGTTATGGAAGTGCACTGTTGGAATAATCCATAGTAGAGTGGCATTACCTACTACAGCTAGTCAGTGCTATGGCCTTTTTCAGGACTGGTACTTTGCCAAGGATATATGTAATCACAAGGACTTGCCAAACTGTTCTTTTGAAATTTAAGGTGTATGAACTATGGGTAATAGACCTCAGGCACAAGCCAGACTCTTGGTTGATCTTATGTATTTCCCATAAACTGTACGCTACATACATGAGATTGATTGCAATCTGTTTATTAATAGGTTATGCTGAAGGACAGAGAATACAATCAATATATATACTGACTATGCCTGTTGAAGGGTGCATCCATTTGAAGTTGGACACCGGACATAATGGGCCTCATTACGACCCTGGCGGTAGCCGTTCCCCTGCTAAGGGCATGGCTCCCGCCGGTAATGATTTTTTACTGAAGCCCAGAAAAGGTCAATAACCGGGTCATGCCGACCTTGGCCGACCTTGGTGCAATTCTTTCTGTAAAACAGGCATAGATGCTTTATTTGTCGTTCAAAAAAATCATTCATTAGTAACACACCTTGAACTATCAATAGATTTTTCTGAATTCTTTTGAACAATATGTACAGATGAAGACAAGCAATTTACTGGTCTCATATTTTATTGTTTGATATACAGAGGCCCCTGCATTAGGTGCATTGTTTCAAAAGGGACAGATCAGTGGATGTTGCAGCGAGTGAACCAGAGACTCAGTGACATCCAAGGTTGAGAAGGCCTATGGGATGGGATAAAAACAGCAGAGGGATAAAGAAGCTCTAAGGAGTCAGTCAGGGTATCAGATTGAAGACAAGAGGCCAAATTAGCAGAGAGAGATGAAAAGATAGAGAGAGAGGGTAGAATTTAAGCAGTAGCAGAAGAGATATCAACGAGCCGAAAGTCCCAGAGATGTAAATTAGACGAGGATTGAGAGGTGGTAGAGGAAGGAGGGAGAGAAAAGGAGAACAAAAGAAGGGAGTGATCAGAACGGTAGATTGGGAGATCATTGACTGAAGCAGAGATGGGGATGTTGGAAAATATAAGGTCAAATGAGGATCATGATGTATGAGAAGACAGAGTGGAACCTTTAGTATTGAATACGAATCAAGAATAGAGAAGAATGGTAAAGTTGTATCAGTAAACCTAAGATGGAGGTTAAAGTCACCCAAGACAAAGAGAGGGGTAGCAGAGAGAAGGAGAGTAGAGAGAAGATGGTCAAGCTCGTAGGTGGATGCTGGGGCAGGGTGATGATATTTTACAATGAAAGACAGAGAGGGGCAAGAGAAGGAAAAGCAGTGATATTCAAAGGATGAGAAGTGAGGGGGATCTATTGAAAGAGGAAAAGAAGCTGTGGACGCAGAGAATACAATGCCAAAACCACTACCACATTCAGAAGGGTGGTAGGTATGGGGAAAAAAAAGACTCATCAGAGGAAAGGGCACCGGGAATAGCAGTGTTGGAAGGATACAGCCAAGTTTCTGTGAGGCATTGGAAGTGGAGATGAAGATGAGAGAGAAGGTCAAGGACAGAGTGGGCTTTGTGAGGGGGGATAGCTCAGGGACAATGTGTTTGTATTAGAAGAAATACAATGCCGCACAACACAGGTTTGAATCCAGATCCTGCGCCTAGAAACCTATCTCTGGTATTAAGTGTGTTATAAAAGAACAATTATAATTAATGCGAGATCAAGAGATCCAGAGTGCTACATTAAAGGTGTGGAATAGGTCAGTCAGAGGATGATGGATAAGATTAGAATAGATGGGGGTAGTAAGACAATTGGTCTGGAATTTGGCTAACAAAGCAGGCGTAGAAGGGCAAGAAAAGCTGGGGGAACAGAAATAAGCACTAAGATTAAGGTTGTAAATACAGTCCTCCTGAACTCTTTTGGGCACAACAGACAGAAGAGGTAAGGAGTGCTCGTTAGTTGGGTGAAGGAGGGTCATAAGTGGTATGCTTTTGTGGGCCACTCTTGTGAGCTAAGAATTTTTGAATGGTTTAAAAAGACATCGATTTGTTTCAAGGTTATTTGAATATGAGGAGGCCATTCTGGGTTGGGTATCTAGTTCTGCTATTTATTTTTGCCTGGCCTTTTGTTTTGTCCTATTATAAATATGGCAAAATACTGGGAGTTTTAAGATAGGTCGGGCTGATCTTGTAAGAGCCGATAGGCTCTCAGATGTATTCTGGTTTCTAGTCTGGTAAAGGTTTGTGTATCCCAAAGAATGTCTGGTATAGTTTCCAGAGGGTTGGGCATTGTCAGAATAGTGGCTCTGAATTTTAACAGTTAGGATCATCATTCCAGCATGCACATGATAGCATGGGTTTGAACTGCACTGGGGCCCAGGGTGTGAAAATCATTACTGGACTCAAGAGTGTGAGTCTTGTTCTGCTATTTATTTTTGCCTGGCCTATTTGCAGGAATATAGGTATTGCATAGTTGTTTTGTCCTGCTATAAATCTGATATAAATCTAGCAAAATGCTGTGAATTTTAAGATTGCTAGGGCTGATCTTGTAAGAGCCAATAGGCTCTTGGATTTATTCTGGTTTCTAGTCTGGTAAAGGTATGTGGATCCCAAACAATGACTGGTATAGTGTGCAGAGGATTGGGCATTGTAGGAATAGGGACTCTTAATTTTAACAGGTAGGTTCATGATTTCAGCATGCACAGGGTAGCATGGGTTTGGCAACTGGGGCCCCGGGTGTGAAAATAATTACTGGATTCAAGCGTGTGAGTCTCAGGCAGCATTAAATAGATGCCAATGCACAGAGCACATGATTGAAATTGCACTTTGCTTCAGGATGATATTTCATTAAAGCTGCACTAAATATAATACTAACATTAAATTAAAATACTAATTTAACCCAACCCCAGTTAACATGTAACTGAGTCCCTTAATAACATTTAGTGCAAATTAGTCCACGATAAAATAAGCTGAATGCAGATTAGGAAAATGCATCTGTGAATGGGAATTTAAACGTGCAGGCTGAATCTGCGCTGGGTGATAAACTAAAACAATTTGAAGATCTGTTCTACTAAAAACAGGGCATTGTATTAGATCAGGAAGAGCAAGAAAGATGCATCTTTTGCTCTCTAGCAGTGAAATCACGTGCCATTTCAGTGGAATGATCTGCTCAAGGGGAGGTGTTTTCCTTGAGTGAAAAGGGGTTAGATAAAAAGGGGTTTGAGGCAGAGTCGGAGGTTCATTCATCTTCGGGCACTGGGAGATGAAAGAACAGAGAGGGCTTGGCAAATGGAATTCAGTGTTGGCAAGCTGTCTGATGCTGAAGCTGTCCTTATCTGGGATGACCCTGTGTCAGGCAGACAGAATGATTGGGGAAGATTTGCATGCCAAACAGTATCAGAAATATTGCTAACAAATCTACGTAAATATGAAAAGGACTGAGGGGCAGCTGATGTGAATGATAACAGATAGGTTAGGTGACATAGTTCATTTCATTTTAGGTGCTGTCTATTTGTAATGTTCATGTCATACTGTGTTTATATTTCTCAAAGTCTAACTGTGTTTTTCTTTTCAAGTGTATTTCTCTTGCCAATTTCTATGATGCCAAGGACAGCTGGCAGGGCTCTAGACAGATAAAGTGCTCACAGCGATTGCAAGGAGAAATATACTTGCACTGTGAAATACAATGTGGGTATAAGTGTCAAGAAAAATCTAAAGTAACTTAGTCTAATTTCATTTATTCCACATTCCGTCCCTTTCATTTGACATCTTTAGAGTGACAGATGTGCGGTAAGAAATATTTCAAAGTAAAGTAGCACCGTGAGCTGTTTATCTAGATAGATTGAATGAATGTGCAATATTTCAATTGCATGCTTTACATTTGTTGAAACTCGGCCAAAAGCGTGTAGTGTGGTATTGTACATAGGGTACCACAGGAGGGCATTAGCCATCCATCTAGAGTGTATCAAGTCCAGTATTTTGTTTGTTGTTGATGACCCTTGTAAATTATAATTATTAGGCAGTAATCTGAGGTCAATCTTACCACTGTAAAAATACCCCAACAGGTTACCACAATATATTGCCATGGATTATAAAATACCGCCAAATACCACCATCATGAAAAAGACCACACAGTAATAGATACACCCCAAAATATATCGAACACCATATAGGCACACATGGTCCTGCACTAGGTACTACAGGGATTTTAGTTAATCTAAAATATGTCAGGAAATGATGCATGACTACAAGTTGGGTGATATTCCCTGTGCCACACCAGTAATGTTGCAACCTATTGAAGGTATACCCATAGTCACATGTGCAAGCTCCCTTCTTATCCTGGCAATGGGATAGACCCATATTAAAAAAAAAAATCAGAAACACTTAGTAGTTTATATATAGTGAGTTTCTAGGTTTATTATAACTGCTGTAGCTGATATGTGTTTCAACCAGAACATGTCTTCTTCAAATCTATTATTATTATGCCTCCCTCAAACCCTTGTATTTCTGCCTGTCTAGAAGCCTTGTAAGAATACTAAAGATTTGTGACAGATTTGATAGCAGTATTTTCAATTGTGATTGAATCCTGTGTCACTGTGCCCAGTCCCACTACCATTGTATGGATACCCCAACATCAACTAATTTCACAGTAGCAGATTTATGGTGGGCTTTTTTCTCTATCCCTATACACATAGGTAGTGTTTCTGTGTCTGTTTCCCTTAGAGAAATGTAATAGACCTGAACCAGGGTATCTCAGGTCAAAACAGGTAGTCCCTCACTAGGCTGAGGGGTGGAGACTGCTACTCTGATTTGCAAACCACTGAAAATGTATGCTAGAGTATTAAGGTATTTAATCTACTCAAATTATACTTTTTAGGTTCAGGAAGAGTGCATCAGTGTTAAGCAGACATTTGGAAGCAGCCCATTAAAATTGTGATATGAAAAATTGCAATTACCAGTTGTGTGTCATTCAAGAATTTTAAAAGGTTTGACATTGTAGTGATATATATCTTTTATTATAGATCAAGTGATTGATTTTGGACATCAGTCCATTAGTGGTCTATACAAGCAATATTTGGGAGAAAGGTAAGGATATACCTCTCCAAGGCTTAAGTAGTAAGCTGCATGGCTCATTGTTCACATTTTAAGTATAGCCCTAACATGGAGAAACATTAAGGGAGCATTTAAGGACTGCATGGAGGACATGTAGATGCAGAAGTTGGAGACATTAATTCACTATAGGTCGTTAATCAAAATCTTATGTTATGTTATGTTACTTAGCATTTATATAGCGCTCTATATATTAGTATGACCTCAAAGTGCTGGTAGGTTGAACGCCCTCGGGAACCACAGTTCTGGTTTGTAGAGAGAGATAGCGTTGCAGGGTCCGTGGGTGCACCAATTATGTGTGCAGCTGATGTAATTGCTGGATGGTAGCCTCATACTGGCATTAGGTGTGGTGATGAGGATGTCAGTTGGATGTGTGCAGTCTGGTGGGTGGACATCCAGACTGGGTTTGGCGGCGTTAGGCCTGAAGGACTCTTATGTGTGCAAGTAGGCTGGAATGTCATGGGATGGTTGCATTTATTAAGGTGATGAGGTGTTCATGGGGTAGTGTTCATATGTGAACAGCTAGGCTAAATTTATCAGTGGTATAGCTGTGTTCTAGTTGTGTGATGTTGCATAGGAGAGAATAAGCGTAGTGATGTGATATGATATGGTGGTTCATAATTAAAGCACCGACGACCAAGCACATGAACAGGATGGCAGGGAACACAGTGACACACAGACATGCAGTGACAGGGGGCAGGGTTTACAGCGACAGGAGGGGGACATAGGGATATACAAGAACAGCATGGGGAACAGGAAAGCAGGGTACATATAGACATGAGAGTGGTGGGCACACACGGGAACTAAAGGGTAGGGTGATTCCATCCCTTTCCTCCATATATCCATCCATCCATTCCATCCATTCATTCCATCCATTCATTACATCAATCCATCCATCCATCCATCCATCCATCCATCCATCCATCCATTCCATCAGTCCATCTATCCATCCATTCCAACAATCTATCCATCTATCCAATCAATCCATCCATTCCATCTATTGTATCTATTCCATCCATTCCATCCATTCTATCCATCCATTCATTCCATCTAGTCAATCCATCCAATTCCATCTAGTCCATTCCATCTGTCCATTCCATCCAGACCATCTAGTCTATCCATCTATCCCTTCCATCCATCCCTTCCATCAATGCCATTCATCCATCCACCCCTTCAATCAGTGCCATCCATCCATCCATCTATCCCATCAATGCCATCCATCCCTCCTGTCCATCAATGCCATCCATCCATCCATCCCTTCCATCGATGCCATCCATCCATCACATCCATCCATCCAGTCCATCTAGTCCGCCCAGTCCATCCATCCAGTCCATCTAGTCTATCCAGTCAATGCTTTCCATCATTTCCATCCCATCCATTCAATGCCTTCCATCACTTTCATTCAATCCATTCAGTGCCTTCCATCCCATCCATTCAATGCCTTCCATCACTTTCACCACTTCCATCACTTCCGACACTTTCATCACTTCCGACACTTCCATCACTTCCATTCATCCATCCATTCCATCCATCCATTCCTTCCATCCTTTCCATATACATACATTCTGTCCATCCATTCTACATGCATCCATGCCATCTATTCAATCCATTCATTCCACATGCGTCCATCCATTCCATCTATCCATTCCATCCATTCCACTCATTTCATCCATCCCATCCATCTCTCTGTCGATATCATCTGTTCTATCCATTTCATCCATTCATTCTATCCATTTCATCACTTCTATGAATTTCATCCATTGTATCTATTTCATTCATTGTATCTATTTCATTCATTCTATGCATTTCATCCATTCTATCCATTCCATCCTATCCATTCCATTCCATCCATTCCATCCAACCATCCAACCATTCAATCCAACCATTCATTCCATCCATTCATTCCATTCATTCCACCCATTCAATCAATCCGTTCAATCCATAATACATTGGGATACATAGCGACATCATGGGAACGGCTGTCTATAGCCCAATCAGTGGGCGTATTCATTGAAGACAAGGTTGGGTGTCCCATTGTGTATTTAGTCATTGGGTTGTTGGGAGTTTGGTTGCATCTTTAAGGTTGATGTTGACATTATGGAAAGAGCCATGTTTATAGTAATTTGCAGAATGTAACATAGTCTTGGGTGTGTCGGATGTGTGGTGGAAGCGAGTTCCACAGATTCGGGGCCAATGCTGAGAAAACGGATCCTCTGATCCTGGTGGAGTTAGTGGTTGGGATCACTAAAAGGAGGGCAGTGCTTGATCTTATCGTGCAGCGTGGGAGGTAAGGTTTGAATTTATCTTGCAGGTATCGTGGGCCGGTCTTGTGTACTGTGCAATGAGTGATGCATAGGGACTTGAAAATGGCCCTTCGTCCGACTGGGAGCCAGTGGAGTGTTCAGAGAGCTGGAGAGGTGTGGTCTCTTGGACCTAGGGCGAGGAGCAGTTTAGCAGCAGAGTTGTGTGCTCTTTGGAGTTTATTAAGGTAGTATGCGGGACCCCTAGGTATAGGGAGTTGGCATAATCCAGTATAGACATTACAATGGACAAAACAGCAGTAAGTCTGTTCAGGAAGGAGAGGTAGGAAAAATGCACCTGAGGATTTTGAGATGGTAGTGACAGCATTTAGAGACATCGTTGATCTGTCGGAGAGGGTTAGGTCAGAGTCCATTGTGCACCCTAGGTTTTTTACTGTGACGTAGGGGGTGGAGGGCTGTCCCATGGAAGAGGTTCAACAGAGTGGACGAGGGAGAAGCTCGGTGTTGCTGCACACCATGATTTTGGTTTTAATGGGGTTTAAGAGGAGGTGATTTATAGTCATCTAATGACTGATATCTAGGAGGCAGGCTGCAGGGTTGGGCTGGGGGTTGGAGTCTGAGTTGTGGATTTTAAGGATGATTTGGGTATCATCAGCATAGTTGTAGCACAAGATATTGTGCAGGTGGATGATTCCTGGAAGTGTGGACATATAGAGGTTTTTGTTTATATGGGAAGTACTGAAACTCCAAAGGATGTGAATAAAACACACTAAGATTTAAGCACATGACACACTGTGTTTTATGTTAATATCACTAGGTAATATAGTGAATGGATGTAATATGCAAGGCAGGGATTCTTGAAATATAGGATGACATACTGATGGAGATGTACAATGTCTCCTTTTTCCTTTACGTCCATGCTTGAAAATGTAACCTTATCCCCGGGATGTGGAACGATTCCTGATTCACTTATTATGTGTTATTTATATTACAAATCTTTCTTGTACAACAGTATATGTTGAATGTTTTGAACTAATGTAAATGTAAAACAGGTGATATATTGGCCCTGAAGAAGACCTGTGTTCATAAAGGTCGAAACACGTGTTGACTTTACACCAGTCACGAAAAGAAATTAAATAAGGACTTGAAAACAGTACATCCGATTAAGATTTCTCATTTGCAAGAATCAGCAGCGTACTTCAGGGCTCACTGCATCTCCTACCAGTTTTTACAACAGCTGAAGACAGACTTGTATGGTATCAGGCTTCCAGGAAAACCAGTGGTGGTAAAATACATGGATGATCAGTTATTAGCATCTCCTGAGGCTTGTATAATGAATATGCAGGTATTACCGACCACGTTAGCTATCAAAGGCCTTAAAACTTCAAAACAAAAACAGCAACTGTGCCAAGAAAAGATACACTATTTGTGGCATGACATTATAATGGGTCACAAAGCCAAAGCTTCCTCCAGAAAAGAGACAGTACACACAATTGCAATACCACAGACAATCACTCAGAGGATAGCATTTCTAAGCGTAATAGGTTACTGCTGTCAATGGAAGTTTTTGTGATATGCAAAAATGGTAAAACCATTGCAACACTGAACAGGAGCTATATAACTGTACAACCTCTACAACGATAATCAAAGGCAACCTTTAAGAGAACATTGGTTGAAGCTCCTACTCTCGGCCTTCCCGAACATAGAAACAAGTTTACTCTGGACTGTCCTGAAATGAATGGGTTTGCTCTCGCAGAATTAATGAAAAAACACAGGTTCCATCAGAAGCATAGTTGCCAAGTTGCACAGTTTAGCCAAGAATAAGACTTGCTAGCAGTAGGAATGCCCTCTCGCTTGCTGTCTGCAGCTGCTTCAGATGGCAAGCAACCCAAGACAACAGGACAGTGAACCCCATGAAACACAGACAAATAACCGTGTTGCTTTCACTAAAATCCGCTTAAAACTGCATAGCAATTTAACTTACACTCTCTTCATAATGCAGAACAGATATTTTTCAAGAATGGTTCTTGTTATGAAGCTCAAAATGGTAAATAAGTGGCAAGCAAAGATATATGCAGCTATCCCCATGGGAATTAAGCTTGCAATGAGAATATATATATATATATATATATATATATATATATATATATATATATATATATATATATATATATATATATATATATATATATATATATACTTATTTATGGTTTATATTTTATGATGATGATTGACCTATATTTAGTAAAAAAACGTTTTGATGGTTTTTATATCCGAATAAAGCTTGTATGACTGACTATATGCAGCTCATGAGAGGTGGTGGGAAGTGAAAAATTGCCCCGTGTTCCCATGGCTCAGGTGGATGAGCTCTTGGCACTCCCAAGGACATGATGTTCTTACATTTGATATTCAATAAATTGACTGAGGATTAACATCTCACTCTAGATCGGCTAGAGACAGCTCAAACACTGCAATGGGAAGCACAATAGTTCCTTTTTAGTCTTCTCTAGAATTGATATTAAACACCAGAGCATGTGAGTTGCCAGAAGAACAATCTGTAAATGTATACACTGAATCAATATATGCTTTTGTAGTTGCCCATGAGTTCAGACAATTGTGGCACTAACAAGGGTTTATGACCTCCTCCAAATTTCATATTAGGAACAAAGATTCTTGTGAAAGCACTATTAGATGCCATAATGCTTCCTGAACAAATAGCCACAATTAAGTGTGCAAGACACACTAGCTATTGGAAAGTAAATTATGTGGTTAAAAGAACTTTGGACATTCTACTGTGAAGCTAGATGCAGTATCTAAATCCAAGGATGAGTTCCATTAAAGAAGGTCACTGAATTTCCACCTTTTAAAATCCTTCAGGAATTGGCACAAATACATGAAAGTGTTCCTTTTATTGAGAAAGACTACTGGGCACGTAAGTGGTACAGATTACACGAGGACCCCCTATGGAGAGTTGAAAAGGGTAATTTGGTAGTTCCAAAAATATTGCTGTCACATTTAGTTTGGCCTTCATTCATTTGCCACACTGCAATCATTGTCATTATGCCTTAGTGATATTGGATGTTTTCTCTAGTTGTTTAGAACCATATACTATACATAGATGCTGTAACTATTGCTAAAATTCTCATGAGATTTTTTGTGCCAGGATTTGGAATACCTATCACTGTAAATGTAGATCAGTGTGCCCATTTTCAAACAAAATAATAAAAGGGCTCCTTGCAAACCTCAGTGTGCAACACAACCTCCACTGCCTGTACAATACGTAGTCAGCCAGGGCAGTGAAGCAACAGGATGGGTTATTAACAATAAATAAGCTGTCCAAGCTATGTTAAGAAACAGGGCTGAAGTGGCCTGATGATCTACCTTTTGTTTTGCTAAGCATGCACAGCATGTCAGATAGAGGACATGATCTTGTATATGGATAAGCAATGAGACCTCCCTCATCTCCAACCATACCGAATATCAATGCATAGTTTTATGTTCTTCCATCAGTTATATGCACAGCCAGGTGAAGGAATCCCTTGTGAAGATATAAACCGAGGCCTGCCACTCATTAGAGCCAGCTGACTACGTTATGATCAAGAGCTTCCGGCAGAAACCTGCATTGGCATTGTGTTGGCATAGACTTTACATGTTTTGCTTGCTACATAGTCTGTGATTAATGTTTGGGAAATCCCCCCTTGGGTGCATTCTGCATGGCATGGACCTTGTTATGTATTCTTACTTAAACCAAATTCAGTGTCATCCTGGGCAGTACCCTTATACATGTGAGGCACTTCCAAATTTGCTCTCAAATGAGAGCTACACCTGAGCTTTAGCCGCTGGTCAACAGGCATTAACACAAGTCCAGTTTTGCAGAGTGAGACTAGACTTAACATTGTTAAACCTAAGGATGCAACCATAATTTGCCAGAGCTAACACATTTCTGATCTGATGCATTATTGTTTTTCTGTTTTACACTTCAGGGAAATGCAGTAGAAGTTCATTTAGTTCCATAATACTTCCGTTGCCATTGCTGTGGAAAATGCAGCTGTGTGGAGTTCCAGTGGGAATGGTATTTACAAGACAAAAATAACATTTCTTGACTAAGGAATGGATTTCAAAGACACCACTGTATTGTTGTGATTTCTAATTACAAGTTTGAGTTTCAGGAACAACAGAGTTAATTAAGGTTGGTTCTAATGTGTCTTAAATAATTTGTCAGTAAAATATCTACAAGGAGAACAGGACTTGCTAATTGTTACCGTATGTGGTTTCACTTGACTTTAAGGTGGCAGAATATTTAGCAATACTCACATGTGTTCACCATCTCTATGGAATGATACTGTTACTGATAGAAAGGTCTGGGTTTTGATATGTTACTGTCAATTGTTTCCTCAATTTCTTTGTCTGCATTTCAGATTACAACAAAGTTGTCCATTTATTTAGAGGGAGCTAAAAAAAAGATTGCTGCAACAGGTCAAAGAATGTTTACGAGGAGGGGTAAGAGGGAAGTGGTTGATTGAACTTGGGAATGTAAGAGGTTTTGTCTTTTTGGGGCAAATTCAGGATTTGGCAGTATTTTCTTACTGTGATATTTTGATGGTAAACTGGCAGTAAAATGGCCTTACCGTTAGAGATAGTTCAGTATTACCCTATTTTGGTGATAATATAGTGTTAGCTTATATTGGCAGTAATTTTTAGTGGTATCTTACTTTTGTGATATTTTCAGAATTACCTTATTTTTGTGGCGAGCATATATTTTTATACTACAGGCCCATCATAAAACAAACCTTTCCTCTCAATTGGAATATCTCCTGGGTGCCTGTAGAGCACTCCCTAGACCTATCACACTTTCACAGAACCCAGTGAGTTTATTCAGAATGAAACCTATTGTATGTGGCTTGTATTACTGGCTTATTTACATCCAGTAACCTATGTGTCTTATCTGACACTGCCTTCTTTTCCGCATGCAAAGAAGGACTCATTCACACCCACACACCCTTGTATCTTGCTTATTGGTAAACATTTACTCTCTTTCTAAACGTGTCCCATAGGATAAATGAGGAAGCAACATTCTTTACCACATTGGTATAGTACTAGAATTACCCATTGACTCTTTCCCCTAATACAGTAAACATGGGAGACATACAATAAAAGCAATACAATTGCTCAAGTTTTGCTTTTTGTTATAATATATGTATGTTATACACAATTCAGCTTACCAACAGCAAGCATAACCTTGTCTCCTAAAACAAAACACAGTGAAGAGAACAAGCATATAGCAACATGGAAGAAATAAAAACCTTCTATTCAATTATTTTAAGCCATAAATTCATCAAACAAAAAAATATTAAAATAAAACACATCACAAAATGAACTCAGTGTGTATCGTTTTTTTAGCCAGTGCAAACATGCTTAGAGAAACATATTTTTATTTTTAAACTTACCTCACTACACTTTCTTTCAATAAATGTAATGCATCCCATACATGCTCACGCTTCTCATCTTTGAACTGACTCACCAAAATGGGCGAATTTTGAAGCACTTGTCATCAGAGCTTTATCTATGCAAACCTCCCTCACGCAACTCCCGGGAACACAGCCTTGCACTGCCTTGGAATGCTTCAAAGCCAGGCAGCTCTCCCCCTCTCTTTTATCTTCAAGACTGCGGCCACGGATCTCCCATCCCTGGAAGTCACTGTTCGCACTCAAGTCCCGAACAGCTCTGACCTCTTCCTCTCAATTTGCCCATTAAAAAACTCTCCCTGTCAATCAACTGCTAGTCATCCTCCCATGACATGAGCTGTATCAACTCCCATTCATACCAATCATTGTGCAAAAATGTTTTGTAAAAAAAACTCTCTCTGCTTCAGAACAATGAAAGCTACAGGCAAATGTTTCCATTCACCTTTCTGTCGCACATGTTTATGCTCTTCATGAAAAATGGAATGCATCTCACTGTGCTCACAAACTGCATTACAATGTTAGAGGGAGTGGGGCTGTTAATATGTTAGCAATACCATTAGTATAGGGTTAGATAATTATGTATTTCTAATGCATTTTTATGCACATGAAAACATCCAAATTGTACCTATGCACTTCTGCACTTTAAAAGGACTGGCATGTTTCTAAAACATTTTGCTAAATGTTTTTTTTTTTAAATAATGCTTTCTAAAAATATGTGCCTGGCACCTATTTTGAAATGACTGCATTTCCATACTGCGTACTGCATACTGCCAATAAAATCCCCAAATATATCCTTACATACCCTCTTTTTTCCAACTATTCTGGCCAATAAACCCATAATTGGAGGAAACCCGTATTATTTCAAAATGTATGTTTGCCGAGACATCTCTCTTTTTCCATTGTTGTTAGGTGAATCATGGTTGAAATAATAGCATCTTAATAAAATGAAGATTTAAACATTTTTTTAAAAACCATTGCCATAATGAAACATGGTATGCGCATATCTCCAGTTGAAGTGCACCTCCCATTTTCCATATGTTTAGTCTGTATGTATGGAGTAAACACTTTTCATTAGTGTGTATGCACAGTTTAAAAAAACAATAAAATAAAATAAATAAATAAAACAACTGGCTAACATAATTAACCAAAATAATTAATTAAAATAACAAAATGATAGATCAAGATTGAAACAACCAATTTCCATTGTCTCCAGTCCAAGTCTCAATTGTTAAACACAGCATACTATTAAGTCCCACCGGCAACGCTGTGGAATTCATTTCTTACATTCATGGCATTTACCATCTCCAGTACCGCAACCACTTATATGTCCTGATCACCAAACTTTCATTACATCATCCTTTTGGTTGAATTCTTCCAGCCTGGTGCTCTTGGGCATTTCTCCACAGAAATCATCTCTTTTAACATCCCAGTCTGTTTGTCTTCACCTCCATACTTCAGTCCGGAGGCTTTCCTGGGGCTTTCTCCCATGGACCCCAGGGATCCATCATCTCTTGCGTCCTCTGGTCCTGCAACCTCTGACCCCTGCCAGGACAATAGTTAGTCGCATCTAAATCAAATAGAAAAAGAGCAGGTTAAGTAAATAGCACAACACAAATTTTACCCCTTATACTATGTGGCCAAAAACAAACATGTGGCCGAAAACATTATAATCCTTTGTCACTTCTGGATCTGTAAATAAACACACATTAGAGAAACAAACAATATTTACATCTCACATTATTGTGCCTCATTACAATCTGCATGCAAACTAACTTTACAAAACTGTACTATAATAGATTCATCTTTCTTTTTTTTAAGGCCAAATGTGACAATCTCATTTGCTTCTTCATTCACTAATGTACCACTATATTTGTGGTTTCTCATGGAGTAAAACACACCACCTTGATATTAGGTTAACCAAATGTATTATGAAATAGTCAGCGGTTCTTCCATGCATCTGTCAATAGCAGGTCACTATATTTTTGTCATTTACATTCAGCTTCCTTTTCCTCGCCATCAGTACACTTAACCTGTCTCCATCTTCTCCAATCTCTGGATTTTATGCTTTGGATAACAGGGCTTAATTTGGTTAATATGAACAAATTGCCTTGCATACTGCCAAAAAAATTCCCCAAATATATCCTTACAGGATGGAGCAAATACAGCCTTTGAAACGTTGGGGATTTACTAGGGACAATCGTTAAAGGACCAATATGGTCAATTAGAGTGAGACAGTGCCTGTGCAGATGATGAAGACTTCCTGAATGATCAACTTTTAAGCATCTGTCTAAAGAGATGAATCACACAGGAAAATGCCAAGAATCCAAGGCATTGATTCTAGAATTTCAGAGAAGCTGTGGCCTTGGAAAAACATGTGGAAGTACAACAGGTGGAGATGTGAAAAGAGAGTGTGTGCCTTGAAGGCTAGAAGTCCAGTAAAAGTAGTGCGGGCACTGATCAGTAAGATTGTTCAAGGGGTCTTAGCAGGTAACAACTGAGAATGGGTCACTCAACAAGATATGTGGGAGGTTTGTTGTCCTGAAATTTGTGCATGATAGGTGACCATAGATCAGGGACAAACTCTGATCTATGGCTATTAGAAGGAAGGCATGATATCAAACAGTGAAGACAGACACAAGTGAGCACAGTTTAAGGTTGGTTATTGAACTTCAGTGGATTGGTATAATGCCTATATAAACCTAATTCTAAAGATGGGAGCAAGCTACCACCATCAAGTAATAACAACGCAGTCCTAGTGGAGTCTGTCAAAATAAAATAGCTTTTACTAATAATATGCTGTAAAAGGCGAATTGAATTTTAAAGGTGGAAAACCTCGTTTCATTGCTTTCTCCTTCCTGGCATTGCGAGCTGACTAGGGGCTCTTGTTGTGGACATCTCGCTTCCTGGAGGAGGCGGAGCTGTCTCAAGACACGTGACAAGCCACATGACCCACCTGCCCATCTTAAGCTGGGCCATCCACCCTCGCGGCGTTAAGCCCGACAGGAGACAAGTCCACCGGCTGTTGTGCGGCTGTTTGGCGCGCTGGGGCCGCCTCACAAAGGTAAACGGAGTCCGGTAGAGTCGAAGGAGTCCGTGGTTTCCGGGATTCTCTTCTTGGTTTCCCTTCGGCCTCCCTTGCTCCCAGCACATATTGTTTGCTGCAGAGGCTACAATGCGAATAAACGCTACAGCGGCTCAGGCGAAAGGCAAGTCTATGAGCGCCGCTATAAAAACTTGACCCCAAAGGAAGCGTGCGCGTGAGTCTGCCTGTAACGACTCTGAACGCTCATGGCTCTCGGCGGAATCCTCAGAGGCGCCCCGCACACCTTTCCCGGTCCCTGCTGCTGCTGAATGCGTACAGTTCAGGAACGAAGCGGAACATCCGATGCAGTCAATCGTGAACTTGACCCCCACACACAACAACGATGAAACTACAGTAAGTGTTTGTGAGTCTGCTATCTCACAAGTAAATTTAGACTTTCCTATACATGTCGGGCACACGAGAGGGTCCGTTGAGGGTGGGTGTCCGGAGTCCGTGGCCGAGCCATCTGTAACACAGTACACTATTGACACTGTTATCGTCCAGCCTAGTCCATCCCAAATGGACACCCTCCATGACTCCCCATCCTGCTCCCTGTGTCAAAGTAAATGTGATGAGCCATCTGATAAGTGTGACAGCCCATATGAAGCACAGAAAATCCCGATAGTGATGTCTAATTCGGCTTCAACATGTGGATCTGCTGTACTTCCAACTTGTGCCGCACCACATGACAGTAGTACAATGCAACATGTCTGTGGTATTGCGCAATTGCCTTCCTGTTGGCCTATTGGTGTAACGTCTGACGTTCAGGTTCTTCAAAAGAGCCCAGGTGCATGTGAGGCAGTTTGTGCTCTAATGCAAAAAGAAACAGGTAGAGGATCTCCGCGTATAAGATTCTACAGTGCACACGAAAAGCTGCTACCGTCGCCGGCGACGTCATTGAACACAATGCCCGATGTTGGGCCCTCTGACACAGCGTTCACATTCGATGAAGTGGATAAACCAGCTCAAAATCTAGAGTCAGAATCTTCTTCTCGTGGTTCCTTAGCAAGTGCTGAGTGGGAGAGGTTGTCGGTTCTGCAAGAAAAAGATCCTAACAACCGAAGAAATTCCTTGGAAGTTGTGAATAAATTGTTAATGGACCTCAAGCACTTGAATAAAAGCAGATCGAACAACTCGGCATTAAAAAACTCTATGCCGGGTGCTACAGCCCTTGTGGGGGCGTCCACTATATCTGTGGCCGGGGCGCACCCATCTGCACAGCGGGATAAAAGTCCTCCGCAGAGCTTTTCTATGGCCAAGGTGAATCAAAGAAGAAACAGACGCACGAGTCTCTCTCCGAGGTTCAATGCTCACAGAAGAATCTTGCTACAGCAAAAAGAGCTGACCCCATTACACCGCAAAATGGTACAGTGTCGAATTCGTTCCAACGCATGGATGGACCTTCAACCGTGGGCTCTCACTTCGACGCTACGTCAGATTCATTTTCATCGGACTCATCATTAATGGAGCGTTCTTTTCCAAAAATCAGACGCCTTCCGTTGAGTAAAAGGCGATCTACAGGCCTCCCAACGGATAGCACTGGCAGTAAACGCCCATTACCAAGCATGCAAGAGGTTCAGACGCTTATTCTGTCATCAACTTCAATTGCTCTGGCGCCATTTTTGAAAATGTATGAACAGAACACATAAACGACAACATGAAAGATTTAACAGCTTTAATTTTTGGTATGAAGACGAAGATTGTTGAACTGGAGAACTCTCAAACGATTTTAATGAACACATCTCTGTACACTGATAAACAGGTAGAACTGGCGTTAGGTTTATTAACAGACAGTAACAAAAACGCTTTTTTAGATAGAAAATTATTGGCTGAAGTGGCAAAAGAGGCTTTACACCTTTTCCAACAAAAAATCGATAAGCCTGGCTATATTGGAATTCCTGAAGATAGAGGAGTTCTAAACTCTCAAACTCCAAATAACCCTGTCGCTTGTTCATCTGTTCAGGTTCCTCTAGCCACATGTGCCCAGATTGCAGAGGCCACTGCTATCGAATCGAAGAGAAGTCTAGATAAGTTGGCCTCTAATGAAAAAGTGACTGCAGAAGTTGGTCAGGATCAATTCTCGTTGTTGCCGGCCCTATGTCCTTTAGGTTCGCAAACGGCTGAGTTTGCCCCCTCCGCCATTGGTCCAATTCCACCCTTATCGACCAATTTTCAGGCCATTATTGCGGAAACTCAAGCTGCAGCGAATTTGGCTCTTCAGGACCCCCAATTGGCTGCCTCTTCTAATCAAAATCTTGGTCCTGATCCCACTAAAGAAGTGTCCAATGCTGTACAAAAACATGGAAATAGCGCTGCTGCTGCAGTCCTCGACATTTTCAAGCATCCCACGAGTGGCCCCATTACAGGTCCGAAAGCTGGAATCTGTGGAGGCAACGAAGCCAAAAAATCAAAAAACCTGCCAATGAAAAAAAGGAACCGAGGTAATGATTCTAGGAAATTTCTGCATAACATAAAAACGGGTAATGTAAATGTTAACAAAACAATTTTAAAAGGGATAAAGGATGTACCGGAATCTCTGTTAAATGCTGCCTCTAGTGACCTGGACACGGCCGCTGAACCAACAATCAACTTATGTGACATATCTGAGGACTTGCTAAACATGTCTGTATATGAAGATGCAGTAGCCGAGGACGTGGAGGGGCCTGCTGAGTTTGACACTCTACCGGCTAGCCCATTTGATGCATCCAAGCAGACTGGCAACACAGCCGGTCCTTTGAGTGCAGCCTGTCTTCAAATGATTAACCAGCTTGACACTGGATCAAAACCGACTGGCCATAATTCCACTCATTCACAAGTGCCAGCCTCGAAATCTACCAGATTTGTATCCCTATGCGAGATAATTGGGCCATCTACTATTTCTACAGATGACACGGACATCTGGTCGAAATCCTTCATGATGCTAGAGGAGAAACGTTGCAAGACGTGTGACCTATTTAACAACGGCCAATTCAAGACGGAAGATCCAGAGGCACAAGCTCCCTCTGCCCCTTGTATCAACCTGCCATCTTCGGTAGTCGCCAAGAATGACTCAATAGGCTCTAATTCCAGGGGTACTCTGCCTAAGTCGCTGCAGCCTAAGGCCATTGGGGTTGCGCAAAGAAATCTATCTTTGAAAAAGCAAACAACAAATGAACCCCTTAAGAGCAAACATTGGACGATTGAGCCTACTCACTATCAAGTACTTTTAGAACGTATCGACTCTGCTGATGACTTGATAATGAATCGGCATAATGTTTTACGGCTTTGTCATCTGGTACCGAGCCTACGGGCAATAGAATCTGAAGACATAAAAATTGTAGAATTTTTTGAGGAAAGTAAAAATGATGCAGTTATTCTACATGTTCAGTCTAAACTGATAGCCGATACACTGCTCCAAGCTGGACCGGTCCTAATGTCCCTGGGCTTTGATATTTCTTTAGCCCCAATACGGATCCCAGAAGAAGCATTGAATAAAGCTGCGAACTCGTTGGAGGTTGGAAGAGACTACAAAAATCCTTCAGCTCGTTCATGTGAGAGGGTTACTGTAGCTTCTCATTTAAGATCTTTCCCCCTGGCACAGAAGACCAGTAAGCCCATGAACGAGACATCTAGTCAAAATAACATCAAGATTACAATCACAGGAGCAAGTCAAGCACATCACACCGAAGATCTGCTAGGGTCTGATACGCTGCCGAGGGTACAAGGGAATGAGTGGGCTTGGGTTGCTGAAACTTTAAACAATATCATGCCATGCTAACGCCAGGTCCCCAAGTACCCTAATAGCGACAAAACCCTTACTTTGGGCTCCTGGAACACAAGGGGCTTTAGTCATCTGTTTAATACCACCTTGGCTGATGATTTGGATCTTATCTGTCTACAGGAGACATGGCTATGTGAAAAACCCATTTTGGAAGGTTTCAAAATTGCCTATACACCAGCCCTCAAACAGACTAGGGGGAGACCGATGTCAGGCCTTCTGGTAGCCGTCAGGATCAATTCAGGTCTTCGGATCCTGAACTCAATTGACATTTCTCCATATATTCAAGTGACCACAGTCGGGGTGGGAAGCATGGCTGCTGGCGCAACAACCAACAGCTGCATCTTTAATCTTTACTGGAATCATGCGGCCAGTGGAGCCATAAACTTCATAGATGAAGTCACCAAGTCTTTGGACGAGCAGTTGGAAGCCTGCCCCCAATTGACCTGTGGAGATCTCAATATCGACTGTTTTGATCACCAGGACACATCAGATCACAAGAAGACTTCCAACAACTTAGAATCACAATTGGCAACCCAATGGTCTCTGGAAATGGAGTTACGTGACTTGATGATGCTGAACGGCCAAACGTTAGGCGACATTCCTGCTGCCCACACATGGAGACGAGCCGACCTAAGTTCAACCTTGGATTACATCATTGTATCCAGTGGGATTCATATGAGAACGACCAGCCTGTCTGTCCAAACAATGCAGGATAGTGATCATGACATGGTGGTATTGACATTTGCGGCAATTGACAAAAGGCCCCAAGATCGCTGGGCCTTTTCAACTAGAACAGGAGTCGGTAGGATTCGCCTAAACCTAGGTCTTCAGACTTCTGAAATTACGGAGTACAGCCATCTCCTAACCCAATAACAAGAACGCAAGAATCACATGGGCAACAGTCTCTTTTTTCCAAAGCACAAATTTGATCTTGAGGTGCAACAACGGAAACGCCTCTTACGTTGGCAGATAAGATTGGCCCACAAACAAACACCTACTGTTGCAAATGGGCTTCTAAGAAATTTCAAACAAAGCTACAAGAATTGGCTCAAGTCCCATAAAGCTATTATGCTGCAGAATGACGCGGAGCTGATGCTATCAAAAATGAAGAGCTCTAATGCTGTTGAATACTGGAGATTGATAAACGACAACTTTGCTCCTCAACATGCTCTCCAGGCAAACCTGGTCTCTGAGTCTGAGTGGGTATCCTTTTATACCAAACTTTTTTGTAACAACAATGAGGTTGTTGACTGGAGTCCTCCAGCGTTGCCACATTGGGACTTGGTTTTTGATTATGAGGAGATATTGAGAGTCATTAGGAACCTGCACAACTCAAGAGCCCCCGGACCTAATGGCTTAACGAACTTTACGCTTAAACTCCAACCTGAACTATGGACTACCTTTTGTGAGTTACTGTTCAAAAGAATTGTCAACAACTGCAAGACCCCTTTGTCTTAGAAATCAGCAGTGATCATACCTATTTTCAAAAAAGGCGATCGTCGTAATCCCAAGAATTATAGACTAATTGCACTACTCGATGTATTGGGTAAGGTCTATGCCACTCTCCTCCAACAAAAACTGACGGAGTGGTTAACAAAGTGCAATCAGATGGACACTAGACAAACTGGATTCGTCAAAGGCTTGGGTTGCGGTATTAACCTTTTAATACTAAATTTATTGAAAATGGAATCTTTGCGATCTAATTCCAAGATTTATCTCACCTTGGTGGACTTGTCTCAGGCGTTCGACAGTATTAACAGAGAATTACTGTGGTCTAAATTGACCAAATGGAATTGCCCTGCAAGTCTGCTGGCCGCCATTCATGAACTACATACGAACACGACCATTAGAGTCTGCCTAGATCAAAAGGGTAATCTATCTGTACCCATTGACACCTCCCGAGGTGTCAAACAAGGTTGCACGCTCGCGGCAACTATATTTAACTTGTACATATCCGATATCAAGGACGTATTTAGTGGCCTACGCACTTTCCCGCCAAAACTCCATGACTCTCATGTGGACTATTTAGTCTATGCAGACGATATCATTCTGATAGACTCTACTCCTATAGGTCTACAGCGTAAACTAAATGCTGTGGAAAAATACCTAATAGATAACAGGTTTGTTATCAACAGAGGGAAATGCGAAATAATGGTCCTTGAAAGACTGCAAGGATCCAATCTGAACCGGCAGAAATTCAAATGGTACGTGAACAAAGAACCCATTAGACGCGTCTTTACCACCAGTTACTTAGGAATGCAACTAAGTGCCAGCAGAAATGACGCTCCCTGGGTGAACTCAGTCAAGAAAAAATGCAGTCAATTGGCGTGCCAAGCAGTCATAATTAACAAAAAATGTGGGAAATTTTCTTTAAAACCGACGTTAACCTTCTTTCAGCAGAAGGTGGTACCGTCTCTGATTTATGCTGGCAAAAACGCCTTTGGTTGTGGGTTTGAAGTGTGGAATTCTTTAGAAAACATCTTCTGGACCAGAGTTCTCCATCTCCCTAAAGGCACCTCCACTGTTTGTATTAGATACGAACTTGGCTACATATCCATGCAAGCAAGAGTCGCTTGGAATCTTCTAAGCATTTTTAGGAAAGTAAACTCTAACACTGTATTGCCTCAGATGAAGATTTTACATAGCCTACAGTTCGCCAAAGCGCCTACAATTGCATTTCAATGGAACAAGATATGCTATGATGTGCTTAGCTCGTACGTTATTACGATGCAACTGCTGCTTGAAAACCCAGATGCTGCAAAACTAAAGCTTTGGAGAAATGACTGGATCCAGACTTGTGACAAAAGAGCTAATTCTAAGTCCATGCGTGAAGTGCCGGCCGAGGCAAGAGCATACGGATATGTACCTCCATACTTAGCTTGCTTCCCGGACCAGTGGGCTCGGGCCGCCTATCTTCAGTTTAGGCTGAATGCTATGACAACTAAAGAACGTCTTTGCTATTGGTCTCAATCTCCGGACTCGGACCTTGTGTGTCGATTCTGTTCCTCCACAAAGGAAACACTTAAACATCTAATCATAATGTGCCCCGAGTTTGAGACTGAGAGAGTTAACATCTTCAGCCCAGTAACAATGAATTTTCAGTGCCTCACTCGTGATGACTGGTGGAGAGCTCTGTTTGATGGGTCAAACAGAGTGTTGTTATATGCTTTGGTTTCTTTCCTTCGTGTTATAAAAGATCGTCTACACGATATCTCGGTGGACCTGATCGCTGGGACGTCGTGAGGTCTGCACCCGAGACTATGTTATGGGAAATAGATGAAGGGAGGAGGCCTTGTATTGATTTGAGATGAATGTATACATTTTAGCTTGGTTTTTCTTTTCCTTCTTTTGTCTTTTTAAAGGTTTGTAATATAACCAATTAAAAAAAAAAAAAAATACTAATAAACCCATTGCCAATCCTTCTAAATACAAAATGATGTGGGATAACAATGTATGCCAAAGGAAAGTGTTCAGGAAATGATATGTCAGGATAGTTGAGCAGTGGCTTCCCTTCCCTACGTGTTCAGCACAGGGAAAGGAGGCACGTGCAGGCTTGGCACATAATCTGTCTTCTTGGCCATGAGATAACAGTTCAACAAATAAGCATCAGGGCTTTTCGCTAAAGTCTCTCTCAGAATGGCAGTCTTTTATGGCAGAGGGCCTGATGTAACAAACAAAACACAACAGTTCCTTTCCTTGGTCAGGGTTTCACATTCACAAGTTCAAGACAGGTCTCCCTCCTTGGGGTTTGGACCATGGGCCCTCCTCGTGCAGGCTCAAACCCCTTTTCTACAATGTTCACAATTTAGTCTGACAAGACCAGGTAGTTTAAGAATTCTTGCTTCTCTATAGATAGTTCTTGGGGAATAGGTTCTGAGCTGTCAATCTCCTCTTTTATTAGACAATATAATATTGAGGTGGAGGTGGTGGAAGGATTTTCTTTCCACTCTTTTAAGAGATTTAGATGATAAAGGTGGGCCTTTTTGCTTGTTATCAGGTTGGATCCATCTTTGCTCTAGGACCTCATATGGCCCATGGCACTTTGGAAAAAAGTAAGGCTGATTTTAAGAGGTGGGTAAGAGGACTAACACCTTTTGTCCTACTTAAAAAGTTCTCAAGTTTAATTTATTGTCATAGGTGGATTTTTGCTGGGCTTGGGCTTTTTCCATGTAAGCGTAAACTAGATTTTGACAAGGTTCATATGCTCTTGTAATCTGATAGCTGTTTGTGAAAGGGTAATAGGTGCCTCTGACCTTTATTCGCAGGTCTCCAAGAGCATGTCTAAGAAATCCTTTGGTTCTGGATTATAAAGCAATTCAAAAGGAGAAAAGTATTGCTGGATCCCTGTGAGGTCTTTCTTGCTGCAAATGGGGCCCTGGGGATGATGCTGTCCCAGTCTGTTCCATCACTATCTGCCAACTTCCTCAAAATCACCTTAAGCGTTTTATTGAATCTGTCGAGGCGCCCGTTCATTTGGGGTGATAAACTCAGGTTTTCTGGAGGAGGTATGTAGTAGTTCCTTGACTTCACTCATCAGTTTTCTCATACAGTTGGATTCCTGATCCGTTAGAATTTCCTTGGGGAAACCAAACCTTGAGAAGAATGGTAAAATATGTTTTGAGAACTGTTGGGATTTATTCTTCCATATGGGGAACACCTCCGAGTATCGTGTAGCATAATCAACAATTACGAGAACATATGTATTGCCCAGTCTAGAGGTTTCCAATGGTCCAATGATATCCATCCCTATTCGGGAGACAGGAACTTCAATGATTGGTAAAGGGTTTAGAGGGGCAGCTAAAGTAGTATTTACACTGATTTTCTGGCATATTTCACATGTCTGGGTGAAGTTCTTTATGTCCGCATGGATACCAGGCCAGTAGGACTTCCCACTGATGTAATCTTGGGTGTTAGAATGTCCTAAATGTCCCACTGTCAAATGAGAATATGCAATCTCAAACATGATCTTACGATGAGTTCTGGGGATTACTAATTGAACTTCACTTAGGCCCTCTTTGGAGATTTCCTTCCTTTATAGTAATCCCTGTTCCAGGAAGAACAAGGGGCTTTGCCTTTCTTGTCCTTCTCCTTCAGGAATTACCTACATGAAAGCCTGTCCGAGGGCAGGACCATTTCACTGAATGAAGGCTAAATCAAGAAGGATTGTAGGTCCTACTTCCATCTTTGCCTCAATGGTGGGTGGCTCGTCAGCCTCTTCAAAGCCTAATATGCCTCTCTCAGTTTGTTCTGGTTCACTATCTTCCTTAAAACAGGGAATTAGAGTCTTCTCAAGAATTCCCTGTGCTATTTGATCTGCACAATGTATTTCAAATGGTGTCTCTCCATGATTCTGTAGGAGAACCTTTACGTCTCCCCAGAAGTCATGAACTTTGACGTCTGCTAGGACACCCAGACCAAAATTCCAGGCAAGGCCTGATTTTGAGGCTAATCTTATGAAACTCTCCTCAGGGGGTATTAGGACTAAGTCCATGGGAATCATCCCTCTTTTCCCTGGAGGGAGTAGTATCTTTGTTACTACAGATGTCAAAGCCTATTCAGTCTTATATGGCAGTGGATGGATCTGAGGCTCTGTGACTAAGTCTCTGGAATGTTAGGCTCTGCCAATGTGTCTCAATTGAGTCACATCCCAAGAATGCTATAAGACAGTGAAGACAGACACAAGTGATCACTGGTCAAGGGTGTTTATTGAACTTCAATGGATTGATAGAACACCTATCTAAACCTAAATCTAAAGATGAGCGCAAGCTAAAACCATCAAATAATAATAACTCAATCCTAGGGGAGTCTGTCACAATAGAAGGGCCTATACTAATAAACCTATTGCTGTTCCTTACTTCTAAATACAAAATGGTGTGGGATAAGAATGTATGCAAAAGGAAAGTGTTTCAGAAATGTTACATCAGGCTAGTTGAGCGGTTGGCTTCCCTTCTCGATGTTTTCAGCACGGGGCAAGGCGGCACGTGCAGGATTTGCACACACTCTGGCTTCTTGGCCACAAGGTAACATTTCAACACATAGGCATCAGGGCTTTTCCCAAACTCTCTGTCACAATGACAGTCTCTTATGGCAGAAGGATTGATGTAACAATCAAAACACAAAGGTTTGTTTCCTTTGTCAGGATTTCACATTCACAAGTTCAAGACTGGTCTCCATCCTTCGGGTTATGGACAATGGGAGCCCTCATCCAGGCTCAGACCCCTTTTCTACAATGTTCACAATTTGGTCTCCCTCATTTGAGCTCGGACCATGGATCCCCCTATTCTGGGCTCACTCCCCTTTTAACAATGTTCACAATTTGGTCTCCCTCATCCAGCCTTGGACCAGGGACCCCCTCTTCTGGGCTCAGATCCCTTTTGATACCAGAATCATAGACTTTCAAATGTGCAATGGGTTTTGCTCAAACCATCGCAGGACCATTTCCGATTTACTTCACATAATTACACTTCACATCAATCTTCTACTTTTGTTTCCCTTGTCAGGATACCGTACAGAGACTTTCGAGTGAGCACATTCACGGTGCCGAACCACTCTGTTAACGGTATTGCATCTTTCTGTTTTAAGAATATTCACCAGCAATGCAGTTTGTTCTACAATGAGTTGCTTGCAACCTTAACACACAAACAGGTCTGTCTTTGGTCTCCCCAACTCACTGGTTGTGTTGTTCACTGTTGCTTCTTTGTTCTTGGAGTCAAGGACGATACCAAGGCATCTGCTGCTTCTTCTCTCATTGGTCAGCTATGTGGGAGGGCCCTCGATATCTCCGACCCATTGCACTTCTCCCAAACCATTTGTGCCTGGCTTACTTTCTCCTGTTATTCAGCTGCTGATTCAAAACTGCTGTACCTCCAGAGCTTTGCCTTGCTCAGAGTGTGCTCTCCTGCTCCACCATTTATCAATGTCAGGAAGTGTAATGGAAGTCAAGTATGAGTGATTGTCGATAATTGCCTGACCTCGCCTGAATATAGTATTGGGCCATGTTAGGTACAGGTCTCGGGTTTGAGTATTTTTTCTCCCAGTGTAGGTTGTGCGTGTACAAGTGTTCATGCAGTAATGGGGGGGGGGGGTGGTTGAGTTTCTAAATATCCCATTGGCTAGGATGGGGTAAAAGTGTTACAGGGAAGAGAGTCATACCACATCTAACCATCCGGTGTCCTACTCCCCAAAGACCCATCACCCAGGCGATCCTCCCGCACTTGTCCACACCCAGGGTATGGATCCAAAGGCAATGGCTGTACCCTGGCCACCTGAGAGAGAGATCCAAGGAGGCGGAGTGTGGCAGGAGTGTGTTGCCTGTGAGGAGTGCTGACCTAGAGGACTCGTGAAGCAGTGTTCTTTCCATCTCCATTTCCATGGTGGAGCTACCTTTACAAAACCCCCTGCACTACGCGGAAAGTAGCAGAGTGTGGCAGAAGTGTGTTGCCTGTGTTTCCCTGGGGACCGCAGGTGGGCCGTGGGACACAACTTGAGCTAACTTGAGCTAAGATGAGTTCAAGAACGGGAATTCCAGCAACCCGCGCTCAAGTCCAACGTGCCCTAAAAACACCAACACACCATGCGAAACAGATCCCGAAGTTGGGTGTTTGAAGTGCTATAGCTGCCGGAGAGGCTGCTGGTGAGGCAGTGCCAGAAGAGGATACACCCTTACTGCCAACAGAGAGTGTAAAGGATAAACCCGCTCCCGCACCTTCTGGCAAGAGCAAGAGCGAAATCGCCACCCAGCAAGTAAGTGCAATAGGGGTGGGGCGGATGGATAGTGGAGGAGGAGGAGAAACGAGCTTGCCACCGAACGATAAAACACAATGCCCTGAGATCACTCCCGATAGCCCCCCCAGCAGGTCCCCTAAAACAGTGACAGTGATTTGTGTAGAAAAGTTCTTACTGCGGCTCCCGTCGGTGTTGTGCTGCGGCCGCGAGCTGCACCCAGATTCCGGCGCGGACTGAGAAGCAGCGGGTGGAGGAGGGGAGGGGCCAGTGTGTGCCAGCAGACGGACCACTCCCACCTGCTCGATGTCAGTGTTGTGTTCTCCTGCCACGGGTGGACTGAGGTGGAGCCGATTCGGGCTCGCTCTGAGGTGTGGTCGGAGAGAGGCAAGGACGAAGGCGAGGGGGAGTGTTCGGCAAGTAACGCAGTCTCGCCAAAGTCAAATAGACAGTGAGATAACACGCTTCAACTACCCCGAGCAACGATGGGTGATACTAATAAAGCAGCCATTCCCCCAATAAAAATAATGGCGTGGAAAATAGTTGCAAACATCAACAAACAACATCCCCCAAAAAAACCTGATGCCTGTGCAATAGCAGGTAGTATTACTTCAAACAGCATCACACAGGTGGTACAAGTCCAGTTCAATGGCAAACCTGTGATATAAAATAACCGACTTGAGGAAGAGGAGGAGGGCTCCGAAGAAGTTTGGGAACCCTTGGATTCGCAGAAAATCCAGGAAATTATAAAGTTAAATGAGCTTACCACCCGCCGTAATTCACTGGTAATCGCTGATCAAGTCCTTAGAGACTTGCTTGATATGAAAAGCAAGTTGACTAACGCAAGTAAAACTAATATTAAAATGCCAATTGAACTTACACTGAAAGCAGTAGGGGAGCAGCACCATCAAGATAAAGCGATGAGATATCTTGCCAGTTTAGAGGCGAATGCCCCGATATTCGAGACAAGAAACAATGAAATTATGATCTCTCAAAAAAGGATTAGACAAGATCCAAGTTCTGAAAGAGAAGCTTGTGGCTCCCAGGAACGGTTTAAGAGCAAGAACAGAACTCTGTTGATAAACCCTCCCAAAGCACAAAGAGCTGTACCAGTGTCATTTCAGCAACAAAGGAAAGGGGATACGGCTTCCTCCTCTTCACCCGCAGATGAGGAGTACAGCTCACCTAACAAAAGACATCAGAGGCATCACGATCTGAAGCCCTATTAGATAAAAGAGCAAGGTGGCCAGCAGTCGACAGCGGAGATCGTGGAGAAGGTAATTAGTGTCCTGCACCCAATATTGATGCCTGCCAGCACCATAGCAGTGGCTCCACTAACAAAGCTATATGAAAATATGAATGAGAGCTACCGAGATCAGACCACTCTAATAGCATTACTAAATTCCAAAATGATAAAATTGGAAACTGACCTGGTGGATATGATTACACAAATCACTGTTACTAGACAAGGCAATGACATCACGTTAGCAGTCCTGAAAGACTCACTGAAAAATAACTCAGAAGATAAACGACTTCTGGCGGAAGTCACAAGACAGGCCCTACATTTATTACAGAAGGAACAAGATTGAAGGGTCACTAGGGATGTAAACTAAATACTGAACTTGAAACAACCACTGCCATCCCAGCCGATGCAATCGGGAAAAGGCAGACATGACACTCATTCTCGCTTAACATCAAGCAGGAAAGACAATAATGCTGCTAACAAGAAACAGACAATGCAGATGAATAAAGCTAAAGAGAAAGACGTGTCAAAATTTCTGATTGTCAAAGAGAAAGGTCCGGTAGAGAGGGCTAAAGAAAAGGCAGTGGCACACGTGATGGAATCCGGGAGCAATGAAGAGATAGACTCGACCCCCATCATAGATCTTACCAAACCACCGGACCTGAGAACAAAGCAGGTCGAGCCGCTGAGTGTGGTTCCTAAATCCTCCTCGAGTGATGCGACGGAAGACGCCCAAAGCATATGTACTCAAATCAACCCCATTGCAGGAGCTTTAGAACCAAAAGAACCTGAGTGGTTTGATATATTTGAAAAGCCGCATGCTACAAGCAAAACTCAGAAGTTGATAAAAAAGCCTGAAACTAATTTGAAACCAGCCAAATGCAAAAATAAAAACAAAAACATCTCAATACCAAAAAATAAAAATGCCCGAAATTCGGCTAACTTTTTAAGAAACATCAAAGCACTGAATGTGACCTTCAATAATCCTGACACGATAAATGGTGAAGGGCAAAAGACACCATCGGAAACAAAAAGGAAAGCCAGATCACCAAGGACGAATGAAACAAGCAGAAAGATGATTAGTACAAAACATAGTGAGGAGAAGGAGGATGAGATGTATGAGGGCTATGAGTTACTGAACATGTCGACATACAGCGAAGAGGAAAACGAGGGCGAAGAAGAGTCCCCAAGTAAGAAAGAAGTGAGGCCAGAAGAATGTGACCAGCATCCTGAGCCCGAAGCACCTGAAGGTGAAAGGTCCCCGTAACCTTCAACGAGCTTTCGAAGCCGCAAAGTGTGGGGCCAACCAGTGAAGCGGGTGATAACATGGTCACCGACACCTGAAAAAAAAAACTGCCAAAGACAACACAAGTGAGGTGCGAAATGAGGTCAAGAAAAAAGTCTTCCAAACTATTGAAGAGAAATGTAAGCAAAGTATTCAAAATCACTGCGCAGGTCAGGGTGCTATTGACGCTGAACTTTTTCAGCCAAGTAACACAGCGATGCGAGAAACGAAGTACGATATTATGCGCAAACCACTGCTATCAAATAAAGAAAGCGATTCACTAGAACAAGACCAAAACAATTCTCACATAGCTGATCCAAGAAACTCCAAGCCACATCTGTGTCCAAAAAAGCAACCCAACATAACACGAGCTTACAGGAATTTGATTTAACGAATGGAGCACAAAAGAGGTGATCAGCCCACAAACAGAAACCTAATATTACAGCTGTTTGAATTTATTCCTGTACTGAGAACAACAAAAAGCGCAGAAATTGAGCGCGTGGAAATTTTGGAAGACTCAAATTGCAAATGTGCTTTGCTACACACTAAAGATCGCAAACTCGCAGAATCAGTGATGATGTGCGAGAGACAGCTGATAGAGTCAGGCTTCCAAGTTTATGAGGTGGACAATGCTTTAGTGAAAATCCAAACAATTGAACACCCAAAATCAAGAGCTCCTAATCAAAGTTCCAAATCGGCAATAAAAAATAGCGTTTTGGGGAAGCCTTTAACGAAGGATCAACGAAAGACAACTGACAAAAAACAAAAGTCTTCACACAATCATCGATGGACCCGCCTGAAGGGTTAAAATTGAAAAAAATAAAAATCACAGAAGAAAATGTAGGACTAGTAAGTCAGCAAGCTCGGAAAAAAAACGTCTGATTTTCCAGGTGAAGCAAAAAATTGCTGGGCCTTGGTGGCAAAGGCCTTAAATGATACCTCCGAAAGTTAATGCCAAGCCCAATCGAATAACAAAGTGTGGGCTACTTGGAACACAAGGGGCTTCACGCATCTAGTAAAATCTTTCCGAAAAGTCCTGATGTCTGCGGATATAATTTGTCTGTAGGAGACATGGCTGGATAAAATGCCATGTGTGGAGGGCTTTGAAATGGTCTTAAAACCAGTAATTGTGCAACGAAAAGGTAGAGCGATGTCTGGCCAGCTGATTTTGGTTAAGTGAAAAAGTGGGTTCAGCATAAAAACATCATATAACATTTCGCCACATATTCAATATGCAAGTCTAGAAGCCAAAGAAATGCCAAATGGAAGAACAAACACAGTCCAGGTCCTAAATGTATACTGGAACACCTCCCCAGTGGAGCACCTAAAGTTCGAAAAGGAACTGTTAGACACTATTGACAGCATTATGATCGAAAATGCCAATTTGCAAATTGTCTTATGTGGCGATTTTAACATGAAGCTGCTGGGAACATCTAGTCTTAAAAAGGGCCTTAAAGAGAAGGAGACTAAGAAAAGTGCATTATGGTTAGAGGAAATGACTACCCGATCGTTGCATATGATGAATGGCGCAGCAATAGGTGACATCCCTCCCAATGTAACCTGGGAAAGAGGCGAACAAAAATCTATATTAGATTACTTTTTTGTATCTGAAAGATTGTCACAAGAAATGATAGCCCTACATGTAACCAAATCACCACAAAGTGATCATAATGTGGTAACAATGAAATGGAAGCAGAGACACGGGCAGACTTTAGAACAATGGAAGATGCAGATATCGTTAGAACCAGGAGGTAATCGCCTTTGCCTAAGATCCAGTGACATACCCGTATTGGCGGAAATGATAAAACCGAAAGTGAGGGGCAAAGAAAATGATCCAATTGAATACCAAGCCCTGTTGGAGGTGTACAGAACAAAAAAATACTCTCGTAATAAACCGACTTTCCAAAGACATAATTTCGACCCTCAAGTCGCACAGAGACTTGCCCTTTGATGTAAGAAGAATCTCTAAGAAAGCGATGATTGACCAAAAACTCGAGATAAGAAAAGTGAAAAACAATTATAACAATTGGATCAAAGCTCATCGTGGGCTTTTAGAACAAAGAGATGCTGAAGCAATTCTAGTAGCATTGAATAAGAACAATCCAAGAAGCTTCTGGTCAATAGTGAATGAGTTGGAGAATCCGCAAAAAGACATGCTAGCAAATATGGTGATCGAAGATCAATGGACAAGGCATTTTGGTCACCTATTTAAAAAAAAGAAGAAAACTTCTTCCGCAAGCTTGAGTGTAAGCAAGCCATGGGATTTAGTTTTTGAACATGAGGAGATTCTGAACACCATACAAAAGATTAGCTCCTCAAGAGCGGCAGGCCCAGATGGGCTCTCGAATGCCATCCTCAAAACCAACATCGAAGAATGGACAGACTTTTGAACTATACTTTTCCAAAACATAACAAAAGAGGGCCGTATTCCAACAACATGGAAATTGGGCATCATAGTGCAAATTTATAAAAAGGGCGACCGTACAAATCCAGCTAATTACCGCCCCATAGCCCTATTGGATGTGATAGGGAAAGTATTTGCTAGTCTGCTACTAAAACAGCTGTCGAGCTGGATAAAGCTAAATAAGATCTTTGATGTACGACAGACAGGTTTCGTCAAAGGCGTAGGATGTGGTTTAAACCTGCTGATCCTGAACCTGCTGAAAATAGATGCCATTAAATCAGGTAATAAAATCTACCTGGCATTTATAGTCTTAGCTAACGCCTTTGATGGAGTCGATCGAGAAACTCTATGGTCGAAACTAAATCGAGAGGCTGTCCTCACAGCCTCATTCAGGCCATCAAAGAACTCTATTCGGAGACCCAAATACAGATTCGGCTGGACGGCGAGGGTCATTTAACCAAACCCATTAAAACAGAACGAAGGGTGAAGCAAGGGTGCCCATTGGGAGCAACACTCTTCAATTTCTATATTTCTGAGGTTGGATACATATTTGATGATGCAGTGTCATTCCCACCAAAACTAAATGGGAAACACATCAGCTGGATCATTTATGCCGATGACATGGTCCTTCTAGACCTAACACCCATTGGTCTACAAAGAAAGCTAAATGCTTTAAAGTTGTGTATCGAGGACTTGGGTCTCGAGATAAATGTGGCGAAATCAGAGTTACTCGTCCTCGAAAACAGGAAAGGTGGTCAACCGAAGACAAAGAAGTTGAGATGGGCATTGCGACCTGAAGCCCTGAGTAAAGTAACATACACGCGATACTTGGTGAAGAAGATCGCAAGCAATTGCAAACAGCTAACAATCCAAGGCAGGATGCTTCACAAAAAATATGGGAAATTCTCCTATGTCCCGATAATAAAGTTTTACAAGAGCAAGGTGACCCCCATTCTGGAGCTGAACGTATGTTCGGGTGTTCGTCCAAGATTTGGGCAAGGTGCGAAACCAAGTTCTGGAAACACATTCTGCAAGTACCGTTGAGATTTCCTACTGCTTATGTTCTATATGAGGTGGGTTTAACCTCACTAAACATGAGAATAATGTGGAACAAACTGTCTTTATATAGGAAGACTTTAGAGGAAGCAGAACTAGCCCCCTTTGAAGTTCTAATGGAATCAAAAAGAAATCAAGAATGCAAGACAGCTTTACCATGTGGAGACAGCAATTCAAAGATATTTTCACACAACTGGGAATGGATGAAAAAACATTATGGGCCAACCCAAAGGCGGTAAAGATAAAGCTGCTGCAATTGGACTGGATCAAGACAGTATAAAAAAGTTCAAAGCACAAATGTATGGCCGATTCGCCGGTGGAAGCCAAATGTGTCAATTCAATTCCCAAATATATGGTCATTTGGCCATGCAAACGCCTGAGAAAGCTGTACCTGAAATTCAGACTGAATCTATTTGAAACAAAGGAAATCTTGATTCACAGAAGAATGATCCACTTTGAAAACACCATCTGCAGATTTTGCAATCTTGCTGAGGAAAACCTAAAACATCTGGTCCTCTCTTGCCGCACTTAAGAAATCTGAGAACATTCTTCTTAGGGAAATAGTTGGACAAGTGCGCGACCTATAGTAATGAGGACTGGTGGTGCCAAATGCACAACAGCGAGTGTGAAAAATTTACTATAGCACTCATGAGGTGCTTAGAAAAGCTACAAACTAAGTTCGATGCAGAGAAATGTAAAAGTAGTAGTGAGAAAAGTCCGACTTAGTTTGATAGAGTGCTTTCTGAGAATAAGCTGTTTGTCTACACAGCATCCATTTTCGCCTTCTCTCTCTTCTTTTTTACTTTATTAATGCTAATGCAAGGTTTTTATGTAAGTATTAATTTTTGAAGTAAGTGATGTATTTCAAAAGTTTATCTAAACTGTATGAAATAAATAATTATTATTATTTTTTTAAATCCAAGGAGACTAGTGGGTAAGACACCTTTTGGTTTCTCACACTATGGGTCTCATTACGAGTCAGGCGTTAAGGGGTTAATAGCGCCGTAAACGGCGCCGACCCTTAACGCCTGATTCCGAGGTCCCTTTGCGCCATGGTGATTTTAACGCCTGCTTTTTGCAGGCGTTAAAATCCATGGCGCTAAGGGACCATGGTGCTAATTACGCCACCGTAATTTACGGTGGCGTAATTAGCGCCTTCCCCACTCCCATTATGCCCTATGGGGCAAAAATGGGAATGGGGAAGGGTAAATGGGAAATGGGTATTTACCGCCCCACTCACCTTGGAATGGGGTGGTAAATCCGCCATCCACCATGGTGTAAACATAGTTTACACCATGGTGGTAAGGGTACGACCCAGGCGGTAACTTACCGCCTGGGTCGTAATGAGGGCCTATGTATGGGTTGCAGATCGAAATCATGGCCCCTGCAACCTCCCCAGCTGCAATGCCTTAGCAAGTGAGCTAAGGGACAGGTGGTTCAGGTTGGCAACATAATATGTTGGGTTGAGGAGGCAGCAGGCTTCTACAAGGTAAGCTATTGAGTCAGCAGGAGGGTACATGTGTGGAATTGGTGCATGGACAATCTGTACACATACAATTTGTTTTACAGACGAAAACCAAGCATTTTCATGTTTTCTGGTCTGCTGAGGAAAGAAGGTATGTAAGCATGAACATAGATGTTCAGGAATGGTAGCCTAAAGTTATCCCCAGAAGGTTTGACAATGTGTTATGATTGGTATCGGAGGTAAATAAGAACATTGATATGAAGTAAAGTTTGCTGATTATTGTTTGTGTTTATTTCTATAATGCTTACACCTGAACACCAATTGGTACAAGCTTAAGAAATGTTGACCATGTATAATAGACTACAGAGAAAGAAAGAGAAAGAACAAAAGAAACCAAAAGAGAATACAGTTATTATATAGGCTGTCTGGGGACTGGGAACTCTCTGAATCCAGCTTTCCTTCCCTAAATACCTCCCCACCATAGTCCTTAGGTCCTCTGGCTCCAACTCTCTGCAGGTCAAACGTTTTTCCAAACAGAGAGTGGGTGGTAGATCCCTTTCTTCGGCATGTTCTGCCCTATGGGATGGGCTCCCCCCACCCCTGAGACTTAAACCGGATCTTCTTAAGTTCCAGAAACTTCTCAAAACTTTCCTTTTCTCCTATTCCTTCCCTCTCGTCTCCGATGCTAATGTTCCCTCTGCCATTGCGACTGGGGCCTGGCCCCTCCAGAGTTATACAGGGGCCAGACCATCCCCCACCACCAGTCCCCTCAACATTCCTTTCCAGCACTGCCTTTGGGTTCCTTTCCCCAGACTAGCACTAACCTGGTCCACCCTGTGCTCTGCACTTACCCAGAACCCCCCTCCCTTCTTCCCTTGCACTTGTCTTTGTGATTCCCTTTGCACTTGCCTTCTTTTCCCCCTAGCACTTACCCTACACTTCTTCTACCTTGGGCACGTCACTACTGTACTTCTTTCTCTGCCCCCCACCCCTGCACATATCTCCTTGTTCTTGCACTTGCACTGTAGTATTGCCACAAGGCCAATATAACCGTGTTTTTCTTCTTCCTATACTCCCCTTCCCAATTTGTCTTGTTGCACCTGCAAACCCTTGTGCAAAGGCACCATGCAAATGTCAAATACATAAAATAAATAGAATGACAGAATAATTAAAGTCCAACAAACCTGGCCATTGCAGGGAAAACAATTCCCACCCACAACATGCAAAACACAGCATAGATTGGAGGCAAATACTAAAAGAATAAAATTGTCAAAGCTTCAGAAAATATGAAAACAGGGTAACTGATAGGCTTGACTCATGTCAAGTGATAAAAGATAGAATGAAGCCAATGCCTGTCCCTTGAAAGCCATACAATACAGTCCACTTAAGATGCACATTTCCGACAAGCACAAGGCAGGATGGAATGTCCATGCATACCTCCAACTGAGTCACAAACTTCGGCTCCGCTTTGTCCACTTAGCCACAACTTGTCCAAAAGGCTTTGTCAAACCACCAGGCAGTCCCCCCTCCCATTCCCAAAGATAAAGTTTGTCAGCACTTGGCCAGACCTTTAGTTCTAGACCACCGCAGAGGACTGATCATCCAAGAACCCACAATGGTCTCCACTATGGACCCCAACAACTCCCTCCATAGCTTCAGCCCAACACCGGGCCAGAGAAGGCAGAGACGAGGTTGCAGGCCAAGGCCAGCCTCTCATCAACATAGTTCTGACATGGACCAGCACGATTTCATGTGATCAGTGCATTAATGCCATAAACACAGTTCTCCCAGCATACAGTGCATAGCCTAGTAGTTGTTTAATGTGTTCTATAAGGAAAACAGGGTGTTGGAAGTTAGCACATCGTACATCCCCTTTGTGAAATCCCTATGATGCTATTTGTTCCGTTGGCAATTACATTTCTAACTAGCCTTAGCTCACCACTACAGTGCGTGTAATAATCGTATTTGTTTTTGATAGGAAGTATCCTTTGCTATTGCAGATGCTGCTGTTGAAAGAGTGAGGTGCTAGCAAATGCTGGGCCCTCCTGACTCCTTGGTGAGATATATTACAAAAATGTGTATCCATCTATTATTCTTCATCAGATGTATAATGAATCAGACAAGTTGCAGCTAGAGTTGGAAAGGTTAATGAATATCGAAATTGAATAATTGATAATTTTGAGTAAGCATGTATTTTAGGGGAGTATTCAAGGCCTGTCTGTGTTGATCCGGTGTTCATGAAATGTGTTGCTCTTGTAAACAAAAGAGGAGCTCTATTCTAAGAAGAAAATTTGCTGTGACTATTTGTTACACTAAAAAGTGCAAAAGAGGGGCACGCAGGAGAATGTCATTTCAGTAAATTGATAAATACATCCATGAGAAAAGTGAATGGGGAGGATTTATTTTTGCATGATAAACTTGCGCAAAACTGATGTTAACTGTGGTCACATTTGCCTCACCCCTATGATAATGTGTAACCCATATGCCCCTGCATTTTCTTTTCTGCTTGTTGTTTTTAGGCAAAGCCATATGTTGCCTCAAGTCAAACTGTGTTTGTCCAAGAACTACAATTTCTGTATGTATTTACTTATTGTTGTTTTTAGTTCGATTGACCTTTTACAACAGTACACATACTTCTACATATACATCCTCAATTCAACAATTCATCCTTTATAGATATAGTACAATTTAAAATATGAATTATAGAATGTATCATATTTCCAACATTTAAATCCTATAACACATACTTTCATTCATCTACGGATTCATATATGGGTAACTCATTCATAAAATTACCTAATGACACATGCGTAGCCCATGGCCCATATGGGACCCAGCTAGAATGGGCTGCAGGATTTTCCTCTAAGGGAAAATCCACGAATAAAGACACAGACACCAGGGTTCAAAAAAAGATTTTATAACATGTAATAATTGTGGTATGTTGTGTGTCAGTGTTTTGGGATAATCCATCCTGCCCACAAAAAAGAAAGGGAAACAACAATGGGGCAGAACTCCTCTGCCTAGGAATAGGCTGGGCAGGGAAGAAAATAATCCAGAGAGGATTTGAATACAGGGGAACGTTAAAGTCAGTTAAAGAAGAAGGAAGGATAAGGCAATCAGAAAAGAAGTAGAAGCAAAATGAGCGAAAGAAAAAGAAAGAAAAGAGGGCCGGGAGGAAATTGAAAATAACTCTCTGGAGGGCTACATGGATCATGGTACTGCGTTGTGTGTGTGTTGCGACCTGGTGAGTGAACTGAAGAGCCGGGCTGCAGGGCAGAAGCTGCCCTGCCACACATGGGGCCATGCTGAGTGTCTGCTCACCCACTGGAGACCAGACCAGATGTGCCCAGTATTAGTAAAGTGCATGGGCAGTGTGTGCACTGTTACCTGGGCTGAAAATGAACGGCCCAGTCCAGGCTGCATGAGTGGGTTGGCCCGAACGAGGCAGGCCGGCCATGTCTGAACTTGTCCCACCACATGGTCGATGAGGTGGCCCTTTTGTGAAGTCCTCCCAGGCTGCACATGCCAAGCGGACTGGGAGGTGAAGAGCGGGACGCCCACCCCTATCACAGGGATGCCCGGGTGAAGAGTGTGATGCTGCAAGACCTGGGCTGCCTCTTTGTGACAGCCTGGATGAAGAGAAACCCTGGGCTACCACAATGAGGCAACCCGATTGAAGCCTCAGTGGCCCACCCCCTGTGTCTCTGCAACACAGTGATTAATGCATCGGCATCCCCATGGCAAGGGGGAAACTGCCTGGACTAAAGTGGGCACCAAGGGCACAGTGGTGAAAGCAGCAGCATTCCCATACCAGTAGGAATGCCGCCTGAAGTGAATATGGAGCCCGGGTCATGGTGGTGACGTGGGCGGCCCCATGCCAACGGGAATGCCCAGAAGAGTTTGGATGTGGTCACAGGCATGGCAATGATGTGCGGGAGAGCTCCCCAGCCTATGGGGCCCACCTTGAAGAAATAACTGGTGGCCCAGGTCTCAGCAGTAATAGGCCACCAAAAGACTAAACCGCAGGCCATTCTGTGCTGATGGTGGCTTCACATAGTGGATGGTTCCACTCAGAAAGAAGATTGAGCAGCTGGTGTGAAAGAAGGTACTAAAATCTGTGAAAGATTGCCTAAAAAATGGCACTGGATTAATCACTGTACCAACTAATTCCTATCTGCACATGCTCCCACAATTGCTGTGTTGTATGTTCTATCTAAAGATCATACAGACTCTATTTACACTCCTAGATGATGTGTTTTGACAGCCACTAATGGCATCCTTTCACCATTCGGATATCACATTTTTACAATCATTTGGTCAATAATCTTGTAGGTACAGGTGTGCCAGGGAGCATGACAAATCATTTCACAGTGGCTTTTCCTAATCAGGTGTAGTGCTCTATATGTCAATCCGGTACAGTATCATTGCCCATTGTAAGAAGTTGTACACATGTTAGAAATTTCCAGTGGCATCTGGTGACATACTGTCTCACCCTGGAACATCTAGTTCTGTTTTGTTCTTCTGATCATCTCTGATGTTCTCATCTGGAGACTGTTGGTGGCACTTTGTCATATTTGGTGGCATCTCACGGCATTTGGTGACATAAGTTTACATCTGTTTTCATCTGGTGACCTCTGGTGACATCTGGCAACATCAGATGACATCTTGTGACATTGGTGGTTACTATGGCCAAGCAAACTAACATTGGTTTCCTTCAAGAAATGTAAAGCACTATTGAGTATTTGATGGTGTTAACACTGATGTCCTGGTGATGTGATGATATGGTTTAGGTGCAGTTGGGTTACTCTCTACTCCAATCTCTACCCTCTACATGTGTCTCATTATTGTGGCATATTGCTACTTTTTGGCTATTCAGCTTGGTTGGTTTAAGATAGCCCATAACATGGGCCATTCTCTTGCCTATAATTGTACACCTATAATTGTACCCTGTGACAACATTCAGGTACCTGTAAAGCATGCAGACTTAAAATAATAAGGAGGTGCCAGCACAAGCAGTCTATTGAAAGGCTTGAATATTATGCAGTTATACTTGTTAACAGTGTTGCCTGTGGTAGATTTGAAAGGATGCATTTTAAAAAGAAAATTATGTGTTGAACTGTTTCAAGGTTTCTGTTAGTTGATGAAATCTTTGCAAGTATTGAAGATGAACGCATTTCTTCACAGGCAGTCGTTAGGGCTGCTTGCTAGAATTATCAACATTAAAAGAGACCAAATATGAAGGAGGATATACAAGAGTCATTACTCTTTGATCAATTTGTCTGATGAGCCCAGGCTAAACATGTATGGCTTTGATAAACCAGCGATCTTGGAAATTCTTGTCAGTAAGAAAGAAAAAATGGACGCGGGTGCAAAATGTGCATTATCCTATTTTACCACTTAAAAAGAAACTAGCAGTAACCACCCGGCGTTGCCTGGGTCTGTAGTTGACATGCATGCAGGGTCTGCTATGGCCTTTTGTATGTTATATTGTGTCCTAACTTGCTATTTTATAAAAATCGCAAAATTGTCAATCTCCTGAAATAGTCTATACTGATACCAAAGGGCCGGCCCCTTGCCAACCATGTGCAGGGCCCATAGGTGTGTTTGCTCAAATTTCACCATCGCCAATACACCCCAGACTGGTATGCCAACCTTCTGTCCTAACTTCCTATTTTTGAATAAGTTACAAAATCGGCAATCTCCCGAAATCTCCTATATTGATACTGAAGGCTCAGGGCCGATCCCACCCTGTGCAGGGCTTATGGGTGGGGGTTGGTCAGATTTCACTATTGCCAATACACCCCAGACTAGTATGCCAACGTCATCGCAAAACATCAGCCCACCAACTCTAGTGGGGCTGAAGCCAACTCTCGCAAAATTGGTAATCTCCCGAAATCTCCCATAATGATAGCACAGGTCTTGGTCAAATTTCACTATTGCCAGTACACCCCAGATTGGTAGGCCGACCTTGAGCCAACATTTCAGCCCACCAACTGTTATGGAGCTGGAGCCAGCTCCAAATATACACATTTTCACATGAATTTTTTTGCAAAGTTTGGTGATGTTTGGTTCACGGGGGGCAAAGTTATAGGGGGGGAGAGGGTCCCAAAACGTCTTTTTTTCCCATAGACTGAATGGGGGAAAAACTTTGCTCATGCCTACAGCCCAAACCGCTGGATGGATTTTCACCAAATTTGTGGCAGGGGCAGCAGCATGGTCCAGAAAGCGTGCTTTTGTAAATTTGGTGAAAATCCGTCCAGTCGTTTTTTTAAAAAATGACCAAAAAGTATGTAAAAAACAGTTAGTGATATCTATGTTCGGTCCGCTGACACTTTTCCCTATTCGCTCTGCGGACAGTGTCCTGATTGGTTAAACAGCTTGCGTTATGTCCGTAGACATACGACGTGTCCGCTGATTGGATGGTGAAGAGCGTGAAGTGTGTCAGATTTTTGGAAACGCCCGCCATCTTGTATCCGCGGACGTCCTTGGACATCGCTGTGTCAAATGGTGGGGAAATACAATTTTGGCAAGTGTGTTGGTCTGTAAGACTGTTTGGGGATGGAGGGGGGTAAGAGATGGTTCGAATATTGTATCTATTTAGGTGGTAGGCACCGCTGTTGTGTTCGTTGTGTCCGCGGACAGTAGCACTGTCCTTGATGTCCGCAATCGTCCCATATGGGAATGTCCTAAGGACACTATACCTGTCCGTACTGTCCGCAGGAAAGTTGAAACTGTTCTAAGAACACACACCGTGTCTTGGATGTCCGCAAATAAATGAAAATGGGGGTGTCCTAAGGACAGTATACCTGTCCGTATTGTTTGCAGGCAAGTTGAAACTGTTCTAAGAACACATGCAGTGTCCGGGATGTCCGCAAATTAATGAAAATGGAGGTGTCCTGAGGACACTATACATGTCTGTACTGTTCACAGGCAAGTTGAAACTGTTCTAAGAAAACACCTGGTGTTTGGGATGTCCGCAATTAATCAAAATGGAGGTGTCCGAAGGACAATATACCTGTCCGTATTGTTCGCAGGCAAGTAGAAACTGTTCTAAGGACACCCAAGGTGTCCGTGGACATTAAAAATGCCATGAGGCCTAGTTAAAAATGTTTGATTCTATGGGTGTGATCTATGGGTGTGATATTCTGCAGTGGTTGCTGCGAGGGCCTAGAGTCTTGGGTGCATGGTCGAAGGCCATGCACCCAAGACTCTAGGCCCTGGCGGAAACCACCGCAGCATATCACACCCATCGATCAAACCCATAGAATCAAACATGGGTGTGATGTATGGGTGTGATATGTTTTGGAGTTGTGGCCAGAGTGTACCCAAGACCGAAGTTATAAGTACTGAAGTTATAAGCTACTATGGGTGTGATATGTTGTGGTGGTTGTGGCAGGGTGCATGGGTGAAGGTTGTAGGCTTTAGGCTGTATACTCAATACTCTAGGTCCTGACCACAAGCACTGCACCATATAACAGCCATAGATCACACCTATAGATTTGATTATCTTTCAAATGGTTTTAATTATACTTACTGCATGATTTGTTGACATTCGATACATTTTTTACATGAGTTTGGTACCTTCTTTTTCAAGTTCTGTGATAAAAGAAAAGAGCATGTTAGTGTAAGTATTCTAAAAAGACTTATTACATTTCATAATAGATATTTCAGCTTTTTTTTTTGACCCTCATATTTGGTTTACAAACCAGTGTATGTGCATTTTGCTCAGTTTTTGTGTTTGTTTTTGAAATCATTGGGTCTGTGGAAAAAAAAATCCTTGTTGGATTAAAAAACCCTTTTTTGTTATGCTACAGTCTATTTGTCTTTTTCCTTTCAGTGTTTACTTCTTGTTTCTGGTTAATGTTCTATCTGTTGGATTGTTGCAGATTTCTGAAGCAGTTGCATACCTGTTGGCGTATTGTAACTGTCTATTTTTTGTTGCAATGTATTGGTATTCGTTTATCTCTTTGGTTGTTATACAATCTTTGACTAGTTAAATACCTGTTTGCGTATTCTAACAGTTTTTAGTTTTTTCATAGAATTGTTGTTAATGTTGAAGTACAGATTAGTCATTACATTTTGGTTTTAAGAAGATTAAAAAAGCGTTTATAAGATTTGCTGTTAATCTCTGCTTTAGAGTAACCATCCACATTTTTGTTGCAGATTTCTGAAGCAGTTAGATACCTGTTGGTGTATTCTAACTGTAATTATTATTTTTTTTAATGTAGTGGTTTTGATTTATCTGTTTGGTTGTTGCAAAATATTGGGGCAGTTAGATACCTGTTGGCGTATTCTAACTGTTTTTTCTTGTTATAATTTAGTGGTATTCATTTTTCTGTTTGGGTATTATGGAATCTTGGGATATTAGGATACCTGTTGGCGTATTCTAACAGTTTATAGGTTTCTAGTTGAAGTTTTGTTAATGTTTAAGTACACATTAGTTATTAAATTATGGTTTTAAGAAGATTAAATAGGCGTTTATAAGATTTGCTGGTAATCTCTGCTTTAGAGTAACCACCCACATTTTTGTTGCAGATTTCTGAAGCAGTTAGATACCTGTTGGCGTATTCTAAGTGTAATTTCATTTTTAAATTAATTTAGTGATTTTGATTTATCTGTTTGGTTGTTGCAAAATCTTGGGGCAGTTAGATACCTGTTGGCGTATTATAACTGTTTTTTTCTTGTTATAATTTAGTGGTATTCATTTTCTGTTTGGGTATTATAGAATCTTGGGATATTAGGATACCTGTTGGCGTAGTCTAACAGTTTATAGTTTTCTAATTGAAGTTTTGTTAATGTTTAAGTACATATTAGTTATAAAATTTTGGTTTTAAGAAGATTAAATAAGCATTTGTAAGATTTGCTGGTAATCTCTGCTTTATAGTAATGGTACTATCATTAAATTCGAACCATCCACATTTCTTTTTTATATATGCAGTGTAGTGACCTGCATTGGTTGTGGCTCCTGCGTGGTAGATTATACCTATTGTTGTGAAGGTTTTTCTACTAAGTGATACTTGACCATGTGTGAATCAGTCAGCTTGCAGTTGTTTTTGGTACCATCTGCATTGTAATGTAGAAGCATTAGTATTAAGTATTTACTATGTGTTTGTATTAGTAAGGTGGAGCGATTATCTGAATTGCAGTTAGTACATAATTGCATGTTGTGTGAATTGTGACACATTGGTGTTCCATTTGCCACGCACCCACCAGCGGCTGACTTACTGCATTGACTGTGTATGACCCGTCACAGGGGTGATGTTATATATGGGTACGAAGCATCGACCACAGATTGTCTGTTTGTAGAGTAGTTTGTTGCTATGGGGCATGTTTGGTGTTGTGTTTTTGTGTAATTGGCACGTACAGGTTGTTGACTGTGGCTCTCTTTGCAGCATTGCAGTGCTCCTGTAACCGGACCTGAGAGTGTGCAGGCAGGAGGCCAGCACTCAAAACCAGAGCTAAGTGTCTTGTTGTTTTTCTTTCGAACTGCTCTGCATAGGCTTGCTGGGGAGTGTACTGATGCATGGATGTATGTGTGGTTCAATTTGGTATGTTTTTTCTCCCTAATCACCCGTGATCCTATGCAATTTTGAAACCTGTACCCTCTACCCGGTGTTCCTGCTTCCCATACCTATCCAAGCAACGTTCCCTGACCCTCTTTCCCCACTGGGGTTGCGGATGCCTATGTAAGCCCCGAACTTGCAGGCGCCAAAACCCTAGAGGGGGTGGTTGGTTCTTACCACTCCTGAGCCTGGACTACAGAAGGCCATGACAATGATGTCCAAGTTTGTTTGGATTGTGTATGTGTTCATGCAGGTTGTACATTTTCGTGCAGTCCCTAGTTTCATGTGTCATTCCTCCACCCCTCTCCTGCCACTCATTCCAGTCATCCAGTGTGTCAACACCTGTCCCGACTGCATATCCCTGAACCTCCTTCCCCACCAGGGTCTCAGGGGCCTGTGTGAGTCTGACCTTGCAGGCACCCGGGACATGGTGGGGGTGGTTGTTTCGTGACACTCCCGCGCCTGTACAGGGGACCTGTGACAGTACACATCCATTCATGGTGCATCATCCTATGTCATGTACCACACATGTCTCACATCCTGTCGTGACATTGTTTTGCTGTGCTACCTTGGTTGTTGCATCATTGTGGTAGTACTTGGCCTTTGTGAGGTTCTGATCCGTCAAGTCATCTACTGGAGGGTGTTCGGGTTCGTTTTTATGCCTTGGATTTTGTGATTTTGGAAATGAGTGTGGATTCTGAGGGTTCAGGCATCTTTTTACACACACATAACTCTCAACCATTTGTGTTGCAAAGGCGGGTGAAATCACCCGATTTTGTTTTTGGTGGGTGAGACGCCCATTGGAATATATGGGCGTGCAGGAGGCTTGGCGGGTGAGCCAGCCCTTTACAAGGCGGGTGACACCCGCCAAAAGCGTGTGAGTTGAGAGCTATGCACACAAGGTGGGAGATGGTGACGAAGGGTAAAGGTGATCCTGTGGCCAGATGAATTGAGGGTTGGGGGCTCCATGACCCAGGTGCAGTTGTTCAGTGGGTCATGGTCATTTGTGAGGGAGGGAGGGGGGTTGTTGTTGATAGTTGCCTTGCCCTGCAGTGTGATGGGAACTCTGACATAGTAATGGTGGTATCCTATGTACATGTTGTGTTCTGCTGATCAATGCCTGTTCATGTGTTGTGTTTTCCTTTCAGGTGCGAGGGGATAGTTGTGGTTTGACATGCTGGGGTGTACACATGGTGGATGTTCACATGTGATGTGTAGGGAACACTGATGGTCACTTGAGTGCACATGCATATGTGGAGTGCATGTCCTTGCAGAACCACACACTTGCACTCTGATGCACTACATGTACTCCCACCCTTGCATATCCACGTGTACACTGTTTGCCTTCTGGTGCCCACTGTGTCCCGGCAGCACATGTTCTGTGACCGATTATGGATCCAGTACATGCCTAATTTGATGTTTGATGTGGTCTGTCAATTAGATGTGATGCTCAGGGTGTGCATCACACACAATGGTGTTCACTGTGCTGTGCGCTGATCAGTGTGATGCAGGAGTAGGACACTGCACACATGAGCTGCAGTGTTGATTTTCCAATGCGTAATGTGCATGTAGACAGGCATTCATTGTTATGTTACGTCTACGACTGTTGTAATGCATTTGGAAATGACTTATTTTGGGTGGGAGATTTTGTTGGTCTGTCATTTCATCTAATTCCGGGTCAGGCATCATTGTCCGATGCCACTGTACATTTAGGATATGGCAATGTGTAGCTTATCGTTGCTGTGTTGGTGTATGGGTATTGCTTGCCATGTCATGTTGATGTTTGGGAGGGTTTGAGTGACATGACAGTGATGGCCACGGCCTGTTTTGCAGGTGTGTGTGATGCACACCTTGCATGTCCGGGTCATCCGCTTCTCAGAGCAACTAGCTGGGGGTAGATTTCTCTCCGCAGCAGGGCCCTCCCCCTGGAACAGACTTCCTGCCTGACTTGAACTTGAGGGGAACCATCGCCAGTTCTGGAAGCACCTCAACACCTTCCTCTTTGCTTCTGCTTACTCTCTGCCTCTCCCTTGCAGAATTCTTCACTGGAACTGCACAGGAGCTGCAACTGGGCCACTCTCACCGACCTCGGTCCCTGGCCCAGCCACTCTCCAATTGCACTGCCTCCCTGGCAACCCCTGCACTGCAGTACTGTCTCTCTATCCCTACAGCCCTCCCTTCCCAGCACTTGTCTGCACTTACCTTTGCAGTTGCCACCAGCCGACCTATGTATTATTTTTTTGGGCTACTTCCCCTGTACTGGACTCCCCCCACCCTTCCCCTTGCACTTTTCCCTTCCCCCTACCCCTGCACTTGCACGATCTCAATGACACCTGGCCTAGTAGTACCGTTGTCTGTCTTCCCTTGTTCACCCCTCCATGCGCCTTGAAATACTTGTGTATGGCCCATATCATGTCATATGTCATATGTGTGCCTTTTGGTCACACAGGATAGCTTGTGTTTAAGTAGCTAGGGATGCAGACGATGTGGCACTTCCATGTCAACTATCTCAGTGTGGTAGGGTTGTGACAGTTCACTGTCTCTTTGTCATCATCGATTGTCACCTGGTATGTGCCAGGCCTGTGTGCACTCCGCAGGGGTGGGAGTTTAGGTGAAAAATGTGGCCACAAGCTGGGTCCCGGCTTCCTCGCCACGTGCCCTGTCCCCTCCCATGGGCAGCGCCTGTGCCTGTGGTTGGGGATGTGGGGGCACCACCATGTCCACCGGGACGCCCTGCCGTGTTGCAACATTGTGCAGGACACATGCTGCCACAATGATCCTGCACACTACTGGTGGTGCATAGAGTAGTTGCCCACCAGAGCGGTCAACGGAGCGGAAACGTGACTTGAGCACTCCGAATGTGCGCTCCACTGTGCCCCTAGATGCAATATGGGCGGCGTTGTATCTTACCTGGGGTGGTGTGGTGGGGTTCCGGATTGGCGTCATCATGTGGTTGCTCAGAGGGTAGGCACTGTCCCCTGGGGAGGTGATAATAGTTGAGATCATTAGGGTTTGGATATTTGTCTGTGTGTGACTTGCATGCATGTTCAAGGGCATTTGTACTGACCTAGGAGCCATGTGTCGCCATGCTGCCCAGCTTCCAGGGCCCGGCTCAGGGCGGACATTCTGTATATGAAACTGTCATGGGTGGAGCCAGGGTAGTTTGCATAGACCGAGGTGATGATTCCCTTTGCATCACATACCACCTGTACATTGATGGAATGCCAGTGCTTGCGGTTTCGGTAGATGTGCTCAATGGCCCTAGGTGGACGTAGGGCTACATGGGTGCAATCTATGGCACCGAGCACTTTGGGGAAGTGTGCCACCTTGAAAAAATCCAGGACAACGGCCTGCCTTTCTGCGGGTGTTCTGGGCATGTATATGTGCCTGCGGACTGAGGGGCGCGCTGTCATGATTGCCAGTACCTGGTGTAGGCAGCGTGACTGCGTGGCCTGTGAGACGCCCCCACTATGGCAGTGGTCTGCTGAAATGACCCAGTGGCCAAAAAATGCAGGACATTGAGCAGCTTCTCCAAGGGGCTCAATGCTTGGGAGCAAAGGGTGGGGGATGTGAGGTCATCTTCCCACTCCCTGACCAGGTCTAGGATGATATGGGGTGGAAACCTATACCTGCCGTAGACCTGGTCGTCAGGCATCCCAAAAAGGCTTGTCCGTGGTGCGAAAATGCGTGCCCTGGCTATTCACCTCCTCCTGCGGTGTCCCACGATCAGTGCAGCGACAAATGGGGCATTCATCGTAGCTGTGTATACGCGTTTGTTGTTTGCCCGCACTTTTATGCTGTGCGCGGGGATGCCTCCGCCGGCCTTTATGTGGGCGGATGCGTTGACGCCTGTGCACGCCTTTTGCCGTGCGCGGGTTTCCCGTATTCGGATACGTGGTAAGACTGTAGGTCCAAGTGTCATCGCGTGTGATCGGAGGGGAGTGAGCGTACACGCAACTGGCCTGGGTACGTGTGTTTCGGGGTGCACGGGAAGTTCCACACGCGATTAGCCTGGGTACGTGTGTTCCGGGGTGCCAGGAACTTTCACACGCGATTGGTGGAAATCCACATGTGTTCTGTCATCACGTGCAATGAGGGAAACACCCGCGCGCGTCATGTCACAGACGTGCTAAGGGCCTTTGGTCCAATGAAATCGCATATGCGTGCTGCCGTGCATACGCGCTAAGGGCCTTTCCTCGTATTACACGCGGACGTGCAGTTTTCCACGTGCGCTTACGCGCATGGGCCCTTTCCTCGTATTACACGCAGACGTGCAGTTTTTCACGTGCGCTGAAATGCCCATGCACGTCTGTACGCGTCACGTCACAGGGGCGCTTGCGCTTGAGGGGCCTTCTGTCCAATGAAAATGCGTATGCGTGCAGATGCGCTTACGCGCTAAGGGCCTTTCCTCGAATTACACGCTGACGTGCAGATTTTTCACGTGTCAAATCACTCCGTATCAAGCTGGCCACGCGTAAGCACACGGAAGACCACGCTCCTGCCCAGAAGGCCGAACTACTGCCCCCCAGAGCCCCGAGCACGCTCCCACCTGCCATCTGCTGCTGCCTGACTGCCTGCTGCCCACGTGCCCTGCCATTTGCTGCCTGCACATCAGCCAGGGGTGCTGTTGCTGTGACCACCCCTGCTGGAACCGAAGACTCCCGACTGGGATTCCATCGCTCCACAGCCCAGCCCCAGGACCCAGTTGCCCACCCACTCCTGCCTCTGGGGTTGTCATGTCGGGGCAAACACCATCTGAGACCACTGACAACTCCCGGCCAGAGAGGCAGAGGGGCACCAGCTTCAGTGCCACCGAAGTTGGTCTCCTGGTGGAGCAAGTCCTGGGGCAGTATGATGCCCTCTTCGGAAGTTCCCGCGCCGACAAGGAAGGACGGACTCGGATCTGGACTGAAATCGTGACTGCCATCAACGCGGAGGGGGTGGCAGTCCGCGACTCACAACATGTCAAGAAGCGCTGGGAGGACTTCAGGTCCAGGACCCTGAACAAGGCACGGCGCCTCTTGAAGGCAGCGGATGCCAAGGGGCGCCGGGGCCACTTGTCGGAGGAACAGATGAGGGTCCTGGAACGCATATCCCCAGGGCTCCACGTCCAGGTCCTTGAGAGGCAGACCCGTCTGGACTCGAGCGGTGAGTGTACATGCATCCTGATTCTGAGCAGTGCGTGTGGTGATTATTCAGTAGTGTGCAGGTTGCACATCTGTTTGTATGGGGTCGAGTATGGGTGGGGGTGTACAGGGCCGTGGGGCTAACACATGCGAGGGCTGGTATGTGTGAGACATGGATGGTGCTTGTGTGTGTAGGCTTGCATGCCAAATGCAGTTGTGTGGGCACACATGTTTGGATGAATGTGTATGTAAGTAGACATGTCCGTGATGTCACGCATGTATGTTGTTTTCGGCTGCATGTATCAGCACTGTGTACATGTGCATGTATATGTATTTGACAAGGGTGCAACAGTGATGCAACATGGATGCATGTGACAGCGGTATGTGGAAGTCTGATTGGCAGATGTGACATGGATGCCCGTCTGAACACTGCGACACTTGGCAGAGGTGTACACATGCATGCAAGTGTGGTGGTGTGTGTACATGTGTGGTGCACTTCCTGTGTTGCATGTGATGTCTGGCTCACCTTTGGATGCTCATGCTGTTGTATGTGTATGGATGGTGCTGGCAGTTGCGATATGGCTGTGGTATGGCTCATGTGTGCGAGTTGAAATGACATGTGTGTTGGGGATTGTGATGACATGTCTGAGGTTTGCCAATGCCACTCATGTACATCTCTCATGTGTGTATGTGTCCATTGTACAGTGCCCTGATGCCTGTGTTTTGTTTCTCCCTGTCTGCAGCGTCAACTGATGAAGAGGGCGGAGAAGGTGCTGGTCTTCGTCGGGGAGTGAGGAGTCCGGTGCCGCGTCCCAGGCCGCAGCTGCCGGGAGAGGTCCAAGAGGCGGAGGTTGGAGTTGGACTCCTCGGCAGCAGAAGGGGCAGCTGGGACCCCACAGGGCCCAACAGGGGAAGATGGCACGGAGTCATCCAGGTTGGTGGGGGGTTTGGTGGAGGAGGAGGCCGTACAAGCACCAGAGACGGGGTCTGGAGGTGGGGATCCCACTGGTGCTAGTGGTGCAGTGCAGGACCAGGGACAGGAGGCAGCACAGGCCGCCGCGGAGGTGCCTGTGTGCAATCCTGTCCCTGATCTTGTCCCTGCATCATCTTGCACCAGCAGGGATGCCTACGTCCAGACCTGTTTTCAGGCAGGGGATGAGCTCACGTCAACTGGCCTTCCCCTGCCTGCGGACGTGGCTATCCGGGTCCGGGTTGAGCCTGTCCTGGCTGGTGTGGCGTTGCGTCAACGGGCCATGCGAGGTGACCTGCAGTCTTTTCATGAGGAGACTGCATGTCATCTCGAATGGCTCATTGACCACGTCAGCCTGCTGGGACAGGTCACCCAGGCCGGATTCCTCCGTCTGATGGGGCTTTCTACGACCCCCTCCTCAACTGGACCCCCTACACGCCAGTCGTCCTCCGTGCCATCTTCCCACCCATCAGTCACCTGGGTGCCCTGTGGACCTGCCTCTGACGGTGCGGCCAGGCTGGTGGAGGAGGCATCCCTGCCACAGTCGGGAGTCGGACTTCCAGCAGGGGTGGCCACATCTATGACTGCACCCCAGCCGGCGGAGGATGTGCAGGCAGCAGGAGGCAGTGCACGGGCAGAGGCACAGCAGCAGCAGCAACATGGTGGGAGCCATGAAGGCTCAGGGCCTTCAACATTGGAGGGGCAGGCATCGGCCGGAGGGCAGGAGGACCCAGGACAGAGAGTGTCTTCCGTGTGGCAGCGGTTGGGCCACGCCATAGATGCGGAGCGGCAGCGGGCGGAAGAGGCACGGCTCACAATGGTCAGGGCGGAGAACTCCATGCGGAGGGCCCTGAGGCGGGCCGAGTGCCTCGAGGCAATCCGCAGGGGTTTGGAGGTGGACACGTCGACGGCCCTGCGGACCCTCGGGGCCATGGAGGAGGACCGCCTCCGGGACATTGAGGAGGAGTTTGATGATGCCCTGGCCCGAGACATCCACAAGTGAGCCGTGAAACTAGCCCGCTGCCCTTGTACATAGTTATGTAGGTAGTGTTAGGCTTCATTTTTGTTTTGATTTTATTTGGACCTTTCGGACATTGGCCACATTTTTGTATATAGTTTATTTTATTAGTTAGTGTAGTTAGATAGGTTTCCTTTCTTTTGTTGGGATGATGGACCCTGGCTTGTTCCCATGTACATAGTTCACTGTTGGATTGTATTTATTTTTTCACATTTTAACCATGGAGCAATGGCTTTCTTTTTTATTTCCCACTGGATTTTGTTTTGTGGACATTGACTTTGGACAACATTACTTTGGAATTTTATTTTTGGTTTTGCTTTTTTTCACGGACATGCTTCTTTTAATTTTTGTACATTCACATTTCTGTTTCTTCATTTTTGATTCTATTTATGTTTCCTTTAATACATATTTTTTTTGGTGAACTTCAATGTGTGGTATCTCATTGGTTTCATGCATTTCATGATATGTGTTTTAAGATTCACTGACACCCATTGGGTGTATGTGAGGGAAATGTGTTTGTTTCGGAACTTGCAATTGGTGTTCTGTGATGTAATTGCAAATTATGAGTGGGTGGATGCAATACTCGGGTGGGTGTTTTGCATTTGGAGGCTGACCATAGGGACCAGGGATCTAGATTGTGATGACATGTTGGCTGGGGAACATGAGTTGCACATGGGTGGGGGCCTGCTGGCAGGTGCCCCACAGTGCTGGGGGGTGGGGGTGGTGGGGAACATGAGTTGGACATGGGTGGGGGCCTGCTGGCAGGTGCCCCACAGTGCTGGAGGGTGGGGGTGCTGGGGAACATGAGTTGGACATGGGTGGGGGCCTGCTGGCAGGTGCCCCACAGTGCTGGGGGGTGGGGGTGGTGGGAGACATGGGTGGGGGCCTGGTGGAGGCTGCCCCTGGTGGCTGGGGGGTGGGGGTGCTGGGAGACATGGGTGGGGGCCTGGTGGAGGCTGCCCCTGCACTGCTGGGGGTGGGGGTGGTGGGAGACATGGGTGGGGGCCTGGTGGTGGGTGCCTCACAGTGCTGGGGGGGTGGGGGTGGTGGGAGACATTGGTGGGTGCCTGGTGGAGGCTGCCCCTGGTGACTGGGGGTGGGGGTGGTGGGAGTCATGGGTGGGGGCCTGGTGGAGGCTGCCCCTGGTGGCTGGGGGGTAGGGGTGGTGGGAGACATGGGTGGGGGCCTGGTGGTGGGTGCCCCTGGTGGCTGGGGGGTGGGGGTGCTGGGAGACATGGGTGGGGGCCTGGTGGAGGCTGCCCCTGGTGGCTGGGGCGTGGGGGTGCTGGGAGACATGGGTGGGGGCCTGGTGGTGGGTGCCCCTGGTGGCTGGGGGGGTAGGGGTGCTGGGAGACATGGGTGGGGGCCTGGTGGTGGGTGCCCCTGCACTGCTGGGGGGTGGGGTGCTGGGAGACATGGGTGGGGGCCTGGTGGTGGGTGCCCCTGCACTGCTGGGGGGTGAGGGTGGTGGGAGACATGGGTGGGGGCTTGGTGGAGGCTGCCCCTGGTGGCTGGGGGGTGGGGGTGGTGGGAGACATGGGTGGGGGCCTGGTGGAGGCTGCCCCTGGTGGCTGGGGGGTGGGGTGGTGGGGAACATGAGTTGGACATGGGTGGGGGCCTGCTGTCAGGTGCCCCACAGTGCTGGGGGGTGGAGGTGGTGGGAGACATGGGTGGGGGCCTGATGGAGGCTGCCCCTGGTGGCTGTGGATGGGGGTGCTGGGAGACATGGGTGGGGGCCTGGTGGAGGCTGCCCCTGCACTGCTGGGGGGGTGGGGTGGTGGGAGACATGGGTGGGGGCCTGGTGGAGGCTGCCCCTGGTGGCTGGGGGGTGGGGGTGTTGGGGAACATGAGTTGGACATGGGTGGGGGCCTGCTGGCAGGTGCCCCACAGTGCTGGGGGGTGGGGGTGGTGGGAGACATGGGTGGGGGCCTGGTGAAGGCTGCCCCTGGTGACTGGGGGGTGGGGGTGGTGGGAGACATGTGTGGGGGCCTGGTGGAGGCTGCCCCTGCACTGCTGGGGGGGGGTGGGAGACATGGGTGGGGGCCTGGTGGAGGCTGCCCCTGGTGGCTGGGGGGTGGGGGTGGTGGGGAACATGAGTTGGACATGGGTGGGGGCCTGCTGGCAGGTGCCCCACAGTGCTGGGGGGTGGGGGTTGTAGGAGACATGGGCGGGGGCCTGGTGGAGGGTGCCCCTTGTGGCTGAGGGTGCAGGGGGACATGCGTTGGTGGGCAGTAGTGCAAGTTGACATGTGGGTTGGCTGGGGGGCATGGCCATGGTGGATGGGGTGCCTGCAGGACATGTGCAGGGTAGGCCCCTCTGGTGTGAGCCACCTGCAGGGGCCGTGGAGGCTGTAGAGGGAACACCTGGGAGGACCCACACGTGCAATTCACGTGTGCTGCTCCCCGCGCACCCCTGTAATACACGTACCCTGATGAGATCGCGTGTGGAACTTCCCGCGCACCCCTGTAATACACGTACCCTGATGGAATTGCCTGTGGAACTTCCCGTGCACCCCTGGAATACACGTACCCTGCTGATGTTGCGTGGGATACTTCCCCCGCGCCCCGAAATACACGTACCCTGATGAGATCGCGTGTGTAACTTCCCGCAAACCCCCGAAATACACGTACCCAGCTCAATCGCGTGTGTAACTTCCTGCGCACCCCCGAAATACACGTACCCCGCTCAATCGCGTGTGTAACTTCCCGTGCACCCCCGAAATACACGTACCCCGCTCAATCGCATGTGTAACTTCCCGCGCACCCCCGAAATAAACGTACCCCGCTCAATTGCGTGTGTAACTTCCCACGCACCCCCGAAATACACGTACCCCGCTCAATCGCGTGTGTAACTTCCCGCGCACCCTCGAAATACACGTACCCCGCTCAATCGCGCGTAGAACTTCCCACGCACCCCCGAAATACACGTACCCCGCTCAATTGCGTGTGTAACTTCCCGCGCACCCCCGAAATACACGTACCCCGCTCAATCGCGTGTGTAACTTCCCGCGCACCCTCGAAATACACGTACCCCACTCAATCGCGTGTGGAACTTCCCACGCACCCCCGAAATACACGTACCCCGCTCAATCGCATGTGTAACTTCCCGCGCACCCCCGAAATACACGTATCCCGCTCAATCGCGTGTGTAACTTCCCGCACGCCCCCGAAATACACGTACCCCGCTCAATCGCGTGTAACTTCCTGCGCACCCCCGAAATACACGTACCGCGCTCGATCGCGTGTGTTGCTTCCCACGCACCCCCGCAATACACGTGCCCCGCTCACACAGGCCCAATTGCTGTATGTTGCCACTTTTGTGATGCGCTGGGACTCTACCGCCTGCCTTTGTGTGGCAGACGTGTTTCAGCTTGTGCGTGTCTTTGGCTGTGCGTGGCTTTGCCCTATTCGATTCCATGAATACGTGTGGTTCGAGTGCGTGTGGGCGTTCCGTCTGCTTCCCTGCAGTACATCCCCAGTTACGCCCTTATTTTCGCGCGTTGTTCCCCATTCCGCGTGTTACGCCCCGTGTCCCGCCCACTTTCTGGTGTATGCGCCGAGGTTGTGCGCTTTCACTGTGCGCGTCGCGCATGGCTTTCGGGATGTTACAGTGACTTGTGCGCCATGCACGGGTTTGGTGCACATCCCGAGGTGAACACGCGCAGGGACTTCCATGAATCGCACGCGTGCGCGTGCGCCTGTTTTTTTCCGCTTGCGCCTGCTTGCGCCTGCTTGCGCCTGCTTGCGCGAAGATTTTCGGCGCACGTTTGTTCCATGAATCGGCCCCTAAGTTTCGTAGTACACACATTTTTTCGCAGAGAAGGACTACAGCTTACCTATGTTGGCAATCAGATTTTTCTGAGAAACATACAAAATGCATTGCAACCTTTTTTGGAATTACAGCAATCCAGTTTGCAGTAGGTGTTGACCATTTGAAGTTTTCGCAACACAAAAATACACCACAAAAGGCTCTTTTCAGAGCCACTACTGCCTTCCAGAGAAAAGTGCAATGGTTCTGACAGGGCAGCACTGCAAACATTTCTGGTTTGAGTTCTGCGGAGAGTCCGCGGACTTCTAAAAATATACAGGACTCTGCAGCATTTCATTGACACTTCTATTTTTGAACTGTGAAAGGCGGCTCTGAAAAGAGCCTTTTTTTGTTTTTGTTGTTTTATATTTTTTGGGTTTTTTTTAAACACGACACACGACACACAAGAAAGGAAGAGAAAGGAGGGTAAGGAAGGGACAACAACCACAGGGATAAGAAAGGGCAGGTGGAGAGAGGAAGATGTAGGGTGGGCCTTATTCAGGTAGGTACCAGTCCTTCTCAAGCTCCTTGACCACAGTCTTCAAAGTACTTCGAAGGTTCTGCCCCCTGCAGAGTACTGCGTCGTAGTACATGAACAATACTGTGACCCCCGAAAGGTAAGGATCAACAGCATCACTTGTGGCCTGCGAGGCAGCTGGAGGGGTGCGCTGCCCCAAAGGAGTGTCTCATACGGTGGCAGGAGCAGAAACGGAGGATGCTGCAGGGGAACTCAAGCTACTATGTTTATCGCAAGGTGCAACCTTACGAATAGCCCCACCGTGGAACGTCTTTGGGTGTTGCTTCATTGAAGTAGTACCATAGCTGTACAAACCCCGTTTCCACGACTCAGCACCATCTTGCACTGATTGCAGGTCATCCTGTTTGCACGTGGTTTTGGTACTCCATCAAGAGTGGTAAATAACCTCCACACGTTCAAGATTCACGGCGAGAACTAGTAGTAGGGACTTCCACTACCTCATCCTCTTCATCCCCTTCATCACTCTCATCTGTATCCTCATGCCTGTTCCCCTCTGCAGGCCCTTGGGGAGGTGTGGGTGGTGAAGGGGTTAGGGGTGGTGTTGAAACAGCAGTAGCACCAGCAGCAGCCAAGGATGCCATCAGGACAGCTGCTTCAAAGAGCAAGAGCAATCCAGTGCAACAAGGAACAGTCTCTGCCCTGGAAGCCCAAAAACAGAATAAGGAGCAGCTCTGGGGTGTGGTCTTTTATAAAGGTGCTGGCGCGCGCTTTGCGGACACCCGTGCTGCCTGCTAATACTTAGAGCACCAAGAAGGAGCTCAAAAAGTTCCACAAATTATGCAGATCACCAGGGACATGGTCTGGCTCATGTGCAAGGGTGAACTTTCCCAGGATTGCTAAAAATAAATATTTTTTAGGTGTACGGGGGCCTGGACAGTGTCTGTTACACTTAGCACGGGTGCAGTCACATGATGACGTCGCGGACACATTCGTGAATGGGACGGCTGTCCATAGGACACCAAATGCTTGGGGCTGGGTCACCTAGGACACCTCCATTTTGATTGCAAACAGTACAAACAGGTATAGTGTCCTTAGGACAGCCCCATGTTGGTTAATTATGGAGATTCCGGGCACCCGCGCTGTCCGTGGACAATCTAACTGCCTTTTTAAAAAAAATAAGAGACAGAGGAATATAGTAAGAAAACACTTAATATTTTATTATTACATAAAAGTATAAGAATGATGAAAGAGAGGAGGAAGCAGCAACTGATAAAAAATACAGGGGAATTAGGGGTTTGTAAATGATGGGTGGTAGGGGAGGAAGGGATTGAAGACTCATAACGTTTTTCTTGCTGGGGAGTTTTTGGGGATGGTTGGCTGTGACATGGAGAAGGGGTACAGGTACATGTGGGACAGTCATATTTAATTTTTTCTTTATATGGTCCTCCACAAAGTTTTTTAAAAGCATGAAATTTGACATTAATAGATCTATTTTTTGCTCCATTCGCTGCAGATGATTTTCTAAGGTCTCTGTTTCTGTATTATTTTTAATGTCTGTATGGTCTGTTAAAAAAATTGTTAAGTACACATAAAGTAATGGTTATTAACTGGTTTATATAGAGAAGTGTAGTGTCTACCATTAGTATCACTGTTTTCACTCATTACATCCCGAGGAAAATTTTCTTCCAGCCATTCTGAAGTATTAGAAATTTCTGTGTAAAAACAAATAATATTACTTTTAGTGTACCTAATACAGAAAGTTTATAAATATATACAATAAATGCAGGGTACTCACTAGTTTATTGATAAGTTTTGCGTTTAGTGCTGCCTAGGTGTGCTGTTGATTTTTGCTGTGCAGTTTTTGTGAGGTAATTCTGTTGGAGGCATATTTATTTTGTTTTGTTATATTCTATTATGTTGCATATGCTTTGTAATTGGACAGTTGGTGTCTTACATATACAGGTTCCACTTCTTATTTATTATTGAATGTAATGTATTTATGTGCTGCTTTTTGAACATGTTCAGTGTTTTTATTGCATGATACAACAATGTAAAATACCCCCTGAGTTTTTGGATAGTGTTGATGTTGACCACATCCATCCGCGGACATGCGCATGGTCTGCGGACATCAGAACCACTAGCGCAGGTAGAGGTTCAGTATGTTTTATGTTATATATATATAAACTAAGGGAATCCTAGTAAACATTTATCAAATTTATATTATCTATATCTATATTCAGTGAAAAAACTTTGTTACAGGAACATTATGGTTAAGTTGCGCTACTAAAAACCTATGAAATTCAGTCAAAAAACTTTGTAAAAGGGACGTTATGGTTAAGTTGCGCTACTAAAAACCTATGAAATTCAGTGAAAATAACGTTGTTAAAGGGACGTTATGGTTCCAAGTAAAACCGAAAAAAGACCTGAAATTCGCCAGTTATGGTAACCTAAGCAACCATAACTCGTGCCACCACTGTGCACTGCTAAGACCAACACCCAGGACATCAAAGATTACATCACAATCTCGTATTTGAGATCTCGCATTCACTCTTTACAATGCCAATGACCCATGATCAGCCCATGTTTCCTTCTTGTTATGAAGCATTCTTAATTCTGAACAAAGTGGCTATTGTACGCAGGAGAGGAAATGGGTTGTTGAGGAGGGTTTTCAATGAATAAGTTCCAGAGGGATTGGCCAATACACTGTGCTGGTATGGAATGCAGTCTATATATGCTGGTGGAAGTATTCCAGCTGTGCTCTCCATCCCTCCCATTTCATCTGGCCCTTTCCCCTCTTACCTTCCCTGCTCTGTTCTCAGAACTATTCATGCCCACTCATTTAATATTCTATGCAGCCCTGTCAGTCCGTCTCTGAAAATACTTCTCACTTGAAAAGCGTTCAATGTCATGCTGAGTCTTAAAGGGGTGGGTAATCACAGTAATCACATTACAAGTTACAGATAAACCACGAGGCCCAGGGAGTTGAAGGGCACAGGGAAGAGGTCCCCCGCCTTCAAGGGATCCAGGGATGCGATAGTAGCTGCGCACCATGATGTGCCAGGGGACAAAGCGATGTAGACATCCATTAGTCTCAACACAGGTGGGGAGTTGCGGTATCACCACTAAATAGCCCAGCTCCCAACCCACAAATCTGCACAGAAAATAGGAGTGAGACACCTAGCACACCACAATGCATGACACTGGCAGGGATATGTGCCACAGATGGACAAAATTGAGAGGGTACAATAAGGTATCAACACTAACCAACTCCACTCAAAAACTCATCCTTCTGCTTACACCTCGCAAACTCTAAACTAAACACCACCATACCTTTACAGCACAACAAACCGCACACACTTCACTACACCATAACAATGAAACAAACCACACATAGAATTGCACAACAACACATGACAACTACTGGCTAAAAATTCACACCTATGCTCAGCGTACAGTGTAAACTGAACTGAAGCAGCCAACAGCACATCACAACTCTCTTGTGCTTTTTCCCACTCAATCCTACTAACTTATCACCCCACACCTTACCCTCTTGCTTTTCAGAACAACCAGAGCCCCAGGGGACCACAGAGGTGGGGAAAGTGTGCCGTATAAATATCATTTAACATAACATAACAATACACAATATTCCTGCAATTACACACTCCCTACCTACAAATGGGTAACGTGTGTTCACAACTTACCAAAGTCAAAATTGGGTTTGCCAAACAATGCTGTTTGTGTTTCCCTTATGCATGTTTACTTTTATTTTTAAACAGTTGACAGCTCAAGCCAACTAAATCACTGGCGCCTGACGCCAAATCTTCTGTATCCAACTAAACAATATGAAGAAGAGACTAACATTGCTTACTTATGAACAACAAAAATACAATTCAACATGCCTTTCGGTTACTGAAAAGTGGCTTATGATCCTTGTATGAATTACGGAAGAGGTTAGGGGGTGTTTATTGTATGGAAATTGACAAAGTCTGTAAAATCGTCGCTTTCTGCTGCATGCTGCATGCCAGTACCACTTGACTCAAACCTGCTAGGCAATGATGAAAATGTATGAGGATATGTTACTGACAGTATGGTAGAGACTGATGGCGTTAGGCACTTTCTGGGCTGCTGGAAAATGGCTTCCATTGGTCAGATGTTTCAAACTTATTGTTGATTCCAACTGCAATACATGCTGTTGATTACTTTCACTGTGAGATATTGCTTGTGTGCACACATTTTCACTGTTAGCTAAGTATGTTGCCTTGGAAATTAATTTAAGTTACTATCACAGCATTGAAGACAAATATGTGACAGGTAAATATGGGTTACTGTTCCTGAGCATTGCAAACATTTTAGTCAGTGTGGCACCACTGAACTGAAACAGCCTTTCACACCATGCACAGTTCTCTTTAATCAAGTACATGGAGCAGAGTAATGCTGTTTGGACATGTACATCTGCAACGTAAGTTGAGAAAAATACAATGAACGGAGAAACGGGCTACTCCTGCAGTGCAGCAAGATGATATTTTCATATTAAAATCTGGTAGAACACAAAAAGACCTTGTAGTGCACCACGATGGGGCACACTCATCAACAATTAAGACAGATTAAATCTGACTGACCCATGATGCATCTTTGAATAATTTGTAGTAACTTTAATGTGACAAGGAAGGACATCCCCAGGCATTACATCTGCTCATTCCTTAAACATTCTTCTTTATCCCGACAACGGAATGAACAACCCTATTTAAGTAAGTTAACAAACCTCAAATATACTTCCCAAGATACTTTGCCAAACAAGGATTGTAAATGTAAATGCAATTTAACTGTGCTTGTTTATCCACTTCCCAAGGTTCTCATACATTTAACAATGTTCACTCCCAATTTAAAGATGACAAACAGCTTAATCTGAGAGCACCTGCTGGCCTGCGTGATGCTTATACACAACATTAGTACCCGGCATTGCAATCCACGGGATTCCACTGAATGGGGCTCGTTTCTGAGCCATACCACAGTGTAATCCTGTGGATGCACGTACATGCCTGTGTTTGTTCCCAGTGGGGGATGTGGCAGCCCCTTAGCCAATAAGGAGGCTTGAAATGGGGTAATCCCTGCTCCGAGCCTCCCCAAGTCTGGAGATTGCCTTCGTCCCCTGCCGCACAATGAGGCATGTTTTTTCTTTCCTCCACCCCACTCCCCTGCAAACTATCCCCTGCCTGCACTCCCAACCCCACTTACCTTCTTTTTTCTTTTTTTTTGTTACCAGTGTGTCCACACCCGATGGCCGCCATGGAAAGGGAAAACCGACTCCATTTTCCCTTTCCCGGTGGCCATTTTATTTGCCTCTTTTTTTTTTTTACTACCCCAGTCTAACAGGCACCAAACCATTCTTGAAAGTGCAATCTAATGCCATCCACCATCATTTAAACTAATGGTTCCGTACATTTTCTTTTTCTTTTGGGACTATTCATTTAGCAAAAAATGCTAAGTTTTCTCTGAAATTTTGACAAAACGTTCTCTTGCGGGTGCACACAGTCGATGCATCCTCTCAACGCAAATGCTAATCATGGTCCTGTCAGTCTCTATAGACAAAGTGGAAAAAAAGGTATGCAGCAATTTCTTAGGTAAATCCTTCCTTCACAAAGGACAAAGGATATAGACGTTAATAAAGAACCCCAAACCACCTCTGAAAAAATAACAAACCAATGCAGGCCCCAGTAACACTGGGTACACAACATCAGGGCAGGGGAATAAGAGCATAAAACAGGCAGGCCTGCAAACTATAGTGCCAGCACGTTCACTGGCAGAATATCATAGCACCTTCTGTGAACTGACAGGCAAAGGGACAACATCGCTCCCCCAATCCACCCCCTCGATACTGTGTGAATTGTGCATTGATACTTTGCACTGTGTGAGCAGTGAAAAATTGCACAGAAATTAGCAGAAATGTTCGGACACCTCTGCCTAGTTGAGCATGCCACCACTCACCATGAAGAATCCACCATGAACTGATGTGCAATCGCTGACACAACTAAGAGGTGGCGAGCCTCAGACACCATGGGGTACACCTCGCTGTATGGAATTGGCCTAATAAATGTAATGTAACTTCAAGCTGACTGTTGTGCTATGAGTAGCAGTACCCCAATTTATACTAGGGCAGTTTCTTTATGGGACAGTTTATGCATATCGCAGATAATCTGCTATTCGTTTAACGTGATAGAACCTACATTTACCACCAGATTGACAATATATCGTTTATGGGACCATTTCCATTACTTTTCACCAAATCTGCAACGCATGATATGATATTTTAATTATATCGCACTCATACACAAGTGTTTCAGAGTGCGACCAAGCAAAGGGAGGGGAAACAAAGGAGGAAACAAACAAAAACAACGATCTTACTAGGCCCAGTTACATTAAGAACGTGCAAGTGCATGGAAAAGGGGAAAGGGGGAGAGTGCGTGGAAGGGGGAGAGGTGGAAAGTGCAGAACAGAGGACAGAACAGAATAAATAATAAGTGCAATAAATAAATAAATAAAGGCAGTGAAAAGTGGTAGTGCAGCCAGCAACTGCCAAGTTCATGATTGGTCAGATAGGGTATATCTGATAAGTGCAGAAGAGAAATGGGGACTGTATGGGTACAGATACAGATGCCAGTGCAAGGGGAGGCCCAGAGGCAGTGCAGGAGGGAGACAAGGTGCGAAGGTACTTGAGCCCAAAGGACAGAGGGTGGCCATGTGCATGGTGCAAAAGAGAAAAATAGATCAGCAGGGGAGAAGAGGGGCAAAGGCATAAGCGAAAAGGAAGGTCTTGGGGTGCTTCTGGAACCAGAGATGGTTCTCCTCAAGTTTGAAGGTGGCCAGGAGGCTGTTCCAAAGGGAGGTCCAAGCTGACAACAGAGACCCGCAGCCAGCTTGTTTCTTTGAAAAACGACTGACCCCGAGGGAGTTAGAAGTGGAGGAGCGAAGGGCTCGAGAGGGACGATATTTATGGAGGGATAGTTGAAGGTATTTTGGACCCAGGCATCAGAAAGCCTTGTGGACACTGCAGAGGGTTTTGAATTTAACCCTTGTATCCACTGGGAGACAATAAAGGGATTTCAGAGCTGGGAAGATATGATCCCAGGGCTTGAGGCCAAGGACAAGTCCTGCAGTCCTGTTCTAGATTAGTTGTAAAGGACGGAGAGTGGATGGAGGCAGGTAGATTTTGAAAGAGGCTGTTACAGTAGTCTAACCTAGAGAGAACCTAGAGAGAACTTCTGAGGGAAGGAGAGCGAAGGCAGAGTACCTCTAAGGAGGTGCAGTAAGAAGTTTTACTTTTTAGAGAAGGTTGGGTGTCATCAGCATAGCACTGGATGTTTGAGCAGAAAATGGAAATGCAGTAGGGGGGAGTTTTTAGATATTGGTTGAAAAGCCAGGTAAAGAGGTTAGACCCCTGGGGAACACCACAGGTAGAGAAGGAGATAGAAGACAGAAGGATCCATATTGTACCTGGGACGGTCGATCCAAAAGAAAAGAGGTCAGCCAGGTCCACTTTACCTAAACACACTGGCAATCTCAGCAGAGAGTCAAAACACAGAATGAGTATAGCTTCTGAGCAGCTCTGGTGACTACTGTTGGTCAGCATGTAAATATGCCGTTGGTGTCATTAATAGCGGCTACAGGCACTGCAATCTTGCACTTTTCAGGACTTTTCTAATGCCTTAAAAGTGACTTGCATTCCCAAAACCTTTTAGAACCACAGTGTTTATGTTTTTATGTATTTATATATTGTTTATTACAGTACAAATCTGTACTTTTAACACAACACACATAACAATCCCTTGTCATCAAATAAAAGACATTTAACAAATCCCAATTTACTACCTTCATTATTTCTTAAAACTAATCTCATAATTCTATAATCCACTTAATTAAAAATCAACTGCACATACCTTTAGAACCACTAGCTTGATCACAAACCAGACAATGTTCTTAGATGGAGGCTTTCCTTTTTTCAGGATATATGTTTTTTTAATTCTTTTAGTGTTTTCCAGGGTTTACAAAATTGTTAAAAATCTGTGCTTATCAATACTTACTGATTATTTTCAGTCCAAAAAATTGTAGACAACTTTGGTCGGGTTCCTCAATGGTTCTACTCCTGCTGTCTGTTTAAACAGATAGTAATTTTTTCTGACCAAATGCAGGCTCTTCTTTCTATGAGGGAGTTGGTTCTCTGCGTGTGTCCCGGCAGATAAGGTAGTCTTCTGTGGGGAATTTTCAAGATGTCTGTGATAGCGAACAAGTCATCATGCCGCACGGGCGCAGTGACGTGATGACATTTGCCGCTGTCCATAACCATGTTATGACTTACACGAACTATAATGCACCTCTGAGATGTCACACGTATGCACCCGTTGAAGGTTGATATTGCAATTTAATTCAAAATGCATAATTTGGATGCAGACATGTCCATTGATTGCGAATGGCAGTGAATGATGTGACATCACTCATGCACCCTTCTTAGACCGCGACTGAGTAATTACCTTCACGGACTAATATAAACTGTGTCATATCATTACGGACATGTCCACTGATCACGAACATCGGCGCATGGTGTGATGTCATTCAAGCACCCAAGTGAGACAGCGGGCATGTGATGACATTCACCAATTAATTGAAAGTATATGGATGAAACTGCAAACTTGGTGGTACTCTGGCAAATGTCTGACACCCATGTGGCATCACCATAATGAGCTTGTGCAGACACAAACATCTTTATAGTCCGGGGACTTTAAATTGTCTCAACACACGAGGCTACAACAGAGTATCGCACTTCCCTTTTCGAACATTTTGCCTTACATATATGTGTATATAAACTGTGCATCAGTTGGTAATCAGTGAACAGTCAAACCTTTTGGAAGTAGAAGACTTACCTCTTTTCTTGTAATTACCTCATTTCAGGAATTCTAGATTGCCAAGTTCCTTTGTGGCAAGGACTGATGGCTTAACAAGGGTGATGATTATCTGCAGATGGTGACCACCAACTGTCCTTTAGGAGGTTCTTTGTGCTCTGAAATCTCTACTTCATGTGACCCCTGAGATCAATATAACGTCTCTTCAAATTATCAAGATTTTACATCTTGCAGGATGTGTTTTTAATGTCGTATGTGTTCTCCAGAATGCCTTTCTGGTTGTCATTTATTTGCAGACAAAAATACATTTTGTGACTTTTGTTCACCAAATAAATAAATTTGAGACATATTTAAATGATATTTACATTCAGGTACTTTAAGATAGGGGTGGGAAATCACAGTGGGAAACACAAATAGGAAAATTTGGGGGAAGTATATTGTCATGATTGGGTGGATTAGGTGTACGAATCTCATCAAAACATTGAACATATATATTTTCCTAGAATGATTGGGGTGATTTATTGGGGGAAAGGGTCACAGGTACATGTAGAGCAGTGAAAATCAATATTTTGTGTAAACTGATTTGTAAAATATGTGCATAGGTCAGACATTTGATTTGTCAATTGAGTCATCTGGACATATCATTTGTTCATTTGATTTACAGTGTTTTGTAATCTTTTTTCACTGGTTTCCACTTTTTGTTCCTCATGATTATTTTTTTGTTCTTCTTCTTTATGTATACAATGTACAATTATGTTATTTTCTACAATGTATGCATTTATCTACCATTGCTTCATTGTTCATCACTTACATCTTCTTTTGGGAAGTACAGCTCTAGCCATTCAAGTGTGTTTGCCATGTCTAATGCAATATATAATGTTTACTTTTAGTTATGAAAAAAGTTTTACACATTTATTAGATTTACATAGTGAATGTTTATAATAGAAGAGAACGTTCTGTTTACTTACTAAGTTTTGAAAGAATGTTTTCCACTGTATGAATGTCGTGCTTCAGTGCCTGTGAGGTGTTAATGTGAATTGCTTACATGGGGTGCAACGTTATGTATAGTATTTGGTACAATCCATAACATTGTGTGATGATTTAAAAACCAGTTTTTAAATTTCCAAAGGTAGAACATTATATAAATGTAAAATATGGTTGTATTTATTCATTCTAGTGTTGCTGTACGTATCCATTTTGTAATAAATTAAACAAAATTATGTCCTCCCTTGTGATTTTGGGTTATGTTGAAGTCACTGCATCTCAGGTATATCCGCGGACTAGCCATACTGTGTGCAGACATCAGAGCTATTATTTAGCAGGATAGAATTTTTTTAAGCGTAAACTTTGTAAAGAGAAATTATGAAGTTGCAGGAAATCAGAGTACAGTGGTAAAAACCATTGACATTAAGAGACAAAATTTGGTTAAGGGAAATTTGGTTTAGTTTCAATAATATAAACCTATGAAATACACTGCAACATCTTTAGCTAAAGGGACAATATGGATGCAAGGAGAAATCGAAAAGAAATTTGCCATTAGGCTAAGCTATGCAACCATAACTAGTGCCACTACCATGCAGTGGTAAGACTAACACCAATGACATCAACAATGCCAACTGAAATGGGACACTAGATCACATCACTAATGACACCACTAATAACATCAGATGTGACATTACTACTCTGTAACAATCCTAATGGAAGGTCTCTACATGAGGTCCTGTGTAGAGTGTTATTAGCAACATACGATTAGGGATTGGTAGGCCAATAATGAAGTACTCTGTTTATCACAAAACATACTTTTTGAAAGAGAAACGTTCTACTGAATTGTTATTGTTAATACAACAATATAAAAATATGTAAATAGAGACAATGACTGCAGCATGGACCATAGAAGTAGAATATTCTTAATCAAAAATCATAAATCCAACCCTATCAGAATCTTAACTAATGTTGAACTTGCAATCAAAAGCTAACAACACAAGAATTACTACAGACATGTGTTAGCATAGAGAGTATATGTACAGCATCAATGCATACAAATGTGAGGCACATTCAGGGAAACTCTAGTAAGGAGGAAACAAATACTATGACCAGAAAATGAAATAAATTTACAGACAATAATCATGTATAAAAATTGTATTGTGTCTGGCTCCTGCTTATTGTTCCATTTATGTGCGCCATGAGCTCAGGCAACCCCTAAGGAAAGTAACTTAATAACATAGCACAAGGTTAAGGTCTCCATATACAGCAGCTTTAAACTATGTGTATCATGTTTCAATGCAGAATGACCAGATCAAGTCCTATGTTTAAAATGTATACAGTCACTGAACAAAAACAACTTCCCAGGATATGTGGTGTCATCAGTAATGTCATTGATGATGCCATTTATGATGTCATCTTTGATGTCCTGGGTGTTAGTGTTAGCAGTGCATGGTGTTGGCTCTTGTTTTGCATAGCTTACCATAACTGGTGAATTTCTTTTTTTTAAATGTCATCTTGCAACCTTAATGTCCCTATAAGTAAAGTTTTTTCAGTGAATTTCATATTTTTATTTTTAGTGCAACTTAACCATAATGTCCCTTAAACAAAGTGTGTTCATTGAATATTACAGGGCCTTCACTAGTGGTGCTATAGTTATGGCTAATTTGATCAATGCATAGGAAGAGCAGTTTTTGAACGGCTTATAACTTTGGTGCCATTTGACGAATCCTCACCAAAATGTGCAAAGTTTCATGCATTTTTGTCAAGTGGGGGCAAATTTATCAGGGTATCCCAAAATGGTTGAAATCTGGATAGACAATTTTGTTCACACGTACAGCCCAGACCACTGGACGTATTCACACCAAATGTACGCAAGGTGCGGCAGCCTGCTCTCGAAAGCGTCATTGTGGTATAAATCCATCCAGCAACTTTTTAAAAAAGTGTGTGATATCTGCCTCCGGTCCGCATACTCATTTCTGGATTTAGTGTCTGTGGATGCCTCCGGGCCCATTTAGAGGCAGCGTATTGTACATAGACAACAAATGCGCATGCTAATTGGTTATTAAAAATGTGAGCTGCGTCAAACTTTTTGAAACAATCACCATATTGGGTCTGTGGACCACGGCATTAGCCCACGGACAGACCAATGAGAAAATACTCATTTGGGGTTATTATATGGCTGAAGGAGTGTCTGTGAAGGGTAGGGGAGTGGACACAATTAAGATGGAGCTGTTTTTATAGCTGGGAAACAGCTGTGTGGGTGCTGTCAAGTCCAAAGTAATTTTCACTGTCTGAAGCGGTTTTGTAAACTGAGAACACAGACATGAGTCCGCAGACATCATTGGTACTGGCAGGTGTCATGTGTCTGGGTATATTAATACACATTTTATGAAAGTAGTGAGTATGAATAATATATGTGTGCTTGGAACTAAACTACTTATGTCAGTTGTTACTGAAGTGTGTCAAGTAGTTATACCATGGATTACGTGTATAGTTATAGCCATGGTGATGTTATATCATTGTTAAAGAGTATAGTTCTGACCATGGCCAGTGTTGAGATTTGTGTGGGCATGGTTGTATAGTTGTGGCAATGGCCAGTGTTCAGATTATTTGGGGCATGGTATCCGCCATGGCCCAAATAATCTTGACACTGGGCATGGCTACAGTAATATGTGCATAGTTATTATGTAATGAATATAAACATTGTAAATCGAATAATTTGGTTAGCTGTAGGGCATGTCTCCAATCATCTGTACAATGACTATGGCCACAGTAATATGTCTATAGAGATTATGTAATGAATATGAATAATGTAACTTGAATTATGTGGTTATTGGGTTTACATATTGGAATACGTATGATATTAGGAATAGACACTTTGATGGATATGGTGAGAAGGGTATATTTTGAGTTGTATTGTCTGTAAATAAAATAAAATACATTTAGTTTTTATAACATACCTTATGAAATACAGTAGTCAGAGTTGTACACATATGTCAAATTTATATGCCCCTCACAAGCAGTACATTGTATGTGATATGTTTGATACAACATTTGTGTGTGTGCACTGTTGTTGTCTTCACATAAAGTAATCATTGGGTCATTGGGGAAAAGAAAAATCAAAGGTGGATAGAAAAACTCCATTCACTTTTGTTAGATTGTGCGAAACTGAAGTAGGAATATGGCCTGTTGCAACTGTCTTTCTTTTCATTGGTAAGTCTCATCCTTTAGACTACTTGATGGTCCTGTTGAAGGGGTGTTCCTTATCTTTTATTTGTCTGATACTTTAGACTACTTGATGGTCATGCTTAATTATTTTGCACAATTCCCAAAAGCCGTTTGTAAATAGATTGTTTTAAATGTTTTTTTATTGAAAAGGAAGCTGCATAGAAAAAGGTATATAGTTGAATATGAATGATGTTATTTTAAAAATGCCTTTCCTGGCAACGTTGGATTTAAAGAATACATCAGTGTATTAGGAGCCCCACTATTTGTACCTTTTTTTTTACTAATAAGGAAAAAGCATATTCAAAATATTTGTACAATATTGGTAGGTAGAACATGATGTGAGCAGTTGTAATAGGTTTGCACTACATGTAATCTGGTAGCAGTGCTGGTAAAATAGTTTAGACATATGTAGGGAAATTAGCAGAATTTTGGAGATGGATATTTTTAACAGCATCTGAGTGAAACACTGACAATGCCTAAGTGTATTAGTGAGATGGCAGTACATAGGTGTTTGAGCAGGGATGGCTATTTTTAATAGTATCTGAGTGAAACAGTGAGAACACATTCGTGTATGAGCAAGGGTGGTTATTTTTAATAGCATTCAAGTAACACACTGACAATGCTTAGCTATATGAGCAGCAGTAACATTTTGGACATTTAGTAAAATTAAGAAGAATGTAGTTTCTGAACACTTCTATGGTACAATTAACTTGTACTTGTTGTGAGCAGGTGGAACATGGTGGGAATCTTTAGCATCTCATAGCAGGTGCCAATAAAGAGGATGTTGTCATGCATATGTGTGTGTATACATATATAGGTGGCTAAAATAAGTACATACAAAAATTAAAGCATACCTTATAAGATGTAGATGTTCTTGAATCTGGAAATTAGAATCTGATCAGTAAATGAATCGCAGGAGAACTGAACTGTGAGAGTTGAAAGGTACATCTGATCTGGTGAAGTGAGTAGGAGGGATCCATGTAGTGGTTTTGGATGTGATTGGTGGATGGATGCGTGACTGTTGGAAAGTAGTCAATCAGGGATTGTTAAAGAGATGAAGGTAAAAAGAGTAGAATGACTGCCCTTTGTGATGAAGTCCACAGATGCCACGGTAGTTGGCGGACAGGCACAACCATGTGGGTCCTTTGACCAATCCCTGTGTTCGCAGACATTTTTATCATTCATGGACTTTAGTAACAGCAAATGGGGAGAGTCATGTTTTATGATGATGTAATGTGAGTGTTTGTGATATGGTGAATTCTATTGTTGTGGCCGTGGCCAGTAGTCAGATTCTTGGTGACATGGCCATGCCATAGTAATATGTGCATAATAAACATGGCTATTATAGGCGGTATATAGTATTTGTAACATGGTGGAAGGATATTATTGATGTGTATAGAGTGTTAATAAAATGGCTGAAGGGTATTGGTGTGGTCATGGTTAGGGTTCAGATTCTTGGGGGGATGGGTGCACAATTGGACCCCAAGAATCTGGACACTGGCTATGTCCACATTAATTTGTGGTCAGTCATTATATCCACAGTAAAATGCTGAGACTGAGGGGTATTATTGAGTGTATACAGTATTTATAATCTTCCCAGAATTGTGCACACTGATTAAGGCTGCAATAGTTTGTTCTCATTAATTATGGCTACTGTAATTTGAATATAATAATTGATAGTGGGCATGGATGCTTGTTGAATATTGCAAGAAGGCTGCATTGTAAAATTCTGGACTCTGGCGAAGGCCATAATAGTTTCCCATCAGTAATTAGTGCTACAGTAATATGCTCAGAGTAATTGATAATGGACATGGACGTTTAGTTGAATATTGTAATAAGGCGGCAATCTGTGGTTGTTTCTCTGTAAATAAAAAAGTATAATTTATTTTTCAATATGCTTTGAAACATTTAATTAGTTGCAGTTGTTCATATATATAAACAATAATATTGACCCTAATAAGTAGTATTTTGTATTTACTATGTTTGGTACATCATTTGTGTGTGGTACATTGTTATTGTATTGACGCATAGTAATTGGGTTATTGGGAAAACAAAATCCATGGTGGGCAAAAAAAAAAACGATTGTACAAAGTTACAGTTTCTGGCATTTACATGGTTTTAAAATGTACTTGTTACAGAATATATGTGTGTGTTTCAAGTAGTTATATACCCATTGGCGTATTTTAACTTTATTGAATTTTAAATGTACTATTGTACTGCTATGGATGGATTATGTAAGTATAAGTGTGATGACATGTTTGAAGTGCATTGTAATGAAGGGTATGGTTAAAGTAGTTAGATACCCATTGGCATAGTCTAACTGTGTATTGCAGTCATTAAGATTTCTTAGTGCACTTTAATGAGTACATTTGGGTTATTAAGTAGGCATTTGTTAGATTGTTTTTGAGTAACAGCAGTGTTGTTACATTCACACCAACCACTTGTTTTCACAAATGCAGTATATTTGTCTGATATGTTGGTGGCACCAGTGTGTTAGATTATGCCTACTGTCGTGAAGGTTTTCTTGCAAAGATATGCTTAGCTGCATGTAAAGCTTGTGAGCTTAAAGTTATTTTTGGTACCATCTGCACTGTATTTTAAACACATTAGTATTGCATATTAGCCATTTGAATATATGTGTATGCAGGAGCAATTGCCTGAATTGCAAAAAGTGCATTATATACCTTGAATTGCATTTTGCAGAAGCTGGTGGAATGGAAAGGACACCCAATTTGGTATGGATACATACAGAACTCGTTCATCAGGGATATGCTCTTATGAAACATGGTTGCAGAGAGTGTATTTATGTTTCAACATGTATGACATCTGGAAGATTTTCTTTGTAGGGACATGTTTTGGTTCAAGTACTTGTAGTAAGTATATTAGGAATTATTGATGATTTTCTTGTGTGTTTATTGTGGATGCAAACATTCTTATCCAGTGGTCCAATTCTTGCCTTATACCCAAGACACTGTAGGTGGTGTCAGGATTATTTGTGGCACTTCTATGAAGGAATAGCATTTGCAAACACAATTGGTCTGATCCGTTTAAGGAAATGTACTCAACAATTGGTGGCAATTGGAAGAGATGATTGATTGCCACATTTGCATAGCAATTTACGCCACCTGTGTTGTGGAATTTAGATAGACCAGAGAGTGCTGTCTTTGTATCCTTTGATGGACCTGCGGTTGTTTTTGAACCAGAGAGTTGTATGTTTGTATCATTTGAAGGACCTGCAGTCGTTCTTTGTTTTTTGGGTGGGATTGCAGGAAGATCTGCTATAGATTATTTTTTTATTTGTTCTCTCTTTAAAGTATTTCTTTTGAGGTACAGGGTACATATATAGATGGGGTTCACAGTGCATTTAGCCTGTTGTATTCTAGGATGCAAGGAATATCAGCGTTGACCTTGTATCAAAGTTAACTAGGAATAGACCATTGAGTGTACAGGGATGTGAGAGTGCTATGTAACTCATACCTTCTTGGAAGACTGCAGAAAATATTGATCATTGTGTATTCCAGAGTTAGAACTTGCATTGTGTGAATAGTTACAGCATATGCAAGAGACAGAGAGAATTTTTCTTTGCATACATATGTGCTTTAAAAAGAAGGAAACATGCTATTGTGCTGCCTATTCTTTTATCTTCTGCAAGTTTGTCAAAGTGGATGTTGACAAACTGACTTATGGGATGTGGTTGGAAACCAAAAAAATGTACCTGTTGCTCCATTTACTGAAACTTATTCTACGTCAAGTTTATGTTTTAGAATTACTTTGCAGTTTAGACACAGAGTTAAACATGTTTGTAATCCAGCTGTGTTGGAGATCCCTTTTCCTAAGCTATTTTGTTGTGAAGTTGCTTGCTGCAACGTATGGAGTGTCATGCCTGTCTGTGGAGCTGATATGCACTATGGGTTGCATTTCTTTTTTCAACATTGTATCATTGAATTGGATACAGCTTGTAAGCCTTGACAGTAAGCACACACATATTAGATTCTGCTGAGTTAATTATTACATGACATCAGGGGAAGATGCTGTTTGTCCTTAAAGTTCATGGATTATTCTAGTTTTTAAGGTGGATTTTGCATCTTTAGTAAGCAGACCAGTTCTAATGCATTTAAACATTTTAGCATTGGTCACATCTGCAGAGTGACACATGTTTTGATGTAGTACTCTGTAGGAAAAATGTTGCCACATATTTACATTCCCTATGCTGCTGAGTGTATTACGTTTTTTTTGTGTCCTGATCTTTTGAATATGAGTTGACTTATTACTGGTGTTAATTGTGGGAGGTCTCCGAAAACAATAATGTGTTTTCCTCCAAACAGTTCCTCAGAGACAGTTTTTAGGACTTTGTGCATTCTCAGATTAATTAAAGTGAGAACAGGGTTGGAAAACATGCTCACATTATCAACTGGGAGGACTTTCATTTGTCCCAGAATTCTGTGTCCTACAGTAGCTGCTTCTGATTGCAATTCATTGTATTCTATTTAGTTTTGGGGTTCTACTGGGAGTAGAAGTATTCAGTGTGACGTTACACCTCCTATGTTGTTGGCAGCCAGACCTATTGGGGCTGTTACAACAGCTGAAAGGATGTTATTTGTGAAAAATGTTGTCTCAAATTACCTGATTATTTTAATTAAAAAGTTTTTGCCAGAAACAGCTCCACCAATTAAGGTGTTGATTCATGGAATTAATGTGCGCCGAAAATTCCGTGCAGAGGTGCCAAAATGTGCATTTCGCAGTAAAAGTTTGAAAATCGCAGTGCAAGTCCGAAAATCGCAGGGAAACCAGTGCACATCGATTCATGGAAGGCTGTGCGCGAGAAAAATATCGGATGTGCGCTGAAAAGTGCGTGGCGCCCGCCGGCGCAGAGGATATCTAACGGCGTGCGCCACGGCCACAGAGAAATCGCACATAGCGCGGCGCACACAACAGAAGTAGGCAGAACACGGGGCGTAACACTCGGAATGGGGAACAACTCTTCAAAATGTGGGCGTCACGGGGGAAGTACAGGAGGCAAGTGCGCGGAACGCCCACACGCTCGCCTACAACACCTATTCATGGAATCCAATAGGGCAAACCAGCGCATGGTCAAACCAGCGCACAGGCCCAAACACGTCTGCCACAAGAAAGCAGGCGGTAGTGTCCCTGCCCCTGAAATAAATGTGCGCCAAAATGTGCGCCAACAAAAAGCACCTATATACAGCTATGATGAATGTCACATACTGTGGCCCTCTAAGACAAATGACGTGCAAAGGGGTACACGAAAAACACGGACACCCGCTGTGTGAAAAATAGCGTGTGCGTGTATTCTGTGCTGCGTGGAAAGTCCCACATGCGATTTGCCTGGGTACGTGTATTCTGGGGTGCGTGGGAAGTTCCACACGCGAATTGCCTGGGTCCGTGTATTCCGGGGTGCGCGGGAATTCCCACACGCGATTGGCCTGGGTACGTGTATTCCGGGCTGCATGGGAAGTTCCACACGCGAATTGCCTGGGTCCGTGTATTCCGGGGTGTGTGGGAACTCCCACACGCGATTGGCCTGGGTATGTGTATTCTGGGGTGCGCTGGAAGTTCCACACGCGATTTCAGCAGGGTACGTGGATTCCGGGGTGAGCGTGAAGTTCCACACGCTAATTCTGCAGGGTACATGTATTCCGGGGTGCGTGGGAAGTTCAACACGCGATTTCAGCAGGGTACGTGGATTCCGGGGTGCGCGTGAAGTTCCACACGCTAATTCTGCAGGGTACGTGTATTCCGGGGTGCACGGGAAGTTCCACACGCGATTTCAGCAGGGTACGTGTATTTCGGGGGTGCCGGGTAGTACTACACGTGAATTGACCGTGTGGGTCCTCCCAGGTGCTCCCTCTACACCCTCCACGGCCCCTGCAGGCAGCCCACACCGCAGGGGACTACCCTGCACCCCTGCTCATGTCCCGCAGGCAGCCCATCCACCATGGCCATGCCCCCCAGCCAACCCACATGTTACCTTGCACTACTGATCACCAACGCATGTCTCCCAGCACCCCCACCCACCAGCATCCAGGGGCACCCTCCACCAGGCCCCCACACATGTCTCCCACCACCCCCACCCCCAGCAGTCAGGGGCACCTGCCAGCAGGCCCACACACATGTCTCCCACCACCCCCACCCCCCAGCAATCAGGGGCAGCCTCCACCAGGCCCCCACTCATGTCCAACTCATGTCCCCCAGCACCCCCACCCCCCAGCAGTCAGGGGCACCCTCCACCAGGCCCCCACTCATGTCCCCCTGCACCCCCAACCCCCAGCAGTCAGGGGCACCCTCCACCAAGCCCCCACTCATGTCCCTCTGCACCCACACCCCCCAGCAGCCAGGGGCAACCTCCACCAGGCCACCACTCATGTCCCCCCGCACCCCCACCCCCCAGCAGTCAGGGGCACCCTCTACCAGGCCCCCACTCATGTCCCCCTGCACTCCCACCCCCCAGCAGTCAGGGGCACCCTCCACCAGGCCCCCACTCATGTCCCCCTGCACCCCCACCCACCAGCATCCAGGGGCACACTCCACTAGGCCCCCACACATGTCTCCCACCACCCCCACCCCCAGCTGTCAGGGGCACCCTCCACCAGGCCCCCACTTTTGTCCCCCTGCACCCACACCCCCCAGCAGCCAGGGGCACCCTCCATCAGGCCCCCACTCATGTCTCCCTGCACCCCACCCCCCAGCAGTCAGGGGGACCCTCCACCAGGCCCCCACTCATGTCCCCCTGCACCCCCACCTCCCAGCAGTCAGGGGCAACCTCCACCAGGCCCCCACTCATGTCCCCCTGCACCCCCACCCCCCAGCAGACAGGGGCACCCTCCACCAGGCCCCCACACATGTCTCCCACCACCCCCACCCCCCAGCAGTCAGGGGCACCTGCCAGCAGGCCCAAACACATGTCTCCCACCACCCCCACCCCCCAGCAGTCAGGGGCAGCCTCCACCAGGCCCCCACTCATGTCCAACTCATCTCCCCCTGCACCCCCACCCCCCAGCAGTCAGGGGCACCCTCCACCAGGCCCCCACTCATGTCCCCCTGCACCCACACCCACCAGCAGTCAGGAGCACCTGCCAGCAGGCCCCCACACATGTCCCCCTGCACCTCCATCCCCCAGCAGTTAGGTGCACCCTCCACCAGCCCCCCACTCATGTCCCCCTGCACCCCCACCCCCCAGCAGTCAGGTGCACCCTCCACCAGGCCCCCACTCATGTCCCCCTGCACCCACACCCCTAGCAGTGCGGGGCACCTGCCAGCAGGCCCCCACACATGTCCCCCTGCACCCTTACCCCCCAGCAGTCAGGGGCACCCTCCACCAGGCCCCCACTCATGTCCCCTTGCACCCACACCCCCCAGCAGTCAGGGGCACCCTCCACCAGGCCCCCACTCATGTCCCCCTGCACCCACACCCCCCAGCAGCCAGGGGCACCCTCCACCAGGCCCCCACTCATGTCCCCCTGCACCTCCACCCCCCAGCAGTCACGGGCACCCTCCACCAGGCCCCCCTCATGTCCCCCTGCACCCCCACCCCCCAGCAGTCAGGGGCACCCTCCACCAGGCCCCCACCCATGTCCCCCTGCACCCCCACCCCCAAGCAGTCAGGGGCACCCTCCACCAGGCCCCCACTCATGTCCCCACACCCCCACCCAACAGCAGCCAGGGGCACCCTCCACTAGGCCCCCACTCATGTCTCCCTGCACTACCACCCCCAAGCAGTCAGGGGCACCCTCCACCAGGCCCCCACTCATGTCCCCCGGCACCCCCACACCCCAGCAGTGCGGGGCACCTGCCAGCAGGCTCCCACACATGTCCCCCAGCCAACACGTCATCACAATCCAGATCCCAGGCTCCTATGCCCACCCAAATCCCACCCCACGCCACCCCAGTCCAAACACCCAACCAAGCTTTACATCAATTCAAAATGGAAATAGCCATTACATGATAGATAACAAATAAGCAGTATGCACATGAGTACAAGTCCGTCAGACCCACACAATGGCAACACATGACTGTGTAAACCCACATTGTGACAGGCATGAAACCACATTGAAGTAAGTAAGAAACAAAAATGTATTACAGTGTAAACGAAGTGAATGAAATCTAAACAAACAATAATGGCAACAAATATCAAAATGCAGCATGTCCACAAAAATAATAAATAACGAAAAACCAAAATAACGGTAAAGAAATTGTGTCCAAAGTCACTGTTCCCACAAAGCAAATCCAAAGGGAAAGTAAAGTGAAAATCCATTGCTCCATGGTGAAAAAAATAATAAAAGATGAAGGCCACAAATCCACTGTCAAACTATGTACAAAGAGCAAATCCATGGTCCATGATCCCAACGATGTAAATGAAACCTACAATAAAACCTACCTAACTAATAACTATATACAAAAAAGTGGGGCATAGTCCAAGCGCCCCAAATTAAAAAAAAGAAAGAAACCTAACACTAATTAACTACATACAAAGGCAGCGGGCTAGTCCAGCGGCTCACTCCGTGGTGTCCCGGGCCAGGGCATCATCGAACTCCTGTTCGATTTCCCGGAGGTGGTCCTGTTCCATGGCCCCGAGGGTCCGCAGGGACGCCGACATGTCCTCCACCAACTCCCTGCGGATTCCCTCGAGGCACTCGGCCTGCCTCAGGGCCCTCTGCATGGAGTTCTCCGCCCTGACCATCGTGAGGCGCGCCTCTTCCGCCCGCCGCCGCTCCGCACCTATCTGCTGGCCCAACCGCTGCCACACGGAAGACACTTCCCGTCCTGGGTCCTCCTGCCCTCCGGCCGATGCCTGCCCCTCCGATGTAGATTGCCCCGAGCCATGATGCCTCCCACGTTGACTCGGCTGCTGCCTCCGACGCAACTGCCTCTGCCAGCACAACGGCATCCAGGCTGATGGAATCCACCGACGCCGTCGTGCACGTGCCCTGCCCAATGATGCCGGCACATCCTCCATCTGCTGGGGTCCAGTTGCTGTGGTGTCCACCCCTGCTGGACCTCCGACTCCCGACTGTGGCAGGGATGGGATCCCCACCAAGCTGGCTGCGTTGGTCAGGCAGGTCCACAGGGGGCCCTGGTGGCATCTGGGCCAGAAGACGGCATGGAGAACGACTGGTGTATAGTCTCCACAGAGGAGGAGAGGGCCGCCAGATTGGCCGACACATGTATGAAACCCCCAACCACGGCCGATCCCAACTGGGCCACGTCGGCACGGTGCTCTTCGTGATGATGTGCAAGCTCCTCCCGGGAAGCATGCACGTCATCACGAATGACACCCGTGCGCAACGCGACACCAATCAGGACCTTCTCCATACGGCCACGGTTCCCCGCGTCCGCAGGTGGAGGGGAGTCAGATGACATGGACATCCCTCCTACCTGCGGACGGGCCTGGGATGGGGCATCCCTGCTGGTGCATGGTGGTGCAGTCACAGTGTCAGGGACAGTAACATGCACAGGCCCCTCCACGGCGACCTGTGCTGCCTCCTGCCCCTGGACTGCACCACTTGCACCAGCAGGGATGCCCCCACCAGGCCCCATGTGCACCTCACTAGCGGCCTCCTCCTCCTCTGTGGAAACCACCAACCTGGATGGCTCCACACCGTCTTCCGCCGTTGCAAGCCCCTGTGGGGGCTCACCCACCCCTTCCGCTGCATCCGTGGGGGCATCCCCGCCGCTTTGCTCCACAGCGCCGACTCCACCGTCTTCTTCACTTGCCGCTGTGTAGAGGGAGACATAGAACACAAGCATCAGGGTACTGTACAATGGTCCCCTAGACAGGAAGCAATAGCAGATGAGTGGCACTGTCAAAGATCACATCATGTCCCTCCACAACACATGGGTCAGTGCAGGCAAAACACACGCAGTAACAGGCATGGCACATGCTATGGTCATTTGCATACATGTCCAAGGGACTCTCCAAACATACAATGTTGTTATGGAACTCACATGCATCATGGGTCATGCCTATCACATGCACACACATCAACGTAGTTTCATCCATCTGGCCTTGTACACCCCAGACACAGTGGATACAAGGATAACTAGGCTGCATCTGTGAATCTGTACATTGTCACAGACATGTGTCATGCATCCATGGCATTCACAAGTCACAGACATGCAGGTCAGACACACAGACATGGATACCATACATGTACATGGCATCAGCACCCATCCCTCACCCCCACCCATGTCCAGGAACAGAGACTGGCATTCTCTCATGTGTCCAATCCGCATAGGGCTCCACATGTTGCATTTAAACACATGCACCAACCGTGTGGTTCACACATTACTGGTCTCACATGCATGACCATGATGTCCCTGCACACATACATGCGTACATGGCCTATGTCACACATACAGGCAAGCATCAGACATCCAGCACACTGCAACATGCCCTGTCTCACACAGCAATGCTTGCCCACTTACCGCTCAACTCCAGATGGGTCTGCCTCGCAAGGATCTGGGCGTGGAGCGCTGGGTCTACACGTTCCAGGACCCTCAGCTGGATGGTACTCATGCGGCCCCTTCCCCCTTCCACGAGGCGCCGGGCCTTCAAGAGGGTCCTGGACCTCAAGTCCTCCCAGCGCTTCTTGACTTTCTGGATGTTGCGGGTTGCCACCCCCTCCGCATTGATGGCAACCACCAAGTCGTCCCAGATCCTGTCCCGTCCTTCCTTGTTGGCGCGTGACGATCCGAAGAGGGCATCACACTGCCCCAGGACTTCCTCCACCAGGACACCAACTTCGGTGGCAGTGAAGCTGGTGCCCCTCTGCCTCTCTGGCCAGGGGTTGCCACTGGTGCCAAATGTTGCACTGCCCGACATGGCAACCCCAGAGGCAGGTGTGGGTGGGCAACTGGGTCCTCGGGCTGGGCTGTGGAGCGATGGTATACCAGTCGGGAGTCTTCTGTTCCAGCAGGGGTGGACACAGCAACTGGACCCCTGCAGATGGCAGATGTGCAGGCACATAATGGCAGGGCACGGTGGCAGCAGGCAGGCAGGCAGCAGCAGATGGCTCATGGGAGACTGCTCGGGGCTCTGGGGGGCTGTAATTCGGCCTTCTGGGCAGGAGCGTGGTCTTCCATGTGCTTACGCGTGGCCAGCTTGATACGGAGTGAATTGGCACGTGAAAATCCTGCACGTCAATGTAAAATTCGAGGAAAGGGCCTTAGCGCGTAATCGCGTCAGCACGCATACGCGATTCCATTGGACCAAAGGCCCTAAGCGCGAAAGCGCATCTGTGACGTGACGCGCGTGGGTGTTTCCCTCATAGCACGTGATGACAGAGCACACGTGGAAACACTGCACGTCAGAGTATCATTGCTTGTAATTGGATGAAAGTGCGCGTACACGCAATTGGCCTGGGTACGTGTATTGCAGGGGTGCCCGGGAATTCTCACACGCAATTTGCTTGGGTACGTGTATTACAGGGGTGCGCGGGAATTCTCACACGCGATTTGCTTGGGTACGTGTATTACAGGGGTGCGCGGGAATTCTCACACGCGATTTGCTTGGGTACGTGTATTACAGGAGTGCGCGGGAAGTTTTACACGCTCGCCAACAACACTTTTCCATGGAATTGAACGGGGCTAAGGCATGCGCAAAAAAAACGTGCTAATCCGGAAACACGTACGCCAGCAGGAAGCAGGCGTACGTCGATCCGCACAGCATAAAAGTGCGCATAAACAACAAACAAGCTCAGACGCCAGGATGAATATACCGTTCCTAGCAGCAGTGGCCGTGGGTTACCAAAGGAGGAGGAGAAGGATAGTGAGGGCCCGAATTTTCACACCCAGAACCAGCCTTTTTGGGATGCCTGATGACCAGGTGTATGAGAGGTACAGGTTTCCACCTCACATAATACTGGACCTGGTGAGTGAGTGGGAGGATGACCTCACATCACCCACCCTGTGCTCCCAAGCACTCAGCCCCCTGGGGAAGGTCCTTAATGTACTGCACTTCTTGGCCACTGGATCATTTTAGCGGACAAGTGCCATAGTGGGTGGGGTGTCACAGGCCACGCAGTCACGCTGCCTACACCAGTCTTGAACATCATCACTGCACGCCCATCAGTCCGCAGGCACATTTACCTGCCCAGGACACCTGCAGAAAGGCAGGCTGCCGCCCTGGATTTCTACAGTGTGGCATAATTCCCCAAAGTGCTAGGTGCCATTGACTGCACCCATGTGGCACTACGTCCCCCCAGTGCATCTGAGCACATCTATAGGAACCGCATGCACTGGCATTCCATCAACGTGCAGGTAGTATGTAATGCCAAGGGATATATGCCAACTATCCAGGGTACACCCACGACAGCACATTTACCAAATGTCTACCCTAAGCCAGGACCTAGAAGCTGGGCGGCATGGCGATACATGGCTGCTTGGTGAGTATGAATGTCACTGCACATGCATGCATGTCAGATGCAGAGTTATGTCACTACCCCACTAATGATACCCATCACCTCCTCACCAGGGGACAGTGCCTACCCTCTGAGCACCCACATGATGACTCCAATTCGGAACCCCATCACGCCTCCCGAGGTAAGATACAACACAGCCCATATTGCAACCCGGGGCATAGTGGAGCGCACATTCGGAGTGCTCAAGTCACGCTTTCGCTCCCTTGACCATTCTGGCGGGCAGCTGTTATATGCGCCCCCAGTAGTGTGCAGGATCATAGTGGCAACATGTGTCCTGCACAATGTTGCTTCACGCTGGGGCCTGGCTGTGGACATGGTGGTGCCCCCACATCCCCAACCACATGCACGCCCACTGCACATGGGAGGGGAAAGGGCACGGGGTGAGGCAGCCCGTACGCAGCTGGTGGCTAATTACTTCACATAGAAATCACACCCCTGTGGGGTGCACACAGCCCTGGCACATACCATCTGATAAGCAATGATGACTCGACCTGACAATTATGACGAACAAAGGGACAGTCAACTGTCAGAACCATAGCAGTCTGAGATTGTTCATGTGGAAGTGTCACAATGTGTGCATCCCTGCCTACACAAACACCACCAATGCAGTGTCATCAAAAGACACACTTCCATGCAGCAAAAATGAATACCTAATTGCAAAATACTACATGAGAACAGTGCCATGTCACCCAACCCCTCCCCGGCACGGCCACACAACACACCATGGCATGTCATGCAATGTGAGAGCAAACAAATTAATCCACACAACATGCCCCAAGTGTCACCAACTACAGTGTCCCTAATGGAAACTGGCCACACATGAAATGTTCACAGTAATGCAGGACCAACAACACACATTACCAAATACTTACCAAGAATACCAATCACCTACACAACCTCCAACCTACCATAAACATGACAGTACAGACTTAAAAAATTGGTAGCCTCACTACCTGATAATGCCAGCACTTCGAACACTTCCAAGTATACAGTGTTAGTGCCACGCAAGAGTGTAGGTGCACTGCTTACAACATGGACTCCAGTCCCAAAGTAGACCGCCTTGTGAAGACATCAGAAATGGACCTGCAAATTAGGAGGATGAGATGGATGCAGAGGCACATATCAATACACCATGCAGTGTACAATACAACAACAATATGCACTAGGAATGTCTACACAGTATTGACTACAGACTGCCCACACATCAAATGGGATTCCAACATCACTGTGTACGTCAATGTCACTTGGGCACACCCTTTGCAAGCCCATGGAAACGGGAAGCAGGAGGGGTGTGTGTCACACAAACCCAAGCATCTGACCCAAATTCGGACAAGCCTGCATGTGCCCAGCCACAATACAGCGTATGCCCACGGGAGCCACACAAGGCAACACACTGTCCAAAAAATCAAAAATTCAACAAAAAAATAAATAAATAAAAAAAAATCAAAAATGGCCATTAATGGGTCTGGGGGTGTGGGGGAGGCCACCCAGGAGGTCCAAGGACAGGGTGCACACCAAAACCCACCTGTGTGGATCTTGCGAAAAAAAAAACACCTCCATGGGCTCATGGCCTGCACGGCTACCCTATTGTGAGAGAATCACTGCTGTCGCTCTCCCCAGACTCTGCAGCTGCCTCAGGAGGTGGTGGCACTATGGGAGGCAGCCCACGCAAAGCCCTAGTCTGGTCCTCCATGGCAGCAAGCATGCGGGTCTGGAAGGTCTGGTTCTGGAGGATAATCGTGCCTAGGTCCCCATGCAATAACTCACGGGATGACCGGACCTCCTCACGAGTTGCCTGCATCTCAGCTGAGAGCATACGTGTGAGACGCTCCAGCTGCTGTTCTGTCCTTGTGTTTGTTGAAGCCTCAAGCTCAACAAGAGTCGTCCTGAGGTGACGGAGTTCCACCCTCAGGGCTTCCCTGTGGCCCTGGGACTCTATGGAAATGGCTTCCCGCAGAGTCGCCAGTGCCGCCCGCCTGTCCCTGTCGGACGCCAACATGTCCTCCCTGTGTGACTGGCAGATGGAGTCTGTTGCCTGCTGTAGTCACTCCATCAGCCTTTCTGGGGGGACAATGGAAGTGGCCACCCTATCCATTGCCTGAGCCATCATCTCTGATGATGCTGCCTGTTGGGTTGCCATACCGTATATGGATTGCTCCCATGCAGTATTGCCAGGTGGTGTACGGCCACCACGTCGGCAGGCACCACACCTGTCTGGGGCAAGGCGAACTGCGCCTTGCTGTGCCGGCACTGCCTGAGGCTGCAGGACTGCATTCCCCCTCTGATCTGCTGGCCCAGGAACAGGATCAGATGTAGCGGAGTGTGACCCTGCATCCGTAACCACCAAAGGCGGACCTACCAACACTGGCATCCCCATTGAGGGTTCTACCCCTTGTGCAGGTGGGTCGGAAAGAACAGAATCCCTCCCAGGAACACTCACCTGCGACGGCACATAGGTCTCATCATCCGAATCGACACCTGAATACAGCTCGGGTGAGGTGCACCCAGAGACACCCCTTGAGAGCACGACCTGCAGCAGTTGTGGGTTCTTACCCACCACCACACCACGTCCCTCACTGGTGGTCGGTCGGCCCTGAGACCCCTCCTGGGTCTGCACCATCTCCACAACCCCAGCAGTATCAAGTGCGTCATCCCCTGCAAAGACATAAAAGAAAAGAAATGGAAACAGGCATTAGCACTATGGCACACAATTAGGGCTGAGAAGCTACAGAACCAGTACTTGATTGACACATGTCCCACATGACTAAAACCCTACCATGCATGCACCGTCACTGCGTATGAAGGGGAGGCAAATGGCACACATTGATGACACCAAGAGGGAAGATCAACAAATTTGCTGCATGCTGCCTAGCAGTGGCATCACACATTTGCCTGTGATTGGCAAGTCAAATACACATGCCATCACACAGATGGCATGTACCCTAGCCATAAAGTGAAGAGGGAGAGGAGGGCACCAATTGTTCATTCAGTCTAGTTTGCTCATGAAATTGCTTTTTTAATTGAAATAGTTCAAATGTTTAACCTGGAGCTGCCAGTCCAAAATGGTCCTATAGCACAGGGACATGTCTAAACAAATGATATCCAGGAAACAAAGTCAGTCCACTTTACCATAGCCATGTCAGACATGTGACAATAGGACTGAGAAATGCCTAGTAAAAGTGGTGGAATGCAAACAATCTGCCTGAATAAACAGAGAAAAATAAGCAACAATATTGTGGCAAGATGACACTCCAAGGGCAACTGGCGTGGTGTTGGGCTAGATGTCTACGGTTGGCAGAAGGGATATTGCAATACCCAAATGGTGGTGCGCAGAATGTATTGGATGAGGCACATGGGTGACCCAAACCACTCAGGCACACACACCCTCACCTGGCACCCAAACAGAAGCCCTCACACACACACCATGCACATGGATGACACACACATGCATGTGCACTCACCGGACAATGTCTCGTAATCTGCAAGTTCTCCCACGCCTTGGATCTGTTCCTCTGTGGTGTAGGTCCCAGCAACATGCTCATGTGCAGTGAGTTCTATGTCTTCTGCTGGAGACCCACCTCCAGTCACTAGATTAGCGGCATGACTTGAGGCCAGCTTATTCTTTGCCCTGTGCTTCAGGTCATTCCAGCGCTTGTAGCATTCAGTAGCTGTGCGCCTCACGATTCCAAGGGCACTTATGATGTCTGCGATGGTCTGCCAGTGTGCCAGACGTTATTCAGGTGTGGTCTTGGATCCTGCAATAATCATTTCGCGGTCATGTGTGGACACATACTCTACAAGTGCATTCAGTTCGGCCTCATTGAAGCTGGGCTTCCTTGACGGGCCGGACTGTGTAGCCGTGTCTGGGGCATCAGCCTCTACTGGACGAGCACTCTTCCTCTTCCGCTTGGAAGGTGGTGGGGATCCTCAGTGTCCTACGCTGCTCTGGACACTAGGGGCAGGAGCCCCGGTGGACTCTGTACTAGGAGTGTGGGATTGCACACTCAGCATGGGAGTTGGTGCAGGCATTAGCTCAAGTGTGATGGTGTCAGGGGGAATGTCAGCAGGATAGACTTGGACCGACACTGTCCTGGCTGGGTGTGTGAGAGGTGGGGTGGATGGAGCCGCAGCTGCCCCTGCAGCCTCCCCACTCTGCCTACTCGGGGCAACAGATGACCTAGCTGCCCCTGATCCACGTGGCCTGATGACACCAACGTGCACCGCCGCATGTGGCCTAGACCTGCTGACCTGGAAGTCAGCCATGGAGTCACCCTGTGCCAGGTCTGGTGCCACAGTGGGCTGGTCCAACAAGGGCTGAGCATGGATGGTGTCAGCCACATTACCCTCAACCAGGGGGGGCATGGGTGTCCCTGACTGGTCCTCCACACATGGGGGGCTAAGGGGACCCTGCAAGTCATGGCCACGTCCCCTACCAGATCCACCACGGCCACTACTTGGGGCTCGGCCACCTTTGCCACCCTTACGGCTTGTTCGCCTCCCAGCTATGGCACAGATGTTATTGTGCGTATGGGAGTCGATGTGAACTATTGTCCTGGGCAATTGGGGGACAAAGGGGTTGGGTACCAGATGGTAATCGTACCCTAGTGCTCTAGCAAGGCTGTATGTCACCCCTGGGGAAAGATGACGGGTCACGCAACGCAAAGGCACCCCAAAAAAGGGAAGTAAGGTGCATGCAACCCCTCCTAGACCACGTGTGTGGAAAATAAACCTGCACTACGCTGTGGCACCCAGAAACACAAGAATTTATGTATGCGTGTCACACGCAGCCTAGAATGACCTCTGAAGGGGTACGCGACACACAGGGCAAGCACAGATGTTAAATACGTGCGCGACTCACCGTCTGCCAGGAAAAAAAGTGTGAAAAAGACGCACGTGTGCGCGTTGGCAACACCCCCGCCAAAAGAAGAATTATACGCTGTCTGAGGAGACAGGACAACAGTAGAAGGGAACGCTGTTTGAGGAAACAGGCACAGGAAAAAGAGGAAAAGAGAAAAAGCTGTCAGAGGTAACAGGGAGTACGAACTTGAAACGCCGTGAAGTAAATCGCGTGTGAACCGACAAGAAGTACAGATTTCACCCACTCGCTCTCCACGAAAAGCACGTACAAGGAAATGGTGTTCTACACGTACCTTTTATACACACGTCACAGACACGCATACGCGCTGAGGCCATTTCCACCAATTACACGCTTTGGCACTCGGACGTGTATTTTTTTTTTACACGCGCCATTCTCAACGGCCATGCGCGTGACGTCATAGACGCGCCTGGGGGCCTTTCGGTCAATGAATTAACGTACGTGTGCTGATGCGCTTACGCGCTAAGGGCCTTTCCTCGAATTACACGCAGACGTGCTGGATTTTCACGTGCCAAATCACTCCGTATCAAGCTGGCCACGCGTAAGCACACGGAAGACCACGCTCCTGCCCAGAAGGCCGAATTACTGCCCCCCAGAGCACCAAGCACGCTCCCGCCTGCCATCTGCTGCTGCCTGACTGCCTGCTGCCCACGTGTCCTGCCATTTGCTGCCTGCACATCAGCCAGGGGTGCTGTTGCTGTGACCGCCTCTGCTGGAACCGAAGACTCCCGACTGGGATACCATCGCTCCACAGCCCAGCCCCAGGACCCAGTTGCCCACCCACTCCTGCCTCTGGGGTTGCCATGTCGGGCACTGCAATATCTGGCACCAGTGGCAACCCCCAGCCAGAGGGGCACCAGCTTGACTGCCACCGAAGTTGGTGTGCTGGTGGAGCATGTCCTGGGGCAGTATGATGCCCTCTTTGGAAGGTTGCGCGCCGACATGGAAGGACGGACTCGGATCTGGACGGACAACGTGACTGCCATCAATGCGGAGGGGGTGGCAGTCCGACTATTCCATCATGTGAAAAAGCGCTGGGAGGACTTCAGGCCCAGGACCCTCAAGAAGGCCCGGCGCCTCCTGAAAGCAGCGGATGCTAAGGGGCGCCGGGGCCACTTGTCGGAAGATCAGATGAGGGTCCTGGAACGCATATCCCCAGCAATCCACGTCCAGGTCCTTGAGAGGCAGACCCGTCTGGAGTCGAGCGGTAAGTGAACATGCATACTGATTGTAAGCTGTGCGTGTGGTGGTGTGGTAGGAGTGTGCAGGTTGCACATGTGGTTTTATGTGGCCAAGTATGGGGGGGGTACAGGGCCGAGAGGCTGACACATGCGAGGGCTCTCATGTGTGACACATGGATGGTGCTTGTGTGTGTAGGCTTGCATGGCAAAGGATGTGGAAGAATGATTGGCAGGTGTGACATGGATGCCGATTTGAACACTGCGACAGTTGGCGGAGGTGTACACATGCATGCAAGTGTGGTGGTGTGTGTGCATGTGTACTGCACTCCCTGTGTCGCATGTGATGTCTGGCTCACCTTTGCCTGCTCATGCTGTTGTATGTGTATGGATGGTGCTGGCTGTTGCGATATGGCTGTGGTAAAGCTCATGTGTGCAAGTTGAAATGACATGTGTGTTGGGGATTGTGATGCCATGTCTGAGGTTTGCCAATGCCACTCATGTACAACTGTCATGTGTTTATGAGTCCATTATACAGTGCCCTGATGCCTGTGTTTTATTTCTCCCTATCTGCAGCGTCAACTGATGAAGAGGGCGGAGAAGGTGCTGTGGAGCACAGCGGCAGGGGTCGCACCACCAGCCGGAGACGCAAGGCCCGGCTCCCCTCCCAGGTTGTGATCTCGTCAGGGAGTGAGGAGTCCGGTGCCGCATCCGAGGCCGCAGCTGCTGAGGGGAGGTCCAGGAGGCGGAGGTTGGAGTTGGCAGCAGAAGGGGCAGCTGGGACCCCACAGGGCCCAACTAAGGAAGATGGCACAGAGTCATCCAGGTTGGTGGGGGGTTTGGTGGAGGAGGAGGCCATGCAAGCAACAGAGGCGGGGTCTGGAGGTGGGGATTCCACTGGTGCTAGTGGTGCAGTGCAGGACCAGGGACAGGTGGCAGCACAGGCTGCCACGGAGGTGCCTGTGTGCAATCCTATCCCTGCTCCTGTCACTGCATCATCTTGCACCAGCAGGGATGCCTACCTCCAGACCCGTTCTCAGGGAGGGGATTGGCTTACACCAACTGGCCTTCCTCTCCCTGCGGATGTGGCTATCCTGCAACAGGTTGAGCCTGTCCAGGGTGGGGTGGCGTTGCATCAGCGGGCCATGCAAGCTGACCTACAGTCTTTCCATGATGAGACTGCACGTCTTCTCGCATGGCTCGTTGAACGCGTTGACCCACTGGGACAGCTCACCATGGCCGGATTCTTCCGTTTCCTGGACCTTGTTCTGACCCCCTCCTCAACGGAACCCCCTATGCCCCAGTCGTCCTCCATGCCATCTTCCCACACATGTATCACCTGGGTGCCCTGTGGAGCTGCCTCTGACCGTGCGGCCAGGCTGGTTGACAACAGATCCCTGCCACAGTCGGGAGTCGGACGTCCAGCAGGGGTGGTCACATCAACAACTGCACCCCAGCTGGAGGAGGATGTGCAGGCACCATCGGACAGGGCACATGGACAGCAGCAGCAGCAGGAGGCTGTAGGTGGGAGCCACGATGGCTCGGGGCCTTTGACATCGGAGAGGCAGGCATCGGCCGGAGGGCAGGAGGACCCAGGACGGGAAGTGTCTTCCGTGTGGCAGCGGTTGGGCCATGCCATAGATGCGGAGCGGCAGCGGGCAGAAGAGGCACGGCTCACGATGGTCAGGGCGGAGAACTCCATGCGGAGGGCCCTGAGGCGGGCCGAGTGCCTCGAGGCAATCCGCAGGGAGTTGGAGGAGAACAAGTCGTCGTCCCTGCTGACCCTCGGGGCCATGGAACAGGACCACCTCCGGGACATTGAGCAGGAGTTCGATGATGCCTTGGCCCGCAACATCCAGAAGTGAGCCGTTGGAGTAGCCCGCTGCCATTGTATATAGTTAATTACATATAGTTAATATAGTGTTAGGTTTTATTTTTTTTTTTTTAATTTGGGGCGCTTGGACTATGCCCCACGTTTTTGTATATAGTTATTAGTTAGGTGGGTTTTATTGTAGGTTTCATTTACATCATTGGGATCATGGACCCTGGATTTGCTCTTTCTACATAGTTTGATAGTGGATTTGTGGGCTTCATCTTTTATTATATTTTCACCAATGGATTTTCACTTTACTTTCCCTTTGGATTTGCTTTGTTGGACGATGACTTTGGACACAATTTCATTACAGTTATTTTGGATTCCCATTTTCATTATTTATTATTTTGGTGGACATGCTGCATTTTGATATTTTTTGCCACTATTGTTTCTGTTGATTTCATTCACTTCATTTACACTGTAATACATTTTTGTTTCTTACTTCAATGTGTGGACTTCTCTCATTGGTTTCATGCCTGCCACAATGTGGGTTTTCACAGTCATGTGTTGCCATTGTGTGGGTCTGACGGACTTGTACTCATGCGCATATTGCTTATTTGTTATCTATTATGTAATGGGTATTTCAATTTTGAATGGATGTAAAGCTTGGTTGGGTGTTTGGACTGAGGTGGCGTGGGGTGTGATTTGGGTGGGCATAGGAGCCTGGGATCTGGATTGTGATGACGTGTTGGCTTGGTGACAAGTGTGGGGGCCTGCTGGCAGGTGCCCCGCACTTCTGGGGGGTGGGGGTGCTGGGAGACATGAGTTGGACATGAGTGGGGGCCTGGTGGAGGGTGCCCCTGGCTGCTGGTGGGTGGGAGTGCAGGGCGACATGAGTGGGGGCCTGGTGGAGGGTGCCCTGCACTGCTGGGGGTGGGGGTGCTGGGAGACATGAGTTGGACATGAGTGGGGGCCTGGTGGAGGGTGCACCACAGTGCTGGGGGGTGGGGGTGCAGGGGGACATGAGTGGGGGCCTGGTGGAGGATGCCCCTGACTGCTGGGGGGTGGGGGTGCTGGGAGACATGAGTTGGACATGAGTGGGGGCCTGGTGGAGGGTGCCCCTGGCTGCTGGTGGGTGGGGGTTCAGGGGGACATGAGTGGGGGCCTGGTCGAGGGTGCCCTGCACTGCTGGGGGGTGGGAGTGCAGGGGCACATGAGTGGGGGCCTGGTGGAGGGTGCCCCTGGATGCTGAGGGGTGGGGGTGCAGGGGGACATGGGTTGGACATGAATGGGGCCTGGTGGAGGGTGCCCCTGGATGCTGGGGGGTGGGGGTGCAGGGGGACATGAGTTGGACATGAGTGGGGGCCTGGTGGAGGGTGCACCACAGTGCTGGGGGGTGGGGTACAGGGGAGTGTGCCCCTGACAGCTGGGGGGTGGGGTTGCTGGGAGACATGAGTTGGACATGAGTGGAGGCCTGGTGGAGGGTGCCCCTGACTGCTGGGGGGTGGGGGTGCAGGGGGACATGAGTGGGGGCCTGGTGGAGGGTGCCCCTGGCTGCTGGTGGGTGGGGGTTCAGGGGGACATGAGTGGGGGCCTGGTCGAGGGTGCCCTGCACTGCTGGGGGGTGGGAGTGCAGGGGCACATGAGTGGGGGCCTGGTGGAGGGTGCCCCTGGATGCTGAGGGGTGGGGGTGCAGGGGGACATGGGTTGGACATGAATGGGGCCTGGTGGAGGGTGCCCCTGGATGCTGGGGGGTGGGGGTGCAGGGGGACATGAGTTGGACATGAGTGGGGGCCTGGTGGAGGGTGCACCACAGTGCTGGGGGGTGGGGTACAGGGGAGTGTGCCCCTGACAGCTGGGGGGTGGGGTTGCTGGGAGACATGAGTTGGACATGAGTGGAGGCCTGGTGGAGGGTGCCCCTGACTGCTGGGGGGTGGGGGTGCAGGGGAATATGAGTGGGGGCCTAGTGGAGGGTGCCCCTGGCTGCTGGTGGATAGGGGTGCTGGGGGACATGAGTGGGGGCCTGGTGGAGGGTGCCCTGCACTGCTGGGGGGTGGGGGTGCTGGGAGACATGAGTTGGGGCCTGGTGGAGGGTTCCCTGCACTGCTGGGGGGTGGGGGTGCTGGGAGACATGAGTTGGGGCCTGGTGGAGGTTGCCCCTGGATGCTGGGGGGTGGGGGTGCAGGGGGACATGGGTTGGACATGAATGGGGCCTGGTGGAGGGTGCCCCTGGATGCTGGGGGGTGGGGGTGCAGGGGGACATGAGTTGGACATGAGTGGGGGCCTGGTGGAGGGTGCACCACAGTGCTGGGGGGTGGGGTACAGGGGGGCATGAGTGGGGGCCTGATGGAGTGTGCCCCTGACAGCTGGGGGGTGGGGGTGCTGGGAGACATGAGTTGGACATGAGTGGGGGCCTGGTGGAGGGTGCCCCTGACTGCTGGGGGGTGGGGGTGCAGGGGAACATGAGTGGGGGCCTAGTGGAGGGTGCCCCTGGCTGCTGGTGGATAGGGGTGCTGGGGGACATGAGTGGGGGCCTGGTGGAGGGTGCCCTGCACTGCTGGGGGGTGGGGGTGCTGGGAGACATGAGTTGGGGCCTGGTGGAGGGTGCCCCTGACTGCTGGGGGGTGTGGGTGCTGGGAGACATGAGTTGGACATAAGTGGGGGCCTGGTGGAGGGTGCCCCTGACTGCTGGGGGGTGGGGGTGCAGGGGAACATGCGTTGGTGGCAGTAGTGCAAGGTGACATGTGGGTTGGCTGGGGGGCATGGGCATGGTGGATGGGCTGCCTGCAGGACATGTGCAGGGTAGTCCCCTGCAGGGGCCATGGAGGGTGTAGAGGGAACACCTGGGAGGACCAACAAGGGCAATTCACATGTAGTGCTCCCCGCGCACCCCTGGAATACACGTACCCTGATGGAATCGCATGTGATACTTCCCGCGCACCCCTGAAATACACGTACCCTGCTGCTTTTGCATGTGATACTTCCCGCGCACCCGTGGAATACACGTACCCTGATGGAATTGCGTGTGATACTTCCCACGCACCCCTGAAATACACGTATCCTGCTGCTTTTGCGTGTGATACTTCCCGCGCACCCCTGGAATACACGTACCCTGATGGAATTGCATGTGATAGTTCCCGCGCACCCCTGAAATGCACGTGCCCTGCTGTTTTTGCGTGTGATACTTCCCGCGCACCCCCGGAATACACGGGCCCTGATGGAATCGCATGTGTTACTTCCCGCGCACCCCTGATGTACACGTACCCAGGACAATCGCATGTGAAACTTCCCGAGAACCACTGAAATACACGTTCCCCGCTTGGCGTTTGGTGTTTGGCAGCCCTGTGAACTGGTCCAGGGTTAGCGCAGCCCTTTGCGATGATTTGGGAATTTTGAAGGCTTTTCCTTGCGCGAGGGCGTTCTTGGGGACGTAACTGGCGCTGCTGCAGGGTCGCTGCGCCACTCTGCGCCACGGCTGGTTTTTGAGGCTAAAATCCATGAATATGCTGTGCGATGAAAAGGATTTTATCGCACGCGGCTGGCGCAGTGTATCGCACGGGGACACTGTGCGCCAGCCGCGTGCGCCACTTTTGTGCGAATTTCTATGAATTACCCTGTAAATCTGGCATAATATTATTGTTGTAGGAGTAGTTTTAGGCTATGTCGTACAGGCACAAGGTTTCCAAAGCAATACTTCTGTTTGGACAGTATGTGTCAATTAATTACTTTTAAATATATCCTGATGTTTGGGATTATTTGTAGCTATTATTTCTATCTCTTGGTAGGGTTTTTTGTGATTAAGCTGGACTAAGGTTTAGCTAGGGAATGATTTTAGATTTCCCTTTGATTGCCCATATAATGGTGTACCTGTTCAACGATCTGCAGCTATGTAGGACTCACATTCTCTATGTGATATAATTTTGATAAAAGTATTTTCAAATTTTCTGACAGGATTTTGTCGGATGAAATGTCACCCTAAAGATCTTCTAGCTCAGTCTTCTCACGTTTGGCAACTATTACATTTCTTGCAACTGCAGTGGACTTGTCTGCAATGTATTGAATGTCTAAATTTTCAAAAGAGGGCAATGACTGCATAGTAATCGTGTATGTAGTTGGATGCCTCATCTCTTTTAATATTGTATGAGTTGTTATGGGATTTCCAATTTACACTGTGCCTAACAAAAGACATTGCGCTATTTATTTGTCCTTTGGTAGAAAATGGTCAAGGGAAGCCAAAACAACATTTGGTGTAGTATTTACCTGTTTTTGTATCGAGATTGGCAGTATTTGCCACACTTTTGTTTTTAGAAGCATAAGATTTGTGTATATAAGTCACCATGTCTTATTTCTGAAGTGATGTAACAGGTTAATCTATTTTTGAATACATTGTAGAGCAGTCGCATCACTGTCATGGAAAAATCTGGTACAACTTTTAGCACAAAAGCATGTGGATGTGTGTTGCTCCTCTGGATTGATATTCTTTCTTCAAAAAGAAGTGTTCTACTTCTCCAATTGGAGGGTTTGATTTATCCCAGATGAAGTGTAACATCACAATGAAGCAATGGTGAAAGTATTTTGAAACATTGACAAGATCAAGAGAATAGAGTCATCCTAGAATTGTTATGTCTATTCCATCTTTATTTTGGTTTGCAGTGCGTAGGAAGTCAGGCAAGTCTTCCCATGCATCGTTTGCACAACATAAAGTAACAAAACATGTGGGTGGGCCTAGGTTCCTTAGCATAGAACGTACATCAACATGCCATTGCAACCAATATTATTGTATACCACACAATAAATTAAGAGCCTGTTTTTTGTGTGTGAGCAACTCTGTAACATAGAGTTGCTAGTATGCTTTCGAACAAAGGTGGAAAATGTATTGTATATATTCTGGTCTTCAGAATATATTATTAAAACAATGATATTCTGATGCACTTATTTGTGGAACTCTTTCATCATATCTTCTTCCTTTTCCTGTAGGAAAGAGTAAAGGAAAAGCACATTCTTCTGCACTTTTCTCCCATGTGCTCATTGGAGATCCTTTGGTTGACACACTTAATAGGTTTCTAATGCATATTCTATTATATCTTTGGAATGTAATGGGTGCATTGTATACTTGTCTAAAATGTTGGCTGAACTAATCAGATCCACACATTGAAATTGGCCAGTTTGTGGTGGATCTTCAATTATTTGGGTGGTTTCTTCAATTTCTGTATCTCATTCTTTTCTTTAAGTTATTCTTTAAGTTATTCTAGGGTTTAACTTACTTTATTTAAGTCAACTGGTTGTTGCCAATTTCTTTTGTCTTTTGTAGGTACACCATTAACTAGTACAATCAAAAAGTGTTCTATTGGCCATGCTACTCCTAAGGTTTCTACATTTTCTTTAAGTTCTAATGGGAAATATACTACTTTGCCATGAATGCCTTTCAGTAACTCAGATGAAGGCAATTTGGTAATTTGGATTGAAGACCAACTATAGCTTGAAATGGCTGTATTGTTTGAACTATGATGCTTTCCTACTAGTTAAGTTGCTGGAGAGCTTTAGTAAGTGGGAAGATTTTTAAAATATTAGTGATAGCCCACAATGTAATTTGGTTATGGTCAAGTTTAGTATTGCAATGTGTGCAAACTATTGAGAGGCTCAGTTATGTTGTAATTAGTACCTGCTGTTCAATATAAAGCTAATTGAAGCCATAGGAATTCTTCATTGTCTTGTATTTTGACACCATATCTATTTGTGTCATTTTTTATAAAATGTTTTGTGACAACAGACACATATTTTGATATTTCAGCATATGTGTTTTGAAACTTTGCTATTTCTTTTTTGTATGTGTTTGTAAGGATGTTGGTATTGGTGAGGTGCGTGCTAATGTTTTGTAAAGTAAATTAATTTTCTAAGTCAACTTCAGTTCCAAGATATTTTGGGGCAGATTCATCGAATAATTGTGCACTGAAATCGGTGGCGCAAGCGAGAAAAATCCAGCGCACATGTGCAAATCGCACGCAAGCGATTCATGGAAGTCTGTTTGTGTGTTTTTCCAGGGAGCTGTGCCAAGACTGTGCGTGGCGCACACGGGCGCACACGTCACTGCGACATCCCGAACGCTGTGCGCAATGTTCCTCAGCAAAAGAACACAACGTGTAGCGCACACACCAAAAAGGGGGCGGAACACGTGGAATAGGGAACAACGTGTGAAAATGAGGGTGTAACTGGGGAAGTACTGCTGGGAAATACATGGAACGCACACACGCGCGCAAACAACACGTATTCATGGAATCGAATAGGAGAAACCCGCGCACACCAAAAGACACAAACAGGTGTAAACACGTCCGCCACAAGGAGGCAGGCGAAAGCGTCCCCGTGCAGTATAAAAGTGTGCGCAAACAACAAACACGTATATACAGCTACGATGAATGCCCCATTTCTCACAGCAGTGATCGTGGGACACCGCAGGAGGAGGAGAATAGCCAGGCCACGTATTTTTTTGTACAGGACCAGCCTTTTTGGGATGCCTGATGATGAGGTCTATGGCAGGTATAGGTTTCCACCTCATATCATCCTAGACCTGGTCACTGAGTGGGAGGATGAGCTCACATCACCCACCTTCTGCTCCCAAGCACTGAGCCCCTTGGAAAAGGTGCTCTATGTCCTGCATTTTTTGGCCACAGGGTCATTTCAGCAGACAACTGCCATACTTGGGTGTGTTTCGCAGCCCACACAGTCACGCTGCCTACACCAGATGTTGGCACTTCCCTAGAGTGCTCGGTGCCATTGATTGCACCCATGTGGCCTATGTCCACAAAGAACAACTACAGCAACTGCAAGCACTGGCATTCCATCACTGTACAGGTTGTATGCAATGCCCATGGAATCATCACCTCTGCCTATGCAAACTATCCTGGGTCTACCCATGACAGTTTCATATACAGAATGTCCGCCCTGAGCCAGGACCTGGAAGTTGGGCAGCATGGCGACACATGGCTCATTGTTGAGTACAAATGTCTGTGCACATGCATGCATGTTACACACAGACAAGTACACAAACCCAACTAATGACAACCATCATTACCTCCCCGGGGGACAGTGCCTACCCTCTGAGCACCCACATGATGAATCCTATACGGAACCCCACCACACCACCCCAGGTAAGATACAACGCAGACCATATTACAACCAGGCGCATAGTAGACCGCACATTTGGAGTGCTCAAGTCACGCTTCCGCTCCCTTGACTGCTCTGGCAGCCAGCTACTGTATGCACCCCCAGTAATGTGCAGGATCATTGTGTTTGCATGTGTCCTGCACAATGTTGCAACACAGTGGTGCATACCAGTGCAAATGGTGGTACCCCCACATCCCCAAACACAGGCGCTGCTCATGGGAGGGGAAAGGTCATGTGGCGAGGCATCCTGGACCCAGCTTGTGGCCCCATTTTTCACCTAGACTCCGACCCCTGCAGAGAGCACACAGGCCTGGCACATACCAGGTGACAATTGATGATGAAAAAGAGACAGTCAACTGTCACAACCTTACCACCCTGAGAATGTTTCCACGGAAGTGCTACATTGTGTGCATCCCTAGCTACTTAAACATAACCAATCTGGTGTGACCAAAAGGAACACATGCAAGGTGCATATCACACCACCCCCCTGCAAAACAGGCCCTGAAAATCACTGGTATGTCACCCAAACCCTCCCAACCCCCATCACCCTTGTCGGCCACACCATGACATGGCTGCAACAGCAAAAGAGCAAACCAAAAGCACAACACATGAAACATTAGAAACACGTGATAAATGGAAAGAGGCCTGAGACAATCACACCTGACATGGAATCAGATGAAATGACTGACCAACAACCTCCCACACATACAAAGTCATACACAAATGCAAGCCAGCACAGGTACCATCAACAAAAGACAGAATGCCTGTTGGAATGCTCATTGGCCAATCGAAATCCGCAAATCCCAAAACTGTGTGCTGTGTGTGTCTCCTGCAACACACCGCTCAGCACACAGCACTGTGAGCGGCCATTGTGTTGGGGATACACCTTGAGTATCATATAAAAAAGGACAAGCAACAAAAATTACCCAGTGATGCATGTACACGACCCCAAAATGGTAAGTGATCATGCGCTGCAGAGACAGAGCATGGCAGAGAAGGCAATCTGTTTGCATGTGTGGGCATGGATGGGTGGCTGTATGTGTGGTGGTGCATTGTGTAAGTGTGTGTGTCCGTAGGGACATGCATTCAATACATGCATGTGAAATTAAATGATCCTCAGTGTCCTGTACACATCACATGTGAACATTGCCAATGTGGACACCCCAGTTTGTCAAACCACAAAAATCGCCTGACACCTGAAAAGTAAACCCTACACAGGAACAGCCATTGACCAGAATAAAACATCATGTACATAGTACCCCACATTGACAATGTCAGAGAGTGCCCAATCACTGTAGCCCAAGCATACTGTCCAACAACAAAAGCCCTTCCCTCATTTCCTCATCACCTTGACCTTCAGAAGAACTTTCTCTGGGGTCTGTCGGCTTCTTCCTTCCAGTCTACCTGGCTTCAGGATCCATCTTCCCCTTAGTTTCCTTGTTCTTACTTTCGTGTAAATAGGGTCTTGTTTCCTCAGAGGCCACCTTGACCGGTAAATGTACCAAATTGCAGAGAACTCCAAGGAGCCAAATCCCCAAACCAGGGAAAAGCCAGTAGGCACCAAAAAACCTTGGAAGAGCCTCCAGTATGAAGTCATAGAATATGACCAAGTACATGTCCAAGCTGAATGATAGAATAACTTCCAAGTTTGCACAGTTGTACAATGGTTCAACAGGATGGGTAGGAATTTCAGTACACAATAATCAATGAGGATGCCACAACTAGTGGGTAGAGCTGAAACATGAGTAAAAAATAACCAAGGAGGCTGGCACAACTGGATGGCTGAGCTGAAACCCAATCCATACTTGATAGCGTGAACGAAGAAAGGCAGAGACAGCACAAGTCTGGAAAGGCAGAGTGAATGTGAGAAAGCCAGAAACAGCTGTCAGCAAGTTAAGAGCCAGAACAGTTGAATAGCATTGGTAAAAGGCCAAAGTCAACATAAAGCTAGGAATGTAATAGATGAAAGACAGGAGGAGTGAGAGAGAGAGATGCTGTGGTACAGAAGTGTACCGAGGCAAACCGTGGCAGCGTAAGAGTACGTTGAAATAACTGCCCAAGAGACGGGTGGAAAGATCTGCAACAAGGACAGTAGCAGGAAGATAACCAGGGACTAAAGGTACCAGAGTGGGAAAAACGAGTACAAGAGCTGTAGTCCAGTAGGAAAACTGCGCCGTCACGCAGCAGCGAAGTCCAAGAGGGAAGACAGATACAACATGCCGCCCAAACAGAACAGAGCAGAGAAGTAGTCTAGGTGGACATCTCAGCTGAGGACTGGACTGCGAGTTGTGGTGCTTGTGGTTCTTGGGTCACATTCCTAATGCTTCCTCCTTTGCCACAGTTTCCTGGGGCTGAACTTAACACATACCAACTTGGCATTATCACCATACGGTCCCTCCCACCATCAGTGTGACTTTGAAAGCTAAAGGGTGCAGGCTACCCTCTACAGCATGAAGTGCATCAAGCACGTATAAAGGCAAGAAATGAAAAAACATCACAATCAACTTCAATAAATGCACAGTTCAAAAATGTATTCACCAAAATTGATTGCAGGCATGCCATGGAGAAAACATCCATAACCCCACTAGGGGTGTAAACACAATAGTATAGCCGATATGACAAAAGTCCAATGCCCTTGTGTAAATTGCTATAACACAGGAGATGGTTAACCCCTTCATCGCTGACAGAGGGGAAGCAACAGACAATATTCCAACAAAGGTCATGTCAAGCGGAACAATGCTTAATAGACAAGGCAAAACCAACGAAAATGACAAGAAGGAGACCAGAACATACACTATAGATCAACCCAAAAAAGACATAATTTGGTTAAAAAACTGTAATAATTTTATTCTCATTTCAACATTAAAAAATCCATATTAAATCTACATAATTGAATATTAGCTTATTTTTTATATAAAAATAAAGTGCATCACAATAAAGTGCATTTCTAAAGGAAGGACGGTCTAACCTATCTGTGCCACTAGAACGGAGCCCCGTAGCCTGAAACCCCAAATGAGTGAAGGGGATCACTCAATGTGGAGACTGGCAGTCTCAGATGCGTCTGCGGATAACTGACTGACTGACTGGAAAAACAGAGATATGCAGTCAAACAATGATAGTCTATGCAAGAACTGACAATGGGGTACTGTATGTCGACTACTAAAGTGTCAAGACAACAGAGTTCACAAAAATATACATTTGACACTGGTTGTTAATAGTAGTTTCGATGGTACAGAGCATCTAGCTGTGCCACAGTTGATGCCCATCTTCGTCAGGATGGCACACTCCTTTGGGAATAGTTGCCACTTGATGTTTGATATGTGCAATTTGTGAAGCAATACTAAAACCAACAATAAATGCTTAAAGGCTGAAGCCAATCATTGCACCTAGAACACATGCACAAAGAAAAAGCAAAACAGACAGATCACATTAAGAGGGAGATCTGTAGGTGATTTCACTGGGAACTTCTGTCGTTATCCTAGTTTGGAAGAACCTTAAAACATACAATGGGAGAAATGATAATTACCATTATCTCTCACCAAACAGGCTGGTCCCTGTATCCTGTGGATTAGTCCAGGAATATATCTGGGCCGTACCAAAAACAGATCACAATAAATGAATCTGTGAAAGCAAGGGCAAGAACATTTAATGAGAAAATGGGGACAACAATATACCTAATTTTATATTTGTGAAGCAAGAGAAGAGGAACAGCTGCCAGTCCCGGAATCAAAACAGTGTAAAATCTTGTCCTAGTCCAAAATAGAAAAGGGCAAGCTACTAATGTGAACCAACTCACCTGGCTGAAATTACTGGAAGGGCAGAATTTGAAACCTCCCATCGGTAGAGAAGGGCAGTCAAACTTGCTAATTGAATGTATTTAATTTAAACAGTGATCAATGCCTGCCAGGAAACATCAACCTTATTTTCATGTAGCCCATAAATGGATGTTTGAATAGTTGCATGAAATCAAAAAAACACACACAAGGGAAAAAAAGAAAAAGAAAAACACAAGAAAGCAAAATTAATTGATGAATAAATGCAAGGCATGAAAAACAATTAACTTTTAAGAAACTTTTTTAAGAGAATAAGAACATGACAGTGAACGGTGAACAGCCTCTGTCACAGAACACTGCACTTGTGTAAATTGCTGTCACACTGAACCATCCGTGCAAGCCCATGGAAAGGGGAAGCAGGAGTGGCATATGTGTCTGGACCCCAAGCCACAAACACACACACGAGACAAGCTTGAATGGGCCCAACTGGAACAGACAGTGGATGCTTTCAAAAGCCACAAAGCATCACACTGTCACATGAATGCACAATAGACAAACAATGTTATAAAAAAAAGAAAAATGGCCACATGTTCCCCTGGGGGGGTACCCAGGAGGCGGGAGGTACAGGGTGCACCTCAACACCCACATACAATGATGTTGAGATAAAAAAAACCTCCATGGGGTCAACGCTTGCACGGTCCGACCTGTGTGGGAGATAAGTCATTGTCCTGTTCACCCTATGGATGGAAATCAGAAGGATGATGTGGCACAGTTCCCTGACTATGCCTATGCGCAGCTTGCCCCTCGGTGGCAGCAAGCCTGCGGGTCTGGTAAGCCCGGTCCTTTGTGGCGATGGCACGTAGGTCAGCATGCAGCACCTCACATGATACGCGTGCTTCCTCTTGCAAGGTAGCATGTGTAACATGGAGTTCTGCCTGCATGCTCTCACATGACATCTGGTGCACCTCCCGGCATGCATGTAGCTCAGCCGAGATGGTATTCTCAAGCTGCTCCAACCTCTCCTCTGTCTGCTGCCTTTGGGACATGTTGAACACACTCTGAGTAGATCTGAGGGATTGATGGTTAACCCTCGGGGCCTCCATGTGCGCCTCTGCGTGAGCAGCAAGTGCTTGATGCCGAGACACAAATTTAGCCTGATGTACCCTCTGAGGCTGCTATGCCCAGCCTGAGTGAGCAGCCCGTGGACTGCGCTGCCTGCTGCTAGACCTCCACCTCCCTAGCAGGGGGGAGCACGGATTGGGCAAGACTTTCCATGCTCTGAATGATCTTATCAATAGCTGTCCCCTGTTGCTCTGAACTGGCATACATGGATTGCTCCCACTCAGTATGCCATGGTGGCACAAGGCCACCATGTTGCCAGACATGACACCCTTGGGACCCAAGGATCCGTGGTCCTCGCTGGATTGACACCACCCGTGGCTGCAGGACTCCATCCCTCCATTAACATGATGCCCCTGGCACATCAGCAACTGGTGTGGAGTGTGACCGTGTGTCCCGATCCACCAGAGGTGGAGGTTCCAACACTGTCTGGCCCCTCAGTACAGATGTCGTGGACAGAAGATCATCCACATCAGGAATACTCACTGGCGACGAATGGACATGACGCGCATCCATCTCAACATTGTGCTCAGAGTGATCATCAGAGCTTGACTGATTGCCAGCCCTAGATACGAAGATCTGGAGCACAAGTGGGTTCTCGTGGTCTACCACCCCACGACCCCCACTTGTGCCGGGTTGCTGATGTAATAGCAACCCTGTGTCTGGAATGACATCACCATCCTCTGGCTCTATTGCGTCATCACCGGTAACGTGAAAAAAAACATGAGTACACATGTCAGAAGCACATAACCCACACACACATAGACATCACATTGACAGCCAACACATGAAGCAGACATGTCACACACAACTGAAATTCTGGCATGCATCCAGTGGCATTGATATGCAATGGCATCCTGAAAGCAGAAATGGATGCATGTAAATTGCGAAGCCTAAACATGTACTGAATGTAGTATATCACCTCCATCACACACCACCTATGTCAGACACATATCACATGCAGAAATGACAGATGGCAACAAAGAGATGGCACATACCATAAGCATGTCTATACAGCCAAATGCCCACAGCTGCAAGTGAATCAAAACACACCATGACACACGTAATATGCATGTACACATGCATCACTGAATTATCATCACCAATATAGCTTCATCCATCTGCAGCTCGACCCGTACTGCCGTCATCGGCCATGAAGGCATAGTGAAAGTGAGGGCCTAAAACGAGGCATGAGGGACCATAACGCCCAGTATGGTCCGAGATGCCAGTCCATGACGCCTCCAGAACACCCCACAGTGCCTGATTCAGCACATTGTGCATTGAATGTGCCCAAAAACATTATTCAGTGTTTCAAATCATCAAGCCAAGGCTCCACCAGATTTGCTAAGTGGGCGTACACGTACTGAAGGACAGTTCACCTTCAGGATTGTGCCAGTTGAACATAACAGGCACACTGCTGAAATCTCAGCAGCATTTACGTTTAATAAAAACATATTAGTCATTCAACAAAAAAGCCACAGAGAACACATGTGTAAATAAACACTTTCACACACATATAGGTAAGTAGCTGCAATTTTGCACTACACAATGTTAAAGCTGCTTGCATATGTATATGTGAAAGTGTTCAAATACACCCGTGTTCATATACACCTGTATGGTGAATATGAACAGCATCCTATACAGCAAAGCAAGCAGCTACAACTCTGCTTGATTTGATGTATGTGAAAGTGGACACATACACACGTGCAGGCAGCTCCACAGTCATTACAACCAGATTGGCAGGCTATAATCAATCTGCGGCCTATACCAGTTAGTATAGGCCACAGATTGAACAATCATCTTTGCTAAACCCCTGCTAGGGTGTTCCAGTATAGAGTACATGTGTCACAGGATACACCTGTGCCTGTGCGTTTCATAAGAGTGAAGGGATGACAATCTGAACACACATGCCAGGTTACTTTGACATTGCAGCAGTGAGTAGGCATGTAGAACGGTGTAACATGGCTCAGAAGTGGGAGGGTGCAATGCAGAAAATGTGTACATTGCCAACTATCTACATCAACAAGTAAGTTATGATGTCAATCAACAAAAATGAAGGCAGTGTAAGGGCAAGTTCAGCCATCATGTGCAATGTGCATGCAATGGGTTGCATGGCTACAGGCACCCTCCCCTTATTGAAAATGCAGGGAGGCATTGCATGACAATGAAATGTTGACCAGAGAACTGTGAATTGGCAGACAGTGTTGACTAGCATCAATTGCATTATCTCAGTCAACTGACACCACAGCAGATGAGAATGGGACAGTAAGCAGGGCACATGATAAACCCTCAGTAGTACACCCATTTGGGCAGAAGGCACTACACCAGTTTAACAGAGTCAGGGGTCCTGCAACAGGGGGAAGCCTGTGCCACACACAGAAAATGACAACCTAAACATGTGCGTGATGCAGGACTGAGCCGGAGTGAGCATGGAATGGATGACCAAATGCCATGATACGTATGTCATCCTGGACACGAACTACATGATCATCCTTCCAAGGACACATAGGGGCATGGAATGCACATGGAGCATGAATGGGCACTCATGTCCCCGGGGAGCATCTGCCATCTGCACAGTCCAAGTGAGACACCCTGCATCAAGGACAAAGGATGTACCCCGCAGTATGTGTCTGGCAGGTTGACAGGGGGAAGTGTGCATGTACACAGGAGTGTGGAACGGCCATTGCAGTAGTCCAACATGTTACGCACCAGTGCCATGGTGAAACTGAGGTTCAGGAGACGGAGGAGCAAGGAAGCATGCCCGCGTGGAGTACCCACATGCAGGCAGAACACACATGCACGTTAGTCATGCGATGACATTGTTTGAGTGCTGAGTGGAAAGACACCCCAGGCTACATGCAGAAGGGTCAGTGAGCTGGAACATGGACCAGAGGGGTAGCCGGGTGACTAGCATGTGAGTAGGGTGCAAGTGTGGTGTTGAGGACAGTCCCCGTCTGCTTGACATGTCCAGCATGCATCACAACAGGCACTCAATAGTGAAGCATTGCATGACTTGCACATGCAAACCATGTACACATAGCATGTAGTGGCAGTCAAGCACAACACATCACACAAGCAAACCGCACATGGCCTGGACAAACACGCAACAACACTCACCGGACCGGGCATCATAATCCAGCATCTCTCCCACTACTTCAACCAATTCTTCCGGGATGACCTCCACAGCAATCACCTCGTGCGGAGTGATTTCTTCCTCCTCAGGTGCTGGCCCACTGTCTGTCACCAGAGTCATGGCATAATTGTAGGCATGCTTTAGCTTAGCACAGTGTCAGAGGTCATCCCAATGCTTTTTGCAGTCCTGAGCTGTGCGCACCTCATGTCCGAAAGTACTATCACCGTCCACAACATGCTTCCAGTGGTCCAAATGCTGGGCAGGTGTAGTGTGACAATTTGGGCCCACTAGCATATCACGTTCATGTTCCGACATGTATCCCACAAGGAAGTCCAGTTCCTGCTTTTCAAAAGGGTTCTCCCTCGATGTGCCGGAGGCCGGAGCCATGTCTAGGGTTCCAGCCTCTTGTGCAGGACCATCCTTCCTCTTCTTGGGCAGTGGTCCAGACCCAGATTGGCAAATGCTGTCCTGATCAGTAGTGGCAGTGGCGCTGGTGGACTGGACCAAGTGAGTGACAGGTGGAACTAGGACGGAAGCCCTGACTTGCATCAGTGGCTGCTGTATGCTCTTGACTGGACCTGATGCAGCAACAGCAGCTGTGCCAAGGTCTGTGACCGAGACTGTCCTGGCTGATAGACTCATAGCCTGGGTGGTGTTGGCTGTATCTGCCCATGCAGTTGCCAACACCCGGCTGCTCGGGGCAGCAGTTGACAACACTGCCCCAGGGACATGTGCCTCGGTCAGAGCAGCCCTCCGTGCATTTTGCTTGTGCTTCCTGACCACCTGGAATTCTGCCTGGGAATCCTCAGGTGCCAACTCATCATGCGCTGGCCGACCCTAAGCCTGGGTGGTGGTCGCCACAGCCGCACCTGCAGCTACCACTACCGGTCACATGGGTGCCAGAGCAAGATGCGCCAGTGTCAGATGCAAGAGCTGCACCTCCCAGAGCCGCAGGGGGTGGTGGCATGACTGCACCAACATGTGCCAGAACATCCCGCCGAAGTGGCGCACCCCTATCTCTTCCCCCTCTGCAGCCACCCTGGGCTCCCCCTACTCCCTGGTCACCCCGGCCACAACCCTGACCACGCCCACCACATGGAGGACATCCAACTGAGGCACCCCTCACCTTTCGTGGCCTGCCAACCATGGTACAGATGTAGTAGTGCCAATTGGAGGTGTACACGACAATTGTCCTGGGCAATTGGGGTGAAGGGGGGGTACTAGATGTAAACAGCACCCCTGTGCACCTGCAAGGCTGTATGTGACCCCAGTGAGAAAATGACGGGTCACGCAATGCTCAGGCACCTCAAATTTGCAAAACACATGGAAGACCACGCTGCTGCCCAGAAAGCCATGTTCCTGCCCCCGGAGCCCTGAGCTGCCTCCCACGAGCCATCTGCTGCTGCCTGCCTGCTTGCTGGCCGATGCCCTGCTATTTGGTGTCTGCATATCAGTCATCTGTAGGGGTCCAGTTGCTGCGACCACCCCTGCTGGAACAGCAGACTACCGACTGGTGTTGCATTGCTCCACAGCCCAGCCCCAGGACCCAGTTGCCCACCCACAACTGCCTCAGGGGCTGCCATGTCAGGGTAAACACCATCTGAGACCAGTGGCAACCCCCAGCCAGAGAGGCAGAGGGCTGTCAGCTTCTCAGCCAGAAAAGTTGGCATCCTGGTGGAGCAAGTCCTGGGGCATTATGATGCCCTCTTCAGACGACAGTGCGCCGACAAAGAAAGACGGAAGTGGACTTGGCTGGACATCGTGGTTGCCATCAATGCAGAGGGGGTAGCAACCCACGACTTGAAACACATCCAGAAGCGCTGGGAGGACTTCAGGTCCAGGACCTTCACGAAGGCCCGGTGCCTCTTGCGTGCAGCGGATGCAGGGGGGCGCCGGGTCCAACTTTCCATCGACCAGATCAGGGTCCTGGAACACATTGACTCAGTGCTTCACCACCAGGCCCTGGAGAGGCAGACCTGTCTAGAGTCGAGCGGTGAGTGTCTAGGCTATTCATTCCACACAGTGCATGTTGAGATGGATGGACGTGTGTGTCTGTGTGCAGTGACATGCCCGTGCTGCATGTGAGTGCAGTCATGTGTGATGCACATCAATGATGTATGTGTTCCAATGCATGATGCCCAACTTCATGTGGAGACGCACATATTTTAGCATTTATGTCTATTTACTATGCCATAGTTTGGGTGTGACACATGGATGCTGGTTCCACCTTCATGTACGTGCACGGTGTACATGTGCGTGTTCGACATTTGTGCAACTGTGATACGCCATGGATGCATGTGATCCAGACATGTGGTTACCTGATTGGCGTATGTGACTTAGTTGCCGATGATTGTACTGTGACAGGTGGTGGAGATGTACAGATGCATGTCTGTTTGGTGGCGTGTGTGCATGTGATTGGCACTCCCCATGTTGCTTGTGATGTCATACCAACCTTTGGTTGTTCATGCAGTTACGTGTGCATGGATGCTGATTCCTGTTGCACTATCCCAGTTTATTGGTGCATGTGTGTGGGTTCAAATGATATGAGTGTTGGAGAGTGTGATGCCGTTTGTGAAGTTTGACACTGCCACTCATGTTCAACTGTCATGTGTGTATCAGACCATTGTACAGTGCCCTGATGCCTGTGTTCTATCTCTCCCTGTCTGCAGCGTCGACTGATGAAGAGGGTGGAGACGGTGCGGTGGATCACAGCGGCAGGGATCCCACCGCCAGCCGGAGACGCAAGGCCCAGCTCCCCTCCCAGGTACTGATATCTTCTGGGAGTGAGGAGTCTGGTGCCACGTCCATGGCCGTAGCTGCAGAGGGAGGGTCCAAGAGGCAGATGTTAGGCAGAATCCTATGCAGTGCCATTAGGGACCACTGCACAGGGTTAAGACTACAAGTGGTAATACAAGTTAACCTTTGGTACAAGCCTGTACTACACAGAAAGAGTGGTAGCAGTGACTGAGCAGCCAGACTTATCTCAAGAGCAAATGAGCAGTAGTAGAGATTACACAAAGGACTACAATTACTGTGACTCAAGCAAACACTGACTCAAGGTTTCTGGTTAAAAAAATATAAGTACATTTATTTTTAAACCATTTGTTCACGAAACACTTCACTTCGTATTATATAAACCACACTTCAGATACACTACACACAAACAATTCCCCTTGTGCAGAACAATTCAAGGTAAGTACCTTAGAATTTGACAGACCAGTGTTGTGAAACAAAAGACGTTACTGGGAGTACATATGCGTTCACTTTTTGACAGTAATCACAGTTCGGTCTTACTAAAGATATTCATACCCGCAGAAAGAAATGTAACCGTAGTCAAACAGACTTAGCACATGAATTAACACAAGAGGGTTGGGGATAAAAATCATAGCCAATACTTTTGTCAAGGCAGAGAGAATCAGAGGACATTTTCTAACGAGAAGATAAAAGTCAATAGGCCTGCACCAGTGTCAAGTGGAACAGGGTTCCTGTTGCTGAGCATCATACGGTTAGAACAGTTCACAATTCAAAATTGCCAGGAGTACTTGGATATTGTCAGAAGAGGAGGCAAAAGTTATAAGAGGGAAGGAAGAAAAGGACACGCCTTTGGTGAGGAAGAAGGGATCACCCCAATTCCTCTAAGTCGAACACAGGACCTTATTCGTTGAAGAACGCTGGTGCCACAGCAGTTGTTCCTGGAAGTTTCCTGCAGACTCACGGTTCCTGGAGCTTCAGTCATGGGGTCAAGAAGGAGGACATCTGGAACAATCTGCACTACTGAGGGATGAGGCCAGCAGCAGCGACGGTGAATAAAAGGTGCACTCCTTTAAAACAGGAGATGCTCTTCAGATGGCTATCCAGACCACTACAGCAGTGTGTAGCGATTTCGACCACAAAGAGGATCCTCTGGCTGTGGAAGATGAGCTGGTTGACCCCACCATGCTCAAGGGAAAAATGCTCCGGATTGGATCTTCTCTGGTCGTTGAAGGGTAGATAGCTCAGGACTGCAGCAGGGCTTCACCAGGACTTGGGGGTGCAGCAGCCGTCTTCTTCTCTGCTTCTTTTCGGTTCCTTGCAGTTCCAGTGGTGACTCTGACTTCCAGCCCCAGAGTCCTGCCTTTTATGCGAAAATTCCCCATTCACACAGCCTGGCTGTCAATCACTCAGCAGGGGGGTTATCCGGCCCGGACAACCCCCTCAGCCAATCAATACAAAGTGTGACTTGGGTCTCCATGGAGACCCTGTGCATGGGGTGACTACACCCCTCCCTCACATTCAGCACAGCTAGACACCCAGGTGCCAAAGGAGGGCTTCTCCGTAGAAGCCCCCCAAAAGACGGTGAACAAAGAAGGCAAACCTGGTTTGCCGCGCAAAGTAAGACACAAGAAGGACGTTAACAAAAAGAAATGGTGACTAAACCCGACCGGAGCCGAAATAAAAAGTATTTGGGCAAGCGGGTTTTATGTTCGAGGCTACCACAATAGCCTGGAACAGTACCACGTTTATATAGTATAATCGTGCTAGAAAAGTTAGGGTATATAACACTGCCACCAGCGAAGTCTAAATGTTAAAAGCGCAAAACAAAGCTCAGAGAGGCACAGACAGAAAGGGGTAGGAATTAACCCTTTCCAATACTCCATGTAAGATGGCGTGTACTGGGTCTGTAGTTTAAAGTGACTATGTAAAGTTAATGACCACTTTACAGGTTTCCTGGGGGACAGTAGTCAGCCCCAGAAAATGGGGTCAGTGGGAAGACAAACCTGTGTCACTGCACTTAAGGTGCTGTGTAACACCCAAAATACAACTGCGGCTCACGGAGTGCTGTGGCTCCAGAGCCCAAGATCACACAAAAAGTAGAAATACACAAGGCAAAACACAGGTAAGAGTGGGAAAAAGGTTCACACTCTTTTCATGTGGAAAAAATAAACCCCTGAAATCCAGCAAAGCTGCTGAGGGACTCACTAGGTGAGGGAAATTAGCATAAATGAGAATTCTCCCTAAAAGCAGAGGTTGGAGGTGGACTCCTTGGCGGCAGTAGGGGCAGCTGAGCCCCCACAGGGGCCTATGGAGGAAGATGGCACATAGTCATCCAGGTTGCTGGGGGTGGTGGTTGAGGAAGAGGCCGTATCAGCTCCACACATGGGGCCTGACGGGGGTGGTTCCACTGGTGCGAGTGGTGCAGCCCAGGTGCAGGGGCAGGAGGCAGCACAGGCCACTGCAGAGGTGCCTGTGTGTAATCCTGTCCCTGATCCTGTGACTGCATCATCCCACACCAGCAGGGATGCCTCAGTCCAGGCCAGTTTGCAGGTAGGGGATACGTCTACATCAACTGGCTGTCCTCTCCCTGCGGACATGGCAATCCGTGACCAAGTGCAGCCTGTCCTAGTGGGCCTGTGGTTGCGAACGCGTGGTATTCAGGATGACCTGCAAGGTTCTAGGCAGGACAGTGCATGTCTTTTCGAATACCTGCATGCCCGCTTCGACTTGCTAGGGCAGGTCACTGGCACATAGTTCCTCCATGTGCTGGACGCTCTTGCGACCCCCTCCTCAACTGCACACCATATGCACCAGTCGTCCTCTGTGTCATCTTCCTGCCCATGTATCACCTGGGCCCCCTGTGGAGCTGCCCCTTAGCGGCCAGGCTGGTGGAGGACACATCCCTGCCACAGTCAGGAGTCGGAAGTCCAGCAGGGGTGGCCTCCCCACCAACTGGACCCCAGCAAATGGAGTATGTGCAGGCATCAACAAGCAGGGCAGGTGCACAGCGGCACCAGAGGATTCCATCAGCCTGGATGCTGTTGTGGTGCCAGAGGCAGTTGCTTTGGAGGCAGCAGCAGGATCAGCGTGTGAGGCATCATGGCTCGGGGGCATCAACATCCTGGGGGCAGGCATCGGCCGGCAGGCAGGTGGACCCAGGATGGGAGTGTTTTCTGTGTGGCTGCGGTTGGGCAAGCAAATAGATGCAGAGTGGTGGCAGGTGGAGAGGGCATGGCTCACAATGGTCAGGGCGGATAACCCCAAGCACCAGGCTTTGAAGCAGGCTGAGTGCCTCAAGGCCAGCGAACAGGCCCGCCTCCGGAACCTCGACAAGGAGTTCAATGATGCCCTGGCTCGGGACATCAATAAGTGAGCCATCGGACTAGCCTGCCGCCTTTGAATGTAGTTATTTAGGTTTAGGTTTCATTTTTATTTTTTATGATTTAGAGTACGCAGACTTTGCTCCACTTTTTGTATATGGTTGTGTTTTACATAGGCTTTTTTGTAGGTTTCATTTTGTTTTGGGATTATGGACCCTTCTGACTTTCATTGTAAATAGTACCAGACATGTACATACTTTCTTTATTAGGTCATCCCCTGGAGCAATGGTTTTTTATGTTTTCGATTTTTGGTTTTCTTTCTATGGACTTTGGCGATGGACCACTTTTCAGTTTTCATGTCGTGGATTTTTATTTTTCATTGGATTTTACTTTGTTTTTGGTATTGCATTAATTATTTCTTAATTTGCATGTGTGGTTTTCATTATGTCATTTTGTTTTCTTTTTAATACATTTCATATATCTTCATTATTGGTGTGGTCTACTCTCATTGGTTTTGTGCATGTCTCTATGAGCATTGCCTCAGTCATGTGTTGCCACTGTGTTGCTCTGTTGGACATTTATTCATGGGCATGCTGGTTCTTTTCAGACTCTCATGGCATGGCAGAAGGGAGTGGGTGCAGTGGATGGTTGCATGTTTGTACTGGGGGGGATTTGGATTGGCATTAGGGCGATGGGTCTATATTGCTATGACGTAGTGTTTGGGGGGACATGTGATGGGCCTGCTGGCAGGTTACCATCACTGGGGGTGGTGTGGGGGGACATGAGTCGGGGCCTGCTGGCAGGTTGCCGTCAATGGGGGTGGGGTGGAGGGACATGTGTCGGGGCCTGCTGGCTGGTTGCCATCAATGGGGGTGGGGGGACATGTGTCAGGGCCTGCTGGCAGGTTGCCGTCACTGGTGGGGGTGGGGGGACATGTGTTGGGGCTCCCAAGTGCATGGTGCCTGCCTGCGGGGCATGGTCAGGGTGGATGGGCTGCCTGTGGGGCATGGCCAAGGGTTGTAGGGGTGCCCCTGTGGTGTGGGCTGCCTGTGGGGCATGGGGAGGGTGGAAGGGGCACACCCAGGAGGGCCCACACTGCCAAATTGTGTTTCACACTCCTTGTGCACCCCCGTAATATGCATACCCCGCTCGCGCCAGGCCAATCATGTGTCATGCTCCCCGCGCAACCCTCGGAATATGCGTACTCGCTCGTGCCAGGCCAATCGCGTGTGAAACTCCCAACGCACCCCTGAGAATATGCATACCCCACTAGCACAAGGCCAATCATGTGTAAAACTCCCCACACACCCCTCAGAATACACGTACCCCACTCGCGCCAGGCCAATCGCATGTAAAACTCCCCGCACACCCCTCTGAATACGCGTACCCTGCTCGCGCCAGGCCAATCGTGTATGAAACTCCCCACGCACCCCTCGGAATATGCGTACCCCGCTCATACAAGGTCAATCACGTGTAAAACTCCCTGCTCACTCCTCAGAGTACACGTACCCCACTCACGCTAGGCCAATCGAATTTAAAACTCCCTGAGCACCACTCTGAATACACGTACCCCACTCGCGCCAGGCCAAACGTGTGTAAAACTCCCCGCGCACCCCTCAGAATACGCGTACCCCACTTGCACCAGCAGAATCGCGTGTAAATCACACTCAAGTACCCCCATATTCGCACCCCCATGTGGTGAGGAGCCACATGCACCCCCTGCAGGCAGCCCACACCACAGGGGAGCACCCTTCAACCCTGGACATGCCCCACAGACAGCCCATCCACCCTGACCATGCCCCGCAGGCAGCCCATCCACCCTCCCCATGCCCCATAGGCAGCCCATCCATCCACCCCATGCCCCACAGGCAGGTCATTCACCCTCCCCATGCCCCACAGGCAGCCCATACACCCTCCCCATGCTCCACAGGCAGACCATCCACCCTCCACATGCCCCGCAGGCAGACCATCCACCTTCCCCATGCCCCACAGGCAGCCTATCCACCCTCCCCATGCCCCACAGGCAGACCATCACTCCTGGATGTGCCCCGCATACAGACCATCCACCCTCCTCATGCCCTGCAGGCAGCCCATCTACCCTCCCCATGCCCTGCAGGAAGCCCATCCACCCTGACCATGCCCCACAGGCAGCCCACACCACAGGGGACACCCCTACAACCCCTGGCCATGCCCTGAAGGACTTTTTCCACGCAATGTGCCTGGTGCGAGCGGGGTACGCGTATTCAGAGGGGTGTGCTAGAAGTTTTAAACGCGATTGGTCTTGTGCGATCGGGGTATGCATATTCAGAGGGGTGCACGGGGAGTATGACACGGGATTGGTCTGGTGCGAGCGGAGTACACGTATTCCGAGGGGTGCACAGGGAGTTGTACTCGCGATTGGCCTGGCGCAAGCGGGATACGCGTATTCCGAGGGGTGTGCAGGGAGGTTTACACGCGATTGGCCTGGCACGAGTGGGGTACGCATATTCCAAGGGGTGTGCGGGGAGTTTTACATACGATTGTCCTGGCATGAGCGGGATACGCATATTCCGAGGGGTGTGCAGGGAGTTTCACACCTGATTGGGCTGACGCGAGCAGGGTATGTGTATTCAGAGAGGTGCGCAGGGAGTTTTACATGTGATTGGCCTTGTGCGAGCGGGGTATGCGTATTGCGAGGGGTGCATGGGGAGTATGACATGCGATTGCCATGGCGTGAGCAGGGTATGCGTATTCCGAGAGGTGCTCTAGGAGTTTTACACGCTATTGGCCTTGTGCGAGCGGGATACGCGTATTCAGACAAGTACACGGGGAGTATGACATGTGATTTGCCTGGCGCGAGCGGGATACATGGGGAATTTTACATGCGATTGGCCTGGCCCGACAGGGGCACGCGTATTCCAAGGGGTGCGCAGGGAGTTTTACATGTGATTGACCTGGCACGAGCGGGGTACGCATATTCTTAGGGGTGTGCAGGGAGTTTCACATGCGATTGGGCTGGCGCAAGCGGGGTACGCATATTCCGAGGGGTGTGTGGGGAGTATGACATGCGATTGGCCTGGCGCAAGCGGGGTACATGTATTCCGAGGGGTGCGTGTGAAGTTTTACACGCAATTGGCCTGGAACGAGTGGGGTACGTGTATTCCGAGGGGTGCGCGGGGAGTATGACACGTGATTGACCTAGTGCGAGTGGGGTACGCTTATTCCAAGGGGTGCACTAGGAGTTTTACATGCGATTGCCCTTGTGAGAGCGGGGTACACGTATGCAGAGGGGTGCACAGGGAGTATGACATGCGATTGGCCTGGAACGAGTGGGGTACGCATATTCCGGTGGGTGCACGGGGAGTTTTACACACGATTGGCCTGGCTCAAGTGGGGTTACGTGTATTCTGAGGGGTGCACAGGGAGATTTACATATGATTGCCTGGCGTGAGCAGGGTATGCGTATTCCGAAGGGTGCGCCGGGAGTTTTACACGCAAGTGGCCTTGTGCGAGCGGGGTACGTATATTCTGAGGGGTGCGTGGGGAGTAAGATATGCAATTGGCCTGGCGCGAGCGGGGTACGCATATTCCGAGGGGTGCGCAGAGAGTTTTACACGCGATTGGCCTGGCACGAGCAGGGTACGCATATTCCGAGGGGTGCGTGGGGAGTTTTACATTCGATTGGCCTGGCGTGAGCGGGGTACATGTATTCTGAGGAGTGTGCAGGGAATTTCACACGTGATTGGGCTGGCCTGAGCGGGGTACGCATATTCCGAGGTGTGCGCAGTGAGTTTTACACGCGATTGGCATTGTGCGAGTGAGGTACGCGTATTCCGAGGGGTGTGCAGGAAATTTCACACGTGATTGGGTTGGCCTGAGCGGGGTACGCATATTTGAGGAGTGATCGGGGAGTTATACACGCGATTGGCCTTGTGCGAGTGGTGTACACGTATTCCGAGGGGTGCGCAAGGAGTTTTACTCGTGATTGGGCTGTCGCATGAGGGCTGAGTGGCGTTTTCAGTGTGATTTCGTTTTTGGGGGCTGTATGCTTGTCCACTGGTCTTTGCGCCATGTAGAGTATTTGTGCGGATATTTTTGGTGAACGGGGCGGGGTTGGGGACATAACTGGTGCTGCTGCAGGGTCACTGTGCCATTCTGTGCCACGGCTGGTTATGGATGTTTAAATCCATGAATACGCTTTAAGTCAAAATGGGTTTTGGCGCACACGGCTGACGCAAGCTGACAAATGCTCCCTCTGTGCGCCAGCCGCGTGTGCCACTTCTGTGCTTGATTCCATGAATGACCCCCCCAGTCTGGATGTTTTCTATTTCTCGAAGGAGTTGTTTGGCTGTTCCATTTTGGAGAGTGTTATTTTTGATGTTCTAGAGCAGGACTGTATGCTAGTACAATCTATGGACAAGGTGTTTTACTAACATTTTGATGTGATGGAAGGTGCTTTCACAAGCAGTTCCTGAAATGCATGGTAATGAATTTATTTGCAGTTTAGTGTGGATGCGTGCTGGGCAGGAGACCATGGTTTGTTAAGTTTTAATTTTATTTTTGTCTTTTAGTTTGACATAGTGATTGAGGATGGCCATAAACATTTGAACAAATTGACATACATTACATTTTGAGTTTCAGGTCCAATTGTACTCTGAAAAACCTATTTGAACAAAAGGAATATTTGCTTTAAAGTTTCTTGGGGAAGATTTTTATATTTTGCCATAATGGTGTCTGCTACCAGTTCATAGCCTCACCCATTATTGTCTATGGCAATCGGGTTTCATTGTTGTTGTTTATAAGTGTCTTCATTGAAGAATGGATCTGTGCTGCTGGTGTGAAACCATTCAACTGCACAGAAGTTGGAAAGAATATCTATATTGACACTGCTCATGTTTACAAGTAGTCTTTGTAGTTTCTTGATTAGTTTTGTTAGTGGTTTCATTCTGTTTAAAATCAATATGAAAAACGTTCTCTTTAGTTTAAATTTGCTGTTAATGAGAGCTTGAAGGATCAGTATTCTGTGGTTGTTTTTAATTGCAGAACGTGGCTTTGCAGAATTGTATGTGATTTACTGTACAGGTTTGAGGGATGTCTGGGTGTAATTGTAAAAGGGTAAAAGTGTGAGCAAGATTGTGGAAGTGTGTTAATGAGTGTTATTAGTTTGTGATAGAATGGAATGAGTGTGAACGTTATTTGGTTTGGTTTCAGAAGTTGTTGAGGATAGGGTTATGCAAGAATAAATCAATGACATTTTGCTACAGAAGCAGAAGATGTATGAGAGAAAGTTGTGTTGTAAGCCAAGTAGGGACTGGCTGTGTATTGAAAATTTAGGAATGTTGAGATGGTATTGGAAATAGTGTGACTTGTGGAATGGAATGAGTAAGAGTTTAATACAATACTGTTGAATGGGAAATAATGTTTTAGGGTAGTACACAGTAAAGTTATGTTATTTGAATAGGAGAGACATACATGCAATATTAATATACATACTTTGTAGCACCTGAAGAGTTTTCTTTCTTAGGTAGCTGGTTTAGACAAACTTCTTTTTTCTGTAATTGTAAAAGAACGTTAGTTGGTATATGTGGCAATGTTTAAGTAGTTTCATTAGAATAGCTTGATATTTATTGTGGTAGGAACAGATATTGAATAAGGGAGTTAATAAAGGTGTGTTATATTTGGGGTAATGAAGTATATTAACTATGCTGTCAGTATATGGTGTGTTATTGCAGTGGTTGGAAAACAGTAGTCCTTTATATGTAAGGAAAAGTGTTGTGCCTCTTTTTAGAAGACTTTATTGATAGACAAAGAATGTATACCTGCATTAGGACTTCCACCATGTGCCTGTGTTTCTGGTTAGAGCTTTTGTCTTGATATTGGAAGCTAACGTGGGATGGTTCATACACTTTAGGTTTGGGTCCTGGTGTGAAGTTTGGGATTCTCCAGCCTGGAGCCCTTGCACATAGTCAAGCGGGCCACGTGGCACACCACTTTGGTTCAGGCTACTACTAAGAAACAAAATACACATTGTCATATTGGAAAATTTGTCACATCCTGATGAAGGCTGCAATTCATCAGAACATCAACCAGACACTGCACATAATAGGCAGTTCACACACATAAGAAACACAACTGTGGAGAAAAAGAAATCTGTAATAAACTAGGGTTGTGTTTTTTAACACAGTTTATAGAGGTGGAGCCTATGCAGAAGTTAGGTCCTACATTTGTAATCACTGGGTTATTTTTGTGTTTATAAATTGAATGAGTTGTTAATCTGGGTCACACAATAGGTCGAGATGTCTAAATGTGGTCTGAATTATGTGAATATGAGAATGTGTTTTAATATTTAGTATTGTTTTATGTGAATAAAAATTGTATTTTGGGTAAATAATTGGAAATTATGTAGTGCTAACTAACTGAAGCAGTAGTGTGTGACATATAAGCCTTGATCCTGTGTTTTTGAAGCAAGGAACATGCATGTGCAAAATAATCTATCAACTGTTTTAAGTGCCACTTGTTGTAATGAGCTGCAATATTGTGCCACTTTATGGAATATGGTTACACCGGGTTTAAAACACTGTGGGCCTCATTACGACCTCAGCGGTAGCCATGCCGCTATTGGCGGCATGGCTGCTACCGAAATCGCCTCCGGATCCGGGTTCCCAGAATGAGGAATTACCGGGCCATTCCGAGTTCAGAGGGCCCGGTAATTCCTCCCTCCAAGGACCCGGACCTTCCCCATTCCCATTTCAGCCGCCATAGGGCTGAATGGGAATGGGAGGGGGAGCAAACAATGGGCCAATTACGAGTTGGCCCGTTGTTTGCTCCCTCTTCCCCTCGTGGGACCCGGTAAGCATGCCTGGTTTTACCAGGCGTGCTTACCCTGTCCCGCGAGGGGACCTCATAATGTGGCGGAACGTGTTTAACAGGTCCGTATCCTTTTGCGGCACCCGTTAATCCGTTCCGCCAGGGTTGTAATGAGGCCCTGTGTCTTTATATCTTAGGAACGTTGATGTCTTATACTAAGACCTCCTTTTATTTGTATTTTCGATAGAAACATACAGTATAAAGGCACATCAGCAGAACCAAAGTGCTTGCAGTTCTGTAAAGGAAAGGAAATTCAGTTGCTAAACACTGGTATGGAGCTATTAAGTGGCAGTTGTTGTGAGCAGGTGGAGAATGGTGGAACTATGAGGGATGTGATAGCAATGGTTGGAAAACATTGCATTTATATGCAGGGACAAATCCTGTCCAAGCCACCAAGGAAACTGGGAACCCCATGCATTTCTGAAAAGAGGACACATGTGGAAATCTGCAGAGGTCTGACTTGCGCAAATCGGGCCATAATGTATTGCCCAGAACCCCTTGCAAAGTCTGAAATGTGTAAAAAAAAACACAATTACTGCACATTTCACTCGGATCACCCATCGAAACACGCCACCAACAACACATGGCCTACCTTCCCGCATTCCCACATGTGTCCTGACAAAAACAGTACCTCACATGTGTGGGTGCACCTACCTGGGGGAAAAGGGGAGAGACAAAAAGGCGGCTTACCACAAGTCTTTTCCGACAGCAGAATTTGATGAATTTCGTGGAAGTGCACACCATATAGATTTGGGCCAAGGGTGTCCAAGCTACCAAGTAAAACTGGGAACCCCATGAATTTCCAAAAAGAGGACACCATGGGAAATCTGCAGAGGTCTGACTTGTGCAAATAGGCCCAGAATTTTTTAGCCAGAACCCCTTGCAAAGTCGAAATGTGGTTAAAAAAACACAATTTCTGCACATTTCACCCGGCTCACCCACCAAAACACATGGTCAACAACACATGGCCTACCTTCTCGCGTTCCCACAGGTGTCGCGACAAAAACGGTACCTCACATGTGTGGGTGCACCTACCTGGGGCAAAGGGGAGAGCCAAAAAGGCGGCTAACCCCAAGTCTTTTCCGACAGCAGAATTTGATGAATTTCATGGAAGTGCACACCATACAGATTTGGGCCTAAGGTGTCCAAGCCACCAAGGAAAACTGGGAACCCCATTCATTTCCGAAAAGAGGACACCCGTGGGAATCCGCAGAGGGCTGACTTGCGCAAATCGGCCCAGAATGTATTACCCAGAAACCCTGACAAAGTGAACATTGTGTTTTTTTCCCCCACCAAATATCACACTTTTTCAGGGATTGTGGGTAATAAATTCTGGGCCACTTCGCGCAAGTCAGACCTCTGTGCATTCCCACAGGTGTCTTCTTTTCAGAAATGCATGGTGTTCCCTGGTTTCCTTGGTGGCTTGGACACCGTACGCCCCAATCCGTATGGTGTGCACATGAGTCAAAATCCTGCAGTCCTGCTGTGCGAAAAGAGTTGGGGTTACACGTGTTTTTTTTTATTATAGTTTATTACAAACCTTTTAAAAACGGAAAAGGAGTATACAATAAGTAAAAATTCACTGTTACATATTTGGAATTTAACTAGTCCATATCCTATAATTTCCATGTATGTTTCCATTCCTTTCATTTTCTTCATTCATTTCTCTTTCGCATTTGTTCTTTTTCATTTATTATTGTGTTCATCAGCTGGCGCTGCATCCGCTCCATGAAACTTCTTATTACATTTTTCTAGATATCGAGCTAACGCTATTATTAGGCATTGGAGATCGCAACTGTGCAATCTGATCCACCAGTCCTCACGACTATTTGTCATTTTTTGATCAAATTCAGCTCCTAGGTAGCTTGTTCTTAAATCTCTCAGACCCATGCAGCCAAATACCAGATGTTTCAATGTCTCATCCGCATTTTTGCAGAATCTGCATTTTAAGTCATCACTTCCAACTTCATGTCTTAATCTTTGGATCTCTTTTGTTGGAAACAAATTCAGTCTAAATTTCATATAGAGTTTTCGTAGGCACTTGCATGGGAATATTTTGAGGCATTTGACTAGGCAATTTAGTCCTTTGGCTTCCATTGGTCTATTTTGCAGGCATTTGTGTTCGGCTCGCTTCTCGATTATCTCTATCCAGTCTTGCTGGAATACCTATTTTTTGACTGCGTTGGGATTGGCCATTCGTGTCTTTTTGTCTGTATTTATTTGCTTTAAGATGCTTTTACATATGAGTCTCCACCTCTGTATTAGATCATCCTTCTTGTAGTTTTGGCGTGCGATCATTATGTCAAATTGTGGTGGCCCAAATTCTTGTATGGTCTTGCTGTACAATACCAATGGGTTACACATAATTCTCGCATTCAGGGTTGATAGACTCATTTCATACAATATGCAAGCTGTCAGGAAGCCCTGTGGTAGTTCTAGTATTCGCCTCCATAATATTCCTTCTCATCTGGCCCATAGCTCACTCAAGCAGCCAAACATACTTTCAGCCCCATACACTAACACCGGTCTTGCTTTACTCTTGTAAAAGTTTATCACTGGTTAGTATGAGAATTTGCTGTATTTATTCTGGATTACTAACCCTTGTGCTGTTAATTGTTTGCACTGGCTAACGATCTTCTTAGCCATTGGCTCATCATTTATACTTGCATTGATGTAGGTACCCAGTATCTGCTACATTTGACTTGTTTGAATTCGTCTGTTCCCAGAGTCCATTTGTATTTTTCGTTTTTATTTTGGGTTCCTTTAAGATTTTTCAGTATCAGAATCTCTGACTTAGCTCCATTGATTTCTGGGCCAATCAAATCAATGTATGTCTTTAGGGCATTCAGCTTCCTCTGAAGGCCTATAGGAGTCAGGTCAAGGAGCATTATATCATCCCCATATAGTACCCAGCCAATGTGTGTTCCATTCAGTTTTGGCGGAAAAGATTTGACTCCATTTATTGCTTCGTAAACCTCTGCAATGTAGAAGTTAAACAACGTTACACCCAACGGACAACCCTGTTTCACACCTCTGGCTGTTTTTATTGGGCTGGAGAGATGGCCATCTCGGTCTAATCGGATCTGGATTTCGGTGTCGTAATACAGTTCTTTTATCGCTAGGATTATGTCTTGGGGCATTCATGCAGTTTTCATTTTGTCCATAGTAATTTGCGGTACACACCATCAAAGGTGTGAGCCAAGTCGATGAACGCTAAATACACTTTTTGCCCATCTTTGATTGCTTGCATTTTTAAGCGATTCAGAATGAGGAGGTTCAGTCCGCACCTTACTCCCCTAACAAAGCCTGATTGTCTCACATCATATGTTTTGTCTGTTCTAATCCATATGTTTAGTTGTGCTAGTAGAATGGTTGCGAATATCTTGCCAATCACATTCAGGAGTGCTATGGGGCGAAAATTAGCTGGATCTGTGCGACATCCTTTTTTAATGATTGGCACGATTATAGACGTTCTCCATGTAGCTGGTATTCGTCGTTGTGATGCTGGAAATTCTTCGGAGGGACAGGGCCTCCGTATCCTTGTCCTTTACTGCCTTTTATTGTGTGTTCTGTTGTGTTTTCCTTGCAGGAGTACATGTGGGACTCCTGGCAGTGCAGCTCTCTCTTTTGGTTTGGTGTACAGACCCATGGGTTACACTTATGGCACCCATGGGTGGGGGTACAACCCTGTGCCCCTAGTGTATGTTTCTGGACACCTGTGTGTGGCCCACAGAACAGGGTATGGGCTGGTGACAGCTCCATACTAAATTTGACAGGTGGTCTGAGGATCCTCCATTTTGGGATACCCAGGCCCTGCCATTGGAATCAGTTGATTCCTGATAGGAAACAAGATGGCTCCTGTGACCTCTTGCTTTCTATTTCCTGTTGCCTTGTTTTCCTAAAGTCCTGGGAAGCCCTGACTCTGTCCCTTCCCCCTGACTGGCTGTTGGGTGGAAGTTCCATATATGGCGTGATGTCCACCAAGACTGTCTGGAGCCTTCCCAGTGACTGTATGTTGTGGGTACACCTTGTGGGTGGGACCTGGGTGAAAGGAGTGTGTGACGAATACGCATTCTGTGTTGTGGATGTCTAGTATCTGGTGTTTGACACAATGACTGAGACAGCCCTGCCCGAAACTGGTATGAATGCAGTGTGGAGTGTTATATGGCTGGGTACTTGTCCCAATACACATACATTGTTGTGAGTATCTGGAGAGAAGTGAATGGCCTGAATGCACTATGCACCTGATTGGCTGCCTGACTGCATGAATGCCCTTCTGACCAATTGGTTGCCTGAGCATGAACCAGCAGAATGAATGAGAGATCAACTAGTATATCTAGGGGCCTTTCATTGCTGGAATTCGTGTTCAGAAGCTGAAGAGAAACTGGAGTTGAAACTGAAGCTTAACCTTGAAACTCTGCTGGAAGAGAAGTCTTCTTTCTGCTCTACTTCATCAATCTGAAAGCCGCTGTGTCTCCAAACACTGACCCAGAGAAGACCTGGTAAGGTGCCCTCTTCCCGAGCTACGAGGTACCATCGTGCAGCAGCTGATCTTTGCCAAATCTCCCTGGTAGACAGACCTACGACAGGCAGCCGACCAGAGACGGGGACCGCAGCAGAATCACAAGGAGAAGCGCCCGGACACTGTTGTCCATCATCGTCGTCGACCGCCGTTGCCAACCAGAGCCGCCTTGCTCCCTTTGCCTAAGTAACATTTGATCCAAGGATGCTCTCGTCTGCACCGTTGACCACTTTGTCCCGCTGGAAAAAGTCGAGGCCGCCGACGCACTGAGGAGCATCCGCCGGTAGGTTTCCCGCCACCTGATGACTGTAGAGACGCCGGACGACTTGACGCCCTTGCTGCGCCACAGTTCTTCACAATCTCTTTGCGGTCTTGAACTATCATCATCGAGGTGCCCCACACGCCTCTTCCTTGCAAGACGCCAACGATCCGTCATCGCCGAGCACCGCTAGGAACGAAGCTGCCGCCTCACCGTCATCGTTCACCCCTTTTTCCTCATGGGATTTCAACGATCCGTGGCTCCTGCCTTAAAGGGAGCTGCTCAAGAAGGATCCGTCGACGACCCGACGACACACTCTGCTATTCCAGGTACATTGGGGTTATAGAGCTATTTTAGAAGGAAATAAGACTCTTTTGAACAATATATGAACTGGGCTTGTACGATATATCTTTATTTACAGGTTGTCCAGGTGGGGGGATCTCCACACAGAATTGTGCCTAGTTGGTAGGGGTCAATATTCTGCCAATTGTTCTAACCAACTGCTTTCCTCTTGTATTTATTGTTGGTTACTTTGATTCCTTGATTTGTGTGACATTTAACCAGAGTATAGTTGGTGCACTTTATTGAGATCTGATAATAATTTTGGTACCACTTTAGAACTGTATATATTTTCCATTGTAGATTTTCTGAGCACAAAGTGAGTTATTGGGATAGTGTACATAACCTTGAAAATTAATTATATAAAGACTGTGTTTTAACCAATACAGTGTGTGGACATTCCTTTGTGGGGGCTTGGGGACTACACTGTATTTAAGAACCAGCCTGCATCACCTCCTGAGAAGCTAGGCCTTGGTTGCTCATCCATTGCTACCTTATAGAGAATCTTGGCTGTGCCCCTCCTCTACCATATAGTGAGCAGAAGTACAGACCCCCACTCCAATCTTTTCAGTCTTTCCTGGATTATGTTTTTGAACAGAATATCACAAAACTTGGTCCATTCCTCTGGATTATCTTTAAGCATTTGATTGGATCGGCCGTTTGTACCGGCGGCTCTTGAAGAGCTGCTTTTTTGTATTGCCATCATTATATCTTCTCTTTCTATTTTAATGTTCCATGACTTTCCCGAAGGGAATTCTGGGCTCTTCACTTGTTTTTGCTTTGCAAACAGTGTATTATAGTGCATGGACCATTGAGTTTCAGAAACCAAATTTGTTAGAGTCGCTTTCTACAGATTTTCTATTTCATTGATAAGCGACCAAAACCCCCTTGAGTTTCTTTGAGTGAGTGCCTTCATCACAGCTTCGGCATCTCTTTGTTCAAGGATTATTTTAAGTGAGATTGTCCAGTTCTTATAGTTAGTTCTTAACTTCCTCTTTACCTCAATTCGATCTATAGTACTGCTCCACTCCAGCTTTCTTAAATTTTTCCTGAGGTCTTTTTTTTGGGCTTCTTCGGGATCAATATAATGTTTCTGATTTCTCATTCTTTTTGGACAGGCAGACTGAACTTTGTATATTTCCATAAATATTGTGCAGTCCACCAGATCCTTCTTGGAATGCAAGTTTGTCGGTCTTATTTCCTCGACTAGTTCTTTGATGTCGTTGTGGCTTAGCTGCAGTTGATTTCGACTAGGCTCTAAACTTATGTTTTGTCTGCATTGATTTTTTCGGAGATAGGTCTCTTGATTCCAGGTTAAGGTTACCAAGTTGTGATCGCCTTGTGGAGTCTTTATCACCTTTAGTATTGCAATCCCATCGACCATAGATTCTGATACAAAGAAATAGTCTAGAACTGACTTTTGAGATCCTCTTTCCCACTTTTCCCGAGCAGGCATGTCACCACTGATGTTTCTGTTCATCATGTTGCTATACCGGGCCTCCATTTCCTCTAGCCATGTTGTTTTAAGGTTTAACTTCTTGTCAATAAGAGTGAGTTTCTTCTCTTGGTGATGCTTTTTGTCAATTAATTTGATGTTTAAGTCTCCACAGAGGACTTTGTTTGGGTTGTTGTCATTATGGAATCTGTGAGATCCAAAGCTTCTTCTATCAGTTTCGGGCTAGCTACGGCCTGGTGGTTACAATATATATTGATCAGCTGTAGGATTATTTTGTTCCTTTTCCTGTAATCAACTGCCTCAAGAATCGAGCTTTGCATATTTGGGGAATGGTTACACCAGGATTTGATGCTGAATCCACTTTTCTGGTTAACTGAGATCATTTGTCCCGACATCGGCCTTCCTTTAGTTTTGTTGTATCAACGGATTTAGTACTACTTCAAATCCATCAATACATGGACATTTAGACCACCAAGTCTCTTGCAGGCATATAGGTCAAGCGCTCTCAAGTCACAGGCCACTGAACCCATTAAGTGACTAAATCCTCTAGTGTTCCACAAGGCTATAGTGACCGGCTTAAGAGCCTCTTGACATTAGCTAGATCCAGTCGCATTTATCGATTGGGCTATCCATGCCCATTGGTCCATTTCCTCCATGTGTTGGCTTTGACCCTCCGAGGAAATGGTAGCCGGAGAGGTAGCTTTTACATTCTCCACTGTGATTTTTAATTTTTTCATTTTCAAGTCACAGGGTAACTTATGATTCTCTTCCCCTTGATGTGTTTCCTTAGCATTGGAATCGGCTTGACTTCTATTATTAGGACCGTCTATTTTGTCAGCAAGATATCAGCCATAAGTTTTTGACTGAGGCCGTAATATTGATTTCCAGTGGTTCAATTGAGGGTCAAATGGAGGTGTGGTCCTCAGTAAACTGTCTACTTCGTAGACCTGAAAGCCAGCTTCAAGTAGCTGTCGTTCGCACATCATCACTAATTGAACTGTTTTTATAGAATCGATGTGTAGGATTGCTCTTTCTCACTTAACATCATCCAAGATTTCCACTCTCTTTAGTTCAGGGCTTTTGATGGCTCTCAGTGCAGGGATAAAGTGGAATAGTTGCATTACTAAACTTCGGTTTAGTATGGATCCTCCATTTTTTTCTCTATCCGTTCGACCAGAATTCTGTAGCTGTTGTCTCGTAAGAGCGTTGAGAGTTTATTTGACTATTCATGAATGTCAGATGTCCCTGGTTTGTCACATCAGCTCCTGGTCGACCAAAGGGCTTGAGAATCATGTCTTTTCAGGTTTTCTGTCTTTAGTTTTTGATTGGTGGAATCAGTCTTATCCTGGCGTGAGAATCCCAATCTCAATGGGGATGTGTGATCGTCTTTCTCGCGACATGAGGTCTCTCTCTTATTTAGGCTCAACTTAAGCTTCTCTTTGATGGTATAGTAATCTTTTTTGAGACTTAGTAGGCTTTCTTCAGCCCGACGACCACCAGTACGTTTCTTTGGGGATGGCGACATTTTGACCCTCCTCAAACTCCTGCTGTTAGCTTTATCTATCTCTGAAGCTTTGACTATAGCAGAGTTTTGTTTTGCTTCATCTGAGGCATCAAGTGTCTTCCTAGAAGGCTCTGAGCAAGGCGCTTCCACATTTTCTCTATTTATTCTTTCATCAAGTATCTCCTTCTGATATCCAGGCTTGTTAGTAGTGTCCTCAATGCTCCGTCTTGTATATCATTTGTTTGCTCGGCACAATCTTCTTCCGAGTTACTGTAGGTTGACAAGTTCATTACTTCGACCGGATTTTGCTGAGCCACACTTCCCGAGGTAAGAGTCTCCTGACCCCTACCAGCATTATTTCCCACATAAAAATGCCGAGATTTACTTAAAAGCACCTAGAGCGCACTCGGCGCTGTCCCTTTGCCAATGCCCGCCTGCTTCCTGCATCCCTTTGAGCCCGCCTCCACAGCCCTGATTGGTCCGATTTAAAAAAAAGAAAACAGCGAGCACACGCCGTAACGAAGGCGTGCAGCAGGAAGACCTGCACCATTCGCTGAGCCACCCTTCCCGAGGTAAGAGTCTCCTGAACCCTACCAGCATTATATCCCACCTAAAAATACCTAGATTGTGCTGAAAAGCACCTAGAGCGCACTCGGTGTTGTCCCTCTGCCCATGCCCGCCTGCTTCCTGCATCCCTTTGAACCCACCTCCCCAGCCCTGATTGGTCCGCCTCCCCCACATCAAGGACACTTCAGGGCAGCCCTCTGCCCGGCAGCCTGCGACGAGGGCCCCAAGGCCGAGGGCGGCTCCGACATTGGCGGCTCCAGGGTGTGTCTGAAGGTGTCCGCAGGGAAAGCCAGTGAATCCAGCAGTCAGCAGACACCAACAAAAACTGTGAGTGTGGCACGGGTGGGTAGTGGAGCAATTACTCTACTCCAGAAAACCCCTGCCACTCTCTCTTATCTCCCAATAACATAGACTGCCATAGACTCACACCAGGTACACTCAGAAAGCTTTGTGACCACCAGGCTGAACTTATTCATGACAGGATTGTAGAAGTTGCCTTGCATTGCATTCTAACATACTTGTCAAGGTCAACAAGCGCCGCACCTAGATGAAACTTGAATATTAGCATGCCCGCACTTAGACAGAATTGTGATATTAGCATGTCCACACTTAGATATAATTGTGAATATTAGCCTGCGTCACATCTAGATAGGACTTTGAATATTAGCATGTCACCACTTAGACAGAATTGTGAATGTTAGCTTGTCCACACTTAGATAGAATTGTGAATATTAGCCTGCGTCACATCTAGATAGGACTTTGAATATTAGCATGTCCACACTTAGATAGAATTGTGAATATTAGCATGTCCACACTTAAATAGAATTGTGATTATTAGTCTGCGTCACAACTAGATAGGACTTTGAATATTAGCATCTACACACTTAGATAGAATTGTGAATATTAGCATGCCCGCACTTAGACAGAATTGTGAATATTAGCATGTCCATACTTAGATAGAATTGTGAATATTAGCCTGCATCACATCGAGACAGGACTTTGAATGTTAGCACGCCCGCACCTAGGTGGAGCTTGAATGTTAGCATAGGCCACACTTAGAGCTGTGGATATTGGCCTGCGCTGCATCTGGATGGGACTGTGAGTGTTGGCATGCCCACACCTAGATGGAATCGTAGGCATAAAGTTATACTACGACAATTCACTATGTGTCCTGGTAGGAATAACTCGAAATGCCTTAGTTTGTGCGCAACACTGGATACCTCAGTCGAATCCCACCGCTGTACACCAATTTGTTAAGACGGATTTCTGAACTCTGTCCTGGCGGCGCGGAAGTTCAGAAGGCCAACCTAATTACTTGGAACAGGGTAACCTCTGGACAAGCCAGATCAATCCGGGTAGCGATCGCGGCGGTCAAGACTAGGTCTCAAGAGGGGTGAGGGTGACTGAAAGCCCTCAATGAGCACACAAAGCAAGTACACTTACAAATTACTCCAAACAGGTGTTATATTAAAAATATATACACATTTATTCCAAGGCCTTTGCAATAATGACCGTAGCAAGAAACCACGATAAAACTCCAGTAAACCAACACATACCAAACCAATATAATATATATACAAATAAAAACGAGTCTAAAGCGTTAGATGCACGAAATGTGTAGTCCACCTAGAAGGGGAGGAAAACAGGCAGTGCGAAATAATGATTAGACCCAGTCCGCCTTCAGAGGCACCTAACTAAAAGGAAGTCCGAGCCCTACAAAGAGTGGAGCCTTGTGCTCAAAAGTACCTGCACACGCTGGTGCCAACGGGCAAAAAGGGGAGTCTCTTCGAGGGAATCAGGCAGTTCAGTTTGGTGCACAAATGAAGAAGAACGGAGTTCTGTGACTCAAGCGCAGCCTCCACTGTGGTCAGAAGCAGAGCGCTAGTACGGAAAGGCGTGCTGTTTGACACAGCGGGGAAAAGCTATGGGCTCCTGCAGGAGGGCGACCAGTTCCTAGCTATGCTACTCACCGGTCCCCGATGCAAGCAGACCCAGGCTTCTCCGCATCAGTTTCAGTGCTGGCAGGTACAGGGGAGCAGGGGACGTCTCGTCATCGTGTAGATTCTGCAGCAGCAGAGTTGAGTTAAAGATGTCCCAAACAAAGTGAACCCGCACAGTTCCTTACCACAGCAGGGCAACGGAGCGGCCGTGTGTATCTCAGCCAAATGTACACTACTGACTTCAGACCTGGGAATGCCAAGTGTACGAATCGTGTGAGAGTGACAAGGACTGGAAATACAACACAACCTGGCGGCGGTTACAGAGCACGACTCCTGGGTAGGCTGGTCAGTCTGCTGGATGGCCCAGAGACACTTCCGAAGGCTTACGTGCAGGAGATGGTGAAGATGCCGAGAATAGCTGTCCCGCTATTCCAAGGGTCGAAGTACCAGTACAGGCCTTCTGGTTCGATCAGAGGTAGAAAGGGTTTCACAAAGCGACAGCAGTGCAGAGGAGCAGTCCTTCAGCGAGTCACCAGCGATTCCTCGGCTTAGCCTCGTAGTTGCAGGATACTTGGCTCCTGTATTCCTTTGTTCATGAGAACTCAGGATATCGACATGGTAGTGGCGTTTCCAGCCCCCTCTTATCCACGGTTCCCTTCGCGCCAAAACGGAGGGGACCCAATGGGAGATCCGCTCATCAAACACTCACACCATACGTGGACCTATCACGGACCACGGTGGTCCCAGGCATTCACACCACACTAGATTCTCTGGCACCCAGGATGTGTATTGGGACCAGACATCCCAGCCCACATCCTGGAGGCACACACAAGGCCTGTAGAAGCCCGCAAAAGCATCTGTGTTTCGCGGGGAAGTACATGCCCAAATAAGGAAGGCCCCGGGTCGGCTCGACCTGGGGAAGGTGAAGGGGGCAAGACGGTCAGCAGACAGGACAAAGGAGCCTCGTGGTCTGGCCATTTTGGGAGCCAGGCCACCATTTTGGGCTAAGTGCGAGAAACGCGCTTAAAATGCAAAAAGGAGCTCGAAAACACAAGAAACGATCGCCGCCCCCATTGCCGTCCGTGATTCACTTGCACCGATCATTTACAATCCAAACAGAGTATCTAGGGCCTGTAGAAGACTAGAGACCCAAGAGAGCAGTAACTTATCTTACAGTGCCCTCTTGTGTCATGTTGCACGAAAGCTGCAACATGATAAAGAAACTACGGAAAACAGTGTTTCCCGGTACTGACTGTCTTAAGGGCATGTCAGTTTCCCCGTAAGAATGGAGCGAAAGCCCAGAGGAGCACGGCAGAAGGCTGCACTTCTCTGGCAAAATCTAGATCATGGTGAAAACACCAGCAAAAAGTTTAGGGGTTGCCACATGGAAGGAAAATTACCCACAATTAAGAAATCTTTCCTAACACTCGCCCCTCCCAGACTATGGACAGGGAAAACTAATCCACCCCTGGATGAGTCTCTTGTTCAGGTCGGTTAAATATTCTGGACAACCCATCAGCATTGCTATGTTGGACACCTGGCCTATGCTCAATAGTGAAGTCGAAGCCTTGTAGACTTATGGACCACCTAAGCAACTTTGGATTCTCTCCCTTCATGTTCATTAGCCACTTTAAGGGCTTATGGTCAGTTTGAACAGTGAAGTGGGTCCCATAGAGGTAGGGCCTCAGCTTCCGTAGGGCCCACACAACAGAGAAACATTCTTTCTCCACTGTGGACCATCTGAGCTCTCTGTCCTTAAGCTGGCGACTAATAAAACCAATAGGGTGTTCCTTACACTTCTCATCTACTTGCAATAGTACAGCTCCTATCCCAGTGTCAGAGGCGTCCGTCTGCACAATAAAAGGTCTTTGATAATCAGGGGCCCTGAGGACAGGGGCCTGGCACAAGGAGTCTTTTAAGCCATTGAAGGCCTTCTCACACTCGTCGGTCCAAGTTACCTTCTTGGGTTTCTTCGGAGTGGTGAGGGCAGTCAGAGGGGCAGCTATGGTGCCATAGTCTGCCACAAAGTTGCGGTAATACCCTGTGAGTCCTAAGAAGGCTCTCACTTGGGTCTGTGTAGTGGGGGTAGGCCAGTCTTGTACTGCTTGTACTTTACTGGGAAGAGGCTGTATCCTCCCTCCACCTATTTCATGTCCAAGGTAAACCACTGAGCCTTGTCCAATCTGGCATTTACTAGCCTTTATGGTCAAGTGTGCTTTCTGAAGAGCCTGGAGCACAATCCTGAGGTGTTTCACATGGTCTTCCCAGGTGGCACTGAAAACTGCTATATCGTCCAGATATGCAAGACAGAATTCATCCAACCCATTCAACACATGATTCACAAGCCTCTGGAAAGTGGCAGGTGCATTTTTCAACCCGAACGGCATTACCCTGAATTGGTAAAGGCCGACTGGAGTAGAAAACGCTGTCTTCTCCTTGGCATGTTCTGCTAAAGCTATTTGCCAATAGCCAGCAGTGAGGTCAAACGTGCTGAGGTACTTGGAGGCACCCAAAGTATCCACCAGCTCATCTGTTCGAGGCAAGGGGTGTGCATCTGTCTTGGTGACAGCATTCAGAGCCCTGTAATCCACGCCGAACCTCAAATCAGAAGTGCCTGCCTTTGGAACCAAAACCACAGGGCTGGACCAAGGACTACTAGAGGGTTCAATCACCCCAATGTCTAACATCTTGTTGACCTTGGTCTTAATATAAGACCATACTTTGTCTGACATCCTGTATACCCTACTTTTGGTAGGTACACTGTCTCCTGTGTCTATGTTATGTTTGCACCAAGGTGTCAAACCAGGCGACTGTGAAAACAGGGGGGAAAACTGCCTAAGCAAACTTTTCACCTCAGCCTGCTGATTAGAAGTCAGGTGAGGGGCCACTCGGACACCCTCAAAGGAGCTATCTGAAGGTCCGCTTTGGAACAGGTCGGGGAGAGGTTCAGACTCCTCATTCCTCAACATCTGAAGCCAGTAGCAGTGCTGCGATTTCGACTCTTGGGACGAAAGCCTTCAGCCTATTTACGTGAAACACTTTTGGAGCCTGTCCAGGCCTTCCAAGGTCCACAAAATAGTTAACCTCACCCAGGGGCTCCACCACTGTGTAAGGGCCTGACCATTTGTCCTGTAAAGCTCGAGGCCTTATGGGATTCATGATCAGGACTTGCTGACCTGGTGTAAAGTTGATGAGGGAAGCTTTCTGGTCGTACCAATGTTTCACCAGCACTTGTCCTGCCTTCAATTTATCACTAGCCAAGCCCATCAGAAGTACCATCCGTTTTCTGAGCCCCAGCACATAATCTAGTACGTTGGTAGTAACAGGGGGTGTGGGCATCTCCCATCCCTCTTTGACTATGGCTGAGGGTCCCCATACAGGATGACCGAACAGAAGTTCGAAGAGGCTGAAGCCAACACCCTCCTGTGGTACCTCTCGGTAGGCAAACAGTAAGCATGGTAAAATAAGATCCCATTTTCTTCTCTGAGGTTCTTCCAGAGCCCCAATCATGCTCTTTAACGTTCTGTTGAAACATTCCACCACACCATTGGTCTGGGGGTGGTATGCAGAAGAGAACTTGTAGGTGACCCCACATTCTTTCCACGTAGCCTGCATATATTTCGACATAAAGTTGCTGCCACGATCCGACACAACTTCTTTAGGGAAGCCAACCCTAGTAAATATGCCAAGTAACACTTTTGCAACTGACTTGGCAGTTACAGTTTTCAATGGGATGGCCTCAGGATATCTGGTTGCATGGTAGACCATCACCAGGATAAACCTATTGCCTGAGGATGTTGGTGGGCCAAGGGGACCAACGATGTCGATCCCTACCCTTTCGAATGGTATTCCCACAACTGGGAGTGGTACCAATGGAGCTTGAATTGTCGAGCCAACCTTACCAGATAGCTGGCAGGAGGCACAACTCCTGCAGTGACTTTCTACTTGCACCCCCATCTTGGGCCAGTAGAAGTGCATGGATAACCTTTGCTTGGTCCTCTTAATACCAAGGTGACCAGCAAGGGGCACTTCATGCGGCAACTGCAGGAGTAAGGGTCTTACAGCAAGGGGAACCACCAACCTCCTATGGTCTCCTTCTGTAGACTCTGTGGGCTCACTATACAGGAGTCCACCTTCCCAATAAATCCGATGCGTCCCAGGAGGTTCACCCTCAAGCTGGGAGCAGGCCTGTCTCCTTAGGCCTTCCAGAGATGGGCACTCACGTTGGCCTTTACTGAATTCTTCCCTGTCAGGACCACCTTCTACTAACAAGTCTTTTAGTCCAGGATGGTCATTGGGGTCAAATACTTCAGGCATTGCCACCTCCTCGTCAGGCCCGGGCGATTGACCAACTTCCTCCACCGCAGTGGTAGGCGAGCTCGGGGGAATGTTCTCTTTCCCTCGTCTTGACTTGTTTACTCCTTTCGCCTTGGGTTTCCCCTTCGGCTGGGGCGGCGTATTGGTCTTGGCCAATGCTGCCCGTGTTTGGGACCGTGTGCAGGGTCTGTCGGCAGTGTCTCCTACGAGCCCTAAAGCTCTGAGATCATTGCCTAACAAGACCTTTCCTGGGACGTTTCTCTGAATGCTCACTGGAATCCTGACTGCTGTACCAATCAAAGTAAGATTTACAGGTATTACTGGAAACATGCGAGGTGGGCCGTCAGCCAACTTAGTGGCATCAGAGTAGCTCTGGCAACTTCCTCTGAGTCTACCAAGGTAGAATCCACTACAGTCCGACTGCACCCACTATCCCTAAGAGCTGGAGTGTCTACCCCATTGATCAGCACACTGTCTTTAAAGTAGTGCTTGGTATTATCTGTAATCCTAGCATAAGCCTCTGCGACTTTAGGCTCCCAGGAACCCAGGGAAACTAAAACTACCTCAGCTTCTATCCCACTGGGGAAGGAGTCTGAGGAGAAGGATGCTCCTGTAATCTCTTCTTCCTCGTAGGAGGAGAAGGCCAGATTAGCGGAGTAGACCCCCAAAGGTTTAACCTTACACCGGGGATCCCCCTTCTCGTGGTCAGTTGCTCCACAAGCAAAACAAGATCCATTGGGTCTGTTTACATAGGGAGGCCTATTGTAACCAGAGTTCTGTTTCGGAGGCTGACCTCCACTACCCTGTGAGTTCTCTTGTGTCTTACCCTAATTTTTCTTTTTGTGGCCCTTTTGAGAAGAAGATTTATCAGATTCTCCACCCTCCTTATCTTTGGACTTTTTCCCTTCCTCCGGCTTACCAGGATGAGTTTTGTCGTTATGGGACACTCGATGTGACACCCATAAGTCTGCTGCAGTGGCCAGCTTCTTAGGATCTATCTCCTTCGAATCGGCCAAATGCTGCTTAAGCTCCGGGGAATAATATGCAAAAATGTGTTCCAGCATGACAAGATTTATCATGCCTTCAAAGGTAGAAACCTTATAACCTTCGACCCAGCCAGTCAAGTTTTTTAAGGGTTACATAAGATACCCAAGTACCACCTTCTTTTTTCTTGTACTCTCGGAATCGTTTTAAATATTGGGCAGGAGTCTTTCCAAACTTTAAAATGAGAGTTTGCTTTAACATTGCGAAATCAGCTCGCTCAGCCTTCGACATTTCCATAATGGCACTACAGCCAGAATGGGGCGGTCTGCTGAGTAACCAGGCAATCTTATCAGCATTGTCAACTTGTTGAACTTCACATGCATACTCAAACGTATTCAGCCAGTCCATAATGTCTTTCCTTTCCTCAAACACACTGAGCAGATCTTTCGGAAACTGTGGATGAGAGGAGTCCCCAGACCCATGTCCAGGACCCTTGGACCCATTTGCAACCTGAAGCTTGGCCAGTTCCAACTGGTGATCCCTGTCTTTCTGTTTTTCTGCCTGTTCGATTTGTAGTTTGGCTATGCTGAACTCAAGCTCCTTCTGCCTAAACCGCAGCTCTTGCTTCTTGAATTCAAGCATAGCCTCCCCATCAACCCTGGTAGAGGAAACATTAGACATCTCATCCTCCCTGTCCTCATGGTCGCAGTGGATCAGTGCAGCGGCAGAACCGTCGGTTCCACCAGTGAGAGCAGCCCCACCTCCTTCCGCACTATCCTCAGAAGTTATAGCGTCAAGCTGCGCTTCTTGCCATGCCACGATTCTTTGGATCATATCCAATTTGGTGCCTTGAGAGGAACCACCTCTCTCCGCACACATCTTTTTCAATGTTTCGGATTTGGAAGCATTTAAAGTTAACAAGGTATTTGTTTCCATACTGTTAGATAGGACTATGGCCTTTTTAAAGTTATACTATGACAATTCACTACGTGTCCTGGTAGGAATAACTCAAAATGCCTTAGTTTGTGCGCAACACTGGATACCTCAGTTGTATCCCACCGCTGTACACCAATTTGTTAAGACGGATTTCTGAACTCTGTCCTGGCGGCGCAGAAGTTCAGAAGGCCAACCTAATTACTTGTAACAGGGTAACCTCTGGACAAGCCAGACCAATCAGGGTAGCGATCGCGGCGGTCAAGACTAGGTCTGAAGAGGGGTGAGGGTGACTGAAAGCCCGCAATGAGCACACAAAGCAAGGACACTTACAAATTACTCCAAACAGGTGTTATATTAAAAATATATACACATTTATTCCAAGGCCTTTGCAACAATGACCGTAGCAACAAATCACGATAAAGCTCTAGTAAACCAACACATACCAAACCAATACAATATATATATACAAATACAAACAAGTCTAAAGCGTTAGATGCACGAAATGTGTAGTCCACCTAGAAGGGGAGGAAAACAGGGAGTGCGAAATAATGATTAGACCCAGTCCGCCTTCAGAGGCACCTAACTAAAAGGAAGTCCAAGCCCTACGAAGAGTGGAGCCTTGTGCTCAAAAGTACCTGCACACGCTGGTGCCAACGGGCAAAAAGGGGAGTCTCTTCGAGGGAATCAGGCAGTTCAGTTTGGTGCACAAATGAAGAAGAACAGAGTTCTGCGACTCAAGCGCAGCCTCCACTGTGGGCAGAAGCAGAGCGCGAGTACGGAAAGGCGTGCTGTTTGACACAGCAGGGAAAAGCTATGGGCTCCTGCAGGAGGGCGACCAGTTCCTAGCTATGCTACTCACTGGTCCCCGATGCAAGCAGACCCAGGCTTCTCCGCGTCAGTTTCAGTGCTGGCAGGTGCAGGGGAGCAGGGGACGTCTCGTCGTCGTGTAGATTCTGCAGCAGCAGAGTTGAGTTAAAGATGTCCCAAACGAAGTGAACCCGCACAGTTTGTTACCACAGCAGGGCAACGGAGCGGCCGTGTGTATCTCAGCCAAATGTACACTACTCACTTCAGACCTGGGAATGCCAAGTGTACGAATCGTGTGAGAGTGACAAGGACTCGAAATACAACACAACCTGGCGGCGGTTACAGAGCAAGACTCCTGGGTAGGCTGATCAGTCTGCTGGATGGCCCAGAGACACTTCCAAAGGCTTACGTGCAGGAGATGGTGAAGATGCCGAGAATAGCTGTCCCTGCTATTCCAAGGGTCGAAGTACCAGTACAGGCCTTCTGGTTTGATCAGAGATAGAAAGGGTTTCACAAAGTGACAGCAGTGCAGAGGAGCAGTCCTTCAGCGGGTCACCAGCGATTCCTCGGTTCAGCCTCGTGGTTGCAGTATACTTGGCTCCTGTATTCCTTTGTTCGTGAGAACTCAGGAGATCGACATGGTAGTGGCGTTTCCAGCCCCCTCTTATCCACGGTTCCCTTCGTGCCAAAACGGAGGGGACCCAATGGGAGATCCGCTCATCAAACACTCACACCATACGTGGACCTATCACGGACCACGGTGGTCCCAGGCATTCACACCACACTAGACTCTCTGGCACCCAGGATGTGTATTGGGCCCAGACATCCCAGCCCACATCCTGGAGGCACACACAAGGCCTGTAGAAGCCCGCAAAAGCATCTGTGTTTCGCGGGAAAGTACATGCCCAAATAAGGAAGGCCCCGGGTCGGCTCGACCTGGGGAAGGTGAAGGGGGCAAGACGGTCAGCAGACAGGACAAAGGAGCCTCGTGGTCTGGCCATTTTGGGAGCCAGGCCACCATTTTGGGCTAAGTGCGAGAAACACGCTTAAAACGCCAAAAGGAGCTCGAAAACACAAGAAACGATCGCTGCCACCATTCCCGTCCGTGATTCACTTGCACCGATCATTTACAATCCAAACAGAGTATCTAGGGCCTGTAGAAGACTAGAGACCCAAGAGAGCAGTAACCTAGCTTACAGTGCCCTCTTGTGTCATGTTGCACGAAAGCTGCAGTCAGTTTCCCCGTAAGAATGGAGCGAAAGCCCAGAGGAGTACGGCAGAAGGCTGCACTTCTTTGGCAAAGTCTAGATCATGGTGAAAACAACAGCAAAAAGTTTTAGGGGTTGCCACATGGAAGGAAAATTACCCACAATTAAGAAATCTTTCCTAACACTTATAGTTTACAGATCCGCCAGAGCGCCTGGGGACCAATTCGGTTGGTGACGGTGTGCGGTACAAAAACCTTTAACATTTAACATTTAACACACTATCGTCATTATCTCCTGCGATGCCATTGGACTTTTTTGCAGCTTTTTCAGCAGATGCTTTGTGGTTTTCACCCATGTTGTTTTGCTTTTTATCATCGTCAGATTTATCTGATGTTTGATCCTGATTTGAATTTTTTTGTTTGATCGTGACATTCAGGGATTTTAAATTCCTGAAGAAATTTGATGCGTTCCTCGAGTTCTTATTTTTTTGTGCAGGCATTTTTTTGGTCTTTTTTTGCATTTGCCCTGCTTCAATAGTACGTTTTCTGCTTTTGCAGAAGTTACTGCTTCATGTACTTGCTGTGGTTTTTCGAATATATCGTACTATTCGGCCTCTTTTGCCTCAGGCCTGAGCTTGTTCATTTCTGGTTTGTTATTATTTCTTCGGGGATCTTCTGGGAGCATTGAGTTAGAGGGCTCGGACATCAGGCCTTGTGTGGGCAGCGCTTCATTCTCCCTCTCAGGCGACTGAGGGGCACTCTCCTCCTGGATAATTGAGGGCACTTTTATATTTTGAGTGACTTCATTTGCACTCTTATTTGTTGCAGTGGAGGGTTTCTCCAGGTTTGTGTTGTTTGTTCCGACATCTGTGGTCCACTGCCTGTTGCCAATATTTAAGTTTGTTTCATTTATAGACCTCTGGTGGGGTGCTTTGACCTCCTTTTTTCATCCTATTTCACAACAGCGGCAAGGCTCCGGTGTGTCGGGCTTGTACTCCCCATTGGGAAGTTGATAGGTGCCTGAATCTGTGCAATTTTTTTCCGGGATTGTTTTGTTGTCGCGTTCTTTAGTCAGGATTGCTAGGGCTTCAAAGCTACTTTTGCCAGTAGGTTTTTGTCTTCCCTATTATTTTTCAATGTATCTTTCAGAACTGACATTGCAAGATCGTTATTACTCCATGTCGTTGAGTTTTGGCCTGCCATTTCAATCAAGTTCTTCTCCAAGTTTGTGGTTTTTAGTATTTAGAACAGCTATAAGTGTTGTTTGATCTTTTAAACTATCATTCAATTGTTTGAACAATTTGGTCAAAGGACTGACAGCAATTGAGGTTGCTGACATCAAGTTAGGTCGGAGCTCATTGATCACCTTCGCAATTATTCCGTTGATATGGGGATTACGATACATCATACTCCCGTTCCATCCCTTAGAGATCCGTCGAATTGGCTTTCTTACAGGTTCTCTTGTTAATTCGGATTCTGATGATGTAGACGAGGAGGAGGATGAAGAATCTCTTGTGGCATGGTTAGTGGATTGAGAGTTATTCATTATTGCTACTTCAGGTTCTGTCAATTCGGTGCTAACTTCTGGTGTTCTTTTGAGTCGCTTCTGTGAATAGTGAAACGCTTCTTTCGACTCTCTGCCGTTTTTTCCCTGTTTTTGGTCGATCAGGTGTCACCCACCCGGCGGGCTCACTTACTTTAAATTCATATGTGCCATCACTTTCCATTGTGTAAGCTGCATATGGCTGAAGCATTACTATAGTGCCAGGGGGCCTTGTCATTTCAATTTCTTTTGGTGTCAATTTTGTTATCGCTGTTGCGGCCGCAATCTTTGCATTTAATTGCACCATATCTCATATCAACTGATCCGCTACTGTGATCGAATTGTGGCGTTGGTTACTTGGCAGAATTTCATCATTGTCGCCTTCTTGGTTTATGCCTTGGAGATCTCCTCGATCTTCCCACAGTTCTTCTGGGATTGCATTTAGCTCATTGTTGTTTGCCACAAGCTCATATTGCATCTCTGAGTTGCTACTAGCAATGTCAGTGCTCCCTCCTCCCTTGGGTGCAGCAGTAGCTTTAGAGTTTGCAGCCGCCAGGGCACACCTTTCGGTCCCCTGTGCGTTCCAGAAACTGTCTACAGACCAATACGGCTCTCTGCATGAGGCTGCTTCAGAGTTTGTATTTTGATGTCTTAAGGTTTCTTTCTTTTCATTACTTGATTTTGAACATTGTTCTATAGTTTTCCATGCAAGTTTTTTCAGTGGCTGAATATCTGAAGATTGAGTCATTGCTAGGGCTACCATGGCTGCAGCCTCACTTCCTTTCAATGGATCATAGGTGCCCTTAGCAGTTGATTCACTCAATTCGCCGGAGCCTAAATTGAGATCTAAGTTGGCAACTGAGACCTTCGTTTGAATCGTTTGGCTGTTGGATTTCTCAATTGGTGTTTCTCAATTGGTGTGTCGGGACAACTATGGGAATGCACTTGTGCGAAGTGGCCCAGAATTTATTACCCAGAACCCCAGACAAAGTGAACTTTGTATTTTTTCCCCACCAAATATCGCACTTTGTTGGGGATTGTGGCAAATAAAAACTGTGGCAATGTGCACAAGGCAGACCTCTGTGGATTCCCACGGGTGTCCTCTTTTCGGAAATGCATGGGGTTCCCTGTTTTCCTTCCAGGCTTCGACACAAAATGTGCTGTGCTGAAAGGCTTGGGGGTTACCAGTGGGTTACCCTTTTCCTTTTGCGCCCCATGTGAGGTACTGTTTTCATCAGGACACATATGGGGATGCGGGAAGGTAGGCCATGGGTTGTTGGCGATGTGTTTGGGTGGGTGGCCAGAGCGAAATATCTGAGAATTGTCTTTATTTCCTGCCAATTTCAGAAACATGACCTTACTGCCCCACCCATGGGTGGTGGGGGCACCTCCTGAAGGTCTGCTTGGGACTCCTACAAATGACTGAGTGAGGTACACCCCTCCATTTGGGGTGGGGGGGGGAGGGCCACCAACATGTTGGGACAGGCCTCCCAGTGGGTGGGGCAGTAAGGTTTGGACACACCGGGGGCCAGATTGGCACACCAGTGTGCCCCTCTGCGCAAAGGCAAGTTTGGTAAACAAAGAAAAACATTGAAAATGGTACACTACACTTTAGGGCGGGTTTGAGGAAATCCTAAACCTCTGGGGACATTTCCAATGTAAAGGGGGTGGCCCTCTCTCCCCACACCAAATGAAAGGGGAGCCATCTCAATCAGCCCTCCCTGGGGGCGGATAAGTGGGGGGCTTCTCATGCAGCCCTCCCTGGGCTCAGATGCCCCTTCCTAGGAGCAGATATCTGCCCCCAGGGCGGGCTACAAGAGGTGCCTCCATTTCCCTTTGGGTGAGGGGGAGAGGGCCACCCACCTTTTCCGTAAAATAAATCCCTTGTGACTAGTGGCTCCCCCACCCACACCCAAATCTCCCTTTTGTTTTTTTTTCTTTACTTTTTTTCATTTTGCCCCTTCCCTGGGGGCAGATGATCGGTCATCTGCCCCCAGGGGTTCCCTAACCTGCAGGCCCCATCCTTTGGGGGGCTTGATATGATATGATATGATATGATATGATATGATATGATATGGCATTTGTAACGCGCCTAAACACAAGTGTTTCAAGGCGCGACGAGGCAGGGAGGGGGGAACAAGGGGAAGACAGACAATGATCCTACTAGGCCAGGTGTCATTCGGACCGCGCAAGTGCCGGGGTAGGGGGAAGGGAAAAAGTGCAAGGGGAAGGGGGAGGGGAGGGGGAGTGAAGTACAAATAAGTAGAATAGAAATAAAATAATAAATAAATAGGGCCAGCTGGTGGCAAGTGCAAGGTAAGTGCAGACAAGTGCTGGGGGGGGGGGCTGTAGTGATACAGAGACAGTCCCGCAGTGCAGGGGTTGCCAGGGAGGCAGTGCAAGTGAAGAGTGACTGGGCCCAGGACCGAGGTCGGTGAGAGTGGCCCAGTTGCAGAATCAGTGCAGTTTTGGTGAAGAATTTAGCAGGGGAGAGGGAGAGAGAAAGCAGAAGTGAAGAGGAAGGTTTTGAGGTGCTTCCGGAACCGGAGATGGTTCTCCTCAAGTTTCAGGGAGGCAGGAAGGCTGTTCCAGAGGGAGGCCCCTGCCGCGGAGAGAGATCTACCCCCAGCTCGTTGCTTCGAGAAGCGGCTGACCCTGAGGGAGTTGGAGACGGATGAGCGTAGGGCTCGGGAAGGAAGATATTTAGGAAGAGAGAGTTGAAGGTATTTAGGCCCCAGGCCCCAGGCCCCAGAAGGCCTTGTGGACAATGCAGAGGGTTTTGAACTTAATCCTCGCAGCCACTGGGAGCCAGTGTAGAGATTTCAGTCCTGGAGAGATACGGTCCCTGGGCTTGAGGCCAAGGACAAGTCTTGCAGTTCTGTTCTGGATGAGTTGCAGAGGGCAGAGAGTGGAGGCAGGCAGATTAAGATAGAGGCTGTTACAGTAGTCCAGCTTCGAGAGAACCAGGGCTCGGGAGACAGTGAGCTTCTGGGGGAAGGAGAGGAAGGGAAGAATACCTCTGAGGAGGTGCAGCTGGTAATGTGACTTCTTAGAGACGTCAGATATATGAGGAGAGAAGGTGAGTGTGGAGTCGAAGATGACCCCGAGGATTTTTGCAATGCAGGTAGGAGCAGGAAGAGGGCCAAGGGAGGCCGGCCAGAGAGCTGCAGAGAAGGAGGGAATGGGTGTGCCGATGAGTAGGATCTCAGTCTTACTAGCATTAAGGCAGAGGTCATTGGCAGCACACCATTCCTGGATAGCAGACAGACAGTCAGAGATGAGGGAGGGAGAGGAGGAGGCCGAGGGTAGCCTGAAAATGAGCTGGGTATCGTCCGGATAGCACTGAAAGTTGGGCACACTTATTCCTGGTGCCCCCCCTCCAATTGGATGGGAGGGCCACCTCATGTACTCCTGCATGGGGGCAGAAATCTGCCCCCAGGGAGGGCTACAAGGGGTGGCCCCCCTTTCCACTTGGTGTGGGAGGGGGAGGGCCACCACCCTTTCAGGGGCCAAAAAAATCCCTGGTGTCTAGTGGCCCCTGAAACCCCCACCCCAACCCCCATCCCTGTTGCATTTCCTATTATTTTTTTATTTTTATTTTGCCCCTTCCCTGGGGGCAGATGATCAGCCATCTGCCCCCAGGGTTCTGCACATATGTGCCCCCATGCTTCAGGGGCCGGGGGGAGAGGGCTGCTTACTGTAAGCAGCCCCCACCTTCCCCCGCTTCTCAGACAGATCCCTGGTGTCTAGTGGGCAATGCTTTCACAAAAGGTGTTGTTGGAAAGGAGACAATCTCCCCTTTCCAACGACACCTCCCTCATTCTCTGGCTTGAAATACAGCCGGAGATCGAGGGGGAGAAAGGTGGAGACTCACTTTTCATTTTCACTGCGGCAGCCTGAAATGTCTCGTCCTTGGAACTTAAGGGGTTAAAAAGGTGGTGAAAAAAATTACTTTTAAAAATACAGGCTTACCTGTACTATGGTTTCTTAGATGTAGATATTGTTGAATCTGGAAATAGAACTCGGAAATAGTTTAAAAAGTAGTTTTTGTTGGAGGAAGCTCTGAATTAGAGGACAAATGAACTCTCAGAGTTGAAAGGTTCATCTGAACTACTGAACTAAGTAACAGGGTTACATGGAGAATGTTGGATGTGATTGATTGGTGGATGTGTGACTGGTCAAAAGTAGCCAATGAGGGAGTGTTACATAGATAAAAGTAAAATGGATAGAAAGGCGGCCCTTTGTGCGATGATGTCTGTGAAAGTCCGAGACAGTCCACAGACCCTCACATGTCATCTGGGTCCTTTAATGATACCCTGCATGGGAATTGGACTGTAGTGACCGCGGACGTCCGGCGGGTGTCACGGGATTAGATATTCCGGTTTCATGGTTGTCGAGGAGAAGTTCAAGTGTACAGGAACACAGGGTAGGCAGTGTTTCATTTCTTGTTTGGAATACTGAAAGCATGGCTATGGACATGAAGACTGTTTGGATGTTAGCAGATTTGTGGATTCATTGGGTGAATGTATATACAGAGCAACTTGGCATCTCTGAAAATGTTGGATTTGAAGGAGCGGAGGTGTCATTGTAGGGAGTTTGTTGATTGAACTGGAGTGCATTGTTACCCTTGTGTGAAAATATGGTGCATTTCAAACATCCAGATATAATTATATTACAATGTGGAGGAAACAGTTTAGGGTATGTTACTGGAAAATCCTTGCACTATGCTTTGAAAGGTACCGTTTGAAGGCTAATTGAACTGTTTCCAGCTATGAAGATTATTTATTCATGGATTACTCAAAAGAAAATGTAGAAAATATCAAAACTGTTTTGTCCACAAATTGAAAAAGCCAGGTGGAATATTAATACAGATGCATGTGCTTCTTTACAAGATGTTGGAAATGCATCTTTTCACAATGAGAGTATACAACAAGATACAATTAATATTTTTTAGAAAAGACAGAGTACATTTCATAGACATTGGAGATGAGATTTGTGTGTGTAATATCAAGAATGCTTTGAAACAGGCTTTGAAAAACAAAGAAGTAAAATATGGAGTACATCATTTATTAGTAGATTCAGTACATAAAACAAATATAAAACAAACAAAAAATATAATGTGTCGTTTTTGTGAAAAACAAATAAGTAAAATATGCAGTACAGCATTTGTTAGTAGCAATAGTATGTAACCCCCCCAAAAAAGGTTATTTTAATAGCAAACATTGTAGTAAGAAAACAACTAAATTGAGGAAGTGTGAAAGCTGTAGAAAATGGCTAAACACATTACACTTTATATTTATAATTTCTATGGCAGAGAAAAGGGGTTCGGACAGACATGTATTACTGGCACCTTTTGTTTTCTTTGCTATACAAATTCTCTACATTTTCCATTAGCTTACAATGTAAGGCTAATGAAAATGTTACACATTCCTATAGATCTTACTACTTTAAGTATAAATATAAAGTAGATGGAGTCTATAAGAGTTTTTTTTTCCTCATTCTATTTTTTAACTGTGGAAAACGTTTTACTTGTTTTTAATGTTTTTGTATTTTTTTGGGCAAAGGAAGGGATGGAGGGCGGGAAGGGGCTCCAACCGCCATAAGGTAGGGACAGGTGAACAAATCAACATGTCAGGCCAGCTAAACAAATGATGATACAGGAAAATCTGTCTCATGCACCTTCCTTGTTGCCTCAAAGGCATATGGGATTCCCGCCCTGTCAAGATGATTGAGTCATGGTACGTACTGTTGACTGTGAAAGGTTTGGGTCATCAGCCTCCTGTATGGCCTGTTAGACAGCAGGAAGAATCCTCTGCCCTACTGTGGTGTCCTGGGTGGAGACAGGAGTGGTTGAAGAGGGTGTGATAGCAGAAGTTATCCTACTCCTTAACTTGGGAATCTCTTTTCTCAGGGTAGCTGGGTGCAAGGTCTGGGTGTAGCGTCAAATGCATATAGTGCCAAAAGAGTACTGCTCCCTTTTGGCCGGAACTGAGTTCCACTTTGCACACAGTGCAGCTCATGTGGGTAGCCTGAGCCTTTGACGCCCCTTCCACCAGTGGTGCAAAACCTCCACACCCACATAGTAGGTACTTTCTCCACTACATCATCATCTTCCTCTTCTTCCTGTATGCCATCTGCCGCAGGGCCCCTGTTCCCTTTTCCAGGTGTGCCAGTTGGTGATGGTGGTTGCCCTGGGGGAGGTGGGATGGCAAAAGCAGATGCTGTTGAGCTCCAATTATCAGGTTCTCTCCTCTCAATACCAAAAGGTCCCCTTCCTAGCTCTGAGTAAAAGAAATCGCTGGGTGCCCTTGCAGGAACTGTCAATGGAGTTTAGTCCTCTCCATAGACATCAGCACCCAAATAAGGCCTACGCTTGAACTTGAAAGTCCTTCGTGTGGGCGAAAATTCAATTTAAAAATGTCCACGAAGGGCAGATACTGATCCTGGATAAGCCATCATTCCACATAGGCGCGGTCATGTGACGATATCCAGGGATGTCGGCAATGCCGTTACGAGACCGCAGACCTCCGGTATAGAAAAAGCACACAAAAAGTTGTAAAATGTTTATAGAAGCACTGACAATGGTACTAGAAGGTGTGAAAGGGCAAAGTTGTAACTTTAAAGTCCCTAGAAAGTGTGAACATTACATTTAAAGATGTCCACCAAGCACAAACACAAATCGAGGGCACGACAGCACGCCGCACAGGAGCGGCCACATGATGAGGTACGGGGGACTTCAGTGGTCAAGTTACGATGTTCGCAAACTATCACGCGACCTATTACACGGTGTGCATACAGTGTGGCATCCGCATCCAGACACAAATTTAAAAAATCATAGTTTGGTCTGCAGACTGGGTGGAACATTGGCAGACACCAAAACATCTGTGATACTTGGTATGTAAATATTCAGACCTAGAAATTATTACAGTCCTCGGACGTCAAAATGACGTTTTCACATCTTGCTGTATTATAATAACTTATTTACATTAAATATTTACTAAAAATAATGTGAGGGATTTACATGTACATATTATAATTATAGCTATGGTAAAAGGTAAAACCATAAGTAAGCATTCCATGGCCCCATAACTGATGAGAACTACACAGACGTATGGCTCTAAAAAGAAGATGTATGTATTTCATAAATTGAGGATCTGCTATATAAACTGGAGAATGAACAAAGAAATTAAGAGGTCGTAACCCAGGAGATGGCAGGACCTAGTGGAAATAATTCTCGCCCAGAAGTGCTATCACTACAGGAAGAGCTTTTAAAATAGATAATGCAGTCAGTTCAATACAAATCTTTAGATGTGACTTGGATAACCTGGCCCTGCAGATGATCACATAGCCCAAATCTATGATTGGCAGGATGTCCGTCAGAGAAAACGGTTCACATTTTTGATTTGTAAATGTTTATAATGTTAATTGAAGTAGGAGTTCCTCCTGTAAGCCTGAGTGAATGTATGTGTTCATACTTTAAACCACCTAAATTTCAGGTGTTTAAAAAAACATTTTCCAACCATGGTCGAATTTAGAGTTTAATGTTGGTTTAATTTGGTTTTGATTGAGTTTGGAAAGAAATGAATACATGCTTTACTCAGTGCTTCCGTTCAGGGAATATTGACAGACCTGCAGTGAGGCAAGACATACAGAATCTAGATGTGAATTAATGCACAATAAACATGCCCTAGGGTGACACTTGGGTGACGACACTCCGGTGTCACAATGACACTAGATAACATCTCTTGCACTGCACGGAACTGTGTAGGTGCTATTGGGTGACAGTTGAGTGACACGTGGGTGCAGACATTCCGGGTGTCACAATGACACTAGATACAATCTATTGTACTGCACAGATCTGTGCAGGTGCTCCTGGTTGACACTTGGGTGAAACTTGGGTGCAGGGAGGAGCATAGAATCCCTTCAGTCAGCCTGTGCGATTGTCTGTTGAGAAAGTAACATGACACTTGGAGTGGCTAAATGCTGAAGATATCCTGGGAGGCAGGAGATAATTACCAGTGACGGTTCATCCCTTCTTTTAATTGAGTGAACTGTGCAGGTGCCCCTGGGTGACACTCAGGTGCATGGGTGAGTAAGAGGAAAAAAGAATACCTTCGCACAGCTTGTATGACTGTATGTTGAGATAGTGGCATGGCAATTGGGGCGACAAAAAGTATCAGATATCCTGGGAAACAGGAGATAGCGATCAGTGACCGTCCATCCCTTTAATTGAGTGAAATGCACAGGGCTCCCTTGGTGACACTCTGGTGCATGGGTGGGTATAGAATCCTTTAGCGTACCTGTGTTAGTATGTATTGAGAGAGACATTATGACACTTGTGGTGGCTAAAAGTTACATATATCCTGTGATGCAGGAGATAACAACCAGTGACCATCCATCACTTGAAGGCTGGGGGAGATGTACTTCACTGTGTCTCTTTATACCAGCTGACCCACTTGATGTGTATGTATGGGGTGTGGATTAAACCTTGCGTAATGAAAGCGGGGCAGAACAACGCATGTTGAAATTAAAATACAGGTTGAAATAGAAAGGTCCAAGACTCTGTCTCCTCAACTTGCAAACACTGAGGAGGAGCCTGACAAATATGAAGATGTTTGGGATGGATGATGATGATGATCGAGGTAAAGATCATAATCCATCCAGACAGTGAGGTGTGTTGCTGATGGAAAACAGTGACAATAGTAGTGAAAACAATGTGACCACAAAGGAAGAAGCAGCAGAAGCAAGCCCCCAACCTGCGTACAGTCTCTTTAAAAAGCAAGCTTCATGTCGAAGATCAAATAATGCAACAAATCATCAGGTGCCACCTACAACACCTCCACCACCACTCTCACCATTGCCACCAGCAGCACCACGTTCAGAAGAACCCGACCTGTGTGTTGTTGACCCCTAGCAAGAATTCATAGTGTGGATGTATGTTCACACAAAATAACAAGCACATTAATCAGGCCACTTGCACAATATGCTGTAAATCTGCAAACAGAGGAAAGGCAGGGACCAATTAAGGCACCACGTCTTTTTGGATTAATTGGATGAGGCACTATGCACAGAAATGGGAAGAACTCTACAAGACACAATCTTTATTCTTTCCCATACCAACTTACAAGATGCATACCAGCATCTGCCCGCACACTTACTCTCACTATACTGCTGATGTTGATTTGCTTTGCAGTGGAACACCTAGCCTGACTCCTAGGAGCCCATTGCACCAGGACAGTGTTTTGGAAGCATGTCAGCATAGAGAAAAATATCACAGGCCACATGACCAATGCCTCCTGCTGAAAGCACCAAGTCTTGTCATTATGTTGGTAACATACCTCTTGTGCTAATCTTTCATAGAGCAACCGAGATACTGGCAGATTTGGGGATTAGCAGATTACTTCTGGGAAACCCAAGCTGCTGTTTTTCTCGTGCAAGGCAGTACCTACATTTTACAACCACATTATGGCCACAGTGGGTCATGTGCTACAGCAGTCTGAGTCTCTATAAATACATCTTACTATGGATATGTGGAACAGTGATCATATCGTTTACTACACGGCCATCACGGTACAGTGGACAGCCTTTCCATTATCTACCAAGCAAGGGTATTATTATTATTCATAGCTGCTTAGGACTTCAGATAGTGCACAAGCTGTTTTGAACATGTGTCTACGAGCGTCATGGCTCTGGTCAACACCACTGTCATATCCGTATTCTATCAAATAAACACTAACATTGAAGCAACGTGAATAACTACATTCTGCAATCAGTGCACTATTTCTGTTTTCATGCTAACAATCGAATTTCGTTGTTCCCAAAACACACAGGACGAGAAGACCCCGAAGAGCCCCTGCCTGTTCATTCAGGGGCAGCGGTACGTTACGCGGTTTCTTAACACCGAGGATGCTGAGCAGTGATGTTGTTTTCTGAATTTTAATGATTGTATCTATTTTATCTTGTCAGTTCTGGGGAGATGTGAGAGGCTTCATCAAACATTAATGGCATTAACTGGATTCTACCATTTTTGTTCTGCTCCCGATGTGATGTAAAATATTAATCTGCACCGAGGTACGTACTCACAGCTGTGTGTTTTGCACAACATCTCGCGGGAACCACTTGAGGTGTAGACATGAGAGCCGAATTTCTAGGCTGGCTGCCCGGGGACAAAAGAAAAAAGAACCTGGGAGAAAGAAAAAAAAATCCTATCTTGATGAGAGCGCATTTGGAATTTTTAAACAAGCATTTGCAAGAATTATTCTAACCACTATGGTGTCTCAATCGAGCAATTTAGAGAAAATTCTGCCTCCATGCATGCAAATGATTCAATTGAATGGATGCGAGACAGTGAGACAGGCGGGGGCACTCTAGCACATAGTGTTTTATTTCGCATTATGGAAGAAGCGCCATGTAAAATAAAAGTACAGTTTCTCTAACGTTATGAATTAAAGTCAGACCAACAGAGCATTCACCTCAGAGGGCCTTGTGTCTTGGCGCAGCAAAATAACACAGGCCAGGTTTGATCACTGCACGATCTTTTGATATCCTGCCGCCGACGTTTCCGTTGCCAAAGCCACATGGTGCAATCGGCGCAGTGCACTGCGAATGTGGTACTTTCTTTGATGTGTCGATTTGAAGAAGGTGAGAACACAGTTCACCACTCGAGAGATAATGAAATTGGATTCAATGGAAACGGCGGGGGAAAGGATAAAAAAACAATCAAGCGTTGTGTGGGTATTGATTACAACAACACATAGTTCGACTGAACTGCTTTGCTTTAAGTACTCTTATGTATAGTGGAGTAGCTCGGTTTTACAGAGATGTAACTATAGTCATAAGGCTGTACCAAGATTGGAATTTCGGGGAGAATGCACTAGGGCAAACTTTAATAACAAGACTGTAATTATTTACTCTTTGGGGCTCATTATCAGTTTGCTGATAAAACTAAAAACAGTCAGTATTTCAAATAAGGACGGGTTTTACTGCCTACTGTGAAAAACCTAAGGTGTCTCCCTAGCTAGAACCCAGGCATTTGTCATCCAGGTGGCCATGACCCAACCATCGCTATTGGATCCAGTTCATGGGGGTGGACCAGTGAGGGAGGATCATCTGGATGGGGGATCCTTGGGGAGTGGGAGTGGGACACCGACGGGTGAGAAGTGGTATCCCCCTTATGTCTACACCTTTTCCCCATCCTACCACGTAGGATTTTCCAAAACACTGCCACCCCCCTTTTCGTGCACACACACTTTCGCAAAGCACGAAAGACAACAGACTAACACCACAGCCGTTTACCTGATATGTCCCAATAGAAGGGTCAGGCAAAGTCAGGCAATTGACCAGAATCGCACACACCTGACGGCCCGTTCCCTTCCCCACAGGGATAAAAGGTGGAGCACACAAGCATAAGACGATCAAGGAAGACTGCACAACGTGAGAGCGAACTCAGCACAACAGTTCAAGAGGAGGAGAAAGACGTTGCAGTCCAAGAGGGTGAAAAGGAGAGAAGCGACCTTGCCCTTTCTAATTAAGGCCTGTGAAGACTCTGCAGAAGGAATCATAAGACTGCGAACAATAGCCAGTGTGTGTTGCAGCAGATGTAAAAGGTATATGAGACCCTCCTCTGCTGATAACCAAGCCAGGGAGAGACGTGAATCTCCGTGGTACCAACCTTGACTCAAAGCAGAAGAGAGCTAAGCAGTTCATCACCGCCAGTGAGCCGAGTGCCGTGTCGATAAGAAACCAAAATGTGTTGAACTAAAACTAGCCAACGGCTATTTTGAACTTTGAAAGGCACAAAGATGCTATTGAAGATAGAGGGGGAAAATTAGCAGCAGAGAAGTCCGGCACCATGTGGGTGCTCATGCAGGAAACTCTGGCAGATTACCCGACGGTAGAAACTACCATAACCAGAAAACCTTGGGAAAAGGCGAGAAGAGGTCAAAGTGGTCATACAGTGGTCTTGTAAAATCCTCTGTACCGTCGAAAGTCTTTGACCGACAGATGATTGGGAAAGTAAGGAAAAAGAATCTCGCTTGGTGAAATGAGTGCATGAATCATGTGTTTTAAAGTTTGGCAAGAGTGAACTCGCAGAGGGATGCTAGCAAGAAGGGACGAACTCTAAAGTCCCATAGTGAACTGTTTCATTAAGGTTGGCAAGAGTGAACCCAGCAGATGGATGCAAATGAAAAGGGGCAAGGCCTGAAGTCACTTTGAATGGTGTGTTGACAGGAGTGAGCCATACGAGGGATATCCACAGTGAACTGTTGTGCAAAAGGTGGCCAGAGTGAGCCTAGAAAAGGGAGGAAAACAAACAGGCATGAATCCTGAGGAGTTGTTTAAAAAGACATTAAGATTCATGAAGGCAAGAAGTATTGCAAGATAAGGGGAAGTGAAGTGTCCCCCTTGTCATTTAGGGTCCCAGCCAGGCTGAGGGAGATACAGGGGTGGAAAGTTATCACCCAAAGTTAATTGGAAAAGGAACTGTTTAGTCGATTTGTTGAGTATGATTTTGTGATGGGTCTACACCCAGAAGAGGGGGATCCAGGGGTGAAGCCATTATTCAAAGTATACGTGAAACAGAATTTGTGTTTGTTTGTTGGATACATCTGGCCTCGAAGGAAAATGACCTTTTATTGAAAAGAGACTTAACCATCGAAGAACCCGATAGCTGATATGGAACTGTCTCCTCGTGCTGAGAGGGCTTGAGCATGTGCTGTGTTCAGGTGATCCACTTTGTCCCATGCTCAACACGTGGGGAAGGGAGAACGCTGGCAATCACATCCTGATTTATTATTTGTGAAAACTCCTTTCTTTATTGAAACCCTATCCCACACTCTTTCTGTAATAAGCTGTAAGGAATTGGCAATAGTTTTTTTTATTAGTACATGCCTTTTTTATTTGACACAACACCAAAGGGACTGCCTTATTTTTCATTTGATGGTCGACGCTTGCTCCCATCTTAGATTTAGGTTTAGGTTAGGCATTTTTCCACCCCGCATTTACAGTTTAGTAAGCACCCTTGAACTGTGATCACTTGTGTCTGTCTTTACTGTGACCACCATAAATTCATTACACTACCAAATCATACTTCATGCAGTACAGCATTTACTGCATGGCGTAATCCAGTGAATACCACATGTGATAAATAGGGCCTGATTATGTGGTCAAAAAGACTGAAAGAAGACTCCAATATTTACCTTCTCCTAAAAGGGGGAGATTAATATTTGATTTGCTCCTCCACCCCATGAAAGCATTGTTTTTTCTCCTTAAGATCAAACTTCCATGGGAAAAAAGCTACAAGATACATTCAAAGGGAGGAATGAAAGTGGGACGGATGTCCAACTTCTTTCACCTTTGCAATGTAATTCAACAAAGTTTCAATTGTGACTCATTTTGTACCATAATGGTATCATTTGTTACTGTACAACATACATTTTAACCCTCATGATGGAAATTATTTCAAACCATTTTCTGTTTAAAATGATATGCAATTTGCCTGAGTTTCATCTTGCAGTACTACAAAAAATGTGTTATCTATTACTGCCCTTTTATGGATATTAATAGTAATGATGCAGATTTCCAAGATTACTGCATGTGATAAAGGTAATTGCCATATTCAGTCTTTTTGGGAAAAATTAGGCAAACTCAAAATAATTTGCACTGATTACATTATAACATCCTAACTCTTGCATCACATTATCAATCTTGTAAAGATTGGTATATATTCCGTTGCAGTTTGGGTTGTGGTGGAATACTAAATATTAGCACCACAGAGAGTGAAGTAGCTTTGTGTGTATTCCATAAATCAGAGCTTTAGAGGTGGATACATATTGGAGTTTCTGTAAAGCGACCCACCTCTTAGGGATCCTCACACTTCCTCTCCCTCACAGTTTCATCTTCCCTGCCCCGCCACAATCTCCTTACTGAATGGAGACATTGACCTCCACGCTGGTAAGCTTCACCTCCTCAACGGTCCAACTCCTCTCACAGTGTCACCAGCTTCCTGCATGATGTCTGTCACTCAAACAGATCGTTTTCTTTGGTGGGCCGAGTTTGTGGAATGCTCTCCCCCTGCACGTTAGAAGCATCCAGACCCTATCTATTTTTTTGCAAGCAACTAAAAACGTGCATGTTTTGATCGGGCTGCTTCTCTTCTTTCCTCTCTGGTGGTTTGCTGTCTTCAGCGCCTTAAAGCCTTCGGGTGTTTGTTGGTCTTTATAAATCCTTATACATATACATACATACTCTCAATCAACCTATCCATTTGTCTCCCATCAGTCCACCTGAACCTCATTATATTAGTAGCCTGAACCAGGGTGCTAATATCTTCATAGGCCCTCAGCAAGGGTGATACTCGAAGTTATGAGCCCTTGCTATGATCAGGGCTTTAGGTTTCCCTCCTGGGAACATAACACTGATTACAGCCCTCACTTAGGCAATACAAACATTGTTTTGCCTGACCTGCATACTTTTTGCCCTATCAGGAGCTGGCAGGCGAGGACACTGGCCCCAACACAAAGGCCCACATCTAAGGCCCCTGGTTCGGTCTGCCAGGAGCTGCTGGGAGCAACTCTCCCTTGTAGCCCCTGGCATCACTCTCATCTTGATATGGGTCCAAAATATGCTGGTAAGCAACTCCTGGACTTCCCTGGCCCTCTTCCTCACTGGACACTATATCTGCTCTAATCTACTGCTGCTCCTTCTCCTATGCCCCATCTGTAACCCACCTCCCTTCCCTCCATCATCACCATACATCTTGATGTGCATCACCATTTTCACTGCTAGGGATCTCTAAATGCCCTACTTCAATGAATGAACTTGAATTCAACTCGCTTGTGACTTCTAACTCCTACCTGTTCTATTCGCTGACATGCTTCCCATTGTGCATCCAGCACCATTTTGTACTGTTTCTAGCACTTTTGGCTAATATTGTTTATTTAGGTGTGCATCCAATTGTGCACCCACCATCATTGTGTACTATTTCTAGTGCTTTTGGCTAAAATCGTGTTTAGGTGTGCATCCACCACCATTTTGTACTGTTTCTAGTGCTTTTGGCTAAAACCGTATTTAGGTGTACATCCAATTGTGCACCCACCACCATTGTGTACTGTCTGAAGTGGTTTTGGCTAAAATTGTTTTAAGGTGTACATCCAATTGTGCATCCAGCACCATTTTGTACTGTTTCTAGTGATTTTGGTTAAACTCAAATTTAGGTGTGCATCCACCACCATTGTGTACTGTTTGAAGTGTTTTTGGCTAAAATTGTTTTTAGGTGTACATCCCATTGTGCATCCACCACCATTTTTATACTACTTCTAGTGCTTTTGGGTAAAACCGTTTTTAAGTATTCATCCAATTGTGCACCCACCACCCTTTGTATACTGTTTCTAGTGCTTTTGCCTAAAATGTAACCACCTGGTTTGATTTTACTGTTGCATAGTGCTTAACCCTCTCCCCTGGTATGGTCTAGCTCCCCCACCCCCTCCTCCTCTTCTCTCACCCCATGGCTCTCTCGGTTTCCCCAATCTTTTATAACTGCTTCATTTCATACCCTCCCTCTCTCACAAAGTCAGTTAGGAAGAAACTAAAAAAGGCATTCCTGATTCCAACCCTGGTCTACCCATCGCAGACACCTACATCAATGTCTCCTCTAGACTGACTATCACTGGCATTCTATTTGCCATTCCTTTTTCTAACCTATGGACCCGCATATGGTTTCTGTCCTCTCCCCTTTTGCCTCCTTTCCCATTACTGGCGGAACCAGATGGGAAGTTCTCTTGGCACACTTTGCATCTTCCAAATACACTATTATTGTCTATTATAATGGAACTATCATGGAACAGGCCTCTCAGCCCAACCTACGCCTTCTTGAGAGTCATCTCCCTTCTCTCTTCAACTACCCTCCCTCTTCTTCCACCCCTCCTTGCTTCCACCATCCCACCTCCTCCCCCGTGGTGGCCCCCACCCCTGTGCACCCCAATCGCACATGTTTTAAAGGGGGAAACCAACTGCACTTAGCCACCCTCAATTCTCGCTCTGCTATCAAACACTGCTCTGTCATCTGTCACCTGCTTGAAGACCTTGACCTCAACATCCTTGCTCTCACTGAGACATGGTTCAAGGCCTGCTCAGTCACTGCATTTTCCACCCTTCTCCCTGAAGGCTAGATAATCCTTTCCAATCCCAGGCCCTCAGAGGCGGGTGGTGGAGTGGATCTGATGTTCCCTGAGTGGGTTCCTGCCTCCATCATTCGCACCCAAACCTACTCATCCTTTGAAAGCCTAGTCTGCAGGCTGTCTGGCTCACCTACTTTCTCTCATACTCTTGCTACCATCTACAGACCCGCAGACCATCCTCCCTCTCCCTCTCAGACTGGGCCAACCTCTCCCCCTCTCTTGTTCTTGACTCCCCCAAATGTATCTTCCTTGTGGACTTCAACATCCATCTCAACTCTTTTGATGGCACCACTGTTCTCTCCAGCAACCTTTGTGACACTCTTTCCGTCTCTATCCTTCCTTCTGGTCTAACCCAATCGACCAGTAACACCGTTGATGCTCTCATCTTCACAGTCATCCCTCTCTCTAAACCTCTGATCACCCCTCTCTACTGGTCTGACCACTCCCTCCTCTCTTCACACCTTGACCTTCCATGTCCCCTGACGCCTCCACCAGCACTGCCAGTCTTCTTCTCCGCCATTCAAATGATGAAGCGTGTGTCTGAAAGCTGTCGTGCCTTTGAGGACTGATCCTAGTGAGGACCTTGCTAGGAGACCTCTTCCCAAGCTACGACGGAACATTGTGCAGACCGCTAACCTTTGCCAAAGCACCCTGGAAGCCAGCCTTCGAAAGACTGTCGACCAGCGACAGGGACCGCCGAGGAATCTCAAAGTAAGCACCCAGACATCGAGGCCAAGGAAGTCCCTTGTCGTCGACCAGGGTTCAGAAGATTTACCATAACCGCTGGAAACCCGTCAAAGACGTGTTGCCCAGAAGTGGGGACCACTTGACGCTGTGCTGCCGACAACTGCAGCCGCAACGCTCCATTGCGTAAGAACACTTTGAATGAAGCACTCCCTTGCTCATCACCATCGACCGCTTTGTCTCGCCAGAGAAAGTTGAGGTCGCTGATGAACCAAGGAGAATCTGCTAGTGGGTTTCCCACCACCCGAAGACCACAAAAACACTGACGACCCAATGCCCTTGCTGGGCCACAGTTCTTCATTGACTCTTTGCAGCAACAAACTCTTGTCATTGAGGTGCACCGCACGCCTCATCTTTGCAGGACGTCCATGACGAGCACCGACAGGACCAGAGCTGCTGCCTTAACACCCTTTTTCCCCTGTTCTTCGAGGGATCTCGATGGTGTGTGGCTCCTGCCTTAAAGGGATTTCACTCCAGAAGGATCCGTCGACGACCCAACGTCGAATTCTGCTAAATCAGGTACATTGGGGTGGTAGAACAATTATAGAAGGAAATAAGACTCTGCTAAAGCAACATATGGACTGGGCATGTTTATTATCTTATTTACAGGTTGGCCAGGTGGGGGGATAGTTACGCTCTCCTGGTTCCCACAGGGGCGTCGATCGGACCTGGACAGCTGCGGTATCCACCAACGTGATGCGTAGTGCAGAGATGACAGTCTGGACTGGCCCACCTAATCTCGTCTGCTTGACCCGTAGAAGTATTATTCTGCAAGTGGAGAAAGGGATTTAGCCACCCGTGGATTTTAGTGATTGCCCCTCCCCACTGTTCTCGTTCTCCCCACTAGTCACCTCCGATATCCCCTTTTAGTAACCTCACCTTATGTTTTTAAATTATGAGCTCTCAATCCTGCGTGGCTTGCAGGGGCACGTAGATACCAGTTACTTCACTGGTTTGAAGGTACTGGAGGAGTTCTGGAGGAATATTGACTCCGGGGTTGGTAAAGTTCAAAGAGTTCAATATATCCGATGTTCACTCTTGTTCCATTCCCTGGTTGAATTGCAGCTAAAAATATTGTCTGGAGGCTGCTGATGGCGTTCAGGTAAGAGTCTGTATTACCCAACACTTTCCAGTAAATGTTTCATTAGTTTAACTGGTTGTTTTCTCTCCCTTTATAGGTGCGGCATAAGAAGATGTGGCGTATTAAAGGGTAATGCCTCCGGTGGTAAATCAGGTAAGTCTATGGTGGTAAAAGTGATTGCATTTGTCGGCTCTCTCTCGGCTCACCTCGTTATTCCTTTTGTTTTCCCCAGGTGCTGGAGTTCGCAGAAGAAAATGATGGAGGCAGCGCTGAGTCGAAAGATGCTGTGGACTGGTGAGTATGACGCGACGCTTCTGCTGGTGATGCAACGCGTGCTGAAGTAATGTCCTTTCAGGCTCGGAGACGTGCTGGATCCAGACTCAGGTAAGGAATTAAAATAATGTCCGTAATCTAACCTTTTCTCCTTCTTTCCCCTTTTTCTAGGAGCTCCGGATTTGAGGCAGGCATGGCAGAAGACTGGATGGTGACTTGCAGGCACGGTGAGCGTTACGCTGCAGAATTCAGAATAACGCGAAGCGTGTGCTGCTGTTCGGGCGTGGTTTAAAAAGCCTCCAAAGTAGTTCCAGGTAAGAAGTTCCCCAGAACCACACCCGAGTAAAAAATAGTCCCTGTAATAAAATAGTCACATCCAGGCCTCACGTTGGCTTGGATGCATTTACAGCATGGCCTGCATGAGGTAAGTAATGTCTATGAGCCTGGCGCCTATGGCGCCAGGACTGAACCCAAACAGCCCCCAGCCGGGCCTGCTGGGGTTTTAATAGGTATCTGGATGCCTGCTCCCGGGGCTGATGGACTTGATCCGGATGCCCGGGGGTAGGCATCATAACAGCACTTACCCCCAAGGACCCTCCTAAAGTTGTTCTTCCCCTTGGCCCTGGCTTGTCTGGGAAGTTCTGATGGAATTTCTTCACCAACCGAGGAGCATGAACGTGGTCGCTAGGTTCCCATGACCTTTTTTGTGGTCCGTAACCCTTCCAATCGATAAAATAAAAATGTCTTGATTTAACCATGTTAGAATCCAGGATGTCCTTAACCTCGAATTCAGGTTCTCCATCTATTAGGATGGGGTCAGGCGGTTTGGTTAATCTCGTTCCGGGTTGAACTGGTTTTAGAAGTAAAACATGAAAGACAGGATGAATTTGCATATTAGAGGGTAATTCTAATTTGACGACCACCGGGTTGATAATGGCCTTAATGGTGTAAGGTCCCAAGTATCTAGGATTAAAAGTCTGAGTTCCTTGCAGAGGTATGTGTCTTGTAGCCAGCCAAACTTGATCTCCAATCCGATATAGTGGAGTGTCACTTCTATGTTGATCAGCATTTTTCTTGTATCTTTCTTTTGCTTGTTTCAAATGTTCAGTTGCCTCCTTAAAGGTTTATGTAATAGTAGAGTGCAGATGGGTCACTGCTGGCATTTCTAAATGCTGGGGCGAATCGGGTTCTGAGGTTCGAGGATGATGTCCATATATGGTATAAAAGGGGCTTTGTCCGGTTCCTGAATGTACAGAGTTATTGTATGCGTATTCAGAAATCCATAAAAGTTTGGTTGGTCCTCTCCGTCTGACCATCGGTTTGAGGATGGTGACTGGTCGATAACCTTACGTCGATTTGCGCCAATTGACAACATTTTTTCCAAAATTGCGAAATGAACTGACTACCTCGGTCAGAAATCAATACTGAAGGAAATCCATGTATTCGAACAATGTTTTCGAGAAATTCCTTGGCCAAAATTGAAGCGGAAGGTAATCCTTTTAAAGGAATAAAGTGGGCCATCTTGGAAAAAAGATCCGCAATAACTAGAATGGTGCTGAATCCATTACATGGCGGTAGATCTGTGATAAAGTCTAAAGACAAACAGGCCGATTCATGGAATAATTAGCGCGGCGCAAGTGGCCAAAAACGTGTGATTCGCAGTGGAATAGCGAAAATCGCAGGGCAAGTGCGAAAATCGCACGAAAAGCAGCGTACATCGATTCATGGAAGGCCGTGCGCGAGAAAACCATCGGATGTGCGCTAAAAAAGTGCGCAGCGCACGTTGGCACACAGGCCATCTAAAGGCGTGCGCCAGGTCACAGCGAAAATCGCACAGGCCACAGCGAAAATCGCACATAGCGCGGCGCACACAACAAAAGTAGGCGGAACACGGGGAGTAACACTTGGAATGGGGAACAACTTGCCAAAATGTGGGCGTCACGGGGGAAGTACAGGGGGCAAGTGCGCGGAACGCCCACACGCTCGCCTACAACACGTATTCATGGAATCGAATAGGGCAAAAAAGCGCACGGTCAAACCAGCCCACAGGCACAAACACGACCGCCACAAGAAAGCAGGCGGTAGCGTCTCTGCGCCTGTAATGAATGTGCGCCAAAAGGTGCACCAACAAATAGCACCTATATACAGCTATGATGAATGTCCTATACTGTGGCCCTCCAGGACAAATAACGTGCAAAGGGGTACCCACAAACACGACAAGCGCTGACTGAAAAATAACGTGTGCGTGTATTCCAGGGTGTGCGGGAAGTTTCACACGCGATTTGGCAGGGTACGTGAATTTCAGGGGTGCGCGGGAAGTTCCACACGCGATTTGGCCGGGTACGTGCGCGGGAATTTCCACACGCGACTTGGCTGGTTACATGGATCTCAGGGGTGCGCGGGAAGTCTCACACGCGATTTGGCAGGGTACATGGATTTCAGGGGTGCGTGGGAAGTTCCACATGCGATTTGGCAGGGTACGTGGATTTCAGGGGTGCGCGGGAAGTTCCACACGCGATTTGGCCGGGTACGTGCACGGGAATTTCCACACGCGATTTGGCTGGGTACGTGGATCTCAGGGGTGCGCGGGAAGTCTCACAAGCGATTTGGCAGGGTACGTGGATTTCAGGGGTGCACAGGAAGTTCCACACGCGATTTGGCCGGGTACGTGCGCGGGAATTTCCACACGCGATTTGGCTGGGTAAGTGTATTTCAGGGGTACGCGGGAAATTCTACACACGATTTGGCTGTGTGCTCCCAGGTATTCCCTGTACACCCTCCACGGCCCCTGCAGGCAGCAGACACCACAGGGGACTACCCTGCACACCTGCTCATGTCACCCAGCACCCCCACCCCCCAGCACTGTGGGGCACCCTCCACCAGGCCCCCACTCATGTCCCCTATCACCCCCACCCCCAGCAGTGCAGGGGCACCCTCCACCAGGCCCCCACTCATGTCCAACTCATGTCTCCCACCACCCCCACCCCCCAGCAGTGCAGGGGCACCCTCCACCAGGCCCCCACTCATGGCCCCCTGCACCCCCACCCCCCAGCATCCAGGGGCACCCTCCACCAGGCCCCCACTCATGGCCCCCTGCACTCCCACCCCCCAGCATCCAAGGGCACCCTCCACCAGGCCCCCACTCATGTCCAACTCATGTCTCCCACCACCCCCACCCCCCAGCAGTGCAGGGCACCCTCCACCAGGCCCCCACTCATGTCTCCCATCACCCCCACCCCCCAGCAGTGCAGGGCACCCTCCACCAGGCCCCCACTCATGTCTCACATCACCCCCACCCCCCAGCATAGTAGGGCACCATCCACCAGGCCCCCACTCATGTCTCCCATCACACCCACCCCCCAGCAGTGCAGGGGCACCCTCCACCAGGCCCCCACTCATGTCTCCCATCACCCCCACCCCCCAGCATTGCAGGGCACCCTACACCAGGCCCCCACTCAGGTCTCCCATCACCCCCACCCCCCATCAGTGCAGGGGTACCCTCCACCAGGCCCCCACTCATGGCCCCATGCACCCCCACCCCCCAGCATCCAGGGGCACCCTCCACCAGGCCCCCACTCATGGCCCCCTGTACCCCCACCCCCCAGCATCCAGGGGCACCCTCCACCAGGCCCCCACTCATGGCCCCCTGCACCCCCACCCCCCAGCATCCAGGGGCACCCTCCACCAGGCCCCCGCTCATGTCTCCCATCACCTCCACCCCCCAGCAGTGCAGGGCACCCTCCACCAGGCCCCCACTTATGTCCAACTCATGTCCCCCTGCACCCCCACCCCCCAGCATTGCAGTGCACCCTCCACCAGGCCCCCACTCATGTCTCCCATCACCCCACCCCCCAGCAGTGCAGGGGCACCCTCCACCAGGCGCCCACTCATGGCCCCATGCACCCCCACCCCCCAGCATCCAGGGGCACCCTCCACCAGGCCCCCACTCATGGCCCCCTGCACCCCTAACCCCCAGCATCCAGGGGCACCCTCCACTAGGCCCCCCTCATGTCTCCCACCACCCCCACCCACCAGCAGTGCAGGGCACCCTCCACCAGGCCCCCACTCATGTCTCCCACCACCCCCACCCCCCCAGCAGTGCAGGGCACCCTCCACCAGGCCCCCACTCATGGCCCCCTGCACCCCCACCCCCCAGCATCCAGGGGCACCCTCCACCAGGCCCCCACTCATGTCTCCCATCACCCCCACCCCCCAGCAGTGCAGGGGCACCCTCCACCAGGCCCCCACTCATGGCCCCATGCACCCCCACCCCCCAGCATCCAGGGGCACCTTCCACCAGGCCCCCACTCATGGCCCCCTGCACCCCCACCCCCCAGCATCCAGGGGCACCCTCCACTAGGCCCCCACTCATATCTCCCACCACCCCCACCCACCAGCAGTGCAGGGCACCCTCCACCAGGCCCCCACTCATGTCTCCCACCACCCCCACCCCCCAGCAGTTCAGGGCACCCTCCACCAGGCCCCCACTCATGTCTCCCATCACCCCCACCCCCCAGCAGTGCAGGGCACCCTCCACCAGGCCCCCACTCATGTCTCCCATCACCCCCACCCCCCAGCATTGCAGGGCACCCTCCACCAGGCCCCCACTCATGTCTCCCATCACCCCCACCCCCAGCAGTGCAGGGGCACCCTCCACCAGGCCCCCACTCATGGCCCCCTGCACCCCCACCCCCCAGCATCCAGGGGCACCCTCCACCAGGCCCCACTCATGGCCCCCTGCACCCCCACCCCCCAGCATCCAGGGGCACCCTCCACCAGGCCCCCACTCATGTCCAACTCATGTCTCCCACCCCCCCACCCCCCAGCAGTGCAGGGGCACCCTCCACCAGTCCCCCACTCATGGCCCACTGCACCCCCACCCCCCAGCATCCAGGGGCACCCTCCACCAGGCCCCCACTCATGGCCCCCTGCACCCCCACCCCCCAGCATCCAGGGGCACCCTCCACCAGGCCCCCACTCATGTCCAACTCATGTCTCCCACCACCCCCACCCCCCAGCAGTGCAGGGCACCCTACACCAGGCCCCCACTCAAGTCTCCCATCACCCCACCCCCCAGCAGTGCAGGGCACCCTCCACCAGGCCCCCACTCATGTCTCCCATCACCCCCACCCCCCAGCAGTGCAGGGGCACCCTCCATGAGGCCCCCACTCATGGCCCCCTGCACCCCTCCCCCCAGCATCCAGGGGCACCCTCCACCAGGCCCCCATGCATGGCCCCCTGCACCCCCACCCCCAGTATCCAGGGGCACCCTCCACCAGGCACCCACTCATGTCTCCCATCACCCTATCCCCCCAGCAGTGCAGGGCACCCTCCACCAGGCCCCCACTCATGTCCAACTCATGTCTCCCACCACCCCCACCCCCCAGCAGTGCAGGGCACCCTCCACCAGGCCCCACTCATGTCTCCCATCACCCCCACCCCCCTGCAGTGCAGGGCACCCTAAACCAGGCCCCCACTCATGTCTCTCATCACCCCCACCCCCCAGCATTGCAGGGCGCCCTCCACCAGGCCCCCACTCATGTCTCCCATCACCCCCACCCCCCAGCAGTGCAGGGCACCCTCCACTAGGCCCCCACTCATGTCTCCCATCACCCCCACCCCCCAGCAGTGCAGGGCACCCTCCACCAGGCCCCCACTCATGTCCAACTCATGTCCCCCTGCACCCCCACCCCCCAGCATCCAGGGGCACCCTCCACCAGGCCTCCACTCATGGCCCCTGCACCCCCACCCCCAGCATCCAGGGGCACCCTCTACCAGGCCCCCACTCATGGCCCCCTGCACCCACACCCCCAGCATCCAGGGGCACCCTCCACCAGTCCCCCACTCATGTCTCCCATCACCCCCACCCCCCAGCATTGCAGGGCACCCTCCACCAGGCCCCCACTCATGTCTCCCATCACCCCCACCCCCCAGCAGTGCAGGGCACACTCCACCAGGCCCCCACTCATGTCCAACTCATGTCCCCCTCCACCCCCACCCCCCAGCATCCAGAGGCACCCTCCACCAGGCCCCCACTCATGTCTCCCACCACCCCACCCCCCAGCAGTGCAGGGCACCCTCCACCAGGCCTCCACTCATGTCTCCCACCACCCCCACCCCCCAGCAGTGCAGGGCACCATCCACCAGGCCCCCACTCATGTCTCCCACCACCCCCACCCCCCAGCAGTGCAGGGGCACCCTCCACCAGGCCTCCACTGATGGCCACCTGCACCCCCACCCCCCAGCATCCAGGGGAACCCTCCACCAGGCCCCCACTCATGGCCCCCTGCACCCCCACCCCCAGCATCCAGGGGCACCCTCCACCAGGCCCCAACTCATGTACAACTCATGTCTCCCACCACCCCACCCCACCAGCAGTGCAGGGGCACCCTCCACCAGTCCCCCATTCATGGCCCCTGGCACCCCCACCCCCCAGCATCCAGGGGCACCCTCCATCAGGCCCCCACTCATGGCCCCCTGCACCCCAACCCCCCAGCATCCGGGGGCACCCTCCACCAGGCCCCCACTCATGTCCAACTCATGTCTCCCACCACCCCCACCCCCTAGCAGTGCAGGGCACCCTCCACCAGGCCCCCACTCATGTCTCCCATCACCCCCACCCCCCAGCAGTGCAGGGGCACCCTCCACCAGGCCCCCACTCATGGCCCCTGCACCCCCACCCCCCAGCATCCAGGGGCATCCTCCACCAGGCCCCCACTCATGGCCCCCTGCACCCCCACCCCCCAGCATCCAGGGGCACCCTCCACCAGGCCCCAACTCATGTCCAACTCATGTCTCCCACCACCCCCACCCCCTAGCAGTGCAGGGCACCCTCCACCAGGCCCCCACTCATGTCTCCCATCACCTCCACCCCCCAGCATTGCAGGGCACCCTCCACCAGGCCGCCACTCATGTCTCCCATCACCCCCACCACCCAGCAGTGCAGGGGCACCATCCACCAGGCCCCCACTCATGGCCCCCTGCACCCCCACCCCCCAGCATCCAGTGGCACCCTCCACCAGGCCCCCACTCATGGCCCCCTGCACCCCCACCCCCCAGCATCCAGGGGCACCCTCCACCAGGCCCCAACTCATGTCCAACTCATGTCTCCCACCACCCCCACCTCCCCAGCATCCAGGGGCACCCTCCACCAGGCCCCCACTCATGTCCAACTCATGTCTCCCACCACCCCCACCCCCTAGCAGTGCAGGGCACCCTCCACCAGGCCCCCACTCATGTCTCCCATCACCCCCACCCCCAGCATTGCAGGGCACCCTCCACCAGGCCCCCACTCATGTCTCCCATCACCCCCACCCCCCAGCAGTGCAGGGGCACCCTCCACCAGGCCCCCACTCATGGCCCCTGCACCCCCACCCCCCAGCATCCAGGGGCATCCTCCACCAGGCCCCCACTCATGCCCCCCTGCACCCCCACCCCCCAGCATCCAGGGGCACCCTCCACCAGACCCCAACTCATGTCCAACTCATGTCTCCCACCACCCCCACCCCCTAGCAGTGCAGGGCACCCTCCACCAGGCCCCCACTCATGTCTCCCATCACCCCCACCCCCCAGCATTGCAGGGCACCCTCCACCAGGCCCCCACTCATGTCTCCCATCACCCCCACCACCCAGCAGTACAGGGGCACCATCCACCAGGCCCCCACTCATGGCCCCCTGCACCCCCACCCCCCAGCATCCAGTGGCACCCTCCACCAGGCCCCCACTCATGGCCCCCTGCACCCCCACCCCCCAGCATCCAGGGGCACCCTCCACCAGGCCCCAACTCATGTCCAACTCATGTCTCCCACCACCCCCACCCCCCCAGCAGTGCAGGGCCACCCTCCACCAGGCCCCCACTCATGGCCCCCTGCACCCCCACCCCCCAGCATCCAGGGGCACACTCCACCAGGCCCCCACTCATGGCCCCCTGCACCCCCACCCCCCAGCATCCAGGGGCACCCTCCACCAGGCCCCCACTCATGTCTCCCATCACCTCCACCCCCCAGCAGTGCAGGGCACCCTCCACCAGGCCCCCACTCATGGCCCCCTGCACCCCCACCCCCCAGCATCCAGGGGCACCCTCCACCAGGCCCCCACTCATGGCCCCCTGCACCCCCAACCCCCAGCATCCAGGGGCACCCTCCACCAGGCCCCCACTCATGTCTCCCATCACCCCCACCCCCCAGCATTGCAGGGCACCCTCCACCAGGCCCCCACTCATGTCTCCCATCACCCCCACCCCCCAGCAGTGCAGGGGCACCCTCCACCAGGCCCCCACTCATGGCCCCCTGCACCCCCACCCCCCAGCAGTGCAGGGGCACCCTCCACCAGGCCCCCACTCATGGCCCCCTGCACCCTGACCCCCCAGCATCCAGGGGCACCCTCCACCAGGCCCCCACTCATGTCTCCCAACACCCCCACTCCCCAGCATCCAGGGGCACCCTCCACCAGGCCCCCACTCATGTCCAACACATGTCTCCCACCACCCCCACCCCCCAGCATTGCAGGGCACCCTCCACCCGGCCCCCACTCATGTCTCCCTTCACCCCCACCCCCCAGCAGTGCAGGGGCACCCTCCACCAGGCCCCCACTCATGGCCCCCTGCACCCCCACCCCCCAGCATCCAGGGGCACCCTCCACCAGGCCCCCACTCATGGCCCCCTGCACCCCTACCCCCCAGCATCCAGGGGCACCCTCCATCAGGCCCCCACTCATGGCCCCCTGCACCCCCACCCCCCAGCATCCAGGGGCACCCTCTACCAGGCCCCCATTCATGTCTCCCACCACCCCCAGCCCCAGCATCCAGGGGCGCCCTCCACCAGGCCCCCACTCATGTCCAACTCATGTCTCCCACCACCCCCACCCCCCAGCAGTGCAGGGCACCCTCCACCAGGCCCCCACTCATGTCTCACATCACCCCCACCCCCCAGCATTGCAGGGCACCATCCACCAGGCCCCCACTCATGTCTCCCATCACCCCTACCCCCCAGCAGTGCAGGGGCACCCTCCACCAGGCCCCCACTCATGTCTCCCATCACCCCCTCCCCCCAGCATTGCAGGGCACCCTCCACCAGGCCCCCACTCAGGTCTCCCATCACCCCCACCCCCCATCAGTGTAGGGGTACCCTCCACCAGGCCCCCACTCATGGCCCCATGCACCCCCACCCCCCAGCATCCAGGGGCACCCTCCACCAGGCCCCCACTCATGGCTCCCTGTACCCCCACCCCCCAGCATCCAGGGGCACCCTCCACCAGGCCCCCACTCATGGCCCCCTGCACCCCCACCCCCCAGCATCCAGGGGCACCCTCCACCTGGCCCCCACTCATGTCTCCCTTCACCTCCACCCCCCAGCAGTGCAGGGCACCCTCCACCAGGCCCCCACTCATGTCCAACTCATGTCCCCCTGCACCCCCACCCCCCAGCATTGCAGTGCACCCTCCACCAGGCCCCCACTCATGTCACCCATCACCCCCACCCCCCAGCAGTGCAGGGGCACCCTCCACCAGGCCCCCACTCATGGCCCCATGCACCCCCACCCCCCAGCATCCAGGGGCACCCTCCACCAGGCCCCCACTCATAGCCCCCTGCACCCCCACCCCCCAGCATCCAGGGGCACCCTCCACTAGGCCCCCACTCATGTTTCCCACCACCCCCACCCCCAGCAGTGCAGGGCACCCTCCACCAGGCCCCCACTCATGTCTTCCACCACCCCCACCCCCCAGCAGTGCAGGGCACCCTCCAGCAGGCCCCCACTCATGTCTCCCATCACCCCCACCCCCCAACAGTGCAGGGCACCCTCCACCAGGCCCCCACTCATGTCTCCCATCACCCCCACCCCCCAGCATTGCAGGGCACCCTCCACCAGGCCCCCACTCATGTCTCCCATCACCCCCACCCCCAGCAGTGCAGGACCACCCTCCACCAGGCCCCCACTCATGGCCCCCTGCACCCCCACCCCCCAGCATCCAGGGGCACCCTCCACCAGGCCCCAACTCATGGCCCCCTGCACCCCCACCCCCCAGCATCCAGGGGCACCCTCCACCAGGCCCCCACTCATGTCCAACTCATGTCTCCCACCACCCCCACCCCCCAGCAGTGCAGGGGCACCGTCCACCAGTCCCCCACTCATGGCCCACTGCACCCCCACCCCCCAGCATCCAGGGGCACCCTCCACCAGGCCCCCACTCATGGCCCCCTGCACCCCCACCCCCCAGCATCCAGGGGCACCCTCCACCAGGCCCCCACTCATGTCTCCCATCACCCCCACCCCCCAGCAGTGCAGGGCACCCTCCACCAGGCCCCCACTCATGTCTCACATCACCCCCACCCCCCAGCATTGCAGGGCACCATCCACCAGGCCCCCACTCATGTCTCCCATCTCCCCCACCCCCCAGCATTGCAGGGCACCCTCCACCAGGCCCCCATTCATGTCTCCCATCACCCCCACCCCCCAGAATTGCAGGGCACCCTCCACCAGGCCCCCACTCATGTCTCACATCACCCCCACCCCCCAGCATTGCAGGGCACCATCCACCAGGCCCCCACTCATGTCTCCCATCACCCCCACCCCCCAGCAGTGCAGGGCACTCTCCACCAGGCCCCCACTCATGTCTCACATAACCCCCACCCCCCAGCAGTGCAGGGCACCCTCCACCAGGCCCCCACTCATGTCTCACATCACCCCCACCCCCCAGCATTGCAGGGCACCATCCACCAGGCCCCCACTCATGTCTCCCATCACCCCCACCCCCCAGCAGTGCAGGGGCACCCTCCACCAGGCCCCCACTCATGTCTCCCATCACCCCCACCCCCCAGCATTGCAGGGCACCCTCCACCAGGCCCCCACTCAGGTCTCCCATCACCCCCACCCCCCATCAGTGCAGGGGTACCCTCCACCAGGCCCCCACTCATGGCCCCCTCTACCCCCACCCCCCAGCATCCAGGGGCACCCTGCACCAGGCCCCCACTCATGGCCCCCTGCACCCCCACCCCCCAGCATCCAGGGGCACCCTCCACCAGGCCCCCACTCATGTCTCCCATCACCTCCACCCCCCAGCAGTGCAGGGCACCCTCCACCAGGCCCCCACTCATGTCCAACTCATGTCCCCCTGCACCCCCACCCCCCAGCATTGCAGTGCACCCTCCACCAGGCCCCCACTCATGTCTCCCATCACCCCCACCCCCCAGCAGTGCAGGGGCACCCTCCACCAGGCCCCCACTTATGGCCCCATGCACCCCCACCCCCCAGCATCCAGGGGCACCCTCCACCAGGCCCCCACTCATGGCCCCCTGCACCCCCAACCCCCAGCATCCAGGGGCACCCTCCACTAGGCCCCCACTCATGTCTCCCACCACCCCCACACCCCAGCAGTGCAGGGCACCCTCCACCAGGCCCCCACTCATGTCTCCCACCACCCCCACCCCCAGCAGTGCAGGGCACCCTCCACCAGGCCCCCACTCATGTCTCCCATCACCCCCACCCCCCAGCAGTGCAGGGCACCCTCCCCCAGGCCCCCACTCATGTCTCCCATCACCCCCACCCCCCAGCACTGCAGGGCACCCTCCACCAGGCCCCCACTCATGTCTCCCATCACCTCCACCCCCAGCAGTGCAGGGGCACCCACCACCAGGCCCCCACTCATGGCCCCCTGCACCCCCACCCCCCAGCATCCAGGGGCACCCTCCACCAGGCCCCCACTCATGGCCCCCTGCACCCCCACCCCCCAGCATCCAGGGGCACCCTCCAACAGGCCCCCACTCATGTGCAACTCATGTCTCCCACCACCCCCACACCCCAGCAGTGCAGGGGCACCCTCCACCAGTCCCCCACTCATGGCCCACTGCACCCCCACCCCCCAGCATCCAGGGGCACCCTCCACCAGGCCCCCACTCATGGCCCCCTGCACCCCCACCCCCAGCATCCAGGGGCACCCTCCACCAGGCCCCCACTCATGTCCAACTCATGTCTCCCACCACCCCCACCCCCCAGCAGTGCAGGGCACCCTCCACCAGGCCCCCACTCAAGTCTCCCATCACCCCCACCCCCCAGCAGTGCAGGGCACCCTCCACCAGGCCCCCACTCATGTCTCCCATCACCCCCACCCCAGCAGTGCAGGGGCACCCTCCACCAGGCCCCCACTCATGGCCCCCTGCACCCCCACCCCCCAGCATCCAGGGGCAACCTCCACCAGGGCCCCACTCATGGCCCCCTGCACCCCCACCCCCCAGCATCCAGGGGCACCCTCCACCAGGCCCCCACTCATGTCCAACTCATGTCTCCCACCACCCCCACCCCCCAGCAGTGCAGGGGCACCGTCCACCAGTCCCCCACTCATGGCCCACTGCACCCCCACCCCCCAGCATCCAGGGGTACCCTCCACCAGGCCCCCACTCATGGCCCCCTGCACCCCCAGCATCCAGGGGCACCCTCCACCAGGCCCCCGCTCATGTCTCCCATCACCCCCACCCCCCAGCAGTGCAGGGCACCCTCCACCAGCCCCCCGCTCATGTCTCACATCACCCCCACCCCCCAGCATTGCAGGGCACCATCCACCAGGCCCCCACTCATGTCTCCCATCACCCCCACCCCCCAGCAGTGCAGGGGCACCCTCCACCAGGCCCCCACTCATGTCTCCCATCACCCCCACCCCCCAGCATTGCAGGGCACCCTCCACCAGGCCCCCACTCATGTCTCACATCACCCCCACCCCCCAGCATTGCAGGGCACCATCCACCAGGCCCCCACTCATGTCTCCCATCACCCCCACCCCCCAGCATTGCAGGGCACCCTCCACCAGGCCCCCACTCATGTCTCACATCACCCCCACCCCCCAGCATTGCAGGGCACCATCCACCAGGCCCCCACTTATGTCTCCCATCACCCCCACCCCCCAGCAGTGCAGGGCACCCTCCACCAGGCCCCCACTCATGTCTCACATCACCCCCACCTCCCAGCATTGCAGGGCACCATCCACCAGGCCCCCACTCATGTCTCCCATCACCCCCACCCCCCAGCATTGCAGGGCACCCTCCACCAGGCCCCCATTCATGTCTCCCATCACCCCCACCCCCCAGAATTGCAGGGCACCCTCCACCAGCCCCCCACTCATGTCTCACATCACCCCCACCCCCCAGCATTGCAGGGCACCATCCACCAGGCCCCCACTCATGTCTCCCATCACCCCCACCCCCCAGCAGTGCAGGGCACTCTCCACCAGGCCCCCACTCATGTCTCCCATCACCCCCACCCCCCAGCAGTGCAGGGCACCCTCCACCAGGCCCCCACTCATGTCTCACATCACCCCCACCCCCCAGCATTGCAGGGCACCATCCACCAGGCCCCCACTCATGTCTCCCATCACCCCCACCCCCCAGCAGTGCAGGGGCACCCTCCACCAGGCCCCCACTCATGTCTCCCATCACCCCCACCCCCCAGCATTGCAGGGCACCCTCCACCAGGCCCCCACTCAGGTCTCCCATCACCCCCACCCCCCATCAGTGCAGGGGTACCCTCCACCAGGCCCCCACTCATGGCCCCCTGTACCCCCACCCCCCAGCATCTAGGGGCACCCTGCACCAGGCCCCCACTCATGGCCCCCTGCACCCCCACCCCCCAGCATCCAGGGGCACCCTCCACCAGGCCCCCACTCATGTCTCCCATCACCTCCACCCCCCAGCAGTGCAGGGCACCCTTCACCAGGCCCCCACTCATGTCCAATTCATGTCCCCCTGCACCCCCACCCCCCAGCATTGCAGTGTACCCTCCACCAGGCCCCCACTCATGTCTCCCATCACCCCCACCCCCCAGCAGTGCAGGGGCACCCTCCACCAGGCCCCCACTTATGGCCCCATGCACCCCCACCCCCCCAGCATCCAGGGGCACCCTCCACCAGGCCCCCACTCATGGCCCCCTGCACCCCCAACCCCCAGCATCCAGGGGCACCCTCCACTAGGCCCCCACTCATGTCTCCCACCACCCCCACACCCCAGCAGTGCAGGGCACCCTCCACCAGGCCCCCACTCATGTCTCCCACCACCCCCACCCCCAGCAGTGCAGGGCACCCTCCACCAGGCCCCCACTCATGTCTCCCATCACCCCCACCCCCCAGCAGTGCAGGGCACCCTCCACCAGGCCCCCACTCATGTCTCCCATCACCCCCACCCCCCAGCACTGCAGGGCACCCTCCACCAGGCCCCCACTCATGTCTCCCATCACCTCCACCCCCAGCAGTGCAGGGGCACCCTCCACCAGGCCCCCACTCATGGCCCCCTGCACCCCCACCCCCCAGCACCCAGGGGCACCCTCCACCAGGCCCCCACTCATGGCCCCCTGCACCCCCACCCCCCAGCATCCAGGGGCACCCTCCAACAGGCCCCCACTCATGTGCAACTCATGTCTCCCACCACCCCCACACCCCAGCAGTGCAGGGGCACCCTCCACCAGTCCCCCACTCATGGCCCACTGCACCCCCACCCCCCAGCATCCAGGGGCACCCTCCACCAGGCCCCCACTCATGGCCCCCTGCACCCACACCCCCAGCATCCAGGGGCACCCTCCACCAGGCCCCCACTCATGTCCAACTCATGTCTCCCACCACCCCCACCCCCCAGCAGTGCAGGGCACCCTCCACCAGGCCCCCACTCAAGTCTCCCATCACCCCCACCCCCCAGCAGTGCAGGGCACCCTCCACCAGGCCCCCACTCATGTCTCCCATCACCCCCACCCCAGCAGTGCAGGGGCACCCTCCACCAAGCCCCCACTCATGGCCCCCTTCACCCCCACCCCTCAGCATCCCGGGGCACCCTCCACCAGGGCCCCACTCATGGCCCCCTGCACCCCCACCCCCCAGCATCCAGGGGCACCCTCCACCAGGCCCCCACTCATGTCCAACTCATGTCTCCCACCACCCCCACCCCCCAGCAGTGCAGGGGCACCGTCCACCAGTCCCCCACTCATGGCCCACTGCACCCCCACCCCCCAGCATCCAGGGGTACCCTCCACCAGGCCCCCACTCATGGCCCCCTGCACCCCCACCCCCCAGCATCCAGGGGCACCCTCCACCAGGCCCCCGCTCATGTCTCCCATCACCCCCACCCCCCAGCAGTGCAGGGCACCCTCCACCAGCCCCTCACTCATGTCTCACATCACCCCCACCCCCCAGCATTGCAGGGCACCATCCACCAGGCCCCCACTCATGTCTCCCATCACCCCCACCCCCCAGCAGTGCAGGGGCACCCTCCACCAGGCCCCCACTCATGTCTCCCATCACCCCCACCCCCCAGCATTGCAGGGCACCCTCCACCAGGCCCCCACTCATGTCTCACATCACCCCCACCCCCCAGCATTGCAGGGCACCATCCACCAGGCCCCCACTCATGTCTCCCATCACCCCCACCCCCCAGCATTGCAGGGCACCCTCCACCAGGCCCCCACTCATGTCTCACATCACCCCACCCCCCAGCATTGCAGGGCACCATCCACCAGGCCCCCACTCATGTCTCCCATCACCCCCACCCCCCAGCAGTGCAGGGGCACCCTCCACCAGGCCCCCACTCATGTCTCCCATCACCCCCACCCCCCAGCATTGCAGGGCACCCTCCACCAGGCCCCCACTCAGGTCTCCCATCACCCCCACCCCCCATCAGTGCAGGAGTACTCTCCACCAGGCCCCCACTCATGGCTCCTGCACCCCCACCCCCCAGCATCCAGGGGCACCCTCCACCAGGCCCCCACTCATGTCTCCCATCACCTCCACCCCCCAGCAGTGCAGGGCACCCTCCACCAGGCCCCCACTCATGTCCAACTCATGTCCCCCTGCACCCCCACCCCCCAGCATTGCAGTGCACCCTCCACCAGGCCCCCACTCATGTCTCCCATCACCCCCACCCCCCAGCAGTGCAGGGGCACCCTCCACCAGGCCCCCACTTATGGCCCCCTGCACCCCCACCCCCCAGCATCCAGGGGCACCCTCCATAGGCCCCCACTCATGTCTCCCACCACCCCCACACCCCAGCAGTGCAGGGCACCCTCCACCAGCCCCCACTCATGTCTCCCACCACCCCCACCCCCAGCAGTGCAGGGCACCCTCCACCAGGCCCCCACTCATGTCTCCCATCACCCCCACCCCCCAGCAGTGCAGGGCACCCTCCAGCAGGCCCCCACTCATGTCTCCCATCACCCCCACCCCCCAGCATTGCAGGGCACCCTCCACCAGGCCCCCACTCATGTCTCCCATCACCCCCACCCCCAGCAGTGCAGGGGCACCCTCCACCAGGCCCCCACTCATGGCCCCCTGCACCCCCACCCCCCAGCATCCAGGGGCACCCTCCACCAGGCCCCCACTCATGGCCCCCTGCACCCCCACCCCCCAGCATCCAGGGGCACCCTCCACCAGGCCCCCACTCATGTTCAACTCATGTCTCCCACCACCCCCACCCCCCAGCAGTGCAGGGGCACCCTCCACCAGTCCCCCACTCATGGCCCACTGCACCCCCACCCCCCAGCATCCAGGGGCACCCTCCACCAGGCCCCCACTCATGGCCCCCTGCACCCCCACCCCCAGCATCCAGGGGCACCCTCCACCAGGCCCCCACTCATGTCCAACTCATGTCTCCCACCACCCCCACCCCCCAGCAGTGCAGGGCACCCTCCACCAGGCCCCCACTCAAGTCTCCCATCACCCCCACCCCCCAGCAGTGCAGGGCACCCTCCACCAGGCCCCCACTCATGTCTCCCATCACCCCCACCCCCAGCAGTGCAGGGGCACCCTCCATGAGGCCCCCACTCATGGCCCCCTGCACCCCTCCCCCCAGCATCCACGGCACCCTCCACCAGGCCCCCATGCATGGCCCCCTGCACCCCCACCCCCCAGTATCCAGGGGCACCCTCCACCAGGCACCCACTCATGTCTCCCATCACCCTAACCCCCCAGCAGTGCAGGGCACCCTCCACCAGGCCCCCACTCATGTCCAACGCATGTCTCCCACCACCCCCACCCCCCAGCAGTGCAGGGCACCCTCCACCAGGCCCCACTCATGTCTCCCATCACCCCCACCCCCCAGCAGTGCAGGGCACCCTCCACCAGGCCCCCACTCATGTCTCTCATCACCCCCACCCCCAGCATTGCAGGGCACCCTCCACCAGGCCCCCACTCATGTCTCCCATCACCCCCACCCCCCAGCAGTGCAGGGCACCCTCCACCAGGCCCCCACTCATGTCTCCCATCACCCCACCCCCCAGCAGTGCAGGGCACCCTCCACCAGGCCCCCACTCATGTCCAACTCATGTCCCCCTGCACCCCCAAACCCCAGCATCCAGGGGCACCCTCCTCGAGGCCCCCACTCATGCCTCCCACCACCCCCACCCCCCCAGCAGTACAGGGCACCCTCCACCAGGTCCCCACTCATGTCTCCCACCACCCCCGCCCCCCAGCAGTGCAGGGCACCCTCCACCAGGCCCCCACTCATGTCTCCCATCACCCCCACCCCCCAGCATTGCAGGGCACCCTCCACCAGGCCCCCACTCATGTCTCCCATCACCCCCACCCCCCAGCAGTGCAGGGGCACCCTCCACCAGGCCCCCACTCATGTCAAACTCATGTCCCCCTGCACCCCCACCCCCCAGCATCCAGGGGTACCCTCCACAAGGCCCTCACTCATGGCCCCCTGCACCCCCACCCCCCAGCATCCAGGGATACCCTCCACCATGCCCCCTCTCATGTCTCCCATCACCCCCACCCCCTTGCATTGCAGGACACCTTCCACTAGGACCCCACTCATGTCTCCCATCACCCCCATCCCCCAGCAGTGCAGGGCACCCTCCACCAGGCCCCCACTCATGTCCAACTCATGTCCCCCTGCAGCCCCACCCCCCAGTATCAAGGGGCACCCTCCACCAGGCCCCCACTCATTATCCCCTGCACCCCCACACCCAGCATCCAGGGGCACCCTCCACCAGGCCCCCACTCATGGCCCCCTGCACCCCCACCCTCCAGCATCCAGGGGCACCCTCCACCAGGCCCCCACTCATGTCCTCCCATCACCCCCACCCCCCAGCATTGCAGGCACCCTCCACCAGGCCCCCACTCATGTCTCCCATCACCCCCACCCCCAGCAGTGCCGGTCACCCTCCACCAGGCCCCCACTCATGTCCAACTCATGTCCCCCTCCACCCCCACCCCCCAGCATCCAGGGGCACCCTCCACCAGGCCCCCACTCATGTCTCCCACCACCCCCACCCCGCAGCAGCAGCGCACCCTCCACCGGGCCTCCACTCATGTCTCCCACCACCCCCACCCCCCAGCAGTGCAGGGCACCCTCCACCAGGCCCCCACTCATGTCTCCCACCACCCCCACCCCCCAGCAGTGCAGGGCACCCTCCACCAGGCCCCCACTCATGTCTCCCATCACCCCCACCCCCAGCAGTGCAGGCACCTCCACCAGGCCCCCACTCATGTCTCCCATCACCCCCACCCCCCAGCATTGCAGGGCACCCTCCACCAGGCCCCCACTCATGTCTCCCATCACCCCCACCCTCCCAGCAGTGCAGGGGCACCCTCCACCAGGCCCACACTCATGGCCCCCTGCACCCCCACCCCCCAGCATCCAGGGGCACCCTCCACCAGGCCCCCACTCATGGCCCCCTGCACCCCCACCCCCAGCATCCAGGGGCACCCTCCACTAGGCCCCAACACATGTCCAACTCATGTCTCCCACCACCCCACCCCCCCAGCAGTGCAGGGGCAACCTCCACCAGGCCCCCCACTCATGGCCCCCTGCACCCCCACCCCCCAGCATCCAGGGGCACCCTCCACCAGGCCCCCACTCATGGCCCCCTGCACCCCCACCCCCCAGCATCCAGGGGCACCCTCCACCAGGCCCCCACACATGTCCAACTCATGTCTCCCACCACCCCCACCCCCTAGCAGTGCAGGGCACCCTCCACCAGGCCCCCACTCATGTCTCCCATCACCCCCACCCCCAGCATTGCAGGGCACTCTCCACCAGGCCCCCACTCATGTCTCCCATCACCCCCACCCCCCAGCAGTGCAGGGGCACCATCCACCAGGCCCCCACTCATGGCCCCCTGCACCCCCACCCCCCAGCATCCAGTGGCACCCTCCACCAGGCCCCCACTCATGGCCCCCTGCAGCCCCACCCCCCAGCATCCAGGGGCACCCTCCACCCAGGCCCCAACTCATGTCCAACTCATGTCTCCCACCACCCCCACCCCCCCAGCAGTGCAGGGGCACCCTCCACCAGGCCCCCACTCATGGCCCCCGCACCCCCACCCCCCAGCATCCAGGGGCACCCTCCACCAGGCCCCCACTCATGGCCCCCTGTACCCCCACCCCCCAGCATCCAGGGACACCCTCCACCAGGCCCCCCACTCATGTCCAACTCATGTCTCCCACCACCCCCACCCCCCAGCAGTGCGGGGGCACTCTCCACCAGGCCCCCACTCATGGCCCCCCTGCACCCTCACCCCCCAGCATCCAGAGGCACCCTCCACCAGGCCCCCACTCATGGCCCCCTGCACCCCCACCCCCCAGCATCCAGGGGCACCCTCCACCAGGCCCCCACTCATGTCTCCCATCACCCCCACTCCCCAGCATTGCAGGGCACCTTCCACCAGGCCCCCACTCATGTCTCCCATCACCCCCACCCCCCAGCAATGCAGGGGCACCCTCCACCAGGCCCCCACTCATGGCCCCCTGCACCCCCACCCCCCAGCAGTGCAGGGGCACCCTCCACCAGGCCCCCACTCATGGCCCCCTGCACCCCCACCCCTCAGCATCCAGGGGCACCCTCCACCAGGCCCCCACTCATTTCTCCCAACACCCCCACTCCCCAGCATCCAGGGGCACCCTCCACCAGGCCCCCACTCATGTCCAACACATGTCTCCCACCACCCTCACCCCCCAGCATTGCAGGGCACCCTCCACCAGGCCCCCACTCATGTCTCCCATCAACCCCACCCCCCAGCAGTGCAGGGGCACCCTCCACCAGGCCCCCACTCATGGCGCCCTGCACCCCCACCCCCCAGCATCCAGGGGCACCCTCCACCAGGCCCCCACTCATGGCCCCATGCACCCCCACCCCCCAACATCCAGGGGCACCCTCCACCAGGCCCCCACTCATGTCTCCCATCACCCCCACCCGCAAGCATTGCAGGGCACCCTCCACCAGGCCCCCACTTATGTCTCCCATCACCCCACCCCCCAGCAGTGCAGGGCACCCTCCACCAGGCCCGCACTCATGTCTCCCATCACCCCCACCCCCAGCAGTGCAGGGCACCTTCCACCAGGCCCCCACTCATGTCTCCCATCACCCCCACCCCCCCAGCATTGCAGGGCACCCTCCACCAGGCCCCCACTCATGTCTCCCATCACCCCCACGCCCCAGCAGTGCAGGGGCACCCTCCACCAGGCCCCCACTCATGGCCCCCTGCACCCCCACCCCCAGCAGTGCAGGGGCACCCTCCAGCAGGCCCCCACTCATGGCCCCCTGCACCCCCACCCCCCAGCATCCAGGGGCACCCTCCACCAGGCCCCCACTCATGGCCCCCTGCACCCCCACGCCCCAGCATCCAGGGGCACCCTCTACCAGGCCCCCATTCATGTCTCCCACCACCCCCAGCCCCAGCATCCAGGGGCGCCCTCCACCAGGCCCCCACTCATGTCCAACTCATGTCTCCCACCACCCCCACCCCCAGCATTGCAAGGAACCCTCCACCAGGCCCCCACTCATGTCTCCCATCACCCCCACCCCCCAGCAGTGCAGGGGCACCCTCCACCAGGCCCCCACTCATGGCCGCCTGCACCTCCACCCCCCAGCATCCAGGGGCACCCTCCACCAGGCCCCCACTCATGGCCCCCTGTACCCCCACCCCCCCAGCATCCAGGGGCACCCTCCACCAGGCCCCCACTCATGTTCAACTCATGTCTCCCACCACCCCCACCCCCCAGCAGTGCAGGGGCACCCTCCACCAGGCCCCCACTCATGGCCCCCTGCACCCCCACCGCCCAGCATCCAGGGGCACCCACCACCAGGCCCCCACTCATGGCCCCCTGCACCCCCACCCCCCAGCATCCAGGGGCACCCTCCACCAGGCCCCCACTCATGGCCCCCTGCACCCCCACCCCCCAGCATCCAGGGGCACCCTCCACCAGGCCCCCACTCATGTCCAACTCATGTCTCCCACCACCCCCACCCCCCAGCAGTGCAGGGGCACCCTCCACCAGGCCCCCACTCATGGCCCCTTCACCCCCACCCCCCAGCATCCAGGGGCACCCTCTACCAGGCCCCCACTCATGGCCCCCTGCACCCCCACCCCCCAGCATCCAGGGGCACCCTCCACCAGGCCCCCACACATGTCCAACTCATGTCTCCCACCACCCCCACACCCCAGCATTGCAGGGCACCCTCCACCAGGCCCCACTCATGTCTCCCATCACCCCCACCCCCCAGCAGTGCAGGGACACCCTCCACCAAGCCCCCACTCATGGCCCCACCCCCCAGCATCCAGGGGCACCCTCCACCAGGCCCCCACTCATGGCCCCCTGCACCCGCACCCCCCAGCATCCAGGGGCACCCTCCACCAGGCCCCCACTCATGTCCAACTCATGTCTCCCACCAACCCAACCCCTAGCAGTGCAGGGCACCCTCCACCAGGCCCCCACTCATGTCTCCTACCACCCCCACCCCCCAGCAGTGCAGGGGCACCCTCCATGAGGCCCCCACTCATGGCCCCCTGCACCCCTCCCCCCTGCATCCAGGGGCACCCTCCACCAGGCCCCCACGCATGGCCCCCTGCACCCCCACCCCCCAGCATCCAGGGGCACCCTCCACCAGGCCCCCACTCATGTCCAACTCATGTCTCCCACCACCCCCACCCCCCAGCATTGCAGGGCACCCTCCACCAGGCCCCCACTCATGTCTCCCATCACCCCCACCCCCAGCATTGCAGGGCACCCTCCACCAGGCCCCCACTCATGTCTCCCATCACCCCCACCCCCCAGCAGTGCAGGGGCACCCTCCACCAGGCCCCCACTCATGGCCCCCTGCACCCCCACCCCCCCGCATCCAGGGGCATCCTCCACCAGGCCCCCACTCATGGCCCCCTGCACCCCCACCCCCCAGCATCCAGGGGCACCCTCCACCAGGCCCCAACTCATGTCCAACTCATATCTCCCACCACCCCCACCCCCTAGCAGTGCAGGGCACCCTCCACCAGGCCCCCACTCATGTCTCCCATCACCCCCACCCCCCAGCATTGCAGGGCACTCTCCACCAGACCCCCACTCATGTCTCCCATCACCCCCACCCCCCAGCAGTGCAGGGGCACCATCCACCAGGCCCCCACTCATGGCCCCCTGAACCCCCACCCCCAGCATCCAGGGGCACCCTCCACCAGGCCCCAACTCATGGCCCCCTGCACCCCCCACCCCCCAACATCCAGGGGCACCCTCCACCAGGCCCCCACTCATGTCTCCCATCACCCCCACCCCCCAACATTGCAGGGCACCCTCCACCAGGCCCCCACTCATGTCTCCCATCACCCCCACCCCCCAGCAGTGCAGTGGCACCCTCCACCAGGCCCCCACTCATGGCCCCCTGCACCCCCACCCCTCAGCATCCAGGGGCACCCTCCACCAGGCCCCAACTCATGTCCAACTCATGTCTCCCACCACCCCCACCCCCCCAGCAGTGCAGGGGCACCCTCCACCGGCCCCCACTCATGGCCCCCTGCACCCCCACCCCCCAGCATCCAGGGCACCCTCCACCAGGCCCCCACTCATGGCCCCCTGCACCCCCACCCCCCAGCATCCAGGGGCACCCTCCACCAGGCCCCCACTCATGTCTCCCATCACCCCCACTCCCCAGCATTGCAGGGCACCCTCCACCAGGCCCTCACTCATGTCTCCCATCACCCCCACCCCCCAGCAGTGCAGGGGCACCCTCCACCAGGCCCCCACTCATGGCCCCCTGCACCCCCACCCCCTAGCAGTGCAGGGGCACCCTCCACCAGGCCCCCACTCATGGCCCCCTGCACCCCTACCCCCCAGCATCCAGGGGCACCCTCCACCAGGCCCCCCACTCATGTCTCCCAACACCCCCACTCCCCAGCATCCAGGGGCACCCTCCACCAGGCCCCCACTCATGTCCAACACATGTCTCCCACCACCCCCACCCCCAGCATTGCGGGGCACCCTCCACCAGGCCCCCACTCATGTCTCCCATCACCCCCACCCCCCAGCAGTGCAGGGGCACCCTCCACCAGGCCCCCCACTCATGGCGCCCTGCACCCCCACCCCCCAGCATCCAGGGGCACCCTCCACCAGGCCCCCACTCATGGCCCCCTGCACCCCCACCCCCAGCATTGCAGGGCACCCTCCACCAGGCCCCCACTCATGTCTCCCATCACCCCCACCCCCCAGCAGTGCAGGGGCACCCTCCACCAGGCCCCCACTCATGGCCCCCTGCACCCCCACCCCCCAGCATCCAGGGGCATCCTCCACCAGGCCCCCACTCATGGCCCCCTGCACCCCCACCCCCCAGCATCCAGGGGCACCTTCCACCAGGCCCCCAACTCATGTCCAACTCATGTCTCCCACCACCCCCACCCCCTAGCAGTGCAGGGCACCCTCCACCAGGCCCCCACTCATGTCTCCCATCACCCCCACCCCCAGCATTGCAGGGCACTCTCCACCAGACCCCCACTCATGTCTCCCATCACCCCCACCCCCCAGCAGTGCAGGGGCACCATCCACCAGGCCCCCACTCATGGCCCCCTGCACCCCCACCCCCCAGCATCCAGGGGCACCCTCCACCAGGCCCCAACTCATGGCCCCCTGCACCCCCACCCCCCAACATCCAGGGGCACCCTCCACCAGGCCCCCACTCATGTCTCCCATCACCCCCACCCCCCAACATTGCAGGGCACCCTCCACCAGGCCCCCACTCATGTCTCCCATCACCCCCCACCCCCAGCAGTGCAGTGGCACCCTCCACCAGGCCCCCACTCATGGCCCCCTGCACCCCCACCCCTCAGCATCCAGGGGCACCCTCCACCAGGCCCCAACTCATGTCCAACTCATGTCTCCCACCACCCCCACCCCCCAGCAGTGCAGGGGCACCCTCCACCAGGCCCCCACTCATGGCGCCCTGCACCCCCACCCCCCAGCATCCAGGGGCACCCTCCACCAGGCCCCCACTCATGGCCCCATGCACCCCCACCCCCCAACATCCAGGGGCACCCTCCACCAGGCCCCCACTCATGTCTCCCATCACCCCCACCCGCAAGCATTGCAGGGCACCCCTCCACAGGGCCCCCACTTATGTCTCCCATCACCCCACCCCCCAGCAGTGCAGGGCACCCTCCACCAGGCCCGCACTCATGTCTCCCATCACCCCCACCCCAGCAGTGCAGGGCACCTTCCACCAGGCCCCCACTCATGTCTCCCATCACCCCCACCCCCCAGCATTGCAGGGCACCCTCCACCAGGCCCCCACTCATGTCTCCCATCACCCCCATGCCCCAGCAGTGCAGGGCACCCTCCACCAGGCCCCCACTCATGGCCCCCTGCACCCCCACCCCAGCAGTGCAGGGCACCCTCCACCAGGCCCCCACTCATGGCCCCCTGCACCCCCACCCCCCAGCATCCAGGGGCACCCTCCACCAGGCCCCCACTCATGGCCCCCTGCACCCCCACGCCCCAGCATCCAGGGGCACCCTCTAAGGCCCCCATTCATGTCTCCCACCACCCCCAGCCCCAGCATCCAGGGGCGCCCTCCACCAGGCCCCCACTCATGTCCAACTCATGTCTCCCACCACCCCCACCCCCCAGCATTGCAAGGAACCCTCCACCAGGCCCCCACTCATGTCTCCCATCACCCCCACCCCCCAGCAGTGCAGGGGCACCCTCCACCAGGCCCCCACTCATGGCCCCCTGCACCTCCACCCCCCAGCATCCAGGGGCACCCTCCACCAGGCCCCCACTCATGGCCCCCTGTACCCCCACCCCCCCAGCATCCAGGGGCACCCTCCACCAGGCCCCCACTCATGTTCAACTCATGTCTCCCACCACCCCCACCCCCCAGCAGTGCAGGGGCACCCTCCACCAGGCCCCCACTCATGGCCCCCTGCACCCCCACCGCCCAGCATCCAGGGGCACCCACCACCAGGCCCCCACTCATGGCCCCCTGCACCCCCACCCCCAGCATCCAGGGGCACCCTCCACAAGGCCCCCACTCATGTCCAACTCATGTCTCCCACCACCCCCACCCCCAGCATTGCAGGGCACCCTCCACCAGGCCCCCACTCATGACTCCCATCACCCCCACCCCCCAGCAGTGCAGGGGCACCCTCCACCAGGCCCCCACTCATGGCCCCCTGCACCCCCACCCCCCAGCATCCAGGGGCACCCTCCACCAGGCCCCCACTCATGGCCCCCTGCACCCCCACCCCCCAGCATCCAGGGGCACCCTCCACCAGGCCCCCACTCATTTCCAACTCATGTCTCCCACCCCCCAGCAGTGCAGGGGCACCCTCCACCAGGCCCCCACTCATGGCCCCTTCACCCCCACCCCCCAGCATCCAGGGGCACCCTCTACCAGGCCCCCACTCATGGCCCCCTGCACCCCCACCCCCCAGCATCCAGGGGCACCCTCCACCAGGCCCCCACACATGTCCAACTCATGTCTCCCACCACCCCCACACCCCAGCATTGCAGGGCACCCTCCACCAGGCCCCCACTCATGTCTCCCATCACCCCCACCCCCCAGCAGTGCAGGGACACCCTCCACCAAGCCCCCACTCATGGCCCCATCCCCCAGCATCCAGGGGCACCCTCCACCAGGCCCCCACTCATGGCCCCCTGCACCCGCACCCCCCAGCATCCAGGGGCACCCTCCACCAGGCCCCCACTCATGTCCAACTCATGTCTCCCACCAACCCAACCCCCTAGCAGTGCAGGGCACCCTCCACCAGGCCCCCACTCATGTCTCCTACCACCCCCACCCCCCAGCAGTGCAGGGGCACCCTCCATGAGGCCCCCACTCATGGCCCCCTGCACCCCTCCCCCCTGCATCCAGGGGCACCCTCCACCAGGCCCCCACGCATGGCCCCCTGCACCCTCACCCCCCAGCATCCAGGGGCACCCTCCACCAGGCCCCCACTCATGTCCAACTCATGTCTCCCACCACCCCCACCCCCCAGCATTGCAGGGCACCCTCCACCAGGCCCCCACTCATGTCTCCCATCACCCCCACCCCCAGCATTGCAGGGCACCCTCCACCAGGCCCCCACTCATGTCTCCAATCACCCCCACCCCCCAGCATCCAGGGGCATCCTCCACCAGGCCCCCACTCATGGCCCCCTGCACCCCCACCCCCCAGCATCCAGGGGCACCCTCCACCAGGCCCCAACTCATGTCCAACTCATGTCTCCCACCACCCCCACCCCCTAGCAGTGCAGGGCACCCTCCACCAGGCCCCCACTCGTCTCCCATCACCCCCACCCCCCAGCATTGCAGGGCACTCTCCACCAGACCCCCACTCATGTCTCCCATCACCCCCACCCCCCAGCAGTGCAGGGGCACCATCCACCAGGCCCCCACTCATGGCCCCCTGCACCCCCACCCCCCAGCATCCAGGGGCACCCTCCACCAGGCCCCAACTCATGGCCCCCTGCACCCCCACCCCCCAACATCCAGGGGCACCCTCCACCAGGCCCCCACTCATGTCTCCCATCACCCCCACCCCCCAACATTGCAGGGCACCCTCCACCAGGCCCCCACTCATGTCTCCCATCACCCCCACCCCCCAGCAGTGCAGTGGCACCCTCCACCAGGCCCCCACTCATGGCCCCCTGCACCCCCACCCCTCAGCATCCAGGGGCACCCTCCACCAGGCCCCAACTCATGTCCAACTCATGTCTCCCACCACCCCCACCCCCCCAGCAGTGCAGGGGCACCCTCCACCGGCCCCCACTCATGGCCCCCTGCACCCCCACCCCCCAGCATCCAGGGGCACCCTCCACCAGGCCCCCACTCATGGCCCCCTGCACCCCCACCCCCCAGCATCCAGGGGCACCCTCCACCAGGCCCCCACTCATGTCTCCCATCACCCCCACTCCCCAGCATTGCAGGGCACCCTCCACCAGGCCCTCACTCATGTCTCCCATCACCCCCACCCCCCAGCAGTGCAGGGGCACCCTCCACCAGGCCCCCACTCATGGCCCCCTGCACCCCCACCCCCCAGCAGTGCAGGGGCACCCTCCACCAGGCCCCCACTCATGGCCCCCTGCACCCCTACCCCCCAGCATCCAGGGGCACCCTCCACCAGGCCCCCACTCATGTCTCCAAACACCCCCACTCCCCAGCATCCAGGGGCACCCTCCACCAGGCCCCCACTCATGTCCAACACATGTCTCCCACCACCCCCACCCCCAGCATTGCAGGGCACCCTCCACCAGGCCCCCACTCATGTCTCCCATCACCCCCACCCCCCAGCAGTGCAGGGGCACCCTCCACCAGGCCCCCACTCATGGCGCCCTGCACCCCCACCCCCCAGCATCCAGGGGCACCCTCCACCAGGCCCCCACTCATGGCCCCCTGCACCCCCACCCCCAGCATTGCAGGGCACCCTCCACCTGGCCCCCACTCATGTCTCTCATTACCCCCACCCCCCAGCAGTGCAGGGGCACCCTCCACCAGGCCCCCACTCATGGCCCCCTGCACCCCCACCCCCCAGCATCCAGGGGCATCCTCCACCAGGCCCCCACTCATGGCCCCCTGCACCCCCACCCCCCAGCATCCAGGGGCACCCTCCACCAGGCCCCAACTCATGTCCAACTCATGTCTCCCACCACCCCCACCCCCTAGCAGTGCAGGGCACCCTCCACCAGGCCCCCACTCATGTCTCCCATCACCCCCACCCCCCAGCATTCCAGGGCACTCTCCACCAGACCCCCACTCATGTCTCCCATCACCCCCACCCCCCAGCAGTGCAGGGGAACCATCCACCAGGCCCCCACTCATGGCCCCCTGCACCCCCACCCCCCAGCATCCAGGGGCACCCTCCACCAGGCCCCAACTCATGGCCCCCTGCACCCCCACCCCCCAACATCCAGGGGCACCCTCCACCAGGCCCCCACTCATGTCTCCCATCACCCCCACCCCCCAACATTGCAGGGCACCCTCCACCAGGCCCCCACTCATGTCTCCCATCACCCCCACCCCCCAGCAGTGCAGTGGCACCCTCCACCAGGCCCCCACTCATGGCCCCCTGCACCCCCACCCCTCAGCATCCAGGGGCACCCTCCACCAGGCCCCAACTCATGTCCAACTCATGTCTCCCACCACCCCCACCCCCCCAGCAGTGCAGGGGCACCCTCCACCAGGCCCCCACTCATGGCCCCCTGCACCCCCACCCCCCAGTATCCAGTAGCACCCTCCACCAGGCCCCCACTCATGGCCCCCTGCACCCCCACCCCCCAGCATCCAGGGGCACCCTCCACCAGGCCCCCACTCATGTCCAACTCATGTCTCCCACCACCCCCACCCCCCAGCAGTGCAGGGGCACCCTCCACCAGGCCCCCACTCATGGCCCCCTGCACCCCCACCCCCCAGCATCCAGGGGCACCCTCCACCAGGCCCCCACTCATGGCCCCCTGCACCCCCACCCCCCAGCATCCAGGGGCACCCTCCACCAGGCCCCCACTTATGTCTCCCATCACCCCCACTCCCCAGCATTGCAGGGCACCCTCCACCAGGCCCCCACTCATGTCTCCCATCACCCCCACCCCCCAGCAGTGCAGGGGCACCCTCCACCAGGCCCCCACTCATGGCCCCCTGCACCCCCACCCCCCAGCAGTGCAGGGGCACCCTCCACCAGGCCCCCACTCATGGCCCCCTGCACCCCCACCCCCCAGAATCCAGGGGCACCCTCCACCAGGCCCCCACTCATGTCTCCCAACACCCCCACTCCCCAGCATCCAGGGGCACCCTCCACCAGGCCCCCACTCATGTCCAACACATGTCTCCCACCACCCCCACCCCCAGCATTGCAGGGCACCCTCCACCAGGCCCCCACTCATGTCTCCCATCACCCCCACCCCCCAGCAGTGCAGGGGCACCCTCCACCAGGCCCCCACTCATGGCGCCCTGCACCCCCATCCCCCAGCATCCAGGGGCACCCTCCACCAGGCCCCCACTCATGGCCCCCTGCACCCCCACCCCCCAAAATCCAGGGGCACCCTCCACCAGGCCCCCACTCATGTCTCCCATCACCCCCACCCCCCAACATTGCAGGGCACCCTCCACCAGGCCCCACTCATGTCTCCCATCACCCCCACCCCCCAGCAGTGCAGGGCACCCTCCACCAGGCCCGCACTCATGTCTCCCATCACCCCCACCCCCCAGCAGTGCAGGGCACCCTCCCCCAGGCCCCCACTCATGTCTCCCATCACCCCACCCCCAGCATTGCAGGGCACCCTCCACCAGGGCCCCCACTCATGTCTCCCATCACCCCAACCCCCCAGCAGTGCAGGGGCACCCTCCACCAGGCACCCACTCATGGCCCCCTGCACCCCCACCCCCCAGCAGTGCAGGGGCACCCTCCACCAGGCCCCCACTCATGGCCCCCTGCACGCCCACCCCCCAGCATCCAGGGGCACCCTCCACCAGGCCCCCACTCATGGCCCCCTGCACCCCCACCCCCCAGCATCCAGGGGCACCCTCCACCAGGCCCCCATTCATGTCTCCCACCACCCCCAGCCCCAGCATCCAGGGGCGCCCTCCACCAGGCCCCCACTCATGTCCAACTCATGTCTCCCACCACCCCCACCCCCCAGCATTGCAGGGCACCCTCCACCAGGCCCCCCACTCATGTCTCCCATCACCCCCACCCCCCAGCAGTAGAGGGGCACCCTCCACCAGGCCCCCACTCATGGCCCCCTGCACCCCCACCCCCCAGCATCCAGGGGCACCCACCACCAGGCCCCCACTCATGGCCCCCTGCACCCCCAACCCCAGCATCCAGGGGCACCCTCCACCAGGCCCCCACTCATGTCCAACTCATGTCTCCACCACCCCCACCCCCCAGCATTGCAGGGCACCCTCCACCAGGCCCCCACTCATGACTCCCATCACCCCCACCCCCCAGCAGTGCAGGGGCACCCTCCACCAGGCCCCCACTCATGGCCCCCTGCACCCCCACCCCCCCAGCATCCAGGGGCACCCTCCACCAGGCCCCCACTCATGGCCCCCTGCACCCCCACCCCCCAGCATCCAGGGGCACTTTCCACCAGGCCCCCACTCATGCCCAACACATGTCTCCCACCACCCCCACCCCCCAGCAGTGCAGGGGCACCCTCCACCAGTCCCCCACTCATGTCCAACTCATGTCTCCCACCACCCCCACCTCCAGCATTGCAGGGCACCCTCCACCAGGCCCCCACTCATGTCTCCCATCACCCCCACCCCCCAGCAGTGCATGGGCACCCTCCACCAAGCCCCCACTCATGGCCCCACCCCCCAGCATCCAGGGCACCCTCCACCAGGCCCCCACTCATGGCCCCCTGCACCCCGACCCCCCAGCATCCAGGGGCCCCCTCCACCAGGCCCCCACTCATGTCCAACTCATGTCTCCCACCAACCCAACCCCCTAGCAGTGCAGGGCACCCTCCACCAGGCCCCCACTCATGTCTCCCACCACCCCCACCCCCCAGCAGTGCAGGTGCACCCTCCATGAGGCCCCCACTCATGGCCCCCTGCACGCCTCCCCCCAGCATCCAGGGGCACCCTCCACCAGGCCCCCACGCATGGCCCCCTGCACCCCCACCCCCAGCATCCAGGGGCACCCTCCACCAGGCCCCCACTCATGTCCAACTCATGTCTCCCACCACCCCCACCCCCAGCATTGCAGGGCACCCTCCACCAGGCCCCCACTCATGTCTCCCATCACCCCCACCCCCCAGCAGTGCAGGGGCACCCTCCACCAAGCCCCCACTCATGGCCCCACCCCCCAGCATCCAGGGGCACCCTCCACCAGGCCCCCACTCATGGGCCCCTGCACCCCCACCCTCCAGCATCCAGGGGCACCCTCCACCAGGCCCCCACTCATGCCCAACTCATGTCTCCCACCACCCCCACCCCCCAGCAGTGCAGGGGCACCCTCCATGAGGCCCCCACTCATGGCCCCCTGCACCCCTCCCCCAGCATCCAGGGGCACCCTCCACCAGGCCCCCACGCATGGCCCCCTGCACCCCCACCCCCCAGCATCCAGGGGCACCCTCCACCAGGCCCTAACTCATGTCTCCCATCACCCCCACCCCCCAGCATTGCAGGGCACCCTCCACCAGGCCCCCACTCATGTCTCCCATCACCCCCACTCCCCAGAAGTGCAGGGCACCCTCCACCAGGCCCCCACTCATGTCTCCCATCACCCCCACCCTCCAGCAGTGCAGGGCACCCTCCACCAGGCCCCCACTCATGTCTCCCATCACCCCCACCCCCCAGCATTGCAGGGCACCCTCCACCAGGCCCCCACTCATGTCTCCCATCACCCCCACCCCCCAGCAGTGCAGGGGCACCCTCCACCAGGCCCCCACTCATGGCCCCCTGCACCCCCACCCCCCAGCATCCAGGGGCACCCTCCACCAGGCCCCCACTCATGTCCAACTCATGTCTCCCACCACCCCCACCCCCCAGCATTGCAGGGCACCCTCCACCAGGCCCCCACTCATGTCTCCCATCACCCCCACCTCCAGCATTGCAGGGCACCCTCCACCAGGCCCCCACTCATGTCTCCCATCACCCCCACCCCCCAGCAGTGCAGGGGCACCCTCCACCAGGCCCCCACTCATGGCCCCCTGCACCCCCACCCCCCAGCATCCAGGGGCATCCTCCACCAGGCCCCCACTCATGGCCCCCTGCACCCCCACCCCCAGCATCCAGGGGCACCCTCCACCAGGCCCCAACTCATGTCCAACTCATGTCTCCCACCACCCCCACCCCCTAGCAGTGCAGGGCACCCTCCACCAGGCCCCCACTCATGTCTCCCATCACCCCCACCCCCCAGCATTGCAGGGCACTCTCCACTAGGCCCCCACTCATGTCTCCCATCACCCCCACCCCCCAGCAGTGCAGGTTCACCATCCACCAGGCCCCCACTCATGGCCCCCTGCACCTCCACCCCCCAGCATCCAGTGGCACCCTCCACCAGGCCCCCACTCATGGCCACCTGCACCCCCACCCCCCAGCATCCAGGGGCACCCTCCACAGGCCCCAACTCATGTCCAACTCATGTCTCCCACCACCCCCACCCCCCCCAGCAGTGCAGGGGCACCCTCCACCAGGCCCCCACTCATGGCCCCCTGCACCCCCACCCCCCAGCATCCAGGGGCACCCTCCACCAGGCCCCCACTCATGTCCAACTCATGTCTCCCACCACCCCCACCCCCCAGCAGTGCGGGGGCACCCTCCACCAGGCCCCCACTCATGGCCCCCTGCACCCCCACCCCCCAGCATCCAGGGGCACCCTCCACCAGGCTCCCACTCATGGCCCCCTGCACCCCCTCCCCCAGCATCCAGGGGCACCCTCCACCAGGCCCCCACTCATGTCTCCCATCACCCCCACTCCCCAGCATTGCAGGGCACCCTCCACCAGGCCCCCACTCATGTCTCCCATCACCCCCACCCCCCAGCATTGCAGGGGCACCCTCCACCAGGACCCCACTCATGGCCCCCTGCACCCCCACCCCCCAGCAGTGCAGGGGCACCCTCCACCAGCCCCCCACTCATGGCCCCCTGCACCCCCACCCCCCAGCATCCAGGGGCACCCTCCACCAGGCCCCCACTCATGTCCAACTCAAGTCTCCCACCACCCCCACCCCCCAGCATTGCAGGGCACCCTCCACCAGGCCCCCCACTCATGTCTCCCATCACCCCCACCCCCAGCATTGCAGGGCACCCTCCACCAGGCCCCCACTCATGTCTCCCATCACCCCCACCCCCCAGCAGTGCAGGGGCACCCTCCACCAGGCCCCCACTCATGGCCCCCTGCACCCCCACCCCCCAGCATCCAGGGGCATCCTCCACCAGGCCCCCACTCATGGCCCCCTGCACCCCCACCCCAGGATCCAGGGGCACCCTCCACCAGGCCCCCAACTCATGTCCAACTCATGTCTCCCACCACCCCCACCCCCTAGCAGTGCAGGGCACCCTCCACCAGGCCCCCATTCATGTCTCCCATCACCCCCACCCCCCAGCATTGCAGGGCACTCTCCACCAGGCCCCCACTCATGTCTCCCATCACCCCCACCCCCCAGCAGTGCAGGGGCACCATCCACCAGGCCCCCACTCATGGCCCCCTGCACCTCCACCCCCCAGCATCCCGTGGCACCCTCCACCAGGCCCCCACTCATGGCCCCCTGCACCCCCACCCCCCAGCATCCAGGGGCACCCTCCACCAGGCCCCAACTCATGTCCAACTCATGTCTCCCACCACCCCCACCCCCCCAGCAGTGCAGGGGCACCCTCCACCAGGCCCCCACTCATGGCCCCCTGCACCCACACCCCCCAGCATCCAGGGGCACCCTCCACCAGGCCCCCACTCATGGCCTCCTGCACCCCCACCCCCCAGCATCCAGGAGCACCCTCCACCAGGCCCCCACTCATGTCCAACTCATGTCTCCCACCACCCCCACCCCCCAGCAGTGCGGGGGCACCCTCCACCAGGCCCCCACTCATGGCCCCCTGCACCCCCACCCCCCCAGCATCCAGGGGCACCCTCCACCAGGCCCCCACTCATGGCCCCCTGCACCCCCACCCCCCAGCATCCAGGGGCACCCTCCACCAGGCCCCCACTCATGTCTCCCATCACCCCCACTCCCCAGCATTGCAGGGCACCCTCCACCAGGCCCCCACTCATGTCTCCCATCACCCCCACCCCCAGCATTGCAGGGGCACCCTCCACCAGGACCCCACTCATGGCCCCTGCACCCCCACCCCCAGCAGTGCAGGGGCACCCTCCACCAAGCCCCCACTCATGGCCCCCTGCACCCCCACCCCCCAGCATCCAGGGGCACCCTCCACCCAGGCCCCCACTCATGTCTCCCAACACCCCCACTCCCCAGCATCCAGGGGCACCCTCCACCAGGCCCCAACTCATGTCCAACACATATCTCCCACCACCCCCACCCCCCAGCATTGCAGGGCACCCTCCACCAGGCCCCCACTCATGTCTCCCATCACCCCCACCCCCAGCAGTGCAGGGGCACCCTCCACCAAGCCCCCACTCATGGCGCCCTGCACCCTCACCCCCCAGCATCCAGGGGCACCCTCCACCAGGCCCCCACTCATGGCCCCCTGCACCCCCACCCCCCAACATCCAGGGGCACCCTCCACCAGGCCCCCACTCATGTCTCCCATCACCCCCACCCCCCAACATTGCAGGGCACCCTCCACCAGGCCCCCACTCATGTCTCCCATCACCCCCACCCTCCAGCAGTGCAGGGCACCCTCCACCAGGCCCCCACTCATGTCTCCCATCACCCCCACCCCCCAGCATTGCAGGGCACCCTCCACCAGCCCCCACTCATGTCTCCCATCACCCCCACCCCCCAGCAGTGCAGGGGCACCCTCCACCAGGCCCCCACTCATGGCCCCCTGCACCCCCACCCCCAGCAGTACAGGGGCACCCTCCACCAGGCCCCCACTCATGGCCCCCTGCACCCCCACCCCCCAGCATCCAGGGGCACCCTCCACCAGGCCCCCACTCATGGCCCCCTACACCCCCACCCCCCAGCATCCAGGGGCACCCTCCACCAGGCCCCCATTCATGTCTCCCACCACCCCCAGCATCCAGGGGCGCCCTCCACCAGGCCCCCACTCATGTCCAACTCATGTCTCCCACCACCCCCACCCCCCAGCATTGCAGGGCACCCTCCACCAGGCCTCCACTCATGTCTCCCATCACCCCCACCCCCCAGCAGTGCAGGGTCACCCTCCACCAGGCCCCCACTCATGGCCCCCTGCACTCCCACCCCCCAGCATCCAGGGGCACCCGCCACCAGGCCCCCACTCATGGCCCCCTGCACCCCCACCCCCAGCATCCAGGGGCACCCTCCACCAGGCCCCCACCATGTCCAACTCATGTCTCCCACCACCCCCACCCCCCAGCATTGCAGGGCACCCTCCACCAGGCCCCCACTCATGACTCCCATCACCCCCACCCCCCAGCAGTGCAGGGGCACCTCCACCAGGCCCCACTCATGCCCCCCTGCACCCCCACCCCCCAGCATCCAGGGGCACCCTCCACCAGGCCCCCACTCATGCCCAACTCATGTCTCCCACCACCCCCACCCCCCAGCAGTGCAGGGGCACCCTCCACCAGGCCCCCACTCATGGCCCCTTCACCCTCACCCCCCAGCATCCAGGGGCACCCTCTACCAGGCCCCCACTCATGGCCCCCTGCACCCCCACCCCCCAGCATCCAGGGGCACCCTCCACCAGGCCCCCACTCATGTCTCCCAACACCCCCACTCCCCAGCATCCAGGGGCACCCTCCACCAGGCCCCAACTCATGTCCAACACATATCTCCCACCACCCCCACCCCCCAGCATTGCAGGGCACCCTCCACCAGGCCCCCACTCATGTCTCCCATCACCCCCACCCCCCAGCAGTGCAGGGGCACCCTCCACCAAGCCCCCACTCATGGCGCCCTGCACCCTCACCCCCCAGCATCCAGGGGCACCCTCCACCAGGCCCCCACTCATGGCCCCCTGCACCCCCACCCCCCAACATCCAGGGGCACCCTCCACCAGGCCCCCACTCATGTCTCCCATCACCCCCACCCCCCAACATTGCAGGGCACCCTCCGCCAGGCCCCCACTCATGTCTCCCATCACCCCCACCCTCCAGCAGTGCAGGGCACCCTCCACCAGGCCCCCACTCATGTCTCCCATCACCCCCACCCCCCAGCATTGCAGGGCACCCTCCACCAGCCCCCACTCATGTCTCCCATCACCCCCACCCCCCAGCAGTGCAGGGGCACCCTCCACCAGGCCCCCACTCATGGCCCCCTGCACCCCCACCCCCAGCAGTACAGGGGCACCCTCCACCAGGCCCCCACTCATGGCCCCCTGCACCCCCACCCCCCAGCATCCAGGGGCACCCTCCACCAGGCCCCCACTCATGGCCCCCTACACCCCCACCCCCCAGCATCCAGGGGCACCCTCCACCAGGCCCCCATTCATGTCTCCCACCACCCCCAGCATCCAGGGGCGCCCTCCACCAGGCCCCCACTCATGTCCAACTCATGTCTCCCACCACCCCCACCCCCCAGCATTGCAGGGCACCCTCCACCAGGCCTCCACTCATGTCTCCCATCACCCCCACCCCCCAGCAGTGCAGGGTCACCCTCCACCAGGCCCCCACTCATGGCCCCCTGCACTCCCACCCCCCAGCATCCAGGGGCACCCGCCACCAGGCCCCCACTCATGGCCCCCTGCACCCCCACCCCCAGCATCCAGGGGCACCCTCCACCAGGCCCCCACCATGTCCAACTCATGTCTCCCACCACCCCCACCCCCCAGCATTGCAGGGCACCCTCCACCAGGCCCCCACTCATGACTCCCATCACCCCCACCCCCCAGCAGTGCAGGGGCACCCTCCACCAGGCCCCCACTCATGCCCCCCTGCACCCCCACCCCCCAGCATCCAGGGGCACCCTCCACCAGGCCCCCACTCATGCCCAACTCATGTCTCCCACCACCCCCACCCCCCAGCAGTGCAGGGGCACCCTCCACCAGGCCCCCACTCATGGCCCCTTCACCCTCACCCCCCAGCATCCAGGGGCACCCTCTACCAGGCCCCCACTCATGGCCCCCTGCACCCCCACCCCCCAGCATCCAGGGGCACCCTCCACCAGGCCCCCACTCATGTCCAACTCATGTCTCCCACCACCCCCACCACCCAGCATTGCAGGGCACCCTCCACCAGGCCCCCACTCATGTCTCCCATCACCCCCACCCCCCAGCAGTGCAGGGGCACCCTCCACCAAGCCCCCACTCATGGCCCCACCCCCCAGCATCCAGGGGCACCCTCCACCAGGCCCCCACTCATGGCCCCCTGCACCCCCACCCCCCAGCATCCAGGGGCACCCTCCACCAGGCCCCCACTCATGTCCAACTCATGTCTCCCACCAACCCAACCCCCTAGCAGTGCAGGGCACCCTCCACCAGGCCCCCACTCATGTCTCCCACCACCCCCACCCCCCAGCAGTGCAGGTGCACCCTCCATGAGGCCCCCACTCATGGCCCCCTGCACCCCTCCCCCCAGCATCCCAGGGGCACCCTCCACCAGGCCCCCACGCATGGCCCCCTGCACCCCCACCCCCCAGCATCCAGGGGCACCCTCCACCAGGCCCCCACTCATGTACAACTCATGTCTCCCACCACCCCCACCCCCCAGCATTGCAGGGCACCCTCCACCAGGCCCCCACTCATGGCCCCACCCCCCAGCATCCAGGGGCACCCTCCACCAGGCCCCCACTCATGGGCCCCTTCACCCCCACCCCGCATCCAGGGGCACCCTCCACCAGGCCCCACTCATGCCCAACTCATGTCTCCCACCACCCCCACCCCCTAGCAGTGCAGGGCACCCTCCATCAGGCCCCCACTCATGGCCCCTTCACCCCCCACCCCCCAGCATCCAGGGGCACCCTCTACCAGGCCCCCACTCATGGCCCCCTGCACCCCCACCCCCAGCATCCAGGGGCACCCTCCACCAGGCCCCCACTCATGTCCAACTCATGACTCCCATCACCCCCACCCCCCAGCAGTGCAGGGGCACCCTCCACCAGGCCCCCACTCATGCCCCCTGCACCCCCACCCCCCAGCATCCAGGGGCACCCTCCACCAGGCCCCCACTCATGCCCAACTCATGTCTCCCACCACCCCACCCCCCAGTAGTGCAGGGCACCCTCCACCAGGCCCCCACTCATGGCCCCTTCACCCCCACCCCCCAGCATCCAGGGGCACCCTCTACCAGGCCCCCACTCATGGCCCCCTGCACCCCCACCCCCCAGCATCCAGGGGCACCCTCCACCAGGCCCCCACTCATGTCACTCATGTCTCCCACCACCCCACCACCCAGCATTGCAGGGCACCCTCCACCAGGCCCCCACTCATGTCTCCCATCACCCCCACCCCCCAGCAGTGCAGGGGCACCCTCCACCAAGCCCCCACTCATGGCCCCACCCCCCAGCATCCAGGGGCACCCTCCACCAGGCCCCCACTCATGGCCCCCTGCACCCCCACCCCCCAGCATCCAGGGGCACCCTCCACCAGGCCCCACTCATGTCCAACTCATGTCTCCCACCAACCCAACCCCCTAGCAGTGCAGGGCACCCTCCACCAGGCCCCCACTCAAGTCTCCCACCACCCCCACCCCCCAGCAGTGCAGGTGCACCCTCCATGAGGCCCCCACTCATGGCCCCCTGCACCTCTCCCCCCAGCATCCAGGGGCACCCTCCACCAGGCCCCCACTCATGTCCAACTCATGTCTCCCACCACCCCCTCCCCCCAGCATTGCAGGGCACCCTCCACCAGGCCCCCACTCATGTCTCCCATCACCCCCACCCCCCAGCAGTGCAGGGGCACCCTCCACCAAGCCCCCACTCATGGCCCCCACCCCCCAGCATCCAGGGGCACCCTCCACCAGGCCCCCACTCATGGGCCCCTGCACCCCCACCCCCCAGCATCCAGGGGCACCCTCCACCAGGCCCCCACTCATGCCCAACTCATGTCTCCCACCACCCCCACCCCCTAGCAGTGCAGGGCACCCTCCACCAGGCCCTCACTCATGTCTCCCACCACCTCCACCCCCCAGCAGTGCAGGGGCACCCTCCATGAGGCCCCCACTCATGGCCCCCTGCACCCCCACCCCCCAGCATCCAGGGGCACCCTCCACCAGGCCCCCACTCATGGCCCCCTGCACCCCCACCCCCCAGCATCCAGGTGCACCCTCCACCAGGCCCCCACTCATGTCCAACTCATGTCTCCCACCAACCCAACCCCTAGCAGTGCAGGGCACCCTCCACCAGGCCCCCACTCAAGTCTCCCACCACCCCCACCCCCCAGCAGTGCAGGTGCACCCTCCATGAGGCCCCCACTCATGGCCCCCTGCACCTCTCCCCCCAGCATCCAGTGGCACCCTTCACCAGGCCCCCACGCATGGCCCCCTGCACCCCCACCCCCCAGCATCCAGGGGCACCCTCCACCAGGCCCCCACTCATGTCCAACTCATGTCTCCCACCACCCCCACCCCCCAGCATTGCAGGGCACCCTCCACCAGGCCCCCACTCATGTCTCCCATCACCCCCACCCCCTCCACCAGCCCCCACTCATGTCTCCCATCACCCCCACCCTCCAGCAGTGCAGGGCACCCTCCACCAGGCCCCCACTCATGTCTCCCATCACCCCCACCCCCCAGCATTGCAGGGCACCCTCCACCAGCCCCCACTCATGTCTCCCATCACCCCCACCCCCCAGCAGTGCAGGGGCACCCTCCACCAGGCCCCCACTCATGGCCCCCTGCACCCCCACCCCCAGCAGTACAGGGGCACCCTCCACCAGGCCCCCACTCATGGCCCCCTGCACCCCCACCCCCCAGCATCCAGGGGCACCCTCCACCAGGCCCCCACTCATGGCCCCCTACACCCCCACCCCCCAGCATCCAGGGGCAACCTCCACCAGGCCCCCATTCATGTCTCCCACCACCCCCAGCATCCAGGGGGCGCCCTCCACCAGGCCCCCACTCATGTCCAACTCATGTCTCCCACCACCCCCACCCCCCAGCATTGCAGGGCACCCTCCACCAGGCCTCCACTCATGTCTCCCATCACCCCCACCCCCCAGCAGTGCAGGGTCACCCTCCACCAGGCCCCCACTCATGGCCCCCTGCACTCCCACCCCCCAGCATCCAGGGGCACCCGCCACCAGGCCCCCACTCATGGCCCCCTGCACCCCCACCCCCAGCATCCAGGGGCACCCTCCACCAGGCCCCCACCATGTCCAACTCATGTCTCCCACCACCCCCACCCCCCAGCATTGCAGGGCACCCTCCACCAGGCCCCCACTCATGACTCCCATCACCCCCACCCCCCAGCAGTGCAGGGGCACCCTCCACCAGGCCCCCACTCATGCCCCCCTGCACCCCCACCCCCCAGCATCCAGGGGCACCCTCCACCAGGCCCCCACTCATGCCCAACTCATGTCTCCCACCACCCCCACCCCCCAGCAGTGCAGGGGCACCCTCCACCAGGCCCCCACTCATGGCCCCTTCACCCTCACCCCCCAGCATCCAGGGGCACCCTCTACCAGGCCCCCACTCATGGCCCCCTGCACCCCCACCCCCCAGCATCCAGGGGCACCCTCCACCAGGCCCCCACTCATGTCCAACTCATGTCTCCCACCACCCCCACCACCCAGCATTGCAGGGCACCCTCCACCAGGCCCCCACTCATGTCTCCCATCACCCCCACCCCCCAGCAGTGCAGGGGCACCCTCCACCAAGCCCCCACTCATGGCCCCACCCCCCAGCATCCAGGGGCACCCTCCACCAGGCCCCCACTCATGGCCCCCTGCACCCCCACCCCCCAGCATCCAGGGGCACCCTCCACCAGGCCCCCACTCATGTCCAACTCATGTCTCCCACCAACCCAACCCCCTAGCAGTGCAGGGCACCCTCCACCAGGCCCCCACTCATGTCTCCCACCACCCCCACCCCCCAGCAGTGCAGGTGCACCCTCCATGAGGCCCCCACTCATGGCCCCCTGCACCCCTCCCCCCAGCATCCAGGGGCACCCTCCACCAGGCCCCCACGCATGGCCCCCTGCACCCCCACCCCCCAGCATCCAGGGGCACCCTCCACCAGGCCCCCACTCATGTACAACTCATGTCTCCCACCACCCCCACCCCCCAGCATTGCAGGGCACCCTCCACCAGGCCCCCACTCATGGCCCCACCCCCCAGCATCCAGGGGCACCCTCCACCAGGCCCCCACTCATGGGCCCCTTCACCCCCACCCCCCAGCATCCAGGGGCACCCTCCACCAGGCCCCCACTCATGCCCAACTCATGTCTCCCACCACCCCCACCCCCTAGCAGTGCAGGGCACCCTCCATCAGGCCCCCACTCATGGCCCCTTCACCCCCACCCCCCAGCATCCAGGGGCACCCTCTACCAGGCCCCCACTCATGGCCCCCTGCACCCCCACCCCCCAGCATCCAGGGGCACCCTCCACCAGGCCCCCACTCATGTCCAACTCATGACTCCCATCACCCCCACCCCCCAGCAGTGCAGGGGCACCCTCCACCAGGCCCCCACTCATGCCCCCTGCACCCCCACCCCCCAGCATCCAGGGGCACCCTCCACCAGGCCCCCACTCATGCCCAACTCATGTCTCCCACCACCCCCACCCCCCAGTAGTGCAGGGGCACCCTCCACCAGGCCCCCACTCATGGCCCCTTCACCCCCACCCCCCAGCATCCAGGGGCACCCTCTACCAGGCCCCCACTCATGGCCCCCTGCACCCCCACCCCCCAGCATCCAGGGGCACCCTCCACCAGGCCCCCACTCATGTCCAACTCATGTCTCCCACCACCCCACCACCCAGCATTGCAGGGCACCCTCCACCAGGCCCCCACTCATGTCTCCCATCACCCCCACCCCCCAGCAGTGCAGGGGCACCCTCCACCAAGCCCCCACTCATGGCCCCACCCCCCAGCATCCAGGGGCACCCTCCACCAGGCCCCCACTCATGGCCCCCTGCACCCCCACCCCCCAGCATCCAGGGGCACCCTCCACCAGGCCCCCACTCATGTCCAACTCATGTCTCCCACCAACCCAACCCCCTAGCAGTGCAGGGCACCCTCCACCAGGCCCCCACTCAAGTCTCCCACCACCCCCACCCCCCAGCAGTGCAGGTGCACCCTCCATGAGGCCCCCACTCATGGCCCCCTGCACCTCTCCCCCCAGCATCCAGGGGCACCCTCCACCAGGCCCCCACTCATGTCCAACTCATGTCTCCCACCACCCCCTCCCCCCAGCATTGCAGGGCACCCTCCACCAGGCCCCCACTCATGTCTCCCATCACCCCCACCCCCCAGCAGTGCAGGGGCACCCTCCACCAAGCCCCCACTCATGGCCCCACCCCCCAGCATCCAGGGGCACCCTCCACCAGGCCCCCACTCATGGGCCCCTGCACCCCCACCCCCCATCATCCAGGGGCACCCTCCACCAGGCCCCCACTCATGCCCAACTCATGTCTCCCACCACCCCCACCCCCTAGCAGTGCAGGGCACCCTCCACCAGGCCCTCACTCATGTCTCCCACCACCTCCACCCCCCAGCAGTGCAGGGGCACCCTCCATGAGGCCTCCACTCATGGCCCCCTGCACCCCCACCCCCCAGCATCCAGGGGCACCCTCCACCAGGCCCCCACTCATGGCCCCCTGCACCCCCACCCCCCAGCATCCAGGTGCACCCTCCACCAGGCCCCCACTCATGTCCAACTCATGTCTCCCACCAACCCAACCCCCTAGCAGTGCAGGGCACCCTCCACCAGGCCCCCACTCAAGTCTCCCACCACCCCCACCCCCCAGCAGTGCAGGTGCACCCTCCATGAGGCCCCCACTCATGGCCCCCTGCACCTCTCCCCCCAGCATCCAGTGGCACCCTTCACCAGGCCCCCACTCATGCCCCCTGCACCCCCACCCCCCAGCATCCAGGGGCACCCTCCACCAGGCCCCCACTCATGTCCAACTCATGTCTCCCACCACCCCCACCCCCCAGCATTGCAGGGCACCCTCCACCAGGCCCCCACTCATGTCTCCCATCACCTGTGCGTTATGGTCAGCCTCCACAGCCAAAAGGCCCTACCAAGTAACCCATTCACCCACATGGAAATGGAAATTACATGTTACACCCCCAATGTTCATAAAGCAAATGAACCCATGTCCGTCACACACAATGGTTGCAATTGAATGGGAAAACACCCAACATGACATGCATGAAACCAATGAGATGATACCACACAGTGAAGTATGAAAACAAAATTGTATTAAAAAAAATTGAATGCAAATGAAATGAAATAAACTACAATGGCAATGAAAAAAAGATAAGCTGCATATCCGTCAAAAAAAATTAAAACTACAAATCCAAATTCAAAAAAATGTTGTCCAAAGTCACATTAAAAATAAAATCAATCCGAGAGAGAAAAAGAAATGCAAAGACCATTGCTCCATGGTGAATAAATAAAAAATAAAAAATCAAACAATTCAATGAAGAACTATGTACAAAACATCCAAGGGTCCATGAGCCCAACTGAACAAAGGAAACCTATAAAAAACCCTAACAAAAATGCAACTATATACAAAAAGTGGAGCAGTGTCCGTCGACTCCAAATCATAAGAAGAAACAAAGGAAACCTAAAACTAAAGAACTATATACAAAGGCGGCGGGCAAGTCCAGATGGTCACTCCGTGGTGTTCTGGGCCAGGGCATCATCAAACTCTTCTTCGATGTCCCGGAGGCGGTCCTGTTCCATGGCCCAGAGGGTCCGCAGGGACGACGCTATCTGCTCCTCCAACCCCCTGCGGATTGCCTCGAGGCACTCGGCCCGCCTCAGGGCCCTCCGCATGGAGTTCTCCGCCCTGACCATCGTGAGCCGCGCCTCTTCCGCCCGCCGCCGCTCCACACCTATCTGGTGGCCCAACCGCAGCCACACGGATGACACTTCCCGTCCTGGGTCTTCCTGCCCTCCGGCCGATGCCTGCCCCTCCGATGTTGATGGCCCCGAGCCATGATGCCTCCCACGTTGACTCTGATGCTGCCTCCGACGCAACTGCCTCTGCCAGCACGACGGCATCCAGGCTGATGGAATCCACCGACGCCGTCGTGCACGTGCCCTGCCTGATGATGCCGGCACATTCTCCATTTGCTGGGGTACAGTTGCTGTGGTGTCCACCCCTGCTGGACCTCCGACTCCCGACTGTGGCAGGGATGGGATCCCCACCGAGCTGGCTGCATTGGTCAGGGCAGGTTCACAGGGGGCCCTGGTGGCATCTGGGCCGGAAGACGGCAAGGAGAACGACCGGCGTATAGCCTCCACAGAGGAGGAGAGGGTCGCCAGATTGGCCGACACATGCAGGAAACCCCTGAACATGGACGATCCCAATTGGGCCACGTCGGCACGGTGCTCTTCGTGATGACGTGCGTGCTCCTCCCGGGAAGCACGCACGTCATCACGAATTGCACCCGCGCGCATCGCGACCCCAATCAGGACCTTCTCCATACGGCCACGGGTCCCCTCGTCCACAGGTGGAGGGGAGTCAGGTGACATGGACATCCCCTCTACCTGCGGACGGGCATGGGATGGGGCATCCCTGCTGGTGCATGGTGGTGCACTCACAGGGTCAGGGAAAGCGACATGCACAGGCCCCTCCACGGTGACCTGTGGTGCCTCCTGCCCCTGGACTGCACCACTTGCACCAGCAGGGATGCCCCCACCAGGCCCCATGTGTGCCTCAGTGGCAGCCTCCTCCTCCTCTGTGGAAACCACCAACCTTGATGGCTCCTCACCGTCTTCCGCCGTAGCAGGCCCCTGTGGGGGCTCACCCACCCCTTCCGCTGCAGCCTTGGGGGCATCCCCGCCGCCTTGCTCCACAGTGCAGTCTCCGCCCTCTTCTTCACTAGCCGCTGCGTAGAGGGAGACATAGAACACAAGCATCAGGGTACTGTACAATGGTCCCCTAGACAGGAAGCAATAGGAGATGAGTACCACTGTCAAAGTACACTTCCATCATTTCCCTCCACAACACATGGGTCATTCCAGGCAAAACACACACAGTAACAGGCATGGTGCATGCCATGGACATTTCCATACATGTCCAATGGACTCTTGAAACATACAATGATATGGAACTCACATGCATCATGGGTCATGCCTATCACATGCACACACTTCACCTCAGTCACATCCATCTGGCCTCATACACCCCAAACAGAGCAGATACAAGGATAACTAGGCTGCATCAGTGAATTTGTGCATTGTCACAGACATGTGTCATGAATCCATGGCATTCACAAGTCACAGACATGCAGGTCAGGCACACAGACATGGCTACCATATATGTACCTGGCATCAGCATCCATCCCTCACCCCCACCCATGTCCAGGAACAGAGACTGGCATGCTCTCATGTGTAAAATCTGCATAGGGCTCCCCATGTCGCATTTAAACACATGCAACGACCATGTGGTTCACACATCACTGGTCGCACATGCATTACCATGATGTCCCTGCACACATACATGCGTACATGGCCTATGTCACACATACAGGCAAGTATCAGACAACCAGCACACCGCAACATGCCCTGTCTCACACAGCAATGCTTGGCCACTTACCGCTCAACTCCAGATGGGTCTCCCTCTCAAGGATCTGGGCATGGAGCGCTGGGCGTACGCGTTCCAGGACCCTCATCTGGATGGAACTCATGCGGCCCCGCCCCCTCCACGAGGCGCCGGGCCTTCACGAGGGTCCTGGACCTCAAGTCCTCCCAGCGCTTCTTGATCTTCTAGACGTCGCTGGTTGCCACCCCCTCCGCGTTGATGGCAACCACACAGTCGGCCCAGATCCTCTCCCGTCCTTCCTTGCTGGCGCGGGACGATACAAAGAGGGAATCATACTGCCCCAGGACATGCTCCACCAGGACACCAACTTCGGTGGCAGTGAAGCTGGTGGCCCTCTGCCTCTCTGGCTGTGGGTTGCCAGTGGTATCAGATGGTGGTGTGCCTGACATGGCAACCCCAGAGGCAGGCGTGGGTGGGCAACGGGGTCCTGGGGCTGGGCTGTGGAGCGATGGTATCCCAGTCGGGAGTCTTCAGTTCCAGCAGGGGTGGTCACAGCAACTGCACCCCTGCAGATGGCTGATGTGCAGGCAGCAAATAGCAGGGCACGTGGGCAGCAGGCAGGCAGGCAGCAGCAGATGGCAGGTGGGAGCGTGCTCTGGGCTCTTGGGGGCAGGAAAATGGCCTTCAGGGCAGGAGCGTGGTCTTCCGTGTGTTTTCGCGTGGCCAGCTTGATACGGAGTGATTTGGCACGTGAAAAAATTGCACGTCAGTGTGTAATTCGAGGACAGGCTCTTAGCGCGTGAGCGCGTCAGCGCACACACGCGATTCCATTGGACCAAAGGCCCTTAGCGCGTAAGCGTGTCTGTGACGTATCGCGCATGGGCGTTGCCCTGGCAGGGCTTGAAGATCCCACATGGATTTCTATTGCTCTGTACGTGCTTTTCGTGGGGTGTGGTACGTGTGTTTTCCAGGCATTGGGGTTCACACGCTATTACTTCACAGCGGGTGGGTGTTGGCTACGCGTTCTTCTATACGCAAGCCAGATGGTGAGGGGTAGCCCGCTCGCCCAGGTGGCAGTGAAGCTGGTGCCCCTCTGCCCCTCTGGCCTGGGGTTGCCACTGGTGCCAGATATCGAAGTGCCCGACATGGCAACCCCAGAGGCAGGAGTGGGTGGGCAACTGGGTCCTGGGGCTGGGCTGTGGAGCGATGTTATCCCTGTCAGGAGTCTTCTGTTCCAGAAGGGGTGGACACAACAACTGGACCCCTGCAGATGGCTGATGTGCAGGCACCAAATGGCAGGGTACGGTGGCAGCAGGCAGGCAGGCAGGCAGGCAGGCAGCAGCAGATGGCACATGGGAGGCTGCTCAGGGAACTGGGGGGCAGTAATACGGCCTTCTGGGCAGGAGCGTGGTCTTCCGTGTTTTTTCGCGTGGCCAGCTTGATACGGAGTGATTTGGCACGTGAAAATCCTGCACGTCAGCGTGAAATTCGAGGAAAGGCCCTTAGCGCGTAAGCGCGTCAGCACGCATACGCGATTCTATTGGACCAAAGGCCCTCAGCGCGTAAGCGCGTCTGTGACGTGACCCGCATGGTTGTTTCCCTCATAGCACGTGATGACGGAGCACACGTGGAAAGACTGCACGTCAGAGTTTCATCGCATGTAATTGTACAAAAGTGCGCGTACATGCAATTGGCCTATGTACGTGTATTTCAGGGGTGCGCGGGCACTTACACACGCGAGTACATCAGCGCACGTGTATTCCGGGGTGCGTGGGAATTTACACACGCTATTGGCCTGGGTACTGGATTTCAGGGGTGCGCGGGAAGTTTCACACGCTCGCCTACAACACACGCAAAGAAACACGTACGCCAGTAGGAAGCAGGCATACGTCTACCCGAGACGCATAAATTTGCGCGCAAAAAACTAACAAGCTCAGACGCCAGGATGAATATACCGTTCCTAGCAGCAGTGGCCGTGGGCTACCAAAGGAGGAGGAGGAGGATAGTCAGGGCCAGAATTTTCACACCCAGAACCAGCCTTTTCGGGATGCCTGATGACCAGGTGTATGGGAGGTACAGGTTTCCACCACACATAATACTGGACCTGGTGAGTGAGTGGGAGGATGACCTCACATCACCCACCCTGTGCTACCAAGCACTCAGCCCGCTGGAGAAGGTCCTCAATGTACTGCACTTCTTAGCCACTGGATAATTTCAGCGGACAAGTGCCATAGTGGGTGGGGTGTCACAGGCCACGCAGTCACGCTGCCTACACCAGGTCTTGAACATCATCACTGCACGCCCATCAGTCCGCAGGCACATATACCTGCCCAGAACACCTGCAGAAAGGCATGCTGCCGCCCTGGATTTTTACGGTGTGGCACGATTCCCCAAAGTGCTAGGTGCCATCGACTGCACCCATGTGGCTCTACGTCCCCCCAGGGCATCTGAGCACATCTATAGGAACCGCAAGCACTGGCATTCCATCAACGTGCAGGTAGTATGTAATGCCAAGGGAATCATCACCTCAGTATATGCCAACTATCCCGGGTCCACCCACGACAGCTTCATTTACCGAATGTCCACCCTAAGACGGGACCTAGAAGCTGGGCGGCATGGCGATACATGGCTGCTTGGTGAGTATGAATGCCACTGCACAGGCATGCATGTCAGATACTGAGCAAGGTCACAATCCCACCAATGATACCCATCACCACCTCCAAAGGGGACAGTGCCTACCCTCTCAGCCCCCACATGATGACGCCAATTCGGAACCCCACCACGCCACCCAAGGTAAGATATAACACAGCCCACATTGCAACCCGGGGCATAGTTGAGCGTACATTCGGAGTGCTTAAGTCACGCTTTCGCTCCCTTGACCGTTCTGGCGGGCAGCTGTTATACGCTCCCCCAGTAGTGTGCAGGATCATAGTGGCAGCATGTGTCCTGCACAACGTTGCAACACGCCGGGGCCTGGCCGTGGACATGGTGGTGCCCCCACATCCCCAACCACATGCACGCCCGCTGCGCATTGGAGGGGAAAGGGCACGGGGGAGGCAGCCCGTACACAGCTAGTGGCTAATTACTTCACATAGAAATCACACCCCTGTGAAGTGCACACTGCCCTGGCACATACCATCTGACAATCAATGATGACTCAACCTGACACTAATCCTGAATGTCTGGAGAATCAACCGTCAAAACCATATCAGCCTGAGATTGTTCACCTGGAAGTGTTACAATGTGTGCATCACTACCTACACAGACACCACCAATGCAGTTTCGTGAAAAAACACATTCATGCAGCTAAAATGAATACCCACTTGCAAAATGCAACATGAGGACAGTGCCATGTCACCCAACCCATCCCCAGCACCGCCACACGACACACCATGCCATGACATGCTATGTGCAGGTAAACAAAGTAATCCCCACAACATGACACAAGTGTCACAAAGTACAGTGTCCCTAATTGAAACTCGCGACACCTGAAATGCTCACAGTAATGCAGGACCAACAACACACTTGAGCAGGTATTTAGCAATAACACTTATCAGCTACTGACCCTCCAAACTACCATTAACATGACATTACGAATGTAAGTAATTAGTAGTCTCACCACCTGGAAATGCCTGCACTCCCACCACTTCCAACTGTACAGTGTTGCCGACATGTAGAGTTGTAGGTGCACTGCTGCCAACAAGGACCCCATCTCCAAAGTAGAGGGCCTTGTGTAGACATGAGGAAAGGACCTGCAAATTAGGAGGTAGACATGGATGATGAGTTACACATCAATGCAACATGCAGTGTACAACACAACAGCAATATGCACTAGGAATGTATACACAGTATTGACTAGACTACCCACACATGCAGTGGGAGTCCAATGTCACCATGTACGTCAATGTCACTTGGGCACACCCTTTGCAAGCCCATGGAAACGGGAAGCAGGAGGGGTGTGTGACAAAAACCCAAGCATCTGAACCAAATACATGACAAGCCTGCATGTGCCCAGCCACAATGCAGCGTATGCCCACGGGAGCCACACAAGGCAACACACTGTCCCAAAAAAACAAAATAAAAAAAATAAAAATATAAAAAATGGCCATTAATGGGCCCGGGGGGGGGTTGGGGAGGCCACCCAGGAGGTCTGAGGACAGGGTGCACACCAAAACCCACCTGTGTGGATCTTGCGAAAATAAAAACACCTCCATGGGCTCATGGCCCACACGGCTACCCTATTGTGGGAGTATCACTGCTGTCGCTATTCTCACCCTGTGCAGCTGCATCCGGAGGTGGTGGCACTATGGGAGGCAGCCCACGCAAGGCCCTAGTCTGTTCCTCCATGGCTGCAAGCATGCGGGTGTGGTAGGTCTCATTCTGGAGGATGAGTGTGCAGAGGTCCCCATGCAACAACTCACGGGATGCCCGGACCTCCGCCCTAGTTGCCTGCATCTCAACTGAGAGCGTACGGGTGAGACGCTCCAGCTGCTGTTCTGTACTTCGGTTTGTTGAAGCCTCAAGTTCAACAAGAGTCGTCCTGAGGTGAAGGAGTTCCAGCCTCAGGGCTTCCCTGTGGCCCTGGGACTCTATGGAGATGGCTTCCTGCAGAGTCGCCAGTGCCGCCCGCCTGTCCCTGTTGGACGCCAACATGTCCTCCCTGTGTGACTGGCAGATGGAGTCGGTTGCCTGCTGTAGTCGCTCCATCAGCCTTTCGGGGGGGGACAATGGAAGTGGCCACCCTATCCATGGCCTGAGCCATCATCTCTGATGATGATGCCTGTTGGGTTGCCATACCGTAAATGGATTGCTCCCATGCGGTATTGCCAGGTGGCGTACGGCCACCACGTCGGCGGGCACCACACCTGTCTGGGGCAAGGCGAACTGCGCCTTGCTGTGCCGGCACTGCCTGAGGCTGCAGGACTGCATTCCCCCTCTGATCTGCTGGCCCAGGAACAGGATCAGATGTTGCAGAGTGTGACCCTGCATCCGTAACCACCAAAGGCGTAGCTGCCAACACTGACCTCCCCATTGAGGGTTTTGACCCTGGTGCAGGTGGGTCGGACAGAATAGAATCCCTCCCAGGAACACTCACCTGCGACGGCACGTAGGTCTCATCATCCGAATCAACACCTGAGTACAGCTCGGGGGAGGTGCAGCCAGAGACACCCCTTGAGAGCACGACCTGCAGCAGTTGTGGGTTCTCACCCACCACCACACCACGTCCCTCACTGGTGGTCGGTCGGCCCTCAGACCCCTCCTGGGTCTGCACCATCTCCACAACCCCAGCAGTATCAGGTGCGTCTTCCCCTGCAAAGACATAAAAGCAAACAAATGGAAACAGGCATTAGCACCATGGCACACAATGAGGGCTGAGAAGCAACAGAACCAGTACTTGATTGACACATGTCCCACATGACTAAAACCCTCCCATGCATGCACCCTCACTGCGTATGAAGGGTAGGCAAATGGCACACACTGATGACACCAAGATGGAAGATGAACACATTTTCTGCATGCTGCCTAGCAGTGGCATCACACATTGGCTTGTGATTGCCAGGTGAAATACACATGCCATCACACAAATGGCATGTACCATTGCTATTGAGTGAAGATGGAAAGGAGGGCAGCACTTATTCATTCAGTCCAGTTCCCTCATGTAATAGCTTTTCTAATTCAAACAGGTCTGATTTTTCACCTGGAGCTGCCAGTCCAAAATGGTCCGATTGCACAGGGACATGTCTAAACAAATGATATCCAGGTAACAAAGTCACTCCACTTTACCATAGCCATGTCAGACATGTGACTAGAGGACTAAGAAATGCCTAGTAAAAGTGGTGGAATGCAAACAATCTGCCTGAATGAACATAGAAAAATAAGCAACAATGTTGTGGCAAGGTGACACTTCAAGGGCAACTGGCGTGCTGTTGGGCTAGATGTCTACTGTTGGCAGAAGGGATACTGCTATGGCCAAATGCTGCTGCGCAGAATGTATTGCATGAAGCACATGGGTGACCCAAACGACTCAGGCGCACACACCCTCACCTGGCACACAAACAGAAGCCCTCACACACACACCATGCACATGGATGACACACACATGCATGTGCACTCACCGGACAATGCCTCATAATCAGGAAGATCTCCCACGCCTTGGATCTGTTCCTCCGTGACGTAGGTCCCAGCGACTGACTCATGCGGAGTGAGTTCCATGTCTTCTTCTGGAGACCCACCTCCAGTTACTAGAGTTGCGGCATGACTTGAGGCCAGCTTATTCTTTGCCCTGCGCTTTAGGTCATTCCAGCGCTTATAGCAATCATTGGCTGTGTGCCTCACGATTCCAAGGGCACTTACGATGTCCGCAATGGTCTGCCAGTGTGCCTGGCGTTGTGCAGGTGTGGTCTTGGATCCTGCAACAATGACCATTTCGTTATCATGTGCGGACACATACTCGACAAGTGCATTCAGTTCGGCATCCGTGAAGCTGGGCTTCCTCGACGGGCCAGACTGTGTAGCCGTGTCTGGGGCATCAGCCTGTGCTGGACGAGCACTCTTCCTCTTCCGCTTGGAAGGCGGTGGTGATCCTGAGTGTCCTACGCCGCTCTGGACACTAGGGGCAGGAGCCCTGGTGGACTCTGTATCAGGAGTGTGGGATTGTACACTCAGCATGGGAGTTGGTGCAGGCATTGGCTCAAGTGTAATGGTGTCAGGGGGAATATCAGCAGGATGGACTAGGACCGACACTGTCCTGGCTGGGTGTGTGAGAGCTGGGGTGGATGGAGCCGCAGCTGCCCCTGCAGCCTCTCCACCCTGCCTACTTGGGGGAGCAGATGACCTTGCTGCCCCTGATCCACGTGGCCTGATGGCATCAACGTGCACCAGCGCACGTGTCATAGGCCTGCTGACCTGGAAGTCAGCCATGGAGTCAGCCAGGTCTGGTGCCACAAGGGGCTGTCCAACAAGGGCTGAGCATGGATGGTGTCAGCCACATCACCCTCAACCAGGGGGGCCGGGGGGGATTATGGGTGCCCTTGACTGGTCCTCCACACATGGGGGGACAGGGTCACCCTGCAAGTAACGACCACGTCCCCTACCGGATCCACCACGGCCACCACTTGTGGCTCGTCCACCTTTGTCACCCATACGGATTCCTCGCCTCCCAACCATGGCACTGATGTTAATGTGCGTATGGGAGTGGCTGTAAACTATTGTCCTGGGCAATTGGGGGTCAAAGGGGTTGGGTACCAGATGGTAATTGTACCCTAGTGCTCTAGCAAGGCTGAATGTGACCCCTGGGGAAAGATGACGGGTCACGCAACGCACAGGAAGCCCAAAAAAGGGAGATGACGTGCACACAACCCCTCCGAGACCACGTGTGCGGAAAAAAACCTGCACTACACTGTGGCACCCAGTAACACAAGAATGAACGTATGCGTGTCACACGCAGCCTAGAATGACCTCTGAAGGGGTAGGCTACACACGGGGCAAGCACAGATGTTAGATACGTGCGTGACTCACCGTCTGCTAGGAAAAAGAGCATGAAAAAGAAGCGCGGGTGCGCATTGGCAACACCCCCGCCAAAAGAAGAATTGTACGCTGTCTGAGGAGACAGGACAACAGTAGAAGGGAATGCTGTTTGAGGGAACAGGCCCAGGAAAACCAGAAAAAGAGAAAAAAGAGAAAAAGCTGTCAGAGGTAACAGGGAGTACGAACTTGAAAAGCTGTGAAGTAAATCGCGTGTGAAACAACAAGGAGTACAGATTTCACCCACTCGCTCTCCACGAAAAGCACGTACAAGGAAATGGTGTTCTACACGTACCTTTTATGCAGGCCCACACGACCAGCGTCACTTCCGCGTGTACGCGCTAGGGCCATTTCCACCAATTACACGCTTTGTCACTTCCGCGTGTAGGGCCATTTCCACCAATTACACGCTTTGTCACTTCCGCGTGTAGGGCCATTTCCACAAATTACACGCTTTGTCACTTCCGCGCGCTAAGGCCATTTCCACCAATTACACGCTTTGACACTTGGACGTGTCTTTCATTTTTTTAACACGCAACATTTCAAACGTGTGCCATATTCAGCGTGCACGTGACTTCATAGACGCGCTTACGCGCTAAGGGCCTTTCCTCAAATTACACGCAGACATGCTGGATTTTCACGTGCAAAATCACTCCGTATCAAGCTGGCCACGCGAAAACACACGGAAGACCACGCTGCTGCCCAGAAGGCCGAATTACTGCCCCCCAGAGCCCTGAGCACGCTCCCACCTGCCATCTGCTGCTGCCTGACTGCCTGCTCCCCACGTGCCCTGCCATTTGCTGCCTGCACATCAGCCAGGGGTGCTGTTGCTGTGACCACCCCTGCTGGAACCGAAGACTCCCGACTGGGATACCATCGCTCCACAGCCCAGCCCCAGGACCCAGTTGCCCACCCACTCCTGCCTCTGGGGTTTCCATGTTGGGCACTGCAACATCTGGCACCAGTGGCAACCCCCGGCCAGAGAGGCAGAGGGGCACCAGCTTGACTGCCACCGAAGTTGGTATCCTGGTGGAGCAGGTCCTGGGGCAGTATGATGCCCTCTTTGGAAGGTTGCGCGCCGACATGGAAGGACGGACTCGGATCTGGACGGACATCGTGACTGCCATCAATGCGGAGGGGGTGGCAGTCCGATTATTCCATCATGTGAAGAAGCGCTGGGAGGACTTCATGTCCAGGACCCTCAAGAAGGCCCGGTGCCTCCTGAAAGCAGCGGATGCTAAGGGGCGCCGGGGCCACTTGTCGGAAGATCAGATGAGGGTCCTGGAACGCATATCCCCAGCGCTCCACGTCCAGGTCCTTGAGAGGCAGACCCGTCTGGAGTCGAGCGGTAAGTGAACATGCATACTGATTGTAAGCTGTGCATGTGGTGGTGTGGCAGGAGTGTGTAGGTTGCACATGTGGTTTTATGTGGCAAAGTATGGGGGGCACAGGGCCGAGAGGCTGACACATGCGAGGGCTCTCATGTGTGACACATGGATGGTGCTTGTGTGTGTAGGCTTACATGGCAAAGGATGTGGAAGAATGATTGGCAGGTGTGACATCGATGCCGATTTGAACACTGCGACAGTTGGCGGAGGTGTACACATGCATGCAAGTGTGGTGGTGTGTGTGCATGTGTAGTGCACTCCCTGTGTCGCATGTGATGTCTGGCTCACCTTTGCCTGCTCATGCTGTTGTACGTGCATGGATGGTGCTGGCTGTTGCGATTTGGCTGTGGTATAGCTCATGTGTGCAAGTTGAAATGACATGTGTGTTGGGGATTGTGATGCCATGTCTGAGGTTTACCAATGCCACTCATGTATAACTGTCATGTGTGTATGAGTCCATTTTACAGTGCCCTGATGCCTGTGTTTTCTTTCTCCCTGTCTGCAGCGTCAACTTATGAAGAGGGCGGAGAAGGTGCTGTGGAGCACAGCGGCAGGGGTCGCACCACCAGCCGGAGACGCAAGGCCCGGATCCCCTCCCAGGTTCTGATCTCATCAGGGAGTGAGGAGTCCGGTGCCGTGTCCCAGGCCGCAGCTGCCAAGGGGAGGTCCAAGAGGCGGAGGTTGGAGTTGGACTCCTCGGCAGCAGAAGGGGCAGCTGGGACCCCACAGGGCCCAACGGAGGAAGATGGCACAGAGTCATCCAGGTTGGTGGGGGGTTTGGTGGAGGAGGAGGAGGCCGTGCAAGAGACAGAGGCGGGGTCTGGAGGTGGGGATTCCACTGGTGCTAGTGGTGCAGTGCAGGATCAAGGACAGGAGGCAGCACAGGCCGCCGTGGAGGTGCCTGTGTGCAATCCTGTCCCTGCTCCTGTCACTGCATCATCTTGCACCAGCGGGGATGCCTAACTCCAGACCCGTTCTCAGGGAGGGGATTGGCTTACAACACCTGGCCTTCCTCTCCCTGCGGATGTGGCTATCCTGCACCAGGTTGAGCCTGTCCAGGGTGGGGTGGCGTTGCGTCAATGGGCCATGCGAGCTGACCTGCAGTCTTTTCATGATGAGTCTGCACGTCTTCTCGCATGGCTCGTTGACCGCGTTGACCCACTGGGACAGCTCACCAGGGCTGGATTCCTCCGTTTCCTGGACCTTGTTCCGACCCCCTTCTCCACAGAACCCCCTATGTCCCAGTCGTCCTCCATGCCATCTTCTCACCCATGTGTCACCTGGGTGCCCTGTGGAGCTGCCTCCGACCGTGCGGCCAGGCTGGTGGACAACATATCCCTGCCACAGTCGGGAGTCGGACGTCCAGCAGGGGTGGCCACATCAACGGCTGCACCCCAGCTGGAGGAGGATGTGCAGGCACCATCGGACAGGGTACATGGACAGCAGCAGCTGCAGCAGCAGGAGGCTGTAAGTGGGAGCCACGATAGCTCGGGGCCTTAACATCAGAGGGGCAGGCATCGGCCGGAGGGCAGGAGGACCCTGGACGGGCAGTGTCTTCCGTGTGGCAGCGGTTGGCCACGCCATAGATGCGGAGCGGCGGCGGGCAGAAGAGGCGCGGCTCACGATGGTCAGGGCGGAGAACTCCATGCGGAGGGCCCTGAGGCGGGCCGAGTGCCTCGAGGCAATCCGCAGGGAGTTGGAGGTGAACATGTCGGCGTCCCTGCGGACCCTCGGGGCCATGGAACAGGACTGCCTCCGGGACATAGACGAGGAGTTCGATGGTGCCCTGACCCGGAAAACCACTGAGTGAGCCACTGGACTGGCCCGCCGCCATTGTATATAGTTATTTAGTGATAGGTTTACTTTATTGTTTATTTTTATTTGGAGTCGACGGACACTGCTCCACCTTTTGTATATACTTCCATTTTAGATAGGTTTTTTTGTAGGTTTCATTTCTTCTGTTGGGATGATGGACCCTGAATACTTTGTACATAGTTGGACTTTGCATTTGGATATTTTTTTTACTATGAATATTTTTTTCCATGGAGCAATGGTTTTCTATTTCTTTTTTCCCTTCATTTCCTTTTTATGGACTTGAACTTTGGAGGACATTTTTTTGGATTATCATTTATTGATTTTATTTTGAAAAGGGACAGCCAGTTTAATTTTCTTTATTTTATGCTTGTGTATATTGTTTAATTTTGATTGCCATTACTGTTGTTTTTAATATATTATTTTGTTTTTTCATTCTTCATTGTGTGGTTTCATCTCATTGTTTTCATACATGTCATGATATGGGTTTTCAGGTTCACTTGCAACCATTGGGTGTGTGTGAGACAGATGTGTTCATTTACATTGTTTCCATTGGAGTAGTATCATGGGCGCATGTAATACTTGGTTGTGTCTTTGGGCTGTGGTGGCTGGCCATGAGGCCCATGCTTGAGGATTGTCAGGGCCTGTAGGCAGGGGTACATGTGTGGGGGCCTGGTGGAGGGTGCCCCTGGTAGGCTGGGGGGTGGGAGACATGAGTGGGGGCCTGGTGGAGGCTGCCCCTGCACTGCTAGGGGGTGGGGGTGGTGGGAGACATGAGTGGGGGCCTGGTGGAGGCTGCCCCTGCACTGCTAGGGGGTGGGGGTGGTGGGAGACATGAGTGGGGGCCTGGTGGAGGCTGCCCCTGCACTGCTAGGGGGTGGGGGTGGTGGGAGACATGAGTGGGGGCCTGGTGGAGGCTGCCCCAGCACTGCTAGGGGGTTAGGGGTGGTGGGAGACATGAGTGGGGGTCTGGTGGAGGCTGCCCCACAGTCCTAGGGGGTGGGGGTGGTGGGAGACATGAGTGGGGGCCTGATGGAGGCTGCCCCTGCACTGCTAGGGGGTGGGGTGGGTAGGAGACATGAGTGGGGGCCTGGTGGAGGCTGCCTCTGCACTGCTAGGGGGTAGGGGTGGTGGGAGACATGAGTGGGGGCCTGGTGGAGGCTGCCTCAGCAGTGCTAGGGGGTGGGGGTGGTGGGAGACATGAGTGGGGGCCTGGTGGAGGCTGCCCCTGCACTGCTAGGGGGTGGGGGTGGTGGGAGACATGAGTGGGGGCCTGGTGGAGGCTGCCCACAGTCCTAGGGGGTGGGGTGGGTGGGAGACATGAGTGGGGGCCTGGTGGAGACTGCCCCTGGTGGCTGGGGGGTGGGGGTGGTGGGCGACATGTGTGTGGGCATGGTGGAGGCTGCCCCTGGTGGCTGGGGGTGGTGGGAGACATGAGTGGGGGCCTGGTGGAGGCTGCCCCTGCACTGCTAGGGGGTGGTTGGAGACATGAGTGGGTGCCTGGTGGAGGCTGCCCCTGCACTGCTAGGGGGTGGGGGTGGTGGGAGACATGAGTGGGTGCCTGGTGGAGGCTGCCACAGCACTGCTAGGGGGTGGGGGTGGTGGGAGACATTTTTTTGGATTATCATTTATTGATTTTATTTTGAAAAGGGACAGCCAGCTTAATTTTCTTTATTTTATGCTTGTGTATATTGTTTAATTTTGATTGCCATTTCTGTTGTTTTTAATATATTATTTTGTTTTTTTCATTCTTCATTGTGTGGTTTCATCTCATTGTTTTCATACATGTCATGATATGGGTTTTCAGGTTTACTTGCAACCATTGGGTGTGTGTGAGACACATGTGTTCATTTACATTGTTTCCATTGGAGTAGTATCATGGGCGCATGTAATACTTGGTTGTGTCTTTGGGCTGTGGTGGCTGGCCATGAGGCCCATGCTTGAGGATTGTCAGGGCCTGTGGGCAGGGGTACATGTGTGGGGGCCTGGTGGAGGGTGCCCCTGGTAGGCTGGGGGATGGGAGACATGAGTGGGGGCCTGGTGGAGGCTGCCCCTGCACTGCTAGGGGGTGGGGGTGGTGGGAGACATGAGTGGGGGCCTGGTGGAGGCTGCCCCTGCACTGCTAGGGGGTGGGGGTGGTGGGAGACATGAGTGGGGGCCTGGTGGAGGCTGCCCCTGCACTGCTAGGGGGGGTGGTGGGAGACATGAGTGGGGGCCTGGTGGAGGCTGCCCCAGCACTGCTAGGGGGTGGGGGTGGTGGGAGACATGAGTGGGGGTCTGGTGGAGGCTGCCCCACAGTCCTGGGGGGTGGGGTGGGTAGGAGACATGAGTGGGGGCCTGGTGGAGGCTGCCTCTGCACTGCTAGGGGGTAGGGGTGGTGGGAGACATGAGTGGGGGCCTGGTGGAGGCCGCCTCTGCAGTGCTAGGGGGTGGGGGTGGTGGGAGACATGAGTGGGGGCCTGGTGGAGGCTGCCCCTGCACTGCTAGGGGGTGGGGGTGGTGGGAGACATGAGTGGGGGCCTGGTGGAGGCTGCCCTCAGTCCTAGGGGGTGGGGTGGGTGGGAGACATGAATGGGGGCCTGGTGGAGACTGCCCCTGGTGGCTGGGGGGTGGGGGTGGTGGGAGACATGAGTGGGGGCATGGTGGAGGCTGCCCCTGGTGGCTGGGGGTGGTGGGAGACATGAGTGGGGGCCTGGTGGAGGCTGCACCTGCACTGCTAGGGGGTGGGGGTGGTGGGAGACATGAGTGGGGGCCTGGTGGAGGCAGCCCCTGCACTGCTAGGGGGTGGGGGTGGTTGGAGACATGAGTGGGTGCCTGGTGGAGGCTGCCCCTGCACTGCTAGGGGGTGGGGGTGGTGGGAGACATGAGTGGGTGCCTGGTGGAGGCTGCCCCAGCACTGCTAGGGGGTGGGGGTGGTGGGAGACATGAGTGGGGGTCTGGTGGAGGCTGCCCCACAGTCCTGGGGGTGGGGTGGGTAGGAGACATGAGTGGGGGCCTGGTGGAGGCTGCCTCTGCACTGCTAGGGGGTAGGGGTGGTGGGAGACATGAGTGGGTGCCTGGTGGAGGCTGCCTCTGCACTGCTAGGGGGTGGGGGTGGTGGGAGACATGAGTGGGGGCCTGGTGGAGGCTGCCCCTGCACTGCTAGGGGGTGGGGGTGGTGGGAGACATGAGTGGGGGCCTGGTGAGGCTGCCCACCGTCCTGGGGGGTGGGGTGGGTGGCAAACATGAGTGGGGGCCTGGTGGAGGCTGCCCCTGGTGGCTGAGGGGTGGGGGTGGTGGGAGACATGAGTGGGGGCATGGTGGAGGCTGCCCCTGGTGGCTGGGGGGTGGGGGTGGTGGGAGACATGAGTGGGGGCCTGGTGGAGGCTGCCCCTGCACTGCTGGGGAGTGGTGGTGATAGGGGACATGAGTGCGGGCCTGGTGGAGGCTGCCCCACAGTCCTGGGGGGTGGGGTGGGTGGGAGACATGAGTGGGGGCCTGGTGGAGGCTGCCCCTGGTGGCTGGGGGGTGGGGGTGGTGGGAGACATGAGTGGGGGCCTGGTGGAGGCTGCCCCTGCACTGCTAGGGGGTGGGGGTGGTGGGAGACATGAGTGGGGGCCTGGTGGAGGCTGCCCACAGTCCTAGGGGGTGGGGTGGGTGGGAGACATGAGTGGGGGCCTGGTGGAGACTGCCCCTGGTGGCTGGGGGGTGGGGGTGGTGGGAGACATGCGTGTGGGCATGGTGGAGGCTGCCCCTGGTGGCTGGGGGTGGTGGGAGACATGAGTGGGGGCCTGGTGGAGGCTGCCCCTGCACTGCTAGGGGGTGGGGGTGGTGGGAGACATGAGTGGGGGCCTGGTGGAGGCAGCCCCTGCACTGCTAGGGGGTGGGGGTGGTTGGAGACATGAGTGGGTGCCTGGTGGAGGCTGCCCCTGCACTGCTAGGGGGTGGGGGTGGTGGGAGACATGAGTGGGTGCCTGGTGGAGGCTGCCCCAGCACTGCTAGGGGGTGGGGGTGGTGGGAGACATTTTTTTGGATTATCATTTATTGATTTTATTTTGAAAAGGGACAGCCAGCTTAATTTTCTTTATTTTATGCTTGTGTATATTGTTTAATTTTGATTGCCATTTCTGTTGTTTTTAATATATTATTTTGTTTTTTTCATTCTTCATTGTGTGGTTTCATCTCATTGTTTTCATACATGTCATGATATGGGTTTTCAGGTTTACTTGCAACCATTGGGTGTGTGTGAGACACATGTGTTCATTTACATTGTTTCCATTGGAGTAGTATCATGGGCGCATGTAATACTTGGTTGTGTCTTTGGGCTGTGGTGGCTGGCCATGAGGCCCATGCTTGAGGATTGTCAGGGCCTGTGGGCAGGGGTACATGTGTGGGGGCCTGGTGGAGGGTGCCCCTGGTAGGCTGGGGGATGGGAGACATGAGTGGGGGCCTGGTGGAGGCTGCCCCTGCACTGCTAGGGGGTGGGGGTGGTGGGAGACATGAGTGGGGGCCTGGTGGAGGCTGCCCCTGCACTGCTAGGGGGTGGGGGTGGTGGGAGACATGAGTGGGGGCCTGGTGGAGGCTGCCCCTGCACTGCTAGGGGGGGGTGGTGGGAGACATGAGTGGGGGCCTGGTGGAGGCTGCCCCAGCACTGCTAGGGTGTGGGGGTGGTGGGAGACATGAGTGGGGGTCTGGTGGAGGCTGCCCCACAGTCCTGGGGGGTGGGGTGGGTAGGAGACATGAGTGGGGGCCTGGTGGAGGCTGCCTCTGCACTGCTAGGGGGTAGGGGTGGTGGGAGACATGAGTGGGGGCCTGGTGGAGGCCGCCTCTGCAGTGCTAGGGGGTGGGGGTGGTGGGAGACATGAGTGGGGGCCTGGTGGAGGCTGCCCCTGCACTGCTAGGGGGTGGGGGTGGTGGGAGACATGAGTGGGGGCCTGGTGGAGGCTGCCCTCAGTCCTAGGGGGTGGGGTGGGTGGGAGACATGAATGGGGGCCTGGTGGAGACTGCCCCTGGTGGCTGGGGGGTGGGGGTGGTGGGAGACATGAGTGGGGGCATGGTGGAGGCTGCCCCTGGTGGCTGGGGGTGGTGGGAGACATGAGTGGGGGCCTGGTGGAGGCTGCACCTGCACTGCTAGGGGGTGGGGGTGGTGGGAGACATGAGTGGGGGCCTGGTGGAGGCAGCCCCTGCACTGCTAGGGGGTGGGGGTGGTTGGAGACATGAGTGGGTGCCTGGTGGAGGCTGCCCCTGCACTGCTAGGGGGTGGGGGTGGTGGGAGACATGAGTGGGTGCCTGGTGGAGGCTGCCCCAGCACTGCTAGGGGGTGGGGGTGGTGGGAGACATGAGTGGGGGTCTGGTGGAGGCTGCCCCACAGTCCTGGGGGTGGGGTGGGTAGGAGACATGAGTGGGGGCCTGGTGGAGGCTGCCTCTGCACTGCTAGGGGGTAGGGGTGGTGGGAGACATGAGTGGGTGCCTGGTGGAGGCTGCCTCTGCACTGCTAGGGGGTGGGGGTGGTGGGAGACATGAGTGGGGGCCTGGTGGAGGCTGCCCCTGCACTGCTAGGGGGTGGGGGTGGTGGGAGACATGAGTGGGGGCCTGGTGGAGGCTGCCCACCGTCCTGGGGGGTGGGGTGGGTGGGAAACATGAGTGGGGGCCTGGTGGAGGCTGCCCCTGGTGGCTGAGGGGTGGGGGTGGTGGGAGACATGAGTGGGGGCATGGTGGAGGCTGCCCCTGGTGGCTGGGGGGTGGGGGTGGTGGGAGACATGAGTGGGGGCCTGGTGGAGGCTGCCCCTGCACTGCTGGGGAGTGGTGGTGATAGGGGACATGAGTGCGGGCCTGGTGGAGGCTGCCCCACAGTCCTGGGGGGTGGGGTGGGTGGGAGACATGAGTGGGGGCCTGGTGGAGGCTGCCCCTGGTGGCTGGGGGGTGGGGGTGGTGGGAGACATGAGTGGGGGCCTGGTGGAGGCTGCCCCTGCACTGCTAGGGGGTGGGGGTGGTGGGAGACATGAGTGGGGGCCTGGTGGAGGCTGCCCCTGGTTGCTGGGGGGTGGGGGTGGTGGGAGACATGGGTTGGACATGGGTGGGGGCCTGGTGGAGGGTGCCCTGCAATGCTGGGGGGTGGGGGTGATGGGAGACATGAGTGGGGGCCTGGTGGAGGCTGCCCCTGCACTGCTGGGGAGTGGGGGTGGCGGGAGACATGAGTGGGGGCCTGGTGGAGGGTGCCCCACAGTGCTGGGGGGTGGGGGGTGGGAGACATGAGTGGGGGCCTGGTGGAGGCTGCCCCTGCACTGCTAGGGGGTGGTGGGAGACATGAGTGGGGGCCTTGTGGAGGCTGCCCCTGCACTGCTAGAGGTTGGGGGTGGTGGGAGACATGAGTGGGGGCCTGGTGGAGGCTGCCCCACAGTCCTGGGGGTGGGGTGGGTGGCAGACTTGAGTGGGGGCCTGGTGGAGGCTGCCCCTGGTGGCTGGGGGGGTGGGGGTGGAGGGAGACATGAGTGGGGGCATGGTGGAGGCTGCCCCTGGTGGCTGGGGGGTGGGGGTGGTGGGAGACATGAGTGGGGGCCTGGTGGAGGCTGCTCCTGCACTGCCGGGGGCTGGGGGTCATAGGGGACATGAGTGGGGGCCTGGTGGAGGCTGCCCCACAGTCCTGGGGGGTGGGGTGGGTGGGAGACATGAGTGGGGGCCTGGTGGAGACTGCCCCTGGTGGCTGGGGGGTGGGGGTGGTGGGAGACATGAGTGGGGGCATGGTGGAGGCTGCCCCTGGTGGCTGGGGGTTGTGGGTGGTGGGAGACATGAGTGGGGGCCTGGTGGAGGCTGCCCCTGCACTGCTGGGGGGTGGGGTTGATAGGGGCATGAGTGGGGGCCTGGTGGTGCTGCCCCTGCACTGCTAGGAGGTGGGGGTGATAGGGGACATGAGTGGGGGCCTGATGGAGGCTGCCCCTGCACTACTGGGGGGTGGGGGTGATAGGGAACATGAGTGGGGGCCTGGTGGTGCTGCCCCTGCACTGCTAGGGGGTGGGGGTGGTGGGAGACATGAGTGGGGGCCTGGTGGAGGCTGCCCCTGCAATGCTGGGGGGTGGGGGTGGTGGGAGACATGAGTGGGGGCCTGGTGGAGGGTGCTCCTGGTGGCTGGGGGGGTTGAGGGGAGGGAGACATGAGCAGGTGTGCAGTGTAGTCCTCTGTTTTGTGGGCTGCCTGCAGGGGCCGTGGAGGGTGTACAGGGAACACCTGTGAGGACCCACCCAGCCTAATCGCGTGTGTAACTTCCCGCGCACCCCTGTAATACATGTACCTAGCCAAATCGCGTGTGTAACTTCCCGCGCACCCCTGTAATACACATACCCAGCCAAATCGCGTGTGATAATTCCCGCGTACCCCTGTAATACACGTACCCTGGCTAATCGCAAGTAAAACTTCACGCGTACCCCTGTAATACACGTACCCTGGCTAATCGCGTGTAAAACATCCCGCTGTAACGCTCACCTGATTCCCACGGAGGCGCGGGTCTTGGCAGGAAGGTGTCTGTGACTCGAAAAGTGATGTGCAGGACTCGATTGGCTTCTGGGGTCGAACCTCTTCGCACTGTGTGTCGAAATCGAAGGGTGAGGTTTCTGCAGGTGAAAGCATATGGGGGTTAATGGTCTGGGTTGTTGAATGTCCCTCTCTCTCTCTCTCTCTCTCTTCCCAGCTTTTCTGTAGAGTTCCCCCCCAGGTCACATGCTCACCTTAGATAGGTGAATGCTGGGCTCTCCATCTGCGTCTGGTGCAGGGTGCCGTTGCCAGTTCCTTCACTGGTGAAACATTGGCCTCTTGACTTCAGAGGATGCTTACCGTCGTTATCTGCACGAGCGGTAAGTTTCTGGACACCTTTTGTCTTTATAGTCTTTTAAATGCGTGGCACGTTAATATTGAAGACTCTGTATAATGCTTTTCCCTTATGTATTGCAGGACTCGTGAGATGGAAGATGGAGTGAAGCGCCTGGAAATTCGTAAGTATGGCAAGCGCTCTAACTGTCTCTTTCCTTGCAGCTTAGTTCGTGTTAAAGAGACGCCGGAGTATTCGCAAGCGTTTTATTGCGACGAGCGTGATGGGCGTGAGTAAATACCTGCTTAATGTCTTTCTCTTTATCTTTACGGGCGACGATGCAGAATGAAGAAATCCGGAATTCACAGCGTGCCGGTAAGTATAACAATGCTTTTGTCTTTGCAGGCGAAGATGCAGAATGAAGAAATCCGGAATGCACCGTGTGCTGGTAAGTATAACAATGCTGTTGTCTTTGCAGGCGAAGGTGCAGCGTGAGACACGGCCGCTGCCGATGGATCAGGTGAGTAAGCACTGCGTGTAAAGTTCGTCTTGCTAACCTGTTGTTTCTTGTCTTTTGCAGGTGCTGATGTTGACTGGATACAGGAATGGTAAGTATAATTCTTGCAGGTTCAGGATCAAAAGACGAAAGGCTGGAACAGACTCGGTGAGCGTTCTGCTGCAGATGCAGAATAACGCGAAGCACGTTTCATCTATCGGGTGTGGTTTAAATAGCCTTGGAGTGATGAGGGGTCTCCTTCCACGGCCCCGCCTAGGTAAGAAAAGAGTTCCAGTTTCCAGAAGAGTTCCAGTGCTGTATCCAGGGAGTGGAGCTGCCCCACCCAGGTAAGAAAGTAGTTCCTGTTCACAGAGGGCTTCTAAGTGGCTGGTGAGTAAGCAGCATGGTCTGCTGCAGGTAAGTCCACCCAAGCACTTTCACACCAATTATGAGCCCGGCGCTTCCAGTGCCGGGACCGATGGTTTTGATGAGCCTGGTGCCACCGGCGCCAGGACAGGGTCCAAAAGGTCCCAGTAGGGACCGGCTGGTGCCTAGGATTAGGGTTAGGGGCCTGCTTCCAAGGACGTTGGGCTGGTCCTGGCTCCTTGGAAGCAGTGATCATGACACCCGCGTACCCCTATAATACACTTACCCTGGCTAATCGCATGTAAAACTTCACTCGTGCCCCTGTAATACACGTACCCTGGCTAATCGCGTGTAAAACTTCCCGCATACCCCTGTAATACACTTACCCTGGCTAATCGCATGTAAAACTTCCCGCGTAACCCTGATATGAACGTTACCCGCTTTGCGTTTCTTGTTTGGCAGCCCAGTAAACTGGTCCAGGGTTAGCGCAGCCCTTTGCGATGATTTAGTGATTTTGATGGCTTTTCCTTGCGCGAGGGCGTTCTTGGGGGCGTTACTGGCGCTGCTGCAGGGTCGCTGCGATACCCTGCGCCACGGCTGGTTTGGGAGCCTAAAATCCATGAATACGCTGTGCGCAAATCGGTTTTGGCGCACGCGCCTGGTGCAGACAATCGCACGCGGACACTCTGCGCCAGCCGCTTGCGACACTTTTCTGCGAAATTCTATGAATTACCCTGAAAGTGTGCCATGGTGTGGGTGGAATATCTAAAGGGTGTAAAAGACCAGCTGTTTTTTTCTTCTGACTTTTGCTTTGGGCGCAGATCCCACAAGACAGCACAAACAACTTTACGTCTTTTTGCCAGGTGGGCCACCACAATTGTCTTTTAATTTTAGCATCAGTCTTGGCAATACCGGGGTGCCCCTCCATCAGAGCATCATGGTAATTGGAGATGACTAGTTCTTGTAGTTCCTTGTGTGGTAGAAGTAGACGCCCTTGATAGTAAGTTAAGTCATTGATGACTGAATAATCTTGTCCCTTTTTCACCCAGTCCTGCAGGGCTGCTGAATCGAAAATTTGTTGGATTTTTAAATGAATATCTTATAAAGTCTGTAGAGTAGTTATGCCAAGAATTCTTTGTTCTGGAATTATAGGCACCGGTTCTGAGTTCGAATATGCTTCTCCCATCCCTATTCGGGATAAGGCATCTGCCTTACCATACTTGCAACCTGGTCGATAAGTGATCACGAAAACGAAATCGGCAAGGAATAATGCCCATCGAAGTTGACGCGATGATTGGGCCTTGGCTGTTTTTAAATACTGCAGGTTCCTGTGATCGGTGATTACAGTAATGGTGTGCCTGGCACCGAGAAGATAATGCCGACAAGCCTTGAAGGCAGATGTGATGGCTAACAACTCTTTATCGGTAACCGCATAGTTTAACTCGGGGCTGAGAACTTTCTGGGCCAAAATGCTACTGGATGAAGTTGACCAATTTCAGGATCTTTCTGGGACAGGACAGCTCCCATGGCTAAACTGGATGCATCGGTTTCCACTACGTATGGGAGCTCGGGCGTGGATGCTTTAAGACAGGTGCCGACGTGAATTTCAATTTCAGCTCGTGGAAGGCTTTTTCATCCTCTTCGGTCCACAAGAAGCATATGTTTTTTCGCAAAAGTGCTGTGATGGGGTGAACAACATGTGAGAAGTCAGGAATAAATCTGCGGTAGAAATTAGCAAATCCAAGCATGCATTGTACTCCTTTAACTGAACTGGGTGATGGCCAATTGAGAATTGCATCCACCTTTCGAGAGTCCATTCAGACTCCTTTTGGAGTCAGGATAAATCCAAGGAATTCAACTTCTGTAGTATGAAAAACACATTTTTCCAATTTTACATATAACTTGTGCTCACGTAGTTTCTCGAGGACTGCACGAACGTTCTTAACATGGTCTGATTCTGAGGAGGAGTACACTAGAATATCGTCTATGTATACAACAACACAGACGTCAATGAGTTCACGAAGGACATCGTTCATAAAATACTGGAAGGCTGCTGGTGCATTGCACAACCCGAAGGGCATCACCTGATATTCAAAAATTCCATACTTGGTACGAAAGGCAGTCTTCCATTTGTCGCTTTTCTTTACACGTACCAGATGATATACCCCTCGGAGATCTAATTTAGTGTAGATGCAAGCATCCTTTACTTGGTCTAGTAATTCGGGGATCAGAGGCAATGGGTATCGGTTCTTCACCGTAATCTGATTTAATGCACGGTAGTCTATGCATGTTCTGAGGTCACCTTCCTTTTTAGGTACGAAGAATAAAGCTGAGGATGCAGGGGACTTGGATAGACAAATGAAGCCATTAGCAAGGTATTGGTCCAAGTATTGTCGCAGGTGAAGGTTTTCGGGTTCCGTAAGGGCGTAGATCCTACTGCATGGAGGTTGTGCACCGGGTATGAGGTCGATTTGACAATCGTATGATCTGTGAGGTGGTAAGGTGTTTGCCTGTTCTTTTTGGAAAACATCCTGGAATTCTTGATATTCCTGAGGTAACTGCACGACTGGATTAGTGACTGTGGCCAGACTTTTGTCCAAGGTTTTTTCCGGGTAACGGGTGTGTAACCAATCCGGGAAGGTTATTCTCTTCTCTCGCCAATCAATACAAGGATTATGTGTTTCCAACCAAGGTATCCCCAGTATTATTTGGAACTGCGGGGCTTTGATTAAATCAAACACAATAGTCTCACGATGCCCATCTTGACCCAACAGTGTCATCTCTGTGGTGGAATGAGTTACAGTTCCGTCGACTGTGATGATGACATCCGAAGTGTTCTTTTTGCAGAGAGGTAGATTCATCCTAGAAGCCAATTTGTGGTCCATATAGTTTCCTACGGCCCCGCTATCAATGTACGCCCTTACTGCGTGCATATGTGATGGCTGCCTTGGATCAATAAGGACCATTGATATGATTAGGTGCGAGGTCTGAGTGTCCTTCTTCAAGCTCAGCAAGCGGACCTCTACGCTTGTCGGGTGTGGTTGTTTCCCAAATCAGGCTCTGTTTGATTTCTATCAGCAACTCCGACTACTTTCTTGGATGGTTTTATAGGGCAATCCCGTAGAAAATGTCCTGAGGCCCCACAGTACAGACACAATTGCATCTGCCGTCTCCTTTCTCTTTCCTTTTGAGTTAAGGGTCCCTTAACCCCCCCGATCAGCATAGGTTCTGATGCATCTGTTCCTTTGGGGGTAACATTGGGTTTAACCAATACCCGATTCTCAAACTTAGCTCAATCAGCCTTTCTGTTCTGAAGTCGGTGGTCAAACTGGACCACTAAGTCTATATATTCTGAACAATCCTTAGGTGGGTTCACAACTAGGGCCAAACATCTTTGAGTTCACCCCGAAGACCAGGATGAAATAATGTAACTCGTTTTTCCTCTGGCCATCCGGTTTCCACCACCAACCTATTGAAGGTTGCGATATAGGTTAGCAGATACTGATTACCTTGTCGTAGGGATAAAAGTTTGTTATCCAGGGCCTGTCCCTGTGGATGTCTGGCGAATAGTCTTTCCATGCTCAATTGAAAACCCTGAAAATCCCGAAGAAGAGGGTCATCCTGGTTGACTAGTGGAATTGACCAATCCGCTGCGCTGCCACTAAGGTATGATAGTACAAAGGCTACTTTGGCTTGGTCGTTTGGAAAAGCTCCAGGTCTGCATAAAAAGTGCAAGTGGCATTGGTTCATGAACACTGCAAACCTTTTCGGGTCACCAGCAATATGTTCGGGTGGAGCTAAAGGAATGCTCCCTGGTAGAACCACTTGCACAGGATTGCTCGATGAAACGGGAGTTGGATTCCCCCCGAGTCCAGGTAGTGGTGTTTGCCCAGCTTGGTTTTGCAGCAGTTGTCTAGCAAGATCATCAGTGCGCTCCTTTGACATCATCAGTTCTCTCCTGAGGGCATTAGTTTCTTGGCGCGTGGAGTGCACTTCTGCCCTAAGTTCCCCTAGCAATTGGGCTAGTTGGTCGGTTTCTGAGGTTTCCATTACGCCCGGGTGGGGATTTGTAGATAGGCTTTGTGTTCTGTTACGCACACCTGGTTCCCACAGGGGCGTCGATCGATCGGACCCAGACAGCTGCAGTATCCACCAACGTGATGTGTAGTGCAGAGATGACAGTCTGTACTGGCCCGCCTAATCTCGTCTGCTTGACCCGTAGAAGTATTCTTCTGCAAGTGGGGAAATGGATTTAGCCACCCGTGGATTTTAGTGATGGCCCCTTCCCACTTTTCTCGTTCTCCACACTAGTCACCTCCGATATCCCCTTTTAATAACCTCACCTTATGTTTATAAATGATGAGCTCTCCATCCTGCGTGGCTTGCAGGGGCGCGTAGATACCAGTTACTTCACTGGTTTGAAGGTACTAGAGGAGTTCCGGAGGAATATTGACTCCGGGGTTGGTAAAGTTTAAAGAGTTCAATATATCAGATGTTCACTCTTGTTCCATTCCCTTGTAGAATTGCAGCTAAAAATATTGTCTGAAGGCTGCTGATGGTGTTCAGGTAAGAGTCTGTATTACCCAACACTGCCCGGTAAAAGTTGCATTAGTTTAACTGGTTGTTTTCTCTCCCTTTATAGGTGCGGCATAAGAAGATGTGGCGTATTAAAGGGTAATGCCTCCGGTGGTAAATCAGGTAAGTCTATGGTGGTAAAAATTATTGTATTTGTCGGCTCTCTCTCGGCTCACCTTGTTATACCTTTTGTTTTCCCCCAGGTGCTGGAGTTCGCCGAAGTAAATGATGGAGGCAGCGCCGAGTCGAAAGATGCTGTGGACTGGTCAGTATGACACGACACTGCTGCTGGCGATGCGACGCGCACTAAAGTAATGTCCTTTCAGGCTCAGAGACGTGCTGGAACTGAAATCAGGTAAGGAATTAAAATAACGTCTGTTATCTAACCTTTTCTCCTTCTTTCCCCTTTTTCTAGGAGCTCCGGATTCGAGGCGGGCGTCGCAGAAGACTGGATGCTGACTTGCAGGCACGGTGAGCCTTACGCTGCAGAATGCAGAATAACGCGAAGCGTGTGCTGCTGTTCGGGCGTGGTTTAAATAGCCTCCAAAGTAGTTCCAAGTAAGAAGTTCCCCAGAACCACACCCGAGTAAAAAATAGTCCCTGTAATAAAATAGTCCCATCCAGGCCTCACGTTGGCTTGGATGCATTTGCAGCATGGTCTGCATGAGGTAAGTAATGTCTATGAGCGTGGCGCCTAAGGCGCCAGGACTGAACCCAAACAGCCCCCAGCCGAGGCTGCTGGGGTTTTAATAGGTATCTGGATGTCTGCTCCCGGGGCTGATGGACTCGATCCGGATGCCCGGGGGTAGGCATCATGACAGGGATCCTCACAACGAACTTTGTCTAGATAACAGGGCCAGTATTCTGCCAATTGTTTAACTAACTTGTTTTCATCCTCAAGTCTATTGTTTGTTCACATTATTAACTGATTTGTATGTCATTTGAAACTGTCTACAGTAGATGCATTTTAATGGAATCTAAGAAGTAATTGTGGTACCACATAGAGATGTATATATTTATCATTTTATAATTGCCTGAGCACAAAGTGTGTTATTGTATGTGTACTTAATGAAAGCCTTATTTATGTAAAGAATTGTGTTTTCACTAACATAGTGTGTGGACATTCCTTTGTGGGTGCTTGGGGACTACACTGTCCTTAAGAACCAGCCTGAATCACCTCCTGAGAGCTGAATCATTGATTGCTCGTCGATAGCTACCAAATAGAGAATGTTGGCTGGGGTGCTCTGTGCTTCTACTCTGTCATATAGAGGGCAGGAGAACAGATAACCTCCCTCCATTCTTTACACTGGTGGCAGCGGTGGGATGCTTATGGTTTTAAGAATCAGTGTGTAACCTTGCCACTTACAAAATATCTACACTTTGTTAAACTGAGGTTTAGTTGTGTGCTGGATAACTACATTAGAAGCAATGGAATCTATTACAAATTGTAAATTGACTAGGACGAGCTTAGAGGCTCTCTAGAGTGCTTGTGAAGCCAGGGAGTTAGACTTTAAGGCTACATCTATGGTTGAGCTGATAGATGCCCTGGTGGACTACCAGATTGATGTTGATACTCTTGATGAAGGGGGGTGCAACCAATGAGGACCCTGCCTCTGGGGTTGTTACTGAATCTGTTTCTTGGAGTGCCACCACTCCTGCTGCCCCTGTTCCGAAACCCAGCAATGTTTCTTCAGGGAATGCCTTAGAACTTAAGTTATTAATTATGAAGTTGGCCTTTGAATACAAAAAGTTGCAAACTGAAGCTGAACTTAAGAAAGAGGACTTGGCACAGCAAGTGATACTCAAATATAGGGACACTGAATGTCAAAGAATCCAGTTGGAGAAAGCTAGAGTGGAGACTTCAGCAAAACCAGTTGAGAGTGTCAGGTCCCCTGCCACCAAGTTTATGAAAGATTTGATTGGTGTGTATGTGGAGGGTTCTGATATCCTTCAATGGATTGAAGCATTTCAAATGGTTTGTGGAATCCATGATGTTGACAAAAGAGATTGTGCAAAGGTTTTGTTAAGCAGAGGGCCTCAGACTGGGTATGACTCTGTTTTGACACTAAGTGTGTTAGAAAGGGGTCAGTATGAGTGCATGAAATCTGCTTTGATTGCCAAGTTTTGCAAGTCACCTAACCAATACCTTAAAAGGCTCAGGGAATATAAGAAAATAGAGAATGTGTCTTGGATTGACTGAGTGAGTGCTGCACATATGAACAAGAGGGGTGGATTGATGGTTACAAAGTGAAAACAGTTGTTGAATTGTCCCACATTTCGTTTTTTGAACATTTTTCTGAAGCCTGTTCACTAAAGCTGTGTCAGTATGTTGCTGTCCAGAACATTTTAGATCCCTTTAAGCTGGCCAGGCTGGCTGACAAGTGGGTCTCCCACCGGGTGTCCCCTGAGAAAACCAGTGGGAATGACAAGGACAAAGAGAAAGTGGGCCTCTCAGAAGTCTGAGGAGACACAAAAGCATTCACAGTCGGGTAAACCATAACCTTCCTCTCCTAAGACCCAAAAATATAGTGGGGATAAGTCATATGTGGGTGGGAGTAAGAGTAGTGGTCCTCCTGCTGCAAAGCAGGCTCATAGTAGCTCCGGTACCATACCCCACATTCCTGGCACTTGTGGGGCTCTGGACTGCAAGAAGGGTGGACCCAAGTGTAAAGTGGACCCAAGTGTAAAGGTAAGGCACTTGGAGTCCAGGCTGTCAGCCTTACCTACCGTTACCCCATACCTGAGGTGGAGGCCACTGTCCTCCCTTCCTCAACAGGAATCACATTTGGTGCTCCTGTAGAGCTCTCCCTATTGTCCCTTGGTGCCTGGGACCAGTATGCAGAAGTACTGGCTACAATCCCGCAGAACACCCATAGGTTTTTGAGAAGTGTCCTCCTTAGTGGCCAGCCTTCTACTGGTTTGAGAGACACTGGGGCAAGCATGACAGTGGTGGACAGGACCCTGCTCATGCCAGAAGACTATGTAGGTGCTCCTCTGAGAACTACCAGGTTAGCTGGTGAGCCTCCAAAATTATTTCCTGTAGCACTAGTCGCCATCATGATTGGAGACAAGACAGCAAGCTTCCTGTCCTGGTTCAGGACAATGTACCTGCTAACATTTTGTTAGGCAATTATCTGGTGGAGTTGGGGTTGATCTCCAATGGTCTTCCCCTGACTGCTGCTGCAGTCACTGGGTCACAGTTAACACCAGGTATGACTGAGAGTCAGATACCCAAGCCAAAGGGGAGACCTAAGGCAAGAAGACGGAAGAGTAAGAAGGCCACTTCTGTGAAGGGGGCTCCTTCTCTACATGCTGCTTCAACAGCACCCACTGGGATTCATGCTCTGGATGGGCTGGGTCCAGTGGTAAACCCAGACTCAACTCCTGAGGCAGAAGACCCAGAAGACACTCCTGCGGGAGAGGTGCACAACCCACAGGATCATCCGACCTTCAATGCCTGCAGGCTGAAGTGGGACCCTCTAGGGGCGACTTCTGTAAGAGTCAGAGAGAGTGCCACACTCTCAAGGGTCTGAGGAAACAGGCCCTGGCCCAGGCACAGGGAGAAGTGCCTAGGTCATTCTGGATTTATTGAGAGGGTGAGCTCCTTTGTTGTGAGCCCACTAAGCCTAACCTGATGCCCACAAGAGGTTGGTGGTACGCCAGGTTTACAGGCCCTTCCTACTTCAGTTGGCACATGAGGTGCCCTTGGCTGGTCATCTTGGGACCAAGAAGACAAAGCAAAGACTCTCTACCCATTTCTACTGGCCCTGGATGGGAGTGGAAGTGGAGTCCCACTGCATGATCTGCCCCACTTGTCAATTGACAAGTCTGTCACGACTGGAGGCAGTGTCATTGCCCCACTGCAGCCGTTGCCAGTGGATGGCACACCATTTGAGTGGGTGGGCATCGACATTGTCGGTCCCCTTACCCCTCACACTTCAGGTGGACATCGGTCCATTCTGGTCTTGATAGGTCATGCCACCAGGTGCCCTGAGGAAATTCCCCTTCGGACTGTTACTGCCAGAGTTGGGTTCCCTAAGGAGGTAGTCTCTGACTGAGGATCCAACTTCATGTTGAGTTACATGAAAACCATGTGGAAAGAGTGCATAGTAACCTACAATTTCTCCACCTCCTACCATCCCCAGAACAATGGTCTGGTTGGGAAATTCAATAAAATTCTCAAGGGCATGTTGGGTACTTTGGAAGAGCCCCTAAGGAGGAAATTGGATCTCCTCTTACCATGCCTGCTGTTCACTTACAGAGAGGTATCTCAAGAGGTCTTGGATTCAACCCCTTTGAGTTGCTCTCTGGACATCCTGTGAGGGGCCCCTTGCTTTGATCAGAGAAAGTTTGGGAGCCAACCCTCCTGGTCCTGCCAAGCAAGTGGGGGACTATGTGTTAGGCCTCGGACGGAGGATGACACAGTTGATGGACCAAACAACAGCAAATCTTAAGGCCAGCCAGGAATTGAACAAATACTGTCATGATCTTAAAGCATCACAACTGGATTGGACTCCAGGTCAGGAGATCCTTGTGATGGAGCCTACCGAGCCTCGAGCTTTGGCAGATAAGTGGTTCAGACCCTTCAGGATCATCTCCAAGATGGGCAAAGTCAATTATCCGGTTGACATGGGTGTCACTGGGGTAGCCCCTCAGGTATTCCATGTCAACAGGCTCAAGCCTTTCCATAGGCGAGCAGAAGTTTCATGTATCTTGCTCTCTTCAGAGCAAGAAGAGGATCAGAGTGAGCCATTTCCTGATTTGCTGCATAGCAACCCTTAGTGTGGCTCAGTGGACGGAGTGCATCTCTCTTCCAATCTGACACCAGAGCAGCAGAGGACCTGCAGTGCTTTGCTCCAGCAGTACGCCCCTCGCTTCTCGCTGACACCAGGCCTCACCCCATGGTGCAGGCACGAAATTGACACTGGTGACAGCGGACCTGTCAAAAGCAGATGATACAGGATGTCAGACAATGTGAAGAACCACATCCAGGCTGAGGTCACCAAGATGTTGGATCTGGGTGTTATTGAACACTCAATCAGTCCCTGGTCCAGTCTGTGGTCCTTGTCCCCAAGGCAAGTTCCCAGGCAGGTACCAAGGATTGGCGGTTCTGTGTGGACTACAGAGGGGTCAATGCTGCCACCAAGACAAACGCGCACCCATTGCTCAGGGCTGATGAGCTTGTGGACACCATATGTGCTGCCAAATTTGTGAGCACCTTTGACCTTACCTCAGTCTACTGGCAAATAGCTCTGATGGACAATGCCAAGGAAAAGACGGCATTCTCAACCCCTGAGGGACTCTACCAGTTTTGGGTCATGCCTTTGGGGTTGAAAAATTCACCTGGCACCTTCCAGAGATTAGTCAATCATGCGCTCAGCGGGCTGGAGGCCTTTTGTGTGGCCTACTTAGATGACATTGCTGTCTACAGTTCCACCTGGGAAGAGCATTTGACTCATTTGGATAAGGTTTTGCAGGCCTTGAAAAGGGCTAACCTCACTATCAAGGCCACCAAGTACCAGATAGCTAAGGGAAAGTCACTTATCTTGGTCATGAGGTAGGAAGGAGTCAAATCCAACCTCTCCCCAGTAAGGTACAGGATGTACATGACTGGCAGACTCCCACTACTCAAACCCAGGTGAGAGCTTCTTTGGGCCTCACTGGGTATTACTGCAACTTCATGGCAGACTATGGAACCAAAGCTGCCCCTCTGACAGCTTTGACTTCTCCCAAACAACCATGGAAGGTTAATTGGACAGAAGACTGTCAGAGAGCCTTTATTGGCTTGAGGGAAAGTCTGTGTAGGGCACCTGCGTTGTGTGCGCCTGATTACAGCAAACCCTTTATTGTTCAGAATGATACCTGCAACACCACAATTGGAGCTGTCTTGTCCTAGTTAGATGACAAAGGGAGGGAACATCCGATCATCTTCATCAGTAGACAACTCAAGGGTAGAGAACATAGGTTATAAATGTTTCAGTATAGTTTGGAGCCTTAGGCATTTTAAGCGCTACCTTACGGGGTCTACCTTCAAGGTCCAAACAGACCATAAGCCCCTGAAGAGCCTTATGCTCAGGTGGTCCATTAACCTGCAAGGGCTAGACTTCCCCATTGAGCATAGGCCAGGGAAAAGTCATGATCATGCAGATGGTCTTTCCAGAAGGTATGTTGACCATCTGGATTAGGGTATCAATCTTGTGGGAGAATAGACCACCATAACCTCAGTCTGGGGGTTAGGGGGCAAATGTGATGCTGGAAATGCATTGGAGGCACAGGGCCTCCATGTCCTTGTCCTGTTCTCCTTTTATCATGTGTGTTCTGTGCTATTTTCGGCACAGGAGTCCATGTGGGACTCCTGGCACTGCAGCTCTTCCTCTTTTTCGTTTGGTGTACAGACCCTTGGGATACCCTTATGGCACCCGTGGGTGGAGGTAGAACCCTGTACTCCTAGTGTATGTTTTTGGGCACCTCTGTGTGGCTCACACAGCAGGGTATGGGCTGGTGGCAGCTCCATGCTGAATTTCACTGCTGCTCTGAGTATCCTCCATTTTGGGACACCCAGGCACTGCCATTAGACTCCGATGATTCCTGATAGGAGACAAGATGGCCCCTGTAGCATCTTGCTTTCTATTGTCTGTTAACTTGTTAGCCCAACGTCCCGGGAAGCCCTGAATATGTCCCTTCCCCTTACTGGCTGTTGGGTGGAAGTTGCATATATAGTATTGTAGGGAAGTCCAGGACAGACTGGCTGGAGCCTTCCCAGTGACCGTATGTTGTGGGTGCACCCTTGGGGTCGGAAATGGGTGAATGGAGTGTGTGACCAATATGCATTTCCTTTTATGGGTATCTGGTTTCTGGTATGTGACACAAAAACTGAGACTGCCCTGCCTGAAACTGTATGAATGCAGTGTGGAGTGGTGAATGGCAGAGTGCTTGTCCCAATGCACATTCCTTGTTGTGAGTATCTGGAAGGAGAAGAATGGCCTGAATGACCTGTGAGCCTGGTTGGCTGACTGCCTGCATGAATGCCCCTCTGGATGATTGGTTGCCTGAGTGTGCCCAGAAGAGTGAATGAGAAACCAAACAATATATCTTGGGACCTCTCACTGATGGACATTTTTCAGAAGCTGAAGTCAAATCTGAATGCTTACTCTCGAAGCGGAGCCGGAAGAAGAAGAATTGCTGCTGCCTTCCTTCCTCGCAATCTGAAAGCTGTCGTGCCGTTGAGGACTGATCCAAGAAAGGACCTGGCTAGGAGACCTTTTCCCGAGCTACGAGGGGATATTGTGCAGACCACTGACCTTTGCTGAAGCGCCCTGGAAGCCAGCCTTCGAAATACTGTCGACCGGAGACGGGGACCGCCGAGGAATCTCGAAGTAAGCACCCAGGCATCGAGGCCATTGAAGTCCATTGTCATCAGCCAGGGTTCAGAGGATTTGCTGTAACCACTGGGAGCCCATCAAAGCTGTGTTTCCCAGAAGCATGAACCGCTTGATGCCGTGCTGCTGATGACCGGAGCCGCAACACCCCATTGCCTAAGAACACTTTGAATCAATGACTCCCTTGCTCATCACCGTCGACAGCTTTGTACCGCTGGAGAAATTCAAGGTCGACGACGAACCGTGGAGAATCAGCCAGTGGTTTTCCCACCACCCAAAGTCCACAAAGACGCTGATGACCCAATGCCCTTGCTGGGCCAAAGTTCTTAATTAACTCTTTGCAACGACAACCTCTCATCGTTGAGTTTCACCGCACGCCTCATCTTCGCAGGACCGCCACAACCGATCGTCAATGAGCACCGCCAGGACAGAAGCTGTTGCCTCAGTGCCTTTTTCACCTTTTCTTCGAGGGATATCAATGATCTGTGGCTCCTGCCTTATTTCACTCCAGGAGGATCAGTCGATGACCCGACCCCGAAATCTGCTAAACAGGTACATTGGGGTGGTAAAACAATTATAGAAGGAAATAAGACTCTGCTCAAACAATATATGGACTGGGCTTGTTTACTATCTTATTTGCAAGTTGCCCAGGTTGGTGGGATCCTCACACAGAACTGTGTCTAGCTAACAAAGCCAGTATTCTGCAAATTGTTTAACCAACTTGTTTTACTCTTCAAGTATATTGCTGGTTCACATTATTAACTGATTTGCATGTCATTTTAAACTTTTTTACAGTTGATACATTTTAATGGAATCTAAGAAGTAATTGTGGTACCACATAGAGACTGTATATATTTATCATTTTAGAATTGCCTGAGCACAAAGTGTGTTATTGTATGTGTACATAATCAAAGCCTTATTTATATAAAGAACTGTGTTTTCACTAACATAGTGTGTGGGCAGTCCTTTGTGGATGCTTGGGGACTACACTGTACTTAAGAACCAGCCTGCATCACCTCCTGAGAGCTGGAGCCTTGATTGCTCTTCCATAGCTACTGAATAGAGAATCTTGGCTGGGGTGCTCTGTGCTTTTACTCTGCCATATAAATGGAAGGAGTACAGATAACCCCTTCCAGTCTTTACACCTCCTCTGCCCCCCTCATTGGACTCTCCCTCTGACTCTGTCCCTTCTAACTTTCACCACTCTATCTCCAACCTTCCTTGCCCTGTCACAAGGGCCTGCATGAAGCCTGCCTCCAAATGCCACTCTTGGTATTAATCTGACTTGGACACCTCGAAACACACAGGCAAAGCTGTGAAGCGGAAGTGGCTGACTTCTGGTTCATCCTCTGAAAAACTGGCCTGCCACCTACTTCAAAGGCAATATCGGCTCTTCATATTCTCAAAGAAGATGGCTCATGCCCAAGCCTGTATCTCGGGTGTCACCAACAACACAGGTGAACTCTTTAAAATCTGCAAGAAACTTGCCAATAATAATGCAGTCTCACCCTCCCAGGCCCTCTGCTCTCCACTGGCCGCCCACTTCTCCTCCAAAACTGGACATCCTGCCTCCCTATACTCTCCTCTTTCTCTCCCATTGAGCCAGATGAGATCTCTAGAGTCGTCCACTCTATGAAAGTCCCTTCTAAACAGGTGCTTCTCCATGTCTCTAGAACCACCAAGGACAACATTGCCTCTCTCGCTGACCTCTGCAACCACTCTTTTGCCACTGGCTCCTTCTCCCAAACCCCCCAAACACTCCCTTGTGCACCCTCTCCTAAACAAACGTCTGCTGACCTTCCTGCCCGGCTAACTATCGCCCTATCTCCAACCTCACCTTTCTTTTTTGTACAAACTCATGGAGATACTAGTCATCCCCCAACTGACCATCCACACCAAAATGGCTGGCTGCCTCCACGATCACAATCCATTTTCAGGGCAACCAGAGGCACAGAAATTATTTTACTGAACGATTGTGAAGACCCACTCTCCAGCTTTGATTCCAACGCCCCTTCTGTTCTAATCCTCCTCAATCTCTCTTCTGCCTTTGACACTCTCAACCACTCCATCGTCATAAACTGTCGCGTGCGACCCTTGGCATCACGGAGAGGGCACTAGCATGGCTTCCTTTCTTCCTTTCAAACAAGCCCTTCCAAGTGCAAATGGGTCCTTCTCTCTCCTCCACCACACTCTCTACCTGTGGAGTACCCCAGAGCTCCATTCTATCACCATGGCACTTCAACATCTACCTGCCCCTCTGATATCCACTTTCTCACCTCATTTCCAGTTTTATGCAGACAACACACAGCTCTCCTCCAAGTTGCCATACCTCCTCCTCCTACTCCCTCATGCCTGACTGCCTGACTGCTATTCAGGCATGGCGCTCTGCCAATGATCTCTTCCTTAATGCCAGTAAGACTGACATCCTATTCATTTAGATGCCTGCTCCTTTGTTCCAGACCTCTCACTGGTCTGACTCCTTGAGTCCCATCCCCTCACCCACCAGTGGGGCAAAACAACCTTGGGATCATCTTTGACTCCTCTCTCTCTTTTTCTCTCCACACATCACAGACCTTGACAAGAAATCACATTTTCAAATTCACCTTCTCAGGGTCACCCCACCTTTCCTCACCTTTCCCCAGAAGCTCAATGTATCCAGAACCCTGGTTCTCTCTAGACTAGGCTACTGCAAACGCTTCTACTTCAAACTCCCTCTTTCCTCCTTTCGCCCCCTCCAACTAATCTAGAATTGAACATCAAGCTTATCCTTGGCCTCAAGACCAGGGATCGCATCTCTCCAGCCCTAAAATATCTCCACTGGTTCCCGGGGACCGCAGGGATCAAATTCAAGGCCCTTTGCATCCTCCACAAAGACTGTGACCTCTTTATATCCAGCTTTCCTTCCCTAAATACCTCCCAGCCAGAGTCCTTCAGTCTTCTAGTTCCAACTCTCTGCAGGTCGAACGCTTCTCCAAGTCGAGAGTCGGAGGATGAACATTTCCTTGGCTGGCTTCTTCCTCAGGAACGGCCTACCTCTCCCCCTCAGACTTGAGCTGGATCTTCTTAAGTTCCGGAAACTACTCTAGACTTTCCTTTTCTCCTCTTCCTTCCCTCTCTCCCTCCCTTGCTAACTCTCCATCTACTGCTGCAAATAGGGCCTGGTCCCCTCAGAGTCATATAGGGGACAGACCACCCCCTATTAATTCCCCCCAGCATCTTTTGCCGGCACTTGCCCTCGGGCTCCCATCCCTGGACTAGTCCAACGTGGTCTTCCCTGTCAACCGCAGTCATTCTCACCCTCACTTTCCCGGGCACCTGCCATCTTTGCCCGCCCAGCCTATGCTCGCCCCCACCCTTGGGGGTACCCCACTCCTGGACTTCTCCTGCACTTCTCCCCCTGTCCCCTCCCCCTTGCACTTAACAGCGTGTTCATGTACCTACATGGCAGGATTGTCAAAAGGCCAATATAACCATTCTTTATTGTTCTACTTTTCTGATTCCCATGTCCCCATCCCCCATATTGATCTTGTCCTGTGGCACCTGGAAGCACCTGTGTATAGGCACCATGCAAAAGTCCAATGAATAAAAAAAAAAATATTGGGCCATCCAGTAAACAAGGAAAACAAGACAAAAGTTCCCTATTAGGGAACTCACATCCCCTGCAAACTGTCTACGGCTTACAAAAAAGCCAAACCTTTAAAGGTGGTTAAGCTGGGTACCAAGAGAAAGGTACTGACTTAACTACTTCACAATTTAAACATTTAAACCAGCATTAAATTCAATAATGTATATCTTCTTTTTGACAATCAATGGTTTGTAGAAAACAAACCAGTAAGTAATTCAAATGACTATTACGTAGTTCAAAGAATGCAGAAATGTATTATACAAATGGCCCAACGTGTTTCGAGTACAACTCTTCATCAGGGGCGATATATCGCAATTTTATCTACAAAAAAGTCAAAACAAATTTTGATGAGTCTAATGTTAATACCAATATATCATCAATTGCTGAGATATATGAACACTGTTGCTTGGGAAAACATTTCTCATTAAGATCCACGAAAGTCCAAATCTATACTTGGTAAACCTAGAAAAGTCCTAAATCATCTATAGAATTTTAACCAACATGGTATGTAAAATAACTCCATAAATGTCTCAAGGATACCCCCATGACAGCTTATCCTGGTTTGTAGAATGCATGATAATCCATACTTATATTCTCTCATTATTGTTTAACATAATAAGATTTAAAACACACCGTTTTATGAAAAATAAGACAAATGAAATTCTGACCTTCAATGTAGTCCACATAGTGCCGTAGCCTGACAGAAGTTCTATTTGCAGTTGAATATTCATCCAACTATGTTGAATGTTGAATATTTCATCCAAACAATTGTCAAAAATTCAAATGGACACACTGAATCTTGGTATTTCATTTATTCCAAAAAATAATACCACCTTATTCGAAGAAGAGGTTAACCTCTTTAAATTAATCAGAAAACTTGAGTTGAAAGTATGTTTTTTTACTGCCAGGCTGACAAAACATGTGAGTCTTAAACACCAAAATACCACGAGATGAAGAACAAAAGTAATTTTCATCCACAAATAAATCATCCTTTGATCAACATGTTTAAATTAAAAACCATGAGAGATTTAAAACATTTGAAATATGATATACCGCACAAAAGCAATATCAGGAAACATTAACTGAAAATCATTAAAGAATTAGTGGGCTACAAAACCATAACTATGAAACAAACAGACAAAGGGGATGCACTGGTACTTATGGACACCACCCTTTACAATAATGGTTGTATCAAACTACTGTCAGATCCCAGAACATATATAACTTTAGACAATGATCTTGTAATTTCCATCAAGGAAATCATCAAGGAAACCATTGACAAAGCATTAGACATGGATTAGATTTCCAAAAAAAACAATGAGTTCTTAATCAAAAAATTCAGTTACACCTATATTTTACGCATTGCTGAAAATACATAAAAACATCCTGGACCCACCATTTAGAACGATCGTGGCAGGGACAGAAACTGTTTTCCAACCGTTGGCAGTCTATCTAGACACTGCACTTCAACCATTAGTACAGGCCAGCCCAACCTATTTTAAAGATATGACTAATTTACCACACATTTTGGACACATTCAATATTGAGGAACCACATCTACTGCTATTCACAATGGATGTGAATAGCCTCTATATATCCATTCCCCATAACGAGGGAATAGAAGCCTTGGAATGTTTTTTATTAAGACACAATGAGACCGTAATTCAAAAGGTTTTTGCAATTGAATTGACCAACATCATACTATATAACAACTATTTTAGATTTAATAGACAATACTATCTCCAAGTAGCTGGTACGTCAATGTGCTCCTCAGTAGCACCCTCATAAGCAAATATATTTAGCAAATATATTTATACATTTATTTGAACATACCCATGTCTTGTAGAAATAACCCTGGAACAAAAAGATCAAATTTGGAAAAGATACACCAACGACATTTTTGGTATCTGGCCAGGAACAGAGGAGGAATTACTTAACTTTTTTGGCTATCTTAATGGATGCAATGAGAGGATTTCATTCACAATTGAAATTGGGAAACCATCAATATATTTTTGGGATGTAAACATTGAACTAACTGGAACCACATTCTCAACCAACATCTATTGGAAAGCAACTGATGTAAACATTACCTTACACTTCAGTAGTGTTCACCCTAAACATCTTAAAGACAATCTTCCATGTAGTCAACTGTTAAGACTTAAGAGAATAACATCAGACAGTGCTCAGTAATCATTCCTATGCTTGGTGTGTTTTGAGAACTCTGTCAAATCATGTGCTAGAATTTGAGGTAGTCAGGCAGGAGGAGAGACAGAACCCACCGGCTGTGTGTTAGGACAGTTTTTCTGATGTCCAATTAAGGGCTTATTAAAACCATTCAACTGAGGCAGTACAAGATTCCACTCTTAGTAAAAAGGCTGTACCACCTGAGTTTGGCGTAGCATAGACAGAGCAGCCAGGCTTATCTTAGGAGGGAGAGAGGGCAGTAGATACAGTACAAGTGAAAGTGTAATACAAAGGATCCAAAGAAACACTGAAACACTACGTATTGTAAAAATAAACGATTTATTTAAATACAGGTAGGCCCAGAGAAATCTAGGGGTTAAGAAAGTACTAACACATTATATGAAATCACAATATAAAACACAACACTGTACTTGAAAGTACACAGACCCAAGTATAGACCTTATTTGGAACACCTAACCGTAGTTCTAGGGAAGTCAAAACCTTGTTATACACATTTAGTATAGGACAAGCCTATTCTTTGGGAGTAAAAGACCAATGGTTACTTTCAGATTACTTTTGGTAATATAAGGGCATTAGGCCCTTCCAGTTGTACAGTGACTCTTGGAACAAATCACATAAACAGTCAACTGGACAATGTAATTATTGGTGAATAGTGAAATACTTATTCTAGGTGCAGTAGAAACCTAATTAAGTAATACACAATTACAGATGCTTTGGAAATCAGGGAACCCCAGATTGAGGTAAGCAATAACTCTGGTAACTTGTTTTGGATGGCACACAGCTAACACTGAATAGTTATTCTAGGTAGGCAACAACTTAATGTAGACTTATTAAGGACAGGCTAGCAGCAAGTCAGGGGAAGCAAGACCCAGTTGGGGGACACTCATACAGTTATCCTAACAGAACTAACTTGGCGATACCAACAGTTGGAGGACACTCATACAATTACCCTTCAGGAATAATCTGGTGAAACCAAAACATTACTTTTTTAAAGAGGCACAACCTAATCGCAGGAGAGTAAATACCTTTGCATCTACTTTCTTTTAGACTGGTTAAATAGTGGCTAAGGAAGAAAAGCTGTTAACCATAATTTCAAGAATAGTGCATCACACATTCAAGATCAGTAAGAACTTTTGTGACTGTTCACTCTTAGAATTACAGATACCCACCAATTCTTTACAAGTAAGTAAAACACTTGATTTATTTTCTAGGCAGAAGTCCCAACCCCTTCAAAGTCTTTCACTTTCTCTTAGAGCATGAGTGTTCTCAGTGGCAGACAGAAGGGAGGTCACTAGGACTAGTGACCAACAGGCAGTGTTAGAATACGTTCTTTAGTAGCAAAAGTCAGAGTTTCCTTAGGAAAACTGGCAAACAGGTGAGTACTTTACTTCTAGGGTTAGAAGAGGGTCCAGGGGCTTCACAGAAGACACCACAGCAGGATTCTAGCAGTGGGAATGGGTGCACTGGATGAGGGACCTCCCAATCACAGAAACCACCCAGGACTACACAGAAATCCCAACAGGCTTAAGGTAAGTATATACCCAAGCCAACACAGTACCTCAGCAATGAAGAAGAGATTGCAGCAGGATAACTTCAGGGATTGCAGCCAAATACCCGGTCAGTGGATTCCTTGTCCTGGAGACTGAACACAAGACCTCAGAAGGGACTTTGCAGCAGGGATCGATGGAGAAGGATCTAGGCAAGATTTCTCTCATGGCTGAATGTGGTTCAGCGGGTTTGGTGCCTTTTCAAGGAGCACAGAAGAAGACAGAAAATCGCGGTTGAATTCTCATCGTTTAAAAGGACCAGCACTCTTGTGAGGGGACTTTTCAGACTTGATTCGTGTCTCTGGAGATACACTAGGATGCCCATGAAGTTTCATTGAGATTCGGAATTCGGAAGACCATGCACCGCACAGTGGCTGGAGGTCCCAGAGTATTGGGGTATTGCAAGAACACAAGGTCGCAGCAACCATGGGATGACTCAAAATGCAGCTCTTCTTGAGTCTAGTGGGTCTCAACAGGATCTGGGTTGAGGTCATCTTTTTCGAAACCCCAGGTCGATTGGAAGGAAGGGCTTCAGCAGGCTCCGGTTACACAGCAGGCTCTCCGGTCGCTGGAAATAATTCCCGCCGCTTTTACTTTGTCATCCTCTTTGGTTTTATATTTCAGTGTTCGACATGACTTCAGCCTCCAGGTTTCCAGTGTTTATCAGGAACTACAGCACAACCTCTGCATTCTCTCCCTGCATTTTACAAGAAAGGGGCATCTGGTTGTCCAATCAGGACAGCCAGCCCCCCACTGGGATTTGTCCCAGTTGAAGGAAGGCATAAGACACAGGAGGAGGGAATGTTGGACTCCTCCCCCACTTCCTGTGCTTACAGACTGACTGGAGCCTGGGCGGGGTGTCCAGGGATCCAGGGAGCAAAACTCAAACAAAGGAATCTCCAACCCTGGATATCAGGGGAAGGGACAAGAAACGACAAGAAACACTAAAATGGCAGAAAAAAAAGAAGACAGGGGCCATGTTGGTAAAATGAGCACCCATAGGTGCCTTTACTGCAGCTGTGATTACAGTCTGCGGTAAAGGTGCACCAAATTAGTAAAAGGTATCACTGCCACCAGCCATTAAAGGTAAGCTTGTCACTGTAACATAATTGTTACAATTTTAATGTGAAAGGGGATACATTGTATCTCCCCAGCACTCCACATAAGGTGTGGTGTGCTGGTTTCACAGAATAACATGTAAAAGGGATCCAAAGATCCTTTCTACCCTTGGGAACTGTATTTCACTCGAGGTTAGCACAAGAAAGTTAAATGGGGAGCCCCTAGGGCAACCCAGCAACAACAGGCACTTATTGCCAATAAGTTGTTAGACATGATAACTTTAAAAAGACACTATGGAGAGTCTTAAAAATGACACCCATAAAAAGAGTTAAAGATTAGGTGAGTGTGGAAAAAGGTTCCCACTCACTGAGGTATTAATGAAAAATATCCCACTAGAAAAGCAAAAAGTTCTGGAGTTGAACCAGGAAAGGAAGATTTACCAGTTCTGTGGAAATCTTACCTAACACTGGGTCAAAGGGAGTATGCAAGTGGATGTGAGGGGAGGAGATGGTGCTTAAGGAGGAGGAGTCAGTGGCTTAGGAGGGGGAGTAGATGGATGACAGAGGCAGGAGGACATGGCTAGAGTTCTGGAGGAGTTTTTGGTAGTTGCAAAGTGAATCGATGGGTACATGCTGAAGGTAGGAGAGAGCCGTAATCTTGGAATTGGCCGGATGAGGTGCTAATCCAGGACCAGCATGAAGGAGGTAGTTCACAGAGTTGCAAGGAAATAAGTGGCAGAGTGCAGAGCAAGATATGGAGGTGCTTCAGGAGACTAAAGAGCACAAATCAGAGGAACATCAGAGGCAATTCAGAAAATATTTCTGACACAGGGACATCAACCTTAATTCAAAATACTGATTAACCTTTTTCTGATTGCAAAGGCAAAAGAAAAGAAAAAACAAGAGGAAGCTAAAACAGTCCTCCAAGGAGCCCACAGAAAACACTCCTAATTGAGTACTCTGCAAATGGGGTTGTCATTTGTGCCATCACATGGTGCCACAATATTGGAAGAGATAGTGGACATGTTTAAGCTAATTTTTAAACTAACACTTACATTTTACTTTGAACCTAATGTCAATTGGTAGATGACAGAAATAGACTTTCATGAGTATCGGAAATTTAGACCAAAAAGTGCATTCACTCCAATATTCAAAAGACAATACTAGAATGTATTTTTTATAGGATACCTCTTCAAGACTTTGAAAAATGATCTTACCAATCTAGAAAGAAATATGACTTTCACTCAAATCATAGCAATTAAAGTGCTATATCCTCATAAAGACAACACACTATAACTAGACAAAGATGGATCACTTGTAATTATGGAGACTCTGAAACATCCAGCAGAATGTCCGAAGCATTTATTTGATGGAAATTATTACCTACCTTTAGACCATGACCCAACATGTGAGATTTCATAATTAAAGAAAATATATATTTTGGAAAGACCATACAATTATCACTGGATAGATAATGAGACAAGCCCGTTTCTAATTAACACATTTCCATTAATAACTTCAAACTATCCCAAAAATTCACAAAGATTTAGATAACTCTTCTAATCACCCATGATTGTGGCAACTAATTACTTGTTATAATCTTTTGGTCCATACCAAAATAGTGTTTTGCAGCCAATGATAAAAACATAAAAAAATCTGCATATGGCATGGATACCATGGACCCTATACACACAGAAAGCAATATCACCGGTCTACAAAATAATTATATACTATGCATGTGAACAATCTATATACCTCTATTCCACACAATTAAGGCACTGGAGCATTTGAGTGGCTCTTACATCAAGACAAGATTAATTTGGGTGCCAAAAAAATATTTGTGATTGAACTTTTACACATGGTGCTTTATCACAATTTCTTCCAGTTTGAAGATAATTATTATGTTTAAGTGCCAGGCACAGTAATGGGAGCGAAATGGCTCCCCCTATGCAAATGCATTTATGTATGGCCTAGAATCCACCTGCATTTTACATATTCCTGATTGCACTGCTCCTCAATGGGTCTGTTATATTCACAATGTGCTAGATGGAATTACCCATAAAAATCTCAGGCCATATAACCAGAGAGACTCAAAGAATATGGCAAAGTACTACTTTATTCTGAGTTTAATAAAGCAGAGAAACCTGGCAGACATCAGACTGATTCTTGCACACTCACAAACACACTTGATTATACAGGGGTCTTATACCCCAATATGTGTTATCTTATGTGACAAACTGTAAACCTTTTTGACGGGAGGGATTGGTTAGGGGAACATATCTACTTAAAGAATAAATATGAGTTAGTACTTCATTGGCTGCCCATTATCTGTAGGATATGCCTCAAACTACCTCTAAATACGCATAATTCTGATTATATTGGACAAAACGCCAGAGCATTGGTCTATGGAACATTGTATAGCAGGTAATATGCTCACTAATTTGTTGGCATTCCCACCCAACCTTGAATATTCGGCTTGGCTGGCAGTATGTAAGTGAAACGAAACCCAGGTGTTTGAGTCACATCAGATTATGTCACAATTCACTCTCCTTCTCACCTGTCTTTCCTTGCTTGCAACCTTCTTTGATGATTTATTTCGCACGGTCAGGGATTTGTAGAGACTCGTGTGCTGGTCGTCTGGTTCCAGCGTGGGGATAGCAGTCCTACTCCAGGAGACGGTCAAATGTCCAATACCAGGAACCAGGAAGGAGACTGAGTCCGAGCTCAGAGGAAGACTAGTAAGGTAAGTTCAAGGAAAGGAAAGGGAGGAAGTAGATTTAAGGATTCGGGAAACAGGACTAGGAAGGAAGTTCCAGACGAACTTCGGCAACACACGTCAGACTGCTCTGAGCGCTAGCATTGAGATGTGTAGAACCACGGGGGTGTGTCTGCTTTGTAGAATGTTGAACGTAGCGCGTAAAGACTGCAAGGTGTGTTCCGCACCAAAAGGCCTTGTTGGAAGGATCACGGAATTCAGTCCTTTATGGGTCAGGGACCACCGAGTCCAGAATGGGCGCAGGCGGCGGTTCATGCCTCCTCCGAAACCCAGCTCCTCCGGGTTTGCCTGGATGGATGAGATGGTATCTTTGTATCAGCCAGGGGGCATTCATGTTTGACACGGGTTCCCAGGTTCGCTCACTGGGAGGATTCCCTTTACACTCTACCAAATATTGTAGTCGACCACTTTGGTACCTCGAGTCACAAATTCTCGAGACCTCATATTCGAGTTGGTCATTGATAATCACTGGGGTGGATCTTGGAGCAGTTCGAGAGGACTGAACATATGGTTTTAACAAAGAAGTATGGAAGACTGGATGAATCCTTTTCCAAGACTCAGGTAGTCGGAGTCGAAAGGCCACAGGATTAACAATTTCCTTTATAGAAAAGGGTCCGTAATACCTGGGAGCCAATTTATTTGGTCGTAGGTGCCGATGAAGGAGTTTTGAGTATGACCAGACCTCATTGCCAATTGAATAGGAAGGCCCAGGCCTTCTTTTGGAGTCTGCATATTGTTTCACGTCTCTTCGGGCCTTTTCTAGGTGTTCCTTAGCTTCTTTGTACAGATTGATTAGTGTTTTAATCCAGGAATCAACTGCCGGAACTGGGGTAGGATGTGGGAGAACGGATGGTAGGACTGAAGGATGAAATCCTTGACTACAGAAGAAAGGACTGGTCTTGATAGCAGAATGATCCGAATTGTTGTATGCAAACTCGGCCACAGGTATTAAGAGTGCCCAATCATCCTGGACTTTGGTGGCGAAACAACGAAGATACTGTTCCAGGGTTTGGTTTACTCATTTGGTAGCACCATTGATCTGTGGGTGATAACCCGAAGACAATGAACGTTGAATTCCCAACGACATAGCTGTTTCCAGAACTGGGATATGTACTGAGGTCCTCTGTCGGAAATGATTTTGGAAGGTAATCCATGAAGCCGGAAAATGTGTTCTAGAAAAATTCCAGCGAGTTCAGATGAGGATGGTAGTTTGTATAGAGGCATAAAATGAGCCATATGTGTGAACAGATCAATGGTAACCATTATAGTGGTGTAGCCTCTGGAAAAAGGTAGTTCTACAATAAAGTATGTGTAAATGATTTCCCAGGGTCTTGTTGGTAGTGCTGGTTGGTCTAAGAGACCTGCTGGTCTTTTATTGTCATGTTTGTTCTGATTACAGACTGCACACGTCTGGACATGGATCTTGATGTCATCCTTCATCCTTGGCCACCAAAACTGTCTTTGTATAAGATGGAGGGTGTTAGTTATGCCACAGTGTCCTGAATGGAGAGTATCATGGCATAGGCTTGTGATTTTTTGTCTCAAACCAGGAGTAGGGATGACCAGTCGATTTTCCTTGAAGAGATATCCTTCTTATGATTTAAGATTCCACCGATTGCTCTTCTTAAACTCCTTCCAGGATTCAGAGGACTGATTTTGGACTCGAATATCCACCAGGAGAGTGTTTGCTTGAGCAGCAAATATTGAGTTGGGAAACATCTTAGGAAACGTCCGGTCCTCAAGGGTTTTGCAATCAGGACGTCTGGATAAGGCATCAGCAATAATGTTGGAAAATGATGGATCTGAAATTGGAATTGGGCAAAAAAGAAGGTCCAACGGGCTTGGAGAATGTTTCTACATTCTAGGGATTGTAGAACTTGAAGATTTTGATGGTCCGTGCGGACTTGTACCGGGTGTTTGGCTCCCAGGAGGAGATGACGCCATTCAGTGAAGGCTTGACGAATGGCTAACAATTCCGTCTCTAGGACGGAATAATGAGTTTCACTGGGAGTCAGGGTGCGGGAGAGATAGGCGATGGGGTGTTCTAACTTGTCGCCAAGTTCCTGTTTCAGGACTGCCCCGATGGCGTAGTTGGATGCATCCGTTTCAACAAGAAAAGGTCGGTCAATGTCGGGTTGAGCTAGGGTGGGAGCTTGTGTGAACTCCGACTTTACCCGTTGAAATGCCGAACCTTGGGCTGAGGTCCACTGAAAGGGAGTATCCTTCTTTAATAGTGTGACAATGGGATGCACAATCTCAGAGAATGTGGGTATACATTTCCTGTAGAAATTAGCAAGCCTGAGGACGGATTGAATTTGTTTTACAGTGGTCGGAACAGGCCAAGATAGAATGAGTCAACCTTGGAAGAATCCATCCCTATCCCCTTTGGGCTAAGAACAAATCTGAGATAGTGAACAGTTGATACATGGAAAAGACATTTCTCAGGTTTGGCCAGGAGCTTGTGTTCTCGTAAACGTTGTAAGACTGCTCTTAAGTGCTCTTTGTGTTTCAGATGGTCCTTGGAGTAGATCAGTATGTCGTCTAAGTAAACAATGATGAAGAGGAACAACATATCAGAAAAGACCCGATCCATGAAACGTTGGAAAATTGCAGGGGCATTAGCAAGTCCAAAGGGCATGACCAAGTATTCAAAATGTCCGAAGGGTGTTCTAAAGGCTGTTTTCCATTCAACACCTTCTTTTGTATGAATAAGATAGTAGGCACCCCTGAGATCTAATTTTGTGAAGATGACTGCACCTCTCACTGCTTCCAGGATATCCGAGATGAGAGACAATGGGTAACGATCCTTGAGAGTTCATTGGTTAAGACCTCGGTAATCCAAACACGGCCTGAGCTCCTTGGAATCCTTCTTAGGAATGAAGAAAAGGGAAGCGCCCGCTGGGGACTTGGATGGTCGAATAGTTCCATTTTCCAAGTTGGTGTCCAGGTATTCCCAGAGGGCCCTTTTTTCTGGTTCTGACAGAATAAACATTCTTCCGAAAGGGATCACAGCTGAAGGTTCAGTGTTAATGGCACAAATCTCTGGTCTGTGTGGTGGCAGTGCCTGAACAATTGCTGTTGAGAATATATCTGTGTAAGCCTGGTAGGCTCTGGGAATCCGGATAATGTAAGAGACGGTGACTGGAAATTGCTGAGTTTCTTGAAAGTCTTCAGAGGAACTTGGTAAAGTGGTTGGGGACAAACAGTAGGACATACAATGTTCTGAACCAAGAAATAAGGAGCCTGCTGCCCAGTTGATATAGGGATTATGCTTCTGTAACCAGGGCATGCCTAGAACCATAGAATAGTGAGAAGTGCTTATGATATCAAATTTAATCCTTTCTTGGTGGTGATTTATAGAAAGAAGAATCTCTTTGGTTTGACGGGCTATGGGTACTGAAGATAAGGGTCTCCCATCAATAGCTTCAACAGGTTGCATAGTCTCTCGTGTTTCGTGGGGGATGTTGTGACTAGTGACCCAATCATGATCTGTGAATTGATGAGGATCAGACACCTTTCTCCCAAAACTGTGCCCCATCTAGGATCGGGAGCTGGCATTTCCCGAACGCCGTGGTGGAGCAATAGGGCACTCTCTCACAAGGTGTTTATCGGAGGTGCAGTACATGCACAGTCCAGTGTGAATCCGGCGCATCCTTTCTTGTGGGGTAATTGGTCCACAGAAGGCCCCCAGCTTCATGGGTTCTGGATCCGGGGTTGGAGAAGCTGCGGGCTCTGGTCTGTATGAATGGTCTCTGGCAGCCTTTTGAGATGTTGACTTAGACTTTCTTTTCTCTGCCTTTCTATCCTGGATACGAAAGTCAATTTGTAGGGAGAGGTCCATGAGTGCCTGTAAGGAGCTTAGGCGAGCTACCCTGGCTAGCTCGTCCTTTAGTTCTTCATTTAGGCCTCTTCGAAAGAAGGTGAAGCTGGCTTCTTGGGACCAATCAGCCTCTTTTACAAGTTCTTTAAAGCGGGTCACATAGGTAAGCATATCCTGGGATCCTTCTTGAAATTCAAGTAGTCATTCCTGAGCACTGTAAACAAGCTCTGGGAGATCAAACATGGCTTTTAGGGCTTCCACAAATCCATCATAATCATCTAGGAGGGCGTCGCCTGAATTGACTAGGGGGGTTGCCCAGGTTAAGGCGTTACCTGTGAGGTGTGAGATCATAAACCCCACCTTGGCTCTTGGGGTGGAAAAGTAGTAGGGCTTGAAGGTGAAATTAACCAAACGTGAGTCAAGGAAGGCACAAAGGTTCTTTGAAGAACCATCATATTTGTCCACCACTCCTCCCAATAAGACACTTTCTTTAGTAGCAGAGTCACGAGACAAGACTAGCTGCTTTAAAGCAGCGTTCTCTGCCTTAAGGTTCTGGACGTCATTGGTTAATTCCTGCATACCTCGCATGAGGTCTTGAACCGCGGCTTCCATCTCTGTATTCGTATCATTTTTTAAGCGTCTCAATCTGTCACAAGTCTCTCCCCTTCTCACCTGTCTTTCTTTGCTTGCAACCTTCTTTGATGATTTCTTTCACACGGTCCGGGATTTGTAGAGACTTGTGTGCTGGTCGTCTGGTTCCAGCCTGGGGATAGCGGTCCTACTCCAGGAGGCGGTCGGATGTCCAATGCCAGGAAAGAGGAAGGAGACTGAGTCCGAGCTCGGAGGCACGGACGCCGTGACTTGAGTGCAGGCGAGGATCCCAGAAGAATCATAAGGTAAGTTCGAGGAAAGGAAAGGGAGGAAGTAGATTCAAGGAATCGGGATACAGGACTAGGAAGGAAGTTCCGGACGAACTTCGGCAACACACGTCAGACTGCTCAGAGCGCTAGCGTTGAGACGCACAGACCCAAGGGGGTTTGTCTGCTTTGTAGAATATTGAACATAGCGCGTAAAGACTGGCAAGCTGCGTTCTGCACCAAACGGCCATGTTGGAAGGATAACGAAATTCAGTCCTCTAAGGGTCATGGACCACGAAGTCCAGAATGGGCGCAGGCAGCGGTTTATGACAGATTACTCCCCACTTTCCCAAATAGTCCATCATCTCTCATCAGTTCAACCATGAGCCAAAGTTTCCCATCAGTAGTTGAGCTTGTAGTCTTCTCTCTGTTCTAGGACATTTGAATGAGTATAAACACATCACTGTCTTCAACCGAGGCTTAATGAATAGCCTTTGTTTTCAACCTCTTATTTACTGCTATTTGATTCAATTACGCCTAGTGCCATTGCTCCTCTTGACCTCTAGATACTCCATGTTGTAGGAGATCTATTCACTGTTATTTGTCCAATACTTGGCTCTTGTAAATGTTTTTTCTTCTTTAATCTAAGAGAAATATGTCTCTCGTTCATGGCTTATCCACCTGCCTCTCTTTGTGCTATGCAATCATTTCTTAAAATAGCATCCTTGACCCCAGGCCAACACAGACTCCTCTTTTATTAGATCGTTTTCTTCTTGTTGTGCTCGACTTTGTATCTCAATTAACTGGACTATAGACGGCACGTTAAAGCCCTCCTTTACCAAGATGCATTGTCCTGTTTTCTTCTATTTCGAAATTAAAAATGGTTGGGAAATAGGCTGCCCTTTTGGCTTATAAGTCTATGCCTTTGTTTTCAGGGGAAGTCACGTCTTTCCTTGTAGAATGCGCTGCACATTTTATGACTGTGAGTGTCAATGGGAGTCAAAATACTTCAATAAGCTTATCCAATAGGGCTGCATGTTACACTACAGTGTTGTCTGTGTGGAGGATGCTCCTCCTTTTACAGCGTGACAGACCTGCATGTACAGTTGACGTCACATAGGTGGAGTCAGAGTATACTGTCGTTTTCCTCATCTTCAAACCTTTGGAGCACGACGTAAAGTGCCACTCATTCTGCAGGCTGTGCTGAGTAACTTGAAGGTAATCTTGCACTTGTCACTAACTCACATTCACCCCTTGGTTCAGCTTCACTACTGCTGATCCAGTATGCCTTTCGCCAGTTGTTTAGTACATTTTTGAAGAATCGTCAATAATAAGAAATTCCCCTCTCCCAATAGAATTTTCTCTTGCTTGGGGAATCTGATCACAGTGTTCAGTATACGTTGTTTAATCATGTACATAATCATCCTCCACTTCTGGTTCTGCTATAAAGGTTGCTGGGTTCGCTGTCTTGTATCTAACCATCGCAGGATTCAATATAATTATCTCATATCCTGATGTTTTTTGTGTGGTCAATGTACTTTTAGCTTTCTCTAAAATAGCAAATATTGCATGCTCTACAAATAGTGTTAATGAACACCCCATTGTTATACTTGAAGCTGCTCACAGGGCTAATGCTCTTTCATAACTGGATCTAAAACCCCACTATTGTATGGCAGTGGTTTGAGTCCATGTCCAAAAATCGTTTTCTGTGTTGGGACTGTTGTCATGACTTCTCCATTTGAATGACATTTGTTTTTGTTTTTAACTCTTCAGGATATTCTGGAATCCCAACACAGGGGCTGTACTGATTGCCTTTTATAATTCTTGAAATCCTTCAGTCATCTCATCTGTCAATGTTATTTTACTCTTGCCGACCTGTGCTTCTTTAAGTCCTTTTAAAAGTGGTCCAATATATACTCTGTAATTGCAAACCCAGGCCCTACAATAGTTACAGAGGCCTAAACACTGTTGCATTTCTGTAACTGTTTTAGGTTCTGAGGTCTTCAAAATTGCTTCTGCTCTTTCAGGCATCACTTTCCTCCCCTTGTGAGAAATCAACTGTCCTATATACAAGACCATTTCCTGACAGTATTGCAACTTTTCCTTTTCTACCTTATACCTTTTCTCTGAGAGTATGGTCATAAGCTTAAAAGAATCTTCTCTCCCTCTTTCTTGTCTCTCACTACACACCAAAATGTCATCCACGTATTGTACTATTGTACTTTTGAGCTGAACATTGCCTAGATCAATCTGAAGGACTCTGTTTAAGATTAAATGGGACTCACAGTACCCCTGGGGCAAACAAGCATTTTTCAGGCAAATATTTCCAAACAAAAAGATAGTAAAATCGTGTGTGTCTTCTGAATGGGAAATTAAAATAATGCATTTTGTAAGTCTATGGGCCTCATTACGAGTCTGGCGGTAACCCTGCCAGTTCTACCGGCGGGTTGCCGCCAGACTCGTAACATTTTTCCGGCACTCAACTTCCTGGTGCCAACAGGACATTACAAGCCGGTGATGGGGGAAATCAGGTGCCGGATTTCCTAACTCCCCATTCCCATAGAGTCTGAGAAGACTCTATGGGATTGGGGAGATGAAAGCGCTGTCACTGTTGCTAACAGGGCCATCTCTTCTGTGAAGAATTTGCCTACCATGGCTGCTACGCCTGGCATGGTTGGATCTGTAGGGCACAGCGGCCCCAGAAGGCAGACTTGTCATTTGCCAGTCCAGAAACAAGGTGCCAGTAAGCTTACAGGCACCTTTATTTCCAGACTGGCAAGGTCGCAATGAGGCCCTATGACTGTGAAATACTTGGCCCTAGATGGGATGTTACAAAGGTCCTCTGTGAATCTCCACAGCCCCTGTTCATGTTCTCACTGGGTACACAGCCATTTTACATGGAGAATCAGATGGTAACAATATTCCTTTCTTCATTAAAGCAGAAATGGTCTCAAATATAACTTCATCCCCTTCTCTGGACATGGGGTATTGCTTTGGAAGTGGTAAAAGGGCTCCTGGTTTAAGCTCAATTATACCTGCTCCTACTGCTTTCAACAAACCCGCATCATATGAACTCGTAGTCCATAAAGTATTTGGCACTTTCACTAAATATCTTCCTGGACCAATGGCGGTGTCTTTATTACCAGCGCCATTCTCAGCATCATTCCTCTATTCTCTACTTTCATCCAATAATTTATGAAATATACTAATTCATCATCCGAGTATTCACCCTTAAACTGCTCCTCGTCTGTCAAATCTGTAAACCTGTATCCTTCACTGAGGGCAATCACTGTTCTCCATCCACTTCCCTCATCATCTATCCCATGAAGAACCACTCTTTTCTCTCTGACCACTGCTGATTCTAACTCCAAGGGGATAATCTGCTCTTCTTTATCATCCATAGGGATTTCTGTTCTGAACAAAAGCTCATCAGGTATTCTTAGTAGTTTACCATCTCGGTAACCATGATAATGAAACAGTCACTCCATACAAGAATACTCCTGTATCTAAGTGAACTACTTGTAATGCCTTCTGGACTGTAAAGGGTAATATAAACTCTCTCACATTCATATAATGTATCTTTGTGGTGGAACACCCTATTCCTTCATTAGTAAAAGATATAGGGCCTCATCACGAGTCTGGCGGTAACCCTTAAATGCGGCAGTAGCGCTATTACCGCCGCATTTAAGGGTCCGCCAGATCATGGATTTGGCAGATTTCCCCCCAGCTCTAAGATTTTCACGCGATTACCGCTGGCAGGAAATCCGCCAACGGTAATAGCGTGAATTTTCCCCATTGGGCCCAATGGGGAATGAGGAATTCCTGAATAGGCCCAATGGGGGATGGGCATTAACCCTTCTGCCAAACCCGTGATCGGGCGCTAATAGCACCGGGGGGTTTGGCGGTAGGGCTATTAGTGCCGGCGCTAATAGCGCCAGCGTTACCGCCCAAATCGTGATGAGGCCCATAGTCATGTTAAGTTTCATCATTAGTCATGCCCTAATATGTTAACTGGTGTCTGCCTAGGATATATTAACAACATCAACATGTCATGTTCTCCTAGAGAGATTGATAATTTGTCTGTGAAAAGAGCTAAACTCATCACCCTAGAGAATCCCTGCACATTCATGGCAATACCTGACATTGGATATTTTCACTCATGGACACAGGAACGAGTTGCTCCGGTATCTACAATAAATGAAAATGCCTTGCCCCCTATCGTCACCTTCACCTTTGCTTCCTCTTGGGGGTCTAGTGTTTCTGATAGTACTGAACACATCAGGTCACTCCATGGGCTGTCCTATTGTGGATATAAATGCATCCCTATACCTGTGAAAGGATTTCCTCCTACCACAACCACACTTGCAACTGTGGGTGTGGGTGCTTGCTGGGCTCCTGTATTCATATTCATATTCCATTGTGGCACCATGACCTGTTGTGTCTGCGCTTGCTGGGTTGTACCCAATGTGTTTGCATGTGCACTTGCTGTGATTTCCCTTGTGGCAATTGCATTTGTAATGGCACTTGCTGTGGTTGCAGCACATATGTTTGAGCCTGCGTGTGATCGAGTGCATAAAACCTCTGCAATTCAGTGTTATATTGCGGAACATAGCCATAAATGAAAAAGGCATTAGAGGCTCTAATGATAGGGTGAAACAAATACATGGAGGCAGGAACACATATTGTGAGGGCAGTAGCAGGACCAAGAGAGTGGCTCTGTTGGTATGTAGAGGAATATACAGTGATGCAGAACTTCTGGCTTGTGAGTGCCGTACCATTGATTGATTGTTTATTTGTATAGCGCCTATACACAAATCATTTCAAAGCCCTTCAAGTAGGGAGGGGACATGGGAGACTACAGTTACATTCTTACAAGTCCATGAAAATAATTAAAAATGCGAAAAATAGCTATCATAATCAGCCTGACAAGTGCAAGGAACAGTAAGGTAGAAGAGGGGGAGGGAAAAGGAGACAAACAAGCAGTAACATTACTATGCCTGACGGCAATTGATGCAGTGTATGAGTATACAGAACGTGGGGGTGGAGGGGTGGAGGTGTGGAGTTGAAAGGGAAGGAGAGGTACAAACAAGCAGCTAAAAAGAAAGGTCAGATGACATTTCAGAATAGTGCAAGGAGGGGAGGGGAAGACAAGGAGGGAAAAGAAAGGGGACGCACAGGCTGCTGTCAAAGTCAAGTGACAATGATAGGAGTAAGTGCTAAAGGAAAGAGAAAAGAAGTGGGAAGGGGCACAGGACTGGGAATAGAGGCAATGGGTTGGAAGAGGGGCATGAAGGCAGTCACAGAGGGACATGAGGAGGGTAATGGGCAAAGACAGAAAAGGGGGCATGGAGGTAGATAACCAGGACTCAGATAGTGGCTACGCTGATTAGTAGAGCCATAAATATTGAGGCATAACCTCCAAACCATGATCTCAGTACAAGGGTGCAGCAAATCACTATGTTGGTAAGTACAGACTTTTAAATTCAGGATGAAGAAAAAATTACAATGCACTCATCCACTACCATGAGAGTCAAAATCTCCACCACATTTTCCCAAATCCATGTGGCTGTAGCTTGCTTAGACACATATCTTTATCATTCGAGGAATGCATTGTACAGTCTTCCTGGACATGTGTCTTGTATTTGTGCCTGGTATTTCCTCTCTCCATAGTCTTCACCAATAGGATGTTATTTTATTTTTATGAAAGTAATCTTTTTCACATGTGTGTCATTAACATATCACCTTTTGTCTGACACATTCGCTTCAGTGGTGCTAAAACCTATCCACACTGCACCCTAGTCAGGGCAGCTTGGGCTTTTCATAGCTAATTGACCAAGTACAGATGGCCACACTGCCTTCCATGTCAGAATTGCAGTGGATTATCAACACTACAAACTGTTCATGTAACACGAACATAGGCATCAACCATCTAATTCTTGTGCTGACCCGAATGTCTTTAGCAAGCTAAACACATGGAGTAGTCCGTTCCAAAGCTCTTACATTTGTTTCACTCTCCAAAAGCTCTCTTTCATGTCACCTGAGTTAGTGCCTAAGTTGTGGAGAATGTTTGTGCACTGTCCAGAAGAAAAACCACATCTAAAGAACCCACACCAGCAATAATGGCGGTAAAATCTGCAAAAAAGCCACTTGAATCAGCACAAACTCAGGCAAGGAACACCGTGACACTTAATTAGAGGGACATGCCACCAAAGAGGACCAGCCTTTTGATGTCTTACCTTTGGCCTACTCTTCTAGTTCCATAAGGGCTGCTCTTTAATGCATTATTTCACTTAGTTAGCATTACCTCTTGCATATGACAACCCCCAAATTGTTTCCATTTTCAATCACGTCCTATTTAAAGGTTGTCACATTGACCTTGCACATGGGACAAGAAAAGATCCCAGGAAGTACTCTAATGTCCCTTTCATCCTAAAAAATGTTTGAATCCTGTTGGAAGGTTGGGGGTTGGGAGCAGATGTAGGACAGGTCAGGTTCATGTATTATGGTGGATAATTGTATTTCCAACAAATACACCATTGGCAGAACCTCATAGAGTCAAGTGGCACACACGGCCACCCACTTAGTCACTTCTTCAAAAGGCTACAGCAAATAACTTACATGTGTTAGGTAGGCACCATTCAGTTTCTGACTGGCTATTGCAGTCATTGGTCACCGTGTTACACTGTTCTATCAGACAATCCAGTATATGAAGGGTTAAGTTACACAGAGCCAGAATTCTGTATTTCAGCTGGTTGAATGTGACATGATGGTATGACCACAGCTTAGAATCACATCACAAGCACTGGGGGATATTCCAAAGTGGGCTCAGTATCTCTAGCCTGCACTTACTATCTCATGTAGTGGTGGGTACTAGCTTATGAAGCTGGTCACCACAAGAGGGAAGACATGGTCAAATGATGACATGTGCATGTTTTTCCCTTTCCACAGGGAAGCTACACCAATAGATACATTGTCAAAACACACTTAATAATGAGGAGACAGTCAATGTGACACAACATCTGTTACCTTCTCCAAGAGCTCAAACTCCACTGTGGGTCTTCTGTCAAATTCCTCCATAAACACAATAGTGTAATGGCAAATGGCACTTAGTGGCTGATAGACTGGCCTTTGTTGACAAAAGGAACAGGGGGAGGTGACCAATTGATAGCAGTGACATCTCTTGCTGGATCACTGGTTCACATGTTCATCATTACATGGATTGTTTACCCTCATAAAGGTTCAGCACAATTTCTCCTGTTTCCACTACATGGTTGGAGCAGTAGTACTGAAATTCAGGTTGAAGTGGTGCCACGACAGAATTTTCCAGAGGCAATTACAAAGGCAATACAATCATCTGAATTCACAGTTTTCTATGAAGGAATAGGATGGTAAATCTATTGCCAACATTCTTTACAAGGATCACATTAAATAGACAAGCGTTTTATGTTTTGCAATATTTATTTACATTCTCAAGCACCAGTGGGCTGCTGTGTTGATGGGGAATTATTAATCTATGTGCCGTTGGGTCTGCAGAAAAAGATGGTGTTCCAACAAGGCTTATGACAATCTGTGGGTCAGCACAACCCTCTGATGTGTTGTTGCAGATCGGTGGTGCAAATATCAGTACCTGCAATTGAGGGGTGGGAGGTTGCCATGTACCCTTCTCTTTTTCCAAACATGCAGACAATGCTGTCTCATGCAGGTCCACAGAAGACGAGGTGCACAAATTGGTATGCAGATTCCTCCACAAGACATTTATTTATACAAACCAGGTATAAAGACGAGCTTACCGTTTTTTCTGCCATAAAATAACTATACACCCACCAATGTTATGGGAGTGCTGATATGGGCCGTTACCTATCCTTCTTCTTGGTTCTGCTTGCTTGTTCTGTGGGTGCTGTTGATTTGACTGACTGCCCAAATGTACTATAGTTAGTAATTTGATTTTTCGGACAGTTTTTCAAAGACACTGTACAATGCTGCAAGGGGATGGTCTGAGGATTACTATCTTTTTACAGTACTTGCATTTCCCAATTGCATGGTTTTGTCAATGACTCCACCATATTCTTCCGGGCCACCCTCTATGTCTGTGGCATGGTCAAAATAGATCTGTCAACATTTTGATTTTGAATCGAGGGGTGAAGCATAATATTTGCCATGATCTACATTGTTATCTCTTCTTTCTCATCAGTAGATTGCTTTTTTTGTTGATGGGCTGATGTCATAGATTCTCCTAACTGTGACTCTGTTAGCAGTGTCCCATCTTTCTCCTCCTCCTCCTCATTAACCTACCCACTGGCACTTGATGCATGTGCAAAAGGGATTGGCTGCACGATTACATTGTTTTGAAGTACAGCATATTCTTTTCAGGCAGAGGTGCCTGTTCTTTGCAGAGAGATCATCGACTAGATATGGACAGTTTTGCCCAGCATATATACCCATGTACTATCAGGGATTCTCCAAAGACAAAGTTTGCAGCCGTAGCAGGTGAGCAAACGCAAGATATACATTCTTGAGAAGTCCCCTACCCCAACCCCTAATATGTATGTGTAATGCAGAAGATATTGGCATGTTCATTTAATTCTTAACTTCCCTTTAACTAATGCACATGGCTTCCCAATGCGTTACTCTTTTGCTATGTCTAGTAAATGTGTGTGGGATTCTCAGTGCTTTGGACTTCTCCTTCATCTACGAATGACTGTGGGATTGCCAGTACGTTTCCATTCTTCTCCCCCTTCTAAATACATTGTGGAATATTCAGTGATTACCCCTTCCCCTCTGCCTACTAACATGTAGGATTCCCAATGCTGTGGCCGTCTCATTGTTCTAGTAAATGTATGTAGGGGTTCTCGGTGCTTTGTATTACCTATTAAATGCATGGACCAAACCAGGGATTTCTGAGGCCTTGTGCATTATAATGGTTCATTACTCTGAGGCCCACTCTATTTCACACTGTAGGAGTTGGGGCTGTGTTACAGGGGTCTATTAGTTTAGCATGTATATGCAGTGTTAGTGGGTTTATGTAGAGACAGGAGAACAGAAACACAGCAAGCAATGGCAATTGCAGCCAGCAGGCGCATCAGATGGAAATGCACACATAGTACAGGGAGCACATGTTAAACATGTTTTATTTCAGGATAATATTTTTTTTTGACTGATTGCACTTGATCTAAATACTAACCCAGTAACCACATGTCCTTAACAAATTAGTGCAAATTGGTCCAGATGAAATAACTTGAAAATGATTTTGGAAAGTGCTCTCATGCAAGAGTGTTAAGTGTAGAGTTCTGAGCTGTGTGGTTTCATTCAATGAGAGTTTTAAACGTGCAGTGTAGCAGAATCTGTGAATATGAAATATGTGCTGCTAAAAGGCCATTGTGTTTGCTCAGGAAGAAGATGTTACATTTGTAGTTTAGCAGGACAGTCACTTGCAATGGTAAAAATACTGAGAAGGACGGATGAAGTGACATGATCTGATCGAGGGGAACAATTTCTGTTGACTGACAGTGGTAGGTCATTAAAGGGACTGTTAGTGGGTGTGCTGGGCAGACATCCACCTGCATCCAGGGAGTGATAGTTTGGAGGGATCCTCGAGTGCTGGGCTGAGACAGGCAGTTTGAGGCACTTTGCTGAGGCAGTGCTGGCAGGTTTCCTGGGGTCTTGATAATCATTATCGGTGGGCGAACAAATCGAGATGGATTCCCACGTTCAGAGGTGCAAGGAATCTCACCAATTTCTAGGTAAATATAGGTCAAAGTGATGGTGTGCTGGATTTGCTTTTCCAATATTCAGTCAGCAATAGGTAATTTCATGTGTAATGTTTCAATGATATAAATGCATGCCGTTCTGAATTTACAAGATTGCTTTACAGTTTGATTTTTATGAAGCTTAATTCTTGCCAAGTTCTGCGCTTCCAAGGTCGGTGTGCAAGGGCTGGTTGCAGCTCATTCTATTTTTTTAAATGTGCCTTTTGCATTTTTTTAAAACATTCGCAACAGCAAATCTGTTCTATTTATAGCTGTTGTCATGTGTAATGTCTACATTTATCTGTCACGATAAAGACACATCATAACAATTACTTTGTGTTATGATGGATTTTGTGGCAGTTGGTCATTCTATTTGATCTGCACACACAGACAAGTGCGTGATAATAAATGTTTTCATGTGTATAATCTAATGTGAACTCTATAGTTAGAAAGTGAACAAGTGTGCGCTATTTCATTTTGCCTGTTTACGGCTGTGCAGGTCAGCCACCAGGGCATACATCAGCTTCGTAGATAAGGTGCTGAAGGGTAGAGGTACCGCCCCAAGTTAAATGTAGTAAGTCCAGTATCTGGTTTTGTGAATAACCTGGGATAAAGGGCAGGTGTTAGACTATATTCTGATGAGAGATTTACCACTATAAAGGGAATTCACCAATACATCACTACAATAATAATGTACCACAAGGAAATACCACCATTTGCCACAATAATAAAATACCACAAGATTAGGTGTAACTCCTCCAGAAAATATATTTAACATATTTGGTGTGTTGGCCATTGGGAATTTTAAAACAGTTACTGGGCGTGGCATTGCATTAGGAATAGCCATTGTGTACACTTAAAAAGTGAATTAGCGCTGTGTGTTCATTTGAATCACACAGGGGTGTCACCATGTCTCAAATTTAAGCTTATTCTACTGATCCGGCAAATTATCCTGAGTCAAAACACTTTGCTCATGGAGTTTGGTCTTTAGAAAATGCAACAATATGGAAAGACCGGGGAAGTGGAGAAAGAACTGTTGCAAAATATTTTTGAGGAAGGGAGAATCATGCAAGTATGCCTCATGAAACTATTTAGAGCTCCAGATCGAAAGGAGAAGAATTGTATTATAAGGCTATGTGCCAAGTTTTGGTTTCTACTGCACCGTTCTTTGAAAAGGCAAGGAAATGATACTGAGGTAATTAGTAAGCTGCCTGGCAGTTTGGATGATGCAGTTGATCAAATATAATGTCTAAAAGCGGAATTAGAATGGTCTAATACAGAATTGCAATCTAAATGTAGCAATATGTATACTCAATTGGCTCAGAAGGAAACCCGATTTAATGAGAGTGAGCAAGAATTAATGCACTTAAAGGGGATTTTAGATGCAATAAAATAAGACAAAGATGATGCCATTTCAGAATCACAAACACTTAGAAAGAATAACATGGAGAAAGATAAGGAATTCTGCGCTGTGGAACAGGACATAGTTAAATTGTTGGAAGAGAATGACAAGAAAGACAGAGCATTTGACAAGTGCCACATGCAAATAAATGAGTTGCAAGCCATGATTAATAAGATTAGGGATGAGAATTCTAATCTCTCTCAGGAGGCCAAACCACTTCATGGACAGTGCAAAAATCTAGAACAGCAAATATTTAGTCGAAAATCTCAGGAAAGGCGACAAGGCACTACATTCAATGGAGTTGAAGTTAACTTCAGCTATGTCCAAGGGAACAATGTACCAACAGCTATTCCTAGGGCCAGACATGATTATAGACCACTGGTGGGATATGAATCACCAGCAATTGTTTACAATCATTCCTGCCCACCAGAGAACAGAAATGAGCGACAGAATGATACACACCAAAATGCACCATGTAGCCCTATCAAAATCATCAAGTCATTCAAAACTTTGATTAAACCATTCAAAAATGGATAGGATTGTTGCATGTAAGATGTTTTGGAAACAGTCCATGATATATTTAAAGTTCTCCAGCTACCTAGGGCACAGTATAGACTGTACTTTCATCAAACACTTGATTCAGCATCTGCTAGTGTCATTCAGGGGCTCAATAAACAGGAAAACATGTAATGGGTGGACTTTGAAAAAGAGGTTAGACATCAATTTTCACCTTATCAGTCAATACAGGATGCAAAAAAAGCAGCGTATACAATGACTGCAAAGCCAGATATGTCCCCTTGCCCATTCATCCAAGACTTAAAAAGAGCATTTTCATGCTTTGATGTGGCCTTTAATCCGAATTCTGTAGGATTTAATACTGCATACTGTTATGGCCTCCAAAGGGAAATTGTATCCCAGTTAATTTGTGAATTTGACAGGGCGAAATCACTAAAATGGATAATAGAACCGGGGACCAAACTATATGAAGTAATCTATGGTCAGAGAGAGGAAGGGACTAAGAATAAAGAGGCAAAAACCACATCCAAAGAACCCATGCCAGCAATAATGGAGGTAAAATCTGCAAAAGGGCCACTTCAATCAGCACAAACTCAGGCAAGGAACAACATGACACCTAATCAGAGGGACATGCCACCAAAGAGGACACCACCCCAAACTTCTATGTTCCAATCGGTTGTTCCGATCAATAGAGAGTCTTACATTATCCCTAGATATCTGGGCAATGCCCCCAGAATGGGATTTCACCCTGATATGTCAGGTATAAAGAATAATCAATATCAAATGTAAAATGACCTGCACCAAACACTGGGGGCACAGAGTAGATTTGACCCTAATACAATGGTGTATGGTCACCAAGAAAGGCCAAGGTATGTGTATACATTCATTGAACATGGAAATCAGCATAGGGGACAATTCCCATCAAATCAAAGACAAAATATGAATTATGTCCCACGCCATTATAACCAAACACTACCACCAGTCAACCATGGTCAAAGAATGGTCATGGTCACTCCGCGTTCCCCACCTCCTATGGCCCATGAGTTGAGAAGTAACACAAATAGAAATCAATCTCCTGAGAGGTACCAGAATAGGCTCAATCAAGGTGAGTTTCATCATTACCGGCCCATGCCGCAAAGAGAGGACCCCAGGGACATGGACAGATTTCAATGCCTAGAGGCCCAAGTCAAAATGTTGTCTGAACAAATAGGAAAGCTCTGTGCAGTTCAAAAACAACAGCCAAGTGATGGTGTACATTGCTATAGGAGTGATAGTGTGCGTTCTGACAAGTGACTATTTAATAGCCCCTGCACTGAAAAAAAAAAAACACAGAAGTTCATGAATCACCTTTGTATAATGTTACTGAATTGCTTGATGATTCAAAAATAAGAATACAAACTAATGAAAGTGAGACAGGCAAGTGTGGTACAATTTAGAGTTGAATCAGACTATTGAAGTGTTTGAAGATAAAAAACAAAAAGGGGAACAGAAACATAAAAAAAAGACAACCCGGTGTTAAAAAGGCCATCCAATGTGAAAATAAAACACAAGATGAATAGGTAGGATTGGTAGTTAGAATATCCTCCCTTAATAGTCAGAGGCCCTCATTACAACACCGGCGCTAAACCATGGCGCTATTAGCACCATGGTTGGTGCCGGTGTTGTAACGGGTCCACCATGGTTCAATGGGGAATTACCACCCCATTCCAAGGTTGGCGGGGCGGTAATTCCCCATTGAACCATGGCCCTTCCCCATTCCCATTTTCGCTCCATAGGGCTCTATGGGAATGTGAAAGGCGCTAAGTACGGTACCGCAAATTAAATTAACGGCTGGTCTAGACCAGACATTCAGGTCGGGTCCCGCAAAGGGACCTTGTAGTAAGGCGATAAGTGTTTAACGGCGCCGCAGCCTTTTACGGCGCCATTAAACACTTAGCGCCAGGGTCCTAATGAGGCCCAGAATATTGTAGAGTTCCAAATAGAACGAATTGTATCTCAAAAAGAGGGTACAGGTCAGTAACCTGAGGAGTATTTTGAACCACAAATATTCCAAGAGACAGAAAGGACAGGCACCATGCAAAACACAGGTAAGTGTCATGTGCCAGAAAATGACAGGCTGTCATATGACAATTCTGAAAGGGTTCAGTCAAAACATTGCAGTGTGAACATCGGTTGTCCCAGGTCAGAGGGGCAGTCAGTGGCTACACTCCAGATGGGTTCTGAACCCAGGAAAATAGACAAATAAATCCAAAACAAAGTGGGCAAAAAGGAGGGAAAAGGACCATTTCACATGCCCATGTGTTTAGCAAGGAGTGAAAAGGGTCTAAGAAAGGTGAGTCCTGAAATCAGCAAAAACTAACACCTTTTGTGTGTGCTAGAAGAAGTTGAAGACAGGTACTATTCCTCTATCACTGTGGAAGAGAAATGTAATGCATTTGCAATGATTCACATGGATGCCCTGGCCACAATAATGTCAAAGGAGTTGGTAAAAAGTATCAATTAAGGGAGATCCCCACAAAATCACATAAAGGTGAGACAAAATGAAGGCCCTGTGCACAACTTCAATAGTGAAGAAATACCTATCAAAGGTGTCATGGAGGTTGACATAAAGATAGGGAAGCATTGGATGAGACAGGAAGTATTGATCACATCCATCAGTGATATACCCTTTTTTATAGGGACAAATTGCCTGAAGAGGTTGTCAGCCCTCATTGATGGGGTAAATGGGGTATTATGGACCCTAGCCAAAAAACCATTGAGGCCTAAGAAAATCATAGCACAAAACCACAATGTAAGTGAATGCCATGCTGTGGCTAAATCAGAATGTGCAGAGGAAGTATATCTTCCGAATGGCTGTGTGCCCAGTGTCACTGTCATTCTCATATATCAGGGTGAAAGGCGGGATAAAAAAGAAAAGCAGTCTCTGGGTATTTATTTGGACCCAGGAAAAAATGCCAAACAGAAATAGATAAAAACACATTGCTATTTTATCTAAAGGAAGAGGTATGCAAGCCATGTTTCACTCCACAGATAAACACACAAAAACATGAAAGCCGTTTCATTGTTGAAAAGGTACTCCCAAAATTCAGGATAAAGAATCAACACGTATTTGGTCTGGATGATCTGGATGTTAAAGATGCATGTTAAAGATTATAATTGGTCCTAAGAGTATTCATCACAATGTGTGGATCATGAGCGGGACACAAAGCAAATTTTACTTGTGAAATGACACCATGCACAGAATGTGTATGGTGTTAGACTTTCTAAATCAAACGGTTTGGTCCAGATTAGGAGGGGCTGCATCTGATTTTGAGGACAAAAGACAAGATTATCATTGAGCGCAGATGGCACCATATGCAGTTGAATTGCATGTGAGAAAGGGTGTTAGCATTCCCGCATTCACCAGCCAAGTTACAATAGCATTATAATATTGAAAGGGACAACAGATAAAAGAGTCTGATGCATTTGCATGCCTACATGAATCCATGAGGCAGCAGGACTAGAATGCGAATATACACCACTGATAGAGATTGGGGATGGACACGTTAAATACAGGATGCCAGGACATTAATTTAGAAGAGAATTCAGAGATAGGAATGGCAATACAGAAATCCTATTTTACTGCAGACTTCAGTAATGCTGTGCTTGGGTACATCCCTAAAAGGTATGTGACTGCCCAAGGTAAGTTGGCAGAATCTTTGGACTCTCCACCTAGAGGAATATTTAAAGTTCAGTCTGCGTATCCTTATGAGTCAAGTGATAAAATGTGCTGTCATCAAGATGATTGCATCCTATTTCGAATTTAATGAGGCTAACATAGAAAAGCAGCATATTGAAATGTAAGTCAATATTCCAAAATATTTAAGTGTGCCGACTCTCCAAAGAGAGACAGCCACATGGTTGGAGAAAAGTACAGAGGTTCCTCCATTGGGGGACTTCCCAGAGTTCTCTACAATGGTAGAAGAGCATATTCAGGCTGCAGATGCGTCCACAAATGAAGAAGAAACAGACCAATTGAGAAGAATATTTATGGAATTCAAAGAGGTTTTTGCCAAAGACGCATATGATTGTGGATTAACAGATGGGCATATTGCCACATTGCCAGAAGGACATGGTATGGAACCAGTATTTGTCAGACAATATAGGTTACCTCTGGCATGTTTGGAATCAATAGCTATAATAATTACAAATTTTTAATATAGAGGAATCATTAGGCCCATTAATAGCACATCAAACACTCCCATATTAGATGTGTTAAAACCTAATGGCCAATGACGTTTATGTACAGATTTATGAGAATTAAACAAAAGGGTACCTGTTTCATGGCAAATTCCATTTATTGATCAGGGTCTCTCGCACAGGTTCACAGGTCCAAGGTGTTTAACACATTAGATCTTACAGCTGGATACCGGTGTGTGCCACTGGCTGAAGATATCCAACATTTTTTTTGCATTTTCTTTTGACAAATCACAATATGCGTGGTCCAGGACACCTTTTGGATATGTCAATAGTGGGAGTGAATTTGTGATATTCCTGAGCAAGGCATTCCCAGATGCAGCGGAAAGGGGGACACTAGTTTAGATGATGTGCTGATTAAGAATGAGAATCTGAAAAGCCATTTCAATGAGATTAGAAATGTACTTAGTAATTTACAGAAGGCTTGAGCCAAAGTATCCTTACAGAAAGCATAATGGTGTAAAAAGAAAGTGAACTTCTTAGGTCATGAGGTGACGGAGAATGGGTTAAACCCGCAAAAGAAGAAAGTGGAGGCGATACATAAACTGAAAGATCCTATTCATCTGAAAGGTTTTAAAAGTTTGTTAGGAATGACAGGTTACAACAGGAAATGTATTGAGAGTTATGCAGAGATTGCACAACCTTTAACATGATTGCTAAAACAGGGTCTACCCTGAAAATGGGAAAAGGAACAATGTGAAGCGGTAGCCAGGCTAAAATAATGTCTTAAGAAGGTGCCTGGCATATCCTATAAAGAACCCAGATTTCTTTGTAGAAGTAGGATTCATGGATCATTGAATGTGAAAAAGCACTACTAACAACCGTCTGGGCGTTACACCATTTCCGTCCTATAGTTCAAGGGGAAAGAGTAATTATTGAAACAGATCATCAGCCTCTTCAGTTTCTGGAAAGTATAAGAATTAGGTCAGGGAATTTGGCCCAGTTGCCAATTACTTCCTGGACACTAGCTCTTCAGGATTTTCCTGTAGAAGTGAAATATGGACAAAATAAGAAGAGCCCGGTTACCCAAGGGCTAGCAGATTTGCATGATAGTGCAGCAGAATGTGCACCTGAGGCCATAAAAATAGAATGAAGTTTGAATGAATTTGAATAACCCCCACACAAAGTGTTCAATGAAGAAGTATGCAGGGATTTACCAACTGTATATGTAAATGGTTGTGCATACCATGTGGAAAATAACACAGAAAAAGAGCTTGTGGCAAGAATATGAAATATCTGGTTTAAATGTGACAACATTCCAAGAGTAAGCATGAGGATTGAGAAGTAGTCAGGTGGCAGAATTGGCTGCTATTTAAAAAACAGTTGCTACCACAGTAGAAAACAAACTCAAATAGATAGTGCTAGTAACTGATTCTGATTATGCACAACATAGTTTTGTAGAATATTTACCTGGCTGGAAGGTAAATGGTATGCTCACCTATGATAAAAAAAAACACTTAAACATGGCAAGATGATTCAAGCCATAGACAAATTTGTGTTAGAAATGTATTTGGTAATATATTGGAGAAAGATCCGTGGCCATTTGAAGAAGCCAGGTGACAACAAAGAGGGGAATGACAAGGCAGATCGGGTAGCCAAAATTGGAGCTGTGATGGGAGAGTTGTTTCCTATTGAACACCTGCTCGGTGAAGTACAGGTAGATGCAATAACACGCTCCAAAACTCCAAAAGTAGTTGAGCAGCCTGTGGTGCAATGGTGTTTTGACTCTCCAGATCAGGACCTGGTCAAAGCGCAAAAGGAAGATCTGATTTTAGGCATATTGTATAATCATCTGTTAGATGCAGAGCAAAACCCTCTGACTGAAGAAGATTGTAAAGGGAAAGAGGAGTTGAGGGTGTTGCTAAAAAACAAAAAGAGAATTAGGTTACAAGATGGGCAGATGATTAGATAATCTGTGACAGGTGAAATACAATGGGTAGTGCATTTGTCATTTCATGGATTTGTGTTACATCATAGTCATGATGTTATAACCACAGGACACATGGGAACACAGAAAATTTAGGACATTTTAAAAGGCTATGCTTATTGGCTAAACATGTACCAAGATTTTGAACTATTCACCAGAAGGTGTCTAGTATGTGCACAATTTCAACCTGCATCACCTACTCGTAGAGCACGATTTATGAAGAGGGGGCATGGTCTGATTTGCAAATTGACAATGTCAGGCCTGTAAAAAGATCAGCCAGAGGAAATCGGTATATGTTAACAGTAGTTTGTTTAATGTCCAAATGGGTGGAGTGCATTCCAGCCCCAGATTGCAGTGCACAAACGTCAGCCACATTACTTGTAAATCATATTTTTTCAAGATTTGGTTTACGTCAAAGGATAGAGTCAGATTAGGGAAGTCATTTCACTAGTGCATTGATGATAAAGATATGGCAGATTTTAGGTGTGAAGAGAAAACTACACATTTCTTACTGGCCTTCCTCTTCGGGGGTAGTGGAACAGTGTAACAGGTCAATACTGGATATGTTAAAGAATTTTGTGGCTGAAGCAGGTTCTAGTTGGGACCTTTGGCTTCCATTGGTATTAATGGCCATTCAGTCAACTCCTGCTAAATCAACAAATCTCAACAAATCTCAGCCCTTATTAAAAGGAAGATAAATGGTGCTGCCAAAACATTTACTTTACAAGACCAAAAAACAAACCCTTGTAAATGCCTCCACAATTCAAGAATATGTGGAAGAGTTGAGGGAGCACTTAAAACATGCATTTGCATTTGTGCAGCAGAATATGGAAATGGCTGCTGATGGTTCAAAAACATATTATGATAGGAATGCATCTGCAAAAGAGTACGAGATAGGAGATCAGGTGAATATGTTTAATTTTGGAAAAGGAAGACATAAAAACTCTAAATTTCTTGCAGCATGGCAAGGGCCATATAAAATTACAGACAAGATCTCACCCATATTGTATAGACTTGCTAAAAAGGAGGGTGAGTTGACAGTGGAGCAGTTTGTCCATGTCAATCAAATCAAACCTGTCCACGCGAAACATGAGGTGAAGAGGCTTAAGCAAGTTGAGCCTAGCTAGTTAAAAGACAAAAAAATAGTGTATTATGGAAGGTTGCCCTAACAAGTGGGTAAATGTAAATATTACTGTTACATAGAAAGTGCTAAGGGGTTCTGGTATAAAGGTACAATGTGGGGAGAGGTGTATTTTTTACATTGTTTTGGTTGCATGGGATTTTATGTCCATGATTTGTATAATAATACATTTATTTTCAGGCGCTCCAGTGTGGCATGTTTCATCTATTACTTATATTGGATAATTATAATACATACATTTAATTTCAGATGCTCCAGTGGAAGAGGGAATGAAAAATTAATTGTGCTTGGTGCTTAATGTGTTTTTTCTTTTTACTCTCAAAAACTAATTAATTTACTTGTCAACGTCGGATCCTTGGAGTGCTGGACCCCTGGAGGACCACAGGATCGGAGAGCACGGGAAAGCCCCTGGACCGAAAAAGGAGGTGAAGGTAAAGTCACCGAAGACCGTGAAGATGATGACCAGAGATGAGGATTGGCTGTTTTCCAGCATTGCAGAATTAAAGGAGAAAATGTTCTGCTAATAGTCATAATGTTAATTGTGAGCGTCTCAGGTTCAATGGTTGCAAAGGCACACGTTTTGATAGAGCCAGGACTGGCATCTGGAATTACAGTAGAAGAAACACCAGGTTTTTATCTTAGGGAACAGAAGGTTGCTATATCAGAACATGTTCATTAGCCTAAATCCTGATTTCATCATTGAAACATTCTTTAATGAGACAGAAATCAAGTCAGAAGAGGTGATGTAATGGGTGCAATTCTGTAAAGAAGAAGCTCAGAGAACAACCAGAGAAATTAAGCTGCAGTTAGAAAAAATATTTGTGAGTTCATCCAGTATAAAGAAAAGGAGAGGGAAGAAAATGGTTGGGTTACTAGTGGCATCTATTGTAATAACTATAATTGGTCCTGTGCTGGGTACGACAATATCCACAGCCAATGCCATGTCTGTGGGTGCTTTAAGTGCTAAGGCACAACAGTTAACATATGATTTGAAAGAACTGCATCAAACCTTAGGTGGAATCAGAGGTGGACAAAATGAAACAATTTGCTATGTGAATGAAACCATTTGGGTGTTCAATGAACAAGCCAAAATTGTGGAGCAGAGCACCAATGTCAGTGTTAAACATGATAAACTGCTACATGACATTTGAAATGTAGTAACCACAATTGAGAGGATGATGGAGAAATATTTTCGGGTAATTCAAAGTGATGTCTCTCAATTAATTCAAGGCCATATACCTCTGTATTTTGTGTCATCTGATATCATCCGTCAAATGATGGCACAGATCACACAACTGGAGGTGGACATGATACAAGAGAAAATTGCATTTGAAATGGGGGGTGCAATGCCATTATATATAAATATGGAGAGGATGGAAATAGGTTTCCTGTTATGCATCCCATTCATTGCTCCAGCGTTGATTAATCAAACCAAGTTAGTAAATAATGTAGGTTTTTGGCAAGTATGTAAAGATTAGGACTCTGGTAATGATAGCATTGCAATCCTGGGAACCTGATGTCTATCTAATTCCAAAATGGGTACTTGTGTGAAATTCAAAGAATAAAATTATATATGTCCGGGCAAGCCATTTATTCCTGATGCAGCAGATGCTATTTGCAGGCTGAAGTCAGATCCTGAAGTGTCTGGGGGATGTGAGGTGGTCATTAGTAATACTTAGTTTGAGGAACCAGCCCACGATATGATATGATATATGACATTTATAACATGCCTATACACAAGTGTTGCAAGGCGCGACGAGGCAAGGGAGGGGGAACGGAGGGAAGACAGACAACTATCTTACAAGGCCAGCTGTCATTCAGATCGTGCAAGTGCAAGGGATGGGGGAGAAAAAAAGTGCAGGGGGACATGGGATAATAATAATTACATAAAATAAATAAAGAACAGCCATCTGGTGGCAAGTGCAGGGTGAGTGCAGACATAAGTGCTGGTTGCTAAGTTAATTAAGGATAGGTGGTTAGTAAGTACCTCAATGAAAAATTATACAATTACTCACCTTATCCATGGAGCTTTTATTGTGAAACAGGTTCTGCACAATGTATTTTACATGTCTGGCCCAAAAGACACAGTGGTATCAGTGGGTGGACTGACCCTCTTCCATTCTGATGGCAATTTGCGGGAAGGGAAAAAATAAGTTTCCCAATGATACAGATGTGGAGTTCTTGTTGAAGGATAACAATGTACATACAATTAGAATGAATCTGAATAAGGATAATATTACTGTGAGCAGTCTATGCTTGATAGAGGCAGAGAGGTTCAATTGGGGGACATGGGTTGAAAGAGGTTTAGTGATGTTGGCAGTTACAATTATATTTATTTTGATATGGTTAATTGTGCTCACCATTAAGATGAAAATGTCAACCCTGGTTTTGATGGCAATGGGTAGAGGGAAAATTGAATTGGGAGCTAAACATACATTTTAAAGCAATTGATGTTTTTTCCTGCAGTGATGTCCAGTGGATCCAAGCAGTAAAATAAAGGAGGGAATATGTAGGAGTTAGGGGCTGTGTTACAGGGGTCTATTAGCTTAGCATGCATATGTAGTGTTAGTGGGCTAATGTAGAGACAGGGCAACAGAAACGCAGCAAGCAATGGCATTTGTAGCCTCACGCGCACCACATGGAACTGCACACATTCTTACAGGGAGGACATCTTAAAAATGTTTTATTTCAGGATAATATTTCATTTGACTGGCTTGTACTGATCTAAATACTAATATAAACTAACAGGCTAACCCCTTCCCAGTAGCCTGCAACATGTTCTTAACAAATTAGTACAAATTGAACCATAGGAAATAACTTAAAAACTATTTTGGAAAGTGCTCCCATGTAAGAGGGTTAAGTGTACAGTTTTGTGGTTTCATTCAATGAGAGTTTTAAACATGCTGCGTAGCTGACACTGTGAATATGAAATATGTGCAGCTAAAAAGGCTAATTGTGTTTGCACAGGAAGAAGATGTTACATTTGTATTGTAGTAGGACAGTTACTTGCAATGGGAAAAATACTGAGCAGGATGGATGAAGTGACACAATCTGGTCAAGGGGAAGGATTTCTGTTGACTGACAGGGGTAGATCATAAAAGAGACTGTTAGTGGCTGTGCTGGGCAGACATCCACTGGCATCCAAAAAGTGACAGTCTGGAGGGATCCTCGAGTGCTGGGCTGAGACTGGCAGTCTGAGACACTTTGCTGAGGCAGTGCTGGCTGGTTTCCTGGGGTCCTGATAATCCTCATCAGTAGGCGAACCAAGGGAGAGGGATTCCCACATTAAGAGGTGCAAGGAATTTCACCAATTTCTTGGTAAATATCAGTCGAAGTGAGGGTGTGTTGGATTTGCCTGTCCGATAATCAGTCAGGAATATGGCATTTCATGTGTAATGGTTTAAAGATATAAGTGCATGCTGTTCCGAATTTACAAGATTGCTTTACAGTTTGATTTTCATAAAGCTCAATTCTTGCCAAGTTCTGCGCTTCCAAGGTTGGTTTGCTAGGGCTGGATACAGCTCATTCTATTTTTTTTTAAATGTGCCTTTTGCATTTTTTTAAACATTCGCCACAGCAAATCTGTTCTATTTATAGCTGTTGTCACGTGTAATTGCTAGGTTTATCTGTCACAAAAAAAGACACATCATGAAAATTACTTTGTGTTCTGATGCATTTTGTGGAAGTTGGTCATTCTATTTGATCTGCACACACAGACAAGTGCGCGATAATAAATGTTTTCATGTGAGTAAGCTGATGTGAACACTATAGTTAGAAAGTGAACAAGTGTGCAGTATTTAATTTTGCCTGTTAACAGCTGTGCAGATCAGCCACCAGGGAATATACCAGCATTGTAAATAAGGTGCTGAAGTGTAGAGGTACCACCCCAAGTTAAGTGTAATAAGTCCTGTATCTGGTATTGTGAATAACCTGGGATAAAGGACAGGTGTTAGACTATATTCTGAGGAGTTTTACCACTATAAAGGGAATCCACAAATACATCACTACGATAATAATATACCACAATAAGATACCGCTATTTACCATAATAATAGAATACCACACAACTAGGTGTCCAGAAAATATATCTAACACACACCTATAAAATGTTAATTACACGACCCACGGTAGTGGCCATGTAGTTATGGTTAAGTTGCTAATCCGATAGGAAGAGCACTTTTTGGGCGGCTTATAACTTCGCTCCCCTTTGACAAATTCTCACCAAACTTTGCAAAAAAGGTATATGGCCCACTCCGAATTTGTTTGCAAAGTTTAGTGAGGTTTGGTGCAGGGGGGGCAAAGTTATAAGGGGGTCCCAAAATGTATGTTTTTCCCATAGAGTGAATGTGGAAAAAACTTTGCTCATGCCTACAGCTCAAACCGCTGGACGGATTTGCTCCAAATCTGCGGCAGGAGCAGCGGCTTGGTCCCAAAAGCATGCTTTTGTAAATTTGGTGGAAATCCGTCCAGTAGTTTTTTTTAAAACGACCAAAAAGTAGGTGTAAAATAATTAGTGATATCTATGTCCGCTCCGCGGACACATTTCACTGTTCGCTCCGCGGACAGGACACTGATTGGCTAATTGGCTTGCATCATGCCCGGGGACATATGACAAGTACACTGATTTGCTGGGATGAAGTGTGAGGTGCGTTGTATTGTTTTGATGCGCCCGCCATCTTGGATCCACGGACAGCGCGGCGACGAAAAGGGGAAAAATACAACTTAGGGGAGTGTGTTGGTGTGAAAGAGTTCTTGGGGAGGATGGGGGAGTAAGTGATGTATCAAATGCTGTATTTGTTTAGGTGGCAGGCGCCCCTGATGTGCTTGTCATGTCCGCGGTCACCACGGCTGAACGTGGACATAAAAAATGCAGTAGCCCATATAGCACATTTAAAATGTTTGATTCTATGGGTGTGTTATGCTGTGGTGGTTGTGGCCAGGGCCTACAGTCTTGGGTGTATGTCCGAAGGCCATAGGCCGTAGGCCATGCACCCAAGACCGCACTCTAGTCCCTGGCCACAACCACCGCAGCATAACACACCCATAGAATCAAACATCTTTCACATATCCACAAATCTACAGTTTGTGTACTGTTTGATTTGTATAGTTTGCATGTGAAGTTTTGAATACGTCGTGTAATTAAGATTGTAGAGTTTGGTAACAAGCACTGCAGTATAACATATCCATGGAAGTAAACATGTTCGATTGTGGTGTATAGTTATATGTTTGCTTCAATTGTTGTGTCATGGAGCAGTATTTGCGAGTTGAATTATAATATACTTACTGTTTGATTTTTTGTGATTGGATATATATTTTTTCATGACTTGGGTAACTGGAGCAAATATTCTTTTTCAATTTCTGTGATAAAAGAAAAGATCATGTTCGTGTAGGTAGTATATAAAGAGGTACTGCATTGCATGATAGACATTTCTGCATTATTTCGACCATCATATTTAGTAGTTTACAAATAAGTGTACTGTGCAATTTGCTCAGTTTCCGTGTTTGATTCTTCAATCATTGGGTCTGTGGGAAAAAATCCATGTTGGATTAAAAAAAAACTTTTTTTGTTATGGTACAGTACATTTCTTTCTTTGTTTTCAGTGTTTATTTGTTGTTTCTGGCTAAAAATCTGTTGGCTTGTTGCAGATTGTTAGATACCTGTTGGCGAATTCTAACTGGTTATAGTTTTTTATTTATATTTTCAAGTTGCTCATCTATTTGTTGGGTTGTTGCAGATTTTTGGGGTAGTTAGATACCTGTTGGTGTATTCTAACTGTTTATTTCTTCCGATATTTTAGTGGTATTGAATTATCTGTTTGGTTGTTGCAAAATCTTGGGGCAGTTAGATACCTGTTGGCGTATTCTAACTGTTTATTTCTTATAATTTAGTGCAATTGATTTATCTGTTTGGTTGTTGCAGAATCTTGGGGCAGTTAGATACCTGTTGGCATATTCTAACTATTTATAGTTTTCTAATTGAAGTTTTATTAATGTTTATGCACAGATTAGTTATTAAATTTTGGTTTTAAGAATATTAAATAAGCTTTTATAAGATTTGCTAGTAATCTCTTCTTTAGAGTAATTGTACTATAATTACATTCTACCATCCACAATTCTTTTTTATATATGCAGTGTAGTGACCTGCATTGGTTGTGGCTCCTGTGTGGTAGATTATACCTATTGTTGTAAAGGTTTTCTTACCAAGTGAGCCATGACCATGTGTGAATCCAGTCAGCTTGCAGTTGTTTTTGGTACCATCTGCATTGTAACGTAGAAGCATTAATATTACATATTTACTATGTGTTTGTATTTGTAAGGTGGAGTGATTATCTGAATTGCAGGTAGTACATAATCTGCCATGGTTTGCATTTTGTACAAGTTGCTGAAATGGAATGGATTCATCGTTAGGTATGGATACATACACGAAGCGCTCATTAGGGATTTGTTCCTGTACCACATTGTTGCAGAGAGTGCATGTATGTTTCCACATGTATGAAATCTGGAGATTTCATTTATAGGTATGTTTTTGTTTTCCAGTACTTGTAGTAAGTACATTAGACATTCTAGTGGATTTTCTTGTGAGTTTATAGTGAATTTCACCATCCCAGCACAGAAGTCCAATTCTTGTTTTATTCCATGATCACTGTATGTGTTGTCAGGATTGTTGCTTGCATTTCTATGAAGGACTAAAAATAGCAAACACTATTGGTCTGTATTGTGTAGGTAAATGTCAACAATTGGTGGCAATTGGAATAGAATATGTATTGCTACATTTGCGTAGCAATTTGCACCAGTTATATTTGAAAATTTGAATGGACCAGATAGTTCTGTGTCCAAGTCATTTCTTCGGAGTGTGTGTTGCTTATTTGAAGAAGTACCTGAGTTACTTTGAGTAGTAGATTCTTCTTTGGTTGTAGTAATTGATGAAGTATTAGCTTCTTTTACTCTCTTTGGAGGATTTTCAGTGAGATCCTGTTGCATTTCTGTTTGAAGTGATTTTCTTTTACAACGTTTTGCTTTTTGTGGAACAGGATAGGTTTTTAGATGGGGGTGTACAGTGAACGTAGTCTATTGTATTCTAAAATGCAAGGAATATCAGCGTTTACTTTACTTGCATCAAAGTTGATTAGAAATAGACTGTCAAGTGTACGTAAGCGTGATAGTGCTACGTAGCTCTTGCCTTCTTTAAAGACTGTGTTCCCAATATCTATCAATGCTTTATCTACGGTAAGACCTTGTGATTTGTGAATGGTGACTGCGTATGCTGGAGTTAGAGAAAATTGCTCTTTGCGTACATACATTTCTTTGAAAAGAAGGAATCAAGCTGTTGAGCGTCCTATCCTTTTTACTTCTGATAGTTTGTCAAAGAGAATATTGACAAACTGAATTTTGTTGTCACGTGGGTATGTTTGAAAGCCAACAACTGTACCAAGTGCTCCATTAACTAGTCCTTGCTCCACGTCAAGGTTACGTTTAAGCATTACTCTACAGTTTAAAGATAATTTTAATATTTTCTCCAAACCAGCTGTGTTGGAGATAGAGTTTTCTAAGGTATTTAGTCTTGTGGCTTGTTGATACATGGGTAGTGTCATACCATGTACGTCCAGTTTGTCTGTGGAGCAAATTTCAATTATTGGTTGCATTTCTTTTTTCAACATTGTTTCATTGAATTTTGAACAACTTGCAAGAGTTGGCATCAAGGATGTACAATTGCCATTTTTGTTTGCTAATTTTTCTATGACATAAGTAGCACATGAGTTATAGCCATACAGTGCATGGATGTGCCAGGATTTTAATATTGATTGTGCTTCTTGAGGTACTACACCAACTCTAATACTTTTTAACATTTTGGCGTATGTGAAGTCTGCAGACTGGCACATGTTTTCTGTTAATTCTCTGTATTGGAAATGTTGCCAAAGGTTGACATTTCCTATGCTGCCAACAGTTTTATGGCAGAGTTTGTGTAAGGTTTTAAAAATAGGTTCACCTTTCACTGGTGTCAATTGAAGAAAATCTCCGAAAACAGTAATGTGTTTTCCTCCAAAGAGCTCTTCGTAGTTTGCTTTGAGTACTTCTTGTAATCTGAGGTGAATCAAAGCCAACATTAGGTTGGAGACCATGCTCACTTAATCTATTAGTTGCATTTTCATTTGTTTTAACACTCTGTGTAGTTCCATTGCAGCAGCTGTAGAAAGTTTGTAATATTCTAATTTGTTTTGGTGCTCTACTGGAAGGAGTAGCAATCGGTGTAAAGTCTCACCGCCTACGTTGTTAGCAGCTAAACCTGTGGGGGAAAGTTACAAAAGCTGACAGTTTGTTGTTTGTCAATTGTTGAAGGAACTTGCTTATGATTTTGATTAAGAATGTTTTGCCTGAACCAGCTTGACAACTGACATATAGTAGTATAGGTTTGTAATTTTGGCAGGTACATACTTTATTTTCATGTTGTACACCATGTGCAATTTCTTTTGTTACTTCTTGAAAAGCGCTACACTGCTCATTGTTCAGTTTTGATTGCAGTACAGTTAAGTCTTCTGTATCTTCTTCATAGTGACACATGGGGCTTCATTACGTCCCAGGTGGTAATGGGTTAACGGTGCCGTAAAATGTGTTGGCGCCATTAAACCCTTGCCGCCTAATTATGAGGTCCCTTTGCGGGTCCCGACCTTAACGGCTGGTTTTACCAGCCGTTAAGGAAGGAACCCGCAACGGGACTTTCGAGGTAATTACGGTACCGCAATTTGAGGTACCGTAATTACTGCCTTCCCCATTCCCATTGAGCCGCATGGGGCAAAAATGGGAATGGGAAAGGGCCAATGGTGAATGGGGAATTACCACCCCACCAACCTTGGAATGGGGCGGTTATTCCGCCATTCACCATGGCGGAGTTGGTAAAATACTGGCGGCAACCATGGCGCTAGTAGCGCCATGGTTACCGCCTGGGTCGTAATGAGGCCCATGGTGTTTTCGACTTTTGTCATAGCTAATTCTTCCTCGTTTGCTATTAGTGGCTGTCCCAGTTGTTCTTGGCTTCCTGTTACAGAAGGTTGACTACTGTCGGGTGTATCCTAATCTAGTTGGGCCTGGAGTTCTTCTTCGTGTTGCTCTTCTTTGTGCTACATTGTTTTGTACTGTGTAAAGTTTACATTGGTTATAGTGCTTTCATTTGATTTGAAAGCGTTTTCATAGGAGTCATAGATATCTAGTAACTCTTGTTTTCTCCATGGTTTAAAAAGTTGCAGCAGGGACATGTAATATAGTTCTTTATGTTGAGGAGTTTTAATGACAATTTCATATGATTAATTAAGCTTTGTTTGGTAAGTTTCACTAAGCTGCCTTCACAATTTGTCACTCTGTATCTACCTTTATTTTCATCTGGTTTTATATTATTTTTGTATGTGAAGTTTTGGGCTATGTGGTATAGACACATGTTTTCCAAAGTGGTACTCCTGTTTGGGTAGTATGTGTCCAGTAAATTGATTTTCAAAATGTCTTGGCTGCTGGGATCTTTTTTGGCTATTGTTTCTATGTCGTCGTATGATTTGAGACATCTTTTTCTAGATTTAGCAGAACCAAGACTTGGCCATACTATATTTTCAGATGTTCCATACATTGCAGTACTGGTTAAATGATCTGCAGCTTCATAGCAGCCACATTCTCTATGAGAGAGCATTTTTATGCCTAAAATGTACAATTTCTGAAACAGTGTTTTGTCCGATGATAGGTCATCCCAAAGTTCTCGAAGCTCTGTTTTTTCTGCTTTGGTTAAGTAGGCTGTAACATATCGTGCAACTGCAGTGGAATTGTCGGCAATGTACTACACATCTATGTTTGTATTCCATAAGAGGGCAATGATTGCATTGTAATCATTGATATATTTTGCTTCTTCTGTTCTTTTTATGTAACATGTGTTCTTAGGTGAATTACCTTTAACACTATGTCTAACTGAAGACATGAAGTTGTTTACTTGACCTGTTGTTGTAACTGGTCTATTGAAACCAAAGCGGCATTTGGTGTAGTATTTCCCTTTGTTTTTGTATTTGCAACAACAATATTTCCCAGATTTGTGTCTTTGAAATTGTACAATTTGTGCATGAAGATCACTATTTGTTGATTCTGAAGGAATTTCACATGTGCCATATTTTTCGATAAACTGTACAACTGTGGCATCACTGTCTTCACCAAATTTAGGAGCATCTTTAATCCATAAAAGCATGTGGATATGTGGTGCTCCTCTGGCTTGGTATTCTATTCTCCAAAAGAAGTGTTACACTTCTCCGAGGGGAGGAAAAGTTTTATTACAAATAAAGTGTAGCATAGTAATGAAGTGATGCTGTAAATATCTTGAAACATTAACAGGATCTAGAGAGCAAAGTTCTCCAGGTGTTACTATATCTACGTTTGTTTTGTTTTTGTTTGATATGCATAGGAAATTATGTAAATCTTCCCATGCATATTCTGCACAACTTAATGTAACAAACCAAGTGGGTGGGCCAAGGTTTCTTATCATAAAACGTAGATCTCTGTGACGTCGGAACCAGTACTCTTTAATACCCACTATGTTTGCTAACAGATTTGTAATGCTTGATTGCAAAACCTCATCTTTTTCTTGAACTTTTTGTATTAATTGCACAGCTGACATATTTTGAAAGTGGGTACCTGATTTCAATGTGTGAGCAACTCCGTAGCATAGAGTTGTTAGTTCACTTTCTAAGAGTAGGTGGAATATGTATTCCACATTTTGTCCAAATTTGGGATCTTCAGAATACATTCGTAACGAGCGGTATTCTGATGCTGTTATCTGAGTGGGTCTATCATCGTACATTCTTCTTTTCCCAATAGGAAAGAGTAGAGGAAAAGCATGTGCTTCTATACTTTTTTCCCATATGCTGATTGGTGATCCTTTGGTTTGTCACATTTGGTACATTTCTAGTGCATCATCTATGGCATCTTTAGAGAGTAATGGATGAATTGTATAATGGTCTAAAATATTGGATACTGTAGCAGGATCTAGAAGTTCAAATTGACCAGTTTCTGGTGACTCTTGAATTATTTTAGTCTTTTCCCTAAGGTTTTCTTCAATATTCATTTCTTTATAGTATTCATGATTGTCTTTTAGATATTGCAAGATTGGTCTAACTTTATGTAAATCTACGAGGTGTTGCCAATTTGTTTTGTCTTTTGTAGGTACACCATTTACTAAGACAATTAAAGATTGCTCTATTGGACGTTCACTCCTAGAGTGTGTACATTTTCTTTCAAATCTAATGGTAAATAAACTACTTTGCCACAAATGCCTTTCACAAATTCTGAGGGAGGTAATGTTGCTGTTTTTGGTTGAAGGCGTATTATTGCTTGAAATGGATGCACTGTTTGAATTATGATGATCTCATATAAATTGAGTTGTTGCAAGGGTTTTGGTAGTCGGAATAATTCCAAGTTATTTGTGATAGCACCTGAAGGAGTTTGGTTGTTGTCAAGTTTTGCAGTGCATTAACTGCAAAGTATTAAGGGGTAATTTATTTCGTATTTGTTTTCTGTTATAAGGTAGAGAGCTTATTCAAACCATTTGGAATGTTCATTGTCTTCTATTTGGTTATTTTGTTATTTATGCCTACAGTCTTTGTGCTACTTTTATAAAAAGTTCAGCAGCAACACACACACACACGGTTTGGTAGTTTTAAATTTTAGTATTTTTCTTTTTGTATGTGTGTATTAGAAGGTTGCCATTTGTAGAATTGTTCCTAGTCTGTTGTAAAGCTATTGCATTTTGTAAGAGGCTTTCACTTCCAAAATATTTTCTCTGGATATGCCCTATTTCTTTGAGTAGATCTTTGGCTGTACCATATAGGAGATTGCTATTTAAATTGTTGAATGCTAACGCTGGACTTTTAGCATAGTACAGTTTATGGACTAGATCTCTTATAGTTTAATGATGTGTTGAAATCATGGAAGGTGCTTTTGAAATTAGGTCCTGAAATGCAAGCTAATGAATGTCCTTGTAGTCCTATGTGTTTGCGCACTGGACCGGTATCCATATTTTGTAGAAGTTTCATTTTGAATTTGTCTTTGCCTTGTACATATTGATTGAGGAACTGGCGTAAAGATTTGAAAGATTTTTTGTCAATGTTACACATTGACGTGCACGGCCATTTGTTCACTGTACGTTTTGGTTCATTCTGATGGAGAGATTATACTGAGATTTCTGGGGATATTTTTGTAAGCAGCGTTTCTTGTTTCATTATGGTATTATTACGTTTTTCATACCCTCACCCACTGCTATGTATGGATATGCTATGTATGCTATGTATGGATGTGTTTGTTTGATTTTCTTTGTATGCTTCTTCATTAAAATATGGTTCTGTGCTCGTGGTGTGACTCTATTCACCTCCAATGATATTTAAGAAGTTATTTTTGTTGACATTCCGTTTATTGAGAAGTCTTTGTAATTTAGTAGTTAGTTTTGTTAGTGGGTTCATTCTGTTTAACAGTAAAATAAATAACTTCCTTTTGAGAATGATTGTACTGTCTATAAGATTAATTTTCTACGGTAGGTTTCAGGGGTTGTGCATGATTTCTCTCCTGTTTTTATAAGATTCTGAAGGACTCTGTGGCGGAACATTTTTTGTAAAATACTTTTTTTGGTATGGTTACTTGCCACTACATCTAGATTTATGGGAGAAGTGTTAGCAGTAGTGGCAGCTGAATTCTTGTTCATCACTTTCGTTTCATTTTACATTTTGAAAGAGGAGACAACGTTTTTGTACTGGAAGCTTGTTTTGGTTTTGCTTAATGACTCTATTAGATCTTATGTTTGAACTTTTTTTTTTATAAATTCTATTAGAGATGGATGCTTATTTTGGACACTTTTATTTTCATTTGCTCTACTTCTGCGTTGCTTTTTTACGGACTTGCTTTTTGCTAGGCATTCTTTGTGGTCTGTTAAAAAAAGAAGGTATGGGTTGGGCTGTTCTACAATGTATGTGTGCTGTGTGCATGAGTGACTGAGTATGATGGTAAGGATGTATGTGGTGGTGTGTGATTGTGCATTAGGCAGCTACAACTACTTGGGAAGGCTATTCTCGTATTTGTGTGTTACTATTCTGGGGTTCAGATGACAGTAGAAAGTAAGCTAGTGGTGAGGAGAAGCACTAATACTATATCTAATGGTATATAATTAAAACAGTTCTTTGTTCTGCAATACTAACATTCTAGGGGCTGATTTATGGAATTTGTGCACCAAAAAACAGGGATTTGTGGGCACAATGGTACACAAATCCCTGTTTTACGGTGCACAAATTCCATGAATCAACCCCACAGTGTGTTTGAGTAACAGGAATAATATTATGGTAGTATTGTACTTACATTTTTGTTTGAAATGAGCAGGTTTCTTCTGAGTTATTGTTTGTACTTCAGGTGCTGCTGCTTTTCAGGAGAGTGGTATTCACTGCAATTGTAAAAGAAAGAAGTTAGTAAGTTTGTGTGTTTATAGCACCGATCTTAATTTAGATGTTGATTTTTTTGTTTTTGTAGTTGTATTGTTGTTTGATAACTGAACATAGTGTGTGCATGCAGTTTCCTTTGACTATGTGCATCCTTTATATTTTACTTACCACATGTTAGTTCAACATGCTTTGCAAATTAGTAGAATACTAAGTGTATGAAACTCATTTTGTATCTTAAGGCTGTGTTATTGCATGTTAGGAGATAGAAGAAATAATGATATACTTATTTTGCAATTTTTATAAGGTAAATGGCAGAAACTGTATAGAAAAGCATAGAATGTATGCATTTGTGAAGGTGTGGGTAATAAAGCAGAAGGATGTGATGTACAGGCAGTGTTGTTATTTCAGCTCGGAGCTTTTCAATGATAGTGTCTATCCGTGTGAGTGTATAAAGATGCATGAACTTATCCTGGCTGTATGTAATTTTATAATACACTACTGACAGGGTAATTCAAAGAATTTTGCACAAAAGTGGCGCACGCGGCTGGCGCACAGTGTGCATGTGCAAATGTCTGCGCCAGCCGTGTGCGCTAAAATCGATTTCCGTGCACAGCGTATTCATAGATTTTAGCCTCCAAAACCAGTCGTGGCGCAGAGTGGCGCAGCGACCCTGCAGCAGCGCCAGTTATGCTCCCAAGAACGCCCTCGCACAAGGAAAAGCCATCAAAATTCCCAATTCAGTGCAAAGGGATGCGCTAACCCTGGACCAGTTTACAGGGCTGCCAAACAGCAAACGCCAAGCGGGGAACGTGTATTACTGGGGTGCGTGTGAAGTTTCACATGTGAAAGGGCCTGTGCGAGTGGAGTTTGTGTATTATTGGGGTTTGCAGGAAGTTTCACACGCAATTTCAGCAGGGTATGTGTATTTCAGGGGTGAGCGGGAAGTTTCACATGCGATTGGCCTGGGTATGTGTATTTCAGGGGTGCGCGGGAAGTTTCACACGCGATTGGCCTGGGCACGTGTATTTCAGGGGTGCGCGGGAAATTTCACACGTGATTGGCCTGGGTACGTGTATATTAGGGGTGCGTGGGAAGTTTCACACGCAATTGGGCTGGGTACGTGTATTTCAGGGGTGCGCGGGAAGTTTCACATGCGATTGGGCTGGCTACGTGTATTTCAGGGGTGCGCGGGAAGTTTCACATGCGATTGGGCTGAGTACGTGTATTTCAGGGGTGCACAGGGAGTTTCACACGTGATTGGCCTGGGTACGTGTATTTCAGGGATGCGTGGGAAGTTTCACACGCGATTGGCCTGGGTACGTGTATTTCGGGGGTGTGCGGGAAGTTTCACATGCGATTGGCCTGGGTACGTGTATTTCAGGGGTGCGCGGGAAAGTTCACACGCGATTTTGCTGTCAGAGCGGGGAACGTGTATTTCGGGGGTGCACGGGGAGTCCTACACGTGAATTGGCAGTGTGGGTCCTCCCAGGTGTCCCCTCTACCCCCTCCACGGCCCCTGCAAGCAGCCCACACCACAGGGGACTACCCTGCACCCCTGGTCATGTCCCGCAGGCAGCCCATCCACCATGGGCATGTCCCCCAGCCAAGCCACATGTCACGTTGCAATATGATCACCAACTAATGTCTCCCAGCACCCCCAGCAGTGCAGGGCACCTGCCAGCAGGCCCCCACACATGTCGCCCTGCACCCCCACCCCCCAGCAGTCAGGGGCACCTGCCAGCAGGCCCCCACACATGTCCCACACATGTCCCCTTGAACCCCCACTCCCCATCAGTCAGGAGCACCTGCCAGCTGGCCCCCACACATGTCCCCCTGCACCCCCAACCCCCAGCAGTCAGGGGCACCTGCCACCAGACCCCACACATGTCCCCCTGCACCTCTACCCCCCAGCAGTCAGGGGCACCTGCCAGCAGGCCCCCACACATGTCCCACACATGTCCCCCTGCACCCCACCCCCCAGCAGTGCAGGGCACCTGCCAGCAGGCCCCCACACATGTCCCCCAGCACCCCCACCCCCCAGCAGTCAGGGGTACCTGCCAGCAGGCCCCCACACATGTCCCACACATGTCCCCCTGCACCCCAACCCCCCCAGCAGTCAGGGGCACCTGCCAGCAAGCCTTGACACATGTCCCCCAGCCAACACGTCATCACAATACAGATCCCTGGCTCTTATGGCCACACAAATCCCACCCCACAGCACCCCAGTCCAAACACCCAACCAAGCTTTATATCCACTCCAAATTGAAATCCCCATTACATGATAGATCACAAATAAGCAGTATGCGCATGAATACAAGTCTGTCCGACCCACACAATGGCAACACATGACTGAGAAAACCCACATTGTGACATGCATGAAACCAATGAGGGAAGACCACACATTGAAGTAAGAAACAAAAATGGAATCAAGTCAAAATGAAGGGAATGAAATAAAAACACACATTAATGCCAATAATAATGAAAATGCAGCATGTCCCAAAAAATGATAAATAAAAAAAATAAGAATCCAAATTAATCAAAATGAAAATGTGTCCAAAGTCAGCGTCCAACAAAGCAAATCCAAAGGGAAATAAAAGCGTAATATTCAATGCTCCATGGTGAAGAAAAATAAAGATGAAGGAGAAAAATCCACTGTAAAACTATGTTCAAATAGCAAATCCAGGGTCCGTGAGCCCAACGACATAAATGAAACCTACAATGAAACCTACCTAATAACTAACTATATACAAAAATGTGGGGCATAGTCCATGCGCCCCAAATGAAAGAAAAAAGAAATTAAACTTAGCACTAATGAACTATATTCAATGGCAGCGGGCAAGTCCAACAGCTCACTTGTTGATGTCATGGGCCAGGGTATCATCAAACTCCTGTTCAATGTCTTGGAGGCGGACCTGTTCTTTGGCCCCGAGGTCTCGCAGGGATAATGCCATGTCCACCTCCAACTCCCTGCGAATTCCCTCGAGGCACTCAGCCCTCCTCAGCGCCCTGCGCATGGAGTTCTCCGCCCTGACCATCGTGAGCCGTGCCTCCTCTGCCCGCCGCTGCTCCGCACCCATCTGCTGGCCCAACCGCTGCCATACAGAAGACACTCCCATTGCAGGGTCCTCCTGCCCTCTGGACGATGCCTGCACCTCTTATGTAGATTGCCCCGAGCCATGATGCCTCTCACGTTGAGCCTGCCGCTGACTCCGATTCAACTGCCTCTGCCAGCACGACGGCATCCAGGCTGATGGAATCCACCGACGCCGTCGTGCACGTGCCCTGCTCGATGATGCCGGCACATCCTCCATCTGCTGGGGTCCAGTTGCTGTGGTGTCCACCCCTGCTGGACCTCCGACTCCCGACTGTGGCAGGGATGGGATCCCCACCGAGCTGGCTGTGTTGGTCAGGGCAGGTCCACAGGGGGCCCTGGTGGCATCTGGGGCAGAAGACGGCATGGAGAATGACTGACTCAGAGTCTCCACAGAGGAGGATAGGGCCGCCAGAATGGCCGACACATGTACAAAAACCCCGACCATGGACACTCCCAACTGGGCCATGTTGGCACGCTGCTCTTCATGATGACGTGCATGATCCCCCCGGGAAGCATGCACATCATCATGAATGTCACGTGTGTGCAACGCAACCCCAATCAGGACCTTCTCCATATGGCCAGGGGTCCCCTCGTCCGCAGGTAGAGGAGTGTCAGATGACATGGACATTGTTAGGCGGATACCTGTGCAGTTCCCTCTGGGACCACTGCAAAAGATTTAGGACTACATGTGTTTGGCAGTAAACCCACTTGGTAGCAGTCTGTACCACACAGATTCACTTGGTAGCTGTGGCTGAGCAGTCAGACTTCCCTCAAGAAGAGTTAGGCAGTATGTGGAGTATACAAAATAGGGCAATTTACACAGTAGAACAAGCAAACACGGAACAGGGCTTGGGTGTAAAGATATATAGGTATTTATTTATGACAACACATCTATGAAAAACACTCTGGCACTAATACGGCAAACAATTTCAATCACAATTACTATAAGTAAATCAATCCCCCTAACAATAGTTCGACAAGTCAAGGTTCAACGGCACCACTTATTTGCAGACAGAGGTGAATGCTTTAACCTAGATGGCTTTCTAGTATTCGTTAGGACGGGAGAGAAAAGGCAGGGTATGAAATCAACTCGGTACCAACATTTTTACGAACAAATGCAAGGCAATTAAGGCAGGTTCTACTGTAGATCGCAAAGTTCAGAGGCCAGGCCCACTCGGAGAAAGGCAAGGCGATATGTCCCAAAAAGTATCACAGTGGAAATGCACTTTGAGTCTTTGTCGCAAATTGTTATCGAAAGATTGGACCAGTCCAGAACAGAAAGTGTAGAAAGCTTGGAGGCAACCCAATGGAGAGGCGAGGATTAAGACACCTCACGCTAACTGTCACGAGGGAAGCCAGGCGGACACGATACCTTGTATGTGGAGCGACAGCTCCGGCGGGGGCAGTTGTTCCTGGTGGTGGATGCAAGTCGGGGCTTTGCCAAGAGAAGAGATGATCTCGTCGTCGAAGGAAAGTTGAAGATCGTTGCACCACCAGGGAAGAGATCAGCCATGGAGTGCTCCGTCACAAGGCACCACCTTTTGGTCGCAGTACGGGTTAGTGGCTATCCGGTTGCCGCGGTGCTCAGCACAGGCAATTCGACCACTACGCCCTGGAAGCGGAGAAAAAGCAAAGGGGACTGGTTGTTCCCACCAGTCAGGGGAAGAAGACTCTCCAGCCGGGAGAACGGTGAGTCCGTTCAGCAGGGCTCCACCGGAGGTGTCATCGTTGCAGGTCGGCTCAGCTTTACCCTCGTCGGATTCTTAGGTCCTGTGGCGACTTCTGAAGATCCAGTCCCCAAAGCCCTGCTTTTATGCAGAAAACCCCCATTCATTCAGCCTAGCTGTCAATCAAAACACGCTAAGTGGTGAGCGGGGTGGCTCACTACTTGGGCCAATCACACCAGAGTGCGACTTGAGTTTGCAAGGCAACTCAGTCCAGAGTGCCTAAACACCCTCCTACACCCCCTGTGGTACCCAGACAGAATGGCACCACTTTGGAGGGCCTCTGTGCAGAAGCCCGCCAAAAGTGGAACAAAGGGCTCAAACTTTGGTTTAGGAGTCACAGAGACGAACACAGACGCCATTTTAAAAACCGAGTTCTGGCAGAAAATACCAACCGATAGATTTATTTAAGATAAATAAACCGGTGGTATGTTAGAGATTAACGAGAAAAAGTATTAACCTCCAACAATGGGAAGAATCCCATAGAGTTATAATCGGGGTCGAATATAACAAGTAGTTTCCACTGCCACCAGCCAAGACTCGACGAAGGGGGACGGGACAGTGCCCCCTCGAATAACAGACCCAGGGGTAATCAAATTACCCCTACTAGTACGTCCACAAGAGGATGGTTTGTACTAGTTCTGTTAGTAAATTTAGGTCTAATAAAGCCAATGGTGACTTTACATGCCCTGGGAGACAGTAGTCAGTCCCAGGGTATAGAGTCTATGGTGGGGATCCTCTAGGACACCCCAGTGTTACGGCACGGAGGGTGCGGTGTAACACACATAGAAAAACATATGAGACCCTGTGGAGTTAAAGACCCCATTGCCCATAGAACACATTGACATTCAAAGGAATTAACCACATTTATGTCCAAGAGTGGGAGAAAAGAGTCTCACTCTTGGCAGGATGGAAAAAAACAAACTACAGGAATCCAGCAAAGCTGCTGGGGGACTCACTAGGTTAGGAAATTCAGCCTAAACAGAGAATTCTCCCTAACAGACATCCCCCCTACCTGCGGACGGGCCTGGGATGGGGCATCCCTGCTGGTGCATGGTGGTGCAGTCACAGGGTCAGGGACAGCGACATGCACAGGCCCCTGCGCGGTGACCTGTGCTGCCTCCTGCCCCTGGCCCTGAACTGTACCACTTGCACCAGTGGTACCACCCCCACCAGGCCCCATGTGTGGCTCAGTAGCGGCCTCCTCCTCCTCTGTGGAAACCACCAACCTGGATGGCTCCACACCGTCTTCCGCCGTTGCAAGCCCCTGTGGGGGCTCACCGACCCCTTCCGCTGCAACCAGACGCAGCACCAGTCCCCTCACTCCCGGACAATGGTAAATTCTGGGAGGGTGACTGGGCCTTGCGTCGCCGGCCGGTGGGGGCATCCCCGCCGCTTTGCTCCACAGTGCCATCTCTGCCCTCTTCATCACTTGCCGCTGTGTAGAGGGAACATAGAACACACGCATCAGGGTACTGTACAATGGTCCCCTAGACAGGAAGCAATAGCAGATCAGTGGCACTGTCAAACATCACTTCCATCATGTCCCTCCACAACACATGGGTCAGTGCATGCAAAACACATGCAGTAACAGGCATGGCGCATGCTATGAACATTAGCATACATGTCCAAGGGACTCTTGAAACATACAATGCTGGTTTGAAACTCACATGCATCATGGGTCATGCCTATCACATGCACACACTTCACCCTAGTTTCATCCATCTGGCCTCGTAAACCCCAGACACAGTGGATACAAGGATGAGTAGGCTGCATCAGTGAATCTGAACATTGTCACAGACATGTGTCATGCATCCATGGCATTTCCAAGTCACAGACACGCAAGTCAGACACACAGACATGGACACCATACATGTCCATGACAGCAGCACCCATCTCTCACACCCCATCCATATCCAATAACAGAGGCAGGCATGCATTAATGTGTGCATTCCCCATGCTGCTCCGCATGTTGCATTGTAACACATGCACCAACCACGTGGTTCACACATTACTGGTCTCACATGCATGACCATGATGTCCCTGCACACACACATACATACATGGCCTATGTCACACATACAGGCAAGTATCAAACAACCAGCACCCTGGAACATGCCCTGTCTCACACAGCAATGCTTGGCCACTTACTGCTCAACTCCGGACGGCGATTCCATTGGACCAAAGGCCCTTAGCGCGTAAACGCGTCTGTGACGTATCGCGCACGGGCGTTGCCCTGGCAGGGCTTGAAGATCCCATGTGGATTTCTATTGCTCTGTACGTGCTTTTCGTGGGGTGTGGTGCGTGTGTTTTCCAGGGGTTAGGGTTCACACGCTATTACTTCACAGCGGGTGGGTGTTGGCTACGCGTTCTTCTACACGCAAGCCAGACGGTGAGGGGTAGCCCGCTCGCCCAGGCCCAATCGCGTGTAAAACTTCCTGCACACCCCAGAAATACACATACCCCGCTTGCCCAAGGCCTATTGCGTGTGAACCGACAAGAAGTACAGATTTCACCCACTCGCTCTCCACGAAAAGCACGTACAAGAAAATGGCGTCCCACACATACCTTTTAAACCAGCCCACACGTACACTTCACTTACGCATGTACGCGCCCTTTCATCCAATTACACGCGATGCCACTCGGACGTACAGCTTTTCCACGTGTGCTCTGTCGTCACGTGCTATGAGGGAAACACCTGCGCGCGTAAGGTAACTTACGCGCTTACGCGCTAAGGGCCTTTGGTCCAATGGAACCGCGTGCGTGTGCTGACGCACTTACGCGCTAAGGCCCTTTCCTCAAATTACATGCTGACGTGGCCACGCGAAAACACACGGAAGACCACACTCCTGCCCTGAAGGCCATTTTCCTGCCCCCAAGAGCCCAGAGCACGCTCCCACCTGCCATCTTCTGCTGCCTGCCTGCCTGCTGCCCACGTGCCCTGCTATTTGCTGCCTGCACATCAGCCATCTGCAGGGGTGCAGTTGCTGTGACCACCTCTGCTGGAACTGAAGACTCCCGACTGGGATACCATCACTCCACAGCCCAGCCCCAGGACCCAGTTGCCCACCCACGCCTGCCTCTGGGGTTGCCATGTCAGGCACACCACCATCTGATACCACTGGCAACTCCCAGCCAGAGAGGCAGAGGGCCACCAGCTTCACTGCCACCGAAGTTGGTGTCCTGGTGGAGCAAGTCCTGGGGCAGTATGATGCCCTCTTCGGAAGTTTGCGCGCCGACAAGGAAGGACAGACCAGGATCTGGACAGCCATCATGACTGCCATCAACGCGGAGGGGGTGGCAGTCCAAAGATTCCAACATGTCAAGAAGCGCTGGGAGGACTTCAGGTCCAGGACCCTCAACAAGGCCCGGCACCTCGTGGAGGGGGGCCAGGGCAGCATGAGTACCATCCAGATGAGGGTCCTGGAACGCATATCCCCAGCGCTCCACGTCCAGGTCCTTGAGAGGTAGACCCGTCTGGAGTCGAGCGGTAAGTGTACATGCATACTGATTGTATGTTGTGCGTGTGGTGGAGTGCCAGTAGTGTGCAGGTTGCACATGTGGTTTTGTAGTGCCATGTATGGATGTGTATGTACAGGGCCGTGAGGCTAACACATACAAGTCCTCTCATGCGTGAGACACATGGATGGTGCATGTGTGTGTAAGCTTGCATGCCAAATGCAGATGTGTGAGCACACATGCTTGAATGACTGTGTATGTAAGTTGGCATGGTTGTAGTGTCACACATGGATGTCGGTTCCACCTGCATGTATCTGCACCGTGTACATGTGCATGTGTGTGGATTTCACAAGGGTGCAACAGTGATGCAACATGGATGCTTGGGACACTGATATGTAGAAGACTGATTGCCAGATGTGACATGGATGCCGATTTCATCACTGCGACAGTTGGTGGAGGTGTACACATGCATGTAAGTGTGCTGTTGTGTGTGCATGTCTAGTGCACTCCCTGTGTTTCATGTGATGTCTGGCTCACCTTTGGCTGCTCATGCTGTTGTATGTGTATGGATGGTGCTGGCTGTTGCCATATGGCTGTGGAATTGCTCAGGTGTGTGAGTTGACATGCCATGTGTGTTGGGGTTGTGATGCCATGTCTGAAGTTTGACACTGCCACTCATGTGCAACTGGCATGTGTGTATCAGTCCATTGTACAGTGTCCTGATGCCTGTCTCCTATCTCTCCCTGTCTGCAGCGTCAACTGATGAAGAGGGCGGAGAGGGTGCTGTGGAGCACAGCGGCGGGGGTCACACCAACAGCCAGAGACGCAAGGCCACAGCTGCCGAGGGTAGGTCCAAGAGGCGGAGGTCAGAGTTGGACTCCTCAGCAGCAGAAGGGACAGCTGAGACCCTACAGGGTCTGACGAAGGAAGATGGAACGGAGTCATCCAGGTTGGTGGGGGGTTTGGTGGAGGAGGAGGCCGCGCAAGGGACAGAGACAGGGTCTGGATGTGGGGATTCCACTGGTGCCAGTGGTGCAGTGCAGGGGCAGGGACAGGAGGCAGCACAGGCCGCCGCGGAGGTTTTTGTGTGTAATCCTGTCCCCGATCCTGTGACTGCATCATCCCGCACCAGCAGGGATGCCTACGTCCAGACCCGTTTTCAGGGAGGGGATCCGCTTACAACAACTGGCCTTCCTCTCCCTGCGGACGTGGCTATCCGGGACCGGGTTGAGCCTGTCCTGGGTGGGGTGGCGTTGTGACAACGGGACATGCGAGGTGACCTGCAGTCTTTTCATGGGGAGACTGCACATCATCTCGAATGGCTCGTTGACCACGTCAGCCTACTGGGACAGGTCACCCAAGCCGGATTCCTCTGTTTGCTGAACCTTGCTTCGACCTCCTCTTCACCTGAACCCCCTATGCGCAAGTCGTCCTCCATACCATCTTCCCACCCATGTATCACCTGGGTACCCTGTGGAGCTGACTCTGACCATGCGGCCAGGCTGGTGGAGGACACATCCCTGCCACAGTCGGGAGTCGGAGGTCCAGCAGGGGTGGCCGCCTCAACAACTGCACCCCAGCCGGAGGAGGATGTGCAGGCAGCAGGAGCCAGGGCACGGGCACAGGCACAGCAGCAGCAGCAACTAGGTGGGAGCCATGATGGCTCGGGGCCTTCGACATCGGAGGGGCAGGCATCGGCCGGAGGGCAGGAGGACCCAGGACAGGAAGTGTCTTCCGTGTGGCAGCGGTTAGGCCATGCTGTAGATGCAGAGCGGCAGCGGGCAGAAGAGGCACGGCTCACGATTTTCAGGGCGGAGAACTCCATGCAAAGGGCTCTGAGGCGGGCCGAGTGCCTCGAGGCAATTCACAGGGACCTGGAGGTCCGGATGTCATCGTCCCTGCGAACCCTTGGGGCCTTAGAAGAGGACCGCCTCCGGGACATCGAGCAGGAGTTTGATGATGCCCTGGTCCGGGAAATCAGGAAGTGAGCTTGGACAATGCCCCACCTTTTTGTATACAGTTGTTGCAATGCTGGGGGTTGGGGGCGCAGGGGGACATTTGTGGTGGCCTGCTGTCAGGTGCCCCTGACTGCTGGGGGGTGGGGGTGCAGGGGGACATGTGTGGGGGCCTGCTGGCAGGTGGCCTGCACTGTTGGGGGTGGCGGTGCAGGGGGACATGTGTGGGGGCTGCTGGCAGGTGGCCTGCACTGTTGGGGGGTGGGGGTGCAGCAGGACATGTGTGGGACATGTGTGTGGGCCTGCTGGCAGGTGCCCTGCACTGCTGGGGGTTGGGGGTGCAGGGGGACATGTGTGGAACATGAGTGGGGGCCTGCTGGCAGGTGCCCCTGACTGATGGGGGGTGGGGGTGCTGGGGGACATGAGTGGGACATGTATGGGGGCCTGCTGGCTGGTGACCCTGACTGCTGGGGGGTGAGGGTGCAGGGGGACATGCGTAGGACATGTGTGGGGGCCTGCTGGCAGGTGCCCCTGACTGCTGGGGGGTGGGGGTGCAAGGGGACATGTGTGGGGGCCTGCTGGCAGGTGCCCCTGATTGCTGGGGGGTGGGGGTGCTGGGGGACATGAGTGGGACATGTGTGGGGGCCTGCTGGCAGGTGCCCCTGACTGCTGGGGGGTGGGGGTGCTGGGGGACATGAGTGTGGGCCGGCTGGCAGGTGCCCCTGACTGCTGGGGGTGGGGGTGCAGGGGGACATGAGTGGGGGCCTGCTGGCAGGTGCCGCTGACTGCTGGGGGATGGGGGTGCAGGGGGACATGAGTGGGACATGAGTGGGGGCCTGCTGGCGGGTGCCCCTGACTGCTGGGGGGTGGGGGTTCTGGGGGACATGTGTGGGGGCCTGCTGGCAGGTGCCCTGCACTGCTGGGTGGTGGGTGTGCAGGGGGTCATGCTTGGTGATCAGTAGTGCAAGGTGACATGTGGCTTGGCTGGGGGGCATGCCCATGGTGGATGGGCTGCCTGCGGGACATGACCAGGGGTCAGGGTAGTCCCCTGTGGTGTGGGCTGCCTGCAGGGGCCGTGGAGGGTGTCGAGTGAACACCTGGGAGGACCCACACTGCCAATTCACGTGTAGGCCTCCCGGCACCCCCGAAATACACGTACCCTGCTGAAATCGCATGTGAGACTTCCCCGAACCCCAGGAATACACGTACCCCACTCTCACAGGGCCTATCGCTTGTGTAATTCCACGCGTACCCCAGAAATACACGTACCCCACTCACACAGGCCCTTTCGCGTGTGAAACTTCCCGCGCACCCCAGAAATACACGTACCCCACTCGCACAGGCACTTTCGCGTGTGAAACTTCCCGCGCACCCCAGACATACACGTACCGGGATCCAATCGAATATGAAACTCCACGCGAACCCCAGTTATACACGTACCTCACTCGCCGAAGGCCTATCGCGTGTGAAACTTCCCGCGCACCCCTGAAATACACGCACATGCTATTTTTCACACAGCGGGTGTCCGTGTTTGTCACGTACCACTTTGCATGTCATTTGTCCTAGAGGGACACAGTATGGGACATTCATCATAGCTTTATGTACGTGATTTTTGTTAGCGCACATTTTTTTCATGCGTAGGGACGCTACCACCTGCATTCGTGTGGCAGACATGTTTAGGCCTGTGCGTGTCTTTGCCCGTGCACTGGTTTGCCCTATTCGATTCCATGAATATGTGTTGTAGGTGAGCGTGTGGGCGTTCCGCGCACTTGGCTCCTGTACTTCCCCCGTGACGCCCACATTTTCACGAGTTGTTCCCCATTCCGCGTGTCACGCCCCCTGTTCCTCCTACTTTTGTTGTGTGTGCCGCGCTATGTGCGATTTCGCTGTGTGCTTAGCGCACGCTGTTTGGAGACGTGTGCGCCAGCATGCGCCACGCAGAATTTTGGCGCACATCCTGGAATTTCCCCGTGCACAGACTTCCATGAATCGCTGTGCGTGGATTTCGCTGCGATTTTCGCACTGGCACTGCGATTCGCATGCTTTTGCACGATTGCGCTGAAAATTTCAGTGCACATTAATTCCATGAATTGGCTCCTAAGTGTTTTTCTACAATTATACTGTTATTTCTCCCATCTTTTAATATTATCATTTTTTTGATAGTTGTGTGTGTGAAAAAAAGAATTTAGATAGACAGGTTTGGAAGTGACAGTTGATTATAGCAGATGGGAAAAATAATAGTAAGTTCATTGTATAGGTTATACAGGTTAAGTGGCAGTTACTCTGTTTATATGCATTTATAAGAGTTGTACATGTAGTCTGCATAAAATATGAATACCTGTAGTTTGTATTCTTGCATGTGGATATGCATGCAGCTGCAAGTAGAAATCTTGGAGACTTGTACAATAGTTTTTGTAGTAGGTGCTTTCCAATGATAGGAGACTTGTACTCAGAATGATCAACAGTACATTTGAAGTGCTGATCTCTGATGATGGAGTTAGATGTAGAGGTATTGGTTGTGATTGGTGGATGGTTGTGTGACTACTTAGCTGTATCCATTGAGGGAATGGCACAGAACGTGAAGTGGAAAGGGTAGAAGGGCTGTCCAAGAATTACGCACTCCGCGGACATCGCAGCTATTTGCAGACAGCGTGTGCCACATCCGGGGTTTTCCAAAAAATCCAGCATGGAAAGGGGACTGTAGGGATTAGCCAATCAGGTGTTGAGTTTGTGGATTTGTGTTGAAAGAGGCTGTGTGTAGTGAAGATGGCAGAGGTGGAGAAAGTCAGGGTGTTGGTGGTTGGATATATTTTTGTGCATGGTTTATAGCAGTATGCTCAATGCAGGCATGTGGCAAACAATTTTGATGTTAAAGGAGTGGAGGTGGTGTGGAGCACTGTGCCTGATTGCAATGTACAGGATAATTGTACACATCTGTGAAGATATGGGCAGGATGAACAGTTCCCATGTGGTAATTTTGCACTGTGGTGCTTTGCCTTTGGGCTATGTCAGTGCCCCTACTGTGTTGGCAGATTTGGACACTTGGTTAAAGCAACAATGAACATCCTTCCAAATGCCAAAATTATTTTTTCTGGATTAGTACCTAGGGCAATATGGGACAATAGTTCTGTTTTTTGTCCTCAGCAAAACATTGCTAGGAGTGCAATCAACTGAGGCATATCTGCTTTCATGCTTAGAGCTTGTATGTTCTTCTGTAATAATGAGAATACTGATTCTAGTAATGCTGTTAATTTTAATGAAGATGGCATTTTTTTATTTTTTATGGGTAATGCCATGCTGTTTTGGAATGTAAGGGTCACTTTGGAGAAGGTTATGTGAAGATTTTAGGAGTAAAGTAAGAGAAACAATGAAAACAAATTCAGAATAACAGGTGTCTGTCAACCACCAGCAAAGAAAACAAAAAAACGGCTCTTTTCAGAGCCAACCTCAAAGAGGAAATGGGGCACACTATTTAAATTTTAATTCACCACGCTCAGATTTTTGATATGTCCGCGGACATGGCGTTAGTCCGCGGACATCTGCATATTACATAGAGGGATTTTGATGTAGAGAGGCATGCACATGAGAAAGAGTAGAGCAAGGGATTGGTCAATAAAGTTTACTTGGTGTGTTGTGTAAGGAGAGAGTTTGTTAGAAAGACTTTTTCCTGAGAGAAGAACAGATAGCTATGGCTGTGTGTTTTAGAAAACAGATTATCTGGATTTTGGGAGACTCATGGATACATTGGTTGGAGGTGCATGCAGAATGCTGTGGAGTAGCTGCAGATCTTGGATTCCCTCATGTGGAAGTGCACTGGCATGGAGTGCGTGGAATGAAGTGGCTGGACTTGGTACCTCTCTGTGCTACTTTGCAGACAAAGGATCATCCAGGCATAATTATAATTCATTGTGGAGGGAACAGTTTAGGACACGTGTCTGGAATGTCCTTCCAATTTGCAATGAAAGAAAGACTTGGGAAGGTCATGGACATGTTTCCAAATTCCCAAGTAATTTTTCTCGTATTGCGCAGAGACAAATGTGGCTGCTTTCTTCTTCATTTGGTCCACAAATGGAGAAAGCGAGGCGCAATGTCAATAAGGCTGTTTGTGCCTTATTAAGAGATATTGGCATGTCCTCTTTTCATAATGAAAATGTTATGTTTCGTAGCACATACATTTTTCGCAGACATGGAGTCCATCCTACTTATGCTGGCAATCAGATGTTCCTGAGAAATGTACAAAATGCATTGCAACCTATTTTGGAATTACAGCCATCCATTTTGCAGTAGGTGTTGACCATTTGAAGTTTTTGAAACAAAAAAAAAACACCACCAAAAGGCTCTTTTCAGAGGCACCCCTTCCTCCCCTATAAAAGTGCAATGGTTATGATAGGACAGCACCCCAAAATTGTATTTGTCAGCGAACTGTCCACGAACTTCTAAAAAATGCACAGGGTCCTGCACTATTTATTTGTCACTTGTATTTTTAAACTGTGAAAGGTGGCTCTGAAAAGAGCCTTTTTGGGGGGGGGGTTGTTTTATATTTCTTTGTTTTTTTTTTAAACGCAACACACAAGGAAAGGAGGGAAAAGGAGGGTAAGGAAGGGACACCAACCACGGGGATAAGAAAGGGCAGGTGGAGAGAGGAAGATGTAGGGTGGGCCTTATTTAGGTAGGTAGCAGACCTTCTCATGCTCCGTGAGTGCAGTCTGGAAAGCACACTGAAGATTTCCCCACCTGCAGAGTACTGCGTCGCAGTACATACACAATATTGTGACCCTCGAAAGGTAAGGGTCAACAGCATTATGAATGGCCTGTGAGGCAGCTGGAGGGATGCGCTGTTCCACAGGAGTGCCACTTGTGGTGACAGGAGCGGAAACAGAGGATGTTGTAGAGTAACTGAACCTTGTGAATGGCCCCACCGTGGAATGACCTTAGGTGTTGCTTTATTGATGTCGTACCAAATCTGTACGAATTAGGCTTCCCACAACTCAGCACCATTTTGCATTGGTTGCAGGTGACCTTATTTGCATTGTGAAAGCAAAAAGACAATATCAAGGCTGAGTACCCCAAAAGGAAATACACCAAATGCGGGTTCAAAATATACACAGATCTTTATTCTACAACTGAACAGTTTCCAAGCACAAAGCAACAGATAGCTATCAGGCCCTCAGTACAACACAGCGAAAACCAGCCCTGTTCGGTGTGCTCAGTGAGTGGGACTGTACATCAGAATAGCCGCACCTTTTACAACACTCCAAAACATGATGTCCAACCCACTTGCAGGTTAATGAATCTTGGGTCTAGGGTTTGTGCTGAGTTCATTCCTAATTTATGCATCCATACATTTAGGAGTTATCCTTAATCCATTCACCAACAAATTACAATAGCAACAGTGTGTCTTCGGATTTCCCATTGAGCCTTTGCACATATCTTTATACAATATAGTTAAACATGTGTTCACATAAGATGCTCAAACAGTATTGTACACAATATATGTTCATGGATTAGTATCAATGTCGCAGGTGATCCTCTATACACAGGTCAACGAAGGACAAGGTCTCAGTACATGACCCTAACATTTGGCCTGCGGGCAGTTTAGACATTAACTTGTACACAGAGGTCAAGACGGCCATGTTACATTCAAAAACAACATTGTCCACCATCTTAGAACACAGGGTGACTTTAGAATAAGAATCCAAAATGGTGGATGCACCTAAAATGGCAGCTTACACAGATCTAAGTTCAGGACCTTGTAACGCGGATTTCCTCGCAGAGCGACTTGGCCTAGGCCAATTTATATATATATACACATACGATCAAGAGGGTATAATATGGTTTCTCGTATGACAAACCCTCCTTTTGGCCTATGCCAAGCGCTAAACTACTTCTAATCACTTTACAAATGACTCCACATCTCAACGTCCATATACCCTGAATCACCATCAGAGATGTCTATTGCCATTAGATCAGTTACTTAAATTTCTTTCAACATATATTCATTAGAGTTCTTGTCTGGGGCGTATACCTTGCGTCCTAATGTACCCATCGCCTGTGCGCAACATCCCCTTAGCATCAAACATATACCAGGGAGACATTGTATACAACAACAAAGAAACAACAGAATTCTCAAAATGATCAGCAAGACAGAAAGTACCTTCCAACCCCAAGATCACAAGAAGTCCCAGAACCAAGCGCTAACATCCCAGTTTCCCTCAGGAACATCCACTTCTGAACTTAGGACATTCAGATTCTGTATTGCCTTGAAGATAGTTGGAGAGGAATCTGGCACGCAAACACAGCAAGCGGACTCCCCAAATTTACATACCCCTCCACGTTCAGCCAGGATGACATTGAATTCCATCCGGTTCTGAAGTGCTAATAACTTTATTGCTTTCTGTTCTAAAGTCATATTATAGAGTATGTCAGTGGTCCAGTTGATGGTTCTCTCCAGTACTCTCGCTAGTCTCCTGATATCCTGAGAGTTCAGTATTTGTCCCCAAAATGGCGCAAAGGATTTCGCTACTTCTCCCAGAACTTGTGCTGGAGTGTCACCATTCTTGTCTCGCCATGGACGAGACTTTGAAACCTCTACAGTACTTGGTATGAATACCATGGGTAACAGGATCCCTAAATAACAAGTTTCCTGCCAATTCCTGGGTAACCATGGAAATGCTACATTACCGCAAACAAAGTAGACAGGCTCGCCTACATACAAAGGTCTGTCTTCCCCAGTCAAATTCGCAACGTTGGCGCAACCTTTAAATCACCCATTGACTGAGTACCATTCCTCTGTATGCAAAAGAAACTGACTCAGGGCTATGGTTAACAGTGTAGGAAGGAAGCATGGCATCCTTATTGACTATAGGAGCAATTTTAAAAGAAATCAAAGATTGAAAAGAACGAGACAGTCCATCAGAAGGCCTAATAGAAGCAACATTAAGCTTACTCCTATTTGCAAAGAGTGAACATCCCAGGGGAGTCAGAACACGTTTCTCAAACTGATTCAAATTAGTTCCATCAAAGTTTCCTGAGATGCTATCATTCCAGCGACCAAAGAATAGTGCTAAAAGAGAAGCATAGCATGCAGTTGTCAAAGGTAAAGGATGAATTTACCAACCTAGCCTCTTATCCCTGTGTTGCGGTAAATGTGAACAGACCCAACAGATGGACTTATTATTATGATAATTAATAATGTCTTGTTGTGATATCTCTGTCTGGGCTGAGAGTTCCTAGGAGATAGAGTGTGCAGATGCACAAAAGGAGTAGAAACAGTAGGTACATTTTCAATCAGCAACAAATTCTCAAGTGGCTGTACTTCTACTAGATACCAGAAGCCTAAAACAAGGACTATTATAAAACTAATTAACATTGTCACAAAACAGCAGTATGTTTTCGGGGCTCACATAACTAAATGTTCATTTCCGTAACTGGTCACACAGTCTTTTCTCTTTTCCATATGAGCAGAAGTGGTTGCAGGCATTGCAGTCTTCAAACGAAAAACACCAATCTTTTTAGCTGGCGACCTCCAGGCCGAATGTCTGCTTAGTCCTTCCACAAACCCTAGCCAACAGAATCCCCTTTTTCAAACAATTGATCGGGGCAAAAGCGAGCCCTTAATGATTTTCTTCTTCTCCGAGCGCACAGCCGAACCATGCTGTAAGTCTATTTACTTGAACGCAGATTGCACCTTTTGATCCCTGGTACTGATTGATCCGTGAACAAAGTGTTGTCACTTCCCACTGGAAGCTGCGAGTGAACGGAAGTAAGGTTAGAGGCACAATTGGGGATCGCCGCTGGAAACAAAATGGTTGGAGAGTGTGGGGGTGGAATGGCTGTTTTCCCAGACCTCACAGGATCAGCGAGAATCCCCAGCACACTTTCAATGCTAGTTACTGCTTCGGGATCGTTGGTTGCACTACTGGTTGGGGGTTCTGCTTCTTCTGTATCGTATGGCACTGGGTGTGGAATCTTCTTGGTGTGTGTCGCGTGGATCCAATTTTTCCTGCCTGCTACTCGCACTGCCGTCTGTGTGACCAGTAGGACCTGGAAGGGGCCCCGCCAACTAGGTGCAAGGCAAGACGATCGCTTGAAGGATTTTGTGAGGACCCACTCCCCAGGTTGTATGCTGTGACCGGGCCCTCGTATCGTACAGGTAAAGCCTCTCGCACCTGGTGATAAATCAAATATAGGTTTTTAGTCAACTGGCTACAGTAATCTGAAAGAAGTACATTTTCAACATTTCTCAAGGAATGACATTTTGGAAGGTTCCAGATATTAGCAGGCCTCCCCGTTACCACCTCAAAGGGAGAGAGCCCAGTCTTAGATGGAGGGGTTGTACGCATTTATAACAACACGATCGGTAAGGCATCCGGCCATTTTAGTTTGGTGCCGGCACATGTCTTTGCAAGCTTGTTTTTGATGATGCCGTTGTGTCTTTCCACTAGTCCGGCGCTCTGAGAGTGTCTGGCCGAATGGAACCGTTTATCGATCTGTAATCCCGTGCATATCTGCTGAATTACAGCAGTGATAAAATGTGGACCATTGTCCGACCAGATGACTCTTGGTAGCCCGAACCTTGGGAAGTAGTCTTTTAACATAGTCTTTGCAGTAGTCATGGCTGTAGCATCTTTAACAGGGAAAGCCCCTACCCATTTGCTGAAAGCACAGATGACAACTAGCACATACTTCAGGTTGTTACATCGTTCCATTTCAATAAAATCAAAGTGTATAACCAGAAGGTGGACCAAAACTTCCCCTCGGAGTTGATGTTCCTTTTCCCACATTATGTTGTAAACAGATCATACAGCCTTGAAAACAAGTGTTCAGCTACCTTAGAGATTTTGGGGCCAATTCATGGAACAAATGTGCGCCAAAAAAAGTGTCGCAAGCTGGTGCAAGCAGGCGCAAGCATGAAAAAGGAAGCGCACATGCACGCGTGCAATTCATGGAAGTCCCTGCGCGTGTTTTTCTCGGGATGTGTGCCAAACCAGTGCGTGGTGCACACGGTCGCACACGTCATTGCAACATCCCGAACGCAGTGCGCGACGCGCACAGGGAAAGCGCACAACGTCCGCGCACACACCAAAAAGGGGGTGGGACACGGGGCTAACACGCGGAATGGGGAACAACGCATGAAAAAGAAGGTGTAACTGGGGAAGTACTGCAGGGAAATACACGGAACGCCCACACACACGCGAACAAACCATATTCATAGATTCGAATACGGGAAACCTGCGCATGGCAAAAGACGCGCATAGGCGCCAACGCGTCCGCCACACGAAGGCAGGCAGAAGTATCCCCGCGCACAGTATAAAAGTGCGCGCAAACAAACACGTATATGCAGCTATGATGACTGCCCCATTTGTCACAGCACTGATCGTGGGACACCGTAGAATAGCCAGGGCCCACATTTCTTTCCCCGGACCAGCCTTTTTGGGATGCCTGACAACCATGTCTATGGGAGGTATAGGTCTCCACCTCGTATCATCCTAGACCTTGTCAGGGAGTGGGAAGATGACCTTACATCCCCCACCCTGTGCTCCCAAGCATTGAGCCCCTTGGCCACTGGGTCATTTCAGCAGACTACTGCCATAGTGGGTGGGGTCTCACAGGCCACGCAGTCACGCTGCCTACACCAGGTGTTGGCAATCATCACTGCATGCCCCTCAATCCGCAGGCACATATACATGCCCAGAACACCCACAGAAAGGCAGGCCGTGATCCAGGACTTTTACAGGGTGGCACACTTCCACAAAGTGCTTGGTGCCATAGATTGCACTCATGTGGCCCTACGGCCCCTAGGGCCACTGAGCACATCTATCAAAACCGCAAGCACTGGCATTCCATCAATGTGCAGGTTGTATGTGATGCTAAATGAATCATCATCTCTGTCTATGCAAACTACCCTGGCTCCACCCATGACAGTTTCATATACAGAATGTCCGCCCTGAGCCGGGCCCTGGAAGCTGGGCAGCATGGCAACACATGGCTCCTAGGTGAGTACAAATGCCTGTGCACATGCATGCAAGTCACACACAGACAAATACCCAAACCCTAATAATCTCAACAATTATCACCTCCCGAGGGGACAGTGCCTACCCTCTGAGAAACCACATGATGACGACAATCCGGAACCCCAGAACACCACCCCAGGTAACATACAACAATGCCCATATTGCAACTAGGGGCATAGTGGAGCGCACATTCGGAGTGCTCAAGTCACGCTTCCGCTCCCTTGACCGCTCTAGTGGGCAGCTACTATATGCACCCCCAGTAGTGTGCAGGATCATTGTGGCAGCATGTGTTTTGCACAATGTTGCAACACGTCGGGAAGTACTGGTGGTCATGGTGGTGCCCCCACATCCACAACCACAGGCGCAGGCGGTCCCCATGGGAGGGTACAGGGCACGTGGCGAGGCAGCCCGGACCCAGCTTGTGGCCACATTCTTCACCTAAACTCTCACCCCTGCGGAGTGCACACAGGTGACAATCGATGATGACAAAGAGACAGTCAACTGTCACAACCTTACCACCCTGAGAATGTTGCCACGGAAGTGCTACATTGTGTGCATCCCTAGCTACTTAAACATAACCAATCCTGTGTGACCAAAAGGAACACATGGAAGGTGTGTATCACACACCCCTGCAAAACAGTCCATCACAATCCCTGGTATGTCACCCAAGCCCTCCCAAACCACATCACCCTTGTCTGCTACACCATGACAGTACATGCAATAGCAAAAGGCCAAACCATGACCAATAATATGCAAAGTGACATGTCATACATGAAAAATGGCATTAGACAATGATGTCGGACATGGAATCAGATGAAATGACTGACCAACAACCTCCCTCACATACAAAGTCAGGCACAAATGCTTTCCAACAGTCGTAGCATGAACACAACACTGAATGCCCATTCACATGCACATTGGGCATGGCAAAATCCAGTTCCCGAACTTGTGTGCTGTGTGTGTCTCCTGCAACACACTGCTCAGCACACAGCACTTTGATCAGCCATAGTGTTGCAGATACACCTTGAGCATCACATGAAAAAGACTAATGAAATCTAGCACCAAATGACGCATGTACAGGGTACCCTAGTGGTAATAGATCATGTGCTGCATGGACACCGCAGGCCTGAGAATGCAATCTGTGTGCACCTGTGGCCATGGAAGGGTGGATGTAAGTGTGGTGGATCATTGTGCAACTGTGTGTGTCATTAGGGACATGCACTCAATATATGCATGTGAAATCAAGTGACTCTCAGTGCCCTGTACACATGTGAACATTGCCCATGTGAACACCCCAGCATTTCAAACCACACCAATCTCCTGACAGCTGAAAAGTAAAGACAACACAGGAACAGGCATTGAGCAGCACAACACATCATGTACATAGTACCCCACAATTACAATGTCATTACAGTGCCCAAAACACTCTAGCCCAAGCCAACTGTCCAACAACAAAAGGCCCTCCCTTAAACATCACTGTGACCTTCTGAACAACTGTCTCTGGTGTATGTAGCCTTCTTCCTTCAAGTGTACCTGGCTACACGATCACCCTACCCCTTGGTCTCCATGTTCCAGCATGTAAATAGGGTCCAACCCCTCAGAGCCCACCTTGACTGGTAAAAATACCAAATCGCAGAGAACCCCAAGTAGGCAAACCCACAAATCAGGGAAAAAGGCTGTAAGCACCAAAAAACCCTGTAAGAGTCTCCAGTAGATGACTTGAAGTAGCAGGAAATGTCAAAGCACATGTACATGCACAATGATAGAACAACCAAGGTAGCACAGTTGAACAATGGTTCAACAGGATGGGTACCATTTACGGTACATTACATACAATGATGACGAACAACTGATGGGTAGTGTCACAGCTCTGGTGTCCAGGCACAGGAGTAGCACGAGCCAACAACCCTCTCCGTGGTCTGGGCGCCTGCAAGGTCAAACTAATACAGGCATCTGAGACCCCGGCGGGGAAGGAGGGTCAGGGATATGTTGCATGGACAGGCATTGGTATTCAGGATAACCGGAAAGAGGGGCAGGAGAGTGGATGTGGATTTGCAAGGGAAAGTAGGCAAACTACAACTATTCACTAAAACACATACTCAATTACAGAAATCATGTTCATCATGCACATTGTACCAAATCAGCCAAATGCAAGCCAAAGAGACACTTATCTCTGGGGTGAGTGCTGGCCTCCTGCCTGCGCAATCTCAGGTCGGGTAACAGGAGCACTTCAATGCTGCAAAGAGAGCGTGAGTTACTAATCTAAATGTGTGCTTACAACACTCACAACCCCATCCATGCCCCAAAGTAAGTGACTTCTCCACAAACAAACACCCCTGTCTGCTGCCATGTACCCATACGTTAGCTTGGCCCACCGATGGCACAGACACTGTCAATGCAGTAAGGCCGGCGCATGTGGCTGCGCGGGAAATGGAAGACCAATGTGTCAATAATCAGACATGATACAATGGTCCCCGGGTGAGCTGCTAGATGCGTATAGCAAGGTGAACTTCAGTACAAGTTGTGTTCTGGCCGCCGCTGATTCAAATAGGTAGTGCACGTGGCAATGTGCACATGCAAATGACCTGCACTCACCATGTGTCTGAGCCTCGCTGGTCGTCCCAGTGAACTGTATCAGTTCCTGGCTAGGAACGCTACTACCCTAATTACTGTGCTTCAATGGAGCAGGGGGCACTTGAGGATATGTTTTATGGCCCCAGCGTGTGCCCCTGACAACTTGCAAAGGCACTTGCCATGTGGCCCTCAACGCATGTCAGCTGAACTGTGTGCTTCTCCAAAAATGCCTGGCAAAGCTCCCCAGCACTGGTGCTACTTACCATCAATTTTTATTTATTTAATATTTTATTTTATTTAATATTTATATTGCGCCGGTAGCTCGCGAGCCTCGGGCGCAGAAACAAGGACACGAGAACGGACGGAACAGATAGTGATTAGACAGAGCAGACGGGACAGTCACATAGAATTAAGCTAACTGAGGTATATGCCGTGATGGCCGTTTATTTGAAGATATGGGTTTTTACCTGTTTGCGAAAACGCGTGTAGTTGGTTTCCAGTCTAAGGTGGTCTGGTAGGTTGTTCCAAAGGTTGGCTGCAAGGGTTGGAACGGCTCTACCTAAGCCACTTTTGAGTTTGTGAGGTGACGTAGCAATTTTAACAAGTTGGGATGATCTCAGTGTTCTATTAGGAATGTATAGTTTGATCCTAGTTTTTAAGTAGGTTGGTGCCTTTCCGTAGATGTATCTGTGAACGATGGTTAAGGTTTTGAAATGCACCCTATCTTCGATTTTCAGCCAATGAAGCTCCCTTCTGGAGTTGCTGATATGTTCTGATTTAGTTTTGAGCTTGACAATTCTTACCGCGTTGTTCTGTACAATTTGGTAGCTTTGTAGGCATTGCTTGGAGGCACCCAGGACTAGAGCTTTGACATAGTCAAGGCGCGATAAGATGGTGGCTCTTGCTATGGTCGCACAATTTTCCTCGGATATGAAAGGTCTGATGGCTTTTATTAGATGGAGGTGGTAGGCACAGTTTTTTTTGATGAACTGTACTTGGGCGTCCGCACCCAACGATGCTTCTAGCAGCATACCTAGGGTTTTAACCTTGCTTAGGACCGGAATGGGGGTATCTTGTGTGTATCCATGTGCAAGTTGCCTGGTGGAAGGTAGTCTGAGGCATGGGCCCTTGTGTTACTCACCTTTCCAGGAGCTCCTGGAAACACGTCTGCTTGTGTGGGACGTCTGAGCACAAGCCCTGTGCATCTGCTTGCGCACACATCCACACGTCTGCACCAACGAACGTGGCCAGTTTCCTGGATTACTGGTCCCTGTGTCTGCTGCCAAAGGTAGTCTGCAGGCTCATCTTCCTGCAGAAAGGGCATTAAACAAAGCAATAAGGCCGGAAAGTTCCCTGTGTGCATGTCTACATGCTGGTTGTCACAGGGCCAGGTTACAGAGCTACATCCAAACTCCCCCCACCATCAGTGTCACTTTGACAGGCCAAGGGTGCAGGCTACTGTCTACAGCATGATGTGCGTCTCGCACATATACAGGCAAGAAAATGACATACATCACAATCCACATCAATTAATGGATAAGGAAATCACATACTCACCCAAATTCATTACAGAAATTGGGTGGATGAAATGCAACCAATCCCCACTAGGGGTGTTAACACAAATAGTACAGCAGCAGACAGGCCACAGTTATGATCAAGTCCAAAGCCCTTGTGTAATATTTTGTTACACTGAACCATCCTAGCGAGCCCATGGATAAGGGAAGCAGGTGTGGCCTATGTGAGTCAGGACCCCAAGCTGCAAACACATACACACGACAAGCTTGAAGGGCCCAGATGGAACAGACAGTGGATGCTTTTAAAAGCCACAAAGCACCACACCGTAACATAAAAGCACAATAGACAAACAATATTAAACTATATTAACTAATTAAACTAACAATGAACAACCTCCATAACCTAATTAGAATTACTATCAAATAGTTGATACTAACTAACTAAACTAAAATCAAAAATCAAAAATGGCCACATACGACCCGGGGGGGAAGGCACCCAGGAGAGGGGAGGTACAGGGTGCACCTCAACACCCACATGCGATGATGTTGAGGCAAAAAAAAAAAACCTCCATGGGCTCAACGCCTGCACAGCGTGACCTGTGTGGGAGATATTTCGTAGCCCGAGTCTGCCTCATCCAGAATAGGTGGACCTGGGCCAGGAGCCTGACCATGCCTAGGCACAGCTTGGCCCTCGTCGGCAGTAAGTCTGCTGGACGGGTTAGCCTGGTTCTGTGCGGCAATGACATGCAGGTCTGCATGCAGAACCTCCCGTGATACACGTGCTTCCTCTTGCAAGGTAACACGTGTAACACAGAGTTCTTCCTGTGTGGTCTGGCTGGACAACTGATGCACCTCCCGGTAAGTATGTAGCTCAGCCGAGATGGTATGCTCAAGCTGCTAAAACCTCTCCTCCTACCGCACCCTTTGGGACGTCAAGAGGGAACACAGAGTTGATCTGAGGGACTGATACTCAGCCCTCAGGGCCTCCATGTGTGCCTCTGTGTGAGCAGTAATTGCTTGACGCAGAGACAACATTTCAGCCCGGTGTGCCCTGTCAGAGGCTGCCATGCCCAGCCTGAGCGACCGGGCCATGGACTGCGCCGCCTGCTGCTGGAGAAGCACCTGCCTAGCAGGGGGGAGCACGGATTGGGCCACACGTTCCATGCTCACAGCGATGTTATCTAGTGCTGCCCCCTGACGTTCTGAATTGGCAGTCATGTATTGCTCCACTCAGTATACCTTGGTGACGCGCGGCCACCGCGTTGCTGGGCTTGACACCTGCGGGACCCAAGGACCGGGCGTCCTTGCTGGGTTGGCACCGCCCGCGGCTGCACGACTACATGCCCCCGTCTACGTGATGCCCCAGGCATATCAGCGACTGGTGTGGAGGGTGACCCTACGTCCACGATCCACCACAGGTGGAGGTCCCACCACTGTCTGGCTCCTCAGTGCAGGTGTCTCGGTAAGAGGAGTGTCCACATCAGAATCACTCACCCCTGACGTATGAACCTGATGCACATCCAACTCGACATGGTCGTCAGAGTGGCCATCTGGGCTGGACTCATTGCCAGCCAAAGACAAGATGGACTGTAGCACACGTGTGTGCCCGTGGTCTACCACCCCACAACCCCCTCTTGTGCCGGGTTGCGGTTGTGATAATGACCCTGTGCCTGGCATGACAACACCATCCTTTGCCTCCATTGCGTCGTCATCTGAAAAGTGGAGAGAAAAAAATGAATACACATTTTAGAAGCACATAACACAGTTACAAATGGACATCACACAGACAGCCAACACATGAAGCAGACATGTCACACACAAAAGAGAACCTGCCATGCATGCCTGGTCAATTTGACATTGCATCAGTGAGTACGCATGTAGAACGGTGTTACATGGCTCAGAAGTGGGTTGATGCAGTGCAGAAAATGTGTACGTTACTCACTATCTACATGAACAAGTACTTCATGATGTGTATCAAAACACGTGAAGGCAGTGCATGGGCAAGTTCAGGCATCACGTGCAATGTGCATGCATTGGGTTGCCTGGCTACAAGCAGACCCACCTCATGAGTGAAATTACAGAGATGCCTTGCATGGTAGCAAAAGGGTGACCAGAGACCTGTGTATTGGCCGCCAGTGTTGACTAGCATCAATGGCATCATCTGAGTCAACTGACAACACAGCAGATGATGATGGGACAGTAGGCAGGACAGATGACAAACCCTCAATTGTACACCCATGTGTGCCAAACCCACTACACCAGTTGGACAGAGTCAGTGGGCCTCAAACTGGGGGAGGACTGTGCCCCACACAGACTGTGACACCCTAAACATGTGTGTGATGCAGGACTGGGCCAAAGTGGCCATGGGATGGATGGTGGAAGTTAGCATGTACACAGGAGGCTTGAACAGGCCATTGCAGTACCGCAAAATGATGCACAACAGTGCAATGGTGAAATTGGGGCACAGGGGGGGTGGAGGGGCAAGGGAGCATGCCTACCTGGAGTACCCGTATGTAGGCAGGGGACACATGCACGTCACTCATGCAATAACATAGTCCCAGTGCTGAGAGGAAGGACAACACAGGCAACATGCAGAAGGATGGACCGGGTGACTTGCATGTGAGTATGGTGCAAGTGTGGTGATGAAGACAGTCCCTGTCTGCTCAACATGTCAATCATCCTGGACAGCAGGCACACATCAGTGAAGCATTGCATGACTTGCACATGAAAATGGTTCTAGGGCAAATGTTTGAATGCAACGGATCGAATGACCAAAGGGTTGATTTTTTGGGCCCAATAGTTTGTGGTTTCCCTCCACAACCCCAGTTACCGTAGCAAAAACCACTTTTATTTTTAACTATACAAAAAGCATTAACCATATATATATGATGTATGAGAAATGTAACCCTTTTGTCTTAGGTCCAATTACCCCGACCCTTTCATCATTCAATCCTTTTGGTGTTGAATCTTCCACAGGACACACATGAGAACTATGTACACATGACATGTAGTGGCAGTCTTGCCCAACACAAGACACAAGTTAAATAACCCTGGCCTCGACAAACACGCAGCAGCACTCACTGGGCTGGGCATAAAATTCCTGCATCTCTCCCACTCCTTCGACCAATTGTGGTGGTATGAACTCTGCTACGAGTGACTTGTGCGGAGTGAGCTCTACCTCCTCAGGTGCCGGCCCACTGCCAGTCACCAGAGTCATGTTGTAATTTTAGGCACACTTCGCCTTAGCGCTGCGTTTGAGGTCATTCCAGCACTTTTTGCACTCTTGGGGTGGGCACACCTCATGGCCGAATGCACTCACATCTTCCGCAACTTGCTTACAGTGCGTATCACGATGGGTAGCCGTAATCTGACTATTTGGCCCCACTAGTATGTCACGGTTGTGGTCCCACACGTAGTCCACGAGGCAGTCCAGTTCCTGCTTGCAGAAAGGCTTCTTCCTCGACGTGTAGAAGGCCGTAGCTGTGTCTTGGGTCCCAGCCTGTATTGCAGGTGCAACCTTCCTCCTCTTGGATGCTGATCTGAACCCTGGCTGGCAAATGCTGCCCTGATCAGTATGGGCAGTGGCACTGGCGGAATGAGCCGAGGGAGTGGCAGGTGGAACATGGAGTGAGGCCCTGACTTGCATCAGTGGCTGCTGGGTGCCCTGGATTCTACCCTGCACAGCAACATTCACTGGGCCAGGGTCATTGACCGGGACTGTCCTGGTTGGTAGAATCTTAACAAGGGTCGTGACGGCTGCATCTGCCCCTGCAGTTGCCAACACCTGGCTGGTCGGGCCAGCAGATGGAATTACTGCCCCAGGGACATGTGCCTTGGTCTGGGAAGCCCTGCATGCTCTTACAGTGTGCCTCCTGACCACCTGGAAATCTTCCATGGACTCCTCAAGTGCCAACGCAACCTGCGCTGGCAGACCCTGAGCCTGGGTGGTGGTATCCACAGCTGCACCTGCAGCTACTACTACCCTTGGGCCTGTGGCAGTCGATGAAATGGACTGCCGGGTCACACGGGAGTCAGTGCCAAATGCGAGAACTGCATCTTGTGGAGCCGCAGGGGGTGGTGGCATGACTGCACCAACATGTGTCACAACATCGTCCCGAGCTGGCGCACCCCTGCCTCTTCCCCGTCTGCATCCACCCTGGACACCCTGGAGTCCCCCTACTCCCTGGTCACCCTGGCCACGTCCCTGACCATACCTGCCACGAGGAGTATGCCCAGCTGAGGCGCCCCTCACCTTTGTTGGCCTGCCAACCATGGCACAGATGGAGTAGTGCCGGCCCACAGATGGAGAAGTGCCAATGGGAGGTGTACACGACAATTGTCCTGGGCAATTGGGATGAAGGGGTGGGACACAAGATGTTATAAGCACCCCAGCACCTGCAAGGCTGTATGTGACCGCGGTGATGAAGTGACGGGTCACACAATGCTCAGGCACCCCGAAACTGCAGCAAAACCCTGCACACACCCCAGTAGCCCACATGTGTGGAATTAACCTCCCGCAGTACGCAGTGGCACCCAGGGACATGAAAAACACATACGCGTAGGACACGCAGGCTACTATGACCTCGAAAACAGGTACGTGATACACAGGGGCACCCGCTGTAGGGAAAATAGTGTGCGCGACTCACCGTCAGACTAGCGTGATAATGGAAAACACGCGTAGCCAATACCCCCACCAAAAGAAGAGATACATACTCGATCGCTGTGAAGTTGTGATGGTGCGCGAAAACAACACAAAGAAGCAACACACACGTCGGTCTCCTCGAAAAGGCATGTACAGCGAACTGCCGGGAGCCGCTCACTTTTAACCCGTGCTGAGGGAAACATCCAGGCACATCACGCCACTTACACGCTTAGGCCCTTTCCTCGATTTACACGCATTCCCACACGGACGTGTGGTTTTTTTCACATGCTGATCCGCTATGCACCCGTGTTGAGGGAAACACCTGTGTGCGCTACGTCACAGACACACTTACGCGCTAAGGGCCTTTCCTCGAATTACACCCTGATGTGCACTTTTTTCAAGTGCCAAATCACTCTGTATCAATCTGGCCACGCAAAAACACACAGAAGACCACGCTCCTGCCCAAAAGGCCATTTTCCTGCCCCCAAGCGCTCTGAGCACGCTCCCACCTGCCATCTGCTGCTGCCTGCCTGCTGCCCACGTGCCCTGCTATTTGGTGCCTGCACGTCAGCCATCTGCAGGGTTCCAGTTGCTATGTCCACCCTTGCTGGAACAGAAGACTCCCGACTGGGATACCATCGCTCCACAGCCCAACCCCAGGACCCAGTTGCCCACCCACACCTGCCTCGGGGGTCGCCATGTCAGGGCAAACACCATCTGAGACCATTGGCGACCCCCAGCCAGAGAGGCAGAGGGCCACCAGCTTCAGTGAGAAGGAAGTTGGTGTCATGGTGGAGCATGTCCTGAGGCATTATGATGCCCTCTTCACACCATTTCGCGCCGACAAGGAAGGACGGGAGAGGATCTGGAAGGACGTTGTGGTTGCCATCAATGCGTAGGGGGTGGCAACCCGCGACATCAAGCACGTCCGGAAGCGCTGGGAGGACTTCAGGTCCAGGACCCTCAACAAGGCCCGGCGCCTGTGAAGGCAGAGGATGCAGAGGGGTGCCAGGTCCACATGAGCAACATCCATATGAGGGTCCTGGAACGCATAAGCCCAGCGCTCCATGCCCAGATCTTTCGGAGGAAGACTCATCTGGAGTCGAGCGGTAAGTGGCCATGCATTGCTGTGTGAAACAGGGCATGTTGCAGTGTGCTGGTAGTCAGCTACATGCCTGTATGTGTAACATAGGCCATGTATGGATGTGTGTGTGCCAGGACATCATGGTAATGCATGTGAGACCAGTAATGCGTGATCCATATGGGTGGTGCATGTGTTCCAATGAGACATGGGGAGCTGCATGCGGAATGCACACATGAATGCATGCCAGTCCCTGTTCTTGGACATGGATGGGGGTGAGAGATGGGTGCTGCTCTCATGTACATGCATGGTATGCATGTCTGTGTGTCTGAGAAGCGTGTGTGTGACTTTGAAACACCATGTATGCATGACAAATGTCCGTGACGATGTGTAGATTCACTCATGCAGTCTGGTCACCGTTGTATCCACTGTGTCTGTGGTGTACGAGCCATGATGCATGACCCTCCGGTGAGGTGTGTGCATGGGGTCAGTATGAGCCATGATGCATGTGAGTTTTAAGGCAAAATTTATGTTAATAGAGGCCCTTGTGCATGGATGCTGATGTTGATTGCATGCGTTGTGCCTGTTTCTGCATGTGTTTTGTCTGCATTGATCCATGTGTTGTGGAGGGACAGGATGGAAGTGACGTTTGACAGTGTCACTCATGTGTTATTGCTTCCTGTCTAAGGGACTATTGTACAGTACCCTGATGCTTGTGTTCTATGTCTCTCTCTACGCAGCGTCGAGTGAAGAAGAGGGCGTAGACGGTGCTGTGGAGCTAAGCAGCGGGGATGCCTCCACCGGGCGGCGACGCAAGGCCCAGCCACCCTCCCAGGAATTGCCATCCTCCGGGAGGGAGGGGACTGGTGCTGAGTCTGCCACTACGGCTGTAGCGGAAAGGCCGGGTGAGCCCCCACAGGGGCTTGCAATGGTAGAAGACAGTTCAGAGATATCCAGGTAGGTGGTCTCCACAGAGGAGGAGGAGCCCGCTACTGAGCCGCACATGGGGCCTGGTGGGGGTAGTACCACTGGTGCAAGTGGTGCAGTCCAGGGCCAGGGTCAGGAGGCAGCACAGGTCGCCACCGAGGGGCCTGTGCATGTCGCTGGCACTGACCCTGTGACTGCACCACCATGCACCAGCAGGGATGCCCCGTCCCAGGCCCGTCCGCAGGAAGGGGGGAGGCCCATGTCATCTGGCTCTCCACTACCTGCGGACGAGGAGTCCCATGACCGTATGGGCTCCGTCCTGATTGGTGTTGCGTTGCCCGCGCGAATCATTCGTGATGACGTGCGTGCTTCCTGGGGGGACCACGCACGCCATCACGAAGAGCTGTGTGGCAACATGACACAGTTGAGAGGGGCCATGGTCGGTGGGCTCCTACATGTGTCGTGCACTCTGGCGAACCTCTCTGTGGAGACTATGTGCCAGTCGTTCTCCCTGTCGTCTTCTGGGCCAGATTCCACCAGGGCGCCCTGTGGACCTGTCCTGACCAACACAGCCAGCTTAGTGGAGATCCCATCCCTGCCACAGTCAGGAGTCGGCGGTCCAGCAGGGGTGGACACCCCAACAACTGGAGACCAGCAGATGGAAGCTGTGCAGGCATCATCGGACAGGGCACATGGACAGCAGCAGAAGCAGGCTCTAGGTGGGAGCAATGATGGCTCGGGGCCATCAACATCAGAGGGGCAGGCATCGGCCAGAGGGCAGGAGGACCCTGGAATGGGAGTGTCTTCCTTGTGGCTGCAGTTGAGCCAGCGTTTAGATGCGGAGCGGCGGCGGGCAGAAGAGGCGCGGCTCACCATGGTCAGGGTGGAGTTCTCCATGCGTCGGGCGTTGAGGTGGGCTGAGTGCCTCGAGGCAACTCGCAGGGAGTTGGAACAGGCCATGAGTGCATCCCTGCGAGATTTCGGTGCCAGGACAGAGTCCCGCCTCCAGGAGATAGACATGGAGTTCGATGATGCCCTGGCCCACAACATTACAGAGTGAGCCGCAGGACTTGCCCGCCGCCATTGTATATAGTTAGTTAGTGATAGGTCTCCTTTCTTTTTTTTTTCTTTTAGGACGCTTGGACAATGCCCCATGTTTTTGTATATAGTTGTACATTAGGTAGGGTTTTATATATAGGTTTCATTTAATTTGTTGGGCTCATGGACCCTTGTTGCAATATTTGTACATAGTTGGACAGTGAATTTTTTTATTACATCATTTACCCTCACCATGGATCAATGGATTTTTGGATTTTGGTTTCCTTTGGATTTACTTTGGTGGAGAAGGATTTTTGACAAACTTTATTTTGGATTCATTCGGATTGTGTCATAATTATTATTACTTTTTTTCTGGACATGCCTTTTTTTCTTGTGTATGATTATTTACATGCTTTGAATCAATTTTATTATTTTTTTGCACAATACATTTTGATTTCTTACTTCCATGTGAGGTATTTGCTCTTTGGTTTGCTGCATGTCACAATGTGGGTTTACACAATCACTCGCACCCAGAGTGTGTGTGTGTGACGGACATGTGTTGATGTGCATATTTGACTTTTGGTTAGTGACAAGTAATCGGCCTTTCAGTGTGGGGTGGATGGGAAACTTGATTGTGTCTAAAGACTGGAGTGGCGTACAGTTGGATTTTGGTGGACATGAGGACCATGAATGTGCATCTTTATGACATGTTGGGTGGGGACCTGGGTCGGGCCTTCTGGCAGGTGCCCATCAATGCTGGGGGTGGGGGTGCTGGAGGACATGAGTCGGGGCCTGACCCTCAATGCTGGGTGGGTGGGGGTTCTGGGGGACATGAGTCGGGGCCTGCTGGCAGGTGCCCATCAATGCTGGGGGGGTGGAGGTGCTGGGGGACATGAGTCGGCCTGACCCTCAATGCTGGGTGGGTGGGGGAGCTGGGGGACATGAGTCGGGGCCTGCTGGCAGGTGCCCATCAATGCTGGGGGGGTGGGGGTGCTGGGGGACATGAGTCGGGGCCTGCTGGCAGGTGCTTGTCAATGCTGGGTGGATGGGGGTGCTGGGGGACATGAGTCGGGGCCTGCTGGCAGGTGCCCATCAATGCTGGGGGGGTGGGGGTCCTGGGGGACATGAGTCAAAGCCTGCTTGCAGATGCCCGTCAATGCTGGGTGGATGGGGGTGCTGGGGGACATGAGCCGGGACTTCTGGCAAGTGCCTGTCAATGCTGGGTGGATGGGGGTGCTGGGGACATGAGTTTGGGGCCTGCTGGCAGGTAACTGTCAATGCTGGGTGGGTGGGGGTGCTGGGGGACATGAGTTGGGGCCTGCTGGCAGGTGCCCATCAATGCTGGGTGTATGGGGATGCAGGGGGACATGAGTCGGGGCCTGCTGGCAGGTGCCCGTCAAGGGTGGGTGGGGGTGCTGGGGGACATGAGTTGGGGCCTGCTGGCAGGTGCCCGTCAATGCTGGGTGTATGGAGATGCAGGGGGACATGAGACGGGGCCTGCTGCACAGGGCCAATCGCGTGTGAAACTTCCTGCGCACCCCCGAAATACATGTACCCCGCTCGCCCAAGGCCAATCACGTGTATAACTTCCCGCGCACCCCCGAAATGCACGTACCCCGCTCGCACAAGGCCAATCGCATGTAAAACTTCCTGCGCACCGCTGAAATACACGTACCCCACTCGCACAAGGCAATCGCGTGTAACTTCCCACGCACCCCCGAAATACACGTACCCCACTCGCACAAGGCCAATCGCGTGTAAAACTTCCCATGCAACCCCGAAATACACGTACCCCGCTCACACAAGGCCAATCGCGTGTGAAACTTCCCGCGCACACCCGAAATACACGTACCCCGCTCGCAAAAGGTCAATCGCGTGTAAAACTTCCTGCGCACCCCGGCGCGAGCGGGGTACGTGTATTCAGAGGGGTGCGCAGGGAGTTTTACAGACGTTTTCGTGGTTGGGGGAGCTGTATGTTGGTCCACTGGCCTCTGCGCCATGTACGAGATTTGTGCACTGTTCATGGTGCACGGGGCGTGGTTGGGAGCGTAACTGGCACTGCTGCAGGGTCGCTGCACCACTCGGCACCATGGCTGGTTGTGGATGTTGAAATCTATGAATACGCGGAAATGGATTTTGGCGCACGCAGCTGGTGCAGACTGCCGCATGTGCACACTGTGCGCCAGCCGCGTGTGCCACTTGTGCACCGGATTCTATGAATTACCCCATTTCTCGTTTACCCATACTTTTTCCACCATTTTTGTAATTTTGCGTACACATATATGTGTGGGACCATGAGCCAGAACAACCATCATCATAATGTACGCGTCGGGAAGTAGCCATTTCCCTTCAGCTCTGTCCCCCCAACACCGATCATCATCAAGTTTCCCCAAGCCCTCAGCCCACTTCTTAGACTCTTCTAATGTGGCATCGGCTTGGATATCCCTTACAGAATCAATACCCTCATCCATAGTACAGGCATTTGTGGCTTCCCTCGAAGTATACATGTCTGAAGAGAGATCAGTGGCAGACTGTTTAGCTATCTGATCAGCAAAAGCATTCCGTTTTCCTACATCATCTACAATCTTTTGATGTGCTGCGCATTTTACAATAGCCAACTAAGTAGGGAGTGCAAGCGCTGAGGGTAGCCGTACTATCAGGGAGCCATGCTGGATCTTTGTACCATGTGAAGCTAAGAACCATCTTTCTGACTAAAGTATCCCAATGTTGTGAACCACTCCAAAGGCATACAGACTATCAGTGTAAGCCCTTGGGAAAGTTTGCAAGCTTGGGTCAAAACTCTAATCTCTGCGGCTGCGCAGAATTATGTGTGATTCTCTTGGTCTCCACGACCGTGCTCAATGTAGTGATTGCATAAGCAGCTGTGGATGTACCATCCAGAAGTTTGAAGCAGGAGCCATCATAAAACTGCTCCCCTTGTGGACTGTTCAAAGGAGTATCTTTTAGCTCAATTCTCCCCTTTGTCTCTTGTTCGGTAGTGTAAAGACAGTCATGTGACTCTTCGTCACTGCAAGCAGTACCTTGCGGGAAAGGTAAAAGTTCAGCCGGATTAAGAACACAACACCTCTTAATTTGAATGTGTGTTGCAAACAAGATCAATTCATATCTCGTCAACCTTGCGGAAGTGAGGTGTTGCGTTTGAGTTCTGTTTAGTAGAACATCTACAGAGTGACGTACCATCAGGGTTAAAGCATGGCTTAGGACCATTCCCTCACTCTGTTTTACAGACGCAGCAGCAGCAGCGACAGCTCGCAAACATCTTGGCAAAGCGCATGCTACAGGATCGAGGGAGGAGGAAAAGTAACCACACGGCCAATTCCTCCATCCACGTTCTTGTGTTAATACAGCCAAAGCACATCCATCACATTCATGCACAAACAACACAAGGCCTTTTCATAATTTGGTGTGCCCAAAACCGGTGCCGAACACAATGCTGTCTTGAGCAAATCAAATGCACGCTGGTGTTCCATGTTCCATGGCAATGGTGAAGAAAGGCCCTTCTTCGTCAGAGCCAACAACGGCTGAATCGTTAACGAAAAGTTGGGGATCCACTGCCTACAGTAAGTAGCCATTCCTGTCAAGGCTCTAACTTATTTCTGTGTATTTGGAACAGACATGCAAGAAATGAGTTTTATCCGTTCAAGCGTCAATCTTCTTCCCTCCTGGCAACAATATTGAATTTTTTTTTGCAAAGCTTTATGTCTGTGTTTAGCCAGGTGAATAAGTAACAACACAGTGCCCTCCTTACAAGCGATTTCTGAGTCGGCAGCTAAAAGCAAGCTATCAACATATTGAAGCAGTGTGCAGGTCGAGGGAAACTCAGGGGTATCGAGCTGCTCTTTCAAAGCCCTACTGTAGATGATAGGACTTTCCGTGTAAACTTGTGGTGCACGGGTAAATGTGAAGGAGTGTCCCCCCAAGGTGAACATGAACAAATATCTACTGTCCTTGTGTATAGGAATACTAAAGAAAGCATTCTTTAGATCCACAACACTAAAGTAAGTAGCTGAAGCCGGAATCATAGTCAATATCATCGTTACTTCAGGCACAATTGGAAATTGTGGAGCGACGATCTTATTGATGGCACGCAAATCAATTATGAAACGAAGAGGAATGGCATTATCACCTTTTTTGTACACGGGCAAAATCGGACTATTGCACAAACTATCTGCAATTTCCTCAATCACTCCTCGATGCACAAAATTGGAGACGATGCATTTCAAGGCTTGATCACCATCAACCGAAATCTTATACTGTGGAATACGTGGCAGCTTCACTCCATGTTTCAAGACAATTTTAACAGACTCAATTTACAAAACACCAACATCATTGTTGTCAATAGACCACAGACACTCTGAATATCACTAAATTCTGGCAGCAAAGGTCTGGTCAAGAATTGAGAGAGAGAAAGTTGCTGTGGTGAAATCGTCAAATGCACTCCATCAGAGGAACAATGAATTACTGCATTTAATTCCTTCAACAGATTCAACCCCAGCAAATTTTCTCCACAATTCGAAGTCAAAAGGAATGGACAGTGGTCGGTAAAGGGACCCAAAGAAATAGGTGCCGGCGAAGAAACTGGACAGACAACTGGTGTGCCAGAAAACCCTACAGAAACATTGGTATGCCCTGACAGTGGAATGTTTGGAACCCGAGAATGATCGATGGAACACTTCTGTGCCCCTGTATCTATGAAAAATAGATGTTTCCTATTTCCCACTAACATTTCAACGTAGGGACCTTTCTGATTAATGGGAATAGGCATTGGTTTCAAACCCTGCTTCGGGCAATCCTAGCGAAACAAAATGTCGTCAAAAGGAAGTTCTTCAGAGAGGTAAGCGGCAGAAGGATGGTCAAAAATGTTTCTAGTATCCACATTTGGTGCCTGAATATCCTGTGAAAAAGGTTGCTGTGAATCTTGTGCAAACTTACCTCTACCAGGGCCCCCTACACCCAGGCGACCTCTGGATTGTCTACCCATATTCCCAAATGCGTTGTTTGACCTCTGTCGGAGGATCGGGCATTGTGCACTCCAATGACCCTCTTGCCTTCAATAGATACACTGGTTAATGTTTACAGGACCCAAGGGCACATTTCCTTGTGGAACATACTGACCTCTAATTTGTCAATTACCCCCTCTAGGGCCTCTAACAATTTGCTGTAACAATACTTTTGTCTTCAAATCACCTTTCCTCTTTTCGACTCTTTCCTTTTCGTTATTGACATGATTCTCATAGTACTGAGCCATGTGCAGTACTCCTGAAGACATGATTTGCAACTGGATGTCAGGCAACAATCCACGCACAATTTGTCTACAAATAATCTTTTCCCAGACTCTTGTCCACTGAAATCCGAGAATACTTGTTCGAATCGATTAAAGAACTCGGCAACACCCTTAGACTTCCCTTGGACACAGGTAGTAAGCTTGTCCCAGATAATTCTCTTTTGGGGAATTATAGTTTTCAATTTCGCAACGATTCTGTCAGGCAAAGTTAGTATCACCTGAGGTGGTCTTTTGCCAGCTGGCCTTTCTCCATAGAGTCTGATTATGTTAGCCCATGTATCTCCTAACCCTGCTACATCATCTATAGTTCTAACCTGTTTCCATAAATCTACGGGCAGGAATACGGGAAATAACAGGTCACTATCACTTAAAGTGAATACCGAGGATTGCAAAACAGACTCTATTTCTTTATAGAACCCTGTCGGATTTTTCCTAATGTTGGGAATAGATTGCCTAATGGTGTTCACTTCCTGTCTTGAGAACGGGACGTGAACGAACTGTGACACATAGTGTGCAGAGATATCCTTAGCTGGCGTACCTGCTGCAATGTTAGCAGGGATCTCGACTTTTGGGAAGACTGTCAGAGGAACCTCTCTCATAGGCAACTGAGAAGTAGGCAACTCCAAACGCTTACTAAGCAACAAGGCTAAATCTAGTGCTAAAGTAGCCCAAGAAGTGTCAAATGAAAAAGCTCTCTTATAAATACTCAATAACTCTGCGGGACAACAAATCTTTCTTTTTACACACTCATCCTGTAGGTATTCTATCATGACCTGTATCGCTCTCCTCTGCTTTTCTGGCGTATACTGACTATATGTGTCATATACTTCAATAGGAGTTATCGATGTGTCTGAGATCCATCTAATCGCATCTTTCCTGCCGATTCGTATTTTCTCAGATATCGATTTACGACAAGGAAGGTGCCTTTTCTGCACATACATAATGTCCAAACTATCTCCATCTTCATCCTCATTCTGTAACCTTTCCAACTCCTTTCTATACTCAAATACCCTCTCAACATGCTCCGCAGTATCTCTAGAGAACGCTAAGGTGTTCAGATCCCTCAACCCTTGCGAGAGATCTGTATAGTTTAATCTGTCCCACATTACACACAAATAAATCCCTAATCCCTCAATAAAAACATTTTTCTCAGGAAAATTGTCCATATTAGAAAGTGTGGCAAAAACACCAGCTTGATCATTCCTCTACATACAATGCTTAGCCCATACAATCAACTCACGTTTCTTCTCTGGAGGTACAGTATTGTGAGTGACAACCCTTGATCCCACTCCCTGATCTACTACAAGCAGCATAGACCCACTTGGAAGAGGGAGAATAGGCAAATTTAACAGAGGTGTTATTACTGGTGCAACAGGTATAGGTGGAAGAGCAGTTGGAGGAGCAGCGACATATTCCAAGCTGACTCAGAATGTTTATCTTGGTCATATAACAACGCTTTTTCGGCGTTCGTCTTATGACTGCGCGCATGTTTTTCTCTACTTTTAAGCTGCTGTAAAGCTTCTGTCTTCCAATTCTGTAAGACATCAAAGGGTCCAGCCTTTTTCTTTAATAATATAGATTCTAAATACTCACTACGAGGGATTTCAAAACTACCATTGATTGGCCACTGAAGTTTGGAAGCATGTCTAGTTTGTCTGTGCCAAATATCATTAAACACTATACTACCAATGCCATGCTTACAGTACATAGTACAAGCCGGACGGCTAAATTCAAAAGATTGTCTGTCCTTGCGGAATAATGTCCTGAAGCAGACAGACAATTTCCCAGGCATATCAGAATACTGGTGTTACCTGGTCAGTAATTGCACTTGCAAGTGCAATGCACCAAAACAAATCATCAGGATACTTAAGAATCGGGTCACAACACACCTGATCAAGCCTAAGGAGGTCCGATTGGATTTCAAAGTTTTTCTAACAGATTTTACCTCGTGTTTGGTGATTTCGGCAAGTCCGCCCACCTCGATAAGTGGACCCTCGCCAAGATGCCGACTCGGACTGCGTGCTCACCGTCCAGGGATTGGGCCGTGCCGCGCTGCTGAGGTTTCGCTTCTCATTCAGGGAAGGGGCCCCTTTTACACCGTCTGAGCCGGTCCGATAGCCGCGTGAACCTTAAACGAACTGGCATCAATCTTGAGGGTCCCTATTTGGGCGCCATCTGTGAAAGCAAAGAGACGATATCGAGGCTGAATATCCCAAAAGGAAATACACTAAACCCGGGTTCAAAAGATACACAGAACATTATTCTACAACTGAACAGTTTCAAAGGACAAAGCAACAGATAGCTATCAGGCCATCAGTACAACACAGCAAAAACCAGCCCTGTTCGGTGTGCTCAGTGAGTGGGACTGTACATCAGAATATTTGCACCTTTTATATACTCCAAAACATGATCTCCAACCCACTTGCAGGTTAATGAATCTTGGATCTAGGGTTCGTGACAAGTTCATTCCTAATTTATGCATGCATACATTTAGGAGTTATCCTTAATCCATTCGCCAACAAATTATAATAGCAACAGTGTGTCTTCGGATTTCCCGTTGAGCCTTTGCACATATCTTTATACAATATAGTTAAACATGTGTTCACATAAGATGCTCAAACAGTATTGTACACGATATATGTTCATGGATTAGTATCAATTTCGCAGGTGATCCTCCATACACAGGTCAACGAAAGACAAGGTCTAAGTACATGACCCTAACATTTGGCCTGCGGGCAGTTTAGACATTAACTTGTACACAGAGGTCAAGACGGCCATGTTACATTCAAAAACAACATTGTCCACCATCTTAGAACACAGGGTGACTTTAGAATAAGAATCTAAAATGGCGGATGAACGTAAAATGGCGGCTTACACAGATCTAAGGTCAGGACCTTGCAACGTGGATTTCCTCGCAGAGCGACTTGGCTTAAACCAATTTATATATATACACATACAATGAAGAGGGTATAATATGGTTTCCCGTTCCACAGCATGTGCTTTTGGCACTCCACCGTGAATGGTAAACAACCGCCACACCCAAGACTCACGGCGAGTGCTGGTAGTAGGAACTTCCACTACATCGTCCTCTTCATCCTCTTCATCCTCCTCCTCTACATCCTCAGGCCTGTTCTCCTCTGCAGGCCCTTGGGGAGGTGGTGGTGGTGGAGGGGGTGGGGTTGGCGCTGAGGCATAAGTAGCACCAGCTGGAGCAGCAGCATCCATGGATGCCATCAGGTTAGATGATGGGAAAGCAGCAAGAACAGCAAAAGCCGAAAAACCAAGTCAATCTGCAGTAGTAGAAAGACAGAATGAGGGTGAGCTCTGGGGTGTGGCCTTTTATAGGTGTGCTGGGGTGTGCTCCGCCAAAAGCGGCGCTCTCCGCGGACAGATCGAACACCCGAAAAAGGCTCAAAAAGTATGTAGAACACCAGGGATATTGTCTGGGACATGTGCAATGGTGAATTTTTACTGAAAAACTGTAAAATACTTAAGATTGTCCAAAAAGGTACTTTTAAAATGGTCAGGGACCTGGACAGTGTTTGCAAATCAGGACACTCGCGCAGCGTGGGTGCGGTCACATGATGACGTTGTGAACATGTCCGCGAATGGGACAGGTGTCCGCAGGACACCAAATGCGTAGGAATGGTTGTGTGCAAGCGTGTGGGTGTTCTACGGACAGTGTTCTTGTCCTCAAACTAATTGAAAGTGCGACACACGTGAGACGGACAGTTACGGACAGGTGCGATGTTCGTAGAACCTATGGGTATAGTGCACATGTGCCTAGATGTTCGACAGACAGTACGGACAGGTATATTGTCGTTAGGACACCTCCATATTGGTTAACGGCGGACATTCCGGACACCAAGTGTGTTCTAAGAATAGTTCTATGTTGCTTGCGGACAGTACGGACAGGTATAGTGTCCTTAGGACACCTCCATTTTAGTTAATTGCGGACATTCCGGACACCGAGTGTATTCTAAGAACAGTTCCATCTTGCTTGCAGACAGTACAGACAAGTATAATGTCATTAGGACACCTCCATTTTGGTTAATTGCAGACATTCCGGACACCGAGTATGTTCTAAGAACAGTTCCATCTTGCTTGCGGACGGTATGGACAGGTATAATGTAATCAGGACACCCCCATTTTGGTTAATTTTGGTTAATTTTGGTTAATTGAGGACATCCCGGACACCAACGCTGTCCGTGGACACACTAACTGCCTTTTTAAAAACATAAGATACAAAGGACTGAAATAAAACACATATAATATATATTATTATTATATACAGATATAAAATTTAGGAAAGAGTGGGGGGAGCAGAAACTGACACAAATACAGGGGAATTAGGGGTTTGGAGAGGATGGATGGGATGGGATGAAAGGATGGAAGTCTCATCCTAACATTTTTCTTGGTGGTGAGGGTTTGGAGATAGTTAACTGGGACATGGAGAGGGGGAACAGGTGCATGTGGGACAATGATATTTAATTTTTTCTTTTATGTGGTCTTCCACAAAATGTTTTAAAAGATTGAAATTTTCCATAAGCATATCAATTTTTTGTTCCATGCACTGCAGAGTATTTTCTAATGTCTCTTTTGCCATATTATTTTCAATGTTTGTATGGTCTGTTAATAATATATATATATATATGATAAGTACACATAAAGTAATGATTATTAATTTGCTTATATAGAGAAGTGTCTACCATTAGTATCACTGTCTTCAGTCATTTCCTCACCTGGGAAATTTTCTTCAAGCCATTCCAAAGTACTGGACATTTCTGTGTACCTAATACAGAAAGTTTCGAAATATATAAATAAAATGAAGTTTACTTACTAGTTTCTGGTAAGTTTTGTTGTTACTGTTGTGTAGGTCTGCTGTTGCTTCTTGCTGTGTAGTTTCAGTGAGGTAATTATGTTGGAGGCATACCTTTTTTGTTTTGGTATATTCCATTTTAGTACATATGTCATTTAAATGGACCGTTGATGTGTTACATATATAGGTTCCATTTCTTATTTATTATTACATATGGTGTGTTTATGTGCTGCTTTTTGAACTTGTTCAGTGTTTTTATGGCATGATAGAACAATTTAAGATACCCCCTGAGTTTTTGGGTAGTGTTGATGTTGTCCGCGTCCATCCGCAGACATCAAATCACTAGGAGGGGGTTCAGTATATACTATGTTACATGTATGTAAACTAAGGGAATACTAGTAAACATCTATGAAATTCACACTATGAATATGTATATTCAGTAAAAAAAAAACTTTGATAAAGGGAGAATATGGTTAAGTTGCTCTTTTAAAAACCTATGAAATTCAGTAAAAAAACTTTGTTAAAGGGACGTTATGGTGAAGTTGCTCTACTAAAAACCTATAAAATTCAGTAAAAACCTTTGTTAAAGGGACGTTATGGCTCCAAGTAAAACCGAAAAACCCCTGAAATTCGCTAGTTATGGTAAGCAACCATAACTCGCGCTACCACCGTGCATTGCTAAGACTAACACCCAGGACATCAAAGATGACATCACAAATGTCATTGATGACATCGCTGATAATATCACATGCCTCTTTTTTCCTTTAGTGATATATCTTAGCCAGTAATACTTATGAACAAAGAAATCAAAAAGTACTATATTTGTAGACTTATACTTCAAATATGTACATGCCTTTGAAAAGAAGGAAACATGCTATTGTGCAGCCTATTCTTTTAACTTATGGAAGTTTGTCAAAGTGGATGTTGCCAAACTGAATGTTATTGGCATGTGGATATGTTTGGAAGCCAACAACTCAACCAATTGCTCCATTCACTAAACCTTTTTTCTACATCAAGGTTATGTTTTAGGATTACTCTGCAGTTTAGACACAGAGTTAATACCTGTTATAATCCAGCTGTTGGAGATACATTTTTCTAAGCTATTTAGTCATGCTTTTGCTTGTTGACACATAGCAAGTGTCATGCCATGCACTTCTAGCTTGTATGTGGTGCACTATGGATTGCATTTACTTTTTCAACATTGTTTCATTGAATTGACTACAGCTTGTAAGGTTTGGAATTAAGTACTTGCATTTTAAATTTTGCTGAGTTAATTGTTTCATGACACCAGGTGCAGATATGTTTTGCCCATATAGCTCATTGATTAGTCTAGTTTTTAAGATATTTTGCATCTTTAGTAAGCAGACCAGTTCTATTGATTTTTAAAATAGGTGAGATCTGAAGACTGTCACATGTTTTGAGTTAGTTCTCTGTAGTGAAAATATTGGCGGAGATTTACATTTCAATGCTCCTGAGTGTGTTACAGCATTGTTTGTGTCCTAATGTTTTGAAAATAGGTTGACCTTTTATTGGTGTTAACTGTATGAGGTCTCCCAAACATGACAAAATGTTTTCCTCTAAACAGTTCTTCGTAGTTTGTTTTTAGGACTTCTTGCATTCTCAGATGAACTAAAGCCAACATGTGGTTGGTAACCATGCTTACTTTGGTAAGTTGGTAAGGCCCCGACCCTGCAAACTTCCATCAGTGAGCACCAAGGGCTCATAATGGCACCAATAGCACACCAAAGCCAAGTAGGTGTGTTGTTATCCAGGGGCTAACGACCCATAACCGTTTTGACCCCCTCCTGTCTATAGACGTGCTGGATTGACAATCGGCCACTATGCTGCAGGCAGAAGAGGGCGAGGCAGGAGGATGTGTTCAACATAGGCTGGAGTTCAGGGAAGGTGGGGTAGGAAAGAGGAGGGTACGAGAGTGGTGGGGATACTATCCTGGAATATATCTGGAGCTACGGGGAAGCTGGAAAGGGTGGATATTATTGAGTTCTTGAAGACCCATGAAATAATAATTTTTCTGGAAACCTGGGCCCTTGACTTTCCTCTATTGGATGGTTATACTTCCTATGGTATGCCCGCTAAAAAGAATTGTATGAGTAAGTGCTATGGGGGAAAGGCCACCCTGATTAGGGCATCACTGAACTACAGGATTAAAGTGTTGGAGACAGGGTTGGACTTCCTTCATTTGTTGCTGATAACCTCCCTGAAGGCGGCAAGATCGCCATCTTGAAGTTTTACAACAGTCTCCACAAGGCGGAGGAAAACCGTGTGGGGAAATTTAAGGGTTTTGTGGATGAGTATCCAGGAAGAAGATAAAGCAACCGTAACAGGTTTGTCACCACGTTTGTCTGGGGGGTGACTTTAACCTCAGAATTGGGTGTGGATTACCCAAGCATCTATATGACCCTTTGGAGGATAGACTCTTGAATGTTCAGGGCCCACAAATGGAGGATAGTAGGACATGTGTAAAGGTGTTACAGCTAAGTGCGTGGCTGATAGAAAGAGGAATGAGATTGGTTAGCGGCCGGTTTGCACTCGACATTCGGGGGAAACTAAACTTCCATAATCATCTGGGCTCTTCCACAATTGATTATTTTGCTTATCCTTAGATTTGTCGAGTAATATAGTACGTTTTGAAGATGCAGATACAAACAGTGACCAGAACCCCATAATATTGAAATTAAGGGGGATTGTCAGTGGGATAGAAGTTTCCAACAGAGCCCTCTGCAGGGTGGAAATAGAAGCTACATCCAATAAAAGAATCACCTCAGGATTATACGGGATTCGGGCCTGCATATGAGCATCATGGCAAGGATGATTCTGGAACTAAATGGCATCCTAGGGGTTGAGTCCATCCAGTCCAGTTGGTAGAGCATTTTAAGGATATACTGACAGCCTTTAATGAGAGCTTTGTGTTAGAGTGCAACCAAAAGGGGAAGTCCAAAAGGAGGGGTTGGTTTGACCTAGCCTGCATGAATACAACCAGGCCCTCTTGAATGCTCTAAAATCACAGGTTATTTCTAGAGAGGAGATTATTCAGGCAAGAGCCCACTATCGCTTAGTGGTAGAAAAAAGAAAAATGGAGTTAGAGAACGATGCATGAAAAGGTTTTTTAGAGGCCTCCAGGACTAACGACTCCAAAAGATTCAGTGAATTTGTAAAGGGGGGCCGGTCTAGAAACCATCAAAAGGCCAGAGTGGCACCCACATGGCAATGGAAGCCTCAGTGTCGCATTTTGCCTCCCTGCTTGGAGCTAGAGGAGCAGTTGAGGAGAGGAGCGACAGAAGCTCTACCCTATGTTTCAAACTCGAAGCGGTCTCAATGGCAATCAGGGCACAAGTCCACAATCGGGGCCCTGGAACAGATGCAATATCCGCTGATCTATTTCAGGTTCAAATTGATTTATGGGCACTGGTGATGATCATTGCTTATAATACCTGCCTTATGACTTTCCAGCTCCCACCTACATGGAAAACAGCAACTATTTTCCCAATTTTAAAAAAGGAGACCCCACTAGCCCGATGTCATGTAGACTGATATCCCTTTTAGATACCTTGTTTAAAATCTTTCGGAAGTGTCCTACTTGGGCATATAGAGTCCTAGCTCTCGGAAGGGTCAGTCCTTTCTGGTATTCAGTTTGGAATCCACCCAGGGCTAGGAACCATAGAACAGGGTCTCTATCTGTACCTCCTAATCAACAATTTTGTGGACTGTAAGGGAGAGGCAGTACATCTTGCATTTATGGACCTAAGCACAGCCTTTGACAAAGTAGATAGATCAAAGTAGTGGGCCGTGCTGGGGTCGTTGGGCTGCCTTGTAGAAATGTGGGTTGTAGTGCAGGAAATCTACATGGATAACAAGGCCTGTGTTTGCATTGGTCCATGGGGGCAACGCACAGAGTGTTTTGATGTTGGACTGGGTGTCTGAAGGGCTTTGGGTTGGCACCAATTCTGTTCACGCTATACATTAATGGGTTGTAGAAGGCCCTAGTGGACACTGGCATGGACTGTTTGAGTCTGGATGGGAGGCCCTTTCTGGTTCTGGCATATGCTGTTGATATGGTCCTTATGGCTAGAACCCCAAGGGTCATACAAACTGTGATTGATGCCTGGGGTTAAAATTAAATTCCAACAAGTGAGCAGTGATGGGGTGCGTAGGCAGGAAGAGGCCCGCTAAGATGCGCCCTATGGTCTGTATTGGGGAAATCATCCAAAGGGTCAAAGAATTTGACTACTTTGGGGTTAGATTTTCAGAGATGGTCACGGGATTTCCCACATTAAAAAACAGTCTCTAAAAATGAGCCAGTACACAGCAGGATTTGTTCTGAGTAGATGCCAGGGACAGCCCTTGAAACCAGTTTTGAAGGTGTATGCCACCCAGGCAAAGGCCGCCACTTTATACAGAGCCCCATTGTGGGACCACACAGAGGTGGCAAACTACAGTTGAAAGAAAATAAGTTCTTTAGACAGCTGCTGGGCCTCCTGGTCTCAACCCCCAGTGCTTCAGTTCAAAGCAAATTGGGTGTGGAGTTTTGGGTGGATTAATAGGCTGCCGTCCCTGGTCTTTTTTGGCTATGCTTATGGCAAATGAGCATGCAACTGTATGCCCCTTTATCATTAGGAGCATCAATAGTTCGGTTTCCCCAAGATGCACTGTTGACACCCATGCAACAGGCACTATACCAAGGGGCAAAAGAAAAGATGGTAAACATGGAATGTGCAACCTACTTTGAGAGTCAACATGTGGTGATAAGTAGGGCATCTGAGATTCAGCCCTACCTTTTGTGGAGCCTGAAAAAGAAGGACAGATGGCTCTTAACACATGCAAAGCTTGACTGCCTACAGCTAAGGTGAAATATGGAAAAGTGGCCCCACTAACCAAATGACCCCACCTGCTCAGTGTGTGGGGCTGTGAGGGAAGATATGAAGCACTTTGTTTTGTTCTGTCTAACGTACAAGGATGTTAGACGGTCCACCATCCTGCGGGTGGTCAAGTTCACTAACATCTGCCTATATAGGCCGTCATTACTCTTTCTATTGATGGCCGAATCAGTGCTGACTGCATGGGCTCTTTTATCCTATTTGAAAAGAGCTATGCACCTGAGAAAGGGATTATTAAGTGAATAGAAAATGTTTTAATGGTTACAAGAATATTGGTCTTAATTGTTGCATTTTTACCTGTGATTTTTTCTGACAATGCTGTGTTGTAAAGTGTGATGTAATGGCTTTTGTCAATCATTTTTATCTGTATGAGACATTTCTTTTGTTTAATGGATGTTTTTAATCCGAGTAAACTTTGATTGATTGATTGATTGATCGATTGATTGAAGTTGACACTGAATATTTGCCAGTTGTCTCATCTTTCCAATTTCTCCCCTCTTTTCCAGTGTTATGCAGACAACACACAGCTCTCTTCGAAGCTGCCAACGTCTACTTCCTCCTCCTTCTCCCTCTTACCTGACTGCCTAAAAGCTATTCAGCCAGGGTGCTCTGCCAATGCACTCTGCCTTAAAGCCAGTCAGATAGAAATCCTTCTCATTGGGATGCCTGCTCCTAGTTTCCCCCTCACTCTCTGCCCAGACTCCTTGGGTCCCCTGCCCCCACCTGTGAGGCAAAACACCTTGGGATCTTCTTTGACTCCTCTCTTCCTTTCTCTCCACACATCACAGACCTTGCAAAGAAGTCCAACCATCAGCTGCACCTTCTTTGGGGCATTCTACCTTTCCCAACCTTCCACCAGAATCTCACCATCTCCAGATTCTGGTTCTCTCTAGGTTTAACTACTGCAACACCCTATTCCTCAATCTGGATCTTTCCTCCCTTCGCCCCCTTCGACTAATCCAGAATAGGAATGCAAGACTTATCCTTTGCATCAAGCCCAGGGACTGCATCTCTCCAGCCCTAAAATCTCTCCACTGGCTTCCAGTGACCGCAAAAATCAAATTCAAGACCCTTTGCATCATCCATAAGGCAGTCTCCGGCCTGAGACCTCTTAATATCCAGCTTTCCCTCCCTAAATACCTCTGTCTCCAACTCTTTGTAGGTCATATGTTTCTCCAAGCAGAGAGTGGGAGTTAGTTCCATTTCATTGGCTAGCTCCTCCCTCTGGAACGCCTCCCTCTCCCCCTCAGACTTGATCCTCTAAAGTTCCTTAAAATTCTGAAGATGTTCCTTTTCTCCTATTGCTTCCCTCTCCCCCTCCATTGCTATCTCTCCCTCTGCCACTGCAACTGGGGCTTGGTCCCCTCAAAGCCCTACAGGGGCTAGCCCAACCCTTACCAGTCTCCCCAGCATCCTTGGCCAGCACTTCATCTCAGGCTTCCTTTCCCTTATTAACCCAACTTGGTCCTCCCTGTCCATCACACTCATCCTCCCTTTCCCCCTTTTCCCCTGGCAACAGCCACCTTGGCCCACCCAGAACTTCCCCAGAGGCACCCCAATCCTGCACTTCTCCCTCTACCCCCTTCCCATTTACACTTACCACATTTTCAAGAACTTGCACGGTAGGATTGTCACAAGGCCAATATAACAATTTTTTGTTGGTCTACTTTTGTGATTTCCATGTCCCCCATCTTTTCTTGTAGCACCTGGAAACACTTTGTTTAAACTCCATACAAATGTCCAATAAATAAATAAACAAAAAGTCTGCTGTGACATTGTTTTTGTAGGATTCGTTTTGGGCTATGTCGTACAGGTACATGTTTTTTTTTAAAGCAGGACTTCGGTTTGGGTAGTATGCATCAATTAAATTGCTTTTTAAATGTCCTGGCTGTTGGGATAATGTATGGTTCTTTTTATCTCTTGGTAGATGAAGCTGGAACAGGTTTAGCCAGACAATGTTTTTTCAGATTTCCCAAATAAGGGTTTACCTGTTAAACGGTCTGCAAATGTGTAACATTGCATTCTAAAGGGGAGAGGATTTTTTTACCAAAGCTGTAATTTTTTTGTGACAGTGATATGTCATCCCAGAGGTCTTTTAGCTCTGGTTTCTCAGCTTTGGTGAGATAGTATGTGACATATCTTGCAACACTACTTGAATGGGGTGAAGCTAACAAATCAGTATATGTCCCTGCAAAGACTCTAACTTTCCTTACATGTGTGGTTGTGCTGTCCATAGTTGGCGCTGATGAGCCGCTTATCTAGGTGAAGGACAAGAAGACGTTTTCCCTTTCCAGTTACTTCTAAAAACACTATTGGTTCACAACTGGTCCCTTACAATGTTTTATTCTGCACTGTTGCGTCAATATTTTATAAAATCTTTCAGCACAAACATTGCTTCTTGTATTCATGAAAGAAGGAAAGAAAAAAAGAAAATAAATGCTTAAAGGAAAACTAAATGAATCGCTTGCAATAGAAAAGGGATGTAGGTGGGGGAAGAAAAACTCCACCTATAGGTCTATTTCCCAATCATTTTATCTGGTGTGCTTTGTTAGTTCACACATATCCTTAAAGTCTACCAGTTTCAGTGGGTTTATATTAGTTATGCCACCTTCATCAAGATGCTAGGTTCAGAAATTAACTCTTGGAACCTTCATGATTTAGGTACTCTATCTGCCATGCTGTAACCCGATTGATGTGGTTGCTCATTGGTCTGGGTTTTATCATCATCAACACGACTTAGGGGGTATGGTTTTGTCTGGTATCCTTCCCGAGTGTTTGGGCAGTTAATGGAAGCGTGCAGAGTTGTTAACGGCTCTCACTTCCTGGACTATTGAACTGCCAGTTTTCCTAAGCAAGTCCAGAAAGTGCGAGCCATTAAAAGCTCTGCAGGCTTCTTTCATGTAATGCATATTCTGCACAACTTAAAGGAGCAACCATATGGGTGGGCCTAGGTTCCTTAGCATACAACATATATCAGCGTGACGTCAGAACCAGCATTCTTCTGTATCACGCATGTTTGCCAAGAGATTTGTGATACTTGACTGCAAACCTTAATCTTTGTCTATTATATTTTGAAGCAGTTGGGTAGCGGATATGTTAGGAAAATTAGAGCCTGTTTTTAATGTGCTTGCAACTCCATAACATAAAGTTGCAAACTCACTTTCAAACAGGAGGTGAAAAATGTATTCTACATTTTGTCTGAATCTGGGGTCTTCAGAATACATTTGTAAAGAGCGATATGCTGTTGCACTAATTTGTGTGGATCTTTCATCATGGCTTCCTCCTTTTTCCTGTAGGAAAGGGTAGAGGAAAAGAATGTGCTTCTACACTTTTTGGTATGCAGTGATAAAATTGTGTCAATAATGTCGCCTTTACAAAAAATAGCAGCAAAAATGCTGTGGTTTGACCTGTTAAAGGTGTACCCCATTACACCATTAAGGGGAGCAGGGGTTGCGGGGGTGTCCTCGCTCCCATTAAATGATATAATGGGTCCGGGTGGAGGGGGTGTCCTCCATATCCTTTACATTTTTTGTGTCCACAGCCATTTTTGCCGCAATTTTAACACATGCAATCCACTTTTCTCCCATATGCTCATTAGTAAGCCTTCGGCTTGACGCATTTGATGTTTCAAATTCATATTATGTTTTGTCTTTGGAGTGTAGTGTGTGGAGTGTATACTGGTCTAAAATGTTGGCTCAGGTAACAGGAACTAGACATTCAAATCGGCCAGTTTCTGGTGAATCTTGAATTATTTGGGTGGTTTCTTTTAAGTTATAGATAGATGAATACTTATTTCAGTTCTCACCATTTACAAACAGAATGAAATACAATACAAAATACATGATTAAAATAATCATGTTAAAATATACAGTACAAGGCCAGACTTGATAAAATGAAGAACAAAATACACTTAACATTTTCTTGCCATGAACGTAAAAGAGGAAATTGCATACTTGCATAAATCGTTAACAAAGCGAGCATAAACACAACACAGGACACAATTCCAAGCGTAAGAGACTAGCCTAATATTGTTGACAATTAAATGTTGTCTCAGCCACTGGCATCACAGATCTAAAACACGTTCACAGATAAATAAAAATGTAATTAAATCCTCTACAGCCTCACTACCACAAGTACAGAGCTTTGTTTTGAACTGCCACAGCATTCGGGCCCTTAATGGTAAAACATTCAGTCACACCATAGCTATGAAGCATCTCTTTAGCGGGGAACAAATATAAATCACTGAGAAATTCTTGTGGTAGGTGCAACGTGCCACCATTAGGTGTTCCATTGAGCGTATGTTTTTCATGCTTTTTATGGCAAGATCAAAATCTCTTCTTCTTGCTGTTATGTCCAGCTGTTTTTTAGTCATTAAGCCCACCATCATTTTGTCAAAATCAATCAACCACTTTCTGCAAATTATGGAGCTTTTCTTATAACAACGGAATATGGAAAAGGGCTTGGCTTTTCCTAACTCTTCCATCACATTCGTGATCTTAGGGTTCACCAAAGAACACAAGTGTGATTTATCAAAATACTCGAGGAACCTCAGTTCTGCCCGAACACCAATATTAAGAACCCTGGCTTCCAAGGCAAGAGGAGAAGTCAGGCCCAGCAACTTTCTCAGATAAATATGCAAAATGCAATCCAAGGCACTGCCCCAGATTTCACTGCAATGCTATATGGAAGAATAGACTTTTGCTTCCAGCACCTGGATGCATTTATCAAAATGGAATCTGTCATATTTTTGATAAAATCTTTTTAAACCACCCAGGCTCGTCCATAAGCGATTTTCTATTAATTCTAATTGAGCAGGCCACAGGCATTTTCTCAAAAAAGTAATACCCAGATAGCAATATGATTTGACCACGTTAAGATTCACTTTATCTATAAACCATGGATGCTTACTTTTATTAGATACCCAAACAACACTATCTTGGTTTTCTTCAAATTCAATTTTAAACCATTAGCTTTGAAATAACCAGATGCATAGTTCAAGCTTTTGGCAAGTCCTTTTTGTCTTTTGTTGGTACACCATTAACTAGTACAATCAATGACTTATTTATTGGCCGTTGTACTCCTAGAGTTTCTAAATTTTCTATAAGATGTAATGGTAAATATACTACTTTGCCACAAATGCCTTTTAGTAACTCAGATAGAGGCAATTTGGCAATGTATCGATTGAAGTCGTACTATATCTTGAAATGGGTGTACTGTTTGGATTATAATGCTCTCATATAAGTTAAGTTGTTGGAGAGCTTTTGGATGTAGGAAGATTTCTAAGTTATTAGTGATATCACGTGATGGCATTTGGTTATTGTCAAGCTTTGTATTGCAGTATGTGCAAACTATTGAGGGGTCAGTTATTTTGTATTCATGTTCTGCTGTGTGACATAAAGCTAATTGGAACCACTGGGATTCCTCATTGTCTTCTATTTTTTAAGCCATATCTACTATTTTTGTGCTCTCTTTATAAACCGTTCTGTGACAACAGACACATACATGGTCTGCTATTTCAGCAGATGTGTTTTGGCTATTTCTTTTTTGTATGTTTTTGTAAGGTAGGTGATGTTTTTGAGGTTTTCGCTAAACTTACTGAATTTTATAATTCAACTTCAGTTCCAAAATATTTAGTTTGGATGTGCTCTATTTCTCAAAGGAGTTCTTTGGTAGTTCCATGTCGGAGAATGTTATTTACATTTTGCAATTATAGTGCAGGACATTCTGCATAGTAATCTATGGACAAGATTTCGTATAGCGGAATGGTATGTGGCTAACATTTGGTGGAAGGTGATTTTGCAAACAGTTCCTGAAATTCAGGCTAATGAATATCCTTGCAGTCCAGTGTGGAGTCCATGGTTTGTAAAGTTTTTATTTTACTTTTGTCTTTTAGTTTCACATAGTGATTGAGAAATTGTCATAATGATTTGAAGGATTGTTGGCATACGTTACATATTGAGCTGCACGTCCAGTCGTACACTGGATGGTTTGTTTGGGCAAAAGTGACTTTTGGTTTAAAGTTAGTTCAGCATGTTTTTTCTACAAGGTTTTCTTTTACCATAATGGTATCTCCTACCATTTCATAGCCCCAGCCATTATTGTCTATGGCATTTGTTTTTTTTGTTCGTGTTCATAAGCGTCTTCATTGAAATATGGTTCTGTGCTGTTTGTGTGAATCCATTCACCTTCAGAGGAGTGTCAAAAGGTATCTATATTGACATTGCTCATGTTTAGAAGTACTTTCTGTAATTTATTGATTAATTGAGTTACTGGTTTCATTCTGTTTAATATCAATACAAATAACGTTCTCTTTAGTAGAAATGCGCTGTCAATTAGGGCTTCAATGATTCATATTTTGCAGACATTGTAAGGGTAGATTGTGACTTTTTAGCTGTCTTTATAAGATTGTTATGAACTCTACGGTGGACATTTTTTAGTAAAATCAATTTTTTGGATTGCTTTACTGTGGTTAACATTGGTAGATATAGTGTTCGGTTCATTCACATGACTGCTTTTGTTTGTACATCTTTTTTATATTTAGATTTTGCAAGAGGGGCCTTACTTTTTTTTTAGTGGTGGCTGGTTTCGTTTTTTTTAATGAGGTTACTAGCTATTTTGTTTTAATGTTTTCTATACATTGTTTTAGAGGAGGATGATTATATGGTTTGTTTTTATTCTTATATGCTGTATGTTTTCTTTGTTTTCTATGGAGTTGTTATTTAGGAGGCATTCTGTTCTGTATGTTGGGAAAAAAGAAAGTTTGTGTTTGAAAGTTGTGGAATGTTATGCATGCATGATGCATGTGTGAGTGAGTGTGTGTGTGATTGTAATGTTGAATAGAGTGTTGTGTGATTGTGCAGTGGAATGATATGTGTGGTTGGGAAAGTTGAAAGAGTATGAGGCTGAACAGGTGAGATAAGTTTGGGTTAGTGCATTAGGAAGTGGTGGTGTGATTGAATAAGTAGGGACATTGGGCCTCATTACAAGTTAGGCGGAAAATTGGTGGTAAATCCGCCGTTGCAAATTTAATGTCACCGCCATGCATCAGCGCAGATTTTCCACCGAATTACAACTTGGCTGGTGTGCGCACACACCAATGGTAATAACAGTAAATCTGCCTTGCGGAGTTACCCTCAAGAAAATGCAGAATTACCATTACCGCCATGGCTGTCTGTGTAAAATCCACCTGCGGTAATTCCACGTGTGGAAATTCGTAATCGCTATAAAAGGAAGTTCCGCGGCAGCCATTTTTCAAAAATGCAATCCATCCAATATCTCGAGATCGGAGTGCCAAACAGACACCCATCTAAGACCAAACATATCCAAAGGAAAGGACAAAGGCAGGGTATCGAATATGAGGTAAGGGAAGCCAAAATCCAGCAACCAGGAGCACAACTGTATTTGAGTTACTGCCCAACCCTCTGGCGGTATTACAGCCAGATCACAGGTTGGAGGGTATTGTAATTCCCCATTCCCCATTGGGTACTTTGGACCCAATGGGGAATTTTCAGCACAATTACCGCTGGTGCTATTACTGCACAGTAATTGCGCTGATAAGCTGCATTTTTGCGGCACATTTACCCCCAGCTTATAGCTGGGGGTAAATTCTGCCAGCCCAAGAATGGGTGGACCCTTAAATGCAGTGGTAATAGCATCATAGCTGTATTTAAGGGCTACTGCCCAACTCATGATGAGCCCCATTGTGTTTTTATATGAAAGATATATTGCTTACCATTAGAGATGTCATCATCACTCATTTCCTCTTTGGGAAATTTTTCTTCTAGCCAAGCAAGTGTTTTTGCCATTTAAAAAAAAAGTGATATTTGATTATGAGAAATGTTTTTATATAATGAATGTTAATAATAGAGGAATAAATACACTTACTTACTATTTGGCGAGAGATTGTTTTGCAATGAGCTGCTTGTTTATATCACTCTTTAGGAAGAGTTGTGCTGAGCTGATAATTTGAAGTGTACAGTTTTTGTTTGTGTTTGGTGCAATCCATAATATTGTGAGCTAAATGAAAAAAATATTTTTACATTCTGAAATGTTGAATTGTACTAAAAGGTATATTTGGGTGTAGTAAATATAAGTACTGTTGTTTTATGTATACATTTATGTTGGTATAAAATATTCTGTTGTCCCCTGTGCTTCTGGGCTCAGTGCTGTCCGCAGACTTTCGTTCTGGCCGGGGACGCTAGAGCTGCTGCATTTGGGGTGAGTATGATGTAAGAAACTTGTGGCAAATTAAGGGTGCACTGGTAAAAACCTATGAAATTCAATGAAGTAATGTTGTTAAAGGGATGTTATGGTTAGTTTGCATTAATAAAAACCTATGAAATTTGTTAAAAAAATGTGTTAAACGGATGTTATGGTTACAAGTAAAACTGAAAACCCACTGAAATTCGCCAGTTATGGTAAGCTAGGCCACAATAACTCATGCCACCACTGTGCACTGCTAAGACTAACAAACAGGACTTTAAAGATGACATCACAAATGTCATTGATAACATCACTGATGACATCACATATCAAATGTATTCTGATGTAAGGTTTGTACAAGGGCTTGTGTTTAGCAATATATCAGGGAAGACCGGGTATGATCGGTAGTGGTCTCATGAACTACATAATTGAAAACTTACTAGATACTTGTACTACTACAAACAATACATATAAAGATCCACAATTCATGCAAATCTGAGGCACATTTCTTGGGCTGCTAAAAATTATTCTACCTGTCCTCTACCGCATGGTGTCTAAGAGAGCTCGGACCTCAATCCCCTTCTCTATTCTCTTTGTACTTCACCGCGCTCAACTTTTTTCTCTTCATGTGGGTGATACTTTCATTTCTACCCAAAAGATTCACAATCTTATACTTCATTTACCTTCTTTTATATTTACCTTCACGCTAACATCTCTGCCTGTCTTCTAACAATCCCATCTTGGATGCATGATCATTGCCCAGCTTTCTAATATTGACTGATCTTGCCATTACCAAATGTACATATTAAAGAACTTAGTGCTAACCCCACCGTGGAGTACAAAAAGATTCTGGAATGAATCGTCAAGTTCATGCCTAACAATATTGGTGAACATATTAGAAGCCTCTAACCAGACAAACCAACTCCTAGGATAGTTTAATTAATGGTAAAAAAGAATAAACCGGATTACTCAGGTGGAACAGTTGTCTATGGCAATAAAACATTGACCAACGTTATCTGTATCCATTGAGACTATCTTGAAACATTTTATAGTGGACACAAACGGTTTTGTACAGGACACAACACAATACCTTAGCAAGATTTGTGAGATAGGGTGTATACCATCTAATACAAGCATGGCAATGTTGGATATCACCTTATGCTACTGCAACATACTACATGAAGATGGAATAGCTGCCTGCTAGAGATTCCAGTAAAAATGATCAACAGAATATGCAACTTAATCAGATTTATCCCAATCCTCATGAAACTCATATCCACACAAGAATACCTGTGTTGTAATGGACAATATTTCCTACCAAACACTGGAACGCCATGGACACGAAATTGGTGCCTCAACAACAGCAATCTCAAAACCCAATACCATATGAGCAATACATCAGAAACATTTTCATGATTTTTACAGAAGGTGATGATTCAGTAAAACAACTCCATGAATTGTTCAACAGCTTACATCACAACATTAAATTCATCATGAACTAGTCCAAGCCATGTGTACATTTTCTGAATGCCACTCTCTATGCGGGATGGAATGACCAGCTGGATGCCCCTGTATACAAGAAACCCAGAGACAAGAACAAGTACCTGCACAGGACAGGCTTCCTTCCAAGCCACACCAAAATAACTGTCATTTACATGCAGGCAATCAGGTACCAATGTTTATGCTCCAACACAAGGACAACGGAAAATCAACTCCCTGCGCTCACACACCTTTTCTGCAAAAGTGGCACTCTGTCAGACAAATCTACAGGCAGTATAATCATGCATTGCAACACTTAAGGGAGAGCCTGCTGCAATACAAAGAAAGCATGACTCGAGGACGAGTGCCCATAGTTGTGAACTATCACCCAGTGTTAACACAACTGAATGGAATTGTTAAGTACCTACAACCAATATTCAGCTTGTAGGAAGAACTGAAGGACATTTTCAATGATACCGAAGAGTTGGTCCTCGCAATGGCCCTCATGTCCCATATGCGAATGGAATGTCAGCCGAAGGATAGAAACAAGAGATGCCACTCGCTGTTTGGCCAACCACTGGGTAAACAAGTGTATCCCAAGTATGGGAACAGATATTCTCTTAGACAACCATTCAAACCCTATCCAGCTGATGTCTTCACGGAGACAGGTGCTTTTCTTCACTGGATCATGTTGACTGATAATAACAACCATCAGTGCTGACGTCACTAGTGACAACAATTCATAGCAATGTTAGTCACAAAGAAAATTTGCACACTTGCAGGAAGTTAAGCAGACACACACGCACACACGAAGAACATGCTTACTCGGTTCTGTAGATAGAGGACAAACACATATGCATACTGTCAAAAGCTTTTCCTTTTCACTAGCCAAATGCAGAAACGCAAGACAGCAAAGCATACATGGAGCTAGCTTGCAATCGCATTGTTGCAACTAACAATAAGGAGCTATTGGGCATATAGGAGCAAAAGAGTGGTTACAGAAGTCAGCAAGAGATGGGGTGAGAGAGGGGATGTTGCCCTTACTGGTTCTGGAGGAGCAGGGGAGAACATGTTTGGAGGAGGCCTTCATAGAGTGGACCACTTTAGAGACCTCATTGGATGTGCTATGGGCAGGAGGGAGGAGAGTAAGGGCAGTTGGAGGAGGGGGTCGTGGAGAGTGAGGACAGGACGTCCTGAGTTTGTTATATGAAATGGGAGGCCACCGCAGTGCAGAGAGCATGGGAAGGAAGGATCGAGTGGAGACTGCAACTGGATTGGCGAGTTCCTTGTACATTTTAAAAAGTTCAACTGTGTAATTGGTGGCTTCAGAGATGCAGGTTTGGAGGTGGAGCCGATTCTTGGAGCGGATAAAGAATCGATGTTGCCTTTGTAGCAGGCAGTGGGTCAGTTTGTTAGAGGATAAACCCAAGGTCTATCACTTGCATCAGCAACTCTGCACTTGAGTTTCAGAGATACTAAATCGGACCGTACTAGCTGTTGTTCTTAGAGGAAGGTTTTAGGCAGATCCTCATGGCAGGTGCAAGAATGTCTAGAGTGTTAGAGATGGCAAGGTGCAGGTTAGCAAGGACAGAGTTGGAGGGAGATCCAGAAGTGGGGATTGGAGGGGGGATGATGGTGGAAGCAAAAGCAGTGACTCCCACTTCCGTCAAATGGTGGCGAAAGAGGCTGGCAGTGCTGTGGGGCTCGGATAGATGGCCAATGGGCCCCAGGTGGGTGGAAAGGAGAGAGTGGTCAGACCAGGAGAGGTGGGTGGTGAGTAGATTAGAGATAGGGATGTCACCAGAAATGAGGGGATCAATGTGACCAGCAGAGTGAGTCGGGCCAGAAGGAAGAAAAGAGAGAGATGGTGTCAAACAGGACGCAGAACTGAGGGATGGGTGAATCAAGAGTGTCAAGGTGGATATAGAAGTCACAAAGGAGGAGAAGTTTGGAAGAGGCGGTTTAGAGGGATGAGGTGAGATCAGCCCATTCACTGAAGAAGAGTTATATAGGCCAGGGGGTCTATAAATAGTGGCAAGGGTGAGGGAGAGTGTAGGGTAAACCCAAAGCCTACAGACAAGGCATTCAAAAGAGGAGTAGGATTGAGTAGGAATGATGGAAGCAGGGACCCACTCAGAGAAGATCAGGACCAATCCACCTGCAGGACTGTTAGGTCTGGGTTTGGAGAGTATTTTGTAGCTGTCAGGAAGGAGAGTGTCAAGTGCAATGACAGAGCTGGCCTTGAACCAAGCCTCAGTAAGAGTGAAGATGACCAGGTCAAAGTCTTCGAGAACGAGACAGATGTCAGAGGAGTGTTCAATTGCAGAGTGAGGATTCCGAGTAGATAAGTGAAGCTAGTTACCACCTTGGAATGTTTTATGAAGGGGTTTACAGTAGTGTGGTAATCCTGTCGGTGGTGGAGGAGAAGTGAGAGCAGAGGAAGAAGGGGGATTACAGGAGAAGGGAGTATTTTTATGAGAGAGGGTAGGCACCAGTCGAGAAAAAGAAGAATAGGTTGAGAACCTTGGATCATGATAGTGCCATTGTGATAGACATTAATGATACACCTAGAGAATGAGAAGTATGCCAGGAATACTTCCCACCTAATGCCACCATTAATGGGTGAGGAGGAGAAAGGGGAGATAGTTGAGACCAGATGGGGGGTCTATAGGTCAGGAGAGGGGACAGAAAAGAGGTTGTCAGTAATAGTCTGCCTGGAAGTAGCATTGATGTAGGTGTCAGCAATAGGTAGGCCTGGGTTAGAATCCAGGAGAGCTCTTGTCAGCTTTTTTCATCCAGACTTTGTGAGAGAGGTAGGATCGTTGATAGAATAGCTGTTGGAGTAGAAAGGGGAGATAGAGAGTACCATGGGAGAAGCGGAGGAGAGAGAGAGGAGAGCATGGGGGCTGCCCAATACACAGGAACTCACCAGATGGCCCAGCAGTCAAGCATGCATCCCAGGAGAAGGTGTGCAATGGGAAACAATCAATGTACACATTTAAAAAAGCACACCTAGATTCGAATTTCCAGTTAAGTACTGAAATGCAGCACAAAATAGGGGATGCACAAACCTAAAAAAGCACACCTAGATTAATCTGTTTGGCAAGGCACTAATAAGCAGCAGAACGCGATCAATGCACGAGTTTGACCTGCAGAAACATATATCTAGTGGTACAGAATTTGCAAATTGCAATACCTAGAATTGATTTTTGTAAATAAAGCATACAAATGCAGCACACAACATACACTGTGCAGGTTCAATGTTTAGGTTAAAAGTGTGAACCGTGGAGAAGAGGACAACAGAAAAATGGTGCCAGAAGGCCTGGTGAAGTGAAACAATTGACAGATCAGCGTTCTCTAGCCAGTGCGAGCATGAGACAATTAAATGCAGCAACAGATTGCAGATAGTGTCAGCTTTGGGCCATCAGGATAAGAAACTGCCATTTGAAGGTGGCAGAGTATTTGGACCAAAACTGAGTGATGAAGATGATAAGACACAAGTTCAGGACCATGGTGGAAAGGATGAGAATGACCGTGCAGGTGCAGTGCAATCAGGTGGGGCGTAAAGGCATAGGGACAGCAGTGAGCATATGAATATGTTGCAGCTAATCAATGTGGGAGCTCTAGGCAAGATACGCAGTGTGAGGTAGGAGTGAGCAGCAATGAAAAAGAGTGTCGGTAGGAGCAAGTAGGCTGTGGGGCCGAGGATCGTGTGGAATCGTGATATGAGCAGTTGTGGAAGCACTGGGCTACCAAAGTGGTGAATATGGAATGGGCCCACTCAGGCCGGGACAGTGCCAGACAGGTAGATATCTAGTCTTTAGATGGAGGCCCTTTGAGGAGGTCGACGAGTGCCTGCCTTCTCCAGCAATGCTGCTGCAGGAATAATGATGCCCAGCCAATCAGGGCATGAGGCGAGTGTCATGCAGCAAACATGAAAAAACAGCTGATCTGGGTGACCGTGTGAGAAGGCCATCATGGAGCATTTCTTCCGGTCTGTTCCTGCAGGCATCCACTGTGGGGGAGAGTGCAGGCAAGATGGAGGGGCACCCAAGTACTGTGGAAAGAAGAAAGAATTAGGTAATGGTGAACGCACCTTAAGTCTTAAGTAGATCGGCTTCTAGGGGGCCGGCGATTGCCTGCCGGTTCTGCAGATGCTGCTGCAGGAGAAAAGATGACCAGCCAATCAGGGCATCAAGTGGGCGTCACGCAGCAAACATGAAATAACAGGTGATCCGGTTGAGCGCACATGGTGGCCGTCATGGAGAAACCTTGCCGATCTGTTCCTGCAGGCACACACTGTGGAGGAGAGTGCAGGAAAGATAGAGGGACACCCAAGCAGTGTGGCAAAAAGAATGAATCAAGTGCTGGTGAACGCACTTTGAGTAGTTCATCCCTGAAGGGGGCTGGCGATCGCCTGCCAACTCTGGCGATGCTGCTGCAGAATAAGGATGCCCAACCTATTAGGGCAGCAGGCGGGTATCAAGCGGAAAACATGAAAAAACAGTTAAGCTGGGTGACCCCGCTAGGTGGCCATCATGGCTTCAATGGTCTTTTCCTGCAGGTACCCACTGTGGGGGAGAGTGCAGGCAAGATGGAGGGGCACCAAAGGGTTTTACCCAATTTGATAATTTCAAATTGATTGTATGGTACATCTGGCCGAATTCGTCCAGTACCATTTGATCGATTCGAAACAATCAAATTGGGTAATCACTACCAGACATGGGGAGTGGAGGTTGCAGTGGTTTCCCCCCCTCCCCATGTTTGGTAGGGATGGCCTTTGGGGGTAGCAGGGGTATCCCCCGCTTCTGGAGGTTTGGATCTGGGGGATGGGAAAAACAAGAAAAGAAGAAAACAGGACTATGAAGCGTTGGATCCGACCCACGTAGGAGGGACGTAATTGACGCTGCAGGGTCACAAGAAACCAGACATCAAAAGATAAGTAGGGGGCAGGTGGGGGTTCTATTGGGGGATATGGGGGTTAAGGTTTGGCCAGATTTAGCCATGGCAACATTTTCTTTGTGGCCGAATTGACCCCTGTCAATTCAGCCGCAAAGAATTCTGCCACGGCCAAATCGTATACATCCAACCGGTGTGGCAAGAAGAAAGAATCAGGTGCTGGTGAACGTACCTTATGTAAGTCAGCCCTTGAGGGGGCTGGGTATCGCCTGCCAGCTCTGGCGATGCTGCTGCAGTAATCAGGATGACGAGCCAATCAGGGCATCAAGCGGGCGTTACATGGCAAACATGAAAAAACAGCTGATCTGGGTGACCGCGCTAGGCGGCCATCATGGAGAGGCCTGACCGGTCTGTTCCTGTGGGTACCCACTGTGGAGGAGAGTGCAGGCAAGATGGAGGGGCACCCAAGGATATTACCCAATTTGATCATTTTGAATTGATCGTATGGTACATCTGGCCAAATTCAGACAGTACCATTCGATCGACTCAAAATTATCAAATTGGGTAATCACTACCAAACATGGGGAGCAGGGGTTGTGGGGGTGTCTCCCAGTCCCCATGCTTGGTAGTGATGGCCTTTGGGGTAATAGGGGTGTCCCCCGCTTCTGGGGGTTTGGAGGCGGGGATGGGGAAAAAAAAGAAGAAAAGGGGACCCTGCAGTGTTGGATCCGACCCGGTTAGGAGGGACGGAACTGATGCCGGAGGGTCAAAAGAAAAATGGACATTAAAAGGTAAGTAGGGGGTAGGTGGGGGGATGTATTGAGGGGTTTGGGGGGTTAAAGTTTGGCCAGATCTGGCCGCAGCAAAATTGTTATCGCACCTAATTGACTACGGTCACCATATGTCAATTCAGCTGCAAAGAATTCTGCCACGGGCAAATCGTAAACATCCCACCCAAGCTGTATTGCAAGAAGAAAGAATCAGGTGCTGGTGAACAGATCTTAATTAGGTCAGCCCTCTAGGGGGGCGGTGATCGCCTGCCAGCACTGGCGATGCTGCTGCTGTAATAAGGATCCCCAGTCAATCAGGGCATCAGGGTGGCGTCACACGGAAGATATGAAAATACATCTGATCTGTTTATCCGTGCTAGACAGCCATCAGGGAGAGTCTTGACCGGTCTGTTACTGCAGGCACCCACTGGGGGGAGAGTGCAGGCAAGATTGAGGGGCACCCAGGCGGTGTGGCAAGAAGAAAGAATCAGTTGCTGGTGAACACACCTTAATTAGGTCGGCCCTCAAGGGGGCCAACGGTCGCCTGCTGGCTCCGGTGATACTGCTGCAGGAATAAGGATGCCCAGACAATCAGGGCATCAGGCGGGTGTCACAGGGCAAACATGAAAAAACAGCTTATTTGGGTGAATGCGCGATGCAGCCATCATGGAGATGCCTCTCTGGTCTGTGTCTGCAGGCACCCACTGTGGGGGAGAGTGCAGGCAAGATGGAGGAGCACCCAAGTGGTGTGGCAATGTGCTGGTGCTTACCAGACATAAGCTGCATATGGAGAAGACCAACTAACAGGTGCATTTACCCCTTTGTGTATTACATGCCTGTTGCCATTCCTGGTAATAGCAGGTAAGGTGGTTTCCTTGAAACGAAGAAGCTGAAGCTAGCATGAGCTGGCTTCCTCAGCTTCAGTTCACCTTATTTGTTGTATAAGCACTTTAAAAAGTCCTCCACCCTTTTAAAATTGCCAGACGTCCATTCTCAAAATAATGAAAAAGACATTTCCTAGAGTACTTATAAAGATTGCATACAAATAAACGAAATCAGGAATCTACCACCCAGAAAAAAAATATATATATAATACTGAGAATTCAATATAGAACAGAGCATCACAAGATGATCTTAAGTCAACAGAAAATATTATAGAAATGACTTTAACGAGTGATAACAATGCTAGGAAGCTCATTCGCTCAACCCATGCACACTTGATATGAAGAGAATGTGATGGATTTAAGACATACAGAAAATCAAGGCAATTTTATCTAAAAAACCAACCGTGCATTATTGAAAATTGAAAATGCCTTCATCTGTTACTATATTTAAGCAAACACTGAATAATATAATAACTTCATGCGCATCTGCACTTCTCCCTGTCAGGACACATTTTGCATTTTGAAGTTCTTGTGCTCGTGAATAATTATTCACAGAGACCAGCGAGAACTTGACGAATCAAGAAGAGTTATTAAAAGGTTCGTTGAGCAAAGTCAAATAAAAAAATGTGATCAAATGAAATAGTTTGATAAAGGGAGAAATAGAAAGTATACATTCATCACAATGGATGTTCTCCCAAAACACTACTTTCTGTCTGTAAGTTAGGGATTTGAAAAGTAAGCCTGGATGAACTTTCTCAAAAATAAATCTGCAGGCTTCCACAAATCCCTTAGTGAGATGTGTTAATTTTTGCTGATTTTTCTTACAACTTCAATCTGCCCGAATCTATTTTAAAAGCAATATATCTTAAGGCAAGTTTGCGAAACGTTCAAGAAGTTTTGGCTGATTTTGTGAAAATAACTTGCATAAAACAACGTTAAAGGCTTCAGGAAGGAAGAGAAAGTTTGGGGGGGAAAGGAGTAGTCAAATGAGGCTGAGTAGAGGCTTGGCAGGAAGAAATGGATTCCTGTGCATATGTGAATGTTTTCCAAGTAGTAAAGCACATTAAACTATGCACTAAGATATTACGGTAAATTAGTATGCCTACTGCAGGGATCTATGTGTAGCCTGCAGATGTACAGCCCTTTTTCATTGAAGGGGAATTCCAGATAGGCTACAGTGTGAACGAAGTGGCTACTGGGAAATGCCTCACAAAGAAATGCTGAATGCACTTTTCACACGTGGCTAAAGGCTCGCTTGGAGAGATGAATAAAATGGAGGTAACAAGTGGATCATGGGTGAAGGGAGGTTTGGTATCTAATAGACCGGGGAAGGGAAACAGGAACAAATTGAGTGCGTTTGCAGAAGGTATGGAATTGAGGCAATCATACTAAAATGTCACCCGAGTGCAGTACAAAAATCCTGAGCCCCCCATTACACCGACTAAGGTGAGTGGGTGTTGCGGGGGTGTTCCCCACTCCCCTTAGTCATTGTAATGGGGGTCAGGGATGCAGGGAGGTTCCTCACTTCCGTTACATGGAGAGAGGGGTACAAAGATAGAAAACAAAACTAAAAAATAAAGCTCCGTGAGGCGCCAGTTCTGACCAACGCAAGTGGGTGGGAACTGACGTTGCAGGGGATAGAGGCAGGTCAGTGGCCCACTTCTGCGCCGCAGAGAAGGTAAGTGCGTTGGGAGGGGGAGCCAGTGTGGGGATGCGGGCGACGAGTGATCTATGTGATCACTCCGCCATGCCGTAGCGGAGGTCGATATTTTCATGGTCAAAATTACGAGCGGCACAGTGATCAGATAGATCCATTCAGGGGTCCCCAGCAAAACAGAAGGGAGATGTTGTGGAAGTGTCAGTGAGTCAGGGCTACGGGGTTCTCACACAAACAAGATGAGGATCAGGGGGTCGACTGGGGGAACCAACAAAAATTGTCTGCAGCTGCATAACTGGACACAGGAAACCTTGTCTCTGTAAAGTGGCCTGCAAACAATGTTCATAGATCCACGTGCAGATACCAGGTTTGAATCTGGGTAAGAAGACCTCTTCTTTCTGAAGTTGAGCAAATTAGTAAAGTTGAAGTGTGGAAATGTAGACGGCATATCAGGCCAGCAATTTATGTCACATGTCAGGCATCACCTCTTTGTTTTTGCTTTGTCACCCCGAGTGGGACAGGTATGCCCAGACGTGGGTCCCATGCCTGCTGGGCCTAGAGACCAAAGCTACTCCTCACTGATGAGCCCCAACAAGGGCCAAACATGTTTGGGGATGCTTGTGGTCTCGTGCAGAAGGGATGTAACCTAGCAGTTCGGGCTGGACTGCCCCTTTTGGGGTGGGGCCAAGCCTGATTTGCATATGGTCTTTCCCCTTCTGTAATGGCTTGGTAGGCGAAAAACGGTGGTCTGGAGGGTTGCCCAGAGCAATGCCAGCGGTTAAGATTCTTTCTAAACCTTCCAGCCATCACCTCTTTGTTTTGCTTTGTCACCCCAAGTGGGACAGGTATGCCCAGACGTGGGTCGCATGCCTGATTTGCATATGGTCTTTCCCCTTCTGTAATGGCTTGGCAGGCGAAGAACGGTGGTCTGGAGGGTTGCCCAGAGCAATGCCAGTGGTTAAGATTCATTCTAAACCTTCCAGCCATCACCTCTTTGTTTAGGCATGCCAGGCATTCCTTTGTCTGCTTTTCATGATTTAGAGGTTGAAACATAGGGCACGATTCATGGAATTATTTGTCTGGGAAATAAGGGGCTTGCACACCAAACTGCGTGCAAATCCACGTTCGTCGATTAATGGAACCGACTGCACAGGACTTTCTTGCGACTTGCATGGACTGGAACGTCTGTGCAAGCTGTGGAGCGCCTTGTGCGAGACACCACACAGAGCATGGCCGCGGCTTGCGCAGAGGGCTGGAATGGGGCGGAACACAGAAAATGGGGAAGAACATGTGAAAAAGTGGGCGTTACGAGGGACAGCCCACAAGCAGACCCTTGCACGCCAACATTTGCGCCAAACGACACGTATTCATGGAAGCACCCTCGCAGCCTCTCGGCATAGAAATGACCACGCAAATCTCTCGATCACTACGCCACCAGAAGGCAGGCTTAAGTACACTTGCATGTAGGATAAGCAGCGCAGAGGAGGTTTTGCATGTCAGATTTAGGGGTGAGCGAACGCAACCAGGGTTTTGATCTAACTTAGGGGTGTGCATACACAGTGTGCATGAACAGTTTACGGGTGTTCGCATGAAGATTTTCTGAGTTTAGACAGAGTTATGCTTTTTTATACGCATGGTATCAAGGTGCCAGCAACAGATGGGGGACCTTGCGCAGCGTCCCCGAGATGCAGACCTGCTTGAATAGGACCTCACTCACAAGGTAGCTGTTCTGGCTGTTGATACTTTGCATGTGGGCGTGTCGGAGCCTCGCGAATACAGTTACTTTGTGCAGTAAATTCCATTGAGTGTTACAATATAGGTAATTAATAACAGACATGGGCCACGGAAAATCCTACATAGATGGCGAAGAGTGTGTTATGCATTAGGGATCAGCATTTCATCTGGCTGAGTTTCCTATCATGAAGACTACTGCTTTTTATTGTTTTATAATAAGGAGTGTTCATGGCTGTAGTTCAATGACCTCAGAAAGGCCAATAGGGCTGAGGCAGAAGCATCCACAAGATAAGCATTCACGATGCAATGCGTACTCTGATGTTCCTTACTGATGAAACATTTACTCAGGTAGAATTGCAATGTTATGAACTCTAAACCTAGGAAAAACCCCGGAACACATAGCTACAATAAGAGACCTATTGTAAAAAATATTATTGTCGTAAGTGGTCAGATACGTTTGTGCATCTCATCACTTGAGCCAAAGATAGGTGCACCCTATCCACTAAGTTCCTTTGATTGTGTGCATAATAAATGTGTGCATTCAGATTCCCTTTCTTCACCCCATGATCTGACCTCTTCAACCTAATCTTTACAGCAAACATTTCATCAGCATGAATTGTGATGAGCTTAACCTGAATCTATCACCCAAACTTCTTAAAAGTTCGACAATGCCCGAATCAAATGAATGCAGTACAAATTTGGTTGAATCCGGGTTCGGCCAAATGTATTCACCACAGCAGACCAAAAAGCCAAAGACAACACATCTACTAGTAGGCTAACTAATCCTTGAGAGCAGTTTCCCCAAAAATGTTGCCTGAAAAATATTCACATGTAGATTTGTGAAACCTTATAGGGACACATAAGGTATTGCTAAATCCGAAATAAACAGAGTATTGCAAACATAAACAAACTAAGCAAAAATATTCTAAGGGTCTTTAGATAGACTTCCTAAATTGCATGGTCCGGGACCCTACGCAATTTCACTTGCATGCATAAGGTTCATTCCTGTGCAGTTTTTGTCAATTCCAAAATGGAGTGGAAATGGGAAGAGTAAATACATCGGCAACATTACCTTCACATTTTTAGGTCTGATTTATGAAAAGTAAAAATGCCATCAAGAATGGTACTTTGCAGGGACCATTTAAAATCGCTGCTAAGGATTCCAACTTCTTTTATCAGGTGGAAAAGTTAGGTTAATTCCATATGAAGCATTTTGTTATCCACACACATGAACGTGCATGCTCGTGAAAAACCATGGTGCTGTTTGAAGTCAAATCGTGAGAGTAACAATGAAATGTACATCAAATTCCATGTTCCGACCCGGCTTTCAAATGACACCTTTGTCGTAAACCTTGCTGTGAGAATAAGGGGACTACGCAATAACTCACATATTCTTAAACCGCTGTTAAATTGCTGAACGTGTAACTGGAAGCAAAGGGACTCTTCCTTCATTTAGTTCATCTGTGAAGATCATTATGCTGTCGTGCCAGCTAAGGGGAATAGCCTGTCGGATGTTCATTTTCGACAATACAAAAGGGTGAAATATAGAAACAGATCACGGTGCTGCACAGTGCAGTCTGGCTTAATAAGGACTAGCATATTAAAACACGTACACATTGCTTTGTTTTAGGAATTGTTGAAGACAGCCTTTTTCTTCTCCACCAGTTTAAAGAACACATACCAAGACTAATTCAAGCCTAGGCAGAACTCAGTATAGATCATTAATAATCACTATTACTTTCTTTGGCCCCTTGGCAAAAGGAATATATACATTCAAAAGCAAGCAACCCTATTTTAATGCCATTCTCCACAACATACAACGGGCTAGGCCTGAGGTGAGAACTTTAAAGTCACTCTTACTGAGAGGTGGCAGGAAAACGGACTATAACACTACATTACCTAACTTCAGATGCAGTATTTAATTTGCATGATAATTCCTCCACCACCACCCATTTCCACAGACTTCCTAATACCTAATGTGGGTCATTGCAAGTTTGAGAGTAGTGGTCATCAATCACTATCATACTGTTAAATTAGATAACTATGTAACCCCAAAAAATCACTAACATGTGGGATTCCCAAAGGGTCTGCTCTCCCCTTTGCTTTTTAATATTTACATTAGTGTGATGAAATGACAACTGCTCTACAAGAGAACATGAATGAGTGGTGGCTAAACCGCCTTCTCATCCCTCACACTACTACACCCCCCACACTACTATAAATCAACAGTGATCTCAATCATAAAGGTGAAACTGGCACAGTCAATTGATATACCTTTGCCTTTTGTGTTAATGTGGGCTGAGGGCAGACTATACCCTTAAGAGGGGCGTGAATGCCACAACAGAAGCAGGCCCAAGCAATCGTACAGCACTCCAAATAAAGGAATGTCCAATCAAGATACTATCAAATAAAATAAACACACCAATTTTCAATAACTGCACTATAAAACACATAAACAAAACCCCAACTACACAGAATATGTAGAATGTAGGTGATGCACACACTCTGGGTAATGTAGCAGAGGTGAAAGGCAATACATCAAAACAATGTCACCAAAAATGATATCTCTTGTTGAAATAAGTGGAAATGTGTAACAAACGTAGCTGTCACTGGGGTCACAAAAGTGGACTAAGGAGGTTGGTTCTTTCAACAGTAGCTTTCTCAGTTCTTGGTGGTTCGACGGACTAGGCTCCACAATGCTGCCTATTCAGTCTAGCAAGTTTCAGATGTGGCAAGTGGCAATGGTCCAAGCCATGAGCTGGCATAGAGTTGGGTCAAAGCTGTTGCTCTGTCCAGTTAGAAGGTGTTGTTCAAGCGATGCAAGTTGGAGGGCTCACCATGGGCGGTTGGAAGTTTGAGCTGGCTTGAGACAACGATAACCGCTGAATCGCATCGATAATTGGAGCAATGCTTCCAACAGTTCAAGTTGAAGTTCAGGCAGTTCGAAGCTGTGATCCTGATGGTCTGTTGGAATGGCCGAAAAGGTGGCAGTTAGAACTCATACACTGTGTTGTGCTCAGTGTTCCAGTAAAACAGGCGATCTGCTCTAGTTGGTAAGGAGTTTTGCCCAGCCATTTCGATAAATGCACCAACAGTGGTTTGGAGAAGGTTAGAAGAAGTGCTGAAAGCAGCAGTGCAAGTCTTTGTGGTTCGAAGGCATTCACATATGGTTGTCTCTGTTTCAAGGAAAATTTGAAGATGTAGATTGCAGGAAACCAGATGCTTCAGGTGCTGTGAGTACCAATCCAAGAAGTCTGGGACACTTTTTGTCCCTGTTCTCTTCTTTACTCCTGCTGTGGGGAGTCTAGCTAACCCCTGTAGGGGTCCTTCACCACAAGTAAGGATCCTTCAACCCAGGTAAGAGGCCTAGATACCAGTGCAGCTGGCAGAGAGTACAGGTTTTAGTCCAACATTATGTCACTCCCAATCTACCCAGGGGATGGGTAGTGAGCAGGGCTTTTCCATGCCTTGGAACACTGACCTTCGGCTCAGCACAGGATGACTTTGGAAAGGACTGCTCTACAACAGGGTCCAAATGGATTCTTAGAGTTCTTGAAGTTCCAAAATGAATCAAGGAAGCGGTGGGCAATCCCTAGCTAATGAAGGCAAAAGGACACCCAGGACTAGGCAAAAGCAAACCTGTGTTAAGGGGTCCAATCCATTTTAAGGTAACAAGTAATCTTTGCATTCTTACATCATACCCAAAGTGCATCACAGAAAATTGCAGGAGACCGCAGAAAATAGAATCCCACAGAAAACCAAGATGGAGAAGCCCTTCCTCCCTTCCTTTCAGCTCTGCCTGACTGTCCTATCCGGACCCTTCCGATCTTGCATCTTTGAAGGCACTTTGGTATGCACTAACCTTCTGTGAGGCCAGCCTTTGAGTTTGTTTAGGGTGGACTACTTTGAGGCTTGGTTTCCAGAAGGCTCCTGATGAGAGCTTCCTAGACTGGAGAGAGGTTTTATCCAACCTCACGAATGATAACTCAGAGGCAGATCTGCCCACGCATTATCCTGCTGACTGCAGCAGAGACAGGTAGACTAGGAAATATACAGCCAGCCTCTCCATGGCTGGCCCCTTCTCAAAGTGTAATGAACACATTACCTATTGATACCAACAGGTAATCCCAGAGCACTCCAATTGGGGTTCCACCCCTCCCTTGTCTATATTGTAATCTTGCTGTGATCAAGGACCAACTATCAACCTTGACAAGGTCATCACCTTTACTGTTCAAATAAATCAAAATACAAAGTTGAACAAATTATAGATTCCAGTTCCGTGCTTATTGTTCGCACTAAATTCATTTAATGCACACACATCTGTTTCCATGTGTTTATAAAATCCAAAAAATAACAGAGAAACACAATAAAACATAATAATCCTGACAGCACAGTCGGTATTCATTGATTTCATGAACTTGCCAACACATTTCGGATATCTAAATGTATCCTTCTACAAAGGCTTCATTTCCTGCCATTCCTAATTCAGCAGCAGTATTAATGTTTCCCTACAACAAAGGACAGTCTCTTTAAGTATGGATTATGTAATTGTCCTGCTCCCGATTTAAATAAATAAATTAAAAAAAACTAAACTCTTATTTGATTCAATCTCTCTTCAGAGTCAAAACCTAAAAAATAAGACTAGAACTAACAACTATCCACTAATCCTTTACAGGTCAAAACCCCAACCCCAGTTATCCTTCCTCAACTTCAAGTCGGCTGGCATGTAGACCCAGTCAGTATTCCTCAACCATACGTGATAAACACCAATCCCCACAGAACCTAACAGGAGTAGGGTATTGTTTAATTTAAAACCTTCATGATTGCCATTTAAAATCTGTGCACAAGCGTCAGTCTTTCATCCTACTTACTGCATTCCTTTCAACTTGTCGGCATGGAGTGCGGGCATCCGACCGGCAAAACCGGTCGGATGCCCCACATCCATTGTTAGTACTTTCTGTTACCATATTAACTGCCGGAAGCCTGCAGGTGAAAGGCGCAGGCTGTCTGTGGATGTCCCCGGGTCTCAGGAGCACTTGGCCCACTTGACCACGTCCCCTTTTTTCCAACAAAATGAGAGAGGAGGAAGAGGAGGGTTCAAAAGCCACCACGACTCAGCCTTGTGGGGGAGACCCACAGGCTGTCTGTGGCTGTCACCGGGTCTCAGGAACACTCGGTCCGCTTGGCCATACCCCCTTTTTTGCCGCAAAACGAGAGAGGAGGAAGAGGAGGTATAAAAAGCCATCAGGACTCACACGTTCAGCGGATGCCGACATTTGAAGGGTGCAGACTGTCTGTGGGTGTTGATGCTGTGGGTGCATTTGGAAAATCCTGGAGTTAACCCTTGGCTTGCTTCGCTATGTGCACCCGTGACATCCCAACAGCTCCCTATGATCAAGATCAAAAGCAGCCACCCTTTACCATAAGTTACGATCACAGCCCTGCCCTGACGAGTTCTGCTGCAGTTTCTGGTATACGCTGCAATTTCCTTAAAGTAAGGTCTCCATTAATATTCTATTTCCCACCTGTCTGGTAACTTCTGATCACCTTTGTGGCAGCCTGCAGCTTGATTGTTGCGTGGCACCATTTTGAATCCCTGCTATATCTTGCCTGATCATTTGGAAAAAATATGGCTTAGCGAGGTAATCAGAGTTTGATCAGGAGTGGAATCCGCGGGGCAGGGGGAGGCAGTCAGACTAGTGCAGCTACCCAAGCTATCGAAGTGTGCCCTGCCTGCCCATCCAATCTCAACTAGTACAAACACACTTCTTGACAGCCACACTTTGGTCTTATTGGCCCTACTGTTGGGGGAGACATTATTTGTGCCACCTGAAAGATCTACTAAAATCTCTTGCGTCTTGTGTACCAGGGACAACTTAGGACTCATGAACTTAAGCACCTGCACTTTAATGATTTTTCTGCTTATGTCAAATCCTATCATTTTTAAAGTATTTTTATAAAGTACTTCTCTTAGTGTTTTTACATGCTCCAAAATGGTGTTTTTAGTATCCTTGCGTTTAAAGTTTATATGGTTGTAGCTGTTTTAAGTATTGATTTTGATTTATTGTGATTTATTGGTGTATACCATAAACACATATATCCTTTGGTAACTTTGTATTATTTTAAATGTACGCATGCTCCTATATACAGCAAGCCCCATGCTCTACAGTTATCATGTCTGAACAGAAGGCGGTGCAATCTATTTCCCCTAAAGCGAGTAGCAAAATAGCACGCAAATGATTAGAACCTATACATGATGTTAACATCCTCATCGGCAAAATTAAGGGCCTCCTGCATGAAATTGAATGCCCTATAGCTAAGAAACTAAAAATCTCAACATCTAAGAAGGTTGCTGCTGCCCCAAACTGTATCCTCAAACTTGAAGACACAGAAATACTTTCAGAATCTGTAACTCCTATCCTATAACACCTGGTCCAGCCCCAAATCTCTAACTTAAGAGATAGACGAAAACCTTCTGGACCCACTGAGTATATATGAAATGAGGTCCTTTGACGGTCCGGAGGGGGGGGGTAACAACTACATATTACCTGCTTCCCAGCAGGGGGAATCTGCCACATAGGCCGTAGAGTTACACAGCAAGTCCATAGATCACTGTACTATTCAGAGTCCTGCAGCATTACCCGGGAAAGGGAGGCCTGCTGGCTATGACCCAGGCAAGAGCAGGACCAAGGGCAGCACAATTACTGTCAGTGAGACTCTGGATCCCCTTTTCTAATCGGTATGGGGCTTTGGCCAACGAGTCAGCTGGGAAAGGATGTGAAGCGACTACTAATCTACTCACCGCTGCAGTAAAAAAGAGTAAAGGATTCCGCCCCAGATTGCAGAGAATGGGTATTACAAAGACCAAGTACATGCTTATAGACATGGGGACACAGACGGACAGAGTTGAACATATCCCTCTCCTTACACGAAGAGCAGAAATAAAAAGTATGCAGGCACCAGTAGACCACCTAGCTGTGATGGATCAGCTATTTGATAGGGTGGCAACGATGTTTAAAACATAATTTTGCCCAGGTTTTTTGCGGATCTAGCATCCATTATGGCAAGGCTGGATGCAGGTAAGGGATCAACCGGTCGTGCTATGAGCCCTATTAACCCAGCACTGCTTAGCACTAGTACAACCCTGCCACCCCAGAATGGGCACTCCAACCCCCATCCTAGGCCCGATTATACTATCCTAAATGCCTCAATAAAGGAGAATGTTGAGAGGGGTACGAGGCCGGCCCTGCGGGGTGGCCCGCTCAACACCCCAAGTTGTGCCCTGCAGAGCCACTGTGACTGGAGGGTCAGGATGAAGGGGTGGCCAAGAGACGTGTCCCATCCCTCCCCCCACTCACTGTGGCAAATGCAGAACCTTTCAGAGCCAAACTGCACACCATTATCAAGTTTTGTTAAGGAGGGACCCTCGATTACCTTGCATAACTTGGAGAAAGCTGGTCCGGGGTACAAGAAAATGTTGAGGTTTTGACTAATATAGTCATTCACTACTTTAGAGTATTGAGACATTGCAAACCGATCATTAGAAGTGACATCATTGGTTGTGCCGAAGTAAGGATGTCACCAAAGATGATAGGATAGTAGTTTCACAACAAAAATGTGGGCTGAGGGACGGAATCTTATCTATTGAGGCAGGGACATATCCCCAATGGGCTCTAGAATTTCAATTCGACCCACATTAGGGTCTGAGCGGAACATTAACCAACCCTTCACTCCCCAGCCCACCCAATTCCCATACCGTCTATTGGCTCGATGAAGGATAGTGGTTCCTCCTGGTGTGATTAATGTAGATATTGATGCTAACAAATTATATAATGCTGCCACAGTTACAGAGGCCCAGACTGGTGAAGTGGGTATCAGCCTGATCTCCGGGAATATAGCTGGCATAAGGAAACACTTGATAGGTAATGAGTGGTGTGATGTAATAAGGTACATAATCTGTATGCAGGAGACTTGGGACTTCGACCAGACCATGTTCCAGGGGTATGAGGCTTTTGGGGTATCGGCAAGAAATGGACCAAGGGGAAGACCCTATGGGGGTTTAGTGACATGGGTAAATACAGCTGTGGACCTCCGGATACAGGTTCCCCAGACATCCAGTGCTTAATATTGAGCCATGGCATTGACTGCCCAATTTGTATATGTGATTTACAATAGAGCTGTTCCAAAGACTAAGAGTAGGGCCATTGATCAGGCTCACAATCTAATCCTGACACAGCTTGGACCCCTCTCACAAAACTATCGCACCATTTTTGTGAGGGACTTGCATATCAAAATAGAACCCCTACACGATATGGAAGGGGCATGGGGTGACTTGGATGAGGCATGGGATATCCCAATCTTGGTCCCTCCTTCGAGGCATAGTGCCCGTGCGGTGGCTCACGGTTGTGCTTACAACAGTCGCTTTTTTAAGGATCAGTCCCCGAAACTGACCTTCGTGGGACATGGGGGTTCCTCTCACATAGATTTCATCTTCGTGTCAATGGAGCTATGCGCTACAATCTTAGATTTCGAAGTTCTGGATATACACGGGAGTGACCACAAACCACTATATATGAAGTCATCCAATTGGGGTGGTGGTCATAAAGTTCGCCAAAATGATCGCTCTGGGAATAGTGTTCCCATTAATATCCAAGGCTTATCAGAGCAAAGAATACAATGGTCCGAACTAGATTTAACTTCCATAAAGTCCCAGATGTACAACAAACTCCTGACACTTCTAGGGAATTGCTCTGGGATGGACGTGCATGATAACGAGATCTTGCCCACATTCAATAGAGTTATGGAAATCAACCAACCCTGCATCACAAAACCTCCTAAGAGCATAAAAATGCACGCTCTAAAGACCTGCCCTTGGTACAATAAGGATTGCTGGATAGCAAAGATTGCAGTGCTGAATTGCCTAAATAGTAAACCACCAATAGATGGAATAGAACTTAGAAAACATAGGTAAACATTCAAATCCTTGATAAGTGCCAAAAATGATGTCTACGTTAGGCAAACATGAGATGACCTACTTGAAGCAGGCCAATCAGGTGACTCTCTGACATTCTGGAGGTTGATGAGAGGTTGATGAGCTGCCTGGAGGATGGTTATGACAGGGGGGGTTGTTTCCAAAATAACTCCTAATGGCTTGGTTAAACACTACCAGGAGCTGTACGGTTCAAATGGTTCAGTTGAGGGCTCAGGGGAACAACTAGAAGCCTGAGCATATTTGGTGAGAGGGGCTGGGAACGGGCCACTTCAATTGGAATTGGCTGAAATTTGCCAAGCGATTAAGACACAAAAAAGAGGCGGAGCCCATGGCCGATGACGTCCCAACAGACCAATTTAAAGATGAGCAGATCGTATGGGATCCCATGTTAAGGCTGTTGTTTAATGCTTGTCTACGACAAAACACAGTACCTTCCTCCTTGTCAACAGCAACCATAATACCAATCTACAAGAAGGAGGGAAAGGATGACTCATTCAACTTTAGGCCTATTTCGCTACTGGATGGTGTTGGAAAAATCTTTGTAAAAAATCATCTGTATGCACCTCCAGGATTGGGTCCAGCAAAACAACATCATTGACCACCTCCAGGCAGAGTTCCAACCTGGAATTAGCACAGTAAAACAGGCTCTTCACCTGGATATTGTCACGCAGAAGTATGCAGCCCTGTGGAACATGATGGTATACGCAGCCTTCGTCGACCTCCGGTCCGTGTTCGACTCTGTGTCAAGACCTTTATTATGGGGAATACTGGCTGAAAGGGGCATTGCTGCTGCATTCCTGCAGATAATCATCCAGCTGTACTCTGGGAATACAGCTAGGGCTCGATGGGGTTTGGGTGATGAGCTAACTGACCCCTTTGAAGTTTTAAGAGGGGTAAGTCAGGGCTGCATATTGCCCCCCCCCCCGTTTTCTTTCTGATATATATATTGATGTGGTGGTGGTGAGACATGTAAGAAGAAATTGCCTTGACCCCGCTAGGCTGGGACCAGAGATCTATCCCTTACTGCTTGTTGCCGATGATGCAGTCATACTAGCCACATCCCCAAAGGGACTCAGGATTAACCTAGAGGGCTTTGTGTCAAAATGCTCTGATCTTTGCCTTGAGATGAATATGGTGAAGAGCAAGATGTTATTTTTCCGCTCAAAACATAGGAAATTTGTGAAAATAACACTGCCTATTAACAACATCCCCATTGAGCAAGTTCGGGAGTATGATTACTTAGGCATACGGTTTAATTACTTAGGGACCTGGCCCCTACAAGTGGGAAAATCATGCTTACAATTAGAAAAATATGGAGGAGGGATAGTTAGATTGTTCTATCAACATAGCCAAGGGCCGATATCACCATCCACTAAGATGTTTGTAACTAAGGCTAAATCTGCAGCCATTTATGGGGCCGAGGTATGGGTAGTGGTGACTGTAACAAACTAGGGTTGGCGGAGAGAATCATATTACAGAAACTTCTCAGACTTCCCAAATCCTCACCAACACCTACTCCTTACATGGAATTGGGATTGAGACCGATCCAGAGAGAGGCCAACTTTAGGCCAGCACTGTGGTTGAGGCGTTGGTCATGTAATCAGCTGAGAAGTAACCAAGAGGATGTGCTCCACATTCTGGAGGCCGAAGGCACTAAATCACTGCCATGGTTCAACCATGTTTAAAAAAACATTGGACCAATTGGGCCCTTTCAGATCTATGTCTAAAACCCCAGGCCATTAACAGAGCACACGGCTTAGAAGCTAAGAAACTCGGCAGATCTGTGTCAGAGGCTGAATTAGCCATTGAATGCCGGCTACTCGCAGGGGGTCCCACATATCTAGAAGGTAAGATAAGACCGGGTTTTGAGAGTAATTTAGATATAAAAAAAAACAATACTCGCGTAACCTCTATATAAGGTTTAGAATCTCTAACTTAAATCTGGCTAGTATTAGTAAGAAGTGGGCACCCAATGGGAGTGACCTATGCCTCATGTGTTCAGCAGTGGAGGAGACCATGCCTCACAGAAGGAGGCTTTTGATTCCCCTGTTGACCGAAAATGGTGTACATGATATATATACTGCGCTCCTCATCTTACGGAAATGTGCTGTGATAAAAGTGGTCTACTGTGTTGCCACCTGTTTGAATCAAGCCTGGAGAGCGAGGGTGCAAATGTTACAAGTGCAATGTTATGCCGTAGGGAGACCTTTTATATGATTTTATAAGTCACAGGTAGCACTTTTAACAAGGTTCAAATTGATTTTTTAGAAACTTAAATTCCCAGTATTGATGAATGAACTCAAACATTGTTGTACATGTCTATTATTTAAAAATGGCAAATTTGTGTTTTTGTATATGCAATTGTGTCTGGATGACATTGGGCCACATTACAAGTCACCCGGTATGGAAATAACGGTGGCAGTAAACCCGCTGACACCGTTGTTTCCATACTGGGTGATCTCGAGTCCTGCAGGCGGAGGTGTCATTGCTGCCAGGTCTGACATGGCGGGTTTAACACCACCTGCCTGCAGGCAGACGTGGAAACACCAGCACCATCACGAGATGGTGCCAGTGTTTCCACGGTCCCCATTCCCATTGAGTCTTATGGGACTCAATGGGAATGGGGATTTACCGAATTCTGCCTCCGAAATTCCCGGTTCACCGGGGTTGTGAATGAACTCAAACATTGTTGTACACGTCTATTATTTAAAAATGGCAAATTTGTGTTTTTGTATATGCAATTGTGGCTGGATGACATTGGGCCACATTACGAGTCACCCGGTATGGAAATAACGGTTGCAGTAAACCCGCCGACACCGTTGTTTCCATACTGGGTGATCTCGAGTCCTGCAGGCGGAGGTGTCATTCCTGCCAGGTCTGACATGGCGGGTTTAACACCGCCCGCCTGCAGGCAGACGTGGAAACACCAGCACCATCACGAGATGGTGCCAGTGTTTCCACGGTCCCCATTCCCATTGAGTCTTATGGGACTCAATGGGAATGGGGATTTACCGAATTCTGCCTCCGAAATTCCCGGTTCACCGGGGTTGTAATGCCCCGGTAATTCTGGGAATCACGGAGGCAGAATGGTAATACGAGTCCGGCAGTAACCGAGCTGGAAAAACCGGCATGTTACCGCCGGACTCGTAATGAGGCCCATTGTGTCGAATAAAAGTCATTTGGAACTGGTAACTGCCGGAATGAGGCTAGACTGCTCTCCTGCAAAGGTGGCGCCCATTTTAGCCTAGTTAGCGCCGTATCCATCCTCAAGCACTGCGGCACCATACCTTCACTCTCACCTTATCTAGAACTTCTGATCATGCAGGAATGATTTCTTACCCAGTTATTCCCACCCCCATTGTTCTTATTCACTCACTTCACCTGATGCTCCATGTGCACTCGTATTTCTCAAATGTATTATTCGCTGAGCGTCCGTCCACTCTCTGATGTAGTCTAGCTGACTGTTGACCTTCACTCCTTCATTTCCACTATTAATCATAGAACCAACTATGTAAAGACATCAATGCTGGTCTGCGTATGTGAAAACTGTATCAAGTTATCTTTGGAGCACTAGCAAGGTGTGAAACAGTATCCCTTCAGAGTAACAGATCTGTGTGTGCCCGATCGTGACCATGTCTTTTCTATGTATAGCAAACATAACAGTCAATCTGTTTCACATCTTTAAATTGTCTGATTAATCTCACTCTGTTTCTCAGGGATTCCCTGCTGTTAATGCAACTGGATTCTGCAAAGTATTGTATTGTATTGTATTTATTTATTTGTAATGCGCACCTAACCCGAGGGTAGCCAGGCACAAAGGCAGCAAGAGGGTTGCAAAGCTTCGTTACATACGTGTGGTGAGGTCCAGCTAGGGTTACATTGCCGGACGTATCACGCCAAATAGGAGGGTAGAACATGTACATTAAAGGCAGTACTATAAACATATTTACATTCAATGAGTAGGGTTAGAACATAACATGTACATTAGGGCAATACTATAAACATATTTACATTCAAAGAGGCGCCACATAGTAGTGGCGAATCTGGGTCTCTAAGAGTCATTATGAGTTGAGAGATTTGAGCCAGTGGATGGTCCTAGCTCTGAACTGGTGGTAGGGTAGGTCCTCCCTGCACGAGGGAGGGAGTTCCAGAATTGTGCTGCTTTTACTGGAAAGCTGTTTCCTCCAGATGTAGTACGTTTAAACCTGGGCACAAGAAGAAGGTTGGAGTTGGCTGTTCTCGTGGGGCGGGAGAGGGTAGGTCTAGTAAATCTGGCGGTGAGGTATTGGGGGGCTGCTTGGTGGAGGCATTTATGAATCAAAGACACTGATTTAAGAAATATCTTGTCCTTGGTGGATAGCCAATTAACAGATCTTCTGGAATCTGAAATATGGGCTTTCTTCGGGATACTAAGGGCCGCTCTGAGGGCATTGTTCTGGAGGATTTGGATTTTGTTAGAGATATATTTGTTGCAGCCTACATATAAGGCATTGCAAAAGTCCAACTTGGACAGGATCAGCGCCCTGGCCAAGGTGGTGCCATTGGTGGGGGAGAGAAAGGGTTTGGCTGCCCTGATAAGTTTGCAAGTGTAAGAAGTGGCGGAGGCCATTGCGTTCGTTTGTTGAAGGTAAGGGTGGAATCTAGATAGAATCCGAGGGTTTTAACCTCCTTAGCTACCATGATTTTGTTGTCGTCAATTATGAATGAGGAGTATTTGTGGCCCAGTTTGTTGAGGTAGTGTGTGGAGCCTAGAATGAGAAGTTCCGTCTTGTCATCATTCAGGCATAGTCCGTGTGAGGCCATCCATGCCTGGATGATGAGGTACACTTTATTAACGAAGGCCAAATCCTTGTCATAATCCCCCGACAACGGGATGAGGATCTGGGTATCATCGGCGTAATTAGTGTAGGTGATACCCAGATCGTCTAGATCATCAAAAAGGGGCTTTGTGAAAATGTTATAAAGTGTAGGGGAGACGCACGATCCTTGCGGTACGCCGCACATGATCGGGATAGGGTCGGCTGCTGCTGTTAATGAGAAGACTCTCATCGTACGGTTATTAAGGAAGGATTGGATCCAGTTAGTTGCATCTTGAGAGAAGTGGGCAGCTATTTGTAGGTGGTTGCACAAGATCTCATGGTCGACCAGATCGAAGGCCGCAGAGAGATCAAGGAGAAGCAATAGTGCTGTCTTCCCCTGGTCTCTCAACTCATCTATCTGTGCCTTGAGATCTATGAGTGCGGTTTCTGTTCCGTGTTGTGGCCTGAAGCCTGATTGACGGACGCCTAGGAGCTGGAAGTTCCCAAGGTAGTGTTGGATCTGTTGGTATGCTATTTTATCGATGATTTTAAGGAGGAAAGGTACTGTGGTAATAGGGCGGTAGTTAGTTGGGGTGGATGGGTCCAGATTCGGTTTTTTAAGCAGAGGGAGGACCCAGGACTGTTTTAAATTATTAGGTACGGTGCCTGATGTGAAAGACGCATTTATTAGTTTGGTAATAAATGGTGCGAGATCACGGGCAGCATCCTTAATCAGTTGAGCGGGGCATACATCTCCATGGCAGTTTGAGGGTTTGAGGGTGAGAATAGTATTCTCTACCTCTTTGGCGGATACTTTGTGGAAGTTAAAGGAGGGGTTAAGCGCTGGGGGGGAGGATTGGGTCGGGTGAATCTTTTTGTGGGAGATGGTACTCTGCCTGGTGGAGGAGAGTAGAGATTCTTTTTTAGTGCTTATTTTAGTTTTAAGGGATGAGATTTTGTTCGCTAGGGCATTTTGAATGCCTGTGCACCAATTTTTATCTTTGATACACGAATCAGGTACTTGAATCGGGGATTCAATCTCTTTAAGTATTGTGAAAAGCTCTCTAGTGTTGGATTTGGCTTGTAAGATCCGCATGCTGAATGATGATTGTTTAGCCAGTATAATTTCTTTTTTATATTGGGAGGCTAGACTACTCAGGTTTTTTTTGTTTTTTTCTGAGGGGGAAGCTCGCCAGATTTTTTCACAGCGTTGGTTTTCCTGTCTGAGGGCTTTGAGATCAGGCGAGAACCAGGAGTTAATGTGTTTCCGGGGCTTACTCTTTTTTAGCTTCAAAGGGGCTATAGCGTCGAGGGATGAGAGCATGATTTTATTGTAGATATCCACCATCGTGAGTGGATCAGTCTGGTCCGGGATGGCATTCAAGGTTGGTGTGATAAGCGGGATCAGGTTTTCCGGGATGATGTTTTTTTTTATTTCGGGATTGGACAGCTGGAGCTATGCTGTTAGCTTGTGCTGGGGTTGCCTTTAGGGTAAACGAGATCAAATAGTAGTCTGTCCAGGGCTGTGGGAATATGGCAGAGACCAGGACTAGGCAGTTGTGCACAGCTAGCCAGTCCAGAGTTCTCCCTTTGATATGGGTAGGTTCGGTAATCTTCTAGGTGAAGCCCAGTTCCTCTAGGGTATTGTTGATTGTACTAGCATTGGCGTCTGCAGGGTCGCTAAAACCAAGGTTAAAGTCTCCTAGTAGGATGCGTTGTGAGGAGTTTTTGAGATTGTTTGATAAGATGTCTGTGAGGTCTTCTTCAAATGATCCTAAGGGGCCTGGTGGTCAGTAGATAAGGTAATTGTTGCAGACAAACTGATCCATTGCATCATTATATTATAGTACACTAGCACACTTCAATTGGCACATTGTGTTGTTGTATTAAACCTGGTACACTCTAACTGGTACATTATGTTGTTTTTGTCTCCTGGCGATCTGTCCCAATCACATTTGTATCCCATACTGTCATTGATTTTATGATCACAAAATTATTACCCTCAACATAAAGGGACTCTACCACACATGCCTTCTCTTGCAACTTAACAAACCTTTTGAACATACTTGCCTATAGCTTTGGTGTATAGATCGCTACACATTTGCGGCTTTCATAAAGGCTTATCAAGGTATATTGAGTTCCTTAACGCTCACACATTATTAGCCTGCTCAGAATCTATACATTAGATAGTTTCATTCACAGAATACTAACGTGTTCCCTTTAAAGGATTTGATGAGATCATCCGAGACACTCATCAACCCATCACTAACACTTTGAGCTAACAGGTTAGTTGATTCACAAAAAGCAGGATAAATCCCATTCAGTATTCATTTTTCTCGTGGTCAAAGATTCTAATGTTTCTATCAAAGCTATCGCTCTCTGTAGCAGTTTCTTCTGCAGGTCACCGTCTCTTTTCTGTATTGCTACACGTTCAAGATTCACACATTGTAATTGTGCAATGTTGTGCTTTGCTTCTTAGAAGGTTTGATGCTACTGAGGAATTTAGGTTTCTGAGTCTTATGTTGCTCCGTCCAACGTGCCATGGCCTTGCGTGTAGCTGTACCTATGTAGACAAGTTTGCAATAGCATTTCAAGCCATAGACTATGTTGGATGAGTCATAGATCCTGATTAGGGGTGTGTGTTAGTATTGGCCTTTAAAATGTTGCCACAAAGGTGGCATGTCCCTGTGTAATTGGACTTGGACAGCCCTTTTGTTTGATTCCGATTGTACTAGAATATTTCTCTGTGACAAACTTTTCTTATAAATGAAAACTGGTGGATTAGGGAACCGTTTTTCTAAAGTACGATCTGATTTCTTAACCTCCCAGTTATTTTTCACAATCCACTTGGTCTTTTGATTTTGTGCAGAATCGCGCACCATCACACTGGAATGCCCTACCTCCCACAATCCGAGGTGAGCCCTCCCTCATTGCCTTCCGGAAAGCTATGAAAACCATCCTCTTCACATAAGGTCTCTCGCAGCACCATGTTTGCCAACAAACTGATTATAATGTAATAACCAATGAGGCATGAGCTGTAACGACTAAACTGTTTGTAGCAATCATAATGTGGCAACTACTGCTACCAATCTTGTACCACATGTAACTAAGTTCCTGCAAGTAACAGCGCCACAATGCCCCTGGGCTGTCTGCGCGCTATATAAACATAAGTAAATAAATAAATAAATAAATAAATAAATAAATAAATAAGAATAGGTTGTGACATAGACTAGTGAAGGATTCTTTTTGCCGATTTGGACTTCAGTTGGTTCGCTCTAGGGATCCATTCAGTTTTTTGTGATACTGCCTCATGTAGTTCAGGATTATATTTTCTCTGCATGAATTTCTCCTTCATGTTAGCCGTGTGAATGTTATATTCTTCAACAGATTAAATATTCTGTTGATACCACATGAATGGGATAAGCGGAACACTATCTAGTGTCCGTTTATGATGGAAGCTGATAGCAAGCAGTAAGCTAATAAGTCAAAGTGTTGATATGTGAATGATATAAATCAGATGTGATTTTAATAATTTTGGTGAACTATCAGCCAGCATACCAAAGTCCAGCCACCAAGCAATAGTTTATCATAATTGTTAAGGTGTTGCATCAATAATTCTTTGTTCATAATAGTACATTCACCAAAGGTGGTCCCCTAATTTTAGGCTTGGGAAGTCGCCAACTACATTATATAATCACAGACATCTTGTATACAAAACAATCACCTGCCTGCTTTTTTATCACTGATGGTCAATGCACACAAACATCAATTTGTATAACTAAAATATGCATATATATTCCAGACTACAGAACACAATCTGCTTCAATGTATTGTCTTTTGTGAACTCCCATATGTTCTAAAAAGAAATGCCAATAACAATCATTGGCCTCAGAACAAGGTTTCAAAAGCACATTTATCTGGAGTTTCTCTCAAGCCATTGACAAGTATTGGTGTCAGAGAGAATCTACACCTTATACATCACATTCAGTTACTACTTATCATTTATCTGATATTGATATATGCTAGCGAAGTTATGCTGGATTAAAAAAAAAAACATTCACCTTAATTGTGAATAAAATAATACATGCCACAACGGCAACTTGTAACTATTGGTGAACGTTTACCTCCAATTCAGAGCCACAGCAGCAATGCATAGTGCGTAGGGTTCTTTCCAAACTATTTTAAACCAAATGTAACTGTACTGGTGTTTTCTAAATATGTCCTAATACTCCTATGGCTGCCGCCGAAATCGCGTCCGGGTCCACAGAATGAGGAATTACCGGGCCATTCTGAGTTCGGAAGGCCCGGTAATTCCTTCCTCCAAGGACCCGGACCCGGTCCTTCCCCATTCCCATTTCAGCCCCCATAGTGATGATTGGGAATGGGAGAGGGAGCAAACAACGGCCCATTACGAGTTGGCCCGTTTCTTGCTCCCTCTTCCCCTCGCGGGACCTGGTAAGCACGCCTGGTTTTACCAGGCGTGCTTACTGTGTCCCGCGAGTGGACCTCGTAAGGTGGCAGAACGGGTTTAACTGGTCTGCATCCTTTTGCGGCACCCGTTAACCCGTTCCGCCAGGGTCGTAATGAGGCCCAATGTGTTGCTCTATACCTTTACTATGTAGAACTTCTACTTAGGCCACTTTTCAACATTCTACAAGATCAGGCATTGCTTTATTTAGGAATATATTGAAATCATTAATGCTTTTAATATACCCAAAGTGGAGTACAGGTCTATGCATACTGGTGTCCCCAAAATATAACGGTAATATATATATATATATATATATATATATATATATATATATATATATATATATATATATATATATATATATATATATGTGTGTGTTTGCGGTGTACCAAGACAGACAAACACTATTAGTTTAATCCAGGGAAGAGAACACTTTAGGACCCTGGATGTGTGCAAATCCCTGATTGATATAGAGGATAGGCCACGTTGGCATGTGCCCCCTCTTGTTCCCTTTCATCTGCACAAATTCTCTATTCCCCATTGGGTTTCAATACACTTACTTCTGGATATTACAGGTAATGTGGATTGAACACACAATCAAACAGAATTCTAAATGTATTATTCTGTCTGTGAGTGATTCCTGGATGCAAGTGGCAACCTGACCTGTTTAACAAATAATGGTGCCATATAAGGGTTCGTAGTTATTGCTGTGTAATTGAAATCAAAGTGTTCACAATCATATAAACCCACAGAGATAATTTTTTGAAAATCCAGAAACACTTGTCTCAATTGTTGGCTTGGTTCCTCTGAGTTCTTCAACCATTTGACAAAAGAGCAAATGCTGCATTGTCTTATAGTGTGGATGGATAATTCCTGGGTGTTGCGTTTGTTACTAGCAGAATCACAAGTAACATTCTTCATAAGGGCACAGGTAGTACATCATACCCCACCCTCCTTGTCGAGTATAGAATGTTCTGGTCGGCGACAGTCAGTAATGTTTTAACTATATTCAGGTATGGGACCGATGATGGGGTTGTTGAAAAGTGTGTGAAATCAAGAGCCATTTCAAAGGAGGAGTCTTGAGACAAAATTATACTTTGGGGAGTCTTCACAGAGGTGCCACAGGAGAGCTTGGTTGTGCTCTGACCCTCCTGGCTTGGTATTCTGCATTATTTTGTTGTATTTTTCAGCCCCTGGGCCCGGCCTGCCCCTCGCTCTTTCCCTGTTGTCTTACTTCCCATTCCCTCCCTCCCCCTGCCTCCCTGCCCGCCCCCCTCCTGTGATAGGCTGCTATTATCTGCCTGACAAGCTTAGTCACTGCACAAGCCCTGCAACGCCTTTCTTCACCAAGGTGCCGCAGGTGAGCTTGGCTGTACCCTTACCCTCCTGGGCTTGGTATGTGGCTTCAGTTTGTTGTATTTTTCAGCCCCCACGCCCTGTCTGCCCCTCGCTCTTTCCTCTTTTCTTGCGTCTCCTTCCCTCCTCCTCCGAGCCTGCCCCTCCTGTGATAAGCTGCTAGCATCTGCCTGGTGAACTTAGTCACTCTACAAGCCCCGCAGTGCCTTTCTTCACTGAGATGCCGCAGGTAAAATTGGTTGTGCCCTGACGCTCCTGGGCTTGGTATTTGTCATTATTTTGATGTATTTTTCAGTCCCCGGGCTCTGCCTGCCCCTCTCTCTTTCCCTGTTCTCTTGCTTCCCCTTCCCCTCCCGCCTCCCAGCCTGTACCCTTCTCCTGATTGACTTACCTCTTGTCTTAACTGACCTCCCCAAGGCAGCCCCCTTCCTGGCAGCTCCTGTGGCTAAAGGCCCCAAGACAAAGGGCAGCTCCCACAGAGGCGGCTCTGTTAAACAGAAATCATATTAGGCCTCCTTTTGACTTATATTGGCCTAAGCCTAGTTGCTCTGCGAAGAAAACCGTGTTGCAAAGTTCCGATTTCTGATCGACTTTGCCGCCATTTTAGAATCATCCGCCATTTTGATTTCTGTTTGTATGATTCTCTGTTCTAAAATGGTGGACTGTGTTTCTAACTTGCAACCAAGCCTCCCGACCTTTGAGTTCTGTTAATGGTTAGGTTGTCTGCAGGCCGACTGTTTAGACTAGGTAAAGAGACCTTGTACTACGAATGAACCATTGTCTCAGTATTGCCTGCGCTAACAAGCCTCATCCACGAATACACATTGGCGACAATGTAATACAAACGCCAAGCGTGGACACAGGCTGAACTACATTGTGTTGGGATATAGACTAAGGCTTACTGCGGGATCCGAGAATATACATCGCCATTGTAACTTGATGGAAATGCAAATGTATGTAATCCTTCTGCATATTATTGTATAAGCTGTATGTGAACTCAGCACAAACTGTAGACTGCAGATTATTAACATGTAGAGGAGCTGGACAATATTGTAGAAATGTATAAAAAGCATGAATGTTCAGATGTCCACCACTCTCTCTCCACTCTCTGACATGCTGGTACTCATTGTGGGGTGTTGAGAGCCAGATAGCTATCCGTTTCTATGCTTCTTTGTAAACTGTACAGTAGACTAAAGATCTGTGACTCTTTATAGCCCGTGTTTGGTGTATTTAAATTTGTGGTGCTCAGCCTCGATATTTCCTTTTGCTTTAAGAGCTCCAGTAGGGGAAGCCAGTGGCCAGCCGTCAACCAGCATCGGCTAAGTCAGGTAGGAGTGACCCGGCTTTGGGTTAGAGCCTCATTCTAACCTGAAAAACATGGCCACATAGCAGACTCTCATACTTAGGTGTGTTTTTTCCTCCGTTATTTAAATTGCATTGTGAAAGTATTTAAAATTGAATAGTGAACCCTAGTCCTTTTCCCCACTTCCAGGACTCTAAGACTTAGGTGTGTTGTTCCTCCGTTATTTAAATTGCATTGTGAAAGTATTTAAAATTGAATTGTGAACCCTAGGCCTTTTCCCCACTTCCAGGACTCTCAGACTTAGGTGTGTTTTTCATCTGTTACTTAAATTGCATTGTGAACGTATTTAAAATTGAATTGTCAGCCCTAGTCCTTTTCCCCACTTACAGGACTCTCAGACTCAGGTGTGTTTTTCCTCTATTTAAATTGCATTGTGAACTATTTAAAATTGAATTGTGAAACCTAGGCCTTTTCACCACTGATGGGACTCTCTGACCTTAGGTGTGTTTTTCCTCTGTTATTTAAATTGCATTGTGAAAGTATTTAAAATTGAATTGTAAAACCTAGGCCTTTCACCCACTTACAGGACTCTCAGACTTAGCTGTGTTTTTTCCTCTATTATTTAAATTGCATTGGTAAGTAGCACCGTCCTGAGATTTCTTGCCTCCTAGCAAAGCATACCTCTAGCAAACCTTTCTACCATTATCTAAGCTCCTGTCGTCTTGTCCAATTGTCTATTCATCTCTCTCTGTGACTTCTGCTTGTTTCCTGCCCTAGTGTGTCTCCCTTCATCCTCCCACCCTCTTCATCTTCTCTTCTCTACCTATCCACTCTATGGTGCTCACGGTCTCTCCTATTTCTTCTAACTGATTCGCTATAGACTATCATGCTCTCCTCACTAAATCTGGTAGGAAGAATTCTAAAAAGGACATCCTGGTCTCCAGCCCAGGTTTCCCTATGGCTGATACCTATACCAGGGTTTCCTTAGGCAAACCCTCACCGACATCCTCTTTGTCGATCACACGCCAGACTATGGACTCTTCATATGGTCTCTGTGCTTTCTCCTTTCTCTTCTTCTCACATTAATGGTGGCACCCGGTGGCAGGCCCTCCTGGCCCCCTTCCACTCCTCTAAGGTCATCATTAATGTCTACCTGAATGGTACCGTCTTGGTCCAAGGCCCTCAGACCAACCTTCTCCTCTTTGATAGATGCATCCCGTGCCTCATCAATTTCCTTTCCTCTCCTGCTGTCCCCTCTCTTCCCCCCACGGCTTCCTTTCCTCCCCCTGCTATCTCCTCCTTGGCTACCATGCCCTATCCTACCTCCTCTTCTGCCCTCCCAGGCTTCTTCTACACCTCTGCAGGGCATACCTCTGATTTGTACCCCTCCCCTGAAGTCTTTCAAGGACGGAAATCTTCTCCAAATTGCCACTCTCAACTCTCGCTCTGCTGTCAAACACTCCTCTGACATCTGCCATCAATCCTGGAAGAACTTGACTTTGATGTCCTTGGTCTCACCGAGACATGGTTCACGGCCAGCTCTGTCACAAGCTTTGACACTCTCCTCCCTGATGGCTACAAGATCCTCTCTGCGCCCAGATGCAACCATTCCAGAGGGGGTGTAGCCCTTATCTTCCATCTATTAGCCACCCGGTCAGATCTCCTCTGTCCTCTCTGAGTGGGATGACCTCTCCTCTTCCCTCCTGGCCTCGAACATTCAACTCCTCCTTCTTGGAGACATTAACATCCACATGGATGCTCCCTGTCCTTCCTCTGGACTCTTTAGAGACCTCTGCGACTCTCTCTCACTCTCTATTTTCCCCTCAGGCCCGACTCACTTTGCAGGGCACACTCTGGATGTTCTGATCTCTTCTGACCTTCCCCTCTCTATCCCTCTCACCACTCCTCTCTCCTGGAGTGATCGATTTCTCCTTTCCTCCCAGCTCACCCTCCCCGCCCCTCAGGCCAAGCCACCTCCAGCACTGCCACCCACCTTCTCGGTTATACGACCCATGAACAGTGTGTCAGCTGAGGCTTTTACCCCTACTTTCTCACCCCCCCTTTAGCTGACTCAAACCCTGACACAGCCCTTTCCATGCTCCACTTCCTGGTACCACTCTGACCTAGTCACCCTCAAACGCAAGAGCAGGGTGGCTGAGAGGAAATGGCGTGCTTCCGGTACATCCTCTGACAAACTGGCCTGCTGCCTGCTCCAAAGGCAATACCGGCTCTCTGTCCGCACCAAGAAGAGAGCTCACATCCAAGCCCGCATCTCAGCGGCATCTAACAATTCGGCCAAACTCTTTAAAATCTGCAAGGAACTGGCCAATCCTGCTGCAGTTTCTACCTCTCCTGTCCCCTTGCAAGCCCTCTGCACGGCTCTGGCTTCTCATTTCATCTCTAAAACTCAGGACATCCTGTCCTCTCTCTCTCTTCCTCTCCCCCTCCTCCCTGCTCTTCCTCTGGCCCTTCTTCAGCCACCTCTGCTCCCTCCTTCTCTGCCTTTCCACTTTTCTCCCCAGACAAGGTTTCTAGACAAGTCTGATCTACGAATATCTCATCAAAACAGGTTCACCCCTGTTCCTCCAAAACCATCAAGGACCACATTGACACCCTGGCGCCTGCTCTGGCCGACTTCTGCAACCACTACTTTTCCACTGGAGTCTCCCCCCACCCGAAGCACTCCCTTGCACACCCTTTTCTAAAAAAAACATCTGCTGGCCCGTCCTGCCTGGCTAACTTTCGCCCAATGTCCATCACACTTTTACTAGGCAAACTCCTGGAAAAGCTGGCCATCTCCCAGCTTAATATGCACACTGAATCTGTTGGTTTGTTTTCATGACCATCAGTCTGGCTTCAGAGCTGCCAGAAGCATGGAAACTGCTGCTCTCCAGAACATCCGTGAAGACATCCTCTGCAACCTTGATTCCAACACCCCCTGTGTTCTCATCTTACTTCGACCCTCTTCTGCCTTTGAAACGGTCAGCCATGCCATCCTGCTCAAACGTCTCCGTGATCACCTGGGTATCACTGATCAGGCCCTGGCTTGGCCGACTTCTTTCCTCTCTGATCGATCCTCCAAGGTTCAACTTGGGTCCTTCCTCTCCTCTATTTCTATCTCTACCTGTGTTGTTCCCCAGGGGTCTAACCTATCTCCCTGGATTTTCCACCAATACCTGGCACTTCTTGCCCACCGCATTGTCGCTCTCTGCCCCAACATTCAGTGCTATACGGATGACACTCAGTTCATTTTCAGGGTCCCTTCAGCCACATCTTCTCCTTCTCTCATCTCTGACTGTCTGTCTGCTATCCAGGAGTGGTGGGCTGAAAATGATCTCTACCTTAATGCCAGTAAGACTAAGATTCTCCTCATCAGCACACCCGCTCTCTCCTTTCCTGTCACTCTCTGGCTGGCCTCTCTTGGCCCTCTTCCTGCTCCCACCTGTGAGGCTAAAGACATTGGGGTCATCTTTGATTCCACACTCTCCTCTCTTCACATCTCTGACCTCACACCACCAGCTGCACCTCCTCCTTCCTTTCCTCTCTTTCTCCCAGAAGCTCACTGTCTCCAGAGCTCTGGTTCTCTCTAGGAGGGACTACTGCAACAGCCTCTTTCTAAATCTGCCTCCCTCTACTCTCTGCCCTCTCCAACTCATCAAAAACAGAACCGCAAGACTTTTCCTTGGCCTCGAGCCCAGGGATTGTATCTCTCCAGGACTGAAATCTCTGCACTGGCTCCCAGTGGCGGCGAGGATTAAGTTCAAAACCCTCTGCATTGTCCACAAGGCCTTCTGGGGCCTCAATACCTTCAACTCCCTCTTGCTAAATATCTTCCTTCTCAATCTCTTCACTCATCCGCCTCCAAAACCCTCAGGGTCAGTCGCTTCTCCAAGCAACACGTTGGTGGTAGATCTCTTTCTTCGTCTGGGGCCTTCCTCTGGAACAGCCTCCCTGCCTCTCTGAAAACTTAGGAGAATCATCTCCGGGTCTGGAAGCACCTCAAGACCTACCTCTTTGCTTCTGCATTCTCTCCTCCTCCCCCCTGCTGAACTCCTGGCTGAAACTGGAACTGCACTGGTCACTTGGCTACCCTCTGTTCTCGGGCCCAGGTCCCCTCCCCGCCAGTTGCACATCAGCACTGCCCCCCAGGCAACCCTTGCCTTCTGGGGCTTTTTCTGAATCCCTACAGCCCCAACCAGCACTCGACACCTGATGTCTGCACTTAGCATTGCACCTTCCACCAGCTGGCTGCACTTCTTATTTATTGCTCTTATTTATTTCTGTTTATCCGATGTACTGCACTTCTCCTACCCCCAACCTCCTTCCCCCTCAAACTTTTCCCCTTCCACCCTCTCCCCTGCACTTTCGTGATCTCAATGTCACCTGGCCTAGTAAGATTGCTGTCTCTGTCTTCCCTCTGTTCCCCTCGCTTGCCTTGTCACGCCTTGAAACACTTGTGTATAGGCGCATTATAAATGCCATATAATATATCCTTATTGTTAACCAATATTTGAATGGTCTGCTTCAATGTCTCTGCATGCTGCTGCTGTATAAGAGACCGCTTAGATGGAATTCCAAAGTAATTGTTTTCCTTCCTTCAGCACACTGCATTCCAGAAGAGTGTGCATGTGGCCAAATTCGAATGCTGTTTAATCTCTGTGAGGTACTGCCACACTTTTGACTTTCATAGTGGGCTAACAGCGCACAGGATGGATACATGGGAGGATGATTGTGCTCTAGGTGGTTTAGCTTGTGGATTTCTGGATACTCATGGTATCCCAAGCTCTGGTTCTCTCTAGCTTGGACTATTGTAACAGCCTCTTTCTAAATCTACCCGCCTCTACTCTGCACCCTCTGCAACTAATCCAGAACAGGACTGCAAGACTTGTCCTTGGCTTCAAGCCCTGGGATCGTATATATCTCCAGCTCTGAAATCTGTCCACTGGCTCCCAGTGGATGCAAGGATTACATTCAAAACCCTCTGCATTGTCCACAAGGCTTTCTGGGGCCTGGGTCCAAAATACCTTCAGCTATCCCTCCGCAAATACCTCCCCTCTCGAGCTCTTCACTCTTCTACCTCCAACTCCTTCAGGGTCAGTCGTTTTTCAAAGAAACAAGCTGGGGGTAGATCTCTGTGTTCAGCTGGGGCCTCCCTCTGGAACAGCCTCCCTGCCACTCTAAAACTTGAGGAGAACCATCTCTGGTTCCGGAAGCACCTCAAGACCTTCCTCTTTTCTTCTGCCTTTGCTCCCCTCTCCCCTGCTGATCTGTTCTCTCTTGGCAACGTGCACCTGGCCACCCTCTGTCCTTCGGGCCCAGGTACCTGCTCACCCTGTCACCCTCCCGCACTGCCTCTGGGCCACCCCTTGCACTGGGGTCTGTATCTGTACCCATACAGCCCCCCCTTTTCTTCCTGCACTTATCAGATCTACCCTGTCTGCTGCCTTAAACCTAGCACTTGCAAATTGCTGGCTGCATTACCACAGTTTGTTGCCTTTATTATTTATTTATTGTTATTTATCTGTTTCTCCTCTGCTTTGCAGTTTCCATTTCTCCCCCTTCCATGCCCTTTTCCCCTCCCCCCTCTCCCATGCACTTGCGCGTTCTCAATGTCACTGGGCCTAGTAAGATCGCTGTTTTGTTCTCCCGTGTTCCCCTCCCTTGCCTTGTCATGCTCTGAAACACTTGTTTACGAGCGCGATAGAAATAAAATATCAATCAATCAATACCACATAATTTATGATGTGCTTTCTGATGTGCAATGTATCTCAAAAAGCTGCATATAGGTGGGGTGGCAGATTCAAATAATACTACATCCTCTGCTGCTGTGGTGGTGTCATGTTCTTCTTTCACCTCAGTATTACTCCTTATCAACAGTAATGCTTGATTCCGCCCTCATTCTGCTGAAGTAACATTTTTGTCTAGATCATTATCTATCTCATCATCATTGTTGTCTGACACCATGGGTGGGGTGGCTGAGATGAAGACCTGGGATTTTCAGTCTCATCCCAGTGTTCAAGTATTACATCTGTCATTCTTGTCTGATCTTTGCAGATAAGATCTACACTGCTTAACCTTCTGCCCCTGAGATGCTGGAACCAAAAGTGCAACTTCCTCTGTCGGCCTCAGCGGATGCTCTTTGGAGTTATGCAATGCCTGGGCTTTTCTTGTCCTGGCATGCATATCCCCCAGTGACATATGGTGGTGGGTGTGGAACTAGAACACATAATGGGTCATTATGACATTGGCGGTAGCCGTGCCAGTAAATATCAATAGTCATGATTTTTCCGTTGCCCAGGAAACGGCATTTACTGGGGCATTACAGCTGCGGCGGACCCGGTAACTGCCCATTCCCGGGCGCCCTAAAATACTCCCCATTCCCACTTGAGTCCCACTTGGGGAGGACAGATCCACCAGCACCATTCATGAATGGTGCCGGTGCATCCGTCAAGGTCTGCAAGCGGGTTCTGTTCCACCCGCCTGCTCAGACCTGGCGGGCGGAAAGTCACCCGCTCGCGGAACTCATAGTTTGCCGGTCTGGAAACAACGGTACAGGCAAGCTTACTGGTACAGTTGGTTCTGGACCGGCAAACTTATAATGAGGCCCATAGAATGTTGTCCTCTCCGTTGCACACAACAAATTCCACTTCAGGAGTGAAAAAAACATGAGCAGCGTGTCCTCCCCCCTGCCTCTGACTTGTTTGTGTGCTGTCAAGGTGTTCTAAATATGTCTAAGTATGTGTAATCTCTGTCCTCTTACAAAAAATACCCTCAGGGTCTCGCAGCTCCTCACATTTATCCTCCGATATGCCACCCAATGGCACATGGCACAATGCGCATTTGATTATTTAAAGAGACAAACACTGAATGTGTGTCTCACACTGCACCAATGAATCTTTGTTGCTACATAACCACAAAACCAGCCGGAATCTCCCACAAGCTGCTCCCAGGATTTCTCAGCTCCTCCTGTTCTCCTCACACGTGTTAACATATGGCAAATGTCTCATCCACTCACTTTAAACAGAAAAATTAAAAAGGGGATGCGTCACCCAATTTTCAAAATCTCTGCTGCTCTTTGCCAAAAAAATCAGGCAAGCGTGACTCTCCCACAAGCTGCCTTCAGGGTTTCCCAAACCCTTCTGCTCCTCCTCCCAGGTGTCACCCAAGTGCAAATTATTTATATTCCCAGTTCTACAGGGGCTCTAAATGAGGATTCACATGCTGCCTCGTCAATCTATGCTGCTCCCCACAAGTAATATCAGGTGAGCATTAACATCTCATAAGAATTCTGCACTGCTTCCTGTCCCCTCTCACTCGTCTACTAAAATGTCACCTTTGTCCATGCAGCTTTTCTACTTATTTCAAGAGGCAGGCACTGTCTTGTGTATCAACGTCTCCATCATTGAATTTCTTCTGCACCCTCCCAGCAAAATCAGGTTAGTGTACTTCTTCTACAAGCTGCCCTCAAGGCTTCGTTGCTCCTCCTGCAACTTCTCCATGGTATCATCCCTGACATGAGTATCATCCACTCACATAAAGAGTAGGACACTTGCTGGTGTGTTACTGTCAGATCTCTCTGCCATCCCAATACGCTAATAGGGAAAGGAAGTACGGTATCATGTCAAGTACCGATGCAGCGCAATCAAAACGTGTTTAATCATAAAAAAGATGCGGGCCGTAGCAAAAGAGCACTCTGCTTACCCAGAATGCAGCCTGGGGCCTGGAAGGTAGCCTGGCAACGCTGGCGTCCTCTGCACTGCAGTGTCTTTCGCCCGGCTTGACGGTACCACGCAAATTTAGTCACATGATACGTTCTTCATAAGCTCCTCCCTGTGATTCCGCCGGCACTTCTGAACTTTCTTCGGTGGCGTTACGAATTGTTGTCCTGTTTCCCAACTCCTTGATCCCTGTTATCCTGACCCTCCCGCCCCCCTATCATTGTCCTCCTTGTTATGACCTCGGACCATCCCTGTTTTGCATTTTGAACTATGAGTTTGAATCAGCTGCCGCCTTCCTGCCTGACCACTGACCGCTACTGTTTTGACTTGGATATTGATTCTGTCTGCATTGCCCGCCCCCTGCCTGACCACAGACCGCATTTGGATTTATCTGGATTACGTTAAGAATATTGTTGCCTTCCTCTGGGTTTTGTTTCCTCTTTGCTCCTCACTGAACTTTGAACTGCTTGCTTTCTGAAACTCACGAGTACACGGACTAGAGACTTTCGAGTGTACTGTGTGGATTGTTTTGTTTTCTTCTGCAAATCACCAAGGGATCTTGCCACAAACTTCTTCAGCTCCTGCACTCTATGTTACCGTTGGACAGGAGTCCAATACGGTAAGACTGCTAAACTAGTATTAGCGATCTCCTAGCAGTATCTGAACTTAGGTGTCCTTAGTAAGTAATCATTTTGCTGTGCTCTCTTTGCTTAGACATCAGGTGCTTGCATTTACCAACCGTATCAACACTGCCTTACCTGAACTAGCAGGTTAATGGTATTCTGTGTATGGTGTATTGTTTTGGCTTACTTGTCTATGCAGTTCTGATACTTGCCTTGTTTTCAGCTGGTGATGTGTTCTCCGGCCTATCGTATCTCCACTTCTACAGCACCTGGGTCATCGGTCTCCTGTCTTTCCATTAATAGACCATTCTGGTTGTCAATTCTAACAGCCAGACAGGTACATTATTAGGAAGACTTTGTCTTCTCCACAACGAAGCAACTCACTCCATTTCAAGTGCTTCATTGTTCAGACAGATTCAGAAGCCTTACATTATGGAAGCGAATGAGACCTTAGCCGCTATTTTTCAATTAGTGGCTGATCTTTGTAATGACATGACGGCTGCCCATTCCGCCACCCAACAACGGATTGATGAGCTACAAGTGGGGATTCAACTCCCTGCTGCACAGATACCACCACCTGACATGGCATCTTGGTCGGGCTTAGGACCACCGGCACCAGTGGCTGGGCCAGTATACATGACGGCTCAGTTCCCATTGACCCCCCCAGAACAATTCAATGGGGATCCTAAGTCTTATAGGATCTTTCTGAATCAATGCAGGCTACATTTTCTTTGTAGGCCTGCTTCCTTCCCTGACTTGACAACTAAGGCCGTCTTTTTGCTGTCCCATTTGGGTGGTACAGCGGCTGCCTAGGCTAATCCATTTCTAGAGGATGGCAGTCATTTACTTTACAATTGTGATGCCTTAATCGATGCAATGAGCCGCGTTTTTGACATGCGTTATCCTGCCCAAGCAAAAGATCTGGAGTTACTCTGGCTCAAACAAGGGGATACGTCCCTTCTTGCCTATTTGGCCAGGTTCAATCAGCTTGTGGCAGAGACTGGATGGCACGAAGACAAAAAGGTATCATTGTTTTACAAAGGTCTCTCTGAAACCTTAAAAGATACCTTGGCTACCGTCCCGGTTGTACCAAATTCCTTTCCTGAACTTCTCGATTTGGTGCTACAAATTGATTCTAGATGTGCGGAAAGGAGAGGGGAAAGGCGGACTATTCCTCCCACGTCTGTTACACCTCCCATTCCTGCCTCTGCTTCTTCGGAACCTATGCAAATAGGAGTATTACGGAGTCCTCTTTCCGCGGAAACGAGAGAACACAGACGGAAGAACGGATTGGGTTTCTATTGCGGGGCCTCAGATCACCTTCTGCGTGTTTGTCCCAAGAAGCCAGCCAAAAGACAGGGAAACGCCAAACCTCGGCAGTAGAAGAGGTCCAGCTGCCGGGTATTTCCTCCATGGACTCCAAGTTGTCCATTCCATATTGTCTTTCTGTTACCCTTTCTTCAGACACAAGCGGTCTAAAGGAGGTCTTGGCTGTCCTAGATTCAGGAGCCACTGGAAATTATGTGGACAAGACTTATGCTCGCGATTTGGGATTACCTATCGTAACCAAGCCTTGTCCAGAACTTTTGAGTGTGGTTGATGGGTCTTCTCTAGTTTCTGGCCCTGTAACAGAGTGCACTGCCACGTTGGTAATGACCACTTGCGGTGGGCATAAGGAAAACATAAGGTTTGATATCATTGCCGCTCCTCAGTTTAGGTGCATATTGGGACTACCCTGGTTACGGCTACAAAAATCCCATGATAGATTGGCAATCGGGTCAGGTGGTGTTCCTCTCTGATCACTGCGAAAGTAATTGCTTGGAAAGTCCAGATACATCGAAACCTAGTCATGCCTTGCTTGATTCCGCTCCTGTTGTGGGGGCTGTTATCAACGCGGTGTTACCACAGGAATATCAAGGGTACAAGGACGTATTTGATGTAGGTGGAGCAGACATTTTACCACCTCATAGGAGTTACGATTGTCCTATAGAATTGGTACCTGGGGGAAAAATACCATCGGGGTGTATATACTCTCTGACACCCAAAGAAGACATGATATTGAAAGAGTATATAGAGAAGTCATTAAAAACCGGCTTCATCCGCCCTTCAAAATCCCCCGCAGCCTCTCCCTTATTTTTTGTCCCCGAGAGGGAGGGGGACCTACGCCCATGTATTGATTATCGGGCTCTGAACGCTGTTACCATTAAAAACCAAGCTCCACTCCCACTGATCTCTGTCTTGTTGGATCAACTCGGAGCCTCGGTGGTGCTCACTAAATTGGACTTACGAGGGCATACAATTTGGTAAGAATATGCAAGGGAGACTAATGGAAGGCTGCGTTTAAAACCAAATACAGTCTCTTTGAATATTGTGTGATGCCCTTCGGGCTGTGCAACGCCCCGGCCACCTTTGAATACTTCATCAATGAGGTATTCCATGATATGCTGGACCATTATCTAGTGGTCTATTTAGATGACATCCTGATCGACTCACCCTCTCTTGAAACTACACATGTATGCAGTGTATTACAGCGATTGAGAGACAACCACTTATTCTCCAAATTGGAGAAGTGTACATTTCATGCACATGAGGTTGAATTCCTTGGCTACAATATCACCAACCACAGGGTACAAATGAGCCCTTCCAAAGTATCCACAGTATTGCAATGGCCAAGTCCTGGGACCTTGAAAGAGTTACAATCCTTTTTCTGGTTCTATAACTTTTACCAACTTTCAACAAAGATTTCTCAGCCATTGCATACCCTCTCACTGTTTTGAGCTGTTCTAAGAGAGCTTTTCGCTGGAATGAGGAAGCTCAAAAGGCTTTTGAGAGTCTCAAAGCCGCATTCACCTCTGCAACGGTACTCCAGCAGCCCAACCCGGCACGGCCTTACATTGTGGAAGCTGATGCATCCAATATTGCCCTTAGGGTTATATTGTCACAACTATGCCAAGAAACCAACGGATTCCACCCGGTGGCATATCATTCAAGGAAACTCACATCCTATGAAAGGAACTACACTATCACGGAACGGGAGTTGCTGGCAGTGCGAGATGCCTTCGTGGTATGGGGGCATCACTTGTTGGGTACCCCAAAACCTGTCCAGGTCTTTAATGACCACAGAAACCTGCTTGCACTCTAGTCCGTTAAGTGCACCACAGCTCATCATGCCCGCTGGCACAAGTTTTTCTCAATGTTCAATTTTGTTATCACCTATCGCCCTGGGGCTCTCCATTCTAAAGCAGATGCACTCTCTCGTAACCACAGTAATCCTGAGCCCAGTAATATGGACAGGGTTATGCTTTTACCTAACCAAGTGGTATGTGGATGTACACTCCAACCTTTTCTCAAAGATACTCTAAGGAAATGGGTTGGTACATCTCCTACAGAGATAGCCGATCTGGGATTGGAGGTAGTGCTGTCTCTTACTTATAGACAAGGGAAGATCTATCTGCCCGATACATCTACGAGACTACAGGCGATACAATGGTGCCACGATTCCTCTGTTGCCGCTCATCCAGGTATCCGGAAGACCCTGGACCTATTGAAACATTGGTGTTGGTGGCCCGGTATGGCGAAGGACGTTTCAGACCATTTGGCGACCTGTGCAGTTTGCGCTCAGTGCAAAAGTCTTCCTGGCAAACCAATGGCGTTGTTGAGACCCATGCCCATACCCAAACTACCCTGGACTATGATTTCCATGGATTTTGTTGTGGAATTGCCGCTGGTGGAAGGATATGACACAATTTGGGTCGTCATAGACTACCTCACTAAGATGGCGTTGTTCATTCCCTGTAAAGGTATCCCTACTGCTCTTTTCCTGACGGGCCTGTTTCTTAAGTGTGTATTCAGGCGTTTTGGTCTTCCTTCATCATCATTACTGACCGGAGTTCGCAATTCACCTCTCTTTTTTAGCAAGCCCTAACTTCTACCCTGGGTATTGACGGTAGATATTCCACTGCATATCACCCGCAGACTGATGGGAAGACTGAACACTTAATTGCTACTATGGAACAATACCTACACTGCCTTATCAGTCAGCATCAGGGTACTTGGGTCTCCCTTCTATCCTTTGCGGAATATGCATATCATGATTCTTTGCATACTGCAACAGGTGTTTCCCCGTTCTTTGCTATGTACGGTATGAACCCGAGGGCCCTTCCGATACACTTTGAACTTCCATTGAATAATCCCACGGCCCTTGCTTGTGTGAGGGATTTATCTGGGACACGGAGGAGGGTTCAACAACATCTATTACAAGCTCAGGAAAAAATGAAAGAAACTGCGGACACACATAGGTCTCCGGCCCGAGGTATAAGTCGGGTATGAAGGTTTGGCTGTCTACACGCAACCTGCGAATACCTAGTCGCAAGGCTTTAATACCGAAATTAGTAGGGCCATATGTCATTTTGGACGTTATCAATCCTGTGGCCCTCCAACTAAGACTACCTTCTACCTGGAAAATCCATCCAGTGTTTCATGTTTCTCTTGTGAAGCCTTGCCATCCTTCTACTAGACTTCCGTCTCGCCCGCTTCCAATTAGAGTTCACGGTTCTGATGAATAGGAAGTGAACGCTATTTTGGGCACACGGATACGCAAAGGAAGACGGTTTTATCTTGTCGATTGGAAGGGGTACGGTCCGGAGGATCGCACCTGGGAACCTGTGTGTAAAATTCATGCTCCTGCTCTAGTATCCCGGTTCTGGTCTGCCCATAGGGTGAGGGCCTCTTTGGGGGAGGATACTGTCAGATCTCTCTGCCATCCCAATACGCTAATAGGGAAAGGAAGTACGGTATCACCAGTCAAGTACCGACGCATCCGCAATCAAAATGTGTTTAATCATAAAAAAGATGCGGGCCGTAGCAAAACAACACTCTGCCTACCCAAAATGCAGCCTGGGGCCTGGAAGGTAGCCTGGCAATGCTGGCGTCCTCTGCACTGCAGGGTCTTTCTCCCGGCTTGACGGTACCATGCAAATTTAGTCACATGATACGTTCTTCATAAGCTCCTCCCTGTGAATCCGCCAGCGCTTCTGAACCTTCTTCGGTGGCGTTACGAATTGTTGTCCTGTTTCCCGATCCTTGATCCCCGTTATCCAGAATCCCCCCACCCCTATCATTGTCCTCCTTGTTCTGACCTCGGACCGTCCCTGTTTTGCATTTTGAACTACGAGTTTGAATCAGTTGCCGCCTTCCTGCCTGACCACGGACCGCTACTGTTTTGCCTTGGGTATTGATTCTGTCTGCATTGCCCGAACCCTGCCTGACCACGGACTGCATTTGGATTTATCTTGGATTACGTTAAGAATATTGTTGCCTTCCTCTTGCAAGACTTTGGACCGCTTCTGAACTGCTTTGGGTTTTGTTTCCTCTTTGCTCCTTACGGAACTTTGAACTGCTTGCTTTCTGAAACTCACGAGTACCCGGACTAGAGACTTTCAGTGGTACTGTGTGGGTTGTTTTGTTTTCTTCTGCAAATCACCGAGGGATCTTGCCACAAACTTCTTCAGCTCCTGCACTCTATGTTACCGTCGGACAGGAGTCCAATACGATAAGACTGTTAAACTAGTATTAGGGATCTCCTAGCAGTAACTGAGCTTAGGTGTCCTTAGTAAGTAATCATTTTGCTGTGCTCTCTTTGCTTAGACATCAGGTGGCTGCATTTACCAACCGTATCAACACTGCCTTACCTGAACTAGCAGGTTAGTGGTATTCTGTGTATGGTGTATTGTTTTGGCTTACTTGTCTACGCAGTTCTGATACTTGCCTTGTTTTCAGCTGGTGATGTGTTCTCCGGCCTATCGTATCTCCACTTCTACAGCACCTGGGTCATCGGTCTCCTGTCTTTCCATTAATAGACCATTCTGGTTGTCAATTCTAACAGCCAGACAGGTACATTATTAGGAAGACTTTGTCTTCTCCACAACGAAGCAACTCACTCCATTTCAAGTGCTTCATTGTTCAGACAGATTCAGAAGCCTTACATTATGGAAGCGAATGAGACCTTAGCCGCTATTTTTCAATTAGTGGCTGATCTTTGTAATGACATGACGGCCGCCCATTCCGCCACCCAACAACGGATTGATGAGCTACAAGTGGGGATTCAACTCCCTGCTGCACAGATACCACCACCTGACATGGCATCTTGGTCGGGCTTAGGACCACCGGCACCAGTGGCTGGGCCAGTATACATGACGGCTCAGTTCCCATTGACCCCCCCAGAACAATTCAATGGGGATCCTAAGTCTTATAGGATCTTTCTGAATCAATGCAGGCTACATTTTCTTTGTAGGCCTGCTTCCTTCCCTGACTTGACAACTAAGGCCGTCTTTTTGCTGTCCCATTTGGGTGGTACAGCGGCTGCCTAGGCTAATCCATTTCTAGAGGATGGCAGTCATTTACTTTACAATTGTGATGCCTTAATCGATGCAATGAGCCGCGTTTTTGACATGCGTTATCCTGCCCAAGCAAAAGATCTGGAGTTACTCTGGCTCAAACAAGGGGATACGTCCCTTCTTGCCTATTTGGCCAGGTTCAATCAGCTTGTGGCAGAGACTGGATGGCACGAAGACAAAAAGGTATCATTGTTTTACAAAGGTCTCTCTGAAACCTTAAAAGATACCTTGGCTACCGTCCCGGTTGTACCAAATTCCTTTCCTGAACTTCTCGATTTGGTGCTACAAATTGATTCTAGATGTGCGGAAAGGAGAGGGGAAAGGCGGACTATTCCTCCCACGTCTGTTACACCTCCCATTCCTGCCTCTGCTTCTTCGGAACCTATGCAAATAGGAGTATTACGGAGTCCTCTTTCCGCGGAAACGAGAGAACACAGACGGAAGAACGGATTGGGTTTCTATTGCGGGGCCTCAGATCACCTTCTGCGTGTTTGTCCCAAGAAGCCAGCCAAAAGACAGGGAAACGCCAAAGCTCGGCAGTAGAAGAGGTCCAGCTGCCAGGTATTTCCTCCATGGACTCCAAGTTGTCCATTCCATATTGTCTTTCTGTTACCCTTTCTTCAGACACAAGCGGTCTAAAGGAGGTCTTGGCTGTCCTAGATTCAGGAGCCACTGGAAATTATGTGGACAAGACTTATGCTCGCGATTTGGGATTACCTATCGTAACCAAGCCTTGTCCAGAACTTTTGAGTGTGGTTGATGGGTCTTCTCTAGTTTCTGGCCCTGTAACAGAGTGCACTGCCACGTTGGTAATGACCACTTGCGGTGGGCATAAGGAAAACATAAGGTTTGATATCATTGCCGCTCCTCAGTTTAGGTGCATATTGGGACTACCCTGGTTACGGCTACAAAAATCCCATGATAGATTGGCAATCGGGTCAGGTGGTGTTCCTCTCTGATCACTGCGAAAGTAATTGCTTGGAAAGTCCAGATACATCAAAACCTAGTCATGCCTTGCTTGATTCCGCTCCCGTTGTGGGGGCTGTTATCAACGCGGTGTTACCACAGGAATATCAAGGGTACAAGGACGTATTTGATGTGGGTGGAGCAGACATTTTACCACCTCATAGGAGTTACGATTGTCCTATAGAATTGGTACCTGGGGGAAAAATACCATCGGGGTGTATATACTCTCTGACACCCAAAGAAGACATGATATTGAAAGAGTATATAGAGAAGTCATTAAAAACCGGCTTCATCCGCCCTTCAAAATCCCCCGCAGCCTCTCCCTTATTTTTTGTCCCCGAGAGGGAGGGGGACCTACGCCCATGTATTGATTATCGGGCTCTGAACGCTGTTACCATTAAAAACCAAGCTCCACTCCCACTGATCTCTGTCTTGTTGGATCAACTCGGAGCCTCGGTGGTGCTCACTAAATTGGACTTACGAGGGCATACAATTTGGTAAGAATATGCAAGGGAGACTAATGGAAGGCTGCGTTTAAAACCAAATACAGTCTCTTTGAATATTGTGTGATGCCCTTCGGGCTGTGCAACGCCCCGGCCACCTTTGAATACTTCATCAATGAGGTATTCCATGATATGCTGGACCATTATCTAGTGGTCTATTTAGATGACATCCTGATCGACTCACCCTCTCTTGAAACTACACATGTATGCAGTGTATTACAGCGATTGAGAGACAACCACTTATTCTCCAAATTGGAGAAGTGTACATTTCATGCACATGAGGTTGAATTCCTTGGCTACAATATCACCAACCACAGGGTACAAATGAGCCCTTCCAAAGTATCCACAGTATTGCAATGGCCAAGTCCTGGGACCTTGAAAGAGTTACAATCCTTTTTCTGGTTCTATAACTTTTACCAACTTTCAACAAAGATTTCTCAGCCATTGCATACCCTCTCACTGTTTTGAGCTGTTCTAAGAGAGCTTTTCGCTGGAATGAGGAAGCTCAAAAGGCTTTTGAGAGTCTCAAAGCCGCATTCACCTCTGCAACGGTACTCCAGCAGCCCAACCCGGCACGGCCTTACATTGTGGAAGCTGATGCATCCAATATTGCCCTTAGGGTTATATTGTCACAACTATGCCAAGAAACCAACGGATTCCACCCGGTGGCATATCATTCAAGGAAACTCACATCCTATGAAAGGAACTACACTATCACGGAACGGGAGTTGCTGGCAGTGAGAGATGCCTTCGTGGTATGGGGGCATCACTTGTTGGGTACCCCAAAACCTGTCCAGGTCTTTAATGACCACAGAAACCTGCTTGCACTCTAGTCCGTTAAGTGCACCACAGCTCATCATGCCCGCTGGCACAAGTTTTTCTCAATGTTCAATTTTGTTATCACCTATCGCCCTGGGGCTCTCCATTCTAAAGCAGATGCACTCTCTCGTAACCACAGTAATCCTGAGCCCAGTAATATGGACAGGGTTCTGCTTTTACCTAACCAAGTGGTATGTGGATGTACACTCCAACCTTTTCTCAAAGATACTCTAAGGAAATGGGTTGGTACATCTCGTACAGAGATAGCCGATCTGGGATTGGAGGTAGTGCTGTCTCTTACTTATAGACAAGGGAAGATCTATCTGCCCGATACATCTACGAGACTACAGGCGATACAATGGTGCCACGATTCCTCTGTTGCCGCTCATCCAGGTATCCGGAAGACCCTGGACCTATTGAAACATTGGTGTTGGTGGCCCGGTATGGCGAAGGACGTTTCAGACCATTTGGCGACCTGTGCAGTTTGCGCTCAGTGCAAAAGTCTTCCTGGCAAACCAATGGCGTTGTTGAGACCCATGCCCATACCCAAACTACCCTGGACTATGATTTCCATGGATTTTGTTGTGGAATTGCCGCTGGTGGAAGGATATGACACAATTTGGGTCGTCATAGACTACCTCACTAAGATGGCGTTGTTCATTCCCTGTAAAGGTATCCCTACTGCTCTTTTCCTGACGGGCCTGTTTCTTAAGTGTGTATTCAGGCGTTTTGGTCTTCCTTCAATCATCATTACTGACCGGAGTTCGCAATTCACCTCTCTTTTTTAGCAAGCCCTAACTTCTACCCTGGGTATTGACGGTAGATATTCCACTGCATATCACCCGCAGACTGATGGGCAGACTGAACACTTAATTGCTACTATGGAACAATACCTACACTGCCTTATCAGTCAGCATCAGGGTACTTGGGTCTCCCTTCTATCCTTTGCGGAATATGCATATCATGATTCTTTGCATACTGCAACAGGTGTTTCCCCGTTCTTTGCTATGTACGGTATGAACCCGAGGGCCCTTCCGATACACTTTGAACTTCCATTGAATAATCCCACGGCCCTTGCTTGTGTGAGGGATTTATCTGGGACACGGAGGAGGGTTCAACAACATCTATTACAAGCTCAGGAAAAAATGAAAGAAACTGCGGACACACATAGGTCTCCGGCCCGAGTTATAAGTCGGGTATGAAGGTTTGGCTGTCTACACGCAACCTGCGAATACCTAGTCGCAAGGCTTTAATACCGAAATTTGTAGGGCCATATGTCATTTTGGACGTTATCAATCCTGTGGCCCTCCAACTAAGACTACCTTCTACCTGGAAAATCCATCCAGTGTTTCATGTTTCTCTTGTGAAGCCTTGCCATCCTTCTACTAGACTTCCGTCTCGCCCGCTTCCAATTAGAGTTCACGGTTCTGATGAATAGGAAGTGAACGCTATTTTGGGCACATGGATACGCAAAGGAAGACGGTTTTATCTTGTCGATTGGAAGGGGTACGGTCCGGAGGATCGCACCTGGGAACCTGCGTGTAAAATTCATGCTCCTGCTCTAGTATCCCGGTTCTGGTCTGCCCATAGGGTGAGGGCCTCTTTGGGGGAGGATACTGTCAGATCTCTCTGCCATCCCAATACGCTAATAGGGAAAGGAAGTACGGTATCACCAGTCAAGTACCGACGCATCCGCAATCAAAATGTGTTTAATCATAAAAAAGATGCGGGCCGTAGCAAAACAACACTCTGCCTACCCAGAATGCAGCCTGGGGCCTGGAAGGTAGCCTGGCAATGCTGGCGTCCTCTGCACTGCAGGGTCTTTCTCCCGGCTTGACGGTACCATGCAAATTTAGTCACATGATACGTTCTTCATAAGCTCCTCCCTGTGAATCCGCCAGCGCTTCTGAACCTTCTTCGGTGGCGTTACGAATTGTTGTCCTGTTTCCCGATCCTTGATCCCCGTTATCCAGAATCCCCCCACCCCTATCATTGTCCTCCTTGTTCTGACCTCGGACCGTCCCTGTTTTGCATTTTGAACTACGAGTTTGAATCAGTTGCCGCCTTCCTGCCTGACCACGGACCGCTACTGTTTTGCCTTGGGTATTGATTCTGTCTGCATTGCCCGAACCCTGCCTGACCACGGACTGCATTTGGATTTATCTTGGATTACGTTAAGAATATTGTTGCCTTCCTCTTGCAAGACTTTGGACCGCTTCTGAACTGCTTTGGGTTTTGTTTCCTCTTTGCTCCTTACGGAACTTTGAACTGCTTGCTTTCTGAAACTCACGAGTACCCGGACTAGAGACTTTCAGTGGTACTGTGTGGGTTGTTTTGTTTTCTTCTGCAAATCACCGAGGGATCTTGCCACAAACTTCTTCAGCTCCTGCACTCTATGTTACCGTCGGACAGGAGTCCAATACGATAAGACTGCTAAACTAGTATTAGGGATCTCCTAGCAGTAACTGAGCTTAGGTGTCCTTAGTAAGTAATCATTTTGCTGTGCTCTCTTTGCTTAGACATCAGGTGGCTGCATTTACCAACCGTATCAACACTGCCTTACCTGAACTAGCAGGTTAGTGGTATTCTGTGTATGGTGTATTGTTTTGGCTTACTTGTCTACGCAGTTCTGATACTTGCCTTGTTTTCAGCTGGTGGTGTGTTCTCCGGCCTATCATATCTCCACTTCTACGGCGCCTGGGTCATCGGTCTCCTGTCTTTCCATTAATAGACCATTCTGGTTGTCAATTCTAACAGCCAGACAGGTACATTATTAGGAAGACTTGACTTCTACACGACGAGGCAACTTGCTCCATTTCAAGTGATTCATTATTCTGACAGTTACTCACCAATAGGAATCTCTGCTGCTCATTCCCAGCAAAAGCAGGCCTATGTTACTCGGCACAAGTTGCCATAAGTGTTTTGCAGTCTCTCATGTTCCTTCCCCTTGATGTCACCCGATGGCATACATTTATTTCACTCACTTCAAGACATACACACTGACTGATGTGTCACCCAGCCCCCTAGGTCTCTGGATGCAGCATTTGTGTTATTGATTAATTTCATTTCTAAGTGTCACACAGTGCCATGTTAGCAGACCTAGCACTAAATCTCACTCTCTGACTGAAAACCAGTCACTCACTACCTCACTCTAACCTTCTTCATGCAACTAACTTAACCTGCCCCATCAGCAATCTCATGCCTCTCTGAAAACTGCCTGCAACAGAAACATGTCTCCAGCTACATGCTCCACTTTAAAGCTTCTGGGCATACTTCAGACACACTTGTCCAAAGGTGTGTTTGAGGTTTTTCCTTGACGAATCACTCAACATTTAGATTTTTAGGGTTTGTTGCTAGAAGGTTTGTCAAGACTCACTTCTCTGTCCTTTAAAAATCAGTTCTCAACACTGAAAAGTATTGATATGCTGCTTCAGCTTCTGTTATGTATACATGATAATACATGGCATTTGCAGATTCCCTTAGTAAGTGTGTATTAGTAGTTATTTCATAGCAGTTCTTGCATTTGAGAGGGATACCAGGGCATACCACAGTGAAAACATTCCTATAATGAAAGCGAGTGCGTAGATCATGTCAGTTTCTAACGCATTGCAGCAGAATTAATGTATACACCACCAAGAAAATGTCTTTCAAATGTAGCTCATTATCTTGGACTCCAAGTTTAAAGATTCAAACCATGTGACCCTGCCCCACCCAGGAGAAAAAAAGTCTGCAATGTAGGTATCACTAATGATTCAGATCTCATCTTTGATGATGCTCTGTACAATTCATGTGTGAGTAATTGCCGCTGCACCCTGAGATCACTATGACATATTATCAACCTCTTCCCAACAAACCACAAAATAACATTGCATTACATTTATGTCAACTCGCTTCAACTCCTGCAACAAATTGCATCTGGCCCTCTGCAAGTCATTAATCCAAACACTGCAGAAAGTCTAAAATGTGGATGCCTGCCTCCTCTTTGCCCAGCATAATTATTATCATAGTGCAGGAATTAGACCACTTCATTGGCTTCCATTCCACAATGCATATCACAGTATTTGCCCCAATTTCATCCTTGAGAAATCCCAGAAACATTTATGAATGGGATCACTGAGATCATCCAACAAAAGAGTGTTTAATATCTGAAACACTCCTCAGAAGGAAAGGCAGACGTGCATCCTCCGTCCAATCCAATGTTCTCAGGAATTCTTTGCTGGCTCACATTGGGGACTTAGATGATGACTTATCCATCAGAAAGGCATTTCAAACGTAATTGTACCCATCAAAGACTGGTCACATATTCCTCTCATTTGGACTTCCCATGCTCTGGTTTTAGCCAGTACCATGAACTTTCAGGGTACATATGGAACTTTCCACCTATTAAATAAATACGTACATGTGTCAAGAGATTTTGATAATACTATGGTGTTACCTGATATGTGGTCAGAGTATGTGACCAAAGGAGATCCATACAATAGAAAACATTTAAGTACTACAGGACATTTTCTATATATAGCCTTCTCATTGCCATATGAACATTGGATTTGATTTTATGATGGCACTCCCGAGCACATTTGCGATTCTTAGACGGCACATTTGCGATTCTTAGACTGCAAAAATGCCCCATTCTGTGCAACACCCTAAAACATACATATCTTCTGTCAAAAAACTGCACAGGAAGAAATCCTATTCACAAGCAAACCATGACCCAACAAAATACATTTCAAAGTGTACACACATCCACTCTCAGACCTTACACATTTCAACACACTGCACATCAAATGGACATCATTTGGGGGTCGCTACGGATCGCAGCTGCAACCCCGAGCCACGCCCCTGCAAACCCTTATTTGGCATTTGCTACCCCTGTTTTTTAAAATAGTCTGTTGTTTGCAACCAGGGACCCCGGTTGAAAACAACAAAGTATTTTAAAAAAAAATGCAAGCTCCTGATGCCTGCCCTTGGCGCAGCGCCATCACCACTGTGTCTGGAGATTGTTCTCGAGCTCATGCAACCATGAGATCTTGCAACATCTGCGTGCTTCATCCCCTCCATCTGATCCCAACCCCGGAAGCGCATTGAGAGGAAGCAGGGGGCTTGGATAGAGCCAGACTGACGGTTGGTAGAGAGTTCAAGAGGCCAGCAGCACTGATGTGCACGCCGCCATTGCCATCACTGACGTCCTGACGGTTTCACATGTAAAGGCTTTGCTATGTTTGATTCTAGGTAGTTTGCTATTGTTTCTTTTCCATTTCTACAAAGCCGAATAGCTCTTTAATGAAGGGGCTGGATGAAATCGTCTTAGTTGCTGCATGGGAGGGGGTTGGCTGGAGGCAATGGGGGCGACTGGCGCACGCAGCAGCCCAGCCTCTGAGTGATTAGCCAGACATCCAGATCAGATCCGTGATTTTACGCCCACCCACTATTGCCTCACTGAGTCTGGCATCCCTGCGTTGATGGTGAGTGAAAGTGCGTTTTATAAATAGACATGAATGCTTGAAGCAGAGCTTACAAAAAATGCTGCAGACCAAGGAAACAAATTGCAGTGGCAGTGGACCTGAATTTGCCACAGTCTATTCTCGTGCTCTTCTTAAACTGTGTCTCTGTCATTCGTGACTTGTTTTGTTTGCCACATCTGTTCAGAAGTGTGCAGATTTCTATTCTAGTAATGTTTCAAACATAGTTGATATACTTGGCATGTGCATGCATGCAGCACCCAAACCCCACTAGACAAATGAAGTGCCTGTAAATGCTTGTAACAGAAATAACTGCACTTGACTTGACTCCCGACAGTACTTATGCATCGACAGATTCTAGGGCGGCAGTAGTCTCTTCAAGATTACAGCATGTCGGAAGGATATTTTTAAACCATGTTACTTTGTGATTACCATGAGCTTGAATGTTGGACGAGGCAGACTTTTATTAGAATCATGCACTGGGTGAGGAGGCTTGTATATCGCGACACGTCAGAATGATTCTCCTCTATGCGCTACCGGGTGTTAGGAAAGATTTCATAATTGTGTGTAATTTCCTCTCCAAGTGTCAACCCCCAAACATGTTGCTGCGGTTTAGACACCATTGATAGACTTTGCCAGAGAAGCACAGCCTTCAGCTGCACTCCTCTGGGCATTCGCTCACTTTTTTGTGGGGAAACTGATATGCCCTTAAAACAGTCAGTACTGGTAGATTTTGTTTCCTTTAGTCCTTTCCTCATGTTGCAGCTTTTGTGCAACATGTAACAAGTATGCAATGTATCTTGTCATACAGCACACTTGGGTATCTAGTCATTTCCAAAGGCCTTAGAAACTCTTGCTGGACCTTTTATGAACTGTGCAGATGTGTCAGGGACAGGACTGGTGGTAGCTATCTTTTCGCATTATTTTTAACCCTTTCCTGCCATGTTAAGCGTGTTAACCGCGTTTGGCACAAATAGGTGGTCTGGCTCCAAAATGACCATGCCACGAGGTTCTTTGTCCTGTCCTTTGGCCATCTTGCCCCTTTACCTTCCCCAGGTCGATTCGACCCGGGTCAGTCCTTATTTGGTCATGCACTTTCCCTCGAATCCCAATGCTTTTGCGGGCTTCTGCATGCCTTGTGTGTGTGCCTCCAGGATGTGGGCTGGGATGTCTGATCCCAATACACATCCTTGGTGCCAGAGAGTCTGGAATGCCCGGAATGCCTGGGACCACTGTGGTCCGTGATTGGTCCACGTATGGAGTGTGTGTTTGTGAGCATATCCCCCATTGGGTCCTCTCCATTTTGGCGCAAAGGGAACTTTGAGGAGGCTGAAAACACCACTACCATGTCGATCTCCTTAGCTACATAACCTGCACCACAAAGCTGAGTCGAGGAACCGCTGGTGACCTGCTGGAAGGTTTGGCACCCTGAGCCCGCTGTCGTCCTGTGGGACCCCTCTGCATCTGGTCATCCTAGAAGGTCTGCGAAGATGATTCGACCAATTGGAATAGTGGGACCAACTATTCTTGGCACCTTCATCAAACCCTAGAAGTAAGCTTTCTCGGAAGTGTCCCTGGGCCGACAAGTGGGCTGACCATCTTACCCAGTTGCTTTGCTCTTTCACCGCTGCTGTTTCGAGGAGGCCCTCGAAACTTGGTATACTGCTAGCTCTGTGTCATCGGCACCCTCACACCGAATTTCGTACACTTGGCTTTCCCAAGTCTGAAGTGAGACGAGTGCGCCAGGAGCAGAGCAAAAAAACGCGGTTACCGTGTTGCTCTGCCACGGCAACAACCTGTGCAAGTTCGCTGCATTGGTGACTCTCTTAACCCTGAAACATGCAGTGAACCTGGGTCAATTCCTCCTCCCGGAGCGGAGAAATCGCCACTGTCCCGTTTGGGAATCATCGCTGTATCTTGGGAACTGCAAGATGCCGAGACGTCCTTTTTGCCGAATTCGAACCTGCCAGCGAAGTGGACTATACTGGCAAAGTTTAGGTCTGCCTGCATCGGGGACCCGTGAGTTGTCCTTACCCCAACCGGTGGCCCCTAGCGCAGGAGCCCATTTCTACGCACAAGTGGCTCCTGAGGGCCCCTTTCCTTTCCACAGCTATTGCGAAATAGCGACTCTATCCCGCAATCTCAAACTACCTCTTCCCTCAAGTGGAGGTCCTTCTTGAATAGTGGGAACTTGTTCTGCATCACCTCATCCACCTTCCTGAGCTGCTAGAGACCCTTGAAGAGACCCTATCCTGCCCATTGGCACAAGCCCGAGCATGTACTATTGAGCACAAGGCTCCTCTCTTCGTAGGGCTTTGACTGCCTCTCAGTTAGGTGTATTATTGATGTGGAACTGGGTCTAAAGATTACCTGCACTGCCTGTTTTGTTCCCCTCTAGTTTGTCAACATAATTTGTGCGTTTAACCCTTTTGACCCCATTGGTCTTGTATATATATTATAATGTATTGAGTGTGATGTATTGGTTTACTTAGTGTTACTGTGATTCCTTGCTATGGTCTATGTTACAAAGGCCTTGCAATAAATATGTCTATATTTTTAATATGACACCTGTCTGGAGTAATTTGTAAGTGTCCTTGCCTTGTATGCTCATTGATGTTTTTCAGTTACCCTCACCCCTCCTGAGACTTAGTCTTGACCGCCTGCCATAGCTACCCTGATTGGTCTGGCTTGATCAAAGGTTACCCTGTTCCAAGAAACTAGGCTGGCCTTCTGAACCTCTGCTCCTCCAGAACAGAGTTTAGAAATCCTTCTTAATAAATTGGTGTACAGCGGTGGGATAGGACTCAAGGTATCCAGTGTTGCATACTGGTGAAGGCATTTCAAGTCAATCCTACCAGGACACATAGTGAATTGTTCTAGTATAACTGAAAAAAGGCCATAGTCCTATCTAGCAATAGGGAAACAAGTACCTTGTTAACTTTAAATGCTTCTAAATCTGAAACATTGAGAAAGATGTGTGCTGAGAGAGGTGTCTCTGCTCAAGGCACAAACATAGAAATGATACAAAGAATCATGGACTGGCAAGAAGCTAAGCTAAGTGCAATAGCTTCTGATGACAGTGCAGAAGGAGGCGGGACTGCTCCCACTGGCAGAACTAGTAGTTTTGTCGCTGCACTGGTCTCCAGGGACCATGAGGATTTGGAAGATGTAATGTCTAATGTTTCCTCTGCCAGTGCTGAAGGTGATGCCATGCTTGAATTCAAGAAGGAAGAGCTGCTGTTTAGGCATAAGGAGCTTGAATTTAACATGGCCAAACTGAAGACACAGAAAACAGAAAAACAGAAAGACAGGGATCACCAGTTGCAACTGGCCAAGCTTCAAGTTGCCCATGGATCCAAGGGTCTTGGACATGGGTCTGGTGCCTCCTCTCATCCAAGGTTTCCTAAGGATCTGATCAATGTGCATGAGGAAAAAAATGACATTGTGGACTGGCTGAATACATTTGAGTATGCATGTGAAGTTCAACAAGTTGACAATGCTGATAAAATTGCCTTGTTACTTAGCAGACTGCCCCATTCTGGCTGCAGTGCCATTATGGAAATGTCAAAAGCTGAGAGAGCAGATTTTGCAATGTTGAAGCAAACTCTCATCTTAAAGTTTGGAAAACTCCTGCCCAATTCTTAAAAAGATTCAGAGAGTACAAAAAGAAAGAAGGTGGTAGTTGGGTATCTTATGTAACTAAATCCTTAAAGAACTTGACTGGCTGGGTTGAAGGTTATAAGGTCTCTACCTTTGAAGGTATGATATGTCTTGTCATGCTGAAACATGTTTTTGCATCTTCTTCCTCTCAGCTTAAGCAGCATTTGGCAGATTCAATGGAGATTGATCCTAAGAAGCTTGCCATAGCAGCAGATTTGTGGGTGTCACATAGAGTTTCCCATAAGGACAAGACTCATCCTGGTAAGCAGGAGGAAGGGAACAAGTCCAAAGATAAAGAGTGCGGGGAATCTGATACATCTTCCTCCCATAAGGGCCACAAAAATAAAAATAAGGGTAAGACACAAGAGAACTCACAGGGTAGTGGAGGTCAGCCTCCAAAACAGAACTCTGGTTATAGTAAGCCTCCCTATGTAAACAGACCCAGTGTATCTAGTTTTGCCTGTGGAGCAACTGACCATGTGAAGCTGGATCCAAGATCTAAGGTCAAAACCTTGGGGGTCCACTCTGCTAATCTGGCCTTCTCCTCCTACGAGGAAGAAGAGATTACAGGGGCATCCTTCTCCTCACACTCCTTCCCAAGTGGGATAGAAGCTGAGGTAATTTTAGTTTCCCTGGGTTCCTGGGAGCCTAAAGTCTCAGAGACTTACACTAGAATTCCAGATAATACCAAGCACTACTTTCAAGACAGTGTGCTGATCAATGGAGTAGATACACCAGCTCTTAGGTATAGTGGGTGTAGTTGAACTGTAGTGGATTGAACCTTGGTAGACCCAGAGGAAGTTGCCAGAGCTCCTCTGTTGCCCACTAGGTTGGCTGATGGCCCACCTCTCATGTTAATTAACAAGACACGTGTTTCGGTCTGGTTGGACCTCATCAGTAGGGAGGAGCTGTGCCTCTCTAAGAATAGTGAGCAATAGTTGCATATTTACGTAATTTTGGGTTTCACCCTAAGTTACTAGGGGAATCCAGACGTGGACCCCTTCCTCACTATTCTTAGAGAGGCACAGATCCACCCTACTGATGAGGTCCAACCAGACCGAAACACGTGTCAGGGATTTCTGTTGGTACTCTTGTTCAGAGGAGAATTGCCTAGCATTTCGGTGCTGGACTGCCTCAGGGCAGGACAAAGACTGATATGTTTGGGATATTTCTTCTCTGTGAAAGATAGTGAGCTAAAGACTCTGGGTAAGCCTCTCGTAACCAGGACTAATGTCTGGCAGAGGGACTCCCAGGACCCCCCTTGTTAATTTGCATATTTACGTAATTTTGGGTTTCACCCTAAGTTACTAGGGGAATCCAGACGTGGACCCCTTGCTCACTATTCTTAGAGAGGCACAGATCCACCCTACTGATGAGGTCCAACCAGACCGAAACATGTGTCTGGGGTTTCTGTTGGTACTCTTGTTCAGAGGAGAATTGCCTAGCATTTCGGTGCTGGACTGCCTCAGGGCAGGACAACGACTGATATGTTTGGGATATTTCTTCTCTGTGAAAGATAGTGAGCTAAAGACTCTGGGTAAGTCTCTCGTAACCAGGACTAATGTCTGGCAGAGGGACTCCCAGGACCCCCCTTGTTAATTTGCATATTTACGTAATTTTGGGTTTCACCCTAAGTTACTAGGGGAATCCAGACGTGGACCCCTTGCTCACTATTCTTAGAGAGGCACAGATCCACCCTACTGATGAGGTCCAACCAGACCAAAACACGTGTCTGGGGTTTCTGTTGGTACTCTTGTTCAGAGGAGAATTGCCTAGCATTTCGGTGCTGGACTGCCTCAGGGCAGGACAAAGACTGATATGTTTGGGATATTTCTTCTCTGTGAAAGATAGTGAGCTAAAGACTCTGGGTAAGTCTCTCGTAACCAGGACTAATGTCTGGCAGAGGGACTCCCAGGACCCCCCTTGTTAAATTGCATATTTACGTAATTTTGGGTTTCACCCTAAGTTACTAGGGGAATCCAGACGTGGACCCCTTGCTCACTATTCTTAGAGAGGCACAGATCCACCCTACTGATGAGGTCCAACCAGACCGAAACACGTGTCTGGGGTTTCTGTTGGTACTCTTGTTCAGAGGAGAATTGCCTAGCATTTCGGTGCTGGACTGCCTCAGGGCAGGACAAAGACTGATATGTTTGGGATATTTCTTCTCTGTGAAAGATAGTGAGCTAAAGACTCTGGGTAAGTCTCTCGTAACCAGGACTAATGTCTGGCAGAGGGACTGCCAGGACCCCCCTTGTTAATTTGCATATTTACGTAATTTTGGGTTTCACCCTAAGTTACTAGGGGAATCCAGACGTGGACCCCTTGCTCACTATTCTTAGAGAGGCACAGATCCACCCTACTGATGAGGTCCAACCAGACCGAAACACGTGTCTGGGGTTTCTGTTGGTACTCTTGTTCAGAGGAGAATTGCCTAGCATTTCGGTGCTGGACTGCCTCAGGGCAGGACAAAGACTGATATGTTTGGGATATTTCTTCTCTGTGAAAGATAGTGAGCTAAAGACTCTGGGTAAGTCTCTCGTAACCAGGACTAATGTCTGGCAGAGGGACTCCCAGGACCCCCCTTGTTAATTTGCATATTTACGTAATTTTGGGTTTCACCCTAAGTTACTAGGGGAATCCAGACGTGGACCCCTTGCTCACTATTCTTAGAGAGGCACAGATCCACCCTACTGATGAGGTCCAACCAGACCAAAACACGTGTCTGGGGTTTCTGTTGGTACTCTTGTTCAGAGGAGAATTGCCTAGCATTTCGGTGCTGGACTGCCTCAGGGCAGGACAAAGACTGATATGTTTGGGATATTTCTTCTCTGTGAAAGATAGTGAGCTAAAGACTCTGGGTAAGTCTCTCGTAACCAGGACTAATGTCTGGCAGAGGGACTCCCAGGACCCCCCTTGTTAATTTCCACCTCTCATGTTCCCAGTAATACCTGTAAATCTTACTATAAATGGTACAGCAGTCAGGATTCCAGTGAGCATACAGAGGAGTGTCCCAGGAAAGGCTTTGCTGAGAAATGATCTCATAGCTCTAGGGCTTGTGGGAGATACAGGTGACAGACCCTGCACAAGGTCTCAAACAAGGGCAGCACTGGCCAAGACCAAAGCCATGCCCCAGCCAAAGGGGACACCCAAGGCTAAAGGAGTAAGGAAATCAAAAAGAGGGAAAGATAATGTTCCCCCTAACTCACCTACCACTGATGTGGTGGTAGTTGGTTAATCACCAGGACCTGACGAGGAGGTGGTGATACCTGAAATATTTGACCCCAATGACCATCCTGAACTAAAAGACTTGTTAGTAGAAGGTGGTCCTGACAGGGAATAATTTAGTAAGGGCCAATGTGAATGCCCATCTATGGAAGGCCTAAGGAGACAGGCCTGCTGCCAGCTTGAGGGTGAACCTCCTGGGAAGCACAGGATTCATTGGGAAGGTGGGCTTCTGTATAGTGAGCCTACAGAGTCTACGGAAGGAGACCATAGGAGGTTTGTTGTTCCCATTGCTGTAAGACCTTTGCTCCTGCAGCTGGCGCATGAGGTGCCCCTTGCTGGTCACCTTGGAATCAAGAGGAGCAAGAAAAGGTTATCCATGCACTTTTACTGGCCCGGAATGGGGGTGCAAGTAGAAAGTCACTGCAGGAGTTGTGCCTTCTGCCAGTTATCTGGTAAGATTGGCTCAACAATCCAAGCTCCATTGGTACCACTCCCAGTTGTGGGAGATCCATTTGAGAGGGTAGGGATCAACATTGTTTGTCCCCTTGACCCCCAAACATCCTCAGGCAATAGGTTTATCCTAGTGCTGGTCGACAATGCCACCAGGTATCCTGAGGCCATTCCATTGAAAACTGTGACTGCCAAGTCAGTTGCAAAAGCTTTGCTTGGCATATTTACTAGGGTTGACTTCCCTAAAGAAGTTGTGTCTGATGGAGGCAGCAACTTTATGTCCAAGTATATGCAGGCCACGTGGAAGGAATGTGGTGTCACCTATAAGTTTCCATCCGAATGCCACCCACAGACCAATGGTCTGGTGGAAAGGTTTAACGGGACCTTGAAAAGTATGATTGGGGCTCTGGAAGAACCTCAAAGAAGCAAATGGGATCTTCTGTTACCATGCGTATTGTTTGCCTACAGAGAAGTACCACAAGAGGGTGTTTGCTTCAGCCCCTTTGAACTTCTGTTTGGTCACCCTGTAAGGGGAACCTTAGCCATAGTCAAGGAGGGGTGTGAGATGCCCACTCCCCCATTACTACCAACATAGTGGACTATGTGCTAGGGCTCAGAAAAAGTATGGTACTCCTGATGGGTCTAGCTAGTGAAAAGTTGAAGGCAGGGCAAGCTCCGGTGAAACATTGGTATGACCAGAAAGCTTCCCTCATCAATTTCACATCTGGTCAGCAAATCCTGATCATGAATCCTATAAGGCCTAGGGCTTTACAGGACAAATGGTCAGGCCCTTACACAGTGGTGGTGTCACTGTGTGACGTCAACTATTTGGTGGACCTTGGAAAGCCTGGACAGGCTCCAAAAGTTTTCCATTTAAATAGACTGAAGGCTTTCATCCCAAGAGTTGAAATCGCTGCACTGCTGCTGGCTTCAGATGTTGAGGAGGAGGAGGAGGAACCTCTCCCTTACCTATTCAAAAGCATATCTTCAGACAGCTCCATTGAGGGTGTCCGAGTGGCCCCTCACCTGACTTCTGATCAACAGGCTGAGTTGAAAAGTTTGCTTAGGCAATTTTCCCCCTTGTTTTCATAGTCTCCTGGTTTGACACCTTGGTGAAAACATAACATAGACACAGGAGACAGTGTACCTACCAAAAGTAGGGGATACAGAATTTCAGACAAAGTAAGGTCTTACATTAAGACAGAGGTCAACAAAATGTTGGATCTTGGGGTGATTGAACCGTCCAGTAGTCCTTGATCCAGCCTAGTGGTTTTGGTTCCAAAGGTAGGTACTTCTGAATTGAGGTTCTGTGTGGATTACAGGGCTCTGAATGCTGTCACAAAGACAGATGCACATACCTTGCCTAGAACTGATGAGCTGGTGGACACTTTGGGTGCCTCCAAGTACCTCAGCATGTTTGACCTCACTGCAGCCTATTGGCAAATAGACCTTGCAGAACATGCCAAGGAGAATACAGCTTTCTCAACTCCAGAGGGTATTTACCTGTTCAGGGTAATGCCTTTTGGGTTCAATAATGCACCTGCTACTTTCCAGAGGTTTGTGAATCATGTATTGAATGGGATGGAGGAATTCTGTCTTGCATATCTGGATGATATAGAAGTTTTCAGTGCCACCTGGGAAGACCATGTGAAAAACCTGGGGATTGTGTTACAGGCTCTTCAGAAGGCCCACTTGACCATACATGACAGTAAGTGCCAGATTCGACAAGGATCAGTGGTCTACCTTGGACATGAAGTAGGTGGATGGAAGATAGAGCCTCTACCCAGTTAAGTACAAGCAGTACAAGACTGGCCTATCCCCACTACACAGACCCAAGTGAGAGCCTTTTTAGGACTCACTGGGTACTACAGACATTTCATTGCAGACTATGGTACCATACCTGCCCCTCTGACTGCTCTCACTAGTCCAAAGAAACCCAAGAAGGTAACTTGGACTGAAGAGTGTGGGAAGGCCTCCAATGGCTTACAAGACTCCTTGTGCCAGGCCCCTGTTCGCAGGGCCCCTGACTACCAGAGACATTTTATTGTGCAGACTGATGCCTCTGACTCTGTGATAGGAGTTGTACTATCACAAGTATATGAGAAGGGTAAGGAACACCCCATTGGCTTCATTAGTCACCAGCTTAAGGACAGAGAGCTCAGATGGTGCACAATAGAGAAATAATGTTTCTCTGTTATGTGGGCCCTAAGAAAGCTGAGGCCCTACCTCTTTGGGACCCACTTCACTCTGCAAACTGACCATAAGCCCTTAAAGTGGCTAATGAACATGAAGGGAGAGAATCCAAAATTGCTCCGGTGGTCCATAAGTCTGCAAGGCTTTGACTTCACTATTGAGCATAGGCCAGGTGTCCAACATAGCAATGCTGATGGGTTTTCCAGAATGTTTAACCGACCTGAACAATAAACTCATCCAGGGGTGGATTAGTTACCCCTGTCCTTAGTCTGGGAGGGTGAGTGTTTGAAAACATTTCATAATTGTATGTAATTTTCCCTCCATGTGTCAACCTCCAAACTTGATGCTGCTGTTTAGACACCTTTGACTGACTTTGCCAGAGAAGCACAGCCTTCAGCTGCACTCCTCTGGGCTTTAGCTCACTTTTTATGGGGAAACTGACCTGCCCTTAAGACAGTCAGTACTGGGAGACTTTGTTTCCCTTAGTCCTTTCCTCATGTTGCAGCTTTTGTGCAACATGTAACAAGTGTGCAATGTATCTTACCATACAGCAAACTTGGGTATCTAGTAATTTCCAAAGGCCTTAGAAACTCTCACTGGATTTTTTTATGAACTGTGCAGATGTGTCAGGGAAAGGACTGGTGGCAGCTATCTTTTTGCATTATTTTTAAGCCTTTCTTGCCATGTTAACTGTGTTAATCACGTTTGGCACAAATAAGTGGCCTGGTTCCTAAATGGCCATGCCACAAGGTTCTTTGTCCTGTCCTTTGACCATCTTGCCCCTTCACCTTCCCCAGGTCATGTCGACTCGGGTCAGTCCTTATTTGGTCATGCACTTTCCCATGAATCTCAATGCTTTCGTGGGCTTCTGCATGCCTTGTGTGTGTGCCTCCAGGATGTGGGCTGGGATGTCTGATCCCAATACACATTCTGGGTGCCAGAGAATCTGGAATGCCCTGAATGCCTGGGACCACCGTGGTCCATGATTGGTCCACGCATGGAGTGTGTGTTTGTGAGCAAATCCCCCATTGGGTCCTCTCCATTTGGTGCAAAGGGAACTTTGGATAAGAGAAGGCTGAAAACACCACTACCATGTCGATCTCCTAAGTTCAAACCAAACAAAGGATAGGAGCTAAGTATCCTGCAACACAAAGCCGAGTCAAGGAACCGCTGGTGACCCGCTGGAAGGTTTGGCACCCTGAGCCCACAGTCATCCCGTGGGACCCCTCTGCATCTGGTCATCCTAGAAGGTCTGTGAAGATGCTTTGACCCATTGGAATAGTGGGACCCACTATTCTCACCACTTTCATAAAACCCTGCAAGTAAGCTTTATCGGAAGTGTCACTGGGCCAACCAGTGGGCTGACCAGTTTACCCAGTTGCTTTGCTCTGTCACCACCACTGTTTCGAAGAGGCCCTCGAAACTTGGTATACTGCTAGATCTGTGTCTCCAGCACCCTCACACCGAATTACGTACACTTGGCATTCCCGGGTCTGAAGTGAGACGAGTGCGACAGGACCGGAGTAAATGTGGTTACCGTGTTGCCCTGCCGCGGCAACAACCTGTGCAAGTTTGCTGCATTGGTGACCCTCTTGCCCCTGAAGCCTGCTGCAGTGAACCTGGGTCAATTCCTCCTCCCGGAGCGGAGAAATCATCACTCTCCCGCTTGGGAATCATTGCTGTATCTTGGGAACTACAAGGTGCAGAGACGACTTTTTGGCGCATTCGAACCTGCCAGCGAAGTGGACAGTACTGGCGAAATTTGGGTATGTCTGCGTCGGGGACCGGTGAGTAGTCCTTACCCCAACCGGTGGCCCCTAGTGCAGGAGCCCATTTTTACGCATGAGTAGCCTTTGAGGGCCCCTTTCCTTTCCACAGCTATTGCAAAATAGCGTCTCCATCGCGCACTCTCAAACTGCCTCTGCCCTCAAGTGGAGGTCCTTCTTGAATAGTGGGAACTTGTTCTGAATCGCCTCATCCACCTTCCTGAGCTGCTAGAGACCCTTGAAGAGACCCTATCCTGCCCATTGGTACAAGTGCGTGCATGTACTATTGAACACAAGGCTCCTCTCTTCGTAGGGCTTTGACTGCCTCTCAGTTAGGTGTATTATTGATGTGGAACTGGGTCTAAAGATTACCTGCACTGCCTGTTTTCTTCCCCTCTAGTTTGTCAACATAATTTGTGCGTTGAACCCTTTTGACCCCATTGGTCTTGTATATATATTATAATGTATTGAGTGTGATGTATTGGTTTACTTAGTGTTACTGTGATTCTTTGCTATGGTCTATGTTACAAAGGCCTTGCAATAAATATGTCTATATTTTTAATATGACACCTGTCTGGAGTAATTTGTAAGTGTCCTTGCCTTGTATGCTCATTGATGTTTTTCAGTTACCCTCACCCCTCCTGAGACTTAGTCTTGACCGCCTGCCATAGCTACCCTGATTGGTCTGGCTTGATCAAAGGTTACCCTGTTCCAAGAAACTAGGCTGGCCTTCTGAACCTCTGCTCCTCCAGAACAGAGTTTAGAAATCCTTCTTAATAAATTGGTGTACAGCGGTGGGATAGGACTCAAGGTATCTAGTGTTGCATACTGGTGAAGGCATTTCAAGTCAATCCTACCAGGACACATAGTGAATTGTTCTAGTATAACTGAAAAAAGGCCATAGTCCTATCTAGCAATAGGGAAACAAGTACCTTGTTAACTTTAAATGCTTCTAAATCTGAAACATTGAGAAAGATGTGTGCTGAGAGAGGTGTCTCTGCTCAAGGCACAAACACAGAAATGATACAAAGAATCATGGACTGGCAAGAAGCTAAGCTAAGTGCAATAGCTTCTGATGACAGTGCAGAAGGAGGTGGGACTGCTCCCACTGGCAGAACTAGTAGTTCTGTTGCCCCCTTCTTTACCCGATTTAGTAATGCATTCTTTCATGATAATAATGTACCGGATCAGACAAAGAGAGTTATGGTTACTCCCTTGATAAAAAAAAACCTAACCTAGACCCTAATATTCACTCAAAGCTGAGACCTATTTCGAATGATCCTCTACTGTTAATAATCTTGGATAAAATTGATACTATTCGTTTTCAAAAATACCTTGAGAGTGCAGAGATTGTAAATCTCAGGCAATCTGCCTTCAGGTCATTTCTTGCCACGGAGACTGCATTACTTGACCTGACAACGGAAATGTTGACTATAATGGACAACAGCAAATCAGGGCTGCTGATGCTTTTGGATCTCTCAGCAGCCTTTGATCTTGTGGAACATGAAGGATTGGTAGATAGATTGATAACAGTTGGTTCAAGCTCCACAGGTTGAACAGCTTGGTTTAGGGCTTTCCTCAGTGACAGGATGGCAAAGATAGTATGGGGAAATAATGTATTTAGACCAGAAGCTTTGGTATGCAAAGTGCCGCTTGGGGTCAGTTTATCCTCCACTCTCTTCAATGTTTGTTGTCTCCCTTTATGTGATCTCTTGGACTCCTTGGGGTTGTAGTTCACTAATTATGAGGACAATACTCAGCTATTTTTTGAGCTGAGCAGCGATTATGATAACGATTCTGCATATATCTCATCTGCATGGATGACAGAAAATGGTTTATGTATGTCAGTATGAAGTTTATTCGAATAAAATATCCATCAAACAGAAACATCAGAAACACATAAAATCAAAATTGCAGCAATCAAATTATCACAGTGCAGCATAGGAATAAAAACAACATTTACATACTCAAAACCTTAGACAAACAGGTCAAAACCATCTATCACAGAACAATAAAGAGCAATTTCTCTCCCCTTAAAATCCCCTTTCTCATGTACATTGCACTTTTCAAATAAGACAAAAGGGTCCAGGCAGTGAGCTCGAATTCAGCCATCTAAAGAAACAATAAGGCGGGTTTAGAGAGGGAAATATTAGTTATCTTGATTACCTGCCTGATAGTATTTCTTCTAATGTTACTGTATACAGGGAAAAATAATATAACGTACTAATATACCACCTCAACACTATCACTCACTGTATCTTTCCTTGCCGCCCCACACACTGGCCAGGTAGGATCATTAGGGAAGCCTAGACACTTTTTTGTACTGCCCCTTACCATTAGGCAATCAAACCTAGCCCTCGTTATAAGCCATCTATCATTTTTGTGGCCCATACAAGATACAGCTGAATCTCAGATATCCTGCTGATCAACAAATGTTGGGTTTTAGAGTGGGTGGCCCGTTCAGAGTTGGCCCGCTTTTCAGATATCCCCTGATGCACGGCCTGCTTGTACACTCTCAAATGCATGGGGGGGGGGCAACAGAGCAGCCGGAGGAAAACAAACCTGAATGTTGTTAATACACAAGGACACCCTTACATATGCCAACCATGGTATTGTATACCAGCCATCCCTACTTAAGGTACATCTAATGATGATACGGCATACATTTACATGCTTTTTAGCCCATAAACAGCTGGGAGTGGCTGCCCATTCGTCCGCCCAATATTCCATCCCCAATTCCCTGTGAACAGAAGCACAATGGGCTTGAGCCCGGGAGTCCCAAAAGCTGTTTAGGAACTTATTTTCTTTACCCTGGAGTTCCATGGCCCTTGTGTGTCCCCACAATGGGGCTCCATATAAAGTAGCCGCCTTCATTTGAGTAGCATAAACCTTCAGGACTGGTTTCAGTGGCTGGTCCTTACACCTTGTTAAAAAACACGATGTCAGTCGTTTGCTGAATCATTTTCAGAGATTGTTTCTTCAGATGAGCAATTCCCGTAACAGCCTCTGAAAACCTAACCCCTAGGTAATCAAATTCTTTCAATCTGGATAGTTTCACCATTGCAAACCATAGGGTGCAACCTCCAGGCTTCTTCCTTCCTATGCAGCCCATCACTTCAAACTTGGTGAAGTTTATTTTTAAACCCAATCCATTCGTGAAGGCTGCATAGGTCTCAATCAAGGCCTGCAGGGCCCTTTGTGTTCTGGCCATAAGAATTGTGTCATCTGCATAGGCCAGAACTGGAAAGGCCCTGCCGCCCAGATTTAGGTAGTCCACACAAGTTCCCACCAGAGCCTTCAGCAGCCCATTGATAGATAAAGTAAACAATATTGGGGTGAGTACACACACCTGGCAGACCCCCATCCCAACATTAGAAGACTCTGTACAGCAACCCCACGTTCCCAGCAGGACACTGGCCTTATTGTCTTAGTGCACCTCTAGCAGTACTACCAATATTTCATCTGGACACCCTAAGGTCCAGAGCGCGGCCCATAACTTTGGTCTATCGACTTTATGAAAGGCCGTGCTCAGGTCCATGAAGGCATGGTAGCCCGCCTCGCTTTAGCATAACACAAAGTTAGAAATAAGGAGGTACAGATTGAGCACCTGTTCCATTTTCCCAGTCCCAGGCGAAAACCAAATTGAATGTCTGACAGGACCGATCCTTCCGACAGCCATGACTGAATGTAACCCAAAAGCATCCGTCCAACATTTTTAAAAGAGGTGTCTAATAATGATATCAGGCAATAGGACATTCGGCAAGTAGGACCTGCTTTTTAAAAAATTGGGAAAATATTTAGCAGATTTCCAGGAGGGTGCACATTGACCTGAGATTAAACAATAATTATAGGCTATGGTCAGAACCGGCACCCATGGATCGATTTGGTCCAAATAAAGATCTGCCGTTATTGCATTTGGACCTGGAGCTCGGTTACAGGCTTGTGCCCTAATTGCTAGTGAGACCTCATCAATTTTGAAACAAAGGGTCCAACTGCAGTTTCCCCTCTCCTCCGGTACACCATAGGCTCCAAACAGAGAACCAAAATGTGACACCAAGCTTCTGCTGCAACATGGGTGCCATCATGGCTCGCTTTCATATTATATACCAGCCCCCCCTTAACAAATTCCCAAAATCTTTTGGCATCTTTGGTCCTATTGGCCTCAATAAAACCTTCCCATGCCCATTCCTCAATCTCTGTTTTTCTTTTCACAATTGCCCTGCGATATTGGGCTCTTGCTTCAATGATCTTGCCTCTAGCAAATGCCTGAGATTTGAGAGCTTTCAACAGGGCTTGTTGGACAGTCCTACAGGCCTGGCCAAACCATCCCCTCCCCTCTATGTTCCCTTTGGGTTTATGCTCTACCAAAAATAAAACGTAAATGCCACTAAAAGTTCAAACACCACCCCTGGTTTGGCCATATTCTCAAGAATACCATGGATTTCCTGAGTCAACCCAGCCACTAGATTCAAATACAAGCCTAACTCACGGATTCTCCCCACAATGTACTCTTCTTTTTGAGACAGCATCAGTTTCCATTTGGCAGATTTGCCTGTCTCTTGGACCTTCCCCACTAAACAGCCCTCTTAGTTTTAGGACCAAGGGGGTATGGTCAAAGTTGCCATCTTCCAAAACCTCAAAAACTCACAATATCTTTCTACAAATCTAGGGATAGACAAAAGTAATCAATAGGCGAGGAACCCAGGTGGTTATAAAAGGTGTGTTTCCCTGGGATCTCAGGCTCAATGCAACCATTAACCGATCTCATTCCTCATTCGATCAGCCATGCAGTACACCGTAGGCCCCTCCGACACACCCTGGTTCCTTCATTAGCGGTTCCTTGACATTCAGGAGTATATCCTCCAAGGTGTCAAAGAGGTCTTTTGAGATTCCACACCCCATTATGAGGTTGAAATCACCCCCTGAAATGAACCTAATGTGAGTAAACCCTTCTGTCACCCAATATTTATCCACAAACCCCTTAACCTTCTCCAATCTATATCCTCCACCTTATGGGGGCTATTACAGAAGTTTAGGATGGCAACTTAGTCACTTCCGGGCGGGCTCAACATTAGAAGCTGTAAGAAATCCATCTGTGTCTCCACCACCTTAGCTCTACATTTTATTGACGCCTTGACCATGATGACCATTCCCCCGTAAATCCTGCCACTCTGTTTTTTCTTGGCAGTTATGCCATAAGAGACATAGCCCTCCAATAAGGGAATCTCTATGGCCCATGCTTCCTGAAGGAGGATTATTTCATTAGACCTGAGGAAGTCCAGTGTAACGGCCTGTTCCAATTTCCCCCAGGTTCCTGCTATGATGTGACATGGCATTTATAATGTGCCTATACACAAGTGTTTCAAGGCATGAAAGTGTTCCTTGAAGCCACCCTCACCACTTGACAAACCTCCTCCTTGCCATCCCCACACACCCGATCTCCGGACCAGTTTGGACACCACTATCTAGTTCCCTGCCTACACTTTGCAAAGGAATAGCCTTCTGTCAGTCCTGATCATCTATAGACGAAAAGGGGTTTGAATCTGTTCTGGGACAACTGACACAAAGTAGACTCAGTCCTTCTTTGCCTTGATGTAACGCTGTTACCATTTTGGACCCACAGGAACTCATGCAGAGGTGTACACAGAGTGGAAGCTCCCCCTGCTCCATTCTCATTAACCCTAATTCCGACTGTTTCTCTTTGGCCGTATATACATCCAAACATTTGGGAGGATAGAAGTAGTCCAACCTGACCACCCTATGATCCAATCTGGATCCATTAACCCTTAACCCTCTCGTCAGGTTAGAGGGGACCATGTACTTAACCATAAGTGGATTTGAGAATGAGACGACAATGCAGTTGACAATGCAGTCTCCTTCCACTGATATTTTAGTGGTGCCCACCCACCCCACTCTTCTTGCTATTAAAACAAGGTTAGGTCAATACTTGGACCCATCAGATTGGTGTTGATCCAGTTTGTTGCCTTATTCATCAAGGAACTTTTGTATTCAAATACTCCCTTAGGCAGTCAAGTTACTCCAGTTATACACGCCACCAGCGGAGCAGCCACTGGGGAAATGTTTAACATGCTGCTCTTCCTTTGTGCCTTGTTAACTTCAGGTACCCTAACAGCCCCATGTGCTCCCAAAGTAAACCCCAACTTGCCTCTAACCTGTGTCCCTGAACTGCTTGCTCTTTCATTCTGGTGGTCCCATCCTTCGTTGCCAGTAGTACCACATGTTTCCAGTTCCGCTTTCCATCCCTCCCCCCCTACTAGTGCCCTTTGCAGGAGTGAGGCCAGTATTTCCCTATACAGTCCCCTTTCTCTTTCCCAACTGAGTTCCTCCACTTTTTGCTTTAGCCCTCTGACCGAAGCGTCTAGTATAGCCAGGGTATTCAAAACCCACTCCTAAAGGATTTGAGTAGGGCATACATAGCCTCTATTTTTTCCTCCCCTTTCTCCTCCTCATGTGTTCAGTCCCCTAGTTCTCTTTGGACTTACCTTGCTTGGAGGCCAAAAGCTGGTATAACGGCTTAGGTTTCCCATCCAGGAGTGATTCCAGTCTGGCCTTATCATCCTCCATAGCACTAGATGCTGACAAAGCATTCACTAACATAGCTCTGTCAGCAACTCCCCCTTTCCCATCTCCACTCCCACCCCACACCCACCCCAGCAACAGTTAATTCTACTGAGTCCACATTGGGGCTCAATATTGATATTCCCCTAGTATGAGGTGTCAACTCTGCACAGACCTACATCTCTGAGCAGATGTCCTTTTTACTCACATTGCTAACATTTTGGGCTACAGGCAGCCCATCTCCTAAGCGCCACTCATTTAGCCCCCCCAATACAGGAGGCCGCTTCCCATATGGCTTTTTCCATAACCTGGATCCTATCTTCCTGGTTCCCTGACATATTCTTAAAATATTAATCCAGGGAGAGTTGGGGGGTTGGTCGTTTGGCCCTTATTATCCTAACTGTGGTTTTGTGTGACCTTGATTGTTTTGATTTCTTTGCACTGGTGGCCATTTTCCCCAAACCAGCTTCTTCCCTGGATTTTCTTTTTACCATGTTGACTGTGGTCTGGAAAATGAATAGCTACAATGACACAGACTACCAAGGCCATGGGGTTTGATAACACCAATGTTCTATTTTCACACACTACCCCAAAATATATAGGAAGATTGCAAGCCCACTGTATACCTCTATGCCAGGTTTAAAAGAGAAAGGAGTATACAAATTGAGTAAAAACATATATTGGAATATATAAAAACAATTAAATAAAACCTGAAATGAGTCTATTAAAAAGCTGTAAAAAGTTGTCAACACTTTAGAATTTGTTTAGGAGTCTAGGAAAAATATAAAAGAGAAAACGATTTTTTTAGGTAAAATAGATTATGAGTAAATGTGTACGGTCACATGTCAATATCCTCAGATAAGGATACATCGAAGATACATAATAGCACAATAGTAAAAACAATGGCACATAAAAACCCTCCAAAAAAACTTTCAGAGGCTAAAAACTATACATTTGCCATACACGGTGGCTTTAGCCTTTTACTGATTAAATTAAAACAAAAGAATAAGAAAGGGAAAAAGAACGAAGCGAAGAGAAGAAACATTCCTCTCTCCCAATCAATATGGTCCAAGTCCAGGTCCAGGGCTGGCTGTGCAAGCTGCAAAGAGACAGAGAAAAGGGACAACCGTATTCTCCTATCTGTATTCCTGTAGTCTCACTGGCTCTATATGCAGGTTTGTATCAGGCCGGGAATGGTTTATGTCTTAATGGTAATAAGACAGCGTTCATGGTATTTGGGTCAGCCCAAGCACGAGAGAATTTAAATACATCTTATGCAGAGGTTTATATAAATCAACACACCATAAAAGTGATTGAAAAGGTGAAAACTCTAGGTGTAATTTGTGAAGCATCCTTAAACGCAGAATTATAAACTGCAAGTGTAGTTAAAAACTCTCAGTATTATGAGACTTATCTGCCTAATTAAGCTTTATGTCACAGAAGAAAACTGCGCTACACTAGTTAGAGCTTTAATTTGTACGAAGACTAGATTATTATTATGCTCTGATGGGCGGTGCCAGCAAGGCTTGTATCAGGAAATTGCAGATTTGGCAAAATGATACCATTCGTGTTATAAAAAATGTACCCAGACCACATTGCAGACTATAGAAAAGAGTTGCACTGGCTTCCAATAGAAGCCAGAATAAATTTCAAAATCAACACCATGACACACAAGTGTCTGTATGGTCAGGCACTTAAGTATCAGAAACGGCCCATCCCCAGCCCTCTACAGTGGCATCTCCCACTGCGATCCAGTTGAGGCCACTGTTTGCACATAACCTTGCAATCGTTAAGATCTGGTGTTGGCAGCAGTGGGGGAGGTTGTGGCCCGGTGGAGTTGTGGTCGATATACTGGTTGAGGTTGATGGTACAGAGCTTGCAATTATGGTTTCCAGTGTTGCGGTTGTAGCTGCTGTTCTTCAACATACTGAGGGTGGTCAATGTTCTTGAATTTTGTGGCGCTCATGGGCCATTCTGTACTCATCATCCATATCATTGCAGTGTACTCTCATGAGGCACTGAATGAGGACAATGGCCTTCAAATCTGAGATGGGACGGGATGGAGTTGTGCATGGGTGTGATGAATATATGTGAATACGAACAACAACCAATCAGATGCACAGTGTATTCGCAAGGTTATGAGCCATGTGTCACTGTGCAATTCTGCACATGAGGTTATCATCATAGCCACACCAACGGAACTCGACACATAATTGGTCAGTGCTGCACGCATGGATTTCATCATATGGAGTGGGGTAACCATGTTTAGAAACGCACCGCCTGATTGGGCCTTTTTGTTGACGTGGTTATGGGTCATGTTTAGGTGCATAAGAGGACCGCAAAATCTGATTGGTTGACGAAGTCTGATGATGCATAACCACATAAATTAAATTTGTGGTCCTATTGGTCAATGCCGCACATGCGGATTTGGTTATACGTATGGTCATACCTGCATTAAGAAACCACACTGCCTGATTGGGCCTTGTCATTGACGCAGTTGTGGGTCATGTGCCGGCGTGTAAGCAGAGCACAAAATCTGATTGGTTAACTGTCGAGGCACGAAGACGTGTAACTGTGTTAATAAAACTCAAGGCCCTATTGGCAAATGCCTCACTTGCATACTTCGTCATAAAGCATGGACATACCCATGTCAAGAAACCACACCACCTGATTGGGCCTCGCCATTGATGCTGCTATGGGTCATGTGTAGGTGCGTAAGCAGAAAACAAAATCTGATTGCTTGATGATCGAGGCATGAAGATGCGTAACTGCGTCAATGAAACGTGTGGTCCGATTGGTTAGTACTGCACGCGTGGATTTTGTCACATTGCATGGGCGTACACGTGTGAAGAATGCACATCTCCTGATTGGGCCTTGTCATTGGTGTGGTTACGTGTCATGTGTGGGGGCATAAGCAGAGCGCAAAATATGATTGGTCGGAGCAGAAGGTGCAAAAGCACGTAGCCGAGTGTACAAACCTCACTGTCTGATTGCGTGTCCTATTGACAAAGCTACGAGTCATGTGTAGGCACTTAAGCGCAGCACACAATTGATTGGTTGACAGTTTAGGCACAAATCCATCACTGCGCCTGGGTGTACCCGCACATATGGAAGCCTCAGTATGATTGGCTTTTCAGTGTAGCCGTGGATATTCCCCACAACGAAAGACACCTTTCTTTTTCTTATTGGTTTTTGTCTCTTCGTGTGTGAACTTGCTTTTGAGCCTTCAGGAACTTTTAAAGAGCAGTATCCTCATTGTTCCATTCCTTTTTTACCTTTCTTGTTCTTGTACCTTTGTCCTTTGTCCAGTCATTTGATGTTTTTGATTTTTTTTTTAATTTTAGCTTGTTATATATTTGTTTTGTTGCTTTTTTCTCCCCGGTTCCACTTTTCAGTATGTCTGGACCACCAGTGATGAAGAGGTGGTGTGGGTGTGTTCTGCTTTACCTCCACAGAAGAAACAGTGTGCCCAAAAGACTGTTGCTGATAGCAGGCAGTATTTTCGTGTCAAGGAGCAACGGAATAAGAAGGAGATTGAGGAAGTGCAATGCATTTTTTGTGGGAAGGTGTTGCAGAGGGAACCTTCCAATAAGCCATCACAAAGTTTGGGAACCTCGAAGTTGATCCAGCACCTTGTCCGTGTCAAATGGGATGATGTGGAAAAACCCCATGGGTAAATATATCACTGTTTTTTATTGTCTAGCATTGTCCATTATCTGGACACCTGTATCTGAAGGCCAAAAAAACCTCTGCTCTGCTGCCTTCCACTTCTATTGCTTCTTTTTTTCTACCAACCACCACCCAGCCTCATCTCATCCTGCCTGCACCCGATCTGCAGACTACCTGGTAATGTGTAAAATATGTCACAAAAGGATCATAGTGGGAGATGCCACACTAGATGTTTGCAGAAGGGCCATTTTAGAACACCAGACCAATTGCTGCCCTAGGAATATGTGTATATTTTTAGGCAGCAATTTGTTTACCCCCTTAAAAAAAAGAAAACCACAAAAAAATGAATAAACAGAAAATGTTAAGAAAAATAAATGTTCCTGTTTTAAACCTTTGTTATCTTTATGAATCCTAATGTTTTTCCATTCCCGGTTCCTGCCTATTTCTTCCCTCTCCCCCAAAACCGTGCTTTTCAGGGCCAACATTTTAATTATAAAAGCAGATAATAAAAACACAAACTACATAAATGGATCAATAATACATAATTTGTCCTTTGAATGCAGTGTGTGCTAAAAAATTATAACCGCGGGTACAACCTCCAGTCGTTGCTGTGATTAACTGCGCCTGTGGTTTATCCAATCACCTCCTCCGTGGTAGCCATGGCTACAATGACAGTTATGACAGTAGACGCAAGTACATTGATTGTCTATGGGTCCCGGGAAGCTTATTCAATGGCATCTTTTGTAGCTGTGGCTATAAAAAAATATAAAAAATTACAATTTATGTATTTATTTATTTGTATTTATTTAAATCATTTTTATAAAGTGCCACACGCCCATGGGCCTAAGAGAGCACACATGTAGATATATGATATGATAGTCTTCATTTAAAGTTATATTTTAAGATATATTGAGAGTAGTATTTGTGCAAAGTTACTGTAACACTTTAATGACTTTCGATTTAACAACCATAAATATAACAGTAAACATTTTTAAAAGTTAAATATGTATGCAAACATTGCTTTTTATTAAAATATGTATTGGGGACAATGTGGTTGTGGGATTACTTTTTTTAGTATTTACACATGATACATCTTCATCAACCCAATTGTCTGTATTTTTAGTATCTTTTATTCATCTCAGGTCTTTTATGTCCTTTTTCATTGATTCTGTAGTATTTTTAAGATTCATTAACATGTGTTTAATTTCTATTAAAGTGTGTGGCAAAAATCTATGAAATAATAAAACCATTGAAATTCCAGGAAAAACAATTCAGCTAACACCACCTTAACTTTGCACCCTCGTTGCGCAGTTTATGATCACACACAATGATAACATCACAGATGACATCCCGATGACATCACTAATTACATTACTACAGTAATCAGCACTACACGTGGCCTTAAACTATGGACACTGTGCATGGCCAAATACATTGTCACACATTAATGAGCCAGTAGTCATGGTCTTCAGTCATAGAAACTGGCCACAGCCTTCAGTCGTGTATCACTGCATTTTTAAAACACCAATAGGCCACCAACCATAGCCTTTGTCTGTCACCAGTGACTACGGCCTTCAGCCATGTGCATTGTATATTATGTACACTAACCAGCCACTAGCCATGGCCTTCAGCACAATAGGGGGGCGCATACGATAAAATGTACTAGAATATATGCACACATATTTGTTGTCAACATGTCAAGGGAAACAATTGGAAAATAGACAGAGCATGGTTGATCTATGAGAAATATTTGTAGAGGAAGAGAATTTCCCAGCGGATGGTAAGGGGGATTCAATCAGGTGCACAGTCAGGCCGCCACCCCACCACCTTACTGGTCCTACCCCCTACAGCCTGCCATAAGATCCTCTAATCCCCAGTTTTCACCTCCAACCAAAGATACAAAGGGAAGGATAGGGAACCTCGGGGACACCACCAGAGACCCATTGATTTTAGAAATTGAAAATAAAGTTTGATGACAATTAGAAGCAGCATTACAGAAGGCAGAAGAAGACCTGACAAAAGCAGTAAAGGTGCAAGGGGAGGGGCAGTGTGTGTCAATAGGCACAGACCAATTGAGGGCGGGACAGATTCCTTTTAAGATTGATAGTAAAGCTATTGAAGATCCTCAGATAAAGGCAAAGGAAAAAACATCTCATTTAGGGGAGGCTACAGGGGGTCCAAAAGATACAAATGAGGGCAACCAAAGTGTATATATGACTCAGTGTATACCTATGGATAATTACAGGATGATGACGAAGAGTGAGAGACTGAGGACCCGGAAAGAAGTAATACCATGGAGCAGCAGGCTTGGAGCACAGCTTGGTTGAATAGCCCTAGCTAAGTGTAAGAAGCGACGAAAAGCATTGCCATGTGAAAAGTCAGGGACACGGTTCCCGGTACTGCAGAAGGGACTGGGAAGATCCCATTATGTTCCTTTGCCCCATATGGATTGCGACAACGTAATGTGCACCTGATCCTCACTCACTGCGGGAGCTGGCAAGTGGATTTATGTCCCAGAGAAGTACACAGCAGGAATCCTTTAAGCTGTAGTATATATAAAGAATTTGTTTGCTTCCTTTTTAGGAGAGCAGGCTGATATGGTGTGGAGAAGTGATATTGAACAAAACTGCCCATGATGGCACTCTGTTTAACAATTGTCGAGCACAAATATGCAAATATTTAAGAGATAAATACACTGATAGACCTGACATAAATTCTAACTTGACTCGTACGATGAAGGTAGGTGAGGACTCTGCACTCTATATCCAGTAGATACAAGAGATGCAGTGGTTTGAGATGGGAGAGTCCTAGGATAAATATATCACTGTTTTCTATCACATGTTGCACAAGGGTCTCGATGCAGAGGTACAAACCTATTTCAATAAGGTTGCTGGGATCGAAGCAAAGGGATGGCCCAAGATACAGGCACACATAATGCATTACTACAGAAAGAAACATGGGACGGATAATGATAGGGCAGATCAGGGCTCAAGTCGAGGGTACACACCGGTGGACGCGGCCCACCCACTTTCTTAAGAGGGTGGATTCAGCTCCCCCCAGCTAAAATGAGAAATACTGAAAGTCCTCTTTGTTTTTCTGAATTAAAGTGACCTCAGCGATCACAGTCATCAGGTTTACAGGCCGTACACTTAACCGCTGCACTATATAACCTGATGAAAAATAACAATCATCTAAAGGTGAAATGTCACATTTCGGTACTGCGGGTTCCAGGGAAAACATTTGTATTGGTTCTTGGAGTTTAAAACATGCATGCCTTATAAAGTTTTAAAAAAAAAGTTTAGAAGAAAATATCCTCTCTTGGTTTTGTGTGTGTGTTGATTTTATGAAAGGCAAATGCCATTTGTCCTGTGCAAATTGAATGGTTATGCAAAGCCAATGTAATTAAATGTGCATATTTCACCTTGATATGCTATTTTCTGTCGACAACATATCCCCTTGCTTTTCTGGCGAGTCGCCCAACTTTTATTTTTAGGACTTGACCGCCAGGGCAGAGTAATCTCAGAGGGCTGAAGCAAAGCTAATCAGAAAAAAAACTGTAACAACTGCCTAAGTTCTGACGCCCAGTTACCTCAGGGTTCAGTGCGCGTTACAAATGAATAAATTAAACTAAACTAAGTTGAGCATGGAAGGGCAACCTGAACACAGGCCAATACCAGGAAGGACAGAAGGACCGATAGATGGTAGAGAGCAAATGGGAGGATTCCAGAGGGGAATAAGGAGTTTTCAGAGGTCAAAGGGTGAATTTGGGGGAATGAGACCCATATTTGGTGGGCAGAGCTGGTCGGGGGACGTGCCATTTTGCATGAGAATGCAGAAGTAGATCAACCATGCCCTACCACCCTAATGTTCTAGGGTAATGCCCCAACCTTTACCCTAAATCTCAATTTGCGCAGCACCAGTTTGCCCCATGTGCCTCACGCACAGCCAGAATAGTACCCAGCACAAAATGCACAACAGCCAGTACAATACCTGGCATCAAATGCACAACAGCCAGCTCAAAACCTGGCACCAAAAATCATCCAGTCACATATTCAACTTTCGGCTGCTCAGCTGTGGGATAAGAACCTCTTGCCATAGGCGACGATAACTCACTACAAAGGAGAATGCATTTTTGGGGGCAATTCCATCCTGCTTCCAGGTACGAATGTTCACCCACAATAGGACAGCCCGCAGGGAGCTGTGCTGTGCCCAGTACTATCAATACTATGCCGACCCGGATGAGGAACCATCAGTGGGAGTGAAGATAGGAGATAGAACATTTTCTTTTTTTGGTTCAGACAGGGGCTACCAAGTCCTGTATTGGGGAAAGGAGTTTCCTTTGTCGGATAATAATGGACATGCAAGGATTTTCTGGGGCTATTGTATCAGTTCCTTTCACCACATACTTAGCCATCACTGGAGGCAGACAGGAAGTGTTAGCATCTTTATTGTATTCATTAGCCTCTTAGGCGAGGACCTCATGCACAAGCTTCTGTTTGTCCATCCATATGGGAGTGATGGCTAGTGAATAATCGAATATCGATTTGTGCCATGGTACAACATTTCCTCCAGAAGTTGGATACAAATTGGCTTCCACGATCTGAGATTAGGACTGAGGGGAAACCATGCAGTTTTATAATCTGTTCAAGAAATGCTTTTGCCAGACCGGTAGTGTTAGGAAGTACTTTGAATGGAATGAAATGTGCCATTTTAGAGAAAGGTCTACAACCACCAGAATGGTATTAAAACCTTGAAAGGGAGGTAAATCCAGAATGAAATCAAGAGAAAGAGTATGCCAGGGAGCCGGTGGAATATCCAGTGGTTGTAGGAGGCCAGCTGGTTTCTGTGTTTGTGATTTATTCTGTGCACATATCCCACAGGATAGAACAAATCGAGCAATGTCCTTACGCCAGGTTGGCCACCAATAATTCCGTTTAACCTTGGCTAGTGTCAGCAATTCCAGGATGGCCTTCAATCAGAGAATCGTGATAACCAGACATAACCAATTCTTGCAGATATGTACTTGGTAGATATAGTCGTTCCCTGGAGTAGGGTAATCCATCCAGAACCATGTTATGTTCATTTTGGGAACTCCATTTCTGCAAGATCTCGGGGTTCATTAAGGTTTGAATCTTATCTTGAAGTTCATTTAGAGTCAATATGGTGGTGAGTCCCAGTAGTTTATCACTTGGGATGATGGCAACAGGGTCCAGGCTACTGTTAATTTTCTCTTCAACACCCATACGAGACAAGGCATCGGCCTTCCCATTTGGAACTCCTGGTCGGTATGTTATTACGTAATCGTATTCTGTGAAGAATAGAGCCCACCGCAACTGTCGTGACGATCAGGCTTTTGCCGACTTTAGGTATTGAAGGTTTCGGTGATCTGTGATTACTGTGATGGTATGTCTGGCACCTAATAGCTACTGCCACCAGGCTTTGAAGGCTGATTTTATTGCCAACAATTCTTTGTCTGTAATTGCATAGTTAAGTTCTGGTGGTGAGAATTTACGTGAACAAAAGGCCACAGGGTGTAATTGGCCTGTCTCTGGATCTCTTTGAGGAAAACTTCTCCCATATCTACCCTAGAAGCATCAGTTTCCACTACATAGGTAAGATCAGGGCGAGGATGTCGTAAAATTGGTGAGGAGGTGAATCTTTTCTTGAGTTCTTGAAAAGCCTGGTCCGCCTCTTCAGTCCATTGGATTTTTTTGCTGTTTTTTCTCAGTAACAATGTGATTGGGTGGACTATCTGTGAGAAATCTGGAATAAATCAGCGATAAAAATTTGCAAAGCCGAGCATGCTTTGGGTTCCTTTAAGTGAAGAAGGTGACGGCCAATTAAGGATGGCATCTGCTTTATGTAAATCCATCTTAACTGTTACGCTCACCTGGCTCCCACAGAGGCGTCGATCTGAACTGGACAGCTGCGGTCTCCACCAATGGCCGAGATGACAGACTGGACTGGCCCACCTGACTTTGTTTACTTGGCCCGTAGGAATATTCTTCTGCAAATGGAGAAAGGGAATTAACCACCCATGGAGTTGAGCGTAAATCCCCCCGGCCCCGCTGTTCTCCCCACTGATCACCTTTGATGTCCCCTCTTATAGTCTCACCTGATGGTTTGAAAAGATGAGCTCTCCATCCTGCATTGAGCACAGGGGCGCGTAGATAACCAGTTGCTTCACTGGCTCGAAGGAATTGGTGAGTTCCAGAACAATATTGACTCTGAGATTCCCGGCAAGATGCCATAAGTATGTAGTTTGTAAGAGATCAAATGCCTGACTTTCACTCTTGTCCGATTCCTTGCAGGTTGCAGATTGACCCTAGTGAAGAGTTCCTCGTGGCAACCGGTAATATTCTGGTAAGGATTTGTATTTTCCAACACAGTTCGATAAAATAATGTCAATATGTAACCTGTTGCTTTCTCCCTTATTCAGGTGCTGAGAGAAAGTATGAGGTCTCAGGGAATAATACCTCCGGCGGTAAAATCAGGTAAGTCTATTATGGTGAGGAGGGTTCCCCTAGGTAGTCCCTTTGTTTCACCTTGCTGTCCTTTTGTTTCCCCTTAGGGGCCGGGGTTCGGCGAAGATGCAGTGGAAGCTGCGCCGACCCGTGAAGAAGAATAGTACCCCCAGTGGTAAAATCAGGTAAGTCTATGGGGGGTAACTAATATTCCTCTGTGTATTCCCTTGGCTCACCTTGCTGTTCTTGTCTTCTCCGTAGGTGCCAGAGTGCGGCGGGAACATGCAGGAGGATGCAGTGGAATGTGAAGATGCTGCGAAGGCCGGTGAGTTCAGCGCGGCACTGCAGCAGGCGAGGCGACGCGCATAAAATAACTACTTTCTTCCAGTTCAAAGGCGCGATGGATCGGGAATTCAGGTAAGGATCAAAGGTATTGCTCTTGTTCTAACCTTTTCTCCTTCTTTCTCACTTTTTCAAGGTGCTCCAAACTCGCGGCGGGCGTGGCAGAAGGCTGGATGCAGACTTGCAGGCACGGTGAGCGTTACGCTGCTGGATGCAGAATAACGCGAAGCGTGTGCTGCTCTTCGGGCATGGTTTAAATAGCCCCAAAGTAGTCCCAGGTAAGTATTCCTCCCCAGCCCCACCCGAGTAAAAAAATAGTCCCTAGGTAAAGTAGTCCCTTCCAAGCCTCTTTTGGCTTGGAACTCTTGCAGCATGGTCTGCATCTGGTAAGTTTGCAGCATGGTCTGCATCAGGTAAGTTTTAATCTATGAGCCTGCAGCCTATGGCGCCAGGACTGACTCTCCATATGAGCCTGGCACCATAGGCGCCAGGACTGCACCCAAATAGCCCCTAGCAGGGGTTGTTGGGCTTGCTTGGGATAACTTGATGCCTGCTTCCGGGGTTGCTGGACTTGGTCTGGGTACCCGGAGGTAGGCATCATGACATTAACTCCCTTTGGCGAGAGAACAAAACCGAGGAACTCAACTTCGGTGACATGGAAGGAGCATTTCTCGAGTTTAGTGTACAGTTTGTGCTGGCAAAGTTTTGCAAGGACTGAGCGAACATGTTGCACATGCTCTCTTTCAGAGGGGGAATACACCAGGATGTTGTCAATATCCAGGGCACAGACATCGATCAATTCCCGTAATACATCATTCATGAAGTATTGGAACGCTGCAGGAGCATTGCACAGCCCGAAAGGCATTACCTGATATTCGTACAGGCCATATGGCATGCTCTTCTGAGGTCTAGTTTGCTGTAGATTTGGGCATCCTTGACTTGGTCCAACAGTTCCGGGATAAGGGAAAAAGGGTAGCATTTTTTGACTGTGATTTGATTATGTTTGTTTATTATGTTTGTTTGTTTGTTTATTTTATTATTTATAATGCGCGAGCGTACCCGGAGGTATCAGGGCGCAGCCTTTACAAGAGTATTCGAAGCTTGGTTACAGTAAACAAAGAATATATATAATACAAAAAATAAGGTACACCAGAGTTATATACAAATCAGCAGTAAAGCCAGCAGGCCGTAATATACAAGTAAGCAACAAGGCACACGTGGTTACAACGTGTGTGGGTAGCACTGGGTAATTCATTGGGCCTCATTACAAATCAGGCAGTCCGGAAATAACGGTGGCGCTAAATCCGCCACCACTGTTGTTTCAGGACCGCCTGATCCTGACTCCTGCAGGCGGGAGGTGATGTTCCCGCCAGGTTTGACCTGGTGGGTTTAACACCGTCCGCCTGCAGGCGGACGAGGAAACACTGGCAGCATCACAAGATGCTGCCGGTGTTTCCATGATCCCCATTCCCATTGAGTCCTATATGGACTCAATGGGAATGGGGATTAACACCATTCCGCCTCCGAGATTCCTGGAAAACCGGGGTTGTAATGCCCCGGTAATTCCAGGAATCACAGAGGCGGAATGGTAATACGAGTCTGGCGGTAACTAGGTGGTTTTACCGCCTCGGTTACCGCCACACTTGTAATGAGGCCCATTGTCTTATTGGGTCTCCAGTTTCAGCCAAGAGACAACCTTGGAGCGGAAGTTCTGATAAGGCAGGTCTACTCTGAGGTTTGGAGGCAGGGAATTCCACAGCTTGGTAGCTTTTACCGGGACACTGTTGCCCCCTCTGGTGGCCAGTTTGTAGTGGGGAACAGATAAATAGTCTTTGTAAGCAGTTCTGGCGGGTCTTAAGGAGGACTGTCTATGGAATCTGTTGATCAGGTAGGTTGGGGCAGCATTGTTAAGAGACTTGTGGGTGAGTGATGCCGTTTTTAAGAGAATTTTATCTCTGGTGGAGAGTCAGTTGTTCTGTTGGCTGAGTCCTGTAATGAGTTCTCTTCTGGAGATGCCCATAACTGCTCTAAGAGCGTTGTTTTGAAGGATTTGCAGTTTACTGGTGATGGCCTTGGTAGATCCCAGGTAAAGGGCATTGCAACAGTCGAGGTGAGACAATATGAGGCCCTGGCGAGTGTCAGGCAGCTAGTGTCCGACAGGAAGGGTTTGGCTGCGTGGATTAATTAGCACGTATAAGCCGTGGAGGATGCAAGGGAGCTCACTTGTCTTTTGAGGGAAAAATTGGAGTCTAAATAGAATCCCAATGTTTTGACCTCCTGACAGACTTTGTTGTTGTTCCCGTCAATCATGAAGGAATTATAAGCCGGGCCAAGTTTCTTTATACTGAATGTAATGCCTAAAATGATAAGTTCTGTTTTATCATCATTCAGGCATAGTCCATGAGTGGCCATCAATGCCTGGATGATGATGTACACCCTATTTAGCAAGGCCAAATCCTTTCCATAATATCCAGAAAGCGGAAGGAGGATCTGAGTATCATCTGCATAGTTAGTGTAGGTGATACCGAGATGATCCAAATCATCGAAAAGGGGCTTGGTAAATATGTTGTATAGTGTGGGGGAGATACAGGAGCCCTGAGGAACACCGCAGGTGATGGGTATAGGGTCTGCTGCCGCCGTGGGAGAAAAGACCCTCATAGTCCTGCCGTTAAGGAAGGATGTGATCCAGGTAATGGCCTCAGTGGAAAAGTGAGCTGAAGTGTGGAGGTGTGAGCATAGGATAGAATGATTGACCGAATCAAAAGCTGCAGATAGATCGAGGAGGAGGAGTAGGCGGCTTGCCCGTTGTCTCTGAGCGAGTCGATCTGCGCTTTCAAGCCAATGAGAGCGGTTTCAGTCCCGTCTTGGAGACGGAATCCAGATTGTCTAGATCCTAAGAGGTTGTGCTCTTCCAGGTGCTTCTGTATTTGTACATAGGCGACCTTGTCCAGAATTTTTAGTAGAAAAGGAACAGTTTTTATGGGTTGGTAATTTGCGGGTATGGCTGGGTCAAGTGTAGGTTTTTTCAGTAATGGAAGTACCCAAGATTGTTTTAGGTTAGTAGGGATGGAGCCAGTAGCGAAGGAGGCATTTATCAATTTCGTAATGAAAGAGCGAGGTCGCGTGCGGCATCTTTAATGAGCTGTGCTGGGCACATATCTCCCTGGCAATTAGACGGTTTCAGGGACAGGATAATTCTTTCAACTTCTAGTATGTTGACTTTGGAGAACTGGAAACGGGAAAGATCTGTGGGCGTAGGTTTGTTTGCAGTAATCAATGCAGTAATCGATGCAAGTCCTCAAATCTCCTTCCTTCTTGGGTACGAAGAATAAGGGAGAGGCTGCCGGTGACTTTGACAGGCGGATAAAACTATTAGCCAGGTATTGATCCAGATTGACTTCAAGTGGAGATTTTCGGTTTCCGTAAGTGCATACATTTGCCACGTATCAGGTCGATCTGACAGTCATAGGGCTTTTGTGGCGGTAATGTGTTAGCCTGTTCCTTCTGAAAAACATCTTGATAATCCTGATACTCTTTTGGTAAGGTGTCCATTGGTTCCGCGATCCCCGATGCTAATCCCTGAACAGATTTCAAGTTTGGCTGTGGTATAGATTTCGGGTAGCAAGCATGGGCGCATTCGTCAGAAATGGTCAGTCTATTTGCACGCCAGTCTATGTGGGGATTGTGAGTTACTAAACATGGCATCCCTAAAATCAACCGGAACTGAAGAGCTTTGATGAGGTCAAACGTGATTGCTTCTTGATGTCCATTCTAACACAGACTGGTTAATTTTGTTGTGCTTTGGGTTACTGGTCCCGAAGCAATTTCTGTACCGTCAACAGTAGTTACCTTTTCAGTTGTTGGTTTTGTGCATAAGGGAAGTCCCATTTCTGTTGCCAGATCTCAATCTATGTAATTACCAACTGCTCCGCTGTCTATACATGCCTCTATGGCATGCATCCATGATGGTCGTTGGTGATTGATCAAGGTTACTGGTAGGGCAAAATGTGAGGTCTGTGACTCATCCTTCTCGCTCGACAAGTGGACCTCTATGCTTGCCGGGCCTGGTAGTTTTCCAATTCCTTTCCATCATCTTCTTTCTCTGTAGTGCCTACCACCTTCCTTGGAGATTTCACTGGGCATTCATTGAGGTAGTGACCCGATTTACCGCAGTATAGGCATAACTGTAGCTGTCTCCTCTTGTTTCTTTCAACCTTGGTTAAAGGGGGTCGTACTCCTCCCATCTGCATGGGTTCTGTGGTATTTTCTGATGGAGATGTTGAACATAATCTTTTGAACGTACGTACATGGCACGATTTTCGAGTCAACTTCGGTCTGTTCTCCGATCCTGTAATCTGTGGTCCAACTGAACTACCAGGTTGATAAACTCTTCACAGTCTTTAGGTGGGTCTACCACTTGAGCAAGGACATCCTTCAGGTCTCCTCGTAGGCCCCGATGAAACAACATGGTTCTTTTATCTTCTGGCCACCCCGCTTCTACAACCAGTCTATTAAAGGTGGCAATATAAGTCAGCAAATCTTGATTCCCTTGGCGGAGGGAAAGGAGTTTGTTATCAAGAGCTTGTCCATGCAAGTGTCGAGCAAATAACTTTTCCATCTCCTGTTGAAAACCCCTGAAGTTCTGCAGTAATGGGTCATCCCGGCACACTAAAGGTACTGACCAGTCTGTGGCACTTCCACTCAAATATGATAACACAAAGGCCACCCTCACCTTGTCGTTTGGGACAGCCCCAGGGCTACAAAGAAAATGAAGGCAGCACTGGTTCATGAATGTTGCATACCTTTTGGGGTCTCCATTAAACTGTTCTGTTGGTGCCAGGGGTACTGCTCCCGGCAACGTTATCTGTACTGGATTGACTGATGATGGTGTAGCGACAGATGGGGCGAATCGGGCAATGGAGCCTGACCAGCCTGTGTTTGTAGTAGCTGTTTGCTTAGTTAATCAGCACAGTCTTTTGTGACAATTAACTCTCATCTTAAGGCATTGGTTTCCTGCCTGGCTGCGTGTACCTCGGCGCGTAATTGTCCCAAAAGCTGGACTAACTGATCAGTTTCAGATGTCTCCATGACGCCGAGGTGGATAAGGTTTAAAGGCTTTGTGTTCTGTTATGTTCACCTGATATCCCCTTGGGCGTCTGGAAGGCTCTGCGATCTGGAACCCTGGATGCGTAGTTGCCCAGTGCTGAATAATGAATCTGCAATTACAGAAGGGAGAGTTTGTGATAATTGTCTCTAATGGGTGAATCTCCCACCTCCCTTTGACCGATTCCCTTCCCACTGGGTTCTTTTCTCACCTTAGTTATTTGTAGGGTGAGCTATCCGTCCTGCGTTTCTTGTGCAGGGGTGCTTGATATTTGTTGGCGAGCTGCCCGAGTTGCTTCACTGGTGCAGTACACCTTCCTTGGGCCCAGGCATGCTGTGATCCCGAATCTGCTGGTAGGCAGGTAGGTTTGCTAATTGTAAGTCTTTAATCTGTTTATGGTGGGAATTCGTTAATGTCTTTATCTCCTTCTTTTCGGGTGCGAAGGTCTTGCTGCTGGCGCGCCGGATGGAGAGGCACGTTTCTAGGTAAGAGAAAGCGCTAAGTGCAGTGCCTTTATTGTCTTTTGAAGCTAACCCGTGTTTTTTTCTTCTTCTCCCCACAGGCCGCTGTGGCGCTGCGAGTGGATGAGAGCGCGATGAAAAACAGGGCCCCGGAATCCGTTAAGGTAAGTACATCGTTGTGCGGTTGTTTAATATTGAAAGCGAACCTGAATATGTTTCTTTTCCTTTGCAGATGTTGCTGTGGTGCTCCGGATGGAAGCGTGGCATAGCGCAATGGAATTCAGGTAAGACTGATGGAATTCGATGTTTTGGAAGCAAGCGTTCTAATATTGTTTTTCCCTTTCTCGTGATTGCAGATTGCAATTTTCGAACAGCAGCTGTGGTAGCGGTTCGCCGGAAGTCCTTAAGCTAGTACTCACAGGTGAGTGATGTTTCTTCTTCTCTCGGTTTCCACAGATTGCAGCCCAGTTGAGATGCTGAGTGCTGGATGGTGTTTTCTTAGGTAAAACAGAATAATCTTGTTCTTGTTCTTGCAGGAATACAGGAAGAGGCTGAAGACCAGGAGCTGGACACGGTGAGCGTCACGCTGCTGGTTGCAGAATAACACGAAACATGTTCTGCAGTCAGGGTGTGGTTTATATAGCACAGGTAAAGTAGTACCAGGGAAAGAAGTTCCAGGCCTGCCACACCCAAAACACTAGACCGCATGGCTTGGTTCTTAGAACTAGACTGTGTGGGTGCTTCCATGTTGGATTTAAAGGCCAATGTACATTAATGGGACCCAGTTTGAACAGCCCTTCCTTCCTACATATGAGCCTGGTGCTAAAGGTGCCAGGACTGGCTTCAAGAGTCCTTTTTCAGTGGTTTTAATGCCATCAGGGTTCTGGTGGGAGCCTGCTTGTGGCACAACTTGTGCCCCCTCACAGTGGTCATGACAGGTATAGTGTGTTCCACTCCAGACACACACCACGCTAGGGCTGAAGCGCTAATACAAGCACTCTGCACTCACAATGCCCTGCAAAGCATACCACTCCATCTAATTGTGTTCATTTATGGGGTAACAATTGTGTTAGGTTGGTTGCCAGGGATTGAGAAAAATATTTGGTGTATGCCTGCAGAGTTTCTATTCAGACCAGTTGTCCTCCAGGGAAGGGCACCAGGTGCCATTATCAAGATATATTTGGAACCAGTGATCACCAAGGCAGACATAGTAATCCTGTACAGTTTTGACAAAGAATATCTTGAATGGTGCACAAGTCTATTCATTGACCCAGCACAGTGATTGAAGAATGTGGCCGACAAAGAGGATGAGGGAGAAATTATATTTGAAATGTCCATACCTAGCCAGGTAATTGCAGAGCACATAGCAGTACCCCACGCCATGCTCCTTGCCAAGATATTACCACTGAAAATGCAGAGAAATTTAGAGAAGGTGCCCAGTGAGTTATGGACCAGAAGGCACCAAGAGGAGGGGCTGTTAAAAGGCATAGGGGCAGTTCACATCAAATTGAAACCAGGTGCAGTGTTGCTCCAAGTAAAGCGGTATCCCATGTGAAAAGAGGCAGAGAAGGGGATGTTTTACACTAGTGTAGCTTTATGGCAGCAGGGCATAATACAGCCATCAGAATTACCATGTAACACAGCTATATGCCCTGGCATAAAAGCGAAAGCGTCTTCTTGGAGGATGGTTCAGCACCTCTGCCCGTTGAATTATATTGTATAGGTAGAATTTCCAGTGGTACCCAACCATTCCACCATCCTTTGTAAAATCCCCACAGAAGCCACTAATTTCACTGTAGCAGATCTCAAGAATGCATCACAGTATTTACTTAGAGAGGCCAGAGATTCCAAAAACACTAATTTGCCACAAGGGTACTGTGAATCTCCTATCATTTTCAACAGAGTATTGCAAATGGAATTGCAAGTATAGAGCACAAAAATTCAGTATGTGGAGCACCCCTTAGTCTGCAGCCCATCAGAAGAACAATGTAGAAGAGACTCAGTAAAACTACTGATTTATTGGCAGGAAGTTGTTACAAGGTAAAAAAACAGAGAAACTGCATTATTTCCAGCAAGATGATGTGTACCTAGGACAGATCATATCATCGGTAGGGAAAAGAATAAAGCCAGGAAAGGCAGCAGCAGTAAACCGCACACTACAACCAACCACAGTGTAGCAGTTCTTAGAGTTATGGAACTACTGTCGAGCATGGACATTTGACTATTCTACTTACACAAACTCCTTTTACAAGGATTGTACACAAACTCCTATTACAACTCCATCTCACAACGTGAGATGAGACTCATGAAGGAGTGTCTGCAGGCCTCCAGCTGCAGGGGTGCCAGGTGCACAGGATGTGCAACCGCAGCCCTCATTACCCTTGCACAAAGAGTGAGGGAGGGTAATGGGATAACCTCCTCCATGGTAGAGGTAATGAGACATGCCGTCCAACTCTGCCTGAACAATATGCAGGCCAAGGGGTCAGACCCACCCACATCCATGTCCACCACTGAGGGCTCCCAGCAAGACCGGCCAAGATACCCATCTAAGAGACTTCAGGCCACACAATAGTCTGGCAAGATCCCCATAGTCAAGAGGGCCAGCAAGTGACAATGCCACTGACTGGGTTCTCTACTGGGTGTGTTTGGGGAGGGGTTGAAGTGGGGTGTTTGGGGAGGGCATGGAGGTTTTTGGTTGGAGAAGGAGTGGAGGGAGTGTTTGGGGAGGTGATGGAGGGGGGTGTTTGGGGAGGTGTTGGAGGGAAACTGTTTGTGGTGGGGTGGAGTGGGCTTGGAGAGCGGGTGGAGTGAGCTGTTTGGAGAAGGAGTGGAGAGGGTATTTGGGGAGGGTTTGTAGGGGGTTGATTTGGCAGGGGGTGGAGGGAGGTATTTGAGGAGGGTGTTGAGACAGGTGTTTGGGGAAAGGGTGAAGTGGGAGAGGGTGGACAGGGGGGTTTGGGGAGTTGGTGGAGCAGGGTATTTGCAGTGGTGGTGGAGGGCATGTTTGGGGAGGGGTGGAGAGGGGCAGTTCGGGAGGGGGAGGAGAGGAGTATTTGCTGAGGGGGTGGAAGTCATGGGTGAATTCATGATACTGTAAAATACATTATTTTCACTTGAAGCAATGACTGGACATTCTGTTTCTTCAAACATGTGTTTACTGCGATTGTGCATGATATACAGTAAAGTGCAAGGCAAGTGCCGAGTAAGGGGGAACTCAGAAAAAGTTATCAGTGAGTTGTTGCCGGGTCATGCGTCCATCCCTCGCCTCAATGCGCTCAGTGCACAGATGCATAGGACTGACTGGCACAGCATCATCATCATCTGGGGGAGGAATTTCCAAATCTGGGGATAGGTGAATGTTGCACCTGATGCAGAAATTGTACAACGTTGCATAGGCCAATACAATCTGTTCCACCTTCTCTGGCCTTTACATGAGCACACCCTCAGACATGTTCTGACACCTGAATTGGGTCTTCAGGAGGCCAACGGTCCGCTCAATCATCTCATTCATCACCTTGTTCCTCAGCCCAGTTGTGCACCACTTCCTGCAGCGTCTAGAGATTCATCAAAGGGGTCATCAACCACAGAATCAGTGGGGATTGTGAAGGCATCATGAAGTAAGACACACACAACAGATTCAGTTTTCTAAAATAAAGCTTTTATTTTTCAAATGTCAGATGGAGTAAGGCCTAATTTGCCCTATACTACGGTGGAATTTCCCTACCTAAAGAATCAAAGGATAGAGTGTGCCATAAAGTTTAACTCCAAATTCCATCTGTGCCCAAAACCTATGCTTGCCCTTACAACTAAATCTATACAATGTGTAGGGATATCAGCAACCAAAGAAACAGTGTTCAGAGCTTCTTCCCGCTCCTGGCTTGGTTTCAGCTTCCTCTTCTCCAAGTTCGATACAGTCCCAAACAGCCTTGGGGTTCCCTTCCCCAAGTTCAAGACAGTTCACAGTTAATTCAACTTTGTTAACTTGCAATATGAATTCAAAATCCACTTTGTAACTTTTCAGGATTTCCAACCATTCACTTGGCTTTTTCTTCTCCTTAGTCACAACAACTTCAAACTCTTTATTTTCCTTAACTTACTCCAAGTAGGTTACTCAGTCTAGACGCAGCTGACCGACCACACAGTCCACCCATCACAGTTTATGCAACCGGTAACCCTTTGCTCTTTATATTGTTCACTAAATCTCAGTGGACTAATTTGCCACCTTAGGTTTCCTCTCTCCACCTGTGACATTAGTCCATCTGTACTCCTGTTTCTCCTTGGCATTCTCTTGACTCTACAAACACGTGCCTATTACACAATTCCTTGTCTCATGTTAAGCCCCTGCAGTGGCCCGGCATGTGTGTTCTCTCTCTGTCATTGACCAGTGTTTGGCAGCTCCTCGGGGTGCTTGCACGTTCCTCGCCTGCTTTTGCTTGCTTACCTCTCTCACATCGGGAACACTGGCAAGCCGCACTTGCCTCTTCCGAACAATCTTGCTGTCTCCAACAGCTCCAGCATGGGAGACGTTGTTTGGGCTCTGTCTGGCTCTTGACTCTCTTGCGGCTCTTTCCAGCCTCTGTGTCCCTCCCGCTCTCCTGCAGCAGTCGGGGGCCTTTTCACCGGCCCCTCTCCAGCCAGCTCCACGTCGTCCTGGCTTGCCAGGTGGTTCCCTTCCTCCATGTGGGTCTCTCCTTTTTATATGCACCTGCAGCCTCTCAAGTGGCTGCAGGCGCATGTTCTTTGCCTGACTACAATTAACTCTGTCAATGGGATATGATGATTAGAGCAATGTTCTACAGTCATCTTCCTTGTTTCAGTACTAGAGTAGTGCCTAGTGGTCTCTTCCTCGTCCCACTCTTAAAAGGAACTGAATGGGATACAGTTGGAGTGTGTGACAGTGGTAAGATTGGTAATAAACTATGAAGGTCGGGGGAGGATAAGATGCATTTAGACAATTTTTTGATTTAACCAGACAAGGTAAATGTGGGTCTAGTCTGCCCACATAAGGTGGTGTTCTCCCTCATGTTGTTGTCCCTGTTTCTCTACAGGAATGCTTTTCCTGGGTGTTATTTTGCAAAGAAGAAAGGGACGGGGTTTGACAATACCCTATAAAGGCTTCATGGAGTGACGATTCATTGTGGAATAGAAACGGGGCACACCACATGCCACCTAAAGACACCCTCCTTGCATTCCCCAAACCTCCTCCACCCATGCTATCCTCCCTCGCATATCCACCCCCAGGATGGGATCCAAAAGCGATGAGCTTACCCTGATCACCTGACCAGAGAATTCTTGGGAAAAGGAAGTGAGGATGCGTTCAGGTTTCTTACAGTATCCAGAGTCACCTACAAGATGGAGAAACACAGGTGTGAGTACTGTTGATTGGTAATGACCTTGCCCGGGATATTGGCATTGCAATGGTCAGTCTGTGCACGCATATCCCATTATCCCATTTCACATTGTGGTACAGTGTTTCAGATTCCAGTCCTTGCATGCTCATTGCACTGCTCAGGGTGTTGTCCCATGACATGCATTTGGTGATCCTAGGTGGCCGTGCCCGATCATACACTGCTATTACATTATGTGGGGGTATGGTGTTGCATCCTGTTACCTGTAGTGCATTTATTGTGGATGTCCCTTTGGGTTTGAAATGGCATGCTCAGTGACTGCTACATCTCAAATAATGTGCTACCCCTTTATGTTGTGGTCTGTTAATTTAGGGGTTTGCTGGTTGTTCCAGCATGTGCTGGGCTCATTCTGGACATGCATTAATGACATTTTTACGCCCCCTTGGCTGTCACTGAAGCTGCAAAGTAGATGGAATTGTACATGTACTCACCACACATCCAGGTTATTTGTCCTCTGTGACAGGCTATGTACACTGTCAGGGTGCTGTTCTGCAGTATCATAGCGTCGTGGGTTGATCTTGCAAACCGGGCACAGCAGTGTGTGATGGTCAGGTTGGCGGCACAGGTCCCCTGAGGGAATGGAACTGCATCTGGTTCCTGTAGACCTCCTTTGAGGCTTGGGAGGGCACCAGATCCACATGCATGCAATCCAATGCAGCTACTACATTGGGGATGCCCGCAATGGCATAGAACTGGGCCTTGGTGGTATTGAACTGTGCCATAGTAGTGGGAGGGCAATGAGTTGGCTCATGGCGCTGGAAGGCCTCCAGCTCCTGCACCAGCACTAAGGAGAATACAGGCTGCAATATATGCCATGAAGCTGGCTCACAGAGAGCTGGAACGTGTCAGAGGCCAGTAAGTGCAGAACCAACACCAGCTTTGCCAGCACTGGTACGCCTGTCCTGATGCACATCCTGCTTCCAATGTCCTCCTGGATGTGAGTTCTCTGATAGTTTCCCTGTCAAGGTGATACAGGGTGAGCATTTCTGTGTCTATGAGGGTCTGTGGTGTGGCCCTTGTGCGTGTTACTCCAGCACCCGCTGCTGTAAATCGGCACGGAGCAACTCCAGGTCCATTTTAGCAGCAATGAGTGGCAGTGTGGCAGTTTGGTTGTGTTGGTAAGTGTTTTGGGGGCAGGTGTGGCCCTTTTGTACTCTTCCTGTGTGCATTGGGTGCATCTGGGTGTATTCTCTGCGCCAGTGGCATGTTTTGCATCACCTGTGTCAATTTACCAGCTTTTCTGAGGTGTTGGTATCTGGCAAATCCACACTTGTACTTTGCTGGTATCACCGTTGTGCAGTTAAAAATGGCCCTGGGGTCCAGCATATCAGGTATTCTGTTGCCGGAATGAACAGTGATAGTAATTCTAGAAGGTCAAGTATTTCCAAAATGGTGTTTCTGCCTGCTTGTAATTTGCTGGTATGTTGAAAGTACTAGTAAACAGAATTACTGGCACTTTTACCATTTACTAGCAAACTTGTAATGAGACCACAGTCTGCTGCTCACCTTGTTCACACTAATAAACCACCCTGGTTCTCATCATCACCTTACACAGCTTAAGATGGTCACTGTCAGGAGGCTTCATACACCTTGCACGCACTGCCGCCGATACACATAATCCTGCTGAAATTCTATGTGATGAATTTGGGGGGCATATTAGACAACTAAAAAAATCTGTCAGGTGTATATATTGCCAGATTGGGCCCCTCCAAAAAGAGCATGCTTCGCCATTGACTGAATCATCGCAGCAACAGCAAGAATCATCACAGCCACAACCATTGCAACTGTTCCCAGGTGATTGAGTTTGGGTACAGAACTTTCTGTACAAGTGGAAGGAGCCAAAATTAATGGGACTGTACAGTGTCATCTACGCCACACTCACAGCCATCAAAGTCACAGGCAAACATGTATGGATTCAAAACAGTGATGTCAGGAAGGAGAAGAGCTCCACACTCCCTCCCCAACAAGAGGAGGAAGAAGAGGAGGGAACAATAAGATGAGTGACATTCCTTTAATCTTTCTAAAAGCAATATGTCAATTTGGGTTGTTGGGCATTAAGGTTTCACCACAGCCTCCAAAGACTAGCAACAATATTACGAAGTACATACCTTACATTGTTCTTCGTTTCTGTCATATATCTTTATCTTTCTTCATGGTCAAATTCATATGGTTTCTTTCTAGGGGTGGGTCCAAAAATGGTTTTAACATTGCAAATGTACCAGTGAATATTAGTGTCTCCATGACTAGAATTAGGAGGGATATTGTTATTTTAGTCAGATCTAAGGATGTACATCACAATGCAGAAGATAACAGGTGGTATCTGTGATGCTGGAAATGCATCTGAGGGGCAGGGCCTCTGAATCCTTGTCCTATTACTGTTTTTACCGTGTGTTCTGTCATGTTTTCTGCCCAGGAGTCCATGTGGGACTCCTGGCAGTGCAGCTCTCTCTTTTGGTTTGGTGAACAGACCCATGGGATACCCTTATGGCACCCATGGGTAGGGGTACAACCCTGTGCCCCTAGTGTATGTTTTTGGGCACCTGTGGGTGGCCCACAGAGCAGGGTATGGGCTGGTGGCAGCTCCATGCTGAATTTGACAGGTGCTCTGGGTGTCCTCCATTTTGGGATACCCAGGCCCTGCCATTGGGATCAGTTGATTCCTGATAGAAAACAAGATGGCCCCTGTGGCCTCTTGCTTTCTATTGCCTGTTATCTTGTTTTCCCAAAGTCCTGGGAAGCCCTGCCTCTGTCCCTTCCCCCTGACTGGCTGTTGGGTGGAAGTTCCATATATGGTGTTGTTGTGAAGGCCCAGCTAGACTGACTGGAGCCTTCCCAGTGACTGTATGTTGTGGGTACCTCCTGTGGGTGGGACCTGGGTGAATGGAGTGTGTGACCAATATACACTCCTTGTTGTGGTTGTCTATTTTCTGGCATGAGAGACAAAGACTGAGACAGCCCTGCCCGAAACTGGCCTGAATGCAGTGTGTAGTGTTGAATGGCTGGGTACTTGTCCCAATCCACATTCCTTGTTGTGAGTGTCTGAAAGGGAGGAGTGTGGCCTGAATGCACTGTGTGCCTGATTGGCTGACTGACTGCATGAATGCCCTTCTGTATGATTGGCTGCTGAGTGTGTGCCAGCAGTGTGGATGAGAGGCAGAATAGTATATCTGGGGACCTCTCACCACTGGTAGTTGTTCAGGAACGTTCAAAAGCGTTCAGAAGCGTTCTGGAGTTGAGTCTCCACTCTAAGAGTAACTGGAACTGCTGATCCTCGACGTCCAGCTGGAAGAAGAAGACTTGCTGTGGCATTTGCTTCGACAGATCCGAAGGCTGCCGAGATCGTCGAAGACTGACCTGAGAGAGGACCTGGTAAGGCGCCCTCTTCCCGTGCTCCGAGGGACCATCGAGCACCGCTCCATCTTCGCCGAAGCGCCCTGGAAGACAGACCCTCGAAAGGCTGCCGACCCGAGACGGGACCGCCGAGGAGATCGAAGTGAAGCACCCGGACATCGACGCCGTCGAAGTCCATTGCCGTCGACCAGGGTTCGCAGGTTTGTGAAACCGCTGGAGGCCCGTCGAAGTTGTGTTGCCCAGCCGTGGGAACCACTTGACGCCGTGCCGCCGACGACCGGAGCCGTCCGCTCCTTTGCCTAAGAACATTCAATCGAAGGACTCTCTCGACCGCATCGTCGACCGCTTATCCTGCCGGAGAAAGTCGAGGCCGACCAACGCGCCGAGGAGAAACCTGCCGGTGGGTTTACCGCCACCCGACGACCTCAAAGACTCGGACGACTCGACGCCCTTGCTGGGCTCCCGTCTCTACAATCTTTGCGGTCCAGAACTATTGTCATCGAGGTGCCCCGCACACCTCCGCCTTGCAGGACGCCGACGCCCCGACGCCGACGAGCACCGCTCGGACGAAGCTGCCGCCTCTTCGACATCGTTCTACCTCGTTTGTCGACAGACGTTCGACGCCCCATGCCTCCCGCTTGAAAGGGAAGGCATTCAAGAAGGGCCGTCGATTCCCCGTCGCCGAACAGTGAGTCCCTCGACGTTTGTCGACGCCTCTTCGAGGAACTCGACTCCACCAGGTACATTGGGGGGGTAAAAACATTCTAGGAGAGAATAAGACTTGCAGAGCAATACATGGACTGGGCTGGTGCTATATCTTCCTTACAGGTTGCCCAGGTGGGGGGATCTCCACACAGAACTGTGCCTAGTGATAGGGGTCAGTATTCTGCCTATTGCTCAACCATCTTATTTTCTCTCCTCTCCCTATTGCTGGTTTCACTCTATTGGTCTGTGTGATATTGTACAGTATTGTTCATGCACTTCAATGAGATCTAGGGTGGTACCACTTTAGGATTGTAAATATTTGTCATTGTAGATTTTGCCAGAGTACAAAGTGAGTTATCATGATAAATGTACATAACCTTAACTTTTGATTATATAAAGACTGTGTTCTAACCAATACAGAGTGTGGATATTCCTTTGTGGGGGCTTGGGGGATACACTGTACTTAAGAACCAGCCTGCATCACCTCCTGAGAAGCTAGGCCTTGATTGCTCGATCATTGCTACCGAATAGAGAATCTTGGCTGGGGTCTCCTGTGCCTCTCCTCCACCATATAGGGAGCGGAAGTACAGACACCCCCCACCGGTCGTTGAGACCCGTCTCTCACACTGGTGGCAAGCAGTGGGATGCTTATGGTTTTAAGAATCAGTGTACAACCGTGCCACTTACAAAGGATATTTGCCCTTTATTGAATTAAGGTTTAGTTGTGTACAAGGTAACTGCATTACAAACAATGGAGTCTATTGCGAATGGCAAATTAACTCGGATGAGCTTGGAGGCTCTCCAGAGTGCTTGTGAAGCCAGGGAGTTAGACTTTGTGGATAAGTCTAGGGCTGAGCTTATAGCTGCCCTGGTGGACTACCAGACTGATAGTGAAACTCTTGATGAGGGGGGGAATGCAACCAATGAGGACTCTGCCCCTGGGGTTTCTGCTGAATCTGTTTCTGGGAATGCCGCCATTCCTGCTGCCTCTGTTCCAAACTCCAGCAATTCCTTAGAGCTTGAGTTATTAAGGATGAAATTGGCCTTTGAATACCGCAAGTTGGAAATAGATGCTGAGCTTAAGAAAGAGGAGTTGGCTCAACAAGTGGAACTAAAAAATAAGGACCTTGAACTCAAGAGCCAGGACACTGAATGTCAGAGGATCCAGCTAGAGAAAGCTAGAGTGGAGACTTCAGCTAGATCCAGTGAGAGTGTCAGGTCCCCAGCCACCAAGTTTATGAAAGATTTGGTGGGTGTATTTGTGGAGGGTTCGGATATCCTCCAATGGATTGAAGCGTTTGAAATGGCTTGTGAGATTCATGATGTGGATAAAAGAGATTGGGCGAAGTGTTTGTTAAGCAGAGTGCCTCAAACCGGGTATGACTGTATTCTGAAGCTGAGTGTGGAAGAAAGGGGTCAGTACGAGTGTATGAAGTCTGCTTTGATTGCCAAGTTCGGCAAGACACCTACCCAATACCTTAGAAGGTTCAGGGATTTTAAGAAAAAGGAGAATATGTCTTGGGTTGACTGGGTGAGTGCTGCGCACATGAACATGATGGGGTGGATCGATGGATACAAGGTTAAGACTTTTGTTGAATTGTCCCACCTCTTGTTTTTTGAGCATTTCTCTGAAGCCTGTTCACCAGAGCTGCGTCAGTATGTGGCTGACCAGAACATTTTGGACCCCTTTAAGCTGGCTAGGTTGGCTGACAAGTGGGTCTCCCACCGGGTGTCCCCTAAGGACTCCAGTGGGAAGGACAAGGACAAAGAGAAGGGGGCCTCTCAGAAAGCTGAGGAGTCCCCCAAGCAGTCACAGTCGGGTAAACCAAAACCTTCCTCTCCTAAGACCCAAAAATCTAGTGGGGATAAGTCATCTGGGGGTGGGAATAAGAGTAGTGGTCCACCTGCTGCAAAGCAGGCTCCCAGTGGTTCCAGTACCGTGCCCCGCACTCCTGGCGCTTGTTGGGACTGTGGGGCTCTGGATCACAAAAGGGGTGACCCCAAGTGTAAAGGTAAGGCACTTGGAGTACAGGCTGTCAGCCTGACCTACCCTTACCCCGTGTCTGAGGTGGAGGCCACTGTCCTCCCCTCCTCTGCAAGTATCACATTTGGTGCTCCGGTGGAGATTTCCTTAGTGTCCCTTGGGGCCTGGGACCAGTATGCAGAAGTACTGGCGACTATCCCACAGAACACCCGTAGATTTTTGAGAAGTGTCCTCTTGAATGGCCAGCCTTCTACTGGTTTGAGAGACACTGGGGCAAGCATGACAGTGGTGGACAGGACCCTGCTCAGGCCAGAGGACTATGAAGGTGCTCCTCTGCAAACCACCAGGTTAGCTGGTGGGCCTCCCAAATTATCACCTGTAGCCTTAGTCACACTCATGATTGGCGACAAGACAGCGAAGCTTCCGGTCCTGGTTCAGGACAATGTCCCTGCTAACATTTTGTTAGGGAATGATCTAGTAGAGTTGGGGTTGATCTCGGATGGTCTTCCCATGACTGCTGCTGCCGTCACTAGATCACAGGTGACACCGGGTCTGGCTGTGGGTCAGATACCCAAGCCAAAGGCGAGGCCTAAGGCAAGAAGGAGGAAGACCAAGAAGGCCACCTCTGTGGAGGGAGCGCCTTCTCTTCCTGCTGCACCCATTGGGATCCATGCTCCGGACGGGCTGGGTCCAGTGGAAAACCCAAACTCAACTCCTTTGGGAGAAGAGGCAGAAGACTCTCCTGTGGGAGAGGTTCTCAACCCGGAGGATCATCCCGACCTTCAATGCTTGTTAGCTGAAGGGGGACCCTCCCGGGCGGACTTCTGTAAGGGACAGAGAGAGTGCCACTCTCTCGAGGGACTGAGGAAACAGGCCCTGGCCCAGGCACAAGGGGAGGTGCCTAGGAACTTCCGGATTTATTGGGAGGGTGAGCTCCTTGTTAGTGAGCCCACTAAGCCTGAACCTGGTGCCCGCAAGAGGTTGGTGGTACCCCAGGTTTACAGGCCCTTCCTACTGCAGTTGGCGCATGAGGTGCCCTTGGCTGGTCATCTTGGGACCAAGAAGACTAAGCAGAGGCTCTCTGCCCATTTCTACTGGCCACGGATGGGAGTAGAGGTGGAGTCCCACTGCAGGACCTGCCCAACTTGTCAGTTGTCTGGCAAGACTGGAGGCAGTGTCATTGCCCCACTGCAGCCATTGCCAGTGGTTGGCACCCCATTTGAGAGGGTGGGCATCGACATCGTCGGTCCCCTTGACCCTCCCACTTCAGGTGGACATCGGTTCATCCTGGTCTTGGTAGATCATGCCACCAGGTACCCTGAGGCGATACCCCTTCGGACGGTTACGGCCAAGGTGGTTGCCAGGGCTCTCCTGGGCATTTTCACCCGTGTTGGATTCCCCAAGGAGGTTGTCTCTGACCGAGGATCCAACTTCATGTCGAGTTACATGAAAACCATGTGGAAAGAGTGCGGGGTAACCTGCAAGTTCTCCACCTCTTACCACCCCCAAACCAATGGTCTGGTTGAGAGATTTAATAAAACTCTCAAGGGCATGCTAGGGGCTTTGGAAGAACCCCTAAGGAGGAAATGGGATCTCCTCCTACCATGCCTGCTGTTTGCTTACAGGGAGGTACCTCAAGAGGGTGTTGGTTTCAGCCCCTTTGAGTTACTCTTTGGACATCCCGTAAGGGGGCCCCTCGTCTTGATCAGAGAAGGCTTGGAAGCCACCCCTCCGGGTCCCGCCAAGCAAGTGGGGGACTATGTGTTAGGCCTCAGACGGAGGATGACACAGATGATGGGTCAGGCAACAGCAAATCTCAAGGCCAGCCAGGAATTGAATAAGTACTGGCATGACCTTAAAGCCTCGCAAGTGGATTGGACTCCGGGACAGGAAATCCTTGTGATGGAGCCTACCAAGCCTAGAGCTTTGGCAGACAAGTGGACTGGACCCTTCAGGATCATCTCCAAGATGGGCGAAGTCAATTATCTGGTTGACATGGGAGCCCCTGGGGTAGCCCCTCAGCTATTCCATGTCAACAGGCTCAAGCCTTTCCACCGGCGAGCGGAAGTCTCATGTCTCTTGCTAGCTTCTGGGCAAGAAGAGGATGAGAGTGAGCCCCTTCCTGATTTGCTGCATAGCAACCCTCAGGATGGCTCAGTGGAGGGAGTACATCTCTCTCCAGATTTGACAACAGAGCAACAGAGGGCCTGTAGGGCTTTGCTCCAACAGTACGCCTCTCTGTTTTCACTGAAGCCAGGCCTTACACCGTGGTGTAAGCACGAAATTGACACTGGTGACAGTGTGCCTGTCAAAAGCAGGTGCTACCGTATGTCAGATACCGTTAAGAACCACATCCAGGCTGAGGTTGCCAAGATGTTGGATCTGGGTGTTATTGAACCCTCAACCAGTCCCTGGTCCAGTCCAGTGGTCCTTGTCCCCAAGGCAAGTTCCCAGGCGGGCACCAAGGATTGGAGGTTCTGTGTGGACTACCGAGGAGTCAATGCCGTCACCAAAACTGACGCGCACCCATTGCCCAGGGCTGATGAGCTCGTGGACACCATAGGTGCTGCCAAGTTTGTGAGCACCTTTGACCTCACTTCAGGCTATTGGCAAATAGCTCTGACGGACCATGCCAAGGAAAAGACGGCCTTCTCAACACCTGAGGGACTCTACCAGTTTAGAGTCATTCCTTTTGGGTTGAAGAATGCCCCTGCCACCTTCCAGAGATTGGTCAACCATGCGCTCAGTGGGCTGGAAGCCTTTTGTGTGGCTTACTTAGACGACATTGCCGTCTACAGTTCCACCTGGGAAGAGCATTTGACACATCTGGATAAGGTGTTGCAGGCCTTAAAAAGGGCTAACCTCACTATCAAGGCCACCAAGTGCCAGATAGCTCAGGGGAAAGTTACCTATCTTGGTCATGAGGTAGGAGGGGGTCAAATCCAACCTCTCTCCAGTAAAGTACAGGATGTACAGAACTGGGAGACTCCCACTACTCAAACCCAGGTGAGAGCCTTTTTGGGCCTCACTGGGTACTATCGCAATTTCATGGCAGACTATGGGACCATAGCTGCACCTCTGACAGCTCTAACGTCACCCAAGCAGCCTAGGAAGGTTACTTGGACCGAAGACTGTCAGAGGGCCTTTGATGGCTTGAAAGAAAGTCTGTGTAGGGCACCTGTGTTGAGTGCGCCTGACTACAGCCGACCCTTTATCGTCCAGACGGATGCCTGCAACACCGGAATTGGAGCTGTCTTGTCCCAGTTAGATGACAAAGGGAGAGAACACCCTATCATATTCATCAGTAGACAACTCAAGGGTAGAGAACTTAGGTGGGCTACTGTTGAAAAGGAGTGTTTTAGTATAGTTTGGAGCCTTAGGCGTTTTAGGCCCTACCTTACGGGGTCTACCTTCAAGGTCCAAACAGATCATAAGCCCCTGAAGTGGCTTATGCAGATGAAGGGTGAGAACCCGAAATTGCTCAGGTGGTCCATTAGCCTGCAAGGGCTAGACTTCACCATAGAGCACAGACCAGGGAAGAGTCACGATAATGCAGATGGCCTTTCCAGAAGGTATGTTGACCGTCTGGATGAGGGTGTCTATCCCGTGGGAGATTAGACAACCTCCACCTCAGTCTGGGGGGGGCGACTGTGATGCTGGAAATGCATCTGAGGGGCAGGGCCTCTGAATCCTTGTCCTATTACTGTTTTTACCGTGTGTTCTGTCATGTTTTCTGCCCAGGAGTCCATGTGGGACTCCTGGCAGTGCAGCTCTCTCTTTTGGTTTGGTGAACAGACCCATGGGATACCCTTATGGCACCCATGGGTAGGGGTACAACCCTGTGCCCCTAGTGTATGTTTTTGGGCACCTGTGGGTGGCCCACAGAGCAGGGTATGGGCTGGTGGCAGCTCCATGCTGAATTTGACAGGTGCTCTGGGTGTCCTCCATTTTGGGATACCCAGGCCCTGCCATTGGGATCAGTTGATTCCTGATAGAAAACAAGATGGCCCCTGTGGCCTCTTGCTTTCTATTGCCTGTTATCTTGTTTTCCCAAAGTCCTGGGAAGCCCTGCCTCTGTCCCTTCCCCCTGACTGGCTGTTGGGTGGAAGTTCCATATATGGTGTTGTTGTGAAGGCCCAGCTAGACTGACTGGAGCCTTCCCAGTGACTGTATGTTGTGGGTACCTCCTGTGGGTGGGACCTGGGTGAATGGAGTGTGTGACCAATATACACTCCTTGTTGTGGTTGTCTGGTTTCTGGCATGAGAGACAAAGACTGAGACAGCCCTGCCCGAAACTGGCCTGAATGCAGTGTGTAGTGTTGAATGGCTGGGTACTTGTCCCAATCCACATTCCTTGTTGTGAGTGTCTGAAAGGGAGGAGTGTGGCCTGAATGCACTGTGTGCCTGATTGGCTGACTGACTGCATGAATGCCCTTCTGTATGATTGGCTGCTGAGTGTGTGCCAGCAGTGTGGATGAGAGGCAGAATAGTATATCTGGGGACCTCTCACCACTGGTAGTTGTTCAGGAACGTTCAAAAGCGTTCAGAAGCGTTCTGGAGTTGAGTCTCCACTCTAAGAGTAACTGGAACTGCTGATCCTCGACGTCCAGCTGGAAGAAGAAGACTTGCTGTGGCATTTGCTTCGACAGATCCGAAGGCTGCCGAGATCGTCGAAGACTGACCTGAGAGAGGACCTGGTAAGGCGCCCTCTTCCCGTGCTCCGAGGGACCATCGAGCACCGCTCCATCTTCGCCGAAGCGCCCTGGAAGACAGACCCTCGAAAGGCTGCCGACCCGAGACGGGACCGCCGAGGAGATCGAAGTGAAGCACCCGGACATCGACGCCGTCGAAGTCCATTGCCGTCGACCAGGGTTCGCAGGTTTGTGAAACCGCTGGAGGCCCGTCGAAGTTGTGTTGCCCAGCTGTGGGAACCACTTGACGCCGTGCCGCCGACGACCGGAGCCGTCCGCTCCTTTGCCTAAGAACATTCAATCGAAGGACTCTCTCGACCGCATCGTTGACCGCTTATCCTGCCGGAGAAAGTCGAGGCCGACCAACGCGCCGAGGAGAAACCTGCCGGTGGGTTTCCCGCCACCCGACGACCTCAAAGACTCGGACGACTCGACGCCCTTGCTGGGCTCCCGTCTCTACAATCTTTGCGGTCCAGAACTATTGTCATCGAGGTGCCCCGCACACCTCCGCCTTGCAGGACGCCGACGCCCCGACGCCGACGAGCACCGCTCGGACGAAGCTGCCTCCTCTTCGACATCGTTCTACCTCGTTTGTCGACGGACGTTCGACGCCCCGTGCCTCCCGCTTGAAAGGGAAGGCATTCAAGAAGGGCCGTCGATTCCCCGTCGCCGAACAGTGAGTCCCTCGACGTTTGTCGACGCCTCTTCGAGGAACTCGACTCCACCAGGTACATTGGGGGGGTAAAAACATTCTAGGAGAGAATAAGACTTGCAGAGCAATACATGGACTGGGCTGGTGCTATATCTTCCTTACAGGTTGCCCAGGTGGGGGGATCTCCACACAGAACTGTGCCTAGTGATAGGGGTCAGTATTCTGCCTATTGCTCAACCATCTTATTTTCTCTCCTCTCCCTATTGCTGGTTTCACTCTATTGGTCTGTGTGATATTGTACAGTATTGTTCATGCACTTCAATGAGATCTAGGGTGGTACCACTTTAGGATTGTAAATATTTGTCATTGTAGATTTTGCCAGAGTACAAAGTGAGTTATCATGATAAATGTACATAACCTTAACTTTTGATTATATAAAGACTGTGTTCTAACCAATACAGAGTGTGGATATTCCTTTGTGGGGGCTTGGGGGATACACTGTACTTAAGAACCAGCCTGCATAACCTCCTGAGAAGCTAGGCCTTGATTGCTCGACCATTGCTACCGAATAGAGAATCTTGGCTGGGGTCTCCTGTGCCTCTCCTCCACCATATAGGGAGCGGAAGTACAGACACCCCCCACCGGTCGTTGAGACCCGTCTCTCACAGTATCGCCACCTGAGGTCAGGGGGAAAAGAGAAATCGGGTGTACCTTGTTTTGTATGTTCATTGATCTCCCATGCAACAGCCACTCCTAGATTATTTATACCACGAGACATACCACCAGAGGGCTGATTCAGGAACACAAGGTTCGTGGGTTGATTTAACAAAACAGTACATGAAGATAACTACATACAATTGAAAATGATGACAGAGGGCCTCATTAGGACCCAGGCGGAGTGGGTTTCCGCCAGCGCTAATCGCGGCGGACCCGTCCGCCGTACTACGAGTTCCCTTAGCGCCATGGAGGTTTTCTCCGCCTGGTTTTACCAGGCGGAGAAAACCATGGCGCTACGGGACCTCGTTGTTAATTACGCCACCGTATTTTACGGTGGCGTAATTAACTCCTTCCCCACTCCCATTATACCCTATGGGGCAAGAATGGGAATGGGGAAGGGCAGAATGGGGATTGGGGATTTACCGCTCCGCCGAGGTCGGAATGGGGCGGTAAATCCGCCAACCCCCATGGCGCTATCGACGGCTTTCCGCCGTGCTTCGCGGTGCATTTAGCACCGCGAAATCCGCCTGGGTCCTAATGAGGCCCAGAGAGAGTAGTTTGAAGGGTGTTATACTAAGTTATCGAACAAATGGAGAGGGGAAGAATGGGTTTGTCTTAATGGAATCACCCTCGCACTGGTGTTCTGATGAAGTAGAACAGGGGCAGCTTCATTGCAGAAAATGAGTGTAGTACTATAAATAAATTAAACCAGTTTTGCCTTCTTGGAAAACTATGTCAAGAACTAGACCTGTATAGATCAATATAAACCCTGATGAAGATCATGGAACTTACACTTTTCTCCTGGTGTTTCAGAGGCAACGGCAGTGTGTTTGTGGTCACTAACAAATTGTGTAACATGATGGTCGATCTCCCTGACATCCAAGACAGTACAGCAGCACTCATGGACATTAACTTGGTGTGTGGAGGGATGTCTTATATATAATTGCTGCCATCCTCGAGAGGAATATGTTCTGTGGAAAAACCAAAAGCATCCATGTTAGTAGTTCCAGACATTAACCTCACAGCAATCAACAAACACCCAATTACCAAGACTAAGTGTACTTAATGCACCAGCAGGTCTAGTGCTCGTCCGGCCTGCAACATCACAGACATAGCTGGACTGGATGCGTTTATTCCCCCCACACCGCCTTCTCTCCTCACACCTCTGTCCATACACATGCATGAACTACATGTACTAGGACTCGTAAGGTTCTTCTGTCCTGTCCCCCCACCAAAAACTTTGATTAATGGTAAACAATAATTGTTAATGTGAATATAATGACAAGTATAGTCATCACTGGTGAGGACTATCTGTATGTGTTCCCTCTTTTGACTATAGGTAGAACACAGAAAGCCGGTTGACAACAGTGAAGCTAGAAGAAAAGAATAGAGGGTAAGAAAGTATACATGCAGTAATGGAAATGCCATTACACACGTTATAGTAAAAAAAAAAAGAAAATAGATACAGTGATGGTTCCCATTTTTATGCTCCCTGATTTAGGGTTCAAACAAAGAAATAAAGACAGAAATAACAATAAAGAAGAGAAAAAACTGCTGAAAAGTAATTAGTGATCCCAACGATTTGGTTGGGATTTAGTCCTGAAGAAAGAGGTTAGATTAATGCTAATATTGCTGAAACCAGTTGACCTAGTAGAGGTTCAGGGTGATTAACTAAACCCCCAAGACTTTTAGATCTATTGAAAGCTTTGTTTAAGTACATCTTTTTAGTTACAACAGAAGATGAGATGTGCATAGAAGAAACCTTTTTTTAATTTGGTGTATGATACACTAGAAGGAAGTATTAATCGAAATAATTACTTCCAGAAGTGTTTTTTTTAGCTTTTATAAAAGTAGTCAGTGAGTTAAGGGTCAGTCTCTTCCCTATCTCCTACTCTAGATAGGTGGTACAACAGCACTGACTAGGGATATTTTACAACATTTAGGGGCAGTAAGTTTCTTCTAATAGGGTAATTTACTGAGTTCCAGGGCACTATAGCTATAGAAGCTATGAACAAAAATCTCCAATCACTTTTTCCTGTGTTGTATGATATGATTGTTGAGCATCAGGTTGAAGTTGCTGCGCATAGGTTCTTGTGGTTATTTGAAAAAAGAATGTAAACACAGTGGCAGAAAATACAAATGATCCAAATCGCTGGACGCTGATATCAGAATATTTTGTGTACCAGCTAACCCTTTTTCCACTTTGATGTAATTCAAGCACCCCTTGCTTCGCTATCTTCATTACCTGCCTCACTGGATAATGAGAGTCAGCCTGCGTACATCTCAACGAGGAACTGTTGGCACAGCTGGCACAATCTCTTGCAGTGGCCTGTAACGCAGTCGCAAATGCGCCGCCCCTCTTGATTCCTCATCTATCTACTGCCCCACGTCTTCGGCTTGTACATTTACAAACGACTGATCATGCTGATATCCCAGCTTTATACTCCCAGGTTCTGAAGTATAACAACTCACAACGGCCTGACATCACTAGGTAGCCGATCCAGTAAATTAGGTGCGAAATGTCAAACGAGGGTGTACCTCAAAACTGTACAGCAAACAATGATATTCAGCCCTCTAGCAATCCGGGTGCCAATTGTCGAGGGAGTCCACCAAAAGATAATTTTGTCAATTTCCTGCCCAATATTTCTCCTAACTACAAGAGGAATCGAAAGGACCTGCAAGACCACCCCAATGTGCTGACAGATACAGAGGGGAGGATAATCCCAGAAACCCACCTGGATGAGCTCCTCCCTTCCCAGGTATCCAATTTATCGCATTCAAAAATCCTGTACACCGACTTATTGGATCTCCTGTGAATTCCTCTGTTACCTTGATTATGTCCATTGCAAAGCCCACCCCGAGAACAACTTTCGGGCTGAAACAACTACAGGTTGCAAATCATGACTCCATAGTAACAACATTGAATACCAGTGTATACACATTACTCAAATTATATGAGGCACTTGACAAAATATGTGAAGTTCAGACATTTACATTAGGCAATATTGAAGCAAAACTGGATTCGATAGTTGCCTTAGTTAGAGATCAGAATGCAAGCCAGTTGCCAAGACAGCAGGAAGATCGACAGGGCCAACGATCCTCAGCAAGAAGAACAACGATATAAGCCTGAACTTATACTTCCGAGTGGAGGGCACCCAATGGTTACTCGTTCAAGGGCAGCAGAGTTAGGGCAAGGACTTCCGGAACATCCAGATTGAGGATACACTGTCTGTTTGTTATTTTATTCACTACATACATTCTTCAAGAAAACTGACTGTGATATTTGATGGTTGTTTATTTTACCCACTGATTTCCACCCTGATACCCTTTCAAATGAGTTTGTCCATAATGTTAAAACACAAAGACGATCTAGCCTGTTCACCTAGAGTGTACTATATTTCTTTTGTAGCATATTTGGCCTAAGCCTACCCACAATTTGGACAGGGAAACCCTTCTGTTCTTACAATACTGTGGGACCCTGCAATTAGAGATCTGTGGGAGCAGTTATTTTTCTTCACTATCAATGATTTTATGTTCACAGGGCTTAAAGATTAATCTGACACTAACCTAATAATGCTCACTTTTGCGCATTTCAGGCGGGCAACTATACCCTCAAGCTGCACAAGGCTCCAGCAGCACAGGTAAAGATGAGTGAAATATAAAAATAAAATGCTTATTCCCAAGTGAAGTATTTGTATTCATATTCTGGCAAGTATCACTAGTGTCAAGTGAATCGGCTGTATGCTCTACTAACATTGCCCTGAACCCAGCAGGTGGAACGTCAATGTCAGGTGGACAGGAGAGCACTGAAAGCACAGTAAGGAGAGGTAAGCGCAGTGTTGACACAGACATGGGGGGTAGATCTCTATCTCACCGAAACTGCCCAAGTGTCTATTAACATGTGGTACAAGCAGATGACCAAAGTAGGTAAGGAAACCACCGTGGAGAGCTGTTATGTCTGTTAATTAATTCCCTATGCCATGTGTGGCTCCAGACGTTCATAGCAACTGAAATACCAGCAGTAAGAGTTCAATGCCTGATGTACCTGTCCATGGTAACAACTCGTGGAAGATTTCAAGGGAAGACAGCATCATTGAGGTGATATCTCGAGCGGCATTCCCATATGAAGACAGTTATATAAAGACTCATGACATGATGGACAATCATTGGCAGTTAGACCAATCTATACAATACATAACTGACGGGCCTCAGATAGGCGACACAAAAACAATAACACTGAAGGAGAAGTCATGCCCGAAGAGGGGGGTGAAAAAAATAGGTGGAGAACCAGGATTCTGGGAGAGACCATAGATCCTTGTGTATGGCCAAGTATATACGGAAGAAGGATGGAATAATGGAGTAGTTGGAAGCAAAGCAACACACTAGTACAATCACCAGTGAATACAGTACAAGGCGAAAATGACAAGTGCCTGAAGGAGTGGAGTGTGAGTGCAAAGCGGATCACTTGGGTAGAGAATGAAGCGAGACCAATGCCTATGACACCCCTGAAGAAGCCACCATTGTGCTATAAGAGTGATGGAGCAGTAAAAGTTGGCAAAAGCATAGAATGCAGATACATAGAGAAGCACCCAGCAATAAAGATAGGCACTGCAGTACTGATGGATCATTATTTGGTGTGCAGATCCAAGGCAAATGAGAAGCTGCTCCCAGAATTGGGAGGAGTTTGCTCATTGGTTCACATCAATATGCCATCACTAGTAGTGCCCCAGAAGGACATACAACTCAATGACTTTCCAAAAGAGAAACAACCTGAAGAAGTGAGCAGAGTGAAAAGAAGCAGTAACTACTTCTCAGAGATGTCAGAAAGAGTACTAGATGATGTGCCACCAGAACACAGGTTATTCAGCAGAACTGAAATGTTTTTTGCGTCAGTGGTTCCAGTAATACAGACATATACAAATACAAAATGGCTGCAGATTACCCGGTGGGAGCTGATACTGACGATAAACTCTACAGTGAAGGGCTTCAATGCAATAAAAGAGCTCTGAGCAGTAAGGTTGACAGCGATGTAGAAAAGATATGTTCTGGATCTGTTCACAGCCAACATTGGGAGTTCATGTTGTACATTCTTACCTGCCAATGATGGAGTGAATTCCACTCTTACAGAAGCAGTGAACCAACTGTCGAAAATGCATGCTAAATTGGAGGAAGAAGCTAAGTGGACAGGGAAGGACGAAAGCTGAATAGCTTACCTCTGGTCATAGATGCCTTCACGGCTGGCAAACGCACTGTGTCTGATCAAGATCTGCATTGCTCAATATTGCAAGATGGCAGAGAAAACTGTAGGGATGAAGGTGATGATGGACGTGAAATTCGGAGGACCAAAAGAAAAAAATAGTGGAGGAAAGAGACAAGCTGAGAGCGAGAATAGCAGCCTGCCAACAATTCCCACTTGAGGCAATGAAGTTAGATAATCCTCTCAACGCTAAAATCTATGAAGGTAAATGGGTATAGTGCAACCCAGAAGGAGTATGCAGTTATTTGTACTGGACACCTCGGAGGGATACCGAAGATATGGGAACCTAGAGCAAAGGGCGTGAAATATGAGGATGTGGTCGACAAGGTGACCAAAGGGGGTACTGAAGAGAGGGTCCCAAAAATGCCCCTCCTCACTCCCAAGTTCAGGACAAGACGAAGAGTCAGAAATGCTTGCAGCCACCCATCATATTTCGGATGAATCCTGAGTGCACCAATGATTGACAAGTACACAGAAAGGTATCCTCTGATCCAGCCATACAGACCAAATCCAATATACGTTCTATTTTTTAACTGTGAAAGGTGGTTCCTAAAGGAATATGGGCCTCATTACACATTGTGCAGTAAAAATCGCAAATTACTGGCATGGCGCTATTAACATGTCCGCCCTCACAAGAGGGCGCTAATAGCGTACCATTACGAGTACGCGGACACGAGCATAGCGCCATACCTCTAAAGTCCCCAAAAAGTCCCTTACCGGCTTCCACGAAAGTGCAGATAGCACCTCCGCCCTCACGCTACATGCAAACAGCGGTCACTGCTATTAGCGGTGACCATTAAATAGCGGAACCGGAAATAGCGTCATCGCACAGGAATGGGAAAGAGCATGGCGGCCATCTTTAAAAACACAACCCGTTGCCATCCTCTGCCCCCTGAGCCTGTTCTGAGAAGTGTGCAATAGGAAATCCACAGGGACACCCTCGACATGCCAAAGGCTGTAAAAAAAACTACCGACCAGCAGAGGAAGGAAAAATTCACCACAGAGGAGCTAATGATGCTAACCCAGACCCTTGCTGCCAATGCTGCCGTGGTCTTTGCTAGCGACATGCGTCGGGAGACACTAATCAGAAAGAAGGCAATCTGGGCTGATGTTGCCTTGAAAGTCAGTGCTGTGGGCACCACCACCTGCAATGTGCGTGTGCGCAGAAAGCGGTGGGATGATCTCCGCCTACGTGTTAGAAGTATCCTATCAGCAAACCACAACATTGCCACATCAGGTGGATCTGATTCCCCTATTAAATTGAAGGAATGGGAAGAGACCTGTGCCAACCTCATTGGAGTGGAATCCATAGAGGGAGTAGGGACGATGGAGCATGGCGTGGCAACCACTTCAGATGGAGGTGAGTGTACACATGAAAGTATGCAATGTGAATCTACTGGTCCCTCCATATGTGAGGCCAGAATCACCTCATGAATGGCCAAACATCCACAGATGCATCCAACCCTGGCTATGTCAGTGTCGAACCCAAACACACACACATGCACACATCACCAGAGACAAGTGCCACACACAACCATGCATGGATGAGCCACTGGGGCTCATTCTGGACATGCATTAATGACATTTTTACGCCCCCTTGGCTGTCACTGAAGCTGCAAAGTAGATGGAATTGTACATGTACTCACCACACATCCAGGTTATTTGTCCTCTGTGACAGGCTATGTACACTGTCAGGGTGCTGTTCTGCAGTATCATAGCGTCGTGGGTTGATCTTGCAAACCGGGCACAGCAGTGTGTGATGGTCAGGTTGGCGGCACAGGTCCCCTGAGGGAATGGAACTGCATCTGGTTCCTGTAGACCTCCTTTGAGGCTTGGGAGGGCACCAGATCCACATGCATGCAATCCAATGCAGCTACTACATTGGGGATGCCCGCAATGGCATAGAACTGGGCCTTGGTGGTATTGAACTGTGCCATAGTAGTGGGAGGGCAATGAGTTGGCTCATGGCGCTGGAAGGCCTCCAGCTCCTGCACCAGCACTAAGGAGAATACAGGCTGCAATATATGCCATGAAGCTGGCTCACAGAGAGCTGGAACGTGTCAGAGGCCAGTAAGTGCAGAACCAACACCAGCTTTGCCAGCACTGGTACGCCTGTCCTGATGCACATCCTGCTTCCAATGTCCTCCTGGATGTGAGTTCTCTGATAGTTTCCCTGTCAAGGTGATACAGGGTGAGCATTTCTGTGTCTATGAGGGTCTGTGGTGTGGCCCTTGTGCGTGTTACTCCAGCACCCGCTGCTGTAAATCGGCACGGAGCAACTCCAGGTCCATTTTAGCAGCAATGAGTGGCAGTGTGGCAGTTTGGTTGTGTTGGTAAGTGTTTTGGGGGCAGGTGTGGCCCTTTTGTACTCTTCCTGTGTGCATTGGGTGCATCTGGGTGTATTCTCTGCGCCAGTGGCATGTTTTGCATCACCTGTGTCAATTTACCAGCTTTTCTGAGGTGTTGGTATCTGGCAAATCCACACTTGTACTTTGCTGGTATCACCGTTGTGCAGTTAAAAATGGCCCTGGGGTCCAGCATATCAGGTATTCTGTTGCCGGAATGAACAGTGATAGTAATTCTAGAAGGTCAAGTATTTCCAAAATGGTGTTTCTGCCTGCTTGTAATTTGCTGGTATGTTGAAAGTACTAGTAAACAGAATTACTGGCACTTTTACCATTTACTAGCAAACTTGTAATGAGACCACAGTCTGCTGCTCACCTTGTTCACACTAATAAACCACCCTGGTTCTCATCATCACCTTACACAGCTTAAGATGGTCACTGTCAGGAGGCTTCATACACCTTGCACGCACTGCCGCCGATACACATAATCCTGCTGAAATTCTATGTGATGAATTTGGGGGGCATATTAGACAACTAAAAAAATCTGTCAGGTGTATATATTGCCAGATTGGGCCCCTCCAAAAAGAGCATGCTTCGCCATTGACTGAATCATCGCAGCAACAGCAAGAATCATCACAGCCACAACCATTGCAACTGTTCCCAGGTGATTGAGTTTGGGTACAGAACTTTCTGTACAAGTGGAAGGAGCCAAAATTAATGGGACTGTACAGTGTCATCTACGCCACACTCACAGCCATCAAAGTCACAGGCAAACATGTATGGATTCAAAACAGTGATGTCAGGAAGGAGAAGAGCTCCACACTCCCTCCCCAACAAGAGGAGGAAGAAGAGGAGGGAACAATAAGATGAGTGACATTCCTTTAATCTTTCTAAAAGCAATATGTCAATTTGGGTTGTTGGGCATTAAGGTTTCACCACAGCCTCCAAAGACTAGCAACAATATTACGAAGTACATACCTTACATTGTTCTTCGTTTCTGTCATATATCTTTATCTTTCTTCATGGTCAAATTCATATGGTTTCTTTCTAGGGGTGGGTCCAAAAATGGTTTTAACATTGCAAATGTACCAGTGAATATTAGTGTCTCCATGACTAGAATTAGGAGGGATATTGTTATTTTAGTCAGATCTAAGGATGTACATCACAATGCAGAAGATAACAGGTGGTATCTGTGATGCTGGAAATGCATCTGAGGGGCAGGGCCTCTGAATCCTTGTCCTATTACTGTTTTTACCGTGTGTTCTGTCATGTTTTCTGCCCAGGAGTCCATGTGGGACTCCTGGCAGTGCAGCTCTCTCTTTTGGTTTGGTGAACAGACCCATGGGATACCCTTATGGCACCCATGGGTAGGGGTACAACCCTGTGCCCCTAGTGTATGTTTTTGGGCACCTGTGGGTGGCCCACAGAGCAGGGTATGGGCTGGTGGCAGCTCCATGCTGAATTTGACAGGTGCTCTGGGTGTCCTCCATTTTGGGATACCCAGGCCCTGCCATTGGGATCAGTTGATTCCTGATAGAAAACAAGATGGCCCCTGTGGCCTCTTGCTTTCTATTGCCTGTTATCTTGTTTTCCCAAAGTCCTGGGAAGCCCTGCCTCTGTCCCTTCCCCCTGACTGGCTGTTGGGTGGAAGTTCCATATATGGTGTTGTTGTGAAGGCCCAGCTAGACTGACTGGAGCCTTCCCAGTGACTGTATGTTGTGGGTACCTCCTGTGGGTGGGACCTGGGTGAATGGAGTGTGTGACCAATATACACTCCTTGTTGTGGTTGTCTATTTTCTGGCATGAGAGACAAAGACTGAGACAGCCCTGCCCGAAACTGGCCTGAATGCAGTGTGTAGTGTTGAATGGCTGGGTACTTGTCCCAATCCACATTCCTTGTTGTGAGTGTCTGAAAGGGAGGAGTGTGGCCTGAATGCACTGTGTGCCTGATTGGCTGACTGACTGCATGAATGCCCTTCTGTATGATTGGCTGCTGAGTGTGTGCCAGCAGTGTGGATGAGAGGCAGAATAGTATATCTGGGGACCTCTCACCACTGGTAGTTGTTCAGGAACGTTCAAAAGCGTTCAGAAGCGTTCTGGAGTTGAGTCTCCACTCTAAGAGTAACTGGAACTGCTGATCCTCGACGTCCAGCTGGAAGAAGAAGACTTGCTGTGGCATTTGCTTCGACAGATCCGAAGGCTGCCGAGATCGTCGAAGACTGACCTGAGAGAGGACCTGGTAAGGCGCCCTCTTCCCGTGCTCCGAGGGACCATCGAGCACCGCTCCATCTTCGCCGAAGCGCCCTGGAAGACAGACCCTCGAAAGGCTGCCGACCCGAGACGGGACCGCCGAGGAGATCGAAGTGAAGCACCCGGACATCGACGCCGTCGAAGTCCATTGCCGTCGACCAGGGTTCGCAGGTTTGTGAAACCGCTGGAGGCCCGTCGAAGTTGTGTTGCCCAGCCGTGGGAACCACTTGACGCCGTGCCGCCGACGACCGGAGCCGTCCGCTCCTTTGCCTAAGAACATTCAATCGAAGGACTCTCTCGACCGCATCGTCGACCGCTTATCCTGCCGGAGAAAGTCGAGGCCGACCAACGCGCCGAGGAGAAACCTGCCGGTGGGTTTACCGCCACCCGACGACCTCAAAGACTCGGACGACTCGACGCCCTTGCTGGGCTCCCGTCTCTACAATCTTTGCGGTCCAGAACTATTGTCATCGAGGTGCCCCGCACACCTCCGCCTTGCAGGACGCCGACGCCCCGACGCCGACGAGCACCGCTCGGACGAAGCTGCCGCCTCTTCGACATCGTTCTACCTCGTTTGTCGACAGACGTTCGACGCCCCATGCCTCCCGCTTGAAAGGGAAGGCATTCAAGAAGGGCCGTCGATTCCCCGTCGCCGAACAGTGAGTCCCTCGACGTTTGTCGACGCCTCTTCGAGGAACTCGACTCCACCAGGTACATTGGGGGGGTAAAAACATTCTAGGAGAGAATAAGACTTGCAGAGCAATACATGGACTGGGCTGGTGCTATATCTTCCTTACAGGTTGCCCAGGTGGGGGGATCTCCACACAGAACTGTGCCTAGTGATAGGGGTCAGTATTCTGCCTATTGCTCAACCATCTTATTTTCTCTCCTCTCCCTATTGCTGGTTTCACTCTATTGGTCTGTGTGATATTGTACAGTATTGTTCATGCACTTCAATGAGATCTAGGGTGGTACCACTTTAGGATTGTAAATATTTGTCATTGTAGATTTTGCCAGAGTACAAAGTGAGTTATCATGATAAATGTACATAACCTTAACTTTTGATTATATAAAGACTGTGTTCTAACCAATACAGAGTGTGGATATTCCTTTGTGGGGGCTTGGGGGATACACTGTACTTAAGAACCAGCCTGCATCACCTCCTGAGAAGCTAGGCCTTGATTGCTCGACCATTGCTACCGAATAGAGAATCTTGGCTGGGGTCTCCTGTGCCTCTCCTCCACCATATAGGGAGCGGAAGTACAGACACCCCCCACCGGTCGTTGAGACCCGTCTCTCACACTGGTGGCAAGCAGTGGGATGCTTATGGTTTTAAGAATCAGTGTACAACCGTGCCACTTACAAAGGATATTTGCCCTTTATTGAATTAAGGTTTAGTTGTGTACAAGGTAACTGCATTACAAACAATGGAGTCTATTGCGAATGGCAAATTAACTCGGATGAGCTTGGAGGCTCTCCAGAGTGCTTGTGAAGCCAGGGAGTTAGACTTTGTGGATAAGTCTAGGGCTGAGCTTATAGCTGCCCTGGTGGACTACCAGACTGATAGTGAAACTCTTGATGAGGGGGGGAATGCAACCAATGAGGACTCTGCCCCTGGGGTTTCTGCTGAATCTGTTTCTGGGAATGCCGCCATTCCTGCTGCCTCTGTTCCAAACTCCAGCAATTCCTTAGAGCTTGAGTTATTAAGGATGAAATTGGCCTTTGAATACCGCAAGTTGGAAATAGATGCTGAGCTTAAGAAAGAGGAGTTGGCTCAACAAGTGGAACTAAAAAATAAGGACCTTGAACTCAAGAGCCAGGACACTGAATGTCAGAGGATCCAGCTAGAGAAAGCTAGAGTGGAGACTTCAGCTAGATCCAGTGAGAGTGTCAGGTCCCCAGCCACCAAGTTTATGAAAGATTTGGTGGGTGTATTTGTGGAGGGTTCGGATATCCTCCAATGGATTGAAGCGTTTGAAATGGCTTGTGAGATTCATGATGTGGATAAAAGAGATTGGGCGAAGTGTTTGTTAAGCAGAGTGCCTCAAACCGGGTATGACTGTATTCTGAAGCTGAGTGTGGAAGAAAGGGGTCAGTACGAGTGTATGAAGTCTGCTTTGATTGCCAAGTTCGGCAAGACACCTACCCAATACCTTAGAAGGTTCAGGGATTTTAAGAAAAAGGAGAATATGTCTTGGGTTGACTGGGTGAGTGCTGCGCACATGAACATGATGGGGTGGATCGATGGATACAAGGTTAAGACTTTTGTTGAATTGTCCCACCTCTTGTTTTTTGAGCATTTCTCTGAAGCCTGTTCACCAGAGCTGCGTCAGTATGTGGCTGACCAGAACATTTTGGACCCCTTTAAGCTGGCTAGGTTGGCTGACAAGTGGGTCTCCCACCGGGTGTCCCCTAAGGACTCCAGTGGGAAGGACAAGGACAAAGAGAAGGGGGCCTCTCAGAAAGCTGAGGAGTCCCCCAAGCAGTCACAGTCGGGTAAACCAAAACCTTCCTCTCCTAAGACCCAAAAATCTAGTGGGGATAAGTCATCTGGGGGTGGGAATAAGAGTAGTGGTCCACCTGCTGCAAAGCAGGCTCCCAGTGGTTCCAGTACCGTGCCCCGCACTCCTGGCGCTTGTTGGGACTGTGGGGCTCTGGATCACAAAAGGGGTGACCCCAAGTGTAAAGGTAAGGCACTTGGAGTACAGGCTGTCAGCCTGACCTACCCTTACCCCGTGTCTGAGGTGGAGGCCACTGTCCTCCCCTCCTCTGCAAGTATCACATTTGGTGCTCCGGTGGAGATTTCCTTAGTGTCCCTTGGGGCCTGGGACCAGTATGCAGAAGTACTGGCGACTATCCCACAGAACACCCGTAGATTTTTGAGAAGTGTCCTCTTGAATGGCCAGCCTTCTACTGGTTTGAGAGACACTGGGGCAAGCATGACAGTGGTGGACAGGACCCTGCTCAGGCCAGAGGACTATGAAGGTGCTCCTCTGCAAACCACCAGGTTAGCTGGTGGGCCTCCCAAATTATCACCTGTAGCCTTAGTCACACTCATGATTGGCGACAAGACAGCGAAGCTTCCGGTCCTGGTTCAGGACAATGTCCCTGCTAACATTTTGTTAGGGAATGATCTAGTAGAGTTGGGGTTGATCTCGGATGGTCTTCCCATGACTGCTGCTGCCGTCACTAGATCACAGGTGACACCGGGTCTGGCTGTGGGTCAGATACCCAAGCCAAAGGCGAGGCCTAAGGCAAGAAGGAGGAAGACCAAGAAGGCCACCTCTGTGGAGGGAGCGCCTTCTCTTCCTGCTGCACCCATTGGGATCCATGCTCCGGACGGGCTGGGTCCAGTGGAAAACCCAAACTCAACTCCTTTGGGAGAAGAGGCAGAAGACTCTCCTGTGGGAGAGGTTCTCAACCCGGAGGATCATCCCGACCTTCAATGCTTGTTAGCTGAAGGGGGACCCTCCCGGGCGGACTTCTGTAAGGGACAGAGAGAGTGCCACTCTCTCGAGGGACTGAGGAAACAGGCCCTGGCCCAGGCACAAGGGGAGGTGCCTAGGAACTTCCGGATTTATTGGGAGGGTGAGCTCCTTGTTAGTGAGCCCACTAAGCCTGAACCTGGTGCCCGCAAGAGGTTGGTGGTACCCCAGGTTTACAGGCCCTTCCTACTGCAGTTGGCGCATGAGGTGCCCTTGGCTGGTCATCTTGGGACCAAGAAGACTAAGCAGAGGCTCTCTGCCCATTTCTACTGGCCACGGATGGGAGTAGAGGTGGAGTCCCACTGCAGGACCTGCCCAACTTGTCAGTTGTCTGGCAAGACTGGAGGCAGTGTCATTGCCCCACTGCAGCCATTGCCAGTGGTTGGCACCCCATTTGAGAGGGTGGGCATCGACATCGTCGGTCCCCTTGACCCTCCCACTTCAGGTGGACATCGGTTCATCCTGGTCTTGGTAGATCATGCCACCAGGTACCCTGAGGCGATACCCCTTCGGACGGTTACGGCCAAGGTGGTTGCCAGGGCTCTCCTGGGCATTTTCACCCGTGTTGGATTCCCCAAGGAGGTTGTCTCTGACCGAGGATCCAACTTCATGTCGAGTTACATGAAAACCATGTGGAAAGAGTGCGGGGTAACCTGCAAGTTCTCCACCTCTTACCACCCCCAAACCAATGGTCTGGTTGAGAGATTTAATAAAACTCTCAAGGGCATGCTAGGGGCTTTGGAAGAACCCCTAAGGAGGAAATGGGATCTCCTCCTACCATGCCTGCTGTTTGCTTACAGGGAGGTACCTCAAGAGGGTGTTGGTTTCAGCCCCTTTGAGTTACTCTTTGGACATCCCGTAAGGGGGCCCCTCGTCTTGATCAGAGAAGGCTTGGAAGCCACCCCTCCGGGTCCCGCCAAGCAAGTGGGGGACTATGTGTTAGGCCTCAGACGGAGGATGACACAGATGATGGGTCAGGCAACAGCAAATCTCAAGGCCAGCCAGGAATTGAATAAGTACTGGCATGACCTTAAAGCCTCGCAAGTGGATTGGACTCCGGGACAGGAAATCCTTGTGATGGAGCCTACCAAGCCTAGAGCTTTGGCAGACAAGTGGACTGGACCCTTCAGGATCATCTCCAAGATGGGCGAAGTCAATTATCTGGTTGACATGGGAGCCCCTGGGGTAGCCCCTCAGCTATTCCATGTCAACAGGCTCAAGCCTTTCCACCGGCGAGCGGAAGTCTCATGTCTCTTGCTAGCTTCTGGGCAAGAAGAGGATGAGAGTGAGCCCCTTCCTGATTTGCTGCATAGCAACCCTCAGGATGGCTCAGTGGAGGGAGTACATCTCTCTCCAGATTTGACAACAGAGCAACAGAGGGCCTGTAGGGCTTTGCTCCAACAGTACGCCTCTCTGTTTTCACTGAAGCCAGGCCTTACACCGTGGTGTAAGCACGAAATTGACACTGGTGACAGTGTGCCTGTCAAAAGCAGGTGCTACCGTATGTCAGATACCGTTAAGAACCACATCCAGGCTGAGGTTGCCAAGATGTTGGATCTGGGTGTTATTGAACCCTCAACCAGTCCCTGGTCCAGTCCAGTGGTCCTTGTCCCCAAGGCAAGTTCCCAGGCGGGCACCAAGGATTGGAGGTTCTGTGTGGACTACCGAGGAGTCAATGCCGTCACCAAAACTGACGCGCACCCATTGCCCAGGGCTGATGAGCTCGTGGACACCATAGGTGCTGCCAAGTTTGTGAGCACCTTTGACCTCACTTCAGGCTATTGGCAAATAGCTCTGACGGACCATGCCAAGGAAAAGACGGCCTTCTCAACACCTGAGGGACTCTACCAGTTTAGAGTCATTCCTTTTGGGTTGAAGAATGCCCCTGCCACCTTCCAGAGATTGGTCAACCATGCGCTCAGTGGGCTGGAAGCCTTTTGTGTGGCTTACTTAGACGACATTGCCGTCTACAGTTCCACCTGGGAAGAGCATTTGACACATCTGGATAAGGTGTTGCAGGCCTTAAAAAGGGCTAACCTCACTATCAAGGCCACCAAGTGCCAGATAGCTCAGGGGAAAGTTACCTATCTTGGTCATGAGGTAGGAGGGGGTCAAATCCAACCTCTCTCCAGTAAAGTACAGGATGTACAGAACTGGGAGACTCCCACTACTCAAACCCAGGTGAGAGCCTTTTTGGGCCTCACTGGGTACTATCGCAATTTCATGGCAGACTATGGGACCATAGCTGCACCTCTGACAGCTCTAACGTCACCCAAGCAGCCTAGGAAGGTTACTTGGACCGAAGACTGTCAGAGGGCCTTTGATGGCTTGAAAGAAAGTCTGTGTAGGGCACCTGTGTTGAGTGCGCCTGACTACAGCCGACCCTTTATCGTCCAGACGGATGCCTGCAACACCGGAATTGGAGCTGTCTTGTCCCAGTTAGATGACAAAGGGAGAGAACACCCTATCATATTCATCAGTAGACAACTCAAGGGTAGAGAACTTAGGTGGGCTACTGTTGAAAAGGAGTGTTTTAGTATAGTTTGGAGCCTTAGGCGTTTTAGGCCCTACCTTACGGGGTCTACCTTCAAGGTCCAAACAGATCATAAGCCCCTGAAGTGGCTTATGCAGATGAAGGGTGAGAACCCGAAATTGCTCAGGTGGTCCATTAGCCTGCAAGGGCTAGACTTCACCATAGAGCACAGACCAGGGAAGAGTCACGATAATGCAGATGGCCTTTCCAGAAGGTATGTTGACCGTCTGGATGAGGGTGTCTATCCCGTGGGAGATTAGACAACCTCCACCTCAGTCTGGGGGGGGCGACTGTGATGCTGGAAATGCATCTGAGGGGCAGGGCCTCTGAATCCTTGTCCTATTACTGTTTTTACCGTGTGTTCTGTCATGTTTTCTGCCCAGGAGTCCATGTGGGACTCCTGGCAGTGCAGCTCTCTCTTTTGGTTTGGTGAACAGACCCATGGGATACCCTTATGGCACCCATGGGTAGGGGTACAACCCTGTGCCCCTAGTGTATGTTTTTGGGCACCTGTGGGTGGCCCACAGAGCAGGGTATGGGCTGGTGGCAGCTCCATGCTGAATTTGACAGGTGCTCTGGGTGTCCTCCATTTTGGGATACCCAGGCCCTGCCATTGGGATCAGTTGATTCCTGATAGAAAACAAGATGGCCCCTGTGGCCTCTTGCTTTCTATTGCCTGTTATCTTGTTTTCCCAAAGTCCTGGGAAGCCCTGCCTCTGTCCCTTCCCCCTGACTGGCTGTTGGGTGGAAGTTCCATATATGGTGTTGTTGTGAAGGCCCAGCTAGACTGACTGGAGCCTTCCCAGTGACTGTATGTTGTGGGTACCTCCTGTGGGTGGGACCTGGGTGAATGGAGTGTGTGACCAATATACACTCCTTGTTGTGGTTGTCTGGTTTCTGGCATGAGAGACAAAGACTGAGACAGCCCTGCCCGAAACTGGCCTGAATGCAGTGTGTAGTGTTGAATGGCTGGGTACTTGTCCCAATCCACATTCCTTGTTGTGAGTGTCTGAAAGGGAGGAGTGTGGCCTGAATGCACTGTGTGCCTGATTGGCTGACTGACTGCATGAATGCCCTTCTGTATGATTGGCTGCTGAGTGTGTGCCAGCAGTGTGGATGAGAGGCAGAATAGTATATCTGGGGACCTCTCACCACTGGTAGTTGTTCAGGAACGTTCAAAAGCGTTCAGAAGCGTTCTGGAGTTGAGTCTCCACTCTAAGAGTAACTGGAACTGCTGATCCTCGACGTCCAGCTGGAAGAAGAAGACTTGCTGTGGCATTTGCTTCGACAGATCCGAAGGCTGCCGAGATCGTCGAAGACTGACCTGAGAGAGGACCTGGTAAGGCGCCCTCTTCCCGTGCTCCGAGGGACCATCGAGCACCGCTCCATCTTCGCCGAAGCGCCCTGGAAGACAGACCCTCGAAAGGCTGCCGACCCGAGACGGGACCGCCGAGGAGATCGAAGTGAAGCACCCGGACATCGACGCCGTCGAAGTCCATTGCCGTCGACCAGGGTTCGCAGGTTTGTGAAACCGCTGGAGGCCCGTCGAAGTTGTGTTGCCCAGCTGTGGGAACCACTTGACGCCGTGCCGCCGACGACCGGAGCCGTCCGCTCCTTTGCCTAAGAACATTCAATCGAAGGACTCTCTCGACCGCATCGTTGACCGCTTATCCTGCCGGAGAAAGTCGAGGCCGACCAACGCGCCGAGGAGAAACCTGCCGGTGGGTTTCCCGCCACCCGACGACCTCAAAGACTCGGACGACTCGACGCCCTTGCTGGGCTCCCGTCTCTACAATCTTTGCGGTCCAGAACTATTGTCATCGAGGTGCCCCGCACACCTCCGCCTTGCAGGACGCCGACGCCCCGACGCCGACGAGCACCGCTCGGACGAAGCTGCCTCCTCTTCGACATCGTTCTACCTCGTTTGTCGACGGACGTTCGACGCCCCGTGCCTCCCGCTTGAAAGGGAAGGCATTCAAGAAGGGCCGTCGATTCCCCGTCGCCGAACAGTGAGTCCCTCGACGTTTGTCGACGCCTCTTCGAGGAACTCGACTCCACCAGGTACATTGGGGGGGTAAAAACATTCTAGGAGAGAATAAGACTTGCAGAGCAATACATGGACTGGGCTGGTGCTATATCTTCCTTACAGGTTGCCCAGGTGGGGGGATCTCCACACAGAACTGTGCCTAGTGATAGGGGTCAGTATTCTGCCTATTGCTCAACCATCTTATTTTCTCTCCTCTCCCTATTGCTGGTTTCACTCTATTGGTCTGTGTGATATTGTACAGTATTGTTCATGCACTTCAATGAGATCTAGGGTGGTACCACTTTAGGATTGTAAATATTTGTCATTGTAGATTTTGCCAGAGTACAAAGTGAGTTATCATGATAAATGTACATAACCTTAACTTTTGATTATATAAAGACTGTGTTCTAACCAATACAGAGTGTGGATATTCCTTTGTGGGGGCTTGGGGGATACACTGTACTTAAGAACCAGCCTGCATAACCTCCTGAGAAGCTAGGCCTTGATTGCTCGACCATTGCTACCGAATAGAGAATCTTGGCTGGGGTCTCCTGTGCCTCTCCTCCACCATATAGGGAGCGGAAGTACAGACACCCCCCACCGGTCGTTGAGACCCGTCTCTCACAGTATCGCCACCTGAGGTCAGGGGGAAAAGAGAAATCGGGTGTACCTTGTTTTGTATGTTCATTGATCTCCCATGCAACAGCCACTCCTAGATTATTTATACCACGAGACATACCACCAGAGGGCTGATTCAGGAACACAAGGTTCGTGGGTTGATTTAACAAAACAGTACATGAAGATAACTACATACAATTGAAAATGATGACAGAGGGCCTCATTAGGACCCAGGCGGAGTGGGTTTCCGCCAGCGCTAATCGCGGCGGACCCGTCCGCCGTACTACGAGTTCCCTTAGCGCCATGGAGGTTTTCTCCGCCTGGTTTTACCAGGCGGAGAAAACCATGGCGCTACGGGACCTCGTTGTTAATTACGCCACCGTATTTTACGGTGGCGTAATTAACTCCTTCCCCACTCCCATTATACCCTATGGGGCAAGAATGGGAATGGGGAAGGGCAGAATGGGGATTGGGGATTTACCGCTCCGCCGAGGTCGGAATGGGGCGGTAAATCCGCCAACCCCCATGGCGCTATCGACGGCTTTCCGCCGTGCTTCGCGGTGCATTTAGCACCGCGAAATCCGCCTGGGTCCTAATGAGGCCCAGAGAGAGTAGTTTGAAGGGTGTTATACTAAGTTATCGAACAAATGGAGAGGGGAAGAATGGGTTTGTCTTAATGGAATCACCCTCGCACTGGTGTTCTGATGAAGTAGAACAGGGGCAGCTTCATTGCAGAAAATGAGTGTAGTACTATAAATAAATTAAACCAGTTTTGCCTTCTTGGAAAACTATGTCAAGAACTAGACCTGTATAGATCAATATAAACCCTGATGAAGATCATGGAACTTACACTTTTCTCCTGGTGTTTCAGAGGCAACGGCAGTGTGTTTGTGGTCACTAACAAATTGTGTAACATGATGGTCGATCTCCCTGACATCCAAGACAGTACAGCAGCACTCATGGACATTAACTTGGTGTGTGGAGGGATGTCTTATATATAATTGCTGCCATCCTCGAGAGGAATATGTTCTGTGGAAAAACCAAAAGCATCCATGTTAGTAGTTCCAGACATTAACCTCACAGCAATCAACAAACACCCAATTACCAAGACTAAGTGTACTTAATGCACCAGCAGGTCTAGTGCTCGTCCGGCCTGCAACATCACAGACATAGCTGGACTGGATGCGTTTATTCCCCCCACACCGCCTTCTCTCCTCACACCTCTGTCCATACACATGCATGAACTACATGTACTAGGACTCGTAAGGTTCTTCTGTCCTGTCCCCCCACCAAAAACTTTGATTAATGGTAAACAATAATTGTTAATGTGAATATAATGACAAGTATAGTCATCACTGGTGAGGACTATCTGTATGTGTTCCCTCTTTTGACTATAGGTAGAACACAGAAAGCCGGTTGACAACAGTGAAGCTAGAAGAAAAGAATAGAGGGTAAGAAAGTATACATGCAGTAATGGAAATGCCATTACACACGTTATAGTAAAAAAAAAAAGAAAATAGATACAGTGATGGTTCCCATTTTTATGCTCCCTGATTTAGGGTTCAAACAAAGAAATAAAGACAGAAATAACAATAAAGAAGAGAAAAAACTGCTGAAAAGTAATTAGTGATCCCAACGATTTGGTTGGGATTTAGTCCTGAAGAAAGAGGTTAGATTAATGCTAATATTGCTGAAACCAGTTGACCTAGTAGAGGTTCAGGGTGATTAACTAAACCCCCAAGACTTTTAGATCTATTGAAAGCTTTGTTTAAGTACATCTTTTTAGTTACAACAGAAGATGAGATGTGCATAGAAGAAACCTTTTTTTAATTTGGTGTATGATACACTAGAAGGAAGTATTAATCGAAATAATTACTTCCAGAAGTGTTTTTTTTAGCTTTTATAAAAGTAGTCAGTGAGTTAAGGGTCAGTCTCTTCCCTATCTCCTACTCTAGATAGGTGGTACAACAGCACTGACTAGGGATATTTTACAACATTTAGGGGCAGTAAGTTTCTTCTAATAGGGTAATTTACTGAGTTCCAGGGCACTATAGCTATAGAAGCTATGAACAAAAATCTCCAATCACTTTTTCCTGTGTTGTATGATATGATTGTTGAGCATCAGGTTGAAGTTGCTGCGCATAGGTTCTTGTGGTTATTTGAAAAAAGAATGTAAACACAGTGGCAGAAAATACAAATGATCCAAATCGCTGGACGCTGATATCAGAATATTTTGTGTACCAGCTAACCCTTTTTCCACTTTGATGTAATTCAAGCACCCCTTGCTTCGCTATCTTCATTACCTGCCTCACTGGATAATGAGAGTCAGCCTGCGTACATCTCAACGAGGAACTGTTGGCACAGCTGGCACAATCTCTTGCAGTGGCCTGTAACGCAGTCGCAAATGCGCCGCCCCTCTTGATTCCTCATCTATCTACTGCCCCACGTCTTCGGCTTGTACATTTACAAACGACTGATCATGCTGATATCCCAGCTTTATACTCCCAGGTTCTGAAGTATAACAACTCACAACGGCCTGACATCACTAGGTAGCCGATCCAGTAAATTAGGTGCGAAATGTCAAACGAGGGTGTACCTCAAAACTGTACAGCAAACAATGATATTCAGCCCTCTAGCAATCCGGGTGCCAATTGTCGAGGGAGTCCACCAAAAGATAATTTTGTCAATTTCCTGCCCAATATTTCTCCTAACTACAAGAGGAATCGAAAGGACCTGCAAGACCACCCCAATGTGCTGACAGATACAGAGGGGAGGATAATCCCAGAAACCCACCTGGATGAGCTCCTCCCTTCCCAGGTATCCAATTTATCGCATTCAAAAATCCTGTACACCGACTTATTGGATCTCCTGTGAATTCCTCTGTTACCTCGATTATGTCCATTGCAAAGCCCACCCCGAGAACAACTTTCGGGCTGAAACAACTACAGGTTGCAAATCATGACTCCATAGTAACAACATTGAATACCAGTGTATACACATTACTCAAATTATATGAGGCACTTGACAAAATATGTGAAGTTCAGACATTTACATTAGGCAATATTGAAGCAAAACTGGATTCGATAGTTGCCTTAGTTAGAGATCAGAATGCAAGCCAGTTGCCAAGACAGCAGGAAGATCGACAGGGCCAACGATCCTCAGCAAGAAGAACAACGATATAAGCCTGAACTTATACTTCCGAGTGGAGGGCACCCAATGGTTACTCGTTCAAGGGCAGCAGAGTTAGGGCAAGGACTTCCGGAACATCCAGATTGAGGATACACTGTCTGTTTGTTATTTTATTCACTACATACATTCTTCAAGAAAACTGACTGTGATATTTGATGGTTGTTTATTTTACCCACTGATTTCCACCCTGATACCCTTTCAAATGAGTTTGTCCATAATGTTAAAACACAAAGACGATCTAGCCTGTTCACCTAGAGTGTACTATATTTCTTTTGTAGCATATTTGGCCTAAGCCTACCCACAATTTGGACAGGGAAACCCTTCTGTTCTTACAATACTGTGGGACCCTGCAATTAGAGATCTGTGGGAGCAGTTATTTTTCTTCACTATCAATGATTTTATGTTCACAGGGCTTAAAGATTAATCTGACACTAACCTAATAATGCTCACTTTTGCGCATTTCAGGCGGGCAACTATACCCTCAAGCTGCACAAGGCTCCAGCAGCACAGGTAAAGATGAGTGAAATATAAAAATAAAATGCTTATTCCCAAGTGAAGTATTTGTATTCATATTCTGGCAAGTATCACTAGTGTCAAGTGAATCGGCTGTATGCTCTACTAACATTGCCCTGAACCCAGCAGGTGGAACGTCAATGTCAGGTGGACAGGAGAGCACTGAAAGCACAGTAAGGAGAGGTAAGCGCAGTGTTGACACAGACATGGGGGGTAGATCTCTATCTCACCGAAACTGCCCAAGTGTCTATTAACATGTGGTACAAGCAGATGACCAAAGTAGGTAAGGAAACCACCGTGGAGAGCTGTTATGTCTGTTAATTAATTCCCTATGCCATGTGTGGCTCCAGACGTTCATAGCAACTGAAATACCAGCAGTAAGAGTTCAATGCCTGATGTACCTGTCCATGGTAACAACTCGTGGAAGATTTCAAGGGAAGACAGCATCATTGAGGTGATATCTCGAGCGGCATTCCCATATGAAGACAGTTATATAAAGACTCATGACATGATGGACAATCATTGGCAGTTAGACCAATCTATACAATACATAACTGACGGGCCTCAGATAGGCGACACAAAAACAATAACACTGAAGGAGAAGTCATGCCCGAAGAGGGGGGTGAAAAAAATAGGTGGAGAACCAGGATTCTGGGAGAGACCATAGATCCTTGTGTATGGCCAAGTATATACGGAAGAAGGATGGAATAATGGAGTAGTTGGAAGCAAAGCAACACACTAGTACAATCACCAGTGAATACAGTACAAGGCGAAAATGACAAGTGCCTGAAGGAGTGGAGTGTGAGTGCAAAGCGGATCACTTGGGTAGAGAATGAAGCGAGACCAATGCCTATGACACCCCTGAAGAAGCCACCATTGTGCTATAAGAGTGATGGAGCAGTAAAAGTTGGCAAAAGCATAGAATGCAGATACATAGAGAAGCACCCAGCAATAAAGATAGGCACTGCAGTACTGATGGATCATTATTTGGTGTGCAGATCCAAGGCAAATGAGAAGCTGCTCCCAGAATTGGGAGGAGTTTGCTCATTGGTTCACATCAATATGCCATCACTAGTAGTGCCCCAGAAGGACATACAACTCAATGACTTTCCAAAAGAGAAACAACCTGAAGAAGTGAGCAGAGTGAAAAGAAGCAGTAACTACTTCTCAGAGATGTCAGAAAGAGTACTAGATGATGTGCCACCAGAACACAGGTTATTCAGCAGAACTGAAATGTTTTTTGCGTCAGTGGTTCCAGTAATACAGACATATACAAATACAAAATGGCTGCAGATTACCCGGTGGGAGCTGATACTGACGATAAACTCTACAGTGAAGGGCTTCAATGCAATAAAAGAGCTCTGAGCAGTAAGGTTGACAGCGATGTAGAAAAGATATGTTCTGGATCTGTTCACAGCCAACATTGGGAGTTCATGTTGTACATTCTTACCTGCCAATGATGGAGTGAATTCCACTCTTACAGAAGCAGTGAACCAACTGTCGAAAATGCATGCTAAATTGGAGGAAGAAGCTAAGTGGACAGGGAAGGACGAAAGCTGAATAGCTTACCTCTGGTCATAGATGCCTTCACGGCTGGCAAACGCACTGTGTCTGATCAAGATCTGCATTGCTCAATATTGCAAGATGGCAGAGAAAACTGTAGGGATGAAGGTGATGATGGACGTGAAATTCGGAGGACCAAAAGAAAAAAATAGTGGAGGAAAGAGACAAGCTGAGAGCGAGAATAGCAGCCTGCCAACAATTCCCACTTGAGGCAATGAAGTTAGATAATCCTCTCAACGCTAAAATCTATGAAGGTAAATGGGTATAGTGCAACCCAGAAGGAGTATGCAGTTATTTGTACTGGACACCTCGGAGGGATACCGAAGATATGGGAACCTAGAGCAAAGGGCGTGAAATATGAGGATGTGGTCGACAAGGTGACCAAAGGGGGTACTGAAGAGAGGGTCCCAAAAATGCCCCCCCTCACTCCCAAGTTCAGGACAAGACGAAGAGTCAGAAATGCTTGCAGCCACCCATCATATTTCGGATGAATCCTGAGTGCACCAATGATTGACAAGTACACAGAAAGGTATCCTCTGATCCAGCCATACAGACCAAATCCAATATACGTTCTATTTTTTAACTGTGAAAGGTGGTTCCTAAAGGAATATGGGCCTCATTACACATTGTGCAGTAAAAATCGCAAATTACTGGCATGGCGCTATTAACATGTCCGCCCTCACAAGAGGGCGCTAATAGCGTACCATTACGAGTACGCGGACACGAGCATAGCGCCATACCTCTAAAGTCCCCAAAAAGTCCCTTACCGGCTTCCACGAAAGTGCAGATAGCACCTCCGCCCTCACGCTACATGCAAACAGCGGTCACTGCTATTAGCGGTGACCATTAAATAGCGGAACCGGAAATAGCGTCATCGCACAGGAATGGGAAAGAGCATGGCGGCCATCTTTAAAAACACAACCCGTTGCCATCCTCTGCCCCCTGAGCCTGTTCTGAGAAGTGTGCAATAGGAAATCCACAGGGACACCCTCGACATGCCAAAGGCTGTAAAAAAAACTACCGACCAGCAGAGGAAGGAAAAATTCACCACAGAGGAGCTAATGATGCTAACCCAGACCCTTGCTGCCAATGCTGCCGTGGTCTTTGCTAGCGACATGCGTCGGGAGACACTAATCAGAAAGAAGGCAATCTGGGCTGATGTTGCCTTGAAAGTCAGTGCTGTGGGCACCACCACCTGCAATGTGCGTGTGCGCAGAAAGCGGTGGGATGATCTCCGCCTACGTGTTAGAAGTATCCTATCAGCAAACCACAACATTGCCACATCAGGTGGATCTGATTCCCCTATTAAATTGAAGGAATGGGAAGAGACCTGTGCCAACCTCATTGGAGTGGAATCCATAGAGGGAGTAGGGACGATGGAGCATGGCGTGGCAACCACTTCAGATGGAGGTGAGTGTACACATGAAAGTATGCAATGTGAATCTACTGGTCCCTCCATATGTGAGGCCAGAATCACCTCATGAATGGCCAAACATCCACAGATGCATCCAACCCTGGCTATGTCAGTGTCGAACCCAAACACACACACATGCACACATCACCAGAGACAAGTGCCACACACAACCATGCATGGATGAGCCACTGAACTGACACATCACCTGCATCCTTAACAATGAAGTCAAAATGCCCACAACTGCATTATTGATGTATACTGCATTAAGTACATATAACTGTAACCAATGCCATCCCCCTCTTTGTCCCCGACAGGCTCACATATAGACAGTGAGGATGCTGGCACTGCATCTCAGGCACCCCCTGTGAGTAAGAAATCAAGGGCACAGGACACAGAGGACACCCCACAACATCAAGAGGCAAAGGTAGAAGGGTCCACATGCAGAGTGGCAAACATCGGTGGAGCGCCACTGCCAAGTGTCCACACCACCAACAATTGCCCCACCTCCGGAGGTGAACCCACCACCACTGATTCCAGCCACGGAGGTCCCACCCTCAGCTGCAGCTAGTTCCGCAGGAGAGGCGGCAGCCACTGCACCACTCTCTGATGTGGAGGATACGACCGCTTTCCACATGGAGATGCACACCCCAACCCCCCCTGGATCTCCCGAGGCATCACCACAGCAGACACCTGGGTCTAGTGTCACTGGCGAGGACAACGTGGGAGGTTTTAGTAGCCCTCCAGTGGCTTCACCTGTTGACCTGGTTGCATCCGAGGGCACAGCAGCCACACCACCAGAACGCAACACTGCCCTCGACCTGGCCAGCATCAGCCAGCGGCAACAGGAAATAACTGTGCTGGTTGGGCAGCATGTGGAGGAGGCAGCCCGTCTCAGGGCTGAGATTGCGGAGACAGCAAGGCACTCCAGGGAAGGGATGGAGGCCTGTCCAGACAGGCTGTGTGGGGAGATTGTCCGATTTAGGGAGGTCCTCACATGGATAGCGGACGCAATGGACCGCCAGTTCCCACCACCACCACCACCTGGACAGTCAGTCACTTCCTCATCCGCCAGTTCGAGGCAGACAAGCCCCCTCCGCCACTGCTCACGAACCACCAGGCGCACGTCTAGGCAGCCTCCTAATGCCGGTGGTGGCAATGGCGAATAGGGAGTGCATGGTCAGGCTTCCGCATGTATGGCTGGACGAAAACATTGTGGCAGACACATGAGGAACTGTTGTGGGGGGTGGGGGGAAGGGTGTTTTTGGACTGTTGTGGGGGGAAGGGTGTTTTTGGACTGTTGTGGGGGTGGGGGAAGGGTGTTTTTGGACTGTTGTGGGTGGTGGGGGGAAGGGTGGTGGGATGTTTGGGGACATGCACTTTTACAACTTTACATTTCTCAATACTCTGGTGTTTGATCCATACACAGGCTTGGACTTCTTCATTGTGTATGTGTGTTTTGTTGGCGACAGGGTCCATTGTGCGCTTCCAAACAGACACCAGTGCATAACTGCCCATATCCATTCCCACAAAAAGAAAAAATGTAACTCAGAATATTTGATTGATCAGATGCTGTCTCACAGCACGTCCCTCCTGGCCATCCCATCTTGCATGACCTGCATCCCCGTCAACTCCGTCCTCATCACCATCATCATCCTCATCAGGTGCTTCTATTTCTATGTCCGGGGCAGTGGCACATTCAGTCTGATTCACATATTGTGCAGCTTGACACATGCCATGGTGATCTTGGCCACCTTCTCATGGCCATACAGGAGAGCGCCACCAGACCTGCTAATGCACCTAAACCATGTCTTCAAATGGCCAAAGGTCTGCTCGATCACGACGCCGGTACGGGTATGTGCACGATTGCAGTCCTCTTCGTGCCTGTTCTGTGGGTTCCGTACAGGGGTAAGCAGCCACCTCTTCAGGGGATAGCCGGCATCACCTGTATGGGGGGATGAATGGGGTCTGGTTACTGTTCACCTCAAGAGCAGCCTGTTCATATCACACAAATTGACTTTGCATTGTGATTGAAGTCCACAATTAACAGCATTCATGCAGACGATCTGTGTGACTGCAATGTACAAAGTTGAGTTCGACCCTGCAAGTGACCATGCCCCATTAATGCCTCCAAAAGTAATTGACATGTCCTGGGTGAGGCCAGGTCTTACGTGTCCCTGGGCCCAGGCAGAATTGGTACCACACTGCTAGTGTACTGCCATTCAAACATTTATGTTGCCATGCTGAGAGGCATCACTTCAGTGGTGCTATAGGTGCGTGGTACAATGCTATGGGTAGGGGTGATCCCTTTGCATGCATTCAGGGGCACATTGCATTATTGTGGTTGTGCAGCGCTGAATCTGTATGACTATCTTGACAGCATGTAGGAGATTTGTGTATCTTGTGGTGTTGAATGTTGTGCAATGTGGATGTGGATGGATGTTTAATGTTTCTAGACCTAGATTGTTCTCTATGTTGTGTAGCTTATACTTGCATGTCAGTTCATCTCAGGTAGATTGCGGCCTTCCCAGATGGACATTGGCGTCCATCTGTACGTGCATTGGTCCTACGGACGACAAGCTACACCCAGTTGGAACATGTATCTCTCCCCCCCCAAACACACCCAGTTGGAGTATGTATCCCCCCCTTTCGCACTGCCATGTGCTTGCCCTGCTACTCACCAAGTAGCCACAAACGTTGTCCGGCTTGTTGCTCCATTTAGCGAGGGATGGTTGAGTTCCTTAGGACCATGGAATCATGGGTTGATCCGGGGAAACGGGCACAACAATGTGTGATTACCTTGTTGGCGTCACATACCATTTGGACATTGATGGAGTGAAATTGCTTCCTGTTTCGGTAGACAACTTCATTGTGATGTGGGACCACCAATTCCACATGGGTACAGTCGATGGCCCCAATGCAACTTGGGATGCCTGCCAGTGCATAGAATCCAAGTTTGGTGTTTGCAATCTCCTGGGCAGTCCGTGGCATGAATATGTGTTCAGGTGCATGCCTCAGGAGGGCATCGAGTACCTGATTCAGCGTGCGTGAGAATACTGGTTGTGAGATGCCATGCATGTGCCCCACTGTATGCTGGTAGGTGCCTGTGGCCAGGAAGTGGAGCACGGTCACCACCTTTAGTAGAGGGGGGATGGCAGTTCTGATGTCTATGAGGCTCACGATGTCATCATGTATCATGTCCACGATGCTGGTGATGGTATCCCGGTCCAGACGGTAGAGGGTGTGTATCTGCTCAGGGGTCAGGTTAAATGGACTGGCTCCGATCCTGAGGGTTGGTGGCTGGCTCTGTGGTATGACTAGGTGCCGTGGTGGTGCTTGCTGTGTCTGTCTTGCCCTCCTCCTCCTCCTGCGTCTCCTCTGTGCTGCCTGTTGTTGTTGCTGCTGCACTGCAATCATGTCCTCCAGCCCATGTAATGCTGCTAGTATTGGGACCATCTTGGTGTTGGAAGGGGTGTCGGAAGGGGTGTGGTGTGCTCCTTTTGTGCTGCCAGAGTCTCCATTGTCTCCACCTGTGCTGATTGTGTCCACCTGTGGCAGGTGCGAACACTGCTCCGTTCTCTTAACGGGTGGTTCGCCTTGGTGCTAATAACACGTTAAGGGATTAGGGGGGCTTTACCATGCCGCTATTGGCATGTCCGCTCGGCTTCTGATGGTGTGCTATTAGCGGCATGGCGTTATTTACGGGATAGAGGGTCGCGCGTACGCGGACTGCCCGCTATTAGTGGCACCGTACTTAGCGGTGCCGCTAATAGCGTTGAGCCGGGTCGTAATTCGCATGGGGATTTAACGTTACCGGTATTCCATTACCGGTAACGTTAAATCCCTACCGCCTACCGTGTAATGAGGCCCTATGTCTTTTGTTGGTTTTGGATGTACCTTTTTGGCAGGAGATCTGAGAACGAAAGGTGGGGAGGGAAACGAGGGAAGAGGAACTAAACACTAATATGGAGAGGTAGGTGGACAAGGGAAAATGTTGCGTGTGTGTTATTTCTAAGGTAGGGGCAGTGTTTCTCATGCTCCTTGATTACAGCAGTGGTGGTGGCTCTTGGGCAGGAGGGATGGCATTAGCTGATGCCATTTTAAGATAAATAGCAGTTTTTCTGAAAGTATGTATGTTGTACCAGATTGTTAATGGATAATGAGTAGGAATAGGTGTTGGAGTTGTGCAAGGGAAATTTTGAAGTTGAAAGTTCCTAGATCAGTAGAAAATGCAGTTCTGAACTGTCCGCGAAGCAGAGATCTTATCGTGAAGTATGGACGGGTTCTCGGATACATCATCATGCCGCGCCCCAGCGTATGGTCATGGGGCGTTGTCCCGAAGGTCCGCAATGAAGTCAGATGTTCGTAGACGGCTACGGATGCAAAAGTAGTTGAATTAGTTGCATGTATGGAAGTGTTAAAAATGATTCCAGAAGGTGGGAAATGGCAGTGTTTTAAAGTGACACTTTGTAAATGGGACACAAATATTGCTATATTGGGTAAGTATGATATTCGTAAGTTGCAGGAAAATAGCATGCACTGCTAAAAAAAACTATGAAATTCACTGAAAATACCTTGTTAAAGGGGCGTTATGGTTCAGTTGGACTAATAAAAACCTATGAAATTCAATGAAAAAACTTTGTTAAAGGGACATTATGGTTACGTTGCACTAATAAAAACCTATGAAATTCAATGAAGAAACTTTGTTAAAGGGATGTTATGGATAAGTTGTACTAATAAAAACCTATGAAATTCAATTAAAAAACTTTGTTAAAGGGACGTTATGGTTAAGTTGCGCTACTAAAAACCTATCAAATTCAGTGAAAAAACGTTGTTAAAGGGACGTTATGGTTACAAGTAAAAATGAAAACCCCTGAAATTCGCCAGCTTTGGTAAGCTAAGCAACCATAACTCGCACCACCACCGTGCACTGCTAAGAATAACACCCATGACATCAAAGATGACATCACAAATATGATTGATGACATCACTTAACCATAACTACACTTATATATATATATATATTTCATAAAAAAACTGTATTTTTCCAGTCAGGTGTTTTGGTAAAAATACCTCGAATAAAACATCCTCTGTTAAATCACTGCATACTGGTAAAATCACCTAAAACAATCCACTTTGCTGATTAGGTTCGACGATCTTTGAAGAGAACTTGAAATCAACTAAAACCAGAGTATTACATTTAGGTGGATGATAAAGAATGCTAAACAACACACGACAGTATGTACCAGCTGTCACCGTCAGTGTCAAATGCTAAAGTGAAGATACGGGTATACCTGCACAATAGTGCCCCAAGGGCCATTAGAAAGAAAGGTAGCAATCCCCTCCATAACATGCCAGTACAATGTTTTACAATGCACAGTAAACTCTACAGGTAGAATCTTATTTCAAATGGTGGGATATGGTTATCACAGCACACTGAGTGTTCTTTACATTCTCTAACAGAAGTACGTCAAAGGGACTGCAGATGCCTAGCATTGTGAGACAGTAAACATTGTGTATCCAATGGTTTCAGGGCAGAAAGCACAACAAGCATGATGGTGGTGGAGGTGGGTACAGAGTGCCTAAAGCCTAATTGTTTGCATTTGGACTTTGTTGAAGCCAACAACGAATCAAATGTCTTTGCTGCCTCAATACTTGACAAGATATAATTGAATCCTGCGCAGGTCCTTACCCTTGAAGTCATATACTTTATCAAAAGTTGTCAGCCTGTGAAAGAAATGTTTTTTGTGGCCCAGAAGATCTCTTACCATTTTACTTTGGTGTACCATTTAAAAAAAGAAACTGTGCCCATTGGAGGGGCCTCACAAGTTGCGAAGGCACAGTTTGAAGACCTCAGAATTCATTGGCTGGAAGGATGGATTGCACATATTGGACATGCAATATAGGCATTGCATATATTACTGCATCCCTCACAGCAGAGATCTTGATGGGACATTTCTAACACCATGTAAGCAGCAACTGCTCTCTAAATTCTGATCGGCACTATGGCCAAGCTCGATAATCATCACAATGCATCCCCGAGTGAGGTTCTCCCTGTGCTGTACCCTCTTGAAATCAAATTGACTAACATAGAGAGGGTGCCGACCTTGGCATGTGACGCAGATGCGGAATAGCTGTGGAGGACCTGCTTTCAAACTTGCATAGTGACCCACAGGCAGGTAGCTTTAAAGATTATATTGAGTACCTTCTGGATTCCTTTATGGATCCACAAGTCAAAGTGAAAGGGACTTCTTTTCCCATACATACCTCTCAGGAGGAGTCACAAGAAGCATCACAAGGAGGTGACCGTTTGTAAATCTGAAAGGAGTCTTTAATGCAGTGCTTGCAACACAAATTGAAGAAATAATGCAGGCAGTAGTAAAAACACCAACCAGTCCATATTTGCCAAGAACACCAGGAATGCCCAGCTCAAGATTGATGGCATAGAAGGCCAGTACATTATTGAAAAACTGTTGAAAGCTTTGTGAGCAACGTAGGGCACAAGTTATAAGGAGGACAATCTGTGCGACTCCCTTATCATTGACTCTGGAATCGTGATGAGTTATCAACAGAAATTACAGAAGATTAACATCCAAACATATACTTGATGACTCTTTTCTGGACACTTTGCCTGTGGGAAGGGCTTCCTAGTGGCACTTCTACAAGTTGCTGTTGAATCATTAAGCTGCTTCCTACCAGTGTGCAGAATAAGAGAGTTGTTTAGTGCAGCCTGGGCTATTGTCTCTAACTGCAGGAGAAGACGAAGTCTCTCATATGGAACAATTGACATTTATAAAAATGAACAGCCACGTCATGAAGAATATCTTAAAAAACAGACCCAGTTTAGCAGGTACATCTTTTATAGAAGATTCATCCCTACCATAAGAATGTGATGGGATTTTGGCACTGACTGACCCTCTCAAACTTGCGTTCGGATTCCGATTCTCCTACAGTGAGTTATTGTTCACTCAAAAGTGGCAGATCTTGCAACAAATAGAGGGTTTATTTGTCAGGCTTGGATTGCCAATTTGTCAGGCTTGGATTGCCAATCAGTGCCTGCTGGGGTAATTATTCAGGCTTTTCTGTATTTGTGAAGCCAATCAGTGGACACACATTTTTTAAGCAAGACGTCCCCCCTATATGAGGTACAGGTCAGTTCCTATTTCTTTGTGTGTTTTGTTGGCTGAGGTGGACATAGGGAAGACTCACACTTGAAGAGTTGTTGTTGCTTTAGGAGAGTTTTGCAAAGTCTTATTTTGATGTTTGAAGGAGTGGTGCCTGGTTGCCATTGATCCTTTATGTACTTTCTTGCTGTTTTGGGTTAGTTTAAAACATTTTTTCTTCTTTTTTTATGGGTGTTCTTTCTCTGTGTGGTAGTATTTTGTGTTAGTTACCCCTTATGAAAAAACAGAACAAAGTTTGCATTTTCCTCTTGTGATTTTGCCCTTTGTGTCACTTTATAAAAAGTAACAATAACACATCTCTCAACTATGTGTTTACACAAATATTACAAACAACTAAAACACACGTTTCCCTGTGTTTGTTGAATATTGCTGTATTGCATTCCAATAGTAGAAGTAGTAGCAGTAGTTTTAGTAGTAGATGTATGTGGCATTGTATTTTTTCAGATTTAGGGGTAGTATAGTTTTGTTTGTTCTCTTGTTTGCCCTCTTGGAGTATTTAGGTTTGTGCTGTTTTTATCTGCTCTCCGAGTTGTAACTTTAGAGCTCTTTGGTTCACACACATACATGGGTCTCAGTGTTTTTGTCAGTCATGGCAAACATACAATGCTGAAAGGCGATGGAGAAGAAGGCTGGGATAAGGAGTAGGAGCTGCATTTTTCCTTGCAGGAGGCAAATTAGCCAATAAATAATATGAGAGGTTCAACCCTATGCTCTTTGTGGGTGAGGGTTTATGGGCCCGGGCCAGAGAGCACGTCTGATCCTCTGCGTCAATGGTGGAAGTGGAGTCATTGAAATTCCCCAGGAGATGGAGTGAGGGCAGGGCCATCAGAGGAGACGATGGCAAAGGCAAGCAAAGAGGCAATGGGTTGACAGCAGCATGTGGGCACTATATAAGAGGTTTGCACCAAGAACTCTGGAGGAGGTGTTTGGTTTCCACCCAGACTGATAGGGGTGAGGCAAAGAGAAGAAAGCTATTTCAGACCCACCAGGGTGAAAATGATGCTATGGATGAAAGGGAGGACTGCCAGAAGAGGCCCAGCTGGAGGACCCAACCTGCAGAGCTACTGCAATAGAAGCTGGATCCACTTGGGCGGAGGAGAATGTGTAGCTACAGGAAGAGGTGGTGGCGGAAGAGCCTCTTTCTGTTGTATCAGAGGTGCAAAGCCAGAAGGTGCTCCTGGGCATGTTCACTTCAAACCCCCACAGGCATCCATCAGGGTCCTCGGTTTGGTAATATTTTGCTTTTCCTATATAATAGACTGTCAGGACAGGTGAGCAGGTGGTCTTTAACATGGTGTAGGGCTGTATGAAGTGGGTTATATTGAGCACAGTGAAAATGTAAAAGGGGGCCACACACCAGGAATTAATGTGAGTAGGACCCATTCCCTGGTTCTCATTAGGGTCGACTCGGTGCACAGGTCCTCAGAAGCTAGCACCAACACAGCCAACAACGACTCCTCTATCATTAGTGTGGAGGAAGAGCCTAGAATGTTCCATGGTCAGGGTCCAGCGTGGCAGTGACATCAGATGAGACACTGTTGCCCAACCCTCTCCCCTATCCCTCATTCCCAATCTCCATTAATTGCATGACAATAGTGGCCAGATTAATGGCACCACCAACAGCATGCATCTTTGTGCAGAACCACATGGATAAGGTCAACCTGCATGGGTGACCTGCTGCCTTTTTGTGTTGCAACTCTATTTGCCCTTGGGAACTGAAATGGCTAATGTTGGAAGGCAAACTGTGGTGGGTGGCGCATGATGCTCCACCACACTTTTCACCTACTGGGAAGAATGAGGCAACGATGGGGGAGGGCCTGTAATGCCCCACCTGCAGAAGTGGCAGCAGTTTTTGGGTGAGCTGGACCACTTGCTGACATGCTCTATGGTGTAGTTTGAGACCAGAAGTGCATGCTGCACCTTGTGAAAGAGCCTGTAAGCCTTAAGAACTAGCCGCACCCTACACAAAATGGAGGACCTTAGTGGGCATCTACACACTGTGAACACATCTGTGAACGTTACTCTAGACCTGTACACTGTAAAGATATTCCGGAAACTTAAGGGGTGGTTGCACCATGTGTTCAAACCTGAGAACTGTAATGGCCATCTGTGCCCTTTGGAGAAAAAAAATCGGTGGACCATACTGGGTGGATGCATCTTTTGAAAAAACCTAAGGCCCTTAAGAAATAGATGTGCCCTGTGAAAAAAAAGAAGACCTTTACTGGGCAGCAGTGCTCTGTGAAAAACACAGAGAGCATTAAGGGGTGACCGCCCCTCAGAACCTCCGTGAGTGGCTGTTACCTGGGACAACAAAACAAGACACAAATAAATGATTGCTTGATTGTGCCCTGTGTGAAAACATGAAAACCCTAGACATTCGTTTGCTCATAATTTAAAAACATTAATTGCACTATAGTCAATGCAATGAAATGTGCAATGTAATCCTGCTATTGAATTAGTGCATGCTCAACTATTGCAACCCCACTCGTGACACGTGCTTTAGCCATATTGCACATAACGTTCATCTCCAATCCCGTGCACGCCTGATGCAGCCCCCATAATAAGAGGTGAGGCTTCATAGCCTGTATTTGACTTTGCCTATAATGTCCCTTTATGCATGCCTGATGCAGCCCCCCGCAACAAGAGGTGAGGCTTTCCTAGCCGGTATTTGATTTTGCCTATCATGTCCCTTTATGCATGCCTGATGCAGCCCCCCGCAACAAGAGGTGAGGCTTTCCTAGCCGGTATTTGATTTTGCCTATCATGTCCCTTTATGCATGCCTGATGCAGCCCCCCGCAACAAGAGGTGAGGCTTTCCTAGCCGGTATTTGATTTTGCCTATCATGTCCCTTTATGCATGCCTGATGCAGCCGCCAGCAACAAGAGGTGAGGCTTTCCTAGCCTGTATTTGACATTGCCTATTATGTCCTTTTATGCATGTCTGATGCAGCCCCCCATAACAAGAGGTGAGGCTTTCCTAGCTTGTATTGATTGCACTAATGTTGTTATGCCTAGTGGGTATCATCTGTAACCTACTATCCCAAGCACTTCTCTGTAAACATATGCTTAAGATTACAGCGCCTGGATGCCTCTGGGCTTTGTGCGCTATATTAATGTAAAAATAAATAAATGAATAAATAAATAAACACGGCCTTTCAATCAATACTACAATAATCAATTTGCCAACCATACGCACTACAAAACAGCCATGCTGCTCCACTTTGCAGTTTGTATGTATAAATAGATATGTATACATATTACATGACATGTAGTAATGGCCCTGTAGTTATGGTTAAGTTGCTTAACTCAGAGAAAGAGTACTTTTTGGGTGGTGTTAACTTTGCGCCGTTTGATGCATCCTCATGAAACTACCCAAAAAATATATGGCCACCTCAGAACGATTTTGCAAAGATTGGTGTGGTTTTGTCTGGGGGGCAATGTTATAGGGGGGTCCCAATATATTTGAGATCCTCATAGACACAATGGAAAGAAAAAGGTACACGTGCCTACATTCCAAAGCGGTGGACAGATTTTCACCAGTCTGCGCCAAGAGCGGTGGCCTGGTCTCGAAAGAGTTATTTGGTACATTTGGTGTAAATCCATCCAGTAGTTTTTTTTTTAAATGGCAGACAATTAGGTACAAAAAAATAGTGCTATCTGGGTCTGGTCCGCACACTCATTTCCTGATACAGAGTCCATGGACACCCATCGAACGATCAGGGAGTGACTTGGTGTCTGTGGACATCGATGACGCACGCTGATTGGATGTTCAAAAATGTGAGATGCGTCAGAATATTTGAAACGGTAACCATATTAGATCCACGGACAGCCGCCATTGTCCACAGATAATGTGTTGAAAAATAAGTGTGGAAATCGTATTTCAGGTTACGTTGGACCTCATTACAAGGTTGCCGGTCTGGTAACAACGGTCTCTGAAAACAATAATGTGTTTCCTCCAAACAGTTCTACGTAGTGGTTTTTAGGAATTCTTGTATTATGTGATGTATTAAAGTCAACATGACATTGCTTTCTTCATTTCTAAAGGGCACTTTAATTTGCTTTAGAATTCTGCATACTTCAGTAGTAGCTTCTGCTGATATTTTGTAGTATTCTAAGTTGTTTTGGTGTTCTACTGGGAGGAGCAGTAGTTGGTGTAAAGTTACACCTGCTATGTTGTTGGCAGCTAAATCTGTGCATTTTGTTACAGCAGCTGAAAGGTTGTTGTTTGTTAAATCTTGTAGAAATGTGCTGATTGTTTTAATTAAGAACGTTTTACCGGAACCAGGTTCACCACTTACATATCGTAGCAGAGGTTTATAAATTGAACAGCTGCAATTTATAGTTTCATGCTTAAGATCTTGTTCAATTTCTTCAGTGACTTCTAAATAAATGGTGAGTTGTTCATCATGTAGCTGTGATTTCAGCACTGCAAAGTCTTCTTCAGATTGTTTAGATTGATACATGGTATTTTGGACCTCAGTCATGGCTATTTCTTCTTAATTTAGAATGAGTGATTCTACAAGTGGTTCTTGGCTTCCTCTAAGGGAAAGTTGACTGCCCACACTAGTGTCTTTATCTAGTATAGCTTACATTTCTTCCTCTTGTTGGCGTTCATTGTCCAACATTTGTTTTTATTGTTTGAAATTGATATTTGTTATATTGCTTTCATTTGCTTTGAATGCAGCTTCAAATGAGTCATGGTCAGCTAATAATTCTTCTTCGTGTCCAAGGTTTAAAAAGTTGTAGTAGGGCCATGTGGCGCGAAATCCACCCGAGCCTGCATGGAGACCGATGCAGAAAGCCTCATGGCCAAGATTTTAACAACGGACTGAGCATGCAGTGGGCCAAGTTCAACAAGCCAAACAACAGAGGACCAACCTCAGGAATCGGGGGTAGACCTTACAATCAGGACCTCCATTTTGTCCCCATTAAGGCAAAGCCAGTTTTTGACCATCCACACATGGACTGCTGAGAGACACTTATGACATCGCTCAGTCATGGCCAGAAGTGAGAGGATAAGCCACATCGTGATTTGAGTATCATCAGCATAAGAAAAATACTGAATCCCAAAATACTCAATCAGCTTAACAAGAGGCTGGATATGAAGATTAAAAAGAAGAGGAGCGAGAGCTGAACCCTGGGGGACACCACAAGTGAGGGGAACTGAAGGTGAAAGAAAGGGTGAAAACTAGAGAGACAGTGAACAATCAAGAATAAAAGACCCAAACCAGTCAAGGACCGTACCAGAAATCCCAGCTAATGACAACCTCTCCAGGAGGATGCCATGATCCACAGTGTCAAAAGTGGCAGAGAGGTCTAGCAGGATCAGGCCACTAAAACCCTCCTGATCCACAATCTGAGCCAACTCATCCATTTCCGACACCAGGATAGATTATGTGCCCCAGACAGTATGAAAATCTGACTGGCGTGGGGCAAGAAAAACAGAATCCTCCAAGAAAGAACAAAGAAGGGGAGTGAGCAAAGTTTCCAAAAGCGTCATAGGATAGTAAAGGAGAGAAATTAGTTGATGGTTAGAAAGAATTGATGGTTCCGGAGTTGTCTTTTTCAAAAGAGAAATGATCAGAGTGTGCTGAAGTGGAAAAGGGATGTGAGAATTAGAAAAAGACAGATTTACAGCTGAAGTAACAAGATTTGCAATAGCAGGGATGATAGTTTTTAGTAGGCTGAGCGGGCTCGGGTCAGCCGGGGAGGCCGATTTCATATTAAGAGTCGCTCAAACCACATCCTCCTCCCGAAAGACTGGAAACATGGACCAGGTGTGACAGAGCTGTGCAGGGACCAAAACGGCTGAAGAGACAAATGAAGGGCGCAACTGATCAGCAATCTTCTGTCTAATGATGAATTTTCTCATCGAAAATAGGGGATAAAGAATTACAAAGGCTCTTAGATGGAATCACCTGATTGGAGGGAGGAAGAGAGGACAGGGACTGAACCATTTTAAATAGATCTTTCGGAGAGCTAACAGCCATTTCAACCCGAGATACAAAGTAGGCACATTTAGCTTTAGCTATCGCCTGTTGATAAAGAGCTGTGGCTTTGCGAAATGCCACAAGAGCAGTAGGACAAAAGTAAATTCAGCATTTATGCTCCACTTGTCTACGAGATAAACAAAGACTGCCTAAATCAGCAAAAAACAAGGGCTCGGAGGGATGACCCCAGGGACGTATGGCTTGAAGAGGGGCCAGGTGATCAGCGGCCATAAGAATAGCAGAAGAAAGAACCAACATGTCACACAGAGTGTCCACTGGGACAGCATTAGCGATACCTGAGATGATACTACTGCCTTCAGTGTTACACCACAGCCGGGATGGAGGGCAAAGATGAACAGGAACTGAGGTAGTGGGTGCCATAAACACAGAAAAAGGAATGAAAATTTGGTCAGATCATTTTATAGGAAGGCCCAGAAAAAAGTAACCAAAAAGGGGGGGGGGCTAACATACGGCCCTGGGTATTCCCTAGGACATGAGTAGAACCCTGAACAAGTTGGGAGAGTTCAAAATCAGTGCAAGCATAAATAAGATGATGTACCTGGGCATCACTGGGGCTGTTGGGATAGAAATTAAAATCCCCCAAGACTATCAAGGTCCCATATTGGAGACATAGGCTAGACACAATATCCAATGAGACCAAATCAAAACCAGAGTCAGGGATAGAAGGACGTTGAATCAATAGGCAGTAAAGCGAAGAGGAAGCAGACATAAGCACCCAAAGCAGAACTGCCTGCATATTGTCTGTGTGCTCAAACGGAACAATAGAACATCTGAAGATAGATTGGTGCAAAAAAGCAAGCCCCCACATATCCAGGGGCGCAGCTCTATCCAGACTAAGTATACCATGCCCGGGAGAGGGCATGAACTAATAGTGAAGGCGACTATTCTTTCAGCCATGTCTCTGTGACACAAACCAGGTCAGGCATGTTATCCGAAAGCAGTGAGTGACAATCGGCAGCATGAGCTGCTAGAGAACGCGAGTTCAGAAGTAAACATTTAATCTGACTTTGACAGTGGACTTCATGACCATGGGCATAGCAACGTCTGACAGTCAACTACAGGGAAACACAGTACCTGATGGAGCCACCCCTATGAGCTCTTGATGAGCAGGCTCCTGAAATGCAGGTTAATGAGTGTCCTCAAAGTCCTGTGTGGCTGCGCAACTGGACAGGAGTCCATGGTTTGTAAAGTATTTATTCTACTTTTGTCTTTTAGTTTCACATAGTGATTCATGAATTGTCGTAAAGATTCTTGTTTATAAGTTTCTTAATTGAAATATGGTTCTGTGCTGCTTGTGTGAATCCATCGACTGTCAAAATTTGAAAAGACATATATATTGACATTACACATGTTTAGAAGTACTTTTTGTAATTTATTGATTAATTTAGTTAGTGGTTTAATCCTGTTTAATTTTAATATGAACAACTTCATCTTTAGTAGAAATGTGCTGTCAATTAGAGCTTTGAGGATTAGTTTTACGAACCATGGAAGCTCCATTTGATCTCCTGAACTGGTGCTCTCCAATTTAGCCTCCCACAAATGCAGGATAGTACTTTTCCAGAAAGTTCAACTGTTGCAAGCATCCACTGGCATTCGGCCAAAATGTCACATGGAAAACTCCAAGAGGCCTCTTTCCCATGGCAGTGCGAAAACCAACATAGTTTGCTTTGGGCTCCTTCAACCTTATCAGGTGCTTCATTCAAAACAATCCCTGGAACACTGCAGACTGGAACAATATATTTTTCTAGTGATTTAAAGTATGCAGGCAGTATTTAGAGCTCACAATAAAATGTAGCCATCACTAGGGCTTGAGGAAAATGTCCATGCTGCAACCAGAATGCATTTCAAATAGACCATGTTTTAGAGTCAAAAATATTATATTTTAAAAGCATTACATTCCACCCTTGGACATTTAACTTCCATAACTCACTGGAACTAAAGTCGGCTTTTGAAGCATTATAACTAAACTAGAAATGCATTAAAAACAACAACACGAAAGAATCAAAATCATAAAAATTATAAAAATGCAAGCAACATCATAACGCAAGGTTTCTCCAATATTTGCAATAAAAGTAAACAACCAGTCCCACCAATTCCCAGCATGGAAATATGTTACTTGCTTTGTCAAATCCTTCAAATTTTGGATTTTGTTTTGCACAGACCGGGAATGGTCACTTAGATTAAAACAACACATTTCTTCATATGCGTTATGACCTATATTATGTTTTCATAATGAATAGTCAATAGCAGCTCTATTCTGCAAAACTGCTTTTCACATCACTTTGCTATCTAAAAGCTATTCTTCTAAGGCTTGAGAGCAGTATCATTTAACCCCTTCACTACTAAACATACTCACAATCAAAAATGTATAGCGCTCTGCAGCTAATGCCCAAACTCCCACCAAATTAATATGCAAGAGCTAGAACTTCAGAGTGAGACAAGAAATGCACATTTGAATCACAATCTGGGGTTAGCGCTATAGAGTCAAAAACAGATCTTTTCACTCTAGTTAGTGATGGCTACAAGGGAAACAACATAAGGGTGAGTTGTGATACTGCACATGGCCCTCCAGAGATGTTAGCAGGAATGTAAGTGAATGTGGTATTAGCGCATGAAAAAAGACATCCTATTGGAAGTTTGACAAGGTTCAAATGACTAGCAGCTATAACTGTATGATCACAGATCAGGGTGTTGTCAACGTTGGTGCATGTGCTTGGAGTATGTGAACACAGTTGTTCCACAAACACAGTCCGGTTAATTTCTTTGGTCATATCCAGTTGCTGACATTTGCCAACCTCTTCAGGCTGACAAGTTAACTTAAAGCAGACACCACTTTGGGTAATGTTCTAAGTTGAAACTTTGGTGAAGTTTTCCATTTTTGGCTGGTCTCTGGGCAAAATGTAAAGTATTCATAAACAGAAAATGACTGTCAGACGTCATTATCCTCCACACATGTCAGTAGGTCCAAAGCATTGTGCACATCTGATAAACAAAAGTAGGTGATGTTAAGTACTTCCCGAGCCAGGTAAATCCACATGTTCTCCATTTGGGCAGCTTGCTTTTGGTTTATCCTCAATGCCTTTCAAATCTGTTTCTTCATGAATGCTTGGGCTGGTATGTAGGTGCCGGCATCTATTTAGCCACAAACATCATTCCTCATTATCAGACTCATACTGGGTGGCTGCAAAAATATGACAGCTTGTTTTTTCAGTGAATCCTTTAACCCTTCCAAATGGAGTCCATTCACAATTGCACTTACGCCAGCCAGGCACAGAATCTGTAAAGCAAAGCCAGAAAAAAACATATCAGTGTTGATAATCATTCTCTTAAATAACATTTATCATAAGGACATAGTCCCATTTCTCCCTGCCAGGTTCCCTTACTAAAACAACTTAGTCTCTGCGTGGTGCAATGCCATCTGTGGTTACAGGTGGGCCACTCAGCTTTTCTAGCTTTTCTAGCACTTGGTACCACACGGTTTGATAAGCCAAAACCACAGTACCCATGAGTACACTGTAAGGGGCTCTTCATTTCTGATCATGGCTAATTTTTCAGGTATGACAATCAATTGGACTATCCTATCTCCTACATGGATAGGCAATATCTGTTCTGCACTGTTTATTAAAAAACTTTGATTTATCCCTGTTAGTCAGTATCCATCACTCCTCCCAGTACTTGGATGCCCTTCAATGCTAATCCAGATCTAGGGGCAATTTGTACCCCACTCCCAGTCTCAATGAATATTATGCCTCTAGGTTCTAATCTGATTTCTCTATGAGCATGCAAGTCTGCTCCTGTTGATTCTGGAGTTGTGCAGTATGGAGCTAAGGCACCTTGCATGATTTCCCAATAAACTACAGTTTTTGTAGTTGAATTAGGCTACCACTGCACAGTAGGTGTTAACAGGTGCTTCAAAGGTGTTTTGTTTGCTGCTAAGGGTTGATTGTTTAGCACTTTCACAGCATCAAACAAACAATCGCGCTAGGCTGGTAGCTTGGGAGGGAGTTTGGTAACTGCCATTACCTGATTTACAGAATTGTTCTTCCAATAAACCATTAATGAACTCAATTAAAGCCGCCCCGTTTGAATGTTATGTCACATGGTGAATCCCCTCTAAATTATACTCTTGACAATATTCCTAAATGAAATTGCCTTAATGTAATATGATTTGATCTAACAGCTTAATGGTGTTCAATTGTGCGGCCCTCTTGCAATGTGTAGGGGAGGACTGGTCCAGGAGACCCCTCTCGCCTGCGTTTCGTCCCCAGGTGAGGGCCATGGCCCATTGGGCGTTCCCTCATGCCACCCGGGCCCAGGTGGTGGAGGCTCACCCACTGGAGACATTGCCCACACATACCGAATGCCCACATGTATTGACTACAACACAAATTTAGCTAGGCCTAGAAACCATTCTTTGCCCGGTAAAGATGGTGTGAGCTCAGCGCACTGTAGCGCGGCCCCCACCCTTGGAGAACATCCCTGTTGCCGCAGCACCCTGGCAGATCCGCTGCGAGCACGTTCCCACGAACAAGACGGACATGAGCTAGCCCAATACGCTAACATTGTAACAGGTCACCTCCCGCAGTGTATCATCACTATCAGCATGACCCGGCCAGCAGGCCTGAACAATGAGAAGAACGGTAAAATGGTCATCTGATGGCAGACAGTTTTTAGATATATATGTATATATTAATGTCAAGACCTCTTGCGAAGTATGCTTTCTTCCACAAAATACAAATGCTTGTAGAATGTATTAAAATGAGAGAGAGCATGCTCCCATGATATAAGCAATGGCGAGCCCACACCATTGCAGGTGGATGCTAATGATAAAGGAACGCTCCAGGGATCTGTTTGTTGCGTGTATCACTGGGCAGCCTACCTCACATGGTTTTGCGCCATAACTAAAGCTAATGCTGCTAGAGTACACGAGAAAGCGAATGCAACTATACTATGAACTCATGTAAAGAATGCGCAAGAGTGCACTTATCATGTGTGAATGTCTAAGCCCCTCATGTGCCACCACCGTCACGTACAGTGGCGGGTCGTTTTCTATGTACTCCACTGATCTAACCACTACCTCATTTACTGCGAGTGTATATGCATGTAACTAAAACACTGTAGCTGCTAGAATATAATGTACAAATATGGTGCTCTGACTGGGTATAATCGAGACGCATCCAGCAAAGGTTAAATGCATGTTTTGAAGTGATTTTAAATAAGTATTATAGAAAGTATTCAAATGTTTGCGATGTCTTTACCTATATTCGGCAACACACGAGGGAGATACCTTTGTGAATGCGTACAAGGTCTCGATGTATCCCCCTCCCTCCCTGAGAAGGCTGCCAAGACATGAGAACAGAGCCCCGCTCTGCGTTATCACGCCTCCCCCGACCCGACTGGAGCCGCTTCAAAGACTTGTAGCCCCACTGCAGCACCCAAGGCCGCGGCTAGCCACCTGCATTATTTACGGCACAGCAGTAAACCTTTGTCTAAACTCAAGCGCCCCCTCGTAAACCTCACAACCCACCGGACTGTCTCAGACTTATGGCCCTGTGCAATCAGGACACCCAACACTTTGACAACACACAGCGAGACATCCATAACCACTTCTAACAAGACAGAAAGACCTGTACCACCCGCCCCAGTCCCCAAAGCTTAGCCCCTCGACCTATGGTCCCGGTCAACAGATCACGAGTAACCAGGCCTCGATATATCACCTCCAGACCCCTCACACGGTGCATTCCTCCTGTGTTGCATTAACCTATAAAAATAACCTAGTGGAAGATTTACTAAAAGAAAATAGCACTGTAAATGACTGAATGACTGCGGTGTGCATGGCCGAGGGCAAGTAAGTCAGAAAAGGCATTCATCTCTACCACAGGCCGCCTTGGCACACCAACACCGCCCGGATGAACTCAAGCCGACCTGCCAGGCCCAGCCCAACCCACGAGGGTGACCAGTGACGTCCTCCAGCCAAGACCAACCACGCCGCAGCAGCACCTATAGTTAGTCGTCGCCACCCAATCCCAATGAACTTGTGCCCCCTATAGTATGTAGGTTTTGATGACGTTTTTTGTAAATATATACGCCTGTCTTTGCTATTGTCAGACAGAGCGCTCTCGGAGTTTGCAGAGTTCTTTGCATGCCCAATTCTGATTGATAAACTCCCATTTATGCTCACCCGCACTCTGTCTTGGCCTTATTCCCATTTTGGGAGAGTCCTTCATTGTCTCTCATTGCGGGGAGTATCGTGCTGTTTGGGGGCGCTTGCTTTCAGTGGTCACCCCGATAGCGTGATTTTTATTTCTTCCTAACTCCTTATAACCGTCCCCTTTTGGCACGAGAATCTCCGGTCGAAAAGGGATACGCACGGTGAGCCGGCTCCGGGAGGCTGCCCGCCAACGGCGACCGGTACACTAAGAAGTGCGCACTCAATAGAGAGGGGGTACGGGATCCCGGTTGAAAAATCCCCTTTGAGTACCGCTCGCCGGAGCCGGGGCTGACTGTTGAGCTGACGGCGACACTGCCTGGACGGACCCAGTTTCGGAGACTATCGGTTCAAGACGGGCACGTGAGTACTGAGTGTGAGCGATCTTAAAGGGAGCGGGGAGTGAAGTGTAGGACAGGAAACGAAGAGGGGGTACGCAGATCTACTAAGGATCATCTTAAATTTTCCTTGCTTTTTCTTTACATATGGCCATTAGGATTAAGAGGTGAATAAGAGATAAAAGTGACGGGAACCTAGCTCCGAAAGGGGGTGGAAGGCGGCGCCGCATAGTGCTATCTTGACTAGTACTGGGAATATATGAAGAAGTGGAGTATAAAATAAAAGTGTTCAGCAAAAGGGGACACTGAGAGTACATTAGTGACCGCTATTACTTTTTTCCTTTCTTAAGGGTAGGGGGGGGAGAGAATAACGAACTGTGATCAGCACAAACTTAGGGAGATAGTAAGAGAAAAAGAGTCCTATTAAAAGGGGGAAAAACAGGTTAATATCTACCTATATATATATATACGCATCTAGATACTTAAATAAGACGAACAGGGACAGCCGGCTAGGGAGGAAAGGGAGGGCAGCTTGAATGGTGAATGGTGCCAAGAGGTGTGTGCACCTCGCATGAGATAGAAGAGACTTTGATGTTGTGAATGTGTGAGCGGTCGTAAATGCACAATAGTTAAATGGTTATGATAAGTGTGGTCGGATAAAATTTTTTATAGCAAAGTGAGTGAGTACCTTTTTGATTTCCAGGTTGACATTGTCACAATAAAGGATGGGTTGCTCTTGTATGTGCCCCTCAAAGAGAACAGAATAGACATTGTGTACGGCCAGTTTTGTATTGTGCAATCAGGGAGGGGAGGAGCCCAAAGGGACCCAATATCGAGGGTGAAGTAAAATATAAAGAATAATATTGATACTACATTTATATTGTAGTTGCAAACACACTGAGACACACCAGCACTAGGAGGGCACAGAGATGGGGGCTGAAACACCTTTATCACATATTTGTAAGAATCTCCCGGGATACGTGGAGCGGATTAAAAAATATCACGACCAATGGGTGACCGAACTAAAGGGGGAGGGGTTACCTCAGATTTGGCCCGAGGGAGGGTCATTTGATAAAAGTGTAATGGATACGGTGGCCACATGCATTTTTCTAAAATACAAAGGAAAGCAGCTGCAAAATAGGAGGGAAATATTGGATCTTTGGAGGCTATTTTAAGAGATACCACCGCCTAAGACACCAGCACTAAATGCTGATCTCCCGTCCACCACAGACAATCCATTACTAATACAAAGAGATGTCAAGGAAGGCTCAAGTGTAGCGCCACCAGTAGAGGTAATAAGTTTGTACCCGATAATAAAGAAGCCTGTGCCCGCAGAGGGGTACAGTGACCCCACTTACATACCTCCCCCTAAAGATACTACACCCCACCGCCCCACGGCACCTCCGCCATATGAAAGCACGAGGGAGCGAGCCCAGGCAGGCGCACAAAGGGTAGATATAGAGAAACTCACAGATGATTTAGAATCAAGACTGACGATAGCAAAGAATGAGCTCTCGAGGATAAAAGACATATGCGACCGAACAGCACTGGATGCAACTAGATCAGGGCGTACGTCCGGAGCGCCAGGTGAAAATAGAAAGCCCGAAGAGGGGTGGAAAAAGGGCGAGATTCTGTTCAGAATTGAGGAAGAACCAACCCGAATAATAGAAGTAGGGCCCGGAGAGGGAGATGTTGTAAGCGAAGAAAGGCTCGGGGGAATTAGAGAGGAATTGCTGTGTGATATAAGGGACGAAGTAGAAGAAAGCGACAGGTTGAGTATGGCGATGGGAGGGGGTAGCGAGGGGGAGGAAGGTACGTGTTCACTGAGAACCCTGGATGATGAGTGGTCGGGGCGACTAAGGAACAGAGTGGGAAAAATGGCATCACTGGGAACATCAGCAGCCAAAACGGGTCCGGACGGCACGACAAAGGGAAGGCTACAGCTCCCATTGATACACAGGGGAGGAGGGAGGCCTAACTATATCCCATGGGCGCAGATGGATAAAGCCAATTTATTAAAGCTATTGCCCCCTTTGTCAGGGGGGGCAAGTAAGTGGATATATGCCTTTGAGAAACATACTGCCGGGGTACCCCTAGCCATCGGAGATGTAAAAAGTCTACTCGTATCAGCAGTGGGCGATCAGGCTGAAAGGGTATGGGTTAAGGCCGGTTTCCCGGGAGTAACGTTAGACTGTGACCGCCATGATGGGGCATCTTTTAACACAGTGCGTGCCAGGGTGTGGGATGCCTTACGCGAAACATTCCCAGACACACCGGACTTGCATTCAGTGATGCAGTGTACAATGAATGACGGGGAGGAGGCTATGGATTACATTTTTCGGGTCCAAGAGATGTGGAGAGCAGAAACGGGCACGCCCTGGTATCAATCGACATCTTTGTTTTATTTTATTATAAAGAGAGGGCTCCCAAAGGAAGTGCAGAAGGCGCTTGACAAGATATCAGGTATTGAAGCAAAGGGATGGCCAGAAATTCAGAGCATAATAGTACACCATTGTAAACGAATCAAGGAGAGGGAGAAGGAGGTGGCGCAGAAAAGATTGGCAGACGAGGCGAAGTTAGTACAGTCAAAGTTAGTGAAGGTTGCAGCAGCAGTAGCCGCGCTCCCACACAGTAGAGAGGGAGATGATGAGGAGGAGGGGCTGATAGCACTCCAAGGAAGGGTGGCGACTAATTGGGCAGGAACAGCACAGCGACAGTGGACTGAGCACGAGCAAGGTGGAAGCCCGCAGTGGCAAGAGTGGACCCCTCGAGGGGGACGAGGTGGGTACAGGAGCCGGAGAGGAGGCGGACAGGGGTATGGGGGAATGGGAGGAAATGGATGGCAGGGTCCCAGGGGCCCCCAGGGGAGCTGCTGGAACTGTGGACGATGGGGACATTACTCCAGGGAGTGCAGAAGTAGACAAAACAGTGGGTTCCAAGAGGAGGAGAATTATGGTCATCCCCACCCGGGCAGCCCATATGGTCTCCCAATGGGACAGCAGCAACTAAGAAACCCCGGCCAAGGTACCATGGGCCAGCAACAGGGACACCAGTATAGAACACAGAACCACCCCCAAAACAATGACAGTATGCAATACACGCCAGGTAACCCTTTCGCGACAACAGCAAACGGGGCCCCCGCGCCAGCACCTTACAGTCGCATGTCGGTAGTCTCCGGGAATGTCTTTAATGAGGGAGGGGCGACGAGATACCCCGCATAGGCAGCCCACAGAGAACACTTGCGTGTCCAGTTCTATCCACCACCTACAATGCAGCAGAGGAACCATTGGTAGGGGCGCAGATAGGAGACAAGCAGTTTATATTCATGGTTGATTCGGGAGCGGAGAAATCATGTATCAGAGAAGGCCGATTCCCGTTATCTAACAGGAAGTTAGAGACGCAGGGGTTCTCTGGGACTGTAGTTGAAGTTCCTTACACAGAAGCTTTGGATGTAACAGTGAGGGGTAAGACTGTGAAGGCACCCTTATTGTATTACGAACATTCCCCAATTAACTTGCTAGGGAGGGATCTCCTGAGTAAACTCAACATGACCATATCATTTACCGAGAGAGGGATAGTGTGTTCCACACCCGGGATATGCCCCTTGCGTGCGATGTTGGTAGTGCAAGCCTACACAACCACGCAGGAAATACGAGGGCTGCCACAAAATGAGGAAATGTTTATCAAAGGGCTGAAGACTCTGGCCCTCATAATTCCCGAGCGAAGAAGCATGGACTGGAGGATTCCGGCGGAGTTCCTCTTCCGCCCCATAGTATGCCCCAACACAGCACCAGGATCAGTGGTATCATTAGACTTGCACGCTGTGCAAGTGTCAACAAAGAGAATCGCTGTGATTGGAGTGGACGAGGAAGGGTGTGAGTGGCGCACAGTGCTGTGCACAAACGCCAACATCGCCCTACGAGAGGTAACAGATGAGGATCTTTTTTCAGACACGGAAGGGGATGGTGAGATAGTAATGGAAATAGCGATGCCCTGTGACGTTTTAATACAAGCAAGGGAGACCCCCGTCCAATTGATGACAGTGGTAGGGGCACCACCGTCCTTTTCTGATGATGACATGAGGCTCGTACCAAACAACTTATGGACAACAGGCCCCCATGATGTGGGACTGTTGCACGGAGTACAGCCTGTGGTAATAAAGCTAAAGCAAGGAGCAATTTTACCACGAGTTAAACAGTATCCTCTGTCTCGTGAAGCTGAAGAAGGGATAAAAGAGACAATAAATGCCCTACTAGCACACGGGATAATAGTGCCTTCAAACTCCCCATGTAACACTTGTATTTATCCGATCAAAAAAGCAAAAGGGGGGTCTTGGAGGATGATACAGGACTTACGCCCCCTCAATGATGTAATGCAGAAGGAGTTCCCTCTAGTCCCGAACCCCGCATCAATACTATGCAGCATCCCGAAAGAGGCATCACATTTCACAGTAGTGGATTTAAAAAACGCATTTTTCTCTATACCCCTAGCTGAAGAGAGTAGATACCTTACTGCCTTCACACTGGGGGGTAAAAGATATGAACACTGCAGATTACCACAAGGGTACTGCGAGAGCCCAAGCATCTTCAACCGCGTATTACATGAAGACCTAGGAAACCTATCAGTTGAGAGCACCATTATTCAGTACGTAGACGATTTACTAGTCTGCGCACGAAACGAAGAGACATGCAGAACAGATTCCATAACATTACTGACTTTGCTGGCCAACAAGGGGTACAAAGTGGACAAGGGAAAGCTACAATACTGTCTGACAGAGGTCCTGTACCTAGGACAGCTGATTTCAAGAGATGGGAAAAGAATAATACCAGACAGGGTAGAAGCCATAAGATCAGTACAAGAACCCACAACAGTAAAAGACATGCAGAAATTTTTGGGAATGTGCAATTACTGCCGAGCATGGATATTAGATTATGCGGCATACACCAGGCCCCTATTACAAGCATTAAAGGTGGCCCAACAGGAGAACAGGAAGATGGAATGGACGGAAGAGATGAGTTCCTCCTTCCAAACACTAAAAGAGTTGATTTCAAGCGCCCCAGTACTCGCAAACCCTGATTATGGACGCGAGTTTTACCTATTCTCACACTGCAAGGAAACACTGATGACAGCAGTCCTGACACAAAAAACATCCTTAGGACACAAGCCATTGGCTTACTATAGTGGCACTTTAGATGCCGTGATGCAGGGCCATTTCGCGTGCGAGCAATCACTCGCTGCAGCCGCTTTCGCGATTGAGAAAAGTGCCACAATAGTAATGGGCTACCCTGTGACATTGTTTGTGGAACATTCATTATTTGCAATACTCGAGAGATCAAAAAGCACACTGACAACACAGCGGGCGACCGCCTACGAGATTATACTGTCCAGTGCCAACATCCATATAGTGAGATGCAAAACAGTGAACCCCGCCACATTCATTACAGAAGCGTGCACGCTCGAAGACATGCAGAACCACGATTGCGCAACCTACACAGGAGAAAGCGGGGAGGAGACAGTGGTGTGTGAGAACGCTCTAAGCGAAGGGAAAGTATACTTTGTGGATGGGTCCGCATCAATTGACGTGGACACGGGAGAAAAACACGTTGGCATGGCAGTGGTGAGGTTAGAAGACGGTGAGTATGAAACACTGGTACAATACCGCCTCCCATCACATTACTCCGCACAGGCAGCAGAACTGATTGCGCTCATAGAAGCACTACATGCAGCAAAGGGTTGTGCAGTGACGATATACACAGACTCAGCTTACATGACAACGACAGTACATGGAAGACTGGCAAGATGGGGGCGTAGGGGATTTAGGCGGGCAGACGGAATACCAGTACAGCATGCAGAATTATTGAAAGAGTTAATTGAGGCCCTGCAAAACCCTACAGCAGTAGCAATAGTAAAGTGCCAAGCACATACATCCAACACAGATGTTGTGTCTTTAGGGAACGCGGCAGCGGACGCTGCCGCCAAGGAGGCTTCCTATTTTCAGAAAAATGACACAGGTGAATACATGCTTAAGGACAAAACAAACGAAGAGCCCCCAGAGGGATATAATATCATGCCCATACCACAAATAATAGAGTTGCAGGAAGGAGCCAGTGCAGAAGAAAAACTATTGTGGACAAAGCGAGGGTGCAGCAAGTCAGGAACAGACCTGCTTTGGCGGCAAAATAACTCGGGGAAAGTGGTAATGCCAATACAGCTATTAGAAATTGCATTTCAACAGCTACACTTCCCTGCACATAACACCAAACAACGCATCGCAGCAGAAATACAGGAAGAATGGTTCGTGCCCTGTCTCCAGGAGCATGTATCTCGATTGGCAATGGAATGTACAACATGCCAAATATACAATTCAGGGATGACATTACGCACTCTACGAGGAACAATTCCTAAACCCATTGGCCCATTTAAGGAACTGCATATAGATTACGCAGACATGGGGGAAAGGTGTAATGGCACACGGTACATGATCGTGGTTGTGTGCCCATTTTCAAGGTGGGTGGAAGCAGGAACTTGCGCCCGACCTGATGCCAAGAGCGCCGCCAAGTTCCTAGTAAGAGAAGTATTCCCATGCTGGGGAATTTGTGACGTGATTCGCTCAGACAGCGGCACTCATTTTGTGAATGAGCTTTTTAAGGAAGTGACTACATTATTGGGAATAAAACACAAATTATGTTCAATTTATCATCCTCAAAGTAATGGCGTAGTGGAAAAGATGAACGGACTGTTAAAGGGCAGGCTATCAAAACTATGCTTTTCATTAAAGAAGAATTGGATTTACTGCCTACCGCTTGCGCTATTTGAGTTACGAAATCAGCCAAGCAAAGACCACCATTTGTCCCCGCACGAGATCGTGACTGGGAGACGGATGAACACAGCACATTCGCCACTGCGCGAACACTCAGACGATCACAGAAGCGCCGCGATATTGGGAGATGAGTTCACAGATTATTTAAAGAAATTGACAAGGGCAGCGCGCGTGATATCAAAGCAACTCTCCCCACCCTTCACTAGAGAAGAGGGAAATGTAACAGGCGCTGTTACGGAGCAGGGCCAACAGCTACAGTTGATGCCAGGCGACTGGATTTATGTCAGAAGCTTTGTACGTCGGTGGAATGCACCACGATTCCATGGCCCATACGAAGTAATATTTTGTACGCCCACGGCAGTGAAGGTTAAGGGATTAAGGTACTGGGTGCACTTGACCGACGTACGGAAAGCATATAGCAGCGTACAAGAGGAGGTAGATGGGGAGGCACAGACAACAGCAAACAATGCGACTGAGCAGAATGACTGAATATGAACTTATGTGTATGTGCTGGTGCTAAACTTGAATAAGTGCACAACTGATAAAGATATTAACTTTTACCTGGTTGCATGTATATACAAATATACATATATATGTGTGGTTAATGGAATGCAGAATTATAGCCTGTATGCACCCTTGTCTGTGAATACCCCTCCCTGTCTCCCCACCCCTTTCCATTCCCCGTCACATGGATATTGGCACTGATGGTGCTGACAAAATGTTTACATGAATGCACTCAATGCACTTTTATATCTTAAAACAGGAGCTTCCATGGCATCTAACGGGCGGCCTGCAACGGATAAATTTACTAGAATTAGAGAGTTGTTAACTGTGAAATGTATATATTCGTATGAATGTGGACTATCTGCATGCATTATATTGTTTTTTACATTATTATTTGGTCTGGTTACATACTGGTTCATAGCGTTCATCTCTATCGAGATGAACGAGGGGGGAGGGAGCAACACAACTATTGGGACCAATACAACTGCAAATGTCAATGCAACTACAAGGGAAGGTGATTTTTTGATATGGGACGGAACTAAACTTGTGTGGGGCTACTATACTATGTCATCCAATGTTGTCATCTCACAGGATGGAGGGCCAAAGGGTAAAAGGCAAAATACCACACTGTCCTCACCTGAGATGTCTAATTACAATGCTCACAGCTTAAACGACCGAAACCCCTCTGCCATATCCTGGTTGTATAATACCCCCACCAGCCAACCTGCCCCTACGGCCATAGAGAATCAAAGAATGAGAGAAACACATGAAATATTATATGATGACTGGGTGAAGGGGGGCGGGAATGAGAAAGGGGGGTCTAGTTTGTCCCTTGCCCAGGGAATCGGGAAGTATATGAGGAATAAGAACAATAGACAGAAGAGGGAAGCAGGGAGGAGTAAGTATGATGAGTACTATGGGCTAGGTCTAGATAAGATGGAAGACCCACGACACCCCCACCAAACAAATAAGTGGTATGCAGACATGAGTGCCACAGCTAAACAAACAACAAACGAGAGCTGTTATGTTTGCTCCCTCATCCCTCACGCATCAGGTACACCCAAAGTACTGTTACCCAAAGAGTTGCCGATTATAGATGCCCAATGTCTCCTTCATCTCACGTTGTGCAGAATTAAGAACACCTTCCAGGCACATGAAGTGACTTTTCAAATGCTGCAGAACGAGAAAACGTGCTACCCAAAACCATCAGGGGTTGTATGTCTGAAAGAACCATTTTTTGCAATCGAAGGGACACTTTTTTCTGATAACAAGTGGAGGAACGAAGAAGTAATGTGTAAAGCTGAAGCACTGAGGGGTGTGGCACCGGAGAAATTGCAATGGATAGAAGAAACGTGCACACCCGTATGGAAGGAACACATTTCAAAACTAACCTGGGTTACGCCCATCGAAAAGCCTTTCAAGTTGCAGAATGAAATAGACTATGAACTATGTTTCAAAGGAGAGGGGAGAACGTCCATGGGGACGAACAAGAAGTGCAACAAAACCCTCACTATCCCAGACCTAAGAAAGGGGACAGCGGCCCTTATGGACACGTATTGGGTATGTGGCAACCAGGCATACCTACACCTCCCCCCGTCGTGGAGTGGCAGCTGCTCAATGGCCACTCTGCACTCAGCTCTAATGGTAATACCAGAAAGCCACATCGATGGGAGCAAAAGGACACAGGAGCGCATGCAGCAGAGTGTGGCCCAACCAACTTCAGAGTCACAAATGTATGTCCTGTCTTCTGGAAGCAAGAGAGAGGCGCTGACCCGCAACAGACAAGCATCAAACTATATATCAAAGGCATCATCAGAACTATTGGCTCAGATCCCAGACAAATATCGATTATTCAGCTCAGCAGAAACATTTTTTGCCTCGCTCGTATCAAGTGTCCAAGCAAGGGCTAACGCAAAATGGCTCCAGATAACCCGTTGGGAATTAATTCAGCTGGCGAACGACACTGAAGAAGGTTTTAACATAATAAAGGTCGAACTAAGAGCCTTGCGACTGATGACCATGCAAAACAGGTATGTCCTGGACCTGTTGACGGCGATGGACGGCGGTGTTTGCCGAAAAATAGGAAGTGCCTGCTGCACTTTCGTACCTTCTGAAGACGCAGAGAATGGCTCCCTGTCCCATGTGATCGAAGCAGTCCACAACCTAGGAGAAAAAATGAAGATGGAAGGCGGAGCAGAAGATAGTACATGGTTCGATAACATCTTCTCCTGGGTCCCCTCATGGCTTGGAACAACGATGAAATTTTTGATGCCGGCTGTGGTGTTCCTCCTTTTGATTTTCTGCCTATGCCAGGTGGGTCTTCGAGTCTGCGCTAACGCAGTGCCAAATGGTGCAATGATGATGGTGACAATGGGCAACTCACACGGTACAATAAAAACGATGCAAGAAGCACAAGTACAAACAGGGGTAGACAACACACCCAGGTACCAACTGGTGCCCATGTACCACGACAAGGATATTGTAGATAAGCTGTGGCACACCACCATCAAAGAGCCCCGCATACTAGAATGGTACGAGGAAGTATGGGTAGATTTGGAAGGAGATGGTGGGTGCATATATCTTACGTGTACTCCAGATGAATACGCCAGGAGAGGTGAGAGCTTAAGGGGGGTATGCAGAGCATGGATGCCTATCAAAGGAACTCCTGCATGGGATGAGGCGGTGATGGACGAAGCAGAATATAGGAGGATAGAGGATTTAAAGAATTCGTTACTTAAGTAACGAAAGGGGGGAAATGTAGGGGAGGACTGATCCAGGAGACCCCTCTCGCCTGCGTTTCGTCCCCAGGTGAGGGCCATGGCCCATTGGGCGTTCCCTCATGCCACCCGGGCCCAGGTGGTGGAGGGCTCACCCACTGGAGACATTGCCCACACATACCGAATGCCCACATCTATTGACTACAACACAAATTTAGCTAGGCCTAGAAACCATTCTTTGCCCGGTAAAGATGGTGTGAGCTCAGCGCACTGTAGCATGGCCCCCACCCTTGGAGAACATCCCTGTTGCCGTAGCACCCTGGCAGATCCGCTGCGAGCACGTTCCCACGAACAAGACGGACATGAGCTAGCGCAATACGCTAACATTGTAACAGGTCACCTCCCGCAGTGTATCATCACTATCAGCATGACCCGGCCAGCAGGCCTGAACAATGAGAAGAACGGTAAAATGGTCATCTGATGGCAGACAGTTTTTATATATATATATATGTATATATTAATGTCAAGACCTCTTGCGAAGTATGCTTTCTTCCACAAAATACAAACGCTTGTAGAATGTATTAAAATGAGAGAGAGCATGCTCCCATGATATAAGCAATGGCGAGCCCACACCATTGCAGGTGGATGCTAATGATAAAGGAACGCTCCAGGGATCTGTTTGTTGCGTGTATCACTGGGCAGCCTACCTCACATGGTTTTGCGCCATAACTAAAGCTAATGCTGCTAGAGTACACGAGAAAGCGAATGCAACTATACTATGAACTCATGTAAAGAATGCGCAAGAGTGCACTTATCATGTGTGAATGTCTAAGCCCCTCATGTGCCACCACCGTCACGTACAGTGGCGGGTCGTTTTCTATGTACTCCACTGATCTAACCACTACCTCATTTACTGCGAGTGTATATGCATGTAACTAAAACACTGTAGCTGCTAGAATATAATGTACAAATATGGTGCTCTGACTGGGTATAATCGAGACGCATCCAGCAAAGGTTAAATGCATGTTTTGAAGTGATTTTAAATAAGTATTATAGAAAGTATTCAAATGTTTGCGATGTCTTTACCTATATTCGGCAACACACGAGGGAGATACCTTTGTGAATGCGTACAAGGTCTCGATGTATCCCCCTCCCTCCCTGAGAAGGCTGCCAAGACATGAGAACAGAGCCCCGCTCTGCGTTATCACGCCTCCCCCGACCCGACTGGAGCCGCTTCAAAGACTTGTAGCCCCACTGCAGCACCCAAGGCCGCGACTAGCCACCTGCATTATTTACAGCACAGCAGTAAACCTTTGTCTAAACTCAAGCGCCCCCTCGTAAACCTCACAACCCACCGGACTGTCTCAGACTTATGGCCCTGTGCAATCAGGACACCCAACACTTTGACAACACACAGCGAGACATCCATAACCACTTCTAACAAGACAGAAAGACCTGTACCACCCGCCCCAGTCCCCAAAGCTTAGCCCCTCGACCTATGGTCCCGGTCAACAGATCACGAGTAACCAGGCCTCGATATATCACCTCCAGACCCCTCACAAGGTGCATTCCTGCTGTGTTGCATTAACCTATAAAAATAACCTAGTGGAAGATTTACTAAAAGAAAATAGCACTGTAAATGACTGAATGACTGCGGTGTGCATGGCCGAGGGCAAGTAAGTCAGAAAAGGCATTCATCTCTACCACAGGCCGCCTTGGCACACCAACACCGCCCGGATGAACTCAAGCCGACCTGCCAGGCCCAGCCCAACCCACGAGGGTGACCAGTGACGTCCTCCAGCCAAGAACAACCACGCCGCAGCAGCACCTATAGTTAGTCGTCGCCACCCAATCCCAATGAACTTGTGCCCCCTATAGTATGTAGGTTTTGATGACGTTTTTTGTAAATATATACGCCTGTCTTTGCTATTGTCAGACAGAGCGCTCTCGGAGTTTGCAGAGTTCTTTGCATGCCCAATTCTGATTGATAAACTCCCATTTACGCTCACCCGCACTCTGTCTTGGCCTTATTCCCATTTTGGGAGAGTCCTTCATTGTCTCTCATTGCGGGGAGGATCGTGCTGTTTGGGGACGCTTGCTTTCAAATGCAACGCCATCAAATATCCTGAAAAGGTATTCACAATGGTACATGAATATTGGCAGCTTTTACTGATTGGCATAGTGCCGATATAATGGATCTGCCAGATTTGACTCAGCAATGTGCCTCTTCGCAAAGTGCCCTGGACAATATGAGGGATGGATCTATGCTGTTGATGTTGACACACAGGACATTGCAAAATCATTGATTTCACTACCTCTAAAGGGATATTGACCCCCCCAAGCTTATGCCTACCTGCAAGTATATGTTTATCCCATGTGCCCACATTTCTAGTGACCCCACATGGCCAGAACCTCCAAATTGCCCTCCTGAACCTCTGGTCCATAGAAGAAATCTTAGTGGGTAATCTGTAACAGAAGTAAACCAATGTTCTAATGAGTCCGCAGTACAGTGGGCATCCACATGATACACTGCTACTTCACATTTTAATAGCTTTTCCCAGATATATTGCCACAGTTTGTTTCCCACAATTCTTTTGAATGAATCTTACACCCATTATTTTGCAATGTTGGCAGCCACACAGCTAGCCCACTGGCCACCTACCATCAATCTGTGTAAAAATGAAATTGTCCAGGTGTTTCCTGGTTCCAAGCTTGAAATACTGTGTAGAGTTCTGCAAAATGACTGCCCTTCCCTTTCCCTGATGTTGTTAAGATCTTTATTGTCTTGGGATTATATGACACTGCTTTCCAGTAGCACTGAGTTCCTACGTAGCGAGCATAGCCATCGGTAAGCCAGGCAAACTCTGTCCGCTCCACTGTCAGATTTCTATAAGGTACTCCCCATTCCACTGGAGACTCATGTACTTCGGTCACGTCCTGTTGTATGTAATCTACAGGTAGTATATTAGCCACTTGGTCATGTAATTTTGCATCCCCACCCTTTTCCGATTTTGCTCTGTCATGAATGTACCGTTTCCATTTGAGTATACTGGCTTATTGGGCATGAACTAACCTGTGTGTTTTAGGAGAGCCCAACACCCATTGGATAATTTGTATTTCAGATCTAATCAGCACATCATTACCTACTGTCAATGTTCTGTATCAATAAGAGCTGGATAACATGATAGCAATTCTCTCCAAATGGAGTTTACTTATCACCTGCCTCAGGTAATTTATGACTCCAAAAACATGAAAGGACCTCAATTATTGTCTTGTTTCTGCCACAAACTCCAGTTAGCATAATGTTCTCATACAGATACATTTAACTCTACTTCTCCTGACTTCATAGGCCACAAATGGAGCATACACTGCACTGTGTCCTTTGCCTCATCAAATGCTCTCTGCTGCTTCTTGCCCCATTCAAATTCATATTTCTTTCATGTCATTTTAAAAGTGGGGCCAAGATTTGCCCTAAATGTCGTATATGCTGTCACCAAAATCCAAACCATCCTATGCACTGCTGAGCTTGCTTCTTGTTTACTGGAGTAGTAAATTCAAGTATATTGTGTCTTGCTTTCAGCATTATCTCTCAGTGCCCATTGTGCCACTTAATTCCCTTGAACCTTGTTAGGGTTAATTTCCTAGCCTTTTATTCTTCAACCCAACAATGATTACTTCCAATTGATTTTGCACACTGCGTTCATCCTTTCCCTGAATCAGAACATCATCAATGTAATGTAAAATTTGTATGTGAGGCTTACATGGTATTTTGTCTAAGTGTTCTGCCACCAGCCTATGACAGAGGGTTGAGCTTTGCAAGTACCCCATAGGCAATCTTGTCATGGTTTACTGGCGCCCACCCCAAGAACATTAAAACTGCTCCTGACAACTTTTGGCAATTGGCACAGAGGAATAAGCATTTGCCAAATCTAGTAAAGGGTACCAAGTTCCCTCAAACATCTGTATGTTCTCTATCAAAGTAATAGTATCTGGAACTGCAGGAAGTAAAGGGGGAGTATATTAGTTTAAGTCTGAATAGTTCACAGTTATTCTTCAGCTTCAATCCCCTTTTTTCACAGGACGGATAGGATTGTTCCAAGCAGTAGAGACTGGCCTCAATACAGCTGCCTCTACATATTCTTTAATGGTATCTGAAATTTCCTGATGGCCCCCGGGAATGCAGTATTGCCTCATTGACACACGCTTCATGGCCAAAGGCACGTGCACCAGAGAGATTTTCAATTTGCCTACAATCACTGATGTGCAAATCAATGCATTCACTCCAAACTGATACGATTTGCCTCCTGGTCCTAGAGTAAACCCTTTCATAATGTCAAATCCAATAATGTATTCAGGTATCGGAACAATCAATAGTTGATATTTCTGTTTTTTCCAAATTGCCTATCTTCCTTTTCGCTCCTGTTTGTACTGCAGGTTTCTCTTTTTCACCCAGCCCGGTAATAGTAAAATGGCGACCTTTAAAGCTTGAAGGATTTCCATTAATCAATGAGGCCTCTGCCCCAGTATCAATCAAAGCTTGGACCTCTTGTGTGTTCCCAGGCTTCAAAAATATCTTAAGATTAACAGGAGGTTGTCTGTCAACTTTTGTACAAGCTGATATTGCTGTGGCTTAGCCATAATCCTATTCCAATTTAGAACGAGTTTACCCAGAACCAGCCTCCAACATTGCACTCATTGTTTTTCTTAACTCAGCATATGTTGATTGGTACCCTTCTCCATGCTTCTCCTCAGGTGGTGCTGAAGGTGAAGTGTCTATTTTATGCTTGGACACCACCTATCTCTTGACTTGTTTATATCACTCTTTCCCAACAAGCTTTCTCTTTTTGTATAGCTCATACATCTCCCTGGTTTCAATACCACCAATCTCTTCATGTGGCACACCAACTTTCAACAATGCCAAAAACAAGTCCTGTATTGACACCCAGGAATCTCTGCTATCTTGTCTCCTGCCTTCTGGTCTTCTCTAACTGCGCCCCTCTCTTGTCCTCACCTTTGTCCCATTCGCCCAGATCTGACCATTGCCATATAGCATCCACTACTTCATCAGTTGGCTTCCCTGTCATGCTCAGTAATAAAGTGATAATGACACTTTTATATGCAGGTTGGGCAGTTATGATAACCACATTTCTGGTTGACACTGACAATGGCACCACACCTATGTGTACCAGTTCATCCAAATGAACTGCCTCCGTCAAAGTATATCACTTTTTCTCTTCAGCGGGCAAATCCATGGCAATAGGATACTTGTGGTTACAACCCAGAGCTGTTAGGATCAACAAAGATATCTGTGAAGCTTGGTCATTCACATCTAGAGAAGGCCCAGCAGACAATGCTTCTTGTATATTGGTGTCAGTAGACAAAGGCAGGAAGCTTGGGGAGTTGGTGGAATCCACTAACAAGCCCTCAGCACTGCTAGCATACATGCGCTCCATCCATGTGAGTAAAGGCTCCCCTGATTTTTGCCTCAATCAAGTTTGAATCTCACCCACCTCCTGCTGTGTGTAATCTTCCAGTGTGGTCAAATCCACAACACCACACCCAGGATTGTGTGGGCAAGGGCACGCTGTTCATCTAGTCACTGCATTAGCAGTAACAGTTTTCTCATCCTATTCTGCCTTCACTTCTAGGATAGAATCTGACTCACTTGAACACCATATGTCACCATCCCAATGGTCTGGGTTCCAATTAGCATCAGCATTGACTATCACTGCTGCCACTTTATGTTTGTCATCACGGCCCCTACGTTTCCTATACTTAAACCCGGCAACCCTGACAGCAGCTCTCTCTGCCACGTCTTGATACCTAGAGGCCTTGTCATGCCAGATTTTCAACTGCAATTGTTGCATTAAAGAAATGTGTTTCTCATTAGTCAATTCTTTTGCCAAACATAATACATCTGTTCCTAATTCAACCTTCCTGTGATGCATCTTTTGATAGCAATATAATAAAATCCAACCTCTCCTCCCTAGTGCTACAAATGAATTTCCCTTCTACACTAAGACCTGATGTAAACAAGACAAAAACCTCATCAGGTTCAGCGCTGCTCAAGGATTCACCCCATGGCTCATTTAAACCTGCCGCACAAGCCCATTCCTTAGCCAATAAATCATATGGACCCTGAGTCCAACCAGGAATAACAATCTCACAAGAATTTCCGCAAGCTGAAGAACCATTATCTTGCTTCTTAAACAAGGGATGGATGATTACAGCAACTTACAACGATCTATGTGCAATGAATAATACACTGCAGTCTGAATGAATTCACTCAAACCAATCACATAAAAAACACTTTCAAAACACCCCAGCTCTCATTATCAAAAAATAGAAAAAAAAAAAACATGCAACATGAATCCTGCGTTTCAAGGTACGAGCACAGATTCCTGGCTGCCTGGAAATTGCAACCACCTATCTGTGAAGCCAAAATGTTTTGCTTTCCATAAATTGCACATATATAGTCATTATTCTTCCCCCAATACACTAAACAGAAAACATTGTACACTTGAAAGGCAAGAATTCACATACACTCAGCTAGATAAAATGGATTTTTATGGCCGATTATTACACAAATGAATACGCTAAAAATACTACATAAAACAAAAGGTTAGTAATACATTACCATTAAAGCACCTTTTCTGCAACTCTTCATCTCTGCCGAAATCTGCACTGGGGAACTGCAGACCATAGATATTTGTGCTTAATAGGCAATTAGGAAGCAATATGTCTATCTTTCCCCTGAACTCCATCTGATCACATGATCTGGTGTTCCTCAATTTAAACCTCCCGCAAGTGCACAATAGTACTTTTCCAGAAAGTTCACCTGTTCACCACTGGCATTCGGCTGAAATGTCACATGGAAAACTTCAATAGGCCTCTTTCCCATGGGAGAACGAAAGACAACATAGTTTGCTTTTGGTACCTGCAATGTTATGAGGCACTTTATTGAAAACAATCCTGGGAAAAACTGCAGAAAAACTGCAGACTGGAGTGTTAGGAAAGATTTCGTAATTGTAGGGAATTTTCCTTCCATGTGGCAACCCCTAAACTTTTTGCTATTGTTTTTAACCTTGTTCTTGACTTTGCCAGAGAAGTACAGCCTTCTGCCGCACTTCTCTGGGCTTTCGCTCCTTTTCTTACGGGGAAACTGACATGCCCTTAAGACAGTCAGTACCGGGGAACGCTGTTTCCCGTAGTTTCTTTTATCATGTTGCGGCTTTAGTGCAACATGACACAAGAGGGCACTGTAAGCTAAGTTACAGCTCTCTTGGGTCTCTAGCCTTCTACAGGCCCTAGATACTCTTTTAGGATGGTATTTGATCGGTGCAAGTCATTCAGGGACTGGAATGGTGGCAGCGATCGTTTTGTTTATTTTGAGCTCCTTTTGGCGTTCTGAGCACGTTTTTCGCACTGAACCCAAAATGGTGGCCTGGCTCCCAAAATGGCCAGACCACGAGGCTCCTTTGTCTTGTCCACTGACCGTCTTGCTCCCTTCACCTTCCCCAGGTCGGGCGACCCGGGGCCTTCCTTATTTGGGCATGTACTTTCCCGCGAAACGTGGTTGCTTTCGCGGGCTTCTACATGTCGTTTGTGTACCTCCAGGGTGTGGGCTGGGATGTCTGGTCCCAATACACATCCTGGGTGCCAGAGAGTCTGGGGTGGTGTGAATGCCTGGGACCACCGTGGTCCGTGATTGGTCCACGTATGGTATGTGTGTTGATGAGCGGATCTCCCATTGGCTCCCCTCCGTTTTGGCGCGAAGGGAACCGTGGATAAGAGGGGGCTGGAAACACCACTGCCATGTCGATCTCCTGAGTTCTCACGAACGAAGGAATACAGGAGCCAAGTATCCTGCAACCAAGAGGCTGGACCGAGGAATCGCTGGTGACCCGCTGAAGGAATCCTCCTTTGCACTGCTGTCGTCCTGTGAAACCCTTTCCTCCTTGGATCGAACCAGAAGGCCTGTACTGGTGCTTTGACCTTTGGAATAGCAGGAACAGCTATTCCCGGCGACTTCATCATCTCCTGCCAAGTAAGCCTTCGGAAGTGTCTCTGGGCCATCCAGTTGACTGACCAGTTTACAAGGGAGTCCTGCTCTGTAACTGCAGCCAGGTTGTGTTGTATTTCGAGTCCTTGTCACTCTCCCACGCTTCGTACACTTGGCGTTCCCAAGTCTGAAGGGAGGAGTGTACATTTGGCTTGAATACACACGGCCGCTCCGTTGTCCTGCTGCGGCAACAAAACTGTGCTGGTTTCGTCGATTGGGACGTCTTTTTGCTCTACACGACTACGAGGCGTTCCCTGCTCTTCTGAACCTGCCAGCTGCTGAAACTAACGTGGAGAAGCCTGGGTCTGCTTGCTTCGGGGACCGGTGAGTAGTTTAGCTAGGATCTGGTCGCCCTCCTGCAGTATCCCATTGCTTTTCCCTGCTGTGTAAAAACAGCACCCTTTTGGCCGTACTCGCGCTCTGCTTCTGCTCGCTGTGGAGGCTGCGCTTGAGTTGCGGAACCTGTTCTCCTTCTGCTGTGCACTAACCCGAACTGCCTGACTTCCTCCGAAGAGTTTCCCCTTTTGCCCGTTGGCACCGGCGTGGCAGGTACTTTGAGCACAAGGCTCCACTCTTCGCAGGGCTCGGACTTCCATCTAGTTAGGTGCCTCTGAAGGCGAACTGAGTCTAAAGCGTTATCGCACTGCCTGTTTTCCTTTCCTTTCAGGTGGACTACATATTTCGTGCTTTAAACGCTTGCGACTGTGTATTTGTATATATATTGTGTTGATATGGTATGTGTTGGTTTAATATTGTGATATTGTGATTTTCTCGCTACGGTCATTGTTTTAAAGGCCTTAAAATAAATGTGTATCTATTTTTGATATAACAACTGTTTGGAGTAGTTTGTAAGCGCTCTTGCTTTGTGTGCTCATTGCGGGCTTTCAGTCACCCTCACCCCTCTTGAGACCTAGTCTTGACCGCCGCGATCGCTACCTTGATTGGTCTGGCTCGTCCAGAGGTTACCCTGTTCCAAGTAATTAGGTTGGCCTTCTGAACTTCTGCGCCACCAGGACAGAGTTCAGAAATCCGTCTTAACAAATTGGTGTACAGCGGTGGGATACGACTGAAGGTATCCAGTGTTGCGCTCGAACTAAGGCATTTCAGGCTATTCCAACCAGTACACGTAGTGAATTGTTGTAATATAACTTTAAAAAGGCCATAGTCCTATCAAACAGTATGGAAGCAAATACCTTGTTAACTTTAAATGCTTCCAAATCAGAAACATTGAAGAAGATGTGTGCGGAGAGAGGTGTTTCCTCTCAAGGCACTAAATTGGAAATGATCCAGAGAATCGTGGCGTGGCAAGAAGCGCAGCTTGACGCTATAACTTCCGAGGACAGTGCAGAAGGTGGTGGGGCTGCTCTCACTGGTAGAACCGACGGTTCTGCCGCTGCACTGATCCATCGCGACCACGAGGACAGGGAGGATGTAATGTCTAATGTTTCCTCTGCCAGTGTTGATGGGGAGGCTATGCTTGAATTCAAGAAGCAAGAGCTGCGGTTTAGGAAGCAGGAGCTTGAATTCAGCATAGCCAAACTAAAAATTGAACAGGCAGAAAAACAGAAAGACAGGGATCACCAGTTGGAACTGGCCAAGCTTCAGGTTGCAAATGGGTCCAAGGGTCCTAGACATGGGTCTGGGGCTTCCTCTCATCCACGGTTTCCGAAAGATCTGCTCAGTGTGTATGAAGAAAGGAATGACATTATGGACTGGCTGAATGCGTTTGAGTATGCATGCGAGGTTCAAGAAGTTGACAATGCTGATAAGATTGCGTGGTTGCTCAGTAGACTGCCCCATTCTGGCTGTAGTGCCATTATGGAAATGTCAAAGGCTGAGCGGGCTGATTTCGCAATGTTAAAGCAAACTCTCATTTTAAAGTTTGGGAAGACTCCGGCCCAATATTTAAAGCGTTTTCGAGAGTATAAGAAAAAGGAAGGTGGTACTTGGGTATCTTATGTCGCTGAATCCTTGAAAAACTTAACTGGCTGGGTCGAAGGTTATAAGGTTTCTACCTTCGAAGGCATGATCAATCTGGTCATGCTGGAACACATTTTTGCTTCTTCTTCCCCGGAGCTTAAGCAGCATTTGGCCGATTCGAAGGAGATAGATCCTAAGAAGCTGGCCATTGCAGCAGACTTATGGGTGTCACATCGAGTGTCCCATAAGGACAAAACTCATCCTGGTAAGCAGGAGGAAGGGAAAAAGTCCAAAGATATGGAGGGTGGGAAACTGCTAAATCTTCTTCCCATAAGGGCCACAAAAAGAAAAACAAGGGTAAGACACAAGAGAACTCACAGGGTAGTGGAGGTTCGCCTCCGAAACAGAACTCTGGTTACAATAAGCCTCCCTACGTAAACAGACCCACTGGGGCTTGTTTTTCTTGTGGAGCAACTGACCATGTGAAGGGGGATCCCCGGTGTAAGGTTAGACCTTTGGGGGTCCACTCCGCTAATCTGGCCTTCTCCTCCTACGAGGAAGAAGAGATTACAGGAGCATCCTTCTCCTCAGAGTCATTTCCCAGCGGAATAGAGGCTGAGGTAGTTTTAGTGTCCCTGGGTTCTTGGGAGCCTAAAGTCGCAGAGGCTTATGCTAGGATTCCGGATAATACCAAGCACTACTTTAAAGACAGTTTGCTGATCAATGGAGTGGATATTCCAGCTCTTAGGGATAGTGGGTGCAGTCGAACTGTAGTGGATTCTACCTTGGTAGACTCAGAGGAAGTTGCCAGAGCTACTCTGATGCCCACTAAGTTGGTTGACGGCCCCCTCCGTATGTTTCCCGTGATCCCTGTAAATCTTACTTTAAATGGTACAGCAGTCAGGATTCCAGTGAGCATTCAGAGAAACGTCCCGGGAAAGGTCTTGTTGGGTAATGATCTCAGAGCTTTAGGGCTCGTAGGAGACACTGCCGAAAGACCCTACACACGGTCTCAAGCACGGGCAGCATTGACCAAGTCCAATACGCCGCCCCAGCCGAAGGGGAAACCCAAGGCGAAAGGAGTCTACAAGTCAAGACGAGGGAAAGAGAATATTCCCCCGAGCTCGCCTACCACTGCGGTGGAGGAAGTTGGTCAATCGCCCGGGCCTGACGAGGAGGTGGCGATGCCTGAAGTATTCGACCCCAACGATCATCCTGAACTAAAAGACTTGTTAGTTGAAGGAGGTCCTGATAGGGACGAATTCAGTAAAGGCCAACGTGAGTGCCCATCTCTGGAAGGCCTAAGGAGACAGGCCTGCTCCCAGCTTGAGGGTGAACCTCCTGGGATGCATAGGATTTACCAGGAAGGTGGACTCCTGTATAGTGAGCTCACAGAGTCTACAGAAGGAGACCATAGGAGGTTGGTGGTTCCCCTTGCTGTTAGGCCCTTCCTCCTGCAGTTGGCGCATGAAGTTCCCCTTGCTGGTCACCTCGGTATGAGGAAGACCAAGCAAAGGTTATCCATGCACTTCTACTGGCCCAAGATGGGGGAGCAAGTAGAAAGTCACTGCAGGAGTTGTGCCGCCTGCCAGTTGTCTGGTAAGGGTGGCACGACAATCCAAGCTCCGTTGGTACCGCTCCCAGTTGTGGGGGTACCATTTGAAAGGGTAGGGATCGACATGGTTGGTCCCCTTGACCCGCAAACATCCTCAGGCAATAGGTATATCCTGGTGCTGGTCGACCATGCAACCAGGTATCCTGAGGCCATCCCATTGAAAACTGTAACTGCCAAGTCAGTTGCAGAAGCTTTACTCGGCAGATTCACTAGGGTTGGCTTCCCTAAAGAAGTTGTGTCGGATCATGGCAGCAACTTTATGTCGAAGTATAGGCAGGCTATGTGGAAAGAATGTGGGGTCACCTACAGGTTCTCTTCTGCATACCACCCCCAGACCAATGGTCTGGGGGGGGCGTTTTAACAGGACGTTAAAGAGCATGATTGGGGCTCTGGAGGAGCCTCAGAGAAGAAAATGGGATCTTCTTGTTTCTTGCTTACTGTTTGCCTACCGAGAGGTACCACAGGAGGGTGTTGGCTTCAGCCCCTTCGAACTTCTGTTCGGTCAGCCCGTACGGGGACCCTTAGCCATCGTCAAGGAGGGATGGGAGATGCCCACTCCCCCTGTTACTACCAACGTAGTTGATTATGTGCTGGGGCTCAGAAAACGGATGGTACTTCTGATGGGCTTGGCTAGTGATAAATTGAAGGCAGGACAAGCGCTGGTGAAACATTGGTACGACCAGAAAGCTTCCCTCATCAACTTTACACTTGGTCAGCAAGTCCTGATCATGAATCTCATAAGGCCTCGAGCTTTACAGGACAAATGGTCAGGCCCTTACCCAGTGGTGGAGCCCCTGGGTGAGGTTACCTATTCAGTGGACCTTGGAAGGCCTGGACAGGCTCCAAAAGTGCTTCCCGTGAATAGGCTGAAGGCTTTCGGCCCAAGCGTCGAAATTGCAGCACTGCTACTGGCTTCAGATGTTGAGGAAGAGGAGTCTGAACCTCTCCCCGACCTGTTCCCAAGCAGTCCTTCAGTTAGCTCTTTTGAGGGTGTCCGAGGGGCCCCTCACCAAAATGGACAAGGCTCAGTGGTTTACCTTGGACATGAAGTAGGTGGAGGGAGGAGACAGCCTCTACTCAGTCAGGTACAAGCAGTACAAGACTGGCCTACCCCCACCACGTAAACCCAAGTGAGAGCCTTCTTAGGACTCACGGGGTATTACCGCAATTTTGTGGCAGACTATGGCACCATAGCTGCTCCTCTGACTGCCCTCACAACTCCGAAGAAACCCAAGAAAGTAACTTGGACCGACGAGTGTGAGAAGGCCTTCAATGGCTTAAAAGACTCCTTGTGCCAGGCCCCTGTGCTCAGGGCCCCTGATTATCAAAGACCTTTTATCGTGCAGACGGACGCCTCTGACACTGGGATAGGAGCTGTACTATCACAAGTAGATGAGAAGGGTAAGGAACACCCTATCGGTTTTATTAGTCGCCAGCTTAAGGACAGAGAGCTCAGATGGTCCACGGTAGAGAAAGAATGTTTCTCTGTTGTGTGGGCCCTAAGGAAGCTGAGGCCCTACCTCTATGGGACCCACTTCACTGTGCAGACTGACCATAAGCCGTTAAAGTGGCTAATGAACATGAAGGGGGAGAATCCAAAGTTGCTTAGGTGGTCCATAAGTCTACAAGGCTTCGACTTCACTATTGAGCATAGGCCAGGTGTCCAACATAGCAATGCTGATGGGTTGTCCAGAATGTTTTACCGACCTGAACAAGAGACTCATCCAGGGGTGGATTAGTTCCCCCTGTCCATAGTCTGGGAGGGGCGAGTGTTAGGAAAGATTTCGTAATTGTAGGGAATTTTCCTTCCATGTGGCAACCCCTAAACTTTTTGCTATTGTTTTTAACCTTGTTCTTGACTTTGCCAGAGAAGTACAGCCTTCTGCCGCACTTCTCTGGGCTTTCGCTCCTTTTCTTACGGGGAAACTGACATGCCCTTAAGACAGTCAGTACCGGGGAACGCTGTTTCCCGTAGTTTCTTTTATCATGTTGCGGCTTTAGTGCAACATGACACAAGAGGGCACTGTAAGCTAAGTTACAGCTCTCTTGGGTCTCTAGCCTTCTACAGGCCCTAGATACTCTTTTAGGATGGTATTTGATCGGTGCAAGTCATTCAGGGACTGGAATGGTGGCAGCGATCGTTTTGTTTATTTTGAGCTCCTTTTGGCGTTCTGAGCACGTTTTTCGCATTGAACCCAAAATGGTGGCCTGGCTCCCAAAATGGCCAGACCACGAGGCTCCTTTGTCTTGTCCACTGACCGTCTTGCTCCCTTCACCTTCCCCAGGTCGGGCGACCCGGGGCCTTCCTTATTTGGGCATGTACTTTCCCGCGAAACGTGGTTGCTTTCGCAGGCTTCTACATGTCGTTTGTGTGCCTCCAGGGTGTGGGCTGGGATGTCTGGTCCCAATACACATCCTGGGTGCCAGAGAGTCTGGGGTGGTGTGAATGCCTGGGACCACCGTGGTCCGTGATTGGTCCACGTATGGTATGTGTGTTGATGAGCGGATCTCCCATTGGCTCCCCTCCGTTTTGGCGCGAAGGGAACCGTGGATAAGAGGGGGCTGGAAACACCACTGCCATGTCGATCTCCTGAGTTCTCACGAACGAAGGAATACAGGAGCCAAGTATCCTGCAACCAAGAGGCTGGACCGAGGAATCGCTGGTGACCCGCTGAAGGAATCCTCCTTTGCACTGCCGTCGTCCTGTGAAACCCTTTCCTCCTTGGATCGAACCAGAAGGCCTGTACTGGTGCTTCGACCTTTGGAATAGCAGGAACAGCTATTCCCGGCGACTTCATCATCTCCTGCCAAGTAAGCCTTCGGAAGTGTCTCTGGGCCATCCAGTTGACTGACCAGCTTACAAGGGAGTCCTGCTCTGTAACTGCCGCCAGGTTGTGTTGCATTTCGAGTCCTTGTCACTCTCCCACGCTTCGTACACTTGGCGTTCCCAAGTCTGAAGGGAGGAGTGTACATTTGGCTTGAATACACACGGCCGCTCCGTTGTCCTGCTGCGGCAACAAAACTGTGCTGGTTTCGTCGATTGGGACGTCTTTTTGCTCTACACGACTACGAGGCGTTCCCTGCTCTTCTGAACCTGCCGGCTGCTGAAACTAACGTGGAGAAGCCTGGGTCTGCTTGCTTCGGGGACCGGTGAGTAGTTTAGCTAGGATCTGGTCGCCCTCCTGCAGTATCCCATTGCTTTTCCCTGCTGTGTAAAAACAGCACCCTTTTGGCCGTACTCGCGCTCTGCTTCTGCTCGCTGTGGAGGCTGCGCTTGAGTTGCGGAACCTGTTCTCCTTCTGCTGTGCACTAACCCGAACTGCCTGACTTCCTCCGAAGAGTTTCCCCTTTTGCCCGTTGGCACCGGCGTGGCAGGTACTTTGAGCACAAGGCTCCACTCTTCGCAGGGCTCGGACTTCCATCTAGTTAGGTGCCTCTGAAGGCGAACTGAGTCTAAAGCGTTATCGCACTGCCTGTTTTCCTTTCCTTTCAGGTGGACTACATATTTCGTGCTTTAAAAGCTTGCGACTGTGTATTTGTATATATATTGTGTTGATATGGTATGTGTTGGTTTAATATTGTGATATTGTGATTTTCTCGCTACGGTCATTGTTTTAAAGGCCTTAAAATAAATGTGTATCTATTTTTGATATAACAACTGTTTGGAGTAGTTTGTAAGCGCTCTTGCTTTGTGTGCTCATTGCGGGCTTTCAGTCACCCTCACCCCTCTTGAGACCTAGTCTTGACCGCCGCGATCGCTACCTTGATTGGTCTGGCTCGTCCAGAGGTTACCCTGTTCCAAGTAATTAGGTTGGCCTTCTGAACTTCTGCGCCACCAGGACAGAGTTCAGAAATCCGTCTTAACATGGAGCAATATATTTTTCTAATGATTCAAAGAATGAAGACAGTATTCAGAGCTCACATTAAAATGCAGCCTTCACTGAGGATTAAGGAAAATGTCCACTGCTGCACTCAGAATGCATTTCAAATAGACTCCATGTTTTTCAGTCAAAAATGTTACATTTTAAGAGCATTACAGCCATCTGGTCAGGAGGGAAAGTAAATGGTAAGAGCAAGGGACATGCACTGTCCTGCCAATCAGTAAGGTAGTTGTGGACTGTGATCCATTTTCTTCTGCAATAAAGCCCAAATGCAAACTGCAAGCTTTAGCCACTGCTTGTCCACATTTACACCTTCTCCCAGATGTCAACTATCCTGAGGCTTCTGCCCTGATCTCTTATATGTACTCCATTGTCTGTTGCTGATCTGCACACATCTGCTATAACCATTAAAATCTCAGTGATACCTCTTGGCTGTTGGAGGAAGGAATGGCCACCCAGTATACTATGATGGCCATGTAGTCAATAATGGTGAGGTGGACACATTTTTGAAAGAAAACTGATTTAGTAACCCCCTCCCTTCACTGTACACATAACCTTGTTGTTCCATTCCAATACTCCTTTATGAAGGAAAGGGAAAACCCATTGGATGTGAACTGCTAAGTAGTGATAATGCCTATCCAATAAGATGCCAGAATCTAGCACTTTCCATGAATAAGTAGGGCAAGAGATATATTACCAACATTATAGCCATGTTAGCATCAAACAGTAACTTTCTGTCATGGGACGTGTGATATATCTGGCCACTCTCAAATGCTTCCATTACACTATCTTTGTCTTGTAGCCATTACCTCCCGACTAACGTCTGCAATAAAGATTGCTTATTATGTTAAGACATCAATCTGTAAATAATATTTCATAAACTTTAAACAAAAAACTAATGTGTCTTTTGAAAACAATTGTGCCATATCTCAAAATCCACGCGAGTGAAGCCACGGGCAACAGCTAGTCACAGTGTGAACGTAACGAATGCCTGCCATCCAATTACGTTTTTATAGAAAATTAGCCCCTAAGGTTTGTAGGAGGCATGAAGTTAAGAATCGATGGAAGAGCAGCTTGAAATTTAAAGACCAACGTCATCAATTTTACCTTCTTTAGTATGTTGGTTAAGAGGCAGAGAGATGACAAAAACACCACCCTAAAATGCACAGGTACTACGCTCACTGGCCTTCTGGGACAATTGCCCATCAAGGCATGGCCTGTTGAGGCAGGACAAAGTTTTAGTCAGGTATTGGGGTCAGTATACTTGCTTATTTCAACCAAAGACACCCTTGCTCAGCAAGGAGGAAGCAAGAGGTAGGACCCTGCATTCTGCAGAATACCCAACCCCTCTCCACATGTTTTGGTTGCCATTATTTATTTATTTTGCCTAGAAAGCACTTTTCACCCTTAAAAAAGAACAATCCACGCTTTTTCCCTCGATCCCGCGCCCACCTCGCACCAGTCTTTCCTGCAATGGACTGCTCCTGCCCTCCGGTCTTCAGATTGGCCGGGGAAGCAGGGAGAATAGGCTATGTCATCCAGATCACTGAGGCACAATTAGACCACCACTGCACAGCCAGGAGGAGGAGAGAGGTAACGCCCTGCATTCTACAGAAGTCTCGAGCCCTCTCCACACGTGTTGCCCACCATTATTTATTTATTTTGCCTAGAAAAGGCTTTTTGCCTTTAAAATGTGCAATATGCAGTTCATGTCCCCATCTCGCTGCCACCTCCCACAAGATTTCCCTGCACTGCCCTGCACCCGCCCTCACCTCCTCAATTAGGAAGAAAAGGCTTCATGATCTTGGAGCACTGAGACTACCATTGCGCAGCGAGGAGGAGTTGAGAGGTTGTGCCCTGCTATGTGGAGACCCTCCCCTCCTCAGATTGGGTAGGGAAAGGGTCACAAGACCCAGAGGAGCAGTCTTAACCTAACTCCACAGGACAGCCTGGCTGGGCAGCCAGGGAAGGGCAGTGGATAAGGGAAATGTTTCCAGTTTATCAGTTTGCCTGGCCCATCTCTGCACTGCAGCCCCCACCCCTGACCTCGGACAAAACATAAGGGACCATGCAACATACTGACAATAGTTTGGAATCCATAATTTGTTCAACATGTAAACATCTCCTGTTTGAATCCTACCATTGTGAAGTGACGCCACCTGGAACTTTTTCAGTTTTGAACTTTGTCACCTTAATTGTAACTACTGTGGGGCCTCATCACATTTCAGTTTTGCTACTGTGTGGTTTCAACTCATCTGCATTTCCTCACTGGGTGTTTAAACACATTTTGTGTTGCTACTGTGGGTTTTCAGCACATCTGCATTTCTCACTACATGTGACTTCCGCTAGTGTGGGATTTCAGCACATCTGCCTTTTACCATGTTTGAGTTTTGCTTCTTTGGACTTTCAGCACATCTGCATTTCAACCCTGTGAGATCTAGCACATTTGAGTTCTCCTATTGTGGGGTTTCACCGCATTTGAATTTGGCTATTGAGCCTTGTTCACTCTGAATCTTTGCGACTATGAGTTCTCATCACATTTGAATTTGCTACTGTGCGGTTTCGCCACATTTGAATTTTACCACTGTAAGATTTCACCACATTCGAATGTCACTACTGTGGGGTTTCAGCACATCTGCATTTCACCACTAAGAGTTTTCACCGCATTTGTTATGTTATGTTACTGCGGCTTATACCATGCACCACTGCCACTTTTATGGTTGCTTGGCACACTGGCGAATCTGAAAAGGAAGGATGGCTGGGAGGGCTTTCTTAGTGGGATGGAGAGGGACACGTGCAAAAGAGCTTTCATGTGCTGTTTGTAGCTTCAGTTCAGAAAAAAAACTGTCAATGTGCGCTGGTTTGTTTTTTGTTGGTAGTCATTATGTAGTGCTTGGTGTGTGAGTGTGTGTGTGGAGATTTTTGTGTGGCTGGCTTAGTTTCTTGTTCAGTGTTGTGTGGTGCATGCAGTTTGTTGTAGTCCTATGTTTTAGAGTGAGTAGGCAGAATATTTGAACGTTGTTAATAGGCTCTTGGACAGTTGAGGAACGTTCAGCTAAGTTAAGTGCATTGCCTACCCTCAATATTCGACTAGATTCAAAACATTGGCTACCTTCACAATTCATCTACATTCAAAACATTAGCTACCCTAAAAAACAATCTAAATTTCTGGCATTGGCTACCCTAAAATTAATCTGTATTCACACATTTGATAACCTCAAAATTCATCTAAACTCAATACATTGGCTATCAAAAATTAATCTAAATTAAAATACATTGGCTACCCTCAAAAAGCATCTAAATTTGGTACATTGGCTACAATCAAAATTCATTCAAATTCACTACAAAAAACTAGTATACACCTAACTCCAAGACAGTGGCTATGCTCCAAGCATGTATCTAGCTTTAGTAGAGTGGTTATACTCTACATATGTACCTGCCTTCAAACGGCTGCTATGCAGATGATTGCTCTTAGTTAAATTCAGGCGTCAACAGTACTGCATGTGTTATGTAAGTCAGAGGGGAATCAGAATAAAGTAATTACCTAAAGGTTGATGCAGACAGATTTGGGGCTTGTAAGGGCCGCCCCGGGTGAACAGGGCAAACAGGGGATGGGAGATTCTCAAAAAGGCTTTTTTGGTCATGTGTGTATGTCACATGGATTTATTGGGAATGAGAGAGCTGGACTGTGGAGGAGGCAAGGGGGTGACAGGGAGGGAGCTGGAGGTCATGGTGGAGTAGGAATGGATGCAAACAGAGACATCTGCTATTGACAAAAGTACACAAAAACCACATGAAACAGAGCGCTTACCCAAAGCTGCAAGTGATGCAAGGGCTGCGGGCAAAATGCTGCTGTGTTGTTTTACCAAATTTGAATTCTTGCTATTCCGGGATTTCAGTTCATTTGAATTTTGCCACTGTGAGATTCGGCACATTTGAATTTTGCTTCTGCAAGGTTTCTCCACTTGGACATTGCAGTCCTGTAATTTGCCTTGCCAAATTTTGCAATTGTGAAGCATAACCACTTTTGAACTTCACTGCCATGAGGATTCACCACTTTGAATTTTGCTGCTGAGAACATTTACCTCTTTGAATCTTGCCACCGTGAGATCTTCACCACTCCTTGAACTTCACTGCTGTGTAATTTTCACCACCTTTTGAAATGTTGCTACTGCAAGGTTTCACCATTTTGAACTTTCCATTCTGAATCTTGACACTTTGAATGTTACTACTTGGAAGTCTCAACACTTTGGAATTCTGCTACTGTGAGGCTTCAGTTACCACATATTTCTATTGTGAGACCACACATATTGGAACTTTAAAAAAAACAACAACTGTGCTGCATTTGACTCTATACTGCTTCAATTTAGCAATGTTTGAATTAACCACTTGAAAACAGTACTGGATACAGCTTCTTAAATTCACCCACTCTATTAACGGCAGTGACTTGATCCTGCTGCCCTAGAAATTGCCTCGAGGAACTCCCACCACTCCTGACTCAGCCATTCTAAAACTGTACTGATTTGATTCTGCGGCTCCTAAATCTAACCACATGAAAAATCCAGCTACCTGATTCCTAATACGCTTGAACCTCTTCATTCTAAACTGACACTACCTGATCCTAGCAACTTATTGTTGGTTTTGATTTCTGCTATTTTCAAATTAGCCACTTCAAACTGTACTGATTTGTTTCCGAATTCCTTCAACATTTAGTTTATTCTAAACACGCGCTACCTCAAACTCTGAAACTCTGAAAACCCAACCCTGCTTTGCTGCTCGGGATTTCAATGATCTGAAGTATACTGATCTCAAACCTAACCACCTTGAATCTTCAAATCTAATCCTCATTACTTCCAACCCTGATATCTGCTATTCCTACCTCAAACCCTGATTTAGTCAACACTAAATCAGAATTTTACCACCTGAATCTCACTGCTTTGTATGCCTGAGCCTTAATACCCTAACCCACATACTGCCTGAACCTAACCACTCTGAATTGCACCACTTTGAACTTCAAACACCTGAATTCTCTCTACCAAACCCCACCCACACCAAAATACCAAGATACCCAGCCAAGAAAATATACCAATGATGTGACAAGCTCCACTAGGAGGCTTCCACCTATGGAGCTCCCCAAATATATTGGCTATTTCAGTACCTCACCACAAATAATCTCTGTGAAATTCCCCTCAATAAAAGTTACCAGCCTCGAAAACCCCAGACCACATGAAGAAGCTTATTCATGGGAAACCCAATCTCGCTCACTACAAACCTAACCACCTGACATCTATCACCACAAACCCCTGAGAACTCCAGAGACCGAAAAGAAAAGTCACCCCAGAAGAGCTTTCACCCCTGGAACAAATGACCAATCTGTGACCTTTTTAACAAAACAAGCCACCACAAGCATATAACCACAGCAAGATACCCGCCACTGTGTGCAATCCCACATCGGTCTACTCAGTCAACAATTGCCTCACACTACGGCTCACGTACCACGGCCAAATCCAACAGGAGCTATCAACAACAGAGAGCCTCCCAACTACGAATACAACTACCAAAACAGCTTAACACACAACCAGATCTGCAGAAGAACACTGTCCAATAATAGTCAATAAACATCATAACCACAATCATTCCTTCATGCAACAAGGACAAGGAAACAATAATGGAAAACAGAACAAGAAAGATGAATGAAATCACCCCCCCTTCCAACAACAGGAACTATCTTCCCGAATTTGCAATCCCTCAAATTCACAATCAACAAATGAATGCAAAATATGGACAAAGACTAGAACAAAGACCTCTTACATCTCCCACTACCTCTCGACCTACAATCCTACTACTCCAGAAAACAAACAAGCCTCAGGGAAGAATGTAAAGAATAGTACAGGGGACACCACCATACCATAAAACCACCCACCACAACACACAGAACCCAGAAACATCAAAAACATACACACCCCTTACATAACCAGAGATTGGAAAAAGCACCACATGGCCAAACAAACATCCCACTTCAATGAATCAGAACAGAGAAACCAATTGTGCAACATAATGGAACTCCTCAGCGAAGAGACAGATGATTCAACCACCCATCCAGAAAAAGACAGGCTCACCTAAGTGATAGTCGAAGAATCAACAGTCACTGCCCCAATGAAACACAAGAAATTACTCTAAACAAAGTACAGGCCAACTTGCACATACTCACTGAAGCCTACTCAATGTACTGTTTATGGCAAAACATAAAATAGAATTGTACAATGTCTTAAGCGAAGTGGCACGGACACACTCTTCCTCATTGAAACATGGCTATCAGACACTTACAAAGAAATCACACACAGAGCCATACCTGCCATATAAAAATGTATACACTCAAACACAGAAAATGCAAGAGGACTCGGAATCGTCCAAGCACACAGAAATCACTCCATCTCAACACCCTTCACCTCAACTGAGATAGAAGAGTGCAAATCACTCCTAGTCAATTCAAGCTCAATGGCCAATCCAACCGGATGTTCCTTTTGATCTATAGAGCACCCACCTATAACCGCAATTTGCCACACCTCTCCCTGGTGCCCTAGCCAATCTCAACACAAAGAATGAAAAAATAATTGTTCTGGGTGACTTCAACATCTGGTTCAATAGAGAAAATGAAACCACAATAAACTCTGTCAGTGCCCTACTGGAAACTGTAAGCATCTCATGGTGGCAACAGTAAAGACAGACAGAAGTGCTTACAGTTCAAGGGTGTTTATTGAACTTTGCAAATGGGTGAGGTAAATGCCTAATCTAAACCTAAATCTAAGATGGGAGCAAGCTATAACCATTAAATAATAATAAAGCAGTCCTAGTGGTGTCTAGTCAAAATAAAAGGGACCTATATTAAAAAAATCTATTGCCAATTCTTACCGCTAAGTTACAAAGAAAGTGTGGGATAATGTTCACCAGAAAAAAAAGAAGTGTTCACAAAATGATTTGTCAGGAAGGGTCTCCCTTCCCCATGTTATAGACTAGAGAATGTGGGACAATCCCGCCACAGAAAAAGTTCTTCGGATAGCCCAGGAATTATGGCTGAAGAGATTTTGCATGATTTGCCTCGGATTTCTATGTCTCTGGGTATTTTAGGGTACACTTCATTGTTTCCATGAACACAGGAACTGTAACTAGGGCTGAATTGTCTAGGTCCTTCCTTGAAACTAAATTGGCTCGTAAACAGCCTATTTCCATAGGTTCCAACGTTATATTCTTTGGACAGTGTCGAGCTAAATGTCTGGTTTCTCTACATGAAAAACAGACCGGGGACGGTGGTCTGTTCCTTTTTACCTCCTCTCTTACACTTTCCTCTTTGGCTTTCAGATCAGTTTTCAGGATTTCTACTCTCTATTGTGGCAACCCTTCTTTACTTTGGAACGACCCCCCTGGTTTATCTATTTCCTGAGGTTGAGGTTGGTGAATAGCTTGATAATCCTTCCGTTCCTCTCAACGATGGGCCGAGTGGAAACGTTTTGCTGCATCTGAATGGTTTTGTGCGGTTTCAATGGCTAGGGTAGATCGATTTGACTGCAGAACGGCCTTTTGCAGGAAAGGGGGTACGGAGTTAGTGAATTGTTCTAGGGTGATCATTGCTGTAATTCTTCTAAGTATGTATTACTCTGCTCCATAGGGCTACAATATATTTGACTCATTCACCAATTTCTAAAGGGGTTTCTCCTGGATTCAATCTAATGTCCCTCAACTTCTGCCGATACAAATTGCAGTTTTGTCCCACTCTTTTTAACAGCCCTTATTTGATGGACAGTAAGGTGGCTCCCTGTGCAAGATTTAGTAGCTGATAGGAGGTTTGTAGTTCACCTTTCAATACAGGGGCTGAATAGCATCTTTTAATGGTCTCTTCTCACCCTAGTTGTTGTGCTAGACAGTCAAAGTTTAAGAAAACATTTCCTAAATTTTCATCTTCCAGATATGGTTGAAGGACCACCTGAAGCAATAAAGGTCTTGCTTTCAGTTCAATTAGCTTAGCTAAATCGTCTTGGAGTCTAATCTCAGGCTGCATTTGATGGGCTGCTAACTGGGCGATGACATTGGCTAGGTCGGCCATTTCTTACGGGGGTGTAAGGGTCCGTTTTGTGGATGTTTCTTAATCAGAGAGGAAACAACTCTCGACTCATTGGATAATGTCTCAAAGTCATCTGATTCTTCCTAGTTCGAGTCTGTCAAAATACTGGGCTTCCGAAAATGAATCTCTAAGCCTGATGGCCCTGAAGCAGATGACTACTGGGTACCAAAAAAAAAGGTTTGGAAGGAGGGGGATTCAGAGCACTAGCTCTGATACATGGAAAATAGGTCGATATTTTAGGACTATCTGGTCCCACAGTTGTATGTGGTAGTGAAGGGTAGCTAGCAATACTTCAGTTTTGAAGAACAGATCTTGATGACCAGGTGGGGTGTGTAATTGAGAGAACAACACCTCCTTCAGCATGGACATGTTGTAAGAGTCAAGGATATCAACTATTTTACTTTCCCCTTCTGATGGTACCACAATTATAAGCATGGGTTTCATTTTTTATCAGTTGAAACATATCCCACTTTGACACCATATGTAAGGAACTCATGGTGGCAGCAGTAAAGACAGACACAAGTGACCACAGTTCAAAGGCGTTTATTGAAATTTGCAAATGGGTGAGAAAAATGCATAATCTAAACCTAAGTGTAATATGGGAGCAAGCTACGATCATCAAATAATCTTAAGGCAGACCTGGTGGCAGCTTGTCAAAATAAAAAGGGCATACACTAAAAAAAGTATTGCCAATCCTTACTGCTTAGTTACAGAGAAAGTGTGGGAAAATGTTCAACAGAAAAGAAAATGAGTGTTCACAAAATGATATGTGAGGATGGTTTGGCTGGGTCTCCCTTCCCCACGTTTTAGGCACGGTCCAAGACAGGACTTCTGAGCACGGCACACTCCTGGGCCTTGCTAGCATGAGGTTATGGTTCCATTCAGCGATATCGGGACCTTCTGGGGCCAAGTCTCTTTCCTACAAAGTCTCTTACCTTGGAAGGGCTGCTGCGCCAAAATAACAAAAAAAAACAATAAGATCCTTCAGTGATCTTGCACCTTAGGCAACTGCTCTTCGCCTCTTGGATCTCCCTCCACCGGGCTTGGTTCCTTTTGCTTTAGGCCTTCCTCTGTCGAGTTGCCTACTGCCTTTCCAAAGCAGCTTGCATTAGTCAAATATCTTACTAAATAATTTTCTCCAGTACATTTACATGTCCGTGGGCAATGGCTTTTCACCCCTTCATCCCCCTTTTCCAGGCACAGACCCTTCTCAACCGTTTACCTCTTCTTTTGTGATGATTTTTTACAACTGGGTGCCCATCTTTTGGGGTCAGACCCCCTCTCGAATGTTAGCCTCACTTCATCGGGTTCACTGTGGGCTTGTATTCAATGATGTTCTCACTTTTTTATTCACAAGTCTAAATGTCTTTTTAAACAATTTCCCACTGTGGACAACCCTCAGACGGGTTCACTCTTGTGGACACAATGTTCAAGGGTGTATTAATTTTCACCCCAACTCACAGGCATCCCTCTGCCAGCGAGCTTGTATACCAGCAACTGTGGTTTGCATTCTGACCGCGGATTGACTACGGCGGATTTACTAGTGCTTTGGGAATTACACAAGATACATGTTTGGTTTCGAGACAGGAAAATATCAGTTCGACTCCACTACCCTGATAGATGGGAGTTGTTACAGCTCTATTGGGGCGTCCTCCTATTCCTGAATACTTCAATTTCAGTCAATAACCAGAAGAAATTTGACCACACACATCTAGTGCGAGTCTCCAGCCCTGAAGAAAGTGGTTACACTTACTGCTACACCACTGAAACCGGTCGGCTTTTCGTGTGATGACTAGACCAATACGGATCAGGAAGATCCCTACATCAGATCTCCTCTTCTGATCCCGACATTAAGATGGGATCTCTGACTTTTTATTGATAGGGGAATGGAGCTCACAGATATATACAAACTAAAGCAAATCTCCAAAATTCTCCCCCTAAACAAATAGGAGTTTACCTCTGTCTACGAGGCCTAATACTCTAATTTTAATCAGTTGCAAAATCCAAAGAACGCGAATAAAAAAGTAATTGTTTATTTGGAAAACAACATTGAAAAGAAACCCCAACAATTGTGTGGAACCCTGAAGGCAACACCCAGGAATCTGTAACAATGGAGTAAAAACCCCAAAGAGAAGCAATAACAGAACCAATTTAACTCGAATCCAAGTGTGCTATAACGTTAGGGAAGATTCGAGGTTTCGACTCCCAACCCAGGTTCAAATTTTGTGGATATCCATCCCTCTGCCAGGTTCACAATTGCGATTTCACAGTTCACATTAGTTTCAACACAGTGCAGGATTCCCTCATCTTAGATTTCCCCTTGGCATCCCTTTGTCGGGTTCGCAAAGCCATCTTTGACACAGTTCATACTTTTCAGAAATCTGGGTTCCCTTCCCCTAGCTTTCTCCTGGCAATGGATCTGAGACTTTCACATCTACAAGGTATTTTACGTGACCCTCGCATGACCACTCTGACCCTTCACGCTGCCCCTTTTCTAGGGCCTTCTGGTACTTGCAGTTTTACAGCACGTCCCGGTCAGAGTCTTTCGAATGAGCGCCCACGTGGCACTGGACACCTCTGTACCTGGACCTTCACTGGTTTTTCTTAAAGTTCATTCCCACACAAGTTATTTGTTCCTTGTATTCATAAATGTTGCCACTTGCAACCTTAGGCTCAACACAGTCCGAATCGCTATCTGCTTTCTCTGACTCACCGGCTGTGCTGAACCTGCTCGCTCCTCTAATGTCTGAAGTCAAGGTTGGTGGTACGGTAGCCAGCTCGCTTCTCTGCCTGCGTTATAAGTGCAGGAGGTCCCAGTGCACCGTTGACATCTTTTACTCTGCATGCCAGCTGTATATCCCGGTCTAATGTTTTCTCTCTCAGGGACTTCGCATTCCCAAGTTAAAAAGGGCAAGGGCATCTCCCTCCTTGTCGTCTTTTCCCGTCTTGCCATCTTTTGTCTCCGCTTAAACTGCCATCTTGTATTAGGTGCTTCCTCCTGCAGTTGGCCTTGCTCGTAGTGTGCTCTAGGGTTCCACCTTTTATCCCTACGAGGAAGAGAAAGAGCCGTCGGGTGTGCGTAATCCTTGTTAATTGCCTGACTTCGCCTGACCCTAGTGTTGGGACATGTTAGGTAAATGGCTCTGGTGTTAGTACATTTTTTGTCATAGTGTAGGAAAGTGTTCATGTTGGAGAGGTGAGTAGGGGCAGAATTTCCAGATATCCTATGGGGCAGGATGGGGAAAATGTTACTAGGAAGGAGGTACTGCGTCTCACCCGCCAGTGTTCCAAAATCCCTCCAGGTGATCCTCCCCACTGTTACACCCCCTGAAACTGGATCCAATTGCGTTGGCCATATCCTGGCCACCTTGATGACAGACCCCTCGAGAATAGTAAGTGAGACACCTTCAGGTGTCTCACAAAACCCATCACTTCAAACAAATAGTAAATGGTCCCACCCATAAAGCTGGTCACACTTCAGATGGTGAAAGATAAAAAGCAGCCTTTTTATAATATATGGCGAACTCTGAAGATTTTAACAGTTATTGGTGCTGAAAAATTATTAGAATTTATTGTACTTAGGAAGCAGCTGCACTTGAGTTCTTGTTCTGAGGATGATCAGAAAATTAAACTGATAAGAAATACTCAATAGTAGAATCCGATTTTGTGCGCGCTATTTATTGGTAGTTTTTTTCTGCTTTGCTGTGAACAATTGGCTTTGCTTGATTGTAAATTTAGACAAAAGTCCTCATGTAATTTCTCCAAAGTTTTTTTATTATTTGTTTATTGTCAAACTGTTATTAAATGTTCTAATTTTCACAAAATAAATGGACCTTCTACACGTGTTTCACTGTCATTAGATTGTGTGACAGATCTTCAGGAGTGATAGTCCCATTTTGGACTCTTGTTATACACAACTGAAAGCTAATGAAAACAAGTAAAAAAGTAAAGTAAAATGATTGCTAATCATTTTCTTCTAAAAGTATTTTCTTTGTACAGGTTGCTTGTCTAGAAATGCTAAAATATGTAACCAAGTCAAAAGCTTTAGAAAGCAGAAAAACTGAAATTTTCATTTAGACATAATCAATGCATTTTTGCTTAATTTGCTTAATTTATTCATTCTTTTAACATCGACCATCATAAAAATGTGTAAAGTGTATATTGTGTGCTAGCTTTTATTTGCAAACTCAGTAGTTATGGATGTAACTTTAATTAGTGTTTGTTTCCTCTTTTCAAATTCCAATTCATTCGATTTGGACAACATTTTAATTGATTCCCAAATGTTGGAACCTGAAGAAAGGAAAGTTTTATGATAACTTAGAAATGCAGTGTTGAATAGTATGTGCATTAAGGTTACTCTAATCTAGTGAGAGATAAAAAAATACTCTTACCTTTATTTGTATTTTCCTCCTTTTCAATGCTTAGAAGTTGGCAAGGACCGGCGTCATACCCAGCGTCTTCCTTACCGCTCCCTGAGTTTTTGAATACTAGAAAAAGGTCTTGCAGTCAAATGTATATCCTAGTCATGTGATCGCGACCGCCATCTTGGATAGGGGTAGTTGCAACGGTTACAATGCAATTATCATTTACTTTCCAAGACTTGATTTACTGTTTACTTTGTATGACGGCATATAACCCTATGTTATATTTATCTTTCTTAATTGCATGGTAGATTTAAATGAGAGGTCGGGCTCGTGGTCACTTATAAATTCAAAAAACACATTAACTACAGGCTGAAATCTTGACTTTGCAGTTTCTCTGGCCCCTTGATATATAAGGGACTTTTACTTTTGCAAGAGCTAAACTGAGATTAGGGTAAAAACAGCCATGATTTATTCATCCAGGTTTTAAGTGCTGTGCTTCAAAAGGGTAGAGAGGGATTGTCAAGGATTAACATATCCACAAGGTGTGAGATGTTCCACACAGGAAGTCTCCTGCAGCAATGGAAGGCGCTGCCTCATCCATTAATAGCTATTTACACTACAGAGAGGAAGGAGGATAGGTACTTTTTGGCTGTCTCTCTAAGGTACCTAGAGTGTTGATTGAATTGTGTCCTACATTTGCAACTTTTCCACAAATTGGTATGACATCTGTGGCAAATGTCATCGAAAGGCCTCAGAAGAGAAGAATATTATATTTCAACCAAAGCCATGCAAAATAAAATACAAGTGTGTATGATTCAAAAACATACAAAGCATGTTTTAACAAATTAAAAAGCAAAAATGTTCCATAGTTAAACACTTGCAAAGTATTCTAATTTTTGGATGTGTGCATAAATAGCATCTTACAACACCATTGAAGCTAGCAATTGCTCTTTCTTTCACCCTTCTGATCTGCAGGAGCCTACAGTCATTATTTGCAAACAATAGGCAAAGATAATTATATGTATCACATATTTAAATTTTTATGTTTTTTATTTGCTACATTCATTTAGCAACGTCCCTGCCAAAACACACTATTTTGGCCTTCAATAGGTTTAATTCCAAGCCACGGCTAATCAAATATCTGTGTGCATAGTGTAAGCTATGTTGGAGCCCCCAGGAGTTTGGTCAATAAGGGCCTTGTCATCGGCATAGAGGAGAAATCCCTACCTACTGTCATCCGGGAGGGGAGGATTTGATTTTGCTGGTGAATTATATGTATCAGAATTGGCCAGGCAAATGATAATCAGGGGGCAACACTGCCTCACTCCCTTGTTTATCCTAAGAGTTGCTAAGTATTTTTGTCAGAACATCAGACAGTTGCTGATGTATCAGTGTACATTAGTTGGACCAGTTTTATTGTGCCATCATGGATGCCCGGTCTGATCATTTTGTGTAACAAAGCCGACTGATCCACTGAGTTCAAGTCTTTTGCAAGATCTATAAAGGTTACATCTGCCATCTCTACGTTTGACATCATTTTCAATAATTGCATTTTAGCCTGAACCTATGATCAATCGTGCCAAAGCCCTGCCCAAAACCAGTTTGCATTTTTGGAATACGATTATTCACTAATGCCCACTCATGCAGCCTTGCGTGTAAGCATTTTTCAAAGATTTTACAGGATACATCCAGCAATGAGATTGGTCAGAAGTAGCGTGGATCGCTAGCTGAGCCGTTCTTGAAGATGGGGATTATCAAACATTCCTCCATGATTCAGGTAAAATTTGATCACGGGCAATGGCATTGAATACCTCAACCAATATTGGTCCCCACAATCGCTTAACTATTTAGATATAAGCATTCAGTCCATATGGGCCTGGGGATTTTTCTTCATTAACTGACCTCAATGCTAAACCAACCTATTCCTCAGTATAATCTGTATGCTCCACTGCCTTATTAGGGAAACCTATGCTGCCGATATCTTGACATACTTCATCAGATGACCCATCAAAGAGCAAGTTTTTATAATGGGTTTCCCAAATAAAGGGTTGAATTGTATCAGAAACTCCATTTGAGTTTTTGTTAAATCCTTTTGCTACTAGTTTCCAAAAAACTCTCATATTTTTTTCTCTAACTGTTTTATAGAGCAGCCCATATTGCTCCTCGATAAATATTTTCTTCTTCCTAAAAAGTATGTTTCGGAAGATAACTTTGGATTATATAGCTCACATGTCTTTATTCTGTTTGATTTTGCAGCCATCTCAACTTAAAATGTCTACACTTTAAATCAAACCAGGGTTCATCAACCTGTGTTGATTGGTGTACCCTGTTTACTTTATCTTGTCTGATGGCAAATGTACTACAGATGCTGGAAATTAAATACTCAGAGCTCCACCGAGTGAAGCGAGGAGTACACTTCTGTGCTCAGTGTGAAGGCATCATTGAGTGGACACAGATACATACTTAAAGTTCAAGCATAATGCTCTTTATGAACTTAAATGTCATGGTTGTGCAAAGACTAACTATTCCTATACAAAGCGGGGGGGGGGATTTCCCCTATATAACTGAAACTAAAGTCTGTGTTAGGATGTTCAAGCACCTATCCTTGCCCTCATATCTAAGATTTACAAAGTGTTAAGGATGTCAACCAAAATTAATAAGTGTTCAAAATAACATTCTCAACAGGGTTTCTTCCAGCTCAGCAGACCACATCTGGCTGTCCTTTCCCCAAGATTCAACAGAGTTCCACAAGAAGGTCTTGTGGTTCCCATCCCCAAGTTCAACACAGTTCCACAAAAAGGTCTCGGGGTTCCCTTCCCCAAGTTCAAACTTTTCAGCTAACTCCAAGGAAAAGGATCTTCTACCTCAAAACTGCCCAGGTCTTTGGTAACTTTTTAAGTTACTTTGGCTTCTCTTGTTACTTTGCTAATATTTTTGCTTCCTCACCATGTGCATAGGCTTCTTTGTGTTTTTGCTATTGGCACTGCTTTATTTCTTATAACGCACCCCTCTGGGTTTTATCATGACCTTGACAATACTGGTTTAACAGCAACAGAGTGACTCAGGTATGCAACAACGGCTTCCACAATAATTCACCGTTTCATTGGTTTCCTAAATACCCAGAGGATAGTTTCATTCTCTTTAAATCGTATTGGCATTGGGAATAGGGAATCTTCAAAACAACCTCAGTTCTTAGGGAACATCCGCAAACCGTCTGCATCCTTTTTTTGGTAAATAGCAAGCGCCTCTGTTGATAATTTCACAATAATTGTGTTACTTCCTACTGGCTCTTGACAATGCTTGTTCCAGCCTCCACATTTAGCAATACTGACTCTTTTCATTATCATTCACAAACACTTTACTGTTATTTCTCCAAGGATACATTGCATTAGCTGAAATGTGTCTTCAGTCAACTGTCACTTTGGAATAGATTTTTCATACACATGACGTGTGATTCCCAAAATATTGTACTACAAGGACAAAACAATCACTGGCTGTTTCTACCATTCATTCTCGCGGTGGCTACATTTGTATCAGGCCTTTAAATTTTAGGCGGCTTCAGTTTCCTGGTGATCATACACGAGGGACTTTACAGAACACAGTTGCCTTCCCCTTCTCAGATCAAAACCCCAAACTCTTGAGGCACTCACCCGCAAATTCTGCAGTTGGGCCTGTTCAATATTAAGGAGTGGATTTTCACAATAAGGAGTTCGGCTCGCTCCAGAGACCATGGAGTGATGTTTACACCCAAACCACAGTCTCCCACACGTCTTTAGCTGCACCATCTCTGTAACTAGGCTCACCTGCAGCCCAGCGTCTTCGCCACATGCCCACTGCTGCTCATCCTCAGCAACTCTAATTCTTGGGATTGATAGCAATGTTTCTATATCAGCACAGCTGCCACTCGAGCACTGCCTTCTGCTTCTGCTAACACCATGTCTTCCGCCTTTCTTCTTATTCAATGGCTTCTCTCTTTTTGCCTTTACCTGAGTAGACTTTTTATCCTGCTCAAGTCTCCTCAGGTGTCGCTTGTTAAGCCCCAACCGGCATCTTCGTGCCACTGCCTCATTCCTCCTCATCACAGTAGGACTAGGATTATGGGAGTTGAAGTCCCGAGCAAGTCATTTGGTTTTCTTCAGGATTTGGACTTTGTAACAACCCATAAGAATATTAGGGTCATAACGGAAGTTAATCTCCCATTTTCCCTGGTCAGATTATCCTCTCATGTGATCAGCCGCCACAGCGTCACTCATAGAGACAAGACCAGGAGGTGTTTACCGGTTCCTAAGTGAAAAGATCTTTTTCTAAAGATGTCTTCCAAAGAAAACCAATTTAGAAAGACCGCTCCGTGACCGCAGGGAGCAGTTTTTCTCAATCAAACTGTCACACCCCTGCCACACACGAGTGAGCACAGCGGCTGATAGGCTCAGCGAGAGTTGGAAACGCAGGACGAGGTGAACGGGTAAGTGAGTATGTGCGCGTGTGTGTTTGTGTGTGTGTTTTGTGTCTCAATGTGTTTTGGTTTGGGCGAGGCTTGGGTGGGGGAGTCTTAGATGGGCAAGGAGGTGCCAGAGGCCGAGAGATGGGGTTTGAGCAGCAAAACAACCTATTTTAGGGAAATCCCATGTGAGCGGGTGGGTGGCAGGGATTGAACAATTAGGGGTTTGAGGGGTGAAATCCCTGAATATTAAAAAAAAGAAAACGTTCATTTTAAAGCTCACAAGCGGTAAAGACCTTTGCAATGCTGATTTTATGATCAATTGAAAATTGGTCTCTTGAGAAATTTAAAACAAGGGCTTTTCACATAGAACCCTTTGCCATGCCCTGGTCGCATGAGAGGAGTTTCTGATCAGGGTTTCTTTAAGAATTATGTTGGATTCTTCACATCAGGGATATCTGAGGCAAAGATGTCCCTTCCTTGTGTAGGACCCACAGCATTCAGTCCTTTTTAAACTGTGCCATCAAAGGATAGTTAGTTGTAGCTAGTGAAATAATCCTCCCTGGCGTGTCTGTGATTGAATAAGCCCAGGTTAAAAGCAGTAGACTGTGGTCACTTTCGACTCTAGGTGTAACCACCAAATCAATCACTTTGTTATAGTAAAACAAGTCCACTACGCATTAGTCAATAACTGACTTCCTTGCACCTGTGGAGAATGTAGGTCTAGGGAGTATATCTTCCTTAAACCAAACATTCAGCTCGACCAATCGCAATTGCTGAATACCATTTTTTATTGAGCAACTTCTCACATTGTCTTTCATTTGTGTCACGCGTTGTGCCCGAATGCCACATGCATCTTCCAACATTTCCATTTCTGACATTGTATCTGGCCTCCCACATAGTTATAGTTTCGCATTAAAGTTGCCCAAAATTATACAGCTAATTTATTTCTCACCAGCTAGAATTTTCGTTAGCAAAATACCATTTTGTAAAATGTCTTTTTTTCTTTTCTTTTGGGTGTGTTTTATTATTTATGGCCAAGGACTTTGAGGTGGGGTTTTCTCTGCTTCTAACCATATTGCCATTGTTTTGGATCATTTAATCTACCCCACAAACACCTGTGTACTACTATGTCACCAACCTCCCCAAATCTGTGGAGATGACATTTGTGGTGTTTGACCTGCATATTTTCTCCCTCAGAACCCATTAAAACCCATAAAAGAACAAGAAGGAAGCCAAGCCTTATATATGGGTTGGAACTTCCTTTATGAGGTTGCAGGGCTCAGAGTGGCTGAATAAACGTAAGCACATTCAATAAAACTGCCATAGACGACTCTGATAAGCCACATGAACTTGACAAATAAATCACTGACTCAACCCGAGATTTGTGGCTGGTGATTATATGATGGTGCAACACCCAGAGGTCCAAAGAGAGTTCATCCTCGGATTCGTCAGAACCAAAAACTCATCGGTTTCCTGGGTTAGGTATGAAAACATTTGTGAGGTCGGCCTAGTTTTCAACAATGTTCTTCCAGGTCAATTTTTCAGGAAAATGTCATATATTCTTTGTCACTGCAAATGCATCATGCATCAAAAGAAGACTAAAGGCTAAGTTAAAGTTTTCAAATGATTTTATTTTCTCAAAACAGACACTGTTAGCAGGATGTGTCAGCATTTGATTATATGTGATTAATCAATGCGTATCCTCATTAAAAATAACCATTCTTTTTTTTAATTGGCATTTTATGGTTAGTATGTTACAAACATTTTTGCCTTTAGTATTAGTATACACATTTTCCTGAAAAAAACAAAGGACAGTTAAAAATAAAAATATATACATTTAACAGTTACAGATTAAAAGATCTTGAAACAATTGAAAACGGCATTAAACGCTTTGTTTTGCTCAGCCTGGTTAGTCCAAAAGGTGTTGACTATTAGTTTTCATTGGATGTTAGCTTCATGAGTCTCTTACAGATTACTAGTATTAGTATGACCAGCGCTATTGTAAGTCGCAGTCGTGGGCCTCTCAGGAGCGCCAATCACCAATCTTCAGCCATTCGAAAAGCATTATGCATTGTGAATTCCGTCATCAGTCGAAATCTAGTTTCGTTTAGTATGGTACAATATAGTACCAGGTGTTTCATTGTTTCTGTGGTGTCATCTTTATGGCACAATTTACAGTTGTGTTTCTCTGTAGCTCGTTTGGTTAATATTTCACCAGTAGGAAACACATTTAACCTAAACCTCAAATATTGGTCTCTGAAAAAGGCACTAGGAAAAATTTCCGGATATCGAGGAATAGTCTATAGAGCTCTTCCTTCTGGGAAAGGTCTTCCATATAGCTTGAGCTTTTGCCTTTCATTTTGTGTGGTAATCCAGTCGTTCCTGTAGAGCTTGGTATTGATTTTGTCTGGGTTCTCCACCAGTGTCTGGTCGGATTCATCTAGATCAGCTATTATCGCTTGGCAGATGGTCCTCCATTCTTGTAGTGCCTATTGGTGTTTTTCTTGAGCGCATCATTTAATACTTCAAAGCCAGATTTCCGTGGGGAATCTAAGCATTTGCGATAAAGGGCGAGTGATTTCCATACTATGGTTGCTTTTAATGAAGTCATCCCCAATTCCATGCGCTCAGCTTGTATCGGTGTACCAGGAGGTAGTCTCAACACTTTTTTCCAAAAGAGGCCTTCAATCACAGCCCAACTCTCGGATTTAAATGTGAAGACAGTTTCCGCTCCATAGCTAAGTATGGGATCACTTTGAGTCTGTAAAAGTCTATCAGTGGGATTATTGAAAACTCACAATAGCGTTTCAATAGGATTCTACCTTGGCTTGCCAGATTTATAGTTTTAGCTTTTAATGCATCAAATCTTGGTTTGTCAATCCTGCTATCATTAAGACAGATGCCAAGGCAGGTGAACGCTGTTACTTGCAATATTTATTCGCCATTTGTATGAAACACATTCAATCTTTTGTCTTTGATCTGTTTTTTCAACTCACCAAAGGCCAGCACTCAGGATTTTGTTGGTTTAATTTGAAGTCCATTTGTTTGAACGTAGGCTTGCAAGTCATTCAATTGGCGCTGCAGTCCTACTGGTGTTTGGTCCAGCAGGACTATATCGTCAGCATATAATAGACTTGCTATTTCAGTCTCGCCAATTTTTGATGGAAAACTTGGCATGTTGGCAAATGCTTGGTCAACATCAGAGGTGAAGAGATTAAAAAGGACAGCCAACGGGCTGCCCTGTTTGAGGCCATATTCATTGCGACAGGTTTAGTTAGCAAACCCTGGCGATCCAGGCAGATCTGTATTGAGGTATTTGTCTAAAACGTTTGGATAACCAGACGTGTTGCACTCGGGCAACCCCACTGTTTTAATTTATACCATAGTTTAGGTCTGTTCACCAAATCAAATGCTTTGCTGAGGTCGATAAATGCTGCAAAGATTCTTTTATCTTTACCTTGTTCGGTTTGTGACTTTAGAATGTTAATTATGAATAAATTTAGTGAGGTGCCGATACCTTTAACAAAGCCACTTTGCCAGGGGTCACGATGACCAGATTCTATACTCCATTTGGCTAGTTGTTTCTCTGTAAATGAGGAAAACATTTTGCCAATTACATTGAGTAAGGCGATTGGCCTGTAGATGGATGGTTTAGATCTTAAACCTTTTTAAAAAATTGCTATTATAATTGCTGCTTTCCATAATGTTGGCACGTCTTGGTTTTTAATTATCTGTGGAAATAGCAGCATTATAATCTCAGGCCATTGGTCTAGATGTTCTCTGAGATGAGCGTTTGTGAGACCGTCGGGTGCTGGCACTCTAGATCTGTTCAATTTCTTTATTGCTTCTCTTACTGAGTCTTGTAAGGATATTTGGCATGTTACAGCACAGAGTACAGCACTACTACACAGGTAGCAAACAGCACAGAGTACAGCACTACTGCATAGGTAGCAAACAGCACAGAGTACAGCACTACTGCACAGGTAGCAAATTTTTTTTGCAGCACCACCACAAGGGTGCGGTGCATTGCTATATGTGTTACCAGATTAACAAGGAAAGACAGGCCATTCAGTCAAAAACGATTTTAACATATAAGATGCAAATCTATTTTTACAGTTAAAAGCACATGTGCACACCCAAAAATGCACACTATTTTTCACCTGAAATGCCTATGGTGCGAGAGACACATTTGAAAATAATAACTAATCTTACTGACAACTAACATGAATAATGAAACCTAATCCACTAATAAAAATGTGTCTCCACTGCAGAATTAGGCCTATTCTGAAAGTGAACTTTTAAACGCACATCCATTTTTTTTTCTGTTCTCTCTGCTGCCCTGTCCACATAACTACAGGAAATCAGTTGGTTACAAAGTATTACTATAAAAATGAGCCATTGTGTAGAGAAGGAGGAGATGGCGTGATTAATTCTGATTGGAGCAGCGTCATAGCAAGTATCATGCTAGAGGGAGTGATCAGACTTTTGCTGGGGGGTTTTTGAGAAAGGAGAAAGGCAGTCGAGATTGGGGAGAGCTGAAAGAAGGACCTTTCCACTGGCTGAGGCATTCCTATCTGCAAAAGCTGAGAATTCCAGGCAATGACCCCGGTTTGAGAAGGCAAGCGTTCCTTTTTACTGGAGTTAATCTTCAAGGGAGCCACATTCACAAAGAGAACAGCCAAAGAGAACAACTAAAAAGATAAGGTAATTACAGAAGTGTGGGAGCTGAGTGTGTACGGTAATATGCAGTCAGTGTAGGATTCCTGTGCATGCCTTAATCAAATGCTAATGTTGCAATTTGAGTTCTGTTCTCCGCCACTCTCTTTGCAGTGTGTCATAGACAATGCTTTTACTGTACCATTTTATTTATTTCTGTAAAGAATGAGATCGTGTTTAATTGCAACTTTTATAATACAGAAAAATATTTGAAAACAGACAGGTGGTGTATTTACTATTTACCATTACAATGCTGATGATGTGGGGAGATTTTAAACAGTGCAATGGTCATTTTAAGACAGATGTGTGCATGTCAGATTCAGTATGAACAGTTGTGAGTGACTGTAGCATAGCTCGTTGGAGGTACATGAGTCAACGGGAAGAGAGACTCTCTGAACATAGCTCCCTACCGTATATAAGGTAGTGGAAATTACCACAAGATTACCATATATAGCTCTCTGTCGTAAATAAGTCAGTGAGATCGCCCATGGTGGCACACTAACACTGAAAAATGTGGTATTCCTAAAATGTAGGTCTGAGGTCTCTCTAGTGATTACACGAAAAATCTAAGCAAAGATAAGGGATTTTGGACATTGGGGCCACAAATAAAACAAGGGAATTATGCTCACCAAAATACCACCAACCGCGCCTACCACCCACGCATACCAAATATGCATGCCTGGGTGCTGAAATAATGCATGTTCACTGTATTATTGTTGTACATGGCCCAATCTGAATACAAGGAGTGTTTGTTGCTAAGTTATATTTCGGCGGTAAGAAAATACCGTCAGGCCCCAAATCTCCACAAAATACCCTACAGTCTATATCTATTTCAAATATATCCAAACTTGATTGACATTCATTCTGATTGGTTGCCTCGATCGAATTGGCATCGTAGAATTTTGAAAAATGGTCAGTCCAATCTGTCGCTGTGATTGAATTTGTTCCTATGGCATCTTGTGGCATATCCAGGTAGTTAATCAATGAACAAATTTGAGCAACGTTTTTAGTTTTGATGTGATGGAGCATTTTTTCAGAATCCCATTGAATAGTCAATCTATGGTGTGCTTTTGCCAAATCCAATATTTTTGTTTAATTGTTTTTGGCCTGAATTTGTTGTATGGCCGTTTTTTCAATGTTCAATGTACGCAATTCTCTATTCATTTGTTATTTCTTCTCTGCCAATGTGGAATCATAGCAATGCCAGTGCGCCATTCTTGTTTTTGATGAGCTTGCATCTTTGGTTTCAAACAGATGGAGTAAAGCTCCAAATGGTATCACATTTTTGGCTTTGCACTGAGTGGTTGATTCGATCGACGCCTGCAATCTAATATGTAGTTGAAATAGCTTTGCTGCAGTTATTCGTAGGTGATTAAGTCCTGGCATTACTTCGATATGTGCATTATGTTGGTTGATTCTGGATTCAGTTCGGTAATGCCAGGTCAGCTCTAATAGGTTGTGATCGCTTTGCAGTTTTTCTATTACTTGAATGGAGATCAAGAATTTTGTTATGTTCTCTGAAGTGTAAATATAATCCAAGATTTGCTTGCTTTTTGCTCCCCTCCAAGTTGCTTCTCCTGGTTTGTCGCCCGATGTGTGGTCGGTTAGAATACAGATATTTCTTTGTGTCATCGCTGTTCTCCAATGTATGCCCCTCTGTCGGGCCGGACTGATATTTAGCAGATCATCATCTGTTTCATAGCCTTCTGTGTTTCAGCAGATGGCGTTTAAATCGCCACAGATGATGACATGTGGATTCTCGAATTGTTCTCCAAATTTCTCGCGATATGATGTTTTGTCCAGGAAATTGCTTAAAGAATTCACTGTAGGGTTCCAGTAAAGACTTATAATGATTAGAGTTAATGGTTTATCAACTGGGTTGAGCGGGATCGTGCCCACTATCCATTGACTGTGTGCATTTGGGTGATTTATTTCTAATACCTCGAATTGAAGCGTGTTTTTAATTGCAATGAGCAAACCCAATGTTGGTCTATTCTGAGGCCATTTTTCGGCTGCATTTAAGACTACTGAGTATCCATCAATAGTTGGTGGGTGTTGAAGCCATGTTTCCTGGAAACAAATGATGTCTTGTGTTAGCCCCACCGCACTGTTGTTTGTAGTCAGGTGGCTAAAGCCTCTCGTATTCCAGCTGGCGATATTCAGAAAGGGTGTAATGTTGGGATGTAGATTCTATGCGTTAGACATTTTAGCGCCAAACATACTTGCAAGCCATTTCCAATTCTCTGTTGTGCCTTGTTCCAATATTTGTGGCTCTACTATTGCGCCTCGTGGTTTAGGTGGTTGAAATTTCTCTTCTGCTGTTTTTTGGAATGATCTTTTTGGGCTCTGGCGATCTCTTGTATAAATATGGTTCCAAAATGCCTTTTGATGATGGTTTGATGCAGGTTTCTGTTTTTCTGTTATGTTAACAGTTTGTGATTTGTCACTTAGTTCCATTAAATCAAATCCCTGTGGACGTAGCTTCTGCACCTCTCCTAGCAATACAAGTTTGATTAGGATGCTTCTTAAATGTACAATCACTTTATCAGTTCTGTTTTCTTCTGGAAATTCGATGGTTGTTAAGTCCTGTGATGATAATTGCCTTAATGTTGGTAAAAGGTGAAGCAGTCTGATTACATTGGCACGGTTTAAAGTTAGCCCATCATCTTCAAAACGGAGGCGTTCCAACATAATTCGAAATGTTAGATCGGCTTGTTTTGCTGCGTTCGATGTTGTGCACTCGCCAGATGTAGGTGCATATCGTCCTCTTGGCTGTATTTTTTTGTACTATTCCCAGGGGAGATATCACAAAGTTATCCTCGGTGGACAACTTCTGTTGTCCTTCAGTCGGTGCCATTTGTGGAATCTGTCGCTCACTATATACAACAGGATGCACATCTTTTTGGTGCTCGATCAATTGTACTAATACTGCTTCTTCTTGTGTGGTTGCAGCTGTTTTCACACATGTTTCTCCTTGTGATGCAGAAGGCCCTTCTTTCCATATGGTTTTCGTTTGTAATAATAATGGATTTATGACATTATGTGGTCTTTCAGAGTCAGGATCCTTGTGGGTTGACATGGCTTGATGTTTTTAGTTGCTGAAATCGAATCTGAAACAACCTTTGTTCTGATCTCAGTTACTGATCTTGTTTGTCTTTGGCGCATTAAGCTCCTCGGGCCTACTGGTGGTTTATTCCATCTTATTTTACTCGGTTCGTCATTGTCGTCATCAGACTCTGAAGATGCTGGACCGCATGATGATTCTCCTACATTATTATTTTCCGATTGAGGATTATCTGATGACGTTATTGAAAATGTCGAAAGATCAGCAAGTTCATTGATTGAGATATCAACTACTTGTGTCGTCGGTGTCACTGAATCATCTATAATTTGTAAATTGCTGATGTAGACGGGTGTGAATCAGGCAAGACTGTATTTGTAATGAAAATCTTACTTGCGTTTGAATTTCGCTTCTTGGTGAGAGGTACATTTTTAGTTTTTTTCACTTGTGCTCTTGGCCCAACATTAGTGTTTTTTTTCTCCTTTCAGTGTTTTTATCTTTTGAGTTAGAAACAACTATCATGGGCCCAAAAACTGATGAGTTCCCATTAGTCGATTTCTCAAAAATCAGACACATTGTTTTAACTTTAGTGATAGAAAGGGTTATTTTTTCATTGATGGTTGTTTCCACTGTTGTGTTAACCTTTGGATGCAATATATGTACTTGGCTGCACCCTGCTGAAGCCATAATACAGTGACAGCTCTGTATCGGTGCTATCAATGTGAGTTCTCCATGTTTTGAATTTGATATATTAGGTCCTTGTACATTGTCGACAGGTTTACTTATTTGTTGAATCTGATTACTATTAGGTGTCATCGCTGCAAATATTGTGTTGTCATCATTTTCTACCTGATTCTCTAATTTGTCAGGCGAGTCAGTTTGAGTTGCAATTAAGATCACCGGTTTCTTATTAACCCTGGTTGCGTGATAAAGTCTAGTGGTTCAATGTAATGTATGATACATTACTTATCAATTGTTTATGTCCTTGCAAACAAATATGAACTGCATAATTGGAACGAAAATGATGTAGTTAACTGTTATATTTTCACTTAGAATTGTTATTTTAGAGTTATTTTGTTTTAGTTTCATTATTTTAAGGAGTTTTTTAGTGAGTATAATAATTTGTGCTGATTGGTTTCATATTACCAAAGTTTATAATCAAATTTCAACGTTTTGAGTCAAATTAAGTGCACAATTGTATTTTATGTTTTACATTTTTTTGGGATAAAATATATTGTAAAGTTGATTTATATCAGCTATATCAATAAAAAATAATTGATATATTAGGTACATTGTTGACAGGTTTACTTATTTGTTGAATCTGATTACTAGTAGGTGTCATGGCTGCAAATATTGTGTTGTCATGATTTTCTACCTGATTCTCTAATTTGTCAGGCAAGTCAGTTTGAGTTGCAGTTGAGAGCACCTGTCTATTTATTTTATTTCGAATTTGAAAAGCACTTACACAGCCCGTGGGCAGTAATTGTTTGTTTTTTAGTTGCTTAATTTTTTTTTGTCTTAGTTGCATATTTATAATGTGCTTAAATACTCAGAGGTTTCTAAGCGCAGACCCGGGGATGGAACCTGTGTTGCTTTGTGTCGTCTTGCTTCCAAGGCGAGCACGTTGATGCTTAGCTATACTCCCATTTCTCATGTAAACCTGGTAGCGTGATAAAGTCTAGTGGTTCGAATTAGCGGGATTGCCGACATACTTGTTTTTCTTTCATGACTGGCTTCGAGATTGCATGGAGCAGAGTTGATACTTTCGTTTCGCCTGATTCCAAATTGTGTTGTACTCCTGTTACAAAATCTTCCACATATATCATTTTGGAGTGCAAAATAGTGAGTACTGTAGTCTGGTCTTTCTATTGTTCGCTAATTTGCTCATGTAGCTTCATGAATGGTACTAAGATTGCTGTTAACGTTGAAACTAGATGAAAATCATGCTTATTACCAGCATTTGATTTATTCTTATCATCCGAACCTAGGACATCTGTTTGAGTTGTATTATTGGTGTTTTTATTCTTCTGATAATTGTTTTCTAATGAAAAGTCATTAACTACTGATTCTAGATGAGACGAGCTCATTCGTTTGTCCTAAGGGATATTTTCCTCACATATGTTGGAATTGACGAACAATCCATTATCAGTCGCGGTCCACTCCCCCACTTTTAGTAGATTTTAAATTATTGCCATGCAGAATAGATTGGTTTGGTTCAGCCTGGCAGATTTGTGCTGCATCCATCTCCATAAGTGTTGATGTTTCAAGTAAAAGTTTGTCCGGGATTTCTATTCCTTCCAATTGAGTGATTTTTATTACATCCTTGGTTTGATAAAAAAAGGCAATTGATCAGTCCTCTGTTTGAGGTTGATTGTGTTTGGTGCCTTGGGGGGCGGGTGGGTCTGTTTCCTCGCCACCGCCCGTGTTCTCGCACACACGTTCTCGTGTTTCGCGTGCCTGCGTTTTCTTTGTGGTGCTAAAACTGCACCCGCTGCTCACCACCACAGCTCCTCTGTCTTTGTATCTTAACTCAGAGATTGCCAAGTCTCCATTTGGTGCACTGTCAACCGGCAGCCGCAAGCTGGGGAAGCTCCCTCACCCCCTCCCGGTCACAGATTTAGGATCGCACAGCTCAAAGGTAAGTCTGTGATAGAGTTTGTGATCAAGTTTACGGTCGGCGAGCTCCACCGACATTGGTTATTTAGCATGGTTTCGCCATTGTCTATGGCATTTGGTACACATGGCGCGTGATTCTGTTTTTTTCCGCTTACTGTTGGCGCAATCTCAATGCCTTTTGTAAATACACACGGTTGCTCTTTGTCTGGGTAGTAGGATCAAAGGGGTGTAGTTGGTCAGACTGCGGGGGTGGCCATGATGGAAATAAGCGGCATAACTTCATGGACATCTCAGGGAAGGAATTAGGGGAGGAATATAGTTGGGAATATGCTACTCCGACAACTTTCTTATATGGTATCATTATGCAACATTTCTCCATCTTTATCAATAGTAAATATGCATTCATAAATGCGCCACATAACAAAAAAGAATAGCTTTGATCCACAATGTGTTTATGTTCAAAAGTATAAAAGACATAACTAAAACTAGATATACCATTTGACACGTACTACAAATACATACAAAACAAATACTTCAACATTTTATTTCCCAACTAGTAAAAATGCTACCTCTGTAACATCTTGCCCTTTTTCCTTTGCCTGTTATTTGCTCTTTTTTCGTATTTCCTTTCTCGGCGATTAATTGTATTTTCTGTTCGCCACTCTTTTTTCCTTGGCTCCACTTTTCAATTTAGCTGTCACAGCTATCTGACCACCGACTTTTGTTTTCTTTAGGCATGAAGAATTCTTAGCTCCATACACACTTAAATGCTCAAACAGAAATATATGGAATGGATTAAATACAATGTGAAATGAACTTCAAGGTACATTCTGCAGTACCAAATATACTGCCCCACGTAGTGCAACTGTGCATTTGTGCAGGGGAAAGTAAAATAAGGCGCATGCCACATAAGGTGGGCCAGCGTTCGAGACATTTAGTATGAGATATTGTGCACCAAAACAAAACATGATCAAAATAATAATGGCATAGATACATTCTCAAACATAGTATTGTTATGCTCCAAAGGTACGTGTTTTATGACACTCAAGAACTTACAAATGTCTGTCTGCTTCTGATTAGCCATACAACGATCTCACACCATAGTCATCATGTTCACAAATCTGTAGATCTCCACAGATCCAATCCCTCCTCACCCAGCTAAACAACTGACACATTCACTCTATCACCCACACTCAAATGAACAAGTCAAAATCATTCTCCACACCCAAGACAGTCCAGAAGCCAAGAGCATTGCATCCTGGCATACCTTGCCAAAGACCTAACTGACATAACTGAAACACAAATGGCCAAAATGTATCACATGAGGTACTTCATTCAAGAAGCAGATCCTTGCACTGAAACACTTTTATTTTAAATGCGACAATTATGAGAAATAGAACCACAAAGCAAGGCTTTCATGGCTAGCCAAATTAATTCAACACGTAGTGGCAGCTCACACTATTAAAAGGCATCCCACCATGACCTCACATCAACTAGGGCTCAGACTCAAACCCAGCACTGAAACTGCTCTTGTCACTAAATGACAACATGTATTAACGACATATGCTAAATGTTTGCTCTTGCTCATCCATCTTGACCTGTCAATGATCTTCACAACTGTCTCTGGTGTCCAGTCAACTGGTCGACAACAAACTGGTCGACTGCAATTTGGTCGACACCATTTGGTCGAATGCCAAATGGTCGAATTTTTTTTTTTATATATATATATATATATATGTGTTTTGTGGGTTTTCGTGTGGGGAAAAAAAAAAAAGAAAAAAAAGGGGGTTGGGGGGGGACCCCCCCAAAAAAAACCAAAAAATGGGTAAAAAAAAAAAAAAAAAAAATCGACCATTTGGCATTCGACCAAATGGTGTCGACCAATTGTCCTGTCGACCAAATGTTTTCGACCATGTAACCACTGTCTCTTACATTGACTGGTTTCATGGAATGTATGAAACCACTGATGCTTCTGAATCACTACAGATTGATTCCCAATGTGCAACTGTGCACTCTGGACCAACATGTATAACTTTTTTAGATACTTTTGCAATGCAGTGATGTTGCCACAATTTTTCTCTACATTAACACCTGTTGCCCTTCTCAAATTCCACTACTTCTCATTCTCTCCTATACTTTGTATGCACATCTCGAGATTGAATACACGGTACCCATGTCCAGTTTACTAGTATACAACTTCCTCAAAGATCTGAAGTGCAGCAGGGCAAGGGACAATGTAGTGGTGTAAACCCAGATCCTATGCGATAATTGTCGTTGACTAGTCCCACAGAAAAAAGCACAGTTCATGATCCACATCCACCTAACCAGTTCCAGAGCACTACCCACACAGTCTACGTGTTGTCCCACTTGTTTACAGTTTAGCCGAGCATGAGGGACTGTGTCTGTCTCTCTTGCTGCTGCAGTGGCCAGTTAATGACCTCTGTCCCAGGAGTGGACTCTTCTAGACTGGGGATCCATGGTTGTGCGATAAAGGTGCAATACAGCACTGTCAAGGGGGGTGCACTTATCAGTTGTGGGAATGACGGGTAACGAGAGGGAGTATCCTAGAGGGGGGGCCACCATTGACAGCAGTACCATGTAACTTAGTGCCATGTGCACAGATGCATATTAAGGAGTTGGGGGATAAAGTAGGGATGGGGGCTCCCAGGGGGAGCTGGAGAAATAGAGACCATGGAGCAAGGGCAATGGACAGCTGGGGCAGTACAATATAGCAGGACCCCTACCACAGCCATAATGGCACATAGGCCACAGGCAAGTAAGCATCTTGGGTTTTTCACACTGACAGACCACGTATTTCTAACAGACATGAATTTCTTGAGCACCTAGCCATAGCAGTGTATTGGAGAAATGTACAACCTACCATTCCCAAGGGACTGTAGTTGCTAGGAGATGGGATCAGCTTATATTTTCAAGGCCAACTAGCCATGCTCCAGGGCACTCATTTGGAACAGAATATGGGCAGTTAATAAACAGTGGTAACCAAAAGGAGTGTGGGGCCTCACCTTGGGCTGTGGGCCGTAAAAGCCCATGTATGTCCCCCTGCCGGTGTGTGAAAGCTATTTGCATCCCAGGAGTTACTGGGGTGCGGATATTTTTATTTTTTTTCATCAGACGGCCCATCAGGTCTGTGTGAGCCCATCTCCTGTCGGAAAAAAAATGACCAGCGCCATTGAAATTGAAAAGGGACAAGGTCCTTTTTCGAATGACGGCAGCCATGGAAAACATGTTCCAAAATGGCTGCCATCATCGGAAAAGGGACCTAGTCCCTTTTCCATTTCGATGGTGGCAAGAACTGAGGAGCATTGGGGACCAGAGCACAGGCTCTGGTCTTGCAGTTAAGTTGGGATGGGTGGAAAGGAAATTGTTTTTTTCTAATGTGTGGAGGCAATAGGAAACCTCCCTGTTGCCTCACTGCATTAGAAAAAAAAGAAAAAAGAAAATGGGCAACCTGGAGAAGGTCCTCGGGTGGCTGGAAAAGTGGACAGGGATTGTGTATTCTCACCATTTGTTCCAGCCACCTGATTCGCTGAGTGCCCTTCCCCGGGTGCAAATCTGTTAGTTTGCCCTATTCAGTCACATGTCTTTTTTGTCAATGTTTGTTAGTTCTTCCTAAGAAGAACATATTGAAAAGATAAAGTTTGGCTGGGTATTGCTGGATGAAGAAGATGTACACATCTCTTGGGATGATGATAATGATTGTGAGTTAGGTTAGGGGTCTCAGAAGAGAATGGCAGGCCTGTTCTAGTTGTAGACCCACTAGGTGTCAGAGGTTCAAAACCAGAGCAGCTGTTGCTTGAGGCAGGAGACCCTTTGCCGAGGGTTCAGCAAGAGGTGATGAAGCAAGGCTGATTAAAGGTTTCACACTGCAAGGCGGAGGCAGCTTGTGGAGAAGGGGCGGCACTGACAGCAATTCTCTTCAATAGGAGGAGATGTGGAGGGAGGTGGAGGAGGCAGGAATGGTGTAATGGATCTTTATGCCAGAGATTTTGGACTTGACTTGGAAGTAAAGGCAGTCTTGACTTGATCCAGGAGAGCAGCATTGTATTTGCAAAACCACAAGAGTATTCATGGGCAATGCCGTACTAAACTTTGGAGTTGTAGAGGAGATGGGGTAGGATGCAGAAAAGGTGTTCTGCTTCCCAGCGTGTGTCAGGAGAGTGTGTAGGTTGTGGCGCAGGCAGAGAGGGAAGTTCAAGAAGAATAGGAGCAAGAGGTTGTTCATCAGCAGATGTCTCAGAAGATGAAACAGGTAGAAGCCTCTGCACTTGTGGCTGCTATTGCAGAGGGCGCAAAGCAGGCACAGATTTACTTTGCCAAATGTCATGTTGGACATGGATATTCTGAGCTCAGAAAGTGCCCACTATGTTATGGCTCTGGGAGCATTTTAGGGTGCTAAAAGGGAAAGACAGAGAGGAGGTGGAAATACAATTTGATATGCAAATCTTTGTAACACACCCGTGAAGCAGTGTCCATCAAAGAACGCTGCTCAATGTGAACCGTTCTGCTGCATGATCAAATGGAATGGGAGTATGGCCAGAATAGCACTGTACAGAGGCCAAATGTTTATGATCACCATCCAGTGGTATATATGGCAGTTCGAGGATGCCTGCTTATTTCCATTCCTATACAAACAAGCAGGATCAGCCCTTGTTCTCGAAATCCCCCAGACAAGTAGGGAATGAACTAGGTATCATTGTGGCACATAATGCCTATTTTGCTGGATGACTACCTGTCAGGGGAGATGAATGACACAACAGTGGCGAATGCCATTGAGGGGCACATTCTCCAGAAACACTCTACACACTTTTTGGTGACCCACTGCCTGGGCAAATGGTAGATGGAGTGAATGCCAACAGGACCGGAGTATAGTCCTAAAACATTGCAGATGGCTCTCCAATGGACTGAGAGGGCAAAAATGAGTTACAGTTTTAGACGAAATATAGTTTAAATACTGACTGCTGTGTTGAAAAGGGAGTTGAAGAAGCTGGGTAATGAGTTGTTTAGGTCGTTTCTGTTAAAGGTGCTTTTCAAATCTGCAAAGTTATGTGTCTGGGACAGTGCCATCAAATCTTCAGATGACTGAAAACCATTGTTCTACCTGTTCTTTGTGGGCTAATGACTAACAGGGCATGGCTAAGTCAAACAGGCATAATTTCTGCAACTCTTGTGTCATAAGGAAAACACGCAAATTCAAAGGGTATTAAAGTGTGGCCTGTGGCAACCTGTATTGCTTGGCAATGCAGCCTGAGCTGGCAGAGTGATTCTCTACTGGTGGGGAGAGAGTAGCAGTAGTGATGTTTTCTGTTCATCCCAACCCTGGGTATGTTGTTGAATCATATGTAACCAAAAAGATGTCGTAGACAACTCGGTCTCAGATGTTCCATAAAACACAATTTTATCGCACATTTTGAAGGTGACTAGATGCTGTCATTCTTTGTCCTGTAGTATGAAGAACTTTACCACTTTAGACGTTCCTGATGGAGCAAAATCACATTCCCTATTGTACCCTCAAGGAATTGAAGATGCTGCTAGAATTGAAGTTGATGCTGTCACTAATCCATAGTGACATTGTGAATTTTCAGATCTGACATGCTGTCTTTGACACTGTAAAAAGTATATTTTAGATTCCCTCATACTGTTGTAAATGAGGCACTCTTCTCCTTTTCTACTATGTATCACTGATTTACAAACTCGTGCTCGAGGTGGCAGCCCCCAAACTGTGCTGTCTTCTTTCTCTCTTCTATGCACACTTGTTTTTCCATTTTCACTTTTTTCTGACTTCTTTTTTTCTTTTTCTTCTAACTGACACTTTTCAGTTGCCCTCCTATGGTTTGGAATCTTCATTCAGGTAAGTCCAGTCTGGTTGCCAGGGGATTCCTGCACATGGTACTAAGGTTCTGTGTGTTCCCCATGGTAGTGAAGCATAATACAGTCAGCTAAGTAAGAGTCTGTGGTTATGTTCTTGACTTCCATTCTCTATACCCCTACCTATGTTTATCAATAACCCCCTGCCTTAATGGCCCCATTTGGGCCGGGGGTCACATATAAAATTTATCCTATGGATATAAAGGGAAGATTGCCAGATATGGGGTAGGCCTGTGGGTTTCATCAAAGGTTCCCTTACTTCAAGTCCAAGAAAATATTTTTTTCTGAAATGGGTTCTTGGTCTACCAGATTCAACTTCCAATGTTGCTGTTCATTGGCAAAGCTGGACTACCGTTTTTGGAAGATGAATTAAACATTGAACGGATTAATTTATGGACTAGGGTATAAGTTAAGACTAAGGTGTCTTTGTCACAACATATCTTAATTCATATTTTATTTTCAGGAGGAAACACATTTGATATTGTGTGGCTGTGTTTTTTTTAAATGCAGCTGAATAAAATAAATTATGATTCTTGGTTTGTGAATCTTCAATTATAATCAGTGAACTTGCCACTGAGATTAAGGCAAAGCTATTGGAGCATGTTACTTTGGAAAGAGAAACAAAAGAACTTGTGTAACGTTCAATGCTGTTGGGTGTCCTGACCCACGTTTGAGCTATCATGCTGCAACATTTGGTGCTGTGGGCTTAGAAAATCCAAGATGGCCAAAAAGCCCACAAGTGCGCCAGAATCCAGGAGAACCACGCAGTTTGTGCGCACACCAAAATGGTTACCTAACTTGCCACCCACCAGTGTAAAGAAAGATCTTTGTTAACAAAATCCACTGTTACTGATGTCAAAAAGTTGCTGAAATCGTGACTCATTGGACCACTTTAAAGATTCAACCCTTTTGTGGGGTTCCACATAACTATCTAACTGTAAGGAGCCCCATCAAAACAATGTTAAGCAAGGATTATTTACTACCATGTAAGAACCATTCCTGTTTAGAATGCATTAATCCAAGAAAGATCCCAAAATTGCATGCAGTACCAACAAAATCCTCAAGGCGGCGCTAGCGGTCTAAACTCTGACAGGAGAACTGAGTGCAGTTGCTGACAAAGGGATTTGACTCAGCTGACTTCAAAGGCTGCATTTTAATTAAAAATTAGCCACCTGCTGTTCCCAGAGGCCTGAAGCCTGGGAAACCCTCTCACCTCCAGAGATTCATACCAGGAGTTAGAATCTCACATGACCTCTTGATTGATAGAAGGCAGACTGGCTGGGAGCCTCCTGGAGACCACACAATAGGCTCTTGCAATTGAATAGGATATGTTGATTTTGACTGTTTCCTGTCAACAAAGGCCTGCCTGCCAGAAGACACATGTGACTGACCCACCCAAGTCTTGGAGGCGGACTCCAACACTCTGAGAACTGAATTGAAAGCAAAATATATATTTTACAGAAACACTGATAACTCTTTGTAATCAAATGACAGAAATGTATAACTTTGAGAGCCTTAATTTAAAAAACGTACCTTCAATTCAAGCCCAAACTCCAATTTGTGTGATGTTCTGGGGGCAAACTAGCAGTTAAGAGGGTATTACTTAAAATGTCTGCATGTGAAAAGTCTGATACTTCATCAATTAATGCCTGCATGCCTTGCACACATTTGGGTAAATTTGAGTAAGAATCTGATATTGGTAACCTGACCAAAAAGTGAAATATGTTGCCATTTCTGAATGCAAGCTCCCAGGAAGAGCAGATTTGGACAGGGTATACCTCCTGTGATATGTGATGTGTGCATGTAATTTTAAACAAATGTGTACCTGTGCAAATATGTCTTTTGGGTCAAAATATAGATTGTGTGTAATTTGACAGGGGTGGGTTCTCTGTACCATAAACAGACCTCATCATGATGACATTTCATTTCATTCCCCCAATCAAGGGGAAGAGGATGAAGTGGCCAATGACAAGTGGAGAGGGGTAGGGCCTAGGAAGCTAGCCTTTCCACCCATTTTCAAAACACATAAAAGCAGACAGTCAGGACAGATAGGGACATTCTATTCCATCTGCTGCGGGACGCTCTGCCGGGAAAATCCATACTTTACCTCCATCAACCTCCAGAGAGCCAACATAGAGACTTCAATCTATCCACCTTCAGAGACCAAGACTTCACTTCAGAATTTGTAGCAGAGAGGTCAACTACAAGCTAAATCCCTCTTTAGCAGGCCTCAAATCATTGCCATTATCACAGCCAGGCGAGCTGTTTGAATTCTTTGCAAGAACTCTTGCCATTTGCCAGAGAGCAGTGTTGTATCCAGAGAGAGACCAGCTGAACCGGAGACCGCTGTATCCGGACCCACAGACCTGATCAGAACCAGAGACCCAGACCAGACCAGCAGAGTAGAGCTGACCCAGATGCTGTGCGCAGAGACCGTCCGTGGCGAGTGAAGAAAACCTGACCAGATCCGTGGCGAGGCCCATTCTATTTCTAAATATATTGTGAGTACCTAGCAGAACTGTGCAGAACCAATCTCTTAGTTAAAATAATATAATTCAATCTATTTTAATCTAACCAGAACTATCTCCTAACTGTCATCTGTCATTTGCAAAGCTGTCACCTGTCCTTTCTAGTTGCTAGCTGTAACCTGTCACTTTGAACTTAAAAATTTCAAATCTGAAAAACAACCTTTACCATATCGCTCATATCTCTGTGACCGTTTGTCTTAGAGACTTGCAGTAACTTTCCTCTGAAAGCTGGGAATCTTGGCTTTTCAGCGAACCTAGAATCGCATTCCTATTCCATACACTTTCGCCGCAAACGCGAAAAACACACTCGCGAAATTGACGCGATTTGCAAATTTCTCCACGTGTGAAAACAGCAGTTTTCTTGCTTTCCTTGCTAAACATTTGTTTGCCTCTTAAGAACCATCCCTGAAACATTGCTAGAGTGAGCCTGGACTAATATTAACTAGATACCTTTCACCCTGAACCTCTAGGGGGAATTAAAAGCATTTTAGCATATTTTTCACTTCATTGCCAGCACATATAAAAGCATTTTGGGCCTGTGTTTCAAACTTCTATAGTCTAAGCTTGCTGGGGTGAACTGAATTACATTTGATTGCATTTCTGAGAACTGTGTGCTTTCCTTCCATTTCCTTGCATTGCATAAAAGGGAGGGGATTGCCAGAGAAAAGTGATTACATTGTTTTGTTGAAATCATATTGAGTATTTTCTGTATTGCATTTTCATTCAACATTACATCCATCTAAGCTTATATAAAGCATTCTCTACCACCTTATTCTTCTGTTCTTATTCACAAGTGTGCCAGTGCCAGACTATCCATTATTGATTACTGCTCATATTAAGTGTCATATTCAATTATTAAATTATTATAAAGTGTGATATATATATATCTGTTGTTTAAATTATCAAATAAACCTTTTAACTTGTAAAACAGAACTACTTCTTGGCTCAGTGGGGTCAGGGGGATTCCAAGAGAGGGGTGTTATATAGGGGTAGTCATCCAGAACGCATGAACTGGACATAAAGATATATCAATAAGGGTTTCCATTCAGTATCCCCGACTAGGCATTGACTTAGCTGTAGTGTTGAATTGAATCCTCTTACAAATTGGGGGCTCGAGCGGGACGTTTGGGTTAGATCTACCATTTGTGCAGATTAATACAGCGTGCCAGCTGACCAGATACACATATCCGGTCGGATCACCACGCTGTGTTACGCTGTAAAGCACTCCTCAAAGGAACGCTCTGAGGAAAAGGTCTGTTTTGCAAAAATAAAATACAAACTTCTGTAAGTCAGGAAGGAACTCAAATTCCAGAATGACGACCTTAGTATACATGAAAATAGCCAGAGAGCACTTCTTACATAAGTTATTTGTGAGAGGTGAGTGGACTCACCAGGACCGCATGGTCTGGTTGCAGGCCATCACGCAACAGGTCACGGAAACAGGGTCAGATACATGGAGAGATCAGGGTCCCTTACATGTGGCCCTGAGTGAACTATACATTGCTCCTAAAGCTAAGGATGAACAATACAAGATGGTTAGGATAGCGGCATACCTGTACCTATATATGGGAGACATGCAGGATAAATGTACTGAAAGCCAAGATCTGGCGAATAAGCGACAGATGGCGTTAGAGAAGGTCCAATCTGACCTGGTCTCTTCTGAGCAGAGGCTGCAGGGGAGCCAGGAGTCAGAAAATGAGAGTAGACAGCACATCATTAAAATAAAGAGGGATATGGACATCCTGCAACAGGAAAAGGCTGACCAGGATACCAGATTTCTGGCCTTGCAGAAGGAGTACCAAGAAGGTTTGGACTCCCTACTGCAGAGCCAGAAAAAGCTGGAGCAACAGTTAGACTTCAATAGGGTATGTGCTGAGCAGGTAGTCACCCTGCAAAGCCACCTAGATAGGGAGAAGGCAGAGAGCAATAAACTGATTCTGAAAGACCTGGATACCCAGGCAGAGTTTGATGAAGAACGCCAGAAAGCTGGTGCCTTTCAAAGGCAGGGGGCGACCTGGCGGCACAAATGCAGGCTCTTAGCCAGGAAAGAGACGCCTTAGGCCAGGAAGTCTGCCATTTAAAAAGAAAAACAGAAGAAAATCACTTGGCCCTCCAGGGGCTGGGTGACCTCCAAAAAGAACGCCAGAACTTGTTAGAACACACCAGGAGGGTGGAGGATGCTCTGGCAAGAAAGGAGCAGGCCAATAGGGACACAGCTCAGGAGGTAACCCTCCTGCAGCAAAGACTGGCCCAGTGCTCCAGGACCAATCAGGAGGCACAGAGAGAGAATGAGGCTCTCTGCCAGCACAATGATAGACTCCAACAACAGGTAGCGATGCAGGAGAGACTGATAGAGTCTAGTAAGGCCTTGACTGAGGAACTGAAGGCACAGGCTCTTGCATTGCAACAGGGAGCAGGGGCGGATAGAGATGAGGTTCGCTGGGAAAGAGAAACTCCTGAGCATAACCCCAGGAGCCCTAGTACCAGAGGCCTTTATTTCTCTCAGTCCCTGGACTCTGCCACCCCCATGTCCCCTGGCGCACATGAGCACAGGGCCACAGGGATGGCAGATTACTATCCAGCCAGAAGCATGGGGCTCATAGGCCAGTACCACCCAGGAATGGAGGGGCGGGCATCCGGGTATGGGCACCCAAGCACAGTGCAATTTGATGGGGAACCCCAGGTGAGTAGACCCATTAAGGGCATCCTGAAAACCTATGCCCAGTTAGGTCAGTGGGGGGGGGGTACCCATCAAATCCTGGCAGCAAGGAGGGATCTGAAGACTCCTCTGAGCGGTACAGGACACAGGAGACCAGGTCCCCACATTCTGCCAGCCATTCCCAGGCTCGCAGAATCCGGGAAAACCTGGAAGAACAGACGGGAACCTCTGAGAGCAGTGCCTCTGAGTCAGAAGATGAATGGACCAGGGTTATCCGGACCAAAAGGGCCAATAAGACAAAAAGGGCCTTGCTTAAGGACCCCTTAAAGCATATTAAGGCAATCAGGAGCGTCATCACGCCTTATCATAAGAACGCCAAGTATTCTGTTTGGGAGCACTTAGAGTTGTTTGAGCAAATGATGGAGACTTTCCATTTGAAGGACAGCCAAAGCTGTATTCAATATGTAAAGTGGACCTTCTCCCCGGAATACTCCAGTTTCTTTGCGGGGCTGGAGGACCAAAATCATTTAAGATGGTCCACCTATAAGGCGGCCATCCTGAAACATTTTTCTACTCATAGAAATCCTCAAGAGGCTCGCAAGGCAGCCTACAATTTACAATGTGGGGAGGATCAGGCCCCACAAGAGTTTGTGCAGGAGTTAAAGCGTGCTTTTGCACAGACCACAAGAAGGGTGCGCACGGATAGCAGAGAATTTATTAATACGTTTTTCCATGCCTTGCCCAAATACATAATGACCCAGCTCGTGAGGGATTTTCACGAGAAAAGATCTTTAGACTGGGTCATTGAACAGGCGACCCGGATCTATGAGGTGCAGAAGCCAATAGAAAATAAAAATAATGCGCCCAAAAACCCCAAAGCCAACAACACCCCTGCTGCTGCCAAGGTGGCAGAGGTAAAGGTCACCCCCGTTTTAGAGTTGGAGATGGGAGGGCCTAAAAACCTACCTGCACCTAATAATGCTAGGCCCAGAAGGTCCTCGGGCCAGTCACAGACAGGGAGCCAGGGAGGCAGCCCCACAAATGGGGTCCCTCGCTCTCCTGATTATGTAAGCCCCCGTTACAAGGGAAACAGACCCATCCTGGGTTATGTGTGGACTCCTCCAGCCCAAGGGGGGGGATCCAGCCAAGCACCTAACCCAGAGAACTTCCCTCCCAACTTCTCACAGGAGGGCAGAAACTCACCAAACCCTGGGCAGAACTTCTTCCCCAGGTATCCACCCAACTTCCAGCCCCAAAATCCTCCACCCTTCTTTCCCCAATTCCCTGAGCCCAGACAACCGAATCCGGGAGAGGGGAGGCCAAGGGTGGAGGGGTATCCAAATCTTCCCAACCAGGGGACTACCAAAGAAGGGATAGCTACCCTTCCCGGGATCAGCCCAGGGGAGAAAACAGGGCCCCGTATCAGCCTGAGCGGGTTTCCCAGTTAGAGCGCCAGGTTCAAAACATGGCGCGGGATCTGGGTCACATACTGAGGGCTCAGCAGAACCCTCAGATCGGCATGCCGGTGCAGAACGCACCCAACTCTGGACCTGGTGCCCCAGAACAATGACGGGGGCAGCACCCCGATAACTCACCGGTTCCCAGGGAGGAGGCACAAAGGGAAGGGGGGTGTAAAGCCTTGGAGGAAGCTTCCTTCCTCACTTGTAAACAGCCCCTGGAAACCCAGGAACCGGAAACAAAATCTCTTGCCCCTGAAAGTCTGCCTCCTAAGGAGCAGAGGGGGGTAGGAGAAACAAAAGACCCAAACAGACTCAGTTTAAGGAGGAGGTACAGATCTTCCAATTTGAGGGAGAGGGATCCTCAGAGGATCCTGTCACGCTCGGCCGCCGATGGCTGTGGAGACGCTGGCGATGGGGCGGCCATTGATTTGGCCGTCACGCTGCCGACGTCCACTTGCAGCGGTCTAGTTTCTTTCGCCCCGCCTCTGTGGAGCCTATTTAGCGTCATCCAACCCGGAAGCCCGCGCGTTGCAACCCTCGCGTCAGGCTCCGGGTTGGTACGCTGAAGTGTTTCCTTTCCGTGGCTTCTGCCGCCACATTTCCCCCTTGTGCATCGCTTCGCTTCCCTGGTACTTTCCTTCCGCTCCTGTTTTCTGTCCTCCTAGTCCTTCTCTTTGTTTTGTTTTCCTCTTCCTCGCTTATAGCTACTTGTGTCTTCTTCCATTGTGCCTGCTGGCTTCCGTATGTGCTTGGTCGCTCCGACCTTCCGATGCAGGCTCTCCTGCCTTGTTCTGTTTAGCGGACCTTCCAAGCTTCGCTACCGGCTTACCTCTGTCCTGCCCGGCAGTCCTGCCACATCCTTCTACAGAGACCTGCAAAAGAGGGGTTTTTTGTGCCTTCCGGGCTTTTTCCCCTACACCGGTTTACCCGGGTTCGGGGGCCCCCTTTGCCCCAAGTTCGAGGGGCAGGGTGGCTTCCTCTTGGGGTAGACCTTGTCATCAGTCCAGAGAGCAAGCTGTCTGGAAAAGGAGATTCGGAGCAGAATCGGAAGGGACATCTCAAAGTGAGCAGGAAGGAGGTAAAGAAACACGGGGGACAGGAGTGAAGTCAGAAGAAGGTAAGAGTTCACCTGACAGATTGCAACGCCAGAAAGTAACTATGGCCACCCCTGAACAAGTACAAGAGTTAGTGGCCGCAGTCCAGACCTTGAACGTCGAACTACAGAACGTTAAGGCTGATAATCTAACATTGAGACAATTGATCACTTCTCGTGAACCCAGGGATCATGATTTGCCTCACATGGCATTGTCTACTGGCAAGTTCGATGGGACCCCAAAGCGCCTCAAAGAATTTCTGGAAGCATGTTCGATGTATTTCACGTTCAGACCTAGTTTGTTATCAACTGATCACACCAAGGTGGGGTTTATGGTTTCCAACATGACAGGGAACGCCTTAGCATGGGTCACTCCCTTGGTGTCAAACAATGATCCTGTGATAAATAATTACGGTGGATTTGTGACCTTATTGCGCCAGACCTTTGAACAAGCTGAGATTACTCATGTGGCAGCAGAAGAGCTATTGGACGTTCACCAGGGTTCCAGCGACCTTTTGACATACATATCCACCTTTAAGCGTTTGGCTTCCACCGCAGGATGGCCCGAACAGGCACAGTATACTGTATTCCGTCGTGGACTCAAGGAGGAGATAAAGGACGAACTGGCAAGAATAGCTCGTCCCACAACACTGTCGGATTTATTCTCCATTGTCACCCAGATTGACTACCGCTTGAGCGAACGCAAGGCTGAAAGAAAGAAGTCTAAGTTCCCTGTCTCCCTGCCTCAAGGCACCCATTCTTTACCTTCTCTAGCTCACTCCAGCAACAAAGAAGAACCTATGCAAGTAGGGTCTACCAGAACCCCTTTGTCATCCGAAGAGAGAAGACGCCGTAGGGAATTGGGGCTTTGTATGTATTGTGGCTCGGATTCCCACCTGCTTCGAAATTGTCCAGAAGTACCGCCGAGACGGTCGGGAAACGAACGACCTCGGAACTAAAGGGGACGAGTGAACGAGGTCGAACTATTAGTCCCTATTTTACAGTGACGGTGGCTTCTCACCCAACCACGCTGGACTCACGTCTGATGGCAGTTCCCATCCAATTGACTACCTCGAAGGAGGTCCTTACCACCATGGCCCTGTTGGATTGTGGTGCTGCAGGAGTGTTTATGGATACTATGTGGGCACACAAACAAGGGCTCACGCTTATACAAAGGGAAGAAGTCCAGAAGGTGGAAGGAGTCGATGGATCCCCGCTTTCATCAGGTCCTATCACCCACTCCACAGAAATCATGACGGTTCGCATCTTTCACCATTCGGAACAGCTACAGTTCGACTTAATCCGAGCAGCGCATTTTCCAATAATTCTTGGAATTTCCTGGCTGAGGATGCATAATCCGCTTATAGATTGGACACAGAACACTTTGGCCTTCACTTCCTCGTATTGTAAACAAAATTGTGGTAACCATTCCGCAGAAGAGCCGGTACAGGTCCTTACTCCTCTACAGGAAGGGGTAAACGAGATTTGCAAGGTTCCTCAGGATTTGGCCGAATTCTCAAACCTCTTCAAGGACAACTCAGTTTTGGAACTACCCCCACATCGGCCGGAAGACTGTGCCATCGAGTTGCTGCCTGATGCCCTGGTGCCATTCAGTCGCATGTTCTCCTTGTCTCTTATGGAAAAGAGGACCCTTCGCAAATATTTGGATTCCCACTTAGTTAATGGCCTTATTCGACATTCCAAATCCCCGGCCGGTGCCTCTCTCTTCTTCATACCTAAGAAGGACTCCTCGGAGCTAAGACCCTGTATAGATTACCGTGGCCTGAACAAGGTCACGGTTCGAGACCGATACCCGATGCCCTTGATAGCAGACATATTGGAAGCAGTCCAGGGTTCCACAATATTTTCCAAGCTGGACCTCCGTAGTGCCTATCATCTCCTACGAATTAGGAATGGGGATGAATGGAAGACTGCCTTTTGGACCCCGTTTGGCCTTTTTGAGTATCGGGTGATGCCATTCGGCCTGGTAAACGCACCCGCTATTTTCCAACGCTTTATGGATCGCATGTTTTCCGATCTGTTGTATTGTAGTGTCATAATATATTTGGATGACATCTTGGTGTTTTCAAAGACCCACACTGAACATGTGTGGCATCTTCGGACAGTATTCCAGCGGTTACGGTCGCAACAGTTATTAGTCAAGCTTGAGAAATGCCTCTTCTACCAGCCTTCTATTCCATACTTAGGATACATTCTCTCTCAGGAAGGGGTCACTATGGATCCAAGGAAGGTATCTGCCATCTTGGATTGGCCAGTTCCAGCATCCCTCAAGGACGTCCAACGGTTTCTGGGGTTAGCCAATTTCTATAGAAAATGTATCAATCACTTCTCTCAGATTGTGCTTCCCATCACCGCCCTCCTGAAGAAGGATGCCAAGCCTTTCTTTTGGTCGGAATCGGCCAATCACGCCTTTATGGATCTGAAAGGAAGATTTTGTTCAGCGCCGATCCTGTCTCAACCGGATCAGGATCAGCCTTTCATTGTTGAGGCCGACGCTTAAGCCAACGCTTTGGGAGCGGTTCTCCTTCAACTTAAGAATGGCAAGGAACATCCTATCGCCTATCTCTCTAAAACACTTTCAACTAGTCAAAGAAATTATTCGGTAATAGAAAAGGAACTTTTAGCTCTCAAGGTCGCTTGTGAAGAATGGAGACACCTACTTCAAGGCGGTACCCATCCTTTTGTGTTACGCACTGACCATAAAAACCTGAAGGTACTCGGAAGTATGGATTGTGTCAACTCCAGGCAGGCCCGGTGGGCACATTTCTTTAGCCAGTATGATTTCAGAATAACATATATACCAGGCACTCAGAATCGCCTGGCCGATGCCTTATCCAGAAGTCAGTCTTCCGAGTACCTCATACATCCTGTCGGTAACCCTCTGTTTCCCCGAAACAGGATTGTGGGAATAGTTTCTTCCTTTCTGCAAGAAATCAAGATGGTAACCAGACCGGACTTAGTCACCTCAGTACCCGGAGTCTGCGTCCACAGATCAGTTGGTCGAAAGGACTTTTGCTAGTGGGACAACGTTTATATGTTCCCTCCAAGACCCTACAGCGGAAGGTCCTGGTCTGGGGCCATAACCACGTGACCGCTGGACATAGAGGAGTTAAAGGAACCACGGAATTGATCTCTCGCTCATTCTTTTGGCCATCGCTCTCTCAGGATGTGAGGCATCACTGCAGGACATGTATGGTGTGCGCACAAAATAAGTCTACAACCTGCAAACCATATGTGTTACTGACACAACCGGAATTACCCGACAGACCGTGGTCGCAAATCTCTACAGACTTCATTGTAGACTTGCCCGTATCCCAGGGGTCGACTTGTCTCATGGTTACCATAGACACATTTACTAAATTGGCGCATTTTTCTGCATTGCCGGGAATACCGTCGGCCACCCAGATGTCGGAAGTTTTTCTTAAGGACATATTCAGACTCCATGGTCTTTCCGATAAAATCATCTCTGACAGAGGTACTCAATATACATCTCGATTTTGGGGAGCCCTGTGCCATCGACTAGGGATAGAAAGGGCCTTATCGTCTGGCTTTCACCCCCAGACCAATGGTCAGACGGAGCGACTTAACGCCTCCCTCGAACAATACCTTAGGTGTTACATCAACAAGAATCAGGACAATTGGGTTGGCCTTCTGCCCACAGCAGAATTCGCATACAACAACGCAGTGCATTCGGCGACGAGTCTTAGCCCTTTTTTCTGTTCCTATGGGTTTCACCCTCGTGGTATACTTCCTGTAGTTTCCTCACCCTCAAACATACCTACTATTGAATCTACCTTGGATCACATAACTGCCGCACATTCTACTGCTCAACGGAGTTTGGCTTCCGCTAGGCATAAGTATAAGGTTTCTTCTGATCGGTCTCGCTTGCCCTGCCCTGATTGGAAGGAGGGTGATCGAGTTTGGTTATCAACCCGATTCTTGCCCAGATGGGTGCATTCGACTAAATTGACCCCCCGATTTGTAGGGCCCTATAAGATCATCAAGAAGATCAATCCGGTTGCTTATAAATTACAGCTTCCTAAGTCCCTGCACTGGGTACACCCGGTCTTCCACTCCTCCCTCCTTCGACCTGTTGATCCCCATGTTTCATTTAAGAAGGCTTCTGGATTGTCGAGTAAAGCCAAGGCCCTGCCCGAAGAATATGAGGTATCCGCTATCCGGGATTCCAGATATCGCAAGGGCAGGTTGGAATACCTGGTTTCCTGGAAGAACTACTCCAGTTCGGAGGACTCTTGGGAGCCTAACTCCTATATTCGTGCTCCCAGGCTGATCAGGAGTTTTCACCGGGCTCATCCGGGTAAGCCCGGGGGGTTCGGCCTTGGAGGGGGGCATACTGTCACGCTCGGCCGCCGATGGCGGCTGTGGAGACGCTGGCGATGGGGCGGCCATTGATTTGGCCGTCACGCTGCCGACGTCCGCTTGCAGCGGTCTAGTTTCTTTCGCCCCGCCTCTGTGGAGCCTATTTAGCGTCATCCAACCCGGAAGCCCGCGCGTTGCAACCCTCGCGTCAGGCTCTGGGTTGGTACGCTGATGTGTTTCCTTTCCGTGGCTTCTGCCGCCACATTTCCCCCTTGTGCATCGCTTCGCTTCCCTGGTACTTTCCTTCCGCTCCTGTTTTCTGTCCTCCTAGTCCTTCTCTTTGTTTTGTTTTCCTCTTCCTCGCTTATAGCTACTTGTGTCTTCTTCCATTGTGCCTGCTGGCTTCCGTATGTGCTTGGTCGCTCCGACCTTCCGATGCAGGCTCTCCTGCCTTGTTCTGTTTAGCGGACCTTCCAAGCTTCGCTACCGGCTTACCTCTGTCCTGCCCGGCAGTCCTGCCACATCCTTCTACAGAGACCTGCAAAAGAGGGGTTTTTTGTGCCTTCCGGGCTTTTTCCCCTACACCGGTTTACCCCGGTTCGGGGGCCCCCTTTGCCCCGAGTTCAAGGGGCAGGGTGGCTTCCTCTCGGGGTAGACCTTGTCATCAGTCCAGAGAGCAAGCTGTCTGGAAAAGGAGATTCGGAGCAGAATCGGAAGGGACATCTCAAAGTGAGCAGGAAGGAGGTAAAGAAACACGGGGGACAGGAGTGAAGTCAGAAGAAGGTAAGAGTTCACCTGACAGATCCTGGGAAAAGGATCTTCTCCTTCAGAGAGGGGGGAACTCCTCCCAAAGAAAAATGGGTCCCAAGGGATTCCAATCCAGACTGGGGAGATATGGAGACTGAGCTACCGCCGCCCATCATCTCATCCCAGAACCCACAATACCAAAATCCCCTGGTTCAAACCCATCCTGATGACTGCCTCCAAAAAGGGGGGGGCGGCCCAGAACCGGAGCCAGGGGAACCCACAATGGCTCTGATCTCCAGTTGCCAAATTTTTCTTTCAGATTCCCAAGGCTCTCCGCAGAATTCTGCCCAAATCTCTTCGCTAGCGATGTCCAAAACCAGAAAGTTAGCCCACCAGTTGTCCAAAAATGTGCATTATCTGTGCCCCCTTGAGGAGAAGGAGGGAAGATACTACGCCCCGGTACAAGTACAGGGGCAGGGTACAATTTTGGCACTGGTGGACACTGGATCTCAAGCTACCCTTCTGTCCAGAAGGGCCTTTGACGAACTGAATGCAGGAAGGGGAGAGAATTACCAAATTTCTCTCACCTCTCTTCCTGGACAACTGCAGAATTTTGACGGGAAGGAAATTCCCGTTGAGGGGAATGCAGACTTGGACATTAAGATCGGGCGACACAAGGTGAAACACCCGGTCATAGTAGTGACTCCAGAGGGCACCCCTTGTTTACTGGGGAATGACCTCCTGAGGAGGTTGTCACCCTTAATAGATTGCGTAAACAGGGTCCTCTGGACCCAGACTAGCCGACCAATAAAATTAAAACAGAGTGTCAACCATGTTAGTTTAAACGGCACCTGCCACATGGTTGAACAAAAATCTGACCAAGTAGAATTTCACTTCCAGAATAGCCAAATTCCAGACGTGACGGTAATAGCAGTAGGACAACAGACTGGTGATGGAGGGTCCTCTCTATTTCTGAAAATCAACCTGCCTTCCAGTCTAAAGTGGTACTCCACGCTGGAAGGAAACACTCTGAGATTCTATACTAATCCACAATCAGAAACTCCCACTCCTATAGTCCAGAAAGATGTGAAATCAGCTCAGAGCCTGGCTGATATTCAGCAAATTGGAGAGCAGTTGTTCATCCCTGTTCAGTTAAATGATGGGAAGGACTCTGTTCTCGCTCGAGTGTGTGTGAACAACGGTAAGAGCTTCATCAGCGAAGCCATGTTTCGCCAACTCCCAGAAGATCCAGCCATTCCCACATTCAAACTGATAGACAAATGGGAAATGGACCTGGAAGCACCCAATTCCAAACATCTCCTGCCAAGCAGGTGTATGCTCAAAATCTCCATTGGCAACAAGAGCATAGTCCACAATTGTTGGGTCGTGCGAGACGTCACTGCCGCTTTTTACTTAGGCAGTGACATTCTCAATCGCTTTGCCATTAGTTTGGACCTAATAAACTTCAAAGCTTGGTCCCGATTAGCGGATAATCCCATGGGCTTTGATGATCCAGAAAAAGCATTTAGGTCAGCTCAATTGCTACCTTATGCAGTTGAAATTCAGATCAAAGAGGAAGTCACCATCCCAGAAAGGACCCGACAATTGTCCCTGGAAGTGAAAGCTAAAAGAGGACAACATTTGAAAAACCCTGATGCTTACATACATCTAAACGCTTATCTCCAACAGCAAGGGTTGGGGGTAAACCCAACTCCATTAGTCAACATAGAACATGACACCATTCTAATAGAGGTGGATAACAGCGACTTAAAGAGTATTACTCTAGCCGCAGGCACCATTATTGGAATGGCGGTTGATGACCGACATTTTTCCATTGATTTAGGTAATGAACTGTTAGGGCCAATCCCCAAGGACTGCGTTGACAGTGACAGTGAGGACAATACAACACCAGACAGGATTTTTACCCGGCATGGGGGGAACCTCCTGGTGTACACTTCTTGCCCTTATGGTAAGGAAGATGTGACTTGTGACTTCAGGAGGGATGAGGTGATTTTCCAGGTCCATGAGGGCTGCCTTTCCCACCTGAAGCCTCCGGTCCAAATCAGCACTCTGACCAGGGACTTCTCCACCCAGCTGGAGGAGGCCGCGGAGATAGCCAAACCAGAAGTCTTTCGAGGCTTCAGGCAGATGGTGGAAGATAGAGTCAACCTAGCTGATGCCTGTGTGACTCTGGAACAAAAGCAAAAGTTGAAACAAGTTTTCTTGGATTTCCAAGATCTCTTTGCGGTAGACTCATATGACTGTGGTCGCACTGACATCCACAAAACAACAATCCCCACGGACCCTGGCATGACTCCTGTGTTTGTGAAGCAATATCGCTTGCCTCTCGCATCAATGGAGTCCCTTACTGAAATAATTAAGAACCTTGAGTCCCGGGGAATAATCCGTCCAGTCCACAGCACCTTAAATAATCCGGTGCTGGGAATATTGAAGCCAAACGGCCAGTGGAGACTCTGCGCCGACCTCAGGGAGCTCAACAAACGGGTCCATACTTCCCGATGGCCTCTGCCCTACATTGACCAAGGGCTGGCCCAGATCCAGGGGTCACAGGTATTCACTGCAATAGACCTGACCAATGGATACTGGACTGTGCCTGTCAGTAGGGAGGACCAATACAAGCTGGCTTTTACCTTTGGGGGCCAGCAATACACATGGACCCGGACTCCCTTCGGATACCTCAACTCCGGCAATGAATTCAACATTTTCCTACATAAGGCCATGCCCGACCTGGGTGCGAGGGGTAACCTGGCTTATGTAGATGATGTCCTCATCAAAAGTTCATCTGTGGAGGAACACATAGCGGAGATCTGTTATTTTCTGACACAGTTGAGGGCCGCCGGAGCAAAACTTTCCTTTCAAAAAGCACAGTAGTTCAGAACCCGTGTTAATTTCTTGGGGCATGAGATTACTCCTCAGGGTCTCTGTCCCCAGGAAAAGAAAGTGGAAGCACTTCAGAAACTGAAAGACCCCACAACACTGCGGGAACTAAGGAGCCTCCTTGGACTGACTAATTACAGCAGAAAGTTAATTGAGGGCTACGCAGAAATCACCAGACCCCTGATTCATCTCCTGAAGGGGGGGGTCAAGTGGGAATGGGGTCCAGAACAAGCCGAGGCAGTAAGACAACTCAAAAGAAGCCTCTCACAAGCGCCCTGCCTAGCTTACCCTGTCAGAAACAAGGAGTTCTTCCTGGAGACGGGGTTCTCTAATACGTGCTTGACGGCAGTATTATACCAAAAGCATGACAAGGTCAATAAAGTAATCTTCTATGCGAGCAAAACTTTATCCTCTGTGGAGGAAAAATTCAACAATTGTGAGAAGGCACTCCTGGCAACGGTGTGGGCATTGAAGAATTACCGCCCGTTTATCCTGGGGGAACACATCATAGTGGAGACTCCACACCAGCCTCTGTAATATCTCCAAAGTGACAGAATCCGGGCCGGAAATGTGAGTAATTCCCGAATTACTTCCTGGATTCTGTCAATGCAAGGCTTTCCTGTGGAGGTCCGATATGGCCAAAACAAGAAGAGTCCCCTCGCGCAAGGTCTGGCTGACTTGCATGATTGTGCCAGAGAAAACTGTCTCGAGGACGAAAGTCTAAAAATCAAGGACAACATGGAGGCATACCTTAATTCCCCACACAAAGTCTTTGAAGAGGACAAGTGTGAGGGAATGCCCACTGTGTATGTGGATGGATGCTCTTACCATGTTGACAACGACGGGGAGAAAGAACTGGTGGCCGGCGTAGGGAATGCATGGGTGAATGAGTCCCCAGAACCCTCCGCTGGATACAAAATTGGTCCCCGAAGTAGTCAGGTGGCAGAATTGATGGCTGTGCATCAGGCCATCCTCACTGCTGTCCAGCATCAACTCCACGAACTGGTCATAATCACAGATTCGGATTATGCACGGAACGGGTTCGTGGAGCACCTGGTTAATTGGAAAACCAGAGGCATGTTATGTGCTAACAACAAACCCTTGAAACATGGGAAGTTGATCCAAAACATTGATGATCTGGTCACCTCGAAAGGAATGACCATGTATTGGAAGAAGATCAAGGGTCATTCCAAAGTAGAGGGACCAGACAAAACTGGAAATGACTTAGCTGATCAGCTGGCCAAAACCGGGGCCATCCAAGGGGATCTAATTGAGACTGAGTCCCTGTTGGGGGAAATCCAGGTCACTGCTATCACTAGGTCCCAGACAAATGCTCACAACGACCTTTCAATTGCAAAATGGAGTAAGGAGACCCCTGATGCTGATTTGATTACCGCTCAGAAGGGGGATCCAATAATTAGTAAATTTTACCAGCACCTTGAGGACCCTGAGAACTTTCCCCTGACGGATACCGATTATATTGGGAAAGAGGACCTAAGAGTGTTGATGAAATGTCCAAAAATGTTCCGAATCCAAGACGGTTTGCTGGTAAGGAAATCCAAAGCTGGCCACGATCAGTGGGTGGTTCCTACCTCATTCCGAAGCCTGATGTTAAGTCCCGCCCATGATGCGGCCACCGCCGGTCATAGGGGGTTTCACACAACATTGGAAATCTTAAGAGAGGTTGCATACTGGCCACACATGGGGCAGGACCTTGACCAATACTTGAAGGGGTGTCTTGTGTGTGCACAATTTCAGCCATCATCCCTCACGCACCGTGCGCCTCTCCAAAAGAGGGGGATGACACTGCCATGGTCAGATTTAGAAATCGACTTTGTAGGCCCCGTGATTCGCTCTGCTAGGGGGAATAAGTACATGTTGACTGTGACATGCTTGTTTACCAAGTGGGTGGAATGTCTCCCAGCCCCAAATTGCAAGGCAGAAACTGCAGCTGCCCTGATGATTAACCACATCTTTTCCCGTTTCGGTCTACCTCAAAGGATTGAGTCAGACAGGGGTAGCCACTTCATCAGTGAGGTAATGACAAAGATGTGGGAGATACTGGGGGTCAAAAGGAAGTTGCATATTGCTTACCGGCCAGCTTCTTCTGGGGCAGTAGAGAGATATAACAGAACCATTGTGAGCATCTTAAAAAAGTTTGTGGCAGATTCTGGGCCAAGTTGGGATATCCGATTACCTCTTGTCCTAATGGCCATCAGATCTACCCCTTCATCTGCAACCAAAATGTCACCATTTGAGTTGATGACTGGGCGCAAGATGGTGCTTCCTCAGCATTTGCTCTACAGGACCCAAGAGCAGACACTGATAAATGCCTCCACAACTCATGAGTATGTGGAGAATTTAAGGAAACACCATCAACATGCTTTTGCTTATGCTCAGCGGAATCTAGAAAGATCAGCTGATAGCATGAAGACCAACTATGATCTGAAGACTTCTAGGAAGGAATATCAGATGGGGGACCGGGTCTATCTATACAATTTCCAAAGGAACCAGGCCAAACAGCGAAAATTTTTGCCTACATGGAAGGGACCCTTTGAGATTATAGACAAAATCTCCCCTGTGGCCTACAAGATCCGCATCCCCAAAGGCGGTTTGGCAGAGGGGGAAGACAAGTGGGTCCACATTAACCAGTTGAAGTGTTGCCATCCCAGGCACACTCTGCAACAACTGGAGGAATCCTCTGGAATCCTAGAGGGTACTGTCGCAGATTAATTCAGTTCTAACTTAAAAGATCCTACATATCGCCTATCAAATTCTGAGTTTCTCAATGTGGGTGTTTTTGTTTTTGAATGCAAAAAGAAATGTGCATGTTCATATGTTTTGACTATAAATTTATATGCCACCCCACTATATCAATGGTGGGGGAGAAATGTCCATGAATAGGTATTGCCGCTCTTCCTTTGTCGTCCTAGGAGAAAGAAAACCTGGAGACGGGCCAAGGAGGACGATCCGGAGACCGGGAGCAGAGACGCAAGGGGCCCAGGGTACCGAGCAATATTCCCATCAGGACCGGCGAGGAGAACCGATCGATCAGTACCGGATGGAGGAAAAGATGCTGAACTGTGCCATTTGCAGAATTGGAAGAAAATTATGCGGACAGACCAGTGCGTGGGTCAAAACCCTTGTGCACCCGACTCCCCATCGACTCAAATTCAAAGGGCAGTCACGTGGGGGGATCTGTTGGGTGTCCTGACCCACGTTTGAGCTATCATGCTGCAACATTTGGTGCTGTGGGCTTAGAAAATCCAAGATGGCCAAAAAGCCCACAAGTGCGCCAGAATCCAGGAGAACCACGCAGTTTGTGCGCACACCAAAATGGTTACCTAACTTGCCACCCACCAGTGTAAAGAAAGATCTTTGTTAACAAAATCCACTGCTACTGATGTCAAAAAGTTGCTGAAATCGTGACTCATTGGACCACTTTAAAGATTCAACCCTTTTGTGGGGTTCCACATAACCATCTTACTGTAAGGAGCCCCATCAAAACAATGTTTAGCAAGGATTATTTACTACCATGTAAGAACCATTCCTGTTTAGAATGCATTAATCCAAGAAAGATCCCAAAATTGCATGCAGTACCAACAAAATCCTCAAGGCGGCGCTAGCGGTCTAAACTCTGACAGGAGAACTGAGTGCAGTTGCTGACAAAGGGATTTGACTCAGCTGACTTCAAAGGCTGCATTTTAATTAAAAATTAGCCACCTGCTGTTCCCAGAGGCCTGAAGCCTGGGAAACCCTCTCACCTCAAGAGATTCACACCAGGAGTTAGAATCTCACAGGACCTCTTGATTGATAGAAGGCAGACTGGCTGGGAGCCTCCTGGAGACCACACAATAGGCTCTTGCAATTGAATAGGATATGTTGATTTTGACTGTTTCCTGTCAACAAAGGCCTGCCTGCCAGAAGACACATGTGAGTCACCCACCCAAGTCTTGGAGGCGGACTCCAACACTCTGAGAACTGAATTGAAAGCAAAATATATATTTTACAGAAACACTGATAACTCTTTGTAATCAAATGACAGAAATGTATAACTTTGAGAGCCTTAATTTAAAAAATGTACCTTCAATTCAAGCCCAAACTCCAATTTGTGTGATGTTCTGGGGGAAAACTAGCAGTTAAGAGGGTATTACTTAAAATGTCTGCATGTGAAAAGTCTGATACTTCATCAATTAATGCCTGCATGCCTTGCACACATTTGGGTAAATTTGAGTAAGAATCTGATATTGGTAACCTGATCAAAAAGTGAAATATGTTGCCATTTCTGAATGCAAGCTCCCAGGAAGAGCAGATTTGGACAGGGTATACCTCCTGTGATATGTGATGGGTGCATGTAATTTTAAACAAATGTGTACCTGTGCAAATATGTCTTTTGGGTCAAAATATAGATTGTGTGTAATTTGACAGGGCTGGGTTCTCTGTACCATAAACAGACCTCATCATGATGACACTTTATTTCATTCCCCCAATCAAGGGGAAGAGGATGAAGTGGCCAATGACAAGTGGAGAGGGGTAGGGCCTAGGAAGCTAGCCTTTCCACCCATTTTCAAAACACATAAAAGCAGACAGTCAGGACAGATAGGGACATTCTATTCCATCTGCTGCGGGACGCTCTGCCGGGAAAATCCATACTTTACCTCCATCAACCTCCAGAGAGCCAACATAGAGACTTCAATCTATCCACCTTCAGAGACCAAGACTTCACTTCAGAATTTGTAGCAGAGAGGTCAACTACAAGCTAAATCCCTCTTTAGCAGGCCTCAAATCATTGCCATTATCACAGCCAGGCGAGCTGTTTGAATTCTTTGCAAGAACTCTTGCCATTTGCCAGAGAGCAGTGTTGTATCCAGAGAGAGACCAGCTGAACCGGAGACCGCTGTATCCGGACCCACAGACCTGATCAGAACCAGAGACCCAGACCAGACCAGCAGAGTAGAGCTGACCCAGACGCTGTGCGCAGAGACCGTCCGTGGCGAGTGAAGAAAACCTGACCAGATCCATGGCGAGGCCCATTCTATTTCTAAATATATTGTGAGTACCTAGCAGAACTGTGCAGAACCAATCTCTTAGTTAAAATAATATAATTCAATCTATTTTAATCTAACCAGAACTATCTCCTAACTGTCATCTGTCATTTGCAAAGCTGTCACCTGTCCTTTCTAGTTGCTAGCTGTAACCTGTCACTTTGAACTTTAAAATTTCAAATCTGAAAAACGACCTTTACCATATCGCTCATATCTCCGTGACCGTTTGTCTTAGAGACTTGCAGTAACTTTCCTCTGAAAGCTGGGAATCTTGTTTTCCCAACCAACCTAGAACCGCATTGCTATTCCATACACTTTCGCCGCAATCGCGAAAAACGCACTCGCGAAATTACCGCGATTTGCAAATTTCTCCACGTGTGAAAACAGCAGTTTTCTTGCTTTCCTTGCTAAAAATTCGTTTGCCTCTTAAGAACCATCCGTGAATCATTGCTAGAGTGAGCCTGGACTAATATTAACTAGATACCTTTCACCCTGAACCTCTAGGGGGAATTAAAAGCATTTTAGCATATTTTTCACTTCATTGCCAGCACATATAAAAGCATTTTGGGCCTGTGTTTCAAACTTCTATAGTCTAAGCTTGCTGGGGTGAACTGAATTACATTTGATTGCATTTCTGAGAACTGTGTGCTTTCCTTCCATTTCCTGGCATTGCATAAAAGGGAGGGGATTGCCAGAGAAAAGTGATTACATTGTTTTGTTGAAATCATATTGAGTATTTTTTGTATTGCATTTTCATTCAACATTACATCCATCTGAACTTATATAAAGCATTCTCTACCACCTTATTCTTCTGTTCCTATTCACAAGTGTGCCAGTGCCATACTATCCATTATTGATTACTGCTCATATTAAGTGTCATATTCAATTATTAAATTATTATAAAGTGTGATATATATATCTATTGTTTAAATTATCAAATAAACCTTTTAACTTGCAAAACAGAACTACTTCTTGGCTCAGTGGGGTCAGGGGGATTCCAAGAGAGGGGTGTTATATAGGGGTAGTCATCCAGAACGCATGAACTGGACATAAAGATATATCAATAAGGGTTTCCATTCAGTATCCCCGACTAGGCATTGACTTAGCTGTAGTGTTGAATTGAATCCTCTTACAATGCATAACTATGACAAATTTGTCCCAATGGTATGTCAAGTTACCTTACGTGGACCAATCTCAAATATAAGTGAGCTCTTTTTACTAGGCCTAGGCTCAGTTTAATCCACCTGGGATTTAATACAGTCAAATGGCTGAAGGTGGGGTACAATGCTAGTTACTGTCAGCTTTGCCTTTCCAGCTCTGAAGATCTTACCTACATTATATTTGTGTGTCCAGCCTACCAGAAACTGCAGGAAAGTATCTTAGCACCCCTGTTCAACGACTTGGATCTTACATAAAGCAGACCTGTACTGGTCTATTTATTATCGGCTAACACTCTATTGGTAGCTTGAGACTGTATTATGCTGTGTGAGGTCAGCGCTGAGAAGAAGATAATGACTATTGAAGGAGATTAGAAATTAATGTATAGGATAGCTCTGTTTGCTTCACTATGGCTTATTTATTTTATGCATTCTTCATGTTAAATGCAAATGTATATATGGTAAGTGGAATTTTTAAATCTGGAATCATACATTTTGTATTTATTCGCATTAGTGCTTTGATGGATTTTTATGATCCGAATAAGGTTTTACAACAACATATAAAGACTATTCCCTTAGCTGCTTTTTCAAACTACTGCTTCATCCTCGGCCTAACAAGACTTTTACTATTTACAAACAGTTTCGATAGTTTGACTAATTTAGTGTGCAAGGCCAAATCATTGTATTTGAACCACCGATAAAATTCAGAAGAAATCCTTTTTCCAGAAATGTGCAATATTCAATTCATTCTTTTTAAGTACTACGTATTTACGCCAAGCTCAGTAAACAAGCTAGAGAAAACAGTTGAAAGCCGGCATATAGATACTCTCAGGAGAATATTCTTAAATATTACAAGGGCTCAGCCTGTGTTACAGTCATTACAGCAAGTACTTCATCACCATTGCTTGTGGAAACATCGTATGTGTGCATAATCTTAGGCACCACATCAACATAGTAGGACTCTTTCAGGGTAGGTAAGGCAATTATCACAAACTAGGCGAATGGCTGATTCCCAGTTTACCAGCTGATATGTCAACATTAGCATGCATCATATTTGTCTATATTATCATTGTGTATTAATTAATTGTGTGCACAACAATCCCTCCTTTTTTAAAGTATCAATATTATGAGAATTATATTGGGTCTATATTCGGTCTGTTAAATATATGAATATAACAATAGGATATAAACTGTAAGTGGGAGGTGCATGTTCAAATCGTCAGCCATCCAGACATACTAAATGTTTCAACACTTGGCTCTTCACTTATAATTTAAAGCAAGGTAAGTGAAGAGTCGTAAATTCTCCAGCTTTCAAGTTGAAAGATTGAAACGTGACCAGAACCTCTTTGTGATCAATTTAGACTTGCTGTTATTTTAAGAACAATCATGACTGTTACTAACCTTAATGAGCTACATAACAATAAAATAAATATGAAATGGTCTTCTGAAAGATGTCAGATGAGATCATTACTACTGTGGCAATAAGACCCTCGGCTGTGGGCCAATACCGCCCCAGGTAATGCCCCCGGGGCCGTAGTTACAGGCCCGAGCATAGCGAGGGCCTTAACGAATCCCCGGGGGGATTACCATGGGCGGTATTGGCCCGCCGCCCAGGGTCTTATTGCCATTAGTACGCCGGCACGTTAGAATGGGGTACTAATGGCATTTTTTACTGTTTAGAAATGCTGCCATGATTTCCAAACAGAAAAAAAGTGAAAAAAATGGCCGCCGGGAAAGGGAAAACCTAGTCCGTTTACCCTTTCCATGGCAGCCATCGGGAGCGGATGCGAGGCTCGGATCGAGTATTTCCTGATTTTGACAAACATGAGGTTTTAATTTGGATGCCTATTCTCAAGTTTGTAATCATTTTAAGAATGCAGAAAGTTTCTCAAATACCTGAGGCAGTAGAACCTACTCCCGCCATACCCATACAATAGGGCTCAACGTATCTGATAGGTATGTAATATGGATCAATATAGACCAATTTCTCTTCTGACTCAAATGCATATTTAACCAGGAAGATGTTGCATGGGAAACTGTAAGACTGGGCAACTGCTAACGATAATCTTGTCACGTCATCTGTGTTTTCAGAAAATGAGGCATACCACCAAGCAATGCTTAACATATTTAATTTTTTTTAATTGGCCAGACTTAATATATAACAAATAAGATACTGTATTGAGCTTTCATGATCCCCTGGTTTATAACCATGCATCATGGTTTTGTACACGCAAATGCCAAAGTTATGCCATCTCTGGCCAACTATGTGGCTCTTTCTCTTTGTTGCTCCTGCAAGCGACAGGCTCCCTCATCTGCGTGGCTGCACAAGCCAGCACTTCTCTCTCTCAGACTGTGTTGCTCTTCCACTGATGGCATTCAAGCGTCTTTATGTGCTCCCTGGTATGGGGAGGGAGATTACATTGGTTCCAGCTTGCATGACTGGGCAGCAATAAATACAGGTCAGAAAATAAGCAATCCACTTAAAAAGGGCCCTGTATATGTTTGCCCTGTTCACCTCCCATATAAACAACAACACCCTTGGGACTTTGGAGTAAATGGTCATCGAAGACAACCCCTGCTTGGGCATTTCTTGTCCCGAAAGGGAGGGTCACCCAAAGTGAAATCTTGTTTCCCCTGTTTCTCAGGGATGTAACTGCATAGCAGGTTCACCTCGCTAGTCTCCAAGGGAGTGGTTTCCCTGTGGGGAGAAGGGACAAATGATCTGGATTTATCGGAATTGTTATCTGTTAAAAATGGGGAATGTTGCAGTTATTGGACATGCTAATATTTGAGGTGCCAGGTTACCTGTAACAACCTCAATGAAGATACAATTAGTGAAGACAGTAGCACTCTCGGTGAGAAGGTTTCCCAGGGATCAGACCCCTGGAGCAGGGTGCTGACCAGCAGATAGCAAAATCCCTGAGTCTGCCTCTGGGACCCCCAACAGACCATGAGCCAAAGCGGTTCTGCCACCTATAACTGATAGAAGAATGATTTACGTTTCCCCAAGCCTGAGAAATATTGGCCACATACTCCCAGATCATTGTCTTCTACTAAAAAATATTCTGGAAAAACATGAAACCCACAACCACAAGAGAAATAGCAGGGGCATCTACTATACATCCAATCATGGCCAAATCAAGGTAAACCTCTGGAACTTTACAAGATATCTGTCTATTTTTTTTACTTTATTTGAAGAGACAACCCAAAGAGAAGCAGACTTAATAATGCTTCATTTGGTGTCTCAAACATGGCTCCCATACCCGAGCACTCAGAGACAGATTTCTGCTTCTTCAAGCTCATTTGGGTTCTTTTTTATTTTTCTCATTAGCACATTATGTCCCTACACTTGTCTGACCTATATCATGACCCATATCATGTTATTCTCTGTATACCAGTGCACTGCTTTACTTCATGACAAAAATATGTTTGGGTTGTGTTCACCAAAAGCAATGACACAAAATATATGCTGAATTTGAATTCTTTGACCTGGGCTTTATACAAAAGCTGGCATTGTGCTACTGTTGCAATTCCCAAAATCTCTGTATTCTTTCAATGTAGCAACACATTGTTTGATGAGCTTTTCTTATTTCCTTAATTCAGACCTAGTTTGATCTTCTTAGATAAACATACCGCACTTCAATGAAAGGGTTACTTTTTGTGACACTAACCCTTTTCTTGGGATGTCTACAATTTGACAATGTGTTTGATACTTGGCAGGAACGTATGCTGAACTAACATGCAGAAGGAGTGTCTAGTATAGATAGATTTTTCTTCAGATGTAGCAAAAACACAATTGTTTTGCCTCGCTCTTGTTCCCCCTTTTCACCCATTGTACATCCATCACCACAGGCATTATGACAATGTTGTGATGGCAATTCAAAAGTGTGAACTTAAACTGTATGGTGTAAACCTGGATTTGAGAGCCAAATTTGAGCGGCAATCCAAAATCTGTATCAGTTTGAAATGAAAAATAAAGATGTCCCAATGGAGATTGTGAGTACAGGCACACAGGTGCTCCAGATGAAGATGTGTCTCAGGGCGTGTTGGTTGAAAGGTTAGAGCATATGGGTAACCATCTTCAGGAATGTGTAATAAAACTTAGTAATGAACTTAGTAATGAAAAATACTGTGACTGATTTCATATGAATTGGAGCTGTGGAAAATTGATGAAGCTAAGGATGAACAAATAAATGCATTTGTAATATAAAATATCTCTCTGTATATCTCCTTACCTATACCTACATCATCCAACAGTACTTGATAGCCACCCTGATCCTCCAAATTTGAGCCGATCAGAGAATAACCCGTTGGAGGAATGTATTAAGGAACATGGTGGTGGTTCGGGACAGCTCCGCCATTGACTGCCAAGCACAAGCAACATACTCTTGAGAAAGATAGAAGAGTATTCCTCTTATAGTGAAATACATATAGAGCAATTAATCAGAGTTATCAAAGATTATTTTAATCTGATTTGGCTTAACCAAGGAAATAGGCACCTGCAGAATGTGCAGAATGTTAAAGAACATGAAGTAAATAAGTAGAGTAGAGATAGCAAATCTGGTAAAGTTGAAATAGATGAGACAAAGACAGTTGTTAAAAAAAGTTCTGAGTGATTTAGTGGAAAGGGGAGGTAGAGAGAAAGCGAGAACGTGGTGGGGTTAATTGTTAATGGAATTGCAGAATGCAAAAGGACAGAGAGATAAGTACAGATGAAATCCCAAGGAAAGGGGGGATAAAGTCTAGCAAAAAGCAGACTGAACATTTAAATATACAACAAGAATGATTGTATAAACAAGGTCACAGAAACAACTTGTGATTTATCGGAATATGTCAAGGAAATGGGAAGGATTATCATAGTAATATATAAGGAATTAAATTATTGAAAAAAAACTTTTGTTTTGGACAAATGGAACCTAAAGCTTTAGGTGTCCTATAAAGGTGTGGGCTCTGTAGTGAATTATTGCTTTTATGAAGTAAACGAACATGTCTTTAAGTTGGATGAGACCAAACTCGGAAAGGTAGTGTAATAGTGTTCATGTGTTTGTTACATTTCAAATAAAAAGATCCGAATATATATTGTTACATTTCATTAAATGCAAAATCGAGCATTTCTACATTTTCAAGCAAAGCTCAAAATGGCTGAACACAAGAAAGTGTATCACTTTGTCAGCTGATGAAACAGACACTATGCATCAGGAGGTGAAAGGAAGATACAGAGGGCAAAGTGAAGTGCGAGTGACCAGTTACATCGTGTCTCATCTAAACCCTGGGAAGAGAATTGCTCATAGGTGGCCTGAGTTTAAAGGTGTTACCCAATTTGGTCGAGGTTTATTGAGGTTGCTGTGGGGTGCTTTCTGCCATTTTCCCTGCTTACCTGCATTGTTCCCCTCTCACACTTGTGATGACTTTCTTCAAACACCTCTCTCTCCGATCTAAAATTGCAGACATTTTTTTTACCCTATTGTTGAACCAGCACTTCTAACCTTGAATGACAAATCACAATCATCTGCACTGAGTGGGATGCCCCAAGCATGATTTAGATATTGAAACTCATAGCTGTATTCCCAGGTATATTATCCACTGCACAATTTTCAGTGCAGCCCTGCACAGGGCTATTTAGAAGGACTGCACCGATAGTGTCCTTCAGACTTCTCTGGTATTCACTATAGCTCAGTAATTTGTTTGTGACACACCACTCATTTTATTGGCATGCCAACTCCACGTATGGTAATCCTGAGCTCCTGTCTGCAACAACAGGGAAATAAAATATTTCTTGTCTGATTTTAAACCACTGATATAGTTAGCTGGCAATGACTTGACTATGGGTCTTGTTACCACACGCTGATTTCTTGAGACAGAAGCATGCTGGTTATCACAGTTAAAAAAACAGTGCAAGAACACAGCCGGTGTTGCTTCTGATACTGGGTTGACAAAAGCAACATTTAATTCATTGACAATTATTTGGGTTGCTAGCAAACAGGGGTTTGAACATCCTTGGTGGGTGATACCTTTTAAAAGGGAGGGTCTGGTTCACTGAAAAAGCACCTGCGTAAGGGTATATAATGTTTTTTTAGATTGACAGGAAGACAGCTGCTTATCTGCAGCCAGTGTTCTTTAGAAATGCTCAGTTAAGGGAAAGTGTGCCAATTTATATGTGGAGGCACGAACTAATGTTGGGTTCGCTCTAATGGTTTTTCAATTTCAAAACCCAGAACAGTGACTTGCAAGGTCAAGTTAACAAAAGGATGTTGCTGGACGTCCAAAAGTTTCGTCCAAAAGTTTAATTCTGCTCGATCACTTGGTCATAACATCAACACACGTTTTCACCAGTGATCAATTGAGAGTAGAAAATGCACATGAAAGAAGGGTTCAATTCAAGAAACAGCTAAAAGCTTGCCAGCACATGACGGAAGGAATGTCACCATCACACTGCCCATACAGGAGGAGATGATGGAATGTGGCTATACTCTGCAGTGGATGCTGAGGTTCTGACAAACCTTCTAAGGGAGCAGAAGGCCAGTTTGCAGATTCTGCAATTCTGTTTGGCATAACACAGACTAACCATCTGATGGAAACCTGTGAATATTTCTGACGTGAAAACATCTGGTGTATTTTCATTTTGAATGGAGGGATCTCTACTAGTATCTACCGGAATGGATGATCCCATAATTTGAAGTGGGCAACTTTGCAGGCAGTTTCCAACTGTTTCCTGGTGTCTAGGAAGAGGAGGGCCCATTGACAGAGCCAAACCAAGTCCAGCTCATACACGTTCATGCTCTACACTCTCCCAGTTGAACATGGAATCCTTTAGCAGTGCGGTAAGATGTGCAGGCGCATTCCCACTGTTTCCTGGTGTAGAGGAGGAGGAGGACGCATTGACATAGCCACATGCAGTCAAGCTCATAAGATTTGAGGCTCTTAGTTCTACTCTCACCATGTTCAAAACTGCACCATTAAGTGGAGCGGGCAGTGGTGGGGGACGTTTCCCACTGTTTCCTGGTGTAGAGGAGGAAGATGGCCCTTTGACGCATCCAAACACAGCCATGCTCCTATATGTTCCCTGTTGAAAACTGGATCATTAAGTGCAGCTGTAAGCAGCACAGCCTGTTTCCCACTGTTAGCTGGTATCGAGGAGGACCCAGGAGGAGGAATCATTGGCACAGCCAAACGCATCTACACGCATATGTTTTCATGCTCTATGCTGTACGCTCTGCTACTTGAACACTGGAACATTAAGCAAAGCGGAGTGGGCAACGGCACGGGCTGCTTCTTGCTATTTGCTGCTGTTTAGGTAAAGAATGTGTTAAAACAATCTCTGACACTTATGATTGTGCTCTTCCAGTCTGATGCAGGTTATGGTCCATTCATTTACCTCGGATTGATGACAGTAAGTGAACAATTTTCTATGGGAAGTATTGTACACCTGTTTTGTTGCTGGCTGGTTAATGCAGATTGACTGTTTGAAGAACAGCTGTACACACCAACCTTTAGTCAGAAAGGATTAAGGAATGGGTTGTTGACTATGGTTAGCTGTTAGCCATTTAGGCATGTTAGGAATCTACCCACCTGCTACACAGTACCACTGTATGCACCCATTCATAGACTTAGGGCCTCATTACGACTTTGGAGGCAGCCATGGCGCTATTAGCGCCATGGCTGCCTCCAGAATCGTGTCCGGTCCGGTCTGGTGGAGTGGGGACTTACTGGGACATTCCGCCCTAGGCAGACCCGGTAACTTCCCATTCCAAATGCTATTCTCCATTCCTATTTGAGCCCCCGTAGGGCTCAATGGGAATGGGGAAGGCGCTAATTACGGGCCTGCTAATAGCAGGCCCGTAATTAACGCCCTGGTCCCTTAACGGGACCCGTAAAGGACGTGTGGTCCGATCACACGTCCCTTGCGGTTCCTGCTAAGGGACCTCGGAATTGGGCAGTAAGGGATTACCGGCACCGGTCTCCTTACCGGTGCCCGGTATCCCTTACCACCTAACTTGTAATGACACCCTTTGTTTATAGCATAACTGCCATGTGAAAACCCACAAATTGCCATGGCATTCAGTTACCTATTTTACTGCTGCAGTTTTGGACCTACTATCATGTTCCATTTCAGGTTATGGGTTAAACTAGCTGGTGTATTCTGGTAGATGTATGCTGTCCAAGAGTCAAAGAGCTTGGGGAGGCATACTAAATACATTCACCTGCAAGAAGCTGTTACAAGCTCTAGAGACATTGATTACATTCACCTGTTACAAGCTCCTGCAAGCTACTCTACCAAGAGAGGGAGAGGTCTTCATTTCAATCAGTTCCAAGCTACTAAAGCATGGATTGGGCTTAATTGGACACAGCTACCTTAGGCTGCAATCAGTTCCACCGTGTTTGGTGTGGGCTTGGGGGTGACTTCATGAGCTCACTCCGAGGATTAGTAAGTGTTCTATCAACTGCCTTTACCTAGAGTCCCGGTTTTATGACATTGTGAACCTTTCCATGCTATCTTGCTTTTGGCTAATGAATCATACCTGCTGTATCTGCTTTCCAGCTTCTGCCCTGCTTACAGGTAAAAGAGAGTCCTTTTGCTGAAGGTATTAGTGCTGCCTTTCCTCAAGACCATGTTTTGCTGTGAGGCCCCCTCCTTCTCCCCAACCAGGCTTCCTGATTCCCCTTGTTACTAGAAAAGCTGTTTACCTACTATGTCGATCTGCAATCCAAGTGTCAGGCTTTGCTATCAGTCAGCTCCTGCTCCTACAGTTCCTGTGACTATCTGTCTCCATAAGGAAAAACTTGGTATGTACCCATTTTCTTTTATTATTAAACCTTTGTTTTTCAATTGATGGTTACAATACATCACAAGCAAGGTACATGACATTGTTGTGTATATTATAGCAGTACAAGACAGTGTTATCGATTGCAGGTATTTGTTACAGCTCAGATGGGACTGGATGATGAGGAATCACTCTCTGCATCTTCCTGGGTGTCTTTGAGATATCGGCGTAACAGTGCTCTAAATGTCTTTTGGCCTGCATACGGATGCAATTCCTTTAACATAACTATCTTTGCTTTCCTGTATCGAGATCAAGTCTCCAAACCATGTCGGTATAGTCGGGGCAGTCTTTGCCTTTCAGCATTTAAGTATATTCCGTTTGGCAACTGCGCCTGCTAAAGAAAAAAGCCTGTACAATTTAATTGGAACTTTCACGATGTCTCCTAGCAGGTATTTCAATAGGGTGGCCGAGATTTGTACATGCAGTATAACACTGAGCACTGCAGACACATTCTCCCAAAATTGTCTGATAGGGGGGCATTCCCAGTACATATGAAACAAGTCTGCTGCCGGGGAGTTGTATTTGGGGCAGAGTACCTGCTTGGAGTGATCAAATGTTTTAATCTTGCTGGGTGTAATGTGTAAGTGGTTCCGCATCTTCAATTGTATCAATCTGAAATTGGCGCAGAGGCATATGGACTTGGTGCAGTAGCAATATTTCACCCATTTAGTATCATCTATAGTTATGTTCAAGTCTTTTTCCCATTTGCCCCTCATATTGTTTCTGGATGGGGTGTGCGCTTGCACCACTTTATATAGCGAGGTCCCCCATTCCTTGTGTGGGTCCAACATTTCGGAAGTGCTGTGTCAAATGTGGGTTTCATGTCTGGATAATGCCATAGTGGGGTATGTGGCCAATATAGTTCCGAGCACCCCACTCTATGAAAGAGAGACATCCAGGCTTGAGTTGTGCAAGCAACGGGGTACACCTCCACCACATCTCTCTTTGCCCTTGCAAAGATCATAGACTTTAAGGACGCGGGGGATGCTGCAAATTTTTCCGCTTGGATATGGGCATATAGTTCTGTGCTGTAGGACCAGTATTTCGCAAAGTGTGCTTGTGCAGCAAGGTAGTATAGTTGGAAGTCCGGGCGCCTGTGTCATACAGTTCATATAGTTTGGACCAGCTGATCCTCACCGTGCACCCTCCACATACAAATTTGGAGGCGAGTTTCTGTATTTTATAGAAGAACTGGTGGCCCAACCATATCAGAATGTTGCAGAAATAGTATAGCAATTTGGGCACCACAACGATTTTTAGCAGGACCACCCTGCCATACATAGAGATTGGAAGCTTGCCCCAGACGGTCAGTTTGCTATCGAGTATCGATATGTAAGGTTCTTAATTAGTGCCATACACTGTGTGTTTGTCCGTGGCCAGTATTATGTCGAGGTAGCAAGTTGTATTTGCAGACCATCTGAATTGCGCTGTGGCTGCTGATCCGATTGTGACTGGTGTTAGTGGGATAATTTCCATTTTAGTTTGGTTAATTTTGTAGCCTGAGAATTTAGCAAATTCATAAATGTCCTGCCTTCCCGGGGGTAGATTGGTCTCGGGATCTTTCAGGTACAGCAAAGTATCATCAGCGTTAAGGGATATGAATTGCGGAGGGGCCCTATTGCGAAAACCACACCATGAGTGTTTATGTCTCAGATCTGTAGCCATGCCCTGAATGGTGAGGGCAAAAATGAGGGGGGATAGCAGACATCCCTGTCTCGATCCTCTGTGTAATGAGAATTCTGGTGAAAGGGTTTTGTTCGTCTTCATTCTGTCCTTAGGGTCCTTATACAGTACTTGGCTAAATCTCAGGAATCCAGGTCCAAATCCCATCTTACGAAAATGGCGTACATGTGGTTCCAGAAAACAGAGTTTAATGCTTTCTCAGAATCGAGTGCAATTGCCACAGTTTTAACTTTTGGGTCTAATTGAGAAGTTATAGCGAAGAATCTGTGGAGATTCAGTGCTGTGGATCGTGAGGGGATAAAGCCTGATTGGTCTGGGCGAATCAATTTATTCATGTATGGAAGGAGACGGTTGGCGATCGACTTAGCAAATATTTTGGTGTTGGCATTCGTTAAAGAACAGGGGAAATATGATGAGGGCTTGTGTGGGGGCTTATGCGTTTTGAGCAGTACTGTTATGATGGTCTCTCTCATGGAGCCAGGGCGTTTGCCCAATCTCAGTGCCTCTTCCCACACTTCCAACAATTTGGGGGCTAATTCTGTGGTGAAGCTTTTATATAGGTCAGCTGGAAGCCCATTAGATCCGGGCGCCTTGCTGGCTGTTAGGTCTTTGATTGCCTGTAAAGCCTCTTCCAGGGTGAGGGGGAGTCCTAACAGTTCTCTCTCGTCTCTATCTAGTAAGGGTAAATGTAGCCAATACCGCTCAAGTTCATCGTTCGTTACCTGGTATGTGTTCGCGTATAACTCGGTAAAAAACTTTGTGAATACTTCATTGACCTCTTGGACATCCGTATGAACTTTGTCGTCAGTGCCTCTTACCCCCATGATAGGTCTCACTCAATTCTCAAATTTGATAACGTTGTCCAGGGTCTTGCTTGCTTTACCCCCTCCCCGTATCTCCTAGCATGGATCGGCTGTGTAGTGTACAATAACTGCCAGTCTGCTAGTGCTCTGAACCTTGTAAATTGGGCTTGTAATGGCTCGAGCATTTCGAACTCAGGTGAACGGGTGTGTGTTATTTCTAGGGACTTTAGTCTGTCTTCCGTTTGGTCTAGCTCTCTTGTTATTTCATGTATTTTACCCAGTGAAAAGGAAATCAAGTGACCTCTAAGCCAACCTTTAAATGCTTCCCACACCAATGACATCGAACCAACTGAGTCTACATTGTGATAAAAAAAATCTATTATGTCTATCCCTAATGGTTTGAATATCGATTCGTCTTTCAGCAATGCTGGTGGCATACGCCAGTTCCGTGAGTTCTGGCTAGTGTCTGCTGTGGTTATTTCTATTAGGACCGGGGAATGGTCTGACATTGTGTGCAGGAGTATGACGCATTCTTTCATCTGGGGGAAAAAAACGGGGAGCAAAGCCAGTAATATATTTGTGAACTGGAGTTATGTACATGAGAGTGGAATGCAAATTCCTCTTGGATGGGGAGTGCATGATTTGTAGAATGGTCAGGGCAGATTTGATATGGATTCTATGGCCACTTGAAGTTCTCTGTTTCAGCGGGTCTAAGATTGTATTCAGTTCTCCACCCCAGATTATCTTGGCATCCCCCAGTGGAGAAATCTGTGAGACTATCTGTAGGTAAAACTCTGGGGTGTCCATATTAGGGCCATAGGAGTTGACCTATCAACTCCTCTTGGTTCTTAATACTCCCCAAACAAGGACGTATCTGCCTTCTGTATCTATCAATGATTTAATGAGCTGAAAGCCAGTGCAATGATGGATGAAGGTTAGGACCCCCCCTAGCTTGTGATGACTAGTCAGTGCCTATGCGTAACGGTCCCCATTCCCGCTCAAGCGATTCCGTTACTTTCCTTGGAGCGTGTGTCTCTTGTAGGAGAAGGATGTCGATCTGATGTCTTTTGGTGTAGGTGTGCAGTTTTCTAGATTTGATAGGGTTTGCCAGCCGTCTAAGGTTCCACGTTAGGAGTCTAGTCCCCTGAATTGAACTGTGTAGTGCCATTTAATCCTGCAAGCTTTACCATGTCCTTTATATGTACCTGACCGTATATGTCGCTACTTTTGTTACCGTCAGATATTCCAGTTAAACAACCACCCCCCCATTCACCCACCAACACTCTTATTAGGCAACACACCGTCACACCACTGCCCCTCCCTCACCATCTCCCCAACAGGACGGTGTATACCCATAACTAGTGCACAAAGGCTGCAACTGCAGGTGCCACTGTGTAGCCAGAACTGTTTGCTACTTATCAGGCCACCCTTAGGGAGCTGCTGTACTGGTTACTTGCAGTTTGGATGAACTTCAAACTGTGCTTGTTTCATTGTCTTTTGCGGTACAGTCATGTAGCAGATTGGGAGGTAAAGTTACATTGGTCTGATGGGGCTGGTATGTTGCTATCTATGTATTACATAGGGTGTCCTGAAGAAATGGACCCATCCGGCGTGTTGCAGGCGGAGCTCTGCCGGGAATAACATGGAGTATGGGATCAATCTTGATCTGAGTGCCTTCTTGACTTGGTCGAAGGTGCGTCTGGCTGCCTGCACCCCGTTGGAGAAGTCTGGGTAAATGTGAATCCAAGGCAGAGTTGTAAGTTAGGGTGTCTTTCTCGCAGGAGAGGCAGAAGATCTGGTCCCTGTCCCAATAATTGAGGAGGCAAGCAATGACGGTGCGTGTTGGGGTGCCAGGTGTAGGTGTAGGGGTGAAGGATCTTTGAGCTTGCTAGATGAGGAGTTGTTGAGGAAAATGAGCCTCAGGCAACATTGTACTGATTGCCTCCTCTAGAAAGACTTTCATTGTGGTGGTTAGAGGTTTCTCCGGCAAGCCCACCACCCGAATGTTATTACGGCGGGTCCTGTATTCCAAGTCTTCGCACTTGTACTGTACTGCTTTAATCTTTTCTTGATGGTCTCAATTTCTTTGCCATGTGCCATAGTGGTGTCTTCAAGTGTACTCACTCTTGTCTCTGCCTCAGTCACTCTATGGTTGACTCTCTGGGGGTCTACTCTAATGGAGGACATGTTGTTCCTGATATCGTCTAGTCTGCTGTTCACTGCAGCAAAGCCAAACTGTAGTGCTGTCATGTATGGATCCATGCAGTCCACTGATTGTGTTTGGCTGGGTGGCGTGGAAGGACGGGGGACCCGGCTTCCAACTCTCCTGTATTTGTATTGGTGTATGCGTCCATGGGACCTTTATTGTGCCCCTTAGTCCTCTGTGTCATGATTTCACCCCACAGGTCCAGGTTTGTGCGTGGAAGCGAGGTGGCAGGGACTGCTCTTTGTTGTAATTCTTTGGCAATGGCGGAGGCAAGTGTGGCCAAACATTTGTGTGCGTCCGGTTATAGGTTTACCTTATATTCATAGAGGTCGGTAGGATTATTCTTCTTAGCAGCCTGCCATTGACAGGATGTCGCTGGATAGATCCCACTGTTGGACCTGTAATGGACACATTTTGCCTGGTTAATGAAGCCAGGGGGGGACTGAATAACTTTAATTGTTTATTTCTTGGCTTGTACACAGCACTCACCCAGTGCTGACTTATGTGTGTTTTTGGTGGTTATTAGGGTGAGATCGCAGGACCTAGTGAGGATGCACTCAGTCGGCCTTCTCCTAGTGGGAGAGGCCCATCACTGACACATATTTCTGTTGGACAAAACCATTGTTTCGGACCATGAGATTGGGTGAGTAAGTTATGCTTACTAAAGTTGGGCCGGCGCCACCAGGCTGTAATCCGCACACCTCCGTTTGTGGGAAGAGAGGAAGCAGCCATGTTCCCCGCCGCCTCCCCAATGCATGTGATGGCTGCTGTCTTGAGGCTGCAGAAGGCTGTGCAGTGTTGTCCATGCTCAGCGGGCAGGCTGCATGGTATCAGCGGGGTCTCCTTCGCTGCAACCTCATCCCACCCTGATTAATGCCCCATTGATTCAGCCGCAGCTCCCCCTCACTGATGCTCCAGTACAGGCGCATTAAATGAATGGAGATTGTCTGCTGCATGGACCCGAGACAATTTGCAACACCATACCGTCAGGAGTCATCTGCCAGCAGGAGTCGAGCAGCCCCACTCCTCATCATCCTCTGTCGCCAGTGTTTGGGAAGCTCAATCCGGCACCACGTCCTCCCGGAGTGTGCCCAGTCGCAGCCTCACCTCCTATATCTAGTGTACTGTGGTGAACACAATATCTTGTATTAGGTGGTGGTTAGCGGGCCAGTGAGGCCACAGGGGATGTCAGATTCCACTGGATGGGCTGTGCAGGACAAAGAATGGTGCAAAGTGCAAATGCAGGACGATCTTCAGGTTCTGTACTGCATTTTCACTCGGGACTGGCCCTGCCAGATCCACAGATGTTCCGATACCCGATCTGGGTACACCAACCCCTAAACATGCTCCAAACCGCAGAATGGTAGATAAAAGATTTCTGTTGCAGCACAGCTATTCACCTAGGCAGTCATCTTCCTTGGCGCACAAAAGTGCCACCCATGTACCCTTTTTCTGTAATATATATATATGTTAACTTTTGAGTCACCCAAAACTACAGCATTTACTCCATCATATTTATTTCTCTGTGTGCTCCTGACAGGGTGTGCTACTCACCAGACTGTTTCACTCCCTGTTTGGCGCTAACTCATATACACCTGCCATTTGATGTCCAGCTGCTCTATTTGGATTGTTGTTCTGATTTGATAGGTTACTAAGTGAGAATTAGAGAGTCCACCTTTCGACAAACATATACTAAGTATTCTAGAGATTTGGAGCTCTTAAATAAAAAACATATATTAAGCACAAAGCACTTTACCATGTATTTTTTGTGTCGTTATTTAGCTATTAGCTTAACATTGTATTAATGAATGTGTTCCTTTGATTGTTTGATTTCATTTTTCTAATGCACAGCATTTTTTGTCAGAAAGATTTCATTACTTCCCTTATCACCCATAACCAAGCAATCATCATCAATAGAAGTTCCGATTCAGCAAGAAAACAATTGAATTGTAGAGAATGAGGATCTCTTGAGAGGAACAAATCACTGCTAGTCTATTACCACAAGTTGTAATGCACAAAAATAGATCATATCTCTCATTCTGCTGTAACAAACTCCTTAGCTCTTAGTATGAGCTTCAGTAAGAAAATCCAACTGAATTCCCCAGCTGCTAAAAAGACTATTCCACGCCGATTAAATTGTGCAAGGCAAATTGCAGTAAAACAAGGTAGGATGGTCCTGGAAAAGGATGAGGACACTGACCAAGTATGAGTAGACAAGAACTGATCCACAAACAGGAGCCATGAACTATGCAATCCCTGTAGGGATTATTTCATTTTATCTGCAGCATAATTCCACCTCTACTATTTGGGAATATGACTTATTGATTACGTGAAGGATATAATTGAGTCACATTATTCCATTACACTAGCAAATATATTTACTATGTGGACTTCATTAAAGAGCAGAGGTGTTAACAGGAATAGTAAATCCTTGTATTCTCCAAAAACTGTTTCCACAGGCAACAACCATGTGGTGGTTGCCCTAAGTCTTTTCAATCAGGTTACAAAGACTCCTTGAGAACCTGCAACTATTGCCATTGAAATAGTATTTGAACAATGAATCTAATCTTTCCCAGAAAATTAAGCACTTGAAAAATATGGTGCGATGACTGTCACCAAATTTGCTAAGTGTGGCAGTTCCAAGCAAACATTTATATTAAGCCAACTGACAAATCCTCAATCTAAACATTAGATAATTTCCTCCAAGATCTTTTTTGCACGTAAAACAGAAATACCAACACCAGTGAATCTGGGTTTCCACATGCCTAATAAATACCAATCAAAATATAATGTGTGATTCACCTCTCATGGTCATAATAGCATGATCCAATCTATTGATCTTAGAAGCAATAGAAGGAAAACTGATAATTCCCCTTCTTCTGTCTAACCACAATTTAAGACCCAAAAGGTATGGTTTGTTTACAATAACTTCAGAAATTGGTCTAAGATCACATTCCAGGCAACACTAGCCAGCAGTCAATCCACACCCTTCAATCCCTCTTCGAACCCAATTAGGGTCTGAGGCAACACAGTCATACCCTTTGTTTGAACTGAGTTTGTTGCAGTTTGGGTTCAGGACACCGGTATTAAGACTTGATGTATTATTTTTCACAATGAAAGCACCAGTTTGAGAAAGGCTTTTGGTGCTTGCCAGTGACCCACACATCGAATTCTACCAAGAGCTGTAATAGGATGCTTTGCAGTTAACAATCGGTGTGCCAGAATGCAAGATTATATAAGTGCCTACTGGTGGATATGAGTGCAACTCAACTGATAAAAGTCTCTCTACCAGGCTGGGTTGGATATCCACATAAAATCCCGGTCACCCATTGCCATTGGGCGATTGTAGTGAGGGTATCAAGTGAATCCTTTTAAAAAATAGTGATACCGAGGCTGCCGCTCCATGTCTTTGTCATGAACCCCACCTGAGAGATAGCAATAAAAAGGCAAGACAGTATGGAGGCCACCAGTTAGGGCCCGATAAACATGGTCTAAGCCAAACCCACCTGGATCTGCCATTTGTCATAGAGGAATATGTTTAATACTTACTAAGTTTTTCTCTTTGCACAACTCAATATCATTACCCCAAAAGGAATTAAATTTAAAAGCTTCAGCATGGTCTGTGTTGAAAAAGATCTCCTGAAAGTGGCTTATTTAAATATCTTGTGTAACAATTCCATCCCTAGACTCCATTGGAGCGTCAAAGCTGTTAGCCACCATCGCTCAGAATTATTTGCAGTCTTTCCTAAGGACATTCTTCTCCAACATATCCCATTGCTTGAATGAATAGTCCTTCTTTTTTATTTTTAAGTAGTTTCTTTATACCATCTCATAAGAATAAACAATTATATTGAGGACACAATGAGTTCTTTAGTTGCTTTGTTTAATGAGGAGCTTTTCGCTCCTCTACATTCTGAGTCAAACCAGGGGACATTCCTGTTCCTGTTCATCTTTGGATGTTCCAGTACATCTTTTGGGCAAATGCAAATTGTGCTTTACATTTTGATCGAAATATTTTTCATCACTACCTTTCCTTACAGGTGATTCTCTTGTATGTTTTATATAATGTCCTTACATTCTGGTAATTGAGTTACAGACACAAAAAATAATAATTTGCACTAAGAGATGATCGATAAAGCTTCAAAGGTTACATTTCATGTGCTACATAAAACCATACTGGGTGACTTATCAACAAGGTGAGTGGAAAATGATCAGTATCTGGTCTACTCAGCAACTTAAAATTATCTACCCAGGGAAAGAGATACTAGTCCACTAAATATTAGTCAATAATAGATTCACTGTTTCTAGTTTAAAATATATAGCTAGGAGGGCTATCCCCCTTGCACAGCACATTAAGTTCAACTAAGGAAATTCCTCCATAAATCTCTCAAGCTCTCCTCTTTGCCCATCCTGTCACCTATTTAATCCTCTCCTCTGTGGAATTCGTCTGTCCCCAATTTTATTAATACTGGGCCCCATATTGGCATTAAAATCTCCAATAAATATTGTATTAATAGCCCTAGCTAGAATAAATATTTCTTCGGCCATAATCTTTAGGGTATCGTGAATAATTGTGTCTTTTTCTGTAAGGTGATAGTCATTAACAATTACGAAATTACACTGGCCTCTCACAGCTGGCAGTTCTATGCCACATCCCCTCTGATGTTGACTATGACCCTACCTTCTACTAGAGTGACTACTCCTTCACTGGCTGGACCTCTAGCACTTTTCAGTGCATTGCTTGAAAAACTGCTGTACCCAACTATGGTGTATTCAGACTCCGCCCAGGTTTCTTGCAGGCAGATGTCGAAGTTCCTTATAAAGGTTATCCTCTCATTATCACCCACCTTGTCTTTGATCAATGCAGAATTCCAATAAATGATATTCAAATGTAGCGCCTTACTCTTACTTTCCCCAGCCACAGCTGTTTTAAAGGAATATAGTCCATGCTGCGGGAAACTGTTTCCATGGCATCCCTAGAGATTTTCGTGTAATGTACTTTTTTTTTTGGGGAAGGCCTTGTCCCAGCTCGGTTGTTTGCATGTACAATATCAACTGCAGGATAACTCTGTCCTGCTTACTTTTATCTACTGAATGCATAGGATTACACACTGTACATCAAACTTTTGACACAACCTATCAAATGGTGACAATAGCAAATATTTAGCTATCCAATCTTTGCAAACAATGTATAAAAAAGAATGTGTTCAAGAGAGAACATTTTAGATATTTTGCACATGTTATTTCCAACACTTAGAGCCATGTTGTTCACAATGACACGGCTAAGAGGTTTACATTTAATTAATACATTCAAGACATGCACTTAAGGAACTGACGACACCACTTCAGCCGTACTAACACAATGCCTATATTTTTCAATTCTCCTCTCTATTTTTTACTTGGTCTATTCAACTGTCGAAAATGATTGCATACTATGATGCTCAATGTTTTTTTTTTTAATACAAAACGTGTAATATTCTACAATGGAATAATTGCTCATATACCATGATGCTGAATGTTTTGTAATACAATTCATGTATTAACGGACATATTTCTAATTAATGGGTGAACTTTGGCCGTGTTCTAGGTTTAATTTGTATATGGAAAACACAGTTATCATTGCTTAGCCTTGAAAAACCCCAGGCGGTGAAACAAATGTAGGCTATTTATATCTTTACAATAAGTCATTGTCAAGCATATTATTTGTGTATGCATACAACGGATGTGATATTGCAGTACACATATGACTTTGATTATAGATTATAGCCTTTCTAGAATTAGTATGACTTGCAAACTAGCATAACCTGTTACTTACAAGATTGAGACATTTGTTGAAACAGGGTGCTATAATCTGGTTAATACAAACAGCAAGTTAAGTGTTTCTAATCTAGTTGTGTTTTAGTTACAGATGTTTGTAGGAAGATGGAGAAAGAAACCTTTGGTTATCCCCAGTTTTGTTTTAATATTACTTGTTTTGTTATATTATTTGCCCCTGCATATAAAAGAACTTCTAGGCACCACTGAGACGTCACAGCTGTGTTCATGGTCGTAATTTGTTAGGGATTGTTTTACCTGCTACCAGGTCACTTTCACAACCAGTCGCTTCACAGGCCACCATTAAGAGTATTATCAATAATCCTACAAAGTACCACAGAAAGTATCCCTTGATGCATTTTTACCATTTTAAGCTTGCCAAAATGTTAGTTGTGCATCTCTATGTATTCGTTGGTGCATTTTGATAAAGCTGTCTGTCCAAAACGTGACATATATATTTATCCACATTTTAATAAAACGGCACAATCATGCAGCCAAGACACAGACAGGCCAACACTTGAAAATATCTTGTAATTGCTTCTCCCCAATAGACTGAGGCGGTAATATTCCAATATGAACCATGTAAAATCTCCAAGATGGCCGGTGCAATTGATCATTTGGTCACCTCTCCCTATTGGTTACCTCTGAGGACTGAATTGAAAGACATCTTCAAATCTACGTAACAGACATTCAAGGAAATCTAAGGGAATCTAAAAACGTGATCCTTCATTCCCACTTCTCTTTTAAATCATGCCTGGATATGAGTTGATGCAATATTCTCTAGATACCAGTTCTCCATTCTAATATGAATACTCTTCTCACATATTTTAAAATGTTTGCAACCTAGCTCAAGTATGCAAGAGAAATGTGTATATATTTACTAGACTTTAACCTATGACCCTTCATGCATAAAGATATACACTCAGACGTTCTCCAAGATTCTTGGAAGTTTCAGGACTTATCAATCAAATGAAATAATCTCTGAAGGAAAGAAGCCCATGTCATTGGTTCAAATACAAATATGTTGAATGTTATGTGGTAAGGACGATGTGCCTTGCCTATTTTCTGTGTCCCTATAGCTGTCGAAAACTAGTGCAAAGTTAAATGCAAAGCCTTGGTACACCATATAGGTTCTGCTCTAAGCACTTTCAACATTGTTACATTATCCACCTGGCATAGTTTACTGAAATTATTGTAACATTCATGCTTATCAATCTTGACTTCAATAAAGCAAGCACCCACTTCACACCTTAAAACAGTTTGCCACAAAGATTGCCGGTCCTCTTTCTCTGTTGCATCTTTCAAGATATCCCAACATTGAACTATTTCCTCCTGACGTTTATTACTTATCAATAATTTATACTGTTTCCTAAAATGTGTAATGAAGGCAGGGTCAACAAAAGTTCCCCTTTTCAGCTTTCAGTACTTCTCAAACGAAGAATCAACAGGTTTTTCATTGCACTTCAAATTAATGGAATCACCTGCTCCCAGTCCAGAGATTACCAATTCACCCAGCGTGAATTATTAGAACTCAGGAAAATGGTATTGCTGAAAGTGAACAAATGAATGTAAGTCATCTAGAAGTGAGTTAACACTACTAATACAATGTTAACGGATAAAGGTGAATACACAACACTATAAATGGCCTTAACATCTCATCATAACCTAATGCAGGACATTGGTGAGCACATCGTCTATAAGGATGCCTCCATTATGTCTGTGTAATGTATTGCTTGATGATATATCTCCCTTGAATGTTCAGGTACATGCCCTGGGTCCCTTAGTATTAATGCATACGGCTCTCAATACAGCTGACCTGTATTGTCCCACAGAGTTTACTGTTGCAGTATCTGTAAACCTCAGATATAATGTCCTCCACTGGCTGGGAGGCTTAGATTGTGCATTAAAGTCTCCCATTACAAGCATTTGTATATTTACCAAACCATTATACTATCAATTTCCTTTGCTAGGAGCCATTCTGGCTTATTCATAGTTAGATCATTTGGGCAGTTCTACAAATTAAATACACATCAACACAAATCCTTGGACAAATTAATACTGGACAAGTGGATATGCAGATCGCCCCTGTCCTCAAACTTTATCCAACCTCGGAAATCTACCACTTTCCTAATATGCATGTCTACATTGGGTTGGTCATGCTCTCATTTATTCAAATTGATTCTTAATTTTCTCTAATGTGTCTTACATAGCACATGACAGATTAGTTGAAAAACTGATGTTAAATCTGGCATTCCATATCCATCTTTTGGTGCATAAGGATTGCAGTATTCTAAAATAATAATCTCACATATTTCACAAAAGCAGTATGATGGTCTCCTTTCTGACTACTACACAATTTGTGCTGGACTAAGATTTGTTCAGATTCTAAATGTACACAAATCACTTTTTCATCCTAGGGCATGCTGGCTTCAAAACTAGGGTGTGGGCTACATGGCGTAAAGTTTGGCTTGGACAGATGGAAATACTACGTTTACAACCTAAATTAGTTGCTCCTTGTTTTGTCCATTATTTTGAAATGTAAGGGTTCCATATAAGTCTTCCACGGATCGCATCAACATTATTGATTGAAATGATATTGCTTACAGTACACTCAAGAAGATAGTGTTGCTTAGTTCAAGCAGAATATTGCTATATGTATTACTGGATGCATGTCTATCGCTTGAAAAAAACAGCTTGAGATCAATTTGCCAAATACTGAATTGCTATGGTCACCCATACATTGTAGATCCAAGATATTATGTATAAATGGCTTATTGGTTCATTTCCTTTATTCGTCAATATGTCATTAGGCATACATACAAAAACAGTAGGATATACAATGCACAGCTTTACAAAAAAGCAAACAAAAATGCATACAATTAGCTATTGGCATATAACATATTAAATAGTTCATACAAATATTTAAAGCAATCTTAATATAATACAAGATAGAACCATTTAAATGAAGAATTTAAATAGACACTGCAAGTTAAAAGACACATAGCAATGAACATTTAAGATGTACATATGTCTTTCTATGGATCCAGGCGCTATATCATAATTTGGTTTCTGCATGTACCATTGCTTAATTAACTGTCATTTTTCAAAGAGTCATGGTAGCCATAGTGTTCCCAATACCAAGCTCAATAAATATATATTTTAAATAAAAGATAATGCGTCTACAAAACTAGGGACACATTAGCATGAAGTGTATTTTAATTTCTATGTAATTTGTACAAAAGGAATATGTCAGATAAGGACACATCCGTGATTTTATACTGTACCCCTGACAAACCTAAATATAATATAAAGGCAACATATATACTGAGTTTAATATAGTCAGAATAGCCCTCATATATATGTATTTATTTATTTATTTATTTGTGACATTTGTTTAATGCCCAAACCCAGGGATATCACAGCGTTTGTTACTGGCAGTGAGTGAATCCGTGAGTAGTCATAAAGTGATGCGGTAATCGCAAAACAGAGGTTAGTCATATTTATCAAAAAGCCAGGTTTTGGCTATTTTTTCAAATTTGTTGTATGATTGTTCATTTCTCATTGAAGAGAGTAGAGAGTTCCAGCAGGTGGGATCAGAAACTGCAAAGCTGGAGCCTCCTGCCATTTTACTTTTGCAACGGGGAGTGACAAGAGAGAGGCTGGCCCTGGATTTTATGGTGTGACTAGGTGTTTTACGAGTGATACAGTTATGCAGGTAGGGAGGAGCTTCTTTGTAGATGCATTTGTGAACCAGGGGGAATATTTTGAAGACAATCCAAGCTTTGATGGGTAACCAATGGGCATTGTGTCTGGTGGCAGAGATGTGGTCTCTGTGTTTTAGTCCAAGGACGGCTTGAAGTCCTTTGTTTTGTAGAAGCTGCAGTTTGGATGGGTAAGAGGATGATGTGACCAGAAGGAGCGCATTGCAATAGTCCAGTTTGGATAGTATTAGCCCTTGTGCAAGTGTTAGGCAGTTAACAGGTGATAGAAATTGTCTATTCAGAGATATGAGTCTGGAGGTGTAGGCCGCGGAGGAAGATAGCATGTTAATCTGTTTGGACATTGACAGCTCGGCATCCAGGTAAACTCTGAGTGTTTTCACCTGTTTGAGGACTGGGATTGCTATGCCATCAATGCAGATGGAAGAGTAGCTGCTGCCAAGTGTTTTAAGTCGAGAGGGGGAGCCCACAATGAGGATCCCCATTTTGTCATCATTTAGACAGAGGCTGTGTGTAGCCATCCAGTTTTGAATGCTGCTGAAGATTTTGTTGAATGTGGTGATGTCCTGAGTGTAATGGCCAGTGATGGGGATGAGGATATGGTGTCATCAGCAAAGTTTGTGTATGTGATACCCATTGAGTCTAAGAGGTCAAGTATAATCATTGTATAGAGTGGGTGAGAGGCAGGAGCCTTGGGGGACTCTGGGTGGCACAGGAATGGGGTTGGCTGCCTATTCGACGATGAAGACTCTGGTGGTATGATCGGATACGAAGGAACAGGTCCAGAATATGGCTTCAAGTGAGAAGTGAAAATTGTGGAAGAGGTTTTGGCACAGTTTTTCATGGTCAACTAGGGAGAATGTGGTAGACAAATCTAGAAGCAACCAAATGCTTAGGTTTCCAGAGTCACGTGTGCTGTCCATCTGGATTTTTAGGTACAGAAGGGCAGTTTCCATGCTGTGTTTGGGGCAGAAACCTGATTGTTTGGAGCCAAGGACGTGGTAGAGCTCTAGGAAGGAATGGAGTTCTGAGTATGCTACACAATCTATTATCTTCAAAAGGAAAAGGACTGTAGTAATAGGTCGATAGTTGGTAGGAATGAGTGGGTCGAGTGTGGGTTTCTTGAGGACTGGGGTGATCCACATTGCTTTGATGTTTGCTGGAGCAAGGTTGGTGGTGAAGGATGTGTTAATGAAATCAGTGATGATGCGCGTGAGAGTGGGGGGCTATAGTTTAACTAAGTGCGTGGGACAGGTTGATAGCACCTGTTCTTGCGATACCTTTGTGAATTTGAATGGTGGAGTGTCAGGGGGGGAGGACAGGTTTGCTGCAGTCAGTTTAGCTAGCTGGGCGCAGTTTGGTTGTGTCATGCACCCTGATTTACAACCCTCCAATGTCCCACCTGTACACTTACCTTCTTCCAAACGAATAGGGCGGCAGCGGAGTGGGAGCTGGTGGCACTACCCATGGAAGCAAACAGCCAACAGGGACCATCTGAATCGCCTGCACCCATTCCTCCACTGGCAGCTCCCTTAGCGGCTCGGAACGGGTCATGTGGGGTGCCGGCTCGATGTTTTTCCACATCACGTGACTCAAAAGAACCAACCAACTGTTAAATCTACAGAGCATGTGACGCAGAAGCCCCGATTACGTGCTGGAGACACGCATTATGTGACACAAAACGAGATCACCTGACAACCCGGCATCAGGATAAAAACGATGAGTACACTCTGTCCAGTGCTTCACAGCTGTACTCTTTGGCACTGTTTGGTGTACTTTTGTTTTTTGACTCACGGCTTATTTGGACCACGGATTTGCTTACCGGACTTCCTTCGCTTCATCCCTGCATTGTTCTTCTCGCTCCTGCTGGTATACCGACCCTTGGACTGCCTTACCTGGACTCCTAATGGTACTTTTTCGGATTTGTTGTTTCTTTGAACTCTTGACCTCAGAACCCGTCTGGCCTGTTTTGGATTATCTTTCATCATTGCAACGCTTTAAGACTGCGCCCGCAGTTGTCACAGGTATTTCCAGTGTGTGCTCTATCTGCCGCAGCACCGGGCCCTGTCTTCCTTCCGGCTGCCGCCGACCATGCACTAAGGGTGCCTTGAATGCCTCCCACCTTGCTTATCCCACGATCCCTAATTGGTTGAAGTTCTATCCTTCGCCCATTTAGGTAAGCCTAGTAGTGGGTTATAACTCACGCATCTGTTTACTGCTTAATTGGCCTTGTAGTAATTATACGCTTGCCTTACAGCGGTTGGGGGTCTCCGGCGTTCCTGGTTCCTGGTATTCCATCGCCAATACATGTGGCCTCAAAGATCGCACAGGGAGTTAAATAAGTATCTCCCTGTGTGGTACTTGGGGACAGAGGCTGTCATAATCTTCACGACCATCAAGTCATAACAGACTGTGAAGCCTTTTTTTGGTCGTCCAGATTATGGAGGCCTCAGCCGAAGACCCCGTGGCCGCTTTAGTCCAAGCAGTCTCCGTCCTCAGAGCTGATATGGCTGCAGCCACTACGGCTCTCCACCACCGGCTTGACTCCTTGCCGAGTGCACGCCACCCTCTTCCCACCAATCTAGAATTTAGGGATGCACCACCACTGGCTTCGGCTCCTGCCAGTACCCCTTCCATTCCTGTCCCGGTGGTGGTTCCTACCCCTTTTCCATTGGCCACATCCGAGAGATACCATGGTGACCCCAGAAAATTCTGCACGTTCCTAAACCAGTGCAAACTCCACTTCCTTTGCAGACCCCTGGCATTTCCTGACTCTACCACCAAGGCCGCCTTTATGTTGTCCCACTTGGCCGGCATCGCTTTCTAAGGAACCCTTAGAAAACGATCACCCGGCCCTCTATGATTTTGATCTGTTGGTGAGTGAAATGTCCAAAGTATTCGATACGAGACATAACGCCCAGTCTTGGGATTTAGAATTGCTTGATCTCGCCCAGGGTAAAAACCCCCTTATAGAACACATAACCCGCTTTAACCAGCTGTCGGTGGAGACCTCATGGCCTGAGAGCAAGAAGGCTGTGGTTTTCTACAGGGGATTCAACAACCAGATGAAAGATGCCCTTTCTGTTGTACCATCCTTACCTGCGTTATACCCCGCTCTTGTTGATCTGGCCTTACAAGTAGACGCTCAGAGAGCCAAACGGAAGGCCGAAGCAGGGTTTTCTGGTTCACAAACCCTTCTTCAACCTCCCGAATCACCTAGTGAACCCATGAATGTTGGGGGAATATGTAGCCCCATAACCAACACGGAAAGGGAACGATGGAGAGCGGACAATGCCTGCTTTTATTGTGGCCTCAATGGACTCTATATCAAAGACTGCCCACGCCGTCCAAAGCACAAGAATCAGGGTTTTCAGAAAGCTCGTCCCTAAACCCAGGGGCTAGGGCGAGCACTCATCAGTCCCCCGCTGATACCGTCCCTGCATTTGGATGCATAAGACCTGTTATAGTATGTGCTCTTCTGAAAACAGACTCAAACACTTCACATTCAGTCCAGATAGTCATTGATTCAGGGGCTACAGGTACATTTATTGACATAACCTTGGCCAATACTCTCAATTTACCTCTGGTAACCAAGAAATGCCCAGAACCGGTGCAAGCCGTGGATGGGACATCCCTCACTTCAGGCCCCATCAGGCAACAGATTTAGCCCATTGAGGTGATCATCCAGGATACTAATAGGGAAACCATTACGTTTGATCTCATATCTACCCCCCAGTTTGGAGTTATCCTGGGGATTCCCTGGTTACAATGACAAAACCCACTTATCAACTGGGGGACGGGTCAAGTCCTTTTTGAATGTCTGCCAACAATTTTGTCTCATAGAAGCCGAGGGGTTGCCTTCTCCATCACGAGCACTAGGAGCCATCGCACTACTTGCTGTGATCACAACCAATGAGCCACTCGCACCAGTCCCACATACGGTAGGCGCAGTTATGGCCAGTGTCCCCGCAGTCTATCACGAATATCAAACAGTGTTTGATGAAGGAACCGCGGAAGGTCTGCCTCTGCATAGGCCATATGACTGCCCTATAGATCTGGTCCCTGATTCCACGATACCCCAGGGGCGGGTCTATTCCCGTTCCCCTTCCGAAGATCTGGCTCTGAAGGACTATATCGCAAAGGCGTTACGTTTGGGCCACATTCGGCCCACCATCTCACCCGCCGCAAGTCCAATCTTCTTTGTCCCAAAAAAGGAGGGTGATCTCCGCCCTTGTGTTGACTACAGGTGACTCAACGCAATCACTGTTAAAAAATCGTTACTCGATTCCACTCATCACCCCGTTGCTGGATCGATTAACTCATGCTTCTATTTTCAACAAGCTCGACCTCCGAGGAGCATATAATCTGATCCGTATTCGCGAGCGGGATGAGTGGAAGACGCCATTCTGCACACGACACGATTGTATGAATATACAGTAATGCCCTTTGGACTGTGCAATGCACCAGCCACGTTCCAACGATTTAGGAACAACGTATTTAATGATATCTTGGACATCTATGTCGTTGGCTACTTGGATGAAAATTTTGTGTTTTCTTCCTCTCTTGAGGAACATGTGTCACACGTAAAAGAAGTCTTGTCCCGGTTGCGCAAGAATGATCTCTTTGTCAAACCACAAAAATGCCTGTTCCATACCAAGGAGGTAGAGTTCTTGGGCTTCCATATTTCACCGGGAGGATTGTCCATGAATCAGTCCAAGATCCGTGCTGTTATAGATTGGCCCGTTCCTGTGAATCTCAAGTCCTTACAATCGTTCCTTGGTTTCGCAAATTTTTACAGGCGGTTCATCTCAGGCTTCTCCTCTATCGTGGCTCCACTCACAGCCCTAACTAGTCCTCACGTCCCTTTCTCATGGTCACCCGAGCATCAAGCCGATTTTGAGTCCCAGAAGTCCGCCTTCACTACGGCTCCGGTTCTCCAACATCCGGACCCGGATCTGCCCTTTGTGGTGTCCTCTTTTGCATTAGGGGCTGTTCTTTCCCAAGTCTGTTCATCTTCTGGCCGTCTACACCCAGTGGCATTTCACTCCCGCAAATTCACCATCACTGAGTCTCACTGTACTGTCACGGAGAAAGAACTTTTAGCCATCAAAGAAGTATTCCAAGTCTGGAGGCACCACCTTCTGGGGGCCAAACATCAAACAACTGTATACACGGATCACCGGAAACCTACAGGACCTGGCTTCACTCAAGTGCAGCAATAGCCGTCAAGTGCGATGGCACTTGTTTTTCGCTGCTTATGACTTTCAGATTAAACACAGGCCGGGTGTGACACACAGCAAAGCAGACACATTGTCCCGCTCTCCCGGCGGGGTGTCCCTTCCGATCTTTCCAGAAACCATACTCGACCAAGGTCACATTGTTTGCCTTTGTACCCCTTCGCAGCCTTTATTGTCCGCCATAAGTCTCTGGGTCTCCCAACACCCACACCAAGTGTCGGAATAGGATCCCGTTTATTGTGATGGTCTGCCTTTCGTACATGAGAGGTTAGTGTTGCCCACTAGTAATACTCGTAATTTAGCACTAGAATGGTCCACAATGCTGTCATCAATGGACACCCTGGTCAAAGGCGTACCCTGGCTTAGCTTAAACGTTGGTGTTGGTGGCCCTCGATGAGGCGCGACGTAGAAAATTATGTCAACACTTGTTCGGTCTGTGCCCAATGTAAGAACTACGGGGGTCGCCCTTTGGGTCTGCTTCAACCATTACCTATACCCCCAAAACCCTGGCACACCCTCACAATGGACTTTATAACAGACTTACCTCAGGTGAAGGGTGACGACACGGTTTGGGTGGTGGTTGACTTGTTCACAAAGATGGCTCACTTTATACCTTGTTCCCGGGGTAAATTTGGCACCCGCCCTGGGCAGTTTGTTTTTTTAAGTCTGTTTTCTGTTTGTTTGGATTTCCTCCGGTCTTGATTTCTGACAGGGGTTCACAATTCACGTCCCGATTCTGGCGAGCTCTTACAAAGCTGCTGGGTATCGATGCCCGATTCTCATCTGCATATAACCCAGAAACGGACGGGCAGATGGAGAGGGTGAACCAGGCCATGGAGCAATATTTGCATTGTTTGTCATTGCAGCACCAGAAATCATGGCTCAACCTGTTACATCTCGCTGAATTTGCCTACAACAGAGCTCAGCATTCCTCCACTGGCTTCTCTCCGTTTTACTCCCTCTATGGCCAACACCCCAGTACCCTTCCTTTTCCTGACATTTCACTTTCATGCACTGCCGCTGCCTCTACTGGCATCCGTGACCTTGCCACTGTCCATGCCCACACCCTTGTTCACATCCGGGAGGCCCAATCTTCCATGAAAGCGACAGCGGACAGGAAGCGGGCATGGGCGCCCGTATACTCTGTCGGGGACCATGTGTGGTTGTCCACCCATCACCAGTACCTGCCTGGGTGCTGCAAGCTTCTTCCCCGGTTTGTTGGCCCCTATCGAGTGTCTGAGGTTCTAAACCAAGTAACCTACCACCTCTCGGTCCCTTGTAGTTGGAGGGTGCACCCAGTGTTCCACACGTCTCTGCTGAAGCCTTGCCTTGGCCCGACACGTCTTGTGTCTCCTCCTGCTCCTGTTTCTGTCATTGCCCCCGATTAATTAGAGGTTAGCGCCATACTGGGTTCCCGCCTCTGTAGGGGGCAGTTGCAGTATCTGGTGGATTGGTTGGGGTATGGTCCTGAGGACCGTTCGTGGGTTTCGGCTTTGGATGTCCACGCCCCTCGTTTGGTTGCCAGTTTCCAACAGGATTATCCATCCAGCCCACGGGGTCGTGGGCCTTCGGGGGGGACTCTGTCATGCACCCTGCTTTACAACCCTCCAATGTCCCATCTGTACACTTACCCTCTTCCAAACAAAAAGGACGGCAGCGGAGTGGGAGCCGGTGTCACTACCCATGGAAGTAAACGGGCAACAGGGACCATCTGAATGGCCTACACCCATTCCTCCATTGGCAGCTCCTTTGGCGGCTCGGAATGGGTCATGTCGGGTGCCGGCTCAATGTTTTTACGAGTCACGTGAATCAAATGAACCAACCAACTGTTAAATTTACAGAGCACGTGACGCGGAAGCCCCGATTACATGCTGGAGACACGCATCATGTGACACAAAACGAGATCACCTGACAACCCGGCATCAGGATAAAAACGACGAGTACGCGCTGTCCAGTGCTTCACAGCTGTACTCTTCGGCACTGTTTGGCGTATCCTCTAATGCAAGACTCCTATTAAACGCCATCAACCTTGCAGCCAATGACAAAAAAGATACACAAGGCTATGCGGCCATTGCATTAGATGCGGAAAAAGCTTTCGATCGTGTCGATTGGAATTTTATGTTTCAAACTCTACGGTGGCATGGTTGTGGTGAAAAATTCATTTCACTGGTCAAACTGCTTTACTCTGCCCCTAACTCCGCTATTTACTTAAATGGTCAAACTTCCTCCTCCTTTCACTTACTAAGAGGAACGCGTCAAGGTTGCCCCTTCTCACCATTACTATATATCCTCTCTCTTGAACCACTTCTAGAATTAATAAGATCTACAAAAAACATCCCGGGAATTCAAGTCGGTGCTTCAATAAATAAAATAGCTGCATATGCGGATGATATTCTTATATTAATTAAAAACCCCAAACTTCACATTCCCAACCTCTTGAGTATTTTATCACAATTCGGTCAAGTATCAGGATATAAATTAAACACACAGAAATCAGAAATTATGCCCTTAAATCCATACTGCCTTAAACATGATATCGTCACTTTTGGCCTCAAATGGTGCAATAGCTCAGTCAAATACTTAGGTCTTCGTTTTGCCCCAACTATCCCAAATACGATCAAACTCAACACTGAAACACTACTGGGCACCCTCAAGGATCTAACATCCAAATGGTCTCCACTATACCTCTCCTGGTGGGGGCGCTTAGATACTATCAAGATGATGCTCACTCCCATAATACTATACTATTTGCAACTTCTCTCCGTCCCATTATCCCTTTCCTTTTTCAAATCCATTTACTCTATACTACTTAATTTTCTATGGGGAAAAGGAAAAAGTAAGAGAATTGCCCTGACGAAACTGAAAGCCCCCTATGATATGGGGGGAGTTAGATTCCCTGACTTTAAATCATATCATCATGCATTTCTTATAAAACAATCTCGTCAATGGTTCATGGATCCTACATCCGCTGATATCCCAACCTGGTGTACATTAGAAAAACAAGTAGTTTTACCACACGAAATTACGGACTACATACACATTTTCAAACATTCAACTAAAAAGATCTCAGACCCTATCAAAGCCTCAATATCTGCTCTGCAAACCTTTCTTTTTCCTCACACTATAACTCCTAATAAGCATCTTTCCCCACTATTATGGCATAATAAGAACATAGTAATTAATAACAAGATCCTCAACCGAAAAACATGGATTCAAAAGGGTATCAGATTCATCCAACAGAAAAGCCTATTTCTATAAAGAAATCCCTGTCCTTTATGGGGTATGCTAAACATGGTGCCTTTACAAGATATTCCTTCAATCTATCCACTGCATCAGACTGCTCTCTTTCCCATCTCCAGGGAGTATTTAGTTTAAGCAGTTTAGTTAATGGTTGAGTGATTTCTGCATAATTCTCAATGAACTTTCTGTTATAGCCTGTCATCCCTAATAAACTTTTTACTCCTTTCACATTTTTAGGATCTTTTAATCTTTGAATGGCCTCTATTTTCTTCCTTTGTGGATTTAGCCCATGTTCAGTCACTTCATGCCCTAGAAAGTTCACTTTTTTCTTGCACCATTGTGCTTTTTGCAAAGATACTCTGGCGCCTGCTTTCTTCAATTGGCCAAGTATATGTCTTATTTCATCAAAATGGCTTTTAAGGCTTTCATTTTTTATCAGGACATCATCCACATAAACTATTGTTCCTCTTTCCGCTGCATTCGGCATGGCCTTTCTCAAAAATACGCCAAATTCACTCCCACTATTGATGTACCCGAACGGAGCTCTAAGCCAGGCATATTGAGTCCTGTCAAATGTAAAGGAAAATAAGTGTTGTATCTCCTCTGCCAATGGCACACACCAATATCCAGAGGTGAGATCTAATGTGGTAAATACCTTTGAACCATGTATCTGAGCTAGGCCCTGATCAATGAATGGTAGTGGCCATCTAGATACTGGTACTCTTTTATTTAACTCTCTTAAGTCTGCACACAGCCGCCATTGACCATTTGGCTTTAACACACCTAAAATAGGCGTATTGGATGTGCTATGAATGGGCCTGATTATTCCCCGTGATTCCAAATTTTTAATAATCTCTGCCAATGATTCTAAACATGCCAGCGGTAGTCTATACTGGCGTACAAACACTGGATTTCTGCTACAACCTTCTGGTAGTGTGGCCACATGTAAATCAGTTAAACCACAATCATAAGCATCTTTTGCAAATACATCCTTAAACTCCATAAATATTTCCCTCAGGTCGTCTCGATCCTCATCGCTGTCACATGCATCCGCTAAGGAGATCTGCTCTTCTACCATTCTGGAAAATTCTGGAAACTCTTCTGGTAAAGGAATCTCAGCGCTTTCCTCTAACTGTGTGGCTGTGTCTTTTTGTAGAGCTGCCACTTTTAAATATTTTGGCATATCAGCTTCCACTTCAATGGGCTGATTTCCTGTTTCATTTTCATTTAAATTAAATATTATGCAATCCTCTTGATGGCAGCACACTGTCTCATTTGAATCATAAGGATACACAGAATGAATTTTAAATATTCCTTTGGGCTGAGAGTCCAGGTGTTCTGGCAACTCGCCCTTGGCATCTACATATTTTTCAGGAATATTCCCAATCACCATGTTATTTAAATCTGCCGTATAATGTGATTTTTGTATGGCCATTCCTAATGGGGAGTTTTCCTCTAAATGAATATCCTGACAACCTTTATTATTTACCATGATTTTTACAGATCCCTCACCAATGTCTACCAATGGAATGTATTCATAATCCAGGCCTTGCTGTTTTATGGATTCATTCAGGCATACAAATGCATCAGAGCCTTTCATCTGCTGCCCATTTTTGCATTTCAGTGTTATTGCAAACTGTTTTGTAAATGCAGGAACAATAGTATCTTTCCTTATTTGTAATTCGACTGCATAAGGAACTAGTTGTGCACAATGATAAGCCCTTCTTTTGTCTTCAAATTCAGGTGCCGGACCACCTAGGCGTGACCATATTTTTTGATTAAGGAAATCTAACACCATACACATTCTGTGCATGATGTCATTGCCCATGTAAAATTCATTTTGTGCTCCACTCACTATCCATACATTATGGTAAATTATTTTCTGCCCAATGCTAATTTTAAGCATGCATCTGCCTGCAATTCGGTTTTCAAAGTCTGGACTGTCCAACCCAGAAACATATTGGTTTTTAATCCTAAATTTCGGGATTTCTTCCCTCTCCATAATTTTTTGCAACAATTTCTCATTAATGAAACTCCTTTCATGTTCAAGCGCTAAAGTGGCTTTTATTGTTTTAAGATAATCATTTATACCAACGTGAACCCATGGTTGCTCATCTTCCATGTGTATTTCTGCCAGAGTGGTAATGTGTTTTTCTGAATCTGTTTTAGGAACAATATTCTGTTTGCATGTATTCTCTTTTAAGTAAAAACGTAATGTGTGCTCATCTATAGCAGTCTGCCAATCTTTCCTTGGGTCCAAGTATATTTGTACAGGTAGTTTTTCATTGTCGCTCTGATCTTTGTCTTGACACATTAATATAACAGTGACACTAGGTATGCAGCTATTCTGGAGATATACCTCCACAGCATCATTTGTTTTGGCAACGGTGTGACATTCTTTTATATTGCTGTTTTGTGATTTTAGTTTCTTAGGCCTCAATGGTTTTTTGGTTAAGGACCACAGCACTCCATTCACCCCATCTATGAGAGGAGACAATCTTTTCAGGCAATCTGTCCCCATCAGAAATGGAATTTCACAAATAGATGTGATCAATACCTCTTGTTTCATTCTGTGCTTTCCTATTTTTATGTCAACCTCAGTTACACCTATGATGGGCACCTCCTCCCCATTAAAGTTATGCACTGGGCCTTGATTTGCCTTCACTGTGATCTGACTCTGTGGAGGCCTCCCTTCATTGATACTCTTTACCAGCTCCTTGGACATAATTGTGGCCTGTGCGCCAGTGTCAATCATAGCGAAGGTGTGGCATTTTTCTTCTACAGTGATGGGTGCATAATATCTGTCCTCAACTTCCTCTAATACACATAAGAAATGTGAATTCTTACTGATTTCAGGGCTCACCTTTCTCAGGTCTTTTTCACTTTTGGCTAAGCACATTGGTAAATGAAAAGACATTTTTCCCTCCTTTTTACCCATTTCTGTGCGAGATATTTTATTCATTTCTCCATGATCAGAAGTTTTTTGGAGTGTGGCCACTGTTCGCCCATCCATCTGGGTAACATCAGAGACCACATTACAACCTTCCAACTGAACATGTGTAACAACATCATTCAGCAATTTGTCATTTTTTAATTCTGTGCATTTGTGATCATTTAGTGTAATACCAGCCCTTGCAGCCTCTTCAAGAATATGTGGCTCAAAGAATTCTTCAGGTGATTGACTTGTACCCTCCTTGTGAGTATTTCCCTTTTCTGTCTGTGTTTGGTCATTGTTTTGCTTGCCCAGGGAAGGAGCTATGGCATCCCCACTTACTCCCTGTTCACTGGTATTCCCCATGCATGAGTCATTTTTCTTAAATCTGTCCCTTTGTTCTTTTGGAATTCCTAATGTTTCTTTTTCATTTGTGCAAATCTTTACTGTTTTATTTAGCTCTAAGTTAAACCGTACCTCTTTTTTAGAAGTATTTGCACTTTCTATCACAATTTCATTTACTGGTACTTTCATTTTTAATCCATTAGTCACCTCAGAGTTGTCATGCAAAATTATATCAGAGCAATCTGTCATTTTGGCACTGCGATTATCATGAGTACTTAGTCACTTTTCGGAAGCCCCCCGGTCATTGCTATGGCCATCAGCCCCCTCTTTGGAAGGTTGTTTTTGCGCTGTATAGAGCTTTCCTATTTGCTCAGCTAACATTTTCACTTGGGCCTCAAGGCACTGGAACCTTTCCATCTCTCTAGGATCCTCTTTCTGTGGCCTAGGTCGATATTGGTTGTTTTCCCCCTGATTGGATCTATTCTGATACCTCTCAGGTGATTGATACCGGTTGGGATGGTTTCTGAACTCTTGATTCATTTGTGGAGGGGAGCGGGTTGCACCCATCCTTTGATTATAGTCCCCTGGTGGGGAATCATTGTACTGGCGTGGACTGTAGTTCACGTTTTGCCTCATGTCCTGTCTCTCAGATTGTGGGTACTGGCCCCTATGTTGATTTCCATTATCAGTAAATCGATCCACATATCGGGGCCTATCCTGATTACCATATATCATGGTGTTGGGATCAAACCTACTCTGTGTCCCCAATGACTGGTAGGGACCATCATTTCTTTGATCTTGATTTTGTCTCTGGTTATTGTTCATACCTGCCATATCAGGCCGATATCTTACCCGGGGTCTATCCCCTAAATATCTAGGGCTGATGTAGCTCTCTCTATTACTAGGATCATGTGTTTGGAACATTGGTACAGGAAATGGCGATCTTTGTTGATTACCCCTTTGTTCAGGTGTCACATTATTTTTACCTTGGCTTTGAGCAGACTCAAGGGACATTTTGGCTGACCTGATTTCCATTACTGTGGCTGAGGGTTCTTTAGATTTAGGCCTAGTATCTTTCATTTTATCACTTTCTCTACCCTGACAATAGAGTACCTCATATAGCTTGGTGCTTTGATGTACAATCCATTCAAGGGACTTGTCACGGTCAAATTCACGGACCAATTGGGATATGATGTCTTTCTGTAGCCCATAGAAGTATGCGGTTTTAAACTCATTGGAATTTGAGTCAAAAGATACATCAAAGCGAGAGAATGCTCTTTTTAAGTCTTGTAAAAATTGGCGAGGGGATGTATTAGGTCCAGCAGTAATAGTGTACGCGACTTTCTTTGCCTCCTGCAATGACTGAAAAGGAGAAAAATGACGCCTAATTTCTTTTTCAAACTCCAGCCATGTCATATTCTGCTGTTCATTTAATCCCCTTATGATGCTGGCCGTCGGGGCATCTAAAGTTAAATGAAAATATTGTCTGTACTGTTCCTTAGGTATCTGGAGTGCTTTAAAAATGTCATGTACCGCTTCTAAGTGATCCTCAATGCAGCATTCACCTCCCTTTTTAAATGGTTTGATCAGGGCTTTAATGGATTTCATTATTTTTATGGGGCTACTTGTTGCAATGCATGGAATTGCACTATTTTGTGAGTCAATCCTGTTTTCAGGTGTATGAGATTGGTGACTGCCCCCAATGGGAGTATCAAATCCCCCAAGGGCGCTGCAACCAAGTTCAGTCACCGGCCCAGTCACTGGGGCACTAGCTCTTTGGGCAGAGCTAGAATTCACCTCCACTCCATTGAATGTGGTACCCTGCCGCCTCTCTTGGGACCTGGGAATGCACATTTGCTGTTCTAAGTCCTTACACTTTTTAAGGAGTCTGGTTGCTTCATTCTGCAAATAATTATTTTCATCGCTCATTTTATTAATCGCCTCCTGCATGTCGCACATTTGCATTTGGCATTCATTGAACTCTTTATTTCTTTTGTCTCTTTCTTGAATCATTTTAATCATTTCTTGTTCTGCACTCTGGAGATCACCTTCTTTTTCACAATGTTCTTTTTGTAAAATCTGCATTTCTGAAACAACCTCATCTTTATCCTGCCTAATGTGATCCACTAAGGCTTTTAAGTGTGTCAATTCTTGCTCACTATCTTCAAATTGTTTCTTGCTTTTGGATAACTGAGTATCAAAGTCTCTGCATTTTAATTGCATGTCTTTTTGGCATACATCCAATTCTGCTCTCAACATTTCCTGATTTTTACTTGCCCCATCTAATTCAGTCTTTAACCTGTTAATTAGCTGAGTATCATTCTCTTGCATTCGCAGGGACTTGTTTAAAATAAACCATATTTTGCCGCATAGCCGTATTAAACAGTCTTTCTCTGCACTTTTATCGGCTGCATTCAATAATCTTGTAAGGCAGACCTGAATTATGCTGCCTTCTGCAAAAATATTGTCTAGTTTTTCTTTCTGCACCTCACCCTGAATGCGGTTACTCCATTCTAACGTGCTATTCGAAGACCAATTCCCATGTGCAAATAACTTTGCCTCTAAATATTGCACTAGATCTGAGAATGTGGTTTCCCTTTGTGACATTCTGAAATTCGTTTTTAGTGGCACACTGCTATTATAAAATGGGTTCCCTTTAATGTGCAAATGGCAGTGTGAGACACGCTTGCCACGCCCAGTAGGTACTCTATGATCACTTTCCCGGCCTGCAACGCACCATAAATATGTAGGGTATTTTGTGGAGATTTGGGGCCTGACGGTATTTTATTACCGCCGAAAAATAACTTAGCAATAATCACTCTTTGTATTCAGATTTGGCCATGTGCAACAATAATACAATGGACATGCATTATTTCAGCACCCAGACCTGCATATTTGGTATACGTGGTTGGTGGTATTTTGGTGAGCATAATTCCCTTGTTTTATTTGTGGCCCCAATGTCCAGAATCCCTTATCTTTGCTTAGATTTTTCGTGTGATCACTAGAGAGACCTCAGACCTGCATTCTAGGAATACCACATTTCCAGTGATAGTGTTGGTGTGCCACCATGGGCGAACTCACTGACTTATTTACGACAGAGAGCTATATGTGGTAGTCTTGTGGTAATTTCCACTACCTTATATACGGTAGGGAGCTATGTTCAGAGAGTCTCTCTTCCCGTTGGCTCATGTACCTCCAACAAGCTATGCTACAGTCACTCACAATTATTCATACTGATTCTGACATGCACACATCTGTCTTAAAATGACCATTGCACTGTTTAAAAATCTCCCCACATCATCGGCATTGTAATGGTAAATAGAAAATAAAACACCCGTCTGTTTTCAAATATTTTCTGTATTATAAAAGCTGCATTTAGACACGATCTCATTCTTTACAGAAATAAATAAAATGGTACAGTCAAAGCATTGTCTATGACACACTGCAAAGAGCGTGGCGGAGAACAGAACTCAAATTGCAACATTGGTATTTGATTAAGACACGCACAGGAATCCTACACTGACTGCATATTACCGTACACACTCAGCTCCCACACTTCTCATTACCTTATCTTTTTAGTTGTTCTCTTTGTGAATGTGGCTCTCTTGGATTAACTCCAGCAAAAAGGAACGCTTGCCTTCTCAAGCCGGGGTCATTGCCTGGAATTCTCAGCTTTTTCAGATAGGAATGCCTCAGCAAGTGGAAAGGTTTTTCTTTCAGCTCTCCCCAATCTCGACTGCAGCAGGACACAGGAATCTGCATTCAGTCAGGACCCCACAGCCAGGTCTTCTCCCCAGTAGTGCAGAAAGATGTCTGCCTGTCTTTTTCCCTGATACTGCCCACTAAAACTTTCCTCTCAGCCCTCTGTATGACGTGTCCCAATGAAATCCATCATCTCTCATCCTCCTACTCTTCAACAATAGCTTCGCTTATACATTTGCAATTGTTGCAAATCTGACTTCCTTCTTCCTGCAGTTACTGTGCACAAAAACACGGAGAATCAGGCAGAGAAGAGAAGAGAAAAAAAATCTGCACACACATTTAAATGGTTTTCAGAGTATGCCTAATTCTGCAGTGGAGAACACATTTTATTAGTGGGTTATATTAAATAAGGTTTTATTAGTCAGGTTAATGGTTAATAGGTTAGCTGTTAATTTTCAAATGTGTCTCTCGCACCATAGGCATTTCAGGTGAAAAATAGTGTGCATTTTTAAATGAACACGTGTGCTTTTAACTGTAAAAATAGATTTGCATCTTATATGTTAAAATCGTTTTTGACTGAATAGCCTGTCTTTCCTTGTTAATCTGCTAACCCATATAGCAATGCACCGCACCCTTGTGGTGGTGGTGCTGCAAAAAAAATGTTTCTACTTGTGCAGTAGCGCTGTACTCTGTACTGTAACACGCCAAATATCCTTACAGCCCCTTTGCCTTTGAGTCTTTGCCTTCCTCCCTGCTGCACCTGTGCATACCCCTAGCTTGTTACATTGTGCGCTGTCGCTACACTCTGCGGTACTCACCTAATATGAATTCGCTGCTGCTGCTCCTGCTGTGCTTCCTACTCACCTCACCCTAGGTTTTCACCATTCATACTATAACTTCCTCCTTTCCTATCCATATCACACAACTCACATCTCAAAACTCCCACCACTCCATCTCACTTGAACCTCCTACATCCAACAAACCAAGCTGACTAGTTTAGCATGCCTCTCATAAAACCAATCCATCTCGCCTCGCTTCTTCTGAGACTCAACTTCTCTACTCTTCCTTAACACTTCAACTGAACATTGCACTTTGGAATGCTCAGTGAGTATGAAAGAGAACTTTATCACTGACTACTTTCATGCCAGCTCTCCTCCCCTAGATCTCCCTGATGCAACTGAAACCTGGATTTCTCTGTATGACACTTCCACCGTGGCAACCCGGCACAACTCCATACTATCCTTCATTCTCTCTCCGCATCTGACCGTCAGAGGTTGAGGCGTTGGACCCCTCCTCTCTTCCCACCTCTGCCCCTCACAAATCTCCAATGCAACATCCACTCCACCTTTTCTTTTTAATTCACCATCTCTAATATTTCTCCATCTTTCTCTGTTCACATCATCTCCATCTATCACTCCACTAGCCCCACTGGACAATTCTTTGATAAACTTGAGGAACTCCTTGGTTCTCTTTCCACTAAACATGACCCCATTCTCTTAGGTGACTTTAACTTTTCCTCTCCAATCACTTCTCAGAAATCTGAACATCCGTTTTTTCTTAGTGACTACACTCTCCACGCTATCCATATACTACCTACCCACCTTTGGCTCTCTTTTTGATCTTCCCCTCTCTCTCAGCCACTAATACTACTGTCACACCATCTCTATTTGATCATTACATTTTTTCCACTGCCATCACCTTTACAGCCTCTGACCCCTCCTCACCACTTGCCTCACCTATCACTTTAAGCACATTTAAACCTCCAGCCTCCAGCCATTAGCCATTATTGCTTTCTCTTAGACCTACATGTCACACTCTCTGACTTCACACAGGATTCCTCTTCCACTAACAATGCCTTTTCTAGCTTCCAATCCCTACTATATGACTCATATGACTCATTCTCCTCTCACTTCCCACAGCTAACTTTCACCTCTAAGTCTCAGTATCCTCAACAAGTCATATGCTGTCTCTGCACAGACATGCTTTGACTACTGCACAAATGGAGGAGTACCCACTCTGATACCTAATTCTTCACCTTGATATTCTAGTTCCATGATTTTTACATTCTCCCCTGTGCAAGCCTGGATGCAACTTTTTGGCACTTAACTGCACCACAATATCAAGAAAGACCTTCGCTGCTACCTCCGTTTGCTGAGCCTTGCTGACTAAGATGAACCTCATTGCCACAGACATGGGAGCCATAACAGGGGCATGAGCGTGACTAAATTCAGTGTATGCGGTCATGCTAATCCTACAACATGATGTAATGTAATGTAATTTGTAATTTATATAGTGCCTTTTCCCATCGGTATGGTCTCAAAGCGCTGTAGGTAGACAACCTCGGGGTACCAAAGCCCAGGTGTGGGGAAATTCATCAGGGGAGTTTAGAATAGGTATGTGCATTTTAGCCAATGCAAAGGTGGGAATTGTAGGCTACCTCCGTTTGCTGAGCCTTGCTGACTAAGATGAACCTTATTGCCACAGACATGGGAGCCATAACAGGGGCATGAGCATGACTAAATTCAGTGTATGAGGTCATGCTAATCTTACTACATGATGCAATGTAATGTAATTTGTAATTTGTATAGTTCCTTTTCCCATCGGTATGGTCTGAAAGCGCTGTAGGTGAACAACCTTGGGGTACCAAAGTCCAGGTGTGGGGAAATTCATTAAGGGAGTTTAGAATAGGTGTGTGCATTTTAGCCAATGCAAAGGTGGAAAGTGTAGGAGATTTTGTCTTATTTGGGTAAATTTGGTGGTGTTTTCTTACCGTAAAAATATTGGTGGTAATTTGGCGGTAAATTAGTCACACTATTTTAGTGACCATACCTTGTCAGGTTGTATTGGTGGTAATTTAGTGGTATCTTGTTTTGTGGTATTTTATACCTGTGGTATAGTGGTGAGCGTGGTTTATTTTTATACTATAACCCCACCATAAAACAAACCTTTCCTTTTTATTAGAATACCTTCTAGTTGTCTGTAGAGAGACCCACACTTAACACATCCAGTAAAACACAATGATTGTATTCATAGCGCCACCTACAGTTTGCGGCTGTTGTTACTGGCATATGTAGATCCAGTAATCTATGTGCCATTAGGCATTACTGGTTTATATACATTCAGTAATCTATGTATCAGATTAGACACCTTCCCACCAGCATGCAAGGAAGGGCTCACTCATGACATAGCACACCCACCCTTTACCTTGTTGATATTTTTTACTGCCTTTCTCTTATTTGCTATTTCAATTACAGGGGTAAAATAGTAGATGCACTATTGCAGTGATATAAACCTCCCTTTTGTAATTCACTTATGTAATTAATTCACAGATGCATGAATGACACAAAAATCCCATTTGTTTTTATATATGCTTTTTGTATTGCATCTTATTTACAAGTCACAAAATCTTACAATGTTATTTAGAGCATCATCTGCAATAAAAAAACAAATAGAACACGCAGGTATTTTGTAACATGGATTAATGTTCCCACATTCTGAAAATAGAGAAAAATAAACATGCAATGATTTCCTAACTTCCCTACACTGCAATAAATCTTAGTCACACATAGAGCATTTTATCTGGTCCTCACTTGGCACTTTTCTTACCAAGGTCGGTAATTGTTTGAAGTCCCCGCACAAACTCGCTGTGTTCGCAGATGCAGACCCAGTGTCAGCGCGAAACTCTACAGTAAGCTTGTGTGGGGGAGTGCCAGCTGATTAGATCCCAAAGCCAGCGCTACCCCTTGGAACCTCCGTCTGTCTCCTCAGCCCAGCATGAACTAACTGCTCTCTTCATTTCTATTTTTCAATAAAACCTTTGCCCGTCCCTTTATTGACGTGGCTTGTCTGCCTACATTTTCTCCCAATCAGGTTAAAAAGAATGTTCTCTGTGCCACCCTTCATATTTAGAACAATGAATGCTACAGGCCTGGAGTTACTGTTTCACTTTGCATCCTGCAGCTTGCATTATTCCTGTTCTCCACAAGCTGAAGAAAACACCAGTGTGCCTTTAAAAATGAATCTCAGCAGTGCCACCAAAACATGGATTTCACCTCATTTTGCATAGAAAACTACATTCTCATGTTAAAAGTTAGCATTTAGTAGTTATGTTAATAATGTTAGTCAGTTATGTATTCTAATGTAGTCTCCATGCATGAAGCATCCAAAATACATGGTGCACTTCATTATTTGAACCTGGCAGCACAAGTTTTTCTATGTGTGCTCTGAATATCTTCAATTTCAAATTGAGCCTGGCTGTATTATAAATCCTGTACTTTGCATGCTACCAATAATGCTATATATTATACTGGCAAAAATAAAAAACCTACATTACATACTGGCAAAATGCTATTATCTGCTGGCACTAAAAATGCTACCTACTACATGCTGGCAATAACCATGTTATATATATCTTTACAGAAGCAGTGGCCAAGTCCCTACTATCTACCCATATCGAGTTGGCATGTCGATGGGTGCTTTGAGGTCATCTGGAGAGTATGCAAGTACAGGAGGATCATTGTGTGTCCAGGTACACCAAATATGTGTGCTGCGGATAGCTGCATTCTAATGGTTGAGGTGATTTGCGATATGCCATGAAAATGGTGTGTGATTACAGGTGCGTGCAGGTGGGCAGCCTTGCCATCAGCGATCGTCCATAAGCATGGAGTGTTATTTATTTATTTTATATATTTATTACATTTATGTAACACCCAGAAACAAGGGTATCTCAACATTTGTACAGAGGTCGGGTCACAAGTCAGTTTAGTCATATGGGATCCTAATTCAGCATCTTTCAACATGCAAAACAGAGAGTCACATTTGTTGAATAACCAGATTTTGACAGGTTTACTGAATGACTGATTAGAGTGCTCATTCCTGATGTTGGGTGGGTGAATGTTCCAGAGAGTGGGTGCTGTGACGCAGACGCTCAAGCCGCATGATCTTTTGCTTTTGTATCTCGGGGTGACCAGGACAAGGCTGGAGTAAGAACATAGCAGGCACGCATGGGGTCACAAAGTGATGCTGTTGCTGAGGTATTGGGAAGCCTCTTTGCATATGCAGTGGTGCACAATCATCAGTATTTTGAATTCAATGCAGGCAGGCATTGAAGGTTAACCTGTGGACATCATGTCTGGTATATGAGATGTGATCTGAGCGTTTTAGATGTAAGGCTGCTCGAAGGGTTTTGTTTTGAACAAGTTGGAGTTTGGCAAGGTTTTTGGCAACGGTGCCCACACAGAGAGCATTGAAGTAGTTCAGTTTGCTGTTTATGATGGCTCTAGCAAAAGTCAGGCACTTGTTCCTGAGAGAAATTGTCTGCTCAGGGAAATATGTTTGGATGTGTATGCAGTGGAGAATATCAAGACATGTATATCTTTGTTCATGGAGAATTCAGCATCCACATGGATCCCCAGGGTCTTGATACGTTTCAAGACTGCTATGTTGGTACCATTAATGGAGAATGAAGAGTATACAGGGTCGTGGTTTTTTAGTCTGAGGGTGGAATCCACAATGTGTAGCACAGTGTTGTCACCTTTGAGGCAAATTTTGTGGGAGGCCATTCATTCTGGATGATGCTATAGATCCCGTTAATGGCATCAGTGTCATGTTGGTAATTTTCTGTGATGGGGAGAAAGATCTGAGTGTCATCTGCAAAGTTGGTGTAGAGGATACCGAGGGTGTCTAGAAGGTCGAATGAAAGCTTGGTGTAGGTGTTGTAATGGGTTGGGGAGATTCATGAGCCTTGCGGATCTCCAAGAGGGACAGCTATGGAGCCTGCTGCTGAATTGCCAATGAATATTCCAGATGTGCGATCCCCCCACAAGGATTTACTCCATCTGAGTCATGGAAGTTATCTAGCTAAAATTTGAGGTCTAGGATGACTGTTTCCATGCTGTGTTTTGGAGGAAAGCCAGATTGTCTTACACTCAACAAGCAGTGTTGTTCTAGGTAGCTTTGGATTCGGGAATAAGCCATGCAGTCCAAAATGTTTAGGAGGAAGGGCACAGAGGTGATGGGACAGCAGTTGGTGGGGAAAGAGGGGTCATGAGAGGTGGTGTAACGCACACTGCTTTGGGGCAGGTTGCGGCAGGGTTGGATGAACAGGAGACCTTAATGAAATATGTGATGGTAGGAGTCAAGGTTGAAGTACAAAGTTTGACAATGTGAGCTAGGCAAGTGTCTCCCTTGCAGTTAGATGTGATTAGAATACAAATGGTTTCGATGACATCTGAATCGGTGACTTGGGAAAAGCTTAATTGATGGGTTGTTTTATTTGAGAGGAGGCCGTCAGCACATTCATCAATGAGGGTTTCACTGTGAGTTTTTTTTTTTTTTGCGTTGATTTTAACTCTTGGTGTTTCAGGTTTGTGAGAAAAGGCGGTTCGGATGGTGGCATACCCAAATTGGTCTGAGTGAGCCTGAGAAGGGCAGGAGACAGGGTTTTCTAGCACTTTGTGTATAGAGAAGAGTTCTTTAGAGTTGGAGCTGACATGTTCTGAGATCAGAGTCTCATCTGCTGACCCTCAGAGACCTGTGTTCACCTGACTGGAGCAGGGGAATACTCTTGCTGTGGGTTCTTCCAGGCAACCCCAGCTGTCCCTGGTCTTGCCTTCTGGCGGTCTAGCTCCCTCTTCACAGGGCAGTCTCTCCTGGACACACAGGGGCAGTGCCAGGGTTGTTTTTTCCTCCTCCAGGGCTCCCAGGGTCTTCGTCTGGCTTTGTGCACCTTCCAGCACCCCCAACTTGTATACTTCCTGGGAGTAGTGGTTGCATTAAGATGTGCATGGGTCTGAAGGGAGGCCTGATTTTGCCTGGTCTCATTGGTGGGACAGTCTGATCCAGAAAGGGGCGAGTCTATCTTCCATGTCCATGGTTCTCTGTTGTTTATCCTCATCCTCCCAATCTCGCTCCTCCTCATCCCAGTGGTATTAGGGAAAACAAGTGTGCAGGGATTGTGAGAGTTGTAGTTTTTCTGAAGAATACCGGCAAAACCATGTGGGTTTTCATCAGGGTGAAGGCGGTAACTGTAGTGTTGTGTACAAATTGGTTGTTATAGGGCATGGGGTTACAAATGTACTTTCCTTCTCCCGGTTCTCTTATGCTTCCCTTCCGGTTTGGTATCTGTTAGAACTGGAGGTTGGGGGAAATGGTATGGGTTCTGAAATGGTGTATGGTAACAGAGGGAATGTTGGGTAGGGAGGTGTTAATCCATTGTCGCTCACGGTGAGTTGTTCGTGAGAAAGTGTCTGTGTCGGGAAAAATGGGAGGTTGCGGTTCTAGATACCCTACTGGGTAGGATGGGGAAAAGGTGTCATAAAGAAAGTGTGTACTGCTTCTCGCCATCGGGTGCCCTTATCCTACTCCCCAAGGATTCCTTACTCAGGTGATCCTCCCGCACTCGTCCATCTCCAGGGTCTGGATCCAAGGACGATGGCCGTGCCCTGGCTATCTGAGAAAGGGAGTCCCAGGGTTCAGACAGTAAGACACCCTCAGGTTTCTGACAAGGTTTGAAGGCATTGCAAAGCTGTTGATCGCAAAGGTTGATCGAGGGTAGACCTCCCTTGACTGACTTGTCATTATTATATTGTGGGCTACAAGGGAATTGGAGTTCCCATTCTCAACTGCCGCCAGAAGCAGGTGAACTAGGTAGCAGCAGCAACGATGACCCATCAGGCACCCAGGACGACAACCATTCAGCCGCTGCAGGCTGACCAACATGGACATAGCTTCATATCACAATTCCACACTTAAAGCTGACCTCCATTAAGTGCAGCCCATGTCTCCTCTGCGCATAGTAAACCTCCTGGCTAGTTTTCTCATTGCTACACTACGTCTGGGGTGGATGTGTCTTTCAAGTGCGATGGTTGGCTGTGCTCTGCTTCTCCCCCACCTCAACATTGAACAACTATTCCTCGCCATATCTGAATACTACTTCATAGCCGGTGAAGATACCCTGTACTGCACTTGGACATAAGAAGCTAAATGTATGTAACAACAGGTATGTTTATTTGTATGCTTCATTTAGGGTCACATAGAGTACAGCAAGTGAATAAAATATGAGCAACAACCAGTCCAACCACACTCCAGCCAGCTCACTCTCCAAATGCCAGCCATGGTACACTTCGACTGCACCACCCCATCAGTCCACACCATAGCTCCACTGCGACATCACAGACAATCGATGCGCCATCACTCAATCAGAACACAGGCAGATTACTACACCTGCTCTTTGTACAATTTAACCAACAAAGCATAACATTGTATCATCCTTACAGAGTCTTCACACTTACTTTTCTATACCACTATGGCAGCCAAGCCCAAAGGGAAACTGGAGAGAATCCCAAATATAGCATTCCTCTGAAAGAGCGCTCTGCTTGACATAATGGAATACCCCAGCAATACTCGTCTCCTCGCCCTACTGTGAACTGTTCAGCTTTCTCCATAATCATTTCCCATAGCAACAAAACATGCTCACCACTTGGTCATACACTTGACACATTTCTGCTACTACTCAAACATATGTACCTTAGCCTGAAATTGTAACAGGAATGCTCTCAGACAATGCATAATCACATTCTCTTTGTAAGCCTCCATATTTGCATATTTGCTTCTATGAGTTGTTACATTGCATTCAAATGAGAAGACAACATGTTCAAAATGGAAAATATTCAGCACTCATGTTAGTATAGGGCAACTCTTGCCACCCTATAGTTTAGCTGAATCATATCATACATATGAAATGCAAATGTTCTATTCTTGTATTTCGAGAAATAAGGTAACTGGTCTGTGCCCCACAGAAGTGGAACATTTTGTGAAAATCTGTGTTAGGCCGAATTATATGCAGTACCCTTTGGGAACACCACGCACAATTAAGACTACAAGTGACAGTACTAATTCACCTTTGGTACAAGCCTGTACTACACAGTAAAAGTGGTAGTGAAAGCTGGGCAGCCAGACTTATCTCAAGAGCAAGTTAGCAGTATCAATAGTTACACAAAGGACAGAAATAACTAGGATTCAAACAAACACTGAATCAAGGTTTCTGAGTAAAAGAATAAACATTTATTTACAAATCAGTTGTATAAGATTTCACTAAAGTAAAGCAGTTCAAAGAAATCACACTCTTAATATACCACGACACTACCAATAGTTTCCAGACAAGTTAAGCTCACAAAATGAAATGGGAGCAAAATGGCACTCTAGTAATTAATTTGAGCAGCACCAACAGGTAAGTAAGCAGGGCAATCTAGAAAGAGGAACTACAGTAATGGAATCAAATCAAATAGGCTTAGGGCCAAAGTCAATAGGACAAAAGTCTTTTGCTCAAGATCACACAGTTCAGGGTAGTTCGCGGTTAAGTTCCGGACGAAGTTGGTCGGCAGAAAAGTTAGTTTGAAGAGTAGAGAAGGACAAGCCCTTGGATTGGTGAAATGTTTCACACACCTTCACTGCGGCTGGACGAAACAAACAACCAGATTTGCACAGTACCTTTAAATGGAGAAGACGCTGTAGCTGAGGTGGACGTTCCTGACAGTTCCTGCAAGCTCACGGTTCCTGAAGCGACTTTCAGACTGACATGAAGTAGGAAGACTGGAGGGTCCTGTACTGCCCAGGGAGGAAACCAGCAGCAGAGCAAAGCAATGAATAAAAGGTGTGCTCCTTAAAACCCAAGCAGAGTCCGACCTTCCTGGCTATCCGGCCCACTGTAGCTCTGTACAGTGAAATTGACCAGAGGAGGGAGTCCTGGCTTGCAGTTTGGGTCGAAATTGTTGGTCCCACCAGCTCTGCGGAAGAAGATTCTGGGAGGATCTTCTCTGTTGTTGGAGTTTGAGGATTCAGACCTGCAGCAGGGCTTCACCAGGTGGTTCAGTCGTGGTAGGGGTCCTTTTCCGTCAGCCCCTCGTCGGTTCTTTTGTTCCACTGGCGACTCTGCCTTTCTAGACCCAGAGACCTGCTTTTTCCCCATTCACACAGCCTAGCTGTCAATCACACATCAGGGTGGCTGTCGTGGCCGGACAGTCACCAAGCCAATCAAACAGGAGTGTGACTTGGGTTACCAAGGGAACCCATGGCAGGGGTCCTAAAACCCCTTCCTCACATTCTGTCTACCCAAACTTGCAGGCACCTAAGGAGGGCTTCTGTGTAGAAGCCCGCGATGAGACGGTGAACAAAGGAAACTAATCATGGTTTGGCATGAAGAGAAAAGCACGAAAAAGACATTTTCCTAAAGAAATGGTGAATAAACCCAGCCAGAACCATATGAAAACTTATATGGTCTACAAGGTTTAAGTTCGAGGCTACCAAGATAACCTAAAACAATACCAAGGTTATTTAAGATAACCGCGGTAGGAAAAATAGGTTAGTTACCACTGCCAGTAGCCAAGTCTTGGTGAAAAGGGAGCAAAACAATGCTCCAAGCGAAACAGACAAAAAGGGATAAGAATTAACTCTTTCCAATACTCCATGTAAGATGGTTTGTGCTGGTTCTGTGGATTTAAAAAGACTAATAAAATCAATGGCAACTTTACATGTTCTGGGAGACAGTAGTCAGTCCCAGAAAATGGAGTCTGAGGTGGGAAGTCTAAAAGACAAACTTGTGTCACTGCACTGAAAATCCTGAGGCAGCAGAGGATGGCATATCTCAGTTGGGTACTGAATCCAGTTGCTGACATGTACTTTGTTTGAGACTCAGGGAATTAAACAAATGACAGATACTAATTATGCATCATTTCATGCATTGTCACAAAACTATTGTTTTGCAATATGTAACATTCAAATGTTAGACACAGAATACACGTATGAACTTAAAAACTCTTTCCATGCACCTTCAAAATTGTTTTTCGGAAAATACATTACATTTTACCTACATCTACTTTGTGAACATCTTTGCAGTTTTCTTCTTGTTTTAATAAATGTTCTTTTCTTTTTGTCTTACGGTGTGTCTTGCAGGTTTCTTTGTATGAAATACAGCAAAGGGAGGCAAACAAACACACATGGTATACCATATTTGTATAATGTGTTGACTATGGATGTGTAAGGTTGTTGAATTGTTTTTTTTTTCCCCCTGCAAATTCTTTGATCTGTGTGCTGTCTGTGCAAAGGCCAGTCATGATAACCAGTGTTACCCATCCTGGATAGGACCGAGAGAATTCTGGCAGACTTCAGTCACCCCTGTGTGTACGGACAAATAAAAAAAGGTGAGACGCTTCTGAGGATTCAAATGGTGTGAATCACAGTGATAATATTCTCTGAGTTTCAGCCTTTTCATAACTCACTATTGTCAAACACTGATGTTCATTTCCTGAATTGGGAAAGTTTTGGATTTTGAATTTGGCGGACACATGTCCATTGATTGTTCGGTTAATTGAAGTTTTACTTCAGGCATGAAGTTATTCTACACTAAAAAATACTTAAAACACTAAAAACAAGGTTTATGTTATTCTCACACTAAGACAAAGTTAGTACGGGCAAGAGCGGGAACGTGCACAGAGCGATGGGAAAATGAGGATAAGGAAATGTAGAGAATGTGAAAAACTAGGCTGTTAAAGGGATTGTGGGCAGAATGTTAAATCCCCAGACCAAAAAGAAGCTGTAAAATGGCAGACGCTGCGATGTGTCCCTCTTGTGTTCTTTGAAGCAACCGAGTTGGGGAATCTTGAAAAACAACAGACACCTTGCTTCTGGCTTTGAGCAGTGTTCAGCTCAATTTCAATGTGGATTTGTAGCAGTTAGATTATAATATTTAGTTACAGAACAATGGCAATGTTCCCATAGGGTTCCAAGTGCCACAAATGGGACCAGATTGAGATGTATTTATTCTACTCAAATACACAAACACAAACACATCCCACTGCTCTTATTGCAGAACAACCCTCACGAGAAGCTGTATGCATTAGACGAAATAGTTAATGAGGTGAGTTAAAAAATATGTTTGAACTGACACTAATTGGTACCCCAGTCATTTATCTCATCACAGTTGAATATTATATTGATCTAGAAATTGTATTAAGCAATCATTTTGATCAAAAGTGAATTGAATGTCATGCAGCCAACTATAGGCTAGCCCCACCAAGCCTGACCCAATGGTATTTTCAATAGTGTTTGCAATGTTGCCACACTTTAAAGAGTGGTATGCTCAAATACAGGCTCCTGCCAAACTGCCAGTATGTGAGAGTGAAATGGAATAAAATATTCCGACACCGTGTTATGGTCGATGATAATAATATGGTGGACTAATGAGGCCTCCGTAGGGCAGTGATAGACACTGCTGCGAATTAACAGCACTGCCACGTGTCCTGAAGTAAAACAAAGCAAACAGACGGGTTCACAATACTGTTAATGGAAAAATAAAACGTGCTCTGGTTATTTCAACCACTAGGAGGACATTATTTAATTAACTAGGGCAGCAACATTGCTTCATAAACTACCCTGAAAGGAAAAGATCACTGAGAGGAGGGAAGCAGTGACCCAGCAATGAGGCATCATTTTGAGTAACTGTATAACTGCTTCTACACTTCACTTTGGAATGACACAATGTGGTTTACTTGAAAAAGTGTGATTTCCTCCTGGAGAATATGCTAGCTTGCAAAACAGTTTTCTGCAGCAGACAAGGTAAACCTCACTGGCATGCACAGAATTGGGTGGACCTTACTGCAGAGAGTGAGGCATCCAGTCATCTATACAAAAGTCACACACCGCCACAGAACCACACAAGAGTCTTAGAACAGATGAACCGAAGGTAATAGTATAGGAGGCTGACAAATGTAAAGTAAAGCCATGTGGAATTAGAGCAGAAACGGAGAATATAAAAAGAGAGACAATGTGCGAGAAAGATAGAGATGGAGAGAGAAAGCAGGACAGAGCTAGAGAGAGGAAGAGAGAGGGATAAAGGGAGGAAGAGAGGGAGATATGGCATAAATAAGGGTACCTCAAATGCAATGGCTCGGGTCGTATACCCTAGTGGCAATGTGCTCATCTTGGAAGCAAAACAATGCAGAGCAACAGAGGTTCGAATCCCGGGTATGCACTTAGAAACCTCTTAAGCTTGTTATAAAAAAAACAATTATAATGATCACATCAGTGCTATGAGCTAAGGCTGGTCTGTAGTAATAAATTGCGTTTTACCGTGCCTTGGAGTGTGTATCGCCTTACTGAATGTGATGGCATTTTGTTGCCCGCAATAATGTGGCACACACATATAGCCAGTCCTATTTTGCCGGTATAATATGTATGTGGCTGGAGACATGCAACGTGCAGGATTTATAATACAGCAAAAAGCTCAATGTGAAGCTGCAAAATTTAAAAGTGCACCAACATTTTTTTTTCTCTTCTCTGGAATACCTCATGCATAGGAGACTACATTATTTATATGACTGACTGATTTAATTAACAATTATGAATCACTAGTGCTAACTTATTAACATTATAATGTAATCTCCATGTACAAAATGAGGTGAAAATACAAAGCAAAAAAAAGAGATGATGGCTGGAAGCTTTAGAATTAATCTTAACCACTGGCATTGCTCTGGGCAACCCTCCAGTCCACCGTTCTTCGCCTGCCAAGCCATTACAGAAGGGGAAAGACCATATGCAAATCAAGCTTGGCCCCACCCCAAAAGGGGCAGTCCAGCACAAACTGCTAGGTCAGATCCCTTCTGCACGAGACAAAAGCATCCCCAAACATGTTTTGCCCTTGTTGGGGCTCATCAGTGAGGAGTAGCTTGGGTCTCTATGCCCAGCAGGCACGGGACCCACGTCTGAGCATAACCGTCTCACTCGGGGTGACAAAGCAAAAACAAAGAGGTGATGGCTGGAAGGTTTAGAATTAATCTTAACCACTGGCATTGCTCTGGGCAACCCTCCAGTCCACCATTCTTCGCCTGCCAAGACATTACTGAAGGGGAAAGACCATATGCAAATCAGGCTTGGCCCCACCCCGAAAGAGGCAGTCCAGCACGAACTGCTAGGTCACAAATTCGTTTTTTCAAACGTGCACTGGAGTTTTATTTTTTTTCATTCTCTTTCTGTGTTTGCAGCAAGCAGAGAGCCTGCATACCAGGAAATGATATTAGATACAGTTGCTTCCTAGGTAAAGAGCCCATTGGGCAGAAGTGAAGGCTGATGCTACCTTTCAACCTGATTGGAGCAGAGCATCTGCAGATTTATTACTTAGGCAAAATGGGAAGGTACAGAGCTCTGCTGGGGGAACACTGTGGGAGGCAGAGGTAGTTTGGTTTTGCTGGGCTCGGGAGACAGATGATCTTGGTGTTGGCACTGGCTTGGAAGTTTCGCTGTGCATATCAGACACCAAGATTACAGAGGCAATTCATGCTGACTGGGCCTGTTCTTCCAAGGCGAGTGAAGGAAGGTCGTGTGGGAGAGAGCTACAAATCTTCAGTAAGCAGTTAAGTGAGGTCACTGTGTGCTTTCGTACGAATGAGCAATAGGAATCTAAAAATAACAGGCAGTCAGAGTAGAAAAGTAAAAAGAAAATCCCCTGCATTTTCATTCGTCCTGTTTAGAATCATAAAATGTGATGCCTATTTTTGAAAAGGGTTTATTTGCACTGTATCTGTTGTTTTTTTTCTCTTTTTTTCTCTTCTTATTTTATTACAGGTAATGCTGAAATGTAAATGGTAAGAACTGTATCATGACATTGGCCCTCATTACAACCATGGCGCTACTAGCACCATGGTTGGTGCCGGTGTTGTAACAAGTCCACCATGGTGGAATGGGGAAATACCACCCATTCCAAGGTTGGCGGGACAGTAATTCCCCATGCCGCCATGGCCCTTCCCCATTCCCATTTTTGCCCCATAGGGCTCAATGGGACTGGGGAAGGCGCTAATTACGGCACCATAAATTACGGTGCCGTAATTAGCTCCTAGGTCCCTTTGCGGGTTGGTTTTTTAACACCTGCTAAAAGCAGGCGTTAAATTGCCACCTGCAAAGGGACGTCGTAATCAGGCATTAAGGATTTAACGGCACCGACACGTTTTACGGCGCCGTTAACCTCTTAACGCCTGGGTTGTAATGAGGGCCATTGTAATTGTCTGCAATATAAGATATATATAAACAAATGCTTCAGAGTTTTCATTGCTTAGGGAATTGCATATGCAGACATGGGGAAGATTTGTGTTCTTTGGTAATACATTTGCCAATTTGCCCATACAGATAGAATAACAAACAGTATAAGCAGTAATAAATAGGTGTATGTATGTGTTCCGCCTTGCATGTTGTATGGGGGATTATAATACAACACATAGATTACTGGGTGTCTATGAACCAGTAATGATGCCTATGGGCGCATAGATCATTGGTGTAAATAAATCAGTGATACTGGCCACAGGCTGTAGGTGGCACTCTACATAAAATTGTTGGTCCCCTTGTGCATAGGTCCAAGGCCCTCTATAGATCACTATGAGGTATTCTAATAGAAAGGAAGGTTTTGTTTATGATGGGGTTATAATGTAGGGAAGGAAAATTATGCTCACCAATAAATAATTTACTACCACAAAATGCCACCAATGGTAAATATTACTAAATTCTCCAATATAGTATAACAAAGTATGGTCACTAGAAAGATGTGAGGCCAAATCCAATCTAAATGCAAGGATAAGTGATTACCAAACTGCCACTATTCTTTTGGCGGTAAGAAAATACTGCCAGACCCCAACATTACACAAAATATCCAACATATATGGTGTGTTGGCCGGGAAAGTAATTATAGAGCACCTATTGGGTGTGGCAAGTGTGTCTCGCTGATCAAGGCCTGGCTCAGGTGCATGGCTGAAAGGTATTTACTACATTAGATCTCACATGTGGATATTGGTGTGTGCCATTGGCAGAAGATATTCAGAATTTATTTTCATTTTCATTTGATAAGACCCAATACGCATGGGTTCGAACACCATTCGGGTACGTCAATAGTGGGAGTGAATTTGGCATATTTTTGAGAAAGGCTATGCCTGATGCAGCGAAAAGAGGAACTATAGTTTATGTGATTGATGTCCTGATAAAAAATGAAAGCTTAAAAAGCCATTTTGATGAATGTAGACATGTTCTTGGCCAATTGCAAAAGGCAGGTGCCAAAGTATCTTTACAGAAAGCACAATGGTGCAAGAAAAAGGTGAATTTTCTAGGCCACGAGGTGACTGAACATGGACTAAACCCACAAAAGAAGAAAGTAGAGGCCATACAAAAACTAAAAGATCCTAGAAGTGTGAAAGGTTTGAAAAGCTTATTAGGAATGACGGGATATAACAGAAAGTTTATTGAAAATTATGCTGAAATTACTCAACCATTGACTAAACTACTGAAGCTGAATACACCCTGGAAATGGGAAAAGAGCAATCTGAGGCAGTGGCTAAATTAAAGCAATGTCTTATAAAGGCACCATGTTTAGCATACACCATAAAGAATAGGGATTTTTTTGTATAGAAATAGGTTTCTCTGAACATTGTGTCAGCAGTGTTATCACAAAAACATGATTTGAATCACTAAACCATTGCTTATGCAAGTAAGGCATTTTCACAAGTTGAAATTAAATTCAGTTGATGAGAAAATGCCCTTCTGACCACTGTGTGGGCTTTACAGCATTTCCGCCCCATTGTTTAGGGAGAAAAGGTAATCATTGAGACAAATCATCAGCCATTACCATTTTTAGAGAGTAAGAGAATTAGGTCAGGCAACCTAGCACAGTCCAGAATTACTTCATGGACACTGGCAATGCAAGGCTTTCCTGTATAAGTGAGGTATGGCCAAAATAAAAAGAGCCCAGTTGCTCAAGGATTGGCAGATCTACATGACTGTGCAGCTGAACATGTATCAAATGAAGTAGAAGTGGAATCTAGTTTACAGGAGTTTGGACAATCACCACACAAAGCTTTTGATGAAAAGACATGCAAGGATTTGCCAACTGTATATTTTGACGGTTGTGCTTTTCACATTGAAAATTACAGTAATAAACAATTGGTATCAGGAATAGGAAATGTCTGGTTGAAATGTGAAGACATTCCCAGTATAGGGATGAGAATTGGGGCTAGGAGTAGTCAAGTAGCAGAATTGGCAGTCATGTATAAAGCAATTACTACAGCAGTTGATAATAAATTTAGTGATATTGTCCTGGTGACTGATTCTGTTTATGTACGAAATAGTTTTGTGGAAAGCAAGAGGCATGATTACATACAATAAAAAGCCTCTCAAACATGGAAAAATGATACAGGCTATAGACAAATTGGTGTCAGAGAATAATTTGACAATATACTGGAGGAAAATTTGTGGACATCTAAAAACTCCAGGAGAAGATAAGGAGGGAAATGATAAAGCAGATCACTTGGCTAAAATTGGGGCTGTGATGGGAGAGTTGCTACCTATTGGAAACTTACTTGGTGAAATACAGATTGATGCAATTAGACGTTCTAAGGCTTCAAAAGAGGTAGAACAACCAGTAGTGCAATGGAGTATGATACACCAGATCAAGACCTGATTAAGGCACAAAAAGATGATCCAATTTTGGGAATCTATTATAATCATTTGGTAGACCCTGAACAAAATCCTATAACAGAAAATGATTTTGTGGAAAAAGAAGAGTTGAGGGTGCTATTAAAGAATAAAAAACGAATCAGACTCCAGGATGGACTCATGATTAGGGAATCCATAATAGGACAAATACAGTGGGCGGTACCCCTTTCATTCAGAGGGCTAATGCTACACCATGCACATGATGCAATAACTGCAGGGCATAGAGGTTCACAAAAAACATTAGAGATACTGAAAGATTATGCTTACTTGCCTCATATGTCACAAGATGTGGAACTATATACTAGGGGGTGGCTAGTATGTGCCCAATTTAAACCTGCTTCACCAATGCATAGAGCCCGATTGATGAAAAGAGGCTTAACCCTTCCATGGTCAGATTTCCAAGTAGACTATGTATGGCCTGTAAAAAGGTTGAGCAAGGGGAGCCGTTATATTTTAAGTGTGGTTTGTTTGATGACAAAATGGATAGAGTGTATTCCTGCACCAGATTGTAGTGCACAAACAGCAGCTACACTATTGGTTAATCATATATTTTCAAGATTTGGGTTACCACAAAGAATAGAATCAGACAAAGGAAGTCATTTTACAAGCGCTTCAATGAGTAAGGTGTGGCAGATACTGGGGGTGAAAAGAAAATTGCATATTGCATACCTCTTCTGGAGGTGTTGAACATTGCAACAGGTCGGTTGTGTATATATTGAAGAAGTTTGTAGCAGAGGCAGGTCCCAGCTGGGATTTACGTTTACCTCTGGTTTTGATGGCAATCAGATCAACTCCTGCCAAAGCAACAGGTATCAGCCCTCATGAAGTATTGACAGGTAGGAATTTGGTGTTGCCGCAACACGTGTTATACAGGACACATGAGCAGACACTTGTAAGCGCATCTACAGTTCACGAATATATGGAATATATGGAAGAACTCAGGAGGCATTTACAACATGCATTTGCTTTTGTGTAGCAGAATTTGGAAAGGGCTGCTGAGAGTGCAAAATCATATTATGATAAAAAGACATCTGTGAAAGAGTATAGTGTAGGGGATCTTTAAGTATTTGTACAAAGGACCTGGGGTTTCACCCTAAGTGTGTTGGGGTAATGAAGACATGGACAACCTGCTCTCAGTTCCAGGATAGTCGGCTGGAATTCACTGATAATGCTCAACCAATTGAGACTCTCGCAATGGCATATTCTATGGGTAGCCGAAGGAAGAAGTGTATGAGAAAACAAAACTACTTAAACACCACCTTAGAGGCAGTTCTCATTGAAGAACACATAAAAAGGGAAGACAATGTCAACACTGCGGAATGATGTAAGAAAGCCTATGCACAGTGCCTTTATTTTTGTTAGTTTACTTCCAAGCGAATGGAAAAGGAGGTGACGTGCAAATGAAGGTGTTGACCAAATTTGTGTGGTTCATGTCTTCAGTGTTAAAGTTGCAGCTACCTTTTAATTAAATAAACATGACAAGGAGCACCATGTAGATCATCTATACATAACTCAACCAGTTAGAAACTCTCACTTCTTCTCTTTAGACACCAAGAAAGTATTGAATCCAGGATCAAGACACAGTAGAAGCCTTGTAATCATTCTTATGGATCACAGTTCTCTATCCAATCATAAAACATGGAATGGAGGCTGCTTTACATGTTGGTTCATATTTGCATTTGTGACAAGCTAGAGGCTACATCTGCATGTGCCCATATTCCCCACCACTTCCTCCTTTCCAATCCACCAGCAAAACGCAGGAGCCTACACCTGAATAAAAAAAAAACAAAATTGGGATAAGGATCTGAGGTCAGGGTCTCATCTGCTCACCCTTAGAGACCTGCGTTCACCTGACTGTTCCAGGGGAAGACTCTTGCTGTGGGTACTGCCAGAAAACCCAAGCTGTCCTTGGTGTTGCGTTCTGGAGGTCCAGCTCCCTCTCCACAGGGCAGTCTCTGCTGGATACACAGGGCCAGTGTCAGGGTGGTTTTCAACTCCTTCAGGTCTCCCAGGGTCTCTGCAGCTCTGTTGGTCTTCCTCTGGCTTCAATCACCTTCCAGCATCCCCAACTCGCTCAAAGTTATGTTATGTTATGTTATGTTACTTGGCATTTATATAGCGCCTTATGTATCATTGGTATGACTTCAAAGCCCTGGTAGGTTGAACACCCTCGGGAACCGTAGTCAGTAGAGAGACAGAGTGTCGTATGGTGTGTGGGTGCACCGGATATGTGTGCAGCTGGAGTGGTTGTTGGATGATAGCTGCTTTATAGCGATAGGTGAGGTCTTGATTAAATCAGTTGGATGTGTTCAGTCTGGTGGGTGGACACCTAGATGGGTTCTGGCTGCGTTAGGCCCGAGGAATGCCTAAGCTAGCAGAAATGTGCTTAGCTAGCTGTGTTTAATTAGGGTGATGAGGTGTTCATGGGATTGTGTTCATATGTGAACAGCTAGGCCAAATTATCAGCGTGTAGCTGTGTTCTAGTTGAATGATGGTGTATAGAAGATTTTAAGTATATTGGTGTTCATGATGGATATCAGTACCAGTGCCTGAGACCGGGCACGTGAACAGGACAGTGGGGACGTACATAGCGAGATACATAAATATAGTGTCAGTTCCATCCACTTCTTCCGTTCCATCCACGGCATCAGTTTCATCCACTCTGTCTGTTCAATTAACTCCACAGGTTCCATCCTTTCCATCCACTCAATCCACACTTCCACCGGTTACAACCATTTCATCCACACCCATCAGTTCAATCCGTGTTCCCTTTTATTCGCACCAACCGTTCCATCTGCACCAACCATTCTATCCGTACCAACCATTCTATCCAAACCTACCGTTCTGTCTGCACCAACCGTTCATCCCTACCAACAGTTCCATCCACAACAACAGTTCCATCTGCACTAACCGGTTCATCCGCACCAACCGTCCTATCTGCACCAACCATTCCATCTACACCAACCGTTCCATCTGCACCAACCGTTCCTTCAGCATCGACCGTTCTATCCGCATCGATTGTTTCATCAGCACCAACCGTGCCATCCATACCAACCATTCTTTCTGCACGAACCGTTCTGTCCGCACCAACTGTTCAGTCCCTACCAACCATTCCTTCCGCACCAACAGTTCCATCCGCACTAACCGGTTCATCTGCAGCAACTGTCATATCCGCACCAACCCTTCCACCCACACCAACCGTTCCATCTGCAGCAACTGTTCCATCTGCAGCAACCGCTCCATCTGCACCAACCGTTCCATCTGCACCAACCATTCCTTCGGCTTGCACCGTTCTATCCGCACCAACCGTTTCATCTGCACCAACCTTTTCATCTGCACCAACCTTTTCATCTGCACAAACCATTCCATCCGTACCAACAGTTCCATCTGCACCAACGGTTCCATCCGCACCAACCATTCCATCTGCACCAATAGTTCAATCCGCACCAATCATTTACTCCATCCGTTGCATCCACTCCATCCGTTGCATCCACTCCATCTGTTCATCCCACCTCATCCGTTCCATCCATTCCATTCATTCTATCCACTCCGTCCATCCCATCCACTCCATCCGTTCCTTCCATTCCGTCCGTTCCATCCATTCAGTTCATTCTATTCACTTCGTCCACTCCATCCATTCCATGCGTTTGATGCATTCCATACGTTCTACTCATTCCATCCATTCTTCCATCTGCACCGGTCGTATCATCCGCATCAACTGTTCCACCCACCTCAACCGTTCCATCTCCCCAAGCATTCCATCCGCCCCAGGCGTTCCATCCACCCCAGGAGTTCCATATGCACCAAGCATTCCATCTGCATCAGGCGTTCATCTGCACCAACCGTTCCATCCGCACCAGGCGTTCATCCGCACCAGGCGTTCATCTGCACCAACCGTTCCATCCGCACCACCGTTCCATCTACACCAATCGTTCCATCCACACCAAATGTTCTATTAACTCCTTACGTTTCATCCACTCCTTCGGTTCTATCCACTCCTTCGGTTCCATCCACTGCTTCAGTTTCATCCGCTCCTTCAATTCCATCCACTCTTTTGATTCCATTCACTCCTTTGTTTCCATCCACTCCATCTGTTGCTTCCACTCCATCTGTCGCAACCACTCCATCCGTTGCTTCCACTCCATCTGTTGAATCCACTCCATACGTTGCATCCACTCCATACGTTCTTCCGACCTCATCCGTTGCATCCACTTTGTCCGTTCCGTCCATTCTGTCTGTTCTGTCTACTCTGTCCGTTCCATCCACTCCGTCCCTTCTAGTCACTCTGTCCATTCCATCCACTCCATCCATTCCATCCATTCAGTCCATTCTATCCAATTCATCCACTCCGTCCGTTTCATCTATTCCATGCGTTCGAAACATTTGATACGTTCTATTCACTCCATCCATTCTTCCATCCGCACCAGTTGTATCATCCGCATCAACGTTCCATCTGCCCCAATTGTTCATCTGCCCAAAGCGTTCCATTGGCACCAAGCGTTTCATCTGCACCAGGCGTTCATCTGCACCAACCGTTCCATCCACACCAGGCGTTCATCCGCACCAACCGTTCCATCCACTCCAACCGTTCCATCCACTCCAACCGTTCCATCTGTTCCAACCATTCCATCTGTTCCAACCATTCCATCCGCTCCAGCCGTTCCATCTGTTCCAACCGTTCCATCCGCTCCAGCCGTTCCATCCGCCCCAGTCGTATCATCTGCCCCAATCGTTCCATCTGCATAAACCGTTCTACCCATTCCTTCCATTCATTCCACACCTTCAGTTCCATCGGCTCCTACCGTTCCATCCACTCTATCCATTCCATCTTCTCCATCCGTTCCATCCACTCCATCCCTTCAATCGGTTCCATCCACTCCATCCATTCCTTCTATCCACTCCATTCCTTCTATCCACTCCATATCCGTTCCATCCATTCCAGCCGTTCCATCCGTTCCATCCACTCCATCCAACCCATCCGTTCCATCAGTTCCATCAACTCCATCCGTTCCATCCACTCCATCCGCTCCCTCAGTTCCATCCGCTCCCTCAGTTCCATCTGCTCTCATCGTTCCATCCGTTCCCTCCGTTTCATCCGTTCCATCAGTTACATCAGTTACATCTGTTCCCTCATTCCATCCGCTCCTTCTGCTCCATCCATTCAATTCACTCATTCTGTTCCATCCACTCATTCCGTTCCGACCACTCATTCTGTTCCGACCACTCATTCCGTTCCATCCACTCATTGCGTTCTATCCACTCATTCCGTTCCATCCACTCATTCCGTTCTATCCACTTGTTCCGTTTCATCCACTTGTTCCATTCCATCCACCCATACGTGTGTGTGGCTAAGATCTATTGCAATGTATATTATATGTGTATGTTTCTCTATATTCAAAGTGTCGGAACATTAATTCATGTTTGCAAAATACCTACTTGTTCTGTTTGTTCTTTTATATTGCAGATGATGCTGTAAATAACACATGGTAAGATCTGGTGACTTGTAAAGGATAAGTAATACAGAGCATATATGAAAACAATTTAGACTTTTGTGTCATTCATGCATCTGTGAATCATTTATATGAGTGAAGTACATAGGGGAGGTTTATATCAGTGCAATAGTGCATTTACCAATTTACCACTATAATTGAAACAGCAAATACGAGAAAATCAGAGTAGACACATACAAAGTTGAAAGTTGTGTGTGGTGTGATGAGTGTTTTCTTCCTTGCATGCTGATGGGACCTAATCTGGCACATAGATTACTGGATGTACATAAGACATTAATACCAACCACAATACAGGTGGCACATTGAATAAACTCATTGGGTTCTCTGAAGTGTCTAAGTCTGGGGCTCTCTACAGACAACTAGAAGGTATTCTAATAGAAAGGAAAGGTTTGTTTTATAATGGAGTTACAGTATAAAAAATAACATGCTCACAACTATACCACAGGAATAAGATAATTCTGAAAATACCACAAAGCAAGATACCACTAAAATTACCACCAATACAAGCTAACAACGTATGGTCACTAAAATAGTGTGATACCAGACCGACTCTAAATGTAAGACTAATTTACTGCCAAATTACATTCAATATTTTTTACTGTAAGAAAATACAACCAAATCCTGAATTTACCACAATAAGTCAAAATATGCTACAAATAATGGTGTGTTGGCCGGGAAAGTGACCGTAGAGCATCTACTGGCCGTGGCAAGTATGTCTAACACTACCATATGTGCATTAAAGGGAACACATTTTATGAGAGCAATGTGGCACTGGAAGTGAATCTCAGAATGTCTCAAATGGAGGCCACATTCCCAGATTTAGTGCAATACCTGGAGGCAAAACTACATGCACATGGAACATGGTCAACAAATAACACCACAGAGTGGCATGACCGTATCTATGGGAAAGTGCAGAAAGAACCATTGGACAACATTTTTGAAGAAGGTAGCATAATTCAAGTCTGTCTTCTGAGATTATTAAATGCTGCTGATAAACATGCAGAGAAAGATTGTCTGATACGACTATGTGCCAAAACATGGTTCATTTTAATTAGGTCACTGCGAATGCAAGAAAATTATGCCAAGCTAATTAGCAGAATAAAAGGTGAACTAGATGGAGCTAGTGAACAGGAGGAAAAGTTAAGAGCAGAACTGGAGGTATGTCAAAAGGACATGCAGTCAAAGTGCAAAGATCTCGACAATTGTCCCAAAGGAAGAACAGTTTGAGGATAATGAGCAAGAATTAAAACACTTGAAAGGATTGGTAGATCATATTAGACAAGATAAAGATGAGGTTATTTTGGAAATACAAATTTTACAAAAAGAACATTTCGAGAAAGAAGATGATCTTCAAAATGCTGAACAAGAGATAGCTAAAATGTTTCAAGAAAGAGACAAACGAGACGAGTTTAATGAATGCCAAATGCAAATGAGCGATATGCAAAATGTGATTAATAAGATGGTTGATGAAAACAATTACTTGCGTAAGGAGGCAGATCGGCTCCTTAAAAAGTACAAGGATTTGGAACAGCAAATATGCACTTTCATGTCCCAGGATAAACAGCAGGGCACCATATTCAATGGGATTGAGGTGAATTATTTTTCTACACGGAGAGATAGTGCCCCAGTGGCGGTGCCGGTGTCTTAACTTGCTTGCCTTAGGGGGGTTTGACACACCCATTGGGGGCCACCACCAATCCCATACACCTGAAATAATGGTTGAATCACAAGGTAGTACAATGCCAAACATAGCGCCAAGTAGTCCTATTAGGATAATGAAATCAATCAAGCAATATAGACAATACTGTCACTTAACTCTGGACGCTCCCACAGCCAGTATCATCAGAGGATTAAATGAACAGCAAAACATGACATGGGCAGAGTTTGAAAAAGAGATTAGACGTCATTTTTCTCCATTCCAGTCATTAAAGGAGGCAACGAAAGTTGCATACACGATTACAGCTGGCCCAAATACGTCCCCTCGCCAATTTTTGCAAGACTTAAAAAGAGCTTTTTCTCATTTTGATGTATCTGTTGATCCCAATTCCAATGAGTTTAAAACTGCCTATTTCTATGGGTTGCAGAAAGACATTAAATCACAGTTAGTCTGCGAATTTGATCGTGAAAAGTCCGTTGAGTGGAGTGCACCAAAGTACAAAACTATATGAAGTGCTATATTGTCAGGGCAGAGAGAGTGATAAAATGAGAGATACCAGACCAAAATCTAAAGAATCCTCAGCAACAGTAATGGAAATCAGGTCAGCTAAAATGTCACTTGAGTCCGCTCAAAGTCCAGGCAAAAATAATATAACACCCGAACAGAGGGGTAATCCACAGAGGTTGCCGCCCTCTGCACCGATGTTTCAGTCACATGATCCTAGTAATAGGGAGAGCTACATTAGCCCTAGGTACTTAGGAGACAGGCCTCGGGCAGGATATCGGCCTGATATGTCAGATATGAACAATAATCAGAGACACAATCAGGATCAAAGAAGTAATGGTCCCTACCAGACATTGGGGACACATAGCAGATTTGACCCCCACACCATGATATATGGCATCCAGGATAGACCCCGGTATGTGGATCGATTTACTGAAAATGGGAATTAGCATAGGGGACAATATTCACAAAATGAGAGACAGGACACCTGGGGATTACAACCAAAGTATAGGTACATCTCGCTCCCTGCCTCACATGAATCAAGAGTTCAGAAACAACTCAAGAGTTCAGAAACAACTCAATAGGAATCACTCTCCTGAGATATACCAGTCTAGATTCAACCAGGGGGAGAATAACCAATATCGGCATAGGCCGTAAAGAGGAGATTCTAGAGAGATGGAAAGATTCCAGTGTCTTGAGGCCCAAGTAAAAATGTTGGCTGAAAAAATAGTAAAGCTCTGTATGGCTCAAAAACAGTCATCAAAGGAGGGGGCAGAAGAAGGCCATAGTAATGATCGGGAGGCTTCTGATAATAAGTGACTAAATATTCATGACACTGTAGGATTGTTTAGCGTATTTTGGGAGCACAGAGTACAGCACCACTGCACAGGATCAATGTATAGCATGTTTTTTTTTTAAGTGCAGCGCCACTGCATGGGTTTGGTGCATTGATATAATGTGGTACAGCAAGCCATGTGTTATTGAGCATTTTTATGCAGCGCCACTGCATGGGTTTGGTGCATTGCTATGATGCAGTTGTTTCAAGCTATGTGTTGCCAGTGTAACATGGACATATAAGTAAGGGCAGGTTATTCAGTCAAAAACGATTTCTACATATAAAATGCAAATACATTTTTCACAGTTAAAAGCACACATCTGTACCTTCAAAATGCACACCATTTCTCACCTGAAATGCCTATATTGCAAGAGACACATCTGGTAATTAACAAACTAATCTCACTAACAAGACTAATAATTATAACTCATTAATAAAAGAATGTGTCTTCACTGCAAAATGAGGCCTACTCTGAAAATCAGTTTTAAACACACATTCAAGTTTTTTTTTTCTTTTGCCTTTCTGTGCTCTGTCCACAGTAACTGGAGGAAGCAAAGACTTCGAATAAGCAGGAAATCAGTTTGGTTACAGTTGCAACTGCATAAGCCAAGCCACTGTGTACAGAGGGTGTTAGGGCATGATAGAATTTTATTGGTTAGGATCCTTTGGTAGGAGGGAACCAGAGTTTTTTTTTTGTTTAATCTCGAGGAAGGAGCTGGGCAGACGATTCTGGACACAGCTCGAAGAAGGACGGGGTTGACAGCTGGGGATGCCTGATTTCTAAAGCAGATTCAACTTGGTTGCAGAGACTGGCTTTTCCAGTCAACAAGTCCCAGTTTGAGTGACAGCAGATGCTTGTCCTTGCTGGGTGAATCCCTCCAGAAGGCGACCAGCCAAAGAAGTAACATACTGAATAAGCCTGGTAATTATCTCGCTGAGGTGTGGGGGCTGAGTGTGTACGAAAATATTCAGTCAGTGTAGGAAAGGAGATTCCTGTGCTTTACCCACGTGTTTAATATTACAATTTGAATTCCTGTCTCCGCCACTCTCTTTTCAGTGTATCACAAATAATGCTGTTACTGTGCTATTTCATTTATTTCTGTAAAGAGTGAGATCGTGTTTAAATGCAACTTTTATAATACACAAAAATATCTGAAAGCAGACGGGTGGTGTGTTTTATATTTACCAATACAGTGCTGGTGATGTGGGGAGATGTTTAGACAGTGCAATTGTCATTTTCAAGGTAGCTAAAAATAAGATTTGGCTGCAGCCATTCAGTATGAGCAAATGTCATTCAGTATGAGCAATTATAAATAACTGTGGGTGTTATAGCCTTTTTGCTGAAGGTACATGAGTCAGCAAAAATAGAGACCCGGGACATAGTTCACTACCGTATATAAGTTAGTGAAAAATACCACATGATATCTCGCTGCCGTAGATAAGACAGCGAGAAATTGCCCATGGTGGCACACTAAAAGTGAAAATGTGGTGTTCCTGAAATGCAAGCCTGAGGTCTCTATGGTGATTACACGAACAATCTAAACCAAAATATGGGGTTCTGGATATTGGGGCCACAAATAAAACAAGGGAATTATGCTCACCAAAATACCACCAACCACGCATACCAACCACGCATACCAACCACGCATGTCTGTGTACTGAAATAATGCATATCCACTGTATTATTATTATACATAATCCAATCTGAATACAAGGAGTGATTGTTGCTAAATTATTTTTGGCGGTAAGAAAATACCGCCAGGCCCCAAATCTACACAAAATACCCTACACACCTGCAATGATAAAAAGACATATTCCCCTGATCCAGTTTTGCATAATGACTCTGAGCTGTTTAATGATTTAAAAAGGAAAATACCTGCAAATGAACATGAGGCATACATTGCAAATACATCTAAAAAAGAAGTTTGGTTTGACCTGGATTTAAATCAAACGTTGGACATTTTCACAAATGAAAAAGGAAAACAAGAAAAACATGACATTCCAAAAGAACAAAGAGACAGATTTAAGAAACACAACTCATGCATGGATAAAATAATTGATTGGGAAGTAAGTGTGGATGTGAAAACGCCCTCCCTAGACCATCAAGATGATTATAAATACAGGCAGGATGAATAAATCCTCAAAATAGGGTACCGATCAGTCACCTGAAGAGTTCTTTGAACCACAGATGTTTGAGAAAGTTAAACAGATTGGTACCATGCCAAACACCCACCAATGTCCAAAATTAGAAAATGACAGCTTATCATGTGATGTTTACACGCATATCCAGTTGGAGGATTGTAGTGTGAACTGTGATGATCCCCGGATGGAAGGGCGAACAGTGGCCACACTCCAAAGGACCTCTGAATATGGGGAGATAAGTAAGGTTTCCCAAATGGAAATGGACAGAAAGGAGGGAAAAAGTCAGTTCATTTACCGATGTGTTTAGCCAAATTTGAGAACGGCCTGAAAAAGGTGAATCCTGAAATCAATATGAATTCACACTTTTTATGTGTGTCAGAAGAAGTTGAAGACAGATACTATTCTCCCATTACCGTAGAAGAGAAATGCCATAGATTTGCCATGATTGCCATGATTGACACAGACGGCCAGGCCAACTTTTTGTCCAATTATGTCCAAAGAATTGGTATAAAGCATCAATGAAGGGAGATCTCCACGGAATCAGACGAAAGTGAGGCAGAGGGAACGCCCAGTACATAATTTTAATGGTGGGGTGGTGCCTATCGAGGGTGTCTTGATGGGAACAGATTGCCTGAAAAGATTGTCTCCTCTCATTGATGGGGTAAATGGGTTCCCGTGGTCTTTAACAAAAAAAAAAAAACATTAAGGCCTAAGAAAATTAAGTCACAAAACAGCAGTGTAAATGAATGCCTGTTGCCAAATCGAATGATGCAGTGGAAGTGTACCTACAAAATAGCTGTGTGCCTAGTGTCACTGTCATTTTGATGTGCCAGGACAAAATATAAAGTGAAAAAGAAAAACAATCTGTGCAGATTTATTTGGATCCTAGGAAAAAATGGCAAATTAAAATAGATGAACACACATTGCGCTTTTATTTTAAAGAGAAGAAGTGCAAACAGAACATTACCCCTAAAGCAGACACAGAAAAACACATCACCACTCTTGCCGAAATACATATGCAAGATGAGCAGCCATGGATTCATATTGGTATAAATGACAATTCTAAAATGATAAAACCCACTTTGGCGTTTGAACAGGAAAGTAGTTTTAAAACGTCTGCTGAGAATAATGGAAAGGGAGGATATCCCAAAATGTAGAATTAAAAATCAATATGTCTCTGGTTTGGGCAGTCCAGATTTTGAAAATCGAATTGCAGGGCGGTGCATGCAAAAGATTAATATTGGAGAAAAAAAAACTACTACCATAATGTGTGGATAGTGAGTGGAACACAACATGATTTTTATATAGGCAATGAAATCATGCACAGAATGTGCATGGTGTTAGATTTCCTTAACCAAAAATTATGATCCCAACTAGGCGGGCCTGAACCTGAATTTGAATAAAAGAAAAGGCTTATCATTGTGCACAATTGGTCCCATGTGCGATTGAATTACAGGTGAAGAACAATGTTACTATCCCTGCATTGACCAAGCAGGTTGCTGTAACACTAAAATGCAAGGATGGACAGCAAATGAAAGATTCTTATGCATTTGTGTGCTTGAATGAATCCATGAAACAGCAAGGCCTGGATTATGAATATACACCATTTGTAGATGTTGGGGACGGGTCCGTCAAAATTATGGTGAATAATAAAGGATGTCAGGATATTCATTTAGAAGTGAATTCTTTATTAGGAATGGTCATACAAAAGTCACATTATACTGCAGATTTCAATAACATGGTGATTGGAAATATCCCTGAGAGATATTTAGATGCGCAGGGTGTGTTGCCAGAGCATTTAGAGACTCAGCCTAAAGGGATTTTCAAAATTCAATCTGTATACCCTTATGATTCCAATGAGACTATGTGCTGTCATCAGGAGAATTGTATAGTATTAGTCTTAAATGAAAATGAAACAAAGGGTCAGCACATTGAAATGGAGGTTGATGTGCCAAAGTATTTAAACGTTGCAGAGTTACAGAGAGATGAAGCCACACAGTTTGAAGAAAGTACAGAGGTTCCTCCACTGAAGGATTTCCCAGAATTTTCAAAAATGGTAGAGGAGCAGATTCTGTTAGCAGGCGCATGTGATAGTTAAGAGGATAAGAAAGATTAAGAAAAATATTTATGGAATTTAAAGAAGTTTTAACAAAAGATGCATACGATTGCGGCCTAACTGATTTACATGTTGCCACATTACCTGAGGGGTGTGGTAGAAATCCAGTATTTGTGCACCAATATCGATTGCCACTGGCATGCTAAGAGTCATTGGTGGAGATAATTAAAAACTTGGAGTCTAGGGAGATTATCAGGCCCATTTATAGTACCTCCAACACTCCTATTTTGGGTGTGTTAAAGCCAAATGTTCAATGGGGTCTGTGTGCAGAACTGAGGAAGTTAAATAAAAGAGTGGCAGTGTCTAGATGGCCACTGCCATTCACTGATCAAGGCCTTGCTCAAGTGCATGGGTCAGAGGTGTTTACCACATTAGATCTTACATCTGGATATTGGTGTGTGCCACTGGCAGAGGACATTCAGAATTTATTTTCATTTTCATTTGATAAAACGCAATACGCGCGGGCTAGAACACCCTTCAGGTATGTGTTACGCTCACCTGGTATCCACAGGGATGCCACCCAGCCGTGGTTGGATGATTTGCACTCTCGAACCCTCTCCCGGTCCCTTGGTAATGCCTCTGGTTAAAGATGGCTCTGCAATATAGGAGAGCTGGATTCATTACCAGATTGTCTTGGGCCTTCTCCTCACCTTAATATTGTAAAAGGTGGATTCTCCATCCTGCTCCTCGTGGCAGGGGCATGTAGATGTGGGGGCAAAGAGCGACCAAGTTCCTTCACTGGTGCAAGCCCCCCTGTGGGAATCCAGGCCTGCTGCGACTCCGTAGGTTTGCTGCTTTACAGTCTTTATATGCAGTTCTTATGTTCCTCTTAGTTCAAATAATAATGTCTTGCTTCTTTCCTTTTAGGTATGGAAAGGTATTTTGGTGTTTGTCATGCAGTTTGAAGATGAGCATGGGCCGGTAGGCGAAAGCGCGGTGTGAGCGATGCTGTCCGGTGAGTAATGCGCAATGCGCGGTGCTGTTTCTCCTTTTATATTGCTAACCGGTGTCTTTTCTCTCGTTGCAGGTTGAGACGTTCCTCGCCGAGCGCCGTAATGTTCCAGCAATGATACTGACCAGGAGATGACTACCCAGGTAAGAATTATGTGGCTTTCTTCATTCGGAAGCAAACGTGAGTACACGCTTACTAATGCTGTCTTTCTTTCTCTTCTTTCCAGGTTATGGTATTCCAGGATACATGCGGTGCCGGATGATGGAGTTTGTACCTTCAGGTGAGTGGAACTGAAGTCAGAGATGGATTGAAGATAGGATACTGTTCCAGGTAAGTTCCCTAGTGTTCTTTCTCTCTCTGCAGGTCCTTGGTTTCAGGTAAGTTTGCATCAAAGAACTGGACACGGTGAGTATTACGCTGCCCACAGCAGAATAACGCAAAGCATGTTCTGCTGTTTGGGTGTGGTTTAAATAGTCTCAGGTAAAGTAGTCCAGGTAAAATAGTCCCAGGCCTGCCACACCCAAAGTAGTCCAGGTAAAGTAGTCCCAGGCCTGCCACACCCAAAAGACTAGACCGCATAGCTCAGCTTCTTGTAACTGAGCTATGTGTGTGCCTCCATGTTGGCTGAACCCCCCCAAGTTAAATAGTCCCACGTAAATAGTCCCATTCTAATGTTGGTCTTCATGACAGTTATGAGCCTGGCACCAAAGGTGCCAGGACTGACTCCAAGAGAGTCTTGGATGAGGTTTTAAGGCCTTATACCTGGCCCTAACTGGAAGGCTGACTTGCCAGTGAGGGCCAGGGGCAAGGGTCATGACAGTATGTCAATAGTGGGAGCGAATTTGGCATATTTTTGAGAAAGGCTATGCCAGATGCAGCGGAAAGAGGAAAGATAGTTTATATAGATGATGTCCTGATAAAAAATGAAAACTTAAAAAGTCACTTTAATGAAATTAGACATGTACTTGACCAATTGCAAAAAGCAGGCACCAAAGTATCTTTACAGAAGGCCCAATGGTACAAGAAAAAGGTGAACTTCCTAGGCTATGAGGTAACTGAACATGGGCTGAATGCACAAAAGAAAAAGGCAGAGGCCATACAGAAATTGAAAGATCCTAGAATTGTAAAAGGTTTAAAAAATGTATTAGGAATGACGGGATATAACAGGAAATGTATTGAAAATTATGCTGAAATTACTCAACCATTGACTAAACTATAGAAGCTGAATACACCCTGGAAATGGGAAAAAGAGCAATCTGAGGCAGTTGCTAAATTGAAGGAATGTCTCATAAAGGCACCATGCTCAGCGTATCCCATTAAAAACAGACATTTCTTTATAGAAATATGTTTCAGTGAACATTGTATGTCAGCAGTGTTATCTCAAAAACATGATTTGAACCACAAAAATATTGCTTATGCAAGTAAGGCATTTTTTCAAGTTGAAATTAAATTCAGTAAATGTGAAAGAGGCTCTTTTGACCACTGTGTGGGCGTTTCACCATTTTTGTCCCATTGTACAGGGGGAGAAAGTAATCATTGAGACAAATCATCAACCAGTACAGTTATTACAGAGTAAAAGGATTAGTTCAGGCAATCTAGCACAGTCCAGAATTACTTCATGGACATTGGCATTGCAAGGCTTTCCTGTAGAAGTGAGGTATGGCCAGAATAAAAAGAGCCCAGTTGCTCAAGGATTAGCAGATTTACAGGACTGTGCAGCTGACTGTGTATCAGATGAAGTAGAGGTGGAATCTAGTTTGCAGGAGTTTGAACAGTCACAACACAAAGCTTTTGATGAAAATACATGCAAGAATTTTCCAACTGTATATGTTGATGGATGTGCTTTTCAAATTGGAAATGGCAGCAGTAAACAGTTGGTATCAGGGATAGTTTTGTCTGGTTGAAATGTGAGGATATTCCTAGTATAGGGATGAGAATTGGGGCTCGGTTTAACTAGATAGCAGAGTTGGCAGCCATGTATAAAGCAATTACTACTGCAGTTTATAACAAATTCAGTGAAATTGTGCTGGTGACTGATTCTGATTATGCACAAAATAGCTTTGTAGAATATTTGCCTGGATGGAAAGAAAGAGGCGTGCTTACATATAATAAAAAGCCCCTCAAGCATGGGAAAATGATACAGGCTATAGACAAATTAGTGTTAGAGAATGATTTAACAGTATACTGGAGGAAAATTTGTGGACATTTGAAAACTCGAGGAGAAGATAAGGAGGGAAATGATAAAGAAGATCATTTAGCCAAGATTGGGGCTGTTATGGGAGAGTTGTTACCCATTGAACACTTAATTGGTGAAATACAAATAGATGCAGTTACACGCTCCAAAGCTCTAAAGGAGATAGAACAACCAGTAGTGCAATGGAGTTATGATACACCAGATCAAGATCTGATTAAGGCTCAAAAAGATGATCCAGTATTGGGGATCTATTATAATCATTTGATGGACCCCAAACAAAATTCTTTAACTGAAAATGATTGTACAGGAAAAGAAGAGTTGAGGGCGTTATTAAAGAATAAAAAACGGATTAGGCTAAAGGATGGACTTATGATCAGGGAATCCATAACAGGACAGATACAGTGGGTGGTACCCCTTTCATTGAGAGGGCTAATGCTACACCATGCACATGATGCAATAACTGCAGGACACAGGAGTTCACAAAATAAATGCTGAAAGAGTATGCTTACTGGCCACATATGTCCCAAGATGTGGAATTATACACCAGAGGGTGCCTGGTATGTGCACAATTTAAACCTGCTTCACCAATGCATAGAGCTCCACTGATGAAGAGGTTTAACTCTTCCATGGTCAGATTTACAAATTGATTATGTAGGGCCTGTAAAGAGGTCGAGTAGGGGATTCCGTTATCTTTTGACCGTGGTTTGTTTGATGTCGAAATGGGTAGAGTGTATCCCTGCACCGGATTGTAGTGCACAAACAGCAGCTACATTACTGGTAAATCATATATTTTCAAGATTTGGATTAGCACAAAGAATAGAGTCAAACAGAGGAAGTCATTTCACAAACACCTTAATGAGTAAGGTGTGGCAGATATTGGGGGTGAACAGGAAACTGCACATTGCGTACCAGCCCACCTCTTCTGGAAATGTTAAACGTTGCAACAGGTCTGTTGTGGAGATATTAAAGAAGTTTGTAGCGGAGGCAGGTTCCAGTTGGGACTTACGATTACCACTGGTATTGATGGCAATTAGATCGACTCCTGCCAAAGCGACAGGTATCAGTCCTCAAAATGTGTTAACAGGAAGGAAAATTGTACTGCCACAATATTTATTATACAGGACATATGATCAGACACTTGTGAGTGCATCTACAGTTCACAAATATGTGGAAGAACTGAGGAAGCATTTACAACATGCATTTGCATTTGTGCAGCGAAATTTGGAAAGTGCTGCTGACAGTGCAAAGTCATATTATGATAAAAAGACGTCTGTGAAAGAGTATAATGTAGGGAATCAGGTATCTAAGTTTCATTTTGGAAAAGGTAAGCAGATAAATTCTAAATTTCTTGCGGCATGAGTACATGGAGAGAAAGACGCAGTGACCATTTTCATTGTGTCTCATGCCATAAAAAAATAGATATAATGTATTTTGTGGAAATAAATGCAGATGAAAATACCACATTTGAGGAAGGTGCGGTAATAAAAATTGATAGAAGGTGCTGAATCAGATTGATTTACTATGGTATAATGCTGAAATGTTTTATATAAAAATAATTTTGATCTATAATGATGTCATATGTATATTATTGTTTTCTCTCTAACATGTGCTTAGTTGCAGATATCAGAAGGGTCAATCAGATGTTTTGAACCACATTTTTGTTTTTGGCAAAGTGGTAAAAAGGGTGAAATTCGTATTGTGCTATGTACCTAATCTGTTCCTTTTCTATTTAATTTAGAAAGTAAATAACATTGATTGGGGTCAGAGGTCGTACGACCGGAGGACTCAAGAGATGACAGAGTCCTGGAGTCCACGGGATGAAGTCCCAGGAAAGCCTCGGGCGGGGGCGAAGAACAAGTCTGCAGGACGGATGACAATGATAATTGCACCAACAACATGGATGATGATCCTTATGAATGTAGGGAGTCTTAAAGCCATGGGAGCACAGGTTATAATTGAACCTGGACCAGCATCTGGCATTGCAGTGGAGGAAGCACCTGGGTTTATTATGGGTAATAGGAGGTTAATTTTCCAGAACATCTACATACTCATGAACCCTGACAATTTGTTTGAAAGATTTATTAACAAAACTGTAATTGTGACTGATCAGACTAGAGATTGGCTAGAATTGAAAAAAGATAACGCTAAGCAGACAATAAGAGACATGATAATGCAATTAGAAAAGACATTTGTGAATTCAGCAAATATAAAGAAAATGAGGGGAAAGAGAGGGGCAGTACTGCTTGTGGTCTCTTTGGTAATGTCTATTATTGGAGCTGTAATAGGTACTACGATGTCAACAGCTAATGCCATTTCAGTAGGAACATTGAGTGCCAAAGCACAACAATTGACTTATGATCTGGACATGATCCAAAAGGATTTGGACGGAATTAGGGGTGGATTGGATGAGCAAGTGAAATTTGTTAATGAGACTGTTGTATTACTAAATGAACAGGCTGAAATTCTACAACGCAGCACAAAGGTGATAATTAAACATGACCGAATATTGAGTGATATTATGAATGTAATAAATACTCTTGATAGGTTATTGACAAACTACATGAAGGAGGTTCAAACTGAAATTTCCCAATTATTTCAAGGACCTATACCGTTATATTTTATTTTGCAAGACATTGTTCATCAGATGATGGAGAGAATCACAAGAAGGGAAATAGAAGTGATGCAGGTGAAAGTTGCATTTGAAATGGGCAGTGCAATACCACTATATGTAAATTTGGAAAGAATGGAAATAGGGTTTTTGCTGTGTTTTCCATATATAGCTTCTGAACTTATTGACCAAATTAAATGGGTACATAATGTGGGGTTTTGGCAAGAGGGGAAATACATACAAATTAAAACTCCCGAGGTGGTGGCATTTCAGTCATGGGAGCCTGAGATTTACTTAATTCCAAATCTGGACACATGTATAAAGTTTAAAGAACAAAATTACATGTGTCCAGGTAAACCATTTGTTCCTGATGCTACGGATGCTATCTTTGGTTTAAAATCTCACTCAGGTGTATCAGGGAGATGTGAAGTGGCCATTAGCAATTCGGGTGGTGAGGAATTAGCACAAGCTAAACTGGTTAAAAATAGATGATTGGTCAGCACTTCTGTGAAAAATTGCACTGTCCCACATTTGAAACATGGAATGTCTATTGAAAAGCAGTCGATATATAATGTATTTTACTTGCATGTTCCAAAGGATACAATCATTTCGATTGGGTGTCTAACACTATTCCATATTGCAAATGATATTTGGGAAAGCCAAGTGGAGAATATTGAGTTTTTTCAAAGGGATACATTTCTGATAGATCCGGATGTAGAATTTTTATTGAGTTATAAGGAAAAGCACACCATTAAGATGAATCTGAGGAAGAATAACATTACAGTTATTAGTCTAGGTGTAATGGAGGTAGATAGGTTTAATTGGGGAACCTGGGTGGAACACACTATTGTGTGTTTGGCAGTATTGGTGTTAGTGATGGGAGGATGGCTGATAATTTTGTCTATAGATGAGGATGTTGCTTATACTATTAGTAACAATGGGAAATGAAAGATATCCCAAAGTGCACACATTCTAAAAAAAAAGAAAATTAAGAAAAATTAGGGTTTCCTCCAATTGTGGGTTTGCTTAGCCAGAATTGTCAGAAAAAGGAGGGTATGTAAGGACATGTATAGCATTTTTGGCAGCATTTTTGGCAGCATATAATAGCATTTTGCCAGCATATAATAGCATTTTGCCAGTATGTAATATAGCATTTAGTTTTCCAGTATATAATATGTAGTGTTATTGCTAGCATACATTAGAATACATAACTGACTAACATTACTAACCTAACTAAAGTACTAAGTGCTAATTTCTAACATGATAATGTAGTCTTCGATGCAAAATGAGGTACAGTACATGTGTTGGGTGCACTGTTTAAAATTCATTTTTATATGAGAAAATGAGCACTAGCGTTTTCTTCAGCTTCTGGAGAACAGAAAGTATGCACGATGCAGGAAGCAAAACGAAACAGCTACTGGACATGAAGATGTAATTGTTCTGATAACGAAGGCTGGCACAGAGCACATTCTTTTTATTATGATTGGTAGAAATTTTAGGCAGACAAGCCACATCAATAAAGAGCTGAGTTAAAGTTTTCCTAAGAAAGAGAAAGGAGGAGGGTTGGCAGTTCATGCTGGTTTTAGGAGATTGACGGACGGGGCTGTCTCAAGGGGGTTGAGCTCTGACTGAATCTAATCAGTTGGTGTTCCTCCACACAAATTTATGGAGGAGTTTCGCGCTCACACTGGGACTGCAAAAGACAGCAAGGTTGTGCGGGAATCTCAGATTACTGGCCTTGGTAAGAGACTTGTGCCAAGTGAGGAACATATTCTATGCCGTACGTGTGTGTGGCTAAGATTTATTGCAATGTAGAGACATTAGGGACATTATATGTGTATTTTTCTCTATATTCAAAGTGTGGGAACATTAATTCATGTTTGCAAAATACCTGCTTGCTCTGTTTGTTCTTTTATATTGCAGATGATGCTGTAAATAACACATGGTAAGATCTGGTGACTTGTAAATGATATGTAATACAAAGCATATATAAAAACAATTGAGACTTTTGTGTCATTCATGCATCTGTGAATCATTTATATGATTGAAGTACAGAGGGGAGGTTTATATCAGTGCAGTAGTGCATTTACCAATGTACCACTATAATTGAAATAGCAAATAAGAGAAAATAAGTAATAGACACATACAAAGTAGAAAGTTGTGTGCGGTGTGATGAGTGTTTTCTTCCTTCCATGCTCATGGGAAGAAGTGCCTAATCTGGCACATAGATTACTGGATGTACATAAACCAGTAATACCAGCCACAATATAGGTGGCACATTGAATAAAGTCATTGGGTTCTCTGAAGTGTCTAAGTCTGGGGCTCTCTATAGACAACTAGAAGGTATTCTAATGGAAAGGAAAGGTTTGTTTTATAATGGGGTTATAGTATTAAAAAAAAACATGCTCACTACTGCAAAGCAAGATACCACTAAAATTACCACCAACACAGGCTAACAAGGTATGGTCACTAAAATAGTGTAATACCAGACCCACTCTAAATGTAAGACTAATTTACTGCCAAATTGCCACCAATATTTTTACGCTAAGAAAATACCGCCAAATCCTGAATTAAATCCAATAAGACAAAATCTCTTACAACTATGAATCATTTATATGTCCACTCTCTCCGTTTAATCCACTAATTTCGTTCCATCTACTCATTCTGTTGCATCTACTCATTCCCTTCCATTTGCTCTTTCCGTTCCATCTACACCCTCCTTTCCATCCACTCAATTTTCATCCACTCATTCAGTTACATCCAGTTCCTTCAGTCCATCCGTTCCCTACATTCGATCCGCTCCCTCCGTTCCATGCCCTCCCACCATTTCATTTATTTACTCTGTTCCATCCACTCACTCCGTTCCAATTACTCTCTCCTTTCGATCTACTCTCACGTTCCATCCCTTCCATCTGTTCCATCCGTTCCATCCACTTCATCCATTCCATCAACTCCATTAGTTCCATCTACTCCATTCGTTCCATCCACTCCTTCCGTTCCATGCACTGTTCCTTCCATCGAGTCCCTGCATGCTATTGACTCCCTCAGTTCTATCCACACTCTCCTTTCCATCCATTCTCTCCATTCCATCCACTCCGACCTTATCATCCCCTCCCTTCGTTCCATCCCCCATATCCATTCCATCCGCCTTGTGGAAGCACAGTGAGCGGGAATAAAGTGTGCTCTCCTGCTCTGCCTTTTATACTTCCTGGGAGTAGTGGTTGGATTCAGGTGTGCATGGGTGTAAAGGGAGGCCTGATTTTGCCTGGCCTCATTGATGGGACAGTCTGATCGAGAAAGGGGCGAGTCTATCATCCGTTTCCATGGTTCTCTGCTGGTTATCCTCATCCTCTCAATCTCGCTCCTCCTCGTCCCAGAGGTATTAGGGAAACCCAGTGTGCAGGGATGATGGGAGTGGTAGTTTTTCTGAAGAATACTGGAAAAACCATGTGGGTTTTCATCAGGTTGAAGGCAATAACTGTCGTAATGTGTACAAATTGGTTGTTGTAGGGCACAGGATTACATATGTACTTTCCTTCTCCCAGTTCACTAATGCTTCCCTTCTGGTTTGGTATCTGTTAGAATTGGGGATGAGGGGTAACGGTATGGGTTCCCAAATAGTGTATGGTAACAGAGGAATGTCAGGTTTTTAATGTTTTGCATTGGTTTTTCCATTCCAGCACTGGAAAAAAATCCTTTGCTGGTTTAGCATAAAACCATACAATATTCTTTTTAAATATATTTCGGCAAAGAGCGTGTGCCCTTGTTCCCAAAGAAATTGTCCTATCTCCCATGACACCCTGCTAGAACCATGATGCACTGCTAGAGCCAAGGTTTTTAATTTCTGAAAATCCTCCATTATGAAGATAGATACTGAGATCTAAATGTGTTTCAAATGTCAAAAGAAAAGAATAAATATTTCACAAATATAAAATATTGAGATGTGGCAAACACAGGAAAGGCCAGTTTGGGGAAGGTGAGCATTTTCAGATAATTTAGGAATAAAACACTCTTTTTATTATATGAAGAAATAAAGCGATTGCTTCCTAAATTACCTAAAAAGAAATATGTAGTAGGAGGATATTCAGGGGCTAACATCAATTGTGGTGTTGGTTTTGCTTTATAATCTTTTATTTGGTTCATGACATTAAATAACAACTGTGCAACAAAAGATGTAGTGGTGCCGATGCATTTTTTCAATAAACTTTGTTTTGAATGGACAAGCTTTTTAGGTGACTTAAAAGTGAAGGCACATCAGCGGTAAAGATCTCTCCATTACCCCACATCCCTCTTCTTTGTCCCAGTAACCCAACTTTAATCAATTTAATTATCCGCACACTCCTCTTCTTCATCACATCCCCCCATTGATCCAGCACACTCTTCCTTGTCATGGTCACCCGTGGCTCTCATCAGACTCTTCATTGTCACTATCCCCCACTACCCTACCTCATTCTTCCTCATCACAATACCCCCAACTACTCCCACGTACATCTTCCTCATCACAGTGCCTCATGACCCCATCTCGCTCTTACTAATCACAGTCCCCCGCTGCTCCACCATACTCTTAATCATCACAGTCTACTGCTACCCCCACCTCATGCTTCCTTGTCAGAGTCCCCTACTAGGTCCACCTCACTCCTCCTCATCACAGTCTCCCACTACCCTCACCTCACTCTTTCTCATCACAATTCCCCAGCAAGGGTAACTATGCCAAGGACAAATGCAGGGTTGAGGTCCAAATTCACTCGGCCGGGATTGGCACACTGGACCTCATCATATAATTCAACACATGGGCAAGTAAACAAGAAAGTTGGACTTCCCTGGGAAGAAATAGACTTTGGGAACAAGTGGGATAATATGTGCCAGAATGCCTAGCAGTGGGTTTCTCGACTATTCTCGAGTTAATTGATTAATATCCTATAAAAGCAAGGAGACTGGATGGTCCAACAGGTCAGTCAGGTGGGATTCTTTTAGGTGCAGGATAGTGTTTCCTAGACTAGAATGTCAAAGAATAAAGATGACAGTTTGTCATCATCCAACATGTATTTGTGAGCTTGCTTTCTCCAACGTTATATGCATTACAAAGATGGTCTGTGAGAAGTGAGGGATAGTGAGCAGTGCTGGAAATCTGCAGCAAGGAAACGAGGGGTGCTGAGGGAAAGAAAGGAACAGGGAAAGAGGGCAGTGATTTGCCATGAGAGGAGGAGCTTGCTTGGCACAGTTTGCAGATTTACAAACAGGGATATGGATTATGGTGGAGTGTGCAAGGCTTGACAAAAATATCACAAAATCCTTATTTATAGCAGTTCAGGAGATGTACAAAACCTGTATGTCTGCAGTTAGATGAAGTGGGAACAATTTGGAAACAATGAAGTAGATTAACCAACATGACACCCCACGTTCATGTAACAAACCTGAGAGTGCAAAGGCTGGTTTGGTGAGGGACAAAATATTCGAAATTGTACTATACCAGCTTCAACTAGCTCATGCTAGTGAAATTACCAAATTAATGGAATTCACCTGATGAAATAGGATCACAGAAGACCTGTCTTGATAGAAATGAAGATGTGCAGACACTCATCTGTAAGCAACTTGATCCGTTGGTAACCATTTGGAAATGGTCAACTGGAATTTGAACAAAGACACCCAGCCTTCAGCCGAAAATCCTGAGGCAGCAGAGGCTAATTAGAGCAAGGGTGGGATATCTCAGTTGGCTATTGAATCCAGTTGCTGACATGCACTTTGTTTGACACTCAGGGAATGAAACAAATGACAGATCCTAATTATGCATCCTTTCATGCATTGTCACAAAACTATTTTTTTGCAATATATAATATGCAAATATCAAACACAGCACACACGTATGAACTTAAAAACTTTTTCCACGCACCTTCAAAATTGAATTTCGAAAAATACATTACATTTTACCTACATCTACTTTGTGAACATCTTTGCAGTGTTCTTCTTGTCTTAATTGTCTTACGGAGTTTCTTGCAGATTTCTTTGCATAAAATACAGCAAAGCGAGGCAAACAGACAAACATGGTGTACCATATTTGTATAATGGGTTGCATATAGATGTGTAGGGTTGTTTTTTTCCCCCTGCATATACTTTGACCTGTGTGCTGCCTGGGCAGAGGCCAGTCGGGATAACCAGTGTTGCCCATCCTGGATAGGTCCGAGAGCATTCTGGCAGATTTCAGTCACCCCTGTGTGTACGGACAAATAAAAAAGGTGAGACCATGTTAAGGATTCAAATGGTATGAATCACAGTTATAGTATTCTCTGAGTTTCAGCCTTTTCATAACTCATTACTGTCAAAACACTGATCTTCGTTACCTGAAATGGGAAAGTTTTGGTTTGTGAATTTGGCGGAAACGTGTCCATTGATTGTCCGGTTAATTGAAGTTTTACTCCAGGCATGCAGTTATTCTACACTAAAAAATGCTTAAAACACTAGCACAAGGTTTATGTTATTCTCACACTAAGACAAAGTTAGTACAGGCAAGAGCGGGAGTGTGCAGAGAGCGATTGGAAAATGAGGATAAGGAAATGTAGAGATATGTGAACAACTAGGCTGTTAAAGGGATTGTGGGAGGTATGTTAAATCGCCAGACAGAAAAGAAGCTGTAAAATGGCAGATGCAGACGCTGCATTGTGTCCCTCTTGTGTTCTTCGAAGCAAAAGAGTTGGGGAATCTTGCAAAAAAACAGACAACTTGCTTCCGGCTTTGAGCAGCGTTCAGCTCAATTCCAATGTGGATTTGCAGCCAATTAGATTATAATATTTAGTTACAGAACAATGGCAATGTTCCCATAGGGTTCCCAGTGCCACAACTGAGACCAGATTGAGATGTATTTATTCTACTCAAATACACAAACATATTCCACTGCTCTTATTGCAGAATTACCCTCACGGGAAGCTTTATGCATTAGAAGAAGTAGCTAATGAGTTGAGTTAAAAAAATATGTTTGAACTGACACTAATTGGTAACCCAGTCATTTATCTCATCACAGTTGAATAAATATATTGATGTAGAAATTGTATTAAGCAATCATTTTGTTCAAAGGTGGATTGACTGTCATGCAACCAACTATAGGCTAGCCCCACCAAGCCTGACCCAATGGTATTTTCAACAGTGTATCCAATGTTGCCACACTTCAAAGAGTGGTATGCTCAAATACAGGCTGCCTGCCAAACTGCCAGTATGTGAGAGAGAAATGGAAGTAAATATTCTAACGACACAGTGTTATTGTCAGTGATAATAAAAAGGTGGACTAATGAGGCCTCCTTAGGGCAGTGATAGACAATGGTGTGAATTGACAGCAGCACCACGTGTCCTGAAATAAAACAAAGCAAGCAGTCGGGTTCACTTGACAATGCACAATTTCAGGCTTACAGTAACAATACTGCTAGGGGAAAAATAATACGTGCTCTGGTTATTTCAACACTAGGAGGACATTGTTTAATTAACTAGGGCAGCAAAATTGCTTCATAAACTACACTGAAAGGAAAAGATCACTGAGAGGAGGTAAGCAGTGACACAGCAATGAGGCATCATTTTGAGTAACTGTATAACTGCTTCTACACTTCCTCCTTCATTCCATCAGGGCCGATTACAAGCTTCCCATCGTGGGACCCGGATCACACGCCTGGTAAAACCAGGCGTGCTTTCTGGGTCCCGCGAGGGGAAGAAGGAGGTAACAACGGGACACTTGTAATGTGCCCGTTGTTACCTCCCTCCCCATTCCGATTTAGCCCTATGGGGGCTCAAATGGGAATGGGGAATGGTTCCTGCAAGGAGGAATTACCGGGTCCTCCAATGTTGGAATGACCCGGTTATTCCTCATTGCAGGAACCCGGTAAACAAGCCCGGTTTGGTACTGCCAAACTCGTAATGAGGGCCAATGTGGATTACTAGAAAAAGTGTGACTTCCTCCTAGAGCATATGCTAGCTTACAAAAAAGTTTTCTGCAGCAGACAAGGCAAACCTCATTGGCTTGCAAAGTATTGGAGGGACCTCACTGCAGAGAGTGAGGCATCCAGTCATCTATACAAAAGTCACACAGCACCACAGAACCACACACGAGTCTTAGGACAGATGAACCGAAGGTAATGGGATGGGAGGCTGCCAAATGTAAAGTAAAGCCATGTGGGATTAGAGCAGAAACGGAGAACATAAAAAGAGAAACAATGTGGGAGAGAGATAGAGAGGGAGAGAGAAAGAAGGACAGAGCTAGAGAGAGGAGTAAAGGGAGGAAGAGAGGGAGATATGACATAAATAGGGGTACATCAAATGCAATTGCTTGGGTTGTGTAACTCAGTGGCAATGCGCTCATCTTGGAAGGAAAACAATCCAGAGGAACAGAGGTTTGAATCCCGGGTTTGCAAACAATTATAATTATAACGTCAGTGCTATGAGCTAAGTGTTATCACATGTTTTGGGTATTTTTACAAAGCACCTTGGGTTTCACCCTAAGTGTGTTGGGGTAATGAAGACATGCTCTCAGTTCCCAGATAGTTGGCTGCACTTCACTGATAATGCTCAACCAATTGAGACTCTCCCAATGGCATATTCTACGGGTAGCTAAAGGAAGAAGTGTATGAGAAAACAAAACTACATAGACACCACCTTAGAGGCAGTTCTCATTGAAGAACACATAAAAAGGGAAGACAATGTCAACACTGCGGAATGATGTAAGAAAGACTATGCGCAGTGCCTGTATTTTTGTTAGTTTACCTCCAAGCTAATGGAAAAGGAGGTGACGTGCAAATGAAGGTGTTGACCACATTTGTGTGGTGCCTGTCTTAAGTGTTAAAGTTGCAGCTACCTTTGAATTAACTAAACATGACGAAGAGCACCAAATTGACCATCTATACATCAGTCAGCCAGTCATAAACTGTCAGTTCTTCTCTTTAGACAGCCAGAAAGTATTGAATCCAGGATCAAGACACAGTAGAAGTTTTCATGTTATGCTTTACCTTTGTTCTTCTTATGAATTCCCGTTCTCTATCCAATAAAAAAAACATGGAATGGAGAGTACTTTACTTTTCGGTTCATATTTGCATTTTGAACAAGCTAGGGGCTACTCCTGCACGTGCCCATATTCCCCACCAATTCCTCCTTTCCTGATCCACCAGCAAAACCCAGGTATCTACACCCGAATAAAAAAAACGAAATTTAATGAACTCACCTGCTCTCCGCTCCTGCAAGCACCATTGAAATGGAAACAGAGCTCAAGGTCAAGCCCTGGCTCCATTAATGCTATAGCCATGATAAAATTATGTTATTTTATGGGCTCTGTCATTCTTGCCTGTAGCAAAATTGTTAGCATAACAACTATAGCAACCATGGTATGTTAGTTTACTGAGGCCTTTATCTTGCTCTGGCTGGCCATTACTAGCCAATAAACCCTACACGCATGGAATGTATCCCCTCATTAAAACAGATGGATGGCTACTGCAAACAGTGGGACAGAAGATAGATTTTACCACTTGTTGCAGGTCTGTTAACATTCTGCATCAGGACTGGGGTCTGCTGCCCCACCTTTGCCGACCTTCAACACTAACAATGCTTTCTCCAGGGTTCTACAGTCCTTCTCCGACTGTTTTTTGTTTTGCTTTTTGTCTCTGCTTCTTGTCATTTGTGATGTCATCTTTGATGTCATGGGTGTTAGTCTTAGCAGTGCACAGTGGTGGTTCGAGTTATGGTTGCTTAGCTTACAATAACTAGTGAATTTCTGGGGTTTTTCAGTTTTTGTGTCAGCATAGTATGGATAGGTTTTTGTTAGTGCAAATTAGCTGTAACGTTCCTGTAACAAAAGTTTTCTGTACTGAAGTTGCAAGGTTGTTCTTAGGGAAACTGAAGCATAGTTTCCTTTCACCAACATGTTTTCACTGAAATTGATAGGTTTTTAGTAGGCCACTGTAACCAGACACTCACTTTAGCATTGTTTTTTTCAGTAAAGCGGATAGGTTTGTAGTAGTACAACTTAACCATAACGTCCCTTTAACAATGTTTTTTGTTAGTGAATTTCATAGGTATTAGTTGGGCACTATCATAGTGTTTTCTGTAAAGATGATAGCTGTTTGGTACTGCAACGGAACCATAATGCCCCGATAACAATGTTTTTTCACTGATTCCTTGGCAGCACTCACAATGAACATGTGGAAAGACCAAATTCTCTAGTGTATGTATCCATTTGTGCTACCCCTTCCTTTTCCTAATAGTGTTGGTGTATCTTAGCATTACAGATAGACATGGTAAGTGTTGGTGAGTGTTTGAGTGGTTTCTCTTTTTGTGTTAATGTTGCATGGTGAATCTGTGCCGCACAGTACTGGCTGAGATGACTGCAGGTGAGCAATATGGACATTTCCTAGGGAGACTGCACATGGCCAGCGTATGTTCAATCACACTGAAAGTATCCGTAGGACTCCATTAGTGGCTGCATGTCTGCATCTTCCAATGCACTTTTAAATAGTTGTGGGAGAGCATGTGTATCCGTTGCACAGCTATACCCATGCGTAGAGCATCCTCTATGTGCTGGTAACACCGCCCCTGTTGCCAGCCTTACGGATTCATACGGTAGGCTACCGCATTTCAAGTTCTCCAGTGACTATGTGGGTGGCTCTGCAAACCTACCAAGGTATGGCTGCAGAATGCCTGGCTGTATGAGGCCCACTGGTAAACAAGGAACAGCAAAATGCAGTGTAACGTGGGCGTGTTAAATGTCGCATTAATTTGATTGATGTGCTGCTTGCCTTTCCATGACACGTGAAACAGACACACCGTCTCTGCACTGAGAACTGTGATGCAAAGTGTCAAGAGGTCGCCTACAGGTTGTACAGTTGAAGAAAACATGTAAGTGCAGGTGGGACGGTTTGTAGTGAGTCTACAAATTGCAAAGCTGGTGCGGCTTGGTCAGGCACATATTAGTGCATGTAAAGGAAAGTAAGCAAACAGCAGAATGTTCAGAGCGCAAACAATGTCATTGATGTTTAGAAAAGTAATGTAGCCGCATGGGTCGCGCTGAATAATTGTCTTTCTGCTCCACGTAATGAAGCTGTGTTTCGCGTTGTTGTAAACATTCTTGTATTCCAGAATTAATACATCTCTGTGAATGCTACTCCTGCGGCTAATGGCGTAGTATGAAGTGTTTGTATTGCATATGACGACAACTGAAATCATTTACAGCATTTTCCACATCTGCTGCGGCCAACAACAGGGGCACTCGTGTAGGGCAGCAGTGCTCTAAAACATCCTTGCAGACCATATGCCCTTCTACAGACCCTTACCCAGCAAAAGGAATTGTATTGTGCATGTACTGCAACACGCTACTCTACCGAGGTAAGGTACTTGGAAGTTCGTTGGAAGGGTCCGTCCAGCAGCATGACAATGACTGGCACCTATGTAGGGGAGGGCCACCCAATATTTCCGTCTCTGAGCACGTCCCGTATGGTATCCATGTAGGTGTTGCCCTTTCCTTACCAGGCCTTTCCTGCATTCCTTCTGTGGCTTGTGTTAGAAGACCAAAATAAATGGAAATTAACTGGGAAAGGAGAAAAGGGAAAAAAGAGATGAACAATGAAATTGCCCATGAAAGGATGGATGGCGGCAGGCGTGGCACTGTGCAAAACACTGTAGTGGAATCGGGTGGAAAGGGATTCGCTGTACAAAGAGGTTTCTTCACGTGTTACAGAGCATTTTGAAGAGTTTCAGCGCGCAACTATTACTACAAAAATTCTTCCACTGCTTTCAAGAAGGGCACCAAGGCAATTTGGATGGGGTGTGCAAGAATCGGAATGGCAGGAATAGTAAGATGAACGTTATTGGTGGGGAAAAACAATTTGTGCTGTGAAACTTCATATTCCTATGTGTGAAGTACGCCATTGGCACATGTCGTAGAAAGGCACAAATAGACTTCTTCGCAATCTGCTGCACTTTCTCCATTTTGGTCAGTGTCTGCGTAATGCGAGATAGAAAGTTATGCAGGAGATCGGAAACAGACGCATGACCTGGTCAAGTGCCTTCTTCATCGAAAACGGCACTGAAACTCGTGTAACATGCTGTGCAATTTTCCCTCCACAATGAACAACAATATCATGCATGATCGCGTGTCACCAAAGTGTCACACAAATAAACACAATCAGTCACTTCATTGTTGCTACTCCATAGAACTACACATCCACATCCACATGATAGAATCCAAAATGAGCAGCCACTGCACAGTGTTTTCCAATCACTTTCAATCCATGTATTTCGAACTCTCCCAAAACCCGCACGCTGTGGCTCGTGAAACACACAGCCAAAACCGCACCCACTACATTTCTGTTGACAAATGCACTGTGTACCACAGTCTGTGTGTACACACCACACCCAGAAACCTTATTGACCCAATCCAGTAGCCTCTACAGGCCCATTTCTATGGCCATCATCTGCAAAAGGGGCTTATCTAACACATGCCACCCTGCAACTATCACGATGTCTGCTGACTTTTCGTGCTGTGCACACGCGGGAGTGGGGGATTAACTTTCAACCATGGTGGGGGACGTTGTTAGTTGTGGCGGCTCTGCAAATAGCCTTTTTAATGTTTTTTAAAGGTAGTATTAGTGCAATTTTACCATAGCGTCCTTTTAACAATGTTTTTTTTGTTAGTGAATTTCATAGGTTTTTAGTAGGGCACTGTAACAGGAACGTTGCTTTAGGATAGTGTTTTCTGTAAAGATGATAGCTGTTTGGTGCTTCCATAGAAACACTTTTTTCCGTTTTTTTGTGTTTGGACATCAGCTCACATTCTTACATTCTTACAATAGGGTTTTCAGTGCAGCCTGTAGATTGTGAAACAAAATGTCATTGCCACTGGTCGACAAAGACATCCCATTTGCTTTGAAAAGGTTTATATATCAAGAACCAATGTTCTCATTCTCACAGGAAAACATCCCAGCAGCACTCAAGAAGTCACACATGCTTCTTTTGATGAGACCCCTTCTGACCTCTGGCTCAAGACAGGAATCATTGGAATAGTCCCATACTATTCTCAGTGGTATACATGAGAAAAGCACCTTGGCAGTGAGAAAAATGCGCTGGATTGCTTTCATCATCTTCTTCAGTTGACGGTATACACAGGAACAAGGCATGGAACCCAAAAATAAGGCTCCAAAGTGCACAACCACAACATGTACAGTTGCGGAAGTGGCCATGCATCGACATTCTGCAAGCACTCTGCCGAAACAGCACACTTCGACACTGCACCACAAAGCCTCCACTCCCTGAGAGAAATTGTAAAAATGTGGCTTCAAAACCAGCACTGAACGTATATTAGCATCGTAAAGCAAGGTCCAAAAACCTCACTGTCTCCACAGCTGTGGTTCTCTGTAGGCTGCACTATTGCAACAGCCTCGGTTGAAATTTACCTTCTTCTACTCTACACCCTCTGCAGCTCATCCAGGAGAGGATGTACACCTTGTCCTTGGCCTCAAGCCGAGAAATGTTATCTCTCTGGGACTGAAATGTCTGCACTGGGTCCCAGTACCTGCGAGCAATTATGAGAAAACCTTCTTCATAATGCACAAGGCCTTCTGGGCCCTGGGGCTTCAATACCTGCCACTGTCACTTTGTAAATATGTGCGTGCTCAAGCTCTTCCCTCATCTGCCTCCAACTCCCTCAGGGTCACTCGCTTCTGCAAGCAACGACTTGATGGTAGATCTCTTTCTTTGGCTGGGGTATTCCTGTGCAATAGCCTCCCTGCCTCCCCGAAACTTGAGGATAACCATTTCCGATAGTAGGTTTGTTGTCTCTGTCTCCCCTCTGTTCCCCCTCCCTTGCCTCGTTGCACCTTGCACATCTATATATATATATCTATAGGTGCACTGTAAATGGCATATCATACAATTTGAAATCATATCATACCCACATTGCATTCATACCAAAAACTTCTAACAAGTGCATTCACTGCATGCATATAAACAGGATGTCTGCCCCTTATCTTGCACACTTCCACCATAGGCTTCTGCACTTCTTTGTAAAAATGGACCTAATGACACAGTTTTTGCTTACACACCACAACCACAAACCTTATTGAGCAATGCTTCAGTCTCCACAGTCCCATTTCCATGGCTCGCATCCTGCAAATAGCTGGATGTGGCACATGTAATTCTGAAACTACTGCAGAATCTGCAGAGTTTCTGTGCTAAGGGGGTGGGGGAGTGTGAAACAGGGTAGAGGTTTGGGCCTTTAGTACTGTGTCTGAAAATATGTTTTTTTGGGGGGGGTTTGTGCTGTTTTTGGTATGTATGTGCTTGCATACAATTTTCTTTTTTCTAATTTCTTTCGATGCATTTCTGTTTGCTTTTCCCTCTGACATTTTTACTGACTGAAGGTGAACGCTTCGCTTACGTTTCTACAGGATTCTCTGCAACGCTTCTTGCATAGTGGCAAACAAAACAGCATTGTCAATGGAGGTCAAAAAAGGCCATTTCCTTGAAACCACTGCAAATCTTGCTCATTAATGCTGTCATAGTCAGTGCAGAACATCCCAATATTGCATATAAAGTCACACATGCTTTTGTTTATGAAACACCTCCCGACCTCTGGCTGTGGACAAATTACACTGGCATAGTCCCATGCTCCTCTTGGTGGTATGGCTGAGAAAATCAACTTGGCAGTGCGAAAAATCTGCATCACTGCTGTCATCAACTTCTTGAGGTGACGGAGCAAACGTGAGCACGACATGTACCCCAAATGTAGTCCTCCATATTGCACGACTACTATATCAACAGGCCCGGCAGAGGTCACACATGTACAAAGGAGAACCATGGCACCGAAATCCCACTCATAGACTATGCCACAAAAAGCCTCCACTCCTTTGAACTGAAAGTTTGCAGCAAAGCCTCTTTCCACGGCATACCTGTGCAGATCTTACACAAAGGTATAACTCACGATGAGCACTCTGTGTCTCTCCATCTTTACCAACCTCACTGCATCGACTTTTGGGGAATGATATCACCACCACTTCCTGTCAACCACACCCTCGACACCTGATTGGGTAAATCCCAAAGTTCCATTTCCATGCCCACCAGACTTAAAAGGGCAGGATATGGCACGTGCGCATTTCCAGCTACAGTGAGTGCCACGTCCCAGTAAAGCAGGGACAGTCCTTTTTTCCTTTCCACTCCAGCCATGCATGCAAGGCGCTAGGCCCTCACCACAGAAAACACATCATAGTACACGCTATGTTTAAATGCTCATGTCATGTGCACTGCTTTCCCCATATGCAAATGAGCCTGCCAGCTTTCACCCTGGGCACATATTTGCATGCATGGCATGGCATGTCGGCTGTGTACATTAGCTATAGTTTACTGAGTACGTCCTTTCATGCTGAAATATCTTAAAGTACTCCCTAAAGCAAGCGGCTTATAACGGCCAAACCATAGGAAATGCACCTGGTGGCATGTGGCTCCCTATTGTGCAACAGGGGCAGTGATGTACACCATATGCTAATGTACGCATACCAGCTCACTTCTGCTGGTCTACAAAGTCTACAATGTCCTCCACAACCATTGTGTAAAAGTCACCAACTTCAAATGCATGCAGAGTGACAACTGCATGGCTGCATTATGTTGTGGTGGCTGTGATAAAGGCCTAGACTGTTGGGTGCAGGTGTGGTGAACGGTATGTAGAAGGCTGTGTACATTGGCCATATTTTACATGTGTGCTGCTGAGCATGTCCTTTCATGCTGCGATATCTTACAGCACTTCCTAAAGCAAGGGTCTTATAAGGGCCTAGCCATAGGAAATGCACCTGGTGGCATGTGGCTCCCTATTGTGCAATCGGGGCAATGATGTGCACCGTATGCTAATGTACGCATAGCTGCTCCCTTCTGCTGCTCTACCAAGTCTACAATGTCTGCCACAACCATTGCATAAATGTGACCAACCTGACATGCATGCAGAGTGGCAAGTGCATGGCTGCATTATATTGTGGTGGCTGTGATGAAAGCCAAGGCTGTTGGGTGCATGGCCTACGGTCTACGGCCATGCACCCAACAGTCTAGGCCATGTCCACACCCACCACAACATAAAGCCATGCAGGACAACATGTAGGCATGTGCCACAATTCATAAATGCAACATAGGCCCCAGCACTTCTACCCAACCTCTGCACCGTAAAGCAGGGATGCAAGCACACATGTTTCACTTACCATAATGCACTTTTGTCCCCGACGCCGCGCGTGGAGGGCAGGAGCCCCCACCATCCAGCAGCTCCGATTGCTGCTCACATCGGATCCGCCGTGTGATCCGACCTGCACAGCTGCCACACCGATGCTAGCAGCACCACAAACCAGCAAGGAGTTTCCTGCTGTGAGAAAGGCCATTCCTCTCTGAGGCCATGACGCCGGTGGTGAGTGTTCACCATCACGATGCACGAGTCTCAGCCAGCCACAGCTGATCTAAAATGGCCGCCCGCATTGTTGATATTGTTGCATAGCAACCGCTGCCTTCCAGTATGGCCCGTGATTGGCCCGCCTGCCTACTTCCGTGATTTGCCTTCGCCGGATGGCGAGAGCCGGCCCTCCCTCATCAGGGTCTGCCTAAATAGGCAAGCGCTGCTCCCCAGCACACTTTTGTCCCCGACGCCGTGCGTGGAGGGCAGGAGCCCCCACCATCCAGCAGCTCCGATCGCTGCTCACATCGGATCCGCCGTGTGATCCGAACTGTACAGCTTCCAAACCGATGCTAGCAGCACCACAAACCAGCAAGGAGTCTCCTGCTGTGAGAAAGGCCATTCCTCTCTGAGGCCCTGACGCCGGTGGTGAGTGTTCACCATCACGACGCACGAGTCTCAGCCAGCCACAGCTGATCTAAAATGGCCGCCCGCATTGTTGATATCGTTGCATAGCAACCGCTCTCTTCCAGTATGGCCCGTGATTGGCCCGCCTGCCTACTTCCGTGATTTGCCTTTGCCGGATGGCGAGAGCCAGCCCGCCCTCATCAAGTCCCGCCGAAATAAGGCCAGCGCCTGTTTACAGCCTGTTTCTACCAAGGCTGCCGTCTGCCAGTCCCCCCAGCTCAGCACAGCCCCATCTCCAAGGTAACTCGCCAGCCTCCCGCAACGTAATGACCCCAAAATAGTTGCCTATGACTTTCACCACTCCAGTTAGCTGAGCGCCCCACGTGACGCCTCTCAAACAGACTCAAGGCACTCCTGGATAAGAAAGTACCCTCACAGATATCCTCTCAGTTGTTGAAATTTAATTCGAACAATTAACTATTACCCTACCACTGCACTGGCAATGTAGGGACTATAATAACACTAACTACTTATCCCGTGTCACAAGCAGATTTGCATTTTCTGCACTAAAGGTCCTTACTGACCTTGCACGGCCCCTTCTTTGTCACAATCTATGCTTGCTCCTGTTACTCCCGTACTGCATTTTATCTCCAACTGTGCCCAGATTCTGCCTGACCTCCTCCGGCTCTTGTTCTCAGCCCTGCCATCACTGCACAATTGTGCTTAATGTCTGCGTATCACTTAGCCATGGCATGACCACACGCGCTATGCTACATGCATCCTGCGGCTTCCAACCCTCCTGTACTGAGCCTTACTCAGGACGCCCACTCGCCCACTCCCCATGCTATCCAAGTATATTTGCTGACCTTCTTCTAACTTCCCACAATGATAATCCTCACCCCCTGAAGGGCCCTAGTCTCCCCCACTAGCACCCCACTAACACAGCCATATTCCTGATTACTGTAGTCAGCCCACTATTTGATTGCTGCATTTAGCCCAGTATTTGATTGCTGCATTTAGCCCAGCATTTGATTGCTACATTTAGCCCAGTATTTGATTGCTGTATTTAGCCCAGTATTTGATTGCTGCATTTAGCCTAATATTTGATTGCTACATTTAGCCCAGTATTTGATTATTGTACTTAGCCTAATATTTGATTGCTGCATTTAGCCTAATATTTGACTGCTGCTTTTAGCCCAGTATTTGATTATTGTACTTAGCCTAATATTTGATTGCTACATTTAGCCCAGTATTTGATTGCTGCATTTAGCCTAATATTTGATTGCTGCATTTAGCCCAGTATTTGATTGCTGCATTTAGCCCAATATGTGATTGCTGCATTTAGCCCAGTATTTGATTGCTGCATTTAGCCCAGTATTTGATTGCTGCATTTAGCCCAATATGTGATTGCTGCATTTAGCCCAGTATTTGATTGCTGCATTTAGCCCAGTAGCTGATTGCTGCATTTAGCCCAGTATTTGTTTGCTGCATTTAGCCCAGTATTTGATTATTGTACTTAGCCTAATATTTGATTGCTACATTTAGCCCAGTATTTGATTGCTGCATTTAGCCTAATATTTGATTGCTGCATTTAGCCCAGTATTTGTTTGCTGCATTTAGCCCAATATGTGATTGCTGCATTTAGCCCAGTATTTGATTGCTGCATTTAGCCCAGTATCTGATTGCTGCATTTAGCCCAGTATTTGATTGCTGCATTTAGCCCAGTATCTGATTGCTGCATTTAGCCCAGTATTTGTTTGCTGCATTTAGCCTAATATGTGTTTGCTGCATTTAGCCCAGTATTTCATTATTGTACTTAGCCTAATATTCAATTGCTGCATTTAGCCTGATATTTGATTGCTGCATCTACCCTATTATCTGAGCTTACTACTTGATGTTTGTTCCAAGCCTACTTTGCCTAGCATCTAATTGCTGCATCCAGTCCATCCTCTCTACACATAGCCTACCCTGCCATTGCTAATACTCGATCAATGCAGGGAACAACAGGCCCCAGCCTAACCAGGAGTAACAATATGTACTCTTACATGCCTAACCTAGCCCTCCGAGTATCACTCTCAAATCTGATAATTATACTCATTACCACTGCCTACATCACCATGCTAACCTTCCAGCTTTTCGAGGACCCAGGAGTCCACATACAGTCAATACTCACAACCCCTTGCATCTTAGCACAGAGGAACCATAGACTCCGGGCTCGACTTCCCAAAATATTCAAACCTTTTAAGAAATACAGCATCAACCTGGACCACCTTCGTCCGAAACTACCTCTACCTCTAGAAACTACCGGCCCCCCCAACCATAAACCTCATCCTAAAAGAAATAAGCCTACTGCCAAACTGCCGCCTATAGTACCACCAGAACCCGACCTAAAAGCTGCCCTAATTAATGCGAGATCGTTAGTCGCTCATGCTACAGATATAGCGGACGTTATCCGGGAAAATGACTCTGACTTCATCACCATTACGGAATCGTGGCTCCACAATGAAGCAGGTCCTGCACTTACTCTAGCAGTCCCAGACAATTATACGATCCTCAGAGCTGACAGACCAGATGCACGTGGTGGAGGAATAGCGATTATCGCCAAAACTAATCTATCCATGAGAATCACCTCCACACCCAACCTTAAATTAAATTTCTTTCCATCAAATTACCCATTGCCAATTCGAAACCTTTAAACATCCATCTCCTCTACAGTCCCCCAGGCCCTATCAGCTCCTTTAACGAAGATATCACAACTGTTATCTCTGAGAAGCTAAAAAACTCCTCACAAACGTTAGTGCTAGGAGACTCCAACCTAGGTTACAATGATATCAATGATCACCAGGCCTCAGCCGTAGCCAACACCTTAGCTGAACTAGGTTTCACGCAGAAGGTGAATACTCCCACCCATGCCAAAGGGAGAACTCTTGATTTTGTAACCCCTCCATAATAGCCATTACCCCCAAATATGGACGGACCACCATCTAATCTCTTTCACTATCAACACTGAAAGACCCATAGCTCCTACACCCCCCCCAGCCATACCCACTCTAACTAGAAATAAGAAAAATATCACGGCAGAGAATATCTTGCCCCATATCCTACCCAAACTCAACTCTTTACCAGAATACACTGATCCAAACCTTATAGTGGAGAAATTCAATAATGCCATGACCATCGCTCTTGACAGCGTTGCTCCGCTTAAACTTAAGAATAGTAAACCTAGAAAGCACCTAAACGTCTGGTTTACTCCCCACCTAAAAAACCTAAGACTACAAAAAAGAAAATGCCAAACAATATGAAACTTGCATCCTACCGCTGAAAACAAATCCAATCTAACAAACATCTCTAAGCAATACAAAAAGGACATCATCTTGGCCAAACAAGAAACATATAACAATAGGATTACCCAAGCCAATTCCAGCATGAAGGAGCTCTTCTCCATCCTAAAAGAACTGGAAACGCCTATCGCTGTACAGGATGACTCTATCAAAGACAAAACCTGGTGCACAGACATACAGCTGGCTCTCACCACCAAGTATCCAACCTCCAATCCAAAATTGCCCTAAAGAAAGCCTTATTACCAGCCAAAACCCAAACCCCCGGGGACAAAATCCTTACACCTAAACCCAATGAATATACCCAATTCAGCTTCTCTAAGGTCTCAGTAACTGAAGTAGAGAAAACTATTCTGGCTCTCAAACCATCCAATTGCAAAGGAGACCAATGCCCGGCACAATTGATCAAGGACACTGCTAGAGATCTAGCTCCCTTTATCACAAAACTCATCAATGCCTCCTTTACCTCAGGCATCATTCCACGTAACCTAAAGGAATCCTGGGTACTCCCCCTACTGAAAAAACAAACACTGGACCCCAACATTCCCACAAACTACAGGCCCATCACCACGGTGCCCTTCTTACTAAAAATACTAGACAAGGTAGCTTACACCAAAATTCAGAATTTCCTTGAGGTGAACCAGCTCCTTGGCGTACGCCAATCCGGCTTCCGACCTTTACATGGCACAGAGACTGCCCTTATTGATTTGAAGGCCCAAATAGACTCACTCAGAGACGAGGGCAAAGTAGCTCTCCTCCTCTTACTAGACCTCTCAGCCGCCTTCGACCTGGTGGACCACAAAGTCCTGTGCAATCACCTGGACTCGGCGGGCCACTTCTCAGGGGAGGCCATAGTCTAGATACAATCATTCCTCAGTGACAGGACCATGATGGTGTTCTCCCCTTCAGCGGTATTAGACCCGATACCCATCACCTGCGGAGTGCCCCAGGGATCCTGCGTCTCGCCAACACTTTACAACACCTTCACCAAGCCACTCTTTGACTATCTTGACAATCTGGGTATCACCTACACTAACTATGCGGATGATACCCAGATTCTCCTACCACTTACCGGGGATTATGGGGAAGATCTGGCTTTGGTGAACAGAGTCTATAGCATCGTTCAAGCATGGATGGCCAACCACGGCCTCTGCTTGAACGATGACAAAACAGAGCTTATCATCCTGGGCTCTGCAGCCCGCATCTCTAGACTCAACCAAAACTATTCTGCATTCATCATCGATGGGAACACTATTAAGGTCGCTAAAGAAGTAAAAAAGCTAGGTTTTTACCTTGACTCGACTCTCTCCTTTAGCAAACTGGTGAATTCACTGGCCTCATCCACGGCCTATACATGCAAATTAATACGAGCTGGCAAACAATTCCTATCAGAAGACAGCTGTCTTATCCTAGCTAGAGCCCTCATCTTATCAAATGAGACTATTGCAACTCCCTCTTTATAGGGGCTTCCAAAAAAATAATCAACAGAATACAAGTGCTCCAAAACAATGCACTTAGAGTGGCCCTAAGCATCCCGAGAAGAGCACATATTTCTGAAATAAGACGCAAACACAAATGGCTCTCTACCCAAGAAAAAATCAACCTTAAAGCTGCATCCCTCATCCATAAGTGTCTTAACAACAAAGCCCCCTACTACCTTATAGAAAGATTTACCAGAAAAAACCCTACTAGACTCACTAGAACAGTCAGCCCGAACTCCCTTTTAGTGCCCAGATTTAAGCTAACCACTATCAGAGGTTCCAACTTCCCTGTCAAGGCAGCTCTATTGTGGAACTCCCTACCCCAGTCACTTAGATCTGACCTAACATTCAACAAATTCAGAACTAACACTATAAAATGGCTTACCAAAAATGCCATATAACAGGTACTCTCCCACCCACCACTACATGCATTTCACCTGTCATAGACTGCCCTGTTACTAGGCAACGTTAGCTATATATTGAATGCGTGGCTGTGTTTTTCCTGTATTGTACATGCCTTACCCTGTGGAGCCAAGAATTTCCTGTTTTCTGTCATATGTTGTAACCGTAATCTTTTCTGCATCCAAGTTGTAAACTTCCGTGTTTTATGCGCCCTGCTACTCGAGGGTCTGGCGCGCACAACAAATAAATAAACAAAAAAAACAAACATACTGCAGTGTTTGGCACAGCTACCCACTTCCATTCAGACAGCATTGTAATAATCCCAACCAAACATCACAATCTTCACAACATTGGTCCTGCTCCCCACACTCTGCTACGTGCATACAAGCAAAACTGCATAGTGCACTGCAACACTTAATAATCTGCGCTATGCAGATTTCCCAGGCTCATATGAGAACCAGTTAAACCGTAACTCTGTCTATATGCACAGTACTCTAATAGTGCACCCAGTGGACACACTGCATGACTGCTCACTGCAGTATCTCCACCCATACACCGGCAACTGTACGATGTGCTAATAATCACCACACCCATGCAACCAACAGTGTCTGCTATGCAGCCAAATCACCCACAGAAAGGAACAATGTGGAACCTACTTGCACCCAGTGGACATAGCTTTTCAACCAGTGGACATATTTTTCTGTACAAGGGCACCAGCCATGCATCGAAGGGGCTACTGAATTATCACACACAACACACCATAGTACACGCTATGTTTAAAGGTTCATGTCATGTGGAATGCACTCCCCTTCTGCAATTCAGCCTGCCACCACTCATCACAGAAAGAGAATGCAGCTGGAGCTCTCATGCCACAACGAAGGCTGCCTGCAATCACCACACAAGGTTGTTGCCTGCTGAGGTAGCCGCAAATTGGTGTAGTATGCACAGAGACTGCTGGCACACCACCGTCTTCTTCTAATGAGATATATCACATGAAGCACTTCTCACTCCCCCAAACTTTCCATCCCTTCTTCTCACCACCAGATGCCGTAAACTATGTTTTCAAGGCCCTTTCGCTGCAGCATAGTCCTCGGATACAACATGCCAGCATTATCGACAACTATTGATGCACAACACGTCACTGCACACTGCAGTGTAATCCAAATGTTGGCCACGCTGCGAACAGGGAAACGGGATGCCAGAATGGAGGCAGATATGACTACTTTTAGTTGCCACACTGTTACATACAAGAGGTCCAGCCATGAACACAATGTGCCTCATTACGAGTTCGGCGGTAGCTGTGCCTGCATTACAGGCACAGCTACCGCCAAACTCGCATCCGGCACCGCCACCCGCGAATTGGCACTTACCGGCCCATTACGAGTTGAATGGTCAGACCTGGCGGGCTGTCAGGGACCCACGAGGGAAACTTAGAATAAGGCGGTATGGTATGGACAGTGCCGATGCCATACTGGCACCGTCCATACTGTACCGCCAGGGTTGTAATGAGGCCCAATGCCTTAGGGGTGTGGCACACACACCACAACACCATACTCCGATACACACACCATGGTGGCTTTTCCCAAAAAAGATTCGACGCACAGCACGCTTTTCTCCAGCCAACCACTGGCCGTGACCAAAGTTCGTCGACAACCCGGCAAACTGCAAGCCAATGAGCCTTCTGTCCGTGGAGCAAACAGGGAAATGGGTCCATGGAGCGGAGCCAGTTATCACACATTTTTTCAAGACATACATTTCAGTTCTCTGCAACAAAAGTACTGGTCGGATTTTCACCTAACACTCAAAAGCACACTTTCTGAGCCAAGCCCCCGTTCCTGCTGCAAATTTGGTGAAAATCCGTCCAGCCTTTTGGTCTGTAGTCATGTGCAAGGTTTTTCCTCATTCAGTCTATGGAAAAATACAAATTTGGGACCGCCCCTATAACTTTGCCCCCCCTACAAGAAACCTCACTAAACTTGCTTCCTATGAGTTTAACAACTTAACCATAACTACACGCCTGCTGCCGCGGGCCGTGTAATTCATTACAGGGCCTGCGGTAGTGGCCCTGAAGTTATGGCTAAGTTCTTCAACCAATATGAAAAGCACTTTTTTGGCCGGCTTATAACTTTGCCCCCCCTGACAAATTCTCATGAAATTATGCAGTAAAAGCATATGGCCCCGTCAGATGGATCCTGCAAAGATTGGTTAGGGTTTGTTATTGGGGGGCGTTGGGGGGCAAAGTTATAGTGTGGTCCCAAAATGTGTGGTTTTTCCCACTGACACAATGGGAAAAAGAATTTGCACACATCTACAGCACAAACCGCTGGATGGATTCTCTGCAAATTTGCGGCAGGAGTAGCGGCTTGGTCCCGAAAGCATGCTTTTGCAAATTTGCTGTAAATCCATCCAGTAGTTTAAAAAAAATAACAATTAGGCAAAAAAATATTAGTGATATCTGGGTTCGGTCCGTGGACTCACTTCCATGTTCGGTCTGCGGACGGTCCTCCGATTAGCCCAGAGGCCGACGTGATGTCCGTGGACATGGGACGCACTCGCTGATCGGATGGTGAAGAGTGTGAGGTGCGTCTGATATTTGGGAAACACTGCCATGCTGGATCTGTGGCCAGTTGCAGCAGACCGCAGACTGGTTGGTGGGGAAAAAGTCTGGAAAACACATTGTTGGTCATTTGGTGGTGGAAAGAAGGGCTGGGAAGGGTGGAGTAATGGAAAAAAGAACATATGGGTCTGTTTTTGTAGGTTAAAAAAGGCCAGGCAGGTGCCGTAGCTATGAAATGGTAGGGAAGTGGAATGAAGACAAGGTAGAGCTGTTTTATAGGTGAGAAAGTGGTTTGTAAATGCGCCGGGCCCGCAGTGAATTTCGGTGTCGGTGGACATCATGTCGATCGCAGGGGGGTGGGAGTGAGTTTTATTGTTTGAGCGTGTCTGATACATACTTGTTATACAGTTAATTGTGTTGTGGTCAGTGGCCAGATTCTGGGGGGCATAGCCTCTGTGCACTGGGTAAAATAACCACAGTAGTAATATGTATATTGTAATTATAGGAAATGTAATAGGAGTATGGCCAGAATCACTATACTAGCAATATGTGTACAGTAAATGTATGTAATGTAGTGGGGGCAGAAAGTGTTTTTATGGAGGAATTATGTTATGGAATTGTATACAGCACTTATGAGTGTATTACATTTGAGGATAGCACTCACAGAATATGTAGTTTATTGAGATTGCTGTGGCTAATGTGTGTTGTAGCGTCATGCAGCTTCCTTCTGTGGTTTCTTTTCGGTGGAAAAAAAAGTACAATTGCTTAAGCATGATGGTTTAAAAGCTGCAGTGGTATACAGTTTTCAATATACATTTTTTTTTCTAGACCCTGATAAAAAGTACATTTTAAGTACTATGTTTGCGACAACATTACTGTAACAACATTAGTGTATGACACACCACTGTTGTTTCTACTTTATATAATCATTGGAAAAAATCTATACTGGATTACAAAAAAAATTACAATTACGTGAGTGTAAGGATGATAGTTTGTTTGTTTGAAGTATGTTGTAATTGAGGGAATGCATGAAATATTTAGATATGTGTTGGTGTATTCTGACTGCGTTAGAGGTTAGAAGATGATTTTTCATAAAACAATTCAGATAGCGTATTTGAAGTGCTTTGCAATGAACAGTGTTTTTGAAGTAATTAGATACCCGTTGGCGTATTCTAACTAGATTGACTTTGAAAATTGCTGTTGCAGTATTATGGATGAGGTTAGATACCAATTTAACAAGGGGGGTCCTGGGAGTCCCTCTGCCAGACATTAGTCCTGGTTACGAGAGACTTACCCAGAGTCTTTAGCTCACTATCTTTCACCGAGAAGAAATATCCCAAACATATCAGTCTTTGTCCAGCCCTGGGGCAGTCCAGCACTGAAATGCTAGGCAATCCTCCTCTGAACAAGAGTACCAACAGAAACCCCAGACACGTGTTTCGGTCTGGTTGGACCTCATCAGTAGGGTGGATCTGTGCCTCTCTAAGAATAGTGAGCAAGGGGTCCACGTCTGGATTCCCGTAGTAACTTAGGGTGAGGCCCAAAGTTACTTAAATATGCAAATTAACAAGGGGGGTCCTGGGAGTCCCTCTGCCAGACATTAGTCCTGGTTACGAGAGACTTACCCAGACTCTTTAGCTCACTATCTTTCACAGAGAAGAAATATCCCAAACATATCAGTCTTTGTCCTGCCCTGGGGCAGTCCAGCACTGAAATGCTAGGCAATTCTCCTCTGAACAAGAGTACCAACAGAAACCCCAGACACGTGTTTCGGTCTGGTTGGACCTCATCAGTAGGGTGGATCTGTGCCTCTCTAAGAATAGCTGCTTTATAAGTAGGCAGTGGTGACATTTTCCTTGTAGGGGATTGAAGGTGTTTTTCTCCAAGTGGCTTCGGAGGATCTTTTATCATTATAGAGGTTTTCTAAGTCAGCCGTAAACCATTTATTTAAGTGGGCTGAAGGTTTAGCCTTTCTTAATTTAAGTGAGGCAATTTTATTTAGGGCTAATTCTAAGGTACAGTTGTACAGGTCTACCGGTGAGGACGGGTCCTTATCTAGGTTTTTCGATGGATCAGTAACGGGCTGTATTAGGGGTAATAAGTTGTCTATGTTATGTTACGATTGTTTCTGGACAGGGTTTGTGGGTCGATGGTGGTGCTGGTATCGAGGTGGGTGCTCTCCTGTATAGTAAAGGTGACACAATGGTGGTCAGACCAGGCACAGGGTTCATTGTAGAGGATTGTGGTAGTACAATTTAGGTCTGCCAGCCAGTTGGAAGTTCTGCATTTGTTGTGTGGGGTGTCATTAATGTGGTCCTTGAAACCAAGCTGTGTGATGGAATGTTCTATGGCTGTGGCATTAGATTCATTTAGGTCATGAAGTTGAGATCTCCCATATAGATGATTTGAGCGCCATGTTTGGTGTTTTGGGTCAAGAGGAGGGTAATGTGTTCCTTGAAGGAGGAAATTGAGCAAGTGGGCTGGTAAATAAGATGAAGTAAAAGGGTATGTGTGGCTGAGAGAGGGATTAACCGAAAGAAGTTCAGCAGAAAGGAAGCAAGCTTTGGAATTTTCTAAGACCTAGATACGATTTGGCTATGAAAGTGTGATGGTCATCAATACGGATTTCCCATCCCGGTCTAATTCCAACATGGCCACCACTTCGGCACTTAACAATAACTTCCTGTGCAGTCTAGTTGTTCCTGACTCCAACATGGCCGCCGCTTCGGCACCTAACAATATCATAATGTGCAGTATAGTTGTTCATTCCCAGGAGGCTCTGCAAGCCTCTCTGATTACTTCCTGTTCACTCGCTTATTGCCCAGCAATGCCAGAGGGAAGACGTGTTGCTAGTCTCGTAGGAGCCAGCAGACGCTTCGTAAGTTTGTTCGTTAGGACTGCGACTATTCCTCTTTTCTACTTGTGCCTTCTTGTACTTTCACTTCATCTTCCTGTCTCCTCTCTTGTTACTTAGAAGTCAGCTGGTTCTCTTTCAGCTTCAGGACACGACTCCCTCTCGGGCCGACGACACCAGGGTGCGCGTAAGCCCCGCCCATTGAATGCACGGTTTGCGTCTTCTTGCAGGGATCTTTCAGGTGATATATCTGTCTACTTCATCGACCGCCTTGCAGTCATTAGAAACCTGCCTTCACAGAGACTCTTTCCTTACAGCTCTCTGGAACACTTCATTCAAACCATCTTATCCTTCAAGGCTGGCTCAAAAAGGTTCAAAAGTAGAAGGGTAGGTTTTCTCGTGACAATTACTCCCAGCATTTGATTTGGATTTCCATTTTCTACAACTGGTTTTCTCTGTCTTTTTCTGTTTCTTTAGTGCAATTCTACCTTCTGCTCATCCTAAGGGAAATTCCTTATCAAGCCACATTCTTTATGCTCACGTGTGGTAAGATCCCAGAACCTTAGTTTATCATTCACTTCTATTCAGGCAGGCTACTAGGATTAACCTTATATATTCTTTTTTCTACTTAAGTGACAGTTTCGTTCCGGAGCCGAATCTTTAAACCTGCCAGAAATATAGTCAGACCAGCCTTCCACACCTGGTCAACTCAGGAAGACAACGTACACTAGCAGCTCTTCCAAGGGTTTTATTCCCCACGAAGGTTTCCCTGGGAACTTCCCGACGGTCAAGCCTAGATTCAGGGGAATTCAGGGGAATTTCTATTGCATAAAGAATCTACATGGAACTCCCAGAAACACCAGGCAGAACCCCAACACCAGTCTCTCCCATTCGTCAAGTCCAGGTAAGTGGTTTTATGTTTCTTCCGTGTGTATGCTTGGGACAAATCATGGTTTACTCATAACAGATAGCAACGCCTGTTTCTATGACTTGTCCTATGTGTTCTGGGGCAGAGGCATAAAATCACTGCAAAGCCTGGAGCAGCAGCAACAACAAATACAGCAGCTGATTGCTGCAGTTCAGTCCCTAACCAGCGAGGTACAACGGCTGAAACAGGAGAATGCCTCCTTAAAACAGCTTCAACAACAGACTGCGCAACAGGCAGCAGCCCCTCGTATTCCACACTGCTCAGATGTACCTTCAGGCCCTTTGCCGGGAGGTCAGTTTGATGGCAACCCACATAAAGTCAAGGAATTTTTGGATTCCTGTGCTGTACATTTTACGTTTCAAGCAGCATACTTCCATAACGATAGAGATTGTGTGGGATATATGGCGTCACAAATTACTGGACCAGCACTGGCTTGGGCCACTCCATAAATCACCAATAATAACCCTATTCTAGACTCTCATACAGCCTTTTGCAATAGTATCCGCACCATGTTTGGCCGACAACAGATCCGAGTGGCTTCACAGGAACATCTACTAGACCTCAGGCAAGGAAGTTTAGACATACCTACGTTACAAAATTCAAACAGATGGCAAGCGAGACCACTTGGTCGGACGATGCTCAAGTCACCTTATTCAGAAGGGGTCTTTCGGAAAAGACCTTAAAGACAAGGTATCCAGGGTACCACATCCCACAACACTTACTGAATTCATTGCATTGGTAATGCAAATAGATTACCGTATGAAGAAAAGATCAATAGAGAGAAGAAGAGGAAGGACACCAAGAACATCATTCGCACCTTCTTCATCCCGTCCACAGACCACTGATGAACCAATGCAATTAGGTGCAACAGCCCAAGGTCCCTTAACCCCAGAGGAACAGATCATAGGAGAACCTTGGCTTTGTGTATGTACTGTGGTGCCAATACTCACACCGTTCAGAATTGCCCGATTACACCACCTCAGCGTTCAGGAAACGCCAGAGCCCGGCTGTCAGGGGAACCACGGTACGGGAACCACTGCCTGAACAGGGTTCCTCACAAACTTCATTCTCATCTTTCAGAACGTACCAGCACTTGTGGATTGTAGAGCTGCCGGTAATTTCATTGATGACCAATGGGCCGCCACACATGGTATTCCCCGATCCACTAAATTGGAAGCTATACCAGTGGAAAGTGTGGAGGGAAGTCCCTTGGTTTCTGGACCCGTCAAGGACCAAACCAGTCCAATCTTAATGGCCATCTCTTCTCATCAGGTGATTCTCACATTGGACATTATTCGGGCAGCCCATCATCTGGTTATCTTAGGCTAACCGTGGTTAAGGAAACACAATCCTTACATTAATTGGACAGCGGGATCTATTTTTTTGGGATCTGAATACTGTGTTACACATTGTGTTAAAGATCAACAAAAGGTGATGGTAGACTTGGCCCCAGCTCCAATGAACCATCAGGGGATCACTTCTCTAAATCATGTTACTGGTCTCCCCGAAATCTATCACAAATACCAGGAAGTGTTTTCAATTTCTGAATGCACCCAATTACCACCTCATCGGAGGGATGATTGTTCTATAGAGTTAGTTCCGGTTCAACCTTTGCCGTTTAGACGAATATATATTTTGTCAGACATCGAAAAAGAGGTCCTCCGTGAATATCTTAGAACCAACTTAAAGGATGGCCTTATCACAGAATCTACTTCACCTGCAGCTGCTTCTCTATTCTTTGTTTCCAAGAGACACACGGCTGAACTTCGTCCATGTATTGACCTCTGTGGTCTGAACAAAATCACAGTCCCGGACAAGTATCCAATGCCATTAATACCCGACATTTTGGAAGCCGTCAAAGGGGCCAAGATATATACTAAGTTGGACCTAAAAGGTTCTTACCATCTCATCCGAATAAAGCCTGGTGACGAGTGGAAAACGGCATTTAGAACCCCGTTTGGACATTTCCAATATAGAGTGATGCCTTTTGGTTTATCTAACGCCCCGGCAATTTTCCAAAGGTTTATGGATCACATCTTTGCCGATCTGCTACTTCACAATATGGTTGTTTATTTAGACGACATCCTGATCTTTTCTATCAATATCAAAGAACATCTAAAACATGTGGAGGAGGTATTACGACGGCTTCAACAAAATCATTTGTATTGCAAGTTAGAAAGATTTCCTTCCACCAAACTCAGGTTACCTACTTATGGTATGTTCTCTCGGCCAAGGGAATAGCAATCTATCCTGAAAAGGTGTCCGCAGCCCAGAATTGGCCCACTTCGACTTCAGGCAAAGATATCCAGCGTTTTGTTGGATTCGCCAACTTCTATCGGAGGTTTATTCCCAAATTCTCTAGGCTTACACAGCCTTTGACAAATCTACTTAAAAAGGGAATTAAGTTTACATGGTCTCCGCTCACAGATCAAGTATTCAACAGACTCAAAGAGTTGTTTACCTCAGCTCCTATTCTGTTAACTCCAGACAAAACCCTCAGATTCATTGTTGAAACCGATGCTTCACAATATGCCCTCGGGGCAGTTCTTTTCCAACTGGACAACTCCAACCATGAACTCCCAGTAGCCTACCTATCTAAGACACTGGCTCCAGCGAAGCTTAATTACACTGTTCTAGAAAACAAGCTCCTAGCCATCAAGCAAGCCTTTGAAGAATGGTGTCATTTACTCCTAGAAGCTAAACATCCAGTAGAAGTCCGGACAGATCACCACAATCTCAGAATTCTACAATATGCACAAACCTGTAACAGCCGTCAAGCTCGCTGGGCTCATTTCTTTTCACCATACAGGATAACATTCTCATTTATTCCCGGAAGGGAGAATTCAAAAGTGGATGCTCTGTCTCGCAAGGAACACCTCCCCAATGAACTCTTCAAGTCAGAACCCATCTTTCTTCATATGGCTATGGGACTATACACAACACCGGATTTTCTGACACAACTTAAAACACAATCCAAATACACCACAAAGAATCAGCTTTCACGTGCAGATAAGATGGCGTTGATCAAGGAAGATATTGCTACTTTCTTGGAAATAGAACATTCATTCCCACTCGTTCCCTCCAGAAAGAAGTTCTAGACATGTTTCACACCTCAAAAACAGCTGGACACTGGGTTTCTTTCTACTCTCGAATTGATCTCACGTTTCTTTTGGTGGCCTATGGTACGGGAGGATGTTAAGGAATACGTCAGATCATGTCCTGTCTGTTTACAGACCAAAGTACCTCGACAAGCTCCCCTTGGGGAATTGGTAAAGATGCCATTACCTTCTCGGCCTTGGCAGATAATATCAACAGACTTTATAGTAGACCTTCCACCGTCAGGGGGCTGTTCCACCATAATGGTTACAATTGACACACTAACCAAGATGGCTCACTTCCTCCCTCTGGTTGGAATACCATCGGCTGCACAAATGGCTTGCATCTTTATCAGTAACATCTTCACCCTACATGTTCTACCCAAAACAATTATCTCTGACAGGGGGTCACAATATACTTTGCGATATTGGAAACATGTCTGTACACACCTTGGGATTTCTCGGGCTCTCAGTTTGGTTTATCACCCCCAATCAAATGGCCAAACTAAAAGGCTCAATAAAATACTGGAAGGCTACCACCGGAGTTACGTATCAGCAGCCCAGGACAACTGGAAAAAATTACTACCTATGGGCGAAATTGCATACAATAACTCTTATCATTACGCCATTCACACAACTCCTTTCCATTGTACCTATGGGTTTAATCCTACATCTTTCCCACAATGAAGAGATCTGAAACCAAGTTTCCGGACGTCGACTGTTTAATGCATCAGATACGTCAGGGTCATCGCTCAGCATTGGCTGCACTGCAAAATTCACAAGCAAAGAGGAAGCATTTTGCAGATCGCCATAGTACTCCAGCACCGGTGATCAAAGCAGGGGACTGGGTATGGCTGTCCTCTCGGTTCCTTCCACGATGTTTGGTGCCATCAAAACCCTCCCCTCGATTCTTTGGTCCTTTCCAGGTCATTTTGACAGTTGGTACAGCTGCCTTCAGACTTTGGCTTCCTAACTCCTGGTCACGTATCCATCCTGTGTTCCACGTATCACAACTAAAACCTGATAATCCGAGTACTTTTCACCCGGTGGTCTCAGGTCCTCCTCCACCGCTACTGTATGCCTCAGGACCAGAATACAAAGGCAAGGGAATCTGTGACTCCCGGTATCACCGGGGTTGTTTACAGTATTTAGTTGATTGGAAAGGGTATTCCCCTGCTGATCGCACCTGGGAACCTGAAACTGCAATTCATGCACCTCGACCGGTGAAAGATTTCCATCTGGAACACCCGACCAAACCGGGAGGGAACAGATCTAAAAGGGGGCCTACTGTGATGGTCATCAATACGGATTTCCCATCCCGGCCTAATTCCAACATGGCCGCCACTTCGGCACTTAACAATAACTTCCTGTGCAGTCTAGTTGTTCCTGATTCCAACATGGCCGCCGCTTCGGCACCTAACAATATCATAATGCGCAGTATAGTTGTTCATTCCCACGAGGCTCTGCAAGCCTCTCTGATTACTTCCTGTTCACTCGCTTATTGCCCAGCAACGCCAGAGGGAAGACACATTGCTACTCTACGCTTTGTAAGTTTGTTTGTTAGGACTGCGACTATTCCTCTATTCCACTTGTGCCTTCTTGTGCTTTTACTTCATCTTCCTGTCTCATCTCTTGTTACTTAGAAGTCAGCTGGGTCTCTTTCAGCTTCAGGACAGGGCTTCCTCTCGGGCGGACGATGCCAGGGTGCGCGAAAGCCCCGCCCATTGAATGCACGGTTTGCGTCTTCTTGCAGGGATCTTTCAGGTGATATATCTGTCTACTTCATCGACTGCCTTGCAGTCATTAGAAACCCACCTTCACAGAGACTCTTTCCTTACAGCTAGGTCCCTTCTCTGGAACACTTCAGGCAAACCATTTTATTCTTCAAGGCTGGCTCAGAAAGGTTTAAAAGTAGAAGGTTAGGTTTCCTCGTGACAATTACTCCCACCATTTGATTAGGATTTCCGTTTTCTACAACTGGTTTTCTCTGTCTTTTTCTGTACCTTTAGTGCAATTCTACCTTCTGCTCATCCTAAGGGAAATTCCTTATCAAGCCGCATTCTTTATGCTCACGTGTGGTAAGATCCCAGAACCCTAGTTTATCATTCACTTCAATTCAGGCAGGCTACTAGGATTAACCTTATATATTCTTTTCTCTACTTAAGTGACAGTTTTGTTCTGGAGCTGAATCTTTAAACCTGCCAGAAATATAGTCAGACCAGCCTTCCACGCCTGGTCAACTCAGGAAGACAACGTACACTAGCAGCTCTTCCAAGGGTTTTATTCCCCACGGGGGTTTCCCTGGGAGCTTCTCGACAGTCAAGCCTAGAGCCGGCCCATTGGGGTGTTTCCAGGGGAATTTCTATTGCATCAAGAGTCTACACGGAACTCCCAGAAACATCAGCCAGAACCCCAGCACCAGTCTCTCCCATTCCTCAAGCCCAGGTAAGTGGTTTTATGTTTCTTCCCCTTGTATGCTTCGGACAAATTGTGGTTTAATCATAACAGAAAGCCACTACTCCACCTTTGCCAGTGCCTCTATCTGCTCTGATGATCATGTAGTTATCTGGTAGAGCTAAGAACAGGGTGGTCCTGCCACAGGGTATAACCAAGTTTCTGTTATGGCAAGGAAGTCTAGTTGGTTGGTGGGGATGAATTCAGAAATGTCAAGGGCGTGAGCTAACAGGGATCATGAATTAATAAGAGCTCCTATGATAGCTGGTGAGTCTGCATCTGGTGCTCCATGTGCTGGAGTTATGGTTACAGGTGAGCAGGAGTTTGTGTTGGAATCGGTAGACGCGGTAAGAGGCATTGTAGGCTGGATATTGATCGGACTGTAAGATGTCGGCGGAACATGAGGCCTAATTGTCATCTTATTACTGAGAAAACGAGAACCCAATCTAGCATTCCTCAGGCTGAGTGGATACTGGACCACTGGTGTGGGTGAGGATGCGAAAAGATAGATCCATTCAGCAGGGTTGAAGAGACAATGGACATTGTTAGCTGGTGCTGAATTCAAGCCAAGCTTAGGTGTGTAAGGCTGAAGGGAAGGTAGGAACCTTGTTGGTGCTATAATGTGAAACAGCGGTAGGAGAGTAGCCATAGTGAGCATTCCTCTCCGTAAGGTGGCCATGTGAAAGGGAGCAAGTAGCATAAGCTAGAGTTCTAGGGATGTCTGGGGGTGTGCAGTGCAGGACTAGGTGGAAACTTGCAAACGCTGGATACAACACCATAAGCTAGATGTAACACAATAGGATATGCAGTAAAATGCTGGATATAACACCATAGGCTAGATGTGTCCTAATGTTTAGAAAATATTTTGCCCTTTCACTGGCGTCAACTGTAGGAGTTCTCCAAAAACAATAACATGTTTTCCTCCAAACAGTTCCTCCTAGTTGGTTTTTAGGACTTCTTGAATTCTGAGATGAATTAAAGCGAACATGAGGTTGGACACAATGCTTACTTCATCTATCAGGAGCACGTTAATTTATTTTAAAATTCTGCCTACCTCAGTTGCAGTCTCTGCTGACAATTTTTAGTATTCAAATTTGTGTTGGTGTTCGACGAGAAGGAGTAGTAGTCAGTGTAAAGTGACACCACCTACGTTATAAGCAGCTAAACCTGTGGTGGCTGTTACTATAGCCAAAAGGTTGTTGTATGTTTGGTTTTGTAGAAATGTGCTGATTATTTTAATTAGTATGTTTTGCCAGTACCAGCTTCACCACTTACATACAGGAGCACAGGATTATAATTTTTACATGTACAGTTTTTACTTTCATGTTTAAAACCATGCTCAATTTCTTGAGTAACTTGCAGGATAATGGTGAGTTGTTAATCATTTAGCTGAGATTCCAGAAATGACAAGTTTTCCTCAGAGTGTTTATATTGACACATGGTATTCTCAACCTCAGCCATGGCTATTTCTGCTTCAATTAGAATTAGTGGTTCTCCAAGTGGGTCTTCTCTTTCCTGTAAGGGAAGGTTGACTGCCCTCAGGAGTGTCTTTGTGTATTTGAGCTTCAATGTCTTCCTCTTGAAGGCATTCATTGTACAAAATGTCTTTGTATTGTTTGAAATTGTCATCTGTTATACTGCTTTGATTTGCTTTAAATGCAGATTCAAATGAATCATAGTCACCTAATAATTCTCCAAGAGTAGGGCCATGTAATACAGTTCTCTATGTTGTGGAGTCTTAAATGATAACTTTACATGAATAATTAGACTTGCTCTTGTTAGCTTCACTAGGCTTCCTTCACAAGTTGACTTTTTGCCAGTTGTCTCATTTGGTGTGACATTGTTTTTGTAGGTGTATTTTTGGGCAATGTTGTAGAGACACATATTTTCCAAAGTTCTACTTCTGTTTGGGTAGCATGTGTCAAGTACATTTTTTATAAAATGTCCTGGCTGTTGGGATCATTTGAGGCTATGTTTTCTATATCTTGGTAGGATTTTAGTACTCTTTTTCGGGATGTGGCTGGTCCAAGGTTCAGCCAAACAATGTGCTCAGATTTGCCATATAAGGCTTTACCTGTTAAACAGTCTGCAGCTCTGTAGGACTCGCATTCTCTATGGGAGAGCGTTTGTATACAGAAGCGTGGGGTCAGACAGGGGTACGTCTTAGCCCAATGGGTGTTTAATCAGTATGTCTCTGATGCAGCAGATCACCTATTTAAGGAGGGTCTCATAGCTCCAAGACTAGGCTCTGTGAAGATAATATGGCTGGCCTATGCAGACAATTTTTTATTATTTGATCTAACGAAGGTGGGGCTTCAGGCTCTTTTAGATGCTTTCTCAACATATGCTAAGTTAAATGGTCTGAACACCAATCCCACAAAAACTAAAATCCTCGTCCTAACGAATGGTCCCTGCAGAAAGAAAACCAACTCCTGGAATTTGGGGGGGCATAAGGGTAACTGCTTTACCTACCTTGGCTATTATGTTGGGGCTAGTAGGGGTTTGAGAGGGCAGATAAATATAGTTCCAAACAAAGCCAAGGCACTTGGTAAACAGACCCTTAAAATCGATCGCAAATATGGTAAATTCTCCATTAGACCAGCTCTTTTCTTCTTTGAAGAAAAATAGCTCCAAAATTGACATATGGTTTGGAGCTATGTATAGGGCTAACCATTGCTAAACTCAATGTGATTGAAGGTGACATCTGGAGACAGTTTCTACTTCTACCTAACGTGGTCCCTCTGGCGGCAATTAGATATGAGTTAGGCTATATTACTTTAAAATCCGGTGTTCATTGGAGGATGCTTATGCTTTATGCTAAGCTTAAGGTACCAATATCTAACACTTTATATGAACTTGTTGGAAGTAATATTGAATGTTCTGGTTTCTTACTCAAATTTTGCAACCCGTGTGATACAATTCATTGCAATATTGACTCAGATCTAGAACAGCTGACAACTAACTCTGCAAAAACAAAAAATAAATTGTGGGTTTGTGACTGGTGCCTTACTACGGACTCCTTCCATTCATATAAATCTATGCTTCACTTAGCATATGAACATAAGAAAAGAGGGGTTGCCTCTCCAGTTCTTACGATTTTCCCAAATTGAAACCATCGACATCTATTGCTAAGATTGCGCTGGAATATTCTTCCAACACCGGACACTAAATTGAGGTGGAAACAAATTATGGTGGAAGATAGTCTCTGTAGATTTTGCCAGTCAGCCCCTGAAATGGCTAAACATCTCATTTTGTTCTGTACGCATCTTAACGTCCTCATAGACTCTTGCTTGAGTGCACTAAAGCCTCTATACTTGGGTTAACCAACTGACTTGGTATGGCAACACTGTCTGTGCATCCAATCTACGCGTGTGGGTCTGGCATTATCTGGTTTTATTCGTAACCTCAAATTGGACCATATGAGATAAAGTGCTTGAAGATGGGTATATATATATAGGCTTCTCTAGTTAATAATTACCCCTACTCTAACTCCATATGACGACTGCTATATGGCTGTGTCTTTCTATTGCTTACTCTGTTTGCTTTTATGTCTACTGTATATGAATTATTTGTATGTATTCTAAATCTCTATTTTCACTGTACTCTTTTTTGTAAAGGTTTAATACACAATAAATCCCCAAAAATATATATACAGAAGTTGTACAATTTCTGTGATAGTGTTTTCTCAGATGATATGTCATCCCAGAGGTCCTTTAGCTCTGTTTTCTCAGCTTTGGTGAGATAGGCTGTGAAATATCTTGCAACTGCAGTGGAATTGTCTGCAATGTATTGTATGTCTATGTTTGCATCCACAAGAGGGCAATGATTGCATTGTAATCAATGCAATGATGGGAGGATGCTTCCTCCCATCTAATGTTGTAAATATTTTTAGGGAATTTTAGGCTGTGTCTAACAGAAGACATCAAGCTGTCCTTTTTTGCACACTCGTCTAGGGAAGCCAAAGCGACATTTGGTATAATATTTCCATTTGTTTTTATATCTTTGTCGTCAATATTTGCCACATTTATGTTTTTGGAAGCGTAACACTTGTGTATGTAGGTCACTTTTTGTGGTTTCTGAAGATATGTCGCAGGTAATGTATTTCTCAATAAATTGTAAAACAGTGGCGTCAGAATCATGGCCACATTTTGGAGCATCTTTAATCCACAAAAGCATGTGTGTGATGCTCCTCTGTATTGACATTCTTTTCTCCAAAAGAAGTGTTGCACTTCTCTGACCGGAGGGGTAGTTTTGTTGCAAATACAATGAAGCATGGCTACTAAGTGATGGTGAAAGTACCCTGATACATTTACAGGGTATGTCATTTACAGGCCCAGTGTTTTTATGTCTATTCTGTCATTATTTTGGTTTTCAGGGCGTAAGAAGTTGTGCAAGTCACCGCATGTGTACTCTGCACAACTTAAAGCAACAAACCATGTGGGTGGGGCTAGGTTCCTTACCATACAATGTACATCAGCGTTATGTCAGAACCAGTATTCTTTTGCACAACACATGTTTGCCAAGAGATGTGTGATACTTGACTGCAAAACATCATCTTTGTCTTTTATTTTTTTAAGCAATTGGGAAGCGGATATATTTAAAAAGTTAGAGCCTGTTTTTAATGTGTGTGCAACTACATAACATAGAGTTGCTAGTTCACTTTAGAAGCTGAGGTGGAAAATGTATTCAACATTTTGTCTGAATCTGGGGTCTTCAGAATACATTCTCACGCACTACTTTGCATGGACCTTTCATCATATCTCCTTTTCCTGTATGAAAGAGTATAGGAAAAGAACGTGCTTCTACACTTTTTTTCCATATGCTCATAGGGGATCCTTTGGCTTGATGCATTTGATATGTTTCTAATGTATTGTCAATGGAATCTTTGGAGTGTAGTGGATGAATTGTATACTGGTCTAAAATGTTGGCTGTCGTAACCGGATCTACACATTCAAATTGGCCAGTTTCTGGTAAGTCTTGAATTATTTGAATGGATTCTCTTAAGTTTTCCTCTATGTTTATATCTTTGTAGTATTCATTGTTTTCTTTAATATTTTGTAGGGCTTGTCTAACTTTGTTTAAGTCAACTAGTTGTTTCCAATTTGTTTTGTCTTTTGTCTTATGTTGGCCCAATTTTAACTAGAACAATCAAATATTGATCTATTGGTCATTGTACTCCTAGAATGTGTACATTTTATTTTAGATCTAATGGTAAATATGCTACTTTGTCGCAATGCCCTTTAGTAACTCGGATGAAGGTAATTTGGCTGATTTTGGTTGAAGGCATATTATAGCTTCAAATCGGTGCTTTCAAAAGTGGGGATATTTTTAAGTTATTAGTGATAGCACGTGATGGCATTTGTTTATTATTAAGCTTTGTGTTACAGTACGTGCAAACTGTTGAAGGGTCAGAGCAGGAGTTTTTGTAAAGTGTGTTGCTAACATTTTGATGTGGTGGAAACTGCATTTGCAAGCAGTTCCTGAAATGCAGGCTAATGAAGGCCCTTGCAGACCATTTTGGCTGTGCACTGGACAGGAGTCAGTGGTTTGTAAAGGTTTCATTCTACTTTTGTCTTTTAATTTCACAAGGTGATTAAGGAATTGTTGTAAAGATTTAAAGGATTGTTGGCGTACATTACACATTGAACTGCATGTCCATTTGTACACTGGACAAGTTTGTTGGGGTGAAAGAAGCATTTGGTTCAAAGTTTGTTGGGGACATTTTTTTTTTTAATAAAGATTTCTTTTGCCATAATGGTGTCTTCCACCATTTCATACCCTCAACTATTATTGTCTATGGCAATTGTTTTTTGTTGTTCTTGTTTATAAGCTTCTTCATTGAAATATGGTTCTGTGCTGCTTGTGTGGATCCATTCACCATCACAGAAGTTTGAAAAGGCCTGTATTTTGACACTGCACATGTTTAGAAGACTTTTTGTAATGTATTGATTAATTTTGTTAATGATTTCATTCTGTTCAAAATCAATATAAACAATTTTCTCTTTAGCACAAAAGCATTGTCAATTAGAGTATGCAGGATTAGCTTCCTGCAGTAGTTTTTTAAGGTAGATTGTGACTTTTCAGCTGTTTTCATAGGATTGTGGAGAACTCTTCTGTGGAAAATTTTCTGTGACTACGTTAACATTGGTAGGTACAGTGTTAGGTCCGTTAGTGGGTCTGCATTTCTTTGTACATTTTTTTACTTTTAGTTTTTGCAAGAAGGGTCTTACCTTTTTTAGTCATGGCTTGTTCCATTTTGTTGAGTGAGGTTACTAGCTGTTTTGTTATAATGTTTTATATACATTGTTTTAGAGGTGGATGATTATATGGTGTAGTGTTATTCTTATCTGATCTATTTTTTCTTTCTTTTCTACAGAGTTGCTTTTTAGTAGGCATTTTTTGTGTCAGTTGGGAAGAGAAAGTTTGGTTTGGAAAGTTGTGTAATGTAAATGCATGTATGGTGCATTGGTTTGTGGGTGTGATTGTAGAGATGAAAATATCACTGCTTGATTGTGCCTTGGTATATTAGGTATGGTTGGGAAGGTTGTTGGAGTAAGAGTCTGCAGGTATGATGGTGTTTGCTTAGTGAGTAAGGGAGTGGTGGTGTGATGGAATCTGTAGGGACATTGTGGTGTATTTAAGAACAGAGTGGGTGTTGCAATGGTGATGTTTATATGGCAATAGGAAGAGTGTGAATGGTAGAATATAATGGCTTATAGTGAAAGAAATGTTGGTTTGGAAAGAGTATTCTGTGGTAATATATATTGGAACTGTGCTGCTGTAATAACATACATATACATGGCACTTTAATGTACTTAATTTGTTGGATGAGAAGGGTATTCTTTTTTCAGTTCTTGTCTTCGGTTATGTGCTTCTTTCCTGTAATTGTAAAAAAAGTGAGTGGGGATATGTGGTAATGGTGAAGTACTTTTAGTAAGCAAGGTTGTAATTATTGAAGGAAGGAAGCGTCGTGGGGAAAAACAGTTAATAAAATTGGTGAAAGGTTAAACATGTTTGCTTTTACAAGCATTTTTATGAAAGTTAAGAAATGCATATGCGTATTTATAGAAGCTATGTAACCTTTTGGAAAAGAGTAGAAAAGTTGATGGAAAAGATTTGTAGTACACTTTTAAATGGCAGTTGGTGTGTGGAAGTTTAATATGTTAGGGGTATGTGCATACTTGCCAACGTTACGCATTCTAATCTGTAGGTGTTTATGTAGTCCTAGATGTTTTGTTTGCATTCTGGGACTTGTAGCTCCACTGTTCCCATTATAAAAAGTGGGAGTACAAGTGCCAGATTGTAGAGAAGAAATTAGGGCTGCATAAACAGCTAAAGATTGGAATGGGTTATGTTAGGAAGTATACATGTACTGTCAATATATTAAACTGGCACATACTGAGTTCTAATTAAAAATGGTGTACATGTCTATTTTATCTGCTTTCAGTTTCTTTTATGAAAAAGTGACACAGTGCCGCTATAAATGCAGATATGCATTTTTTTATCTTTCTTCAAAATGCTACCCAGAGAAATATTTTGAAAAGCACATCATTGTATATGTTTGTTTGATATACATGTCACAGTTTTGAATACTGAACCCTGGACTCTGGGGACCATTAATCCCTGTGAATAACCTGATTACCCTTGCCGGGGCAAAAGCTGTTGTGGAGACCAGACCCAGAGACCCTCACAATAGTTTGAAAACATGAGGGGCCATACAGAGAAAATTGAAGCACTGGCTCAAGAGTGTTGTGGTGGTGGGGCTCTGGGGAATTCACTACTGAAACGGGGTCCATCCATTGATCCCTGAACATCTGAAGGAGGTATTCACATGACATGTTCCCATTCCCCAGCTGTGAAAGCTTCACAACTGCATTGCAATACTCTTGGGACATGAGGAATAAAGAGGTGGCTCTCCTTGTTTTAGACTTGATGATCACTGGAATAAAACATACCTGCAAACAGATACTGAGTAAATTGAGGAACTATTAGAGCTTCGGATTATGAGTTGTAGTGCATATCATCATCCTGGGAGATGCATTGATATTGGGGAGCATTGCAGGAAACTGCATTCAACTAGGCCACACCTCTTGAAAGCATGTGGTAGGAAACCTGGTGGGCATTTTTGAAATAGCGAAACACATTTGTCTAGCTAAAATTATATTTACTATAATACATTTTCCCGTATTAATTTCTGCTTGTTAAAATGTGATACACAGAGCAAGTGAAATACCTAATAAACCAGCTGGAATTTCAACATGGCTCATTCAGCTACTGCCCAGTGACATAGTTCCTTAAGTTATCAGAGCTGACTACCACATTTCAAGAACTTCTTTCTCATAAAATAATAGAAGAACCTGATATAAAGCATGTAGCAACGCATCCCAGGTATGCAAACAATGAGAGCTAGCATTGCTGTACTAGTATAAATGTGGCAACCTACTTGGGCACGAACATGACCAGGAAGATTATGTAAGGCTGTACCAGATACTCCAGCTGCCTGAGCAGGATTAAAGTCACTACTATATTCCCCAATAGAGCATTATATGGAAACATCAATACAATGTATAACAATTTGCAAAAATGCGGGGGCCCTGCTACAGAAAATAAACCCAGCTAGAAAACATGTTCAATGGGATGGTTCCCACTCATTATGTTCTAGTACAATGTTTAAGCTCATTGTACCTTCCCAAATAAGAAATACCCATTTGCATATCAGTAGACTCCCAGCCACCAATGCAGTCCAGTACTGAAATGCTTGGCATTCCTCCTGAGGACAAGTGTCCATGTCTAGATTACCCTTAGGAATTCATGGTTAAACCTTTTGTTTTGTTTTTTAAAATTGGAACAAATGTGGGTTCACCTCTACTAAGAGAAAACATGCCATACATAATGTGTTCTGTGGAATGGTTCCCACGCATGTGGATCAACCACATTTTTGCACACCAGGTCTAACAAATTGAACAGCTAGTCTTCCACTGAACAGCTAGTTCAGTGAATGGAGCAGTAATGCCAATATTGGCAGTCATATGTTATTGACCTAGTAAGAGAGAGAGATAGGGAGAGAGAGAGAGAGAGAGACAGAGACAGAGAGAGAGAGAGAGAGAGAGAGAGAGAGAGAGAGAGAGAGAGAATTTGTTTTTATTAATCACTTCCCATTTGTCTGGCTGATGGGTCTATAATCATGTGGGGATGATACATTTTTAACAGGAATAAGTGGGCTTACCAGCATAAAGAGCATTAAACCAAGAATTTGATATGAATAAAACCGCAGGAGCCAAATGTCGCGGGAATGAGGTGGAGTGTACTTTGTGGCTGGCTTCCTGCGGGAAATGCAGTCTGCTTTCTATTTCCATCCCCTCTGAAGGAGGCGGCTTCCACCGTAAAAGTAGTATCACGGATGCTGGAGCATTGCAGGAGTGAGGCAGAGTGTTCCTTGTGGTGCCGGAGGATCCCACCCTCGATTTATCCAAGTAAACGATAACCTGACCCATATGGACCTCAGGTAAACATTTGATTAGCGTGCTCTTTGCCAGCTACCTGTTAATTCCTGATTTGCCCAAAATGGCTGCACATTCTATTTTAAGTCATGTTGGTGTACTGCTTATTACTCCTCATCACGCCTCACTTTTATGCACCTTTGTTGGCCGAAAACCTCTGTTCCATCTTCACTTGTGAGAGGGAGGGGACCGGGGGGGAGAGACACAGTAAGGCTGCTCCTAGAGCCGTTGGGTCTTCCCAGTCCTCTCCTCTCTGGGTCTTTGGAGTTCCTTTCTTTTTTTGTGTGAATTGCCACCCTGGAGAGCCTGAACTGTTGCTCTTATTAAACCTACAAAATAACTTAGGACGTGGGCGGCTACATCTCCTGCTACTGCCCAATGAAACCTACGGATTGTTGTGTTTGCTGTCCCATGGATTGTTGTGGTCCCTTATAACCAGTTGCCACCTTACCATCTTCTATTTACGCAATGTGATTTACCGGAAGGTCCCACTTAATAGTTGTATCACGTAGATTTTCGGTGGATTGGTAGCTTAACTTTTTTTATCTCGTTCTTAATTCTTAATTAATTCTTCCATTTTACCTTATAAACTGCTCTAATATATAGTTTTTAGGTGCATATATTTTTAGCGAATTTGGAGCGGGGTGTAAGACAAAAGGTATGACAACACCCGGGGAGGGAGTGAATGGTGAGCCTCCTGGCCTGAACACTGTGGTTGGCAGCTCACAGAAACCGGCAAAGTACAGGGAAATAACCCCACAGTTATGTTCAGTAACGGTTAACCGTAATACTTAGGGGTCCAGGAGGCCTGATCTCAACCTTGGGCATTTGATAGGAAACTGGGGCTGATGTCCATATAGGAGTTCAGGAGAAACGTATTCTGAATCGACCACCTGCAGCAGCCCCGTTTGTGGGTGCTATCTCGGGTGTACCAGGGGTCCCCAACGGTGGATTTGAATCAACCATTTCACTAATCAACAAAGAAACCCTTTGGATTAATTCCAATCTGTTTGGACCGAGTATTGACCCAAGCATTATATTAATGGCAAGAATGGTGGGCTGGGTAGGCCATAAACCCAAATGTTTGGAAGCAGATTGTATATTGGTTTCCTTCTCTGACCCAACAATGGTTAGCTACCTGGTGAATTCTAACCTGTCCAGAGGTTTAAAACCAAATGGCTATAGTTTACATAGCATTCTGGTCCGGTTGGGAGTAGGGAAGCATCAAAGTGTTTTTCACTTGTCCATAGACGGTCGCCAGGGTGGAGGTCCAATCCTAATCTAGAAATTTTGAATCCACAGTGGAGAGGTGCACATACTACTATGGTGGTTGAGTTAGCTAATTGGTATGGGGCCCTAACCTCCTGTGAATACTTGGACTGACGTACAGCTAATCGGCCTAGCCAACTTGACCAGGAGGGTGGTGAGGGGGGAGGGGGACTGAGTCTAGAGAAAGGGGGGATCAAGTGCTACAGCGAGCAGGCCGCTGATGGCCAGCCTGTTATCTTGGGATAGAGCTCGGGCTAGGGGACATTTTTAGAGGGAGACCAATGTGGAGTTCTTGAAGGTGCACAATGTTATTATCCTGCAAGAGACCTGGGCCTCGGAGACCCCATTGCCAGATGGTTACACATTGTATGGGATCCCAGCGGGAAAAAATGTAAGAGGAAGATGTTATGTGGGTCTGCCGATTCTGATTAAGTCCTCGTTAGCTTCTAAGGCTTGGGTAGTGGAGACCAAGGTGAACTACCTACAAGCACTACACATATTGCCCCCTAAGGAGGACTCGATAATTATCTTGAATTTCTATAATACTACCCACAAGGCAGAGGTTGACTGGCTTGCCATGGTTAAGGCATTTATGAGTGAGCTACGACATAACAGGAGAAATCACAAAGAGCAAAGCATTTGAGAAGGAGATTTTAACCTCACAATGGGTGCAAGTCCGCCGAAGGATCTTTTAGACCCGTTGGAGGATGGGTCATTGAATATCCTGTTGCCAAATATGAGAGATGTACAGGTGTGTGCTAAGGATCTCCAACTGTGTTTTGGCTCATAGAATGGGATTTGCATACAGAAAATGGTTGCACAGCATCCAACATACCGGGAAATCTAACATTCAATAACCATTTGGGTTCCTCAACCATTGACTATTTCTGTATCTCTGTAGAATTATGAGATAGAATCATGGATTTTGAAGTGTTGATGGATGTTAGTTGTGACCACCACCCAATCTGTCTAAAACTGAAGGGTGTTGTGGGGGATGGGGGTAGGCCTCCAAAACAAACTTGTGTGCCAGGTAAACCCAAACTCTGATACGGCCCAGAGATTTAAGTGGGAAAGAATACAGATCCTAAACTACATTTACACATTGTGTCGGAAAAACCTATCCCTTATTTACAACATGCTGGACACCCCTGGGCACATTGTAGAACAATTCTCAAAGTTACAGGGGTATTTGGCTAAGGGTTTCACAATCAACTATAAGAAGAAGAAGCATCATCAAATCGGGTGGTTTGAGGAGGCATGCACCAATGCTAAGAAAAATCTCTAAAAGGCCTTGAAATGCCGATCTGCTCAAGAAGGGAGGTAGCCCAAGCCAGGGTGCACTATCGGGGGGGGGAACTGAAGAGAGCGAACAATGAAATCGAAGGGGAACTATGGGAGGGATTCCTGGATGCCTCAAGGCGCAATGACCAGAAAGCATTTTGGGAGTTCGTGAAAGGGGGCTCAACTAATGCGAAAGGGGAGAGGTCTAGTGACTCGCATGTCGAAGTGTCGAAGAAAGCCACTTCTGCAATCTGTTTGGTGGTGGGTCCCTAGTGGATAGTTATGCGAGAAGTGATCCTCCATTACAGTTTAGGCTAGATGAGGTGTCTTGGGCCATCGCGTTAAAGGACTGTAACTGCGCACTGGGCCCTGATGCTATCCCTTCAGACCTCTTTCAGGATCAATTGGAACTTTGGGCTCCCTTGTTGACTAAGGTTTTTAATGCATGTATGGAAATGGGTTCATATCCACCTTCATGAAAATCGGCCATCATCTTTCCCATCTTCAAGAAGGGGGAACCAGCAAGCACTACTTCCTATAGACCCATCTCATTATTGGACACGTCTTTCAAAATCGTTGGAAGGGTTTTGCTGGGGTATATTAGGTCCTGGTTGCTGGAGAAGGCGGTCCTCTCCGACATACAGTTTGGTTTTCGTCTCGGGGTGAGCACTATGGAACAGAGCCTTAACCTATACCTACTTGTTTCTAATTAATTATTTTGTAGGGGGAGGGAATTTATTTACCCTTCATGGTTTTCAGCACATCCTTCGACAAAGTGGACAGATCAATAATGTGGGCCATGCTCAGCTCCATGGGTTGCCCGGAGAATATTTTGGTGATGTTAAAAGCACTGAATAGGAATGATGAGGCATGTGTGCGGAGCAGTTCGGGGGTCACTTGTCCATGTGTTTTATGGTCAGGTGTGGTGTCCGTCAAGGGTGTGAACTAGCCCCAATCCTATTCACCCTCTATTTCAATGGGCTCCTAAAGACTTTTGTGGACACAGGTGGATTATCCGTATCTGCGGGGGGCAGAGAATTTCCAGTTCTGGAATATGCAGATGACACCATGCTTAATGCCAGAACCCCACGGGCCCTCCATGTGCTGATCACTGCCTATGTGGCCTTTATGGAAAATCTGGGGCTGAAAATCAATACAAAGAAATCTGCAGTAATGGGATGCACGGGTCGAAAGAGGTCAGCTGGTGTTGCGCATACAAAGAAACAATCAGCTAAGCCAACAAGTGGGAGGGATTTCTCATTTTTTGTCCCATTGTCAGAACGCTGTCCTAAAAATCTACTCCATCCTGACTAAAGCAGTAATTCTTTATGGTGCATCACTTTGGGGTTTTCAGAAAGCCACAGAGATCCAGGTGAAGGACAACACATTTTTTTGAAGGCTATTGGGACTCCCAGGATCCGCCCCCACATCTCTATTCCTAGGGAATTGGGAATGGAGTTCTCAGAGGACCAGTGGTCCATAGCTCCTTTAACTGTTTGGATTAGGCTTTGGGCAAATGATATGCATCCTTATGTCATTTCATCATCAGTTCTTTAATGGCTAGGAACAACTAGAGGAAAATCCCTTAGCTTTCTTACATTGATGAAGTATTGTCCGGTGTAACTATTTGGGCCCTCTCTCCCCCTACCATTTTGCTATCTAAAAGTCAAATGAGATTTTATAAAAGCAGTTTGGGCAAAGTGTTTAAAAGAAACAGGGATATCATGGAGTTTGCAACCAATTCAAATAGAGTGCACGCTGTGATCAGCCGGGTGGCGGAGGTCAAGCGTGCTCTAGATTTGATTGTTTGCAGCTGAGGGGCACCACATCCAAATGGATTGGCTACCCAGATGAGGCGGGGTGCCCAGCATGTGGTGCTGAGAGAGAAAACTTGGCTCATCTTTTATTGTTCTGCATGGCTTACAAAAACATCATACGGCCCACTTTACTGCCGGTACTTAGGTCTGTTAATATCTGCTCCCAAAGGCTGGCAGATCTATTTGTTTTTTAACACCAGACTCCGTTTTGGCAGCTTGGGCATTACTCTAATTTTTGAAGAGAGCCATGTACCAGAAGAAAGGGGCTGCTACCATGATTGCCCTATAAATATTGGTTACTTATCAAAGATTCTGAAGGAGTATTACCCTTAAAGAATTTGGAGTATTATGTAGCTCTCTTATCCCCTCAGACTTGTATCAATAAATTCCATATTTTTAAAACCTTTGCACTGTTAAGAAGGCACCTTCCGAGATTGAATATGCACTGGCATTTATTAATTCTTTGTATGTTATGTGGTTGTATTTATTTTTATAGATAGTTGTGTTTTGATTGGTATATATGCATGGAAACAGTATTACACGGCCTGCGGTAGCGGGCGTGTAGTTATGTTTAAGTTGTTTAAGTTGCTAAACCCATATGAAGTGCACTTTTTGGACGAGTCTTCACCAAACTTTGGAAAAAAAGTATATGGTCCACTCTGAATTTTTTTGGCAAGTTTAGTGAATTTTCGTCAAGGAGGGACAAAGTTATAGGGGGGGTTCAATTTTATTTTCCATAGACTGAATGGAAAAAACTTTGCTCATGCCTGCTGGCCAAACCGCTGCATGGATTTTCACAAACTTTGCAGCAGGAGCGGAGGCTTGGTCCCAAAAGTGTGCTGTTGTAAATTTGGTGAAAATCCATCCAGTAGTTTTTTTTTAAAGCAGGCAAAATGTAGCTACAAAAAATAGTGATATCTGGGTTTGCTCTGTTGACCCATTTCTCCGTTCGGTCTGCCGACAGGCATACGATTGGTCTAGAGGGTGACGTGATGTCCGCGGACATTGGACGTGGCCCCTGATATGATGGTGAAAAGCATGTAGTGCGTCAGATTTTTGGAAACGCCCGCCATGTTGCATTTGCGAACATCCGCCGGTGTCCGCGGACATCGTGATAAAAACATATTAAAAAAACACAAAATTACAAAATTACACTTGTCAAACTTATCAAATAATCTCTGGGAGGTGAGGGGGGGTTGTTGAGGAGATGGGATAAGGCACTAAAAAGCCAGAAAATGTGTGTTTTTCACCGTAAAAGTCTGCAAACAGTCCTGTTAAGTTCAGGGACACTTCGGGAGCAATTCTTCGATGGCTTATAACTTTGGCACCACTCAATGAAACTGCATGACATTTTGGAATTCTATTCTAAACCTGGTACTGAAAGGCTTTGCAAAAATCGGTGGGATTCTGTCAAGAGGGGTCAAAATTAGAGGGGGGTCCCAAAATATTGTAACGGCTTATAAATGGGGTGCCATTTGACGAAACTGCAAAAAGTTTACAAAACGATTTTAAGTCTAGCTATGCATGTTTTTGTAAAGTTTGGTGGGATTTTCTCACGAGGGGCTAAATTAGAGGGGGTCTCAACATTTTTAGATGGCTTATAACTTTGTTGCCGTTTGACGAATGTGGACAAAAGTTTTCAAAAAGATTAAAGACCCAACCGCGGATGTTTGTGTAAATGAATGGATTTTGTCAAGTTGAGGGCTAAGTTATATGACTATTGTATGTGCATACATATTGACACTTTTGAGAAAAAAAAACCAGGGTGGATTTCAAGCAAACTTGTGTAAGGAGCATTGGCAAGGTCCTGAAAGCATGGTTTTGCAAATGAGCCTGTGTTTTATTTTTTGACAAGTGTCATAATGTAGGTACAAAAATAGTGATATAACTTTGGTGACTGAGGTATAGCATGTGGCCATGGGCAGTGGCCTGATTGTCTGTTCTTTCATGGTATAAGGTCATGACCCAGACAATCTAACCACTGGCCTTGTTTGTTTTCGCAAGATCCACACAGGTGGGTTTTGGTGTGCACCCTGTCCTCGGACCTCCTGGGTGGCCTCCCCCAACCCCCCGGCCCCATTCATGGCCATTTTTGATTTTTGATTTTTATTTATTTTTTTTTTTTTGATTTTTGAATCTTGATTTTTTTGACAGTGTGTTGCCTTGTGTAGCTCCCGTGGGCATACGCTGTATTGTGGCTGGGCACATGCAGGCTTGTCCTGAATTTGGGTCAGATGCTTGGGTTTGTGTGACACACACCCCTCGTGCTTCCCGTTTCCATGGGCTTGCAAAGGGTGTGCCCAAGTGACATTGACTTACACGGTGACGTTGGACTCCCATATGATGTGTGGGCAGTCTGTAGTCAATACTGTGTATACATTCCTAGTGCATATTGTGGTTGTATTGTAGACTGCATGGTGTATTGATATGTGCCTCTGCATCCATCTCATCCTCCTAATTTGCAGGTCCATTTCTCATGTCTTCACAAGGCGGTCTACTTTGGAACTGGAGTCCATGTTGTAAGCAGTGCACCTACACTCTTGCGTGGCGCTAACACTGTATAGTTGGAAGTTTTCGAAGTGCTGGCATTATCAGGTAGTGAGGCTACCAATTTTTTAAGTCCGTACTGTCATGTTTATGGTAGGTTGGAGGTTGTGTAGGTGATTGGTATTATTGGTAAGTATTTGGTAATGTGTGTTGTTGGTCCTGCATTACTGTGAGCATTTCATGTGTGGCCAGTTTCCATTAGGGACACTGTAGTTGGTGACACTTGGGGCATGTTGTGGGGATTAATTTGTTTGCTCTCACATTGCATGACATGCCATGGTGTGTTGTGTGGCCGTGCCGGGGAGGGGTTGGGTGACATGGCACTGTTCTCATGTTGTATTTTGCAAGTGGGTATTACTTTTTGCTGCATGGAAGTGTGTCTTTTGATGACACTGCATTGGTTGTGTTTGTGTAGGTAGGGATGCACACATCGTGACACTTCCAGATGAACAATCTCAGGCTGCTATGGTTCTGACAGTTGACTGTCCCTTAATTCATCAGAATTGTCAGATTGAGTCATCATTGATTGTCAGATGGTATGTGCCAGGGCTGTGTGCACTCCACAGGGGTGTGCTTTCTATGTGAAGTAATTAGCCACCAGCTACATACGGGCTGCCTCACCCCGTGCCCTTTCCCCTCCCATGCGCAGCAGGCGTGCATGTGGGTGGGGATGTGGGGGCACCACCATGTCCACAGCCAGGCCCCGGCGTGTTGCAACATTGTGCAGGACACATGCTGCCACTATGATCCTGCACACTACTGGGGGAGCGTATAACAGCTGCCCACCAGAACGGTCAAGGGAGCGAAAGCGTGACTTCAGCACTCCGAATGTGCGCTCCACTATGCCCCGTGTTGCAATATGGGCTGTGTTGTATCTTACCTCGGGAGGCGTGATGGGGTTCCGAATTGGCATCATCATGTGTGTGCTCACAGGGTAGGCACTGTGTCCTGGGGAGGTGGTGATAGGGATCATTAGTGGGGTGTTGGCATTACTCTGTATCTGTCATGCATGCGTGTGCTGTGGCATTTCTACTCACCAAGCAGCCATGCATCGCCATGCCGCCCAGCTTCCATGTCCCGGTTTAGGGTTGACATCCTGTAAATGAAGCTGTCGTGGGTGGACCCTGGATAGTTGGCATATACTGAGGTGATGATTCCCTTGGCATCACATACCACCTGGACGTTGATGGAATGCCAATGCTTGCGGTTTCTATAGATGTGCTCAGATGCCCTGGGGGGACATAGAGCAACATGGGTGCAATCAATGACACCTAGCACTTTGGGGAATTGTGCCACCCTGTAGAAATCCTGGCTGACAGCCTGCCTTTCTGCAGGTGTTCTGGGCAGGTATTTGTGCCTGCGGACTGATGGGCGTGCAGTGATGATGGCCAACACCTGGTGTAGGCACCGTGACTGCGTGGCCTGTGACACCCCCCCCCTATGGCACTTGTCCGCTGAAATGATCCGGTAGCCAAGAAGTGCAGTACATTGAGGACCTTCTACAGGGGGCTGAGTGCTTGGGAGCACAGGGTGGGTGATGTGAGGTCATCCTCCCACTCATTGACCAGGTCCAGTATTATGTGTGGTGGAAACCTGTACCTCCCATACACCTGGTCATCAGGCATGCCAAATAGGCTGGCTCTGGGTGTGAAGATTCTGGCCCTGACTATCCTTCTCCTCCTGCTGCGGTATCCCACGGCCACTGCTGCTAGGAACAGTATATTCATCCTGGCGTCTGAGCTTGTTTGTTGTTTGCGCACTCTTTTATGCTGCGTGGGACGTGCGCCTGCTTCATGCTGGCGTACGTGTTTCAGGATTGGACCTTTTATTTTTTGGCGCGTTGTAGGCGACCGTGTAAATCTTCCCGCCCATCCCAGGAATACACGTAACACGCTCTCCCAGGCCCAGTCGCGAGTAAATATTCCCGCACACCCCTGGAATACACGTACCCCACTCTCACAGGCCCAGTCGCGTGTGGAACTTCACGCGCACACCGAAATACACGTACCCTGCTGGTATCGCGTGTGGAAGTTCACGCGGACCCATAATACACGTACCCTGATCGAATCGCATGTGAGACTACCTGCGCACCCCTGCAATACACGTACCCAGGCAAATTGCACGGCTGGGGGGTGGGGGTGCAGGGGGACAGGAGTGGGGGCCTGGTGGAGGGTGCCCTACAGTGCTGGGCGGTGGGGCTGCAGGGGGACATGAGTGGGGGCCTGGTGGAGGGTACCCCTGGATGCAGGGGGGTGGTGGTGCAGGGGGACATGAGTGGGGGCCTGGTGGAGGGTGCCCCTGGATGCAGGGGGGTGGGGGTACAGGGGGACAGGAGTGGTGGCCTGGTGGAGGGTGCCCCTGGATGCAGGGGGGGTGGGGGTGCAGGGGGACAGGAGTGGTGGCCTGGTGGAGGGTGCCATACAGTGTTGGGGGGTGGGGGTACAGGGGGACATGAGTGGGGGCCTGGTGGAGGGTGCCCCTGGATGCAGGGGGGTGGGGGTGCAGGGGGACAGGAGTGGGGGCCTGGTGGAGGGTGCCCTACAGTGCTGGGGGTGGGGGTGCAGGGGGACATGAGTGGGGGCCTGGTGGAGGGTGCCCCTGGAGGCAGGGGGTTGGGGGTGCAGGGGGAAAGGAGTGGGAGCCTGGTGGAGGGTGCCCCTGGATGCAGGGTGGTGGGGGTGCAGGGAGACAGGAGTGGGGGCCTGGTGGAGGGTGCCCCTGGATGCAGGGGGGTGGGGGTGCAGGGAGACAGGAGTGGGTGCCTGGTGGAGGGTGCCCCTGGATGCTGGGGGGGTCGGGGTGCAGGGAGACATGCGTTGGTGGGCAGTAGTGCAAGGTGACATGTGAGTTGGCTGGGGGGCATGGCCATGGTGGATGGGCTGCCTGCGGGACATGTGCAGGGGTGCAGGGTAGTCCGCTGTGGTGTGGGCCACCTGCAGGGGCCGTGGAGGGTGTAGAGGGAACAGCTGGGAGGACCCACACGGCCAATTCACGTGTGGGACTCCCCGGCACCCCCGAAATACACGTAGGCTGCTGGATTCGGGTGTGGAATTTTCCACGCACCTGGAGTACACGTACCCTGCTGAAATTACGTGTGGAACTTCACGCGCACACCGAAATACACGTACCCTGCTGGTATTGCGTGTGGAAGTTCACACGGACCCATAATACACGTACCCAGATGGAATTTGCGTGTGAGACTACCCGCGCACCCCTGGAATCACGTACCCTGCTGGTATCGCGTGTGGAAGCTCACGCGGACCCATAATACACGTACCCTGATGGAATCGCGTGTGAGACTACCCGGGCACCCCTGGAATACACGTACCCAGGCAAATCGCACGGCTGGGGGGTGGGGGTGCAGGGAGACAGGAGTGGGGGCCTGGTGGAGGGTGCCCCTGGATGCAGGGGGGTGGGGGTACAGGGGGACATGAGTGGGGGCCTGGTGGAGGGTACCCTACAGTGCCGGGGGGTGGGGGTGCAGGGGGTCATGAGTTGGACATGAGTGGGGGCCTGGTGGAGGGTGCCCCTGGATGCAGGGGGGTGGGGGTGCAGGGGGACAGGAGTGGGGGCCCGGAAAGGGTGCCCCTGGATGCAGGGGGATGGGAGTACAGGGGGACAGGAGTGGTGGCCTGGTGGAGGGTGCCCTACAGTGCTGGGGGTGGGGGTGCAGGGAGACAGGAGTGGGGGCCTGGTGGAGGGTGGCCCTGGATGCAGGGGGGTGGGGGTGCTGGGAGACATGAGTGGGGTCCTGGTGGAGGGTGCCCCTGGATTATGGGGGGTGAGGGTCCAGGGAGACATGCGTTGGTGGGCAGTAGTGCAAGGTGACATGTGGGTTGGCTGGGGGGCATGGCCATGGTGGATGGGCTCCCTGCGCGACATGTGCAGGGGTGCAGGGTAGTCCCCTGTGGTGTGGGCCGCCTGCAGGGGCTGTGGAGGGTGTAGAGGGAACAGCTGGGAGGATCCACACGGCCAATTCATGTGTGGGACTCCCCAGCACCCCCGAAATACACGTAGGCTGCTGGATTCGCGTGTGGAATTTGCCGCGCACCCGGATACATGTACCCTGCTGAAACTGCGTGTGGAACTTCACGCGCACACCGAAATACACGTACCCTGCAAATTTGCGTGTGAAACTTCCCGCGCAGCCCAGAATACACGTGCCCAGGCCAATCGCGTGTGGAACTTCCCGCGAACCCTGTAATACACGCTCACGCTATTTTTCACACAGCGGGTGTCCGTGTTTGTCGGTACCCCTTTGCACCTTATTTGTCCCAGAGAGCCACTATATGGATCATTCATCATAGCTGTATATGGGTGCTTTTTGTTAGCGCACATTTTGGCGCACATTTATTTCAGGCGCAGGGACGCTACCGCCTGCTTTCTTGTGGCATACTTGTTTGGCCCTGTGCGCGTCTTTGCCAGTGCGCTGGTTTGCCCTATTCGATTCCATGAATACGAGTTGTAGGCGAGCGTGTGGGCCTTCCGCGCACTTGCCTCCTGTACTTCCCCCGTGATGCCCATATTTTCACGCGTTGTTCCCCATTCCGAGTGTTACGCCCCGTGTTCCGCCTACTTTTGTAATGTGCGCCGCGCTATGTGTGATTTCGCAGCGGCCGTGGCGCACGCCGTTGGATGACCTGTGCGCCGGCGTGCGCCGCGCACTTTTTCAGCGCACATCCAATATTTTTCTCGCGCACGGACTTCCAGGAATCGATGTGCGCTGGTTTCCCTGCGATTTTTGCAGTTGCACTGCGATTTTCGCACTTTTACTGCAAATTCCATGTTTTGGCACCTCTGCGCGGGAATTTTCGGCGCACATTAATTCCATGAATTGGCCTGTAAGTCTATGTATGGTCACTTGGCACTGTCCGGAAGGTCCACAGTGACGTCAGGCTTTCGCGGACGTCGACGGAAGCAAAAACAGTGGAAAAAGTATAGAAGTGTTAAAAACGATGCTAAAATGTGGGAAATGACAGAGTTTTAAGGTGACACATTGTAAATTGGACACAAACGTTGCTATATTAGGGTAAGTATGATATTTGTAAGTTGTAGGAAAATAGCATGCACTGGTAAAAACTCGTGGAACTCTCTGAAAATAACTTTGTTAAAGAGACGTTATGGTTAAGTTGCACCAATAAAAACCAATACAATTGAATGAAAAAACTTTGTTAAAGGGACTTTCGGAGTAATTCATAGAATTCGGCGCACAAGTGGCGCACGCGGCTGGCGCACAGAGTGTGCGTGCGGCAGTCTGCACCAGCCGCGTGCGCCAAATCCCATTTCGGCGCACAGCGTATTCTTGGATTTATAAATCCATAAGCAGCCGTGGCGCAGAGTGGCGCAGCGACCTTGCAGCAGCGCCAGTTACGCTCCCAACGCCGTCCCATGCGCCAAACACATTGCACAAATCCAGTACATGGCGCAAAGGCCAGTGGACCAGTATCCAGCCCCCAACCACGAAAAACGCATGTAAAACCCCCCGTGCACCCCTCGGAATACACGTACCCCACTCGCGCCATGCCAATCCTGTGTAAAACTCCCTGCGCACCCCTCGGAATACACATACCCCGCTCGCACCAGGCCAATCCCGTGTAAAACTCCCCATGCACCCATCAGAATACACTTACCCCGCTCGCACCAGGCCATTCATGTGTAAAACTCCCTGCGCACTCCTCAGAATACACGTACCCCGCTCGCGCCAGGCCAATCGCATGTAAAACTCCCCGTGTACCCCTCGGAATACACGTACCCCGCTCGCGCCAGGCCAATCGCGTGTAAAACTCCCCGCGCACCACTTGGAATACACGTACCCCGCTCGTGCCAGGCCAATCGCGTGTAAAACTCCCCACGCACCTCTCGTAATATACATACCCCGCTCGTGCTAGGAACATTGCATGGAAAAAGTCCCCCTGTGGTGTGGGCTGCCTGTGGGGTATGCCCAGGTTGGATGGGCTGCCTGCGGGGCATGGGGTGGGTGGATGGGCTGCTTGTGCGTATTCTGGGGGTGCGCAGGGAGTTTTACACACAATTTGGCATTGTGGGCCCTCCTGGGTGTGCCCTTTTCCCCCTCCCCATGCCCTGCAGGCAGCCCACACCACAGGGGACAACCCACACCCCTGACCATGCCCTGTAGGCAGCCCACATGGCACCATGCACCTGTGTGCCTTGACTAATGTCCCCCACCGACCCACCAATGATGGGCACCTGCCAGCAGGCCCAGACTCATGCACCCCACCCACTCACCATTGACGATCAGCGGCCAGCAGGCCCTGACTCATGTCCCCCACCCACCATTGACGGGCACCTGCCAGTAGGCCCCGACTCATGTCCCCCAGCCACCCACCCACCATTGACGGGCACCTGCAAGCAGGCCCCGACGCATGTCCCCCACCCACCATTAACGGGCACCTGCCAGCAGGCCCCAACTCATGTGCCCCACCCACCATTGACGGGCACCTGCCAGCAGGCCCTGACTCATGTCCCCCACCCACCATTGGCGGGTACCTGCCAGCAGGCCCTGACTCATGTCCCCCCACCCGACACGTCATCAGACTCCAGATCCATGGCCCTTATGGCCACCCAAATGCCACCCCATGCCACCCCAGTCCAAACACCCAACAAAGCATTCCATCCACTCCACATTGAATTCCCAATGTCATGATAGAAAATAAATAACCAGCATGCCCATGAATACATGTCCCTCAGACCCACACAATGGCGACACATGACTGTGAAAAACCACATTGTGACATGCACAAAACAAATGAGAGATGACCACACAATTAAGTCCAAAAACGAAGAAAAAAAAATGAATGCTCTAACCAATAAAATCCAAAGTAAAAGGGCTCCAATGGGTCCGTCCATCAAAAAAAAAGTATTCCACCATGGGTCCAAGAAAATGAAATCCAGGTCCAAAACTATTTACAAATGAACATCCAAGGGTCCATGAGCCCAACAATCCTAAGGAAACCTAACCTAAATCCTACCTAATAAATAACTATATACAAAAAGGTGGGGCATAGTCCATGCGCCCCAAAGGAAAAAATAATTGAACGGAAACTTACACCTACAGAACTATTTACAAAGGCGGTGGTCAAGTCCATCGGCTCACTTGTTGATGTTCCGGGCCAGGGCATCATTGAACTCCTCTTCAACGTCCCGGAGGCGTGTCTCTACCCTGGCCCTGAGGTCTTGCAGGGATGCAGCCATGGCCTCTTCCAACTCCCTGCGAGTTGCCTCGAGGCACTCAGCCTGCCTCAACGCCCTGCGCATGGTGTTCTCCGCCCTGACCATAGTGAGCCGTGCCTCTTCTGCCTGCCGCCGCTCTGCATCTATTTGTCTGCCCAACCGCTGCCACACAGAAAACACTCCCAATCCAGGGTCCTCCTGCCCTCCGGGTGATGCCTGCCCCTCTGATGTTGATGGCCCCACGCCATCATTGCTCCCACCTTGAGCCTGCTTCTGCCGTGCATGTGCCCTGCCTGTTGATGCCTGCACGTCCTCCTCCTGCTGGGGTCCAGTTGTTGTGGTGGCCACACCTGCTGGACCTCATAATCCTGACTGTGGCAGGGATGTGTCCTCCACCAGCCTGGCCGCTGGGTCAGGGGCAGCTCCACAAAGTGCCCAGGTGATACGTGGGCAGGAAGATGGCACGGAGGACGAGTGGCGCATAGGGGGTTCAGGTGAGGAGGGGGTCGGTAGAAGGTCCAGCACATGGAGGAACCCAGGACTGGTGACCCATCCTAGTAGGTCGGTGCGGTCAACGAGGCATCCGAAATAACGTGCAGTGTCCTCACGAGAACCCTGCACGTCATCCCGAATGCCACATTGACACAACGCCACCCCAGCCAGGACAGGCTCAACACGGTCCCGGATTGCCACGTCCACAGGGAGAGGACGGCCAGTTGTTGTGTGCGCATCTACTCCCTGAAAACGGGTCTGGACGAAAGCATCCCTGCTGGTGCGGGATGATGCAGTCACAGGATCAGGGACAGGATTACACTATGGCACCCCCGCGGCCAGCTGTGCTGCCTCCTGTCCCTGCCCCTGGACTGCACCACTAGCACCAGTGGAATCCCCCCACTAGACCCTGTGCATGGGCCTTCCACAGCCTCCTCCTCAACCAAACCCCCCACCAACCTGCATGACTCCGTGCCATCTTCCTCCATAGGCCCCTGTTGGGTCTCAGGTGCCCCTTCTGCTGCCGAGGAGTCCACCTCCGACCTCCGCCTCTTGGATCTACCCTCTGCAGCTGCGGCCATGGATGCGTCACCAGACTCCTCACTCCCCAACGAGATGACAACATGGGAGCGGAGCTGGGGCTTGCGTCTCCGGCTGGCGGTGGGATCCCTGCCGCTGTGCTCCACAGCACTGTCTCCGCCCTCTTTATCAGTTGACACTGCAGACAGGGAGAGACAGATCACAGGTATCAGGGCACTGTACAATGGTCTGATACACACATGACAGTTGCATATGAGTGGCAGACTCAAACTTCACCCATGGCATCACACTCCCCAACACACATATCATTTGAACCCACACACATGCGCAAATGAACTGGAATGCAGTAGGCAGCACCATCCATACAGATACAACAGCATGAGCATCTGAAGGTTAGCCTGATGTCACATGCAACACGGGGAGTGCCGAACACATGCACACACGTCACCAGACATACATGCATCTGTACATCTCCACCACCTGTCGCAGTGAAATCATCGGCATCCATGTCACATCGACCAATCAGCCTCCATCACATGCATCCATGGTGTATCATATTTGCACACATGTCAAACAAACACACGCACATGTATGCTGTGCACATACATGAAGGTGGAACCAGCATCCATGTGTCACACCACAACAATGCCACAGTACATACACAGAAATGTAAATATGTGTGCACCCACACATGCATTTGGCCATCATGCATTTGAACACATACATCATTGATGTGCCTCATACATGACTGGACTCACATGCGGCAGGCTCACGTCCCTGTACATACACATCCATACATGGGCCTTTCAAGACATATGTCCAACCTGCACACTCCTGGCACACCTCAACATGCACTGCATCCAATCAGTACGCATGGACACTTACTGCTCGACTCCGGCAGGTCTGCCTCTGAAGGACCTGGAGGTGGAGCGCTGGGTGTATGCATTGCAAGACCCTCATCTGGATGTTGGTAAGGCTGACCCAGCACCCTCTGCATGAGCTGCCTTCAAGAGGCGCCGGGCCTTGCTGAGGGTCTGTTAGGCAGAATCCTGTGCAGTGCCCTAAGGGACCACTACACACAATTAAGACTACAGGTGGCAATACAAGTTTTACCATTGGTACAACCCTGTACTACTAAGTTATATTGGTAGCAGTAGCAGAGCAGCCAGGCTTATCTTAAGAGTATATGAGCAGTAGCAGAGATTACACAAAGGGACCACAATTACTTTTACTCAAGCAAACACTGACTCAAGGTTTCAGGTAAAAAATATAAGTACATTTATTTTTTCACCATCAGTTATAAACACAACACCTCCATTAAACTTTAAACAAAACCACACGTTAAATATACTACAATTAACCAATTCACTTTGTACAGTATGTCTCAAGGTAAGTACCCTGTGTTTGAATGAACCGGTGTTATGAACAAAACACGATACCGCGGATACGGTTGCGATCACTTTTAGACAGTTCAGTCTACTCAATAAACGCGTATCCGTGACATGAAATGCTACCGGGGCAAAAGCACACTTAGCACCTGAGATACCCAGAGGGAGTTGGAGGCAAAATACACAGGCAATATTTAGGTTAGGCAGGCAGTATCGAGAAACACTCAGAAACAGGAGTTCAAAAATCAAAGGGTCGGAGCCAGGTTTAGGTGACGACGGAGACCTGTGCCGAAAATCACAGCGTTAGAAAGTTTACGATTCAGCGTAGCCCAAAAGTACTTGGATATTGTCAACTGTTCAGAAGCAAAAGTTATAAAAATGGGGGAAGACAAGGATGAGCCTTGAAGATGAAGATAAGGGATTCACCCAGTTTCCTCGAGTAGAACACAGTACCTTATTCCAATGATGCAGCTGGTGCCCTGGCAGTTGTTCCTGTTGGTTTCCCGCAGACCCACGATTCCTGAAGCTTCTTGTGAAGGAAGACGTCTGAAGGGGGTCTGCACCACGCAGGGAAGAAGCCGGCAGCAGCGACAATGAAAAGGTTTGCTCCTTAAAAACAGGAGAGGCTCAGCAGTGTGCAGCGATTTCGACCGCAGCAGAGATCTCTGGCTGAAGAAGACGAGCTGGTTATCCCCACCAGGCTCAAGGGAAGAAGACTCTGGACTGGATCTCCTCTTAGTCGTCGAAGGGTAGATAGCTCAGGACTGCAGCAGGGCTTCACCGGGATGGGGTAGTTGCAGCAGCCATCGTTCTCTCCGCTTCTCTTCAGTTCCTTGTAGTTCCAGAGGCGACTCTGACTTCTAGCCCAAGAGACCTGCCTTTTATGCGCACAACCCCCATTCACACAGCCTGTCTGTCAATTACGCAGCAGGGGGGTTGTCCAGCCAGGACAACCACCTCAGCCAATCATGGCAAAGTGCGACTTGGGTTTCCTAGGATACCCTGTGCAGGGGGTGACTACACCCCTCCCTCACATTGAGCCCACCTAGACACCCAGGCGCCAAGAGGAGGGCTTCTCTGCAGAAGCCCGCCAAAAGACAGTGAACAAAGAAGGCAAACCTAGTTTGCCGCGCAATGTAAAACACAAGAAGGACTTTAACAAAAAGAAATGACAAATATACCCAACCAGAGCCAAAAGAAAGACGATTTGGTCAAGCGCTAACATAATAGCCAAGAACAGTACCACGTTTATCTAATATAATCGTGGTAGAAAAGTTAGGGTAGATACCACTGCCACCAGCCAAGTCTAAACGTTAAAAGAGCAAAACAATGCTCAGGGAGGTACAGACAGAAAAGGGGTACAGATTAGCCCTTTCCAGTACTCCATGTAGGATGGGGTGTACTGGGTCTGTGGAAAAAATGACTATGTAAACTAAATGGCAACTTTACCTTTCTCTGGGGGACAGTAGTCAAACCCAGCGAAATGGAGGCAAAGGGAAGTCTTAAAGACAACCCTGGGTTACTGCACTAAAGGTGCTTTGGAAACCGTACAAGAACAGGGGCACCTGGAGTGGTGTGCTCCAGTGCCCAAGATCATAGGCCAAAACACATGTAAGAGTGGAAAAAGGATGTGCACTCTTACCAGGTGGTAAAAATAAACTCTAGAAATCCAGCAAAGCTGCTGGGGGACTCATTAGGTGAGGGAAATTAGCCCTAGAAGGAGAACTCTCCCTAACAGGGTCCTGGACCTGAAGTCCTCCCAGAGCTTCTGGACGTGTTGCATGTCACGGGCTGCCACCCTCTCCACGTTGATGGCAGCCACAATGTCCTTCCAGATCCTCTTCTGTCCTTCATTGTCGGCTCGTGAACTTCCGAAGAGGGCATCATAATGCACCAGGACTTGCTCCACCAGCATACTAACTTCTGCGGCACTGAAGCTGGTATCCCTCTGCCTCTCTGGCTGGGGGTTGCCAGTGGTCTCTGATTGTCTTTCCCCCGACATGGCAACCCCCGAGGCAGGTCTGGGTGGGCAACTGGGTCCTGGTGCTGGGCTGTGGAGCGATGGAACTTCAGTCGGGAGTCTTCTGTTCCAGCAGGGGTGGTCACAGCAACTGGACCCCTGCAGATAGCTGATGTGCAGGCACCAAATAGCAGGGCACGTGGCCATCAAGCAGGCAGGCAGCAGCAGATGGCAGGTGGGAGCGTGCTCGGTCTCTTGGGGGGCAGGAAAATGGGCTTCAGGGCAGGAGAGTGGTCTTCCGTGTGTTGTCGCGTGGCCAGCTTGATACAGAGTGAATTGGCACGTAAAATAATAGCACATCAGCGTGTAATTCGAGGAAAGGCCCTTAGCGAGTAAGCGCGTCTGTGATGTTACGCGTGCAGGCGTTTCCCTCATGACGAGTGCATAGTGAATCAGCACGTGAAAAAACAACACGTCCGCGTGTTAATGCGTGTAATTCGAGGAAAGGACCTAAGCGTGTAAGTGAAATGACACGTGCGGGCGTATCCCTCAGCATGGGTTAAAGTTGAGTGGGGCCAGCAGTTTGCTGTACGTGCCTTTCATGGAGACCGACGTGTGTGTTGCTACTTCATGTTGTTTCACGCGCCATCACAACTTCACAGCGGATCAAGGACATTTCTCTTCTTTTGGCAGGGGTATTGGCTACGCGTGTTTTTCATTATCACGCTAGTCTGACGGTGAATGGTGCATGCTATTTTTCCCACTGCAGGTGCCCCTGTTTATCGCATACCCTTTTCGAGGTCAAAGTAGCCAGCATGTCCCACGCGTATGTGTTTTTCGTGTCTCTGGGTGCCACCCCGTACTGTGGGAGGTCAATTCCACACACGTGGGTTACCAGGGGTTACGTGCACAATTTTACTGCAGTTTTGGGGTGCCTGAGCATTGCGTGACCCGTCACCTTATCACCGGGGTCATATACAGCCTTGCAGGTTCACAGGGGTGCTGTTAACATCTTGTATCCCACCCCCTTCACCCCAGTTGCCCAGGACAATTGTCATGTACACCTCCCATTGGCACTACTCCATCTGTGCTGGCACTACTCCATCTGTGCCATGGTTGGGAGGCAACGAAAGGTGAGGGGCGCCTCAGCTGGGCATACTCCACGTGGCAGGCACAGTCAGGGATGTGGCCAGGATGACCAGTGAGCAGGGGGACTCCAGGGTGTCCAGGGTGACCGCAGAGGGGGAGGAGGCAGGGGTGCAACAGTTTGGCACAAATTTGTTCCACATGTTGGCACAGTCATGCCACCACCCCCGTGGTTACAGGAGATACACCTCTTGCATCTGGCACTGGTGCACATGTGACCCGGCAGTCCGTTTCATCGACTGGCATGAGCCCAAGGGTAGTGGTAGCTGAAGGTGCGGCTGTGGACACCACCACCCAGGCTCAGGAAGAGTCCCTGGATGATTTCCAGGATTTCAGGAGGCACAGGGTAAGTGCACGCAGGACTGACCTGACCGAGGCACATGTCCCTGGGGCAGTATTGTCATCTGCTGCCCCGAGCAGCGGGGTGTTGGCAAGTGCATGGGCAGATGCAGCCGACACCACCCCGGCTGTGAGTCTACCATCCAGGACAGTCCCGGTCAGTGACCTTAGCACAGCAGATGTTGCTGCGCAGGGTCAAGTCAATGTCACCCAGCAGCAACCGACGCAAGTCAGGGCTTCCGTCCTTGTTCCACCTGCCTCTCCCTTGGTTCAATCCAGCGGTACCACTGCCCATACTGATCAGGGCGGCATTTGCCAGTCAGGGTCCGGACTAATGCCCAAGTGGAGGAAGGTTGCACCTGCAATAGAGGCTGGGACCCCAGACACAGCTCCGGCCTCCGGCACGTCGAGGAATAAGCCTTTGTGCATGCAGGAACTGGACTTCCTTGTGGACTATGTGTTGGACCACAACCGTGATATGCTAGTGGGGCAGAATTGTCAACCTACGGCTGCCCATCGTATGTCCCACTGGAAGCAAGTTGCGGATTGTGTGAGTACATTCGGACATGAGGTGGGCACAGCTCAAGAGTGCAAAAAGCATTGGTATGACCTCCGATGCAGTACTAAGGCAAAGCGTGCCTCCAATTATGCCATGACTGGGTTGACTGGCGGTGGGTCACCAGCTCAGGAGGAAGACCTCACTTTGCACAAGTCAGTCGTTGCAGAGTTCATACTGGCAGGATTGGTTGAAGAAGTGGGAGAGATGCAGGACTTAGATGCCCTGTCCAGTGAGTGTTGTCGTGTGTTTGTCCAGACCATATGTGCTTTGCTTTTGTGATGTCTTGTGCTTGACTGCCACTACATGTCATGTGTACATGGTTCTCATTTGCAAGTCATGCAATGCTTCACTGAAGTGTGCCTGCTGTGCAGGATGCTGGAAATGTAGAGCAGATGGGGACTGTCCTCATCACCACACTTGCACCCTACTCACATGCAAGTCACCCGGCTGTCCCTCCGGTCCATGTCCCAGCTCACTGGCCCTTCTGCATGTTGCCTGGGGTGTCCTTCCTCTCAGCACTGGGACCATGTTATCGCATGACTGACGTGCATGTGTCTTCTGCCTGCATGCGGGTACTCCACGTAGGCATGCTCCCTTGCCCCGCCATCACCCCTGCACCCCAATTTCAACATGGCACTGGTGTGTATCATGTTGGCATACTGCAATGGCCTGTTCAAGGCTCCTGTGTACATGCACACTTCACCCAGCTAATCTGCCAGACACATACATTGGTGTACTTCCTTTGTCCTTGATGCAGGGTGTCTCACTTGCACTGTGCAGGTGGCAGATGTTCCGCAGGGACATGCGTGCCCATTCATGTTCCATGTGAATTCCATGCATGCCCCTATGTGTCATTGACTGGATGATCATTGTAGAACGTGTCCAGGATGACCTACATTTCATGGCATTTGATCATCCATTCCATGCCCACTCTGGCTCAGTCCTGCATCACACACATGTTTAGGGTACACAGTCTGTGTGGGGCACAGGCCCTGACTCTGTTCAAATGGTGTAGTGGCTTCTGCACACATGGGTGTACTACTGAGGGTTCATCAGATGATGCAATTGATGCTAGTCAACACTGTCTGCCAATACAGAGGTCTCTGGTCACCCTTTCGCTGCCATGCAATGCCTCCCTGCATTTTCACTTGGGGGGGGGGGTTGCGTTTAGCCATGCAACCCATTGCATGCACATTGCACGTGATGCCTGAACTTGCCCTTACACACCCTTCACGTTTATAGATAGACATCATAATCTACTAGTTCATGTAGATAGTGGGTCACGTACACATGTTCTGCACTGCATCAACCCACTTCTGAGCCGTGTTACACCGTTCTACATGCCTACTTACTGATGCAATGTCAAAGTGACCTGGCATGTATGGTCAGATTTTCATCCCTTCTCTGTCATGAATGCCACGGGCACAGGTGCATCCTGTGACACATGTGCTCAGTAATGGAACTCCCTAGTGGTTGTTTAGCAAGGTTGATTGGTCAATCTGCGGCCTATACCAACTGGCATAGGGCGCAAATTGAATGTAGCCTGCCAATGGGGTTGTAATGACTGTGGGGCTGCCTTCACGTGTGAATGTGTGCACTGCCACATACATCAAAGCAAGCAGTGTTGTAGCTGCTTGCTTTGCTGTATTGGATGCTGTTCATGTTCACAATAGAGGTGTATGGGGAAAGGGGTGTTTTGAAACACTTTCACATGTACATATGCAAGCATCTTCAATGTTGTGTAGTGCAACATTGCGACTACTCACTTATGTGTGTGTGTGAAAGTGTTCATTTACACATGTGTATTCCGCACCTTTTTTGTTGACTGACTAATATGTAGTTGATTCATGTTCATGCTGGTGAGATTTCTGCATTGCGCACGTAATGTTCAACTGACATAATCCTGAAGGTGCACTGTTGTGCAGTATGTGTACTCCCAGGCCCCCTTAGCTAATATGGTAGTGCCTGGCTGTGGAGATTTTACACAAGGAATGATGGAATAGGGAACATTCATAGGACAATGTGCTCAATCATGCCCTGAGGGGTGTTGTGGAGGCTTTATGTCCTGCAGCTCGGCCCGTACTGGGCGTTATGGTCCCTCATGCCTGGTTGCAGGCCCTTGCTTTGCTTGGGACATTCACTATATCTACATGGCCCATGCCACCCGGTACGTGCCGAGCTGCAGATGGATGGAGCTATTTTGGTGATGATGGTTTAGTGATGCATGTGTACATGCATATTACGTGTGTCATTGTGTGTTTGGATTCACTTGCATCAGTGCTGCATTTCCAGTTCAGACATGCTTATGGTATGTGCCATCTCTTTGTTGCCATCTGTCTTTTCTGCCTGTGACATGTGCCTGACCGAGGTGGTGTCTGATGGAGTCCATATACTACTTTTTGTACTTGTGTAGGCTTTGCTATCCATACACATCCATTTCTGCTTTTGGGATGTCTTTGCATATCAAGGCCACTGGATGCATGCCAGGTTCTCATTTGTGTGTGACATGTCTGCTTCATGTGTTGGCTGTCAATGTGATGTCTATGTGTATGTGGATTGTGTGCTTCTGACATGTGTACTCATGTTTGATTTTTTCCTCTTTTCAGATGATGATGCAATGGAGCCAGAGGATGGTGTTGTCATGCCAGGCAAAAGGTTGCTATCACACCAGCAACCCAGCACAAGTGGGGGTCGTGGGGTGGGAGACCACAAGAACCCACTTGTGTTCCAGACTATCGTGTCTAGGGCTGGCAATGAGTCTAGCCCGGATGATCACTCTGACGACAATGTCAAGTTGGATGTGCGTCGGGTCCATTCGTCACTGGTGAGTGATTCTAATGTGGATGCTCCTCTGTCTGCGACACCTGCACTGAGGGGCCAGACGGTGGTGGGGCCTCCGCCTGTGGTGGATCGGGATGCAGGGTCATACTCCACACCAGTTGCTGATGTGCCTGGGGCATCATGTCAACGGAGGAATGTAGTCCTGAAGTCGCGGGTGGTGCCAACCCAACAAGGACGGCTGCTCCTTGGGCCCCACAGGTGTCAAGCCCAGCAACACGGTGGCCGCGTGCCAACAGGGTATACTGAGTGGAAGCAAGTCATGGTTGCCAATTCCGAACAACAGGGGGCAGCAATTGATAATATCGCTCAGATCATGGAGCATGTGGCCCAATCCGTGCTCCCCCCTGCTAGGCAGGTGGATTGACAGCAGCGGACGACACAGTCCACGCCCCGCTCGCTCATGCTGGGCATGGCGGCCTCAGACAGGGCACGCCAGGATGAAATGGTGTCTTTGCGTCAAGCAATTGCTGCTCACGCAGAGGCACACATGGAGGCCATGAGGATTGACTATGAATCCCTCAGATCTACTCTGGGTGTGCTCTTGATGTCCCAGAGGCAGCGGTCAGAGGAGAGGTTGGAGCAGCTTGAGAATACCATCTTGGCTGAGCTACGTGCTTGCCGGGAGGTGTACCAGTTGTCCAGCCAGGCCATGCAGGAAGAACTCTGTGTGACACGTGTTACCTTGCAAGAGGAATCAAGCGTATCATGCAAAGTTCTGCATGCTGACCTACATGTCATCGTCGCACAGAACCAGGCTCACCCGTCCCGCAGACTTGCTGCCGACGAGGGGCAAGCTGCTCATAGGCGTGGTCAGGATACTTTGCCACTTTGCGAATGCGAGCTGCAGTGACATATGGTAAGGGATTTCTACAGTCATTCAAATCACAGACAGACAGGATTCTGTTTGTAAATTAAAAGTTACTAATCTAAACACACGACTTATTCCCTGTTGTGCATTTTTCTTATACAGATCACGCATGATATTTTTTCACACCAAAGGAACATCCACGCACCAGGTACAACACCCATTGTGCATGCATTATTTTTTCATAAGCAGTGCTTTACATGAGCAAATATACTTATAATTACTCATTCTTTCCATATTTAAAAAAATGTTTAGATGCTAAATCGTTGATTGACAGGTACAGTGTCCATGTGGACCTTCATTTTCTAGATTCTTTCCAATTTCCTTTGATTTTTTTGCAATCATGATTTCGTGTGAACTTCTGCAATTGATAGATTTCTTACTGAAGTGAATTTGTGGTTTCTTTTTCCTATATCTCAACATACAACCTTACGGACTGATTGGTATGTAATGCTATTCTAATTAATTTACGATTCTGAATATGCATTGAATTTTGAATCTGAATTGGTATTTGAATTATGGCTTGATGTTGTTAATGTAGATACAGAATGTGGTTTAGGCCCTGACGAAGGAGCTAGGCTCCGAAATGCATAGGCATATACGACCACATTAACATTTTAGTCAACTAAAATGGCTTTAAGCACATGGTATATGTAGCAAAAACTATGAAAGCAAATACTTTTGGTAAACATATACAACAACCAAATAAACTAATTGTGATGTAAAAATTAATTATGAACTCTTCTGATGAATCATTATTATACCCACAAGTACCTCCAATAAATGTTTTTTCCAACAACTCAGTGTCCTGAGCAACAACGTGAGCATCAACCTTAGCTAGATGGATCATCCAGCTTTTTTCTTTCTCATTTACTTTGCCACGTCAACCATTTGAGCCAGTGGGTGAGCAGGACGACAACTTATCTCCCACACAGGTCGGGCTGTGCAGGCGTTGAGCGCATGGAGTTTTTTTTTATTTTTTATCTCAACATCATCGCATGTGGGTGTGGAGGTGCACCCTGAACATCCCCCTCCCCCCCTGGGTCGTATGTGGCCATTTCAGATTTTTATAGTTAGTTTAATTAGTTAATGTTTTTTTATAGTTGGTTTAATTAGTTAATATAGTTTAATATTGCTTGTCTATTGTGCATTCATGTGACAGTGTGGTGCTTTGTGGCTTTTGAAAGCATCTACTGTCTGTTCCAGCTGGGCCCTTCAAGCCTGTCTCGTGTATGTGTTTGCAGCTTGGGGTCCTGACTCACATATGCCACTCCTGCTTCCCCTATCCATGGGCTTGCAATGATGGTTTGGTGTTACAACCATTTACACAAGGGCATTGGACTTTCGTCATATCTGTGGCCTGTCTGCTGCTGTACTACTTGTGTTAACACCCAAAGTGGGGATTAAGTAGGTTTTCTCCACGGCATGTCTGCAAGCAATTTTGGTGAGTACATGATTGATATGTCAATTTATTGATGTTGATTGTGAAGTATGTTCTTTTCTTGCCTGTATATGTGCTTGATGCACTTCATGCTGTAGACAGTAGCCTGCACCCTTTGGCTGTCAAAGTCACACTGATGATGAGAGGAGTTTGGATGTAGGTCTCAAACATGGCCCAGTGACAACCAGCATGAAGACTCACACACAGGTAACTTTCCAGCCTTATTAATATACTGTATGCCCTTTCTGCAGGGAAATGAGCCTCAGACTACCTTTGCCAGCAGACACGGGGCCAAGAACTACTGAAACCTGGCCATGTTGGGTGGTGCACACGTGCGCATGCATGCGCAAGCAGAAGCACAGGGCTTGTGCTCAGACAAAAGCAGATGTGTTTCCAGGAACTCCAAGCAAGGTGAGCAGCACAAGGGGCTACACCCCAGCCAACCTTCCACCAGGCCCCTTGCACATGCATGCTAAGGAACACCAGTGCTGGGGACCTTGGCCAGGCATTGGGGAAGAAGCGCACAGTACAGCTGAGACGCGTTGAGGAACAAATGGCAAGTAGCTTTACAAGTTGTCAGGGGCACATGCAGGAGCCGTCACCCATATCCTCGATTCCCCCATGCTCCATAGAAGCTGAGTTATTAGCGTAGTAGCGTTCCTAGCCAGAAACTAATACAGCACACAGGGGCACCCAGCGAGGCACAGACTCGAGTGCAGTGCATATCATTTGCATGTGCAAATTGCCACATGCACTACCTATTGAAATCCCCAGCTAGCAAAACACGACTTGTACTGAAGTCGCACCTCGCCATACGTGTCTTGCAGCTCACACAGGGACCATTCTATCATGTGTGATTCTTGACACATTGGGCTTCCATTTACCGCGTGGCCACGTGCGCCTGCCTTACTGCATTCACAGTGTATGAACCATCACGGGGGCAAGCTAAAGTATACGAACAAAGCAGCAGACAAGAGTGTTTGTTTGTGGGGAAGTCACTTAGTTTGAGACATGAATGGTATTGTGTGAGTGTTGAAAACACACACAGATTAGTAACTCACACTCTCTTTGCAGCATTGAACTGCTCCTGTTACTGGACCTGAGAGTGCGCAGGCAGGAGGCCAGCACTCACCCCAGAGATAAGTCTCTCTTTGGCTTGCATTTGACTAATTTTGTACAATGTGCATGAAGAACATGGTTTCTCTGATTGAGTATGTGTTATTGTCAATAGTTGTATTTTGTACTTTGCCTGCTTTCCCTTGCCCATCCAACTCCCCTCTCCTGCCCCTCTTTCCGGTTATCCTGAATACCAATGCCTATCCAACCAATGGATCCCTTACCTTTTTTCCCCGCCGTGGTCTCCGAGGCCTGTATGAGTTTTACATTGCAGGCGCCCAGACCACGGAGGGGGTGGTTGGTTCATGCCACTCCTGTGCCTGGAGACCGGAGCTGTGACACTACCCATCAGTTGTTGCATCCTCATTGTATATTGTGTACTGAAAATGGTACCCATCCTGTGGAACCATTGTTGAACTGTGCTACCTTGGTTGTTCTGTCATTCTGCTTGGACATGCGCTTGGACATTTTCTGCAACTTCAAGTCATCTACTAGAGACTCTTCATGGGTTTTTTGTTTTGTGGCTACAGGCTTTTTCCCTGGTTTGGGGGTGTGGCTCCTTGGAGTTCTCTGCAATTTGATATTTTTAACCAGTCAAGGTGGCCTCTGAGGGGGCTTGACCCTATTTACACGTAAGGTGGAACATGGAGACCAAGGGGCAGGGGGATCCTGTAGCCAGGTAGACTAGAAGGAAGAAGGCTACATACCCCAGACACAGTTGTTCAGAAGGTCATGGTGATGTGTAAATGAGGGAGGGCCTTTTGTTGTTGGACAGCAAACTTGGGCTACAGTGTTTTGGCACTCTCTGACATTGCCATTGTGAGGTACTATGTACATGATGTGTTCTGCTGGTCAGTGGCTGTTCCTGTGTTGGGTTTACTTTTCAGGTGTCAGGGTATTGTTGTGGTTTGACATGATGGGGTGTACACATGGGCAATGTTCGCATGTGATGTGTACAGGACACTGAGGGTCACTTGATTTTACATGCATATATTGAGTGCATGTCCCTACTGACACACACAGTTACACAATGCTTCGCCACACGTACAACCACCCTTCCATGCCCACAGGTGCACACAGATTGCCTTCTCTGGCACGCTGTGTCCCTGCAGTGCATGATCAATTAGCATTTGGGGATCGTGTACATGCGTCAATAGGTTATTTTTGTTGTTTGTCCTTTTTATGTGGTGCTCAAGGTCTATTCCCAACACAATGGCTGCTCACTGTGCTTTGTGCTGAGCAGTGTGTTGCAGGAGACACACACAGCACACGGGTTAGGGAGTAGTGAATTTGGCTTGGCCAATGTGCATGTGAACAGGCATTCAGTCTTTTGTTGATGCTACCACTGGTGGCAAGCATTTGTGTATGACTTGGTATGTGTGGGAGGTTGTTGGTCAGTCATTTCATCTGATTTCATGTCAGGCATGATTGTCTCCGCCCGCTTTCCATTTATCACATGTCACTTTGTATGTAATTGGTCATGTGTTGGGCTTTTGCTGTTGCATGCCATGTCATGGTGTGGCAGACAAGGGTGATGTGGGTTGGGAGGGTTTGGGTGATCTACCACTGATTGTCATGGACTGTTTTGCAGGGGGTGGTGTGATACACACCTTGCATGTGTTCCTTTTGGTCACACAGTATTGGTTATGTTTAAGTAGCTAGGGATGCACACAATGTAGCACTTCTGTAGCAACATTCTCAGGGTGGTAAGGTTGTGACAGTTGACTGTCTCTTTGTCATCATCGATTGTCACCTGGTATGTGCAAGGCCTGTGTGCATTCCGCAGGGGTGGGAGTTTAGGTGAAAAATGTGGCCACAAGCTGGTTCCGGGCTGTGTCGCCACATGCCCTTTCCCCTCCCATGGGCAGCGCCTGTGCATGCAGTTGGGGCTGTGCGGGCACCACCATGTCCACCGGTACGTCCAAACATGTTGCAACCTTGTGCAGGACACATGCTGCCACAATGTTCCTGCACAATACTGGGGGTGCATATAGTAGCTCGCCACCAGAGCGGTCAAGGGAGCCGATTGTGACTTGAGCACTCTGATTGTGTACTCACTATGCCCCTAGATGCAATATGGGCAGCATTGTATCTTACCTGGGGTGGTGTAGTGGGGTTCCGGATTGGCGTCATCATGTGGTTGCTCAGAGGGTAGGCACTGTCCCCTGGGGAGGTGATATTAGTTGGGTTTGTGTATTTGTCTGTGTGTGACATGCATGCATGTACACAGGCATTTGTACTCACCTAGGAGCCAAGTGTCGCCATGCTTCCCAGCTTCCAGGGCCCGGCTCGGGGCGGACATTCTGTATATAAAACTGTCCTGGGTAGACCCAGGGTAGTTTGCATAGACAGAGGTGCTTATTCCCTTGGCATTGCATACAACCTGCACGTTGATGGAATGCCAGTGCTTGCGGTTTCGATAGATGTGCTCAGTAGCCCTAGGTGGACGTAGGGCCACATGGGTGCAATCTATGGAACCGAGCACTTTGGGGAAGTTTGCCACCCTGTAAAAGTCCTGGACCATGGCCTGCCTTTCTGCGGGTGTTCTGGGCATGTATATGTGCCTGCGGACTGAGGGGCGCGCAGTCATGATTGTCAACACCTGGTGTAGGCAGCGTGACTGCGTGGCCTGTGAGACCCTCCCACTATGGCAGTTGTCCACTGAAATTACCCAGTGGCCAAAAGATGCAGGACATTGAGCCCCTTCTCCAAGGGGCTCAATGCTTGGGAGCACAGGGTGGGTGATGTAAGGTCATCTTCCCACTCCCTGACCATGTCTAGGATAATACGAGGTGGAAACCTACACCTGCCATAGACCTGGTCATCAGGCATCCCAAAAAGGCTGGTCCGGGGCAAAAAAATGAGGGGCCTTCCTATTCTCCTCCTCCTGTGGTGTCCCACGATCAGTGCTACAACAAATGGGGCATTCATCGTAGCTGTATATACGTGTTTGTTGTTTGTGCGCACTTTTATACTGTGCGCGGGGACACTTCCGCCTGCCTTCCTGTGGTGGACGTGTTGACGCCTGTGCGAGTGTTTTGACGTGCGCGGGTTTCCCGTATTCGATTCCATGAATACCTGTTGTTCGCGTGCGTGTGGGCATTCCGTGCATTTCCCTGCAGTACTTCCCCAGTTACGCCTTCTTTTTCACGCGTTGTTCCCCATTCTGCGTGTTCCGCCCAGTGTGCCGCCCCTTTTTGGTGTGTGCGCCGACGTTGTGTGCTTTCGCTGTGCGCGTCGCGAATGCGTTCGGGATGTTGCTGTGACGTGTGCGCACGTGTACGCCAAGCTCGGATTTGGTGCACATCCCAGAGTAAACACACGCAGGCCCTTGCATGAATCGCACACATGCGCGTGCGCTTGCTTTTTCACGCTTGTGCCAGCTTGCACCAAGATTTTCGGCGCACATTTGTTCCATGAATCGGCCCCTTTATGTTTAAATTGCACTAATAATAACCTATGAAATTCAATGAAAAAACGTTAAAGGGACAATATGGTTAAGTTGCACTAGTAAAATCCTATGAAATTGAATGAAAAAACTTTGTTACAGGGACGTTATTTTTACAGGTAAAACCAAAAAACCTCAGACATTCGCCAGTTATGGTAAGCTAAGCAACCATATCTTGCGCCACCACCGTACACTGCTAAGACTAACACCCAGGACATCAAAGATGACATCACAAATGCCATTGATGACATCACTGATGATATTCCATATCTGGCCCACTTATTTTTGTTCACTGAAATATCTAGGCCAGGTGATTTTGTTCAGTGACAGGTAGAATATTAAAATTCAAAAGGTGCTGTATATCTAGACATTAACTTTGCCATATGTTCTTTCCTTAGGGTTTGGTCTCAGCTCATGGTGCACATACAATCGGGCAATAGCAGGCCTCAAACGCACAATTCATTTGTATACATGAAGATAAACTATAATGCTATTAACAATTTCTGATGATGCTGTTTCTTTCTTCCTTACTTTAGTTTCCCTGTATGTGCCTCTTATTTGTATGCATTGTGGGTCTTCATATGTATCGTTTGTACTAGCACATGTGTGTAGTAAGTCTTGAATTGTTAGCTAGTTATTACATGTTTAACATTACACAATCACCCCTGACATCTTGTTACCAACATTATAAAAACAACCCGTTGTAGGGACTTTTCATCAAAATTAATTTCACATATGATGTCATCTTTGATGTCCTGGGTGTTAGCCTTAGCAGTGCACGGTGGTAGCGTGAGTTATGGTTGCTTAGTTTACGATAACTGGTGAATTTCTGAGCTTTTTTCGGTTTTACCTGTAATCTTAACGTCCCTGTAACAACTTTTTTCAATTGAATTTCATAGGTTTTTATTAGTGCAACTTAACCATAACGTCCCCTTAACTAAGTTTTTTAATTTAATTTTATTCATACGTGAGAGCAGTAATTTTATCCTATCATGTATTGTCATATTGTATTTTGAATTTGTTTGATGGATTATTTGATCTGAATAAACATATTGACTGACTGACTGATAATATCCTACTTTCATATCATAGACCTCCACCAGCTTGCCAAGCATGCCTAACTACTGTTATGGATACCACCTTACCGTCCCATGTTTGTCTCAAAATGCAGTCAAATCTCAACATGCCTCAATCACATACCAAACTCCCACTTTCAAGAATCTAAACTCACTATCTGTTCCAAATGGGATAAGAAATAAAAGTCTAACTCAGAACTCTTTTATTTGGTCAGCAGTGATCTAGAAAAGGCTCTCTTTCATCAAGGTGTGAACTATTAATCTTGGATCAACTGTGTGCAGCCCTTCTAAAGTCCAAACATCCCAACAATATGTTCTTCAACATGGGGTGATCAGTGCACTCTGGATCCTAGCTTAATCAGACCTACAGTCCAGTAATATACTCGTTTAAGGGTGCTCTGATGTCTCAGCATTCATCAGGATGGCAGATTAGATCATGTGGGCATGTTTAAATTCCCTTACATAGGTATAAGGAATTCTGTTTGCTGTAGTTTGTCAAAGCCAGTCAGGGCCCAACACTCCCTTATTACTTAATCGTCACCCTTGGTGGGAGGGGTTTAGAATTACCTCTAGGGTGGCCCTTTAACTCAGGCATGGATCACTTGACTGCAACTTTTCTGTAATCTGGAACTCCCAACAACATGTTCTGCAAAAGGACAGTGAATGGTGCACTCTGGATCCAAGCTTGTTCAGCCCCAGAGTCCAGCTTGCATTCAGGTCTCAGCAATCATCAGGGATGCAGATTGGTTCTGGTGTGTGTGTGTTTCTTTTCCCTTAAATTGGTGCAAGAAATGCTGGTTGCTGTAGTTTGCTGTTGTTTGTCAAAGCCAGACAGGACCTAGCACACCGCCATTAGACAATCTCATACCTCAGTATGGGGAGGACAGGTTACCATCAGTGTGCACTCCTTAGTCAGGCATGCATCACCTTGGTGTGGCCCCTCAGGATTTTGAAACTCTGTACAACCTGTTCTTCAAAGGAGAGGTGAGGGCCTATGTGACAAATTGAATTCTGCCCTGCAGTAGTACAAGGATGAGTAGATGCTGAAGTGCCTACTCTGCCCTTACACCTATACAAACCAAGCGCCAACACGATCATAAAGGTAAAATGTGCACAGTTAAGAGATAAACCTCCTTTGCCTTTGCTCGTAATGTGGCCTGAGAGAAGGCTATACTCTCAAGAGGGGTGTGAATGTGGTTCATTGACATCCCATACAGAAAAGTATACCAGCCCAAAATGATGTTGAATAAATGGTCTACAAAATATATGTACTTTAGATAAACACACCAGGTACAATAATACCTAACTAGAAAAAAACGGCACAAAAACCAACCCTGAGAAAAGAACACGGAATAAGCAAAGATAGCAAGATGCACTTTGAGTAATGACTCAGAGGTATAAGGCAATTAATAACCACATTGTTCTTTAAAACTTTATGTTCTTGGGTTCAAAAGAGATAGCATTGGCCTAACCAGTCTCTACAGACCCACAATTGACCAAGGGGGGCAGTCAGCAGTCAATAATATCTTTTTGTTGTTCTTGGTGTTCCAGCAGTGCTGAATCAATTTTATTGGTTCAGTGCAAGCAATTCAAAGATTGCAAGAGTGCAAAAGGCAGCAATGAAGGGTCCTGGGTGTTTGATTGTGTCTAACAGTTCTTGAAAACAGTTGAAAGCAGTTCAACGGAAAAAACATTAGGATTATGCTTATCTTGGCTCTCAGGGTGCTGTGAGTCCCAAACCAGAGGCTCAGGGACAAGATGAGTCATTTCCACCTACTCCCAAGCATGGGGGAAGCTGGCACACAACTGCAGGGGCCGTTCAACACAGTGGGGTCCTGGGTACCATTTGGCTGGCAGAGAGGTAGATTTTACTCCAGCAGAAGGTCACTCCACAGGTTGTTGTAGGTCACGCTCCAGGGAATCGGACACAAGATAGGCACTTGTTCTCAGACTTCCACACTAGGGGGTGGCTGGTAAATAAGTGCATGGGTCCTTCAACATGCTGAGGTCCATTTCCCTGTACGGCTGGCTGAGAGGCTTGTCTTTTTCCAGCAGCAGGTTCATCCCCAATGGTTCCTGACGATGGTTATCAGAGCTCTACTCTGCCTTGCAATACCTACCTTAACACAACATCTTGAGTACTCTGGGAAGGACTGCTTTTCCAGCAGGCTCCAAATAACATTTATTTCAAGGGTTGGAGTCCAAAAGATAATTCAAAGAGTGGTGTGAGATCTTTTAAAGGTAAAACCCACAGGTAATTAGACTAGAGCACACTGCCGTAGTTGTTCGGTCCCTGTTCTTAAAAGAAGTGGAATTTCCCCTTCTGACATCAAACCCAGAGTGCTCTGCTCTTGCGGAAGTGGAGGGGACAGAAGGAGAAAGAGCAGCAGAGAGAAACAAGATAATGGAAGTCTTCCCCAACTGCACAGAGCTCTCCTGTCTACACTAACCTTGCAGCCTATCAGTATCACTAGTTTCAAAGGCCTTTAGAAATGGAACAACGTAGTGTGAGGATACTCTGTTTAAATGAGTATGCTCCTTTGATGCCTAATCTCAAAACAGCTGCCTTTTGTGCAGCTGTCACTGGAGAGGGTTGTTACCTATGCTCACAAAGAGATCAATGAAGAGACATGACAGTTCAGGTGTAATTCCTGTCCCTTTGACACAGCCATCTTGTCTGGCCAGAATACACAACACCTTCCACAGCTGATCCAGCTCACAGGAGCTAACCATGTGTGGTATCAATTTGGATGTGGCAGACATGATTATAAATAAGGCCATGCAATATGCCTTAACACAGGCATGGCTTATTTTAGAGTTTACCCTGCCACCAACATGGGCTACCTTTTGGTCATCATAGTTTTGGTACATTGGTGCATCAAATGGACACAAAGGGTATAATATTAACCTCCACCATTCATCTACATGTGACTCCAAAAACGTGGTATATGGGATAAGTTGTCCCTGTGGCATATATTATGTAGGAATGACAACTAGAAAGGCAAAAACGCAATGGTCGGAACACAAGTCAAACATAAGGATGGGCGCGGTAAAATCTTCACTCATGCAGCATTTCAAGAAATAGAGACCCAATATTGCACAGATAAGATTTATTATACTGGAACAAGTAAAACTATGAAGAAGGGGAGGTAATTTAAATAAAATCTGCTCCAAAAGAAACGTACTGGATAGAAAAACGTAACTCCATGCAGCCAAATTGAATGAACGCAGACTGGGACTTAAGCTGTTTTCTGTAAATCACCAAAGAAAGTCACAAGATAAGTGGATTGATTGTGAGTAACGAATGTGACACACTTGTAGAAATTCAGCGAAAAAAACAATACACAGTCATATTCTGAGGTCTAATGCGGTTAAAAGAGAGACACATACCAATGCAGATCTAAGGGTCTAAATGGACACACCATCAGAGATCCAATAACAAGCAGATTAGATACTCAGATAAACAAATACACTACAAGATGACGCCCGTTAAAAACAATTGGAAGTCATCTCCTCTAGATAAGGGAGGGACAATTCAGGAAATGGAATCCAGCAACGAGAACAACAATGCATGCGAAGTGCTGGGGAGAAAGACGAGATTAACAAAACGCTCATCACAAACTAGGTAAAGAGATACAGGGGGCATCATATAGAACTGTAAATCAGATCTTATTGGTAGATAGCTCCAAAGAGCTCATCCTATATGTATCAAACAGGGTGACACGCTGAAAAAAGAAATACGAAACGAGCGGTGACAAAAAAAACGTACGCATGTGAGGAAAAGCACAGAAAACACAGTGTGAGTAGCGCAGCAAGAAAGGCGTCCACAAAGATATGAAAGGTACTTTTAAGCAACCCAAGTTACAAAACTTGTCTCCAACTTGTTAAAACAGTACTATAGTAATGAAGAAAAAATATTTACAACATTTTCTTTTTACAAAAACGATCACATTGCAGGGAGAGAAGGCCTGTGATACTGTGAAAAACAGATAAGGGCCTTAGAAGCAATCTTGGATAGTTGCACACCCATCAGTCTGCAGTCAGATCCCGCATCAGCTCACCAGTCGAGGTGAGCACTACAAATGCATGATTCAAGGGCGTAAAATGGGAGGTAACCTTTTTTTTAAATCCAGATTTTTGGACTGGGACACAGCGCTATCCTTGTAGCGACTGGTCCCGTGCAAAAACCTTGCAGTCAGAAATGGCAAGCATTACATTTACCTTCCATTCACTTACAGACTTGGCTAATCCCTTGCACCTTCTGAAGCAAATAAGTAGGCAAAGGCCCTACATGATAACTCAACGGGAGTCATTTTTCAGCAAAAAGAGGCGATCTCCACAGTCAGTGTTCCAAAGGTCAGAGAAATAGAGACATGTATATTTTTTTAGAAACAATAAAAGTTACTGAATTAAATGAAACAAGATGAGCAACACAACTGATAAGCTTGTTTATATTATTCAACTTGCAGAAAATCATTAATTGAAAAAGACACTTGTCCACACCTGATAAAGGGCGTCACTTGCCCAAAATGCGTTGTGAATTAAAGATTCATAACAACAAGAAGGCTATCCGCCAGGAGTTGCACCACAATGAATTTTGAAAGAAATGGACCAGTGTAGTCTATAAGAGAGAAAAACAAAATTAACTTTCTTTAGAACACCAAGAGACATTTTAATTTCTACACAAAAAAGAAGGACTTTTTTTGGTTGTTTTTGTAGTAAAATCAATTTCTAAGAAGAATTAGAAATTGTTCTAACTTTGTAATGTTGTGTGTTGTGTTGATGCACTGTTTCTGAATAAGCAAACACTAAAAGAATTGATGTTTATGTTTACTTCATTTGATTTAGATTAAATAACACATGTTGTAATGCTACCTTGAAGAATATTATTTTACATTGTTGAATGCCCAAAAGTGTGCACGAAGCAACGGTCATTTTTGTTTTAAAGTGATTTCCACCCATGAACTCTGAACCTGCTCTGTGCCACTGGTAGAGCATGTGCTGCAGATTAGGATATTGATGCAGAAGGGCACAAATACTCACTATGGTTTTGGCATTGAGCTTATAAAAGGGGAATCTGATCAGCAGGGGGGAGATATTAGTTTTACTTTTAATTTTTAATTTAGGGATTTGTGGCAGCTCACAGAAGGAGTTAATGGATTCCAATAGATTTCTTCATTTAGGCCATTTGAGCATGTGTTCAGCCGAATATCCATTGTTGCTCCCTTCCTAGGAGCATGTTGATAAATTACCCCCGCTCTGCCTAGGAGGGTGCACATTTTCCAAGACTGTCCAATGACATTTGACTGGGGTGTGGCCTGTTTCTTCAAAATGGGGTACCAAAGGGGCTGTATGTTTAACAGTTCTGAGACAGGATTTATGCTTGAACAGTCTCTCCCTAATTGATCATGTTTTCATCCCTATATAGCGAAGATTTCTGGGATGTATGATTAGGTATACTACCTCTCCACTGTTGCAATTAGAGAAGCACATTTGCTGCCACAGAGTTTTCCAAACTATGTCCACGCTCATGCTGCGTTTCATCTGGGCACACACTGGACACTGTCCGCAGGGTGCATAGCCCACTAGCGGCTTGCTGGACCAAATGCTTTGTTGGCCATGACTGTCACTAGCCTGCTGGATATCATGTGGAAGGGTCTGCACGAGTCTGTTCCTGATGTTTTGTCTTCGCTTAAGTGCAAAGAAGGGGGTGGGGGGGAAAGGCATGATCCTGTGTTGAGGATTGCCCAGAGGTTCTTAATCTCACATTTCATCCTGTTGAAAAGGGGGGAATAACTGAAGGCTGCTGTGATGTGATTACTAGCCGGGGGCTAAGGGTGTTGTTGTGAGGTAATCTCTCTCGGGAAAATTCCTGGTTCTCGTATATGTTAATTTGACAATCTTTTTAGGGTATCCCCTTAGGACTGTGGTTTTGTCAGAGGGCTATGCCTAATTTGGTGGTATTTTAGTATTGTGGTAAAATGCAGAGATAGCGTTGTTATGGTAATGCCCTATATGGTGTGACAAGACTCCCCCTCCAATACCTGTATTCTATTTAGGGTCAACTCTAAACACAGATTTCGGGGCCTAACCCACTTGAAATGTTGACGGTCACCCAGCCACTTATCTACAAGGATGGACTACTTTCTTTGACAGATATGATCAGCTTTAATCATGCACAGCTGAGCCACCGCACTCACACTCTGAAGCAAAGTTACATATTGGAACAACATGTTTGGCCGTGGCCACTAGTGAAAGGAAAGTAACCCAAAAACCACATAGAAAAAAATATCCAAAGAGTCAATCAAGCACTGCACCTCTTTGCAAGGGAAAACAAGGTTTATTGCATGCAAAAAGGCCTCAAATGGTCCAGTAGAACCGAACTGACATAGAGCTCTCTCACTTTTGAAAAAAGGTTACATCTTTGATAGGCTGATAAGCCATAATTAACAAAAATAACATTATTATCAATTCTAAAAGAAAAGGTCTAAATTGCCTCCCAGTGTACCTGCAAAAATTCCCCTCTCTGTTCTAGAGGGACCGCCTCATCAGATGTTGGCTAAATACTCTCAGAAAAAGAGAGGTACAATTGGCCAGGACAATGCCAGGGAATATGAAGGCCAATGTAGATTTTTCAATGAGAAAGGAACTATAGAAATGTTGCTGCATCTGGTAACCACCTGTCAGCAGTTGTGAGAAGTGAGAAGCAAATTTGTATTTTATTTATTTGGATTTATAAAGCGCCCAGCGGCCCAAAGGCATTCTGGCGCTGTTGTAGAATGTTTACTTACGAGTGGGTTAGGCATGTTACAGAATAGTCAGTGACACATTTACAGCAGTGTACAACAGAAGGTGTTCCACGGTTACATTGGAACAATGTTGGAGATAACCCAGTGAAGACAGTCTAATTGAATAGTTTGGTTTTTAGTGCTTTTCTGAATACTGTAAAGGATTCTTTGTTTCTTAGACTCAAGGGGAGTTAGTTCCAGGCTTTTGGAGCTAGTACTTCAAAGCTAGTGCCACCTGCTTTGGCTCTGGTGAAGGCTAGGACTGCAGGAAAGTGAGTGTATTGGGCACGTTTTGGTCTGTGGGCTGGGACTTGGTGTATGCTTTCTGAGAGGTATGCTGGTGTGGTGTGAGCAAGGCATTTATGAGTGATGGCAAGTGCTTTGAATGGTATGAGTTCTTTGATAGGGAGCCAGTGGGCGTCTTTACTTGCCTGGGAGATGTGTTCTCTCTTAGGGATGCTAAGGGCAGCTCTAAATGCCACGTTGTGCTGTTTGTAGTCTGTTAATGTTGGTGGTGGAGGTGCCTAAGAATAGGATGTTGCAATAGTCGAGCTTAGCACCGATGGTGGCTCTGGCAATATTGAGGCAGTTCCTTGGTCATATGTGGGGTTTCACAGCATTTATGATTTTAGTGGTCATTGCAGCCGATGAGGATATGGCACTGACTTATCTCTCCATAGATAAGGTGGTGTCAAAGTAGGCACCCAGGGTTTTCACTGCCGAGGAGGCCTTGATAACAGTATCCTCGATGATGAATGAGTTGTATTTGTTGTCCAGTTTTTGTAGAGATTCCTTGGGGCCTACGAGTAGGATTTCATTTTTTTTCCCTGTTTAGACATAGGCCGTTGGCTGCCATCCAAGCTTGTATGCGTGCGTATATCTTCTGGAGATTTACTGAGGTCCTGCTCATAGTCACCTGTTAGAGGGAGGAGAATTTGGGTGTCAGCGTAGTTTGTAAAGGCTATGTTGAAGTCTTATAAGTCAATGAAAAGGGGGAGAGTAAATAGTTTGTACAGGCTGGGGGATGTGCAGGACCCTTGTGGGACACCACAGTCAATGGGGCAGGGGGAGGTTGCGGCTTGGTCTGAGAAGACCCTCATTGCTCAGCCTTCTAGAAACGAGGTGATCTAGGTGGTGGCTTCTTGGGAGAAGTGAGCGGTGTCTGTAAGATGTTTGCACAGGGTCTTGTGGTTGACCAAGTCAAAGGCCGCTGAGAGATCAAGGAGTAGGAGGAGTGAGGATTTGCCTTTGTCCATGGCATGGAGTAGTTGGTTCTTAAAGCCTAGTAGGGCAGTCTCAGAACCGTGGCAGAGGCAGAAGCCAGATTGTCTTTTACTGAGGATGTTATTGGCTTCCAAGTATGACTGAATCTGGAGATATGCAGCTTTGTCCAGGATTTTTAGCAAGAATGGCACGGTGGTGATGGGCGGTAGTTGTTGGGGGAGTCTGGGTTTTTTCAGTAGCGGTCGCACCCAAGCTTCTTTCAGTGAAGGTGGGACTGTGCTGGTGGTGATGGAGGCATTTATAAAGGTGGTGATGAATGGTGCCAAGGATGTTGCACAATCTTTAGTAGTAGTAGAGCATATGATTGCCGGTGAAACATTGGGTCCCTCAGAATGGTGGGAATGGGTCCTTTTGGGTGAAAAAACAGTCTGGTGATTGCATTGACGAAGATGGTTTAATTTGTGTTATACAAAGTGGAGGGAATGGAGGAGAAGGAGTAAGTAATGTTGCCAAGGGGAAAGTTTGGTAAAATGATGGTATTTCTGCCTTCCACTGCTCTACAGGTGTTCCATTCTTGATTTCTCCAGCTCAGATTGATTTCCTTGGTTAGTATAAAAATGTATTTCTTAAGAAGTGGTAAACTGAGTTTTGAAATCTCTTTTAATTTATTTCTGGATTTCCATTTAGGAAATAAATATACTAAATTGAATACAATGTGATTAGGAGATGGATATTGATGCTTTAAATGTTAAACATTTGAACTTAGTTTGTTGTTTCAAACCAATGGAACACGTTAATAAAAAATAAAATGAAAATAATAATGAGTTATAACGTAATCCCTCGACCCTTATTGTCTGCCACCTATATAACATGCTATTGTCCCCATATAGTACCTGGACTTATTAGCCACATATAATCTAAGTCTAATCCCTATGCATGTGGTTTACTACATCATCCTTACTATTTCCATGAATGAGGTTGGTGTTTTTACCTTGTTGACACATTGATACATCAGAACCATCACGTGATGTGCAACCCTGCGGCCCAGACACGGTCAAAGTAAACTGGCGAGGCCATCCCTGCAGTAATGAAAATTAGACCTTCCTATTATACCAGACACTATGGCACACACAAGTCTCCTCCCTGACCTGGTACTAAATTTAATGGTTTCACCTCTGCTCCTCCTATCCCAAAATCCCGAAACATTCCAGACATTTACTTAAAAACCATAGGTGCCCAGTAATTACATGACTGAGGAACCGCTCTTGAGTCTGAATTTCAGGGATTTATTTGCATGGGAAGACCGCTCATTGGGGAGGGTAGTAGTGCATAAAATCTTGATCTTGTAGACCATGACAGACTTTGCGACACATTAGCCAAAGACTTCAGTTTCTCCACTGAAGCTACCCTCTGGATGAAATCCTTTCTAGCTGAACAAACTTCTAGAGTTGCCATTGGGAAAGATGCGGCTGACCCCATAGCAGTACCCATTGGAGTACCCCAAGGCTCATGCCTCTCCCCGACCCTGTACAATGCCTATACAAAACTCCTATTCTCAGCCTTAGACGATATGGGTGTCATCTACACAAACCTTGCAGATGACAACCAGATCCTTATCCCCATCACTGGGAATTATGACCAAGACACCCAGACCATGAATAAAATATATGCCATCATTCAAAATTGGATGGTTCTGAACAGTCTCTGCCTCAATGATGAGAAGACTGAGGTTCTCCATCGGGATTACACACATATCAATAGTGATACCTTGATACCAGTGCTCAAGCAAGTCAAGACTCTTGGTGTCTATCTAGATGCCAATCTCACCATGTGTAGACACATCTCAGCCCTGTCATCCTCCACGGCATATACAGCCAAAACTCATCGCGTTGAGGCATCAATTCCTTACACCCGCCAATTGCATAACACTAGCCAGAGCATTAATACTAACCAAGTTGGACTACTATAACGTCCTCCTTCTAGGAACTTCTAAAGACAACCTAAGCAAACTGCAATTACTACAGAACAAAGCTCTCAGGGCTGCTCTAGGCATAAAGAAATCAGAGCACATCTCCAATATTAGGCAAGAGAATCATTGGCTGCCTATAAAAGCCAGAATCACTTTCAAAACCTTATGTACTGAATACAAATGTCTAATGATCAAAGCCCCCAGCTACCTTAATAACACTATAAAGAAAAAAAAAACGACCAGCAGAGTACTCAGATCTAATAATAAGGCTCTACTAGAAATTCCGCACCGTAAAACTACCAAAGCAGGAGGGAGCAGTTTTAAAGTCCTGGCCCCCACACTATGGAACTCCCTACTACTGCAAATCAAAAATGAAAAAAACTATTGCATGCTTCAAAATATCATTGAAAACGTGGTTGTTTAACAAATACTGATCGACCAGGCCCTCCCACCTACACCTCCCCTTTACAGATTTACTTCACATACTAAATAACTATCTCCGAACCATGTTAGACCCCATTGGAACTACGCTTTTTTCTGCTTCCACACTGCTCTTTAATCTGATTGGACACTTTTAAGAGCCAGTGCCCTACCGCTATACTAACTATTAACGTTAAGAGATTTCTGCCCTGCCTTTATATTAATTGTTACTGTAGCATTGTATAAGAAATTTGATAAGCTGTCTGTAACCTCGCTGTGATACCCCAGGGTCTGGGCGTGTAACAAATGAAATAAATGGGAAAAAAAATGTCATCACAAAACTGTATGCCCCGTTCTCATGAATTTGTCCTTGAAAGGGCACATCCCTACTACCTCTCCCCACAGCCTGCATTCCATTCCCACACCATTCAGCTCTCTTGCTGGATAGAATTAGTATTTATCTGTGCACTGTTTTTGCCTTTGACCTTGGCTTTTCTCCTGGGGAATGGAAAATGGGATTTCTTTTTGGATCTGAGCTACACAGACCACATTTGGGCCTGCATTCTATTCTCATCGGAATGTTAACAGGCCTTAAATTCCAATATGGCGATAATCCTGCCACGTTAACACGCTGACCTCGTTTCTACCATTTCTGTAATTTGTGACTTCATCTATGATGTCCTGGATGTTAGTCTTAGCAGTGCATGGAGGTGGCACAAGTTATGGTTGCATAGCTTACCATAACTGACACATTTCTTGAGTTTTTTTCAATTTTAATTGTAACCATTACATTTGTTTAACAATGTTTTTTCTCTGAATTGCTTAGGTTTTTATTGGTGCAACTTAACCACAGCGTCCCTTTTACGTTTCTTCACTGAATGTCATTCTTTTTTACCACTTCAACCTAATTTCCTAGAAGTTTATTATATTTATTTTCAATGGTTACACCGAACAATCACTCTCACCTCCAATGTAGCATCTCTGCCATCCGTGGACAATATATACATCTGCGGACCTGCCTGAGACCATGTAGAATCAACATAACCTTCTAATAACAAAAACATATATATAAACCAACAATATCAATATTTAGTATGCCTCAAATATACATCAATATACAAGTAAACCTTTACAAATGTAAACATTAATGTGTGATTCAGCACACAATATTATGGAGTATTCCAAAGACAAAGCATAACTGTACACCTCAGATCATTAGTTCACTGCAACTATTCACCCACACTTAGACACAGCAACCACACAGTGCAAAACAATCTCTCACAAAATGGTAGGTACACTTTATTTATTTTTGTATTATAACCATTTGCTATATACACATTTTTTAAATGCAAATATGATAATATTTTGACAGAAATGGCAAAGACACTTGAGTTGTTGGAGGAGTACTTCTCCAAAGATTAAATGAGTGATGGCCAAGTCACTAATGGTGAACAATAAATGTTATAAAGCAAGCAAATAATGTAACTGTTAGATAACCTATTTAAATATGAATTTCTCAATGTTTATACTGCATAATGAAGTAGAAGAAACCACACCCAAAACTAATCGTGAAGAAGCTGAACTACTACAAAGAGAACCCCAATGATCACATCTACAAAATCAAATCACCAACTTGTCTTTACAAATAGAACTTAGTAATAAAATGACTGTTCTGTGGCAGCTGACAGCGGCATCTTCAACCCCTTTAAATCGCTAGTCCCGTGTCCATCCACCACAGCATCATGGCACAACACTCTGTCAACTGCTCCCTGCCTGTAGGATCGCCGGCAACAGGGGTTTAAACTTCCATGAAACTGTCATGCCCGTGCCGCTTGCGCACGCATTGGCAACCATCATGGACTACTTGGTACTCATTTATCCTCCTAATACTCCTTGAACAACTCCTTTTCACGCCTTGGTCTTTTATTTCCATTTGCTCAACTTTGGTTCTTTCTTATTTTATTCAATTAACTACATTTACCATAATGCACTTGGCTGCAGTCCTCAATTCCTGGCTATTCTCATTCATCGTTATTGGGACCACAATCCCCAGAAGCCTTAGCGGCCACTGCTGCTTCCACCTGCTCAGGACCAGGGAGGGAGGAGGCAGATTGTCTTCAGGTGTGCTGCTACAGGTGCTGTCAATTAGCCTGCCTCAGAACAGGGCAGGGCTGTATATAAGCAGCTGCCTGCAGGAGCACAGTGTCTTGCATCTTGAGTTCTCACCGCTCCTGTTTGCCTTGACCCTTTACTTTGTATGCTGTTCCTGCATTATCCTGTTTTGTTCCAATGCCCTTTCTGGGCTGCCTGCCTTGCAGCCGATCACGCTCCGCTGCCTTCTACCTACAGCCCTTGTCCTCTGGGCTTCCTGCCTTGCAGCCTATTACAGTCCTCTGCAGCCCTCTATAGTCAGCGGCTCTGCTCCTCTGGGCTCACTCCTTGCTGCCCTGTTCCTCTGGGCTCCCTGCTCTGCAGCCTACTTCACTCCAGCTGCCTACCGTCCTTGTCCTCTGGGCTCCCTGCCCTGCAGCCTGCCTTACTCCGGCTGCCTACAGCCCTTGTCCTCTGGGCTCCCTGCCGTGCAGCTTGCAACCTTCTGCTGTCTCCAAGCCCTTGTTCCCTGGGCTCCCTACCTTGCAGCCTGCACCTCTTCGCTGCCTACAGCCCTGCTCCTCTGGCTCCCTACCTAGCAGCCCTATTCTTTTGGGCTCTCTGTCTGTCGCCTACTACTAATCTCTCTCTGTCCTGTTCTTCTGGACTCCCTGCCTTTCAGCCTACTACAGTCCTCTGCAGTCCAATACAGTTTGCCTGCACCTAGTGCCACTCTTGACTGCATACCTGCTTCCTACTTTGCAGCCTTCTGTTTCCCTGACTGCTGCTCCTTGTTCTCTTCCTTGAGTCCTCTGTACTCCACCTTAGGTTATCTATTTCAGTCTAACTGCCTTTCCTTCATTTCCTTCTGCTAGATTGCTCATTGACTTCCTTTTCACTGGATATTTCTGTTCTTGTCTTCTCATGTGTCTTATGTAATCCCTTTGTACAGAGCTTGTCGCGTTTTCAGTGTTACAGACACCCACTGCTGTTGTTCCCAGCCATGAGCATACAGCGTCGGCCTCTGTTATAGCAATCTGTGCAGAAGGCTGGAGTTTCCTAAGGTTTGTGGAACACTCTTTCCCATTTCAGCATACACCCCAAGAGGGAATCCAGTTTGTTTGTACCTTTGTATCTTTTGCCCCTTTTGGCTCACAGCTACTGTTTCCTACTCTTCTTTCTTGTTGAACTTCCTGCTGTGTGTGCTTATCTGCTACCTTACCTCAGCACAGCCACCCAAACCCTACTTGGGTACCCTGTGCCACTCTTGAAAGAGTGCCATTCTTGACAGAAACACATGCTGTGTTCCACAGTAATGCTGCGTGTGATGCTGTGTTTCACAACATGCAGCTGCGCAGTTGTCAGAATTAATTGTGATGTTGCCATTTGTACTTCGGCACTGGTCGAGGGAACATCTTTGCCTGCCATCACTCCTAGGCCCAACGACCTCCATTCTATAGCCTCAATTCAGCACTCGGGTACTCTGGCTTCATCAGTGCGCCACCAGCCTACAGTTTACCAGGGCGTCCGCACCTCCTACAGTGGCAGAAAATCCACAGACACCGTTGTCTTCCAGGGGAACCAATCTTGCTACGCTGCCCGGCCGCAGACTTGTCTCTCCATGACTAGAAACGCTGCCTGCTCCACCTAGACACAGGCAAAGTGTTCTTCCACTCAATCAGGAGCAGGACCCACTTCGCATCAAGCAATCCCGGAACCTCTCACTCCTCCTCTCCTGCAGTCTGCTGCTGGCCACACAGCAGCCAATTTAACTCTGCCTCTTCCGCCTGGGACACAGCCACTCTGCGGGGGAACGGCTCCTGCCACTCAGCCACAGGGCCCCGCTGTACTTTTGGCACTGCACCTCGACCACTGCCATTAGGCCACCCAGTACTTATCCGGTCTCAGCTATGTATTTCGTGCTGGACCAAATTGCTACAGGACAGAGTCCTAACTCTTTTCTGACCCCTATTAGCACAGGGACCTGACCTACCATAGCTGCTGGACATCAACCACTAACTTACACCATCTGGCCTGCAAATTGTCGCTGGTGACTCCTTGGATGGGTTACTTGGGGGGCAGTGCCTCTCCCTTGTCTGTTGCCCACATCAGCTCCAAACTCTTCGCCAGTGAAGTAATGGAAGATGGGTTCTTCACACTCAAGTAGGGCTTTAGACATCAGGTAAGTTCATTGGGTTTATTTGTGCTCAGTTGTACACCACAACTCTTAGTGTAGCTCAGGTTACTCTAACTGTCCACCTCACACATCATCATTAAAACCACACCAACACTCCACGTGACACCATCCCATTCCATTGACGCCCTCACATTCCACAGACAGCCACCACACTGAAAAGTAATGTGCAGCAAGAACGTTACTACACAATCTAATTACTAAATCTAAAACCATGCACACGTACATTCCATGATGCCGTTGAAGATGACGTTGAAGATTGCATTAAAAGTTGACACAGCTCTTTGCTAAATAGCTACATACGGAGTACAAATATTCAGTTCTTGTCCACATCGTTCATCTGAATTATAAGTCAGAGTTAAACAACTAGGCCAAAAGACCCCGTATTTGTATTGACCGGTGCTCAATGGCAGGTGATTTTTACTGTATTATGCAGGCCTCTGATATATTAGTGTATGCTATTATTTTTTGGTCCGGTGGCCTAAAGTCCATGTGTCACAAACGTACGGGAACATTAGATTGATAGTCGTCAAATAGATGAAACGTTCTCATTTTTACTTCGTTTTTCTTGTTCGCCGGACCTTTAGGCTGTCACTGTGGAAATAAATTGCACTTCTTGTTTTGAAAGCAGGTGTTGGCAAAACAGAAAATAATGGCGCTGATATATCTCTTTTGAAGTTGGCCAGAATCCTTGTTAGAATGCTGATTACACGAATCACAAACAGAAATGCAGTAGACAGCCGAAATGTATTTTGTACGAACACGACCGAGCTTTAATATTGCATAGTTATACAGTTTGAACATGGCTGACATGCAGTCAAGTAGTTATGTTCCATGAATATGTGCATGGGGAAATCAGTAGACCATACAAGCCATGACCATTAAAAATGCACAGTCACAGTTCAATAATCGTAGGCAACACTGCGTCCTGTAGGCAATAAACTTGGTTTGAATTACAGAAACTAAGTGATGCTGCACTTAAGGATAATGGGAGACCACCCCCATCCTCTCCACTTAAATCTGCATGCATTACCACCATAAACTGATTTTGATTCTGGTGTTTTTAAACCTTTTAAAACACATGTATTCAACACAAATTCATTGTAAATGATGCCTACCATGCGTAAATGGCAACCATCATTTCCTCTATTTTCAAACTCCTGTTTGTTCTCTCTCCAAACAGTGGGCCTCATCACGAGTTGGGCGGTAATGCCAGCGCTATTACCGCCGGCGCTATTAGCCCTACTGCCAAACCCCCGCCGCTATTAGCGCCGGATCACGGGTTTGGCGGAACGGTTAGTGCCCATTCCCCATTGGGACCATTCGGGAATTCCTCATTCCGCATTGGGCCCAATGGGGAACATTTGCACTATTACCGCTGGCAGATTTCCCGCCGGCGGTAATAGCGCCGAAAATTGGCAAATCCGCCAAGGCCATGATCTGGTGGACCCTTAAATGTGACGGTAATAGCGCTACCGCTGCATTTAAGGGTTGCCGCCAGACTCGTGATGAGGCCCAGTGTGTGCACTGCTGGTGTGTAAGAATCCCCATCAATCCTTCTGAGTCACCCACTGTCAGTAACCTTAAGAATCTGCTTGAGTCTACAATTTGCTGTTCTTCTGCCATGTTCACGGTGGCGAGATGCCACTGAAACAGTCTGCACGGCATCAACCTGTTTTTCCTCAGTCTGCATCTGCCTTGTGGCTATCGGGCTGACTAGATCATGAGATGCTGGCAGGATAATACCCTGAGATGATGGGGTAAAGTGAAACATACTTGCCAGAGAAGAAATACTCTAAAGAAATATACCAGAGAGATTATGCCTATATTAAACATCCTGGTGACTCCTCATGTGAGTCCTCCATAAGAAATGAAAAAAGGGTCTCATTACGGTTTTAGCCATAGGGAGAGCATGATGGTAACTGATTTACCACTACATTTACTGTACCACCACATTACAAATAACAGAAAATCGGTGGTAATTCCTTCAGCGCTAAATCCTCTAACAGAATTAGCAGGAATTTATGCAACAATGGTAATTCCTCCAGTACTCCAGAGGAAATAGCAACAAAATATAAAACTCAAATTTCACATGTTACAAGGTTAACAACCACCAAAATACAGCCACAAACAAGAGGAGATTCATTCAAAACATCGGTGCAGTTACCACCACCTCCGAGGCCAAGGTAAATGTATCCAGGTGATGGAAATGAAGCCACAGAGGTATTACATTGCAATCCACCAAAAAGCGTTTAAAGGCCAACACCTGCCCTAAACCAACTTCCAAGAATGATCCAGTACCCAGCAGGAATGGACCATGGCCGCTACAATTTGCTTCTGTACATTGAGCCACAGAGACATTAATTGCAGCAGCTGCCAAGGGTATTGGCTCAGCAAATGAAGAGGAGACAAGTAATAAGGAGGCCACACATACCTTGTGTCATACCATTCTCCTGGGCACTACCAATGAGCAAATAATCACACTCTGTGGGCTTCACAGGAAAACCATAGCAGAAGAGCTCACCTGATACAGGTAGACCTCCAGAGGGGGATAAGCACTCGGACTGTCATCCCAACACTGCCTAAGTGGTCTGCTGTCCTGCACTTCCTTGCAACAGGCACATATCAGCACAATGTCGGAATTCTACATGGCATGTCCTAGCCAACCTTCTCGAAAGTGCTTGTGTGGGTGCTTGAGGCAGCGATGAGACATGCGTCAAATCACCTTTCAATCTCTACCACCTTGACCCAGATGTATGCCACCAAGGCACATTTCTATGCAACAGCCCATATCCCAAAGGTGATGGTTGCATTGGACTGTACGCAAGTGGCAATGGTCCCACAAGCACAGCAGCACATGTACTGTAATAGGAATCAGTATGATTGGCTAAATATACAAATGATGTCTGATGCTGATCTGACAATGAACCGCGGCTGTGCCCATTTCCAGTTTACTACCCAATATGCTGTGGTCCTGTGGAACAGCACCCTGCCAGGATACATGGAAAACTATGGGGATTTTGTACATGCATAATGGGTAAGTAGTAAGACCGTAAATGTAATGCATATGTGACTCAAACCAAAAGAAGTGTGTGGAGGGGCACAGGACAACTGCTTTTCACATTTCATGCATGCATGGCCAAACCCATGTCAATACATAATTCAATGTGACTTAAATAATGCAATGCTACATGGGGCAGGCCTCTATAAACTACCAGTTCGTGCAATATCTGGGGTGCTTTGTTCCCATAATGCCTTGCGAAATACGTGTGTAGTAGCGGATCACCAATATCACCCTCTCGTCCACGAATAGTGTGACATTAGTGGGCACAATAGCAGGGTACCCAGCCATGCACTGATGTTTGCAGCCCGATCCTTGGCAATATCCACTGCACTGTAACATCCTAAAAGAACTGAAATGACAAGACCACCTGACAGGGCTTAGCATGAGTAGCATGGGATACCTGCAACAGGCAAGGACTGGGGAACTGGCTAGGGGCGCTGCTGCCATGACGTATGACACCCATAAGAAACCTTGCAAAGCAATCAGAGGTGTTCCAGATATATGCACACATATGCAGTAGGGTGTGCATAGAGTGCACATTTGGACTGGTCAAATGTCGTTTCCGTTGCCTCCACTTGAACGTTAGGGCACTTATGTACAGCACTGATAGGGTGGGGTTTGTCATGGTCTGTGATATGCTGCACAAGAGGTGTGTTATGCAGGATGGCTCCATGCCACAAGAGGATGGCAATGCTCACCCCGACACAGATGATGATGAGCATGCAGGTGACCCCAGGCTGCCTAGGCATGAATTTTATGATGGAAGGGAAAGATCCATCATCTGGCATCAGCTAATTGACAGCTATGTTTGAATGCATATTAATCCACATTTCACAGAAATATAACTCATTACTAAAACCACATCTTGTATGTGACTGATATAGAACTGTGGAGTATGGTCTTTCCCTGCATGCCAATGTTTCCAGGTTGCGACCTGCCTGTTGTCCTAATTATTGATTAACTCCGTTATGCATGTGAATTGCCACCCCAAGTATCTGCAGGGTGATTAAAATTGTGAACTTTGAAATTCTGTACTGGGCGTTATGTTGTCAAATGTACTGTCATGTACTAACCACGCTCACCTTGGCTGGCAGATCCACATGTATCCACCTTTCAGACTTGACTTGTGGAGGATACGGCTGACTGTCTCCTCCCAAGGGGCCAGATTAAGTGACTATATGGTGCCTCCTCCTGTGCAGGATGATTCCAGCACTTATTTATATCTTCAATGTGCCATGACACTGCCCCAACTGCCACCAACTTGATGCGCACCCCTGCCCAGATAGAGGCCTTCCACTGGTGCAGCTTGTGTTAGTGTTCCCCAAACAGCTGCTCAACATGTGCCACCATCTCATTAGTCAGCGAGGTGAGCTCCCAGACAATGAACGTTGGCTTGTGCTCCATAATTTCTGGCAATTTGAGTTTAGTTTTCTCCACTTACATGATAGCTGTATCCCTCTTCCTTGGATAGCAGGTGGAAATGGATTTTATTTTTAAAGATGGTTGCCGTACGCCTTCCCACTTTCATCATGATAGTATTTACCTAGCACTTATTTCACTGCTTTTTGCAGAAATTACTTTTCTGTGCAATTCCTCCCAACACTAATTGTGGTAATGATCATTTGTCTGATTATTAGCAGAATTAGCCCTTGTTAGTGTATCTTGGTGGTCATTTTGCCAGGCTGATTGGTACTTGACCATGGGCTCGTAATATGGTGTTAATTCTGCCCGACACAGTAGGAGTAATGATAAATTGGTATTGAGGAATTAACTATACACCAGAATTTTGGTGAGCAGAGCTAGCACGCTCAGGATCAGTTGATGAAAGAACATAAAATATGGAGAAGCGCAACAGCAGATGGGCACCATGTTACTGCACACCACTGTCATCGGATTCAGACATGTATAAATAGCCTCAACATATAATCGTTAATCTGCTTGGCATGTGCCCTAAGTGCTGGGAGAAAGTGAGCTACTGGTCTGCTTGGCATGTGCCCTAAGTGCTGGAGCAAGTGAGCTACTGATCTGCTTGGCATGTGTCCTAAGTGCTGAGAGCAAGTGGTGTATTGATCTGCTTGGCATGTGCCCTAAGTGCTGGAGCAAGTGAGCTACTGATCTGCTTGGCATGTGCCCTAAGTGCTGAGAGCAAGTGATGTATTGATCTGCTTGGCATGTGCCCTAAGTGCTGGGAGAAAGTGATGTATTGATCTGTTTGGCATGTGCCCTAAGTGCTAGGAGCAAGTGAGCTACTGATCTGCTTGGCATGTGCCCTAAGTGCTGGGAGCAAATGAGCTACTGGAGTAAGTTTCAATCAGAAGAAGAGTCTGGAGTTAAGGAGAGGGCCAAGCTGTACAACGGAATGGGTTAGTAATAATACTCAAAATCAGGCAGAATTATGACATCTTTTTGAGAGTGCAATGTGTGCGTGTTCTTCACAACCCTTGCTAGAAAAATCCCAGAATATTTTGCCCAGCACCACAGTTCCTTGAAGTCCACACTGAAAAATGATGGATAGAATGCTTCCAATCATCCCAACCACTGGCATTTCACTGTGCAACGCTCCAAACCATGTTGTTTAACCACTGTACCATCAAATTAGGGGAAACACCACATGCAAGTCAGACTTGGCCCCACACAAATAGGGGCAGTATGTTCTGAGTTGCTCAGTTTGAACAACTTTGCCTGGGAACACAAACAAACTAAACACACTCATATAATATAGGGCATTAACCTTAAGGTGTTAAATGGAAGCTTCTGACAATTAATTTAAAGCTTTCTAGTGATCACTTGTTTGTCTCTACTGTGTGTCTCCCAGAGTGGATGGGTGTGTGGATGATGTAACCATTTTCCCCTCAGTAACCAGTAACCAGATAATCAAGCTTTCTGCAACATACACCATGATACCTCCGGGTTTGGGCGTTTAACAAATGTAATAAATAAAATAAATCAATAAATGGGGTTCATTTGCTCTCTATGCCAAAGAAATTAATCTACACCCCATGGTGATGCATCACAGAGTGGTGCATGTGTGTGGCTGTCTGAACTCACGTGAAACGGCAACATGACCAATCATCCCAGATTGGACTAAACCCACAATACTGAACGGCATAGACCTGATCCAACACTGCAATGGGCGGGACCAGATACAAAATGAATTGGAAGCTTCCTAGGACAATATTATAGGAACACTTCTAATTTATCATTTGTATATTGCGATTCATGCCAGATTGCAGCCTATTAGAGAGGCTGCTCGGTTTTAACCCATACTGCTTAGCATTGGCTTGATTTCTGGTCCGGAAGGATAGCACAGGGGGCATATGCTTTTCTGGGAGTTAATTCAAAGGATTCTATTTATCATTTTATGTTGTGGACAGTTCTTTTAAGGCAGCCTATCGTATAAGGAGCAAAAACATGAATACTTCACATTGTATTGTTTGTATGTACATAAGGAATGTGTCAGAAAACAATGTGCAACCTACTTTATGCAACATCCTGAGTTAAGATGATTCCCCATTTAAAATCAAATTTTTCCATCATACTTTAATGATTGTTACATTTTCTCTAGAATGCACACAGGCTACAGTTTTCTCTTCCACTCATGTATATTCCCAGGTGCTGTTGCCTTCTAATTTTGAGTGAGACTACACACATCCGAGTGGTAGCAATACATGTGAAGTTATGTATCTGATGTGTTTTTCTTTTCGTCATACAATTTGATTACAGTGTTTTATTATCAAATACATTAGCAGAGATGTGATAAATGATATGACAGAAGAAAGCAACAGACATTTAAAAATGCACTAGAAATCAAGGACTGTATTAAGACAACCTTCTTGGAAACCGTGTTCCATATGTCGCTGGCTATATGTCAAGTTTTGCTTTGTTACGTTCGGCCATCTCCTCCATACTTTATTCTGCCAGGAGTAGTTTTGGTTGAAAGTAATAACAAGCTGCATGAGGAACGCCCCAACACACCAAAAAGCAAGTGAAAGGACTAATACAGCGCAAGCCTCCGCACCATCCCTGGGCCAGCATCCAGCACCACAGTGAAATCACATGACAACAACCTTGCAATCCCAGGCCACACCCCAGATAAAACGCGTACCCTCCAATGCAAGCCCAGGCAGTACCACAGCAAAATTCCATAACAACACCTCGCAATCCTCTGCCGCACCCCAGAAAAATGTGTGCCCTCCCACGCAAGCCCTGGCCATACCCCAGCAAAATCACACAACACCACCTCGTAACGCCAGCCTGTACCCCAGATAAAACGAGTGCCCTCCCTTGTAAGCCCAGCCTGTACCCCAGTAAAATCACATGACAACACCTCCCAATCCCAGGCCATAGCCCAGATAAAATGCATGCCCTCCCTCGCAAGCCCAGCCCGTACCCGAGCAAAATCGCATGCCCCCTCGTAAGTGTAGGCTACACCTGTTACAAAAACGTGAGTCCTCCCTACACCATCGGCACCAACCCTGTCCACAAACCCCCTGCTGCACATGAACCTCTGTACTATACACATCTCCCCCAGAAGGGACACCACCCACAGGCAGCACCTTTCAGAATAGACAGCACCCCCAAACCCCCTAAACCCGTGACACCCCCTGCAGACAGCCTCCTCCAGAAAGGGCACCACACCCAGGCCCACTAACCTGTGACACCCCTTGCAGGCAGCCCCCTCCAGAAGGGACACCAAGCACAGGCCCCCTCACCTGTGACAACTCCTGCAGGCAGCCCCTGCCTGAATGGACACCACCCACAGGCAGCCCACTCCAGACTGGACACCACCCCCCAGGCCCCATCACCTGTGGCAACCCCTGCAGAAAGCCCCCTCTAGAAGGGACACCACCCACAGGCAGCCCCCCCAGGCCACTTCACCTTTGATAACCCGTACAGGCAGCCCACTCCAGAAAGGACACCATCACAGGCCCCCTCACCTGTGACACCCACTGCAGGAAAGTACACTGACAGTGTGACACATCACCACTGCAATGATCATCTGTTGCTCATCTGAACCTCTGTGGTGTGACCGCAGCATGATTATCATCATCAACATGTATCCTGCCTATGCAAATAGCCCCATTCACCAGAGCTGGTCACACACCCTTCCTCTCCTTAATCATACCCGACATACACATGTGAAAAGTGATTGGTAAATCGAATTGCAACAATACCATGACAGAAGCAAACATACCAACAATTTGTGCTACATCCACAAACGGACACACTTCACCACACCTGCAACAACAACCACACCTCACAGACCCCCATACAACAGCACACGAAGGACTCAGAACCGAATAACACACCAATATGCTCGGCGTATAGTGTTAACTGAACCGAAGCTGCCAACAGTACTTCACAGCTCCCTTGCTCAAACGTTGTCCTACTAACACGCCTAACCTGCCCCTTTGTTTCAGATCCGCCAGAGAGCCAGGGGACAACTCCAGCGGTGATAGTGTGCGTACAAATATCCTTTAACATTAACATTAACAAACAATGGACAGGCATGTCACAGCCTGAGCGTGAGTGAGCTGGGTGTCAAAATAACTGTTAAGGAAATATCACATGACCGGTCAGGCATGGGTGATGGGTAGGGCAGTCAGAGAGTGCATGACTCACAGGGATTGGTGAATTGTGCAGCCACCGTGGAATATCAAAAATGTGCGACTACTGCATTCCAGTGGTAGAGATTTACCAGCACTTGAGAGAAGGCATACTGTGATACCACATGCTGCTGAAGGTGTATGCACGAAATGTGTGTCACACACCAATAACAAAGTCATGGGCTATGACGGTGACCATGGAACACTCCAACAGTCAACCCACCTCCCTCTACCCCAACTACAGTGAAGCCAAACACAGAGTGATGCAGCACAGGTCAAAGGAAATACAATTGGACGGTGCACACCCATCCGTCTAGTTGACACACCACCACCTTTCAGCCACATGTGCATCCTGCCAACGCCAACCATTCCAGCAACAATAACAAACTAGCATGTACGCAACCAGACACAGGACTCCCAATGGAGAGAAGCACAGCCACAAAATAGAACTAGCAAAGAGGCCCACACCCAAATGAACAGTAAAAAGCGAGGAATTGAACAAGGAAAATTATATATTATCAATAAATATTTACATCATAAATTTGCAAACAAAAAATAAAGCTGTCCATGGAAATTTACTAACAAAACATACTCATTATGCCTAAATAACTATATACAATTTTAAATAGGAAGGAATGTCAAAGAGTCTGGTGAAACACAAAATAATAAAAGGAAACCTATGCCTTAAAAACTATATTGAGTAAAAAAGGGTAAGGAATGCTCGAATGTTGAAAATGGTGAAAATCAAAAAAATAGAAGGAAACCTACACCTAAATAACTATATACACAGGCTACGGGCTAGCCCATCTCATCACCAATTTTGCTCAGACTCTCCACCAGGACATCATCCAGCTCTGCTTTCACTAACCCCAGGTGAGTCTCCGTTGTTTACTGGAGGGCTCCGCCTCCCTGCAAGTTGCCTCTAGGACGGCAGCCCACCTCCTTTTCCGATTCAGCGCAACTTCTGCCCTGTCCATCATAACCCTAGCTTCCCGAGCTCACTGCCTCTCTGCTCCTATTTCCTGCCTATAGCACATGCACACAGAAGACATCCTCGTTCTTAGTTCCACGTTTCCATCTGCCTCACGCAGTGTACCTGCCTCCTGTTGATGGTTGGCACTGAGAAAAATAGCCTCCCCCTTACAGCCTGCTGCTGCCACAGCACTCAGGGCCTGCTTCCTGTGTACACCCTCCAGGCTGATGACAATAACCGGGGGGGTGTACAGCATGTGCCCTGCTTGTGGATGTCTGCTGTGCCTCCATTGCTGGTGTTCCTGTCGGTGCCTGGATCGGTATGGTGACCACCTCAGCTGATTGACCCTTGACTCTCAACTCAGGGAGCGATGTTGGCTCCCCCAGACTGGGCAATCTGGGTGAGACTAGTGCACAGGGGACCCTGGTGGTATGTGGGCCGGAAGGCACAACGGAGGACAACTGGTGCACAGAGGAGGAAGACGTGGAGGGGGTTACATTACTAAGCAGCCCATGCATCAGAAACTAGACTAGGAATGTTGCGAGCCACATGAGGAGATGACATACCTCATCATGATGACGTGCAAGCAGTCTACCTGAAGCCTGTACATCATCACATACGACAGCTGTATGCCTTGCCCCACCAACCTGCAGGGGTACCAAAATATCCTGAATGACAAGAGCCGATGGAATTGGGGTGTCGGTCTGTATATACACATCCGACCCCTGGGAATGGAGCTGGATTGAGGCATGCCGGCATCCCTGGGCCAGCTGTATCCACTAGCCCAGTGACAGGAGTTTGCACAGGCACCGCAAGGATGGCCTGCACAGCCTCATGCCCCAAGGACATGACTGCAGTTGTCATCCACACCTCATCATCCCTGCCTGTCCCCATGGGCTGTTTTTTTATGGCCACCTCCTCCTCCTCCACCCCGGCCAACCTGGATGACTCCGGGGCATCTTCCACACTGGATGGCCCCTGGTGTGTGTCACCTGTCCCCCCCCCCCGCTGCTGAGGAGTCCACTCTCACCTTTGACCCTCTGGACTTACCCCCAGCAGCATTGCCCGATGGTCCAGACTCTGCCTGGTGGAGGCATCCCTGCTGCCATGCTCCACGGCACTGCTTCCGCCCTCTTCTTCTGATACAACTGTGGAAAAGGAGACACTGAACACAAACATCAGTGTACTGCATCAATGTGTGCATGGCAATACAAACATTCACATGAAGTTCACTAGTCAAGGGAACAGCCGTCATCCTCCACCACCACACACATGTACATGCAATCCATATACATGCGTGTCCATCACTACAGATATTCACATCAGGGTACATGCCTCTCTCACAAGCAATCAATTGCGTTTGCTAAACACACATGTATCATGTGCTCATACACATCTCACGCAGACACATCAACTGAGAGTCCACAAGCAGTGTCATCAGCAATAACATCAGAGTGTTGATGGCACCCCTTATTCCGTCCCAGATCAGCTGACGTCCTTCCTTGCCACATTGCATCAATGGGTTGAAGAGGGCATCACAATTCCACAGGACCTGCTCCACCTGGATGTCAACTTCCCTGGCAGTGAAGTTGACAGCCCTCTGCCTCGCTGCCATGGGGTTGCCACTCTGGTCAGAAGATGATGGTGCTGACATGGCAACCCCTGAGGCAGAGGCAAGTGTGGGTGGGCAAGGTGGTCCTGGAGACGGGCTGTGGAGTAGTGGTTATGGTATGGCACGTTGGAGTCTGGTGAATCAGCTGAGGTGGTCACAGTGTCAAGGACGGAAGCACTAGCAAGGCCGGCACTCAAAATGCAGGGCAGGTGGGCAGCAGGCACACAAACTGGGCAGGCAGCAGCAGATGGCTTGATAGGACGCAGCTCAGGGTAGTAGGAGGCAGGTTTAAAGGCTCATAGGCAGGAGTGTGGGTCTTCCGTGTCTAATGTGTGGGCAGCTGTAAACAGAGTGACGGTTACTTTGCGCATTCAAAATTAGCGTGGACACGTGAAATCTGAGGAAAGGCACTCAGCACGTAACTTACGTAACACGCGCTGCATGCTGGCATTCAGTACGCCAGAATCGGGAATATAGAAGTACATGTGGAAGCAAATCAGACAATACATGCGATTGGGAGTAGATGGACAAGTGGATTACTGAGATTTTTGGGGTGCCACGCAATTCGTTTACTTCTGGGACAGTGCAAGCTTCTTATTTTGGTGTGGGATTTGCCTCCACGCATACATGCATCACCTTTTGTTTTTTCCAAGTCTAACGGTGAGTTGCTCATGCATTTCACAAACTCTGGGTGCCCCTGTGTATCGTGTACCTCCATTCTTAGCTTTAGATTAGCTTTCTGGGCTTTGCGTATTCATTTTTTGTGTTGCTGGGTGCCACAGTGTATCTTGTAATGCTTATTCTTTTTACAGAAGCTATTGAGGTCTCGCGTACGCACTTTTTTTTTTTTTGGGGGTGCCTGTGTGTTACGCATCCTGTATTTCTGTTACCAGTGGCACTTTTGAGTCTTACTGGAACACAGAAGTAAGTTTTCCATCACGTACACTGCCCCTCACTCGAATTGCACAGGACAATTGCTTGGTGTACCTTCCATTTTTCAAGAACACCTGGACCATGAGTGGAAAGGCCCCAAGAGGGAAAGGAGGCAGAGGTGGTTGGGGTCGGGGGTGTGCAGTGGAAGCTGCTGTCCTCCACCCAGGGGTCAGGGACCTGCAGTAGAAGCTGTTCCCCCCCCCCCAAGGGTCAGAGACCTGCAGTAGAAGCTGCTGCCTCCCCCCAGGGTCACGGACATGTAGTGGAAGCTGTTGCCCCCCCACCATGGTAAGGGATGCTGCTGTCCCAGCATCAGTGGGTGATGTCATGGCCCAGGCCACTAGTCGTCCAGCATCTGGTGCCCTGAGTGGTCCCAGCCACACAGGGTCAGCACAGCAGGAAGAAGCTCAACCCCATGGCATGGCACAGGACACCAGCACATTGAGGAAGAGGAACTTCAATGATGAAGAACTCCAGATCTTCATGGACTAAGTGATCATACACCACCATGACATGTGCCTGCAACCAGGGAGCACATATACACCTGCTCAGCGTATGGTGCATTGGCAGCATGTCATGGATGAGATAAACACCTTAGGGTATTAGAAGCGCACTGCTTCTTAGGTCATGAAGTGGTGGAATAACCTCAAACATCGCACCAAGTCCAAGCTGGGTGCCAACCTCACCTGTGCTATGGCAACTGAAGGGGGGTCACCAGAGGAGCAGGAGCTCACCCTGCATGAACAGACTATGAGCCAGTTTATTCGTATGGATCAGGTGCAAGGTGTGGGAGGCCTGGAACATGGAATGTTGTTGCAAGTCTGCATATGACATGATCAGATGGCTTCTTGTACATAGTGTGTGTATGCGATTTCTCTCATGGTGACAATTCCGGCATTGTGTTCCAGGACAGCAATGTGATACAGAGGTTTACTGATGACACAATTCACATGAATCCTCATGTTTTTATATGTCCTTGTGCAGAGGATGAGGCAACAGATGCAGAGGATAAACAAGAGTCTGTGCTGGTCCAGACCACCAGTGGAGGACGTGGTGTCGCAGCCCAGCAGAATCCACTAGTACTACAATCCAACCTGTGAATGTCCAGATACAACACTGACTCTTATGAATCCAGTAGCTCTGGTCCTGAACCTGATGTCCAACCATCAATGCTGGCGGAAGTGAATGCACCAAGTGTCAGAGCAGTTGGGGCCTGTGGGTCTGCAGGGAGTCGGATGCCTTCACAAGGCCAGTCAGTGGTGTCACAGCCATCTGTGATGATTACGGCTGCAAGGCCATGCTCCCAAGTATTGGGTTCTGGTACTGGGCCAGATGTCCAAGGGAAGGATGCAGTCCTGCAGCCAGAGACAGTGGCATCACAGCAAGGGCCATGCTCCCTTAGGTCAGGAAGGTGTGGGCCCCGAAAACGTGGGAGACGTGTGCAGGCTGGGCAGACAGTGTGGGAGCACTGGATGTTGCGTGCTGCACATCAACAGGGTGCTGCCTATGATATTTTGGCTGAGGGCATGGATAGGATGCCCAATTCATTCATCCCACCAGCAACACAGGTGAAGCACCAGCTGCAGGCATTGCGGTCCACATGCCACTCACACAGGCTTCACATTGAGGCCAACAGCAGGAGCCGACGGGCTGATCTGAAGTCGCTGAGGGAATCCCTGCTTGCAGAGGGTCGGCCAGAGTGAAGCCCTGAGGCAAGAGTTGTTGGCCCTCAGGCTTCAATTGAAGAGGAAGAGGCAGCCCGCAGGAGACTGCACCAACAGGAGATGTAACTATTGACGGAGACCATCTCGGAGGAACTCTGTGCATCCTGTGAGGTTATGCATGGTGACCTGCAAAACCTTGTGGTGCTGGTGCATTCGTCAGTGTCACGCTTGGCTTCTGCCATTGTGGAGCAGGCCAGGACACTGCGTGCTGAGCCTCCAGCACCAATAGCACCTTTGGAATCTACCCAGGAATGTGGTGCCAGCAGAGACTGTCACGATGCCCGCTCCCGGGGAGCCGGCTCAGGCCCTGCGTCCCCGAAAGCGGACATCAAGTCCCCGGGGAAGGTCCCAGCAACCCCTTATAGGGGCCCTTTGGACAGCGTCCTGGCGCCTATGGCGCCAAGCTCATAGAAAACGTCAGTCCTGGCGCCATAGGCGCCAGGCTCATTATGAAAGTGTTTGGGTGCACTTACCTGATGCAGACCATGCTGCAGAACCCCGGCCTCCTTGAGGCCTGAAAGGAACTACTTTACCTGTGGGACTCATTTACCACCCCGGGCGTGGTCGGGGAAGGATACATACCTGATTGGAGGAAGGACACATTCTAGGAACTTCTTCCAAGGCTATTTAAACCACACCCGATCAGCCACACGTGCTTCGCGTTGTTCTGCATCTAGCAGCTGGACGCTCACTGTGTCTGCTCCTGCATCTTGACTTCTGCCACACCTGCCAGCATCCTGAATCACCTGCAAAGGAAGGGAACAAGAGAACAGAAGAAGGAAAAGGCCTCACCTGCTAAATCTGCATCCCAGAGACATTTCGCCGACAATCCTGAAAAGGAAGACATTTCTTTTTAAAAGCACATCGCATCGATCGCTGCAGCGCCGCATTCTACTCACCTTTACAGGGCGCCTCCATGTTCAGCAGCGACCATCCGGATTCGCAGTCGCGCCCCCGCGCCTAAAGAGAAAAAGACAAGAACAAAGGTGAGAGAAAGAAGGGAAAAGGGAAGCTAAAACTCCATGTCAAGACTTACCTGTTGGGTCATTCCCTTTTCATTTCGGGTCCGCGCTGCATCCAGGCATTTTCGGACCCCGGCCCCTAAGGGGAAAAAGACATCAGCGTTAATGAGTGAATGAAAAGACATTACCAAAACACTCATTAAAGACTTACCTGATTTCCACAAGGATTTCACCGCTCACCTCGGGTCGGTGCCTGTTCCCCGGCATTCCGTACCCCGGCCCCTATGGGGAAAAAGACACTAGCATTAGAACATTAATGCATGGACACAAGGGGAACCACTTATAGAAAAAACTTACCTGGAAGGCAAGCAAGTTTGGTTCTCACCCATCCGAAAATCCAGTGACGTAACTGGATACCAACGCGCACCTGCATCAGAAGCAGGATGGAGAGCTCGTCCTTCCAGACCCTAAGGTGAGACGCTATGGGGAAGCACAGAAGGGTTTTGAGGAGGGTGAGAGGGGTAAGTGGGAGGCCGATTGCATTATCCCGCAGACAGTTAACCCCCTATTCTCACCTACAGAAGGATACTTCTGCGAGTCAGACAAGCCAGATCTGGGGCCCGGTCCAGTCCGTCTTCCGAACCCTGCGCATCACCTTAGACGAGGTCACAGCAGCGCGAACCAGGCCAGCGCCCCGTGGGAGTCAGGTGAGCGCTACAGAGACATGCCCCCAGGTCCAACATAGCTGTGTGCCCCATGAGCACAAGGAGGTAATTATTTTTTTTCAACATCCACACATATGCGAGTTGACATGCACCCTGCGCTTCCCCCCTCCTGGTTGCACCCCTCCAAACCCCGGTCCATGAGGGACATGTTTTATTATTTTATTTTATTTTTTACACCCCCCGGCCCGGATGTATATTTTGATTTGCCCTTTCCTGGTTTAAATGTGTTTTCATTCTTTACTTTATTTCGCTTGTGGTGTGACATTAACATCTTAAGGCCAAGACGTGTGCAGTGGTGTACATGCAGGCATGCATAGTGAAGTCAACCAGCATGCTTGCATGGTGGTGCAAAGGTTGGCATGTGCAGGTAATTATGGGTTTGGGGTTCCGTTACACATGTGTGCTGTGTCAATGGTACTTCACAATGGCTGTTTTAATGTATTCTCTCATGTTGTTTCAGTAATCTGTGATGTGGTGGTGACTGCTGTCCTGAGGGAGACACCCTGGACCCTTTCACGTCCATGCTCCCCCATGTCCTCCACCAGGCACTGTTCTATCTGTACCTGATTAGGAAACACAGTTCCGGGTGAAGGTGATGCAGGATTGACACCATGCCGGCACAGTCAGCAGGTAAGCTTTAGCACTGCCTTGCATGTTGAACATGCCTCATTGGTGAGCATGTTTGCTGCATGTCTTGCTTGTCTTATATGTCTCCTTTGCATGCTGACATGCCAGTATGTAATTTGAGTGGTGCTCGTGTCACTGTGTTACCTACCTATGTGTATTCCTCTATGGGCGTACCTACTGTTCTGTACAGCATGTCATTGTACATCAGAAAACTAGGCAGTGTACTCCTTGATCTGGCGTTTCCTTGGGATACCCTCTCTGTGTCACTCTCTCTCCCTATTGTGGTACACTGTACTCCTGAGATAATCAGAATCTATTTCCATTCACCCTGTGGTGCTCCTGCAGTAGGTGGTGTCTGCATATTTTCTTTAGGTAATCATGTGTTGTCATGTAAGTGCATGTTGTTTCTGCAGTTACTATGCATAGTATTCAATTTAGGGGAAGTGTCTCCCTATGGTGTGCATCGTATGCAAGGCAGTTTGGTTCCAAGGACAGGTAAGTGATAGGCATTTGTTCACACTTGTGTCGTGTTTGCATGGGAGTGTGGTACTGTGTGTGTTCACTTCGTATTGACTTAGCTTGTCGTTCAACACTACTTTTTAAGCTGGGCATGTTTCACAGGGGGTGCATCTAATGATGGATGTGGCCATGTTTTCAGATGGATTCCTGGGGCCACTGTTCACCGATTATAAAACTGTGCATTCTAACTGTGTGGGGCTTCCATGGTTGTTTGAAAGTGGGTAACATGGTCAACTGTTTGTGGCCTGTGCCAGGTGCTGATGGTTGGCCTGATGTGTGTCTCATGGAACTTTTATCATGTGTAATGAGTGACACTTCAGATCCCTAGCAGGGTTTGTGGGATTATGGCTGTATTTCACATTTGGCCTGTCTAGATTATGGATCAACTATTATGGTGTGCAGCAGCAGTTTAAAGCCACAAACATGTTGCTATGTATGATTTTGTCTGGGATATGTTGTGTACCAGCGCATTAGGGTTAGTGGTGTTTGTGCTCTTTCATGGATTTCCCATGCATGCTGCACCATGGTGTTTGCAGCTTCTAGTGCAAATCGGCAGGGTGCATGGCACTGCTGCATTTGAATAAATGTAGTATTTGACCATTGGTAAGCTGTGACAACGAAGTCTGCATTGACAGTGGTCAGGTGGTTAGCAGTGTACTTTTAGCATGATTTTATTGTTGATTGATGGATCACATTGCTTTGTGTTGTCTGCTTATGTCTTCCACTGCGGATCCCTCTGTATGCAGCAGTACATTGTGAAATCAAGCATGGTTCTTGCTGATGTGCAAAAGGTGAGTATTTCAGTAATTGCAAACCCATCTACTGTGTATTCTCCAACAGCTTGTTCACAGTACCTTTGAAATGCGCTTGCATTCCGTATGTTTTGCAAATATACATGCCTGACTAAACCTACTTGTGACCAGCTCTTCAAACACAACCTGCTGTTTAGTTTCAATCCTCCATCAAGCACTCCCTTGTGCACACCATCCTTACTATGCTATTTGCAGAGCCTTCCTGGCCAGTAAACTAATGGCACATTTCTTTCAACACCTTCCTGGGGAAACTTCTTGACAAGTTTTCCCTACCTCAAATCGATGCCCATGAGGTCGTTGTTGGCGATGTCCACGGACACCAATGTGGATTGAAATGGTCCGGAGCCACAGACACTGCTCTTCAGGACACACATGAATAAATGGAAGCATCCCTCAATTCATAATCCCGTCCTGCCCTATCCTTCTTTTGACACAGTGAGGCATTAAATCCTTATTAAGATGCTCCACGAATGGACAGTGGACTTGCTTAGCTCTTTCCTAAACAACCATTCCAAATAAAACATTCTGTGTCCTTTCGTCTACCCTACTACTGCAACCTCCACAAAGGTGTCCATTCTTTTGCCATGCATATTTGACATATACATTTCCCTGTTGCAACGCTTCTTTCACTCATTATATGACAAATTCATGTTGTATGCTGATGAAACACTACTCTTCAGCAATGTTCCTACTGACACACTTGCACCCTCATTCACCATGACTGCCTCCCAGCCATCCTGGCATGGTGCACTGCAAATGACCTCAGCTTGTGTGCCATTTAAAAATTACAGTGTCCCGATCGGCTCCCCTGCTGCCTACTTCAGACATTGACTCTGTCCTTCCTATATGGGCTCGCTTCCTGCCCCACATCCCAAGGCAGGAATATTTGATTAATCTTTGACTACCCCTTTCCCTTCATGCCTCTTATTCATGAGATTGTCAAGAAGTCTGACTTTCAGCTCTTGATGCTCAAAGTTTCTGTACCCTTCCACACCATCACACAGAGGTGCAATGTTACACGGGCTGTGGTACTCTCCAGGCTGGACTACTGCAACTTCCTCTTTCTCAACCTCTGTGCTTCTAATCCACACCCTCTATGACTCATGCAGAACAGGACTGCAAGAATTATCCTTGGCCTCAAGACCAGTGCCCCCATCTGTATGGCACTGATATCCCTCCACTGGCTACCCGTGGCTGCAAGTATCAAAATTGAGTACCAATGCATTCTACACAAGGCTTTGTGCTGCCTATGAACTACTTATCTGCAACTATTCATACCTCAATACTCTCCCTCCCGAGCCCTCTCCTCATGTACCTTCAACCTTCTTCGCGTGAGCCAGTTCTCGATGAAGAGATTTGGAGGAAGATCTTTATCATCTGCAGGGTCCTCCCTCTGGAATAGCCTCCATGCCGCCTTCCGTATGGAGCCTCATATCCTTAAGTTCCTGGAACTCATCAGGAGTTTCCTCTTCTACTCTTCCTTCTCTCTCCCTCTTCTCATCTAACCTATCCCTCTGCTCTCTCCCTCTCACCATAGTGTTTTCCTTACAGCTCGATGACTGGCTGCCTGATGTACCTCAGGGTTTCAGAGGCCCATGGCACCCCCGGCAGTGTTTTGTACACTTGCCTCCGGGACTGCACTAGCCTCATCATCACTGCACTTGGTGAATGACCTTAGAGAGTGGCATCTCTCTGCACTTACCCCTGCCTCAACTTACTGGATGCACTTGAACAACCCGCAAACTTATTCCCACCCTCCATCTACCACTCCCCTGTAAATGTCTGTGAACTTGCTTGTTCTGAATGCACCATGACTGTACATTGTCTGTCTGTTCACCCTGTCCTCACTCCCTGCATGGTGGCACATTAATGCACTTGATACAACTGTAGATTCATAGTCAGACCTATTCACTGTTAGCACCACTGTTAATTGTTTAAAATGCACTGACTCTGCCGGTACTGACTATTATGATTTCAGCGATTCAAGGGCGTATGAGTGTTCTTTTTCACTTTGTTCCATCCATCCTTGAGCGCTTTGAGACACTTGCCTTGTGTATCTGTCATTTCGGGATATGCTTTGCATAACATGCCATGCCATGACATAGTCTAATTATCATTTTACATGACATATGGGATGGTTTGGGTGACACAGAGGTGATTTTAATAATTGGTTGGGATGATGGTAGTGGTGTCATTTTGTTCCCTTTGGAAACACAAAGAAAAATGTCTTTTAAGTTCTAAGGGATGCATACTATTTTGCACTTCCAAGGGTACATGCTCAGGGTGGTTTTGTGGACACAGGGGATTGGCCTATTGTCATAATTTAATAGCACCTGGGATGTAGCGGCCCTACGTGCTCTCCACAGGGGGGGTTTAGGTGAAATACGTTGCCACAAGCTGGGTACGTGCAGCCTCTCCACGTGCCCTCTGCCCAGCCATATGCAGGCGACGGGCCTGTGGATGTGGATGGTGTGCCACTACCATGTCCACTGGGACATCACTCCATGTTGCAACTTTGCGCAGGACACATGCTACCACTATGATCCTGCAGCTAGTGGTGGTGCATATAGCAACACACCACCAAAGTGGTCAAGGGAGCGGAAACTTGACTTGAGCATGCCGAATGTGCTCTGCACTATGGCCTGAGTTGCAATATGGGCAGTGTTGTATCTTCCCTGGGCAGGTGTGTTGGGGTTGCATATTGGCATCATCATGTATGTTATGTTATGTTATTGTAACTTATAAAGCGTGCGGTCGCCCTGGGGCATCATGGCGCTGGAAAGAAAGGCTACACAGGCGAGGAAACCGATGAAAGGCTAAAAATTAAAACAGGTAGGTTTTGAGAGCTCTTCTAAAGCCAAGATGGTCATCAATGGCTTGCAGTGAGTCATATCCCAGTGGACATGGTAGTGGCACACCATCCACACCCACAGGCCCGTCGCCTGCATATGGCTGGGCAAAGGGCAGGTGGAGAGGCTGCACGTACCCAGCTTGTGGCAACGTATTTCACCTAAACCCCCCTGTGGAGTGCACACAGGGCCGCTGTTAGGGAGAATTCTCTGTTTAGGCTGAATTTCCTAACCTAGTGAGTCCCCCAGCAGCTTTGCTGGATTTCTGGAGTTTGTTTTTTCCATCCTGCCAAGAGTGAGACTCTTTTCCTCCCACTCTTAGACATGAATGTGTGTAATTCCTTTGAATGTCAATGTGTTCTATGGGCTATGGGGTCTTTTACTCCATAGGGACTCATATGTTTTTCTATGTGTGTCACACCGCACCCTACGTGCCGTAACACTGGGACGTCCTAGCGAACCTCCACCATAGACTCCATACTGACTGACTGACTACTGTCTCCCCGGGCATGTAAAGTCACCATTGGCTTTACTAGACCTAAATTTACTAACAGAACTAGTACAAACCATCTTATTGTGGACGTGCTAGTAGGGGTAATTCGATTACTCCTGGGTCTGTTACTCGAGGGGGCACTGTCCCGTCCCCCCTTGTCGAGTTTTGGCTGGTGGCAGTGGAAACTACTTGTTATGTTCGACCCCGAACAGTAATGATCCGTGGTGGTCAACGTGAGTTTCGTCCCAGTGCACCTCGTGATCATTGAAATAGCAGAAAGGCAAACGCCGGCTAGATTGTAGTTGAGGTACCCTGTGCAGAAGTTTGATTCACAGTGGCATCTGCAGTAGGACTGAAGCCTACATCCATGCATCTAGGACCCTCCCAAGAAGAGAAGACACCAAATAATTGGGGGACTGGTCTGCATGCATGTAAGGAAGCTATTTCTAGCCCTAAAACACCAACAGCAACATTAAATGGTTAAGCGGTTTTCAGCCCTGATGAAAGTGGTCTCCTACCACTGAAACCGGTCAGCTCATCACAACACTGTACCTGCATACTTGAACGCACTATGTCAGAATACAGTACGATCAACCCTAATGAAGATAAGGACTGATCAAGGATCATTACTGTGTATAAAATACACAGAAATATAGGAAAAAATGTCTATATTAACAACAGCAAGACAAAAGGAAAAAACAAAACAGAAATAAAAAAAGAAGCTGACGCGAGGACTGTAGGTCCCAGATATACGAAATATACCCACCTCCCAGAAAATACATTAATCAGGGATAAGTGGGGGTCTTTTAAAGAAAGAACTTGCCCTCAAGGGAAAACCTAATAAAGTCAATGTTGCTTCATCTTGAGGACAGCCTTTTATGACAAAACAACAGAAGTGTTTCCAAAACCTTTTTGTTTTTTAAGGAACTATTATAAATAAAATTGCCCAAATCCTAACGTGAAGACACTTAATATTGCCAACACCTGCTGTAGGCAGCGTGACTGAGTGGCCTGTGAAATGCCCCCAACTATGGCGGTGGTCGACTGGAATGAGCCAATGGGCAGAAAATGCAGTACAGAGAGCACCTTTTGCAAGGGGCTCAGTGCTTGGGAACACAGGGTGGGTGATGCGAGGTCATCTTTCCACTCCGGGACCAGGTCTAACATGATATGAGGGGGGAACCCATACCTGGCATAGACCTGGTCGTCAGGCATCCCAAAAAGGGTGGTCCTTGGGTGGAAGATACAGGACCTGGCCGTCCTCCTCCTCCTGCGTTGTCCCATGATCGCAGCTGCAACAAATGGTACATTCATCGTAGCTGTATACGTACGTTTGTTCATCGCGCATGCTTTTAATCATTTGTTTGTGTGCGCGTTGCCGTTTACACCTACTATCGCATGGTGTACATGTTTCAGGAGTAGTGCTTATTTTTTCGCATGCCGGCGAGTCCCATTCAATTCCACAAATACAGTTGTTTTGCACACGTATGGGTGGTGCGATTGTTTGAATGTGGAACGTCCCTCGTAACGCCCATATTTTTGCTTGTTCTTCCCCATTCCACTGCTTCCGCCCCCTTTTCAGGTGCCTGCGCAGGCCCGGCCGACCCTTCGGTGGGAGTCTCAGACAAGGCCTTTGTGGTGTCGCAGTGACATCTTGGACCGGTGCAGATTCCTCCTAAGTCCCAGGTAAGCCCCGCGCATTTTGTTCCATGAATCGATGAAAGGGGATAAGTGCCCGATTTATCTGCTCACATTTTTTCCATGAATCGGGCCTTTAGTGTATCCTGATCATTTCCTCCTAACCCAAACCAGGGGACACATTACACACTTGTGCAAGTGCAAAGTTGCACGTTTTAGCACTATGGCACAGTTTGCCCTATTGTTTAAATACACTGGGACATATTGCAAAACGGTTGCACTATGACAAGTGCAGTTTGGCATGGTGTAAGCACCAGAGCAAAAATTGCCCTCGTTCAAAAAGGATACATTTTCAATGCATTTTTGCACCAGGGCAACATGTGCCCTAATGCAAATGCAGATTGATTTGCCCTGGAGTAAAAATGCATTGAAAATGTATATTTTTTGCAGTAAGGAAATGTGTGCTATGCCAAAATGAAAGGTTTCTGTACTCTGCCCCAGGTGTTATCATGACCCGCTAGTTTTTTAAAAAAAATATATTGTATTATCTCTTTTATCTCTGTTCAGAATGTGGGCCATTTGTTTAGCATGTGACTGTACGACCCCATTTCCCCATTGCACTTTCAGCCCATGTCTGAGGGTAGCAGCTGCAACATTTCTGTACTGTCTGATCTGATGTCCTGTACATTTTATATGTGTCATGTTGCCGCTGGAGGTGAACATTGACTTTGGGAATTATACTTAGTTGGTTTTTCAGGTTCTCGTTCTCGTTATGCAACTGTGTATTTCGATCATGGCCTATTTCCTTATTAAAGATGATGTTTGTTCTAATTTACAGCTGATATTTGTTTGGTTCCCATCTTGACTTGAGACCATTGCATTTGCTGTGGCCTTTATCAGTCTTTTAAATGGCATGTGGTTTTATATTGCTTCAGTGTGAATACTTTTTGCAGTTTTCACAAGGACTTCAGGGAACTATTGAGTCTTATGAGGTCCTATGTGTGGATATGTCTTCTCACCCAAACATCCCCGGAGACTGTCTTGCCACAGACCTATTTTTTTGGGTTATTTCACGTGACAGGTTGGATTTGCTCCAGATGTCTCAAGAATATTTCCTTGCACATTATGATAGCATGTGTATCAGAATATGTAGAGGGATACATGCTTTCTGAGGCAGGTAAACCTTTACTGGGAGCTGCAATGATAGTCAAACAGTACATTTGAAACTGTAGCAAGAACTGCGTAAGTAGAAAGCTGTAAGTGTATTGTGAAAAACAATCTCCATCGCAGATATAAACTTTCACACACACACTGTGAATTTTTCAAAACAGTGTGTTACTTAACTGTGCAATCTTCTAGCAAACTTGATTGGGTCATCCCATTGTGACTACTGTCTGAATTGATTTGAGCACGTGAACTCGGCTACTGTCTGACATTAAAATCTACGTGATTACACGACCTGCAGATCGATCTAGGCAGCTTGACTGCTAGATCCATACTCCAGGGACTTCATCTCCCAGAACACCCGGCTGGTTATTAAAAGAAACATTGGCTGCTTCAGCACTGGCGCTTCAATAGCCAAGTCGGTCTTCGCCAGTCCCACCGGCCTCTTATTAAACTACCACGAAGTCCACACCCATAGAAGGGCTGGTTCTCATTACCTAGGCAAGACGCCTCGCCACACTTTCTGAGGCAGATAAACCTTACTGGGAGATGCAATGATAGCCAAACAATACAGTTGAAACTGCAGCAAGAACTGCTTGAGTAAAAAGCTGTAAGTGGATTGTGAAAAGTGCACTCCACTGCAGATATAAACTTGCACACACACACTGTGAATTTTTAAAAACAGTGTGTTACTGAACTGTGCAATCTTCTAGCAAACTTGATTGGGTCATCCCATTGTGACTGTTGTCTGAATTGATTTGAGCACGTGAACTTGGCTACTGTCTGACGTTAAAACCTACGTGATTACACTAGCTGCAGATTGATCTAGGCAGCTTGACTGCTAGATCAATACTCCAGGGACTTCATCTCCCAGAACACCCGGCTGGCTATTAAAAGAAACGTCAGGCACTTCAGCGGCAGCTCTTCAGTAGCCAAGCCGGTCTTTGCCGGTCCCGCCGGCCTCTTCTTAAAGCACCACGAAGTCCACGTCCACAGAAGGGCTAGTACTCATTACCTAGGCAACACGCCATGCCACGCTTTCTGAGGCAGGTAAACCTTAGTGGGAGCTGCAACATAGCCAAACAGTACATTTGAAACTGTAGCAAGAACTGCATAAGTACAAAGCTGTAAATTGATTGTGAAAAGCGCTGTCCACTGCAGATATAAACTTGCACACACAAACTGTCAATTATTTAAATCAGTGTGTTACTTAACTGTGCAATCTTCTTGTAAACTTGATCATCTCATTGCGACTATTGTCTGAATTGTTTTGAGCATGTGAACTCGGCTACTGTCTGATGTTAAAAACTACGTGATTACACTAACTGCAAATCAATCTAGGAACCTTGACTGCTAGATCCATACTCCAGGGACTTCATCTCCCAGAACACCCGACGGGGCTCTTCAAAGAAACGTCAGGCACTTCAGTGCCGGCACTTCAATAGCCAAGCTGGTCTTTGCCGGTCCTCGCTGACATTAATGCAACAGGCCATAAGCTTTAGGTGGAGGTAAGGAGGGGGTGTGTGAGCATTTTACCATTACTGTTGGACATTAAAAAACAACAGCAATTAGCAACGGTACGGCTGTAAAAAAAAGGGAAGAAACAAGGTATGATTCAATATCGACCAACCATACAGGAGAACAGAACCTAGCCCACACGCGCAGCGAGGACATGGGTACAAAAGGGACCATAAAGAGAGCGAGAAAGCCCAGAACCACCACTACTGAAAGCAAGAACAAAACAACATGCATAAAAAAGAGCTAAAATATGCTTACTAAACATTTGCTCAATGAATAAACATGTCCAAAGCATCCATGACCTTATTGTTGATGATAAAATTGCCTATCCGAAGCTTGGCTGCATGAGCCAAGCAGACCCACAATTGAAAAAGCAGTGCTGCAAGGCTACACTATCTTCTGTTAGAACAGGGAACAAGGACAAGTGGGGTTATTGTCAGAACTCTAGTCACATGTTTCCATCCACTACAGTATGCAAGGGCTGTGAAGTCTTCCACTTAAAACACACACCTACTAGTAATAGTTGTATCAACATAATCGTGATTTACAGGCCACCATCACTGATAACAGACTTTAATGATGAAATCACTCAACAGCTCAACATCTTAAAAAACCCTAGCACTGCAACCCTACTAATAGGAGACTTTAATAGGTGGCGAGGTAATCCCAAGGACACGGAAGCCATCCTTCTGGAAAAAGAGCTAAACAACATTGATTTTAAAGTAAGTCATCAACTCAGAATCTACAACACCACAAGGCAATCAACTTTATTGGGTGGTTACTCACAATCTTGAGACCTTGTGCCTCACTACACCATGTGTATGGACTGACCACTCCAAATTAAACTTCACAGTAACAATGCCTGACCAAAACTTTATAGTAACAATACCTGAACCACAGCCAGAGGGGAATAATGAGCAAAAAAAGTCCCTGAGTAGAAATTTTAATTACATTACCTTGGTGCACCTAGGTCAGTGCATAGAGGAAATCTTTTTGAACACCACTGATGAAGATACATGTGAAAATATTGTAAAAGTATTTCTCTAAAACCCAGAAGCTAATAGATACACTAGAACCTATCAAACAGAGAGTGGTCAGAGGCAATAGTGGCCATCAAAGATGGTTTAACACTGAGTTGAGGCAGCTGAAAGAAGAAAAAAGGAAAATGGAACATAGTTGGTTGAAAAACACTACAAAAGATAACAGAGATAAATTGAAGAACATAGACAGAAACTATTTTAAAAAAGTATTGCAGAGGCAAAAAAAAAAGATTTCTACAATGGCCAAATCCACAAAGAAAGCTGTTTGAGATTCTCAAATCAGTAGATAAACCTAAAGCCCTTACCCCACCGTTTGAGCCCTCAAAAGAGGTCTGCGTAAAGGTGGAAGAAGCTTTCTCCAGAAAAATACAAAAAGCAACGGAGGCTATGCGAACATCTCAGGCTAAAACACAATATCTAATAGACCAGAGTAGGCCCACCCTCCCACAAAACAAGCACGAACATTATAGGTTCAACACCATCACGGTGAGAGTTATGGAAGGAATTCTAACATCTATGAGACCAACATCGTGTGCAGAAAATCTCCTACACTCCAAAATGATACTTGATAACAAGGAGATATTTGCAACCCTATTTTCCAGAATGTTGAATGCGTCTTTTAGAGATGGTAATGTTCCCAAAATCATTAAGACTGTAGCTATTAAATCACTGGTTAAAAAATCCTGGCCTCGATCAAAAAGATCCCAGTAATTTTCAGCCAATAACAAATTGTAACTTTTTGTTCAAAGTTGTTCAAAGATGTTCAAGGTCTGCAGACTCATGGACCACCAGGGCCACTTTGGATTCTCACCCTTAACATCTATCAACCACTTCAAAGGCATAGGTTGAGCATATACAGTGAAGTGAGTCCCACATTGAGTTGACCCTACACCACTGTGTGTACTTTTCTATACTGGTGTTCAACACAAAGCATTGAACTATTATAGAAAACCCCTTTCTAGCCTGGCTATCTGGCAGGACATTGTTCTCTTTAAGCCCATTCTTTCAACCTTTTTACCAGGCAGCGAGCAAAGATCTTGCTCAAGAAATCCAGGAACAAAATTGGACGCTAACAGTTAGGATCTACTATCAATTCTTTTTTAAACAATTAGACCTTTGAACTTCTCTTCAGGATACTGGCTGGGTATAAGCCTGTGCTTTTGCATTAAATACGTTTCCAGTACTGGAGCCCACCAGTCCGGACAATATAAAGAGCCCGGGTCTTAATTAACCTGGGCCTGATGCTGACATTTTCCATTTCCAGAATGTACTTAGCAATTTCTTCTTGGGTGAAAGCAATATTTTCAGAAACACTTTTGATGCACAGTGTATTCAAGGAGCATCCGGACGCCATGTTAGGACTGACCTATGCCCAACAGTGATGTTCAAGGTCTGCAGACTCATGGACCACCTGGGCCACTTTGGATTCTCTCCCTTAACATCTATCAACCACTTCAAAGGCATAGGTTGAGCATATACAGTGAAGTGAGTCCCATGGAGGTAGGACCTCAACTTCCTAAGGCACCATGAAATGGAAAAACATTCTCCACTCCTAAACTTGCTGCTGATTAGACATGCAAGATGTTCCTCACCTTTGGTAGTAAACTGTGAAAGTTCCCCAACTATGTCAATGTCATAGGTATATGCACTAAGAAAGGTATCTTCCAATCAGGTACCCTTAAACCAGGGGCCTGACCTAGGGATTCTTTCAGGCCAGTGAAGGCCTTCTCACACTCCAGGGTCCATAAGAACTCTTTAGTTCCCATGTGAGTAGTGAGGGAAGTCAGAGAGACACTATATTGCTATAGGCTGCCACTTTGCTCTTGCATTTCTCAGTGAGGCCCAGGAAAGTCCTCACTTGGGCTTGAGTAATAGGGGTTGCCCAGTTCTGTACATGTAGTACTTCACTGACAAGAGGTTGCATCATGTCCCCATATACACCAAAGTCATGCTTGAGGAAGGCAATGGTTCCTGTTCAGTTTGACACTTGGTTGTCTCCCTGAACAAGTTCGCCTGGTGAAGGTCCTGACACCCAGTCTCTTGAGTCAGACCCAGGTCCTTCCAAGTGGGGTGGAAACTGTCATGTCATCCATACATGTATTGCTGAGATCCATGTTCCCATTCAGAACAGGGGTTAAGTTCATTTGACAGGTTGTGTTGGACTGATTTCTGTGTATTAGAAATTGACTGGGGCTATAAATAATTTTCAGAATATAGATGTGAGAAAGAACCGCATTTGTAAAAGTGACATCCAAGAAGAATTAAGTCAAAGGGTGCTTTTGCCAAATAAGAAAATGCCTTTTAAAAAGTGAAATGTTAAACCCTGTGCTTGCATAGAAATGTGATGTGGTTTGCTTTCATGATATTTATTCCCAAAAGACTTGCTATCTGGTTAATGAAAGATAAATAAATAAATCAAAGTACTTTGAGGCCAGCAGAACAGGTTTGGCAGGCCCTGCCTTCAAAGGGCCCTGCCTCCCCTGGGAACAGAATCACCTTCCCCAAGTGAACCAGCCACCTGGAAACTATGAATGGGTGAAGGTGGAGAATCTAGAATCCTCATCAGATGAAGCGGCATTGCTCCAGCATGAGACAATGGACTACCATGCCACACAGGTGTGAATTCCTGGTGACACCTCCCCTCAACTCAAACTGAAGGACTTCAAAGGCGAATCCATGGCAACACTGGGCTAAGCTGTCCAGAGCCTGACATTTGGCTGGGCGTTGGAAGAAATGCTCATATTTGGAAAACAAAGCCAGCCCTTTTGATTTCAGAGACTATAGATCATGTTGTTTATTTCAGTAATCAAAGACATATTAGTGTGAAATTATGACCATTTAAAAGTCATGTTTGCGCAATTAAAATAAGACGTTGTAGGTGTTTCTAGCATGTTGGGGACGCAAACGCAAGGACTATGTAATTTCTGGGAAAAGCATACATGGTACAGCTTTGTTAATTAATGAAAACAAGCCCTGTGTTAATATGTATACATATATACAATTGTATAATTTTAGTTGAAATGTTTCCATGGAAATGGCGAAAGATTACCAGAATGACTAAACAGCATCGCACCGTTTTGGGATTTGAATGGTATATTCTTTGTAAAATATGGGATGTGTTGATCTAATTTTTATAAGGGTGATGTGTATAAAAATGTGTTTTGCTCCATAACTTATTTTGGCAAAAACAACTTTGGTGAAACATAGGTACTTCACGAAACACTCACCCTTCAGTCCAATCTGCTTACAGTGAGGGGGCGACTTCCATAGGCTGACCTATCCGATTTAGAAGTATTTATAGCTTAGTTCTGCTCACATAGTAAAAATACTCTGATGTCATCCAGCCTATAAAGGGGGAGATATTCAAAATTCAGGACACACAGACCTTCTGGAAAATCTGACCGCCAGACATTCAAGAAAATCTAGCATTCATAAATCAACTCCCAGAGATCCAGATATTCCCCATTCACCCTGCAAGATGCCAGATTCCAGAAGCCAGGCCAGAGGTAGCTGATCTCACCCAGGCTGAACCTCTGATCCAGAATTAAAACTCTACTAAAATCTCAATAATTTAGGGAGAAAAGGGGAAAAGCTCTGGTACGCTTTTTGGGAGTATCCTGTGACCAGACCAGCTTTTGCCCCGCTACCTGCTTGCTCAGCTGATGCACCTTGCTGTCTCCAGTGACCAGATTAGGCCCAGCTGTCCCCTTCCAGGTGATCCCGCTTTGCAGTGACCAGATCTTGACTCGCTGTCCAGAAACCTGGTTCGCTGTCCAAGCTACCCCATTCAAGTGCTTGGTGTGAGTATTTTCCTTCCGCAGTAACCACAAACTGAATCCCTTGCTTTGTTACCTTGTATTATGTCCAATCCCATAGAGATCCTATAGCTGCCATATCAAAATCCTTAAAATTATCAGAATTCTCTGTTTACCCTGTTCTTAGGAAAATCTGTAGTGATCTCCATGTGTTAGCGCTGTTCCTTCCTAATTATTTTAGTCTGCTGTATATGTCCTTAGCACTATTTGGAATAAATTAATTAAATTCCCATCTAAAGAGACACACAGTGTGAAGGGGTTGAAGTTGCAAATTAACATGTTTCGCGGGCGGCGTTCCACTTTTCTAACCACTAAAATATAGTCTCAGTAAAACTTGTCATTTCCTTTTCAAAATGATTTTCCCTGTGCAACTGCTTGCATTTTCAAAACCGATTTTTCCTTCCCCTTTAATAATCCCATACTGTCATTCATTCAGAGTTACCCCTTCACTTTTATATCCTACCTGTGAGGTGTCTTTGTTCTTTAGCATCAAAACGGAATTCCGATTTTGCCTGTTTGGGCCAAATTCCAAATGGTTTTGCTATTTTAAACCTGTGAAATGAATAATTTGTAATTTCTACACGTGTGATTTTGCTGCACTGTTTTCTTCCTTCCAAAGTTGATTGTCTGAACTATATGTCCATTGTTAGTACATTGCCTTGTAGTTTGCTAGTTTTGTGACTTCTTTGATACTGCTACACTCATTTTTGCCTTATTCATTAAACCACACATGTAAAAGAAATATTTAGTAATTCTGAGTACTATTTTGCTCAATTTCAAGGGTTTTCAAACCGATTTTGCCTCCCATTCAGAGGTAGAATGTCGGATTTTCATTCTGTTTGTTGCCTAGTATAACTGACTCCTTGCTAATCCTTTCTAGCCACACAAAAGTCGTTTATCAGGGGTTTGAGGGAGTGTTGCAGGGGGAAATATTAACTGTGGTGCTATCAGAAAATACCACCCAAAAAGTAATTTTGCCTTTATTCAATTTTGCATTGTATATCTTATGTAACAAGATCAAACTAAGGGGCCAATTCATGGAACAAATGTGCGCTGAAAATCTTGATGCAAGCCGGTGCAAGCGTGAAAAAGCATGCGCACGCGTGCGATTCATGGAAGGGCCTGTATGTGTTTACAGCGGGATGTGCGCCAAATCCGAGCGTGGCGCGCACCGGCGTACACATCACAGGAACATCCTGAACGCCGTGCGCGATGTGCACAGCGAAAGCGCACAAAGTCGGCGCACACACCAAAAAGGGGGCGGAACACGGGGCGTTACACAGGGAATGTGGAACAACGCGTGAAAAAGAAGACATAACTGGGGAAGTACTGCAGGGAAATACATGGAACGCCCACACGCACGCGAACAACACGTATTCATGGAATCAAATAGGGAAACCCACGCACGCTAAAAGACGTGCACAGGCGTCAACACGTCCGCCACATGAAGGCAGGCGGAAGCGTCCCCGCGCACATTATAAAAGTGCGCACAACAACAAACACGTATATACAGCTACGATGAATACCCCATTTGTCGCAGCACTGATCGTGGGACACCGCAGGAGGAGGAGAATAGCCAGGCCCTGCATTCTTTTGCCCCGACCAGCCTTTTTGGGATGCCTGATGACCAGGTCTATGGCAGGTATAGGTTTCAACCTCATATCATCCTAGACCTGGTCAGGGTGAGGGAAGATGACCTAACATCCCCCACCCTGTGCTCCAAAGCATTGAGCCCCTTGGAGAAGGGGCTCAATGTCCTGCATTTTTTGGCCACTGGGTAATTTCAGCGGTCAACTGCCATAGTGGGGGGGTCTCACAGGCCATGCAGTCACGCTGCCTACACCAGGTGTTGGCAATCATGACTGCACACCCCTCAGTCCGCAAACACATATACATGCCCAGAACACCCGCAGAAAGGCAAGCCGTGGTCCAGGACTTCTACAGGGTGACACACTTCTCCAAAGTGCTTGGTGCCATAGATTGCACCCATGTGGCCCTACGTCCACCTAGGGCCACTGAGCACATCTATCGAAACCGCAAGCACTGGCATTCCATCAATGTGGAGGTTGTATGCGATGTGTGTAATCCTGTCCCCAATCCTGTGACTGCATCATCCCGCACCAGCAGGGATGCCTTCGTCCAGACCCATTCTCAGGGAGGGGATGTGCAAACAACAACTGGCCTTCCTCTCCTTGTGGATGTGGCAATCCGGGACCGTGTTGAGCCTGTCCTGGCTGGCGTGGCGTTGCATCAACGGGGCATCTGGGATGACATGCAGGGTTTTCGTGAGGACTCTGCATGTTATTTGGGATGCCTCATTGACAGCGTCGTCCTACTAGGACGGGTCACCAGTGCTGGGTTCCTCCGTCTGCTGGACCTTTTACTGACCCCCTCCTCAACTGAACCCCCTATGCGCCAGTCATCCTCCGTGCCATCTTCCGGCCCAAGTATCACCTGGGTACCCTGTGGAGCTGCCTCTGACCCAGCGGCCAGGCTAGTGGAGGGCACATCCCTGCCACAGTCAGGAGTCGGAGGTCCAGCAAGGGTGATCACCCCAACAACTGGACCCCAGCAGCAGGAGGACGTGCAGGTATCGAGAGGCAGGGCACATGCACGACAGCAGCAGGCTCAAGGTGGGAGCGATGATGGCTTGGGCCATAAACATCAGCGGGGCAGGCATCAGCCAGGGGGCAGGAGGGCCCTGGATTGGGAGTGTCTTCCGTGTGGCAGCGGTTGGGCCAGCAAATAGATGCGGAGCGGCGGCGGGCGGAAGAGGCAAGGCTCACTATGGTCAGGACAGAGAACTCCATGCGCAGGGAGTTGGAGGTGGGGCGGGCTGAGTGCCTCGAGGACATTCGCAGGGAGTTGGAGGTGGACATGGCATTATCCCTGCAAAACCTCGGGGCCATGGAACAGGGCCGCCTCCAGGACGTAGAACAGGAGTTCGATGATGCCCTGGCCCGGGAAATCAACAAGTGAGCTGTAGGACTTGCCTGCCGCCATTGTATATGCTTAATTAGTGTTAGGTTTCCTTTCTATTTTTCTTTCATTTGGGGCGCATGGTCTATACCCCACCTTTTTGTATATAGTTGTTTATTAGGTAGGGTTTTTGTGTAGGTTTCATTTGGATTGTTGTGCTCATGGACCATGGATTTGGACATTGTATATAGTTGAAGACTGGATTTTTATTTTTTTACCATGGAGCAATGGATTTTTTTTTTTCTTTGGATTTCATTTGATGGATGAACCTTTTGCAGCCATTTTCATTTGGATTTATTTGGATTCAGCATTCATATATTTGTTTTTCTATTTTTTTGGACATGCAGCCTTTTGTTTATTATTTCTATTATTGTGTGATTTTCTTTCATTCCCTTGCTTTTGTATTAAATACATTTTGGTTTCATACTTCATTTGTGTGGTATTCTCTCATTGGTTTCATGCATGTCACGATGTGGTTTTTCTCATTCACTTGCACCCATTGTATGTGTAACGGACATGTATTGATGTGCATACTTGCCATTTGGGATCTATCATGACATAGGGATTTCAATGTGGGGTGGATGGAATACTTGGTTGGGTGTTTGGACTGGGGTGGCGTGGGGTGGGATTTGGGTGGCCATAAGGGCCAAGACTGTGGATTGTGATGACGTGTTGGAGGGAACACATGAGTCGGGGCCTCCTGGCAGGTGCCCGTCACTGCTGGGTGGGTGGGTGTGCAGGGGGACATGAGTCTGGCCTGCTGGCAGGTACCTGTCACTGCTGGGTGGGTGGGAGTGCAGGGGGACATGAGTAGGGGCCTTCTGGCAGGTGCCCGTCACTGCTGGGAGGGTGGGGGTGCAGGGGGACATGAGTCGGGGCCTGCTGGCAGGTGCCCGTCAAAGCTGGGTGGCTGGGGGTGCAGGAGGACATGAGTCGGGCCTCACAAGTGTGCTCACAAGTGCATGGTGCCACTTTTACACACGTTTTCGCTAGCGCGAGAGGGGTACGTGTATTCTGAGTGGTGTGCAGGGAGTTTTACATGCAATTTCGCTAGCACGAGAGGGGTACGTGTATTCTGAGGGGTGCGCGGGGAGTTTCACATGTGATTTCGTTAGCGCGAGAGGGGTACGTGTATTCTGAGGGGTGCGCAGGGAGTTTTACACGCGATTTCGTGGTTGGGGGGCTGTATGCTGGTCCACTGCCTTTGCACCATGTACTGGATTTGTGCGCTGTTCATGGCCCACAGGGCGGGGTTGGGGGCGTAACTGGCGCTGATGCAGGGTCGCTGCGCCACTCTGCGCCACGGCTGGTTATAGATGTTAAAATCCATGAATACGCTGTGTGCTGAAATAGGTTTTGGTGCACGCGGCTGGCGCAGACTGCGCTGATTTCCATGAATTACCCCCTAAGTGTATTCTATCCTTTTCCATGGAATTTAAAAATGAATACATATTATATTATTACACACCAGCCTGATTCATGGTCCATTGCGACCCGGGGTATTTGTAAAGGGGGGTGTGAGACGGGTTGGGTGCCTTCTCAAAATTAATTCATAATAAATAAAATAAAAGTTTTTTAACTGTGTGCTGCATCCTCGACCAGTAGAAAGAGTCCTGGTCTGGAGTGTACCGTGCCTTTAAAATCATTAACACTCCTCAGCACAGACTGCAAGGGATATGTTGCCATACCCTGTGTTAGGCAGAATCCAGGGCAATTCCCTAAGGGAGCACTACCCCAGATTAGGACTACAGGTGAGAGCAATAAATCCCCTTTGGTATCACTCTATACCACAAAGATTTAGTTGGTAGCTGTGGCTGAGCAGTCAGACGTATCTCAAGAGGGAGATGAGCAGTATTCAGGGTTGACACAATAGGTAGTACAGTACTATGGAGCAAGGAAACACTGACCAAAGTTTTGTATTAAAAAGATAATATATATTTATGTTATACACTTCTAAGTCAACACATACATCACAGTTAAAAAAGTAAATTAAGTTTAGTCAAAAGAAAAGCATATACAACTCCCTATTCAATTGTAGACAAGTTTGCGGTATAGTGAAAACTGAGCAAAATGGCACAGTGAAAACCTACTACAAATGGCACTCTACCAATTCAACAAAAGGGACACCATGGAGAAATGGCAGCCTGGCGGAACAATGTACCTTAAACGTGGAGAAGTGGATCCTGTGGTGGCGGTTGTTCCTGGTAGTTCCTGCAGGTCGAGGGGTCCAACAGAGGAAGAGAGGCTCTCGTCGTGGAAGGTTCGAGTCGCTGCACTACCCAGGGATGAAACCAGCCGCGGTGCTGCCAAACGAAGTTTAAAAGGTACGCTCCTTTTAATCGTGGTCCGGTTCGATAGCTGCCTGGCTATCTGGTCTTCAAGTGCGGGGCACTGTCGAGTCGACCAAGGCAGGTCCGAGGATGCAATAGGTGAACAAGTTGACCCCACCAGCTCAAGGGAAGGAGGCTCCTCCGCTGAAGATCTCCTCTCGTCGTGTGGAAGAAAAGTGGTGAGACGATCCGGCAGGGTTTCACCGGTGGTGTAGATGCTGAAGATGTCTCTGGCTTCTCTTCCCTTTGGTTCCGTAGTTCCAGTGGCGACGTCTTGCTCTTCCAGGCCTCAGGACCCTGCTTTTATGCAGAAAGAGACCCATTCATACAACCTAGCTGTCACTCACACAGTGGAGTAGTCTTCTTGGCGGGAGACCCTCCAGCCTATCAGGTTAGAGTGCGACCTGAGTTGCAGTGGCAACTCTGTCCGGGGGTTCTACTGCCTCTCCCAAACAACAGACCCACCCCAGACTCAGTGGCGCCGAAAGGAGGGCTTCTTGGCAGAAGCCCGCCAAAAGGACGAACAAAGGGTCCCCGACCTCGGTTAGGAAAATGGAGTAAGACTCGAGAAAGAAGTTTTATCAAAGTTCTGGCAAATAAAATCTACCGGAGTAAAGTTAATAAAAAAATAGACCGGCGGTATGTTAGAGGCTGTCAGTAAAGTGGTAGCCTCGAACAATGGGAAAATCCCATAGAGAAATATTTGCGGTCGAATATAAAAGGTAGTAACCACTGCCACCAGCCAGAAACTTTGTAGAGGGGGACTTTAAGGTACCCTCTCGAAAATGAACATAGGGGAAAAACTATTAACCCCTTCCAGTACTTCCATATTAAGATGGGGTGTACTGGTTAAGTTCATAAAAATCGACTAGTAAAGTCAATGGGGACTTTACATGCCCTGGGAGACAGTAGTCAGTCCCAGGGTATGGAGTCTATGTTTGGGGGTCACTACGACACCCCTGTGTCACGGCACGGAGGGTGCTGTGTGACACATGTGCATAAAGATGGTTCCTATGGAGGGGAGAAAAGATCCCATAGGCATTAAACACAAAAATAGCCTAGAATACACATAGCAGAAATGCCTAAGAGTGGGAAAAAGAGTCTCACTCTTAGCAGGTAAAAAGAAATAAACCCTTCAAATCCAGCAAAGCTGCTGGGGGACTCTATAGGTAAGGGAAATTAGCCATGAAATGAGAATTCTCCCTAACACTCTGCATAGAGATCATGACAGCATCTGTACTTTTTAGTACAGAGCTGATCCACTCTGTTACCTCTTAGTGAAGAGTGTGCATCTGTCTTGAGGACAGAACACTGACCACTAATGTCCAAACTGCCTTTGCCTGTATTTCCTTACAGTTCCTTAGAACTGAACTCTTGACAGCTATAATGCTGAAACACTCTTTGTTCCAACACAGGGTGGATCTCGCACCAACTGTCAGAACTTTCTCTTGGTTCTGAGTCACCACAATACCCAAACTTGGTGGGTTCACTTACTCCCAGAATACAGTCTGGTTTACACCATCCTGTTATACATGGTGTCAGTGACAACAAGGGGGGAGGTTGCCTCAGCAAAATCTCCAGCTCACCCTAGGTCACCCTCACTGAAGCCATTATAAGGGCTGCTTTGGCACAGAGCAGGGAGACACACAGATTTCTCTGGCTCCCATTCTATAGCCATAAGCAGGGCTCCAATGTTATCTCTCAAGATACAATCCTTCATACTGTTCCTAGGAAACTGCATGGCAACCTGTCCAGGTTCACCAAATCCTTGAGAATAGTTTACCTTGCCAAGCTGTGGAACATGGCAATGCCCAGACCCATTATACGTGGTCAGGGATTTGCAGAATAAGTTTGACCGTGGAAGGTCCCAACTCCTTCTCTGGAGCTCACTGAGAGCTCCAATCAAACTAATGAGAGATCTGACAGCTCTCTCTCTCAGATCATCCTGTGGATGAGAGCTCACTGGCCCTTGACAGGTCACTTCACCATCCTTCCACTGGGTCTGACCACTACTGAGCACAGCATATGAGCTAACTCTGTGACTGTCATGCAGTATGGTGTCAATGACTGACTTGGCAGTCATTCCATGTGGGTTGACTCAAGATCATATGGGATTGTGATCAGCAATCACCATTTGCAACCTATTGCCTGAGATCTGCAGAGTGAAATGGCTAATACAATTAGGCCTTGTTGCTGGTAGCAATGAGGTCACTCCTAAAAATGAACTCTGAAGTAATTGAATTCCTGTCTCCCCCCTGTCAACCTGGTGACAGAGAGTGAGACTCCTAAGGTGGTTTTCCTCTGGGACCCCCATCATGGGCCAGCAAGAATGTGTGTTAAACCACACAGGTGATATCCTCATACTAGGAGGCATCACCAGGAAAAGTTCACACACCAACTGTAGGAGGACGGGCCTACCGACCTGAGTAATCTCTAAACGTTTTCTTTGTTGGGCTCTGTGGGCTTACTTTGCAGTAACCCACCTTCCTTGTGAATCCTTTGCTTCACTGGAGGAGACTTTTCCCATTGGAAGCAGGCCTTTCTGCATAGGCCTAACAATGACGGTTTCCTTTTCTGTTGGCCCATACTTGTCTCACTCCTGGGACTCTCCTCTACCTGTATACTAGGCAGCCACAGAGACCCATAGTTTTCAAGGTTTTCTGGGGGTCCTTCCTCCAAGTTATGAATAGGGCAACTTCCAACTACCTCTGCAGATGTTGTAGATAAGGCAGGGGGAATATTCCCCTTCCCCCTGCCTCTGTTTCTGACTTCTCTGCCCTTGGGTGTCCCTTTAGGCCATGGCATTCTCTTAGTCTTGGCTAGGACAGCCTGATTTCGAGACCTAGTGCTTGAAGGGTCTAGTGAGGGCCTATCAGGACCTACGTCTTGAAGACTTAACTTACCCAGCACTCTTCTAGGAACCACTCCCCTTATACTGACAGATTCCCTGATCATTGCTCTATACACAGCCTGAATGACAAGTGCTACTGGGATATTAAGAGAGGGCCTAGCAGCCAATTGAGTATCCCCCACATGAACCCTGGCAAGAACCTGTGGGAATGCAGTCTAAAGGTAAGGGCACCTCTGCCATCTCTTCTTCCCCTGAGAGAAGGCCAGAATGGCAGAGTGGATCGCCAATGTCTTACCCTTACATTTGGGGTCCCCCTTCCTTTGGTCACTTGCTCCACAAGTGTAACAAGTCCCACTGGAACTTTACATATAGGGAGGATTAGAGAAACCACTCACATGCTTATGAGGGTTATTCCCACTACCCTGACCTGATTCTGATGAATTCCACTTATTAAACTTTGTGTGGGCCTTCTTGGACATTCAGCACCCCCACTCTTTTTCTCGTTATGCTTCCTTACCTCCTCCAGCTTAAATGAAGCAGGCGTGTCCTTATGGGACATTCTATGTGATACCCATAAGTCAGTAGCAATAGCTAGCCTATTGGTATTTAAATCCTTTGAGTCAGCCAAATTCTGCTCTGGGGAACAAGAGGCATAAATATGTTCAAGCATTACCAAATCGATCATACCCACAAAGGTGGTTACTTGAAAGCCCTCTACCTAGCCACACAAGTTTTTTTAAAGGAATCTGCAACAAAATTGACATAGGTTATTCACTCTTTTCTTTTGTATTCTCTAAACCTCTTAAAGTATTGGACAGGAGTCTTCCCAAATTTGAGGATAAAAGATTGCTTCAGTTTCACAAAGTCTAATCTATCAGCCTTTGACATTTGCATAATGTCACTGCAGACAGAATGGGTCAGTCTGCCGATCAACCATGCAATCCTGTCAGCAGCACTCAATCCTTGTACCTCACATGCATACTCAAAAAGTTACAAGCCAGTCACTGAGGTCATATGTGAAGAGAACCCAGTACCATCTCCAGATCCTCTGGAAAAACCCTTTGAAGCCTGAATTTTGGCAAGCTTCAGCTGGTGATCCTGTCTTTCTGCCCTTCAACACTCTCAAATTCCAATTTGGCCATTTCAAACTCAAGCTCTTTCTCTTTGAGCCAAGGTTTCTCCTTTTTCAAATTGAACAATGCCTCAGCATCTGGGTTGGTGACAGCCAAAAGTTCAGAGAATGCACTTTCTTCCTCCTCATCCTCAACATTTGAAACTGCAGTGGCAGTAACTATATTACTGGTGCTGGGTCCAGCAGCCCCAGCTCCACTATCAGGACCATTTGCTTAGGACCATTGTGTATTTGTTTCAAAATCCAGAATTTTCACAACCAACTCTGCTTTTGGGCCAGAGGCTGTCAAGCCCCTGTCAGCACACAGCTTTCTTAACTGATTCCATATGGAGGAACTTAAAATGATCAAAGTGATTGTTTCCATTATATCTAGTAAAGTAGGTGACTTGTTTCTACAAGTCAATCAAAATTATAGTGTTCTGTTTAAGTATTACCTGGATACACCACCAGTGATCTACACTGTGGCACCCAATACAGATCCTTTTCACAAAACACCCAGATGTTATGTGGAGAGGGTCATCCCACTGCTGTATACCAATTTGTTAGGCTGGATTTTCTATACTCTGGCCTCATGGACAAATGTATAGAAGGTCAACCTATAGTGTGACAGGAACAACTCTGGGGCGTTGTAGCCAAACCAGTTTTGGTAGCAGTGACAGGCGGTCTACGTTAAGATCTTCAGAGGTGGTGAGCTTGTAAAGGGCCCCAATGAGGTCACACAATGGGAATCACAGATTAACACTCAGACATGATGTATACAAATAAGTTATTATTTATTGTCCAAAACACAAACTGAAAAATGACTACTACCAAATAGATTTATCATATAAGACTATTAAACTAAATACATATTTACATTAACTTTGTTATAGGGCATAGTACACATCAGAAACTCCTGCAAAGGAAAGGTTAGAATAGTATGATGTACACCAGGTCCACAGAGATGATCCCTAGCTAAAATTGTCAAGGCCTAAGTTGTCTGGCCCCCTTTGCCCAATAGTTCAGGTAAAGGTTCCACAGAAGTGATGAAGTAGGACAAAATGCAGGTAGGGTCACTGGGGTCCTGTGAAGGATTCTTAGGGTTAGGATACAAGTTAGACTAATGGCCGAAAGTAGCCACAACAGTCAGATGTCTTGCGCAAGCAAGAAATGGCAAAGCCAATAATGTTCAAATTTAGGTTCAAATTTAAAATTATTATAATAATGTTATAAATTAAGCCCATTGACTTATAATGGGAGCATAGGGGTAGTATGAAGCTCTGTAACTTAACCTTCTGTACTCTGATACTTCCCCAGACTTGGCAGAACAAAGGAAGGGGGTCCGATGTTGCTTTTCCCGCTTAAAGTCACAGTTCTCGATTCACAAGGGTTGCAGGTTCGAGCTGAACTCCGGTTGGTGTCTTTCACTGTTGCAAGGACTCTCGATTGACGAATGCAGCAAAACTTGACGCAGGACCCCTCTCAGGACTGGCTATTTTGGATGGTGGTCACCAGAGCACTGCGACTCAAAAGGACTCAGCAGCCGCAGTGCGTCTTTCCCTCCTATCTTGGGTCCCCTCGAAGTTACGATGCCGGAATTCTGAAGGAGGTAGCCCCATAGGGCCAGCTGAGGATCCCCCGAGTGTCAGGCCGAAATGCTGTAAGGTGACACCAGCATCACAGTATCCCAAAACGGTTCCAGGGCACTTCTGAAGGCTTCCTTTGGGAGGGCACCGAGCAGACGTTAGGAATGAATGGTTCCTCCACTCCAAGGGCCACACCTTCTTCACAGGATTGATAAAGATCACAAGCAAGACAGGGCTCCTCCACGACAGTAGCAGAAGTTGGTTGACAGGCCTCCTTCAGTCAGGCCTCAGGTCTCTTTGCGGGTCTCACAGCTGGACAGGGGGGGCGTGGCCTGATGTCCACGGAGTGAGGACGCGAGTTCCCTGAGCTCCGTCTGGGCCGCAGCAGTCCGATCCTTTTCTAGGTGATTCAGCCCACAGACACCGCATCCGAGGAGATCCACCGGCGGCCGAAGTGGGAGACCTTGTCTTCCACCCAACCCCGACGAAAATCGGGGCCTGAGAAGCTTCTACCGCGACCCGGCGCTGGCTCCCCCTTCTTCCCGGGCGAGGCACACAAGATGGCGGCCGCCTCGCGTTGATAACCCAGCGGCTCGCACTGGATCCGGGAGCCAGCGACTCGCTGACTCGAGCAGTCCCACCCTGCAGTCGAGTGCACCCCGGCTCGGGCCACTCGAGGGCACCGTCAGGACCCGGTGCAGCAGCCAAGAAGGGCCAGAAGGAAGATCGCTACGCGGCCGATAGACACGGGGGAGAGGGTGGCGACGGCATCAAAGAGGCAAGATGGCTGCCGCGAGGAACAAAGCCAAGCACGCTACTCTGGACCCCTTTGTAACATCCAAGCCTGCTGCTCAATCCACACCGAAGACCGCACCAGCACAAGATGCCCCTGGGGATGAGACCAGACATAATCAAGTGCTTGAGGCGATCGCGGCCCTGAGGACATTCATCGATACGAAAATCGGGGAGGTTAAGACGGACATACAACTTATCAGGCAAGATGCCCGCAACTTAACGGAGCGCGTCACCATAGTCGAATCCTCCCAGAAGGACATCTCAGATGAGACGACGTCTCTACAGAAAGAGGTAGCGGACCTCAAACGGAAAGTGCACTTCTTGGAGGCGAGATCCGAAGAAGCAGAGGGTCGGGCCAGATGGAACAATATCAGGATCCTGGGCGTACCGGAGGGGTCGGAGACCATGGATCCGACGGCTTATGTGGAATCCCTGATACAGCAGGCAGTAGGGGTGTCGAAACTCTCGCAGGGATTCGCCATTGAAAGAGCTCATAGATCCCTCCAGAAGCGCCCCCCGCCTGGATCCTACCCCCGCCCCATCATCGCCAAGGTCCTCAACTTCCGCCGAGAGGTGATCCTGAAATTCTCGAGGGAAGGAGGTATAATCGAGCGGGGTGACTCAAAGATTACCATCTACCCCGACTATACCCAATCGGTGCAGAGAGCAAGGAACTCCTTTGTCCCCATCAAGGCCCAGCTGAGGACACTGAACTTAAAATACATGCTGCTCTATCCGTCACGACTAAAAGTAATCCACAATGGGCGGGCAATATTCTTGGAATCACCAGAAGCGGCCACTATGTGGATGGAACACAATAACCTTGCTGAGGCTCCCAAAGAAACCACGCTAGAGGAACGCACTTAGCACGCCCAAAAAGCTGACCGCATACTAACGCGGCTGGTGCACCCATTTCTTTGGTATTATACTCCAAACCGAACCGAGGCTATGCCAATACTGAAGCAAAACTACCACATCAGAACGCTAAATGACTGCGGGCTCACTCGACCTCCCGCCCATGGACACAGACCACGGACCCACCGTTGACCAGTGCAGACCTCTTTCCTGCACACAACCACTCGCGCCAGAGACCTGGACTAGGTCAGACGGCGCGAGGGCCCCCGAGCACTCCACCCTGGTGGCTGAAGCTGGGTGCATTAGTTTTAGTTACTTGTTCCAAGTTGTTATTGTTATGACTGTCCCAACCCGGATGAATAAAGATTTCCTGGGCCTGGGCGGGCCTACCCACCCCACACAAATGGCTCATCACCCACCCTACAATACGGCTCATGCAACACTGGGAGAAGGGGTGGCACACCCCTCATCGAGGAACCCATTTATGCAATGGCAGCAAGACTCAAGCTAATTACATGGAACGTCAGAGGGATGGGAACATACATAAGAAGAAACCGGATTTTTTCTTATCTAAAGAGGAAAAAAATATCATTGGCCCTCCTGCAAGAAACACACCTCACCTTGGAGGCCACAGACAAAATCCTGAAATACTGGGGAGGCCAGGGCAGCGGCGCATCCATCTCAAAGTACGCAAGAGGAGTCTATACATGGGTGAGCCCGGACACACCATTTCAACAAATGGGAACGGAGCTGGATAAAGAGGGCAGGTATGTCATAGTGTGGGGCATGCTTGAGAACACTCCCCTGTGTATAGTAAACTCGTATTTTCCCCAGCACAATATACCCTCACACATCAAGGACCTATGCGCTAAATTGCTGCACTACCGAGAGTATACGTTCATATGGGGGGGGGGGGACTTCAACTCTATTATGAACCCGGAACTGGACAGATCGACAGCTCCACGCATGCCCCATAGCGCCTCTCCTGGGGCCCTCCCCAGGATGGTGGCAGACCTACACCTGACGGACATTTGGAGAGACCTCCACCCCTCGGATAGATCATATTCATTCTACTCGGCTCCCCATAGCCTCCACACGAGACTGGACTACTTCTTCATCGCCAACGAACTAACCCCGCAAGTTGAATTGGCAGAATACATGGGCAGAACAATATCTGATCACTCCCCCTTGTTGTTGCAGCTCTCCCTCAAGGGCCCCCGCCCCCCCATCCCGACGTGGCGCATGCCATCAGATGCCTTGACCGACCCAGCATTCAAGGAAACCCTAAGAGAAAAGCTGGAAGAATACTTAGCGATGAACAAGGGTTCGGTCGAGAAGTGGAGCACGCTTTGGGAGGCGCTGAAAGTAGTGACAAGGGGGGAGATAATCGCCGAGGCGGGCGGGATCAGGCGACAACTGAGGAGAGAACTGGAGGTTGTGGAGGAAAGAATAAAGCGACTTGAAAGTGGCGCCCCACCAACCACCGAAAGGGAGGCTGAATTGAAACTGATCAGAGAGGATTGCAGGGAGGCATGGGAAAGACTCTCGAAGTTTGACTTCTCTGTGCGCACTTCGAAGGCCCACAGGGAAGCTGACAAACCGGGCAGAATACTCGCATGGCTATGCAGGAAAGAGCACCCGAGACAGGCCCTCAAGGAGATCAAAGATACGAATGAAAAGACCTGCAGAACACGACAAGAGATCAATGATACCTTCACGGAATTCTACAACGACCTATACACTCATGAGACGAAGGTCCCCATAGCAGATATAAAGGATACGCTGGCTGAGGTGGGACTGCCTAGGCTGAGCCAGGAACAACAGGACAAACTTGGGGAGCCTATCACGGTGGAGGACATCACAGATGCAATCAGATCCCTCTCCACAGGCAAGGCTCCTGGCACAGATGGCCTCATCCCAGAATTCTACAAGGCCTACGAGGAGATCACCTCTCCTATACTACACGCAGTATATACGGAGGCATATGAGTCGGGCACTCTCCCTAACACTATGAGAGAAACCCTCATCGTCCCGATGCTCAAACCAGGCAAACCAGCCGATAGATGTGACTCATATCGACCACTGGTGCTCCTAAACTACGACGGCAAAATATTGACGACCATATTGGCCAAAAGGCTCTCGAGGGTGATCGGTTCCCTGGTACATGAGGACCAGAATGGCTTCGTTCCGGGGCGTAACACCTCCGCCAACCTCAGGAGGCTCCAACATATCATTTCACAGACGTCCGAAAGCGAGGAAGATCTAGCAGTACTCTCACTGGATGCCATAAAAGCCTTTGACTCTATTTACTGGGAGTGGCTGACCGAAAGCCCGAGGGAGTTCGGACTTGGCGAACACTTCATCCGCTGGATAGAGGTCCTGTACAGCGACCCATTGGCAAGAGTTAAAACGGGTGTCATGATATCGAGGGCCTGGCCCATCCAGAGGGGTACCAGACAGGGATGCCCACTGTCTCCAATGCTGTACATTCTAGGCCTGGAGCCGGTGGCAATATACTTCAGGAAGCAGTTCTTTGACGCTGGCATTAGCATTGGAAGATCAGACAACATCATCTCGTTATATGCCGACGACGTCCTCCTATACCTGCGCGACCCCTTGGAGAATGCCCCGATTGTATTGGATGTTCTGGACAACTTTGCAAGATACTCGGGGATAAGATTTAGCAGGCAGAAGTCTTGCGCGTTCCCACTAGCAAGACTGAAAAATAAACCTGAGGAGAAGCTTCCTGAGATCGGGATCCGTTGGCAGGTGGACAATTTTCGATACCTAGGCCTCAACATCACACATTCACCAATATCCACCCACAAAGCCAACACGGAGGCCGCAATGGGCGGAGTGCGGAGATCCATACAGTTCTGGTCAAAGCTCCCGCTCTCCATGATGGGGAGGGCGGCGATAGCTAAAATGATAATCCTCCCCAGGTTCCTCTACTATTTCACCAACGTGGTGTATTACATTCCCCCACCCTTTTTCAGGACACTCGACTCTCTGATCAGGGACTTCCTCTGGGGACGAGCCCGGCACCGACTCACACTGAATACCCTCACACTCCCTTACGCAGAGGGCGGCATTCAGCTCCCCGACTTCCAGAGATACTTTCTGGCGGCTCAGTCGACACACCTGGCAAAATGGCTCTCAGATGAACCTTCAGCTGAGCTAGAACTTCTATCCCACTCCTCTTCACCGCTGTATCCCAAGGAGCTACTCTGGAACCCCCGACTTGGACCCCCCAACCCACCCACTATACTAGAGGTTGGAAGGCGGGTATGGAACAAGGTGAGATCCATGGCGGGCCTGCAACGCTCTTATACACCCGACACCCCCATGATGACGGATGTCTGCAAAACCCCCACCGACCTGGCAACTATGAGGAGATGGGAGAACCATGGTCTCTACACATGGGGGGACATGTTCCATGATGGCCTCTTCAGGGACTTCGAGTCGCTTCGAGAAGGAGATGGACTGCCACTGGGCCATTTCCTCTGGTACCAAAAAGTGAGACATGTGGCCAGAAAGAACTGGGTCGCATGGCCTGAGGAACCAGAAACTCACCCCCTCCTGAGAGAAATGTATGACGTTGGTGACGGATGGAGACCGACGTCCAGGTTGTACACTCAACTGAACAATCGACCCAACCCAAAGAGCGCCCGGCTGAAGGTAAAATGGGAGGCAGACCTCCGGACTGAAATCACAGAGGCCGAATGGGCGAGAGCCCTGATATATCCAAAGGAGGTATCCAGAAACGCCAGGTTTAGACTGATCCAACTGAACGTACTCCACAGAACGTATATGACCCCTCACCGGATAGCCACGTTCAACAACAAAGCGGACTCAAGGTGCCCCTGGTGCTCCTCAGACCTGGCGGACACGATTCACATGTTTTGGACCTGTTCCAAATCCCAGAAACTCTGGCAAGCCGCTGAACGGACCTGCAGGAATGCTGGCCTAGAAACTTACGAGTGGACACCCAAGGAGTGCCTACTGGGCACCTATCCGAGACTTGGTAAAATCAAACACTTGACGAAGCTTATGGATATGGCCTGCCTTCTAGTTAAGAGAACAATTGCCATGGCCTGGAAGGCCCCAGCGGGCCCCAGGTATGACCCCTGGATCAGGGAAATGGAAAGATGGACTACGGCTGAGACTGTAGCCTGGGAGGAGGGAAACAGATGTGGCGGCGACGATGTGAGCAATGTGCTGGAGGCCTGGAAAGCCCTCCTTAGAGACATGGTCTTTGCAACGAGCTACAAACCTCCTTGAACCCATCCCCCTCGCATCCTAGAAAGCAACAGACATTACAGATTAGCCCACCACACCCAAGGGCTCCACCCAGCAACTGTACTGAGGGAGCAAAGCCGATACCCGCCTCCGGACCCACTCCCCGAACCTGGCGACATCGATTAAGAAACCACACCGAGAGTTGGGACAGTCACTGTTACTGTTATTGTTATTTCTTTTCTCTTCTTTTCCCTTTTTTCCTTAGTTTGTTTGTTCTTTATTAATAGTTTTGTCGTTGGTTATAAGTTGATCACCATATCACATGTACGCCAGTTATTGCATTTCGAATGTAACTGCTTTCAGAATCTTATCCTTGTACAAGTTTATTCACAAATGCCAATAAAGACATTTAAAAATAAAACTCACAGCTGGACAGAATACTTGGCTCCTTCAGGTTTCTTCAGGATCTCTGAAGAATGGGTGCAGGGGTCCTCTTCTTATCCTAAAAGCCAGGTAAGAACTGAAACTCCCACTAGCCAATAGCAGGACCAGTCCACATACACACCCCAGCAGTGGTCCAATCAGGACCACTGGTGGGAACACTTATGCATACCACTCAGACACACCAAACACAGTTTGAAGAATTCGATCAGACAGTCCCAGCCCACATACAGCTAGCAAACACACACAGCCCTCCAGTTGGCCACCAAAAGCTCCTGCTTTCCTGGGCACTGGAAGTGCACATAAGGATTTTCCTGGCCTCTTAGGCCAGGAAGAAGGCTAAAGAGCAATTTGGCAAAAGGACAAGCAAAAAATGTCATGGCACAGCCATGTTTGACCAGTAGCCACAGTTAGTAGCCAAACACAGTAAAATGGTAAAGCTAAAACGAAAATTCCCAATAAGTGGAAAAAAGTCACTTCTACCACCTGCTTATCCTTTTAGCATACATAGAGTAACCAAAACTCCTCTGAGTGTTAGTCTAGGGCAAAACAAATATGTACCCCATTCTACTACAGTGTAAGCTGCCGTGCACTAAAATAAAAGTTACCACAAGTGAAACACAAGTAACCAAAAGGAGTAACACAGTAACACGACTAAGGGATACAAAATGTCCCAGTACTGACAGCCTGAAGGACATGTAATTTTCCCCATGACATATGAGTGAAAGCCAGTGCAGTGAAGCTTAAGGCTTCACTGCATTGTAAAAAGTACAGGCCTGAACATAAGGTCCTCTGGGTAGCGTATCAAGCAGTGGATGGGAAGCAGAGTAACTATTACACCAAATAATGGACCCAACTCAGGAAGATGGCAAGTTTGTCTGTTTTATTATCAATTGTCTAAAAGAGGGAGCTACAACAGACATCAACGGATGTTGCACAGTATTCTCTCGAAGCATTTCATAAAAAAGAACACTTATATAGTAAAGGTTTGCCATATGTGATGTCATACTACATGGCAAATAAGAGAAGCCTACGGGGTGTTGTGATACACTCAAGGGGAACATCTAATTGTACTTTCTATAAGGGATAGGGTTGTGCTTGGACATCTACTGTCAGGCGGACAACTCATGCCCACCCCTAGTACAAGTCATCTTCCACAATTATTAGATACAGGGTACATCATCGGCTCTCAAACTATAATGCTCTTCGTTATATGGATCTCTATGATTGGTTGGCACGCTTGTGCCAGTCTGGAACATTCGGCCCACTAATAGCACGAACACTCATACCCCAGGTGTCAAGAGGCGGACTGGACTGTACCCCCTCACCCAATTAGCCCAACATCTCTCATCACCCATGCCTTCTGCCATGAATATTGTCTTTAAACTTGGCCTTGCAAGTATCCTTGTCTCTGAGAATATTGAGCAGCACAGGTACGCAATATCAGAGTTCAGGAACTGCATGCCCAACTTCTATTTTCATCTTTGGCTCACGTGACAGGAGACCCCAATTTGGCCCATTTTGCAGTATTTATTGTCATAAATGAAGAAAACTCTGCACTCATGGTGTTCTATCTTTGCACCTTAACAAGGGATGATTCAGCGTCTCACCTCCACTGCTTTCAAGGATAGATAACCAGTTCTTGGCATCTTCAGCCTTAACACCAGGCCAGCCAGCCCTTCCAGACTCATCCACGATTTAAGCCAATTCTTTGCTGCGACACAACCCTCGGCTCTTCTCTCCATGGGTTTCAACGTACAGAAATTGTGACACCGATGTCCAGATTCTATATAATGGTGGCTCTGCCTGCAGTCTATTTACTACGTATAGCCAGCTTGTATGATCACTTAGTGTACATGCGTTGCTGCATCTGCAAAGTTATTGAACAATGTGTATTTTCTGCAGTGCTAGTCACACATGCAATATTCGTTTTGCATATGAAAGTTTACTCAGTACTTTGTCATCAGTTTCTATAAGGCCCATACACTTTCTTCTTCAACCAGTCTTTTCTGTGCGTCATGCTTGTGTCGTGTGACGTCACCAACTGCTTTTCTTGCTCTTTTCATATTTCTTCAGGGACTTCCTCCATGAGATTTTCATCTCTTTGGGAATACATCTGATAGGGTTTTCTTAGTGGATACCTTCTCTCAAAGATTCACTGAAGAATGGTCACAACCACTGGTTTCATGCATTGCACAATTTCAGGCTTCCAGCATATAGGTTGGAGCAGTGCTGGACTTCCTTCAGGGGCAGTTGGCTGCACCTCTACACTACCCCCTCTTGTGAAGTCATCGACTACAGCTTCACCAGTCTCCACATTATGTTATCTCCTTTTGAAGAAGTGCTTCTTCAGGGTCCAGATCTTCACCACTCCCTTCAGGGAACCTACTGATTTTACATGTTCATCCACACTCCAGGTCATGTAGCTGCACTGTTCATTCAGTAAGTGTGCAGAGTGGAATGCATAGGAGAGGTTGATTGTCTTGTCTACTGTGTTTGTGGGTGATGGTTTTCAGTTTGTTGTAAAGACAAGATGGGCTTTTGTGTTGGATGGCCTTGTACATGATACTGAGTCCTTTTAATACAATTCTCTGGAGTACCGGAACCAGTGAGGCTGGGAGAGAACTTGTATAATGTTTGAGTATTTGGGCAGGTGTAGTATGAGTCTTGCTGCTGTGTTATGTACAGCATGAAAGGGGAAATGCAGGGTGCTGTTGGGGAGTCCAGTGAGGATAGCACCTCCACAGTCCAACTTGTACTGCTACCTTGTGGTAGAGGTGTAGTTCTAGTTTGCATTTTTTGCTGATGGCAGCAATGTAGTATGAGAATCCTAGGTGGGGTGGATGGTAAAGCCTACAGTGTTTACAGGTGTGGAAATGGATTTGTGGTGAGATGGTTTGGAGTTGTGAGTGGAGAAGGAGGTCAACCTGTCAAGAACAGTACCTGAGAGTTTCCTCCTGTGGGTTAGGATGTTTAGGAGAATGGTCTGGTTGATTGTGTTGAAGGCTGTGGGGAAGTCTTGGAACATTATATGGGCATGAGTCCTTTGTCAGTGATATTGTGGGGGTCATCCAGAATGTGAATTGTTGCTGTGAATTGTGGCCGGGTCAACAGTCAGATTGAAAGGAGTTAAGGAAGTCGTTTGTGGTGATTTGTGCTGGAGTGAGCTTGTGCTGGAGTGAGCTTGTGATGAAGTGCTCAATGATTCTGGTGACATATGGAAGGGTAGTGATTGGAATGTAGATTTTAGGGACTGTGAGATCAAGGGATGGTTCTTGCATAGGTGGGAGATTTGCACTGTATTGAGTATGGAGAGGATTGCACCATGAGAGAGACAGGTGATGCTGATGTTAACCCAGTGCAGAGCTAGTGTGGTGAGTTAAGTTTGATGCACCCTGATCTGGGAATGTGTCATCCAGGTAATAGCTGCTTTCATTTTGGCTATGCTGGTGTGTTTGTTGATAGGGTGGAATCTATTCCATGGACAGTTTGGAAGTAGGTCATGGAAATGGGACAGTAAAGGGGAGAGCATATCCGATGTTGTCCATGTAAGAGATTAAGTAGTTGATAAGGGGAATTGCATAATTAGGTAGATGGATTTTTTGCAGGTGTAGGTGGTGTTGGAGAATGTGTTGGCAATGTTTAGAAGTTTCTGTGTGTAATTCAAAGTGGATTGGAGTTCTTGGAGATAATTGGCAGCTTTGGCATTGTGTATGGTCATCTTACATCTGTTACAGTTCTGTGTGGGAGATGATCTAATTGAAAGTCATTGTTCTTTTGACAGACTCTTTCAAGGCATGTGGATTCCTGTTCGATGGGGAAGGGTAATTGTTAAAACATAGTTTGTGGGGGTGGGTGTGTGGGTTTTGGGTTTTGATGGGTGTTATTACGTCACATGTGTGTGTGATAATGGTCTTGTAATTGTAAAAGAATATGGGAGGGTGTGTGAGAAGAGGAGCAGTGGTATGATTTTGGCTAGGGCTGTTTCTATATTGTTTTGTAGGAAATTGGAAAAGAAAAATACCCATATTCAGCGCGGAGTTGGCTGCAGAGTTGCAGTCTGTGGCAGTCACTCCAACCCTTTCTCCAGAGACAGGAGTCTCTCTACTGTGTCCAGCCTCATACGTGGGAGGATCCATAAAAACCCCCACCCAGCCGCGGAGCGGCCGCGGAGTTGGCTGCAGAGTTGCAGTCTGTGGCAGTCACTCCAACCCTTTCTCCAGAGACAGGAGTCTCTCTACTGTGTCCAGCTTCATACGTGGGAGGATCCATAAAAACCCCCATCCAGCCGCAGAGCGGCCGCGGAGTTGGCTGCAGAGTTGCAGTCTGTGGCAGTCACTCCAACCCTTTCTCCAGAGACAGGAGTCTCTCTACTGTGTCCAGCCTCATACGTGGGAGGATCCATAAAAACCCCTACCCAGCCGCGGAGCGGCCGCGGAGTTGGCTGCAGAGTTGCAGTCTGTGGCAGGCTGTGCACGTCTGAAACAACTGAAATGGCCGCACCATCAGCGGACCCCACCTCCATGGACATAGCCACGGACCGAGACTCTACGGATATACAGGAGGGTCGTCTGCTTCGAAGCGCGTGCCCACGCCCCGCTGCAGAAAAAAGCCTACAACACCACAGCGTACAACCTCACCACCCGCTGGGCCCACCCCATAAACATTTAAAAACCCCAATAGCAACAATGGCAAACGCCCGTTTGAAACAGGACCTTCTTGAAAAATCTGGGCCAAATACATCAAAACCTGCAACAACTTGCCAAAAAACAAACCCAGAGGAAGCAGAGGACCCGCATCGGCGGACATCTGAGGCCGTGTCTTCGGCGCCAGGCCCATTGAGCCCGGACCTTGAGGGCGTCCCGTCGGCGCTCCTGTGCCCGCGCCCACGAGTCCCTGCTCTGGCCATGGCCCCCACCAGCTCCCGGCCAGCGCGCTCTCGCCCGCGGCCCCCACCCCCACAGCCCCGGGACCCGATGGCCTCCGGAGGGAGGATCGAGGACCGTGAGCGGGGGGAGAGGTCCGCACTGGTGGAGAGCGCGGATCGGACGCCGCGAGTCGGCCTGGAGGGAGAACGAAGTCCTGCTCCCTCGGCAACGGCCTCCCCGGAAATGGCCCCGAAAGAGGCTGCGCACCCGCGGGCCTCTCTGGGGGAGGAGCCAGTTTCCATCGCTCATCCCCCGGCAGGACGTGACAAACAGTGGGAAGGGCTTGACGGCCACAAGGCCACGCCCCCCACTGAGGAGGACTCGCAGCCACCTCGCCCGCCACGAAATGGTCCAACAGACCTCTCAGTAGAGCACAGAGGTCCCGAAAGTAACGCAGATTCAATCAAGGCCAACCAAGACACCAACGCGTCACTACAAATGGAAGCTCAAGTGCATTCTAGCAAGCCACCAAAAGTTTTTCCTCGCCACTCAGTTGACAAGCACAGAGCCTCAGGGACTACAGGAAACGAAGATCAGGTCCCATCCCTGGAAGAGTTCACGCCACCACTGCTCACGTTCCTGGCAGAGTCGAAAAACAAAAAAAAACGCACCAGGAAAGAGGCGGAGTCCCCTGACACAGGAAACTCAAGACCCACCTGGAAGAAAGCTCCCTCAAAACCTTCAAAAAAAAACACAAAAAAGCACAACCAGGCTACAGACGTCAAAAAACCAAAAAAGTGGTCAAGCATTAAAAAAACCCTAGGACTCGAAATCAACAAAACCATCGGTCGCTACCCTCGTAACCGACTTCTTTCATGCTTTCGCGCCAGAGTCTCACTCCAGGCAAGCGGACCTTACCGATGAGGAAATACTGGAGGCAATAAAAACGTGCCAACCCCCTGAAAAAGCGAGGAAAATAACCCTACCGACAAATCCGTGTGTTCAATACCAAAACTCTGCAAACGACATACAACCTGCTTCTCCTTTGAAACAGGCCCTACAGGAGAAACCAGTAAAGCAAATTGACCCGACTCTATACCGAGTATCGGGGCCCCAGCATACATCTAATAGGGAAATTACGCCGAAACAAATCACAGAATCCAACCGAGCTATCGTACCCACAGAAAAGCTTGTCGGCGCGACGCAAACAGCCTCATCCAGGGAAAACTCGGCTCTGGTCAATCTCAAAGCCTCACAACCAGTTAGTGAAGACTCCCTACAGCCATACCAACCGAATCCAAACGCTTTCCCCGAAACTCCAGAGCAGACAGGGCCACAGTCATCTCAAGATCAAGCCACCGAAACACAGAGGCCAACCCCCCCGCAAACTGAACATAAGCCTGAAACTCCCTCAAACAATGCAGCCGCGCCCAGATCAAATAAGGAACGGCCGATTGGCACCCGGCAGGACGGCGCCTCAACCGCCCTTCCACTAAAATCATACCTACCAGGGCGACTCAGTGGTGGCCCACCTGATTTACCTCCTTCGCCTGTAGTAAGACGGATCTTAAACGAGTCCAACTCATTTTCGCCAGTTCCTAAACAGTGCCCTCCACCCCAGGGTTCGCCAATGGAGCCTGCAACGCAACACAAGAGAGACCTTCTCTCAATAATGTCAGCTGTCACCATTGCAATGAACCCGTTTACCAAACTATATGAAGGCATCAACGAAAATCTGAAAGACAACACAGCGATGCAAGCTACAATGCTCTCGAAACTAACTTTTCTGGAAGGATACATCACAGCCTTAGACGACAAATTCAAAACCCTAAAGCTAGTCATGGAAAAAGGCCATAAAGATACGGCAAACCTCCTCATCTCATCTTGCGTGGGGGATAAACAGGGAGGCCAAATCTCCTCAGCACAACATTCACTTCCACCCTCTAGCATAGTCCCCAACAAGCTACTGGACCTTGGCTTACCAATTCCTGAACCACAAGAGGTGATTGTTATCACAGATGAAACAGTCAACGCTTCGCTCCCCTCGAAACCGATAGTGAGGGTGATAGACCCCTCGTACCCTTTGTTTACAGGTACGAGACCGGAAAAAAAAAACAACCCCTCTGGGGGAAAATCCGAAATCCAGAATCAAAACTCAGAAAAGCGATTAAATTCACGGTCAACAAAAAAGAAAGAGAAAGAAAGAACTCTGGCCCGGAGTCCGGCCGCAAACCAATCAACTTCAAAAGCCTCCCCCAGAACATTAGAGGACTTCCTAGAAGACGAGGTTCTGATGAATATCTCTCAACACCTCGAAGACACCCAAGATCCACCACCTGACAAAAATGAGAAAATGCCTCAATCATCAAAGTCGCAGACTCTTTCACCTAAAGTGGATCAAAATGCAAAAAAAGAAAACCCAAAGGAATCGTCAGAAGAGGACTCGCCACACAATTTTATCACCTTGGAAGAGCGTAGGAAAATCCTCCATTGTCGGAAACCCGCTACCTCCCGTAGCCCTATGAGCTCCAGAGCGGTGTCATTCACATATGCACCAGCAGGCGAGGGGCTAACTTGCAAAAAGTCAGCCTCCAGCGTCCAATACAGCCCACAGCAGACACGACGAACTCAGGACTCCCACCAAAAGTCCAAAGAAGGCACATATTCGGAGCCAAGAAAAACCGACAAAAGGGGGCAACACCTGCGTCCCCACTTCATTTCAAGGACTGAACAACACCGGAAAAGACACGGCTCCATGAGGGAGTCCCCGATCAAGCTCGAACAACACGCTGAAAACGACGACGACATCATACTGAATAGAAGAGGGATCCTCATGCTATTCAGCCTGATCCCAACCCTCCGGAAGATCAAGTCCTCCGATCTAAAAATCATCGACCCATACCACTCTAATGAAAGAGCGAAAGCCTATATCTACCCAATCTCAAAGCACACAAAGACGAAAATCGCAGACGCAACAAACGACCTGGCTGCGCTAGGTTATATTGTGCAAAGAGATCCTCAAAATTTGCAAAGCGGGGAGAAAACCAACCCAGAAAGAAAATCGGTCCGAAAGGACAAAATCTCTGGGAAAGAGCAGAAAGCGGAGCCACAAAGACTTCCAGAACTCACCCGAACAGTGGTAAACTCATCCTCAAAGTCACATGGGAGCCACCGAGAAATTAAACACGTCATCCCCAGGTGCGATAAGCCGCAAAAGCCCATAGAAGCGACAACCTCGAAGCTTCAACAGCCAAAAGCAGACCGACTCAACTTGACTAAGACCGTGTCTATGGCGCAAAGTAACAGGACGAACATCGGAGCCCCAACAGAAAGCGCCTCTACAGCCTCAAAATCAGCCGCGAAACTACAGGGGCTGTGGGCCTGGCTCCCAAAGGCCCTATCCCACGAGACTCAATTCAAATAGCAATTCGCAGGTCGGCCTGCCGAACTCATGGGAAAACGGAACGTCGACCGGCTCACATCATCACTACATCTTTGCTCATGGAACACGAGAGGACACTTACATCTTACCACAACGGGTGACGCAAACTTAGCCTCATTCGACATCATTTGTCTCCAAGAGACCTGGCTCAGACAAAATCCAGCTATGGATGGTTACGATACAATCCTGGCCCCAGCCAACAAAGGAGCCCTAGGTCGGCCGACATCAGGTCTCCTTTTGGCCTGCCGACAGGGAATCGGGCTGACCCTTAAGTCTACCCTTCAAGCAAATCTCTCAATATTAGCTGTACTACTCGAATGGGCTGAAAAACCCTCCTCCAGTCCATCACAAATAGCGGTGATTAACACTTACTGGAACCCAGCGGCAATAAACCACCAGTCCTACCTTTCAACGATGGAAAACCTGGTCGACGAAATTCAAGCAACACGACAGGTCTCTTCAATCATCATCTGTGGGGACTTGAACGCCAAATGCCCCAAGGAAGTGCGAACACTGGACGCATCCTCGCAAACCACAACAGCATTGAAAAGAGGTCACCTATGGTCTTCCTTGATGTCCTCCAGAAAATTCAAAAACCTGAACTTCGTCTTCCCAAATGAAAATCGTCCGCCGACCTGGGAACAAGGCTCACTAAAAGCGACCATAGATTACATCTACATATCCAGACCCCTTCTGAGCAAAGTACAAACCTTTGAAGTCCGACAGACCACAGCCAGCGATCACAATCAGCTGACGATGTCTCTGGTAAACCACCACAAGGCGCCTGAACCCTACACCATGAAAGTAGAATCAAACGCCCGTGGAAACCGCCTAAACCTGACAACTCGAGCGGTTAAATCTCTGCTGGCAAACTACACCGGGGAAGAAAGATCTAAGGGCGTAAAGAGTCTCGATTACGTACCTCTGCTGTTAAAACATCGAACAAACGTAAAACAGAAAGCCCCGGCCTCTGCACCTCCAAAGCATGCTTATGATTCCACCCTGGTGACAAAACGAAGGGAGCTCCGAAAACTCAAAAGACAATTAGGTAACGATCCGTCAAATAAAGAAAAACTAAAATCGGCAATCGTAACCTATAAATCATGGGTGAAAGAACACCGTCACCGACTATACCAACAAGATGCCGAAATTATGCTAAAAGCCATCAATGGCAACAAAGCCAAAGAATTTTGGTCTTTGCTGAAATCTGCGGTGCCTTCAATAAACAACTCTACAATCAACCCATGCCGGAGCACAAATGGATCACGCATTTCTCTTCGGTCTTCCGAGCCCCCGCTCAAACCACCTGCCGGGATACCACAGACCAGACGTCAGCCTGGATCCAACTGGACGACCGACAAGAAATCAGCAACCATATCAAAAAACTGAAGATCTCCAGAGCAGCGGGCCCGGACGGGATCTCAAACATCGGCCTGAAAAACAACTGTCAGGAATGGGCAACACTGTTAGCCTCCATCTTTCAGAAATGCTCTGAGCAGAAATCCCTGCCGCCGTCCTGGACAAAAGCTATCATCGTTCCCATCTATAAAAAGGGGGACATCACTGACCCCCGAAACTATCGTCCAATTGCCCTGTTGGATTGCATCGGCAAAGTCTTTGGAAGCTTACTTCTGAACCGCTTTCAATCTTGGGCTGAATCTGCCCCATGCAACGATAAATACCAATCGGGCTTCAAGAAAAACACGGGCACGATGGCGAACATCTTAGCGATCAGCACTCTAAAAAGTAAAGCTTGGGAAAAAAAATCTCGAATCTTCATCGCCTTTATCGATCTCACGCAGGCGTTTGACCTTGTCGACAGACACCGCTTATGGGAAAAACTGGAGAGGTGGAGTTGCCCACAAGAAAAACTACAACCAATCAAAGCTCTCCACACGGACACTTCCCTCAGGGTTCGACTTTCCCAAAGAGGCGCCCTATCAGACGAAATTCAGAGGGGCGAGGGGTAAAACAGGGATGCCCGCTAGCTCCTGCACTGTTTCTTGCATACATCGGCGATTACGGGGACTCAGTAGACCTGGAACATACTTTCCCACCGGCTCTTGCATCCTCGAAAATAAGCCACCTGTTGTATGCTGACGACCTAATTCTCCTGGACCAGACCCAGATCGGCCTCCAGAGACAACTATCTAGCCTCCTGAGCTACACTGCTGAAAACAACTTAAAAATAAACCAAGAAAAAACAAAAATAATGATACTGGAAGGAGGACAGAAGAAAAACAAATCCTCTGAAAAATTCAAATGGCGCCTTGAGGGAAAAGAGATTGAGAGGGTCTCCGATTATAAATATCTAGGCTCCTCAAAAAACGAACTCTCCATGCAGATCGCCCTGGAAACAAAGCTAAAGAAATTAGCCTCTCAAGCAAAGGTGATTGACTCAAAATTTGGTAAATTTTCGTGCATCCCGGTAATAGACTTTTTTACAAGAAAAAAGTCGTCCCTTCAATCACCTATGGAGCTGAGGCTATGCCAACAATCCCAGAAAGAACTTGGCAAAAATTGGAGAGCAAGTTCTGGAAAACAGTCCTGGGTCTTCCAAAGTCCACATCCATTGCTGCAATCCGCCAGGAGCTAAGCTTATTGTCACTAACAGCAACAGTCAACCTAAACTCACTTAGGTTATTCAGGAAATGCATCACGGCCGACAGTGAGCAAATCTTTGGTCTGTTGAACAAAGAACTACAAAGTGGCAAAGTCAAAATGCTAAAAACCTGGAAAGGCAAAACCACGTCCCTTTTGGAATCAGTGACGTGCACGGAAGCAGACCTCATTACAAACCCTCTGAGAGTTTACAAGAAATTGAAAGAATTAGACTGGATCCAGACTCAAGACCTAGTCACCAAAAATAAACTTCTTCTCCATCTTCCCCCCTCGCTCTCTAAACTAAACGAGCCGATGCAATATCTCCGAAAATTCCCAAATAGGAGGGCAAGAAACTACATGCTAAGAATCAGGCTGAATCTGCTGGAAACCAACGAGATTCTAAACATCCGAGGCCTATCTGACTCCAACATATGTCGTCTGTGCAACGCCAAAACAGAATCCATCAGGCACCTACTGATCTCATGCCCAGAAACCCTAGTCCTGAGATCGGCCTACATAAAGCACTTTAGCTCAGAGGAATATGGGTGGGACGAAGACACCTGCTGGAACAGACTGATAGGAGGGGATCGAACCTCCTGGTTACTAGCATCAATCAAAATACTGCAACTCACTATGCAGAGGATAGAGGGTTGACGGTCCCACCCCTTGTGCAGCCACTGGACTTTGTCTTTGTTTTCTCTGTGCAAGCTATCTTCTCGTCCTTTTGTAAAGTTCTAAATGAACATACACAAATAAAAAAAAATAAAAAATAAAAAATATTCAAACCTGAAGAAGGGCGGGAAGCGCCCGAAACGCATAGTTAGAGATAGGGCACAAGAGACAGTAGTAGACACAGATACCTAGTGGCTCACTCCTATCAAGGTATTGGGATTGTGTAAAAATGGAAATGTGAAGTTAAGCATTTATGTAACACATATATTCACAGGAAGAGTGATTCTACCAAAGCAAAACCTTTTGTGATAAAGTGTAATGCTATGATTTGCAAAGAAGCAAGAATAGTTTTTTTGTTTAGAGACATGTTTATGACGATGTGAAAATACACCTGTAAGTTCAAAAAGAAAAGGTTTAAAAATAACAATACTTTAATTTAAAGTTTTGATACACGTGTGGTTAAATTATTTAACTTGCCTATTTGGCTCCAAAGAAAGATTGCAATTTATTTGCGTATTGCTGTGCCCCGGTTTGTTCATTGTGGCTTTTTGCGGTGAATCTGCCAGTTTTTTTTTTTCTTCAGTAAAGGTAGCACTTTAATAACTGGGTGCACCTGGAATTTATTTAACAGGTACCTTCAGTCACATTACATATTGACAGAGCCTACAAATGAATAATGGTGTGCATCTCTACATCCAATTTTCCCTGTTTCTTTATTGTGTTTGAGTTGACTGGCTGTGGGAAGTGGTATGTGGGGAAGGTGAGGGATTTTGTGTGACCGAGTGAGTGTGAAGGGGATAACCAAGTGGTTACACCATAATACTCAGAATCAGTTTCACACAATATCTGCCTGACATCAGAAGGTCAAGGGTATTGCCACTGTAAAGGAGGTCCCAGACATGACCTCCACCCCTGCCCCTCAGTTAGAGCTGCCAAAAGGGTACTCACCAAGGTATGTGTCGAATGAGGAACAAATGAACCGACAGAGAGCCGCACTGGGACTTTGCCCCGTGTACATAAGAAGATCCGTACCAGTTGAAGCAACCATAACTCGACAACCCTGGGCAGCGCGGTACCCTATCAGACAGCCATACCAGCCGCCGATACGGAATGAAGAGTACCTACACACGGTCCACGAAGAGACTCCAAAAGCCTTAATGGAAGGCCAGTGGAAATGACTTAAGGGCCTGAACAGACTCATGAATTAACAAAAGCGGCTATTGAAGACAAGCACGCCAGTACGAGTAACTACGACATAAATGTAATGGACACAGAGAAGAGACAATGTTAAAACGTACGGAAAGGATGCAACGGGACAAGATGGAAGCAACCGACCTGTTAAACGTGTGTAAATAGGTTTGAAACGCAAGATACTAAGAAATCGATACTGCTTGCAATGCTTAGTAGAAAATAGAGCGGCAGGCGCCAACCATATATCTACCTCATAAGGCACATTATACAAGTGCGACTCCATTTTGTAAAAGCAGAAATTTACCCAGGCGGCCAGAGGCCTGACAGGCCAAGTTTCAAAACCCAGCCAAAGGCAAGAGAAGGAGTGGAATCGAAACTCAACAATGAGCAGCTCATGCCTAGGAAATCGAGGTCAACCAGAGAAGGGGAGGAGAGCATCAGCTAACAAGACTCAAACTCCAGAGCATACCAGCCTGCCTCATGAAGATCAAGATAAAAGAGGCCCATGCAGGTGGCTAGGCTAACACAGAATTAAATGCACAAAAGGCTAGAAACTGAAGCAGATTCACGGTAAACCAATACGTGACCAGCCAGGCGCAAAGAGGTACCACCGCCTGATGTCATCCAGAACCCGAGGATGCCATAACTTTTCTTGATAAGAGGCTACAGTTCCGAGGCCATACCCAGCCAACTAATTGACACATAGCCCTAAAACATTGATGGATGTAAAGGAGGAAGTGTGAATCTTGGGGCACTAGGCACCTGGGTGTTTATTCTGCATGCTGCTAATTAAAATGGAGATTTATGTCTAGGGGTGTAACTTGCCCAATCACAATGGACCATGTAATCTAGGGTCTATAGACACTGTAACCAATGAGACGTCGTACTTGCAGTGACGTCAATCACGTGTGTTGTAGAGGGATGGGCATAGACGCCAACCCGATAAGAGTTATCCAATCCACATGCTTTATTTCTATATACAGATATAGCACCTATATTTAAGTTACCTTTCCCAACCAATTATATTGCATAATGAGTTTTTATAGAAATTAGACGTCAGTGATGATGATTTGTGCCTATTAAAATTGCTGTTCTACCAAAGTTCGTGGAAGTAGGAGCGAGACGGGTGATCGCACTACAGCTGATTCCCATTTGTTTCCCTGTTTGATGTATGTATCATTAAACGGACTTCCCTTTGCCAAACTACTGAGTCCTCGTTATTGAGTCGTGTCGGAGTAAGTGAATCCTGCACCCCCTGTCCTCACATGGTGCAGCTATCTTGTCTTACAAGTTCTAGAGGGTGAGCGCTGACCTATGGGCCCGTCAGTGATTTCCTCTCCTCGTGAACACCGCCAATGTGTGTGGGGTAGGTGATGTGTTGGGTGAGGCCATAGGGCATGAGTGGAATGAGGTTACTGGTCACTATGAGGCTGCTGTCTGGATGAGAACTACATGCGTTAAAATTGGCAAGGTAGATGTTGGTGCAGGTGGAGCTGTGGTTGTTAATGGCAAAGTCAGATCATACAGTACCCGATTCTCATGTTGGTGCAGTAGGTGTGTTAATTAGCACATTTCACTGCACAATATCTTGATGGCCAGGCACCACAACTATTCTGAAGTGAGCCTGAGCGTCTTGTAAAGCGTGACAGTGCTTTTGCTGTAATCTGCAGAATCTCTGCAGCACTTTTCGTTAAATAATGAGGGAATCGTTATTTTAAGAAAATGCTGCTCAGATGAAATTAAAAATGCACGTACTGACTGCAGCCGGCAAGTGGGAAGCAAGATGGTGACAGGTGGGTCCTGCACTGCATTTGTTTATCTTTGTTTGCAGAAGAGTGCATACTGCCATCCATAGTACAACCATGATATGATATGATAAGTTATTTATAACGCGCTTAATACCCAGAGCTTTCTAAACGCGGCCCCGGGGATCGAAGCTGTGTTGCTCCATGTCGTCTTGCTTCCAAGGCGAGCACGTTGCCGCTGAACTATCCTCCCGAGACATGGATGGCAGTATGCACTCTTCTACAAACAAAGATAAACAGATGCAGTGCAGGACCCACCTGTCACCATCTGCACAACCAAACAACTGTGTGCTTCTTGTTTCACTCCTCGTGTACGTGTGCTTCTTGTGGCACTCCTCCTGTACGACACCAATTTGGTACCATACTTCTGCACCAATTTTAGGCAGTTCCGAAATTGGAGGAGTGCCACAAGAATACCCATGCAAAGGGAGAGGTAACGCAAGTGCCAGTTGCTAGGTCGGTTTTCAGCCCTTCCTAGCAACCAGCACCCATGTTCCGAAAGTGGCATATTCAGTCCAACTTCGGAAGAATGCGCCCCCTTCAGAAAAGGTGTTAATTACCGAAAATGTTGTTACCACTCTTTACAACATTTTCGGTAATTAACACCCACTTGCATATCTGGCCCTCACTGTGGAAGTTGGACTTGGGTGTTGGGGCAAAGCAAATGTAGGGGTCAATGTAGGGTGTGGTTTGTGATGGAGGAGACCAACTGAGTAAAAGGACCTCAAAGTATGTGTATGTTGCTTATTGTAGGTGAAACTTTGTAAATCATGGCAAAATGACATGTTCTGTTTGGGCATTCTCTGTGGCAGATGAGCTAGTGCGGGGGAGCATGCCTGGGATGAGTGGTGGGGTTTCAGTCATGCCTCTGTGAGAAATAGCTGACCGTGTGGTAATCAGGGCATTGATTTCATGTGGGTGTGTGTATGCAACATGGCAGATGGGGAGAATGCAATTGCATGCAAAGAGTATTCTCAGGGAAGTTATGTGTTGCAGTTTGATTTGTATTTTGTTTGCGTGCTATGTGAGTGTCATATTTGTGGCACCCAGTGGCAAACAGTGGCTAAGAGGGAACATGGAAAGAACTAGGGAAAGATATGTACTCCAACCTTTAGCTCTGTCTGTCCTTTGCTATGGACACCTGGACAATTTTACACCAAAGTAAGTTGGTTAAATTCCCAAATTAACCTAGAAGTTCATCAACAGGAAGCAGATGAACATGACACGTCAGAAATTGTCCCTCTTTTCACTGTCACTGGAACATGAACAGGAGGTAGAAGTAAGAAGCTTAACAATGTCAGGGTGGAGATCTCAGGATGGAGGATGGGGCCAAGCATCAAAATGGAGGCTGTGGGGGAGGTTGGGCTGTGATGGGTACAATTATAAACCTACCTGAATGTGCGAAAGAGATGCAATGCAATCAGTCAGCGTCCAGCCACTGAATTTAAAGTGCTCATAGAGCACCACCTTTCATGGTTGTCCAATCACCAAAATGGAGGCTATTGGGGAACAAGGGAGTCAAATCTTAACCTTACCTACATATGGAAAAAAGAGGAGGAGGATTGCGGAACATCTGTCAAGGCTATTTCAGTGGAATCTCCGTTGCAGAAAAGAATGCAGAGGCTCTAAAAGATTGTTAGCATCAAGGCAGTTAGTGCTCCTGTTTAAGACTATACATTGCAGTTATTTATAGCAGTGGGGTATTAAATACATAGGTGGTAGTTTGGAGGGTGTTTAGGGACTGCAGGGGGCTTGTTACGGTTAGGTGCCGCTCTGGCTACCTGAAGTATGTGGGAAAGGTTCCGGAAATGAGGGAGAGTTTGAAGAGGGATGGGAGATATGAGCAGATTATTGATGTGTTGTGGGTAAACGAGGTCAACTGATCTTAAAAGAAGCTGTCACTCCTGAGTATGGGAGCCAATTCAAAAGTTGATGTCATTAGGAAAGGTTGAAGGTCGGAGATTGTGAGGATAAGGGAGAGAACTAAGAGGTTCGAGATGTAGGAGGATAGAAGGGGTGTCCCGAGTTTTAGAAATGTTATTTGAAAAGTAGAGAGCAAAGACATTTGCGCAGAGGGAGGAGGATTTGGTGCAAGGATGGGGTGGTGGGCAGCATGTCCTTGCAAGGTAATTTTCATGGTGCAGTGTGCATTTTAAGGATATTCAGCTACCTACCCGATCCTTAGATATGATATGATATGGCATTTGTAACGCGCCTATACACAAGTGTTTCAAGGCGCAACGAGGCAGGGAGGGGGGAACAAGGGGAAGACAGACAACGATCCTACTAGGCCAGGTGTCATTCAGATCGTGCAAGTGCAGGGTTAGGGGGAAGGGAGAAAGTGCAAGGGGAGGGGGGAAGTGCAGTACAAGGTAAGTAGAATAAAATAAAATAAATAAGAGGGCCAGCTGGTGGCAAGTGCAAGGTAAGTGCAGACAAGTGCTGGGAAGGGGGGGCTGTAGGGATACAGAGACAGTCCCGCAGTGCAGGGGTTGCCAGGGAGGCAGTGCAAGTGGAGAGTGGCTGGGCCCAGGACCGGGGTCGGTGAGAGTGGGCCAGTTGCAGATTCCGTGCAGTTTCAGCAAAGAATTAGCAGGGGAGAGGGAGAGAGAAAGCAGAAGCAAAGAGAAAGGTTTTGAGGTGCTTCCGGAACTGGAGATGGTTCTCCTCAAGTTTCAGGGAGGCAGGAAGGCTGTTCCAGAGGGAGGCCCATGCCGCAGAGAGAGATCTACCCCCAGCTTGTTGCTTCGAGAAGCGGCTGACCCTGAGGGAGTTGGAGACGGATGAGCGAAGGGCTCGGGAAGGAAGATATTTAGGAAGAGAGAGTTGAAGGTAGTTAGGCCCCAGGCCCCAGAAGGCCTTGTGGACAATGCAGAGGGTTTTGAACTTTATCCTCGCAGCCACTGGGAGCCAGTGTAGAGATTTCAGTCCTGGAGAGATACGGTCCCTGGGCTTGAGGCCAAGGACAAGTCTCGCAGTTCTGTTCTGGATGAGTTGCAGAGGGCGGAGAGTGGAGGCAGGCAGATTAAGATAGAGGCTGTTACAGTAGTCCAGCTTAGAGAGAACCAGGGCTCGGGAGACAGTGAGCTTCTGGGGGAAGGAGAGGAAGGGAAGAATACCTCTGAGGAGATGCAGCTGGTAGTGTGACTTCTTAGAGACGTCAGATATATGAGGAGAGAAGGAGAGTGTGGAGTCGAAGATAACCCTGAGGTTTTTTGCCTTGCAGGTAGGAGCGGGAAGAGGGCCAAGAGAGGCCGGCCAGATGGTACTGTATGGCTCGTATTGTACCGCTGAGAATGCAAAACTCAAAATTGTGCTGAAATATCAGAAGACCTAATGGATGTGTGAAATCTAATGATCAGGGAAGCATTTTTGATATTTAAAACATTTTTTTTTGCCGACACATCAGATTCACATTAACATGTTATTATTCTCATTTGTTTGGGTTGGAGGAGATGGAAAAAGTGCAATGGGTTATGACACAACAGTAAGCACTTTTTCGTTTATAATAGAATGATAAGGACATAGTGCACAGACATGCCGTCAATGCTACAGATAGCGGGAGTATAATTGTACAAGAGAATACATGAGTTTCCAACACATTTTGGAATTTAAAAGTATTCATGGTGGCTAACTTCCAAACCATAAAGGAAACTACCATTACAAAAAAAATAAAAAAAATACGCACGTTTGAATTACAGACACTTTCAGTAATTATCAAAATTGGCGTTACATACTGAAACTGTCACATTAACTCAAACTGGCAGATGCATTATCTGAAACCTGCATCGGAATCAGGCCGCCTGTGTTTCTTCATCTTTCTCCGGTAGATTTATCTCTTGAATTATTCTCGCCCCTTTAGTAATTGTCATAACAGATGAATAGGTGACTCATTATTCCACTATTGAGTTAAGTCAGTCTGAGGTTTCAGAAAACAATTGATAGTCTTTGTTTAACTCAGGTGAGACAATGGCTTGAATCAACTCCCACGCATGAAACGTTTCGTACTGTGTCAGTGTGTGTTAGGCATGGACATTATTTGATTTCGTACTTTTGTATTGTTTCAGTTTTTAGTAGTCCTCAAGTAATCTTTTGTTTACAAAACCACCAGTTTAGATGTTAGCCTTAAACCAGATGTTGTTTCAATAACACATGTGCTTAGTATTTTATCAGTGAATGCGAATTTATTTATTTATTTGACATTTGAAGAGTGCACTGAACCCAAGTGCATCTGTTCGTTGATTGCATTAGCAGACATGAGATAGTGAAGACAGTCACAGCAGAATGGACCAGGTGGCGTCCCATACCTACATAAAGTAAAACATATATAGTGAAGAGTTGAAGTGGGTAGCTGAAGTGAATCAGTGTGGATAGTTTCCTGCAATCAAAAAAGCATTTAAGGTAAAGGCGAAGAGAGATGATTGGGAGAGGAATTTTATTTGTATGCATGAACTTAAAATGTTTTAATATATTGAATAGATTTTGCATACGTACTTTAAACCACAGAGGTACGTAATACGGTGCCCAGACCCCGGGTTCACAAATTTAGCCTTCTAATGAGAACCAATCAACTTCCGGTGAAATCTACTTTCGGTCACCAATGGAAGATTCTGAAAAAGGATAGATACTGCTGTATGTGCCATAATGTTGATATGTTGGAAACCGTGAGGCATGTGTTAACAAGCTGCCCTGAAAGACAAAAACACTATATGATGAACTATGGTCGTTTTGTCCATAACATGGAATATGTACAATCAGTAGATTTTTGGGACTGGTGTTTGAATGTGCAATCAGAAGCAGTGAATATTGCCCTATATAGGGTATACATGTATATTATGGTTTTTAAGTCTTGAAAATTGAATGAAAATTAATATGTATGTTTGAGTACTTTTGTAATGAATTAACTTTGAGAAAGTTTGAATGTGTGTAATAGTTGTATAGTATTATGAACTGAAAAACAACTAAATAAATAAATAAGTAGTTATAGGAAGTGTCCTAGGGGATAATGTTGTTATCTAGAGGTCTTGTGTGAAGAACTATGTTTCGAGGCTTTTGCAGAAGGACCAGTAGGACACATCTGATCTTAAGGACAGTGGGGAGGGGGGGCGTTCCTGTGTTTAACTGCCAAGATGGGAAAACCGTGACCCCCTTCCTTTTCCCGTTTGAATTTGGGTATAGTGAGGAGGTGCGAGTGGGCAGCCCTGGTGGGTCTGTTGGATTGGGATTTGGCAAATTTGGTAGAGAGATATTTGGTGGCAGTGTGTGCTAAGCATTTGTGAGTAATAGAGAGAGTTTTGAATATGATGCAGTTCCAAACCAGCAGCCAATGGGCATTTTGTCTGGCCAATGAGATGTGCACTTTTTTTGGAATATTGAATGTTGCTTTCAAGGCATTGTTTTAAATTACTTGTAATTTTTTGTTGTTTGCCTGGGCATTGACATGGCAATAGTCTAGCCTGGACAGAATTAGTACTCTAGCTAACGTGATGCAGATTTTGGCAGTCAGGAATGGTCTGCAGGTGTTAATAAGTTTGGAAATGTAGGCTGCCACTAAAGCAACCATGTTAACCTGTCTTGTTAGAGAGAATGATAAGTCCAGGAATACCCCTAGGGTTTTTACTTCCTTCAGGACAAGGATGGCGGTCGATCTATGATGAAAGATTTGCATTCGTCATCCAGTTTGTTTAGTTGAGTTTGAGCCCCCACTAGGAGCAACTCAGTTTTTTTGTCGTTTAGAAAAAGTTCATGTTAATGTTAGAGTTAAACAAGACTGCTTCCCAACCACCTTCACTTTGTTTTCCTTTAATGAACACCCAACTTAGATTAGGATTAGGTTCACAACAAACTTCCAATGATTCACCTCCAGTGAACCTTCAAACTTCACTTTGTATTTCTTCAATGAATGTTATACTTAGAATGCGCATGGTGTAGACTTTAAGTTGAATTATTTCAAATTTACAAGCCATGTTATTGTAGGTACTGCAAGGAAGGAATGGTCTCACATAGTGAAGACAGACACAAGTGATCACAATTCAAGGGTGTTTATTGAACTTCAATGGGTCGGTTGAATGCCTATTTAAACCTAAATCTAAAGATGGGAGCAAGCTACAGCAATCAAATAATAATAACCCAGTCCGAGTAGAGTCTCTGTCATAATAAAAGGGCCTATACTACAAAACCTATTGTCAATCCTTACTCTAATAACAAATGGGTGTGGAAACATAGTGTAAGCAAAAGAAATAGTGTTCATGAAATAATATGTAAGAATGAAGCTCCCTTCCCCACATTTTCAGCACGGGACAAGGTGGCACACTTGGGCCACAGATCACACTCTGGCTTCTTCGGCACGTGTGCGCAGCTTAGGACCCAGGCCGTGGCTTTACACGACAAAGTCTCTTCCAACAATAAAGTCTCTTGGTCATAGGAGCCTGGCGTATGTACACAAAACAAAGTTTGTTTGTTTCTTAGATTATAGAGTTCTCACAGGTTAGGATTCACAGTCTATGTTGGGCCTCCCTCAGTTGTGCTTCTTCCCGTTGTCTCATGCAAATTCACGATAGGCTTCTCTCGGGCGGGGTCAGACCTTTCTCACACAATTTCACAACAGCTCTCCCTCAGTCGGGCTCAGACCCTTCAAAACACATTTTCTCTTGACTGTAAGTACATCGAAAACTTTCAACTGTGCATTGTATTTTTCTTAACCTTCGTAGGACCACTTTCATTCACCTAACTTTGATAACAGTTCAAGTTTCACTTTCTCCATCTCTAGGAGTTAAACTTCTTGGCTGGATACATCAAACCGAGACCTTTCCTTAGGCATACTCATGGTGCCGTACCACTCTAATATATTGTATCTTCATTTTACAGTACACTTAGTTCCCTTTCATTAGCACCCATCTGGTATATGTGTCAACTTCATTCTCTCTTACCCAGATGCTTTCTGGTACTTTGAGTCCTTTTCAACAATTTACATAGGCTTCCCTCTCTTGGGCGCTAGCCTCATTAATGTATCACTTTGTTTCACTTTCTCCATATTAGCGGGATTCTGGGCAACTCACCTGCTGTATTTATCTTTGGTTGTTCGTCCTCCCCAACTCTGGCATTTACCCAGGAGGGAAAAGCAGGCATTTGTGCAGCACTTCAAAGCAGGGACATCCTCCACTCTCTGGGTCTCATCGTTTTAAAACATTGTGGCCTCTTGGAAATGTAATTCCCTTTGCTTGGCTCTCTCTGGCTCTCATTGAATTTTGCTCAGTCTCCGGCCAATTTAATTCCCTCAGCCTGGTTTGCATCTGCCCAGGAAGAATTGTCTTCTCTTGTGCCCATTCCTGCTGGCTGAGTGCTTGGGAGTTTGGTAGGGATCCTCTGTTGTACTAAGCCTGCAGCCTCCCTCCTGTCTTCCCAAGAGCAACTGCCTTCTTTTCCCTGCCAGGCTCCTTTTAAACACCTGTGAACGGTTAATGTGTTGCAGGTGTGTGGTTAGGGTTGGGCCTACCTGACATTGTCTGTCCATAAACTATGGGCCTCATTACTACTATGGCGGTAATGGAGAAAACTGAAAGTAATCAAATTGCCACTCATGTTAACGCTTTGCCAAATTAGGAGTTGAAAACGTGGTGCTAACTCCTCCATTGCTGATTCCGCCACAGGAATTGCTGCTAGAGGCATTACTTCCACATGAATATTGCCAATTCCCCTTTAGAAATTGCCAATGGATGTACAAGTAAGTGTACCACCAAAATTTCCCCCAAAATGGTGCTAATTCCTGCAACAACAATGTTGTTTTCTTTACCTTAAAGATGGAGTAAAAGGGTGCCAGTTGCACAAAACTAAGGGCCAGGTGCACCCAGTCATCCACAAAAGGGTGTTTAAGGGCCAGATCTTCACCAAACCCTTTTCCTACCAATATGCTGGCTGTACCGGATGTAAACTATGACATCAACATTCTCCTGCTTTACACTGGTTTGCAGATTGGTTGGGTCATCAGGGGTTAGGAATACGACCTAATCAAAGGTTGAGGAGAGATTGTGAGAGGAAGCCACCCATTACAAATGCCAGAACATTTGGCACTCACTGATGGGCAGTTGATAAACTTTCAACGCCTCAACAGGGCCAACACCATGGACCTGCAAACCTTGATACACGATGGCCTCATAAGTAGGACAATCATTCTAAATGCAACCCAACCCTGCTAAAGCAGATGTATGTCTGGTGGTGCATTTCAGCACACTGCTGGCATGCTGTCTACTATGTCCCAGCCAATAATATACCAATTGTGCTTCTACAGGTGCGCAATGCATTATTGTGACATACACAGCAGCCCATCTGTTTGCTTCCACCCCAGCAATACTGAATGCCACTAACATATTATTCTATAACATGGCACAGTTTCCCAATGTCATAGAAACTTTGGACCGCACCCATGTTCCTTTGGCTGCCCCTAGGGTTTGGAGCATGAGTTCCGGAACTGGAAACCGCAGCACATGATGAATATGCAGATGACGTGGACAGCAGATCTGAGAGAAATCCACGTGTGTGCATGCTTTCTAGGCTCCACCCTCGAAGGTGTGGTCATTTGGACACCCATGAGAACAACAGACCTGGATCTTGGGTATGTAACTGATTCAGAACCTTATTTTTCATATGACAGTGAAGAATGGGGAAGGAAAGGACAAATATAAGAACTGCACAGAAAAGAAAGTAAGTGCAATGTATAAATAACCTTTTAAATACAAATGGGTAGACAGGTCTCTTTTATGTACAGAAAGCCTAAAACTAAACTATTTCTGACCCTCAAGAACAACTGAACTGCCCCTAGAAAAAGCGTGGGCCCTAGTCAATGCTGATGCAGCAAATATCTTGCGGGAATAGAGAAGAAGAAATGGCCCTATACTGTACTGTTTCTAAAAACACTTATGCTCTGATCGGAAGAAAAAAAATGCCTAGGTGTAGTGAGATCAGTTGACCATTACTGCTGATGTTGAAAATATGATATTGCTGTTGGCTTCTTAAATAATGGAACATTAGTTTTTATTCCAACAGAAGACCCCTAGCTGTAGTGAGCATGCAAGGAGTATTTAATCAAATGTAAGAACATTGGGCACATCCTAGTTGCATTCAGGTAGGCATTTTCTTAATTTAATACTCCCTACTATGGACATGTAACTGGACGCCCATAAGAAAAGTGTAAATCAAGTCGAAATGTAAAAGAACATTATTTTTCAAAGATTCCTTATATACAGTAAACGGATATCGATATGGCGGTCGACCGGATTCAGGGCGAATTTAGCTCAGTGTCATCTTTTTCAGGACCAGGGAGATAACTCTTGATGACTTCTGCGGTCAACACAGAACCACTATGTATTTTCTCATATTAAAGTGTAACCTGCCAGGAGACAGGGAATGAGGATCAACAGTACTGCATAAATCATTAACTCAATTATTAGAAAACTATTTATGAACCAGATACCACGAATCTATGATAGATTTTTTGCAAGATTACCTGCCTGCTTTAAGTTTAATGTGCCTAGGCCGGCAATAGACAGCACACCATTATCCGTGGGGCAATCCACTGAATTTAAATAACCTCAATCTTACCAGAGCATAAATCAATTAGTGACATGCAACTACATGAAATGCCCCACAAAGGACACCAACAATGTGTGTAATCAGAGCTTGGTTCAGGGTGCTGCAACCTTTCTCTCTTCTGATGTTTTGGACTACATCAATCATCAGCTGTATTCAGCATAGCTATGGTGAGGTATTATGGGAGTGGTAATCCAAATCATATGGAGAGCCACGGGTTGTAGACACCAGGCTGACTTGAAATTGTAGCCAGTTTTGCAGAGTAGCAATGTCCCATAATGCAATTCTCATGGCCACAAAATAATAACCATTCCATTAACTAGGTCATGGAAGTACTAATAAATGGGTATTATGGGTGTGTGTGTGTGTGTGTGTGTGTGTGTGTGTGTGTGTACGTGCGTGCGTGCGTGCGCGCGCGTGGAGCAGGTCTCCAGACTATAGTGAAACATGGTACATACACACATGCAACACCAGCGATGTGCAGAGAGTACTAATCTCACCAAACACATGGACAGGAAATATAGGAATGTTCATTCAAGAATGAGGTGTGAGGGAGGTAATGTGTTTTAAATAAATGAGAACGCCACCAAGGCACACCTGTTACTCCTAAGACTTTAATGCCTTTTGAGGAAACAGAGCTGGCAAACTAGCAGACTGGCCAGACGGTCTTTCAAAAGCAAGTGTAAGAGAAGGGTTGATCAAAAGATTGTCCATCAAATTGCTTCAAGGCCAACCAATTTGATGATATCCAATGCTCATTGGTCTGGAACTTAGAATGGATACAAAATGCATTGTCATAAGATCCAGATAACTGGAACATGATCTGAGTGTCATCAGCATCATTTTAGAATGCATCCCACAGGTCAAACAGCAGGTCATGCAGTGACTTGACGTAGACAGTGAGACACATGGGCCTTGTATACTCGACAAGCCAAAACTTCCGAATCAGACAGATATTCTTGTATTTTCACTCTTGAATTAGTCTGTTAAAATTAAAGGAATCAATCCGTTCTGCAGATGCTGCTGATAGTGCAACCAACATCCTTAGTCGATTCAATAAAATAGAGTGGTTGAGGTTGTCAAATGATGCAGAAAGGTCAAGCAACATCAGCATACCTGTATGCCCTTCATCTGAAATGTATAAAAGATTATCTTTCAAGTAAGAAAATGCAATTTCTGTAATTCTGAAATGCTGAAAAACTGATTACCTATCCTCCAGTATTTGACACGTTTCCATAAGCCCCTGGAGATGATTTATAGCAGCCTTATCAAGGACCTTTAAAAGAAATGGCACATTAGCAATTGCTCTGTAGTTACTTGGAGGCAGCGAGGGCTTCTGTAGGGAAGGCATGGTATCACAAGTATGACACGGACACAACAGGTACAATTTGCAAAACCATTGAAGTGTCTGGGATTTGGAAAATTCCTACTATGCCCTTTAACCAAGATGGGAGTACTCCCGACCATGAAATGATAAAACATTCCTAGTAGAGTCTATCAAATCAAAATGGCCTATGCTAACAAAACCTAATGCCTGCCCTATTTTGAGAACAAAAAGTGTATAAAGGATAAACGTACGCAAAGGAAACACAGTGTTCAAATTAATAAAGGTAGCTAAATCATCTCTCCTCTCAACGTTATACCCCATGGAGGAAGGCAGTCTTTGAAGGCAGGATGACAAACTCTGCCTCGGGTTCTTAGTAGAATACACAGTTGCAAAATGTGGATCGAGGCCCGCCTGGCCTTTCACTTAAAGTCTCTCATTTAGACCGGCAAATAATGTTGCAACACAAAGTTGACGTAGGTCCCCCTCTGCCGGGCTCAGACTTCTTCAAACACAAATTTCACGTAGGCCCCCTCTGTCTGGCTCAGACCTCTTTTTGAATTGAATTGATATTTTATTTATATTGCACTCGTACACAAGTGTTTCAGAGTGCGACAAGGCAAGGAAGAGGAAAAGGGGAGAACAAAATCAACGATCTTACTAGGCCCAGTGACATTGAGAATGCGCAAGTGCATGGGAAAGGGAAGAAGGGGAAAAGTACCAGGAAGGGGGGGGGAGTGGAAAGTGCGGAACAGAGGAGAAAGCAGATAAATAATAAATAGATTACAATACATAAATACATAAATAAATAAAGGTGATAAAGGATGGTAGAGCAGCCAGCAAGTGGCAAGTGCTGAGTTGAGCTGGCAGGGAATATCTGATATATCTGATAAGTGCATAAGAAAAGCGGGTGGGTGACTGTATGGGTACAGATACAGACCCCAGTGCAAGTGGTGACCCGGAGGCTGTGCAGGAGGGTGCAAGGTGAGCAGGTATCTGGGCCCAAAGGACAGAGGGTGGTCAGGTGCACAATGTCGAGAGAGAAAACAGATCAGCAGGGGTGAAGGGTGGCAAAGGCAGAAGCAAAGTGGAAGTTCTTGAGGCGCTTCCGGAACAGGAGATGGTTCTCCTTAAGTATCAGAGTGGCAGGGAGGCTGTTCCAAAGGCAGGCCACAGCTGAAGACAGAGATCTACCCCCAGTTTGTTTCTTTGAAAAATGGCTGACCCTGAGGGAGTTAGAATTAGAGGAGTGAAGAGCTCGAGATGGGAGGTATTAACGGAGGGATAGTGGAAGGTATTTTGGACCAAGGCCCCAGAAAGCCTTGTGGACAATGCAGATGCTTTAAAATGTAATCCCTGCATCCACTGGGACACTGGGATTTCAGAGTTGGGGAGATACAGTCCCAGGGCTTGAGGCCAAGGAAAAGTCTTGCAGTCCTGTTCTGGATTAGTTGTATTTGTATTTGTATTTATTTTATTTGTATTGCGCATGTTAGGGATAATTCTCTGTTTAGGCTGAATTTCCTAACCTAGTGAGTCCCCCAGCAGCTTTGCTGGAGTTTTTTTTTTTTTTCTCCTGCCAAGAATGAGACTCTCTTTTCTCTCACTCTTGCACATGATTTATGGTGTTCCTTTGAATGTTAATTTGTTTCATGGGCTATGGGGTCTTTTACTCCATAGGGTCTCATATGTTTTTCTTATGTGTGTTACACAGCACCCTCCGTGCAGTAACACAGGGGTGTCATAGTGACCCCCAACATAGACTCCATACCCTGGGACTGACTACTGTCTCCCAGGGCATGTAAAGTCACCATTGGCTTTGCTAGTCCCAAATTATGAACAGAAACCAGTACAAACCATCATATTGTGGACGTACTGGTCGGGGCAATTTGATTGCCCCAGGGTCTGTTGTTCGAGGGGGCACGTCTCCGTCCCCCCTGATTGAGTTTTGGCTGGTGGCAGTGGATACTACTTTTTATATTTGACCGCAAATATATCTCTATGGGATTTTCCCATTGTTCGAGGCTACCAACTTTAATTATTTAATTCTTATAGCCTCGAACATACCGCTGGTTTATTTATTTAATATGAATTCACCGGTTGGTATTTTCTGCCAGAACTCGGTTTTAAAATGGCGTTTGTGTTTGCCTCTAACTCCAAACCAAAGGTTGAACCCTTTGTTCCACTTTTTGCTGGGCTTCTCCACAGAAGCCTCCAAAAGTGGTGCCACTCTGTCTGGGTACCACAGGGGGTGTGGGAGGGGGTTTAGGCACCCTGGACTGAGTTACCTTGGTAACCGCACTCTGGTGTGATTGGCCCAAGTGGTGAGCCGGCCGGCTCACCACTTAGCATGTTTGATTGACAGCTAGGCTGAGTGAATGGGGGTGTGCTGCATAAAAGCAGGGCTTTTGGGACTGGAACGTCAGAAGTCGCCACAGGACCTGAAAATCCGACGAGGGAGAAGCTGAGCCGACCTGCTACGACGACACCACCGGTGGAGCCCTGCTGAACCGACTCACCACTTCCCAACGACAGAGAAGATCTCCCGGCTGGAGAGTCTTCTTCCCCTGACTGGTGGGCACAACCAGTTTACCTTCTTTTTCTCACATCCCAGGACGTCTTGTGGTCGAATTGCCCATGCCAAGCACCCTGGCAACCGGATAGCCACTTACCACTGGACCGCGGATAAAAGGACCGCTCCTTTTAATTGAGAACTCCGCGGCTGGTTTCTTCCCTGGCAGTGCAACGGACTCCTGCTTTCCTCCCCGACGAGATCCTCTCTTCCCCCGGACGAAGCACCGACTTGCACCTGCTGCCAGGAACAACTGCCCCGCTGGAGTATTCTCACCTTTTTAAGGTGCTGTGTCCGCCAGGCCTCCCTTTCTAAAGATTGCTACAAGGTAATAATAATCCCTTAACCTTCTGGACTGGGCTGGCCGCCTTGACCATCTAACTGGTCCCTTTCTTTTTGGTCCAACTCTTTCTGAACTTATTGCGAGACTTTTGGGCACTTTGAACCGTGTGACCTTGGACACATTTCGACCGGAGCCTCTTAAAGTGGGTCTGGCCTTGTTAACTTTGACTTTACGGTTTTAACCTGCCTTCTTCTCCTACTGTGTTCTTCCGAAAGTGTTGGGATCTGTTTCTATCTTTGCTCTGCCTTTCTCTCCCTTTTAAACCGATTGATTAGAGTGCCATCTTCGTTAAGCGCTCACCGCTGTCTGAAAATAAGTGTTGCTTTACTTAAGACTTGTCTAACTAATCGTTGAAGGGAGTGTATATCTTTTAGTGACCGTGTTTTTGAACTGCTTGATATTAGTGCCAGTGTGTTTTATTAGATGTGTTTTTAAATAAATAATTATATCTCTTTTACACCAAGGTCTGGTCAGTGTTTGCTTGTTCTACTGTGTTCTTTTGACCTATTGTGAATACTCTGTATACTGCCTAACTCTTCTTGAGGGAAGTCTGACTGCTCAGCCACAGCTACCAAGTGAATCTGTGTGGTACAGACTGCTACCAAGTGGGTTTACTGCCAAACACCTGTAATCTTAAATCTTTTGCAGTGGTCCCAGAGGGAACTGCACAGGTTTCTGCCTAACAGCGCACCTTGCCCAGGGGCTTCTGGGCGCATGGTTAGGAAAGTTACGGGTTACAGCAAAGGTAGAAAAAATATACAGTTATAAGTTACAATTACAGCAAAGTAGAAAAAGTAGAGAAACTATACATTATGCACATATATACAAAATGTTCTGAATAACAAAGAGAGAGGAACGCAGCACATCTAGGTATTAGCAACTGACAGATGAAGGGGCAGCGGCTAAGGCATCTTGTTGAAGTTGTTAACTTGTTCAAGTTGTAAAGGGCGGAGAGTGGAGGCAGATAGATTTAGAAAGAGGCTGTTACAGTAGTTCAACCTAAAGAGAACCAGAGCCTGGGAGACAGTGAGCTTCTGGTTGAGGCAGAGAAAAGGCAGAGTACCTCTGAGTAGGTGCAGTAAGAGGTTTGTTTTTTTTAGAGATATCAGAGATGTGGGCGGAGAAGGAAAGTGTGGAGTCAAAGGTGACCCTGAGGTTCTTAGCCTCTTAAGCACAAAGTTCAACAAAATGTGCAAAGGGGCTCCCTTCCCTAAGCCTATCACACTTCAGGTCTCCCTCACCCAGGCACAGACCACTTACGGGTGTCGAAGACTTTTAAATGTGCGTGACTTTCTTTACAGACCTCTGCAGGACCACTTTGATATGATATGATATGATAGTTTATTTATATAGCGCCTATACACAATGTGTTTAGAAACCTCAAAGATTGAATAGCAAGAGTGTTGAACAAGGACAGAAAGAGCACACCAGAAATCCAAGAAGTTCTGCCCTTTCCCCTGGTGGTGAAACCAAGTGGTAAGAATGACACCGTGGTGGCCATTTCGAGAATAATACCCATCACCATCTGGGAAATGCAAGATGCCAAGGAAGGCAGAGATAATGACCAAAGGTCAGAAGAGTGCACTGTATATAAATGCACCTCCCGGAGTGCATTTGGATCTGGGGAACCGGGGTAATGGGCTGCAAGAAATAGAATGTGGGGTTTTGAAGCACCACCTTAAATCAGTCCGGCTCTGGTAGGTCCCACAAAATGACAAAGATTTTGATACTGGCTACTATCACAGATAGATCTACCGTGCACACAAACAAACCGCAAAGTATTTAAAATCTATGATTAGATCAGACGGCCATCTCAGTACAATTCAACGCCACCTCCCCTACTGCTCTGGACTTGGACCTTGCTTACGCTTTCCAGGAGAAAGTCAAACAAGTTTCCGGCCCACTGTCAAGGAACATTTGTTTTCCGCGCATACCTGTTCTTCCTTCCCGTCAGCACTTTCTCTGCTTTCATGACTATTACTGTGATGAATCATCCTCTGGGGCATCAGTGGCCCAGGTATGAGTTCAAGATTCAAGATTCAACTTCCACTCCGGCAACCATTCTCAAGGCGATAATTCTGCCTACTTTGCTTTTGCACTTAATTCGCTTTATCGTTACAAACAATGCACTGAGACTTTTGAGTGGGCTACTTCCTTTCGCCAGACCACGCCATTACTCGGTATCCCTTATTCTACAGCTGTCTTTTTACTTCAAAGTTCATTCACATGTCTGCCTTTCTTCGCGTATCATCCACACGTGTGCAGCCTTCACTTGGGATATAATATTGGCACTTCAAACTTTCTTTAGCACTCACCGGTCTCTCAGGTTGCTTGCCAACTCACCGGCTGTGTGCGTTTCTTGCTTGGTTTTATGATTTCCAATTTACAAGTCAGGGTTAGTACCAGAGACTTGGCCTCACCTCCCCAACTCTGCCGTTCACCCGGGAGGGTCGCTGGCATCCTTGAGAAACAATGCAGTCTTCATTTGCAGGATCTGGCCAACTCCACATGTCTTTCATGGCCTTACAGGGGCAATGACCGGCAGTAGGGAACTCTTGTTTTATTTTTCCCGGCTGCTCTCGTCCCCTGGTCCGTCGCTCTGCTCCAGAAGGTTTGCCTTCACCCTGGAAGTCTGGCTCATACTTGTGTTCCGCCTTGCTCAGAGTGTGTCTATAGGTGTTGCCTTTTATCCATGTGAGGAGAGTAAATTGGCATCAGGTGTATGCTTTTTGAAGTCAAGAGCCTGATTTTGCATGACCCGATTAAGGGGGCATGTCCAGTATGATCTATGAGAGTTAGTCTTGTTACTCTCAGTCACCATCTTCCTCAGCCCATTGTTTGTGTAAAAAGGGGGGGTGGTTGTGACCTCAGGGAATCCTACAAAATAGGATGGGGTAGATCAACAAAAAAGTGGGAATACCACATATCACCATTGGCTGTCTCACCTCCACTCCTCAAAGACCCCTCACCCATTTGATCCTCCCACAGAGTGGGGAATATGGCAACTCCCCATTGGCTGCCTCACCCCCACTCCTGAAGACCCCTCCCCCAGGTGTCTCTCCACACTGGTCCACCCCCAGGGTCTGGATCCAAAAGCGGTAGTCGTGCCTTGGCCACCTTAGAGAGAGATCCCCGGGGACTAGTTGGTGAGACACACTCTAGTTTTTCACACTTCCGTAGTAACAGAGTAAACCAAACCTGTTTTAGGTTATCGTGTACAGTAGAGGATTGAAAGGAGTTGGGGATGATATTCATAATCAGGAGAAACAATGTATAAGCACAAGATTTAATTATCTGAATATTTCTATACTGATGAGAGGACTTAACCTGCAACCTTGCCATTGACCAACCGAGGCTCTAACCTCTGAATCTAAGGCTTGGCAGTTCCGATCAATGCAATGACCTGCCCTGAAGTTATTTAACAATTTCTAAATTCTCCTTTGACTATTTTTTGTGTGCGTATATCATTGATGGTTATGGCTGCCTGTTGTTACTACGTGTAATCTACTGTTACACATTTTACCAAATGACTTATTGTATGGCCCGGAAATAAGTACATTGATGATGATCGCAATGATCTGCAGGACAATTTTTAGGCTTCAAACTTAGTATTACATGTTTTGTATCCACTAATGAAAGATTCTGAAGTGTCAGCATTTGAAAACCATTCTTCATTGCCCATCAGTATCAATCGGTTTGTTTCAAATAGGTTCAGCATTTACAAAAGAAACCGATGGGCTGTTATCCTTCTTAATAACCTGAATTATTGAGGGATCTGAACCTATATGAGGAACTGAAATGCTGTGCCTGATCGTGTTTTTTTTTCATTTTAGTGCTGAAAGTTGATTGTATTTGATTCCATCATTCATCAGAAACTGACATTTTTTGGGTGTCAATCAGATACTTTTGCTCCTGTGAGAATTTGAAAGGAACTTGGAAGACCTGGATATCTTCTCATACAAAAAAACTTTTTTGCCTCAGAAATCGCTGTCTTGTATTTAGCTTGCAGGCACTTCAAATATATGCAGTTTACCTGACTGGGATCTCTTCTCCATGTATGCCACATCCGTCTGATCTCATATTTCATTTAGCATAATGCCTTACTGAACCATTGTTTACCCACATGCTTGCTTTTATTGACTGTATATTTAATTGATGCAATATCATCTTTAATTTTAGCGATTGTATATTATGAACGTGCACTAGATCCCATACCTCCATGTCCACTGGAGAAGGAGTAAGAACTTCCATGTTAGAAGAAGCATGATGAAGCACCTCTGCAGAAAACTTTTTGAAGTTGAATTTGAATGTTAGGAGCCAATCCAGCGAGCGATGCTTAACATGAGTATGCACCAAGTTCAAGTTGGAAAAACACAGATCCAACAAATCTTGTTTGAGCTGAAGTACTAAAGTATCTCTAGTATTGTTGAACATCTAAATTCCCCCAGTATCATCAGATGTGAAGAACTACCTGTCTGTAAACAGAGCATCTGAGGAAAGATATTGCAGAATAAAGGATCATATTTGGGCTAATGATAGACAATGATTAGGCGAATCGTAGAGGAATGAAGACTGTTTCAAATTTGTAAAAGTTCACCATTTTAGATTTCAAAACTCAGTGATAGATGCACTTTCAAAGAGTCTCGTAGATCAAAGCAACACGTCAGCCCCTTCTTATTGATCTGTTAGAATTAATCATTGAGTATGCAGTAGGAAACTTAGAAGCAATAGCTGGCCCTGAGAGATCTCGGAGCCACATTTCTGTAATAGCAAGGAGAACAAGAATTGACCCTAATGGGTCAAATATTTCATTTGATTTAGCTGGAACTGAGCATGCATTAACACATGCCCACTTGAGACAATGCGGGTCCAGTTAGACAGTTTTGAACTTAAAAGCATAGCTAGTGTTTAAAAATTGAAACTCTGGCTCAACTAGTGATAAAGCAAGCAAAACAATATTTGTATCCTTAATAGTGATTTTGGAATTTGTATCAGACATTAGTTTCCAAGAGGCAGGAGGCTCAGTGATCCTTTTAAAAAGAGGAACTTCAAAAACCAAAGGTGTACAGGATTTGTATGCAAACAATGAGAGATATGCAGCAAGCTATCATTGTATTCAAAGGCCTTTGTTCAAGGAAAAGATGGCTAGAAACAGTTGATTTGCTCTGTAATTGAGAAGATTCAACTGTGATCTTGATGATCTGTGCATATTCTGATGTGAACATTGCTTTTAATGTATCTCCATTGCTAACAGAAGTGGACATTTCACTGTGGCACACTTCTACACATTTATTGAGAATAGCTGAAACCCGGGAATCTGAAAACAGAATAGTGAGGAAAGTTGAACCAATACAACCGAGGATAAACCGAGGAGAAAACGCATGTCAAAATACCACAGTTAATAAATAAAGCTGCACATATCATAAAACAAAGAAATTCATAGGTAATACAACATGTTTTATATAGTAAAGCTAGATTTGTCAAAGATAAAAGCAACACAATGCACCAGGACAAATATTGTAAAAGGAGGAACTAACCACACAGCTAAGAGTCAGTTATGCCTCTAGGGCACTTCAAGATGATGCAAAAGTAACTGCATCGAGATTCCCCATGGGAAATGTAGATCCCATGAACACATCTATGCACCTCAAAGTCTTCACACCCCATCTGCCCAACTCCACTTTAAACAGTGCATAGCATAGAAGACACAAACCGCTTTGTACCAACTTTCTACCCTGCGGAAAATCAAGCCCTTCAGCCAGGAAAACAAATTCAGATCTGCTGTCCAAACCTTGGTACTATTGCATTTAGATCGTGGAAATGCCTTTTTGGAAGGCCTTCCAGCAACCCTCTCTGGTACCCCAGAGGTGTTTCCTCCATGCTGTAGCATGACTCATCAAAGGATTCCGCAAATTGGACAGCACCCTTACCCTCATAGAACTGCACTGGCTCCCGCAGAAAGCCTGCATCATCTTCAAATCATGCTGCATCATCTAGAAAGCTGTCACCCTGAAGTCCCAAAACGACCTCACTGAGAAATTCAGCTTCTCCAGAGGACTATTATCCACCAGAATTAAGGGCATCTGCAGACTTGAACTCTGCCCATGTAGGAAGAAAAAAATAGAAGTTGTACGTCTAAGGCTCTGAAACGTCCCTGCAATCAGTGGCGGACTTCCCTCCACGCTTCTGCAGTTCAGTAAGGAGCTTAGGACCCTTGTATTCAAGGAATGGCTCATTACTAACATCCAGTTATGATGTATGACAAGAAATTTATAACGCACCAGTACACAAGTGTTTCTAAGCACAGCAAGACATGGAGAGGGAAAAAAAGGGGAGGACAAACAATGATCTTACTAGTCCTTGTTTCATTCAGATTATGGAAGTGCGGGAAAGAGCTAGGGGAGAAGTGCCAGGGGCAGGGGAAGGGAGATGTGCAGGTAACTCAATAATTGCAGCCAGAAGGTGGTTCACAAGTGCAGAGAGAAGGGACTGTAGGGTTGCAGATACAGACCCTTAAGTGCTGGAGTAGCCCAGACAGTACCAGGGCAACTGGACATGCAGGAGTCTGGGCCTGAGTTCAGAGGGTAGCTAGGTGACCAGTGTGGAGCAGTTAGGGACATCAGCAAGGGAGAGGAAGAGAGAAAGTAGAAGCAAAAAGGAAGGTCTTGATTTGCTTCTGGAACAGGAGGTGGTTCTGCTCAAGTTTGAGAGATACAGGGAGGCTGTTCCAGAGGGAGGCCCCAGGTGATGAGAGAGAGTTCCCACCCACTCTCTGCTTGGAGAAGCATCTGACCCTCAGAGAGTGGATGTGGATGAGCGGAGAGCTCGAGAAGGAAGTGGTTTAGGAAGAGAAAGTTGGAGGTAGTGCGGTCCCAGGCCCCATAAAGCCTTGTGGATGATGCAGAGGGTCTTGAACTTGATCCTTGCAGCCAGAGTGAGCCAGTGAAAAGATTTCCGAGCTGAAGAGATACCATTCCTGGGCTTGAGGCCAAGGACAAGTCTTGCAGTCTCATTCTGGATAAGGTGTAAAGGTCGCAGAGTAGAGTCAGGAAGATTTATAAAGAGGCTGTTGCTCTAGTCCAACATAGAGTGGACCAGGGTGCTGGAGACTGTAAACTTCTGGGGGAAAGTGAGGAAAGGAAGTGTAAACGGTAATTATATAGTGCCTCCTTAGCATTTATATTGGCCTACGCCTATTCGCGCTACACAGAAAACCGCATTGCAAAGTTCCGATTTTTGGGTTAACTTTGCCGCCATTTTAAGATTCATCCGCCATTTTGATTTTCACTTGTGTATTCTACATTGTAAAATGTTGGACTATGTTTTTGACTTGCAGCCAAGCCTTCCGACCTTTGAGTTCTGTTAATGTTTAGGTTGTCTGAGAGCCGACTGTTTAAACTGAGCAAAGAGACCTTGTGCTTCATATGAACTGTCATTCGAGTGTTGTCTGCGCTCACAAGCCTCATCCTTGTATAAACATTGGGACAAGGAAGAACAAATCTCGAGCAGATGTTTTTGCTGAACTACATTGTGAAGATTCTTGAAACAAGGCTTACCGCGGGATCTGAGAACATACATCACTATTGTGTCTTCATGAAAATAAAAACTTATGTAATCCTTTGCATAATATTCTAAAATCTGTATGTGAACTAGATACAAACTCTAGACCACAAATTATTAACATGGAGAGAGGCTGAACAATATTGTAAGAACTGTATAAATACTCCAGTGTTTAGATGTTCAACACTCTCACACCTCTCTTTGTCGGCTGGTACATAATGCGAGGTGTTGGGAGCCGGACAGCTATCTGCTTTTCTTTGTAAACTGTACAGTAATAAAAGATCTGCAAATGTTTTTAGCCCGTGATTGGTGTATTTCATTTGTGGTACTCAGCCTCGATATATCTTGGTTCTTTCAGAAGAATACCTCTGAGGAGGTGCAGCTGATAATTTGACTTCTTAGAGACATTGGAGATGTGAGGAGAGAAGGAGACAGTGAATTTGAAGATGACTCCAAGGTTCCTAGCCTCACAGGATGGATCAGGAAGAGGGCCCAGAGTGGGTGGCCAGAGAGAGAGAGGAAAGGTGGAAGCGGGTGTCCCAATGTGGAGGATTTCAGTCTTAATGGCATTAAGGCAGAGATCATTGGCAGCACACCATCCTGAATTGCGGCCAGACAGTCTGGTATGAGAAAAAGAGCAGAGGTGGCTGAGGGGAGCTTGAAAGAGAGCTGGATATCATCCACATAACACTGAAAATCTAAATCTGAACAGAAAGTAGCAATGCGGTGGGCAAGAGGTGCCAGGTGGTGGTTGAAAAGCCAGGGAGAAAGGTCAGACCCCTGAGGAACACCACAAGTGGAGAGAGAGATAGAGGAGAGGAAAGACTCCAGTTGGACCGGGGAGGATTGGTCAGTAAGAAAGGTGGTCAGCCAGGCCATGGCCTGATCAGTGATACCCAGGCTGTCATGGAGGCGATTGGGCAGGATGGCATGTTTGACCGTGTCAAACATAGATGATAGATCGAGGAGAATGAGGACAGAAGTAGACAAGAGTCAACATTAGAAAGCAGGTCTTCACAGGTGTTCAGAAGAGCATTTTTCGTGCTTATGGCAGCTCTGAGACCAGCCTGGCGGTCGCAGAGACAACCAACAGATTCAGTATGCAGATTAAGCTGGAGATGGCCAGCTTTTCCAGGTGTTTGCCCAGGAAAGGAGTGATGGAGATCAGACAATATTTAGCTGGGGAGGAAGGATCGGCTGAGGGCTTCTTTAGAAAGGGGTGCACAAGGGAGTGCTTAAGAGGGGAGAAGGAGTGAGTGCAGATATTGGTCAAGGCTTGAGTAAGGGTGTCAATGTGGTCCTTGATGGCTATGGATCAGCAGGGGAGGACCAGATTTGACAAAACTTTCATAGATCGGATTTGTCGAGAAACATCGTCAAGTTGTGAACAAGGGAAATGAGGAGAAAGGGGGAAGAGAAAGGGCAGAAGATGGGCCAGGAGTGCTAATGGGGAAGGAAGAGGATATTGAGGAAGAGAGGGGGACAGGGTGTCTGGAGTTTTAGTGGTGAAATGAGAAGCAAAGGCCGTGCAGAGGGCCTGGGAGGGAACATGAGAGGTAGAGACTGCAACAGGGTTGGCCAGCTCCTTGCAGAGTTTGAAAAGTTGTTCTGAGTTTTTAGATGCTGCCGAGAGACACAGGCTTGGATGTAGGCTCTCTTCTTAGAGAGGACAGAGAGCCAGTAATGCCTTTGAAGCAGGCGACAGGCCAGTTTGTCAGAGGGTACGCCTAATTTCTTCCACTTCCTCTCCGCCGCCCAACACTTGCATTTAAGGGCGGTGAGGTCCGTATCATACCAAGAGTTGTACTTGGATGTGGGCTTCAAACGGATGCTCATGACAGGGGCAAGGACGTCAAGAATGTTTGAGATAGAGAAATTAAGCTTTGAGAGGGCTGTGTCAGGGTGTGAGTCAGCCAAAGGTGCAGGAGGAGGAGAGAAAGTAGCGACAAAAGCTTCAACTGACATGTGCTTCATTAGTTGGATGACCAAGAAGGTAGATGGCAGTGCTGGAGTTGGCTTGACCTCAGGGGTAGAGCAAGAGAGGTGGGAAGAAAGGAGAATTTTGTCACTCCAAGAGAGAGGAGTGGTAAGAGTGTTAGAGGGGGGGTCTAAGGAGATCAGTACATCCAGGACAAGATGAACCCTGCAGAGTGAGTCAGGCCATAGGGAAGAATGGGAGAGAGAGAGAGAGAGAGAGAGAGAGTCACAGATGTTGCAAAAGAGTCACGAAGAAGGTCTAGTAGCATCCAGATGGATGTTCAGGTCTCCGAGTAGGAGAAGCTGAGAGTTAGAGGCAAGGAAGAGGCAGGAGAGGTCATCCCTCTCAGAGAGGAAGAGGGTGACCTGGCCAGGCAACCTGTAGATAGTGGCCAGGAGAGATAGAGAGCCTGCGGACTAGGCATTTAAAGGAGGCATAATCCTGCAGTGGAATGACAGAAGCAAGGATCTACTCCGGGAAGATCAAGGCTACTCCCCCACTAAGACGGTTGGTTCTGGCATCAGAGAGATGCCAAACCTGTGGAGAACAACACAATGTCAAAACCCTAAAGATCAATGCAAAGTCAGAACCATCAACAAGGCTCAATACACAACAGACCTAGAGGTAAAGAATGCAGGCAATGAAAGTAATGCCAAAACCGTAGAGCACAACACAATGTCAATACCGTACAAACAATGGGTCAGAGAAGGGAAGAGGCTGAGATGTGAGAGGAAGGGAACACTCAGGGTAACGTGGACAGGATTCGAGGACCTACAATGCAAGGGAGTCCTTGCGGCTTGAGAGCAGGGGGTGCACCAGGCCCAAGTTGCGTGGGAGCACTCAGGGCCTAAGAAGAAGCACAGCCTAAGTTTCTAGGGAACGCATTCAGCCTAAGTTGTGGGGCAGCGCACGCAGTTTAAGTAATGAGGGAGCGCATGTGGCCTAAGCTGCGAGGGTACAAACACGGCCTAAGTTGCATGAAAACGCACAAGACCTAAGTTGTGAGGGAGCACACATATGCAAGGAAGAAGCAAGCACATGGGAGGGTCTGAGGACCAGTTGCATGGGGGAACAACATGTATGCAAGAGGGAGAAGTGGCACGCGGTCCGAGAGGTGCGTAGAGCTTAGCAAAACTAACTCTCCCGTACCTTCTTAACTTGTGGCCGCAGACTGGAGGGTGAGATCTTCCGTGTTCACATTGAGCACCGCTACCCCATCGCCACCAAACACTTGTGTTGCTAAACACAGCGGCATGTCCAGCGAGGGCTTTGTGGCAGAGGGTCCGAACCTCGGTTCTTAAAGGCTCGGGAGCATGGATGTAGTGATGCATGCTGCATGTAATCGTGCAGCATCTCCTGCGCACCTGTGTCGCTCAACACCACTGCCTTGTTCTGCAAGGGCTTTGCTGCAGAGGGTCTGAATCTCAAGTCTTAAAGGCTTGGAAGCCTGGACGTAGCGATGTGTGATAAGTGTAATCGAGCAGCATCTCCTGAGCACCTGCATCGCTCAGCACTGTGACCTTGTCCTGCGAGGGCTTTGCTGCAGAGGGTCCGAACCTCGGTTCTTAAAGGCTTGGAAGCATAGACATAGCGATGTGTGCTATGTGTAATCGGGCAGTGTATCCTGGGCACCTGCGTCACTCCACACCATGCCTTGTCCTGTGAGGGCTTTAGTTCCAGACTCTCTCCACTTTCCACTCTCCCTGAGACAGGGTAATCTGCTCTCCTCTGGTTTCTTGCAGATCCCTTGCTGCCAAATTGTCCGATGTACTCCACCCATGTTGTTAGCTCCCTGGTCCCTACTTTATTTGCTTCCCTCACTGTGTTCTTCCCCTCAGGATTATAAATACCTCTATTTCTTACTGTATGTAGGTCTGTGCTCAATATATAACCTAATAATAATAATAATAATAATAATAATAATAATAATAATAATAATAATAATAATAATAATAATAGGAACACATCATTCTGACGTAAGTCAGTTATGCCTTTAGGGAGAGATTATGCTTTCATTGCGCAGAGATTTCAAATGGGAAATATAGTTTATGTGTGAATATATTTAACACTAATCTAAATAGAAATTGCAAGTGCTCAAATGTATCCTGAGGTCAGAATGCGTTTACAAGAAAGACTAATAATCACACACAATCACGGTCTATAGAGAAAAAAGGCTTTTCAAAACATATTTTATATGTATAATCATTACATCAATCACCTCTAGCAGTAAAAGAGTTTTCTGTATCTCAATAAATCTTTCCCAACATCAGCGAATAAACCACTAGTTCACTTACAACAGTTAAAAATCAGTCCCAAGTGTGTGAATAGGAGCTGCAAAACAAGGCATTTTACATTAGATAATGCCTAAAAACTTAGAGTTATCTAGAGCTGTATCTACACAACAGTGTGTATACATTTAATGACCACTGTAGTGTCAGCAACCAGAAAAGTCTAAACACTTTGTACTGATAACACACAATGCATAAATTAAAGGCACCTTAGCTAGAGGGTCCTTGTACAACATATAAAACATGTACAGACGCAAGTCAATATAAAGCAACATTTTTTAACACAGTCTATGTAAAACATTCTGTACACAGATCTAAAACACATGAGACCAGCTCATGCTTTATCAAAGTCGACCGGTTTCATAACCATATCTTGCTCTGGTCATCTTCATCAGGGCTTTATTTGTATAGGGTCTGAACTCCCTGTCTGGGATAGCTAGCTTGATCCCGTACATGTGTTTTCTTATTCCTATAGGAAAAGTAACAGGGAAAACGGAGTACCGTGCAGAGTACCAGTCTGCACCGGAGGAGAAGGATGTGTTTCTCTGAGCTGCTGCTTCTGCTTTTTTTTTTTTACCTGTTTCTTTAAGAAAAACAGGCTCTACTGGCTATAAAAACTCTTCCTCAGCGCGGAGCGCGCGCGGACTGGTGCAGAGTCCGCACTGGTCCCTGGTCACAATCCACGAGCTTCAACATTGTCAACTTGCCGGCCACCGTCCCATCCAGGGAGCCACCGTTCCATCCAGGGAGCAACCTGATTACGAGGTGAGAGAGGCGGCGTTAGCGCTAAAACTCGCGTTAATCATGGAGGACGATCTCGACTCACGCAAACTACACAGCCATGTGAAAAGAAATCCCCTGGTCACACTCAACTCTCCCTCTGCACTGAGCCTTTGCCCCACACTTAGGACAGTGAGTCCGCCCAATGTCTTTTTGAACTGTCAACTCCTCAACTCATCCGAAGACTCCCGGGCTCTCTCCTCCCTCGCCCGGGCGCCCAGGCGGCGTGACTCGGAGGACGGGGGACGCATAGCGTCACAACCAGCCCAGTTGGCGCCTCCTGCCAATGCCCCCCGCCCTGGTATCGCCTCGGCGAGTGACCACACCGTCGAGCGGATCGGAGGATCCCTCGCGGCAGGTCTGAGGGCGGGGTCCGTGGCAGAAGACGCCGACTTGATATCCCCAGCGGAACTGCTCGGCACAGCTGGGGGTCACATCGGCGTGACACTCCACCTGCAGTCCGCCACCACCAACCGGCTCATACTTCAAGCGAATGCACAGGCACAGTCAGAAGTGGATTCCACACTGGCAACCAAGACCTGCAACCAGGACCAGGAAAACTGCTCCAAACACGCCTTTGCAACTGAACTACAGGAAGGCCAAACGAGATCAATGTCACAACAAACCACATTGGCTTTGGTGCATAATGACTTGCAGGAGGGAGTGGCTGCTCAAGTGGCCAAAGTAGCTCTCCTAGCTCTGCCCACTCCCCTTCCAATTCCATCAAAGACATCTGTTAAGCCAAACTTGCCTCCGTCTGCTGCACCGGTGTCCCGAGATGCCCACATTCACAACGTCAGTTCCACATCAAACTCGGACCATGACGGCGATCATCAGCCTAAGGCATCTACCCTGAACATCAAAGTGAACTCAGGGAATTGTAAGAAAAGAACCCAATATTCCAAAAGAGGGAAGTCCAAATCCAAACTCCTCCCAGCCCATTGTTCTGCGGATAAAACCACTGTTAAAAAAAAAAGAGCCTAAAATAAAAGAAATCAAATTAGGCAAAGGTTCTGCTTCACTATCGCCTCTCAAAAAACGGTCTATTGGGAAACGTCTGCTTCCCAACCCGCTCCTCTCCAACGCTCTCATGAACTTCTTTAAATTACAAGGAAAGCGCAAACTATCTAACGATTCTGAACTTTCAGACGCTGAAATTCTAGAGGCATTGGATGAGACTCCACCCTCGGCCAAATGCAGGAAAACATTACTGTCTCAATCACCAAACAAGAATGCGCTGTTCCAGAACCCCCTCACCGGCAGCCTGCTGAGGAAATCACCACATCTTCACTTCCTGGGAATCAATCTGTCCCCAATATGTCCCCAGAACTCCCTTACCGGCAGCCTGTTGAGGAAACCAGCACATCCCCACTTCCTGGAAATCAATCTGACCCAACGGACAAGACAGGCGACTTGCCAGGCCAACAATCACAAGAAATATGTATCGACATATCTTCCACTGCTCAACCTGAACTTCCAATAATGGCCACTGTGGAGCAATTACAGCCTAAAGGGAGCGGGACCAACTCACAAGTCAACGAGACTCGTAGTCAACATCAAAGAGCCCAAGTTTTGACATTGTCAAACCCAGAGGCCCTGGCAACTAAAACAACAAGTGATTCTTCGCTAACAGAAGCACGAACGCACCAGCAGGGAATGCTGGATATTCTGGACTTACTACAGCCCAAAGCATACCCGGCCCACAAAAGTTTGAGCCCTCAACCTTGGACTAAAGCCCACGTGGCCACATATAACGCCCGGCCTTCCCTTCAACTCTATCCAACTGCTCCAGTACTACAATCAGTCACAAGCCGCGAACCATGGAACTCTTCGCCAAGGACCTTCAATCTCCCAGAGGCAGGGTGCTCCCTACCTGAACTGCGGCATTCAATTTCAAGCTTCCTACAATCAGACAGTAGAGACTCTCCAACAAAAAAGGGAAGTCAAACTGTGTTTAAAAAATCGTCACTAAAGGACTCGCCGAACCATAAGAGAGACATGACTACGATAATGTCAGCCATTACAATTGCTATGGCCCCATTTTGCAAACTCTACGAGGCCATAGGCGACGCCTCGAGAGATAACACAGCAACTTTGGCAATTATTCAATCGAAGCTGTCATATCTGGAAGGTTTCATCACGGCCATCGACTTGAAATACGATATTGCAGAAACACATAAATTCAGATCCAATCTCGAGCCAGCTTATGGTGCGGCTGCCACAAGCCCAGACCCCGTGCCACCGGGGCGGCAAGAATCCAAATCAACACAGACGGCGAGTGCAAAAGGGAACGAGGAGCTCGCTCCCATTTTTCAGAACAAAATGAATCTTGTACCAACCTTAAATAGACCATGCACGAAGAGCACTACCACGATCGCCAATAACGCTGGCCATTCGCAAAAGCCAGAGCCAGAGAAAAAAGCTCTTAAACTAGCCGAAAAAGAGCAACCAAATCCCTCAAATAGACATTACTTCAACGCAGACGACACTCCGTCCACACTGAAAACTACCTCAAGGAAGGACACTGCCACTTCAGCCCCAGCGTCCATGTCTGCTGCCCACCCGATAGATCAAACCCTTTCCCCCAAAAGCACAAACGATCCTAGCCTCGATATCAACGCTCCTCAGGATTTGGACCGAGTCAGCCACACGGATCTGAGGCACAGGCAGGATAGCACAAACACAGAACCATGGCTGAACATAACTCCTCCGGAGAAGCCAGCACCTCAACATCCCGCAAAAACTCGAAAAGGAGAAGGGCTTTCACATCAGCAACCCACACTGGACGATGATTCTTCGTCGCCAACAAGATCTTCACTAGCAGTCAAACGACAAACAACTTCTCCAATTGAATCTGCCCATGGAAACCGGCCGGTACAACATCTGCCACTCTCCCGAGCTCCAGGAAAAATAAAAGCTCCTGGCAGAATTGGGGAAAACACTCGAATATTCAAAATTGAACAGATCTCAAATAGAGATAAATATATGGTGCTCAATCGAAGAACGGTGCTACACATCACAGCATCCACCTCTGAGCTAAAGACCTTGAGAACAGATGACTTTGAACTAATCGAACCTTATCATAAGGATAATAAGGCGAAAGCATATCTGCACATTAAACCAGACGCAATCCAACATCTAACTCGGAGAGTGAATCCGAACTAAAATCAGCCGGTTTCCTCGCATCGGAGATAAAAAGCTCAGCTTCATCAACAAATAAAGGCACTGAGGGCGATCACTCATGCACTATAACAAAAGACAAACGAACTTCACCAGATCACCAATACACTCGCAGAGCGGAGCTAAAAGCCCATTTCAGGGTGAGTCCTGACAGGGGAAGGGCACGACGTGAGGAAGTACGAAGAATACCGAGCCAAATGGAGTCGCAGTCCCACAAGAGGAGACCAGACACGAACGACCGTCGCAAATACTCGGCTGACGGACCAAAGGTCTTCTCACCGTGAGGTCCTCATAATAGAACCAGGTATAGCCCGTCGGTCCACTCTACCTCAAGACACCACGGGCAGCAAAGAAGTGAAAGGAAACGAGACAACTCCCAGCCACGAAGAAGACTTAACAGCTACACAAATAGCATGAATCAACTGCCAGCTACCGGATCTCTGGGTGCTCCGGTTAATCTCAACAAAGACCCATCTTCAACTGGCCCATGGCACTGGCTAAAAGGAGCCCTTTCCACGAGCAGGAGTAAATAGCAATCCTCTAACGGAGCCAGACCTCCATCTCTCAAAAAGTCGTTGTCACTAGCCTCATGGAACACCAGAGGGCACGACCACTTAACGGATCCCAACAGTGAGGACTTGGGCCGCTTTGATATTCTATGTCTGCAAGAGACGTGGCTCCTAGAGAAACCATCCATGGAGGGATTTGAGATTGAGACTGCCCCGGCGGTTAGGGCCCTTCAAGGGCGCCCCTCAGCAGGCCTACTCATCGCCGTAAAAACAGGCCACAATTTAAGGATTGTCAGTACCATTGTGAGATCCTACGGGCTACTGGCATCTGTTATCGAATGGACACACCTTATGGAACCATCAAACCAATGGTCGGTGACCAACTTGGCATTCGTAACTGTATACTGGAACCCGCAAAGGACGTCGTCTACAGCCTTCTGCCAACTATCGACACAATTGTTATCGAGTGGAAAATTGACCATTTTATAATTTGTGGAGACTTGAACGCCAATTGTCCCCACCCAAAAGGAGCTTTGCCGAAACCAGCAGCTGCTGTATCAACGGAAATGAGAGGAGAGGCCTGGATGAAACTGATGTCGGCCAGGAACATACATAACGCGGCATGGATCAAAGACTGGCACCCGCAAATTCCAACCTGGGAAAGACGTTCTTCAACAGCTACGTTGGACTATATCTTTATTTCCGAACTTATGTCTACAGAGATCGAAAGCTTCGAGGTGATCAAAACGTTCCCTAGTGACCATAACATGCTCACCCTTACCTGGTCCTCCATTTCTCAAGAAAACCCCTCCTATACATTGTCAGTGGAAGCAAATCCCCAGCATACGCGCCTTCGCCTGACGGCTGCCAGCGTCAGAGCGATGACTCGACAATATATCACCAGTGAGGACGATACAACACCGGACGACCTACTCCGGAGACCCAACTACATCCCCCTTCTAACTAAATACAAGTCTAGCCAGAAGAAGGGTCAGAAGCCTAACGGTACCTTCAACCACTCCTATGACAAAGTCATAGCAGAAAAGAAGAAGGATCTGAGAAAAATGAAGCGTACTGCCAAAGTCGAGAACACCATTCTGGGCTGGGAAATGTGGGCAAAAGAAAAGAAAAGCTACAAATCATGGATAAGACTACGGAGGGCCACATTATACCAAATTGACGCAGAAACCATGGTGAGAACGCTGGCGTCGAAAAAATCTGCTGACTTCTGGGCCCTGATCAACACCTCGCAAGGCGATACAAGAGCCAACATGATCAATGCCGTTCCAGCAGCCACCTGGGTTGATTTCTTCACTAAGCTCTTTGCTACTCCACCTACAACTTCAACCCCAGACCCAGAACCGAACCAAAGCCCATGGGTTGACGTCTCGAAAAAAGCTGACATCTATGACTGTATTCAAAAGCTCAAAACATCGAGAGCTCCGGGACCTGATGGGCTTACGAATACGGACTTAAAAAAACATACTGCTGAGTGGACAGATTTCATCAGTCTCCTGTTCGCGCATTGCAGAGCAACGAGACTGATACCATCATCATGGACGGAAGCTGCTGTGATTCCGATCTTCAAAAAGGGAAGCAGAGAAGATCCTGCCAACTATAGGCCGATAGCCCTACTAGATATCATGGGCAAACTGTTCGCTACGCTTCTTCTCGACCACTTTCGGCACTGGGCCAAAACCGCCCCTTGTGAAGACCGATTCCAGACGGGCTTCAAGAAGAACGGCGGGACGGGAGTGAACATCCTCATTCTCAGCATTCTTAAGGCCAAGATAAAGCGGGGGGCACCAACTACCTACGTAGCCTTTATAGACCTGTCGCAGGCTTTCGACAGAGTCGACAGAACGTGTCTATGGAAAAAGCTACAGGGATGGAGCTGCCCAGATAACATCCTTCAACCGATCATAGCTCTCCACTCAAAGACCACTCTACGTGTCCGCTTGAACAAACAAGGCTCTCTTACAAACGAAATTCCTGCAGAAAGAGGAGTGAAACAGGGCTACCCGTTGGCGTCTGCACTCTTCGTAGCTTTTCTGGGAGACTTCCAAGAATCCGAAACAACGGTTCGCAGCTTTCCGCCAAAGCTGGGCAGCACCGAGCTGTCCCGGATCCTCTACGCTGACGACATGATCCTCTTGGACCAGACGCAAATAGGCCTTCAACGCCAACTCGACAACTTGGCAGACTACATGGCCGTCAACAACCTCACGATAAACAACGCTAAGACAGAAATTATGATCTTTGCCAAGAATCCAAGAGCGAAAAAACCACTGTATTGTTGGTCAGTGAACAATTGCCGTATTGAAGTTGTTCCCCATTTTAAATACTTGGGAACTTACATCGATGGGTCATCCAAGGAAACTAAAATGCAACTGCATCTTTGGGAGAAAGCGAAAAATCTAACCTCGCAAATGAAGATGATCGATCGCAAGTTCGGCAAATTTTCCTGGAATCCCACAATCAACTTCTATAAGGGGAAAGTAGTCCCGGCACTCACATATGGTATGGAGGCCACGATCAACATGCCCAGCTCAATTTGGCCTAAGCTAGAGGGCTACATTTGGAAAACAACTTTGGGTCTCCCGAACTCTATTCCTATCGCAGCCATCAGAAGAGAGTTGGGATTACTCTCGCTGGAAGCAACGGTCGCCGTCGCCTCTCTGGCTATCTTCAGAAAGACTCTCATCCAAAACGGTCTCCCAATTTTCAATATTATCAATAAGGAGCTGGAATCGACAAAATGCCCGGAGATCAAGAAGTGGATCTCCTCTCAAGAAAAAAATCTACATGAAGTGGCTTGCTCTACAGAGGACCTGAAAAACAACCCACAAAGAGTGACACGGAAATTGAAAAACCAAGACTGGATCTCTACAGGTGAGCAAGCCAGAGCGATCAAATTTTTAAATCACCTGCCACCGACATACAACAGGCTCAAATTGCCTCTGGCCTACTGTGAAAAATTTCCAAACAGAAAGCTACGAACCTTCTTCCTAAGAGCAAGACTAAATCTGCTCCACACAAGAGAAATCATGAGGCTAAGAAACCAGGCCGCGGTAACCACGTGCAGGTTTTGTCAGGTTGAGGGTGTTACGGAGTCAATTCGTCATCTCCTACTAAACTGTCACATTCTCAAAGCTGAATGCCTGGCTTACTTGGAACCCCTATGGGGTAACTCTGTTCTGGTGGAAGAAGACACATGGTGGTGCCGCCTCATCTCGGGCGAAAAAACACGCTGGGCTGTAGCTACCTCCAAACTCTTGGAAGTGGCCTTTACAAAAAATAAATGCTAAAGAGCATGCTTATCCAGCGGACCACATCTTGGCCCTTCCGAGTATGCAAGAAATATCCGAGATGTAACGCACCAGGGCGGCTAAAGATGACAAGTCACACACCTAGACCCTGTGGACCTCAACAGTACGACTCAAACGCAATCAACTTCAAACACTCTGTTAATGATTGCACGAACTACCTTACTTGCAAGATAGTAGCAGTATACGTGGTGAGCTCTGCGTTGACTCATCCTTGTAAAAATCATTTCCTTTGATTATACACAAGTAACAAAAAAAAACCAAAAAAAAACCAGGGAAAACAGAAAAAAAAGGGGGGTCACTAATGTGCCCTTTCCTATCTAATACTTTTATTTACTGCTATACTTCAATTATTTTACAATAGGTGTATCAAAAGATATCACAAGGCTCTATTACTTGTTTAAACAAATTGTTTATGTCCAAATATGTGCCTGTAGTCACAAAAAAGGGGTTAGGGAAAGGGGGTGAAAGGGATATGGGGAAAAAAATGAATTCATGCACAAAAGTGCTCCACTACTTTGCTTCCCCACCAGCATTTGTGTGCTGTCTGAGAATCCTTATAACCCATTAAGAAGTTACTTATGCGTGGTTAGTTTACCACACTCTAATAAATAGATCGCTGCTCACAAAGTCTGAGCACTTATATGGAAAGCTTGTAAGGGCTAAGAGCTCCTGTTGCTCTCTATAAGTCAGGGAGACAAAGAAGGACAACCGTAGAAAAATCAATCGGTTTTTACCCAACACATCACTGGGCGATATTGTTAAGGACAGCAGTATAACGGAGTTGTCCTGTGTACTAGCCAAAATAAACTTACCAACTGTCATATGTATTTGTGGGTGCTCCCTGGCACTGTAAATAATGAATGCCACGCTATCAACTATGGCGCTGACTTTTTAGGACCTGAGGGAAGCAAGCATACATCGGCAGAGAACGAGAGTCAGTTAAAAAACCTTGTTCTTTGAAACGCTAAATATTATGTATATTCCGCAACTTCAAATGGAACTCTTACCCGGCTTGCTTAGCGGATCACTAAACAGTGTTCGGTCGAATCCTTTCAATGCCGGGAAGCCGTGAGCGTGGTTCCACCCCTACCTTTTAGCCCTCTGCAATGCCTATATTGAGACTAAAGGCATCAACGCGAGCGGCTGGGCTCTATGGTTGTTCGGCCATCTTAGGTTGGGTCACCTAGTCAGCCATCTTAGGTCAGGCATTTTCGAACTATCTATGCCTTACTCGTTATATAAAACACACGAGTAGTTTTAAAAGTCAGAACACCTTTTCTATCGTGCTGCGAGGAAGGGTTTTTCTCAACAGTGGCGACGCGGGTCAAAATAAACAAAATAAACAAACTTAACAAAAATGCTGGGGAACTATTGATGGACCGGCAAGGAACAAGGTTCTATTTCACGAATTTAGCTATCACATTGTTGGTAAAATACAGCACATCGTATGTGATTTATAAAAGGAGCTACACTGTATTACATGTTAAACGTCCCAAAACTGGAGACACACAAAACGCCACTTTCTTGTTTGTACAACATTAGCATGGTAAATGCATAATTTCATTATATGTTTATAACTATTGTATACATCATCATTTAGCAGCCCATCTCATTTGAATACAGCCTGTGTCTTAAGAAAATGTGTAAAGACATATATCTATAAAGAAATGTATATGTATGTATAGAGAGCTGGGAGTATGTTGTAAAAATACAAAGTTCCCCTAGTTCTTATGTTCATGCTTGCTGATTATTAGGACAGGAGGGGGGCGGGGGGGTTGGTTTAATTAACATATCTACTACTGTCATAACTTTAGGTAGGGAGAACAGCAAGTTCATTCCATTGAATAAATTCGTTAAGCCCTCTTCTGTGTGTATTAAGCCTGAATATCCAATTCTGTTCTCTCCTAAACAGTATTTTGTGATAATTGCCACCCCGTTTTGGAATATTGATTTTCTCAATTATTGTCCATTTAAATTCTTCTGGACTGTGTCCTTTTGTAATGAAATGGTTTACCATGGGTGCTGTCAGCTTTTTCGTCCTTAAACACAACCGATGTTCAATCATGCGTTTTTTTATGGGTCTCATGGTCATCCCTACACATTTCAAATTACAGGGGCATTTTATCAAATAAATAACTCCTGCAGTGTTACAGTTATACAATAAAGACTATACAGTTTCTAGGCAGTATATTTCACTTTATAACAGGCAAATCATAAAACAAAGAAATTCACAATTAATGAAACACATTTATTATAGTCAAGCCAGATTTGCCAAAGAAATAGGCAACACAACACACCATGACAAATATTGTCACAAGTGGAACCCCTATCAAGGATTTCTATTTGTGTCAAACCACAATCTTAGTAGTCTCAGAGTACCTTGTTGTGTCTGAGTAATTGACCTATTTTTCCCTTGCTAAAGGTATGCCAAGCTTAGGGTATGATATCCAAAGAGGAGTTTGGGAGCAGGATAACAGGATTGGAAAGAAGAAACTGCCCCTAAACACAAAAACAGACTGGGGAGTTGCAAAGGTAGTAGAAAGTTGTCTCCTGGCCTAGATGCATGTCGGTTCAACTGGATCCTATGTATGTAAAGCAGGACATAAGTTGTATCCTAAAGTGTTTAGGATAAGCAGACTGGACTGTAAGTTTGTTTCAGAATACATATATTGTCAGATTTGGATGTATGAGGGGCTCTCAGCACAAACTACAGTTTCCATTAGTGCATTAACTGCATATGTTTCCCACTGCAGGTGATCCCGAATATCCTCAGTTACCTTGGCTCATGACACCCATTTGAAATTCTGCAACAGTGCAACAGGCAGCATACAATGATTCCCAAACCTGGACCAGGGTCTTCATTGAAAATGTATTCAGACTACTGGAGACTCCCGTACCTGCACTGGACAAGAAAGTGGGCAAGATTGTTGTTCTGTGCTATTTTCTTCACAATATGTGTATTGAGTCATGTTGTTCCAGCCGCCCAAGGCTGACATGGCTAATCTTGACTCCCTGATGTTGAAAAGGTGGGTGACTGAATCGGACCAGTTGACAGGGGCGTGCAAAGAGAAGAGATAGATGCCTAATTTGCCAAGAAAAACTTGTTGACCATATTTCTATGCACATACCTAAATACTTATCACATTTTCTGTTCCCATTCACTGAAATAAAAAATGGCCAGAGGCTCACATGGCAAATATTGACTACAACAATGATGATGAAAATGTGGGTGACTTCATTGGACCAATTGACAGGTGTGTGCGGAGAGAAAGGATGGACGCCTCATTTGCCAAGCAAGACTTGTTGACCATATTTCTATGCACATACCTAAGAACTTCTACACATTTTCTGTTCCCATTCATTGATATTAAAAATGGACACAACATCAACATTATCACCAGAATCCATGTATTGCTTTTACCATGATATACAAAAGTGGGTGAATTAAAATAACACTGTAAAAATATTCAGGACACATATGGAAGGTAAACTGGTCTTTATTGTGCATATCATATATGCCCACCAGCTCCTCAGTATAGTTACTCTCAAATAACCAACAGCTTTTCTCAGTGCATCTTTCCTCTAGCATTCCATACTCTAGAATGTTACGTGTAGAGCATGCCATGCTTCACATCTCCCTTTTTACACTATAAAAATAAGAGGTTTTGACACTGTGAATAAAGGAAAGGATTGAAAATCAACTAACACTGTAAGTGAAGGAATGAGTTTAACAACGTATTCACACTGTAAAGTGTGAAACATGCAATCAATTTGATAGAGAGCAACACTAAATGTGATTAACTTACATGGAAAAGGTTAACTTACAAAAGTATTCTTCCTGCAACATGTATAGCTAATGTACAATAATAAGAGTACATAAAAATGATGATTTACATTTAACCTTTATCCTGGTAACATATGAGACAGAGGGGTGTCATTCCGAGTACGGCGGTAGGGGTTTAACGGCACCGGTAAAGATGGTGGTGCCGTTAAACCCCTAGTGCCGCATTCCGAGGTCCCTTAGCGGGTCCTGTTAGGGAGAATTCTCTGTTTAGGCAGAATTTCCTAACCTAGTGAGTCCCCCAGCAGCTTTGCTGGATTTCTGGAGTTTTTTTTTTTTTCCATCCTGACAAGAGTGAGACTCTTTTCTCCCACTCTTGGACATGAATGTGGTAAATTCCTTTGAATGTCAATGTGTTCTATGGGCTATGGGGTCTTTTACTCTATAGGGTCTCATGTGTTTTGCTATGTGTGTTACAACGCACCCTCCGTGCCATAACCGGGGCGTCCTAGAGGACCCTCACCATAAACTCCATACCCGGGGACTCACTACTGTCTCCCCGGGCATGTAAAGTCACCATTGGCTTTACTAGACCTACATTTACTAACAGAACTAGTACAAACCATCCTATTGTGGACGTACTGGTAGGGGTAATTCGATTACCCCTGGGTCTGTTATTCGAGGGGGCACTGTCCCGTCCCCCCTCGTCGAGTTTTGGCTGGTGGCAGTGTAAACTACTTGTTATATTCGACCCCGAATATAACTCTATGGGATTCTTCCCATTGTTGGAGGTTAATACTTTTCCTCGTTAATCTCTAACATACCACCGGTTTATTTGTCTTAAACAAATCTATCAGTTGGTATTTTCTGCCAGAACTCGGTTTTTAAAATGGCGTCTGTGTTCGTCTCTGTGACTCCTAAACCAAAGGTTGAGCCCTTTGCTCCACTTTTGGCGGGCTTCTACACAGAAGCCCTCCAAAGTGGTGCCATTCTGTCTGGGTACCACAGGGGGTGTGGGAGGGGGTTTAGGCACCCTGGACTGAGTTGCCTTGCCAACTCAAGTCGCACTCTGGTGTGATTGGCCCAAGTGGTGAGCCACCCCGCTCACCACTTAGCGTGTTTTGATTGACAACTAGGCTGAATGAATGGGGGTTTTCTGCATAAAAGCAGGGCTTTTGGGACTGGATCTTCAGAAGTCGCCACAGGACCTAAGAATCCGACGAGGGTAACGCTGAGCCAACCTGCAACGACGACACCTCCAGTGGAGCCCTGCTGAACTGACTCACCACTTCCCGACGACAGAGGAGATCTCCCGCCGGAGAGTCTTCTTCCCCTGACTGGTGGGAACAACCAGTCCCCTTTGCGTTTTCTTCGTTCCAGGACGTAGTGGTCGAATTGCCCGTGATGAGCACCCCGGCAACCAGATAGACACTACCCACTGTACCGCGACCAAAAGGTGGTGCCTTGTGACGGAGCACTCCGCGGCTGGTCTCTTCCCTGGTGGTGCAACGATCTTCAATTTTCCTTCGACGACGAGATCATCTCTTCTCCTGGCAAAGCCCCGACTTGCATCCACCACCAGGAACAACTGCCCCCGCCGGAGCTGTCTCCCCACATACAAGGTACCATGTCCGCCTGGCTTCCCTCGTGACAGTTAGCGTGAGGTGTCTTAATCCTCGCCTCTCCATTGGGTCGCCTCCAAGCTTTCTTAACTTTCTTTTCTGAACTGGTCCAATCTTTCTATAACAATTTGCGACAAAGACTCGAAGTGCATTTCCACTGTGATACTTTTTGTAACATATCGCCTTGCCTCTCTCCGAGTGGGCCTGGCCTCTGAACTTTGCGATCTACAGTAGACCCTGCCTTACTTGCCTTGCATTTGTTCGTAAAAGTGTTGGTACCGAGGTGATTTCATACCCTGCCTTTTCTCTCCCATCCTAACGAATACTAGAGTGCCATCTAGGTTAAAGCATTCACCTCTGTCTGCAAATAAGTGGTGCCGTTGAACCTAGACTTGTCGAACTATTGTTAGGGGGATTGATTTACTTATAGTAATTGTGATTGAAGTTGTTTGCCGTATTAGTGCCAGAGTGTTTTTCATAGATGTGTTGTTATAAATAAATACCTATATATCTTTACACCCAAGCTCTGTTCCATGTTTGCTTGTTCTACTGTGTAAATTGCCCTATTTTGTATACTCCACATTCTGCCTAACTTTTCTTGAGAGAAGTCTGACTGCTCAGCCACAGCTACCAGGTGAATATGTGTGGTACAGACAGCTACCAAGTGGGTTTACTGCCAACACCTGTAAGCCTAAATCTTTTGCAGTGGTCCCAGAGGGAACTGCATAGGTTTTCCGCTTAACACTGGTGTACAGCGGTGGGATTTGTATCGAGTATACAGTTTAGAGTGCTTTTCAACACTTTAGGATAACTAACCACAAAGCTTAGCACTAAAAAGCAACTTTCAAAAACATGTCTACTATGGAAGGTTACAGTCAAGAGTCCTTGTCAGGTGAAAATACTGAGAGTTTGAGAGCTCTCTGTAGACAAGAGAATCTTTCTGTAAGAGGCAAGAAAGTAGAATTGATCGCGAGATTGCTGGAAAACCAAAGTCTGGGTACTGGTTCAGAGGAACCAACTTCTCCAGCGAATGTAGAAAACAGTGATGGTATTGATCTGAATCAAAGTCTTGATAATGAGTCAGAAGAGGAAAGTGAACCTAATGAGGTTAGCCATGATGAGCCTCTGTCTGCCTTACCTACTGTACCTACGGGGACCATACCAGGTCCCACATGTAACCCTGCTTATTTTGAACTTGAAAAAATGAAGCTCGAGTTAGAATACAAACGGTTTTTAGCTCAATCTGAAAGAAACCAAGAGCTAGAGTTCAGACGGATGAATGCCCAGGCTGAGCAGAAGCAAGCTGAGTTAAGGCTCAGAGAAATAGAACTTAATCACGAGTTAGAGATGAAAAGGTTGTCTGTGGAAAATGCATCTCTCTCCTCTGGTTCCTCTAGAAGCTCCAGTCCCAAAAGACCCCGGATGCCGAAGGAATTAGTGGGTATTTATGAACCGAGATTGGATGTGTTGGATTGGTTAAAACTGTTTGAATATAATCATGGGCTCCAGGACATCACCGGGAATGAGTTACTTCCCTGGTTGTTCCCTAGGCTCCCCCCTGTTGCGACTGATGTGGTAATGGAGTTGGGGGAGGCGGATAAGAAGGATTACGAAAGTGTGAAACTAGCTTTGATAGCTAGATTTGGGAAGACCCCTTCCCAGTATCTTAAGAGTTTTAGAACCCTCAAAAAGCATGACGGTACCCCTTGGGCTACCTGGGTGAGGGAAGGGATGAAAAACTTAGAGGGATGGATGAAGGGTTACAAAGTGAACACTTATGAGGGTATGAAGAAAATTTTATGTTGGATTCTATTTATGATGCCTGTTCTCCTGAGCTCAGACAGCACTTGGCTGATTCAAAGGAATTGGATTCCAGGAAGCTAGCTAAGGCTGCTGACTTGTGGGTTGCCAACAGGGCTACTCATAATGATCTGGGGCAACTCAGAAAAAGGATGAGGGAAAACAGACTAAAAAAGACTCAAAAGAGAATTCTAATAACTCAAATTCCAAAGCGGGCTCCAAACAAAACCAGAAGGGTAAGCCACAAGGAAAACCGCAGCAGAATAGTGTGCCTTCTGGTGCCAAACCGGAAGGAGGCCAGAACAAGCCACCTTTCCAGAAAGCATTCGGTAAATGCTTTGTTTGTGGCTCAACTGACCACGTGAAAGGAGATCCCAGATGTAAGGGTAAACCTTCAGGGGTCCAGCTTGTCTCCTTAGCCTTCGCTCCAGAGGAGGAAGTCCAAATGGCAAGTGGAAACTTTCTACTGCTGGCCGATGAACCCATTGGAGTCTCAGCCAGTGTTTCTTTAGTGTCTCTGGGGTTGTGGGAACAACAGAATTTAGATGTCTATAATTCTATCCCCGATAATACTAAAGAGTATTATAAGGACAGTGTCAAGGTGAATGGTCAGGAGACTCCTGCCATTAGGGACACTGGGACCAGCATAACTGTGGTGGATCAATCATTTTTTCAGGCTGAGGATGTTGCTAAGGCACCCAAACGCCTCACCAAGTTAGCTGGAAGGCCTGTGCAGATGCTTCCCCAATTACCAGTTCTCATCCAGTGTAACGACATGACTGTGAAGATACCTGTCAGCATACAGAGTGAGGTACCAGGACGCGTTCTGTTGGGTACCAATTTGAAAACTCTCGGAGTTGTGTCACATACCCCCAGAACTCCTAGTAAACGGTTACAGGAGCTAACCAAACCTGCAAGGGAGAGAACCATGCGCGGTACTCTCCAGGAGATGATGAAGAAAGTAATCACTCCTGCTCCACTGGAATTGTCGGCTGCTGTCTCCAAGAAATCAGAAGCGAAAGGCAAACCTAAGACTTCTATACCGAAACCAGCAGCCAGCACTTCAGTGCAGCCAACAAGGACTTCCCCTCGGTTGTCCAAAGTTACACCCATAACTCCCCCTCCAGCTGCGACTGAGAGGGAGGTACAACCCTGTGTGGTAGAGTTAGACTCGGAAGAAGAGCTAATGGAAGGCCAGGAACTCATTGGAGATCTGGATCCTGTTGACCATCCTGAGCTGCAGTCGTTACTGGCAGAAGGTGGACCCAACAGGGCAGACTTCAGTAAAGGACAGAGGGAATGTCCAATTCTGGAAGGTCTTCGCCATCAGGCAGAAGCTCAGACTGAAGGGCAAGAGCCTGGGAAATACAGGTTGCACTGGGAAGATGGCCTCTTTTACAGTGAACTGACCGAGTCTGCACCTGGAGACTACAAACGACTTGTAGTACCCCAAGAGAACAGAGCACAGTTCTTGCAGTTATCCCACGAGATTCCTTTGACTGGTCACTTGAGTTTCAAGAAGACTAAGGAAAGGCTATCTCTCTACTTTTATTGGCCCAAGATGGGGGTCGAAGTAGAAAAACACTGCACGAGCTGCCACACCTGCCAGACCTCTGGTAAGGTTGGCACCAAGAATGTGGCACCTTTAGTGCCTCCCCCAGTTGTGGGAGTCCCATTTGAGAGAGTAGGGATTGACATTGTTGGTCCCCTTGATCCTCCAACTTCCTCAGGCAACAGGTTTATACTTGTTGTAGTAGACCATGCTACTAGGTATCCTGAGGCAATTCCTATGAGGACTGTTACAGCTCCGGCTGTGGCTAAGGCCCTCCTTGGTATTTTTACCAGGGCCGGGTTTCCTAAGGAAGTAATCTCTGACAGGGGGTCAAACTTTATGTCCCACTACATGAAAGCCATGTGGAAAACCTGTGGAGTTACTTACAAGTTCTCAACAGCCTACCACCCACAAACCAATGGATTGGTAGAACGGTTCAACCGAACCATGAAGAGCATGATAGGTGCTTTAGAAGAACCCCTTAAACGAAAGTGGGACCTTCTACTGCCATGCCTTCTCTTTGCTTATAGAGAAGTCCCTCAGGAGGGAGTAGGATATTCTCCCTTTGAGCTCCTCTATGGTCATCCCGTCAGAGGTCCGTTGGCCCTGATTAAGGAGGGGTTGGAGAGTGCTCCTTCCCCCAAGCCAGTCAGAGTGACTGACTACGTGATAGGTCTCCGGAGGAGAATGTCACACATGATGACAGAAGCAAACGATAACTTGAAAGCTGGACAAGCATTGGTCAAGCACTGGCATGATCAAAAGGCTAACATGGTTGAGTTCACTCAAGACCAGCTCGTTCTCGTTATGATCCCAACAAGGCAGAGGGCCTTGCAAGACAAATGGATGGGACCCTTCAGAGTTGTGGGTAAACTCAGAGAGGTCAACTATCTGGTGGACTTGGGTAATCCCAAGGGGGCTCCGACAGTCTTCCACACCAACCGACTCAAAGCATATATCTTGAGACCTGATGTAGGAGCGTTGCTTCTAGCATCATCCGAGGAAGAAGGAGAGACTGAAGCACTTCCGGATCTCCTCAGAGGCTTACCTTTAGACGAAAAAATTGAAGGAGTAAATGTCTCTTCAAATCTGACACCTGAGCAACAAGAAGAGTGCAAATCTATGTTGTATCAGTTTGCCTCTCTGTTCTCACTTTCACCAGGCTTGACCCCTTGGGGCCAGCATGACATACTCGCTGGTGACTGTCTGCTAGTCAAAAGCAGAGGATACCGAATGTCAGAAAACGTACGAACCCACATCAAAGGTGAGGTCAGCAAGATGCTCGATCTCGGGGTAATAGAGCCCTCTACTAGTCCATGGTCTAGCCCAGTTGTGTTAATACCAAAGGCCAGATCTAAAGAACATAGATTCTGCGTGGACTATAGAGCTCTTAATGCAGTCACCAAGACTGATGCCCACCCTTTGCCAAGAACAGATGAGTTGGTGGATAAACTTGGCGCCGCCAAGTTCCTCAGCACATTTGACTTGACGTCAGGCTATTGGCAAATAGCCCTGACAGACCATGCCAAGGAGAAAACTGCATTTTCTACCCTCGTGGCTTATACCAGTTTAAGGTAATGCCTTTCGGATTGAAGAATGCACCTGCTACATTTCAACGGATGGTAAACCAGGTTCTGAATGGGATGGAGGACTTCTGCATGGCATACTTGAATGACATAGCAGTGTTCAGCAATTCCTGGGAAGAACATGTAACCCACCTAAGAGATGTTTTGCAGGCTCCTGGACGAGTCAATCTGACCATAAAGGTGAGTAAATGCCAAATTGGACAGAGTAAGGTAGTCTATCTTGGACATGAGGTATGATGTGGAGAAATAAGGCCTTTGCTCAGTAAGATTGAAGCTGTGCAAAATTGGACAACACCTACTACTCAGACCCAGGTGAGAGCCTTCTTAGGCCTCACTGGGTATTACAGGAATTTCATTGAGAACTATGGGACCATAGCTTCTCCACTGAATGTCATCTCCTCGCCCAAATTTCCTAAAAAGGTTAGATGGAACGAGGAGTGCAATCAGGCTTTTGAAAACCTGAAAAAGGCTCTTTGCCAAGCCCCAGTACTCAGAGCTCCTGATTACCGCCAAACTTTCATTGTGCAGACAGATGCTTCAAATGTAGGAATAGGTGCCGTACTCAGTCAACTGGATGGGAAAGGTAGGGAGCACCCCATTTGCTTCATCAGCCGCAAGCTGAAGGATCCTGAAAAAAGGTGGGCAACAATCGAAAGAGAGTGCTTTGCTATTGTGTGGGCTCTGAAGAAGTTAAGGCCATACTTGTATGGTTCTACTTTTGTCATTCAGACTGACCACCAACCATTGAGATGGTTAATGCAAATGAAAGGGGAAAACCCAAAACTACTGAGATGGTTGATCTGCCTGCAAGGGTTTGATTTTACCATTGAACACAGGTCAGGGTGTCACCACAAAAATGCTGATGGTCTCTCTAGGATGTATGTCATCGACTAGAGGTATGAGATTCATCCAGGAGTGTATTAAATCCTCCTGTCCCTTAGTTTGGGGGGGGCGAGTGTTAGGGAGAATTCTCTGTTTAGGCTAAATTTCCTAACCTAGTGAGTCCCCCAGCAGCTTTGCTGGATTTCTGGAGTTTGTTTTTTTTTCCATCCTGCCAAGAGTGAGACTCTTTTCTCCCACTCTTGGACATGAATGTGGTAAATTCCTTTGAATGTCAATGTGTTCTATGGGCTATGGGGTCTTTTACTCCATAGGGTCTCATGTGTTTTGCTATGTGTGTTACAACGCACCCTCCGTGCCGTAACACCGGGGCGTCCTAGAGGACCCCCACCATAGACTCCATACCCGGGGACTGACTACTGTCTCCCCGGGCCTGTAGAGTCACCATTGGCTTTACTAGACCTAAATCTACTAACAGAACTAGTACAAAGCATCCTATTGTGGACGTACTGGTAGGGGTAATTCGATTACCCCTGGGTCTGTTATTCGAGGGGGCACTGTCCCATCCCCCCTTGTCGAGTTTTGGCTGGTGGCAGTTGAAACTACTTGTTATATTCGACCCCGAATATAACTCTATGGGATTCTTCCCATTGTTGGAGGTTAATACTTTTCCTCGTTAATCTCTAACATACCACCGGTTTATTTGTCTTAAACAAATCTATCGGTTGGTATTTTCTGCCAGAACTCGGTTTTTAAAATGGTGTCTGTGTTCGTCTTTGTGACTCCTAAACCAAAGGTTGAGCCCTTTGTTCCACTTTTGGCGGGCTTCTACACAGAAGCCCTCTAAAGTGGTGCCATTCTGTATGGGTACCACAGGGGGGGTGGGAGGGGGTTTAGGCACCCTGGACTGAGTTGCCTTGCCAACTAAAGTCGCACTCTGGTGTGATTGGCCCAAGTGGTGAGCCACCCCGCTCACCACTTAGCGTGTTTTGATTGACAGCTAGGCTGAATGAATGGGTGTTTTCTGCATAAAAGCAGGGCTTTTGGGACTGGATTTTCAGAAGTCGCCACAGGACCTAAGAATCCGACGAGGGTAACGCTGAGCCGACCTGCAACTAAGACACCTCCGGTGGAGCCCTGCTGAACCGACTCACCACTTCCCGACGAGAGAGGAGATCTCCCGCCGGAGAGTCTTCTTCCCCTGACTGGTGGGAACAACCAGTCCCCTTTGCGTTTTCTTCGTTCCAGGACATAGTGGTCGAATTGCCCATGCTGAGCACCCCGGCAACCGGATAGCCACTACCCACTGTACCGCAACCAAAAGGTGGTGCCTTGTGACGGAGCACTCCGCGGCTGGTCTCTTCCCTTGGTGGTGCAACGATCTTCAACTTTCCTTCAACGACGAGATCATCTCTTCTCCTGGCAAAGCCCCGACTTGCATCCACCACCAGGAACAACTGCCCCCGCCGGAGCTGTCTCTCCACATACAAGGTACCGTGTCCGCCTGGCTTCCCTCGTGACGGTTAGCGTGAGGTGTCTTAATCCTCGCCTCTCCATTGGGTCGCCTCCAAGCTTTCTTAACTTTCTGTTCTGAACTGGTCCAATCTTTCTATAACAATTTGCGACAAAGACTCAAAGTGCATTTCCACTGTGATACTTTTTGGAACATATCGCCTTGCCTCTCTCCGAGTGGGCCGGCCTCTGAACTTTGCGATCTACAGTAGACCCTGCCTTACTTGCCTTGCATTTGTTCGTAAAAGTGTTGGTACTGAGGTGATTTCATACCCTGCCTTTTCTCTCCCATCCTAACGAATACTAGAGTGCCATCTAGGTTAAAGCATTCACCTCTGTCTGCAAATAAGTGGTGCCGTTGAACCTAGACTTGTCGAACTATTGTTAGGGGGATTGATTTACTTATAGTAATTGTGATTGAAGTTGTTTGCCGTATTAATGCCAGAGTGTTTTTCATAGATATGTTGTTATAAATAAATACCTATATATCTTTACACCCAAGCTCTGTTCCATGTTTGCTTGTTCTACTGTGTAAATTGCCCTATTTTGTATACTCCACCTGCCTAACTTTTCTTGAGAGGCTTCTGACTGCTCAGCCACAGCTACCAGGTGAATCTGTGTGGTACAGACAGCTACCAAGTGGGTTTACTGCCAACACCTGTAAGCCTAAATCTTTTGCAGTGGTCCCAGAGGGAACTGCACAGGGTTTTTCCGCTTAACAGGTCCCACTAGGGCAGGCTGCTTTTACCAGCCGCCCTTAGCGGGACCCGTTAAGGGACCATGGAGTTAATAACGGGCCCACTATTTGCGGGCCCTTTATTAGCTCCTTCCCCATTCCCCTTGATCCCTATGAGAATTCAGAGGCCTACAAAGGACCCACCCATGCACAACACACCCTCCCCAACACCATGCTGCCATTTGGAGCCTGGAGCCTTGATGTGGACTTCTACCTGCTGCGCCTGGAGCTACAGAGGCCAGCCATCCAGGCCAGGGCCATGGGAGCACAGGGGGTCGTGGGGATGAGAAGGAGGAGGCGAGCAGCACCAGCAAGGCAGCCAGCCATCCCCAGGGTCTGGCCAACACCCTGGGCACTGACTGATGGCCAGTTGGTGACTGAATATCGGCTGTACAGGGCAACTATCACCCAGTTGCTGGACACAATCCAGGCTGACATCGGCAGCCGCATAGCCATCAGCACAGCAGTACCTCTGCTAGTGAAGCTCGTGTCTGTGCTTCAATTCCTTGGGACTGGCAGCTACCAACATACCGTTGCCATGATGCATGGAATGGCCCAGTCCACATTCAGTGCCATGCTGGGACAGGTACTCGATGCACTGTTGAATCAGGTGAATGAGCACATCGCATTGCCAGCCACACAGGCACAGGTGAACCAGATGAAGGGTTAATTCTATGACATTGCCCAAGACCCGAATGTAATAGCAGCCCTGGACTGCACACATGTAGCACGCGTACCACCCAAGGCACATGAGGCAGCCTATAGAAACCGGAAACAGTACCATTCCCTTGATGTGCAGATGACATGTGGTCCTGACCTCACCTTCAGCCATTGCTGTGCCCGCTACCCAGGATCCACCCACGACTCCATGGTCCTGCGCAACAGTACCCTGCCAGCGTACATGGAAAGGCACCGAGGGCAAAACACATGGCTGCTGTGTGAGTAGAAATGTATACCATAATGCATGTCAATCCACAACTGATGGGGCTGGTCACACACAAGGAAATCCATGAATCCCAATAGGCAGCACCATTACTGCAGCATTCCCATTCAAGCAGCTTGCACGACAAACCTTGGACATGTCCAACACAGCAGAACACACCCATTCAGGATGTAAAAGGCATGTGGCAGCACAGTGACATATGGAAGGCCCACCACCATAAAGCCTCCTGTGTGAGTAGCACTATGGCTCCCAACACTGACACAGTACAGACATCCCACCCTGCCCACCCGACAGTAATGCAAATGTAAGCCATAAATTGCCACCTCCACAAATGCACCACACATGAGCAGACTGAGTAATGGCAATGTACATCCCACAAACACTGTCCCCAGAATGGCCAAGGAAATGCATGGAGAACAATACAGAATAGTGACAACCAGCAAATGCAACTGCAGCCAAATGGAATAGCAATGACACATGAGGCAGCCACTTCTCTCATGCGGAAGTAGATGGAAGGGCCCCCTTACCCAGTGACAAGTGAATGAGTACAGTTAAATCCTGAAACAGAGGCGTACCAAGTTGAGAGTACCTCATTGATTCAATTCTGCTCGTAGAACAGCACACTCCACAATGTTGTTGACCTAATGACAAGTATGGCAAAATGACACTGATGACTGAGCTCTGTACACCCACTGGACTTACTTTGTCCCCATACCGGCTTTCTCTCCCCTGCAGGTGATTCTGGATATACCCAGTACACGTGGCTCATGACCCCTGTGCGTCATCCACACACGGCAGCGGAGCGGGCATACAACCTTGCCCATGCTCGTACATGTTTGTGCGTGGAGAGGGCATTTGGACTGCTGAAGGCACGCTTCCGGTGCCTCGACCGCACGGGAGGGGCATTGATGTATGCACCAGAACAAGTTGGCAAAATTGTACTGACATGTGCCATGCTGCACAACATCTGCTGTCACAGAAATGTGTCACTGCCCCCTGATGCTCATGTGCAGCCACCTGAGGATGAGAGTGAGGGTGATGACGTGCCTGAAGGTGTTGCACGCGCACAAAGGGTTGGGCTGAGGGAGGGGAGGTTGGCCAGACAGGGATTGATTGATGTATTTTTCTAACACGGATGATGGGTAAATTGAACAGATGTCACTTCAACATTAAATAGAATTTTCCATAATCACTACACTCCATGCTTTGTGATTTTTGAAACGTGATTTATTCTCAGTGCAACAAACCCCCCTCTCCCCAGTGAACACCCAGCACACAATCCCCCCTCCCCCCAGTGAACACCCAGCACACAATCCCCCCTCCCTCCAGTGAACACCCAGCACACAATCCCCCCTCCCCCCAGTGAACTCCCCATAACTGTGGAGATAGGTGCATGTGTCTTATCAGGGCACCAACAACGATGCCATGTACGACTAGGATGGCCGTGGGCTCTTTCCTTGTCTGGGCCCCTCTGGTGTGTGTGACCTCAGGTGGCGCATAGACCGGCGCCTAGGAGATGGCTCAAGGAATCCCTCCGTGGGTGTGGTTGAGGTTGAAGGGACTGACCCGGTTGCCTGCATGTGCTGTCGGATGAGGTTGTTTCCCTCCCTTGTTTGCTTAGCAAGTGCTGACACTGCCTCGCACAACTCCCTCACTCTTTGTCCAAACCCTGTCAGGGCAGCGGTACATTGCTCACAACTCTGCGTGTGCGCGCATTTTCACGTGTTATGTATTTGCATCCATGGCATATGGATGCACTGATAGCCTTGATGTGCCGGCTGTGCACCTTGGCCATTGATTCTACCTTGGCCTGTTTGGCCTCAATCACATTGAGTCGGCCCATCACTGCTGCCCCTGTGATGAAGGGCACCCCTGGTGTGGCATGTGCCGGCCTGCCACTTGTGCGCTGTCGGGGGGGCTGCATAGGGACATGGCCCCGGCTTGGATTGTGCTGCCAGGCTCTGAGTGCCGGTTTTCAGGGCTGCCATATGATGGAGTGTCCTTGTCTGGCTGTGGTGTGCGGACACAACGCACATTCACATGTGGGCTTTGTGCTTGCTGTGTGCCTGGCCTTGGGGTTGCCTGTGGTGTGACCATCCCTTCTGCGTCACTGCTACCGGGTGAATGCTGTCCTCCTGCATGATGTGCACATGGAGGTGTCACTCCCACGTCAGGCTCCAATCCACAGGTCAGTCCCTCTGCATCGTGGCTGTGTCTGGTGGCTTGGGGCGTGCTGACGGTGACCTCCCTGCGGGCATGCGGGTGCTGCTGCGGTCTGGTAGGGCTGCGTTGTGGTGAAGTGGGGGGTGGCCTGGGTCGGTTCACTTCCGTGCGGCCTCTTTGTGGGGTGGTGGTGCTGGTAGAGGCTCGCTGCCGTGGGCGCCGCGATGGTGTGGCCCCCTCCCCATCATCTTCGTCCCATTGGGTTTGACGTGTGCCTGTGGGGTACATAGGGTGTGGTTTGAGTTCAATGCTACCTACATTAGTGTAATGCTGTTCATGCTAACAAGTGGGATTGAAGACAGTATCAATCACGCATTCAACTTGCATTTTGTTCAGTTGCCATGTGGTGCTTGGTGTGAGTGAGTATGGAGGTACACTGCATGGGAATGTTTGAGTGACAAGATTGCATGCGTGGTTGGGGTGCACTGTGCTCAGGGTCTTGGGGGTGTATTCATGCACACTCAAGCTCTACGTAGCTGTCCCATGGCTATGGATGTCTATCCCCTGCCCCTAACATTGATGCACTGCACGTGCAGGGTCGTCTAGGCAGCACTACGGTTCAATGGATGTAGGGCTCACTTATGGGTGTCTGCAGTTCCTCACACACATTTCTTCACATTCATTCACTCAGGGTCTGCATGTGTGGAACTTTCAGTTGCATGCATTCGGGGTGTGACTCACCTGCTGTTGGATCGATGCCAGTGCCTGCCTCCGCTCCACCAATTCCCTCGATGGTGCCAATATAAATCAGGGCACTCATCTTTTCCTCCCAAGGTGTGAGTTCGGGTGGGGGTCGTGGTGGCCCTCCTCCAGTGCCCCTGCTTGCATTCCTGTGCTGTGAGAGGATGCCACGGACTCTCACACGCAGGTCATTGAGGCGCTTGCGGCAATCCTCCCCATCCCGTGGCACGCGCCCCACAGCAGTGACCCTTTGGCTGATGTTGCGCCAAATCTGTGCTCTGCGCTGGCCACTGGTTTTGCGCTGCTGCAGCTCCTCGTGATGTGTCTTGGCCTCCTCCACCAGTACAGCCAGCTCCTGGTCGCTGAGTTTGGGCTTTCTCATCCTGTCCAGGGCAGTCTTGCCATAGTGCACTCCTGTGACATGTTTTGGTGTTAGATGGCGTGGATGGCTTCCAGGGGCTGTGATATCCGACGGATTGTGATTTCCAAGATGGTCGCCGCTTTGATTCCCGTTTTGGCGGTGACGCGTTTCCCACACGGTCATGGCGCACGCTATTAGCGCGATATGGCAGTAGCGCACAGTGCGCCAGATTTAAGGGTTCTACCCGTTTCGTGCTATTTGCGCTAACGCCATGTCCCGGTGCGCGTGCACGATAACTTGTGATTTTGCAGATTATCCGCCGGCGGCCTTGGCGTTAGCGATATTTACATCCGATGGGAAAACCGCTGCATTACCGCCGAACTCATGATGAGGCCCATAGTCTTTCAAATATGACGGTCTACCACATGCACGTTTGACATGAACCATACAGTGGGTCTGATTCACAGAACATTTTCCTATGGGATTGCGCCGTTATAAAATGCTTCTGTGGATCAGGCCGAGTGACTCTTTCCTTTATCCCAATCACTGAGAACATTTTTCTCCCTTTCAGTGTTTTGTTCTGTGGAACTGGTACTACTGTATTTACCATTCATGCACTTGAATAACCCGTTGACATTCCACACTCTACCGTTTGAGACCTTAACTGCTCAATGAAACTTCTCCATAACTTTCAAAGGTTCAGACCAAACAACTCCCTTTTCAGCTCTGACTTTGGGGAGCATTATCCACACCCAGTCACCTTCCTCAATTATACATTTCTTCACTGCTTTCCTAATGTCAAAATTAACTTTATTACATACTTGTCTTTTAGTAATATTCTCCTTTAGAACATCAAAAGCAATGTCTTTCTGGCCTGCCCTGCCCACACAGGTGATGAGTTTCCACCCCCTCAACATTTCAAAAGAAGAAACCCCTGTAGTAGCATGAGGTGTAAACCTATGAGTCACTACAATGTCCTCTGCTACTTTCCTCCAATCTCCATTTTCTAAGATTGCACACCTGATGCTATTCTTAATGACCCTATTAAATCTCTCAACATTTCCGTTTATCTCTGGGGGATAAATTGAATAGGTTTTATGCTCTATGCCATTCCTCTTAAGGAACACCTCAATTTCTTCAGGCATGAATTGAACCCCATTCTCTGTCACAATGGTTGTTGGATAGCCTTCCCTCCTAAAAATGTCTTCCAAAAATGTAATTATATCTCTGGAGCAGACATTCTGCACCCATTCAATCTCCACCCATCGGGATAGCATATCCACTGAAACACTGAAACAATACAAAATCGTAGAGTCCCTTGACTCTTTACAGGTCCTACAATGTCCAACCCCACACGCTTCCAGGGTATAACGGAATAGACATTACTGTCATTAGCTCCACTCTTAAAATGAAACCCTTTGCATAAACACTTTGTCCCCACTCAAAATCATACCTTTGTTTATTAGCAACTCATCAAACATCTCTGTGTACCTTGTTTGCTAACATAGCTTCCTCCCACTCTTTCTCTGATAGAACCTCTTGGTTGAAACTTAAAATGTGATCCTCTTCATTGCTATAATTATCCCCATTTTCAATTAACTTGGGTAATCTTGACAGGCAATCTCCTGCTTTGATACACACTCCAGCTTCATATTTTATTTCCCAATCGTAATCTTGCAGACCTGCAACTCCCTTACTTATTCTTGAAGACACTTTATCCTAACCCTTTGTGATGAAAATGTCTTTCAGAGGGTTGTGATCCGATCTGACCACAAATCTCATACCCCAAAGGAAAGGACGGAAATTGTCAATCGCCCACTTAATAGCTAGCTTTTCGTGGAATAATTATGTTCCGACTCCTGTAAAACTCTAGATGCGAAAGCAATGGAATACCCTTTTCCTTAATTTTTCTGAGACTATACTGCGCCCAAACCATGATTACTCTCATCTGTTATGAGAATACGTTTCTTGTTGGGCTCAATAAGCTAGCTTTATTTCTTCAAATTCACATTTATATTCATCATTGCACTAAAATCTCACTAGTTTTCACAAGTTTTCTTATGTGAAATGTTCTGTTCACCAACTCAGGACTACATTTGACATAGTACTCAGCCATTCCTAAACATTATATAATCTTTTCCTTGTTATTGGGACTGGGACATTTTAATATGGTATTCACCAGATCCTTCTCCGTTCTAATACCCTCTTTAGATATCTTGTGTCCAAAATATTGTGTAGCAGACCTAAGAAATGTGCATTTTTCCTTACTCACTTCCTCATCATGAGTTTGGCGGTAACCCTTAAATGTGGCGGTAACGCTGTTAGCACTGCATTTAAGGGTCCACCAAATCAATGGTTTGGCAGGATTTACAACCAGCTCTGAGCTGGGGGTAAATCTGCCACAAATTTGCCAATTTTCAGTGCTATTACCACACGCTAATACCGCCAGCAGTAGTAGCCCTGAAAATTCCCCATTGGGCCCAATGGGGAATTCCCGAATAGGCCCAATGGGAATGGGAAATTACTGTTCCGCCAAACCCATGATACGGCGCTAATAGTGCTGGGGTTTTGTGGTAACGCTAATAGCCCTCGTGGTATCCCGGCAGTACTACTGCCAGGATACCGCCCAACTCACGATCAGGCCATCAGTGTTAAACCAGCTTCCTTGAAAGTGTCCAACACCTTCTTAAGCCCAGCAATGTGCTTTTCAAATATTCCCCCATACACTGACACATCATCTTGGAAACACAATACTCCCTCCATACGGTGAAACAATTGGTACATAACACGTTGAAACATGGCCACTGCCAATACAAAGTCAAAAGATATGCACTTACATTGAAACAACCCTTCAGAGGTAATCAAGACTGTTTTATTTGTAGAATATGGGTGCAAAACAATTTGGTGGAACTCAGACTTCAAATCTAAAGTACTCATTACACTTGCTCCATTAATCGTGCCTATTTCATTGTAAATGACACATGTGCATTCTTCTAATTCTTCCCATAACTAATCAACACAGTCAATGTTCTCAGCTGTTGTCTTACAACAGTTAGTGACCTTTTTTGTTGCACCTCTTGCACATTGCCTTGATAACATGATATTTGTCGCTGCTTGCTAAATGATACAAACTGTCGCAACAAAAACATCTTTTCTCTCATTTTTCTCTTTCCTTTCCTTGACCCTTCCTACTTTTTCCTTTATCATGCCTTCCTTTCTATTTCCTTGTTTCTTCCTGTGTTTTTTTCTTGAATAGCTAGGACTTCCATGACTTGTAGGGTTTCTTCTGTCTTCACTTCTGTTTCAGTCCTTTTTTCAAACTCTTTTATGCATCTGCTCGTATGTTCAACTTCTTTAGCCACTTTGATTCCCCATCAATAGACGGATTGCTTTTCAACCATAAAGTTTCCATCACTTTTCCGTCACTGCAATCTAACATAACTGGTCTCGTAATCTCTCATTGAGGGTGGTGCCGAATTTGAATGAGGCAGCCAAGTCTCTGACTGCTTTAATGTATTGTTCAACTGTCTCTTCAAAATCCTGCTTCCTTTCTCCAAAGTTGTATCTCTCAAGTATATTACTTATAAATGTGGCATAGTGCTTGTCAAGCATCTTGATATATTTCTCAAATTCTGTGAGAGTTGCTGATTCTTCATCAGAGAGTGATGGTAGGTTCTCAAATTGTTCCTGATCAGAATTGCCTAAATAATACATAAGCAGACATTTCTTCCACTCACTTTCAAAGAGAAGGTGGAATATGTATTCCACGTTTTGTCGGAATCTGGGGTCTTAAGAATACATTCATAAAGAGTGGTATTCTGATGCTGTTATTTGTGTGGGTCTATCATCGTACCTTCCTCCTTTACCAGTAGGAAAGAGTTGAGGAAAGGCACATGTTTCTATTATTTTTTCCCATATACTGATTGGAGATTCATTGGCTTGTCACATTTGGTACTTTTCCAGTGCATCATTTATGGCGTCTTTAGAGTGTAATGGGTGAATTGTATAATGGTCTAAAATATTGGATTCTGTGGCAGGATCTAGAAGTTCAAATTGACCATTTTCTGATGACTCTTGAATTATTTCAGTGGTGTCCCTCAGGTTTTCTTCAATATTAATTTCTCTGTAGTATTCATTGTTGTCTTTTAGATATTGCAGGGCTTGTCTACCGTTATGTAAGTCCACGAGTTGTTGCCAATTTCTTTTGTCTTTTGCAGGTACGCTATTTACTAAGATAATTAAAGATTGATCTACTGGACGTTGCACTCCCAGAGTGTGTACATTTTCTTTGAGATCTAATGGCAAATAAACTACTTTGCCACAATTCCTTTCACTAATTCAGAGGGAGGTAGTTTTACTGTTTTTGGTTCAAGGCGTATTATTGCTTGAAATGTGTGCACTGTTTGAATTATGATGCGCTCATTAAGTTGAGTTGTTGCAGGGGTTTTGGTAATGGGAATAATTCCAAGTTATTTGTAATAGCACTTGAAGGTGTTTGGTTGTTGTCAGGTTTTGCAGTGCAGTAACTGCAAAATATTAAGGGGTCAGTCATTTTGTATTTGTTTTCTGCTATAAGATAGAGAGCTAATTGGAACCATTTGGAATCTTCATTGTCTTCTATTTCGTACGTTATGTCTACAGTTTTGAGCTATTTTTATAAAAGGTCCTGTGGCAACATGCACACAAATGGTTGGGTACTTCAGCAGATGTACTTTTAAACTTTAGTATTTCTTTTTTGTATGTGTGTAATAAAAGCTTGCTATCTGTACAGTTGTTGGTAGTCTGTTGTAAATATATTGCATTTTGTAAGTGGTTTTCAATTCCAAAATATTTTCTCTGGATATGCTCTATTTCTTTGAGTAGTTGTTTGTCTGTACCATGTAGAAGATTGTTATTTAAGTTGGCTAGTGCTAAAGCAGGATATTTTGGCATATTACAGTTTATGAACCAGATTTCATATAGTTGTATGGTGTATTGATATCATTTTGATGTGGTGGCAGGTGCTTTTGCAAATAGGTCCAGAAATGCAGGCTTATGAATGTCCTTGTAGTCCTGTGTATGTGTGCACTGGACAGGGGTCCATATTTTGTAGTAGTTTCATTTTGAATTTTTCTTTGCCTTTCACATACTGATTAAGGAACTGGCGTAAAGATTTGAAAGATTTTTTGGCAATGTTACACATTGATGTGCACAGCCATTTGTAGACTGGGGAAATCTGTGTGAGCAGTATTTATTGTTCCATAATGGTATTACTAAGTTCTTCATACCCTCATCCACTGATATGTATGGCAATTGGGTAATTTTGCTTTTGTTTGTATGCTTCTTCATTGAAATATGGCTCTGTGCTCGTGGTGTGACTCCATTCACCTCCACAGATGTTTGTGAAGCTATCTTTGTTGCTATTCTGTTAATTGAGAAGTATTTTCTGTAGTTTAGCACATTTTGTTAGTGGTTTCATTCTGTTTAAAACTAAAATAAATAATTTCCTTGTGAGAAGGATTTCACTGTCTATGAGAGCTTCTATGATTAATTTTCTACGGTAGGTTTTAAGGGTTTTGCTTGATTTCTCTCCTGTTTTTTTAAGGTTCTGAAGCACTCTGTGGCGGAACATTTCTTGTAAAATATTTTTTTTGGTATGCTTACTTGCCAGTAGATCAAGATTTATAGGTTCAGTATTAGCACTAGTGGTAGCAGCAGTCTTATAGGTTCAGTATTAGCACCAGTGGTAGCAGCAGTCTTGTTGATAACTTTCTGTTTTGTTTTACATTTTGAAAGAGGAGGCAACATTTCTATACTGGAAGCTTGTTTTGTTTTGCTTAATGACTGTATTAGCTGTTTTGTTTGAACTTTTTGTACAAATTCTGCTAGAGGTGGATGCTTATTTTGGAGAGTTTTAGTTTGATTTTGTTTACTTTTGCATTGCTTTCTGCAGAGTTGGTTTTTGGTAGGCATTCTTTGGGGTCTGTTAGAGAAAAAAAGAAAGTGTGGGTTGGGATCTTGTGCAGAGTATGTGTGCTTTGTGCATGACTGAATATGATGGTAAGGATGTATGTAGAGATGTGTAATTGTGCAATGGGCTGCTACATCAGGTTGGGAAGGCTATTCTTGTATTTGTGTGTTACTATACTGGTGTTCAGATTGCAATAGAAAGTATGGAGCTGGTGAGGGGAAGCACTAATACTGAATCTAATGTTGCACGGTTTTTACAATTGTTTGTTCTTGAATACTAGAATTCTACAGTGTTTGAGTGACAGTTAGAACATTATGGCAGTATTGCCCTTACTTTTTTGGATGGAAAGAGTAGGTTTTTTCTGAGTTCTCGTTCGTACTTCAGACGCTGCTGCTTCTCAGGAGAGTGGTTGTCACTGAAATTGTGAAAAAAAGAAGTTAGTAAATATGTGTGATAATAGCACTGTTGTTAATGTAGACATAGATTTATTTATTTTTGCCAAATAATGTAATCTCACTGAGCATTGCCTAAAAGGATTATGAGTTCCCAAAGCCTGCCATCTTTTATGTATAACAATACAACTGTCAAAATAGGTCAAACTCAGTCTGTGATTGATTAATGTCTTTGAACGATGGTTGCATGTAAGTGGATTTCTAGTTTAACCTCTCAAACCTGGGCACATGTTATTCTTACAGCCGGTCATGAGAGATATTACCCTATTTATGCATGCAATGAAACAATAAAATAATATTGTTGTGTTTACACCAAAAAAAATATATATATATTTGTCCATGATGGTTTGAAGGGGTTAACACTGATAGACTCAGATTCTGACATTTTTGGAAAACACTGGAAAAACAACAACTAAAAAAACAACACAGAAATCATGAAACCCTAATTATAATATTAACTGCGGCTATGGCAAAAAATGATTACAAAACATTTTTAGTAATGTTAACAGATACAGTGAGGTCAGCAGTGAAAAATCACTGTCTATGGCCGGCTAGTGATAGGACAGTGTTATAAAATGGACAGTTGGCACAGCCGAAGACCATGGCTAGTGGTCTGGTAGTGTTCACAAATGGACAGTGGGCATGGACAAAGCCCATGGCTAGTGATCACGTAGTGATTTAAAAATACAGTGTGCACAGCCGAAGGCCATGGATAGTGGTCTGGTAGTAATAGTAAAAACAAAATGCCCACAATTTATTTTTTATATGTATTGCTCACATTAAAGTTGCTACAACTCATGATTATGTTTTGTTGAATATACCTATATATGAATCATCTTCACATAATCATGTGCAATTAAAAGAAGCAGTGAACCTCAGAGCTTATTTGCTGATTTTCTGATGATACATAATGTAAGTTTTTCTCTGATATGTATAAGAGGGTGCAACTAAATGACATCAATTAATTTCCATCTGAAGACTTTATATCTGGGCAATATTTAATTTCCTAAAGTGATTCTGGACATATCATAGAAATGAACATTTACTTCTACAGTGAGTGTTATATGTTGGCTATCTTGAAGCCTCTCACATCGATAAGAAGTATTCACTTTGAAAAGAAAGTAGCTGCTTGCAATATGTTCTGGGGCCTCAAGAGTTGTCAGGCACTATCTCATCAAAAGCATTCGAGAGTGACAGAAGTGTCATAAAAATGTGTTCCCAGGTTTCAGAATGACCACATTTAGTTGTTCAGAGCTGTTTTGAGCGACATCACTTTGGAAGCAGCCTATGGCCTACACACGATCTGTGTTTGCCTTATCCTTTGCCTAGACTTTTTCAGCTGTCTATTCTGATTCTTGTGGGAGTATGCGCAGGAATCATATAGCCAGCATATAGTTACAATGGTTGCAAACATAAAGGAACACAGTGACACTGGCGGGTTGCAATGAATCCAAATACCATCTGATTTACCCAAAAGTTTTACCCACGTTCTACCTCTTTTTTTAAGTCAGGTTTGAATTCATCCCTCTGCAGTACAGATATAATCCTTTGTTTTTCTGTTTTGGTTGATTCATGACAGTTTCCCATGTCCAAAGGCCCAATTTAAAAGAAAGCACAACACATAAGATTTACTTTCCTCCTTGTCAATGTGTCCCCATCTAAATCCTGGCGGCACCACATCACAGGCACTTAAACTGGCACACCTTTTTGGGTGAAACACCATAACCCTATCTGACCATTTTTAAAAGCTCTTTTCAAAACCATGTTGAGGTTTTTCATAGGACATACATTTTATTCAGCAAAGCAAAGACAGGCTCTCCTTTAAGATATACTTTCAAAACTGTTAGGACCAGGAACTAAGGTATACCTGGACCTAGATTTCAGGAGTGGGTAGAAAATAACAATCTACGAGTTTTCGTCCAGCTAGCATGGGACTGATGGTTGGGAAGGTAGATTGTGCTGATTTGAAATTATTCTAACCAATGTGTTATCTCCTTTGTATATAAGACCAGAGAAGGGTGTGCGTACCCTTCCATCTTCACATACTGATGAAATTGCCTTACTCACATTAACACCTATTTTGCATATTCCAAATGGGTTTGTCCAGATGAGTGGCAGTATCCAAGCTATGCAAATTGAGAATGCACCTAAAACGCAGATGGGCATCCTGAATCATAGTTGAGGGGCATAACTTAGTTTGTGATTTTTGAATGAGGGAATGTATGCCTACTGGGGATGCATTGACAATGAGGCATGCAATCATGTAGTACCAGGTGTTCTGTCTGAATTTGTGCCAGAGCGCCTGTGTAATGTCATTAATCCATGATGGCCGCAGTTACGGATATTAATTTCATTATTGAGCTGTAAATGTGGTTCTATCCTTTACCATTTCCGAGATATAGGAATATATCATTCCGACGTCGCCGGTAAGTATCGGAATTTACCGGCATGGCGGAAAGAGCGAGTCCGATCTGGCACCACGCCGCTATTTACAGGCTATTCCAACCTCGCGGGCACGAGCTTTCCGTCATGCCGGTAAATACCCTAGCGGCATACCGCTAAAGGCCCCGTTAAACCCCTTACTGGCATGAAGCGAGACGTACTTACCAACACCGCCATCGAAGCCTTGCAGACCGTAATTAGCGGTGACCGTAATTTACGATAACCGTAAATTACGGTCACCGCTAATTTACGGATATGGAAATTACGTCATCGCACAGGAACGGGAAGGAGCGCGGCGGCCATCTTTAAAAACACAATCCATTGCCATCCTCTCCAGGCAGCAACCTTGGGACGAACCTGAACCTTGGAAAAGGCCCACACTACCTCCAGCCATGCCCAAAGCACCTAAGAAGTCAGAGGACCGCCTCCGCAGGCAGCGCTTCAGCCCCGAGGAGCTGCAGGCCATGGTGGGCCACCTGGAGGAACACGCAGATGTCGTGTTCAGTAGCGACATGAGGCAGTGGCCCGGAAAAAACAAACATGGGCAGAACTTGCCCAGAGGGTGAGCGCGGTAGGCACCACCCCACGCACCCCCAGGGACTGCCGCAAAAGGTGGGACGATTTGCGTTTGAGGGTGCGGAGCATCCTCTCAACCAATCGCAGCCAGGCACTGCAAACTGGAGGTGGACCAAGCTCACCATTGAAACTAGCGCCATGGGAGGAGACATGCACTGCATTGATGGCACAGAAGCAATCGAGGGCGTCGGAGAAATGGAGTGTGGGGCTCCGTCGTCTGCTGATGCAGGTGAGTGTCCAAAGTCAACACCGCCAATGGCAAATGCATGCTGAATACACCTCCAAGCCCCGTCCAATGCACCCTGTCATACTGCGCTCCACCCATTCTGATAATGGCAAGACAACTGCCACCAAGGGACAAGTGCCACCACATAATGCCCACCAACCATAGTGCAGTAACTGGCACATCCCAATAAGCACACTGTGCAGCAGGCTTGGCAGTGTGCGAGTCAGACTGCATATGACCAGGCCAGGATTAGTGACTCCCACACCTGCGTACATATCCGACACATGCGTACAATCCAGTGATGGAGTAACGGCCAAAATGCCACCAACCCAAAATGACTGATATGTGAATTCTGCCATCAATGACATTAGCGTCCCACACAACCACTCATGTTGTACCTTTGTTCTACACCCACAGGCAGTGAGCATGAGGGCGATGAGCCAGAGAGAAGCCGTCCCACCACATCCAGTGCCAAAGGCAGGGACCAACGCGTACTGGCCAGGAAGGGCCAAACCACTACAGCACCTCAGAGGCACATTGATGTTGCACCACCCCCATCCCTCATTGCACCTGCGCCTGCAAATATCGCCACACCACAGTCTGAGGATTCCAGCATCTCTGGGGAGGCGGCAGCCACCGCTCCTCTGCAAATCGTGGACAGCCCCTTCTCAAGTTGTGGGGCGTCAGAGGAGGAATACTACCCCACTGTACACACCCCCGAGCCCTGCAATGTCCCCCAGGCGTCATGCAGTGACACAGAGGAGGGTGACACACCAGTGCGAAGTGCACGTGGAGATGCACCGGGAGACGCAGATCCCGCGCCCAGTACCCCATTTGAGGCCCTGTCAGGGCATGCTGCCCCAATCCCCTTCAGGGATGATACGCCATCCCAGGATGCACTATGTGCAGGACAGCTCACTGCCCTCATTACCGAGTTCAATGAGCAATATCGCCAGGGCAGGTTGGAGTTGATGGAGGAGCTCAGGCAAATGTGTCAGGTGTTCACGGAAGGCACCAACCGTGTTTGTGAGGCTCTTGGACACATTGCAGACGCCCTTGTGGCAGCACATCCCATCCATGTGACTCGGCAGGAGGACACCCCCTCAACTAGTCGCCCCATCCCGGCAAGCCCGGTGCGTCGCTCGCTGCGTTCCCAGCGGTGCAGGACATGCCTCCCCCGGGCCCTGGGAGCATGGATGAATAGGCAATGCTGGCACCTGTGGACTCATTGTGCTACACGGGACTAGTGTTGCAGAGTTCGGGGGGGTGGGGGGAGGGTGTGCATGGGAGTTGGGGGGGTGAGGGTGTGTATGGGAGTTGGGGGGGTGAGGGTGTGTATTGGAGTTGGGGGGAGGTGGGTGAGGGTGTGTACGGGAGTTGGGGGGAGGGGGGTGAGGGTGTGTATGGAAGTTGGGGGTAGGGGGTGAGGGTGGTGGTGGTGTTGTTCAGGTTGGAACCTATTAATACAATACACTGGTTGTGCATACAAATATCAGAGTGGACATTGTTCAGTGTGCATGTGTCTTCTAATGACTCACAGTACATGGTGTACATGTATCCCCACAACCAGTGCCCGATGCCCTGTCATCCTGACACCCTCAGCTGGCTTGAGTGTCAGTAATATTGTCCAATCAATGATTGCCACACGGCACATCCCTCCTGTGCATCTGCACCATGATGCTGTCCTGCCAAATCTTACTCCACCCCCTCATCATCATCTGGTGGTAGCAGTTCCAGGTCAGGGGGCAGTGTCACGTTCCGACAGATGCACGTATTGTGCAGCTTTACACATGCCATGGTGATCCTGACAACCTTCACGTGGCTGTTGATGAGTGCTCCTCCAGAACGGCTGTGGCAACAAAATGTTGCCTTCAACAGGCCAAATGTCTGCTCTATGGCCACCCGTGTACGGGTATGGGCTCGTTTGTAGTCCTCCTCATGCCTGTTCTGTGGGTTGCGGATAGCGGTCATGAGCCACGGCTTCCAAGGGTAGCCACCGTCTCCTGCTTTGAAGGGGGATGAAGGTAAGTGTTTGTACATTGATGGTGGGGAACTGTAGCGGTCTTGCATGGCAGCTGGTGATACCTGGCCATACACAAATGTCCCTGGTTGCATCAACCCCATACATGGCCCGGCTATGTGTCCTGTGCCATGGAATGATGGAGGGGGTAGCTTATTCCAGATGGCTCATGGCGTGCACCCACATCTTGTTGCACGTGCACCGTATATGCGTGCAGCAGTGTTGGCCTGAAATCATTGATGTGTTGGGTTCTGCGTGAATTTGTGGCAGGGGGTGTTGACTGTAGTCAGTAGCATACTTGTCTTGCTGCACTGATCAGTACCATGGTGACTTGCACCACTGCTATGGGTGTGCGGAACCAGGGACACGCTGCGGTATCCCTGTTGGGCTCACTTCTATGCACTCTCGGGGACGTCTGTCTTGTGTGGTGGGATGCAGGAGGATGCGAGATAGTGCATATGCAGTGCATGGTGCTGGATGCCCTTACGGTGTGTGTGGTCCGCAGATGAGTGGTGCTTGTGTTGTGGTATTGGGCCAGGTTACCTGTCGGACGAGTAATGTTGTGTTTTCTACATTCTGGCATCGCTGTGAGGTTAGGCATGTATGTGCCATGTTGATTGCCTTGGGGCACTGTGTTCTGTGGGGTGCACATCGTGCACTGGCGTCGACATTCCCTCGCAGGTGTAGTGTGCACCCCCCCTTTCCCACCAAGTTGGGGTATGCATCCACCCCAATCATGGCACCAATGCGCTGCCATGGCCCAATGAGGTGACTCACCAGGCAGCCAGGCACTTTGTTCAGCATGTTGCTCCATCTAGCGTGGTAGCGTGGGTTTGCGCAGACCAGGGGTCCATGTCTTGATCGGGGGTATTGGGCACCGCAATGTGTGATGTCTTTAATGGCATTTCATACCAGCTGGACGTCAATGGAGTGGTATTGTTTGCAGTTGCGATACGCCACCACCATTGCATGTGTGCAGTTCAATTCCACATGGGTGCAGTCGAGGACACATATGCTATTTGGCATGCCTGCCAGTGCATGGTAGGCAACTTTTGTATCCAATCTCCCGGGGTGTCCTGGGTAGGGATGTGTAGTCCCTTGTGTGTTTCAGGAGAGCATCCGGCACTTGGTTGAGTATCTGTGGAAATATGGCCTGTGGTATGCCATGCATGTGCCCCACTGTATGCTACTATGTGCCTGTGGCAAGGGAGTTGGGTGCAGACACTACCTTGAGTACAGGGGGTTTTGCAGTGTGTACTTCTATGAGGCTCACTATGTCGTCATGTGTCAGGTCCACTATGGTGGTGAGGGTGTCCCGGTCAGGGCGGTACAGGGTGTGGATCTGCTCTGGTGTGAGGTTGAAGGATGAGGCCCTGATGCGAGTTATTGGGGGCTGCCGGTATGGTAATGGTGGCTGTGCCGGTGGGGCATGCCGGGCCTGTCGCACCCTCCTTCTCCTCCTGTGTATCCTCTGTGGTGGTGGCTGTGGTGGTTGTTGTTGCTGTTGTTGTGGTTGCTGCCTTGCATGCAGGGCCTCCGGCTCCGGTAATGCTGCTACAATTGGTGTCTTCTTGGTGTGGGAGGGGGTGTGGTGGGTGGGTGGGCTCCTTTTGGGCTGTGTCAGACTGCATTGAGTCCACCTGTGCTGATTGTGTGCACCTATGGGTCTAGGAACCACTGCTCAGGGTTCTTTGCTCCTTCTCTGAGATGCCTGTATGTACTCCATGGCGGTAAGGTACTTTACGGCCTTGGGGATGCCGTAATTTACGTGTGGTCCTTACTTGGAATCAGCTCCGGTTAACGTCATGCCGTAAATTACGGCATGGAGGGTTGCGCGCGCGCCATTGACCGTAAATTACGGCACAGTATTTTACGGTGCCGTAATTTACGGTCTGAGGGGTCGGAATGGCATGGAGCGGAAAACCTTGCCGGTAAAGTGTTACGGGCATGGTTTGGAACTTAGCTCCAACCTCGGAATGACCCCCATAGACTCGTAAATTATTATATTTTATTGCAATTTTCAACTGTATGCTCACTAAATTATAATGTTTGAAATCATTTGCAACTTTCTCATTGAAATGTACTATTTATTAAATCTACAATAGCTACTCATATTTGAAGAGAAAAATTAAGGTTTTACAGGTCATCTTCTGAGTCCCAGCGTTCATTTTCATAATTTATAAAATCGTTGTTTTAACAGAGCTTTTCGTCACCAGCACACTTACACAGTTCTGTGCACCTTAGTGACTAAGCTCAGCATTTGCAATGCACAGCACGCCATCTTTTAGCGCATGCACACCATACCAGTTTCATGATTGATTGTGGTGCATATGGAAGCGTGCACATAGTAGGAGAATATTGATTATCTGCCTTCTCCAAACAAAATTGTGATGGCTCTGGGAGATATTGGGTGTTGTTGATAGCTCGACTCCACTCCATCACCTGGCAATGAGTCATTAAGATGTATGGTATTAGAGAGGATCTTGTTGGTGGCAGATTTTCCCTTTGCATCTCTTTTTTGTGAACATCCACCAACTCAGTTAATAAATGTCCTAAATCTTTGTTCCCTGCGAATAAATTTGACAAATTGTTCTATCAATCGTTCCTCTTCCTTCTTAAATTCTTCTAGACATCCAAGTCTTCCCAAAGCTTCAAGGATTTCTTTTTCTGAAGTCTTGAAAATGTTAGTTTTCCTCTCTTCATTAAGCATCCAGTAATATGTCTCCCTGTAAGAGTATGAAGGCATAGTAATAACTGAACTTCTTAGGCCCTAAGTAGAGAGCGCACATGCCTGAGATCTATCAATCTTCTATTAGTTCCAACTGCTTTGACAAAAATGCTGTCAGATGGGAAAACAATGATCAACAAAGGGAAAGGATATATTTTCTGAAGGAGTTAAACCTACTTCTGTGTTAGCTTGTTATGGTGGTAAATAGTTGTATTTATTGTAGCATAGCACCTCTTGTGATAATCCCTTTTATCATGTTTTTTCTCAGAATACATTCTAACAAATGTCCTCTTTCATCCAGGGATTTTGCAATATCAGATACTGGACTTATTACACTTAGGTTGGGCGGTAAATTTACCATTCAGCAACTTATCAACGATACTGAAAAATGCCCTGATGGCAGATCTGCACAGCTATGAACATGCTAAATGAAATCCTTCACACTCACTCACTTTCTAACTATAGAGTTTACAATGGATAATTCCCATGGAAGCATTTAGCATTGCGCACTTGCCTGTGTGTGCAGATTAAATAGAATGACCACATGCCACAAAATACATCAGAACACAAAGTAATCTTTATAATGTGTCTTTATCGTGACAAATAAAGTTACCAAATACACACGCCAACATTTGTTAGTGTGAATCTTGAGAAAAAAAACAATTGCAAAAGGCATATCTCTAGAATAGAATGAACTGTAATCAGCCCTGTTAACCTTACTTTGAAGTACAGGACTTGGCAGGAGTTTCGCTTTATGAGTATGCAACTATAAAAAAAAGTGTACATTCAGAACCGCATTCACTATTAACATTGAAACATTACACATGAAATGAGCCCCTCCTGACTGACTATCGGACAGGCAAATCCAGCACCACCTCACTTAAAACCATAATAACCTAGAAATTGATGAGTTTACTTGCACTGCTGACTGTGGAAAACCCCTCTCTGTTGGCTCGCCACTGATAAGGAAAGTCACAATCCGAGACCTGTCAGCACTGCCTCAGCCCAGCTCTCGGGAAGCCCTCGAGAATTACCTGGATGTCAGTGGATCCCTGCTTCCCAAGTCACTCCTGCACGTCTGCCTGCACATCTCAACTCACACTCTCTCCCAGCTTCTTTTTAAAACTTCTCAACAGTCACTCAAGAATAAACCTTCCCCTTGCTTAGCTCCTGTCACCTCATCCGTTCAGCCCAGTATTTTTCCCCTCGAAAACCAGAGTTTTTCTAACTGAAAATGCAACATCGCTTCCTGCACAATGGCCTTCTGTAACAATGCCCTTCTTCTCATAGTTCAGCCTAGTAACCAAACCCATGCTGCATGTTTAAAATCCTAATGAAATCACATGCATTTCAAATCTGGATTCAGAACATTTATTTCCATGTAAACTTATTTGCACGCCATGTTAAGGATATGGATTCAGTTTGTTAAATGAGATCCAGTTAAGTTGGTATGTTAATGTATATTTGTTATTAAATTCGGTGCAAATTCAGTCCAATGGCATATTATCCAGAAATGAAATAATTTTAACATGTGCTTTTCTTGTTTTGTTCCTGGAATCTGTGCATTTCCATCTGAAACATGCACTGGCTGCAGTTATGATGTTTGTATTTCTACATGACCGCCCTACCACTACATATGCAAGAACCCCTGTACCTCAGAGCCCCTAGTTATCCCTGCATACTTATTCCTACAGGACAAATTAATCGGTGTCAGGTGAAATCAGTGTAGAGGGTAGTAGCATGTTGACGTGATACATAAAGGGAGTGAAGATTTATTTTTGTGTCTGCCTCCTCATGTGTGCTTTCAATGTTATGTTATGTTATGTTATGTTATGTTATGTTATGGGGCATTTGTATAGTGCTTTTTTATCATTGGTATTATCTCAAAGCACTGTGGGTTGAACACCCTCGGGGACCGTAGTCCAGGTCAGTGGAGAGAATAGGATAGTATATAGTGCTTGAGTGCACTCAGTATGTGTGCAGCTAGTGTGGTTTGCTTGGTGATAATCTACATTCTAATGTTACACAGTGCTGTGGTTGTGTGAGATCGTACAATGTGTGCAGCAAGGCCGAATTGACTTTCTAAATCTGCATTCTGGCAATGGTGTGCGATTATCTGTGCAACTAGGCTGATTGTGTGTGGGGTATAGCTGCATTCTAAAGACTGTTGAGGTGTCCATGGAGGTGTAAATTATGTGTGCAGCTAGGCCGAATTGATCGAGGGATATAGCTGTATTCTATTGTTTGTTTGTCCAGAGGAGAGAGTGAGCATATCGATATGTGTGAGGGTCTGTGTGGATTGGAGGGAGACCCCTGTTCATGATTACCTTCCAGTTCCTGCATGGAGACCGTATCTATTTTAGAGGTTCAGAGCCTTTGTTTTCTGAGACATTCTCAGTCTAGTGTGCAGTTAGTTCTGATTACCAAGCTCAAGTATATATTTCCCTGCTTGGCAGTGTCAACGATGTTGAGAAGTCCGACTGTACTGGGCCAAGTGATTGTAGGTTTATGGACATCCCTGTGCCTCAGTGAGTCTGCAATTGTTATTGAACATCTTCTCTTTGTGCCATTGCATCCAGTTCTGTTTTATCAGGCCAGACTTACGAGTGCATTCTAGGTTCAATGAGGGGTGTTATTGTGGTGTGTCTGACCGACATTATTACGTGCAGTGGAGGTTGAAGTGTTCCTGGTCTGGTGAGTTGTTTGAGTATTGATGCCAGGTGACAGCACATCAATTTCACTTGCAGGAGCTTGTCTTGTCAGGTTCCTTTCCTGATTTAGGAGCATATTTCCCTGACCTTCGAATAAAGTCTGTCCATTTCCAATGCTGGAGTATAGGTGATAGTGGGCTTAGTAAACAGGTCCCGGGTATTGGTTTACAACGAGTGGATGGAAAGTCCCATCATAATTTAGTTATGGAATTATGCCTTATCATGTTCCTTGAGTGGTGAGTGTGCTAGCGTCGTCTTATGATAGGAGAGCGTAATGCATATTCACAAGAGACAAAAGAGCAAGCCCAAAAAAGGCTTCATAGCCTAGGTCATACTGTTTCCAGGTAAAGATGTTCAGGGCATTAATTCCCAGACAGATCAGGGTACGCATCACTGGATCAAGGCCACATTACATACCTGGTGGATGACAAGAATAGACACAATTTGTATTGTTTGAACATAAGTGCTACTAGGCCCTGGGTTTTTAGATATGTACGATAAACAGAGATAGACATCTCCTGGATTGAAATGACTGAAAGGAGACTGGGGAATTAGTTCCTCGTCAAATCAAAGTAGGCATCACTTGATCAGAGGTCACATTGCGTCCCCCCTGGAGCACAAGGTCAGGCCCAATTGTATTGCTTGAACACAAGTGGTACTAGGCCCTGGGTTTTTAGATAAGTACGATAAGCAGATATAGACATCTTTTGGACTGAAATGACTGAAAGGAGTTCCGGGCATTAATTCCCAGACAGATCAGGGTAGGCATCACTTAATCAGAGGCCATAGTGCATACCCCGCTAAGTAAGATAAACAGAGATAGACATCTCCTGGACTGATAACGTAGTGCATACCAGGAAGAAGATAAAGGTCAAGCTCAGTTATGGCATAAGATCATAATTGCTACAAGGACTCAGCTATGGAGTTACAGGTATTCATATCTAGATCGATAGAAATAACATCTCCTGTTCTGAGAACGTAATGAATGCCTGGCGGAGTGCAGTGAGCAGGCCCAGTCATAGCGTATGAGCACAAGTGCTACTATGTCTAGAATTTGGAGTTGTGGGCGTTAGATTTGTAGACTGGTTGAGGGTGGCACATTTAGCGTGTTTGTGCATGGGTGCATCTGGGTGTTTAATGTCGAGCCTGCAGGGGGCCATCAGGGTCCTAGCGCTAATAGTGCATTGATCAATAGAACCAGCTTCCGGGTGCTGGCTGTTCTTACCTCCCTGTGTTGAAGGGGTTTTGAGACATTTCTGGCCATTACTGGTTGTTCGGGAGGCCAAACAGTTCCTTACATTATTTTATGGAAAGAGCCAGGTTTTTAGGGCTTTCTAGAAAGTTAGTTAGTCTTGGCGTGTCGAATGTGGGGAGGCACTGAGTTCCATAAAGTTGTGGCAGGGTTGAGCAGGTGGATACTCCAATCCTGGCTGAGTTGGAGACAGGCACCAATAGGAGAAGGGCTGTGCTTGACCTTGGAGTTCGGGTTGGCAGGTAGGGCATAATCTTTTCTTGTAGCTATTTGGGGTCGGTTTTGTGCACTGCTCGGTAAGTAATGCACAAGATTTTGAAAGTGGCCCTTTATCCAATTGGGAGCCAGTGTAGAGTATGGGGGCAGGTGAGATGTGATCCCTTCATCCCAATGCAAGGAGTAGTCTGGCCACATAGTTTTGGACTCTTTGGAGTTTGTTTAGTTAGTAGGCCACTGCACCCAGGTAGAGGGAGTTTGCATAGTCAAGTCAAGACATGACAATGGACAGAATTGCAGCCAGTCTATTGGGTAGCTGAGGTAAGGAAAGATGTGCTTCACAAAACCATAGGTGGATGTGGCAGGATTTTGATGCATTATTTATGTCATGAGAGAGGGTTAGGTCAGAGTCCATAGTGCAGCCCAGGTGTTTGACGGTGGTGGCAGTTGTGGTGGGGGGTTGTCGAGGGAGAGTAGCAAAGGAGACAGTTGTGAATATAGGGATGTATTGCCACACACCATGATCTCAGTTTTCCCTGGGTTCAGAAGGAGATGGTTGTTTGTCATCCAGAGATCAATGTCTGTGAAACATGCTTCTAGGTCAGTGCAGGGAACGGAAAATGATTTGGGAATTCGCAGGATGATTTGTGTGTCGGTGGGGTATGAGCATGGATGATCCTAGGCAGAGGGGGTCATGTAAAGGCTGGAGAGAAGGGGTGAACAGCAGGCATCTTGGGGTGCTCCAGTGCTCACTGGGCAGACGGAAGAGAGGAAAGGGGAGATAGGTGATAGGTGATTTGCTTTCTGTTTGTGAGGAGTGAGGTGATCCGCTTGAGTGCTAAATCTCAGATTCCTAGACAGTCTAGTCTGTCAAGGAGAGTCATGAGGTTTGTGTCAAACGCTGCCGAGAGGTCAAGGAGAACAAGTGCTGCCATCCTTCTGAGTCGATACTTTGAGGTTATCCCAGATAGACATTGGTGTCAAGGTCACTCAGGTCCCTGGCGCAGGAGTGGAATTAACCAACCACCCCTGCAATGGTCTTGATGCCTGCAAGTCAATGCTTACACAGACATTTGCGACCAGAGCAGGGAAAGAGAGTTAGGGTCTTGTTGGTTGGATGGGTAAGGGAAGTTAGGGTAACCGGGAAGAGGGATAGGTAGAAGTTATGGACAGGACTGGGGAAATTGGGAAAGGGCTTGATTGTTGCACACCTTTGTCACCTGCCAAACAAGGCAGCTTCAATGGTCCTTGAATGTTGATGCACAGTTCACAACATTACCCCAAGCAGACTTAATTCACTATGTTAAAATCACATAGAACTGGGTGAGTTATACATTATGCCAGTTAACAATTCACTGACATTAATCATCAATGCATGCACACTTATCTCTCTATAGTTGTCCTAGTCTGGAAATGTGGTCCTTAGTGTCACCAGTCGAGAGCTGCGTCTTTTGAAGTTTTGTAGGCAAGATCCAAGCTACAAAGAAAGATTACAGAGTTATTGCCTGTTAATGCGTTCATGCGGTCATTCTCCTTTCATGCCACATTCATATGCCCACACACACACTCTTGAGATCGCTAGTGGCGTGCGGCACCGCATGTGGTTACCAATGGGTTGTTATCACTAAGTTTTGCCAGATTAATGCTGCCCAACAATGCCAGCACGAGCGTCGCTGCACGTGGTTTGCAGCATCAGACTTTTTCCCTTTTGTTCCGTGACTTCTCACGTATGTTTCTCTCAAGACGAACGGAACGCGTGTCTGCACGTGTTCCAACCTAGGGCTCACATCCACAATGCGGGAGTTCAAAAGTAAAATGACAAATGGATCGCCTCAGATACAGCTACTTAGCATGATTTGCAGGCACAGGGGCGATTAGTATGGGCGGAATGAGATAAGCCACATGCGCTTTCCCAGCTCCTTCTGCAGCGCCTCTCCAATTTATCTTTGGTAGGCGAGCGCACGTCCTTCTCCTCGTAATCCTCGAGCACAAGCCCCGTGCCTTGGAGTTCGCGAATGCGCGGTAACACGCCACACCCGATCTGCTTTCTGATTTGCTGCCCATGCCCAAAGCTTACGGGGCAATGTAGTTTTGATGTGCTTTCGGCCTACAGAGAGGAGAAAGCAGTCTCCTGCAAGGCAGCATACCCTTCCTGACAGGTTTTAAAGAATTAGCAGTGTTTTTAAATGAAACATGATGCAAAGCACCTACACACCTGCCACCCTTTGTATTGTATGTACTTTTTGTCTGTTTATTTTGCCCCTTCCTTGGTCTGCCCCTGAAAATTGGTGTGGTTTCTGTTCCATGACATGGATGGAAGCCTGATTACACTTGGTCTAGGGGGTTGTTGGATTCCACAAAAGAGGTGAGCTGTGAATATGCAATATGTCACATAAGGGGGTAGCCGCCTAACAAAGTTTAAACATACTATAACTTATGTATGTAGTAGATACTATTCAAATTGGTGGTATATGCAGAAATTAACCTCTGATTCATCCTAGTGATTTAATCTAATCTAAAATCCCCTAAGGGGTGAACAAGACAATATGAATTGTATTGTATGAATAAGTTCTATGTTATTACAAGAAACCAGTTTTGTGTGGTGCAGTCTTTTTAATATTGCGCTCCATTTTCTTTATCAAAACAACTGAAACCAAAATACAGTGTCCTGAATGGTAGAAAAGCAAAATAATTAAGGCAGTAATAGAGCATAAGTCTCAAGCCTGTACAGTTTACTAAAGAAAAACAATGACCAGAAAGCAAATGGCTAAAATAAGGTAATTCACTTATAGCATCATCATTTTCATGGTAGGATTATTTACCAATAACAGCAGGGCTATACTTGTTTTAGTTACACAAGAAGTTAAACAAATTGTTTTCCCATTCAGGGAACTTTGTAACACAAATAAAGCAGGACAGAGTGATGCTGTGTTAGTAAAGTAGTGCACATTCAAATATAGGCGAGAAACAGTTTTCCTCAAGATATCAATTGTGAATCCTATATAATTGTACACTGATATTTGGATCTGTGAGTGACCAATCCTCAGCTGTGAATATGCAGCACGGCTGATGAGCTTTGCCAAGAATCGGGTGTTGTAGATGGGCATGTAGTCCATTGCTTTTAGAGGGCCGAGGGATGTTTTCTTTAGAAGGGGGTTGACATGTGCGATTTTGAAGGGTTTTGGAAAGTTGCCAGAGGTAAGGGTGTCATTAAGCATTAAGTATGAACCTTGCCAGATCTCCTGCGCAAGTAGAGGCAAACATTTCTTTGAGGAGAGAGGTGGGACAAGGGCCAAGAGGGGAGCCATATGGTTGGCTGTTCGATAGAAGTTTGACAAACTCTTCGCTGAATGAGCAGAAAGGAGAGGCTTCGGAGGGCCTGAGGGTGGGTTCGAGGAGAGCGGGTATTGGGCGGGTGGGGAGTTTGGAAACTTTGGCTTTGAGGTTGGCTGCCCGGTCTAGGTCTGTTTTGTGGAAGTGCTCAGAGTGGGTGTTGCAGAGCGTTTATGAAAATGTGGTCAGAGCAGAGGTGCAGGAAGGGTTCAGAAATTCCATCATGATCCTGGAGAGCTCTTTACTGCTGCGGCAGCTCAGGATTCTTTTGTTGTAATTGGCTTTTTGGGGGTTGGTCCTTTACACGAGGGAGTGGAGCTGCAGAGGCTGAGATGAAGGAGTCAAAGAGCTCAATGGGTACTAGTCTATCTGTGGCCAGTATTGAAGGGTGGTGTGTAGCATGGCTTCAGTCAGGTCAGCTAATGCATTGACTGTGTTTCAGCATTTGAACTGAGATGGGGGAAATAAGAGGCCAGGGGAGGCAGAAGGTGTGTGCAGAGAGAAAAAGGTATGGCTGAGTAGTCTGTCCAGATGAAGGGTATATGGGTGAATGCCAAAACAAGGTCAGTGGAGCTGAAAATGGCATTAAGGGTGTGGCCTGCAGAATGGGTGGGTCCTGTGATATGCCAGGTAAGGTTGAATGCCTCTAGACTGTCGACTAGGGGTTGAATAATAGCGTTGTTGTGCACGTCAAACCAGATATTGAATATCACCACTATGGTGAGTGCTGGTTGGTTAACTAATGTAGTTGCTAGTGAGTTGCATAGGCTGTTTGTGAATGTCTGTTGTATCTGTGAGTCCTGTAGATGAGTAAGAAGCTGTGTGAGAGAGTGGGGAGCAGAGAGAGTTTGACTAGAATGGAGTCACAGTTAGCTGTGCAGGGCTGTGTTTCGGTCAGGGTAATGTTGATATGTGATTTGTGGAGAATGGCTGTTCTGCCTCCTCTACTTCGCCTACTCTATAGGGTCTATTGTGGGTGATGAGTGAGTAGTTGGTTGGGAAAGCTTCGTGAGTGATTGGTTTGAAACCATCTGAGAACCATGTTTCAATGATGAAAATGAGATTGGGTTTATCAGAGGTGAGGAGGTCATGGATGCTGTGCTTGTTTTTGGCCACCGAGCAGACCCTGAAAAGGAGGCAGATGAATTTTTGTGGGATGTGCAAGGGACAGTGTTTCTCTGGGTGTCCAGGGCTGGCAGAACCGTTCAGAGTGGCCGTTGGGATGATGTTAGTCAATGGGAAGGAGGGTGTGTTCGGTTGGGCTGGGTCAGGTGGTGTGACTGGGGGGGTGGTGTTGGTTGGGTTGAGGGGTTCTGATGGTGGGAGCAGACAGAGTGGCAGCTAAATCGGGAGTGGGAAGAGAGAGCGGGCATTTGCAGGCCTTCGAGCAAGGAGAGGTATGCATCGGAGGTTGGTAGTGGTGGTGGGTGTAGCTGGGGCGAATGGTGGTGATGGGCTTGATGCCATTTGAGAGTGGTGCTGTGGGGAAATGGGAGCTGTTGAAGTGGTGGGTGGTTGGAGATGGTGGGGGAAAGTCTTGTTCAAAGAGGATAGAGGGAGACATGGGTAGCATAGTCGACTTGAGAGAGGGATTGGGAAAGGTGAGGTCACTGAGGTTGGTGGACCGATGCAAGACTGGTAAGGCAAGTAGAGTGGAGGGCAAAGGGTGGTCGCTGCCTCTGAGTTTTGTGTGTTTGGGAGCTAGAGGTATGTGCAAGAAGATGGGGTCAGAGGGTAAAAGGGTTGAGGCAATGGTTCTGGAAAGGACAAGACATACCATACTGAGTGAGGACAAAGGGGTGGCCGGGGTTGGTATGGTGTTGGTGGTTGGCGTGGTGGGGAGATTAGCAGGTTGGGTGGATGATTGGAATGGGAGGTGAACTGGGCAGGTGAGGTGGAGGAGGGGTTGGGGAGGGTGTGGGGCAGGTCAGAAAAGCATGGGAAATGGAGAGTGATGTCAGGGACTGGAGGAGGTTATCAGTGGGTTTTGAGATGTAGAGGGCCTCCCTTCTTAAGAGAGTTTGATTAAATGTGATGTGTGAAGATCCCAAGGATTATGGCTGTGGCAGAGAGCGATGGGAGCAGGGGACTGACGTGGAGGAAGAGTTCTTGAAAGTTGGTGCAAGGAATGCGGTGGTGGCGGGACAGTTGTGTGTTATGTAATGTTAGAGTGCTCCTCTAGTCTGAGAGTTGGATGCTGGGCAGTGTGCGGCTGAGGGTGGGTGTATGTCTTCAGGGCATGTGGATGAGCTGGGGAGGTGGGAGGAGGAGAGAGTAGGGGTGAAGGAGGACATGGAAGGGGCAAGGTTAGGGTGATTCTGGGTGCACCAGAGAGCTCCTCTAGTCTGGAAGTTGGAAGCTGTCCAGTGTGTGGAAAGGGTAGGGTGTAGGTGTTCAGGAAGGGTGGGTGGGGAAGAGGGATTTGAGATGGGGGATGTGCAGAGGTGGTTGTATAAGGGGCAGGGCATGAGTGATTCTTGGTGCACCAGAGAGCTTGTCTGGTCTAAGAGTTGGAGGGTGTGTTGTGAGAAGGAGTGGTGTGGGGTATGTATGTGAGTAAGGTTTAAGTGGAAGGGTGTGCAGAGGTGGCAGAGTGAGGGGAAGGGAAGGGGTGATTCTTGGTGTAACAGAGAGCTCCTCTGGTCTGAGAGTTTGAGGGTGTGTAGTGAGAGGAGTTGGTGTGGGCTCAGTCTGTGTGCAAAGTTTGAGTGGAAGGGTTAGCGATGAAGAGGAGTTGCATTGTGTTTGGAGGCTTCATGAATGAGGGAACAAGGGTAATGGAGGCAGAGTGGATGGGGTGTTGTTTGGATTGCTGCAGAGCTCCTCTTGTTTGTGGGTTGGAGGGTAGTGGTGAGTGGCTATGTGCAGGAATGTGATTCTGGCCATGTGTGATTCGAATGGACGAGATATGTATGAGGGGTGGTGGTCTCGGCTGTCGATGTTCCCAGCTCCTGTGCAAGTCATGGTCGTGTTAGAGTCAGGCAAGGTGGGAGACTGGAGTGGAGGGAAAACAGTTAGATTTGAGATACCTGGATAGTGGGAACATGCCTACATTTGAGACAGTAGCAGTCATTGAAAAACAGTTAGATTGGAGATACCTGGATAGTTGGAGAAATACCTACATTTGTCTCCAACATCATTTCCATCTGATTACTTGGCTTCATTTCTACAAATGGCTACAATTATTATTTTTATCCTCTGCGCATGCAGAATTGCTTTATTTGAGAGGTAAGCTGTTAACTCATCTTTAGTTTTAGAATGCAATAGCAGGGTTCTCATAGAACATGTTTAAATATTTGTAGAACACATGTTTTTGTCCTCAACATGTATTTCTTTTCCTGCTATTTTCCTTTGCTTGGAGTTCTTGAGTGAATTTTCTAGGTAGGTATCAAATACTAAATGATTTTCATCATACATGACCAGATAAGGTTCTATTTTCTTGTTAAATGTAATTGCAATGTCATGGCATGTCTTCACATATGATGGTTTCTGCAGTGCTTGCAATTCTGCCATTCTGTCAAGGACAGCCGCTGAACAAGTTTACTTTGGTACAGATCATCTGTCCTCAGTAACAAATGAAGAAACCTCTGTCACGTTGTTAGAAATCTCTGTATGTTGTTCAGCTGTCATTATATCCATCTGCTTTTGTTTGAAGCTAAAATCATTGTACCATCTAAGTTGAACATTGAAAGAGGTACTGCCGAGTATTCATAATTAGTCATGCATTCCTGTTAATCAATAAAAGTTCAACTTCATGAACCAATCGGAAAATGTGGTGACAAAGAACGATTGGCTTCAACTACACTATGGGGTTTTATACTTTTGTATTAACATCCTTGCCTGCACTTTTACACAGCGGAAGGTTCTCTTTCTTAATTGGTGCCCACAGGCTACAACTGTGTGATTCAATCTGGTCGTCTTTAAAGCTGTTGTACATTCAGCAACCATTTTAATTCGAGATGTGTCCTTCTGAATTTCTTCATCAAAAACTGCCTTTTGTCGGGATGTTAATGATTTCTTTTCTATCATAATTCACAAGATTAGTCAATGTCATGATTGATTTGTTGATCTGTTGAACATCTTCTTTTTGGCGTGTTAGTTTGGATGCTTTTAGGTGGTGATGTTTTGACCGTTCGTAATCTGTGAATCCAACAATTTGTATTGCTTCTGTAGATAGCCTTGACAGCTCAGGAGAAGTTGTGCTAGAGCCAGTTTCTTTAGAGTAATATTAACGACACCATCAAGTACTTGCATGGCCCTGTTTTCTTGTTCCAGAGCTTCATCAGAACCTAAAGCACAAAAGAGCACGTTTGTCTTGCTTACTAGCAAATTGCCTTTCTGAAACTCACTCCACAAGTCTGGGTGTTTGCTTTCAAGCTTTTTTTATTTCTGTTAAGTGCCACGCTATTATAATTGCATAGTTTATCAAATCAGGGGTGAAAAAGTACTTAAAAAACTCTTCAAATGATGCAAGGTGTAAATTCCAGTTTGCAGTTCAGATGGATCTGATGAATAAAAGTATTGTGTCCACCATATGAATGTACTGAAGAAAAACTCTGAGTGTTGTTTTTATGGGGATTCTTTAGCCTCAAATGCTTCCATTTTGGCCATCATATTCAAATTCATCATAACTGTCACAATTTTATTATGGACTGATTTTGTTTCTTGGGATCATCCACTTTTAAACCTTTAAGTATCGTCTTAAGCTCAGGTTCCATCCTTTCCTGGATTTCAACATGCTCTTTGTAGAATTCATCAACGATGCATTTGAAAAGTGCAAGCCTTAGTGACGTGTGTGCTTCAACTCCCCTATTGAATCTTCTACACAACATAAAGTACAGCTAAGGTGGCTTAAATGTATGTACCATCCAAGAAACAACCAATATTTTGAAGCATCACCATTATTACATGTAGGACCAACTGGTCTAATCATCCAGTTCTTTGACAAGTCTTTTTTAGCCATAGCTAATTTTAAAACCGGCTTGCGAAGGCCACGATCCAATGCCGCACTGTTTTTGATTCTGGGGTGACAACAGATGTTATTGTATCCAACTTCTTCATGAATGTGAGCTGTGTTTGTGTGCTCGCCGGGCTGGCATCTATAAGTGGGAGAAAACATATTTTATTTTCTATAGTTGGAGGATCACTTATAATGGAATTGTAAGCTGATCACATCAGAACTGTAGTGAGTGCTTCTGACTCTGTCTCACATTCATCAGTCTTGGTTTCTTCAATGAGATTAAAATGTGAATCCAATAACCCTTCATTAAAACATTCCTGAAAACCATTCAATGACAAGACTTCACCATCATCCAAAGTAGGTCTTCATGCCTGTGGGAATCTTAAATAACATTATTCCTCTCTGTATAATCAGTGATTATACCGCTTACATAATTATGTGGATTTACACCCTTTGGGAATGTTGCAAGGCATGACTTTAGAAAGAAACTGAGGAATCTTCTGCAGTGATTGGCTTGATGATGGTCATGATATTTCAGTTGGGCTTATGACATCTGGCTCCCCCTTCTCCTGATAGACCATCATAACTGTATCCTTGAAATAGTCAATGTTGTCAGCAGCACAATAGACAAATCTGACTCTCACCAAGTCTGAGGGAAGGTAAGATCCTCCACACTCATTCATGTATTTCATTATCTATGTGGCTATCTGTGTCTCAAACCGAAGGACTCTGGCATAATCAATTGAAGCTCCCATGATAAGCAAAAATTGAATGATTAATTTGCTGTAGGTAGTCGTGTGCATTGTGAGGCCAACGGTCACTTGCAAGGGCATTTTGTGGTTATGCCATGTGGTAGAAATGCTCACGTAAATGATATTGAAATGAAATTATATTTAATTTATATCGCGCTCATACACAAGTGTTTCATGCATAGGAATCATGTCGTAGGTGATAGCATTTAATAAATAATCATCTGTGACAATTTTTGAGCCCTGTTCATTTACAGTGGTTTCCCACTTTTCTGAATTACTTTTCAAATCTGTCTGTCCTTGACAGCACCAATTGCAAAAAAGAACAACTTCCAACTGCAATAGCATCTGCCAAATTCACTTCTTCAAAGCTTCCAGTGAATTTCCATTTTTCACAAATTAGTATGGCTCTCTGTAAAATTGTAGCTGCTTCGAAAAGTGTTCTCATATTTTTCTCAATATCCTCACATTCTTCTTTTGCGTGTGCAACAGCTGTTGTTACTTTCAGTGAGACTCGTTGTGGTTCATCTCCCCTATTGATATTACTAAAAATAACGCCAATACATTTAAGCACTTCTATGAACATTTTGATTTCTTGTTTTCATCTGTCCTTCTTCTTAACCGATGTTAGCTGCAAATGTCCTGTTAAGCTTTTCAATTTCCCCCATTGTTCTTACTTGGCCTTCAACGAGAACATCACTGATTGAAGATCACATTCAACATGTGTTGCTTCATAACACAGTGAATTTGGCTGCATCTTTCTGCTTAGTGTAGGCTATAACCGTAAGAAATTCACTACATGTGTGTTCCAACATAGCTTGTGATATGCAATTTTCCTTGAATGAGGGTCTCCAGGATTTGTACAATTACTAAGACAAACATTCAATGTGTCATTGTTAGACAGTTCTACTGCTCTCTTCAAACAGATGCCTGCTGAATCAGTTGCTATCAAATATAAATGATTTCATTTTTTCTGTCATAGATAGGTATATTTGATCTTGTAGTGTAGCTTCATTCTACTACTTCTTCTTCCTCCTGGCTGGAGATAGACCACTTTGGCTTACATACCTGCTCTCCGTACAGTCTTTTGCTTTGATCCATGTTTGCCTTATGAGTACATTGCTTGTAGCATTCCGAATGCCATGATGGTTTTTCATTTTTCAGTTCTTAAAGTGTTATGTTGCCTAATCATAGACTTATTTTAAAGTATTAATATTGTTCAACGTGGGTCTCTTCTTAATACACTCTTAAACCATGTCATAACATTTTAGATTAACCAGGGGAAATGTCTTTCTTTGTTGACATAAGATATACAAGGAAGGATTTGCTATCCGAATTCCTTTTTTTTGCTTTTCGTGGAAGTTCTACTTTTAAATGACTTTCAATATTTGGAGGCATTGACATTTTGAAAAAAATGAATTTACTGGAAGAAAGAATTACATTTCACTCTTCAACTGCTCTTAAAGAATTTTCAAATGTTCAACTGTAACAAAAATTAAAGAAAGCCATTTTTAGAAATCATAAAAATGAACTGCAAACAGAAACCTGTAAACAATAAGAGATAACACATTCTTTTAAGACCCTCCTTTATTCAGTTAGTTTTTGTGGTGAAATAAAGTCCTTAGAAAATATTTGATATGAAAAGAGTTAAACATCACATTCTTATTCATACATTTTAGCATGGGCCATCTTGGATTAATGATGTAACACAGGCCCACTGCCACAAAGTCAGAAAAAAACATCTGGTATTACATGATAATAGACTTCATTTGCAATGCACCCCGGGTATTCATCGCTTCTCTTCATTCCAAATCCCACAGAATTACATATCCCCTAACTTTCACTAAATAAATCATTAGCTCATGCATGCTTATGCAGATATAGTCACAAAATGCCCCTTTTCCAAATAAGCATAATTCGGATTTGGAATGAGGTAAAAATGTGCAGGAATAAAGGAAACTTTTAAAAAGAGATGCCCATGAAAGTTCAGAGAGATTCCCATTTGAATATTTATGTATGGACAAATTGCATGATATCACAAACCCAAAAATGTGCCTGCCACATTTTGTGTTCACACATTTTATTTTTGAAAAGGCATGGAGGATAATTAAATTGTAAATTGATAGGGTGTTCCAAATAATAAATCTGGCATCCATTTTGCTTTTTTATTGACATGCTCATATATATACTATCAACTACAAGACAATAAAGGAATAGATATACATCTTTGACCAGATTTACTGCTTCACACATTTCAAGACAACATTGATGGGCAATTGAAGGTCAGCACTTTCAAATGTTCCCGATGGGATCGACTTTTTGACATATTTCCTAATGGTGAAAAGTCAGCACCCCATGATTATCCATGGAGAATCACTTGACACGTGCAAACATTTATTAAAAATAACTAAGGAATCTGATTTTATATGTGACAGGATTCAACACAGGAACTTGACACCTTTCCCCAGTGCAATGCTTAATTAGCATGCAGCATGAATTAATTTCTGGTTGAAGAAACTAACAAAAATAAAGGGTGTGTGTGTGTGTGTGCGTGTGGGTATTCTGTTTTGTCCGCATTAATCCTCTCTAGTTTGGAGGGTTCCCTGAAAAACAAGTAGAACATGCATTTGTTGCTGTGAAATAACAGCTGCATATTTTGAAATAACAGATAAAGACGGGAAATGTAGGTATTTCATTTTGTTATGAATGCAAACTGATCATTGTAAATGCAAACATCTATAAAGATAAGAAAATGAGATTTGTAAAAATAGGGATAACAATTTCCAGCTGCTATATATATACTATATGTATGAAACTTGAAACATTTTGAAAATATACTTTAATTGGGGACATTTTATGTCGACATGCACTGATGTGCAATCATGCTTTGGAAGTTGACGTAGAATAAGTGCAGCGGGCTTGTGATTTGTAATATTTTTTTATAACACTAATGAATCAAACATCAGGATAATAATGAACAATATATTACAAATTCCATAATGCCATTGGAAAAGCAAGTCTGGACAGAACACTAACACTGACATTGAACAGTCCGAGACATATAATTAGTAAAGTGATGGCACCTCTAAACACGTCAATTCGGATTTTGTAATTTGCATTACCCAAGTAAAGAGCTTGTTTACGTAATTTAACTGCAATGGGTGATCTTAGAATAAGCTTAAACCAACATTTCTAAACATATCATTTATTGTTCTAAACAATATGAGCTGTACTTACATAACACTTCACCCTATTTACTGTATCCTTCTGCAATCTGAAAAACGTTTACAAGCTTCATAAGAGAACAATTATTACTCAGTACACCAGTCTGCTCATGTGATTGCCCTTGGATTATTAAAAGTCTGAAGGGGATTAGTGGAGATCAACCTGTAGCCTACAGTGTAGCCTGCGGGAATCCCCCAAAACCCACCCTGTACAAATTCTCCCAGCTCAATCGCCAGATTCTGGTGAATCCGTTGGAGTCAGCTGTCAAATTGAAGGTTCTACTGCTTATGAACTAGTAGATCGAGCCAAAAAATGCCCCTTTTCCAAGTAAGCATAATTCCTATTTAGAATGAGGTAAAAATGTCCAGGAATAAATTAAACTTTGAAAAAGAGAGGCCCATGAAAGTTCGTGTGGGATTTTCATTAGAATCTTTATGTATGGACAATTGGCATGACATCACAAACCTAAAAATATGCCTGCCACATTTTGTGTTCACACTTTTTATTAGTGAAAAGGCAAGGAGGATAATTACATTGTAAATTGATAGGGTGTTCCAAATAATAAATCTGCCATCCATTTTGCTTTATTATTGACAGACTCAGATAGATACCAACAACTACAAGAGAATAATTGAAAGAAATACATCTTTGACCAGATTTACTGCTTCACACATTTCAAGATTTCAAGACTCCATTGAGGGCAATTGAAGGTCAGCACTTCCAAATGTTCCCAATGGGATCTACTTTTTGACACATTTTCTAATGGTAGAGAGTCGATACCCCATGATTATCCATGGAGAATCACTTGACACGTGCAAACATTTATTAAAAATGAATAAGGAATCTGATTTTATATGTGACCAGATTCAGCGCAGGAACCTGACACCGTACACCAGTGCAATTCTTAATTGGCATGCACCATGAATTAATTCCTGGTTGACAAACTAACAAAAAAAAGTGTTTGGGTGTGGGTATTCTGTTTCGTCCTCATTAATCCTCTCTAGTGTGGAGTGTTCTGTGAGAAACAGTTAACACGTGCATGTGTTGCAGTGAATTCCCAGCTGCATATTTTCAAAGATGTTGGAGATACTTTAGACAAGCATTGACAAATGCAAAATATTTGGCGGTTGTCATAAGCTTGTGAAAGGGGCTCAGGGCAAGCAGGGTATGATCATGGAGATGTGAGAGCATGGCGAAAGCACTGGGCGTGTGATACTTAGGGGCTGATTCATGGAATTTGTGCGCCGAAAAACAGGGATTTGTGCGCCATTCTGCCCGCAAATCCACATTTGTTAAACAGGGATTTGCGGGCAGAATGGTATATAAATCCCCGTTTATCGGCGCACAAATTCCATGAATCAGCCCCAAAGTACCAAAGTTTGTAGAGGTTGAGTATTATGCTGCATTTTGAAAGACCAGATAAAGGGGGTAATTCATAGAATTCAGCGCAGAAGCAGCGCACGCGGGCAGCACAGAGAGGGAGCGTGCGCCGCCCGTGTGCGCTAAACAGCATTCTGGCGCACTGCGTATTCATGGATTTGCCAAGCCGTTTGGAGCCGTGGCGCAGCGAACATCCCGCAGCGCCAGTTACGCCCACAAGAACGCCCCTTGCGCAAGGAAAAGCCATCGAAATCCCCAATACAGCACAAAGGGCCACGCTAACCCTGGACCAGCTCACAGGGCCGCTACACTGTAATCGTGTGAAAAAGTACGCATACCCGGCTAGCGGCAGACAAAACGCATGAAAATGCACTTGCATACCCCATTGAATACGCGTACCCCACTCGAAGCAGCTAAAATGTGTGGAAATCAACTTGCGCTCCCCCTTCAATCCGTGTACTCCACCTGTGCTAGGCAAATTGCGTGGAAAATGTCCCCACTGTGGTGTGGACAGCCTGTAGGTCATGGCCAGGGGTGATGGGCTGCCTGCGGGGCATGCCAGGAGTGATGGGTTGCTTGTGGGTCATGGTCAGGGGTGATGGGCTGCCTGCGGGGCATGGCCATGGGTGATGGGCTGGCTGCAGGTCATGGTCAGGGGTGATGGGCTAGCTGCGAGTCATGGTCTGGGGTCAAGGGCTGGCTGCGGGTCATGGTTAGTGATCATGGCTGGCTGTGGGTAATGGCCAGGGGTGATGGGCTGCCTGCGGGGCAGGCCCAGGGGTGATGGGCTGCCTGCGGGTCATAGTCAAGGGTGATGGGCTGCCTGCGGGGCATGGCCAGGGGTGATGGGCTGCATGAGGGTCATGGTGAGGGGTGATGGGCTGGCTGCGGGTCATGGTCTGGGGTGATGGGCTGCCTGAGGGTCATGGTCAGTGGTGATGGGCTGGCTACGGGTCATGGTCTGGGGTGATAGGCTGTCTGTGGGGCATGGCCAGGGGTAATAGGCTGCCTGCGGGTCATGGTCTGGGGTGATGGGCTGCCTGCGGGTCATGGTCTGGGGTGATGGGCTGCCTGAGGGGCATGGCCAGGGGTCATGGGCTCCCTGCGTGCCATGGTCTGGGGTGATGGGCTGCCTTTGGGGCATGGCCAGAGGTCATGGGCTGCCTGCGGGTCATGGTCTGGGGTGATGGGCTGCCTGCAGGGCATGGCCAGGGGTAATGTGCTGCCTGAGGGTCATGGTCTGGGGTGATGGGCTGCTGCGGGCCATGCCCAGGGATGATGGGCTGCCTGTGGGGGATGGTCTGGGGTGATGGGCTGCCTGCGGGGCATGGGCAGGGTGGATGGCTGCTTGCGCGTATTCTGGGGGTGCGTGGGGAGTTCTACACGCGATCGGCCTTGCACGAGCAGGGTACGTGTATTCTGGGGGTGCGCGGGGAGTTTCACACACGATCGGCCTGGTGCGAGCAGGGTATGCATATTCCAGGGGTGCACAGGGAGTTTTACATGTGATCAGCCTGGCGCAAGTGCGGTATGCATATTCCAGGGGTGCGTGGGGAGTTGTACATGTGATCGGCATGGCGCGAGTGGGGTACGTGTATTCCCAGTGTGCCTGGGGAATTTTACATGTGATCGGCCTGTGCGAGCAGGGTATGCATATTTTGGGGGTGCGCTCGGAGTTTTACACGCGATCGGCCTGGCGCGAGCGGGGTATGCATATACCAGGGGTGCGCTGGGATTTTAACTCGCGATCGGCCTGGCGTGAGCAGGGTACGCATATTCTGGGGGTGTGCGGGAAGTTTTACACATGATCAGCCTGGCACGAGCAGGGTATGCATATTCTGGGGGTGCGCAGGGAGTTCAACATGCGATCGGCCTGGCGCAAGTGGTTTTCGCGTATTCCAGGGGGTGCGCAGGGAATTTGACATGCAATTTGGCAGTGTGGGCCCTCCCGGGTGTGCCTCTCGCCCCCTCCCCATGCCCCGCAGGCAGCCCACACCACAGGGGACATACCTACAACCCCTCCCCATGCCCCACAGGTAGCCCATTACCCCAGACCATACCCCGCAGGCAGCCCATCCACCCTGACCATGCCCCGCAGGCAGGCCACATGGCACCATGCACTTGGGAGCCCCAACACATGTCCATCCACCCCACTTCCAGTGAGGGCAACCTGCCAGCAGTCCCTGACTCATGTCCCCCATCCCACCCCCAGTGAAAGCAACCTGCCAGCAGTCTCCAACTCATGTCCCCCCCATCCGACCCCCAGTGAGGGCAAGCTGCCAGCAGTCCCCGACTCATGTCCCCCCATCCCACCCCCAGTGAAAGCAACCTGCCAGAAGGCCCCGACTCGTGTCTCCCCGAACCCCAGTGAGGGAAATCTGCCAGCAGGCCCTGACTCATGTCCCCCCAAACACCACGTCATAACTATACAGATGCATGGCCCTAATGCCAACCCAAATCCCACACCCCCATCCCGCAGTGAAAACACCCAACGATCCACTGCACCCACATGAAAGTCTGAAACGAACCGGCATGCCCATCAACAAATGTCCTACAGAGCCACTCAGTGGCAACACATGACTGACCCAATGCTCATGGAGACATGTGCAAAATAAATCATAGTACACCACACCAATAATGTAGAATAACGAAATGTATTAAAAATAAAATAAAATGACAAAATGAAAACCACACATGCAAATGAAGAAATAATGAATACAATATGATAAAAAAAGGAAAATCCAAGGAAAAATCAAAATCCAAGACATGAAAATTGGTCCATTGCCAAAGTCCATAGAAATAAATCCAAAAATGAAAAGCAAAACAAAAAAAACATTACTCCATGGGATGCCAAATAAAAGAAAGTGTTTACATGTCCGTAACTATTTACAATGAAAGTCTGAAGGGTCCATGATCCCAAAACAAAAGGAAACCTACATAAAACCCTATCTAAAATACAACTATATACAAAAAGTGGAGCAAAGTCTGTTGAAAAAACACTCTTATTAAACAAAAAATAAAAAACCATTTTAAAAGCATTCTATATTTTCATTTTTTTTCATTGTTATCAATGCAGCATCTTTATTTAAAGTATAAAAGCCAGAAAAAGCTGATTTATCCTTCATTGTCTGATTGCTCCAAGTAGGTGTAGGGTGTTGTCTCTCTGTGTGGTCTGGGGAGGTGGGAGGCCATGCAAGGATTTATGTTTAGTAGGGATGGGCAATCAGAATTCCAGGTAGACGATTTGTGATGTTGGGGTTGGAGGTGGAATGCCATGTATGGTATTTGTGTTAGGGGGTGGCAGGCCCCAAGCAGGAAGTTTGTGGGGTGTTGGGGAGGCAGAATGCCAGTAATGGGGGCTTGCACTGTATGCCTGCAGAGTGCCAGCAATGGTGTCTTTGGTCCCAAGACTTACATTCTCATTCTGCCGGTTTAGCGCACGTTTGCCACTTGGAGCCAAGCTGGACTCCAAGGCTTGGCCCTGACTTGACCCAACCCAGAATTCTCTGGCTCTCCCAACTCGACATCCTACAAATTCCACCAACAGAGCATAGCTCTCTGATTGTCTCATACAGTGTCCTCACACCTATCTTTACCCGCTGTCACACACCCACTTTGGTACTGGAGAGATTACCCAAAATAAATTCCTCTGAGAAACCCGTTAGGTGGGGGCATATTACTCTGCCTGACAGAACCAAGCCCTGCTAGTTTCCACTACCTAATGTGGTTCCTTAATGTTTCTCTGTGGGTATATAGGAACACATGCTCACTTTTCACTTATCCTCGTCAGTCCTTCTCGCCAATACAGAAACATATGCACCTTATCATTCATGATAAAATATCAGAAGATGTTAAACTCAGTACTCAAGTCCTTAAAAAAAGAAAAGGGGGGACTATGACATACACACAGGGAAGTGACATGACGGGAACTGAATTTATCTTTCAGTTTGGCTTGTCCAACTGAAGGAAGTTCACATTGCATATAAACATTTGCCAAAAGAAAGGATGTTCCTGTATTGTTGCTGGCTAAGTACAAAAGGTGAGTACCTCTTATGCCTAAGAATCTGTAACAAAACATGCCGTAAAGAGCAGATTACAATATAAGATGTTTTACAGCTGTGTGATAGCAATTTGTCTGGTATTGTGGCTTAGTGTCTGGCCTAATTATATTCAGTTCTGCAAACTGAAGTCTATATTTGCCTTTCAAGTTCTTGTTGCATTGCATTCAAATGAGAATGGCAAAGTATTCGGCAAGAGCCGAATAGCAAAAAAACTATTTGGCCGGAGCCGAATAGCTTTTTTCAGCTGGCATTCAGCCGAATACTTACTTGAAGCTGAAGTTCGGTACACCCCTAGTTTTTCGTGTCCCTTGGTGCCACCGCGTACTGCGGGAGGTTAATTCCACAAATGTGGGCTACTGGGGGTTGCGTACACGGCTTTACTGCAGTTTTGGGGTGCCTGAGTGCCGCATGACCTGTCATTTTCTCACTGGGGTCACATACAGCCTTGCAGGCGCACAGAGGTGCTGTTTAGATCTAGTACCCCACCCCCTTCACCTCACTTGCCCAGGACAATTGTCGTATACAACTCCCATTGGCACTACTACATCTGTGCCATGGTTGGGAGGCCACGAAAGGTGAGGGGCGCCTCAGCTGGGTGTCATCCATGTGGTGAGCGTGGTCAGGGACGTGGCCAGGGGGGACCAGGGAGTAGGGAGAGTCCAGGGTTCCCAGGGTGGCTGCAAAGGGGGAAGAGGCAGGGGTGCACCACTTCGGCAGGATGTTCTGCCACGTGTTGGTGCAGATATGCCACCACCCCCTGCGGCTACAAGGGATGCAGCTCTTGCATCTGACACTGGTGCCCCTGTGACCCGGCAGTCAGTTTCATCAACTGCCATGGGCCCAATGGTAGTGGTAGCTGCAGGTGCAGCTGTGGTGAACACCACCCAGGCTCAGGGTTGCCCAGTGCATGATGCATTGCCACCTGATGATTCCCAGGCAGATTTTCAGGTGGTCGGGAGGCACAAGGTAAGTGCACACAGGGCTGCTCTGACTGAGGCACATGTCCCTGGGTCAGTGTTGTCACCTGCTGCCCCGACCAGCCGGGTGTTGGCAACTTCATAGGCAGATGCAGCCAACACCACCCGTCTGTGAGTCTGCCAGCCAGGACAGTCTCGGTCACAGGCCTTGGCACAGCGGATGTTGCTGTGCTGGGTCTAGTCAAGAGCACCCAGCAGCCACTGACTCAAGTCATGGCTTCTGTCCTAGCTCCACCTGCCACTCCCTTGGTCCAGTCCACCAGTGCCACTGCCCATACTGATCAGGCGGCATTTGCCAGTCAGGGTCAGGACCACTGTCCAAGAGTAGGAAGGTTGCTCCTGCACAAGAGACTGGGACCCCAGACACTGCTCTGGCCTCCGGCACGTCGAGGAAGAAGCCTTTCGACAAGCAAGAACTGGACTTCCTTGTGGGCTACGTGTCGGGACACGAACGTGAGATGCTAGTGGTCCCAAATTGTCGTAGTACACCAGCCCAGCGTTTGGACCACTCGGAGCATGTTGTGGAGGGTGTTAGTGCATTCGGACATGAGGTGCACACAGCTCTGGAGTGCAAAAAGTGACCTCCAACGCTGTGCTAAGCTAAAGCGTGCCTCCAATTATGCCATGACTCCTGTGACTGGCAGTGGGCCACCATCTGAGGAGGAAGAACTCACTCCGCACAAGTTGATCGCTGCAGAGTTAATCCCGGAAGAATTGGTCGAAGGAGAGGGAGAGATGCTGGATTTTGATGCCCAGTCCAGTGAGTGTTGTTGCATGTTTGTCCAGCCCATGTGTGGTTTGCTTGTGTGATGTGTTGAGCTTAACTGCCAGTACATGCTATGTGTACATGGTTCTCATGTGCCAGTCATGCAATGCTTCACTAATGCGTACCTGCTGTGCAGCATGCTGGACATGTAGAGCAGACAGGGACTGTCCTCATCACCACACTTACACCCTACTCACATGCTAATCACCCGGCTGCCCCTCCGGTCCCTGTTCCAGCTCATTGGCCCTTCTGCATGTAGCCTGGGGTGTCCTTCCACTCAGCACTCGGACTATGTCATCGCATGACTGGCGTGCATGTGTGTTCTGTCTGCATGTGGGTACTCCACTTAGGCATGCTCCCTTGCCCCTCCACCCTCTTGCACCACAATTACACCATGGCATTGGTGGGTAACATGTTGGACTACTGCAATGGCCTGTTCAACGCTCCTGTGTACATGCACACTTCCCCTGCAGAAACTGCCAGACACATATTGTGGGGTACATCCTTTGTCCTTGATGTAGGGTGTCTCACTCGGACTGTGCAGATGGCAGATGCTCTGCAGGGACATGGGTACCCAATCATGCTCCATGTGGCAGGATGATCATTATAGTACGTGTCCAGGATGACATACATTTAATGGCATTTGAACATCCATTCCATGCTCACTCTGGCTCAGTCCTGCATCAAACACATGTTTAGGGTGTCAGTCTGTGTGGGGCACAGGCCTCCCCCTGTTTCAGGCCCCCTGACTCTGTTCAACTGGTGTAGTGCCTTCTACACAAATGGGTGTACTACAGAGCGTTCATCATGTGTCCTTCTTACTGTCCCATTCTCATCTGCTGTGTTGTCAGTTGACTCAGATTATGCAATTGACGCTAATCAACACTATTTGGCAATACACAGTTCTCTGGTCAACCTTTCACTGCCATGCAATGCCTCCCTGCATTTTCACTAAGGGGGGGGAGGGGCTGCCTGTAGCCATGCAACCCATTGCATGCACATTGCACATGATGCCTGAACTTGCCCTTACACTGCCTTCATGTTTATTGATTGACATCATAATGTACTTGTTGATGTAGATAGTCGGTAACGTACACATGTTTTGCACTGCACCAACCCACTTCTGAGCCATGTTACACCGTTCTACATGCCTACTCACTGCTGCAATGTAAAAGTGACCTGGCATGTTTGGTCAGATTGTCATCTCTTCCCTGTCATGAAAGGCACAGCACAGGTGCATCCTGTGACACATGTACTCAGTATTGGAATACCCTAGTTTATTTTTTAGCAAAGTTGATTGGTCAATCTGCGGCCTTTACTAACTGGTGTAGGCTTCAGATTGATTATAGCCTGCCAATCGGGTTGTAATGAATGTGGAGCTGCCTTCACGTGTGTGTGTACACTTTCACATACATCAAATCAAGCAGCGTTGTAGCTGCTTGCTTTTCTGTATAGGATGCTGTTCATAATCACCATACGGGTGTATATGAACACGGGTGTTTGTGAACACTTTCACATGTACATATGCAAGCAGCTTCAACATTGTGTAGTGCAACATTGCAGCTACTCACTTATGTGTGTGTGAAAGTGTTCATTTATACGTGTTCTCTGCAGCTTTTTTGTTGAATGACTAATATGTAGTTGATTAACGTTAATGCTGCTGCGATTTCAACATTGCGCCCATTATGTTCAACTGGCACAATCCTGAAGGTGCACTGTCATGCAGTATGTGTATGAGCAGGCCCACTTAGCTAATCTGGTGGGGCCTGGCCGTGATGATTTGACACACTGAATAATATTTAGGGCACAATCAATGCACAATGTGCTCTATCAAGCCCTGATGAGTGTTCTGGAGGCTTCATGGAACGGCAGCACAGACCGTACTGGGCGTTATGGTCACTCATGCCTGGTTGCAGGTCCTCCCTTTCCTCAGGACATTCACTATGTCTACATGGCCCATGAAGCCCGGTACCGCCGAGCTGCAGATGGATGAAGCTATATTGGTGATGATGATTTAGTGATGCATGTGTACATGCATATTACGTGTGTCATGGTGTGTTTGGATTCACTTGTAGCTGTGGCCGTTTGGCTGTTCAGACATGCTCATGATATGTGCCATGTCTGTGTTTCCATCTGACATTTCTGCCTGTGAAATCTGCCTGACAGAGGTGGAGTTTGATGGAGGTGATATACTACATTCAGTACATGTGTAGGCTGAGCCATTTACACACATCTATTTCTGCTTTTGGGATGCATTTGCATATCAATGCCACTGGATGCATGGCAGAATTTCAGTTGTGTGTGACATATCTGCTTCATGTGTTGGCTGTCCATGTGGTGTCTATGTGTGTGTGGGTTATTTGCCTCTGACATGTGTACTCACGTTTCGTTTTTCCACATTACAGATGATGACGCAATGGAGCCAGAAGATGGTGATGTCATTCCAGACACAGGGTTGCTATTACATCAGCAACCCGGCACAAGTGGGTGTCGTAGGGTGGTAGACCATGAGAACCCACTTGTGCTCCAGACCATCATGTCCAGGGCTGGCAATCAGCCTAGCTCTGATAATCACTCTGACAACAATGTTGAGTTGGATGCGCGTCATGTCCATTCATCGACGGTGAGTGATCCTGATGTGGACGATCTTCTGTCCGTGAAACCTGCACTGAAGGGTCAGACAGTGTTGGAACCTCCAACTGTGGTGAATCGGGATGCACGGTCACCCTCCTTAGCAGTTGCTGATGAGCCTGGGGCATCGTGTCAATGGAAGGATGTAGTCCTGCATCCACGGGTGGTGCCAATCCAGCGAGGACCACAGCTCCTTGGGCCCCGCGGGTGTCAAGTCCGGCAACGTGGCCGTGTGCCACTGGGGTATACTGAGTGGGAACAATCCATGTATGCCAACAACAGGGAGCAGCTATTGATAAGATCGCTCAGAGCATGGAACGTGTGGCCCAATCCATGCTCCCCCCTGATAGGCAGGTGGAGCTCCAGCATTGGGCAACACAGTCCACGGCCCACTCACGCAGGCTGGGCATGGCAGCCTCAGACAGGGCACGCTGGGCTGAAATGGTGTCTTTGCGTCAAGCACTTGCTGCTCACACAGAGGCACACATGGAGGCCCTGAGGGATGACCATCAATCCCTCAGATCTACTCTCGGTATGCTCAACATGTCCCAGAGGCAGCAGAGAGGTTGGAGCAGCTTGAGAACACCATCTCGGATGAGCTACGTGCAAGCTGGGAGATGCTCCGGATGTCATACAAGGCCATGCAGGCAGAACTCTGTGTTACACGTACTACCTTGCAATAGGAAGCATGCATATCACGTGAGGTGCTGCATGCTCACCTACATGCCATAGCCACACAGGACTGGGCTTACCCGGCCTGCATGTTTGCTTCTGTCGAGGGGCAAGCTGTGCATAGACGTGGTCAGGAAACTGTGCCACATCCACCTTTTGATTTCCATCCAGAGGGTGAGCAGGACGACGACTTATCTCCCACATAGCTCGGGCCATGCAGGGGTTGAGCCCATCATCACATGTCGGTGTTGAAGTGCCCCCCCAATGGGTGTCTCCCCCCCCAGGTCGTATGTGGCCATTTTTTATTTTATTATTTTAATATTGTTTGTCTATTGTGCATTCATGTTGTGACGGTGTGGTGCTTTGCGGCTTTTGAAAGCATCCACTGTCTGTTCCAGCTGGGCCCATTCAAGCTTGTCCCGTGTTTGTGTTTGTAGCTAGGGGTTCAGCCACATATGCCACTCCTGCTTCCCCTTTCCATGGGCTTGCAAGGATGGTTTGGTATGACAACAATTTACACAAGGGCATTGGACTTTCGTCATAGCTATGGCCTGCCTGCTGCTGTACTACTTGTGTTTACACCCCTAGTGGGGATTATGAATGTTTTCTTCACGGCATGTCTACAATCAATTTTGGTGAGTAGTTTTTGAACTGTACATTTATTGAAGTTGATTGTGATGTATTTTCATTTCTTGCCTGTAGATGTGCTTGATGTACTTCATGCTGTAGATGGTAGCCTGCACCCTTTAGCTGTCAAAGTCACACTGATGGTTGGAGGGGGCTGGGTGGTGACAATGTCAAGTTGGTATGTGTTGAGTTCAGCCCCTGGGGATTGTGGCAAAGGAGGATGCATTAGGAATGTGACCCAAGAGGCACAACTCACGGTCCAGTCATCACCTGAGATGTCCGCCTATACTACTACTCCGCTCCATTCTGTTTGGACGACATGTGTTATCTGTCTTCCCTCTTGGACTTCGCTGCTGCCTGACGGTGCAGTTTTCCTACTGGACTACAGCTCTTTTACTTGTTTTTCACAATCTGGTGCCTTTAGTCCCTGTTTTTCTTCCTGCTACTGTCCTTGTTGCAGATCTGTCTGCCCGTCTCTCTGGCAGTTATTTCCACGTACTCTTACACTACCTCGGTTTGCCTCAGTACACTTCTGTTCCACAGCATCTCTCTGTCACTCCTCCTGTCTTTCATCTATTACATCAATACCTTTATATTGACTTTGGGCTTTTGCCAATGCTATTCTACTGTTGTGGCTCTTAACTTGCTGTCAGCTGTTTCCGGCTATCTCGCATTCACTGTGCCTTTCCAGACTTGTGCTGTCTCTGGCTTTCTTTGTTCACGCTATCAAGGATTGATTGGGTTTCAGCTCAACCATCCAGTTGGTCCAACCTCCTTGGTTATTTTCTACTCAAGTTCCATCTCTACCCATCAGTTGTGGCATCCTCATTGATTATTGTGTACTGAAATTGCTACCCATCCTGTTGAACCATTGTTCAACTGTGCTACCTTGGTAGTTATTCTGTCATTCAGCTTGGACATATTCTGTGACTTCAAGTCATCTACTGGAGACTCTTCCAGTGTTTTTGGTGCCTGGAGGCTTTTTCCCTGGTTTGGGGGTTAGGCTCCTTGGAGTTCTCTGCGATTTGGTATTTTTACTAGTCAAGGTGGCCTCTGAAGGGGCTGGACCTTATTTACATGAAAGGAAGAAGAAGGAAACCAAGGAGAAGGGGGATCCTGAAGTCAGGTACACTAGAAGGAAGCCGCCGACCGACCCCAAACACAGTTCTTCTGAAGGTCATGGTGATGAGGAAATGATGGGGGGGGGGCTTTTATTGTTGGACAGTACGCTTGGGCTACCGTGATTGGGCACTCTCTGATGTTGTCATTGTGGGGTACTATCTACATGATGTGCTCTGCTGCTTATAGCTGTTCCTGTGTTGGGTTTACTTTTCAGGTGTCAGGGAATTGGTGTGGTTTGACATACTGGGGTGTCCACATGTTCAATCTTCACATGTGATGTGTACAGGACACTGAGGTTCACTTCATTTCACATGTATGTATTGAGTGCATGCCCCTACTGACACACACACTTACACAATGCACCACCACACATACAACCAACCTTCCATGCCCACACGTGCACACCGATTGCCTTCTCTGGCATGCTGTGTCCCCGCAGCGCATGATCACTTACCATTTGGGGATCGTGTACATGCATCACTGGGTTATTTTTGTTGCTTGTCCTTTTTATATGATGCTCAAGGTGCATCCCCAACACCATGGCTGCTCACTATGCTGTATGCTGAGCGGTGTGCTGCAGGAGACACACAAAGCACAGGGTTTTGGGATTTACGGATTTGGATTGGCCAATGTGCATGCCAATGGGCATTCTGTCTTTTGTTGATGGTACCGCTGGTGGCATGCATTTGTGTATGACTTTGTATGTGTGGGAGGTTGCTGGTCAGTCATTTCATCTTATTCTATGTCAGGTGTGATTGTCTCAGGCCTCTTTCCATTTATCACATGTCACATCGTATCTAATTGGTCATGTGTTGTGCTTTTGGTTTGCTCTTTTGCTGTTGCATGCCATGTCATGGTGTGGCCGACGAGGGTGATGGGGGTTGGGAGGGTTTGGGTGACATACCAGTGATTTTCATGGCCTGTTTTTCAGGGGTGGTGTGATATGCACCTTGCATGTGTTCATTTTGGTCACACAGGATTGGTTATGTTTAAGTAGCTGGGGATGCACACAATGTAGCACTTCCGTGGCAACATTCTCAGGGTGGTAAGGTTGTGACAGTTGACTGTCTCTTTGTCATCATCGATTGTCACCTGGTATGTGCCATGCCCGTGTGCACTCCAGAGGGGTGGGAGTTTAGGTGAAAAATGTGGCCACAAGCTGGGTCCGGGCTGCCTCGCCACATGCCCTTTCCCCTCCCATGAGCAGCGCCTGTGCCTGTGGTTGTGGATGTGGGGGCACCACCATGTGCACTGGTGCGCCCCGCCATGTTGCAACATTGTGCAGGACACATGCTGCCACAATGATCCTGCACACTACTGGGGGTGCATATAGTAGCTGTCCACCAGAGCGGTCAAGGGAGCGGAAGCGTGACTTGAGCCCTCCGAATGTACGGTCCACTATGCCCTGGTTGCAATATGGGCTGCGTTGTATCTTACCTGGGTGGTGTGGTGGTGTTCCGTATTGGCATCATCATGTGGTTGCTCAAAGGGTAGGCACTGTCCCCTGGGGAGGTGAGGATGGTTGTCATTAGTTGGGTTTGTGGTTTTGTCTTTGTGTGACATGCTTGCATGTGCACAGGCATTTGTACTCACCAAAGAGACATGTGTCGCCATGCTTCCCAGCTTCCAGGTACCCACTCAGGGGGGACATTCTGTATATGAAACTGTCATGGGTATACCCAGGATAGTTTGCATAGACAGAGGTGATGATTCCATGGGCATCGCATACAACCTGTACGTTGATGGAATGCCAGTGCTTGCGCTTGCGGTAGATGTTCTCAGTGGCCCTAGGTGAACGTAGGGCCAAATGGGTACAATCTATGGCACCAAGCACTTTGGGGAAGTGTGGCACCCTGTAAAAGTCCTGGACCACGGCCTGCCTTTCTGCGGGTGTTGTGGGCATGTATATGTACCTGCGGACTGCAGGGCGCACAGTCCTGATTGCCAACACCTGATGTAGGCAGCATGACTGCGTGGACTGTGAGACACCCCCAACTATGGCAGTTGTCCACTGAAATGCCCCAGTGGCCACAACAAAAACAGGACATTGAGTACCTTTTCCAAGGGGCTCAGTGCTTGGGAGCACAAGGTGGGTGATGTGAGGTCATCCTCCCACTCAGTGACCAGGTCTAGGATGATACGAGGTGGAAACCTATACCTGCCATAAACATGGTGATCAGGCATCCGAAAAAGGCTGGTCCTGGGCAATACGCGGGGCCTGGCTATTCTCCTCCTCCGGCGGTGTCCACGATAGTGCTGCGAGAAATGAGATATTCTTCGTAGCTGTGTATACGGGTTTGTTGCTTGCACGCACCTTTGTACTGCTCATGGACGATTCCGCCTGCCTTCGTGTGGCGGACGTGTTCACATCTGTGCATGTCTTTTGGCGTGTGCGGGTTTCCCCTATTTTATTCCATGAATACGTGTTGTTCGCTCGCGTGTGGGCATTCCGTGTAGTTCCCAGCAGTACTTCCCCAGTTACGCCCTCATTTTCACGCGTTGTTCCCCATTCCACGTGTTCCACCCCCTTTTTGGTTTGTGCGCTACACATTGTGCGCTTTCGCTGTATGCGTCATGTACAGCATTCAGGATGTTACAGTGACGTGTGTGCCACGCGGGGATTTGGCGCACATCCGGGGAAAAACACACGCAGGGCCTTCCATGAATCGCACGTGTGCGCTAGCTTTTTCACGGTTGCGCCACAAATTTTGGCGCACTTTTTTCCATGAATTACCCCCAAAGACAGGTGATGTAGGTGTTTTATTTTGTTATGAACACAAACTGATCCGTTTAAATGCAAACATTTATAAAGATATGAAAATATAATTTGTAAAAATGGGGATAACTATTTCAAGCTGCTATATACATACTATATGTGTGAAACTTGAAAAATTTTGAAAAAATACTTTAGTTGCACACATTTTTTGTGAAAATGCACTTATGTGCAATTATGCATTGGAATTTCACATAGAATAAGTGCAATGGGCTTGTGATGTGTAATATTTTTTATAACACTAATGAATAAAACATCAGGTTTACAATGAACAAAGTATTACAAATGCCATATTGCCAAGGGAAAATCAAGTCTGGACAGATCACTAACACCGACACAGAGCAGGCCGGGAGATTTAATCAGTAAAGTGATGGCACCTCTAAACACATCAACTCTGATTTTGTAATTTGTATTACTCAAATAAAGCGCTAGTTTACATAATTTAACTGCAACGAGTGATCTCAGAACAAGCATAAACAAATCTTTCTAAACCTATAGGAGCTGATTCGTGGAATTTGTTAATCAGGGATTTACGGACAGAATGGCACACAAATCCCCGTTTTTCAGCGCACAAATTCCATGAATCAGCTAAATAATGTATTGTTCTACACAATATGAGCTGTACTTACATAACACTTTACCCAATTTAATGTGTCCGTCTGCAGCCTGAAAAACGTTTACAAGCTTCATAAGCGAACATTTATTACTCAGTACAGCAGTTTGCTCATTTGATTGCCCTTGGAATATTAAAAGTCTGAGTGGGATCAGTGGGAGATCAACCTATAACCTACAGTTTAGCCTGGCTGTATATCGCCAAACCCACCCCGTACAAATTCTCTCAGCTCAATGGCCAGATTTTGGTGAATCTACTGGAGACAGTGGTAGAATTGTGACATCCAAATTTCTTTGCAAATGCAAGCGAGTTTGGAAAACCGGCATCATGCGTCAAATGAGGATTCAGTGAAGAGTGTTGTGGTGACATTGGATTTGGATATTCTTACATTTATTTATGCGTTCATTCATTTATTGGATATTTGTATGGCACCAATACACAACTGTTTTGAGGCACCACAAGACAAATTGAGCGTGGGTGCGGGGGGGAGGCATAGGGGAAGAAAACAACAAAAACGGTTATATTGCCCTTGTGACAATACTACGGTACAAGGGCAAGACAAACATGGTAAGTGCAGGGGACGGGGGGAGAAGTGCAGGGGTGGGGTGCCCATGGGGTGGTAAATGAGTGCTGGGGTGGCAAAGGCGGCAAGGGCCAGGGGAAAGAGAGGGGGAAGGTGTTGGGGGTTTGTCCTTGGCCCATGCGTGCCCGCAAGCCCCCACCCTGAAAGGACCACACAGCTCACACGTCCTTTCAGTTCGGGCTTCCCGGTCGCTCTGCGGCGGCCGGGAACGCCCCGTTTATTTATGCAGCACGCGGCGGCGTGCAACGTCACGCTGCCGCGTGCACGTCCCACACGATGCAGCGCCACAGAAGGGAGGATGAGTGCGATGGACAGGGTGGATCGGGCTAAGGCTAGTCCGCGTGAGGGTGCATGAGGGCAAGTGCTCGCAAGGGAGGCTGGGGGGACTGGTGTGAGGGTGGCCAGGCCCCTGTATGACTCAGGCGGGACCAGACCCCAGTTGCAGTGGCAGAGGGACATTAGCACAGGAGGGGAGAGGGAAGGAAGAGGAGAAAAGTAAAGTCTTGAGAAGTTTCTGGAACTTAAGACGATCCGGCTCAAGTCTGAGGGGGGCATTGAGGCAGTTCCAGGGGGAGGAACCTGCTGAAGAAAGGGATCTATCTCCCACTCTCTGCTTGGATAAACGTCTGACCAGCAGAGAGTTGGAGCCATAGGACCAAAGAACTCTGGCAGGGAGGTATCCAGAGAGGGAAATCACTATAGAGAGAGGTCCAGGCCCCAGACAGCCTTGCTGATGATGCAAAGGGTCTTAAATTTGATCCTTGTGGTCACTCAGAGCTAGTGCAGAGATTTTAGGGCTGGAGAGATGTGGTCCCTGGGTGTGAGGCCATGGGTAAGTCTCACATTCCTATGCTGGAATATTTGAAGGTGGCAAAGGGAAGAAAGAGGCATACTGAGGAAGAGGCTGTTGCAGTAGTCGAGTCTAGAGAGAACCAGGGCTCTGGAGACGTTGAGCTTCTAGGGCAAGGTGAGAACAGGGAGCATGGCTCTGAGGGGGTGTAGCTGAAATGTGGACATCTTGGCAAGGTCTGCATGTGTGGAGAGAAAGAGAGAGAGGAATCAAAGATGAACCCAAGGTTTATTGCCTCACAGGTGCGTGGGGGGAGTGGGTAATAGGAGGGTGGCCAGAGAGTGGGGGAGAAAAAAGGAACAGGCATCCAAATGAGTAGGATCTCCGTTTTACTGGCATTAAGCCAGAGATCATTGGCAGAGCACCATGCCTAAAGAGCAGTCAGGCAGTCAGGTTTGAGAGAGGAAAGAGAGGATCTAGAGGATGGCAGCTTAAAGGAGAGCTGTGTGTCATCTGTTTGACACTAGAAATTCGGGGATAAGGTGGAGATCAAGTGGGCCCGAGGGGCTAGTTAGATGTTGAAGAACCATGTCGATAGGATAGAGCCCTGAGTGATGCCACAGGTAGAGAGTGAGGTGGAGGAGAGGAAAGTACCAATTTGCCCTTGGGAGGGTCTGTTAGAAAGGAAGAAGGTCAGCCACGCCAGTACCCGATCCGTGAAGCCTATGGTATCATCATGATGATTTATGAGGATGGAGTGGTTGACTGTGTCACAGGCAACAGAAAGACCGAGGAGGATCAGAACAGAGGGAGCGTTTGAGTCCAGGTTTGAGAACCAGACTTCACATGAGTTCCGGGACAGTTTCCATGCTTCTGGATGCTCTGAAACTGGACTGTTGGTCATGGAGTCAGCCAGCCATTTTGGAGCAGATGGACATTTGGTGGATGACCAGCTTCTCCATGAGTTGCCCAAAAAAGGGGTGATATAGATAGGGCAATATTTAGCCGGCCAATAAGGGTAGGCAGGTGGCTTATTTGGGAGAGGGTGCACAAGGGAGTGATTGAGGGGATGTGAGGAGGAGCCAGTGGCAAAGGAATGGTTGCAGAGGTAAGCCAAAGCTGGGGCGAGAGAGGCAATGTTGTCCTTGATTGTTCTGGAAGAGCAAGGGAACACCTGCTTAGAAGGGACTTTAATAGAGTGGGCAACTCTAGAGACCTTGGGCCTCATTACGAATTTGGAGGTAGCTATGCCCTTAAGAAGGGCATGGTTGCCTCCAAACTCGGGTCCGGGTCCGGGTTCCCTGAATGGGCAAATACCAGGCCATTCCAACCTTGGAGGGCCCGGTATTTCCCCATTCAGGGTACATGGACCCGGACCATCCCCATTCCCATTTGAGCCCACATAGGGCCCAATGGGAATGAGGAGCATGCTAACAACGATCCTGTTAATGATGGGCCCGTTGTTAGCATGCTGGGCTACTCGCGGGACCCGCTAAGGACGTCTGGTAAAACCAGTCATCCAGAGCGGGTCCCGCAAGCAGACCTCGTAATAGGGCGGTAAGGGGTTAATGGCTCTGGCACCTTTACCGGCGCCATTAACTCCTTACCGCCCACCTTGTAGTGAAGCCTATTGTCTGGTGCAATGGGAGAGAAGAAGGAGAGTATTGAGGAGAGAGGGGGGCCAAGGGAGGCAACACAAGGGGGGGTGGCAAGTGGAACTGATGACAGTGAGAACAGGATGTCCAGAGTTTTGGAAGAGAAGTGAGCAGTCAGTGCAGTGCAGCGGGCCTGGGAGGGGCGAGGAGAGGGGAAGACTGCAGTAGGATTGGAAGTTCCTTGCAGATTTTATATGTTGATTCCGGTGAGAACTTAGGCAGCTAAATGTGCTAGAATACATATGTAGAGATCAAGCAAAATCCCTTTTCCTATGTGGGTTGTGTTTGGCTGCAGGTAGGCGAGGCAGGGTTGATTCACAACAGGAGATATAGAAAGATTGACATTGTGAAGTATCAGGTAAGATTGTTTTATTTCAGGGATTTTATGTGTTATTTGGCATTTAAAACATGTTGTTTTTTATCTAGGCAACCTTTATTTAATGTTTTTCATTTAATTGTTGAATGTTGCTTTTTGGAATGGAAATTCCTTTGTGAGGGGAACCGTTGATAGTTATTGTACACACTATAAAGTCTTTCTTTTTTTTTTGGAGGAAAAGAAGTTTCCATTTATATTGTTTAGGGGAACTATTTTGTTGGGAACAATCACAAGGATGCAAGGGGAGGAAGGTGATGGTGTGTTGCTCCCATTGCAGGTGGATTACAGTGATGTAGGTCCACCAGGAATGTGCATCTCTTATTCTCGTACTTGAAATCTGAAAAGGGTGATAGAGAATTCTTGAACATTCTCAGGTTGGGACACACAAACAAATTGCCTCTTGCTGCAGAAATCGTTATTGAGATAGATTGTGATATGAATCATGGTGATGCAGCGATGATGGCAATCGTGGTGACATAGTCGTCGTAGAAGAGCTTGAGCTCTGGCACAGCCAGTATCACAGGGTTCAGGAGGAGGAGGAGAGCCAGGACTGTACTGGGTAGGAGAAGGAATGATGCCAAGTGAGGGTTCAAGGAAGTTGCATGATTTCCTTTAAAAGTAAAGGGATGACAAAAAGACAGCTTAATTTTGTCATCATCCTCTTTTGCCTGGGATTATTTTAAGGAGATGATTCACCAGCATTGTCTGAATCCGTGAAGTGCACTTTGAGCCCTGTGTTAAAGTCCTTTAGGATGGGGAAGATCTTTACTACCTGTTCACTGAGCACCACTGTCCACATGAACTGCCTGCAGCATTGGACCAGGATTTGAATGATAAGTTCTATCCACCCAAAGCCAATAACATGGATGATAATGAGATTACACAATGGAACTCGCAGGGCACAAAGGAATGCCGGAGCTATCTAAAATGCAGACTTGTCCATGAAGTGAGCAAACCCTGCTCATATAGTGATTGGATGGTTTGTGCATAGAAAGTGGAAAGACCACCCCATGTTTACTTCCAGTGTGTTCATGGACAATCATGCCTGTTAGATTTGGAATTTGAGCTGAGTGTGTGGGCACATCTTCAGCCAATGAGAATTGGTGCATGACAAGATAATGGTCAGTTCAAAACATAGTTTTATTAAGCCACCTGAGCAAAGTTGAAGCTGTCAAGAATTTTGATATAGTAGTGTGCCACAGGGGTGGGTGTGAAATTAATGTTTGCTTTATTTCTAGAGAGAGAATATTTATGTTATTATTCTTTTCTAGTTACCTCCCTTAAATAAATTAAAACAAAAATCCAACACATTTCACAAGATCAACATTTGAAAACAAAATTGAAACCGCCAAATAAATACTCAAACTAATGACATGTAACTCTTTGTTCAATTTAGTTTGGTACAATATTTTGGGTCTTGAAGAATAAACATTCAAGTGAGGATATACATTTATGAAACAGATGTCCTACTTCAGGACTTAGGATGGAATTATTTTGTATAAGAATGGAATCATATTATTCCCACTGAGACTTTGTATAGTCTCTCAATACTCTTTTAATTTGGTGACGATCATGCCCTTGTCTAAAGAGAGAGTCTGCAGCTAGGGAAAGTTATCTTTCCTAACTCAACAAACCCTAATAAGTAGCAATGCTTGTAACCGTTCCAGCTGTCTTTTAGAATCTTTACAACAGATCTTAGGATATGGGGAATTTGTGAGAGCAAAGGGAAATTGTAATGAGGACATATATTTTGACAAGGAAAGTAAGATTGTGGCACAAACATTTACAAAAAGAAGTGAGAGGAGGGCAACATCTGAGCACTGTTGTAATAAAAGGCTGTGAAAACCCCACAACTAAGTTATTGATGGTCAAACCATCAAATAGAGACCATAATGATAAAAAAGGGGGACCTGAGATGTGTCACTGCATAAAGTGGAGAAGCTTGACACATGCAAAGAGAATAAAGCCAAACTGTGCAATGCTGAAGTTAGATATAGAGATAGAATCTTCAGTAGGTAAAATGTCTTTATTAGTTGTCTGAAGTCAGCTACACCGGGATAGATTGTGGCAATTTCTTATAGTAAAATGTCTTTATTAGTTGTCTGAAGTAAGCTACACCGGGATAGATTGTGGCAATTTCTTATAGTAAAATGTCTTTATTAGTTGTCTGAAGTCAGCTACACCGGGATAGATTGTGGCAATTTCTTATTCTTTAAAAGCCACAATAAGGATGATAATTGAGTCATACGCTGGTCAAATCGTAGGCTTTCAAAACTGCAGCAATTTCAAGGTATGCACAATTTGGCAACATAGAACAATGTCTGGCTATGTCAAGCCACCCGAGGTATGAATCATTAAAAAATATATTGTTTGCACCTCTGAGTTTGTAGTTTATGGACATTTTGTCAACACTTGATAGTCATGTAGATTATAAAGGTCTCTGTCCACAAGTACCACACAGGGAGATATTAAATGACTCTCTGTGCAATCCTTGAGGCCACAGGTGATAGGTGCTGGAACGCCAGAACCACGGAACACTGGAAACCCCAAGGCTGCTGTAAGGCAAACAAGTACTTAGCACAAACACCAATATGTAACAGCCGATATGGACAGCTGATAGTGTCAGAGAAAATAACTTACCTAAATGTGGAAGGAGTGTCAACTCTAACCAAACTGGGACCTTAGGAGCAAAGCACGTGGTGGGCATTGGGGCAAGCACCCTCAGTGTATGGTACGGGTGACCGCAGAAGGACAGCAATGGTAGGTCACCGCTTTGTGCTCTTATGTACCAGTCACTGGAAATACCTGTAGATGCTTTGAATGGCAATCGATGACTGAATGAAGGAAGAAGTAAGAAGAATTGCAGTAAGTGGAACGCCACTAGATATCTGTGCAGCTGACTCATAAATCCAGGTGAGTTTGGAGGAAAACTAATCCAGGGGCAGAGGCAGAAGGAGTCCAGTTGAGCAGTCCATAGGTCAAGGCAACAAAGAGATCCATTCGAGAGGTGCCAAAACAGAAGGGGAAGACAGAAGGGAATCTGTAATTCGTAGTCCGTGATCAGAATAAGCGAGAAATCAAGGTTGTGAAGAACACCAAACAGTGCCGGTAGCACTGTGTGAGCGCGAAATACTGGCTTTTATCCCGTTGCTATGGAAGCTTTGTCACGTGAGCAACGCTTCCGGAACACGTGATCCGTGGATGTATCACGTGAGCAGGCCTCTCTTGTCACGTGGCCCGGGAGCGAATGAGACTGCCGGTATCAGGCGCCTGACCCTGCCTGGCCCAATGCGTCAAGGAAGCTGCCAGTACAGGAATGGATGTAATCGTCCCAAATGATATTTCCACATGTGGTGATTGATACCAGTCCATGCATGAGATAAGCGGACCCCCAACTGCTGCTGTCCTACATGCAAACCAGAGGTAAAGGAGGGTGTACATGCAGTAGGGACACTAGCAGGTGTAGGGACGTGATGCATGACATAGCCACCCCCCAGGGGCCCACAACCCTGTGGGCAGGATGGATGATCATGGTGGAAACTGGAAATGAGACAAGGAGCACTAACGTCCTCAGCAGGAACCCAGGATCGTTCCTCAGGGACATACCAACCTATCAACAAGATACTGCAAATGACCCCTAAAGAAATGGCACCCCAGAATAGCACTGACCTCATACTCATCACGGCATACAAGGAGACAGGAGCAGGGGGAGAAATAATGCGGGTTGGGCCAGGACAAGGTTTGAGCAGTGAAGTATGGAAAACCGGATGGATGCACCAGGTAAAAGGAATCGAGAGGCAGTAAGCCACAGGGTTTATCACCCTTGAGACCTTGTAGGGACCAATGAATCGGGGCAGGAGCTTGCGACAACCCGGCAAGCAGAGGTGGTGAGTGGACAGCCAAACATTGTCCCCAACAGAATAGACAGGGGCAGATGTCCGCCGTAGATTTCAAGGACGACTAGGCTTCGTGGAGATGAACAAGGGTTTGGGCGTGGACAGTAAACAGATCCCTGACACAGGCCGTAGCAGCAGGAGTATCAGACAAGGAAAGGTTGGGGAAAGATAGTGTGCAGGGATGCTGACCATAAAGTGAATAGAATGGCGAAAAGCCAGTGGAGGCGTGTAAGGCATTATTGTAGGCAAACTCGGCAAGGTGCAGCATGCGAAACCATGACTGTTGATGTTGTAATGTCATGCAACGCTGGTATTGTTCCATAGCCTGGTTCACCCGCTCGGTCTGCCCTTCTGTCTCGGGATGGTAGGCCGAGGAGTAGCAGGCGTCCACCCCAATCAGCTTAGTTAGTGCTCGCCACAATCGGGATGTGAACTGGGAACCCCTATCAGATATCAGTATCGAGGGTAACCCAAACAAGCAAAATACGGACTTCAAGAACAACCCAGCCAGAACAGGGGCGGAAGGAATCCCTGAGCATGGGATAAAGCGAGCCATCTTGGTGAAGGAGTCCACCACTACCCACACTGTGTCGAAGCCCTGCACCCGGGGTAGGTCAGTGACAAAGTCCATTGTGAGAGTGTGCCAAGGTCTTGGGGGTACTGGTAAAGGTTGAAGCAGGCCTAAAGGACGTCCCCTACAGGTCTTACACTGGGCACATACTGAACAAGTGTTCAAATAGTTGTCAACATCTCGCCTCATCGAAGGCCACTAGCACCAGTGCTTCAGCATAGCCAGGGTTCGTCTCTGACCAGGGTGCCCATTGATGGTGGCATCGTGGGACCATTCTAATGCAAGGTTACATGTGTCAGTGGTGGACAGAACTTACCTATTTTGCATAAAAGGTAGGCCATCGAGATCCATGGGATCCCACTCCGACAAATGGTCGGGGTGTTGGGAAACCCACAGACGGATAGAGGCTAACAAGGACAGTGGAGGGATGCAAAGACAAACCACGTTCTTCCGTTGCAGTAGGGTCTCGGGAAAAACCGGTAATGAAACTCCCCCAGGGGAACGGGATAATGCATCAGCCTTCCTGTGTGCTAAACCAGGTCTGTGTTTGATCTGCAAATCGTAGGCTGCAAAGAACAGGTGCCATCAGACCTGTTGACTGTTAATACATTTGAGGGAGGCCAGATCTTGCAGGTTGCGGTGATCCATAAACACAACGATCTGGTGTTTAGCTCCTAAAAGATGGTGTCTCCATACTTGGAAGGCATCCTTAACTGCCATGAGTTCTTTTTCTGTGACTGTATAATGTGATTCTGTGGAAGTGAATTTGCAGGAGTGCAATGCCACGGGATGCAGACGACCAGAGGAAGGACAGGCCTTTGAGAGTACAGCCCCCAAAGCAAAAGAGGAGGCATCTGCCTCCACCACGAAAGGAAATTCCGGGTCAGGATGTTGGAGGACTGGGGCTGTGGTAAAAGCAGACATCAGAGACTGAAAGGCTCTTTGATGCTCTGCCAACCAGAGCCACTGGACATGAGGACTAGTCAACGCTGTGAGGGTGGCAACAATAGAGGAGAAACCATAGATGAAGGGTTGATAAAAATTGGTGAACCCGAGGAAGGATTGCAGGGTTTTGAGGTTTACTGGTACTGGCCAGTCCAGCACAGCTCAGATTTTTGAGTGGTTCATAGACTAACCCCCTGGTGTAATGTGGAACCCCAAGAATTCAACTTTGTCTACATGGAATAAACACTTCTCCGGTTTGGCAAAAATAGAGTGTTTATGCAATTGGGAAAGCACTTCTCTGACATGTAACACATGCTCCTCTAGGGTATGTGAAAATATGAGAATGTCATCCAGATAAACAATGACGTAGATATCCAGTATATCGCTGAACAACTCATTCATAAAACGTTGAAACGTGGCTGGTGCATTACAACGTCCGAATGGCATGGCATTATACTCGAATAAACCATGTCAGGTACAAAATGTGGTTTTCCATTCATCCCCTTCACGTATACGGACTAGATTGTACGCCCCTCTGAGATCGAGTTTAGAGTATATGCAGGCATCTGTCAATCGCCAAGTAAAGGGGTGATGAGGGGTATCGGGTAACGGTTCTTGATGGTGATTGCATTTAGGCGTCGGAAGTCCATGCACGGGCGGAGGTCCCCCTCTTTCTTTGGAACAAATAATATCAGACTGGCTGCGGTGACGTGGAAGGATGGATGTGGCACAAGTGAAGTGATTTCTGAATGTATGCTTTTAAAGCCTGATCCTCGGAGGCAGAGAGTGAGTATATACGTCCACTAGGTATGGTGGAATCAGGTATGAGATCTATAGGACAGTTGTACGAACGATGTGGAGGTAGGATTTCAGTTGTCCTTTGGTCGAACACCTCTTGGAAATCATGGTAGACCACGGGAATGCCCGTAGCGATGGCACCTACCATATGGGAGGCCGATACAGAACCCTTGCATCGTTCAAAGTGAGTTGTGCAACTGCTACTAGCGCTTGTGTGGGTGTTACCTGTCCGTCAGGTACTGTGAGACAGTAATATTGACATACCTCAGATTCGAAATGCACTTGTCCCATTTCCCAATTGATAAGGTGATTGTGCTTCTTTAGCCAAGGAATAGCCAGGATGAGACCGAACTGTGGCATGGAAATCAGTTCAAAAGATATGGTCTCTTTATGGGTATCTTGAATAATCAAGGTGAGTGGAGTGGTTTGTTGTCTAATGTGACCTGACGCCAGGGCAGTGCCATCCACTGCCTGGACCAGTTCTGGACGTTACTTGTTCACTAAGGGTAGGTCTAGATCTAGAAGCTCAAATTGACCAGCTTCTGGTGACTCTTGAATTATTTCAGTGGTTTCATTCAAGTTTTCTTCAATATTAATTTCTTTGTAGTAGTCATTACTGTCTTTTAGCTATTGCAAGGCTTGTCTAACTTTATGTAAATCTACCAGTTGTTGCCAAATTCATTTGCCTTTTGTAGGTACACCATTTACTAAGATAATTAAAGATTGCTCCATTGGACATTGCACTCCCAGAGTGTGCACATTTTGTTTTAGATATAATGGTAAATACACTACTTTTCCATGAATGCCTTTCACCAATTCAGAGGGAGGTAATTTTGCTGTTTTTGGTTGAAGGCGTATTATTGCTTGAAAGGGGTGCACTGTTTGAATTATGATGCTCTCATATAAATTGAGTTGTTGTAGGGGTTTTGGTAGTGGAAATAATTCTAAATTATTTGTGATAGCACGTGAAGGAGTTTGGTTGTTGTTAAGTTTTGTAGTGCAGTAACTGCAAAGTATTAAGGGGTCAGTTATTTCGTATTTGTTTTCTGCTATAAGTTAGAGAGCTAATTCAAACCATTTAGAATCTTCATAGTCTCCTATTTTGTGTGTTAGGTCTACAGTTTGTGTGTTACTTTTATAAAAAGTTCTGCGGCAACATACACACACATGGTTTGGTACATCAGCAGATGTACTTTTAAATTTCAGTATTTCTTTTTTGTATGTGTGTAGTAGAAGGTTGCCATGCATAGAATTGTTGCTAATTTATCTTAAAGCTATTTCATTCTGTAAGTGTCTTTCACTTCCAAAATATTTTTTTGGATATAGTCGATTTCTTCAAGTAGGTCTTTTGCTGTACCGTGTAGAAGAATGTTATTTAAATTGGCTAGTGCTAAAGCAGGACTTTTAGCATAGTACAGTTTATAGACTAGATTTCCTATAGTTGAATGATGTGTTGATATCATTTTGATATGATGGAAGGTGGTTTTCCAAGTAGGTCCTGAAATGCAGGCCACTGAATGTCCTTGTAGACCTGTGTACTTGCGCACCGGACAGGTATCCATATTTTGCAGTAGTTTAATTTTGATTTTGTCTTTGCCTTTCATATACTGATTGAGGAATTGGCGTAAAGACTTAAAAGATTTTTTGGGAATGTTACACATTGACGTGCATGGCCATTTGTATACTAGACGTTGTGATTCAGTTGAATGGAGAGGTCATTCTAAGTTTTCTGGGGATATTTTTGTAAGCAGTTTCTCTTGTTCCATTATGGTATTAGTAACTTTTTCATAACCTTGTCCACTGCTGTGTATGGCAATTGTATTTGTTTGCTTTTGTTTGTATGCTTCTTCATTAAAATATGGTTATGTGCTTGTAGTGTGACTCCACTCACCTCCACAGATATTTAAGAAGTTATTTCTGTTGACATTTCGTTTATTGAAAAGTTTTTTTTGTAATTTAGTCATTAGTTTTGTTAGTGGTTTCATTTTGTTTAACACTAAAATAAATACATTTCTTTTGAGAAGGATTGCACTGTCTATCAAAGCTTCTAAGATTAATTTCCTACGGTAGATTTTAAGGGTTGCGCATGATTTCTCTCCTGTTTTTATAAGATTTTGAAGGACTCTGTGGCAGAACATTTTTGCTAAAATACTTTTTTCAGTATGCTTACTTGGCACTATATCAAGATTTATAGGAGCAGTTTTATCAATAGAGGTAGCTGAATTCTTGTTAATTGTTTTCTGTTTCGTTTTACATTTTGATAGAGGAGGCAAAGTTTCTGAACTTGAAGCTTGTTTTGTTTCGCTAAATGACTATTAGCTGTTTTGTTTGAACTTTTTTTACAAATTCTGCTAGAGATGGATGCTTATTTTGGACACTTCTATTTTCATTTGCTCTACTTCTGCGTTGCTTTCTACGGACTTGATTTTTGGTAGGCATTAAAATAAAGAAGGTATGGGTTGGGGTGTTCTGCAATATACGTGTGCTGTGTGCATGAGTGTCTGAGTATAAAGATAAAGATGTATGTGGTGGTGTGTGATTGTGCATTGGGCAACTATAACTAGTTGGGATGGGTATTCTTGAATTTATGTGCTACTAAACTGGGGTTCAGATGACAGTAGAAAGTAAGCTAGTGGTTTGGAGAAGCACAAAGAGTAAATCTAATAGTATACAATTAAAACTGTTTGTTCTATAATATAAAAATTCTAGGGGCTGAGTTGTGCCATTTGTGCACCGACAAATGGGAATTTGTGTGCCATTCTGCCTGTAAATCTCTGTTTAACAAATGGGGATTTGTAGACAGAATGGTGCACAATCTCTGATTTTAGGCACAGAAATAGCATGAATTAACCCTGCAGTGTGCGAGTAATAGTACAACTATTATGGTGGTATTTAACTTACTTTTTTGTGGAATGAGCAGGTTTTTTCTTATTTGTTATTTGTACTTCAAATTCTGCTGTTGCTTTTCAGGAGAGTAGTCTTCACTGCAATTGTAAAAGAAACAAATTAGTAATTTTGTTTGTGTAAAGCACTGATGTTAATCTAGACATTGATTTTTATGTTTTTGTACAAGTATTGTTGTTTGATATTTGAACAGTGTGTGCATGCAATTTTGTTTGACTATGTGCACTTTTTATATTTTACTTTAAATATGTTAGTTCAACATGTTTTGCAAATGTGTGTGTAAAAAGAAATTAAATAGCAGATTGGTTTGGAAGTGACAGTTGATTATAGCAGATGGAAAAAATGATAGTAAATTCATTTTATAGGTTATACAAGCTAAAAGTCAGTTAATCTGTTTAAATGAATATATAAGAATTGTACATGTACTATACAGAAAATATGCATACCTGTTGTTTGTGTTCATGCACATTGATATGCATGCAGCTGCAAGTAGAAATCTTGGAGAATTGTACAGTATTTCTTGTCGAAGGTGCTTTCCAATGATATGACACTTGTACTCAGAGTGATTAACAGTACATTTGAAGTGCTGATCTATGATGATGCAGTTAGATGTAGAGGTCTTGGATGTGATTGATGGATGGTCGTGTGACTGCTTAGCTATATCCAATGAGGGAATGGCACAGAAAGTGAAATGGAAATGGTAGAAGGACTGTCCATGTTACGATATGTCCACGGACATGGCGGTAGTCCCCGGACATCGCGTGTTCCATCCAGGGATTTTGGGGTGGGGAGGCATGCAAATGAGAATGAGCAGAGCAAGGGATTGGTCAGTAAAGTTTAGTGGGTGTGTTGTGCCAGGAGAGAGTTTGTCACATACTCTTTTTCCTGAGGGAAGAACAGATAGCTATGGCTGAGTGTTTCAGAATACAGATTGTTTGGATTTTGGGAGACTCGTGGATACATTGGTTGAAGGTGCATGCAGAAAGCTGTGGAGTAGCTGTAGATCTTGGATTCCCACATGTGGAAGTGCACTGGCATGCAGTACGTGGAATGAAACGGTTGGACTTGCTACCTCTCTATGCTACTTTTGAGACAGAGCATCATCCAGACATAATTGTAATTCATTGTGGCGTAAACAGTTTAGAACATGTGTCTGGAATTTCTTTGCAATTTGCAATAAAAGAAGGACTTGGGAAGGTCATGGACATGTTTCCAAATTCTCAAGTAATTTTTTCACGGATTGCGCAGAAACAAATGTGGCTGCCTACTTCTTCATTTGGTCCACAAATGTAGAAAGCAAGGCAAAATGTCAATAAGGCTGTTTGTGCTTTTCTAAGAGATGTTGGCATGTCCTCTTTTCACAATGAAAATATTATGTTTCGTAGCACATACATTTTTCGCATAGATGGAGTCCATCTTACTTATGCTGGCAATCAGATTTTTTCTTAGAAATGTACAAAATGCATTGGAATTACAGCATCCATTTTGTAGTAGGTGTTGAGCATTTCAAATTTTTCAAACACAAACAAACACCACCAAAAGGCTCTTTTCAGAGCCACCACTTCCTCACAAACAAAACTGCAATGGTTATGATAGGGCAGCACCCCAAAATGTTAGATGTTCGTGTACTGTCCGTGGACTTCTAAAAAATACACAAGGCCATGCTCCATTTATTTTCACTTCTATTTTTAAACTGTGAAAGGCGGCTCTGAAAAGAGCCTTGTTTTTGTTTTGATTTTTGTTTTATTTTTTTTGGTCTTTTACACACGACACACTAGGAGAGGAGGGAAAAGGAGGGTAAGGGGGGACACCAACCACGGGGATAAGAAAGGGCGGGTGGAGAGAGGACGATGTAGAGTGGGCATTACTTAAATAGTGAGGAGGTCTTCTCGTGCTCTGAGACCAGAGTCTCAAAAGCACTACGAAGTCTCTCCCCCTGCAGAGTACTGCATCACAGTACATACACACAACTGTGACCCTCGAAAGGTAAGGGTCATCAGCATTGTGAATTGCCTGTGAGGAAGCTGGAGGAATACGCCGTCCCACAGGAGTGTTCCTTGTGGTGACAGGATCCGAAACAGAGGATGTAGTAGAGGTCCACCTACTATGTTCCTCGCAAGGTTCAACCTTGCAAACGTCCCCCGCGTGGAATGACTTTAGGTGTCGCTTCATAGTAGTCGTACCAAAGCTGTACGAACCAGGCCTCCCGCGACTCAGTACCATTTTGCACTGGTTGCAAGTGACTTGGTTCGCACGCGCCTCACGTACATTACCATGAATGGTAAATAACAGCCACACCCAAGACTCACGGTGAGTGCTGGTAGTAGGGACTTCCACTACCTCATTCTTGTCATCCTCTTCATCCTCCTCTGCATCCTCACTCCTGTTCCGCTCTTCAGGCCCTTGGGGAGGTGGTGGTGAAGGGGTTGGGGGTGGTGCTGAGGCAGATGTAGCACCAGGTGGCAGTACTGCAGCCATGGATGCCATCAGGTTTCAGATGAAAATCTGGAAAGTTGGCAGCAAAATGCACTGTGTTCTGTAAGATAGCCAGAAACACAATGAGAATGAGCTCTAGGGTGTGGCCTTTTATAGGGGTGCTTGTGCGTGGACAGATCGAACACCAAAAAAACGTTCAAAAAGTCCCAAAATGTATGTAGAAACTCAGGATTACTGTCTGGGACTTGTGCTATGATGATTTATTATTGAAAAATATTGTGGATTGCCTTAAAAGGTAGTTTTCAATTGTTCGGGGACACAAACAATGTCTGCAGTCAGAACACACACACAGCGTGGGCGCGGTCACATGATAGCTTTGCGAACATGTCCGCGAAGAGAAGCAGTGTCCGCAGGACACCAAATGCACAGGAACTGTTTTGCACATGTGCGTTGGTGTTCTATGGACACTGTTCGGGTCCTGAAAGTAATTAAAAGTGTGACACAAGCGAAACGAACAGTTACGAACAGGCATTTGTTCTTAGAACAGTTTCAATCCGCTTGCAAACAATACGGACAGGCATAGCGTCCTCGGGACACCCCCATTTTGCTTATTTACGAACATGTCAGGACACCGCGTGAGTTCTTAGAATAGTTTCAACTCGCCTGGGAACAATACGGACAGCGTGCTCAGGACACCCCCATTTTGATTATTTACGAACATTTCAGGATATTGCTTGTGTTCTTAGAACGGTTTCAACTTGCCTGCGAACAATACAGACAGCATCTTCAGGACACCCACATTTTGTTTATTTACGAACATTTCAGGATATTGCCTATGTTCTTAGAACAGTTTCAACTTGCCTGCAAACAATATAGACAGCGTCCTCAGGACACCCCCATTTTGTTTATTTACAAACATTCCGGAACACTTTGTGTGTTTTTAGATCAGTTTCAATCTGCCAACGAACAGCACGGACAGGTCTAGCATCCTCAGGACACCCCCATTTTGTTTATTTAGGAACTTTTCAGGACACCGCGTGTGTTACTTTGATTACGGACATCTCGGACACCGAATGTGTTCTAAGAACAGATTGGACTTGTTTACGAACATTACAGACAGGCATAATGTTCTTGGAACATCTCCATTTTGGTTAATTGCGGATATCCCGGACATCTCGTGTGTTCTTAGAACAGTTTCAACTTGCTAGCGAATAGTACGGACAGGTATAGTGTTCTTAGGACACCTCCATTTTTGTTTCTTCACAGACATTCCGGACATCCGTGCTGTCCGCGGACATCTGAACTGGTTTTAAAAAGAAAAAAGCAAGAAATGAATTAGGACACAATATAATAATTTTACTTTATTATATATGGATATTAAATTTATGAAAGAGAAGGTGAAGCAGAAACTGAGACAAACACAGGAGAATTGGGGGTTTCAATAGGATTCATATGAGGGGAAGAAGGGATGGAAGTCTCATCAAAATGTTTTGGTTCATGGAGAGGGTTTGGGGATAATTGACTGGGATATGGTGAGGGGGACAGGTACATGTGGGACAATGGTATCTAGTTTTTTGTTTCAAGTGATCCCCCACAAAGTTTTTTAAATCGTTGAAATTTGCCATGAGTAGGTCAATTTTTTCTTCCATGTGCTGGAGAGTCTTATCCAAAATTTCTTTTTGTTTACTATTTTCAATGTTTGTATGGTCTGTACAAAAAGAATGTATATGTTAAATGTATATAAAATAATATGTATTAATTGGTTTATATAGTAAAGTGTCTACCATTAGGTTCACTATCTTCAGACATATCCTCACGTGGAAAATGCTCCTCTAGCCACTCCAGAGTACTGGACATTTCTGTGAGAAAAAAAAATCACTTTTTTTGTATCTAAAACAGAAAGTTTAGAAATATATGAGTAAAATGCAGTACACTTACTAGCTTCTGGTAAGGTGTGTTCTTACTGGTCTGTAGATCTGCTGTTGCTCTTAGTTGTGGAGTTTCTGGAAGGTAATCATGTTGGAAGCCTATCTTTCTTCTTTTGGTATATTCCATTTTAGAAAATATTGTATATAAATGAATGGTTAATGTGTTATATATATATGGGTTACACGTCTTATTTATTACTACATATAATGTGTATGTGTGCTGGTTTGTGAATTTGTGCAATGTTCATATGTTATGATATAACAATTAAACATAACTCCCACACTTTTTGGGTAGTGTTGCTGTTGTCCGCATATGTCCGCGGACATTAGAAGAGCTCGCAGACATCAAATTCAGTAGAGGGGATTAAGTATGTTCCATTTTACATGTACATAAAGTCAGAGATATTATTGTTAAGTTGTGCTACTATAAACCTATGAAATTCAGGAAAAATAACTTTGTTAAAGGGACATTACGGTTAAGTTGCACTACTAAAAACCTATGAAATTCAGTAAAAAAACATTGTTAAAGGGACGTTATGGTTAAGTTGCGCTACTAAAAACCTATGAAATTCAGTAAAAAAAACATTGTTAAAGGGACGTTGAATAGTGAAATGATAAATGCTTTCCTATTAAAATGTTGTGTACTGTGCAACATGTAATAAGGATCTTATAAAACCCACTTACTAAACCACTTACTACATAATTTCATTATTACATACAAAACACAAAGACAGAACAACACATACAAATATGAAGATATAAAGGGAAAGTGAAGTGTGCAAAAAAGCAGCAGTAGAACCAGAAAGTGTTCATAACCTAACTGATTAATTTTTTGCACAGAAATGATTGCTCTGCTTGAAACCTACTACTTCCTTATGTATTACTATCACATGATGTGACTGCACCCTAAAGAAAGTAATGTGAATACAAATATGAGCATATCCAGAGAAAGTACAGTAATAACAAAAAACAGCAGAACAATAAGAAAGTGTTGATAACATTACTGATTCTCTTCATACACAGAAAGCATTACTGTCTTTCAAGTGTGCATTTTCCTTATGTATATGTTTCACATGCTGTGAGTGGACCCTAAGTGAATTATTGTAAGAACATATTTGAATTAAAGTCTACAAATATAGTACTTTTGAAATGTTTTGTTCCTAACTATTACTGGTCAAAACATAGCACTAAAGGAAAAAAGAGCCTGTGAGACATGTGATGTCATCAGTGATGTCATCAATGACATTTGTGATGTCATTGTTAATGTCCTGGGTGTTAGTCTTAGCAGTGTACGTGGTCGCTTGGGTTATGGTTGCTTCGCTGACCATAACTGGTGAATGTCAGGGGTTTTTCGGTTTTATTTTGACCCATAACGTCCTTTTAACAACGTTTTTTAACTGAATTTCATAGGTTTTTAGTAGCGCAACTTAACCATACCGTCCCGTTAGCAAAGTTTTTTACTGAATTTCATAGCTTTATATACATGTAACATAGAACAAACTGAACCCCCAGCTAGTGATGTTGATGTCCGCGGACTGTGCGTATGTCCGCGTACGGAAGCGGACAATATCAACACTACCCAAAAACTCAGGGGGTATCTTAACTTGTTCTATCATGCCATATGAACACTGCACAATTTCAAAAAGCAGCACATAAACACATTATTTGTAATAATAAATAAGAAGTGGAACCTATATATCTAACACATCAACCATACATTTAAATACCATATGTACTAAAATGGAATATACCAAAACAAAAAAGATATGCTTCCAACATAATTTCCTCACAGAAACTGCACAACAATCAGCAACAGCAGACCTACACAACAGTATCAACAAAACTTACCAGAAACTAGTAAGTAAACTTCATTTTCCTTCTATATTTCAAAACGTTCTGTATTAGGTACAGTAAAAGTAATATATTTATTTTTTATTTTACACAGAAATGGCCAGTACTTTAGAATGGCTTGAGGAAAATTTCCCACGGGAGGAAATGTCTGAAGATAGTGATACTAAAAGTTGACACTTCTCTATACAACCAAATTAATAAACATTACTTTATGGGCACTTAACATATCTATGTCTTTTTAACAGACTATACAAACATTGAAAATAATACATCAAAAGAGACATTAGAAAATACTCTGCAGCACATTGAACAAAAAATGGACATGCTCATTGAAAATGTCAATCTTTTGAAACATTTTGTGGCGGACCACATAAAAGAAAAAATATATATATCATTGCCCCACGTGTACCAGTTCCCCGTCTCCATATCCCAGTCAACTATCCCCAAGCCCTCACCACCAAGAAAAACGTTATGATGAGACTTCCATCCCTTCATCCCCTCCCATCCATCCTCTCCAAATTCCCCAATTCCCCTGTGTTTGTGTCAGTTTCTGCTTCCCCCTCTCTTTCCTAAATGTTATGTCTGTATATAATTAAAAAAAAATATTATGTGCGTTTTAATTCAGTCCTTTGTGTCTTATTTTTATGAAAAAGCCAGATAAGGTGTCCGCGGACAGCGCGCTTGTCCAGAATGTCTGTAATTAACCAAAATGGAGGTGTACTAAGGACACTAAACCTGTCTGTACTGTCCGCAGGCAAGATGAAACTGTTCTAAGAACACGCTCGGTGTCCAGAATGTCCGTAATTAACCAAAATGGAAGTGTCCTAAGGACACTATACCTGTCCATACTGTCCACAGGCAAGAAGAAACAGTTCTAAGAACAAGCATGGTGTCTGGAATGTCCGTAATTAACCAAAATGGAGGTGTCCTAAGGACACTATACTGGTCCGTACTGTACGCAAGCAAAATAAAACTGCTCTTAGAACTTGCGCAGTGTCCGGGATGTCCATAATGGTCCAAAATGAGGGTGTCCTAAGGACACTATACCTCTCCGTACTGACTTTAGAAGAGCTACGCACATGCGCACCACACCCATAGGTCCTACGAACATCGTGCCTGTCCTTAACTGTCCGCCTCGCTTGTGTCGCACTTTTAATTAGTTTCAGGACCCGAACACTGTCCGTAGAAAACCCGCACGCACGCGCACAGCCGTTCCTATCCATTTGGTGTCCTGCGGACACCCGTCCCCTTCGTGGACGTGTTTGCGACGTCATCATGTGACCACATCAATGCTGAGCGTGTGTCCTGAATTGTGGACACTGCCCAGGACCCCAAACATTTTAAAAGTACTTTTTCAGACAATCCAAACTATTTTATAATAAAGATTTGCCATAGCACATGTCCTAGACAATGACCTTGACTTCCTACATACTGTTCGATCTTTCCGCGGACAGTGCGGCTGTCCGGAGAGCGCGCACCAGCACCCCTATAAAAGGCCACACCCCAGAGCTCATCTTCATTCTTTCTTTCTACTATTGAAGATTGACCTGCTTTTACTGCCTTTTCTGTTGCATCTTCAAACCAGATGGCATCCATGGCTGCTGTTCTTCCACCTGGTGCTACATTTGCCTCAGCACCACCCCCACTCCCTCCACCACCACCACCTCCCCAAGGGCCTGAAGAGGAAAACAGGTGTGAGGATGTAGAGGAGGATGAAGAGGATGAAGAAGATGAGGTAGTGGAAGTCCCTACTACCAGCACTCGCCTTGAGTCTTGGGTGTGGCGTTTATTTACCATTCATGGTGACGTACCAAAAGCATGTGCGAACAAGGTCACCTGCAACCAGTGCAAAATGTTGCTGAGTCGTGGGAGGCCTGGTTCGTACAGCTTTGGTACAACATCTATGAAGCGACACCTAAGGTTGTTCCACGTGGGGCCGTTTGCAAAGTTGTACCTTGTGATCAACATAGTAGGTTGAGTTCCTCTACCGTATCCTACGTTTCTGCTCCTGTCACCACAAGAGACACTCCTGTGGGACAGCGCATCCCTCCAGCTGCCTCACAGGCCATCCATGATGCTGTTGACCCTTACCTTTCGATGGTCACAGTTTTGTGTATGTACTTCGACACAGTACTCTGCAGGGGGGAGTCTTCGGAGTGATTTCGAGACTACAGTCAAGGAGCATGAGAAGGTCTGCCCAGTACCTAAATAAGGTCCACCCTACTTCTTCCTCTCTCCACCTGCCCTTTCTTATCACTGTGGTTGGTGTCCCTTCCTTACCCTCCTCCCCCACCCTCTCCTAGTGTGTTGTGTGTAAAAAAAACAAGAAAATGATAAAACAACAACAATCCAAAAAAAGGCTCCTTTCAGAGCCGCCTTTAAGAGTCTAAAAATAGAAGTGGCAAATAAATTGAGCAGGACCAGGTGCACTTTTTAGAAGTCTGCGGACAATCCCCGGACATCTAAAATGTTGGGGTGCTGCCCTATTAAAACCATTGCACTTTTCACTAGTAGGAAGTGGTGGCTCTGGAAGGAGCCTTTTGGTGGTGTTTTTTGTGTTTAAAATACTTGAAATAGTCAACACCTACTACAAAATGGATGGCTGAAATGCCAAAAAGGGTCTCAGTGCATTTTGTACATTTCTCAGAAAAGTCTGATTACCAGCATAAGTAAGATGGAGTCCATCTCTGTGAAAAATGTATGTGTTACGAAACATAATATTTTCATTGTGAAATGCCAACATCTCTTAGAAAGGCACAACAGCCTTATTGACATTACAACTCGCTTTCTCCATTTGTTGACCAAATGAAGACGAACACAGCCACATTTGTCTCTGCGCAATATGAGAAAAAATTAATTGGGAATTTGGAAACATGTCCATGACCTTCCCACGTCCTTCTTTCATTGCAAATTGCAAAGAAATTCCAGACACATGTCCTAAACTGTTCCCTCCACAATGAATTAGAATTATGTCTGGATGATGCTCTGTCTCGAAACTAGCACAGAGAGGCACCAAGTGCAGCCACTTCATTCCACGCCCTCCATGCCAGTGCACTCCATGAAAGTGCACTTCCACATGAGGAAATCCAAGATCTGCATCTACTCCACAGTGTTCTGCATGCACCTCCAACCAATGTATCCATGAGTCTCCCAAAATCCAGATAATCTGTTTTCTGACACACAAAGCCATAGCTATCTGGTCTTCTCTCAGGAAAAAGACGTTCTGACAAACCATCCTTACACAACACACCCAGTAAACTTCACTGACCATTCCCTTGCTCTGCTCATTCTCATTTGCATGCCTCTCCAACCCAAAATCCCCATATGTAATATGCGATGTCCGCGGACTACTGCCATGTCCGTGGACATATCGCAAATCTGAGCATGGTGAATGTAAATTTAAATAGTGTGCCCCATTTCCCATTTGAGGTTGGCTCTGAAAAGAGACGTTATTTTTGTTGGTTTTTTTGCAGATGCTTGACAAACACCTGTTATTTTGTATTTTTTTGTTTTGTTTTTTTCTTACTTTACTCCTAAAATCTTCACATGACCTTCTCCAAAGCAACCCTTACATTCCAAAACAGCATGGCATTTTCCAAAAAAGATAAGCAAATGCCATCTTTTTTAAAATAAACAGCATTACTCCAATCAATATTCTCATTATTACAGAAAAACATGCCAGCTCTAAGCATGAAAGCACACATGCCTCGGTTGATTGCACACCTAGCAATGTTTTGCTGAGGACAAAAAACAAACCTATTGTACCATATTGCCCTAGCTATTAATCCAGAAAAATTACTTTAGCATTTGGAAGGATGTTCATTACTGCTTGAACCAAGTGTTCCAAATCTGCCAACAAAGTAGGGGCACTGATATATCCCAAATGAAAACCACCATAATGCAAAACTACCACATGGGGACTGTTCATCCTGCCATATCTTCACAAACTTCTACAATTCCCTGTACATTGCAATCAGGCACAGTGCTCCACACCACCTACACTCCTATAACATCACAATTGTTTGCCGCATGCCTGCATTGAGCATACTGCTGTAAACCATGCACAAACATATCTCCAAGCACCAACACCCTGACTTTCTCCACCTCTGCCATCTTCACTGCACACAGTCTCTTTCAACACAAATCCACAACCTCAACATCTGATTGTCTGATCCCTACAGTCCTCTTTCCATGCTGGATTTCCAGGAAAACACTGGATGTGGCACGCCCTGTCCACGGACAGCTGCGGTGTCTGCGGACAGCTGCGGTGTCCGCGGACCGTGTAACTCTTGGACAGCCCTTCTACCCTTTCCACATCACTCTCTCTGCCATTCCCTCATTGGACACAGCTAAGCAGTCACACAACCATCCACCAATCACATTCAAGCCCTCTGCATCTAACTCCATCATCAGAGTTCAGCACTTCAAATGTACTGTTGATTACTCTGAGTAGAAGTCTCATATCATTGGAAAGCACCTACTACAAAAACTACTGTACAAGTCTCCAAGATTTCTACTTACAGCTGCATGCATATCTCCATGCATGAATACAAACTGCAGGTATGCATATTTTATTCAGAGTACATGTACAACTCTTATGAATGCATGTAAAAAGAGTAATGCCACTAAACCTGTATAACCTATAAAATGAACGTATTGCAATGTTTCCCATCTGCTATAAACTGTCACTTCCAACCCTGTCTGCTATCTACATTTTATTTTTACACACACACCTAGCTAAACAATTATAATATTAGAAGATGAGAGAAATAACAGAATACTTGTGGAAAAATACTTACAGGCCGATTCAAGGAAATAATGTGTGCCGAAAATCGCAGCGTAAGCGTGCGAAAGCGTGCGAATCGCAGCACATTTGCGTTAATTGCAGCGCAATCGTGCGAAAGCCGCGCACATCGATTCATGGAAATCCATGCGCGTGTAAATCCTGGGATGTGCGCTAAAATCTTGCGTGGCGCACGCGGGCGCACACGATATCAACAGCGAAAGCACACAAAGCGCAGCGCACACAATAAAAGTGGGCGGAACGTGGGGCATAACATGCGGAATGGGGAACAACGCGTGAAAGTGTGGGTGTTACGGGGGAAGTACAGGAGGTAAATGCGCGGAACGCCCACACATGCTCCTACAACACGTATTCATGGAATCAGACAGGGGAAACGCGTGCGCCAAAACAAGATGCGCTAATCCGGAAACACGTACGCCAGCAGGAAGCAGGTGTACGCGGCCCCGCGCAGCATAAAAGTGTGCGCAAACAACAAACAAGCTCAGACGCTACGATGAATATACCGTTCCTCGCAGCAGTGGTCATGGGAGACCGCAGGAGGAGGAGGATAGCCAGGCCCAGAATTTTTACACCCAGGATCAGCCTTTTTGGGATGCCTGATGACCAGGTGTATGGGAGGCACAGGTTTCCACCACACATAATACTCGACCTGGTGAGTGAGTGGGAGGATGACCTCACATCACCCACCCTGTGCTCCCAAGCACTGAGCCCCTTGGAAAAGGTGCTCAATGTACTGCACTTCTTGGCCACTGGTTAATTTCAGCGGACAATCTTCTTGGCCACTGGTTAATTTCAGCGGACAAGTGCCATACTGGGGGGGTGTCACAGGCCACGCAATCACGCTGCCTACACCAGGTGTTGGCCATCATGACTGCACGCCCATCAGTCCGCAGGCACATATATATGCCCAGAACACCCGCAGAAAGGCATGCTGCCGTCCCGGAATTTTACAGGGTGGCACACTTCCCCAAAGTGCTAGGTTCCGTTGATTGCACCCATGTGGCTCTACGTCCACCCAGGGAAACTGAGCACATTTATAGAAACCGCAAACACTGGCATTCCATCAACGTGCAGGTAGTATGTGATGCCAAGGGAATCATCAACTCGGTATATGCCAACTATCCAGGGTCCACCCATGATAGTTTCATTTTCAGAATGTCACCCCTAAACCGGGAACTAGAATCTGGGCGGCATGGAGATACATGGCTGCTTGTTGAGTATAAATGCCTCTGCACATGCATGCATGTCAGATACTGAGTAATGTCACAACCCCACTAATGATACCCATCATCACCTCCCCAGGGGACAGTGCCTACCCTCTGAGCACCCACATGATGATGCCAATTTGGAACCCCACCACTCCACCTGAGGTAAGATACAACACAGCCCATATTGCAACCCGGGGCATAGTGGAGCGCACATTCGGAGTGCTAAAGTCACGCTTTCGCTCCCTTGACCACTCTGGTGGGCAGCTGCTATACGCGTCCCCAGTAGTGTGCAGGATCAAAGTGGCAGCATGTGTCCTGCACAATGTTGCAACCCGCCGGGGCCTGCCAGTGGACATGGTGGTGCCCCCACATCCCCAACCACATGCACGGCCGCTGCGCATGGGAGGTGAAAGGGCACATGGTGAGGCCTCCCGTACACAGCTGGTGGCTAATTACTTCACCTAAAATCCTACCCCTGTGGAGTGCACACAGCCCTGGCACATACCAGCTGACAATCAATGATGATGACATAAGGGACAGTCAACTGTCACAACCATACCAGCCTGAGATTGGTCACCTGGAAGTATTACATTGTGCGCATCCCTACCTACTTAAAGACAACCAATGCAGTGTGAAAAAAACACATTCATGCTGCATGAATGACTACACCCTTGAGAAATAGTACATGAAAATATTGCCATTTCACCCAACTCCTCCCCATCTCAGTTACCCAACACACCATGGCATGTCATGCAGTGTGAAAGCAACAAAATAAATGAACTACACATGACACCAGTGTCACAAAGTGCACTGTTCCAAATGTAAACAGGCCACAGACAATATGCTCCCAGTAATCAATAAGAAACAGAACACATGAACAAATACATGCCAGCAACATAGAACAGCAACACAGGATGAAACAGTGTCAAAATATGACAGTACAAAATCAAAGTAGTGCAAGTCTCACAACCTGACTAATGCAGCACATAGACCCCTTTCAACTGTAGAGTGTTGCTGTCAGGCAAATGTGTCAGTGTACTGCACTGCATCTGCAAAGGAGACGGCCTTGTGAAGACATGAAGAAGGTACATGTGAATAAGGAGAAAGTTATCGATGCACAAGCACATATCAATACACCATGCAGTGTTCAATCCAACAACAATCCCCACTAGGGATGTACACACAGTTTTGACTACAGACTGCCCACACAGCTTATGGGAGCCCAATATCACTGTGTAAGTTACTGTCACTTGGTCACACCCTTTGCAAGCCCATGGAAAGGGGAAGCAGGAGGGGTGTGTGTGTCAGGAACCCAAGCATATAACCCAAAGACAGGACAAGGCTGCATGTGCCCAGCTGGAATACACAGTGGATGCCCACGGGAGCCACACAAGGCAACACACTGTAAAAATAAAATATATCAAAAATGGCCATGTTTGGACCACGGGTGGGGGGAGGACACCCAGGAGGTTTGAGGACAGGGTGCACACCAACACCCACATGCAAGTATGTTGCGAAAAAAAAAATACCTCCATGGGCTTATGGCCTGCACGGCTACGCTATTGTGGGAGAACTGCTGTCACTTTCTTCACCCTCTGCTGCTACATCAGGAGGTGGCTGTACTATGCGAGGCAGCCCACATAAAGCCCTGGTATGGTCCTCCATGGCAGCAAGCATGCGGGCGTGGAAGGTTTCGTTCTGGAGGATGATGGTGCAGAGATCCCCATGCAGCACCTCACGGTTAGCCTGCATTTCTACCCGTATGGCCTTGCGTGATGCCCAGATCTCCGCATGTGTTGCCTGGAGCTCTCCTGAAAGTGAACGTGTGAGCTGCTCCAGCTGCTGTTGTGACCTAAAATTTCGGGAAGCCTCAAGTTCACCCAAAGTCTCCCTGAGGAAATGGAGTTCTAACCTCAGGGCTTCCCTGTGGCCCTGTGACTCTACAGATATGGTTTCGTGCAGATTCTCCAGTGCCGCCCGTCGGTCCATGTTGGACGCCAACATGTCTTCCCTGTGTGATTGGCAAATGGAGTCTGTTGCCTGCTGTTGTTGCTCCATCTGCCTTTCAGGGGGGATAATGGAAGTGGCCACCCTCTCCATTGCCTGAGCCATCATTTCAACCGATGCTCCCTGTTGTGCTGCTATATTGTAGATGGAGTTTTCCCATACAGTATTGCCTGGTGGAGTACGGCCACCCCGTCGGTGGGCACCACACCTGTTTGGGGCAAGGCGATCTGCACCTTGCTGTGCTGGCACTGCCTGAGGCTGCAGGACTACATTCCCCCTCTGATCTGCTGGCCCAGGAACAGGATCAGATGTTGTTGAGCATGACCCTGCATCCGTAACCACCAAAGGCAGAGTTACCAACACTGACATCCCCATAGAGGGGTCTCCCCCTGATTCAGTTGCGTTGGTCAGAACAGCATCCCTCGCAGTAACACTCACCTGCAACGCCACATATGCCTCACTCTCAGATTCAGCACCTGAATCATAGAGGTCTGGGGAGGTGCACCCAGAGACACCTGTGGACAGTATGGTCTGCAGGAGGATTGGGTTTTCACCCACCACCAACCCACGTCCTCCACTGGTGCCCGGTTGTGGCTGAGATTCCTCCTGGTTCTGCACCATCTCCTCCACCACAACAGCATCAAGTACGTCATCACCTGCAAAAACATGAAAGACAACAAATGGAAACAGGCATGAGCACCAGAGCACACACATAGGCCTGACAAGCCTGAGATCCAGTACATGAATTACACATGTCCCACATGACTATAAACCTGGCATGCATGCACTGTCAATGATTTGGAAGGGGAGGCAAAAAGCAGACACTGTGGACTCCAAGATGGAAAAGCAGCACATTTGCTGCATGCTGGATAGCACTGGCATCACACATTAGCCTGTGAGTGGCATGTCCAATACACATACATGACACATTCCAGCACACAGATGGCACATAGCATAGCCATGGTACATTTGACAAATACAGCCATATGTTAGTCAATGAGTACTGTCACCCATCCATGTGAGATGGACATGAGATGGAAAATGCAAAATAGTGTGACAAAACACGCATGTGCCACACACTGCAACACATCCAGTGTACAATTATACAGTGATGGCAGGCAGATGGATACATCAATGGTTGGTCACTTCAACATGACAGGAAACAACAATCATGTTCCACATTCAAACAGGCCACAAAAATTGATGTGAGCAGGCACTTACTCAATCAGCCTGAATGGTCAAATCATTCCCATAAATTGGTAATAAATGTGGGACATTGTGGGGTATAATCTATGAAAATTCCGAACATTGTTGTTGCAAGATGACATTTCAAGGGCAACTGCAGTAATGTGGTGCTAATTGGCCAATGTGGTTAGAAGGGATACTGTCATACCCAAATGCAAGGCCGGTGACTGGTTTGGAGGAAGCACATGGGTGACCCATACCACTCATGAGTACACACCCTCACCTGGCACTCAATCATAACACATCACTCAAGCAACATACACATGGATTACACACACATGCATGGGCACTCACCGGACAATGCTTCATAATCTGGTAGGTCTCCCACACCTTGGATCTGTTCCTCTGTGATGATGGTTCTAGCAACAGACTCATGTTCAGTGAGTTGGTCGTCCTCTGGTGGAGACCCACCACCAGTCACCAGAGTACAGTCATGATTGGAAGCCAGCTTGTTCTTTGCTCTGCGTTACAGGTCATTCCAACGCTTGTAGCAATCGTCAGCTGTGCGCCTCACAAAAAAGGGCACTAATGTGGTCGGTGATGGTCTGCCAGTGGGCCCTATGTTGAGCAGGCGTAGTCTTGCAGCCTGCAGTCACCACCATTTCACGGCTATGTGCCAACACATAGGCCACAAGTGCATCAAGTTCGGCGTCATTGAAGCTAGGCTTCCTTGACGTGCTGGAGTGTGTAGGCGTGTCTGGGGTCTCAGCCTGTGGTGCAAGGGCACCCTTCTTCTTCTTCTTGTAAGGTGGTGCGGATCCTGAGTGGCTTACGCCGCTCTGGTCAGTAGGGGCAGAAGTGCAGGTGGACTGCGTACTTAAGCCTGTAAAGGCACACTGACCAAAGGTCTTGGTGCAGGCATTGGCTGCAGGGTGATGGTGGCAGGGCCAACGTCGGTGTGATGGACCTGGACCGACACTGTCCCGGGTGGGAGACTCGGAGCTGGGGTGGATTGAGCTGCAGCTGCCCCTGCAGCCTCCGCCCCCAGCTACTTTGGGCAGCAGATGACATTGCTGCCCCAGATCCATATGGCCTGGTGACAGCAACTTTCACCGCCACATGTGGCTTAGACTTGGTGACCTGGAAGTAAGCCTGGGAGTCATCCTGTGCCGGTTCAGTTGACAAAATTGGCCAGTCCAACAAGGGCTGAGCTGGGATGGTGTCAACTACGTTTCCCACAACCATTGGGGGGGCATAGGTATCCCAGATTGGTCCTCCACACACGGGGCTCTAGGGGCACCCTGCAAATCCTGGCCACGTCCCCTACCGCGCCCACCACGCCCACCTCTTTGAGATCGGCCACCTTTGCCTCCCTTACTGCTTGGTCGCCTCCCAACCATGGCACTGATGTTGTCGTGCGTATGGGAGTTGCATTAAACAATTGTCCTGGGCAATTGGGGTGAAAGGGGTAGGGTACTAGATGTAATTTGTACCCTAGTGCTCTAGCAAGGCTGTCTGTGACCCCTGGTGGAAGATGACGGGTCACGCAATGCACAGGCACCCCAAAAACAAAAGTACACGTGCATGACGGGTCACGCAATGCACAGGCACCCCAAAAACCCCTGGTAGACCACGTGCGTGGAAAAATGAACCCGCACTACGCTGTGGCACCAAGAAACACAAAAATAAGCGTACGCGTGTTACACGCAGCTTACAATGACCTCTGAAGGGGTATGCGACACACGGGGGCAACCACAGTTGGAAAATATGTGCGCGACTCACCATCTGCCTTGAAAAAGAACATGAAAAAGACGCACGTGTGCCCTTTGGCAACACCCCCACCAAAAGAAGAAAAGAACGCATTCTGAGGAAATAGAGAGTACGAACTGGAAACGTTGTGAAGTAATCGCGTGTGAACCGACAAGAAGTACAAGAATCACCCGCTCGCTCTCCACAAAAAGCACGTACAAGAAAATAGTGTGATACTCGCACCTTTTAAGCCAGCCCACACGTGCAACGTCACTTACGCGCTTACACGCTCAGGCCCTTTCCTCCAATAGTACGGTGACATGCAGTTTTCTCATGTGCTGATTCACTATGCACCCATGTTGTGGGGAACGCCCGCGCGTGTAACGTCACTTATGCGCTTACGCGCTAAGGGCCTTTCCTCAGATTTCACGCTGACGTGCACTTTTTTCATGTGCCAAATCACTCTGTATCAAGCTGGCCACGCGAAGACCACGCTCATGCCCAAAAGGCCATTTTCCTGCCCCCAAGAGCCCCGAGCACGCTCCCACCCGCCATCTGCTGCTGCTTGCTTGCTGCCCACGAGCCCTACTATTTGGTGCCTGCCCGTCAGCCATCTGCAGGGGTCCAGTTGCTGTGTCCACCCCTGATGGAACAGAAGACTCCCGACTGGGATACCATCGCTCCACAGCCCAACCCCAGGACCCAGTTGCCCACCCACTCCTGCCTCGGGCGTCCACATGTTGAGGCAAACACCATCTGAGACCACTGGCAACCCCCAGCCAGAGAGGCAGAGGGCCACCAGCTTCAGTGAGAAGGAAGTTGGTATCCTGGTGGAGCATATCCTGGGGCATTATGATACCCTCTTTGGAACATCACGCGCTAACACGGAAGGAAGGGAGAGGATCTGGGAGGACGTAGTGGTTGCCATCAATGTGGAGGGGTTGGCAACCGCGACATCAAGCATGTCCGGAAGCCCTGGGAGGACTTCAGGTCCAGGACCCTCTACAAGGCCCAGCGCCTTGTGAAGGCAGAGGATGCAGAGGGGTGCCGGGTCAGCATGAGCAACATCCAGATGAGGGTCCTGGAACACGTAGGCCCAGCGCTCCACGCCCAGGTCCTTCGGAGGCAGACCCGTCTGGAGTTGAGCGGTAAGTGGCCAAGCATTGCTGTGTGAGACAGGGCATGTTGCAGTGTGGTGGTAGGCTGATACTTGCCTGTATGTGTGACATAGGCCATGTATGGATGTGTGTGTGCAGGGACATCATGGTCATGCATGTGAGACCAGTAATGTGTGAACCACATGGATGGTGCATGTGTTCTAATGCAACATGGGGAGCTGTATGCGGAATGCACACATGAATGCATGCCAGTCTCTTTTCTTGGACATGGAGGGAGGGTGAGGGATGGTTCTGCTCTCATGTACATGTATGGTGTACACTTGTGTGTGTCTGAGAAGTGTGTGTGTGTGACTTTGAAACGCCATGGATGCATGACACATGTCCATGATGATGTGTACATTCACTCATGCAGCGCGGTCACCGTTGTATCCACTGTGTCTATGGTGTACAAGCCATGATGCATGACCCTCTGGTGATGTGTGTGCATGGGATCAGTATGAGCCATGATGCATGTGAGTTTTAAGGCAACATTTTGGTTAAAAGAGGCCCTTGTACATGGATGCTGATGTTGATTGCAGGCGCCGTGCCTGTTTCTGCATGTGCGTTGCGTGCATTCACCCATGTGTTGTGGAGGGACAAGATGGAAGTGACATTTGACAGTGCCACTCATGTGTTATTGCTTCCTGTCTAGGGGAATATTGTACTGTACCCTGATGCTTGTGTTCTATGTCTCCATCTACGCAGCGTTGAGTGAAGAAGAGGGCAGAATGGCGCTGTGGAGCCAAGCGGTGGGGATGCCTCCACCGGGCAGTGACGTAAAGGCCCAGCCACCCTCCCAGGAATTGCCATCATCCGGGAGCGAGGGGACTGGTGCCGCGTCTGCCACTACCGTTGTAGCGTAAGGGCCGGGTGAGCCCCCACAGGGGCTTGCAATGGTGGAAGACGGTGCAGAGACATCCAGGTTGGTGGTCTCCACAGAGGAGGAGGAGCCCGCTACTGAGCCGCACATGGGACCTGGTTGGGCTAGTACCACTGGTGTAAGTGGTGCAGTCCAGGGACAGGGTCAGGAGGCAACACAGGTCACCGCGGAGGGGCCTGTGCATGTCGCTGTGACTGCACCACCATGCACCAACAGGGATGCCCCGTCCCAGGCCTGTCCGCAGGTAGGAGGGAGGCCCACATCATCTGCCTCTCCACTACGTGTGGAAAAGAGGTCCCATGACCATATGGGCTCCGTCCTGATTGGTGTCGTGCTGCGCACGTGTGACATTTGTGATGACGTGCATGCTTCCTGGGGCAGCACGCACGCCATCACGAAGAGCAGCGTCGCAACGTGGCACTGTTGGGAGGGGCCCTGGTCGGTGGGTTCATACATGTGTCCCGCACTCTGGCAGACCTCTCCTCCTCTGGGGAGACTATGCTCCAGTCATTCTCCCTGCCATCTTCCGGCCCAGATTCCACCAGGGCCCCCTGTGGACCTGGCCTGACCAACACAGCCAGCTTGGTGGAGATCCCATCCTTGCCACAGTCTGAAGTCGGCTGTCCAGCAGGGGTGGACAACACAACAACTGGAGACCAGCAGATGGAGGATGTGCAGGCATCATCGGACAGGGCACATGGACAGCAGCAGCAGCAGCAGGCTCTAGGTGAGAGCAATGATGGCTCAGGCCCATTGACATCAGAGGAGCAGGCATCGGCCAGAGGGCACGAGGACCCTGGAATGGGTGTGTCTTCCGTGTGGCTGCGGTTTGGCCGGCGTATAGATGCGGAGCGGCGGCGGGCATAAGAGGCACGGCTAACAATGGTCAGGGCGGAGAACTCCATGCGGAGGGGACTGAGGCATGCCGAGTGCCTCGAGGCTATTCGCAGGGAGTTGGAGTCCAACATGGCATCGTCCCTGCGAACCCTCGAGACCATGGAAGAGGATCACCTGCAGGACATTGACCAGGAGTTCGATGATGCCCTGGCCCGGGACATCGGAAAGTGAGACGTCGGACTAGCCTGCCGCCATTGTAAATAGTTTTTAGTGTTAGGTTTCCTTTTTGTTTTAATTTCTTTTGGGGTGATTGGACTATGCCCCACACTTTTGTACATAGTTCTTTTCTTAGGTAGTTTTTTAGATAGGTTTCATTTCTTTCATTGGGCTCATGGACCCTTTCAAAATTCATTGTACATAGTTGGACTTTGGATTAATGTGTGCATTTTCTTTGAATTTCACCATGGGGCAATGGATTTTCATTTTTACGTTTCCTTTGGATTTGTTTTGGTGGACAATGATTTTGGACCATTTTTCTTCTGGATTTATTTCGATTGCATATACATTTCATTTTTCATATTTTTGGACATGCGTTTCATTTCGTTTTTGTATTATTTTTTTGACTTTCATTTCATTACATTGATTTTGTTAATAATACATTTTGATATTTTAATTCCATGTGTGGGATTCGCTCATTGGGTTCATGCATGTCAAATTGTGGTTTTGCACAATCTATGGCAAACAGTGTGTGTGTGTGTGAGACCGATATGTGTTGATGTACATGGTTGACTTTTGATTTGTGGGGTGCTGGGGGACATGAGTCGGGGCCTGCTGGCAGGTGCCCCTCAATGCTGGGTGGATGGGGGTGCTGTGGGACATGAGTCGGGGCCTGCTGGCAGGTGCCCCTCAATGCTAGGTGGATGGGGGTGCTGGGGGACATGAGTCGGGGCCTGCTGGCAGGTGCCCCTCAATGCTGGGTGGATGGGGTTCTGGTGGACATGAGTCAGGGCCTGCTGGCAGGTGCCCCTCAATGCTGGGTGGATGGGGGTGCTGGGGGACATGAGTCGGGGCCTGCTGGCAGGTGCCCCTCAATGCTGGGTGGATGGGGGTGCTGTGGGACATGAGTCGGGTCCTGCTGGCAGGTGCCCCTCAATGCTAGGTGGATGGGGGTGCTGGGGGACATGAGTCGGGGCTTGCTGGCAGGTGCCCCTCAATGCTGGGTGGATGGGGTTCTGGGGGACATGAGTCGGGGCCTGCTGGCAGGTGCCCCTCAATGCTGGGTGGATGGGGTTGCTGGGGGACATGAGTCGGGGCCTGCTGGCAGGTGCTCCTCAATGCTGGGTTGATGGGGCTGCTGGGGGACATGAGTCGGGCCTGCTGGCAGGTGCCCCTCAATGCTGGGTGGATGGGGGTGCTGGGAGACATGAGTCGGGGCCTGCTGGCAGGTGCCCCTCAATGCTGGGTGGATGGGGGTTCTGGGGGACATGAGTCGGGGCCTGCTGGCAGGTGCCCCTCAATGCTGGGTGGATGGGAGTGCTGGGGGACATGAGTCGGGGCCTGCTGGCAGGTACCCCTCAATGCTGGGTGGATGGGGTGCTGGGGGCATGAGTCAGGGCCTGCTGGCAGGTACCCCTCAATGCTGGGTGGATGGGGGTGCTGGGGACATGAGTCGGAGCCTGCTGGCAGGTGCCCCTCAATGCTGGGTGGATGGGGGTGCTGGGGAACATGAGTCGGGGCCTGCTGGCAGGTGCCCTCCAATGCTGGGTGGATGGGGTGCTGGGGGACATGAGTCGGGCCTGCTGGCAGGTGCCCCTCAATGCTGGTTGGATGGGGGTGCTGGGGGAAATGAGTTGGGGCCTGCTGGCAGGTGCCCCTCAATGCTGGTTGGATGGGGGTGCTGGGGGAAATGAGTTGGGGCCTGCTGGCAGGTGCCCCTCAATGCTGGGTGGATGGGGGTGTAGGGGGACATGATTTGGGGCCTGATGGCAGGTGCCCCTCAATGCTAGGTGAATGGGGGTTCTGGGGGACATGAGCCGGGGCCTGCTGGCACGTGCCCCTCAATGCTGGGTGGATAGGGGTGCTGGGGGACATAAGTCAGTGCTCACTTGTGCATGGTGACATGTGGGCTGGCTGGGTGGCTTCAGCAGGGTGGATGGGCTACCTGTGGGGCATGGCCAGGGGTGCAGTGTGTACCCCTGTGTTGGGGTCTGACTGCAGGCCCTGGGGACGGGGGAGAGGGCACACCTTGGAGGACACACACTGCCAATTCGTTGGGGCACCCCCGAAATACACATACCCCGCTTGCACAGGCCCAATTGTGTGTGAAACTTCCTGCGCACCCCCGAAATACACGTACCCTGCTTGCACAGGGCCAATCGCGTGTGAAACTTCCCGTGCACCCCAGAAATACACAAACCCCGCTCGCACAGGACCAATCGCATGAGAAACTTCCTGCGTACCCCTGAAATACACGTACCCCGCTCGCACAGGGCCAATCACGTGAGAAACTTCCCGCGCACCCCCGAAATACACGTACCCCACTCGCACAGGGCCAATCGCGTGTGAAACTTCCCGCGCACCCCCGAAATACATGTACCCCGCTCACACAGGGCCAATCGCGTGTGAACTTCCCACGCAGCGCGGTACGTGTATTCGGAGGGGTGCGCGGGGATTTCTACGGACTTTTTCATTGTTGGGTGGCTGTATGTTGGTCCACTGGCCTGTGCGCCATGTACGGGATTTGTACGCTGTTCATGGCGCACGAGGAGGGGTTGGGGGCGTAATTGGCGTTGCTACAGGGTTGCTGCACCACTCTGCACCACAGCTGGTTTTGGATGTTAAAATCCATGAATACGCTGTGCGTGGAATTGGATTTTGGCGCATGCGGCTCGCACAGACTGCTGCACGCGCACAATGTGCACCAGCCGCATGCGCCACTTGTGCACTGAATTCTATGAATTACCCCTTTAATAGTGTATTATAATATTACACACAGCCAGGAAAAGGTCATGCATCTTCATACATTCACACACATAGACAATATCATTGAAAAGCTCTCAGCTGCAACAACACCACTGCCTGTAAATCACATCCTTCTGCTTTATTACCCACACCTTCACAAATGCATACATTCCATGCTTTTCTATACAGTTTCTACCATTTACCTTATAAAAATTGCAAAATAAATATATTATTATTTCTTCTTTCTCCTAACATTCTATAACACAGCTTTAAAAACCAAGTGAGTTTCATACACTTAATATTCTACTCATTTGCAAATCATGTTGAACTAACATATTGTAAATAAAATTTAAAGGTTGCACATAGTCAAATGAAATGCATGCATACAATATGTTCAGATATCAAACAGGAATACTACTACAAAAACATAAAAATCAACGTCTAAATTAACATCATTGCTATAAACACACAACATTACTAACTTCTTTCTTTTACAATTGCAGTGAAGACCACTCTCCTGAAAATCAGCAACATCTGAACTACAAACAACATCTCCGAAGAAACCTGCTCATCCACAAAAAAGAGTACGTACAAAACGACCTTAATATTCTTACTGTTACTCAAACACACTGTGTGGTTGATTCATGTAATTTGTGCCCCAAAAAAACTGGTACACAAATCCCAGTTTTCTGGAACACAAATAACATAGCTCAGCTCCTAGAATGTTAGCATTACAAAACAAAAAAGTGTTTTAATTTTATACCATTAGATTTACTATTAGTGCTTCTCCTCACCACTAGCTCACTTTCTACTGTCATCTGAACCGCAGTATAGTAACACTCAAATAGAAGAATAGCCTTCTCAACTAATTGTAGCTGCCCAATACACAATCACACAACACCACATACATCTTTACCATCATACTCAGACACTCATGCACACAGCACACACACATTGCAGAACAGCCCAACCCATACCTTCTGTTTTTTTCCAACAGACCCCAAAGAATGCCTACTAAAAAGCAAGTCCATAAAAAAGCAACGCAGAAATAGAGCAAATAAGCATCCATCTCTAGCAGATTTTGTACAAAAAGTTCAAACAAAACAGCTAATACAGTCATTTAGCGAAACAAAACAAGCTTCCAGTACAGAAACTTTGCCTCCTCTATCAAAATGTAAAACGAAACAGAAAATAATTAACAAGAATTCAGCTACCACTACTGCTAAAACTGCTCCTATAAATCTTGATATAGTGGCAAGTAACCATACCAAAAAAAGTATTTTAGCAAAAATGTTCCACCACAGAGTCCTTCAGAATCTTAAAAAAACAGGAGACAAATCATGCACAACCCTTAAAACCTACTGTAGAAAATTAATCTTAGATGCGTTGATAGACAGTGCAATCCTTCCCAAAAGAAAGTTATTTATTTTAGTGTTAAACAGAATGAAATCACTAACAAAACTAACTACTAAATTAAAAAAAAGACTTCTCTATAAGTGTAATGCCAACAAAAATAACTTCTTAAATTTCTGTGGAGGTGAATGGAGTCACACCACGAGCACAGAACCATATTTTAATGAAGACACATACAAACAAAAGCAAACCAGCACAATTGCCATACATAGCAGTGGACGAGGTTATGAACAACTTAATACCATAATGCAACAAGAAATACTGCTTACAAAAATATCCCCAGAAAACTCAGTATAACCACTCCATTCAACTGAACCACAACCACCAGTATACAAATGGCCATGCACGTCAATGTGTAACATTGCCAAAAAAATCTTTCAAATCTTTACGCCAGTTCCTCAATCAGTATGTGAAAGGCAAAGAAAAAATCAAAATGAAACTGCTGCAAAATATGGATACCTGTCCAGTGCGCAAATACACAGGACTACAAGGACATTCATTAGCCTGCATTTCAGGACCTATTTGAAAAAGCACCTTCCATCATATCAAAATGATAACACATCATTCAACTATAAGAAATCTAGTCTATAAACTGAACTATGCTAAAAGTCCTGCTTTAGCACTAGCCAATTTAAATAACAATCTTCTACATGGTAAAGCCAAAGATCTAATCGAAGAAATAGACCATATCCAGAAAAAATATTTTGGAAGTGAAAGCCACTTACAAAATGCAGTAGCTTTACGACAGACTAGCAACTATTGTACAGATGGCAACCTTCTACTACACACATACAAAAAAGAAATACTAAAATTTAAAATTAGATCAGCTGAGGTACCAAACCATGTGTGTGTGTGTGTTGCCGCAGAACTTTTTATAAAAGTAACACAAAAACTATAGCTGTAACATACAAAATAGAAACCAATGAAGATTCCAAATGCCTTGAATTAGCTCTCTACCTTATAGCAGAAAACAAATACGAAATAACTGACCCCTTAATACTTTGCAGTTACTGCACTACAAAACTTAACAATCAAACTCCTTCACGTGCTTTCACAAATAATTTGAAATTATTCCCACTACCAAAACCCCTGCAACAACTGAATTTATATGAGAGCATCATAATTCAAACAGTGCACACATTTCAAGCAATAATATGCCTTCAACCAAAAACAGCAAATTTACCTCCCTCTGAATTGGTGAAAGGCATTTGTGGCAAAGTAGTTTATTTACCATTAGATCTAAAAGAAGATCTGCGCACTCTGGGAGTGCAACGTCCAATAGAGCAATCTTTAATTGTCTTTATAATTGGTGTACCTACAAAACACAAAACAATTTTTCAACAACTCATAGACTTACTTACAGTTAGATAAGCCTTGCAATATCTAAAAGACAATAATAAATACTGAAAAAGAAATGAATATTGAAGAAAACTTAAGGGAAACAACTGAAATAATTCAAGAGTCACCAGAAACGGGTCAATTTCAGTTTCTAGATCCTGCAACAGTATCCAATATTTTAGACCATTATACAATGCATCCATTACACTCTAATGACACCATAGATGATGTACTAGAAACGTACCAAATGCGACAAACCAAAGGATCACCAATCAGCATATGGGAAAAAAGTATAGAAGCATGTGCTTTTCCTCTACTCTTTCCTACTGGCAAAGGAGGAAGGTACGATGATAGACCTATTCAGATAACAGCATCAGAATACCGCTCATTACAAATGTATTCTGAAGATCCCAGATTTAGACAAAATGTGGAATACATATTCCACCTACTCTTTGAAAGTGAACTAGCAACTCTATGTTACGGAGTTGCTCACACATTGAAATCAGGAACCCACAATATGTCAGCTATGCAATTACTACAAAAAGTGCAAGAAAAAGATGTGGTTTTACAATCAAACATTACAAATCTGTTAGCAAACATGCATGGTACTAAAGAGTACTGGTTCCGACCTCACGGAGATGTACGTTGTATGATAAGAAACCTTAGCCCACCCACTTGGTTTGTTACATTAAGTTGCGCAGAATATGCATGGGAATATTTACATGATTTCCTAAGCATATCAAACAAAAACAAAACAAACATAGATAACACCTGGAGAACTTTGCTCTCTAGATCCTGTTAATGTTTCAAGATATTTCCATCATCCTTTCATTGCTATGCTACACTTTATTTGTAATAAAACTATTCATCCCCTCGGAGAAGTGCAACACTTCTTTTGGAGAAAAGAATACCATGCCAGAGGAGCACCACACATCCACATGCTTTTATGGATTAAAGATGCTTCTAAATTTGGTCAAGACAGTGATGCCACTGTTTTACCGTTTAACGAAAAGTATGTCACTTGTGAAATTCCATCAGAAACAACAAATAGTGATCTTAAAGCATAAATTGTAGAATTTCAAAGACACAAATGTGGCAAACATTGTCGTCGCAAATACAAACACAAAGGGAAATACTATACCAAATGCTGCTTTGGTTTCCCTTAATCAGTTACAGAAACAGGTGAAGTGCTCATGTCTTCAGTTAGACATAGTGTTAAAGGTAAATCACCTAAGAACACATATTACATAAAAAGAACAGAAGAAGCAAAATATATCAATGTTTATAATGCTATCATTGCCCTCTTATGGAATGCAAACCTTTATGTGCAGTACATTACAGACAATTCCACTGCAGTTGCACGATATGTTATAGCCTACTTATCAAAAGCAGAAAAAACAGAGCTTCAAGACCTCTGGAATGACCTATCATCAGACAAAACACTATCTCAGATATTGTACAGTTTAGGCATAAAAATGCGCTCTCACATAGAATGTGGCTGCTATGAAGCTGCAGATCGTTTAATCGGTAGTGTTTTGCATGGACAATCTGAAAATATAGTATGGCTAAGTCTTGGTCCTGCTAAATCTAGAAAAAAAAGTTCTCAAATCATACAGCAACATAGAAACAATAGGCAAAAATGATCCCAACAGCCAAGACATTTTGAAAATCAATTTACTAGACACATACTACCCAAACAGGAGTACCACTTTGGAAAACATGTGTCTATACTACATAGCCCAAAACTTCACATACAAAAATAATATAAAACGCGATAAAAAAGGTAGATACAGAGTGACAAATTGTGAAGGTAGCTTAGTGAAACTTACAAAACCACGCTTAATTAATCATATCAAATTGTCATTAAAAACTCCTCAACATGAAGAACTATATTACATGTCTCTGCTAGAAATGTTTTAAACCATGGAGAAAAGAAGAAGATATACTAGATAATTATGACCCCTATGAAGACGCTTTCAAAGCAAATGAAAGCACTATAACCGATGTAAACTTTACACAGTACAAAACAATGTTGCACAATGAACAGCAACATGAAGAACTCCAGACCCAACTAGATAAGGACATTCCTGACAGTAGTCAACCTTCTGTAACAGTAAGCCAAGAACCACTGGGAGAGCCACTAATGGCAAATGAGGCAGAATTAGCTATGACAGAAGTAGAAAACACCATGTGCCACTATGAGGCAGATACAGCAGAATTAACTGTATTACAATCAAAACTGAACAAAGATCAGCGTACCATTTTTCAAGAAGTAACAAATGAAATTGTACATGGTGTACAACATGAAAATAAAGAATGTACCTGCCAAAATTACAAACCTATGCTACTATACGTCAGTGGTGAAGCTGGTTCAGGCAAAACATTCTTAATCAAAATCATCAGCAAGTTCCTTCAACAATTGACAAACAACAAACTGTCAGCTGTTGTAATTGCCCCCACAGGTTTAGCTGCCTATAACATAGGCAGTGTCACTTTACATTGATTACTACTCCTTCCAGTAGAACACCAAAACAAATTAGAATATTACACATTTCTACAGAAGCTGCAATGGAACTACGCAGAGTGTTAAAACAAATGAAAATGCTACTAATAGATGAAGTGAGCATGGTCTCCAATCTAATGTTGGCTTTGATTCACCTCAGATTACAAGAAGTACTTAAAACAAACTACAAAGAGCTCTTTGGAGGAAAACACATTTTTGTTTTCGGAGATCTTCTTCAATTGACACCAGTGAAAGATGAACCTATTGTTAAAACCTTAGGAGACAAACTCTGCCGTAAAACTGTTGGCAGCATAGGTAATGTCAACCTTTGGAAACATTTCCAATACAGAGAATTAACAGAAAACATGTGCCAATCTGCAGACCTCACTTACGCCAACATTTTAAATAGTATTAGAGTTGGTGTACTATCTCAAGAAGCACAAGCAATATTAAAAACCCGGCACATCCATTCACTTTATGGCCATAACTCATGTGCTACTGATGTCATGGAACGATTAGCACACAAAAACGTCAATTGTATGTTCTTGTTGCCAACTCTTGCAAGCTGTTCCAAATTCAATGAAACAATGTTGAAAAAAGAAATGCAGCCAATAATTGAAATGTGCTCCACAGACAAATTGGACATACATGGTATGACACTACCCATGTGTCAACAAGCCACAACAAGACTAACTAACACAGCTGGTTTGGAGAAAATATTAAAATTATCTTTAAACTGTAGAGTAATGCTTAAACATAACCTTGATGTGGAGCAAGGACTAGTTAATGGAGCACTGGGTACATTTGTTGGCTTTCAAACATACCCACGTGACAACAACATTCAGTTTGTCAATATTCTCTTTGACAAACATTCAGAAGTAAAAAGGATAGGGTGCTCAACAGCTTGATTCCTTCTTTTCAAAGACATGTATGTACGCAGAGAACAGTTTAAAGAAGGCACGAGCTACGTAGCACTATCACGCTTACATACACTTGACAGTCTATTTCTAATCAACTTTGATGCACGTAAAGTAAACGCAGATATTCCTTGTATTTTAGAATTCAATAGATTATGTTCACTATACACCCCCATCTAAAAACATATCCTGTTCCACAAAAAGGAAAACGTAAAAGAAAACTACTTCAAACAGAAATGCAACAGGATCTCACTGCAAATCCTCCAAAGAGAGTAAAAGAAGCTAATACTTCATCAATTACTACAACCAAAGAAGACTCTATTACTCAAAGTAACTCAGGTACTTCTTCAAAGAAGCAACACACACTCTGAAAAAATGACTTGGACACAGAACTATCTGGTCAATTCAAATTTTCACATATAACCGGTGTACATTGCTACGCAAATGTAGCAATCATTATTCTATTTCAATTGCCACCAATTGTTGACAACAATTACTTACACAGTACAGACCAATTCTGTTTGCAAATGTTAGTCCTTCATAGAAATGCAACCAACAATCCTCATGGAATAAGCCACGAATTGGACTACTGTGCTGGAATGGTGAAATTCACTATAAACGCACAAGAAGATCCACAAGAATGTCTAATGTACTTACTACAAGTACTGGAAAACAAAAACATACCTATAAATGAAATCTTCAGATTTCATACATGTGTAAACATACATTAACTCTCTGCAAAAATATGCAACACGAAGAAATCCCTAATGAACGTTTTGTGTATGTATCCATACCTAACTGTGAATCCGTTCCATTTCAGCAACTTGTACAAAATGCAAACCATGGCTGATTATGTACTACCTGCAATTCAGATAATCGCTCCACCTTACTAATACAAACACATAGTAAATATGTAATACTAATGCTTCTATGTTACAATGCAAATGGTACTAAAAACAACTGCAAGCTGACTGGATTCACACATGGTCAAGTATCACTTGGTAGGAAAACCTTCACAACCATAGGTATAATCTACCATGCAGGAACCACAATCAATGCAGGTCACTATACTGCATATATAAAAAAGAATTCTGGATGGTTCGAATTTAATGATAGTACCATTACTTTAAAGCAAAGATTACCAGCAAATCTTATAAACGCTTATTTAATATTCTTAAAACCAAAATTTAATCACTAATCTGTGCATAAACATTACTAAAACTCAATTAGAAAACTATAAACAATTACAATATGCCAACAGGTATCTAACTGCCCCAAGATTCTGCAACAACCAAAAAGATGAATCAATACCACTAAATTATAAGAAGAAATAAACAGTTAGAATACGCCAACAGGTATCTAACTGCCCCAAGATTTTGCAACAACCAAAAAGATCAATCAATTCTACTGAAAAATAACAAGAAATCAACAGTTAGAATACGCCAATATGTATCTAACTGCCCCAAGAATCTGCAACAACCCCACAGATAGATTAGCAACTTGAGAATATAAACAAAAAACTATAACCAGTTACAATTCAACAAGTAGCTAACAATCTGCAACAAGCCAACAGATAGAAGATTAGCCAGAAACAACCAGTAAACTCTGAAAACATGGAAATAACTGTACTGTACCAAAACAAAAAAAGTTTTTTTTTAATCCAACATGGATGGTTTTTTTTCCACAGACCCAATGATTTAAACAACAAACACAGAAACTGAGCAAATTGCACAGTACACTGGTTTGTAATCTACTAAATATGAGGGTCGAACTAAATCAGAAATGTCTATTATTCAATGTTATAAGTCTTTATAAACTACCAACACTAACATGATCTTTTCTTTTATCACAGAAATTGACAAAGAATATATGTGCTCCAGTTAGCAAACCAAACTGTAAGTATATTATAATAAATACAACTTTTAAATAATGCTCCATAACACAACCATTGAAGCAAACATGTAACCGTACACCACAATACAAAATGTTTACTTCCATGGATATGTTATACTGCAGTGCTTGTTACCAAACTCTAAAATCTTAATAACATGACGTAACCAAAACTTCACATACAAACTATACAAATCAAACAGTACATACACTGTAGATTTGCAAATATTTCATATATATTCCATTCTATGGCTGTGATCTATGGGTGTGATATGCTGCGGTCGTTGTGGCCAGGGCCTAGAGTCTTGTGTGCATGGCCTACGGCCTTCGGCCATGTACCCAAGACTCTAGGGCTTGGCCACAACCACCACAGCATATCACACCCATAGATCGCACCCATAGAAACAAACATTTTAACTGTGCCATATGGGCATTCTTTTATGTCTGCGTACAACGCGCGTGTTCTAATAACAGTTTTATTTTGCTTGCCTACAGCACAGACAGGTATAATGTCCTTAGGACACCTCCATTTTGGCTAATTACGGGCATCCAGGACACTGAATGTGTTCTAAGAACAGTTTCAACTTGCCTGCGGACAGTACGGTCAGGAATAGTTTCCTTAGGACACCTCCATTATGGTTAATTACAGATATCCCGGAGAGCGCCCGTGTTCTTAGAACAGTTTCAACTTGCCTGCCGGCAGTACGGTCAGGCATTAATTGCATAGCTGACATATTTTGAAAGTGGGTTCCTGATTTCAATATGTGTGCAACTCCGTAACAAAGAGTTCACTTTCAAAGAGTAGGTGGAATATGTATTCCACATTTTGTCTAAATCTGGGATCTTCAGAGTACATTCTTAACGAGCGGTATTCTGATGCTGTTACCTGAGTGAGTCTATCATCGTACCTTCCTCCTTTGCCAGTAGGAAAGAGTAGAGGAAGAGCATGTGCTTCTATACTTTTTTTTCCATATGCTGATTGGTGATCCTTTGGTTTGTCACATTTGGTACATTTCTAGTGCATCATCTATGGTGTCATTAGAGTGTAATGGATGAATTGTATAATGGTTTAAAATATTGGATACTGCAGCAGGATCTAGAAGTTCAAATTGACCAGTTTCTGGTGACTCTTGAATTATTTCAGTTCTTTCCCTTAAGTTTTCTTCAATATTTATTTCTTTGTAGTATTCATTATTGTCTTTTAGATATTGCAAGGCTTCTCTAACTTTATGTAAGTTTACGAGTTGATGCCACATTTTTTTGTCTTTTGTAGGTACACCATTTACTAAGACAATTAAACATTGCTCTATTGGACGTTGTACTCCCAGACTGTGCACATTTTCTTTCACATCTAATGGTAAATAAACTACTTTGCCATAAATGCCTTTCACCAATTCAGAGGAGGTAATTTTGCTGTTTTGGCTGAAGGTGTATTATTGCTTCAAATGGGTGCACTGTTTGAATTATAATGCTCTCATATAAATGGAGTTGTTGCAGGGGTTTTGGTAGTGGGAATAATTCCAAGTCATTTGTGATAGCATATGAAGGAGTTTGGTTGTTGTCAAGTTTTGTAGTGCAGTAACTGCAAAGTATTAAGGGGTCAGTTATTTCATATTTGTTTTCTGCTATAAGGTAGAGAGCTAATTCAAACCATTTGGAATCTTCATTGTCTTTTATTTTGTATGTTATGTCTATAGTTTTTGTGTTACTTTTATAAAAATGTCTGCGGCAACACACACACAGACACATGGTTTCGTACTTCAGTGGATGTACTTTTAAATTTTAGTATTTCTTTTTTGTATGTGTGTAGTAGAACGTTGCCATGTGCAGAATTGTTGCTAGTCTGTGATAAAGCTATTGCATTTTGTAAGTGGCTTTCACTTCCAAAATATTTTCTCTGGATATGGTCTATTTCTTCTAGTAGGTCTTTGGGTGTACCATGTAGAAGAGTGTTATTTAAATTGGCTAGTGCTAAAGCAGGACTTTTAGCACAGTACAGATTATAGACTAGATTTCTTATAGTTGAATGATGTGTTGATATCATTTTGATATGATGGGAGGTGCTTTTGCAAATAGGTCCTGAAATGCAGGCTAATGACTGTCATTGAAGTCCTGTGTATTTCCGCACTGGACAGGTATACATATTTTGCAGCACTTTCATTTTGATTTTGTCTTTGCCTTTCACATACTGATTGAGGAACTGGGGTAAAGATGTCAAAGATTTCTTGGGAATGTTACACATTGACGTGCATGGCCACATGTATACTGGAGAGGTAATTCTGAGTTTTCTGGGGATATTTTTGTAAGCAGTATTTCTTGTTCCATTATGGTATTATTAATTTTTTCATAACCTCGTCCACTGCTATGGATGGCAATTGTGTTTGTTTGGTTTTGTTTGTATGCTTCTTCATTAAAATATGGTTCTCTGCTTGTGGTGTGACTCCATTCACCTCCACAGATATTTAAGAAGTTATTTTTGTTGACATTCCGTTTATTGAGAAGATTTTCTTTTTTAATTTAGTAGTTACTTTTGTTAGTGCTTTCATTCTGTTTAACACTAAAATGAATAACTTTCTTTTGAGAAGGATTGCACTGTCTATCAAAGCTTCTAAGATTAATTTTCTACAGTAGGTTTGAAGGGTTGTGCATGATTTGTCTCCTGTTTTTATAAGACTCTGTAGCGGAACATTTTTGCTAAAATACGTTTTTTGGTATGGTTACTTGCTAGTATATCAAGATTTATAGGAACAGTTTTAGCACTAGTGGGAACCGAATTCTTTTTAATCATTTTCTGTTTCATTTTACATTTTGTTAGAGGACGCAACGTTTCTGTACTGGAACCTTGTTTTGTTTCACTAAATGACTGTACTAGTTGTTTTTTTTGAACTTTTTGTACACACTCTCGTAGAGATGGATGATTATTTTGGACACTTTTATTGTCATTTGCTCTATTTCTGCATTGCTTTCTACAGACTTGCTTTGTGGTAGGCATTCTTTGGGGTCTGTTGAAAAAAAAGAAGGTATGGGTTGGGTCGTTCTGCAATGTATGTGTACTGTGTGCATGACTGTCTGAGTATGATGGGAAAGATGTATGTGGTGGTGTGTGATTGTGCATTGGGCAGCAACAATTAGTTGGGAAGGCTATTCTTCTATTTGTGTGTTACTAAACTGTGGTTCACATGAGAGTAGTAAGTGAGCTGGTGGTGAGCAGAAGCATTAATAGTAAACCTAATGGTATAAAATTATAACAGTTCTTTGTTTTGTAGTACTAACATTCTAAGGGTTGAGTATGTTATTTGTGTTCCAAAAAACAGGGCTTTTGTGTGCCATTCTGGCTGCTAATCCCTGTTTAATAAATGGGGATTTGTGGGCAGAATGGTACAGAAATTGCTGTTTTTTTTGGTGCGCAAATTACATGAATGAACCACACAGTGTGTTTGAGGAACAGTAAGCATATTAAGGTAGTATTGTACTTACTCTTTTTTGTGGAATGAGCAGGTTTCTTTGGATATGTTGTTTGTAGTTCAGATGCTGCTGATTTTCAGGACAGTGGTCTTCACTGCAATTGTAAAAGAAAGAAGTTAGCAATTTTATGCGTTTATAGCACTGATGTTAATGTAGACATTGATTTTTATGTTTTTGTGGTAGTATTGTTGTTTGATATCTGAACATAGTGTATGCATGCATTTCATTTAACTATGTGCAACCTTTATATTTTATTTACAATATGTTAGTTCAACATGGTTTGCAAATGAGTAGAATTTTAAGTACATGAAATTCAGTTGGTTTTTCAAAGCTGTGTTGTAGATAGCAGAAAGGTGTGAAAGTGACAGTTGATTATAGTAAATGGTAAACATTTCAATAAGTTCATTTTATAGGTAGACATGCCAACAATGGGAAGCCTCTGAGAGGGAGATTTCACCACCGCAATCGGGCACATTTATTTTTCCTATAGAATTGCATTGGAAATAGCATTAATTTAGGTGGGAGACAGTAAAAAATAGTGTGATTTCTCAATGAAAAATCGGGAGTCTCGCGCTTAAATCGGGAGGGTTGGCATGTATGTATAGGTTATGCAGGTTTAGTCACATTACTCTGTTTATATGGATTCATAAGCGTTGTACATGTACTGTGAATAAAATATGCATACCTATAGTGTGTATTCATGCATGTGGATATGAATGCAGTTGTAAGCAGAATACTTGGAGACTAGTAGAGTATTGTTTGTAGTAGGTGCTTTCCAATGATATGAGACTTGTACTCAGAGTGATCAACAGTACATTTGAAGTGCGGAACTCTGATGATGGAGCTAGATGTAGAGGTCTTGGATGTGATTGGTGGATGGTTGTGTGACTGTTTAGCTGTATCCAACGAGGGAATGTCACCGAGAATGATGTGGAAAGGGTAGAAAGGCTGGCTAAGAGGTACACGCTGTGTGGACACCGTGGCTGTCCACAGATAGGGCGTGCCACATCTGGGGTTTTCCAGCAAATCCAGTATGGAAAGCGGACTGTAGGGATCAGCCAATCAGATGTTGACATTGCGTATTTGTGTAGAAAGAGAGTGTGTGTAGTGAAGATGGCAGAGGTGGAGAAAGTCAGGGTTTTGGTGCTCGAAGATATGTTTGTGCATGGATTACACCAGTATGCGCAATGCAGGCATGTGGCAAACAATTTCGATGTTAAAGGAGTGGAGGTGGTGTGGAGCGCTGTGCCTGATTGCAATTTAGAGGGTATTCTACATGTTTGTGAAGATATGCGCAGGATCAACAGTCCCCATCTGGTAGTTTTGCACTATGGTGCTTTCCATTTGGGCTACGTCAGTGCCCATACTTTGTTAGCAGATTTGGAACAGTTGGTTCAAGCAGTAATGAACATCCTTCCAAATGCGAAAGTAATTTTTTCTGGATTAGTACATAGGGCAATATGGGACAATAGTTCTGTTTTTGTCCCCAGAAAAACATTGCTAGGTATGCAATCAACTGAGGCATGTGTGCTTTCATGCTAAGAGCTGGTATGTTTTTCTGTAATAATGAGAATATTGATTTGAGTAATGCTGTTTATTTTGAAGAAGATAGTATTTCCTTATCTTTTTTGGGAAATGCCATGCTGTTTTGGAATGTAAGGGTTGCTTTGGAGAAGGTTATGTGAAGATTTTAGTAGTAAAGTAAGAAGAACCCCCCCCCCAAAATAAAAATACAAAATAACAGGTGTCTGTCAGGCATCTGCAAAAAAAACAAAAAAATGGCTCTTTTCAGAGCCAACCTCAAAGGGGAAATGGGGCACACTATTTAAATTTACATTCAGCACGCTCAGATTTTCGATATGTCTGCGGGCATGGCATTAGTCCGCGGACAGCGCATTTTACATGCAGGGATTCTGGGGTGGAGAGGCATGCAAATGAGAATGAGCAGAGCAAGGGATTGGTCAGTAAAGTTTACTGGGTGTGTTGTGTAAAGAGAAATTTTGTCAGAACGTCTTTTTCCTGAGAGAAGAACAGATAGCTATGGCTGTGTGTTTTCCAAAAGCAGATTATCTGGATTTTGGGAGACTCATGGATACATTGGTTGGAGGTGCATGCAGAACGCTGTGGAGTAGCTGCAGATCTTGGATTCCCTCATGTGGAAGTACACTGGCATGGAGTGCGTGGAATGAAGTGGCTGGACTTGGTACCTCTCTGTGCTACTTTAGAGACAGAGCATCATCCAGACATAATTATAATTCATTGTGGAGGGAACAGTTTAGGACATGTGTCCGAAATTGCTTTGTAATTTGCAATGAAAGAAGGACTTGGGAAGGTCATGGACATGTTTCCAAATTCCCAATACATTTTTTCTCGTATTGCGCAAACACAAATGTGGCTGTGTTCTTCTTCATTTGGTCCACAAATGGAAAAACGAGGCAAAATGTCAATACGGCTGTTTGTGCCTTTCTAAGAGATGTTGGCATGTCCTCTTTTCACAATGAAAACATTTTGTTTCGTAGCACATACATTTTTCGCAGAGATGGAGTCATCTTACTTATGCTGGCAATCAGATTTTTCTCAGAAATGTACAAAATGCATTGCAACCTTTTTTGGAATTACAGTCCTCCATTTTGCAGTAGGTGTTGACGATTTCAAGTTTTTCAAACACACGAAAACAGTACCAAAAGGCTCTTTTTAGAGCCACCACTTCCGACTAGAGAAAAGTGCATTGGTTTTGCTAGGGTAGCACCCTAAAACGTTATATGTCCTAGGACTTTCCGCGGACTTCAAAATAAAGTGCAGGGCCCTGCACTGTTTATCTGCCACTTCTATTTTTAAACTGTGAAAGGCGGCTCTGAAAAGAGCCTTTAGTTTTTTATTTTTTTGGTGTTTTATATATGCGTAGATGATCTGCAGACTGTACGGACAGGTATAGTGTGCTTAGGACACCTCCATTTTGTTTGACTATGCAGATCCCGGACACCACGCGTGTTCTTAGGGCAGTTTCAACTTGGCTGCGGTCGGTACGGACAGGTATAGTGTCCTTAGGATTCTTCCATTTTGTTCAGTTATCGGACATCCCGGACACCAGGTGTGTTCTAAGAACAGTTCCATATTGGTTGCGAACAGTTCGGACAGGTATAGTGTCCTTAGGACACCCCAATTTTGTTAATTTACGGACATCCCGGACACCGGGTGTGTTCTAAGAACAGTTCCATCTTTGCTTCGAATGGTACGGACAGGTATAGTGTCCTTAGTATATCCCCATTTTGTTAATTATGGACAGCCCAGACATTAGCAGGGGGTTCAAAATGTTCTATGTTATATGTATATAAAGTAAGGGAATCCTAGTAAACATCTATCAAATTCACATTATGAAAATGTATATTCAGTAAAAAAACTTTGTTAAAGGGACGTTATGGTTAAATTGTGCTACTAAAAACCTATGAAATGCAGTAAAAAAACGTTGTTAAAGGGACATTATGGGTCAAAGTAAAACCGAAAAACTCCTGAAATTCGCCAGTTATGGTCAGCTAAGCAACCATAACTCGAGCCACCACCGTGCACTGCTAAGACTAACACCCAGCACATCACAGATGACATCACAAAATCTAATTTTGGGGAGTGTGTTGGTGTGGAAGTGTGGCTGGAAAGGTTGGAGTGAGAGATGGGGCAAATGCTGTATTTGTTTAGGTGGAAGAAGGCCATGATATGATTTCGGTGTCCGCGGTCACTGCGGCTGTTTGCGGACATACCAACCACTTACCGCACTTCTGGCTATTTTATTATGCTCTGATGTATTGGTTTTGGGTAGTTAGTCAAGTATTGAGCGGAGAGGGCATGCATTGAAGAGTGTGTGCATTGGCTGCAAGTACTTTCTTAGTATGTCAAGTGAAGTGGATAAGGTTTGAGGTGGTTGTGTTATGTTTTTGGGTTGTCATCAGTTTGCAGGTGTTTGCTTGAATGGGTGTGTTATGCTGCAGTGGTTGTGGCCAGGGCCTAGTCTTGGGTGTGGTAGGCCTTTGGCCATGCACCCAAGTCTCTAGGCCCTGGCCAGAACCACGGCAGCATAACACACCCATGCAAGCAAACATTTGAGCGTGGTATGTGGGCTGCATAAGGGGGGTGTTTTCAAAGGTTTGTGTACTGGTTGACATTAGTGTAATAGTATTTCTAGGACAGTGGACATGGTGTGTGGTAGTTGGTGTGTTGGATTGTGTTCAGAATGTTGGTACCTAAAACTGTAGGCATTTTGGGTTAGTTAGTGGTCAGGTGTTTGCTTGCATGGGTGTGTTATGTTGCGGTGGTCCAATCATTGTATACTTACTGCTTGCTTTGTTGAGGCTGTATGCAGTGTTTTGTCTACGCCATGCACCCAAGACTGTAGGCACTGGTCACATCCACCGCAGCATAAGACACCATGCAAGCACACATTTTGGGTTGTGGTGAGTGGTCAGGTGTTTGTTTTCATGGGTGTGTTATGTTGCACTGTTTGTGACTCCAATCATTGTATAGTTACTGTTTGCTTTGTTGAGGTTGTATGCAGTTGGTTCATGGTATGGGAAATTGGTGCACACATTGTTTTTTTCATTCTCTGTGGTAAAAGAAAAGATTGCATGTTAGTTAAGGTAATTTGTAATGAGTTTTTGCATTGCAGAGTAGACATTTCTGTACTTTGTGGACCCTCATAATTAGTACATTACAAGCACTATCCTTCAAACCAGTGCACTGTGCAATTTGCCCAGTTCCTGTGTCTGTTCGTAAAATCATTGGGTCAGTGGGGAAAAAAATCCATGCAGGATTTAAAAAAAAAAAATCTACGTTATGGTACAATATTTTTCGGTGGTTGATTTCAGTAGGAGGAATTGAATAGGTTTATGGTTTTTGGTTTCATGGTTCAATATTTTTTGGTGGTTGATTTCAATAGGAGGAATTGAATAGGAGTATGGTTTTTGGTTTGGAATTGGTCGTACTATTGTTGTAATTAGATACCAGTTGGCGTATTCTAATTTTTTATTTCTTGTTGAATTTTAGCAGTATTCATTTTTCTGTTTGGTTGTACTAGAAATTTGGGGCAGTTAGACACCTGTTGGCGTATTCTAACTGTTTGTTTCTTGTTGCATTTTAGCAGTATTTATTTATCTGTTTGGTTGTTGCAGAATTTTGGAGCAATTAGATACCTGTTAGCGTATTCTAATTGTTGATAGTTTTGAAGTTGTTGAGGGTATTTTTATGCGTAATAAATGTTGTAGGGTTTCCTTAGAAAAATGAATATTGCAGTTGTCTGGTTGTAGTCATATAAAAGTTGGCGTACTCTAACTGTTTATATTGTTTTACTTTTAGATAGCTGTTGTCTTATTCTATTAGTTTATGGATTTAAAGGTTATTGAGAACATTTTGTAGATGTGTATACTCTGATTAGTGAATACATTTTGGTCTTAAGAATATTAAGTAAGCATTTTCAGGATTGCTGGTAATCTTTGTTTTAGAGTAATGGAAGTATCATTACATTCAAACCATCCACATTTCTTTTTTTCAGTGTAGTCATCTGCATTGGTTGTGGCTCTTGCGTGGTAGATTGTGCCTACTGTTGTGAAGGCTTTCTTACCAAGTGATGCTTGTCCATGTCTGAATTCAGTCAGCTTGCAGTGGTTTTTGGTACCATCTGCATTGTAACGCAAAGCGTTATGATTACGTATTCACTATGTTACTGTATTTGTAAGGTGGAACGATTATGAGAATTGCTAGTAGTACATAAGCTGCTATGGTTTGAATGTTGTACAAGTTGCTGAAATGGAATGGATTCACAGTTAGGAATGTATACATACACAAAGCGTTCATTATGGAGTTGATCCTGTGCCACATGATTGCATAGAGTACATGTATGTTTCCATATGTATGAAATCTGGAAGATTTCATTCATAGGTATGTTTTTGTTTTCCAGTACTTGTGGTAAGTACATTAGAAATTATTGTGGATCTTCTTGTGTGTTTATAGTGAATCTGACTATTCCAGCACAGTAGTCCAATTCCTGCCTTATTCCAGAAACACTTTAAGTGTTGGCAGGATTGTTGGTTGCATATCTGTGAAGGACAAACATTTGCAAACATAATTGGTCTGTCCCGTTTAAGTAAATGTTTTCCATAATTGGTGGCAATTGAACTAGAATATTGATTGCTACATTTGCATAGCAATATGCACCAGTTGTATTTGAAAATATTAATGGACCAGACCGTTCTGTGTCTAAGTCATTTGTTGGAAGTGTGCGTTGTTTTTTTGAAGAGGTTGTTGGTTTTGTTTGTGCAGTAGATCCTTCTTTGGTTGTGGTCATTGATGAAGTGTTAGCTTCTTTTAATTTCTTTGGAGGTATGGTTGTGAGATCCTGTATAATTTGAGTCTGAACTAGTTTTCCTTTACAAACTTTTACTTTTTGAGGAACATGATAGGTTTTGAGATGGAGTGAGTAGAGTGCACGTAGTCTATTGTATTCTAGAATGCAAGGAATATCAGTGTTTACATTACTTGCATCAAAGTGGACTAGAAATAGTCCTTCAAGTCTACGTAGGTGTGATAGTGCTACATAGCTCATGCCTTCTTTAAAGACTGTGCTCCCAATGTCTATCAATACTTGATCTAGGTAAGAACTTGTGATTTATGAATAGTTACTGCGTATACTAGAGATAGAGAAAATTGTTCTCTGCGTACATACATGTCTTTGAAGAATCAGGCGTTGAGCATCCTATCCTTTTAACCTCTGACAGTCGTCAAAGTGAATATTGGTGAACTGAATGTTGTTGTCACGTGGGTATGTTTGAAAGCCAACAACTGTACCAAGTGCTCCATTAAATAGTCCTTGCTCCACGTCAAGGTTATGTTGGAGTATTACTCTACAGTTTAAAGATAATTTTAATATTTTCTCTAAACTAGCAGTGTTAGAGATAGAGTTTTCTAAGGTATTTAGTAATTCTGTGGCTTGTTTACACATGGGTAGTGTCATACCGTGCATGTCCAATTTGTCTGTGGAGCAAATTTGAGCTATTGGTTGCATTTCTTTTTTCAACATTGTTTCATTGAATTGTGCACAGCTTGCAAGAGTTGGCATCAAGGACATATAGTTTACATTTTTGTGTGCTAATTGTTCCATGTTATCAGTAGCACATGAGTTATTGCCGTATAGGTCATGGATGCGTCTGGTATTCAAGATACTCTGTGCTTCCTTAGATAGTACACCAATCCGAATACTTTTCAATATGTTGGCGCAGGTGAGTTCTGCTGACTGATGCATGTTTTCACTTAATTGTTCCTATTGGAAATGTTGCCAAAGATTGATATTTCCTAAGCTACGAAGAGTTTACCTGCATAGTTTGTGCCCTAAGGTTTTAAAAAAAATAGGTTCACGGGGGGCGCTGTTGCGCACGGCTAAGATGGCCGCCTAGGTGAAGAGCTCCGGCTCGAACGTAATCCTTTTTATTAATAAATCCTTCCAGGTTAGCGTTGGCCGACGCGCTACTGCAGAATATTGCTGGGGAATGCCTTTGGAAGACATCCTGCAAAGGCTGTGTGAGTGGATCTCGAGACGGCGGAGCAATCATCGATTGTATCGGCAGCGCCTGCAGAGCGGCGGCCTGGCCACTGGTGGGCTCCGGGCGATTCGCACTCGAGCCCCGGGCTTGAAACGGCTGAGCGGCCTTGTGGGGGAGGAGCAACCTGCCTGAACACGGACGCTGCCTGTGGACGGCGACGCACCACTCATCCTCCTGCTGGACCGATCGGCGGTGGGAGAGCAGACCCCCTCGCTCCGGACTTCAGGCCACAGGATAGACCGGGCGAGGAAACGCTGCGACGACGACACCAGCCCCCTGATTCCGGTCCCGCCCGCGGCAAAGCCCAGCTAGGACGTAGCTGGTGAAGTAAGTGGGCAGACCGGGGAGGTGGACGGACAGGGGGCCAGCGCCCCCCCACAGGGAACGTCCGTGCCACGGGAGCGGGGGCGAACGACACAGGCGCCAGGAATAAACATCCTATTCACGGGACCCCCCCGGGAGCATACACTCCCCGCCGTTGTGGTCTTGTGGGGGTACGTACTACGGACGGCAGCAAAATCTGCCTGGACACCAAACGCACAGATTACCCGTGCGAAGGGACAGCCCCGTGCTCCCATACACGCTGCGATACACCTTGAACAGTGAGGCCCGCCAGGCCGCTTAATTCCAACACTCATCCGCCCCTACACGGGGACTGCGGTGTGGACGGTGGGGGCACTACATTACATCCCGGTTGAGCTGCAGGCCAGAAGTTCACCTGGATCCCCTCGATGTAAAGACAAGGCAACGGCTGAACGCCAACCTCTTGCACTCCCGACATACTCAAGGCCGAGGCTTTGCTTTATACGGGGACCGCGGAGGCCCACCACAGCACCCCGGGGACGAGATTGTATATCCCGGTGCCCACCCCCCAACCTACATCGCAACAGAACCGCTGCTGGTGGTCATTGGTGGCCGGCAGCATACAGACGTGGGAGAGCACAATTCACCCTAGAAGTTGCAACGCCACCCAATGGGCCGCACTGAGAAAAAAACTACGGGGGTGAGAAAGACCGGCCCAATGGATTCCTACACAAACTCCCAACAACAGGAGACGCCAGGAGGGGCAACACAAGCGTCTGATGCTCAAAACTCGGACCCCTTGGACCGCTTGGCTACAATTGTACAGAACGGGTTCCTGGCGGTCAATGTGAAATTAGACGACATTGTGGCGACGATCGGCTCCTTAAAAGCGCGAATGGAGAAGGAAAGCGCACGCATCTCGGAGGCAGAAAACAGGATAGGTGTAAATGAAGACGTGCTCACACAACATGGTCGTGACATAGCCTTACTCCAGACAGAACTCCGCAAGACGCAGAATAAGTGCGAGGATCTCGAATCTAGATCCCGCAGAAACAACATCCGTATTGTTGGAGTGGCAGAGTCGTTTGGCAAGGGCTCCATGGAGAGAAGGGTGGAGGAGCTATTGAAATCTGTACTAGGGGAGGATTCCCTGTCCGGCCACTTCCTCGTTGAAAGGGCCCACCGCACCCTGGCACCAACCCCCAAGCCGGGCGCCCCACCCCGAACCATCATTGCGCGTCTACTCAACTACAGGGACAGAGATGCGATCCTTCGATCAGCAAGGGAAAAGGGGACACTACACTATGAAGACAACAGAATACATATATATCCGGACTTTTCTGCAAATGTACAGGCACAACGCAGGTCCTACGAGATGGTCAAAAAGCAACTACGACTCCGCAACACACCCTATGCCTTAATATTCCCTGCAAAAATGAGAATTCAACATGGCGGTAGAGCCCACTTTTTTGAAAACCCCGTAGAGGCACTGGCATACGTCGAGGCCTCCATCCCACTGCCCCCAAGAGACCGCGCAAGAGACCCGAATGCAAGACCCTGCCCGGGTGAGGGTAGAGGCGATCCGGTGGATGGATGAGACTCCCCCCTACCAGTTGCAGTTTGTTTCTCTTTTCACTACAATGTCAGCACAGCTAAACTGAACCGAAATCCGACGTAATCGGGCCGTAGAGTCTCCCGCATGGGCGGCCAGACGGCTGAGCATTGCTTTGCGACGATGCACCCTCAGGATTGTTCCAATCAGTTACTTGGGCTCATCGTCAAGTTGGGGCAGATGATGTGGGTGGTGGGAGGGATAGGGCCAAAGGGTAAGTTCTTTTGTTGTGATCACCGCCCAGACGAGTTTCAGTTTGGGAGGGAAATGTGGGCAGTTGAAGGTTGTGGTTTGGTTGGAAAACGGTCTCACAAGTGCTGGCATCGCTCCAGTCCTGAATACATGTGCATTAACGGTTGTCGAAACTTAACACAAACCACACGCACAGATAATGGGTGATGGGTTAAAGGTTAAACTAATGACATGGAATGTCCGAGGCCTAAACAATCCAATGAAAACCAGAAAAGTAGGCAATTATGTCAGTAGGCACGGGCCCCAAATTTTAATGCTACAGGAAACGCATGCGCAGAGCACGGTTAATGATCAAATACTGGCGAAATGGGGTAAGCAGCGGTTCTCCACGAACTACTCCTCACAATCCAGGGGGGTAAGCATTCTGATTCACAAATCACTGGGGTTCATTGAAAAAGGCCACCTGTTGGACTCGATGGGTAGATATGTACTGGTCTGGGGGGAAATTGCTGGCGAACAGATAACCCTGGTAAATACCTATGGCCCTAATCTTGAGGACCCAGACTTTTACTTGCATATATTTGAAATCCTTGCTAAACATGAGGCAACAAACATAATATGGGGAGGTGACTTCAACGCTGTGCTGGACCAGGCCCTGGACAGGTCAGCCAAGACACCTAGACCACCATCTAGGACGTCGCTAGCTCTGAAACAGATAATGCAGCAGCTGTCCCTGCTGGACGCCTGGAGGGTGCTGTATCCAACAAGCAAGCGTTACACGTTCTATTCCTCTGTGCATGACAGTGAGTCACGCATCGACTATTGGTTTATCCCCTCAGGCACTTCACACGCCTTACAGAGCTGCGAAATCCTTCCCCGTACACTGTCTGATCATTCCCCAGTGACCATGGAAATTATTATCAGGGGTGCCCCTAAGCCGGCCAGGAGGTGGAGAATGCCTACCGGTATATTAAAAGATCCAAACGTAGTAGAAAGCCTGCACACAGACATTGCCGACTTCTTCACAGACAACATTGGGTCTGTGGACCATATCTCCTCAGTCTGGGAAACATTCAAGGTGTGGGCAAGAGGGGTCCTAATATCCAAAACAACGGGCCTACTGAAAGAGGTACGCCGAGACCTGGAAAGGGTGGAAAGGGAACTAACCGTATTGGAGGAGACATATAGCCGAACACATGGTGGAGATACCCTCTCTGAAATACATAAATCTCTTAGGGAATTCGATAAATTGGCAATGAGGGAGGTTCACTATATAGCAGCCCCTTCCAGAGCCCGGAGATACGGGGAGGGGAACAAGGCTGGGAAAATGCTGGCCAATCTGGTCAAGCAGGAAAACAAAGTGGCCCCGATTGCGTCTATACTCACGGCGCAAGACGTGATGGTAACAAGTGAACAGGGAATAAATGATGAATTTGTACAGTTCTATAAAGCACTGTACGCGAACCAAGATAGGAAATCCCCTGATGAGATCAAAGCCTATTTGGCCGCCTTGGATCTCCCTAAACTCACAGAAGAAAACAGGCTCATACTGGAGCAACCAGTCACGGCAGAGGAGCTCACTGAAGCGATCAAGGGGCTCACGTCTGGTAAGGCACCGGGCTCGGATGGCCTGGGAGTGGAATTTTACAAAGAATTCCGGGAAGAACTGGTCCCAGTTCTGCTGGAGGTGTGGGGGGAGGCTCTGGGTAAACAATCCTTACCACAAACAATGCGTGAGGCCATAATAACGGTGTTGCCCAAGCCCCGCCGCCCGCCTCAAGACATGTCATCCTACAGGCCCCTGTCCCTAATAAACGTGGACGCCAAAATCTTCGCGAAAGTGCTGGCAAACCGTATGCTACCCATCACGCCAGCACTAGTACATGCCGATCAAAGCGGGTTCATTCCCCAACGGTCCACCGCCCTCAATTTGCGTAGGCTATTTGGCATAATGTCACAGATCAACCCGAACAAACAAGCGGTGGCGATATCCCTGGACGCTGAGAAAGCGTTTGACTCGGTTTCCTGGGAATATCTGTTCTCGGTGTTGGAGGCATTTGGGATTGGCCCATTTTTCATTCGGTGTGTTAAACTGCTTTACACAGCTCCATGTGCGAAAGTACACACAAACAGAACTATGTCCCAATTGTTTGAACTAGGCAGGGGTACCAGACAAGGGTGCCCCTTCTCCCCTATACTTTTTGCCTTAACAATCGAGCCCATGGCGTCGGCGATACGATTGAGACACGATAATAGAGGCATAACACTGAAGGGAGCCACCCAAATAATATCATTATATGCGGACGATACGCTACTCTATGTTCGCGAACCTGACAAAAACATTGTTCCCATCATGACAGATATTAACGAATTTACAGAATATTCTGGATACAAGGTCAACAACTCCAAGTCAGAGGTGTTCCCGCTCACCCCCTCCACAAGATGCCCGGCTCATATTTGTGGCCTTAAATGGTCTGCACACCACATCAGATACCTCGGGGTACTGGTCTCCTGCAACAAACAAACACTATACATCGACAATCACGATCAGGCGCTACACACACTTAATGTTAAATTACAGATATGGAGGCGTCTCCCAATTTCACTACACGGTAGAATTGCCATTCTTAAAATGATCGTACTGCCGAAATTGTTATACCTATTTGTAAACATCCCCATATGGCCAGGGAGAGAGTTCTTCTCTAGACTTCGTTCTATGGTGGTGTCCTTTCTGTGGGACGGGAAGACAGCCAGAATCAGCTGGGAAAAGATGACAGAACCCTACGAGAAGGGGGGAATGGCCGCACCAGACTTTGAGCTCTATTATACTGTGTCACAAGCACAATTTGCAAAGTACTGGTACGATGATTGTGACAACTCCCCTCACGCGCAAATAGAGGAATACACTACCGAGCCCACTAACATTGGATCAGTGATCTTCAACACAAGACATAAAGACTCCTGCGAGTTCGACCCTGTGAGTTGCACAGTAAAAGCCTGGGGAGCGATATATAAAAGGCTGAAAATAGAGACTCCATATAACCCTGAGGTGCCCCTGTGGAAATACCCTGGCCTCCCCCCCACGTTCGATACCGATATACAGGAAACCTGGGACCCCGGCAGGGAGATGAAAATAGGCGATATGTACCTAGAGGGGAAATTCGTGACCCTGGAGGTGTTCACCAGGGGCGTGGGAGGTGGGCAGCTCAAGACATTGCAGTACTATCGAATGAGATCAGCATATCACAGTCGCTGGCCGTCATTCCCAGACGAACCCCCTTCCCACCCGTGTGTGCAGTTGGTTACAGTGCGGGGTGGGCTGGGAATCTCCAGACTTTACAAGGCAATGCAGACTCACTCTGCAGTGGTAAGCCAGGTGAGGGAGAAATGGGAAGTGGACATGAAAATGCCAATACCAGAAGAAAAGTGGGCGAGATACTGTGCACTAACAAAGCGAGTCTCCCTCAATGCCGGGCTTCGACAAATACAATTTAAAATCCTCAACAGACTGCATTACACACCCGCCAGGATAGCTACATTCACACCAGATGACCCAGGCAAATGTCCCAAATGTGGGTCCCCGGCAGCGGGGTCTTATCATATGTACTGGGAGTGTCCAGTTGTGATGCGTTTCTGGGAGAAAGTAGCGGAAATGCTAAATGAAGTCACACAGATTCCCCCGCACCTGACCCCACAAAAATACTTATTTGGTGATATAGGTAAATGCTCCGAGAAGCGTAGAAGATTGTTCAATGTGTCGTGTGTTATAGCTAAAAGATGCATATTGAAGTTGTGGAAGAGCCCGGCTGCCCCCACCATGGACGTGTTCTTACGTGAACTAACCTACATCAATGAATGCGAGGAACAATTCGTGCTGTCCCAACCGAGCATGAGCAGGCCAAAAGACATTTGGGGCCCATTCAGGACATACCTCTGTGACATGCTTTCTGATATCGAAACAACTGTTTAAATTACTACTGTTATTTATGTATTTAACAACAATATTGTTATGCATACTACTATATATTGTGTTTGCTGGGCGCTGCTGCAATTGTCGAGACCTCAATAAAAACATGTTATAAAAAAAAAAAAAAAAAATAGGTTCACCTTTAACTGGTGTTAATTGAAGAAGATCTCCAAAAACAATGTGTTTTCCTCCAAAAAGCTCTTTGCAGTCTGTTTTGAGGACCTCTTGTAATCTGAGTTGAATCAAATCCAACATGAGGTTGGAGGCCATGCTCACTTCATCTATTAGCAGCATTTTCATCTGTTTCAAAACGTTGCATAGTCCCATTGCAGCTTCTGGAGAAAGTTTGTAGTAGTCTAATGTGTTTTGGTGTTCTACTGGAAGGAGTAGTAATCGGTGTAAAGTGGCATCGCCTATGTTTTAGGCAGCTATCCTGTGTGGGCAGTTATAACAGGTGACAGTTTGTTGTTTGTCAATTGTTGGAGGAACTTGCTGATGATTTTTATTAAGAATATTTTCCCTGAACCAGCTTGACCACTCACATATAGCAATATATGTTTTTAGTCTTGGCAGGTACACGTTATAGTTTCATGCTGCATACCATGTTCACTTTGTTTTGTTATTTCTAGGAAAATGCTATACTGTTCATTGTTTAATTGTGATTTGAGTATAGCAAAGTCTTCTGTAGACTCTTCTTACTGGTACATGGTGTTTTTCTACATCAGTCATGGCTATTTCAGCCTCATTTGAGTGGCTGTCCGAGTGGTTCTTGGCTTCCTGTAAGAGAAGGTTGACTGCTGTCAGAAGTGTCTATATTTAGTTGTGCATGGAGTTCTTCTTCTTGTTGCTATTCATTGTCTTACATTGTTGTGTACTGGGTAAAGTGTATGTCTGTTATAGTGCTTTCATTTGCTTTGAAAGCATCTTCATAGGAGACATGTGTATCTAATAAATCGTCTTCTTTTCTCCATGGTTTAAAAAGATGTAGTAGGGACATGTAATACAGTTCTTTATGCTGAGGAGTTTTTAATGACAATTTCATATGATTAATTAAGCTTTGTTTGGTAAGTTTCACTAGGCTGCCTTCATAATTTTTGACTCTGTATCTACCTTTCTTCTCATCTGGTTTAATATTATTTTTGGTGTGAAGTTTTGGGATACGTGGTATAGACATATGGTTTCCAAAGTGGTACTCCTGTTTGGGTAGTATGGGACTATTAAGTTGTTTTTCAAAATGTCTTGGCTGTTGGGATCATTTTTGGCAATTGTTTCTATGTCTTCATATGATTTGAGAACTCTTTTCTGTGTTTAGCAGGACCAAGACTTAGCCATACTATGTTTTCAGATTTTCCGTACAAGGCAGTTCCGGTTAAACGGTCTGCAGCTTCATAGCAGCCACATTCTCTATGGAAGAGCATTTTTATGCCTAAGCTGTACAATTTCTGTGATAGTGTTTTGTCAGATGATATGTCGCCCCAGAGGTCTTTAAGCTCTGCTTTTTTCTGATTTGCATTATAATCATTGATGTACTTCAATCTTTCTGTCTTTTTATGCAGTATGTGTTCTGATGTGATTTACCTTTGGCACTATGTCTTACTGAAGACATGAAGCTGTTCATTTGACCTGTTGTTGAAACTGGTCTAGGGAAACCAAAGCGGCATTTGGTGTAGTATTTCCCTTTGTTTTTATATTTGCGCCGACAATACTTCCCACACTTGTGTGTTTGAAATTGTAAAATGTGTGCATGTAGGTTACCATGTGTAATTTCTGAAGGGATTTAATAAGTAACATATTTCTGAATGAACTGCAAAACAGTGGCAGCACTGTCCTGACCAAATTTAGGAGCATCTTTAATCCAAAAAAGCATGTGGCTATGGGGTGTTCCTCTGGCTTTGTATTCTCTTTTCCAAAAGAAGTGTTGCACTTCTCAGAGGCACTGTTTTATTACAAATAAATAAGTATAGCATGGCAATAAAGCGTTGATGGAAATATCTTGATACATTTACAGGATCTAGAGAGCAGAGTTTTTTCTAGTGTTTTTATATCTATATTTGTTTTGTTTTAGGTTGCTATCGGTAGAAAATCGTGCAAATCTTCCCATGCATATTCTGCACAACTAAAAAGCCGATTCGTGGAATTAATGTGCACTGAAATTTTCATCGCAAGCGTGCGAAAGCGTGGGAATCGCAGTGCCAGTGCGAAAATCGCAGCGAAACCCACGCACAGCGATTCATGGAAGTCCGTGCGCGAGGAAATTCTAGGATGTGCGCCAAAATTCTGCATGGCACACGCTGGCGCACACGTCTCCAAACAGCGTGCGCTAAGCGCACAGCGAAATCGCACATAGCGCGGCACACACAACAAAAGTAGGAGGAACAGGGGGCATGACACGCGGAATGGGGAACACCTCATGAAAATGTGGACGTCACGGGGGAAGTACAGGAGGCAAGTGCGTGGAACGCCCACACGCACGTTCAAAACACGCATTCATGGAATCAAACGGGGCTAACCCGTGCGCCAAAAAAGATGCGCTAATCCGGAAATACGTACGCCAGCAGGAAGCAGGCGTACATGGACCCGCGCAGCATAAAAGTGTGCGCAAACAACAAACAAGCACAGATGCCAGGATGAATATACCGTTCCTAGCAGCAGTGGTCGTGGGATACCGCAGGAGGAGGAGGAGGAGGAGGATAGTCAGGCCCAAAATATTTACACCCAGAACCAGCCTTTTTGGGATGCCTGATGACCAGGTGTATGGGAGGTACAGGTTTCCACCTCATATAATACTCGACCTGGTCAGTGAGTGGGAGGATGACCTCACATCACCCACCCTGTGCTCCCAAGTAATCAGCCCCCTGCAGAAGGTCCTCAATGTACTGCACTTCTTGGCCACTGGATCATTTCAACGGACAACTGCTATAGTGGGGGGGTGTCACAGGCCACACAGTCACGCTGCCTACACCAGGTCTTGGCCATCATGACTGCACGCCCATCAGTCCGCAGGCACATATACCTGCCCAGAACACCTGAAGAAAGGCAGGCTGTCGTCCAGGATTTTTACGGGGTGGAACACTTCCCCAAAGTGCTAGTTGCCATTGACTGCACCCATGTGGCTCTATGTCCCCCCAGGGCATCATAGCACATCTACAGAAACCGCAAGCACTGGCATTCCATCAACGTGCAGGTAGTATGTGATGGCAAGGGAATCATCACCTCAGTATATGCCAACTATCCAGGGTCCCCCCATGACAGTTTTATTTACAGAATGTCAACCCTAAACCGGGACCTAGAAGCTGGGCGGCATGGCGATACATGGCTGCTCGGTGAGTATAAATGCCACAGCACATGCATGAATGTCAGATACTGAGCAATGTCACAACCCCACTAATGATACCCATCACCGCCTCCCCAGGGGATAGTGCCTACCCTCTGAGCACCCACATGATGACACCAATTCGGAACCCCACCACGCCACCCAAGGTAATATACAACACAGCCCACATTGCAACTCGGGGCATAGTGGAGCACACATTTGGAGTACTTAAGTCACGCTTTCGCTCCCTTGACCGTTCTGGCGGGCAGCTGTTATACGCTCCCCCAGTAGTGTGCAGGATCATAGTGGCAGCATGTGTCCTGCACAACGTTGCAACAAGCCGGGGCCTGCCCGTGGACATGGTGGTGCCTCCACATCCCCAACCACAAGCACGCCTGCTGCGCATGGGAGAGGAAAGGGCACGGGGTGAGGCAGCCCGTACACAGCTGGTGGCTTATTACTTCACCTAAAATCACACCCCTGTGGAGTGCACACAGCCCTGGCACATGCCAGCTGACAATCAATGATGATGACATATTGGACAGTCAACTGTCACAACCATACCAGCCTGAGATTGGTCACCTGGAAGTGTTACATTGTGTGCCCTACCTACACAAACACCACCAATGCTGTGTCATCAAAAGACACACTTCTATGCTGCAAAAATCATTACCCCCTTGCAAAATACAACATGACAAAAATGCCATGTCACCCAACCCCTCCCCAGCACCGCCACCCAACACACCATGGCATGTCATGCTATGTGAGAGCAAACAAAGCAATCCCCAAAACATCACACAAGTGTCAAAGTACAGTGTCCTCAAAGGAAACTGCCCAGACACAATATGCTCCCAGTAATGTAGAACTAACAACACACATGACCAAATACTTACCAACAATACAATGCAGCTACACAACCTCAAACATAGCATAAACATGACAGTACTAAGTTAAAGTAGTGGTAGTCTTACAACCTGATCATGCCAGCACATCGGCCACTTCCAATTGTACAGTGCTGCTGCCACGCAAATGTCCAAGTGCTCTGTTTACAACATGAACTCCATCTCCAAAGTAGACGGCCTTGTGAAGATATGAGGAATTAACCTGCAAATTAGGCGAAAGGCATGGATGCACAAGCACATAACAATACACCATGCAGTGTACAATTCAACAACAATATCCACTAGGAATGTATACACAGTATTGACTACAGACTGCCCACACAGCTCATGGGAGTCCTACGTCACCGTGTAAGTCAATGTCACTTGGGCACACCCTTTGCAAGCCCATGGAAACGGGAAGCAGGAGGGGTGTGCATCTCACGAACCCAAGCATCTAACCCAAACTCAGGACAAGCCTGCATGTGCACAACCGGAATACAGTGGATCCCCACTGGAGCCACACAAGGCAACACACTGCAAAAAAAAAAAAAAAAAATGGCCATGTGGGGGACAGGGGGGAGGAGGGGAGGCCACCCAGGAGGTCCGAGGACAGGGTGCGCACCAACACCCACCTGTGTGGATGTTGGGAAAAAAAACACCTCTATGGGCTCATGGCCTGCACAGCTATGCCAATGTGGGAGAACTGCTGCTGTCGCTATCATCACCCTCTGCTGCTGCCACAGGAGGTGGTGCTGCCACAGGAGGTGGTGGTGCAATGGGAGGCAGCCCACGCAAAGCCCTGGTATGGTCCTCCAAGGCAGCAGGCATTGGTGTCACCATGTGGGTGCTCAGAGGGTAGGCACTATCCCCTGGGGAGGCGGTGATGGGTATCATTAGTGGGGTTGTGACATTGCTCAGTATCTGACATTCATGCATGTGCTCTGGCATTTATACTCACCGAGCAGCCATGTATCGCCATGCCGCCCAGCTTCTAGGTCCCGGTTTAGGGTTGACATTCTGTAAATAAAACTGTCATGGGGGGACCCTGGATAGTTGGCATATACTGAGGTGATGATTCCCTTGCCATCACATACTACCTGCACGTTGATGGAATGCCAGTGCTTGCGGTTTCTGTAGATGTGCTATGATGCCCTGGGGGGACATATAACTTTATGATTCTTGCCTTCTTGCCTTGCATTTTTTTCCCCGTGAAGTATTGAACTGTGTTGCTTTCATAACCTGCTTATTTTTCTCTTCCGTCCTAACTAATATTAGAGTGCCATCTAGGTTGAGGCATACACCTCTGTCTGTAAATAAGTGGTGCTGGCAAAACCTAGACTTGTCGAAATATTGCCAGGGGTATTGATCGTTTCTTATTCGTAGAGTAATTGTGTTTGATTTGTTTGCCGTGATAGTGCCATAGTGTTTTTGATAGATGTTTCGTTATAAATAAATACCTTAATATCTTTACACTGAGCCTCGTGGCGTGTTTGCTTGTCTTACTGTGAAGAATTGCCCTATCTTGTATACTCCACATACTGCTTAACTCTTCTTGAAAGAAGTCTGACTGCTCAGCCACAGCTACCAACAGTGAATCTGTGTGGTGCAGACTGCTACCAAGTGGGTTTACTGCCAAACACCTGTAGTCCTAAATCTTTTGCAGTGGTCCCAGAGGGAACTGCACAGGTTTCCGCCTAACAATCGCGTGTGAAACTTCCCGCGCACTCCTGAAATACACGTACCCAGGCCAATCGCGTGTGAAACTTCCCGCGCACCCCTGAAATACACGTACCCAGCCCAATCGCATGTGAAACTTCCCGCGCACCCCCGTAATACACGTACCCCACTCGCACAGGCCCTTTTGCGTGTTAAAGTTCCCACGAACCACATAATACACGTACCCTGCTGAAATCGCGTGTGTAACTTCCCGCGAACCCCAGTAATACACGTACCCCACTCACACAGGCCCTTTCGCGTGTGACACTTCACGCGCACCCCAGTAATACACGTTTCCCGCTTGGCTTTTGCTGTTTGGCAGCCCTGTAAACAGGTCCAGGGTTAGCGCAGCCCTTCGCGCTGAATTGGGAATTTTGATGGCTTTTCCTTGCGCGAGGGCGTTCTTGGGGCGTAACTGGCGCTGCTGCAGGGTCGCTGCGCCACTCTGTGCAACGGCTGGTTTTAGAGGCTAAAATCCATGAATACGCTGTGCGCGGAAATCGATTTTAGCACACACGGCTGGTGCAGACATTCTCACGCGCACACTGTGCGCTAGCCGCGTGCGCCACTTTTGTGCGAAATTCTATGAATTACCCTCAAAATGTCGAAAACCATGGGGGTGGGCCACGGTTTCTTATCATACACTGTACATCTCCATGTCATTGGAACCAGTATTCTTTTGTAACACTCATGTTTGCTAAAAGATTTGTAATGCTTCCTTTTTTGTACTTTTTGTAGTAATTGCGTAACAAACATATTTTGAAAATTGGTACCTGATTTCAATGTGTGTGCATCTCCGTAGCATAGAGTTACTAGTTCAATTTCAATGAGACGGTGGAGCATGTATTCCACATTTTGTCTGAATCTGGGGTCTTCAGAATACATTTGTAAAGAGCGGTATTCTGATGCTGTTATTTGTGTGGGTCTTTCATCGTATCTTCCTCCTTTTCCAGTAGGAAAGAGTAAAGCTAAGGCTTGTGCTTCTACACTTTTTTCCCATATGCTGATTGGAGATCCTTTGGCTTTCCGTATTTGGTAAGTTTCCAGTGCATCATCTATGGTGTCTTTAGAGTTCAATAGATGAATGGTATAATGGTCTAAAATATTGGATTCTGTTGTAGGATCTAGAAGTTGAAATTGGCAAGTTCCTGATGAGTTTTGGTGGTTTCCCTCAGCTTTTCTTCAATGTCTATTTCTTTGTAGCATTCATTGTTGTATTATAGATATTGCAGAGCTTCTCTAACTTCATGTAAGTCCACTACTTGCTGCCAAATTATTGTTGTATTTCCAAGTCTTTTGTAGGTATGTAAGATTGATCTATTGGCCATTGCACTCCCAAAGTGTGTACATTTATTTGAGATATAATGGCAAATAAATTACTTTGCCACTAATGCCTTTTAGTAATTCAGTGGGAGGTAGTTTTGCTGTTTTAGGTAGAAGGCATATTATTGCTTGAAATGGATGCACTGTTTGAATTATAATGCCCTCATGGATGTTAAGTTGTTGTAGTAGTTTTGGTAGTGGGAATAATAGTTATTAGTGATAGCACATGAAGGTATTTGGCTGTTGACAAGTTTTGCAGTGCAGTATCTGCAAAGTATTGAGGGGTAATTTTGTATTTGTTTTCTGCTATAAAAAAAGAGACATTTGGAACCACTTGGAATCTTCATTGTCTTCTATTTTGTACATTATGTCTACAGTTTTTGTGTTATTTTTATTAAAGGTCCTGCAGCAACACACACACACATGGTTTGGTACTTCAGAAGATGTGCTTTTAAACTTTAGTATTTCTTGTTTGTATGTGTGTAGTAGAAGGTTGCCATCTGTAAAGTTGTTGCTAGTCTGTTTTAAAGATATTGGGCCTCATTACAACTATTGCGGAATGCGTTTAACGGCGCCGGTAATGGTGCCGGTGCCGTTAAACACATTCCGCAATATTAAAAAGTTCCCTCGCGGGACCCGCTCTGGACGTATGGTTTTATCAGACATCCAGAGGGGGTCCCGCGGGGGGACCAGGGAGCTAACAATGGGCCGGTCATAATCGACCCATTGTTAGCTCCCCCACCCATTCTCATTGAGCCCTATGGGGGCTCAAATGGGAATGGGGAAGGTCTGGGCCCAGGTTACCTGAAGGAGGAATTACCGGGTCCTCCAAACTTAGAATGGCCCGGTAATTGCCCATTCAGGGAACGCGGACACGGTTTTGGAGGCACCCATGCCCTTATTAAGGGCATGGCTACCTCCAAAGTCGTAATGAGGCCCATTGAATTTTGTAAGTGCTGTCAATTCCAAAATATTTTCTCTGAATGTGCTCTATTTCTTCGAGTAGTTCTTTGGTTGTACCATGTAGACAAATGTTATTTAAATTAGCCAGTGCTAAAGCAGGACTTTTGGCATAGTACAGTTTATTAACGAGATTTCTTACAGTTGAATGGAGTGTTCCTATAATTTTTGATATGGTGGAAGGTGCTTTTGCAAATAGGTCCAGAAAAGCAGGCTAATGAATGTCCTTGTAGTCCTGTGTATTTTCGCACTGGACAGGAGTCCATAGTTTGTTATAATTTTGTTTTCAATTTGTCTTTGCCTTTCACATATTGATTGAGGAACTGGCGTAAAGATGTGAAAGATGTTTTGCCTACGTTACCCATTGATGTGCACGGCCATTTGTAGACTGAACATATTGGTTAAGTGGATGATAAGTTTTCTGGAGATATTTGTGTGAGCAGCATTTCTTGTTCCAGGATGGTATTATTAACCTTTTCATACCCTTGTCCACTGCTATGTATGGCAATTGGGTTTGTTTGCTTTTGTTTGTATGCTTCGTCATTGAAATATGGTTCTATGCTAGTGGTGTGACTCCACTCACCTGCACAGATGTTTGCAAAGCTATCTTTGTTGATATTCCGTTTGTTGAGAAGTCCTTGTTGTTATTTAGTAGTTAGTTTTAGTGGTTTAATTCTGTTTAAAACTAATATAACATTGATGGAATTCCAGTGCTTGTGATTGTGATAAATGTGCACTGTGGCCCTAGGTGGACGCAGGGCCACATGGATGAAATCGATGGCACCAAGCACTTTAGGGAAGTGCACCACCCCGTAAAAGTCCTGGACCACACCCTGCCTTTCTGCGGGTGTTGTGGGCATGTATATGTGCCTGCAGACTGAGGGGCATGCAGTCATGATTGCCAACACCTGGTGTAGGCAGCGTGACTACATAGCCTGTGAAATGCCGTTGTCCACTGAAATGACCCAGTGGCCAAAAAATGCAGTACATTGAGCACCTTTTCCAAGGGGCTCAGTGCTCGGAAGCACAGGGTGGGTTATTTGAGGTCATCTTCCCACTCTGTGACCAGGTCTAATATGCTATGAGGTGGAAACCCATTACCTGCCATAGACCTGGTCATCAGACGGCCCAAAAAGGCTGGTCCTGGGTAGAAAAAAATGCATGCTGTGGCTATCCTCCTCCTCCTGCGTTGTCTCGCAATCAATGCTGCGATTTTTTTTTTGATAACTGGAAAACAGTCCCTGCCACCCCTTAAAACTTCAAATGACGCAAGTGTAGAGGTGAGCACATGGAATCAGAAATACAAGTAAAAATTCAGGACTCTAACATCCACAAAATAATATGAAAAATTGCAAAATAAATGTATGATTGAATACAAATGGCTATATATAACCGCGTCTATGACAACATCCAATAAACTAACAAAATAAATTGATGCACGTACGCACGCCCGGTAGGCTTATATATATCTGCGAATATTCCAGCACTCAATGGTGTACTTGTCTTATAACTATGGGTATTTGGGAAAACGGCAGGAAAAAACATATTTTTCCACACTCCCACATCCTAATCAAGTGCCTTCAATAGTTGTACCAGCCCCCCACTTCCCTATTTGCCTCCTATATTGCCCTACTCTCTACCATTACCCCTCTAGGACTCGATCTTTGTAGGATGCGGTTTCGCTCAGTGTCGGGAAGCCGCGACTATAATGCTCAAGCAAATCCACAAAGTTCTATTGGGCATCGCATAGCTTTGTCAGCACAGGGTCCCAGTATAGCTGCGGATCGGTGCTCCACACAATGATAGGTTCTCGCGTAAATGCGGCTATGCATCCCAGCCATTGCTTTAATTGGACGTGTCTATAGCCGTGGCTATATAGGTTTAGGGGGGGAACAAAAATGAATATATGTGTGCATTTAATACTCAGTATATATTGTACAGGCATGGCAGAGTACATCTAAGTGATGAAGGAAATGCGATGTTTCTTCATAACATCAAACCAGTACTCAAAATGTGCTTAAATACAACACTCAGTGTACCCCAAAGTAGTCTTTTAAGGACTACATATCACATATGGATACACAGATACAATGAAAAAACATCCAAATCATATTCCAATATAACCGTGAGTTCATTGATTTTTTATAGCGGTGGTTATAAGATGAAACTTGGGGGGGGCCACATAGGTTTTTATACATATATACATGTTTATGTAAAAGATCATTCTTAAAAAGTACTCCTTCGAATACATAAATTGTACTTTTCAGCAGGAAACCTGCGGCTATGACCTCCAGACGTTGCTGCAGTAGACTGCGCCTTCAAAATTGGGTGATACAGTAGCCGCGGTTATAAATATATGTTTAAAAAACTAAATATTGACATCTCTATTTAGGTGAAAATTGAATAAGAATGAAGAGGTAGGAGTATGTTTAATGTCTGAGGTATTGATCCTGCGAATACGTTCACTGGATGTAGAAATGGAAAGATACAGTAATATTCTTCTATCTGTAAACAAAGAAAACAAAATTAGTTAGAAATCACACACACTTTATGAAACACAATTAAATAGTAAATTTTTACCCTCTTATCTCATATGGAGTTCACCACATGCACTACATAAGATACAACATTTGGGCATACAATACTGTTGTTATCTTCACAAATAGTAATCATTGGGTCATTGGAAAAAATAATCCAACATGCATTATAAAAAAACATACATTAAAAAATCTATAAGTTAAAGTGGATACATTTAATGGGTACAATTATACAAGACATAGTAACATGGGTGACAATACACAAGCTACAATACATTGGATAGGGCAGCTACATCTAGAGCAGGGTGGCTGAAGCAGCTACCTATTTGTTTTTAATTATATATTTTATTTTGTATATACACATATATGTAAATAAACAGTAGCCATTTTTGTTATATTTTTCTTTTAAGAACTTCCATTTAAGAACCACACTCCATTTTGTATTGAGTTTTTTTTTTTTACAGTTTTCTTCCTTTTTTCTCCACAGTCTCACATGTAAGAGAGTCTGGAAACACAATACCTTCCGAGTAACTGACAATGATCTATGGCCAGGACCAGTGATTTTTCACCCCGACATCTCTATACCTATATAATTAACTTTTAAAAGAAATAAAACACCAACACCCCAAAATAAATAGCCACAGGTACAGAACTACTGATACCCTTGGCTATCTTTAGTCCTTTATAGCCTCGAAAATAGCCACGAATATCAGAAAAATGGCAGAAATAGAAAATGCTTTCCGCCCCCTCACCCAGGCCTTCACCAAGTGCTGGCCTCATCTGTGCCAGCTCGGCCCACTCTCCAGACAGCCTTCTCACCTCCCCTCTCCACTTTCCCCCCACAACACACTCTGTTTCTTTAATGCAGTTTGCTTTGAGACTACGGCTGCAGTTACAGAAAGCTTTGTGTTGCAAATTCAGTCCCTGAACCTCCTATAACTCCCACATTTCAATTAGTGTCCTCCAGCAGCCTCCCCACCTCTTGACTAATGTCATTTGGAATTATTTTAACTTGCAAATATCTTGTTAACTACTTTTCTTTTCCCGTTATCCTCTGCTATAACCATGGTAATCTCTTGCAACGAGAAAAAAACAAGATCACGGTAGTTCATATCAAATAAACCCCGGTTTTGGTAATTTACCAGCGATATAGCTATCTATTTTTTAGAAGGGGGCACTCCCTTCTCCATCAAATATTTAAATAGATACTGCACGGAATAAGCGCAAACCAAGCATGGATCGTGAGTTAACGCTGTGCGCCCAAGTTGATTTGGACCTGGTCTAAATCCGTCCAGCAGTTTGGGTTTGTGCGCTTTGGCAAAAATGTACCTTGTTTGTCTATATGGGAAAATGAATGGGAAGTAGGCCGAGCTTTGGAGAAAGAAATGTGTTGTCTTCTTAATAACTTTTTTATTTTTAAACAGATCTTAGTAAACCTTTGCACTCTGGGGAAGGGGTCAGGGGGTGATTCCCTAATCACTTTCGAAATATTTTGGTCAAATCCGTTACTCAAATCAAAAGTTATCAACAATAGAATTTTAAGGGACTCCTATGCGAATCCCGCTTCCCTTAACTATAGGCCGGCTATCTCTGCCTATAATATATCGTTTATATCTTTTAGTTCATATCCTCCCAAGATTGGGTATGAATATGTTTAATGTCTAGTATTTGCTGATGACATTATTTCATTATATTGTTTGATGTCAGGAGCATTGGCCTTCATCATAGCGTTAATACGGTGTGGGAATATTCAAACAAATAACTAAAAATAAATGTGGGTAATGACAATAGGGATAAGAATAGAAACAATCTGGCATTTTGGATAGTGTAGGCGAGAATAGGTATCCAATTTCTTATATCTATTTAAGAGGGGGAACTGCATGTTAACTATTTAGGAGCAAATAAAAATAAGGCACTGAACGAGATGGCTGCTTTAAGGGTTTGGGTCATCGTTGATATACCCTGAAAAGCACTCTAGAAGCTTACAAGCACAAATTGATAGCAGCTGTCAGATATGGCTTAATACAAAATATGCATAACATTTAGAGTAGTTTAGCACCGTGTGAGGTCCATTGAGCAATTGGAACCTATAGGTTGGAATCACACTGATATTAGGCTTTCGCTGTTAGAAGCTCTAGCCACAAGGAAGAGGATGGCAATGCATTTGAAAATATGGTTGAATGACCAAACATATTGCTGGTAAAAAGGGCAAAGTTAACAGAGAACAATCTGCAAGAGTAACTATGCAAGAGAGTGTAAGTTGTTTATGATAAAATATTGAATCGACGTTAGGTAATAAGGGTGAAAGTGATGTTAATTATCTGATCATGTTAAAGCGCAACGCTATGCAACAAGCCCGTTGTAAACAAATACAGACATCCAGCCAAACAATTGGGCAGAAAATGTGTGAAGATGTTTTTCCAATTTACCACATTCAGAAGAAGTACTTGGTCAGATTCCACAATACAGATATGAGGCACATTTACATGACGTTTCAGCCAAAGTGTCTAGAGACAATGGAGCTAAGAATGGGACTACGCCTCTTACAAATGAAGGATACATGCACCTATAGATTACACAAAAAATGTGGACACCAGGGAAACATTAGGCCATCTCTATAATGTATGTCGGGCAACCAACCTGGTAAGATATAACATATGTAACCAATGTGTTAATTAGAGTGAGGTTGTGAACATGGGGAACCTTTGGTGGTGGATTTTGATTGGGAATCAGAACTCACATGTTTTTTTTCGAAAAAGTATGATTATTGAAAATATTTATGAGCTCTAAATCCAGTAAAATATATGACTTCGGCATGGGTATGTTAGTCTTGCAATTTGGTAATTGAATGTCATTGTTGTAAGGTACTGAGGTTGCCACTTATAAAATATAAAATATTATTTTGTGAAATGTAAACACAAATGTAAAAGCATTGCGATTATAACTTTTGTTTCCTTACTTTTTTTCGTTTTTCTACCTTTTGTACCCACATGCGGAATGGTAATTGTATAATGTGTTAAGCGTTTTGTAGTCTAAAGCACAATAATAAAGAAAGAAGATGGAGGATTGCCACTTGTATGAAGCACTATTGCTGCACCCCATAATCGTGGAAAACTGAAAGGGGTGCCATGAGGGCACTACAAGACATGACGAAACTGCTACTTTGGACTTTTTGATAGGTGCGCGTTAGCAGTCTTTCCATACATATTGGTGTACATGAGTGCGGCTCGGTCTGAGCACTGTGAGTGGATCGGAGGGATCCTGCAGGAAGAATTATGCATGTAATTATGTGTGTGTGTCAGTGTGTACATGTATGTGTGTATGTCTGTGCACATGCCAGGTAATACAGGAAGGTTGTTTCACAGAACTGGGGCTATGCTGGCAGGGTCCGCAGGCAAATGCAGCAATATTGAGGCCCACGTGTTCGTGCCAGGTAGCAGGAAATGGATGAGGAAAGCGAGGAAGGATAGCTCAGGGACAACGTGTTTGTCTTGGATTCAAGACAACACAGCACAACACAGCTTTGAATCATGATCCCACGCTTAGAAACCTCTGCTTGGTATTAAGCGTGTTATAAAAGAACAACTATAATATAATACTAACATCTAGACGAGAGGGGTAAAAATCAACATAAAAATGGGTTCTTCCATACAAATACTGGTATATATTGAGGAAAGCATCAAGTTTTTTTTTTTTCTTTCTGAACAACAAACATGGAATTAGTAGTGCATGCATATATTTTTGGTACAGTCTTGAAGACATTGAGCTTCAATACAAGTGAGCCGGTCTGGAATTAAGGTTCCTGTAACACAGCACCTTTTTTCCGGACCGGCTCACTCCGTTGTTAATGTAGGGGCTGTGAACTACCAGCAGTTCAGTCCCCTACCACAGATAAATCACTGAAGCACCAGCCCCGTTAACAACAATGCTGATGCTTCAGTGTTCCCATTGCCATGGAGTCTTATGGGACTGCATGGGAATGGGAATTTACCATTCCGCCGCTCCCCGCAATATCCCGGTAATATTGGTATATCGGGCGGCGGAAACAGTAAGCCAAGGTTGCCAGTAGGCTTCTGGCAGTACTGGCGGCCTACCGGCAACCTGGTAATGAAGCCTGTTCTTTTGTCTCTACAGCATGATCATAGACTAGACCACAGTGTACCATACTGTTGTGAAAGCCCTCATATTATTCATGCAGCATGTCAGGCAGGCCTTCTCTGGCATATATTATTGTTACATGCTTTATTATTTTCTGGGGTCTTTAGGCACTCTCAGCATGCCGACGTTGGGAATGGGTCAGTGTTTGCATACTGGAGTGAATTTTTGTTCAGGCCTCATGATATTCTTTCTACACAACCATCATGAAAGTGTGTCAACACTGGCAATATTTGTGTGACAGCCTCTTGTTTTGTAAGCACTTGCAGCATGGGATGTGCCAGGGATGGAGTAAACTTTTCTGACAGTCCGCCTGAGATTTTTGCAATAACAGCATGAAAGAGAGGACATCTTGTGACAGGCCTCTTAGGGGCCGATTCATGGAACAAACGTGCGCCGAAAATCCATGCGCAAGCAGGCGCAAGGGAGCGCAAGCGTGAGAAACGCAGCGCACGCGCACGCGTGCGATTCAAGGAAGACGCTGCGTGTGTTTCCCGCTGTCCGTGCGCCCAATCCAGCCATGGCGCACGCAGGCATACACGGCGTGCGCCACGTGCACAGCAAAAGCGCACATAACGCGGCGCACACAACCAAAGTGGGCGGAACAGTGGGCGTAACATGCGGAATGGGGAACAACGCGTGAAAAAGAAGGCGTAACTGGGGAAGTACTGCAGGGAACTACACGGAACGCCCACACGCACGTGAACAACCCGTATTCATGGATCCGAATACGGGAAACCCGCGCACGGCAAAAGACGCACACAGGCGTCAACGCGACCGCCACACGAAGGCAGGCGGAAGCGTCCCCACGCACAGTACAAAAGTGCGCGCAAACAACAAACACGTATATACAGCTACGATGAATGCCCCATTTGTCGCAGCACTGATCGTGGGACACCGCAGGAGGAGGAGAATATCCAGGGCACGCATTTTCGCACCACAGACAAGCCTTTTTGGGATGCCTGACGACCAGGTCTATGGCAGGTATAGGTGTCCACCCCATATCATCCTAGACCTGGTCAGGGAGTGGGAAGATGACCTTACATCCCCCACCCTTTGCTCCCAAGCATTGAGCCTCTTGGAGAAGCTGCTCAATGTCCTGCATTTTTTGGCCACTGGGTGATTTCAGCGGACTACTGCCATAGTGTGTGGGTCTCACAGGCCACACAGTCACGCTGCCTACACCAGGTACTGGCAATCATGACAGCGCGCCCCTCAGTCCGCAGGCACATATACATGCCCAGAACACCTGCAGAAAGGCAGGGCCACTGAGCACATCTACCGAAACCGCAAGCACTGGCATTCCATCAACGTACAGGTGGTGTGCGATGCAAAGGGAATCATCACCTCTGCCTATGAAAACTACCCTGGCTCCACCCATGACAGTTTCATATACAGAATGTCCGCCCTGAGCCGGGCCCTGGAAGCTGGGCAGCATGGCGACACATGGCTCCTAGGTGAGTACAAATGCCCTTGCACATGCATGCAAGTCACACACAGAAAAATACCCAAACCCTAATATTCTCAACTATTATCACCTCCCCAGGGGACAGTGCCTACCCTCTGAGCAACCACATGATGACGCCAATCCGGAACCCCACCACACCACCCCAGGTAAGATACAACGCCGCCCATATTGCCACCAGGGCCATAGTGGAGCGCACATTCGGAGTGCTCAAGTCACGTTTCCGCTCCCTTTACCCCTCTGGCGGGCAACTACTCTATGCACCCCCAGTAGTGTGCAGGATCATTGTGGCAGCATGTGTCCTGCACAATGTTGCAACACGGCAGGACATCCCGGTGGACATGGTGGTGCCCCCACATCCCCAACCACAGGCACAGGCGCTGCCCATGGGAGGGGACAGGGCACGTGGCGAGGAAGCCCGGACCCAGCTTGTGGCCACATTTTTCACCTAAACTCCCACCCCTGCAGAGTGCACACAGGCCTGGCACATACCAGGTGACAATCGATGATGACAAAGAGACAGTCAACTGTCACAACCCTACCACCCTGAGATAGTTGCCATGGAAGTGCCACATCGTCTGCATCCCTAGCTACTTAAACACAAGCTATCCTGTGTGACCAAAAGGCACACATATGACATATGACATGATATGGCCTATACACAAGTATTTCAAGGTGCGATAAGGCAGGGAGGGGGGAACAAGGGAAGACAGACAACGGTACTACTAGGCCAGGTGTCATTTAGATTGTGCAAGTGCAGGGGTAGGGGGAAGGGAAAAGTGCAAGGGGAAGGGGAGGGGGGGAGTGCAGTACAGGGGAAGTAGACCAAAAAACAAATACATAGGTCGGCTGGTGGCAACTGCAAAGGTAAGTGCAGACAAGTGCTGGGAAGGGGGGGCTGTAGGGATAGAGAGACAGTCCCGCAGTGCAGGGGTTGCCAGGGAGGCAGTGCAAGTGGAGAGTGGCTGGGCCAGGGACCGAGGTCGGTGAGAGTGGCCCAGTTGCAGCTCCAGTGCAGTTCCAGTGAAGAGTTCCGCAAGGGAGAGGCAGAGAGAAAGCAGAAGCAAAGAGGAAGGTCTTGAGGTGCTTCCCGAACCGGGGATGGTTCCCCTCAAGTTCAAGTGAGGCAGGAAGGCTGTTTCAGAGGGAGGGCCCTGCCGCGGAGAGAGATCTACCCCCAGCTAGTTGCTCTGAGAAGCGGATGACCCTGACATGCAAGGTGTGCATCACACACACCTGCAAAACAGGCCATGGCCATCACTGTCATGTCACTCAAACCCTCCCAAACCACAACATGACATGGCAAGCAATACCCATACACCAACACAGTAACGATAAGGTACACATTGCCATGTCCAAAATCTACAGTGGAATCAGACAATGATGCCTGACCTGGAATCAGATGAAATGACAGACTAACAACCTCCCACCCAAAATAAGACATTTCCAAATGCATTACAAAAGTTGTAGACGTAACATAACAATGAATGCTTGTCTACATGCATATTGTGCATTGCAAAATCAACACTGCAGCTTCTGTGTGCTGTCTCCTACTCCTGCAACACACTGCTCAGCGCACAGCACAGTGAACAGCCATTGTGTGTGATGCACACCCTGAGCATCACATCTAAGTGACAGACCACATCAAAAAGCAAATTAGGCATGTACAGGATCCATAATTGGTCACAGAACATGTGCTGCAGGGACACAGTGGCCACCAGAAGGCAAACAGTGTACACGTGGAAATGCAAGGGTGGGAGTACATGTAGTGCATCAGAGTGCAAGTGTGTGGTTCTGCAAGAACATGCACTCCACATATGCATGTGCACTCAAGTGACCATCAGTGTTCTCTACACATCACATGTGAACATTCACCATGTGTACACCCCAGCATGTCAAACCACAACTATCCCCTCGCACCTGAAAGGTAAACACAACACATGAACAGGCATTGATCAGCAGAACACAACATGTACATAGGATACCACCATTACAATGTCAGAGTTCCGATCACACTGCAGGGCAAGGCAACTATCAACAACAACCCCCCCCTCCCTCACAAATGACCATGACCCACTGAACAACTGCCCCAGGGTCATGGAGCCTTCAAACCTCAATTCCACCTGGCCACAGGATCACCTTTACCCTTCGTCACCATCTCCCACCTTGTGTGTAAAAATGTGCCTGCACCCTCATAATCCACACTCATTTCCAAAATCACAAAATCCAAGCCAGAAAAACGAACCAGAACACCCTCCAGTAGATGACTTGACGTAGCAGTACCTCACAAAGGGCAAGTACTACCACAATGATGCAACAACCAAGGTAGCACAGTAAAACAATGTCACAACAGGATGTGAACCATGTGTGGTACATGACATAGGATGATGCATCATGAATGGATGTGTACTGTCACAGGTCCCGTGTACAGGTGCGGGAGTGTCACGAAACAACCACCCCCACCGTGTCCCGGGTGCCTGCAAGGTCAAACTCACACAGGCCCCTGAGACCCTGGTGGGGAAGGAGGTTCAGGGATATGCAGTCGGGACAGGTGTTGACACACTGGATGACTGGAATGAGTGGCAGGAGAGGGGAGGAGGAATGACACATGAAACTAGGGAATGCACGAAAATGTACTACCTGCATGAACACATACACAATCCAATCAAACTTGGACATCATTGTCATGGCCTTCTGTAGTCCAGGCTTAGGAGTGGTACGAACCAACCACCCTCTCTAGGGTTTTGGCGCCTGCAAGTTCGGGGCTTACACAGGCATCCGCAACCCCAGCGGGGAAAGAGGGTTAGGGAACGTTGCTTGGATAGGTACGGGATTGGAAACAAAGGGGTGGTGTCCTGCCACGTATATTTTCATTCAGTAATACTTTACTTTTCTGATTACTGTGAGACTTTTCTCATTTCACATATTGCGTATCCTAGAGACTGTGAAATTGTGCTATTTACAGTGCAGAGATACAAGAGAATGATGCAAAAAACACAGGTGACTCTTAGCTTGTTTATTCAGCTAATATCACAAAATAAAGAAAAAATGGGGATGGATTACCCGTGATATTACGGTAGTTTTTTAGAACAACACTTTTCTAGCAGTTTAGTGTACATGTAAAAGTGGGAGTCTATGTAAAGTAGAGTAAAGCCACAATACAGAGCTCTCATGACATGAACTTGGAGGTGCCAAAAGACTTGTACATAAAGTTAGAGTGGTAACAGTAAGCATGTACAGTAGGGCACAGACAGTTTCACATTTGTAGTAGGTTCGTTAACATTACTTCTTTACAAACATCATCCTAATACTGGTTTCAAATGGTATATTGGATGTCTTTCAAAGAGGAGAAAACCAAGTCTTTGGTCACATAACTTCTTTACAAACATCATCCTAATACTGGTTTCAAATGGTATATTGGATGTCTTTCAAAGAGGAGAAAACCAAGTCCTATGGATAGGTAAGGGAAGCAGGAACACCGGGTAGAGGGTACAGGGTTCAAAATTGCATAGGATTCCGGGTGATTAGGGGGGAAAAAACATACCAAATTGAACCACACATACATCCATGCATTAGTACACTCCCCAGCAAGCCTATGCAGAGCAGTTTGAAAGAAAAACAACAAGACACTTAGCTCTGGTTTTGAGTGCTGGCCTCCTGCCTGCGCACTCTCAGGTCCGGTTACAGGAGCACTGCAATGCTGCAAAGAGAGCCACAGTCAACAACCTGTACGTGCCAATTACACAAAAACAAAACACCAAACATGCCCCATAGCAACAAACTACTCTCCAAACAGACAATCTGGTGTAGATGCTTCGTACAAATATATAACATTACCCCTGTGACGGGTCATACACAGTCAATGCAGTAACTCAGCCGCCGGTGGGTGCGTGGCAAATGGAACACCAATGTGTCACAATTCACACAACATGCAATGTTCCCTGGGTAAGCAGACAGACCCATTTAGCAAGCCATGACTTCTGAGCAAGTTGCGTACCACCATGACCGAAACAAAGTGGGCAGTGCATTTATCATAAAGTACATGGAAATGATATGCACTGCACCCGAGTATGTCCCTTGCTGTATGTCCCTGTGAGCTGCCCCTTTCCATGTCTCGGAAGGCTACATGGTTGATACAAGTGCCTCAATGGACTTTGGTGTACCGGAGGGTATGTGCCACTGCCCCTGCACGTGTCACAGACAACCTTACAATCAACAGCCATCAGTCCACCAACACATGTGAGCTGCATTGTGTGCTTCAACACCAATATTCGTGTCATGAGCACTGCTCCCGAGAAGCCAAGTCAAGCCCAGCATCCCCGGAAGCAGGCTCACGACCCTCGACCCTGGCTCCAGCAAACCCCTATTGGGGCCCTTTGGACCATGTCCTGGCGCCTCTGGCGCCAGGCTCATAAGGAACCCCTGGCGCCGGGCTCATAATTCTTGCAAAGGTGCTTGGGTGGACCTACCTGTAGCAGACCATGCTGCATACTCACCTTTGCAAATGCTGGCAGGATGAAGTCCCCAGCCTTCTGCTGGGAGGAACTATTCCCTGAACTGGGACTACTTTCTTACCTGGGTGGGGCTGGTGCCACTCATTAGCTCTGAAACACAGGAACTCTTTTACCTGGGCGAGGCTGAGGAAGAAGACACCCAATCACTCCAACACTATTTAAACCACACCCGATTGGGAAAACGTGCTTCGCGTTATTCTGCATCTGCAGCAGGACGCTCACCGAGTCAGCTCCAGCATTCCAGTGACATCTCCAGCTTCAGCTCAGCAACCTGTGGAAGAAAGACACCAGAACTATACTTACCATCCAGGAATCCAGACACCGGCAGAACCTGCAAGCAAAAGAAACATAAGGTTAGCAAGTTGCAACACGTCCGCAGCCGCGCTCGCTTACCTGATCCATCTGTGCTTTCACGGATTCTTCGCGGCCTTCTCTTCAGCAGCCTAACGGCACCTGTAAAGACAAAGAACATTGTTAAGTAGGAATCGGGTGAAGGCGGCCGCATTTACTTTTCTTACCTGCTTTTGTGCGCGTATTACGATCTCTTCAACCGCAGCAGCCCGGCACCTGAAAACAAGAAAAGACATTATTTAAGTGCCATTAAAGACTGCAAGAAAGCCTAACACTTACGTGTTTCCCCACGTGCATCCGCGACTGGGAAAACGCCTGCAAGGTCCCGACACCTGCAAATAAGAAAAGAACATTGTTAGAGGTGCTATAATAAGGTCACAGACCATTATACTCACGTACTTCGCACGTGCAACAGCAACGGACGAACAACGCCCGCAACATCTCAAGACCTGAAAACAGCAAACAAGGGACATTATTGAGGTGTCATTGAAATTCCCATACCTACGTACAACCGCACGTGTCGCGCTCTCAGTGACCACGCCCTCAGCATCCAGGCACCTGAAAAAGACAATGCAAAGACTTCATTAAGGGGGCCCATCTCTTCAAGACTATAAACTCTTTATACCTACTGGCATCCGCTCGTGCAGTAACGGCGGCATCACCTTTTGGCATCTCAGCACCTGTGCCACTTCTAAGGCCACAAAAGACTTTGAGGACCTCCAGTGACGTAACTGGAACCCACGCACCCCTGCATAAGTCACAGGATGGAGAGCCCAGAATTTATATGCCTAAGGTGAGAGCTCACCAGGACATTGGACTTTCGGAGAGTTGGCGATTAGTGAGGAGGAAGTCCAGCCAAACCGTCATTAACCCTTTTTTCTTCCGCCTGCAGAAACCTTACCCTGCAAGCCAGACGGTCAATAAGAGGAAGCCCAGTCCAGAGAGTCATCCGAGCTCTACGCTTCTCAATTGAAGAGACTATAACAGTTCAGCCGGGACCAGCGCCTCCGTGGGAATCAGGTGAGCATTACATTCGTCTAAGCTCACCCTCAGTGCTGTGACTAAGCCTGCATGTGCAACTCGCCTGGTGCAAGCTTTGCTGTGTTGTGGCCCCCTGTGCTGCTCACCTTGCCTGGAGTTCCTTGGAACACGTCAGCAGTTCTAGGATGTAGGTCTGCAATCCCTGTGCCTCTGCTTGTGCACACATGTGCATGTGGGCACCAACAAACGTGTCCAGAATTCCGTCATCTAATGGGCCATGTCTGCTGGCAAAGGTGCTCTGGAGGCTCAACCCCTGCAGAAAGGGCATGAAACACATGATTAATGCTTCAAAGTCATCTGTGTGTGTCTCATCAGGCATCTCATTACTTGACCATGTCAGAGAGTCACATCATAAATCACACCATCAGTCCATCTTTCACATCCAAAGTGTGGAACACTATCTACAGCATGCATTGCAACAAGCACGTGTACAGTAAAGATAAGAAACATACTACACAATGCATAGCAATTAATGTACACATTAATCATGACACACCCCATCTAGCAAAAGCTGAACAGTGGACAATAACACCAAAATCATCCCCACTAGGGGTGTAAACACAAGTCACACAGCACCAGACATGCCACAGATATGACAGTCCAAAGCCCTTGTGTAAAAGTCTGTGACACCGAACCATCCTTGCGAGCCCATGGATAAGGGAGGCAGGTGTGGCATATGTGAGTCAAGGACCCCAAGCAGCAAACACATACACAAGACAAGCCTGAAGGGCCCAGCTGGAACAGACAGTGGATGCCTTCAAAAGCCACAAAGCACCGCACCGTCACATGAAAGCACAATAGACAAGCAATTTTAAACTAAATCAACTATTAACTAATTACACTAACAATGGAAAACCTACATTACCTAATTAAACTAACTATCAAACAGAAACTTAACTAACTAAACTAAAAGAAAAATCAAAAATGGCCACATACGACCCGGGGGGGAGGGGAGGCACCCAGGAGGGGGAGGTACAGGGTGCTGCTCAACATCCACATGCGATGATGCTGAGCCAAAAAAAAAACCTCCATGGGCTCAACGCCTGCACAGCCCGACCTATGTGGGAGATAGATGGTCATCCGAGTCTGGCTCATCCTGGAAAGGAGGACGTGGCACAGTAGCCTGGCCACGCCTAGCCGCAGCTTGCCCCTCGTCGGCAGCAAGTCTGCCGGACGGGTTAGCCTGGTTCTGTGTGGCGATGTGACGTAGGTCTGCATGCAGAACCTCACGTGATACACGTGCTTCCTCTTGCAAGGTAGCACGTGTAACACGGAGTTCCTCCTGCAAGGCCTGGCTGGACAACCGCTGTACCTCCCGGCAAGCCTGTAGCTCAGCCGAGATGGTACGCTCAAGCTGTGCACATCTCTCCTCTGCCTGCTGCCTCTGGGACATCATAAGGACACCAAGAGTGGATCTGAGGGAAGCATACTCCTCCCTCAGGGCATCCATGTGCGCCTCTGCGTGAGCAGCAATTTCTTGACGCAGAGACGACATTTCAGCCTGGCGTGCCCTGTCTGAGGCCGTCATGCCCAGCCTGAGCGAGCGGGCCATGGACCGTGCCGCCTGCTGCTGGAGAAGCACCTGCCTAGCAGGGGGGAGCACAGATCGGGCCACACGCTCCATGCTCTCAGCGATGTTCTCCATTGCTGCCCCCTGCCATTCGAAATTGGCAGTCATGTCTTGCTCCCACTCAGTATACTGCGGTTGCGCGCGGCGACCGCATTGCCGGGCTTGACCCCTGCGGGACCCAAGGACCGGGGGTCCTCGATGTGTTGGCACCGCCCGCGGCTGCACGACTACATGCCCCCGTGGACGTGATGTCCCAGGCACATCAGTGACTGGTGTGGAGGGTGACCCTGCGTCCCGATCCACCACGGGCGGAGGAACCAAGACTGTCTGATCCCTCAGTGCAGGGGTAGCAGACAGAGGAGTGTCCACATCAGAATCACTCACCCCTGACACATGGACTTGATGCTCATCCAACTCAACATGGACGTCAGAGTCGTCATCAAGGCTGGACTCATAGGCAGCCAGAGACAAGATGGACTGCAGCACTTGGGGGTTTTCGTGGCCTACCACCCCAGGACCCCCACTAGTGCCGGGTTGATGTGGTGGTAACAACCCTGTGTCTGGCATGACAACACCATCCTCCGCCTCCATTGCATCATCACCTGAAAAATAGAGAGAAAAAAGGTCACTACACATGTCAGAAGCACACAACACACCCACACACACAGACACCGACAGCAAACGCATCCGGCAGACATGTGACACACAACATATAACCTGGCATGCATGCTGGGTCAACTTTGAATAGCTTCTGTGATCAGACCTGTTGAAAGGTGGCAGTTTCCATGGAAGTGGGTCTATGCAGTGCAGAAAATGTGTACGCCACTCACTACCTACATGTACAAGGACTCCATGGTGTGTGCCAGGAAATGTGAAGGCAGTGCAATGTCAAATTCAGACATCACGTGCATTGTGCATTCAATGTGTACCATATCTAGAAGCCAAGCACCCCTCCACCCCAGTACCAAAGCAGGGATGCCTAGCATGGTATCAAAAGACTGACCATACACCTGTGTATTGACAGGCAGTGTTGACTGGCTTCAACAGCTTAAAGTGATTCAAGTGACAACACTACAAATGATGCTGGGACAGTAAGCAGGACACATGATGAAAACTCTGGATTCCGCCCATGTGTGACGAAGACACAACAACAGTTGGACAGAGTCATTGGCCATTGAACAGGCTGAGGCCTATGAGCCACACAGATTGTCAGACCCTAAACATGTGTGCAACGCAGGACTGAGCCACAGTTGACATGGGAAGGCTGATGAGATGCCAGGCAATGTATGTAACCAAGGACTTGTATTACAGTGATCATCCAGTCAAGGACACATAGGGGCATGCGTGCAATGCACATGGAACATGAATGGGCACTCATGTCCCTGCGGGACATCTGACCTATGCACAGTACAAGTGAGATACCCTGCATCGAGTACTAAGGCTGTACCACACGGCATATGTCTGGCAGATTCTACGCTGGAAGTTAGCATCTACACAGGACACATGAACAAGAAAGTACACATTGGCAAGATTGAAGCAGACCAGTGCAAAGGTGGAACTGGGGTGCAGAGTGGCGGAGGAGGGGCAAGGGAGCATGCCTACATGGAGTCCCCGCATGCAGGCAGAGGAGACATGCATGACGGAAGCATTGCATTACTTACACATCAGAACCATGTACACATCACATGTAGCGACAATCATGCACAACACATCCCACAAGTGAAACACACACGTCCTCAACAAACACGCATCAACACTCACTGGACTGCGCATCAAAGTCCAGCATCTCTCCCACTCCTTCGACCAATTCAGGTGGTATGAACTTCGCAACGAGAGCCTCATTTGGAGTGAGCTCTTCCTCCTCTGGTGCAGGCCCACCGCCAGTCACCAGAGCCAAGTTGTAATTAGAGGCACGCTTAGCCTTAGTGCTGCGATTGATGTCATTCCAATGCTTTTTGCACTCTTGCGCCGTGCGCACCTCATGGCCGAATGAACTGACATGTTCCGCAACATGCTTCCAGTGGGTGTCGCGTTGGGCAGCCGTAGTCTGACTATTGGCACCCACTAGCATGTCACGGCTGTGGCCCCGCACGTAGTCCACGAGGAAGTCCAGTTCCTGCTTAAAGAAAGGCTTCTTCCTCGACGTGCAGGAGGTCGTGGCTGTGTGTGGGGTCCCAGCCTGTGCTGCAGGTGCAACCTTCCTCCTCTTGGACTGTGGCGCAGACCCTGGCTGGCTAATGCCGCCCTGACCAGTATGGTCAGTGGGTTCGGTGGATTGAGCCAAGGGAGTGGCAGGTGGAGGGATGACCAAAGGCCTGACTTGTGTCAGTGGCAGCTGGGTGCCCACTAATGGACCCTGCGCAGCAACATCAGCTGTGGCAGGGTCATTGACCGCAACGGTCCTGGTTGGCAGACTCACAACCGGGGTGCTGTTGGGTGCATCTGCCCCTGCACTTGCCAACACCCGGCTGTTCGGGGCAGCAGATGACATGACTGCCCCAGGGACACGTGTCTTGGTCTGAGCAGCCCGGCCTGCCCCTATGGTTTCCCCCCTGGCCTGTTGGGGATCTACCAAGGGCTCTTCAAGTGCCAACGCAGCTTGCTCTGGCAGACCCCGAGCCTGGGTGGCGGTGTCCACAGCTGCACCTGCAGCTACCACTACCCTTGGGCCTGTGGCAGTCGATGGAATGGACTGCCTGGTCAAATGTGTGCCAGTGCCAGATGCAGGAGCTGCATCCCCCGGAACCACAGGGGGTGGTGGCATGACTGCACCGTCACATGGCACAACATTGTGCTCAAGTGGCGCACCCCTGCCTCTTCCCCCTCTGTGGCCGCCCTGGACACCCTGGAGTCCCCCTACTCCCTGGTCACCACGGCCACGTCCCCGACCACGCCCGCCACGAGGAGGACGCCCAGCTGAGGCGCCCCTCACCTTTGGTGGCCTCCCAACCATGGCACAGATGTAGTAGTGCTGGCACAGATGGAGTGGTGCCAATGGAAGGTGTACACCACAATTGACCTGGGCAATTGGGATGAAGGTGGTGGGAAGCAAGATGTTAACAGCCCCCCTGCACCTGCAAGGCTGTATGTGACCCCGGTGATGTGGTGACGGGTCACGCAAAGCTCAGGCACCCCAAAACTGCAGTAAAACCATGAACGCAACCCTGCAGCCTACGTGCGTGGATTCAATCTCCCGCAGTACGCGGTGGCACCCAGTAACACGAATAACGCATACGCGTGGGACACGCAGGCTACTATGACATCGAAAATGGGTGCGATACACAGGGGCACCCGCAGTGGGAAAAAGAGCATGTGCGACTCACCGTCTGACTAGCGCGATGCAGAAAAACATGCGTAGCCAATACCACCGCCAAAAGAAGAGATACGTCCTTGATAGCTGTGAAGTTGTGATGGCGCGCGAAACAACAGGAAGCAGCAACACACGTCGGTCTCCACGAAAGGCACGTACAGCGAACTGCTGGACCTGCTCACCTTTAACCCGTGCTGAGGGAAACGCACGCGCGCGTCACGTCACTTACGCGCATGGGCCCTTTCCTCGTATTACACGCAGACGTGCAGTTTTTCACGTGCGCTGAAATGCCCATGCAGGCCTGTGCGCGTCACGTCATGGGGCGCTTGCGCTTCAGGGGCCTTCTGTCCAATGAAATTGCGTATGCGTGCAGACACGCTTACACGCTAAGGGCCTTTCCTCGAATTACACGCTGACGTGCCGAATTTTCACGTGCCAAATCACTCCGTATCAAGCTGGCCACGTGTAAGCACACGGAAGACCACGCTCCTGCCCAGAAGGCCGAACTACTGCCCCCCAGAGCCCCGAGCACGCTCCCACCTGCCATCTGCTGCTGCCTGACTGCCTGCTGCCCACGTGCCCTGCCATTTGCTGCCTGCACATCAGCCAGGGGTGCTGTTGCTGTGACCACCCCTGCTGGAACCGAAGACTCCCGACTGGGATTCCATCGCTCCACAGCCCAGCCCCAGGACCCAGTTGCCCACCCACTCCTGCCTCTGGGGTTGTCATGTCGGGCACTGCAACATCTGGCACCACTGACAACTCCCGGCCAGAGAGGCAGAGGGGCACCAGCTTCAGTGCCACCGAAGTTGGTGTCCTGGTGGAGCAAGTCCTGGGGCAGTATGATGCCCTCTTCGGAAGTTCCCGCGCCGACAAGGAAGGACGGACTCGGATCTGGACTGACATCGTGACTGCCATCAACGCGGAGGGGGTGGCAGTCAGCGACTTCCAACATGTCAAGAAGCGCTGGGAGGACTTCAGGTCCAGGACCCTGAACAAGGCCCGGCGCCTCTTGAAGGCAGCAGATGCCAAGGGGCGCCGGGGCCACTTGTCGGAAGATCAGATGAGGGTCCTGGAACGCTTATCCCCAGCGCTCCACGTCCAGGTCCTTGAGAGGCAGACCCGTCTGGAGTCGAGCGGTAAGTGTACATGCATCCTGATTGTGAGCTGTGCGTGTGGTGATGTTTCAGTAGTGTGCAGGTTGCACATCTGTTTGTATGGGGTCGAGTATGGGTGGGGGTGTACAGGGCTGTGGGGCTAACACATGCGAGGGCTGGAATGTGTGAGACATGGATGGTGCTGCCAAATGCAGTTGTGTGGGCACACATGTTTGGATGAATGTGTATGGAAGTAGACATGTCCGTGATGTCACGCATGTATGTTGTTTTCAGCTGCATGTATCAGCACTGTGTACATGTGCATTTGTGTGTATTTGACAAGGGTGCAACAGTGATGCAACCTGGATGCATGTGACAGCCGGATGTGGATGCCTGATTGGCAGATGTTACATGGATGCCCATCTGAACACTGCAACACTTGGCAGAGGTGTACACATGCATGCAAGTGTGGTGGTGTGTGTACATGTGTGGTGCACTTCCTGTGTTGCATGTGATGTCTGGCTCAGCTTTGCCTGCTCATGCTGTTGTATGGGTATGGATGGTGCTGGCAGTTGCGATATGGCTGTGGTATGGCTCATGTGTGGGAGTTGAAATGACATGTGTGTTGGGGATTGTGATGGCATGTCTGAGGTTTGCCAATGCCACTCATGTACAACTGTCATGTGTGTATGTGTCCATTGTACAGTGCCCTGATGCCTGTGTTTTATTTCTCCCTGTCTGCAGCGTCAACTGATGAAGAGGGCGGAGAAGGTGCTGTGGAGCACAGCGGCGGGGATCCCGCCGCCAGCCGGAGACGCAAGGCCCGGCTCCCCTCCCATGTTATCATCTCGTCGGGGAGTGAGGAGTCCGGTGCCGCGTCCCAGGCCGCAGCTGCCGGGGGGAGGTCCAAGAGGCGGAGGTTGGAGTTGGACTCCTCGGCAGCAGAAGGGGCAGCTGGGACCCCACAGGGCCAAACGGGGGAAGATGGCACGGAGTCATCCAGGTTGGTGGGGGGTTTGGTGGAGGAGAAGGCCATGCAAGCAACAGAGACGGGGTCTGGAGGTGGGGATCCCACTGGTGCTAGTGGTGCAGTGCAGGACCAGGGACAGGAGGCAGCACAGGCTGCCGCGGAGGTGCCTGTGTGTAGTCCTGTCCCTGATCCTGTCCCTGCATCATCTTGCACCAGCAGGGATGCCTACCTCCAGACCCGTTTTCAGGCAGGGGATGAGCAAACGACAACTGGCCTTCCTCTGCCTGCGGACGTGGCTATCCGGGTCCGGGTTGAGCCTGTCCTGACTGGTGTGGCGTTGCGTCAACGGGCCATGCGAGGTGACCTGCAGTCTTTTCATGAGGAGACTGCACGTCATCTCGAATGGCTCGTTGACCACGTCAGCCTGCTGGGACAGGTCACCCAGGCCGGATTCCTCCGTTTGATGGGGCTTGCTACGACCCCCTCCTCAACTGAACCCCCTACGCGCCAGTCGTCCTCCGTGCCATCTTCCCACCCATCAGTCACCTGGGTGCCCTGTGGAGCTGCCTCTGACGGTGCGGCCAGGCTGGTGGAGGAGGCATCCCTGCCACAGTCGGGAGTCGGACGTCCAGCAGGGGTGGCCACATCAACGACTGCACCCCAGCCGGCGGAGGATGTGCAGGCAGCAGGAGGCAGTGCACGGGCAGAGGCACAGCAGCAGCAGCAACGTGGTGGGAGCCATGAAGGCTCGGGGCCTTCAACATCAGAGGGGAAGGCATCGGCCAGAGGGCAGGAGGACCCAGGACAGAGAGTGTCTTCCGTGTGGCAGCGGTTGGGCCACGCCATAGATGCAGAGCGGCAGCAGGCGGAAGAGGCACGGCTCACAATGGTCAGGGCGGAGAACTCCATGCGGAGGGCCCTGAGGCGGGCCGAGTGCCTCGAGGCAATCCGCAGGGGGTTGGAGGTGGAGACGTTGACGGCCCTGCGGACCCTCGTGGCCATGGAGGAGGACCGCCTCCGGGAATTTGAGCAGGAGTTTGATGATGCCCTGGCCCGGGGTGGTGGGAGACATGGGTGGGGGCCTGGTGGAGGGTGCCCCTGCACTGCTGGGGGGTGGGGGTGGTGGGAGACATGGGTGGGGGCCTGGTGGAGGGTGCCCCTGCACTGCTGGGGGGTGGGGGTGGTGGGAGACATGGGTGGGGGCCTGGTGGAGGCTGTCCCTGCACTGCTGGGGGGTGGGGGTGGTGGGAGACATGGGTGGGGGCCTGGTGGAGGGTGCCCCTGCACTGCTGGGGGATGGGGGTGGTGGGAGACATGGGTGGGGGCCTGGTGGAGGGTGCCCCTGCACTGCTGGGGGGTGGGGGTGGTGGGGAACATGGGTGGGGTCCTGGTGGAGGGTGCCCCTGCACTGCTGGGGGGTGGGGGTGGTGGGGAACATGAGTTGGACATGGGTGGGGGCCTGCTGGCAGGTGCCCCACAGTGCTGGGGGGTGGTGGTGGTGGGGAACATGAGTTGGACATGGGTGGGGGCCTGCTGGCAGGTGCCCCACAATGCTGGGGGGTGGGGGTGGTGGGGAACATGAGTTGGACATGGGTGGGGGCCTGCTGGCAGGTGCCCCACAGTGCTGGGGGTAGGGGTGGTGGGGAACATGAGTTGGACATGGGTGGGGGCCTGCTGGCAGGTGCCCCACAGTGCTGGGGGGTAGGGGTGGTGGGAGACATGGGTGGGGGCCTGGTGGAGGGTGACCCTGCACTGCTGGGGGATGGGGTGGTGGGAGACATGGGTGGGGGCCTGGTGGAGGGTGCCCCTGCACTGCTGGGGGGTGGGGTGGTGGGAGACATGGGTGGGGGCCTGGTGGAGGCTGTCCCTGCACTGCTGGGGGGTGGGGGTGGTGGGAGACATGGGTGGGGGCCTGGTGGAGGGTGCCCCTGCACTGCTGGGGGATGGGGGTGGTGGGAGACATGGGTGGGGGCCTGGTGGAGGGTGCCCCTGCACTGCTGGGGGTTGGGGGTGGTGGGGAACATGAGTTGGACATGGGTGGGGGCCTGCTGGCAGGTGCCCCACAGTGCTGGGGGGTGGGTGTGGTGGGAAACATGAGTTGGACATGGGTGGGGGCCTGCTGGCAGGTGCCCCACAGTGCTGGGGGTGGGGGTGGTGGGGAACATGAGTTGGACATGGGTGGGGGCCTGCTGGCAGGTGCCCCACAATGCTGGGGGGTGGGGGTGGTGGGGAACATGAGTTGGACATGGGTGGGGGCCTGCTGGCAGGTGCCCCACAGTGCTGGGGGTAGGGGTGGTGGGGAACATGAGTTGGACATGGGTGGGGGCCTGCTGGCAGGTGCCCCACAGTGCTGGGGGGTAGGGGTGGTGGGAGACATGGGTGGGGGCCTGGTGGAGGGTGACCCTGCACTGCTGGGGGATGGGGGTGGTGGGAGACATGGGTGGGGGCCTGGTGGAGGGTGCCCCTGCACTGCTGGGGGGTGGGGGTGGTGGGAGACATGGGTGGGGGCCTGGTGGAGGCTGTCCCTGCACTGCTGGGGGGTGGGGGTGGTGGGAGACATGGGTGGGGGCCTGGTGGAGGGTGCCCCTGCACTGCTGGGGGATGGGGGTGGTGGGAGACATGGGTGGGGGCCTGGTGGAGGGTGACCCTGCACTGCTGAGGGATGAGGTGGTCGGAGACATGGGTGGGGTCCTGGTGGAGGGTGCGCCTGCACTGCTGGGGAATGGGGGTGGTGGGAGACATGGGTGGGGGCCTGGTGGAGGGTGCCCCTGCACTGCTGGGGGGTGGGGGTGGTGGGGAACATGAGTTGGACATGGGTGGGGGCCTGCTGGCAGGTGCCCCACAGTGCTGGGGGGTGGGGGTGGTGGGGAACATGAGTTGGACATGGGTGGGGGCCTGCTGGCAGGTGCCCCGCAGTGCTGGGAGGTGGGGGTGGTGGGGAACATGAGTTGGACATGGGTGGGGGCCTGCTGTCTGGTGCCCCACAGTGCTGGGGGGTGGGGGTGGTGGGGAACATGAGTTGGACATGGGTGGGGGCCTGCTGGCAGGTGCCCCACAGTGCTGGGGGGTGGGGGTGGTGGGAGACATGGGTGGGAGCCTGGTGGAGGGTGCCCCTGGTGGCTGGAGGTGCAGGGGGACATGCGTTGGTGGGCAGTAGTGCGAGTTGACATGTGGGTTGGCTGGGGGGCATGGCCATGGTGGATGGGGTGCCTGCAGGACATGTGCAGGGTAGGCCCCTGTGGTGTGAGCCACCTTTAGGGGCCGTGGAGGGTGTAGAGGGAACACCTGGGAGGACCCACACGTGCAATTCACGTGTGGTGCTCCCCGCGCCCCCCTGTAATAGACGTACCCTGATGGAATCGCTTGTGGAACTTCAAGCGCACCCCTGTGATACACGTACCCTGCTGAAATCGCGTGTGGAACTTCCCGCGCACCCCTGGAATACATGTACCCTGCTGACTTTGCGTGTGTGACTTCCCACGCACCCCTGGAATACACGTACCCTGCTATCGCATGTGAAACTTCCCGCGCACCCCGAAATACACGTAGCCAGGACATTCGCGTGTGGAACTTCCCACGCACCCCTGGAATACACGTACCCTGCTGATATTGCGTGTGAAACTTCCCGCGCACCCCGAAATACACGTAGCCAGGACATTCGCGTGTGGAACTTCCCGCGCACCCCTGAAATGCACGTACCCAGCTGAAATGACGTGAGGTACTTCCTGCGCACCCCAGTGATACACGTAGCCCGCTTGCCGTGCTGGTACAGGGTTAGCGCAGCCCTTTGCGCTGGATTGGGGATTTTGATGGCTTTTCCCTGCGCGAGAGGCGTTCTTGGGGGCGTAACTGGCACTGCTGCAGGGTCACTGCGCCACTGTGCGCCACGGCTGGTTTTGGTGGCTGGTATCCATGAATACGGTGTGCGCTGAAATGGGTTTTGGCGCTCGCGGCTGGCGCAGGGATTCGCACGCGCACACTGTGCGCCAGCCGCGTGCGCCACTTGTGCGCTGAATTCTATGAATTACCCTCTTAATGTTCTTTCGCCACTAGCAGTATGAAAATGGGTTTTACAGTGCCAATGTTGATGCATACTTTAGAGAAAGGTCTCATGATTTGTTTAGGCACAAGGGGCGTCATTATGATTTTGGTGGCATTCTGGCAATTAACCCACCGAAATACCACCAAACTTAATTATTGTTACTGCCATTTGGTTCGGTGGAGTTACCACAGGATTCCAAGTGTTGGCAATTCCCCATGTTTAAAGTCCATAGGACTCCTTGGGGATTCTTGGCAGATGTACTGCCGGTGGAATTATCGCAAGGTAAATCTGCTAATTTTTTAAGGTAAAGTGACCAATTTACCTCTAGCAGCAAGCTGGAGGTGTACCCACGACTTTTCCTCTGATAATTGGGGGATTTACTGCATGGTGATTATGCTGGTTGTAATACCAGCAAAAATGATAATTTAGCAGTGAGCAAAAACTGGCGGAAATAGAACTACCACCACTTTTTTTCCTGCACTGCCAAACTTGTAATGCAGCCCAAGGAGTATAAACATTTGTATTGCAGTGCAAACATCTAGCTAATGATGTGACAGGGCCACATCTTTTTTGGTGGTCACAAAGCATGCCAAAACTTTGCTAAATGCTCCTGTGTACTGTTCGTGAACAGACTTCTAAATATGTATTTTTACATGTCCATCCCATAAAACTGCTCGTAAATTCTATGACACTTTAACCAATGTTGATTAAATGTGTGTGCTATAATGTCCCATAATGCTAATTCATTAGCTGGGGGAACCCACATAACACGCTAATTTTGAAAACAAATGTATCACCCGATCAATTTAAAAAATCACCATCTGCAAAAAGGCATCAAGTATCCTGTTTGGAGTTCGGTGGTAGACCTAATGCACTTGAGGGGAGACAGTGTTAGGTGGGTACAACAGTATACTTCTGAAATACTTAACCTACCTCTTAGGTTACTCCAGCAGTTCCTGATTAATTGAGGTCTAGATCACTTTGGGTGCACCTGTGTAGTAACAGGACATGGGCAGGAAAAACAGTGTTTATCATGATTCCCCAAAGCATCTAAGTAGAAACACAAGGTTATAATAACTATAAATCACACAGAAAGAAAACCAGACACAGGAAGGCCAGGAATGAGTTTGGATGGGTTTCTGTAGTGATCGATTTGACTATTGTTCAGTACACCAGTAGCTTTTTAGTTTCTTTTTTTTTAATAAAAAGAGGAATCGCGTGTACACTATAACACTATTACTACCCCTAAGCAGCTGTGTAAAACCATACAGTCTTTTGAAATTATACGTTCTTTAAAAATATAAAAAACAAAATCCTTCAAAAAAATAAAAAAAAGTCCACATAAGTGCATTTTAAAAGCTATAAATAAAAAGCCTTACTTAGGAGACAGCCTATCCAAGGCTGCCTCAAGGTCCATCCTGCTGCAGGTGATGACTCTGATGATCCTTGGTGGTTAGTCGGGCAGACCTAGCAGCAGTAGTCTGTGGGTGGGAGTGGGGTGGGGGGGCTGTATAGACTCCCTTTCAACCAGAATGCATATGTTAACGGCACCCAGGCATGATATTAGCAGCTTGGGGTTTCCAAGCCAGGATGCTTTTGCCAAGGGCAGTTCAGCGTTGTTTGCAGAAATAGTTGCACAGTGCTGCTCTTCCTCTAGTGGGAGTGCCACAGCAGCAACTGTGTAGCACTGCTTTTTCTGTTCTCGCACTGCTTTTCCTGTTCTCAGTGGGGGCACCTTGAAAACCCTGCAGGACATGTTGTAATATCTGTGTTACTAGAGAAAGGCCCCATTCGTTTCCTATTTCCGGCAGCTTACAGGTGGTCAGTCCCGCCACATTTGGAGGGCATTACATGCATAGGAATATGCACATTTGGGGAAGGGGATGCAGTAATCAGTGTGTGCGGTTTGCAAAATTACCTTTCGCAAAAATCCCTGCATCGGCTTTAAACAGTGCGTGCACACCACTGGTTATCTAATACAAATAGACCAACCAGGTGACAAAAACAGATGTTATGGTAAAAATAATATTCTTGGCCCATGTTGATTTCCAATTTACAATACCAAAACAAACATAAAAAATGGACCACGTTTTATTCGGATTTCAGTAGTTGTTGGAAATGTAATCACTAACACTGAACTTTGCTAAATTCCCACATAGCATGTACGGTATGAATCGAGGCCCGAATGTTCTCTCCTTTTCTGTCCTATCTTAAGAACATTGTCTAGAGGAGCAAATGTTTCTTTTGCAGCATTTCTTCTAGTGCCTGCCAAGGAGTCTGATTGAGGTATTTGCTGATGTTATCAGTAGAAAAGGTAAATGGACAGTGACTGATTCAATTAACTGATACAATCTATTAACTTCTTGCCAAACACGCTACTCTGGGTAAAGAGCATAATGAAAAAAATGAAAAAAATCAGATGTACCCCTGTCATTGGCTAACGTGTACATGTCCTCTCAGACTTATCTCGTGATATATTCTGAATATACCAAGAGAGGAGGAGAACATACATTTTGAGGACATTGAATTTGAAATGTGTTAGTTATTTAATGGGAAAGGTGCACATCTACATATGAATTATGGGATGTACAGAATTTGCTATTTGTGTACTAAGGTGCATACTTTTTTTCATAATTAAGATCAAATTAGTCATATAACTGAGACACCGAGCCAGTTATTGTTAAACAGAAATCTGCATTTTCCTGTTCTTATTTGCTTTGTCGGAAAAGCCAGACCCATAGCTTTATTAGGATGTGTTCCACATAAGTATTGAATATTTGGTAATGTGTGCCTTTCTTTAGCTGTACATACATTTAGAGCATGTCTGCAAATAAACAATGGCATATAGGTTTTTATTTTTATTTGAAACTTGTAAAAGTACGTGTTCTCCAAATGGGTTCTGTAAACAGACATGCTAACACTCATCAATTGTTGAAAATCAATGATCCTCTAGGTCTCTGTTCAGATTTCCTTATCGTTGATGTGCTTTGCAATCTGAAGTCAACTGCGCTGAGAATGAACATACCGCGGAGAAGAAGTTGGGTGGAGGCAAGATTTGGTGTGCTGCTGCATACTGGGACCTTCTGTGTGCTCTCACCACCTGTCGCCTCACCCTGGTGTGTTGCAGTTTGTTGTAGTACCTTTAAACATGGTTTACGATCTCCACATGGACCTCAAGTGTTGTTCCTCCTTTCAAGACCAGTCCTACTGCGACCACATTGATGTTTTGCAGATTTCAGACAACTGTGTCATGTGTGAAGTTGCTGAAATTCAGGGAAAGGGATGATGTGTCCGGAGGGTCCTAACACGTAACTATGCAAAATCTGGTGCAGAACGGTGAAACGGTGTGGAATTGTATAAGGAACAACATTGCCACAATCCCACAATCCCACACACAACCTTTGACATGTATATATAGATGAAAGGTGTACATGGATTGTGATTGGGCCTGCAATGATTAACTAAAGAGACAACTGAACGTGCTATTCACACTATATTAATGGTCAATTTAAAATGAAGATGCACAAGACTACATGAAACAATTTATGAACAAGCCTATCTTTGCAAAGGGGACATGAACGGAATTGCCTCTATGTGCTTCCAATTCCGGCAGCCAATGTAAATAAAACAGCAGGAAGCTCACACCATTTTGGTTAATGGGGAATATTGAGATTAAACGCATTTGGTTGTGCAATCTGCACTATAGCCAACAGAGAACATTGCCTTGCTACTCCTATTTTACACCAGGAAAAACATTATTTGAACAGAATTCGCATTAAAAAGCTAAATCTGTGTTTGTGCTCAATGGAGTGTGCATCCAAAACACACACAAATTAGGGGAATGTATCATCACAGAATAGAAAGCAAAACACACAAAAGTTATCAAGGATCAAGAGCACAACATCTAATGAGAATTTTCAAAGATATTTCATACGCATGTACAGGAAATTAACAAATCATTTAATCTGATTTGTTCTCTGTAGCACAATGCCAAATATGAGGCAAACACAACAGTATTAGAATATTAAAATGGCTTTGTAACTGTAAAAATATTCACATTTCTAATTAGGGTTCTCTGGCATTAAAATAATGGTCCAAATGTACTTCCTTGTGAAAAGAATTTGAATTCCGGACTAAAAGAATGTTTGTCAGGGTGGGACAGGTTTTCAATCAGGGGGTCCAGTTTCCATAGGGTGTGGGTGTAGGAATAGCATAAAAGCAGTGCTGGCATTGGGCCCTATTCACAGATCAGGAAAAATGTATTTGAACCTTTTAGTTGGTTTAGTTGATTAGAATGCTTTAAAAGGTGAAGGATCCTGGATTCAAGCCCAGTTTGTTAAGACAACTTGAACAAATCAGGATGCTTACGAAATTGCTTCGTAGAATTGCACTCGGCACGAAATACTAAAATACATACGTTTACATTTAACCAGTGTGCACCTTTCATACTTTGCCAGCAACAATATAGGAAGAACTCTTCTCTTGGGTAATTTAGTAGGTATCCATGATTAATCTTCTGAGAGGCAAATGCTTATTGAGGAGAGAGGTGAAAACAAAACTCCCTAAGTAAGCATTGTGAGAAACCAAAGGGTCTCTCACCTGCTAGTCCTCAGGGGCCTTGTCATCCATGTGGCCAGGACACAGCTATCACTTTTGGATTCAGTTCCTGGGGGTGGACCAGTCTGGGAGGATCACCTGGGTAAGGGGTCTTCAGGGAGTGGGGGTAAGGCAGCCAATGCTGAGACACAGTATTCCTCCCTATTTTGTTTATCTAACTCATCCTTTTTTTTTAGGATACTCGGAGAACCCAACCCCCCGCCCCTTTTTACACAAACACTGGGCCGAGTAAGAGGGTGAATGAGAGAAATAACATTAACTTCACACATCCTACTGGACATGTCCTGCTAATTGGGTCAGGCAAATTCAGGCACTTGACTCTAAGTGTATACACCTGATACAAATTAGCTCTCCTCACACAAATAAAATGCAGAACCTAAGGACACACTCAGAGCAAGGTGGAACACGAGTGTGAACACAACTTCCGGGGTAAAGGCAGACCTACTGCAGCAGAGCGACGGACCAAGGGACAAGAGCAGTGTGTCAAAAACCCCAAGAGTTCCCTAGTGGAGGTCATTACCTCTGACAAGCTGCAAAAGACATGCGGAGAAGGCCAGATTCCACATCAGAAGGCTGCATTGGGTTTCAAGGTTGCCAGTTACCCTCCCAGGTGAACGGCAGAGTTGGGAGGCGAAGTCAAGACTCTGGAACTAACCTTGACTCGTGAATTGGAAATTGTAAAACCAAGAAACAAACACACACAGCCAGTGAGTTGGCAAGTGACCTGAGAGACCGATGTATGTTAAAGTTTGAACTAGTAACATTATATCGTAAGTTAAATCTGAACGCGTGTGGATGAGACGCGAAGAAAGGCAGACCTATGAATTAATTTTGAAGTAAGAACATCTATGAAATCAGCCATAAAAAGTAACAGAGTGGTCCAGTAAAAGGAAATAGCCCACTCAAAAGTCTCCATGAAAGATTCATTGTTTGAAGTGATAAAGCGAATGAATGGCAAAAGTTAACTCAGCAAAATTGTCTCCTAGAGAAGGGGAGAGTGAAAGTTAAACTGTTAACCTTGAGTCAAAGTGCTGCTGTGGTGGTCTGTTTTAGGTAGAAATCTCAAGAATGTGCTAATTTCGCTTACCTTTTGATACCCCCAGCAACTTTGTTGGATTTCTACGATTTTGATTTTTAACTTGAAAGAGTGTGAGCCTTTTTTCCCACTCTTTCATGGATTTTGATTTGTGTTTAACTTTTGTGTTCTTTGGATATGGTGTTTTTAGACAAACGCCATAGGCATCATCTTTTTGTTTTGTGTCAGACAGCACCTTCAGTGCAGTGGCACAGGGGTGTCTTTCAGACTCCCCAAGGTTTAAATACCTTCTCTGGGACTGACTACGGTCCCCCAGAGCATGTGAAGTTAAATTGACTTTACTAGTCCTTTCAAATTCATAGACCCAGCACACACTATCTTCCTATAGAGTGCAGGAGGGGTTGCTTAGCATCCCCTGTGTCTAAACACTCATGTAACAGTCAAATGTTACCCTTTGGCAGTGGTTTTATAACAAACTACCATGATTTTTCCCAACCGCAAACACCGGTAGCTAAAAATCGGGTCAGCCATGTTTTTCAATATGGCACCCATGACCCCTCTGTAAAAACAGACTCTGGTCATCTTTTTTTGCCATTTCTTTTGGGAAGGGTCCTTCTTGTTTTTTAAAGCAGGTTTGGTACCTTTGTTTGATGCCCTTTGGCAGGCTTCAGTGCTGAAGCCCTCCTCTCTTGCCTGAGTGTCTGGGGTGGACAGGATGTGAGGGAGGTGCCCAAAACTCCCTGTGCTAAGTCTCCTAGGAGACCTGAATGCACTCTGGCATGATTGGCTGGCTGACTGTCTGACAAGGACAGCCACCATGCTGGGTGAGTGGCAGCTAGGCTGGGATGAATGGGAGAAAACTGGTTAAAAGGCGAGTCTCCAGGACTCGAAGGCAGAATTGACCACTGGAATGAAAGAACCAAAGACGAGCTGTACGAAGACGACTGCTGCAACTCCTGGTCCGTTGGTTTGCCCGGTGAAGCCCTGGTGCAGGTCCGAATTGCCTATAACTCCATTGACAGAGAAGCTCCTTCAAGGACAACTTCTTCCCTTGAGCTGGTGGGAGCAACCAACTCGTAAGCCGCCTGGACACCGTGTCCATACTGGTCAAATTTTCTGCACAGTGCTGTTGAAAACCGGATAGCCAGTGAGAAGGATACCAGTTTGTGGGATTTAAGGCACTCACACCTTAAACCGATGCTTAGCCAAGCTTGTGGCCTCTTCCCTGGGCAGTGCAGGACCCTCCCGGATGTCCTCCTTCTTGTCCCCATGACTGAAGCTCAGGAACAGCAAGACCTGCAGGAACTACCAGCAACAACTGCCTCAGCTACAGCTTTTCTTCATACCTAAGGTACTGTTCGTAAATGCGGTGTGGATCTCGTTTCTGCCGCGGTGGAAGTTTGTGAAACTTTCCCAACTTTGGGGCCTTGTTCATTCCTAAATCGACATATAACTATTTTTCTTGCAAACTATTTCCTCGATCATTGGCAATTCTTAACCATATTCTACCAGAGCTCGGCTATTCTATCCAAGACTCTGAACCATTGACTTTGGCCTAGGCCTATTGAATTGAATTGCTGGTTGTAGTGAACTGAAACTATTTGCCCTGTCTATGAAAGTGATTGTGCTTTAACTACTTTTAACCTTGTCTATCTACTCCTTTTGAAAGTAACTGAAGTGCCATTTTACTCCCACTTCAGGGAAGCTTAACTTGTTCAGAAACATATTGGTAGTGTACTGTAGTATATTAGTGTGTGATATTGAGCTGCTTTCTTACTAGTGGAATGTTTTCCAACTGACTGTGTAAATAAATGTATATTCTTTTACCAAGAAACCTTGAATAGTGTTTTTTTAACTACTGTGATTGCAAGTCCTTTGTGTAACCTCTTGTACTGCTCACATTACTCTTGAGATAAGTCAGGCTGCTCAACCACTGCTACCACATAACTGTGTAGTACAGTCTTGTACCAAAGGTGACATTGTGCTTACACTCGTAGTCTTAATGTGTGTAGTGTTCCCAAAGGCATGCAATTCTGCCTAACAAAGAAAGAAAGCCATGCACATTCGAAATACTTTGACATCTGAAAGTGGTCCGAGCCCGACAGAGGGAGACCCAAAGTGTAATAAGCTTGGAGAAGGGAGCGCCCTTGGAAGTTTTGTTAAACTTTGTTGTGTGATGTCTGACCCAGTCAGGGGGGGCATGTAGGTGAGCTTTGTTGGGGAGGGTGAGTCCAACAGAGGGGGACCTCCATGAAGTTTGGTGTGAAGGGTCTGAGCCTGACAGAGGGGGACCTACCTGAACCTTTTGTTAAAACATTATTTGAAAGTTAGGAAAGAGACTATATCGTGGAAGGTCAGGATGGCCTTGACCCACATTTGGAACATTTTATTGTGTTGAAAGCCGAGCAAGAGTGTGTCAGCCTGCAGAGAGGGACATCCATACTCTGTGAGGTCTAATATGGGGAGGAGAGCTGGTACAACCACATTTCTCCCTTTGAACACAGATTTTTCCTTTTGCATACATTTCTACTTTTTACACTTGCTGTTCAAGAAATAGGGCAGGCATTAGATGTTGTTAGCATAGTCATTTTGATTTCATGGACTCTACAAAGACAGTTTTTTTATCGTTTGATGGTCGAGACTACTCCCATCTTAGTTATAGGGCAAAGTAGGAGTGTTTCCAGCCCCAACAACTTCAATAAAGGTTTTACAAATTGTACCCATTGTGTCAGTGTCATACTTGTGATACCATGCCTCCCCTATATAATGACATCTCTTCCTTTGAACACTGTTTTTTCCTTTCGCGTACATTTCTAATTTTTACACTTTCTGTTCAAGAAATAAGGCAGGCATTAGATTTTGTTAGCATAGGACATTTCACTAGGACTGTTTTTTTATCGTTTGAAGGTTGAAACTACTCCCATCTTATTTATAGGCCAAAGTAGGAGTTTTTCCAGCCCCAACCATTGTGTCAGTGTCATACTTGTGATATCATGCCTCCCCTACATATGGTCTCAGAGTGGGATCCACCTCAATTGATAAACGTTGAGAACCTGTGCTAGTGATTTTCAACCCACCAGAAGGGGCAAATAGAATTATTGAAGTTCTTGATTATGATTGAATATCCACCATTAAGGCAACTTTATTCTCCCAACTTCAAATCCCAGTTAGCCATCAGGATTTGTTTTTTCAAAACCCAAGTGCTATTAGACACCCTACCGATAGCCCATTATCAAATACCACAGTGGGACAGAATAGCCTTAAAAATAAGACCCTACCATATATTCATTAGACATAGTGCCATAAACCCACCTTTTTACGAACCTTTTCTTTTTTTGGACTCAAACCCCCTTCATCAAAATCAACCTTGGAAGGGTCCAACGACCTAGAAACTCTCTCTGAAGAGGTTGAGACCCTTTTATTCTCCAAGCCTGAAAACCCAACAGAGGGAACCCTTACCCATCCGGAAAATATGGCCAATATTGAAGCAGCCATGGCTCAACTGGCTGCCCATCAGATTCTTGTTGAAGCCCGCCTCTAAGAAGACCTAACAAAGTTGGTTGAATTACAAGGCAGACCCCTATTACCTTAAGGGATATTACAACCCTACCAGGAAGGAGAAGACCTAGGGAATTCTTTTTTGAATTGTGAGCGATTAGCTGAACAGCTGGGATGGGAAAAAAACATAAATAAATGCTTCTTGGGACCTCTATTAAAAGGCGAGCTGCAGACCGCTTATCAGGTACTTAATCTAGCCTTGGGAGCTACTTTCATATCTATCAGAAGGACTCCTTAAAAGAGTAGGCCAGACCAATAATTCCTTTCGACAAAAACGAAGGTCCATCAAATTGAGCTCCAGTGAGAACCCCCTGGAAGTAGGAGAACAAATTAAAAACACTTTTTTCCTTTCGGTCAGCAATACAACTTTGGAGAAGTTGGTAGAAATTATTATCTTGGAACAGTTTAACAAATCGTTACCTTCTTTTCTACAGAAAACCGTGTTGCAATTAAATCGAACCACCCTTAGACTTCCCAAAATCATTCAAATGCATTAAAACATTTTGATTCCTTACATAAAAATAAAGATGGAAAAGGTCAAAAGCCAACCTACCTCTCTGAAAACCTGACATTAGAATGAGGAGGACTCTCTAAAACCTGAAAGTGGATCCCAAAAGAGAGGGTAGAAATAAAAAAAAATATTAACGTTAAGGAACAGCTAAGAAGAGAAGAACCTAGAGGGATTAAACTATCACCACTCATCTGCTTCTCATGTAGGGAGACAGGTTAATTGGCCCAACATTGACCCAAACATCAAAAGGAGGAGACTATTGAAATAGGTTGACTAAGAGGAGAGGAATGGGAAGAACAAGAGGAAGATCTAGAATTATTTTGCATTTGTTCATGCTAATCCTCACTTGAGTTTACATATGTGAGCGCTCTGGTAAATGGCAAAGTATTGAAAGCATTAATTGATCCTTTCAGCAAACAAACAGCATTAAGAGCCGATTTGGTCACTATGGCAGATCTAGAACATGCAACCATGGTTAGAATCACCTGTGTAAATGGAGATAACAAGATCTACCCCTGAGTACTGGTTTACATTAATATTAGAGGGGAAACCTGGCTAGTGTCATCGGACATTATCCCTAGACTTCCAGAAGCAGTTATTATATGGTGGGACCTTCCAGAATTCTGCACACTTCTTCAAGAACGTCCTTTTCTACCAAGAGACTTTTCACCACAAGATCTGGGGCAATCTGATTTCTATTCCCAAACCTCGCCGAAATGGGAATGGATGGAAACAAACCCTCATAAAGACATTATGGGCATCAAAACACCTCAACCCCACTTAATAGGCTACTCAAAGGGAACTAAGGTTAACCTACAGCCCCTACCAGAACAGCCGAAAAGAAATGCTGTGTATATGCAAGATTCCCTGAATATAATTTCCACTGGTCCTCTCCAGAGCCCTCATACCATACTAGAGGACTTTAGAGAAGTACAAACCTATCCATCCTGTATAGGGGAAGGGTATGTGAGAAACCAAAGGGTGTTTCACCCACTAGTCCTCTGAGACTTGTTGTCTAGGAGGCCATGACATGCCTATCACATTTGGATCCAGTTCCTGGGGGTGTACCAGTGCGGGAGTATCAGCTGGGTGAGGGGTCTTCTGAGAGTGGGTGTGAGGCAGCTGACGGTGAGACACAGTATTTCCCCCTATTTGTTTATCTATCCCATCCTATTTTTTAGGATACTCTGAGGTCCCAACTCCCCCCTTTACACACACACTGGGCCGAGGAATAGGGTGACTGAGATGAACTTTCACACATCCTACTGGACATGTCCCGGGGGCAGGCAAAGTCCGGCACTTGACTCTAAGTGCATACACCTGATACCAATTAGCTCTCCTCACATGAATAAAAGACAGAACCTAAGGACAAACTGTTAGCAAGGCAGAACACAAGTACAAGCAGAACTTCTGGTGTCAAGGCAAACCTACTGGAGCAGAGCGATGAACAAAAGGACAAGAGCAGCATGCCAAAACCCCAAGAGATCCCTACTGCAGGTTGTTACCTCCAACAGGCCGCGAAAGACACATGGAGAAGGCCAGATCCCACATCAGAAGGCTGCATTGTGTTTCAAGGATGCAAGCGACCCTCCCGGGTCTGTTGTTCTGAATGGTCTGAGCTCGATAGGGGGTCAAGCTACGGGAACTTTGTTGTGAAGGGTCTGAGTCTGACAGAGGGGGACATACCTGAACTTTTTGTGGAAAAATAAATGTGAAAGTCAAGCAAAGATACTTTAACGTGGTAGGCCAGGCAGGCTTCGACCCTTGTTTTGGAAATGTTTATTGGGTTGAAAGCCGAGCTAGAGTGTGTCATCATGCATATGGGGACAATCTTACTCTGTGAGGCCGCAACCTCACTGAGGACATCACATATAGGGTCTTAACGCACACAGTTCATTGATAAGGCAGTATACATGGTCCTGATCCATAGGGTTGCCATGATACAATTGGTTGGCTTCATCCCCCATCAGTCAGTTCCCACGTGTGTCAGCTGGGCTCATCTCTCCGTGAAGTGAAGATCAGGTCTCTTATGAGTTACGTTGTAAAGACAGTGATTATATGCTAAGCCTACTACTACATCACTATGGCATGCACCTGGGAGGGTTGGTGCTGGTGCCAGGGGGAAGGCAGGAAGAAATACAGTCACACTGACCCACACATTCTGTGCTTTGTTGCTACTGCTCCTCCCGCACCCAAGGCTTCCACCATCATTTTGATCTATAATGTATCCATCCCTGTACCTCGTGTTGCATAGGATGTATTTATGTGGCCAGATGAAAAAGTTGCTCATGCTTAGATCTGTTTTGGCCAGTAGGTTTATGATTTGGGCTGGGGTTGTTTGCTATCTTAGAATGCAGGGGTGTGGGGATCAGCTCAGTGGTGTGGGCCATGGCTCTGTGAAGACTGGGTGGGGGTTAGAGGCCTGCTGGTAGCTTTTGACAAATGGGTACTGTGAGGAGCCTGGGGTTGTCTCACAGCCTTGCAGGGCTCATTCCTCTCAGTGATGCTAAGCAATTGCAACATTGGAGGGATGAGAGACCTCTTCCATGAGAATTGGTTATGCAGGCCCATCATGTCTTAAGCATCTATCATTCATGCTATATTACATCTGCGTCAAGTGTCATAGCATGTTCCTCTCCCCCCATGTACACGACACAATTTCATATGAGATTTGCCTCACCTTAAAGCGTCTAGGTGGGTGGGATGGACTCATTTCCATCCCAACATTGCCTCCTTTTGTTACTTCTTCAGTAACACATTTTTCTCCATGTTTGCGCTAATTTTCTTGTCTTACTGCTTCCTCATAGGTGGGTATTCCCTTTATTGGCATCCATGACCTACACACATGTCTCAAGCTTTCTCCTGCTTGCGCATACTGGTCAGGTATGCAGGTCATATAAATGCAATCTTCATCCCCGGCCAGGTCAACCCATACTTCTTTGTAATTCTCGGGATCAGGGGAGGCAATGATTGTGATTTATAGTTGGTCAACTATATCTACCACAGGGATAGGAACCATTTGAGGAATGGGGTGGTTAGTGTGCACTTCTACAGCTCCCCTCTTATGACATTGAACCCCTGTTCGGTATTGTTGGCCAATTGGATCAGCTCCCAATGAACGATTTGGAGCCATTTAGTATTTTCTCGTGTCTGTATGATGGGTATTAGGGGATTTGTGCAAGCAGTTCCAATGAATCTGTTGATATGTAATTTGATGCACTTTTTCTTCTTCACAGTCGATCATACAGTTCTTTCTCAGGAAGGATGCAAATGTCTGGTTGTGATAACGTTTGCTGTGCTTCGATTGTTGGGGGCACTGTGGGTGCTTTGTCAGGCAGTGGCCCCCCTTTTGGGTTTCCTTCTGGCACTACTAACATGTCTGACTGCAGCAAGGTTAGTGAGCAATAACCCCTCCAGGAGGGTGGGAGCTGCAAGTATGCCCGTGGGCCACACACCGAGTAGTAGTCCATCAGTGCTGTATTTCCCTTCTTGAGATCTAGAATCAGCACAGTCCTGCTACACCGTTTGTTAGAGTCAACAGACATTGTTCCTCCACTAAAAACGCACAGTTCATAAGTCATTTCTTGGTGCACTTTTACTGGCTTTTCTATGGCTGCAATCCATGTCAATTTTGTGACATGCTCTGTCCATGATTGTGCAGAAATCTGTTCCACGAGTGCCACAGTCTTTTCGAGAAATCCGAAAAGTCCCTCAGTTTTACTTGTAAGGGTTGTTTCTTGCCACTTGTTGTTAATGTATTTCACCCCTTCGATCACCAGACAGGGTTGTAGTTCATGTTGGTTAGACTCATTTTACATTTCTGAGCAACCGGATCAACAAGTTCGAAATTAATGTTGCGTGCCTGGAAAATGCCTTTGATCCTACATAGAACAAGATGAATTAGGCATTGTGCCTCTATCATTGATACTTCCTGCTGTACTAAAATCTTGGGTGCACCAGATGCGTGCGATATCAAGGAGCAGAGAGGGCAACTGCCATTTGTTGTTCTCCTTCCCACCTTACTCATGTCAGAATACCAACTGTTGGAGTGCTAGGGATGACAGATATCCTCAACTGCGTCTAGGCCCAAGCCATGGTATGCATCATATTTGGGTTTACGTGTATGAATGGATCCTGGAGCTGAACACCCTAAACCAACTGGAGCAGAACAAGGAATTTTGCACTGGACCAGTGGACGCAGTCCCGGAGCCACTGTCGCCTTCCGACAACACTTCAGGAAATGCAGAGAAGCAAGGTCACAGACACAGTTCAATGGGAAGTGTGGCTGAGCAAGTTCGCAGCCACAGACCAACGGGGAGCCCAGCTGATGTGGGGGACATTGTGTATCAGTCCACGTCTTCACTTGAGAAGGGTTCTGCAAATGCGAAGCCCCAAAACATGGCGGTTGTAGACATCCTGAATGAGGACTCGGGAGAAGGACATGTGGTCCTCGTGGCACCAGAATGGGAACCATGTCAAGAGGGACGGGGTACTCTCGCAGACTTACGCCTTCCTTTGGGTTGTAACTCTGCGTACTCCCAGCCTTTAATGTTCCGTGTTCACAGTGAACGCCACAAACACCACGTGAGGAGACATCATGGCAACCTTCGGAGAGGGAAAAAGGTGGCGGGGCTTGAGGGGGTAATTATAGACTCTATGACAAGGTGGAATCTAATCGGCTAAGAACCCTCCATCCCCTAGTTAATGCAGAAACAGAAGACGGACTGAGTGGGATTCATTTGTGTCTTCTCAGATTGCCAGAGAGATGGAGGAGAGAACAGCTATGGACCCCATCTGGGTATATGAAGACGAACTACAGGACAGCCTTTGTACTCCCTTATTTGAGGAGACCTAAGAAGGAACTTACTGATAAAGGCTGAATTAAGTCCAGGAGTTTGGCAACAGAACTCCTTATTGTTTTTTTTTGTTTTTTTTTTGCTGATGTCAATAAATTGACCAACTTGTGTTAAGGCAATTGCAGTTTCCAGTCTTCCTTACAACATGCTTGTCTTTTTATTCTCCTATGGCGTAGTACGTGCCTTTTTGCTGCCCTGCTTCTGATGCTTGTAATATTTACATTACTGCTTGAATTACACAAATGGATTTTGACATTTTGAACATTTTACTTATACATACAGTTGTGTGTGAGTTGCTACTGTTTGTGGGGGTCACATTATACCCGGTTCTGGTCATGTGTTTTGGTTCTGTTAGATTAAATAGCACACTTTCATTTATTCTTTCATTCGGGCTGGGGCTTAGGGTCAATTCAGTTAAATTGGAGTGTATACTTTTGTTCCAGATCCCTGGGTTCCCTGCCCCCCGCTTCTTTTAGCTTGTCAACCCAGATAAAAGATATCACAAATATATACCTAATGAAAACATTAAAAGTGCAAATGGCAGTTAAATGCAGGCTACAACTATACAAACACATTCTTGTGCTACTAACAATATTTCTATCACTAGTCAAAGAACAGCTTGACGTTGAAGTCTTCATCGTTGTGGTTCCTGTAGTAGGAAGAAACAGGTCGAATAAAGGTATGGGGGGGTGTGGGAAGTTAGGGTAAGCGTGGATGAATTGGGTGGGAGTGGGAAAGGAATGGAGAGAGCCAGAGAGAGAGAGAAAGAGATTACATTTTTTTGTAGCTGATGTTTTTTTAGCTGCAATGCATCTTTGCCTATTTCTTATACATGCACTTATAGTGAGCATTGGGCTACATGCTCTGGGGTAGACTTGCTGATTGGTCTTGTGTGGTAGGTGCGGAATTGGGTGGGTCCTGCAAACATCTGAAAGGTGTATCCAATATCAGAGCCCCTTCAGCTTTACTGCAAGCGGGTGGAAAACACAATCTCGTAGGCTACGTGGAACCGGGCTTATGATGACATAAACCAGCTCTCCCGGCAACAATGGTTGGGTGGGTGCACTGTCAGATTGCGAATTGATAATGTTTTGTGCATCCTCTGTGTGTGGTGGTGCCATCTGTTGTGGCACACACCTGATTGCCTATGTGACGTGTGTCATGTATTGCTTGAATTCTTCTCCCAGAACTGCTGCTCCTCTATGGGCATCCAATGCTCTCCTCACAGGCGAGATGGGCGTGTGCATGCATCTGCCTGTCACTATTTAATGAGGGGAGAGGTGGTGTCCTTACTGGGCTGTGTGTGCAAATGGAACAGGGTCAGGGGTAGGAAATACACCCAGTTCTTTTTTAGGGTGTTACACAGTTTGGAGAGCCTTCTTTTGAGTAGGCCATTGATCCGCTTCACTACCACATTTTCTTGTTGGTGGTAAATTGAGCACATGCTGTGCTTTATGCCCAATAGAGCTATGATCTCTTTGAATAGTTCATTGAAAAAATGGATGCCGTTGTCAGACGTCAAAACATCACACTCACCCCATTGGGAGAAACCCTCAAGTATGAGGAATTTTGCAGCACACTTGGCATCTGGGTGGGCCCATGGGCCAGCCTCAACCCATCTCGAGAAGGGACATACCACCACAATGAGATATCGTGCTACATTGGATCCTTCCCCCATATCTGCATAATCAATATGTGTCATCCCTGTACTAAACACTTGGCAGGTGGTGCATTGAATGACCATCGTTGATAGGAATCCTTGGAGATTGGGAATAACACAATCTTCTTGGATATCTGCCTCAATGTGTTGCTTGGAGCTGTGAGATGGGTAATGTAATTTCTCAAAAACTGTGTGGAGTAATTCTACGGGCATTAGTAACTTTCCTCTACTTTGCTGCAACCATAAGAAATCAGTTGGATATTGTTGAGCCAAATGTCTTGCTCTTCCGGGGGAGCTCTATGCTGTAGTTCAATTATTTGTGTTATAGAGAGCTCTGTGTATGCGTCTGCTTCTGGCTTTGTTGTGAGTGCTGCAACAACATATTCAGACTTTTGCTGCTGCGTTGGCGGCTGTGTTTACCAACAAAGTTTTGTCCGTATGTGTTGCGCATTTAAGGACTGCCAATAAAGAAGTTTCTGCAAGGGCGGAACTTAGTTTGTTGACCAGGGCGAGATGCTGCACTGGTGAACCATCTGATATCCTAAGGCCCTTCCTTCTCCATCATGCGAGACCTGCATGCACCGTTGTGGTGACATGAGCAGAATCTGAATAGATGGTGACAGAACGCTCCTTGGATGCCTTAACTGTCTTAAATGAGAGCTACAAGCTCCGTGGCTTGGGCCAAGTAAAGCATGGGCAACCTTTTCATTACAAGTGTATTGTATTCATTATGCTCTAGACATGCCACTGCAGCCCCAACATGTCTTTGCCCTGTATCTTGGTTCATTGATGCTGACCTGTCAACAACAAATATATTTCCCTCTTTCAGGGGGCTGTCTTTGGCTGGGAGGATGTCATCTTCCTTGCCTTCATATGTTGCGCAGTCATGCTGTTGCAAATCATCGGCGGTGCATGGTTGTATGAGGAACATGGCTGGGTTCACTGCTTTACACCATACAACGTGGATGTGCGGGCTTGATAATATAATCTGATAGGTGGATGCCCACTGGGTGGTGAGAGTGGACTTTGAGCGATCCAAGATTGTAAATATTGAGTGCTCTACATATAGCGGTACTGAGCACCCCATTACAAATGTGGAACTTTTTTTAATCACAAAGACTGCAGCAGCAAGAACGTGTTTGTATGAGAACTGCCCCTGCACCACAGAGTCTAGTGTGCCGCTGTAATAAGCTAGAGGCTTGGGGTGCATTGCGCCTCTTCTGTGTGAGTTCTGCTGTCATGAGTGTGGCATTTGAGTGTGAGAAAATATAAAACTCTGTAATCTGGGGTGGCCAGGGCGGGTGCTGTTGAAATTACTTCCTTTAGATCATTGAAACTCCTGATCATGTCTGCGCTCCAATCTATTGTGTTGTTGTATTTCTGTGCTTCCTTGAGGCCCTGTAAGAGTGACCTCATGTATGCTGCATAGTCAAGACTCCATGCCCTGCAATAATTGCACAATTCTAAGAATGCCTGCATGTCTTTCACTGTGAGTGGCTTGGGAGTGGCACACACTGTTGCTGCCCTGTGAGGGATGATCCTTTTTCCATTTTCAGAGTTAATTTGCCCTAGGTAGAGTACTTCCAGTTGGCAGTACTGGAGCTTAGCCTTGACTACCTTGTACCCCTTTTGTGCTAGCAGTTGTAATAGCGCAATGGAGTCCCTTTGACAGTTTTGCTCACTGGCACTGCACATTAGTAAATCATCTATGTATTGAATTATCATGCTGAATACCGAAATGTTAAGTCTTCGTGCAATATCCTATTGAATATGCTGGGGCTTTGGCAGTGCCCTTGAGGCAAATGCGTATGTTCATAGCGTTTTCCACCCAGGGTGAATGCTGTGCGTTACTGTAAGTCTGTGTGCAGGGGTACTGAGAAGAAGGTGTTTTTTCAAGTCTACAATGGTGAAATGGGTTTCTTCTTTGGGGATGCTGAACAAAATGGATGCCGGGTAAGGGACAAGTGGAAATTCCATTTGTACTGTGTCATTAAGGGGGCAGAGATCCTGAATCATCCTCCAACTGCCCCCTGTTGCATTTTGATAAGGTATATATATATAAGGTATATTGCTGTGTTGCATAGTGAAGTAGAGAGTACTATCGTCCCTTGTTGTAGCAAATCCTGTATTGTTTTTTGATCACCTCCTCTGCTTCTCTGGACAATGGGTATTGTTTCACCCCGGGGAATGCTGACCCACACTTAAGTGTGATTCTTACAGGGGTCACTTCTTTTAGCATCATGTGGGTTGGTTGTCGATAAGTTGTGGGACTGTGCTGTAAGTCTTCCTGGGTGAATGGGGGTGGTGCGACCAAAATCATGAGGGGGCTCTGAATTCTTCAGTATTGAACCATTTTCTCACAGGGTATGTACATTTTTCGGATGAGCTTCCCCCATTGTTGTCATCTTCAAAAGCTCTACATCTATTCATTCTTTGAGGGGCAAAGTGGGATCTATACATAACACAGTGTACCACTGGCATCCGTGATGGTTTGTCCCCAACACCACAATTCATTTTGCTGATGGTACTAAGCTTTCTAGGTCTAGTGGGTGTATCGTTCCTGCAACTAGCTTCGGGGACACCACAGGTCGAAAGATCAAATCAGTGGGTATTCTCCAGCAAGTTTTGGTAATCTGTGGCACTGAGCGTGCTAGCACTTTAATGCCATAGATGAACATGACATGGTTTACTGGAATGCCTCTTACTGCTACATCACATGCCATGGCGTGTATCACAAGCATTGCCCTCATTAAACATATGCCAGGAATGGCGCAGGCGATACCACGGTCTGTGAATGAGATTGTCATGTTCACCTTATTTAGCATATCCCTACCAAGCAAGTTGACAGGAGATCTCTCAGAGTATAAGAGAGGGGCCCTTACGACCTTCCCTTTTAAGTCTAAGTCTTTTTTGTAAGGAATCGTTAAAATAGCCCCAAGAATCAATGTGAGTCGAGAGTTTTTCCTGATAACGTGAAGTCACGTTCACTGATGCACAACTTTTCTGCTCCTGAGTCCACCATAACAATGAATTGTTTGTTCCCCATTACTGCCCCCACCAACAGTTCCTCTTCTAGATTTAGGGTCATTGATATGACTGGACACACAAGTGCTCTCTGTGGGCTGTCCCAGTCAGGGTATGTGTCTATCCCAGTGAACGAGAAAGGGTTTCCCCCTACCACTGAAGCTCCTTGCAACAGTGCTATGGTGCCATTAGGCATGCTGCTGAAAGTGTTCCTATTCTGTGCATGCTGTGTGTTAGGGCAGGGCTGGTAATGTTGAATGGCCTGCTGCGGGTGTGGTGGGGGCAGGAACCTGGGGATATGGGGTGGTAGCTATGTGTCGGCCAAGTGAATTTCATATGGTATTGAAGTCATACTGGGAGGCATCCCTTGGGGGTTCCCTCGGTGCGGGCCATAGTACTGCATTGATTGTAGTTTTAACCCACTCCCTGCCTAAACCGGCACTCTCTTGAGAAATTCCCACATCTCATGCATGTCCAACATTGCCCCAGAACCCCTCCCTTGTTCCTGGACTCCCAAATCCTCCCCACTTGAACCCCCGAAACACATCTTCTCCTCACTGTTGTCCTCCTTGGCACTGCATTCCTGAGAATTGTGTGGCACCTCCTCACTGTCCTTGTCCTTCTTCATCCCACACTGCTGCTATTCTTGCCTCTGCCATATTAGAGGCATACCCTCCCTCTTCCGTGTGTTCTGTTGTTGACCCTGTTGATACTGCAGCTACGTTCACTAGTTTATTTTGGACTAGTTTTGCTTCCTCAGCCTGTCACCTCTGAATCGTTTCCTTCCTGCGCTCTTTAATTCTTCTACAATGGTGAACTATGAGGCTTTGAATCTCAGGACATCCTTTGGCTTCTACCCACACTATTTTGTCAAGCGCTTTCTGTACTTCTTTAGGTAAGCCCCTTTTCACTATAAAATAGAAAGGAGAGGTGGATTGGTCCCAGGTGCTGCCTGTTCCTGCTCTCCACATCTCTTGGACCCTGAGAATGTACTGGGCTGCATCTTCATCATCCCCTATATTACACGGCATGATCAATTGTAAATCTGGGGTGGAATGAGAATGTTCACCACAACGCATGCCATACTCTAACTCTAATCTTGGTAAATGATGCTCTATCATGGGCATCATTGCTGAGCTTTACTCCTGGGTACTCTGATTTGACCCATACTGATTCTGCACCTACTAACAGGATATTAACATCCTCTATTGCTAAGCACACCATCGCTGTGTTCTTCTCAAATGCATAAATCCATTTGACAGCCCCTGCCGTGAGTTGTGGGAGTGTTCTAAGGAGGTTATTTTTGTGCATTTGTGCCCAGGGTACATAATGGGCTCTTCCTGCTCAATTGTGTATCAATACAATTTGCATTTTCATCTTCCCTTTTCCGCCTTTACCTACACTTCCCTTTTTCCTTGCCAATGCCATTCTGCCAAATCTCAACCTCAGTCTTCTCTCCCACGTACGTTTCAATATTGTGGTGGGCTGGGGTGCTTGCTCTGCTTCCCTTTCCCCATTATCCTCTGTCTCGTCAAAGTCACTCCAGTATTCTTTGACTCCTCTTCAGGACCCTGAATTCTCATACCCCAAACTATCTGTTTCTCCATGACGCGCTATGTGAACAGCTCTTATGGGTATGCTGTCTAATCTGAATGAGAAATCACCCGACTTCCACTCATCTCCTGCTGGTTGTGCTGGCCCCCCTATAGGCACAGGCATATCTACTTTTGTCGCATTGCATGCTGCCCTTAGTCTGGCTTTTTCAGTCCGTTTGGATGCCAGTGCTACTTCTAGGTTTCTGGCGCTTACCTCAGTATGGGACAAAACCTCTGGGGGCAAGACATGTGGCAGGGGTGAGGCCACCGATACATATGTTGGGTTCGTATCCCCTTGCACTGGGTGAGCTGCTAGGGGATATATCAATTTTTCCCTTATACCTTCTTCTTGTTTTCCCCTTTGTCTATCTTCATGCTACTGTCACGTGTTGCCTTTTCCCCTCTAGGATCCTCTGTGTCCTCAAACAGTTTCCAGAGGTTCAATACTCCCCTTCTATTCTGAAATGGTCTCCCCTTGTCTTTTGCCATCAGGTATGTGGACATATGTTCCAATATGCTTCTGTCAAAAGAGCCTTGATCTGTCCAGGATTAGGACACCCCCGTCTTAGTCTCAGTCACCTATTGGTTATGATATTTCTTAATCTTCTCACAATATAGGGGATAGGGGGTTTCTACCCCCATTGTTGTGTCTCTCGTGTGTCTTGACTGTGGAGCTGCACATAAGCTACTGCAACACAGTTATTAAACAGTCATTTGTTCAATTCAATAGATTTATAGTTCAGTCTCTTTTGTAATATATCTTAATACCGTCAACAAAATACACACAAGCAAAAAATCCTCCCTTCTCTCTTCCCACCCACTAACACCCAGTAGAGCTTTTTACACACTCACCTCACACTCTCCTAATGTGCTTGCACACCTACACCACACCCTCCCTTTCTGGGCCTCCACCTTACACCTTTTAAAATACACCAACAAAACAGACTAAAATAACAATCTAATACTACAACCACTACTTTTCCCGAGCTCTCTAATTATGTCGAGCTCCTATATTATATCCTCACATTTTTCGCACAGTTTAATTGTACAGAATACAAAATAGCTGCTGGAGAACATTCTGACTCCAGAAAGATTGATAGTGCCTTTTGAGAGGCCACAGTATCACTGAGGAAGCCACATATAGGGTCTAAACTCACACAGTTCATTGGTAAAACAGTATACATGGTCCTGCTCCATAGGGGATGCCAGGCTACAATGGGTTGGCTTCTTTCGCCATCAGTCAGTTCCCACGTGGGTCAGTTGGGCTCGCCTCTCTGTGGAGTGAAGGTCAGGTCTCTCATGAGTTACATTGTAAAAACAGTGATATATGCTAAGCCTACTACTGCATCACTATGTCATGCACCTGGGAGTCTCAGGGCTGGTGCCACGGGGAAGGGAGATAGAAATACAATCACACTCACCCACATATTCTATGCTTTGTTGACACTGCTGCTCTCGCACCCAAGGCTTCCACCATCATTTTGATCTATAATGTATCCCTCCCTGTACCTCGTGTCCCTAGGAATCCGTTTGTGTATACCTGCATTAAAATGTCAAATAGGCAAACAATGAAACACACTGACTAGATAGAGGAGGAATGCACAGCATATATTTTACCATTGTGAAGGCCTCTTATGTGCTTAACCAAAAAATCACAATTGGACAGGAAGGTAAATCAAGACACACACACATAGTACATTACTTACATGCTGTGATTTAACACTCTACTCTGTCTAAGTTATATTATGTTTGTATTTTCTCAATTCTTATTTTAAAAGTAAACCTAAATCATAAAACTCTACCTCTGTTTTCAAACAATGCTCCAATCTTAATCTCTTTAGCACACAATCCCAATAATCCCTATTTAAATATTTTGTCAAGAAATAGTAACTGAGTGTTTTGAAGAGTAGCTATTATGGCAATAAGCCCAGAGACTGTGGTAATGGCCCATTTTTACAGCCGCGGGGGCAGTAGCTTATGCGCTAATGGTCCGTAGTCGAGAGGTTTATTGCCATTAGTACCCAGGTCCCTTAGACCAGGGTACTGTTTTTTTTTTCGGTTGTGAGACTAGTTGCGTTCCGCAGGTGAAAAGAAAATACAAAAGTGGCCAACCCGGGCAGACGATGTAGTCTGTTTTCTCTTTCTGTGGTGGCCATAGTACACAAGAAAATGGCCACCCTGGAAGGGGAGAAGGGACTGTATAGTCCCTTCTCCATTTCCATGGTGGCCATTGAAGTAAATTGAGAAAAAAGTCAACAAAAAAATGCCCGCCATCGAACTGCGAGAAGGGACTACACGTAGTCCCTTCTCCCTTTCCATGGCTGCCATTCCGGAATAAAAATGTTGTTTCAGGACTGAAGCGAGCTGCATGCCGTTGCATGCTTGGGATTACCATTCAGTAAGGCTCAGAATGAAGCCAATGACAGGTATGTTTTTCTGCACCAGGTACTAATCAGTATTAAATCTTATTATATATTTTCTAGTTGTTAAACTGGATGATTTCCAAAATGGCCATCATCACACCTAAGTACATGGTATAACTCTCACTACCATATCAAAATGTGCTGGTAACTGTGCTAAATCCCCATTCCATCAAGTTCCATAGGACTCCATGTGGGGTTTTGTTGGTAAAATATGTGTTGGTATTACCCGGCACCGGTGCCAGTAGTACCAGTGCCGGTAATACCAGCTATATTTTGTCACTAAAGATGGTGGAGTTCTGGCCACCTCACTTGTAAACTTGTACTTTGCTGGAAATGTACCAATATACTGTAATACCGGCATGTCCCGGCATGTTCTGCACCGGCAAAGGAGTTTTTTGCAAATCCCCCTGCAGATCACCATCACTAAAATAAATTATCTGGAAGTTAACTCCATGCTCATTTTTATCACAATACATGTTGTCTGATTTGATAGGTGTTCTGTGGACTAGTTGATCAAAACAACAGAGAGTATAATGGCCAAAAATAAAAGGCCAGCATCTCTTTTAAAACCAGTAATAGTGTTTCCTAAAAATAGAAAATAAATGCCTTTTGGGTAGCTTTTTCCATGTAAAAAGTCTTACTGCATATTGAATATTGCATAGTAAAATCACAATGCCACTGTCAGTAAGATGTACTAATTCTCCCCCCATCATAAAGAATACAGACAGGCAAAAATATTGCTGGAAAGCTATGAAATGCTATGGGGTATTATCATATGTTTGGCAGTTTTTAGCAGTAAATCCACCGACTTACTACCAAATAGAATTTCCGTTACTGCCACTTCATCCCACAGATTTACTGTGAGATTTCAAATGGTGGTATGGCACTCTAAATCCCTGTGCTTTGACTCCATATGACTCAATGGGGATTTCCAGCAGCAGAAACTCTGCCGAATTTGTCATTTTCTGGGGGTGAGGTGGCAGATTTACCTACAGAAATTTCCGGGAGGGTTTCCCTCCACCTTACCACCAAACTTATAGTATGCTTGTGCGGTAATGGGGCAGTAACAGAATACCCCCCACATTACCACAATTTTTACCCCGCTACTGTACACTTAATGAGGCTCATAGGGTTAGTGAGTAAATATTACTTACATTGCACCATTGTAGACAATATCACAATTGAAATGCATAGACTAAGTGTTGTACAGATTACATCCTAAACTTGGATATCAAAATGTTAGTTTATATTAGATGGTCGAGCTACATTATTACTAGTCGAAGAATAGCAGTGTGATCCCCATTCCTGGAGTCCTCATGAGTCCTTTGGGGATTTGACGGAATTGTCCCTGCCACTGCTAGCAGTAAAACCACCTTTTGATTTAGGGAAAGTGGGCAAAAGGCATATACAGCACTGTAGGTGTTTCCTTCATTTAATCCTTAAAGTTAGAATTCAGTGTTGCGTGGCAATTGGTGGTAAGTGACATTAACTAATTAACCACAACTCTTCTGATGTTTTAACAGAGTGTCAACATTGTGACAATGTTCTGCATATTTGTTTTGTAGCATATAGTCACTCATACTTCCACTATACAAACTCTGCCGGTACATAGTAGACAGTGCAAGGGTTGGAAAAGGAAGAATTGGGTGCCTAGAATATAACATTATAATGGGTAACTTTCATCTACAGAATACACTTCCCTTTGGGTTCTGAGTGACATCATAAACAGCAACAACCTCAGATCAGACGTGGCGACCCGCTGAATTTAAACAGCAACAACAAACAAATCCCCAAAATTGGCCAAGTAAAAAGTGTTATCAGCTAGTAAACACTACGCACACGACACGCAGTTAAGGCATATCCTCCAATGCGAATGTTATATCAATAAGACAATTGAAAAAGGAGCATTTTCAGAAAATGTTAGGACTTAGATGGTGCTAACTAAACTGATTTAAAACAATCTGACAAGTACACACTTTTAAACTGCAAACAGAATGTATTTTTAGACACAATAATTAGAAGTGCATTCAAACTGAAAATCTACCACACAAATAAAAGTCCTTTTCTCCCTCCACCAATAGCACTGCCATAGTGCATAAAATATGAAACCCAAATGTGCACCCTCCTGTTGGAAAGCAATCCATTGCCCTTGAGCTAGGTTCACTAAATATTCAATCAATTAAAATAAACAATGAATTCTCATCTTGAACAGAATTAACACATTAACAAATGTAGAAGAAAGACTAGAACAACAATCTTATAAACCTTCCGGATGACAACTTTAATCTTTTTCTGAAACTTTTGTCAGAGCTATTGTTTGCATACTAGCAATAGAGAACACTTCTGCCATCAATATGCCTTCTACCATGAAGATAAAATCCAACTAAAATATATGTTGCAGGCAGAGGCTATGAGAAGGTCAATTGAACAATTATGGACATAGACATTTAAATTATATACACTTGTATTACAGATCAATTGTGCAATTTGGAACCACAGTCATTAAACTATTTCAAAGTGTGTTTATGCTATACATCGAAGGATAATAAAAACGGTAAAATTAAAACTCTATACAACATATACCTTTGTTCAGTTCAATGCCATCCTTGATTACTGGGCATTCTTTTGGCTGTGTTTCAGAAGAAGCATGCAAAAGCATCTTTCATCATTTAAAAATGATGGCAACACATCACTTTACAATGTGCAATTCTAAATGTCCAGCTCTGGAATTGGCAAAACTAACCCAAACTTTACTTTGACGTTGGTATGCACAGCAGATGAAGTCCCCAGACAAACTAATGAAATGTAAAATACATACTGTGCTACTGAAAGAGGAAGAAACGATTACCAAAACTCAAAATATCAATCAGGAGTTTGTAAGCAATGACTTCCTTTGTAATACATTTCAGAAATTGAGTACTGGAGGGGAAGTACTGTGCTCAGCTTGAGGACCAGTATCTGAAATCATTGGGCATTTCCTCCTAATATGTGAAGGTTATAAGGATCTTAGGCTTTGATTCTTGGAGAAACTATTGTTGGCTATACTCATTTGAACAATCATTGAGGCAGAAAGTTTGTGTCGAAATTCCTCTGATAGTTTGGTGATCCACTATGTGTGCAGTTATTTGCACGGCTTTGAAATAGGAGGTCTGCAATATTGAAGATGCAAACTGTGAGTTGTTAACCGAGAGTTGATTACATTATTTCTGTTACTAGAGTGTTCCATTCATCTTCATCCTATGTGTATAGGGTTTTTTACTATACTTTCTTTGCAAGTGCCCCCATATCTGTTGGCAGTCTTGGGCTTCGCAACTATAGAATAAGAGTTATGAGTAATACAATCTATTGTTATTTGATGTCTGCATAGTTTGTGTTATTGTTTGTTCTAATGTATGATGTATTGACTTTTATCATATCCTGTTTCTATTAAGACATGGCTGCAATACCCCTTATCGAATAAGCTATGTGAAATTTTCTTTTTTTTTTTACATGAGACCAGGGAGTGATCTTTTATTTGATTTGCAGGGTGGCTTTAGAGAAAAATGTGGTACAACTGAGCATTGTTTTTTTTGTATGTCATGCTACAACAATATTGTGTACAAAAGAAAATGTTTTATATCTTGTTTTTATGGATTTCAAAGTAGCATTTGACAAGGTAGATAGCAATAAGGTATGGATGGTGCTCAAGAATATGAATATTATTTCCTCAAATGTGTGTGCAGTTAGGTCTTTATACCATTGGAACCAAGCAATGGTGAGATTGGGGAAGCCAAGTCTATTGTAAGGAACACATGGTAAAAACAGTAAAGACAGACAGAAGTGATCACAATTCAAGGGTGTTTAATGAACATTATAATAGGTGAGATAAATACCTAATCTAAACCTAAATCTAATATGTGAGCAAGCTACAACCATCAAATAATAATGAGGCAGTTCTGGTGGCGTCTTGTCAAATAAAAAGGGGCTACACTAAATACAAAACGATTGCCAATTCCTTACTGCTAAATTACAAAAAGAGTGTGGGATAATGTTCATCAGAAAAGAAAGTAGTGTTCACCAAATGATATGTCAGGATGGTATGGCTGGGTCTCCCTTACCAACATTTGAAGCACAGAACAAGACAGGGCTCTCAAGCACAGCACACTCCTTGGTCTCATCAGCACATGGTTCACAGTTCAGTTTAACAATATCAAAACCTTCGGAGGCTAAGTCTCTTTCCTGCAAAAGTCTCTTGCCTGGGAAGGCTAGCTGATTCAAAGAAACAAACAGACAAATAAAAAGTTCATTTGGTACTCTTGTACTTTGGCTGATTACTCTTTGCCCCTTGGATCTCCCTCCACCGGGCTCGGATCCCTCTTCCAACGTGGGCTTCCCTCTGTCGGGTTCACTACAGAATTTCAAATAATGGTTGTCATATTCAAATGTACTTTTAAACAACTTCATGCTGCAGACAACCCTTGACCAGGTTTACTCTTGTCGGCATACTGTTCACGGGTTTGGTACTCTCGAACTCTAGATTCACAAACAATTTATCAAGCAAAAGTTCTCTCAGTGGTTTTGTAACTGGGCGATTGCTCCTCACTCCTAGGATCTCCCTCTGCCAGGCTCGGATACGCATTGTAAAAATGGGCCTCCCTCCGTAGGGTTCACAACAGGCTTTCTTTAACACAGTGTATGTATTCCATTTCACAACTCGGCCTCCCTCTGTCGAGTTCTATATGGCCTTTCAAGTTTAGCTTACATTGCTCATTTTCATTAGAAAGCAAGGTTTTCCTTCTCTTAGCTTTCTTTCGGCATCCCTCTGTCAGGTTCACTCTTGCCACAATTCACAGTTCCCAATCTTATCGGAAAGCAGGGTTCCCTTCCCTTAGCTTTCCTCTGGCCACGTGTCAGAGACTGTGTAAAATACTTGATGTAACCTTCATAGGACCACTTTGACGCCTCACGCCACCCTTTCCTAGGGCTTTCTGTTTCTTGTAGTTTCTTAAACTTCTCCCAGTCAGAGTCTTTCGAATGAGCGCCCATGTGGCATGGGGCCCCTCAGCACCTATCTCGGGAGGATAGCTCAGGGGCAATGCACTCGCCTTGGAAGCAAGACGACGTGGAGTAACACAGGTTTATCCATGCTTAGAGACCTCTGGTATTAAGCACGTTATAAATAACCAATCAGCCCTGAGGACCAAAGGGCTGTGGACTATACTGTTTGCTGTGGCGAGTGACTCTTATCCAGGAGGAAGAGGGAATTGAAGAGGTGCGTGTGCCTGTACCTTTAACAACTGACCCAGGAGTCAGGTCACCTGACCTAGGTCATCTGGTACATAAGGCCGCCTCCAGCGCCCTTGCGGCGCTAAGCCCTGAGGACCAAAGGGCTGTGGACTATACTGTTTGCTGTGGCGAGTGACTCTTATCCAGGAGGAAGAGGGAATTGAAGAGGTGCATGTGCCTGTACCTTTAACAACTGACCCAGGAGTCAGGTCACCTGACCTAGGTCATCTGGTACATAAGGCCACCTCCAGTGCCCTTGCGGCGCTAAGCCCTGAGGACCAAAGGGCTGTGGACTATACTGTTTGCTGTGGCGAGTGACTCTTATCCAGGAGGAAGAGGGAATTGAAGAGGTGCGTGTGCCTGTACCTTTAACAACTGACCCAGGAGTCAGGTCACCTGACCTAGGTCATCTGGTACATAAGGCCGCCTCCAGCGCCCTTGCGGCGCTAAGCCCTGAGGACCAAAGGGCTGTGTACTATACTGTTTGCTGTTTGGCGAGTGGCGCAGGGCGCCGGGTCACTGTAATTTGGCCTGATGGATCTAGTTACACCAGCCTTGAGGACGAGAGCCCAAGTCAAACGCTTGGCAACATATGAGGACCACCCTGTCAAGCGGGCCCGCCAACAACAGGTGAGCCAATACTATTCATGTGGCTCATTATCAGAAACTTGTGAGGATACGACAGCTGTGCTCGTTGAAGAGGTTTTTGAAGACTCCCCGGGCGAGACATTACTAGCCAATGAGCTTTTACACTCATCTACTTTTTCCGCTTCCTTATCTCCGCCCCCGCCTCCTAATCTTACCCAACCTGCTTAGTTCACGACTCGGATGGGCATCGTTGATCACACGACGGGTAATGAGTTGATGGATAACATACTGGGTGATGCGCTTGCCCCTCCGTCCACCGTGGCGGACCTGCGGGCGCTGCCTGGAGATGGTGAGAGGAGCGCGGGCTTCGCGGGTTCGCCGCGGGAGGGTGCCGTGGAGATCCGGGCGTCCTCCATGGTGGCGCCGACTCCGGCCACGAGCGATGACGCAGGTGGGCGTGGCAGCATTGTGACCGATGCGGCCGCGAGTGATGACGGCACAGACGCGGAGGCTCGGCAGCGTCAGCTGGACTTGGAAGAGGCATGTCTGGATAGCAGACTAACCGTCCTTGCTGACGCGGTAGATCCTCCATCCGCGGCCTTTCGTGACTCATGGAAAGTTGGCATGACTAAAGTGATGAAAGTAACCAAAGCATGTACGAAGTCTGAGAGACAGAATGACGCAACCACGCACTTGCACTCGCATGGCACGCCACAAGCTGGTCAAGGCGTGGTCATGAATGCTCCATCAACATCTGAAAATGTTCCTGCTACCCCCTTAGATACAATGGATCCCTATTTGCCATTACTAGCACCAAACACATTACTACAAAGTGAATGTAGCCTAGGTGCGGTAAGTGATAATGTAAATTGTAACGATAGAAGGAACTCGTTGGAGGTGGTTTCTGCGGTCTTGCAAAAACTGATTGATTTAAATAAATAACGTTCATACAATCTGTCGGTGATGGCTACCCCAGATCCAAATGTGACACAAAGTTTTTCCCAGAGTAGTCAATGTAGAACCATGACCATTGACAATAGAGATTTATGGAGAGCTGGTAACTATAAAAAATTAAGAAGTGGATCCTCTGAGGAATCAGCTCAATCATCAGAGGAAAAGATGGTTCACTCCCAGAAAAGATTGCCCTGTCATTCTACTGAAGGTCATGAGGTTGAGAGTCAACATCAAACACATCAATCACAGTTAAGTCTAAACTCAAATAGTGATAAGCCAGCCGAGCCAATGTCAAGAGATTCACCGTTTGTGGCGCGTCCATTCCCAAAAATAAGAGAACGCGCTCGGCTCTCACGATCTGCACGCGATGCGCAGCACCTTTCTGGTGGCGGATCTGTAGCCCCGTGTGTACATGTACCATCGAATGACCTACTAATGGCCCTGACATCCGCGATGGCAATCTCCCTGACACCTTTTACTAAATTGTATGAAACATTAAACGAAAATGTGAAGGATGTTACAACACTGCTGGCTCTCGTGAACTCAAAACTCGTTCACCTAGAGTTAATGCACAGAGGCCAGGTGTCAAAACAAGAGGAGATAAACCAAAATATACTGGCAGGAATGGAAGCAGCTAATGAAGCCAAACGGAATGACATGATCGATAAAAAACTGTTTGCGGAGGTTGCAAAAGAAGCGTTGGCGCTCTTCCATAAACCAAACAAACACCTAAAAGGAGAGGAGATGGGCAGAGCAAGTAACATGGATCACGTGGACATGAATGAGCAGTCGACTCTTCTCTCACTTCCATTCACTATTGCAACGTCCACAGAGCATATCGGTCAGCAAACGCCATTATCCCATAGGAAAGATCAGTCCCCTCAAACCAACTTGAACCCGACAAGCCGGCAAATGGAATCAATTGGCTTGCCAAAAAGTTCAACTAATGATGCCGCTTTCCACGAGGCACCTGGTGAAGAAAATTCGAAGAACATCAGTGAAGAATCTGAAAAAGGCGAAGACCAGCTATGCTCACTGGAAGGCTCGTTCCATTCAGCGTTCATGCAAACTAAAAATATATCAAAGCCCGCCTTGCATGACGGTCAACAAGCATCTGGCTCGCTGTTTATACAACAGGCGGTGGCTGATGATTCATGCCTGTATGAATCGGCTGTTGATACGACAAAACCTGCAGGCCTATTCCCCATTTTTGGAGGTACATTGGTAGAAGCCCAAAATAAAAACACTGGGGAAGTAAGAAAAAAAAATCCCTCTCAAGCGAAAAAAGAAAAGAACATGCCTGCTCATAAGAAGTCGAAACAAAAGGGAGCCCGAAAATTTCTTCGCAACATCAACATGTTCCAACTGGTCGACAAAGCGATCACATCTAGTCCAAAATTAGCAGACACAATCAAGCTGAGGTCGACTTGACAGGAACCATCATGCCACGATCCGAGGCTCTACAAGACGAATCCGAGCTGGACGATCAGGAGCTACTGGAATTATCAGTTTACGAGGATCCGATTCAAGAGGTCCCTGTGGTAATACCTCTTGTCGTGCCGGGTGATCAGAAAGCAGTCACGTTGCCTTCAAACTCAGGAAGGATTTGTGAGTTCAGAATGCCAGTAGTAGGCATTGCTAATTCTCACGACCAGTTCCCGGGAAAGCAACAAGCTCCACCTAATATCTCAACATTGGAGTTCCGTGACAGGGTATGTGTGATAGCCTTACCCGTAGGAGAGGCTGTAGAGGGGGAGCAAGGGCCTAAGAGCCCGGAGTTTGTCACCTTACAAGAAAAACGAGAGCGGCAGGCGAGAAGCGCGGCAACGATGAGTCAAAACGTTGGTGGCACAGGTGTGCCTCCCTTGATAAGGATAAACGCCGTAAAAGGAATAAGTGAGCTGGCCGCTGCACTGGAGGTTGATGATTTTCCCAGATCACGGAAAACCGAGTACCAGCAGCCTGAGGTGAAGGAGATCAAACTTAAATACAGGAACGGACACGACTCAGCCCAACCGGTAGGGTTAAGCCCCGTAATTAAATTGATGCTGGAGAGGTTGGAACGTGGTGAAAAATTAATTTTGAATCGAGCAAATGTGCTAAGGCTGCTTCATCATGTGCCAAAGCTACGATCCCTGTGCTCTAAAGATCTGCGTATTATTGAATTTCCGGAGAAGATACGCACGGATAAGGTGATCCTACATATAAATTCCAACATAATCGCAAACGTAATTTTGGAATCTGTTGAGGAGCTATTGTCTCTAGGTTTCGACACTTATAAATTATCGGATCCTGTAAGGTGCAAAAAAGTAGTGATGAAAGACGGAACCGCCCAAGCTCAGTTAACACAAAAAGGTAATTTAGGGGTCAAAGAAAGATTAAATAGAGCTGAATCCAGAGAACAAATCCAGCAGGAGCAACTTGTCGTGAAGGAGCCGGCGTCTAGAGAGGGGTCATCAGTTTCTGCGCGAAGAAGTGTAAGCGCAGGCAATAAAGAAGAGATTGCGAGAACAAGTCCAATGGCGAAAATTAAAATCACCATAAACAACGGTGGCTCTGCAGACATGACTACTCCGACAATGGTAAATAGTCCATCGGACAGAGAGACGACGCAGGACTGGAAGTGGTTGGCCTCGGCGCTGAACGTTAATACTCGCAGCTAATGCCTAAAGGCCAGTGCGGTGCACTTATGTTCTTTTGCCTCATAGAACACGCGAGGGTTCATACATCTGCTAAAAAATGATTGGCTGCATGATTTACAATTGATTTGCCTGCAAGAAACGTGGTTGTGTGAAACGCCAGTGTCTTCTGAATTTGAGTGTGCGCTGAACCCCGCTATCAAAGCAGAAAAGGGACGCCCTATATCTGGTCTCTTAACGATGATCAAACGATCTTCAGGTTACCGGTTATTAAATTCCGCCAATGTTACGCCTTATATTCAAGTTTGTGAGATTGGCAAAAGCAACGCAACACGACAAGTGGGGGATGCGATCCATATAATTAATCTATATTGGAACCATTACCGGACTGGAACATACTCATTCATCGACCAGGTGACATTAATAATTGACAATTTACTGGAGTCAAACAAAGGGGGTTGCTTGTTAGTTTGTGGCGACTTAAATGTTGATATTTGCAAGCCACAGAATGCAATTAAGAGACAACTTGCGAATACCTGGGTAGAAGAACTGAATGTAAGAGGTCTATCAATGCTAAACGGATGTACACAAGGAGACATTCCAGCTCAGCCTACGTGGCGGCATGAATGTCACTTTTCGACCATCGACTTTTGCTTCAGATATCATGCAGGCGCGGGCAAAATCCTTGAAAATCCGTACCATGAGCAACAGCGACCACGATTTGTTGGAATTAACATTCCGTGACTCAAAAGAGGAACAAAACCAAAAATGGAAATCAAAAGTGCTGGTGGAATCAAATCGACTCCGGGTGAGACTGGATGAAAGTGACGTGGCCAACATATGCGCCCAATTCAGATCAACTCCCGAGGAGATTGAATACGCGTCCATTCTGTCTCAATTCAAAGCTAAAAACATCGGGATGAAAAACTGGTCTTTCCAGAAGAAACATCGCTTCGACCTGTTGGTAATGCAGCGCAAAAGACTGATGAGGGTGGAAATCCGGAAAAACAAGCAAGGGCCAGTCCATGAAATAACAGCAAAAAATCGGATAACCAAACAATCCTACAAAAACTGGATAAAAAGTCACAAATGCATATTGCTTCAGCAAGACGCAGAGGCAATGTTGAAGATCCTAATCACTAAGAACAGTAGAGAGTTCTGGCGAACTATTAATCAAATGGAAACACCGCAAGAGGCCTTGCAAGTAAGTCTGATATCTGAATCTGAGTGGGTGCAGCATTTTTCTGCTGTATACCACAAACAGTTAGTTCCTACTACTTCAAGACTTAATTCAGTACCATGGGATTTATACTTTGCGAAGGATGAGATTCGAGAGGCAATCATGAGAGCTAAAAATTCCAGAGCACCAGGCCCTGATGGCCTGTCGAATTTCATGATTAAACAGTGCCCTGATCTCTGGACTGATTTTTGTTTCGACCTATTTGGAAGAATTAATACACTAAAACAAGTGCCAAATTCATGGAAAACTGGGATTATAGTCCCCATATTCAAAAAAGGAGATAGATTATCACCAAAAAACTATCGACCTGTGGCGCTGCTGGATGTCTTGGGTAAGATTTATGCATCGTTGCTGAAAACCAAATTGCTCAACTGGGCTATAACAGCAAAGAGAGTTGACGAAAGACAAGCCGGATTCGTAAAATCGGTCGGATGCTCATTGAACCTGCTGGTCCTAAACCTACTGAAGATGGAAGCCCTCCGCTCAAACACGAAGGTGTACCTAGCTTTCGTTGATTTCTCTAGCGCCTTCGACATGATTGATCGCGAGAAGCTGTGGCAGAAAATGGAGGAGTGGGGTTGTCCAGTGGGTCTATTAGCGGCGATTAAAGAGCTTCATACAGATACCTCCATTACAATTCGCCTAGATCAATCAGGCTCCTTGTCGGCACAGATTAAGACACATAAGGGTGTCAAACAGGGATGTCCGTTGGCAGCAGCAATTTTTAGCCTCTTCATTTCTGATATCGGCGAGGCTATCTATTCCGTGAGAGCGTTTCCACCTAAACTCAATTCTTCACGGATAAGTTGGCTGCTGTATGCCGACGATTTAGTAATCTTAGAAGTAACCCCGATTGGCCTTCAACGGAAACTAGACGCAGTACAAAGTTATGTAAGCTCGAACAATCTCAAGATCAACGCAGCAAAGACGGAAATACTGGTGTTTGGGAACTCAAGAACGACTCAAACTGCAAATGCGACAAAGTACGTGTGGAAACTAGATCAAGTACAGCTAAAGGTTTCAAAAAGAGTGAAGTACCTAGGTATGATACTGAATTCTAGTATCTGTGATGAGCCCTGGGTAGTAGAATCCAAGAGGAAAGGTGGCCAGCTAGCTTGTCAGGGTCTAGTGATACACAGAAAGTTTGGGCGTTTTTCGATGTACCCCCTGCGTAACTTTTATGAACAGAAAACGGTACCTATCCTGATTTACAGTGCGGAAAATGCGTTTGGATGCTCGTCAAAGCATTGGGCATCCTTGGAGCACATGTTCTGGATGAAAGCGTTAAGTCTACCGATTGGGGTATCAACTGCTTGTATAAAATACGAACTGGCGTTAATATCATTGCATGCTCGAGTCAGCTGGAATCAACTAACCTTATTTCGGAAATCCAGAATAGAGGAAGGAATCTTGCAATTCAAGATATTACACCAGGCCTCAGTAAAAGGGTGTGACATTCTATCCTAGTGGGTGAAACGTTGTGAAGATCTGTTGGCACTATATAACATCAGTATCGAAACTCTTCTAGCAAATCCAACGGCAGCAAAGGAGAAGCTCTGGCGTGCCGACTGGATTTCCACATGTAGTGAGCGAAAGTCGGCTAGCGCCATGAAAGACTCTCCGGTCGGAGCAAGAGCCCTCAACGTGCCTCAAAAGTATTTGAATTGCTCTCTAACCTCGAAAGCAAGAAGACTGTTTATGTTATTCCGGTTAAATGCCTTCAAAACAAAGGAGAGGACCAGTCATTGGCCATGTAATGTAGGTGCTAATTCCACCTGTCGCCTTTGTGAAAAAGATCTGGAGTCACTTAAACATCTTGTGCTTTTCTGTCCAGCACTAAAGACATAAGATCAATTCATATGAGCCAGTGGTATAATGTCCATCAGTCCATATGTGCGGAGGAATCATGGCAGATAATGTGTAATGGTTTGGATATGAAATTAATATTGCCTCTGACTTCCTTCTTGGCAGTAATTGAAGAGAGACTAAATGCTCTTGATAGGCTGTGAGCTAAAGAGGTTGTGTAAAGCCATGTTTGACTCAGTGACCTTAGGTGTTATCTGAGTATGCTGGCATAAGAGGTCACTAGAAGTAAACAGGATAATGTTGGAATCATGATTTCGTTGAAAGGTTGTGTTAAATGTTTGTTGTATGTGTTTGTCGTAATATTTTAAAGGTTTGATCTAAAAACCAATAAAATAAAAAAAATAAAAAGAAAATCATACCTATCCCATGCCTGCACCAGGACCTCAACTGAACTTTCTTTAAAGTTAAAGAAAATACACAAGTTCTTTCTCTTTCGAATAGACTCAGTTGAGCATCAAAACAAACCAGAATATCACAAATTATCTTGAGACTCAACATTTAAGTTGGCAATATTCTCATGAAATAAAGGGTGATATAATAAATGAGGTAAGTGTGGTTTCAAACCTAATACTAGCCTGAACCCATTTTGGCATATAAAAAGCACTTAAGGTTGTCTATGAAGGACAGTTTGGAAAAAATATATCCTTGTTCTTGGGGATTCCCTGCAGTTAATAACAGTAAAAGGCAATTTATTTTCAAGTTATTAGTCCACAAAAAATGTCCTACTACACTAGGTCGCATAGGGGATGTCATATTCCAGAATAACCTTTCCTATAGATAACGAGGTCAACATATTGTTCAGGTAACAGATCCTTTCTATGCACAAATATTAAATAATATAAGTATTGGTGAACTTTCTGATTATTCTGAGACAATCTTAAAAAGTAGAATTTTACCAGAACTCTATGAAAACCATGTAGTGAGCTCAATAAATATTGTAAGACATGTGTTTAGACTCAGTGACAAAAATGCAACATTTGCCTTGCTATCCAAGTCTGTGTTTTTGAATTGTTCACTTAAAGATGTTTCTACAACAATTTCAGTAATTGTAGGAAATGCGTTCATCCACTTTTGGATTGCCTGTGCCTAATTCTGAACACATGTATATCCAACAGTTCCATGCTACATGTAAATAATGTTGTTCTTAAAATACAGCTAGAAAGGCTAATTATTTTGTGAGAAATATGTTATGTTATTCTCTACTTCCAGCAGTTTGTTCCTTTAGACAAGACAGCCATTCCAAACCTGGATTCAATGCATACTATTCCTTCACCCAATGGACTTAAAATGGAGAACAAAAAAACGATGTTTGCTTATTTGAGAATGACTGATCAGAGAGTATTTCTTTTTTAATCATTTCACAATGCACCTTCTGATTGAGAAGTCTATGAGAGGTCAAAAGCACATGTAATATTCCGTTTCTGCATACTATTTTCAGTTTTCTGATGGCTTTGGTTTTCAAAATGTGGAGATGTCATGGTATGGAGTTTGTCATGTGAAATGGAGTGAAATTGTTAACATTATATGATGAAGGCAATCATTTAGAATATTTTACTGGGATGTCATTGCAATTTGCAATTTGCCTTGATATATACATTTACATGTGCAGCTCTAATATCATTGTCCCGATTCAACATTGGTGTTTTCCAGAATTGCACAAGTGCACATTTGGAAAAAATTGAGACGTCTGCCCACAGGTTGAGAAAGTAAGGCATGAAGTAAAAAACATTTTCTTAGATTTTTTTGTAACCACTGTATGACTTCTGTGGAAAATGACAACATTCGGCATGATGGGAATAATGCTTTTTGAAGAGATGTGGTACATCTTAATGACCATGGCAATGAGCTTCTTCTTTGCTTTTATTTTTTACCGTTTGATTCTCTGTTTTTTATTGTCTAGTCTGTGGGAGCATGTGGCTGTCCAAGAGGAGATTGCATTCACTGTCTGATTTTCATTTAATGATGGTGTTCTGCAAGCTAACTGCAAAATAGATAATCTGCTACAATGTATTGTATTAATTTTGTACAGAAAAATGCAGGACTACTTTTTATAGTATGTTACTGTAGTGAGAGTTGTACTAGTACTGTGGAGTGGTTGTCGATTAACTATCCCTCTTTGGAGAAAAAATGCTCTTGGAATACTATACAATTTGGAAGTAACTGTGGTCTTCACTTTCTAAGTGATTTGATTGGTAAGTAACGTGTTATCTTTTCCTTTCGTTGCATCTTTGTAGACAATTAGCATACTTGAAATGCAAGAGTTGTAAAGGTTGTATTATAACATCTGATCTATCATATTTAGATAGTAGGCCCGAAGACACAGATATGGGGAAGGTTTTCTGGAATACATAAAAGAGCGTCACATTTCTCAGCACTGTGCAAGATTCAACAATGTTGGAAATTCACCAGCATGCTTTATTTTGTGCTGGGTAACATTTGGTTTTGCTAGTGGACTTAGTTTTAGCTGTGGGCCTAATACATGGACAAATATTACACATATACAATGCATTTGATGAGTGAATATGTTGTAGATATGGTCTGTTAAAGGAACCGTATGAACACATATGAAACAATTGTTTAATAAAAAGATGGGTAATGTGCACTGCTTTTTTAAAGAAAAATACATGTGGTGCAATTGTAAATAGTGTCAATGAAGACCAGATGGAAAATAATCAGAGTGAATGGAAATACATTCAGGATGTACTTCAGAAATAGCAATATACTGTCAAATCCATATTTAAAATATGCATAGAAATCGTAATAGAGTTAGAAATTATGACATGAAGGGGCGCTGTTGAGAAGCCTAGAAAATGGCTGCCTAGCTTCTGAGCTCCGCGCCTCAGTAAAAGACAAGCCCATTAGGTGGCGTTTTCTCTCTTCGTTCGACCATTAAAGTGACTGCCCAAGACTGCGGAGGCTGCGCTGCATCACTGGCCAGATTTACAGCCCCTCAGGACTTCTGTGCTCGCTATGCCGGCTTTATGTGAGCATGGCTGCTGTGAGGCTCTGGAGCGGCCTCCTACACACCACTAGATGCAATCCCCGCTGCCCTGCTTTGAGTGCAGCAACCTCCCGGAGTTCGGACTCCCGACAGACACCACTTGCATACACCAAACTATCGCTGAGATTTCACAGACTCAGGAACCTAAAACGCTCAACCACCCACCCCCCCCCCCACAAGACAGCTCCCTCTGTAACATCATCGGTGCGCCGGGGGGGGCAAAGGGGACTGAGGATGTCAGTTCCGTCTATCCTCCCGTGGCAGGGGCTGGAAGCCGCAACCCCCATTGGAACCCATAGCAGCCCGTCCTGGAGCACTCTGGTGCTCACTACAGCTCGCGACTTTGCAGCCAACCTAGCTGTGGACCGGCCGCGTTGCATGGAGCCGGAGCTCCTACTACTGTCTGAGCTCCATTGGCTGGATGGCTCCCGACCTCGGGACCTGAACTGCTGACTCCTGACACCAAGGTGCCCTGATCCCTTCCTGCAGCCACACTCCTCTGAGTCCTTTGCATGGACCCGGCCCCCTCTGACTGCTTCAGTGGCCTCCTATGCCGCCCCCTGAGGACAAGGATCCGGTGGCAATATCCCCGATGATCTTATCTGAAAACCCCCAGGCCCTACACACACAGCCTCCACCTTTCATCATGCAGATAGCAGACTCTGGCCTTTAATCCAGTGCCGAATTCCAGGCCGGTATTTCATTTGATACGTGGCTGCCCCGGCGGAACAGACATAACCTGTGGAGCTTCTCTCCACCACATTCTTGCCCCTCAGAGCGAATCAGCTCAGCAAAGACATCCAACTGCAGGTACCCAAGTTGCCTGAAGGCCATCACTGCGCATCACCCGCATGTATAAGGTGAGAGACTCCCCCTAACCCGCACCCATCACCTTTTCTATACTCCTAGGGGGTCCCTGAACATACGTGTGCTGAAACACAGCTACTGGCGCCTTAAAGGTCATGGGTCAAGATCCCCCTCAACCGAACTCATCATCCGGCACACAGGCTCCACATTACCTTGTATGAGATGGAAGCTTACCCTGCCCAGCATGCGGGCAGACATGGTGCAGGTTGCATCCTATGTTAGAGGTCACGAAGCAGCAAAACAATCTGATCTTCCACCTATAATATTACTGCGACACCTCCATAATCAGGGAACCCCCACTTCACAATCTACACCTTCACCTTCCACAGGGATCCCATATGGACACCTCCCTTATTCCCCTATTCCTGAAGACACATACAGATACTGCCACTGGAGGGGGAAATTCTATAGTTCTGAGCAGCCCACACCTCCTTGTACTGCGATGCGAAGCTCCACATTTGTGATACCCCAATCTGAAAGACGCTGAGGAGACCCTCTACCTCACCATAACCCTACTGGGGGGCTGTCCATTCCAGATCGCACTTCAACTATTCACTTTGTACCAGCCTAACAGGTGCACGTGTCGCACCTCCGGGGAGGCTCGACTGGCGAAATAACCCATCCCTGCAGCAGAGCATACAGAAACGGACTCCAGCGAAAGGGCTGGGAGACAAGATACATCTCATAAAGAATCTTGATAAGACCTCATACAACGCATCTCCCTCGTCTTGCCTTGTTCCGGGAACCACTGTCTTTTCAACCCGCCGACTGCGGATGCTCTGCAACTTATCCAACCCCCCGTCCCCACATCCCAACCACTCTTTTATTCAAATCATCCACAGCCAGACTTGAACAAGGGATCTGGCGGGGGAAGAAGGCTCGTTCAATGGATATGTTTGCTAAAGCAACACCGCAAGATGACCCAAACCAACCTCGAAAATCTTCAAAGGACCCATCCACCTCGGCCCCACTGCCCCGCCTAACATGGACATGATAGACACGATGGAGGCCTTGCGAAGAGCTTCGCAACAGTACATGAAAACACCTCAACACAATCGTAACTGGCACAAGAGGGAGCCCAGATCATTGAGGTAGAGGACAGAATAGGTACTAACGAAGACAATATCTGTACACTACAGGACATGGTGGCCACCCTCTCCAGGGACATGAAACAAGTTAAAGGCAAGTTAAAGGCAAGTTCCATGAACTTGAATCACGAAGGAACAATGTTAGGATAATGGGGGTCCCGGAAAATGGTTTAGCAGCAACATGGAGCTGGCTGTCGAGAACCTTCTCAAGGACCTGCTGGAATAACCCGCCCTTTCCCCGTTCTTTGCTGTTGAGCTAGCACATCGCGCCTTATCGCCCAAACCAAAACCAGGAGACTATCCCAGGCCTATTGTAGTTAAAATTTTGAGCTACAAAGAATTAGACTCACTGCTTCGCCTGGCTCTGGAAAAATGGGAACTCAGACTTGGATCACAAATCGTCCGAATACTCCCGGATTTCTCTATTCCAGTACAGCTAGAGTGATGCCAATACATTGGAGTCAATAAGATGCTCCAGGAATGGAATGTACAATATGCAATGCTGTTCCTGGCCCGCCTCAAACTACAATTTCAAGGCAAGATGTACATCTTTACGGTACCTAGCGAAGCAGTGAAATTTCTTGAAGCGCAAATCACACTCCCCGCTCCTCCAGCCGAGCAAGCAGAGTGAGTCTGGTCGACTTACTCACTCGCTAGTCCCTAAGATTAATGTCCATATTGGTACAGTGACATGTGCCGATTGTAACCTCTCTCAATTTCACCACCTGAACACTTGCTATATTTATGACGTGATGTCCTTTTGTCGATTGTTACAGAGTGGCAACAGCGCTCCCATTAGTAGTAGCTACATTGAAATATGTTAGCTCCAATCCCTCTGCCCAGTTGGCATGGAGGGAAGGCTAGTGAGATGGGATGAGGTAGGATATACACTGCAGAGTTGGGGTGGGCAGTGCGGGATGGGGGTGGGGAAAGTAAAATGGTGTTGCGTTCTGACCCTTGGGTTGTTCATTGCTCTTGTTGCATATCTTCTACCAATGTGCTCGCTGCAGGCTGTCACTGGTTAAGAGCACAGACATTTTCAAAACCCTGCAGAAGGGTGTTAGGCAGAATTATATGCAGTACACTTTGGGAACACCTCACACAATTGAGAAATTGGTACAAGCCTGTAATACACAGTAAAGTGGTAGAGATGGCTGAGCAGCCAGACTTATCTCAAGAGCAAGTGAGCAGTATCAATAGTTAAACTAAGGTCAGCAATTAGTATGATTCAAACAAACACTGATTCAAGGTTTCTGAGTAAAAGAATATACATTTATTTACACATCAGTTGTAAAACATTTCAGTAAAGTAAAGCAGTTGAAAAATCACACTCTCAATATACCCACCATTCGCAATAGTTTCTGGACAAGTTAAGCTCAAAATGAAGTGTGAGCAAAATGTCACTCGAATAATTTAAAATGGATGGAAAGACAAAATTGAGCAGCACCAACAGGTAAGTAATCATGGCAATCTTGAAAAAGGAACAACAGTGAAGGAATCAAATCAAAAGGGCTTAAGGCCAAAGTCAATAGGACAAAAGTCTTTTGCTCAAGATCACACAGTTCAGGGTAGCTCGCGGTTTTGTCTTTGCCAAGAGTTCAGAACGAAGTTAGTCAGGCGAAAAGTTAGTTTAAAGAGAAGAGAAGGACAAGCCCTCGGATTGGCGAAGGGTTTCACACACCTTCACCGCGGCTGAAAGAAACAAACAACCCGATTTGCACAGTACCTTTAAATGTAAAAGAAGCTGTAGCTGAGGTGGACGTTCCTGGCAGGTCCTGCAGGCTCACGGTTCCTGAAGCGACTGTTGGACTGACACGAAGTAGGAAGACTCGAGGGTCCTGCACTGAGCAGGGAAGAAACCAGCAGCAGAGCAAAACGGCAAATAAAACGAGCGCTCCTTAAAACCCAAGCAGGGTCCGACCTTCCTGGTTATCCGGTACACTGTAGCTCTGTACAGCAAATTCGACCAGAGGAGGGAGATCTGGCTTGCAATTTGGGTGAACTGGTTGGTCTCACCAGCTAAGGGGAAGAAGATTCCTGGTAGATCTTCTCTGTTGTTGGAGTCTGAAGATTCGGACCTGCAGCAGGGCTTCAACGGGCAGTTCAGTCATGGTAGGGGTCCTCTTCGGTCAGCTCCTCTACGGTTCTCTCGTTCCAGTGGTGACTCTGCCTTTCCAGCCCCAGAGACCTGCTTTTTATGCAGTTTCCCCCATTCAAACAGCCTGGCCGTCAATCACACAGCAGGGTGGCTGTCCTGGCGGGACAGTCACCTAGCCAATCAAACAGGAGTGTGACTTGCGTTACCAAGGCAACCCATGGCAGGGGTCCTAAAACCCCTCCCTCACATCCTGCCTACAAAAACTTTCAGGCACCTAAGGAGGGCTTCTGTGCAGAAGCCCGCAAAAGGACGGAGAACAAAGGAAACAAACCTGGTTTGGCGCGCAGAGAAAAACACAACAAAGACTTTTACAAAAAGAAATGGCGAATAAACACAGCTGGAACCAATTTAAAACAAATAAGGTCCAGCGGATTTAAGTTTCAGGCTACCAAGATAGCCTAAAACAATACCAAGGTTATTTAAGATAACGGCAGTAGGAAAAATAGGGTAGTTACCACTGCCACCTGCCAAGTCTTAATGAAAAGGTAGCAAAACAGTGATCCAAGAGAAACAGACAAAAAGGGAGAAGTATTAACCCTTTCCAGTACTCTATGTAAGATAGTTTGTACTGGGTCTGTGGATTTTAAAGAGACTAATAAAGTCAATGGCAACGTTATGTAAGAGGATTCAATTCAGCACTACAGCTAAGTTAACGCCTAGTCTAGAATACTGAATGAAAACCCTTATTGATATATCTTTATGTCCAGTTCATGCGTTCTGGATGACTACCCCTATATAACACCCCTCTCTTGGAATCCCCCTGACCCCACTGAGCCAAGAAGTAGTTCTGTTTTGCAAGTTTAAAAGGTTTATTTGATAATTTAAAATATATATATCACACTTTATAATAAATTAATAATTGAATAGCACACTTAATCTGATATGATAAAGATCAGCAACGGAGAATCTGGCACTAGCACACTTCTTATAATCACTAATGAGTTGACATGAAATGGATAAGGTAGCACACAGGTGAATAGGAACAAAAGAAGAAGGTGGTACAAAATGCTTTATAGAGTTCAAATGGATGCAAGGTTGAATGAATGAAATGCAGTATAGAAATACTCAATATGATTTCAACAAAACAATGTAATCACTTTTCTCTGGCAATCCCCTCCCCCCCTTGATGCAAGGCAAGGAAATGGAAGGAAAACACACAGTTCTCAGAAATGCAATCAAATGTGATTCAGTTCACCCCAGCAAGCTTAGACTACAGAAGTTTGAAAACACAGGCCCAAATTGCTTTGATATGTGCTGGCAATGAATTAAAAAATATGCTAAAAATGCTTTTAATTCCCTTTCAGAGGTTCAGGGTGAGTGATATCTAGTTAATATTAGCTCAGGCTCACTCTTGCAATGATTCAGGGATAGTTTTTATGAGGCAAACGATTTTCTGGCAAATGGAAGGCAAGCAGCAGCTGATTTTACATGTGGAGAAATTTGCAAATCGCGGCAAAATTCGCGGATGCGCCGAGCGCTATTACAGAGGAACCACAAGGACTATCTCTATCGTTTTGGGGTCGTAGGAAAGCCTAGGGTCTCAGCTTCAAAATGAAAGTTACTGCAAGTCTCTAGCACAAATGGTTGCGGAGATATGAGCGATTTTGTGAAGGTCGTTTTTCAGATTTGAAATTTTAAAAGCTCAAAAAGACAAGTGCAGCTTGCAACTAGAAAATGACAAGTGACAGCTTTACAAATGACAGGTGACAGTTAGGAGACAGTTCTACTTAGATTAAAATAGGATTGAATTATATTATTTTAACTAGGAGATTGGTTCTGCACAGTTTTCTAGGTACTCACACTATATTCTTGAGTGAAATGGGCCTCATCACGGATCTGGTCAGGGTTTTAGACTCGCCTCTGGTCTCTGCACTTCACAGTGATCTGGGTCAGCTCTCTCTGGTTCTCTGGTCTGGGTCTCTAGTTCTGGATAGATTGAAGTCTCTAGTTTGGCTCTCTGGAGGTTTGATGGAGGTAAAGTAGGGATTTTTCCGGCAGAGCTTCCAGCGGCAGATGGATTTGAAAGTCTTCTATCTTTCCTGTCTCTCTGCTTTTATGTGTTTAGAATGTGGGTGTATGTGTCAGCGTGATGTCATTTTATGGCTTGCAGATAGGACACTCCTCTGTCATCTTGCACATATTCTATATTGATAATAAAAGACATATTTCACAGTTACACAGTTGCTTGAAATTACATATACATGGTGTGGCTGAATTTAGCCATGTCTCTGTCCAAATCTGCTGTTTCTAAGAGCTTGCATTCAGAAATGGCACATAATTGACTTTCTAACTGATTTTTCAATTTCTGACATTGACCCAACTTTACATACATGTGCGCAGGGAGTATGGACATTAACTGATGAAGTTTCAGATTTTTAACATGCATACATTTAGAGTAATATCCTCTTTTCCGCTAAAACCCCCCTGAACACGCCACCGGGTCGAAAAACCTCTTAAAATGTGGGCAGAAAAATCACAAGAATTATGGTATCATTTATAAAATTTTCACATGTCCGCTCTATGAATGATCCATCTTTTTAAAGTTATGTTCTGGCTCCAAAGGGGTGTGGTTTCCTCTCAGCACAAGGTAGAAATACTGGTTTATCCAGTTCTGCCAAGCCAGCTTGCTCTCACAGGCAGTGCCCCTCCCCTTTCCTCAGGAGGAAGCCACTTTTTACGACCATTTACGACTCCTGCCAATAAAACCTTTGCCTGAGCCAGGACAGGGCTTTGTTCAGAGCTCCTGTAGAGCACAGGTAATTCAATTATCAGATAGATGGCATATCCTTAGTGTGAGCAGCAAAAAGGCAGATGGGCCTGGGAACACAGTTGTGACTCAAGTTTCACTCCTGATGGGGGTAGTTGCCAGGCAGAATCAAGTTCCTTAAGCCAGACTTTCAGCTAACTGTCATGTTTTTTGTTGCTTTTTAAATTAACTTGCAATTTTACACATGCAGCTAGAATGCTGATTCTAAGTTTAAACTATGACATTTAAACAATTGCAAAGGCATGTGACACCAAACATAGGTCACTCATTTAATCTAAACATTTTCGATTTTAGTGTCTTTAAATCCAGTGCAACTTAAACTGCTGACTCCATAGCTCAGCCAGTTTTGTTATAAGCATTGTTCTGGGCTCTTCATTTCCCAGATTTTGTAGGCACACAACACTCCATTCTACCAAATGTCTGCTGGGGTCCAGTGAGTTTTTAGATGTGTTGCAATGTTTAAAATAGACAGTTTGAGCCTGCCTTCAGAGAAACACAGGGTGGTTTTAAACTGCCGGCTTTTGGATAGTGGTGAGTACTGGTACTGCACCCATTTTTGGGATTTAAGAAAATGAATTCCCAACAATTCTAGGTTGCATTTGGCAATCAGCATTGCCAATCCCAATGGTTTCAGACTACTGTGCGGGTAGTCCAATGGTGATTTTAAAGCGCTTTGAAGCTAACCGGCGCTACTGTTTTTCCTTTGGCAACCCATTTCCCTCATGGCAACCCGGCCTTTCATTCTCGCACTGGTGGGTGACAAGTGAGGCAACCATTTTGGTGTGCGCACAAACTGCGCAGCTTTCCTGGATTTCGGCGCACATGTGGGTTTTCTGCCATCTTGAATTTTCTAAGCCCACAGCACCAAATGTTGTAGCATGATAGCTTAAACGTGGGTCAGGACACCCAACAAGCCCCCCCACGCGACTGCACTTTGAATTTGAGTCGATGGGGAGTCGCGTGCCCAAGGGTTTTGACCCACGCACCGGTCTGTCCGCATAATCTTCTTCCTACTCTGTAGATGGCACAGCATCTTCTTCTCCATCCGGTACTGATCGATCGGTTCTCCTCGCCAGTCCTGATGGGAGTATTGGGCGGTCCACTGGGCCCATTGGATCTTCGTTCCTGGTCTCCGGATCGCCCTCCTTGGCCCGTCTCCAGGTTTTCTTTCTCCTAGGACAACAAAGGAAGAGCGGCAATACCTACTCATAGACGTTTTTCCACCACTGTTGAGATAGTGGGGCAGCATATGCATTTCATCATAACGAAACATTACATTCTTATTTTGAAAAAAAACAGTATAACTAAGAGACAGTTTCATGCAAATCAAAATATTTTAGAGACTAGATGTGGTATGTTTTATGATTGGAACAGAATTAGTCTGAGACAGTACCCGCTAGGATTCCAGAGGATTCCTCCAGTTGTTGCAGAGTGTGCCTGGGATGGCAACATTTCAACTGGTTTATGTGGACCCACTTGTCTTCCCCCTCTGCCGAACCGCCTTTGGGGATGCGGATCTTGTAGGCCACAGGGGAGATCTTATCGACGATCTCAAAGGGTCCTTTCCATGTAGGCAAAAATTTGCGCTGCTTGGCCTGGTTCCTTTGGAAGTTGTATAGATAGACCCGGTCTCCCACCTGATATTCCTTCCTGGAAGTTTTCAGGTCATAATGGGTCTTCATGCTATCAGCTGATCTTTCTAGATTCCGCTGAGCATAAGCAAAAGCATGTTGGAGGTGTTTCCTCAAATTCTCCACATACTCATGAGTAGTGGAGGCATTTATCAGTGTCTGCTCTTGGGTCCTGTAGAGCAAATGCTGAGGAAGCACCATCTTGCGCCCAGTCATCAACTCAAATGGTGACATTTTGGTTGCAGATGAAGGGATAGATCTGATGGCCATTAGGACCAGAGGTAATCGGATATCCCAACCTGGCCCAGAATCTGCCACAAACTTCTTTAATATGCTCACAATTGTCCGGTTATATCTCTCTACTGCCCCAGAAGAAGCTGGCCGATAAGCAATATGCAACTTCCTTTTGACCCCCAGTATCTCCCACATCTTTGTCATTACTTCACTGGTGAAGTGGCTACCTCTGTCTGACTCAATCCTTTGAGGTAGACCAAAACGGGAAAAGATGTGGTTAATCATCAAGGCAGCTGCAGTTTCTGCCTTGCAATTTGGGGCCGGGAGACATTCCACCCACTTGGTAAACAAGCATGTCACAGTCAACATGTACTTATTCCCCCTAGCCGAGCGAATCACAGGGCCTACAAAGTCGATTTGTAAATCTGACCATGGCAGTGTCATCCCCCTCTTTTGGAGAGGCGCACGGTGCGTGAGGGATGATGGCTGAAATTGTGCACACACAAGACACCCCTTCAAGTATTGGTCGAGGTCCTGCCCCATGTGTGGCCAGTATGCAACCTCTCTTAAGATTTCCAATGTTGTGTGAAACCCCCTATGACCGGCGGTGGCCGCATCATGGGCGTGACTTAACATCAGGCTTCGGAATGAGGTAGGAACCACCCACTGATCGTGGCCAGCTTTGGATTTCCTTACCAGCAAACCGTCTTGGATTCGGAACATTTTTGGACATTTCATCAACACTCTTAGGTCCTCTTTCCCAATGTAATCGGTATCCGTCAGGGGAAAGTTCTCAGGGTCCTCAAGGTGCTGGTAAAATTTACCAATAATTGGATCCCCCTTCTGAGCGGTAATCAAATCAGCATCAGGGGTCTCCTTACTCCATTGTACCATTGAAAGGTCGTTGTGAGCATTTGTCTGGGACCTAGTGATGGCAGTGACCTGGATTTCCCCCAACAGGGACTCAATCTCAATTAGATCCCCTTGGATGGCTCCGGTTTTGGCCAGCTGATCAGCTAAGTCATTTCCAGTTTTGTCTGGTCCCTCTACTTTGGAATGACCCTTGATCTTTTTCCAATAGATGGTCATCTCATTCGATGTGACCAGATCATCAATGTTTTGGATCAACTTCCCATGTTTCAAGGGTTTGTTGTTAGCACATAACATGCCTCTGGTTTTCCAATTAACCAGGTGCTCCACGAACCCGTTCCGTACATAATCCGAATCTGTGATTATGACCAGTTCGTGGAGTTGATGCTGGACAGCAGTGAGGATGGCCTGATGCACAGCCATCAATTCTGCCACCTGACTACTTCGGGGACCAATTTTGTATCCAGCGGAGGGTTCTAGGGACTCATTCACCCATGCATTCCCTACGCCGGCCACCAGTTCTTTCTCCCCGTTGTTGTCAACATGGTAAGAGCATCCATCCACATAGACAGTGGGCATTCCCTCACACTTGTCTTCTTCAAAGACTTTGTGGGGGGAATTAAGGTATGCCTCCATGTTGTCCTTTATTTTTAGACTTTCGTCCTCGAGACAGTTTTCTCTGGCACAATCATGCAAGTCAGCCAGACCTTGCGCGAGGGGACTCTTCTTGTTTTGGCCATATCGGACCTCCACAGGAAAGCCTTGCATTGACAGAATCCAGGAAGTAATTCGGGAATTACTCACATTTCCGGCCCGGATTCTGTCACTTTGGAGATATTGCAGAGGCTGGTGTGGAGTCTCCACTATGATGTGTTCCCCCTGGATAAACGGGCGGTAATTCTTCAATGCCCACACCGTTGCCAGGAGTGCCTTCTCACAATCGTTGAATTTTTCCTCCACAGAGGATAAAGTTTTGCTCGCATAGGAGATTACTTTATTGACCTTGTCATGCTTTTGGTATAATACTGCCGTCAAGCACGTATTAGAGAACCCTGTCTCCAGGAAGAACTCCTTGTTTCTGACAGGGTAAGCTAGGCAAGGCGCTTGTGAGAGGCTTCTCTTGAGTTGTCTTACTGCCTCGGCTTGTTCTGGACCCCATTCCCACTTGACCCCCCCCTTCAGGAGATGAATCAGGGGTCTGGTGATCTCTGCGTAGCCCTCAATGAACTTCCTGCTGTAATTAGTCAGTCCAAGGAGGCTCCTTAGTTCCCGCAGAGTTGTGGGGTCTTTCAGTTTCTAAAGTGCTTCCACTTTCTTTTCCTGGGGACAGAGACCCTGAGGAGTAATCTCATGCCCCAAGAAATTAACACGGGTTCTACACCACTGTGCTTTCTGAAAGGAAAGTTTTGCTCCGGCGGCCCTCAACTGTGTTAGAACATAACGGATCTCCGCTATGTGTTCCTCCACAGATGAACTTTTGATGAGGACATCATCTACATAAGCCAGGTTACCCCTTGCACCCAAGTCGGGCATGGCCTTGTGTAGAAAAATATTGAATTCATTGCCGGAGTTGAGGTATCCGAAGGGAGTCCGGGTCCATGTCTACTGCTGGCCCCCAAAGGTAAAAGCCAGTTTGTATTGGTCCTCCCTACTGACAGGCACAGTCCAGTATCCATTGGTCAGGTCTATTGCAGTGAATACCTGTGACCCCTGAATCTGGGCCAGCCCTTGGTCAATGTAGGGCAGAGGCCATCGGGAAGTATGGACCCGTTTGTTGAGCTCCCTGAGGTCAGCGCAGAGTCTCCACTGGCCGTTTGGCTTCAATATTCCCAGCACCGGATTATTGAAGGTGCTGTGGACGGGACGGATTATTCCCCGGGACTCAAGGTTCTTAATTATTTCAGTAAGGGACTCCATTGATGCGAGAGGCAAGCGATATTGCTTCACAAACACTGGAGTCATGCCAGGGTCCGTGGGGATTGTTGTTGTGTGGATGTCGGTGCGACCACAGTCATATGAGTCTACCGCAAAGAGATCTTGGAAATCCAAGAAAACTTGTTTCAACTTTTGCTTCTGTTCCAGAGTCACACAGGCATCAGCTAGGTTGACTCTCTCTTCCACCATCTGCCTGAAGCCTGGAAAGACTTCTGGTTTGGCTATCTCAGCGGCCTCCTCCAGCTGGGTGGAGAAGTCCCTGGTCAGAGTGCTGATTTGGACTGGAGGCTTCAGGTGGAAAAGGCAGCCCTCATGGACTTGGAAAATCACCTCCTCCCTCCTGAAGTCACAAGTCACATCTTCCTTACCATAGGGGCAGGAAGTGTACACCAGGAAGTTCCCCCCATGCCGGGTAAAAATCCGGTCTGGTGTTGTATTGTCCTCACTGTCACTGTCAAAACAGTCCTTGGGGATTGGTCCTAACAGTTCATTTACTAAGTCGATGGAAAAATGTCGGTCATCAACCGCCATTCCAATAATGGTGCCTGCGGCTAGAGTAATACTCTTTAAATCGCTGTTGTCCACCTCTATTAGAATGGTGTCATGTTCTATGTTGACTAATGGAGTTGGGTTTACCCCTAACCCTTGCAGTTGGAGAGAAGCATTTAGATGTATGTAAGCATCAGGGTTTTGCAAATATTGTCCTCTTTTAACTTTCACTTCCAGGGAGAATTGTCGGGTCCTTTCTGGGATGGTGACTTCCTCTTTGATCTGAATTTCAACTGCATAAGGTAGCAATTGAGCTGACCTAAATGCTTTTTCTGGATCATCAAAGCCCATGGGATTATCCGCTAATCGGGACCAAGCTTTGAAGTTTATTAGTTCCAAACTAATGGCAAAGCGATTGAGAATGTCACTGCCTAAGTAAAAGGCGGCAGGGACGTCTCGCACGACCCAACAATTGTGGACTATGCTCTTGTTGCCAATGGAGATTTTGAGCATACACCTGCTTGGCAGGAGATGTTTGGAATTAGGTGCTTCCAGGTCCATTTCCCATTTGTCTATCAGTTTGAAGGGGGGAATGGCTGGATCTTTTGGGAGTTGGCGAAACATGGCTTCGCTGATGAAGCTCTTACCGTTGTTCACACACACTCGAGCGAGAACAGAGTCCTTCCCATCATTTAACTGAACAGGGATGAACAACTGCTCTCCAATTTGCTGAATATCAGCCAGGCTCTGAGCTGATTTCACATCTTTCTGGACTATAGGAGTGGGAGTTTCAGATTGTGGATTGGTATAGAATTTCAGAGTGTTTCCTTCCAGCGTGGAGTACCACTTTAGACTGGAAGGAAGGTTGATTTTCAGAAATAGAGAGGACCCCCCATCACTAGTCTGTTGTCCTACTGCTATTACTGTCACGTCTGGAATCTGGTTGTTCTGGAAGTGAAATTCTACTTGGTCAGATTTTTGTTCAACCATGTGGCATGTGCCGTTTAAACTAACATGGTTGACACTCTGTTTTAATTTTATTGGTCGGCTAGTCTGGGTCCAGAGGACCTTGTTTACACAATCTATTAGGGGTGACAACCTTCTCAGGAGGTCATTCCCTAGTAAACAAGGGGTGCCCTCCGGGGTCACAACTATGACCGGGTGTTTCAGCTTGTGTCGCCCAATTTTAATGTCCAAGTCTGCAGTCCCCTCAACGGGAATTTCCTTCCCGTCAAAGTTCTGTAGTTGTCCCGGAAGAGAGGTGAGAGGAATTTGGTAATTCTCTCCCCTTCCTGCATTCAGTTCGTCAAAGGCCCTTCTGGACAGAAGGGTAGCTTGAGATCCAGTGTCCACCAGTGCCGAGATTGTACCCTGCCCCTGTACTTGTACCGGGGCATAATATCTTCCCTCCTTCTCCTCAAGGGGGCACAGGTAATGTACATTTTTGGACAACTGGTGGGCTAACCTTCTGGTTTTGGACATTGCTAGCGAAGAGATTTGGGCAGAATTCTGTGGAGAGCCTTGGGAATCTGAAAGAAAAATTTGGCAACTGGAGATCAGAGCCATTGTGGGTTCCCCTGGCTCCGGTTCTGGGCCGCCCCCCCCTTTTTGGAGGCAGTCACCAGGATGGGTTTGAACCAGGGGATTTTCTTGCTGTTGGTTCTGGGATGAGATGGTGGGCGGCGGTAGCTCAGTCTCCACATCTCCCCAGTCTGGATTTGCATCCCTAGGGACCCATTTTTCTTTGGGAGGAGTTCCCCCCTCTCTGAAGGAGAAGATCCTTTTCCCAGGATCCTCTGAGGATCCCTCTCCCTCAAATTGGAAGATCTGTACCTCCTCCTCAAACTGAGTCTGTTTGGGTCTTTTGTTTCTCCTACCCCCCCTCTGCTCCTTAGGAGGCAGACTTTCAGGGGCAAGAGATTTTGTTTCCGGTTCCTGGGTTTCCAGGGGCTGTTTACAAGTGAGGAAGGAAGCTTCCTCCAAGGCTTTACACCCCCCTTCCCCTGTGCCTCCTCCCTGGGAACCGGTGAGTTATCGGGGTGCTGCCCCCGTCATTGTTCTGGAGCACCAGGTCCAGAGTTGGGTGCGTTCTGCACCGGCACGCCCATCTGAGGGTTCTGCTGAGCCCTCAGTATGTGACCCAGATCCCGCGCCATGTTTTGAACCTGGCGCTCTAACTGGGAAACCCGCTCAGGCTGATACGGGGCCCTGTTTTCTCCCCTGGGCTGATCCCGGGAAGGGTAGCTGTCCCTCCTCTGGTAATACCCCGGGTTGGGAAGATTTGGGTACCCCTCCACCCTTGGCCTCCCCTCTCCCGGATTCAGTGGTCTGGGCTCAGGGAATCGGGGAAAGAAGGATGGATGGTTTTGGGGCTGAAAGTCGGGTGGATATCTGGGGAAAAAGTTCTGCCCAGGGTTTGGTAAATTTCTGCCCTCCTGTGGGAAGTTTGGAGGGAAGTTCCCTGGGTTAGGTGCTTGGCTGGATCCCCCCCCTTGGGCTGGAGGAGTCCACACATAACCCAGGATGGGTCGATTTCCCTTATAACGGGGACTTACATAATCAGGAGAGCGAGGGACCCCATTTGTGGGGCTGCCTCCTTGGCTCCCTTTCTGTGACTGACCCGAGGACCTTCTGGGCCTAGCATTATTAGGTGCAGGTAGGTTTTTAGGCCCCCCCATCTCCAAATCCAAAACGGGGGTAACCTTTACCTCTGCCACCTTGGCAGCAGCAGGGGTGCTGTTGGCTTTGGGGTTTTTCTGGGCATTACTTTTGCTATCTACCGGTTTCTGCACCTCATAGATCCGGGTAGCCTGTTCAATGACCCAGTCTAAAGATCTTTTCTCGTGAAAATCCCTCACGAGCTGGGTCATGATATATTTGGGCAAGGCATGGAAAAACGTATTAATGAACTCTCTACTATCTGTGCGCACCCTTCTGGTGGTTTGCGCAAAAGCACGCTTTAACTCCTGCACAAATTCTCCTGGGGCCTGATCCTCCCCACATTGCAAATTGTAGGCCGCCTTGCGAGCCTCTTGAGGATTTCTGTGAACAGAAAAATGTTTCAAGATGGCCGCCTTATAGGTGGACCATCTTAAATGATTTTGGTCCTCCAGCCCCGCAAAGAAACTGGAGTATTCCGGGGAGAAGGTCCACTTTACATATTGAATACAGCTTTGGCTGTCCTTCAAATGGAAAGTCTCCATCATTTGTTCAAACAACTCTAAGTGCTCCCAAACAGAATACTTAGCGTTCTTATGGTAAGGCGTGATGACGCTCCTGATAGCCTTAATCTGCTTTAAGGGGTCCTTAAGCAAGGCCCTTTTTGCCTTATTGGCCTTTTTGGTTCGGGTAACCCTTGTCCATTCATCCTCGGACTCAGAGGCACTGCTCCCAGAGGTTCCCGTCTGTTCTTCCAGGTTTTCCCGGATTCTGCGAGCCTGGGAATGGCTGGCAGAATGTGGGGACCTGGTCTCCTGTGTCCTGCGCAGTTCAGAGGAGTCTTCAGATTCCTCCTTGCTGCCAGGATTTGATGGGTACCCCCTCCACTGACCTAACTGGGCAGAGGTTTTCAGGATGCCCTTAATGGGACTACTCTCCTGGGGTTGCCCATCGAACTGTACTGTACTTGGGTGCCCATACCCGGATGCCCACCCCTCCATTCCTGAGTGGTACTGGCCTATGAGCCCCATACTCTTAGCTGGATAGTAATCTGCCATCCCTGCAGCCCTGTGCTCATGTGCGCCAGGGGACATGGGGGTGGTAGAGTCCAGGGACTGGGGGAGATGAAGGCCCCTGGTGTTAGGGTTCCTGCGGTTATGGTCAGGAGTCTCTCTTTCCCAGGGGACCTCATCTCTATCCGCCCCTGCTCCCTGTTACAATGCAAGAGCCTGCATTTGTGCTTTCAGTTCCTCTGTTAAGGCCTTACTCGACTCTATCAGTTTCTCCTGCATCGCTACCTGTTGCTGGAGCTTCTCATTGTGCTGGCAGAGAGCCTCATTTTCCCTCTGTGCTTCCTGGTTGGTCCTGGAGAACTGGGCCAGTCTTTGCTGCAGGAGGGTTACCTCCTGAGCTGTGTCCCTATTGGCCTGCTCCTTTCTTGCTAGAGCATCCTCCACCCTCCTGGTGTGCTCTAACAAGTTCTGGTGTTCTTTTTGGAGGTCACCCAGTCCCTGGTGGGCCAGGTGATTTTCTTCCATTTTCCTTTTTAAATGGCAGACTTCCTGGCCTAAGGCGTCTCTTTCCTGACTAAGAGCCTGCATTTGTGCCGCCAGGTCGTCCCTCTGCCTTTGAAAGGCACCAGCTTTCTGGCGTTCTTCATCAAACTCTGCCTGGGTATCCAGGTCTTTCAAGATCAGCTTGTTGCTCTCTACCTTCACTCTATCTAGATGACTTTGCAGGGTGGCTACCTGCTCCGTGCATGCCCTGTTAAAGTCTAATTGTTGCTCCAGCTTTTTCTGGCTCTGCAGTAAGGAGTCCAAACTGTCTTGGTGCTCCTTCTGCAGGGCCAGAAATCTGGTATCCTGGTCAGCCTTTTCCTGTTGCAGTATATCCATATCCTCCTTTATTTTAGTGATGTACCGTCTGCTGTCATTTTCTGACTCCTGGCTCCTCTGCAGCCTCTGCTCAGAAGAGTCCAGATCAGATTGGGCCTTCTGTAATGCCATCTGTTGCCTATTTGCCAGATTTTGGCTTTCAGCACATCTATCCTGCATGTCTCCCATGTATAGGTACAGGTATGCTGCTATCCTGGCAATCTTATTGTGTTCCTCTTTGGCTTTAGGAGCCATATATAGTTCACTCAGGGCCACATGTAAGGGACCCTGATCTCTATATATATCTGACCCTGTTTCAGTGACCTGTTGTGTGATGGCCTGCAACCACGCATCCTGGGCCTGTTCGGTCCATTCACCTCTCACAAATAGCTTATGCAAGAGGTGCTCTCTGGCTATTTTCATGTCTACTAAGGTCGTCATTCTAGAGATTGGTCTCTGTCCTGACTTACAGAAGTTTGTATTTTATTTTTTTGCAGAACAGAACTTTTCTTGGAGCGTTCCTTTGAGAAGTGCTTTACAGCGTAACACAGCGTGTGCTCCGACCGGATATGTGTATCTCGTCAGCTGGCACACTGTATTAATCTGCACAAGTGATAGATCTAACCCAAACGTCCCGGACGAGCCCCCAATTTGTAAGAGTATTCAATTCAGCACTACAGCTAAGTTAACGCCTAGTCTAGAATACTGAATGAAAACCCTTATTGATATATCTTTATGTCCAGTTCATGCGTTCTGGATGACTACCCCTATATAACACCCCTCTCTTGGAATCCCCCTGACCCCACTGAGCCAAGAAGTAGTTCTGTTTTGCAAGTTTAAAAGGTTTATTTGATAATTTAAAATATATATATCACACTTTATAATAAATTAATAATTGAATAGCACACTTAATCTGATATCATAAAGATCAACAACGGAGAATCTGGCACTAGCACACTTCTTATAATCACTAATGAGTTGACATGAAATGGATAAGGTAGCACACAGGTGAATAGGAACAAAAGAAGAAGGTGGTACAAAATGCTTTATAGAGTTCAAATGGATGCAAGGTTGAATGAATGAAATGCAGTATAGAAATACTCAATATGATTTCAACAAAACAATGTAATCACTTTTCTCTGGCAATCCCCTCCCCCCCTTGATGCAAGGCAAGGAAATGGAAGGAAAACACACAGTTCTCAGAAATGCAATCAAATGTGATTCAGTTCACCCCAGCAAGCTTAGACTACAGAAGTTTGAAAACACAGGCCCAAATTGCTTTGATATGTGCTGGCAATGAATTAAAAAATATGCTAAAAATGCTTTTCATTCCCTTTCAGAGGTTCAGGGTGAGTGATATCTAGTTAATATTAGCTCAGGCTCACTCTTGCAATGATTCAGGGATAGTTTTTATGAGGCAAACGATTTTCTGGCAAATGGAAGGCAAGCAGCAGCTGATTTTACATGTGGAGAAATTTGCAAATCGCGGCAAAATTTGCGGATGCGCTGAGCGCTATTACAGAGGAATCACAAGGACTATCTCTATCGTTTTGGGGTCCTAGGAAAGCCTAGGATCTCAGCTTCAAAATGAAAGTTACTGCAAGTATCTAGCACAAACGGTTGCGGAGATATGAGCGATTTTGTGAAGGTCGTTTTTCAGATTTTAAATTTTAAAAGCTCAAAAAGACAAGTGCAGCTTGCAACTAGAAAATGACAAGTGACAGCTTTACAAATGACAGGTGACAGTTAGGAGACAGTTCTACTTAGATTAAAATAGGATTGAATTATATTATTTTAACTAGGAGATTGGTTCTGCACAGTTTTCTAGGTACTCACACTATATTCTTGAGTGAAATGGGCCTCATCACGGATCTGGTCAGGGTTTTAGACTCGCCTCTGGTCTCTGCACTTCACAGTGATCTGGGTCAGCTCTCTCTGGTTCTCTGGTCTGGGTCTCTAGTTCTGGATAGATTGAAGTCTCTAGTTTGGCTCTCTGGAGGTTTGATGGAGGTAAAGTAGGGATTTTTCCGGCAGAGCTTCCAGCGGCAGATGGATTTGAAAGTCTTCTATCTGTCCTGTCTCTCTGCTTTTATGTGTTTAGAATGTGGGTGTGTGTGTCAGCGTGATGTCATTTTATGGCTTGCAGATAGGACACTCCTCTGTCATCTTGCACACATTCTATATTGATAATAAAAGACATATTTCACAGTTACACAGTTGCTTGAAATTACATATACATGGTGTGGCTGAATTTAGCCATGTCTCTGTCCAAATCTGCTGTTTCTAAGAGCTTGCATTCAGAAATGGCACATAATTGACTTTTTAACTGATTTTTCAATTTCTGACATTGACCCAACTTTACATACATGTGCGCAGGGAGTATGGACATTAACTGATGAAGTTTCAGATTTTTAACATGCATACATTTAGAGTAATATCCTCTTTTCCGCTAAAACGCCCCTGAACACGCCACCGGGTCGAAAAACCTCTTAAAATGTGGGCAGAAAAATCACAAGAATTATGGTATCATTTATAAAATTTTCACATGTCCGCTCTATGAATGATCCATCTTTTTAAAGTTATGTTCTGGCTCCAAAGGGGTGTGGTTTCCTCTCAGCACAAGGTAGAAATACTGGTTTATCCAGTTCTGCCAAGCCAGCTTGCTCTCACAGGCAGTGCCCCTCCCCTTTCCTCAGGAGGAAGCCACTTTTTACGACCATTTACGACTCCTGCCAATAAAACCTTTGCCTGAGCCAGGACAGGGCTTTGTTCAGAGCTCCTGTAGAGCACAGGTAATTCAATTATCAGATAGATGGCATATCCTTAGTGTGAGCAGCAAAAAGGCAGATGGGCCTGGGAACACAGTTGTGACTCAAGTTTCACTCCTGATGGGGGTAGTTGCCAGGCAGAATCAAGTTCCTTAAGCCAGACTTTCAGCTAACTGTCATGTTTTTTGTTGCTTTTTAAATTAACTTGCAATTTTACACATGCAGCTAGAATGCTGATTCTAAGTTTAAACTATGACATTTAAACAATTGCAAAGGCATGTGACACCAAACATAGGTCACTCATTTAATCTAAACATTTTCGATTTTAGTGTCTTTAAATCCAGTGCAACTTAAACTGCTGACTCCATAGCTCAGCCAGTTTTGTTATAAGCATTGTTCTGGGCTCTTCATTTCCCAGATTTTGTAGGCACACAACACTCCATTCTACCAAATGTCTGCTGGGGTCCAGTGAGTTTTTAGATGTGTTGCAATGTTTAAAATAGACAGTTTGAGCCTGCCTTCAGAGAAACACAGGGTGGTTTTAAACTGCCGGCTTTTGGATAGTGGTGAGTACTGGTACTGCACCCATTTTTGGGATTTAAGAAAATGAATTCCCAACAATTCTAGGTTGCATTTGGCAATCAGCATTGCCAATCCCAATGGTTTCAGACTACTGTGCGGGTAGTCCAATGGTGATTTTAAAGCGCTTTGAAGCTAACCGGCGCTACTGTTTTTCCTTTGGCAACCCATTTCCCTCATGGCAACCCGGCCTTTCATTCTCGCACTGGTGGGTGACAAGTGAGGCAACCATTTTGGTGTGCGCACAAACTGCGCAGCTTTCCTGGATTTCGGCGCACATGTGGGTTTTCTGCCATCTTGAATTTTCTAAGCCCACAGCACCAAATGTTGTAGCATGATAGCTTAAACATGGGTCAGGACACCCAACAGTTACATGTTCTGGGAGACAGTAGTCAGTCCCAGAAAATGGAGTCTGAGTTGGGAAGTCTAAAAGACAACCTGTGTCATTGCACTGAAGGTGCTGTGTAACACGCAGTAAAAAGATGATGCCTATGGGGTAGGTGAGGCTCCACAGTCTATGAACACAAGAATGTTAAAACACACACAGCAAAACACATGTAAGACTGGGAAAAAAGGCTCACACTCTTACCAGGTGAAAAAAATAAATCCTAGAAATCCAGCAAAGCTGCTGAGGGACTCAGTCGGTAAGGGGAATTAGCCATTTTGGAGGATTCTCCCTAACAAAGGGGCCCATAGGCACACAGGAAACATACAATGAGTTCACTGGCATTACGATTGCACTCAGAGACACACAAGACCTTATGAAACAGGTATGGCACAACAGGTGAAAATAATAAGCTGGAACATCCGTGGTCTGGGTTATTCTCTAATCAATCCAGGGGTGTCAGGGTGATTATCCGCAAATCCTTGAAATTTGTAATGAAACACACACATGTGGATCCAGAGGGGAGGTTTCTGGTTGTTCAAGGAGTCCTGGAAGGTCTGGAAATTGTTCTAGTAAACACTTACTGTCCCAATACTGACTCACCAGGTTTCTTTGGTCACCTGGGAGACATCCTCGCCGTCTACAACGGGATGCCTCTGATATGGGGAGGGGACATGAACCTCATTCTTGACTACACCCTCGACAGGTCCAACCTCACCCACCCAACCCCCAGACAAAGGCTGCTCATCAACTTCTGTCCCTTATGCAGGGGCTCAAACTCAGAGACGTGGTGCACCACACATACTCTATCCAGGGAGTACAATTTTTTCCCCTCCCCGCACGACATGTCTTCCCACATAGACCTCTGTCTCATCTCTAGTTCATTAATGGAGAAAGACATAGAGGCAGACATTGGACCCCAGACCCTGTCTGACCACTCCCTGGTCTCGCTAACCCTGAAATTTAGAACAATTACATCGACTGCTCCTGGACATTTTAATCTTCGGCATTATTAGACATGGTATTCAGGGCAGACATTCATTCCGACATTGATACCTACTTTGACACTAATAACCCAGGTGATACCTCTCACAGCATCAGGTGGCAATCCTTCAATGTGTATATTAGGGGGATGGCAATGTGGAGGGAATCTGGGGTCCTCAAATGCATCCGCAGAGACCTAGAAAACACAGAGACAGTGTTCAAAGATCTCGAACAAGAACGCTCTAGAACCTCCGATCCCACACTGCTCACTAAAATCTGCATTGAACTAAAGAAGTTCGAAAGTCTCGCCCTGAGAGAAACCCAATACTTCTCTCGCCCGATTGCAGCTAAGAAATATAGGGAAGGCGATAGACCGGGTAGAACACTGGCAAGGACGGTCCGCACTGAACACGGCAAAGACCATGTGGACTCTATTCTGGATACTAATGGGAATAGTAGATGGTCAGATGCGGTGGTGGTGCAGGTATTTTATACCTTTTACTACACATTATATACTGCCCCGAAACCCTTCGATGAACAAACTACCCGCACCTTCCTCCAATCTGTCCTGCTATCCTGTCTCAGCACTCAAACTAGGGATGAATTGGAACTCCCGATCACCCTCGGGGAAATCGTGGCCGTCATTTCCGCCCTTCCCAAATGCAAGGCTCCGGGTCCACATTGTTTAACAGCCAAATATTACCAGGAGTTTGGTGTGACTCTCGCTCCAATGCTCTTGCATGTCTGGGAAGAATTTCTCTGCCTCTGTACCCTCCCAGAATCTTTAAGGGAAGCACTAATCACAGTCATGCTTAAACCTGACAAACCCAGCAATGACTGTGGCTCATATAGACCCCATTCCCTCATAATCTGCAACACCAAAATACTAGAGAAGGTGCTAACTAATCGTCTACTCCCTCTAATGCCACACCTGGTCCACCCTGACCAGGCTGGCTTGATCCCAGGAAGGTCCACCACCCTCAATATTAGGTGGTTATTTAACTTAATGCCAAGAATAGACACAAGGACAAGCAGAGGCGATAACTATAGATGCCCAAAAGGCATTCGATATCGTCACCTGGGACTACCTTTTCATGACTCTTGAGAGGATGGAATTTGGCCCTAACATCCTGAGTTATAACAAACTCCTGTACACATGTCCACTTGCCTAGGTTCTCGTTAATGTATGCACATCCACCTCCTTCCAAATCGAGAAGGGAACCCGACAATGCTGCCCTTTTTTACCATCTTCTTTGCCTTGGCTATTGAACCGATGGTGGAATTTGTCAGGATACACTATGCACACCGTGGGATCCGCTTCATCAGCCCCCCGAGATCATCTCCCTATATGCGGATGATGGGATACTGTACATCAAGTCGAGAACTGTACTGGCTAAGCATAATTCGCTACGTTCTGGTAGCCCATGTCTTCGCCCCCACCATGCATGAAATTGGAGGCACTAGCAGCAACAGAATCAGACTTAATTTCACTTATACTAGATCAAAACTATAAGTACGACTGCCCCTTTGACTTGCTTACCTCCATGCTCCGAGCATGGCGCCTGCTATTTGCTCAGGCCAGCACTGATAGACCCTACTACAAATGGCTTCCCCTGTGGAAATTCCCAGAATTTACACCCACATGGGACAAATCAATTCAGATAAACTGGGAACGGCTGGGCTACAGGGCTTTAGAAGACATATTCCCCGAGGGTCGATTCATCATCCCCTCCACATGGAAGAGGGGCCATGGGAATAATGGGAGGATCATATCCAATTCTACAGGCTACGAGCAGCAGTGTCCGCCAGATGGCCCTCTTATCCAAATTAACCCCCTGAGTCCGCTCCCTGGCCTACACTGCAAATTTGGGAGACTGCAGACATATACTCTCCACATCATATAAAATCCTAATAGACACAGACCCTCCCTTGTCCGTGCGTGCCCACAAGGGATGGTCCCGGGAACTAGGCTCCAAACTCAGGGATGTCCAATGGGCCCGCATGTGCAGGCATACTCAGAGAGTGTCAATACATTTTAGATTTAAATTGATGCAGTCAAACTTCTGAACTGGCTTTATTTCACTCTGGCTACGCTGTCCAAGATGTCCCACTCGCAACCCCAGGGATGTCCGAGGTGCCAACACTCTCCCGCAGATCACCTGCATATGTTCTGGTCATGCCTGCACATAAGTAACTACTTTGATCAAATTACAAACGCTATTTCCAAGGTACTGGCCACTGCATTGGAGCGTAACCCCTTGGGAATACTCTTTGGCATCTGGCCAGACATACATAGCAAAGCTCACCATGCCTTTGTGTCCATAGCATGCATGATTGCTAAGAGAGCCATTCTATTAAGGTGGAAGGACAAAAATCCCCCAAACGCAAAAGGATGGCTGGTGACACTAACATGGGCTCAGGAATGCGACGATCTATATAGCTCCACATTACCCTTACACTCTAGGCCCCGGGAGGCCTGGTCAGCCTTTCGTTCCTACCTCTGTGACCCGGATGTGCCCAAGCCAACCTGAGGTGCGTTATGCCTATGCCAAGGTGTTGGATGATTATCTGCTTAGCTGTGTGTTGTTCATTGTTGCCTGTAATGCCTATGTTTATCCGTCTCATGTAAGCTGTATTCCTGATGTCCTGTATCCTCTTTGCCAGTAATAAATGAAGGTTTTTAAAAAAAAGTCATTACAACATGATTTCAGAGAACATTTTCAATTTGCAGATACAACCCATTGTTTAAGGTGTACCTGTTAGGATACTGGCCAGTCATGCACTAATTTCAACATGGATGTACATTAATTTGATGAATCCTCATTTATTGTGTCCACTAATCATGAATTACATGTTATTGTTTCCTCATCTTCAATTTATGTTACTCATAGTGATTATGGTTCCTTGTCTCAATTTCTTTGGGTAAATGTATGATTCTTGTTATGTGTTAATATATATTTTGGGGATTTCATTTTTGTTACATTTTAATTAATGTTTTTGCTTCTATATTTCTGAATATAAAATGTTTTGCTGGTCATATTTTAAAGTTCTAAACAGGGGTTTAGGGCAGATATAGATAGTAGCGAATGTTTATATCTGTGTAGACATTTGAGATAGTATGCATGCATTTTACAGTACCAGATCTTTTGCAAGAACTAGTGATTCCTGTTTTAGCACACAGTTAAATATAAATCAAAAACCCTCGTAGACAAATAGGATTTACAAGGGGATCCTATTGAATCTGAATGATTTTGCAGTCATAGAAGGGAATCAGAGTCAATAGGAATCAATTCCATTATTGTCAGACTGAAAAAGAGCTCCTACTAATAAAGTAACCAAATTTGCATGTGTAGATGGAAGAACTATAGCACGTATAAAGTGTGTTCTGTTCTGCAACTTCACCTGAACTGTTAAAACAAAGTCCAAAGTTTGGTTGAACTAGTAAGCTAATGTAAAGTGAATTTCGCTGCTGTTTTAACAATGTTTCAAGAAATATAATATTAGATTTTATATATGTATAGTGTGTATGTACAGTTTCTGCTATTTTTAGTCCATAAAAGGTGATCGTGAAAATTGCAAATGGTTTTATTTTGCTATAATTCTCGGATTGGGAAAAAAGGGAAAATGTGAGGAGGGCGTGCAAAAATAGGGAATAGCTTTAAGAGTAAGCAAAATAGAAACAATGCTGGGGCAGTCATGTTCGTGTTATTTGATAGAAGTGTCAGAATCACATGCATTCTTCTCCCCTTTGTAAATAAGGGAATTGCTGTAGCTGCATAGGAGATTGGTCCTTGACTGGAGGGATTGCTGACACTGGACCAATCTGCAAAAGTGGGATTTTTGGAAAGGGCATAGGTGGTGAAGGAGGAGTGGGTATAGGAAGTGGCTGGGTTCACAGTGTAGGGGAAGGCATTTCATAATGCCCCTTAATGACAGGTATGGATGTGGTGGGATAGTCAGTGCTATGCATTTTGGAGAACATTTGAGAGATATGTAGAAGTGAAGAGAAGAAGGAGGAGTTTCCCTTGGACGAGTGCAGTCTATGAACAGATATAGGGCCTCTTTACGATCCTGCTGGTCCGGTATCAACGGTGCCGGTAAACTTACTGGCATAGTTGTTACTGGACCGCAGAGTACAAGTTTGCGGGCCGGATGCCCTCCTGCTCCACCAGGTCTGACCTGGTGGGCGGAACGGCACACGCTCGCAGACTTTGACAGTAGCACCGGCACCATTATTAATGGTGCTGGTGCTACCATCTTCCCCATTCCCATTGAGTTGTATGGGACTAGAATGGGAATGAAGAATACAATTTGTCCTGCGCCTGACTGCCCGGAACGCCGGGGTTGTAATACCCTGGTAATTCCGGGAAGCCAGGCACCGGAAAAATCACGAGCCCGATGGCCAGCCTACCGATTTCACCAGCACGCTACTGCAGGATTGGCAATGAGGCCGATAGTTTCTATGGATTTCAGAAATTGGAGAAAAAACCCATAAAAGTTAAAAACCGAAACAAATAGTTTTGGAATGGATTTGACACCTATAGGGGAAGGACATAGCATGTATGAACTGGTAGTAAGGAAGTTGAAATGGTACAGTACTGTATTTGTTCAAAGAGCACTGTCAGTGGTGAGCTGCCATCTACAATCAGGTCATGATGTGCTTGTAGATACGCGCAACCATGATGTCTGTATCAAACTGGTTTGGAATCCTACAGCTCCCCATGGCTTTACCGTTTGTCTGAGAATATCTGAAGAGTGATATATGGTGCAGTAGACATTGGTACCAAGATTAACCGCCTCGGCATGAACATACCCATTGTGTGCTGATAAACATTTGCTACGTCACCCTAATTAAACCTATGAAATTCAGTGAAGCAACTTTGTTAGATCAACATTATGGTTAAGGTACCATAATAAGAATTCAGGTCAAGATCTTGGATGTGATCTTATGATTGTGTTGCCCTAATTAAAACATTAAGGTTGCTGCCCAAAATCTAAAACAGAAAGATGTGTGCCAATGCTTTTAAGCTATTGAACCATAACTCACAACCTCACCATGTGTGAATCATATTACATCACAGATGGCATCCGAAATGCCCATTAATGATATCACTGATAACATCACATATGACATCAACAAATATATCATGGATATATGGACACACTTTAAGAATACTACCCAAAGAGGTTATTTAAAACATGTTGCCCACACAATTTCTTTGCAACTAGCATCCTGTGGGTGCCCGGGACGGCAGATTAGACGCCCTGCAAGTGACCCAATGGGCATTTGAGGTCATAATAGACGATGTTAGGTGTCCTTTTCCAGCTTCACACCACACAGCTTGGGTTCGCTTTGACTCCAAGTCAAATATAGTGATCAAAACACTTAAAGAAGTACTCTGAAACTGAAAGTAAAATATAAAAGATGTTTGCATTTCTTTGTTGCAGGAAAGTCGAGAGAAGTAGATTAATGGTATGATGTACCCTCTGGCATATTCATACATCAGCACTCAGGCAGCATACATATCAATTAACTACTAGAACTCTTACACGAAATTCACTGTCAGCCTCCCAATGACATCTTTCAATCATCAATGTAGCAATGTCTAGGCAATGTATAATATAGAAATCACAAGAACAAGATTCCTTCGTGCAAGATCTACATTTGACTGAGCACATTATTTTACGGACTGATTTGGGTAATCAAAGTACATTCCAATATAAAAACGAAGAAATTAAACATCTGGTAAAAACAAGTTCCCCTTTTAAAGTTATGTTCCTTCGTTTATAAAATGACCTCTTCAGTAGTATAAGACTGTTATGATTAATCGATCATTTCTAAACTGAGAATTTAATTTTAACCAAAAACACCTATAGAGTGATGTCTTACTTTATTATTTTCTGAGTATGTTATCATCATGGTTGAGTAGGGTGAAAGATAGCTAGAAATCTCACGTTAGTATCTCTTCATTCTCATGCCACACAATGTGCATTCTGCAACTGAATATATGCTACTTAATATATGGAACATTAAATGGTAAATCTTCAAAGTCAGATTTATAAACAGTTTGATTTTTCCTCATCGTAGTTTCATTATGAGGTCATCAAAGCTAACACGCTTTAATTGCAAAGAGTTAACAAGTCGAAGGCTGACCACAGCGGCAGGTCAAAGGCAATGGAAAAATGTTAGCTAGCAGGCAGAGGTGAGGAGGCAGTCTTTTAGTTTAGTTTTGAACAATTGTGGGGACTGTTTCTCAGATGTCCGGGGGAAGAGAATTCAATTCAAGTGAAGCAAGAAGAGAGAAATAGTGAAAGCCAGAGGAAGCACAGGGAGGATTAGGAGCCATAAGGGTAGTCAAGGAGACAGAGCAGAGATTAAGGGAAGGTTTGAGATCGAGGAGGATAGATACAGTGGTGCATTACCGTAGCCAGATTTGTGAACCAGGAGAAGAAATGTAAATCTGGCCCTGTTTTGCATCATCAGCCATCCAGCATACTGATGGTATGAGGAAGTAGGTGTGAAGTGAGGGAGTTCAAAGAGAGTCCTGGTGGTGAAGTTAATGATCGTGTTGAGAGGAGAGCAAGCATAGTTCGGGAGACCAAAGAGGTTCAGCAAAATGACAAACAAATGACTAAACTTTGTTGAAGGAATACAGTAAAGTTGCTTAGCGAGAAAAGCAGCTTATATCAAATTGCTATTTATACGTGAAAAAGAACCTTTTTAGAAGAATTATAGATGAGCATCTATGAATACCTGCTTTAGGCTGTCATTCCATTTCAAAGTTTTTGGAAATACCATAAATTATTTGATTTCAGTGTGAGTGGTTTGTTATGGTCGGTTCAGCAAAATGACAAACAAATGACTAAACTTTGTTGAAGGAATACAGTAAAGTTGCTGAGCGAGAAAAGCAGCTTATATCAAATTGCTATTTATACGTGAAAAAGAACCTTTTTAGAAGAATTATAGATGAGCATCTATGAATACCTGCTTTAGGCTGTCATTCCATTTCAAAGTTTTTGGAAATACCATAAATTATTTGATTTCAGTTTGAGTGGTTTGTTATGTCACTAGTAGTCCAATATAACTTAGCAGTGTTGTTGGCAGAGTTGACCTCATTTAATTTTATATCATACTGTAAATGAGTTCCACATTTCTACCATATACACTGTCAGATATGCTGCCTGCCCTGCTCTTCACTCTTTCCTTGTCGTTCATTTATTTATATCTTCCTTCCACCTGGCGAATACCTGCAATTGCATTTGCCTTTTTAACGCATTAAATAATACAGTATAACCTCTACAAGTAACTGCCTCCTCCGTTCTCTTTTGCCATGGGTCTTGTATTTCTTTCACTTGTTCTGTGGCCTTCACCTCTTACACAGTCCTACTTTACAGAGACTTCATTATTGTCACAGCCAGCACTGAGCAGTGTAAAAGGAGTGTGATATATAAAGGAAATTTAATTTAAATCCAGCAGCGTAATTTTCAGCGAGAAGTCACACAACGCGTTGTGAACCAAAAAATGTTGTCAGCATTAAAAATGCTACAACCATATAAAAACACCAATACAATCCAAGATGTATTATACTATCAGTGAACATTGATTTTGTATGTATGTATTTATGTGTATATACAGGAGCAACAATGCATAAGAAATCAGATTTGACAGGAACCAGTGAGCTTCTTACAATGGGGTGAGTTTGAGGGACATTCTCACCAGGTTGTGGATGGAATTATATAGAACAGTCACCGTAGACAATACATAAGTGGCCATACATAGATTAAGGTCAACCAACATTGGACATGTATAAGTGCAGGTAGGCAGTACGGCCAGCTGTGTTCAGGACGTGACCATGATGAGTGAAGTGCTAGAGTGGAGGCAGAGAAAGTCAGGGACAGCGGCAGGTCAAAGGCAATGGAAAAATGTTAGCTAGCAGGCAGAGGTGAGGAGGCAGTCTTTTAGTTTAGTTTTGAACAATTGTGGGGACCGTTTCTCAGATGTCCGGGGGAAGAGAATTCAATTCAAGTGAAGCAAGAAGAGAGAAATAGTGAAAGCCAGAGGAAGCACAGGGAGGATTAGGAGCCATAAGGGTAGTCAAGGAGACAGAGCAGAGATTAAGGGAAGGTTTGAGATCGAGGAGGTTAGATACAGTGGTGCATTACCGTAGCTAGATTTGTGAACCAGGAGAAGAAATGTAAATCTGGCACTGTTTTGCATCATCAGCCATCCAGCGTACTGATGGTATGAGGAAGTAGGTGTGAAGTGAGGGAGTTCAAAGAGTGTCCTGGTGGTGAAGTTAATGATCGTGTTGAGAGGATAGCAAGCATAGTTCGGGAGACCAAAGAGGATGCTTGCACAGGCCAGTTTAAAGAAGACAAAAGTGGTTAAGTGTTGCTTGGCACTGTTGAAAGGAAGGAGGTACCTGACTTTCCTAATATTTAGTAGGTTGAGTCAAGCTGCTGTTCTAGTTTTGGAGATCAAAGTAGAGAAGGTGTGAGAAGGGTCATAGATGACGCCAAAGTTTCTAGCAAAAGAAGAATAGGGCAGAATGTCAGGTGGGAACTGGATCAGCAGAGGAAGAGATGAGATAGAATGTTTGGCAGGGAAGAAGAGCACCTCTGATTTGGTAGAGTTTAACATGACAGAGTGACAGCCATTCAATTTTTAATGGCAGAGAGACACTTGAACAGTTTGATAGGGAGATCAGAGGAGAGTTCAGAAAAAGAGAAGAAGATTTGGGTGTCGTCTATGAAGAGTTGGTACGAGAACATTTCTGGCCCAAGGGCAGAGGTGTAGAGTGGAAAGAGGAGCAGACCCAAGATGCAGCCTTGTGGAACACCAACAGGTAGCAGAGTGAGTTGAGAGGTGGTGTTGCTCCAGGAAACAAAGAATTGGCAGGGTGCAAGGTAAAATTCAATCCAGGCAAGGATTTGACAGAGAATCCCAAGAAGAAAGAGAGTATTAAGGGGGTCAGAGTGATCGGCAGTGTCAAAGAAGGAGATAGGTCAAGCAGAGTACGATAGAGTATAGGTGGGATATACACTTGCGGCACATGCAGCTGTTGTGCCAGCACTAAACGCACCAAAGAAGTTGACCTGAGCCTGAAGAAACCGTGGCTCCAACGTCAATTTCCAAACTGTAATTCGAAAATGATCATCTATGTCATCTGGTGCTCTTGCTGGAAAATCTATATTGGCATGACAGAAAGAAAAGTCAAGCAAAGAATTACAGAGCATAAAAGTTGTATACAGAATCGGAATTTAACCGTGCCAATGGTAGGCCATTTTTTAGCTGTGTACCATACACCAGAGTCACTCACGTGGAGTGTGCTCTTACAGCTGAACTCATTAAAAGACACGTCAGTCAATAAGAAGAAACTACTCAACCAAGAACAAAGACTAATTTATCTTTGTGACTTGGTAGAGACAGGTTTAAATGAATCATTAGACTGGAGATATTTGTAAGCTAGCATAAGCAATGTTTTTGTATTCCACAAGCCAATATTATAAACATCAATTGATACAGTGATATCGACCTTTAAGCAATGTTGAAAAATAAATCTCTCTCAACACACTGCTGTTTTTTTTAAAGATCCTCAATGGACAACAAAGTGACTCAGTGTGAGGCTATGCAACTTATATGAGCGCTCGAGTATGCACCTCCTGACAATCCAGTACAGGACCGAGAGAGAACCAGCATAAAAGCCGAATGAATTTGACACAACGCAGAAATGTTACACAATGTAAGCATGTAAAAACTAGCTCACTTTAGCAATATTGGATATAAATCAGCCGAATGAATTTGACACAACGCAGAAATGTTACACAATGTAAGCATGTAAAAACTAGCTCACTTTAGCAATATTGGATATAAATCGAAGTACTGAACACCCCCGTCTGAGATAGTTGTTCAATACTTCAAGATTTATTTTCATTTTTTTCATTCCTCTAATGGAGGCACGTAAGGCACAAATCACGCATTGTGAAGAGCATTCTAGTTCATTAGCCGAGCAGCTGGTAAGAGAGTTCTACTTCCAGCGTAGATCCTAACGTGTCTCGAAACAGGAAGGTAACAGAGCAGACTTGACTGCGAGTAAAGGAATACACAGTGGACGCCAGAAGTTCGAGTGGACTGCTTCTTGCTGTAAAGGTAAGAAATCGTTTTACATTAACACTCACACAGACTCGATCGGGGTACCCTCAACACAAACAACAGTGCGAGGAAATATAACTTTCCCCGATGTCAGTAAGCTGTAAGAGTGCTAAACTTGTCCGTGCACGCGTGTGTTGTGCTATTCCATCCACATTACATTGGAGCACACGTGTCGGCCGTATTGATTACTTATATGAATAAGCGTGTCATAATTATAGGGGTAAGACACTAACAACACAATTGTGTTAAAAGATCATATGAGTCGACATGGGAAGCCTTTATTAAAACAAAGAGATGGCTCAAACACGTGCTCTTTTGTTTTTATGAAACAGCTACTTTAAAGAAGCTCTACAAGCGTGACATCCCAGAAGAATAAAACAGAAGCTTAATCCCGCCGATCGCGGGACTGGTAGTAAGGCCATGCCAAGGCAGGGGCTTCAATAATCAACAACTGGGCATGATTACGGTAAGAACTTGGGTATGTGAGAAATTACATGTACTATTTTAACTTGCGCTAAAGATGTGCACTGGTTGTTAGTGCATCAAAAAACCAAAGTTAAAAGAGAATGGGCCTCATTACGACCCAGGCGCTAAGTGGTTAACGGCGCCGTAAAAGGCTGCAGTGCCGTTAACCACTTAGCGCCTTACTACGCGGTCCCTTTGCAGGACCCGACCTGAAAGGCTGGTCTGGACCAGCCGTTAAAGTAGGCACCCGCAAAGGGACCTCGCAGGCAATTACGGTACCGCAATTTGCGGTACCATAATTGCCGCCTTCCCCATTCCCATTGAGCCCTATGGGGCAAAAATGGGAATGGGGAAGGGCCATGGTGAAATGGGGAACTACTGCCCCGCCAACCTTGGAATGGGGCGGTATTCCTCCATTTCACCATGGTGGACTCTTTACAACACCGGCACCAACCATGGTGCTAATAGCGCCATGGTTTAGCGCCGCTGCTGTAATGAGGGCCAATGAAAACAGGGTGATAATTAGCTTTCACTCAGATGTCAGGTTCACAAATAACTATGTTAAATCCAATCTCATGTATCCCTTGATTTCCAAATAAAATGCCACCATTGACCTGGGTCTTTGGAACGCCAGGTCTCTACGCAACAAATCTACTGTGGTACTGGACATATTTCTAAGACTAAACTTTCATTTTTATGTATTACTGAAACTTTGATTTTGCCTCATAACACAACTGTTGTTGCCTCTCTGACTACATCCGTGACTTCTTTTGCCCACGTCCCTCGTGCCATCAGTCGTGGCAGGGGTTCTGGTATATTTTATCATCCTTATTGCTCTTCCATTCCTCTCTCTGTTGCTATTCCATCCTATTCTTCCTATGAATATATCTATAAAATCTTGACTATACCTCTGTCTATTTCATTCATCATTGGCTATCGTCCTCCTGGTCCTGTCGGCTCTTTTTCGAAGACATTGACCATCTCTTGTTTCACATCTTACCTAGCCCCAAACCTGTCGTACTGCTAGGCGACTTTAATCTTCACTTATCTTCTATTCATTCCACTACTCCTTTCTCTCTGTTCTTGACTACCCCTTCACACATATCTGGTTCCTCTGTTGATTTAATTTTCCTCTCAACTTTCACTGCATCCTCGGTACTAGCTTTACCTGTCTACCTCTCGGATCATTATCTACTCTCAGTGTCACTAATGTTTTCAATCTCTCAGAACCCCCCTGTTCTTTCTCTCCCAAAACATTTTTTCCAGTGTGCTCTACGAAGCTTTAATCCCACACTTTTTAATACCACCTATACATCTGCTCTCCCTCCTTCTTCACTCTTTTCCACCCTCAATGCTGATGAGGTGGCATCTGCTATTTCCTTATCTCTTTCCTTTTGTCTTGACAAACTCTATTGTTTGTTTGCTTTCCACCCCACCCGGAAACCATCTCAACCTTGGCTATCCCCTCACCTTCACTCCATGCAGCGTCTTCACCGACTTGAAAGGTGTTGGCTTAAATCTAAATCAACACCTGATCATTCTTCCTACTTTTCCTATCACTCTCTCTCTATGATGACTGTTTTCTTTCTGTAAAGCGGGCTTATTTCTCTGTTCTTCTCCATACTCAGTCCACCCATCCTAGGAGTCTTTTTCAAACTCTTGCACAACTTCTTTCTCCTCCCACCCTTCACTACTCTCTTAACTCCATTTTGTCTGCTTCTGACTTTGCTCATTTCTTTTCTTCAAAATTTCTCTCTCTTCATCAAGTTATTGAAGCCTCTCTTCCTCTAGGCACATCACCTCCTCCAGAACAAATATATAAGGGACGCCTGCTTTTAAGTCTGTGGTCTATCAGGCAAAACGATAAAGCTAATGAAAAATTAGACCATCCAGACCAGAGATGACTTTTTCAGTTTGTAATCCTGAACTATTTATTTTTGTGACAACCTATATGTCAAATTACACAATAACAAAATATATTTATATAAAATATGGCTCTTTGAACTTAGAAAACAAACACATCCCTCCAGGCAAACTTCATTCACAACTTCTTCATACATTCATCACATTCACAAACAATAGAAAAAAAAAAATGATATTTTGTTCATATCACAATAGAAAGCATTTTTTCGTTTCACACTCGATTGATTTACAATGTGTCCATCTGTCAACATTCAGAGGATAGAAAAACTGTTTGTCGACATGTTTCGGTTGAGTTCTTGAAGTGGGCAATAACTTCCCTTTGTGTATTATGTTCAACCTTCTTCAGGACAAGAGACGATCGCCAATTCCGCGTGGTCTCATAGACGAGTGGGGGTGTGTGTAAGGCAAAGAGGCCTAGGTCTCCTCTGATTTTTTCAGTGGCTGGCGTGTCGGTTCAATGGAGTAAATCCCGGCGTGAGAGATCTCTTTTAATGAGTTCCACGTCGTGCGTCTCAGTTGAGGGGCTCGCAAAATAGTCAATTCGTCCGAGCTGGGGGTTCGGTAAGATTCTAGGTTCTCTGGAGTGAATCCCTTGGGAGAGTGTGCACGTTGCTGGTCAATCGCAAGTCACGGAGTCACGAAATTGGCGCTATTCGGAACGTACGCCGGATCGCCGCGATCAGTTGCAAAGGAGCGTCAACAGATGCATACACCGACGGATAGAGCTGAGGTCACACCGATTTCGTGACTCCGTGACTTGCGATTGACCAGCAACGTGCACACTCTCCCAAGGGATTCACTCCAGAGAACCTAGAATCTTACCGAACCCCCAGCTCGGACGAATTGACTATTTTGCGAGCCCCTTAACTGAGACACACGACGTGGAACTCATTAAAAGAGATCTCTCACGCCGGGATTTACTCCATTGAACCGACACGCCAGCCACTGAAAAAATCAGAGGAGACCTAGGCCTCTTTGCCTTACACACACCCCCACTCGTCTATGAGACCACGCGGAATTGGCGATCGTCTCTTGTCCTGAAGAAGGTTGAACATAATACACAAAGGGAAGTTATTGCCCACTTCAAGAACTCAACCGAAACATGTCGACAAACAGTTTTTCTATCCTCTGAATGTTGACAGATGGACACATTGTAAATCAATCGAGTGTGAAACGAAGAAATGCTTTCTATTGTGATATGAACAAAATATCATTTTTTTTTTTCTATTGTTTGTGAATGTGATGAATGTATGAAGAAGTTGTGAATGAAGTTTGCCTGGAGGGATGTGTTTGTTTTCTAAGTTCAAAGAGCCATATTTTATATAAATATATTTTGTTATTGTGTAATTTGACATATAGGTTGTCACAAAAATAAATAGTTCAGGATTACAAAATGAAAAAGTCATCTCTGGTCTGGATGGTCTAATTTTTCATTAGCTACATCACCTCCTCCTACATCTACTCCTTCTGCTTTCCTTTCTCATGTTGTTCCTGTTTCCAATACTAATGTTCATCTTCTACTAGCCAAAGCACACCCTACTGCTTCTCCCACTGATCTGATTCCTTCAGCCCTCATTCCCAAGGCCTATCCTTTTCTTGTACCATATCTTGTCTCTTTAACATGTGTCTTTCTACATCTATTTTTCCTGCATCCTTGAATACTGCATCTATTATTCCTATCTTAAAAAAATCAACAGCTAATCCCTTGATTGTTTCTAATTTCCATTCTATTTCTCTTCTATTCTATCTTTCTAAACTTTTAAAACATCTTGTTTATTCCCAGATCTCCTCATGTATCACTGATTCTTTGCTTCTTCCTCGATTTCAGTCTGGTTTTCGTCACCTCTACTCTACAGAAACTGCCTTGATCTCTGTGCTAAATTCTCTTCTTTCAGCTCATTATTCTAAACACTCCTCCTTTCTTATTCTTCTTGATTTGTCTGCTGCATTCGACACTGTAGATCAGTCTCTGCTCCTGGCGTCGCTTTCTTCATTTGGTCTCAAGGGCTCGGTTCTTTCTTGGTTTCATTCTTATTTGGCTAACCAAACTTTCTCTGTCTCTTGAGCGAGCAAGACCTCTACGTCTTTCTCGCTTGGCCATGGGGTACCGTAAGGGTCAGTCCTAGGCCCCTTTCTCTTTTCTTTATACTCATTTCCTCATTTGGCTTATCACATAATTTCTACGCGGATGACACTCAACTATTTCGATCCTTTTCTTCTTTCTCCCCGGATATTCACCACACTCTCACAGCTTGTCTTGTTGCTATAAAATATTGTCATTTTCTCACACTTAATGCAGGGAAGACGGAGAAACTGTTCTTCCGTGCAAACTCTCTCCCTCCTCATCTTCCACCTGCATTCATATCTTTCCCACCCTCTACGCTCCCAATCTCAACCACAGCTCGTAATCTTGGTCTTCACTTTGACTCAAATCTTTCCTTTTCTCCTCATATCTCTCTTACCTCTTGCTCCTGTCATTTTCCTCTTCACAATATCTGCAAAGATCATCCCTTTCTCACCTTCCAAGCATCTAACATTTTAATGTCCTCATTAATATTTTCCTGACTCTTCTTCTCACAAATTGTTGAATAAACTGTTTCAAAGCCTTTGTCACCCGCCTCCTCCTCCTCCTCACCTGTAGTTCCGTCGTCGGATGATTCTTAAGTGGAAATGTCTCTTCTCTCTCTCCAAGCAGAGTCTGGCTTTTTATTGAGGCTTTTAGGATGAGCTCCTCTGGAGGCCACCTTACCTTATCGCTATTGCCCGGCAGTGGGACCTCCAGGGAGACCACCCCACAATCAGGAAAAAGCTTTGCCGAAAAACCCTGAGGATGTGTCTGTGGGGTGTTGGTGCTGAAGTCCTGGGCTCCAGATAAGAATGATGATAATCAGAAGAATTCGTAGTTATTGTACTGAAGAGTTGAGAACTACAATTCCCGACAGGCACTGGTGAGGTAGCAGATCAGCTACAGTATTCCGTGCAGAAAGTGCCTGCAAGGAGGATCCGTATTGGGGGTGGATGGTGACCAAGTTCTGTGCGTAAGGACACAGCCTGGCCTGCGATAGCCCAGTAATGTGGAAACCAAGATGCTCCCGGAGGAACGCGACTTCCGGGTCACTCTGAGGGCCGGAGCGAACATCCCCGCAGAAAATGCGGTAACCGCTAGGAACGCGGTACAGGACTCGGAATCCTGAGTACAGCTCAAAGTGTTCCGGAAGGAACAAGGCAAGCTAAAGCATTCCCGAAAAATGGAACGTACAAGACGAAAGAGGAACAGGGAGAGGTAAGCGAGGAGGAAACAGGTAAGGAAAACAGCAGGAGGATGAGAGGAACACTCGCACAGCGTGGATACCCAGTGGAAGGTAGGGTTGCAACGCATCAAGGAATCCTTCTGACGCGTCTATATACACGTCATGAACACAAAGTGAAAACACTAGAATGCTGCGCACGCTTCCCCTCAGAAGTGAAGCAGCTCAGCCTCTCCTCCATTGATTCCACAACTTCCAAGGTCGGCGAATCAGGACAGTATGACCCTTCTTCAAAGGTACCCCTCCCGGTTTCCCAGGATGACACCTATGGAATTGGCGCAGGAGTCTAGGTGCATTAAGGTTCCTTACTGGTTCCCATGTTCTCTCTGTCCATGGAAACCCCTTCCATAGTATGAGATATTGTACCACTCCATGTCTGTACCTAGAGTTGAGTATACAGGATTCTTCATACTCCTTAGTTGGTTTAGGCTGGGGTTTTTCTTCTTGATCCGTCTGTTGTGTGGATCTGGTTTGTATTCCTAAAGTAGGGAAGAATGGAACAATGGATGCATCTTTCTTAAAGAATGCGGTAAAGATATATTGAATGCCACTGGATTAACTTTCCGATCTGTAGAAAAAGGTGCAATGTATCATGGAGCAAACTTTCCAGAATGTACACACCTGGGTAGATATTTAGTTGATAGCCAAACCTTTTCTCGAGCTTGCCATCCAGGATTCTGCCTTCTTCCCTTGTCTGCCCATCTCTTGTAGTTTTGACAACTAGATAACAGGATCTCTTGGGCCTTTTTGTGATTGTCCTTTAGATTGTTCAATACCTGATTGATAGTTGCCAGTTTATTGGATAGTTTCGCAGAAAAGGGCAGGTGCCTGGGATCATATCCATAAGTACATTTGAAGGGACTCATAACAATCGCTGAGTGAGTGGTGTTATTGTAGGAAAACTCGGCTATTGGTAAGAGATGGTACCAATTGTCTTGCGCCTGATTGCAGAAACATCTGAGATATTGCTCTAGGGTCGCGTAAAGGCATTCTGTCTGCCCGTTGCTCTCTGGGTGAAAATCTGATGATATAGCTCTTTGGATCGGCCACAGTTTACATCGGGAGCCCAGAATTTGGATGTGAATTGCGTTCCTCTGTCTGATACAATGGTGAGAGGTAGACCGTGAAGACGCACTACATCCTTGAGGAATACCTCTGCAGTAACAGAAGCTGTAGGAGTACCTCTCAAAGAGGAAACATGGGCCAACTTGCTGAATGAGTCAACTACTACCATAATAGCAGTGTACCCTTGGGAGTTAGGAAGTTCAACTATAAAATCCATTGATAAATGCTGCCAAGGACCTGCAGGAGGTTGTTCTTGCTGGAGTAATCCCAGAGGATTTTGGCTGTGCTGTATTTATGTAGGGCAAGTGTAAACATACTCCTTGGAATCCTTAGCCATTGTTGGCCACCAAAGGTGGCGTCTTGTCAACTCCAGTGTGACTGTCTGACCTTTGTGTCCGGCTGTTGGAAGGTCATGGCACCATGATAGAGCTCTTGTTTGAAGTGCCTGTGTTGGTAAGTATAACCGGTCTCCCTTGAACCAATACCTCCCCTTCTTGATTATGGATGGATCTTGGAACAAAGCTGTCTTCTGGGCCTCAAATACTCTTTGTAAAAAGGTGGTAACCAATCCTATGAATCTTTTCCCAGTTAACAATAGCTCATGTCCCGTATATCTTCCTGATTCTTCACCATAGCTTCTAGAGAGGGCGTCTGCTAGTTGGTTTTTCTTTCCAGGCAAATAAGTGAGTTCAAAGTCAAACTGAGAAAAGAAATATGCCCACCTGGCGTGACAGGAATTCCGACATTCTATCTGTTGTAAAATACTGGGATTTCTATGGTCGGTGTGAGCCAGAAAGGATGCCTGAACCCCTGTAGTAGATGTCTCCATTCCTCACAGGCTTGTCTAATGGCTAGGAGCTCCTTTTCTAAAACTGAATTATACTTTTCACTTGAGGTGAGAGTCCGGGAGTAATAGGCAATTGGATGTTCCAGCTAATCTTCTTTCTTTTGTAAAAGTGCTGCTCCTATAGCCCCATAAGAGGCATCAGTTTCCACAATAAAGGGTAACGTTTGGTCTGGTTGTCTCAGGATCAGAGCTTTTACAAAAGCTTCTTTGAGCTGTATGAATGCTTTGTCGGCTTCTTGGTTCCTAACACATTTTATCCCCTTCTTAAGCAGAGCAGTAATGGGTAAGACTATGTCAGAAAAATGTGTGATAAATTTACGATAAATGTTTGCTATGCCTAGGAATCTCTGTATATCCTTGACCGAGCCTCGAGTGGGCCATTTAGTGATAGCGTCTGTCTTGTGTGAATCCATTTCCATTTCCAGAATGTTTTTGGAAAGTATAAAGCCCAAATAGGGAACAGTGGAGAAGTCAAATAAGCATTTTTCAGGTTTAGCTAAAAGATGGTGTTTGCGGAGTCTCTGTAGCCCTTCCTTTATGTTCTGACGATGTACTTCAAGCGTGCCTGAATAAATCAAAATATCGTCCAAGTAAACCACCACTGAAGAAAAAAGCAGATCAGCAAATACTTTGTCCATAAACCACTGGAAATCAGCATGAGCATTTACCAAACCAAAGGGCATCACTCGGTACTCATAATGACCCAAGTGAGTTCTGAACACAGTTTTCCATTCGTCCCCTTCTTGTATCCTTAGTAAATGGAACGCTCCTCGGAGGTCGAGTTTGGTAAACCATTGCACTCCCTGCACTGCCTCCATAATGTCCTTGTTAGGGGCATGCGGTATCTATCTCTGAGTGTCAAACTGCTGAGACCTCGGAAATCAATGCAGGGTCTGAGTTCTGTTGTCCCCTTTTTAGAGATGAAGAATAGTGAGGCTCCGGCTGGGGAGGTCGATTCCCGAATAAGGCAGTTTTGAAGATTGGTGGATAGATATTGCTGTAAGGCTTCTTTCTCAGGGAGAGACAACAGAAACATCCTTCCAAACGGAACCACTGCTCCTGGTAACAGCTCAATCTTGCAATCTTCTGGTTGGTGAGGTGGTAGAGGTCGGGCTGAGCATCAATAAACACGTCTTCAAATTCCTGGTCGGCTAGAGGTATAGTATTGACACTTCTTATCTGTACTGAATCATCTTGGTGGGTTTGTTCCCTTTCGAGACCAAGACAAGACTGAAAAGAATATTTAGAATGAAACTCCACCATGTTAGTCTCCCAGTCAATGTTTGGATTATGTTTCCCGAGCCAGGGAATTCCTAGGATAACCGGGAAATGGGCTGCTCGTATCAAATCGAAAACTAGACTTTCTTGGTGTGAATTCATTGTGACAGTAACCTCTTGGGTTTCCTGAGTTATAGGGCCGGAAGTTAAAGGCATACCATCTGTGCCTTCTACTGGTATCGCTTGGTGTTTTTCTCTTCTGGGTATGATTTGCTGTTTTGCCCATTGACCATCCATGAAGTTGCCAGCAGCACCGCAATCTAGCATAGCAAGACATTCGACCGCACAGTCTTTCTTCCATTCTAACACTACCCTAAACACCATCAAATGATGAGAGGTGTCCAGGTTCACCGGTGTAGCGGTCACACAGGGATTAATAGTGGAAACCCCTCCCTTGTTCCTATTCAGGGTCGGGGTTGATCATTTCCCGATCTCCTGGGAGGCACCTCAGGACAGTCGCGTAGAAGGTGCTTTTCTGACCCACAATACATACATAGGTTCAAGTCCTTGCCACGTTTTCTTTCTGGGGGAGTCAAGGGTCCTCTGGCTGTACCGATTCGCATAGGTTTGTCAGTCTGGGATACTGGTGAGCACTTCTCTGAGGTGAATGGGAGGCTAGGAGGTAACAGTGTGAAAGGCCTAGGTCTTCTTCTTTCAGCTTGCCTTTCCGATAGCCTGTATTCAATTTGTAAGGCTAAGGAAACCAAGTCCTGGAATGTAGTAGGTCTGTCAATCCTGGCCAGCTCGTCCTTTATTTCTTTGCGCAGACCTCTCCTGAATAGTGTCCGTTTGGCTGAAACAGACAATCCGGTTTCCAGTGTGATTCTTTAGAAATTGGATATGTAAGTCTGCACGTCTGAAGATCCTTGTATGGTGTCCAAAAGGTTCTCATATGAAGTGTATAACACTTTGGGTCTTTCAAACCAGGCACAAAACTGTTGTACGAAGAATCCATAGTCATTAAGGGCCGGATCTGAATTAGTTACCAATGGAGTAGCCCAAGCCAAAGCATTTCCTATGAGACTAGAAATTAGGAATCCTACTCTAGTCCTGTCTAACTCATAGGTCTTGGGGCGGAATGTGTAATAGACCATGCAGGCATCCAAAACTCCTTTATGCTCTTGGGGTTGCCATCAAACTTGCCACAAGGCAAATACAATGGGGGAAGGTCTCCTCGACACTCTTCTCTCTGGTGAACCTTTTGCCTTAGTGCTGTGTTGTCTGCTTTCAAGGCAGTGTTGTCTGCTTTCAAAGTTTGTACTTCTAAAATTGATTCCTTGTATGGCATTGTCAAGCTCTTGGTATTGTTCTAGGCTGGCCATCTTTGGGTTTTGCAAGCTCTCACAAACTGTTGAATAAACTGCTTCAAAGCCTTTGTCACCCGCCTCCTCGTCCTCCTCACCTGTAGTTCCGTCGTCGGATGATTCTTCCGTGGAAATGTCTCTTCTCTCTCTCCTAGCAGAGTCTGGCTTTTTATTGAGGCTTTTAGGGTGAGCTCCTCTGAAGGCCATCTTGCCTTATCGCTATTGCCCGGCAGTGGGACCTCCAGGGAGACCACCCCACAATCAGGGAAAAGCTTTGCCGAAAAACCATGAGGATGTGTCTGCAGTGTGTTGGTGTTGAAGCCCTCGGCTCCAGATAAGAATGATGATAAACAGAAAGAATTCATAGTTATGAGACTGAAGAGTTGAGAACTACAATTCCCGACAGGCACTGGTGAGGTAGCAAATCAGGTACAGTATTCCATGCACAAAGTGCCTGCAAGGAGGATCCGTATTGAGGCTGGATGGTGACCAAGCTCCGTATGTAAGGACACAGCCTGGCCTGTGATAGCCCAGTAATGTGGAAACCAAGGTGCTCTTGGAGGAACATGACTTCCGGGTCACTCCGAGGGCTGGAGCGAACAATCCCACAGCAAATGCGGTAACCGCTAGGAAAGCAGTACAGGACTCAGAAACCCGACTACAGCTCAAAGAGTTCCGGAAAGGAACAAGGCAAGGAAAAGCGTTCTGAAAAACAGAACGTACAAAAAGAAAGAGGAACAGGTGGAGGTAAGCGAGGAGGAAACAGGTAAGGAAAACAGCAGGAGGATGAGAGGAACACTCTCAGAGTGTGGATACCCAGTGGAACGTAGGGTGGCAACGCGTCGAGGAATCCTTTCGATGCGTCTATATACACGTCATGAACAAGAAGTGAAAACACTAGAATGCTGCGTACGCTTCCCCTCGGAAGTGAAGCGGCTCAGCCCCTCCTCCATTGATTCCACAACTTCCAAGGTTGGTGAATCATGACAGTATGACCCTTCTTCAAAGGTACCCCTCCCGGTTTCCCAGGATGACACCTATGGAATTGGAGCAGGAGTCTAGGTGCATTAAGGTTCCTTACTGGTTCCCATGTTCTGTCCGTCCATGGAAACCCCGTCCATAGTATGAGATATTGTACCACTCCATGTCTGTACCTAGAGTCGAGTATACAGGATACTTCATACTCCTAAGTGTGGTTTAGGCTGGGGTTTTTCTTCTTGATCCATCTGTTGTGTGGATCTGGTTTGTATTCCTTAAGTAGGGAAGAATGGAACACTGGATGTATCTTTCTTAAAGAATGTGGTAAAGATAACTTGAATGCAACTGGATCAACTTGCCGGTCTACAGAAAAAGGTGCAATGTATCGTGGAGCAAACTTTCCAGGATGTGCACACCTGGGTAGATATTTAGTTGATAGCCAAACCTTTTCTCCAGCTTGCCATCCAGGATTCTGCCTTCTTCCCTTGTCTGCCCATCTCTTGTAGTTTTGACGACTAGATAACAGGATCTCTTGGGCCTTTTTGTGATTGTCCTTTAGATTGTTTAATACCTGATCGATAGTTGGCAGCTTAGTGGTTTGTATCGCAGAAAAGGGCAGGTGCCTGGGATCAAATCCATAAGTACATTTGAAGGGACTCATTCCAATCGCTGAGTGAGTGGTGTTATTGTAGGAATACTCGGCTATTGTTAAGAGATGGTAACAATTGTCTTGTGCCTGATTGCAGAAACATCTGAGCCATTGGTCTAGGGTCATGTTAAGGCGTTCTGTCTGCCCGTTGCTCTCTTTGTGAAAACCTGATGACATAGCTCTTTGGATCTGCAACTGTTTACATAGGGAGGCCCGGAATTTTGGTGTGAATTGCGCTCCTCTGTCTGATACAATGGTGAGAAGTAGACCGTGAAGACGCACCACATCCTTGAGGAATACCTCTGCAGTAGCAGAAGCTGTAGGAGTACCTCTCAAAGAGGAAAAATGGGCCAACTTGCTGAATGAGGCAACTACTACCATAATAGCAGTGTACCTTTGGGAGTTAGGAAGTTCAACTATAAAATCCATTGATAAATGCTGCCAAGGACCTGCCGGAGTTGCTTCTTGCTGGAGTAATCCCAGAGGTTTAGCTGTGCTGTATTTACTCCGGGCACATGTAGGGCAAGTGGAAACATACTTCTTGGAATCATTAGCCATTGTTGGCCACCAAACGTGGTGTCTTGTCAACTCCAGTGTGGCTGTCTGAACTTTGTGTCCGGCTGTTGGAAGGTCATGGCACCATGTTAGAGCTCTTGTTTGAAGTGCCTGTGTTGGTAAGTATAACCGGTCTTCCTTGAACCAATACCTCCCCTTCTTGATTATGGATGGATCTTGAAATGAAGCTGTCTTCTGGGCCTCTAATACTCTTTGTAAAAAGGTGTTAACCACTCCTATGAATCTTTTCCCGGTTAACAATAGCGCATGTCCCGTATATCTTCCTGATTCTTCACCATAGCTTCTAGAGAGGGCGTCTGCTAGTTGGTTATCGTTATCAGTCAAATAAGTGAGTTCAAAGTCAAACTGAGAAAAGAAATATGTCCACCGGCGTGACGGGAATTCTGACATCCCATCTGTTGTAAAATACTGAGATTTCTATGGTCGGTGTGAACCAGGAAAGGATGCCTGGCCCCCTGTAGTAGATGTCTCCATTCCTCACAGGCTTGTCTGATGGCTAGGAGCTCCTTTTCTAAAACTGAGTAATTCTTTTCACTTGAGATGAGAGTCCGGGAGTAATAGGCAATTGGATGTTCCATCTGATCTTCTTTCTTTTGTAAAAGTGCTGCTCTAACTCATTGGTCTTGGGGCAGAATGTGCAATAGACCATGCAGGCATCTAAAAACTAATTTATTCTCTTGGGGTTGCCGTCAAACTTGCTACAAGGCAAAGACAATGGGGGAAGGTCTCCAAAACCCTCTTCTCTGGGGGAAGGTCTCCAAAACCCTCGTCTCTCTGGTGAACCTTTTGCCTTAGTGTTGTGTTGTCTGCTTAGGCAGTGTTGTCTGCTTTCAAAGTTTGTACTTCTACATTGATTTCTTGTATGGCATTGACAAGCTCTTGGTATTGTTCTAGGCTCGCCATCTTTGGGCATTGCAAGGTCTCACAAACAGTTGAATAAACTGTTTCAAAGCCTTCGTCACCCACCTCGTCCTCCTCCCCACCTGTAGTTCCGTCGTCGGATGATTCTTCTGTGGAAATGTCTCTTCTCTCTCTCCAAGCAGAGTCTGGCTTTTTATTGAGGCTTTTAGGATGAGGTCCTCTGGAGGCCACCTTGCCTTATCGCTATTGCCCGGCAGTGGGACCTCCAGGGAGACCACCCCACAATCAGGGAAAAGCTTTGGAAAAAACCCTGAGGATATGTCTGCAGGGTGTTGGTGTTGAAGTCCTGGGCTTCAGATAAGAAGGATGATAATCAGAAGAATTTGTAGTTATTGGACTGAAGAGTTGAGAATTACAATTCCCGACAGGCACTGGTGAGGTAGCAGATCAGGTACAGTATTCCGTGCAGAAAGTGCCTGCAAGGAGTATCCATATTGAGGGTGGATGTTGACCAAGCTCTGTGTGTAAGGACACAGCGTGGCCTGCGATAGCCCAGTAATGTGGAACTCAAGGCACTCCCGGAGGAACGCGACTACCGGGTCGCTCCGAGGGCCAGAGCGAACAATCCCGCAGCAAATGCGGTAACCACTTGGAACGCGGGACAGGACTCGAAACCCGAGTACAGCTCAAAGAGTTCCAGAAGGAACAAGGCAAGCCAAAGCATACCGAAAAACGGTACATACAAAAAGAAAGAGGAACAGGGGGAGGTAAGCGAGGAGGAAACAGGTAAGGAAAACAGCAGGAGGATGAGTGGAACACTCGCACAGCGTGGACACCCAGTGGAACGTAGGGTTGCAACGCATTGAGGAATCCTTCCGACGCGTCTATATACACGTCATAAACAAAAAGTGAAAACACTAGAATGCTGCGCACGCTTCCCCTCGGAAGTGAAGCAGCTCAGCCTCTCCTCTATTGATTCCACAACTTCCATGGTCGGCGAATCATAACACTTCTTTTGTTCTACTACTCTGTTTGGACTTCCAAGTTCCCATCCTGCCCCTTTAAGATCAGTCTTTAACTCTTCCATCTGTCTATTTTGCCTTCTTCCCTATCGGGATTCTATTTCCTCTTCTCTTGCTAAACTCGGCTTCCTGCCTTTCCACTCTCAAATCAAATTTCACTTTCTTTGTCTCGTTTTCAAATCCCTCTATGGTCTTGCCCCCTACTTTGCTTTACTCTTATCTTTCTATATTCCTTCTCTTCCCACTTTAGGCTTGTGGTTCCTCATTCCCATGTGGTCAGTCTCGTTTCTGATCTTTTGAGCTTCTTGCTCCTCTCAACTTGCACGCTCTCCCACTTTCTCTTCATTCCATTAGTGTCTATTCTCTTTTCCGTGCTTCTCTAAAAACGTACCAACTTCAACATCCCTGATTGATTGTTATCTGATCTGACTGCCTATTCAATTTTATTGCACCGTGTTTCATTTTAAATGTATAGCGCTTTGACTTAAGGCGCTCTACAAAATAGAAATAAATTACAAATACGAATACAATCCTCTACAGAACCCATAAAACTTGGGTCTAGTTGAAGAAGACCTGTGACACCATAGGAAATGATACACCAGAGCAGAGAGAATATGCACATTTACTGTGGTAAAAAGAATATTATATTGGGAACTGTATGGCCAATCTCCAGAGAAACAACAAAGCCCATCCATGAATGGATAAACCAGAACATACACTCTTTGTACATTGAGTCCCCTGAAGGCCAGCCTAAACTATACCTGTGAATATTGTTTAGTGGTACCGGGTGAACCTAGACTGAATACAGTAGCCATGTTTGACTTGGGAGTAGCAAGTAGATTTAAGGATAATACCTATGCTGTGCTATTGAGGATTGGTATTCTGAATAAAGAATACCCAGAGGAAGTTCACACAGTTGATAGTTCCTGAGTCACATCAGGTACTAACCTCTATCAGATCATTCTTCTGGAAAGTAAACAACATCAAGACAAAGGGCCTCATTACTCGGACGGCGGTGGACCAAGGTGCTACAAGCACCTTGGTCCATGCTGGTAAAATACCGGCACCGCCTTGGTGGAAAGGGGAATTACCGCCCTATTCCAAGGTTGGTGGGGCGGTAATTCCCCCTTCCCCCATTGCCCTTCCCCATTGCCATTTTTGCCCCATAGGGCATAATGGGAATGGGGAAGGTGCTAATTACGGCACAGCAAATTGCTGTACCGTAATTAGCTCCCTGGTCCCTTTGCGGGTTGGTTTTTAACGCTTGCAAAAAGCAGGCGTTAAATTCTCCAACCCGCAAAGGGACCTCGTAGTAAGGCAGTAAGGGTTTACCGGTACCAGTAAAATACCAGTACCGGTAAACCCTTACCGGCCAACCGTGTAATGAGGCCCAACATCTTATTGAATGTGATTACATAACCTCAGTTAAAGGTTATAATGGCCTCAAGTGGCTTGTACGCCATAATATGCAGACCAATCTGGGCCAAACTGATTATTCATTTTTCCTTCATATCGTGAGCATGGCACTTTCGTCCTGACCCGGTTTCTTTATCTACGACACATTTTGCAGTTGTGGCCCGGCCTCCCACAACTGCTATAGTGGAATTACCTGCTGAATACCAGGATGTTCTGGTGGTGTATAGCAAAAAAAGAGTCTGAGACTCTACCACTACATAAGGATTATGATTGTTCCATAGGCTTGCACCTCAGACTTGCACTGATCCCTGGGAAGATATGCACACTTTCTAGTAAGGAAAACGAAACACTGTTGGAATATATCAAGGACAGCTTTCACAAGGGGTTCATCTGGCTATTGCCCTCATCTGTAGGAGCTCAATTGTTCTTTATCAACAGGAAGGGTGAAGACAAAGGCCCTCTGTAAATTACAGAGATCTGAACACCAACATTATCCACAATCCTTACACTATACAATTGCACTTCCTTGCAAGACCAAGTCAAGGAAGAACATGTCTATAGTAAACTTGAACTAATCAGAGCATATAAAATGTTGCGGGTCAAAGTGAGAGACAAGTGGAAGATGTCCTTCAACACTCAATTGGGTGATTTTGAATCACTGGCGATACCTTTCAGTCCCTTCGGTGCACCGGCCACATTTCAGAAGTTTTTCAATGACATCTTTCATGACTACTCTGACTTATTTGTGATCATATACATGGATGACAACCTTACTTAATCCAGTCTCCTAACCAATCTTCTCCAGCATGGGGTCTGGCATGGATTCACATGCTCATGAATATTCTCCGTCGTCAAGCTGGGAATCCTTGGTAAAAGAAAAAATCAATTTCAGTTTCATTTCTGAACTGTCTTTCTCCTAACAACCAATCACTGAGCACTGGGTCATACTGCCCCTAGCCAATGACTGCCCTTAACCTAAGCCCCTCCTCTGGCAGCCATGTTCAGATTTTTACCGCACCTTCAAGTGTTGGGAGTCCTCGTGCTTAGCTCTCGAGCTTCTACTGCATTGTTTTGCTTTTTAGAAAGAGTTTACTCTATTTTTCGGTCAATCGAGCCTTGTGCTCCATCGATCAACCTTCCAATTCCAGCCATTTTTTCGATTCTTCAGCGCCCCTCAACGGCAGATTTCATCAAGTTTCTTCATGTAGGCTTCCAGAAGATTCTTCAGGCCTACACCGCGTGCACAATGTCGGAGGAGAAGAAGGATTCCACCCCCCTGTTCAAGCTTTGCTCTGAAAGTGGCTTACAGAATGTTTTCTCGGATGTCAAACATTCACAGTGGCTTTACTGCCTGTACGCTACGCACAACGAGGAAGATTGTGCGTTTTTCCACGTTGAATTATCGGCGTAAGAAGCTGAACGAGTGGCTACAGGCTAAGGCCTCTGCACCGGGTGGTTCCCAGCGGTATGACTCTCCCGGATCCAGGAAAGCTGAGCGGGCTTCTAAGTCCTTTGATGGTGCCCCTCCCGTGGGGTCCCAACATAAGGCTAAGCACTGTGAGTCCACTGCTAACAGGAGCGCCATTGCGGTGGTCTCCCCAGTGGCCAGGACACATCGAATGTCTCCAGCGACTTCAGTCTCCAGTCAGCACTCAGGATCATCGTCCAAGAGAAAGTCGGAGCATCCGTGCAAACTCAAGGAGGCCCCGGAGACAGCCAAGGAGAAGTCCAAGAACGAAATGCCGGAGAAGGCCAAGGGGGGTTCAGGGCTCTGAACCTCCCCCTAAGGAGAAGGCCAAGCAGGACAAGGAACCGGTCCTGACCGTGAAGGCCCAGGTACACCTGACGAAGGCCCTGCCTTCCATCGAGGTGGTGGTGGCATCCCTCTCGAAGGCCATGGAGGCAAATCCGCAGGGCGCACCCCCGAAGGCAAGAGTGTCCCTCCATGCTAGGAGGGAGTCTTAATTCCAGCCCACAGAGAAGAGCCTGGAGAAGAAGATGCCAGTCATCTCCCCATGACCGTACCCAGTGGATGCAAAGATGGGGGGGTGCAGAGATCCTCCACGGTATGGATATCACCTCGGAGGAGGAGCTTGTCTACCTTCAGACCATCCAGGAGGAGCAGGCCCTATGACAAGGGTGCTGACGGAGGCGATGATGAAGACGACGAGGATACCATTGAGGAAGGCGACGGAGAGCCACATGTCATCAAGGGCCTGGGCTGTCTACCTATGCCCCAGCTTCCTATTCCACCATTGCTGCAGCTGCCTCCTCCGCTTGAGCTGCCACCTAGAGACGTCTCTGTGGACATTCTATCTACGCTACATACTCTGGTATTCGAGATACAGATGAGAATGCCTATTGCGGTGCTGGTGATGGCCGACCTCCTGGCAACAGGGGAACCCCCGGCCAAAAAGAGGAAGAGGCACCCACTGCCTCCTTGCCACCCCTCACCGCCCTCTCCCACCCCGGGGGGTGAGACAGACCCTGACACGGCGACAACAACAATGAGCACGGACGACAGCGATGGGCTGGGGGACCTCCTGTCACTACCTCCCAGATCCTCCCCACCGGATAAGATAGCCTTGTTTCAAGTGATGATCTCCAGAGCTTTGGAGCTCTTCCAGCTCGCTCCAGAGGAGAAGAAGAAGGAGGGCTTCTTGTACCAGTGCCATGAGGCGAAGTGAAAGACCATTGTTTCGGTCTCACTCCTGGATGACATTTGGGACAAAGGCTTATCTCTCATGAAGAACCCTTCTACAGTCCCGGTGAAGAGGGATCGCCTTTAGAAGAAGTACAGAGTGCCGGACTCTGCGCCCAAGTACTTGCGGGCCAACCATCGCCGGACTCGGTGGTCTCGGCAGCGGTCAAGAAGAAGTCGTGGGGCGCTTCTTCCTCAGCAGTGTCCACCCCTCCAGACAGCGAGGGGAAGAAGTTAGATGCCATGGGACAATGTGTGATCTACTCTGCGGCGACGACCATCGAGGCCGCCAAAGCCCTCGCTATCGTAGCGCGATACGACCAGGAGCTGTGGTTCAGGATCGCTCCCATCCTGGACTTAGTCCCCGACGACAAGAGGTTGGAGGCGTTGGAAATTCTGCAAGAAGGTGAGTTGGCTTTGGACCACGCCTTCACGGTGGCCATGGACATCGCTGATGCAGGGTTCTGGCAGATGGGCAACAGGGTTTGCCTTCGTCATCGTGGCTGGCTCAAGGTCACCAACTTTCGACAGGATGTACAGACAAGGGTTTTGGACATGCCCTTTGACAGACAAAATCTCTTCGGGAAGACTGTAGATGAGTCCCTACAGGCTATCAAGACAGACACAGAGATGGCACATGCCCTGGGCATGCTACAGCAGTGACGGCCGTCCTTTCGATCCCCAGGAGGCAAGTCTTCTCGTTCTTCCAAGGGTTATGGCGGGAGTTCCTCTTCGTACCACCAGCCCTCCCGCTCCTCACCACAGGAGACCAACAGGGGCCGTTCCAATGCTTTCGGAGGAGGACTTTGTCGTCGCCAGGGTCCCCAAGGAGGCCCTTCGAGGTACAAGCAAGAATTAACTGGCTGTGATGTCAGGCCCCCACCCGTGCACCCCTGCACCCCTGTGGGAGACCGGCTGTCAAACTTCATTAGCTTGTTGAAGACCATCTCCACCGACCGTCGGGTGCTGGACACTCTCGCCCACAGACACACCCTGGAGTTTCAATAGAAGTTTCCCCGAATACCACCTGTGGCAAGTCAGGAAAACTACGTCCCTCAGCTGCTGCTGGAGGTTAGGGCCATGCTAAAAAAAGGGGCCATAGAGCTTGTACCAAAGCGGCTCCTGGGCTCCGGAGTGTACTCAAGGTACTTCCTGTGAGAAAGAAGACAGGGGGCTGGAGGCCCATTCTCGACATCCGACGACTGAACAATTACATCAAGTCCCAGAAGTTTTGAATGGTCACTCTTCAGCATGTGCTCGGACAGCTGGAAGAGGGAGACTTTCTGTCGTTGTTGGAACTGAAGGATGAGTACTTCCACATCCCAATTCACAAGGGACACTGCAAGTTTCTGCCCTTCGTCATCCAGGGGAAGCATTACCAATTCAAGGCCCTTCCCTTCGGATTGAAGTCGGCACCAACGGTCTTTCCCAAGTACCTGGTGCTGGTGGCGGCACATCTGCGACTGCAAGGGATCCATGTCTACCCTTACTTGGATAACTGGCTCATCAGTGCTAGCTCAAGAAGCAACATTGTTGACCACACAGCGAGGACCGTCCATCTACTGATGGATCTGGGGTTCTCAGTGAATTATGCAAAGCACTGCTTCACTCCATCGCAGGACGCGCTGTTCCTGAGATCCCGGCTCAACACAGTGTCATGCCTGGCGTGACCGTCAGAGGAGAGAGTGGCGGCCCTCATGGGCAAGGTGCAACGGCTGCTCGCTCTGAAGATCGCCATGGTGAGGGCCATCAAGTCTCTGCTCGGCATGATGTCGTCATGCATTTAACTCATCCGACTCTGCAGGCTATGGATGCGGCCACTGCAGGAGTTCATTAACGCCCATTGGATCCAAGTGTCTGGAAGCTTCTAGAACAAGATGGCGCGCAACGTGGGGTTCCGTCAGGTGATATGATGGTGGGGTGTGCGCTCTAATCTGACCAGCAGTGTGGATTTCCAGGCCCCAGCACATCAGGAGACTATGATGACAGACGCCTCCCTGGAGGGATGGGGAGGCCACACCGGAAGTCTTCACGCCAGAGGCCTGTGACTCCCAGAGGAAAAGGCACTGCACATCAACGTGCTGTAGCTACGAGCTGTGTTTTGGGGACTCAAATCTTTCCTGCCGTCCCTCACGGGCAAGGCGGTGCGGGTCTTCACCAGCAATACCACCATGATGTTTTCCATCGGAAAGCAGGGGGGCACCAGGTCCCCAGTGCTCTCCAAAGAAGTGCAGGATTTATGGCACTGGGTCGTCACTCAGGGGATGTTCCTCATTCCGTTTCATCTGGCAGGAGTCAAGAACACGGTCGCTGACTATCTGAGCAGGGAACTTCGCTCGTGCCACGAGTGGGAGTTTTGATAGGACCTAGTGGAGAATCTGTTCCGCAAATGGGGCAGATCGACTTGCTTGCGATGGCGATGAACAACAAGTGCCAGAGGTTTGCCAGCAGGTTTCCCCAGCAGGGGATCATGTGGGACTCATTCTCATTCCCTTGAGAAGGCCTCTTTCTGTATGGGTTCCCTACATTGCCGTTGTTACTATGAGTCATCAATCTACTCAAACAGTGTCGGTGCTGGATGATCCTCATTGCACCGGTATGGCCGAGGCAGATCTGGTACTCGTACCTTCTCAGCATGTCAGCAGCACCACCAGTCAAGCTGCCAGTGGCCACAGATCTTCTCACCCGGGAAGGAGGCACCATTCTTCACCATGATCCAGGGTCTCTGAACCTGAAGGCCTGGCTCCTGCAGAGCTAGAATTCGGTGACTACGATATCCCAGTGGACTGCAAGGAAGTTCTCACCAAGGCTAGAGCATCGTCTCTGTTGAAATACTACGGACTCAAGTGGAAGAGATTTGCCATTTGGTCTCGTTTCCAGAAGATCGACCCAATGAGCGTCAAGGCTTCTCAGGTGCTTCCATATTTGCTGCTGTTGGCCATATCGTGACTGGCCCACGCCTCCATCAAGGTTCATCAGGTGGTTATCTCCTTCTAGATCAGATTCCCAGGACGACCATCCTTGTGGTCGCAACGATTGATCATAGTGTTCATCAAGGGACTATTCTGCTTGTTCCTGCCGGTGAAGGCTCTGGTCCCGGCGTGGGAGCTCAATGTGGTGCTTACTAGGCTCATGGGTCCTCCATTTGAGCCTATGCATTCTGCGCACCTCAAGTTTTTGTTGTGGAAAACAATTTTTTTTGTGCCCATCACCTCTGCACGATAAGTGGGGGAGATTCAGACCCTCTCCTGTAAACCACCGTACTTGACTCTTTCCATGAGACAAGGGTGGTGCTGAGGATGCACCCCTTCTTCATGCCCGAGGTGCCGTCGGAATTTAATCCAAACAAGCCCTGCCCAAGGCTTCTATTTCCAGGTGGATTTCTGACTGTATCACCCACTGTCGGGCAAACCGACTGCTGCCTGGCCGTCCGAGAACCCACTCTACCAGAGCGATCGCTGCTTAAATGACGTGTCATCTGGTGTGTGTCATGATGCATACCCCCGGGCATCTAGACCACGTCCATCAGCCCCGGAGCAGCCATCATGTTGCCTTGAGAAAACCCAGCAACCCCTGTTAGGGGCTGTCTGGGTTCAGTCCTGGCGCCTATGGCGCCAGGCTCATATGGGACATCAGACCTGGCGCCATAGGCGCCAGGCTCATAGGTACACACTTACCTGATGCAGACCATGCTGCAAGAAGATCCAAACCCATGTGAGGCCTAGAAGGGACTACTTTACCTTAGGGACTATTTTGTTACTCAGGTGTGGTCAGGGAGGAATACCTACCTGGGACTACTTTGGAGGCTATTTAAACCACGCCCGAAGAGCAGCACACGCTTCGCGTTATTCTGCATCCAGCAGCGTAACATTCATCGTGCCAGCAGCAGCATCCAGCCTTCTGCCACGCCCGCCTCGAACCTGGAGCACCTAGAAAGAAGGAAAGAAGCAAAGGTTAGAAAAGAGTATTACCTGATTTCTTACCTGATTCCGGATTCATCGCATCTTCAAAACCAGAGGAAAGACTTTGTTTTAAACGCATCGCATCGCAGCAGCAGCGCCGCACCATACTCACCGTTCGACGCAGCATTTCTTCGATCCGGCGCTGTCTCCATCTTTACATCGCCGAATCCCGGCACCTAAGGGGAACAAGAAACAAAAAGGTGAGCAGTGAGAACAGACAGAGACAGTGGGCCTCATTACAACCCTGGCGTTAAGGGGTTAACGGCGCCGTAAAAGGCTGCAGCGCCGTTAAACCCTTAAGACCAGATTCCCACTTTAACGCCTGCTTTTTGCAGGCGTTAAAGTCCAAGGAGCTAAGCGACCTTGGTGCTAATTACGGAACCTTAATTTACGGTGCCGTAATTAGCGCCTTCCCCATTCCCATTGTGCCCTATGGGCCAAAAATAGGAATGGGGAAGGGGCCATGGTGAATGGGGAATTACCGTCCCGCCAACCTTGTAATGGGGCGGTAATTCCACCATCCACCATGACGGAATCCGGCATGGACCATGGTGCTAATAGCACCATGGTCCTACGCCAGGGTTGTAATGAGGCTGTATCTCTTTAGCCGCCATATGCTTACCTGATTTTACCGCCGGAGGTATTATTCATCAGCACGCCACATCTTCTTATGCCGCACCTGTAAGAAAAGGAGAAAGCAGCAAGTTTAACCCTTGCCATTATTTACCGGACAGTGTTGGGTAACACAGACTTTTACCGGAGCGCTTTCAGCAGTCAATCTTCTTATTGGGTCAAAGTTGCAAGATAAAAGAGGAATTGGGAAGGAGTAAATTCCAAACATTTCGAACTCTTTCGAAATATATACTTACGGATCTTCCCCAGGACCTTTTGGAGTCAGGATTCATCTACAACTCTTCCAATATCTTCAGGCCAGTGAAGTAGTGAAGTAACTGGTCATCAACGCGTCCCTGCGTGCTTCGCAGGATGGAGGGCTCATCCTTCAAGAATATAAGATGAGATTGCTGAGAGGGCACAGAGGTGATTAGTGGGGAGGACAGTGGGGGAGCTATCACTTGAATATACAAGTGGCTAAATCCAACTCTCCACTTAAAGGAGAATATTTCTACGGGTCAAGCAGACAAGATTAGGAGGGCAGATCCAGTCAGTCATCGCTGCACTACGCATCACGTGGGTGGAGGCCGCAGCAGTCCGGGTCTGACCGACGCCCCTGTGGGAGCCAGGTGAGCATAACAGAACGTGAAGCCTACCAAAAAAAAAACACCCGGGCGTTATGGAAACCTCTGAAACCGATCAACTAGCCCGACTGTTAGGGGAACTTAGGGCAGAGGTGCACTCTGCACGCCAAGAGACTAATGCCCTCAGGAGAGAACTTATTTTGTCAAAGGAACGCACTGATTATCTTGCTAGACAACTGCTGCAAAGCCAAGCCGGCCAAACACCACTACCTGGACTCGGAGGGAATCCAATCCTGTCTCTTCGAGCAATCCTGTGCAAGTGGTTCTACCAGGGAGCATTCCTTTAGCTCCACCCGAACGTTTTGCTGGGGACCCGAAAAGGTTTGCCGTGTTCATGAACCAGTGCCGCTTGCACTTTCTATGCAGACCAGGAGCTTTCCCAAACGACCAAGCCAAAGTAGCCTTTGTACTATCGTACCTTAGTGAAAGCGCAGCAGATTGGTCAATCCCACTGGTCAACCACGATGACCCTCTTCTGCGGGATTTTCAAGGTTTTCAATTGAGCATGGAAAAACTATTTGCCAGACATTCACAGGGTCAGGCCCTGGATAACGAACTTTTTATCCGTACGACAAGGCACTCAGGATCTGCTAACCTATGTCGCAACCTTCAACAGGTTAGTGGTGGAAACCGGCTAGCCAGAGGAGAAAATAATTACTTTATTTCATCGTGGGCTTCGTGGGTGAACTCAAAGATGTTTTGGCCCAAGTGGTGAACCCACCCCAGGATTGCACAGAATATATAGACTTAGTAGTCCAGTTAGACCACCGACTCCAGAATTGAAAGGCTGATCGAGCTAAATTCGAGAATCGCGTACTGGTCAAACCACATGTTACCTCCAAAGGAACTGACACATCAGAACACATGCAGATCGGGGGGGTTAAGGGATCCTTAACGCAAAAACAGAGAGAAAGAAGACGACAAATGCAATTGTGCCTTTATTGTGGGGCTTCAGGACATTTTCTAAGGGATTGCCTTATTAAACCATCCAAGAAAGTAGCCGGAGTAGCTGTTAGAAATCAAACAGAGCCTGCATCGGGAAACGACCACGCCCGACAAGCGTAGAGTTCCGCTTGCCGAGCTTGAAGAAGGACACTCAGACCTTACATCTAATCATACCAATGGTCCTCATTGATCCAAGACTCCCATCGCGTATGCACACAGCAAGGGCATATATCGATAGCGGGGCCGTAGGAAACTATATGGACCATAAATTGGCTTCTAGGATGAATCTATCTCTCTGCAAAAAGACTGCTCCGGATGTCGTCACCACAGTCGATGGAAATGAAATTGCCTCAGGGCCTGTAACTCATTCCACTACAGAGATGACATTGCTGGGTCAGGACGGGCATCGAGAGACTATAGTGTTTGACTTAATCAAAGCCCCACAGTTCCAAATAATACTGGGGATACCTTGGTTAGAAACACATAATCCTTGTATTGATTGGTGAGAGAAGAGAATAACCTTCCCGGATTGTGCACACACCTGCTACCCGGAAAAACCCTTGAACAAAGGCCTGGCCACAGTCACTACTCCAGTCGTGCAGTTACCTCAGGAATACCAAGAATTCCAGGACGTTTTCCAAAAAGAACAGGCAAATACCTTACCGCCACACAGATCATACGATTGTCAAATCAACCTCATCCCCGGTGCACAACACCCATGTAGCAGAATCTATGCCCTCACGGAACCCGAAAACCTGCACCTACGACAATATTTAGACCAATACCTTGCTAATGGTTTCATTCGTCCATCCAAGTCCACCGTTTCCTCAGCTTTGTTCTTCGTGCCAAAAAAGGAAGGTGACCTTAGAACGTGCATAGACTACCGCGCACTAAATCAGATTACGGTAAAAAACCGGTACCCATTGCCTCTGATCCCCGAATTACTAGACCAAGTAAAGGATGCTTGTATCTACGCTAAGTTAAATCTCCGAGGGGCATATCATCTGGTACGTGTAAAGAAAGGCGACAAATGGAAGACGGCCTTTCGCACTAAGCATGGATTATTCGAGTATCAGGTGATGCCTTTCGGGTTGTGCAATGCACCAGCAGCCTTCCAGTATTTTATGAACAATGTCTTTCGTGAACTCATTGACGTCTGTGTTGTCGTATACATAGACGATATCCTTGTGTACTCCTCCTCAGAATCAGACCATGTTAAGCACGTACGTGCAGTTCTTGAGAAACTACGCCAGCACAAGTTATATGCAAAATTGAAAAAATGTGTTTTTCATGTTACAGAAGTTGAATTCCTTGGATTTATCTTGACTCCAAAAGGAGTCCGAATGGACTCACGAAAAGTGGACGCAATTCTCAAGTGGCCATCACCTAGTTCAGTTGAAGGGGTACAAAGCATGCTCGGATTTGCCAATTTCTACCGCAGATTCATTCCGGAATTCTCACATGTTGTACATCTCATCACAGCACTTTTGTGAAGAACAAACGTTTCTTGTGGACCGAAGAGGCTGAAAAGGCCTTCCAAGAGCTGAAAGTGAAATTCACATCTGCGCCTGTCTTAAAGCATGCACGCCCAGAGCTTCCATACATAGTGGAAACTGATGCATCCAGTTTAGCCATGGGAGCTGTCCTGTCCCAGAAGGATCCTGAAACTGGTCAACTTCACCCTGTGGCATTTTGGTCCAGAAAGTTCTCGGCACTCGAGTTAAACTATGCGGTTACCGATAAAGAGTTATTAGCCATCAAATCTGCCTTTAAAGCTTGGCTACACTATCTTCTCGGTGCCAGGCATACCATTACGGTAATCACTGATCACCGGAACTTGCAGTATCTAAAAACAGCAAAGCCCAGTCATCGCAGCAACTTCGATGGGCATTGTTCTTTGCCGAATTCGATTTTGTGATTACTTATCGACCAGGCTGTAAAAATGGCAAGGCAGATGCCTTATCCTGAATAGGAATGGAAGAAGCATATGCGAACCCGGAGCCGGTGCCTATAATTTCTGAAAAAAGAATTCTTGGCATAACTACTTCACAGACACTAGAAGAAATTCATTTAAAAATCCAACATCTCTTCGATCCAGCAGCCCTGCAGGACTGGGTAAAGAAAGGCCCGGATTACTCAGTCATCAATGATCTGACGACTATTTTTACCACACAAGGAATTACAGGAACTTGTCATCTCCAATTATCATGATACCCTGATGGAAGTTCACCCAGGTATAGCAAAAACCAAAGCTAACATTAAAAGACAATTCTGGTGGCCCACCTGGCGAAATGATATAAAGTCATTTGTGATGTCTTGCGGCATTTGCGCCCAAAACAAAAGTCAGAAGAAAAAAACAGCTGGCCTTTTACAACCTTTGGATATTCCACCTACACCATGGCACACCTTATCTTTAGACTTTATTACTGATCTGCCTGCATGTAATGGATTTAACACCATTCTAGTTATCGTGGATCTTTTTTCCAAGATGGCCCACTTTATTCCTTTGAAGGGATTACCTTCTGCTACAATTCTGGCAAAGGAGTTCCTCGAAAACATCGTTCGAATACACGGGTTTCCTTCCGTATTGGTCTCTGACCGAGGTAGTCAATTCATTTCACATTTTGGGAAGAAATGTTGCCAATTGGCGCAAATCGACGTAAGGTTATCAACCAGTCACCACCCCCAGACCGATGGTCAGACGGAAAGGACCAACCAGACCCTTGAACAGTACCTACGTTGCATGCTTCACCAGACCGAAAGTAATTGGAAAGATATTTTATGGATATCCGAATATGCATACAATAACTATGTACATTCAGGAACCGGACAAAGCCCCTTTTACACCATATATGGATACCACCCTCGAACCTCAGAACTCGATTCGCCTCAGCACTTAGAAATGCCTGCAGTTAGTCATTTACATTCTACTATTACACAAGCCTTCAAGAAAGCAACAGAACATTTAAAGCATGCAAAAGAGAAATACAAGAAAAATGCTGATCTACATAGAAATGAAACTCCACAGTACCAAATTGGAGATCAGGTTTGGCTAGCTACAAAACACATACCTCTGAAAGAAACTCAGACTTTTAATCCTAGATATTTGGGACCTTACACCATTAAGGCCATTATCAACCCGGTGGCCGTCAAACTGGATTTACCCTCCAATATGCAAATTCATCCTGTCTTTCATGTTTCACTTTTAAAACCAGTTCAACCAGGAACAAGATTAACCAAACCACCAGATCCTATCTTGATAGATGGAGAACCTGAATTTGAGGTGAAAAACATCCTGGACTCCAAGGTGGTTAAATCAAAACCTTTTTACTTAATCGATTGGAAAGGTTACGGGCCACAGGAAAGGTCATGGGAGCCTAGTGACCACGTTCATGCACCACGATTAGTCAAGAGATTCCACCAGGACTTCCCAGACAAACCAGGACCAAGTGAGGAACGACTTTAGGAGGGGCCTTGAGGGGGAGTGCTGTTATGATGCATACCCCCGGGCATCCAGACCACGTCCATCAGCCCCGGGAGCAGGCATCATGTTGCCTTGAGAAAACCCAGCAACCCCTGTTAGGGGCTGTCTGGGTTCAATCCTGGCGCCTATGGCGCCAGGCTCATATGGGACATCAGTCCTGGCGCCATAGGCGCCAGGCTCATAGGTGCACACTTACCTGATGCAGACCATGCTGCAAGAAGATCCAAACCCATGTAAGGCCTAGAAGGGACAACTTTACCTTAGGGACTATTTTGTTACTCGGGTGTGGTCGTGGAGGAATACCTACCTGGGACTACTTTGGAGGCTATTTAAACCACGCCCGAAGAACAGCACACGCTTTGCGTTATTCTGCATCCAGCAGCGTAACGTTCACCGTGCCAGCAGCAGCATCCAGCCTTCTGCCACGTCCGCCTCGAACCTGGAGCACCTAGAAAGAAGGAAAGAAGCAAAGGTTAGAACAAGAGTATTACCTGATTTCTTACCTGATTCCGGATTCATCGCATCTTCAAAACCAAAGGAAAGACTTTGTTTTAAACGCGTCGCATCGCAGCAGCAGCAGCACCGCGCCATACTCACCGTTCCACGCAGCATTTCTTCGATCCGGCGCTGTCTCTATCTTTACATCGCCGAATCCCGGCACCTAAGGGGGACAAGAAACAACAAGGTGAACAGAGAGAACAGAGACAATCTCTTTAGCCGCCATATGCTTATCTGATTTTACCGGCGGAGGTATTATTCATCAGCACGCCACATCTTCTTATGCCGCACCTGTAAGAAAAGGAGAAAGCAGCAACGTTTAACCCTTGGCATTATTTACCGGACAGTGTTGGGTAACACAGACTTTTACCGGAGCGCTTTCAGCAGTCAATCTTCTTATTGGGTCAAAGTTGCAAGATAGAAGAGGAATTGGGAAGGAGTGAATTCCAGACATTTTGAACTCTTACGAACTTTATACTTACGGATCTTCCCCAGGACCTTTTGGAGTCAGGATTCATCTACAACTCTTCCAATATCTTCAGGCCAGTGAAGTAACTGGTCATCAACGCTCCCCTGCGTGCTTCGCAGGATGGAGGGCTTATCCTTCAAGAATATAAGGTGAGATTGCTGAGAGGGCACAGAGGTGATTAGTGGGGAGGACAGTGGGGGAGCTATCACTTGAATCCACAAGTGGCTAAATCCATCTCTCCACTTGTAGGAGAATATTTCTACGGGTCAAGCAGACAAGATTAGGAGGGCAGATCCAGTCAGTCATCGCTGCACTACGCCGCAGCAGTCTGGGTCCGACCGATGCCCCTGTGGGAGCCAAGTGAGCATAACAGAGTGCCCCTGCTGGGCATCTGCAGGGCTGCGACATGGAGGTTGCTGCACACCTTGACAAAGTTCTACTGCATCGACAGGGATTCCAGGGAGGAGTCCAGAGTCAGCCACGCAATGCTGCGCAACCTGTTCGCTTGAAGGTGAGCCTGTTGAGGAGGTTAGAGATGCTTATGTTGACCCTTGCCACCTCCCGTGGTTGTGCATCTGTGTACTGCTATGTATTCTTTATTCATGAGCATATGAATCCATGCCAGACCCCATGCTGGAGAAGGAACAAGTTACTTACCTGTAATTCTTGCTCTCCAGCATGGGTCTGGCATGGATTTACATGTGCACCCTCCCGCCCGCCCCTATGCGGCTCTTCAATTGGTCCTACTGCCACTTTACCTGCTACCAAATCTGAGGATGGCTGCCAGAAGAGGCGCTTAGGTAGAGGGCAGTCATTGGCTAGGGGCAGAGCTCAGTGATAGGTTGTTAGGAGAAAGACAGTTCAGAAATGAAACTGAAACTTATCTTTTTCTTTTACTGAGGATTCCCAGCCTGACGACGGGGAATATTCATGAGCATGTGAATCCATCCCAGACACATGCTGCAGAAAACAGTTACTGGTAAATAATTAGTTCCTTCTTTTTGTTTGCTAAAGCATGGGAAGTTAACTTGCTGTTATAAACTTTTAAATGGGATGCTTTGCCTGCTTTGCCTGGGAAAATGCAAGACTTAGTGGGCCTGATTCACAAAGCATTTTCCTATGGGATAGCGCCATTGTAAAACACTTCTGTGAATCAGGCACAGTGTATCACCAAGCACGCTAAATAGTGCCACCGACATTTCAGATACATCAGACTCCACACTCTATATATCACAAAATCAACAGACCACACAATAACAGACCACAAATGGATTTCACAATAACGCTCTCTGGCATTGTATCTTCATCTAGCAAAATAGATTAAAATAAATATAGAGAAAGCATCAGCATTGCATCTCATTACATGTGCCAGAAATACAAAGAAATTTATAAATGCAGCTTAGAAAAATGCAGTTTTCATAATCTGTCAGCACGTTTATATTTGTAATGCATTAACCTCCCCAACCAAGACAATTAATCCTCTTTTGCGCCCAGCAAAACTGGCTTCTCTTTTAGCAAACCTGGCAGAGCACAAACATTTTAAATATACTTTAGCAGGACTGCAAACTCCCACTTTCCAAAAGTGACTAACTGCTCACTGGAATAAAACACATCTTTTCTCTGGTGCATGAAGAAATATGGGTTTTCCCTCTTCAGGCATATTTTGACACTTCACTAAAGATGGTAATGTTATCTCTAATTAGATATTTCTCTTTTATTTTGTCACTTATGCCTACCAAGATTTCTGTGACACTTTGTCTGCATGGCTGGCAGAGATATGTCTTCTATGAAACAGGCATCTCTCTCCCGCTCTCATCTCCCTGCCAGAGCTCAGCAAAGATCCCCCGGCTCCTTCCTTCTGCAGCCTAGCCAAGCACAGTTAGGGTGTCCCTCTCACTGCACAGCACAGCCAGACCCAAACTTGTTAAATTGCCTTTCCCTTCTCTCTTCCTCCTTCTTTCACGCAATCTTTCTCTGCCCCACCCCTTTCTTTCTTCCTTGTCTGGCTTATAACCTTTTCTCCTTCCATCTTCCCCTGCCTATACATAAAGAAAGCATATGGTTTCACCACCCACTTTCATACATTCTGTCATGAGGTCATCAATCACTCATCATCTCCCCTTCTAAATTATCACCTCCCCTTCTAGTCGCACCCCAATAATTTTCCAAAACCCTTTCTGCTTCCATACATTAACCTGTATGCAACACTCTTTCTCCACCCCGTATGAAAGTGCAACATTGCATATCCTGACATCTTGAACAAACAAATGAGTTGTTCTTGCAAAATGCATTCTGCTGTCTCATTGCCCTGAACTCCATGTTCATCACACTCCACAAAACATTTTAATTTGTGCATTTATTAGCTAACATCACAGTGTGAATGCACCTGAATCCCCAGTTTACAGCTGGGATATGGTCTAATCAAGCCACAGTCTAATTACTAATAGTCACTAGTATTAGTTGTGTTAAGGTTAGTCATTAGATTAGTAATGTTAATTGGTAGTAGCCTACACTACATGGCACTGAGCTAACTCCGAAATCATGCCTCACATCTGCACTAAGTCATACACCTAGCATGACACTAGCACCATTTTTGTATAGTGCACCTTACCTCAACTGAAGTCTGTGGCACTATTAAAATTAGTACATGGTTGAAATGCGTGCCATAATTATCCGTACATTGCCCCCCCACCCTTGTTTCTTTAAGGACTTGAATAAACAAAGGCCTCTATCAAAACATGAATCCTAGCTATACCACATTACCCATGTGATCCCCATGTGCAATGTGCGAACTTAAACGTTTCACACTTTGCAAATTAATAATCAGAAGTAACTGACAAATAGACCTGACCATTCACAATGTTCATGTCAATAAACCTGTAAGTACATGTTTTGCACATGTGTTTTGTGAATATGTTTGGGGTTTTCTTTTTTATCAAGCTTAATAATCCAAGAATAAACCATTAATTCATAAATAAGATTATGTGGTATCTTGTGCTTGTTTTTTAAAAACAAATACAAATAATGAAAGTGGGCAATGTTTGGCCATGCAGTCAGAGATAAATGACATTACATGTTTAAACCTAGGGATAGGTGTCAGTAAATGTCTATACCTAGGAATATATTGTTCATATCTCAACCATTGTTCATGAGTCAAGAATAGACAGAGTTTAAAGAAATTGGTAGAAATACAATGAAAGAATGGAAACTGCAAACTCATTCAGACCGGTGGTTGCATTTCCATCACAGGGCCTAATGCTGGTCCAGACAGTTTTGCAAATTGCGCCTGTTTGCCGTATAGACTTGTGTCCATGCCACGTATTTCAGCATAACATGGGTGCAGGTTTACACTTCCTACATCTGGGGTCCCTCCTTTACGCTTGCCAGTTTCTCTATTTCTTGTCCTCTTTTCAATCTAAGGGCCTTCGGTCCAGGGCACTCATGTCCAGGGGCCGCCTCCGTTGATACTCGGTTCCAGGGGTGCTGGTGAGGGAAATGAGTTAGCAATCTAAACCATAAGAGAAATGGGCAGGTTAAGTATCAAGCAAAATAATCCTTTTTTTTATTTATCTCCCTTTGTAATTACATGGTAATAAATTGTGCATTAAAAAAACATATACATATAAAATGTTCACCTATATCTCCAATTGCAACCACCTGGAAAGAAGTATGAGTATTATACAAAATCTCACTACAACATTTACTTATTATTTTTTACAAAATATTTTAATTTTTATTTCATTTTTCTATTCAAATTACATTCATACTTTCATGCACAACTACTTACTTGCTCTTGTGAATCCTATCAACCCTTGCATGAACTACTTACCGTATTGCTTTACTCATCTTGATTTTGTTGGAACAGCTTCACTTTTCACTCCCTACTGATTTCTCCAGCCTGTTCCAGCATTTTGACCTCGTGTTTAGGATGGAACAACTTTATCTGATTCATGTGGATAAATTGTTCCACAGCCAGATCTCCTTCCTTCATCATAATCATGTAGACAACAGCAACATTTTTATTTTTGCCTTTTGCAAAATGTAATTTAAACACCTGGTTGCCTACCTCATATTTTCTGACAGATGTTTTCCTATCATAGTATGACTCAGCACTCTCAGCTGCCCTTTCCAGATTTCGGTGGGCAAACGCATGCTGCAAAAGATTTCTCAAAGCTTTCACATATTCATGAATTGTTGATAGATTTACTAGGACTTGCTCATGAGTCCTGTACAATAAGTGTTGAGGCAAAACCATTTTCCTGCCTGTCATAATTGAATGTGGGCAGAGGCTTGTGGATTTTGATGGTGTTGACCTAATGGCCATTAGTACCAAAGGGATTCACAAATCCCAACTGGACCCTGCTTCGGCCACACTCTTTTCCAGAATGTCAATGATTGTTCTATCGCAACGCTTCACACCACCAGAAGGAGATGGCTGATAGGAAATATGCAATTTCCCTTTCACTCTCAAAATCTGCCACATCTTGGTCATCACTGCACTAGTAAAATTACTTCCAGGGTTTGATTCTATTCTTTGCGGTAAACCAAACATAGAGACAATACGATTCACCAGCAACGTGGCTGCGATTTGTGCACAGCAGTCAGGTGCTGGAATACACTCTAACCATTTGGACATTAAACAACAGGTCACAGTCAGCATGTATCTATTTCCCCGTGCTGATCTTTGGACTGGACCAATGACATCTACTTGCAAATCTGACCAGGGTAGTGTCAGACCTCTCTTCATTAGTGGTGCCCTATCTATTGGGGAGGCAGTCTGAAACTGTGCACACATTCAACATCCCCGAGTATACAACTCTACATCTTGGGATATGTGTGGTCAATAAGCATATTCTTTTATTATTGCCACATTTTTTCTGTGTCCCACTGTTATTGCATCATGAGCATGATGTAGAATTACCCCCGAAAATGACAAAAGGACCACAGGATTTGACCTGACACGGATTACCGAACCATCAATCCATGTTCTGATCTTAATCTCTTTTTGTTCTTTAACAACACTCTCAAATCTTCTCTCTTTTTGCAGTCTTCCTCTGTCAGAGGAATTTGCTGTGCATCTAGCAAATGGCTGTAGAACAGACATAAAGTTGGGTATTCGTTGTGTGCCAAGTCCTGGTCAGGGGTATCAAGACTCCATTGCACCACAGGCTGATCACTTGCCCCCTGAGACTTGGACTGTTTTACTGCATCCACCGTGATCTCACCAAGCAGATGCTAAATGGGAAATAGCTCCAGCATCACTGCCCCGATGTTGGCCAAATGATCTGCTTTGCCATTCCCTTCTTTGTCTTCCCCTGGTATTTTCAAATGGCCTGGTATCTTTCTCCATTGAATGATCATATAACTCTCTGAAACCAGATTATCAATATCCTGAATCAGTTTTCCATGTCTGAGTGGCATTGTGGTACTTGTGACCATTCCTCTCAATATCCACACCAGTAATTATTCCACAAAACGGTTTCGGGCAAAATCATAATCGGTAACTAGAACTATTTATTTACATTTATTTTCTACTGCTGTTGATATTGCCTTATAAATGGCAGCCAATTATACAACTTGACTGCTTTTGGAACCCAGCCTCATGCTTATTCTTGGGATTCTATTACATTTGATCCATACTTGCCCTATTCCTGATACAAATCCATTTCAGAATCACAGCCCATGTGATATTCACATCCATCCATCCACATACACGGTTGGGAGATTCCTGTACACTTCTTCATCGAAGGCCTTGTGTGAGGGTTGTTTAAATTCAGCCAAATTTGTGGCACCCACAGCTGCACAGTCATGCAAGTCTGCCAACCCTTGAGCAATTGGGCTCATTTAATTATAATAATCATTATAATTGTTCATTTATAATGTGCTTAATACCAACGAGTGGTTTCTAAGCGCGGGATCAGGATTCAAACCTGTGATGTGCTCATTTGTCTTGCATCAAAGATAAATGTGTTGCCCTGAGCGATCCATCTGCCCATTTTTCAACACTGCAGCCCTGGAACCAGTACTGTGCCTCACACCAGCGACACAATGCTCTGGATGAGTCACCTTTCTACCGGCAACAAAGGTAAGCCCTTAAGGGCTTTTTGGGGCATTGTACCACCTCATAATGAATTGGAGCATCGAGCACTCTCTAAAAAATCGTACATTTAATTTGAAATTCCTGCCTTGCAGTAATCTGCTCTGTACAGTGCCCCAATGGTGTTCAGAGTATATCTGTGTGCTTTTTACCAGCAAAGTACTGCTGTGCTAATTAACAAAAGTGATCAGGGCCATCTTTCCATCATAGCCAATGCCAAAGGCACAGGCACTGCAGTGCCTGATTTACACTCTCATCCTCTGCTGTGATTGGACCCAGCCTACTTCTTGAGGCCCAATCAGGGGAGTCGGCAGGGGAAAACGGGCCCCCAACTAAGGCTCATGTCTTGTCCTGTCCGGGTCTGTGAGGGCAGCATGCGGCCGCAGTCATGCCCCTTGATTACTCCCAACTACCATGTGACTACCTTCTCACACCACTAGTAAGCCCTGAACATCCTGGGCACTGCACATCTCATGTTTCTCTTTCCCCTGCCTAAGGTCTGCCATAATCTGCTTTTGTTTTCACTTACTCACTCTGGCCCAGCCCTGATGTCATTACACTTTCCCCACCAGTTCATGCTTACTAACTCTGTTGACTCTATGCTGGTCGTGTGATCTCACACACTGCACTACTTGACTTTAATCCGTGGATCACCACTAGAACATTTCTCACAAAAGCCTGGACTCCCCTACACAGCAATGATGAACGTTATCTCTTGGCCCTTTTCCTGCTCCCACCTGCAAGGCTAAAATCCTGCAGGCCATCTTTGACTCCACACTCTCTTTCTCCCATCACATCTCTGACATCTCTAAGAAGTCACACTACCAGCTGCATCTCCTCAGAGGTATTCTTCTTTTCCTCTCCTTCCCTCAGAAGCTCACTGTCTCCATAGCTCTGGTTCTCTCCAGCCTGGACTACTGCAACAGCCTCTTTCTAAATCTGCCTGCTTCTTCTCTACGCCCTCTACAACTCATCCAGAACAGGACTGCAAGACTTGTCCTTGGCCTCAAGCCCAGGGATCGCATCTCTCCAGGACTGAAATCTCTGCACTGGCTCCCTGTGATTACGAGGATTAAGTTCAAAACCCTCTGCATCGTCCACAAGGCCTACTGGGTCCTGGGGCCTCAATACCTTCAACTCTCTCTTCCTAAATATCTTTCCTCTCAAGCTCTTCGCTCATCCACCTCCAACTCCCTCAGCGTCAGTCGCTTCTCCAAGCAATGAGTCTGTGGTGGATCTCTTTCTTTGGCTGGGGCCTCCCTTTGGAACAGCCTCCCCGTCGCCCTGAAACTTGAGGCGAAACATATTCGGTTCCGGAAGCACCTAAAAACCTTCTTCTTTGCTTCTGCTTTCTCTCCCCCTCCCTTGCTGAAGTACTGGCTGATAATGAGACTGCACAGGTTACCTGGCCACCCATCTGAACTTGGGCCCTAGCCCTGCCAGTTGCACGCTTGCACTGCCTCCCTGGAAACCCTGCACCGGGGGACTGTTTTCTGTATCCCTACAGTCCCCAAACCAGCACTTATGTCTGCACTCACCCTGCACTTGCCACCAGCTGGCCGTTCGTTATTTATTTTATGTGATTATTTATTATCCCATGTACTGTACTTTCCTCCCCCCCGCACTTTTCTTTCCCCCTTCCCTTGCACTTGTGCGATCTGAATGACACCTGGCCTAGTAAGATCGTTGCCTGTCTTCCCTCTAATCCCCCTCCCTTGCCTTGTTGCGCCTTGAAACACTTGTGCATAGGCGCGTTATAAATGTCATATCATATCATATATCATGCCTCAATCTGTTTTAACACTACATCCACACCGTGTCTTCCTCTGTCGCACTACTCTCTCAAACCCCCTTTTCTCTCCCATTTTACTGCCAAATCATGTTGCCTGTTGTCCTGACTGTCTGCTCTGATTCGTGAATACTCTCTACTTCTGCTGTTCCGTCATCCTGTATCTTGCTGCATCTTAACTTGCACATTTACTTTTTTTCTGCTGCATTTGAGTGCCTCATTTGCAATTTGAATCAAGCTGTGCCATTTAAACCTGCCTATTGACATGTTTTTCTGCTGCATTTTAGTGCCTCGTTTGAAATTTAAATCTAGCTGTGCCATTTAAACCTGCAGATTGTCTTGATTTTCTGCTGCATTTTAGTGCCCCATTTGAAATTCGAATGTAGCTGTGCCGTTTAAACCTGCACATTGACTTGTTTTTCTGCTGCATTCTAGTGAGTGTATGAAATTCGAATATATCTGTGCCATTTAAACTTGCAAACTGACTTGATTTTCTGCTACTTTTTGAATGCTTCACTAGAAAGTACTCCTGACATTTGCTGTGCTAAATGTTCTTCATTTTTAATTTTGGCCTTTCTGCTGTGCTAACTACGATGCTCTGCCAGCACCATGTATGTATGATCCTCATTTCCTGTACCTCTGCTCTGCTGCCCTCACTGTGAGCCTGTTACCAGTGCTGTGTTTTACTCTGCCTGGCCGATAGGCCACCAGGTGTGTTCTATTGTGCACTATGCAATCCTGTATCTCTTCCTCTCTGTCCATTGCTCACACCTCCTCATTTCCCTCCCTCCAACCTGCGTCCCAATAGTACTCTCTATCTCTCCTGTCTACTCCAACTGCTTTTCCATCACTGATCCTCCCTCTCGCCCGAAGTCTGGAAGAAAGAAATGTAGGAAGGCAGTCCTGGTCGCCAACCCAGGTTTGACTATAGCAAACACCTATGACAAAGCTAGCTCCAGACAGACTATCACTGACATTCTCTTTGTTGTTCCTTCTCCTGACCAATGGACTCCCCCTACGGTCTCTCCCTGTTCGCTTCCTCTCCCATTAATGGTGGTACTAGATGGGAAGTACTCTTGGCTTACTTTGCATCATCCAGGTGCATCATCAATGTCTACCATAATGGCACTATCATGGCCCAGGGCACTCAGTCCAACCTACTCCTTGACAGGTGTCTACCATTTTGTTCCAAATTCTCCACTTATCCTCCTACCTCACCACTTCCTTCTTTCGCCCACCTTCCCCATCCAGTGGTGGTACCCTGCCCCTCTAGACCCCATCAGAAAATAATCAAAGGGGGCAACCAGATACACCTAGCTACCCTCAACTCTTGCTCTGCTGTCAAACACTCCTTTGACATCTGTCTACTCCTTGAAGACCTTCACCTTGAGGTTCTTTGTCTCGCTGAGACAAGGTTCAAGGATAGCTCTGTCACTGCTTTTCGATGGCTACAAGGTGTTATCCGATCCCAGGGCAACTCTATCTGGGGGAGGAGTGGCACTGAATTTTCCTGAGTGGGTTCCAGCCCCCATCATTCCCACTCAATCCTACTCCTCCTTTGGATGCCTCATCTGCAGGCTGTCTGTCTCTCCTACCCTCTTCCTCATGCTCATCACAATCTACATATCGCCTGGACCTACCCCCTATTCCTCTCCTCCCCTAAACTTCTCTTCCTAGGGGATTTTAACATCCATCTTGATTCTCCGGATGTGGCCACTGTGCTATTTTGTGACCTCTGTGACTCTCTCTCCCTCACAATTCTTCCCTCTGGTCCCACCCACTCTGCCAGATACACTCTGGATGCTCTCTTCTCTTCTGATATCCCTCTTTCCAATGCTCTAACTACCCCTCTCTCTTGGTCCAATCACTCACTCCTCTCCTCCCTTCTTTAGCTCCCTGACTCCAATATTCAGCCTATTCCTGCACTTCCAGTTTCCTTCTCTGTCTTTCAACTAGTGAAGCATGCATCAGCGCTGCATTTGCTGACACCTTCACCCCCCACCCACCTCTAACTCTCCTTCCAACTCTGTTTTGGCTAACCTTCAGCTCTCTATTTCAGATACCTTGGACATTTTCCCCTGTATTGAGGATCCACATGAAGCCTGCCTCCAAATGCAACTCTTGGTATGACTCTGACTTGGCAGCTTTGAAACACAAGTGCAAAGCTGCTGAGCAGATGTGGCTGGCATCTAGTTCAGCCTCTGACAAACTGGCCTACTGCCTGCTCCAAAGTCAATATTGACTTGCCATCTGCTCCAAGAAGAGGGTGCATGTCCAAGTCCATATATCTGGGGCCACAAATAACACAGCTGTACTTTTTAAAATATGCAAGGAACTTGCCCATCCGTCTGAAGTCTCCTCCTCCCTCCGAGACCCTCTGCACTGCACTGGCCTTCCACTTCTCCTCCAAAACCCTGGACATCCTATCCTCACTGTCATCTACTCCCCACGCCATGCCCCCTCTTCTCTTGACTACCGTGGTTCCCCCATACTCTCCTTCTTCACCCTCCATTACACTGGACAAGGTCTCTAGAGTAGTCTGCTCTATGAAAGTCTCATATACAAAGGTGCTCCCTTGTTCTTCAGAACCATCAAGGAAAACCTCTGCCTTAGCTGACCTATGCAATCTTTCCTGTGCCCCTGGCTCCTTCCCACAAGCCCTCATGCACTCTCTTGTCCATCCTCTCCGAAAAAAGCCAGCTGCTGACCCTTCTTGCCTGTCTATCACCCTATCTCTATCATCCCATGTTTGGGCAAATTCATTGAGAAGCTAGTCATCCATCAATTGGCCCTCCACACCGAACTGGCTGGCTGTCTCCATGATCAACAGTCTGATTTCAGAGCATCCAGAGGCACGGAAACTGCTCTCCTGAACACATGTGAAGACCTGCTCTCGAACCGTGACTCTAACTCCCCCTCTGTTCTGATCCTCCTCGATCATTCTTCTGCCTTGGACACAGTCAACCACTGCATCCTCATAAATAATCTCTATGATACCCTTGGCATCATGGACCAGGTACTGGCATGGTTGACTCAATTAATTTTAGATCGACCCTCCTAAGTGAAAATGGGCCCTTTCCTCTCCTTCATCTCTCTCTCCACCTGTGTTATCCCTCAGGGCTCTATTCTATCGCCATGGTTCTTCAACATCTATCTAGCGCCTCTGGCCCTCTTAATTTACACCTTCTCCCTTCATTTCGAGTGTTATGCCTATGACACACAGCTCTCCTTTAAGCTTCTGTACCCTACCTCCTCTCCTTCCTCTCTCCTAGCTTACTGTCTGACTGCTATTCAGGTGAGGTGCTCTGCCAATGATCTCAGCCCTAATGCCAGTAAGACCCCTTCTAATGCTTTTGCAAAGCTGTCTGTCCCAGCTCATTACATCCAGAACCCTCATCATCACCGGAACACATGTGAGGGCTACTGCCACAGCAGCTGATTGTCCCCTGCCTCAAGGTGCAAGGATACACCATCTTTCCATGATGGATGTCATCATTTTATGCCTTGTAGCCTCATCTGTATGGCTGTGGATTCTCTTTGAGCCAGTCCCCCACCAAAAGGCCTCCCAGTTGGCTAGAAAGTGAATCTATTACAACTACTGAGCTCTGGGCATCTTTAAAGTCTCCTTCTAAGGCCTTTCTGAAGCTGTCTGGCCCTGTCCAGCCTTGGCAGTCATGGTGTTTTTATGCCTCATACGCAATATTCTTCTGCTGGTCCATCCATCTAGACCCCCTCCCCACTCCCCCAGCGCTTCAAGGTAATCCTTACTTCACTATGTCATCCTGTAATGTCACCCATATTCTCGATGACTTCTCCTCCTATCTTGGTCCCTACCTTCCACTCTTGCTGGCAACATATCTGACACTGACTTTGAGCAGCAACTTACCAGAACATGACATTTAAACCTGCCACCATAGCCATATCTACCCTGTCCCTCAGCCTTGTGCTACTAGTGCATTCTGCACACTGCCGTCCTAGCTATATCTCTTAGCCTTGTGCCATAAGTGACCCCAATACCCCTGGTGCAGCCTTACCGGCACCTGATAACTTCCCTGACTGTTCTGACTCCCAGGCAAGTCTGCATGGTTGAGTAGCCACTTGCACCATGAGGTGAGGTTGCGCCAGTATGTATACCAACCCTACTGTGACTTTTTGCTCATCTTCATGCATGAAGCATCCCCCCACACCATGAGGAGAGGTTGCGCCAGAATGTATGCCAACTCCTATTGTGACATTTTGCCTATCTGCATGCAGGAAGCAGCCCCCCACACCATGAGGTGAGGCTGTGCTATTATGTATGCCAACACCTATTGTGACATTTTGTCCATCTGCATGATGAAGCAGCACCCTGCACCATGAGGTGAGGCTGCACCAGTATGTACACCTACTCCTATTATGGCATTTTACCCATCGGCATGCATGAAGCAGCCCTTTGCACCCTGAGTTGAGGATGCACCAGTATTATACCTATTCCTATTGTGATATTTTGCCCCCGCACCATGAGGTGAGGCTGCGCCAGTATGCATACTTACTCCTATTTGGACTTTTTGCCCATATGCATACATGAAGCAGCCCCCCCTGCCCGCACCATGTGGTGAGGCTGCACCAGTATGTATACATAAATAAATATCAACTTATATGTACTCTTGCACTTTGAACTGCACCCGGTACTTTACACTTTCTGTAACTAGCGACTAGATGCCTATGGGCTTTGTGCTCTGAAATAAATGCAAAAAAAATAGACAGAGATCCTACTCATTGGGATGCCTGCTCTATGTTTCCCCCACACTCTCTGCCCCCCCCTGCATGGGCCCCATCCCCTCACCCGCTTGTATGGAAAAAAACTTGGGGGTCGTCTTCGACTCCTCTCTCTCTTTCTCTCCAGACATCACGGACCATGCCAAGAAGTTCAACTTTCAACTCCACCTCCTCAAAGGCATTCTCCCTTCCCTAACCTTCCCCCAGAAGCTCAACGTCTCAAGGTCTTTGGTTCTCTGTAGGCTGGACTAGTGCAACAGCCGCTTCCTCAATCTGCCTCTTTCCTCTATTCGCTCCTTCAACTAATCCAGAATGGACTGTAAAACTTATCCTTGGCCTCAAGCCCAGGGACTGCATCTCTCCAGCACTAAAGTCTCCCCACTGGCCCCCGGAGACCACAATGATCAAATTCAAGACACTTTGCATCACCCACAAGGCTATCTGGGGCTTGGGACCACTCTACATCCAGCATTCTCTCTCTAAATACCTACCTGCTAGAGTGCTTTGGTTGCCTAGCTCAAACTCTCTGCATGTCAGGCGTTTCTCCAAGCAGAGAGTGGGGGGTAGATCCCTTTCCTTGTTTTGTTCCCCCCCCTCTGGAACAGAATACCTTCCCCACTCAGACTTGAGCCAGATCTTCTTAAGTTCCGGAAACTTCTCAAGACTTTCCTTTTCTCCTCTTCCTTCCCTCTCCACCCCGTACTACCACCCTTGTGTCTTCTAAGTCATACAGGGGCCAGACTACCCAACCAGTCTCCCCAACATCCATATCCAGCACTTGCCCTTGGGCACCCGTCCCCAGACTAGCCTTAATCTGGTCAACCCTGCCCTTCACGCTTAACAGCCCTTCCCCCGTTTCCCATTGCACTTGCCTGCATTGGCCCCCCTCAGCACTTGCTCATCCCATAGCCCCTCTTCCTGCTCCCCCGTGCATTTTTCACCATGCCCCAAAACCCCCTGCACTTATTACCTTTGTCTTTGCACTTGCACTTTAGGATTGCTACAAGACCAGTATAACTGTCATTGTTGTTCTCTTTTTCCTATGTCCCCCTCCCCATTTTGGCATTGTGGCACCTGGAAACACTTGTATATGGGCGCCATACAAACATGTAAAAATAAATAAATGAAATCTCCCTTCCACTAGGAGTCCCTGCAGTGCCAATGACCATGATGTGATTCTTGACTGAGCTAAGATCCCTGATCTGACACTTATACTCTACAAGAATTGCAGAGGCTGATGATTAGTTTGAACAATCACCTGCTGCCCCTGAATAATGGGACAGAAATGTTGCAGTGCCCAGACTGTGGTCAACAGTGCCTTTTCACATTCATACATTTTGTTTCTACCTGTGACAATGCTTTGCTGATATATGCAATGGTTTTGTTATATGAATCATGTTTTTGATACAAGATTGATGACACAAACTGGTCTGTGAACCCTATCTCTATAGAGAAATGTTGGTTCTTCTTTGTATAAACTAAACATGAAGCTTTTATCAGATAGTTTTTCAACATGACTACTGCCTCACATTGTTCCTTTCCCTGAAGCAGGGCACTCCCTCCTTCAGTGATGTAGCCAATGGTTATGTTATTGTCATACCTCAGGGGAGGTGGCGCGTATTGAATAGATGGAGACTTAGCCTCCATTGAATTTTCCACTACGTTTTCCTTACGCTTCGGTTAGCCCTCGGCAGTTGGCGCGTTGCAACATTCATGTTTCTCTCCTTTGTTGTATGCGCTCCAGGTATCATTTCCCTTAGCGGTACAAACCCAAGCAGATAGGAACTACCAGATCTCCTCTTACACCAGAAGAAAGAAAGAGAAGAAGAGATGGAAGTCTTTGTATGTACTGTGGCTCAGCCACGCATTTATTGAGAGATTGTCCTGAAGTGCTTCCTTGAAGGTCGGGAAACAATCGCCCTCGGTAGTTAGTAGGACGGACTATCAAGGGGCTTCAAGTCCCTATGTCACTCTCACGGCATCCTCTTCCAAGACTGCTGATGATTCCCGTCTCATGGTGATAGCAGTTAAGATACAGTTTGGTGAAAATGAACTAGGAACACAGGCTTTATTGGATTGTGGGGCTGCCGGCAATTTTGTTGATACCTTCTGGGCAGATAAGGTAGGACTGCTGAGAATTGCCAAAAAGGAAGACCAAAAGGTTGAAGGTGTTGACGGGGAACCTTTGAGCTCAGGTCTCATCACTCATACCACAGAAGAATTGACGGTGACCATTCAGCAACATACCGAAAGATTGACTTTTGACATAATCCGTGCAGCCCATTTCCCTGTTATTTTGGGGATAGGCTGGCTCCGGAAGCACAATCCTACCATCAATTGGACTGAGAACCTGCTGAGTTTTCACTCAACCTTTTTGCAAGATGAAATGTCGTCCTGAACCTCGATTCGAATCTGTCAAGACGGTCTGTAGTGCAGAGACCAATGTCATACATTGTATACCTAGCTATCTAGCTGAGTTTTCAGGGATGGAGTTGCTGCCGCACCAGCCCAAAGATTGTTGTATTGATCTGATCCCAGGGGCCTTAGTCCCTTTTGGCAGAATGTACCCATTATTGGTAGGTGAAAGGAAGGTCCTCAGAGGCTATCTTGATGATAATCTAGCCAATGGTCTCATAAGGCATTCACGATCGCCTGCGGGAGAATCTCTATTTTTTATTCCCAAGAAAGACTAAGGAATTGACACCCTGCATTGATTATCGAGGGCTGAACAAACTAACCATACGGGACCGATATCCCATGCCTCTCATCTCGGTTCAGGGATCCACCATATTCACCAAATTAGATCTTAGAAACGCCTACCATCTGCTTCGTGTTAGAGCTGGCGATGAGTGGAAGACTGCATTTCGCACTCCATTCAGGCTTTTTGAATATCAAGTGATGCCTTTTGGACTGGTCAATGCTCCTTCTGTATTCCAGAGATTCATGGATCGACTATTTTCAGATCTTCTTTGTCAATCCACCATAGTGTATCTAGATGACATTCTAATCTTTTCTCGCAATCAGGTGGACCATGAAGAACATGTCAAGGAGGTCCTACGCAGATTACAGACTCATCGTCTTTTGGTCAAACCAGAAAAATGCTCATTTTCGAAGTCTTCTATTTCCTACTTGGGCTTTGTATTTTCTGACCAAGGCATAACCATGGATCCTCGTAAGGTCGTTGCCATTGTGGAATGGCCATCTCACTCTACGGTAAAAGAAGTCCAAAGATTCCTTGGGCTGGCTAATTTCTATAGGAAGTTTATACCCAAATTCTCCCAGCTGGTGTTACCAATCACATCTTTGCTCAAGAAGACGTCTTCTCCTTTCCGATGGTCGCAAGCTGCAGAAGAAAGTTTCTTACAACTTAAACAGTGTTTTTGCTCCGCACCCATTTTACGACAACCCAACCAATCTCAACCCTTTATCTTGGAGACAGATGCGTCATCTGTCGCTGTAGGGGCGGTCCTTCTTCAATGCCATGAGGGTAAGGAGTATCCCATTGCGTATTTCTCTAAAACCTTAAATCCCAGTCAGAGAAACTATTCTGTGATTGAAAGGGAATTATTGGCCATGAAATTAGCCTGCCTAGAAGGGCGATATTTACTCCAGGGAGGCAACCATCCTTTCCTGATACGTAACGATCAAAAGAACCTACAAGTACTCCAACAACTAGAGTGTTACAATACCCGCCAGGCAAGGTGGGCTCATTTTTTTTCCCCAACTCCACTTCAGCATCACATACATTCCAGGATCTCAGACTCCCTTGGCTGATGGCTTATCTCGCTGTGGTGAGCGCTACTCTAATGACCACCCAGGAAAAGAACTCATGTTTCCTCATACAAAGATCATCACTCTGGTCTCCTCTTTCCTGCAACAAGTTAGGGAGGCTTCGATATGAGTAGATGAATCTACAGTGTTTCGCAAGAAGGATCCTTGCGAAAAGAGAGAAGGTCTCTACTTCGTGCAAGGGAAGCTGTATATACCCACTAGGAAATTAAGACGTTCTGCTCTCGCTTGGTGTCATGACTCCAAGACAGCAGGTCACCGAGGTCAAAGAGGGACAATCGACCTCCTTCGGCGCTCTTTTTACTGGCCTTTTATGGCAAAGGACACCACTGAATACCTCCAGACATGCCAGGTCTGTCTTCCAAGCAAGCATTTGACGCAGAAACCGTTGGGCCTTCTAGAACAAAGTCATGTACCATCAGGCCCTTGGAGGCACATGTCTATAGACTTTATAGTCGACTTACCTGTTTCCCAAGGTTGTTCCTGCGTGATAATAACTGTGGATTATTTTTCTAAGTTAGCCCATTTTTCCCTGCTTGCAGGTTTGCCTACTGCCTCTGTGATGGCAGATGTCTTCCTTAAGGACATTTTTCATCTCCATGTACTCCCCAAGAAGATAGTTTCTGATCGGGGGAGCCAGTACACCTCGCAATTTTGGAAGGCTCTTTGTGAAAGACTGGTTATAGAAAGGGCATTGTCTTCAGGTTTTCATCCCCAGACTAATGGGCAAACCGAAAGTCTCAATGGAACCCTTGAACAATACCTTTGTTGCTATATAAACCATCAACAAGATAACTGGGTTTCTTTGTTGCCCACTGCCGAGTTTGCCTACAACAACTCTATACACTCTGCTCTGGGGATGAGTCCTTTTTTTGTACATATCGTGTACACCCCCAATCCATCCTTCCCTCTCTCCCTATGGGTTCCAATATACCATCCATTTAAGCTTCCCTTCACCAAATTCAAGAAGCCCATAGAATGGCCAAGATAAGCTTACAAGAAGCTTGTGACCGTTGCAAGTCCCAAGCTGATAAACATGGGAGACAGGTACCTGAGTGAGAGGTTGGTTCTAAGGTGATGCTCTCCACCAAATATCTGCCTCGCTAGGTCATCCTTCAAAATTGTCTCCCTGTTTTAAAGGACCATACGAGATAACATATAAGATACATCCTGTGACCTTCCGCATTAAACTCCCAAGCAGTTTACGACGCATACATCCTGTATTTCACTCTTCTCTGTTACCATCTTACCAACCAGACACTTGGGCATGCACCACTCACCGTTTAAACCTTCCTACCCATTCTTCCCTCAACGAGTATGAGGCGTCACAGATTTGTGATTCCAGGTACCGTAGAGGGCGTTTGGAGTATTTGGTACATTGGAAATGTTACCCCTGTTCAGAAGATTCCTGGGAACCCAGTTTGAACGTTCATGCTCCTCTCTTGGTGAGGAAGTTCCATAGATATCACCTAGGCAAGCCATGAGGGATGGGTCTCCGGAGGGGGCATAATACCTCAGGGGAGGTGGCCTGTGGGGAATAGATGGAGACTTCGTCTCCATTGAATTTTCCACTATGTTTTCCTTACGCTTCAGTTAGCAGTCGAGTGGTTTTGCAACATGGCTGCTGCCGAGTGCTTTTGTTTCAGTAGCCCTCGGTGGGCGGCGCGTTGCAATGTTCCTTTTTCTCTCCTTTGTTGTATGTGCACCAGGTATCATTTCCTTAGCGGTAATCTGCCACTTTCGTTCCCTGTGCTTTCACCTTTTTCGGTTTCCCTCTGCAGCTTTTCTTCAGGGGCTCTGTCTGCCTCGTCTTTCCTTCTGCCCCGTGTTGGCCTTTTTTCTTTTCGCTGCTCTCAACCCTTTCACAGCTCTCTCCTCATTCGGAGCCGGGTTCCGCTTCGCTCCCTTCATTTTTCCCTCCCCCACTGCCCTTGCATTGCTTCTCGCTTACTTTCCTTCTGGGTTCCTGTTTTGTATATTTTTCGGTGCCAACTCCATTACGCTGTGTTATCCTTCAACTTCGACATTACCTGTGTTTTGGTCCCAGAACATCCCTCCACACACTCAGATTCTTGCAGCACAAGCAGCACTTTGCAGCTGATTCCTGAATTACTTTGATTTTTTATGCCTTGTGGCTTTTTTCCCCACGTTATTTGGCTGCTCCAAAAGAGAGGTCACTTGACCGCCACGAACTTGGGGTCACAATGGCTTCCTCTCGAGGCAGACTATACCTTCATAAAAAAAAGGAGTTACCTGTTAGAAGAAGGAAGAAAAGAGATGATCCTTCATCTGTGTCCTCAGGTGAGAAGGAAGGGATGGAAAGGGAGCCTTTATTCTCTGAGGTAGATGAGGACATTTCTTGTAATTGCTGCATAATCTTCAATACATTTCCTGTTATAACTTGTCTTCCCTAGAAAACTCTCCTGGCCCTTCAGATTTGTGAGATCTTTTCATTTTTGGATAGCATTTTTCAATTGTGGGTTTAACCCTTGTTCTGTCACTTCATGTCCCACTGCTGCACTTTCTGCAATGAAACAATTGTCCCAGCCTATTGCAACTGGCTGAGCACATGTCTAATTTCATTTAAGTGGCTTTATATGTCTTCATTTTTTATCATGACATCATCCACATAAAACAGCGGCGGGGCAAGGGCGCGGTGTTTGGCGCCGCAGGTGCCTGGAGGGACCCCTTCATTTCCGGCCTGGAGGCCACGCCCCCTGGACTTTAAGCGCTGCCACAAGCCCCGCAGCGGTGAAGCCCGCGGCGGGGCAAGGGCGCGGTGTTTGGCGCCGCAGGTGCCTGGAGCGACCCCTTCATTTCCGGCCTGGAGGCCACGCCCCCTGGACTTTAAGCGCTGCCACAAGCCCCGCAGCGGGGCAAGGGCGCGGTGTTTGGCGCCGCAGGTGCCTGGAGGGACCCCTTCATTTCCGGCCTGGAGGCCACGCCCCCTGGACTTTAAGCGCTGCCACAAGCCCCGCAGCGGTGAAGCCCGCGGCGGGGCAAGGGCGCAGTGTTTGGCGCCGCAGGTGCCTGGAGGGACCCCTTCATTTCCGGCCTGGAGGCCACGCCCCCTGGACTTTAAGCGCTGCCACAAGCCCCGCAGCGGTGAAGCCCGCGGCGGGGCAAGGGCGCGGTGTTTGGCGCCGCAGGTGCCTGGAGGGACCCCTTCATTTCCGGCCTGGAGGCCACGCCCCCTGGACTTTAAGCGCTGCCACAAGCCCCGCAGCGGTGAAGCCCGCGGCGGGGCAAGGGCGCGGTGTTTGGCGCCGCAGGTGCCTGGAGGGACCCCTTCATTTCCGGCCTGGAGGCCACGCCCCCTGGACTTTAAGCGCTGCCACAAGCCCCGCAGCGGTGAAGCCCGCGGCGGGGCAAGGGCGCGGTGTTTGGCGCCGCAGGTGCCTGGAGGGACCCCTTCATTTCCGGCCTGGAGGCCACGCCCCCTGGACTTTAAGCGCTGCCACAAGCCCTGCAGCGGTGAAGCCCGCGGCGGGGCAAGGGCGCGGTGTTTTGCGCCGCAGGTGTTCGGCGCGGGAGGCCTGTCCAGGGTTCGCCAGCGAGAGAGGAGGAGAAGCAGGAAAAGGGAAGTAAGTGCAGGCGAGTGTACGTCGGAGGGACTGTTTGCCCAGGCCTGTTTGCTCGCGCAGGCTCTGCTGAGTCTGCTAAGCTTGCTGATCCTAAAATGTCCTTACTGAAGAGCCTGAGAACTATGAAAACCCACGGCCCATCAAGGAAAACCCCCCTGACACTTCCAGTTCACTCACCCTTCCATCTGCCTCCACCATGTCCCAAGGTGTGCGTCGAGCATGCCCTCCAAGAGAGTGGGCATAATCCCAAGCACAAGGTACGGGTTATAAAGAGGTCACGTCCCGTTGTTAAAAAGGGTGTGTCGGCTGAAAACCTCGTCACGACCGCCCAGAACACTGTTTTAGTATCTGGGGGTGAGTGCTCTACTTGCTCCCCCCGCGCCCCCAAGCGTGGACAGAAGGGGGCTGTGGGGCTCTACTGTTACGGGGGAGCAGCATGGTCATCGAGTATGGGTCCAGGAAAGGATCACTACCCTTCAATCAGGGTAATTTGCATAAGGATCAACACAATGGGGAGGACCGAACTGCAAAGTCTCAGGTGGCCCAGGCCTTTATAGCGCATAACGGAGGAAGGCACTGCCCACCCTCTGCTGAAGAACCTTGTCCTCTCGCCCTGACCCCGAGCCTTAGCCCCCCTAAGGGGCTCCCCATCCAAAGAATCCTCTGCCCTGGGACGGAGATGCAGGTGCATCATGAGGGGGGCTTTGTAGGTCTGGGTGAATCTGTTAGCAGCCCGCCCCCAGCGAGCTCTACCCCGGAAAATCACATCACAGTTCTCACCTCGCCATCCACCCCTATAAATGGTGTCGGGCCGGGAAAGTCCCCATCTAGCTCGGCTATGGTCTGCTCAAGTACCGAGGGCAGTCCATTTGTTGATGTCCCCGAATGCAATCTTTCCTTGTGCAATAGAAGCCTCGGAAATATGCAGATCCCTACAGCGAGTCCATTGGTCAGCCCTCCCCTTTCCTCGTCTACATCAAGGGTGTCCAAGCACCAAATAACCCATTTGGACGCAGGGTTGGCTTTTAACCCCCCTTTAGAGGCTGATTTGTCACTTGGGGGGTGTAAGTGCAAGCAAGTTCTGGCTGAGCTGGTTGTCATCAGAAACATGCTCGCAGCCCTTATAGCTACTCAGGCAAAGGAACAGAGGGAACTGAGAGAGGAGGAGTCCATCCATGCCCAGGCTGCGTGTAAGGTTCTAATTGACATACCTTTGGTACTCCCTAAGAACCAAGCCCCATTGAGTCCGGAGCCTATAGCCCCAATTTTGTCTAGTCCCAGGCTGATGTCGGGGAATGCACAAGTGGCCCCTGGAAAAGGTCCCAGTGTAGAGGGAAAAAAGAAAAGCCAACACATCGGGGGGGTGGATCATGGGCACAGCCGAGCTGGTCCCTATCACCCTAAAATCGTGGGAAAGATCCACGGTGGCTCATGGCTTAGAGGCGGCCCACCTCAACCCCCTTACCAAAGTCGGAATGGACAAGCATGTGTGTATCTCCATGGGGTACCAAAAATGGAAAGGAACTTGCAGGAGTCCAGGGAAGCTCTTGCCAACAAAAGCATACACTGGCTAAGGTCTGTGAGAGGTTGTTCTTCTGTGACCAGGGAATCCTTGGCGGGATGTCGCAGATTGGCCAGTTCGGTCCAGAATTCAGGGGACATTGTGGAATTGACCTTTTGGGACTGGAGAGTGGCGAATGGGGTCTTGGGCCTAAGGGGAGGGGCGGGAGGGACCCCGAGGAGTGTAATTTGTATCAGCCCACTACTACATTTACGCCCTGAGCACCCCCTGAGGCAGACCCAGGGGACTTACCCTCTGTCTGGGGCTAACCTCACTCCCCTGGGTCGCAATCGGTCAGACACTTTTGGGGCTGGGCCCAGTCAAGGGGTGTTTTATTGAGGGTGCCGGGATCCTTGGGTTCACACCTCTCCTCTCCCTTAAATGACTCTTTGATGCACTACTTTTTGACAAGGTTTATTAATTGTATTTGCTTTTGTATGTTGTGCTGCTATGTGTTTGATGGATTTATTTTTAATCCGAATAAACTTGCTGACTGACTGACTGATAAATCACAGTTTTTCTCTTGGCTGCATCTGGGAATGCTTTCTTCAGGAAGAACCCAAAGCCACTTCCACTATTGATATACCGGAAAGTAGCATGACTCCATGCATACTGTAGTCGGTTAAGTGAAAAGGCAGATAGATTTTGTATATCTTCAGCTAGGTGCACACACCAATGCACTGCTGTAAGATCCAAAGCAGTAAATATTTGTGACCCTGGAATCTGTGCAAGGTCTTTATCAATAAATGGAACTGGACTCTTTCAAACAGGTACCCTCAGGTCTGCACAAAAACACCTTTGACCATTGGACTTTAACACACCTAATATAGGTGTGCTTGAGGTACTGTGTATAAGTCTAATGATTGCTCTGGACTCTACATTTTGAAGTATTTCAGCCAGGGTCTCCAAACAGGCCACGGTTAGCCTTTATTGTCACACAAATGTAGGCTCCTTTCCATAGCTTTCAGGCAGTGTCCCATCATGTAAATCAGTAGCCAATCATAGGTGTCTTTGGCAAATACCTCTTTGAATTCCACTAATATTTTTCTCAACTGATCATTCTCCTCTTTATTGGTGTGAGCATCTGCAGCTTGAATTTGCTCCTCTACCATCTTAGAGACTTTTGGGGAATCCTAGAATTGAGGAACTTCACTACTCTCTTCTAACTGTGTGCAGTATCCCTTTTTAGAGATGCCGCCCTCAAGTATGTTGGTATTTCAGCCTCTACTTCAATTTGCTGTTTCCCCCCTCATGTTCATTCACCTAAAATAGGAAGCAATCATCCTGATGACAACAAACCACATCCTTTGATTCATAAGGGTATACAGACTGAACACTGAAAATATCCCTAGGTTTAAAAATTAAGGACTCAGGCAGTTCATCATGTGAAGTGACATAGCTTTCAGGGATGTTTCCAATAATTGGGTTGTTTAAATCAGCAGTGTAGTGTGATTGTTTCACTGTCATCCCTAATGGTGTACCTTCTTCCAAGTGAATGTCTTCTCAACTATTGTTATTCACCAGTATTCAAATGGGACCATCCCCAATTTCTACTAGTGTTGTAGATTCACATTCTAGCTCCTGTTGTCTCATGGATTCATTGAGACACACAACTGCATTAGGCCCTTTCATCCTGTAGGAGAAGAGAGATACTGGAGATGTATGGATACTGTATATGAGGGGCAGCAAGTGGCCCATGACATTATATTCAGAAGAGGCAGTAAACAGAGTACAAACATCAATTGGCTGGCATACATTAAAGATGGAAATGCACATTCTGGTGGTGAGTGCTTCAGGGTGAATAGGTCATCTGTCCAGTTTGCTCTATGCATATATTAATCCAAAAACTAACCAACTAACACCTCTTCCCATTGATCTTCAATGAAGCAGTGCAAAATGCTTCAGATGACATGTCAAAAGTAAGGTGCTTTATGCAGTGGAGTAAAACATGCAGGCAGTTTGCTGGCTGTGATGTCATTGCATAAACTGAAGGAAAATATGCAATGTGGAGAAGGCGCTATTGTGCTTTGCACGAAGCAATAGATACAAAAATCTCTGGGAGGTTGTTCTCTGAGGGAAGAAATGCCAAACAGCTCAGGTGATGGATATATGTCAGGAAAAAGGCAGGGTTTAGTGAGAGTGACAGGGCTAGTATATACATTCAGGAGACAGAAGGGGTGGGGTCAGATGTTGTTCAGAGAAGAATGGGAGGTGAACTGACAGAAATGTAGAGAAAAGGCAGCTGGCAGGCAAGCGAGTGACTGGCCAGAGTTGTACAGTGCAAGATTTTCCAGGAAATTGAGGCCTTGAGCTGCGTCTTTCGTTGGTGGCTGAGCTTCGCAGATACTCCTGCATGCTGATAATCAAGTACAGAGGGTTTTCCCATGATAACAGTGCAGAAGTCTCACAAACTGGAAGTGAGTATTGTAAAAGTGAGGTGCATGTATGGATAATTGAATTTATCTTTACAGTAGTCAGGATCAAATGGTCATTTTATGAACAGTGGGCCTAATTACGAGGCTTGTGGTAGCCGTGCCTGTAATACAGGCACAGCTGCCGCCGCAATTTTTTTTTCCGGCGCCCAGGAATGGGCAATTGCCGGGTCATACAGCCTTGCCGGACCCAGTAATTGTCCATTCCTGTGCGCTGGAAAATATTCTAGCCCAATAGGGCTCAATGGGAATGGGGAAGCCGGATGCACCGGCACCGTTATCAAAGTTGCCGATGCATCCGACATGCTCTGCTGGCAGGTGGCGGTACGGTCACTAGGTCAAAACTGGCAGCCGCAATGGCAGCCGCGGGCAGAACTCGTTGTTTGCCGGTCCTGTAACTATGGTACCGCCATGCTTACTGGTACCGTAGTGCCCGGACCGGCAAACTTGTAAAGAGGCCCAGTGTCTTTTTAGCATTTGAAAATGATAAATGCTGAAGTGAGATGCTAAAGGGAGAAATGCTAAAGGGAGAAAAGGAAAGCTGGCCTGCTGTTGTGTGTTTTTGTTTTGTTTCTTCTCTTAGACTGTCTTCTTCCCATTGTGTCGGGACCTAAGGTCTGGGGTAAGATAAGAAATGTGGATTTTTTGTCATTAATACAGACTGGTCACGCAATTAATGTAGAGCCGCTATTTTGTATTAATGTTCATACCGCATAACCTGTTTCAAATAATAGTGCATATGAAAAAAGGCATTTTTAAAACTGAATCAGTGGGGTTGTCTTTTCTGTGTCTAAGTGTATTCAATGTCAAAGAGGGTGTGAAGCGGGTGTAGCGGGTAATCTGCAGTCCTTTGGCATTTGTGGCTGCTTGTACCCTAGGAATTAGTAGGGAGGTGAAGAAGACTAATGCTGTCTTGAAAAGTCCTAAGTGCTGTGGGATCCCATCAAGACTCTATGATGATTTGGCTGGGATGTAATTGCTGCTCCTTTCCTTTCTTGGCAATTGCCTTTCTTCACATTTCACCTTCTTCGGCTCATTTTCTTTTTCCCCCTGACGGTATGTAGGAAGTTTGTTGAAATGTTAGCAGGTCCAACCGGAGCATGACCAATGCAGGGTTGTGGAGTGTTACAAGTGTACATACCCCGTCCTAGTTTGGCGGCAGCTGAGCATAAGCTCTAGACCCACATGCCCACATGTAATGCATCATTGCTGCCATGCCTTTCTGCAATGCCGGTATGCTCATCGTCTTCCTGCCGCCAGTGTTCATACCCAGTACGATGGTCCCTGTTGCCCGAAACACAAGGAATGCTGTGTGAGTGGAAGGTGTTTTTTGTCTATCCATGTCAAATAATGTATTCCCCTGCATTCATCGTTTATTTTCGTTACCACCCCTTCTTCATATCTCACCAGCCTCTCTGCGCTGCACTGCATCACCGCCCTTTGCCACTTCCCGCCGTGAAAAACTGAACCACCATCCACATCAGGGAACTGGTGTGGCACCATGGAATATCATGCCCTGTTGTGTTCTTGCAATATATTCTCCTGTGGGTAGTGGCCAATTTCCTCCTTTGTATCACGTGTGTACTATATTCTAATATGACATGCTTTGTTGCCTCTTACCTGGCCATGCTTTTGAGCTGTATATAATTGTCTGAATATACCTGTTCCCTTTTGTCTATCCACTGTATGTCCCTGGAACAGGCCCCAGGTTCTGCATAATGACAGGTGCATCAAGCATTTCCCTTTTCTTTGGCTATCGCTTGTGTCAAAAATCGTTTTGGTATCATAACAATTGCCATTACCTCGTTATACCATACATTTCCAGATGCCATATCTCCTCCCTCCCCTATCGAGTCATAGAACTTCTCAGTGCTAAATATACTTTTCTTAGTAGGTGCCTTCTTTCCATTGTCGGTGGCCATACCACTACTTTCTTTATACAATAGAAACCAGATGAAGAAGAAAAGCGAAACAAGAAAGAAACAAAACAACCCTATCCCTGCAGTTTTCACATCGTCTTTGTACTTTCTTCCATTCCTCCCACTTGTGCCCTGCCCTCCTCCTTCTCAACTTGTGGGCTTTCTGTAAAGATGCATAGCTGTAAAAAATGTCAATTAAAATTGGGTAATACTTCCCATCAAGTCGACCCCTCTATTCTTCTTCTGTGGGGATGCTGCTGTTGTCTTTGTAGATGTCAGAAACCTATATCCATGCCCTCTTTTCTTAAATCTTCACTGCTGTGGGTGTTGTATACAGTAATTTATAGGGACTGATGAATCTTGCTTCTCGACACCTAAGTATGCAGTTACGGACAAATATCCTGTCCGCTGGGTAGAAAAGTTGTGTTTGTGGGAATTCTTCCCTGCTGTGTGCACTTGTCTGTTCTTCTGCGTTGGTCGTCCGACTTGTTAAACGTTGAACCTGGCAGGAGACATCTTTGAGGGCATTTGTCATTTCACTTAAATATGTTTGCAGTTCTTCTAACCAAAACCTCTGCTGTATTATTTGCATCTGATATGAAATGTGCAGGAGGAACAGATGCTTGCATCCTCCTACCAGTTACAATTTTGTGCAGAGTCAAATGATAAAACGCACCGGTAGAGTTGCAAAGGGGAAAACGTGCTAATGGGAGGCAATGTAGCCTATTTTCACACAATGTTGTGGTTAGCTTTGCAAAGCGTTCTTTAAGCAAGTAGTTTAATCTTTCAACAATCCCATCTGCTTGCAGCCAGTGCACTGTGCATAGCCTGTGTTTTATTCCCAGGAGGTGTGTTATTTCGCTGAAAATGTAATTGGCGAAATATTGCCCATTTTCAGACCATGTTCCTCATTACAAGGAGGGTGGTAAGGGGTTAATGGCGCCGGTAAAGGTGACGAAGCCGTTAACCCCTTATCGCCTTATTACGAGTTCCGCTCGTGGGACCCGCTCAGGACGCCTGGTTTTACCAGACGTCCTTATCGGGTCCCGCAAGCGGCCCAACATGATAACAATGGGCCCATCATTAACGGGCCCGTTGTAAGCATGCTCCCCATTCCCATTGAGCCCTATGGGGGATCAAATGGGAATGGGAATGGTCCGGGTTGCCTGAATGGGGAAATACCAGGCCCTCCAAGGTCGGAATGGCCTGGTATTTCCCCATTCAGGGAACCCGGACCCGGGTTTGGGGGTAGCCATGCCCTTGTTAAGGGCATGGTTACCTCGAAACTTGTAATGAGGTCCCATATCTCATTTCCTAACCTACCCCCCCACCTCGAAAACACCTCCCAGACTCGGAAGTTCATGGGCAACTTCGCATCGTTTTTAGCACAGTGCCCGCCTCAAAAAACGTGAAAATGGACAGAACACCATGTACCTATAAGAGGTACATCTGTCTTGCATATCAAAATAGTCCATATGATATGATAGTCTATTTATATAGCGTCTATACACGATGGCCCTCATTCTGAGGTTGGAGGTAGCCATGGTGCACCATGGCTACCACCTTATAGCATACCGGGTCCGAATTCCCTGAATGGGGATTTACCGGGTCATTCCAACCTTGGAGGACCCGGTATTTCCCCATTCAGGGAACCCATCCCCATTCCCATTCGAGCCCCCATAGGGGCCCGTTGTTAGCTCCCCAGTCTTTTAGCGGCTCCCGCTAAGGGCGGCTGGTTTTACCAGGCAGCCTTAGCGGGACCCGCTAGAGGACCTCGTAATGCGGCGGTAAGTGGTTAACTGCACCAGCATCCTTCCCAGCGCCGTTAACCCCTCACCGCCAACCTCGGAATGAGGCACAATGTGTTTCAAAGCGCTTCAAGGCAAGGAAGGGAACAAGGCAAAATACAATGACATTCTTACAGGCCATGACCGCTAACAATGTGAAATTAACTATCGTACTCAGCCTGACAACATTTCAGATAATGCAAGAGCTATGACATAGATAAGGAAGGGAGGGGGAGAATGGGAAGGAAATGGAAACAGACCGAAGACTACCGTACTAGGCCTGATGACATTTCAGATAGTGCTGGAGGGGATCGGGGAGGAAAAAAACAAGTAAGGGTAGGGGGAGGAGACAGATAAGGTTGCTATCATACTAGGTCCAGGGACAATTGTGATAGAGTAAGTGCATAGAAGAAAGTATGGGGAGAAGAGGGGGGAGATACAAAAAGTGAGAGTAGGAGAGAACAGAAAGTAAGGCGTCAAAAAGAGCAGAGAAGCAAGAGGGGAGAGTGAATACAATTGCAGAAGTCAGTAGTAACACATAATGTTGCAAGCCAGGATACAAGATGAAGATGGCACAGCATGGTTCAGGGCCACCATGAGTACAAGGTGCAAAGGAAGTCCACCAGGAGAGTTGAGAAAGGGTGACACATGTGAATCAATGAAGTTCATAAAAGTAAAATCCAGAATTGGCCACAAGACGATGATGGTGAAACCAGAATGTATCAGGACAGACTCCTGCAGAAGTAGGCTAGATGGGGGGAGGGGCAGGGTAGAAGAATCAAGCAAAACAAGCAACACCTGTGTGCGAGAAGGGAGGTGGGCACAAGGGAACACCACAGGGGCCCGAGAGGGTGGAGATAGAGGGAGACAACACATGTTGGAGCATGCTTAGCTGCTGTCTGAGCAGGGGGTCGGACGTGAGTCCTCCTTGTCTGAACAGGACCAAACAGGAATTGTCCTTTTCTTCCTCTGCCCTTCACTTTGGACGCCCAGGCGAGAGACGCCCTTGAACTAACAGTTAAGAGCAGGAAGGAAGAGGCAAGGCTAAGAAGGTGGGTGGTGCTTAGGCCAGGTGACCTAGATCCACTTGCACCTGTCCCCATCTGCCTGGAAGGGCCCTTCCGGTCACAGCAATGTCACTCTCACAGTTTTTAAAGTATGGCCAGACAAAAACTTCTGCCACACTGCACAAATCCCCTTAAACTCTGCCACTTACTTGTTTAGATTTGGAACGTAGCATCCTTCATTTATTTCTGCTGCAGTGTGCCCTTTGGATACATGGGTGGGATATTGCAATTGCTCGAATGCTACACTTAACAAGTTGTGTGGCATTACTTGTTGGCCTGTGCTGTTTTGCCTCCATATTAAATCGGTAGGTGAGAGACAGCAAACTCTTTGTATCCACATAACTTTTTCCACCTGCGGGGCCTGTCCTTGCAGCTCTATTATTTATACGATTGTACAATTGGTATTGTGCTACAACCTTTCCCCCCCTCTTGTTCTTGACCCTTTCTCCTCTCTGCTGCCATTATTTGCATTCTTTCTTTTGCACCTTGGTACAGTCTCACGGTCCCTTCATGTAAATAGGCCACTTTTTTGGCTGCTCTGTTGGCCATCTAATTTCTTAAATATATCAGATCCTGCTCACCTGTATGGGTGGCATATTTTATTATGGCCTCCTCAACTGGTAGCTTCAATGCTTCAATCAGTTGCCCGCATTTTGTACTGGGGACCCATCACTTCTCCTAAACCCCCTTCTCTCCCATCGTGCTAATCCTTAATGTAATGTGGATGTCACATAAGCTAAATCTGAAAATATGTTAGCTGCATGACCTTTGATTATGTTCCATGCACTTATCATGGCCACTAGTTCTGCTGCCAGTGCTGAATAATGTGATGGTTACCTCTGTTGTGATGCTATTGCATACTCCCCGTTCGTGTAGTTCATTATCAAAGCCCCAGTATGTCTCAGTACTTTATTGTGGTCTATAAGTGAAGACCCATCAATAAAGACCATGTTGGCCCCTTTTTTTTGTTCTTCTTTGACCCAGATGCTTCCTTCCATTCTGTCCATATGTACTGCGCAGTCATACAAGTAATCCCCTTCCTCTGCTGGTTCTGCTATGAATGTTGCCGGATTTACCACACAACATCTCACTACCTCAATTGCTGAGTGTGTCAGTATTATTTCATACCCTGACACCCTCCCTCTGTGTTGTCAGGGTACACTTTGACTTTTCCAAAATAGCCAAAAAATGAATGCTCCACGTACAGTAATACTGTGGAACTCATGGTAATTGTCGCTGCCTTTCCTATTGCAAATGCTGCCGCTGCTATTGTTTGTTTGCAGGGCAAATTTCCACGCATAACTGGGTCTAAACACCACTATAGTAAGCCAATGGTTTGTGCCCCTGTGTCTTCTTTTGGGTGAGGACTGCTGTCATCACTGAGGAATCGGAGCAGGAAAACAAGTCAAACTTCTCTTTGTAGTTAGGGGTGGCTAACACTGGTGCATGGCCCAATGCTTCATTTAGTTCTGTGAAGTTGTCATTCATTTTTGATGTCCACTTTATTTCCCTTTTCTCCTTCCGTGCCTCCTTGAGAGCCTGCAGAAAGGGTTTGGTAAAGGTAGCGTAATTGAAAACCTACGCCCTGCAGAAATTACATAATCCCCAGCATCTCTTCACCTGTGCATGGGCGTGCAGTCAGGTGAATTGCCTCTACGCTCTCCTGCGTTATCTTGCATCCTTCAATGGATATCATTTGCTCCAAGTACACAACCTACTCCTGGCAGGATTGATGTTTTTCCGTATCTACCTTATATTCAGTGTCTGCTAGTAGTTTCAAGAGATGCACCAAGTCGACCCTGCATTGTTCCTCAGTCTCTCTGTCACCAACAAATGTTCAACATATTGTATCACTGTGCTCGAAATTTGTAAGTTGCTTAGGTCCATTTGTATCAATCTGTTAAAAATGCTCTGTGATTTACAGTACCCTTGGATAAGCCTAGTGTGTTCAAATTGGGTTCCTCGATACGTAAAGGCTGTCAAATATCTTGAGTCTAGGTGTAGTGGGATGGAGAAGAATGCATTCTTTAGGTCGATAAAGGTAAAATACTTCGCCTCTGCTGGAATGTTGCACAATATTGTAACGAGATTCCGTACCATGGAAAATGTAGCTTCAACTACATCATTAAGGGGGCGTACATCTTGTATAAATGTCCACAACCAACCCTTTGATTTCATTATCAGTTATATAGCTTTACTGCATGGTGAGGCTGATTTCTGTATTATTCTCTGGTGCTACAGTGCATGTAGGGTTGATTATATCCCCCCCATTTGCTTCTCTGGATAATGAGAATTGTTTCGCTTGGGGCAGCAGCGCTTCTTGTTTCAACTTTATCTTTACCGACCCTACCCCATTTTAATACTCCTACATAATGGGGCTCTTTTATCCATAGTTGCAGAAATGGCTTAGGAGTTAGTTGCTCTGACAGGCGACTCCTTACAATCCCTTGAATATTCACAAGTGTAGTTATTGATAAGTGGCCATAAATGTTCCGACCATTCAACCAGTCCTATGAAAGTGGCAGTCACTGGATTTGGATGGTAGAAAAGCCTAACCGTCAACCAAAAACAGTACAACAAGATGAGACTCCCGGACTCATCGCCATCAAATATGTGTATGCTTGATTTTAATGATCAATCACACAATTCGGCAAGGACGCCCGTTACTTTATTCAATTCAGAACATGGACAACAGTCTTATGGATTGGTCATCCCACCCGCGGCCCAGATTTGAAAAAGGCTCAGGGGAGCCAAAACACATGTAATCGCCGTACAAGGGCTTAATGAATTGTGTGATTGATCATTAAAATCAAGCAAACACATATTTGATGGCGCTGAGTCCTGGAGTCTCTTCTTCTTGTACTCTTTTAGCCATAGTCTGTCTGGAACCCTTTTGAGAACCTTAACTATGTGTCTGCTCCTCCTCTTCACCAGTTGTGTGAGTATTGATATCAGCATTATCAAGATGTAACACTACCGTGGTGCCTTTTGTGATCTCCTTCTGGCACTGCGGTCGGCAAAAAATTCTGACACCAATCGGAAAACCTTCCCTCGTATCCCCGGGACCCACCTCAGCAATATCTCGACCCAATGCAAAAACATGCTAGGGTACATGGGTTGGCTTCGTAGTGTGCTCTGGGCATGTGCTGCTAGAAGGAGCACAGCCATTCATGTGTAATTGATGCCTGGCATTGAGCACACCATCCCCTTTTCCGTGAATGATATTGTGGTGTTGTTTGCTCAGCAAGTCTCTCCCTAGTATATTGATAGGTGTGTCTTTGGAATACAACAGGGGCGCTACAATGTGCTGTGTCCCTATTGATAGTGGTAAGTCTTTTGTTAATGGAACTGTCACCAGCTCCCCAGAGAAGCCCTGCGTGTCCCCCACTTTGTTTCATAGCGGAAATCCCTTTTCACTAATACAAGATTTGGTGGCTCCTGTATCGATGAGTAATGAGAACTCTCTTAATCCTATTTCCATTGCTACCTCAGGTTCCTCTTCAGGACCATCAGTTACTGCTAGGACTGGACACACTCTAAGTCTCTACAGGCCCCACTATTGTTGGGAGGTACTCTTTGAGAAAGTGAAAGGATTCCCACTGACAACACTGACCTCGGTGTAGTGGGGTACCACATTCTGTCCTAACACTACTGTACTTCCAGCAGGTGGTGCTCGTGTTTGCGTCATACTTAGCAGTGCCATTCCACAATCCCTCGGACCCCCTTGGGCCTGCTTTGGCCCCTACGGCAGGGGCAGCTTCCCCTGCTGCAGTTGGGCTGGGTGGGGCTGACTCTGCTGCCACTGCTGCTTTTCTCTGACAAACCCTTGCTGTTGGGCTATTTGGATCTCTTGTACCTGAACTTGTTGCCCAGAAGGACATGCGTCTGCGGGAAATGCCCCATGTTCCTGATTATAAAGCATGGCCCAAAAACACTGTATTCTGTTCCCTGGCATCTTCCTCCTCTTCCTTGTTGCAGGTACCCACTCCCCATTGGAAAGAACCCCCCCCCTGTATGTAATTCCCCTGCAGTGATGTTCCCCACTGTAGGATATACTGTGGCAGCACAAAACCACCCTGCTGTGGTGTGTTCTCCACAGGAAACCCTCCCTGTCGGGCAGGTGCCATGGCAGCAGTGGCAGGTATGACAATTGCCAGCTCTATTGTATATTGTGGCAATTTCTTTTCAACCAGTTTGTTTTATGCCTTTGCAGAATTCTCTGCCGCCTGTCTCCCAATCTCTTGCTTCCTTTTACAGTGGTGTACTATCGTCCCCTGTATCTCTGGCCATCCCTTGGATTCTATTCCTACTAACATGTGTAGCGATGTGTGGACGTCTGTCGGAAATCCTGTGACCAGCATGTGTAAGAATAAGGGTATGCACTCGTCCCAGCATCTTCGTGATTCCTGTGTCCAGATATCCTGCACCTGTTTTATATATTATGTGGGGTCCTTGTCAAGCTTGATCTTATGTGCCATTACTGTCCCTAAGTCATAACTATATGTGTACATGCTTCTCAGGACCTCCCATATGTGCACTGCACAGTTGTTAGATGGAACCCCATCATGGACCCCCTTGCACCACGCCTGCTCCCATATGTTGTCCGCTTGCTCCCCTATTATGTCACAAATAAACCTTTCATATCCCTACTGCCAGCAACACCTCTGCTGTTTCTTTCTCGAGTGATTGTAGCCATTTGCTGGCCCCTGCCATAAAGGAGTGCAAGCTGCATGTTAGGCTGTCACAGTCCATTGTCTGCCACGGTATATAATGTGCGTCCCCTCTCCCCTTATGTAACAGCAGCATTTACTTTGCCCTGGGCCCTGTTCCTCCTCTCCCTTTTATTGCCTTAGCCAGTGTTATTTTTACTTTATCCTTTTCGACTATGAAGGGAGGTTGACCAGTGCCTCCTGGGCTCCTCGCGTTCTTTTTGTCTCCTTTGCTCCCCTCCCCCTCTTCTCTCCTTGTCGGGGGTTCATTTGTCACCCTCTCCATCACTAACATCTTTCCCTACTTCTTCCTCATCTGAGGCTATGCTATCCTCATACCCTCCTTCGGACTCTTCCTCTCCCTGTTCTTGTTCCTCATCACCCATTTTGAATTGTTTCCTTCCCGACAACCATTCCTTTCCATCCCCCTTGTCCCTTTTCTCTGTATTCTTCCTCTGTAACTCCTGTTCGATTACCCTCTCTGCTACATTAAATAATGAATCCACCTGCTGTTGTCTGTTCTTCCCAATGTCTCCTAAGTATTTCCTCTCACCCCTTTTATGTGCCTCATCCCATCATGTGTCTCTATCCTTCTTTTTCCCTGTCATTCCTCCTTCCCCCTATGTGATTTCCTTCTGCGGTTTTGTATACCCTGCCGCTGGCTGTATTGCCGGATAGACACCATAGGGTGGGGGCGCAGAGCTTTGTCTGTTCCCCTTCTCAGTCAATGACTCCTCCTTCTCCTCAAACAGTCTCCAAAGACCCAATATATTCTGCCTACTCTTTAACTTTGAGCCTTTATACTTTGTTAATAAATATGAGAACATATTTTCTCTATTCTTACTATCGAACATATCCCTCCCCGGGACACGCATGGAAACAATGACCTGCAGTCACCTGGACCCAGTGAATATTATACTTTATTATTTGATTGTGATATTGGGGTCACTTCTCCACTAATGCTCGATGGACCATTATCTCCCATCTGCCCCTTTTCTGAACCCTAAATTACCTAGGCACCTTCTCCCAGTTCTACTTCCCTTCCCCTTTTGTACCCGTCTTCCTGCAACACCCACACTCACCCCCAGTCACCCGTTTCCCCCTTATTTCTCCCTTTTGCTCTGGCCTTCTCCACAGGCCCGCCCACCCACATACTCTTATCCAATATACCAACCTACTCTCCAGGCCTTTCCACTCAATTGAGGTTAGATTAGCAATGGCCCTCTCCACAGGCTCACCTTCACCTATGTTATTAGCTAGGCGCTGAGTCACCTCCATCTTCTCACTCACAGCCACTGCCAGGATGCCAAGCACACTATTAAATACAAGTTACCTGTCGATGATAACCTATCCACCTTGGTCAACACCACAAAAGCAATACGAACAACATTTACTACCACGCGCATGGAACTTCCTGCTCCTTCAAAACACTGTTTCAACAACTACACAATAAAATAACACCTGTCTCCCCTAAATGACAAAACTATACAGTTGCAAGTGCTATGCGCAACTTCTGCCTACTAGAGTCTCAACTCTCCTGCTCTAATGCAGGGGTGCCCACACCCACGTCCACTCCCTATGGGGTAGCGTGTACTAAAATCTACAACTACTGCAGCTGATCATCCACACACCTTGAGGATGTGTCCTAGACACCATAAAATATTATGACTACCTTCTGCGTGGGCATTCAACTACGAGACAGAACTTTCTTGCATGGTTACACTCGCGTGTCGTAGACATCCTCAAATCCTCTTGGCACCAAGCTGCCCTTGTGGGCTCACTCCTCCCCTGAGTGCGGGCAGTGCTCAGGACAAGGCAGACCTTTGTGAACTTGGTGTCTGCAGGGTCTCCTCAGTGTTGTGTGTAGAACAAGTCTACGGTCGCTGGACCAGCTGGCCCAAGCAAGGCGGCCGGAATACAGTAAGTTATCCGAGAGGACTGAGGATGTCGCTGGAGCCTCCATAATGTTTTAGGGGTCCTCTAGAGCTCACAAGTAATACGTTACCAGAAGTAGTCCAAGTATACCAGGCAAGAAGTAACACTTTTTCTTACAGCTGTGCAAGCACAAATCAAACAAAACAGTGGAACAGAAATGGCAAATGAGAGCTCACAAACTGGCTCACTAAAGACGGTATTTTTATACTGCTAATACAATGTGTGTACAGTTAGAAACAATTGTACTTCAAACTTCACGTCTTCTCAGTTCTCATGAAGCAGACTGGTTAGAATACATCATGCCCCTATTGCTAGACATACGTTTGTTGGACATGATTGGATCAAAACAGACCTGTCCTCTCCCGACTCATCGCCTCCCACTGTGGTGCCACATTGTGTCCCGTTCGACCCCACACACATTTTTAAATTAGTAATAGCGTAATTGTGCTGACCTCTGGATTTTTATTCGTCTACCATTGGCCAGCACCAGGAAGGAAGAAATACAAGACACAGGCCCTCATTACGACCCTGGCGGAGAGGGGTTTACGCCAGCGTAATGCATGGCGTACCTCTCCGCCAGATTACGACTTTCCGTAGCGCCATGGTGATTTTTACGCCCGGATTTTCCAGGCGGAAAAATCCATGGCGCTATGGGACCTCTTGTTAATTACGCCACCGTAATCTATGGTGGCGTAATTAACGCCTTCCCCACTCCCATTATACCCTATGGGGCAAAAATGGGAATGGGGAAGGGTAAATGGGGATTGGGGACTAACCGCCCCGCCAAGGTCGGAATGGGGCGGTGAGTCCGCCAACCCCCATGGCGGAGTTGGCAGCTCTGCGCCATGGACCATGGTGCAAATTGCACCATGGTCCTCCGCCAGGGTCGTAATGAGGCCCACTGTAAGCTAGTGGGAGGGGAGACATTCACACTGCACCTGCCTGATGATAACATTCACAAACACTATTGTGGACACTATGTGGGCTTTCCAGGGACACCAAAACGTACCGTCTGATTCGCTCTTCTTGGAGCACCCCTCCATCCCACATACCTGTTCCGCAACCTGCTGGCCGAAGAGTGATTTGAAACCACCCTTGGTGTCATGCAGATGCCTCCCTGGATTAGGTCTATTTCCCCAGCTCCCGGGACTGGCTTGCTGACCTTGATAATATTGCCCAGTCACTGCGACCTGCTGGAGATGAGCATCCTGAAAACAGCTACCCCCCTAGCTCATCCGCTGCATACAGGCAATCTGTTCAAAGCTGACCTACTGTCTGAGGCTCATCTGTGTCACTCACATGGAGTGCACTTACCTGCGTTTTCACCTCCCTCACATTTACTCAGCAACTTCCCTTGTGTCCATATTATTTTATATATAGTGTCACCCCTTTTCCCCTCCATGCTGGGTCCCTGTGTCTGGCTATAGCTTTCAGCGACCCATTCCTTCCCATCTTGGGGGTGTCCCAACTCATCCCCCTTATTCCCGCAATTGTTAGACGCGCCCCTCTGCCGGGCGCTGAATCAGCACCTTTTTTGCATTTGCTTGGCTATTATCTCATCTATTTCCGTAATTTGAATTTTAAAATGAACAACTGTTTCCAGCTTTCACTTATTTGGAGCCATCAATCTAAATACTTCCTACTCAAGTGCCTGTAATTCCCTAGAGGACTGACTGCCACATTTGTGGAATGCCTGCATTTCTGATAAGGCAAGGCATCTATCCTTTCGAACGACCTCTGCTTCACTCTCAGCCAGCGGTCGGTCTCTCTCTGTGCCAACTGCGCGTGTGCACATCATACTTGGCCTGTAACTCCACACAAAGCTCACCCTGTTTTGAATTCCGATTGCAGGACTTTCTCGTGCATATCAGCTAACTCATGTGACCATTTTTTCTCTAGGCCCCTTTCATCTGTATGCAGGAATGTGGAACAGTTTGTCTGATTTTCATTTGCTAAAGCATGGGAAATTAGCCTGCTGTTATACACTTCTATATGGGATGCTTTGGCTGGGACGATGCCAGACTTAGTGTTGCACCAATCACACTAAATATTGCCACTGATGGTACAGAAACACCAGGCTCCACACTCCATCTATCACAAAATAAACAGATCAGACAAGAACAGACTACACATGGCTTTAACAATAACGTTCTCTGGCATTTTATCTTCATTTAGATAAATTGAATAACATGAACACAGAGAAAAAATCAACGTTGAATCTCATAACAAGTGCCAGAAATAGGAAGAAAAGTCTAAATGCATCTTAGAAAAATGCAGTTTTTATAATCTGCCAGAACGTTTATATTTAATGCATTGGCAAAGATTTTCTTAACTTCCCCCACCTAGACAATTTGGACCTGATTACGAGTTCTGTAGTAACCTGCTGGTGCTACAAGCAAGTGTCCGCCAAACTCGTAACACTGTTTCCGCCACCTGATATCCCGGTGCCACTGGGAATTGACAAGACCCGGCGGCCCAGGATATCAGGCGGGGGAAAGTGTAAGTCCCCATTCCTGGAGACATGGAAGTACCAACACAGTTGCTAATGGTGCTGATGCTTCAGTGACAAGTCTGCCTACCGGGACCGGTGCTCAACGGCCCCTGCAGGCGGACTTGTAGTGTGGCAGTATGAAAAGGGTGCCAGTATGTTGCTACCGGCACCATTATTTCCAGACCCCCACAATTGTAATGAGGCCCCATGAATCCTCTTTTATGCCCATTGAAACTGGCTTCTCTTTTACCAAACCTGGCAGTGCAAACACAATGTATATGTAACTTTGAAATTTAACTGGTACTATAGCAGGGCTGCAAACTCCCAATTTCCAAAAGTGACTAATTGTGCACGGGAACAAAACAACATCTGTTCTCTGGTGCATGAAGAAGAAATGGGTTTTCCACCTCTGTGCCTAGTTTAACACTACACTAATGATGATAATGTTATCTCCAATTTGATATGTCTCTTTTATTTTGTCACTTATGCTTACCAAAATTTTAGTTTGCAGGGCCAGCAGAGATATGTCATTTACGAAGCAGGCATCTATCTCATTCTCTCAGCTCCCTGCCGGAGCTCAGCGAAGATACCCGGCTCCATCCTTCTGCAGCCTGGTCCAACAGAGCTACGTCTGTCCTCTCACCACACAGCGCAGCCAGCCCTGAACTTGTCAAATTCGATTTGTCTTCTCTCTTACTTCTTCCTCCTTCCTCCACCCAATCTTTCTCACAGAGAAAACATCAACATTGCATCTCATAAAATGGGCCAGAAATTGGAAGAAAAGTCTAAATGCAGCTTTGAAAAATGCAGTTTTCATAATCTGTCAGAACGTTTATATGTGTAATGCATTGGCAAAGACTTTAACTTCCCCCACAAAGACAGTTTTGGCCTCATTACTAGTTCTGCAGTAACCTGCCGCTGCTACCGGTGGGTTGCCGCCAAACTCATAGCACAGTTTCCGCTACCTTATATTCCGGTGCCACCGGGAAAGTACAACTCCCGGCGGTCCAGGATATCAGGTGGGGGAAAGTGTAAGTCCCCATACCGGGGACATGGAAGTACCAACACTGTTGCTAACGGTGGCGATGCGTCAGTGACAAGTCTGCTTACTGGGACGGGTGCGCCTGGCAGGTCAGATCTGCCGGTGCTCAACGGCCCCTGCAGGCAGACTTGTAGTGTGGTGGTCTGGAAAGGGTGCCAGTATGTTGCTACTGGCACCCTTATTTCCAGACCGCCACACTTGTAATGAGGCCTTTTGTGCCCAGTGAAACTGGCTTCTATCTTACCAAACCTGGCAGAGCACGCACAATGTATATGCAACCTTAAAACAGAACTGGCACTTTACTGCAAACTCCTACTTTCCAAAAGTGACTAATAGACACAGCAACAAAAGAACATCTGTTCTCTGGTGCATGAAGAAGAAATGGGTTTTACACTACACTAATGATGATAATGTTATCTCTAATTAGATAATTCTCTTTTATTTTGTCACTTATGCTTACCAAGATTTTAGTGACCCTTTGAGGGCCAGCAGAGCTATGTATTGTAAGAAGCAGGCATCTCTCTCCCACTCTCAACTCCCTGCCTGCTGGAGCTCAGCAATGATCCCCCGGCTCCCTCCTTCTGAAGCCTGGCCCAGCACAGCTATATCTGTCCTCTCACCACACAGCGCAGCAAGCCTACAACTTGTTAAATTTGATTTGCCGTCTCTCTTCCTTCTTCCACCTTCTTCCACCAAATCTTTCTCCAGCGCTCCCCTTTCTTTCTTCCTTCTCTGACTTATAACCTATTCTCCATCCACCTCCCATTGCCTATTAATACATAAAAAAGCATATGGTTTCACCACCCACTTTCATACATTCTGTCGTGAGGTCATCACTCAATCATCACCTCCCCTTCTAAATTTTCCAAAAACTTTTCTGCTACCCACATTAAAATTAAACTTTATACAGAACTCGTTCTCCATCCCGGATGAAAGTGCAACAATTTGTATCCTGACATCCTGTACAAACAAATCAGTTGTTTTTACAACAATATATTCTGCTGTCTCATTGCCCAGAGCTCCACATACATCACACTGCAGAACATTTCATATGTGCATTTATTTTCTAAGCCAAAATCACAGTGTCAATGTACTTGCACCCCCATCTTACAGCTGGTTTAATCAAAACCCAGTCTATTTAGTAATAGCCACTAGAATTAGTTTTGTTAAGGTTTTTCATGTGTCAGATTAGTATTTAGAAATAATAATTGTTAGTTGCCTAAACCATGCTGCACTGAGCTAACTCCAAAATCATGCCTCATATCTGCACTAAGTCACACACCTAGCACGACATTAGCACCACTTCTGCATTTTTTTTTTTATAACACGCTTAATACCTGAGTTCGGTTACTAAGCGCAGATCCAGGGTTGCATTCAAGACCATCACATTGCCCCTGTGCTATCTTCCATTTTCAAGTGCACCTTACCACAATTGAAGTCAGTGGCACTGCTCGAATTAGTGCATGGTTGAATAGTGTGCACTAATTATCCATACATGCCCTTCGAGAGAACAGTGTATGTTTTTGTAATGCCAGATACAAGCAAGCTATTGCCCCAAAATGCCACACAAAAATGCTGAATGTGATGATACTGTGCATTTGGCATGATGTGAAATCCCAAATCCCATTATACTGAACAGTAAGTCAGGCTAAAGAATACTAGCTAAGTGAAGCTCAGCAGAACAGGCATGTGGTCAGCAGACGTAGTTGTGATGGTCACTATGCTTTTGCAGCAAAGGTCTTTGGCCATCTGGTCTCGGTGCAGGCTGCACTCATCAAAAAATATGGCTTAGATAAAATCACCATGTTGACTATATTCACTGGTTTTTGTTATTCTTAGAAATACGTGGAAAGCAGTTTATAGAATAAGAAATAAGGTTCAGATACTGGTGCCCCACAGTTTGGGATTTACTGGTGAGATGGGGATTAGATGAGAATGACCTAACACTGAAAACCAAACTCCATGATGAGCAGAGACAGATAGCTTCCTGGGGATTCCATAAGGTAGCAGAGCTGTAAGGCATAGATGAACCACAGAGCTGGCTAGGACTAGCATGTAGAAGACACTGGCCCTCATTACGACCCTGGCGGAAAGTGACTGACCTGACCGCCACAGCGTAAATAGCGTTTCCGCCATTGCACGACGGAGCAAAGTGCGGCTAATTCCGACCCATCGGGCACGAGCACTACTCCATGGCGGAAGTGCAATGTCCGTGATGGCGGAAATGTCCCCAAAACGCCCCCCACCGCCGTCGTACGGCGCCCTAGGTGCAATTCCGCCAACCATCTTAGCGGACACCGTAATGAGCGGCAATCGGAAAGTACGGTGACCGTAAATATACGGAAACGGAAGTAAAAACATGGTCCCGGAACGGGAAACAGCACGCCGTACACCTATAAAATCAGAATTCCCACACAACCATTAAAAATACTACCCTGAGACACATCACAACCCGTCATCCACCCTAGTGAAAACAACAACAATGGGAAAAGTAGCGAAAAAAGCGTGCGACCGCAAGCGGCAGGTCCACTTCTCCCGTGAGGAACTCACCGTGCTCACAGAGACCCTCCAGGAGAATGCTGCCGTCGTCTTCTCGACGCAAATGACCAGGATGGCACTTGCGAACAAGAAGGCCATATGGGCCCTGGTGGCACAGCGGGTAAGTGCGGTGGGGACCACACCCCGCAACCCACAGCAATGCAGAAAGCGATGGGACGACCTGCGGATACGCGTCCGGAGCATACTTTCTGCCAACCGAAACATTGCCACAGCTACCGGGGGAGGATCGGAATCACCCATCAAGTTGACCCCCTGGGAAGAAATCTGTGCCTCCACCATTGGAATGGAGAGTATAGAGGGAGTCGGAGGGATGGAGAAAGGAGTGCAGACATCCGAAGAATCAGGTAGGTGGGCCAAATAAAACAATGCTAAATCCACAATGTCCAATCATGTGAAGTACCATGTGTCCACATAGTGCAACAGTAACACATGTCCAGGAGAACGTCCACATACATTGGCCTGATAGCGCACTTTAAAACTCACAATAAATACATAAATAATTAAAAACCCTAAAAACACCCTCTACACGTGCAGCATGCACACCCTAACTGCAGGCTGCAAAACAACTGCATCCTCAATCCACACAAAAATGAAACCACCTCCAAGGCCCCGACCCAAATCACCCTCAGGTACCACCCCAATGCATGTGATACATTGCCATTCCAATTTCAACAGACCCATTAATAACGCTCGCCCTCCTTTACTCCACCACAGGGTCCGATTCAAACGACGAGCTCCAGGACACCCCTACCAGCACACCTGCAAAGAGGGCCAAGACCAATGGCCAAAGACCCTCCACCTCAGCTGCACGCATCAAGACACGGCAGCAGCACAAATCAAGTGACAGCACACAGGAGGGAACTTCAACAGGCACCCCAGCAGCCAGCATGCCCACAACAGCACCACCACAGGTCCCCCCAATGGATGCCACAGAAGGCACTGCTTCTGGTGGCAGCAGCACCATAGGTGACACTGCATTAATGGCAGCATGCTCCGACACAGAAAACGGGGATGTCGAAGTAAGATCCATCCATGACCTGTCTCAATCCCCCTGTTTGTTCCATCCCGTACACCATGAGGATACCACGCAGGGGCACCCACAAGACGACGACTGGCCATCCCCCACAAGCCCTGTGGCAAGGCAACATGAGGTGACCAGCCCCTCTGTGACACCACCGCAAATGGCCATGGCCCAGCAGAGGCAACAGTCCCTCGACCAGGTGATCGTGCAACAGCAGCAACTGGCCACGCTCCTCAAGGACCATGCTGATGAATGTGGGGGTACTAAGTCAGCCATAGAAACATCTACTGAGACACTTAGGGCAGAAATGGAGAGAAGTACAGAGACACTAAGGGCACAAATGGAGAGAAGCACCGAGAGCCTGAGAGTACAAATGGAGAGAAGCACCGAGAGCCTGAGGGGGGAACTGCATGCGACGTCCAAAGACGTATGTGCTGAACTTGCCGCTGTGCGCCGTGTGCTCACTGAGCTCTCACAAACCCTTAGGGACATGCATGGAGGTGAGCAGGCAGAGACATCATCCATTGCAAGTTCCGTCCAGGGCAGCCCCCAACGTAGATCTGGGAGGAACCTGCGCTCCACAGGCAGGGGTGCCCCTGATACCCGCAGAGGGGGCTTGCAATAGCGTCTGCCCACTGACAATGAGCATCTTTGGACACTGGTGTTCGGGGGGGAGGTAGGAGGGTGGAGGGGGTGTGTTGGGCTCACTTGGGTGGCGGGTCGATGGGGTGTGTAACATAATTTCACATATGCGATAAACATTTCACTATCATCCAATGAGATGTGTGGACATTGATCTTTGTGTACGAGGCCATTATAGGCGTACAGTCCATATTGTGCATGTTCCAGACACACACATTGCCACAAGTCCCATGTCCATGTATCAGCCACCAGGCGTGAGTGCTAGAAGCATGCATCTATGAGAATCTGACGAATGTCTCGGCCCTCCTGTGCCTCGCGGACTCCTTGAGGTGCTGCCACATCCCCACCCTCATCATGACCATCTTCAGGTGCTTGCAGTTCTGCGTCAGGGGGCATGGGCACATTTCTACGTACGCACATGTTGTGTAGCATGACACATGCCATGACCATCTTTGCCACCTTCACATGGCAGTACAGGAGTGCCCCGCCAGACCTGCTGAGGCAGCGGAAACGAGTCTTCAGTAGGCCGAATGCCTGTTCTATGACTACACGGGTACGTGAGTGGGCATGGTTGTAGTCCTCCTCATGCTGGTTCTGTGGGTTCCGGAGTGGTGTAAGGAGCCATCTCTTCAGTGGATACCCGGCATCACCTGTATGTGGACAATAAAGGATGTTTGTGGAATGACATTGCTACGTACGGCCCCCCCCCTTCCTGCCAGGTCATTGCCGCATCACATACCCCACATTATCATGCATGAAATGAGACTCACGGAGTAGCCAGGATCTGTTCCCTGCGTGTCGCTCCATGTAGCGTGGTATTGTAGAGTTCCTCAAAACCATAGAATCATGGGTTGATCCAGGAAATCGGGCACAACAATGTGTAATGATCCTGTTGGAGTCACACACCATTTGTACATTCAGAGAATGAAATTGTTTTCGGTTGCGGTACTGGGCCTCCATGGCATGCGGGACGACCAATTCCACATGGGTGCAGTCGATGGCACCAATGCAACCCGGTATGCCGCCAAGTGCATGGAATCCCACTTTTGTGTTCGTAATTTCCTGCTCCGAGCGTGGTAGAGAGATGTAGTCATCTGCGTGCTTCAGGAGGGCATCGAGCACTTGCAATAGTGTCCGTGAGAACACTGGCTGTGAAATTCCATGCAACTGTCCGACTGTATGCTGGTAGGTGCCTGTGGCCAGGAAGTGGAGTACAGACACCACCTTCAGTAGGGGTGGAATGGCGGTTGGGCTATCTATCATGCTGACAAGGTCAGCCTGTGTCATCTCCACAATGGCGGTTATGGTGTCCCGGTCCAAACGGTAGAAGGTGTGGATCTGCTCATCCGTGAGGTCGAACGGATGTGCTCGGAGGCGTGGGATTGCGGGCTGCCTGCGTGGTGGTAGTGGCTGTGCTGGCGGGCCTTGCTGGCCCTGCCTTGCCCTCCTCCTCCTCCTGCGTCTCCTCTGTGCGGCCGGTTGTTGTAGTAGTTGCTGTTCCTCTTCTTCTTGAAGTTGGAGTACTTGCAGTGCAATCAGGTCCCCCAGGGCCAACATCGCTAGTCCTGCCAGTAGCATTTTGGTGTGGGTGTGGGAGGGGGTTGGGTGTGCAATTTATGTGTTTTCAAGCTGTATTGCCTCCACCTGTGGTGATTCATTCCACCTGTGCAAGCTGCAATCCCCTTTGGGCGAGCACGTCCCGCACACAACGCTGCAATTCGACGCATGGCCTCTTGCTATTACAATCATGTATATGATCCCGATGGCAGTGAAATATTGGTTCATATGTTCATTCTGCTATGGTCCCATTGTTTCACATACTATCTTTGCAGTCGAGAACAAACTTGTGAAGGGTCAGTGGAATGTAGTACTCGATTAACGGTGGACCCTCATGCAGCACTGTACCGAGGTTCACCGACGGGCGGGGCGTCCCATTTGTGAGTGAAGCCAGTTGCCATTTTCACACACTGCCGCACTACATGGATGAATTTGTGATTTCAAGCGGTCACAGATGCCTTTGCGACGTGATGTTGCAAATGAGGTATTCGAAGGACGGCGCTTTCGGTCTTCAGCTAGCGGCGAGGAGACGCCCACAGGTCTGACTGCAAATATAACGTTCTATTGTTTAGTGTCCTTGGGACAGGGACCATGGCGAGAATGCAATGATTGATATGAATAGTATGGGATGCGCAATAGCGTAGTGGACGATGAGGCAGGACGTTCCCAAATACATCTTACTTCACAACGCTGAAATCCCGGCCTGGACCACAGTGGATTTTGCAGACTGCATTACGCACAGACTCAATGGAAATTTCACATGTGATGTGAGTAAATAATCATGCGTTTTCATACCGGGATGAGGAAATGATGTATGGATGCATGGACAGATGATTTAATGGAGAGTTTGCCATGTACAGGGCTTTTTGGAATCTATCCACCTCCCCTGCGCTATGTGATGCAGAGCTGCCATAGTGGGACCATCGTCTATCTGCCCTTGTTGTACCCTCCGTGTCTCGACGCGCCTTCAAACACTTGTGTCTATGCACGTTACTAATCCCATCGAATGGATTCTGTTTTGACGGACGCATGCACACAAGCACTCGTGTGTAATAGTGTTCCCAGCTCGATTTTTATAGTTATGATTCGCAAGTGCTTTTTGGGTGGGAATAATCCTTTGGAGTGGGCTAGCATGCATATGGCTGTAGATTTAGTGTGATCATTGAAGTGAGTAATACAAATCAAGTTCTGATGGCCTACTATTCTTTTTCATTTAATTTGGGTGACAGGTATCTCCTCCCCTTTTGCCGCTGCCATCTGTATGCCACTCCTGCAGATGGCTTTTACTCCCGGCACCTGCTGCTTCGAGTTAATCAGTGGAGCACCATTACGATCTTATGGGACGATCGCCAATGGGCCACATGCCTTTACGCAGTATTAGTGGCTAGGAGCAACATTTTGAGCTTTCAGCTGGACTAGTGCCTACCTAATGGGACGGCCCTGCGGTTGTAGGCGCTTCCATGTTGCCTTTTTGAACGTGAATGTAGCCCCTGTGTACCATGAAGGAACAGGGCGTCACACAAGAAGAAGCTGGTCATTTATTGCGGATGCAGCCCACAATGATGAAATGTATTTTGGGGTTCATGACCTAATGGCTGTATGGGCTTGGTGATTTTGTGGTGCATTAAATGTCTATTCTGATTTTAACCGTGTAGCGTTCTTCTTTGCAAGTAATGTAGCATATTCCTATTTGTGGTGCGATGTTTTGTGAGAAGATCTGCATTGGGTTCCGGCTTCTGAGTATAGTTGCGTGGTACTGTACTGGCCGCGTTTGCCTACGAAGCCCAGTGTGGTCAGGGATAGGGGCTACCATTGTGACTGTTTTAATGATGTCCTGCTCATGGGCGGGGGATTTGCTTTTGTGTAACAGATGCCGGTCAGCCAGGTGGATTGGTGGAATGATGTGATTATCAGAATATGGCTGGTCACAGGTGCCTGTGTTTGCGTGCGTTTCTTGGAGGGAGACTGAGGTCATGTCCATTGGAATGGCTTCTGTATTCGTGCCATCTGTGCCCTGCAGCTCCCATTGGCCACTCTTGAGATGTGCCTGGCTGCTCAGTCACTCTGCCAACTTGTGTGGTCCATACTTATGCTGATGGTTGGTTGGTTTACTGGCAGGAGTACAGGGCTGGTGCAGTCTCCCTCAGGATACTGCTTTGTATGTTGCCTTACACTGGTGTCAGTCGATGGGGGGGCCTGTTTTTGTTTGTCTCATTTTTCTGCTCATGCTGCTGTACTTGAACCTTCACATGCCTGTGCTGCATCAGTGCGGCAATGGTGCCATGGCATAAATGGATGGCCACTCACAAGGCACTTGGAGCACCTAGATTCATTTGTTCGTTGGCATGCATGGGTGGCTTGTACATTTCACTGGTTGCATTTGTGTCTTCATTGCACCTACGAGGAGTTGTGCAATGTGGCCAGGGAGTGGTGTACAGGCACTCAGTAGGGCCGTTTACGGTTGATTCGCGAAGCCGTACTTCTCACCATGGCGGAATGGTACTTTCCGCCATGCTTGATGGCGTTAGGTACATGTCCGCTTGGATCGGAATTCGCGTACCATTACACCATGGTGGTAATTACGGTTTGGCAGGGCGCGCGTGCGCGTACTTGGTGCAGTTAGCGTTGGCGTTCACTACGGTGTCGCTAATGGCATCGTACTTTACGGTGACGGCTCATAATCGCACCGAGCGCTATTCGATGGCGGTATTGCATTTCCGCCATCGTTTTTCGATTTCCGCCAGGGTCGTAATGAGGGCCACTGATTTTTGCAAATCCCAAACAATGTCACAGGTAATTCCATCTCAAGAAGTGAAATCTGCTAATCAGATTGCCCTTTTATAAAATGCATGCCAAAACCATAGTGTACACCTGAGTCCTACTGCATCGTTAGCCTGATCTGTAGCGTGTGCCTTCCAAAGGCACAGAGCAGGTTCAGAGGTCAAAGATGTCTATTTGACTGCTTTGGTGACAGCCAAGTCTCTGAAGCACAGGGACTGCATTTATGATATGCACGCCTGTTCCAAAAACTACAAACGTGAGGGAATGCTTTTCTGGTGGCATGTTAAACTGTAATTCTAAGGCAGACCTTAGATTGAGGTATGGTGGCTAGCATTTCTCACAATTATATAAGCCACATACACACACAGTACACACACGTCAACCCTGTCATCCCAGCTCAGATTTGGAAGTGTTATGTGTGTTGCCCCAACCAGGAATTCTGGACAGGAATAAAAGGGCACACCCATTTAAAAGAGGAGTAGCCTCACACCAGGGTACTGATAACCAAAAAGGCCTTTGATTCTGTTGAGAAGGGGTGGGGTTAGTGTAGACTAAGGGAGTTCCTTACAGATGGAGGAGGCTTCCACCATATTTTTTCTTTCTGCCTCTATCTTTCCTTCTTGCTCCTCCACTTCCTGTAGCAGAAAGCAATTTGGGGTTGATGTCAGACGGTAAAGTCCATGGGTTCTTAGGACAGGGATAGGACCCTTAAAACAGGCTTTCTTTTAAACAATGACCTATAGATCTTTGCCTTTAAATAAGTGGTTGCGGAGTGTGTGCCGAGTGTTAGCAGCTGTCTGCAATCTGGTCTGTCTCTGCTGTGTAATGCTTAGTTTGAGGAGGAGCCTACATATGCTTGGGGCACCCGTGGAGCGGAGTGGAGTGCGAGCAGAGTGAGAGCTGTTGTCGGAAGTTAGCTGCAGGATATAAGCCGAAGACCCTGCTGTGGGAGCAACTGAAAACAAACTGGCCAATCAGGTTCTTCTGAGTGAGTGGAGTTTCAGTGTTATGGAGTGCTCTAGTTGGGAGACCTCATCTGGGAGCGACTTGTGTCAACAGAGAAACAAGATTACTACCACTGCAGAGGTTAGTGACTTTACATGTGTGTTGGAAACAACATTGCACCCACATGGGGACCCTGAAATTTCTAGAGGTGATGGGATGGGCTCGGCACGAAACAACACTGACTGCCCTTTCCCTGCCCCTTTCATGGTTGACATACTGGTGGCAGCGTGGACAGAGCTTTGTTTAAAAGAGCATTGAATGGTTGTACATTTGTCTGTTCCTCCTGTTGCGTAGCAATCATAGTCATGTACGCATGCGCGAGCAGCATCGAGGCTTGCGCATGCGCTAAGGATATTAAAGGCGGTGCGCCGGCAGTTCGCGCCGGCGACTGGAGCAGACACACGTCTCCGGCACCTTCTCTATGGATGTCTGCCTGCATGCGTGAGTGTTTGTGCGTGGGAGGCCCCGACACGCCCTGAGGCCCATAACACTGGCGACGAGGGCGGACACGGAGCCGTCCTCCGCTCCGAAGGCATCGGAGTGAAGGAACGTTACTTCGTGTGCATCGATCGTATGCATACGGACCCGCACGCACGGCCGGCGGCCATTTTCTTAATCTACCTCTACACGCAGATTGCAGTGGTTGCGGCCCGAGAGGGTGCTCGTGCGCCATCTGCCTCCTGCACTGCTCCAGAGCAATTTTTGGAACCACCACAGCCCAGACACCACAGGGTTGTGGTAAGGACAAGAAAGAGAGTGTGAAAGCACTCTGAAGTTGACCAGTTACCTCGGCACCTACCAGACAAGGATCACTGTGAGTACACAATGGGGGAAGAAGGAGAGGAAGAAGAAAATGCTGTCGCCCCAATACCTCGCAGAATGCACAGTACTCTAGCCCCCATGCCTGAATTTGATACCACAGGCCCCCCATCTAAGCTAGGACCGAAGTGGATCACATGGGTCAAAAAGCTGGAAATGTTTTTTAGAGCCTCGGGAGAAACGGAAGATGAGGCGAAGATTGCCATTATGGTCTATTCTGCAGGGACTGAGGTTCAACGCATATATGACACTCTCAACATTCCAGCAGCGAATTATGATGCGGTCAAGCAAGCTTTCGTGACCACTTCCTTCCTATGACGAACGTTGACTTTGACAGGTTTGTCATGGGCGCTGAGAAACAATTGGAAGAGGAATCATTAGACCAGTTTTGCGCTCGTCTGAGACACCTAGCGAGCTCCTGTAGATGGGTTAACGAGGAAGAAATGGTTCGCAACCAGCTGCTGCAGGGTTGCTGTTCAGGGAAACTGAGGAGACAAGTGCTAAGAGAACCTGGACTGACTCTGCAGCAAATTCTGGACATTGGGAGAGCGTACGAACTGGCGGAGGCAAGAGGGGCGAAAATGGACGCTGCTACACGCTCCAGGAAAGAGGAAGAAGCATTTGCAATAGGACGTTCGGCCATGGGGAAGGCAAGATGGACACCAAGGAGAAGCGAAGGGCCCACAACGCAAGGGAATGTCTCATCGTGTTCATACTGTGGATACAGATGTCAGATGACATCCTAGTTTTCGCGAAGTCAGAAGCTGAACACTTGAAGCGCCTAGAGAGCACCCTTGAGAGACTGTGCAGTGTCGGTTTAACCCTACACAAAGAAAAATGCAAATTTTTGAAGGACAGGCTTGAATTTTTTGGATTTATATTTCATGCTTGAGGAATTTCCCGGATCCGGAGAAGGTAAAAGACATCCGAGATGCATCCCCACCAGCGTCCCCAGCCGAAGTAAGAAGCTTCCTAGGGATGGTCAATTATTGTGGCCGCTTTATCCGAGATCTAGCCTCTCTATCAGAACCACTGAGGGCGCTCACCAGAAATGATGTGGCGTGGACATGGACAGGGAAGGAACAAAGAGCGTTTACCGCCATCAAATACGCCCTATCGGAGCAAGAAACAATGGCCTACTTCCACCCTGGCCGCGATTCGGAGATCGTAGTTGATGCTAGCCCAGTGGGGTTGGGAGCAGTCCTCATGCAAGCAGGCCAGCAAGGGACCATGAGGCCCATCGCCTATGCCAGCAATGCCCTGACCGACACGGAGAGGCGTTACTCACAAATAGAGCGGGAAGCCTTGGCCATACTATGGGGGTGTAAACATTTCAGAATCTATATTCTAGGGAAGCCAGTCGTTGTGGTGACTGACCACAAACCCCTCATCCCGATATTGTCTGGAACGTCGTCCAAACCGCCTCCGTGCATAGAAAGGTGGATGTTGGCCCTCATGGAATATGGGGTCAAATTACTATATCAACCAGGGACACACAACACGGCGGACTACCTATCGCGCCATCCGGGCATCGGGAGGCTCAGGGACTCACTAGAGGTGGCAGACTGCGTGGAAGCCGTACATCTAGTAGTTGAGGCAGCACTGCCTGTTGCCCTGACGCGTCAGGAAATCGCGGATGAATCCAATAGCGATGAAGCATTCCGAAAGATAAAAGGTGCGGTGGACACAGGAGAATGGCGGGAGGTCCTCCTAGACAACTCCCGAAGGACTGCGGAAGCACAAAGAGATCTACAGGCACTCTGGAAGGCACGCCATGAATTGTCGGTGGTGGACGTTGGAATACTGCTAAGAGGGCACCAGATCGTGATACATGGGGCGTTAGTTGAGAAAGTCCTACAGCTAGCCCACAAGGGACATCAAGGAATGGCCAAGATGAAAGCTCAGGTTGAAAGTTTGGTTTCCGGATCTGGAAGGCAGGGTGGAGAAATTTGTGAAGGCCTGCATCCCATGTCAAGCCGCAAGCCCTGTGGAGAGGGCGCCACCCATTCTGGCCATGGAGAGGAGTGACCGCCCATGGGGGACAGTGCACACGGATTTCGGATCCACGGGCCGAGGTTTATACTTTCTGGTGGTGACCGACCAGTGGTCACGATACCCAGAGGTGGAGTTGGTCGAATCCACATCCAGTGACCACACCATTCTGGCCATGGGCAAAATATTCGCCACACATGGATTCCCTCTGGAAATTTGCTCGGACAATGGGTCACCGTTTCAAGGCCAGCGTTTTGCTCAATACTTTGAGGACAGCGGAATAAAGCATCGCAAAATAACCCCACTATGGCCGAGAGCAAATGGCGAGGTGGAGCGGTTTATGCGAACGCTCAACAAAGTGTTCCGCATATCGGTGAATGGGGGAGAAGATCTCCGGCGAAATCTGGTCGATTTTCTCAGAGAGTATCGCACGACCCCACATCAGTCCACCGGAGTCGCCCCCGCAGAAGCCCTTTTCAAAAGAATACCAAGAGGTCTACTACCCAAAGTAGAAGGAAGACCACCAGGAGAGATCGACAACCGCAATGTGCGCACTGAGAGGGCCACTCTGAATGAGAAGGAGACTACACGGGGAAGACTACCTGAGAGGGCGATCACAATAGGTGACACCGTGCTGGTGCGCAACAGGAAGCCAGAGGGGAGGTTAGCACTGCCGTATGAACCACAACCACTGGGCGTGACCCACGTCAAAGGGTCGATGGTCACGGCTGCCAACGCAAGAGGGACTGTTACCAGAAATATTTCGTTCTTCAAGCGCATAGAAACTGCGAACCCTGAGGCAGCAGTCAGAGATTACCCCGATCTGAATACTGGAGTGCCGGTGGAAAACGATGGGCCGTCAGAAGCTCAGGTGGCACCCGAGGACCCCGACGCAGGAGCACGCAGGTACCCGAGCCGGGCGGGGCGCAAGCCCCCGCTGAGGTTCAAAGACTTCATTATGGACCCTACCTCGTAACTAAGGGCACACTTATCGTGAAAGTTATGAGGGACCCTGTTGGTTCCTATGTTTGATAATGTTATTTTGTTTTGGGGGAAAAGGAGGGATGTTGCGTAGCAATCATAGTCATGTACGCATGCGCGAGCAGCATCAAGGCTCGCGCATGCGCTAAGGATATTAAAGGCGGTGCGCCGGCAGTTCGCGCCGGCGACCGGAGCAGACACACGTCTCCGGTGTCTTCTCTATGGATGTCTACCTGCATGCGCAAGTGTATGTGTGTGGGAGGCCCCGACACGCCCTGAGGCCCATAACACCTCCCATCTGGCCAGTTAAGCCCCTGAAACAGGCAAGCTTGAAGGATGACTTCACCCATGGGGATTTTGAACATGGGGTAAAGATGGCTGTGATAGAGCAGGAAATGGGGGTGTAACCCAAACAATCAGTGTCACAGATGAAGCAAGGTTTTCTTTTGTCTACTGCAGAACGGAATGACCTACAGCAAGAGCAATATAATAATAATAATAATAATAATAATAATTAGGCTTTTATATAGCGCTACAAACCCTCAGGTATCTGAGCGCTGCTTATTATTACCCACGGTGTGTGGTGCTCATTAATCGACCTCGGAAGGATGAAAGGCTGAGTTTGGCCCCGCCGGGATTCGAACCTGCATTAACAGGCTCTGCACGGGTGTCAAAGCGGGCGCTCTACTCGCTGTGCCACTTGACCGGCTATACCACGCTGCCTTGTTCTCAGGAACTAACAAACAAGTTAGATGGGTCAATCATTGTTACCCCCGCCCATCGATCTACGTACATCTGGCACAGTCTGCCAGTAGCTTTACTGGTGAGGTTTTACTGACAAGTCTAACAGCTTAAAAAAAAGCTTTCTGTGACCCTAATACAGGACACCAATCCTTAGCACCTAACACACCATTCAGTAATGGAGGGGAGTGGGTCCCCCAGCAACCACTTACAACAACAATATCTTCTAAAACTAATTATTGGAAGCCACCTGGTTTGGGAATTAAAAAACAGGTCCTGCAAAGTAAAGATTTCATCACAGAAACCCTATGTTAAAGGAGAAAAGCGTATGTGTAACACCATCTTTTACAAAAGAAAAATATGCAGGTGAAGTTGATGTTGCACTTTTGGAAAGATGGACTTTGCTAGAACAACTACATAGGTAAAATGGTGTGCAACATTGCCCAACCCCATCGGAGACGGCAATGAGTACATAAGCAAAAATCAGCTATCCTTCAGTAGCGGAGTTGAACGATGGTCAGGCCACAAGCCAATCTGGTAACTTTGATGGCCCAATGAGGTGGGTGTGCGTTTCCTCACAAGGCAACCATGTTAATACCCGGAAGGATCCCCTTAATCAACCAGTGAGTACTCTGAAGCCTGGGGGAGCGTATAAATAGCCTGTGCAATCATTCCAAGTGGAGGGTCCAGGATAAACTGTGCTAATCCAGAAGGCTTTGGAAAATAGAAAAAGGCAAAGAATAGACTATTTTTGAGTCGGCTCTCTTCTCTCTTTTATCACCTTGATGAACTTGACAAACATGCCCGAGTGCATGGCTAAAATAAACGCCCACAGGAATCAGTCAAACAATGACTCAGCCGGGACTGGGATCAACGCAATCAGAAAGGGATTTGTTAAGGATTTCAATCAGGTGATACACTCTGCTCCCGGCATAGTGTACAGCACAATGGAAAGACTTATTTAATATATGGATTCAATTATTTGAAAGATGTACCACTCATATCACACCCCTTACTTTAAGAATACCCCGGGTCACGCTGGACCAGAAATCAGGCTGGTTTGTAAAAGACATTTATTTACTTAGTAAAGATCAAAAACACAAAATATATTTTAATGGATAAACAACAATAACCAATGGGGTGACAGAACACTGAATAATATCTTTAGTACACTCGGAATAGGTAAGAAGCAAAACAAATGCAGCACAGAAAATAATACCTTTGTGTTGGTTTCAGATTAGATGGCACAATGGTTAGCAGTTCCCCCTGCAACACCTCTCAACCCCCCGATATGCAATGTAAAGAGATAGGAGGAGAGAGCAGGTATTCAGGAATGTACAGGTCAAACAGTGTCTCACTTCCCCCTTCCCCCTTTACACAGAAAGCGAAAAACGAAGTGGGCCTTTCAACTGTCAGAATGACTTTTAAAATCTTTAGTGTGATAATTTCTCAAAATGAAAATTCGCGGCAAACATTTCAGTGCACGATTTTCGTTATAATGGGAGAATCGCACTGAGTTGGATAGGTACAGGTGTTAGCCACAAGTAGGAGTTGAAATTTTGTTTCTCTCACAAAAACTGAGGGAGTTACAGAGGTTTTAGTGAAGGATGTTTTGGTAAAATAGGCACAAGAATTAGAAACAGAAATGCACTTTTTTTTTTTACTTGAATCTTTAATTAAAAAGACATTTTTAATTTTTACAAGGGTTTTCCCAACTTAGAGAATCCCGAAGCGAAAAACGAGTGCTTCTGAGTCCGGAATCCTTTCCTGAAAGTCTCTTTTCTTGTTTGGTTTATAAGCGATGCAGATGCCTCCCTTTTTGCCTTTGAGCTTTAGTCTCCTGATTTCAGTGACTCTCTCGCTGAACCTAGCTGGTTTATCAATCTAAAGGCTGCTTCTATTAGTTTCACCAATGTCAAGGACCAACGTGTTGTCTCTCCTGAGATTAGCCTGTTCCACAAAACCTCTTCCTCTACTGTTGTTACCCCTTGGAGTCGCGGTTGAAGGTATGTGGCTCTGCTTTGTTTGGTCATCGGGCATTGGAGCGTCAGATGTTTCAAGGTTTCCACTTTGTTCATGTTCTTGCATAAGCGGCAGCTGTTGTCCATTGCCGGACTGCGGATGGCTAAGATTTTGTGTGTCATTAGTAGATTGAGTCTAGCCTTCAAGATCATACATCGCATGCCTTTGTTTGGGAAACAGGTTTTAAAAATGGCAAATGGGTTTGCTTACACTATATTGAAGACTACCAAAAAGTTGCACGCCAGACAGGAAGTTCGTTTACGGCCGATTATAACAGTTGAGGTGCGGTACTCTGCTTTCTGTTCGGTTTGGGAATTACTTTCTTAATCAATCAATGGGAAGTTAGGGCTTAGGAACATATGTGAGAGAAGAGTCTGTGCAAAGATAGTTCTACAATACTGGTTCTAAAGGAAAGATAGGATGAGTATAGGTAGGGACAAGACTATGCAAAGTACATATGCTATATAACACAGTTCTTCCTATTTATACTCACTGGATACATTTTTAAATGGGACCGTCAGGATTCTGGAGCTATTAGGGACTGACTGCTGGGCACATCGGACTGGACAGGATCAGCAAGGTCCTCTGGTCACAGCACGGCACAGGACTGGACAGGGTCAGCAAGGCACTCTGGTCATAGCACGGCCCAGGACTGGACGGGATATGCACTTCTTGGTTCTGAGGATTTTTTTTGTAATTCAGCAGGCAAGCAGTAACAGCACAGCCCGGCTGTATTATGATGCTTCCCCTAGGCTTTTGGGGTTCTGTTCTAGAATTTGAAGCCTAGCTGAGAATGGTTCAGCTATGCAGTTGGCCCTTGCTTTGCCTAGTTTCAAGAGTCTGGAACAAGGAAGATGTAGACTTCAGCAACAGGGTGCTCTGCCAGCATCGGGAGGATGAATGGATATGTCTGTCCCTATGTCTGGTGAGGTGTCTCTATTTATGCTATGAAATGACATCATACAGGGGGTGTGTGGGCCAGCTTATCTAAGCCTGCCCCTTTGTGCTGGGATAGGGTCAATACTTCATCTCCGCCTTGCAATTTGAGTCATTGGCTCAAGGCTGGGTGATGTCAGGTTTATGATTTTCTTTTACAATCCTCAGAGACCTCCCTTTAGCCACTGGTCTCAAAATTGGATTTTACCTTAAACGTACAATTCTTAATTAGTTACTTTTATAGAAATTACACACACAGATGCCATATTTTATAGAGCAGCTATTCGTCAAAACCCCATAGCTGTGGGATTGTGTCTCCCCTTTGTACCAGATTTTGCCCTTTTCGCTATGAACACACGTTCTGATTTTTTGGCAACTTTCCAAAAATATGCATGCTTAACATGGGGACATGCGTGTAAATGTTCACAATTGTAACAGTCATGCATTTTGCATAAAATCACATTTCTTGCTATTCCTTTCCAGAACATGTCACACAGTTTTGCCACCTCTTAAAACGTGCAGCCAGAAATGAAATAAACGACTGTTATTTTTATATTTTTCACAATTTTGACTAGCAAGTTATAAGTCTTTTTAAAAAGTGTTCTTTGTTAATGTTCAGCCACAGATGGTTATTTGGGTCCGACTCTTTTTGTCTCCCTGCAGTCCAGAAACAGTCTCCTCCTTGTTTGTTCCTTGTAGAGGCCATATACAACCCTCTTCACACTTTGAATTTCCTGAGCTGCAGCTTGTCATTGTTCCTTTTGCCTCTGTAGACCAGATTCTGTCCCAACCTATGATTAACACTTCCCCGTGAGTTCCTGCTGAGGGAAGGCCTTCCTTCTGTGAGAAAAACCTGTTATTGCAGTTTTGCAGCTCAGCCAGGTTTTATTTCATTGTTAAATTCTTTTGCTTTTCCTTAGCACAAAACCCACTTGTTGTATCAAATGACAAATAGAATTCTCATTCAAGATTTTAAACCTGTGGGATCAAAACACAACTATGACATAGGTTACTATCAGTAACCAGCCTCTTATATTGCAACATTTGACTTTCAGTTTACATCATGTTAATGTTCAATCAGGAAGGCCCCCAAGAGCTGTCATCACAGATAGCCCTCTGCTGCACAGAGATTTTTTTTTACAGATCCACAGACAGGCCACTTTTGCTGTGACAATCTCTTTATGCTCTCAGCCTTTCAGGACCTTGTAAGTTCACAGTGATTCTTTAAACTAAGTGAATTGTAGCCCCCAGCGAGAATTTTGAATATTTGAAGGTGTTCTGTACTGGCATTCTGAAGTTTCAGCAACAAAGAAAAGGTGAGTTAAAGCAATATTGGAGTTTCCTTTAGCAAACCACTGCTTTTTCCTTCTGCACTACACTTTCAATTGTTGTTGAGCCCAGTGACATTTCAGTAATGAGAGCTCTGTTACACCACTGACAAGAGCATGGCAGATTGGGCAGCCATCTTTTTGTGTGTTGAAAATCGTGATTTTCAGGGGTTTTGGCGTGAACAAGGGTTTTGCGGCCATTTTGCTGTTTCTGGCACCGCCATAACAGAGTGATGCAGCATAGCAGAGCAAAAGTGGGTCAATGCATCCCACAAAACATTATCAATCACCATGGCCCCTTTCACAAAACTGTATGAGTTAATTAACAATCAATTGAAGGATCAAATGATGCTCATTGCAATGACACATTCTAAAACGTTTTTCTTGCAAGGTTTTATTACAGCGATTCAGGGGACATTGGACAACAACAGAGAAGAAATCACCAACAAACCTCACTGTATTCTGGACCCTCTAATTGAAGAAAGAAAGACAACAAGACAATCAAGAGACAGACGTTACATTGATGGTTAAGGTCACATGGGAGTTCGTCCCTTGTTGAAGTCTACAGACGCTATTGGTATGACTGCTCAGAAACAATCCTATTTGATTGCTAAATCTGCTTGTTGGATAAAACCTTCTGATCCCTCAAACAAAGCGACTCAGATGGATCCCTTACCATTGATGGTGAAAACTGTACAGGGAAAGATAAATCAGCTGGCAATGGATGCCTCTTGTATTCTCCCGGATTTCGAAGCAATTCAGTTGGAGACAAATCCATCTGGAGGGGAGTGGGAATCATCTACCAACCAACTTGATGATGCAAACTTTTCCCAACAACGAGGGAAGCACCTAGGGGGAAGTTAAAAGAACGGTTGTAAGGACTGTCCAACCACAAACGTCTCCCAAGTCTGCTCCAATCAGATCAAATTACAACACGTGGAAATAATGGCAGAACAGGGGATGGGGACATCGAGCAGCCAGACTCCCATTGAGATTGGGAAAGGCTCCAGCCCTAAACAACAGGGGAAGGTCCACAGAAGGGGGGAAAAAGAAAGCGCAAAAAGACAAATAACGCAAGAAGACTTAAATGCACCAGCAGTGCACCAGAATATAAGTAATTCAGCAAGGAACTTTATAAACAGACTATCACATATCGAGGAAACCACAGACATAACTCAGGGTAACACTGGGAATGGACAGCACAGCATGAGGAAAACAAAGAAGACAAATGAGTCCTGTCAAGGGTTAACCCTGGAATTGAACACACAATCAGTGGTTACAACTTGGATACCAGTCAAAAAAACCTAACAGACAAAGATCACAACTTTTATGACTCCTCATATTGCTGTGCAGCAGACAAAGTCTCTGGACCCCGGGAGGAAGAAGTTGCGACTTATCACTCTGAGGAACGTATGGTCTTAGGTTCATCCCAGGGGGGGGGCAATGAAGGAGGGTCTATGGTATAGCCTCAACAAATGTGTGTGTGGACGGTCCAATAGAGTCGACGGACGAGCACCAGCTGTCCCCTACGTTGTTAACACCTGTTTCTATTTCACCTTCTGTTGTGGTTCCCAAAGCTTTGGGTTCCTCAATTAGTTCTTAGGGGATGGGTGACCACCCCAAATGTCTGTGGAGAAATGTCATCAAACATGAGAGAATCCCTTTGACATATTCTCTATTATTGTATTACAGTCCTTTGTTTGATACATACAGACGACATTGATCTTGTGGCCTTTCCGGAGGTGGGAGCTGACTGGTTAGTTAGCCATCTACATTCAAATATAGTGGCACGCCTGATCTAGGAGGAGAGAGAGGCCTTGCGTTCCCTGGGCTATGATCACATAGAAACCGAAAAGCCTGATGGAGACCGAAGTGTCCTAAAAGGTCTGTAGGCCAAAAGGCCCGGTGGCAATATGAACTCTTTAATCAAATACTTGGATGAGATACTTAATTCGACCTTGGTTGCTGCAACTGCCCAGGAACAGGACTGGTCATGGCTCGAGGTGGCATTCAACATGTTCAACAAGACAATTCTCTAAGTGTATTTAATTCAACGTCAAAGCTGACCATCACATTGTGGAACATGTGTGGCCTTAAAACATACTGAAGGCAACCTGCAGTGATATTCTTGCTCATGAAAGGCACTTTCTTATGCTTCCAGAAACTAGGGCCACTAAACACGTTAACATTGAGGAATTTGTAACATTTAATAAGACTGCAAGGCAGGGGCCGATAGGCAGTCCCAGTGGTGGTTTACTTATCTTGGTGGATTTGAGCTTAAAAATCACAGTGCACTGAGATAGTGACCATCCCTGATAACCTGCTAGCTATCCAAGTGACTTTTGCATCGATGGGGAGGTCTTTTCTGCTTATCAACAGTTACTGGAACCCTGCGTCCACCACCAATACTGGAAATATTGAGGAAGTGGGTGCTATTACTGCCGAGTGGCTGGTGGCAGCGTTACTGCATAACATTATAGTTGAAGGGGACTTTAACTAGGATTGCTATTTGGGGGCGAGTCTGGAAAATTGTTCTGTACTGGAGGAACTAAATGGCTTGTCCTTGAGCACACCGGTTTTAAAGTGGCACACTACACTGACCCAAACGGGTCTGAGCATTTATCTTCCTTAGGGACCATTTGATGATGTGGCAACCTATAGCTGGCATAGGGGAGGAGCTTGGTCATGGATAGATAATATATATGTTTCCCAGGAGCTGGACGTCTATTGCTCGTCTTTGAAATTGATTGATTTGGGTATTAGCGACCACTGACCTTGAATCTCACCTGTAATCTTCTAGCAGGTCTCCACACACTTTATCTCTCCTTGGCCATTCTGGACATTGGGCGAGGAAGTCTGGCAGTAGGATGCACTGTTTCTAACTGTTCCGCTTATGTTGGGGCCCTTCAAAGGGTCGTTGAGATGAAGGGGATTACTGAGCAGGCATTGTCGATGGAAAAATGTAACGAGTTGATCCTGTGGTGCTTAAGGGTTGTCTCTACCAGGAAAAAGCTTTTTCTATCTGGAACACAGCTTCATGTCCCGGATCTCAGTATCGCTTTGGCCAAACGAGAAAAAAGAAAACAGCTTAATGATCTTAGGAAGGGTATCCATACTGCTGTTTGTTATCACAAAGCAAAGAAAGCAATTCAATCCAGTTACCAGCGATATCTTAAATCTGTCAGGTTGAGCAGGCTTAAATCATGCAAGACTGTTAACTTTTGGGTCAATATTAATTAAAAGACTGGCACTCGTGTGTCCGTGCTGGTCAGTGTGATTCCAGAGGAAACTTGGGTCAAGTATTTCTCTGAGAAATATTCAGCACCGGCTATGAACACCAATTGGGAGATAGGAACTCTGGGTAATGAGACCAGGATTCCTTATCCCTGGACGGAGGAGGTCGTAATCTGGGCTATCCACAGGCAAAGATCTCTCTGGTGCCAGTCCCTGATGGCCAAGCCCCCGTGGTACTTAAAACGGATCCCCAACTATGAGTTAGAATACTGTGTCTCATGTTTAAGGTCATACCGGAGCGGAGTGCATGAAACGGACTGGAATTGCGCGACTTACATGGAAAGGTTTCGAGTGCATGGAACGTTTGAAAGAGCATGGAAAAGAACAGTTTTGAGTGATTGAAATGGTCATAATGCATGGAACAATCGGACTACATGGAACGGATGAGTACATGGAACTATTGGAGTGGTCCCGATCTCAAACACCTAAGGTAAACCACCAATACACTTCTCCATGATTACTCTCTTCTCTACACCACCACTCAACTAGAACACAGCGATACTATGACACCATTCAGAATAGCTGTTCTCATATCATCATCTGCCTCATACTCCCATCACTCTAACTAAACACTGCTGGTTATGCACCCTCCAGCATAGGCGTTCTCCTGAGGCCAAACGCAGCCAGAATCGGTCTAGATAAAACCTGCCAGAATGAACACATACTCTTGATCTCTCAACCACCACACCTACCGCTAAGAAGCAGCTATCACACAAATACCACACTAGATGCACACATCTGGTGCTCGCAATCAACTTTGACTCTCTCTATTCTCTCTACTGACTTGAACTTCGGTTCCCGAGGGCGTTTAACCTACCAGCACCTTGAGACCATACCAATGGTACATAAGGCGCTATATAAATACAAAGTAACATAACATACCATATGGGAGTCTTGCCATATGCATTCATCTTGGCTGGAGTTGCTTATAATTCCGATCTACAAGAAAGGAGATGTTGGGGATCTTAACAACTATAGACCCATAGAGTTGATTGATGCCTCAAGTAAAATCTTTGCGACTCTTATTGAGAGAAGTCAACAGGTTTTCATGAGGCTAGGAGTGCTTTCTCAAGAACAAGTAGGCTTCAGAGCTAGAATGGTTACAACTTTAAATGCAACAATTTTGGTCCATCGTAGGGCTTTGATCAAGAAGGGTGAATTGGGTCCAGCCTAGATGGCCTCCTTGGATATGAGCTCTGCCTTCGAGAAAGTCAACTGCACGGTTTTGTGGATGAAAATGTTGAATTGGCAAGTTCCTCTAAATTTGGTACTACTGTTGGAAAGTCTCCACAAGAACACATCTATGGGAGTGAGGCACACAAAGGAAGGGATCTTCATGGGGTCTGTTCGGTCTCATGTTGGAGTTAAGCAGGGGTGTGTATTGCCCCTGCTACTCTCTTAACATCTACATCTCTGACATTGAAAGGCTGTGGGCTGAATACATCACATTTCCAGTTAGAATGAGTCACATGAAGCACGACTGGATGGCTTTCACTGATGACCTGTAGGTCTGCAGAGAAAGCTTCACTTGTTCTGTAGTTATGCAGCTAGAAAACAACTTGCTAGTAAACAAATCGAAGTTAGTGGTGTTCTCAAATAAGTTAAAGCCAAAAAATATGTGTTGGGTAGTTGGAGAACAAAGGCTTGAAAGAGTGTTGATAACACGTTACCTAGTTTGTAACTTAACAAACAGCTGTTCCTTGGGGGAAACTGGGGCTTGACTGAAGTTGAAAGTAAAATCGTTGATCTTGCAATTAAAAAGGATCCACTCAACACTCTGCAGATTCTCCCTTCTGCCTTTAATTACATTTTACCCTGCTAAGGTGGAGAAAATAGTCCTTTATGGTTTAGATCTGTCACTGCTGCATATGGAAGACACTGTTGATTCCATAAAGGGTGTTGTTTGGAAGAAGACTCTGAACTTACCCAAGGTTCTACCAAATGCAATTATAAGGCACAAAATAGGACTGATTTCATTGAGGTCCAAATATTTGTGGAGACAACTGAGCTCCTTTGCTAAAATTGTTGAACCTGAGCTGCAATCATTGTACACAGATTTGGGGATTATGTGCCAGCACAAATGGGTGCTTTCGCTGGTCTCTTTAAAAAAAAATGATGATCTGCCTTCTTTGGGAAATTAACTCGACAACAGAGGAATTGGTGAACAGGCCATCTAAGGCTAAGCAAACATTTTTCACGTATGATTGGTGCCAAACAATCAATAAGATGGCCACCTATCTGTCCTATAGCGACTATTCAATCTTCACTAGGAAAAAAGTTGACCTGTCCAAATACCCATGAATGTTTCTATCTCCCAGGGCTAGAAGTATATATCAACGCTTCAAATTAAACATACTCTCAACATAGGACCACACCAGCAAATGGAATGCCGACCCTGCAGGGTCTTCACACTGTTGTCTCTGCAAGCAGGCATCTTGCATTGAAACATTGAAACACCTCAATCTTTTCTGTCCTTGTTTGACAGAGCACAGAACACTAAACTTTGAGGGGTATGTGTGAGGGGTACCTATCCTATGGCAGATCTGCTTTGGGCTTGGATTGTGTGGGGGGATAACACCTCTCTTGCTTTAGTACTTTACAATTGTTTAAAATACATTTTAGATATGCTTACTAGAAGTTCTTAAATGTATACATTATTTTGGATTGTGTCTCTAATTGTTGATGAAATCTGTAATATTATGATGTATGGTGTTATTTTTCAGTGACACGCTTTAAAGCAATAAAAAAGAATGGGTGTCCCATTCCTTCTTTGAGTCTTCTTTTACAAACATTCAAGGGCGAAAATTTGGGAGAGTTGATCTTTCCAAAGTCTTCCGCCAGTGCTGCCAGTGGAGACTGAGTGCCCAAGCTCTCCTCATAACTTCTTTAGCAAGACCTGCCTCTCTGCCATCCACAAAATCTACCAGTACCTGACTGTGCAGAAGGACCCCTGTAGTTGTGTGTAAGCCCCCACTGTTCGGGAGACAGAGAACAAGGACATATCTTGATCATGAGTCATTGGAGTGGCAGTCACAGCATCCTGAGAGCCAAGAAATCCAGGATATCTGTTTTCAATGCCTGAAATAGGTTGCACTGCTTTTGAACCAGGTCCACTGCATTTCAAACCACAGGAAACTGCCAATGCTGACTGTGGCACTCAGTTTATCCCTTTGAACTAGCGTGATTGCATCTCGAACCAGCTCTATGCTGCATCTTATTTTGTAGAAACCACATGCTTGACTCAAATCAATGGCTCATTCCCTCTTCCTAACTCAAACTGCTGGAGTATGATTCGCCGACTTGAACTATCAAACAAATCGACTCAGATCAACCTCAAATGGCCACTTTGTTGAAACACACACTGAAGCATCAGGATCACCACTTTGAACCATCAGCGATCTTCAACTAGAATCACTGGAGAATCACTTGCAGGTGCCACAGATCTCAAACCAGCTAAGCACTAGGATCATCACAACTTTGCCAACACCACTCGCACAACAGCTCTAAGCCTGGTTTAACACCGTCTTACCGCCAAGAACTGCAACAATAAATTATTGACTGCTAACTGTCCCTGTCATCATTATTGGTTTCTATATACTAGTTAGGTCACTTTGATCCCTTTTGCACCCAAGAACATATAATTTCCAAGAACATTGGTGCTTTTACTTGCCTCTCACTCCTGAGGCCTTACCCAGAGTGCTGCATCTGTCTATCTGTGCACATTTTCTGTTCTTTCCTCAGGGGTGGCTTTTGTGTAGTGTTTTCTATTTATCTATTATTGCATATGGTGTGTTTAATCGAAGTATATACTTTTTAGAGAACCTTTATTGGACATTCCTTTAATCTGAACTTGTAGACTTCGCTGTTTTGGTTGCTACTGGTTCACATTCAAACCCCTCTTTAGATTACACCCTCCCCTCGGCCAACGTTACCACAAAAGTCAAATTTGGTTTATCTCTTAACTCTGCCTGTTTTACCTTTATGATTGAGTTTCCTTGTACTGCAATTTGTCAGACCTCTGACGGACAGTAAGCAAAGCCGATTAAATCTGCTCCATGGGACTAAAATATGGCACTGTGTGCAGCATGTCTGGGCAAAGTGTATTTAAAAAGCCTTTCTCCTCATGGTTCCCCAGGCCAGGGTAAGCAAACAGTGGTGTGTTGAGAGAGCTCCCAATCCATATTTATGAGGGGGCAGGCAGAAAGGGACTGGGTTGGTCCTGCCACTACCTAATCTGCCCCCCCAGAATGTGGATAGAATGGGATCCCACAGGCTTGCCCATCCAGCCAAGACACAGTATATTACATCACCAGGGATGAGTACATCCCTATCTCATGAATGGGAGAATCATTTGAAGACCCTGTTAAACCTTACCCAGACAGCACAGATAACCAAAAAAGGGAATGGCAAGAAGTGTTAGGTTTTATCTGCAAACTGGTGGAGTTTTCAGATTCTCATAATCCCAGTTCATAAAAACACACACTGACAGAATCTGAGACACAATGCAACCATGCGCCATGTGGTCTGACCAAGGGGCAACATCAGTCTGCCTGCCCTCAAGAGAAGACACAGAATGTCATGCTGCCACTAGAGTTAACTTCAGGGGGTGCCATCATCATAGAGTGCCTACATATAGAACCACTTGGAAAGTCAAATCCTATATTTACCAGTGCAGCAACAGCACCTCCAAATTCAAAGATGCATTCAGAGATTTCAAACAAAATGCCCTATCTGAAGCTATGAACGAAGACCCCAGCGACTCTAGCCAATCACACTCAACAGGACATATCTCCAACCATGTAAATCCCTGTAAATGAGAATGGATAGATCAGCAGAGGGAGAAAAGGAGTTACAGTTAAGTTTGAACAAAAGGCAGCAGCTGTACCAGTCACACACCTGATACAATGGTTGGAAGTTTGTCAGCACCCAACAACAGGAGCTGAAGCAAATGGTATTTGCTGCTTCATGGATGATAGTTTCTGCCTGTCTCCTGAAAATAAATGTGTGAGTCTTGCCTATGTTCTGGGAGAGTGGCTCATGGTCCTGGCTTTGGTCTTTGCCATGGCTGAGTCTTGATGCTTGCTATGGTATGGGTCATGGTCCAGGTCTCCATTCTGGGCAGAAAATAAGGTGATGGCCTCACAACTATCTGGTGAAGAGTTGTACATGACCCCTCCCTCACCCGGGGTTTCAATGAAAAAGTCTGGCATGTATTATCCCCCTAGTGATTGCTCACTGGTCTGATGATTGCCCCTTCCCGGATTTTCAAGCATTAGCAAAGGTTCTTTATTTGTTCTGGTGATATTACTACTCCTAACATGGTCTAACCACTACAAGGATGTATTTGTTTTGGTTCATAGCCTTACTACTCCCACATAGGTCCGGACTGTAGCTCCCATCTAGTGTTGCTCTAAGTAATTAAGGGATCTTGGGGTGTGGCCTCACCGTGGTCTCTGGGCCCAAAGTCAGCAGGCCTCTCCACATAGCCTGTCCTCTCGACCTGGTTTCTCCGATGCTTTGCATCTTTTCATAGCCCACTTTGTGCATACTCTGGCTTTCATGTTGTTCAATTTGTTTAGGTGTTTGCATCACTGATATTGAAATCTTTTTAAATATTGCATAACTTTTTTCTGCACAAGCCAATACCCCCATTGAACATTATGTTCATATCTTTCCTTGTGCGATCGGCCAACGTAATAGAATAAGGCACTTGGAGTTGTTGCTTCTATCCCATATAATGAGTATCATCGGCCACCAGGGGGCGCACGGATGGGATTACTTTCCGTGTAGGCTCCGCGCAAGGGTCCCGAAAAGTGGATTGAGCCCCCACCACGAGACCCCCCCGCTACAATTTCAACGGAAATAAGCGTCAGAAGTGTTCAGGACATACTGGGAGAAAACCCGGACTGAAACAGAGCTTTTTCGTAGAGAAACCCCCTCTGCAAGATTGGGCGCGCAAAGGCAGGGCAGGCCTACGAGATCCTGCCGCGTCCTCCAGCGATCGCAGAGCCGTGATACGCGCAGAACCAGGGGGAATTCAGCGACGCACACCGCTGCCAGGGCCCACCAACAAGTACAAGCACACAGGTACGCACTCCCCCACCTCTGTGAGCCGGGGATACGGAGGGGGCCCGATTGGGCACTGGGTGCACCCGTGGGAGGACTGCTGTGGAGCGGGCCCAGTTTACGCGGTCTCTGCTGTCACATCATGTACGATTGTGCGCCCCGGTCACTCTAGAAGGAGACAACCGGCTCTATCCGCTCGAGCTGTCCCGCCTCTTCACGTGTGGACTCTCCTCCTGCATCACGAACAGGGAAGGCGGCGGGCCCTCTCCCGAGTCGCAACTTGGCTGGGGGCTGCGCAGAGCACCTGGACCCCAGAGAGAATGAGCAAGCCGATGTGCTCCGGGTCCTATTAAGGGCGCTAGAAGATCTTAAACAGGCCACAAAAGAGGGTTGGGCCCCTGTCGGTCAGGGTGTGTGCCCTCCTCGGAACCCACGCATACTCCTGTACTTACCAGATCCAGGAACAGTACCCCGGCACCCCGCCTGGGGTGGGCTGCGCAGGCCTCAAATTGATATCTCTCTTCCTTGGGAACTGTCCCGGAGCCTTGTGCTGTCCTACACCACGGGAAGCTCCCCAGTTGGATAAAGCAGGAAGAACCGAAGGGCAATTACTTACATAAGAGGGGCTATCTGTTATCAGAGCTTTTAATAACATCCCCCCATCAATCTTCGCCACTGGAGGACAAAGCCAGAATACACAAGCGTATACTTCTCAATAGACCATTCTGGTGGGGCTATCTGTGTATAGCTGTGACCCACACACCTCGCCACTGAGGTCCCGCCACCCATGGACCTTAAGGACAAATTGCCGAAATATAGGTTTACACCAACCCACAAATCCCTGAGGCCACCCGCCGAGCCCAAGATGTCGACTGCAGGATTTGACGCCGCTGACACCAAGGCGGATGTTGCTGACCTGCTTACCGAGATGAGAAGCATGAGAGCAGATATAGGCAGCAAAATCGATAAAATCACACAAACAATGGACAAAATGGACGACAGGCTGGAACAAGTCGAGCACAACCAAACCTCTCTGAACACTTTGGAGGCACAAATGGACCACCGCATTGCAGAAATAGAATGCAGGGAAGAGGAAATACGCCTAAAGGTTGACAATCTCGAAAACAGGGAGCGCCGTAACAACATTCGTGTGTTTGGTGTGCCCGAAAAGGAAGGCGAAACCGACCTTGACCTAAAACAGACCCTACACACCATTCTCAAGCTCTTATTTAGGGATGAATTAGTGGATGAACCCAAAATTGACCGCATCCATAGGGCTGGAGGCAGACTAGGAGGCCCGAGATCAGTACTGGCTCGTTTTCACAATTACGCAGACAGTGCTAGGATCCTAGAAAAGGACAGACACGCACAACAACTTTCACTGGGCGAAGCGAACATCGCAATCTACCAAGACTTATCATCGCTCACGTTGGCAATGAGGAAGAAATGCTCCCCAATTACACGGATGCTGAAGGACAAAGGTATCAGGTACCGGTGGGGTTATCCGTTCTCACTCACCTTTGATTGGGAGGCCTCGACAACGAAACTTGTTTCGGAAAAGGACATTGCGGACTGTATAGCGGACCTGTTGGGTACCAAGGGAGAAGGATCCTCCCTCGCTGAATCGAAAGGAGGTGAGGGTGAGTGGCGCACTAAGGGCCCGCGGCGCAGGAGTATTCAGGGATCCAGAAAATTCCAGAGAATGAACAATTCACAAGATATGGAACATTAACCCGGATTCCAAGCTGTCACATTAAGCGCACGTGGCAAAGGTACAATGGGGTGATTGGTATGGATGAAACTGACCGCTCGGGCACCACCCGCGAAAAAGTGGAGGGTTTTCGGTATGACGGAGTGGGGAGCTCACGCTCAGCATACGCCAACGGTGCACCCGACCCCAGGGTCAGACTTTAGAACTAATTGTTTAATTTTTGTTACACATTCGACAAACTGGGGCCTGCATGTTTAGGGTGCCTTGGTGGAAATGTGGGGTAAAACGGTACACTGGAACAATGCTTAAGAAGGGGGTCAGAATTACTACTTGTAAGTTGCTTTTGCTGTGTTAAGAATATACGGTTGGGGGCTCACTGTTAAATATGTTTAGATTAGGATAGGACCACTTGTTTCGCGGTTTCCATTGATGGTCTGAGGCCGACTGGGTGATGTCAACCTGAACGGGTCGGACGCTGAATGTTGGGGGGGTAGGAGAGGGAGGAAAGGGTGGGCTGGGAAAAAGACATATGATCCATGAGAAGACGGACCTGGGGGGCGGAAGAACACAAAATGGGACCATGAAGGGTCAAAGCGCGAATTGGAAGGGTCACTCCTTGGCCTCTTCAGAACTCGCGGAGACCAGACTCACGAGAAATGAACCATACATTGCATTATCGAACACGACACGGACCATGATGCAGATGACATGGTCGCTTAAGCACTCACATGACGCTCAAGATGGCGCCTATATTCTCTAACGACACACTACGAATATGCACACTTAATGTGAAGGGATTAAACTCCCCCACGAAACGATCCATGGTGGCCAGAGAATTCAAGAGGTCAAACGTCGATGTTCTTTTTCTGCAGGAGACACGATACCGAAGGGGGGAGGAGAGGATGATTCCATCACTTGAGGTAGGCCCTTCCTACTGGAGCTCTGGTATCTCAAAAAAAGCGGGAGTGGGGATTTTAATTCGCAGAGGCCTTCGGATGTCGACTCTTGAGACTTGGTCAGACAAGGAAGGAAGGGCTCTCGTGGTTGTGGGAAACATCGAGGCACAATTGTCACCCTTGCCACGATCTACGCACCTAACCATGGGCAGAATAGGTTCCTCCACAAAATCACTGAGAAGGTTTTTAGCATGGCCAAGGGACACATAGCTTTAGGTGGAGATTTTAATACATCGATGGACAGCTCTGTGGATAGACAGACTAGGTCCGATGCACACGATCCACCCACCTCCCGAGATGAAGCTGAAATCAAATTAACCCTGGACCTATTTGGCCTCACTGACAGTTGGCGCCATTTGCACCCAGCGGATAGGGGCTTCACCTTTCACTCCCTCCCTCATGACACGCTCACACACATTGACTACATTTTCCTCTCTGATGGCCTCCTGCAAATACTTCGCGCCACGAATATACACCCCACGGCATGGTCCGATCACGACATGGTTACGGTGGATATATGCTGGAACGACCTAGCCCCTCGGAATACTAAATGGAGATGTAATGACTCCTTATGGACAGACTCGGTTTTCAAAGAAACTCTTGAAACTGAGATCGATCAATTCTTTGCCACAAATGACACAGGAGAGATTGGGAAGACGTCCGTATGGGAAGCAGCCAAAGCCACTTGGAGGGGGGTGCTCATTAGGGACAGGGCCCGAAAAAAAAGAGAATGTGCCCTGATCAAAAAGAATATTAGGGAGAAGCTCTCTACAGCCCAAAAGGTGGCACAGTCCTCCCCATGTGAGAGACCCAAGTATCTTGCCGAAGCTAAACAGATCAGAGAGGAGCTGAAAATACTTATCGTGGGCAAAACAGCTCAAACCCTACAATACCTCAAACAAAAATATTATGAAAAAGGCGACAAGGCAGACGCCCTTCTGGCGGCTCGTCTCCGTACACAGAAGGCAGAGAGATGGGTCGAGCTCATCGAGAGCACTGACGGCACCCTCACAGACACGATAGTAACATCCCCGAAGGCATACAAGAAACATTTGCCTTCTTTTATGAAGACTTATATACATGTGACCCCCCCTCCTCCGAGAGTATTGACACATACCTCAAAGAAGTGCAGATCCCCACGCTCGCATCCATGGAGGCCGAATCCTTAGACACACCAGTCACAGAAGAGGAAGTCACGGAAGCCATAAAACGCCTGAAGACGGGAAAGGCCCCTGGGGATGATGGTTTCACGCCTGGTTTTTATAAGACATTCTCCGCATTCATTGCCCCCTTCTTCAATCACATCTTTGACACAGGCCAAGCCCCCCCATCCTTCTCTCAGGCCCTGCTCGCTGTCATTCCAAAGGAGGGTAGAGACCCCAAATATTGTAGCTCCTATCGCCCCATCTCTCTTCTCAACATTGATGCTAAGGTATATGCTAGAGTCATTGCGGCCCGGCTTGAATTACACTTACCTCGGCTAATACACTCCGATCAAGTTGGTTTCATTATTGGGAGACAGGGTGCGGATACCATTTGGAAAACACTTCACTTAATTCATGAAGCACAGGGAATGGGAGGGTATCCGTCTCTTCTGTCATTGGATGCCGAGAAGGCCTTTGGTAGGGTGTCATGGGACTTCTTAGAAAGGGTTTTGGTCTGGAACGGGCTCGGGCCGAAGCTCTGCCGCGCCATCAAAGCACTGTACACATCCCCCACAACGTCAGTGGCAGTGAACGGAGGCTATTCACTCTGGTTTCCCTTGGAAAGGGGAACAAGGCAAGGCTGCCCACTGTCGGCAATACTATTTGCAGTCAGAACCGCAATGGATAGCCTTGGACAATTACCATCTCCGCCCCTTCATTCTGGGTGAATGGCTATGGGTTCCGGGTCTTGGGAAGAGACCCAAGCTCCCTAGCAAAACTGAGTGGTTGGGGGTTGCACTGAACATATACAGAATGGACAATCTGACTGCGGCCCTACATGGGGATCACACCACAGTTGAGAATGCATGGTCTGAATTTCGTGCTAAATATGTCAGATAAACAAAATGTGTGCAGAGCGTTACTACACTCAGAGACAATCTATGCGATGGTTCATGTTGTCTGCTATGTCGAATTCACAGGTCATTTTGTGCTCATATGTCCTATGTTATGTATACGAAAATGGTTCTAATGTAACATCTGGTTTCTTCTAGCCCGTCAGATATGGGAATAGGGGGGAGTGGGGTGGGGTGTAGGCAATTGGTTTGGACGTTGCTATTGGAAATGTATGTGTTCCGCAAAGACTTTATATGTTCTATACATGGTTGCTCTTTTTGTAATAATCTTTACCTGTCTTGTTGGCGGAAAATGCTTGTAAATGATTACCAAACTTCTACCTTTTGAAAACTAATAAAACTGAAATTTGAAAAAAAGAAAATAATGAGTATCAGAAACATAGATTCAAATGCCAACCTGAACTATGACCAACTTAAATAATGTGCATAAATTAGGGAGGAATTGGCGCAGAGCAGCCGCTGATATTTTTTATTTTTTATTAGTCATGGTTTTGCCAATCAAAACCTTACACTATTTACCGTTAAAAGTTTCACAATGGCAATTCATTTTCAATAAAAATACAAAGAAAAGAAGTACTGAACCAAGTTCGAACTCACTATAATGTTTAACTATTAGTGACAAAAATCATTTGTCAAAAGTGTGGAGACTTTTTCAGAAACTTCCATCAACATTTTTCAAATGAAATAATGTTTCCTTCAGATATGTTAGTAAGGCTAATGTGATAGAGACCCGTTCTCCTCCCAGCAGAAGGGACCCCCAGTCCTCTACACATAGCGTTTTAAATTGAGTTAGGAATCCTCCAAGCCATTGGCATCTTTGTTCCCTCAAACATGGGCATATAAGTGTCAAGTGGTGTAAGGTCTCTCTTTGTTCCTAACAAAGTCTGCAATCAAACTTCCGTCGTATTTCGTTCCTGCGTTTTACTTCCATTATTTCCCTTGTGGGAAGTAAATTCATTCAAAATCTCATAAATTGCTGTTAAAGATGATGATTGGGATATGTTTCTAGATATTTTGGAAGTGGTCCTCTTGCTCTGCTTTCCAAAATCGAATTTCCATACAGCTTCATTGAAGTCATCTTATCACAGGTTTTTATCCAATCTAGGTCGAATAGCTTGGCTTTCACCTTTCCTGGGAACAAGTTCAACACATTTTCAGAGTTGTGAAGTATAGCCACACAAATCTGGTTCCAGGCCAGTAGCGTTATTTCCGTCGTTGAGTGAAGTGCGTCATTCGGGAATTTGAAGCTCCCTTCTGATTCTCTCAGTACATATTCTATTGAAAGCTAGCGATTTCCAGGCCGTGATGGCATATAAATGATAGAAGTCCACTATAGGCTTTAAAGAAAACGTACAGTATTTCCTTACCAGAACGCTCGCCTGAGCAGCCAGGTTGCGCGTCTTACATCTTAATGCAACCTCCCTTTGTGCGTAACATGCGCTGTTATTTATCGTCAGCCCCAAATATAATATGTATGATAATTCTTTCTTTTCGTCCCCTCAGATAGTAGTAGTGGGGTCCTTTTTAATGCATTTGCCTCCAAGGGTCAAAATCTGGGATTTTGGACGTTGATGTTTAGTCCATTTTGATCTAAGTATGTTTCAAGGGCGTTTAATTGTCTCTGTAGGCTGATTTTGGTTTGATCCATCAGTACGATGTCATCAGCATAGAGCACAACGACTGATTGAAATTCCTGATATTCTTGGTGGAAAACTCCTCACCTCATGCAAAGATGTTCCTATATCGGAAATAAAAAGATTGAATATTATAGGTGCCAATGAGCAGCCCTGCTTCAGTCCATTTAAAGTATTTATGGCCGTAGATAGTAGTCCCTTTTTGTCTAGTCTGACCTGCAGGGTTCTATTAGTATGTAGGGCAATCAGAGCTTCCCTTAGGTCTTCCGGGCAGTCTCATTTTTTTAGCTTCTTCCAAAGATGTTGGCGTTCGATGGTGTCAAATGCCTGGGCGAGGTCTATTGATGCCAGGTAGATCCGACCCGTCCATTTTTGCTTAATTTTTATGTTCAGCAAGTTAATCAAGAATGGGTTAAGGGCGGTTCCCATGCCCTCCACAAAACCAGCTTGCCACTTGTTGTAATGGCCAGAAATTCTACTCCATGATTTTACGGATTTGCATAGCAAGGCCCCAAATATTTTTCCTGAAATATCCAGGAAGGCGATAGGTCTATAATTCGTAGGTATAGTGATCTTCAAATGTTAGTTCGCCTCTGTTAAAGAGGTGAGCAAAACCTCTTGTTTTCCAGGAGACAAGGGCGAAATCAGTGAGTAGATCTTTCTCCTCCTTCCTTGGTTCGCCGAGTCACGGCTATGCTGCATAATTCTGTTTGGCCAGTGCCCCCGCCAGCCATGCCCAAGATTGAACTTGTTTGCCGTGACTTGGGTAGGTGCTAATAAGATGTTTAGCATTAGTTAACTGTGTATTGTCAAATGTTATTTGTAGGCTCCCTTTTAGTTCCTGGTTTCTGTATGTCTGTAAATGTACATACATCTTGCTTCTTTTTCTGCTCTGAAGGTTCAATAGGGACCATGTGTTACTGTTGCTCTGAAATTGTGGTAAACTAGGGTTTTTTCTCCCCTCGCAGGACTCTCAAATTTAGGTGGCCTCTACACTGGGTACCCGATTCATTATTACTGTGTTACTGTTGCTCTGAAATTGTGGTAACTAGGGCTTGCCGCTTCATTCCTTTCCACTTGATCTCGTCTGTCTTGCCCCCACTCCCTCCTAATTCCATGGTGCTCTCTATCTCTCCTATCTTCTCTAACTGCTTCTCCACTGACTATCCTGCTCTCCTCACTAAATCTGGTAGGAAAAAGAATAAAAAGAATATCCTGGTCTCCAACCCAGGCCTCCCTATTGCTGACATCTACACTAGCGCCTCCTCCAAGGAAACTCTTACTGACATCCTCTTTTTCGTGCCTTCCCCTGACCAATGGACCCTTCATATGGTCTCTGTGCTCTCTCCCTTCTCCTCTACTCCCATTAATGGTGGCACCCGTTGGGATGTCCTCTTGGCCCCTTTCCGCTCCTCTAAGGCCATCATTAATGTCTACGCTAATGGGACCATCTTGGTCCAAGGCCCTCAGGCCAACCTCCACCTCTTTGATAGACACTTACCGTGCCTCATCAACATCCTTTCCTCTCCTGCTGTCCCCTCTTCTCTGTCCTTGGCTACCTTGCCTCCACCCTCTCACCCTGCCCTGTCACTGGCTCCTTCTTCTTCACCTCCAAAGGGCATACCTCTGATCTGCACCCCTCCACGGAAGTCCTTCAAGGATGGCAACCTACTCCACAATGCCACTCTCTACTCTCGCACTGCCGTCAAACATTCCTCTGACATCTGTCGCCTTCTTGAGGAACTGGACCTTGACATCCTCGGTCTCACTGAGACATCGTTCACGGCCAGCTCAGTTACCAGCTTTGACACACTCCTACCTGACGGTTACAATATCCTCTCCTTGCCCAGGCCCAACCCTGCTGGGGGGGTGTAGCCCTTATCTTCCCTGAGTGGATTCCTGCCACTGTCACTCCTACGCAGACCTACTCCTCCTTTGAATGCCTTGTCTGCCGACTCTCTCTCTCTCCTAGCCATTCCGTTACCGTGGCTACTATCTATCGGCCACCTGGTCAAATTTCCTCTTTCCTCTCTGAGTGGGCTGACCTCTCCTCCTCTCTCCTGTCCTTAACCACTCAACTCCTCTTTCTTGGAGACTTCAATATCCACCTTGATGCCTCCTCTCCTCCCTCTAGACTCTTTCGCGACCTCTGCGTCTCTCTCTCACTCTCTGTTCTCCCGTCTGGGCCGACCCATTCTGCAGGGCACACTCTTGATGCTCTGATCTCTTCTGACCTTCCCCTCTCTGTCCGTCTCTCCACTCCTCTCTCCTGGAGTGATCACTTTCTCCTATCCTCCCACCTCACCCTCCCTACCCCACAGGCAAAGCCACCCTCATCACTGCCACCCACCTTTGCGGTCATCCGACCCATGAAGTGCGTGTCAGTTGAGTCTTTCGCTACCACCTTCTCGCCCCCCCTCCCCCTTCGGCTGAATCCCACCCTGACACAGCCCTCTTCACTCTTCATTCTGCTATATCTGATACCCTTGATATCCTTGCCCATGTCATAAGAATCCGCCTGAAGCCCAAAGCCAAATGTAACTCCTGGTATGACTCAGATCTCGTCACCCTTAAACGCAAGTGCAGGGTGGCAGAGAGGAAATGGCGTGCTTCATGTTCATCCTCTGACAAACTGGCCTGCCACCTGCTCCAAAGGCAATACCGGCTCTCCGCTCTCACTAAGAAGAGAGCCCTTATCCAAGCCTGCATCTCTGTGGCATCTAACAATTTGGACGAACTCTTTAAAATCTGCAAGGAGCTGGCCAACCCTGCTGCAGTCTCCACCTCTCCTGTCCCCTCCCAGGCCCTCTGCACGGCACTGGCCTCCCACTTCATTTCAAAAACTCAAGACATCCTGTCCTCACTCTCCTCCTATCACCACCCCTCCCCTATTCCCTGTTCTCCCTCTGGCCTTTCGGAAGCCACCCCTCCTCCCTCCTTCTCTGCCTTTCCCCTTTTTTCTGCTGACGAGGTTTCGAGACAAGTCCGATCTATGAAAGTCTCGTCAAAACAGGTCCACCCCTGCTCCTCCAAAACTATCAAGGACCACATCGACTCCCTGGTGCCTGCCTTGGCTGACTTCTGCAATCACTGCTTCGCCTCTGGAGTCTTCCCATACCCCCTCAAGCACTCCCTTGTGCACCCCCTTCTTAAGAAACCCTCCTCTGACCCCTCCTGCCCAGCTAACTATAACCCAATCTCTATCACTCCCTTCCTGGGCAAGCTCCTGGAGAAACTGGCCATCTCCCAGCTTAATCTCCATGCTGAATCTGTTGGTAGTCTTCATGACCATTGGTCTGGCTTCAGAGCTTCCAGAAGCACGGAAACTGCTCTCCTGAACATCCGTGAGGACCTGCTCTCTAACCTTGACTCTAACACCCCTTGTGTTCTCATCTTGCTCGACCTCTCTTCTGCCTTTGACACTGTTAACCCCACCATCCTGCTCAACCGTCTCCATGATAACCTGGGTATCACTGGTCAAGCTCTGGCGTGGCTGTCCTCCTTCCTCTCCAATCGACCCTCCCAGGTCCAACTGGGTTCCTTCCTCTCTAACATCTTTTTCTCCATCTGTGGTGTCCCCAAGGGATCTAACCTCTCCCCCTGGCTTTTCAACCAGTACCTGGCACTTCTTGCTCACCGCATCGCGGCTCTCTGTCTCAACTTTCAGTGCTACGCGGATGATACCCAGCTCATTTTCAGGCTACCCTCGGCCTTCTCTTCCACTTCCCTCATCTCTGACTGTCTTTCTGCTATCGAGGAATGGTGTGCCGCCAACGACCTCTGCCTTAATGCCAGTAAGACTGAGATTCTACTTATCGGCACACCCACTCCCTCCTTCCCTGCAGCTCTCTGGCCGGCCTCCCTTGGCCCTCTTCCTACTCCTACCTGCATGGCAAAAAACCTCAGGGTCATCTTCGACTCCACACTCTCCTTCTCTTCTCACATCTCTGACATCTCTAAGAAGTCACACTACCAGCTACACCTCCTCAGAGGTATCCTTCCTTTTCTCTCCTTCCCCCAGAAGCTCACTGTTGCCAGAGCTCTGGTTCTCTCTAGGCTGGACTACTGTAACAGCCTCTATCTAAATCTTCCTGCCTCTACTCTCCGCCCTTTGCAACTCATCCAGAACAGGACTGCGAGACTTGTCCTTGGCCTCAATCCCAGGGACCGTATCTCTCCCGGACTGAAATCACTACACTGGCTCCCAGTGGCTGCAAGGATTAAGTTCAAAACCCTCTGCATTTTCCACAAGGCCTTCTGGGGCCTTGGGCCAAAATACCTGCAACTCTCCCTTCCCAAATACCTTCCTTCTCGAGCCCTTCGCTCATCCACCTCCAACTACCTCAGGGTCAGCCGCTTCTCCAAGCAACGAGCTGGGGTAGATCTCTCGCCGCAGCAGGAGCCTCCCTCTGGAACAGCCTTCCTGCCTCCCTGAAACTTGAGGAAAACCATCTCTGGTTCCAGAAGCACCTCAAAACCTTCCTCTTTGCCTCTGCTTTCTCTCCCTCTCTCCCCTGCTACAATCACTGAACCTGCACTGAATCTGCAACTGGGCCACTCACCGATCTCATGTCCTGGCCCAGCCACTCTTCCTTGCACTGCCTACATGCACTACGGGACTGTCTCTGTATCCTACAGCCCTTTCTCCCGGCACTTACCTTTGCACTTGCCACTAGCTGGCCCTATTATTTATCTTGTATTCTACTAACCATGTACTGCACTTCCCCTCTCCCCTTCCCCTGCACTTTTCCCAGTCCCCCTACCCTTGCACTTGCACAATCTGAATGACACCTGGCATAGTAGGATCGTTGTCTGTCTCCCTTTGTCCCCCCCCTGCCTCGTCGCGCCTTGAAACACTTGTCTATAGGCACGTTACAAATGCCATATCATATCATGTGATCTTTAAACTTCGCTTTCTTTCTTAGCTGTTGGTCAATATGTTTTTGGGGTCAGTAGGGTCCTCCTCCTCATCATAACTAGTCAGAGCAAAACCTAAAGGATATGATATGGTATTCATAACGCGCCTATACACAAGTGTTTCAAAGCGCGACGAGGCAAGGGAGGAGGAACAGACAGAAGACAGAGTCAACAATCTTACTAGGCCAAATGACATTGGCCCTCATTACGACCCTGGCGGAGTGGGTTACCGCCAGCGGTAATCGTGGCGGACCCGTCCGCCCTACTACGAGTTCCCGTAGCGCCATGGAGCCTTTCTCCGCCTGGTTTTACCGGGCGGAGAAATCCATGGCGCTAAGGGACTTCGTTGTTAATTACGCCACCGTACTTTACGGTGGCGTAATTAACGCCTTCCCCACTCCCATTATACCCTATGGGGCAAGAATGGGAATGGGGAAGGGCAAAATGGGGATTGGGGATTTACCGCTCCGCCAAGGTCGGCATGGGGTGGAAAATCCGCCAACCCCCATGGCGCTATCGGCAGCTTTCCGCCGTGCTCCGCGGTGCATTTAGCACCGCGAATTCCGCCAGGGTCATAATGAGGGCCATTGAGATCACGCAAGTGCAGTGGAGGGGGCAAGGGAAAGTGCGGGGGCACTGCAATACATAGGATCAACAGTAAAATAAATAAAAATAGTAGGTTAAGTGCGGCCAGCTAGTAGCAAGTGCATGAGTAAGTGCAGACATCAAGTGTCAAGAGCTGGCGGGGACTGTAGGGATATAGAAACAGCCCCCAAGTGCAGGAGTTGCCCAGGAGGCAGTGCAGGTGTGTAGCTGGTGGGGGAGTGGTCCTGGGCCCGAGATCAGAGGGTAGACAGGTGACCAGAGCAGGTTTGGTCAGGAGTTCAGCAGGGGAGAGGAGGAGAGAAAGCAGAAGCAAAGAGGAAGGTCCTGAGGTGCTTCTGGAACCGGAGGTGGTTCTCCTTGAGTTTCAGAGAGGCAGGGAGGCTGTTCCAGAGTGAGCCCCAGCCAAAGAAAGAGATCTACCACAAACTCTTTTCTTGGAGAAGCGACTGACCTAGAGGGAGTTGGAGGCGGATGAGCGAAGAGCTTGAGAGGAAAGATTTAGGAAGAGATAGTTGGAGATATTGAGGCCCCAGACCCCAGAAGGCCTTGTGGACAATGCAGAAGGTTTTGAACTTAATCCTTGTAGCCACTGGGAGCCAGTGCAGATATTTCTGTCCTGGAGAGATATGATCCCTTGGCTTGAGGCCAAGGGAAAGTCTTGCAGTCCTGTTCTGGATGAGTTGTAGAGGGCGGAGAGTGGAGGCAGGCAGATTAAGATAGAGGATGTTACAGTAGTCCAGCCGAGAGAGAACCAGAGCTCTGGAGACAATGCGCTTCTGGGGGAAGGAGAGGAAAGGAAGAATACCTCTCAGGAGGTGCAGCTGGTATTGTGAATTTTTAGAGATGTCAGAGATGCGAGGAGAAGAGGAGAGAGTGGAGCTGAAGATGACCATGAGGTTTTTAGCCTCGCAGATGGGATCCGGAAGAGGTCCAAGAGGCCGGCCAGAGAGCGACAGAAAAAGAGGGAGCAGGTGTGCCGATGAGGAGAATCTACGTCTTACTGGCATAAGGCACAGATTATTGGAAAGAGACCACTCCTGGATAGTGCGCAGTCAGAGCTGAAAGAAGGAGAAGGGGTGGAGGAAGGGAGCCTGAAAATTAGCTGAGTGTCGTCTGCATAGCACTGAAAGTTGAGGCAGAGAGCGGCAATGTGGTGGGCAAGAAGTGCCAAGTATAAGTTGAACAACCAGGGAGAGAGGTTAGAGCCCTGGGGAAAACTACAGGTAGAGATAGAGATGGAGGAGAGGAAGGACCCAAGTTGGACCTGGGAGGGTCGGACTGAGAGGAAAGAGGTCAGCCAAACAAGGGCCTGATCGATGATACAGAGGTTATCAAGGAGACGGTTGAGCAGGATGGCATGGTTGACAGTGTCGAAGGCAGAAGAAAGATCAAATAAGATGAGGACACTGGGGGTATTGGAGTCAAGGTTGGAGAGCAGGTCTTCACGGATGTTCAGAAGAGCAGTTTCCGTGCTTCTGGCCGCTCTGAAGCCAGACTGATTGTCATGGAGACAACCAACCAATTCAGTGTGAAGATTGAGCTGGGAGATGGCCAGCTTTTCCAGGAGTTTGACCAGGAAAGGAGTGATGGAGATGGGCGGTAGTTAGCAGGGCTGGAGGGGTCGGCTGAGGGATTCTTAAGAAGAGGGTGAACAAGGGAGTGCTTCAGGGTAGAAGGGAGAACTCCAGTGGCAAAGAAGTGGTTGCAAAACTCAGCCAAAACAAGAGCCAGGGTGTCAATGTGGTCCTTGATGGTTTTAGAGGAACGGTGGAGAACCTGTTTCGACGAGACCTTCATAGATCAGACTTGTCTAGAAACCTTGCCTGGGGAGAACAGGGGAAAGGCACAGAAGGAGGGTGGAGGGTGGCCACAGAAGGACCAGAGGAAGAGAAGGGAGTAGAGGTGGGAGGAGGAGAGGAAAAGAGAGAGGACAGGATGTCCTGAGTTTTAGAGATAAAATGATCAGCCAGGGCCATGCAGAAGGCCTGAGAGAGAACAGGCGAGGTAGAGGCTACAGCAGGATTGGCCAGCTTCTTGCAGACTTGAAAGAGTTCGGGTGAGTTGTTGGATGCCGCAGAGATGCGGCCTTGGATGAGGGCTCTTTTTCGGTGCAGACAGAGAGCCGATATTGCCTTTGGAGCATGCAGCAGGCCAGTTTGTCAGAGGATGTACAGGATGCACACCATTTCCTCTCAGCCACCCTGCACTTGCATTTAAGGGTGATGCGGTCTGAGTCGTACCAGGAATTGCACTTGGCTTTCGGCTTCAAGCTGATTCTCATAACTGGGGCAAGAACATCAAGAGTATCAGATTTAGCAGAGTGGAGCATAGAAAGAGCTGTGTCAGGGTGTAAGTCAGCCGAAGAGGGAGCGGGGGCTGAGAAAGTGGCGGCGAAAGCCTCAACTGACACACACTTCATGGGTCAGATAAGCGAGAATGTAGGTGGCAGTGCTGGAGTTGGCTTGGTCTGAGGGGTGGAGAGAGTGAGCTGGGAGGAGAGGAGAAAGTGATCACTCCAGGAGAGAGGAGTGGTGAGAGGGAAAGAAAGGGAATGTCTGTAGAGATCAGAACATCCAACATATGCCCAGCAGAGTGAGTCGGGCCAGAAGGAAGGATAGAGAGTCAGAGAGAGTTGCAGAGATCGCAAAAGAGTCTCTGAGAAGGAGGTGTTGAGTGGTCGAGACAAGGAGGGAAGAGGAGAGGTGCGCCCACTCAAAGAGGAAGCAGGAGATCTGACCAGGTGGCTGATAGATGGTAGCCAGAGTAAGGGAATGGCTAGGAGAGAGAGAGCACTGCAGAAGAGGCATTCAAAAGTAGAGTAGGCCTGGGTAGAAATGACAGAGGCAGGAATCCACTCAGGGAAGATCAGGGTTGCACCCCAACAGAACGATTGGAACTGGGCGTGGAGAGTGTTAGGCAGAATTATATGCAGTACCCTTTGGGAACACCACACACAATTAAGACTACAAGTGACAGTACAAATTCACCTTTGGTACAAGCTTGTACTACACAGTAAAAGTGGGAGCGATGGCTGAGCAGCCAGACTTATCTCAAGAGCAACTGAGCAGTATCAATAGTTACACAAAGGACAGCAATTACTATGATTCAAACAAACACTGACTCAAGGTTTCTGAGTAAAAGAATATACATTTATTTACTCATCAGTTGTATAACATTCACTAAAGTAAAGCAGTTCAAAAATCACACTCTTAATACACCACACCTCTCCCAATAGATTCCAGACAGGTTAAGCTTGAGCAGCAACAACAGGTAAGTAAGCAGGGCAATCGAGAAAGAGGAAGTACAGTGATGGAATCAAATCAAAAAAGCTTAGGGCCAAAGTCAATAGGACAAAAGTCTTTTGCTCTAGATCACACAGTTCAGGGTATTTCACGGTTAAGTCTTTGCCAAGAGTTTCGGATGAAGTTGGTTGACAGAAAAATTTGTTCAAAGAGTAGAGAAGGACAAGCCCTCGGATTGGAGAAAGATTTCACACACTTTCACCGTAGCTGGACGACACGAACAACCGGATTTGCACAGTACATTTAAATGGAGAAGCATCTGTAGCTGAGGCGGACGTTCCTGGCAGGTCCTGCAGGCTCGCGGTTCCTGAAGCGACTGTCGGACTGACACGAAGTAGGAAGACTGGAGGGTCCTGCACTGCCTAGGGAAGAAACCAGCAGCAGAGCAAAGCAACAAATAAAAGGTGCGCTCCTTAAAACCCAAGCAGGGTCCGACCTTCCTGGCTATCCGGTCCACTGTAGCTCTGTACAGCAAATTCGACCAAAGGAAGGAGTCCTGGCTTGCAGTTTGGGCAAACTGGTTCGTCCCACCAGCTCAAGGGAAGATGATTCCTGGTAGATCTCATCTGTTGTTGGAGTTTGAAGATTCAGACCTGCAGCAGGGCTTCACCTGGCAGTTCAGTCATTGTAGGGGTCCTCTTCTGTCAGCTACTCATCGGTTCTTTCCTTCCAGTGGCGACTAAGCCTTTCCAGACCTAGAGACCTGCTTTTTTTTTTTTTTTTTTTTTATTTGTATGTGTTCATTTAGAACTTTACAAAAGAAATGTAGAGAAGGCAAGAAAATGACTTTCACTGAAGTAGCCCAGAAAAAAGTCCAGTGGTTTCACGAGGGATGAGGCTGTTTGGACTCTATCCTCTGCATGGTGAGTTGCAGAATTTTGGTTGAAGCTAGTAACCAGCAGTTTCGGTCCCCACCTATCAGTCTGTTCCAACACGTTGCTTCGTCCCATCCGTATTCTTCTGGGCTAAAGTGCTTTATGTAGGCTGATCTTAAGTCTAGGGTTGCTGGGCATGAGATCAATAGGTGCCTGATAGATTCGGTTTCGACGTTGCACAAGCGGCATGTATTGGAGTCAGAAAGGCCTCGGATGTTCAGGATCTCATTTGTTTCCAGTAAATTTAGCCGGATTCTTAACATGTAATTTCTTGCTCTCCTGTTTGGAAATTTCCGGAGATATTTCATCGGCTCATTTAATTTGGAGAGCATGGTGGGAAGGTGGAAAAGGAGTTTATTTTTGTTGACTAGGTCTTGGGTCTGTATCCAGTCTAGTTCTTTCAGTTTCTTATAAACTCTCAGAGGGTTTGTAATAAGATCAGCTTCCGTGCACGTCACTGATTCTAAGGTGGACGTAATTTTGTTTTTCCATGTTTTTAGCATTGTAACTTTGCCGCTTTGTAGTTCTGTGTTCAGTAGACCAAATATTTGGTCGGTGTCGGCCGTAATGCATTTCCTGAATAACCTAAGTGAGTTTAGGATTACTGTTGCTCTTAGTGACAGTAGGCTGAGTTCCTGTCGAATTGCAGCAATGGATGTAGACTTTGGAAGGTTTAAGACTGATTTCCAGAACTTGCTCTCCAATTTTTGCCAAGTTCTTTCTGGGATTGTTGGCATGGCCTCTGTTCCATAGGTAATTGAGGGGACGACTTTTTTCTTGTAGAAGTCTATTACGGGAATGCACGAAAATTTACCAAATTTTGTGTCTATTGCTTTTGCTTGTGAGGCTAGTTTCCCCAACTTTATTTCCAAAGCGAGCTGCATAGATGTTTCGTTTTTTGAAGAGTCGATCTGGACACCTAGGTATTTATAGTCGGGTACCGGCTCGATCTCGTTACCCTCTAAGTACCATTTGAATTTTTCGGAGGATTTGTTGTTCTTCCGTCCTCCTCCCAGAATCATTATTTTTGTTTTTTCTCTGTTTATTTTTAGGTTATTTTCGGCTGTGTATCTCAAGAGGTTTGTTAATTGTCTCTGGAGGCCGATCTGGGTCTGATCTAGGAGGATTAGATCGTCAGCATACAAAAGGTAACTTATTTTTGAGGATGCAAGGGACGGCGGAAACGTGTGCTCCAGGTCTACAAAATCCCCGTAATCTCCGAGGTATGCAAGGAACAAGGCGGGTGCTAGCGGGCATCCCTGTTTTACCCCTCGCCCGGTCTGGATTTCGTCTGACAGGTCGCCTCTTTGGGAGAGTCGAACCCTAAGGGAGGTCTCCGTGTGGAGAGCTTTGATTTAATGACCTGCTTTTTATGCAGTTTTCCCCCATTCACTCAGTCTGGCTGTCAATCACACAGCAGAGTGGCTGTCCCGCCGGGACAGTCTCCACAGCCAATCGTTTCAGAGTGTGACATGTCTCTCCAAGGAGACCCTGTGCAGGGAGCCCTAAACCCCTCCCTCACATCCTGACCCCCCCCAGACATACAGGCACCTAAGGAGGGCTTCTGCGTAGAAGCCTGCGAAAAGACAGTGAACAAAGAAATTAAACCTGGTTTGGCACGCAGAGTAAAACATGAGAAAGACTTTTACAACAAGAAATGGCAACTAAACCCAATAGGGTAGTTACCACTGCCACCAGCCAAGTCTTGATGAAAAGGGAGCGAAACAATTCTCCAAGAGAAACAGACAAAAAGGGATCACTAGTAACCCTTTCCAGTACTATATGTAAGATAGCGTGTACTAGGTCTGTGGTTTTAAAGAGGCTAATAAAGTTAATGGCAATTTTATAGGTTTCTGGGAGACAAGTAGTCAGTCCGAGAAAATGGAGTTTGAGTTGGGAAGTCTAAAAGACAACCCTGTATCACTGCACTGAAGGTGCTGTATAACACAGTAAACAGATGATGCCTGTGGAGTAGGTGAGGCTCCACAGTCTATGAACACAAAAATGTTAAACACACACAGCAAAACACATGTAAGAGTGGGAAAAAAAAGGCTCACACTCTTACCATGTGACAAAAACAAATCCTAGAAATCCAACAAAGCTTCTGAGGGACTCAGTAGGCAGGGGAAATTAGCCATTCTGGAGAATTCTCCCTAACAGAGAGGATCTTGTAGCCATCTGGGAGGAGAGTTTCAAAGCTCGTGACAGAGATGGCCATGAACCTTGTCTCAGTGAGAGCGAGGACATCAAGGTCAAGTTCTTCGAGGAGGCGGTAGATGTCAGAGGAGTGTTTGACAGCTGAGCGAGAGTTGAGAGTGGCAATATGGAGAAGGTTGCCATCCTTGAAAGACTTTCGGGCAGGGGTACAGATCAGAGATATGCCCTGTGGATGTGTAGAAGAAGCCTGAGAGGGGGCAGAAGAGGAAGGAGGAGAGGGCAAGGTAGCCAAGGAGGAGACAGCAAGGGGAGGCAAGGAAGCCGTGGAGGGAAGAGAGGGGACAGCAGGAGAAGAGAGGAAATTGATGAGGTGCGGGAAGCATCTATCAAAGAGGAGAAGGTTGGCTTGAGGGCCTTGGAACAAGACAGTACCATTCTAGTAAACATTAATGATGACCTTCGAGGAGTGGAAGGAGGCCAGGGGGGCCTCCCACTGTGTGCCACCATTAATGGGAGAAGAAGGGAAAGGAGAGAGCACAGACACCATATGTGGGGTCCATAGGTCTTGTGAGGGAACGACAAAGAGGATATCGGTGAGGGTTTGCCTGGAGGAAGCAATGGTATAGGTTTCAGCGATAGGGAGACCTGGGTTGGAAACCAGGATATCCTTTTTAAACTTTTTCCTACCAGTTTTAGTGAAAAGAGCAGGATAGTCGATAGAGAAGCAGTTAGAAAAGATAGGAGAGACAGAGAGCACCATAGAGAAGGTGGGAGGGGAGAGTGGAGGAAAGGGTTGGGGGGAATGGGGCTTGGAGAACACTAGGGAAGGACACAGGGAGGGGCGCAAGCAGACAAGACAGAGAGACGAGGCAATAGTAGACAATTGGACAAGACGACAGGTGCTCAGACACTGGTAGAAAGTTTGCTAGATGAATACTCTGCTAAGAAGGCAAACCACAGAATGGCACACAATGTCATTTAGATACCGGAGAAAAAACACCTAAGTCTGATAATCCTATATAAGGGGAAAAGGCCTGGGTTTCACAATGCAATTCTAATAGGTTCACAATGCAATTTTAAATAGGTTCACAGTGCAATTTTAAATACCGGAGAAAAACACACCTATGTCTGAGAGTCTGCTATGTGGCCGGGTTGTCAGAGTCGAGTACAGACTCTAAACCTAGCCCGGGCCACTCCTACCTTGATTAGACGCTACTGGTTGATGGCTGGCCACTGGCTTCCCTTGCTGACACCTGCAGACACTGGCTGGAGCCGCCTCTGTGGGAGCTGCCCTTTGCCTTGGGGCCCTTAGCTGCAGGGGCTGCTGGGCACTGGCCTGCCCTGGGAAGGTAACCTAAGAGGGACTATCAAGCCAAACAGAGGAGGGGCGGGCTGAGAGGGACGAGGGAGGAGGGAGGCAGTGGAAGCAAGGATAACGGGGAGGGAGAGAGAGAGAGACACACGGCCAGAAGGCCCAGCAAAGAATTCAAATCTCCTGCAGATGAAGCGGGGAAGAAGATATTGAGGCACCAACAGCACCTACCTTTGTGGCTGCATATTCTCCTTCGGAAACTCTAAAAGAAATAGATCTGATGAGTTTATACTCCTCAGGGATGGAACACAGTGTAGAAGACGTAGTGTATTCGCCCTATTCAAAGTCAGTTTGTCCTTAAATTGCATTATTCTTCAGAGGAGCAAGCGGTGAAGCGAGTAGACCCTCAAGTATTCTGCTTGCGGTCTCCCTTGTCTTTTAGCAGTCTTGTAGTTATTATTTCTGTCCCCTTTATCACAAATTGGTTCCTCATCTTTCAATGTGTTCCTTTTTTGTTCCAGGGTTCGAAATGAGGTGTAAGAAGAAGTCTCAGTTGTCATATACTGTAAAGGAGTGAAAGCTGACAGAGGCTCATCTGTAACGCCTTGCTGTTCCTCCCTCCAGGGCCCACCTTTAGCACTGTGTGGTGGCCGTCGGGGTGCAATTCCCACTGTTTTCCACTTTAGAAAGCCCCTTCTCTTGGCAACCCTCTTATTCAGGGATTGGTCAGCTTCTTCCAGCAAGGTTGTCGATCCTTTTTCAGGTTCAAAAGAATGTTCTTCGTTTGAACTACTTTTATCTTTGCTATTCCAGATTTCCTCAAAACTACCCTCAGTGTCCACCACTGAATAAGTCGAGAGGTTTAGTAGTTCTTGCGTATCCGACTCTGTAATGTTTAGATCATGCAATGTAAGTTTGTTTACTGCCCATTTTACCCCAAGATTCAGGGCGAGTTTCAAACCTCGTTGTTCTAAACTGCCTATCCCATTAAAAGAATGAGTATCAGAAACATAGATTTAAATGCAAACCTGAACTATATCCAACTTACATCATGTGCATACATTAGGGAGGAACTGGTACAGAACAGCCACTGATATTAGATCAAAAGCTCAGGGGAGGAGGTTTGTACATAAACCATTGTCAACTCAGGTTAGTGTAAACAATGCATGAAAAATAGCTCAGAAAATTCCGAAAAGCCGGAACTTCAAACTCATTTGGGACACATTTTATTATGAATGACTCATATTAAAATAAATGACTCGGGCTGGAAATACATGAGCGACAGATGCAGGGCTCACACGTCTGACACTCTTCCACATGCACAGACGTATTGACATGACCTACTTGCAGCCTGTAATTACAGAGTCTCATTATCTGACTTGCATATTCTGTGTAAGTAAGGTGTTGTCGAAGCTGAAGGGATATTTTGAGATTTGTATTTTATAAATGTGTCTTTCATCCTGAACAGTGAAGCATTCAGAACAATGATTAGTAATGGATACATCGACAGAGCTGGTAAAGCCTATGATTGGTCTGCACTAAAAAGTCGTACGTATCGTAAGTCTAAACCGCTGTGAAGAGAGCCTATTCAGAAAATGACCATCCCTTATACAGCAAAATGAAGCATCAGGCACCACTTTGCCTCACTCAAAGCATGAAAATGTTGGCATGTGGCTTTGAAGCCAATGTATAGTAGTCATTCGATCCGCCTAAAGCTATGAAATGTGTCACATTATTAGAATAGGCAGAGATAAACAAACGGCAGATAAGAATCTACTGAAAGAGTCTAATGTTAAATACTGTTCTTTGGGTGAAAAATAAACCCTACCTAAGCAGTTAAGCTTTCTTGAAAAACAGTTTTGAATGGTTAGACATTAAATGCTACTTTTGAAATGCTGATGCACAGAAATTGCATATGAATTCATGTTTTAGGCCAATCCCAGTGTTATGTGCATTTCTTCCCCAGGTCATAACAGTAGGGGTATCCCTCCCATTAATACAATGTTAAAGGAGGTTCAGAGGGAAGTTCTGTGTGTAAAATGTAAATAACTAAATGTATTAAGAGATTTTCAAGAGAGGTACATCATTCAAAATATTTTGAAAACTGGATGACATGGCATGCTGGTGCACCATTATTTTGCACAGGGGATACTCTTCATTTCTCAGAAACTTCAATGGAATACAGTGAATCTGTCACACATCAATGGCAGCAATTGAGTGTTGGACTTTTCTGTCCTTTACAGTCTTGGTGCCTTAAATCTCAGATTTTCACGACCAGCTGAGATGACAATGGCAGCTGTGGACTGCACCCCCCAAACCAAAATGTGCACATCTGGAGAGGTAAAAGACTTGCTTAAAATCTCTGTGAGGCTTCAGAGCAGGGCTGCCTGAAGAGTTGGTGTCTCTTTCAACAGAATGCATAGATAAGCAATATCAAAAATGTATATCGTCCGACTGAAAATGACCTACTATCCATTTTGCAGAAACTCTCTAATTCCTACATTACAATTGTAAAAAATAAACATTGTACGCAAATACATATAGCCTGGTCATTAACCTCCTTCAAAAGAGTAGCTTCCTTAAAAAATTGGACGGTCATATTTGAAAAGAGACTCTCCCCCTTCCTTTAGTCTTCTAAACTCTTTACTCTGTCAGAAATCGATTATCACTTTGTTGGAGACAATAGTCAATTAGAAAAGGTTGAGCTTTAAAAAAAAAGATTTTAGCTCCCCTGGAAAACACAATTTTCGAAGATATGACCTATTGTCTCACTAAGGGATCTCTACCACCGTGTGAACCACGTCAACTATTTTATGACCAACCCCTCTTAGATTAAACTTAAACTGTATGAAAATATGGAGAATCACTGCAGAAAATAAAAGCAACTATACTCCATATAAGGAATACTAATAATTACACAGACCTAAGGGTTTGTTATGTAAATACATCACTTGCCTTCTGGCGGCTACTTCTAGAATCATTTATATGTGATTCAGATTCAGTTTATTTCCCATGCTCGAAGTCCTAGGACCTAGGCTGGGAATTGATAGAGCTGTGAAAATGTAAGTCTACTGGCAGTATGGAAGCAATAACACATTTAGGAACAATATGTCCAGTCTTGAGAACCCTGTATTTCTCCAAATATGTCTACCAGAGTACTTAATATTCTGCCAAGTCTCTGTGATCTATTGCGATTCTAAACAAACCAAATTGTTTGAAATCCTATCAACAACTCCTGTATCCTAGGGTTCAATTATGAAATAAGTGCACAATTTTATCTAGGTATGTTATTATCTGCAAGTTAGATATACTTGTAATGCTATTTAAAACAAATATTTATCATTGTGTTTGCTTAATAAACAATTAAACAATTGAAAACATGTACATAAGCAGAATTTTCCCTAGTACGGAAAAATAGCAATCCGTGGTATGTTGTTCCCCAGTTAAGGGCTTACAGGTTTATATTTAGTTTATTCATTTTTGCCCTGATGCTTGCAAGTATTTGGAGAAGTGGATTCCAGGCACCACACGACATGCAGAGATGTTTTACTGAAGGTACCTTTGACTTAAATGAACTTCTAAATTTATAATGAGCGCTGAGATTAAAAAAAGGAAAGTTACTCTGGAGCAGTCAAAAGATATTCCTTGATTACTAAGCAAATGGCTTTAAATGACTTCGAGACTAATATTAGCAGTCTAAAAAAGTAAAGAAAAATGAAAAATGTGTTTTAAAATTTAAAAATAAAGAGAAAGTAACAATTAGCCTCCTTTACACGACTATTACCTATCCCTTCCCTTTTCTTTCAGTTCCCTAAAAGGGGAAATCCAGAAGGGGAGGAGACAACAGAGCACAGTGTTGATTTCCTCGAAGCAATCACCCAAGCTCCACCTCAGCTGTTTCAGCTTCAGACGTCCCTCCCATGCCTATGCAAGCACATTGTATGGATCACCTGGCCCTCCCTTACAAGAATTATAGACAGTCAACAGCAGTTAACATGGATAGGGCAGGCCATTTGGTAGATGTACATGCCCCTTGAACCGTGGGGATCTTAGGAATTTGTCAAAAGACTTTGCACATAGTAAGGAACAACAAGAAAATTGTGCTGAAGAATTGCACACTTGTACAATGTTATATAATCCATCATGTCAGACAAGAATCATTTAATGCATGTGATAATGGTACAAAAGTCGTGTTGCAGCCAGTGCATAGACCTCTCAGAATATAGAGATGGGGCAGAAATGGCCGAGGCAATGGGCATTTGGTAATTAGTACACCTGCTATGTGCCCATCAAAAAAGATTGAACTAAAGTTAACAATTTTAAACAAAATAGGAATGATTCTCTGGCTGAATATTTGGATTGGTTGAAGATCATTTTCATTCAGCATTACCTGTAAGTGCAAACTCAATTTGGGAACTGGACATGCAAAGGGCTAGGGCAGGGTATGTGGTGGAGGAGATGGGTTTCACAGTATGCTATCTTTTTAGAACTTGTTGACACAAATCACTAGACCCTGCTATTACTTTAAAAAGGAAGGAACCTGGAAATATGATTTCCCAAATAGAACACAACTAAAATGTTCTCTTACTGCACCCCATTTCCTAAATATAGACTTGGAAGGAGTTCAAGCACAGGTAGTAGTGGCAAGAAAGGACATTTAGGGCAGCCTGTGTAATGGTAATGTTTTCATGCAAGCACTGATAGCTGTTCACCAAGAAGGTTATTTTGTCAATCTACGATTGAGGGAAACATATCACTTGTTTTAGTGGATACTTGAGCAAACCACTCAGCATCTTTATCAAAGTTTTTCCAACTATTCATCTCTCTACAACTTCTTTGAAAACTGTTGGCATTTATCACAATGCTGTTTTACACGATGTTGCTGCACCCTTCTCTTTAACAATAGGCTTGATATAGGACTAGCATGCTTAAATTCGACTTCTCCTTTGAATTTAGTAGGACAAGATGTATTGGGCAAATTTAATTGTACTAACCTCTGTACACCAGATGGTGCATTCCTATATCTACCCCATGAGAATTCAGTTATTATATGTTCTTGCCCATGTTACAAGAGGAGTCAACAGAACCATTCCCCAAAGACAGTACATTAATAATGTGTCTTGTTGAATTGGTTTCTGGATGCTTTAAATGCATATGGTCACAATGTATGAATTCAGAATGGTAGAGGCCAAGCAAGGTGAGCTGATTGGTAGATACATTCGAGAGCCTGCACATTTTCACTGTGTATACTGAAATCCAATATGCATAAACAGTAGTCCACAATTATGGCCACCACTGGAGGAAGAGAGTGTTTTTAGCAACATTTGGTTCCCCTATCAATAATGTTTTATTTTTTGTTTTAACACACTGTCAAATCTGCTAATAATAATGGGAATGATTTTGATGACGCTGAGCTGGGGAAGCTGTCCTTTCCTCTTATTCTCAGGCAATGAATATATTCCTCGGAATGAAGTACAGCCACCAATCTAGGCTAATTTTGATGAACTTGCTAGGATTGCGAATTATGCTTCCGACAATGAAAAATATGCTTGGAGTAAAGCAGGTTGCATGTTGCATATATACACATTGTGGCATGCAGATATTAAGATCACCTTCATTGTTGCTGTTGTACTCTGCCCTTCTGCACCATATGGGCAAGGGGTGTATTGTGAGCAGTTCAATGTGATTGGTTTGCACTTTTTCCCCATGGTGGCTGAACAGCATTGCAGACAGTGATTGATGTGCCACTGATACAACATTCTATGACAAGACAGGATGCTCGTGTTATGCTTATTCTTTCTTTAATACTGCCATCTCAGCACTTTAACACTTCAACTTAACTTCATTTTTTATATTTTTCTATGTTACATAAGTAAAAATAAACAGTAAGTTCAAGTTTAACATATCATAAAATCTCGTAGGAGTGTTCTGAACCACGACTCCCATGATCCTCCTGCTTTCAGTAGTCCTGACCCCTGTCTGTCCACCTATCAGCAGTGGGGTATAAGCAATGAGAACCCAATGTCCTTTCCTCTTTGTTTTGGCTGCCATTTCGAGATAAGTTCTGATTATGTGTTATTGAATAAATGTTTATTTAAGTATTGGCATGGTATTCATAAGGAAATATCTATTGGGTTTTAGCAGTGTTGCTCTGATAAATTATTATGGGTAATGATAAGTTTTAATTTACTGCGCAGCGTCTCAGAAGCGCCAAGGTATTTCATTAGAAAGCGCGCACGCGCATTTGATATTAGGCTTTCGTTTTCTCCCCGCGTTCATTAGTAATCTCAAAGTCTTTGAATGATTGTTTCTGTGCGAGGGAGAGGCGGGGAGGTACCGCAGGCAAAGCCGCTCGCAGTAGGCAGCCATCCCCGCTCTTCGTGCTCTCCTCATTACGCTGAGCGCTCGTTCCGGCGAACGCAACGGGTTTTAGGACCCGGGAGAACCAAAGCTCAGGAAAAACTTACCAGCATGCTCCGCTGCACACCAACACTCGTTCGTTTCGAATAATACGATAAGCAGAGTGGATTAGCAGCTGGCAGTGTCTCTGAGAGGAATTAAAAAAAAAAATAATAATTATATTTGAATTGTGAGAAGATGAAAACATTTTAGACATGTTTGATGCGGATGCCATTAGGCACACAAAATCATCGGAATGGGCACCTTCACCTAGAGTGGCAATATATATAGCCCAACATATTAGGAAGCCACTGGACAGGGAAGTCCGATGACGCATGAGGGCAGAATGCCCAAGGCCAGAGCTTCCAGGGAAGCTCGCCGAGACACCGGATTTGAATCCTAAAATGGTCACCTTTGTTACCAAGTCCGCACGAGACATCAGAAAGGGTATCGATCGCGCCTGGAAAGGCTGTCAGGATAAGGTCCGAGACGTGGCAGGACAGTTAGCTAAAATTATGGACTTGGTGGAAAAGTCTAAAGACACAGGGGTCCCAGTAGATACCCAAGCGTTGGGTAACTGGGCCCAGAGAGCAGTATGCCTCTTGGGTAATGCTAACTGTGCTCTCTCTTCAGAGAGAAGGAGAGGTGTCCTCCTAAAAATTGACAGCAAACTTAGCGACCTAGCCTCTTATGAGGCAGGAGAAGGAGCAAAAGGTCTTCTCTTGTGGGAAGCCTTCGCTAAAGAAATGTTACAGTTTGTAGGAACATATTCTGCGCGGTTGTAGGTCAAAGGATCGAATCAAAAGGTTCTAAATACAATAGGGTCGAATCAAAAGGACCAAAAACAAAATGGTCGAATTTTTTATTTTTTTATTTTATTTTTGGGGGGGGCAAACCCCTGTTTTTTTCTGTAAAAATCGCTTTTTTTTCCTATACGGAAACCCCAAAAAATATAAACATTAAAAAAAAAATGTGACCCTTTTGTTTTAGGTCATATTGACTCGACCCTATTGCATTCAATCCTTTTGCATTCAATCCTTTGACCGCTCACCATTCTGCACTAAAGAGAGCCCAGAGCTCCATAAGAAAGATTTTCCCGGGATGTTTTTTTGCCGGGACCGACGCTTCAGAGGTCGTTTGTCCGGTCGATTCAATTATCAACGCAGACCTCAGGACCCACATGTCCATTACTGGGAAGGACACCAGCAGGATAATTTATTTCCAGCCAGGGGAAGGAATACGAGAGGCTGCAGAGGAAGAGGCTCATATTGTCAGCCTAGTGCAGCAGGCGGTGAGTACACCAACTATACGGGTAGGAGGGAGAACTCTCCACTTTGTGACGCAATGGCAACCTTTATCGAATGATGCTTGGGTTTTGGAGGCAGTGACAGGCCTCAAACTGCAGTTCGTAGGTGACCCAATTCAGGTGACAGAGCCGCACCCCATCTGCATGCCGCGAGAGGAAAAAGCGCTTTTGCACAGCAAACTAGTAAAGTTAGTACAAAAAAATGCGATAGAGCGCGAATATCTAGGAGGACAAGGATTCCTCAGCAACATGTTCTTAGTTCACAGAGGGGACAAGATCCAACCCATCATAAACTTAAACAACTTGAACAGCTGGCTTGCGTACAACCATTTCAAGATGGAGGGCATTCCATCTTCTTCGAGACCTACTATGCACGGGAGATTGGTTAGCGAGACTAGATCTCAAAGATGCGTATCTCACGATTCCGATAGCGACATCATTTCGGAAGTATCTCCGCTTCCGATGGGAAGGGGAGATATGGCGTTTTACATGCCTACCATTCGGTCTGGCGTCAGCCCCTTGGGCTTTTACAAAGTTAATGAGACCAGTAGCAGCAGCTATCAGAGAGGGAGGGATTCGCATGATCATCTATCTAGACAATATTCTGGTGATAGGTGCCAGCAGGGAAATCCTAGCGAGGGACGTGCAATGGATCTTCAAACTCATATCATCCCTAGGATTCTTAGTAAACTTGGAGAAATCTCAGCTCATTCCAGTTCAGAGATTAGAATTTCTGGGCTTCACCGTAGATACAGTGAAAGCGATACTAGAACTCCCTGGTCACAAAGTGAGGGCGGTAAATAAGGAACTCAGAGCAGTGATAGCAAAAAGAGCTATTTCGCTTCGGAATCTAGCCAGAGTATTAGGTCTGCTATTTGCCTACATTCAAGCTATATTTCCAGGGCCGTTACATTACCGAGCGTTACGGAGGCTCAAAATCGGACATTTACGCGAGGGGTTGGCTTACCATCACATAGTGAGCTTAGATCTCAAAGCCACTACGGAACTTCAGTGCTGGCTAGAGAACATGGAAGCATGGAACGGCAGAGCCATATTCAGAGACATTCCAGATCTGGTCATAGAATCAGACGCAAGCAGGTCAGGTTGGGGAGCAAGGTGCGATCATATTCAGACAGAAAGGAAATGGTCAAACGAGGAATTAAACCTACACCTAAATTGCCTCAAGCTTCTTGCAGGCTCCTTCGCAGTCCAGACATTTACGAAAGACAAGATTAGATGCTGCCTGTTGCAGTTGCCAGACATTTGGTCAAAAAAAATTCGTCGACAGGACATTTGGTCGAAACCATTTGGTCGAAAACCAAATGGTCGAATTTTTTTATTTTTTATTTTCAAAAACCTTTTTTTCCCTAAACTACAACCTAAAAATATATATATATAAATAAAAAAAAATCGACCATTTGGTTTTCGACCAAATTGTCTCGACCAAATGTCTTTCGACGAAATGACTTTCGACGAAATGTCTGGACACCACCTGTTGCTCAAGATGGACAACATTTCAGCGGTCCGTTACATCAACAAATTAGGAGGGACACGGTCCAAGATGTTAGCGGAGCTTGCGAAAGACTTTTGGCCTTGTTGCCTGCAGAACAAGATTGCAGTCACGGCGGAATATCTTCCTGGGAGTCCTGGGAGTCAGAACAGTGTAGCAGACTGGAACTCTCGATATCTTGCAGACTCCAGTGATTGGAGGCTTCATCCTCAGGTAGTCCGACTCTTGCAAGCGTTATGGGGACCCCTAGACATAGATCTGTTTGCATCCAGACTGAATGCACAGACACAAAAGTACTGCAGTTGGAGGATAGATCTGGGGTCAGCAGGTACAGACGCATTCCTACATCCGTGGAATGGAGCAGTTCACTACGCCTTCCCGCCATTCGTGATTATCACGAGAGCCCTGACAAAAGTCAGCAGGTACCAAGCCGAGCTGGTGATGGTGCTGCCTTGTTGGAAAGCGCAGCCCTGGTTTCCAGTAGCAATGGAACTTTCTACGGATTTTCCGAGAGTAGTTCCGAGTCTGCCGGACCTCCTACTCGACCCGACTGGTCACGTCCATCCGATGGTAGAAGCGGGCACGTTGCAGTTGATAACATGCAGGGTTTCAGGAAAAGATGGCAATTGCCAGGAATTTCGGAGCTTGCTGCAGATTGCATCCGAGATTCCTAGGCGCCTTCCACTATTAGGAGCTATAGCACTGCTTGGAACGGTTGGACACTGTGGTGTGTGGAACACAGTTTGGATCCTGTTTCAGCTCCTCTAGTACAAGTCCTCAACTTTCTAGCTTTGAGGTTCCAAGCAGGCAGCGCCTACAGAACAATAGGAGTTTACAGATCAACGATCTCTGCAGGCCACGATATAGTGGAAGGGCCTGCGGTCGGAGAACATCCAGCAGTCTTATGATCAAATTGAGAAGACCCCCAGAGCCTAAGTAAGCAGTCCTGTGGGACGTCAGACTTTTTAAATGTGTTCTTGAGGTGGCCTGAGAATGAAGACTTATCACAATCCTAATTATCAGGGAAATTAGCTATGCTTCTATGCCTAGTGGCGTGCCGGAGAGTGTCTGATGTTAAAGCGCTAGAATGGACAGGAAAATATTCTATCCGGAAAGAGCAGCCTTTTCTATCGCCAAGAGAACAAAGACCGATTCTAGAGTGATTTCCTACCCTTACTTTACAGAGAATAAGAAACTGTGCGTAGCACAATGTATTAAAGATTACGAAGCAGCGACAGCGCAGATTAGGCCTCACGGAGTAACCCAACTGCTTATAGCGCGTAGGAAACCATACCATGCAGTGGCAACAGCGACTATAGCTAGATGGGTAAGAGGTGATGCAATGGGCTGGCATAGACTTATCCTTATTTGGCTCACATTCTGCTAGAGGGGCAATGGCTTCTAGAGCGTTTGCAGCTGGGGTGTCACTTCAAGACATTATGAAATCAGCAGATTGGTCCTCTGAGTCTACATTTAAGACATTTCATTTCAAGCCAGTGTCAGATATACCGAACAGGGTAGTAGCAAGCTTTGAACAAGGATAAAGCGAGCATCCTGTCTTGTCATAGAATAAAGATTGCCCACGCTAATAGCTCAGGAAATCTTCATTCTATTAATAGCAAGGAGGTGAGCATTATATCTCACCCTGAATGACACAGTAATGAATATTGTGATACATGGTATGCTAAGCTTTGTTCATTCGTACCCTCATGGTACCTTTTCTATTCTCGCAGGAGATGACCAGAAAGCGCCTTGAAGAAGAGATAGACGAGAGAAAGAAGAAGTTGGACCGAGTTGTCCCCGTTGGACCAAAGTAATAGCGCAGCAGAGGAGCATTTAAAGTTATCAAGGGCTCCAGAGTTTAAGGACCGTACATGTGCAGAAATAGAACTCTAATGGCAAAGAAAGAGGAAAGGACATTGGGTTCACAGTGCTTATACCCAACACTGGGTGCTGATAGGTGGACAGACAGGGGTGAGGACTACTGAAGGCAGGAGGATCATGGGAGTCGTGGTTCAGAACATTCCTAGGGGATTTTATGATATGTTGAACTTGAACTTACTGTTTATTTTTTCTTAAGTTAAGTTAAAGTGTTAAAGTGCTGAGATGGCAGTATTAAAGAAAGAATAAGCATAATGCTCGCCTCCTTGTCTTTAATTGTATGAAGACTTCCTGAGCTATTAACATGGGCAATATTTATTGGCAATAGTATGAAAGTGAGTCAGGAAGCAGATCCACCATTGTGGGGCAATTTTCTAATTATACAAACAGATTTTGTCTGAATTCCTCAGGTCATGATTACACCCCATTGATGGTAGATCAAGACCTCGCTACACGATTGTGTGTTGTAGTTTGGAGTGCCAGTGAGAATCAATAGCAATATGTGTAAAAACTTCACTGGGGAACATTGTTCAATAACTCTAGAAATGTTCTAGAGATTAACTAGAAGCTCCATATCACCAAAACCAACAGGGGCATTGGAGAGACAAAATTGGGACCTTAAGAATAGCATTTCAAAAGTCTGTTCTGAAGCTGGCATGAAGTGGAATAATGCATTGCCACTTGCTCTAATGAACATGCAGAACACTACAAATAAGAGAATCTCACTACCAGACACCGAATCACCACCTAACTCAGTGACAAGTGCTAATGTTCACCTGTTGCATGAAGCTGTGCAACAGTTTTGAAATATTTTTATATAAATTGCTAGTTTTAATTAACTTGTAGTTTTGTAAAGCCTTACTGAAAGAGTCTGAGGAACCCTTTCTTTGCCTGATGTTAGTGTGATGACGGATACAAAAAGAGCCATCAGTGTAAGAATTGCCTCCACGCTTGCTCCCCTTAGTTGCATGGGCACTTTCAAATACTGTTTATTGTGAACACTGCTGTAAAATACTGAAATGTGCCATCATGGACTCACAACAATAATTGTAAGAAACTAGGGTGATGCCAGGATGATATTGCTGTACTTGTTGTCAGAGGTTAGTGCTCTTATTTACTATTTTCCGGTGAGGTGAGTCTTTTACAGCAGACAGTGACTGTATATTCAAAATGTGACTTTGTATACAAAAAGACAATGCAGGGAACTGAAATGTATTACCGCCAAAGATCTGAAAATTGCCTTGTTGGTGGTGCAGAACAATTGTTATTTGGCAAGTGTGCACATCTGCAGCTTTTCTTGAAAATGTGTCACTAATTATTACTAGGGACTGTTCCAGGGTGAAGCTCCTCCCACCTATGACTAGGTATCCGCAAGCTGTCAACCTCTACCAGACTGTTTTACTAAAGAATGGGAGGTTTAGGTTATTCTCTAGTTAAAACCAAAAGCAACAGAAACATTAGAAACGTGAATCAAGAACCAGCTACTGCTCCTGCTGTTTGCTATAATCCCGAAAAGAGAATATTGGTGGCCTACACTGTCATCAATGTTTAACCTGTTCTTTTATTGTTCAAACAAAGAAGGGAATATCCAAGAACAATCCAGTGGGTAACAAATGCAATGTATGAACTGAAACAATAGGCAAATCCAGTGAGACTGCCACTGAGGGTGACCCATTTTACCATGTTTTGCTAGGTCAAGAAATAGAAACCCTGATTGAACTAGGAGTGTTTAAACCAGAGCAAGAAAAGCAAGGGCATGGATGCTATACAGTCGCCCACTTACTACACAATGAGACTACAGGGGAAAATATGTATATAGAAAATGCAAACGTTTCTTGCTTAGAACTGTTGCTAATCCCCCACATGGTTTGTACATTATTCCAACATGTACTACAGCACAATTCAAGAACTGATCAATTGGATACCCTAACAATTATTGAGAAATAGAAGCTCTGGTATTAATCATTATTTGAAGAAAAGGGTTTGCTGGACAGTTTGGCAGCTTTAAAAGGTATATTTATGCACTGGTCATTGTTTTCTTCCATTATCAACTTTTCAAATATCTGACTTCCCAAACTGTGCAGATGAAACTGTTTCTTTCAAAGAGGTGGTCAACCTGTGAATATCCAGATGTTTTGGGCTACGGCTCCCATGATGCCTCATCATTGCTGGTGCTTGCTATTGCTGATAGGAGGTGCAATAAATAATATCTGGAGATTTGAAGGTTGAAGAGCCCTAGTCTACCTCAATCAAAAGATGTGTTGAGTAACAACATGAAAAAAAAGACTTGGCTGGTCAGATATGGGATAATATTAGTTTTGTGGCCTCTGCCTGATGTATCTATCATAAGGGTCAAAAGCATAAAAATAGACTGTTACAGCTAAAACAAGCCACAGGACTGTTTACAGGAACCCATCTGTGAACCATGCATGAGTTGCTGGGAGAGTTACAAATAAATTGAGGAATGGAGCTCTGCCCCACTGGTTTCCAAGAGAGCTCATCTATAACATAATTTCTGTAGTTAAGTGTGACATCGAGTTAAAAATTGCTTAGCAATCAATGTGGATTTTAATGGTGATTTAGTATCAAAACAACAAAGTAGGTGAATGAAAATAAAATCACCACAGAAGAAATTTGAAATGGACTTTGTTAGAGGTGTAGGGCAATTATGATTTGGCAAGTGTGAATATATCCCTGCATGGGACTTCAGCACTACTTTATATTCAGGACATTTCATGGAGGCAGCTCCTTGTACCTATGGTCAGGTTGCCACAAGCTGTTAAGCTCTACCAAATTGTTTGGGTTACACCAAAACACCAACCGCATCAGGAAAAGGAAGGAAAATGGCTCCAGTTGAATGGTAATTGAGGAACTAAGCTCTGGCAAACAGTTTGCTAAAAAATCAAATTTTTCACCAACTTCCGGAGTCCACCAAGTCGAGTGGGTGTTTGCTTAGAAATCTGAAATTGCCTCTATGCACAGCTGAAAACTATCTGAAATTATGCATGCATCAAACGTATCCCTAAAGCCTGATTGAAACTTCTAGAGTACAGACTGATCTTTTGCCATTGTGAAACCAGTGTAAGTTTTCTGGGTTGTAGTGCAAGCTCTTCCAGTGTGCCTTCCACATGAAGCCTGCCTATCCAAGGAACCTGAATCAGTACTCATTGAAATAGTACATACAAGTACATTTCTGTTCTAGAATCACATTTGATTAGTCCTTTTTAGTCTCTCAGTGATTTAACAATGCATTGGAACTTACATCACAAGTGCAGAAAATGTATGATATGATGAAACAAATACATATTAGTACCCAGCGGGGGTTGGGGGTGGTTTTTCAGCCTCTCAGCCAATGAGGAGGCACGGAACGGGGAGATTACCAGCAGTAATCTCCCGCTCCGAGCCACCTCACAGCTGGAGGCCGCCATCTTCCCCCGCTGGGGAACAAGGTAAGTGTGGTCTTCCCCCTCTCCCCTCTCTCCTCTCCCATCCACAGAATTCCCTGCCCACCCCACCCCCCCACCCAATTTACCTTCTTTTCAGTCAATTTCGAGAGCGGACGCGCTGGGTACACTCTTCTGTCCCCAGTGTGTCCGCTCCCGGTCTCCGAAAGGCCATCATGGAAAGGTAGAAGGGACTATGTGTATTCCCTTCTTCTTTTCCTTTTTTTAATAGCTTTTATCAACGGCCATTTTTTTGAAATTGCCATTCAATGGGCATTTTTTTGAAAAAAAATTCAGTTCGAAACACGGGAGCGCTTCGGAATAGAAAAAAAATGTTTTAGTACCCTGGTCTTACGGGCCAGGGTACTAATAGCAATAAGCCCCTCGCAGAGAGGGCATTACCACTTCAGGTAATGCCCCAGGGCCCATAGTTTCAGGCACGAGTGAATGCGCACCCTGGTCAGGGCTTATTGCTTAATTATAGTGCTCATTTATGATACTGAAAAGCTGTGAGAAAGGCTTCAAAAATAGCTCATAGAATGTCAACTTCTGCTTCTCAAGGGATACTTTCTGGTTTATCATCCAAGCCACTGCACAATGGCAACAATATATGTGCGCTGTTTATATAATAGTTATAATAATCATTGATGCTATGTTGTTTCTGTTGCTGTCACAAGAGCCCTTCAGAAACAGTACACATTCATACTATCCGGACGATGCCATATTTACTGTACAGTTTTGAAATATTTTTAAGTAAGGGGGAAGAAAAAGAAATCACTAAACAGTGTATGAGAACTATGTTTCCATAATAAAACATATAATTCTAATTTTGCTTTAGTACATTTTGTTAGGGCAGATGAATACTAATAAAGGCTTCAACTTTAAGAGCCCGGTTATTGATCGTTCCTTGACCTATGTAACCAAAGTTATGACAATATAATGTGCGCAAAAAACCAACAATAAAGGGATTGTGAAAGCTGTAGGAATGAATTCCGATTTTTATGTGATGAATGTGTATTACCTACCAAACAGGTAAGCCTTCACAGACATGATTTGTAATATATAACGTGGCACAGCTACTAAATCCAATTATTAGTTGTCACAAAGAACAAGAGCAACCATACGGCTGTGTGGCTGCTTAGTGAGTACATCTTCAGAACTGGGCTGTGCCTTGTGTAGTAATCTGGCTTTTGTGTTTCCTAGGGGAGAAGTGTAGTAATCTGGTTTACAGATTAGCAGTGAGTGTGAGGTCATCTGCAGTGGAATGTTTGTGTGGAAGTGTTCTGCTGGTGACGGTTGGTGAGAAAGAGTGAAGCTGTGAGCAGAGAAGATGGGTGTGAGCCCGGTGTTTCCCTTGTCATCTTGTGTCCCCTACCATCCCCGTGTCTTGTGGAGGAGTACAGGACAAGGACAATAAAGAACCTGAGAACTTACCTGGAGTATAGGCGGCCCATCATTGTTACACTGGCGACGAGGATGGGATGGTAGGTGGACTGCCTGTTCATTGGCGCTGCTGGGGGGGGGGCGCAGCACTCCTGGAACACTGCCCCCGTGAGGTCCTCTCACACCCAGGCCGGTCCGTGTCGAGTGGCCCGCCGGATTGGACTTATCCAGGAAGTTGTGTCTCTAGCGCAGTGTCTCCGTCGGGTTGCTGTTTTGTCGGTTGATGTCATGGCCTGGAAGTTTTATGCCTGCCCGGTGCAGTCTTTGGTGCCTGGAGTTCCTCCTACCAGATGGGGTCGAGTGCAGTTTTCCCTGTGCAGCAAGTGTCTGGACTGACAGCATTACTGTGAGCTGAACAACCCCTCCGTTGCTGAGCGGACCTGGTCGCCGTGTTTCCTTCTGCATCTGAACCGAGGGTGCGGCAGTAAGAAAAAAAAGAAAAAAGGAGAAACGGAAAAGTAGGGGCACTAAGTGGGTCCGCCCCCCCGTATACCATCTCCATGGCTGCACGGGGGTGCTCTGGAGGTGAGAGTGCCGGTCGTTGCGAGTGCTCGGGACACACGCGCTGCTTGTTGGAGGGAGTTCGGATTAAGTCCAAGGGAAGCTTCGTGATGATGTTGTGTCAGCGTCTCTTTCGATCTAGTGACGTCACTGCAGGGACAGTTATTCCTGTTTTGGTCACGTGGGGTTCCTGTTTGGCCATGTGCGCAGTGTACGTCCTTTGCCTGCGCACCATTGGGTGCTGTACGTACGTCAACAAGGTTGCAGATCTCGCACAGGGCAGACGAGTTTTGGAACATGCCTGGTGGGACAGTTGTCGAGCAAGTTCGGAAGTGGTTAGCGTCAATCCAGGCAACCATTGGAGTAATTGGACAACGTTTCTCATATTCGCTATGCCATGCTGGGCATATGGAGCTTGTGAGGTGTCTGCGCTAATGGGTTTTGGAACGTACCTGCTGCGCAGCATGTCATGGGAATTTCACATCAGGTCAGTGTTTTTGGCCGTATGTCTGTGCATGAGTGAGTATATGTTGTGGCCCATATTAGAGGGTTGGTGTGTTGGATGTTCCCATTTTAGCTTCCGGAGTAGGATAGTGGTGTTACTGAAGGCCCTTGTGAGTCCCCTGTGGTGTCCTTGTGTTGTGGCCTGTTGTCGGGAAATAGACCCTTGGTATGTGGGTTTAGGTTTTCCTTGAACTCCCAGGTGACGGGAGGGGGTGGCTTGTAATGTGATTTATATTGCAAGCCATCCCATGCCACTTGTGTTCCATCTGGGGGGATGGAACGCCATTCCGGGGTAACGTTAACCCCATGGAGTTTGGACTGGGGTTGGAACTTATTATGGAGGGACATGCGGAAATGCTTTAATGTGACTTTTGCCACCTGAACACAAACTTTCATGCACATTTGACATTGGAGGGTGCCCAGGAGTTCTTGCCAGCGGCATGTGAGGGCCGTGCTGGAGTTCATCATCCAATTTATTCACATGTGATGTAATGTTTTCACCTTTGAACAGGTGATGTGTTTTTCACGATGTTTGCATTCAAATTCCATGCTATTATGCAATGTTATCAAAATGTCTTTTGTGCATCCTTGATGTCGTCAGTGTTTGGGGTGTGAGTTCGGTGTACGGGTGCATGCAGTAGTTTGGCGCACCTGTAGTCACGTTGTTGTTACAGCATTAGAATCTTTGCACCTTGTATGTGTGGCCTTGTGGTCGCTGTGTGTAGTCATGGGTTGAGTTGTTGTGCCCATGTATCGTGTTTAGAGTGTCAGGAGTGCATGTCCTCTTTGGACTTACGTCTTTTATGTAGTGCCTGGTTTAGGCCAGGGTTGGTCGCTATGCTTTGGTATTTCAGGGGGTGTTGATCTCTTGATCTTAAGTTTCATTCTGCCTGGTATGGTTCCAGGTTAGGTGGCTATGGTGTTTTGTGTGTTATGGTTTTAAGTGCCTGAAGGTTGTCATTGTAGGTCGCTATTGGCCCGAGTATTGTGGTTTTTGCTGCCGAAGGTTGCAGGGTTGGTCACCTTTGGCGTAGGTGTTCCGTCATTAGTGCCTGAAGTTTGTCAGGGTTGGTCTCTTTTGGCGTAGGCGTAGTTCCCCAGGGCAGTTGTTTTGCTGCTGTATTGTCATAGCCTGTTTGACTTCAGTCTGTTGCTATGTCTGGGTTGCGTTAAGTTTTCTGATCGCCATAGTGTTTGGTTTTTCGGCCGAGATATTGGTTACTATGGTTTTGGATTTTGCTTTGCCAGTTTGTTTCCTAATTCCGTGTTTCGGTGATTTAGGCTGTCTTACTGGTGTGTTTTGAATTGGGGTTATGTTAGAAAGATGAAATGGCCAACGGTTGTGTTGTGTAGCAGTATTGGGTTGTGGTTCTTCCTTATACTGTGGTCAGGGTGTGTGTGGGGTCCCTCGGTTATTGTTGGGCATTTGTTGTTGCTTCCTTTGGGGGCGGTTGGTTAGTGCGCAGAGGGGCAGCTCTGAGGCTTCGGGGTGGCAGACCGGAGTGGAAGGTGTTTTGTGCTATGGAGGGTAAGCTGGTTAGGTAGTAGTTGTGTTAGTGGTAGCTAACAATAGTTGGCTAGAGGTGGCAGCCCTAGGTCCTGAGGGGCAGCTCGGGACAGACGTAAGTGCTTTGTTTGTTATTTTTGAGGCCTCGAAGTGTAGACCGAGGGAGTGGCGAGTTGTATTTTTGCGGTTGCATGCCGTTGGCATTTTCTACTTGGTCCGGGATTGTCCTGCAAATGCTTTCCTTTTGTGTGGTTGAGTTACCAGGAGTTCTGTACATAGGCAGCCGCTGTGTTGCGGAATTTCTGGTAGTGTGTTGTGTTGGGATGCTAAGGTCTAGTGCTGGTCACATTACCTTATAATTTTTTTTTGTTTTCCCAGGGAAGGAGAAGTGTAGTAACTGGCTTTTGTATAGGCAGCCCATCATTTTTACAAATTGCACAGAGATAAGGCGCATCAGACACCAAACAAGGGTTTCCCCCGCACATGGAGAATGGAAACCATGTCATCTGGGTTTGCAGAAAACCAAATAATAAAGTGCTTGTGATTACCCATGCAACCCACTTGAAGTATGGACATTTGTGAAGTGTTTCGAAAAGCTCTGGATGTGTAAAGAGATGATAGACAACTAAAAAGGCCTAAGGTAAACAAAAGGATGTTCTGAGGGAAGTTGTGTATTTAAAACCAGCCAATGTATCAAAATACTTGTCTGTCTACAATCCTATAAAAGGCTGATAGACTTGCATGCAGGTGTGGCATCTTTTGGGGCAGGAAACATTGTCAATTTCTCTGCTGCTGCAAACACATAAATTACTGTGTCTCTCGGTGCTAACAGAACATGAGTGTTGGACTCACTTCTTGAACGTCTTAGAAGCTAGTGAGTAGTTGGCTAAACGTATGTAATATACTTACTAATAGGTCAAAAAAAAGGTAGCAGGCGCTCCTCTCCAGAAAGAACATGGCATGATACTTCCACTCTGTGAAAGGTACAGTGAGCAAAAAGCAGATGGCTGCAAACTCTCAATGTGGTTTAACAACCACTGAACAGGTTATCATGCCTTGTTCTTCCGAGAGAGGGGCGCCTGCTACCTTTGTTGAATTCTTTGAAGGAACTTAGGGTTGGTCACCCTAGGTTACCTGGGGGCAACCAGACGTGGACTCCCTGCTCACTGTGCTTAGAGAGGCTCAGCTTCACCTCACTGATGATGCCCAACAAGGCTGAAACACCTGTATGGGGTTGCTGTTGGTACTCTTATTCAGAGAGGAATTGCCATAGCATTTCGGTGCTGGACTGCCCATGTGGGAGGAACAAAGAATGATATGCAAGTAGATATTTCCCATCTGTGAAAGGTACAGTGAGCAAAAAGCAGATGGCTGCAAACTCTCAATGTGGTTAACAACCACTGAACAGGTTATCATGTCTTGTTCTTCCGAGAGAGGGGCACCTGCTACCTTTGTTGAATACTTACTAATAGTCCTCGATTTAATATGTTGTAACCATAACACAGACGCATGTGTACCACTTTTGAAAATCTATATTTTATTTAAAATGAATATATTGCTGTGCCTGCCAAGAACTATTTAATTTCATTTCGTGTGGCAAACCCAAGATTTGTGAGTGCTTTTATCTGTATTTTGTTTTGAAAGTGTGCTCATGAAATCAAAACTAAACTGTACAAATATGTGAAACATAATTTACCTGGCCTTTGTAAAAAAAAAAAAAAAAGTCATAAAGCATGTATACACAGTGGCAGAGAGTTTACACATGTTGACAATGTGCTAATTTTAAATTGTTAACAACGTTCATGAAACAAATTAAATAATGCAACATTTTTCTTTCTTAATCATAACAGATGGTATTCATACATCGAAATATCGTACCTAGTTCCTTTGACCTTTGGTCATAAAGCAGTTTTTGAAATTAAGATGTAATGTAGTATATACCCTCACATCCTGAGCATAGCGCAATTCAATTGCCCCATCATAAATAAGAATGTCAAGCTTAAATTTAATTTCCTGCCATTTTGAAAGGACAACTGCATATAAAGAAACAAGTAGACTCTTTACAATGTGAATCCTATAAAGAAGGTAGCCGGTTCACTATGGATGTTTTGGGAGTTGGCATGGTAGAAAAGCTAGATTAGGACCTGTGACCATCATGATTGACCATGCTGACTGTATTTTCCTTGAAATCAATAAAAACTTTATGGGAAAGACCAGTTGGCTGTTTCAATTTTTGATTGTGAGTTGCCTGAGCTTTTCATCGTTATGGATCAAATTGTTTTTCTTAGAAATCAATAGAAAACTATTTCATAAGATCAGAAATAGTGTTCAGATACTGGTGTATCACAGGTTGGGATTCACTGATGATGAAATATAAGCGGGCTTAGATGAGATGCACCCAACCCTGTAAACCAAACTCCAAGATGAGTAGTGATAGATAGCTTCCTGAGGTTACCCGACAAGCTGATTCCATTGGGTAACAGAGCTGGGAGGAAGAGATGAACTACAGAGATGGATAGTACTCTGTGATCGATTGCTATTTGGTTCGAGAGTAGTAGCCATGAATAATTTATGAAATGACACAGGTAATTCCATCTCAAGAAAATAGGTCTGATAATCAGATTGCCCTTTTTTAAGGTCAATGCCAAAATCATAGTGTACACCTCTGCCCTACTGCATCTGTAGCCTGGTCTGTAGCACCTGCTCTCCAGTGGAACAGTGCAGGATCAGAGGTCACAGATGCCTGTTTAACTGCTGCAGTGAAAACCAAGTCCCTGCAGTGCAACAACGGGTACACCCATTTACAAAAAAAGTAGCATCACCCCAGGTTGCTGCATACCAAAAGGACCTTTGTTTATATTGAAAAGGGAAGGGGTTAGTGTAGACAAAAGGAGCTCCTTTCTGCCTCTATCTTTCCTTCCTGTGCCCTCCACTTCCTGCAGGACAAAGCAATTGGTATCTAGTGAAGATATTGCCAACAACAAGGTAGTCAGTGTAAACGTCGTGGTGAATATACCTCTGCACTGAAAAAGTACCCAAGCAAAAAGTGGTCATAAAATGCAGCTGAAAAGTAGCCAAAACTGCAGTGCTGCAAGAGTTTTGTGGGCTTGAGTTTGCCTGGTTTTGGGATAAGGCAGGGGTTATGGTAAGGCTAGGGCTAATAGAATAATGGGTTTGGGTAGGAGTTAAAGGTAGATTTAAGGAGGTTGAAGAGGGATGGTGATATTGGCATAGGATAGGGGTTGGGATAAACCTAGTTGTTAGTGCAGTGTAGAGAAGCATTAGGGTAAAAAGCACTTTACATACATTTTTTATACAATCAGTAATATCCAATCCAAATTGGTACTCAATATATTCACCTTGGGTGGATGAATGACTGTACTGATATTGACGGGATTCAAACATATGACCTAATGATCCCACACAGATCGCAACAGTGAGTGCTTAACCTGCTGAGATTTACTACCCACCAAGGGTAAGGTTTAGAGTTGTGGTTAGGGTAAGGTAAAGATTAGAACAATGGCTTGCGTTAGGGCAAGAGCTATGAAATTACTGGCAAGCTGGTGATGGGGTTAGACTTAGGGAAACTGTTTATATTCTATTTATTTGGTGTTTTGTATTGAGTGACAAGCAAATAAAATACCTTTGCGCAGTGAGAGGATGGTGTTAGTTAAGGGGCTAGGGGAGAATACGTGTTTAAGTATAGTCAGGCTACGGCTTATAAATCAAGTTGGGGTGAGTGTGGAGGTTTTAATAGTGGCTTGTGTCATTGTTAGGGTTACAGCCTTGTACTTTTCTGTATTTAAAAATATTTTTTTGGCGACCTTATCACTGGCAACATGTTCACAATTACACTGCTTATATTGAATAACTACATTTTTTAAAACAACTTTTTTGCTGGCTACTTTTTCATATGGCTAAATTTTCCTGGGGACATTTTCCAATATAATGAAACTATGTGGATGTGATGTCTGTGTGTTCCAAGGACAGGGACTGGACCCTTAAAGCAGGCTTGGGTTTGACCAATCACCTGTAGACTGTCTCCCCCTCCTTTGATTCACTTTTGGACAAACAATTAAGGAAGACTTTGTCAGGCGAGTTGATCTTTCCAAAGAACTCCAACAATGAGTTGAAGACTGAGTGTCCAAGGCAGAGGCAAGCTCTGCTCCCTAGCTGCTGGAGCAAGACCTGCCCAACCTGCCCCACTGCCATCCACAACAGTTCCAAGGCCCTCACTTTGATGAAAGCCCGTGCAGTTGTGTGCCAGCTCCTTTTGCTTGGGAGACCGAGAACACAGTCTTACTTTTGTCCTGAGACAATGGAGTGGGACTCACAGCATCCTGAGACCCAGGAAAGAAAATTATCCCTATTCTTATCACCTTAAACCAGTCAAACTGCCTAACCGGTTTCACTGCATTTCGAACTACATGACCTATTGGTGTTGTCTTTGGCATCAACTGAACTCGTCAAACTAATGTGCTTGCATCTCAAACCAGCTCAATAGTTCATCAAACCTTGCAGAAACCCTCACCTGCTGGTCTCAAATGAACTGCTCATCACCGGTTCCTAACTCAAAACTGCTGTAGTGACACTCACTGACTTGAAACAGCAGTTATCAAATGACTCATCTGGCTTGACCTCCAATTGCAACATCATCGAAACGCACACCAGAGCATCAGAATCACTACTGCGAATCATTGCCGAGCTTCCACTCGAACAACTGGCACATCAGAACTTCCACACGAACGACTGGAGCATCACTCTCCAACCCTACCGAGTGGTTAAAACGTGTCTTAAACTGGCTTGACCCCGAACTTATCCTGGTGAGCGCTGCAACCTGCCTCGCTCAAACGCCACCTTTAAACTACTCTGAGAAACCACATTTGACCCGACTCAACACCAGCTCTCCACTTGGTTCAACGCAATTTGCAGCAACGGAACCTGGCTCAAACAATTTGCACAACAGCTCAGAATCTGGTTTGATACTGTTGAACTGCCAAGAAACACAACAATGTATTTTTGACTGCTAACTCTCTCCTTGGTCCATTGTTGGCCCATAGATACAGGTTAGGTCACTTTGATCCTATTTGCACCCAAGAACATATCCTTTTAAAGAACATTCTGGTTTTTACTGTCCATTTACCCTTGATTCCTTACCAGAGGACTGCCTCCATGCATATTATCGGTTATTTCTTTCCTCAGAGGTGGGTTTTTGCAGTGTTTTTCAATTTAGTTATTATTGCATATGGTGTGTTTAATTAAAGTATATATTTTTATAAGACTTAATTGCAAAATCTCTAATGTGTCACCCCTCAAATACATCAAAAGAAAGGACTACAACTCCAAAAAGAGGGGAATCCTCGGATAAATCACAAACCTCTCACCATTACGGGCACATCAGAGAAGCACTCCCACCCTCACATCACCATCCAGTGACTTTGGAGGGGAAATACAGCTACGGGTGAGCCTAAAAGGTTGTGTGAACGATCACAAATGTTCTGCTGTTTACAGCATCAGCATCACTTCTTTGTTTTCTTGCTCCCGCTCTGAGCGGCCACGGGCTGCTAGCCGACCTGGTATTGCTAAAATTTGAACAGAAAAGAGCTCAAAGACATTACAATGCATGGGGAATCCCCCTCGACAACATGGATGCCCCCTTCCTCAGCAACACGGAGCCTCCATGGGTAACCACCGAAACGCAGATGTCTGGATGATGATTGGCTGCAGCAAGATACAATTAGCCTATTGTGAACTGGCAGGCTCTTAAACAGGCCCCACACCGAAGGCCCTCATCAAAGGCCCTGTCTGAGCCGGGTCTTTCATCTGGTAGTTTCTCACCATGTGGGCGCATCAGAGTAGCACTCTTTGCCTCCCTACGACCCTTACATCATCATCCAGTGACTTCGGAGGGGAAATACAGTGGCTGGGTGAGCATAAAGGTTGTGTAAGTGAACACAGGTGTTCCGCTGTTTACAGCGTCAGCATCACTTCTTTGTGTTCTCTTTCCCGCTTTGATCGGCCACAGGCTGCTAGCCCACCTGGTTTTGCCACAATTTGAACAGAAAAGAGCACAAATACATTACAATGCGTGGGGAATCCCCCTTAACAACATGGATGCCCCCTTCCTCGGCAACACAAACACTCCTTGGCTCCAATTCAGAGATGCATTACGAGAAATAAAAACACATATCCTATCTGAAGCTATGACCCCAAAACCCCAGTGGCTCCAGTCAATCACAGTCTGGCCAGCACATATGTCCAATCATGTAAATCCCTATAAAAGAGATTGGGCAAATCAGCATAAGGAGAATATGAGTAACAGGTCTGGATGAATAGGAAGCAGCAGACCAGCAATAGTAGTCCTGCACCCTGATACAAGGGTCTGAAGTTTGCCAGCACCCACCGACTTGGAGCTGAAGGAAATGCTCTTGGCTGCTTCCAGGAGAACACTTTCTACCCGGCTCCTGAAACATAGGTATGATACTTGACAGTCTGGGAGAGACCTAAACCAGTTAGGAAGGTCTAGGTTTGGGAGAGACCTGATAACTTGAATGCTGAAAACAAAGTTCTAGGACTTACTCATGTGCATGCAGAAACCTAAGTTCTTGGCTATAACTGATAAAGGGAATGCCACAATCCAAGGTCTCAGTGAGAATTGATCAAGTAAAAGATGAATTTAAAGATTCATTAAGATAATTACAATGAAAGACTCAATTTGAACCAATGACCGAATGCCCCAGTGGTCCCAGGCATTCATATACGTTAGTACAAATAGCAAGCTGCTTGCAGCCCTCTAAAAGTGCCTGGGAAATGCAGCAGAGGGACGAAAGGGGTAACAGTTGCAGATGAACAGGCAGCAGAACATAGGGGATAACTGACCCAGACAATGATACTATGGTAGGGTGCTCTGCAGCAACTACCCACTGAAAACTGAAGTAAATACTAGTTTCCCTTATTAAACAGATAGGGAAGCTGCCACTATGTGTAAGTTGCTCACATTACTGAAGATGGTATTTACAACCCAGAGTCTGAGTAAAGGGTGTGAAGTCGGCATTAGGTGTCAGTGGGGAATTAACTAGTTAAGAATTCTAAGGTTACAACATATGCATTAGTGGATTAAGGGAGGGACCCAGTCTTTGAATGTCAACTGGTTTAACGTGCATTTTTAATAGATGGCTTCAGATTTTTTTCTTTTAGAATCCAAAGACGTTTCCTAGAGTGTGCTAGCCCTTTCCATTAATAGGTTTTACAGTGTCTGGTATATCATCAGATGCCTACTTGCTCACCAATGCAGACAGCACTATTGTGAGCATATATTACAATTTGACTTTGCCATATTTTAGGTATCTATGCATATTGTTGTTTAATTGTAGGCTTTAGATTTCTAAAAGTGAAAAGAATAGTAGGATGCAGTATGCTAGGTCCATAATTGGGGCAGCCTATTGTTTGACTATGCTATTTTACTGCTCATATCTTATACCTACAAGAGAATGCATATGTATACATGATAAATATAACAGTTCAGCATGCTTTTGTTTTCATGATTATGAGTATAAAGAGGCATTGTATTTCAAGCATGACTGCTTGTTTTAATGATAAAACTGAAAAGGGGAATTACTGATGACATTAAATGTTACTCATTTACACAAGGGTAGTAAGAGTTGGATCCTATATGTTCTGGCAATATTGCTGACCAACCCGAGTTGTGAGGTCCACAATGGGTCTATTTATTCTTCACTCAGTGCACAGATCCAGCTCTGTCCAGATATTTCTGTTGGGCATAGCCCTATACTCCCAAACAAGGCCACAGCTCTGCATGGGTAGTTTGACCACTTTTGGGGTGGAGGTTAGACTATAGCTAGTGTATGATGAACATTATTTCACAGCTTGTCACAAAAAATGTATCAAATGCACCACTCATATATAGCGGTATGTACTATGAGGGAGTTTGGATATAGAAATGCCTATGAAGAGAAGAGACATTAAGGGTTGCACACCAATAGTACAACTGTTGATAATTGTAATGGGCATGAATGCCAGAATGATAAAGTAAAACAGTAAAAAGAGGAAAAAGGATGCCAAACCAACAAAACAATTCACAGCCTGAACTCTATCTGCCCAAAGTCAATCCACTTCTCTTATCCCAGCAAACACTGTACTTTCAAGCATAACTGTAGGACCTGATTGTGACTACAACCTCCGGGAGATGAAGAATAGCGCATTGTGTGGGTTGGAATGGCATTCATTCTCTCATGCAATATGGGTCACCTTTCTTGTAACTTTGGGACCCTTCACTGACGGGTCATGGTAGACAACAGAGAGGTAAACGTTTGCTCAATCTGAAACTGGGCCTGTCAAGAGCAGTGAAAGTGGATAATTATTTGTATACATGCTTGCATGTTATTTCCAAACACCATATTGTCAGATGATAGCCATTTGAGGAATCAGGAAACCCAGTTAAATATGTATTTTACTTCATATAAATATGCTTTCTTCTTTCCTGGATGATACATATGTTTTCTTTCCCCAAAAACACATATCCACCAACTAATCAATTCTGCATCTAGTGGTTCCTAATATGTTCTTGACTCTTTAGCAATAATTAAAATTCTAATTAATGGAACAGAGCATGGCAACATGGCTACTGCTCTGCAGGAATACCACGAGGATAAGTGGATACAACTCAGAGTAATTTCACTACAAACCAGGTGGGATCCCAAACATAAGGTGAAGTGGGCACAACTTGACAGGTATATCTACATTGCCTCTTGTGGTAACATGTGACAAGGACAGGCTATACTCTTCAGGGGGTGAGTGAACTAGCAAAGAAGCATACAAGCAACAATGGTACTTTGGTAACACAATAAAAGTGTATCCAATCAAGGTTCTTTAAAAATAAGAGACTTGAACTAAACTAAAAATACAATCACACTAATGCAATCACTAGTAACCTACCTGTGAAAGAGAAGACGGAGACTGTGCACATTTTAGGATTAAAGTGGGCACACTGAGTGTGAAGACAAATGTAGACTGGCAAAAGTCTCTACAGAAATGCTCAGTTCAAAATGTATGTCTTGAAAAGTTACGACTGGGATCTTAACTATTTCTAGGGCCTTCATAAACAGCCCAGGGAGACAGAACTACTATCATTACCTGTATCTACTTCATATGGTGCTCAAAAGCATTGAGTCAGTCTTCTTGACATTTTCCAGCAGGTTGCAAAGGCATTGAAAAGAGTCAAATCAGGCTTCCAAATGCATCGACTAAATGTTGAGATGGGTCACGTCAGTGATCGCAGAGGGATCCAGTTTCTGTCAACACAGTTTGATTCAGTGTTCAAGACAGATTGAGTACATGTTAAGATGCCTCAAAAAGCATGGATGTCTAAAGGCAGTTTCTGGGATCCTGTAACAGCTAGAAATAAAGCCTAAGCGGCTTCCCTGAACCAAGATCTAGAGGATTATTCATGAGATTTAGAATCAATCAGATGGGTACTATAAATGTGTGAGGACCCAGGAGAGGAATCTCTAAACATGAAAATATCTATTGACTATGTAGACATGTAGCTACCAGACACTTGGAAGCATCTCATCATGTTTTGCCTGAAAAACATCAGATGTACACTTGAAAAAGCTCCATAAATTCGTTGTTGATTATGCTCTTACAAGCTTAGAGCCATTATGGATTAGACTGCTGAATGTGAATCTGATGAGTGTGATTTCTGCGTTGACACGTATTGATCTAATTGTTTACAATAATCTGGAGGAAAACTGTTTTTATAATGTCTAGGATTTAATATTTTAGATTGTAAATTTTTTAAACAAAGAAAGTACTGTTAGAATGCATGGAAAATGTTATTTTAACATGATTAATTAAGTTATGCTAGAGTGTATTTGTGATTTGAATAATGTAAAAAGTCTAAATTTGTAAACCGCACATACAATAAATAAACCAAATAACAGCTAGAAAATGTCTCAAAAGTGGTTGAGTTAGCTTTCAAGCAATTACAGGCAGAAAACAGAGCCCAGCGCATTTCTTTCATTTTTAAGTTATATGATATGATATGTTATTTAGGTTTCTAAGTGCGGACCCGGCTATCGAACCCGTGGTACTCTGTGTCATCTACCTTCCAAGGCGAGCATGTTGCCCCTGAGCTATCCTCCCGAGCCTTTAAATACTATCCAGGGAGTCCAAGGAAAAGGTGAGTTCCTTTTTTTCTGCCCTTCCCAGCCAGGAGAGTTTCAGGAGAGCACCTACAGGGTTGTCACCTCAAGTGATCAGAATACTGGTACCAGAGTTACTGCAACATAATCGTCTTGTCCAAACAGCAGTTCAACCCAAATGGACCTCTGGCCTGAATCAGGGGGCAGTCCAGCTTTATATTCACTTCTTTGGCGACATGTTTTGGGCAGACATGACCCCATTAAAGTTCCACTTGAAACATTATTCTGATTTCTAAAGATGATTCAACATAAAGTGATCTCACCTCCTTATATTGTGAATTTGCCACAGTAGATTGGTCCATTTGAACTAATTCTGGCTGCTTTGACAAGAGTCTTTGACTCATGATGTAAGCCCCAGATCTCAGTTTCTGTGATAGAACTACCAGCATTGTTTTGTATTTTTTTTTTTTTATTTTAAAAAAAAGCTCAGGTTAGTAAGCATTCATGCAAAAGAGTAATATTTAAAAATCTGACCACACTTTTGGACTAAGCACTGCTGTTACTCTTTAAACTGTATGTACCATATCAGGAGAAAAACATATTTAAATAAGGATTGTAAGGATATTTGGCGTGTTACAGCACAGAGTACAGCACTACTGCACCGGTAGCAAACAGCACAGAGTACAGCACTACTGCACAGGTAGCAATTCTTTTTTGCAGCACCACCACAAGGGTGCGGTGCATTGCTATATGTGTTACCAGATTAACAAGGAAAGACAGGCCATTCAGTCAAAAACGATTTTAACATATAAGATGCAAATCTATTTTTACAGTTAAAAGCACACGTGCACATTCAAAAATGCACACTATTTTTCACCTGAAATGCCTATGGTGCGAGAGACACATTTGAAAATAATAACTAACATTACTTATAACTAACCTGACTAATGAAACATAATCCACTAATAAAAATATGTCTCCTCTGCAGAATTAGGCCTATTCTGAAAGTGAACTTTTAAACGCACATCCATTTTTTTTTTCTCTGCTGCCCTGTCCACATAAATTCAGGAAGCAAAAGGGCTCGAAAGAACAGGAAATCAGTTGGTTACAAAGTATTACTATAAAAATGAGCCATTGTGTAGAGAAGGAGGAGATGGCATGATTGATTCTGATTGGAGCAGCGTCATAGCAAGTATCATGCTAGAGGGAGTGATCAGAGTTTTGCTGGGGGGAGTTGGAGGAGAGAGAAGGGCAGTCAAGATTTGGCAGAGCTGGGAGAAGGACCTATTTTTCCCTGGTTGGAGCATTCCTATCTGCAAAAGCTGAGAATTCCAGGCAATGACCCCGGTTTGAGAAGGAAAGGCGCTCCTTTTCACTGGGGTTAAACTTCAAGGGAGCCACATTCAGAAAGAGAACAGCTGAAGAAAACTCTGAACAAATAAGGTAATTACATAAGTGTGGGAGCTGAGTGTGTACGAGAATGTTCAGTCAGAGTAGGAAAGGAGATTCCGGTGCCTTAATCACACGTTAATGTTGCAAATTGTGTTCTGTTCTCCGCCATTTTTTTTCAGTGTATCACAGACAATGCTGTTAATGTGCTGTTTTATTTATTTCTGTAAAGAGTGAGATCGTGTTTAAATGCAACTTTTATAATACAGAAAAATATTTGAAAGCAGACGGGTGGTGTGTCCTATATTTACCAATACAGTGCTGATGGTGAGGGGAGATTTTTAAACAATGCAATTGTCATTTTAAGACAGATGTGTGCATGATCATATTCAATATGGACAATTGAGAGTGATTGTTTGTAGCATAGCTCGTTGGAGGTACATGAGCCAACGGGAAGAGGGACTCTCTGAACATAGTTCCCTACCGTATATAAGGTAGTGGAAATTACCACAAAATTACCACATATAGCTCTCTGTCGTAAATAAGTCAGTGAGATCGCCCATGGTGGCACACTAACACTGAAAATGTGGTATTCCTAAAATGTAGGTCTGAGGTCTCTCTAGTGATTACACGAAAAATCTAAGCAAAGATAAGGGATTCTGGACATTGGGGCCACAAATAAAACAAGGGAATTATGCTCACCAAAATACCACCAACCACGCATACCAACCACGCATACCAAATATGCATGTCTGGGTGCTGAAATAATGCATGTCCACTGTATTATTGTTGCACATGGCCAAATCTGAATACAAGGAGTGATTATTGCTAAGTTATTTTTCGGCGGTAATAAAATACCGTCAGGCCCCAAAACTCCACAAAATACCCTACATATTTATGGTGCGTTGCAGGCCGGGAAAGTGATCATAGAGTACCTACTGGGCGTGGCAAGCGTGTCTCACACTGCCATTTGCACATTAAAGGGAACCCATTTTATAATAACAGTGTGCCACTAAAAACGAATTTCAGAATGTCACAAAGGGAAACCACATTCTCAGATCTAGTGCAATATTTAGAGGCAAAGTTGTTTGCACATGGGAATTGGTCGTCAAATAGCACGTTAGAATGGAGTAACCGCATTCAGGGTGAGGTGCAGAAAGAAAAACTAGACAATATTTTTGCAGAAGGCAGCATAATTCAGGTCTGTCTTACAAGATTATTGAATGCAGCCGATAAAAGTGCAGAGAAAGACTGTTTAATACGGCTATGCGGCAAAATATGGTTTATTTTAAACAAGTCCCTGCGAATGCAAGAGAATGATACTCAGCTAATTAACAGGTTAAAGACTGAATTAGAAGGGGCAAGTAAAAATCAGGAAATGTTGAGAGCAGAATTGGATGTATGCCAAAAAGACATGCAATTAAAATGCAGAGACTTTGATACTCAGTTATCCAAAAGCAAGAAACAATTTGAAGATAGTGAGCAAGAATTGGCACACTTAAAAGCCTTAGTGGATCACATTAGGCAGGACAAAGATGAGATTGTTTCAGAAATGCAGATTTTACAAAAAGAACATTGTGAAAAAGAAGGTGATCTCCAGAGTGCAGAACAAGAAATGATTAAAATGATTCAAGAAAGAGACAAGAGAAATAAAGAGTTCAATGAATGCCAAATGCAAATGTGCGACATGCAGGAGGTGATTAATAAAATTAATGGTGAAAACAACTATTTGCAAGATGAAGCCAACAGACTCCTTAAAAAGTGTAAGGACTTAGAACAGCAAATGTGCATTCCCAGGTCCCAGGAGAGGCGGCAGGGTACCACATTCAATGGAGTGGAGGTGAATTCTAGCTCTGCCCAAAGAGCTAGTGCTCCAGTGACTGGGCCGGTGACTGAACTTGGGTTGCAGCGCCCTTGGGGGATTTGATACTCCCATTGGGGGCAGCCACCAATCTCATACACCTGAAACCAGGATTGAATCACAAAATAATGCAATTCCATGCATTGCAACAAGTAGCCCCATAAAAATAATGAAATCCATTAAAGCCCTGATCAAACCATTTAAAAAGGGAGGTGAATGCTGCATTGAGGATCACTTAGAAGCGGTGCATGACATTTTTAAAGCACTCCAGATACCTAAGGAACAGTACAGACAATATTTTCATTTAACTTTAGATGCCCCGACGGCCAGCATCATAAGGGGATTAAATGAACAGCAGAATATGACATGGCTGGAGTTTGAAAAAGAAATTAGGCGTCATTTTTCTCCTTTTCAGTCATTGCAGGAGGCAAAGAAAGTCGCGTACACAATTACTGCTGGACCTAATATATCCCCTCGCCAATTTTTACAAGACTTAAAAAGAGCATTTTCTCACTTTGATGTATCTTTTGACTCAAATTCCAATGAGTTTAAAACTGCATACTTCTATGGGCTACAGAAAGACATCATATCCCAATTGGTCCGTGAATTTGACCGTGACAAGTCCCTTGAATGGATTGTACATCAAAGCACAAAACTATATGAGGTACTCTATTGTCAGGGTAGAGAAAGTGATAAAATGAAAGATTCTAGACCTACATCTAAAGAACCCTCAGCCACAGTAATGGAAATCAGGTCAGCCAAAATGTCCCTTGAGTCTGCTCAAAGCCAAGGTAAAAATAATGTGACACCGGAACAAAGGGGTAATCAACAAAGATCGCCATTTTCTGTACCAATGTTCCAATCACATGATCCTAGTAATAGAGAGAGCTACATCAGCCCTAGGTATTTAGGGGACAGACCCCGGGTAGGATACCGGCCTGATATGGCAGGTATGAACAATAACCAGAGACAAAATCAAGATCAAAGAAATGATGGTCCCTACCAGTCATTGGGGACACAGAGCAGATTTGATCCCAGCACCATGATATATGGTAATCAGGATAGGCCCCGATATGTGGATCGATTTACTGATAATGGAAATCAACATAGGGGCCAGTACCCACAATCTGAGAGACAGGACATGAGGCAAAACGTGAACTACAGTCCACGCCAGTACAATGATTCCCCACCAGGGGACTATAATCAAAGGATGGGTGCAACCCGCTCCCCTCCACAAATGAATCAAGAGTTCAGAAACCATCCCAACCGACATCAATCACCTGAGAGGTATCAGAATAGATCCAATCAGGGGGAAAACAACCAATATCGACCTAGGCCACAGAAAGAGGATCCTAGAGAGATGGAAAGGTTCCAGTGCCTTGAGGCCCAAGTGAAAATGTTAGCTGAGCAAATAGGAAAGCTCTATACAGCGCAAAAACAACCTTCCAAAGAGGGGGCTGATGGCCATAGCAATGACCGGGGGGCTTCCGAAAAGTGACTAAGTACTCATGATAACTGCAGTGCCAAAATGACAGATTGCTCTGATATAATTTTGCATAACGACTCTGAGATGCCTAATGGATTAAAAATGAAAGTACCAGTAAATGAAATTGTGAGAGAAAGTGCAAATACTTCTAAAAAAGAGGTACGGTTTAACTTAGAGCTAAATAAAACAGTAAAGATTTGCACAAATGAAAAAGAAACATTAGGAATTCCAAAAGAACAAAGGAACAGATTTAAGAAAAATGACTCATGCATGGGGAATACCAGTGAACAGGGAGTAAGTGGGGATGCTATAGCTCCTTCCCTGGGCAAGCAAAACAATGACCGAACACAGACAGAAAAAGGAAATACTCACAAGGAGGGTACAAGTCAATCACCTGAAGAATTCTTTGAGCCACATATTTTTGAAGAGGCTGAAAGGGCTGGTATCACACTAAATGATCACAAATGCACAGAATTAAAAAATGACAAATTGCTGAATGATGTTGTTACACATGTTCAGTTGGAGGATTGTAATGTGGTCTCTGATGTTACCCAGATGGATGGGCGAACAGTGGCCACACTCCAAAAAAACCTCTGATCATGGAGAAATGAATAAAATCTCTCGCGCAGAAATGTGTAAAAAGGAGGGAAAAATGTCTTTCCATTTACCAATGTGCTTAGCCAAAAGTGAAAAAGACCTGAGAAAGGTGAGCCCTGAAATCAGTAAGAATTCACATTTCTTATGTGTATTAGAGGAAGTTGAGGACAGATATTATGCACCCATCACTGTAGAAGAAAAATGCCACACCTTTGCTATGATTGACACTGGCGCACAGGCCACAATTATGTCCAAGGAGCTGGTAAAGAGTATCAATGAAGGGAGACCTCCACAGAGTCAGATCACAGTGAAGGAAAATCAAGGCCCAGTGCATAACTTTAATGGGGAGGAGGTGCCCATCATAGGTGTAACTGAGGTTGACATAAAAATAGGAAAGCACAGAATGAAACAAGAGGTATTGATCACATCTATTTGTGAAATTCCATTTCTGATGGGGACAGATTGCCTGAAAAGATTGTCTCCTCTCATAGATGGGGTGAATGGAGTGCTGTGGTCCTTAACCAAAAAACCATTGAGGCCTAAGAAACTAAAATCACAAAACAGCAATATAAATGAATGTCACACCGTTGCCAAAACAAATGATGCTGTGAAGGTATATCTCCAGAATAGCTGCATACCTAGTGTCACTGTCATATTAATGTGTCAAGACAAAATGCAGAGCGACAATGAAAAACTACCTGTACAAATATACTTGGACCCAAGGAAAGATTGGCAGACTGCCATAGATGAGCACACATTATGTTTTTATCTAAAAGAGAAAACGTGCAAACAGAATATTGCTCCTAAAACAGATTCAGAAAAACACATTACCACTCTGGCAGAAATACACATGGAAGATGAGCAACCATGGGTTCATGTTGGTATAAATGATTATTTTAAAACAATAAAAGCCACTTTAGCGCTTGAACATGAAAGGAGTTTCATTAATGAGAAATTGTTGCAAAAAATAATGGAAAGGGAAGAAATCCCGAGATTTAGGATTAAAAACCAATATGTTTCTGGCTTGGACAGTCCAGACTTTGAAAACCGAATTGCAGGCAGATGCATGCTTAAAATTAGCATTGGGCAGAAAACAATTTACCATAATGTATGGATAGTGAGTGGAGCACAAAATGAATTTTACATGGGAAATGACATCATGCACAGAATGTGTATGGTGTTAGATTTCCTTAATCAAAAAATATGGTCACGCCTAGGTGGTCCGGCACCTGAATTTGAAGACAAAAGAAGGGCTTATCATTGTGCACAACTGGTTCCTTATGCAATCGAATTACAAATGAGGAAAAATACTATTATTCCTGCATTTACAAAACAGTTTGCAATAACACTGAAATGCAAAAATGGACAGCAGATGAAAGGCTCTGATGCATTTGTATGCCTGAATGAATCCATAAAACAGCAAGGCCTGGATTATGAATACATTCCATTGGTAGACATTGGTGAGGGATCTGTAAAAATCATGGTAAATAATAAAGGTTGTCAGGATATTCATTTAGAGGAAAACTCCCCATTAGGAATGGCCATACAAAAATCACATTATACGGCAGATTTAAATAACATGGTGATTGGGAATATTCCTGGAAAATATGTAGATGCCAAGGGCGAGTTGCCAGAACACCTGGACTCTCAGCCCAAAGGAATATTTAAAATTCATTCTGTGTATCCTTATGATTCAAATGAGACAGTGTGCTGCCATCAAGAGGATTGCATAATATTTAATTTAAATGAAAATGAAACAGAAAATCAGCCCATTGAAGTGGAAGCTGATATGCCAAAATATTTAAAAGTGGCAGCTTTACAAAAAGACACAGCCACACAGTTAGAAGAAAGCGCCGAGATTCCCTTACCAGAAGATTTTCCAGAATTTTCCAAAATGGTAGAAGAGCAGATCTCCTTAGCGGATGCATGTGAAAGCAATGAAGAGAGGGACAATCTGAGGGAGATATTTATGGAGTTTAAGGATGTATTTGCAAAAGATGCTTATGATTGTGGTTTAACTGATTTACATGTGGCCACACTACCAGAAGGGTGTAGCAGAAATCCAGTGTTTGTGCGCCAGTATAGACTACCGCTGGCATGTTTAGAATCATTGGCAGAGATTATTAAAAATTTGGAATCACGGGGAATCATCAGGCCCATTCATAGCACATCCAATACACCTATTTTAGGTGTATTGAAGCCAAATGGTCAATGGCGGCTGTGTGCATGTCCGGATTGGCCGATTCCGTTGACTCCCGTTCCTCCCCACTCTCCTCACCTGATTCAAAGTCCTCCGGTTGCAGTTGCCTGTGAGAGAGATAGTCCTTCTCCTTTTTATGTTGAAAGTATCTGTCTCGAGAGGAAGCCACAGTGAGTGCTAAAGTATAGCAAACCTGGGGCCCCCTTCCCGAGGCGAGACAGTACGAAGGGAAAAAGCCTGTTCAGGCAGAAAAAACCCTCCGAGGAGTGCAGCGGTTCGAGAGGATCTGGAGCAAGCAGTTGTAGTGGAGTTCTTGAGGCAGTTAGCTGATGGGAGCAGGCAAAGCCGGACATCCGAAGCAAAGAAGGTTCCGGAGAGAAAGATAGCCACCGGAAAGGGTACCAGCAGAGAAAACAACTCCGGAGCAACAGGAACCAGGGCGGCTGAATGACAGCGCAGCCGAAAGGTAAGGCAGAGGAGGCGGGCGTGGAGAACAGCGCACCGTAGAGCTGAGGGAAGGAAGAGAGAGATAGTCCGGAGAGGGCGGACCGAAAGTACAGAAAGTGACCGAGGAGGTCAAGGCTGGAAAACTAGCGTGTAAACCCAAAGCAGCGAGCTAGCGCAGTGAAGGGGGTTGCAACGCCGCGATCGCTGGGAGAGGAGGAAAGAAATACTACCAGCGACGCCATGTTGGAAAACCACTAGACCGTGGGGTGAGTAACAGAGAAATCACGTAGTGGAACCTCCGCACGCCCTTCCAGCGCGTAACCGCCAACGCGGATACAAACGCCAAACAGGACGGCGAATGACAGTATGCCCCCTCCTAGAGCGTAGGACCCCCGGCTTAAAGGGGAAGCGGGCATGAAACTGAGCCAACAACCGAGGGGCATGAATGTTGGAAACCGGTTCCCACGAGTCCTCCGACCTAGGGTAACCCTTCCAAGACACCAAATACTCCAACCTACCACGGTAGTGGCGGGAGTCACGTAAAGCAGAGACCTCATATTCCCCAGAGGAATCCACCTGAGGAAAAGGTTGGTCGGGAACAGCTCTCTGGTGGACGTCCGGGATGAAAGGTTTGAGAAGAGAGGCATGGAAGACAGGATGAATGCGGCGGAGGTAAGGAGGTAGTTTCAGTCGAAAGGCAACAGGATTTATTTTGGAAAGAATGGGAAAAGGACCCAAAAAGCGAGGAGAGAGTTTAGAAGGGTGAACCCATCGCGGCAAGAACCTGGTGGACAACCAGACCTTGTCCCCTTCCTTCCATTCAGGGCAAGGCCTACGATGTTTGTCCGCTTGGGTTTTGTTGGATTGACGACTCTTCTCCAAACACCTTCTGGCAGTGACGTGTGCATCAGAAATAGACTGCAGTACTTCTTCAGCCGTTGGGGAATTGGTGGGTGACGGAATGTAGGGAAGAAGAGATCTTGGGTGTACCCCATAGGTGCAAAAGAAAGGAGAGAGTCCAATGGCTGTATGAAATGAGTTATTATAAGTAAACTCTGCCGTAGGAAGCAAAGAAACCCAATTGTCCTGAAGACGATTGCTGTAGCATCTAAGGTACTGTTCCAATGTGGCGTTAAGGCGCTCAGTTTGACCGTTGGTCTGAGGGTGGAAGCCAGACGACAGAGCACGTTCCATACCAAGGCGAGAACAAAGAGCCTTCCAAAACTTCGAAACGAATTGGCTGCCACGATCCGAGATGATCTTGTCAGGGAGACCATGAAGACGGAAGATATCCTGGGCAAAAACCTCAGCCATCTCGGTAGCAGTAGGAAGACCATGCAATGGGGAAAAATGAGCCAGTTTGGTCAAGGTGTCAACTGTAACCATAATACAGGAGCAGGAGTTAGAAACAGGAAGTTCTACAATGAAATCCGTAGAAAGCAAACCCCAAGGGCGAGAGGGTACCTCAGGTTGGGTGAGAAGACCCAAGGGCTTGCCGGTAATGGACTTAGTCATGGCACAAACCGGGCAACTGAGTATGTATTCCTCCACATCCTTTTTGAGTTCCGGCCAAAAAAAAGAACGAGTGATAGTTTCTGTGGTACTTAGCTTCCCACGATGACCTGCAGTGAGTGAATCATGACACCAATTTATGATCTTCAGACGTAGTGGACCGGAAGGTATGTATAGACGATGGTTGAGGAATAGCAAACCCTCTTTGTTGGTGTAGGAAGTCTCTCCTCTGAGTAACGGAACGGTACCATCCGAAGCAACACCAGCTCGAACCTCTTCCAAAAAGGTATTAGCAACCGTTAAGATCCTATTCCTGTGGAACATCGGCTCTGGGGTATGTCTTTTCTCCTCACATATGGGACCCTTCCGAGAGAGAGCATCCGCAAGAGTATTGTTGGTACCAGGGAAGTAGGTAATTCGCAAATCATATTGGGCAAAGAAATATGCCCAGCGAGCCTGCCTGGAGTTGACACACTCCATATTCTGAAGGACCTTGAGATTCTTATGGTCCGTTCTGATGATAACGGTCTGCCTTGCTCCCATCAATAGATGTCGCCAGGTCTCACATGCGTGTTTTATAGCCAGCAATTCTTTTTCAAGTACGGAGTAGTTAAGTTGGCTAGGAGACAACGTCTTGGAAAGGTAACAAATGGGGTGTTCTCGTTCCTCGAACACTTGTAGCAGAACAGCTCCAATGGCCAAGGCCGAGGCGTCCGTTTCGACGATGAACTGTCTATTCTGGTCAGGATGGCGCAAAATGGGAGCAGTACAAAAAAGATTCTTGAGATTGTGAAAACTCTGTTCTGCTTCGGAAGTCCAGCTAAAGGGATTGTTGACCTTCTTGAGTAAAGAAGTAATAGGGAGAACTGCTTTAGAGAAGTTTGGGATGAATGAGCGATAGAAATTAGAGAGCCCAAGAAACCTTTGGACCTCTTTGATCGAAGCCGGAGAAGGCCAGTCCAGAATAGCAGAAACTTTGCTGGGATCCATGGCGATGCCTCTTTCAGAAAGATGATACCCTAGATAGGGTACTGAAGTAGCAGCAAAAACACACTTCTCTGGTTTGACAAGAAGTTGGTTGTTTTTAAGTCTTTCCAAAACCTTTTGGACATGGGTTTTGTGGTCCTCTAGGGTGCTGGAATATATAAGGATGTCGTCCAGATATATGATCATGGAGACAGACAATAAGTCTGAAAACATCCGATCCATAAACCGTTGAAATACCGCAGGAGCATTCACTAAACCGAAGGGCATTACTCGGTACTCAAATAGACCGAAAGGAGTGCGAAAAGCGGTCTTCCATTCATCTCCTTTGGCGATGCGTAACAAATGGTAGGCATTTCTGAGGTCTAATTTGGTGAACCAACGTGCACCTTGAACAGCTTCAATGATCTCATGTATTAAGGGCATAGGATACCGATCCCGGATAGTCACCTTGTTGAGGCCTCGGTAATCGATACATGGGCGCAATTCAGTTGAGTCTCTCTTCTTGATAAAGAACAAAGAAGCTCCGGCGGGAGACTTGGAATGTTGAATGAGCCCATTCTGAACATTGGCATCAAGATAATCTTTAAGAACCTTTCTTTCCGCTTGAGTTAAAGAGAACATCCTACAGAATGGAACCAAAGCATTGGGTTCTAGGTCGATGTTACAATCTTCTGGCCTATGGGGAGGTAAGGTCGCTGGCTTTCTTTCAACGAAAACCTCTGAGTAAGGGGAACAGTACAGAGGTAGAGCATGAACCCCAGCCAGTTGTGTGGTAGACCCTGTAACAATCTGAGGAATACCGTCGTCAGAAAAACAGTTGAGCTTGCAGTAGGAGGAAGTAAATTGTAGTTGATTGTCCGCCCAATTGACATGAGGGTTATGTTTTCTGAGCCATGTGATGCCAAGAATAACCGGAAAATGGGCAGCTCGAATAATGTCAAACCGGATTGTCTCAGAATGTTGAAATATGGTAACTGATAGATCCTCGGTGGTATGAGTAATAGGCCCTGAAGAGAGAGGAGAACCGTCGACCCCTTCTACCTTTTGATCTTCTTTGCGAGGCAAGGTACGGAGACCCATCCTTTTGGTCCAGATGACATCGACAAAGTTTCCGGCGGCTCCGCAGTCCAGGAGTGCGAGACACTCAACCGTTCTGCCGTTGACCTTTATTATAACAGGTAGAACCATAAGCCTGGAGTCCTCAGGAATGTATGGAGCCGAAATAGAGAGAGAGACATAGGGACTGGTGGATGAAACAGAAGCCCCTCGGAACCAGGTCCCTACTGGCGCCGAGGGAAACCGTTTCCCTGACGTTTCTGAGGAAGTTCAGTACATTCCTTGAGGAGATGTTGATCCGATCCACAATAGGCACATAGACCTTTCTCCTTCCTTCTTCTCCTTTCAGTCGCGGTAAGAGGTCCTCTAGTTGCTCCAATCTGCATGGGTTCGTCTGTAGTATGGGAAGGAGAGGAGGAGACGGTGGAATCGGAAAAATGAACGGTTGTTCGTTGTTTTCGGCGTTCTGACCTTCGTTCCTGCAGTCTGTATTCAATTTGTAAAGCTGCGGAAAGCAGATCCAAAAAAGATGGTGGCCTGGAAGCCCTGGCGAGTTCGTCCTTAATTTCCTCCTTAAGGCCTCGCCGAAATATGGCAAATTGTGCCTGTTCAGACCACCCAGCACCCGAAGCCAATCTCTTGAATTCTGATATGTACGATAGAACATCCGATGGCCCTTGTCGGATATCCAACAGGTCCTCGCAGGCGGTGAAAGTCAGTTCGGGTCTCTCAAAGGTCTGCTTCAACAGGTTCTGAAAACCAGCAAAATCGTGTAAGATGGGATTAGCCCCGGTAACCAGCGGAGTGACCCATGCCAGTGCATTGCCGGTCATGTTCGAAATCATGAACCCGATCTTTGTCTGGTCGGTGGCAAACAGCCGGGGCCTGAAAGTAAAATATACTAAGCAGGCCTCCAAAAACTCTTTGACCTTTTTAGGAGTTCCATCGAACTTCCCTGCCGAAAGAGCCATGACAGGAAGTTCTGGGGATTGTGGTTCGCGGGCAGTAATCATCTGTTTCAAGACCACATTCTCTGCCTTAACCGTTTGTAACTCTTGGGAGATTCCCTGAATGGCCTTCCATAATTCTTGCATCTGCTCTTCTGCCGACATTTTCTGGCGTTGCAATCTGTCCGGATTGGCCGATTCCGTTGACTCTCGTTCCTCCCCACTCTCCTCACCTGATTCAAAGTCCTCCGGTTGCAGTTGCCTGTGAGAGAGATAGTCCTTCTCCTTTTTATGTTGAAAGTATCTGTCTCGAGAGGAAGCCACAGTGAGTGCTAAAGTATAGCAAACCTGGGGCCCCCTTCCCGAGGCGAGACAGTACGAAGGGAAAAAGCCTGTTCAGGCAGAAAAAACCCTCCGAGGAGTGCAGCGGTTCGAGAGGATCTGGAGCAAGCAGTTGTAGTGGAGTTCTTGAGGCAGTTAGCTGATGGGAGCAGGCAAAGCCGGACATCCGAAGCAAAGAAGGTTCCGGAGAGAAAGATAGCCGCCGGAAAGGGTACCAGCAGAGAAAACAACTCCGGAGCAACAGGAACCAGGGCGGCTGAATGACAGCGCAGCCGAAAGGTAAGGCAGAGGAGGCGGGCGTGGAGAACAGCGCACCGTAGAGCTGAGGGAAGGAAGAGAGAGATAGTCCGGAGAGGGCGGACCGAAAGTACAGAAAGTGACCGAGGAGGTCAAGGCTGGAAAACTAGCGTGTAAACCCAAAGCAGCGAGCTAGCGCAGTGAAGGGGGTTGCAACGCCGCGATCGCTGGGAGAGGAGGAAAGAAATACTACCAGCGACGCCATGTTGGAAAACCACTAGACCGTGGGGTGAGTAACAGAGAAATCACGTAGTGGAACCTCCGCACGCCCTTCCAGCGCGTAACCGCCAACGCGGATACAAACGCCAAACAGGACGGCGAATGACAGTGCAGACTTGAGAGAGTTAAATAAAAGAGTACCAATATCTAGATGGCCACTGCCATTCATTGATCAGGGCCTACCTCAGGTACATGGTTCAAATGTATTTACCACATTAGATCTCACCTCTGGATATTGGTGCGTGCCATTGGCAGAGGAGATACAACATTTATTTTCTTTTACATTTGACAGGACTCAATATGCCTGGCTTAGAGCTCCGTTCGGGTACATCAATAGTGGGAGTGAATTTGGCATATTTTTGAGAAAGGCCATGCCGGATGCAGCGGAAAGAGGAACAATAGTTTATGTGGACGATGTCCTGATAAAAAATGAAAGCCTGAAAAGCCATTTTGATGAAATAAGACATGTACTTGGCCAATTGCAGAAAGCAGGCGCCAAAGTATCTTTGCAGAAAGCACAATGCAAGAAAAAAGTGAACTTTCTAGGGCATGAAGTGACTGAACATGGGCTAAATCCACAAAAGAAGAAAATAGAGGCCATACAAAGATTAAAAGATCCTAAAAATGTGAAAGGAGTAAAAAGTTTATTAGGGATGACAGGCTATAACAGAAAGTTCATTGAAAATTATGCAGAAATCACTCAACCATTGACTGAACTGCTTAAACTGAATACTCCCTGGAAATGGGAAAAAGGGCAGTCTGATGCAGTGGCTAAATTAAAGGAATGTCTTGTAAAGGCACCATGTTTAGCATACCCCATAAAGGACAGGGATTTCTTTATAGAAATAGGTTTTTCTGAACATTGTATGTCAGCAGTGTTATCACAAAAACACGATTTGAATCACAAAACCATTGCATATGCAAGTAAGGCATTTTCCCAAGTTGAAATGAAATTTAATGAATGTGAAAAGGCCCTATTAACCACTGTGTGGGCGCTACAACATTTCCGCCCCATTGTTCAGGGAGAAAAGGTAATTATTGAAACAAATCATCAACCTTTGCAATTTTTAGAGAGTAAAAGAATTAGATCAGGTAATCTAGCGCAATCCAGAATCACTTCATGGACGCTGGCATTACAAGGTTTTCCCGTAGAAGTGAGATATGGACAAAATAAAAAGAACTCAATTGCTCAAGGGTTAGCTGACTTACATGACTGTGCAGCTGAACAAATACCAAATGAAATGGAAGTGGAAACTAGTTTGCAGGAATTTGAACAATCACCACACAAAGCTTTTGATGAAAAAACATGCAAGGATTTGCCAACTGTATATGTGGATGGTTGTGCTATTCACATTGAAAATGACAGTAATAAACAGTTAGTGGCAGGAATAGGAAATGTCTGGTTGAAATGTGAAGGTGTCCCCAGTATAGGGATGAGGATTGGAGATAGGAGCAGTCAGGTGGCGGAATTGGCAGCCATTTATAAAGCAATTGCTACTGCAGTTGATAAAAAGTTCAGTGAAATTGTCCTGGTGACTGATTCTGACTATGCACGGAATAGCTTTGTGGAGTATTTGCCTGGTTGGAAAGCAAGAGGCATGGTTACATATAACAAAAAGCCACTTAAGCATGGAAAAATGATACAAGCCATAGACAAATTGGTGTCAGAGAATGAGTTAACAATATACTGGAGAAAAATTTGTGGGCATTTAAAAACACCAGGAGAGGATAAGGAGGGAAATGATAAGGCAGACCACCTGGCTAAGATTGGGGCTGTGATGGGAGAATTGCTACCTATTGATTATTTAATGGGTGAAATACAAATTGATGCAGTCACACGTTCTAAAGCACCAAAGGAGGTAGATCAACCGGTGGTGCAGTGGAGTCATGACACGCCAGACCAAGATTTGATTGAGGCACAAAAGAACAAAAGAATGATCAAATTTTGGGAATCTATTATAATCATTTGATAGATCCCGAACAAAATCCTTTAACAGAAAATGACTGTATGGGAAAAGAAGAGTTGAGGGTGCTATTAAAGAACAAAACACGAATTAGATTACAGGATGGACTCATGATTAGAGAGTCCATAACAGGACAAATACAGTGGGTAGTACCCCTTTCATTCAGAGGACTAATGCTACACCATGCACATGATGCCATAACCGCAGGCCATAGAGGTTCACAAAAAACATTAGAAATACTAAAAGATTATGCTTACTGGCCACATATGTCCCAAGATGTGGAATTATATACTAGAGGATGTCTAGTATGCGCCCAATTTAAACCTGCTTCACCAATGCATAGAGCACCATTGATGAAAAGAGGCCTAATTCTCCCATGGTCAGATTTGCAAATAGACTATGTAGGTCCTTTAAAAAGGTTGAGCAGGGGACACCGTTATATTTTGAGTGTGGTATGTTTGATGTCGAAGTGGATTGAATGCATTCCTGCACCAGATTGTAGTGCGCAAACAGCAGCCACATTGCTGGTGAACCATGTGTTCTCAAGGTTTGGGTTGCCACAAAGAATTGAGTCAGACAGAGGAAGTCATTTCACAAGTACTCTAATGAGTAAGGTATGGCAAATACTAGGTGTGAAAAGGAAACTACATATCGCATATCGGGCGGCGTCTTCAGGTACAGTTGAAAGAAGCAATAGGTCTGTTGTGGATATTTTAAAGAAATTTGTGGCAGAAGCAGGTTCCAGCTGGGATTTGCGTTTACCATTGGTTTTGATGGCAATCAGGTCGACTCCTGCCAAAGCAACAGGTGTTAGCCCCCATGAGGTCTTAACAGGTAGGAAAATGGTGTTACCACAACACCTACTATACAGAACACATGAGCAAACCCTTGTGAGTGCATCCACAGTTCATGAATATATTGATGAACTGAGGAGGCATTTGCAACATGCATTTGCTTTTGTGCAGAGAAATCTGGAAAGAGCTGCTGACAGTGCAAAATCGTATTATGATAAAAAGACATCAGTAAAGGAATACAGTGTAGGGGATCAGGTGTACAAGTTTCATTTTGGAAAAAGTAAACAGAAAAATTCTAAATTTCTAGCAGCCTGGCAGGGGCCATTTCGAATTATAGATAAGGTCTCTCCTGTAGTGTATAAAATTTTGAAAAATGAAGGTGAAACAGCAATAGAGCAGTTTGTCCATGTAAATCAAATCAAACCATGCCATCCCAGACATGAGATCAGGCAGCTTGAGCATGTAGAAACAGATAAAGTCCCTTGAACACAAAAAGAGAAAATAAATGGGTGTAATCAGGAGGCAGTGACAAAGAAGTTAAAAAGTTGATTCTTATGATGGCCCATAAACACTGTAGTAAATGTAAAAATATATAATATAAAATAAATAAATAAATAAATTAATAAATGCACATATAACGGAAGCTCATGGTTGGTGTGCAGAGAGAAAATGTATTAAATATTGAATGCTGTTTATGTGTGCTTGTTTTCTTTTAACTTGTGTTTAATTTCAGAAAAAGAAAAACGAAATATTTTTACCAAGCATGCTTTATTTTTGGCAAAAGGGTGAAGTTAGTATTGTGCTATGTACTTAATTTGTTTATTTTCTATTTAATTTAGAAAATTAACATTATTTGGTCGGAGGTTCCGGGATCAGAGGCCACGGGAGACGATGGAGTCCTGGAGTCCCCTGGATGAAGACCAAAAGATGCCTGCCTCCAGGTGGAGGTGAAGACAAGATAACCAGAATGCTAAAAAAGATGACTCCTATGGATCTAAGATTGCCAAGATGAAAGTGTACTCGAATGAACCAAATAACATCGCTGGTCGGGACATATCAGAGGCAGACAAGAGTGCTGACATATGGAGTTCCACGTATTTATTATTTTAATTATTTATTTTAATTTGTTATATTAATTATTTGTTTTGGTTAGTTGTTTTATTTCATTGTTTTAATTGACTTGAAAAATCTAAACTTAGAGTAATGCCACTTCCACTGAGAAGGCAAATGTAGAACATTTTGTAAACTAATGAACTCAGATGAATACTGTATTGATTGCAACTTTTTCATTGATGCACATGAATATTCATTTTATTGGATTGATATATTGTGAAAAGAAGAAAAAGAACAAATTGTTTTTAGGAATTGGCTTGGATCGTAGCCAGATTCTAAAAAACAAAAGGAGGGTATGTAAGGATATTTGGCGTGTTACAGCACAGAGTACAGCACTACTGCACCGGTAGCAAACAGCACAGAGTACAGCACTACTGCACAGGTAGCAATTTTTTTTTGCAGCACCACCACAAGGGTGAGGTGCATTGCTATATGTGTTACCAGATTAACAAGGAAAGACAGGCCATTCAGTCAAAAACGATTTTAACATATAAGATGCAAATCTATTTTTACAGTTAAAAGCACACGTGCACATTCAAAAATGCACACTATTTTTCACCTGAAATGCCTATGGTGCGAGAGACACATTTGAAAATAATAACTAACATTACTTATAACTAACCTGACTAATGAAACATAATCCACTAATAAAAATGTGTCTCCACTGCAGAATTAGGCCTATTCTGAAAGTGAACTTTTAAACGCACATCCATTTTTTTTTCTCTGCTGCCCTGTCCACATAAATTCAGGAAGCAAAAGGGCTCGAAAGAACAAGAAATCAGTTGGTTACAAAGTATTACTATAAAAATGAGCCATTGTGTAGAGAAGGAGGAGATGGCATGATTGATTCTGATTGGAGCAGCGTCATAGCAAGTATCATGCTAGAGGGAGTGATCAGAGTTTTGCTGGGGGGAGTTGGAGGAGAGAGAAGGGCAGTCAAGATTTGGCAGAGCTGGGAGAAGGACCTATTTTTTCCTGGTTGGAGCATTCCTATCTGCAAAAGCTGAGAATTCCAGGCAATGACCCCGGTTTGAGAAGGAAAGGCGCTCCTTTTCACTGGGGTTAAACTTCAAGGGAGCCACATTCAGAAAGAGAACAGCTGAAGAAAACTCTGAACAGATAAGGTAATTACATAAGTGTGGGAGCTGAGTGTGTACGAGAATGTTCAGTCAGAGTAGGAAAGGAGATTCCGGTGCCTTAATCACACGTTAATGTTGCAAATTGTGTTCTGTTCTCCGCCATTTTTTTTCAGTGTATCACAGACAATGCTGCTAATGTGCTGTTTTATTTATTTCTGTAAAGAGTGAGATCGTGTTTAAATGCAACTTTTATAATACAGAAAAATATTTGAAAGCAGACGGGTGGTGTGTCTTATATTTACCAATACAGTGCTGATGGTGAGGGGAGATTTTTAAACAATGCAATTGTCATTTTAAGACAGATGTGTGCATGATCATATTCAATATGGACAATTGAGAGTGATTGTTTGTAGCATAGCTCGTTGGAGGTACATGAGCCAACGGGAAGAGGGACTCTCTGAACATAGTTCCCTACCGTATATAAGGTAGTGGAAATTACCACAAAATTACCACATATAGCTCTCTGTCGTAAATAAGTCAGTGAGATCGCCCATGGTGGCACACTAACACTAACACTGAAAATGTGGTATTCCTAAAATGTAGGTCTGAGGTCTCTCTAGTGATTACACGAAAAATCTAAGCAAAGATAAGGGATTCTGGACATTGGGGCCACAAATAAAACAAGGGAATTATGCTCACCAAAATACCACCAACCACGCATACCAACCACGCATACCAAATATGCATGTCTGGGTGCTGAAATAATGCATGTCCACTGTATTATTGTTGCACATGGCCAAATCTGAATACAAGGAGTGATTATTGCTAAGTTATTTTTCGGCGGTAATAAAATACCGTCAGGCCCCAAAACTCCACAAAATACCCTACAGGATCAACTACTGATGATTAATAGCAGTTCCCCTGCATAGCAGGACAAGGGCTTTCTGCCTTTAGGCACTTTCTGGTGTTAGGTTCTAATTTGTGCCTGCAAAAGGTTATGGTCAATTTCTAAATATGGGTTGACGAAAACTGGCATTTAAAAACAAAAATAATAAGGATGGGATAGTTTGGCTGGATGAAACAATAGGACACCCATGTGGTCAAATGGTCCTGCTGTAGAAGGACCGAGCACATCTGGATCTCGCTACGCACTCCAGTACTGGATGCTTGTCCATTAACAGGGATTCATCTTGAGATGATTCAAATGAAGATATATGTTTCACTATTCAGCGGAGCAGCTGAGCTGAGAGTGTCTTGTCTTTTTCTCTTAAATCACATGTTCTTTCTTGTTACCTGAGCACCCATATTGTGTCAAAATGCCATCTCTCATGGATGGCTCCTCACTGCTTCATGTTGGGTGTTTGAGCTGTATTTGAAACCCATAACACCCTCCGAATTGTAATAAAGCCATTTCCTCTTGTTCCTGTGTTTGTGCGCACTCCACATCACCACTGTGGGTTTGTCTAGGATATTGTGAATTGGATTTACCAGGAGGATCATGATCATCTTCTGCTTATCTTCCAAATGTTTTCAATAATGCGTCAAGAGGGGGACATTACCTTTTCAGCTGCCAAGGACACAGAGTGGGATACTGCCACTTAGATACTTTGCAGTCCAAGGCTAATTTGATCTTAGGTAGGGACTTTATTGTAAAAGTGAAGCACAATCCCCCAAACTGGCCTTTACATTGCGACACAGGATATTGTGGCTAAAGACCCCGGTGCCCACACATGTATACTATGGGATTTATATTTCGTAAATATTTATATAGGAGTGGGATCTGAAAGCAGAACATGGCAAAGTGCCCTTGACGTTCCTAGAAATTTGACATTCAGGAAATTCAGGAATTTTCATTTTGATTAAACAATACCTTATTTCATACTATGAATCCATAACTGGTCTTGGCTAAGAACGCTCAAATTCATTGATGGAACAGAAAGTGATCATAGTGCCTTATGGTTCTTTTATACCCAGGCTGGTGGAACAGCCAATCAGGTCCCATGAAATGCAGGCTGAAACCGCTAATCTCTGCCCATAGTTCTTGGAACCCGCAGGCTGCCGCCCCCACCATGGGCTGGCATCTTCCCCAAACCTCCCTTTTTTTTGGTTTTACTTTTACCAACCCTCCTGCCCAGTCCTGCTTACCTGATCAGTGCAGCGGAGGCACCTGCACCACTGCACAAGCTTCCCTCCTCGCTTTTGCAGCTGCCAAGGCAATCGAAGAGGGGCTCCGTGCAGATACCCACCTTCTACAACCATGGCAGCCATTTTGGATAAGTATTTTCATACATTGGACAGTTCCATTAACTATTGTGGCAATAGCACCACGTTCCAGGGGCTGGAATGGGAGGGTAGCAGCCTAGAGCCCTGGTTAACTATCCTAACTTCACTTGTGCCGTTAACTCGGGCTGCCGGGCTATTACCCCCGTTCCAGCTTTTCAAACGTGGTGCTAATGCCACAATGGTACATGGAACAGAAACTTAGTCTGAGACATCCCAGGAGTTGTGAATCACTCGTGAATGGTTCATTCACTGCTATTAGGCGAACGTTAAAGTAGGTCATTATGATGCAAGAAGTTGTCACCCAAAACAAAATTAAAGATGCTCTATCAGATAGCCTGATAGCTTCATACTCTGTCGTGCATATAGGAGAGCAGTAAGGATAATCCAAACCTAATGATTTTTTAGAAATATTTTGATGTTGCAGGTAACCAATTTAGAGCTCTCCCTTTAAAAGTAAAAAAAAGTAAATAGACTACAGTAGTGTGCTGGTTGATTTTCAGAATGTAAGCTAGTAAAACGTGAACTCATTAAAGCTCTAAAAAACGTCCATATAATACATTTGGGGTCAAACAAAATTAGACTCACCAGACACACATCTGTTTACAGCCAAAAAGACATGTCTCCTGTTAAGGGATAAGAGATAGAAAATGCTGGTGGAGGGAGGGGTTCGTCGGGGCCGAGGAAAATGGCCATCTAAAAGGGAATCTTCACACATGGGCACCCCAAAAATTAACTATATGTAGGGTTCAAACTAAAATGTCTTCCTAGTGCTAAAATGGAAGAACACAGAAGTTCAACAGATGATATCAAAGAAAAGGACTACACCCCTTTTACCGCTATACGCTAATCAGAAGTGATGGGGAGAATCTGCTTGTACAAGGTAAGATTTCTAGCACTAACTAGCCTAAAAGACACTTGATCACACACCCCACCATCGCACCCAATTGATAAAGAAATATATGTACCTTTGGAGGAGCACCAGCGGGAAATCACAGGGAGCATCAGATGAGAGGCACAGAAGAAGAGAAAGTGTCAGACTTTAGTGACACTAGCAATGCAATGTTGAGTAAGGATTCCACATATGTCAGCTCTCTGGAATAGCCATCAAGGTGTGCAGCAGAGCCCATGGACCCTAGAGCTCATATCAGATTGGGGGCATGTCAAATGCACCATTTTTACTGCATAAAAAAATCTTGTTCCTGAGGAAGAAGAACTATACCAGCACTCATTCAAACAGAATAGTCCACTGTGGCGGTCATATTGGAAGGGTGTCATGAACAGAAAGACACATTAAATTAGGCGGTGCGAAGAGCCAATGTGAAAATATCAATAAGTGGATAATCATTCACCTAATGGCAGGAGAAAGACAATGCTGATTCATGCAACACTAGTTAGGCAAAACATACCTCTGCAGAGCAGATGGATCAGCACTCCCTTTCACAATTCAGAACAGATATTGGGCTAATCCTCAAAGAGCTCTCTGAGATCAAAGCCTTCATGACCTCAATACATAAAAGAACAGGGGAAATGCAAGAAGACATTACAAAAATTCAAAGTGAGATGGAATATATGGCTTGAAGGATATCAGACTCCAAGGACAGAATAACTACAGTGGAGGAAAGGATTGAGGGCATTGAGAACCTCCAGTACAGAATGAGGGAGCTAGAGATCACCTGCGCTGATCTGTAAGACAGGGGCAGATGGCATAACATCTGTTTTTCTGGGATACCACAAAAACTGAAGGGGCAAAACCGAAAATGGGGATTACACATCGCATTCATCCCTCTGCTAGAAACTCCAAGGTGCACACTGTGTTAATTTGAAAGAACCAAATACAAAAGAAGGTCCTGGACTAATTGTAATCTGTATTTTAAGGCGTTAGCAGGTGTGACAAATCCCCACGTTGGCAAGGAAAACATCACCTCTCACATATGAGGTTCACAAGATGTGGGTATCTGCATACTTTTTACAAGAAATATTGATCAAAAGAAACAATTTCCTAGAACTCAGACCTCAACTTAAAAAATTCCATCTGCACTATGCTTTGATTGATCTGGCAAAAATAATTGTTGCAGACCAACATGGCAGCACACACAAATTCACAGACCCGGAAGGATTAACACAAGAGCAAAAACTTGAAGTGATAGATACTTCTGACCAAACCACTGTAGCACAGACATTCTTATGTCCAAGAAATGCAGATGAAGAATGAACGTTAGTCTCTCTGGGGTGCAAAAAAAAGAGCTCCATTGGGAAATAACATCAGACTTCTTAGATTTAAACCATTAGCTCCTTATGGATTGCTGGAAAAGGTTATATTAGGGATACGTTAAGACAGGATGCCTCTAAATAGAAACAAAGCATTAAGCTACTTCTAGAATCCCTAGAAAAGGACATAAAATAATTAACCTAGTTATATGCTAAAAGACTGATGCAGGATAAGCTTAATAATGTAAACATAGTCAATAAAATATACACAAGCTCAGCCAAACACTCACTAGTCTGGTTTAGACAAAGCATTATGAAAGATGATAAAAGGTCAATTGAAACAGACAGAGAACAACATAAAAATACCCTTACTTAAAAAGACGAATAGCTCCTCAATAAAAAACCGAAATTCAAAAAATGTTTTATGTAATCACTTTAATTCTCGAAAGAAACCATGCAGTAGCAGGAAAACAAAATGATTTTCTAAGCAGAATACATCCCCCCAATATATCCAAAGAGAACAGAGGATGGCTGGGTTGCAACATAATACTTGAAGAAGTTAAAGAACCGATACAACCTATATTTCCTGGCCTTGATGGCCTACCAGCTGAATTGTATAAGATCTATAAACAATTATCAGCCCCATTGCTTGCTTCCATGTACAGAAAGTCAGTCTAAGGAGAAAACTATACCCTTGGAATGTAGCCAATCCCTGATAACTTATCCCAAAACAGAGCAGAGATCGTAATAGCTGTTCCAACTGCAGGCCCTTTCCTTGCTGAACACAGACATGAAAATACTAGCAAAGGAATTCACCTTTGTATAAGAGAAAGAATGGTGCATGTCAAATGCACCATTTTTACTGCATAAAAAAATCTTGTTCCTGAGGAAGAAGAACTATACCAGCACTCATTCAAACAGAATAGTCCACTGTGGCGGTCATATTGGAAGGGTGTCATGAACAGAAAGACACATTAAATTAGGCGGTGCGAAGAGCCAATGTGAAAATATCAATAAGTGGATAATCATTCACCTAATGGCAGGAGAAAGACAATGCTGATTCATGCAACACTAGTTAGGCAAAACATACCTCTGCAGAGCAGATGGATCAGCACTCCCTTTCACAATTCAGAACAGATATTGGGCTAATCCTCAAAGAGCTCTCTGAGATCAAAGCCTTCATGACCTCAATACATAAAAGAACAGGGGAAATGCAAGAAGACATTACAAAAATTCAAAGTGAGATGGAATATATGGCTTGAAGGATATCAGACTCCAAGGACAGAATAACTACAGTGGAGGAAAGGATTGAGGGCATTGAGAACCTCCAGTACAGAATGAGGGAGCTAGAGATCACCTGCGCTGATCTGTAAGACAGGGGCAGATGGCATAACATCTGTTTTTCTGGGATACCACAAAAACTAAAGGGGCAAAACCGAAAATGGGGATTACACATCGCATTCATCCCTCTGCTAGAAACTCCAAGGTGCACACTGTGTTAAATTGAAAGAACCAAATACAAAAGAAGGTCCTGGACTAATTGTAATCTGTATTTTAAGGCGTTAGCAGGTGTGACAAATCCCCACGTTGGCAAGGAAAACATCACCTCTCACATATGAGGTTCACAAGATGTGGGTATCTGCATACTTTTTACAAGAAATATTGATCAAAAGAAACAATTTCCTAGAACTCAGACCTCAACTTAAAAAATTCCATCTGCACTATGCTTTGATTGATCTGGCAAAAATAATTGTTGCAGACCAACATGGCAGCACACACAAATTCACAGACCCGGAAGGATTAACACAAGAGCAAAAACTTGAAGTGATAGATACTTCTGACCAAACCACTGTAGCTCAGACATTCTTATGTCCAAGAAATGCAGATGAAGAATGAACGTTAGTCTCTCTGGGGTGCAAAAAAAAGAGCTCCATTGGGAAATAACATCAGACTTCTTAGATTTAAACCATTAGCTCCTTATGGATTGCTGGAAAAGGTTATATTAGGGATACGTTAAGACAGGATGCCTCTAAATAGAAACAAAGCATTAAGCTACTTCTAGAATCCCTAGAAAAGGACATAAAATAATTAACCTAGTTATATGCTAAAAGACTGATGCAGGATAAGCTTAATAATGTAAACATAGTCAATAAAATATACACAAGCTCAGCCAAACACTCACTAGTCTGGTTTAGACAAAGCATTATGAAAGATGATAAAAGGTCAATTGAAACAGACAGAGAACAACATAAAAATACCCTTACTTAAAAAGACGAATAGCTCCTCAATAAAAAACCGAAATTCAAAAAATGTTTTATGTAATCACTTTAATTCTCGAAAGAAACCATGCAGTAGCAGGAAAACAAAATGATTTTCTAAGCAGAATACATCCCCCCAATATATCCAAAGAGAACAGAGGATGGCTGGGTTGCAACATAATACTTGAAGAAGTTAAAGAACCGATACAACCTATATTTCCCGGCCTTGATGGCCTACCAGCTGAATTGTATAAGATCTATAAACAATTATCAGCCCCATTGCTTGCTTCCATGTACAGAAAGTCAGTCTAAGGAGAAAACTATACCCTTGGAATGTAGCCAATCCCTGATAACTTATCCCAAAACAGAGCAGAGATCGTAATAGCTGTTCCAACTGCAGGCCATTTCCTTGCTGAACACAGACATGAAAATACTAGCAAAGGAATTCACCTTTGTATAAGAGAAAGACATCCCTTCACTAATTCACGATGCACAAGCAGGCTTTATCCAAGGTAGAAGGGTCCAAAACATCCTAAGAACACTATTCCATGCTGTATGGAAAAAGAAAAAACAAACAAGTGGTATCATATCACTAGATGCAGAGAAAGTGCTTGATAGGGTAGAATGGTCTTAGCTCTTTGTGGCCACAGAAAAACTTAGTTTAGGTAAAAACTTCATAGCAAAAGTTAAACTTCTGAACTACAAACCAACAGCACAAACAACAAGTAACAGATTCTAAAAAAATTAAAGGTTATGAAACATGGTTGCCCACTGTGGCAACTCCTGTTCCTAATGGGACTAGAACTGATCACTATATCTATCAGACAACACAGTGGTATAATGAATAACCCATCACCGGAAGGGGTAAAGAACGCTACTATATGCAGATGATATCTTATTATTTGTCAAGAAGCCAGAATCTTCCATTACAAATCTCATTAATCTTATATGTGCATTGTACACATTCTGAAGGTATACAATTAATTGTCACAAATGTGAGGTACCACCATTAACAGGATACTCCTCCCAGTCATACAGAACAATATGTAACTTGAGATGGGTACAAAAAAGGCTCAAATACCTTGAGATAAGAATAAATAGAGATGTAAATACCAGCATGGAAGATAACATTAAAGAAGAGCAGTAAAGAAATTCTGCTCACCCTTCACAAATGGTCAACACTCAACTTGTCACTGTGGGGATGCAGACTGTATGAAAATGATGGTTGCACCTATGTTACTATATGTCTTTACTATGATACTCCTGCTCCCCAATAACTCCTGGTGGACATGAATAAACAGTGAAAGTTCAAAGTTCAAATGGTGAGGCTCACACCCTACAATTACTGCCTTAAAACTACAAGCCAAATCATGTGTGGGTGAGCTTCATCTTCCCAATATGGACATGTATTTCCTAGCTGCGAAACACATAATTTTAGCAGCACAAAGCAGTACTCTGAGCTCCCATCTCTTGCCTTTCTGGGAATTATAACTAATGAATACATATTTTGAGCATTTGCAGGCATAGATGGACACACAGCCTTCTTGGGTAGAGGTGCTAAACAAAATGTATACAGATGCTGTCTATGAGCTAAACAAATCTATTTAAACAGGTGGGTGTTAAGATCTTTCCTAAACTGGAATAGTGACTGGCAAGATCTAATCTCCACAGGGAGACTGTTCCGAAGTTTGGGTCGGAAAACGCCAAATCTCCTATCACCTCTGGATGCAGATTTAGTGCGTGGAATATTCAGCAGAAGCCTATCATCTGAGTCTAGTGCTCGAGCAGGGGAGTAGTGACAAACTTTAGCACTGAGATACTCTGGGGCAAGTCCATTAACACATTTGGTAATTAAAAAAGCTACTTTAATTTTAATTCGGTCTTCAACCATCAGCCAATGCAGAGATCTGCGGAACAGTAAGACTAGGTCCTTTTTTCCAAGCCGCCCCACCAATCTAGCCGCAGCATTGTGGGCCTTCTGCAGTCTGTATATCTGCTTGGCCAGTATGCCCGCCAACAGACTATTGTAATAATACAGTGGGTGTTAGTCATATCCCCCACAACAATCGCATGACCTTCTGATGGTAGGAATGGTTATACATTCCTAAGCATCCACAACGAGTAGTGAACTGACTTAACCTTCATCCCCACCTTGGCTTCACTGCTGAGATTCTCTTGCCAGCTACAGCCCAAGTTCTTGATTTTTTAAGCAAATTGTAGCTTCTCACCGAGAATATGGGGAGAGAAAGATTCCTTGGAATTCACAACTCGCTGCTTGGTCCCAAACAAATTAATCTGAGTGTTTGCTTCGTTAAGTTGGAGCTGGTTATTGGCCATCCAACGACTGATGTTGGCCAGACACAAATTTACTCTAGTAAATGCATCCTCAATGTTCTTAGTCTCGATATAGATTTGAGCGTAATAGGCATATAAGTGGAAACTCAAACCGTGTCGCCTCAAATATTCAGGACTGGGTGCATATAGAAGCTGAAAATAAGGGGGGAAAGTGAAGATCCCTGGGGGACCCCACATCTAAGAATGATAGCTTCGAGAGTGTAACCCCCAAATAGTACCTGCTTGGATCTGTCTGGCAAGAAGGATTTAAACCATTCCAAAGCCTGTTCAGAGAACTTTTCTACTCTCATGAGTCGGTCCAACAAAATTTCATGACTTACTGTATCGAAGGCCACGGAAAGGTCCGGCATCAACAAAAGGCTTGATCCGCCACCATCCGCATCCTCCAGCAGCTCATCACATGGTGAGGTTCACACCCTAGAAAGCTACAAGTTGAATCATGTGTGGGTGAGCTTCATCTTCCCAACATGGATTTTTATTTCCTAGCTGGGCAACACAATATTAGCAACTGAAAGCAGTACTCTGCACTCCCATCTCTTTCCTTTCTGGGAATTATAACTATTGAATTATAACTAATGAATACAATAAATCGTCACACATGTGAGGCATTCCCATTAACAGCATACTCAATCCAGTCATACAGAACAATTTCTTACTTGAGATGGTTGGAAAAAGGGCTCAAATACCATTCTGCTCAGCCTTCACAAATGGTCAACACTCAACTTGTCACTGTGGGGATGCATAGACTGTGTGAAAATGATGGTTGCATCTATGTTACTATATGTCTTTACCATGATACTCCTGCTTCCCAATATATCCTGGAGGACATGAATAAAAAGTGAAATTTCAAGGTTCACATGGTGAGGCTCACAGCCCACAATTACCAAACTCCAAGCCGAATCGTCTGTGGTTGAGCTTCGTCTTCCCAACATGGAGATGTATTTCCTAGATACAAAACACACAATACTGGCAGCACAAAGCAGTACTCTGTGCTTCCATCTCTTGCCCTTCTGGGAATTATAACTAATGAATATATATTTTCTTTTTTATTTTTATTTTGAGGATTTGTACCACGCTCCGAACAGAATTAACTGTATATTAAGGCCTTAAAACTACAAGCCAAATCATGTGTGGGTGAGCTTCGTCTTACCATAATGGACATCTATTTCCTAGCTGCGAAACACACAATATTAGCAGCACAAAGCAGTACTCTGCACTCCCATCTCTTGCCCTTCTGCAAATTATAACTAATGAATAAATATCAAGGAAATCAGAGGATAAACTTTGCATCATTTGGGAAATTAACCACCCAACAATGAAGAAAAATGTATCATTTGGCAGAGAGTGCACAGATTGAGTAAACAACATCCCTTTGCACCAGGAAGCCAGCATCTGGCATGAGATGATATATGTCATGTCATTTATAACACACCTATGCACAAGTGTTTCAAGGCGTGACGAGGAAAGGCAGGTGAGACAGAGGGAAGACAAAAACAATCTTACTAGGCCTAGTGACATTGAGATTGTGCAAGTGCAGGGGAGCAATGAGGGGAGACGTGGCGGGGGGACGGGGGATGGGCAAGTGCAGGACATGGAATCAATGCAACAATTAGTGCAGCCAACAGGTGGCAAGAGCGAGTATTAAAAGTGCAGACAACAGGTGTCTAATAATTGCAGGAAAGGGGACTGTAGGGTTACAGATACAGCCCACAAGTGTAGGGCATGCCAGGAGGATGTGCGGGTGATCAACTGGGCGGGCAGTGACCTGGTCCCGAGTTCAAAGAGTAGCCAGTAGACCAGTCCATTATCAGACAGGAGATCAGCAGGGGAGAGGAAGAGAGAAAGAAAGAAGGCAGAAGCAAGGAGGAAGGTCTTGAGGTGCTTCTGGAACCGGAGATGGTTCTGCGCAAGTTTCAGAGAGGCAGGGAGGCTGTTCCAAAGGGAGGTGCCAGCCAAAGAAAGAGATCTTCCCCCAACTTGTTGTTTGGAGAAGCGACTGACCCTCAAGGAGTTGAAGGTGGAGGAGCGACGAGCTTATGTAGGAAGATATTTACAGAGAAAGAGTTGGCGGTACTGCAGTCCCAGGCCTCAGAGGGCCTTGTGGACAATACAGAGGGTCATGAACTTGATCCTTGCTGTCACTGGGAGCCAATGGATAGATTGCAGTGCTGGAGAGTTAGGATCCCTGGGCTTGAGGCCAAGGACAAGTATTGCAGTCCTGTTCTGGATGAGTTTCAGAGGACAGAGTAGAGGCAGGTAGATTTAGAAAGAGGCTGTTGCAGTGGTCCAGTCTAGAGAAAACCAGAGCTCTTGATACAGTGAGCTTCTGGGGGAAGGTGAGGAAAGGAAGAATACCTCTTAGGAGGTGCAGGTGGTAGTTTTACTTCTTATTGATGTCAGAGATGTGAGGAGAGAAGGAGAGTGTGAAGTCAAAGATGACCCCATGGTTCTTAGCCTCACAGGTGGGAGCAGGAAGAGGGCCCAGAGTGGGTGGCCAGAGATTGACAGGAAAGGAAGGTGCAGGTGTGCCAATGAGGAGGATCTCCGTCTTACTGGCATTCAGGCAGAGATTATTCATGGCACACCACTCCTGGATTGTAGATGAACAATCCAGGATGAGAGAGGGAGAGGAGACAGCTGAGGGGCGCCTGAAAGCGAGCTGAGTGTCATCCGCAGAGCACTGAAAGTTGGAGCAGAGAGCAGTAATGTGGTGGGTGAGAGGTGACAGGTATCGGTTGAACAGTCTGGAAGAAGGATTAGACCCCTGGGCACCACCACAGGCAGAGAGTGAGATAGAGGAGAGGAAAGACCCAAGTTGGACCTGGGAGGGTCGGTCAGATAGGAAAGGGGTCAGGCAGGCCAGGACCTGATCAGTGATACCTAGGTTATCACAGAGCCGGTTGGGAAGGATGGCATGGTTGACCGTGTCAAAAGCAGAAGAGAGATGAGTAGGATGAGAACAGAGGGGTGGTTAGCATCAAGGTTAGAGAGCAAGTCTTCACAGATGTTCAGGAGAGCAGTTTCCGTGCTTCTGGCTGCTCTGATGCGCTGGGAGATGGCCACCTTTTCCAAGAGTTGGTCAAGAAAGGAGTAATGGAGATTGGGTGATAATTAGACAGACTGAGGGATTCTTAAGAAGAGGGTGCACAAGAGTGCTTCATGGGGGAAGGAAAGGTTCCAGTGGAGAAAAGGTGGTTGCAAACGACTGTCAAGGCTGGAGCGATGGTGTGAATGTGGTCCTTGATGGTTTTGGATGAACAGGGAAGTTTTGACAGGACTTTCATAGAATAGACATTTCTAGAAACCTCCTGAAGGGTGAACAAAAGAAAGGAAGAGAAGGAAGGAGGAGAGGTGGCCACAGGGAGGCCAGAGGTACAGGAGAAGGAAGAGGAAGAAGGAGGAGAGGTCCACATAATGCACTCCCTCATACATTGTCTCACTGGGCAGACCTGGATATCAAGCAGTTGAAGTATATCCTCAATTGACATAGGAAAGTGATGTCATTTTATTACCTAACATCCAATTTTAATCTGTAAATACATCAGTATTAGAAATACTTTCAACTAAGTAGAAGCCTGCAAAAACCCATCCCGTTCATCATGGCCCTCTATTATCATCACAGCTGCCTGTACTCCTTGACAAATATTAGACGAAACCCATCAACATATCAACTCTCTACTCCTTGATTACGAATGGCTTCTTAGCCAAGCCCAAGCTAATACATTTAGACAGCCCCTCTCAGTTGAACAATGGAAGCAAGCTAAACATTCTCAGGAATCATAGAATTCACACTGAAGCTCACACAATTTTAAATATTCCATGATGTGTACTTGGGCATGAACAAGATAAATAACCAAGTTACCAAAACATGGAACAGAAGCCCCATTACATGACCTCACAGAGGGGGAACCACTCAACTCTCATGAATACAGACCAGTGGTCGAAGTCATTATGACAGCAAACATATGTACACACCAGCAGTGGAAAATGAAAGACACACCCAGCATGAACAACTGTACTGAAGATATGTGGCGAAAAGACTCCAAACAGAAAGTCAGTTTTCAGTTGAATGATCAAGAGCAACAATACTGGGAAAGATAAAATAGTATAGAACAACCCCAGAAAATGAGGATGAAACAGACCCCATTGACAGGATCGATAACACAGAGCTTACCCCCCTTCCAATTCCCTTCCTTTTATTTGTTAATTTCCTTTTTCTTTCACCACTTGGTTAACAGTGTCGCTGTTACCATTGCTGTTAGTGTTTGAAATGTTCACTAGGTCTGTGTGGTATATCCTCATTCAGTTATTTGGAGAATGTTTGACGTATATACAAGCATATTCTGCACGACAACTGTAGCACCAGATACAAAAAAACCTTACCGACTTGGAGACAAGCAATATTCCAGTGCACAGCATTGTAAACGGCTCCCCACCACCACATTTTCATCATTTGCATTGTGGGATGAAAATGCAAAGGACAAAAAGCAGATTACATGCTCGTAGCCTACCCTTTGCCCTTCACATTTGCACTCTGCAGTGCAAAGTGAATAAATGGTGCCTGGCATGCTGGCATACCAGTCAGCGTTTACTTTTTTTTTGTGAGCGCCACTTGCCATGCTCGCATGGCAGGCAGTAATCACAAATGAAATTAAACACTCCATGACATGCTTGCACGTCTGGGAGGGTTTCTTTTCAACTGAGAACACAGCTTGCCATGCAACTAGAAAACACACCAAAAGCAAAAGGTCCAGGTTGCAAGCAGATTACCCTGTCTTTTCCACTCTATACCTGCACTGAGAGATAAAATGGAGAGCAACACATGCACTGTAGGTATAGATGTGCTAAAATTCGAAAAGACATTTTGATCAAGCAAGTATATGCCAGAAGTCAAGGTAACATACATGATATGATATGATCTGGCATTTGTAACGCGCCTATACACAAGTATTTCAAGGCGCGACGAGGCAGGGGGGGGACAAGGGGAGACAGACAACGATCCTACTAGGCCAGGTGTCATTCAGATCGCGCAAGTGCAAAGGCTAGAGGGAAAGGGAAAAGTGCAAGGGGGAAAGGGAGAGGGGAAAGTGCAGTACAGGGTTAATAGCATACAGCAAACAGGATAAATAACAAGGGCCAGCTGGTGGCAAGTGCGAAGTAAGTGCAGATAAGTGCTGGGAAGGGGTGCTGTAGGGATACAGACACAGTCCCGTAGTGCAGGGGTTGCCATGGAGGCAGTGCAGGGGATAGTGGCTGGGCCAAGGACCGAGAACGGTGAGTGGCCCAGTTGCAGATTCAGTGCAGTTTCAGTAGTATTAGCAGGGGAGAGGAGGAGAGAAAGCGGAGGCAAAGAGGAAGGTTTTGAGGTGCTTCCGGAACCGGAGATGGTTCTCCTCAAGTTTCAGGGAGGCAGGAAGGCTGTTCCAGAGGGAGGCCCCTGCAGCGGAGAGAGATCTGCCCCCAACTCGTTGTTTGGAGAAGCGGCTGACCGTGAGGGAGTTGGAGGCGGATGAGCGAAGAGCTCGAGAAGGAAGATATTTAGGAAGAGAGAGTTGAAGGTATTTTGGCCCAAGGCCCCAGACGGCTTGTGGACAATGCAGAGGGTTTTGAACTTGATCCTCGCAGTCACTGGGAGCCAGTGCAGTGATTTCAGTCCTGGAGAGATACGGTCCCTGGGCTTGAGGCCAAGGACAAGTCTCGCAGTCTTGTTCTGGATCATGTAGCGGTAGGCGCTAGTAAGTATACCCATTAGGCCAGAAAGACAATAGAATCTAGAGCAAACATTCATTCAACAATCACACTGCAACAGATTTAGGCCATAAACACGATACATTAGAAGAGGGGATAGCTCTCATTGTCACCAGAGATGGATAGCAGCAAGTAAGATGGACAAATATAGATAGTGTTCATAGACAGGGTAAGCCATGTTCATAATGGCAATGATAGAACACCATAGGGGCAGATGTTAGACCCTAACCAGAACGTAAATGCACATGATAGCGTGAATAGTATGAACTAAGAAATAGACTAATTATGTAGGAGTGTGTGGTAGCAACACTAAGGACTAGAAAATATATCACATGAGTCTTATGTATGCACATATGCATGCACTCATCAACAGTATAGAGGTGCCTACACTTTAGTATGCAAAAAGGGAAGACAAGGCCTAAGCTATGTGAATAACAGGCCTCAAATCATCAGAACTTGTTTTACACAGCGTAGATGGTCAGTTTAGGACATTGCAAAGGAATGCAGTGGCAAGGTCGTCAGCCTTGAGCACTATGTAAAGTTGTGAAATGATTGGTTAAAGGTATTAGGTGAAGCCCTTTCCCAGCCAAAATTACAAGGAAACCTGACCTAATCAAATGTTGCTAAAGGAAGCTGGGTTCACAAGGGGAAACTGTAGACTGTTGCGTAGTGATTGGCTGTGAAGGAGAAAGTTCAATCTGGTCCCACAAATTCGACAAGTGAAACATATAACAAATAGGTGTTCTGTCTATGTTTCCAAAACAAACCAAGACAAGGTCACATCCCTAGTAAGAATCAGACCACATGCAAAAACAGGCACGGGACAAGTCATTCAGATAGACAGGACACATCGCCCCCTTTGGGAAGATATCCACTGATGACTGGAAATACATACATTGGGAGGTCAGCTCCCTGCCCAGGCAGAACTCAATATGCAGTGGGTTGTAGACCAAACATTAACACTAAGTAAACCCTAAACGTTGTGCATTGATTAGAACCTCTTAATAAGTATAGGAATGATTTAAGTTGTCATATAACTCAGTCATATTTAAGTAGCACTAATGTAGTCTTGGTGATGCACATCAGCCATGATAAAGAAAATAGCAAAGTTACATGTTTACAATCAGGAGTTGCAATAAGGTTATGCTGTTTGATGCAACTGGAAGGTGAGGAACGGTAAGATGGTGCCAGCACTTAATTCCCATGAGACCAGGATGTAGAATATACCACTGTTGACACACTGTTTGCACCTCACAATGTTGCTGATTTGTATTTTATTTGTGTTTTATAAAACACCTTAAACCAAGGTGCTATACAGAGAACAAGGAACGGTATAATATAATGGACAAACAAAACATTCAGAAAACAATCAATAAAGGATGTTGCAGCAAATTAGATTTCAGTGACCCATGAAATAAAGAATACACAGAAATAGAACAAAGAGTAGGGGAGAGCATTCCAGTGAGGATGGGCAAAAAGCTTAAAAGTGTAAAAATTTGATTGGGCACAAGGGGTACGAGGTGCCACCAACAGAAACTGGGAAGAAGAGCAGAGAGTATAGAAGGAGTATAGAAAGATATCAGAGCAGAGAGATAGCTAGGGGCAAGACCATAGAGGGACTTAAAGACAAGAGAGAGAAAATTATATGTAATGTGAGTGTCAAAGGGCAACAACCCAAGAGTGGTAAGAGAAGATAGAATCTCAGAAAGAGAGAAGACAGAGAAGACCGATGATTTGCGAGGGGTAAGACGAGAACTAGGAAGTCCAAAGAAGGCAGTGGAAAAGTAAAAGAGTCTGAAAAAAATGAAGGCAGAAATTTGGAGTTTAGAAGCTTGAAAAGTGAGAATTGGAAGAGCTTTACCAATATGGTGTAGGTAAATGCAACAGGTGCACAAGGTTAGAGAGATATGATGAGAGAAGGAAAGACTAGAGTCAAAGTGGAGGCCAAGATTTCGGGCCGTCTGTGAGACTGGAGGCTGGGATGGAGGAAATGAAATAAGGGAAGGGGGAGCGAGAGGGGAGAGGGTATTAGCAGGGAAAAAGAGGACTTCAGTTTTCCCAGAATTGAGCATTAGATAGTGAGAGGACCTCCTAGATTTGATTGCAACTAGACAAGCAGAAAGAGTGTGGTGAATTTCAGAGGAGAACGAAGAGGAAGAGAGAAAAAGTTGACTTTCATCAGCATAAAAGTGATGTGATAAACCAAAGGAAGAAATAACAGCTGCAAGAGGGAAGTATAAAGAGAGAACAGAAAAGGGTCCAAAACTGACACTTAAGGCACACCATGGGGAAGCCGGAAATATTTAGTTGACTTGCCTCCCCAAGAAACAGAACATGATCTTTGAGATATACAAAATTGAAACCAAGAAAGGACAGAGCCCATGAAACCAAAGGAAGAAAGTGACACCAACAGTAGAGAGTGGTTGACATTGCCAAATGCAGCAGATAGATCCAAGAGGATGAGACAAGATGAGTGTTTGGAATATCACTCAGAAAGAAGGGAGTCCAAATCCAAGAGCGGAGCAGTTTCCGTGGAGTGAAGAGGATGAAAGCCTGATTGGACGTGTGGGAGAATAGAAGAGTTGGAGACAAACAGAGACTTGAGAATAGACCAGCCATTCCAGTAATTTAGAGAGATAGGGTGATAAGGAAATAGGGTGACGATTTGAGACAATCAGTGGATCTGCAGTGGGTTCCTTCAAAAGTCAGATAATGAAAGCAAGCTTGAAGGATGTGGGAAAGGTAGAGAGCTAGACGTTAAAGAAGGAGGTATGGTAGGGAAAATCATCAAGGACTGTGCTCCCTCACTAGCCCCTATCATAACGGCATTCATCAATGCCTCCTTTCATTCTGGCCAAGTCCTACAAGATCTAAAGGAAGCCTCAGCTCGCCCGCTCTTCAAAAATCCCTCCCTTGAACCAGCTATCCCCACCAACTACAGACCTATCACCACTGTCCCCTTCCTACTGAAAATACTGGATAAAGCAGCCTACCTGCAAATACAGAAATGTTTAGAGGACAACCATCTCCTTGGTCTTAGACAATATGGGTTCCGGCCACGGCATGGGACCGAAATGGCTCTCCTTGACCTTAAAAATGAAATTGATGACCTCAGAGATGCAGGTAAGCCTGCGCTCCTCCTGCTCCTCCACCTGTCAGCCGCATTTGATTTAGTTAACCACAAAACACTCTGACAGCATCTATCCTCAATAGCCAACTTCTCCGATAATGTCTGCAAATGGATAGAGTCATTCTTAAAACACAGAACTATGAAGGTTTTCTCGGACTCGTCCTGTGCCGACCCTAGCACCATCAAGTGTGGGGTCCGCCAAAGGGTCCTCCACGGCCCCCACCCTTTACAACCTCTTCACGAGGCCCCTGTTTAAAATCCTCGACTCCATGGGCATCTCATACACAAACTATGCGGTTGACACCCATGTACTTATCCCCCTCTCAGGAGATCACACATCTGGCCAGAATACTTTAAACTCCATCTACTCAACAATTCAAACCTGGATGGAAGAAAACTGGCTCTTCCTTAACAGTGACAAAACTGAGCTCCTGCTGGTTGGTTCGCCATCCACCCTGAAAAAGATGAGCAAACAGTACTCCTCCTTCGTCATTGACAATATCCCAATCACTGTATCACCATCCATCAAAACCCTTGGTGTGCTTCTAGAACCTGATATGACCATGAACAGACAGGTTAATGCCATAGCCTCCACGTCCGCCTATTATTCCAAACCTATCAATCCAATCCGACCCCTCTTGTCCTAAAAAAAACTGCCTCACCATCGCCAGTGCCATCATTGGCTCGAGGCTCCATTATTGCAACTCCTTATTCATTGGCACCTCTGCCAAGAATATCGCTAAACTCCAAATTGTCCAAAATAACGCACTGGCTTCCTGTTAAACAAAGAATCATCTTCAAAGCCCTGGCCCTGACTCACAAATGTCTCCATGACCTTGCTCCTTCTTACCTAACACGTAGGATTACCAAACCCTCCACTCACAAACCTTCCAGATCACAGTACTCGAACCTCCTGTCTGTCCCCAGGTCTTCCAAAGTTCGTGCAGGCGGCTCCAGCTTCCCATCAGTTACTCCCACCCTCTGGAATGCGCTCCCTCCCCACCTCAGAGCCATTGACTCCCACACTGTCTTCCGTAAAGCCATCAAGACCAACCTTTTTGTTTGATGTGTTAGAACCTGCAATATACTGTAACATGTAACTACCTAAATGTAAATAAGTTCTTTCTGGGGCGGCTTCATTGTAACCCTTAAGTAAGCCTCATTAAGCTCTGATTCAGCGCCTCAATGTCTGTGGGCTGTTTGCGCACTTTACAAATACAAATAAATAAAAAATAAATAAATAAGACACTAGTGAATTGGTTAGCAATTATCAAAGTGGCCCACCCCAGGATTGCCACAGGTGCTCCCCAATTAAAACACAAAGAGCCAAACGAAACAATATCAAACTTTGATTGTGCAATATTAAATCTGGGAAAGTATATAAGGTGCATATGAAGTCATTTTCTGAATTAATCACCCGAGTGTTCAGGGGGGTTAGGAAAAGCCAATAGGGTTAGGAATTGTATAGAATCACATATAGAGCAACCGCCAGCAACCAATTGGAAGATGACATTGCCTGTGTATTCACTACAAAACTGCGCCATTTCGCATCCATCTCTGAATGATTTCTTGTGAATGATTCCCTGCCATGGTTACATCTAATAAAATGTACATTTATTTGCTCCCGTGCTCTTTATTGACTCATTTGGATTGCTTTTTATTATTTATTTTTGGGTCTTACCCTACACATGTCTAGTTTAAAGATTTGCCAGCCTCCGATGGCACATATTTATTTGTGCTACTCATGGCCAATAATAAGAAATAATGCATCTACGCCATTCACACAAATTGGATCAGTGCTATGCATTCACTACAGTCCAACATACAGATCCTATTGTTTGCATATATAGCATCTCTCCATGTAACTCACAGAGTAACAGCAATGGTTATATGCAGGTCACATCACAACAGCCACTGTGCACTGGATGATGAAACAGTGATGTAAGGTTTTCCTGCCCTTGAAATGTAGAGCCCTAGTGTAACCGTTGATATTTAAGCATGAAATAAAGCCATCCAAGAGTAGAATGGAGGACTGGGCATGCACCTTACCACACACATGCGAATCCGGGGATATTATTCTTGACCATGAACACCAAACTGGGCCCTATGAGTGTGTATTAGTGTCTCCACCAGGAGAAACTCGTGGGGCTAGCTCCCAGAACTCCCTTTACCTGTGGGTGGAAACTATGACCGACCCCTAATTAGACTAGACAACCTTATTTGCTCTCTGTAGAATGAATAAAAGCAAGGCACATCCAATGTATTTGCAGACCCGGAAACCGGCTGTTGTGTATACCATAGATAGAAATAAATAAAACATAGCAGCACTACAAAAGCAATTCTTTGCACAGTGGAAGAATGAAACATACACCACGCTACAACAATGCAAACATCAACAGCATATTAGTTCAAACATTGCTGCCTGACCCTGTCATTAGGGGCTTTATAAATACCATATTTAAATAGAGTGCCCACATACACCAGTAGATGGACAATGCACCAGATGCCTAGAAATTAAGCAGATGAATATTAGTGCTTTGCATACATTAGCCTAGTGTGGCTCTGGTAACAGTGACCTTGAATAAAACAGATAAATATTAGTGCTTTGAATGCATTAGCCAAGGGTGGCTCTTGTACGGTTGCCTTGAATAAAAACAGTGCATGCAGTCACAATTTAAGCATGAGTGACCATGTCAATGTCCAGTCTCAGAATGAAATGGGGAGAGTCAATCCAATCCCCTTCCTATGGTAACTGCACTCTACCATAAAGACAGCTAAACACTACTGCACCACGACACAATACAAAAATGGGGGGGGGGGATAAAGACCAACAGTCAAACACATGCGTAGGAGGTACAGCCTCTAGAAACCTTATGCCAGTATGTGCTTTGAGTGCAAGACACAGCTCTTCACAGCACTCAGATACTATTACAATTGTTTTCTCCACAAGACAGACAGCTGTAAAGCCCCGGGCCTCTATGCCTGGCTGGCCACAAAAGGAAACCTGAATTGAGCTTAATATACTCTAAAACTGCCAGGAATGCCGGTCAGAGCAGAGATTACCTTTCCTGAACTAAACCCAACTGTCGCCTACATGGAAAAAAAACTGAACTAACCACAGGACCTTAAATCAAATGTCACAATCCCGATGGAATGCCCTTCTCCTACCTCTTAAATGCTGCTAGCCCAGCACCCTCAATTCCTGACAGGAATCCCATCACGGGGTAAACTACACGTCCTATGTGGTCCACTGACCGCAACAGCTCACAGGACCCCGCTCAGCTCGCCAGTAACCTTGAGAAAGGGTACACAGGACAGAGCTAAAACCCACAACAGGTCGAACACGCCTGTCCGAGTTTTCCTACCCAACCACCAGAAACACAGCATACTTCATGCTCCCAGTACCTTCTGAACTAGAAAGAGGAGGGGAAAAAAAAAAAACAACTGCACGGATATGAACATCCGCTTTTAAAATAGGAGCTCAAATACCTGACACAAACGTTTGCTGACCTTGAGACAGCAGCTGAATCAGAACAGGACAAAATGAAACTGAGCGGTAACAACAGTCTCTGGGCCTCATTACGAGTTACCCGGTATGGAAATAACGGTGGCGGTAAACCCACCGCCACCGTTGTTTCCATACCGGGTGATCTCGAGTCCTGCAGGTTGAGGTGTCATTCCCGCCAGGTCTGACCTGGCGGCTTTAACACCGCCCGCCTGCAGGCGGACGTGGAAACACCGGCACCATCATGAGACTCAATGGGAATGGGGATTTACCGAATTCCGCCTCTGGAATTCCCAGGTCACCACGGTTGTAATGCCCCGGTAATTCCGGGAATCACAGAGGCGAAATGGTAATACGAGTCCAACGGTAACCGTGCTGGAAAAAACAGCAGGTTACCGCCGGACTTGTAATGAGACCCTCTATCCCAAAACACAGCTTTATCCCCTTCTACCGTGCTGTGGCCTCATGAGAAGGGAAACTGTAGGTACGCATCAACCTCTGACCAAACCACCTGCTTCTGCCCCATGCAGCCTCACTCCTCTGACTAATGCGCTCCTCGCCCTGTGTGCCATACCCATAAGGGGACAACTCCAGAACGGAGTTGGAACAAAGCTCACTCGCTGGGCAGGCCTGCTTGTGACGCTGTCAGGAGTGTTATATATGACCCTCCCATGTGTATTGCCCCTTTAAGGGGATGTGTCCCTCCCACGTGTATTGACCCTTTAAGATGGGCCATGACTGTCATGGCCAAAGCTAATAAAAGGAGCCCCTGCAGGCACGTGCAGTAGAAAGGATTCAGACTCCAACTATGGAACACCTGTGTCCGTCTCTCATTGTGGGCCTGCAGGCCTACACCGTGTGATCATGGTCCTGCAGCCCTGGCCTGCAGGCCCCATGCTGTGTGACCACAGCCCTGCAGGTCCTAGCTGGTCTGGACCCCCAGACCAGCCTGGTGCCCTGGGTCCAGCCCAGGCACCCACCATCCTGGATGCTCCAGGCATCCATGGTGCTACTGCAACCAGGCTGTGCCCCACAGCCTCTCAGGGCCCTGTGCTGCACAACCTCTGTACGACCGGGTGACCCCGGCAAACCAGCATGGTGCTGGGCCCCCCAGCACCAATGAGGACAGCCGCGTGACCGCCGCCTGCCCCACAACAATGGCAAGGAGTGAAGAGCCCCGGGATACCGCCGCGATACCGCCGCGATACTGCCTCTCCTGTCCTTGTCCCTCTATTGTTTTTTTCTTCCTCTTCGTGGGAGAGGTGTGGAGGGAGAAGGGAGGAGGAGCGGGAGGCCACCAGGATTGAATCATGCCTGCAAACCTCTGGGGCATCCCGCCGCAAAGTAAAGAATTGTGCGCCACCCCAGTGGAGATGTAATGAGCAGCATCCACCGTGAAGAGATGAGCCATGTTGCCCCCCCCTCCCGGAAAGTAAGGGGCAGCCAGTGAAGTGGAAGATCCCTGCCTGCGATCCTCCCTGGCTGCGGCCCTCTACAATGAGGATGCTTGTGCGGCCAGGGAGGGAGAAGGAGAAGAGACGTCCCAGCCCCCGCCGTGCTTAGGGGAAGGAGATAGCCTGCGACACCCTCTGCGGTATCTGCCGCCGTGGGGGAAGAAAGAATGAAGCGGCCCCGGCCGCAATGAAACAACCTCCCACTGGGTAGAACAAAAGGCACTGACAATGGTTGTCGGCTGTGCCGGCAGCCCTCATCAAGGTCCTGGGCTGCCGGACAGCGGATGACCTCATGCTCTGGTTTAGAGCAAAGGACAGGTGGCCCCGTTGCCCCTCCTGCAGGCAGCAGCACAGTGCAGTGTTTGTGCCACCGCCGGAACCCCCTCAGTGATCCTGGGCCCGGCGTTGAGATGAAAGGGAGTGCTGTGGTCGGGAGCAAATCAAGTTAAAGCACCTGTAATATCCCATGGCGTGGGCGGTGAGTGTGACTGTGCTCCGATAGGGGCAGAAATAAGGAAAAATGTATGTTCCCTGCCGGAGGGGATACAAATAAGGCATGACCCTCTAAAAGCCCAGGGAATGTGGTGGTGATAAAAGAAAAGATGCATGCTCCATGTCAGAGCTGGGACAAGGGAAGCTGATGCCCTAGCCTGGCCGTGAAGGAGAATGCCCTAACAAAGATCCTGGGCTGCCGGTGGGAATAAAGTATGCAGCTTTGACAAGGAGAATAAAGAGGGAGCCCTGAACAGCAAATACCCTGTGCCACTGGCAGACAGAAAATACCCTGTGCCACTGGCATACCGTGTGCTACTGGCAGTGAGTGCATCAGCTCGGTGGGGAGCAGATCAAAAGAGGAAAGTAAAGCGCTCCATACAGGCACGCCCCGCATGTTCCCCAGAAGTGCAGCATAAACCCTAGGACACTCCTGAGGACTGGCAATGATCCTCGGTCCAAAGGCAGTGCATAAGAAAGTGCTCCAAGATAGCACAAACAATGGCCACTCTGTGTCTAAGGTTGACCTCCCACCAGTATGCTCCTCAGGTCTTGGACCAGCCTCCGCTGGCCATTATTATTTTAACCACTTCAAGACAGAAGTGACAATCATTTGTCTAAATGACTGTATGAAAAGAATCGGATTTCAAATACAATATTTTACAGCAGGGTAACTAAGAGGTTTTGTTTGGTATGAAGTAATATTGTACACACCTCCAGTTCATCCTTTACAAACATAAGGAGTTTCTGCACATTGTATATGCAGATATGTGAAAAGTTGAATCTGAACACTGTTAACCCCTTCTTGTGTTTAAATACACAGCTCTAGACCAGTTTTTGACCTAATTATCTATTGTTAAAATCATGGTGCTCTACTCTGTTTTCTGTTTTCCTCTTCACCTAAACATTTGATTCTAATTGAATGCTTGTTTTAACAAAACCTATAAGAAAAAGCCACTTAAGAAATAAAAAAGGCTACCATAAAAACCAAACATTGCTAATGGTTGTTTTCTCACCTCATGATATGGATCTTTGTACCTTTACATGGGGCACCCAGGAAGGTTAAATCATTTACTGCTCTAAATCGCTTGCAGCATTACATTTTGGGAGGACAGGACCACCCAATGTATACATCCTCAGGATTCCAAGCCATGTGCATTTCGACCTCGGGCACTCTGTGCACTGCACATCACACAGGCGTCAACATGTACTTGACAAGGTTTAAGACCCTCAAGCGTTGGACCAGAGGAGATCTACACTGCCAGGTAATCCCAGAAGAGCCTCCTATGGCCATGGAGAGAACAAGGCAGCAAGCGACCTCCAACACTGTGCCACCATAGTCAACCTGCCTGTCCTGTAAGTGGCCCTAACAGCAAGCCACTGCAGTCACACAGCCTTCCCTACAACTGGCCCTGACTGCCTGACTGGTAATGACACCCTGACTGCCTGCCACTAATGTCATCCTGCAGGCCATGCCATCGAAGGACCAGGCCAACGTGGGCTTGGGGGAGGTACCTCCGGCCCCCCTGAGTTCAGCCAAGAACTTGTGTCCCACGAAACCATGCAGCCCTACCACCTGACACCTAGAAGCAGTGCAATGGGCAGGGTATGTGTTGCAGCTCATCATGAGTGCGTGTGTGCCCTCCTGTGCCCCTGAAGGAAAGACACTCCTGACTGGGGGAACATCGCTGAAGAGGTGGTGAGTGATGTCCTGTCACCCCATGCCCTATCAACAGCACATCGAGCAGCCTGGATGCCCTGTGACCTGCATCTCGCGGCCCTGCTCTGAAAATCAGGGGAGTATGGCGATGTGGCCCCTGGTACCTGCCAGGTGCGGCTTTGCCGGCCGCGAACTGTAAAATCAATGGACCTGGACCCGGGAAGTGATTCCTGAATGGACGCTGATGGAAAACTAACTGGTCTCCTGCAGTCCTGCAATTGCTTAAAGAGGACTCAGTAAACTTGTGTGTTTTGATGATGTGAATCTGCATAGTAGCTACATGCTTAAAGTGGTCTCAGTAAAGAACAATAATGTGAAACTGTGATCCCGCAGTTACTAGGCGAGCATATAGTGCCAGCCGCCAACCATGGCGTCTTTTTTAGTAGTTGCAGTTCCGAACCCAAGGTTAATAAAGGGTTTTGGAAATACTGGGGTAGAACTGCCTAGATTCCACCGGCAGTTAACCGACCACGACTGTCACCCGCTGAGTATGTTTAGAATGGGTTAGTATGTGTTATGTCTGTAACTATCTGAGTTAGCTATGTATGTGTCAGTGGCATATACTTTTATCTGTTTACCCCACAATTTCTAAAGTGATAAATACTTTGTCGTTCTGTAACAGGTGGGATTCATGTACGTTTAAGCAACGTTTGTTTTGTTCCTCATGAAAAAGGAGGAGTGTTATGTATGACCGTCCCATGTGTATTGCCCCTTTAAGGGGATGTGTCCCTGCCACGTGTATTGCCCCTTTCAGATGGAAAAGGAGCCCTTGCAGGCACGTGCAGCAGGACGGCTGCAGACTCCAACTATGGAACACCTGTGTCTGTCTCTCATTGTTGGCCTGCAGGCCTACACTGTGTGATTGCGGCCCTGTGGCCTGCAGGTCCTAGCTGGGTCCAGGGCAGGAACCCACCATCCTAGATGTTCCAGGCATCCATGTTGATCAGGCACCCAGGCTGTGCCCGCCAGCACCAATGAGGCCGGCCACGTGACCGCTGCCGGCCCCACAACAAGGAGCACTACACTGGGTCCTGCACCCTGCACTCGCCGCTCTCTCTATCCCTGTCTGTTCCCTTTCTCCCCTATCAAAAACTCACCCCAAGCACTTACCAATGCACTCCTGGGAAGGGAGCACGCGTCAAAACAGAAACTTTCTCCTCATGCGTGCACATGTTCCCCATGGCGGAGGAAGGTATCAACCCCTTCCATTTTGTGACTTCATGACACCACAGCCCTTATAATGTGACAAAATGGATGGAAGAGGCACTTTCCCTTTACTTATTTATGTATCTTTCTTTTTTACAACCCTAAGAGGAAAACAATATCCCTGCTCATTTGCAGGAACACACACATAGCTAAACGAATACGCATACGGCCTAATGCCACAAATAAACGCAAAACATTTATTCCCTCAGGTTTTTTTTCCCAGCCACGTTAAATAAAAATGTCACACCAGTTTATTTTAATTCCATACTATTGTGTTTTTCATAGAACACCTAACATACCTAGGTTTTGCCCAAACACCCCGAATTATATAACGGGCTGCAGTGAAATTCACTTGTATTTTGCAGGTACACAAAGCACATATGTGCCTGCTTATTTCCACACATATGAATCGATTTGCTCATTAATATCTGAAGCAACATTTTAAAAACCTGAGAGTATAGGTGGTATTTGCTTGACAAGGAGTCATTTGCTCCCATGATAGATACATTTTGAATTCACGCTTCAAAATATATGCCTCGAATCCTCAAGCTATGTTTGTCAGAAGTGACATTTGATGAGTTGCTCTAATATTGCTGCATTGCCTCGTGTGCATCAATGTTAATAACCAGTGTAATTTACTTCCTATGTTGTAAAACATCAGTACATATTAATGACTCATAATATGTAATGGTGTTCCAAGGAGAGCTTGGCATATCGGCTGAATTAAAATTGTTATCTGCAGCAAAGCATTTTTACTACACCGGCTAGGCCGCTTTAATCTGCTATTTTACAACGTGTGAAAAGACCTGCTGATATTATGAGGCTGACACATACAGAAAGGGCTGCTCCGAAATAATTATGTTAATGTACACCTAAAACGCTGGGAAAAAATAATCAATGTTCATTGCAGCTTTAATCACAATTACATCCTGTGCTTTGGCATCATATAAAAAAGGTGCAAACGTTTCTTTACGAGTCAAGGATGAAAAGCCTTCTGTCATGCATTACACACATTAAATTGTTCTCGCGTTGGATACTGTGATGTGAGTTAGCATATGTGACTGGCATTGTGTTTAGTAAATATGCTTCAACTGATGCAGAGTAAATGTGTCCCTTAAATTGGTTGGCATGAATGAGTCGCCCACCCATCAAGGTTTTTGTGTTGTTCTCCCAACAAAATCATAGTGGGTTTAAATGTTGTCATTTACAGGAACATTTTAGGGAGAAATTGAATAAAAAGCCATGATTTGCACGAAATTCAATAGGGGAAAACATGAAATATGTCGTTGCTTATTATACCAGCTTGCAAAAAATGGGACACGTGTTCGACATGTAGTAATACTAGATGAAGATTAGACATATTGTGTCTGTGGTGGTTAATGTGTAAAACACCCTGTGTTGATGCTCAAATACAACACAGTGCATTGAAGCATTCCACAAGTTCGCTCAATTATCCATTACATTGTTGGTATTCCACTTTTCACATTGCCATGCCATTTTAAAACTGCCCCAGTTAATCAGATATCTTTTTTAACATTATTATTATGTGGTAAAAAATGTAACTTTTAACATTAAAACTCATAAACAAGCCTTTATCAATACAATGGAAAACATCCAAATTGCTTAAAATCTTCAAGAATAAAAATACATGCATAATAAAAATATATCTATCACATAAGAACTTCGTATTAATCATCAAAACCACATACAATTTATGACACTTTCAAAAACATATTATCCCCATAAATAAGAACAAACTCAAGTTGCAAATCACACAAAAAATGTACCTTGGCCCAAAGAAAAGTCAATGACTATTCATACCCCCATTCTGACAAATTCATAGCCCTCAAAAATCCTACCACTGCATTCATGTCAGAAGTTACATCCCCTCTCAAGCAACTGCCCCACAAATATGTTTCTAATGTATTCTCAGCTTAACAGAATCTACAATTCATTTTCTGGATGCCTATTGTATTTTACCTAAGGAGGATTTGTTTTGTTAAGATTAGGTTCCAACGAAATCCCATAAAATCACTCCTTTCCTCTCAACTTGGGTAGGTGGGTAGAAAGGGAGACAAGGTTCCCAATTTCTTATGAAATTCTGCAAGATGGAATTTCTTTCAATAGTGGAGGTCCAGTCCCATATTCCCATACACTTTTCAGTGCAGTATGGTCTAAATAATAACTCTTTACAACTGGACCCAAATTTCTGATAACACACCATCACGCAAAGAGATCGAGGATTTCAGCGGGAAAAAAGAACTCTGATTCAGCCGCCCACAGTTCATCACCTCATTTAGGTCCCAATGGAGGGTATCAACCTCAGCATTCATGATTTTATTCAATACATTTAAAATATTCCATGATCCCCTGCTACAATCTTAACTTCATTACATTTTAGGGTCGGAAGGATGGAAAATTTGACATATTTTCAATCAAACTCACTAATCTGGTTAGCCAGTCCAGAGGATTTATTTAAAAGATACTCTTTCATGTCTAATTGAATAGATTTACCGAATATTGGGAAACCCAGGTAAATACAGTGATTACCCATCTCAAGTCTTTGGATACCACACCACAATACCAGAGCATTACATTTCTTCTTAGCAGTCAACTGAATAACCATTGTCTTTTGAGTATTAATAGACAATGAGTTTCCCTGCACTTAGCTTCCAAAAGCATTAATCTTTGTAGCCCCAAGGGAGTAAAACCAAAAGTAAAAAATTGTCTGCATAGGAGAGCCAAGTCAGCTTTCAATTATTCATCTTAAAATATGCAAAAACTGAATGAACTAATGACTCTCTCAGGTCCGAGATGTATAAATTAAAAAGACAGGGAGCAAGAGGGCAACCCTCAAGGATCCATGGGTCATCCCATTGCTAAAAAAAACTACCTTGGACCCCAGTATTCCCACCAATTACAGGCCTATCACCACGGTCCCATTCTTATTGAAAATCTTGGACAGGGCAGCGTATAGACAGATTCAGAAGTATCTAGAAACCAACAATCTTCTCAGCAAAAGACAATCTGGTTTCCGACCTAAGCACGGGACGGACACAGCCCTACTAGATCTTAAAACTCAAATTGAGGACCTAAAAGACAATGGTAAAATGGCCTTATTATTACTCCTCGATTTATCGGCAGCATTTGATTTGGTCAACCATCAAATCCTCTGTCGTCACTTGAAATCAGCAGCCCACTTCTCTGAAAAAGCCATCAAATGGATCAGTTCCTTCTCGACAACAAACAGATGAGGTTATTCTTGCCTACCGCCTCGGCAGAGTCTACACCGGTGCCTTGCGGGGTGCCTCAAGGCTCTTGCATTTCACCAACACTCTATAACATATTCACTAAACCTCTGTTCGATGTACTTGATTATCTGGGTGTCACCTATGCTAACTACGCTGACGACACCCAGATACTCATCCCCATCACAGGTGACTACATAGTGGACTCAAAAGCCCAGAACGATATCTATCAAGTCATCCAAGCCTGGATGGCTCAGCATGAGCTCTGTCTCAACGATGACAAGACAGAGCTCCTAATCCTGGTCTCCCAACACAGAATGAACAGACTTGAGCCCTCTTTCAAAACCTTCAACATTGACGGCAACTCCATATAAGTCTCTACTGACACCAAAACATTAGGAATCTACATTGACTCCACCTTATCACTTAACAGACAAACTAATGCTGTGGTCTCTGCATCCGCTTACACATGTAAGCTTGTTACAGCATGCCGCCCCTTCCTAACCACACAGAACTGCATTATTCTGGCCAGGGCATTGGTTATGTCCAAACTTGACTACTGTAATGCCTTATATTTAGGGACCAACCAACGTAACCTTAATAAACTCCAGGTTCCCCAAAATAACACCATTAGAGCTGCCCTCAACATCTACAGATCCTGACATATCTCCGAAACAAGGAGAAGTCTACACTGGCTCTCAGTAACACAAAGCATTTCTCTGAAATCTCTTACCCTCACACACAAATGTCTTAACAATCAGGCCCTCATCTATCTAGCCTCCCATTTCTCTCATTACTCGCCTACCCGGATACTCAGATCTGCACAAGCACATTGCCTGACCATCCCTAGATACAAACTGCAGAAAGCAGGGAGTGCAAGCTTCCCAGTCCTTGCCTCCAAATTATGGAACTCGATTCCATTAACCATCAGATCTGAACACTCTCCGTCCCTATTAAAAAAAAAAAAACTTTGGTTATCCACTACACAAGTCTAAACTCCTTTCACCACCTCCACCTCAGGATCTTTCAGCTTGCTACCTGACTAGCGTTTGTATTAAAGTCTATAATAATAATAATAATAATTTCACATTTATATAGCGCTACAAACCCTCAGGTATCTGAGTGCTGCTTATTATTACCCACTGTGTGTGGTGCTCATTTATCAACCTCGGAAGGATGAAAGGCTGAGTTTGGCCCTGCCGGGATTCAAACCTACATTAGCAGGCTCTGCACAGATGTCAAAGCGAGCGGTCTACTCACTGTGCCACTTGACCGGCTATATGCCAACTGTAGATATTTCTGCATATTATATTATATATTGTGTATAATGCTACTGTATATATAGTGCTCACCTTACATTGTTATTTTTTTTTATATATTGTATATCCTGTACACTGTTTTGTTTACATATTGCCTCTCCTTGCTTTCACACTTTCTAATTGTAACTATTACTGTGTTGTACCTATATTGTGCCAAGATATGCGCCTGGATGCCCTTGGGCCTAGTGCGCTATACAAATAAATAAAATACAAATACTCCTGTAAAGGTGGGAATTGTACGCGATAAATCCCTGGAGTAATTCATTGTAACCTGAATGTTAGATTCTGAGTAGAGTGCTATTTTCAACCTTAGTAATCCCACAGGAATATATCACCTGTTCAATTTTTACCAAAGCAGATTTCTGTTTACTTTATCAAATGCTGAGGTTAAATCAATGGTAGCCACATAATTCATCTTCACCTTCCACTCCTACCTAAATTCTGGACTATCCCGAGTAGCAGAATATTCAAAGAAGTACTATGATTTATTCAAAAACCAGTCTGCCACTTTTGCATACATTCGAACCCCACTGCCCAGGCCCCTAGATGCTGCAACAGCAAGGCTGCAAAGACCTTGCTGTCGGGATCTAGGATAGAAATATGCCTGCAAGTCGTTGGGTCATTTTCATTCCCTTGCCCGGACACCAGCCCCTTCCGCAAATCAACAATATGCCTGAAATGTATTTCCAGGATCGACACCCAAGTGGCTGTATCACCTTTAAAAAATACATTGGCCAGTCGATTATGCTCAGTGGCCATGGGCCCTGGAGGAACTGATATTCCAAATAACACAGCTGACCTTTTCAAAATCTGTGAGGAACTCACCAATCCAATTGCAGTCTCGACCTCTACCCTTCCTTCCCAGGCTCTATGCAATTCTTTGGCCTCCCATTTAATATCTATAACTCAGGACATCCTGACCTTACTCTCCACTAGCCCCACCTCCACTCCCATTCCTGCTCTCCTGCCTCTCTTGGCTCCCCTCCATTCAACCCCTCACTCCCTTCACTCCTGCCCATAGCACCAGATTAGGTCTCTAAAGTTGTCTGCTCTATGAAGGTCTCATCCAAACAGGTTCTCCCCTGCTTTTCTAGAAGCATTAAGGACAACATCTCCTCTCTTGACGATTTCTGTAACCTCTCCTTTGCCATTGACACTTCCCCTCAACCCATCAAGCACTCTCTTGTGCAGACTCTCCTAAAAAAGCTGTCGGTTGAGCTTTCCTGACCGGCCAACTATTGTATCTCAACCACCCTCTTCCTGGGTAAACTCTTGGAGAAGGTGGTCCTCCCCCAACTGATCCTTGAAACTGAACTTGTTGGTTTGCTTCTATGACCATCAATCTGGATTCCGGGCTTCCAGAGGCATGCTCTCCTGAACACACATGAAGACATGGTTCCTAACAAATGTTCAATAAACCAAAATTAAATCAAACCAATAAAATATTTTCCACCTCATGGCTTTGTCCAAATATTGACTTAAAGTACCCCACACATTGATCTTCGCCAATTGGGTTTAGTTGCAAGATCATTAATAAGGTTTGCTCTCTACATGCAAATCCAGTTATGGTATGCTTATCTTAGTGCAGCAAATCTGGAGTATTGTTCCTCCACAAAACTGCCATTAATGGCCTTTATCTTTGATTTTAGCAGTCGCCTTTGCACTTTCACCTTCTCATCAAATTGGCAGCGATGTCTACTAGGAGCGGGAAGAGTCTTTGAATCTCCACTTTTAAAGATATCATTGAGGAAATACTCATAGCTATTCGTGTTAAATGTATTCAGCTTCTAGTCCAGGGAGGACTTAGCCATTACAACAGCCACTTGCCACTTTATCATTCAACATGGACACCTTCAGGGTAATTCATAGAATTTCGCACAAAAGTGGTGCACGCGGCTGGCGCCAGCCGCGTGCGATAAAATCCAAGGTGCACGGGAAGTTCCACACGCGATTGCCCGGGGCACGTGTATTTCAGGGTGCGCGGGAAGTTCCACACGCGATTGTCCATGGTGCATGTATTTCGGATTGCGCGTGAAGTTTCACACGCGATTTCAGCAGGGTACGTGTATTCCAGGGTGCAAGGGAAATTCCACACGCAAATCCAGCAGCCTACGTGTATTCCGGGGGTGCCGGGCAGTCTTACACGTGAATCGGCCGTGTGGGTCCTCCCAGCTGTTCACTCGACACCCTCCACGGCCCCTGCAGGCCGCCCACACCACAGGGGACTACCCTGCACATGTCCCGCAGGCAGCCCATCCACCATGCCCATGCCCCCCAGCCAACCCACATGTCACCTTGCACTACTGCCCACCAATGCATGTCCCCCTGCACCCCCACCCCCCAGCATCCAGGGGCACCCTCCACCAGGCCCCCACTCATGTCCAACTCATGTCCCCCTGCACCCCCAGCCCCCAGCACTGTGGGCCACCCTCCACCAGGCCCCCACTCATGTCCCCCTGCACCCCCACCCCCCAGCACTGTGGGGCACCCTTCACCAGGCGCCCACTCATGTCCAACTCATGTCTACCAGCACCCCCACCCCCCAGCACTGTGGGGCACCCTCCACCAGGCCCCCACTCATGTCCCCCTGCACCCCCACCCCCCAGCACTGTGGGCCACCCTCCACCAGGCCCCCACTCATGTCCAACTCATGTCTCCCAGTACCCCCACCCCCCAGCACTGTGGGCCACCCTCCACCAGGCCCCCACTCATGTACCCCTGCACCCCCACCCCCCAGCACTGTGGGGCACCCTCCACCAGGCCCCCACTCATGTCCCCCTGCACCCCCACCCCCCAGCACTGTGGGCCACCCTCCACCAGGCCCCCACTCATGTACCCCTGCACCCCCACCCCCAGCACTGTGGGGCACCCTCCACCAGGCCCCCACACATGTCTCCCAGCACCCCCAGCCCCCAGCACTGTGGGGCACCCTCCACCAGGCCCCCACTCATGTCCAACTCATGTCCCCCTTCACCCCCACCCCCCAGCACTGTGGGGCACCCTCCACCAGGCCCCCACTTATGTCCAACTCATGTCTCCCAGCACCCCCACCAGTCAGGGGCACCCTCCACCAGGCCCCCACTCATGTCCAACTCATGTCCCCCTGCACCCCCAACCCCCAGCACTGTGGGCCACCCTCCACCAGGCCCCCACTCATGTCCCCCTGCACCCCCACCCCCCAGCACTGTGTGCCACCCTCCACCAGGCCCCCACACATGTCCAACTCATGTCTCCCAGCACCCCCACCCCCCACCAGGCACCCTCCACCAGGCCCCCACTCATGTCCCCCTGTACCCCCACCCCCCAGCACTGTGGGGCACCCTTCACCAGGCCCCCACTCATGTCCCCTTGCACCCCCACCCCCCAGCACTGTGGGGCACCCTTCACCAGGCCCCCACTCATGTCCAACACATCTCTCCCAGCACCCCCACCCCCACCAGTCAGGGGCACCCTCCACCAGGCCCCCACTCATGTTCAACTCATGTCCCCTGCACCCCCACCCCCCAGCACTGTGGGGCACCCTCCACCAGGCCCCCACTCATGTCCCCCTGCACCCCCACCCCCCAGCACTGTGGGGCACCCTCCACCAGGCCCCCACTCATGTCCAACTCATGTCTCCCAGCACCCCCACCCCACACCAGTCAGGGGCACCCTCCACCAGGCCCCCACTCATGTCCCCCTGCACGCCCACCCCCCAGCATTGTGGGGCACCCTCCACCAGGCCCCCACTCGTGTCCCCCTGTACCCCCACCCCCCAGCACTGTGGGCCACCCTCCACCAGGCCCCCACTCATGTCCAACTCATGTCTCCCAGCACCCCCACCCCCCACCAGTCAGGGGCTCCTGGCCCCCATACATGTCCCCCAGCCAACACGTCATCACAATCTCGATCCCTGGGCCTTATGGGCAGCCTCCAAATGCCAAACACCCACCCAAGTATTGCATCCTCCCACTTAGAAATGGCAATTACATGATACAACCCCAATGGCAAGTTTGTAAATGAACACATGTCCCTCACATACACACAATGGGTGTCAGTGAATGTCAAAACCCATATCATGATATGCATGAAACCATTGAGATGATACTACACATTGAAGTTTGAAGAAAAAATATGTATTAAAAGCAACATAAATTGAATCAAAAATAAACAAACGAAAATGGGAATTAAAAAAAAGAAAGCAGCATGTCCGTAAAATAATGTAAAACCACAAATCATAATCCAAAGGAAAGGTGTCCAAAGTCACAGTTCAAAAAAGTAAATCCAATGGAAAATTAAAATTGAAAAACCATTGCTCCATGGGTAAATTATTAAAAAAAAATAGAAAATCCAACAGTCAACTATATACAGATAAACAATCCAGGGTCCATGATCCCAACAGAAGAAATGAAACCTATCTAATAACACTACCTAATGAAAAAAACTATATACAAAAATGCGGCCAATTGTGCAAAAGGTCAAAAAAAAAATGCAAAACCAAAGGAAACCTAACACTAACTACAGAACTATTTACAAGGGCAGCAGCCCAGTCCGACGGCTCACTTCGGGATGTTCCGGCCAGGGCATCATCGAACTCCTGGTCAATGTCCGGGAGGCAGTCCTCCTCCATGGCCCCGAGGGTCTGCAGGGCCGTCGACATGTTCACCTCCAACTCCCTGCGGATTGCCTCGAGGCACTCGGCCCGCCTCAAGGCCCTCCGCATGGAGTTCTCCGCCCTGACCATCGTGAGCCGTGCCTCTTCCGCCCGCTGACGCTCCGCATCTATGGCGTGGCCCAACCGCTGCCACACGGAAGACACTTCCCGTCCTGGGTCCTCCTGCCCTCCGGCCGATGCCTGCCCCTCCGATGTCGAAGGCCCTGAGACATTATGGCTCCCACCTCGTTGCTGCTGCTGCTGTGCCTGTGCTGTGCCCTGGCTCCTGCTGCCTGCACATCCTCCACCGGCTGGGGTGCAGTCATTGATGTGGCCACCCCTGCTGGACGTCCGACTCCTGACTGTGGCAGGGATGCCTCCTCCACCAGCCTGGCCACACCGTCAGAGGCAGCTCCACAGGGCACCCAGGTGACTAATGGGTGGGAAGATGGCACGGAGGACGACTGGCGCATAGGGGGTTCAGTTGAGGAGGGAGTCGGAGCAAGCCCCATCAAACGGAGGAATCCGGCCTGGGTGACCTGTCCCAGTAGGCCGACTCGGTCAACGAGCCATTCGAGATGACCTGCAGTCTCCTCATGAAAAGACTGCAGGTCACCTCGCATGGCCCGTTGACGCAATGCCACACCAGTCAGGACAGGCTCAACCCGGACCCGGATAGCCACGTCCGCAGGCAGAGGAAGGCCAGTTGTTGTGAGCTCATCCCCTGCCTGAAAACGGGTCTGGACGTAGGCATCCCTGCTGTTGCAAGATGATGCAGTGACAGGATCAGGGACAGGATTGCACACAGGCACCTCCGCAGCGGCCTGTGCTGCCTCCTGTCCCTGGTCCTGCACTGCACCACTAGCACCAGTGGAATCCCCACCTCCAGACCCCGTCTCTGTTGCTTGCATGGCCTCCTCCTCCACCAAACCCCCCACCAACCTGGATGACTCTGTGTTAAGCGGAAAACCTGTGCAGTTCCCTCTGGGACCACTGCAAAAGATTTAGGCTTACAGGTGTTGGCAGTAAACCCAATTGGTAGCTGTCTATACCACACAGATTCACTTGGTAGCTGTGGCTGAGCAGTCAGACCTCTCTCAAGAAAAGTTAGGCAGTATGTGGAGTATACAAAATAGGGCAATTTACACAGTAGAACAAGCAAACACGGAACAGAGCTTGGGTGTAAAGATATATAGGTATTTATTTATAACAACACATCTATGGAAAACACTCTGGCACTAATACAGCAAACAACTACAATTACAATTACTATAAGTAAATCAATCCCCCTAACAATAGTTTGACAAGTCTAGGTTCAACGGCACCACTTATTTGCAGACAGAGCTGAATGCTTTAACCTGGATAGCACTCTAATATTCGTTAGGATGGGAGAGAAAAGGCAGGGTATGAAATCAACTCGGTACCAACACTTTTACGAACAAATGCAAGGCAAGTAAGGCAGTGTCTACTGTAGATCGCAAAGTTCAGAGGCCAGGCCCACTCGGAGGGAGGCAAGGCGATATGTCCCAAAAAGTATCACAGTGGAAATGCACTTCGAGTCTTTGTCGCAAATTGTTATAGAAAGATTGGACCAGTTCAGAACAGAAAGTTAAGAAAGCTTGGAGGCGACCCAATGGAGAGGCGAGGATAAAGACACCTCATGCTAACCGTCACAAGGGAAGCCAGGCGGACACGGTACCTTGTATGTGGAGAGACAAATCCGGCGGGGGCAGTTGTTCCTGGTGGTGGATGCAATTCGGGGCTTTGCCAAGAGAAGAGATGATCTCGTCGTCGAAGGAAAGTTGAAGATCGTTGCACCACCAGGGAAGAGACCAGCCGTGGAGTGCTTCGTCACAAGGCACCACCTTTTGGTCGCGGTACAGTGGTTAGTAGCTATCTGGTTGCCGGAGTGCTCAGCATGGGCAATTCGACCACTACGTCCTGGAACGAAGAAAAAGCAAAGGGGACTGGTTGTTCCCACCAGTCAGGGGAAGAAGACTCTCCAGCCGGGAGATCTCCTCTGTCATTGGGAAGTGGTGAGTCGGTTCAGCAGGGCTCCACCGGAGGTGTGGTCATTGCAGGTCGGCTCAGCTTTACCCTCGTCGGATTCTTAGGTCCTGTGGCGACTTCTGAAGATCCAGTCCCAAAAGCCCTGCTTTTATGCAGAAAACCCCCATTCGTTCAGCCTAGCTGTCAATCAAAACACGCTAAGTGGTGAGCGGGGTGGCTCACCACTTGGGCCAATCACACCAGAGTGCGACTTGAGTTGGCAAGGCAACTCAGTCCAGGGTGCCTAAACCCCCTCCCACACCCCCTGTGGTACCCAGACAGAATGGCACCACTTTGGAGGGCTTCTGTGTAGAAGTCCGCCAAAATTGGAACAAAGGGCTCAACCTTTGGTTTAGGAGTCACAGAGACGAACACAGACGCCATTTTAAAAACCGAGTTCTGGCAGAAAATACCAACCGATAGATTTATTTAAGACAAATAAACCGGTGGTATGTTAGAGACTAACGAGAAAAAGTATTAACCTCCAACAATGGGAAGAATCCCATAGAGTTATATTCGGGGTCGAATATAACAAGTAGTTTCCACTGCCTGTTAGGCGGAAACCTGTGCAGTTCCCTCTGGGACCACTGCAAAAGATTTAGGACTACAGGTGTTTGTCAGTAAACCCACTTGGTAGCAGTCTGTACCACACAGATTCACTTGGTAGCTGTGGCTGAGCAGTCAGACTTCTCTCAAGAGGAGTTAAGCAGTATGTGGAGTATACAATATAGGACAATCCTTCACAGTAAGACAAGCAAACACGTAACAAGGCTTCAGTGTAAAGATATTAAGGTATTTATTTATAACGGAACATCTATGAAAAACATTATGGCACTATCACGGCAAACACTTCAATTACAATTACTCTACGAAGAAGAAACGATCAAACCCCCTAACAATATGTCGACAAGTCTAGGTTCTACCGGCATCACTTATTTACAGACAGAGGTGTATGCCTAAACCTAGATGGCACTCTAATATTAGTTAGGACGAGAGAGAAAAATAAGCAGGTTACGAAATCAACACAGTTCAATACTTCACGGGAAAAATGCAAGGCAAGAAGGCGAGAACCACAATAGATCATAAAGTTCAGAGGCCAGGCCCACTCGGAGAGAGGCAAGGCGATATGCCCCAAAAGTCTCTAGTGGAAATGCGTTTGAGTCTTTGTAGCAAATTGTTATCAGCAGTTTGAACTAGTTCAGAACAATACGTGAGAAAGCTTGGAGGCGACCCAACAGAAAGGAGAGGATTAAGACACCTCACTCGATCCGGCAGAAAGGGAAGCCAGGCGGACACGGTACCTTGTTGTGGAGAGACAGTTCCAGCGGGGGCAGTTGTTCCTGGTGGTGGATGCACATCGGTTCTTTGCCAAGAGTAGAGATGATCTCGTCGTCGAAGAAAAGTGAAGTCCGGTGCACCACCAGGGAAGAGACCAGCCGCGGAGTGCTCCGTCACAAGGCACCACCTTTTGGTCGCGGTACAGGGGTAGTGGCTATCCGGTTGCCGGGGTGCTCTGCACTGGCAATTCGACCACCGCGTCCTGAGGCGAAGAAAAAAAGCAAAGGGGACTGGTTGTTCCCACCAGTCAGGGGAAGAGACTCTCCGGCAGGGAGATCTCCTCTGTCGTCGGGAAGTGGTGAGTCGGTTTAGCAGGGCTCCACCGGAGGTGTCGTCATTGCAGGTCGGCTCAGCGTTACCCTCGTCGGATTCTTAGGTCCTGTGGCGACTTCTGAAGATCCAGTCCCAAAAGCCCTGCTTTTATGCAGAAAACCCCCATTCATTCAGCCTAGCTGTCAATCAACACTTGCTAAGTGGTGAGCGGGGAGGCTCACCACTTGGGCCAATCACACCAGAGTGCGACCGGAGTTGGCAAGGCAACTCGGTCCAGGGTGCCTAAACCCCCTCCCACACCCCTGTGGTAACCCAGACAGAATGGCACCACTTTGGAGGGTCTCTGTACAGAGGCCCGCCAAAAGTGGAACAAAGGGCTCAACCTTTGGTTTAGGAGTCACAGAGACGAACACAGACGCCATTTTTAAAAACCGAGTTCTGGCAGAAAATACCATCCGATAAACTTATTTAAGATAAGTAGACCGGTGGTACGTTAGAGATTAACGAGGAAAAGTATCAATCTCCAACAATGGGACGAATCCCATAGGGTTATGTTCGGGGTCGAACATAACAAGTAGTTTCCACTGCCACCAGCCAAAACTCGACGAGGGGGGACGGGACAGTGCCCCCTCGAGTAACAGACCCAGGAGTAATCCAATTACCCCTACTAGCACGTCCACAATAAGATGGTTCGTACTAGTTCTGTTAGTAAATGTAGGTCTAGTAAAGCCAATGGTGACTTTACATCCCCGGGGAGACAGTAGTCAGTCCCCGGGTATGGAGTCTATGGTGGAGGTCCGCTAGGACGCCCCGGTGTTACGGCACAGAGGGTGCGTTGTAACACACATAGCAAAACATATGAGACCCTATGGAGTAAAAGACCCCATAGCCCATAGAACACATTGACATTCAAAGGAATTAACCACATTCATGTCCAAGAGTGGGTGAAAAGAGTCTCACTCTTGGCAGGATGGAAAAAACAAGCTCCAGAAATCCAGCAAAGCTGCTGGGGGACTCCCTAGGTTAGGAAATTCAACGTAAACAGAGAATTCTCCCTAACACTCCGTGCCATCTTCCCCCGTTGGGCCCTGTGGGGTCCCAGCTGCCCCTTCTGCTGCCGAGGAGTCCAACTCCGACCTCCGCCTCTTGGACCTCCCCCCGGCAGCTGCGGCACTGGACTCCTCACTCTCCGACGAGATCACAACCTGGGAGGGGAGCCGGGCCTTGCGTCTCCGGTTGGCGGTGCGATCCCCGCCGCTGTGCTCCAATGCACCTTCTCCGCCCTCTTCATCAGTTGACGCTGCAGACAGGGAGAAATAAAACACAGGCATCAGGGCACTGTGCAATGGACACATACACACATGACAGTTGTACATGAGTGGCATTGGCAAACCTCAGACATGGCATCACAATCGCCAACACACATGTCATTTCAACTTGCACACATGAGCCATACCACAGCCATATCGCAACAGCCAGCACCATCCATACACATACAACAGCATGAGCAGGCAAAGGTGAGCCAGACATCACATGCAACACAGGGAGTGCACTACACATGCACACACACCACCACACTTGCATGCATGTGTACACCTCTGCCAACTGTCGCAGTGTTCAGATCGGCATCCATGTCACATCTGCCAATCAGGCTTCCACATCTCGCTCCCACATGCATCCATGTTGCATCACTGTTGCACCCTTGTCAAATACACACACATGCACATGTACACAGTGCTGATACATGCAGCTGAAAACAACATACATGTGTGACATCACGAACATGCCTACTTACATACACATTCATCCACACATGTGTGCCCACACAACTGCATTTGGCATGCAAGCCTACACACACAAGCACCATCCATGTCTCACACATGAGAGCCCTCGCATGTGTTAGCCTCACGGCCCTGTACACCCCCACTCATACTTGGCCCCATACAAACACATGTGCAACCTGCACACTACTGGCACATCACCACACGCACAGCTTACAATCATGATGCATGTACACTTACCGCTCGACTCCAGATGGGTCTGCCTCTCAAGGACCTGGACGTGGAGCGCTGGGGATATGCGTTCCAGGACCCTCATCTGATCGTCCGACAAGTGGCCCCGGCGCCCCTTAGCATCCGCTGCCTTCAAGAGGTGCCGGGCCTTGTTGAGAGTCCTGGACCTGAAGTCCTCCCAGCGCTTCTTGACATGATGGAATAGTCGGACTGCCACCCACTCCGCGTTGATGGCAGTCACAATGTCCATCCATATCCGAGTCCGTCCTTCCTTGTTGGCACGCAAACTTCCGAAGAGGGCATCATACTGCCCCAGGACTTGCTCCACCAGGACACCAACTTCGGTGGCAGTGAAGCTGGTGCCCCTCTGCCTCTCTGGCCGGGGGTTGTCAGTGGTGCCAGATGTTGCAGTGCCCGACATGACAACCCAAGAGACAGGAGTGGTTGGGCAACTGGGTCCTGGGGCTGGGCTGTGGAGCGATGGAATCCCAGTCGGGAGTCTTCGGTTCCAGCAGGGGTGGTCACAGCAACAGCACCCCTGGCTTATGTGCAGGCAGCAAAAGGCAGGGCACGTGGGCAGCAGGCAATCAGGCAGCAGCAGATGACAGGTGGGAGCATGCTCGGGGCTCTGGAGGGCAGTAATTCGGCCTTCTGGGCAGGAGCGCGGTATTCCATGTGCTTACGCGTGGCTAGCTTGATACGGAGTGATTTGGCACGTGAAAATCCAGCACGTCTGCTTGTAATTCAAGGAAAGGGCCTTAGCGCGTAAGCGCGTCAGCACACGTACGCGAATTCATTGGACCAAAGGCCACCAGCGCGTATGCGCGTCTGACGTGCGTGCGCGGGCGTTTCCCTGTACACGGGTGCATGTTACACATCCAATGACTGCACGTCAGAGTGTCAGCTCGTGTAATTGGAGGATGGGGCCTTAGCGCGTACAAGCAGAAGTGACGCTGGACGTGTGGGCATGTTTAAAAGGTACGTGTAGAATGCCATTTCCTTGTACGTGCTTTTCATGGAGAGCGAGTGGGTGAAATCTGTACTTCTTGTCGGTTCACACGCGATCTACTTCACGGCGTTCCAAGTTCGTACTCCCTGTTACCTCTGACAGCTTTTTGTCTTCTTGTCTTTTTCCTGGGCCTGTTTCCTCAAACAGCGTTCACTTCTCCTGCTGTCCTGTCTCCTCAGACAGCGTACAATTCTTCTTTTGGCGGGGGTGTTGCCAACGCGCACACATGCATATTTTTCACGCGATTTTCCCTGGCAGACTGTGAGTCGCGCACGTATTTGACATCTGTGCTTGCCCCGTGTGTTGCCTACCCCTTCATTGGTCAGTCTAGGCTGCGTGTGACATACATATGTTCATTTTTTGTGTTTCTGGGTGCCACAGCGTAGTGCAGGGTTTTTTTTCCACACACGTGGTCTAGGAGGGGTTGCGTGCACATTATCTCCCTTTTTTGGGGTGCCTGTGTGTTGCGTGACCCGTCATCTTCCCCCAGGGGTCACATACAGCCTTGCTAGAGCACTAGGGTACGAATTCCATCTAGTACCCTACCCCTTTGACCCCCAATTGCCCAGGACAATAGTTTACTGCAACTCCCAGACGCACAACAACATCAGTGCCATGGTTGGGAGGCGAGCACGCGGTAAGGGTGGCAAAGGTGGCCGAGCCACAAGAGGTGGCCGTGGTGGATACGGTAGGGGACGTGGCCAGGACTTGCAGGGTGCCCCTAGCCCCCCATGTGTGGGTGACCAGTCAGGGACACCCATGCCCCCCCAATGTTTGAGGGTAACGTGGCTGACACCATCCCTGCTCAGCCCTTGTTGGACCAGCCCATTGTGGCACCAGACCTGGCACAGGGTGACTCCATGGCTGACTTCCAGGTCAGCAGGTCTAGGCCTAGGCCACGTGTGGCGGTGTACGTTGGTGTCACCAGCCCATGTGGATCAGGGGCAGCTATGTCATCTGCTGCCCCGAGTAGACAGGGTGGGGAGGCTGCAGGGGCAGCTGCGGCTCCATCCACCCTAGCTCTGAGTGTCCCAGCCAGGACATCCTGCTGACGTTCCCCCTGACTACATCACACTTCAGCTAAAGCCTGCACCAATCCCATGGTGAGTGTTCATTCCCACACTCCTAGTCCACAGTCCACCGGGGCTCCTGCCCCTAGTGTCCAGAGTGGTGTAGGACACTCAGTATCACCACCACCTTCCAAGCGGAAGAGGAAGAGTGCTCGTCCAGTACAGGCTGATGCCCCAGACACGGCTACCTAGTTCGGCCCACCAAGGAAGCCCAGCTTCAATCAGGCCGAACTTGAAGCACTTGTGGAGTATGTGTCCGCACATAACAGCGAAATGGTGATTACTGCTGGATGCAAGACCACACCTGCACAACGTCAGGCACACTGGCAGACCATTGCGGAACTCATAAGTGCCCTTGGATTCGTGAGGCGCACAGCTGATGATTGCTACAAGCGCTGGAATTACCTTAAGCGCAGGGCAAAGAAAAAGCTGGCCTCAAGTCATGCCGCAACTCTAGTGACTGGAGGTGGGTCTCCGGCAGAGGACATAGAACTCACTCCACATGAGTATGTTGCTGGGACCTACGTCACAGAGGAACAGATCCAAGGCGTGGGAGACCTGCCAGATTACGAGGCATTGTCTGGTGAGTGCACATGCATGTGTGTGTCATCCATGTGCATGGTGTGTGTGTGAGTGCTTCTGATTGAGTGCCAGGTGAGGGGGTGTGTGCCTGAGTGGTTTGGGTCACCCATGTGCTTCATCCAATACATTCTGCGCACCAGGATTTGGGTGTTGCAGTATCCCTTCTGGCAACAGTAGACATTCAGCCCAACCTCACGCCAGTTGCCCTTGAATTGTCATCTTGCCACAACATAGTTGCATGTTATTCTGTGTTCATTCAGGCTGATTGTCTGCATTCCACCACTTTCACTAGGCATTTCTCAGTCCTATTGTCACATGTGTTACATGGCTATGGTACATGCCATCTGTGTGATGGCATGTGTCAAGTATGTGTATTGGACATGCCAACCACAGGCCAATGTGATGGCACTGCTAGGCAGCATGCAGCAAATTTGTTGGTCTTCCATCTTGGTGTCATCAATGTGTGCCATTTGCCTCCCCTTCATACGCAGTGACAGTGCATGCATGGGAGGGTTATAGTCATGTGGTACATGTGTCAATGAAGTACTGTTTCTGTTGCTTCTCAGCCCTAATTGTGTTCCATGGTGCTAATGCCTATTCCCATTTCTTTTCTTTCATGTCTTTGCAGGGGATGATGCACTTGATACTGCTGGGGTTGTGGAGATGGTGCAGACCCAGGAGGGGTCTCAGGCCCAACCGGGCACCAGTGAGGGACGTGGTGTGGTGGTGGGTGAGAACCCACACTTGCTGCAGGCCGTCATCTCAAGGGGTGTCTCTTGGTGCACCTCCCCCGAGCTCTATTCAGGTGTCGATTCGGATGATGAGACCTATGTGCCGTCGCAAGTAAGTGTTTCTGGGAGGGATTCTGTACTGTCCAACCCACCTGCACCAGGGGTAGAACCCTCAATGGGGATGTCAGTGTTGGTAGGTCCGCCTTTGGTGGTTACGGATGCAGGGTCACACTCCGCTACATCTGATTCTGTTCCTGGGCCAGCAGATCAGAGGGGGAATGCAGTCCTGCAGCCTCAGGCAGTACCGGCACAGCAAGGCGCAGTTCGCCTTGCCCCAGACAGGTGTGGTGCCCGCCGACGTGGTGGCCGTACGCCACCTGGCAATACCGCATGGGAGCAATCCATATACGGTATGGCAAACCAACAGGCAGCATCAACTGAGATGAAGGCTCAGGCCATGGATAGGGTGGCCACTTCCATTGTCCCCCAAGAAAGGCTAATTGAACAACTACAGCAGGCAACAGACTCCATTAGCCAGTCACACAGGGAGGACATGTTGGCGTCCAACAGGGACAGGCGGGCGGCACTGGAGACTCCGCGGGAAGCCATTTCTATTGAGTCCCAGGGCCACAGGGAAGCCCTGAGGGTGGAACTCCGTCAGCTCAGGGCAACTCTGGTTGAGCTTGAGGCTTCAGCTAACATGTGGACAGAACAGCAGCTGGAGCGGCTCACACGTACGCTCTCAGCTGAGATGCAAGCAACTAGGGAGGAGGTCCGGGCATCCTGTGAGTTGTTGCATGGGGACCTACGCACAATTATCCTCCAGAACCAGACCTTCCACACCCGCATGCTTGCTGCCATGGAGGACCAGACTAGGGCTTTGCGTGGGCTGCCTCCCATAGTGCCACCACCTCCTGATGCAGCTGCAGAGGGTGAGCGACAGCAGCGATTCTCCCACAATAGGGTAGCCGTGCAGGCCATGAGCCCATGGAGGTGTTTCTTTTTCGCAAGATCCACACAGGTGGGTTTTGGTGTGCACCCTGTCCTCGGACCTCCTGGGTGGCCTCCCCCACCCCCCCCCAGGCCCATTCAAGGCCATTTTTTATTTTTGATTTTTTTCTTTTTTCTTTTTGATTTTTTTGACAGTGTGTTGCCTTGTGTGGCTCCCGTGGGCATACACTGTATTGTGGCTGGGCACATGCAGGCTTGTCCTGAATTTGGGTCAGATGCTTGGGTTTGTGTGACACACACCCCTCTTGCTTCCCGTTTCCATGGGCTTGCAAAGGGTGTGCCCAAGTGACATTGACGTACACGGTGACGTTGGACTCCCATTTGATGTGTGGGCAGTCTGTAGTCAATACTGTGTATACATTCCTAGTGCATATTGTTGTTGTATTGTACACTGCATGGTGTATTGATATGTGCCTCTGCATCCATCTCATCCTCCTAATTTGCAGGTCCATTTCTCATGTCTTCCCAAGGCGGTCTACTTTGGAACTGGAGTCCATGTTGTAAGCAGTGCACCTACACTCTTGCGTGGCGCTAACACTGTATATTTGGAAGTGTTCAAAGTGCTGGCATTATCAGGTAGTGAGGCTACCAATTTTTTAAGTCCGTACTGTCATGTTTATGGTAGGATGGAGGTTGTGTAGGTGATTGGTATTATTGGTAAGTATTTGGTAATGTGTGTTGTTGGTCCTGCATTACTGTGAGCATTTCATGTGTGGCCGGTTTCCATTAGGGACACTGTAGTTGGTGACACTTGGGGCATGTTGTGGGGATTCATTTGTTTGCTCTCACATTGCATGACATGCCATGGTGTGTTGTGTGGCCGTGCCGGGGAGGGGTTGCGTGACATGGCACTGTTCTCATGTTGTATTTTGCAAGTGGGAATTCATTTTTGCTGCATGGAAGTGTGTCTTTTGATGACACTGCATTGGTGGTGTTTGTGTAGGTAGGTATGCACACATTGTGACACTTCCAGATGAACAATCTCAGGCTGCTATGGTTCTGACAGTTGACTGTCCCTTAATTCATCAGAATTGTCAGATTGAGTCATCATTGATTGTCAGATGGTATGTGCCAGGGCTGTGTGCACTCCACAGGGGTGTGCTTTCTATGTGAAGTAATTAGCCACCAGCTGCGTACGGGCTGCCTCACCCAGTGCCCTTTCCCTCCCATGCGCAGCGGGCGTGCATGTGGTTGGGGATGTGGGGGCACCACCATGTCCACAGCCAGGCCCCGGCGTGTTGCAACATTGTGCAGGACACATGCTGCCACTATGATCCTGCACACTACTGGGGGAGTGTATAACAGCTGCCCACCAGAACGGTCAAGGGTTTGAAAGCGTGACGTGAGCACTCCGAATGTGCGCTCCACTATGCCCCGTGTTGCAATATGGGCTGTGTTGTATCTTACCTCGGGAGGCGTGATGGGGTTCCGAATTGGCGTCATCATGTGTGTGCTCAGAAGGTAGGCACTGTCCACTGGGGAGGTGGTGATGGGGATCATTAGTGGGGTATTGCCATTACTCTATCTGTCATGCATGCGTGTGCTGTGGCATTTCTACTCACCAAGCAGCCATGCATCGCCATGCCGCCCAGCTTCCATGTCCCGGTTTAGGGTTGACATCCTGTAAATGAAGCTGTCGTGGGTGGACCCTGGATAGATGGCATATACTTAGGTGATGATTCCCTTGGCATCACATACTACCTGGACGTTGATGGAATGCCAGTGCTTGCGGTTTCTATAGATATGCTCAGATGCCCTGGGGGGATGTAGAGCCACATGGGTGTAATCAATGGCACCTAGCACTTTGGGGAATTGTGCCACCTTGTAGAAATCCCGGCTGACAGCCTGCCTTTCTGCAGGTGTTCTGGGCAGGTATATGTGCCTGCGGACTGATGGGCGTGCAGTGATGATGGCCAACACCTGGTGTAGGCACCGTGACTGCGTGGCCTGTGACACCCCCACCCCACTATGGCACTTGTCCGCTGAAATGATCCGGTAGCCAAGAAGTGCAGTACATTGAGGACCTTCTCCAGGGAGCTGAGTGCTTGGGAGCACAGGGTGGGTGATGTAAGGTCATCCACCCACTCACTGACCAGGTCGAGTATTATGTGTGGTGGAAACCTGTACCTCCCATACACCTGGTCATCAGGCATACCAAATAGGCTGGTTCTGGGTGTGAAGATTCTGGCCCTGACTATCCTTCTCCTCCTCCTGCGGTATCCCATGGCCACTGCTGCTAGGAACGGAATATTCATTCTGGCGTCTGAGCTTGTTTGTTGTTTGCGCACTCTTTTATGCTGCGCGCGACGTGCGCCTGCTTCATGCTGGCGTACGTGTTTCAGGATTGGACCTTTTATTTTTTGGCGCGTTGTAGGCGATCGTGTAAATCTTCCCGGCCACCCCAGGAATACACGTATCACGCTCTCCCAGACCCAGTCGTGAGTAAATATTCCCACCCACCCCTGGAATACACGTACCCCACTCTCACAGGCCCAGTCGGCGGTGGAACTTCACGCGCACACCGAAATACACGTACCCTGCAAATTTGCGTGTGAAACTTCCCGCGCACCCCGAAATACACGTACCCAGGGCAATCGCGTGTGGAACTTCCCGCGAACCCCATAATACATGTACCCTGCTGGTATCGCGTGTGGAAGTTCACGTGGACCCATAATACACGTACCCTGATGGAATCGCGTGTGAGACTACCCACGCACCCCTGGAATACACGTACCCAGGCAAATCGCATTGCTGGGGGGTGGGGGTGCAGGGAGACAGGAGTGGGGGCCTGGTGGAGGGTGCCCCTGGATGCAGGGGGGTGGGGGTGCAGGGGGACATGAGTGGGGGCCTGGTGGAGGGTGCCCTACAGTGCTGGGGGGTGGGGGTGCTGGGAGACATGAGTGGGGGCCTGGTGGAGGGTGCCCCTGGATGCAGGGGGGTGAGGGTGCAGGGGGACATGAGTGGGGGCCTGGTGGAGGGTGCCCCTTGATGCAGGGGGTTGGGGTGCAGGGGGACAGGAGTGGGGGCCTGGTAGAGGGTGCCCCTGGATGCAGGGGGGTGGGGGTACAGGGGGACAGGAGTGGGGGCTTGGTGGAGTGTTAGGGGGAAACCTGTGCAGTTCCCTCTGGGACCACTGCAAAAGATTTAGGATTACAGGTGTTTGGCAGTAAACCCACTTGGTAGCAGTCTGTACCACACAGATTCACTTGGTAGCTGTGGCTGAGCAGTCAGACTTCCCTCAAGAAGAGTTAGGCAGTATGTGGAGTATACAACATAGGGCAATTTACACAGTAGAACAAGCAAACAAGGAACAATGCTTCGGTGTAAAGATATATAGTTATTTATTTATAAAAACACATCTAAGGAAACACACTGGCACTTATACGGTAAACACTTCAATCACAATTACTATAAGTAAACCAATCCCCCTAACAATAGTTCGACAAGTCTAGGTTCATCGGCACCACTTATTTGCAGACAGAGGTGAATGATTTAACCTAGATGGCACTCCAGTATTCGTTAGGACGCGAGAGAAAAGGCAGGGTATGAAATCAACTTGGTACCAACACTTTTACGAACAAATGCAAGGCAAGTAAGGCAGGGTCTACTGTAGATCGCAAAGTTCAGAGGCCAGGCCCACTCGGAGAGAGGCAAGGCGAAATGTTCCAAAAAGTATCACAGTGGAAATGCACTTCGAGTCTTTGACGCAAATTGTCACAGAAAGATTGGACAAGTTCAGAACAGAAAGTTAAGAAGGCTTTGTAGGCGGAAACCTGTGCAGTTCCCTCTGGGACCACTGCAAAAGATTTAGGACTACAGGTGTTTGGCAGTAAACCCACTTGGTAGCAGTCTGTACCACAGAGATTCACTTGGTAGCTGTGGCTGAGCAGTCAGACTTCCCTCAAGAAGAGTTAGGCAGTATGTGGAGTATACAACATAGGGCAATTTACACAGTAGAACAAGCAAACACGGAACAAGGCTTCGGTGTAAAGATATATAGTTATTTATTTATAAAAACACATCTATGGAAAACACACTGGCACTAATACGGTAAACACTTCAATCACAATTACTATAAGTAAATCAATCCCCCTAACAATAGTTCTACAAGTCTAGGTTCATCGGCACCACTTATTTGCAGACAGAGGTGAATGATTTAACCTAGATGGCACTCTAGTATTCGTTAGGACGGGAGAGAAAAGGCAGGGTATGAAATCAACTCAGTACCAACACTTTTACGAACAAATGCAAGGCAAGTAAGGCAGGGTCTACTGTAGATCACAAAGTTCAGAGGCCAGGCCCACTCGGAGAGAGGTAAGGCGATATGTCCCAAAAAGTATTACAGTGGAAATGCACTTCGAGTCTTTGTCGCAAATTGTTATAGAAAGATTGGACCAGTTCAGAACAGAAAGTTAAGAAAGCTTGGAGGCGACCCAATGGAGAGGCGAGGATTAAGACACTTCACGCTAACCGACACAAGGGAAGCCAGGTGGACACGGTACCTTGTTTGTGGAGAGACAGCTCCGGCGGGGGCAGTTGTTCCTGGTGGTGGATGCAGGTCGGGGCTTTGCCAAGAGAAGAGATGATCTCGTCGTCCAAGGAAAGTTGAAGATCATTGCACCACCAGGGAAGAGACCAGCCGCGGAGTGCTCCGTCACAAGGCACCACCTTTTGGTCGCGGTACAGGGGTAGTGGCTATCCAGTTGCCGGGGTGCTCTGCACGGGCAATTCGACCACTACGTCCTGGAACGACGAAAAAGCAAAGGGGACTGGTTGTTCTCACCAGTTAGGGGAAGAGCCTCTCCGGCGGGGAGCTCTCCTCTGTCATTGGGAAGTGGTGAGTCGGTTCAGCAGGGCTCCACCGGAGGTGTCGTCGTTGCAGGTCGGCTCAGCTTTACCTTCGTCGGATTCTTAGGTCCTGTGGCGACTTCTGAAGATCCAGTCCCAAAAGCCCTGCTTTTATGCAGAAAACCCCCATTCATTCAGCCTAGCTGTCAATCAAAACACGCTAAGTGGTGAGCGGGGTGCCTCACCACTTGGGCCAATCACACCAGAGTGTGACTTGAGTTGGCAAGGCAACTCAGTCCAGGGTGCCTAAAACCCCCTCCCACACCCCCTGTGGTACCCAGACAGAATGGCACCACTTTGGAGGGCCTCTGTACAGAAGCCCGCCAAAAGTGGAACAAAGGGCTCAACCTTTGGTTTAGGAGTCACAGAGACGAACACAGACGCCATTTTAAAAACCGAGTTCTGGCAGAAAATACCAACCGATAGATTTATTTAAGATAAATAAACCGGTGGTATGTTAGAGATTAACGAGAAAAAGTATTAACCTCCAACAATGGGAAGAATCCCGTAGGGTTACATTCGGGGTCGAATATAACAAGTAGTTTCCACTGCCACCAGCCAAAACTCGACGAGGGGGGACGGGACAGTGCCCCCTCGAATAACAGACCCAGGAGTAATCGAAGTACCCCTACTAGTACATCCACAATAGGATGGTTTGTACTAGTTCCGTTAGTAAATTTAGGTCTAGTAAAGCCAATGGTGACTTTACAAGCCCGGGGAGACAGTAGTCAGTCCCCGGTAATGGAGTCTGTGGTGGGGATCCTCTAGGACGCCCCAGTGTTACGGCACGGAGGGTGCGGTGTAACACACATAGAAAAACATATGAGACCCTATGGAGTAAAAGACCCCATAGCACACATTGACATTCAAAGGAATTACACACATTTATGTCCAAGAGTGGGAGAAAAAGAGTCTCACTCTTGGCAGGATGGAAAAAAACAAACTCCAGAAATCCAGCAAAGCTGCTGGGGGACTCACTAGGTTAGGAAATTCAGCCTAAACAGAGAATTCTCCTTAACATGGAGGGTGCCCTACAGTGCTGGGGGGTGGGGGTGCAGGGGGACAGGAGTGGGGGCCTGGTGGAGGGTGCCCCTGGATGCAGGGGGGTAGGGGTGCAGGGGGACATGAGTGGGGGCCTGGTGGAGGGTGCCCTACAGTGCTGGGCGGGTGGGGGTGCTGTGAGACATGAGTGGGGGCCTGGTGGAGGGTGCCCCTGGATGCAGGGGGGTGGGGGTGCAGGGGGACATGAGTGGGGGCCTGGTGGAGGGTGCCCCTGGATGCAGGGGGGTGGGGGTGCAGGGAGACAGGAGTGGGGGCCTGGTGGAGGGTGCCCCTGGATGCAGTGGGGTGGGGGTGCAGGGGGACATGAGTGGGGGCCTGGTGGAGGTGCCCCTGGATGCAGGGGGTGGGGGTGCAGGGGGACAGGAGTGGGGGCCTGGTGGAGGGTGCCCCTGGATGCAGGGGGGTGCAGGGGGACATGAGTGGGGGGCCGGTTGGAGGGTGCCCCTTGATGCAGGGGGGTGGGGGTGCAGGGGGACAGGAGTGGGGGCCTGGTGGAGGGTGCCCCTGGATGCAGGGGGGTGGGGGTGCAGGGGGACAGGAGTGGGGGCCTGGTGGAGGGTGCCCCTGGATGCAGGGGAGTGGGGGTGCAGGGGACAGGAGTGGGGGCCTGGTGGAGGGTGCCCTACAGTGCTGGGGGGTGGGGGTGCAGGGGGACAGGAGTGGGGGCCTGGTGGAGGGTGCCCCTGGATGCAGTGGGGTGGGGTGCAGGGGGACAGGAGTGGGGGCCTGGTAGAGGGTGCCCCTGGATGCAGGGGGTGGGGGTGCAGGGGGACAGGAGTGGGGGCCTGGTGGAGGGTGCCCCTGGATGCAGGGGGGTGGGGGTGCAGGGAGACAGGAGTGGGGGCCGGGTGGAGGGTGACCCTGGATGCAGGTGGGTGGGGGTGCAGGGGGACATGAGTGGGGGTCTGGTGGAGGGTGCCCCTGGATGCAGGGGGGTGTAGGGGGGACAGGAGTTGGGGCCTGGTGGAGGGTGCCCCTGGATGCAGGGGGGTGGGGGTGCAGGGGGACATGAGTGGGGGCCTGGTGGAGGGTGCCCCTGGATGCAGGGGGGTGGGGGTGTAGGGGGACATGAGTGGGGGCCTGGTGGAGGGTGCCCCTGGATGCAGGGGGGTGAGGGTGCAGGGGGACATGAGTGGGGGTCTGGTGGAGGGTGCCCCTGGATGCAGGGGGGTGGGGGTGTAGGGGAACATGAGTGGGGGCCTGGTGGAGGGTGCCCTACAGTTCTGGGGGGTGGGGGTGAAGGGGGAGACGAGTGGGGGCCTGGTGGAGGGTGCCCCTGGATGCAGGGGGATGGGGGTGCTGGGAGACATGCATTGGTGGGCAGTAGTGCAAGGTGACATGTGGGTTGGCTGGGGGGCATGGGCATGGTGGATGGGCTGCCTGCCGGACATGTGCAGAGGTGCAGGGTAGTCCCCTGTGGTGTGGGCCGCCTGCAGGGGCCGTGGAGGGTGTAGAGGGAACAGCTGGGAGGACCCACACGGCCAATTCACGTGTGGGACTCCCCGGCACCCCCGAAATACACGTAGGCTGCTGGATTCGCGTGTGGAATTTGCCGCGCACCCGGAGTACACATACCCTGCTGAAATTCCGTGTGGAACTTCACGCGCACACCGAAATACACGTACCCTGCAAATTCATGTGTGAAACTTCCCACGCACCCCGGAATTCGCGTGCCCAGGCCAATCGCGTGTGGAACTTCCTGCGAACCCCGTAATACACGCACACGCTATTTTTCACACAGCGGGTGTCTGTGTTTGTCGGTACCCCTTTGCCACTGTATGGATCATTCATCATAGCTGTATATGGGTGCTTTTTGTTAGCGCACATTTTGGCGCACATTTATTTCAGGCGCAGGGACGCTACCGCCTGCTTTCTTGTGGCGTGCTTGTTTGGCCCTGTGCGCGTCTTTGACCGTGCGCTGGTTTGCCCTATCTGATTCCATGAATACGAGTTGTAGGCGAGCGTGTGGGCGTTCCGCGCACTTGCCTCCTGTACTTCCCCCGTGACGCCTATATTTTCACGCGTTGTTCCCCATTCCGAGTGTTTCGCCCAGTGTTCCGCCTACTTTTGTAATGTGCGACGCGCTATGTGCGATTTCGCAGCGGCCGTGGCACACGCCGTTGGATGACCTGTGCGCCGGCGTGCGCCGCGCACTTTTTCAGCGCACATCCAATATTTTTCTCACGCACAGACTTCCATGAATCGATCTGCGCTGGTTTCCCTGCGATTTTCGCAGTTGCACTGCGATTTTCGCACTTTTACTGCGAATCGCACGTTTTGGCACCTCTGCGCGGGAATTTTCGGCGCACATTAATTCCATGAATCGGCTCGTTTATGTTTATTACAGATGATCCTGTTATTCCCCTGTCCTTCCCTAAACCCTATCACCACCTTAATGCTCTTATCTCTAAGTGAGAAATGAAATTCAGTCAAGGTCATCTGATAGTCACTTCATTTGCACGGTAGGACCCTGAAGGATTTGCAACCCAAGTATGTCAGTTCATTCAATAGATTTAGGAATCTGTTTCTTAGTCTTCAATCCAGTCTCAGAGACAGCACGTTCTGGAGCGTTTTCCTCTGCCTTAGCACGGTGTGCAAAAGTAGGCAAGAAGCTGAAATGCTCTGCTTCTTCAGGTAACATTTCCAACATTGTTTCAATTGGTTGTATACTAATTGACCTTTTCACAATTGACCTCGGGAGAATTTACCTAATTTAGAAGGTTAATTAGGACCTACATGCGGGGAGAAAACCCCTGCAACCTCCACCCAATCCAAAACCCCCTGCAAACCCACTCCCAGTCCCCTTATATTTTTTATAATCCAAAACCAACCCAGTACATATATAAAATAACTACAATAATATAAAGGTCAATTGTACAGAAGGTCAATTAGGACCACTATAATTAGGTCAATTGTGCAAAAGGTCAATTGTAAAAGGTCAATGTGGGTAATACCTTTCAATTGCCAGGTTCATTGCAGCTGAAGCATCCAACAAGGAAACATTAAGGCCCCCTCCACCCTTTGCCCCACTACATAAATAATAAATCAATTTTTTGTAAGTGTTCAAGTTCTCTGCCATCATAAACAGTAGTCACTGTTGTGGCAAGGAGATTCGGACGGAAGATAAATATAAAACTGCAAGATGTTGAAGGTTTATGAAAGTGTCCTTAGTTAATTAAAAAAGAAACAGATGAGGCATACCACTCCAGCCCCCAATGTGTATCGCTGCTTTGCGGACGTGACTGAGGTATTAAACTGTTGGAGGAGGAGCCTCCTGAAAATCTGTCATGCAAGGCACAGCTTGCAAACGCTGCTGGAAATTCTGCAAGTCCTGCAGAGTGCTTTCACCTTTATGGACAAGTTTGTGGCTGCTTTGTTTATGTGACTGAAGTTTTAAACTGTTGGAGGAGGAGCCTCCCGAAAGAATCTGTCATGCCAGGCAACAGCTTCCAAACGCCGCAGGAAAATTCTGCAAGTGCTGCAGACTGCTTTCACCTTTGCAGACACCTTCCAATATCATTTATGTCATGTTTTTAGGATTTGTACTGTGCCCCACTGCCCTTTGCTTGATATCCATGAGATCCCGAGGACTCAAAAAGTGAGGGATTGGAGGATGGGAGCAGAGAAATGCAAGAGAGCTTTGATGTTGTGTTGATACATGCGTACCATAAGTACTGTAAACTACGTCTGCTGAGCTGTGTCTAGGTGTTCTATGCTGAGAGAGACGACGCTGGCATACCCAACTTTTTAGGATTAATTCAACAGGACTGTGTTATGTAAATTGAGTGCAGATGTGTAGTGTTCCATTTTGTGATATCTGTTGTGAAGGTTAATTCACTGCTGTATGTAGCCGACTTACTGGATATGAGTGAGTGTGTTTGAGTTTTGAAATTGAAAAGATTGGTGCAGGAAAGTAGTGCAGGGACAACTGGACCATTTGGATAATCCATCTGATTTAATCTTGGCTACTATGCATGAAGGTGCTGGGGAAGTGGTATGACATTCCCTTTAGGTGGGTTGCTGGGCGAATTATGCCAATCTCTTGAATGGGTTAGCCAAGGCTTGGCTGGTGGGTAGTTGTCTTGTTCACCAGATCGAGTTGCTTATTGTCATAAGATACCATTTGTTTTTAGGATGCCTGGCAGTGTAGTAGTTGTGCAAGCATTAAGAGCCCAGACTTCCAAGGTTTCCTGCTGATAAGGCGGTCCTCAATTGTACAGATTTCCTGGAAAGTGTGTTTCAGAATTTGGTCACCATGAAGTAGAGGGCTGATCCTTACAGTCTCTCTGCTATAGCACAGTGTCTCTGGTAGTAAATGTGCAGGGCCTTAGTGTCCTTTTTAGTTGGTATTGATTGATCTTGACTCGGATCAACTCACCTCTACTTGCCTGAAGAGCTTGGTGGGCAATTAAGAGTACTTTGAAATGTTTTATGTTTTGACCAGCTGCCAGTGAAGAGTACTTTGTGCTGGGGTTATGTATACCCTCTGGTCGGGTCTGACCAATAGTCTTGCTACTTACTTCTGTATGCGTTGAAGTTGCTTCATGAGGTCATATGGCACGCCAAGTCATAGACTTTTGGCATAGATAATTCTTGATAGTGACAACTCTTTGTTGGAAAGATTAATCTAGGCAAACGAGAGGAGTAGCATAATAAGTCTTACTAAGCAGAGCTGAGAGAATCATTTATTTTACTAGCACATTGATTTGTGTTTCCATGGTGATTTTCTAGTTCAAAGGAATCTGTATGTTCTGGATTACATGTGAGGTAGTTATTCTTCTGGTAATGTTTTGGGTCAGACAACCATGATTTCTGTTTTGTAGGGTTTGAGTTTAAGTTCTTTTTTGTCATCCATGTGTTCAAATGTGGGAGGAAATTGGTAAGGACATTGGTGTCTAATTGTTGCTGGTCATTTTTATCATGACTTTTTATGTATTCACATATTGTCCCCCCACGTTTACCAAATGGTCACTCACTTTGCCTCCAGAATGGCATCATTTGACATTTGATAGCCCCCAGGATTAGCAAATGCTGAGTCTCATTGACCTGTAAGGATATTTGGCGTGTTACAGCACAAAGTACAGCACTACTGTACAGGTAGCAATTTTTTTTTGATGCAGCACCACCACATGGGTGTGGTGCATTGCTATATGTGTTGCCAGATTAACATGGACATATAAGTAAAGACAGGCTATTCAGTCAAAAACGATTTTAACATATAAGATGCAAATCTATTTTTACAGTTAAAAGCACATGTGCACATTCAAAAATGCACACTATTTTTCACCTGAAATGCCTATGGTGCAAGACACACATTTGAAAATTAATAACTAAACTTATTAATAACTGACCTGACTAATAAAACTGCATTTAACATAACCCACTAATAAAAATGTGTCTCCACTGCAGAATTAGGCCTACTCTGAAAGTGAACTTTTAAACGCACATTCATTTTTTTCTTTTTCTCTGCTGCTCTGTCCACATAACTACAGGAAGCAAAGAACTCGAAGGTACAGGAAATCAGTTGGTTACAAATGGTTACTGTAGAAATGAGCCATTGTGTAGTGAGGGAGGAGATGGCATGATTGATTCTGATTGGAGCAGCGTCATAGCAAGTATCATGCTAGAGGCAGTGATTAGAGTTTTGCTGGGGGAGCTTGAGGAGAGGGGGAGGACAATCGAGATTTGGCAGAGCTGGGAGAAGGACCTGTTTCCTGGGTGAAGCATTCCTGCTGCAAAAGCTGAGAATTCCAGGCAATAACCCCGGTTTGAGAACGAAAGACGCTTGTTTTCACTGGGGTTAATCTTCAAGGGAGCCAAATTCAGAAAGAGAACAGCTGGAGAAAACTCATGCTGAACAGATAAGGTAATTACAGAAGTGTGGGGGCTGAGTGTGTACAAGAATATTCAGTCAGTGTAGGAAAGGAGATTCCTGTTCTTTACTCACATGTTTAATGTTGCAAATTGAGTTCTTGTCTCCGCCACTCTCTTTTCAGTGTATCACAGACAATGCTGTTACTGTGCTATTTTATTTATTTCTGTAAAGAGTGAGATCGTGGTTAAATGCAATTTTTATAATACACAAAAATATTTGAAAGCAGACGGGTGGTGTGTTTTATATTTACCAATACAGTGCTGATGATGTGGGGAGATGTTTAGACAGTGCAATTGTCATTTTCAAGGTAGCTAAACATCAAATTTGGCTGCAGCCGTGTGCACAATGTAATTCAGTATGAGCAATTATAACTAACTGTGTGTGTTGTAGTTTGTCGGAGGTCTATGAGTCGGCAAAAAGGGAGGCCCAGGACATAGTTCACTACCGTATATAAAATAGTGAAAATACCACATGATAGCTCGCTGCCGTAGATAAGACAGAGAGAAATTGCCCATGGTGGCACACTAAAAATGAAAATGTGGTGTTCCTGAAATGCAAGCCTGAGGTCTCTCTAGTGATTACACGAAAAATCTAAACAAAAATAAGGGGTTCTGGATATTGGGGCCAAAAATAAAACAAGGGAATTATGCTCACCAAAATACCACCAACCACGCATACCAACCACGCATACCAACCACGCATACCAAATACGCATGTCTTTGTGCTGAAATAATGCATGTCCACTGTATTATTGTTGTACATGTCCCAATCTGAATACAAGGAGTGATTGTTGCTAAGTTATTTTTCGGCGGTAAGAAAATACCGTCAGGCCCCAAATATCCACAAAATACCCTACAGTCTCATTGACCCAATGTTTTCCCATGCTGCCCAAATTACAGAGATCCACCTGAATTGCACTTGGTTACCTAATGTTGCCTCCTAAACAGGCTATTTTACATTGTGTTTCCCGCATAACTGCCACATGCCACATACATTGCCCACCATACTGCTTCATGACGCTACATATTTCTTCTAGAACTTCTAGAACTAGCTAGGCCACTTTCCATTACTCCTGAATTTACCATGTTACATGGCACTGACAGATGTCACTTGTATTTCACCTAGCACGGAACCATAATTCTACACAATGTCAAACACATATGTCACATTACCTCCTAAAATATGCATGACACCTCACATTGCCTTGAGAATTAATCAAAGCTGCTACTCATTGCACTCATAAATCCTCTAACCTATACATAAATAACATCCCACAATCCCTAGCAAAAACGCTAAAAAACATGAGCTTCAACAGTCTGTCATTGTTCTCCAGTCTCCCACGTCATTCACAGGTTAACACAGGCCAGTCTGAGGGGTCACATAGTGTAAAGAGACCAACATTTTTTTTTTGAGTATTTTGAAACTTTATTTAGAAAAAGAAGAAAAGGCAATAACATATTCACAAAAAATGACATACAAATTCACAGAAACATCAAAAACAAGAGTATTTTTAGAAACAAAACCCACCCTAACCCGCAGTTCACATCTCATTACCTATAAAATCAAATTCAATACAGTTCCAAAAATGTCCCCCATATTTTTGAAAACAAACCATTCTTGCCCTGTTTCCTATATATACGTTCCTTCATAGCTGCCAAATCTCGCATTTCACTTAGCCACAATTCTTTCTCCAATGCAGCAACAGATTTCCAATTTCTAAGGATAATTTTCTTACCCACTGCAGCTCCTCTAAATAACCATTTTTTTTTTGCATTGAGAGAGATCATCCAAGTTGAAATTGTTCCCCAGAATTATTGTCTCGAAATTAAAATCAATTGTCACATCCAGGATTTCTTCACAAATTACACCGACATCGTTCCAGAACCCTCGAACCTTCACACAATCCCACAACACATGCTCCATCGTACCATTCTCCTGAACACATGCCCAGCATTCCGGACCATCCCTTAAACCTCTCCTCCATAATTTTTCTGGGGTCCAATAGACCCTATTCAGGATCTTAATTTGTCTTGTCCGTTCAGTCAAACCGAAGGGACAAAGTTTGACATTCTCACACATCCGTGTCCAAATTTCCACAGTAATGTCCGTGCCAATTCTCCTACTCCATTCAATTCTTAGCAAATCATTGCCTTTATATTCAAGCAGAATCTGCCTGTATACCCGGCTGGCTAAGCCGCCCTCATTCACCAACGATTTCCTCGTAAGAAATTCCAGGTTCAGACTATTTTGAAAATCAAACACACCAACAACCAGCTTCAGTTTCCTGTAGTCTGAAAACTTGAAACCTTCAATGTGAAATTCTCTTTGTAAATCTCTAGCGCTTTTCCATTCACCCTCAGTGAAGAGGCCACCAACCCATTTGACACCACCTAAAAACCATTCAAGCCAAAATAACGTTTTGCCATTCAGTTTGATAGAGGGATTCATCCATAATGACGCATTCGGATCTCTGCATGCATCCACACCTAACAAAACATTCAGATTCTTCCAGGAATTTCTCAATGATGTAGTCAATATATCTTTCACACCTTTCGATACTGTGGTCAACAATGCCCTAGGTGATAAAGGACCATTAGCACTCGCCTCGGCCACAGCCCACACACTAGGATTTGTCTCCATGAAATCAACCATAAAAGCACAATTAAAGGCTAGATGATAGGCCCTGAAATTTGGTACTCCTAACCCGCCTTTCTCCAATGGTAACTGTAGCTTCCACAAACTCAATCTTGGCGGTTTCCTGTCCCATAAGAATCCTTGTGTAAGCCTGTCTAATTCTTTCCAATAAGAAGCCTCAATATTCAATGGGATCATACCCAAAATATAGTTGATTTTAGGGGCGGACACCATCTTTAAAGCATTAACCTTCCCCCAAAGCGAGAGATACAGTAATTCCCATCATTCCAAATCATTTTTAAAAGCCACAGTAAGCACATTCATGTTCACTCTTACCAAGTCACTAATTTTCAGAGTGATCCAAATCCCCAAATACAACATCTTATCAGGACACCAACAAAAACCCAGATCAGTGACATATTTTTTGCTACACCCAGGAACCAGCGGCATCACTTCCGATTTGCTCCAATTTACTCTATAACTAGAAATCTCCTGGAATGAAGTTAAGTAAAGAGACCAACATTAATGCAGGTTTGAAATGAAGACATGCACAAGTAGGGAAGAGGCATATATTTGGCTATGTATGTGGTCATTGAGCTGACCAATGCCTACCCTTTGGTTGACAGTTACATGGCTGCTGTGAATAAGTCTCTTCCACCAAAATACCACCCAACAGAATTACTGTTACTGCCACTTGGTCCGGTTTACAAGTGGCAGTGGCACTGTAAATCCCATGTTTTTTATGAGTCCATAGGACTCTGTATCTTTTTTGTGGTATTCCGCTGCAGTAATTATGGCAATTTTTCCCAATTTTCTGTGGAGAGTTGGAGGATTTACCTCCAGCATCATGCTGGAGGTAAATCCTCCACTCCAAGACCATACTCGTAGTATGGCAGAGCAGGAATATTGGCAGTAATTCCTTTACCGCCAATTCTTTCCAGCTCCGCCATACTTGTAAGGAGACTCAGCGTGTGTGCTATTAAGGTGACTGTTCAGAGAATGGGCAAAGGTTTGGCAGCCCTATGCTCCGAAGCACGTTTTCTGTGCTGTGAATGTTGTGATGGTGGGTCTGCATTTCAAAGCACATAGAGCCCTGAAACATAAGCAGAAGAGGCCACCGTGTCAAAATCCCTCATTTTGTATTTGTAATTAAACTGTCTGCAGAAATATTGTAAATGCAAGCATATCACATTTTAATTTAAATTGAATTGAAGAGTGAGTGAGTGCCAAAATGACACTTATTCTAAAATTCAGATTCGATTGCACTGTGCAGGAGGATCAAATAGTTTGGGAAATAATTTTGAAGTATGGGAAACAAATGTCCTTTTCTTATTGATAAATCACACTGATTCTTTCTTTTTCTATTATAGTAGTGAGCGCATTCACCCAAAAAAACGAAATAATATATAAAGCGTGTTTAGCTGACCAAACTTTCCAGTTGATTTTATTTTTTTTCAGTTTTACTTGGCACATAAATAAAAGTTTATTCAGATATGCAGAGGATTAGCATACACATTAAGGGAGTTAAGAACAGGCATTCTGGGTAGGCAATACATCTTCTACACAACAAGAATTTAAATGATAAGTAATCATAATAACAATACAACAATTAAGGACAACCACATGTCTTTAAAGTTTTCTTGCGCTCTTGCATTCCTTATGATACATTTTCTTTATGAGAATCTAGCGGTACCACCCGGTGTTGCCCGTGTCTGTAGCTGACATGCAAGTGGGAGTCTGCTATGGCCTTGTGTACGTTTTATTGTGTCATAACTTCCTATTTTTGAAAATTGAAAAATCAGCAAGCTTCCCAAATCGCTTATACTGATAATACAGGGCCGGGCCCCGCTCCAACCTTGTGCAGGGTGTATGGGTGAGGATGGTCAAATTTCACTATCGCCATTACACCCTAAACTGGTTTACCGACCTCGGCCCAAAACTTCAGCCCACCAACTGATGTGGGACTGGAGCCAACAATCGCAAAATCAGCAATCTCATGTAATCGCCCAAATGAATAGCAAAGGGCAGGGCCCCGTTCTGTGCAGGGCCGTACCCCAACCTGTGCAAGACTCATGGGTGGGATTGGTCATATTTCACTATCGCCATCACACCACAGACTAGTATGCCGACCGTGGGCCAACATTTCAGCCCACCAACTGTTATGAGACTGGAGCCAACCACAAACAAACACAGTTTCATAAATCTGATAGCACAGGGCCGGACCGCATCCTGTGTGAGACAAATATGTTGGGTTGGTCAGATTTCTGTATCGCCAGTGCACCCCAGACTCATATGCAGACTTCGGACCGAAACATCAGCCCACCAACTGTTGTGGGGCTGGACCCAACAATCACAAAGTAGTCAATCTCCCGAAATCGCACATACTGATAGCACAGGGCCGCACCCCGCCCTGGGCAGGGCAAATGGGTGAGGTTGGTCCAAATGTCACTATCATCAGTACACCCCAGACTGGTATGCAAGCCTTGGGCCAACATTTCGGCCACCAACTGTTATCTGGCTGGAGCCAACCCCGAACATACAAACTTTCACAAATGACATGGCCTGCAGAAGCAGGCATGTACTTATGGTTAAGGAGCTCAACCCATAGGAAGAGCACTTTTTGGGCGGCTTATAACTTTGCCCCCCACCCTGGATGAATCTTCATTAAACTTTGCCAAAATGTAAATGGGCCCCTCGGTTTGATTCTGCGATGTCTGGTGTGGTTTTGTAAAGCCGAGGCAGTTATAGGTTGGTCTCAAAATGTGTGGTTTTCCTCATAGACACAATGGGGGAAAAAATGTGCTCACGGCAGCAGCCCAAAGCATGGAAATTTTCTCCACATTTGCGGCTGGAGTGGTGGATTGGTCCCAAAAGCCGTTTTTTTGTAAATTTGTAAATCCATCCAGTATTTTGTTTTAAAAACACCAAAAAGTAGGTAAAAAAAGAAATAGTGATATCTTGGTTTGGTCCGAGAATGCACTTCCGTATTCGGTCCGCGGACACACTGCTGGGATTATCAGAGGGTGGCGTGATGTACATGAACATCACGGCACCCGCTCATTGGATGGTGAAAAACGTGAGCTGCGTCAGAGATTTTGCAATGGTTGCCATGTTTGATTCGTGGACAGACGATATTGTCCATGGACATTGCGGTAAAAACATATTGAAAAACACAACATTGCACCTATTAACCTACTGAAACAATCTCTGGGGAGGTGACTGGTGATGAGGATAGGATGGGATATGGCCATAAAAAGCCAAAGAAATAGGTGGTTTTCCACCTCCAAAGTTCACAAACAGTTCAGGAAAGTCCAGTAATGTTCGCAAACATCTCAGATGTTCGGGGGCATTCATACATATTTTTTCATTACAGGGTTGGTGAAAAGCAGTTTTTGGATGGCTGATAACTTAGGCGCCCCTAAATGAAACTGCATTAAATCTTGCAATGTCATTCCAGATCTTACTTTGAATGGTTCTACAAAGTTTGGTGCTGTTTTGCCAAGAGTGAACAAAATTAGAGTGGGTATCCCAACATATTTGAAAGGCTTATAAATTTGGTGCTGTTTTACGGATCTGCACACAACTTTGCAAAAAGATTTAAGACCCAGATGTGAATGTGTTTCCAAAGATTGGTGGAATTTTGCAAGATTAGAGGGGGTTTGAACATTTTTAAATGGTTTATAACTCTGTTGCTGTTTGACGAATGTGTACAAAAGATTTTAGAAAGATTACAGACCTGACCTTGAATGTTTGTGCAACGTTTGAATGGATATGGCAAGTGGGAGCTAATTTAAATGAATATTTAATGTATGTATATTTTGACACTTTACAAAAAATAAAACATGGACGGATTTGCTGAAAAGTCATGCAAGGAGCATTGGCAAGGACCCTAAAGCATGGTTTTTCAAATGTGTCAGTGTATTATTTTATTTTAAAGTGTCACAATGTAGGCACAACAAACAGTAATATACTTTTGGTGATTGAGGTATAGCCTGTGGCCATGGGCAATGGCGAAATTGTCTGAGTCATGGCCAGCGGACATGACTCAGCCAATCTGGCTGCTGGCCATGACCACGAGGGACTGGCAATGGCGTAACGTGGGTACTCTCTATCTAGCCCTGGCTGGACATTAAATATCATTCTAACAATGTACCCAAGCAAATGCACAAGTGGGACCCGAACGTGTAGGTCAAGGTCCTCAGTTCATTTGCAGAATTACTTAGGGAGTTTTCAATCCCACAGGAGTGCATGGAGAAGCTACCTGTTGACATACATACAACAGTCTCGGTTTTGATTTCTTCCTCGTATTCTCAAGTGGCCTTGGGACTCTTTACCCCTTTGCACCTGAAATGATCCTTTACATTTGACTTACCCCAATAATTTTCACTATAAATACGTAGATCCGGAATCTTTGAACATTAGCTGAATTTAGTAGTGCCCCCCACACCTCCTCTTTCTCTGCATAAGTAACATGGGCATGGCCACCGGGGACTGGCTATGTGGTACGTTTTTTTCAAAATCGGGATAGGTTTGAATTGGAACATTATTTTTGCCTGTGGTAAAATTCTGCCTGTGGCTACAACTCGAAGTGCTGCACAGGTTTGCATCAACAGATCACTGCGACTACTGCTACATACACTCAAAGACAAGGCTAATCAGCAGATAGTTAGTGAGCTCACCTAACCAGGTTCCCACGTGGTCACCGGGCCACCCCTTCAAATCATTAAACACATTTATTTGCGAACATATGGCCCACAATCTACACACATTGAGAAAGACTCTAGTGAGTCGAAACATTTGTCGGCTGACTTCTCGCAATAAATATAGCACAAAAAATGGTTTTCAAGACTGCTTTATTACAACAATAGTTACTTCTTTAATAACCCAGCACTAAGGTGAACAGGGCTCACTCTACTTTTCGAAATGTATTACTTGAAGAAGGAAGGGCACCTTAAAAAAAGAAACCCATCACTAGCAGGAGGGTAATCTGTTTAAAGTACTAGATGAAGCTCAGTGATCCACCCATGCTATCACCCTGCAATTACTTCATAATCATGTACTCTGATTTGATTATTGCAGCATGCAGCATGGCCGAAGCCCTAGGTTTGAATGGGAAAAAAATATTTTGCTTGCGGCTACAGCATGAAGTGTTCAGCATGTACTGAATTAAATCAAACCTGCGCAAGGAGCATCAGCAAGGACATGAAAGCACGCTTTTGCAAATTTGTTTTGTGTTTGATTTGTCCAAAATGTTAATTTGTAAGCACAAAAAATAGTGATACAATGGACAATAGGCCTAGCCCTCGCAAGTCACGAATGCCGACTCTGATTTACTTATTGGGGCATACAGTATGATCAAAGCTCTTGGTTTAAATGAGGAAACAAATTCTGCTTGCAGCTGCTGCCCAGAATGCTGGAAGGGATTGTAGCAAACCTGTGCGAGGAGCCTTAGCATGGACCGCAAAGGGTGTTTTTTCAAATCTGTTCTGTGTTTTACTTTTTTGAAAGTGTTGAAACGTAAGTAAAAACAAATAGTGATATAATCTTTTTGCTGAGGCATGTGTGCTTGAACCTTGGCATGGACAAATGTATTCTCTGATTTGCCTATTGAGGTCTGCAGCACGGCCAAAGCCCAGGCCCCATAGATTTTGGAGACTGGCCATACAAGCCATGAGGACAGGCCATTGGTTACATTCTGACGGTATAGTGGACACTTAACTAGTTTGCTGGGTAGGTGCAGTGGATAACAGGGGTGGTTTGGCGCGGCTGGGGTGATGGTCAAGCCTCATGCCTAGGGCCTAGGCAATTGAACAACGACTTGCAACTTCAACATGCACTGCTGATAATGATACATATTAGTATGCGTTACTAAAGATAGGTTTGTTAAAAGATGTTTATAGTTCTTTCATATATGTTAAGAGGAATTATTAATAACTAGTGATGTAACATTATGAAACATTTTCACTTATAAAAACCTATTCAATTGACAGAAAACATTGTTAAATGCACAGTTAAATTATATCCCAGCCTTGGGATTCCTGTGCCCCAGCAGTTAGCTAGTGGCCTTTGTACCTTGGCCCCCCTGGCACTTTCCTCCTGGGATCCCATGAGCACTTGTCCATCTGTACTACCCCTTATATTTATGGAGTTCGCTCACTGCACAAAGCATATGTGCATTTATAGGAGCACTTTGTATAATTGTTTGGTATAATTATGGGGACTGCAGATGCAAAAGAATTGTAGAACATTGTTAAGTGGCAGTTGGTGGGTGGACGTTTAATATGTTGATAGGCTATATGTAGAGTTTTTTTGAAGTGATTGGTGGATATATGTATGAATGGTTTAAAGCAGGCAATGAGGGAGTGTTACAAACATGACAGTACAAAAAGTAGGACTCTCTTGTGGGATGCTGTGCATGTGCAATCTGGGTTTTCTAATAAGAAGGGAAGCGGCACCAACCACAAATATGGAGTGGCAGGTGGACAGGGGAAGATGTTGCGCGTGTGTTACATCTAAGGTATGGAGCAGTGTTTCTCATGCTCCTTGATTACAGCTTCAAAAGCACTTCAAAATGGCTCCCCCCTGCAGAGTGGTGTGTTGCAGTATATACAGAGCACTGTTGTCTTCGAAAGATAAGGATCAACAGCCTATTTTATCGGTGCAAGGTAGGTGGTAGAATTCTGTGTCCCACATAAATTGGCTGTGTGATTACAGTATTGGATGAGGAATATGAGATACAGGAAGACAGCCTACTACTTCCTAAGAAAGGAACAGTCTTTCTGAGAGCATTGCAGTGGTTGGATTTTTTGTGGTGGTGCATGGATTTGGTCACATAGGAGTACTGTGTTTTAAGGATGAAATCTTGAAGGAAGCAGGATGTTTCTTGAGTTCATTTATTAAGCATCAAGGTAATCTGGTGACATGAGGTATTAATATATTAGGATTAGGAGCAAAGGTAGGACATTTAGCCAACTGGCTCCCACCATCCAAGCTACATAGTTCCAACTGCCTGGGTGGAACATCCAATCAAATACAAAGATTCCACACACACTCTAACCATTCTCTCATGACATCAGCACAGACTCCAAGTATCTTCTCATGAAATCATCTCACACAGACAGAAAAATACAACACACCTCCTTTCCTTGCACTTGCAGAAATGACACACACACACACCCAAATAAGCAGGAGGGAAGATACAACACACCTCTCCACCTTGCACTTGCAGACAATAACCTCACATAAACCCAGAAAGTCACACAACTCACCCACACAATCAGATACTCTAAGAACACAACACCTCTTCCTAACAACATTCAATCGCAACTAAACACCATCTAGATCCACCATCACCTGTGTAACTGGAGAGTCTGGTTGTCCCACTAAGGCAAAATTCACATTCAACCAAGAGACCACACTACAATTCTGCTTCCCAAAGTTTGGGAACTCTACTTCAGAGCTCTGTTTCCCCCCACTGCTCTTAAATACGGTGTTAATATATGTATTTCAATAAATTTCCCACCCTTGCTCTCTTCCCTTGCCCTGTGTGCGCTTTGAAACAGTATTGTCTTATTGTAAATGCACCAAACAAGCAAACAATAAATTAATACAAAGCCATCGTACACTACACACCAGCTCCTACCCACTGCCGCCCCAGTGGATCTCAAGTCTGCCACACCTGAGCACATTCGGGCCCCACCTTGGGCAACATACTACCTCCATGAACCATCAAAGACACCAGGCATTGCCACCGGCAAAGCTCAGGCCTGCAAACCTGAGCAAAAACAGAGCCCCTCCTCGGGCTGGCACGCAAGCCCGCTGGAGCAGTTTTAAAATTACTGACTAACTTCCAAGTGACAACCACAACTCCAACTAAAACACAGCAATCCACAACTTGGAACATGAACCAAGCCAACTGGACACCAACAAGGCACAACTAAAGACAACTCACACAGGCTGACACCTACCATGCAAACCACTCACACATACAGCAACACAGCTGGCAAAACACTACTTCAAGAAAACAACCTTCACCTCTACCAAACCCAAATAGCGCTCTAGGCAATATGAGTACCAACTAAAACTCTCAGGCACAACCACTGAGAACCAATACAGCTCACCACGAGGAACAGTTGCCGTATAGACCACCCAGACAGACATTTACCACCCAACAAACATAGTGGGAAGCAGAGAAAGGGTGATCAAAACAAAGGATGAAATAACCCTACAGACAACGCTCAAAAGACATTTCACTTGAAAGCTCAAAAAGGAACGATGACCTGCATCTGAGCACCCTCACACCAAGCCATCACCAACAGCATGGTGCACAGAGAGTGCACCACACAGGCAACACTCTACCAGGAACTGGTTACACACCAAGCCCCGCCACACATCACAAACCCCTCGCATAGTGATTTATAGAACTCCACAAAACTCAAACTGAAAACAGGTCGCCCCCAACCAAACAGCCAAAACTCTCACATAAACTGTAACATAAATGTGATCACTGGTCTTACTCACTCCTTAACTAACAGTAAAACACTCACTCATTAAACAGTGCCACTCCTTTGACAGTGTCAGCACCCATTCAACAATGTCACTCCTTCGACAGTGTCACACTCACCACATGCTGCATGTTATGACAGAGCAGACAATAGAGTGCTTTTCCATTAATAGTAATTCTATAAAGATAACAGAAGTAAAGACATCTGAAAGTGCATGCAACTTATAAGCATCCTAAACAGTTAACTAGCATGTGTGAAACAAATGATCCAATTCAGAACATGCAGTAACATGTTTAAGTTGCCATGTGCGTGTTATGTTCCAGTAGTTAAATCTAATTTAACATGTCTTAAATACCACTTGGCTAAGAGTCCATGCTGCCCACTTTCCTCGCAGCGTAAAGCTGACATTTGTCAAAGGGTTAAACTAATAACATCTGTAACATAGCATGCCAATACTTTTCTCCAGGTCCTAAACAACCGCACCCCACAAATCCTCAAAAGACAGTACATCTGTAATTTGATCAAATCATTCATCCCAACCCTCCACGAACATACCAGCACATCCAAAAGGACTCACAACACAGTAGTGTGATTGCTAAGTAATGACATCTTAAAAATCTATTCATGCCATTGGATTAGATGCATTCTCTTTCCTGAAAAACCTCAAACATTGGTTATTGCGAACCCTCTGATCTATGTGTACCTTCAAATAGATCCATTGCATACACAGAATGGCTCCAAAGCCCATTGGACTGCTGCAGGATTCATCCCATGAACTCCTTACGCAGCAGTGCAATAATACCCCGTCTTCTGATCTCGGCAAGGTAACTGTTTTGATTGAACTGTACAGCAGGAGAATGTATCCGTTCCCTACCGACGACAGCAGCCCAGCAGACTGCTGCCATCAGGAAAACATAACTCCACACACAATTAGGCAAACAAGGGCTCTAAATGTAATCATTTAACATCTTTCCTGAGCGCACTGATCAAATCAAAAGGACCCTCCACTCTGCAGTTTCTTGACATGCATAAGAGAACTTCCAGAACTAGCCGGTCAAAACAGACGCATTATTACCAAATAAACTCAGCATTTTCCTTCTGCATTGTTCAGCGAACATAATCCCCCCGTGACCTCTAAAGCGCTATATGTGCATAACTCAAACAGATGAGCTAACGGGACTGGCTAGTGTACATCAGTGCATTCTTCAAAGCTTCCAATGCCAGAAGTGACTTCTTCAACGCTTCCAATGCTGCCTGGTAATCAAAGTGCTTTCATCATTACGCATCAGGCGTGTAGAATGTTTCTTCCTTTCACCCAACAATCACAAAGTAGTCAATCTCCCGAAATCGCACATACTGATAGCACAGGGCCGCACCCCGCCCTGGGCAGGGCAAATGGGTGAGGTTGGTCCAAATGTCACTATCACCAGTACACCCCAGACTGGTATGCAAGCCTTGGGCCAACATTTCGGCCACCAACTGTTATCTGGCTGGAGCCAACCCCGAACATACAAACTTTCACAAATGACATGGCCTGCAGAAGCAGGCATGTACTTAAGGTTAAGGAGCTCAACCCATAGGAAGAGCACTTTTTGGGCGGCTTATAACTTTGCCCCCCACCCTGGATGAATCTTCATTAAACTTTGCCAAAATGTATATGGGCCCCTCGGTTTGATTCTGCGATGTCTGGTGTGGTTTTGTAAAGCCGAGGCAGTTATAGGTTGGTCTCAAAATGTGTGGTTTTCCTCAAAGACACAATGGGGGAAAAAATGTGCTCACGGCAGCAGCCCAAAGCATGGAAATTTTCTCCACATTTGCGGCTGGAGTGGTGGATTGGTCCCAAAAGCCGTTTTTTTGTAAATTTGTAAATCCATCCAGTATTTTGTTTTAAAAACACCAAAAAGTAGGTAAAAAAGAAATAGTGATATCTGGGTTTGGTCCGAGAATGCACTTCCCTATTCGGTCCGCGGACACACTGCTGGGATTATCAGAGGGTGGCGTGATGTACATGAACATCACGGCACCCGCTGATTGGATGGTGAAAAACGTGAGCTTCGTCAGAGATTTTGCAATGGTTGCCATGTTTGATTCGTGGACAGATGATATTGTCCATGGACATTGCGGTAAAAACATATTGAAAAACACAACATTGCACCTATTAACCTACTGAAACAATCTCTGGGGAGGTGACTGGTGATGAGGATAGGATGGGATATGGCCATAAAAAGCCAAAGAAATAGGTGGTTTTCCACCTCCAAAGTTCACAAACAGTTCAGGACAGTCCAGTAATGTTCGCAAACATCTCAGATGTTCGAGGGCATTCATACATATTTTTTCATTACAGGGTTGGTGAAAAGCAGTTTTTGGATGGCTGATAACTTAGGCGCCCCTGAATGAAACTGCATTAAATCTTGCGATGTCATTCCAGATCTTACTTTGAATGGTTCTACAAAGTTTGGTGCTGTTTTGCCAAGAGTGAACAAAATTAGAGTGGGTATCCCAACATATTTGAAAGGCTTATAAATTTGGTGCTGTTTTACGGATCTGCACACAACTTTGCAAAAAGATTTAAGACCCAGATGTGAATGTGTTTCCAAAGATTGGTGGAATTTTGCAAGATTAGAGGGGGTTTGAACATTTTTAAATGGCTTATAACTCCGTTGCTGTTTGACGAATGTGTACAAAAGATTTTAGAACGATTACAGACCTGACCTTGAATGTTTGTGCAACGTTTGAATGGATATGGCAAGTGGGAGCTAATTTAAATGAATATTTAATGTCTGTATATTTTGACACTTTACAAAAAATAAAACATGGACGGATTTGCTGAAAAGTCATGCAAGGAGCATTGGCAAGGACCCTAAAGCATGGTTTTTCAAATGTGTCAGTGTATTATTTTATTTTAAAGTGTCACAATGTAGGCACAACAAACAGTAATATACTTTTGGTGATTGAGGTATAGCCTGTGGCCATGGGCAATGGCGAAATTGTCTGAGTCATGGCCAGCGGACATGACTCAGCCAATCTGGCTGCTGGCCATGACCACGAGGGACTGGCAATGGCGTAACGTGGGTACTCTCTATCTAGCCCTGGCTGGACATTAAATATCATTGTAACAATGTACCCACGCAAATGCACATGTGGGACCCGAACGTGTAGATCAAGGTCCTCAGTTCATTTGCAGAATTACTTAGGGAGTTTTCAATCCCACAGGAGTGCATGGAGAAGCTACCTGTTGACATACATACAACAGGTCTCGGTTTTGCTTTCTTCCTCGTATTCTCAAGTGGCCTTGGGACTCTTTACCCCTTTGCACCTGAAATGATCCTTTACATTTGACTTACCCCAATAATTTTCACTATAAATACGTAGATCCGGAATCTTTGAACATTAGCTGAATTTAGTAGTGCCCCCCACACCTCCTCTTTCTCTGCATAAGTAACATGGGCATGGCCACCGGGGACTGGCTATGTGGTGCGTTTTTTTCAAAATCAGGATAGGTTTGAATTGGAACATTATTTTTGCCTGTGGTAAAATTCTGCCTGTGGCTACAGCTCGAAGTGCTACACAGGTTTGCATCAACAGATCACTGCGACTACTGCTACATACACTCAAAGACAAGGCTAATCAGCAGATAGTTAGTGAGCTCACCTAACCAGGTTCCCACGTGGTCACCGGGCCACCCCTTCAAATCATTAAACACATTTATTTGCGAACATATGGCCCACAATCTACACACATTGAGAAAGACTCTAGTGAGTCGAAACATTTGTCGGCTGACTTCTCGCAATAAATATAGCACAAACAATGGTTTTCAAGACTGCTTTATTACAACAATAGTTACTTCTTTAATAACCCAGCACTAAGGTGAACAGGGCTCACTCTACTTTTCGAAATGTATTACTTGAAGAAGGAAGGGCACCTTAAAAAAAGAAACCCATCAATAGCAGGAGGGTAATCTGTTTAAAGTACTAGATGAAGCTCAGTGATCTACCCATGCTATCATCCTGCAATTACTTCATAATCATGTACTCTGATTTGATTATTGCAGCAAGCCCTAGGTTTGAATGGGAAAAATAATATTTTGCTTGCGGCTACAGCATGAAGTGTTCAGCATGTACTGAATTAAATCAAACCTGCGCAAGGAGCATCAGCAAGGACATGAAAGCATGCTTTTGCAAATTTGTTTTGTGTTTGATTTGTCCAAAATGTTAATTTGTAAGCACAAAAAATAGTGATACAATGGACAATAGGCCTAGCCCTCGCAAGTCACGAATGCCGACTCTGATTTACTTATTGGGGTATACAGTATGATCAAAGCTCTTGGTTTAAATGAGGAAACAAATTCTGCTTGCAGCTGCTGCCCAGAATGCTGGAAGGGATTGTAGCAAACCTGTGCGAGGAGCCTTAGCATGGACCGCAAAGGGTGTTTTTTCAAATCTGTTCTGTGTTTTACTTTTTTGAAAGTGTTGAAACGTAAGTAAAAACAAATAGTGATATAATCTTTTTGCTGAGGCATGTGTGCTTGAACCTTGGCATGGACAAATGTATTCTCTGATTTGTCTATTGTAGTCTGCAGCACGGCCAAAGCCCAGGCCCCATAGATTTTGGAGACTGGCCATACAAGCCATGAGGACTGGCCATTGGTTACATTCTGACGGTATAGTGGACACTTAACTAGTTTGCTGGGTAGGTGTAGTGGATAACAGGGGTGGTTTGGCGCTGCTGGGGTGATGGTCAAGCCTCATGCCCTAGGCAATTGAACATCGACTTGCATCTTCAACATGCACTGCTGATAATGATACATATTAGTATGCGTTGCTAAAGATAGGTTTGTTAAAAGATGTTTATAGTTCTTTCATATATGTTAAGAGGAATTATTAATAACTAGTGATGTAACATTATGAAACATGTTCACTTATAAAAACCTATTCAATTGACAGAAAACATTGTTAAATGCACAGTTAAATTATATCCCAGCCTTGGGATTCCTGTGCCCCAGCAGTTAGCTAGTGGCCTTTGTACCTTGGCCCCCCTGGCACTTTCCTCCTGGGATCCCATGAGCACTTGTCCATCTGTACTACCCCTTATATTTATGGAGTTTTCTCACTGCACAAAGCATATGTGCATTTATAGGAGCACTTTGTATAATTGTTTGGTATAATTATGGGGACTGCAGATGCAAAAGAATTGTAGAACATTGTTAAGTGGCAGTTGGTGGGTGGACGTTTAATATGTTGATAGGCTATATGTAGAGTTATTTTGAAGTGATTGGTGGATATATGTATGAATGGTTTAAAGCAGGCAATGAGGGAGTGTTGCAAACATAACAGTACAAAAGGTAGGACTCTCTTGTGGGATGCTGTGCATGTGCAATCTGGGTTTTCTAATAAGAAGGGAAGCGGCACCAACCACAAATATGGAGTGGCAGGTGGACAGGGGAAGATGTTGCGCGTGTGTTACATCTAAGGTAGGGAGCAGTGTTTCTCATGCTCCTTGATTACAGCTTCAAAAGCACTTCAAAATGGCTCCCCCCTGCAGAGTGGTGTGTTGCAGTATATACAGAGCACTGTTGTCTTCGAAAGATAAGGATCAACAGCCTATTTTATCGGTGCAAGGTAGGTGGTGGAATTCTGTGTCCCACATAAATTGGCTGTGTGATTACAGTATTGGATGAGGAATATGAGATACAGGAAGACAGCCTACTACTTCCTAAGAAAGGAACAGTCTTTCTGAGAGCATTGCAGTGGTTGGATTTTTTGTGGTGGTGCATGGATTTGGTCACATAGGAGTATTGTGTTTTAAGGATGAAATCTTGAAGGAAGCAGGATGTTTCTTGAGTTCATTTATTAAGCATCAAGGTAATCTGGTGACATGAGGTATTAATATATTAGGATTAGGAGCAAAGGTAGGAAATTTAGCCAACTGGCTCCCACCATCCAAGCTACATAGTTCCAACTGCCTGGGTGGAACATCCAATCAAATACAAACATTCCACACACACTCTAACCATTCTCTCATGACATCAGCACAGACTCCAAGTATCTTCTCATGAAATCATCTCACACAGACAGCAAAATACAACACACCTCCTTTCCTTGCACTTGCAGAAATGACACACACACACACACCCAAATAAGCAGGAGGCAAGATACAACACACCTCTCCACCTTGCACTTGCAGAAAATAACCTCACATAAACCCAGAAAGTCACACACCTCACCCACACAATCAGATACTCTAAGAACACAACACCTCTTCCTAACAACATTCAATCGCAACTAAACACCATCTAGATCCACCATCACCTGTGTAACTGGAGAGTCTGGTTGTCCCACTAAGGCAAAATTCACATTCAACCAAGAGACCACACTACAATTCTGCTTCCCAAAGTTTGGGAACTCTACTTCAGAGCTCTGTTTCCCCCCCACTGCTCTTAAATACGGTGTTAATATATGTATTTCAATGAATTTCCCACCCTTGCTCTCTTCCCTTGCCCTGTGTGCGCTTTGAAACAGTATTGTCTTATTGTAAATGCACCAAACAAGCAAACAATAAATTAATACAAAGCCATCGTACACTACACACCAGCTCCTACCCACTGCCGCCCCAGTGGATCTCAAGTCTGCCACACCTGAGCACATTCGGGCCCCACCTTGGGCAACATACTACCTCCATGAACCATCAAAGACACCAGGCATTGCCACCGGCAAAGCTCAGGCCTGCAAACCTGAGCAAAAACAGAGCCCCTCCTCGGGCTGGCACGCAAGCCCGCTGGAGCAGTTTTAAAATTACTGACTAACTTCCAAGTGACAACCACAACTCCAACTAAAACACAGCAATCCACAACTTGGAACATGAACCAAGCCAACTGGACACCAACAAGGCACAACTAAAGACAACTCACACAGGCTGACACCTACCATGCAAACCACTCACACATACAGCAACACAGCTGGCAAAACACTACTTCAAGAAAACAACCTTCACCTCTACCAAACCCAAATAGCGCTCTAGGCAATATGAGTACCAACTAAAACTCTCAGGCACAACCACTGAGAACCAATACAGCTCACCACGAGGAACAGTTGCCATATAGACCACCCAGACAGACATTTACCACCCAACAAACATAGTGGGAAGCAGAGAAAGGGTGATCAAAACAAAGGATGAAATAACCCTACAGACAACGCTCAAAAGACATTTCACTTGAAAGCTCAAAAAGGAACGATGACCTGCATCTGAGCACCCTCACACCAAGCCATCACCAACAGCATGGTGCACAGAGAGTGCACCACACAGGCAACACTCTACCAGGAACTGGTTACACACCAAGCCCCGCCACACATCACAAACCCCTCGCATAGTGATTTATAGAACTCCACAAAACTCAAACTGAAAACAGGTCGCCCCCAACCAAACAGCCAAAACTCTCACATAGACTGTAACATAAATGTGATCACTGGTCTTACTCACTCCTTAACTAACAGTAAAACACTCACTCATTAAACAGTGCCACTCCTTTGACAGTGTCAGCACCCATTCAACAATGTCACTCCTTCGACAGTGTCACACTCACCACATGCTGCATGTTATGACAGAGCAGACAATAGAGTGCTTTTCCATTAATAGTAATTCTATAAAGATAACAGAAGTAAAGACATCTGAAAGTGCATGCAACTTATAAGCATCCTAAACAGTTAACTAGCATGTGTGAAACAAATGATCCAATTCAGAACATGCAGTAACATGTTTAAGTTGCCATGTGCGTGTTATGTTCCAGTAGTTAAATCTAACTTAACATGTCTTAAATACCACTTGGCTAAGAGTCCATGCTGCCCACTTTCCTCGCAGCGTAAAGCTGACATTTGTCAAAGGGTTAAACTAATAACATCTGTAACATAGCATGCCAATACTTTTCTCCAGGTCCTAAACAACCGCACCCCACAAATCCTCAAAAGACAGTACATCTGTAATTTGATCAAATCATTCATCCCAACCCTCCACGAACATACCAGCACATCCAAAAGGACTCACAACACAGTAGTGTGATTGCTAAGTAATGACATCTTAAAAATCTATTCATGCCATTGGATTAGATGCATTCTCTTTCCTGAAAAACCTCAAACATTGGTTATTGCGAACCCTCTGATCTATGTGTACCTTCAAATAGATCCAATGCATACACAGAATGGCTCCAAAGCCCATTGGACTGCTGCAGGATTCATCCCATGAACTCCTTACGCAGCAGTGCAATAATACCCCGTCTTCTGATCTCGGCAAGGTAACTGTTTTGATTGAACTGTACAGCAGGAGAATGTATCCGTTCCCTACCAACGACAGCAGCCCAGCAGACTGCTGCCATTAGGAAAACATAACTCCACACACAATTAGGCAAACAAGGGCTCTAAATGTAATCATTTAACATCTTTCCTGAGCGCACTGATCAAATCAAAAGGACCCTCCACTCTGCAGTTTCTTGACATGCATAAGAGAAATTCCAGAACTAGCCGGTCAAAACAGACGCATTATTACCAAATAAACTCAGCATTTTCCTTCTGCATTGTTCAGCGAACATAATCCCCCCCGTGACCTCTAAAGCGCTATATGTGCATAACTCAAACAGATGAGCTAACGGGACTGGCTAGTGTACATCAGTGCATTCTTCAAAGCTTCCAATGCCAGAAGTGACTTCTTCAACGCTTCCAATGCTTTCATCATTACGCATCAGGCGTGTAGAATGTTTCTTCCTTTCACGTTGTGCCAGCAGCTTGCTAGAAGTAGAATGCAAGACCACCTTCACCTGAGGGGCCTGCGTGACGTTACCAGAAGGCAGCAGGTTGCCACAGGATGAAGAACTCCAGCATCAACGGAAAACATGGGGTTGGAGTGAGGTAAGTGGTGCACTCCCTTCTCCCTGGGTCTCCTCATACTAAAGAGCATTATCCCACCATCTGCAATAGCTGTGGAGTGCATCTCTGGTACCCTTGGCAGAGAAGAAGGCCCTCCACTAAGTTCCTCTTGCTCTAGGGGCCAGATACGCTGGGGAAATACCCGTATCGGACTCATGAGCATCTGGCTCTCAGACTTGCCTCCTCTCCCCCTGACACTGGCTTTAGTCCTGGGAGAGGGAGCACTCTCTATTTTGGCAGGCAGAGGTAGCCTGCCTCGCCTCTCTTTCCTCCATGCAGTGCAGGGGTATCCATCGTATTCTTCCCCTGACAATGTCTTGAAGTCCTGGGTGGTGGGATAGTTTCCCTTGGGGGCAGTTATTCCCTCTCTCCTTGTTCACAGATCCTGGAACACCCCCCCACCCCCCGCAGCAGTAACACCTCTCCCTTCTCCTTACATGACAGGATGCCCCGCTCTTCATCTGGGCTCAGAGCCAGCTCATCACTGGTGTTGTAAGGATGAAATCTTGAAGGCAGCAGGTATGTTTCTAGAGTTCATTTATTAAGCATCAAGGTAATCAGGTGACATCAGATATTCATATATTAGGAATAGGAGCTAAAGTAGGGAATTGAGCCCACTGGCCCCCACCACCCATGCTACATATTTCCAACTGCCTGGGTGGAACATCCACTGATATACAAACATTCCACACACTCGCTAAACATTCTCTAATGACTTCAGCACAGACTCCAAGCATCCTCTCATGACATCAGCTCATACAGACAGCAAGATACGACATACTGCCCAGGTAGTCCGTGACTATACCTCATCTTCCTAGTCCTCTTTGTTTTCTTTTGATGTATTGTGCTTCTTTCCTTATGTAGGTCCTCCAGCAGGTGGTGGTGGCTCTTGTGGAAGAGGGATGGCAATAGCTGATGCAATTGCAAAGATAAATAGTAGTTTTGCTAATATTCTTCCAAGTATGTGCTGTGTGTTAGATAGTTAATGGATAATGAGTAGGAATAGGTCTAGGAGCTGTGCAAGGGTACATTTTGAGATTCAAAGTTCCTAGATGAGCAGAAAAATGCATGGGTGGTCACGTGACACTGTCCGGACAGTCTGCGATGACGTCAGATGTTCACAAACATCGGCAAACACAAAAACAGTGGAAAAAGTTGCAAAAAGTGTATAGAAGTGGTACAAATGATGCTAGAACGTGAGGAATGGCAGAGTGTTAAGGTGAACCTTTCTAAATTGGCCAAAAATGTTCCTATATTGGGGTAAGTATGTTATTAGAAAGTTGTGGGAAAATAGGGTGTACTGGTAAAAACCCATGAAATTCACTGAAACATCTTTGTTAAAGGGACATTTTGGTTAAGTTGCACTAATAAAAACCTATGAAATTCAAAAAAAAAAAATGTTGTTAAACGGATGTTATAGTAACAAGCAAAACCGAAAAAAAAACGGAATTCGCCAGTTATGGTAAGCTGAGCAACCATATTTCACACCACCACCGTGCACTGCTAAGACTAACACCAAGTACATGAAATATGACATCACCAATGTCATTGATGACATCACTGATGACATCACACATTACATTCATTTTAATAAACAGTCCCCACAAGGGGTTGTGTTTATAATTTTGTTAACAATGTTAGGGGTGATTGGGATACCTATCATGAACTACTTAATGTATTAAAGAATGCACTCATGTAAACATATATTCAAGTGGTGTTGTTAATAGAGTAACCTTATTATACATGCATATAGGCAATTATTTCAGTATGCACCATAGAAGTAGAATATTTTTGTATCTGGTCATTTCCGATAGTAAAATAATAAATGCTACTTTATGAGAGTTTTGAGAAATGTTAAACATGAGATGAAAAGGTAACAATTGAAAACGTACCACACACGTGTGCTACTTGAAAAAATACATATAAAAACCCGAAATGCATTCAAATTAGAGGAACCTACAGGGAAACTAAAGTAAGTATGAAAGAAACAACAGCACCAAAAAAGTTACAATAACTTTAGAGTTAATCATCATGTACCCAAATTAATTGTTTGTTTGAGGCCTGCTTATTTCCCCATGTATGTGCACTATGAGCTCAGATTGAACTCTAAGGAAAGTACTTTAAGAACACATAAAAATGTCAATGTGTGGAAATTCTCTTTGTCAGTAAAAACAAAAAAACAAACATAATCATGTCAGTAAACAAAAACAAGCGACCCCGATATGTGATGTCAACAGTGATGTCATCAATGACATGTGTGATGTCATATTTGATGTCCTGTGTGTTAGTTTTAGCAGTGTATGGTGGTGGCACAGGTTATGGTCGTTTAGCTTACCATAACTGGTGAATTTCACATTTTTTTTCTCGGTTTTACTTGTAACCATAACGTCCCTTTAACATTTATTAGGGCAGCGATAGCCACCCTACAGTTAAGGGGAGTCGAAGACATAGAAGAACCCCTCAAAATTCTATTGTTAATAACTTTATTCGAGTAACGGATTTGACCAACATTTTAAAAGTGATTAGATGTCTGTGCCCCCCCCCAGACTGCAAAGTTTCGTAAAGATTTGTGAAAAAATAAAATGGTTATTAAGTGTAAATATTTTTTTTTTTTTTCCAAAAGTGCGGCCTACTTCCCTTTATTTTCCAATAGATGAAAATGGTAAATTTTTGCCAAAGCGCACAGCCCAAACCGCTGGACGGATTTGGACCAGGTCCGAAACAACTGGGGCAAAGCATTGACTCACCCGCCATGCATGGTTTGGGGTATTCTATTCAGTATTTATATAATTATTTGATGGAGAAGGGGGTGCCCACTTGCCCCAAAAAATAGATATCTCCCATGGTGCATTGCAGGAGCATGGCTTTCAGAAATGAAACAACCACCATCTTGTTTTTCTCTCGATGCAAGAGATATTTGTGGCTATAACTGAGGTTATGGGAAAATGAAATGCATTAAAAAAAACTATAGGCAGGTCAAAGAAAATACAAATGCAATCAGGGTAGAGGTGGGTGGAAGGCTAGGGGGCAGTGAGTGAAATTTGGAGGGGGTCCTAGGGACCGAATTTGCAACACAAAACTTTTTCTAGTCTCGGCTACAGCTGCAAATCACTGGCATTCGAAAGCAAACTGCGTCACAGAAGCAGCGTGTATTCTGGGGTAAAAGGGAGGGTCCTGGGGAGGTGAGGAGGCTGTGTGGGGAGTGGGTAGAGCTGGCACAGATGAGGAGGGCACTTGGTGATTGCCTGGGGGGCAGCAAAACCTTTTTTTGTGTCATTTTGCAGATATGTGCAGCTATATCCGAGGATACAAACGACTTGTTGATACCCCTGAGTAAGAGTAGTTCTGTAGTTGCGGCTACATTTTTGGGGTTGTCTGTGTTTCATTTATTTTTTTAAAGTTATTTGTATAGTTATAGTGACGTTGTAGGGGCAAAATCACTGGCCAGTCACCTGGTATGTATTAGAGAGTCGTTTTTTATCTTGTATGTGTGTTTTCAGACTTTTGGGCAGGTGAGACAAATAGAAGAAAATAGTTAAACAAAATTAATATAAAAAGATAAATTGTAGTCTAGTTTTAGATGTGCCATACAATGTATTTTAGGGTGTGTATTTTCACGTATGGTATTATATATTGTGTGGCTGTGAAATGTTTGCCTATCTAGATTATTGTTATGTATTTTACTATGCTTTCTTATTTTTCAGTTACTATACAGAAGTACATGAGTAGTGTTGTACAGTATTGATCATTTAAGTTGGATTGTAGTATAAAATTGAAGTCAGTCCCCCTTTTTAGCTGATCTTTTGTAGCCATGGTTATGGTAGAAGGCAATGAACTGTAGCCACAGGTATAATAAAAAAAAGTCTTGTTATTATTTATTGTATTTGCTTATTTATGTATGATGAGTAATCCTTAAAAGGACTGTTTTGGGGTACACTGAGTGTAGAACTTTAGCACAGGAGTACTGTTTTGATATTATGAAGGAACACTGCATTTCCTTCATCGGTTAGGTGTACTCCGTCATGTCTATAGAAATTGGCCATTATAAACTGTATGTTGTTGTTTGAAAGCCATAATTGGTTGTAGTCTATCATGAATGCTGAAACTGCTTTATTCAAATTTCCCCAGGATTTCTCAATGTTAACATTAAATCTGGTGGTCCATCTCCATTTTTTGTCTTTTGAGCGAGATTGGAAAAGATAAAAGATGGCGTGAGGAAATAGTTCCATTAGTTTTCCCATGTCTTGTTTTATCATTAAAGTAAGGGACACCCTTCGTACATTCGCCAAATCATTGTCTCCAAAATTAATTAGTATGACATATGGGTGCCCTCTACTTCTCAGACTTAACAATTTTGGAAAGACTTGGAATCAACACATTTCCTGCAATCCAAACCATGTAATTCTAAAGTCTCTCAAACCTAGATCCATGTTAATATTTTGTTTCTAAAAAAAAAGCCAGCAACCAAAATAGCCAACTGTCACCAATCAGCTAAGCCGTTTTCAAACCAGCCATGATATATGTAGTATTTCTCTGTTTCCAGGGAAATGTTCCTAGTTTGAATTTCTAGTAGTTTGTATGAGCAGGGTATGTATGATGTGTGTGTGTGTGTGTTGTCGTAACTAATTGGTTGATAGTGCTGTTGATATTATTTGTGGCTATACAGCAGCCCCCCAGCGTGCAGAATTGCTATTCGTGGGTAGATACCCACACCCCCAACCCTCCCTGCAGCTGTGGCTATTTTTGGTCAAATGACACGTTGTGTGTTTGTGGTCGTGTGGTATCCGCCGCTATCCAGAATTATGGGTAGGGTGGCATCTTATATGAATTGATTGGTTGATTGTAAGAGACTAGGGCAGTAGAGGAGTACTTTGAGGAGTGGAGGGGGGCTGGTAGGCATGTTGAGAACAGATGTTGGAATTTGGTGGAGTGGAAATGCAATTTTGAACCTGTAGTTTCTGCGATTAGCTGTGGTTATCAGCAAACATCCAGGAGGGGCTTTTTTGTATAACCAAGTCTATGAACAGCACGTGTGTAGGTGTATCGATATTATTCTGCATTTTATTTTTTGTGGCTGGACCTGCAGATATCTTTAAAGTTGCGTCTATAAATATACATTTTCAGTGCAATAATCATATTTTTATGTGGATGATGAAGTACAGATTTGTATTTGTGTGTGTTATTTTATGCACCTAGTTGTTCACTTATTTGAATTGAAGTTTTGAAGGCCACTTTATTTTGAATTGGGGCTTGCAGAAAAATGTGTGTGTAGCTGCAGCTGCAAACCAAGATCAGTAGCAGCGTCGAATAGCCGCAGCTTTGAAAGATGCTAGGTGTCAATTTCATTCTTTGTTATTGGTTGTTGGTACTTTTCTATTTGTGTACCTGTCTGTTATAGGTTGTGGCGAAAATGTGTCATCCATTTTAGTTGTTTTATTAATATATAGTTCACTTTTTTGGGTTTCATTTTGAAAAGTATAAAATCCACCATTGTCTCCATTTGTATCCTTTTGATGGAAGAACTCTCGCTGTGGAGGTGGCAGGAGTAAAAGTAAGGCTGATGTGAAAGTAAGAGTCAATATTTTTTTTACATCTTTGGAGGTATATTTGCAGTCTTGTGTGTCTTAGTTGTATTTACCACAGCTATTAGTTGGTCATTATGATCATTTTCATCTGTTTTGATTGTGTGGCATGTATATAATGTATTTGTCAGGTTTTAGAAATATGAAATTAGATTTGTCAATGAATGACAATTATCTGCAGGCATTTAGTTTTTGTAATTATGTTAGTGAGGTTGAAAGGTTTATTTGATTGTATTTTTAGTAATTTTAATGCACTTTCAGGTATGCAGTACTCTTAGGTGTTTAGTGTGTTTTAGGAGGTAGTTGAATTGATGGTGGTTTGCAAGTATATTTTAGTAATTTGTTGTGTGTATTTTATTGTAGCTGTATTGATCTCATCATCACAGTAGACTCTCACTAAATGTTGTACAATTAACTCCTGTGAAAGGTCAACCTATATTCAGAACATAGTGACACTGTTGGATATGGAGCAGCTTGTAAAATTGGAAAAGTGCAGCTGACACTGCAGCAGAAGTGGATGCATGTGCTGGACGTGTTGCAGATTTTTGTGCAAGTAATGCATGAGCCTCATGTATTTTTATTTTGTGGTCTTCATGTGATTTCCAATAGGCATAATCCACATATTTGCAGTGGATTTGCACTAGGTGGCTACTCATTATTGATGTTCCTAGTCGTTATGATGGGACATTGGAAGGGGGAAAAAAATGGGCACTTAAAAAAATAAATTGAGGATGAAAGGTAATCTGGTGTTCGGTGATTAACTTCTGCCATTCCTTAAATGTGGCACCTCACCTGGCTACCCATTTGAGGTATCGCCTACACATGACTTGCATCATGGAAATATCGGGACTGGGTAAAATAGGAGGCTTTGCAGTCTGCATTGTTGCTGAAGTTGAGGCTTCATTTGCAGTTGGTGATGATGTTGCACTGGTGGATGGAGGTAATGCAGGTGGTGCTGATCTTCGTCTCTGGAAGGAATGGTACTCATGGTTTTTTCTTTTGTGATGTTCGTGTGATTTCCGATAGTCATCCTCGACGTTACCCCAGTGGACTCGCACCAGACAATTAATCATAATAGATGTTCCCAGGGTTTGAGATGGAAAGATGGAAGGGCAACGGCATAGAGGTTTGTTGCAGATTGTGCAAAGTACCTCCTCTACATCTTTTCTGGAAAAGAGTTCTTTGACTTTAAAGAAGCACCAGCTGTCAGCAGTTGTTTTCATCCAAGTTGCTTTCTTCCTGAGTGGCAATGGATTGTGTACTCAAATGTCAAAAGGTCATCACTACTGGTACTACTGTGGTCGGACATGTTGGACTCTCCAACTGGGAAGCAATATGTAAAACAATAAACATGACAACACTAAAAAGACCATGCCTCTATATTGTTAAAAATCTGTAGTGGTGTTCTTTAAAAAAAAAAGAAAATGACAGTACTAGTGTTTCTATCTGTGTGGTTGTTTTCCATCCCTTGTTCTCCAAGTTATATATCCCATCCTGTTCTCTCTTATTCTCCAAGTTTACTTAACCTTCCCCATGCTATGTCCTGTCCTTTGTTTATTCTCACCCAGTTTCTATATCCCTATTTGTTTATTGTAGTGGTATTTTCTTATCGTTTTTTATATTGTATGTTTTTTTTAAATCCAAGTTGGATGTTTGTTCCCAATGGCCTAATGATTACAGTGTGGAAAGAGAACAACATTGTACTATGCACTAATGTTGTATCTTATTTAGTGCATGTGATGCACTGCATAGAAACTATGAGGGTCATAAAAACGTGTGTATTAAATTGTGTTTATAAAAATGAGTGTGTCATTGAACTGATTTTCTTTCTTTTTTTCAGATAGAAGGATATTACTTCTTTTTTAAACATAGATGAATAACCTTGGCTACGTTTGAGTCCAATCGGCTATTAGATGTTGGAGACGTGGTTGACAGCAGCAACAACCTAGTGGGGTCCTAGCCGTAGTTTCAATGATTGTAGCCGAGGCTATAGCTGTAATGTGTAAAAAGTGCATTATATATGTACTCTTTTTTTACTGTGTCTTCTGTTATTTATATTTTTGTACAAAGTTTATGACAATAAACACACGCAATAACATAGCCATGGTTATAGGATTCGGGGCGTCATTGGATTTTTGGGAGTGGCTATACATAATTTTGGTGAAAAAAAAATAAAAGTCGAACATTTTTTTAAGATGTATGGAGTGCAGTGTTTGTAACATTTGAAATACTTTGTATTAATGAAAAATGCATATAAGTGTACATACCTGAAAAGGGTGAATACATATTCAAACACAGTTTGTTGAAATAGGTTTATTAGGTGAGTGTGGATGTGGGTTTTCTTTTTCTTTTAGGGTCTGATTCATCAAAGTGTTTTATAATGGCGCAATCCCATAGGAAAACGTTCCATGAATCAGGCCCTTAGTTGGAACACATGATACATCATCTTCTTTAGCCCATTTATCTGGATTGTTACTGTCTATGATATGTCTTAAATTTGTACTGTCCTTTTTCATTGATTGTATTTCTTGTTGAATATTAAGTAATATTTATTTTAGGTCTGTTAAGGAATCCATCATTATATGTGGGGGTACTTGTTGTGCCTCCTGCTTGAATCTTGAGACTTGAATGACTTCATATTTTTAAAAATATAATACACTTTAAAAATATTTGTGTTGGCTGCATATACATTTAAAAGTAGGTAAACTATATCTGTTTGGTGACTGATGTTTGTTCAATAACATATTATTGCTATTCTAATTTTACATACATATAAAGGATTTTCTTTTGGTTCCTTTTCTTGAGTATCTTCTTTTTTAATTTCTTCCTCTGTAGGATAATTCTACTCCAGCCATTCTATGTAATTTTCCATTGTACTTTGATAGACACAAATACTGCTTGTCACCTTAGATATTAGAATTAGCAATGGTGGAAGATTACATGAGGAGAGAAGGTGGAATTTATTTTATTTACTTCCTGATTGGTTGTTTATTTTCTGTGTGGTGGGTGGCTGCCAATAGGATGTCAAGTACCTCAGATGCTGTCTAATGTTAAACCTATTTGAGTATGTATTTTTTTGAGTGATGTTTATACATGCCAATAAAACTGTAGATTGCATGGCATTATTATATTAAGAGTATTCCTACACAGTGCCTTTTTTTTGTTTGAGGATGAGTTGTACCTTTAGGAGATAGTGGAGTTTTGGGGGTATATTTACTGTTTCATTGGATATTTGAAACATGGAGCCAATGTCAGAAGGCAGGGAATATCTTTGTTCAGAAGACAGTGGAAAACGTGAGGATTTTGAGCAAGGGGTTAATAGTGATTTTGAGCATTTCTCAAAGCATTGGCTTACAAGGTGATTTTGGTTTTATGATATTGTTTTAGATGGAGTGTTTGAAATGAGAGGTATAGGCTGCGGTTGTGGAAAACTATTTTTGACAGGAAGCCAAGGTTTATTTCTCTTTGGGAAAAGAAAATTAATGTATCATCTAAATAAAGAGCACAGACAAGTTATTCAATTTTATTTGAATCATCATAGAGGTGAAGAATTTTCTCTGATTGAAAATATATTTTTTGATGATACGTTGGTAAAAGAACCCAAATGCTCTTATTAGAGCAACCCAAATACTTTTTTAAGTATATTGGAAAAGGGAAATACCTTTGATATTTTTATTTTTAAAATAGCCGCAGTTACGATAGCAGCCAATGAAACATTTTGTCCAGTCAGATGTTTTATAGCTGCGGGTATCAACCGTAACATGGGTAATAGTTGTGGGAACGAGCAAGCAAATGGCATGTTGTGTATTTTTTGCGGGTGTAGCCGTGTTTATAACTATTGCCTTAACTGCGGGTATAGTGATCCCAATTTCTAAGCATTGATCATGTTGCTCCATTGAGATTTACACCACACAATTTCACATGTTTGTCTGATTCCGTGCCCTCATGTGTACCTTTATGTTGTTAGAATTGTTAAATCTGTAAAAATGTTTTGACTAGCCATGACAACCGGCGTTTGAATCGATCCACGCATATGAACTCTTCAATCGCACGTCGTTTGGCAGTCTTTGATAGCCACGGGTATGAATCCGTTTGCTGTACCCACGGTTATAGCTGGTTGTATTTTGGTGCAGTGATCATATAATATTTTGGATATTTCAGCTCAGATTTTTACATTTTTGAGCGCATTTGAAAAATGTACATGTAACCGCGTTATCATGTAACCGGGTTATCATGTAACCGGGGTTATAGCAGCAGTTATGGTATTTGGAAAAAATAGAAGATTTGTTTTTAATATAGTGTGTAAATATTATATAACATATTCTTTGAAGGATTGTGTTGGGGTGTATTGATTGATAAAAGTTGTAATAAAAATGTGTTCAGCATTTTATTTGTTTGCTTTCTACAGTCTCCTTTTTTTTGACCTTTTTTGGAGTTGTAGAGATTTCACAATTTGCCTGTAGCTGTTCCATCAGACACATATACACCTCCTCTACCCTGACATATTAGATTTTTCCAAGACCTGTGCCATAAGATCAGTGTCTGATATCTTATCTAGATCTTTCTTTTGTCGATAATATTCTGTGTCTACTGTGGATCTAGTTTTTCAAATGGTCGGAGATAAAGTCCAGTTGGTCTCAATTACAAAATGGCCAGACCAACTGACTTGATTAATAGCCACCATGAATAGGAATCCTCTATATATAATGGGATCAAGAAAATGAGCCTCATTACGAATGTGGTGGCAAGGCAACGATGGCACCGGTAGTGCTACCGGCGCCGTTGTTACCATACCGCCACATTATGAGTTCTGCTTGTGGGTGCCACTCTGCACGCCTGGTCAGACCATAAATGTAATTTATGTTATGCATGTATGAAATGTAAATAAGTTGTATAACCAATAAACATTTTAAAAAAAGATTTATTGTTGTATAAAAAAATGAGATGGCGTATTTGAAGTGTTTTGGAATGAATGGTGTTTTTCAAGTAGTTAGATAGTTGCTGTATTCTAACTAGATTGACTTTCAAAAATACTACTGTAGTATAATGGATGTAGTTAGATACCTGCTGGTGTATTTTAACTGTTATTTGTGCTACAGTTTAGTGACTAAGGGCCTAATTCACAGAAGCGTTTTATAATGGCAAGACCCCATTGGAAAACGCTCTGTGAATAAGGGCCTACATTTGGGTTAAAGGAATATTAAGTAGGCATTTGTTAAATTTGCTGGTAACCTATTTTTTGGAGTAACAGAGGTATTGTTACATTCAAAACCAAACACTTCTTTTTTCGACATATGCAGTGTAGTGCCCTGAAGTGGTTGTGGCTCCAGTGTGGTATACTACACCTACTGTTCTGAAGGTTTTCTTTCCAAGAGATACTTGGCCATGTGTGAAGCATGTACGCTAACAGTTATTTTTGGTACCATCTGCATTGTACCTTAGAAGCATTAGTATGCCATATTGGATGTATGATTTTATTTGTGTGGTGGAACGATTGTCTGAATTGAAAAAAGGGCATAATATACAATGGTTTAAATATTGATATTTTATTTCTATCGCGCTCGTACACAAGTGTTTCAGAGCATGATACGGCAAGGGCAGGGGGACAGGGGAGAACAAAAACAACGTTCTTACTAGGCCCAGTGACATTGAGAACGCGCACTTGCATGGGAGAGGGGGAGGGGAAAAGTGCATTGAAGGGGGAAAAGTGGAAAGTGCGGAGCAAAGGAGAAACCGATAAATAATAATAAATAAGAAAGGCAACAAACAGCAGTAGTGCAGCCAGCAATTGGCTAGTGCTGGATTTAAGGCAGCAGACAGGGTAGGTCTAATAAGTGCAAGATGAAAAAAGGGAGTGGCTGTATGGGTACAGATATAGACCCCAGTGCAAGGGGTGGCCCGGAGGCAGTGCAGGAGGGTGGCAGGGTGAGCAGGACCCTGGGCCCGGAGGACAGAGGGTGGCCAGGTGCACAGTGCCAAGACATAACAGATCAGCAGGGCAGAGGGGGAGCGAAGGCAGAAGCAAAGAGAAAGGTCTTGAGGTCCTTCCGGAACCGAAGATGGTTCTCCTCAAATTTAAGAGTGGCAGGGAGGCTCTTCCAGAGGGACGCCCCAGCCGAGACAGAGATCTGCACCCAGCTTGTTTCTTTGAAAAACGACTGACCCTGAGGGAGTTAGAGGAGCGAAGAGCTCGAGAGGGGAGGTATTTGCGGAGGGATAGCTGAAGGTATTTTGGACCAAGGCCCCAGAAAGCCTTGTGGACAATGCAGAGGGTTTTGAATGTAATCCTTGCATCCACTGGGAGCCAATGGAGAGATTTCAGAGCTGGAGAGAAACGATCCCAGGGCTCGAGGCCAAGGACAAGTCTGCAATTATCTTCTGGATTAGTTGCAGAGGGCGAAGAGTAGAGGCAGGTAGATATAGAAAGAAGCTGTTTCAATAGTGCAACCTAGAGAGAACCAGAGCTTGGGAGACCATGAGCTTCTGGGTGAAGGAGAGGAAAGGAAGAGTACCTCTGAGGAGGTGCAGTAGGAAGTTTGACTTTTTAGAGACCTCAGATGTGGGCAGAGAAGGAAAGTGTGGAGTCAAAGATGACCCCGAGGCTCTTAGCCTCATAGGTGGGGGTAGGAGGAGGGCCAAGGGAGGCCGGCCAGAGAGTGAGGGGAAAGGATGGCGAAGGAGTGAAGAACTGCAGAAGCTGGTTAAATGGAATGGATTCAGAATTTGGTATGGATACATATACCAATCGTTCATTAGGGATGTGGTCTTGTGAAACATGGTTGCACAGAGTGCATGTATGTGTCCACGTGTATGAAATCTAGAAGATTTCATTCATAGGGATGTTTTAGATGACATCACTTTTGGTACACAAATGCACAAAAGATAAGAGAACGATCAGCAACTATCTATTCTCCAATTGGACGTCATACTTTGCAGGGGACTTTGGTAGCCGTGTGGATAAACCAACTGGTTGTACCCGCAGATAAAGCTGTTTGTATTTTGGTGCAGTGATCATATTATTTTATCAATGTTTTAGCACATATTTTTACATGTCTTTCTCTTTGTATGTTCTCACCTTAAGACATGCGTGATTTAAATGTCAAACCTTTGCAATACGCGTTTTTCAGTGCATTGGAAAAAATTGACATGTACTCAGGGCTTTGGGAGGTTTCTCTCAGTGTATCCCGGGGTTATAGCCGCGGTTATGTCATTTGTCTATTTTTTTAAAATTGTATTATTCAATTGTGTTTCAAAGTATTATTTAGAAGGATTGTTTTGGGTTTTATTGACTGTAATAGGTTGTAATAAAAATGTGTTGGCCATTTTTTTTTTTTACAGTCTTCTTTTTGTGCTGTTGATTTCTGGAAGCTATGAAAGATACCTTTTGGGGAAATTTTGAGATTCTGATTCCAAAACTCAGAGTGTGTAGATGTGCTGTGTTTGGCTATTGTGAAGATCTATTCATTCTTTGGAGCAGCTGAAGGTCAGTGATTGTGTGTTTTTGTATATTTCATGTATAATATGAATTGTTTATATTAGATGAATTAAGTATGTTTAGGTTTCTGATTCAATACAGTTTAGAAGTATTATAATTAGGGTTTTCCATATTTGCTTCAGTCTTTTCAGGTGAGTGATCAAGCTATGCTATGGCTTATAGTTATGCTATTTTATGTTACAGCATATAGTTATGCTATGGTTATGTGTGAGAAAATATATTTCCAATAAAGATGGTTTTTCACTGTTTTGTTGAAGTATTTATTTGATAATTTGCTGATAATGTGGCTTTGGAGCAGCGAGATAAAACGGACGTGAGTCTCCTCGGCTCCCGCTACTGCAGCTAAATTCCTGATCTAAACACCTGTTTCCCAATTCCTGCAGGGCCTTTAAACATTCCTGCCGAGTAATGGACATCCTGTGGCACAAACAGATTGCAGGGCAGAGAGAATCGCTCCTGAGAAAAAGAGTTAGAATCGTGTGAAAGTCGGCGCGGGTACTGACCCACACATATCCAAGATGGCCACCTGAACGAGGACAGCATACGTGCTGCAAGCGGAGACCAGTGTTGCACTACTGGAAAACCCAGACCGCCGACCCGAGCATCATCTGCGGCGGGTAGGGAACGCTGTCCTGTGGGCTGTCCAGGTGGTTCCCAGCCCCCACATAAGAAGCCCCAGCAGGACAAAGACAGCAGCGGCCGGGCAGGGTGAACGACTGGCAGAATCCTGCCCTGCAATGCTCTGCACCATCCCCATCCAACCACAGTTCTCCCAGAAGAGGGGGATCAGTAAGAGCGTGGAGTGAAGAAAGGGGGAAAAATATAGCCGCCAAGGCAGCCGTACCGGTGAGTGCCCTCCCAGCATCCAACACACCGCGGATCATAGAGGCCCCTAGCCATAAACTGACCCACTCTGGGGGAGTCACACAGCTGCTCAGCCACCCAGCAACACCAGTGCAAATACTGCCCTGAGCAAGGGACCGGAGGGCCTGCAGAGTACCGCGGTGACGGTACATACTAAGCCTGGAGTCAGGGAACCTTCTCCAGCCATCAACTGAACCACCTGGGGGGGAACAGCACAACCTCATAACCGCCTGGCAACGGCAGCACACACATTACCCTGGGCAATAAGCAGTCAGTCCCGCAGTGATACACAACACCGGTGGCTGAGATGCCCGCCGCCTTAGAACCCTCTCCAGCCTGCCAAAGAGGCATGAATGAGGTAACCCAAGGGAATGTGACAGAGATGCTTGGATTTGGAAGCACACACTAACGACACAAGCCACGGTGCTGGGGGTTGCTGCACGGGCCAAAAAAGGCAGAAACTGGTTATTAGCACAGCATCAGGTCCCAGAAAAGGCTCATCACACGGCGCATAATCCTCAAGTACAGTCCTAAACTGCAGGGCACCATAATAGCTTCACCAATCACCAAGGGCAAAGGGAAACAGGCACGTCTACGCAGCATTAATTCTGAATTCAGTGGGGCAAAACTACTACCGAGCTGGCTACTCCTCTATGCAGAACAAAACAGCTTCTCGCCCCTCAGCATAACTGGAATACCTCGTGTTGGCTATAGGACCATAAGACAGAGCGTCAAACTCTACGAGAACTCAGACCAAAAAGCACACTGCTCCTCAACCATTAAGGACAGTAAACAATTTAACAGAACTACACCTGTCCAACCGCAAGACCCAATAGCGAGCATGGGGAAAAATAAACCGAAGAAACACCCTATACAAAACAAAATAGACCAGTACATAATACCCCCAACGCAAGTCCATGATCTCCAAACACTGCCCTCCATGGAAACAGATCCAGAACACATGCTATCTCTAAAGAATGTCATGGCTGCCATAGCGGAATCCCACACATCAATGGAGCAGATGATGGACGGGATAAGCCTGGACGTCTCCCTCCTCAGACACGACTTACAAAAACTATTAGTGCGCACTGAACAACGCATCTCCAACACAGAGGATGGACTACACAACATGCAACAGCAACTCCAAGGTGTCACAACCAAGCTCAAGACACTGGAAGACAGAATCTAGGAAGGAGAAGGGAGATCCAGGCACAACAATGTTTGCATACTTCGCATACCCGAAAAAACAGAAGGCCCCTGCATGGAACTCTTTCTTGAACAATGGCTTACAGATCTGTTCGACCCGAATTCCTTCTCTAAGTTGTTTTCCATTGAAAGAGCACATCGCATACCCACGGGAAGGCCAGTGCCTGGTGCACCCCCACGTACCGTAATAGCAAAGCTTCTAAACTATAGAGACCAAGATGCGTTGCTGCAACGGGCAAGTGCCAAGGGCACTATCACCTTCAATGGCTGCAAGATTGCCTTCTTTCCCGACTACACTAGGGAAGTGCAGAAAGCCAGACAATCTTTTGACCAACTCAAAAAGCAACTTCACACACTGGGAGTCAAATACAGACTGCTCTTCCCTGCCCAGCTTAAAATCTACCACAAAGGAACCACAGTCCACTTCAACGACCCCAAGGAGGCATGGCGCTGGGCCAAGCAGCACATAGATGGAGACTGGTCGACACCTCGAAGCAACAGGGGCAGAAACCCCAGATCGCCAGCTGACCAACGACCGGTACCACCACAGGTGCCAGGACAAGACCTGCTGGAAGACATAGGTGGCAGATCCCCGCCTCGATCTCCAGCACGGCCCCCGTGCACAGCAGTGAGTAGAATACTGCGATACCTAATGATCCGCCGAGTGAACCGACACCTCACAGAGGGCGTTACATGCTTTCACAATGCAGCTACGCGGAGGGCCATCTGCCCTCTCTGTTCACCCCATTGTTTTTTCTACAGAGCAAAAGGCAACACTCCCCAGCCACTCACCCTAGGGTGTAACTGTTTATGTTATAGTTCAGTACATGTAAGTTGTCTGGTTGACAACCGAGAGTTCTTATGTTCAGGCGACTGATGCTTCTGGTTGGGTGGAGTATAGGGTGCGGGGATATGGGTTTGTTCAGTTCGGTTATGAAACTGACCCGTCAAGCACAACACATACCGAAGTCAGATAAGAAGGCAACACCACACAAACCCGGCTCATCAGGCCACCGTCCACAGCACACATTTCTCCTACCTCAGGAGGACATGGCAAGACGTAGCAACACTACCAGCATCTCCAGAATCCTCAAGTTCATGACATGGAATGTCAATGGCCTGGGCAACGGGGTTAAACGCTGACTAGTCGTGCAATACCTAAATAGACACACCCCAGACATAGTATTTCTGTTTGAACCCCACCTGGCAGGCACAAACTCCACCCTATTCAAGCGCACAAACTATAGACTTGCGTTACATGCTGGCTTTACCATGGGCTCTCCTGGCATCATGATACTAGTACATAAGAGGCTCCCCTTCCATCTAAATACCGTCACCCAGGACACAGGCGGCAGATACGTATACGTGACAGGGGCACTCTGGGAACAATCCATTGCAATGTTAGCAGGCTAGCGCCACCCACCCTACTATCTTCGCTACTTACCAACATTACCCCTTGATCACAGAAGACACGTCTAATATCATGATTATGGGAGGTGATTTCAATGAAGTCATGAATGCTGGATTAGATCGCTCACATCTACGCAGTAGAAACCCCAGCGTACCTACCAAACTCGCCACATTTGCAAATGCCCTGGGCATGCGGGACACATGGAGAGACCTCCACCCTAATAATAGAGAATACTCCTATCACTCTGGGGAACACGCCTCTCTTTCTAGACTAGATTACTTTTTTCTCCCGTCAACTGACATACACAAGGCACACAAGACATATCTACTCCCCAGAGGAATCTCTGATCACTCCCCACTGGTATTAGCACTCAATACATCCAGACCAACCCCCCGTCCCAGTTGGCGCCTCAACAATTACTACTTGGGTATTCAAGAACTAGTAGGTAGATAAGATCCAAGAAACGACCAAATCATACTTTGAACTAAACACAGAGTCCGCAATGGACCCTGGGGTGCTATGGTAGGCTTACAAGGCAGTATCATCTCATGGACTACCGCATACAAAAAGAAATACCTTCACAAGATACACGAGGCTGAACAGCAGGTAAAACGAGCAGAAGAGATACACCTAGCCCAAGACACGGCCGAAACAAACTGGGCCCTACTACTAGCACAGAAACGCCTTCAGAACGTAGCCTTAGACAATGCAAGGCAAGCACACAGTGCGATGCGGGCGAGGATATATGAAACAGGGGATAAAGCCAGCAAAATGTTGGCATGGCTAGAACGCAGAGAGCAGGGTCACAGTCAAGTCTGACGGCTTGATACAGGAGGCCCAAACCCACTAGTGTCAGACCAAGACATAGCGGAGGGATTTGCGGCCTACTATGCCGATCTGTATAAGACACTCACCACCCCATAGATGCTTCGATTATGGAGGAAATTACTCTCCCCACTATACACACGGCGCAACAAGACATACTAGAGAAGGAAATAACATAGGAGAAGGGTCTGAGTGCCATGTCTGGACTCCAATCCGGAAAGTCTCTGGGCCCAAACGGCTTCCCGGTTGAGCTATGGCGGAAAGTGGGAGCGAACGTAATCGCCCCGCACCTACTGCGCATGTACCAGTATGCATGGAACCAGGGATCCCTAACCCTGGACCTAAAAGAAGCCACAATAATAGTATTACCCAAGGTGGATAAACCCCCCAAAATCTGTAGCTCATACAGACCTATCTCAAATATAAATAATTAAACAAAAATATTAGAGGACCGATTGCAGCAAGTCATCCCTTCATTGATCCAGCCAGACCAATGTGGTTTCATGCCCCAAAGATCAACCCGCATGAAACTCTATAGGCTACACTCAGCCCTGGAAAGGGCAGACAGTCTTCAGAGTCCATTAGCATTACTAGCAATCGACTTTGAAAAAGCCTTTAATTCGGTGCGATGGGAGGCCAACTGGGAAATAATGAGCCACATGGGTTTCGGCCGGTATTTTATGAGCTTGGTGCAATTGCTATATAGCTGCCCAAGCGCCAGAACTAAAGTTAATCGCTGGCAGTCAGACTCTTTTATTTAGGGCAGGGGCACGAGGCAGGGCTGCCCTCTGTCAGCCATGATCTTTGCGATCGCCATAGAACCCCTGGCTATACTCCTGAGAAACACCACACTTTGGGAGGGCTTCCGATGGTCAGCACATGGGAGGACAAAGTTTCACTCTATGCAGACGATGTGTTAATCTATTTGAAAGACCCGTTTAACTCCTGCCACAGAGTCACGCACATGCTAAAGAGATACGAGGCCTTTAGTGGACTATGCATAAATTGGTCCAAATCTACACTGTTCCCCATAGGTAGCACAATCACCACAATACCAGCAAACTGTCCCTATCGCATTGTAATGGAACAATTTAAATATCTTGGCGTACAAATCACAGACAGCCTCACAGACTACATACCCATGAATGTACATCCAATCGTGGCAAGATTCGCGGAGGACACTCGCCATTGGATCTCCCTGCCACTGACGCTGTTAGGTAGAGTGGCCCTCTTCAAAATGATTGCTCTTCCTCGGTTTCTGTATATTTTGCTAAATGCACCACTTCATATGCCAAAGCATGAATTCCTCAACATTGATTGTGTCCTCCGGAAACTACTATGGTGCGGGGGTCATCCACGGATAGATCCCCCTACACTTCAAAGGTCCATATGGGAGGCGGCAATTGGACTGCCCAGACTGCAAAAATACTACTGGGCTGGTCAGATGGCAGTGGTGAACAACATGCTACACGGCGATGCGAACTATGTAGGTCATGAAAACTGGAGCGTCGTGGGACAACAGAGTGGCAGTGCATTACCTTGCAGCTCTCCTCCCTCATCACCTTCATCATGAATATAGGACATACCACTGATGTATGAATGGCAGGTTGGTACATTAAACCAAAGATGTGTAACAGATTATCTTGCAACACCTTTATGAATATGAATTAACAAGTTATGATAATTTATGCCATGTTTACTGTGCTCAGAACTAAAATGCCCACTTTGCACCTTCAGTTTATATTGATCAATGAATGTAGAGAGAGAAGACCATGTGCCCTTTTTTCCAATTTTTGTGAAGGAATGCCTTTTCTCTAATAGGCTGACATACCTCTTGTAGATTAGCCTCATATGATTGGAGAATGTGTGTGAAAGTGTGTGAAGGATTGTATGTAGTGTAAATAAAATGAGAAAAGTATAGTTTCAACAGGTGACAACTGAGTTTCTCAGTTTGTGGTGAATTTTTGTTTGGCACAGTACATTTTCAAGATGCTAGGCCTGAATGAAACCTGAGCTAATTGTGTAGATCATAGTGATCATGTGTTTAATTAAATTAAATTAGTTAAATATGAAAAAAACATACAGCCTTGAACCTTAGTCTGTCAGAGTTCAAGGCCCAGCATTTAAACCCTGACCACAATGGTTTGCTGTTTCACAGGGCATACATTTTATACTTCGCCTATAATTTAATAAGTTCAGTGATAAAAGACTAGGTATGAAACTTGTGAGAATCAAACAATAAAATCATTGTATCATAATGGTGAAGTACTGCATCCCCAACTCCTGCAGGCCAGGGTTCTCCAATATTAGTGTTCAGCATAAATGGGATTTTTTAAATTTACTTTTTTCTGTTTTATAATATTGCCCAGAGACGGTGTAGTCCTCTTTCTGAATATATGTGCAGTCTAAGGGGGAATATGTGGTGTGAGAGTGCGCATGTCATCTGAAAGGGTGTGCATGCAATGTGTGTGTGTTTGATGTGAGCGTCTGTGTGTGTACATGATGTGAAGGTGTGTATGAGTAATTGTGCATGCAGTGTGCATTTGCTACGTGATGGCGAGTGTTAGTGTGTTTGCATGTGTGTGCACCCATGCGTATGAGTATTGTGACATGTCGAGTGTGAGTTTTCAGTGTCAGTGCATGTGTATGTGTAATGTGTATTTGTAATGTGTATGTGTAATGTATATGTGTAGGTGTCTGTGTGTGTCTGTGTGTGTGTCTGTGTGTGTGCATATCCCCCTGTAATTCGGATGATGCCCATCCAGTTTTTTTTTTTTGTTGCATTTTGGGACTTGTCATTTTGTCCATCAAGTGTCCTGTACTGCAAGTCTCAAAATGCAAAGTAAAAAGGAAATCTAAATGATCATCTTCCAAATAACAAGGGACGTTTGGCATATAACTATATATACAACTCATGCAACTTGGCTATATTCATGATTTCTCCTGCAACTCTATTCGTTTGGGTTGAATGGCAGGAGGGGATCTGTAAATTGTTGAAGGAGGAGGTATATAGTGTAGAATCAGAGGGGGGAAACAAGTAAAATATGTTTTTTTCAGCTCAGGAAAGTGAGAATTAAGGTCTGGAGAGGAGTGCTGTCTACTTGCCCCTGCCGCTTTCAAAGTCTAAAAGTATCACAATATATTAAGGGAATAATGGGACTGTGTGGCAAGCCCATCCATTGAGCTGCAAAGAAAGTCTTGTTTGCACTGGCTCACTTGCAATGGAAGACGCAATACCATTAATAACACATTGGTAGTGCAGCTCAAAAGACCTTCTTAAAATCATGCAGTGATTGGGTTAATGTTTCCATGAAGGAGGCCACATGGATCAAAAGCATGCCTGTTAAGACTACAGGGCCCAGAAAACAGTTTTAAAATAAAAATAAAAACATTCTTCAACCCTGGATCTGCCAGAGTTAAACGACCAGCATTCAAACACTAAGCCACAATTGCTTAGTGTTTCATGCTGCATACATTCCATACTTAGACTACAATTTAATATGTCAAATTGTAAAAGATTGCGACCTCTCACGCCAAAACATGCTTGCATCGAGAGGTACAAAATGCAATGTTCCTGCAGGTTTATGCCATGCCAATTGCGACCTCTCATGACAAAACATCCTTGCACCAAGAGGTCCCTGCATCCCAACTGGCTGTGTTAAACTGCGCACGCCCAAACGGAACCTGTGGCAAAACGGTCATGCCATATGAGCATGCACTTAACTGGCCAGGCCCAAATGTCCTTTCCCATGCTTGAATCCTAGTTTTCTGGCCGGTCTCTTGGTGACTGTTATGATACATCGAACAATGTCAACTAACCACATTTAAGCAACATGGAAACGGGAAAGAAATGACCGGCTGAAAGAATAACATATGCCCAGGTACTTTCTGAAATAAAAAATCAAAGGTTGTCACCATGAATATACTCAAAGTACTGCTTAGCTTCAAAGTGAGTAAGGTGCCGGCCCCTAAAACCATTTTGCGCTAAGTGGTCTTGTAACGTTGCTTTGCTTATTAAGCACCATAGACTGAGGGAGCTGGCCTTTTACTCACTTTGAAGCTAAACAGGGTCAGTCCTGGTTACTGCATAGGTTGAAGACCAAAGTCACCAGTGATTTGTCACCCTCTATGGGCCTCAATTTGCGGTACCGTAATTAGCACCTTCCCCATTCCCATTATGCCCTATGGGGCAAAAATGGGAATGGGGAAGGGCAATGGAAGGGGGAATTACCGCCCGCCAACCTTGGAATAGGGTGGTAATTCCCCTTTCCACCAAGGCAGTGCCGGTATTTTACCGCCTAACGTGTAATGAGGCCCAATGTCACTGTAGATGTAAAAATATCTATTTGATAAATTATGTATAAAAGATTGTAGGCTTTGAGTACTTCCAATGTTTTTAGGTAATGCCCTGTGCAATAAAACTATTTGCTGAGGATCATAGACTCGGGTTAAGCTGCATGCTACACGCCCCTTGTTTTATGGGGGATCTCTTGGTGACTGTTGCCATGCATCACACAACCCCAACCAACCACATTTAAGCAGCAGGTAAAAGGGAAAAAAATGACCAGCTGCAAAAATAACATGCCCAGTTATTTTTGCACCCACAGTGAAAATGAAAAGCTTGCACCCATGAATATATATACACAGTAAGTGAGCATACATCTTAAAGTGAAATATACAAATGTAGTTCAATAGACCTACTCCTTAGATGTAAGTGTGCTAGACAAAATAGCATTGAAACAAAAAGTAATGAACACCAGAAAAATGACCTGAGAGCGGAAATGTTTCAATAAATATGCTGTCAAAGTATAAAATGTGCTCACCTTTTAAACCCAGCATTCTGTTCTGAAATATTCCCTGAAAAACTAAAGCCTAATACGAAACAAGTGCTTGTGGTCTTGTGGGTAAGTGCCTGCACTGGGAACATGACAACCTCAGTAAAATCCTGGTAGCCAATACTTGAGCAAACTTCTCAACTAAAAAATGTTACACTGTCAACCCACATGTGTCCGTTGGTGGTGCCTTGAAAAGCAGCCACAATCAGGGGGGACGAAACTTCACAATTGTCCAGAATTACAAACTCTCTTACCACATTGTGGGCAAATACTCATGACTTACTTTCCCTCTCATTTACCCGTCTCACCCCCATGTCTAGCTTTCAAAAATACTCTGCTTTATTAAATCTAACTTAAAAAGTAGACATACCATAGTGTCACTCAAATATATAAATCCTTATAGAACTATGTTAGACTAAAAGTGTACAATTGTGGCATTATTCCCCCATCTTGGCTGTGAGACTACAACTACCAGATTACAATTCAGCAGAAGGCAAAAAATGATCTCTGAGTGCAAAACTTTCAAGGTATGACAGTAGCACAGTTTAAAAAAATAAAATAATTTGGATGCATATTCGGTTACCCATTGTCAAATTTACCCACAATCCACTGTGTATTTCAATATCCCCTTCCTCCTCACCTGTGTCTTCTGAACAGGACTTTTGCTTCCTCCCTTTCTTTTTTTCATTGATCAGGCTCCTTCTTGGAGAAGACGTAGGGCCTTCCCTGGATGGAAGCCACAATGCTGTCGCAGTAACCACAGCAGTCACTGGACCCCTGCCCAGGAATGCCAAAACAAGAGGAAAAAGCACAAGGCTGAAAAAACCTCTTGCTCGGCAAGGTGCAGTCGAAGTCCATCAGTTGAAGGTGTTAAACACAACCGGATAGTTCCATGGATGGTACCCTCAGATTCCCCAATAGCGGAGAAAAGGTAAGGAACAGGAAGAGAAATAACAATCCAATGTCCAGTATGGAAAGCCACAGTGAACACAGGTAAGAGGCACGTTAGGCAAGGAGACACCAAACAGGGTAAGAAAAAGAGGGAGAAAAGGAAAGTGAAACTGCGTGGCAAGAGAAAACCACAGCGGAAAACTGGAAACAGGAAACAGCGCAAGTGTTGAGGCACTGCAGAAGAGCCGATGCGTGGTAGGAGACGCAGCCAGGGAGAAATCAACAGCAGGGTAAAAGGAAAGCAGCCAAAGCGGCTGACCAAGAGGAAAACACTACCTACAGAGCCCAAAAGCAGAAGTTAGCGATAGGGTTGCAACGCAAGGAAGGAAGGGAGAGGCGGGACTAAGAGCCCAAAAGAAAGTGAAACCAAAAAGACTAGACCGGCACCATAGAAAGAAAGGAAACATGATGGAACATTCTAATGGCGGCGGAGTCGCCAGGAGTACCAGAGCCGCCAGGCTGGTCAACCCATGACACCCATCCATGCAGTAACCAGGACTGACCCTGCTTAGCTTCAAAGTGGGACTGAGCCTGCTTAGCTTCAAAGCAAGGAAAGGGTTGGCCTGCTTCTCGAAGTGGTCTTGTAACTTTGGGACATTTATTGGGCAACATGGCCTGAGGAGGTTCTCTCCTGGTTACTGCATGCATGAGAGACCTGGATGGCAATTGTGTCTGGCCATGGCCAGTGATTTTTTCACCCCTGACATCACTATATGTAAAAATACCTTTTTTTTAAAAAAAAAACTGTAACCACAGGTACTGAACTACACATACCTCAACTGTCCGTAGTCCTTTATAGCCTCAAATATAGCAGTGAATATCAGCAAAACGGCAGGAAAAGAAAATGCTTTCCTCCTCCCCATGCCCTCACCAAGTGCTCTCCCTCATCTGTGCCAGCTCCTCCACTCCCCAGATGTCCACCTCACCTCCCCTGCCCTCTACCCTTTCCCCCCACAACACACGCTGTTTTTAAACGCAGTTTGCTTTGAGATATCGGCTATTCGAGTCTATAGCCGAGGCTACAGAAAGTTTTTCTTGCAAACTCAGTACGTAGACCCCCTCCAACTCTCAAATTTCTCTTAGTGCCCTACAGCCACCCCCACCTCTAGCCTAATTGCATGTGTTTTGACCTACAAATAGCTTTTTTCCTGAATTTCATTTTCACATATACTCGGTTATAGCCGCGGATAACCCTTGCATTGAGAGAAATACAAGATGGTAGTCATTTAATTTCGAAAAAAAAAACTGGTTTTGGGTAAATCCCTGGGATATCTCTATATATTTTTGGGAAGGGGGCATCCCCTTCTCTGTGAAAAATGTTAAAAACGATTGCATGTGAGTCAACGCATTGTGCCCATGTTGTTTCAGGCCTCGTCTAAATCCGTCCAGCAGTTTGGGCTGTGCGCTCTGGCAAAAATGTACCTTGTTTGTCTATGATCACTTTCGAACTTTCTGCCAAAACCATTAGTCAAATCAAAAGTTATTAACAATAGAATTTTGAGGGGTTCCTGTGGTCGTCTGACTCACCTAAGTATAGGGCAGCTATCTCCACCCTATAATATATATTTTGATTGTTAAATATTTTAAAGAAGTGAATGGAGTTTTTTGTATCTACAATGAGAAGTGTCTTTCCTCTATAGCATGATTATTGAATATAGCTGTTACTGGTTGTGTACTAGGAATACATTCAGTATTAACTTAGTACCATTATGAAGAAAAAAAACATCAATATTACTCTTGTTTTTTTATTGTAAAATACATGTTATTCTGTTTTAGAATTAATCTTATTCTACAAAGATGACGACACATAAAAAGGTATTAGATAAGATATCGAATAAATAAGATATATATATATATATATATATATATATATATATGTGCAATGCACATATGAATACACACAGACTTGTATATTTTTTTAATATTATTTATAGCTGCGGCTACAGCATCAGCCAATGAGATGCAGGTATATGCAGGCAAAGCTTAGGCCCATTCGGCAACATAACTGCTGCTATAAGTGAATATTTGGGGGGATTCTAGTCATGGAAACTGCATACAATAAATTACAATAGATCTTATAATATATTTTTGCAGCCTGTGCTCGATTTCATCTCTTTTTTTAAACTTAATGGGTGGCCCTTAAAAAAAGCCATTGTGGGGGAAGAAAAGAGGAGGTAGAATAGGGAAGGAAAACACATAAGGACGAAACACATAAAGGGAATTCAAATAAAAAAAATCATATATTTATGGGAATTTTCTTTATTTTTATTTTATTTGTCAAAAAAGGAGTGGGGTGGATGGCCATTTAAAAAAAAACGAAGGTTGACAGTTAATCTGGTGTTGAGATACTGACTTCTCCAGATCCTTAGTTGTGGCCCTTCCCATGTCTACCCATTGGTTGCCTAGCTCACTATGACTCTCATAACTGGGACATTGGGAGCCAGTAAAATTACAACAGATGCAGTTGACACTGGTGCAGAAGTTGAGGCTTTATTTAGTGTCGGTGACGTCCAACTAGTGGATGCAGGTGATGAAGGAGGTGCTAATGTTTGTGCATGTAATGCATGAGCCTCATGATTTTTAAGTTTGCGGTGTTTATACAATTTCTGATATGTCTCGGATGGACAGCTCAGGGGCAACGTGCTTGCCGTGGAAGCAAGACGATGTGGAGCAAAACAGGTCTGAACCCTGGGTCTGCACTTAGAAACCTCTGGGTGTTAAGCGTGTTATAAATAATCAATTATAATTATGTGTCATCCACATCATCCCAAAGAACTCTCACCAAATGGTTGATCATCACCGAAGTTCCAAGGCTTTGCAACGGCACATTGGATGGTCCTCGTCTTAGAGTCTTCATGCACAATGTGCACTGTACGTCCTCCGCCTCTTTTTTAGAGAAGTGTTCTTTTACTTTAAATATCGCCAACTTTATGCTAGGGTTTTTATTCCTGTGGCTTTCTTCCTGGGTAGTGATGGATTGGGAACCAAGATGACATTGTCATTGCTGCTGCTGCTGCTGTTCTCATGGTCAGACATATTGAAATGTCCAACTGGGGAGGAAAATGTAAAATCAGAAAAATGACAACAATAAAAAGTAAATGCCACAAAAATGAAAAAATAAAAAAAAATAGACAAACAGGAGAAATGACAAGACAAGGGGAAAGACAATTAGAGTAAAAGTGGGTAAAAAGGAGGAGCAATTACAGGGTTAAAGTGCCTAGATATTCTGTATTTACTTGTTAAACCTTTCACTAACAAGCACTAGTAGTCACTTTCGCACACACAGATTTCATTTTACAGCATGGGCGAAGCCGGGTCAATACACTGCAATGTATGATTGGACCGTTCCTTGACACAGATGGGAATCACATGTACACACGCAGCTGCAGCCTGTGATATTATTGGCTGGTGCATCAGACACAAAGATGCACAGCCACGTTGAAGAAGCTTGATGCCCCATTGGGCGATTTCACACTCAAGGATTTTGTCACATCAATTCATCGCAATGTGTGATTGGTGCATTTGTTGACATGGCCAAAAGTCATGTGTAGACGCGCAGCCACAGCTCATGATACGATTGGCTGGTGCTACAGGCGCGAAGAAAGGTAGCTGTGTTGATAAAGTTTGACATCCCATTGGGTGATTTTGCATGCACAGATTTCATTGTACTGTGATTGAGCAGTTTGTTGACGCGGCTAAACCGATGAGCGCAGCCCGTTATCGAATTAGCTATGGAAAACAGGCACAATGCCATGTTGACATGTGAACAAGGCTTTAAAAGAGATTGGACCTGCCCTTGATGCGGCTACGGTCAAGTACAGGCATGTCTTCTTGTTGATTAAGCGATTGGTCAATAATTTGGGCCCAAACACATCATTGCGCTTGAGCGTACCCTCATGTACAGAAAACACTTTCTGGTTCGCTGTATCACATAGCCGCGGTTATACTCCTCTAACAAGCACCTCTTTCCTGTTTTATGTCATTGCTTTTTGTCTGTTGGTGGGTGAACTTCTTTTTAAGCTTTCAGGAACTTTTAAAAGCAGTACCTTGATGTATCCATTCCTTTGTTTACCTTTCTTCTTCCTATACCTTTGTCTTTTGTCTTGTGCTTTGTAGTTTGTCATTTTTTTGTTATTTTAGCTTGTTTTCTTTTATATTAAGTGGTGGCAGAGTCCTTTTTGTGTTGTATATTTTTACAGTTTTAATGTTTCCTCCGCTGTTCTACATTTCAAAATGTCTACAACCAGCAGTGATGATGAGCTGGTGTGGGTGGCTTCAGCTTTCCTGCCACGGAAGAAGCAATGTGCACAAAAAACCATTGTTGATAGTTTGCAATATTCCTGTGTAAAGGACTTACACAGCAAAAAGGAGATCGAGAAGGTCCTGACAAATTTCTGTGGTAAGGGTTTGCAGAGGGGACCTTCTCAAAGCTTGGAGACATCCATGTTCATTCGACATCTTGTCCGTGTTCATTGGGATGAAGGGGATGAATGTTGTAATAAGGCTCATGTGAAATATAAGGTTTAAAGCACATGGAGCAAGATCAGCACAGCAGTATTTATCTATCATCTGTGCCACAGACATGCAGTACAATTACCAGCTATTTTCCACCAACACCCAATCTCAGTCCATCCTGCCTGCACCCGATCTGTCTAATTTTATTGTGATGTGCAAAACCTATCACAGCTTGATCGAGGTGAGAGGTGGCACCCTACATGCTTGAGGCAAGGCTCTTTCAGAACATATAGACAATTACCTTATTCTTTACAGAAAAAAAAAACAGAACAAAATGTACAAAATGTACAATATATAAAATGTGAAAAAAATGTTATTTTTTTTAACCTTTATTTATATGTATGAATCCCTGTGTTTTTGCCCTTCCCAGTTCCTACCTCTTTTCTTACCCCCCAAAACTGTCCTTTTCAGGACCAACTTTTTTATTATAAAAATAGACAATAAAACACACACTCTATATATGGATCACAAACCCTTAATTGAACCTTTCAATACAATGTGTGTTAAAAAAAAACGAAATATCTTTAAGTATTTCATTATACGTGGTAATTCCCTGTGGAAGCTGCGTGTTAAACTCTCCAGTCGTTGTCGCATTTAGCCGTGCATGCATCTTTAATAGCCGCCGACATTAAACTGTTGAAAAAAATTATAATATGTACACATATATGCGGGCAGTGGTCTTGTAAAGAATAATTTTAGGATACATTGAGAGTAGTCTTTGTACACAGTTACTGTAAAACTTTAATAATTTTATATTCATCAACAGTACATATACATGTAAACACTTTTAAAAGTTGAATACATTTGCAAACAATGTTTTTTAAGAACAGGGTTATTTGGGGAAATGTGGCTGCGCAATTTCTTTCTATTTTATTTTCTACACCTGATGCATTGTTGTTATTTGCCCAATTGTCTGTATTATTAAAGTGGAATAACAAAATCCATGAAATTCAAGGAAAAAACATTAGTTGCAGGGATGTTAAGGTCAGAACTTAACACAACCAAACCCCTGATATTCAGCTAAAGCCACCTTACTTTGGCGCTGCTTGTTGCGCAGCCTATGACCACAATGATAATATCACATATCGCATCACTGATAACATCACTAATTACATGTTGTTCGAGAACACTGATGACATTACAAATCACATCACTGATGCCATCAATGGTTACAACACTAATTAAATTGTATAAAAATGATTATATCAATAATGGAATTAGACATAACATCATTTAGAAGTTAGCTCATGAAAACTTTGAATACCATAATAACAATTTAGGTCATGGACTTGGCCATGGCAAAGGCTGGAGTCACTGGCCAGCACCAAAGGCCGTAGCTAGTCGTCAGCTAGTGTTAAAAAATACCAATGTGCATAGTTAAAAAAAGCCATGTCTAATAGCCCATCACTGTTTTAAAATATACAGTGGGCAATGTTGAAAGCTGTAGTCAGTGGTCATGGCTAAAGGCCATAGCTAGTGCCCATTAATATGTTGGAATATACAGTCGGCACAGCCAAAGGCAATGGTCACTGGCTAGTATTGTGTTAAAGACCATGGCTAGTGGGTGGTTAGTGTATAGAATGTGCAGTGGGAACGGCCGAAGGTCATAGCTAGTGGCTTGTTAGTGTTGTATAATGCACAGTGGACATGGCAGAGGGACATCGCTTATTGCATTTTATTATTTTAAAATATACAGTGGACATGGCGAAAAGATGTACAAACTGCCCAAGGTCAAAGGGCATGTCTTATGGCCAATTTATATATTAGAATATATAGAGGGCACAGCCACAGATTGTGACCACTGGCCAGTATTGTGCTAACATCCTTGGCTAGAGCATGATCAGTGCATATAATATACAGTGGACATGGTTGAAAGCTGTATCCACTGGTAAAGGCCAAAATCTATGGTTGGTAGATGCTAGTGTTTTTAAATATTCAGTGCACATGGGTGAATGTTGTGACCACTCTCCATAACTGAAGGCCCTGACTAGTACCCATTCATGTGTTAAAATACATTTGGTCATGCACACTGACCATGGCTGAAGGACATGCTTAGTGCCAGTTACAGTTGTAATGTAATTGTTGATGTCATTAGTGATGTGATCTGTGAAGTCATCATTGTGGTCATAGGCTGCCCAACAGCGGGCATAAAGTTAAGGTGGCGTTAGCTGAATTTCAGGGGTTTCATTGTGTTAAGTTCTCACCTTAATGTCCCTGCAACTAACGTTTATTTTTAAATTTTATTTCATAGGTTTTGTTACAATGTATTGCTCACCTTAACGTCCCTGCAACTAAAGTGTTTTCCTTGAATATATGTAACATGCATGAGATCACTGTTGGTCTTCAAACACCTCTCACATTTTTAATCTGCACTCAAGTTTTCTTTGCACAGTTTTGATGGTGTCCAATCCAACTGTGAAGTGTCTCAAAATTGTTAAATTTAAGATAATCCTTTGAATCTCATAATAATTAATAAATGCTCCCCACTAATGTTAGAAAATAGTATCGCAGTTGACTAATAGTATCATAGCAGTCTAAAATAGAATCTTAAGGTGCTTGCCCTCCCTTATTTTTATAATTTATTTTTTGTTGTTTAAAGCTCAGTCCTAGCTAGAGAGCAGCAGAGCGATGTACAGGGTATGGGTTTCCAGCGTATGGATGACACTTTTTAACAGTAGTGCAGGTCTGTGGGTTACAGTCTGCATCGGTCTGTACATCCATTGGGATCACTGAGAAACACACTGAGCCTTATGTCTAGTTTGCCGGTCCAGAAATAAGGGTTTTCTGACCAGAGCCACTGCACCCAACATGTCTGACCCTGCTGGTCGCTGATGTCACGGTAAGCAAAGTCGTCACGGAAGCACCGGCACAGTTAACAATGGTGCCGGTACTTCCGTGTCCCCATTCCCATAGAGTCCTATTGGAATGGGGATTTACAAATTTACCGGCGTCTGACTTCGCAGCCGCAGGACTCGTAATAAGCTGGTGGCACTGGGAAGTCAGGCAAACTTTTACGGACCCGGCGGCAACCTGCCGGTAGCACCGGCAGGGTAACCCGTGGGTCCGTAATGAGGGCACTGTTTTGCATCAGTGTTTTTATTTCTGAGTTTAATATCTTGCAGCATATATATTACATATGCCCGACAACACAGGGCTAAACAACGTATTTCATTGTTTATGAGCAGCACCATTTTTTATGTTCTTTCAAATCCAAATATAAATGAAAGTCTATTTTAAATAATGTTAGCATACATCTTTACTAAATTTAAAAGTATGTAATTCAGCACACAAGAATCCAGTCAAATCATCGTTCAGTTTAGTGCACGTATGCACATTTCCATACAATGACAGTTTCTCAAATCATCGCTGAAATCATTTGCAGAGAAATAGGCATGTAAAATGAAAGCAAGCACCCTGTAGAATTCATGTTTTTTGGTCAGCATCACCTTAAATATGTCTGTGTTTCATATTTCAGGAGTTCCTGTGCCACACAATGGCTATGCAACTTGCAATTACCTTTTAGGTTCTATAAAGTCTAGTTTAGCCTTTATAAGGAAAAATATGCTATTGATTTTTAGTCTTCATGAAATAATAATCCCATCGAATTCTTGCTATGATATAAAAGCGAAGATTGCAAGGTATTTCATCTGGCTACGTTTTCACATGAATGTTCGGTCTTATAATACATCTTTTAAACTGAATAGACAGGTGGCCATACAGAGATCACTGAAGCATGTATGTCCTTACCCCAGCAATCAAGTGGTATTAATATGATTAAGCCTAGGTAATTAACCTCTGCAGCCAATTAGTTTCTATACATATGGGTATGACGTTTTTGGGTCAATGTATCTTCACTAGCAGCTGGTATTTTTAGTTTATGTTTATGTCAATCCCAAACATTGGATAGGTTGTAATTATCTGCACAAATAATTTAACGTGAATTTGTCACAGCTATACCACTGCCCATGAGTACGTCTTCTGTTTACCAGCAATATCCAGCAGTAACCCACATATTCTAAGACTGGAGTTTGTATTATGCCAACACTAGATGTTAGGAAGGCTGCATAGTGAGATAAGCATAATATCTTCTTTAACGTTACTCGAAGTTACGTAGGGGCAGTGTTTTCACATAGAACCAAATATTATTTGGGTGCAGATACTTCATTAGGCATTTCATTGACAGAACATATTAAACACGAATTCAATAATTTGTCAACCTTGTAAATGTTATTGCTTGCAAAAAATATTAGGAGTTTGTTCGAACTGAAGACATTGCTGACACATATTTCGTGCCTTGTGCTGTCTCAAGGTGTTTACACATATCAGGTTTTACATTTGTGAAGGTTGTAGTCAATCTCCAGATGGTATTTAATGAAGCAATGTTTTCAAATCAAAATATGAAGAAAGTAGTGAGGTAACTTGCTATTAACATAGATTTGTCGTTTTTCTTTTCTAGTTAAGCAGGGTACATTCTTGTTCTCGTTATTTACAAAAATACAATGAAACAATTGAAATGGTTCACATGAGGATAACGTGGTATGTAAAATATCTAAATAACAGGTGTTGGTGGGTTATCTATAGTCGGGACCATTTTTCCACAACGAGACACTCATAGTTCTGGTAAACTGAGTGAGTCTGGTTACAACTACATGAACTGCCTACATCATCTGGTCATAGACATGATTCCAAAGTCTCCCTATACAGACCACACACATTTACCATTCCAATCCGTCATGTATTTGTATCTATTCACATAGTCTGTTTTAACTGTATGCAATATATCTCAACCACTGTAGGACCTGTTGAGCCTGATTTAGAAAAAAATGTTTATATGGGAAAGTCCAGAGGTGGACTGGGAACCAAAATAGGCCCTGGAAAAAAGGTTCAAAGTGGCCCATGTTACAGATTTTCAACAAGCCCATTACTTTTCCAATGAAAATATGTGGAAATACCACACAAAGGAGGGCCAGGGTACAGAGGCCTACCTAGACTTTGCCAGAGTTTCGTTTAGGCCAGTCCACCCCTGAGGAGGAGTGACAAAAAACAAGTTTATGCCTGGCAGCTTACAGGAGCAGGGTTAACAGCTAACTCTATGACACAGGGACACTATGTTGTAGTTGTCGGCTTCCAACAGAGAACACAACCATACACAAGTACTGAGGTTTCATTTCATCATCAATTGCATTCTACAAAGTGTAGTCTTGAGCCACATCCATTGAACCAACCGGACCAAATGGAAAGCAGAATTAGAAAAAGGAACCCCCAGTGATATCTGATTTCATTCTGCGTTAGACAGTTATAAAACGCTCCTCATTGACTGCCTTCTATTGTAAAATTATACCAACTTGGATGGTGACAAGCTGTCAATAAGACTTGGGGGCTAGCACACTTCAACGCTTTCACTATACAAATGTCATGGAACATATTTCACAATGATTTCATTCACAGTTTGTGGCCATACCAGGCAGCACCAGCATACGAACATGGTTAACATATCACGTAGCCTTTAATACCGATGCATCCCACCAGGCCCAAAGAATTATAACATTTGGTAAAAAGATTCATTCAATCAGTGCTACTCAAGTTGTCGACCTCAGCAAGTTGAAAGGCGGTGTCATCCCTGCTGGTGTGAATCAGCAACCTCCAGGATGCATGTGGCTAGTGTAGTAAGCTGTTTAACTGTCTTACAGGCAGCTTTTAAAATAGCCATCATGGGCCTAATTACAAGTTTGCTTGTGTCCCGCCGGTATTACCGTACTGGCAAACTGTAATAAGGTTTCCGCCCCTTGGTCTGCCGGAATTACAGACAGGGCCTCATTACGACCGTGGCATTAACCAATGGCGCTATTAGCGCCATGGTTAACGCCAGTAACTTACCGAATCCACCATGGTGAAATGGGGAATTACCGCCCCATTCCAAGGTTGGCGGGGCGGTAATTCCCCATTTACCATTGGCCCTTCCCCATTCCCATTTTTGCCCCATAGGGCTCAATGGGGAAGGCGGTAATTACGGTACCGCAAATTGCGGTACCGTAATTACCTTCAAGGTCCCTTTGCGGGTCCCTACCTTAACGGCTGGTAAAGACCAGCCGTTAAGGTTGGGAGCCGCCTAGGGACCTCGTAGTAAGGCGTTAAGGGGTTAACGGCGCTGCAACCTTTTACGGCGCCGTTAACCCCTTAACGCCTGGGTCGTAATGAGGCCCACGGACTCCAAGTGGCAGAAACGGTGTAGGGTAATATTTTGCCTATATATATATATATATATATATATATATATATATATTGTGGAGCTGTCCCCCTGTCACCCTGAAAAAAAAAGGTTTTGGGTGTTGCAGGGGTGTCCCCTGCATGTTATGTAATAATGTCCCTGCAAAAAAATGCCCTTTTTGGTGACTTATTTGCCAGGTGACATTGTTGCCGGGACATTATTACATGAAACCGTGGAAACACAGTAAATCCCCATTCCATGGAGTCCAGTAGGACTCCATGGGGGAGGGGGGGCAATCAGTCGGTATTACTGGCACAGGTATTACCAGGCCAGTAATACTAGCCTTTTTTTGCCGATAGGGTGGCAGATGTACCTCCAGCTCATATTTGGAGGCAAATTCACGACCCTACCTGCAAACCTGGAGTGTACCAGTGTAGTAACAAGCTGGTATGTGCTAATACCGGCACAGTATTAGTGCACCGGCACACTCATAATGAGGCCCATGACTTCCCACGGTAGAGTAGGTGCAGATGAGAGCAGGTATTGTCTCATCACACGCAAAGGAGCCTGCTTAGAAGCACACATACTATCCAATTGTATGTACAGTAGCCCTGCTGAGAAGTGCTAGTACTCTCTCATTACAAGTACACCAGCAGTGGCAGTACAGTCAAGCCAAAAATGCAGCAGCTCTGCCGAGAAATACTGCTGTCCCATGAAATGTATAGCAGCCCACGTGAGAAATGCTGGCCGTACCATTAAGGGTACAGCAGCTGCAGCAGTAACACTTTAATGCTCGCACTGCTGTTTCATAAAATGCACAACACAGACCCTTTGAGAAATGCTGGCGCTGCGCTTTACATGTATAGATGCCCTGTTGTGAAGTGCTAGCATTCTCCTCTTAAAAATAATTCTGCCTAGTGATAAACTAGGCTCGACTTTTCTTGGCCTCCCTGTCTGCAGCCTCAGCCAGCTCCACCTTACTTAAAGTGCTGCCACTTGCCAAAGCCAACCGCTACTCGGTTCTTCACTCACTATGACGTTTTGGCTCCCTGTTAAATTGACAGGCAGCTTGCCTCAAGGGCTTCAGCGCTTGTTCCTGCACTTCTTGGCACTGAGTGGGCCACAAAGTGCCTGCATGGGTCAGGGCAGGTGCAGGGGCGTGGAGCATAGGCTCAGAGTGATTTAGGCACAATACAACTTGAAGCACTGAAATCACATGTTTTGTTTGAAGAACGCTGGGGCTGGACCATTTCAAAGCACATTTCAGAGAAGTGGTGGGACAGTTCTGCCATAGAACTGTACAATATGCTGAATATTTCAGAACAGGGCACACTTCGTGTCAACATATTTCCAAAAGAAGGGACCATCACTCAAAATGCAGAATGACCGCCGTAGTAAGAACAAGCTCCCCTTTCGTGATTTTAACATCCAATATTTTCCTTTGGTGATATTAGCTCATAAATGCACCTGTGACAGGATATCACCGGCTCACGAAACCCCTAACTCTACAAGCTCCCTCATCCCCCATCCCCCCGAATCCCTCAGACATTAAAATGGCAATCGTGGCATCTAGGATCTGAGTCTGTCTTTAGGAAACATTTTCTGGAAAAGCGGCCACTCTAAAACGGCACAACCCAGCGCTGGGTGGCCGTCTCTAGTGATGCTTAGAAGTTACCTTCTCTCTCTCCTCCCCTCATATAAAGGCCAAGAGAAGCAAGTGGAACTTGTTCAGAGATCACTAACATACTCTTATCTCTATCCACCTAGATAGAATTAATGCCTCCCGGCAAGGAAGGTTCAATGAAGCCCTTCCCAAAAACAGATTCACACCTGACCTAAAATGGTAGCAGGGAGCGCCTGAGCTCGCCTTGTAGTAGGAGCACTCCCAGCACTGAGGTCGGCCGGGGCTGGACCTGCAGATTTAATGCGACTGAGCACGTGTGTTTGATGATGCCTGGCCCAGGGTGTGTCTCCCATAAATGTGCAGGCACCAGCCACGGGCCACCGTGGCCCTGAGCAGAAATGCAAGCATTAGTCAGTGAAGAGCTAAACCACCAATGCTGGCTCAGGCTGGCCTGGATGATCATAATGTTCGTTTGTTACCAAATAATGTCTGTACCCTTCCACCAAGCAAGAAAAGAGACCCTATGCACTGAGGCCTAATGGGGAAAGTCCCAGTGGGCCAGCCGAGAATTGTAAAAGTCTCATTGAAAACATTTTTGTAAGTCAGTCCATTGGCATCTAATGCATAATACATACTGTTTTTGTAAATTCTTATCTGCCAGTCACATTTCTTCAGTTGTTTATGAAGAACTCCAATCTCAAGGGTAAGGTAGCAGAAGGGCTCTCATTGTTTCACCATTACACACCAATTAATCTCAGCTCTGCCATTTGCCTGGTATCTGAAAAGTACTTGAGATTGCCATCAAATGCCTACTACTAATTATGGGCATGTGTTTCCATTTTGAATTCATTTCATGGCCTGTGGTAGCAGCCATGTAGTTATGGTTAAATTGCTAAACCCATAGGAAGAGCACTTTTTGAGTGACTTATAACTTGGCTCCCCCTGGACGAATCCGACCCAAACTTTGCAAAATAAGTATAAGGCCCACTCTGAATTTTGGTTTGGTGAGGTTTGGTCAAGAGGGGGGCAAAGTTATAGGGGGGGTCACAAAATGTCTTTTTCCCATAGACTGAATGGAGAAAAAATGTTGCTCACGCCTACAGCCCAAACGCTGGACGGATTTTCACCAAAATTGCAGCAGGGGTGGCGGCTTGGTCCCGAAAGTGTGCTTTTGTACATTTGGTGAAAAACCATCCGGTAGTTTTTTTTTTTTAAACGACCAAAACGTAGGTCTAAAGAAATTAGTGATGTCTATGTTCGCTCCATGGACACACTTTTCTGTTCGCTCCGCGGACAGGACACCGAATGGATAATCAGCTTGCATCATGTCCGTGGACATACGACGTGTTCGCTGATGGGTTGGGGTGAAGTGTGAGGTGCGTCACATTCTTTAGATGCGCCTGCCCTATTGGACAGCGCAGCATGGAAGTGAGCAAAAATCCGATTTTGGGGAGTGTGTTGGTGTGTAGGAGTGCTTAGAGACGGTGGGGGAGTAAGAGATGGGTCAAATGATGTATTTGTCTAGGTGGGAGAAGGCCGTGATGTGTTTGCGGTGTCCACGGTCACCGCGGTTGTCCGCTGACATACTAAACACTGGGCACACTACTGGCTATTTTACTTTACTATGATATTGGTTTTGGGTCGTTAGTAGAGCATTGGGTGAAGAGGGTATGTATTTAAGAGTTTGTGCATTGGTTGCAATTATTATTTTAGAATGTTAATTGAAGTGGATAGGTTTTGAGGTGGATGTGTTATGTTTTTGGGTTGTGGTCATTCAGTAGGTGTTTGCTTTCTTGGTGTATTATGATGCGTTGGATGTGGCCAGGGCCTAGAGTCTTGGTGCCATGCACCCAAGACTCTAGGCCCTGGCCATAACCATTGCAGCATAACACACCAATGCTACCAAATATTTTGACTGTGGTATATGGGCTGCTTAGGGGATATGTTTTCAAAAATGTGAGTACTCATTGGCAGTAGTGTAATAGTGTTAATGGGATAGTGGGATGATGTGTGTTAGTAAGTTTGTTGGATTGTGTTCAGAATGTTGATATTGAAGACTGTTGGCATTTTGGGTTGTATTCATTGGTGAGGTGTTTGTTTGCAAGGCTGTGTTATGTTGTGGTGTTTGTGAGTCTAATTATTATAAACTTACAGTTTCCTTTGTTGAGGCTGTATGTAGAGTTTTGGCCAGGCCATGCAGTGAAGATTGTAGTGTTTGGCAACAAGCACTGCAGTATAAGATACCCATGGAAGCAAACATTTTAGATTGTGGTCTATGGTCAAGTGTTTGCTTGAATGGGTGTATTATGCTGTTGTGTTTGTGAGTCCAATCATTATATACTTACGGTTTGACTTTTTGTGGTTGTATGCAGTTTTTTCATGACATGGGTAATTAGAGCAGACATTTCTTTTCAATCACTGTGATAAAAGAAAAAAATGCATGTTAGTGTAGGTCATTTATAATGAGTATTGCATTGCATAGTAGACATTTCTGTATTTTGTCGACCCTCATAGTTAGAACTTTAGAAGTACTATAGTTCAAACCAGTGTACTGTGCACTTTTCTCAGTTCCTGTGTTTGTTCATTAAATCATTGGGTCTGTGGGAAAAAAATTCCATGCTGGATTAAAAGAAAAAAACTTTCTACATTGTGGTACAATATATTTCTTTCATTGATTTCAATAGGAGGAATTGAATAGGTGTATGTTTTTTGATTTGGAAGTGGTGGTAGTATTGTTGCAATTAGATAGCAGTTGCCATTTTCTATTTGTTTATTTATTTTTCCATTTTAGTGGTATTCATCGATCTGTTGGCTTGTTGCAGACTTTTGGAGCAGTTAGCTTCCTGTTGACGTATTCTAACTGTTTATTTCTTGTTTCATTTTACCGGTATTCATTTATCTGTTTGCTTGTTGCAGAATCTTGGGGCAGTTAGATAGCTGTTGGCATATTCTAACTGTTCACAGTTTTGAAGTTGAAGTTTTGTTCATGTTCATGCACAGATTAGTTATTACATTTTGGTTTTAAGAATATTAAGTAAGCGTTTACAAGATTTGCTGGTAATCTCTGTGTTAGAGTAATGGTAGTATCATAACATTCAAACCATCCACAATTCTTTTTTATATTTGCAGTGTAGTGACCTGCATTGGTTGTGGCTCCTGCGTTGTAGATTATACCTATTGTTGTGTAGGTTTTCTTACCAAGTTATACTTGACCATGTGTGAATCCAGACAGCTTGAAGTTGTTTTTGATACCATCTGCATTGTAACGTAAAAGCATTACTATTACACATTTACTATGTGTCTATTTGTAAGGTGGAGCGATTATCTGAATTGCAGGTATTACATTATCTGCTATGGTTTGCACTTTGTACAAGTTGCTGAAATGGAAGGGATTCACAGTTAGGTATGGATACATATACAAAGCGTTCATTAGGAACTACTTCTTGTGCGACATGGCTGCAAAGAGTGCGTGTATGTTTCCACATATATGAAAGCTGGAAGATTTCATGTATAGGTATGTTTTTGTTTTCTGGTACTTGTAGTAAGTACATTAGTCATTCTTGTGGATATTTGTGTGTTTATAGTGAATTTGACCATTCCAGCACAGTAGTCCGATTCCTGCCTTATTTCAGAAACACTAAGGGCCTCATTACACGGACGGCGGTAAGGGTTACCGGTCACCGTTAATGGAAACGGTGACCGTTAACCCTTACCGCCGTACTACGAGGTCCCTTTGCGGGTTGGAGGATTTAACGCCTGCTTCTTGCAGGCGTTAAAATCCAACCCGCTAAGGGACCTCGGAGCTAATTACGGCACCGCAAAATTGCAGTGGCGTAATTAGCGCCTTCCCCATTTCCATAGAGCCCTATGGGGCAGAAATGGGAATGGGGAAGGGCAATGGCGGAAAGGGGATTTACTGCCCCTCCAACCTTGGAATGGGGCGGTAAATCCCCTTTCCGCCAAGGCGGTGCCGGTATTTTACCGGCATGAGCCATGGCGCTAATAGCGCCATGGCTCACCGCCTACCGTGTAATGAGGCCCTAAGTGTTGTCAGGATTGTTGGTTGCATTTCTATGAAGAATTAACATTTGCAAACACAATTGGCCTGTCCCGTGCAAGTAAATGTTGTCAATAATTGGTGGCAATTGGAATAGAATATTGATTGCTACATTTGTGTAGCAATTTAAACCAGTTGTATTTGAACATTTTAATGGACCTGACAGTTCTGTGACCAAGTCATTTGTTCAGAGTGCACGTTGTTTCCTTCAAGAGGTAGTTGACTTTGTTTGTGCAGTAGATTCTTCTTTGGTTGTGGTCCTTGATCAAGTATTAGCTTCTTTTAATTTCTTTGAGGAATTGCTGTGAGATCCTGCATAATTTGAGTCTGAAGTACTTTTCTTTTACAAAGTTTTGCTTTTTGCGGAACAGGATAGGTTTTTAGATGGGGTTGTAGAGTGAACGCAGTCTATTGTATTCTAGAATGCAAGGAATATCAGCATTTACTTTACTTGCATCAAAGTTGATAATAGTCTGTCAAGTGTACGTAAGCGTGATAGTGCTATATAGCTCATGCCTTCTTTAAACACTGTGCTACCAATAGCTATCAATGCTTTATCTAGGGTAAGACCATGTGATTTGTGAATGGAGACTGCGTAAACTAGAGTTAGAAAAAATTGGTCTCTGCGTACATAAACGTCTTTGAAAAGACGGAAGTGGGCTGTTGAGCCTTCTATCCTTTTAACTTTTGATAGTTTGTCAAAGAGAATATTGACAAACTGAATATTATTGTCACGTGGGTATGTTTGAAAGCCAACAACTGTACCAAGTGCTCCATTAACTAGTCCTTGGTCCACGTCAAGGTTACGTTTAAGCATTACTCTACAGTTTAAAGATAGTTTTAATATTTTCTACAAACCAGCTGTGGTAGAGATAGAGTTTTCAAAGGTGTTTAGCCTTGTTGTGGCTTCTTGACACATGGGTAGTGTCATATCATGTTTGTCCAGTTTGTCTGTGGAGCAACTTTGAACTATTGGTTTAAATTCATTTTTAACTTTGTTTCATTAAATTTTAAACAGCTTGCAAGAATTGGCATCAAGGACATACAATTGACATTGTTGTGTGCTAATTGTTCCAGGACATCAGTAGCACATGAGTTATGACCAAAGAGTGCATGGATGGGCCTGGTTTTTAATATAGATTGTGCTTCTTCAGCTAGTACACCAACTCTAATACTTTTGAAAATGTTGGGGTATGTGAGGTCTGCAGACTGATGCATATTTTCAGGTAATTCTCTGTATTGGAAATGTTGCCACATGTGGACATTTCCTATGCTTCCACGTGTTTTACTGCATTGTTTGTGCCCTAATGTTTTAAAAATAGGTTCACCCTTAACTGGTGTTAATTGAAGAAGATCTCTGAAAACTAAAATGTGTTTTCCTCCAAAGAGTTCTTCATAGTATGTTTTCAGGACCTCTTGTAGTCTGAGGCGAATGAAGGCTAACATTAGATTGGAAACCATGCTTACCTCATCTATTAGCAGCATTTTTTATTTGTTTGAAAACTCTGCGCAGTTCCATTGCAGCTTCTGGAGAAAGTTTGTAATAGTCTAATTTATTTTGATGTTCTACTGGAAGGAGTAGTAATCGGTGTAAAGTAAATCTGCCTATGTTGTAGGCAGCTGAACCTGTGGGGGCAGTTACAACAGCTGACAGTTTGTTGTTTGTCAATTGTTGGAGGAACTTGCTGCTGATTTTGATTAAAAACGTGTTGCCTGAACCAGCTTGACCACTCATGCATAGCAGTATAGGTTTGTAGTCTTGGCAGGTACAATTTTTACTTTCATGCTGCTCAATTTGTTTTGTTATTTCTTGGAAAATGCTACGCTGCTCATTGTTTAGTTGTGATTTTAGTAGAGCAAAATCTTCTGTAGATTGCTCATACTGACACATGGTGTCTTCTACTTCTGTCATGGCTAATTCTGCCTCATTTGCTATTAGTGGCTGTTCAAGTGGTTCTTGGCTCCCCGTTACCGACTACTGTCAGGAGTGTCCACATCTAGTTGTGCCTGGAGTTCTTCTTCTTGTTGCTTTTCATTGTGCAACATTGTTTTGTACCGTGTAAAGTTTACGTCTGTTCTGTGCTTTCATTTGATTTGAAAGCACATTCATAGGAGTCATAGGTATCTAGTAAATCTTCTTCATTTCTCCATGGTTTAAAAAGTTGTAGCAGGGACATGTAATACAGTTCTTTATGTTGAGGAGTTTTTAATGACAATTTGATATGATTAATTAAGCTTTGTTTGGTAAGTTTCACTAAGCTGCCTTCACAATTTTCCACTCTGTATCTTTCTTCTCATCTGCTTTAATATTATTTTTTATGTGAAGTTTTGGGCTGCGTGGTATAGACACATGGTTTCCAAAGTGGTACTCCTGGTTGGTTATTATGTGTCTAGTAAATTGTTTTTCAAAACGTCTTGGCTGTTGGGATCATTTTTGGCTATTGTTTATATGTCTTCATATGATTTCAGACCTCTTTTTCTAGATTTTGTTTTGTCAGATGATATGTCATCCCAGAGGTCTTGGAGCTCTGTTTTTTCAGCTTTGGTTAAGTAGGCTGTGACATATTGTGCAACTGCAGAGGACTTGTCTGCAATGTACTGCACATTTATATTTACATTCTATAGGAGGGCAATTATTGTATTGTTATCATTGATGTATTTTGATCCTTCTGTTCTTTATATGTAATATGTGTTCTTAGGTGATTTACCTTTGACACTGTCTAACTGAAGACATAAAGAGGCCGATTCATGGAGTTAATGTGCGCCGAAAATCTCCGCGTACGCGTGCGAAAGCATGCGAATCGCAGCGCAAGTGCGAAAATCGCAGCGCAAGTGTGCGAAAGCCACGCACATTGATTCATGGTAGTCCGTACACGTGTAAATCCTGGGATGTGCGCTAAAATCCTGCGTGGCGCACACGTCAAATGGCGTGCACTACGCGCACGGCTAAAGCGCACATAGAACGGCGCACACAACAAAAGTGGGCGGAACACAGGGCGTAACACGCGGAATGGGGAACAACGCATGAAAATGTGGGCATTACGGGGGAAGTACAGGAGTTATATGTGCGGAACACGAGCGCCTACAACACGTATTCATGGAATCGAACAGGGGAAACGCGTGCGCCAAAAAAGACGCGCTAATCCGGAAACACGTACGCCAGCAGGAAGCAGGCGTACGCGGCCCTGCGCAGCATAAAAGTGCGCGCAAACAACAAACAAGCTCAGACGCTACGATGAATATACCGTTCCTCGCAGCAGTGGTCGTGGGACACCGCAGGAGGAGGGGGATAGTCAGGCCCAGAATTTATACACCCAGGACCAGCCTTTTTGGGATGCCTGATGACCAGGTGTATGGGAGGTACAGGTTTCCACCTCACATAATACTCGACCTGGTGAGTGAGTGGGAGGATGACCTCACATCACCCACCCTCTGCTCCCAAGCACTGAACCCCTTGGAAAAGGTGCTCAATGTACTGCACTTCTTGGCCACTGGTTCATTTCAGCGGACAAGGGCCATAGTGGGGGGGGGGGGTCACAGGCCACGCAGTCACGCTGTATACACCAGGTGTTGGCCATCATGACTACACGCTCTTCAGTCCGCAGGCACATATACCTGCCCAGAACACCTGCAGAAAGGCAGGCTGCCGTCCAGGATTTTTACGGGGTGGCACTCTTCCCCAAAGTGCTAGGTGCCATTGATTGCACCCATGTGGCTTTACGTCCTCCCAGGTCAACTGAGCACATCTATAGAAACGCAAGCACTGGCATTCCATCAACGTGCAGGTAGTATGTGATGGCAAGGGAATCATCACCTCAGTATATGCCAACTATACAGGGTCCACCCATGACAGTTTCATTTACAGAATGTCACCCCTAAACCGGGACCTAGAAGCTGGGCGGCATGGCGATACACGGCTGCTTGGTGAGTATAAATGCCTCTGCACATGCATGCATGTCAGATACTGAGTAATGTCACAACCTCACTAATGATATCCATCATCACCTCCCCAGGGGACAGTGTCTACCCTCTGAGCACCCACATGATGATGCCAATTCGGAACCCCACCACACCACCCGAGGTAAGATACAACACAGCCCATATTGCAACCCGGGGCAGAGTGGAGCGAACATTCGGAGTGCTCAAGTCACGCTTTCGCTCCCTTGACCCCTCCGGTGGGCAGGGGCAGCTGCTATACGCGCCCCCAGTGTCAGGGAGTTCCCCCCTTCTCACTTGGGTCCGTTCTTTGCTGGAGTCCTTGGTCGCTGCCTTCTTGCGGACGGACCTGGTTTTGAACAAGTTTGCCCGAGTCCCTTCCGACTCCAGAGTGCGTTCATTTACCGGGACGTGGGTCCAGGAATCCGGGAAACTAGGAAAGGTTCAACTAGCACACGATTCCAGGAAATAGGAAGAAAGGAAGGGGCAAGGAATGGGTGAATAGACAGGTACAAGGAAACAATACCGCGAGCTACGGGACACACGTCGGATCGCCACTTTGCAATAGCATTGAGATGCGCGGAGCCACAGAAGGCGTGGTCTATTAATATAATACGTTACGTCCAGCGCATGGAGCGAGAAAGGGGTTTCACGCTGGACGACCATGTTGGGAGTATTATGGAGTGCAAGCCCCATTGTGACAAGGACCAGCAAGTCCAAAAGGGACGTGTTCTGTAGTTCATGACAGCATGCCTCCTCCGAAGACCCTTTCCTCCAGGTTTGCCCAGGTGTATGAGGTGAAATCTTCTGAGCAACCGAGGGGCCTTGATATTAGATATAGGTTCCCAGGTTCTTTCACTAGGAGGGTATCCTTTCCATTCAACCAGGTATTGAAGCTGGCCCCGTTTATACCTGGAATCGCAAATCCGGGATACCTCATATTCCAGTTGGTTGTCGACCAGTAGAGGAGGAGGTCTACAGAATTTTCGGGAGGATGGAATGTAGGGTTTCAATAAAGAGGTATGAAAAACTGGATGAATGTTCTTCCAGGTGTCTGGTAGTTTGATCCGGTATGAGACGGGGTTAATAATTTCCTTGATGGGAAATGGACCATAGTACCGGGGAGCCAATTTGTTTGGTCTTAGATGTCGGGGTAGTAATTTTGATGACAGCCATACTTGGTCACCGACTGCATAAGAGGGGCCTGGTCTTCTTTTGGAATCCGCATATCTCTTGGTCTGCGATCTGGCCTTCTCTAAGTATTCCTTGGCCTCCTGGTGTATGTTGATGAGGGTTTCGATCCAGGATTCAACAGTAGGTACCGGTGTAGAATGAGGAAGAACAGAGGGTAAAACCGATGGATGGAACCCTTGACTACAATAAAAAAGGACTGGTGTTGAGCGCTGAATGTTTGGAGTTGTTGTAGGCGAATTCAGCAACGGGTATCAGGAGTGACCAGTCATCCTGGACCCTGTGGCGAAACATCGAAGATACTGTTCCAGGGTCTGATTCGCATGTTCTGTGGCTCTGTTGGTTTGGGGGCGATACCCTGAAGAGAGGGCACGTTGAATTCCCAGAATTCGACAGAGATGTTTCCAGAATTGTGAGATGTATTGAGGTCCTCTATATGATATGATCTTGGAAGGAAGTGCGTGCAGGCGGAATATGTGTTCCAGAAAGATTCCAGCTAGTTCGGAGGAGGATGGTAGTTTACTGAAGGGAGTAAAATGAGCCATATGAGTGAACAAGTCTATGGTAACCATGATAGTAGTGTATCCTCGAGACGGTGGTAGTTCCACAATGAAGTCTGTAGCGATGAATTCCCATGGCCTAGTTGGCAGTGTTGGTTGCAGTAGAAGACCCGCTGGTCTCTTGTTATCATGCTTATTTTGAGCACAGACAACGCAAGCTTGGACGTAGTGCTGTACGTCAGTCTTCATCTTAGGCCACCAGAACTGTCTCTGTATAAGACGGAGGGTATTGGTGATGCCACGATGTCCGGAGTGAAGTGTGTCATGACAGAGGTTTATTATTTGCTGTTGTAATTTCTGTGTAGGAATGAACAGTGCATTGTCCTTCAATAAATATCCTTCCTTGGCTCTTAGATTCCATTGATTTTTCCTTGACATAACCTTCCATAACTCAGAGGATTGGGTTTGCGCTCTGATTTCTTCCAGGAGGTTGACAGCTTGAGCTACGAAGATCGTGGGGGAAAACATCTTAGGATATGCCTTATCTTCAGTGGTTACGTAGTCAGGACATCGAGACAAGATGTCAGCAATCAGATTTTGTGATCCAGGGACATGAGTGATGTGGAACTGGTACTGGGCAAAAAAGTAGGCCCAACGCGCCTGACTACTATTTCTACATTCCAATGACTGTAGAATCTGAAGATTCCGATGGTCCGTATGGACTTGGACTGGATGTCTAGCTCCCAGAAGTAGATGCCGTCATTCAGTGAAGGCTTGGCGGATGGCTAACAATTCCTTTTCCAGGACAGAGTAGTGTGCTTCCCTCAGAGTCAGGGTTCATGAAAGATAAGCAATGGGGTGTTCCAGCTTATCTTCTAATTTCTGTTTCAACACTGCTCCTATGGCATAATTAGAGGCATCCGTTTCCACTAGAAATGGTCGGCTTATGTCGGGTTGGGCTAAGATAGGAGCTTGTGTAAACTCCGTCTTCAAGCGCTGGAATGATGTGTCTTGCTGTGTGGACCAGATAAAAGGGGTGTCCTTCTCATCCTATCTTGCGGGGATATGGGTCCACGGAAGGCTCCTACCTGCATGGGTTCTGGTTCTGTGACTGAGCCTGGGTTTGTGTCCGTTCTGACGGTGCTCTCAAAGGACACGTTGGAAGGATTTCCCCTGGATTTCTTTTTTTCAGCCTTTCTTTCCTGGATACGGAAGTCTATTTTCATGGCAAGGTCCATTAGTGCCTGGAATGAGTTTGGTCGAGCCACACTGGCCAACTCATCCTTAATCTCATCATTCAGTCCTCTCCTGAACTAGGTGAAACTCGCCTCAGAGGACCAATCAGCTTCCTTGGTCAATTGCTTGAATCGGGTCACATAAGTGAGCATATCCTAGGAACCCTGCTGAAAGTCTAACAGACGTTCCTGGGCACTAAAGACCTGCTCTGGGCGATCAAACATGTTTTTAAGGGCCTGTATGAACCCATCATAGTCATCTAGGAGGGCATCGCCGGAGTTAACGAGGGGTGTCGCCCACGTTAAGGCATTCCTGGAAAGGTGGGAAATTATGAACCCCACCTTAGCCCTGGGAGTCGAAAAGTAATAAGGCTTAAATGTAAAGTGGACCAAACATGAATCCAGGAATCCACGAAGGGTTTTTGCCGACCCATCGTATTTGTCAACAATGCTGTCCAAAAAGACACTTTCATTTGTGGCCGAATCCCGGGATAGGACAAATTGTTTGAGTGCAGCGTTTTCCGCCTTTAGATTTTGGACATCGGTTGATAGTTCTTGCATGCCACGCATTAGGTCCTGAACAGCGGCTTCCATGTCGCTATCGAGTTCGGTCGGGTGGCATCTCAAGCTGTCAAGGAGTTCCCCCCTTCTCACCTGGGTCCGTTCTTTGCTGGAGTCCTTAGTCGCTGCCTTCTTGCGGACGGACCTGGTTTTGAACAAGGCTGCCCGAGTCTCTTCCGACTCCAGAGTGCGTTCAGTTTCCAGGACGCGAGTCCATGAATCCGGGAAACTAGGAAAGGTGCAACTAGCACACGAGTCCAGGAAATAGGAGGAAAGGAAGGGGCAAGGAACGGGTAAATAGACAGGTACAAGAAAACAATACCGCGAACTACGGGTCACACGTCGGATTGCTACTTTGCAATAGCATTGAGACGCGAGGAGCTGCGGAAGGTGTGGTCTATTAATACAATATGTTACGTCCAGCGCGTGGAGCGAGAAAGGGGTTTCACGCTGGACGACCATGTTGGGAGTATTATGGAGTGCAAGCCCCGTTGTGACAATGACCAGGAAATCCAAAAGGGATGTGTTCTGTAGTTCATGACACCCAGTAGAGTCTAGGATCATAGTTGCAGCATGTGTCCTGCACAATGTTGCAACCCGCCGGGGCCTGCCGGTGGACATGGTGATGCCCCCACGTCCCCAGCCACATGCACGGCTGCTGCGCATGGGAGGAAAAAGGGCACGCGGTGAGGCAGCCCGTACGCAGCTGGTGGCTAATTACTTCACCTAAAATCACACCCCTGTGGAGTGCACACATCCCTGGCACATACCAGCTGACAATCAATGATGATGACATAAGGGACAGTCAACTGTCACAACCATACCAGCCTGAGATTGGTCACCTGGAAGTGTTACATTGTGTGCATCCCTACCTACCGAAAGACAACCAATGCTGTGTCACAAAAAGACACACATTTATGCTGCATGAATGACTACCCCCTTGCATAATACAACATGAAAACAGCACCATGTCACCCAACCCCTCCCCATCTCTGCTACCCAACACACCATGGCATGTCATGCAATGTGAAAGCAAACAAAGGAATGCACAACACATGACACAAGTGTCACAAAGTGCACTGTCCCAAATGGAAACAGGCAACAGACAATATGCTCCCAGTAATCAATAACAAACAGCACACATGACCAAATACTTACCAGCAACACAATACAGCAACACAGGATGAAACATTGCCAAAATATGACAGTACCAAATCAAAGTAGTGCAAGTCTTACAACCTGAATAAGCCAGCACATCGACCCCTTCAAACTGCAGAGTGTTGCTGTCAGGCAAATCTGTCAGTGTACTGAATACAACATGAACTGCATCTACAAAGGAGACGGCCTTGTAAAGACATGAAGAAGGTACCTGTGAATAAGGAGGGAGACATGGATGCACAAGTGCATATCAATACACCATGCAGTGTTCAATACAACAACAATCCGCACTAGGGATGTACACACAGTTTTGACAACAGACTGCCCACACAGCTCATGGGAGCCCAATGTCACTGTGTAAGTCACTGTCACTTGGTCAAACCCTTTGCAAGCCAATGGAAAGGGAAGCAGGAGGGGTGCGTGTGTCAGGAACCCAAGCATCTAACCCAAAGACAGGACAAGCCTGCATGTGCCCAGCTGGAATACACAGTGGATGCCCACGGGAGCCACACAAGGCAACACACTGTAAAAAAAAAAAAAGAAAAAAAAAAAAAAATGACCAGGTGGGGGACAGGGGGGGAGGCCACCCCGGAGGTTCGAGGACAGGGTGCACACCAATACCCACCTGCGTGGATGTTGCGAGAAAAAAAAACCTCCATGGGCTCATGGCCTGCACGGCCACGCTATTGTGGGAGAACTGCTGCTGTCGCTCTCTTCACCCTCTGCTGCTGCATCAGGTGGTGGTGGTGCTATGGGAGGCAGCCCACGCAAAGCCCCGGTATGGTCCTCCATGGCAGCAAGCATGCAGGTGTTGAAGGTCTGATTCTGGAGGATGATAGTGCGGAGATCCCTATGCAGCACCTCACGGGTTGCCTGCATTTCTGCACACATGGCCTCGCGTGATGCCCGGATCTCCTCCCGAGTTGCCTGCAGCTCAGCTGAGAGTGAACGTGGGAGCTGCTCCTGCTTCTGTTCTGACCTTAAATTTCAGGAAGCCTCAAGTTCACTTAGAGTCTGCCTGAGGAACTGGAGTTCTAACCTCAGGGCTTCCCCTATGGCCCTGTGACTCTACAGAAATGGCTTCCCGCAGAGTCTCCAGTTCTGCCCGTCAGTCTCTGTTGGATGCAAACATGTCTTCCCTGTGTGATTAGCAAATGGAGTATGTTGCCTGCTGTTGTTGCTCCATCTGCCTTTCAGGGGGGAGAATGGAAGTGGCTACCCTCTCCATTGCCTGAGCCATCATTTCAACCGATGCTCCCTGTTGTGCTGCTATACCGTACATGGAGTTTTCCCATACAGTATTGCCTGGTGGTGTACGACCACTGCGTCGGCGGGCACCACACCTGTTTGGGGCAAGGCAATCTGCACCTTGCTGTGCTGGCACTGCCTGAGGCTGCAGGACTGCTTTCCCCCTCTGATCTGCTGGCCCAGGAACAGGATCAGATGTTGTGGAGTGTGACCCTGCATCCGTAACCACCAAAGGCAGACTTACCAATACTGACAGCCCCATAGAGGGTTCTACCCCTGGTGCAGGTGGGTTGGACAGAACAGAATCCCTGCCAGAAACACTCACCTGCGACAGAACATAAGTCATCATCCGATTCAGCACCTGAATCATAGAGGTCTGGGGAGGTGTAACCAGAGACAGATGGACAATATGGTCTGCAGCAAGATTGGGTTTTCACCCACCACCACACCACGTCCTCCACTGGTGCCCGGTCGTGCCTGAGATTCCTCCTGGGTCTGCACCATCTCCTCCACCTCAACAGCATCAAGTGCGTCATCATCTGCAAAAACATGAAAGACAACAAATGGAAACAGGCATGAGCACCATAGCACACACATAGGCCTGACAAGCCAGAGATCCAGTACATGAATTACACATGTCCCACATGACTATAACCCTGGCATGGATCCACTGTCAATGAGTTGGAAGGGGAGGCAAAAAGCAGACACTGAGGGCACCAAGATGGAAAAGCAACACATTTGCTGCATGCTCGGTAGCACTGGCATCACACATTAGCCTCTGAGTGGCATGTCCAATACACATAGATGACAGATGCCAGCACATAGATGCCATGTAGCATAGCCATGGTACATTTCACAAGTACAGCCATATGTCAGTGAATGAGTACTGTCACCCATCCATGTGAGATGGACATGATGAGATGAAAAATGCAAAATACTGTGTAAAAATATGCATGTGCCACACACTGCAACACATCCATTGTACAATGATACAGTGATGGCATGCAGTTGGATACATCAATGGTTGGTCACTTCAACATGACACGAAAAGACTATCATGTTCCACATTCAAACAGGCCCCAAAAATGTTTGTGAGCAGGCCCTTACTCAATCAGCCTGAATGGTCTAATCATTCCCATAACAAGGTAATACATGTGGCCCAATGTGGGGTGTAATCAATGACAGAAGCATGTCACATATGTGGCATTAGGGCTGAAAAATACATTTGAAAAATGGGAGAATTGAAACAATCAGGGTGAATGAACACAGAAGAATTCAGAACAATGTGGTTGCAAGATGACAGTTCAAGGGCAACTGCAGTAATGTTGCGCTAATTGGCTACTGTGGTCAGAAGGGATACTGTCATACCCAAATCCAAGGCCGCTGAATGTTTTGGAGGAAGCACATGGGTGACCCATACCACTCAGGACTACACACCCTCACCTGGCACTCAATCTGAACACATCACCCATGCAACGTACACATGGATCACACACACATGCATGGGCACTTACCGGACAATCCTTCGTAATCAGGTAGGTCTCCCACGCCTTGGATCTGTTCCTCTGTGATGAAGGTTCCAGCAACAGACTCATGTTCAGTGAGTTGGTTGTCCTCTGGTGGAGACCCACCGCCAGTCACCATAGTAGAGGCATGATTGAAGCCAGCTTGCTCTGCGTTTCAGGTCATTCCACCTCTTGTAGCAATCATCAGCTGTGCGCCTCACAAATCCAAGGGCACTAATGTGGTCCGCAATGGTCTGCCAGTGTGCCCTATGTTGACCAGGTGTGGTCATACACCCTGCAGTCACCAACATTTTGCGGCTATGTGCCGACACATAGGCCACAAGTGCATCAAGTTCGGCGTCATTAAAGCTAGGCTTCCTTGACGTGCCGGAGTGTGTAGCCGTGTCTGGGGTCTGGTGCGGATCCTGAGTGGCTTATGCCGCTCTGGTCAGTAGGGGCAGAAGCGCAGGTGGACTGTGTAACAGAAGCCTGTAAAGGCACAATTACCATAGTTCTTGCTGCAGGCATTGGCTGCAGGGTGATGTTGGCAGGGCCAACATCGGTTTTATGGACCTGGACCGACACTGTCCCAGCTGGGAGACTCGGAGCTGGGGTGGATTGAGCATCAGCTGCCCCTGCATCCTCCCCACCCTGGCTACTTGTGGCAGCAGATGACATTGCTGCCCCAGATCCATGTGGCCTGGTGACAGCAACTTTCACCGCAACACGTGGCTTAGACTTGCTGACCTGGGAGTCGGCCAGGGAGTCATCCTGTGCCGTTCAGGTGCCAAAATGGGCCGGTCCAACAAGGGCTGAGCTGGGATGGTGTCAGCTACGTTTCCCACAACCATTGGGGGGGGATGGGTGTCCCCGATTGGTCCTCCACACACAGGGCTCTAGGGGCAACCTGCAAATCCTGGCCACGTCCCCTACCGCGCCCACCACGCCCACCTTTTGGAGGTCAGCCACCTTTGCCTCCCTTACTGCTTGGTCGCCTCCCAACCATGGCACTGATGTTGTTGTGCATATGGGAGTTGCAGTAAACAAGTGTCCTGGGCAATTGGGGTGAAAGGGGTAGGGTACTAGATGGAATTCGTAACCTAGTGCTCTGGCAAGGCTGTATGTGACCCCTGGGGGAAGATGACGGGTCACGCAAATGCACAGGCACCCCAAAAACAAAAGCACACGTGCACGCAACCCCTGGTAGACCACGTGCGTGGAAAAATTAACCCGCACTACGCTGTGGCACCCAGAAACACAAAAATAAGCATTAATGTGTTACACGCAGCCTACAGTGACCTATGAAGGGGTATGCGACACATGTGGGCAACCACAGTTGGGAAATACGTGTGCGACTCACCGTCTGCCTTGAAAAAGAATGTGAAAAAGACACGTGTGTGCGTGTTGACAACACACTCGCCAAAAGAAGAAAAGAACGCAGTCTGAGGAAACAGGGAGTACGAACTGGAAACGTTGTGAAGTAATCACATGTGAACCGACAAGAAGTACAAGATACAACCGCTCGCTCTCCACAAAAAGCACATACAAGGAGATAGCATGATACTTGTACCTTTTAAGCCAGCCCACACGTGAAACGTCACTTACGCGCTTACGCGCTAAGGCCCTTTCCTCCAATAGCACGGTGACGTGCAGTTTTCTCACGTGCTGATTCTCTATGCACCCGTGTTGTGGGCAACGCCTGCGCATAACGTAACTGGTGCGCTTGCGCGTTAAGGGCCTTTCCTTGAATTACACACAGACGTGCAATTTTTTCACGTGCCAAATCACTCTGTATCAAGCTGGCCACGCGAATACACATAGAAGACCACGCTCCTGCCCAAAAGGCCATTTTCCTGCCCCCAAGAGCACCAAGCACGCTCCCACCAGCCATCTGCTGCTGCCTGCCTGCTGCCCACGAGCCCTGCTATTTGGTGCCTGCACGTCAGCCATCTGCAGGGGTCCAGTTGCTGTGTCCGCCCCTGCTGGAACAGAAGACTCCCGACTGGGATAACATTGCTCCACAGCCCAGCCCCAGGACCCAGTTGCCCACCCACACCTGCCTCGGGGGTCGCTATGTCGGGGCAAACACCATCTGAGACCACTGGCGACCCCCAGTCAGAGAGGCAGAGGGCCTCCAGCTTCAGTGAGAAGGAAGTTGGTGTCCTGGTGGAGCATGTCCTGGGGCATTATGATGCCCTCTTTGGAACATCACACGCCAACAAGGAAGGACGGTTGAGGATCTGGGAGGACGCAGTGGTTGCCATCAATGCAGAGGAGGTGGCAACCCGCGACATCAAGCACATCAAGAAGCGCTGAGAGGACCTGAGGTCCAGGACCCTCTACAAGGCCCGGCTCCTCGCGGAGGGGGACCGGGGCAGCATGAGTGACATCCAGATGAGGGTCCTGGAACACGTAGCCCCAACACTCCACGCCCAGATCCTTCAGAGGCAGACCCGTCTGGAGTTGAGCGGTAAGTGGCGAAGCATTGATGTGTGAGACAGGGCATGTTGCAGTGTGCTGGTAGTCTGATACTTGCCTGTATGTGTCACATAGGCCATATATGGATGTGTGTGTGCAGGGACAACATGGTCATGCATATCAGACCAGTAATGTGTGAACCACATGGATGGTGCATGTGTTCCAACGCAAGATGGGGAGCTGTAGGTGGAATGCACGCATGAATGCATGCCAGTCTCTGTTCTTGGACATGGAGGGCGGTGAGGGATGGGTGCTGCAGTCATGTACATGTATGGTGCACATGTGTGTGTGTGTCTGAGAAGTGTGTGTGTGTGACTTTGAAACGCCATGGTGGCAGATCACACGAGTTGGTGGCAGATCACTCTCTTTGGCAGGGGCCTCTCTCTGGAACAGCCTTCCTGCCTCCCTGAAACTCGAGGAGAACCACCTCCGGTTCCGGAAACACCTCAAAACCTTCCTCTTTGCTTCTGCTTTCTCTCCTCCCCTCCCTTGCTGAACTTGTGACTGAAATTGCACTGGTTACCTGGCCACCCCTCTGATCTCTGGTCCAGGCCCTGTCAACTGCCCACCTGCACTGCCACCCTGGCAACCCCTGCACTTGGGGACTGTTTCTGTATCCCTTCAGTCCCCTTTCCAGCACTTGTCCGCAATTCCTGCACTTGCCTGTTTTTTTTTTAAATGTGTTTTATTTATCTTATTTATTCCACTTCCCATGTACTGCACTTCCCCCTCTCCCTTTCCCCACTTGCACTCTTACTTTCCCCCCTTCCCATGCACTTGCACGATCTGAATGACACCTTGCCTAGTAAGATTGTTATCTATCCTCCCTTTGTCCCCCCCCTGGCCTCGTCGCGCCTTGAAACACTTGTGTATAGGGGCATTATTAATGCCATTTATAGCATATCATATCATGACACATGTCCGTGATGATGTGTAGATTCACTCATGCAGTGCGGTCACCGTTGTATCCACTGTGTCTATCCACTGTGTCTGTGGTGTACAAGCCATGATGCATGACCCTCCGGTGATGTGTGTGCATGGGACCAGTGTGAGCCATGATGCATGTGAGTTTGAAGGCAACATTTTGGTTAACAGAGGCCCTTATACATGGATGCTGATGTTGATTGTAGGCGCCGGGACTGTTTCTGCATGTGTGTTGTGTGCATTCACCCATGTGTTGTGGAGGGACAGGATGGAAGTGACATTTGACAGTGCCACTCATGTGCTATTGCTTTCTGTCTAGGGGAACATTGTACTGTACCCTGATGCTTGTGTTCTATGTCTCCCTCTATGCAGCGTCAAGTGAAGAAGAGGGCGGAGACGGCGCTGTGGAGCCAAGCGGCGGGGATGCCTCCACCGGGCGGCGACGCAAAGCCCAGCCACCCTCCCAGGAATTGCCAACATCTGGGAGCAAGGGGGCTGGTGCCGCGTCTGCCACTTCAGCTGTAGCGGAAGGGCCGGGTGAGCCCCCACAGGGGCTTGCAATGGCAGAAGACGGTGTGGAGACATCCAGGTTGGTGGTCTCCACAGAGGAGGAGGAGCCCGCTACTGAGCCGCACATGGGGCCTGGTGGGGGTAATACCACTAGTGCAAGTGGTGCAGTCCAGGGCCAGGGTCAGGAGACAGCACAGGTCTCCGCAGAGGGGCCTGTGCATGTCGCTGTCCTTGACCCTGTGACTGCACCACCATGCACCAGCAGGGATGCCCCGTCCCAGGCCCGTTTGCAGGTAGGGGGGAGTGCCACGTCATCTGCCTCTCCACTACCTGCAGACGAGGGGTCCCACGACCGTATGGGTTCCGTCCTGGTTGGTGTTGCGTTGCGCACGCGTGACATTCATGATGATGTGCATGCTTCCTGGGCGGAGCACGCACGCCATCACGAACAGCAGCGTCGCGACGTGGCACTGTTGGGAGGGGCCCTGGTCAGTGGGTTCCTACATGTGTCGCGCACTCTGGCGGACCTCTCATCCTCTGTGGAGACTATGCGCCAGTCGTTCTCCCTGCCGTCTTCCAGCCCAGATTCCACCAGGGCCCCCTGTGGACCTGGCCTGACCAACAGAGCCAGCTTGGTGAAGGTCCCATCCCTGCCACAGTCGGGAGTCGGCGGTCCAGCAGGGGAGGACACCCCAACAGCTGGAGTCCAGCAGATGGAGGATGTGCAGGCATCGGACAGGGCACATGGACAGCAGCAACAGCAGTAGGCTCTAGGTGGGAGCAATGATGGCTTGGGGCCATCGACATCAGATGGGCAGGCATGGGCCAGAGGGCAGGAGAACCCTGGAATGGGTGTGTCTTTCGTGTGGCTGCGGTTGGGCCAGTGCATAGATGCGGAGCGGCGGCGGGTGGAAGCGGCGCGGCTCACCATGGTCAGGGCAGAGTTTTCCATGCGTCGGGCATTGAGGCCGGCAGAGTGCCTCGAGGCAACTCGCAGGGAGTTGGAACAGGCCATGAGTGCATCACTGCAAGACCTCGGGGTCAGGGCAGAGGCCCGCCTCCGGGACATCAACATGGATTTCGATGATGCCCTGGCCCGGGACATCACAGAGTGAGCCACAGGACTTGCCCACCGCCATTGTATATAGTTAGATAGTGTTAGGTTTCCTTTGTTGTTCTTTTAATTTGGAGGTAATGGACATTGCTCCACTTCGTGTGTATATAGTTTTTTCTTCCTAGGACTTTTTTGTAGGTTTCCTTTTGTTTGTGGATCATGGACCATTTGGACTTACATTGTATATAGTTGCAGACTTGTATATACTTTCTTTTTCTGTATTCCCATGGATCAATCGTTTTTTAAAAATTTGGATTATGTTTTTATTATGGACATTGGCAATGGACCACTTTTATTCTACGTGATTTTTCTTTTTTTTAACTTCATTGGATTTACAATAATTTTTTTCTACTTTGGTCATTGTACATTGATTTTCAGTTTACTATTCCTCAGTCAGTTCTTTATGTTTTTAATACATTTTTTATTACTTCAGAATTGGTGTTGTGTTCTGTAATTGGTTTTGTGCATGTCTCATTGAACATTTCCTCAGTCACGTGTTGCCACTGTGTGGCCACGTTGTACATTCCTGCATGGGCATGGTTGTTCATTTCATCTATCATGGCATGGGTAATTTGGGAGTGGGTTCTGTGGATGGTTGCATGCTTGGATTGGGGGGCAAGGGGGATTAGGGTTGGCTTTCGGGACATGGGTCTGTTTTGCTAGGACATGTTTGTTGGGACATAAGTCTGGGCCTGAGGCTCACTACTGGAGGGTGGGGGTGCTGGGGGACATGAGTCGGGCCTGCTGGCAGGTGCCCCTCACTGCTGGGTGGTGGGAGTGCTGGGGGACATGAGTCGGGGCCTGCTGGCAGGTGCCCATCACTGCTGGGGGGTGGGGGTACTGGCGTTCATGAGTCGGGGCCTGAGGCTCACTGCTGGGGGTGGGGGTGCTAGGGGACATGAGTCGGGGCCCGAGGCTCACTGCTGGGGGGTGGGGGTGCTGGGGGACATGAGTCGGGGCCTGATGGCAGGTGTCCATCACTGCTGGGGGATGGGGGTGCTGGGGGACATGAGTCGAGGCCTGCTGGCAGGTGCCCATCACTGCTGGGGGGGTGCTGGGGGACATGAGTCGGGGCCTGCTGGCAGGTGCCCATCACTGCTGGGGGGTGGGGGTGCTGGGGGACATGAGTCGGGGCCTGATGGCAGGTGTCCATCACTGCTGGGGGGTGGGGGTGCTGGGGGACATGAGTCGAGGCCTGCTGGCAGGTGCCCATCACTGCTGGGGGGGTGCTGGGGGACATGAGGCGGGGCCTGCTGGCAGGTGCCCCTCACTGCTGGGGGGTGGGGGTGCTGGGGGACATGAGTCGGGGCCTGCTGGCAGGTGCCCATCACTGCTGGGGGGTGGGGGTCCTGGGGGACATGAGTCGGGGCCTGTTGGCAAGTGCCCATCACTGCTGGGGGGGTGGAGGTGCTGGGGGACATGGGTTGGTGATCACTAGTGGAAGGTGACATGTGGACTGGCTGGGGGGCATGCCCATGGTGGATGAGCTGCGTGCGGGACATGACCAGGGGTGCAGGGTAGTCCCCTGTGGTGTGGGTTGCCTGCAGGGGCCGTGGAGGGGGTAGAGGGCACACCTGGGAGGACCCACACTGCCAATTCATGTGTGGGACTCCCCGCGCACCCCACTGGATACACAGACCCGTTCTGCCAGCGAAATCGCGTGCGATACTTCCCGCGTAACCCGGAAATAGACGTAGCCTGCTCGCACAGGGCCAATTGCGTGTGAAACTTCCTGCGAACCCCAGTAATACACGTACCCCGCTCGCACAGGCCCAATCGCGTGTGAAACTTCCTGCGAACCCCAGTAATACACGTACCCCGCTCGCACAGGCCCAATCGCGTGTGAAACTTCCCACAAACCCCAGTAATACATGTACCGCGCTAGTACAGGGCCGATCGCGTGTGAAACTTCCCGCATACCCCCGAAATACATGTACCCCGCTCGCACAGGCCAAATCGTGAGTGAAACTTTGCACACATCCCAGTAATACACGTACCCCGCTCGCACAGGGCCAATTGCGTGTGAAACTTCCCGTGAACCCCCGAAATGCACGTACCCTGCTCGCACAGGGCCAATCGCGTGTGAAACTTTGCACGCAACTCAGTAATACATATAGCCCGCTCGCACAGGGCCAATCGCATGTGAAACTTCCCGCGTACCCCAGTAATACACGTACCCCGCTCACGCAGGGCCAATCGCGTGTGAAACTTCTCGCGCACCCCCGAAATGCACGTACCCTGCTCGCACAGGGCCAATTGCGTGTGAAACTTCCCGCGCACCCCAGTAATACACGTACCCCAATCGCACAGGGCCAATCGCATGTGAAACTTCCCGCGCACCCCCGAAATGCACGTACCCTGCTCGCACAGGTCCAATCACGTGTGAGACTTCCCGCGCACCCCAGTAATACACATACCGAGCTTGCACAGGTCCAATCCTGTGTGAGACTTACTGCGCACCCCAGTAATACACATACCCCACTTGCACAGGGCCAATCACGTGTGAAACATCCCGCGCAGCAGGGTACGTGTATTTGGAGGGGTGCGCGGGGAGTTTTAGAGGCATTTTCATGGTTGGGGGCCGGTGCGCCATGTACGCAATTTGTGCGCTGTACATGGCGCACGGGGAGGGGTTGGGGGCATAACTGACGCTGCTGCAGGGTCGCTGCGCCACTCTGCGCCACAGCTGGTATTGAATGTTAAAATCCATGAATATGCTTTGCGCGGAAATGGATTTTGGCGCACGCGGCTGGCGCAGACTGTCGCATGCGTACAATGTGCGCCAGCCGCGTGCGCCACTTGTACGCTGAATTTTATTAATTACCCCCGAAGTTGTTTACTTGACCTGTTGTTGAAACTGGTCTAGGGGTACCAAAGCAGCATTTGGTGTAGTATTTCCCTTTGTTTTTATATTTGCGATGACAATCCTTCCCACATATGTGTCTTTGAAATTGTAAAATTTGTGCATGAAGGTCATTATGTGTCGTTTGTGAAGAGATTTCACAATGAACATATTTTTGGATGAACTGCAAAACAGTGGAATCACTGTCCTGACCAAATTTAGGAGCATCTTTTATCCACAAAAGCATGTGGATCTGTGGTGCTCCTCTGGCTTGGTATTTTTTTCTCCAAAAGAAGTGTTGCACTTGTCTGAGTGGAGGAACAGTTTTATTACAAATGAAGTATAGCATAGCAATGAAGCGATGATGGAAATATCTGGATACATTTACAGGATCTAGAGAGCAGAGTTCTCCTGGTGTTTTTATATCTATCTTTGTTTTGTTTTTGTTTGCTATGCATAGGAAATCGTATAAATCTTCCCATGCATATTCTGCACAACTTAATGTCACAAACCAACTGGGTGGGCCAAGATTTCTTATCAAAGAGAAGGTGGAATATGTATTCAACATTTTGTCTGAATCTGGGGTCTTCAGAATACATTTGTAAGGCACAGTATTCTGATGCTGTTGTGTGGTCGATCATCATACCTTCCTCCTTTTCCAGTAGGAAAGACTAGAGGAAAGGCACGTGCTTCTATACTTTGTTCCCATATGCTGATTGGAGATCCTTTGGCTTGTTGTGTTTGGTACTTTTAATGTGCATCATCTATAGTGTCTTTAGCATGTAATAGGTGAATTGTCTAATGGGCTAAAATATTGAATTCTGTAGCAGGAGCTAGAAGTTGAAATTGACCAGTTTCTGATGAGTCTTGAATTATTTCAGTGGATTCCATCAGGTTTTCTTCAATATTTATTTCTTTGTAGTATTCATTGTTGTCTTTTAGATATTGCAGGGCTTGTCTAACTTTATGTAAGTCCACAAGTTGTTGCCAAATTATTTTGTCTTTTGTAGGAACACCATTTACTAAGATAAATATAGATTGATCTTTTGGACATTGCACTCCCAGAGTGGGTTCATTTACTTTGAGATCTAATGGCAAATAAACTAATTTGCCACAAATGCCTTTCAATAATTCAGAGGGAGGTAATTGTTCTGTTTTTGGTTGAAGGTGTATTATTGCTTCAAATGGGTGCACTGTTTGAATTATGATGCTCTCATACAAGTTCATTTGTTGCAGGGGTTTTGGTAGTAGGAATAAATCCAAGTTATTTGTGATAGCACCTGAGGTGTTTGGTTGTTGTCAATTTTTTGCAGTGCAGTAACTGCAAAGTATTCAGGGGTCAGTCATTTTGTTTCTGGATATGCTCTATTTCTTCGAGTAATTCTTTGGCTGTACCATGTAGAAGATGGTTATTAAATTGGCTAGTGCTAAAGCAGGACTTTTGGCATAGTACAGTTTATGAACCAGATTTCTTATAGTTGAATGGTGTGTTGATATAATTTTCATACGGTGGAAGTGCTTTCGCAAATAGGTACATCTATGCAGGCTAATGAATGTCCTTGTAGTCCTGTGTTTTTGCACACTGGACAGGAGTCCATACTTTGTAATAGTTTTATTTTCAATTTGTCTTCGCCTTTCACATACAGATTGAGGAACTGGCGTAAATATATGAAAGATTTTTTGCCTATGTTACACATTGATGTGCACAGCCATTTGTAGACTGGACACATTGGTTCAGTGGAATGGAGAGTTGATACTAAGTTTTCTGGGGGTATTTTTGTGACCAGCATTTCTTGTTCCATAATGGTATTGTTAAGTTGTTCATACCCTCGTCCACTGCGTGTATGGCGATTGGATTTATTTGCTTTTGTTTGTAAGCTTCATCATTGAAATATGGTTTTGTGTTGGTGATGTGACTCCATTCACCTCCACAGATGTTTGCGAAGCTATCTTTGTTACCATTCCATTTATTGAGAAGTCTTTTTTGTAGTTTTATACTTAGTTTTGCTAGTAGTTTCATTCTGTTTAAAACTAAAATAAATATGTTCCTTTTGAGAAGAATTGCACTGTCTATGTGAGCTTTTAGGATTAATTTTCTATGGTAGGTTTTAAGGGTTGTGCGCGATTTCTCTCCTGTTTTTATAAGGTTCTGAAGGACTCTGTGGTGGCGGAACATTTTTTGTAAAATCATTTTTTTTGTACGCTTAATTGTGGCTACTTTGAGATTTATAGGTGCAATGTTAGCATTGGTGGTAGCTGCAGTCTTGTGAACCACTTTCTGTTTCGTTTTACATTTTAAAAGAGGAGGCAAAGTTTCCTTACTAGAAGCTGGTTTTGTTTCGCTTAGTGACTGTCGAGCTGTTTTTTTAACTTTTTGTACACATTAGGCTAGAGGTGGATGGTCATTTTGGACACTTATTTTGATTGTGTCTACTTTTGCGTTACTTTCTACAGAGTTGTTTTTTGGTAGGCATTCTTTGGGGGTCTGTTGGAGAAGAAAGTATAGGTTTGGATGTTGTGCAGTGTATGTGTGCGTTGTGAATGAGTGTCTGAGTATGATGGTAAGAATGTATGTAGAGGTGTGTGATTGTGCATTGGGCTGTTATTTCAGGTTGTTAGTGTTACTATAATGGTGTTCAGATGACAATACAAATTATATGCACCTGCTCAGGTGCAAGCAGTAATACTGAATCTAATGCTGCAGGGTTAGCTAATACAATTGTTTGTTCTACAATACTAGAATTCTATAGTGTTTGAGTAACAGTTAGAACATTAAGGTAGTGTTGCCCTTTTTTGGATGGAAAGAGAAGGTTTCTAATGAGTTCTGGTTTGAACTTCAGATGATGCTGGTTTTCAGGGAAGTGGTCTTCACTGCAATTGTGAAAGAAAGAAGTTAGTAAATATGTGTGTTAATAGCACTGTTGTTAATGTAGACACAAATTTGTTTATTTTTGCAGTAGTGCTTTCTGATAACTGTGCATATCATGTAGATGCACTTTCCTTTGTCTATGTGCATTCTGTATATTTTACTTAGAATATGTCAGTTGAACTTGCCTTATAAATGATTACAATAGTAAGTACACGGAGCACACTTGGCTTTTTAAGGCAGTGTTATTGGTTGTTAGGAGATATAATGATAACCGTATGCTTTTCTTGCTATTTACACACGGTAAATGGCAGGAACTGTGGGGAAAAGCATGCAATGTATGTATTTGTGAAGGTGTGGGAAATAAAGCAGAAGGAGTTGATGGGTTCAGCAGCGTATTACTTTCCAGGATAGTTGTAGGGGAGGTGGTTCAAATAAGAAATCCTGGAAAAATGGCAAGGGGACAAAGCAAGTTTACCAGACGGCAGGTGATTAGCAAACTACTGGGTGATCCTGTGGTTCATGGAGATGGGAGAGTCTGAAATAAAGTAAGGGTTGAAATCAAGGGTCTGGTGTTTGCTTTGCAGACTGAAGGGAAGGGGGAGATGTTGTATGTGTTGGTTTACTACACTGTTTGTACATAGTTGTACATGTGATAGACATGACTGCACCTGTGTATAGTTGAATGCTGTTGTAAATTCTAGAATGGAATGGCCAACCAGCTGGATTGAGAGAGCTATCTAGATTGAACGAACAGTTGTAGAGGCAGTGGTGTTGTTTCAGCTGGGAGCCTTTCAAATGATATTGGCTATCTGTGTACATGAATAAAGATGCATGTACTCATCCTGGCTGCGTGTTACTTTATAACACACTACAAATCCTTCTCCCACAATTATACTGTTATTTCTCCCATCTTTTAACATGAAATGACACTTTGTTAGACAGCTGTGTGTGTTGTGTCTGATTACTATTATAATCATTCCTAAAGGAAGATCAAATGATGGATTGTATGTAAAATATCCAGAATGTATAGAAAGGAAATTGTATGTACATTGTATGCACTATAATGCATTAAATGTTATTATGCTTGGAATGTGGATAAATAGGTGGCAGTGTTTACACAAATGATAGAATGAATGAAGAAAATAACAGTTTGCACATTACAGTTAGTAATATGGCTAAACATAAATTTGGAGAGCAGACAGCTTTGCAAGTGACACTTGATCATAGCAGAGGGGAGAAATGACAGTAAGCTTTTCTTACAGGTTATACAGGGTAAGTGGCAGTTACCCTGTTTATATGCATTTATACAAGAGCTGTACATGTAGTGTGCAGAAAATATTCATACCTGTAGTTTGTGTTCATGCATGTGGGTGTGCATGAATCCGCAAGCAGAAATCTTGGAGCATTTTACAGTAGTTGTTGCTGTAGGTGCATTGCAATCACAGCCCAATTGTACTTAGAGTGATCAACAGTACAACTAAAGTGCAAAACTGTGATGATGGAGTTAGATGTAGAGGTCTTGGATGTGATTGGTGGATGGGTGTGTGACTGCTTAACAGTAGCCAATGAGGGAATGGTGCAGAGAGTGAAGTGGGAAGGGTCGAAGGACTGCCCCAGTTTTACACGTTTGTGGACAGGGCGTGCCACATCTGGGGCTTTTGAGCATGACATGGGAGTGTATTGTGGGAATTAGCCGATCGGGTGTTGAGGTTCTGCTTTGTATTGAGAGGGGCTGTGTGTAGTGAAGATGGTAGAGTTGGAGAAAGTCAGGGTGTTGGTTGTTGGAGATATATTTGTGAATGGTTTGGAGAAGTATGCTAAATCCAGAAATGTGGCTAACAATTTTGACATAAAAGGAGTGGAGGTGGTGTGTTGCACTATGCTTGGTTTTAATTTGCAGGCAAAGCTGGAATTTTGTCAGAATATTGCTAGGTTTAAAAGTCTAGATGTAGTTGTCCTCCACTGTGGTGCTATGCATTTGGGCTATGTCAGTGCCCCTACTTTGTTGCAAGATCTGCAAAACTTGATTCAGGCAGTCATGAAAGTCCTTCCAAATGCCAAGGTTATGTTTTCTGCTTTGTTGACTATGGGAGTATGGGGCAATAGTTCTGTGTTTTGTCCTCAGCAAAATGTTGCTCGGTGTTTAATTAACCAAGGCATGTTTGCTTTTATGATTAGAGCTGGGATGTTCTTTTTCAATAATGACAACATTGAATATGGTAATGTTGTTTACTTTAAAGCAGATGGCATGTCTTTATCTTTCATGGGAAATGCCATGCTGTTTTGGAATATAAGGATTGCTTTGGGGAAGCTAGTGTGAAAATATTTGGAGGAAAATAAGGAAAAAAAAACAAAAGAAAATGTACAAAATAAAAGGTGTTTCTGAAGCATCTTCAAAAAAACCAAAAAAAGGCTCTTCTCAGAGCCAACCTCAAAGGGGTAATTGGGCACACTATTAAGATTTTAATTCCCCACTTTTAGATGTTATGATTTGTCTGCGGACACTGCGGTTGTCCGCAGAGAGCGCGTATAACATATGGGGTTTTTGAGGCTGGCAGGCATGCAAATGAGACTTAGCAGGGCAAGGGATTGGTCAATAAGGTTTACTGGGTGTGATGTGTAAGGAGAGACTTTGTCAGAAAGTATTTTTCCTGAGAGGCGAGCAGATAGCTACGGCTGTGTCTTTCAGAAGTCAGATTGTCTGGATTTTGGGAGACTTGTGGATAAATTGGTTGGAGGTGCATGCAGATCGCTGTGGAGTGGCTGCACATCTTGGATTCTCTCATGTAGAAGTGCACTGGCATGGAGTGCATGGAATGAAGTGGTTGGATTTGGTACCTCTTTGTGCTACTTTGTTGACACAACATCATCCAGACAATATTATTATTAATTGTGGAGGGAACAGTTTAGGATCTGTCTCTGGAATCTCTTTGCAATTTGCAATGAAAGAAGGACTTGGGAAAGTCATGGATATGTTTCCAAACTCCCGAGTAATCTTGTCTCGTATTGCGCATAGACAGATGTAGCTGCGTTCTTCTTCATTTGGTCCACAAATGGAGAAAGCGAGACGCAATGTCTTCAAGGCTGTTTGTGACTTTTTGAGAGATGTTGGCATGTCCTCTTTTCACAATGAAAATATTATGTTTCGTAGTACACACATTTTTTCACAGAGATAGAGTACATCTTACTTATGGTGGCAATAATATTTTTCGGCGAAATATACAAAATGCATTACGATCCTTTTTGGAATTATAGCAATCCTTTTTCCAGTAGGTGTTGCCCATTTGAAGTTTTTGAAACACAAAAGAAAGACCACAAAAAGACTCTTTTCAGAGCCACCACTTCCTCCCGGAGAAAAGTACAATGTTTTTGATAGGGCAGCACCCCAAAAATGTTAGAAGTCGACCGACTGCCCGCTGACTTTTTAAAATACACAGGGTCCTGTGGCATATTAGCACAAAAGAGCCTTGTTTTTGTTTTTTTGTGGTTTTTCAGACATGACACATAAGGAAATGAAGGGAAGGGAAGGTAAGGAAGGGGCACCAACCACAGGGATAACAAAGGGCAGGTGGAGAGAGGAAGATGTAGGGGGTCTTAATCAGATGATGGGCAGTCCTTATGCTCCTAGATCGCAGCCTCGAAAGCACTTCGAAGGGTCTTCCCCCTGCAGAGAACTGCGTTGCAGTACATACACAATAATGTGACGCTCGAAAGGTAAGTGTCAACAGCATCATGTATGGCCTGTGAGGCAGCTGGAGGGATGCGCTACCCCACAGGAGTGCCTATTGTGGTGGCAGGAAAAGAAATGGAGGATGCTGCAGGGGAACTCCACCTACTAGATTTATCGCAAGGTACAACCTTACAAACAGTCCCACTGTGGAATGACCTTAGGTGAAGCTTCATTGAGGTAGTACCATAGCTGTACAAACCCGGTTTGGCACAACTCAGCACCAACTGGCATTGAGTTCAGTGCACCTTGTTTGCACGAGCTTTCGGTACTCCATCAAGAGCGGCAAACAACCTCCACACCACAACCAAGAATCACGGTGAGTGCTAGTAGTAGGGACTTCCGCTACCTCATCCTCGTCATCCTCTTCATCCTCGTCTGCATCCTCACACCTATTCCCCTCTGCAGGCCTTTGGAGACGTGGTGGAGGGGGTCGGGGTGGTGCTGATGTTTGGTGCTGATGTTAAGGCAGCAGGAGCAGGACTCACCATGGTTGCCATCTTCTCCAAATGTATAGGAGCAATTTATGATAAACAGCAATCTGGAGCAATGCTCTGTTCTGGAAATCCAAAATCAGAATGAGGATCACCTCTGGGGTGTGGCCTTTTATAGGGGTGCTGGTGCGGGCTTCGTGGACACCTGCGCTGTCCGCGAACACTTCAAATGACAAAAAGGGTTCAAAAAAGTATGCAGATCGCTAGTGACATAGTCTGGGAGATGTGCAAGGGTTAAGTTTCACAGGAAAATACCTTGGATTGCTCAGAAAAAGCACTTTTTTGGTGTCCGAGTGCCCGGGCTGTGTTCGCAAACAAGGACCCACGCTTAGCATTTGTGATGTCATATTTGATGTCCTGGGTGTTAGTCTTAGCAGTGCACGGCTGTGGCGCGAGTTATGATGGCTTAGCTTACCATAACTGGCGAATTTCTGGGGGTTTTCGGTTTTACTTGTAACCATAACGTCGCTTTAACAAAGTTTTTTCACTCAATATAAGTTGTCTACAGTTTATATGTTATTACTTTTTATGATGTTTGAATGTAATAATATGCAAGCCCCTTAAAAAAAAGATTCATCACAGCATATGAGGTGCTGCATTTATATAGATGTGTCGATATTGTTTCACATTAATCTGTATACATCTTTACAACCTGCCTGTTCCAAGAATTCTAATGGCCAAAATTAAAGGAAAATGGTTATACATGATGATACTCTAATGAGGTATCTCAAAGTAAATTCTGCTGAGTCACCCAGAATGCTCTGACACCTCTGACTTCCTTCTGACCGGTGTTTCAACTTCTTTAGGGGAGTTTGATTTGATTGATTTCCCTATTGTCCTGAGGATCTAATCACCACTTCCAACAAGAAAGCCACTGAGGCATGGATGTCCACTCTCTCCTCTTCCTCTACCACTCCAGGCACCTCTTGCACCATATCTCCTCTACCTTTCTCTTCCTCTTCCCTGTTCACTCCTGAGGATGTTTCTAGACAAGTCAGATCTAAGAAAGTCTTGTCAAAGCATATGCTCCACTGCTCCTCCAGGACCATTAAGGAACACATCAACACCATTGCTCCAGACTTGGCTGATGTCTGCAATCACTATTTTCCCACTGGAACCTTTCCCTTAAGCACTCCCTTGTGCACCCCCTCCTTAAGAAGCCCTCCACCGTTCCTTGCTCTCTAGAAAACTACCTCCCGATCTCCATCACTCCTTTCCTGAGCAAACTCCTGGAAAAGCTGTCCATCTCCTAGCTTAATCTACATACTGAATCTGTTGGTTGTCTTGATGACCACCAGTCTGGCTTCAGAGCAGCCAGAAGCACAGAAACTGCTCTCCTGAACACCTATGGAGATTTGCTCTGTAATCTAGACTCTAACCTTCCTTCTGTCCTCATTCTCCTTAATCTATCCTCTGCTTTCGACACGGCCAACCACGTCAACCTGCTCAATCAGCTCTGTGACAACCTGGCTATCTCTGGTCAGGCACTAGCCTGGCTGACCTCCTTTCTCTCAGGTCAATCCTCCCAGGTCCAACTTGGCTTTTTCCTCTCTTCTATCTCTCTCTCTACATGTGGTGTTCCCCAGGGGTCTAACCTCTCTCTCTGGCTCTTTAACCACTGCCTGACACTTCTGGCCCACCGCATCTCCACCTTTTGTTCTAACATTCAGTGTTATGTGGATGACACTTCACTCTCCTTCAGGCTCCCCTCAGCCTCTTCTGCTCCTTCTCTCGTACCTGACTGTGTCCGCAATTCAGGAATGTTGTGCCTCAAATGATATCCGCATTAATGCCAGTAATACAATACAGAGATCCTCCTCATTGGGACACCTGCTACTGCCTTTCCTCTCCACTCTGGCCACCCACCCTGGGCCCTCTACGTGCACCTTCCTGTGAGGCTAAGGACCTTAGTGCCATCTTCAACTCCACCCTCTCCTTCTCTCCTAACATCTCTGACGTCACTGAGAAGTCACACTATCAGCTGCACCTCCTAAGATGTATTCTTCCTTTACTCACTTTCTCCCAGAGGTGAACTGTCTCAAGAGCCCTGGTCCGGTCTAGGCTGGACTACTGCAACAGCTTATTTCTAAATCTGACTGCCTCTACTTTTTAGCTTTTACAACTTATCCAGAACAGCACTGCAAGACTTGTCTTTGGCCTCAGGTATCACATATCTCCATCCCTGAAATCTCCCCACTGGATCCCTGTGGCTCCAAGGATCAAGTGCAATACCCTCTGCATCGTCCACAAGGCTTTCTGGGGCCGGGACAACACTACATCCAAGTTTCTCTTCCTAAGCATCTTCCTTGTCAAACCCTCCGCTCATCCACCTCCAACTCTCTGAGGGTCAGACGCTTATCCAGGCAGAGAGTGGGGGTAGATCTCTATCCTCGGCTCGGGCCTGTTTAACATCCTCCCTGCCTCTCTCAAACTTGAACAGGACCACCTAAGGTTCCGGAAGCAACTCAAGACCTTAATTTTCACTTTTGCCTCCCAACCACTTAGGGCCTATATCTGCAACCCTACATTACCCTAACTTCTGCACTTATGAGTCACCTACTTGGCAGCACGTACACGTTCTTTTGCACTCTCCCCTCCCCCACCTGGCACTTCTTCTCCAACCCCCGCACTTGCATGATCTGAATGACACAAGGACTAGTAATATCATTGCTTTGTCCTCCTTCTGTCTTCCCTTCCTTGTATTGTTGCGCCTGTACTGGTGCATTATAAATGACTTATCATATCACAAAAACAATCCTTAATGACCTTGGGTGAAATATTGCTCATGATAATCCAAACAAAAAATTCTGATGATGTCCTTATTATACAGTGTTTTCATCTGATCTATCCTCCCCCTCCCAAATGTCTGTCTTTCCCAGTGATGTTCAGTCTTTTTCTTCACCATATGCAGAGCCCCCACTTCCAGCAAAAGGTACTTAAATGCTAAATAGAGAGGAATATAAAATCATGAAAAATAGTTTGTACTTTTAATAGACAATTAGGAGATAAAAGTTACTGTAACTGAAATCAACTGTAAGTAGCTATTAATTTGTCAGATAAGCATTCTTACTTATTCGTTATGAATGACTACAGGGGCGTTTTGAAGATTGGAGATGTTTGGTGGGAGACTGGGATACTATCATTTGAGAGACTGGTGGAAATGTTTGGGTTGCAAGCTAGAGAGTTAAGGAGATATGATATATTGGCGGATTTGGTATCGGAAAGGGTTCGAATGTTGGAAGCGCCGATGTTGCAGGAGCCATAGGTTCTTAACCTATTGGTCTGTGGGGTGCGTAAGGTGTCTGATATTTTGAAATTTATAAATTTAGATGTACAGTGGGCTGATTCATTGGATAAATTGTGATTAGCATGGACAGAGGAACTGGGCAGAGAATTGACCTCAGTTGAATGGGAAAGGGTCTCGAACGTCCCTATTAGGGCTAAAATAGATATGAAACTGAGATACATTCATCAGAGAATTCTGGGTAGAATCTATTGGACTCCATCTCGTATGTGTTCTCTGGGTATGATTGATAGTGATAGTTGTTGGGGTTGTGGGAAGGAGAAGGGTACGTTGATCCATATGTTATGGAACTGCGAGAGAGTTAAGACCTTTTGGTGTGATGTGTTTGATAGGATTGATCGGGTCTGGGACATTAATTATCCAAGGAAACCCATCCGCGATTATTTTGCAATTAATGACCACTGGTTATAAAGTTGATTGGGTAACATCGAGTTGGATCGTCAAGGTCTTGTTGGTGGCTACAAAACAGATATTGAAAGTCTGGAAGACGAGGAAGAAACCTTTGGTAGAGGACTGGATTTTTGATGTACAAGTTCTTTCTGCCTGCAAAAAGACTATGTTCTGTAGATTGCATGAAGAAACATGCTATGATGAACAATGGGGGAACTTCAATGATCTTTATGGGTGAAGGCTGCTTGGGTTAATGGGGCCTGTGGAGGTTGTATCTAGTCTCGAGAATTATATTGTGGGGGTGTGTGTTTGTGTTTTCTTCTATGTTGTTTTTTGTGGATGTGTATGTGGGGTTGTTACATGTGCATAGGCTTTGACGGATATGTGATTGTTTCTTTGGTCAAAGCTTTTAATGAAATGTATTTGGCAGTATATTCCTGATCCATCTGCTGTTTCTACATATGTAATATTTTCTTTATTGTCGAAAATGGAAATAAAGTTAAGAAAAAAAAATCCTACCTTGGCTTTATTCTGAGCCTACCTCTACTCGAGGTTGAGATGATTCCATAATCAATTTTAGGGCGGATCTGGATGACAGACTTTCAACTTGATTATATAAACCTGGCATTTCTTTGTCTTTGTGGATTTTAAATGTGCCTGGTTCCAGTGAGATCTTGTCTATATTTAAGAAAGGAATTTCCAAGAAGGAGAAACATCTCCTCCTTAGACTTTCTCCTTTGGAAGTTATATATACTTACTGTAGAAGATTTCCATAGCAAAGAAAAAGAGGGCATAAGGGGTCTGCGGTGGCCCAAGGGGCGGATCCGACAATTGAGTAAGCTCATGGCATATTCAAGAAGTGTCTTCAATCTATTCAAATGACTAGCTTTGCCATGTGTTGACATCTCTCTTACTTCTCTTTCCATAGTATTTCCTGCTTGACCAAGTGTTCTGACCCTGCTTCTATGTCTTCATCAGCTCCATTCTACAATCTTAGGATCTTAGGAGCTCTAATAACTAGATCTTGATGTGAATTTCTACTTTGAGAACATCTTAAATCATACTGAAATTCAAGATGGCGGATTGTTCTATTCTTTCCAACTATAAACCAATTGCCATCTTGGATACGTTTAAGTATGCTTTTTGCTTCATTGATTTTCCGTGACCTGAATAGGTGGGTGGAGAAACTAAACCTCATATGTGCTTTCCAAATTGCTTTTAGACATCTTTAGGGACTTCCTTTAGTGACTACCTCCTGTTAAATGCTTGAGAGAGCTGGACACGCTGTGGAACTAGAGGGGACTGTCGTGAGAACCTTTATGCTAATCCTCTTTACTTTGATTTGCAGAACACAGCTTGCTGCACAAGTGACAACGCAGCATCACTGCTATATGGAACGAGATACTTTCAGTGATGGGAGTTTGACACATACGAGTAAGTCGCTTAAGCCCAATTTTGGTCAAACCACTTATGTACAGTAGAACTAAATGTTAACCAGTGAATCAAAGCTGAGGTATATGTTCGGCTCATTTTTACAGATGCTACTCAAATGAACAAAACAATGTGGCATGCAAGATACATGGAGCTCAAGCACCAATGAAACAAATAAGAGGCAACACCATTTGGACCAAATAGTGGACCAAAGGCACCTGTCCATTCCACTGGCTCCCCCTACTAGTTCCACAAGTACAACAGGGAGATCTTTATAGAGACGCCCAAGGCGTCACTCGGTGGGGCTGTCTCGGCCTGCAGAAAGCGGCACCCCAGAACCTAAAAGGGTCTGGAAATAGGGCATGGATACATGACTGCCCTGTCTGAGTACTCTGCCAATGTGCATAGCTATACAGGACATGATATGCACATAGACAGTTTGGTGAGGGGGTGTGTGGCGGGACAGTTGGGGGGTACGGTTGTGGGGTTAGTTGAGGGTGGGTGTGGGGAGGGGCAGTTGGGGAGGACATAGGGGTGTGGGGATAGTTGGGGTGTGGGAGGGACAGTTGGGGATGGGGTGGATGTGTGAGGATAGTTGGGCTAGCTGTGGGGAGGGACAGTTGAGGAGCAGGTGGGAGTATGGGGATAGTTGAGGGTGGGTTTGGCGAGGGACATTTGGGGAGGGGGTGGGGGTGTGGGGATAGTTGGGGTGCACAGTATCACTAGTATACCAAATTCACATTTGTACATAGTTTGTAATCACATAATATAGTTGGTGTGGCACATTGAATTAATGACTGGACAATCATTATTCCGTGTGATAGAATTTATTTATGTGCAGTGCCCAGTGTGAAAGGTGGCCTACACAACATGTCAGACAGGTGATTAGAAGTAGTGCTGTAAAAGTTAATCCTGTGCAACACATCCATCCATTCCGTCACAGTGCTGGCCAATTTTCTGATCATCATCACTGTCATCCTCTGCCTCAGGTGGGTGCATGTCCATGGCGGGGGGCAGAGGAACGGTGCGTCTGATGCACATGCTGTGCAACATGGCACAGGCAAGCACTAACTTACGCACCTTTTCTGGACTGTACATCAGTGCTCCCCCGATCTGCTCAGGCAGCGGAACCTTGTCTTCAACGGGCCAAATGTCTGTTCAATTGTGCCCTGGGTACGTACTTGGGCACGATTGTATGCCTGCTCGTGGATGTTGTGTGGTTGCCTCACGGGTGTCATCAACCATGGTGACAGGGGATAACCAGCAGCACCTGCAGGTGGCCAACAGAAAGTGTACATTGTCAATCCTCTGTCATGTCATGTTGTGACAGGCTATATAGTGATGATTTCAGTGGACACACATGCAGTATTCATTTAGGCTAACATATGCCCTGTTTCAGGTACCTGATATGCACAATGTAAAAATGCGTGTGGGTGGTGTGGTATGCAGTGGCATTCAATTGGGCCATTTGCATTCACCATGTTATATAAATAAAATATCATTTCATTTCATGTTCTCCGACATCTGTTATACCAAAGACAGAATATGAAAAGATGCATCTATCATTCTTGTGTTATGAAGGGAAATTGAACAACGTGTCCATCTGTGAGTGCACTTTTGCATTTCACATGAGTAGCATGTGTGATTGTGTGGTTCAATGAGGCAGGGGACATGGACATTTGGTGTGTTGGCTGAAACTGCTATGTTGGTAGGTACTGTGTTTTTCTCTGTTGATCAGGTGGTGTGTGTCTGCTAAAATGTGTTATTGCTACATGTTTGAAATCTGTTGTGGTGCATTATGGTACATGTAGTTTTCTTGTTCATGTTTGTTCAGATTTGCTGCTGCCATAAATGCACTGGATAGATATCTAAGTTGCAGGCATGCGATGACTATGTAACAGCTTTAGTCACACTTGTACACTTTCATGTTTTATGAATGCACAACACAAACTGCAAAAGTGTCTCCTTATATTTAGTGAATGTTTGTGTAGGACCATTGACTTGATGCCTGGTATTCTTAATGATGGCAACCATTCCCCTTTCCACTTCATATCCTGCAGATCTTCCATTTCATGGTGTTTTTCTCATTTCAGGAGCACAGGTAAGTGGTATATGAGATGGAAATAAGTATTCTATGTGCACAGACACTGGTGATGTGTGTTAGACATGCCCCTCAATTCAGAAGTGCTTATGGCCTAGTAGTTGGACTCACCCAGCAGCCAGGTACACTATGCTGTTTCACGCCCCCCTCCCCACCAAATTCAAAAGTGCACATGGTCTAGAAGTTGGACTCACCCAGCAGCCAGGTACACTAGGATGTTTCATGATCCCCAAATTCAAAAGAGCTCATGGCCTAGTAGTTGGACTCACCCAGCAGTCAGGTAAACTGTCCACTGTGAAGTGCCATGTACCGAGGCAGCATGGAGATGCACAGCACCATGGAGTCATGGGTGGAACCGGGAACTCTGGCACAGCAATGGGTGATGATGAGGCGGGCATCACACATCATCTGCACGTTCAGCAAATTATATAGTTTTCTGTTGTGGTACACAGCCTGCACAGCATGCCTCGCCATCAGCCCCATACATGTGCAGTCCAAGGCACCAGTGACGTTCAGCATGCCTGCAAGAGCATGGAAGGCTATTTTTGTGAGGTTTACCTGGTCTGCTGTTCTGGGTAGACAATTGTGATCTTGGATGTGCCACAGGAGTACATCAATGACCTGGAACAGGACACATGAAAAACAGGGTTGTGATATCCCATGCAGCTCTCCGACTGTGTGCTGGTATGTGCCTGTGGCAAGGAAGTGTAGCACGGACACTACCTTGAACAAGGGGGGGGAGGCTGTGCATATATGTATGAGGCTGACCAGGTCATCAGGTTTAATGAAGTGGCCCTTAAACGAGGGATTGGTGGATGTCGACATGGTGCAACAGGCTGCGCAATGGCCTTTTTCTGAGCCATGATGGCCCTACTTCTCCTCATACGCCTCCGCTGCATCCTCTGCCTCTGTGCCTCTTCAAGTAATAGTCCTGCAGGTATTGCCTCCAGCTCCAGTACTGCTACTGATACTGCTAGCATTGTGATGTTGTGAGGGGTGGTGGGTGTGGGAGTGGTCCTTTTCTGCAGTAGCACTGCTGATTTGTAGCACCTGTGCTGATTATTTGCACCTGTGGCATGTTTCTACACACATGCGTCTGCTTAACATCTGGTCCGCGATGCCAGTGTTTCTAGCATCGATTTCAAATTCATACCGGTATGTACATGCCAGTATTTGTGTATCCATGCTGCTCATAATGTACACTTCATTACGCCATGTTGGTATGACAGGCACGGCTGCAGCGGCATTCTGCAGATACAGGCAACAGTGTTGCTGGATGTGGCGGGTCACTTACGGTGCCGGTGATACCGGCATCCTGACTCATACTGTGCCGGTTCGGAAAAAGGTGCTGGTACGGAACTACCAGCACCATTGTTTTTGGACCGGCACGATTGTAATGAGGCCCATTTTAACTGTTATTGGTTTTAAGAAATCACAATATTATCAAGAAGAATTATGTGTTGGATGATGAGAGCTAATTTTATGGATTTGGTTTAAAATGTACACCATATTGCAATAAAAAAGGCTTTTCTAAGTGTTTGCACAGATTCTCCACATATTTGTGTTTTGTAAATCCGTGAGGATCCCCTTAAGGCAGATGTAGTCAAAAATCATATTTGATTCCCTATCCAAAGTATCACTTATTGAATTATAGTCCAGAATGATTTCCCGTCTAAACAGCTGTCCTTCCCTCCACCATCCAGCATCTGACCAAGCCTGTGTCCCCCATAAACTTTGACACCCCAGTCCAACCCAAGGGCCCCACACCGACATCATAGGTGATGGCCAGGAGGAAAATTTATCCGAGAACCCAGCCCATCTCCACAAACACCACTGCATCCCTGGTGTTGGGTGATCCCTCCATTATTTCGGCAGCAGACCATGCACTTTCACATGGTGGGTATCCATATCCTCCAAATAAGCTCATGTCATCTCTCATATGCTCTAATAAAACCCTCCATTGGGCTGCCAGATAAAACAGGGAGAAGTTGTGGGGGAAAAAGCAGGAAGCAAATTTGAGTGGGCACCACAGGGGTATTGAAACTTTCTGGTGTTCTCAAAGGTCTCAGGTGTAATGAGTCTTTTTTAGGAAGTTAGGTCCTATGTACAGGAGCTGGCTGAAAAAGGCCTGGAGACACCCAAACCCAGAAAAACAGCAAGAGCAAAAGATTAGATAAAAACCGAATCACAGCCGCTCTCTGAAATCCCAAACTGGGTTTTGTGTTAGTTGTAATTTTACTATGTACAATTCCTGTGATCCAATCTTGGAAAAAATGTGAAAGTCAAATATATAGTGGTTTTTCAATGTTGATTGCGGCTCGTGCTCTTCTTCATGAAGCGGTGATCACGTGTCTTACACAACTAGGTTGCTCGGCAACGCGCCGATGCAACGAGGACAGTCTGCTTTCGGCAGACGCAGAGAGAACTTCTCCGCTCCGTTCTCTACATATGGTAAGTTACAATCCACGCTTGCTCTCTCTTTAAGCGATTAGCTACATTTTGGATAGGTCCTTCACTTATATTTACTTTACCATTTACAGTACCTGCTCACCGCACACGGTGAAGCAGCCTGGCCTCTGAAACATAGATTTCCCCATTACTCACCTACATCAGGTAAGGGTCCCAATTCCCTCCATTTTGTTATAGGACGTCTTTAATTACCTTTGTACTGATCTGATTTGCTTCTTTTATTTTTTGACCTGTCTTCTGATCCTGCTCATTACATTGTCGGGTATGTGTTTACCTTCATATTTTTTCAACTATTTGGATGATGACTGTTCATGTTGATGTTTATATACTTACGTTGTTCTAAATATGGGATTTATTTTATATGGATATTAACCATGGGATGGTTGGCACAATTGCATTTAAATGTTATGTTTTGAACTTGCCCTGATGAAGGAATTTGTTGTATTCCGAAATGCATTGGCACAATATAAGTCTACGGATAGAGTGATTTATGGCAATCTCTTCCTCACGAAGAACATTATTAGTGGCTACTTGTCACTCCTTTCTTTAAAAAATTTCTACTTGATGGATAAAATCAACATTGAAAAACCACTATATATTTGACTTTCGAATTTTTTCCAAGATTGGATCACAGGAATTGTACATAGTAAAATTACAACTAACACAAAACCCAGTTTGGGATTTCAGAGAGCGGCTGTATGATTGGGTTTTTACCTAATCTTTTGCTCTTGCTGTTTTTCTGGGTTTGGGTGTCTCCAGGCCTTTTTCAGCCAGCTATTGTACATAGGACCTAACTTCCTAAAAAAGACTCATTACACCAGAGACCTTTGAGAACACCAGAAAGATTCAATACCCCTGTGGTGCCCACTCAAATTTGCTTCCTGCTTTTTTCCTTCCCTCCATTGGTGAGACACACAGCAGTGGTGGCACACAATTTCAAAAAAGATTACCCAACACACTGAACATGTCATTTGAGGACATTGAAGGTTTATCTAACAAATGTGCGGAATCCTTAGGTTTCTCAACTGAGGAAGCATCTGCCATTCTTGGACTCATTAGCGAAACGTCTATTGGTGCTCATGGTACTACACCAAAGGATCCAGCCAAACGTATTAAACATACGTATCTCATACGAAAGGAGATAAATAGGAAATTACACACAATTACCCTCGGACGATACTTCAAAAATCAACGTATCCCAAGGGGGCTTCGCATACAGCTCCAACCGACTTTGTGCAAAGAGAGTAGAGAGTTTGTTCGAAGGTGGGAAGCTATACTGAATAAGTATTCACTGGACCTCATCTTGCTAACTATCCAAGAGTTATCAAAGAATCTAAAAACCCTCAGTACAGAAATTGAGGAGATAGAGAAAGAATTAGTTGACACACTTGGAAGAGAAGAATATGACACCATACTACTAGAGATTAACACTAAGCTTGAGGAGTACAAGTCTGAATTGGAGCAAAAGAAGGTCAAGAAATTCAGACGGGATACCTATGATTATATTAATGACGAGGTATACACCTGGATGGACAAATACGGCCCAGTAGCACCAAAGAAACTTTTTAAATACACATCCGACAATACCTCCAGTTCCGACTCAGAGGCCCAGAGAGAGTCTGATATTCCAGCAGAACAAACCATAGATAACCTTGCACAGACAACAAGCCCTTCGGCACGAGCTCCGTCTGCTGTATCTTTTTTAGGCGCCCGCCAAAAAGAACCCGCAGGGGGAGGAGGCAGCGCACGAAACAAACCTCTAACGAGATTGCAGCAGAAGAAAAGTTAGTCGTTAACATTTCGGGGAGGATACTCAACAAGGCAGAGGAAGAGACTCTACAGAAAGGTCTCAGTTTCGTACCGACTTACGGTACCACCTTGTTTGACACGAAGATATGAACTATATAAGTTTGTTCGCAAACTTAAACTTAAAGTCTCCTTTAACGAATTGGAGACACAAGAGAGTCCGACCAAGATTCCAGACTTTCAAGAATTTAGAGTCAAAAGTGGGTTTGTTCCACCCATCACAGTACGATCCATAGAAATATTCCAGAAACTAGTTACTCGGGACCTTGAACGAATCAGCTACAGAAATCCTCCGTACAGGGACTTAAAACCACACGAGATGAGATTGATTAGAGACTTGTTTAGTGACAAGAGTATTACCATTCGTCCTGCAGATAAGGGGGGAGCCTTGGTTATTCAGAATACATGTGACTATGATGCTGAATGTAAAAGACAGCTTCACGACCAGACCACATATGCCAGTTTGGACCATGAGCCCACCCTTTCGATCAAACAGAATTTGAAGAGCCTCCTAGCAAAAGCATTTGAATTGGATTGGATCAACGAGCATACACAAACATTTCTCTTGAAAGAACATCCTAGAATACCTAATTTCTACACGTTGCCGAAGATCCATAAAGATGCTATCAAACCACCAGGTACACCAATTGTCACAGGGATAGACAGCATTAACCAACCTTTAGGGATCTATATAGAATTCTTCCTACAGCCATTGATACAAGAGACCAACACCTACACTAGGGATACCACCCACTTCCTGCAAAAGTTCAGCTCATTGACACCTTTGCCTGAAGATCTGATGTTTACTATAGACGTGAAGAGTTTATACACCTCTATACCCCACGACCTGGGGATAGAGGCTGTAGAATGGCTGCTACTGAAAGCACCTGAGATACGTGCCCAGAAGGAATTCATACTGGCATTGTTACAATTTATTGCCGAGAACTCTTATTTTCAATATGGCAACCAATTTTTTCTACAAACTGCAGGGACTTCAATGGGAGCCACCATGGCACCCTCATATGCCAACAGTTTCATGCATAAATTTGAAACAGACCATGGGCCTCATTCCGAGTACGGCGCTAATGGAAAAACGATGGCGGTAAAGTAATTCCGCCATCATTTACCGCCGTGGACTATTCCGACCCTTCACACCGTAATTACCGCCACCGTAAAGTACGACGCCGTAAATAGCGTACCAGTGTCGCGCGCCCGACACACCACGTCGGAAATAACGCCAAGGCGTAAACCAGTGCTGATCCCAAGTAAAGCGGACACGGTAAAAACGGCCTCCACAAGGGCGCAAAGTACCTTAACGCCATGGCGTAATTACCGGCATCGCAGAGAAGGTGTTAACAACCCTGAACAGTGCCAGAAAGAGGAACAGGTGCACCCAATCAGCACAGGTGGAGTCCATAGAGTCAGGCACAGCACAAAAGGAGCACACCCACACACCACACCCCCTCCCACACCAAGATGATACCAATTCTCGCAGCATTCATGGAGCTGGAGGCCCTGCTTGCAAGGCAGCAACGACGACAACATCAACAACAGCAACCACAGCAACCACAGCAACCACAGCCCCCACCACAGAGGATACACAGGAGGAGAAGGAGGCAGAGACAGGGCCAGCATGCCCTACCGGTGCAGCCACAATTACCACGCCGTCAACCCCCAATCCCACGCATCAGACCCACCCCCTTCAACCTCACACCAGAGCAGATACACACCCTGTACCGCCTTGACCGGGACACGATAACCACCATAGTGGCCCTGATACATAACGACATAGTGAGCCTAATAGAAATCAGCACTGCCATCCCCCCTCTACTAAAGGTAGTGTCTGTGCTCCACTTCCTTGCCACAGGGACCTACCAGCATACAGTGGGGCACATGCATGGCATTTCACAGCCCATATTTTCCCGGATACTCAACCAAGTGCTCGATGCCCTCCTCAAGCACAGAAGGGACTACATATGCCTCCCCCGGACTCCCCAGGAGACATATGATACCAAAGCTGCTTTCCATGCACTTGCAGGCATGCCAAATTGCATAGGTGCCATCGACTGCACCCACGTAGAATTGGTGGTGCCCCATGCCATGGAGGTGCCGTATCGCAACCGCAAGCAATATCACTCCATCAACGTCCAGATGGTGTGTAATGCAAGTAAAACCATCACACAATGCAATGCCCGATACCCCGGATCAACTCATGACTCCTTGGTCCTGCGCAACTCTACACTACCACGCTACATGGAGCGACATGCTGAACGACGTACCTGGCTGCTTGGTGAGTAACCGGAATGGGCCATGGCAGTCCATTGGGGCTGTGAGTAGGCTGCCAGCATACTCCACCAGGGTGGTAAAGGGTGGGGTAGAGAGATGCATAAGGTTGGGGCAGTCAACGCCATTGTACGATGTAATGGGGTCACTGTATCCTGGGACATGTGTGCATGGCCAGTGAACACCTGCTGCAATGTCAGATTAGCCCATTTCTCCACCATGATTGCACGAACACTTACCTTCATTCCACTCTCATGCAGGTGATGCTGGCTACCCATTGAAGGCATGGCTCATGACCCCCGTCCGCAACCCACAAAACAGGCACCAGGAGGACTACAATAGATCTCATACCCGTACACGGGTGGTGATAGAGCAGACCTTCGGACTTCTGAAGGCACGATTTCGTTGCCTCAGCCGGTCAGGTGGGGCCCTCATCTACAGCCACGAGAAGGTGTCCAAGATCACCATGGCATGTGCAATGCTGCACAACATGTGCATCCATCGGAACGTGCCACTGCCCCAAGACGTGGGTCTGCTCCCACCAGAGGAGGAGGAGGAGGAGGAGGAGGAGGAGGAGGAAGGAATGGCAGGACAGCATCACGGGGCCGATGCACAGGAGGGACGTCACGTGCGACAAGCATTGATTGACAAATATTTCTGAGTCACAAGTCAGCTGAGGGGGTGAGGATGACAGGACATTGGGCACTGGGTGTGGGGATACGTGTACTACATGCACTGTGAGACATTAAAAGACACATGCACAATGATCAATGTCCACTCTGTTTTCAAGGAAACACCAAACTGTGTATTTTACAATCATGTGAAAACGTGTACAAATAATCCTCCACCTTCACCCCCCTCCCCCCCAACTCCCACGCACACCCTCACCCCCCTCCCCCCCAACTCCCACGCACACCCTCACCCCCCTCCCCCCCAACTCCCACGCACACCCTCACCCCCCTCCCCCCCAACTCCCACGCACACCCTCACCCCCCTCCCCCCCCAACTCCCACGCACACCCTCACCCCCCTCACCCTCCCCCCACAACAGCCCCACAATGGTCCCATCAATACTACATAGGCCACATGTGTGTGGCTTCATAGTCTATGGGCACGCCCCGAGCATGAGGAATCATTTACGCATTGTGCGTTGTGACCTGCGGACCGGGCTGGTCTGCGTGGAGGAGCACTGGGAGGGTGGTTCCTCCTGCTGGGGCTGAGGTCTGGGGGTAGCTGCCTCCAGGGCATCAGCAATCCTGCCGAGCACCTCACAGAGCCGGTTTGTTGATGTAGTGATGACCTCGCCCAGAGCCTGCAGGTCATTGTGATGCACCAACCCTGATTCCCGGTTGTCCCGGAGAAACTCCTCAATCATGGCCGTGAGGTTCTGGGAGTGCACAGCTTCTGCGGCCGTTGTGGGGGATGTGGTTTGCAGGCTCGGTATTGTGCCTGCAGGCCTCTCAGGTGTTGCGCCAGGGGATGTGGGCTGATGTGAGACAGGTGTTGCCCCTTCGCCTGTGAGGCCTGGCCCATCACTCGACCCGGAGTCGCTGTGTGCAACCTGGCTGTATGATGGTGACTCAGGGCTGCAGACGTTGGTCTCCTCCACGTTGACCCCGGAATGGGATGTGGGGCTGTCTGGCACACTAAGGAGGCACATGGCAGCATTCTCCCCTGACATGCTGGATTCCTCAGGGTGCAGCGTGGGGCATGTTTCCTGCGGAACTGCAGCCATGTCCAGGTGCGCGGGTGGGGGTTGTGTACCCTCCATGGGGGTTGCTGGAGCAGGTGGCGTGGAATGGGCCTTATGTCTGCCAGCAGGTATGCGCTGTACCCTGCCCCTGTCCCGGGAGGTACTTGGCCGGGAGCCTTCCTGCTCCTCACTTTCATGTCCGCTACCTGTGGGGGGCAAGAGGGAGAGAGACAGCATGATCAATGATCTGGGGGTCATCATGACTACAAGCCTATGGTAACACATTGGGAGAGCAGCGTCTTGGTGATATTTTGGTTGGTGAGAGAACTTGGCTTGGATGGTAAAAGCATACTGTTGGCGGGGTCAATCATGTTGGCGGAGTACAGTGGTGAGTGACATTGGCCAGCTTTCTGTGTGGAATGGCCAATATGGGTGTCTGCCTTGCACCTGACATCATCCTGGGTCCCACTTGTTACGACATGGTTGCGGGGGGGGGGGGGCTACGAAGCAAACATGATGTGACTCTTTGGGCGGCCCTTTGCGGTGAATTAAATTAAGGATGCATGTACTGTTTGGACTCATGACACTCACCTGCATCAGCGGATGAGGGGTCACCACAATCCATTTCGCCCACACCTTCGATGGCTTCTGTGCCCATCATCTCCGCACATGTTTCCTCCCAGGGCATCATTTTAATGGGTGAGCCTGGGCCTCCTCCTGTCTCCAGGGCCTGCTGACGGTTTGCTGACATGATGGCCCGCACCCTGAGACGAAGGTCATCCCACCGTTTGCGGCAATGCGTTGTGCTGCGGGGGGTGTTTCCAACGGCGCTCACCCTCTGTGCGACCAACTCCCATATCTCCTTCTTTCTGAGGATGGTGGGCCTACGCATGTCGCCGCAGAATACGATATCTGCATGTTCATGCAGGGTGTCGACCAGGACCTGTAACTCATCCTGGGTGAATTTTTCTTTTCGGATGCGCGCAGCGCCCTTTTTCAGAACTTTTGGCATGATGATCTTCTCTGTTGTATATTTGGTCGATCTGAGTCCTGTATGGAGTCCTGTATGTCCTGTATGGTGAGGATTGCAATGGATTGTGATTTTAAATATGGCCGCCGTGATGCTTCCCGTTCCTGTGCGATGACGTTATTTCCGTTTCCGGTATTTAACGGTGGCCGTAATTTACGGTCAGCGTAACTTACGGGCACCGCTAATTACGGATTCGATCGAAGGCGGTGGTGTTAAATGCGTCTAGGCTTATGGCGGTAAGGGGTTTGACGGGACCTTTTGCGCTATGCCGCAAGGGAGTTTACCGCCATGGCGGAATACTCGTGCACGCGAAGTCGGAATATGGTGGAAATAGCGCCTTCCGACCACATCGTACATGGTATTTACGCCATGGCGGTAATTACTATTACTTACCGCCGGACTCGGAATGAGGCCCCATGTATTGAATAAACAAGAATGGAATAAGGATATCCGGATTTGGACGAGATACATAGACGATATCTTTGGAATTTGGAAAGGAACCAGAGAGTCTTTTGAAACATTTTTGGTGTATCTAAACAGTATTGACCAGAGGGTACAGTTCACTAGGGAGCTCTTGCATGAAATTATAACATTCCTTGATGTGCAAGTCAGAAAGCAACTTACTAGCTACAGCACTTCATTGTTTCGGAAAGTGACAGATCGGAATAATCTCCTACACCGCCTCAGCTTCCATCAGCCGAGCCTACTGAAGAATCTACCATACAGTCAATTACTTAGGGTCAAGAAAATAGTGAGTGACCCTGAAGACTACAGAATGCAACAGATGGAAATGAAAGAAACATTTCTGGCCCGGGGATACAAGCAGAATGAACTCGATCTGGCATCTGACAGAGTTGATGCCTTATCACGAGAGACTCTATTATCAGAACAGAATCCCAAAAATAAGAGAGAATTAAAGTCACCGGTATTTGTATCTAAGTTCTCTATGCAAAGTAACAAAATCAAGAAAACTATTATGAAACATTGGGAGATTTTCAAGAATGACATCCGAGTTCAAGATATTTTTAGTGAAAAACCAATCTTTGCATACCAACGCAGTAGGAACCTAAGAGATGAACTGGTGCAGACGAAACCTACAGCAAGGGAACCTATGACACAGCGAACTGGGACTTTTCCTTGTTTACAGTGTGTCAACTGTAACTTTGTTATTAAAGGGAATTCCATTAACCATCCAAGGACGGGGCAGAAGATTATGCTAAAGACTTTTGCCACATGTGACAGCAGTAATATCATCTATGGCATTAAATGCCCTTGTGGGAAATTTTATGTGGGACAGTCAACCCGAACAGCCAAGTTGAGGTGGGGTGAACACCGATCCTGTATTCGCAATGCAAACATCAATTCAGCCGTGGCACGGCATTGGATGGCCAATGGACATAACGTGTCACAAATAAAATTTGTGATTTTGGAAGTTCTAACCAAGAATAGCCCTCATGAGGATTTATGCCAACGTTTGAATCGCAGAGAGACATATTGGATTGACAAACTTGGCAGCCTGGCACCCAATGGATTAAATGAGGAGATCAACTTTCACTGTTTTCTCTAATTGTTTTCTCTAATTGTTTTCTTTTATTGTATTTCTTTTTGTATTTTGCATCGTTTGGTTTAGATTGACACCAGTACACATATGACCTGAATGTTGAGGGTCACTCGAATGTATATGAATAAGAGATGTTTCCCATGTTTAAAATGTCCTGCATGCTGCGCATCCTGGAGTTCTCCTCCAGGAACCGAGGTGCCGTCTGTCAGGACGACACCACTAGCGGCATTAAGGCACATACTATCAATATAAGGTACAGGCATAGGGTTGCTCCCTAGGCTCTATTCATCCAATTTAGGCACGTTCATAACAACATAGCCTCATCTGAGGTGTTCATGAAACAGCCATTACTACTATCCATATGAGTTCATTCACGCTTAGTATTTTTTCTATGTCCATGGATGACAGACTACCAATTTCTTTTTGATTTTTAGGTGATGACTTTTATCATTACTAACCAAGGAGGTCCTCAAATTAGGTATTTTTATCATATTCAAGCTCATTGACCCGCTCACAGACATGGATCGCGGCTCGTGCTCTTCTTCATGAAGCCGTGATCACATGTCTTACACAACTAGGTTGCTCGGCAACGCGCCGATGCAAGGAGGACATTCTGCCTTTAATCACGTGTCTTATAAAACCAGGTTCCTCGGCAACGCGCCGATGCAACGAGGACAGTCTGCTTTCGGCAGACGCAGAGAGAACTTCTCCGCTCCGTTCTCTACATATGGTAAGCTACAATCCACGCTTGCTCTCTCTTTAAGCGATTAGCTACATTTTGGATAGGTCCTTCATTTATATTTACTTTACCATTTACAGTACCTGCTCACCGCACACGGTGAAGCAGCCTGGCCTCTGAAACATAGATTTCCCCATTACTCACCTACATCAGGTAATGGACCCAATTCCCTCCATTTTGTTATAGGACGTCTTTACTTACCTTTGTACTGATCTGATTTGCTTCTTTTATTTTTTGACCTGCCTTCTGATCCTGCTCATTACATTGTCGGGTATGTGTTTACCTTCATATTTTTTCAACTATTTGGATGATGACTGTTCATGTTGATGTTTATATACTTACGTTGTTCTAAATATGGGATTTGTTTTATATGGATATTAACCATGGGATGGTTGGCACAATTGCATTTAAATGTTATGTTTTAGACTTGCCCTGATGAAGAAATTTGTTGTATTCCGAAATGCATTGGCACAATATAAGTCTACGGATAGAGTGATTTATGGCAATCTCTTCCTCACGAAGAACATTATTAGTGGCTACTTGTCACTCCTTTCTTTAAAAAATTTCTACTTGATGGATAAAATCAACATTGAAAAACCACTATATATTTGACTTAAGAATTTTTTCCAAGATTGGATCACAGGAATTGTACATAGTAAAATTACAACTAACACAAAACCCAGTTTGGGATATCAGAGAGCGGCTGTATGATTGGGTTTTTACCTAATCTTTTGCTCTTGCAGAAGTTGTGGGGAATCCAAACCCCTGGGCACCCTTGGGAGAGTAAGGCTGGTCCTCTTGATTCTGTGACCCCCTTTTTGCCAGATAAATATACTGAACTCTGAGTGCAGGCTCACAAAGAAGTTACTGGGAAGTTCTATTGGGAGGGCCCTAAAGAGATACAAGAAACCAGGGAGGATGCAGTTATCTGACCATACCGTGACAACACCAGTGGGCCCCACCTCTGCAAATCCCAACTTACTGTCTCCATAAGAGGATCGAAGTTAACCTCCACAAGCTTAGACAGATTCTGTGGTAGCAAAATCCCAAAGTATAAATCCCAAGGTATAAACAAGGTGTACACTCGTGCTCTGAAAAACGTGTGCATGAGTGTGATATAAATAAACTATCAATCAAACTATCAATATAGAGTTTCCATCTTTTCTACCCCTATCTGGAATATCTGTTTCCTATCATCAAGAATGGAATCTCAGCCACGCAAAGCCCTTATAGAAGATTTAGTTGCATTGATCTTGAATCCTGAAAAAAGACCAAACTGTTTGATGATAGCCAGAAACTGAGGATGGATAATTCTACACTTCTTAGATAACACAGAATGTCGTCGGCAAACAATGACAGTTTAGAACTCCACTTCTTCTCTTGTAATGCCCGTTAGCTCAGGATGTTCTCAAATTTGGTATGGCCAGTTGCTCCATGGTTAACGCATATAAAAGCGGGAAAAGAGGGAATCCATGCCTCGCCCCTCTGGTCATAGAAAAAGCCTCAGTGAAACTGCCATTAACCTGCACTCATGCTGATGGAACTCTTTATAGCACTTCCACCCATTTACAAGAGTTATCCCCGAGCAACAATTTCCCCAAAAGTGTTTTCATACATCTCCTTTCTATCTCATCAGATGCTTCTTTGGAGTCTAGTGATACTTGGCAAGCAACCAGATCGGACTCAAGGGTGAAGTGTATTAAGTGGATGGTCTTACGAATGTTGTTTGAGCCCTGGCAACCTCTAACAAAGCAATATTCCCTCCAACCTATTCCCAAGCAATTTTGACAAAGTCTTAACCCCGGTATTGAGCAGGGATATTTGGCAGTACGAAGAACACTGTGGAGGGTCTTTCCCATTATGGTTCCTGTAAGATGCCAACATCATAGTGAGCAACCCCAGGTCAGATTTTATTACCCCCACAACTTACTCTTCTGGACCTCCTGTAACTTCCATTCCAGGATTCTGTCTGCCCAGTGCTTCATCTCGTAATATTGTTGCTTAAGAAAAAGGAGTTACTTCCCCATGTATAGCGCCCCAGACTTTACCACCTCAATCAAAATGGTCAATTACGCAACTAAGAAAAAACAAACAATTCCTGTAACAGCGCCTCGATGCCTGCGGGCTGTGTGAGCGCTTTATAAATGTAAAAAATAAATGTAAAATAAATAAATAAATCTTACATCTCATATCTTCTTCCTGCTTCTTTCTGGCTCTCTTCCTGATCAAACACATCCAAATTAGATCCCTCTGATTGTTACCTTAAAACCCTCCCGTAGTGTGGCCAGACCAACCTCCCAGTTATCATTGAATTCAAAGTACTCCTTGATGATGTTATGCAAGGTCTAGGCAATCTCTTTATCTTTTAATAGGTAGTCATTACATTTCAAACTTCTCCTTTGAGGCCGTCCATAATCTTCCCCACCTTAACGCATACCAGGGCATGGTCCGAACAAAGCACTGGCTTGATCTGAACACCAGAGAAATGCTCATTCAAACTGCTGTCCACCAGGATATGGTCGATCATTGAAAAGGGGTCATGAACCCAGGTCAAGGTGTCAAGGGGTCCTCAATCCCCAATTCTTGATGTATTTGCTGAAATTGCTTGGAGTCCCCCATCCTTTATTGGACCACCCCGGCTGTCCACATTCTCTTCCTATCCCTGGTCGGGTCAAGGACCATGTTGTTGTCACGCAGCGCGCGCCACTCACCTGTTCTGGGGGTCGGGGTCCTCAGCTGCGGCGGTCTCCCTCATGGAGATTGTATCCGCGTTGGCGCCTTTCTCTATGGCGTACCGCGGTCCGGGCTCCCGGCTCCCTGGGCGCGGCCATCTTGAATATCCTGCGCATTGGCGGAACGTCAGTATCCAACGTTTCGCACATGCCCAGTGACAGCGGCTTGCGTTCCAAGCCTCGCTTTGGTCCCAGGCTATAAATAGCCTTCGCAGACCCAGAAACAACGCGTCTCAACGCGGTTTGTTCCGTGTATACGCTCCAGGAGCCCTACTTTGCCTGAGTCTCTGTTCTGCTCCTGTCCTGTTCCTGTTTCTTCCTCGTGCTTAGCCCAGTGCTCCTTATCCTTTGCCTTGTTCCTTGTGCCCTGCCCTGCCTTGTTCCTTGCCCTTTTGGGTTCCAGTCTGGTGGTTGGTCCTTGGGGTTAGGTGGGTCCCTGCCTGGGTTCCTCTCTAGTCCTGCACCATTCCTTGGTTGGGAAGGGGTCCGGTCTCTTCCCCTACTCTTTCTTTCCTCCTTGAAGGGTCTGCCTCCCCATTTCCTTTTCTACTGGTCTTGTGCCCTGCCGGTATCTGTGCCATTACTACCACCGAGGAATTACCGAAGATCTGTCCCTCAAACTGCTGGTACCGAAGTGGACTTCACCTGGCCTTCTCTGTCAGTGTTTACACTGTCCTGACGTCACGCAAATACAGAGAAGTGCTACCCGTGACGTTGGGAGCTGGTTCAGCTCAATCCTGTCCTCAATTGTCAGGAGGGTGTTGGGTCAGTTCCCCGCGTTGCTCTTTCATCTTTGCGAAGATTCATCGACAGACTGGCAGCCTCATCTCCTCGCTCCCCAGGAAGAAAAGGTAACCAGCGATCTCGTGATGCCTCTTATAACAGTTGTAAACACCTTCCACTATCAGGGGACCTGCACAAATGTCCTGAGGTTCTCCTTGACCTTTTCCCAGAACGGAACCTGTGCTTTATTCGGACACAGTTGCCAGATTCAATTCACTCTCCTGAACCTTGCCACACAAAAAAACATACCGGCCTTCTGAATCCTTGAACTCCTTCTCCACCTTGAAAATCAACTTACTAGATACAATAACTGATAACCGTCTCTAATTGATGTGAACAAGGCAGGGTAAACTCCATCTATACGTGTGGACTTTAGGTGAGGCTCCATCCCCCCTCAATCAGTGTGTCTCCTGAAAGAATAACATATCTAGCTTAGAACAGGTATACTCAAGGAGCAACAAAGATCTCTTTGATGAGGAGTTAATGCCTTTAGCATTTAAGGACCCAGACGTCATTGCTGTCACTAAACTACACATTTACAGATACAGACCATACCAAGAAGAAACCTACTGTTTTGTTACTCTTCAGATCCCTTCAGACCCACCCATAGATGATGAAACCTGCAAAATCACTTTTAAAAACGCAACCCTCGCAACAACCCCAATACCCCAACCAACCAAACATTCACTCACCACCCCCAGCGACCAGCCAGGATCTACTGCCAATATTGGCTCATGAACAATCCAACAAACTCTGATACCCTGGGCTATTTCTCCAGCATACCCCTTGTCCTAAGCCCCCTGTGCCCCTCCTGATGATCCTATCAGCTACGTCCCCCACAAATCAAAACCCCTCCAAACAAGCCATTACTTCCATACAACCCACCTACAGGCCATTATAAACCCTAGAGGTCTGCCCCTCCAATTGCCCTTCTCACAGTGTAGTAATGAAACTAACAAATCAGAATCAAACACAAGTCCCTGGCAGAACAGTGAGGGCCTATTTGTCTATCAGCAGTGGGGTATTCAGTTTCTTAAATTTCCTTCACCCGGGGGACCACCTTATGTCTCTTGAGGGCCCCTTCCTAATCCCCCACAGAGGCCTCTTCTAAATTGTGACCCAGGTTTCCCGAGGGGTCTACAATTTCAGTCATGGCTCCTCTGATATCCTCCTCTGAGACCAGTCTATATTGCTGGCCTCGGATCTTGAAAGACAGCAAAATTGGAAACCCCCAGCGATAACGTATCTCCTTCCCCCTAAGCCATTGTGTAAGTGGAGAACACATCCACCTTTTAGCTAGGGTGAACCTGATGCCTTCAGGCTACAGTTTGTGCTTTAATAATTTTAAATAAATAAATAAACCAGGAGTGGTCCTGGAATATTTTGATTGCTATGTTGTTGTAGGTGATGAAGTTAGTCTTCCTGGCCTCTTCAAATATTTTGGCTTTCTCTGCATAATAATGAAAACAGAAAAGAACGTATTGTTAGGCAAGATTGTATGCAATATCCTGTGGGAGACTGCACCAGTCTTGACCTCTTGGCAATAGTTAACCCAACCTTTGATATAAGAATGTACTACACAAGTTGATAGAGTGACTGAGCAGCCAGGCTTATCTCAAGAGGGGTCAATGTGAGCAGTAAGGTTGTTGCACAGAGATTCACACTGACACGTATCCAAATAAACACTTACACTCAAGGTTCCTTGTTTAAACAATTATTAATTTATTTAAAAGTCAGTTGAATAAGCCTTCTTTAGAAGGCAGCAATATAGAAGTAACACAAAAATACACTTCGAAATTACACTCTCTCAGTTTCTTTAAATCAGCAAATACCCATTTGGGATGGCACATAGATTCCTCCTACACCCTGAGGTGACTTAAATCACTAGGACACTTTGGACATAAATATATCACTGGTACATTTAGAGCAGTACTAACGTTGTGTTAAATAAGGAGAAGATAATTGAATAAAACAGTGTTTAACAAATATTCTTAAGCAGGTAAGTACTTTTTGAAGCCTCCAATGCAAAGTAATGTAACCCTTTCCTGCTGGAAAGGTAAAGCACAAAGTCAGAGGTAAGAAGAGTCATTCAGGGAGCCAGGACAGCCAATGCTATTTGAGCAAAAGTCTACGTGGGCTGAAGCACTTCTTGCAGGTGGGTAAAACATCATGCACAATGTTTTTAGAAGTCTTTGTCTAAACATGAAATCCGTTTAGGGCCACAATCTGGGTAGCTTGTGAAGAGCAAAACTGTAAGCAACTCTGCAAATGCAACCAAGGCAAGTCTCAACTGAGAACTAGCACGGCTACAAGATAAGCGGTAAGTCCTCTTAGTTTTACAGTACCTTTGGTTAGAAGAAAAATTGCTTCCAGCTGGCTTCTGTTCCTGTGTACGTCTGCAGAACCTGTTGTTCCTGGATCTCACTCATGGGAACAAGAGGGAGGACATCTGGGGACTCCTGCACTATGAATGGAAGGTTGGCGGCAGCAACGGGCAAACTTCAAATCAGTGGCACTTCGCGATTTCAGCTCCTCGACACTCTCACAAACAGCACCACCTTGGTTCTCGGATACTACTATGGACTTTCCTCGCATCTGAGGTCCAGCACTCTGTTGAGGTGGCTCAGCCTTGGCCAGTCCTGCTTCATGGGAGTCCAGATGATCTTCCTGGAGATCGGCTCTGACTAAAAGACAATCACTCGATTCTGGCATTCCTCTCCCTGGCAATCGGTTCCTGCAACAGCAATGGAAGTACAGCCAGCTCTGAGAAGATTTCCAGATGAGCTCCTCTTGGGGTCGATTGGTCCCACCAACCAAACGGGGAAAAGTCATCCTTTGCAGGTCTTCTCTAGTTGAAGCAAATTCCGAGCTTCAGCACTGCAACAGTGCTTCACCTGGCAAACCAACAGTTCAGGAGTTGTAGTAGGTGTCTCTTCCAATTACTTCTTCAGATTCCATCCTGCAGTGGGCGACTATGCCTTCCAAGCAAAAGCGTCAACTTTTATGCAGGTTTCTCCCATTCATTTGAAACCTAGTTGTCAATCACATAGCAGGCTGCTGTCCTCTGAAGGCAGCCCTACAGCCAATCACCTTTGGGTGCATTCCCATAACCAAGTAGACTAAGCACAGGGAGTTTTGGGCACCTCCCTCACTTCCCACCCTGCCAGACATGCTGGAGCCAGAGGCAGGCTTCACCAGTAAATAAACAGATGCCAGAAATGCTACGTGGCGCTTCTCAGCTGTGCTTTCTCGCGTTTGGCGTTTTGTCTCCTCAGCTTCATGTTACTTCCTGGATTTGACCTCGGTCTTCTGTTTTCTGGACTGCCTTTGTGCCTTGCCCTCGGTTGCAACGATTTTCAGGACTGCCTCCTCGAACTGCTTTGACCTTGGCTCCTGTTTACCGGACTGTTGCTGGCTCTCACCCTGGTGCAGCGCATCACGTCTTTTTGCTCACCCTGTTCCTACTGACCTCGGATCACATTTCTCGGACTGTCCCTGGATTTACCTAGTCTACGAGCACTTTGAAATTGCCATTTGGGGATAGGCTTGTGTTGAGCCTTCACTTCGAACCAGGAGGCTATCCAGTAAGTCTCTGCTGCATCCTGACTCTTCTGTGCTGGCTCTGCTGCTGCCACATCACTCACTGAGGGAACACCATACATCTTCCTGGTGGGACGCCCTTCTCAGGTATCCTGTTATTGTCCTCCCCTGGCCTTTCTCCTGCTCCCCAACTGGCACGTGTCCTTTGTCCATTACAGCCATTGTTTAGTACTTGTATTCCAGAGGTGTTCTTGTCTAACCAGCCTTCCTTCCATTGCAGCAGCCTGGAGATCCGTTGTTCTTGTTCCTGCCACGTGTGGCCTCAATAACAGAACAGCAAGTTGTTACTATCTCTCTGTTCAGTGCTTGGGGACGGAGATATACCTAATGTATGCAGACCTCAAGTCTTGACAAACAAAAATGTCACTTGAGAAACTAGACAAAGGGATTACTAAGTAACCCCTCCAACACCCTATTGTACGATAGTGTTTGCTGGGTCTAGACAGTTACACAATGTAAGTAAAGTCAATTTCACATCAGTGCTCTTGGAAACAGTAGTTTCACCAAAAGAAGGTATTTAAACCTTTGGGAAATCTGAGACGTCCCTGTGCCACTGCACTGAAGGTGCTGTGTCACAATGTAAAGATGATGCCTATAGAGTTTGTCAGACTCCAAAGTCAAAAGAAACACTGATTCCAAATACATGAGACATTGGGAAAAAGGTCTCACTCTCTCCAGGTTAAAAATTAAAAGTCTTAAAATTCAGCAAAAAGAGCTTGTGCTCTCTAAGGTAGAAAGGAATTTGCACATTTCTAAGAATGCTCCCTAACACTTATTTTGGCCCTTCAACTCTACCACCAATCCATGTGCACCCTATCTATGTCATGCTCATTCGTCACATCATTACCGAACAGGAGCCTAGCGACAACCTTCACAGCACAGACAATGCCTCATTCCGTTTTACCCTCTGTCTGTAGGAAGCTGAACAATCTAAGAATATTCTGCTTCTCCCTGTTTTTAAAATCGTCCACCTTGAGAGCCCTTGCCTCATCCTTCCTCTTGCGGGCTGTAAGCCTGGTTTCGATATTCACTTCCAGTATGTCAACTGAGGACAGGTTTGTCTCCAAACCTTATATTCTTTCCTCCAGTGTATCGTCTCTTCGGTCCAGTTTGTTCAATCTATGACCTATATCGGTCCTAATGATCTCTGCCAATAAAGCAGTGATGTCCCTTTACGTAGACATGATGTCCCCTGATGATTCCACCATGGTAGGAGGGGCACCGCACCTAGAACCACAGCAGTCTCCCTATAGAGGAATCCCATCAACTCATCAAGGAGGATGGAACATCTTCCAAATCCTCAATCAAGGGTGGAGCAATGAACCACATGTAGCACTACCAGAGTGGGTCAGTCCTGCATAAGAAGATTGTATAATGGTCTGAATACGTGGAGACAGGCCCCCTTCACTGAAGGACACTAGGGGTCTAGGCCTCTGTTCTTAGGAGCAACACACTTGCTTCCGTGACTACCCATGATCTCTCTTCTCTGGAAGGTGAAGTCTCTCCCATCTGGCCATACCTTGAGGGGGCACCAAGGAGGAGCGAAATCCAACGTTCCCTCTGCCAGCTTTGCCCATTCCGCTCCTGCAGCACTGCCATGGACAACCGGTCTCAAGGCCCGATGGCCCTTCATCCAAATGTGTGGCGGGGTTGTCCCTTGGTAAGGCTCCAATCTCAGGGGGCTAGAGATCCACCAGGTGTAAGGAATGAGGACCACTATCCACCTAATATCAAAAGGTTCTCTGTCACTTTAGCAAGGTTCCTGCACCGCTTCCTTCAAGGGAAAAGAACAGAAGCCGATGGGCTCCCCAAGTGGGTCTCTGGTGTTCCTCACCTCCAGATTCTCTCTGTCACTCTGCCACTCCAACCAAGCAGGGGTTGAGCCCGCTGGGGCTGTGTCTGTGGGCTCCTCTAGGCTCACTTGTGGCACAACCTCTCCCCTGACTGGCAGACCCGACAGGCCTGGCATTAGTAAACAGGTGGATCCTGCTCCTCATATAGGGTGCAGACAAACTGTCCATCCCTCACTTCACCCTCACTCTGCTGGCCATCAGGCTGCTTTACTATCCTGTGGCCCACTGTGCACACACCTCCCTGCCCCCTCACCTCTTGCTTGCCAATGGGAGGCGAGGAGGGGGTGCCCTGCCAAGACCCTGACACCTACCTGTCTCCTACATTCCTCTTCCAGCTGGCTCCAGGCCCTAGCCACAAACAAGGACATGCAGACTGCCCTCCGGCCCCAGGAAGTCTCCTCAGTTTCTGCAGAGAAGGCTGCATCGGGCCACATATATACCAGATAGCCTGGTGGACTTCCTCCAAGACCTGCAGGGATCCAGGAGGATCACGGGTGCTCAGAGGGGCAGCCCACAGACAAGGCAGCAGCCTCTGATCACCTAATGAGTAGGGCAGAACCCGGCGGTGCAGCCAATTCTAGAAGTAGGCCTCTAGATGATCCCCAGTCATGCCCGAAGGCCATGTGGAGCTGCTATCCCATGACTCCCTCAGCTTATAAGCACTCTATTTGCTGTGTCCTGTATCTCTTTCGTTACTGAAGTGGAAAGCTCCAGATTTCGGCCAGACCTGCTACAGTACATCTGTTACATGGCTGGCTGCTTTGCGTCTCACAGGGGTGGCGGCTGAAATGGGGACTCAGGTCCCAAAAATGCCTGTGGTCCAGGAGTTATGCTGTTTATCAGCCAGAATTGCTGCACCCCCTGGTGACCTCTCCATTTGTAACTTTAAGGAAAATGTACTTCCAAAGATTTTTAGAACACTGTTAAGTGGCACTTGGTGTGAGCCGGTGCAATATGTTGGCAGTACATGGAATGAACTGTCACTTATTGTCAGCAGGTGGACAATGTTGCCAACGGCATGGCATTTGATTTCAGTGGTTAAAAAAGAACATATGTTTATTGTAATGTGTATTACAGTGTAAGTGGTAGCAAGCATGTATATATATTTAAAAAGATGGGAAAACAAATTACTTTTAAGAATAGAAGCATACCTGTACTATGTCTTCTTAGATGTAGATATTGATGAATCTGCAAATAGAAATCTGGGACACTTTCAATGTAGTGTTGTTTATACAGGAGTCTCTCTCAATGACAGGACATATGTATTCTCACAGTTGAAATGTACATCTGAAGTGTTGAACTGAGGTGACAGGGTTACATTTAGAGATGTTGGATGTGATTGGCGGATGGATGTGTGGTTGTTTGCAAGTAGCCAATGAGGGAATGTTGCACAGATAAAAGTAAAAGGGTAGAAGGGCTGCCCTGTGCTTCAGCATCTGCGTAAGCCCACAATATATTTGCATACCTGCACGTGCCATCTGAGTCTTTAAATGATGCCCTGCATGGAAATAGGACTGTGGAGACCACGGACAGTTGCGCACATTCGCTGACTTCGGGGGCGGGGGGGTTAGCCAATCAGGTTTGATGGTTGTGGAGGAGGAGTTGAAGTTTACAGGAGCAGCAAATGTTTTATTTCTTGTGTGAAGTGCTGGAAGCATGCCTATGAAGAAGCAGCATGTGTGGTTGTCAGGAGCTTTGTGGATTCATTGGTTGAAGATATACACAGAGCACCTTGGCATCTCTGAAAATCTTGGAATTGTAGGAGTGGAGATGTTATGGTATGGAGTTTGCGGATTGAACTATCAGGCATTATTACCCTTGTGTGAAAATATAGTGTATTTCAAACATCAGGATATCATTATTTTGCTTTGGGGGGGGGGTCAACAGTTTAGGATATGTAACTGGAATATCTTTGCAGTTTGCCATGAAAGATATGTTTAGAAAATTAATGGAACTGTTTCCAGCTACAAAGATTATTTGTTCACACATTACTCAAAGGCAAATGTGGAAAGATTCAAACTTGTTTTGTCCACAAATTGAAAAAAACAGGTGGAATGATAGTGAAGCTGTATATGCTTTTTGTAGGAATTGGATTTTCCCACAATAAGAATATGAAATGCGATGGAGTGAAAATGTTTTGAAGATATAGAGTACATTTAACAGATATTGGAAATAAAAATGTTCTTTCCAATGTTCAGAATGACTAGAAACTAAAAACTGTTTTTATGAAAGAAATGAAATCGAAAGAACATAGGCAGTAAAGCACTTGTTCGTAGTTATAGTAAATAAAAAAATAAAAAACAAAAAAGGTTTGAAGCAGTTTTAAAACACAAATAGGTAAAATATGCAGTACAACGTTTGTTAGTAAATATAACACACACAACCAAAAAGAAATAGCTTCTTTTCAGAGCCACCACTTTAGAAAGAAAAAAAGTAAGTTGAGATTGAATCCCTCCCTTTAATTCCCCATGAAGTCTGTGGACAGTTTTACTGTACTCAGAATGTATGATTGCAGGGAAGTGGGTGAGTCATGTTTTAATGATAGTGTAACATGAGTGGGAAGTGTGAAAGACATAAGCAATTGCTAAACACCTCATATGCACGTTTCACTTCATGTCAACATTTAATATGGCAGAGAAATGAATTTGAAGCACTAATGTAGTACTGTCATGTTTTCTTTAGTTTGCTCTGCAAATGTTCTACAATTCCATTAGCATACAATGTAATGCTAATGAAAATGTTAGATATTCTTAGAGGGTCTTACTACTTTAAATATACATATCATTAGATGGAGTCTATAAGACTATTTTTTTCTCATTCTGTTTTGAGGGAGGAAGGGAGCAAATGAGGGAGGAAGGGAAGGGCACCAACCACCATAAGGGATGTCACAGGTGGACAAAGGAAGATGTAGGGCCTGCTAAAAAAAAAACTAAGGTGTGGCCAATCCTTCTCATGCGCCTTTATTGTCGCTTTGAAGGCACTTCAGATTCCTTCCTCCCTGAAGATAATTGTGTCACAGTAAATACAGAGTACTGGTGACCGCAAAAGGTACAGGTCAACAGCCTCCTGTATGGCCTGTGAGATGGCAGGACAAATCCTCTGCTCCAGTGTGGTGATGAGAGTGGCCAAAGTTATCCTACTACCCGAGTAGGGAATTGCTTTTCACAGAGCAGCCTGTGTAAGGTGCAGGTGTTGCGGCACATAGAGATACTGTCAAAGGAGTACTGACTCTTTTGGCCAAGACTGAGTACAATTTTGCACTCAGTGCAGTGCACGTGGGCAGCCTGATCCTTTGGCACCCCTCCAATGCTTGTGAAATACCTCCACACCCATTACTCCATTTGCCCACCCAATGTAGAAGGCACTTCGTCCACTACATCATCTTCTTCATCTTCCGCATGCATGTCATCTGCTTCAGAACCCTTGTTGCCCTTTCCAAGTCCTCCAGGCGATGGTGGTGGCCCCTGGGGAGGAGGAGTGATGGCCATAGCAGATACCATAGCAGCTCCAAAAAAAGATTTGTCAGCTCCCAAAAAGTGAAGATATTCTCTCCTGGTCTGCCAGATAGGGAATGACTAAGAGAAATCGGTGGGTCCCCTTGGAGGAAATGTACGCAGACTATCGTCCTGTTCACGAACATCGGCGAACAAATAAGTCCTTAAAATGTGTGAAAAGTTTAGCAAGGAAGCAAGATGGTACTATGAGTTGTGGAAGGGTACAGTTTTAACTTGAAAACTCCTAGAGTGGCTGAAAATTGAATTTAAAGATGTCCATGTGTACGGATCGCAGACACGTTATCACGCCACACAGGCGCGGTCACATGATGATGTACAGGGACGTCTGTGATGTCATGACGAGACCGCAGACTTTGGTACAGGAAGAAGTACATACAAATGTGTAAAAAGTCTATAGAAGCACTGGTAATGGTCCTAGGTGGTGGGGAAGGACTACGTTTCATCTTTAAATTAGCTAGAGTGGGTCAACATTTGATTTAAAGAAGTCCATGAAGCACAAACACAGATCAAAAACACGTCCTTACGCCTCACAGGTATGGTGCTATGATGGCATCTGCTGATGTCTGCCGCCAAGTCATGATGTCTGGAAATGAACACGTACCACTTGACCTATGTGAGAAACCAGAAGGTATCTCACCCGCTAGTCCCCGGGGATGTGTCATCCAGGTGGCCAGGACATAGCCGTTGCTTTTGGATACAGTTCCTGGGGGTTGACATTGTGGGAGGATCACCTGGATGAGGAGTCCTCGGAGAATGGAAGTGGGACACCCGAGGGTGAGACACAGTATCCCCTTCCCAATAACACCTTTGCCCCATCCTACCAGGTCAGATATCTAAGAATTCAACCCCCCATACCCTTCTCTGACACAAACACTTTCTCACAGACAGTTCACAGTGAGCAACAATGGATTAACACCAGAGCCATATACCTCACATGTCCCAACACCATGGACAGGCACAGTCAGGCAATTGCAGATTATTACACACACCTGACTTCCAAAGTTGATATTCAGTCTTCAGATGTTCTTATTATTACCATTAAACTTAACGCCTGTAGTCTCTATGGTTAACTAATGCTATAACAGACCCTCTGGCCTGAACGGAAGGGCCGGCATGGAAAGCCTTCAAAAGGTGTGGGCTGCCAATGATTTTGAGGTGACACAATATTAATTTATAGTGATGGCAGGAGATTTTAACCTACACTGGAACCAACAGACCAGCCTGAAGGTCTGTGGGCTGACCAAGACCTAGCCTGGGATATTCCTGACCGCTATCAAAGTCTAGCAGTGAAAAAATCTACCATCTTTTACAATTTTAAACTAAGAGCCTGTAATGGCAGGTTTGCCAGCGATCAATCCACAAAGAAGACATTAATAGGGCTTAAGGGACACACCTTAATTGATTACATTCTAATCTGAGCACTTGCTTGGGCACAGGTAGGCAATTTTAGAGTAATTGATAGGACCAAAAGTGACTACCGCCCATTAGCCATCTATTTAAGGTGGGAAGTCCTCTGACTTTCGTCATGAGGCTCCTACACAGGGCCCCCAACACACGGGGGGCATGGAACTTGCCCGAAGATCACCAAAATGGGCAAGGGTCTCCTTGCCTGAGTCAAAACAGAGAATGTATGCTTCTAGTTCAGCAAACATTGAGGCGATCGGCAACCAGGAGAGCGAGGATGCCGCGGTCTTGGCTGAATTCGAACATTTTACATATAACGTTCTGCCTTATGTCTCGATACCTGTGTCCAAGACCAAACAAATATACTGAGAGGGTGGCATGGTTTGATGGTTTCTGTAGAGCGGCTAAAAAAGATATAGAAAGATGCATAAGAGACTCAAAAGGGATTGATAGACCCTTGCTCAGTTTCCTGAGAACCCAATATAAAAATTTTACTTCCACCAAAAAGACAGATTATATACAAGGGAAATGGGAGGGCCTTTACAGAGCCAATGATGTAAGGGATAATGTCTAGTTTTGGAAATTGGCAGCAGATTGTGACCTTATGGGGGACCATCAACCGGCTGGTTGCAATGGGGGGCTGGATGGAGAGCCCATTTTTGTGACCTGTATGCTGCAGTCCCATCCCCAACTTGCCCTCTTGCTAGCCACAGTATAAGAATCAGTAACTGTTTGTGTATCAGCCCTCAGGAGGTAGAGGATGCATTAGCTTCTATAAAAAATAGTAACGTGGCAGGCCCAGACCTAATACCCAAATTGACAAGGGGGGTCCTGGGAGTCTCTCTGCCAGACATTAGTCCTGGTTACAAGAGACTTACCCAGAGTCTTTAGCTCACTATCTTTCACAGAGAAGAAATATCCCAAACATATCAGTCTTTGTCCTGCCCTGGGGCAGTCCAGCACCGAAATGCTAGGCAATTCTCTTCTGAACAAGAGTACCAACAGCATCCCCAGACACGTGTTTCGGTCTGGTTGGACCTCATCAGTAGGGAGGAGCTGTGTCTCTCTAAGAATAGTGAGCAAGGGGTCCACGTCTGGATTCCCCTAGTAATTTAGGGTGAGACCCAAAGTTACTTAAATATGCAAATTGACAAGGGGGGTCCTGGGAGTCTCTCTGCCAGACATTAGTCCTGATTACAAGAGACTTACCCAGAGTCTTTAGCTCACTATCTTTCACAGAGAAGAAATATCCCAAACATATCAGTCTTTATCCTGCCCTGGGGCAGGCCAGCACCGAAATGCTAGGCAATTCTCTTCTGAACAAGAGTACCAACAGCTTCCCCAGACACGTGTTTCGGTCTGGTTGGACCTCATCAGTAGGGAGGAGCTGTGTCTCTCTAAGAATAGTACATTTTAATAATAAGTAATCAGCAGTTATTAAGCAAAATATCCAACGAGATGTTAGCTTCACTCATATCTGATATTACAGCAGTTCTCCATTTCGAAGGGAAAGGATGCTCAGATCGCAATAAGTAGTGTGCCAATGCTGTGAGCACATTCTTATTGGCTAGACCTAATACACACTTTCGAAAAAGGCAACATCTCTTCCAAGCTACTTGTATATGTATGGATAAATTACCTAGCTCAAAACGGAGAACAGCAGCTGGAGTTGAGTTCGGAAGATTCATTACCCTTTTCCAAAACTTTGCTTCTAATTTATTCCAATAGCTGGAGTTTTGGGGAAGCCAAGCCTCAGCCCCATATGTAATAATGGGTACTACTTTCTGCTGGTAAAATATAAGGATGTGTGCACATGAAAATTTACCATACTTATACTGAAGAATCTTCGCTTGCGAGATTAGAGTAGTCAGTTTGCCATTTATGTTATTTAGCTGAGGTTTGTTCAAAATGGAATTATTGAATGTGACTCAAAGATATTTATATTCGTTGACTATAGTCAGTTTTTGCTTTTTCAGAAACCAATCATAATGCTTTTTTGTTGTCTCTTTTGACTTTTACCCAATTCCATGATTTGAGCCTTCTCCAGATTTAAGGTTAGATTGTTTTTAACAACATACTGGTCTAATTTATCAAGCATGTTTTGCAGACCACTTGGCGTCTGCGATATGAGGACGAGGTCATCTGCATATAGAAGCCATGCAATGACCTGATTTCCAAGTTTTGGTGCATCATGCATTGCTTCCATGAGATCAATTCCTAAGTCGAATATGAACAACTTAAATAAAGTAGACGCTAGTATGCAACCTTGTTTCAGGCCGCGTTTAGTGTGAATTACTTCAGACAATAACCCGTCCAAGTTCAATTTTACCTGCATAGAGGTGTTTGAGTGAAGTAAATATATTAAAGAGACTAGAGAAGATGGACAACCAAATCTTGTTCGTTTTTGGAAAACTAAGTGTCGATCTACCGAGTCAAAAGCAACTCGAAAATCTACATATGCCAAATAAAGAGGTTGTTTTTTTGACGCATAGAGCTCTTTGATCGCGTTGAGTGTCGTGATGTTGATGGCAGTGCCAAGGCCTGCAACAAATCCAGTTTGATCACGACGGTTCTCATTAAGTGCCCAAATGTTGAGATCTCTTAATATGATTCTACTGTAGATCTTCCCCGGGGCGTCAAGAAGAGATATCGGACGATAACTGGCCGGATCCGTTTGGTCTCCTTTTTTATATATTGGCACCGTTATAGCTCTGCACCATGATGACGGAACACTTTGTTTTATTTGTATTGCTTGAAAAACCGCATATAGAATGGAAACCCACAATACCGGATTCTGTTTTAGAACAAAATTTGACAAGCCATCAGGGCCAGGCGCTCTTGAAGAGCTGGCCTTATTTATGTAGAATAGCACATCTTCTAGGTCGAATTTGATCGTGAAAGCAGTTTTAGCCAAATCATAAGATAGTTGTGCATTACTGTTTTGTGGAGAAGCATAAATATTTGTGAAATAACTAAACAACTCTTTTCAGATCCACCATTGAGTTGTGATAACAACTGTGGGCGTGCTGAGCCCACATTTATCAGCTTCCAAATTTGAGATGATTGTTTATTCTTAATTGCTTGAAGCCACTGTTCGCCATCATTTTGGTGCATTACTGCCTTATGCGCACGCATCCAGTTTTTGTACTTTGTCTTTAACCTGCATAAGGACAGCTCATGATATTGCATTGGAAGCAATAAAATCTGTCTTTTTTGCATCCGGAATACCATTTTCCTGAGTCTAACAGATTGATCAAATATATGGGTGCACGGAATACTGGGCTTATTGGCACCACATGCAGAAGAGAATGCAAATACATGTATTTTATCAGTATACTCAGGAGGAGCAAAACCCCTCTCTAGAAGATGTTGATCTTCTACTAAGCTACAAGCAAAAGCTTCTAGTGCAGGGCTAGTCCAATGTAGTCTATTTTGTTGAGGATTTATAACTAGGTTCCTCAATATTTTTTGTTGCGTCCGAGAATCATGGGAAGAGTGTATCACAAATTCGGCCATCAGCATCAAATGATCACTAGAGGTAGTTGGCAATACAGAAAACTTGGCGATTTTAGCAAATAGTCCTCTATCCACATACATATAATCAATTGTTGCCCTTTGTGATCCACTTATCCAAGTGTGAGATGGGGGAAAAGCAGACTCCAATGCTCCATTTAGCATTATTAAATTCCATGTCTGAACAAACTCAAGCCACTGAGTGACCCGTTCTGAATTTCTCTTTTTCCCTACTGCCAAAAGATGAATATTCAAGTCGCCAGCTAGAATCACATGGTCAATATTTGGAGTGATGATGATTTCCTCCATGAGTAAATTCAAATCTTTAAAAAAAGGTGTTGGTTATAATTGCCATTGGGTTCCAGTATATGTTAATTATTGCAAATCTTGTATTCTGTATTACTATTATTGAGCATTGTAAAAAGGAATTCGGAGAGGGCCAGTCAGCTATATTGTTTGTAGTGGCAATATTAGAGATGGTAGCAAGGCCAGACATCGGTCTTCCCTTTTGACCTTTTATAGCAGGAAGTGAACATAATAATTATCCCATGAAAGAGGTACACTTAACCAAGCTTCCTGCAATAGCACTAAATCAAAACTTTGGAGCGAGAAATTGGAATTGTTAAGTAAGTGTTTATGTCCTCTGGTATTCCAACTCACAATGGCTATTTTATGAGTTAGAGGACACAAATCAACAGGTTCTAGTTAGGTTTCCTTACAATTACAAGCTAAGGTCAAAGTACGTTCAGTGTTATCCCCTTGTATTCCAGGCTGATGTAAAGACTCATTAGGGCAGCTCTCTATTGTGGTAGGGATTAATATGAATCCAAGGTCATATAGAGCATATCTTGCAGACCATATTGCATTGTAAATAATATGAGACTATATCCACAGACAAGATACAGTCGGATCATTATCATCAGGGAATTCAACCTGCTGAATATCTCCTGAGGATACACCTTCTAAACTGTAAATATCAGAGAATTGCTGTAAGATACTCATTCTGTTCATAGTGTAAGAAGGAAAAGAGCCACCACAGCAACTAAGGAATAGTGAGTACATTTGGGCAGACTTCAGGTTCTTAGCGCTCATCTTTGAGCTTGCCCATTTTTTGTTGGATTTGGTATCTCTATGCAAACTGCGGTTCTTTTCTTCTATTGGCAGTTTAAAAGATACATTCTTCGAGACCATTTTCTCATCAGGAACACTTAATGAGTCAGGTTTGTTGACAAACAGGGTTTTCAAAGAGGATTTAAGTATCTTCTGTTCGGCAGTTAAGGCTACTAAGTAATCTTTAATTGTGCTTAGAATATTATTTTGGAGATTATCATGTATATCAGGTGAAGGAGATTTTTCAGGCAATTTTCCATTTGTAACCTTAATTTTATTCCTAGATGGTAAACCCATCAAATTTGTTTTTGTTTCATTACCCAGACCTAGCTTGTGCTCAATTGAAGAAGTCATTTGGGTTAGCGGGTGAATCACACTTGGCGTGGGGTGGAATTGACTCATACTCGTCCACAGCTTCCCTAAGCTCTTGTCTATTAAGTGTAGATTCATGTTTTTCACCATTGCTCACTGCTTTCCTTTTAAGTGTCGGCCCCAGTTGGGTTTCTAACATCAAACTCTCTTGACTATTTTCCATGCCCTCTACAACCTGTACCAACTTATCTAATGGAGTGTGTGTTAGGTCGGCTTGAGGGATGTTATCACCATTCTTTGCATTCCTTTCTCTTTCTAGAGTTTGATTTAGATATTTGTTAGGTATGGCATTAGCTGCCAATGTTGAACATTTCACTGGCTTGGACAGTGATTTAAAAAACTGTCTTGTTTGTCCACTCACACTCACACCCTTGGATTTTTGAGTTTTAGATTTCTTCATGTTGATCCTAAGTTCGAATTTCTGGATTATTGGATTTTTCACAAAAATTGTATACACTTCTTTGCTGGATTTGCCATTTTTTAACTTGGGCAAGGCCACATCAGGTGCCTTAATCGCCGCTTCAACAACATTCGACTGCAGAACCTCGGGAATTATGGTAGCAGCATCCAGAGTTAGTTCACGTATACTACCCTCCACACACGGGACCGCAGACTTTGAACATTGTAAATTTTCACCTCCTGTCTGTAATTCCAGCCACAGATCTAGTTGTTCAGTTAATCTTGTGTACCTTAATGAAATCTTTACAAATTGCTTTGACAAAAGTGCCAAATCTCTATCATCAGACACTTGTCTCTGAGCCAAGAAATCACTGCATGTTTTTTGACAACTTGCCATACTTTCTAAATTATTATGAATTAGATTTACTTTGGAATTTAGGGCTTCAAATAGTTTGGCAAGTGACATGAATGCCGTATTCATGGTTTCAAATGTTATCAGAGAGGGTTTCTTAAATTGGGAGCCCATAATTATAGCCGAATAATTTCTAGTTGGTCTCCTAGGGGTTGGAGGGATATAAGATATAGAAGATTCAGATTCTGAAATACTTCTATTCTGAAACAATGCCGGCGATTTTAAAAGATCGGATTCACCTTCCTTGGCTGAGAAACAAGAATGTGATGATTCCAAAGCAATAAACGCATCATCTATTACAATATCCGATTTTGACTTATTCAGCATTGATGCAACAATTCCAGAACAAGCATTTTGTAGCATCCGACAAGTAAATGTTACATAGTTGTTTTGCAACCTCATTACCATCATTCACAACCAGTACAGTCGGTGAGCTCATTAATGGTTGCTGTGCTACTGCACCATCTTGATTATTCAAAAGAGGTTGTGCCTCTGCATTCGAAACACTTAGATTTACCAGTTCTGCCATTCGTGTCAGACGACCGGGGGAACGCAATGCAGCAACCCCAAGATTTCAAAGATCACCAGTTAGAATATTGGGACGTGTCCGCTTCCTTGACGGTCGTTTATCCCACGGCACACTCTTCACACAAGGCCGTGCCGATTTTAGTGTAGATGCAGGGCTATCTCTTGAAGTAGAGTCAAAGAGGGCACGTAGCCTTTCGAGAGAGGGCATGTCCGTGCATAGAGTAAACATCTGAACCCCTTAAATCCACACACTATCTCAGAGTGGGCCAATACTAGGGCTTAGATTCCACCAACACTAGTATGCTGTTTAAGCTAACATTTCCAAAACTGTGGAAAGGGTTACAAAATATTTTCACTCTGCTATGCTATCCGCGACGCTGCGGCGAAGCGGCAAAACGGGACTTACTGGGGCTTCACAGGTGCGTGCGCAACCACGTATTTATGGCCCCTCCCAGAAGAAGTATAGCAGCGTGTCTAAGACAAGCAGAAAAAAGTTATTTTAGCATATTTTTATTCTAGCAGTAAAAATTGGCAAGCTTCCTTAAGCATGTCTTCACCTGCTGGAAGATGTCGTTCGCTCACAATCCACAAAATTGCTGAAACAGGATCGATCCACAGGAGTCTCCCGTGGCAAAGCGGAGCTTCACGGGTGCGCGCGTGCGGTACACGTGCAACCACATATTTATGGCCCCTCCCAGAAGAAGTATAGCAGAGTGCCTGCTGGAAGATGTCATTCGCTCACAATCCACAAAAGCGCTGAAACCGGATCGATCCACTGGAGTCTCCCGCGGCAAAGCAGGACTTACCGGGGCTTCACAGGTGTGCGCACACAATAAAACAGGCACACAATAAAACGTTTCCTTCTTTTCAAAGACATGTATGTATGGAGAGAACAATTCTCTCGATCTCTTGCAAATGCTGTCACTCTTCACAAATCACAAGGTCTAACTCTAGATCATGCACTGATTGACATTGGCAGCACGGTCTTCAAAGAAGGTATGCATTTCGTAGCACTTCTACATCTTTGTACAATCAATGCTTTTCCTAGTCAACTTTGATGCAAGCAAAGTCAACACTGGCATTCCTTGCATCATAGAATACAACAGGCTATGTACAGTGTACACCCCATCTAGATATCTACATTGTACCTCATAAAATAAAACCTTTCAAAAGAAAACTAATACAAAACAAAACTTGTAACAGACCACCTGCAATATCACCAAAAAAACTAAGAACAGCTGCTGTTCCATCAAATAATACAAGCCCCAAACTCTCTAGTCAAACACAACTGCATGTCCATTAAAAGACAAACAGACAAATATGGCTTGTCAAAAAATAACTGCACTCACATAAAAGGATACAGACAAACAACTCTCTAGTCCACTTAAATTCAGCAACCAACTGCAGTAAATTGCTATGCCAATGTAGCAATCAATCTTCTCTTCAAATTGCCATCATTTGTTCACAACATTTACTTAAACGGCTCAGACCAGTTGTGTTTGCAAATGCTCGTCCTTCATATAAATGCCACAAAAAATCCTGACAGCACCTACAGTGTCTCAGGTGTAAGGCAAGAATTTGACTGCTGCGCAGAATGGTAAAATTCACCATAAACACACAGGAAGATCCACACACATTCTTAATGTACTTACTACAAGTATTAGAAACCAAAAACATCCCTGTCAATTACATCTTCCAGATTTCATACACTTGTAAACATACATGTACTCTCTGCAACCATGTTTCACAAGAGCACATCCCTAATGAACAATTAGTTTATGTATCCATACCAAATTGTGAATCCATTCCATTTCACCAGCTTCTACAGAATGCAAATTACAGCATAATATGCTCTTGTTGGAATCCACACAATCGCTCCATCTTACAAACAAACTCATATAGCCAATATGTCATACTAATGCTTTTAAGGTACTTTGCGGATGGTACCAAACATAACTGTAAGCTCACTACATTTACACGTAGCAAAGTATCTCTTGGCAAGGAAACTATTGCAACAGTAAGCTAATCTACCACACTGTAACAACACTTCCATTACTACAAAACATAGGTTACCAGCAAATCTAACAAATGCCTACCTAATATTCTTGCAAATCAAATGTACTTACTAAAGTATAGTACAATACACAGAATACACCAACGTGTATCTAACTTCTTTAAACATACCATTCGTTATAATTATAATACAGTTCAAGTATGCCATGACCGTTATACTTGCAGAGTACATACATAGTACTACAATAGTACTTGAAAAAACCAAAAGAGTTAGAATGCGCCAAGAGGTATCTTACTACTATAAACCTGCCATTCATTTCAACCACTTCCAACATGCCATCACACTAATACTTGCAAATTACATCCGTAGTAGTAGAGTTCCAATATACCAATATGCCAACGGGTATCTTGCTACTTTAACCATACCATTCCTTACAATCACTTCAAATATACTATCACACCTACAATTACATAATCCATATTACTACACACACGTATTCTGTAACATGTATACTTTAAAACCCTGTAACTACAGTAGTTTTTCTTAATCCACCATTTGATCTTTTTCCCAAGGATTACGTTATGTTAATACAACAAAAGTGTCCCACACACAAATGTTGTACCAAACATAGTACATACAATATATTATTTGTGAGGGTTATAAAAGTAAATCTATATGTGCAATTGTATGCAATTAAAGGTTTTAAAGTCTCTTGTTTAACAAATAATGCTGTTTTTTTTCCTTCACAGAAAAACAACCTAGTTGCATCTGCATTCTTTACTTCCAGGTTCCCTGTTGTGCTTTGCCTTGGTTCTGTACATCTGCATTCTTTACTTCTAGGTTCACTGTTGTGCTCTTTTTTTGCTGATGGTTCTGTACTGCATCTGATTTGTAGGTCTGTTGTGCTTGTTCTTTGTTGGGCACCCTCCCTTGTGTGTCCCCCCTGTGCCTCCCTTCTGTCTGCCCCAGCCCTGTGTGACCTCCCCTCCCACTCCCCAGCCTGGGCTCCTCCCTCCCTTCAATTGCACCTTTTGTGATTATTCTTCACAATCACCATGCTCGCACACCCCTATTTATCTATACCTCGGATCTACATTGTGTGTCTTTTCATGTATATTTCTTTCCACAACTTGTGGGTATCATTTTTGGCATTACTGAATGGGTCCTCCTCTTGTGGACACTAGATCTATATCTCTTCAGTATGGTTTGAATAAAATGTAGTAAAAAAGATGAATAATAGCTGTTGTATAACTTGGAACAAGCATGCTCATGCTCTCACGTGGATAGATGAGAAAAAACAACCTTTAAACGTAAGGGACATTACACCCTTGTCTTTGTGTTTTAGATCAAAAAGTTCAATATATTTGGGGACCAACATCAGCTGCGAAAAGATGATGGGGTTACCCTTGCTGAGGAGTGAGACAGCAGCTATTATGGAGACAGAGTGGTGAGGCACTTGCTCCCTTGTAACTATGAACAGCCCTGCCCTGGTAATGTCCCGTGCAGAACGCATTCCATTTACCAATCATGATGCACTATTAAAAACAGATTTATACAATAATAAACATTAGAGCAGGTAGGTGCATACACAGTGTGCCCGATCTCTGAACTTAAGAAGAATTTGCAGAGAGAGCAATTACTTGTCTCAGATGTCCTCCAAGAGACTGTCCACTATTCCACCAGAGTTTCACCTATTCAGTAACATGTCTACCTTTTTCGCCTCATTATTGCTTACAGGCATCCAGGCAACAGTGAATGTGAAGTGGGTTCAGATTACCCACTATGACGTATTGCAGTTGGCGAATTCAACAGATAAGGAGTTAAATGCTCTCAGGGTGGAGCCAAGTGTGGTAAGATTTGTTGCACTTCAAAACAAGTACATTTTGGATTTTTTAACAGCAATGGAGGGTGGTGTCTGTAAGAAGATCGGCAGCAGCTTCTGCACTTTCATGCGTGCAAATGATGCAACCAATGAAACTTTGTCCAACGCTATTGGAGAAGTGCACACACTCCATGAGACTATGACAAAAGAAACAAGCCTAGTAACATCTGTCATGTGGTTGACTAATGTTTATAAGATAGCAGTCCCAAACCTCATTTTGGTACTCATCAACTTTTGTGCATGTCAATTAGGGTTTAGAATTTGTATGAGAAACAAAGGAGGCAGGATGCATATGTTGTCTCTGAATGTTGATGGGGCAAGGGAAACAACGCCCTGCGTACAACACTGTGGAGTCATGCCTCGGGTGGTGCCGCGGCGTGCACTCAACCCGCACAAGCCCGAAGACGCTGGACACCCTGGCGGCATGCCCGCCCTTCCCAGTGTAGCAAGGAAGGGGGAAACCGCCGCGGACAGCCGTGTTGCTGGCGGCCGCGGCGACGCTGCGGAAAGAGCCGCTATAGACAGCCGCGGCGAAGCCACGAGAGAAGCCTCTGCGGACAGCCGCGGCGGGCCCACGGAACACTCACCTGGGTTCCACTCCGGTCCGGGGAACGGGGAGCCGTGCTCGCGGTGGTGCCGGGACGCAGGAGAGCAGCGACCGGATCGCCGCCTCTGTGCTCCTTCTGATGGAGCCAGGACTTCATGTGGCTGGAGAAGGACGGCCATCGTCCGGATGCGTCCTTACACCACGCGGCCACGGCTGCATGGCCAACGTGAACCCTCACCACCTCAAGGGAAACGGGAAGGGCGACAGCCCGGGGCGGCAACCTTTAAGGGAGGCGGGACAACGTCCCAGGAACCAATGAGAAGGGGGTTAGCCCAGGCTCCCAGTGATTGGAGGGGGTTTGAAACCTCCTGTTATGATAAAAGGGCGCCAAACCAAACTAATGGGTTGCTCTCATTCCACAGGACACGGAGAAAGGAGAGAGGGGAGAACCAGAGTGGTGGGCCTATCCGGACACCTCAAGATAAGACCAGACCAGGACTAACGTCGTTATATTTTGGAAGACCAAGACACCGGTGAAGTTAACCGGAAGGACTTGATAGTAATTCCCTTAAACATAACGCTATCCTTCAACCAGTGATTAAATTATTGTTTCAGCATCCACCTGTCTCCGAGCTTAACTCCACAAACACACCGAAACACAAACAGATATGCCTGAATATGGTCCCCTGGAAATATAAACAATTCCACCACTAGTTATAGACCTTTGGTGTAGACTAATCAGTGAAGGGGGAGCCATGTTTGAAATTGTATTGCTCTCCGGAGGAGTAGGAGGCACAAGTAGGGAGCATGTGCAGGATGACTAGGATATGGATGCCAAAGGAAAAGAGCAGTGAGCTGCTGGCAAAAGATGTGTCGATCAATAGATCGATCCAAGGGGGAATGTTGTAAAGGGCCAGGTTCAACGTTGCCAAGAGAAGGTGCATATATCAGTTGCTCAGGTAATATGTTGACGTCGAGAGTAACATGGTGGGTGACATAGGGAGAGGGAATGTCATTGAACAAGGCTCAGCACCCATAAGGGGACAGAGAAACAGGAACAGCATGAGAAGACCCATGGAGGAACACAATAAAGCATAGGGGATTTGACTGTAGTAATGGGGTAGTTGTAGAGCAGAGGCAACTGGGGGGTGTGCAAGGTTCATTAAGGGGTAATGTGGTGGGGGAATTTGAGAAATATATGAACAGTATGAATATGAACAGCAGAAAAGCCAATCTCTTGTAAGCCCAGGTTAGCAAATCATTTTCACAGACTGCACATATTAAAAGAGCTTCAGGGTTTCTGTGACAGCAACATTTGGTCATTTAGCAGAAACAATGTGCCGAAATATTGAAAGTCTGAAGGTTCTCAGTAGAACGCAGCCCTGTTGAAATCACTCTAAGAGATACTTTTGAGGCCGATGAGCCAGGCACCTCAGTGAATGAGGAGAATTGGCAGAGAAATACAAGTCAAATCCAATTAATGAAAATACAGCCACAGTGTGGTACTGTTTTTTTTCAGACCACACTTGGCAGCAAGGCGTCAGAAAGGAGCTGGTGGGCCAGAGCCCTGGGATAGGGGTTATGGGGCATGTAACATGGGTCCAATCAGTGGAGAGAGATTTTGGTGTCCCTAAGGTACAACATTATAAAGTGTCCTAACTGATGTCCGTGGGGCACATTTTTGGTCAGACTCAGTTTATTCATTTTTATAGTAGGCAATGCCAAATAATGGCAAGCAAATGTTGTTTGCCTGATCAGCACAATTTGTAGTTGTGGGGTGGTGTCAGACTGTTTTTGACATCACAAGAGGTGGTAATGTGATTTCGGTCCAATTAGGGACCAAAGGAAGGTGAGCAGGTGCAATTGGATCTAGATCACCTGGATTAAGCAGTGCCTACCTGTCAATCACTTTAAACTGTTGCTGCCTTCCTGATTTGCTACTCTTTTTTCATACTTAAGCAGCCCTGCACCCTCTTTTCCTTTGCAGTTGGTGAGCAGGTGCAAGTGGATCTAGGCCACCTGGCCTAAGCCCTGCCCACCTGTTAATCACTTTAAACTGTTGGTGCCTTCCTGGTTTGCTGCTCTTTCCCCTACTTAAGCAGCCTGTCAGTCTCTTTTCCTTTACAGTTGGTGAGTAGGTGCAAGTGGATCTAAGTCACCTGGCCTAAGAATCAGTTGCCTTCTTAGTCCTGCCTCTTTCTTCCTGCACTTAACTCTTAGATCAAGGGCGTCTCTCGCCCAGGCATCCGAATTGCAGATGACCTACTCAGACAGCAGGTAAGCATTCACCAACATGTGTTTTCTCCCTCTGTCCCCACAGGCCCTCCCCAGCATCAGGCAACACCGTCAACTTCTCTGGTGCTGTGGTGAGGACAGGTGCTCCGTGGCACAGTACGTTGTGCTTTCGTAAAAGTGTTATTCTTGCACTGCAGCGCGTGTGTGCCCGCTCCCCCTCCCATTGTTCCGGTTGCTTACTTGTTTTTTGCCCCCTAGACCCCTCTCTCCCACTGGTTGGTGGGCCCTTTACACCAGCCACACAAGGTACCCCCTGCTGTGGCAGCCCCCTCAGCCAAGAACCAGAGGCTAAGGACAGCTCCAGTGGTGTCTGCTGCTGATCGCCGTAGTAGCACATAGCCTGCGCCTCAGTTGAATTGCTGTCACTGATCAGGTAAGTCAATTCTGGGTGTGTTGTATTGTGCTGTGCTCAAAAACTTTTTCCCCCTTCCGGGAAAGTCGAATCAGGTTGTTTTTAAAACCCTCTGTGGCAATGCCCTCGCAGGACAAGGCAGCAGTGTTGAGTCATGCAGGTGCACAGGACACACTTTCCGATAATACGTAGAATGCTTTGCTACTTCTACGCTTCCGTGCATATAAAAACCGAGGTACGGACCCTCTGCAGAAAAGCACTCGCAGGACAATGCTCCGGTGTTGAGCGATGCAGGTGTTTGGTGGCGATGGGGCGATGGGGTAATGGGGCAGACTGTGAACACGGACAACCTCACCCTCCTGACTGTGGCCACAAGGTAAGAAGGTTCAGGGAGTGTTAGCTTCGCTTCACTCCACACAGCCCCCTCACCTTCCACCCCTGCTCCTTCTTGCATACATGTTGCTCCCCCTGCATATGATCCTCTCACCCCCATGCGCTTGCATCGCCAATCTTTGTGCGCTCCCTTCAACTCAGGCCGCATGTATTCCCCAACATCTTCAGGCCATCTGGGTCATCAGGTCCTAGTTTCCCTAGCTTTGTGTGCTGCCTTGCATCGTATGTCCCCTCATATTGGTCACGTGCGTGTGCTCCTGTGCAACTTGCCTGCGTGTGCTTCCTTAGCCCATGCACTCCCTCACATCACATGTCCCCTCATCCTGTTGTCTTGCGTCTGCTCCCTCACAACTTGGTCACAACCTCTCCCTTGCTTCTCTAGCCATGTGCGCACCCTCACATTATAGGTCCCTGCATCCTGTTCTGTTCCCGTCCTCCTGCATTTCCCTTCCTTCCTCTCGCATCTCTGCCCTTCCCTGTTCGATCTAGTGTGTACTATTCTGACACTGTCTCATGCTCTGCTGTTTTTCTGGCATTACTTTGCATTGCGTGCATTCTTCTTCTAGGTTCCTGTTGGGTTTTGTGCCTTGTTGACTGTATTGTCTTTGTGTTTGCTCTCTATGGTTCTTGATATTTTGTTGCTATCCACGGTTTGTGGCATCTCATTGCAATTGCCTGCATTCTTCACTTTGAGGTTCCCTACTGACCTCTGTGATTTGCTTTTGGTCCTGTATTGCATCTACATTCTTTACTTCTAGGTTGCCTGTGTGCTTTGCCTTGGTTCTGTACTACATCTGCATTTGCTACTTCTAGGTTCCCTGTTGAGCTCTTTTCTTTGCTGATGGTTCTTTACTGCATCTGATTTGAAGGTCAGTTTTTCTTGTTCTTTGTTTTGCCCCCTCCCTTTTGTGTCCCGCCTTTACCTTCATCCTGTCTGCCCCACCCCTGCACAAACTCCCCTCCCCTGCCTGGGTTCCCCTTTCCCTACCCCCCTCTTTTCTCCCTAAACCGCTTATGGTGAACTCTGTCTCACCTATCTTTTCCAACTGCTTTTCTATCGTCTATCCTATCCTTCTCACTAAGTCTGGCAGGAAGAAGCTCAAACGGGACATCTGGTCTCCAAACAAGGCCTCCCTATCGCTGATACCTATACCAGTGCTTTCTCTGGACAGACCATTACCAACATACTCTTTGTTGTTCCCTCTCCAGGCCTATGGACCACCCATATGGTCTCTGTTTTCACTCCTTTTTCCTCTTCTCCCATTAATGGTGGCACCCAGTGGGAGGCCCTCCTGGACCCCGTCCACGCCTCTGAGACCATCATTAATGTCTACTTAAATGGCACCATCTTGGTCCAGGGCCCTCAGGCCAATCTCCTCTTTGATTGATGCTTCTGTGCCTTATCAATTTCCTTTCCTTCCTGTTATCCCTTCTTACTTCTCTCTGGCTCCTCTGTGACCTCGTTTCTCTGCCACTTCTTCAGAACTCCCTGCTGATTATCTGTCCACATTGTTACCTGCCCCCTCTGCCACACCTCTGGCACTCTCTTCTCCCTCTACCTTTCCTCGTCTTCCTTCCTCCTCTGCCCATCCTCAGGCACCTCCGACACTTCCGCAGGGTGTACCTCTGGTCTGCACCCCTCCTTGGAAGTACTTCAAATGTGGCAACTTGCACCACATCACTACTCTCAACTCTCGTTCAGCTGTCAAACACTCGGCTGACATCTTCCGTCTTCTGGAAGAGATTGATTTGGATGTACTAATTCTCACAGAGACTTGGTTCATGGCCAGCTCTGTCATGAGTTTCAACACTCTCCTTCCCGATGGCTACAAGATCCTCTCTGAACCAAGCACCAACCGTCCCAGTGGATGTGTAGCCTTGATTTTCCCCGAGTGGATCCCTGCTTCTATCATTCCAATGCAGCACCATTCCTCCTTTGAATGCCTAGTCTGCAGGATCCCTAACTCTCCTGGCCCCTCTCTCACTGTGGCCACTATCTACAGGCCACCAGGCTAGATCACCCTCTTCCTCTATGAGTGAGCTAACCTCTCCTCCTTGCTCCTTGCCTCTACCTCTCAACTTCTCCTCGTCGGGGACTTGAACATCCATCTGGATGTCACTAGCCCTTCTTCAGGTCTCTTTCGATACCTCTGTGATTCTCTTTCTGTCTATTATTCCCTCTGGACCGACTCACTCTGCAGGGGACACCCTGGATGTTCTGATCTCCTCAGACCTCCCCATCTCTAACCTTCTCACCACTCATCTCTCTTGGAGTGATCACTTTCTCCTTTCCTCCACCTCTCTCTCTCTACAGCACGGTTCAAGCTGACTACAGCACTGCCACCTACCTTCTCGGTCATCCGACCCATAAAGCATGTGTCAGTTGAAGCTTTTGACACTACTTTCTCTCCTCTTCCTGCATCTTTGACTGACTCACACCCTGACACAGCCCTCTCTAAAATTAATCCCTCTATCTCTAGGACTCTGGATGTCCTTGCCCCTGTCATGAGGATCTGCTTAAATCACAAATCCAAGTGCAACTCTTGGTACAATTCCGACCTCACCACCCTTAGATGCAAGTGTACAGTGGTGGAGAGGAAGTGGAGGGCATTGGGTGCACCCCCTGACAACCTGGCCTGCTGCCTGCTCCTGAGGCAGTACAGACTCTCTGGCCATTCTAAGAAGAGAGCCTACATCCAAGTCTGCATCTCTGCAGCATCTAACAACTTGGCCGAACTTTTCAAAATCTGCAAGGAGCTGGCGAATCCGGCTGCAGTCTATTCCGCTCCTGTTCCCTCCTAGGCCCACTGCACGGCCTTGGACTCTCAGTTCACTACTAAAACTCAGGACATCCTGTCCATCCTCTGTTCCTCTACCTCCTCTTCCTCCTCCTCTACTACTCCTGGCATATCTGAGGCTGTCTCTCCTCCTCATTTCGCCTCCTTTCCCTTATTCACCCCTGTTAATGTTTCTAGACAAGTCCAATCTATGAAAGACTCATCAAAGCAGGTTCTCCCATGCTCATCCAGAACCTTAAAGGACCACAGCTACACACTTGCTCCAGCCTTAGCCGATTTCTGCAATCTCTCCTTTGCCACTGGAACTTTCTCCTCCCCCTTAGGCACTCTCTTGTGCACCTCCTTCTAAAGAAGCCCTCAGCCATTCCTTCCTTCCCAGCTAACTATCGCTTGATCTCCATGACTCCTCTCCTGGTCAAACTCTTGGAAACTGCGGGCCATCTCCCAGCTTAATCTACATACTGAATCTGTTGTTGCCTCCATGACCACCAGTCTGGCTTCAGAGATGCCAGAAGCCTGTAAACTGCTCTCCTGAACACCCATGAAGACTTGCTCTCCAATATGGACTCTAATCTCCCTTCTGTCCTCATTCTCCTCAACCTATCCTCTGCTTTTGACATGGTCCACAATGTCATCCTGCTCAATCGCCTCTGCGACAAACTTGGTATTACTGATCAGGCCCTGGCTTGGTTGACCTCCTTTCTTACCGACCATCCTTCATAGGTTGAAATAGGGTCTTTCCACTCTTCTATCTCTCTCTACTTGTGGTGTTCACCAGGGGTCTAACCTCTCTCCCTGGTTCTTTAACCATTACCTGACACCTCTTGCCCATAACATTGCTACTTTCTGCTCCAATTTTCAATGTTATGAAGATTACACTCAGCTCTCTTTCAGGCTCCTCTCAGCCACCTCTGCTTCTTCTCTCATACCAATTCACGAATGGTGTGCCACCAATGATCTCTGCCTTAATGCCAGTAAGACTGCGATCCTCCTCATTGGGACACCCGCTCCCTCCGTTCCTCTCTCTCTCTGGCCGCCCACTCTGGGCCCTCTACCTGCTCCTTCCTGCGAGGCTAAGAACCTTGGTGTCATCTTTGACTCCCCCCTCTCCTTCTCTCCCCACATCTCAGATGTCTCTAAGAAGTCAAACTATCAGCTGCACCTGCTCAGAGGCATCATTCCTTTTCTCAATTTACCCCAGAACCTCACTGTCTCCAGAGCTCTGGTCCTCTCTAGGCTGGACTATTGCAACAGCCTCTTTCTAAATCTTCCCGTCTCTTCTCTTCGATCTTTACATTTATCCAGAACAGGACTGCAAGACTTGTCCTTGGTCTCAAGCCCAGGGATTGTATCCCTCCAGGTCCGAAATCTCTTCACTGGCTCCCGTGGCTGCAAGGATCAAGTTCAAGACCCTCTGCATTGTTCACAAGGCTTTCTGGGGCCAGAGACAGCTCAACCTCCAACGTTCTCTTCCAAAACATCTTCCTTCTCTAGCTCTCTGCTCATCCATCTCCAACTCTCAGGGGGTCAGATGCTTCTCCAAGCAGAGAGTTGTTGGCAGATCTATCTCCTCGACTGGGGCCTCCCTCTGGAACAGCCTCCCTTCCTCTCTAATACTTGAGCAGAACCACTTCTGGTTCCCAAATTAACTGAAGACCTTCCTTTTCCCTTTCCCTTTCTCTCGTCCTCTCCCCTGCTGATGCACCCGACTGCTCCACGTACTGGTCACCTGGTCACCCTCTGAACTCGGGCCCAGGCTCCTACATGTCCAGTGGCCCTTGCACTGCCTCTGGGCTCCCCAGCAATTAAGGGTCCGTATATGCAACCCTACAGTCCATTCTCGCTGCACGTATGAGCCACTCACTAGCTGCAATTTTTAGTTAGCTGCACTTACCCCTTTGAATCCCTCTGGCACTTCTCCCTTCTCTCTTGATATATGATATGGCATTTATAATGCATCTATACACAACTGTTTCAAGGCGCAACGAGGCAATGGAGGGGGAACAGAGGGAAGACAGACAACGATCTTACTAGGCCAGGTGTCATTCAGATCGCGCAAGTACAAGAGAAGGGGGGGAATGGAAAAGTGCAGAGGGGGAGGGGAAAGTGCAGTACATGGGTAATAAATAACAATATAAATAAAAGAGCGGCCAGCTGTTGGCAAGTGCAGGGTGAGTGCAGGCATAAGTGCTGGTGGGGGACTGTAGGGATACAGAAAACCGTCCCCAGGTGCAGGGGTTGCCAGGGAGGCAGTTCAGGTGTGCAACTGGCAGGGATTGACCCCGAGATCAGATGGGTGGCCAGGTAACCAGTGCAGTCTCAATAACAGCCAGGACTTCAGCAGGGGGAAGGGGGAGAGAAAGCAGAAGGAAAGAGAAAGGTTTTCAGGTGCTTCCGGAACCGAAGATGGTTCTCCTCAAGTTTCAGGGAGGCAGGGAGACTGTTCAAGAGCGAGGCCCCAGCCGAAGAGAGAGATCTACCACCAACTCGTTGCTTGGAGAAGCAACTAACTCTCAGGGAGTTGGAGGAGGATGAGCGAAGAGCTCGAGAGGGAAGATATTTAGGAAGAGAGAGTTGAAGGTATTGAGGCCTCAGGCCCGCACTTGCATGATCTGAATGACACAAGGCCTAGTAAGATCGTTATTTTTCCCTCCCTTTGTTTCCCCCCCTCCTTTTCTTGTCCTGCCTAGATTCACTTGTCTACAGGTGCATTATAAATGCCACATCATATCATATCACCCAAAAAGGGACATGCAAGGTATATAATCCCATAAGGGCCTGACACAGGTCCACTAATTAGCCCCAGTGACCTGCCCTGAAAATGTAACTAAAATGTTGTATGGTAATTTATTGACTTATGTATAAAATGTTAAGCCGCAGTGTGCAGCGTTGACAGCTCATTTCATTTAGTTCAGTTCCATAGAGCTGTCTGAACCATGCTTCCCATGTGGTTGTGTCCAAAAGAAATTTAGTTACTTCTTGCTTGGTGTACTCTTCATTTTTTGATTACCTTTTCTTTCCTTGGATTATCTTTTGGCAGAAGCCCCTACAATTCCCAAGGAACATGGGGAGTAACAGCTGCCATGGATCAGGACCTACCTCTCTGTGCCAGAATCTCCCGAGCAGGGAGGTCAGACCATGAACAGAACCATACCATCCTTGGGTCTCCCTGAGAGGGCCTTATAGCAACCGGAGGACCAGACCAGTTGAAGCTCCCAGTTCTACCACACTGAACTGCTCACTCTGTGTTAACGGACCAAGAACCAGAGGGAAGTCCCTCATGCTGGTTCTACTCCTCCTCCACCACCTTGTGTATTGCTTGCATTTTCAACCATTTAGACAATGCATCATGTCTTGGCTAAGATTGTCACCTACTAGGCCGGAAGTGACTGCTCCATGCTGGGACTCGAAGAAGAAAAAGATGATTCGAATATAGAATCCTCCCGTCCCCTGCACACTGTCAAGTACTGTAAAATACAGTTCAGGTATGTTAGAAAACATGTCTTTATATTTTAATATAACGATTTGCTCAAAGAAGACATATAAGAGATACTTCCAAAATGTTTCCTCATTCAATGTGTTTAAATCATGAATTTGTGGGCGGAAGAATTCCACCCTTAATTTCTGCGGTTGCACACACGTGATCATGAGGTTCTTTAAGGATCCAGTAACGATTCCACAATGTCGACAGACTGCATTTCCGGGTAAGCCTCTGGTAAATAAGAACTCGCCAGTATGGATCAAGTTGAAGCGGAATCTCATAAAGGTTTCTCTGTACCGGCCATCTGGACATTGTTTTGGGTATTTTAGTGTAGAGCACCTTTTCCTAGCCTTTAGGTTTATTTCCACAAAGAACTTCTCTTCACAGGGGTTAACCCAAGAGTTTCTCTTTCACTTTCTCTGGGTTTTCTAACAGAATTGTGCTATTGATCTCATAATGAGCCTTTATTTCTTCACAGATCTTTTATTTAAAAGGCACAAACGCCCCCTCCCCGTAATGGCCTGTCTGTTTCCCCATAAAGGCGTACATATAGGGTGTTCGAATCATTCACAATTCGTTTTCGGTATAGCAGCAACTTTCTCAAGCAGACCAGGCTGTTCATTGAATTGAAACCCAGTTCAAAATATAATATGTAAACTGGTACACAGTTTGTGAGGACCAGTACCTTCCACCAGATTTGTCCCTCCAACTTACTTAGGCCCAATTTGTCTACCCCTCTCCCTGTTTCAAAGCCATATAGGCCTGCTGGGACCACCTTAACACCATAAAACTGAAGCAGTGGATCCATAGTGAAGTGACAGTACTTTCTCTTAATGTGCACCATTTGGGTAGTGTGCTGTCTCCTCATTGCCCACACCGCCTCTTTTCTAGTCCCATGCTTTGATGGCTTAGTGAGGGTTAACCTCAAGTATTTCACTAGTTGAAGAACCTGGAGTGTAGACACCCCCATTTGCCATTTAAATGTAGTTGGGTTGCTCTTTTTCCCATTGTAGCACAGAATATTAGTCTTAGAAGGGTTTGCCACAAGCCCGTTCGCCTACACATAGTCTTCAAACCTATTAAGGAGTATCTACAGCCCAAGGGGGTTTTATCCAATAAAAACATGTCATCTGAGTATGCCACCCAAGAACACTGTTCACCAACCACCTCTGGGGGCGCAAATTATATTTCTTCCAGCGCTTTACTGAGGTCTGATAAGTACAGGTTAAAGAGGCAGGGGGCCAGTGCACACCCCTGCCTCAAACCATGTGATGTGCCTATTGTATTAGATGTCTCCCCCTTAGATCTCAGCCTCACCTTGACCAAAGTGTTACTATGTATCTGGATTAGGATGTCCAAGATGTGCCTTGGGAAACCCCACTTTGATAATTTGGACCACAACCTTTCCCTGTTTACTATGTGAAAGGCTAGGCTCAGGTCCACGCTTGCCACATACAGGGGGTCCATCCCCTTTGTGCTAGTTTGGTCAAAGACTGAATGAACAACCCATTTGCATCTCTACCAATTGAACTCCTGAACCCTGTCTGGAATTTAGATATTCAACCAGAACTCGATATACAGTCAATGATATTTCTCAGGACACACTTTGCGAATACTTTACTTTCTACATCCAGGAGGGCAATCGGACGGTAATACAGTGGGTCCAGGTGATTCTCCCTCTTATGGATGGGCACAATTATGGAGGTGTTCCATGAGGCTGGAAAGGTTTTAGATTCTAGGAAACTCTGAAATAGTGTGTGCAGGATTACCACTCATGAATTCAGGTCCTGCTTCATTACTCGATTGCATAGGCCATTTGGTCCTGGGGCACAGGAGTTGGAGCCAGATGAGATGACGAGGCACAGGGTCTCCAAGGATATGCTCATTTCCCATTTGTCATTACAAATGAAGGTAAATCATTCAAGTTGTCCCTTTTGTAGAGTTTTTCTAGCTGTCTACACTATCATTTGTCGGGGACTGAATCAACCATCTTCAGAGGAGGACTATCGTGGATTTGATTCATGAGGCACCAAAAGTTCCAACTCAGGTTCATCCGCATCACCTCCCTCATCTGTTCCCCGTCTCTTTGCATTAGCAAATGTCTGTGGGCTATGGACTAGCTTTTGTAGCACTGTTTCACTTTTCTGACTAAGATCTTTTTTCCAAGTCTTGTGCTGTCCCTGCCTTTCCTCCGTTGTACCTCCATCACATGCTTGTGGGGCCGCTGGTGTCTGCGGGCCAGATTTTGCTCTCTGCATGCATTCACCGCCTGTTCATTGAACAGTGGGAACTCTCCACCGATAGGGACTTAAGCGTGTCAATTAACCATGTGGATTTCCAAACGCCTTGGCCCTCATTACAAGTCAGGCGTTAAGGGTTTAACGACTCTGTCGGCACCGTTAACCCTTAACGCCTGATTCACACTTTAACGCCTGCTTTTTGCACGCGTTAAAGTGCAAGGCGCTAAGCGACCTTGGTGCTAATTACGGCACCGTAATTTACGGTGCCGTAATTAGCGCCTTCCCCATCCCCATTATGCCCTAAGGAGCAAAAATGGGAATGGGGAAGGGCAAATGGTGAATGGGGAATTACCGCCCCACTCACCTTGGAATGGGGCGGTAATTCCGCCATCCACCATGGCGGAATCCGGCATGGACCATGGTGCTAATAGCACAATGGTCCTCCGCCTGACTTGTAATGAGGGCCCTTGTATGTATTTACCCATCGTATCAAGGGTCCTTGGAGTCGAACCAATTTGGTAATACTTTGAATTTATGGCCATGTTTCTACAAACCAGTTTCCCGCGCGACTTTGTCACCAAGGCTAGGTGAAGAACCAGAATTTCGTGGTCACTGTGCAAGGTACTTATTGCATTAAAGGCTTCCAACAGATATCGCTATGTAGTCGATCCAAGACAATGGCCCTCATTAGGACTCTGGCACTAAACCATGGTGCTATTAGCACCATGGTCCATGCCGGAGTCCGCCATGGAGAAAGGGGGAATTACCACCCCATTCCAAGGTTGGCATGGCGGTAATTCCCCCTTTCTCCATGGCCCTTCCCCATTCCCATTTTTGCCCCATAGGGCTCAATGGGAATGGGGAAGGCGGCAATTACGGTACCGCAATTTGCAGTACCGTAATTGCCATCAAGGTCCCTTTGCGGGTCCCTACTTTAACGGCCGGTCCAGACCAGCTGTTAAGGTCGGGAGCCGCAAAGGGATCTTGTAGTAAGGCGTTAAGGGGTTAACGGCGCTGCAGCCTTATACGGCGCCATTAACCCCTTAACGCCGGGGTCGTAATGACCCCCAATTAGTAATTCCTGTACCAAGTAGGTTTTGGGTTGATGTCACCTAATAGCTGTCCGTTTAGGAACTGTATTCCCCAACTCATCCAAAAAATCCCTCCACTTCGACCCTTGTTGGATTTGTCACATCTCATAGTCGCTAAGGTGGCACAACATGTTGGGTATACATGCAGCAGGTGAGAGACAGTTAAAATTCAAGTCTCCCACCAGGATAACTTAAAAACCCACATATTCTATTTTGTAATCTTCAATAATGCTTCCAAAGCCCCCAAGAAACTAATCAGTTCGGTGTGGGTCTGGTGCCAATATATGTTTACCACCAGGATGTGTTTTTGGACTGAATTGATATCAAGCTCTAGGTCCACAGCTAACACTCCCCGGATATTGTGTGAGGTAATGCATCCCTTCAGACAAATGCCTTGCTTAATTGCTATGCATAACCCACCTGATGGTTGCCCCCCATTTATTCTTGTGGCTCCCTGGGAGAAAACAGTGTTCATAAGCACAAAAACCAGGGAATACCTATGTTTTGGAAAAAAACTCACAAGATGGGTTTATGCTAACCTTTTAGAGATTAGGGTTTGTTTGAGGTGCGGGGGAGCAAAACTCAACCTTGGCAACTAGATTGGATAAATGAGAGAACAAAAACCTCAAACCTGTGTCAGTGGGAAACAGTTATACACCAACTACAAAAAACAAGTCGGGGCACAGTGAGGCTGGTTTAGAGAAGGAAGGTACTCAAGCGACAGGTCCTAACAAGCCTAATTGGATCCCAGTTAACAGTGAGTGTCAACACAGGGAGAGAAAGGTAGCAGGGACAACAGGGAACAGCTCACCATACATGATCATGGAATACGTCCTTGACCCAACACTGTGACTGTCCCTGATCTCCACTAAGGGCATTTACCAGGTACAATGTCAGGATAGAACTAGATTTGACACTGCCATGATAACTCTACCTTCAAAGTTGTTTAATTGATGATTTTACAGGAGGAGGAATTCTTTAAAACAGTGGGCTTTGAGATTGGACCTTGTGTGCTCCCTCATGTTCCGGAGCATACAGCCCCTGGAGTGTGGGTTTATTGGACAAATTGATGAGGGGCAGTGGGTGCTCCGAACCTCAATCTATGGAAGATCATTCCTGGAGAGGAAATACGCTGGTACTTATGAACTAAAAGTGGAGACACCCAGGGGCCATAATGACTGGGGAAGAGCGCCTCCATCCTGGGCTAGAATGTGAGGCTATTATGCCTTGCCACAGTGTTCAGTTGGAATTAGTAGGGAACCCAAGTGCTCAAGGCCTCCTTTACGCATCATGGAATGTTAGGGGTTTTGGGAAATTAACACAAGATTCAGTACTATTGGAAATCCTAGATGAATATTCTATAGTGTGCTCACAGGAGACTTGTGCAATGGAAAGATTGTTGTATGATGGACACTGTTTTCTGAAAACAAAAAGTGGTTGTTCCTAGAGATGTAGGAACTCCCGTCCCCTCCACACTATCTAGTATCTGTGGAGCAGATCAGTAATTCAGTGTTATTTATATATAATTTCACATTAACAATTTGATGCATTAAATGCAGTCCATAGTTCAGTTGGTGGGGCAGTAGGAGTAAATACCCAGCTCACAAGATTTAATGTAAAAAACAATTCATACATTTATTTATACAGTGTTTTTAGGCCCAACACGTTTTGAGTATAAACTCTTCTTCGGGGGCAGAATCATATTTCACAACATTCTAGAAAAAGATAGAAAAAAGTGCATCTTAGTATAGCTGCATATGTAGTGTGCATTACAATTTCATTTTGATCATTATTTATTTGATACAAAACAACAACTAATTAAATGTCAGATGTATTCAACAAGTATGGTAAAGCTAGTGGGATACAGTCAGCTATTTCTAACTGCAGTAGGATTAGATCATCCTGCTAAGAGGATTTTAGACATGGCTTCTAACCAATCTAGTCTGTAAAAAGAGGGGTCCTAGGAAGGCAGAAAGAGCAATTTGACAAAAAGGAGGAAAAATTGAACAATGTAACATACCAACTATGGTGGTCACATAGTTGAAAAGAAGTATCCAATGGAACATAAAGTGGAAGCTCTGGAATGATCGTTCGTCTCAACGCTAAAGAAATGAAACATGTGTAAACCCCAAGCAGTGAGAGGAGTAACGCTAAGGAGAGAGAAGAGAAGCAAAGTCTCTACTTACAACAAGTTCAGAAAAAGTCCTGACGGACGGATCCATGCAAGATAAAGAGGGATCTTTCAAAAGATAACACTCAGTAGATGGTACTTCAAATGAGTAAAGTCATCTGAAAGGGGAGAAAAGGATAAGCAAAGCTTATTAAGATGAAGAGAACGTACTGGTAAGACTGACAGAATCAGTCATTGCACTTACTTGATACTGTTCAGAGAATCTGTGCAAGCAATCATGGTGCGCCGCGTCCCACCGGAGGAGGATGCGGTACACTCAATGAGCGCCTTCTTAAATACCCGATACTTGAATGACGTATGCACAAAACATGCGCGTAGGGAACCGTCTCTGCGCACATGCGTAACACCAAGACTAAATGATTGGGCCACGTCATGGATCTGATGACACGGGAAAGTCGGCGTCAGAATTCCATGACACCAAAATAACCGTGCATGTGCGGGATGGAGAATAGACTGAATTTAAAGTAAGGAAGATGTATTTTTAAACAATGGGAGAAGATGCGTGTAAATCAGCATAAAAATATGAATGATAATAGAGATACGTCAAGAATCTGATGACACGGAAAGACTGTTGTCTGAATTTATGTATACAAAATCACCGCTCATGCGCGGAATATAACGAGGAACGTCAAGTGAGTACGCATACTTAAAAGGATAGTAAAGGAGAGAATAAGTAACCCATACTCATATGGATGTGAAGAAAGTTTGCGTGAGAGAAGATATGGTGGAGTCTAGTCAGTAGAAACTACCAGTCCTCTAGGTGTACATTAGCTTTAGAGTAACAGACGTCTGTTTGCATAATTAACACTCATCTAACATCCAAACAACAAATGACACCTTGTTCACATATATATTCCACCATATGTGGTAACATTTTTAAACATTTCCAAATCAGATATAGCATATCTCAACAAGGTGACCTAATGTTAATTTTTGTCAAAACAATAATAACCTCCACCATCTTAGGTGTAATTTGTAAAACAATTGCAAGTGCATATTACACAGGGATTTGGTCATAGCAAAGGGAATGCAATCCTAAACAACATCAACCACCAAATGAGGTGTATTTTGCAAAACATATGCAAGTGAGTTTAACACTAAAATGTCACCATAGCAGAAGTTAATGCAATCCTAATGAGTTATAATGGGAACTTGTGATAAAATGGTACATCTCTAGGAACAACTACTTTTTGTTTTCGGGTTTGAGGCTCCTCCCACCTCCCCTTGTGTTACAAAACACACATTTCCCTAATGAGTTTATGGTGCTTAGGCATGAGGGAGGCCCCAAGAGGACACTGGACATGTCCACTTCCGATCTCCCATTCGGGGAACAGTCAACACTCAAGGTCCCCCCCCCATGTCCCAATAGGGGCTCCCTCTCCACAGTGGGTGTACTTAGTTACCACCCCTAAGTGAGGTCAAGGATCCACGTCTCTGGACCTCCCGAGGTTGTCGATGTTATCCCAAGGAGAGCCACAACATGCTCTGTTTGTTGCTTGTAAGCCCTCGTGATGTAGGATTGGTGGGATGCTACTCCCTGTGTGGTGTGGTTGTGCAAGGGGTTCCCTATTGGCTTAATTGCCCCTGAAGGACAGGATTTAAGACCACCAGTTTCATGTTTCTCTCATAGCAAATCTTTAGTTGCCGAGGATGAGGACAGGTTGTAGTCTCTGGGAGGTTCTGGGGTAAATAGTCTTGCTGTAAAAGACCCCTTCCTGCCCCTGACACGTCCTCTTGTTGGGTGTTATAGACCTGGCTGGGGCCCTCCCTGTACAAGGTGCACTTTTTAAAAAAATATTATTTTGTTGCTCGCGATAGTCTTGGGCCACACCTCACTCAACTTCACTTACAGGCTTTGCTAGCAAAGGCTTCTCTGACCACTCCTCCACCTGACACCTCCCAAGGTCTGAGTCTGGGTTCCCTCATCACATTTAGTCAATATACAATCCCCCTCCCCATCTAGGGCCTCTTTTACCAGGGTTCCCGGTTTTAGCTTTGAGTTTGACGTTGTTTTATACCCCTCTCAGTATCTTTGTCTGTCCTGCTTACTGTACCAATTTTCCATCACTGTGCACATCGTTCAGGAGTTAGTGTGATCCGCGTTGCATAGGCTTAGCTTTCCTCTTCTGTTCCAGTCCCTTCCTCTTCTTGACTCTTATTTTAGCTAACTTCAGTTTAAGGGTTCCCAAGGGTCCCTGGAGCTTGTTCACAACCAATGTAGTTGATTGCGTGTCAAACCTTTTGTTGCAGACTGAGGTCTCTTTGGGTTGGACTTTCAAGTTCCCTTCTTGACGTTCGAGAGGCTTATTACAGGGTGGTGCAGTAACAAAATTACTGTCATGCAGTTTCCGATTCATATGGCGAGCCTCTAACATACAGACCATGGGATCAGTCTATTAAGGTCGCAGTCTGTAGCTACAAGTGTGCAATGCACAATTTCAATTCACTTAAACTTGAAGGTGTGAGCTCTGACCTCCTCCCAGACATTTTCGTAAAGTTCCACGAACGAGCTCAGCAATACGTTTATGGCAGAAATAGTAGGAGCGGTCATGCAAATGCGTTTGTCTGCCTCTTTTAAGGTCTGATGGAGCCTGGCAGTCAACTCTTCCGGAGGTGTGCTGCTAACGTCACTAAAGCCTTCCTGGGATTTTTCAATTAAAGCGGTGAATTCAGTCGCAGACCCCATGACTGAGGTGTTGCATGTTTGTTGCATCAAACTCTCTCCATCCATGTTGTGCCCATGCTCAGATTCCCCCACTACTGCAGAAGTAGGGATAATTTTGTTAAAGAACTCGATCATACTGAGGTCATCAACATGGGATCTGTCGAATGTTGGCGATGCACACATTGGTGGGGGAACTCCTATTTCAGTACTTACTCCTGCTAAGGGGAAGAAGTCCATGATTCTTTGTCCCACGCTGGAGGATCCCTGCAGGTGAACCAATGGGAGCTTCCCACTATGAGGATAAGTTGGACCATCGGATGGCTTTTACTTTTTTTCACCCCGGGGCTCTTACAATCATTTTTCTTTTATCCAGATATTTTAGCTGGGACTTTAGCCAAGCTGTGTGTTGTTTCCATAGGTTCTTGACCTGCAGTAAGAACAGGCTTGCTGTTCTTTTCAGTTGTGTTAAGAGCATTAGGTGTTTCAAATGTTTGTGATCCATCAGTAGCATTAAACACCCATGGGCCATTACACGTTCTGTCCATGTTTGTCGGATGTGTCAGATATGCCTTGTTAGGCAAGGATCTTCAGTTCCCCAGTCCTGAATGGGTACCCATATGGGCCATTGGTCCTTACTTCCTGGCAGCCTTTGGACAATGTGAAGGGCTTGTGTAGATAGAGATCACACACGAAGGTGAGGTGAGGCCCTTTGAGCAAAAGTTTCCAGTCAATGGGAAATAGATAGTAAGATATGGTTGCTAGTGAGTTTCAGAAGACAAGAGCAATGGTAAGTCTATTCCATAGTTAACTATCAGCAGCTGTTTTTTGCATGCCCACCTCTCGTCCGCCACCTCTAATCGTGAGGTGCCTAGATAAAGGGTTGCTAGAGGCAGGAAAAAAGGAGAGGGGCTCAAAGGTTCCAGGCCCGCAGTCACCCCTCAAAGAAAGAAAAAGGAAATAAATAATCCAAAAAGAAAAGCAGCACAGACACAGGGATATTGAGAGGATAGACTATGGATTAGACTAAAGGAGATTTAGAGAGGTGGGGCAAAGTTCCAGAGAGTGCAAGCACACGCCAGTCAGTTCCCAGAAGCTTTGATTAAGAGCATTGTAAGGCCTTAAAACAGGCAAGATTATTTTGCCAGGCCGTGCCTTACTCATCTTCCATGCACAGGGAGAGTCCACGAATATCTCTTGTCATTCAAGCCACCATTGGGAACCGCTGGGACTGCCAAAACTGCTGATCAATGTCAGACTGCTCACAACTCTGCTTCGAACTTGGTGAATGCTCTGTGTTGGGCTTGTAGTTTTAGGTCATCATTCCTCCCAAAATGGAAATGGAAGGAAGACTGCCTTGCACTGCCAGACTGCTCACAACTCTGCTCCCAAACTCCACAAACGCTCCCTGTTGCAGTTGTGGTTTTAGGTCCTCACTTCTCCCAAAATCGAAATGGAAGAAAGACTGCCTCTCACTGCCAGACTGCTCACATCTCTGCTCCAAACTCTACCTCTGTCCCTGTCCCTATCACTTACCAAATAAATGCCTCAATGGTTAAAGAGTCACTCATTGGGCAGAAGTACGGTTCACATATTTTTATCGGCACTAAAATCACCTTTTAGGGAAGGGACCACACTCGGGTCCTTCAAAATCCAGGTTCGAAGCGTTTCAGGTGCCAAATCTGTGAGGGAAAAAGTAAGTTTTATGAACGCCTAATTATTCATTTTCTGCCAGGTGTCAACGGACTGTGGGCACCATCAGTCTCAAAATTCCGAGGTTTAAACTGCAGAAGGTGAGGGGGAGCAGCTTCCCCGTGCTCGCCAGCAAACTGTGGAATTCATTACCTATTTCACTCAGATCTGAGCCCTTCTACCACTCCTTTAGAAGTAAAGCCAAAACGTGGCTTCTAGCGCAAGAGAACTAATTTAATCATTCCAGTGCTCCTGTTAGGAACCTGCAGACCCAGCCTGAAACTTGTAAATATGTTTCTGTATATATGATTTAATGTCTATGGTATTTATGTTAATTATTGAAACGTCTGTGTTCACTTGTTACTCTGGTAATCTCTGCTTTTTCTTTATATATGTAATTTGGTAGGCAAAAATGTTTTGTTGCAAGACGATCGAAAACCCTATGCAATTTACAAATGAATGTTCAATCCTATACGCAATCTTCTATGTAATGTAATATGCAACATTGTAAAATTAAGAAATGCGCCCAGATGCCTACGGGCATGGTGCGCTTTACAAATAAACAAAATCAGACTTTGGGCTCATCTCTCAACCCCTTGAGTGCCCAAGGTAGATGAAAACAGACGATTTTGTTTTTAGCAGGTGAAAGTCCTTTCAAATGTATTGACAGGTGAGGGGATTGGCGGGTGAGTTAACTGATTGCTTGGCTGGTGACAGCCCCAAAATTCATGTGAATTGAGATGTATGCTTTTGGGGTGACCTTCTGCATGAGGACTATGCTTGGGCAGAAATCATGGGTTCAGGTAGACATTGCCAATACCTGTTCAGCACCAGAAGCCCATGCTTTCATTGGAGACAGGCCTACATAATGTACTGACCCGCTTAGCTTGGCGAGCCTGGTTTACCAGACAAGAATCTTTTAGGCTTACAATTAGCAACCCACAGTTTGTGTTTGGAAAGTGCCAGCCTCCTTTATACTGAACTTGTGAGCCACCTTTACAGTTTATGGGACAGAAGTGACTTGTTATGTGAATTCCCACAAGACCAGAACCACCCTGGACCGGGATCCTGGTAACTTCAACACCTGGAACAAAGAAAACGGTGGTGCAAAGATGGCTCATCTGTTAATTTTATAACAGACGGAGCAGGAAATGGAGGTGCAAAAACATGGTGTAATGCTTTTATGCCCCCATTTCCAGTTACAGCCAATTATGTGTGCACACAAGGAGGTGAAGAGGCATGGAACAGGGGTAACTTCCCCATAATGATTTTCTCCTGTGTCTTGGAAGGGCGCTTTGTTTATGCAGCAGTTATAAGATTGAAGGGTTTCAATTGAATGCACCTCTACTTAGCACCTGATATTGAGCAGGCGGATTCCATAGTTATCCATAGCTAAACACTCCCTGAAGATGATTTTACTTGCCAGTTTTGCATTCTGCCTTGCAAACGTTGACAATTCCATGTCAGGAGTCCTAACAGCATGTAAGTGCCCATACTAGAGTTCCTCGGCATTCAATGCACATTTCTATTAAAATGATCCCATCAATGTGTTAAGCATTTGTTCCAGAGATCTCTATTCTTATACCAAGGGACTGGAGTAGGGGGCGGAACTCGCATAATGGGGAAGAACAGAGGAAAATGTGAGCGTTCTGAGGGACGGCACGTGTGAGTCGATTGCACGCTCACAACTAACTAGTTAAAATCAAATTCATGGATCGGACCGCGCAACCTCATGTCGGTGAAAAGATCACGCAAAGCTCTCGATGTAACTGCCACCCAAAGGCAGGTGTACAGACACTTGCGCATTGGAATCAACACTGAGAGCTAAGATTGTATGTTGGATTTAAAGGTGTGAGCATGCATTCAGGGTTCTGACAGCAGTTAGGGCTACGAGTAAGAAGAGTAGCAGATGCAGGAATGGCTCACGGTGGTTTGCACACATATTTTCTAGAGTTTTACCAGAGTTACAGTAATTTCAACGCATGTTGTCGGGGAGCCGGTAATAGTTATAGGGGACCCCGTGCAGTGTTCCTGAGGTGCAGACCTGGATGCAGGGGACCCCACGCACTGTTTCAATAGTGCATTTGTTCGAGCCCGAGGAGCATGCAATGCTAGCTGTATCTGGCTATTTTTGCTTTGCGTGGAGGCGTGTCACGGGCGTTCCAGCCGTGACTTGTGTGTACGGGCACTTTGGAGGAACAATTCCATGAATACACAGAGCATACAGAATGCACACTTTGCCATGAATCGGGCAGCAAATCATATTACAAAATCCCAGGAAGCCTTTCCTCTCTTAGTTTGATAAATTTGAATATATCGATAGACTTTGGTCAAACTGCGCTACAAAAAAAAAACGCACACCATGAAGTGGTAGTTATGAAAACTATTATAGCATCAGTAATCTGTTCGGAAAGGAAACGTAAATAGCACGTAAAATCTCTCTTTACTATGTTCATCTGAGAATGCACTATTATTTTTACGTAAACTCCAGCTTTTGGAACTGCTTAATGGACCACCCAAAATGTGTGTTGGAAGTTTTTTGAAATGTGTGAAGCTTGTAAATTCATTTTTTGTCAATAATGCAAAAACCTACCGCCAAATAGAATTAATTTAGCGGTGTCTGCCTTTTAAAGTCAAAATGTATTATTCCAAGTGCATGCACGCTTGTGCTTTTAAATCACTCGCGAACACTTTGGATGTCTGTGCAAGGACTATTAACATCACTGAAATGTGTGCCTATTTTGTTTACTCATTGATTCAGCAATAGCATGCTCTACAGGCAGGCTTCATTTTTTTTTATTCTTTGCATTGCTGTGTTCTGTGTACACTACAATTTGCAGCAGCACCTCAGCTATTTAATTTGCTATTTAGTCAGTTTGTGCTGGTTTCTGTATGCAGTGATATATATTCTTCCCTTATCTGGGACAGAGTTGATTGATTGTATTCCTAGTGCACGTGCCTTGAAATCACTCCTGATCGCTTTGTTTTTAATTGGGTGGATGTTGTGTGCAAGGACTATTGAAATCACAGAAATATGTGCTTATTATTTTTACTCACTAGTGTGGCACTAATGTGGTCTGCAAGCAGGCTTTGCTTTTTAATTCTTGACACTGCTGAGTTCTGTATAACTACGATTCCCAGCAGCGACTTGGCTTTTTTATTAATGATCAGGCACTTTTGCGCCGGCGTGTTTTAGCCAGTTTGCGCTGGTCCTGGTGCGGCATTGGGTATGCTGGTAGGTTCTCCAGCTGAATACATTTGCTCTTTGCTTGTACATTATATATTTGTCTTAGCACATTTTTCTATTCTTAGAGTGATATCTTATTAGTATGCCGGGCATATATCTTGATATACATAAGGTGGTGCTTAAATCCAAAAGAGCAGATATTGGGCTGCAGCGCTTTTCTTTTACAATGGGACTGTCTCAGCAGAGCGATCATAACTCTATTGATTGTGATAACTGAGTTCCTACCACAGGGACCATTAGGTCAGCAGTTATCAGCACTGTTCAGGAGAACCAGCAGGCTCCTGAATGAGATAGTGCTAGTGTATACACGGATCTTGAATCTCTGAGCTTGGGGGATTTACCTTCACCATATGCTTTGCTTGCTAAATCCTCATGTGGCACTCAACCCCTTCACTCTTTACTGCACCAGGAAGAGCAAGAGGCTGAGCAACGTCCCAATGAGGCTAGAGTTTATGAAAGTGGCATGGTGGGAACTTCAGCAGAGATATTGGCAGAATCTGTTAAGCTTTTTGCTGGAGGTCGTGGGGACCATCTGGAATGTTTGCTACTTAATAGTAGATCTCTGATAAAGCACACAACTGGTGTTTCAGACTTTATGTGAACTCATGACATTGACATCTGTGCTATTACAGAATCTTGGTTACATGCGGCTGCAGGCCCTTCTCTCTCTCTAGCCATTCTTGAGAATTAAGGCATTTTTCATTTTGATGGATCTTTTGGGAGGTGGGACATTTGCTTTTATTTGTAAATCCTCATTGGACATACATGAGGTGGAAGTAAAGGGTTCTCCCAATTGTGAAATTAGCCACATTCAAATCTTGGTTTATCCTAATACTGCACTTAACTTTCTGCTATTATACAGACCAAATGTCATTATGCCGGAATTCCCAGAACATATTCCGAGTATGCTGCTACCTATGCTCAAGCCTTCTTAGTAAATGTTCCTCTTGGGTGATTTTATTTTCTGGTTCACTGATAGTTATGATCAGATTGCCTCACACTTGGATAGTGTCTTTAGAGACTTAGATGTTCAGCAACTTGTTTCTGAGCCTACTCCTAATAAGGGGAAAACTTTGGATTGGCTCCTTACTCTGAATATTCAGGTTGGCAAAACCAGTGTCCTTCCTTGCCCGTGGTCTGACCACAGCATTATTTATTTGTCTGTGGCTTTGCCATCTTATATTACAATGTCTTAACCAGTTAGAGTTGCTGTAGCATCTTGGAATATGCATACATAATCTATTGAGGTGCTTTACCCTTTATTTATGCCTTGTGCAGAAGTAGTTGATCTGAACTCAGCAGATGATATAGCTGCTGGCCATCAGAAGTCTGTCAGAAGTAGTGAAATGTCCAGCACCCTTAAAGACCTGGTTCGTGTTACTCCGAAAGCAAATACCTGGTATACTCTGGAGCTGCATGAATTAAGGACTATCAAGAGGAAATGCTTCAATAAATGTACCACTTCTGGATCAGAGGCTGATAAGGCTCTGTTTATTACAGCAGTGAAGAATTATAAAGAATCTATTTTTAATGCTAAAAAATCTGATTGCAACACTAGAATTCTGAATGCTGCTTCTGACACTAGAGAGCTTTTTATATTTCTGAGAGAACTGGAGAGTCCATGTCCTACCGAGTGGTCTAAGATTACTAAGGACAGCTTGTGGTGCACTTCAATAAAGGATACCATGTTTGGCAAATTGCAAGCATCAGAGAACATCTGGAGGGTAAAAGGCTATCGTCTCGAGTGGTTGTTTCTTGTAATGCCCCTCTGATGGTTGTTCAGGACTGCATACCTTTGTTGTTTTGATCACCCACAGAGGCTTAAATGTTTAAGATAATTAGCCATCTTAAGCCTACTAGCTGTGTGGGTCATTCTTGCCCAGCACTAGTGGTGAAGGATTGCTTACCTTTGTTAGTATCATCTATAACACAATTTGTCAATCAGTCTTTTCAGGAGTGTCATGTCCCCGATAGCATCAAACATTCCCGGATATCCCCATGACAAATACACCTTACCTCGACCTCTATGTGCTGGTCAATTATAGACCAATCACCAGGGTCCCTTTGCAGTCTTAATGCCAACAACATCCTGGGCAAAAGGCAATCTGGATTTTGCATGGCTCATGGAACTGAATCAGCACTGTTGGGTCTGAAGTGTAACATCTTATTCTTCACGGGCAAGGGCCAGGCTGTTTTGGTAATGCTACTGGACCTCTCCTCAGCATTTGACCTTGTGGATCATGCCCTGCTAGTAGAGAGGCTTTCCCAAGTTCCGGGCTTGTCTCCATCTGCTGCTAGATGGGTTGATTGTTTTCTGGGTAATAGAAAAGCCAGAGTTTTCCACTGGGATATAGCTGCAGAGATGGTGAAAATCCAGTACGGTGTACCCCAAGGTTCATGTTTGTCACCGACACTTTATAACGTGTACACTCTACTGATTATTCCAAATTTTGGATAACAGAGGGATGAGCTATACCAATTACGCTGATGACACACAGTTCCTAATCCCTCTCTCCAGTGTATGTGACCTTGAAGTGATAAACTCAGTATACTCTCTGATCCAACAGTGGATGATGTCCAATGGACTGGCCATGAATGACTTCAAGACTGAGTTAATGGTCATAGGCATGGCCGGTAAGCGTAAAAAGTTGGGGTCTGCTTATCATTCCTTTGTCATTGCGGGTTGTAAGATGTAAACGCTACCCAAAGTTAAGACCTTGGGGGTCGAACTTCACCAATATATGGCATAAAATCTCATGTAACCTCTTTTCCACCACTGTATATTTCATCCAGCTCCTAAACCAAATGTATCAGCTAATCTATAAGCAGAACTGGGCCATGGTTGCCAGAGCCATTATTGGCATTAAGATAGACTCTTATGGCAGCCTTCTTCATGAGATCTGTAAGTGACATGAACAGAATCCAGGCACTTCAGAACAGTGTGGTTTGGGTGGTAGTGGGAGAAGGGAGGAGGGAGCATGGTTATCATTCCAGAAGAGAATTACATTGACTTTCAGTAACAAATAGCATTTTCGTTCAGGTTTTAACATTAATTCATAAATACCTGTTTGACTGCAGCCCAGCATACCTTTCAGAATGTTTGAACTGGCTCCCGAACCGCAGGAACTTGCACTCTACCAACAGTAATCTCCTTGTGATGCCTAGAACAAATTTGTCTTTAGTTACTAATTGTGCTTTTTACTCTGCTGCTCTAAAACTCTTACGACCGTGCCCCCTGATTAAAGAGGCATTACCTCGTTGGATCTGTTTAAATGGTCCCTGAAAACCCATATTTCTGAAAAAGGTTCTTCTTTTGTTGTCCTGCTTTTTTCATTTTCTATTGCTTACATTTAATATCTTTGCTGCACCCCTATGCCGATGGGCCTGCTTCTGGCAAGATATAAATAATATAAAGTAATGTGTCAACATACATGCAGTCTACGTTATCATTGTGAAAGCTCATGCATGTTGTGTACACTCGATTATGCAATGCACAAATCATACACCAACCAATGATGTGAAACATGCAATGTTATAAGTATGGTATTATGGAACTTGTGGACTTCAATTGATGAGGAAGAAAATACTGCTAGTGATTCATATTTTCAATAACATGCATACTTAAGGATTTTTTAAAAACATTGTCATATTCGTTTATCATGTGATTTGCATACTTTCCATGCCAGGTCTATACAACAAGGAATATTCTAGTTCTTGAAATTCAAACACAAATATCTCTGTGTGCTGCATGACAAAAACTGCACAACTAGATGGCCCGTACTTGAAAATGAAGATTCTGCTCAAATACTTGCTCAAATCCAGGCTATATCACTTAACCTGGGGTGTGGTCCTGGGGAACTCCTTTAATCTCATAAAGTGAGATTCTTAAAATCTTAATTTGGCACATGTAATAATAAGCTATGCTAGTGTGCATTTACTTTGCTTGCCCAATAAAATGTGCACCCTATGCACAAAGGACATGTGAATGGCCAAACTCATGTTGGCCTTTATAATATCTTTGCGAAATAGCCCAAATCGGGTACTGTTTCTGTGTGTTTTAAAGCACCACCTCACCTTCACAAATATGATAAGCTTAAAATGCACAGAAACAAACTCCTTCCCCGGAGCCTGTTTAGGAACATGCGCAAGGTGGGGAGCAATGCATGACAGCCATTTATGACCCCTTCACAGTCTTTTTAAGTGCAATAGCAGGAGCATGTACTGCTACTTTCAGGCTAGCATTTCCATCCCCAAAGAGGAATAGAATTGTGTTATTATTTATTTTGTTTACATTTCACAATAACAGGCCCTTAAAGGACCCATCACTGTGAAACGAGATCCCAGCAGCCACGTAGTTGCTGGAACCCTGACGTTTACCACACACATGCTCCCAACACTACTGTATGCAAAGGGGCTGGCCTTAGCATTATTTGTAGTGGAACACAGCTGCCCTGAAATGTAATAATCACCCTGGGGAATAAGGTTACCTGAACATTGTCTAAAGTCCCACAAGTACAAACAGCTCATCATTTTAATTTATTTTACTTGTCACACTTTTTGAGAAGCTGCCTCATAATGCCTAACTTATCAAAATCGACAGTCCCTTAGTGTTTCAGAATTGTCAACCCCTAGGAGTGAGCTTTGGAGTAAAGCGATATATAAACACAATAAATACAAATACTAATTTAGTTCTCAGGGTATGCAAGCTCTTCAAATAAGCATCACTCATGGCTTAACTGGCTAAAATGTTTCTTCATATATGACAGTGACCATTGGTTCCTTGCACACTACAAAGTCCTATGTTTCTCGGCTCAGCCACATCAACATCAATTGAAAACCATGTCCCTCTTCTACTCTGTCTACGTTCAGATACGTGCACATTCCTACTAACTTTAAATGTGTATCCGCTTCTATGCTATTCTATGTGCTCCTTCCTCGTTTTTTCCAATCTGGTTCCTGTGCTAATCGAAGTTCAATTTCTATGTTGGGGTATATCTACCATTTCCATACAGTTACTACAGTTGTTGATCCGGCGCGTATGCTTCTTCCCGCTTCAGGTGCCATTTTGGCAGAAATTCAACCATGCGGGCCAGTGTACTTGTGTACGTTACGCTCTGCAAACCTGGAAGAGCAAAGCTGGCAGCTGCGTTGAATTAGCATATATACCCATGTTGCCAGTGCTAGCCTTTGCGTACGAAAATGTCCCGTACAACTTGAAGGAGAATGTGAAGCACGTTGGTGTAATAATAACGCATGCACCATGTGACATTGATGGTGGGATTCTGCCATGCACCTGCTGGCCGGGGAATGTTGCATCTGTTCTTTGTCGTGGTGTTAAAACTAAAAATACATTGCGAGATTAAACAACACTTAATTGCTTCCTACGTTTTACTTCACACGCATTTTTTCATATGAAATAAACAATTTCAATGGTGGATTGGAGTGATTGCAAGGTGGGCTGGGGCCGCTGCACCATTGGACATAGTGCTATACTTGCCCCAGGCCAAATGTTGCCAGTCCTCCCCTGTAAACATGTGTGGCATTACAATACTAAACAATAATAGAACTGCATGTATCAATACTCAACCCAGTTTATTTTTAAATGAATATACAATAGCTCGAATGTTTTAATGAAAACCTGCTATTTTTCTAGATCTGGTAAAGCAAATACATTTTTAAAACATGGGGGCCATCTTTTCATCTTTTTATCACACCTTTATGAATCGGGACTGTCATCATCTGCGTTCTCTGTCTAATGCTCTTTTTTTCTACTTGTGTAATGTTTTCTTTGATTGTCACAAACCTTGAATTCTTCCCATTTGACGGTGTGTTAATGTCTAAGAAACCCTTCTTTTTTAGTATTGCAGTCTTCAGCTGGTATGGGCCTGATTCACAGAGTCGTTTTACAATGGCACAATCGCGTTGGAAAACGCCCTATGCATCAGCCCCCGTTTCCAAGAGGGCAAAAGAGAAGAATACTGCTGCCTCTTCCAATTTGAAATGATCAGAATTATATTATTAATAACATCTGACAGCATTTCCAGCAGGCCCAAGAAATAAACAAGTCTGAAATGTATTAGATACACAGGTGAAAATGACATCATCCGTCTACACAGAATATCCAATTTCCCCAGTGCCTTTCAATGTGTCCCATCGGATTAAAGGCACACAACAGAGCTATTCAAAAATATGTCATTTGGCCAATTAAAATCACAGGCCACAATGATATTCTGACAGTCTGTTGAAAAATAAACTGCGGTAGCTTCTGAAATTTCCTTTTACGCAATCTCACCATGGCTAACAATGTGTCTATTGAATTTTTTTTTTTTTTTTTTTTTTCCTTTATTGCTTTAACCTATTGGTTTTAACAAAAGATGCTTCGCTATGCTTGGAGTTTTGCTTTAAGTTTTGTACTTGTACTTAGGACACCACTCTCGATGTGTCATGCTAGTCCACACCGGGCTTTGCTCTGGCTGTGGTTTCTCTTGTACTACTATCAGAGGGCGCTGTCGTCGGAGGGTTGATTTTCTTTAACACTCCCTCCAAGAATTTGGCTGTCGACCTAGCCCATCTTGGAGAATCTCCTGCGATCAGACGGAACCACAAGGTCTCTTCATCCATTATTGTCAGATCTGAAGTGAGTGGTGCTAAGTACGTTTTTCTTTCTCCTGCTAAAGCTGGACAAAACAAGAGCAGGTGTCGGATTGTTTCTATTTTGGCATGATCAGCGCAGAGCCGGCAATGCGCATTGGTTCCTGGACTTCTGATAGCCATAATTTCATTTGTATTCAATAAGTTCAGCCTGGCTCTCATGAAAATTTTTCTCAGGTTCTTCTCTGGAAATTTCTCGCAATAGTTCAGAGGGACTTTTAGACGATTTGTAGTAGGTGGCAGATGTTTTAATGATTTATAGCAAAGAATTTTTTCCGTAGTGCGTATCCAGTCTTGATTTTCCAGTTTTTTCTTTACTTTTCCCGGGTTGCTCAGGAGCGTTTTTGTTGAACAGGCCACTTCTTCTAGGCTTTCAAGAATCTTTCTTTCCCAATCACATAAGGGTTTACAAGACTTTTTTACAATTTCCGCTTCCATAATGCGAAATATCGGCAACGAGCTGGGTAACAGAATTTTTCTGTACAGTAGGACGGCACCTTGTAATATCACTGAGGCTAGAGAAGGTAAGCCCAGGTCTCTCCGTATGGCAGCTATGGGGGCGGAATTTGGTAAGGATAACACTGATCTCCATATGTGACCTTCCAACTTCGCCCAAATTTCAGGTGGTAGGTGTAAATTTGACGCCATGCCGTAAGTTAAAGCTGGGACTACTTTGGATTTGTAGTACTGCACTGCCGGTATCCAGGAGAATTTTCCGAATTTCTTGTCTACAGCACGGGTTTGAGCTGTGAGTCTTCGAGTTTTTTCCCATAGTGTGTGCTGCAAGGCAGTGTCTTTAGTGGAGTTGTCTAACTGCACACCCAGATATTTAAATTCTTTTACTGCCTCAATTTTTGACTTCTCCAAAAACCAGGAGTGAGATTGCTGAACTCCTCTTGTATGTTTGCAGAATGACATAATTTTGGTTTTTGTAGTGTTTATCTTTAGATTATTGCTCTCCATGTATACTGACAGATTAGCTAACTGTCTTTGGAGGCCTATGGCAGTCTGGTCCAACAGAATTAGATCGTCCGCGTACCATAGCCTTGAAATTTTGACTTCTCCCAACTTAGGTGGGAAGGCTCGCACGAGCTCCTCGGTGGTTTGGAAATCGCCAATGAAGGCTATGAATAGAGCTGGAGCCAACGGGCAGCCTTGCTTCACTCCTCTCTTGGTTTCAATCTTGTCTGAGAGTGTTCCTTGTTGGCATAATCGAATTCTTAGAGAAGTCTTCGTGTGGAGGGACATGATAGGATCCAAGATCTCTTTTGGACATTCCCAGTTTGTTAATTTCGACCAAAGTTTTTGACGATCCACCATGTCAAATGCCTGAGATAGGTCGATCATGGCCATATGGACATTGGGGGCGCCTTCCTTCACCTTTGCTTTGATTGTATTAAGGATCAGAAGATTGATTCCTGTTCCCGCTCCTTTTTGGAAGCCTGTCTGAAAAGTGTCAGTAGCCGGCGAGTTCTTAGCCCATTTCTTAAAGAGGGTGAGTATCAGTGACGCAAAGATTTTTCCAATAATGTCTAATAGGACTATGGGCCTGTAATTGGATGGTATGTTTCTTGGTCCCTTTTTGTAGATGGGAACAAGTACAGCCTCTGTCCAGTTAGTCGGTATCTGTTTTTGATGTACACACTGTTCGAACAGTTCTTTAATCACCCTCGCCCATGCTTCAGGGTGTTGTTTCAGATTTATGTTAGATAGACCGTCTGGGCCGGGGGCCCTGGATTGTTTCAAGCTTCTGATTGCCTTTAGAATCTCGTCTAGACTGGTGATATCCGCCCAGCCCCCGTTTTCCTCCTTTGGGGGTTGGTTTTGCATAGAGCAGAGGGTGCCAGAGGTCGGAAGTGCGTATAATTTCGCGAAATGGGTGATCCACTGCTGTTCTGTGACGTCACACAAGATCTGATTTGGTTTCTGTCCATTAACGGTTTTGAGTAGTGACCAGAAGTCACGATTGTTCTTGGACACACAGACTTTCATCATTGCTTCTGCATCGTTCTGATAGAGATTTTGTCGTTCTTGCTTAAGCCATGCTTTGTACTTTACTTTCCCTTCTTGATGTTTTGCCCAGGCTTCTTTGGTGTTGCTTTTTTTTGCCGCTCTTTTCAATTTTGTAAGGTCTTTACGTTTTTCGACCAATGTTGCATTAAACGTGTGTTTGTGTATGGGTTGAGTTCCATTCTTTCCCCCAAAGCTTACTTTGTGGGGTATCAGTAAAGAGACATATTCAGGTTGAGACGCTTCCCTAGCGCTGTTTATCTCCATGTGGTTTTTGCGAAGCTTGTTCTCCAATATGTTTATGTTGCCGGAGGTCAGCCGAATTCGATTTTGTTGCGTGTTGACACCAATTACAAAGGGATAAAATGATCGCTCTTTGGTTTCCCCCCTCCACGACAGAAATAGAAGGTTGTGGTCACTTTCTCTGGTTCTTTCCACTTGGAATTCCACAAAGTATGGAATCAAACCTTCTGTAACAAAGATGTAGTCGAGATTTGCCGCTGCCGGCGCTCTCTCCCAGGTTGGTATCTGCACTTCGAGTTCTTGGAGAGAGGCGACGTTGTGAAATTGTCTCGATTTCATCAAGTCCATCCATGCTTGACCTCTTTTGTCCCTTTTCCTCAATGCTACTGCCATCGTGTTGCCTATCGATTGGGTTCCACATTTTGCATTGAGATCCCCACAAAGGATTATGTTGGGGGTATCGAAGTTTACTCTAATTTCGTCTATTGTTGTTGCAACTTGCTCACAGAATGTTTTCGTAGCTGTTTTCTCGGGATTCCAATAAAGGTTTATTATGACCAGATCAGGGCTCATCTGGACATTTTTCCCTTGAGCCTGGGGATTCCACTTTGTTAGGGTTGCCAGCATACCATATTTTTCACAGATTTTGATCTTAGGTGAGATTCCTGAGCCTAACCGGATTGCTGTTAACAACCCTCCAGAGGGTCTTCCTGATGCGGGTCTCTGAGCTGGCGAAACTTCGATACTGTAGCCCTCGAGAGTAGGTTTCTCTGTTAGCCATGTTTCTTGCAGGCAAATTAGGTCGAAGCGGTTCAATTTTACATCGCTGGGCTTAGTTAGGTGGCTGAATCCTCTTGTATTCCACGACGCCATCTGAAGTGAGGTCTTTTCCTTAAATTGGTCTGGGATCATTACCTGGATCTTGTTATTGACGGCGTCATGGATTGATTGCTAGGCCTTCTTCTTACGGCCAAACGTGTCTGCAATCCATTTCCAAGGTTTGGTTGACGTGGAAGGGGATTGAGCTGGTTTGATCTCTGTCGCCTGGTCCCTCTTTATATAGGCGTTACGCGAGCTTTCCACTCGTCGCCTTGGCGTAGTAAGTGGTATGTGATGATTTCTGTCCCGTTTCCGGGGGTAGTCTTCCCCATTCCCGCTTTCTTCTCTGACTTGGCCAGCGTCCAACTCCTCCTTTCTATTAGCAAATTTCGAGGGGGCGTATCTTTGAGAGCCTGTCGTATCTTCATTTTCCTTTAGTTTTTCTAATTTTAGGCCTAAACACTGTAGCTCTTTTGCTATTTCAAGGGGCCATTCATGCAGGGCTTTCGACCTTATGTGTAGATATGCTTTAGCTTTATGGTCTTTGTGGTAGGGTTCCACCAGAACCAGGTCCCTTGTGGATAGATGCCGCAATTTGTCAATTTTTGCTGTGATTTTTAAGACTGTCCTTCTATTTAGGACCATGTATCTATCTTTAGATGAAGATTGCTCTAATTTAAATAGCGATGTCCCTTCGAGTTTTAGGAGTTTTTTTTCGGCCGGTTTTGATCGACCGTGGTCTTTTTTATAGGAATTAATCCTATATTTTCTATGCTCGCGATTAGGGATCCGTTCATCGCGACGGTCTGTCTCTTTTTTAGGGACTGGCTTCTCTTCCATTTTCTTTAAGGTTTGGATAACCTCCAAGCCAGTGGTGGGGGTGCTCGAGCGAGATCTACCCTGGTCGCTTGGAGCCTCCACATGTGTAACCCTCCTTGCTCCAGATCGCGTCCTAACGCAAGCCGGCGGGGTAGTTATTCTTGGTTGCTGCGGGCTTGAGATTTCCTCTTCAGCGCAGGCCGAGTCGTCAGAAGAGTTAGATGAATCGAGGGCGTGGATCAGCGTGGGGGACCTTTGCGCGGTTTCGGGGCGATCTTGCTGTGAGTGATTTCCCACTGTGGTCGCCTGGCGCTTTTCTTTGCTGGGAATGGCTCTGTCGGATCTGTCGACGGGGGGGTCCACCGCGGAGGTGAGGGATGCTGTCACTCGAGTGTCTGGGAGACTCTTTGGAGGAACACACAGGAGGGGGCTCTCCATTGCCTGTTTCCTCATGTTTTTTGTCTGTAAGGCTCGACTCTGATCCGGCACATCTCTTGGTAATTTGACACGGGCTTTCGTGAAAATCGGAGCCACTTCTGTGACTCTGGCCATCTCTTCCGTTTGAGTACTTTGAGAGGTCATTGCTAGTGTCTGCCTGGTTTGTCGATCCATATTGAGCAGCTTGTTTTCGAAATTCGTTAGTTTGGTTTCGAGGCTCTTTTGTATGGTGTTTGAGTTCCTTTCTACTGCTGTTAGGTATCCTTCTATAAAGGTCAATTTATCCTTAAGTGAGGTGATCATGGACGTGTTGTCCTTTAGGGCCTCATGAATCGCCTCATACAGTTTGCTGAAGGGGTTGAGCGCTATTGAAAAGGCTGACATGATTGATAGTAAGTCAGCCTTTTTTTTCTTTTCTGAGGGTGTTTCTTTCTCAAACCCTGCCAGGATGTCACTTGGCCTCCTGTTTCTGGTTGGTGTGTAGAGTTCTTTTTCGTTATGGAGCTGATTGAATTTTTCAGAGAATCTTTTGTCCCCTCCTGCAATCACGCCTTGTAAGCTGGTTGAAGATTCCGCCCATGATGTGTTACTATGTGCCTGGCTATGCGATCTCGTCCGCGCCGCTTGATCTTCGACGTAGGACTGTCTTTCGCTTGGTTTTAGTCTTGTCTGAGTCTCTTGATTTGCCATGGCTGCGGGTGCTTGGCATTCGGGTTGGTCTAAAGTGTCTTTTTTGCTCAATAAGCTGTGTGGGCCTTCACTGACTACATTTGATGGGTCTGACGTTTGATGGTCTGTTACCGTTTTTATTATTTGAGTATTGTCTTTTTGTTTTGAATCTCCTGAGTGAGGTGTCTCCCCACTTGGCTCACTAATGCATTCGGCATTTGTCCTTAGGATGTTTAATTGTTCTGCATTTTTCTCTGATGTCATAAGGTCCTTCGCACTCATTTCTGCCGGGGGCTTTCCTTTCACGACTTCAATATTATGCGTTCTGTTTGGTGAAGTACGAGCGTGCCATTTGACTCTTGGTAATGATTTTTCCTGTGGCTGATCAATTTTCTGGGCTTTACACGGTGAGGGAGGCTCTCGGATAGCCGCCAGAATTTCAGCGTCTGACAATTCTTGGTCTGTGGCTTGTTTTTGCTTTGTTTGTTTTATAAAGTAATCCCTCAAGGAAGCTGAGAGTAACACTATATCTTGTCTTTTCGAAACTTCACCCGCTTGAGGGCCTGCTTTCCGGCCTTTCTTTTTAGGTGGCATATCATTCCCTGCCCTGGCTTTGCCTCCAGCCTTCTTGGTTTTTTTAAAGATTTTTTTCCTTATAGTTGTATCTCTAAGTTGTTTATGTTGTTCGTCCTGTGATGTAGACTGATCAGATGACACCGTCATCTCACAATTTACAATTTGATCCCTGGGCCCTTTGTTCTCTGGATTTCTGGCCCTTGACTCTTGTAAGAGATCTTCTTTTTCTTGTTGTACTTTTTCTAGTTGAATTCTTTGGGCTTTTATTTCATCTGCTGATGGGTCTTGGCTGGATATGTTTCCGCCATCCGACATTGACTCTATGAAGACGGAGTCATCTGCGTCGTCCCCCGGCCCTGGCTCCTCTCGTTCTTCGTTTTCGAGTGTCTTCGGGGAGGGAGGCCTTTCCGACGGCGAAATGGTCTGCTTTTTTCTGTCTTTGTCCAGCATGTTTCTGTCTTTGGCCGCCGCGATTGGGGCCCTTTTTCTGACACTGTTATGTACAATGGCCATTGCCAGGCCTCCCCCCTCTCCGCTCTGGACTAGGGCATCTTTTTCACCTGTGCCTACCGAGCCTTTCCTCATGTCTTCACTCGGCATTGGTGTAAGATGCCGTTGGTGCGTGGGTTGCCCCATGTCTCCTTCCACCTGAAGAGACCCTAGCCATGCAGACCCCAGCCGAGGCCGTCCTCCAACAGCTTCAGGCCTGGTGTCATTCACCGAGGCGGTACGCTGGCGGGGCGTTTGTGTGGAATCCGTGGAAGGGGCAGGGGCAGGGCCTTTTGTTCTTTCCAGGTTTAGATAGCCTTTCTGTTTATTTACGGTCGCTTTTTGCAGGGAGGTCTCGGGTGGCACGTTTAGATCTATTTGGTCTCCAGTTTTCAGCCCCCTTACAGTGGCTGTAGGATTCGCTGGGGTCATGATGCTTGTGTTTTTTACTCCTGAGGTCAGTGGAAAAGCATCTGAAGACTGCCCCTCTAGCCCCTCTTGCGAGGCATTTGGCATGCTGCTGTTGTGTTCTAGCGTAGCACTGGCCACCCTGTGGCCATGATCTAACTGTGTTTTGTCGCTGCGCATCCACCTCCCGGCCTCCACTTCTGTCGGTGAGAGCGGCGCCATTCCTTTTTTGATATTTTTGGATAGCCGAAATGAAACGCGAACGGGGGTTGTGGACGCTCAAGTAAGGCGGAAAGTCTTTAAGCGAGACTTGCGTAGGATCGGGATATTTCCAGTGCCTTAGTGTCTTGTTTCACAGGTGTCCCCGGAGCGGAGTGGCGGGAGAGACAGCAGAGAAAGGGTGCAGGAAGGGACTAGAAGTAGGGAAAAAGAAGGAGAAAGAAAGAAAGGGGGAAAAGGGAAGGGGGCAGAGGGAAACGGGAAAGAGATAGGGGGATAAAAAGAGAAGGAGCGAGAAAGGGAGGAGAGGCGAGAGGAGGGAAGGAGGGAGGGGGAAAGGGGGAGGGAAAAGCTTTGGTTGCTGCTCACCGCTCTTTGCTTCAGGCTCCGTTTGGCTCCGTTTGTCTGTCTCCGTTTTTTCGCTCTTCGGCCTTAGGCCACTGGACACTAGACACACTGTGCCGCACACCGCGCCGCGCTCCGCGCGTGCGCAGTGATTTTGAAGAGTCTTTGTGGAAATGGTAAACAGACTGTCACAGGGATCGCTGGAATCCGGAACGAAATGCACAGAGGTCTGTCCTCAGTCCTCACTAGACACACTGTGCCGCACACCGCCTTGTTTCTATTGTTTCTGACAAGTCCGTAATTCCTCCAAAACATATGTTAGTTTCACTTCCTGTTTTGCTTCGGCTGCTGAGCACACTTGAGATTCACCCGTTAAGCTGCTTGCATCCTTGCCGCCCTCAATCTAAGTGGAATACACGTGCTCTCGGGCTCTCTGCCACAACGCCTATTGAATTTTGCGTAGATTGGAAACGTGTAAAGACTGTTCATTTTTCCTCCATTTGGTCTATGGGGGAAAAACATAAATAATAACCATTTTCCAAAACGTGCCATCGTTATTGATATTTCACACAGGGCTCTGTGGCGTCCCACCTAAACATGCCTTAATTTCCTAAACGAGGAGTGTCACTGTGTGAGTGGAAATAGCCCTAAAATGCCATAACTACAGGCCGGAGTCAGTGGGAGGACCTGCCACTCAGTAAAATGTAGGCATCTAAGCCTCAGGATGCCTGAAAATGTTATTTCCCACACATGAGGGGAAGACCACATGATAGTTTTGAAAAAGGTCTGAAAAGGTTGAGACCAGGTTGGCAGAAACAGTGACATCCATCGTGTAAATAAAAAGACCACATTGTGTGCAAATTGGCACAGCAGATTAGGAGCTTTCACTTTGATCAAAATCATGGTCTTCAAAATGCATTTTTGCCTCCCTTTGTATTAAAGAGATGGGGCCTCATTACGACCCTGGCACTCCCATAATGAACAGTGCCGGTACGGGACTGGCACCGTTCATTACGGGATGCCCTATTACGAGGGCCCCTTGCGGGACCCGCTCAGAACGTCTGGTCAGACCAGACATCCTTAGCAGGTCCCGCAAGGGGACCAGGGAGCTAATAACGGGCCTGTTATTAACGGGCCCATTATTAGCTCCCTCCCCATTCCCATTGAGCCCTATGGGGGCTCAAATGGGGATGGGTTTTTTCAATGAGGAAATACCGGGTCTTCCAAGGTTGGAATGGCCCGGTAATTCCTCATTGAAGGAACCCGGACCTGTAACCCTGCATGAAGGCAGCGGCTACCTCCATACTCGTAATGAGTCCCATGCTCTTCAAAATGTGTGCAGGAATGCAAGAAAGGAACTCTGAGTTTGTTCATCAAGAGCCCATCACAAAAAGACAGAATCATTTGCTGAATTTAAATGGAGATTTTGAACGGCAACAGAATGAGAAAGTTTCACAGCTAAAAGCTGCACCCAGTAACAAACACATATCTGGGGTTGCTGTTGGTACTCTTGTTCAGAGGAGAATTGCCTACCATTTCAGTGCTGGACTGCCCCAGGGCAGGACAAAGACTGATATGTTTGGGATATTTCTTCTCTGTGAAAGATAGTGAGCTAAAGACTCTGGGTACGTCTCTCGTAACTAGGACTAATGTCTGGCAGAGGGACTCCCAGGACCTCCCATGTTAATTTACATATTTAAGTAACTTTGGGTCTCACCCTAAATTACTAGGGAATCCAGACGTGGACCCCTTGTTGACTATTCTTAGAGAGGCACAGCTCCACCCTACCAATGAGGTCCAACCAGACCGAAACATGTGTCTGGGGTTGCTGTTGGTACTCTTGTTCAAAGGAGAGTTGCCTAGCACTTCGGTGCTGGACTGCTCCAGGGCAGGACAAAGACTGATATGTTTGGGATATTTCTTCTCTGTGAAAGATAGTGAGCTAAATACTCTGGGTAAATCTCTCGTAACCAGGACTAATGTCTGGCAGAGGGACTCCTAGGATCCCCCTTGTTAATTTGCACCCAGTAACATGGCAATTGGACCATTAAAATTAACTCTTGAGGCATCCAAATGCACAGCTAAAGTCTTTATTTATATATTTATGTTGACATTCTGTGATCACTGCTTGTAGGAAATAACTTTTGCAAGGATTTCCATGTTCAGATTTTGTGCATTTACCAAGGTTGGTTAAAAACTGCTTTCAACAGAGGTAGGCCCAAATCGTGGTTTCTAGTGGCATTTCTTCGAAATGGAAACTGAGCCTTCAAAGCCTGTTGTCATAGTAATGTAAGTCTGGTTCCCTTCAAGCATGGGTGCTCTCCAGCAGTTTATAACGCAGAGCACTTAGGGCGTATTAAAACACATGCCTGAGCTAGCATCTAGTCTTTGAGGCTCTTGGAATGTTTTCTAATCTCAAACAGGGCCCCTCTTGATGTCACAGCAACACATGGCATAGGGTGGGAGCAGGTTTATGGAGAGAGCTGATTTCCCTTTGTGTAAAATTTGGAGACATGCTAGTCATCATATGATAGCCATAATATCCATCCCAGAATATGAATGTACGGATTTCTGGAAAGCTGTTCGCAAGCTGCTTCTGCTGAGACCAAAACGATTTTCATGACACCTACACAACCCAACTTATTTAAGAAAATGTTTTGGGGCATTCTTGGTGTGACCGCGAAATATGAACAGTTGAGGGAACATGAAGGAAGTGATCAATATTCTGCACAATCAGCACCAGATTTTTCATGGAAATAATGGGGGAGAAAACGAGGAAAAACTGTGATGCTGCCATAGAATAACCTACACACTTCTAGGTCTGATCATTTGATTCACAAAAAAATATACTGTTCGAATATCCTCGCATGTGTGGTGTAATCTGATGAGAAAGGGTATTTATTAAAATGTGAGATTTCCTGGTACAGAAGCGAGATCCAACCCCCTGTCTTTGTCATATGATGGATGGAGTATCCTCCCCTGGCTTCCCAAATCACTCCCCCATTCTCTGGACCTACCGACTTGCAGAGGGGGAGGGAACCCTTGACAACTGCCCTATCAGTTGTGCGAGAAGGATGACTCAGTGATGTCATTTGGCTTCTGAATAGGTTACTTCTCCTCAACTGGGGATTCTCTCTACAAAATCTGAGGTGTGCATCTAACTAAAATCTGGAGCTGTCCTTGCAGAAATTGGGCCTAGTCTTGGAGTGAAGCGGGAAGCTGGAGTAGCTAATTTGGAGGACACGGTGAGGCCTTGACTGACCCCCTTGATAGTCCCTGCCGTGAAGCCCTGGCACCCCTTTTGACCATTAAGCCTTTTTTCTCTTGCAAGTATAGACCTCCCTAGTCATAGATTAAACAAGTCATCTGTTCTTAAGCACTACCCTAGAAATTCCACATGGGAAACAGTACCCTATTCTATCTGTTTGTGAAATTCTGTCATTTTCCTATTGAAAAGTATTTCATTTGTCTGTGCATTGTGGTAACTCTCCCATTGACACATCCTTTGTTCACGTGTTCATTTAAGTCATTTTCCTATGGAACAAAATCATCCCTTGTTGACTTGTTGATTATGGTTCTGTTCCCTCTGAAAAGTCCTTTGTTTGCCTGCAGAGTTAAGTCATTTTTCTGTGGAAGATGAATTGTATGTCCGTGTATTTTCGCCATTTCCCATTTAAGATTTCCCAGTCTGTGTGAGTGTGTGTGTGTGTGTGTGTAGATCCTTAATTGATTTAATGAGCCATATATACTAATTCCCACATTAATTCACTGGATAGGGATAGGTAGCATTTGAAACAACCTATCCCTTCTCTGTGTTTTGCGAGTCATTGTATGTATAAAATATTCCCCAGGAAGTCACTTCTTTAAGAGCTGAAAACCCATTCTTCCATGTGTTAAATGGTGTGCTTAAAAACAAATTCCCATTTGTATCTGTCCAAATTACCCCAAGCCATGTTCCCATTGTGAGTAATCCCATTGCCCAAAGCAAACCTGTGAGTTGTCCCTGTCATTTTCACTGAAAACCGTGGTTCCTATGTGCCTTTCTCACTGTTGAAAGCGTGTGTGTCATGTTCAGCCCCAGCAAAATTAATGTGATTTACAATTGGGTTTTTCTGAAAATGTATTTTAAACTTTGAAAACTTGTTGTTGCTAGTTTATATCTCTTCCCCTACTATGCCCTGATCACGGATTTTGGAATGCATTCCTTTTTATTTTTGGATTTTTCTTTCTCATGTGTTGCCTGTGTGAAAATCGAATTTCATATGTGTGCTAGCTAGTCTATTTTGAAGCCCTATTTGTCTCCTGGTGTAAGCAGCCCGAAGTACCCTTGTGTGCTGTCCCATAGCAGTAGTATCAAATCATTGAAAACCCATTTTTCCATTGTCACAGGGGCGAGTGCTTAACCTTCCTGCCATCATTTCAGTGAAATTCTTTGGCATTGCTTTTCATAACACAAAACCGGGTGGCATTACAGTACCTCTTACCCTGGTTACCTTCTAGAAGGCTGTGCCTTTGTGTTGCCATAACATTAGTGGTTGTTGTCTTTGTTTGATTTGATATTATTTATTTTATTTATTACATTTATATAGCACACCTAGCCCTCAGGCATCTGGACACTTGACTTAAGATTATGGTTCCATATACCATGCATGCATGATCATACAATGGGAGGCATGGTATCAAAAAGATTTACAGGGTTGTACATTGCAGCATTGTAGACAGTCATCAGTAGTTAAACATTAGCAAAATGTGATTTGATACTCAGACTTGTTCTTCAGGTTGGTCAGACAGAGGGATTTGCCTCAGAATTACAATGAAGTTGGACAATAGAGCCATCTGCTAGCGTCCTGGTTAAAAAGCCACATTTTCAATTTTTTCCTGAATGACCATAAGGAAGGGTCTGACCTGAGTTCCAAGGGCATGGCCTTCCAGTAGTTTGAGGCGAGCGCAGGGAAGGTGAGCCACTAGCTTTCTGTCTTTTAAATCTTCTTGTCTTCAGTTGCCCTATGTAGTCTGATAGGGTAGGTCTGGCTGATTGCGTTTTTGAGAGCATGTTGGATAGGTAACGCTGGGCGGTGTTAGCCAGGCATTTATGTGTGAGGGACAGTACTTTGAATGTAATACGCTCTCTGACTGGAAGCCAGTGAATGTTTCTCTTGGCCGTAGAGATGTGGTCTGACTTCGGAATATTGAGGACCGCTCTGATAGCGTTTTGTGTAACTTGGAGCTTGTTGATGTTTTTAGTCGAGGTACCAGCAAAGATGGCATTGCAGTAGTCTATCCTTGGGAGGATTAGAGCTCTGGCCAGCTTGATGAAGTTGTCCACCGTGAGGTATGGTCTGCATTCTGTGATGAGTTTTGCAGTGTACGAAGAGGCTGAAGAAATGGCGCTCACTTGCCGGGTAAGGGTGAGTGAAGAGTCAAGGTACACACCTAGTGTCCTGACTTCTTTGGACACGTTGATGTTGTTTCTGTCTATGTCAAGTGTTTGGTAGGTCGGTGGGAGGTTTGTGAGTTTTGCTGTGATGCCTATGATCAGAATCTCGGTTTTATCATCATTTAGACAGAGTTCGTTTTCAGCCATCCAGGCTTGAATTGTGAGGTAGATCACGTTGAGGGCTTTAGAGTCTGTGTCATAGTCACCAGCGATTGCTAGTAGTATTTGGGTGTCATCAGCATAGTTTGTGTATGTGACACACAAATTATCTAGTTTATCAAAGAGATGTCTGGTGAATATGTTGTACATGGTCGGGGAAATGCAAGACCCCTGTGGTACTCCGCACAGAAATGAGTGGGAAGAGCCACTGCCGAAGCTGAGAAGACTCTCACTGAGCGATTTGAAAGGAACAATTCAATCCAGCTGATGGCATTGTTGCAAAAATGAGCGTCACTGACCATGTGGCAGCAAAGGATCTTGTGGTTTACCAGATCAAATGCTGCCAACAGATCCAGTAATAGTAAGATGGCTAGGTCACCTCTATCTCTTATTAAGTCCATTTGGGTTTTAAGATCGACTAGTGCTGTTCCTGTGCCATGGCCTGGGCTGATTCCTTACTGGAGGAGGCCAAGAAGGTTGTGTATTTCAAGATAGTTTTGGATTTGAACATAAGCCACTCTACCTAGAATTTTTAGAAGAAATGGCACCTTTGTAATCAGCCTATAATTGGTAGCCACTTTTGAGCCTAGAGATGGGTTTTTAAAAAAAGGTAACACCCATGCTTCCTTCCCGTTATCCGGTACTAGGTTTGTTGTGAAAGTTATTCAGCAGCATGGTGATAAATGGTGCTAGATTGTAAGTGCAGTCCTTGATTAATTTTTGCTCGACAGATGTCTGACATCTAGAGGGTTTGAGACCTTTAATGATTTTGACTATCTCCTCAATAGGTGAGAATTCAAATTTGGGGAACCGTTTAGGAGATTTTTGTTGAAGACTGAGTGGGATAGGGGTGTTGAGTTTGTTTTTTTTTGGTTGATTTTCAGTTGAAGAGATGATATTTTGCCCATGAGTGCCTTTCGTATGTCTCGCACCATAATTGGTCTTTAATGCAGTGGACTGGAGTCTGTGAAGGAGATTCTAGTTCCCGTAGGATTGAGAAGAGCTCTTTGGTTCCAGAGTTTTCATTTTCAATGCAAGAGTTATAGGCATTACTTTTTGCTAGGAAGGTGGCTTCTCTGTATTCAGAGGCAAGAGTTGCAAAGTGAAGTTTGTTATTGTCTGAGGGAGTTTTTCTCCAGTTGCTTTCTGCATTTATTTTTTTGTTACGTAGGTCTTTCAGTTCTGGAGTGTACCATTTTTGATGTGTGGTTTGGGTCTGTCTTTACGGGTGGGCAGGGTGTCACTTCGTTGATGGCTGCCTCCACAGTCTGGTTGTAGATAGTAACCAGCGTGGATGGGTCGGCAAGGTTGGCCATATGGGTGGTGAGAGGTTGGAGTAACGGTAGCATATTATCAGATTTGATATTGCGGGTGTTACGGGTTTGTATAGCAGAAGCGACCGGGCCGCCATGCAGATTTGAGACTGTGTATCAATAGAAAAAAGGATAGTGTTGTGTCAGACTATGGGGAAGGTTTGTTATTAGTAATCACTGTAGAACAGTTATGGTCCGCAAGCCAATCAAGTATGTGACCTTTCGCATGTGTAGGCCCTGAAAAATCAGAAGGTGAAGCCTTGAGTTTCTATGGTGGGCCAGAGTAATTGCATGCGGCTCAGATTTGTCATCGGGCCCTAGATTAAAGTCACCCAGAATGAGGACTTTGGATGTTGGTTTTGGGTTAGTAGACAATAAAGAAGGAAGATATGGGGCCCGGAGGGCTATATATGAGATGGATAGTTAGGGAGGTAGTAGTCGACGTGGTGATTTTGGCAGACACCGATTCAGCTGAAGGTAAGGCTGCTTTAGGAATTCTGCAAAAGTTAAGTTTGGTTTTGAATATGAAGGTGGTGCCACCTCCTTTTGCATTGGTTCTGTCTTGCCTAATAATGGAATTACCATCTGGGAGGGTGAGGGCTAGTGAGGGGCCAGCTGCACGGTGCAGCCACCTTTCTGTTATGGCAATATAGTCCAAGTTGTTGATAGCGATAAGGTCTGAAATATCTAAGGTGTATGCCGGCAAGGATCTCGCATGGATCAAGGTCCCCTTAATAAGAACAGTAGCATTAGGTTTGTCTTTATTAAGGTTTGTCATTGTTTGTGCTCTTAGGGGAGTGGTAGATTTCTTAGTTTGGTCATGTCTCCACTGGTCAGTAGCTGTGAGGATAGGAGTCTTTCCAGTCACAGATTGAGATTGGGCGTTAGGTGAATCAGTGGCAGTGTGTTTATTTAGGGGTTTAAGACAGAGTTTGGTCCTGTACCTAAGTCTTTCATTTCTTAAGGAGAAGTTGGGTTGGTTGGTGCCTAGAGAGTTATTCTGGTGAGTGGTCTTGGTAAGGCAGGCACGATGGTTAGATGTCCAATTGGGGTCTATTGTGGTGACAACGTTAAGGCTACTGCTGTTGCTAGTGTTCAACTGCTGCAGTTGAGGGAGGAATGAGGAGAGCCTGATAAACTGCGGGTTGGGAAATATTTTGGCCATCCTCAACATAATAAATTAATAAATTATTAATTGGCAACACACGGACCTGGTTCCTGTTCTATTGGGAAAAGGGGTGCTAGTGGAGGTTGGGGTGCAAGACAGATTGGAGGCCTCCTCAAAAATAATTCTTTCTAGTATTAAAAAGCATTTTATTGTGTGCCACCTTCATTTGCAAGGGAAGACGTCCCTGACTTGATGGTGCTGCATAATATACTGTGACAAACTTGGGGGCTCGAGTCGGGGATCGGGAGAGTTGTTTCTGCCTGCGACAGTGTGGCACAGCATACTAGCCCATTGAAGTATTCTTACGTTTAGTGGATGGTAAGCTGTGTAACATTGTGAAAGTGCCAGCCAAACTGGTACCCTATGTATCAGAGCTGTGTGTTCAAACAAAATAGCATACGCCTAAACTAGGAAGGAGCAGGGTGGAGATTTTGCCCTTGCAACTCAGCAGGTACAGAAAACTCTTCAAAATGAGCACCGTGAAAATTAACATGGCTAGGAAGCACCTTCCGTCCACAACCTTCCGTCCACATTATTCATTAAAGGGGAATGGGCAGAGAAGGGACATGAAGACTGGCAATCTAGAATGATGCAGCAGGTAACCTCTAAAAATATGGATGAGTGGCAGGACAGTGGGCTGTTATATCAAGCCCAGACATATTTTTACATGATGGAGACCACTAAAGATGAGCAAACTAAAATGTTCGAGTTCACTGCATACATGTACTTCCACATGATATCATGGAAAAAAGGTACCAGGAGAGTGTAGCCTCTGGGCAGAATCAATATGAGTTACTGGAGCAAGCAAAAGGAGAGTTAAGGCAGGTAGTGGAGAAAGTGCGAGAGAGACAAAATTCTGAGTTAGAATTAGGAAACATCATTCAGCAGCTAAAGGAGGAGTTGGCAGTATAGCAACACACTAATTCAGAGCGGGAGGCCCAATTATCTGCACTGAAAGAGCAGTGCCAAGAAAGGGTTGAATCCCTGAAAGAGAGTCATTTAAAATTGAACCAACAAGAGACATACAATAGAGCCTGCTTAGAGGACATGTGTGCAGAGCAAAAGCAGATTAAGCAATTGGAAGAGGAGAATAATCATTGGGTTATAAAGCAGGTCCGTTGCCAAGTGGATTTTGACCAGGAGCGCCAGATGTCGTGCGCTATGAAACAGCAGAGAGATCACCTCAGTGAACAGAATAGTAGGCTGTTTCAGGAAAAAGATGCCCTGTACCAGGAAGTGTACCAGTTGAAGGCAGACCTGGAGAAAGGAGAGTCATGTCTTCAGTAACTGACTGACATAAAAGTAGAGAATGAAAAATGAATGTGTCATATGAGGCGAATAGAATTTCACCTAGAGCAGACAACACAGACCTAAATTGCACAGAGTGAGGAGATCAGCCTCCTGCAAAAGATGATCAGACTATTCCCAGATCCTACAAGAGTTACAGGAAGAAAGTGAGGCCCTGTGTGAGGTGATCAAGGGGCTCCAGGGCCAAGTAGTGGCCCAAGGTAAGGTCATAAATGCCAGTAAAGCCCGGGTTTCAGAGTACAAAGCTCAGGCCTATGCATACTACCAAGAAATAGGGGCTGAGAAAGATAAATTGGATTGATTAGAAAAAGAACATGCTAGATTTAATCAGGCCTTGAGGAACCCCGAACAGTTAGGGAATGGAAGGGCAACCCTGATTATGGTGTGATGCCCCCTGTACTAGGGACCTGAAGCCAGCTCACCACATTACAGCTGCAAGGCGCGGCTAGCTTCTTAGCTATGAGTCAACAAGAACCAGGAAATATAATGCAGCTGGACCAAGCAGGACTTGCATGACTGAGAGGGAATGCCAGCCCCCATCAGAGATTGATGGATGTAGCTCATTGCTTAGGTTTAAAAATATTTTGGCAAATCTATCTGACCACGACTCCACCTATGAAGAAAAGATCAGGGAGTTTGAATGGCGGAGACATCAGCTACAAATTGACAACCTGGTCCACTTTGCAGATAAAAATGAGTCTGAATTTAGGTCCCAAAAGAGCATCCTGAAAACCTCCACCCATTCAGGGAGATGGGAGGAGTTCTCCACCAACCCTGGAAGAAGGGAGCAGTCAGATGAGTACTCCCATGTGTGAAAGAGGGAGTCCAAGGGAAGTGACCCAGAGAGCCCACAATACAACAGCGGAGGAGAGACTAGGCCTCGTCATTCTGGGAGAGACTGCCAGTCTCAAAGAATCAGGGAGCCCTGAACAATAGGGATGGGACCTCAAATAGCAGCAGCTCTGAGTCTGAGGGTGAATGGACTCCAGTCCAGCGGAAAAAGAAGGCTGCCAAACAAAGGATAACTCTGGTAAAATACCCCATTAGACTAATAAAAAGCTTTAGAAACTTCATGACCCTTTAACATAAAAATGCCAAATACTTAGTCTGGGAGCTTCTGGAGCTGTATAACCAGATGATAACGTGATTTGGCATAAAAAATTACCATAATTCTATGGAGTTTGCCAAGTGGACATTCTTCCCAGAATACTCCAGCTTCTTTGCTGGGCTGGAGGATCAGAATCAGCCAAGGTGGTCTACCTACAAGGTGGCCATCTTGAAGCACTTCTATTGGCACTGGAACCCCCAGGAGGCTCGCACAGCGGCCTACAACCTGCAGTGTGGAGAAGATCAGGCACAGTGAGAGTTTGTCCAAGAATTAAAGCAGGCATTTGCCCAAACCGCTAGACAGGTGCGCACAAACAGTAGGGAGTTCATTAATACCTGTTTCCATGCCCTCCCTAAATACATAATGACATAATGGTTAGGGACTTCCACCATGAAAGGACCCTGCACTGGGTAATAGAGAAAGCTACCCGGATCTATGAGGTCCAAAAGTCTGTGGAAAATAAGAATTCCCCCAAAAATCCCAAACTGACCAACAAGCCGGATGCTGCCAAGGTGGAAGAGGTAAAGAATACCCCCATTTTGGACCTAGAAACAGGGGGAGACTAAAAATACACCTCCTGCTAACAAACCAAATCAGAGGCAGAGAAGACCCTCTGACCAGTCCCAAGCGGCCTGGTACCCAGGCAGGGTAGCCCACAAAAGTGTCACCTGACTTTGCAGACTACATTAGCCAAAGGTATAAAGGGGAAAACACCTATCTTGAGGTACGTGTGGACGCCCCCCGGCTCAATCAGGCAAGTATGGCCCCAGGTATTTTTCTTCAAAACGTCCCGCCAAACTTCCTTCAGGAGGGCAGTAATCTTCCCCCCTGTAGTTTAAGTTTCTTTCCCACGTACCCTCTAAACCCCAACTTTCAGAACAATCCTCTCTCTCCCCGCTTTCAGGAGTCTAGACCCCAAAACAGCGAGAAGGGAGAACAAGGATGGAGGGCTACCAGAAAAACCCTCCATACCCAAGATACTCTGGGAGAAGGGACAGTTACCCTTCCAGAGAGCAGTAAAGGTTTGGCCCAAGACCCCCGTATCAGCCAGAGAGGGTGTCACAACTGGAGCAGCAGGTCCAGAGCTTGACCCAAGACCTAAGTCGCATGTTGAGGGCTCAGCAGAGCCCTCCTATGAACATGGCTGCCCAGAACAGCTTGAACGCAGGGTCTGGGATCCCGGAAAAATGACTGGGTGAAAACCCTGACAACCAACAGGTTCCAGAGGAGAAGGCTCGGGAGGAAGGGGGATGCAAAGCCCTAGAGGAAGCTTCCTTCTTCACCCATGAAAAGCCCCTAGAAACCTCTGAACCTGAACCCAAATCTCCTACCCCTGAAAAAACTGCAACCTAGGGAACAGAGGGTAAGTAGGAGAAACCAAGTGGTCAAGAAAAGCCATTTTGTGGAGGAAAGATGGAAATTGCATGTATATGCACCTATGTTAAAACCATCTCCAACATACATGTGGGGTTGAGCGCAACTCGTGAGACATTTCCTAATACATGTGTACACTTTTTTTGGAAGGGGTACCGGGAAAATTACCCTTCTTTGCCTCACTATTGCAGGTAACCACCTGGTTCAATCCAGTTTCAGACCAACTATTTAAGTAGTGCGCAACCACCCATACTAGGGACTTATTTACGGTCTAGCTACTAATTTTGTGGAGGAAGTCTGTGTCCTCCAGTTTCAAGGGCAAGAATCCCTGGAGGATTCAGGGAAGAAAGTCTTCTCTTTCAAGGGCAGAGGATTCCTCCCAAAGAAAAATGGGTTCCAAAAGACCCTAACTTAGACTGGGTAAGTATGGGGACTGACCTAGAACCGCCTATCCCTGAACCCCAGAAATGTCATCCCGAGCACTCAGAAATAAATGCGGGATCCTCCCCCAAACTGGTTCAAGGGGGACAGTACAGAATCAAGAAAAAAGGGGATTCACAAACTCAGGATGCCAAATTCTCTTCACAGATTCCCAAATCACACAGTGTCAGAGTTCAAAATAAAGAAGTTAACCGCCCAGCAGGCCCAAAATGCCCATTTCCTTTGCCCTCTGGAGGAGAAACGTGCTCGGTTTTATGCCCCTGTCAAGGTGCAAGGGCAGTGTGCATTTTCAGCTCGAGTGGATACAGGATACCAAGCCACCCTTCCATACAAAAGGGCATTTGATCAACTCAATGCAGGAAGGGGGGAGAGTCACCAAATTCCCCACCCTGAAAGTGAGGAGAACCATCTCCGGTTCCGGAAACACCTCAAGACCTTCCTCTTCGCTTCTGCCTTAGCCCGTCTTCTCCCCTGCTGATCTGCTTCGCTATCTCAGAACCGTGCACCTGGCCACCCTCTGTCCTTCGGGCACCAGGTACCTGATCACCCTGCCTACCTCCTGCACTGCCTCCAGGCCACCCCTGGCACTGCGATCTGTATCTGTATCCATACAGTCCCCTACTCTTCTTCTGCACTTATCAGATAAACCCTATCTGACTAATCATGCACTTGCCACTTGTCTAGCTGCACTACCATTTGCACTACATCTATTTATTTATTTATTCTACTTATTATTTATTGTGTTCTCTCCTCTGTTCCCCACTGTCCACATCTCCCCTTCCACACACTCTCCCCATTTTCCCATTTACATGTACTTGCGTGTTCTTAATGTCACTGGGCCTAGGAAGATCGTATTTATTTCCTCTCCTGTTCCCCTCCCTTTGCTTTGTCGCGCTCTGAAACACTTGTGTATGAGTGCGATATAAATAAAATATTATATCTTAGCATATCACACCTCATTCTGGACAACTCCAGAACTTCAACAGGAATGACATTCCCGTTGAGAGGACTGCAGACCTGGAGATCAAAATTGGGCGACACAAGGTGAAACACCCGGTTATAGTCGTTACTCCAGAGAAAACACCCTGTCTCTTAGGGAATTACCTCTTTCGGAGGTTGTCACCTCTAATAGACTGTGTAACAAAGGGCCTATGGACACAGAATTACCGGCCAATAAAATGAAAACAGAGCACAAACTATGTAAGCTTAAATGGCACATTCGATATGGTTGAGCAGGGGTCTGACATAATTGATTTCCACTTTAGGAACAGTCGGTATGTTGTATGGGGTATGTTGGTACCCCAACATAACGGTAATTGCTGTAGGAGAACAAATTGGTAATGGGAACCCTTCTCCATTCTTGAAAATCACCCTTTCTCCCAGTTTTAAGTGGCATTCCACACTGGAAGGAAATACCCTGACATTTTATACTGATCCACAATTTGAAGAGAACTCCTACCCCATGATAAAAGGTGATAAAAAACCAGCTCAAAGCTGGGCTGGTATTCAGAAAAAGAGTGAATAGCTGTTCCACCCCATTGAAGTAAATGCGGGGGCGGAGGGCTGTTCTCACCAGAGTATGCTTGGGGAAAGCTTCATCAGCGAAGCGTTATCCAGGAAACTGTCATGATTCCTGCCCCTCATGTCCCCAGCCCTCCAAGATGTCAGGCTGGAGCCAGGCCACGATAACCCACATGGCCCTCAAGGGCCTCTCCATCCCTCCAAAGACCCACTTGGAGTCAGACTTGGTGCTTGTGGCACCAGACTCACTCACTCCCATAGGATAATATTGGTGATTGGACTTGTAGTGCATTGATGGGGACAAGATGGATGCCCCCACATATTTCGGTTCCCAGAACTGCATGTGCGGTCTAGTCTTTTGGGTGTGGTTCAGGCGAGAGACAGTTGGGATATCCAGAGACTATTTAAGCCACACCCAGGCTGAGAAGCATGCTTTGTGTTTTCTGCACCTGCAGTGTGACACTCACCTTGTTCGGATCCGTCTCCAGTAGGTCTGCATTTTTCTTCTGCGCTCTGCTCCTGCAAGAACAAGAACACCGTTAGGAACAGCCTTACCTTGTGGCGCTTCTGCCCATCATTCATCACTCCTTCTGTTCTGCGGGCATCTTCGTCAGTGTCATTCCCATCCCGGCACGCCGCTTCCTAAGGAAAAGGGAAAAGAACAGAAAAAAGGCATTAGTAAGCATTCTACAAATCTTTGCTTATTTTTAAATACTGTACAAGCTTCATACGCTTACCTGAATCCCAGCCGCTCTGGGGAAACTCTGTCTCGGAACTTCTCATCCATCTGCAAGAGGGAAAAGACACTCCAGGTTAGCGTGGAAACATCTAGAGGCGCCACATACCGTGCTTACCCACCACATTTGTTCTTCATAACTGGCATCCATGCTGAAAACGTTGCGGCACCTAAAAGACACACAAAAAGACAAAACTTAGTTCAATGCAAATACGAAAGGGGTGCATCGCGCATCACGGTCTCACTCACCTTCAGCGCTACTCATCTCAGCAGCACGCCGCCATACCCAGACGCCGGCCATCATCTAAGGAAGGAAAGGAATGAAGTTAGAGAACTGTTCAAAAGACTCATTATACTTACCTGTCGGACTCTTGCCAGTGAAGTAACTAGGCAGCAACAAGCCTGCATCAATCAACGCGCCCCTGCGCTGAAAGCAGGACGGAGAGCACACTATCCAAGAAAACAAGGTGAGCTGTGGATCAAAGGGTAGGGTTGGATCCCGGGGAAGAAGGGGTTCAAGCACACAGAGACAATAGGGAGTTAAACTCTACCAATCCTGTGTTTCAAGCCAGTCTCCAGTCAAATAGCCTCCAGGGAAGGGTTCGAGGTCGTAAGAGGTAAGAACTGGCTGAGTGACGTCCCCGTGGATACCAGGTGAGCGTTACAGAAACTCCCAAAAGATCAGACTATTCCCCCATTTAAATTGATTGATAATTGGTAAATGGGCCTGGAAACTCCCAATTCCAAACATCTCCTGCCTAGCAGGTGCATGCTTAAAATGTTCATTGGTGATAAAAGCATAGAGTATAATTGTTTGGTTGTGCAAGATCTCCCTTCTGCCTTCTACTTAGGCAGTGACATTCTCATTCGATTCAAACTTAATTTGGACCTCATTAATTACAAAGTCTAGTTCCAACAGGCAGGTAAGTCCATGGGCTTTGACAATCTTGAAAAGGCATTTAAGTCAGCTCAATTTCTGCCATATGCAGTTGAAGTTCAAACTGGAGAAGAGGTCACCATCCCAGGACTGGTCTGACAATTCATTATCCCCCTAAAAATTAAGAGGGACAGAAACGCCAAAACCTGGACGCTTATGTGAACTTAAATCATAATCTCCAACAGCAGGGGTTGTATTTGAACCCAACACCATTATTTGACTTAAAACACACCACCATTCCAATATTGGTGGATAATAGCGACCCTAGGAGTATCATTCTGGGCACAGACACTTATTGGATTGGCGGTTGATGCCCAGCATTTCTCCATAGACTCAGGGAATTAAATCATGGGATAGATTCCCAATGACTGCTACGACTTCGACGATGACTTACCTCCAGAAAAGACTTTCACCTGGCAAGGGGGGAATTTCTTGGTGTACTCTTTCTGCCCTTATCTGAGACATGAGGAAGGATGAGATGGTATTTCAGGTTAACATTGACTGCCTCTCCTACCTGAAACCTCCCGTCTAGGCCCACACCATAACCAAATATCTCTCCACGCAGCTGGAGGATACCAAAGAGATTGCAAAAACCGAGGTCTTTCTTGCCTTCAGGCAGATGGTTGAGGAACAGATGAACCTTGATGATGCCTGTGAGAATGAGGAGCAGAAGCTGAAGCAGGTGTTTCTGTATTTTCAAGAAATCTTTGCTGTTGATTCGTACGACTGTGGTAGCACAGAGATACATTCTACATCCATACCCACTCACCCTGGGATGACTCCCATATTCAAGAAGCAATATCGGTTGCCCCTCACGTCCATGGAGTCTCTCACAGAGGTCAAAAAGAACTTAGAGTCCCGTGGGATAATTCGTCCAGTCCACAGTACCTTTAATAATCCGGTGATGGGGATACTAAAACCTAATAGGCAATGGAGACTATGCGCAGACCTTAGGGAGTTGAACAAATGGGTCCACATGTCCCGATGGCCTCTTCCCTACATTGATGAGGGACTGGCCCAGATCCAAGGGTCAAAGGTGTATACCACTATTGACCTGACCAACGGATACTGGATAGTACCCGTGACTAGGGAAGACCAGTACAAGCTGGCCTTTACCTTCGGGGGGCGCAGCAGTACACGTGGACCCGAACCACCTTTAGCTATATAAACTCTGGCAATGAATTTAAAAATATTCTGCATAAGGCCATGCCCTACTTGGGTGAAAGGGGAAACATGGATGATGATGTTCTGATTAAAAGCTCAAACATGGAGGAACATATAGCGGAAATCCACTATGTTCTGACCCAGTTGAATGGAGCCAGAGTGAAACGGTCATTCCAGGAGGCACAGTGGTGTAGGACTCGCGTGAACTTCCCAGGGCATGAAATCACACCGGAGTGTCTCTGTCCCCAAGCGAAAAAGGTGGAAGCCTTATTAAAATTAAAATACCCATCCGCTCTGTGTGAACTGAGAAGCGTTCTTGGACTCACTAATTACAGTAGAAAGTTGATAGACTACGCAGGGGTCACAAGACCCTTGGACCATTTACTAAAGGCTGGGGTCAAGTGGGAGTGGGATCTAGAACAACAACTGAAGAGAAGCCTCTCACGAGCGCCTTGTTTAGCTTACCCTGTCAAAAACAAGGAGTTCTTCTTGGAGACAGGGTTCTCAAATACGTGCTTAACAGCAGTATTATACCAGAAGTATGACAAGGTCAATAAAGTGACCTCCTTTGCGAGTAAGACTTTATCCTCTGTGAAGGAAAAATTCAACGATCGTGAGAAGGCCCTTCTGGCAACAGTGTGGGCATAGAAAAATTACTGCCTGTTCATCCAGGGGCAGCACATCATTGTCAAGACTCCTCAGCAGCCTTTGAAATAGGCCAGGAGGAGGTCAGATATGGCCAAAACAAGAAGAGTCCCCTCGCACAAGGTTTGGCTGACTTGCATGATTGTGCTCGACAAAACTGTCTCAAGGACGAAAGTCTAAAAACACAGGACAACATGGAGACGTACCTGACTTCCCCACACAAAGTCTATGAGGAAGACACGTGCCAGGGGATGTCCAAAGTTTATGTGGACGGGTGCTCCTAACATGTTGATAACAATGGGGAAAAGGAACTGGTGACCGGCGTTGGGAATGCCTGGGGGAATGATGCCCCGGAGCCGTCCGCCAGGTAGACGATCAATCTCCGAATTAGTAAGGTGGCACGGAGTTGGTGGCGGTTCATCAGGCCATCCTCATTGCCGTGCAACACCGACTCCCCGAACTGGTCATAATCACTGATTCAGATTATGTCTGGAACGGGTTTGAGGAGCACCTGATCAATTGGAAAACCAGCGGCATGTTGTGTGCAAATAATACACCACTCAAGAATGGCAACTTATACAATCTATTGATGAACTGGTCACCTCTAATGAGATGACCATCTTCTGGAAGAAGATCAAAGGTCATTCCAGAATAGAGGGACCAATCAAAACCGGAAATTACCTGGCAGACCAGTTGGCCAAAAACAGAGCCATACATAGGGATCTCATTGAGATCAAGTCCCTTTTGGGGGAAATCCAAGTTGCTGCTGTCACCAGGCCCCAAACACTTGCCCAAAAGGAACTCTCAACTGCCAAGTGAAGTAAGGAGACCCCAGATGCTGATTTGATAATGGCACAAAAAGGGGATCCTATAATTGGAAAATGTTATCAACACATTGACGACCCCGTGAGTTTTCCTCTGAACGAAACTAATAACATCAGGAAAGAGGAACTCCGGTTGTTGATGAAGTTTCCCAAAATGTTCAGAATCCAAGATGGTTTGTTGGTACATAGATCCATCTCTGGATGTGACCAGTGGGTGGTACTTACCTCATTCCAAAGCCTGATGCTAAGTCATGGCCATGACGCAGCCACAGCCGGTCATCAGGGGTTTCATACTACTTTGAAAATCTTGAGAGAGATCACATACTGGCCACACATGGGTCAGGACATCAACCAATACTTGAAGGGGTGACTTGTGTGTGCACAATTTCAGCCAATTTCGCTCACACACCAAGCTCTCCTCCAGAAAATGGGGATGACACTGCCTTGGCCAGATTTACAAGTAGCTTTTATCGGGTCCGTGATTCACTCCTCTAGAGGAAACAAGTGCATGTTAATGGTAACATGCTTGTTCACCAAATGGGTGGAATGTCTACCAGCCCCAAATTGCAAGGTAGAAACCGCAGCTGCCCTGATGATAAACCACATCTTCTTGCGTTCCAGCTTTCCCCCCCAGAGGATTGAGTCAGACCGAGGAAGTCACTTCCCCAGTGAGGTGATGACAAACATGTGGGAGATACTTGCGGTAGAGAGAAAACTCCATATTGCATACCACACAGTGGGGGAGTTAAGAGGTACAATAAATTCATTTTGGTCATCTTAAAGAAGTTTGTGGTGGACTCTGGGCCTAATTGGGACATCCGACGACCGCTGATCCTGATGGCCATCAGGTCTACACCATCTTCTGCAACAAAAATGTCTCCATGTGAGCTAAAGACTGGACGAAAAATGCTGCTGCCATATCAACTGCTGTGCAGAAAGCAGGAGCAGACCCTGATCAACGCGTCCACGACGCATGAATATATTGAGAATCTGAGACAACAACTTCAGCAAGATTATGCATACGCTCAACGGAATCTAGGAAAATCGGCAGAGGGGATGAAAACCCACTATGATTTAAAGACCACTTAAAAGAATGTCAAGTAGGAGACAGGGGGGCTCATTACAAGTTTGGAGGTAGCCATGCCTGTAATACAGGCAGGCTACCTCCAAACTTGCAAATAAATCTGGCACCCGTGAATGGGCAACTACTGGGGTACTTGCCAGACCCGGTATTTGCCCTTGTGTGTGCCGGAATCAGGTGATCCCCATTTCCATTTGAGCCCCATAGGGCTCAATGGGAATGGGAACACCTGTAGCACCGGCACCAATCATTATGGTACCTGTGCTACAGGCAAGCTGTGCTTGTGGGTGCCTTTCATGCTGCCAGGTCAGACCTAGCAGACAGAAAGGCACCCGCGAGCACAACTAACTCAGAGTTTGCCGTCTGGATACAATGAAACCGGCCAGCTTACCAGTACTGTGTATCCAGACCGGCAAACTCGCAATGAGGCCCAGGGTCTACTCGTACAATTTTCAGAGGACCCAGACCAAAGAGCAGAAATTCCTTCCCTCCTGGCGTGGCCCCTTTGAAATTGTAGACAAAATCTCACCTGTCACCTATAAGATCTGCCTTCCAAAGGCGAACAAATGGAAGAGAAATGGGTGCACATCAATCAGTTGAAGTGCTGTCATCCCAGGCAGAACTTGCGACTGAATGAAGGACCCAGTGAGGGTAGAGCCCAGGAATCCTCAGAGGAGTAAAGGTAAGGAATTGGAACCTGGTTGAAGAAGATCATACATTAAAAGGGAGTAGAACAATCATTCGCATTTTTTAAAAAAATGCTGGGAATGAAAAGGAACAAATGTGTGCGAGATAAATGTATGTAGAAAAATCAAGTATGGGATGGCTATGTGTACCTTGTATGCTGTTTTGTTGTCTATTTTCACGTCCCTACCTGGGAAAATGGTATTGTGTAAAATACTTAATATCTCCGTTCTTCTTAGAAGATCTATTATATTAACTCCTTGCTTCTACAGGCTGAAGGAGAGCCGCCGAAAGGGGAGAGGCCAAGGACCCACAATCTGAGGAAAAAAACAAAATCCAAAGAGAGTGGGTGCGAACCAGTGCACCACTCCATTGGTACCATGAATAGAGCAGATACACTCAGGAGAGTTCTGGAATGAACCCAGGAGCAGGCACGCTCTAAAGGTTCCCCGGGACGAAACCAGGCCATTGTGAAATGAACACCCCACTCTCACCTAGCTCTTTTCTCTCAATAAAGTACCTCAGGTAAAGGTAGGGGGACTTTTGGGGTGAAGTAGCCCTAAAATGCCATAACTACAAGCCGGTGTCAGTGGGGGGACCTGCCCCTCAGTAAACGGCCTGCTCTGGAGTATGTGGAAAATGAGCCCCTGGCCCAAACATAAAGGAGCACATTTAGGCATCTAAGCCTGGGGATGCCTGAAAATGTTACTTGCCACACATGAGGGGAAGACCTCCTGATACTTTTGAAAAAGGTCTGGAAAGGCTGAGACCATGTTAGCAGAAACTGCGACATCCAGCGTGTAAATAAAATCACCAAATTGTTTGCAAATTTGCACAGCGAAAGAGGAGCTTTCACTTTGAACAAATTCATGGTCTTCAAAATCCCTTCGTGTTAAAGACATGCTCTTCAAAATGTGTGCAGGAATGCAAGAAAGGAACAAAATTTGTTCATCATGAGCCCATCACAAAAAGACAGAATAATTTGCAGAATCTACATGCAGATTTTAACTGCAACAGAATGAGAAAGTTTCACGGCTAAAAGCTGCATCCAATAACATGGTTATTGGACCTTTAAAATTAACTCTTGAGGCATCCAAATGCACAGCTAAAGTCTTTATGTATATATATTTGTGTTGACCTTCTGTGATCACTGATTATAGGAAATTAATTTTACAATGATTTCCATGTTCAGATTTTGTGCATTTGCCATGGTTGGTTAAAAACTGCTTTCCACAGAGATAGGCCCCAATCTTGGTTTCTAGTGGCATTTCTACCAAATGGAAACTGAGGCTTCAAGGCCCATTCTCATAGTAATGCAAGTCTGGTTCTCTTGAAGCATGAGTGCTCTCCAGCAGTTTATGACTCAGAGCACTTAGGCCGTAATAAAAAAAAACATGCCTGAGCTTGCATCTAGGTTTTGAGGCTCATGGAATGTGGTCTAATCTCAAACACGGCCCCTCTTGACGTCACACCAACAAATGGCAGAGGGTGGGGGCTGTGTACAATTGGGAGACATGTGTTTCATCATGCGATAGCCATAATATCCATCCCAGAATATTCATGTGCAAATTTCTTGAAAGCTGTCCGCAAGCTGCTTCTGGTGAGACCAAAACCCTGTCTTTGTCATATGATAGATGGGGTATCTTCCCCTGGCTTCCCAAATCACTCCCCCATTCCCTGGACCTACTGGCTTGCAGAGGGGGAGGAAACCCTTGACTACTGACCTATCAGTTGGGCAAGAAGGATGTAATTTGGCTTATAAATAGGTTACTCATCCTCAACTGGGGATTCTCTCTCCAAAATCCGAGGTGTGCAGCTGACTAAAACCTGCAGCTATCCTTGCAGAAATTGGGCCTAGTCTTGGACTGAAGCAGGGAGCTGGAGTAGCTGCTTTGGAGGACAGGAAGAGGCCTCGAATGTCCCCCTTAATGATACCTGCAGTGAAGCCATGGTGCCCCTTGATGACCATGAAGTATCTATCTCTTATAAGTATAGATCTCTCCAGCTATATATTAAACAAGTCCTCTATTGTTAAGCACTACCCTAGAGATTCCACATGGGAAAAATACCCTATCCTATCTGTGAAATGCAGTCCTTTTTCTATTGAAGGGTGTTTTATTTGTTTGTGCATTAGACATTTATTCTTAAGCACTACCCTAGAGATTCCACATGGGAACAATCCCCTATACTATCTGTTTGAAAAATTCTTTCATTTTTCTATTGAAAAGTATTTTATTTGTCTGTGCATTGTGGTACCTCTCCCATTGACAAATCCTTTGTTCACTTGTGCATTTAAGTCATTTTCCTAAGGAACAAAATCATCCCTTGTTGACCTGTTGATTATAATGTTGTTCCCTCTGAAAAAGTCCTTTGCCTGAATAGTTAAGTCATTTTTCTGTGAAAGAATTAATTGTATGCCCATGTATTTTCACCATTTCCCATTTAAGAATTCCCAGTGTGTGTGTAGATCCTTAGCATATTTGGCTTATTAAATCAATTAATTCCCACATTAATTCACGGGATAGGGACAGGTAGCATTTAAAACTACCTGCAAAATTAATGTGATTGCCCATTTAGTATTTCCAAAAATGTATTTTCATCCTTTAAAAAGTGTTTTTCCTAGAGTAATACCCTTCCCCTATCATAGTCTGAGCTCGGATTTTGAATTGCAGTTCCTTAATTTTTCATTGCTCAGAGCTTGCCTATCACTTCACCGCCCCAGAAGAAACTAGGGTGATTTGCCTTTTCGTTTTTCTAAAAAATGTTAAACATTTAAAACTTGTTGGTCGTAGTTTATATCCCTTCCCCTACTATACCCTGATCACAGATTTCGAATTACCTTCCCTTTTATTTTTTGATTTTTCTTTCTCATGTGTTGCCTGTGTGAGAATTCATATGTGTTCTAGCTAGTCTATTTTGAAGCCCTATGTGTCTCCTAGTGTAAGCAGCCTGAAGCACCCGTGTGTGCTGTCCTATAGCAATAGTATCATCGAAAAATCATTTTTCCATTGTCACAGGGGGGTAGTGCTTAACCTTCCTGCCATCATTTGAGTGAAATTGTTTTTCATTGCTTTTCATAACACAACATCGGGTGGCATTACAGTACCTCTTATCCTTGTAACCTTTTAGAAGTTTGTGCATTTATGTTGCCACAAAATTAGTGGCTGCTGTCATCTCTTTATGCAATTTGATATTAAAATAATAAATTAATAAATTATTCATTAACAACACACCACCCTGGTTCCTGGTCTATTCGAAAAAGGGGTGCTGGTGGAGGTTGGGTGCGAGACAGGATGGAGGCCTTCTCATAAATATTCTGTGTAGTATTCAAAAGTTTTATTGTGTGCCACCTTCATTTGCAACGGAAGACGTCCCTGACTTGCTGGTGCTGCATAATATACCCGGGGGACAAAGAAGATGGTACAACACTGTTAATTCTGTAGCCATCTTCTTTGTATAAAGTTAATAAAGTTATCATGAAAGCACATGAATGTTTACAATGTTTGTAGTTAGAAATGGTGCGGGTTGAGCTTTAGTAGCATACATATTGACGTTGAATTTACAATGAGGTGGAAGTGTGAAACTAACTTTGCCTGAAATGCAAATACATGTATGCAATTTCATATGGAGCCGATGTGGAACCGCATACAATTCATTACATTCTAAAACGCTTCGAAGTGTTTGTACAGATTTGCTTTCATTTATGTCTGAGCACATGCATGTATTGGTAGGAATGGATCCGGGGAATGCTACTGTGAGGGGAGTTCTAAATGCGTTTTTCAATGACATGAGTTAATAGAGATATGCACACAGATATAAAGGGATGCATATGTGGAGCGTGGAGATATAGGTAGAATCCAAGAGTGGAGATTTGAAGGGAGCACTGAGTGAAGGTGTCTGGGGGCCTATTGCAGTGTAGCTTGAGATAATGGTAGCAGTGGTATCAGTAAGTTAAAACATGAGTGCAGATCTAAGTGGGTAATCAGTGTATGTGTATGCTAAGACGCAAGTAGTGATGAAAATGCAGATGTGATTGAATATACTAGAGGATTTAGGAGCAGACGTGTGTGGAGATGGTTGTGGAGACATACGTGGAAACAAAAATGTAGGCATCCGTGGAACCAAAATTGTATACGTGCAGGAAGTTGATAGTGCTGATGCGTATGTGGGTACTTGGATGGAGATGTTAGTGAAGATGGCAATGCAAATGTAAATATGTATATCAGTGGACAAATACATTGAGTTACAAGTGTAGTTAAAAAGGAGGCTGAGATTTTACTTGAGTGTGCTGCTGATAATGCAGTTGTAGGTATAGCCATGTGGAGATATTCAGTTGGTAGTGACTGATGATGCAAAACCAAACTATGTGGTAATTTGATGTCCAAAATTGATTCTTTTTATTTGCAAGTTTAGTAACACACCATAAGAAAAAATGGAAATGAAATATGTGGTGCCACAGCTGAAATGAACGTCATATTGTGAGGTTGGTGTGAGTTGGGCGGTGGGTGTGAGTTGTAGCTTAGCTTCTGGGGCAACTTTAACAGCATTAAAATTAATTTGCCACCGTGGGTCACTTACGTATACGGAGTGCTACCATTTGGAACCCCCATGCACAATTTGTTCATCTTAATAAACGTGGTTTTACATTCATATGGGGTTTAGTAAAAGGGCACTGTTACCCAGAGACCCAATGTCATCATCAATAAGCTGTAGTGTATATAATCATCATGAGGTTGATGTGTTCCACAACAAATAATCCATTTGTGAGGCTAATGGATGGGAGAGGACTGATGGTGCACCATTAATTTATTGACATGATTTGATTTGATTCTTCAGAAGACTCTTTGAAGGGACTGAATCGAAGGTACATTATTTATACAACCTCCCAATGGAGAAGAAAATATGTATTGCCAGTCTCCCAGTTCAGGACTATTTGAAGGTTACTGTAGACCCGCACATAGCCTTCAAAGCTTATATCCAACACAACTCAGAACTTAGGTTCCCACAAAATTGACACTCAGGCTGTAAAATAAGTATGGACACTCCTTACCAGTATACATCTCTTGACTGGAAGAACTTGAGAGTTTTCTAAGAGAAATTGGAGAAACCAGGAATGCAACCTTTGATCAATTTAGCAGATGAGAGGTGTTAGCTATGACCCGTCTTTCTCACATTATTTAGGCACTGAATATACTCGTTAGGGAAATCAGCTAGGATAGGCTTCCATCATGCTCAGAATCGCAAGCTCCTTTGTTCAATGGGAGGACATGTATCCCTCCCGCAAAAATGAAAAAACTAGATATTCCATATGCAAGAATATTAAAACTTACTCCAGGCACCTGAATATTGTCTTGATGACTCAAAACATGTTGCTTAGGTAATATAGATGTGTCTGCTTCACAGACGTATGTTAGGATTGTTGGATTCAACTTAAAGCTGCATCTATAAAAACATATTGGTATTTTGCCTTCAACAATGTTGTCCTGTTCTAAAACCAAACTGTGCTAGAACGCATGTTGTCCCGTAAAGGAAAGACAACCTTCTCTTTGTGTATTTTGATGGCTACCTTTCACTGAGAGGGCCTCAACGGGCTGAACACCTTTGTGTCCACTTCCCCATTACATACGATACAAGGAAGATCCTGCATCATTGGAAACACCATATGCAATCCTTGGCTAATTCCATTATTGAACCTGGTGAAGTTTTAGGAATTGTCATTTTTGTAGAAAATGAAATTAGACTTATATGAAGAGATTTGCTCTAATTTGTTAGATGTATAAAAAAAAGGTAGACTTATTAGGAGTAGAATCCATCCTGCCAGATCTAATTTTACAGCACTGCTTTTGTTCCTTTTTTCATCTGCTCATTGGATCTTCTTGCTTATGATTTTTCCAGCTTTTTTGCTCCAACCAACCCCTTTACTATGTCATGTGCAAACCAACAATGAGTAATCAATTGCTTGTACTTAACAATCTCTTTTGAAAGTTTCATAAATACCATAACATTCATGCCAGAACAGAATAGGAATGACTATTACAAGCTAGGTTAATGTTGTGTAACATCAAATATAATGCAAACACATGCATGCGTCCTACTATGCGGCTCACAAACACACATTGCTTTGGACACTGCTTTGAAAGTGGAATGTGTTGTTCAAATATATTTACACACCCTTTGCTCATGTTTTCGTTTTTAACATTTCATATAATGTTAGTTCAAAGGAACCAGCTAAGGTCTAGTGCTGAAACCAGACTTAGGGCCTGATTCACATACTTGTTTATAATGGCCCAATCCCATTGGAAATTGCTCTGAATGAGGCCCTTATCATTTTTATTTAAACAGATAAAACGTTAATATTTCAGCAAATATGCCCCATATCTGTTGGTTTAATATTTACTCTTTCAATAGGAAAGAAGCAGTCAGATAAGCTAATGAAATGCTTATACTGACAAAAGCACACATATCGTTAGTGATGGAAAAACATGCTGAAATGGTTTGAATATTTAAACATTACAGCATCTTAATGTGGTCAGTTAGCCATCTGCAAGTGGAAAAATGCTAGAACAATGGGCCATGATGTTACTGATTCAATTGAGCAGTACTCGTTTGTACTCGAGATTAAATCCCACCCAAAATGTCGACAATTTGCCTCGTCTCTATAAGTCATTGTTACAATATAATGAAAGCAACCAACCAAATGGGAGAATAATAATAATTTTGCATTTATATAGTGCTACGAACCCTTAGGTATCTGAGCGCTACTTATTATTACCCACGGTGTGTAGTGCTCATTTATCGACCTCGGAAGGATGAAAGGCTGAGTTTGATCGAACCTGTGTCAGCAGGCTTTGCACAGATATCAAAGCGAGCGCCCTACTCGCTGTGCTATCGGACCGGCTGTTAGATAAGAGGTTGCTTTTAGTTGTGTACACAACTCTTCCTTCCAAAATATAGGGAAGTGTAACAGGTTGTTTATGTGGATGGCTTAGGTAGCTGGCTGTGACTTGCCATTTATGCTCTACAAATGTTTGCTTTAAAAGCCCTTTCTACAGAATAGGAAAAGCAAGTGGTGCACAATGAGGAGAATGTACTATGCCATTTCAGACACGAATTTGCTGTTAGATGTCATGTAGATAATTAGATAAGGCCTCATTGAAACTTATATAATGCATTTTCAAAGGGGTATGGTTTACAAATGATGCTAAATTCCTGATGTGTAGCTTCATGTGGGTAAGAGCTGACAGGATCAAGCAGAATCGGGTGGGGCCAGGAGCGTTTAAGTCCAAATGTAATTGTATTACTGTTGCTATATTTGTCGAGCTTAAATTAGATCGTATTAGCATTTTCCACATTTGAACATGGTCTAAAACTCATAAGTGGATTGGGCATGCTATTTTTGAGAGGCCATCTTCTTAACCGTTTGTTGGTTCTCTTTAGGTGGATTGCTTCCCTTTTATCTGTGTACGTAGACATGATCTATGGCTTCAGATTGTTTTCAGAACAGTAGCCAATGGAATTTTCTAGAATTGTGTCACTTCCATGTGATGGTTTTTCAGTAGCTGCAGTAACATGACATGACTACTGGTGTCTTAACTGACAAAACTAATGGGAGTAAACCCTTCGTTTTACCGTACACATTATTAATTGGCTATGAACTATGGATTGCTAAAAGTGAATAGGAAAAAAAAGCGTGGAAATAAACGATTATATTAATGCACATTATCAAAAATGTTAGGAAGTGCTTGATATGTGATCCTAATATTGTTAATGCTGATATGTTGGCTCAGTTAAAGTATAGATGTAAATAAATGATAAACAGACATGCGTGAGTATATTTTTTTTTATGTGGTCCTTTCCAATGAGTGTGAAGAGGCGCCATTTTGCAATTGTAAACAATTGATGTTTTAGGTGATAACACTTTGTAGGAAAGTTAGATGACAATTAATTATGAACATTTACTAAAGAGTAATAAGAATTACGTCTTAAATATTCTGGGGGTAGACTAACAGCAATTCTGCTTATTAAAAGTAAACCTGTCAGATGCTCAAATATGGAGGTCTCCCTTGTCATTAAGGACGGAGATCTGACTGTCCCTGGAGTGTTGTACCGGGTATCACACTTTTGTCTGCTACAAAATCTTCCTCAGCCCCAGTAGGGAATTCTGAATGTCTGTTTTGGAGGGTGGGCTATGTAAGGGAGTCCTGATGAAAATCATGTCAAAAGTTATCTGTCTATTAAACAGATATTATTCTACTCTGAATATCTCTTTTAGGAGAATATATTAGAGAGATGCTGGAATTCATGTTATGAATGGTACATGCAAACAATCAGTGAACAAGTTTCATTTATTTTATTTTTTATTTATGTATTGCACTTGATTACATGCCCAAACCCTCAGGTATCACAGCGTAGGTTACATACATCTTGGTTATCATAAGCAGTTGCAGTTATCTTGTGTGTCTTAAATAGTTGCATACATCTTAAGCATCTTGTACAACACACTTGGGGATCTTGGGCAGAAACATGGGTATGCAGAAGACGCGTAGGTTCCTCTGTCTAAAGAGAAGTACATGTGGAATTGAATTGGAAGTATATAACATGAAAAGCCATGCTGAGTTGCACTTATGCTGTTAGTATTTGTTAAACAACCACATTTTTAGTTGATTCGTGAACTTTGTGAGTGAGGTTTCATTGCTGAGGTGGCTGGGGAGCAAGTTCCAGATGTGCAGGGCTGCTATGGGGAAGCTGGTGTTGCCTGTTCTGGAAGTCATGAAGCATGGGATGTGGAGATGTGTATTGGTGCTGAATCTGAGTGTTCTGAGCGTGGTTTTGTGAGAAATGCTTCGACTGAGATAGATATGGGCGGTGTCAGCTATGCATTTATGGGTGATGGTGAGAGATTTGTGCAGGATTCTTGCTTGTACTGGGAGCCAGTGAGTATTTTTCTGTTTTGCGAGATATGCTCTCTTTTATTGATACCCAGCGCTCTTCTAAGGGCTTTGTTTTGGAGGAGTTGGAGTTTTGTTAAGTTTTTTACCTAACAGTAGAATGTTGCAGTAGTCTATTTTTGTTAGGATAAGGGCTCTGGCAAGTGTCAGGCAGTTTTCAGTGGAGAAGAGAGCCCTGCTTAGTGTGATAAGTTTGGCAGTGTGGAGGAGGCGAGAGCGCTGATATGGTTATTCATGGTGAGGTTGGAGTCAAGGTGTACTCCTAAAGTTTTGACTTTGTGAGAGATTGTGATGGGGGTGCCATCTATCACCATGGAGGTGTAGTCAGGGTGGAGTTTGCGGAGTCTGGCTGGGGATCCGACTATGAGGATCTCTGTTTTTTCTCAGTTAAGGCAGAGACTATTGTTAGCCATGCAGTTTTGGATGCGGGAGTAGATTTTGTTGTTGCAGGCTGTATCCTGTTCAAGGTTGCCGGTGATGGGAATAAGTATTTGAGTATCATCAGCAAAGTTTGTGTAAATTAATTTAATTTAATTTAATTTATTTACATTTATAAAGCGCTCACACAGCCCGCAGGCATCGAGGCGCTGTTACAGGAATTGTTAGTTTTTCTTAGTTGTGCAATTGTGTTTTTTTTTTTTCTTTGTCTTAGTTACGTATTTATAACGCGCTTAAACACTCAGAGGTTTCTAAGCGCGGACCCGGGGATCGAACCTGTTGTAGCTTTGTGTCGTCTTGCTTCCAAGACGCGCACGCTGCCGCTGTGCTATCCTCCCGGGAATTACTCCCATAGCATCTAGTGCTGCGAAGAGTAATTTCGTGTAGGCGTTGTAAAGTGTGGGGGAGAGACAGGATCCTTGCAGTACTCCCAACGGTACAGGGATGGGATCAGCTGCTACTTCCCCTAGGGTGACTCTTGGTGTGGTCGGAAAGGCAGGGTTTTATCCAGGTGGTGACCTTCTTGGAGAAATGGAAGTTGGTGGATAGGGTTTGGCATAATTTGTCGTAGATGACTAAATCAAACGCCGCAGAGAAGACAAGGAGTAATAAGATACACAGTTTACCAGAATCCCTGATAGAGTCCATCTGTTTTTTTTAAATCTAGGAGGGCAGTCTCAGTACTGCAAATTGGGATGGTGTCCCAATTGTCTATCTTCTAGTAAGTGATCCCGTTCTAGGTGGTATTGTACTTGGGTGTAAGCTATTTTGTCGATGATTCTGAGGAGAAATGGCATTGTTGTTATAGGCCTGTAATTCGTGGGTATTGTTGGGTCTAGAAACGGTTTTCGGAGTAGGGGTCTGATCCATGCTAGTTTAATGGATGCTGATATTTCACTAGAATTGAAGGGCTCATTCACAATTTTGGTAATGGTAGGAGATAATGTGGTGGTGCAGTCTTTAACTACTCTAGCCGGAAAGCTGTTGCTATTGCAATTAGAGGGCTTGAGACATGCTATTGTTTTAAGGACCTGATCATTAGTGACTTGAGCAAAGTGGAATTCAGGTACATCTGACCTTATGGTAGTGGCTGAAGGGTGGGAAGGATTGGCTGTGAGTTCTAGGAGCTTTTTTTGCAAGGATAATTTGTTTTGGAGTGTATTCACTTTGGAGGATAGAGCATCCTGAATGGCGGTACACCAGGCTTTGCTGGGGTGTATGGGGCTGGTGGGTAGGATGGGGGATTCTAGTTCTTTAATAATCGTAAATAATTCTTTAGTGTTGGAGGCCGCGTTGGAGAAATGGTTATTGAGCGATTCCGCTGTGTGAGCGAGTACACTGAGTTTATAGGCTCTAGATAGATGTTGCAGTTTGGTTTGGAGTTCTAGGGAGTCTTTATTTTTCTGGCTAAGTGTTCTAGAGATCTTGTTTCCCTCCTGAGTTCTATGTGTTCGTTATTGAACCAGGGGGTGCTGCATTTGGGTTTGGGCACTTTGGTTTTTAGAGGGGCTACTTCATCTATCGCAGATTTTAAGCATTGGTGGTAATGCTTCGAGAGACTCTGTGCTAATACTGTCCAGTGGTTTGGTGTTGAGCAGGTCATTAAGTACTGGATTTAAATTCTCAGGGGTAAGCTTGCATGCATTTCTGACCTGAATGGGTGCTGGGCTACAAGTTTTAGCTATAGGGTCAGTGTCTAGGTTTATGTTGAATTTGATTAATCAGTGGTCAGTCCATTGCATCTTGAGGATGTCTACTATGGTTACTGCGATATTCAGGGTATCCATTTGAGAATTCTGCTTTTGGAATGGTGGGGGTATTCACTATTTGGGAAAATTGCATCTCCTGGAATGCCTTGTGGCAGACTGTAACTTTGCTGTATGTAGGGTCATCATAGCCTAGATTGAGGTCCCCTAGGAGAATGTACTTGGTTTTAGGTTTGAGCAGGGGTGTAATTAGTAGAGGTAGGTCTATATCTGGTTTGTCTAAGGCACTCGGTGCTCTGTATACTATTAAGAAGTTAATTGTTACCCGAGGGCTGACGATTAGCTTGAGAGAGAGTTTCGTATCCAATATGTTTCCATTTTACATTCCCTGAATTGTAGTGAAGTTTTGTGGATGATGGCCACTCCTCCACAAATGGCATCTAGGCGATCTGCTCTAAGGATGGTATACTCGGAAGGGATAGCTAGTGTGATCTCTGTGCCTGAGGCAGTATGTAGACATGTTTTGGTGAGCATTAGGAAGTCAGGGTTTTTATTCTAGTATGCAGCTGTGTATATCGATTGCGTGGGTCCCAAGGGATATGATATTTATTAGGGCTCCTAGGAGGGGCTGACTAGAATTAGGTGAGCTCAATGGCGGGGTCCGATGTGTCTGAGGGAGAGTCACTGTGGTGTTAAGAGTGTTTAGCGGGGTCTCATTAGAAGTGCTTATGCGCTGAGAGCCGATGTCAGGGTTCTCCTGAGTCTCATGAGGTTTGGGCGTCATTGTGGCATTGAGACAGAGGGGGGAGTGCTGGTTTTTGCAGTGGGGGTGATGGAGACGGGTTGCGTCCTGAGAGTCTATTGTTTCTTTTAGATACAATGATGGGTCATTGTTGGAGAAGTTCACTTTTCCTAATTTGTATTTGCTCATTTAAAGAAGCAACCCAAGATAATTCCAAGTAGGTAATTATGCAAAACATGTTTACCAGAAATACCCTTTTAGATTGCAGAGAAAACATACTATTTCCAGCCTCACCTTAGACATGTTATGATTGGCAATGTGTTGGGTAACTCAACACTCAAACTTGAGGAAACATAAGATGAATACTGCCCATAAGAGGGAAAAATGTCTGAAAATGAAGTTGTTTTTTTATTTACTAGCTTTTTTCTAATCTTTATTTGAATATTGCACAATTAGCATGGATTGCAATGTCTTCTTGTCTTGATTTTATTTAGTTTGAGGAATTTGTATAGCACACAATGACAAACATGGCATCACAGCACTTACAAATAAACTATGTTTTTATTAGCAGCATTTGGTGTAAAAGAAAATAATTTTCAGAGATGACTTGAAGGTCAAATGGCAATCAATCTTGCATATCTATGTTGGAAGTGACTTCCACAAGGTGATCTGATGCAAGTGCATCTAATTCACGTGACATAAGCTCCCCACATCTGCTTTGGCTTGCCCCTTCCTTTCCCTTTTCAACTGTTAGTTCACAGTGCATCTCTTCCCCGGGCATCTGAAGGGATGGGCATTGAAAGAGAATGGCAGTACCTAATTGGTCCTGTAAGGTCCTGTTAAGAGCCAAGGTCCAGTTACTCTGCTCAAGCTACACCAAGTAAATATCAACATGTTTCTCCAGTTACCACAAATGATTCTCATCCTCTCCAGGGATTGCACAGCCAAAAACCCAACACAGCCAGAGAAAGCTACCCCGGCAAACCTCAATATCCCCTGTACACCCATACAACTTGGGCATTCCATTCATGTCTGCCCGGTTATGACGGTTAGTTCTCATTCAGTGGTCACACACGCTGATGATATCGCCTAGATCATTACCAACGACGATCTTGATGCCCTATTCATTACTGAAACATGGTTTGCACCATTTTACTCATACATCGTTTATGTCCTCCTACCCCCCCTGCTACAGTATCAAACATACTGACTGCACAGGAAAAACTGGAGATGGACTGGCAGTCATGGATAAGATCAACTGGCCCTGCATGGGAATTCTAACTCCCACACTGAGCTTCTTTGAATCCCTGTCATCTATTGCTAACAATCACTCTGTTACCTTGCACCTTAATTACAGGCCGCCTCAAGGGAGTGGTAACTTCATTGATGACCTTTCTACCTTTCTCTCCTCTACAATAGTTTCCTATTCTAATAATATCCTCCTGTGAGATGTCAATGTCTCAGAGTACCAACTAAAAAAACACCTACACGACTCCCTATTCTCTCTGACCACAACATGGAACTTAAACAGATTGTACTCTCTCTCTCTCACTCGTGTCAAAAGTCACATGCTCCACCTAGTCTTCACCTTCGCCTGATAATCTCATGCTAACCCCCCCATACCCTCGACTGAACTGACCATGCCGCAATCCCCCTTATCATGTCACACACAAGGCTGCCCCACAAAGGTCAGGCCAAATGTCCTGTTACTGAGTGGCAATCCTTCAAGAATTTCCCACTACAGACACTAGATGTAATGTACACAAAATTGCGTGCCACAGTGAATGCCTTTGCCCTTCTAACACCTTGCCAAAGAACTAGTGGATGCCCAAGCACCTCTAAAATGTAGTCACACCAACGTGAGACCATCTGCACCCTGGTCACACCCAAGCTCACCGAAAACCAATTTTCCATCAGACCCTTGAAAAGTTGTGGCACAAGGTCCACAGCTTACAGCATCTCGCATCCCTCAAGGGCCTGCGTACCCAATGCAGACAACTGATCTCTGAGGCTAAGTCAGCTTTCCACCATTGAGGCATCCTCTAACAGGAGAGCAGTCTTATTCAAAGAAGTCAAGCACAGCTCAAAGCCCAGAGCTGTCCCTAAGGTGCAGGCTTCACAAGAGAAATGCAACAGAATAAAAAGCTTCTTTGTGAACACAATTGATTAAATCAAAGGTAACATTTATGCCTCAAAACCAGATGGAGTCTTGCTAGCAAGGGTCCGCCCTCCTGGGCTGACTTCTCCTTTCTGTCTCCAAAGGATCTCTCAAACCCATTACTTATATGGACAACTACCTCCCAGACTCCCTCATTGAACAACTCACTTGCCCAGCACTTAACACACTTCTCTGTATTGTGAACACCTCTCTCACTGAATGTGCATTTCCACAGTGGTTGAAGACAGGTCTCCTACAACTCCTTCTCTAAAAACCCTTTCTTCAGCCCGAAGGATTTAGCCAACTACAGAACCATCATGCACCTGCCGTTCATTGGGGAAGCTTACCAGGAATGTAGTTGCAACCCAACTGCTTGCAAAGGTCAACCAGCTTGACCTCCTCCATGATCACCAGTCTGGCTTCTGTCCCAAATGCAGCACTGAGACTACAACCATACAAATGGTGGATGATGTGCTCAGAATCACTGACATTGGGGACTTGTGTCTACTGGTCCTCTTAAACCTCTGAGCTGCCTTCAATGATATGATAATGTATTTGTATCTTGCTCATACACACGTTTTTCAACACAGTTGATCACCAAATGAGCATCTTCCACCTCACTGACAGGATGGGCTTTTCTGGAGCTGTCCTAAAAAGGTTTGCATCCTACTTATTAGGTAGGCACCAGATCATACAGAAGGGCTCATTCAGATCCAAGTGACTCTCAGTCACGTCAAATTTGGGATCCCCCACGGTGGCATTCTCTCCCCAATCATCTTCATTCTATACATGGAACCCTTGGAACTCTAATAAATAGCCCCAAAATAGTCATCCATCAGCACACAGATTCCAGTCAGCTGTACCTTAAGGACAGTGCCACCCAACCCAGACATTGCTCACCTACGCAAATGCCAGGCAAAGTCCCCCGAGCAAACTACAACTGATGCAGCAATGACTGAGTGACATGTGCCTGGATGGATTCACCCGTCAGCTTTGGAATTGATCCAAATCCTTTGGCTTCATTGTTGACATTAGCCTTTCTTTCCAATAGCGCATAGCTAAAAAGGCACAAACGCAAGGATACAGATCCACACACTCCACACAGTGAAATACTTAATTCCCCCAAATGAATTCCATATAGTGGTCCAAGCCCTTGTTATCAAACACATCGATGGAGGAATGCCCTCAATACTGTGCTTCCAGCTGCACAACTGGGCCTCTCAAAGCAGCACACCATGTTACAGCCCACCTCAGGTGGCCGCAAATTAGACTGCATCCCTCCAACACTGCACAGGCTTCACTGGATCATATTAAAAAATGCATGCATCACCTGAAAAGCAGTCTCACAAGGAACACCAACATACTTGGAGGTAAAACTGCACAACACCACACTTCTGGAGGCTCTTGCATCTCATGTAGCAGAAGTATCAAAAGGCTTTAGTCAAAGCTAGCCCACAAAGAGAAGACTCACAAGCAGTCCTTCTCCTGCCACACCCAACCATCTGGCACTCAATCCCGTTGGAGCTTGAAATGCCAGTACTATCGGCCAGTTCTGCAAAACACTAAAAATGTGTCTCTTTCAACAATACCTGCCGGATGAATAAAAATCCCTCCTTCCGTCCAACAACAGTACTGGTTACTGTATAGAAATGCAAAGCCCGATTATGGCACATTCCTGTTGTGAATTGCTCTGCTGCTCTTGAGCTAGGTTTGTGCTATAAGCGATTAAATTAAAATAGAATTAAATAAGGAAGCAGGTATTAGTAATAGGTTTGTATTTGGAGCAGGATGAAACATCTAGATTAAAGTTTCTTAGCAGCTGAGACAACCAGAGCTTCCTAACGTATTGTGCAACTAAATTCCTAGAAAATGAATGATTTTCAAAGTTCACAATGAAAGTGGCAACCTTTTTCATACACTGATGTATTGTTCTGGATGGACAGAAATAATCCGAGCAGTATGTGGTGGTAAGATGACTTGTGATAAGTTGAACATCCTCCAACAGGGTAGGCTGGAAAGACAAATGTGGATGGAGTGGCTTAGATTTAGTTTTGAAAGTTGCTTATCGGTCCCCAGTATCAAGGGAAAACTTTTCAGCGAGGCATGTGGATTTTAATTCATTTGAATTATAAATCTGCAAGATCTTCTCCTTAAATTATTGGATCATACTGTACCATTCATCTGAGGATGATTATGTTGCTGTCTGTTGATAAAATGGATTCAATATTTGGAATAACACATGTTGAGCATTTCCAGCATTATTTCCAGCATTATGTAATAGAGGGTTTTAATAGGTATGTTTATCCTTTGAGAATGCCCGTTTGCCTTTTTCAAAATCGCAAAGTCTTGTTTTGGTAACTGTACGATGAGGTTTAGTTAAGAAAATATATTATCTTCTTTTGAGTCTCAAAAATTCTCTGAGAACAAGTTGAACTTAACAATCTTAGCAAAGGAGATTCAGCATTTTTAATTGTGCCTAATGCACAAAGGTCTGTATGTAGAATGACCTATGTTTCTGGCCAAAAATTTACCCTGTACCGCTCCCTCCTATGGAGTCTGATTTTTCACCCAGAAATGCCTGTACTCCACATCTTTTGAGATCTGTTCTGAAAGTGAATTATACTACAAATTCAATGGACCCCCGACCCAGGCAATATGTGGATGAGTATTGACTTTCTGAAGTTTCAAAAATTAGATGCACCTTTAAACTGAAAACCCAGACCATGTAGACATGTTGTCTGTAACAGCCCAGTTAGCACCAATATACTGCAAGGTGAATGTAGACATGTGAACAAATACAAACAAATGTAAATAGTGACCCTCTTTTTAATACTTTGATAGTCATTTTAGCCAAAGTTTCCTTTGTTATGTTTTCTTGCAAGGATCCTGCTGAAAGTTCAATCAATAATACACTGCACAGTTGTGAGGCGAGGGGATTGGTAGATATTTGAGGAGAGCTTTTCTCATGAGACATCTGGGCTTTCACAGGCTGAACATGCTCTGTATGCATTTATCAGTGTGTTTATATATATTTTTAGTTTACAAACATGTTATTTTATTCAGATCCAAGCTATACAAAATGTATCAAAGATACATATGTGAATCGTTTAACAAAGGTAGCGGGCGCCCCTCTCTCGCAAGAACAGACATGATAACCTGTTCGGTGGTTATTAACCACTTGAGAGCTCGCAGCCACTGCTTTTACTCACTGTGCCTTTCACAGATGGGAAATATCCATTTGCATATCAGTCTTTGTCCTGCCCAGGGGCAGTCCAGCACCGAAATACAATGGCAATTCCAATCTGAACGAGAGAACCACCAGCAACCCCATACACGTGTTTCACCCTTGTTGGGGATCATCAGTGAGGTGAAGCTGATGCCTCTCTAAGCACAGTGAGAGGGAGACCACGTCTGGTTGCCCCCAGGAGACCTAGGGTTACCAATCCCAGGTTCCTTAACAAATAGTTTAACAAAGGTAGCGGGCGCCCCTCTCTCGCAAGAACAGACATGATAACCTGTTCGGTGGTTATTAACCACTTGAGAGCTCGCAGCCACTGCTTTTACTCACTGTGCCTTTCACAGATGGGAAATATCCATTTGCATATCAGTCCAGCATAGCAGTCCAGCACCGAAATACAATGGCAATTCCAATCTGAACGAGAGTTGCTGGTGGTACTCTCGTTCAGAGGGGAATTGCCATTGCATTTCGGTGCTGGACTGCCCTTGGGCGGGACAAAGACTGATATGCAAATGGATATTTCCCATCTGTGAAAGGCACAGTGAGTAAAAGCAGTGGCTGCGAACTCTCAAGTGGTTAATAACCACTGAACAGGTTATCAGGCCTTGTTCTTTCGAGAGAGGGGCGCCCGCTACCTTTGTAAACTATTTTCAAGGAACCTGGGATTGGTAACCCTAGGTCTCCTGGGGGCAACCAGATGTGGTCTCCCTCTCACTGTGCTTAGAGAGGCATCAGCTTCACCTCACTGATGATCCCCAAAAAGGGTGAAACACGTGTATGGGGTTGCTGGTGGTACTCTCGTTCAGAGGGGAATTGCCATTGCATTTCGGTGCTGGACTGCCCTTGGGCGGGACAAAGACTGATATGCAAATGGATATTTCCCATCTGTGAAAGGCACAGTGAGTAAAAGCAGTGGCTGCGAACTCTCAAGTGGTTAATAACCACTGAACAGGTTATCAGGCCTTGTTCTTTCGAGAGAGGGGCGCCCGCTACCTTTGTAAACTATTTTCAAGGAACCTGGGATTGGTAACCCTAGGTCTCCTGGGGGCAACCAGACGTGGTCTCCCTCTCACTGTGCTTAGAGAGGCATCAGCTTCACCTCACTGATGATCCCCAACAAGGGTGAAACACGTGTATGGGGTTGCTGGTGGTACTCTCGTTTAGAGGGGAATTGCCATTGCATTTCGGTGCTGGACTGCCCTTGGGCGGGACAAAGACTGATATGCAAATGGATATTTCCCATCTGTGAAAGGCACAGTGAGTAAAAGCAGTGGCTGCGAACTCTCAAGTGGTTAATAACCACTGAACAGGTTATCAGGCCTTGTTCTTTCGAGAGAGGGGCGCCCGCTACCTTTGTAAACTACATATGTGAATCAACATACCATAGAACATGTTTCAGATAAACATAATCATGGATAATGATTAACAATATTCTCAATAATTTGTAGAACAAGAACACTATAGACGTAGGCATATGAAGTAACATATTTTTAGGTCAATTGATATGCAATAACAAGTTAAACTTTAATATATGAATCAAAAGGAACATCATGAAAATCTGGAGCTAACAAAATATATACGATGTAGGGGAAGAGAATAACAGATGCCAATGGTGGGAGAGAAACAAATCATTTGGTGTACATTTAGAATCAAAATTGATATAGAAAAATTACTAAATTTGCCTTGATCGGTGCTAACTTCCATCAACTAACTCAACCTGTACCTGGAATTAGTTAAGGCCTAATGCCATTCAAATACTTTCTAAAGAGATGGCACTTCTTCACATGTTTAATAGAGAGGCAAGGTAAATTAGCAATGCATAGCTCCATTCTATGAGTATCACAGACGTTGTTCCACCATACGTTTATGGAACCCTTACTAAAGTCTTTCCAATTAAAGGTTATCAAACATATTGCCAAAACACAAAATAAATCAAATATAACAAAGGATGACTTAATTGTCCCTGTGTTAATGGCTAAGCGTCCTCATAGCAAAGTTAAATTAATGGATAGTTTGAAAATATACTGAAGTAATTGCCATACCTGGTCCCAGACCTTTTCCAATATTCGGCATTCATGTATCCTTTGTTTAAAAGAACCTGTTTCCAACTGGTAAAACCAGCACAAGTCATCATTAGCAAACTTGGAATTTAACAATTTCAGATAAGTTAGAAAAGCTCTATGTGATAATAAGAACGAGTTTGTGTTAAGTTTGCTGAATTTGGGAACTTCTTAATCGTAGACCAAATCAAGGACCCTAACTCTGCATCAAACTGTGTCACACAATCTTTGTCCCAGAGTAATTCAGATCACCACTTAACACTTGAAGGTCTTCTTCCATTCAGAATTTTGTAGAAATTAAAAACCTTGAAGAGAAAAAGGGATTCCATGTAATGCAATCTCACTGGTCCTTATCCAGAGTGTTGATGTTGTTCCTATTCCTGGAATCTAAGCAAGTGTTCATCAAATTGTCGGTCGGTCAAGTGGCACAGCGAGTAGAGCGCTCACTTTGACATCTGTGCAGAGCTTGCTAACGCAGGTCTGAATCCCGGCGGGGCCAATCTCAGCCTTTCAATCTTCCGAGGTTGATAAATGAGCACCACACACCGTGGGTAATAATAAGCAGCGCTCAGATACCTGAGGGTTTGTATCGCTATATAAATACCAAATTATTATTATTATTAATATTATTAGAGGTATTCCATTCATTCATTGACAGGAATTACTTTGTGGTCCTTTGCTATGATGTAATTCCTTCAAAGTTACATTGAAATATTTTGTATTTAAAGGGTATAAAAGCGCTGGGGAGTGTTTTGGGGAGAGGTAGTAATGAAGGTGAAATGGGAGGCATGGGGGCAACCCTCCAAAATTAAAAAATAAATAATGTTATCTAAAATTTAGATGGAATTACTTTGTAGTAAATTACCACAAAGTCATTCCTGTCGATGAAATGACATGGAACCAAATTGATTTGAAACCAGAAATAGAGTATTTATGTTTAAACTCCAGAGCAAAGTAATTAGATAAGTGAATCTTACTCCTTTCTTTAACCTTATTTTCGAAAGAATTGGTCGATTGTTTATAGTAATATTTTTGTTACACCATATGAAAGGATACAATGCTTTTGATGACTTATCTATTTGATGAAAAAGGAAATCCCTCTAATAGGAAATAGTGAGATATTTTGGAGAAACCTGCTTTAGATCTATTAAACATGTATATATACTATATCTTTTATATCAAATGGTACGGCTAAGTCCTTTTCTACCATCGGCCATATGGGAACATTTTCTTGTTCATCTGATTGAAAAGAATGCGGTGCCTCTTTAGGATAAAGGCCATGTGGTAGCTCCTAAAATCTGGAAACCCAACACTGCAACCATCATATATGTTATTTAACTTGCTCAACACGAGCCTTTTCTTTTTCTTACGACCCCAGAAAAAGTCTATAAGCATCATATTGATAGATTAAAAAAAAGCTGGTGAAGGAATCTCAGCATTTGTAGGAAGTAAAGAACTACTGACAAGAACAGCAGGGACCATGAAACAACCGATTCATGTAGTTTTGACAGCAAAGTTTTCAAATTGATCTTAATCATTTCAGCACACAAGCGGGCAATTGCAATGACCAACTATTTCTTTTAATTTTTTTATTTGGGTGGTTGAAATTAATCAACCTTTCAAATATAAAACATTAACAACAAATTTGAAATGAGTAAAAACAGAAGGTAACAGAACACAATTCACAACAAACGCAAATATAAAAATAAACAAATGAGCAAGTAAACAGAGGGTTAGCAATGCACAGAGTCTAACAAACAATTAAAAAAATTAATAGTAGCTATTCGTATTGCTGTGTACGAAGAGTTTAAAATTGCAGCCCAACAATCTTGCGGGTCTAGAAGACCTAGGTAAAGGCAGTATTTTAAAAAGTGTGTCTCTTTCACCACGGATAGTCACACATTCAGTAATCAAGTGAATGAGAGTTTCATGAGTATCCGATGTCATACAAAATCAAATCGGCAAATATTACTTTATATAGACAGAAGTATGCATCTGACTTGTGTGTCTCTTGTGAGATATAGATTAAATCTCAGGCGTAGAATGCCTGAACGGTATTTGGGGGAAGGTGATAACAAATATGGTGGCAATGTACAAATGTTTTTATGAGGGAATCTTAGGCCATCTCCATCTTTATACTGAAGGTAGTGGTCTCTAGTCAGAAGCCAATCAGATTTATACATTTTGAGTTTGGCTCTGTCAGGATTTGTCAATTGAGACCTCTGCAATTATTAGAATATGGTAAGCTTTTGTTAACAATTTGTGTATGAAAACATGTGTAACAGAGAACATATAATCAGACAACAATTTCAGTATGGAGTCGTGAGGAGTAGAAAACAAGCATTTTCTGAATAGTGCGCAGATACGCCAATTATAGAGAGCTTGCAATAAAACAAGGCCCAACTCATATTTGATCCATGGGCACGGAGTGCATTGTGGAGGGAGTAGCACTTTTCTCCAAAATGTGGCCTCCCAGAGTGTAAACAGAGGTGATAGATCGTCATGGAGAGTTTCCAAGCCATAAAGATGGAGTGACTTTCAAATTCCAAAATTGGAGAGCCGGAGTGATAGAACATTTTCCATATTTGAACATTATAAGAGAGGCCTGCGAAATATTGGTCTTTAATTTGTTACTTACATGAGCAATGTGACTGGAGGCGTGAGCCTTGCCCTCGAAAATCATCCCAAGATAAGTGTATTGGGAAACCACAGAGAGAGGGATCTGATTGATATGCCAGAGATGGAATAGAGGCTTGTGGTTTCGTGGACAGAATGTTACGATTTTTGTTTTGTTGGTATTAACTCTTAATTCATTACAATGAATATAATTGTGAAAGGCATTTAAGAGGTTCTGTAAACCAGAATGTGTTTTAGAAATGAGCACCAAATCATCACCATACATTAATTCTTTGACTTCCTAGTTATTAAATTTAGGTCAATCTGAGATGACATTTTTGAAGGCACGTCTCATGTCTTGAATGAAGTAATTAAAGACAGCTGAAGCTCAAAGGCAGCCTTGTTTTAGACCGCGAGCCGTGGGGATGCTTAAAGACAAGCGCCCGTCCAAGGAAAGACTAATTTGAATTGAAGTGTTGGTGTGTAAAGATAAGATTATGTCCAAGAGAGTAGGTGGACAATGGTCATGAAGTAACTTGGCAAATAAGAGAGGTCTGCTGACAGAATCGAAGGCAGTGTGCAGGTCTACAAAAGCAAAAATAAATTGCTGTTTGGTAGCATGACACTGTGTTTTAAGGGCATTTAGGCAAATTAAATTAATGGACGTGCCTAATCCTGTAACAAAACCTGACTGCTGGGGGTCGCGCAGATAAGAATTTTTGGTCCATTGATTGAAGTCCCGTAGAATAAATTTACAGAATAATTTACCTGGGACATCCAGAAGGGCGATGGGGTGATAATTAGAAGGTAAACTGTGATCGCCCTTTTTAAAGATCGGAATGATTAGTGAGGTCTTCCAAGAAGGAGGGATTGCTTTATACTTTAGAATATTGAGGAAGATGATGTATAAGATATTGGCCCATTCAAGAGGAAATGCCTTGAAAATCATGTTAGAAAGGCCATCTGGGCCCGCAGCTCGGGATGAGCTTGCTTTCATGATTTGTGCTTGTATATCAGAGATGGTGAACTCAACTCTCCAAGTGCCAGAAGTAAGAAGTGGGAGGCTGTTGTTGGAAAATTCTGGATCAGCGTATAGGGATGAAAAATGGGTTAGCCAAGCTAGGTCTGATACCCCATTAATCTGCAAAGCACCTTTTGAATTGGAAGTCAAGTTATGAAGTAGCTGCCACATAGTGCTAGAATTTTCATTCTTCATGGCCCTAAACATCAGTTCGCTGTCTTGTTGGTATAGTAGAGCTTTCTTGCTTCTTATCCAATTCTTATATCTGCATTTTAGCGTGGACAGATCAGAGCTGAAAGAGAATTTGATTGTAGAATAGCTCTTCGAGCTCTTCGATAGTCTGCTTTGGCGGCTTGTATGTCTGGATCAAAAGCATGCGTATGGCGACCAGTCAGCCTTTTCGAGGTAGTCAAAGTATTGAAAAATGGACGCAATAGGTCAGAATAGTGCAAGTGGTGGAGCAACTGAGCATGATAGTCCACGCTGTTGGCAAATGATAGCAAAGATGAAAGGTTCCAGCGCACTTGAGAACCAACTGGATTAACAAGTAATTCAGTGGAGAGATGGTGTGATTGCTCCACAAGAGATGGCTACTGAATCTTCAAAGAAAGTAAATTATGATCACTGTGTGGAAGAGTAGTGATGATGAGGCTGTCTATGTGTTGAAAGAATTTGGCGTTCACGTAGATGTAATCAATGATACTTGAATTAGTTCCACGGTGCCAGGTACTTTGGGGCGGGAGATCACACGAACAGCCCCATTTACCATATGAAAATTGCGATATATCATAAATGAAGACCACATAGATGTTGCTTGATTTGAACGGGCTTGGTTCCAGCAATCGAGATTGATGTCACCAAGGACAATTGTGTGAGAGATGTGAGGAGTTTGTGAGATCACGTCAAGAATAGAAGCTAGACCATCATAGAAAGCCTCATCAGTTTGTGCAAGAGGATTACGATAAATGTTGACAAGTGCAATAGTGAAGGTACGATGTACAATCTTCACTAATTGAATGTGGGCTTGCACTGATGCCCAAGGCAAAACAGAGGCCCAGCTGTGATTTGACTGGAACTAGCAGACCAGAAGAAGGTCGGCCTATAGTTGGCCGGGCCGAGAGTAAGGTAAGGTCAAATCCATCCCAAACAGGGGGAAGTAATAGCCAAGTTTCCTGAAAAGCTATGATGTCATAAGTAAGAGAAAGAGTAGACATGGAAATGTGTAGATGAGCATGACCTCGAGTGTTCCAGCTAGCAAGATTCAAGAAAGAGGAAGATAGAGTAGTTGGTGGTTGGGATGCACAGATTATGGAGGATGTCGAACAGTTAGGTAATTTGTTTCCCAAACCTTGATAAATGTTCACTTTCGGCTTTGATGATGAAGTGGAATGCACAGAAGATTCAGGATCCAGTGCTAAACGAAAACCCAACTCAAACTGTTGCATTTTGCAGCGCCAGATTGTGTTGCACACAACAGCCGAAGGGATGCGAAGCCTGACCACAGAAGAGCCAGTGTCTGAGACAAATTCTATCTGATCTATGTTGTGGGGGTGTCTTTAATTACTTCATTCAAGACGTGAGACATGCCTTCGAAAATGTCATCTCAGATTCACCTAAATTTAATAACCACCAAGTCAAAGCATTAATGACCAACTATTTAGTAGAAGCTGGACACCACTTTAGACCAGAATTGATAAAACCCTGCTTAATACATATCACATTGAGTGAAAACATCTCTGATTTATCTTTATTTAGTGTATACCCCTGGGAAGGAGAGAACAATTTAATAGTTTCTAATAAGATGGGTAGTGTTAAGCTTAGCTCCTTTAAACAATCTAAATGTAACCAGAATATGCAGTAATTTCAATTTCAGATTTGCCAAATGTAACACTGGGATGTAATTATTTATATAAATTAACTGAAACAAGGTTTCTAAAGCATAAAGAAAAAAGAATTGGTGAAATGTGACATCTCTGCCTGGTTCCTCTCTTGAGTGAGAAGAGCAGAGAGAAACTGCCATTAATGAAGATGGAGGTCTTTGTATCAGAGTATAGAAGATTAATTAAATATAACCACTTCCATTACCATGCCATGCCATTTCAGAGCTTCAAAAAGACAATCCCACTCTACTCAGTCAGATGCTTTTTCAGCATTAAGCACTATTTTCATATTAAACAGTCTTGCATCAGCAGAAATATTCCTTCCCTTAACAAATACTACCTGATCTGGCTTGATTTATTTATGAGTAAAGGATTCAATCCCATTGACTAGAATTTTAGCAAATATTTTGCAATCTGAATTAAAGAAATGTGTCTATAAAGTTTAGGTAAATCCTTACCCTGTCATGATTAGGGAACAGGATCAGAAGCGCTTTGGGTAACGTACCAGAAGTTCTACCAATTTCCGAGAAGTATCTATAGAAGGAATCCAATGTTGGTGTTAGGGTGGAAGCAAAGTGTACAAAGAAGTAGATTTTCAAGCCATCAGACTGGGTGCTTTACATTGCTTAAGATCCTTGAAGGCTTTCAATAATTAATTCCTTTCTATAGGATAATTTAAACTCTTTATATCATTATCTACTGGATGATTCTTTTTTATTTGACCAAAGAAATTATTTAAATCAATGTTTGCTTTGTGTGCTCAGAGGAATATAATAATATGAGACATTACAACCACGCCCAAATCATTTTCAACACTTGAGATTTAGATCTTTCTTTCTTGATTTTGAGATAGGAGGCAGAGCTTTGCCTGCTTTGTCAGATGTTGGATAGATTCTAGATGTGTATTTTAGTACAACTGCACCAGCTTGTTTTGACAGATTCTTACCTATATTAAAGCATATAGAGTGAATCTCCCCAAGGAGACTATCACTTGCACCAGAATTATATTTGTTCACTAGTACATGCAAATGATTATAGAGAATCTAATTCTTTTTTAGGCCCTTTATTTTTTTCAATGACAAATGATATAATATGTTCATGCAAAGTAGTGTTATAAGCATCCTAATTGTTTAGACGTATCTTCATCTCTAATTATGTGAAAGAAAAACTGATGGAATTTGAGAAACAATTTTTCAAACATCCAATAATGAATGATTGAATTTCCATCCATTAACACCTACCGCAACATTGCTCATCTCAAAATTTGTGATAACAGGGCTTTGGTCTGATATAATCGGGCACTCTGTACTGGAATCTATTACTGCAACAGGCAAAGATTTGAAAATGCATATTTAATCAATACGCACTAGTGTATTTTGTGGGAGGGAGTATAATGTGAAATCAAGGTCTGTAGAGTGTGGAAGTCTCCAGGAATCCAACAAACATATTTCTGAACAACATCTTATGATTTTGGCATGTGTTTTGCTTTTCTTATACTGACATGCATATCTTATACCCAAGAATGGATATATAATATTATTGAAGTCTCCACATATGATTAAATTGGGAAGGTCAGACTGAATAATGTTTTGTTTCAAGTCTACCCTAAAGGTAGGGTCTGGGTTAGTGGGACCATCATATTAATGACAGAGAAAGTCTGAGAAATAACGAGTAGTTTAGCTAAGACCCATCTTCCTTCAATTTCCTATTCTATATGCACGATTTTATAGTTCAAACCCTTCCTTAACAAAATTGCAACACCATTATATTTACCATCTGATTGACAAGCAATCAAATCCCCAACTGAGGACTTTCAGTTTCATAGATTTTTGTGTCTACAAGTGTATTACCTGCAAATAATCAATGAATGGTTTAAATCTGTCAAGATGTGCCACGACCTTTTGTCTCTTAATTGGATTATTTGTCCTTTGAAATTCCATATAATATATCTAAAAGTCAATCCATGAGAAAGGGGAACCTGATTTGTTGTATATTGGAAGGTTTAAGTCCAAATGATTGGAGGCAAAAGATTGCCTGTTCTGCAAACAATTTACTCTGATGCTTTGCAGTTGCGGAGAAATATGACAGCAATTCAAGTTAGAAAATGGATTTTCGTGTTCCTGAAAATCCATTTTCTAACTTGAATTGCTGTCATATTTCTCCGCAACTGCGAAGCATCAGAGTAAATTGTTTGCAAACAGGCAATCTTTTGCCTCCAATCATTTGGACTTAAGCCGTTTTATATACAAGCCTCAGAAGAAGAGCTAGGAAAGCTCAAAACACGTGTCAGGCTGCTCACCATTTCAGAATAAATACAAAATTGGCATTCAATTATTGCGCAAATGTGGCACAGTGGTACTGGGACCATTACCTGCTAATTGTCAATTTCTGTGGTAGTATATAGGCAGTATACCCACATCCCCCAGGGACATGCAGCATCCAGTGCACAACTTAATCACTTGCAAGCGCTGTGGAAAACATTGACTTACTCTGCCACCTGCTTTTTTTCTAAACCTGATTTGTTAATAGATAATGCCTAATATCCTGCATCCATATAAATTAAATCATATATACCTGGTAAATCAAATACACCAAGAACACTCTACTCTCTTGTGATATAAGTAACTTTGGCTGGAACAAAAATGACATAAAAGTGAAGATCAGTGGAAAAGGGAAGAGATATTGCACTTACCATAGCTGACAAATAAAACACTCAAAACTTATAGGAAGGAGAATAAAACAATGTTAAATGAACTCAGAGTCAAGAATACAATACAATACAATTTCATGTGGAAGCTGGGCATATCCCAAACAAGAACAAAATAGTAGACATTTGCCAACCCATGCACGCTCCCTACTTTAAAAGTATATAGCATTAACAGAGGGGCTTGGCCTGATTGTACATACACATTTAGTATAGTCACGCTGGAGAAGAGGGTTGATCCTTATTATAGTTTTAAGTGTCATTTTCTTCAATTTTTCACAGTCTTATGAAATCTTAACATCCTCTCAGTCATCAAATGATGAATGTCTAGCTGTTGGTAGCTTAAAGATACATCTGTGTACCAAGCCATGTCTGGCATTTAATTGCTTAGGCACAGGTCGATACAACAGTAGTTCTTTCCTCCATTGATCCGTTGCTCTTGATACATCCTGCGATATAACATTATGTGACGTTTCCAAAAAGAATTCCATTTCCTTTGCCTTCTTCAAAATCAGCTGAAGCTGTGTGTGCTCAAAGAGTAGAAAAATTATTGTTCTCAAATAGGTTTTCTTATGAGGTTCTAACTGTTTAAATCCTATGTGTTGTGCCCTTTGTATAGAAAGCGCAATACAGGAGTGTAATTTAAGAACATCGGGTAGAATTTGTTTTAGAGCAACATCGTCCCCGTCAACCCCTTCAGGAAGACCAACAATGTGAAGATTGTTTCTACGATTCCCATTTTTCAAATCTTCCTTTTGTTTCTGAAGGACATGCATAGACTTTTCCAGATGGACAACTCGGCAGTCAACATCTTCAGCCTCCAAATATCTCCTCACACCTCCTCTATTCTAGTTTCAAAGTTCGACCACCAGTCATCCAACTGCTGGAGCATAGTTTCAATGAAGTGCTATAATGCTCTTATTTCTAACAAAATGGCCTCCATGTTAGCCTCCATAAAAACTTGGGCAGGAGAGTGGAATCACTCTTCAGCCTTTTTAGATTAGATGTTGCCGAGACAGATGTGTATTTCTTGAGCCTTTTGAAGAACCCCTTTGAGAAGCCAAACTAAATAATGATTCAGTTTTAAGTGAATAAATGCACTCCCACACTGTAAGCCACTCCACACAATATTCAGCTGTGTCAAATTTAGTACAATTTCCTTACTGTTGTGGAGAAGGAGCAACAGACAGACCACACAAACCCACAATGTGTTTCTTTTTACATGAACACATTTGGCATGAGCTAGTGCTGTGTTGACATTATAATTATTTATTTATAATGCGTTCAATAACGAAGAGGTTTCTAACCATGGATGGCGGATTTGAACCTGTGTTGCTCTGCTTTGTCTTCTTTCCGAGAGCGTTGCCACTGAGCTATACTACCCGTGCCTACATGCAGGTAGAATAAACCTGGGCTCTCATCACTGTTGTTAGTGAACCTGCAGAGGGTGTTCATGTGACAATTTGCAGCCTGGTTGATTTTGTTTTGTTTTAGGAACAAAGGTTCTACAGAGAAATGTCAAATGGTCATTTGAAACTGCAGGGCATTAAGACTTGGGGAATACTACAGGAATAAAATGGTTTTGGTTCAATGTCATAGGGCTAGTGCTGAAAATAGAAAAAAAGGATTTCTCATTTTCACCATGAGTCGGCCTGCTTGTGCGTATTTGTTTCAATGGTAGGACTATATATTTGGTAAGATGTACATTGATATCCTTTTTTTTGGACATGTATAAGGGTAACAGGGTCATTACAATTTGGAAGGTATCCTGGTGGTAAATCCATCGGGATACCACCGAATGCAATTAGCATTACCACAACTTGTTCGAGCGCTACTAAAATTGGGAACTTACCCCCATTAAGGGTCCATTTTATGTGCACCCTGCCATTTACACATGGCAGGGAGCATATTGTGATCACTAAACCACTGCCTCAAGCCTCCTCCCAGGTGGCTAGGGAAAGGCAGACATTTACAGATCCTGACCTTGGGGGTGGTGCACTGTGGGAGGATCACCTGGGAAGAGACAAGGCCTAGGCTGGTGATGAGATCCTGTGGGATGAGACAGAGCATTTGGCCTTTAAAAGGGAGAAGCATTTAGAGTTGCCAAAGTAGGTAATGGCTTATTGTCATTATGATGTATAACAACCACATATAAGATCTGTAGCTCTGGTCACAAATGCCATAAAACCTGAACAATCCTTAACAACAGAAAGACTATTCAAGGTACTTCAGGATTAAAAACCTCCTTACTCTGAAAGGTATAATGGAAAGGAATTTAGAAATAGTGCCTTAAATAAAATGTCTTCCCCTGTAACAATGAATTATAATGGTTCATTGTTAAATAACTATAAGGGAAATATATCTACTCTTAAAACAAAGGTTACTAAAAATAACTTATTTTGTTTTTGAGGACTACAAGTCCCATCATCTCATAAGTGCTGGGATGAGGGCAAAAAGGGCTGAAGAGGCGTGCTGTAGTAGTGGTTAGGCAATTAAACCTGATGACCCACATCTGATGGAAGCTGAGAGGTTTATTAACCCACAGGGGCCCTTTAAATCAGTAACACGTCAGACGCAGATGGGGATGAAGAATAACTCTTACACCAAATAATAAAACGGACTCAGGAAGTTGGCAAAATGTCTCCTCCAACTGTTTTATTTTCAATTATCTAAAAAACAGGGAGTTACAACGGACATCAACAGATGTTTGCTCGAGCTCTCAATCATTTTGCATACTCACACATTTAAATAGCAACATGACATCACTCAACATGGCAAACTAAGAACACCTATGGGGGTTTGTAATTGGCTTAAGGGGATCATCTAAGTATACCTTTAAGGGATTGGGTTGTGATTGGGTCTCTACAGTCAGGTGGACAACTTATGCCCACCCCTGTTGCATGTCATCTTCATCAGTTACTAGTTACATGATCCACCATTGGCTATCAAACTGTAAGGCCCTTCGTTATATGACCTTTTACAATTGGTTGGCACACTTGTACCCTTCTGGAACATTTGGCTCACTAGCAGCACATAAGCTGGTACCATAGGTGCCAGTGAGTGGACTTGACCGTGTCTTTCCACTTAATCAGCCCAACATCTCTCATGATGTCTGCCATTCAGATTGTCTTTGAACATGTCCTTGTAAAGTATCACTGCTCCAGAGAATAAAAGGAGTATAGGCACACACTTATCATGGTTCTGGTCTGTATGCCAAACTCCAATTTCCATTCATGACTCACATGACAAGAGACTGGATTTTGGCCTGTTTTGCAGCATTTAATGGTCTTCAATTAATAAACTTGGTACTCATGGTGTACTTTCTTACACCTTAACAAGGGCTGATTCAGATTCTCACGTTCACTGTTCTTCAAGGATAGATAACAGGTTCTTGGCCGCTCCATCCTTTGACACCACACCAAATAGCTATTCCAGGCCTTGCCTCGATCTTCAGCTATTTTCTTGCTGTGACACAGCCCTCCAATTCTTCTGTCTTCACATCTCTGAGTTTATGACATATGTGACACAGATGTCAAGAATTCTACATAATAGCAGCACCACCTGCCGTTGATTCACTATGTATAGCTAGCCTTTATGATTACTTGGTCTACTTGCCTTGCTGTATCTGTACAGTTGCATTTTTTGTAGTGCTCTTCACACGTGCAGCTATGCAAATGTGCAATCTTCATTCTGTATATGAAAGTTTACTCGATTCTTTACTTCATCAGATTCTATAAGGTCTGTGCATCGTCTACCATTCTTCTCAGTGCGTCACACTCATTTCTTGTGATGTCACCAGCCTCTTTTCTCTCATCTTCATATTCTTTCAGAGATCTCCTCCATGAGATTGTTCTCTCTATGGGGATACATCATATAGGGTCTTCTTAATGGATACCTTTTCTCAAAGACTCTCCCTGGAATTGGCTCAATCACTGGCAATTTCCGGCTTCCAACATATAGGCAAAATGGGGTTGGGAATTCCTGCAGAGCCATTGAGATGCTCCTCAGGGATCCTGCTGATTTCACATGTTCATCAATGCTCCAGGTCATATAGCTGCAGTGTCCATTCGGATTACAGTAGACCCATCTTCCCACATACTTCTTGTGGTTCTTTGGATACAGGAACTTCATTCCCTCAGGTGCTACTCTGCTGGTCTCTATATATTTTCTGATCTCTTCATCTGTCAATTCCTTGGGTCAAAACCCTGACTCGACATTGATCAGGATATTCTTTCCTACTGCTTTCTTTGCTGTCTTCTTGCACTGTGCGATAATTATCTTGATCACACAGAATACAAACATTATCATCAACAGTATTTCTCCCAGGAACTTAGATATTTGCCATCCATTGTGGGAAGATAAACACAAACCAGCCATAATCCGCAATATCTCCTGTCTCATCTTCCATTTGATCATGCAGTTTCATCAGCAAAGTTATGGCCTCTGACAAGGTCTCCTTCTTGTGTTCATGAGAAGGTATGAACATGCAACATGATTCTAAGATTTTGGCGCAAACATCTCCATCCATTGCTGTGATCATATCAAGGACATATCTGTTCTGGAGGGTCATCAATCTTATGGCCCTTAATTCTTCCTTGATAGCATTAAAACCCTTTATGGTAGTGTTGATCGTCTGGAGGAGCTCCCAGCGAGTGATCTAGAACCACTTCGCATTTGCCATTGTCTGGATCCCTGGCATAAAGATAATTGTGAATATCGCTGAAGTCTGTCTGAACAACCTGTGCTCGTTTGAAATAGCATCAAAGGCTTCTATCAATTTAGCTGAGAAATAATTCTCCCTTTTTGTTCAGTTGAGGAATTCAAGTGATCTTCTCCTCCTCAAATGGGCCTCTGTTTTTGGAAACTCTCCAATGTTCAGTTACTCTTCGGAATCACTAATGATGGAACATGAATAACCACTATAGAACACATCTTTCCTGAGTCTTTGGGCAGCTTCATGTAGGCTCGGGACCCACAAGCCCAATAGCGAGCCATCAGGACTACTGTTCCATCTTTCATGCCCGGTACATCACAAATTCAGCTACACTGGTGATTTTCTCCAACTTTCCTTGTGCCATCATTTCTGAAACACAAAGATGCACTTGCTAGAGGTACTACCTGAAACAGTCCATTATCGTCGACACATTTCAACAACTTTGCAATCTTAGGCCAGTGATTCTTGCATTTGTTCTCTTCAGTATCTATAACTGGTCCATAATTTCCAGTTAATGCTGCCTCTTTACACACAATCAGGCATTCAGCCCATCCTTCTGGAGTTCCTTTGATTTGCAATTGGCCTCTTTCCCAACATCTCTATCTCCTCTTTATTTTTTCCTTGACAATTTAGCATCTTGTTTTCTTCTATACAGATTCTTGCTCCGCTCATTCCAGGCTGTTCATATCTGATTGCTAGATGCCTTGTTTCTGGCTTCCCTCCTATCTTTAAGTCTTGCACATAGTTATCTTCTCTTTGAGATGTCTTTCCAGTTACCCATATCAGGGAACCTGTTCTGTCTTGGAACTGTCCTCTTGTCTGGCAGAGTGTGAGATGTGTCAGACAATCAGCTTTTTGCAGTGGTATTTCTGTAACTATGAATATATTAGTAGTTGTCATAGCATACGGTATGAGAGCGCAGGCATAGTAACTCTCTTTAGACGTTCTCTCTCACCTTTTTGTGTTATATGATATGATACGGCATTTATAATGCGCCTATACACAAGTGTTTCAAGGCGCGACGAGGCAAGGGAGCGGAAAACAGTGGAAGACAGACAATGATCCTACTAGGCCAGGTGTCATTCAGATCGTGTAAGTGCAAGGGTAGGGGGAAAGGGAAGTGTGCCAGGGAGAAGGGAAAAGGGAAAGTGCAGTACATGGGATACAAGAATAAATATGATAAATAAAAGCGGCCTGATGGTGGCAAGTGCAAGGTAAGAGCAGACATAAGTGCTGGTAGGGGGACTGTTGGGATACAGAACCAGTCCCTAAGTGCAGGGGGTTGCCAGGGAGGCAGGGCAGGTGTACAAAAAGGCGGGACCTGGCCCCAAGATCAGAAAGGGTGGCCAGGTAACCAGTGCATATTTGGCAGGGAATTTCAGAAGGGGAGAGAGGCAGAGAAAGCAGAAGCCAAGAGAAAGGTTTTGAGGTGTTTCCGGAACCAGAGATGGTTCTCCTCAAGTTTCAGGGAGGAAGGAAGGCTGCTCCAGTGGGAGGCCCCTGCCAAATAGAGAGATTAACCACCAACTCGTTGCTTGGAGAAGCAGCTAACCCTGAGGGAGTTGGAGGCAGATGAGCAAAGAGCCCGAGAAGGAAGGCATTTAGGAAGAGAGAGTTGAAGGTAATGCGGCCCCAGGCCCCAGAAGGCCTTGTGGATAATGCAGAGGGTTTTGAACTTAATCCTTGCAGCCACTGGGAGCCAGTGCGGAGATTTCAGTCCTGGAGAGATACGATCCCTGGGCTTGAGGCCAAGGACAAGCAGAGGGCGGAGAGTAGAGGTAGGCAGATTTAGATTGAGGCTGTTGCAATAGTCCAGCTTAGAGAGAACCAGGGCTCTGGGGACAGTGAGCTTCTGGGGGAAGGAGAGGAGAGGAAGAATACCTCTGAGGATGGGCAGCTGGTAGTGTAACTTCTTAGAGACGTCAGAGATGTGAGGAGAGAAGGAGAGTGTGGAGTCGAAGATGACCAAGGTTTTTTTCCTTGTAGGTGGGAGCAGGAAGAGGGCCAAGAGAGGCCGGCCAGAGAGCTGAAGGAAAGGAGGGAGAGGGTGTGCAGATGAGTAGAATCTCGGTCTTACTGGCATTAAGGCAGAGGTCATTGGCGGCACACCACTCCTGGATAGCAGACAGACAGTCAGAGATTAGGGAAGGAGAAGAGGCGGGTGAGGGTAGCCTGAAGATGAGCTGGGTATCATCCGCATAGCACTGAAAATTGGGACAGAGAGCAGCAATGCGGTGGGAAAGGCATGCCAGGTATTGGTTGAACAGCCAAGGAGAAAGGTTAGAACCCTGGGGGACGCCACAGGTAGAGAAAAAGATATCGGCGAGGAAGGACCGAAGTTGGACCTGGAAGGGTCGGTCAGAGAGGAAAGAAGTCAGCCAGAGCCTATCCAGTGATACCCAGGTTATCACGGAGACGGTTGAGCAGGATGGCGTGGTTGACAGTGTCAAAGGCAGAAGAGAGATCAAGCAAGATAAGGACACATGGGGTGTTGGAGTCAAAGTTGGAGACAAGGTCTTCACGGATGTTCAGGAGAGCAGTTTCTGTGCTTCTAGCAGCCCTGAAGCCAGACTCATGGTCATGAAGACAACCAACAGATTCGATGTGTAGCTTAAGATGGAAGATGGCCAGTTTCTCCAGGAGCTTGCTCAGGAAGGGAGTGATGGAGATTGGGCAATAGTTAGCCGGGCAGGAGGGGTCAGCAGAGGGTTTCTTAAGAAGAGGGTGCACAAGGGAGTACTTCAGGGGGGATGGGAAGACTCCAGTGGCGAAGGAGTGATTGCAGAAATCAGTCAGGGCAGGAGCCAGGGAGTCGATGTGGTCCTTGATAGTTTTGGAGGAACAGGGGGGAACCTGTTATGACGAGACTTTCATAGATCAGACTTGTCGAGAAACCTTGTCTGCAGAGAAAAGGGGAAAGGAAGAGGGGGAGCGAGGTGGGGTGGCAGTAGAAGGGCCAGAGGAAGAGCAGGGGATAGAGGGAGGGAGTCGATAGGAGGAGAGTGAGGACAGGATGTCCTGAGTTTTGGAAATGAAGTGAGAAGCCAGTGCTGTGCAGAGGGCCTGGGAAGGGACAGGAGAGGTAGAGACTGCAGCAGGATTGGCCAGTTCCTTGCAGATTTTAAAGAGTTCAGCCGAGTTGTTAGATGCCGCAGAGATCCGGGCTTGGATATGGGCTCTCTTCTTGGTGAGAGCGGAGAGCCGGTATTGCCGTTGCAGCAGGCGGCAGGCCAGTTTGTCAGAGGATGAACATGAAGCACGCCATTTCCTCTCGGCCACCCTGCACTTGTGTGTTAGGGTGACGAGATCAGAGTCATACCAGGAGTTACACTTGGCTTTGGGCTTCAGGCGGATTCTCATGACAGGGGCAAGGATATCAAGAGTATCAGATATAGCAGAGTGGAGCATGGAGAGGGCTGTGTCAGGGTGGGGGTCAGCCAAAGGGGGAGGAGGGGGCGAGAATGTGGCGGCGAAAGCCTCAACTGACACGCACTTCATGGGTCGGATGACGGCGAAGGTGGGTGGCAGTGATGAAGGTGGCTTGGCCTGAGGGGTAGGGAAGGTGAGGTGGGAGGATAGGAGAAAGTGATCACTCCAGGAGAGAGGGGCTGAGAGGGGGGGACAGAGAGGGGAAGGTCAGAGGAGATCAGAGCATCGAGAGTGTGCCCTGCAGAATGAGTTGGGCCAGAGGGGAGAACGGTTAGTGAAAGTCGCAGAGGTCACAAACGTGTCCAGAGGGGGGACAGGAGGCATCCAAGTGGATGTTGAAGTCTCCAAGAAGGAGGAGTTGAGAGGTTGAGGCCATGAGAGAGGAGGAGAGGTCCGCCCACTCAGAGAGGAAGGAGGAAATCTGACCAGGTGACCGATAGATAATAGCCACGGTAAGGGAATAGCTAGGAGAGGGAGAGAGCCGGCAGACAAGGCGTTCAAAAGAGGAGTTGGTCTGCGTAGGAGTGACAGAGACAGGAATCCACTCAGGGAAGTTAAGGGCAACACCCCCACCAGAGCGGTTGTGCCTGGGCACAGAGAGGATATTTTAGCCGTCAGGTGAAAGCATGTCAAAGCTGGTGACAGAGCTGGTCATGAACCATATCTCAGTGAGACCGAGGACATCAAGGTCAAGTTCTTCAAGAAAGCGGCAGATATCAGAGGAATGTTTGACAGCAGAGTGAGAGTTCAGAGTGGCAATGTGGAGAAGGTTGCCATCCTTGAAGGACTTCCGGGGAGGGGCACATATCAGGGGTCCACCCTCTGGAGGTGTAGAAGGAGACCGGGAGGGGGCAGAGAGGGAGGGGGAAGGCAAGGTAGCCGAGGAAAGGGGAGGGGGGACAGCAGGAGAAGAAAAGAAGTTGATTAGGCATGGGAAGCAACTATCAAAGGGATGAAGGTTGACCTGAGGGCCTTGGACCAAGACGGTCCCAATAGAGTAAACATTAATGATGGCCTTGGAGGAGTGGAAGGAGGCCAAGAGGACATCCCAACGGGTGCCACAATTAATGGGAGAAGAGGAGAAAGGAGTGAGCACAGAGACCATATGAAGGGTCCATAAGTCAGGTGAAGGTACGACAAAGATGATGTCAGTGAGAGTTTCCTTGGAGGAGGCACTGGTGTAGGTGTCAGCGATAGGGAGGCCTTGGATTGTAGACCAGGATGTCCTTTTTAAACTTTTTCCAACCAGATTTAGTGAGGAGAGCAGGATAGTCAATAGAGAAGCAATTAGAGAAGATAGGAGAGATAGAGAGCACCATAGAGTAGGGAGAGGAGAGAAAGGGGGGGGAGAGGAAAACACTGGTGAGAGCAGGCAGACAAGATAGCGAATGGCAATCAAGTAGCGCAGTAGGACAGACTCTCAGGGTTAAAGAGCTCCAATGCTCAAAAATAGAACTGGGGTGTAGCCAACTAAGTATGAGAATCCTAAAAGGGGGAAAAAGGCCTAGTGTACACAGCGCAAAATTTAAATACTGATACAGTGCGTATTAAACATGTGGAGACCCCACCGGAAAAGGACTAGTTAACACGGCGCAAAATTTAAAAACTGGTACAGTGCATATTAAACATGTGGAGACCCCACCGGAAAAGGACTAGTTTACACAGCGCAAAATTTAACACATGTCATTACCCAAGTGTGCTGTACTATGTAGATATGAGTTTATCCCATTATCACCTTCCTCTGCACTTCTCCTGTGTCTCTTTGGTAAAATATTTGCAGCCCATGGAAACAATTCTAAAGCAGCTCTATTCTAGGGCGAAAACACGCAGGACCTTGTTTAGTTGGTAATGGGCAAGCCTACAAGAGTTCCCCGAGTGGGGAAAATCAAAGGGACTTTTACCTTATTAAGACCAATGAAATAGAGAGTGTGAACCAAGGGAAACAGAAAGACAAAGATAGAGACTGAGCATGCATATATTATACACCAGAATATTAACCCACACCATTTATGGCATTCTGGAATCTCTTGAGCCTGCTCATTCCTCAAAATCACAGCAGTTTCAACATTCCTCATTTTTACTGCAATTTAAAGAATGAAAAACACTTTACCCAGGTAAATGTAAAAGATTAGGTATTTGTAGCAATTCCTCTACTATTGCTATGAGCAGCCTTCTAATTAAAGGGCCACTCTTAGGATGCTGTAAAAAAGTATGGATGTCCACGTCTCTTCTAACAAGGGCTGGATAAACCAAAGAATAAACACAAAAACAGTGAGCAGAAGACAATTCAGATCACTTTCTGGGAAGACCATAAAGTCAGCCAAACAAGTATTAAGTAAGAAACGAATCAGAGTACTGTACACGTTTCCAATTCTTAACCAAATGTTATCATTTAGGCATAATCGTGATATATCAGCATTTCTCTAAAGTTCATTTTCAAGACTCCTTTGGCTCAAGCAAAAGAGTTTCATACCTGCTATATTATATCTATAAGGAGTGTTCAAGGGAGAGCCACAGTCCAAATGCAAAACCGGATTTATTAGTCAATTTGTAGCCTTATCGTCGTCCTTCTTTGTCATCAATCCAGTTTGCACACGCTGAAATTCTTCTTCTTGTCTTGCTTCTGGATCGATGGCTGTGGGTGCTGTACACTTGCTGGTGTAGAGCTTGACATTGTACAGGTGGATCCACGGTCGTCTGCCTTGAACCTTTACTGCCGAGGAAGTAATGTTCTCTATAACAAACAGGTCATCAAACCTTGGTTCGTGCCACTTCCTAGTGATGCTTTTTATGAGCACGGTATCTTGGTACTGATAAAAGTTCAGAAGATCCAGCTGCGGAATGGTGTTCTTCTGTGTTCTGAGACCGACCCCCCTGGTACTTGAGTTGATCTGAAATGAGAGAGATACATGTCAAATAATCACGTAACTCATTTCCTAACATTTTTGCTGTACTCTGCACATCACTTCACTCCTAAATGGAGGAGTTAAAGGTGTTCTCATTCACCTTCCTGTCACTAGTTTGTGGAGTGTGAGGTGATGGTCCGAACCAGGCTGATTCCTTAAGGCATACAAAGCTAAGGGAAGTCAATATAGCCAACCCTTTGTCAGTGTCAGCTTGAGCTTGGCAATCCTTTCTTTAAGGCGGTCATACAGTCTCTCCCATATCCTGTTTGTGTGCAGTTGATAAGCAGAAGAAAATGTGTGCTTAATACTCAACAATAGTTCTATCCGTTCAAACACTTCATTGACAAAATGTGGTCCATTATCGGATCTTCACACACTCCCCATCTTGGAAAGACCTCACGTACCAAAAACTTTGCTCTGCAAGTTGCATTCGTCTGTGTACATGGACCTGCTCCGATCCACCTATAGAAGGGACACACCATCACTATCAGATACATGTATCCACTACATACTTGCAGCATATCAACATAGTCAATATGTAAATGCTGAAAAGGACCATTCGATTGAGGAATTACTCCTCTAATTGTTTGCAGTGTGTGCCCAGCGGTAAACTTTTGACATACGATGCAGTTAACTACATACTGCTATCCTGTCACCATAATGCCTCTGTGGGGGATAAAGAACACCCCTTTTGCTTCCATAATTAATGCTCTTCCTGTGGTGCACTTTCTCTCCATTAATTGTGTCCTTGGTAAATGATTAAACCATTCTTTTACTTCCATAATCAGGTCTACTTTCTCTTTGACGTCTGGAGTATCAAAACTTGAAATATCTGGTGAATACACAATCCTTTTGGGTTCTGCATCTGCAGCTTTTTTCCTGCAAGAAATAAAGTCAGTTTGCTTAGTATGCACTGTGCATTTAACTATCGCTATGGCTACTGAGAGTTGTAGTGCCTTAATAAGCCTGTCCAATAAAGATGCGTGCTGCACTGGCATGCCGTCCACTCGGAGTTAGCCCCTCCTTTTCCAATGTGCTAGCCCTGCATCTACGGTTGATGTCACATAGGTCGAGTCACTGTACACCATCACTTCCTGCCCTTCATGATTCCACAGCTTGCCAATAAGCACTACCAATTCTGCCGCTTGCGCTACAAAAGTGAGATGGTAGTCGTGCACTTTCTACAACTTCAAACTCGCCATTTGCTCTGTGCCTCACTACAGCTGCACCACTTGTTTGATCGATTTTCGAAGACCGATCAATAAAGAGAATTTCCCCTTCAGTGCAAAACATTATTTTCAACATCTACATACATACACAACCATTCATTTTGTTATTCATTCATATTGTTTTTGTTTTAGACAAGTGTTGTCCTCTCCTCTGCAGTCCTTTGACTACAAGCATGGATCCCTGCACCGTGTGCCGATCATATAAGTGTCCTACCCTGAACTTTGGATCAGGTAAGGTCATTTTTTTAGATCTGTTTGAAATCATCAGGGCATTGATTGACCGAATTGAAATAAACAACCTCTAGCGAGTTATGTGTAGCAAGGCTCATTTTGTGCCTTATCCTCTCTTTTTTGCAGACCCCCGCCAAGTGTTTTACAACAGGGCTGTAGGATATATTTCTTTGCTGACACAAGGCTCCATTATTGTGATTTGGAGGTGGGTGCCAGTTAATATACACATTCAGGACAGTATATACACAAGTTTTTCTGTGTCTTTTGAACAAGAGATTTGAACCAAAATTAGATGCATATTTGTTTGTTTAAAGATTGATGCTAGATGACACCTCCCACCCTTTGACACCTCAGGCAGGTTTCACCATTAACCACCTGCATCCTGAATTGGTCGCATTAACCCTGTGGCTGAATCGTTAGCCTCCCTTGACGACCGAAACATATGTTGAGTTTATCGAATAAGCAAATTGCTATTTGATTTTTTGTATAAACACTCATTGAGAATCAAGATAGATGTTATAAATGTATTTAATGTTGGGAGTACTGTTGGGTTTCTGTATAACCCTTGTCATGCAGATATGTATATTAGTGAGAGTATGAATGAATAACGAAATGAATGGTGGTGTATGTAGAAAATAATGTTTTGCACTGAATAGACATGGTGTATGAACAAACATTGCAAAGTTGTATATAAATATATTTTTGTGATACCGACAAGATTGATGTTGTCCATATAAAGAAAGGTTATAATCTCATTTGCAAAGGTCCATTATATTATAGTTGGCCCTATGGTGCAGACATGGTATTTATTTTTATTGGCAATCTATGATGGTTGCCTAGTAAAAAAAAAATGGCATTCCTCCTCATCAGGCCCCCCACCCGCAGCACCTCACATCCACACATAATCACATAGTATGTGTGCGAGGCGCTGGGGGAACCAGAGGGCAGGCATGGCATTTTTACTGGGCATCTATGATAACGCAAGCATGGTAAGTGTTAATATGTAGCTAGGGATGGCATTTTCATGCAGCCAGTCTAGCCATTTCTTACTGTGGCATGCCTGTTTGTATTGGGCATCTTTGATAAAGCATGCATGGTGTTATGTAGTTAATCAGGCAGTTAAATGCACCCAGTTTAGCCATTTCTTTCCGCGGCATGATATGTTGTAGTGGCCATCTTTGATAAAGTAAGCATGACAAGAAGTATTACATGGCTACACTGGCATTTTGATGCAGCCAGCCTAGCCATTCCTTACTGTCGCATGACAGTTTGTATTGGATATCTTTTATAAAGCCAACATGATAAGTTTTATTATATAGCTAGAATGGCATTTAATGCAGCCAGTTTGGACATATGGTCATACTGTGGCAGGGCATTTTAATGATAAAGCCAACTGGGGTATGTTCTGCATGGGGATACTGCCATATTTTGCAGAATAAGAGTGGACATGATTTCCTATAGTATCGTTGCTGGCATTATGCGTAAAGCAAATATGAATATGTGCTCAAATGGGAATGCTGGCATATATTGGTGCAGCCAGCATGTACATTTACGGGCACGGCCAGCGTGAACATTTTTTTTATGCTGGCAAATATTGTGGGCAAAAGCAACCTGAAAATGTGTTGGCAAAATGCTGCTGTGCGCAGTTAGTGACTTGCCAGAAACTGAAAACTGAACAATTCTATGGGGGTAAAGTGAGAGTCCTGCTAGTGAACCAAGGGAACAGTTGCCTCCTGTCCCCATGTACTTGGCACCTTTATGTGATATTTCATTTGTTAAACAGAAAGTCCTTGACTATCATTTGAAACTGTGGGAGGAGAGATATCTCGTCTGTTAAGCTGACTATTATTGACTAGCTATTCTTTAAAGCTGTGCTGGAAGTAATATCTCTTCTGCTAAATACCACCTTGAACTACACATTATTTGAAGCTGTGCTTTTGTCTGCTTGAAGCAAAATAATGCAATCTCCTGACTACAAGGGCATTTTTGCAACTGTTGAACATTAGTTAACTTTTTAGGATGTATGGTAACTTGATGCAAAACTTTGATTGCATTGAATCTACTCGCAACATACTTAATGACACTTTTTTTTAACCAGATTGGTAAAACATAGGTATAACGTAAACCGGTGTGGCCTATTGACCCGTATTTGGTGTGCTACCCCCCACCCACCATGTATCTCCGCCCCATGTTTGGCCCCCCTAATACTGATTTCTAGTGATGCCACTGATTCATGTACATTCTAGGTGGACGTGCATCGTTTGATCAGCAAAAGTGAATGGAAATGTGACTAGATGTGGGGTGTGTGCTGTAAGAAGAGATACACTGTCTTAAAGGTTGTTCAGTAAAAGGAAAAGGTTTTAAACATTTTTCTTATAACTTTCTTTTTACCTGTGAGAGATCTGTGACTTAAGTAAGGTTATGACAAGTTACATCACTAATAATGGTAGACGTGGGGTATTTCTTTGAATCATTTATAGCATTTTATTGTAATATAATGTGTCCCTAATGCCTTTGCGAATTTCGTTTGTGGTTGGAAATTTGCAAACATGGTGTGTTAAGACAAAGGTAACATGACAAAATGGAATTCTTTGGCAAGTCAGCCCATAGCTTTCCATTATATTGTCAACTCTGTTACCGCAGACAAGGAAATGCAACAATACCAAAAAATATCTGTCAATCTATCCCTGAAAAAAAAAAAAATGAGAAGCACACGTTTTCTGGAAAATCTTATTTTATTAGGAGAGGTGCATACTTGTGCACCCTATGTAACCACACACGTATAGATAAATAATTAAGCGCACATATGTTTTCATCTGTAGTACAGACGTCTCTATCAAACATGCCGTCCTTTCTCCTGCTTTGTTCTCCACATTTTTAATACCAGAAAGTTTGGAGCGGCTCCGATTTCTATTCCTGTTACCTTCTTCGTCGGAGAAAACAACACAGTGATACATTCCTGCCCTAAACTGAAATCAATATGTTCATAATATTATGCAGCTTTGACTTATCGCAGTGCATCAATGTTGCCACCTTGTCAATAAAGAGCACTGTTGAAATAAAGCTGAACAGTCGTGATGCATACCCAACCTTTATATGAAAGGGATCTGGATATTTCAACATTGAGGACACAGCAGTCCCTCGTTAAGAAATATGTTACAAGCAGAATGTATAAGTAAGAGTAGTTTTTCTCAGATTCCTTATTTGTCAGACACAAATACCATCGAACACCAGGTAGGCAGGCATCAAACCAATGTAATTTTTCCTTGTTCCACAACAGAATACAATTAACACTGATATGTTTTGGCTAGTTTTGTTTTGCATGACCTTGTCTTTCTCGTTTTTTTTATTGGTTAACACAAATGTTTTCATTATGAGTGATTTGATTTTCACCATTCAGTATTTCTTCTTCAGTGGTCCATTTTGTGCAACGGAAAATAAACATTCCTGCCACACTTTTCACACACACTTTTCAAACTTAATTCTGGTTTGCATGCATGGGTTCTCTCCTGCTCCACTCTTTGGGTATCCTACCACTTCACACTTTACTTTTGTTCTTTTTTTAATTGCATTTGGTTAAACAACCTTTCACACAAAAACCTTAAGAATTCGTATAAAACCACATATCTAAAAGGTCTGCACCTTATACAGATTAAATAAATATAAATGCATCATTTCACATTACATCATAAAGAGATGTCCATTAAAAATCAGTGTACACGGTCAGTCTGTCTTTAACCATTTGTCATATACAATAATCACCGGATAACACTGAGTGATTTCACCCCATAAAGAGTACTCCAGATTTGGTCTAGATCAGTATCCCGGAGCATAGCCTTTATCATACAAGGGTTGCAAACATGAGCATTAGGTTAGGATGTGTCGAGATGTTTCCACACTTTCTCCACACATCCTACAGAGTCTCTTCTCTCTAGGAATAACTTTCCATGCTCCAGTGTATCCCAGGACCGGCAAGATATGAAACCTAAATAAAGGACAAAGTACACCAGGCCAGGGATACGTAGTTTAGTAAGATAGCTGTGTGGGGTTTCCTCAAATATTCCTGGTTGGGAGTATGGGACATACGTCTGTCGCAATGCTAGATGAGCCAAAGACGATATTCGATCCCAGTACATAGACCTCATCTCAATCCCAGCAAGGTGAAATTCAATAGCAGTTTTGGGTACCTCACTCATGCCAATGTCTAAAAAATGGCGTGCGCCAGGCATTCCATTTCTCTAAACCAACCACTCCAGGTACACCTTCGAGAATGTCCTAGTGTAACGTTAAGAAGACTTGGCTTGTTATGATCTCCATAGCATATTTTGGCCCACAATCTACAGACAGCAATCGTCCAGGGAGAATTCAGTGACTGGAGGCTCAGTTTAAACCTAATTGCCTGAACAGGGGCCACACTGGGCAAGCCCAATAATGGCTGCAGTATTCTTGCCTCCAAACGAGGCAACCAGGCAACAGCATTCTCAGGCAGCACCTTCAATGCATGCAATATCCCTGGAGTTATGGAGTGCTTATAGACCCTGATCTAAGCTTCGATAGATCTGTCCCCCAAACTATTATGAATCCTCCTGAGGGTGAGCCATTTAGAACAGACCTTAGGGATAACTATCTCACTGGCATGGGTCATGTGCTTAGTGGCCCGAACACTCATGCCCAGGTATTTGTACTCTGTTACTTGGTCCAAGGGTAATCCACCCATTTTCCAAACAAAAGAGGGTGCCTCATATGTTCGCCTCCCAATGATAATTATTTTAGTTTTCGCAATGCTGACCAAAGTCGTTTTCCATCACATAAAAAAGAAGCGAATCAAGAGATTGTCCGATCAAAAATCACTGTATCATCAGCATAAGTTAGGCAGTTTATATCCTCATTACCAAAGTGTGGATGGTGGTCATTAACAGACTTCAGGTACGGTGCAAAATCAGATGTATAAATTGCATGGAAGAGGGGCGAGGACACAACCCTGCCTCAGTCCTCTGTTTATAGGGAATGATGCACTCAGATTTCCCTCTTGCGAGAGGCGTACTTTCACCTGTGAATTGCTATGCAATCGTTTAAGGAAGTACAAAATCAAATTGTCCAGCCTCCACCTTTCCATCTTTGCCCGCAGTGTGTACCAATGGACACTGTCAAAGACAGAGATGTAGTCAACATAACATATATATATACAAAGCAGAATCTAAGATTTGGAGCGTATGAGAGATTCTTTCAAAAACAAGTCTGGAAAAAATTCAAGAGACCCCTGCTTTCCACCCAGGTGGACAGCAGCTCCAAAAGGACTTTCACAATAATCTTGGAGCTGCTGTCCAGCATTGCAAGCCGCCTATAATTATAAGGTGACCGCTGCAAACCTTTTTCATGGACCGGAACAAGTATTGACTGCTGCCATGTCCTAGGGACCATGCCAGTCTCACAAATATGCACAAACAACAACTGCAATACCTCTGCCCATTGTTCAGGATTGCTCCCGAGTATAATATTGCCTATTCCATCAGGTCAGGGTGATCGAGACCCTTTTAATTTACCTATAATATCAAACAGATCAGCGCCCTTCACCTGCCTCCATAGGTATACCATAAATGTGTCAGTTCTGTGAGCCCAGCTCAGCTGTCTAGGGTGTATGTGTATGCTGGTCAGACAGCTGGCCACTGCCATCCCACAAGACTGGAGGCTGTCTCTCCTTTAATCCTTTGTGAGGTCAGGTATGTGAGAAATTGCCATCAGGAAATGGTGTATGAGCACTAGCTTTTTTGAATGTTAGTAATTATAAAATGATGCAGGTAATTCCATCTCAGAATGGGGAATCTACTAATCAGATCTCCCTTTCATAAAATCCATGTCACAATCTTGCTATACACTGGTGCCCTGTCGGACAAGTACCCTGATCTGCAACACCTGCTCTCCAGTGGCACAGAGCAGGTTTGGGTGCGACAAGTGCCCTCTTGACAGCTGCAGTGACAGCCACGCATCTGCAGTACAGTGGTTTCATTTAAGACAAACACCCCTGTTCCGAAAAACACTTAACTGTGAGAGTTACTATCCTGGTGGCAATTATTAATTTTAAATATAAGCCATGCCTAGGTTTAAGGTATGTTGGAATGTAGCTCTCATAACTATTCCAGACACATGAATTTGATATCACACCTGTGTCAGCACTGTGTGTACCGCTCATTTGTGGAAGGCTTATGTGCAATCTGGTCAGACGGCCTGGACCTGCAAGTGACAGGCAGCTGACTGGATGGCTATACATCTCCTTTTGATCCTTTATGAGGTTGGGTAACCCCTCATTTCAGTGATCCAGCAGTCCAGCTGTGGCTGGCCTGGAAAACATGATTCAAAGGGCAGACCCATCCCAAAGGACTACCCTCACACCAGAATGCTGCATACCAAAAGGGCCTTTAATGTCATTGACTAGGGACGAGGTTTGGGTTAGTGTAGACAGATAGAGGTCAGATCATCTGCAGGAAGAATCCACCATCTGGTTTCTCTCTATATCTCTTTCTTCCTTCCTGTCCCCTCCACTTCCTTCAACACAAAACACGGTTGGTATGATGTCAAAAGGCAATGTCTTCCTGTTCCAAGGGCAGTTAAAATAATGAGTCTCACACTCCTTCTCTTATTCATCTCCGGACTTTAACCCTTGAAGAAGAATTTATTTGGAGCCTGTTGGAAAAGCAGTCCTTTCCAAAGTTCACCAGTTATGAGGTGAAGACAAGTAGTCCATGTCAGAGAGAAGCTCTGTTCTCCAACTATCCCCATGGCATGCTATGGGTGGACTGTTGCTTGAGCAAGACCTACTTCTCTGCCAGCCAGACTGGTACCCAGGACATCACTGTGCTCAAAGATTCCTGCAAGTGTTTGCAGAGACACCCACATGTTTGGAACCTGAATACAAGGACTACTCTTCCCGCTGAGACCCTGAAGTTGGTCTCACAGCACCAGGGAGACAAGCCAGTGTTGGGAGGGAGATGGTCTATTCCGCCCACCTCACCACTCCTGCATGCACAGATCTCACTTGTGATAAAGGTGAGAGACGTCCCCCCCTTCCGCCCAACTGTAATCTGTTTTAATAACTTATTAATTACTAACAAGGAAATCCTGCAATTAGGCTTTACTAATGCAGAAAGACCCAATTCTAGGTAACTCACCAAACGTCATCTTTACTAGGCCCGAAAATTATCTCTAAAAAATGTCTCTCCCTTGGTCCCATGCCACACACCACCAGCCCAGGCACCCACCCCACTGCCTCCTGCTAGCTTCCCACAAACCCTGTTCTCACGGAAGTTCATCGATTCATTGTTGCAACCTATAGTGCCATTCCAGAAAAGATGAGCTCACCACTGTGTGAGACCAGAACAGGCCCTCACCGAAGAGCCCATCCGTCTCCACTAACCTGCTCATGCCCCTTTTGAACCACACCCTGCTAAGCTGTAAACTACTAGGCCTCTGCCCCTCTGTTCTTGATACAAATACACATCTGGCCCCCTGTAGTGATCCAGTGAAGACACACTCAAGAGGCCCGACCCCAGACACACATTTCTTTCTAACCATATCACTTGTCCATTCGTACCATGAGGTATTAGGTAGATCAAAACCTCCAAGGTGGCCACCTGGGTGGGGATTCTAGGTTTATGGGTACCGGGTTGCAGAGGGTACAATGCCTGCCTATAACTTGTGTATGAACTCTGGGAAGCACCCACATTCCTACATGACTTTATGAGTGCCATTTGTCTCATGCTCTCAAATGCTGTTTTTGCAAGACCAGTTAGTCAGGTAAAGTGTAATTTTTGCCGGCCTGACCTTAACTTCGCAAAGATGAGCCCAGCTGACCCACATGCTGCAGGAGTGACATCTAAGCACTCACCAATCCCATGAGGTCAACAGATATGGATCCATACTGCACCGATGATTTGACCCAATCGAGGTGCGGGATTGTATACTGTAATGTGATGTCATTTATGACGCTGGAGGCCTTCTTAATGTGCTGCCCGTGTATCTGTTGGCAGAACGCTCTGCATGCACAATTAATCTTATATAAACTTTGTTCTATTTGCAATCTCTCTCCTGGTCTCATTCCCTACTGGGGTGTGTCCGTTATTCTGATTTTGAGATGTTGTGTCGGTGAGTGGCCACCTTCACCAGTCAGGATTGCTTCAACTTCATAGCAGAACAGTTGAGAACTATGATGCGAGCCTGTTTGACCCCGTTCATTCTAAAAGGACTCCTAGGGGCAGCATTTGACATTCAACGATCTTCAAAATGCTGTCCCTCATGTTCGGACCAATTTGCCGTCACACCTCGCCAACTGAAATGTGTTGTTGCTTCAACTCGAACAAAAAAGCATTGATATAATGGCAACACTCATATTATAATTCGACCTGAAAGTCTTTTTATTGCTGATAATGTCTATTATTGAACTGAACCTGGTGTTCATCCCAAACCTTGACCTTCAAGCACACACTCTGTCATCAGCCTGTCAGCCATCGCATCTGAAGTGTTAAACCAACCCAGCTAATCCCCATGCTCCTCATTGGTCCAGCATTGCTTTGAATCACAACACATTTCTGTTCGACCCTGACTTGACTTCTGTTTTCCATCTGGACTGCTGCCTTCCAACCCAAATTGAACTGTCAGCACAGTGCTAAGAAGCATGCTTCATCATTGTCGAATGGCCAAGACACTGTAAATGTAGTACTGTCTTGTAGCAATCCTACCACTCCCCTCGCCCCCGGACAATTTCTGGGACCTGCAGTCTGGATAGATAACTTTAATCACTTTTGCATCTGAGAACATTTACTTTGTGAAGATCACTGTGGTATGTTTCTGCATCTTGCATATCCTGTCTTCTTCCCAAAGGGGTCTTTTTTAATATGTACTTATTATTGCATACAGTGTGTTTAATTACAACATATGTGTAAGCCTTCCCTTGGCCCACATTGCCACATAGATAAAGACACTAAACTGTGCCTGTTTAACTTTATGATTGGGTACACTCTTGGTTTTCAGACATTTGATGGCACAGTAGTGGGTTTAGCCTCTGCTCACACTTGGACGCCTGCAGGGGAGACATCCATTCTTTACAGGGTCAAATCTTTCTCCAGCCCAGGAAGACCTCTCCAAGGGTTGTATTGGGAAATATGAATCAAAGGGCACAGCCAACACAAAGGACCTTCCTCATTGCAGGGTGTTGCATACACAACGGCATTGATGATATAGGTCTAAGAAGGATGCAGGGTTAGATTACACAGAGGGAGCTCTGCACAAGTTAAGGTGGGCTCATCAATCTTGTTTTCCTCTGTACCATTATTTCCTTCCTGTTTCATCCACTTTCTTTAGCACTTTTGGTATGATATTAAAAGACAAAAGCCCACTATCACAAGGCCAGGAATTTGGCCTCTGAAAGCAGGCTTGCTTTTGACCAGTCCCCTGTGGGCATTTGCCTATAAACAAAGTGGCCCCCCACTCCTTTGATTCATATCTGGACTTCAGAACTTCAAGAAGAATTATTTTGGACCCTGTTAAGAGAGCAGTCCTTTTCCAAAGTACTCCACAAGTGATGCAAAGTCAGGTGATCCAAGACAGATACAAGCTCTGCTCCCTAACTATCCACAGGGAAAATTGGGGGTATTGTAAGGATATTTGGCGTGTTACAGTACAGAGTACAGCACTACTGCACAGGTAGCAAACAGCACAGAGTACAGCACTACTACACAGGTAGCAAACAGCACAGAGTACAGCACTACTGCACAGGTAGCAAACAGCACAGAGTACAGCACTACTACACAGGTAGCAAACAGCACAGAGTACAGCACTACTGCACAGGTAGCAATTTTTTCGCAGCACCACCACAAGGGTGCGGTGCATTGCTATATGGGTTACCAGATTAACAAGGAAAGACAGGCTAGTCAGTCAAAAACGATTTTAACATATAAGATGCAAATCTATTTTTACAGTTAAAAGCACACGTGCTTATTTAAAAATGCACACTATTTTCACCTGAAATGCCTATGGTGCGAGAGACACATTTGAAAATTAACAGCTAACCTATTAACCATTAACCTGACTAATAAAACCTTATTTAACATAACCCACTAATAAAATGTGTTCTCCACTGCAGAATTAGGCATACTCTGAAAACCATTTAAATGTGTGTGCAGATTTTTTTTTCTCCGTGTTTTTGTGCACAGTAACTGCAGGAAGAAGGAAGTCAGATTTATAACAATTGCAAATGTATAAGCGAAGCTATTGTTGAAGAGTAGGAGGATGAGAGATGATGGATTTCATTGGGAAACGTCATACAGAGGGCTGAGAGGAAAGTTTTAGTGGGCAGTAACGGGGAAAAAGACAGGAGACATTTTTCTGCACTACTGGGGAGAAGACCTGGCTGTGGGACTCCTGACTGAATGCAGATTCCTGCGTCCTGCTACAGTCAAGATTTGGCCGAGCTGGGAGGAAGCCCTTTCCTTGTTGGAGGCATTCCTATCTGCAAAAGCTGAGAATTCCAGGCAATGACCCCGGTTTGCGAAGGAAAGGCGATCCTTTAACTGGGGTTAATCTTCAAGAGAGCTACATTCCCAAAGAGAACAGCTGAAGAAAACTCAGATAAGGTAATTACATAAGCGTGGGAGCCGTGTGTGTGCACGAAAATATGCAGTCAGTGTAGGAAAGGGGATTCCTGTGCGTGTCTTAATCAAGTGCTAATGTTGCAATTTGAGTTCTGTTCTCCGCCACTCTCTTTGCAGTGTGTCACAGACAATGCTTTGACTGTACCATTTTATTTCTGTAAAGAATGAGATCGTGTTTAAATACAACTTTTATAATACAGAAAAATATTTGAAAACAGACGGGTGATGTTTATTGTTTACCATTACAATGCTGATGATGTGGGGAGATTTTTAAACAGTGCAATGGTCATTTTAAGACAGATGTGTGCATGTCAGATCCAGTATGAACAGTTGTGAGTGATTGTAGCATAGCTCGTTGGAGGTACATGAGCCAACGGGAAGAGAGACTCTCAGAACATAGCTCCCTACCGTATATAAGGTAGTGGAAATTACCACAAGATTACCATATATAGCTCTCTGTCGTAAATAAGTCAGTGAGTTCGCCCATGGTGGCACACCAACACTATCACTGGAAAATGTGGTATTCCTAGAATGCAGGTCTGAGGTCTCTCTAGTGATCACACGAAAAATCTAAGCAAAGATAAGGGATTCTGGACATTGGGGCCACAAATAAAACAAGGGAATTATGCTCACCAAAATACCACCAACCACGTATACCAAATATGCAGGTCTGGGTGCTGAAATAATGCATGCCCATTGTATTATTGTTGCACATGGCCAAATCTGAATACAAAGAGTGATTATTGCTAAGTTATTTTTCGGCGGTAATAAAATACCGTCAGGCCCCAAATCTCCACAAAATACCCTACATATTTATGGTGCGTTGCAGGCCGGGAAAGTGATCATAGAGTACCTACTGGGCGTGGCAAGTGTGTCTCACACTGCCATTTGCACATTAAAGGGAACCCATTTTATAATAGCAGTGTGCCACTAAAAACGAATTTCAGAATGTCACAAAGGGAAACCACATTCTCAGATCTAGTGCAATATTTAGAGGCAAAGTTATTTGCACATGGGAATTGGTCTTCGAATAGCACGTTAGAATGGAGTAACCGCATTCAGGGTGAGGTGCAGAAAGAAAAACTAGACAGTATTTTTGCAGAAGGCAGCATAATTCAGGTCTGCCTTACAAGATTATTGAATGCAGCCGATAAATGTGCAGAGAAAGACTGTTTAATATGGCTATGCGGCAAAATATGGTTTATTTTAAACAAGTCCCTGCGAATGCAAGAGAATGATACTCAGCTAATTAACAGGTTAAAGACTGAATTAGAAGGGGCAAGTAAAAATCAGGAAATGTTGAGAGCAGAATTGGATGTATGCCAAAAAGACATGCAATTAAAATGCAGAGACTTTGATACTCAGTTATCCAAAAGCAAGAAACAATTTGAGGATAGTGAGCAAGAATTGGCACACTTAAAAGCCTTAGTGGATCACATTAGGCAGGATAAAGATGAGGTTGTTTCAGAAATGCAGATTTTACAAAAAGAACATTGTGAAAAAGAAGGTGATCTCCAGAGTGCAGAACAAGAAATGATTAAAATGATCCAAGAAAGAGACAAGAGAAATAAAGAGTTCAATGAATGCCAAATGCAAATGTGCGAAATGCAGGAGGTGATTAATAAAATGAGTGATGAAAATAATTATTTGCATGATGAAGCCAACAGACTTCTTAAAAAGTGTAAGGACTTAGAACAGCAAATGTGCATTCCCAGGTCTCAGGAGAGGCGGCAGGGTACCACATTCAATGGAGTGGAGGTGAATTCTAGCTCTGCCCAAAGAGCTAGTGCCCCAGTGACTGGGCCGGTGACTGAACTTGGTTGCAGCGCCCTTGGGGGATTTGATACTCCCATTGGGGGCAGTCACCAATCTCATACACCTGAAAACAGGATTGACTCACAAAATAGTGCAATTCCATGTATTGCAACAAGTAGCCCCATAAAAATAATGAAATCCATTAAAGCCCTGATCAAACCATTTAAAAAGGGAGGTGAATGCTGCATTGAGGATCACTTAGAAGCGGTGCATGACATTTTTAAAGCACTCCAGATACCTAAGGAACAGTACAGACAATATTTTCATTTAACTTTAGATGCCCCGACGGCCAGCATCATAAGGGGATTAAATGAACAGCAGAATATGACATGGCTGGAGTTTGAAAAAGAAATTAGGCGTCATTTTTCTCCTTTTCAGTCATTGCAGGAGGCAAAGAAAGTCGCGTACACTATTACTGCTGGACCTAATACATCCCCTCGCCAATTTTTACAAGACTTAAAAAGAGCATTCTCTCGCTTTGATGTATCTTTTGACTCAAATTCCAATGAGTTTAAAACCGCATACTTCTATGGGCTACAGAAAGACATCATATCCCAATTGGTCCGTGAATTTGACCGTGACAAGTCCCTTGAATGGATTGTACATCAAAGCACAAAGCTATATGAGGTACTCTATTGTCAGGGTAGAGAAAGTGATAAAATGAAAGATACTAGGCCTAAATCTAAAGAACCCTCAGCCACAGTAATGGAAATCAGGTCAGCCAAAATGTCCCTTGAGTCTGCTCAAAGTCAAGGTAAAAATAATGTGACACCTGAACAAAGGGGTAATCAACAAAGATCGCCATTTCCTGTACCAATGTTCCAATCACATGATCCTAGTAATAGAGAGAGCTACATCAGCCCTAGGTATCAAGGGGACAGACCCCGGGTAGGATATCGGCCTGATATGGCAGGTATGAACAATAACCAGAGACAAAATCAAGATCAAAGAAATGATGGTCCCTACCAGTCATTGGGGACACAGAGCAGATTTGATCCCAGCACCATGATATATGGTAATCAGGATAGGCCCCGATATGTGGATCGATTTACTCATAATGGAAATCAACATAGGGGCCAGTACCCACAATCTGAGAGACAGGACATGAGGCAAAACGTGAACTACAATCCACGCCAGTACAATGATTCCCCACCAGGGGACTATAATCAAAGAATGGGTGCAACCCGCTCCCCTCCACAAATGAATCAAGAGTTCAGAAACCATCCCAACCGACATCAATCACCTGAGAGGTATCAGAATAGATCCAATCAGGGGGAAAACAACCAATATCGACCTAGGCCACAGAAAGAGGATCCTAGAGAGATGGAAAGGTTCCAGTGCCTTGAGGCCCAAGTGAAAATGTTAGCTGAGCAAATAGGAAAGCTCTATACAGCGCAAAAACAACCTTCCAAAGAGGGGGCTGATGGCCATAGCAATGACCGGGGGGCTTCCGAAAAGTGACTAAGTACTCATGATAACTGCAATGCCAAAATGACAGATTGCTCTGATATAATTTTGCATAACAACTCTGAGATGACTAATGGATTAAAAATGAAAGTACCAGTAAATGAAATTGTGATAGAAAGTGCAAATACTTCTAAAAAAGAGGTACGGTTTAACTTAGAGCTAAATAAAACAGTAAAGATTTGCACAAATGAAAAAGAAACATTAGGAATTCCAAAAGAACAAAGGGACAAATTTAAGAAAAATGACTCATGCATGGGGAATACCAGTGAACAGGGAGTAAGTGGGGATGCCATAGCTCCTTCCCTGGGCAAGCAAAACAATGACCAAACACAGACAGAAAAAGGAAATACTCACAAGGAGGGTACAAGTCAATCACCTGAAGAATTCTTTGAGCCACATATTTTTGAAGAGGCTGAAAGGGCTGGTATTACACTAAATGATCACAAATGCACAGAATTAAAAAATGACAAATTGCTGAATGATGTTGTTACACATGTTCAGTTGGAAGGTTGTAATGTGGTCTCTGATGTTACCCAGATGGATGGGCGAACAGTGGCCACACTCCAAAAAACCTCTGAACATGGAGAAATGAATAAAATATCTCGCACAGAAATGGGTAAAAAGGAGGGAAAAATGTCTTTTCATTTACCAATGTGCTTAGCCAAAAGTGAAAAAGACCTGAGAAAGGTGAGCCCTGAAATCAGTAAGAATTCACATTTCTTATGTGTATTGGAGGAAGTTGAGGACAGATATTATGCACCCATCACTGTAGAAGAAAAATGCCACACCTTCGCTATGATTGACACTGGCGCACAGGCCACAATTATGTCCAAGGAGCTGGTAAAGAGTATCAATGAAGGGAGGCCTCCACAGAGTCAGATCACAGTGAAGGCAAATCAAGGCCCAGTGCATAACTTTAATGGGGAGGAGGTGCCCATCATAGGTGTAACTGAGGTTGACATAAAAATAGGAAAGCACAGAATGAAACAAGAGGTATTGATCACATCTATTTGTGAAATTCCATTTCTGATGGGGACAGATTGTCTGAAAAGATTGTCTCCTCTCATAGATGGGGTGAATGGAGTGCTGTGGTCCTTAACCAAAAAACCATTGAGGCCTAAGAAACTAAAATCACAAAACATCAATATAAAAGAATGTCACACCGTTGCCAAAACAAATGATGCTGTGGAGGTATATCTCCAGAATAGCTGCATACCTAGTGTCACTGTTATATTAATGTGTCAAGACAAAGATCAGAGCGACAATGAAAAACTACCTGTACAAATATACTTGGACCCAAGGAAAGATTGGCAGACTGCCATAGATGAGCACACATTACGTTTCTATTTAAAAGAGAAAATATGCAAACAGAATATTGTTCCTAAAACAGATTCAGAAAAACACATTACCACTCTGGCAGAAATACACATGGAAGATGAGCAACCATGGGTTCATGTTGGTATAAATGATTATCTTAAAACAATAAAAGCCACTTTAGCACTTGAACATGAAAGGAGTTTCATTAATGAGAGATTGTTGCAAAAAATTATGGAGAGGGAAGAAATCCCGAAATTTAGGATTAAAAACCAATATGTTTCTGGGTTGGACAGTCCAGACTTTGAAAACCGAATTGCAGGCAGATGCATGCTTAAAATTAGCATTGGGCAGAAAATAATTTACCATAATGTATGGATAGTGAGTGGAGCACAAAATGAATTTTACATGGGCAATGACATCATGCACAGAATGTGTATGGTGTTAGATTTCCTTAATCAAAAAATATGGTCACGCCTAGGTGGTCCGGCACCTGAATTTGAAGACAAAAGAAGGGCTTATCATTGTGCACAACTGGTTCCTTATGCAGTCGAATTACAAATGAGGAAAAATACTATTATTCCTGCATTTACAAAACAGTTTGCAATAACACTGAAATGCAAAAATGGACAGCAGATGAAAGGCTCTGATGCATTTGTATGCCTGAATGAAGCCATAGAACAGCAAGGCCTGGATTATGAATACATTCCATTGGTAGACATTGGTGAGGGATCTGTAAAAATCATGGTAAATAATAAAGGTTGTCAGGATATTCATTTAGAGGAAAACTCCCCATTAGGAATGGCCATACAAAAATCACATTATACGGCAGATTTAAATAACATGGTGATTGGGAATATTCCTGAAAAATATGTAGATGCCAAGGGCGAGTTGCCAGAACACCTGGACTCTCAGCCCAAAGGAATATTTAAAATTCATTCTGTGTATCCTTATGATTCAAATGAGACAGTGTGCTGCCATCAAGAGGATTGCATAATATTTAATTTAAATGAAAATGAAACAGGAAATCAGCCCATTGAAGTGGAAGCTGATATGCCAAAATATTTAAAAGTGGCAGCTCTACAAAAAGATACAGCCACACAGTTAGAGGAAAGCGCTGAGATTCCTTTACCAGAAGAGTTTCCAGAATTTTCCAGAATGGTAGAAGAGCAGATCTCCTTAGCGGATGCATGTGACAGCGATGAGGATCGAAACAATCTGAGGGAAATATTTATGGAGTTTAAGGATGTATTTGCAAAAGATGCTTATGATTGTGGTTTAACTGATTTACATGTGGCCACACTACCAGAAGGTTGTAGCAGAAATCCAGTGTTTGTACGCCAGTATAGACTACCGCTGGCATGTTTAGAATCATTGGCAGAGATTATTAAAAATTTGGAATCACGGGGAATAATCAGGCCCATTCATAGCACATCCAATACGCCTATTTTAGGTGTGTTAAAGCCAAATGGTCAATGGCGGCTGTGTGCAGACTTAAGAGAGTTAAATAAAAGAGTACCAGTATCTAGATGGCCACTACCATTCATTGATCAGGGCCTAGCTCAGATACATGGTTCAAAGGTATTTACCACATTAGATCTCACCTCTGGATATTGGTGTGTGCCATTGGCAGAGGAGATACAACACTTATTTTCCTTTACATTTGACAGGACTCAATATGCCTGGCTTAGAGCTCCGTTCGGGTACATCAATAGTGGGAGTGAATTTGGCATATTTTTGAGAAAGGCCATGCCGGATGCAGCGGAAAGAGGAACAATAGTTTATGTGGATGATGTCCTGATAAAAAATGAAAGCCTGAAAAGCCATTTTGATGAAATAAGACATATACTTGGCCAATTGCAGAAAGCAGGCGCCAAAGTATCTTTGCAAAAAGCACAATGGTGCAAGAAAAAAGTGAACTTTCTAGGGCATGAAGTGACTGAACGTGGGCTAAATCCACAAAGGAAGAAAATAGAGGCCATACAAAGATTAAAAGATCCTAAAGATGTGAAAGGAGTACAAAGTTTATTAGGGATGACAGGCTATAACAGAAAGTTCATTGAGAATTATGCAGAAATCACTCAACCATTAACTAAACTGCTTAAACTAAATACTCCCTGGAGATGGGAAAGAGAGCAGTTTGATGCAGTGGCTAGATTGAAGGAATGTCTTGTAAAGGCACCATGTTTAGCATACCCCATAAAGGACAGGGATTTCTTCATAGAAATAGGTTTTTCTGAACATTGTATGTCAGCAGTGTTATCACAAAAACACGATTTGAATCACAAAACCATTGCATATGCAAGTAAGGCATTTTCCCAAGTTGAAATGAAATTTAATGAATGTGAAAAGGCCCTATTAACCACTGTGTGGGCGCTACAACATTTCCGCCCCATTGTTCAGGGAGAAAAGGTGATTATTGAAACAAATCATCAACCTTTGCAATTTTTAGAGAGTAAAAGGATTAGATCAGGCAATCTAGCGCAATCCAGAATCACTTCATGGACGCTGGCATTACAAGGTTTTCCCGTAGAAGTGAGATATGGACAAAATAAAAAGAGCCCAATTGCTCAAGGGTTAGCTGACTTACATGACTGTGCAGCTGAACAAATACCAAATGAAATGGAAGTGGAAACTAGTTTGCAGGAATTTGAACAATCATCACACAAAGCTTTTGATGAAGAAACATGCACGGATTTGCCAACTGTATATGTGGATGGTTGTGCTTTTCACATTGAAAATGACAGTAATAAACAATTAGTGGCAGGAATAGGAAATGTCTGGTTGAAATGTGAAGGCGTCCCCAGTATAGGGATGAGGATTGGGGATAGGAGCAGTCAGGTGGCGGAATTGGCAGCCATTTATAAAGCAATTGCTACTGCAGTTGATAAAAAGTTCAGTGAAATTGTCCTGGTGACTGATTCTGACTATGCACGGAATAGCTTTGTGGAGTATTTGCCTGGTTGGAAAGCAAGAGGCATGGTTACATACAACAAAAAGCCACTTAAACATGGAAAAATGATACAAGCCATAGACAAATTGGTGTCAGAAAATAATTTAACAATATACTGGAGAAAAATTCGTGGGCATTTAAAAACACCAGGAGAGGATAAGGAGGGAAATGATAAGGCAGACCATCTGGCTAAGATTGGGGCTGTGATGGGAGAATTGCTACCTATTGATTATTTAATGGGTGAAATACAAATTGATGCAGTCACACGTTCTAAAGCACCAAAGGAGGTAGATCAACCGGTGGTGCAGTGGAGTCATGACACGCCAGACCAAGATTTGATTGAGGCACAAAAGAATGATCAAATTTTGGGAATCTATTATAATCATTTGATAGATCCTGAACAAAATCCTGTAACAGAAAAAGATTGTATGGGAAAAGAAGAGTTGAGGGTGTTATTAAAGAACAAAACACGAATTAGATTACAGGATGGGCTCATGATTAGAGAGTCCATAACAGGGCAAATACAGTGGGTAGTACCCTTTCATTCAGAGGACTAATGCTACACCATGCACATGATGCCATAACTGCAGGCCATAGAGGTTCACAAAAGACATTAGAAATACTAAAAGATTATGCTTACTGGCCACATATGTCCCAAGATGTGGAATTATATACTAGAGGATGTCTAGTATGCGCCCAATTTAAACCTGCTTCACCAATGCATAGAGCACCATTGATGAAAAGAGGCCTAACTCTCCCATGGTCAGATTTGCAAATAGACTATGTAGGTCCTTTAAAAAGGTCGAGCAGGGGACACCGTTATATTTTGAGTGTGGTATGTTTGATGTCAAAGTGGATTGAATGCATTCCTGCACCAGATTGTAGTGCGCAAACAGCAGCCACATTGCTGGTGAACCATGTGTTCTCAAGGTTTGGGTTGCCACAAAGAATTGAGTCAGACAGAGGAAGTCATTTCACAAGTACTCTAATGAGTAAGGTATGGCAAATACTAGGTGTAAAAAGGAAACTACATATCGCATATCGGGCGGCGTCTTCAGGTACAGTTGAAAGAAGCAATAGGTCTGTTGTGGATATTTTAAAGAAATTTGCGGCAGAAGCAGGTTCCAGCTGGGATTTACGTTTACCGTTGGTTCTGATGGCAATCAGGTCGACTCCTGCCAAAGCAACAGGTGTTAGCCCCCATGAGGTCTTGACAGGTAGGAAAATGGTGTTACCACAACACCTACTATACAGAACACATGAGCAAACTCTAGTGAGTGCATCCACAGTTCATGAATATATTGATGAACTGAGGAGGCATTTGCAACATGCATTTGCTTTTGTGCAGAGAAATCTGGAAAGAGCTGCTGACAGTGCAAAGTCATATTATGATAAAAAGACATCAGTAAAGGAATACAGTGTAGGGGATCAGGTGTACAAGTTTCATTTTGGAAAAAGTAAACAGAAACATTCTAAATTTCTAGCAGCCTGGCAGGGGCCATTTCGAATTATAGATAAGGTCTCTCCTGTAGTGTATAAAATTTTGAAAAATGAAGGTGAAACAACAATAGAGCAGTTTGTCCATGTAAATCAAATCAAACCATGCCATCCCAGACATGAGATCAGGCAGCTTGAGCATGTAGAGACAGATAAAGTCCCTTAAAAAAAAAAAGGAGAAAATAAGTGGATGTAGTCAGGAGGCAGTGACAAAGAAGTTAAAAAAAAAAGTTGATTGTTATGATGGCACATAAACACTGTAATATATGTAAAAATATATAATATAAATAAATAAATAAATAAATAAATAAATAAATAAATAAATGCACATATAATGGAAGCTCATGGTTGGTGTGCAGAGAGAAAGTGTGTTAAATATTGAATATCTGCTTGTTTTCTTTTAACTTGTGTTTAATTTCAGAAAAAAAAAAAATGAAATATTTTTACCAAGCATGTTTTATTTTTGGCAAAAGGATGAAGTTAGTATTATGCTATGTACTTAATTTGTTTATTTTCTATTTTGATTTAGACAATTAACATTATTTGATCGGAGGTTCCGAGATCAGAGCCCACGGGAGAGACGATGGAGTCCTGGAGTCCCCTGGATGAAGACCAAAAGATGCCTGCCTCCAGGTGGAGGTGAAGACAAAATAACCGGAATGCCAAAAGAGAAGACTGCTGTGGATTCAAGATTGCCAAGATGAAAGAATACTCGAATGAACCGAATAACATCGCTGGTCGGGACATACCAAAAGAGACAAAACAGAAGTTCCGGCATATGAAGTTTCACGTATTTATTATTTTAATTATTTATTTTAATTTGTTATATTAATTATTTGTTTTAGTTAGTTGTTTTATTTCGTTGTTTTTAATTGACTTGGAAAATTTAAACTTAAAGTAATGCCACTTCCACTGAGAAGACAAATGTGGAACATTTTATGAACTGATGAACTCAGATGAAATGTTGATTGCAAATTTTCATTGATGCACATGAATATTCATTTTGTTGGATTGCTATATTGTAAAAAAAAAAAAAAGAACAAGTTGTTTTTAGGAATTGGCTTGGATTATAGCCAAGTTCTAAAAACAAAAGGAGGGTATATGTAAGGATATTTGGCGTGTTACAGTACAGAGTACAGCACTACTGCACAGGTAGCAAACAGCACAGAGTACAGCACTACTACACAGGTAGCAAACAGCACAGAGTACAGCACTACTGCACAGGTAGCAAACAGCACAGAGTACAGCACTACTACACAGGTAGCAAACAGCACAGAGTACAGCACTACTGCACAGGTAGCAATTTTTTCGCAGCACCACCACAAGGGTGCGGTGCATTGCTATATGGGTTACCAGATTAACAAGGAAAGACAGGCTATTCAGTCAAAAACGATTTTAACATATAAGATGCAAATCTATTTTTACAGTTAAAAGCACACGTGCTCATTTAAAAATGCACACTATTTTCACCTGAAATGCCTATGGTGCGAGAGACACATTTGAAAATTAACAGCTAACCTATTAACCATTAACCTGACTAATAAAACCTTATTTAACATAACCCACTAATAAAATGTGTTCTCCACTGCAGAATTAGGCATACTCTGAAAACCATTTAAATGTGTGTGCAGATTTTTTTTTCTCCGTGTTTTTGTGCACAGTAACTGCAGGAAGAAGGAAGTCAGATTTGCAACAATTGCAAATGTATAAGCGAAGCTATTGTTGAAGAGTAGGAGGATGAGAGATGATGGATTTCATTGGGACACGTCATACAGAGGGCTGAGAGGAAAGTTTTAGTGGGCAGTAACAGGGAAAAAGACAGGAGACATTTTTCTGCACTACTGGGGAGAAGACCTGGCTGTGGGACTCCTGACTGAATGCAGATTCCTGCGTCCTGCTACAGTCAAGATTTGGCCGAGCTGGGAGGAAGCCCTTTTCCTGGTTGGAGGCATTCCTATCTGCAAAAGCTGAGAATTCCAGGCAATGACCCCGGTTTGAGAAGGAAAGGCGATCCTTTAACTGGGGTTAATCTTCAAGAGAGCTACATTCCCAAAGAGAACAGCTGAAGAAAACTCAGATAAGGTAATTACATAAGCGTGGGAGCCGTGTGTGTGCACGAAAATATGCAGTCAGTGTAGGAAAGGGGATTCCTGTGCGTGTCTTAATCAAGTGCTAATGTTGCAATTTGAGTTCTGTTCTCCGCCACTCTCTTTGCAGTGTGTCACAGACAATGCTTTGACTGTACCATTTTATTTCTGTAAAGAATGAGATCGTGTTCAAATACAACTTTTATAATACAGAAAAATATTTGAAAACAGACGGGTGATGTTTATTGTTTACCATTACAATGCTGATGATGTGGGGAGATTTTTAAACAGTGCAATGGTCATTTTAAGACAGATGTGTGCATGTCAGATCCAGTATGAACAGTTGTGAGTGATTGTAGCATAGCTCGTTGGAGGTACATGAGCCAACGGGAAGAGAGACTCTCAGAACATAGCTCCCTACCGTATATAAGGTAGTGGAAATTACCACAAGATTACCATATATAGCTCTCTGTCGTAAATAAGTCAGTGAGTTCGCCCATGGTGGCACACCAACACTATCACTGGAAAATGTGGTATTCCTAGAATGCAGGTCTGAGGTCTCTCTAGTGATCACACGAAAAATCTAAGCAAAGATAAGGGATTCTGGACATTGGGGCCACAAATAAAACAAGGGAATTATGCTCACCAAAATACCACCAACCACGTATACCAAATATGCAGGTCTGGGTGCTGAAATAATGCATGCCCATTGTATTATTGTTGCACATGGCCAAATCTGAATACAAAGAGTGATTATTGCTAAGTTATTTTTCGGCGGTAATAAAATACCGTCAGGCCCCAAATCTCCACAAAATACCCTACAGTATTCATGTGCTTGAGCAAGACTTTCCTTGTTGGTACAGCATAACCCATATCATCACAGGATGGGAAGGACTCCTGCAGTTGGCCGACAGCCTCCCCCATGTTTGGGAGAAGATAACAAATACCAATCTTGTCTCAGAGCTCATGGGTTGGGACTCACAACACCCCGAGAGCCAGACAGCCAGAATTCAAGTATTTTCACTTTCAGCCATGTTCTGAGCACTGCTCACCACTTTCTAACCACCAGGACCATCCGGAGTTGCCATTGGCACTCTACCGATCTTCGACTGCTCTGCTGCATTCGAAACCAGTTCGCTGCATCACTGCACAGATGAGTACATCGTTGCCTCAGCTCAAACGATAAACTCATTGCTCCAACCACCTCATTCGAACTGCCCAATTTTTCTTCACCAATCTATGTTGATGGTTGAAACAATCTTGGTGGTTTCACCGAGCTACAACCTTCGAACATGACATCAACCTGGAGCATCCCGAAGCAGGCATCCAGTCATCAGCAGCTCTGCCATTGAACAATCTGTCAACCTCAAACTTACCCTTGTGGCCGTCACACTCGACATAACCACATTCTTTGAGTCCCACTTCCAAACTCTGCGAACTTCAGATTGACCTTGACTCGACAATGCTCCCTGTCTGGAAACCATGACGGATGCATTCAAGCATGGTTTGAACTGCTTGCGTAGTGCTAAGAAGCCTGGTTTGATGCTGTTGAACTGCCAATAACTGTGAGAAGTACTTTTAATTCGTATTGCCACTCTGGTCCTGTTGTGTGCTGTAGAGACTGATTATATCCAGTTAATCTCATTTTCACATCGGAACATATGCATTTATAAACATTGTGGTTATTGATTGCCTTTCATCCCTGTTGTATTACCCTGAGTGCTGCATCTTTCTATATTTGTGTATTCAGTGATCTTTCCACAGTAGGAGGTTTTTGTAGTGTATTATATTTAGTAATTTTTGCATAGGATTAAAGTATACACATTGTTATAGAACCTTGATTGGCCATACTTTATTTTGATCCCCTTTTTGATTCATTCTTTATTTTACGATACCCCTATTGGGAATATAACCTACCCTTGGCACATATCACAAAAGGAGCGGTAGGCATATGTCTTAACTGTGCCAATTTCATTTTAATGATTGGGATCACTCTTGTTTTGTAGCAGTGTGAGCGAGGAGTAGGCAGTTTAGCCAGAACACATTATTTTACTCCTACGGGGTAGAAGTAATTTCGTAACATTGCCTGCTGGCCGATGTTGCTCAAGTATGGACAGTCCATGCTCATTTGCCACTTACGGAATACTGTGAACAGTATGAGAGCGGTCTGAGTGCTGGTAGTAAGGGTAATCAACAATGCATGGTTCAATATTAGGATTTCCTTTCTGCACAAATTGCATTCTGGAATACGCAGCATTGGTTTTCTGTCATAGAATACATTGGACTAAAGTCAGGAAGGTGGAGCAATGAGATACAGTTTAAGAGTTGTCTTCAGCAACAATAACAGCTTTGAACACCCCGACTGAATATCACGAATGTATGTGTCTTGTTAAAAAATCTTATTTTAGACAATATTTTGCTGACACTATTTTACAGTGCTTAATGTACAGTAAAGCTGGTATAGAACAGCAGAGATGGACAGCTCAGCTAAATATTAAATAGCATACCAATAGTGGGCAGCTGTTACTAGAAACGGTCAAGGCCAATTTGCACTTACATTTGATAGAACTGGTAAAGTAATGCTTTGTAAAGTGGCCTCTTATTGTCATGTATTGTCTTGGCAATAAGTCCTGTAAGAGTGTTGTGAGGAGAAGAAATTTAGGAGGGCACTTATGGTACGTGTGTACTTAAATAAGCACCAGGTGTAGGTATCCTGCTCGGTTTGCAACTAACAAGGTCTGCAGCTGAATGCTGCTGGAGGCCTATATATGTTGATGGAAGTGGTGCGGTGTTCGGTTTGTGTTAGTGTGCAAGGGGTGGGAATACTAGCTGGTGGTCACCTGATGCGTTTGATTGGCTAGTCAATGTGTGGTATAAGATGGAAAGTAGAATGACGATGAAGTTATTTAGTGGCTCAATTAATTAAGTAGTCACATATAGCAGGGCATAGCACAGCCGTGCATGGCATAAACATGCACGTTGAGGTATATGAGCAAAGAACGTATTCAAAGGCATGGCAAGTCGTGTAAAACATAACAGGCCTACACAGTCGGCCCACATGTTCATGTTCCTTTTTTCATCTCTCTCTCTCTCTCTCTCTCTCTCTCTCTCTCTCTCTCTCTCTCTCTCTCTTCTCTCTCTCTCTCTCTCTCTCTCTCTCTCTCTGATGTATTGTGTGCAACAAGGATCAGTGAATGACAGCAGGGGTGGGGGTGATTGGATCTTCAAGTGAAGCGTCAAGTGAAGGCTTTTACAAAACAAAATACATACGTGAGACTGTACAACATACATTCACTAAAACACAAATACATTTTCATCGATGGCAATATTCTGTAATGGGAAATAAATCTCAAACCAATAACAGACATAACATCTTAATTTGTTAACTCAACGAAGGTGTATCCAAATAAAAATCACAGATAACTCTGAATCCCCTGTACAATTGGATCACTTTACATATTGCATACACTTTCCCTGATTATACAAGCTAACCAAATTAAATGCACAGCCAAATGAACCAATGCAGTAGATAATGTTGCTCATACACCTTTAGGCGCTGCTTGTGTTGTGTGGATACTTGGTGAAGCCAGAAGTGGGATACAGGCTTTCTTTCAGCACTATATACCTGTGTCACAAGAAAAGGACATTGATTTGTGCAACTACTATATTTTTGCTGCAACTATAGAAGGCTGTGTCAGGCTCTCCCCTAGTCCACCTTGCCATTTCAGCTTTCAAAGCTGGAATACCTAGCCACAACCTTAACTACAAGAACTTTATGTCTGAATTACATATTGCATTAATGGGTTCTTTTTTCCTTTGGCTACATATATTATGCTATCCTTGTGTTGTGTCGAAGAAAAATCAGGTTCACATTTGTATCTGAATAGATTGCAAACAGAGGTAATGTATGTGCTGGCTTGCAAGTCAAGGAACACTGCATTCCAACCCAGACCAATACACTATTCAAACCTCATACAAATTCTGCTACTTGGGTTGTCATTTCCCACTTTCCACTACTTCCCCTGGGGCACAAATCATGTAACCCACTACTAATACACCATGTTGGCTCCAATAGCATAACCCATCCTTATAGTAAATTAAGGCTGGATTGTGTATCGGAATGTTAGTTAAATTTATGTTGGAGTGTTAGAAGGGAATCAGTTATAGCAGCAAGACAGTCATGAGGGTCCATCTCATGTGGCTCTCCATCGAGGAAGTCGAGAGTCGAAATGCAGGGTTCAACCGAGGGCATTGGGTCGGAGTGGTCTTAGAAATGCTAAATAACAAAACCTCATATTTATTAGCTCAGGATGCAGAAATGTTTTGTGCTTTGTTTTCAGCAACAATGATACTACAGAGTGTGGCACTGACACTTACAGAGGAGAGCTTAGCACTTTATTTTCTCATTTTTGTACTGTTATTGCATCAGCATCTTTTCACCACAAGCACGGAGGCATGCTATCTCCTACTGTATCAAGTCCCTTGCTATAGTATGCCGAAGGTTTTTTAATGGAACCCATGCATCTGTGTTAATACCACATGGGAAAATCCATTCCTCTCATGACAAAGCTAAGTGAATCTCTTCCTATTAGCAGGTTAAGGTCAAAGCAGGTGATAAAACTAATGTTATTTCTATGCCAGAGAAAGCCACCTCTACCTTTTATGACAATTGGAAGGGTTCAAGGATATTGACTCGAGTGTAAAATTGTAATGGATTCACCAGTTCAGGATAGCCTAGAATACATTGCCTGCGGTATCCAACCAGATCAAGATATGCTCTCATTTGAGTAATCATTTGGTGCGTGGGGACTTTATGCAGCCTGTTTTCTAGAAGCCGCTATGATCCATAATAAGACTAAAATAATGTACTCTTTTTCTACACAATTGTAACTTCATTTGTGAAGCTGTATGACTATTGTTAGCTAGGTCTGTAAGGAGTACCCTGACATCATCCTTGCAAGCCTCATGTGAAGGAGAGGACATCAGGAGGTCATCAACATACTGCAACCACACTGACATTCCATGAAATTGGATATCATATAGGTCTTTCATTTGGCTGTTGAAAAACAGGGTATCGTCATGAAGTGAAGCCAGGAGGGCGATGGACTTAGCATCAGAAGTTGCATCAAAGCCCAGGTTAAAATCTCAGAGGAAAATTAATTTAGTGTTAGGCTTGACGAGGGAAGTGAGGAGGAGATAGATGTCTATGTCAGGTGCATTCTGATTATTAGGGTGCCGGTAGAGGAGGAGGATGTTGATGGCCAGCAGAAGATTGTAACCTTGGATGGTATAGCGGTAAGGCTCTGGTGGCCAGGGAATTTTTAGTGATAAGAGTGACTCCACCTCCTGATTTGTCTTGTTCTTCGATCCTATGGATAGTGTAGTCGATGCGGATGGCTAGAGAACCAGTTGCATCGTGTAGCCATGTTTCGATGACTGCAAGTAGGTTGAGATTGTTGTCTAGTAGTAGGTCATGGATGGCAGTGGCTTTGGCACAGAGGAAGTGTGCTTTTGATAAGGGCGCACATGAAGGTGTTAGGACGGGAGGAGGGTGGGATAGGTATGTGAGGAGTAGTTGGTGGGCAGAGGCGTGGTGGTGTCATGGCTGCGTTCTCCTGCGGATGAATTGTTAATGGCGGCCAAAGGTGTGGTGGTGGGTTAATGGGTACGTTCTGCTGCAGGCATAGTACAGCGGGTGCAGGATGGTTGCCAGCTGGGCGTGTGGAGTGAGGAGCCTGGTGTGTGTGGGGGAGCTCTAGATTACAGGCTCATAGGTGTTTGATTCTGAGTGGGCCAATGCACAATGTGGTGGTAGGCAGTAAAGACTTGAGGGGCTCGGGTGAGGCTGGTCTGGAAGGTGGTGAGAGGAGGTCTGTGTGCAGTGTGGGCATCAGTATAGGTTTCAGTGAGCCCGAGAGTTATGGATTGGTCTTGTCTGCCGAAGGGGCATTTGTGGGGGCTCAGCATGACCCGAGGGGTGTCGCTGCGCACTGTTGCAATTACAGGCCATAGTCGGCGGTATGGCATCGCTGATAGAACTTGGGTGCGCATTAATGGAATCAAAGGCAAAGGGCGTGGTGGGAGGCTGAGCAAGACAAGCCATGGGCAATGGCACATTTGTATAAACACAGGCCATGGTGGGAGTCTCAAGAGGGCAAGACAAAGGCAAAGGTATATTTGTATAAAGACAGGACATGGCCGGAGGATCAAGAGGGCAAGACAAAGTCAAAGGCACATTTGTATAAACACAGGCCATGGCGGGATGCTCACGAGGTCAAGACAAAGGCAATGGCACATTTGTAAAGCCATGGGCTATAGTGGAAGCCCTGTCAAGGCTAGTACAAGGTGGCAACACCCTAATGCAGACACAGGCCAGGGTGGGGTGGGTGGCTCTGGTCTCTCTAATCCGTTATGATGTTTGAACGTGCCTATAGTAGTGGCTTGGGTGGGGGGTACCGTGGTGTTCATGTTCCAGCACACTGAGTGCCCAGTTTTCCCCCTCTCTACTATACATGGTCGAACACAAGCAGGGTTTCCATGAACGTGGTGTACATGTATTGAGAGCGTGCACATTGTGAGGTGTTATTGGCAGAAATGGGGTATATACAAAGGTGGGAGGAAGCACGAAAAGGGTGGGATGGGCATGGCGTGGGAACAGTAAAGTTTCACAACTGTAGTCATACAAATGAGCTTACCAGAGAGGTGTAGACTTAAGAGCATGCAACAGATGCTGATTGGAGTACACAGGTTGGCTAAAGGGAGGTCTTTCTATGTCCTTCATACCCCGACAGGCTTGGACAGGAAGGGTCCTTTGGTGTGGACCTTTGTGGTGGGCCGGCTTTGACTGTGGGCGCAATTCCTGTGCATGTAAGGTGTTGTAATAGATCCCATTGGCCTGGGAGGCTGCTATAGATGCTGCTCTGGCAAGAGAAGTTCTCGTTTCTAGCCCAGGCTGTGAAATGCACAAAACAGTGAACTCTATGTCGGTGGCCTTTTTGGGTCGATACACATACTTCTATGAGATCGAAGGCAGATGGTTAGCCTCAAGGCAGGGTGCAGTAGGAGCATGATCCCTTTGTGGTGGAACTCCCAAGCTGGTTTCTTCTTTGTTGTGTGTCTGGACAGGAAAGGCCCTTTAGCATGGTCCTTCAGGTTGGATGCTTCACCTGCCGGTTCCCTTCCTGAGCATGTGAGGTGTTGGAAGAGAACCCATTCGCCTGGGAGGCAGCCATAGACGCTGTTACGGCAAGAGTGGTTCTTGTTGGTAGCCCAGGCTGTGAAATGCACACATCAGTGGGCGTGAGGTCGCCAGCCATTTTGGAGAGTTGCATATCCTCATATGGGATCATAAGAGGCAGATGGTCAACCTCAAGACAGGGTCCATTGGAAGCAGGATCCCATAGTAGGGGACTTCCCAAGCTTGTTTCTTCTTCGTTGTGTGCCCGGCCAAGAAGTGCCCTATAATTACCAATCCCTTCTCTGTCCATTGCCAGGCTCACCATAAATGAACATCTTCATCTGTCAAGCCCAAGCTACTCATTGTGATATTATTCTGGCAAATACTCAATTTCATTGTATGTACATTGTTGAACTTCAATAAATATTCAATGTCACCTTCTATTGGAAGCCTATTTCTTTGGAACAATTCAATATTTTCCACAAGTCCCAATCAACATAAAATACTGTCGACCCCCCCAACTGTCACCACAGTATCTTTGGGTGTTGTCATATAAAAAAAAACATTATATTGTAATGGATTGACATATCAAATGAACCGTGATTAAAATTGGCAATTGTATAATTCCTCGCACAAGTACTGACCAGCCACCTGTGTTTAATCAATTTGGCATGTGGTAACTCCTCAGGTTTTGGGTAATTTATAGACACTGCATACCTTCCAGCAATTTCCTGATCCGGCCGCAAACCAAAAATTGCACTTGTTGCATCACGTACAAATGGTACACATTTTTCTCCTGAATTGTTTCTATCTCTCTTTGTGTTATCTGGGCCATCATTTGCCAGATGCTATCAGAAGACACAAAACACAACAGCATGTGACCCTGTACCCGTGCAGATACCCCTTTTTTAACCTCTAGATGGAACTGTGCAACAGACTTTCCATGGAATTCATTACATTAAGGATGTCCTCCAATAACCCATCGGGCTAAACCATGACAGTTATGCTATAATCTAACAGTCTTGATTGCTTATTAAGAGTCAAACCAGTTTGATTTATGTATTGTACCAAATCCTTCAATTCAATCCTGATTTTGTCCAGCCTCTGCTGGATTATTTTCATGTCTTGTGCTATCTCCCGGGCTTTGTCATCTAATCTGCTTACTGACACTGCACTAGCTGTTGACACAGTTGTCCCAACAAAGCCCCAATTATCGTGACATTCAGAAAACCAGCCAACCTCTGCCCCATTTTCCTTATAGTTTTAGATGAACTAATGAAAGCTTTTTCCAACTGTAGCAGGATTTCTCTAAACACTCCTTGAGGCACTACCCTACGTAATTACACCCACTCTTTTACTTGGGTGTACTTGTCTTGTCCTCGGCAGGGGGGCTGCCTCTGCCCCCCGCTGGGGACTCGGGTAAGCTTTTTCTTCCTTCCCCTCCCTCCTCCCTACCCCACCCCACTTACCTTCTTGCCTCTGCGTCCCTGGTGGGGGACGATGGCAGCCTCCAGCAGTGTGGAGACTCTGCGCCTCCACACAGCTGGAGGCTTCCATCGTCCCCCTGGCAGGGACAAAGGTATGTTTTTTTCCCCCCCCCTTCCCCGCCCTCCCACCCGCCCTCCCAACCCCACTCCCAACCCCACTTACCTTCTGCTTTTTTTTCGGGAGCGGACACACTGGGATCACTTGTGCTTCCGCTCCCGAAGGCCGCAATGGAAAGAGAAAACTGACTCCCGTTTTCCCTTTCCCGGCGGTCATTTTCTTGGTCTTTTTTTTTTTTCTTTCCCGAAATGCCGCTGCGTTTCGGGACAGAAAAAAATGCTTTTAGTGCCCCGGTCCCGCATATAATGCGGACCTGGGTACTAAAAGCAATATGACCCTCGCGGCGGGGGCATTACCGACTCTGGTAATGCCCCGGGGCCTTCGTTAAGGTCCTCGCTTCGCTCGGGCCTATAACTATGGGCCCCAGGGCATTACCTGAGTCGGTAATGCCCCCGCCGCTCGGGTCATATTACTTAAATAACCAACAAATTCTTGAACAAAGAACATAGTGTTTCTTCGAGTTGAGGCACCTCCCGCCTGAAGTCACAATGGGTCGACACCTATACCTGCTGTGCAACCACCTTCCGCAATGACACAGCATCTATCGCTGCTATGGTGACAGGGGCCAGGTGGAGTCTCCCTCACACAACGAAGGGTGGCTTATCGCGGGGCTTCGGGCAGGTCAAAACGGGGTCGGGATTCAGTAGCCTTGGTCAATCAGGGAAAGACTCAATAAGAAAAGCTCTGATTGCTAGCCATGTATCCAGGAAGAGAACAATCTATGCAAATGCAAAAACGCTAATGGTGTTTTTGTTGTTTGTTTTAGAATGTCGTGCAGTGAGAATGAAAGAAAAATGACTGGTGGGCCTACCCGGGCTCGCATGAATAGGAGAAAACGAAGCAAGAGTATTTCCAGACGACTAGCACAGAGAAACCCTTGACAATGAACAAACTTCAAAAGGGACATTATTTTCATTTTTGCTGAAGTACCTCCGTGAATAGATGATACTGTATACAATACCTGCTGGAATGCTTGAATTCTTACAGACATGTATACTTCTCCCTCCCTACTGGTTTCTCCAGACTGCTCTAACCTCTGAATTTCATGTTTTGGGTGAAATGGCTTTATCTGATTCCGCGTGGACACATTGTTTTTCAGCCAGATCCCTTTCCTTGGTAATTATTCTGCACACTACAGGTGAAAACTTGTCCACAATTTTGAAAGTGCCACACCAGGATGACATACATTTGGCATTTTAAATGTTGCCTTTCACAAAGTTGAACTTGTACACCTGGTCACCTATTTCATACTCCTTAACAGACGACTTCCTGACATAGTATGACTTAGCATCCTCAGCTGGTCTTTCCAGATTTTGTTTTGTGCACATGCAAATACATGCTACAAATGCTTTCTCAACTCTTCCACATATTTATGAATTGTGGATGAATTCACCAACACTTGCTCATTGGTTATATACAAAAGGTGTTGGGACAGTAGCATTTTCCCGCCTGTGATGATTTCATGTGGACTTAGATTTGTATACTTCGACAGTGTTGCCCTAATGTCCATCCATACCAAAGGGAGACGCAAATCCAAACTAGACCGTGCTTCAGCCACAAACATTTTAAGAATATCAATTACTGATCAATTGCATTGTTTCACAACACCACTAGAAGATGGCTGGTACAAAACATATAGCTTTCCGCTTTACTCCCAGAATCTGCCAAATCTTGGTCATTATTGCACTGGTAACATGGCTTCCATGGTCGGATTGTATTCTTTGAGGTCATCCATACCTAGAAAATATGTGATTCACTAACAAAGTAGCTTCTGTCTGTGGACCTCAGTCACGTGCTGGTATACATTCCTTTGACATTAAATGGGTACATGTTTGTATATATTTGTTTCCCCGTGATGACATTTGAACTGCGCTGATAAAATCTATTTGAAAATCTGACAAAGAAAGTGTCAGACCTCTTTTCATTAATACAAGAAAGGTAGCAGGTGCCCCCTCTAGAAGAAGAAAAAACACACAACAGGTTATCATGATGATGATGAGGCCCAACAATGCCATGTTCGCTCTAGATAGGGGTGCCTGCTACCTTTTTTATATTTTTACAAGGAACTTGGGATTTGTCACACTAAGTTACCTGGGGGAATCCAGACGTGGAGCCCTTGCTCACTGTGCTCAGAGAGGCACAGCTCCACCTCACTGATGAGGCCCAACTAGACTGAAACACGTGTCTGGGGTTTCTGTTGGTACTCTTGTTCAAAGGAGGTTTGCCTGGCATTTCGGTGCTGGACTGCCCTTGTGGGTGGGACAAAGACTGATATGCAAATGGTTATTCTTCCTTTTTGAAAAGTACAGTGAGCAAAAGTGATGGCTGGGGACTCTCAAAGTGGGGAAAAAATACAGAACAGGTTATCATGCCATGTTCTTTCTAGAGAGGTGCACCTGCTACCTGTTTTGCTCTTTTCATTAATGGTGCTCTATGTGTTGGAGAGGCATGCAGGAACTGTGCACACATCAAACGCCCCTGGGTATACAACTCCAAATCTTGGGGCATATGTGGCCAGTAAGCATATTCTTTTAATATTTCCAATGTTTTCTGTGAACCTCTCTGTTCCACTGTTATTGCATCATGGGCATGATGTTACATTGACCACTGAAATGACACAGGGACCACCCATTGGATCTGCCCTGAAATGGATTCTCAGACCAACAGTCTGTCTTGCAGTCCCTCCTCGGTTAAAGGATTCGGCTCTGCATCTGACAGCAGAGTATACAACATGCCTATGAGTATGTCTTCTTTTTGTCCTCTGATCGGGCGTATCAAAGCTCTGCTGCAGCAATGGTTGATAACTTGTTTCTTGAGACTTGGAACGCGTTACCACATCCACTTGGATCTCACTGTGAAAGTGTTCAGATGGAAACAGTTCCCCTATCAATGCCCAAATGTTTGCCAATTGAACAGCCTTTTAATTCCTTCCCTTATCTTCCCCTGGCGTTCTGGAGTGCCCTTGTATATTCCTCCAGTGAATTTTCATCTTATTCGTTGAAACAAGATTGTCGATGTCCTGAATCAGTTTTCCATGTTTGAGGGTTTTTGTTACAAGTGACCATCCCTCTCAACTTCCACCCCGGTAAGAACTCCACAAAACTATTCCGGACATAGTCGGAATCGGTAACCAATACTATTTCTTTTCATTTGTTTTCTACCGCTGCAGATATTACTTTGTAAATTGAAGCTAATTCTGCCACCTGACTACTCTTTGCACCTATCTTCATGCGCACTTGTGCGATACCTTCACAGTTGACCCACACATTTCCCATCGTTCCACCAATTCTTTCAGGATGGCCCCCCTCATGGGATGCACATCCATCTGCATATACAGTTGGGAGATTTCTACACCCTTCTTCATCAAAGGCCTTGTGTGGTGAATGTTCAAATTCAATCAACATCTACATCTGCACAGTCATGTTAGTCTGCCAGCCACTGAGCTACTGATCTTTTTTATTCTGCCCCTATCTCCCTTCCACAGGGAATCCCTGTAATGCCAATGCTTATAATATAATTGTTGACTGGGCTAAGGTCCCTGATCTGACCTTTTACACTGCAAAAACAATCACCCGCTCTCCTTGAATAATGGGTTGAAATGTTGTTATACCCACATAATCATCAAAATTGCTTTTTCATATACATCACATTTTATTCCCACTTGTGACAATACTTTGCTAGCATATGCAATGATTTTGTTGTTTGAATCATGCTTTTGATACAAGATTGCTGACATGCAACAATCTCTGGACCCTGTCCCCAGAATGAAATCTTGATTCTTATTTGGAAAAGCCAAACATGGAGCCTTTATTTAGACAACCTTTCAATTTAGCAACAGCTTCGCATAGTTCCTTCCCCCATTTCCAGGGCACTCCCTGCTTTAGCAAATTAGTCAATGATTGCATGATTTCTGCGTACTCTTCAATGAAGTTCCTACTGTAACTTGCCATCCCTAATAAGCTCTTTAAGCCCTTCACATTAGTGGGATCTTTTAAGTTTTGGATGGCCTCTACCTTTGTCTGTTGCGGATTTAACTTTTGTTCTGCAACTTCATGTCCCAAAAGACGCACCCCTTTTCAACATCACTGCACCTTCTTCAATGATATGTTTGCCCGAGCCTTTTGAAACTGGCTGAGCACATGTCTAATTTCACTGAACTAGCTTTGCATATCTTCATTGTTGATCAGGACATCATCCACATAGACCACAGTTCCCTTCACTTCTGCATCCGTGAATGCTTTATTCAGAAAGATCCCAAACTTACTTCTACTATTGATAAAGCCAAAGGGAGTAAAATTCTATGCATAGTGAGTCCCTTGGAACATAAAAGCAAATAGATTTTGTATATCTTTTGCTAGAGGCATGCACCAATATCCTACTGTTCAATCTAAGTTAGTCAAGATATTTGACCCTTGTATTTGTCCAAGGTCTTTGTCAGTGAATGGGAGAGGCCACCTTGAAACAGGTACCCTCTTATTCAGTTCTCTTAAGTCTGCACACAACCACCATTGACGAGTAGGCTTCATTACACCTAATATGAGTGTGTTTGAGGTGCTGTGAATGGGTCTAATGATTCCTCTGGACACCATTTTTTTAATTTATCTCTGCCAAATACTCTAAACAGGCCAAGAATAGCCTATATTGATGCACAAATAAACGTTCCTTCTGGCAGTGTAGCAACATGCAGATCAGTACGCGCAAAATCATTGCTTCTTTAGTGAATACCTATTTGAATACCTCCTTGAATTCTATGAATATTTTCCTCAATTGGTCTTTCTCTTCTTCATTGGTGCATGTATATGCAGCCTGGATTTTCTCCTCTAAAATTTGAGAACATTCTGGAAAACCCTCTAAAGGAGGAATCTGTGCTTTCTTCTAACTGCATGGCAGCATCTATTTGGGGAGAGACCACTATTAAGTACATTGGCACTTCAAACTCATCAATTTTTTTTCTACCATCTCATTTTCATCCACCTTCAAGAGAATGCAATCATCCTGATGATGACAAATTACATTGTTTGGTTCATAAGGGTATATTGACTGAACTCTGAAAATCCCCTTTGCTTCAGACTCTAAAGGCTTTTCATCCTGTGAGGTGACACCGCTTTCACGTCCTAGCCCATGCTTCATCATAGATTCATTGAGACACACAAATGTATTGGGCTCCTTCAATTTCTGTCCCTTCCTGTACATTTATGTCATTGTGAATTACCTAGTGAAGGCAGGAATAGTAAGATCCTTCTATAGTTGAAGCTCAACTGCATATGGCATTATTTGTGCACAATGGTATGCTCGTCTTCTGTCCTCAAATGTAGGTGTTCCACTCCCAGTCGGGACCAAACCTTTTGATTCAAGAAATCTAATACCATAACCATTCTGTTCATGATGACATTTTCCAAACAGAATGTGCCTTTAGTTCCACTTGCAATCCATATGTTGTAATGAATGCTTTTGAGCCCTATTTTCAACAACTCATTGTCCCAAATCAGAACCATCTAATCAGAATATGTATTGATTTATTTATTTTGAAATTTGGTATTTCATCACTGTCAAGCATTTGTTTGAACACATCTTCATTAATGAAACTCCTTTCCTGTGCAAGTGCCAACACTGACTCAATCATTTCCGGATGCCCATTCACACACATAGGTATCCAGGCCTGACCTTCCTTCATGTGCATTTCTGCAATGGTTGAAATATGCTTCTCCTAACCCTGAATCTGAAACATCACATTGTTCATAGTCTTCATCACTTAGAACTGCAGTGCGCTTTCATCTTTGTGTTTACCAGTTCTTCTTGGGATCAAAGTGGATCTCTATGGACTTTCTTTTTCTCCTTGCATTTCACCCTGCAAATAAGAATGACAGTGACACTAGGTACACATCCATTTTGAAGATACACCTCCACTGCTCTCCCTGACCTAGCAATGGTGTGACATTCTATTGCATTGCTAACCTGGCTCACCAAGATTTGAGGTTTCAGGGGCTTTTTGGCCAAAGACCACAGTGCTCCATTTCCCCATCAATGAGGGGTGACAAGCTCTTCAGGCAATTTGTTCCTAATGGGAATGAGGTCTCCTCAATGGGTATGACCACCACTTCTTGCCTCAGTCTATGCTTACCTGCCTTGATGTCAACTCCAGTGGCACCTCCTATTGTGGTGTTCATCCCCCTTTCCAGGGGCTGGAATAGGGGATTACGGCCCAGCAGTCCAAGTTATCGGCCCGAGCCAAGCATGGGCAGATATCGAGGGCTCCGGACCATTATCCCCCATTCCAGCCCTTGGAATGGAGGATAAAAGCCATTAGCACCCTGGGTTGCCAAAGCAGTAGTCTGGGGTGCTAACAAAAAAAAAGTTGTTTTCTTCCTCCAATGAGACATGCGCAGCATCCCACTGTAGGAAGGAAAATCCCTCTCCAAGATGGCCACCATGGAAAGGGAAGGCTCTGTAAGGATCCCCTTTTCCCTGCAACAGGAGAAGGGAAGGAGTGGATGCCGGGGCAGCACCCGCAGCCACCGAAATAAGGTAAGTAGAGAGAGAGAGGGAACAAATAACAAAAATGGGACAGTCGGTGGGGCGGAGATGGCGGTGAGGTGACTTGACATGTGAGCTTGTACCGGCTGTTCAAGCCCACGTTCCTAGCCATCTGATTGGCTGTCTCCCCCCACCTGGGTGCTAATGGCATTTCTTCCTCATTGATATTACGCACGGGACCTTCAATCTTTATTTATTTGTGTACTTATATTGCACCGAAAGACCGCAGGCATCAGGGTGCATGGGGACAAGAACAAAACATCAAAATGAGGACAATAATTTGCACGGCTTGTGCAAAGCAGTTTAGCGGGACAATAGCAGGCTTCCTCATCTAAATAGATGTGTTTTCAGAGATTTCCTGACACTTCTTGTGGGGGTCTAACTTAATTTATGCTATCCAACATTTTCCTTGACATTACAGTGTTCCATGTACCTGTATCCACCATTGCAAATAGATTGCATTGCTCTTCTATTGTAATAAGGGCATACTATGTTTGTTTGTTTGTTTGTTTTATTATTTATAATGCGCGAGCGTACCCGGGGGTATCAGGGCGCAGACTTTACAAGAATTTTCGAAGCTTGGTTACAGTACACGAGGAATATACATAATACAAAAATAGGTGCACAAATGTTATATACAGTATATACAAATCATCAGTAAGGCCAGCAGGCGGTAATGTAATATACAGGTAAGCAAGAGGCACACGTGGTTACGATGTGTGCGTGTAGCGCTGGACACTACCTAGTCTTAGTGGGTCTCCAGTTTCAGCCAGGAGATTAACTTGGAGCGGAAGTTCCGATAGGGCAAGTCTACTCTAAGGTTTGGAGGCAGGGAGTTCCAGAGCTTGGCAGCTTTTACCGGGAAGCTGTTGCCTCCTATGGTGGCCCGTTTGTAGTGGGGGACAGATAGGCAATCTTTGTATGCGGTTCTGACGGGTCTTGAGGAGGATTGTTTGTGGAACCTGTTGATCAGGTAGGTTGGGGCTGCGTTGTTGAGAGACTTGTGGGTGAGAGATGCCGTTTTTAAGAGAATTTTATCTCTGGTGGAGAGCCAATTGTTCTGTTGGCTGAAACCTGTAATGTGTTCTCTTCTGGAAATGCCCAGAGCTGCTCTGAGAGCGTTGTTCTGAAGGGTTTGCAGTTTATTGGTGGTGGCCTTGGTGGATCCTAGGTAGAGGGCATTACAATAGTCGAGGCGAGACAGTATGAGGGCTCTGGCGAGTGTCAGACAGCTAGTGTCAGACAGGAAAGGTTTGGCTGCACGGATTAATTTGCACGTGTAAGCCGTGGAGGATGCAAGGGAGCTCACTTGTCTTTTGAGGGAAAAATTGGAATCTAGATAGAATCCCAATGTTTTGACCTCTTGTCCGACTTTGATGTTGTTCCCGTCAATCATGAAGGAGTTATAGGCCGGGCCAAGTTTCTTTATACTGATTGTGGTGCCTAAGATGATGAGTTCTGTTTTATCATCATTCAGGCATAGTCCATGAGTAGCCATCCATGCCTGGATGATGATGTACACCCTATTTAGCAAGGCCAAATCCTTTCCATAATCTCTTGAAAGCGGAAGGAGGATCTGAGTATCATCTGCATAGTTAGTGTAGGTGATACCGAGATGATCCAAATCATCGAAAAGGGGCTTGGTAAATATGTTGTATAATGTGGGGGAGACACAGGAGCCCTGAGGTACACCACATGTGATGGGTATAGGGTCTGCTGCCGCCGTGGGAGAGAAGACCCTCATAGTCCTGCCGTTGAGGAAGGATGTGATCCAGGTGATGGCCTCACTGGAGAAGTGAGCCGAAGTGTGGAGGTGTGAGCAAAGGACAGAATGATCGACCAGATCGAAGGCTGCAGAAAGGTCGAGGAGGAGGAGTAGGGCGGCTTGCCCGTTGTCTCTGAGCGAATCGATCTGCGCTTTCAAGTCAATAAGGGCGGTTTCAGTCCCGTGTTGGGGACGGAATCCAGATTGTCTAGAGCCTAAGAGGTTGTGTTCTTCCAGGTGCTTTTGTATTTGTACATAGGCAACCTTGTCCAGAATTTTTAGTAGAAAGGGAACAGTAGTTATGGGACGGTAGTTTGTGGGTATGGCTGGGTCAAGTGTGGGTTTTTTCCGTAGAGGTAGTACCCAGGATTGTTTTAGGTTAGTAGAGATGGAGCTAGTGGCAAAGGAGGCATTGATCAATTTTGTAATGAAAGGGGAGAGGTCGCGGGCAGCATCTTTAATGAGCTGTGCAGGGCATAGATCTCCCTGGCAATTAGACGGTTTCAGGGACAGGATAATTTTTTCGACTTCCAGTATGTTGACTTTGGCGAATTGGAAGCGGGCTAGGTCAGTGGGCATGGGCTTGTCCGGAATTTTTGAGTTGAGGGTGTCATTCAGGGATGCTCTTTTGCTGGTGATTTTACTTTGAAGAGTCGCAATCTTGTTTGCTAGGGCTCTTTGAATTTCTGAGCACCAGTTTTTATCTTTGGTGCACGTGTCAAGGGGTGCTATGGGGGTTTCTATTTCTTTAAGGATGGAGAAAAGTTCTTTCATGTTAGATTTAGCTTGGGATATACGAGAGTGAAAGGAGGCTCGTTTGGCTAGGTAGATTTCTTTTTTGTAGAGTGCAGCTAGTTTGGAGAGTTTTAGTTTGTTAGAGACTGAAGGGGATTTTTTCCAGATGGCCTCGCAGTTTCTTTTTTGCTGTCTTAGTTTTTTGAGGAATGCTGTGTACCATTTGTTAAGGTGCGTTTTCGGTTTACTGGATCTCAGTTTGAGGGGGGCGATGCGGTCCAGTGAGGTGGCCATAATCTTGTTATATTCTTCAACTAAGGACTCAGGGTCCAGGTTATCAGGAAGTGAGTTGAAAGTGGGGAGTAGGTCAGGGATAAGTCTTTCTACTGTCATGTTCTTCTTGTTTCTAGTGAGAGTGGGTGGGGCCTTAATGGTGGGCGGGGGTGAGGGTCTGTCGGTGGAGAGCATAAATGATACCAGATGGTGGTCAGTCCAGGCTTGGGGTGAGATATTTGTAATGTTCACTAGGCAGTTGTGGTCGGCCACCCAGTCAAGTGTTCTACCTTTCGTATGCGTGGGTGTCATACATCTTTGCACAAAGCCTAATTCAGTAAGAGTATTAGCTATGGTACTAGCGGAATGGTCTTCTAGGTCATTGTAGCCCAAGTTAAAGTCTCCTAAGGTGAGAGCTTGAGTGGAGCTTTTGAGGTTGCTGGAAAGGATGGAGTTAAGGTCTTCATCGAAGGTGCCAATTGGGCCTGGCGGACGGTAGATCAAGTAGATGTTAAGAGTTTGGGAGTTAGTGAGTGGTATTTTGACTGCTAGTGATTCGCAAGAGAGGGCGTCGGTCGAGGTGGCTAGTCTCATGGTGAGACTGCACTTATGGATAAAGGCGACACCGCCTCCTCTAGAATTAGGGCGGTCTTGTCTCAGGATGGAATAGTTATCTGGGACTGCCAACATAAGCATAGGGCCTGCTGCTGGGTGTAGCCAGGTCTCAGTGATGGCGAGGAAGTCAAGGTCTTCGGTGAGTATTAAGTCTGCAATTTCTGTAGCATGAGCTACTAGCGACCTGGCATTGATCAAGGCTCCCTTGATATTGGGGCTAGCTTTGTTTTTAGAGATAGTGGCTATGTTTTTTGAAGTAGTAGTGGTATGGCGCTTGTCTTGTGTAAGTTTAGGGGTACTCTGGTTGCGGGAGTTCTGAAGGGTTTGTAATGGGTTACTGGATTGTGTGGGGGTGTTTGGTCGCGGTGGCAGCGATCTAGAGTTTTGTGTAGTGGGCAGTGAGCGGGCAAGTGGTTCATGGATTTTGGCTAGTCTGGCTCTAAGTCCTAAGTTCCTTTCTGTGGTGGTGCGAGGGTGACTGGAAGGTAGCAGTGTCTGAGAGTCGTTTAAATCTAGGTAAGGTACTTGGTTGTTGTGTCTGGGTAGGGCTGGCATGTTAGGTAGGTGTGGAGCCATCTTGGTCGGAAATGTGTTATTGAGGCTGATCATGAAGTAGGCAAGCAAGATGGAGGTGAATAGATACATGCTAAATGGTGGGGTCGAGAGTGTTATGGAGCGCTAAATGATACCTGAATTGCGGTGGCCGCACGTGGATGGGATGGTCTATGTAGCCCCTAGATAAGGGTAGTTGATGAGGCTGTGATGCCGGGGGTCTGGCAGACGGCAGACACTGGCACGTGCAGGGGGTCTGGCAGACGGTAGACACTGGCACGTGTATGTATATATGTCTTCACATTCTTCGAGTGTACATAAGAAATGTGAATTGTTGATAATCTCGGGTCTTATTTTCTTTAGGCCTGCCGGCTTCTTGCTAAACAAAGAGGCATATGAAATTACATTTTGCCCCCTTTTTGCCCATCTCTTTTTAAATCTGTTTTTTTTTCTGTCTTGAGAATTTGATTTGCTACTGATTGCCACCCTTGTATAGCAGAGCCTCCTGAGTTCTCACCACAACTCCTTTCTGCTTTCTCTGCATCATTTTGATTTCCTTCACTTACCTCCACTCAGTTGCACAACTGTTTTGTGTTTTCATTAGCATCATGTGGCAGAATGTCAGCATTTTGTGTTTGGAACTCACTTGGCTCTTGTACCATACTGGTCAATTTCACCTCTTGGAACATCTGTGGCTCGAAATACACCTCTGGGAACCTGCAAGTGTCCTTTGGGAGATTTTCATCTCAGTGAAGTGCAGTAAAGGTGCAAATACAGTGCTGTCAAGGGCAGCGTATCTATCAGTTAGAGGAATGATGGGCAAGGTGAGGGGACCATGTACCATATGTACCAAATGCATGGATGCAGCTTTTGAGGGGGTCACAGAATGTAGTGGGGGGGGTGCTGGGAGGACAAAAACTTTGGGATAGGGGCAACACTTAGCAGGGAAGGAACAATATAATATGAACCATACACAAGCCATAATGATATACAGGCCACTGGACGCACGTAAGTAAGCAACTTGAGATTTCACACTGACGGACCCTGTGTTTTGGGGCAAACATGAATTTCTCAAGCACCCAGCCCTTGCGTTGTTCTGGATAAATGTTGCAAACTGACTGTACCCAGAAGACTCCAGTCGCTGGGAGATGAGTTCAGGTGATACGTTTGAGGTCCGTTATCCAGGCGCCTGAGCACTCACTGGGAAAGAAAAATCTTTAATTAATGAACACTCGTAAATTATAGGAGCATCGCGGTGGGGTTAGCGGTTTCAAATATCCCCTTGGCAGACGGGACTGGGAAGAGGGTTGTGCGGCAAGAGCGTGAGCCAGGAGGGGGCCAATAAGGTGCAGCGTTTTGATGTCCTTAGAGTGCAACAGTGTTTTGGTTCCTTGGTGATATCAGCAGGGCACCTCACTGGTTAGATTCCATGTGAACATCTCCTCATTGCCAAGCCCAGGTTTCATTGTGTTACTCATGAGAACTGGCCACTGCCAGATAAATACAGTGCTGGTGGTCAGTACATCTATGTAATGACATTGTCATTGTGAGGCAATGTGTGAAGGTTTTGAGACATTGCTTAGGGTGGTCTTGGGAACAGGGGGTCAAGCAGGCTTGTTCCAATCATGTTTGAATAACGTATGCCTAGCAATAGGTGGCTGACGTAGTCCCGCTAATAGGCTTTGTAGGATGATTAAACAGTGTTGTTAACTTTGTGTCTAACCCTCTAAAGGTTTGGCCATGGTAGGCGGCACTGAGAGCTCCCTTCTATCAGTTCAGTTCCACTGTGCTGATTGAATTGTGCTCTCCCAGCTGTGTCTGGACCTGCAACATACAGAATTACTTCTCGATTGGTGTATGCTCCTTTTTTGAACTACATCAGTGTTTTACTATTACCTGCCAGACAGGACCCTTAAAACAGAAGTATGACCACTATTAGAACAGTCAGGCAATGAAAGCCTATCACCTGTTTTGTATTTTTTTAACTTACTTGTGTTTCATTTATGGCTGATGCATTTAGTGAACCATTAACCCTGCAATGGTCCACATGCTCAATGGCTATCAATTGTTCAAAGAAATATGCCTCATCTTTTTCATCTGCCATGTTCTTTTTAGACTGTCTTTTAATCCTTTGCTGTTTGGGTTCCTCCTGTGCATCACTGCTTTCTTGGTCCTTTTCTTCACACACCTGAGTGGAGTCAACAGTTTGGTTTAACCCACACTTCTTTCTTGTTTGTGTTTTGCTGTCTTAATTTGAAATCACTATGCAGCTCAATTTGCTTGTCCAATGGTGGATCACTCAGTGTGGGAGAAAGATAACTAATGGTCCTACTAGTCCTTACGACATTCGGATTGTGCAAGTGCAGTAACAAGAAGTGCGAGGGAGTGCGGGGGGTTGCTGGTCAGCACGAATTTGAAATGCTACGGTGGCAACAGAAGTGCAGGGTAAAGAGGAGAGAGTGCATCAGAAAGGGAGTGGGAGGAGGGCCACAGGGGCCAGGCAAGTTCTAATGGGGGGCAGGCAGACATGTGCCAGGATTGCATGGTGTGCAAGAGTGGGAGACCACTTGCTAAGCACGACAAGGGGGAGTGGACTGGGCGGGGGGCCTGGTACACCGTAAAACCCAATAGGAACCAGGCAGCCAGTCACTGTGGCAGACGAGGGTGTTAGCAGTGGAGATGGAGGGAAGAAGAGAATAGGAGGGTCTTGAGGAGCCTCCAGAACTTAAAGGAGATCTGGCTGAACCCTGAGAGGGGCAGGAGACCATTCCAGATGGAGGTTCCTGTGGAGGAGAGAGATCTACCCTCCATTCTCTGCTTTGAGAAGCATCTGATAAGCAGAGAGTAGGCGCTTGAAGACCAAAGGGCTTTAGTAGCGTGTTATTTAGGGAGAGAAGGTTGGATGTAGTGGGGTCCTAGGCCCCAGAAAGCCTTTTGGATGATGCAGAGGGTCTTGAACTTGATCCTGGCAGCAACCGGTAGCCAGTGGAGAGATTTTAGGGCTGGAGAGATATTGTCCCTGGGCTTGAGGCCAAGGATTTATCATGCAGTCCTGTGGCAAGGTCTGTGATGTGAGGAGAGAAGTAGAGAAAGGAGTAAAAGATAACACTAAGGGTTTTTGCCTCACATGAGGGTGAGGGGAGTTCACCCATAGAGGGTGGCCAGAGGGAAGGAGGGAGCAGGGGTCCCAAAAAGAAGGATCTCAGTCTTACTGGCATTTAGGCAGAGTTTGTTGGTGGCACACCATGCCTGAATAGCAGTCGGACAGTCAAGGATGAGAGAAGAGGAAGCAGTAGAGGGACGCTTTAAGAGAGAGACGTGTGTCATCTGCATAACAATGGAAGTGAGGAGAGAAGGAGGAGATCAGGAAGGGTCAAGGTAGATGTTGAAGAGCCATGGCAAGAGGATAGACCCTTGAGGGATACTGCTGGTGGAGAGTGTGTGAGGGGAGAGAAAAGAACCAAGTTGAACCTGGCAAGGCTGGTCGGAGAGGAATGGGATCAACCAGTTCAATGCCAGGCCCATGGTGACAAGGGTGTCGCAGAGCCGATTTGTTAGGGTGGAATGTTTGACAGTGTCGAAGGAAAGATCCAGAAGGATAAGAAAGGATGAAGAGTTGAAATTGAGATTTGAGCAAAACTTCATGGGTATTCAGAAGAGCAGTGTCCATGCCGCTGGCTGCTCTGAAGCCAGACAGGTGGTCTTGGAGACAACCAACAGGTTCAGTGTATTGGATCAGTTGGGAGATGACCAGGTTCTCCAGAAGTTTGCCCAGGAAGGGGGTAATGGAGATAGGGTGGTAGTTAGCTGGGCAGGAAGGATCAGCACAGGGCTTTTTGAGGCAAGGATGCACAAGGGAGTGCTTAAGGGGTAGCAGGAAGGAGCCAGTGGCAAAGGAGTGATTACAGAAATCCGCTGAGGCGCGCGCAAGGGAGACAATGTTGTCCTTGATAGTTCTGGAGGAGAAGGGGTGCACCTATTTGGAGGAGACTTTCATAGAGAGGACTTGTCTAGAGACCTCATCCAGTCATATTGGTCTGTTCTATTGTGATTTCTTTCAGGGAAATGACACCTATTGGTATTTTCCCATAACTCCTGGGACAGAGGAAGTGGAGAGCATGGGGCTGCTGTGGAGGCCTGAACATAGGATTTAGGGCTTTAGGACCCATTAGGTTGCTCATTTCATTGATACTGCTCCCTTTGCTGATTTCCATTTTAAATGAATCTATCTACATACCTTGGCACTGTTGGATTACCATATATTAGTGTAAGAGGGTTATATCTACTCAGTGCTCACAATACATAAGTTAATTATGTGGTTGACTTTGGGTGTTATTGGACGCTACCATGTCATACCTTAACCCCACTTGTGGCGAGTTACCAAGCTATCTAGGACTAATGTATGTATCTCTCTGACTTGGATCTGTGGATTGAAATACATTTGCCTGGGGTGCTTTCCTTCCTTCCATGGCCACACCCTTCTGGTTTTGCAAGGCGTCAGTTGTTGTTTGAGCAGTCTCTAACATGTTTTTCCCTGATATGATTCTCTAAAACTGCAGGGACAGTCTCTTTTGACTTCTGATTTGATTCCTTGCTTCTATTCTTACTGTGCGACCTCACTTCAAATATCTTTGTTGATTAACCTAGGATGATCCATTGCACACTTTTATTTCTTGTGAATTCCTAGGCTGGCTGACCTACTACCATAAAGGAATGTGGTCTTGAACTTTACTGAATCCACATCACAGCTCACATCAATCTATACTTGTTTAAAATTTTGCAAGAACTGTCTTGGGGCCTCATCCGGCTGCGCTGATAAATTATATGCTGCTCTTTCGCATCTTGAAAGGATTAAAATGGAGAGGACTGTTATGATCTCTCTGAAAATCATCCCAGGGTAGATTTTCCTGCTCATTGGGCTGCATATAAAACTTGCATGGCCCGGAGGTATTGTCAGATGGAATAAACAAACATTGCGTTTAATATTCAAGGTGGGTACAATTCGAGAAACACCCTCGAGATGCTCTTCCATAGTCAGACCCAGATCTTTTCTAAATGGTTTAAACAGACATTTAAGAGATGTTATGATTTTTAGTGGATTAACATGCGTTTCCCTGTTGACCCATCTCTCTCTGTTCAACAAGATAATGCATGGCCTGACTCTCCAACATTGGAGCCTGGCCATCCCTTGGTCAGCGTTAATTAGCCCTCAGAGTTCCTACACTGACTTGGCATAGTCCCAGTGAGAGTCATGCCCTGCAGTTAACAGGGCATTAAGCACAGCCCTGGATTTCTGAAATCTAATTTTTGCCATTTTATTTCTATAAGCAGAGAATATAAACCTTGCTTTTCTTTATAAAGTGCAGAGCCCTCACCTCTCAGTTTGACTACTGAATCATTCATGTCTGTGACCTATACTCTGTAATCAGAGATTGCTTCCTTTTTTTTTATCATCTTCAAACGTCAAACTAAACACTTCATCTTCAAACAATTGTATATCCCTAGCAGATTGGTTATTAGGTTTGCTTAGTGATCGCACCTCTGACAAAGCAAGATCCCAATCTGCTCAGATGCCTTCTAAACCCGTTAGTAAGTGGTCAATCTCCCACACACATTATTCCAACTGCTTCACATTCTGCTGAACCTCACATTTAAAGCTTCAAATTTGGCCTGCAATTGTGCACTGTGCTGCCCCTTAGTCGGCGCCCTTCTAGCTGAAAGACCCTTTCATACATTGCTACCAACTCACTTCATAAATCTGTGATAACTTCATCATCTTTCTTTTTCAGAAAAACCAATCTATGGAGAATGAACCACATTTACGATCGTAAATGGATTCTGTCATCACAGTTAAAATAAAATATAAGCAAACCAGAATCTAGAACCATTCCTTCTGCAAGCAGCTGCACAGTGGGATTCCATAACAATGTCTGATAACAACCTGTGCTGCCAAATAGTAATAGACTGATGTCCAGGTTTCTAGAGTATAGAATTTAGTTTGAGCATAATCAAAGATGTCTGTCACTTTGATTTCTTTGTCTGCAGTGTGCCATTACTATCTAATGCACAATACCCCTAAGACAGCATACTATGCCAGATATAAGGTGCCATGCCTAATAAATGCACTTAGCCAAAGCAGGTTCCCAGCCAATGCACTCATTCTAAGAAATATTTGCAGCCACTTTTCTGTTAACAGTTATATTGGCTTGTGCTTTCCTTAACTAGACCTCAGAAGGCTTAGTCCTGCACACACCAGATTGTAACAACGTACATTGTAAATTGAATAGACCACATATTATCAGACCATTACACATGCTGACAATCCATGCTTCCATATAAAAATGTTTATATCTGTTAACAAGTTGATGACATTTCTATTTGCATTGGTAATAGATGGTATTGTGATAGGTATGGTATTGTTTATTTGTAAAGCGCCTATAGACAAAGCATGTGTTTTGATGCGCTCAAGGATGGAGGGGAACAAGGGAAAAAAACAGTCAAGTGCGCTCAGTCAGTCAGAAGCTGGGGTAAGTTCTGAGAGATGCCACTCATGGGTCATTGACCAAATGCAGTAACAATGTGCAAGTGCAAGGCCCAGCGGCAAGTGCAAGAGTACTGGCAAGGGTGCCAGGGACTTGTGAGACTCTGCGGTACACCAGGTGGCCAGTCAGCAGTCTGTGCAGAAAAGGAGGGAGAAAGGGTTATAGCGGAGAGAAAGGTTAGCCGGGTAGAGCGAGAGAGAAGGAAGAGGAGAAGAGGAATGTCTTAAGGAGTTTCAAGAACTTAAGGCGATCAGGCTCAAGACGGACTGCGGCAGGGAGGCTATTCCAGAGGGAGACCCCTGCAGAGGATAAAGATCTCCCTCTCAATCTCTGCTTGGAGAACCAGCTCACTCGCAGAAGATTGGAGGTAGATGAGTGTCTGGCTCGAGAAGGACAGTATTTAGGTAGGCAACATTGTGGATGGGTAGGTCCCAGGCACCAGCAAGCCTTGTGGACAATGCAGAGGGTCTTGACCTTGTTCCTTGCAGTCAAAGGGAGCCAGTGGCGGGATTTCAATGTCAGAGAGATGTGGTCCTGGGGCTTGATGCCAAGGATAAGTCTTGCGGTTCTGTTATGGATGAGAGGGCACAGAGCAGAGGCAGGGAGGTTGAAAAAGAGGCTGTTGCAGTAGTCCAGCCTTGAGAGAACCAAGGTTCTGGAGACAGTGAGCCATTGGCAGAAGGTGAGAAAAGGAAGAGTACCTCTGAGGAGGAGTAGCTGGAAATTGGACTTTTTACAGATGTCTGAAATGTGAGTGGAGAAGGAGAGAGTGGAATTGATGACTGCAAGGTTTTTTGCCTTGCAGGTGGTTGTGGGCGCAGGGCCCAGGGATGCCGGGAAGAGTGAGAAAGCCGGAGTCCCTAATGGGAACAATCTCAGTATTATTGGCATTAAGGCAGAGGCCATTTTCAGCACACCGGGACTGAATGAGAGAGACAGACAGATATGAGAGAGGTAGACTAGGTGGCTGAGGGTAGTCTGAAGGAGAGTTGTGTGGCATCCGCATAACAATCGAAGTTAGAGATGAAAGTGGCAATCACCCGTGCAAGGGCAGACATGTAGACATTGAAGAACCAGGGTAATAGGTTAGAACTCTGGGGAACGCCACAGGTTGAAAGAGTGATAGTAGAGAGAAAGGACCCAAGTTCCACCTGGGATGGGTGGTCATAAAGGAAGGAGGTTAACCACGCCACACCAGAGCCTGACCTGTGATGCCCATGGTGTCATGCAGATGTTCAATCAGGATGTTGTGGTTTACCATCTCCTAGGCAGAGGAGAGGTCAAGAAGAATGAGGACATAGGGAGTATTAGTGTTGAGATTTGAGAGCAGATCTTCACAGGTGTTCAGAAGAGCAGTTTCCATCCCCCTGGATGCTCTAAAGCCAGACTGATGGTCGTGGAAGCAAACATCAGATTCAGTGTGGAGGGTGAGCTGAGAGATAGCCAGCTTCTCTAGGAGTTTGCCCAAGAAAGGGGTGATAGAGACAGGGCAGTAGTTTGCCGGAATGGAGGGGGCAGCAGTGGGTTTAAGTAGATGATGCACAAGGGAGTGCTTACGAGAAGTTTGGAAAACCCCAGTGGCAAAAGATAGATTGCAGAGATCAGGCAAGGCTGGAGTGAGAGAATCAATGTTGATCTTAATGATTTTGGAGGGGCAGGTGTCCACCTGTTTGGATGAAGCCTTCATAGACCAGACTTGTCTGGCAACCTCATCAGGTATGACGGGAGTGAGAGAAGATAGAAGAAGTGGTGGAGGGCCCAAGGGAGGCTCCAGAGGTGTTTGTGCATGAGGTGGTGTGGAGGAGAGAGGAAATAATGTCTCAGGTCTTTGCTGTGGAGTGTGCAGCCATGGCCGAGCAAAGGTCCTGGGTGGGTGTGACAGAACAGTAGGCTGCTGCAAGATTGCCCAGTGCCCTACAGACTTTGAAAAGTTCAGCCATGTTGTTTGATAGCGCAGAGATGAGGGCTTGAATAAAGACTATTTTCTTGGTGTGGATGCAGATGATATTGCCTTTGAATGAAGCGGCAGGCCAGTTTGTCAGAGGATCTGCCTGATGAATTCCATTTCTCCTCAGCTGCCCTTCTCTTGCATTGAAGGGCAGAGTGAGAGCTTGCAGACTAGGCATGCAAAGGAGGAATAGGCCCGAGTAGGGATGATGGACACAGGTATCCATTCTGGGAAGATCAGGGCCACTCCCCCCTCCTGTCCCCTTGGGTCTTGACACAGAGTATCTTGTATCCTTCGAGGAGTGTGTCAAAGCATGTGGCAGAGCTGTACTTGAACCATGTCTCTGTGATGGAAAGTGCATCTAGAACCATGAGTTCAAGGAAGTTGCAGATGCAGATGTCAGACAAGTGCTTGCCAGCAGAGCAAGAGTAAAGCATGGTAATAGGGAGCAGCTTGCCATCTTTGAAGGTCCTCTGCGGAAGGGTGCAGGAGACGTTAGTCACCCCCGAGGGTGGCAGAAGAGCCAGAGAAATAGTGAAGGGTGGCGGAGGAGCCAAGGCCGACAAGGGAGCCGGGACAGTGCAGAAACGAGAGGGAGCCTGTGCAGGAGGAGGAGGGCACACAGTAGGCAAGGGAGCATGTGCAGAGGAGTAGGAAGGCACAACAGGCAAGGGAGCCTGTGAAGAGGAGGGGGAAGGCACAGCAGGCAAGGGGGCAAGGAAGCCTGTGCATAGGAGGATGAAGGCCCGTTAGGCAAGGGAGCCTGCCCAGGGGGAGAGGTAAGGTTTGGGACACAAGGTAGGATCCTGTCAGCGGAGACGGTTGGGTTGAGGACCCTGAACCATAATGGTTCCATTCCAATAAACCCTGGAAATGGCAAAGAGGTCAAGGAGGACCTGCCAGCAGGTGCCACTATTAATGGGTGTTAGGAGAGAGAAAGGCGACCATGTGGAGAGTCCACAAGTTGGGTGAGGGAACAAAAAAAAAAAAAAAGAGGATGTCTGTGAGAGTCTCTCTGGTGGAAGACTTGACATAGGAAGGACATAGTCTCGGGAGGATAACTCAGCGGCAACATGCTCGCCTTGGAAACAAGACGACACAAAGCAACACAGGTTCAATTGCCGGGTCAGCGCTGAGAAACCTCTGGGTATTAAATGCGTTATAAATACGCAACTATGACATATTCCTGTAACAGCACCTCGATGCCCCGGCTGTGTGAGGGCTTTAAAAATGCAAAATTATCAAATAAAAAATAGGTGTCTGCAATAGGAAGGCCTGGGTTGGAGCCCAGTATGTCCTTCTAAAGTATCTTCCTGCCAGATTTTGTGATATGAGAGGGATAGAAAATAGAGAAGCATTTAGAGAAGATAAGAGATAGATAGTGACATAGTTAGCAGTGGTGAGGAGGACACTCACCAGGCTGATGCACTGAGGCACAAGGAGGGGGGGAGCACACAGGGGTGGGGGACAGTGGGTGGAAGGAGGCACAGTGGAAAAAGTAGGGCACATAGAACATGAATGCAAGATGTTCTCACAGCAAACACTCTCTTTAAAAGGTAGTTAAGTAACAGATGGGCACCCAGCAAAAAAAAATGTTTTTGTTGTAAATGGTAACAGCAAGTACACAGCCATGTTCCATTTTAGCTAAAGAAGAATGAAACACAATGGAACATGTGCACACAGTCGAGTTCGATAAAAGGCACAGCAGAATGAAACACACCACAAAAACATTTTGAAATGCAGCAACACTGAATGCAGATGGTGCAAGGGAAACTGAAGCACCCACATTTGAATTAAACGACACACCCACAAAAATGTTTGAAATGCAGCAACACTGAATGCTGATGGTGCAAGGCAAACAGAAGCACACAAATTCGAATTAAGCAACACATCCCAAAAATGTTTTGAAATGCAGCAACACTGAATGCAGATGGAGTAAGGGAAACAGAAGCAATGATATACATGAATGAAAACTAGATGTGGTAAAAGGAAACAAAACATTATCAAAATAGACAATGAAACATTCCAAAATCAACCAGCAAAACAAATTAATGGGTGCATGATGTTAGAGAAAGGGGAACAGACCATGCAACGCCACACTGGCAGTTTTAGAAACCCTACTTAGCATTCATTGATAATGTGTGTAACAGGGCAGGAAATTCTCAGCTGCTATCTCCCTGTTTACTATTAACAGCTTGGGAACAAAATTAGGACACACCGTGGAAAGCATATTATTTGGTTTATGAAAGGAAATGCACTTTAGAAACAGCCTCACCTCCCATTTACCCTTTGCGCTATAGCTAAAGTCTGGTTAGTATGAAATAAATTAGAGATAATGGACTCTCTTGTATAGCAGAAATATTCCCATAACCAATTTTGATTTAGTCAACTTCATTGATCCCCGGGTACCATGGAGATAGAGGGATCTATGCCTTTTGGGTCGGTTTGACCAGGCCAAATCACCCCTAGACGACACGAAGCAACACAGGTTCGATCCCCGGGACCGCGCTTAGAAACCTCTGGGTGTTTAAGCATGTTATAAATACGTAACTAAGACAAAAAAATAAAAACAATTGGCAAATAAAAAAATAAAAAACAATTCCTGTAACCGCGCCTCAATGCCCGTGGGCTGTGTGAGTGCTTTAAAAATGCTAAATGAATAAACAAATATATACTTTAATCAAACACACCATGTACAATAAATGAACAATAATTAACTAGAAAACACTGTAAATACCCTCCCCTGTAGACAAAAGACAGAATAGATTTAGCACTCTAGGGACTAAGGTGATTAAAAGACCACAATGCTAACAAAGGATATTTCTTGAGGTTGCAAAAGGGATTAAAATGGCATAGCCAGTCTGTAGGACTCAAAGATGGACCAGCGGGGCAGATATATGAAGTATGTTGGGCGTAGATAGTTTGTGCTATGGTTTTGATATAATGAAAGCCATCGAAAAGTGGGCTTGGAGGTTAGCTGTAGAACATGCACTTGGTAATATTGTATCTGGTGTAGTTGTTGGCCTGTGGTTTGTTATAATTAGGGCCCGTTAAAAGTGGGCCAGGTCATTGAGTCAGGCAATGCCTCAGGCTGTTGTTTCATTGGCCTTGATAACATAGTATGTTTTGTGAATGAACATTTAAAAATAAACATGTTATGATCAGGTGTGCAGGGAAGTTGATATTGCAATAGCCCTCTTTTCCGTGGCCGCCTTGTTTTCATGTGTTGTGTATGCAAATTAAAATTAAATTACATGATTTTAAGGTGTACTGCGATCTTGAGATGGGTGCTGCTGCTGTAATTGTAATGCATCATGAGTAGCATCTGCAAATACATGAATGGGTGCATTAATGTGAGTGTGGTGTCCTGAATATGTGTACCTAAGCAGGACAGCAGTACATGACTTTGAAGGGCAGACTGTATGTGATTTGTGGTAAGGTGTTGTTTCTGTAGTGAATATGTCTAAACTATTAACTATTCCAAGGTGGTGGGGTTCCCTATGGCATGTAGCGTTTACAAAAAAAATTAAATGCTGCCTGGCATGAGCGCATACCAGGCAGTGTCTACCCTCTTGGTACAGCAAAGTTCAAAAGTGCAGGGTGCCTCCCATATGTATGTCAAAACGTAATGGCTCACTGCCGTCAAATTACACATTTTGTGAGCGTGAGAACTTGTTTTCCCCCCAAGCAGTTTTCCATATCCAGTCTTAAGGATTTCTTGCACTTTTAGCTGTATTGGGTCTAGTATTAAGTAATAATTTATGATGACTGCATCCAGAAGGAGAACATTCATTTGTGAACAGATTCTGCCTACTTCAAATGCAGCCTCTGCAGACAATGTGTGATACTCTGTGTTCTGCAGCTCGACTGAGAGGAGTAGTAAGCGTCTCCTGAGCTATAAGCAGCATGACCTGTGAAGGCAGTAACACCTGAAGGATTGTTGGCCTTTTTTTCTTGACAAAGTTTACAAATTGTTTTAATTAGTAAAGTTTTGATGGATCCAACTTCGACACAATTATACACAGGTGTGTAATTACTGCAATTGCATGTTTTGTTTTCATGGTGTTATCCCTGTTCAATTTCTTCTGTGACTTTCAGGTAAATGCTGAGTTGTTCATCATTTAACTGTGATGTAAGCACTGATAGATTTTTTTCTGGTTGCTTGGATTGTACCATGGAGTTGAATACTTTGATCTTTGCTTTTTATGCCTCATTTTGAATGCGTGAGTCTCCAAGTGCTTCTTGCCTCCTGCAAGGAGATGGTTTATTTACTTTGGGACTTTCTTTATTAATTTCTGTGTCTATTGCTTCTTCCTGACAACACCTATCTGCTACCATTTCTTTGTATGTTTTGTTTGCATGTCCCATTTGTAAGTTTGCTTTCGTTTGTGACACCCTACAGACATTTCAATGGAAGCAAGGAAGGACCATGTGAAAACATGAGACACAACAGCAATAAAAACTGACACCAGATATTTCGCCCCATTGAATCAGATAATTTGTGCAACACATTAGATACAGTGACAAGCTGGTAATTTCAAAAAGACGTTGTAGAAACACGAGACAGAACAACCTGCCCCCAAATTTACCGCCACATTCACATTAAATCAGGTTGTGTAACAATTCATCAGTTTCGCCCGGTCCTATGCTCAGTTAGAATCATTTGTATAATACAGCGATACAGTGACAACCTGAGCCTACACACATTTCTCTAGGACACTCAAAGTGCTTAGCTCTGTTGAATAAATGTAACAATCCATCAGCTTGTCCCCCCACCATATGCTCATATGGAATAATATGTGCAACATATGAGACGCACACAATAAGACAATCTTGCCTTGCCACCGTACACACATCAATAGAATCTAGGAAGGATTGTGTGGAAACATGAAACACCAAATATGCAAGACAATCACATCTCGGTATGGAACAAGTAATAACCCTGCCACAATACCAAATACATTTGCAAACCAAGAACAAGAAGATCAAAGAGGGATCCAGACAAAAATACAAGAGAATGACATAGGCTTAAGAAGTTCGAATGAGGTCCAGCAGCATAAGCACAATAGCAAAGTTACCAGCACATAGCTGCCAACATGACCCCTTCCAATCTGTAGGTTATTATCCGGTCCTTTTTTCTTCTTCTTTGCATTCTGGGACTTGTAGTTCCACGTTTCCCATTATAAAACTTTAACTACCAGTCCCAGAATGCAAAGGAAAAACCAGGACTGGATAAGCACATACAGATTGGACTGGGTCATGCTGGCAACTATGCCGGCATGGGGTAGTAATTGTAGTTGTACTAATAGTAGTAGTAGCCAAGCAAGCAAGTAAACACTAGTGACTGAGGCAGCTAAGTCTGACTGAGCACCAGATCAATATAGAAGTATTTTTAGTATAGTAGGTGAGTCACTTGTTCCATTAAACTTTGCGATGTTTCAGCAAATCGCAGATCACAAAATGAAGTTCCATGCTATGGAAAGCAGTATCAGGTGTGTGGAAGAGGGTGAATAGATCCCATATCATTTTGGGAACGGGAAATCGAGCTAGGAGCGCAGAGTGGGCCAAATAATTGCACAGACGTTTTGGGTGGGCGACGTTTCATTGTTAGAGCAAAATTGGCAAACCTGGTGGAAACAGCTTTTGTTTCTGCGAAGAACGGAAGTGAAAGCAGGTGAGACTTTCGATCCTTTCATTTTGCTTTTAGAAATTGTGCACTGCCTTAGCTATGGCCACCACTTTCTTACAAAATTGTATACCTTTTGAGTGGAAATTACTAAACATTGTTTAAAGCAATGCAATTGTAAACTCTGGAGCTCCTGTTGAGGAAAAGTTCGATGGTGATCATGTGATTGCGCAGAAAGTCTAATAAGAGTCATTAATCTGGTAGAGCCGCCAATCAAATATTTTTACATCGTTCGTTTTAGAAAATGCTTTTCCTTCTTACAACATACGTCCTCTATGAATGTGGATACATTTTATACCATGCATCCAAATTGTTATCAGCAATGTATTTGATCTTGCCATACAGAGACTCCCACTGACAGTTGAACCCAGAGTCGTTTTCTGGGCCTGTTGAGAATGAGAAGGAGCAACAAAGACAGTGATGCACATCATATGACAGGAAACCGGAAACTGTCTTCGGTACATTCCACAATGATTCATGAAAATAGGTCAAATGTATGAATTAGAGGTGTGCACTGCTTTGTTTTAACAGCAATTGTGAAGCAGCCCCGGTTAAGGAAATCTTTAATTTTGTGCTACAATCAATATATGCCTCCTTTTGGCACGCTGCACAATACAGATTTGCTGTGTTCCTGATTGAATCTTGCACACAATCAGAAGAGAAAGAAAAAAAAAACTTTACTTTTTTTTTTTATACAGTGTACAGCAAGATGCAAATCACAGTGCCCAGCACTGGAAGGATTAACCATATCCAAGATGTTGCTTATGTATTGTCTTGAGAAATAGCCAATTAATCCCATACTCAAGATGGTACCTAGTGTGAACTGATATTAAAATCATGAACACTTGGGTTTAAGCTTTTGTAGGATTATGTGATAAATGATCAGGTGATCAAATAGGCCTAGTTGTACAATTTTGCAGTTTAGGTAATTAGCTTAAAATGTTTGCCAACAAAATGTTGATGATCATGCCAGAAACTGTAACAGATCATGTACAATTGTAATTAATAGGTGGGTGGAAGAATCTAAAACCACTCAGGAAAGTAAGGAAAGAGTCTTACACCAATTCCCAGATGCTTCTGTGTGAGATGGCAAATTCCTGATCTTAATACAGCCCTTGTTCGGAAGGTTCACAATTTGCAAATGCTAAATCCAAATAACTCAGTCCTATCTCTATGGCGTTTTGAGTCTGTATCTGCTTTCCAACCACATTTGTCCCCTTATCATTCCATGGGAAACACAACCTCATAATATTTGATATATTCTGCACATGTTTGGGCAATGGATGTTTTTTGATAACTGATTATAGGCAGAGGGTGGTGCAACCGTAACTGTGGGAAACATTTGAAGGGAATATTGCCATTGATTGATTGAGCTGTTTCTGGGGTCTAGTTTAAAGAGTGACTTGACTAGGATTGCATAATCCACTAAAGTATTCCAAGGGTAACCTTGACAGCATTTGAACCAGTGTGTTGGGAAACTCAACTCTCTTGTATGTTGAGGCGATCATGCATCCTAGTTTCTATTCCTTTGCTGTGTGGTAGAGCTTTCTAATGAGATTCAACAAGGATCAGAAGATGGTGATACTTAACATTTAAGGTCACTGTGTCATGGGATTGTGCTTTCTACCTCCTTGCCCCCTTTTAATCATGACTTTTTTCACAGCCCTGAAGCTCTGGCCGCCCATTAATGCAGAAGGAGTTCATATCCTACTTCGTGGGGCACTTTAATGAATCCTCTCGCAATCTTTTGCGTTCTCTTTTCATCTGATCAATAACCCCTCATGAAGGGTGTTTTGCACGTTTATGTAACATTCAGAAACTAAAGTTCTAGAGCTGCCACAAGAAAATGGGAGCAGCGGGGTGAGAGTTAGTTTTTACATTTGTTGTGTGGTGTGTGAGTGGGTATTGAGCCCTGTTGAAGATACTCTGGTTGATGACTGGGAGAAACAACAAGGGAGTCTGATATGTAGGGAAATGGCAAACTACTAATTTCAACAGAGATGCTGTGGCGCTAATCTCAACAGGACAAATGGTTTTCCATCAATTTTAACGGATGCTAACATTGCTGCACATGGTGTGGGCGATGTAGTATATTAGTAATAATGTGTCGCATTGAGGGTAAACAAAAGGGGATTTGGGGGCTTCAGGCCTTAACATATTAACATTACAAAACCGCTTTCCTTGTGTTAGCTTTGTTTGCAATGGTTAGATTCACAAAATATAAGCAGAAATTAAAGGGTGAACGCCTGCTTTGCGAGGCAAAATGCATGATGTAACAAGAACACAGGCCTTGCAAAATAAAAACATGGTCATTGTTGAGGTGCAGGAACAGAGGATGACTGTTTCATTTTCTTCTGAGCTCAGGAAGAAACGGTTGGCAGGGGTGCAGCTGCCAAAAACCAGAGGGATTAGCTGGAAAATTACACAAGATGGGTGAACTGAGGAAGTTTAATTTTTCTCAAAGGCTCTATCACATGCTAAAGAGGGGAGTGACACAAGGGGCTGGAGTGAAGGAAGTGACATCACCAGAGAGATGGATAGAAATGTGCAGAATCTGTGTGTCCTGGGCTGGGTTCTGAGAACGTTTTATAATGGACTCCAAGCTGGAAGGAAAGGCTTTTTGCATAGTCCTTCTGCATAGATGGGGTAGACTGTGGTTTTCAAGGGCATTTTACCTGTCTGAGGCTTTGAAAAAGGCTGAATTTTAAATTTAACAAGCTTTGTTTTTGAGCAAAGACCTGGGGCTGTTTTTTTTGGGATTTTTTAAAGTGCTCACACATCCCACGGGCATCGAGGGGCTGTTACAGGATTTTTTTTTTTCTTAGTTGCGTATTTATAACGTGCATAAATTCCCAGAGGTTTCTAAGCGCGGACCCGGGGATCGAACCTGTGTTGCTTCGTGTTGTCTTGCTTCCAAGGCGCATACATTGCCGTTAAGCTATCCTCCCGCTCAATATAGTATAGAACCTACATTAGACGTTCCTTTATTTTTGGGAGTTATACTTCGCTGTTTGGGTTGCTACTGAACCCCATTCACAGCCCTCTTCAGAGTTTAGACTTCTCTCAGCCCATGTTCCTTCAAAACGCAAATGAGGTAAATCTCTTAACTGTGTCTGTTTTACCCTTATGTTTGTGTTGGCTCTTTGTTTATAGATGTATGAAGACTGAGTGGGTGCTTTAGCCAAAACCATCCTTGTACTTCTGCAGGGCAGAAGCCAATTTGTCACAATGGAAAACACTAAATTCCTCTGCTCCATTTGCAAGTTTGGTGCAAATTCATCCCCTGTACAGAGCTGACCCAAGAGATAAAATGTTGCAATGCTGAGGGAGTGGAAGATGCTCATGCAGAGTGTGAATTCTGTAGACGGAAAGTCGAGATGGACAACATTTACTACATTGCCTGGTGTTACCAAAGTGATTATACCAAGCTGTACTGTATGCGCTATACCACCAGTATAGACAACTTTGCAGCTTCAGTACCATTGAATAGGTCAGCTTATGAATTTTCTCGCCTTGAATCTCCATCATTGTAGTGTACGACTTCCAGCACTGGGTCACCAGGAAGACTGGCTGATCTTACAGCCTACATAACCTGCAGTAGATCTTATCTACATCAACTTACTCAGTTTAGAGATGGATGGACGATGAGTGCAGCACATCCTGGTAGTGAAATATCACTTTACTCAATAGAGACATGCATTTCCCACCAAAGATCAGAGTGCCACCACCTTGCCCTCATACAGTGTGTGAAGTATTTTGTGCACAGCCACTGGCCTGTCCCTATTCAATCATACAGAGTTACAGACATCGAATGGACCACTATAAAGCAGATGCTGCAACTGATTGGTATCAAGAAGACCTGCATTTCTACCAGGGAGATGCCCAAATGGAGATATTTAATATAATTTCCTTGGGATGAACACCCTACAACCAAAGGAGAAAGCCAGGTGTTTTCAGCATTTGGCTACTCTCTCCCATGCTTCCAACTGTACAAAGATCATCCTGCCAGTCTTAAACCATACTACTTGATGTTGGTTAGGGGTGCCCGGCAGCTTGTAGACATGGGTTTTGGATTGTCCAGAGATGGGACAGGTAGTGAGAACAATGCCAACCACCCGAAGCAGCCCTAACATCAACTAGATCAAACCCCTGAGCCTGTCCAGACTGCTGAGAGAAGACGGCATGAAGCAACACACACTGCTATGATGCCAGGGTTAGAATCCTATGCTCATCCTCTTGGCGATCGTGTTTTTTTATGCCGCCTGGAGAGAAGTACAAGGAGCAAGCTAGGTGCCAAGTGAGTCCCAATTATTCCTCATACACTATCGTTCAGCTACCTTGATGCTTAGACCAGTGGAAGGCCACCTGGAAACCGGCGACGATTGTTAAAATGGAGTTCTAAACTCTGGCCTGGACGACAGGAATTTGGAGACCACCCTTGTGATACTGAACAGCAGAAACTGTGGGAGATTACCCAAACCAATTAATGTATTATGGAGAGTGGTCAAGGCTTAGTCTGAGGAGAGGTGTGGGATCAGAGGTCCATAATGAGTCCACAAAATGAAAAGTCAAGGATTGAATTTAGACGGGTAAATACACAAATACTCCATTATTGGCCAGCAAACACACTATGCAAATGACTTAGAACATGTAGTAGTATCACACAATACTAATGATATAAAACAAATACAATCACAGTTAGTCAGTGCAGAATAATCAATTAACCCCCACAATACCCGAAAGGGAAAGTAAGAAATGAGTGATAGCACTGTCCATGGGAATTACAACCCAATCTAATAAAGTCCAATGCTAATTTGATTGAGGCCTTGTGCCCAAAAGTTCTAAAAGTTTTCAAAGAGATTTATGAGCTGATAAAATGAGGGGATGGTCACTGCGGATGCGAAGATCGGTCCAAAATGTTGTCCAGGGAGCTTACTAGTAAGTCAAATGCATTTCAAGCTGTTGGGAGGATTTCAGAAGAAGTGCCCCCAAAGACAATAGATTATAAAAGAAATCAAAATTCTTCACAAACTTTCATCAGGGAACTTATAAAAACCCTCTGGTTTCTGTGGAAGAGATGGAAGCATCATGTCTACATCAGTTTACCCTCTCCAAGATAGCGCTCTGCAAATCCACAGATATGTTCATAGAGTTGCAGTCTAATCCTTCAGCAAGATGGCGATCTTGCACCAGATGCTCCAGAAGACAGGAGCAGCATATTATGAGCAGTTACACAGTAAGCAGATGCGCCACTTCCCTTTTGTAAGCAAGTACTCTGTTTAACCTTGTTCTTTTTTCTCTTGCTCCTATTCTCTTGCTCCCCATGTTCCATTCCTAGTATCACCCTTTTTTCTGCCTTGGAGTTCCGGTTTCCTGTGCCTTGCTGAGCCTTCGTCTCCGAAGCCTCATTCGAAGTCCTAGCCTTACCTGTCAATGCTTGCCCAAGCTTTCCAGTTTAATTCTCGGGGTTGTGTACGATCCCCGATACTCCAGCTGCATTGTTTGTCTGCAGCAGATTTTCCTTCTGCTATTTCCCATTACGGGGTTCCTTACCAATCTCCTGCTGCCTCTCACCCTGCTTCAGCAGGGCACCTCCCTTTTTACTCCTGCATCTACGCCTCTTCCAACCAGCTGCAGTGGATCACCACAAATCTTCCTGTCAGTTCTTTGCGCTCCTCATCACCGACCAGCTCTTCCTCTTCTACAACATCTTGATTAATCACTGTACTAAACAAGCTCCTCAGGCTCCAGGGCTCTACACCCAAGGCCTGCAAGGGTTTAATCTTCCCTGAGAGGGTTTTTCCCTTAATGGTATCATGGAATTCCCTCAAGCCCCTGTTAACTTCAGTGTCTCGAGTGTCTTCTGGGCTGCTGGTACAAGCTTCATACTCAGAAGAAAAGACCAGGTCCGGGCATGCTTACCGTCTGATAGTAAGCGACGCGCACTTTTTAAGAATGATGGAACAAGTTCCACAGCTCACGGCAGCTGTGCAGGCACTGACTTTCGAAGTTCAGAACTTGAAAACAGAGAACAATAACCTAAGACATTTAGTCGTGCAAGGTTCTGCTCATTCGAGATGCCCCCTGCACCTGTAGTGGGAGTGAATTTCAAAGGAAAACCCTAGAAAGGTGAAGTAATTAATTGATGCATGTGTGGTGCAATTCACATTAAAGCCTACGCATTTCCCAACGGATTGATCTAAAGTCAGTTTCATGATTTCCAATATAGCAGGAAGTGCTCTGGCTTGGGCAACTCCACTTGTGACCACAAGTAATCCCATTCTGCATTTTGTTTGTGCTATGTTTGCAGGCACGGAATTGGTAGCGTTTGCCCAGGAAAATGTGTTGGATTTCAAGCACGGATTCCCAGATACCTCGACTTACAAAACTCAGTTACACAAATGGCTAAAGAAACTGCTTGGCCCGATGATGCTTTAATTACAATCATGCAGAGGGGTTTGTCAGAGGAACTGGAGGATCAGCTTGCTCGAGTACCTCGCCCTCCAAATTTAGCTGTACAAATTGCTGTGGTGATGCAACTCGAATACCACATACACAAAATACAGTGAAAGGAGAAGAGCTAGAATCAGTTGCTTCTTTTCCAATACCAATAGAGCAGTACCCAAAACCACACACAAGGATGAATCTATGCAATTTGGGGCAGCCAGAGAACCCTTGATGACAGAGGAAAGAAACTGCAGAAGGGAAAAAGGACTCTGCAGGTATTGTGGGTCATATAGTATTTTGGTCCGTGAATACCCAGTTGCTCCTCCCCGCCATCTGGTAAATGCCAGGTTCCAACCTTAGAGAGAAGGAAGGAAGGATCGGGGGAAAAGCACTAGTTCCCAGACCAATTCTGCATCTGATGAAGACACTTATGGTTATTGTAAGAGTGCCTCTACTTGATCAGAATACCTCCATCACCAATGTTCCATCCCTACTCCATTGCGGGGCAGCCGGTAATTTCATGTATTTTGACTGGGCATTAAAACATGAGATAACTTGACTGACTAAGACATTGTAAGTCCCTGCAGAAGGCGTGGATGGTAAACCATCATCATCAGGATTTATTAACAAACTGGCTGAATTTTCATGTCACTAGCCTCACACGAGGAGAGGATTCATTGTAATTTAATTAAGGCCGCGCATTACGCCATCATGTTTGGTTTTCCCTGGCTCTGACTTCATAATCCTTTATTCAACTGGTCAGCAGGCATCATTTTCCTCGGATCTGAATTGTGTGTGGCAAAGTGTCTCAGAGGAGGGGCCCTGGCTATGCATTCCCCTTTGGACTCCACTTAGGACCGAGGGCAGACCTCAAGAATTGATGTGATACACACATTACCTTCCTGTTATCCGGAGCTCCTTTCTCTATTCGCTAATGAAGAAATCAAGGAACTTCCCCCTGCCGGGGGAATGATTGTTTTATAGAGATTCTTCCTGATCATGTAGTCACATTCGGGCGCATGTATGCACTGTCATCTGCAGAAGAATAAGGGAAGCCTTGAAAGAATACCTTACCTCTAAATTGCATCACAGTCTCATCACAGAGTCTAAGTCACCCACAGGAGCCTCGCTCTTTTTTTTATAAACAAATAAGATTTGAAGGAATTTAGACCCTCTATATATCATAGAGGGTTAAATAAAATTACCATCAAGGACACATACCTATTTCCTTTAATCACAGATGTCCTAGAAGCTGTTCAAGGTGCTAGAGGTTTCTCCAGGTTAGACTTACATGGTGTGTATCAATTGATTTGCATACACGATGAGTGGAAGACGGCCTTTCGCACTACATTAGAGCACTTTGAAAATAGGGTAATGCCGTTCGGTCGGTCAAATGCCCCTGCAGTGTTTCAGCACTTCATTTTTCACATGTGCTCTGATCTCCTACTGTATTATGTGGTTGTGTACATTGAAGATATCTTGATATTTTCTAGCACTTTGGAAGAAGACATGCAGCATGTCTCTGAGGTATTACGTAGAGTCATGAAACATCTTTTTGCCAAGGCTGAGAAGTGCATGTTCCATCAGTTCGGTGTACCTTTTTTGGGCTTCATCTCATCTGAAAGAGCACGTCAATGGACCCTTCAAACATGATGGCGATTCTACAGTGGAAGGTTTTGGGGCTTTTCTAACTTATTGGAAATGCATCTTTAATTTTTCTAACAAGACAAAACCCCTTACCAAACTGTTGAAGAAGGGGAAGAAGTTAGAATGAAAGGAGAGACAACACACAACTTTCCGTTATTTAAAAAAGGCATTCACATCACCACCTTTATAAATATACCTGACCAGAACCGTTCCTTTGTGTTAGAAACTGACGCTTCTCATAGTACCAAAGAAGCAATGTTGAAGCAGAAACAGGCTGACAACTGAGTACCCGGTGGCCTATCTATCAAAAACATTGAGTTATTCAGAAATGAACTACACAGTTCTAGAGAAGGAGCTTTTGGCGATCAAAAAGGCATGCCAAGAATGGAGACATCTACTTATGCTCCTCTCATAAAATAGAGGTTTGGGCGGATCATCGTAACCTAAGGGTTTTAGTTTAGTGTAGAGGCTACACACATCCATGCTAAAAATGATGCATTCCATACTGAGAGCCGAGGTGTCATTAATGCAGTTCAAAAAGTCAGTTGTGTCATGAAGGTATGTCGGAGTCTCTTGTATGACATTTTGAGAGTCTAGTGTGGGACCTGAGAAGAACTGGATTCTTTCTTCAATTACCTGAACTCCGTATATAATCACATCAAATTCACTATGGAAGTAGCAACACCATCACTAGGCTTCCTGGATGTCAATTTGGAGATAAAAAACAATAGGATTAAAACACCCCCATATCATAAACCAACGGATGTAAATAACTTACTACATTTCACAAGCTCACATCCCAAATCTATGATTAAAAGTCTACCATTCAGCCAGATTCTGAGACTTAAATGGTCACTTCAGACCCTGCGGGCCTTGACACAGAATGTTCGATGTTAATGGAGACATTTGAGTCAAGGGAATACCCTAAACCAGTCCTTTAGGAAGCAAAACATAGATCGGACCTGTTCAGCAAAGAACATCTTTTAACCTTGAGGAAGAAAAATAAGGAAACACCATTACTGTATAAAGTACTCCAGACAACGTTTTCAGGTGGGCAAAGCCATAAGAAAACATTGGAACATCCTACATAATGATCCCCTACTACAGGAACTATTCCCTAAACCACAGATGATGGCATTAAAACGCGGACAGAACTTCCGCGACAAACTTGATAAAGCCGAAAGATCTCCAAAAGACAAACAACGTGTCCTTAAAACAAGGAAGACCGACACTTTCCCGTGCCTATGTTGCACACATTGCAACAACATGACTAAGCGTGACAAGATCTCGCATTGCCCATACAGGGTAAAAAATCAAACTTAGAGACTATGCAACAAGTCTAACCACAGCTGTCATTTATGCTATTAAATGCCCACGTTGGAAATTATATGTGGGCCAGACCACAAGAGCCATCAAAGACAAGCTTGATTTGATGTAAAAACATCAAATCACCTCTGGCAAGACAATTTCTGGAAAACATCCACAGCTTAAATTCCAAGTCTTCGAGGTTGTGAAAAAACCTTCTAGAGGTGGTATTTACCAAGCAATACTGTCACACAGGGAAACATTTTAGATCCATTATCTTGACACCCTACTCCCCAGAGGGCTCAATGATGAATTCTCATTGAAATGTTTTGTATAAAATGGATAGGTAAGACTTGATGTTATAACAACATGACTAAGCGTGACAAGATCTTGCATTGCCCACACAGGGTAAAAAATCAAACTTAGAGACTATGCAACAAGTCTAACCACAGCTGTCATTTATGCTATTAAATGCCCACGTTGGAAATTATATGTGGGCCAGACCACAAGAGCCATCAAAGACAGGCTTGATTTGATGTAAAAACATCAAATCACCTCTGGCAAGACAATTTCTGGAAAACATCCACAGCTTAAATTCCAAGTCTTCGAGGTTGTGAAAAAACCTTCTAGAGGTGGTATTTACCAAGCAATACTGTCACACAGGGAAACATTTTAGATCCATTATCTTGACACCCTACTCCCCAGAGGGCTCAATGATGAATTCTCATTGAAATGTTTTGTATAAAATGGATAGGTAAGACTTGATGTTATAACAACATGACTAAGCGTGACAAGATCTCGCATTGCCCATACAGGGTAAAAAATCAAACTTAGAGACTATGCAACAAGTCTAACCACAGCTGTCATTTATGCTATTAAATGCCCACGTTGGAAATTATATGTGGGCCAGACCACAAGAGCCATCAAAGACAGGCTTGATTTGATGTAAAAACATCAAATCACCTCTGGCAAGACAATTTCTGGAAAACATCCACAGCTTAAATTCCAAGTCTTCGAGGTTGTGAAAAAACCTTCTAGAGGCGGTATTTACCAAGCAATACTGTCACAAAGGGAAACATTTTAGATCCATTATCTTGACACCCTACTCCCCAGAGGGCTCAATGATGAATTCTCATTGAAATGTTTTGTATAAAATGGATAGGTAAGACTTGATGTTATAACAATGATGAAACCATGATTGTCTAACTACACTGCTGAATATTTACCTTTACTATTTGAATGTTCCCTCATTTGCCTATTACGTCAACTAGCGTTGTAGGCATGTATCCATACTCCAACAAAATCCCTTTTGTCTCTCCACAATTAGACCCATCATTTGCAGACAATGTTCAACAGGCCCATAGCTGTCTTCCTCGCACAAATGGCCCTATTGTAGATCTATTTTGAATATAATCACTTTTTGATTGAGGATTCGATTGTGCTAGGCATTTCTATTTGACACCGCAGATAGCTGCATATCTATTTCACAACATGTAAATCTGAAGCCAACGACCCACATGTTTTAATTACATTGAGTCCCCTATTAATCTTCAATTATAACGTTGCTTACTTCTGATCATCTCTTTTCACTTGATCAACCCCTCGTTTTCATCATAGTTTAAAGTGCTCACACAGCCCTCGGGCATCGAGGTGCTGTTACAGGAATAGTTTTTTTGTTTATTTTGTTGCGTAATTGTTTTTGTCTTAGTTGCATATTTATAACGCGCTTAAACACCCAGAGGTTTCTAAGCGCGGACCCTGGGATCGAACCGGTTTTACTTTGGGTCGTCTTGCTTCCAAGGCGCACACGTTGCTGCTAAGCTATCCTCCTGGGACGATAGTTCTCCCTCACATAGTTTTAAACGTGGTTCAGTGTTTTATTCACAGTAATTGACGGAAGCACTGCAACAGACGCATAAGTCACTGATGTTGAAGGGCGCATCACAGCCAGACATTTCACTCAGCATATTAAACCGCAATTATCTTTTAAACCCAGACCTTGGTGAGTTTAAAACTGATTCCTCCACTCTATTTTTCTACTCTTCTTGCTTTCACAGACTTTCCATGTTATCTTGATTGGTGCTTGTTGATTAATTACAAGCCCAGTATTCTGATCCGACACTTTACTAGTCAGGGTCTATACTCTAAAGAACCGTGCTTCACATAGATGCCCGGATACAGAGTCTTTGTAAAGTAACCCAGCATCAGGACGAAGCTCACTAGTTTAACCCCGGTGAGGGCCTGCCCTGAGTGTTAAACTTCTTTGTGCATATAAATATGGGTATCTAAATGTGATTATGCCATACTACTCTATTGAGATAACTGTAACTACCCCATGATCATTTTAATTACACACAGTGATTTAGGCATTCACTTGTCGTCCACAGAGAACAGGATCACCTTAATAGATGGAGGTTGTTGGCTTCAGATATAGATTCAAAACAGTTAATCGCTTAAATTAATGAGAGATGAATTTGTAAATAATGTTTTTTGCAATCATGTTATAAGTGGCAGCTGTTTGCACGTTGAATGGACTTAGCCTCTTTATCCTCTCTGATTTACAGTTCAGAAATTTCATCTGGCTCTGGAAGAATAGAATGTTTTTCTCAAAACGCATCAGCCATTTTGTGTAAACTGAACTGTACCATTTTTCTGATCAATTTCTTTTTTCCACTTAAATATTAAACACATTTTGTGTAACAGTTATGTTTATAGCTATTCCATTTGAATTAAAAAAACTAACCATGTATTGACTAACCTATTGCTATGAATCAATGATTTAACCGTCAAATGACGGGATTGTAAGGTGTGGACGAGAGGGTTCCATCTATGGATCTGCTTTTCTTTGTGTAATTTTAGTGTGGTGGCTCTGTGCCAGGGCCGCTTTTCCTCCCCCACACCTAAAAATATGGAATACTTGATCCATTTACAATAAGAATACCAATTTAGCAAACCCCAGGTGTGCTCAACCTAATCTTTTGTTCTGCAGGATTTCTGATTTGCCTGGGTTGAGGATAAGGTTTTGTCATCATCCAAAGGTTGATAGCCGATAGGCAAGAGGCGAGGTTGGGAAGGGCGGAGGCCCCAATTATCTGGGTGCTGTATGCATAATTGTGGTAGGTAAAGTTGTGAGAGCAGATAAGAGCTGACAGTGGGCTTAGGTAGATGTTGAAGAAGCGGGGTGACAGGGAGGCTCCTTGTGGGACACCTTTTGTGACAGTATGAGGAGCGGATGAGAAAGGTGGTCGGAAAATGATTTGCGAGCAATTCGTGATAAATGAGGAGATCCAGGTAAGAGCAGTCTCTTTGATGCCTAAGGTGAGGAGCCTGTTCCTCAGTTTTGTGTTTGATGGTGTCAAAGTCTGTGAATAGATCGAGGAGAATGAGTGAAGAACATCCTTCTGAATCAGCAGTTCTTTTCATAATAATTCTTTAATGTGATATAGATTGAAATAAATTCAAACTTTACACAATACAAATTACATACATTCACTTTTTTTATACAGTTTTTACAAACCTTTTAAAAAAAAAAAAGTGAAACACATCACAGCAGAAACAGACTTTTGATCTATATTAGGTGTTTCACAGTTTACAGTTTTTTGGTAGGTGAGCCATCCTCATTTAACCTTTTTTCTAGGTCTAGGCTGATAGGAAAAGAATAATGTTAAAAAATATATATATTATCATCTTTTCCCGATATTCTATTTTATACAATCTTAGCGACACAAAGTAATAGTGAAACATCTTGCCCAAAAAGCTACTTATATCTGAGTCATGTAAGAATAAAGTTGGGGATAGAACTCTTCCCAGACAGTGTGATATGTCTGTTCTTGTCACCACCGTACTCCAATAATAGATGAAAAACAAAGAGCAAAACGAGAGTGCTAAATGACAAAGTAGTAAAAGTAAGAACATGCAAGAGAAACCAAGGAATGAAAACAAAAAAACGTAACAAAGAGGAGAGTGAATGGGTCTCAGGCATTCTTACAGAACCTACAGATTTCACCACGCCAAAAACCATAAAGGATAAAAAAACAAGACGAGGTGGAGGAACTGGAAGTTAAAAACACCAGATAAGGAAAACAGTAATACAATTAGATTCTACAGCAGAAGACACTGAGATAGACCAAGAATAAAAAGACCACGAAAATACAACTTGATTGATGACGCATCATACTATATCGAAATAAATGAATCGCGAACGGACATGGAAGAAGCCGAAGAGAGACATGTTGACCAAGAAACACCGAATGACAAGTCAAGAATACCAACTAATCATCAATGAGAAAGAAGCTTTGAAGAGGAAAGGGACTGATGACTCAAATAATGAAACACCATTTTTAATAATGGCACAAAAACGGAAGGCTATTCATCAAAGGGAAAATGAAGTCGCAAAAAACAAACGGCCCACAGAAGAGCGAAAAAGATAAAACTGGAATCCAACAAGACCGGCAGAAGTATCACAAAGAATCCCACAAAACGGTGGGGAAAAGACTCAATGAAAGGAAACAAAAAAAATATATCCAAAATTAGATTAGAAAATATGGATTGGGAAAGAACTTAAACCGGAAGAATGTTATACATCTGTTGCGTTGTATACCATCATTACGGAAAAGCTCATCAGACGACAATGCAATAGTAGAGTATACTGACGGAACAAGAGCTAATAGAATGCTCCTACACCTTAAATCACAGAAGGTGAAAGATCAAATGATGAAGGGAAGCATAGAGCTATTGCGGCTAGGATTCGAAGTGAGTGACCACATTCCAGCTAATACAGAAAAGGTCAAACTAGAACACTCAAAAAGACAAAATAAAATTGAACAAGTGAAGACCAAAAGGAAGAGGATAGCGAAAAAGAAACATCCAGAAGAATGTCAAAAGTGAAAATCATGAGTGAGAAAACAGATCATCATCAAAAAAGAAACAATTGGTCCTGATTCATTAAACAAGTCAAAGGAGGATTAACAAACAAGAGAAGAGGATGCTAGGAATGATACTTTAATCTTATGGAACACAAGCGGCTTTGCCATCTATTCAACCAATCAGAGCAACTGAAGAGAGAAAAATAATTTGCCTCCAGGCAATATGGTTACAGGAAAAGCTGGATTGTGAAAGCCATGAAGTAATAATAAGTCCTGCAAAATAAAAGGAGTCAATGGAAGACCACATACAGGGATTATGATTCTGATAAAGCGAATTGCAGAAGTAATTGTAATCAATCATGGGACTCCAAATCCATATATGAAGTGGACATTAATACAAGAAAAAAATCAGGACTTGCAAACAGATTCACAAACAATGGTAATTAACATCTATTTGAACCCAGTTAAAATGAGTACAACGAAGATGCTGAACGAAGTCAGCAAAATAATATGGGAAGCCCACATATCAGAGAGACACCCAACAATAGTCGTATGTGAAGATCTTAATATAAAATGCCTTAAAAAACAGGGCCTACTCAGACTTGAACAACTAAGAAAAGGAGAAAAGACTACGCAAAATGAGTGCAAATGGCAGATGCATACAACTTATACATGCTGAATGGGCAAACAAAGGGTGACTCCCCAGGCAAGGAAACCTAGTCAAATGGAATACAAAAGTCAACGAGTGACTATATATGAATTTAGAAGAATCAACTACATAAAGTTGAATGCCTTGAAATACTGCCCAAACACGACAGTGACCACAACATATTAAAGTTAACATGGATCGGGAAAAATGAAAAAGAGTCAAGGGGACAAATAGACCTATAAGAGCTAAATCATGGCGTAAATCGACTAAGGTTACGAAAAACAGACATATTGACACAAACCGACAACTATAGTGAACAAATAAGAAGTGTCCAATGATACCTCCTACGACTCCTTGCTAAGGACCTACAGAATAAAAAAACTGGAATGAAGTTGCCTTTACTAGTGCCAAGACACCAGTATAGTAAACTGGTTTTTAAAAGACGGAAGCAACTAAGGTAAGAATTAGCACTAATATGGAAAAGTGCCAGAAATAGAGAATACCAACTAAAACAAATCAAAACAAAGAAGCAATACTATAAAAATTGGCTGACAGGGTTTAAACAACAAGACCAAGAGCAAGGGGAACTGATGTCGATGGCCATGAGACAAGACACAACAAGAGATGTAGGTTTTCATAAACAACTTGATGGAACCAAGCAGAGCCGACTAAATAGTAGTGTCCCAGAAACAAAATGGATTGACCATTACTCCAGAGTATTCGGTAGCTCAGAAAAGAAAGAACAAGATAGGTCTCTGATGGACTCAGACTATCGAATACAACCAACTTGAAAAAATGATAAAAGGGCTAAAAAAAAAATCTTCAGCTGCGGGGCACAACCGACTAAAACTTGGACCTAAAAAAGGACCAGGCAGACTGGGTAACGTTGATCACAAGAATCTTTTAAAACATCGAGGAGAGCAGACAAATACAAACATCATGGACTTCAAGTATAACAGTACCAATCTTTTAAAAGGACCTTCAGGGACGACCCAACAATCTATCAGCCAATAGCATTACTCGATGTCATTGGGAAATTGTGTGCATCAATTCTGCAGAAACTGGGCAGAACAAAACCTACTAATTGATCCCAGGCAGACGGGATTTAGGAAAGGGACCAGGACGGAGTTAACCCTCTTCATCCTATCTCTACTGAAGCTGACCACCATGCGATCAAAAGATAAACTTTATGTAGCCTTTATAGATCTAAGGCAAACATTTGATAGGGTGAACCAGCAAAAACTATGGTTACAACTACAGACCTGGAACTGCCCCGAAGTGATTTTCCAACCCATCATACATCTTCTAGAAAAGACCACAACAAAAGTAAGACTGAACAACAAAGGAGCCCTAACTGCAGCAATTGTAACTAAAAGAGGTGTCAAGCAAGGGTGCCCACTTGCAGGTACTCCAAGTTATAAATTGCAGACCTCCAGAAGCATTGAGGCAAACAAAACATTTTCCGGCAAAAATAAATAACGAGACATCAGAATTAACTTATGCCGATGACCTAGTCCTGGTAGACCAGATGTCGATTGGCCTACAGCATCTACTGGAAGAACTTCAAATATACATGGAGTTAAACAATATTGTCATAAACACAGACAAATACAAAATTATGATGATAGGAGGAAACCACAGGACAAGTATGAAAACATTTGGGGGGAAGAGTAGTCCAGAAAAACTGGAAATGGTCAAAGAAATGCACTACCTAGGAATTAAATTCAACCAGTCAATAGCTGAACAAACATGGGAAAAAGAGCTCCATTAAAAAGAAAAATGCTATGCTCACAGGGAACATTACTAAACGGACGTTATGGGAAATGTTCATTAATCCCCCTGCTGACATTCTATACCCAGAGAATTGTATTTGTATTGTATTTGTATTTATTTATTTATAATGCGCACCAAAACCAGGGGTAGCCAGGCGCAAAGGCAGCAAGAGGGTTGCAAAGCTTAGTTACATACAGTAGGGTGAGGTCCAGCTGCGGTTACATTGCCGGACGTATCACACCAAATAGGAAGGGTAGGACATAAACATTGTAGGCTGCACTATATACATATTTACATTCAATGAGGTAAGGAGCCACATGGTAGTGGCGCATCTGGGCATCGGAAGTCATTATGAGTCGAGAGATTTGAGCCAGTGGACAGTCCTGGCTCTGAACTGGTGATAGGGTAGGTCCTCCCTACAGGTGGGAGAAAGGGAGTTCCAGAATTGCGCTGCTTTTACTGGGAAGCTATTACCTCCAGACATTGTACGTTTGAACCTGGGCACCAAAAGAAGGTTAGAATTGGCCGTTCTCGAGGGGCGAGAGAGGGTGGGTCTAGTAAATCTGGCGATGAGGTATTGAGGGGCTGCTTGGTGGAGGCATTTATGAATCAGAGATACCGATTTAAGGAATATCTTGTCCTTGGTGGATAGCCAGTTGACAGATCTTCTGGAAACTGAGATATGGGCTTTCTTCGGGATACTGAGGGCCGCTCTGAGGGCATTATTTTGGAGGATTTGGATTTTATTTGAGATATATTTGTTACAACCTACATATAGAGCGTTACAGTAGTCCAACTTTGACAGGATCAGCGCCCTGGCCAGGGTGGTACAGTTGGTGGGGGAGAGAAAGGGTTTGGCTGCCCTAATGAGTTTGCAAGTGTAGGAGGTGGCGGAGGCCATTGCATTCACTTGTTTGTTGAAGGTGAGGGTGGAGTCTAGATAAAAGCCGAGGGTTTTAACCTCCTTAGCTACTTTGATCTTGTTGTCGTCAATTATGAACGATGAGTATTTGTGGCCCAGTTTGTTGAGGTAGTGTGTAGATCCTAGAATAAGGAGTTCCGTCTTGTCATCATTCAGGCATAGACCGTGTGAGGCCATCCATGCCTGGATGATGAGGCACACTTTATTAACGAAGGCCAAATCCTTGTCATAATCCCCCGACAACGGGATGAGGATCTGGGTATCATCGGCGTAATTAGTGTAGGTGATACCCAGATCGTCTAGATCATCGAAAAGGGGCTTCGTGAAAATGTTATAAAGTGTAGGGGAGACGCAAGATCCTTGAGGCACGCCGCAAGTGATAGGTGTAGGGTCGGCTGCTGCTGACAGTGAGAAGACTCTCATCGTGCGGTTATTGAGGAAGGATTGGATCCAGTTGGTTGCTTCTTGAGAGAAGTGGGCAGCTTTTTGTAGGTGGTTGCACAAGATCTCATGGTCGACCAGATCGAAGGCCGCAGAGAGATCGAGGAGTAACAATAGTGCTGTCTTGAATGATACCAATTATCACATATGGTGGAGAAACAGGTCTCAACTTGACATGGAAGATCTGGACAACTTTGGAAAGTAGGTTCTGGAAACCAATCTTAAAGTTACCAAGGTGTCTTCCGATAGCCGCTCTAAAATCAGAGCTGGGATTATAATCCTTGCATTCGATAATATGCTGGAAATCTCAACCTCTATTGAGGAAAACCATATTAAGTAACCCAGTGATCCGGTATAAAGTCCTATCTACAAATGAAAATGGAAAGTGTGCAGTGCTATTGAACAGCTGGAAGGACAAATTTACCCGATATCTGGAACACCTAGACTCCTCAACAGCAAAGTTATTCGTGAACCCAGAAAAAGTAAAGGGAAATTTGAAGAGGGAAAATAAGATGAACACAAGAGCAACAAAGCTAGCCTACACAATGCAAATACATGCTGCAAATGAATATAGGAAAAGAGACCTGATGCCACAATATTTGACTAAATTTCCTAGTAAGTACCATCAAGCAAAACATCTACAAGTAAGGCTAGACGTTTATCCGACAAATGAATATTTGCACACTAGAGGACAGTATAGTAAAGATAGAGGTATAGAGGTGTGAACAATGGGCAATGTAGATTCTGCCAAATGGAGGGAATGCAGAAAAGCACTTGCTAGTATTCTGTATAGCTGTGAAAGTGGACAGGGCGCTGGTTCTAAAGAGGTACTTGGAACAATTCACAGCAAGATAAAAAAAAGAATGTTGGAACGAGTTCCTAAAAGGAAACGACGCACGATTTGTGTGTGCAGGAAAAAATCTGCTTGATAAATAACAAAACGGGAATGAACAACAGAAAATAATAACTTTGTATAAAGAAAACTAAATGGATTGAACTGGCATTCAAATCTCTATTTTGCACTTTAAAAAAAAAGAAATTAGAAGACCGGAATAATACTCATGATATAGAAATATGCGATCGGACACACTAATGAACGGGAAATATGGGGAAATGGAAATTGTGTAAAAGGTCTTTTTATTAAACCAAATCGCAATAGACAATAAAAATGGTACTAAGGAGGGAGGCTTGTGGTATAGTGAACCCATATGGTCCTTTTAATTAATGTAACATCATACGATGGATGGGATGGAGAATAACACACACACCAAACAAGACAGACACTCAGAAAGTTGGCAAAACGTTTGTTTTAATATCAATTGTCTAAAACAGGGAGTACAACAGACATCAGACTAACAGCATGATCTCAATACTTTTAATTAAAAAAATAAAAACACATTTATATAGTAAAAATGCATCATACGTGACGTAATACTACATGGCAAATTGCAAAAACCTATAGGGAATTGTGGTTGGTTCAAGGGGAACATCCAGGTATATATTTTCTATATGGGATAGGATTGTGATTGGGTCTCTATAATCAGGTGGGCAGCTCATGCCCTGCCTTAGTGCATGTAATCTTTGACAGTAACTAGAAACACAGCACATCATTGGCTCTCAAACTATAAAGGTCCTTCATTATATGGCATTCTACAATTAGTTGGCACATGTGTACCCTTCTAGAATATTCAATTCTCTAGCAGCACGTAAGGTGGTACCCCAGGTGCTGGTGGGTGGACTCGACCGTACCTTTCCACCCAATTAGCCCATCATCTCATCACTCATGCTGTCTGCCAGATTGTCTTTGAACTTGGCCTTGTAGTAGCTTCTCATCTCTGGGAATATTCAGGAGTGTGAGAACGTTCTTATCAAGGTTCAGGCTTGAATGCCCACTTCTATTTCCATCTCAGACTTACGTGGTCAGAGACCGTGAATCGGCCTAGTTCATAGCATTTAATCGTCCTGAATGAAGAAAGTACTCATGGTGTTTTTTATTTGCAACTTTAACAAGGGACGCCTCTGCATCTCACATTCACTGTTATTCAAGGACTGATAACCAGTTTTGACTGCTCTTAGCCTTTGACATCAGGCCAAGCAGTCTTTCTTTGGTCCATCTTCGAGCTTTGGCTTATTGTTTGCTGCAACACATGCACAGCTAGCAATCCTCCTTTCTCCACGGGTTGAGCTGACTAAAATCGTGGCATCAAATATCCAGATTTTTATATATATAAAACATCCATATACATACATATATACATTACATGGCCACGGTAGTGGCCATGTAGTTATGGTTAAGTTGCTGTTTCCATAGGAAGATCACTGTTTGGGTGGCTTATAACTCCGCTCCCCCTGGACGAATCCTCACCAAACTTTGCACAAAAAAAAATATATGGGCCACTCTGAATTTTTTTGCAAAGTTTGGAGATGTTTGAGCTGGGGGGAGCAAAGTTATAGGGGGAGTCCCAAAACGTCTTTTTTCCCACAGACTACAGGTGAAACCGCTAGATTTTGACGAAATCTGCGGCAGGTACAGGGGCTTGGTCCAGAAAGTGTGCTTTTGTAAATGTGGTCACCATCCGTGCAGTATGTTTCTTTATAATTAACAAAAAGTAGGTCTGAAATAATTAGTGATATCTATGTTCGCTCCCCGGTCACACTTCCCTGTTCGGTCGACGAACAAGATACCGATTGGCTAAGGGGCTGGTGTCATGACCGCGGACACGCAATGTCTTGGCTCATTGGCTAATGCGAGACGTTTTCTGCGTCAGATGGTTTGGATGCGCCCGACATCTTGGATCTGCGCAAAGCGGAGCATCAACCAGCGTACACATGCTTTTTTCATGACACTATTTTGCTGCGTCACAGAGCATTGGGAAAGGTTCAGACAGTAAGACATGGGTGATAATGCATTTGTTCTTCGGTCGTCATCATGCAATTCTATGGACACCTTGTATGCACAGTAAATGTGGGGTGTAATATCGATAGCACTTCAGTCCATGTAGTGGACAGGAAATGTGTAACTTTTGAAAGCACACGCATATTGGTAGGCAACATTGAAATTGACAACATGCCGTGAATGCATTACTTTTTCCAATGGCTATTATATTCATTAGTACGCCGCCGTGGGTGGCACATGCTATGGTGGTTCTGGCCAGGGGCCAAAGTCTTAAGATATGGGTGATCAATGCATTTGTTCTGAGGGTCGGGCGTCATTATGTAATTTCTATTGACATCTTGTACGCACAGTACACTTCTACCAACTTAATGACGTATGTTCTATGGCCTCCTTGTACGCACAGAAAATGAGGGGTCCAATAAGGGCAGTATTTCATCCCATGCAGTGCACGGGGGAGTTGTTACATTTGTAAGGACACGTGTGGTGTTAGGGAAAATTGAAATTGACAACATGCCGTGAATGCATTATTTTTTTAAATGGCTATTATATTCATAAGTACGCAGCCATGGGTGGCAAATGCTACAGTGGTTGTGGCCAGGGCCTAGAGTCTTGGATGCATGGCTGTCGGCCGAAGGCCTTACTTCCAAGACTGTAGGCCCTGGCCACAACCACCGCAGCATGTGCCACCCATGCATACACCCGTAGTGTTGTGTTTTGATTGGAAAGTTGAGGGGAGTGCGTGCAGTCTTGGGTGCATGGTGCAACCAAGAACAAAGTGGTAAGTACTAGACTTGGAAGATACTGCACACCCATCCCATGTAAGATCTACAGACATACAGCTAGGAAGGGAACCTCTGGGCAGAGGTACTGAAGGATAACACACCTACAGAATAACCCCCACTACCACACATCACCGAGGTGATTGTGGGGAGACCCTGCACTCTTGGGTGCATGGCTAAAGCCCATGCACGCAACACTGAAGTCATAAGCAGTGGAGTCACAAGTCAATATGGGTGTGGTAGAATGTGCTAGTTGTGTTGATGCCCTAGTGTCTTAACTTCATGGCTGAAGACGATGGTCTGAAAAGTAAATGTATAAGCAGCTAATTTACAAGGACCATGGTTTCCATATGCAGCGATGGTTGTGGATAGGAACTATACTCCTTGTACCTTGGTTGTAAGGCATAGGTGGTAGGTTACTCACTGAACATGGAAGGGCAGCCTACAGGCACTGCAGCATATTAGTACCATAGATTAGACGTGTAGATTCCCATGTGTAGAAAATGCCTGCCAATATACTTACTACTTTGTTCAGAATCCACATACTTTTTTTTATTTGGCTGCCGTACTTGGCGGAAGTATCACTTTTTACATTTCTGTGATGAAACAAAAAGGTGTGTCAGTGTTTGCATTTTTTTAAATTTTACTACATTGCATAATAGACAGTTAACATTTTTTTTTTAACCCTCATATTTAGTTTACAAACCAATGTACTGTGCATTGCACTCAGTTTGTGTTTGCTTTTCTAATCTTTGGGTTTAGGGAAAATCATCCTTGTCGGATAAAAAAAAAAAACTTAATTTCCTATGGTACTAACTACTTCATTTTTTCCTTTCAGTGTTTTTGTTGTATTGCGCCTGTCTGAGGTGAGGTAGCTTGAGATGTCATGTGGAATGTTTGTGTGTGGATGATGGAATATTCTGAGTGAGTGTTCTGTGTAGAAGTGGTTACAGCTGGCTGGCCCTAGGTGATGGGAGCCGGTGTCGTCACAGCTTATGTCCTTTATGTCTTCATGTGGATTTGTAACTAAGAACTTGGAAATAAACTTACCTGAAGAAATCTTTGGTGGGACCGGCACACATAAGTAGTGGGCAAGCTGGGCCCCAGGGAGTCTTCAGGGAGAAGCCCTGACATGGCTCCCCAGAGCACAGGGGCAGGAACAGGAATTGGGCCCCATTGCAGAGGGACCAGCTCCAGGAGCAGGAAGGAGGACTGCATCCCAGGGTTCAGGGGAAGTCCAAGAAAGAGGCCCCTTTTTGGATGGGCAGCTCCTAAGTAGGAGGCAGAGCTCTGCCCTGGGGGCTGGAGATGGCGCTGGACCAGCAGGTGAAAGATAATACTGGCAATACTGGGAAATTGATGTTGAAAGCAAACGCTGTACCCTGGTCCTCCGTGAGATGTAATGAAGAGCTAGCCCACTGGGAGGAATGTGATGTACTCTACGTTTTTTTTTAAAGTTAGAATGGCAATAGAAAAAAAGAGACGCTCTGTGTTTGGGAAATGGATGTGAATTTGACATGAACAAGGAGGACTGTTTGTCTGACTACACATCACTCCTATGTCTTGTGCACTCATAGCAATGGGGAGCTGTTTTAAACGTGTCCTTCTCATGAGATAATTGCAGGCTTTGAAGTTATGGGAGCCTGGCAGCACCGTACTGTGTTTATCGTGCACATCATGTTTTTGGCTGTCTGAAACTCTGGTGATTTATGAGCCTTTCGTGGCAAGGTCTCCTGGGAAGTGAACGACCGTTGGCCTATCAAGCTCTGCATAGCCCTGCTGAGCAGTAGTGACGGATGATGTCACACATGCAGCAGGGGGATATGGTGAAGCGTAGAATGTTCTTTGGAATGTGCTATTGTTAGAGCTTCGTGTTATAAGTGCTGTTTGCCCTGAGGATGTAAAAGGGAAAGTACTTTAAGGAATCTGACATTTGGCAAGACATGTGTCTTAGAAGGAAGGAAGCAAAATATGTGTGCAGCTATATTAAGGCGTGCCGTCTATTATGAATAAAGGATCTTTGTTGTGCACATGATCAGGAAGCCCTGAGCAGCTAATCCCAGGGCTGGAAAAGTGCTTTCAAATTGCAGAAACAAGCTCCAGTAAGTAGGGATTTCGTGACAGTGGGTATTAATGTCAAGTCCCTTTGGAATTGTTATTGGCGATGTGAGGAGGAATGAACAATGCTTAGAACTTGGCACTCAAAACCTGCAATTCCCCTTTGGTGGTAGGAGGTGTAGCAGTCTTGTGGTTGTTCAGGAATGTATGTGAAGTAGCCCAGTTTCAGGGTTGGCCAGGTCCTGGGGTGAGAGCCCAGTTGCTTGTTTGTGGCAGGAACAGGCAGATGGATGACAGTATTTTTGTTATTGGTACATGGAATGTAGTTTGTCAAGGTGTGATGTTTTGATGGTTGGGTTTGGCCGTGGAAGTGTCTGTCTGCCAGTTGAGTGTTACATGTGCGTATATCTTGGAAGGTGGTAGTTGTGTTGTTCTGGTATGTGACTTGTTCTGTGCATGTTTGTTTAGTAAAGGAGGGAGGTGTGTTGTATTGTGCCTGTCTGAGGTGAGGTAGCTTGAGATGTCATGTGGAATGTTTATGTGTGGATGATGGAACATTCTGAGTGAGTGTTCTGTGTAGAGGCGGTTACAGCTGGCTGGCCCTGGGTGATGGGAGCCGGTGTTGTCACAGCTTATGTCCTTTATGTCTTCATATGGATTTGTAACTAAGAACTTGGAAATAAACTTACCTGAAGAAATCTTAAAAGAGCCTGGAACCTGTGTTTTAACAGTTTTCTTCATCTTTCTGATCAATGTTATGTTTGTTGCCTTCCTGCCCATTTTTAACAGTTAGATACCTGTAGGCGTATTCTAACTGTGCATTTGTTCCTACAGATTTGTAATACTCATTCATTTGTGTCGTTGTTATATCTTGTTTCCTTCATTTTTCCCATTGTTTTCTTTGTTGCCTTCCTGCCGATTTTTAACAGTTAGATACCTATAGGCGTATTCTACCTGTGCATTTGTTTCCAACGATTTGTGATAAACATGTATGTGTGTCATTCTTACATCTTGTTGGGTAGTTAGATACCTGTGGGCGTATTCCAACTGTTTGTAGTCTTTCACATACGTGGTTGACAATCTTGAAGTACACATTATTTCGTAAATTTTGGCTTCAAGAACACTTTTCCTACTGTTGTAAAGGTTTTCTTTCCAAGTGAAACTTGACCGTGTGTGAATTCAATCAGTTTGCAGTTGTTTTTGGTGCCATCTGCATTATAACGTAGAAGCATAAGTATTATGTAGGCACTATGTGATTGTATCAGTAAGGTGGAGCGATTGCCTGAATTGCAAATACTACATAATCTGCCATGGTTTGCATTTTGTACAATTTGCTGAAATGGAATGCTCTCACTATTTGGTATGGAAATATACACAAATCGCTCATTTGGGATTTCTTCCTGTATCACTTTGCTACAGAGAGTGCATGTAGGTTTCCAGATGTACAAAATTTGGAAGATTTCATTTACAGGTATGCTTTTGTTTTCCAATACTAATAGCATGTACATTAGACATTCTTGTGGATCTTCTTGTGAGATCATAATGAATTTCAGCATTCCAGCACAGTCGTCCAATTGTTGCCTTACTCCATGAACACTGTGTTGTGAGGATTGCTTGTTGCATTTCTATGCAGCACTAACATTAGAAAATACAATTGGTCTGTACTGTGCAGGTAAATATTGTTAACAATTGGTGGCAATTGAAATAGAATATTCATTGCTACATTTGCATTGCAACTTACCCCACTTTCATTTGTAAATTTGAATGGGCCAGCAAGTTCTGTATCTGAGTGCATTTTTCGTTTTTTCTGTTGCTGCTTTGCTGACGTGCCTGGTTTACATTCCCTAATAGGTTCTTCTATGTTTGTGGCAATTGATGAAACTTTAGCTTCTTTTCTTTTCTTTGTGGAATTTGCTGTTGCATTCTGTTGCATTTCTGTTTCATTTACTTTTCTTTTACCACGTCACACTATCTGGAACAGGGTATTGTTTCAGATGAGGGGTGTACAGTGAACGCAATCTATTGTATTCTAAAAAGCAAGGAATATCAGCTTTGACTTAACTTGAATCAAAGTTTATTAGCAATAGACCATCAAGTGTACGTAAGCGTGATAATGTTACATAGCTCATGCCTTCCTTAAACACTGTTTCCTATATCTATCCATGCTTTCTCTAGGGTAAGACCTTGGGGTTTATGAATGGTAACTGCATATGCAAGAGATAGTGAAAATTGCTCTCTATGTGCATACATGTCTTTGAAGAGAAGGAATCGAACAATTGAGCGCCCTATCCTTTTCACTTCTGAAACTTTATCAAAGTGAATATTTACAAACTGAATGTTGCTATCACGTGGGTATGATTGAAGGCCATCATCTGTGCCTAGTGCTCCATTAACTAGCCCTTGCTCTACGTCTAGGTTATGTTTAAGCATTACTCTACAATTTAATGATAATTTCAATATTTTTTCCAACCCCGCTGTGTTGGAGATTGAATTTTCTAAACTATTTAGTCTTGTTGTGGCTTGTTCACACATGGGTACTGTCATACCATGTACGTCTAGTTTGTCTGTGGCGCTCATTTCTATTATTGTTTGCATTTCTTTCTTTAACATTGTTTCATTGAATTTGAAACAGCTTGCAAGAGTTGGCATTAAGGCCATACAATTGACATTTGTGTGAGCTATTTGTTCCACAACATCAGTTGCACATGCATTATCGCCATAAAGTGTATGTATATGCCGGTTTTTCAATACAGCTTGTGCTTCTTGCGATAATACACCAATTCTAATACTTTTTAAGATGTTGGCATACGTGAGATCTGCAGATTGCCGCATGTTCTCAGTTAATTCTCTGTATTGGAAATGTTGCCAAAGGTTAACATTACCTATGCTACCAACAGTTTTCCAGCAGAGTTTGTGGCCTAAGGTTTTAAAAATCGGTTCTCCTTTCACTGGTGTCAATTGTAGAAGATCTCCGAAAATGATAATGTGTTTCCCTGCAAAGAGTTCTTCCTTATTATTTTTAAGTACTTCTTACAATCTGAGATGAATCAAAGCCAACATTAGGTTGGAGACCATGCTCACTTAATTTATTAGTAGCATTTTCATTTGTTTCAATACTCTACGTAATTACATTGCAGCTTCTGCAGAAAGTTTGTAGTAGTTAATTTATTTTGATGCTCTACTGGAAGCAGTAGTAATCGGTGTAAAGTCACACCGCCTATGTTGTAGGCAGCTAAACCTGTGGGGGCTGTTACCACAGCTGACAGTTTGTCTGTCAATTGTTGAAGGAACTTGATGATTTTGATTAAGAATGTTTTCCCTGATCCAGCTTCTCCACCGACGTACAGTAGTATAGGTTTGTAATTTTGGCAGGTACATTCTTTATTTTTGTGTTGTATACCATGTACAATTTGCTTTGTTACGTCTTCAAAAATGGTGCGCTGATGGTTGTTAAGTTTTGCTTGTTGTACAGTTAAGTCTTCGGTATCTTCTTGATATTGATACATGGTGTTTTCTACTTCTGCCACAGCTACTTCAGCCTCATTTGCTATTAGGGGTTGTCCTAATGGTTCTTGGCTTCCTATTACAGAAGGTTGACTACTGTTGGAAGAGTCCTTATCTAGTTGGGCCTGAAGTAGTTCTTCCTGTTGCTGTTCATTGTGTAACATTGTTTTGTACTGCGTAAAGTTCACATCAGTGATAGTGCTTTCATTTGCTTTGAAAGCATCTTCATAGCACTCATAATTATCTAGTATGTCTTCCTCTTTTCTCCATGGTTTGAAAAGTTACAACAGAGACATGTAATATAGTTCTTTCTGTTGCAGCATTTTTAATGACAATTTCACATGATTAATTAAGCTTTGTTTGTTAAGTTTCACTAAGCTCCCTTCACAATCGGTCACTATCTATGTTTGCTTTCATCGGGTTTTAAATTATTTTTGTATGCAAAGTTTTGAGCTATGTGCTATAGACACATGCTTTCCAGAGTGGTACTCCTGTTCGGATAGTATATGTCCAGTAAATTGTTTTCCACAATGTCTTGGCTGTTGGGATCATTTCTGGCAATTGTGTCTCTGTCCTCATATGATTTTAGCACTCTCTAGATTTTGCAGGACCAAGACTGAGCCATACTATGTTGTCTGATTTTCCATACAAAGCAGTGTCGGGTAAACAATCTGCTGCTTCATAGGCCCCACATTCTCTATGAGAGAGCATTTTTATGCATAGGCTGTACAATTTCTGTGATAATGTTTTGTCTGATGCTAGGTTATCCCAGAGGTCTTGAGGCTCTGTTTTTTTCTGCTTTTGTTAAGACGGCTGTAACATATTGTGCAACAGCAGTTGAATTGTCTGCAATGTACTGCACATCTATGTTTGCATTCCATAATAGGGCAATGATTGCATTGTAATCATTGATATATTTTGAATCTTCCCTACTTTTTAGTTAATACGTGTTTTTAGGTGATTTCTCTTTAACACTGTCAAATTGAAGAGATGAAGTTGTTTACTTCACCTGTTTCTGTTACTGGTCTAGGGAAACCAAAGCAGAATTTGGTGTAGTATTTATCTTTGTTTTTGTATTTGCGGCGACAATATTTGCCACATTTGTGTCTTTGAAATTGTAAAATCTGCCCATGCAGCTCACTATGTGTCCGTTGTGAAGGGATTTCACATGTGACATTTTTGGATAAAC